>NC_133395.1:57675909-67675909 GCF_047511655.1 Castor canadensis
TGCTGATAGAAGCTAGCATTTCTTACATCTGGCCTGTTCTGGAACATAAGACACCTGAGAGCAGCAGATGAAGGTAAAGAAAGTCAGATTTGTTGACAGTTATTTAGCAGATTACAGTGCCCAAGAGTCCTTATCAGTGTCAGTCAAAAAGCATGACTCAAGCAAGGGAACAAACAACAAAAAGAACCACTTCACTTTTCAGAGTAAGAATTCTATCTTCAGAGAGCACTGAATATGCCTTTACCTCATATCCCCGTGGCAAAATCCTTTTCTCTTCTACAGAATGCTGTGTCTTCAATTTACCTGAAGCCTTAAGTTTTCTCCACTTAATAACCCACATCATGATAGCTTCTAATAGAGCTGCATAGAGGGAGATGGAGGGCAGCACCTGAAATAATAGGATTTTACAGGAAATAATGTAAATGAAGCCTTTTGCCCTTAATGACCCATAATAAAATGCTCTTGTTACCAAGCTCTGTGGCAACCATGCAGGTTGCCATGGGAACACCCAGCTGCTTCTGGCACAGTTGCTTAACGATCAGTGTGATGTCAGGCTCTTGAGATAGCCACAAGCTGAAACAAATCTTTACAGCCACGGTGACAGTCCACTTGGGACTTCAGTTATGTCTGAGTGAGGGCTCCTGTGTCCAGGTATAATTAAAATACACTCAGACCTAGACGGGAAAGGCTTTCAGCAGAGAATGAGGTCACCTTTTTCATGTCTCTACTCACTTTCATTTCTCCACATGACTGCCTGGTTGGAAGAAAGCCAGAACAGGACAGCCACAGCACATTGCTGCAGATGGTGCTTCACAGAGCTGTGACCCAGCTCACGCTTTGTGTGGGTGGGACGTTTGACTGGCCTACCCTGATCCACACCAAAAAAGGTTACCTTTTTGTCCCGTCTTCCTATGTTCCCTGCATGAACCTTCTTCCACTGCGACTGAGCCCAAAATTCTCAGAATGAATCATGACTTGATTTAGACAAAAAAGGCAAGAGCTTTTACCCAGAATATAATTTTCAAAATGTATTTATTATTTGAGAGACAAGGTCTGCTTTTTCTTCCCTTCTAATTCTTTTTTTTTTTTTTCCTCCTTTCTCTGGTTCATTTTCCCTTAAAAGGGTTTATTAGGTGGCTATTATCTGTGGACATTTACCAGAAAGACAAAGACGAATAAGAGTTCATCTCTATTCTCTAGGAGCCGGGAGGTTATTGAAGGGGACAGGCAATGTAGGCATGAGCCAAGGAGACGATGTGCCGGAGAGCAGGAAAGGATTTCTAGAGGAGCTGGTGCCTAGCTCTTGGGAGATTAACGGGACTGCAGGAAGAAGGGAGAGAGAGAAAGGACAGTGTGAGTAAAGGCTGCAGGTCTGAAATGATCTGGTATGTTTGGGAAATTGCAAGCAATTTAGAATGTGGCTGGAGCTTTGGCCACAAGAGCCATTCAGAGAGAAGTTCAACTGAGAGGGAGGCAGGAGCCAGAATCAAATGAGTTTTGAATTTGTTTTCCAGGCCAAGTAGGAGTTATCAAAGAGTTTTAAGGAGGGAAGGAAGAAATTATAAGGCCATTTTAGAAGGTCATCCTTTCAGTAATGGAGAACATGAACGGTGGCTGTAGGAGACCTGGGTTCATAAGGGAGTAACTGAAGGAATGCAACTACAGAAAACATCTACTGACTTTGTCCAGCATTTGTTTTTGTTTTTGCTTTGGAAGAGAATCACCCTTCTCTCAGTGAACGGCCCACCCACGCAAAGATGTACATATGATCCAAACCCAAGCCACTGTAGTTCTCTATTTTTGGTTTACTGTGATTGGTCCAGATGGATATATATCCAAGCAGCACCAGTCAGACTTCTCCAATGAAACTTCATATATGGATGCCTGGATATAGGATTCTCCTCCTCCTGTCCCTTTCTCCTCCTCTTTTTTCTCTATATCTTCCTCCTCCTTCTTCATGAAAGGATGGCTTTAGGAGTCAATTTTTGCTCCTATAGAGGGCTCTCTGATAAGCCAATGCTTGGAGGAAAATGGGCTGAAAGATAGGGAAACAAGCTCTTTTATTAATGTTGTTTGAGCCGCTACGATCTAAAGCCTAAAATCCAGCTGTGTTTGAAACCAGTATGTGAGTGGGCTTTACAGTTACACACACCAATACATTACTTTTTGCTTGAGCAAGCTTGAGTTAGGTTTTTGTTACTTGTGACTGATTCATGACTCAGAAGCCAAGTAAAAATAATGAGGACTTGAGTAGAGGCAGTGAGGCTGAAAAGAAATTTTGCTTCAGCAAAATTAACGAAACTACTCAGGAATTGAAGAGAATGATGCAATGGTGTGGGTGGGGGATCAGCCAGAACGATGCCCAGATCCTAGTTCAAGTGGATAATGATGCTACATTATAAGACACTGAATATAAAAAAAGAGGAGCAACTGTCTGGGGGAAAGAGAAAAAGTAAAGTTTTTTGATTCATTGGTTCTTAGCAATTTGAGGGATATCCAATTGGAATTTTCAGGTAGGAATTAAGATTTCCTGTATCCTACTTCCTGAAATAATGCAAATGATAGACCCACATGATAGTCAGCAGCTTAAAGATCTTCAAGTCCTGCATCTCATCTGATACTCTAATTCCTTCTATTGAACATTTATTATGTGTCCTCTGGTTCCATGTGCTGTTTGGGAGTGAGAATATGATGTGTTCACAGTCTGCGTGCTCCTGAACTTCACAGTCCAGTCAGGCAGAGAGAGTTTATCTCCATGGGCTGAGCAAGAAGAACCAACAGAGCACTGACACGATGTTGGTATGGATGGGTGGTCGGTCAGACAGAGGTTGGCTCTGTAGCCAGGGGTCTACAATGCCTGACCAAGGGGCTGTGCAGTTTCTGCTTTGGTCAGTTGATTGGTAAAGAGCATAGACATGCCTTTAGTAGTAGCCTCCATGTCCTTTGGGATAACCTTACGTATACGCAGACTTACTGTATGTTGAGTCAGTTGTGTCTTCAGATCTCTTGTTGGCCTTAGTTCTAATCACCAGATCCTTAGAGAATATATTTAGTGTGTTCCCTATATAAAATCCTGTCCTACATTTTATTATTTTTTTGTTTTTGCTCTTGTTTCTTTTGTGTGTCCTATATTTTAATAAGACATTTATGTGCTCCTTTTATCTTTCCCTCTCCAGCCATATCACTAGTTCCTTCCAATGTGTCTCACATGACAGGAATTTTGGTGTGCATTTGGTATTCAAAGTTACCAATAATTTCTATGTCTTTTGTTTCCTCGTTAATCATTCATCTCCATTCTGTAACAATGTTGCTGGATTCATATTTTTTTTTATTCTAAGTTCAGAATCATATATGCCCCTGATAAAATTAGCCCAATAAATGGCTCTATGTTTTTTTGCTTGTGATTCTCTTGTCCAGTCTTTAGTTCTTTCTACTTTCCATCATCAGCATGATTGCTGAAACTGACACTGTCTCCCAGAGGTGGGACTTCCTGCATTGTCTATGCTGTGATCCTAAATCGTAGCATGTGGTTTGCCCTCTACGACATATTCAGTTCAATGTTTATTGGAAAAATTTCTAAAGTATGCTTTCTATGATTCATTATTAATTAAAATGTAAAAAGAGACAATACTTTAGCTTTCCTCCAGAAAATCCCTCTTTTCGTATCTATCTATCCCTCAATGTGTGTTAATCTAAATGAGTTTGGATTTGGCTCATTTTCTCCATCTTTAAGATGTTGTGCTGTTATATAGATACTGCACTTACTCTATAGTACCAATTTCAATGAAACACATGAGTTTGACACACACTGAGGGACAGATATCAAAAAAGGAATTTTCTAGAGGAAAGCTAAAGTATCACCAGTGACTCTTCTACAAGATCCAAACCCATATTTTATGGACAAAGTGTTGCAAGAGCTCCCTGTGGACACACTGATGGGGGACAGAATTTATAAGCGCTAGTTGTGAATTTGCATTGACTTTTCCCATTGCCACAGCAGACAGGATGTATGTGTGCATGGGGGTGGGGTGGGGGGTATTGTAGAGAAGCAGTTACAAAAACCCTACAGGGTATAATTTTAAAACCTATTTTGGGACTACAGAAATATTCCTGTTGTTTAGAAAAACATCCCATATCCAGTGTATAGTCAAAATATACCCATTGATTACTATAATCAGCAACATTCAACATGGAGCCCCAACCCTCGCTTTAAACTTAAAGGTTATTTTTGGCAGACTGCTCACTCCAGGTTTGGCCAGGAACATGCCAAGTGGAGGCAGGAAGTAGGGGTGGGAGTTCAAGGGCCCCTGTTAGGAGTGCGCTGAGTATGTCAGCACTACTTTTTTCTCTACTTAAGCCATAGGTAATAATTCTGGAACTCCATGAAGGCTTTTCTTAGATTTCAATGTCCTATAAAACCAACACATGCAAAAGAGCATGTGGCAATGGATCAAGCCAAGAGCAATGTTCAACATAAACAGCATGTCCTTTAGTTTTGAGTGCGTTCAACCAGAATCCATCAGCATGTCCCCATGCTGTAGACTGGGTAACAATCGCGGTATCTCCTACGTAACTTCAGACTGCCTCTTTTGCTGTGAATTTTGGAAGATGAAAATTCAGATTTAGCTACACCTGGGGCAATTCAACAGGCTTATAAAGTCTAGTTCAATCTCATTTGAAGAGGCTTTCACTTTCCTAAAATGTGTGATAGGATGTTTTATCACATCATAATAAATTTGGTTAAAAAATGTGGACTCTCACTGGGATGTTATTTTTCCCATTAAAGAGATCTTTCAGGCACTCTTAACTGGTTTAAGAAAAAAATGTGCCTGAAACTTATTTTTTTTTTTTTCTTTTTAAGCCTGGAGAGAATTTCTTCCCCTTTCTCTCCCTCCACACTTTCTTTCTCTTTAGAAGTGCTTAGGAAAGCAGGAACATTCTGGGGTCAGAACATCACTAGGAAGCACATGAGTATAAAATGAGCAAAGGGGTAGCTTTACAACCTAAGGGATCATTTCCTTAGCCTTATGCTGAACTGATCACGGGAAAATAACTCCATTGTTGGGGAGCTTTCAATTCTGCAACATTTCATAGCCCTTCTGCGGACAGAGACTGAGTTTGGCCAATCCGCAGCATGGCATTTAATGGTGCCACGTGCCTGGATGAGTACTCGTTGATGAGTAATAACGCTGTCCATAGACATTGGCTGATGGATGCATATATGGATTCCAGAAGAAACTCTTGGTAAAGTGCTGAATTTTACTCTGAATTTTTCTCTATTACTCCACCAGATGGCAGAAGAAAGGCCAGGATAGGAACTCTGAAAATTTTTTTGACTCACGGATACTAAATATGAGATAGCAAAGGTAGACAATAAATACTTAAATGGATTCCTATGATTTAATTTTTATGACAACACCTACCTGGAAATATCTTGAAATAAAGGAAATATTGTGGAAAACTTAGGTGCTAGGTTGCAAATTAAAAGTTAAACCAGTGCTTACAGACCAGAGGATATATTATGCTCTTTCTGGTGCCCCTGTGACGTGGGCAGAGGGGATGGTGTTTCACCCATCTCCCCTTTGAACCTGGAAATATAGGACTGGGAATGCAGTTCAGTGATAGAGCATTTGCCTAGCATGCTTGAGACTCTGGGTTTCATACCCAGCACTGCAAAAACAAAAAGCAAACAAAACCACCAGAACCTGGAAATACAAATAGGAAACATATAAAGATCAGAGATGTTCTCCTTTATCCATTGATGTGATGGCTGTAGGCATTGCAAGAATGACATTTTCTACTCCACTGTTACTTTTGAGGATAGGTTGTTAATTTGCATCTCACAGGGAAGTTAAAGTGTAGAAGGAAATAAGAAAAGGGTGTCTGGGATCTGAGGGCCACTGGCCACCAAAAAGAAAAGTGAATCCTCACAGCTGGTAAATGTTTAACATCTTGGCACTGTTAAGCGTTGCCCAAGTTTATTTAGCAAGTTCTTAAACAAACATGGAAAAATGTTTTATTATTCTCATATAAATGGACTTAAATAGAAGAGTCCAAAAAGACAGTTTGTTTCAGTCAGGAAACAACTTCACTTATATTCTCATTGGCATGTCTCATGTATATCCAAAAAATAATTTCTCATGGATTTGCATAGTCTGTCTTTTGAGATAAATGGCTATTAGATTGCAGTTTAGTGAGAAAACAAGTTAGTTGAAAGAGATTATTTAGGAAATATTCTTTTTAGCCAATAACCTGCATGCTAGAAATGGAAAATGAATTTTAAGACAATGGTCCTAAGATTTTTTTAATCCACATTGGAGACACACATATTATAAGAAGCATACACACACCACACACACACACACACACACACACACACACACACATAAGATATTTTATTTGCATAGCCACTCCGTTTTTCTGAGGTGCTGGCCTTTTTTTAGTTGCCATGGCAACAAGGACACAAACACAACATCCATAGCATACACTAGATCTGTGATGAAGAATTTCCCATTGCATACATAGCATACATATTTGACCTAATCACTGCAGGAAGAATTTAATGTAATTTTAAACACAGTAAATTATCTGAGTGAGTCACAAAATGGAAATAGTGAACACAGCTAGGAAAATGTAAAAATGAACCAATGGAAAATAGTGTTGGATCCCCATTCTGGCTAAAAACTCCATTTTGCCTTCCCTCATCTATCTCCCTGATATAAAGAATGTCATGGAAAACATGAAGAAAATCATTTAAGCCTTTATTTTTCTTCTTTCTAAAGTCCAAGCCTAAAATAAATGATTTATTTTTGGGCCAATCACAAACCTGCAATCTGAGACTTATTGGTCTTGCAAAAACACTTCAGCACTTCCAATTACTGGCTGTAAATTGCTTTCTAAAAACCCTTCTAAATGTTCACTCTTCCTTCTAAAAGAAGAAACCAGCATTGATACACCATTGTGGTCTGCTCCTCCCACAGAACCCTGAGAAAGCAGGGTAGATGTGTGGATTCTACAATCAATCTACCTTCAAATCTGCTTGAACATTAAATAACATCTTAGAAGGAAGGAAGAAGGGAGCCCACTCTGGTTAAGATAGGGGTAGCACTAACCTTGTTTCCTGTGGACAGAATTGCTTCCTTGGGTGAGGGGTGAAAAGCCATAGAAGAAAAGCAGGGAAGTATAAATGTTAGGAACAAAGAAAAACTTGCAGGGAGCCTCTCCTAGGTGTTTATCCAGTGCTTTTTGATTTGACTGAATGATCATTGTGTGGTATTAGCGTCAAGCAGCGTTAGTACTGTCACCTATGAATGTCTCTGGAAGCCACATCTCCATCGATTTGGGGATCAGAACATGGAAGGGATAACTGTGACCTTGTGCGTGATGTGACTGGGCAGTTGTGTCAGCTGTGGGAAGGGACTGAATGATGGCATCCCATGCTTTTGAGTCCCATTCTTCCATGGGAAGCTGTATTGCTCTGTGCAAAGCACAGCCTAGGTATGTTTTTGTGATCATGGGCATCGTTGCAACTCAGTCCCCCAACTTGCTGATAGTTAAGTAATAAGTAATAGTATTTATTTATGTACATAATCTAACTAAAAAATTGTGATTCTAAAAAAATTTTTTAAGCAGCTGATGTAAAAATATCAGATTTTTTTCATCAAAATATTCTGCTAGCATCCTTCAAGAAGGAGCATAGATGAGTGCAGAAAGATTATTGGCTTGAGAGGCCAGAGAAGCAAATTCATGTCCCGGCTGGGCACAGGCCAGCTGTGAGACCGTGACTCTCCCAGCTGCACTGGAGTTCAGTTTTCTGATCTGCAAAATTAAGAAACTGGTTTAGATGATCTTCCAACTAATAATATTTTATTATCCTACAGAGGATTAAGACAGGAATTGAGGGCCTTGTTTTCCTAAGGAGGTCAGTTTAACTTCTGACTTTCTCAGATAACCTTCTAGCTATCTTGAGAAAGGGAGAGGCATTTATAATCAAATTTTCCATTTGGGTTTGGGAAATTAGAGTAAAAGCCAATACATTTTGCATGCCAGAAAGATGACCCTAGATTGGGAAGGACAGGAAGGCAATTGCACTGTAGAGCAATTAAATTATAGCTAAAACCCACTTTATCTCTACTTCTGACCTGCCCTGCCCACACACCCCTGCCCAGGTGAACAGTTTAGGATGGCCAGCAACCAAATGGCTATGTGCAAAAAGGTATGCTAACTGGAGTGTGGGGGTGGGGTGGGGTGGTTAATAAATAATATTTGTTATTTGTCCATTTTCTGGTGTTATAATAAAATACAGAGGCTGGGAACTTTATAAGTAGGGTTATATTGGCCTCTGTTTTTGGCACAGGAAGTTTAAGAACATGGTGCCAACATCAGCTTAGTACCACATCACAATGTGACAGAGAAGAAGAAGGGAGTGTGTGTGGGTAGGTGGCACCTTGCTTTATAAAAACTCACTCAAGTGCTAACTTATCCAGTCCCGACAGACCTCACTCACTCCTGTGAAACTGAATCCAGTCTCTGGAGGAAGAGATTAATCCATTTATTAGGACAAGGGCACCATCACCAACTTACCTTTTATAACTATTCTCCACCTCTCAGTACCGTGACTTTCACAATTTGATTTCATCATGAGTTTAGGTGGAGACATCTAAATCATGGTATACTGAATGGAGAAGAATAGGTGCTTCTTTCAATTACTCAGGTCTAAATTTCAAGACTTTATAATGGAAACATTGAATACATATATGTGTGTGTATATGTGTGCACATACATATACATACTCTTAGTTTACACCTACAGGAACAAACCCAGGGAAATAGACTTGAAATATGCAGAATTCTCTTTTAGATATTTTCCTTGGTTTGAACACCCCCTCCCTCCTTGCCCCTACTTTGTGATGATGCTGTCCTTACCATCATCATGAGAAATAAGGACAGAACTTGAGAATTCTAACTAGTTTGGGAAACTGTAAATGCCCACAGTTTTTACATTTGCTACTGTTTCCATGACAAATTTTTCTTTTCAGAAGAAAAGAACATTTCTAAAAGATCAAAATTAAATCTCTTTGAAGACTCAAAAGAGGATGGTGGCTCTGGGAGAACATTAAAATGGAACAACATTATTTATATTTAAAATCATTTATGACATTTACAAAATTCCCCAAGCACTTCAAATTTGCTGAATTTAAAGATCTCTCTCCTAGCACAGAACTCAAAAGGGCAAATAGCTTTTGAACTCTTAGGTGAAGCAACAAAAGCTGGTTTCATTGATGGGCGTTGTTGCTGAGTGAGGTGTTTTATGCTGAAGAAGTGATTGCTGTTTTGGTGTAGGCAGAGAAGCTGTGTTCATATGAATGCATATATAGAATAGTCATGTGTGTGTAGGGATGAGTGGATAGATAGATAAATAGATAGAAAGATAGACTACCCATATTCCGACAATTCTTTGTCTTCTCCATATTATCTCTAGTTACATAAGGATTTGAGAGTTTTTTCCATATTTCACCATGAGTTTTGATTCTCCTCCTGAAAACTGTTGTGAAATGATGGGTGGTGGGTGCTGATCTGTATCCCCAAAAGGATACTGCTCTTCAGCCTAGACACACAGGATTGAATGCTTTCAAGAGCTTTAGTTGGGAATACATAGGCAACCACCACCATCACTACCACCACCACCATCACCACATTACAGCAGCAGCAAGACAACTCTTCTCCTCAGTACTCATCTTGTATTTTCTTCCTGATCTCCCAATAATACAGTAAGAAAATACATTCTTCTAGAATAACAGTCCCATTTGTGGTCATGCCTTTATATAAGGCAATCTGCAGTCAACTATCAACAACTGTGAGTGAGTTTATGACAGCCCAACAATTCCTCTTAGGTGCCTACTGGACAGAAATGAGAGCACATGTCCACACAAAAGATAGTATGTGAATAGTGATAGTAGCACTACTCATAATAGTCAAAAGCAGGGAACAGTCCAAATGCTCATCCACAGGTGAAGGCAAAAATGATAGGAGTAAATCTTTACAACAGAGCACTACATAGCAAGAAAAAGTAACATGCATGAAACAACATTTATAAACCTCAAAAAATGCTAAATGAAAGAATCTACACAGCAAGGCTGTGATGATTACATTTAAAAATTTTTTTAAATGCCAAACTTATGCTGGTTGATATGGTTAAGGCTGGGAGCAGGGATCAACTACAAAAAGCTGAAAGGATTTTTTTGAGTTGATAGGAAAGTGCTAAAACTGAGTTTTTATAAATGCAGTTTTTTCATTGTATCCCAAACTGGAAACAACCAAGATGTCCTTCAAGAGATAAACAGATAAACAAATGGTGGTATATCCATACAACAAGGTATTATTCATCCACAGTGAGAAACGTGCTATTAAGGCACAAAAGACATGGATGCATCTTAAATGCATACTGCTATGGAAACAAAAAAGCCAGTGTGAAAAAGCTATATGCTGTATGATTCCAGTTGCATGATATTCTGGAAAAGGCAAGATTAAAAGACAACAAAATGATCAGTTGTTGCTAAGGTTAGGGACTATGGCGAGCAGAGTATTGAATATGAGAAGTGCTGGGAACTTCTTTTACAGTAGTGACATTATTCCACATGATACTGTAAGAATGGATACATAGCACTATGAATTTGCTAAAACACATTGATCCCATTTAAACAGCACAAAGAGTAAAATTTATTTTAGGTAAATTTTAAAAAATCATTTAGGCATTCAGGAGATACCAGAGAGGAATGTAAACCATGAGAATCTAATTGTAGTGTGTGTGTGTGTGTGTGTATGTGTGTTTTATATATATATATAAAACACACATACACACACACACACACACACACACACACACATATATATATATAATTATAGATATATCCCTCCCTAAGGAATGTATATGTGTGTGTGTGGTGTGTGGGGGTGCTGATCCAAGTAATTTAGGAAATGACTGGTGATTATAAGAATAAAGTCAGAAAGAACTATATATAAATACTTTAATAGATATAGCTATTTCCCTTAAGGGTGTGGGATAACAATTCTGAAGTCACTATGCATTACATACTGGAATTGAGCAATGAAATAAATGAATGCAGATGATAAGGACCAGGTTTCTCACCATTGCAGCAAGAGGAGAAGTCTAAATGAGCTACGTGATAATGATTATGGTTGGAGACATTAAAATGAACTAATGTTTAGTTTCATATAAATCCATGTGGTTATATATCAAAATATTGATAGGTATGTGTAAATACATGGGTAGTATATGATTGTGTATTTCCTTTTTTTGACAGCTGAGTGAGTCCAGAAGTACTGACACCCCCATAGCAACCAGCAAACCAAATACCCAGATCTTGGTTTCTATTACCATTCTCCAATAAAAGGAACCAGAGCTCCTTGGAGAAATGGTTGATTCTAGGACTGGGACAAGAACTATTTAAATGAACTTTGATATCTGATAGTGCAAAAAAGTAAGAAAGTGTCCAAAACACCAAAACCAAAACCAAAACCCCACAACAGGAGAAATATTGCAAAGGGTCATAGGAGCCAAATGAAGGAGTGCCTAATGGCCAAAGCTAAAACAATTTGAAAAAAATTGATGTAATATCAGATTGCATTGCAAATTTCAAAATAAGCTTCTGAGTCCTTAATGACATAAATAATTAAAGAAGTGGGTGAGGTAGAAGGGACAAATCTCCCACACAGAAGAATTCTAGATAATTTATAAGGATTTTCCACCCTCAAGGACACTGAGTATAACTCTCCACTCTTTAAGAGTAGCAGTGTGGCCTGCACACAATGACTTCCTTCAGAAGAGTACAGTATGGAAAATAAGAATAAAAGGATAACTTCACTGTGAAGAAAACGGCCAAGCACTACCTCAGCCATGTGATCAAAGCTAACAGCTGTTAGGAAAAAATGCTGCTCACAAAGAAAGCTCACAAGAAAAGTCTCACATCCATAGAGCAAAGTTTAATGGCAGGTCCAAACTGCCAGGCTGGCTGGGGAAAGATGGCACAGCACAGACTCTGGGCCAGGTGTGGCTTTTATAGAAGGGGGAGGTTAAGGAAGTTAGTGCATGTGTGGTAGTCTCTGGTAGGGGTGAGGCTGTCTCAGAGCATGGGAATTTCTGTTAAGGGCGGGGCTGTCCTTGGGAGTTTCTCAAGTGAGGTCTGAGGATAAAATGGCCACCGATTTACAAATGGCAACCTTATTGTTGTGTCATTCCCCCATTTTTTCTTTAATAATGATGGGGATAGGAGCTGAGGATTGGGAATTGGGGCAAAGCATCGGCCTCTTAGCTGATTCCTGCTGGCAGGGTGTGTTGTATGGGGTGAGATCCTCAGACTCCAGCGTCCTGGTGGGGGCCCTCTTAGCAGTCCTGTGGATGGTTTTGGAGAGGTTGATATCCCTGGAGATACAACTGGTTAAACTTTTGATTAGCAATAGCAGACATACAGTCTAAAAGAAATCTATGTACTGTTTTTGTGACACAGGGAAGAAACTTAAGAATATGAGAGCAAGAAATATAGGCATTAGGATGGGCATTAGCCAGGAGAACACTGTGAAATGTTATTCCCTAGAGGATTCCAAGAGTCCTCCAACTCCCTTTTCTGTTTTTCTAACTGTTCCTTGAGAGGTGCCACCACTGGGATATCCCATTGAGCTTGACAGCAGTGGGTATCGTGAGAATGACCAGATGAGGACTGGTCCACCAAAGTCCCAATGGAGAGGGTAGAAGATCCTTTAGGAAAACAAGATCCCCTGGTTTAACAGAAATTGTTATAGGGTGGGGCAGGATCTGATCTGCATGCTCTCTGAGAAGTTCCCTGAGAAGGTTAAGATAAGGTAGGTAGTCAGCCAGAGGAACAGAGTCTGTTGGAGGCAAGTTTTCTAAGAGAAATGGGTGGCCATACACTATTTAAGACCCAAATAGGAATATTAGGAGGAGCATAAAAAGGTGTCTGCTAAGGGACTGAATACCTAGGGATCTAAATTCTGCAAAATCCTGTAACTCCCAAGAAAGCTGTAAGCTGCTTTGTGGTATTGGGGGGGAGGGAAACAGAAGATTGGGTTGATGCACTCATGACTCAGGGAGTGAGTCTGTCCCTTTAAGGCCACACCTAGGTAGGTGACCTGTGGGAGGCAGGGGTTGTCAGGATTTAAATGTAACACTCTTGGATAAAAGAGAGCTCTAGCTCATTTTTAATATAACTTTACAGCCAGTCGGGTGGGGGCAGCAATGAGGTCATGATGTCTCTTATCTTTCTCTCTGTTGGTAATGTCCCAGTTACAGTATACAGACATGGCTAGTTGTGTTAGTTGATCCAATGACTTTTCTCCTTCAGCCATAGACTGAGTTTTCTACAAATATCTGGGGCTGACTGTTAGAAATTTATCTTTGAGGAGAACCTCTCTACCTGTGAGTCTGAGTCCACCATGGTATGTTTTCTGATAGCATCCTCAAGATGCTGCAGAAAGGTAAGGGGATTTTCTTCAGGGTGTTGCTGTAAAGCAAAGTTGTTATTTCACATTGACACCTGACACTCTGGAGAGCAGGTCTCTGAACCATTCTGGGCCTCAGTTTCCTCACTTGAAGAATGAGGGATCTGGTCTAGGTTAAACTACTTTTTTCCACTATGAAATGGCTGAAGTGGCATTAACGACACTTATCTTTCTTACCTTTTTTTTTTTGATTTAGCAATGCTGGGGAATTGAATCCAGGGCCTTGTACATGCTGGGCAAACACTCTCTCACTGAGTGATGTCCTTAGCCCCAAATATTTTTTTCTTTGGATGTACTGAGATTTGAACTCAGGACTTTGTGCCTGCAAAGCTTGCCTTTACTGCTTGAGCCATATCACCAGCCCCTGTTGGTGTGGATGTGTCAAGGGGACTGCCTGTGCCCCTGTAGGTAGGCACATTTATTCCCTTATTTTCAGGTGCCACTAGTATTGGGGCTCATTGTAAATGGTGATCATTTCCAACCTGAGTGGCCTGGGCCAGAACCCATTGCTTTTCTAATGAGAAAAGAGTCTGGTCTAGTAGAAGCATAATTTCCTTCCATGTCAATTGAAAGGTTTGGATTACAGAGATAAAGGCTTGAATGTATTTGTCTGGGCATCAGTATAACTGCTCAGATGTTTTTTTACTTTCCCTTAGATCTGATAGCTGAAAGGGAACATAGACTCACCCTCTTCCTACTATTACCTGTTGAAGGGGGAAGCACCCATTAGGAGATTCTGAATATTAGGGTGGCTTAAAAGGTAGAAATTTGTATAGAGGACCTCAGTTCACTTTTTTTCCTTTTATAGAAAAGGTCTAATTGGAGTATGGTATTGTAATTTAAGGAACCCTGTGAAGGCCACTTCTCTTGGTCACCCAAGGCATACTGAGGCTGACCTCAGTACAAAGCTTCCAACATCTACCAGCCAGAAGACTGGAAGGTGCAGGTCCCATCTAGAAAGAACAAAACGCTAGGATCCTGTCTTTTAGTTAACATCAGGCAGCCTCTTTAATAAAGGTTACTTTTTAAACAAAGGAATAAATCATCTGTAAAGTTAGAAAAGGACATTCAGAGGACATCCCGGGCCAATAACAGTACCATATGGGACAACTAGTGTTAATGTTTGAAGGGAAAGATTTATGCTGAGGCCAAAAGTATAGAAAATTTTAAATGAGAAGTTTAGAGACCACAGTAATGTGCTATTTCTGGGCTATAACCTTGAGCTAACAATTGGCTTACAAGGGCTGGGTCCGGTGCCCCAAGGTGTGAGGTGGGACAGGAAGAAGGGCGTGTGGAAGGCATTGACTCCCTCCATACACACCTGGGACAAGTGAGCCTGACTGCCTAGGCCTGATCCTGTGGCCTGTTGCCCCTCCTGTGTACTCTGCATGCATTTATTCTAGGGGAAGTGGTGATGGGCTGCAGCTACTGCCATGTGTGGTTGGTGGCCTAGGATGTGTGTTGGGTTGGCCTACGGATTCTCTTAGATATGGCAAGCATTCCTGCTGTGTGTGAGCACACATATTTGCTTTCCCTCTTCCCCTTGTGGGGGCAGGAGTTAGGGCATTAGCGTGGCAGCTGCAGTTTTTTGTAAGCACTTTTGCCTAGCAGCTGATTTAAAGTTACTTTAGACTGAGAGGCCTGGCAAACTAGGTGGAATAACTTGTCATAAGGTACCATGCTACAAGTTCTTCATGGGAGGCAGAGTCCCAGTAAGCCCAGGGAGGGGAAGGCAGACAGAGACAAAGGACACACGGTGAGACCATGGAGGAAGCAGAAGAGGTGTCCTTACATCTTAGGTAAGAGAAGGGAAGGCAGAGCCTGGAGGCATGACACACGCCTGAGGGATCAGCCATCACCTGTGCCTCTAGGTCACTCCCATTGACTGGTACTGGAACACTTTCAGCAACATGAAACCTCCGCTCTCTGGTCACTCTCTCAGGAAAAAGGGGCATTAGACGGGGAGTGAGGAGAAAGAGAAACAGTCATCAGATGCCATAATCAAACAGGACTCCCCCAACATAGCATGAGGCATACCTAAATAAACCCTGGGCTTGGGCTCAGCCCACAGGGAGGGAGCATGAGCTCTCCCAGAGCTGGAATCACCTTGAGGCCAGAGTTGGCAAGAAGTGGCTTGACACCATGATGGGAAAGTCCCTCAGGAAGATAGGAAGAGACAGGCATGGTAAGCAGTGCAAGAAGTAGGCTTACATAGGGAAGGAGGAGGTTCAGGAGACAATTTGGTTGGTTTAGAAGCTGGTTTAGAGGTTAATAGAATCTGCGCAGGGGAACAGGAAGTACAAAGGGAGGGTTTGGTGAGGAGATAGGGAAAGGATTGGGTGTAGGGTATTTCCTTCCATTTACCAGTACGCTCAGAGAAATTGTATAAATCCCTTAAAATACTGGGATTGAAAGTGCCATTAAGTGGCCATTTGGAGGTGTTGTCTAATGGATATTGGGGCCACGCCTGATTACAGAGAAAAATGAGCTTTTGTGGCTTAAGATCAGGCATTAGGCAGAGGGGCCCAAGGTTGGCCAGGAGACATCCCAATGGGGAGTCTGAAGGAATTTGGATGGTCCAACTCCCATGGTGAGGCCTGACCTGAGGAGAGATATGGCAGGCATCCCCAAAATATCAGGTCCTCAGGACAGAGGGATGTGGAGTACCCAGAGGGAATGTCTTCACCATGGGGGTCCACAGTCCCTAGTGGGGAACCCAGTTCCCAGGGATGGAAGCGAGTCGAGACCTAGTGCTAGGATTTTGAGGAAATGAGAGAGAGAGCTCATGGCTCTGTGTGCGAGAAGGACTCACCAAGAGAGGACCTTGAGGGAAGATTGGCTGGTGGTGGATGGCAATTGGAGGCGTGCTGAGGCGGAGGAAATTCCCTGTGAGCTGTGAGAGAGTGACATTTTCTAGGATCGGGGGTTCCAGCAAAGCAGCTCAGATCCCGGAGGAAGGGAATGGGAGTTGATAGAGAGAGAGAGAGAGAGAGAGAGAGCAGGATGGGGTGGGGAGGCTGGGAGAGCAAGGTCAGTGCCGGGAGCACACCCAATCCAAGTCACGACACCAAAATGTTAGGGAAAAATGCAGCTCACAAAGAAAGCTCACGAGAAAAGTCTCACATCCATAGAACAAAGTTCAATGGCAGGCCCAAACTGCCAGGCTGGCCAAGGGAAAGATGGAGCAGCCCAGACTCTGGGCCAGGTGTGGCTTTTGTAGAAGGGGGAGGGTAAGAAAGTTAGCGCATGCGTGGTAGTCTCTGGTAGGGGTGGGGCTGTCTCAGAGCGTGGGAATTTCTGTTAAGGGTGGAGGTGTCCTTGAGAGTTTCTCAAGTGAGGTCTGAGGATAAAATGGCCACTGATTTACAAATGGCGACATTATTGTTCTATGAACAGCAAGAGTGACCCGTCATGTTGACAGCATGAACCCTTCGTAAGATGTGATGGAAGCACCACTTTACCTCTTTGATCTTCTGCTCCAAAACTCACAATTCCAAACATATCATAAGGAATACATTAGACAAATTCCAATTAGGGATATTCTACAAAATTTCTCAAAAATGGTCAAATTCATCAAAAATGAGGAAAGTGGGAACCTGTTACAACCCAAGAGAAGCCTAATAAGATAGAACTATGAAATATAATGTGGTGTCCTGGATGGGATCTTGGAGCAGGAAATGGACATTAGGTGAAAATGAAGGGACAGTGAATGGAGTAGGAACTCTAGTTAACAATAATGAGTCAGTATTGGTTCGTTCCTTACAGCAGATTGCCATACCAGTGTAAGATGTTACTACAGGGGAAAGGGGGTTTGGAGGATAGCAGAATTAACTGAACTGTCTTCACAAATTTTCAGTAAACTCAAAACTGTTCTGAAAAATACATGTTATTTTTAAAAAGGAAAGTTACTGCTATAATAATGTGAGACAGACCAGGGAAACTCATATAACAATGTCTAAGATGGTTCCAGGATCATGGTTCTCGGACCATGAAGGTTTCAGAAAAAGACATACCATTAGGCTCTGTGGGACCCGAATTTCCTAGCTTATTGCTAAAGAGGCAGCCAGGCAAGGTTTAGACTTAGCATTATTATTAATACAAATTTGGCAGGAATTTCCATTATTAGCAGCTGAAAAAACATGACAGAATACTTGAACAGAACTATACAGGAAAACACAAGCTCTCCCAACTGTGCTATCCTTACACAGCTAACTTCTAAGGAACAAATGGCTCAATTTTTCTTTTCAGAACCTGTTAAACTTATTTTAGGAAAGTCTAGCTTTAATTTACTATAGATTGCTCTCCAATGCTCAATGACACCTAAATTCATTCCATGCCTTCCCAAGTTATGTTTTGTTATTACTTAGAGGAAGAAACAGGGCCTGAGAGAGCATGTGATTTGCTCTGGATGCACCTTCACTAAGTAGCAGAACTGGAACTTGAACCCAAGTCTTCCAAATAACAGTCTAATGCCCTTTCTACACCTACATGTAATTTGAGAATGCCTTCATCCTGTTGTTTGGTGCATATTAGCAGACACTGGGCATCCAGAACAAAAATGTCACCTTCTGGTGAAAGAGTACATTAACATGGGCTTTCCCTTTCAAATGGACACCGCTACAAAGCAGGAAAGCCTTCTGAGTAGCACTGTTTTAACTTTAGCATTTATTTCCTTCTTTCAATTTGTTCCCAAATGCTTTCACTATCTCTGCTTCTTGTATGAATCTGATCAGGGCTCTGATTCCTGCTGAGCTGCTGAGCAAATCTCTGTGCCTTACTTGATTCTGCTTCTGCCCTGCAGATTAGCAAAGGTCCAAATGCTACTTTGAGTGGAGTATCTGCACTATTTTTAAAGGTTCACTGGGAAAATGGAGTACTTGAGAATTCAGAGTTATTATGAATATCTAATTCTACCTCATCTCTCTTCTGAAGAGGATAAGCCTTAATATGTGTCACATCTGCTGAAGGATATAAGGAATTGGGTCATTATTTTCATTTCACAGTAATATTTCACTGACCTCTAAAAATATCTCCTGTTAAAATGGTACAGAAACCAATTTTTAGTAGAACTCCGACTTGAATAGAAGCAAAGAATAATACTCTACATTAGAACAGCATTTCTTTACAACAAGACCTTGGGCTTTAACAATGCAACCAGCACAGGAAGCTGAGATAGGGTGAGATGTACTAAGTATTTTGTAAGTGGGGTTTCCAAAGAACATTGGGGATATTGTCAAAGAGATTTGTATTTCATATGGTAGGGTGGAAGGCCTAGGGAGATGGTTTTGATGACTCTTGAAATCAGTTTTTAATCCTCTCTCTAAAATGAAATTTAATATGTGGTCACTCCTACCAACTAAAACTCATCTCAGCTTGGTTTGCCACAGTGCTAGTTATTTAAAAAAAATATTTTCCTTGCTGATTCCCATCTCCTTCTGCTAATAATTCTGAATTTGAGTCCATATCCTTTTAGAGAGATTGAGATCTTTAAACTTCTGAAGGTTGCAGAGCCATGTGACTATACACTGAATAGTAGTGTCCTTCTACCTCAAGGGACAGCCAGAGAGCCTGGGGAGAGCAATGGCATTGAGCCTGCTGAGAAGCACAAGACCTTGAGTGAGAGAGTGGGGAGGAAGGTCTGGATAACAGTTCCAAGAAGTACTGGCTTCAGACTGAATAGCATCCGAAGCTATGGAAATAAGCCACAGGTATGGTGAAGGGGGTTAGGTAGAGAGAACTGTTGAATGCAGAGCTGAAAGCCACACGAGACAAGAAAGGCAGTGAAGACTGAGGGATGAAGTGAAACTCAGAAGCTGAGGCAGACAGCTTCTTACTTGTAAGCAAGTAGTGGGGTTTTGCCTCCTACAGTGGCCTAGAGTCTTATTTTTGAGTAATTTCTGTGGGTAGGCAGAAGCAAGGCAAAACTCAGTATGAGACAATGACAATGACCAGAAAGTGGACCAGGGCTGCCAGGGAACAAAGCGTTTCTATTGAATGGGTACCGAGTTGCAGCTTGACATGATGAACAAATTCTGAAGATGGACAGGAGTGTTGGCTGCCTGAAAATGCGGATGGACTCAGAAGTGCCACTGTACTCTACATGGACACATGGTTTAACTGGGGATGTTTATGTGATGCATATTTTACTACAATGAAAAGCAATTTAAAAGGGAAAATATTTTCCCCAAGGTAGAAACTCAGGCACTAAGGACAAAGGAGATGCCTGACTCTCATAACAATACATGAGGCAGAGACTAGGTCTTGGGGGTATGTCAGAAGGGCCTGTATACAATGCTGAGCTCAAGGTCAAAGCCAGAGTTGAGGTGCACGGGGCTATGAGCAGGGATTGAGGGAATGTGTGCCTGAGCATGGGAAACGGCTGAGTCTGAGAAGGAGTTAAAGAGCTGTAGCTATAGAGGCCTCAGAAGCTCCATGAGCCTGGTCCCAAGCAAGACTCATACATGGAGTCTTCTGTGACCTCATTCTCCTCACCCAGAACTCATGTTGAGCATAAGGAACACCAGGCCTGAGGAAAACCAGCTTCCACTGAAGGAAATAATTAGATGACGAATAGATTGGAAACAGGATATAGAACTCCTAGCATTTTAGGTTTACTCACTAACTAGTAGACAATTCTTCCTTTTAAAGAACTCTATGCCTTTTCACTAATGAATTCAGGTCCCCATTGGGCCATAAAGGATGAGAATTTGGCCCAAAGGTACACTTAAATTGGATTGCCTTGTGAGAAGTCTTTAAAAAAAAAATAGATGGCAGCCACCTGTGACATATTAAGGCTGTTAATTTACTCATTGACATAAAAACCTGAAGGGTGTCTGCAACAGCTGGAATGTGGTTCAGAGGTCCTTTGTATCTGCTATTTAATGTACTTCCAAAGTGACTTCATAAAATTGTAACCACTACCACCAGTGGGCTGAGGTTTTAACTTTGGCATCCTCATCTTCTACCTGTATTGATGCAAGGGATTGCATTACTGCCTACTCTAAACACCTTCAAGATAAAAGTTACCAGTTGAGAGACAAAGTTGAAATGACTTAGGCAATCAAAACCCACATGTACTTGGCCAGAACTCCCATAGAATGACAGTTTTCTGGCTCCATCCTCACTCACTGTAGAATTCTTAGACCCCTTAAATTCTTTCCACATGGGTCCTTGCAAGGCTCAAGTTCCTCCTATTTATCATCCAATGGTTCCTCCAAAGGTCCTTCTTAGCTATGATGGGACCCTAGCCTCTCCAGAGGACCACGGTGCTGTATTGCCTCTGTAGAGCCTCAGGTGAGCGTGTGACCTCTATTCACCAGGCAGAATGATGGTGCAGGTGTTCATGCTGCAGCTGTGGTAGGCAAAGTAGAGAGAACTTATGTCTGGGTGACTGAGCCAGCTATAACAGAGCCTGTACCATCCCTAGAACCATCCTTCCATCTCATCGCCATCCCAATGTCATTGAAATTTGTTCTATCATTTGTCTGTTCTTTTGGTTAACAAGTGTTTATTAAACATCTATTATGTGCCCAGCACTAAAACAGATTCATGGTGTACAGTATGCACAAAAAACATCATGCACCTTAAATACAAGTGTGTGACTGAAAGTAATAGAAGAACAAATAAATAAATGTGTAACTACTTCTATGGAGTGTTAAGAAGGAAATGGCCATGGTGCTATGATCAGGAGTGGTTTGGAGATGGCCTTGTTCAGGAAATGTTATTTAAATTGAGACTGAGGGCTGGAGTTGTAGCTCAGTGGCAGAATGCTTGCCTAGTATGTACAAGATGGTAAGCTCAATCTAATAATAATTAGAAAATAATAAGTAAATTGAGACTGAAAGGGCAAGAAGGAAACAATCCTTAAAGAGGTGGGTGAAGAGATTTGCAGATGAAGGGAATAGCCTTAAAGAAGACAAAAAGCTTGGTGCACTCAACTACCTAAAATAAAATTATAGTGAGCACAGCCAGTGCCAAGTGAAAGAGAGTCAGAATGGTATGAGTTGGGATTGGAGCAATAAAGGAGGAGCCAGGCTGGGATTGAGTTTTTGGGGTTCTGCTTGAGAAACCATTAAAGAGCAGATGAATGGCAGTTTTATGTTCTGTGAAGATCCTCTTAACTACTTGTGAAAAATGGATTAGAGGGAACTAAGAGAGGAACAGAGATTACTCAGGAAGCTAACTGTAGCATACAGGTGAGAAACAAATGACGGTGCTTTAAAGTAGAACAGGGGAGATAGATATAAGAAAATGGAAGATGTCTTTGGGAATATGAAGGATTTGCTGATGGATTCAGTATGGCGGTATGGTAAGGAGAAGAATCAAGATCAGCTACCAAGATCCTGATTTGAGTAACTGAATGGATAACAATGTATGTATTAAGATCAGGGAAATGAAAAGCAGACTTCAGAGGAGAAGTTTGCAATATATTAAAATTGATATGCTTGTGAACACTGAAGTGGAGCATTGAGTAGGAATTTGTATATGCTCATTTGTTAATTTATTTTTGTGTCCCCAATGTATATAGGAATTGAGCCTAATTGTGTGGTAAACATAACTGAGATGGTTTTCGACCTTATAAAGTTTCCAACCAAGGCAGGTAGGGCACATCTTGGACAAGAAACAAAGTATAATGTAGGTATTTGGTAAACATTAGGGGACTTGGGAAAGAAAGAACAGGGTTCTGACAGTCTGAGTGGCTAGTGAAAGCTTCCTACGGAAGTGATATTTAAATTCAGCTCTGAAATATAAATAAGATTAATTCAGCAAAGAGATAGAGGCCATTTCAGGCAAAACATGTGCAGCGTGTGTAGAGTGCTGGAGGCAGGAGAGGTTATGTCTTTCCAGGAACAAGTTTTGCAGAACCAGTTATTTCCCAGGAGAATCTCAGTCCTTATGAAATTCCTCAAATAGTGGGCTGGTCCTACTGGCCACAGAGCCAAGTCAGTTTGCACTCCAATATAGCAGCCAGGCCATCTGTTATACTAAGTCTAAAAGATCTAAGTTCATTCTTTCGACCAGCAATTCCTACAGCACCTAACTATGGATCATGGAGCACTAGATAAACTTCTTGTCTTTAAGAAAGAACTCGTCCTCATGGAAGAGTGAAGAGTATGATAATCAAAATTCTGTATAGAGAACTCTGGGGAGGCTGAACAAAGAGGGAATGGCCTTCCCTGGCCACAGGAGACGTCACAGAGGAAGAGGAGGGAGAAAGAAAGAACAATACAAAGAATACAAATGTGTTTGGGACACAGCAAGCAATATGGGGGGACAAACTAATCTTATGAACTGAGTTTATCTTGAGTATGTGGTCTTTTTTAGCACTGAGAAGACTTGTCTGCATCTGGCAAGAGCTGTGATTTCATAAGCAGTAGGTTTCTTCAAGGAGATCCTAAGGGCTAATGAAAATGATCTAATGCTTGGTGGTCATGTCAGTAATGTAGGAAAGAATCCCCAGAAGATAAGTTCAAGGCCACAGAGCTTTACTTTCACCTGCCACAATTCCATCATCTTTACAGTGAGTGCAGTGGTAACTAGAAGGGAGGTCCTCTTCTTGCCAGTAAAGGCAAGTTATCCACTTTGCAGTTCCCTTGCCCCATCCCCACAGAAAGACTCCTGTTCCCCTATGGTAGCTCTCCATATTCCCCTCCCCCATACCAATATTAGAGCATCTGCCATCTGGAAATGACCAAGCACAGCCTCCCCCCCCGCCCCCCACATACTAACAAGAAAAGTCAATTTGCTTTTGACCATTTCTTAATTAAAATGGCATTGCATAAAAACAGACAACAGTCTAAATAGCTCAAACCTGTTAGAAAATGAAGACAAGAAGAAAGAGAAAAGCGGGAGTGGGGAGAATCTTAGAAAGAGGAAATGAATCTATTGAGAAACAATTTTCCAATGAGCCCCTGAATTAATCACCACTTTGGGACGTCAGCATTGGGGACCACAGCTGAGCGATAATTAGGCATTAAGTGATCCTTAGGAAAGCAGTACAAGATGACACATTATTAGGTGAAGTGGGTTTTTCTTTAGTTTTTACTCAAGAAGTGTACTGCTGTTCCTTAATAGCTTTGAAAACCAAGGACTTTAGACAAGATGGCAGTGGGTCAGGAGCAGCAGGAAATAGGGCATGGTCTTTATTTTGTCTGTCCTGGGAAGAGTCCAGTAGTTTAGTCAGGTAAAATTAAACTATTTTGTGTTGTCAGGGTTTAGGGGAAGAGGGCAGGGGTAAATAAGAGGACCACAGGAGGTTAACTAAACTAATATGCTTTCTTATTACTTAGAATTGCCTAACTATACTAGAAGAACTCCTTCAGGTTAATTTAGATATAGATCTTTATCATGTAACTCTCATGCATAGCTAAAAAGGAAAATCTGTATACACAAAATAAATTGGTTATAATAGTTTTAGTGGCGCATGCCTGTAATCCCAGCACTGGGAGACAAAGGTAGCAAGAGGATCATGAGTTTGAGACCAGCATGGGCTACATAGCAAGGACTTCTATCCCAAACAACAATAATAACAAAAACCTCTTAAATTCAGACTCTTCTTACTTTTTTGAAAAACAGCCATTTTTGAGCATACAATTCAGAACCATTAAGTATATTCACATTGATACACAACCAATCTCCAGAACTCTTTTCACCTATAAAACAGAAACTTTAGACCTGTTAAGCAACAATGTCTCCTTGTCTCTTCTGTTCATGGCTTGGTAGCTCCCTTCTGCCTTCTGCTGTAGGAAGGTACCTGGTATCTGTGGAATCAGACAGTTTTCCATAGCAGCTGTGTCATTTATCATTCCCAGAAACAGTACACAAGGATTCCAATTTCTCCATAGCCTCAGCAATACTGGCTATTTATATATTTTTTGGCAGTGGCCATCTTAATGGGGATGAGGTAGTGTTTTACTGAGGATTGTTTTGCATTTTCCTAGTAGTGAGTACTATTCAACACATTTGCATGTGCATGTTTGTGATTTACTTTATTATTTTTTTTTCATTTTTCTTTTATTATTCATATGTGCATACAAGGCTTGGTTCATTTCTCCCCCCTGCCCCCACCCCCTCCCTTACCACCCACTCCGCCCCCTCCCTCTCCCCCCCTCAATACCCAGCAGAAACTATTTTGCCCTTATTTCTAATTTTGTTGTAGAGAGAGTATAAGCAATAATAGGAAGGAACAAGGGTTTTTGCTGGTTGAGATAAGGATAGCTATACAGGGCATTGACTCACATTGATTTCCTGAGCGTGGGTGTTACCTTCTAGGTTAATTCTTTTTGATCTAACCTTTTCTCTAGTACCTGTTCCCCTTTTCCTATTGGCCTCAGTTGCTTTAAGGTATCTGCTTTAGTTTCTCTGCGTTAAGGGCAACAAATGCTAGCTAGTTTTTTAGGTGTCTTACCTATCCTCACCCCTCCCTTGTGTGCTCTCGCTTTTATCATGTGCTCATAGTCCAATCCCCTTGTTGTGTTTGCCCTTGATCTAATGTCCACATATGAGGGAGAATATATGATTTTTAGTCTTTTGGGCCAGGCTAACCTCACTCAGAATGATGTTCTCCAATTCCATCCATTTACCAGCGAATGATAACATTTCGTTCTTCTTCATGGCTGCATAAAATTCCATTGTGTATAGATACCACATTTTCTTAATCCATTCGTCAGTGCTGGGGCATCTTGGCTGTTTCCATAACTTGGCTATTGTGAATAGTGCCGCAATAAACATGGATGTGCAGGTGCCTCTGGAGTAACAGTCTTTTGGGTATATCCCCAAGAGTGGTATTGCTGGATCAAATGGTAGATCGATGTCCAGCTTTTTAAGTAGCCTCCAAATTTTTTTCCAGAGTGGTTGTACTAGTCTACATTCCCACCAACAGTGTAAGAGGGTTCCTTTTTCCCCGCATCCTCGCCAACACCTGTTGTTGGTGGTGTTGCTGATGATGGCTATTCTAACAGGGGTGAGGTGGAATCTTAGCGTGGTTTTAATTTGCATTTCCTTTATTGCTAGAGATGGTGAGCATTTTTTCATGTGTTTTCTGGCCATTTGAATTTCTTCTTTTGAGAAAGTTCTGTTTAGTTCACTTGCCCATTTCTTTATTGGTTCATTAGTTTTGGGAGAATTTAGTTTTTTAAGTTCCCTGTATATGGTTATCAGTCCATTGTCTGATGTATAGTTGGCAAATATTTTCTCCCACTCTGTGGGTGTTCTCTTCAGTTTAGAGACCATTTCTTTTGATGAACAGAAGCTTTTTAGTTTTATGAGGTCCCATTTATCTATGCTATCTCTTAGTTGCTGTGCTGCTGGGGTTTCATTGAGAAAGTTCTTACCTATACCTACTAACTCCAGAGTATTTCCTACTCTTTCTTGTATCAACTTAAGAGTTTGGGGTCTGATATTAAGATCCTTGATCCATTTTGAGTTAATCTTGGTATAGGGTGATATACATGGATCTAGTTTCAGTTTTTTGCAGACTGCTAACCAGTTTTCCCAGCAGTTTTTGTTGAAGAGGCTGCTATTTCTCCATCGTATATTTTTAGCTCCTTTGTCAAAGATAAGTTGCTTATAGTTGTGTGGCTTCATATCTGGATCCTCTATTCTGTTCCACTGGTCTTCATGTCTGTTTTTGTGCCAGTACCATGCTGTTTTTATTGTTATTGCTTTGTAATATAGTTTGAAGTCAGGTATTGTGATACCTCCTGCATTGTTCTTTTGACTGAGTATTGCCTTGGCTATTCGTGGCCTCTTGTGTTTCCATATAAATTTAACAGTAGATTTTTCAATCTCTTTAATGAATGTCATTGGAATTTTGATGGGAATTGCATTAAACATGTAGATTACTTTGGGGAGTATCGACATTTTTACTATGTTGATTCTACCAATCCATGAGCATGGGAGGTCTCTCCACTTTCTATAGTCTTCCTCAATCTCTTTCTTCAGAAGTGTATAGTTTTCCTTGTAGAGTCTTTCACATCTTTTGTTAGGTTTATACCTAGGTATTTGATTTTGTTTGAGGCTATTGTAAATGGAATTGTTTTCATACATTCTTTTTCCATTTGCTCATTGTTAGTGTATAGAAATGCTAATGATTTTTCTATGTTGATTTTATATCCTGCTACCTTGCTATAGCTATTGATGATGTCTAGAAGCTTCTGAGTAGAGTTTTTTGGGTCTTTAAGGTATAGGATCATGTCGTCTGCAAATAGGGATATTTTAACAGTTTCTTTACCTATTTGTATTCCTTTTATTCCTTCTTCTTGCCTAATTGCTCTGGCTAGGAATTCTAGTACTATGTTGAATAGGAGTGGAGATAGTGGGCATCCTTGTCTGGTTCCTGATTTTAGAGGGAACGGTTTTAATTTTTCTCCGTTAAGTATAATGCTGGCTGTAGGTTTGTCATATATAGCTTTTATAATGTTGAGGTACTTTCCTTCTATTCCTAGTTTTCTTAGAGCTTTTATCATGAAATGATGTTGGATCTTATCAAAGGCTTTTTCTGCATCTATTGAGATGATGAAGTGGTTTTTGTCTTTGCTTCTGTTAATGTGGTTTACTACATTTATTGATTTTCGTATGTTGAACCACCCCTGCATCCCTGGGATGAAGCCTACTTGGTCGTGGTGAATAATCTTTTTGATGTGTTGCTGAATTTGGTTTGCCATTATTTTGTTGAGGATTTTTGCATCAATGTTTATTAAGGAGATTGGCCTATAGTTCTCCTTTGTGGAGGTGTCTTTGCCTGGTTTTGGGATAAGTGTAATACTGGCTTCATAAAATGTGTTAGGCAGTTTTCCTTCCCTTTCTGTTTCGTGGAACAGTTTAAGGAGGGTTGGTATCAGTTCTTCTTTAAAGGTCTGATAGAATTCAGCAGAGAATCCATCAGGTCCTGGACTTTTCTTTTTGGGGAGACTCTTGATTGCCACTTCAATTTCATTTTGTGTTATAGGTCTATTCAGGTGATTAATTTCCTCTTGGTTCAGTTTTGGATGATCATATGTATCTAGAAATCTGTCCATTTCTTTTTGATTTTCAAATTTATTTGAATATAGGTTCTCAAAGTAGTCTCTGATGATTTCCTGGACTTCCATGGTGTTTGTTGTTATCTCCCCTTTTGCATTCCTAATTCTACTAATTTGGGTTTTTTCTCTCCTCATTTTAGTCAGGTTTGCCAGGGGTCTATCGATCTTGTTTATTTTTTCAAAGAACCAACTTTTTGTTTCATTAATTCTTTGTATGGTTTTTTTTGGTTTCTATTTCGTTGATTTCAGCTCTTATTTTTATTATTTCTCTCCTTCTATTTGTTTTGGGATTTGCTTGTTCTTGTTTTTCTAGGAGTTTGAGATGTATCATTAGGTCATTGATTTGGGATCTTTCAATCTTTTTAATATATGCACTCATGGCTATAAACTTTCCTCTCAGGACTGCCTTAGCTGTGTCCCATCGGTTCTGGTAGGTTGTGTTTTCATTTTCATTGACTTCCAAGAACTTTTTAATTTCCTCTTTTATTGCATTGATGATCCACTCTTCATTAAGTAATGAGTTATTTAGTTTCCAGCTGTTTGCATGTTTTTTGTCTTTACTTTTGTTGTTGAGTTCTACTTTTACTGCATTGTGGTCAGATAGTATGCATGGTATTATTTCTATTTTCTTATATTTGCTGAGGCTTGCTTTGTGCCCTAGGATATGATCTATTTTGGAGAAGGTTCCATGGGCTGCTGAGAAGAATGTATATTGTGGAGAGGTTGGATGAAATGTTCTGTAGACATCTACTAGGTCCACTTGATCTATTGCATATTTTAGATCTTGGATTTCTTTATTGATTTTTTGTTTGGATGACCTATCTATTGATGATAATGGAGTGTTAAAGTCTCCCACAACCACTGTGTTGGCGTTTATATATGCTTTTAGGTCTTTCAGGGTATGTTTGATGAAATTGGGTGCGTTGACATTGGGTGCGTACAGATTGATGATTATTATTTCCTTTTGGTCTATTTCCCCTTTTATTAGTATGGAATGTCCTTCTTTATCTCGTTTGATCAATGTAGGTTTGAAGTCTACTTTGTCAGAGATAAGTATTGCTACTCCTGCCTGTTTTCGGGGGCCATTGGCTTGGTAAATCTTCTTCCAGCCTTTCATCCTAAGCATATGCTTATTTCTGTCGGTGAGATGAGTCTCCTGTAAGCAACAAATTGTTGGATCTTCTTTTTTAATCCATTTTATCAAACGGTGTCTTTTGATGGGTGAATTAAGTCCATTAACATTAAGCGTTAGTACTGATAGGTATGTGGTGATTCCTGCCATTTAGTTGTCTTAGTTGTTTGAAGGTTTGATTGTGTGTACCTAACTTGATGTTACTCTCTACTGTCTTGCTTTTTCTTATCCTGTGGTTTGGTGCTGCCTGCCTTTTCATGGTTAAGTTGGGTGTCACTTTCTGTGTGCAGGATCCCTTGCAGAATCTTTTGTAATGGTGGCTTTGTGGTCACATATTGTTTTAGTTTCTGCTTATCATGGAAGACTTTTATTGCTCCATCTATTTTGAATGATAGCTTTGCTGGGTAGAGTATCCTGGGGTTGAAGTTATTTTCATTCAGTGCTCGGAAGATCTCACCCCACGCTCTTCTTGCTTTTAATGTTTCTGTTGAGAAGTCTGCTGTGATTTTGATGGGTTTACCTTTGTATGTTACTTGTTTTTTCTCTCTTACAGCCTTCAATATTCTTTCCTTAGTTTCTGAGCTTGTTGTTTTAATGATGATATGTCGTGGTGTAGTTCTATTTTGATCTGGTCTGTTTGGTGTCCTGGAGGCTTCTTGCATCTGTATGGGAATATCTTTCTCTAGATTTGGGAAATTTTCCGTTATTATTTTGTTGAATATATTACGCATTCCCTTCGCTTGCACCTCTTCTCCTTCTTCGATGCCCATGATTCTCAAGTTTGGTCTTTTGATGGAGTCAGTGAGTTCTTGCATTTTCTTTTCACAGGTCTTGAGTTGTTTAATTAATAGTTCTTCGGTTTTTCCTTTCATTACCATTTCATCTTCAAGTTCTGAGATTCTGTCTTCTGTTTGTTCTATTCTGCTGGATTGGCCTTCCGTTTTGTTTTGCAGTTCTGTTTCGTTCTTTTTTCTGAGGTTTTCCATATCCTGGCAGTTTTATTCTTTATTGTTGTCTATTTTTGTCCTGAGTTCATTTATCCATTTATTCATTGTGTTCTCTCTTTCACTTTGGTGTTTATACAGTGCTTCTATGGTTTCCTTTATTTCTTCTTTTGCTTTTTCAAATTCTCTGTTTTTATTATCTTGGAATTTCTTGAGTGTCTCCTGTACATTTTGGTTGACCCTATCCAGTATCATCTCTATAAAATTCTTTTTGAGTACTTGTAGTATGTCTTCTTTTAAATTATTCTTGTGGGCTTCATTGGGTCCTTTGGCATAGTTTATCTTCATTTTGTTGGAGTCTGGATCTGAGTTTCTGTTCTCTTCATTCCCCTCTGGTTCCTGTACTAATTTTTTGCTGTGGGGAAACTGGTTTCCCTGTTTTTTCTGTCTTCCCGTCATTGTCCTTGTTGTTGTTACTGTCCCTGTACTGTGTGTAATTAAGTATTTTCTAGCTTGTAATAATAACAATGGTAATATTTAGAATGGAAGAGTGAGCTGAGATGGAAAGCAAGAAGTTAAAGAAAAGGGGAAAACAAATATACAGACAAGAGGGAGAAAGCAGAACAAGGTATCAGACAAGAGAGTTTCAAAGGTATAAACAGGGAGTGTTAGTGTACTAATCGACAGTAAGCTGAACAGACATTAGAGAGACAGAGAGAGGATTGAAAATCAAAGATAAAAAAAATAAAAAATAAGTAAATGAAAGTAATATCTATATATAAAAATGAATTAAAATAAAATGGAAAATAGAAAATTAAAAAAAAAAAAAACCAAAAAACTTCCAAGTTTATATGCAGTGCAGTTTCAGTCTTAGTAATTTGGGTGTCCGTCTCAATCTCCAGTCCTGGAGTTGGTGCCTCAGATGTTGTTCTGTAGTTGTCTCATTAAAGGGGATGCATAAAGTAGAACAAAACTACACACTCACACACACACACACACACCCACACACACACACGCACACACAAAAGCCCCACCAAGTGTCCCCAGTTCAAATACAATACAGTTTCAGTAAGTTTTTCGGCTTGCAGGTGTAATTCGGTTGTTCTCTCATCAAAGGTAGGGAGAAAAAGAAAAAAAAGTGTCTGGAGACAGTTCTGAGAGTGGTATCTGCAACTGTGGCTTGCCTGCCTGCTGCTCTCAGCCTGTAGCTGGCGGCGTTATTTATGCAGATCTCTGGGGTGAGCTAGCACTCACCTGGTCCCACAGGCTTTGTTTGCTCAGAGTTCTCCTGTGCGGGAGCCTCTGCTACAGGCTTTCCCCTTTCCAAGCACTGGGAAAGGTGACACTGCCCCTGCGTTGTCAGGCCTGCATGTTTATTTACAGTTCATGTGGGAGGTGGGTCTTCCCCCCTCTCCTCTGAAGTTTTCCTCCCACTGCCACTTTCAGAAGCTTTCCTGCTCCTGCTTACTGGGCGGTGCTGCTGCTCCTGCCAGCCGCCATGTTTGTTTACAGTTCACGTGGGAAGTGGGTCTTCCCTCCTCTCACCAGCTTCCCCGCTCCTGGTTGCTGGGCGCGTGCCCTGCTCCCGCCAGAGCCTCTCCGGCCTGCCTGGCTTGTTTATTTACAGTCCTGGGAAGGATTCCCTTCCCCCAATCTTCAGCGCTCAGGGCGCCCTCTTTCCAGCGTGTCTTAACTGTTCTTTTTGCTTATTACTCAGTTTCTCTTTTTTTTTTTCCTGGGTGGAGGTCAGTCTGCCCAGGGGGCTATGCTGCTCTGGCCCAGGCTTGTCTGTGGGGGAACCGCGGTACTGCGAAGCTCACCTGGTCCGCGTCTTCCCAAGCCGTATGGGCGCTGGCCACTGGCGGCCCCGGGGGCCCTCCTCGGTTCTCCGTTTAACGTGAAGTGGAGATTCTCTGCACCGGCTGGAGATGTGGAGGGGTCAAAGTTATGCCTTTTCTCAGTGATTATGCCTGCAAAGAGTGTCTCCAGCGTCTCTCCAAGATTTCACTATAGGAGGGTCACTTTCTGCTTCGTACCTCTAGCCGCCATCTTGGAATCCCGGTGATTTACTTTAAAAAACATAGCTGCTGTGCCTTTTTTCCTAGTTAGAACTCCTTTTAGCCATTAAAAACATTGACAATGTATTATTTCTTTTTTCAAATGCTTTTTTATTTTCTCCTGGATTTGTTGACACTAGTTTTGCAAGATCATAATTTTATGATCTTACCAGAAAGCATCAACGGCAAGTTTTCAGAAAACAACTAGAACTCATATTCCTTCCTCACATAGTGTTTAAATGGTTTGTTTACTGAAATGTCAAGAAATTGCATTGTGCAGTTATACCACCAAGAATAATTTCAAATTTCAAGCATGCACAGACAACAACGAGGTCACAACTCCCATCTGGCTGACAGCAATTCTGAAATGTTGTGATTGTTAGATGCATCCTGATCTCAGAGATATTAAAATGTGAAGAAAAAAAAAGCATCAGTATCAGTTTCCTATGTAACAGATTGAAACATTTTTTAACAAACCCATTCTAGTGTTTTGTAACAAACCACCACAAATTTGGTATCTTAAACAACATAAAATTATTCTCTTACAGTTCTGGAGGCCAGACATCCAAATAGTCTCTCCCAGGGTCAAAACCACAGGCAAACTTCCTTCAGATGCTCAAGGGGAGAATCCATTTCCCTGCTTTTTCCAGCTCTTAACTCTGTAACTCTTATAACCCTTGACTTGTGGCTCCTTCCTAAGCAGAGTAAGCATCTTGCCTCAGTCATCACATTGCCTTCTGCCCCTACAGTCATCTCTTCCTTTGTCTCCTTTTTATAAGGGTACTGTTGATTGTATTTAGGGACCACTTGACTATCCTGGACAGTCTTTCCATCTCAAGATCCTAAACTGAATCATGGTGACAACAGTCTTTTTGTCCCATATATAGAAACATTTACAGATGTCTTAGAACCCATTATGCAGCCTATTGTAGCTTCTTAGATATGAAACAGGTAGATGGCATGTAAAGCTTTTATCTAGATGAGATCATTAAGGGAGTGAATCTGGATTAGAAGAGTCTGAGGACTTTCCCAGTGCATTCTCGTATTCAGAAGTCAAGAAAAGGCCAGCACCCTTTGGAGGAGAATGAGGAGTAGCAGCCTATGAAATCTGACTCAATGTGAGCACTCAGAGGGCCTATAGCCAATTAAAGAAGGTTTTTCAATGAGTAAGGATGATCACCTGCATCAAATGCTACTCAGTAAATAAAGGTGTAGAGTTCAGTACTGGATTTGGTGTCTTTGATAAGAACAATTTCAGAGAAGAGCTGGGGATGTAGCTCAGTGGTAGAGTGCTTGCCTAGCATGTGGAAGGTCCTGGGTTGGGTCCCCAGGATTAAAAAAAAAAAAGACAGCCAGGCACCAGTGGCTCATGCCTGTAATCTTAGCTTCTCAGGAGGCAGAGATCAGGAGGATCGTGGTTCAAAGTCAGCCCGGGTAAATAGTTCAAGAGACCCTATCTCAAAAAAAATCCATCACAAAAAAGGGCTGGTGGAGTGGCTCAAGGTGAAGGTCCTGAGTTCAAACCCAATGTATAAAAAACAAACAAACAAACAAAAAAGACAAAAAATTTAAGAGACGCCATAGGCACAACAGCCTAATTGGGGGAAATTAAGGAGGAATACATGTAGAGAGAAGAGAGACAAACATAAAAATCTTATTATTAGTTTTTTTGTTAATTGATAACCCAATCAATATCCCAGAGGTTGTGTTTGTTAATTTCTTCTCTCATTTACTCATTACACACAACTGCCCTTGGGCACAGAATAGCACTCTCCGTTATGGCTCACAAATGTCTCACCGTAACTGATGCTCCTCTGGTTTTTCAATAGTTGAAGACAGAGGCTACTCAGCTCTGCTACTTGATTCTCAAAACTTCAGCAGACACAGAATGATTAATGTCACCTGATTCTCAATCAGCATCTCATTTTACCAAGTGACACGGAAAGATCATAGTGCTACCTGATAAATGGTCATATTTTTAGAATGACAAAGATGTTTTCTAAAAATAAATGATCTCTCAATGGTTCTCCTTCTCCTACACATACCCACACTGACATTGCGGTGCTGTTTTCTCTGGTACTTTTCTCTTTGGTTTCACCTAGCAGCTTACTGGCAGTGTGATCTTTTGGTTTCTTCCTGGCCTCCTGTCACTTGGTTTCTAGCATGACCACATTGTAGTCATCTCTTAAAAATGTAGTTGTCAAGTAATGAGGCTTCTTATCTTCAGATTATTATTTTACTTGGCATAAATGATTCTTTGATATTTAAGTACATTTTTTCATGAAAGTTATATTTAGAATTAAAAGCACAATTCATCTACATTTTTATGAGTCAGAGAGTAGCTTATCAACACACACACACTCTGTCTCTCTCTGATATCATCAGCGAATCTGAACAAATATTAAAAGGTACCAGTTTGAAGGCATAAAAGAACAATCAAGAGAGAAAGGAGTTAGGAGATAAATATCCCGCAAAGAAATGAAATACAGTGAGGCAAGTTGACATTCCCTACTGACGTTCCTCTTGAGATGTTTTCTATTGCTGAAATGTGAAGAAAGATAGAAGACAAACAGAAAGACGCACAAGAGGTTACCAAACTTCTGTTGATAGCATGGTGCTGAGAGATACAAACTGGAGTTCAAAGTCTAACTAGGTAAGAGAAGCAATGGTAAACATTCTGCTCATTGAGTTGATATACACAAGAACTGCATGCTGAGGGCAAAGGTACACTGAAAATAGACAACCTCTCACAGAAATGGACATTCATCTTTGACTTCTCCAAGTTCCCCCACTGAATCATTGTTATAGGCTCTTACTGTAATTGTTAGCAACAAGAAAAGTAAATCTCGTTTGGCTGAAAGTATATTACCAGAGCCACTACAGTTTTTCATAGGTAATACCCATTATTCAACTGAAAATGACTTGGCAATCCTGAAGATAGGACCAAATGTTTGAAAATCAGGAAATAAAAAGAAAATAAGAGAAACAGATCCACAAGTAACTCTGCTATGGGGGTTTTTAGAAAGAAACTTCAAACTAACCATGAGTAATATTTTTGAGAAAAATGATGACAAGCTGGAGAATTTCACCAGGAAATTTGAACCTTTAAAGAGTCAAATAGAAATTTCACAATTGAATAATATAGTATCTTAGATTAATAACTCAACTGATGAGTTTCATGAAAGATCAGATGGAGGAGAAGAGAGAATTAGTGAATAGGAAGATAAGCAAAAAGGAAGAAAATTCAGATTCAAGCACAGGAAAAAAAAAGAATGAAAAGTACAGAAAAAGTATACTATATATGAAATATGATTTTAAAAAGAGCTCACATTTATGCTTAGGCTTATAGAAATAGAAGAGTGAAAAATGGACGGTAGCAATGTCCAGAGGGACACTGAATGTGAGTTTCCAAAAGTGTATGAAACATTTCAACCCACACATTCAAGAAGCTCTAAGAATTCAACAAAGATTTACTACAAAGGAAACTACCACACAGGCACAATATGTTCAAACTTCTGAATGCTAAAAAACCAATAAATAAATAAATTAAAATGTTTAAAATCAGCTGGAAGAAAATGACCCTATTACTTTCCAAAGAAACAGTTATAAATTGAGTGCTTCTCATTATACATGATGGCAGTCAAAAGATAACAGAGTAGCATCTGTAAAGTGCTGAAATAAAATAAATGCTAACCCTAGAATTGTACATTGGTTGAAAATATTCTTCAAAAATCAAGGGGAAATAAAGATGTTTTCATAGGAACAAAAAACAATTACCCACCAAAGAACATAATAATGGATGGTTAAAATAATCATTGAGAAAACATTAATACTATTTTAAATGAAATCACAGAAATGCACAATGATGGAAAGAGCTCTGCAAAGGGTTGAACATGTAAGTAAGTATATTTGACTGTGTAAAATAATAAAATGATATAAGCATGTGTTATGGAGTTTTAGATATATGTAGAATTTAAATACATTTCCATTTAAATACATACATTTAAATACATTTCCATTGTCTGGAAAGTATTGAAATACTAGTTCATTATTGACAGTAATAAATCTAGTGTATATATATGTGTTATAATCTCTAATCAAGAACATGATAACTAATATGCTAGCAGGAAAAATAAAATAAAAGATTTAATTACTCCAAAAATGTAATTGAATAATGAGAAATAAAGGAATGATGGGAACTAAAAACAAATAATATAGTATAGAAGAAGAATAAATAAGAATAACATTTGTGATCTTTACTTACATGTTTAACCTTTTTCAGAACTCTGTCTTCATATAAAATAATAATTCTGCCTTCTGGAGAATTCTTTTAAATATTTATTATTATGTAGTTTTGTGGGTAGTAAAGAAAAACATGAAACTACCTCTGAATTCTACTTTCTGCCCTTTTGATTTGATTATTCTGACTGTAAGTTCTATATAGAATATAACATCAGAGGGTGACCTAGTGTTTTCCCATCTTGTAAAACACTCCACTCTTCATTTAAAATAATGATGATAACAAAATCCTAATTGAGAAATTTACCCAGCTACCCTCAGGCTAATGAAGGTATTTAGTTCTCTGGTTCCATTTCCTCTTGCTTCATCTGCAGCCATCCTTTTACATTTCTGAGCTGAATTTACTGAGTAGCAAAAGTATATCCTTTAATCTTCCATTTTGGGGCCTATGTTTGCAAAAGATTAAAGAGTCAAACAAAATTAGTTTCCAAACCTTCAATTTCCCAGGCCCAAAGGCATTCCCTCTTCTCACTCAGAAATGATGGTGGCTTTGAGCCATCTGTTACCTCCTGGGAAACATTTCCCTGGGCTGTCACTGCTGACTGCTATACTTCATTTTTTACGTAAGAAGAAAAAGAAAGAAAAGAAGAGAAGAGAAGAGAAGAGGACCTCTCCTGGCCACATCTGCATACATAGTTTTGTTTACTGATCATCTAGTTTCCTTGGGAGACCCTGCCAAGAAGAAGTTCCATTTAGCTGACAACAGCTATTTCTCATTAAACCCCCAATTTAAACAAGACTCGGATTGGAAAATTGCAAAACAGGAAGCTTGCAAATTGCATCAAAATAATGTTTAGACATGGGAGTGAAAGACCCTTTATTACGCAGGCTTTAGGGATGAGGCCTAGAATCTACAGAAGGAAGTGAGGGCTTTGTGTGCAGACTCTCATGGGAACTGGCTCCTCTTTTCCTGATTTATACACATGGGCCCACTGGCAGTAACCCAAGTTCTTTTGAGAGGTGGATATGCTGACTAAAGGCAGGGTAACCATATGTCCTGATTTGCCAGCACAGACAATCCCAGATCATGCTTATTGTCCCAGGGTCATTATTGACAGGGCTCCTTTCATCTCTCAAAAGTGTCCTGGTTTGGATAATGAATTTTATGAACATCCTAAGTAAAGATCAGTGTGGCTGCTGAAGCAATAAAAACCTCATGTTCTCATTCACGATGGACTGCAGATTTATTAGGATGGCAAAGATGAGTCTTGCCAGTTTCCATCCATGTGCAGCTGAGCTGATCCATTGATTGACTTGGCTGGGGGAACCTTGGACAGTCCATCCTACACGTTTAAAGCCCGACTTCCCAGCTTTGGTGTTGCAAAAACTAGAGGCAACCAGTCCTAGAAAAGTATTTACAATTTGCCCAATGAGCCAAGAGAAATGAACTTAGACTCTCTTGCTTGGCTCCTTCCTCTTACCATATTATCAAGGGCTAGTGAGCCCTTAAAATGTGACTAGTTCAAATTGAGATGTGCTCTAAGTACAAAATATGAACTGGATTTTGAAGACAACATAAGACTGGTAAATTATCTCACTAATAATTTTTGTATTGAGTATTTTTTGAATAGCAATATTTTAGATATAATGATTTAAATAAATATATTATTAAAATTAGTTTCACCTCTTTAATTTTTAGACTATTAGAAATTTTAAATTACCAATGTGGCATGCATTATTTTGATATTAGGTAGTATTAATCTAGCCCTTTTAATTTCCACCTAGGGAAATCCACTGAGCTGGAACTAAGCAAAAGCTTCAGTTTTATTTAAGACTGCTGGTTGGCCATCTCTGTTTCCTTTGTATCACAGATCTATTAATACTTCCAGACTTAAATGAGACAGCAAATACTAATTTTCTACTACACAGTTAGCAACTCAATAAATGTTAATGCAACTCCTCTCCCCACCACCCAGAGCAACTATGTCATCTCTCTCAACCAAATACAGGTTTTGTCTCTACAGCACACTCCTCCCATATAATCAGTAAGGAACAAATTGCTTACCATGATTTCTTTCTGTTAATCATTCATTTGTATTCCTTTGCCTCAGTAAAGGAATATCAGTAAAGTATTATACAATAAATAGTAAAGGTATTATCAGCAGCATTTTCAGGTGACTTGTGTTACTTGCATAGGCAAAATGTGAAATATACACATGACCTAGCAGTAAAAGTTATTGAAATAATCAAATTAAGTAAGAAGTGAGTATGAAATATGATTCATAGTTAATACTTAGGTGAAATTTAGCAAACTGAATTCATAGCAAAATAAGGCTTGTTTTTCAGGATGATGATGAATTTCAGAAGAAATGAGAAATGCCTTTAAATGTGTACCCAGTAAATACAGGCTCTACATAGAAGATCAGATCAAGCAGATTGTTGTCAACCAATTAAAGAAGGAGGTTGTTATTATATTTGCAATAGGAAGTCAACTTACTAAGAAGGATCCAATTTATTTAAGAAGATCACTTTGGCTAATATTTAGGTAATGAAAAAAAACACACAATGATGAAAGTGGGGAGATTGATTAGGGGCTATTGCATTGATCCAGGCAAGAGATGACAGCTGTTCAGAAAATACACTATGATAAAAAGAATTTAGGGGGAAAAATGAAAAGAAAAAAATCCCATAGTTGTAGCACCCACACACAACCATACATAGCATCAAGTTATATTTCTTTTCAGTAATTTTTTTCTACATACTTGTTTTAACCTATTCTATGATAGATGCAATTTAAACTAGTGCTTTTGAGCTTACTAGTATAGAAATTTTGATTTTATGAAATGCTTTATAGATATAGTCTTACATATCTGCATAATATTTTGTCAATAGCTGCAATTGGCTACTTAACTACCTTCTACTGTTGGTCATTCTAGGTTACATAAGACATTTTGCTATTTTAAGTTACATTAAGTTTTTATTACTACATTCTCAGGATTGAATGCCAGACATGTAATTACTAGGTTAAAGGTTATGAACATTTTAAATCTTTAAATATGTTGCCAAATAGTTTTGAGTTAGGGGAATATTTTTAAAGTCAAGCATTTTTATTACTTTCAGATTCAGACAATTGTAAGAATAGACTAACAAACTATTTTCAAGTAAAATGCTCTTTGAGGAACTTCTTTATTACATAAATGATTTTTAACATATGAAGTATTTTATTCATTCATCTAGTATCTATTAAACATCCACATCAGACCAGAAACTTTCTAGATGTGAGAGTATGATGAGAAATAAATTATCTTCTTGACTTTAGGTTCAGATTTAAATTAACAATTCTGAAGGAATAGAACATATTTGAAAATTATTTATTTCTACAAATATTTTGACTGTTTACTTGAATTCTTATTTACATTGTAAATTAGTAAATTGTTTGTACATAAATTATAATCATTAGGTAAACTTTAGCCCTTGAAACAATTATGAAAAATAACAAATTAGTAGGGGAAATTAATACATTTTACTTTTGCTGTTAAGTGAAAGCACCCATGTTTGTAGTTTAGTCTAAGATGGAGCCAGTGTCAATTAATGGGTTATCTAGTGGAAAATTAAGCTTCTATGGACTCTGCATATCTGAATCTGAGTCAAGGAGATCCAAGATGGCAACTAGGGCTCAGAAGCAGATAGTGTGAGCTCTGTGACTCCAAAATCTCACTGAGACACTGGAGCCACACTTGGCAGAAATAAAGCAGCAAAGAGAATTAAAACTTTGACATTCTGAACCCCTAGCCCATAGAAAGCTTCTCTACGTCACATTATACTGAGAAAACAGGAGGTCTGCGCGCTGTCAGATGCTGGCTTCAAACCTGCTTGGGAGACATTCAGCAGACCAACAGATAAGCACCAAGTGTCACATGGTTTTCCCCTAGCCACCCCTAGGATAAACCAGTATAGCCTCTTGGGCAGACTGACCCCTCACTCCATGGGAAAAAAAAAACTGAATAAACAAGTGATTGAAAACTAACACACAGAAGAGGGACGGAGTTGCCAAAAGCTCACCAGAGAAGTGGGGAGGAGCAAGGAGCTGATCTCTGCGTGAGCTTTCAATAAACAAAGGCTGGAAAGGAAGAAGGGCCAACAGCGGGTGGGTGATAAGCTGCTGCCTGAATTAGGGCAGATAGCGGTCCACAAAGCTCATCTCCTGAGCCAGTGAGCAACATCAAAAGTCAAATGACACTGCAAAATTGAAATATAATCAGCAACTCATCACAACATGCTGACAGCAGGGAGCTGGCTAACAGATCACTGACCTTGTCTCAGAGAAAGGGGGCAAGGCAAAGAAACAATCCCCCAGTAATCAAGCACAGTGAAAACCCAACTCCAAAGCAGGACAGCTGGTGGGCTACAGATTCCAGAACCTGAGAACAACATACAAACTTAAACTGCCACACCTCATTGAGGGAGGAGAGGAACAAGCAGCTGCCTCTGAAAGACAGAAGAAAAAAAACCAAACATTATCCAACCACCTGGTGAGACTACGACAGAGCCTCTGCTTAAATACCAACACCAGGATTGGATGCTGGAGGAGTAACACCAGAACTCAAACTAAGACTGAAATTCTATTGTTCCCGAACCTAGAATTTTTTGTTTGTTTGCTTGTTTGTTTGTTCATCTATCCACGTAGATTTCTTTGGGTTTTGCTTTTTTAGTTTTACTATTGTGAATTAGCAAATACTAAATGACACCCAGACCAGGGACAGAAATAACACACACACACTTAGCTACAAACCCAATACAGCCACAAAACAAAATTAAGCCAAGGGAAAGAAAACAGGGACTGAAACCACCAAGTAGCCTATCAAGAACATAGTTGCACAGTAACAAGTAGAGCAATGGGAAGATGAAAAAGGTATGGAAACCATTCTCCTCCCCCCAAAATAATTTAATACAGGATTCAGAGGGAAATGAAGAAGATGGATACCCAGTTCCAGACTCCAACAAGACAAAGATAAGTGATGCCAAGGAACCAATGATGCCCACAAAACAACATGAAAGAAGAAATCCTGAAAGTAATCACTGAGGATTTCATGGAGATATTACTAGACATGGTTAACCAAAACCTATAAGAGGCACTCAAGAAATTTCAAGACACCAAAAATAAAGAATACAAGAAGACACAGATACAAATAAATGGACTCATAGGAGCCCTAAATAAACACCAAAGTGAAACAGAGAACACCATAAATAAAGAAAGAAAGAAATGAATTAAAGATGAAAATTTACAATATTAAAGAGGAAATGACCCATGAAATGGAAAACCTCAGAAAAAAGAATGAAACAGAAATAAAAAACACAATGGAAGATCACTCCATCAAACTAGAACAAGAGAAGACAGAATCTCAGAACTTGAAGATGAAATGGAAATTAAAGGAAAAACTGAAGAGCTATTCGTCAAACAACTCAAGACCTACAAAAGGAATATGCAAGAACTTACCGACTCCATCAAAAGACCAAACCTGAAACTCATGGGCATTAAAGGAGGAGAAGAGGTGCAAGCAAAAGGGATTCATAATATATTCAACAAAATAGTAATAGAAAATTTCCCAAATCTAGAGAAAGCTATGCCCATTCAGGTACAGGAAGCTTCCAGGACACCAAATAGGCTTGACCAAAATAGAACTACCCCACGACATAGTATCATTAAAACAACAAGCACAGAGAATAGAGAAAGAATATTGAAGTCTGTAAGAGAGAAAAAAACAACATACAAAGGTAAACCCATCAAAATCACAGCACATTTCTCAATGGAAACCTTAAAAGGAAGGATGGCGTGAAGTGAAGTATTCCAGGCACTGAATGAAACAACTTCAACTCTAGGATACTCTACCCAGCAATACCATCATTCAAAATAGATGGAGCAATAAAAGTCTTCCACGATAAGCAGAAACTAAAACAATATATGACCACCAAGCCACCACTACAAAAGATTCTTCAAGGGATTCTGCACACAGAAAATTAAAGCAAACAAAACCATGAGAGGACAGGCAACACCAAATCACAGGAGAAGAAAAGACAAGGAATCAGAGAGTAACACTGATTCAGCTGCACACAATCAAACCTTCAAACAACAAAAACAACTAAATGACAGGAATTACCATGTACTTATCAATGTTAGCACTGAATGTTAACAGACTTCACTCCCCCATCAAAAGACACCATCTGGCAATCTGGATTAATAAGGAAGATCCAACAATCTACTGCCTATAGGCGACCCATCTCATTGACAGAAACAAGCACTTTTTCTGGCTTAGGGTGAAAGTCTAGAAGAAGATTTACCAAGCCAATGGTCCCTGAAAACAGGCAGGAGTAGCAATACTTATCTCAGACAAAGTAGACTTCAAACTTACATTTTTCAAATGAGATAAAGAAGGACACTCCATACTAATAAAAGGGGAAATAGACCAAAAGGAAATAACAATTATCAACCTATATGCACCCAATGTCAATGCACCCAATTTCATCAAACATACTCTGAAGGACCTAAAAACACATATAGACTCCAACACAGTGGTAGCGGGAGACTTTAATACCCCCCAATCACCAACAGATAGGTCATCCAAACAAAAAAATCAATAAATAAGTTCTAGAACTAAATCACACCATAGATTAAATGGACCTAACTGATGTCTACAGAATATTTCATCTAACTTCTGCACAATATACATTCTTCTCAGCAGCCCATGGAACTTTCTCCAAAATTGATCATAACATAGGGCACAAAGCAAGCCTCAGCAAGTATAAGAAAATAGAAATAATCCCCTGCATTTTATCTGATCACAATGCATTAAAACTAGAAATCAACAAAAACAACAGTAGAAAATACACAAACAATGGAAGCTGAACAACACATTGGTCAATGATCAGTGGGTCATTGATGAAATAAAAGAGGAAATTAAAAGGCTCCTGGAAGTTACTGAAAATGAAAACATGACCTACCAGAACCTATGGGACAGCAAAGGCAGTCCTAAGAGGAAAGTTTAGCCATGAGTGCATATATTAAAAGGACAGAAAGATCTCAAATCAAAGACCTAATGCTACATCTCAGATGCCTAGAAAAACAAGAATAAGCAAAACCCAAAACAAGCAGGAAAGAAATAATAAAAATGAGGGCTGAAATTAATGAAATAGAAACACCACCACCACCAACAAAAAACATACAAAGAATCAACAAAACAAAAAGCTGATTCTTTGAAAACAAATAAACAAGATTTACAGACTACTGGCAACCCTGACTAAAATGAGAGAAAAACCCAAATCAGTAAGATCAGAAATGCAAAAGGGGAGATAACAACAAATACCATGGAAATCCAGAGAATCATCACAGACTACTTTAAAAACTATATTCCAATAAATTTGAAAATCTTGAAGAAATTGACAAATTTCTAGATACTTATGACCACCCAAAATTGAACCAAGAGGATATTAATCACCTGAATAGATCTAGAACACAAAATGAAATTGAAGCAGCAATAAGGAGTCTTCCAAAAAAGAAAAGTCCAGGGTCTGATGGATCCTCTGCTGAATTCTATCAGACCTTTAAAGAAAACTAATACCAATTCTACTTAAACTGTTCCATGAAATAGAAGGGGAAGGAACACTGCCTAACTCATTTTATGAAGCCAGCATTACACTCATCCCAAAACCAGACAAAGACACCTCCAAAAAGGAGAACTATAGGTCAATCTCCTTAATGAGCATCGATGCAAAAATCCTCAACAAAATAATGGCAAACTGAATCCAACAACATATCAAAAAGATCATTCACCATGACCAAGTCAACTTCATCCCAGGGATGCAGGGGTAGTTCAACATATGCAAATCTATAAATGTAATACAGCACATTAATAGAAGCAAAGATAAAAACCATTTGATCATCTCAATAGATGCAGAAAAAGCCTTTGATAAGATCCAACACCACTTCATGATAAAAGCTCTAAGAAAACTAGGAATAGAAGGAATGTACCTCAACATTATAAAAGCTATATATGACAAATCTATAGCCAAGATCATACTTAATGGAGAAAAACTGAAACCCATTTCCCCTAAAATCAGGAATAAGACAAGGGTGCCCACTCTCCCTACTCTTATTCAACACAGTCCTGGAATTCCTAGCCAGAGCAATTAGGCAAGTAGAAGAAATAAAAGGAATACAAATAGGTCAAGAAACTGTCAAAATATCCTTATATGCAGATGACATGATCCTGTATCTTAAAGACCCAAAAACTCCTAGACACCATAAACAGCTACAGCAAGGTAGCAGGACACAAAATCAACTTACAAAAATCATTAGTTTTTCTATACACCAACAACATACAAATTGAGAATAAATATATGGAAACAATTCTATTTATAATAGCCTCAAAAAAAATCAGATACCTAGGAGTAAACTTAACAAAGGATGTCAATGATCTCTATAAGGATAACTACAAACCCCTGAAGAAAGAGATTGAGGAAGACTACAGAAGGTGAAAAGATCTCCCGTGGTTATGGATTGGTAGAATCAACATGGTAAAAAAGGCTATACTACCAAAAGCAATCTACATGTTTAATGCAATTCCCATCAAAATCCCAATGACTTTCATTGCAGAGATTGAAAAATCTACCTTAAAGTTCATTTGGAAACACAAGAGACCATGAATAGCCAAGGCAATACTTAGCAAAAAAGAGCAATGCTGGAGGTATCACAATACCCGAATTCAAACTATATTACAAAGCAATAGCAATAAAAACAGCATGGTACTGGCACAAAAACAGATATGAAGAGTAGAGGACCTCCACGCAGCTATGCCCACCTCATTTTTGACAAAGGTGCCAAAGACATACAATGGAGAAAAGACAGCCTTTTCAACAAATGTTGCTGGGAAAAGTGGTTATCTGCCTGCAAAAAACTCAAACTAGATCCATGTTTATCACCCTGTACTAGTATGAACTCAAAATGGATTAAGGACCTTAATATTAGAATGAAACTCTGAACATAGTACAGGAAAGAGCAGAGAATACTCTGGAAGCAATAGCTATAGGCAAGGACTTCCTGAATAGAACTCCAGCAGCTCAGCAACTAAGAGAAAGGATGGACAAATGGGACTACATAAAATTAAAAATCTTCTGCACAACAAAAGAAATGGTCTCTAAACTGAAGAGAACACCCACAGAGTGGTAGAAAACATTTGCCAGCTACACATCAGACAAAGGACTGATAACCAGAATATACACAGAACTTAAAAACCTAAACTCTCCCCAAATCAATGAACCAATAAAGAAATGGGCAACTGAATTAAACAGAACTTTTTCCAAAGAAGAAATTGAAATGGCTAAAAAGCACATAAGAAAATGCTCACCGTCTCTGGCCATAAAGGAAATGCAAATCAAAACCACACTAAGATTCTACCTCACCCCTGTTAGAATAGCTATCATCAAAAACACTACCAACAACAGGTGTTGGCGAGGATGTGGGGAAAAAGGAACCTTAATCCACTGCTGCTGGGAATGTAAGCTGGTGCAACCACTCTGGAAAACAATATGGAGGCTTCTTTAAAAACTAAACATATATCTCCCATATGATCTAGCAATCCCACTCCTAGGGATATACCCACAGGAATGTGACTCAGCTTACTCCAGAGGCACCTGCACACCCATGTTTATTGCAGCACTATTCACAATAGCCAAGTTATGGAAACAGCCAAGATGCCCCAGTACTGATGAATGGATCAAGAAAATGTGGTATTTATACACAATGGAATTTTACTTAGTCACGAAGAAGAACGAAATCTTACCATTCACAAGTAAATGGATAGAACTGAAGAACATCATTCTGAGCGAGGTTAGCCAGGCTCAGAAAACCAAAAATTGTATGTTCTCCCTCATATGTGGACTTTAGATCTAGGGAAAATACAGCAATGTTGTTGGACTTGGGTCACATGACAAGGGAAGAGCACATACGGGAGGAATGGGGATAGGTAGGAAACCTAAAACCTGAAAGTATTTGATGTCCCCACTCCACAGGAACTAATATAATAACCTTAAAGCCACAGAGGCCAATATGGGAAGTAGTGAAAAGGTCAGGTAGAGATGAATCAATACGGGTTGTAATACACTTGTGCATAAAAGCAATGCTAGGAATCTCTCTGTATAGTGATCCTTAACTCAACTAGCAAAAATGCTTTGTCTTTCTTGTTATTGCTTATGTCTTCTCTTCAACAAAATTGGAGAAAAGGACAGAACAGGTTCTGTCTGGAAGTGACGGGGAGGGGGTTGGGGGAGGGGGGAGAAATGCCCAAACAATGTATGTACATATGAATATATGAATAAAGAGAAAACAAATCTGAGTCAAGAGCCAGTAGCCAGCCCTAGACAAGGTATTTTGGGACATTAATTGACACTGTATGGGAGACTCTAGATTCAATCACGAGGAACTAAAATCTGAACACATAAGAGGATGAAGTTTTCATCCTTTGCCTCTTACACACTTTCTGCTTTCTTTTTTTCATTTCTCTCATTTTAATTCTTTTAAAACAAAGAGAAAATTTTGTTAGAAATTATTAGAAAACAAATCACAAAATCAATATCTTTTTTCTTTCACAATTTATACATCTATTATTCAGTCAAAATCTAATTTACAAAAGATTACAATCAATTATTTTTTCAAAGATGTTGTTTGAGGAATAAAATGAGACTCCCTCCTCCCCATAACCACCTAACTTCAAGAAAATTTTGGATAGTGAAACTTTGGATATGTTCTGGAATGGCAGGGAAAATGCTTTCCTGGTGTGTGTGTTTATGATATATTAAAATTATGCATGTAGGAAATATGGACATTCTGCTGAATGCTATGCAACAAAAATTTATCTGGCCGTAATTTTCAATAATGCCATGTTTGCAGTATAATAAGAGAGGCTGAGCCAAAGTCTGTGAAGAAGATTCTTTCTATTCTTTGCTTCATTTAAACAGGTTCTGATTTCAACTTTCACTCACTCATTCATTCATCAAATAATATCTTTTGAATGTGTACCAGGTAACCTTCTAGATTCTTGATACATCCATGAGCAAAACAAAGGTAGAATGTAATTGATACATAATGTCTTAGTCTGTTTTCTGTTGCTATAACTGAATATCACAGACTGGGTAATTTGTGAAGAATAAAGGTTTATGTAGTTCACAGTTCTGGTGGCTAGAAAGTCCAAGAGCATGACTCTTGCATCAGAAGGGGGACTTTTTGCTGCCTCATAACATGGGGTATAGAGCAAGTGTGCCAGAGAGAGCAAGCATGCCAGAAAGAGAGCTTTTAGAACAAAGCCACTCCTGTAGTAACTCACTAATCCACTAACTCATCAATTCATAAATGGATTAGTCCATTCCTGAGAGGTCTGAATGGGTTAACCCATTCGTGGATCACCTCACAAGGTTTTGTCTCTCAACATTACTACATTGGGAACCAAGTTTCCCCATGAACTTTACAGAGTACAAACCACATCTAAACCACAGTACATAATAAGTCACATATGAAGGTTGTTTGGAGACACCAGAGGAAATAAAAGAAAAGTAGGTAAAGGCAGCCTGGGAAAGCTGTGGCTGGAATTGGGAGGCATTGTGGTGTTAATTAGGACCAGAAGAATAGGTTTCCCAGAGAAGTTAACATTGGAGCAGAGACCTGAAGAAGGAGGCAGCCATTCAGAGGACAGAGCATCTCTACCTCTAAGTAGAGGAAAAGTTGGTGCACGGATCTAAGCATCACCCCCATTGTGTCAAGGAACCCTAGGAAATTTCGTGTGGCTGAAGCAGAGAGAGCAGGAAGGTCAAGAGAGAAGAGCTGAGTTCAGAGGAAAGCCCATAGACCAAATCACTCTGGGCCCTTAAGCTATTGTAAGAATGTTGGATTTTATTCTGAGCAACGTGAAGAGCCTTTTCATGTTTAGAATGGCCAGCTTAATCTCTGACCCGACAATAGCTGGTGAACTGGATGCAAAGCCGGGAGACTAGTGCCTTGAACCAGTCTCCACATAAAGGTGGCACTGACCTGCTAAGTAGTAGCAGTGAAAGTCACGAGGAGTGGTCAGATCCTTTTCTCTCCCTATCTTGCCCTCTGGTCTGTCAACACCAAAAAGTGAATCCACTTGTCTACTCAGCAGAGTCAGAAGAAACAGAATAAGGGAGAAAAGCTTTGATAGTCTTGTGCAATGAAGGCTAAAATCAGTGAGGTGCACCCCTGTTAGAATAGCCATCATTAGCAACACTACTAACAACAGGTGTTGGTGAGGATGCGGGGAAAAAGGAACCCTCTTACACTGCTGGTGGGAATGTAAACTAGTACAACCACTCTGGAAAAAAATTTGGAGGCTACTTAAAAATCTAAACATTGACCTACCATTTGATCCAGCAATACCACTCTTGGGATATACCCAAAAAACTGTGACACAGGTTACTCCAAAGGAACCTGCGCACCCATGTTTATTGCAGCACTACTCACAATAGCCAAATTATGGAAACAGACAAGATGCCCCACCACTGACAAATGGATTAAGAAAATGTGGTATCTATACACAATGGAATTTTATGCAGCCGTGAAGAAGAAAGAAATGTTATCATTCATTAGTAAATGGATGGAATTGGAGAACATCATTCTGAGTGAGGTTAGCCTGGCCCAAAAGACCAAAAATCGTGTGTTCTCCCTCATATACGGACATTAGATCAAGGGCAAACACAACAAAGGGATTGGACTTTGATCACATGATAAAAGCGAGAGCACACAAGGGAGGGGTGAGGATAGGTAAGACACCTAAAAAACTAGCTAGCATTTGTTGCCCTTAATGCAGAGAAACTAAAGCAGATACTTTAAAGCAACTGAGGCCAATCCAGGAACTAGAGAAAATGTTAGAACGAGAAGAATTACCTAGAAGGTAACACACATGCACAGTAAATCAATGCAAGTCAACTCCCTATATAGCTATCCTTATCTCAACTAGCAAAAACCCTTGGTCCTTCCTATTATTGCTTATACTCTCCCTTCAACAAAATTAGAGATAAGGGCAAAATAGTTTCTGCCGGGTAGCGAGGGGGTGAGGGGGAGAGGGAGGGGGCGGGGGGGGGGAGGTAAGGGAGGGGATGGGGGAAAGGGGGAGAAATGACCCAAACATTGTATGCACATATAAATAAAAAATAAAAAAAATAAAATCAGTGAGGTGTGGATGGACTTGGGAGTTGATTACCTTAGTAGGGCTAAATATTATGTCAAGGGGAATAGGGAAATTAACTGGGGCAAGAAAGGAAAAGAGTAAAAAAGAAGGTTTCAGAAAGAAAGGATTGGGATCTTAGAAGAGAAAGAGGAGGAACCCTCATGAAAAAATCCTTAAATATCCAGGCCTCATTGTGTGGTACAAAGAAAGAAGCAACAAACCATCCGTCTCCTCCCTTGAATCTCTGAGTTTGCCCCATGTGGACCTTTAGTAATTATAACTAGAGGAAGCAGGGCTACTGGTGTCCAGTAGGCAGTGGAGGCCCAGGTACACAGTCTACGGTGCACAGGACAGGCCTCCATCACAAAGCACTATCTGGCCCAAGACGTCCACAGTGCTGCATTTGAGAAATCTGCTTTTACCCTATCAACTGAACCCTTGAATAAAGAGCTACGCTTGTTTTTCTCCACATCTTATATATTTATTATCATTTTCAAGGGAAGGAAGATGAATGTTTTTAGGACAGGGAGGGCCTAGGATTCTCCTCCACAGTTATTGGTACAACCAGTTGGAAGATAGGTTTGTTTTCCTGACCATTTTGCTCTGTGCCCCAGTCCTTCGTTCAGGACCAAAGGGGCTAACCAGGTGGCTAAGCAATGCTCATGGTGGTATAAAAGAAAGAAAGTAAAAGAAGTGTAGGTTATACTTTTGTGCCACTCAAAATGATCCTGATAAAACATCATTTTGAAAGCTAGCTCATAAAATCTACTTATTATGTGACCAAAATTTAATTGTAATTATTTTAGGTTATGGATTAATATCTAAGTTATAGGCTTAAAATCAAATCTGAAAAATAATTCAAGACCTTAAGCATCATGACATGGGTGTGATGGAGAAGTGTATTCCTAGTCAAAGATGGCATGAGTCCCACATCTTGGGAGACTGAAGAAACCATTGGGTAATGGTAATCACAGTCCCCCTTCAGCAATCCCTTTCACCTGGACCTCAATTGTTGTTTGGTTCAATCATCTCCAAAGTAGGGTGCATTCATCCCAGAGAGTGAGCACACAGACTTCCATTTATTTATCTTAAAAAATAAATAGGAGTTAAAACTCACCATTGACATGTGAATTGATAGTGGTTTCTTCACTTGGTCCAAGTACCAGCCCTCCAGGATTTCACAAGGCAGAAGTATTAACACTAGTACCTTCTAGGGTCCACTTACTTTCAGCATATTCTGACATTTTGAAGCTTACATGTGCCTGTGTCCATGAATAAAAAATTACTTTGTACAACGCAGCGGTTCCCTGGTTATCTCACAGCAAGGTATTTAAGATAATTACTTTCTTTTATAAAAACACAAGTGGTACAAAATTACTTGCCATTTACCCAGGGCATGTGGCTGATATAAGTCAACTGATATTTTAAAATTATTAACATACTTTAAAACATGTTGAGTGAGAAATTAGTTGTTTTTGAAAGAAATGTGTGCTATAAAGAGAACTTTTACAAAGAAATTTGAAAACATTCCCTTGTTAAGTGATCTAAGTGCTGAAAACTATTAAAAAATCTCTTATCTGACCATTCCTGGGCATATAGCTAAAGAAATGTAAGTCAGGATACAATAGAAACCCGTGTTTATTGCAACACTACTCACAATAATCAAGCTATGAAAACAGCCCAGATGCCCTACAACTGATGAAAGGATTAAGAAAATGTGGTATTTAAACATAGTGGAGTACTATTCAGCCATAAAGAAGAATGGAATTATATCATTTGCAGGTAAATGAATGGAACTGGAGATCATTATGTTTAGTGAAGTAAGTTAGGTTCAGAAAGACAAAGGTCGCGTGTTTTCTCTCATGTATGGAAGATAGACCCAAAAGATAATTGTATACACAAATAGAAACATGATCACATAAATGTGGAACATGTGTATAATAGTGGGACTGCTTTAGGAAGAGGAAGGAGAAGAAAAGAGAATGACAGAGTGAATAATATTGAAAACCCTTTCATCTGTGTAGAAGATGGCATAATGAAACACTGAAAGCTGTTGATTAAAAGGGAGGAGGGGAAGGGAGAATAATAGACAGGTTAATTTTATTAAAGTATTACATGTTCATGGGTGAAATACCGTAGTGAAACCCCTTGAATAATGAATAAACACTTAAAAAATGAAAGACAGGAATGTAAAATAAGTCCTACTAGGTGACAGGGACCAACGGGAGGGGGGGTGAAAGGAGAGGGTGAAGGAGAGTGAGTACGGTCGATGTATTCTATATGCTTATGTGCAAATAGAACAATGAAACCTGTTGAAATGGGGGGAAGGGGTGAGGGAGAATGATGGAGAGGATGAATCTAACCAAGGTATATTGTAAACACATGGAAATGTGACAGTGAAACCCCCTTGTATAACTAATATATGCTAATACAAATGTTTTTTAAAATCTGTATAATTATAAAAACTGGAGACAATTTTTAAATATTCTAAAAATCTTTCAGAGAGCTTCAGTGGATTTTTTAATGTTTTTTAAAATAAAAAAGTGCAGCCCCTTCAAAATTGTGAGGAAAATGAGTTGATACTAGGAAAGATGGGAGTTTAATAGCCAAACTTTGAAAAAAATAAAATCATTATGTAATTGTGGGCAAGACTGAAAAATCCGAATAATGTTTTGAAAAGTTGATCAACAGCTTCCAGTTACATCTTTGTAAGCTATGTGTTTAGCTTGATGGTAATTAAAACCAACTCATGAATTCAACTTCATGTATAATCCAGAACTTGGAATCACTACATGACAAAATACAAAACCAAGATAAAAAATTACAAACAACAAAATGAAACAACAAAAACAAAAACAACTACAAAGTTGTGGTAGATAGTTGGTAAAATGGCTGCACAATTTTCTCCTAGTATTTATGCCCATTGGGTATTCTTTTCCTACAGTGAGAAGGGGCTTGGCTATATGACTTGCTTCGGCAAAGAGATCATTAACAAATATAATGTAAACGGCCTTGAAAATATGTTTACAGAAATTCCAACAATAGTGAGATGACTACATACCTAAATCAAACACTGACAATATCAAATGCTGGTGAGCACGTGGGGCAACAGGAACTCTCATTCATTGCTGATGAGAGCACAAACTGGTATGGTTACTTTGGAAGGTAACTTGGTAGCTTTTTATAAAACTAAACATAACCTTACCAGATGATCCAACATTCATACTCCTTGCTAGTTATCCCATGAGCTGAAAATGTAGGTCCACACAAAACTCTGCTAATTAATGTTTATGGCAATTTTACTTCCATAGGTGAATAGATCAGCAAACAATGGTACATCATAGCTGTTGTTCAGCTATAAAAAGATTTACCAGTCATGCAAAATATGGAAGAACCAGATATGGATGGCAAGTGAAAGAAGCTAGTCAGTTCTGCTTGACATTCTGGAAAAGGCAAAACTATAGAGATAGTAAAAAGATCAGTAATTGTTAGAGATACTGGGTGAGGGAGGAGGGGTGAATAGGTGGAACCCAAAGACTATTTAGGACAGTGGAAATGTCATGTATGGTGAATATATGACATCAAAACCCATAGAATATCACAACAGATTAAATCCTACAATGTAAATGATGAATTTAGTTAATGATAATGTATAGATCAGGTGTAACAAACATGATGCACTAATGCAAGATGCTTACCCAGGGGAAACTGTGTGTGTGGAGGAAACTAGGGTAGGAACTACGCTTTCTGCCCAATTTTTCTACCATCCTAAAAATTAAAATACATTAATTCTTTTTTTAAAAAGCTGATTATACATTTGGACTTGCTTTAATTACTTCTTGGAACCTGGAGACCATATGAACGTGTTCAAGCTAGCCTTTTAGAAAGACCATGTGCAGAAAATCCAAAGACATCCAGGCTGCCCCTTTCCTTCTTAGACCATCTGGGGCCATTTAGCCCAGCTGAGGTGTTAGCTAACTGCAATCACATGAATGAACCCAGAGGAGAACAGCATTAAAACCATGCAAATGAACCCAGATCAAGTTTTTGACCCTCAGAATTATGAAGTAATAAATGGTAGTTATATGAAGTCACTAAGTCTTGGGATGTTTTGTTATGTTGTAAAGCCTAATGGATGTAGAAATATATTCAATAATAATGTTCATAGTAAGAGCAAATAAGTCCTTTTCCATTAAGAAAATATGCATTGTAAAATAATTTATTTTACCTACATTTCATCTTTCAAAAACTATTTTATTTGAACATACTAGGTGCATATTATATACATTCATAATATACAATAAAAAATAATATACCTATGATGTTTTATGATAGGAGTGAACAATCTAAGCCTTTGGAGGAACACCCCATGCTGGGGATAAGGGACTTTGGGGACCCATGGACTTCTTGCCACTTGGTAGGTGCTGGAAGTGCTCCATCTCTCTACTGATATCTGATTGTCAGCCATTTCTTAACTATGAGATACTAAGTCAGGTGTGTATAATTGAGGGTAGCATGCAATAATTTTATGCTAAATATAAATTCAGCTAATAAACAAAACTCTAATAATGCCTACTTAATTTTCATTTTAAGAAACAAACCTGAGCTTAACACTCAACTGTCTTAATATTTTCAATTTGTTGCTGATGCTAACTCCATGTGAGAATTAGTATGAAATCTTCAAACTCAGTCTCCAAAGCAGCAAATGCGTTGATGTCCAGTGATACAAATTTTCATATCCACCTAACATCATTGTTCTTCTAAGGAAGTCTTAATTAGTTGACTGTTTCTCCTCTTCAAGAGGTACATCAAATTAAAAAAAAAATCAATCTGCATATGCAAAGCTGGTGTTAATTCTGTTAAACTATGAGCATCATCTTCTAACATAAGTTGTAAATTGATCTAGTCTTTTCAAGCAAAAATTCTTATTTTGCAATAAGCAAGACTTCAAAATGTTATTGCATTAATCCCAATGTTCTTTATTTAGATGAGTGGTACACTACCTCTCCTATTCTTATTTTACAGCTTAAAATGCAGATATACACTAGTGATGGAGGACTTATACAGAGTTCACAACAAATGGATAACAGATTTCATAAATGAAACCTAGGGTAATATGAACTAGACTTCTCGCCTGTATAACGCCTCCCAAATCCTATATCATAGCATTAAAGAATTTTAATATATTACTGTATTTAATCAGTTTTTAAATTTAATTTCTATATAGAAGGTATACTATTGCCTTAGAATGCAGGCATAACAAAAGTCAGCAGTAAGGAACTTTTCTCTCTTCTAAATAATGGCCATTTTAATAACCTTGACTAGAGATGTGACAAATATTATAATGAAAGTTATACCAGGCTAATTATATTTCATATTGCAGGCATTACAAATTAGATTGTTTATTTATAGCCATTTATTACAGTCAAGAAGCACTGTCATCAAACTTGATTTAGATGGATTTTATTGAGCAGAAGGGAGTTGATTTAATTGAAAAAGTTTCTATTTAGAAAAATACCAGTTCTCTATTTTCTGGTTTTCAACATGAGGCCAGTATCTGCTGCTCTCTACCATTTCCCCAATGCACTTGATGTAATTGAGTAATAAAGCCTATATCCAGAGCAGAAAATTCAAATTAGAAAGGAACACGGACATCACTGCTATTTGAAGAGACATAACCATAGCAGTTTTATGTCAACCTATCATCAGATAATAAAATCTTCTACATTAAGTAACTTCTTCAGGTAAAAGCTTACATTTTACACAATGTCAACTTCATGAAAATGTGTCAAGCCAGATAGCTTCATTGTACACCAGGTCTACAACTGTATTTATCCATCAGTAACTATTTCTTCAGCCCAGTGTGCTTTAAAGTACAGTGGGAACAGTAAAGAGTGCACCAGATAACACAGGGGGCAAGTTTCATCTGAGCATCCCTTTTAACTGATCAAGAAGAAACACTTGAATCCAGACAAAACTAGTTACAAAGTCTGTTCTACTACATATTTATTTTTCAAAGAGTTACTTTTTTGTGACATCAAAGAGTTACTTTTTTGTGACATCAAAGATCCTCAATCTGGGTGTCCTGCCACTCCAGTTTTCTTTCTCATAACATTCTACCTCAAAACCAGTGTCCTGCCATACGGCTTTCTCAGATGCCCACACACTACAGATTGAATATTGGTGTCCCTCTAAAATTTGTATGTTGAAATCTAATCCTCAATGTGATGGTGTTTGGAGGAATCCTAGTGTGATAACTTAGGGAAGTGATGCGATCATGAGCTTTCCTCATGGATTAATACCCCTATCAAAGAGAGTGTCTCTTCTCTTCTATCCTATAAGGATCTGGTAGGTGCAAAACAGGACATAGTAAGTGCAAAATACTATCTATGAATGAGGAAGTGAGCTCCCACCAGACACCGGATCTGTCAGGGCCTTGGTCTGGAATTTCCCAGCTTCTAAAACTATGAGAAATGAATTTTTACTGTTTCTAAGCCACCCTGTCTATAACATTCTTTTATGAAAACCCATACAATAAGAAAGCAAGCTTTATCTCATTTCGGAATCTCTGTTCATGATATCCTTCTGGACTGGAATTCCTATTGCCAAGGAGGAACGTCTACTCATCCTACAGCTCAATCTTCGCATAGTCTAGGAAGGTTTTTCTAGACCATTTAAGCTGCTCACGTGTCAAGAATTAATCACTCTTTGTTAATTGATTAGGGCTCAATAATGAAGTACTATAGATGGTGATTGTCTCATAGTTCTGGAGGCCAGAAGTCCAAAATCATGGTGTCAGTAAGGTTGCTTCCTTCTGAGACACAGGGATTTGATCCAGGCCTCTCTCCTTGATTTGTAAACAGCCATCTTCCTCCCACTTCTCTTCATACTGCCTTTTATCTATACACAACCGTGTCCAAACTTCCCTTTCTTATATGGATCCCAGTCATTGGATGATTAGGGGCCAACTTAATGAGGTAATTTTAACTAATTACTTCTGTAAAGACCTTGTCTTCAAATAATGTCACATCCTGAGGTTCTGGGGATTAAGAATTCAACACATGAGGTTTTGAAGACACAAAGTGACACAAAACATCCTCTTTTATTTTTTTCCTGTTTATGTTATAATAATTTCTTGCACTAGTATATTTCTTTTTGTCTGGGATCTTCCACTAGGTAATAAGCCTTTCCAGAGTAGGAACCAGATATGATTTTTCTTTATGCTCCTGACCTTATATAATTCCTAGCATAAGAGGCTGCTTCTTAAAGTCTGTTGGTTGTTTTGTTGATTGAATGATGAATCAACAAACACTCCCCAAATAACAGTTGTAAGGTATCTCCATTTAAAGTATAGGAAGAGTTGTAGAAATAAGACTCTACATTTTACCTGTTTTTATAGGTCAGTCTTACACTAGATAATATCACTCTACACTATGATTTCTTTGAGGATAGAAACGACTCTTTGTTTTAGATTGTGATAGAATTCATTCATTAGTAGCTTATCTGCTAACAATGCTACTTTTTCTTTGTGCAAACAGAAATCAAAGTTTGTTGAGGGAGCAGTGTGTCTCAGCCACCCTTGCCAGTGAGTGAGGCTCTGTGATGGAGTTCTGCCACTGAGATGTAAGTGGGAGTATGGATGGAACTTCCACGAAAAGAGGAGCAGACCCTGCTGAAGGTTTTTATGTCCTTTGCTGGGGCTTGAACTCAGGATCTACACCTTGAGCCAGTCCACCAGCCCTTTTTTGTGAAGGGTTTTTTTCAAGGTAAGGTCTCACAAACTATTGCCCAGGCTGGCTTTGAACCACGATCCTCCTGATCTCTGTCTCCTGAGTAGCTAGGATTTCAGGCATAAGCCACCGGCATCTGACCTGTTTTGTGAAGTTTTGACCGCTGGTTTTTATTTTTCTTACTACATTATTAGTGGGAATTCTTTGAAACCTAGCTTAAAATGCTAAAAATATCTGGATTTGGTTTGCTTACACAATATGCCTAGAGACATTACTATATATTCTTTACTTGATAATTTTGATACACAAAGGCATCATGACAGAAATTCATGACAAAGTCAGGTTTGTGGTTTTGAACTATCAGAAAAGATTATCTTCCTTCCCAACTCAGCACCAAGTTGAGCCGAGCAAATTCCTTTGTTGTCTCCTCTGCATGGAGGGTTTTTAAAAAATGGCTATATTGAAGATATAGTTGGGTATACCATTCTCTATTGGTTTCAGTTAGTTTCCTGAATCCTGCATTTCACCAAACATTAGCTCAAAATTTCCAGGTATCAGAAGAAAATCTCAAAAAGAAAGACAACTACAGCAATCCTTTGCTCCTCAAGGTCTCTGTTTCCACTTGGTTTTTGACTTCTTAGGATTCCTTCTTCATGCACCAGTTGCTACAGCCTGTTTTTGCTAGGATTCTGGTTATTTCAATTAGACATCATTTGAGAATATTAAAAAAACTGCCAAAAACAAAAATGTAAAATTTTTTACATAGCTGGGATGATAGATACTCACCACCATTCCCACCGGACTTTTATTAGTTGAGATGGGATCTCCTTAACTTTTTCCTTGGGCTGACCTTGAATGGTGATCCTCCTGATCTCAGTGTCCTGAGTTGCTAGGAGTCACTGAGCCTGGCAAAACTTCATCTTTTGATTAAAAGCACCGATCTACTCCCAAACTGTAATTCACAGATTATTTGTTCCACTTGTCACTTTCAAATACTGATAGATGTTATTCCAAAAAGTGGCCTATGAGCAAAAGAGTTTTTGAAATGCTAGGTTAAATATAATAGTATTTTTGCTGTTTTGTTCTTTAACATTCAGGGTTATCTGAGCTGTGCAATTCTGTTACGCACTGTGAGCCTCAGACAAGGAGAACTTGTATGAAATCCCCCCTTCCCCGCCAAAAAACCTTATTGAATCCTTTCTCTAAAGTATCTCCAGGGTCTCCTCTTCCATGAAATGCCTTTTAGCAAATACTTTCCTAGACCATAATACATACAACAGACACCACAATATCCATTTACGGACTCTGAAAAAAATGTGTGTTTTTATAGCCAGGTTGTCATGATGTCTCATGCAGAGTGCATTCTTTTTTGTTCTTTAATTTGTCTAGAACAGATTCCAAGTATAAACAATGGCTTGTTTTGTAAGTGAAGGCAAAAGACCTTCCCTGGCTATGTCTCAGTGCACAGAATACTTCTTTGGGTCAGAATTGATTAATGGGTGGAAAATATGCATCTAGAGCTGTTTCCTGGCATCAAATTACCTAAAGTCAAACAACAAAGGGCAGCATGGAAAATATGAGGAGACAAGAACAAGACCCCTGATGTCCTCGCTCCTGCTGACGATTATCCCACAACCAAGGACCCTGCTGATCAGGAAAAAATGCACTGCCACCTGTAATTGGATGAAAAGGTATTTGTTGCACATGCTTGGCCTGCACAAAGGAAAACCCAGTGAGGTCAGGAAATATTAAAACAAAACATGCGATTCATTGTCTGTAAGTTAATAAATCATGAATATACACACCATACTAAGCATCTCCTTCCTTCACCTTTTAAATTTACTGATTGCAACATTTTGCAGAGAGCTGGTGTCTTGGCATTCTTCATCCTTTTGAAAATACGCCATTCAAACTTGTAATTTTGCTGTAGCACCAACTAATCAAAGAACAGGCATGGAAAAGAAGGGCGAATAGAACAAGACCCCTGATGTCCTTGTTTCTGCTGTTAGTCCCTTCAGACACAATCATCCCTGGACACAAATGTTCTTGGTAGTAGATTAGGGAGAGAAATTACAAGATAGAGTGTAGAATGGGACCATAGGCTTTAGACAGAAAGGAATGGCTTCCATTTGTGACACTGAGGGTTAGTATAATTTTGCTTCTATAGTACAGACAATCCCTGACATATAAAGGTTTGACTTAGATGTTTTTTTTAACTTTGTGATGGTGCAAAAGTGATATTCACACAATAGATACAGTACTTTAGATTTTGAATTTTAATTTTTTCCTGTGCTACAAATATGCAATAGAATATTCTATTACATTTGATAGCAACAGCAAGCCACAGCTTCCAGTCAGTCACGTGATTACGAGGGTAAACAGACACTCTACATGAACTGTGTTGCTAAGCTATGATGTTCCAAAGGTTAGGTATCTTATATAAACTTTCAATGTGGGATATATTCAACTTGCAATGGGAAGTAACTCAGTCATAATTCTATGAGCATCTGAATTTGCAACTGGGTTTGGACTTGACTTTGATTATTTTAGATTATGGGAAAGCAGATGATCTTTACTTCTAAGAGCTGTTTGTAGAACAGAACTCTCTATAAAACATGACTTTTAAGGGAGGGGGTGGGGGCAGGGGGGAGAAATGACCCAAGCCTTGTATGCACATATGAATAATAAAACAATAAAAAAAAAACTTCTAGAAAGAAAAGACCTCTTTGACGACATCAAAAAGGCGACCTCATTCTAATCCATGAGGAAAATGGACTGAAGTGAATAGAAGCCCCTCTTAGTGCCTGAAAGTCTATTAAAAAAAAACAAAAACAGAAAAAGACAAGGTCTCTCTATGTTATCAGGGCTGGCCTTAAACTTGCTATTCTCCTGCCTCAGCCTCCTGTCTGTCATGACTTTTTAAATTTCAATTACAAAGTAAGCAAAAGAATGATGATTGGGCTTTTTTAATTCTTTAAGTATGAAAGTGCTAAGTAAATACAGCATTTTCTGAGCCTTTTCTTCTGAGTGGGCGTGATATAATGAGGGCAATGATGAGGAGATATTTGGGTTATTGGCTGTGCCCAGGAAATTCTCAGTTCTAATAAGGCTGGGTTTGGCCATTCAATTTATAACAAGTGACAGAACCTAGAATACATCTTCTTCTGTCCTGTATTTGTTAGAATTATTCATCTGTGCTCTCTTGCTACCCGTGAACATGACAGTGAAATATTGCTGTCCATTAACCAAAAGCAAAATGTGATGCAGTGATTGTGAAGCTTCTTTCAGGCTGGAGTTTTTAGAAATCATTAATAATAAATTACCCACAATTCCATTGGCAGCTGATAGGTAGGTAGAACTCTGTTATAAAATAATAATATACTAAGTCATATGTTGCAGCCTTTTGCAATTTGCTTAATGATATTTTCATTCAGACCAGTGTGGCCAATGTTGAATTTATTTTATGGATGTGAAAATTGAGGCCATTTTATCAAGTGATGACGTCAAATGAATGAGAGAACTGAAACTGAGATCACAGGTTTGGTTTCAACTCTGGCCTGTTTGTTAGTATGAGAGGCTCAGGTAGAAGTCATTGGTTTATGAGTTGGGATTAGAGTGGAGATGGGGTTCCATTAATCACAAACTCTAGGTCACTTATTTCATCCATCAAAGTCTAGAACAAACTACAACATGATAAATTATTAAAAAGTAGACTTGGGCCATATTTGTCAATGTGTGGTTTGGGGCCACCTGGAGGAATAAGAAAGTGTTCTCTTAGAAGAAAGGAAACAAACACTAGGCTCAAATCCAATACCCTTGGTATTAGCTCAAGTGCTTAGTGCTTAGTTATCAGTACTAAGGAGGAAGCCAAAGCAAGGACAAGTTCAGAATCTTCTCATTTCCCGTGATTCCACTCAGCAAGTAACCAAGACCCTGATGGCTTCCTATTAATGACAGAGTCTGCAAGATTCCAAAATAGAAATAAGAAGGCTGAAGCAGACCCATAGCCCACAGCCCATGCAGAGGGACTTCATACAGGATAGTTCTTTCTAGCACTATCTTCTGAGACTTCTTCTTTGTAATACACCAAATCAGTCTGTTAGAAAAAAAAAAAAGTTGCTCACCATCTTGGTTTTTTACTGGAGAACACTCACAGGAAGATTAACTCTGAGATATAAATCATGTGACTTTTGACAGAACACTTCCCTCTGGGTTATTGTTTCTTCACAGGTAATGAGAAAGGGGAGGATTAAAATAGGTCAGGACCCAGGAATCCCAGTCACTGGCCCTCCAGTGACTATGTGACAGTTTTAGTGACTGTCTCATAGTGGCTAAGCCACATCAAAATACCATTCTGCTTTTATATGGAGCAGCATTGATGTTGACCAAAATCAGGGTTCATTAACCTATTGAGTTCCAGGATACACACACACACACACACACACACACACACACACACACACACACACGTGTGTGTGTGTGTATATATATATATTTCTAACATAATAATCTTCAGACAAATCAGAAAAGTACAGAAGACCACATAAATAACAAGTTCCTGAACATGTCACCTTTTCCTTCTTTGACAATGGAATTTTGGTTAATAGCTTGTGAAATAGTTGTAAATCTTTTGTCTCCTTCTATTGTCTTTGTATCATTACAAAGACAAACACAATAGATTCTATTCCATGTAAGGAAGTAGACCTCGTTGGTTCTCCAAATGTTGAAACTTTAGGCAAATTCAATAGTAATCATTTGGGACAAAATCTTAAAATTCAAGCTCTCTTAAAGAAGAACGCATAAAAAGACGACTATGAAGAAAAAAAAAGAACGTATAATGTGAAGTACACATAATCTTATAATCTTCATTCAAATCAGATACCATAGCCAAATTTCTTATCAGAGCTTATTAGATAGAAATTTAATTTCTTCTTTTAAGTCAAACCCTGAAAGAATGAAAGGGCATATGAGACAGAAAAAGAGAAAAAACAAAAGTTTCAAAAGTGGATCTCGTACATCCTCATACGTTGCTGGTCAATACCTCCTAAACTAGAGAAATCACCATGGATATGCATTCCTTTTTCTCGGGATATGAATTGACTGCAGAGGCTGTCATCTTCACTGTGTTCTTTCTCATGGAAAGGATTTCAAAATTACCTACTAACAGGAACTCAACCAACCCAGAGCAGGGGAAATGGCATCTCCGATCCTGAGGTTCTAACAGGAAATTGCTTTGGAAGAGTGCATTGGCTTCTCTTTTCATTTGATACCTGATTCATATCCTTGACAGATTTAATTTTCAATGAGGGAGAGCTCATTAGTGTGTCTCTGAAATTGGATGTGTATTCAGAGCCAATTTTCCTGGACTTGGCCACACATCCTTGTGTAGTACCTTCCAGAAAAGCAATCCTGCCACCTCAGATGGCCTTTGATAACCAGAGCCAGGAAAGTTTCCTGACACATTTGGACTCTAACAAGTGTCAGTGTTCAGCATCCTGCAAGCACTTCTGGGGTTAGCAACAAATTTTCCATCTTCTCTCCTGTTTGCATTACTCCCTGGGAAGGCTCAAATTAGGCAAGCATCAATATTTTGATGTGGTGATATGATAAATATCCACAGCCAGGGCTTGCAAATCAAATGTAGACTGGAGGGGTAAAACAAACATAAAACTATAGCCAAATGCCACAATGAGAAAATCAATTAAGAGTTTTGAGAAGATGTCCTATAAAGCAATCTCTAACAGTAAAACCCTCAACCTCAACACAACTAAAACTGAATTTATGATCTTCCTTTCAAGATTTAGTCTGTGTTCCTTATTTCAGAGAACGGTATCACAATCAGACTCAATAGGTATTGACTCCCTTAGACACATGTAGAATCCCTTTCCAAATTCTACTGATTTGATATTTCTGGAAAATCTTAGTAACTAAAGTATCTCTTTAAATCTGACTCCTGGCCAACTGCACCATCACCACCATTGTCCCTCAGCTCTAGACACCAGTGAAAACTGCTGGATTGTTGCATTAGTCAACTTTTTCATTGCTGTGACAAAATATCTGAAAGAAGTTAACTTAAAGGAGGAAAGGTTTAATTTGGCTTATGGTTTCAGTCCATGGTTGCTTGGCCCAGTTGCTTTTAGACATGTGGCATGGCAATATATCCTGGCAGAAATGTCTGGCAGAGGAGAGCTGCTCACTTAATGGTGGCCAGGAAGTAAGGAAAGAGGAAGAGGAGGGGCCAGGATTCTAACATTCCTTTCAAGGGCACACCCTCAATGGCCTAACTTCATCTCAGTAGGACCTGGTGCACTACCTCACAATGGTTCATGACCAAGCTAACAACAAAAAGTTTAGCACATGGCCTTTGAGGGAAATTTCAGATCTAAACCATAATTGTTTATGATTAATTCTGTTAACTCTGACCTTCTCTAATCCATTCTCATGCTGTAGTTGGAATAATCCTTTCTAAACATAAATCCGATAATAATAGAAACCTGTTTTACTACCTTTTGTTGGCTTCACGTTGCTCTCTGGACAAATGATCCACAACACGGCTAACACAATCCCGAATGTGCTGGCCTTGCCCACCTATCCAACATGGTTTTGAGCTATTTTCCTTCACACACTTCATTTCCATCCCTTGGGTCTCCTTCCAATTCTTCAAACAGGAATTCCTCCCACAGGATCTTTGCAGGTGCCATGATGTTCAATGCCTCAACGCTCTTTGGTCAACACTTATCTTCATTCTGACGTTACACCATCATCATCCTGTATTTTAATTCTACATATATTTGAAATGTCACAAGATATTATTAGTATTGATTTCTATAGTAATATTAAATTTAGATTTACTTACATATTTATCTTTCTTTCCTTGGTTGCTCATTATTTCCTGTAATTTTTGCTGGCACTTAGCATTACTGTTCTTCTGCCTGAAGACCTCCCTTGTATATTTCATTAGTGCATATTGATGGCAAATTCTTTAAGAAAATATAGTGTCTAAAGTTCTGAATCCAACTGAAAATTTAAAAGAAACACAGCAAAAAGAGGACTGTTGAACTGTGCCCTGAGTAGGAGATGAACAAAATCCAGACTTCAGGATTTTTCCAGGTCAAACAGCTCAGGATCTTTGACAGATGAAGCGTAAGGAGAAGAAAGGAATACAGGGAGCAACGGTAGACTAAAAGAAATTTCAATGACATGTTAACATTTTTAATGGGCAAGACAAGATTGTAGTGTCTAGGGATACATAGCTCAGTAATAAAACTATAGACACAAGAAAGATTACAATAAATGCACAATAAAAGGGTAAAGGTTACTTTTTAGAGGGCAATATATTATGGTTGGGATAACACACAAGAAAAGGTTTCTGAACAGCTGGAAAAGTTCTATTTCTTTATGATAGCTTCGTGAGTGTTTGCCTTAAAATAATTTATTAACCTGTAAATTTGCTTTAGATGGTTTCTTTATCTGTGTTTTATTTTATAATAAAGTCACAAAATATAAATGAATTGAAAATTAACAAACTTTAACTTGAAACGGTAAAGGACATTTTTTTTATAGTCCTGGTTTGGCAGGGGTATTTTTCAACATAGGATGGTGTGCCAGTGTCTTTGATGTCCATAATTTTTGTGAGAACTCAGTGGTCAGTTTTATCATTCTCTTTGAAGGTATTGTGTATATTCCTCTTCACCTCTAGCTTCTTTTAACATTGTCTTTGTTGATTTTTTTCTTGAGACAGGATCTGACTAGGTACCCCAGACTGGCTTCAAACTCTTGATCGTCCTGTCTCAGTCTCCTAAGTAACTGGGATTACAGGCATGAACTACCATGCTGGCTCTGTCTTTTAGTTTTCAACAATTTTATTATGGTTGGCCTGGCTGAAGTTTACCTGTATGTATCCATCATTGGATTCATAGGTTTTATTGTATATGTGGCTTGATGCCTTTCATCAATTTTGAAAAAGTCTCTTCAAATATTGCTTCTGCCCATTCATTCTGTTTCCTCTTTCTGGAACAGTATATATATGTATTAATATATATTATGTATGTATAATATATAGATTATGTTACATATAATGTATGCAAATGTTATATATACATATACTATTTATTACTTAGTATATATAATTCTTCTACAGTGAAAGGACATTTGAACACTTTTATTTCATCTTCATTATCCCATTTTAAATCATTTGGATTTATATTATCCCAAATATCTCTTCTCTTATTTTTCTCTTATTTTCATCCCTTCTTCTCCTGTGGTTCAGTCTAGGTATTTCTCCCTTCAACTCTCTGCAATCTGTTCCTAATTCATTTATTGAATTTTAAATTTCACTTATTGTATATTTTAGTTTTAGAATGTACTTCCTATTCTTTTTTATGTTGACATTCTCTATCTTGTCATCATCTTTGGTTAATATATTTAACACAGTGTTTAAATTCTATGTCGGATAACTCCAGTACCTGTATATTATCTGTATAGATCTATTTCTATTGTCATTTGGCTCCTTTTGGTTGGCTAGAATATTTTTCATTGAATACAAATTGTACCTAATTGTATGAAAAATTTGAAAAATTAGAAACTACTTGAGGCTTTGGATGATGAGATTTTTCTTCATAGAGGATGACTGGTAGCTAAGCTGGACAAATCACCTTAATCCAACTGAACATGAGCTGTTTTCGTTTTTATTTATTCATGTTTTTTTGTGGCACTAGGGACTGAATCCAGGACTTCATGCTTGCTAGGCAAGTGCTCTACCACTTGAGTTATACCACTAGCCCTTCTGTTTTTATTTTGTTTTTGAAATAGGGTCTCATTAACTTTGTCCAGGCTAGCCTTGAACTCATGATCCTCCTGTGTCTGTCTCCTGACTAGCTGGGACTATAGTCATTGTTACAGTTTTGCTGAGAGCTGATCTATACTCTGTTTGCCTTCATGTTTAGAGTGTTGCTCCTTAGGAGTACAAGTTGGATGTCTAGGATATTTCTCAATGTTCTTCTCCTTATCAGTCCATGGACTCCAGTTTTGTCTCATGAGGACTGAAAACTATCTTCTGCCACTTACAAGCTTTAAGCACAAATGCTTCAAGGAAAAAGTAAAACCATTTTGACCTTATCTCTTTGTACTTATCTTCTTCCTGGAATCTCATCTAAAAATTCTCTTGTTGCCTTGGTAGTTCTTATATTCCTCCAAAGACATTTATTTAAAAAATATTTTATCCATTTTCCCCCAGTTGTTCTTTGTGAGAGGGATTGATGTAAGCTTATTGGTCATGGTTGCAAAAAAAAATGTCTGTCTTTAAATAAGTACTATTATGAATGATTTACTCAGAGGCTTTGTTATTTTCTCCTAGCACTCTGATTTTTTTCCTTCATAGAATTCTCTACAGTTTTTTCTTAAGTATTTTTATATTTCTTTGTTTGATACCTGCCTCTCTCTAAGACTGTAAGCTCTGTGATTTAGCAGGGATCTGTTTTGTTCACCACTGAGTCCTTGGCATCAGCTTATATTAGGCACTCAATAAATATTTTTAATGAGTGAATATAAACTCTTGATCTAAGCATTTTATATACTTAATATAACCTAATCCTTACCATAACCATATGTAGCAGGTATCGCTATCCCAGTTTTAGAGAAGAGATTACACAACTGTGAGAAGTGAATAATTTCCAAGGATACTGTAGACTTAATGTTGTGATGCTTCCTGGACACCTAATCATTATGCTTTTGCAAACTGTGCATACAGCCAGCCTTTTATTTTCCAAGATGAATGCTATCAAAGTACTCTTCGGTTCCTTGTTTTCATTTTCTTTATCTTCCTTTCTTCATATTCCATTCCTTGCTTTTAAAGGCCTTCAGTGCTCATAAGAATTTCATTAGGAATGAAGTGGAAAAGCAAAAGTCAAGGAATCAGGTTAGCTGGGCAGGGTGTCTATGCTGTAACACACCAAGAAAGGGAAATAACCTCTCTTCCCATACCACTTCCTATAGAGTATACATGATTCTCGCATAGTGGACAGCTCTGGCACCTGGGCGCACATGTTTAAAAATTTAATTTAATTTTTAATTATATTTTATATTTTGGAGCAGTTGTAGACTCACAGCAAAACTGAGCAGATCACGTAGAGGAGTCCCATTTACTCCTGCCATTACCCCATTCACTACCATTGATGAACCCACATTGGCTCGTTCATCCTTATCACCCTGTGAGAAACCATCTGGGACCGTGTGCGTGCCCAGTTTCAGCTACCTGCTGCCCAGAGTCCTCTTTTGACCTGCAGTAAAATATAAAGTCTCTGCGTCTTGGTCAGCATTTATTCTGTTCTCAACCTGATGCCATAAAGTTCAGTTACCCCTGAACTTTGACAGGTCTAGCACAATTCAGTGTTTGCATGATCAAAACTAGGCAATAAACTTCAATACTGCATTCTTAAAAGAAATCAAGGCCATTCTCTGGAAGCCATAAATGCTCACATTGTCACGTTGAGTCTGAAATCTTTGTGATGCGGCTCACACACCACGGAGTTCTTTCCTCCTGCTCACCCGGCCAAGGTCTGGCTCACAGCCACCGCATCTGTGAAGCCTGTTCTAACAAGCTCCATCCCACAACAATTTTTTCTTCTTGGCACCATATCTGTCTTCAAGCTATCCCAAGGAAAGTCATTAACCCTCTCTGAGCTTCAGTTCTCTCATTTGAAAGTGTGGATCAAAACACTCACTGAGCGGCTTGTCGATAAACATACCCAAATGTGTCCACGTGAGGCCCTTAGCAGACGTGCAGTGATCACCAGTGACCCCTTTCTTCTTGCCTGCTCAGGGAAGTTGGTTTGGAGGATATATGCACCATGTGGGAGACAAAGCTATATACAAATGGACATGGATTATCATGAGGAGAGCAATATCTTAGTGATACCAAGTCCTTTCTGGGTTTGTAAAAAATGAGAACTAAAAAGTTGGTGGAGCATAGCAGCTGAAGGATGTTGGAGTTGCCAGTGGAAAGTAAAAGAAAATGGAGAGATGGGGCACTGCCATCTGGCCAAGAGATATCTTATGAATCCCCATCCACCTAGGATTAAAGGGGGAATGCAGCACAAAATGATTGCTTGGCTAGATAGATAGACAGGGCATATCTAAGCAGTGATGCATTTACAGCTATAGTAGAAAGAGGACATGAGCTGGATTTGAACAAATATCAAAGAGGAAGGGACTGATTCTTGGAGGGGGGATGCAGGAGTCACATCTCTGAGTACAAAGTAAAGATATGACAGCACTGCAACTAGATAGTGAAACAATGAGTAAGCCCATCTGCAAAGTCAGGAGTAGTCCAATAGTAAGGCATGTTGAGTGTCTAGTGGAGGAAGATGAAATTTATCTTGTCATTAGTGAGGGGCTGTTGGGAAACTTTGAGCCAGCATGTCATCTGATGACTAAGACACATAAACAGCACAGGCTGTAGGGGAAATAGGCTGGACGCTAGAGAATAAGCCTGAAGTTTTTATAGTTTTCCTGATACGGCCTCACATCAAATGGCAGCAGTAGAATGGAGCAGAAGGATTTGGGTTCAAGCCCTGTTTTATAAAATCATTCTGTGATCTCTGCTTCTTCTGGATTCTTTCCCAACACCATTATATGGCAGACCATAGGTGTTTAAATGTTTTTCTTAAACTTTGATGAGCATTAAAAAATACGTGAAAGAAGATAAGAAAATGGGATTGATTCTGAAGGTTTATTTTAAAACCATGGAAAGGGAATAAATTGGAAAATATGCTCCACACCCCTACCATCCAGAATATAATATAATTAATTACAAAGAATATATGATAACACCAAAACTGGTGGTATTCCACTAAGGAAGCAAAGAGCATAACTATGACAACTGGTGTGATTTCTCTTATGCAGTAAATGGGCTCAGATAGAGAGAAGCAATGGCCTATAAACACAGAGAAGCAAAGACTTCCTAACTTGACTGAGTGTATTGTTCCAAAATGGTTGAGGTGAAGGTCATGGTTATGCAGACATCAAGTGACATGGGAAGAGCACTGACTATGGCTCTTTCTGGATAGAAGAGACAGAAATGGAGCTGGAAGACCTGCACCCTTCAACATTGCTCAAAGAACTGAGCCTCAGCCTCTCTCCCTGTCTGCAGTGTGAACTGAGCAGAGACATAACCATGAGTATCTGACTGAAGAGCTTCAGGAGAGATAGATGGGATATTCCCAATATAGAAAAAGATTCTGTTATGGTTTGGATATGAGGTGCCCCCCCCCACCCCAAAAGGCTCATGTGTTAAAGGCTTGGCTCCTAATGTAGCAGTGTTCAGATGTAGGAGTTTTAAGAAGTGATTAGATCCATTAATGGATTCATAATTTAATGGCATTATTGGGAGGTGGTGGAAACATAGAAGGTGGGGCCTTGTTGGGGGAAGAAGGTGCCTTCCCTGCCCTTACCTGTCAAAATCTCTCTCCGTCTCTCTGTCTGGGTTGCCATGAGATGAATTGTTCTGCTTCATCACATCCTTTCATCCACCATAATGTTCTTCCTTGCCTTAGGTCCAAAGCTATGGAGCCAGCCCATCATGGACTGAAAGCTCCGAAATTATTAACCAAAATAAGTCCTTCCTCCTTTTAGAAGGATATGTATCAATGATGAAAAGTCTGACTAACAGAGCCACAGGTGGATCACTCACTCTGGGAGAAAGTTAGGCATTTCTGAAGGTGAGGGATGGGTTACTGGACTGAGAGATTTAAAGGCTCTGTGGGGTGGTGGCTGAAAGCAGGAGGGTCAGGTAAGAAGTGCTGATAGTTCCCATGAAGTTTCCTCTCCCAAAATGTTTCTGGAAGGCTCCTTTCCTGTGCTTTCATGGAAGCAGCTCAAAAAGAAGCTTTTCCATTTGCCTACCAGAGATGGTGAAGAGGGCCATGAGGACCTGGAGCTAATGTTTTCTGGTCATTTCTTTGAGGTCAGATGGAGAACATTGGATGAGAGTTGTCAAGAGGAACACTGTGGTGGGTTGAGTTGTGTTGCCTGAGATTAAATATGAAAGTCCAAAAAACTCCAGGCACTTGTGAATGGACCCTATTTGGGTTAGTAAAGATAATCTCATTAAAATGAGATCATATTAGATGAGGGGACACCCTAACCCAATGACTAGTATCCTTATATGGTGCAAATACTGTAAATGCATGTATATAAATGGAAAAATGAGACCTGTTGAAAGTATTCCAGGAATGTGGGGAGGAAGGATAAAGGAGAATGATGGAGGGGGTGAATTCAACTATGGTATATTGTTAGAACTTTTGTAACTGTCACAATGCATCCTCAATACAATAAAAAAATATTTTTAAAAATTTCAAAAGGGAAACCAAAAGACAGACTGAAACACAGGGAGAGAGTCACGAGAAGATGGAAACAGAGATTGGTGTGGCACATCTATAAGCCAAAGGACACTAAGGATTGTCAGCAGCCAGCAGAAGCTGGAAAAAGGCAGCAGGTTTCCTCCTCCAGAATCTTCAGAAAGAACATAGCCCTACTGATGCCTTGATTTTGGACTTCTAGCCTTCAGAACTATGAGACAACAGATTTCTGTTTTTTTAAAGCCACCAGGTTTGTTGTTAAACACAGGAAGCCAATACCCCCACACTTTCTCTAACCCACTGAGACACAGATGTGAAGTTAGGGAAGATACCTAAGAAGATACTGGGGCTGATTATGCCCTCCAACACATGCCCTCCAACACATTGGGATGCTAACAGAGCAGGCTGAGCACCTTCTGGGTGGTGGATAGAGATAGCATCTGTTTGAGATCTCTGTGAGCATTTTAGTGCACTAATTTACAACCCATTAATCTGTGCTTTTTGCAGGTATGAAAAGCAGGAACCTTGAACCCTTAACAGGACTATTTCAAAAGCTCCTCAAAATCTGGCCCAGGATGGTGGTGAAATTAAGGGGAGCAGTAGAAGAAATGAAAGGATAAAAGGTGAATATAGAAAGATGAGGGGAAAATAAGGAAATCCCAAAAGTCAAAAAAGTCTCAAAGAGTTAAGAAGTTACAGAGTAGATTGTGCTCACATATTTGAGGCTTTCTTTATTTTCAGGACTTCTGCACTTCACAGAAATTGCCAAGGAAGAGATGGTGTCACCCTGATCCCCAACTGGTGTCAGATTTTGGAATTGATTATGTTATTGAGTGGCTCTCAGTATAGCATGAGATTGGAGCTTGTTTTGAGTACTGGTAATGGGGTGATGTTGACTCATTCTGGGATCTCCCCCAGCATTGAGGCTCAATATGACATTTCTGAAAGGGTAGGAGTGGGTCCCACTTATGAACTGGTTTGCTTGGGGGTCTTAGCTCTGACATTACTCTCTTCAGACCAAATGCCAGTTCTCAAGAGACCCATGAAGCTCAGCCACCATTTGCTGAAACACATTCTATGCCAAGCCCTATGTGCTCTTCTACTCTCTCACTTAATTGTCACCATCAAAGTGGATTTGGGGATGTCCTTTGTCCCGTTTTATAAATACAAATGGTGACCCTCAGAGATGTATAGTAAGTAGCCCAAGAGCCAGGGCTGAAATCTAGCTGCCTCCCTCCAGGAACTGTTTGCTCTGTCATGACATTTAATATTATGAAACAATGCTTACCAAGGGGAAAAGACAGTCTCTGTGTTTTGTGCATTGCTGGCCTTGTTTGACTTTCGTTTTCTGGTTTAAACACTGCTCTCCTCCCACTCTGCAGCTGCCCCTACTAGCTCATGCCTTCTTGGGAAAAGCTCTTTGGTATGGCTGGCAGGCCTTTGCAATTGCATGTTTCTGTTGGGGAAAAAAAAAAAAATCTGAGTTAGGAATGCTATTGCACTCAGAGTCTTTTGGCCTCAATGTGGAGAAGGAAGTCCAAGCCTCTGAAATCCAGAGAAGGAAGAGTTTCTGAGCTCAGCCGGGGTGACCTTTGAATATACAACACTCCTCTGTGGAGAGAAAGGACAGACTCACTGCTCCTTTGCTGGGCTTGCACTTAGAAAACCACTTCCCCAACCCTACACCGCTCTCACTCCTACTGGGCATTGGGTAAGTCTCAAGCCAGGAATTGCCCCTCCAGGAAACCTGCCTTCCTGACCAGTGCAGGGCCCCTCCCTGGGGTCCCAGTGCACCAATGCTTTCCTCCTTTACTATTCTTACCCTCTAGATAATCTCTCCCCTACGAATTTATGAGCTATCAAAGTTCAGAAACAGCTGTACTCTTCTAAGAATCCCCAGTGCTACAAGCCCTTGATAAGTGTTAAGTGAACACATGAATGTAGGTAGCCAGGCCTTTATGGGTAGTTTAGACATTCTAGAAATATCTCCTCACCTTCCGTCACCCCTCAGAGATTGATCATTTCACAGTTCCTCACACCAGTGATACCAGAAATACCTTAGGAGATTCACCTCTGTCTATGATGTGGGAAGATTCAAGGTCAGGTTTCTTTCCAGGAGGCTGAGAGCCCTGTGCTGGTGGGTTCCAGCAGGGAGGGAGGGAGGAAGCTCAGTTTCAGAACCCCACTTGGTATTTCTTCAGACAGTAGTGGCTGACAGTGCTCATGGTTGAGGAAACAAGGATCTGAGGATTCTTCCTTCACATTCCACAGTATATCAACCTGCTAACCCCAGTATTTCTGAAGTGTAGTTTAGAGGTAACCTGAAAATCTGTGCCAGCCCTGTGACAACACAGCACAGGGTGTGAAGGCAGGCACCAGAAAGGAAGTCCATCTCCCTGCAGAAATACGACCACACAGAGTAACAAGTGTGCAGGCCATGCCCTATTCAACCTTCTGCCCTGTCTCATCTGCACCAAACCTGGGCTTGGATGGAGGCCAGTTGCTGCTATAATCATGAAGCTAGTTATTTGACCCCTTGGGCTATTCTCCTTTGTAAACCATCACCCACAGGCCACCTTAGGCTGGCTGTACAGTTGGCTCAGGGCAGAACCTCTTTACACATAGTTCCCAAGGTCCTGTGGAGTGCTGCTTCTTGGGACTCCCTTTGTTCCCTATGTGGGCTTCCCCGTTCACCCTTCACCCAAGAACTTACTACACAGTATGTGAAGCAATTTGGTGGCCAGATGGACTGAAGGTTGGTTTTTTGTTTGTTTGTTTGGTGGCACTAGGTTTGAAGGGCTAAGTCAGGGCTTCAGGCTTGCTAAGCAGGTGCTCTACTACTTGAGACACCCCACCAGTTCCAGACTGAAGGTTGAAGTCCTTGATCTTGCTCTCACACAGCACAAGTTGTTTGTTCTTTCTGGGCCCTGTTTTCCTCACCTAAGCAATGAAGATAAAAATCCCTGCCTTGTAGGTTGTGATGAAAGCTATGACTCTCCACCTGGTTGCACATCAGAATTCCCTGGGATGGCTTAAAATGCCTATGTCTGGGCCCCACCCAGAGCAATTAAATCAGTCTTTGTAGGGCACACCTGGGCATCAGCATTTTAAAGTCCCCTCTCCTCTAGATTTGTAGGTGCACCTGGGCTGTGATCACTGGATCAGAGATAACATCTATAACCTAAGACATACTGCTTTCAGAATAGAACATGCTGCTGATAAATGATACCAGTGTCACTATTCTTACTATTGCTATTGCTGCTTTTAATCTTACTTCTTCCAAGAAAGGAAGAAGTGTCCAAACTGTATATCACAAGCACTTGTAAGTGACGATTGGTAGCCTCTAAGCTGCTCAGTGACATAATGAGAGTGAATCAGGATAGTCAGCTTTGAGGACCCCAATTCTTTAAGTACATGCAGTGCATGTACTTCCTCACGTCCCCAGGGCGTGATCTTCAGCCAGCAGGCTTCATCCAGTCTGAGTCTGTGCCAATTGGAAACATTTCCAGTTGAAGCCCAATACCCTCATTTCCAGTACAAACGGTCTCCTGGGAGGCAGCTGTCAACGTTTGCATCCCAAGTTACCTTTGCTCTGCAGTAAATATATGAGTCACAGCTGGTCCCAGGAGATTGGCTAATAAGCAGGCCTGGGCTATTCGTGTCTGGTGGTTTAGGCTGGGGAGACAATGCCCTTGGTGCCAATGAGAGAGTCATAAAGTTGGGCTTGACACTCTTTAAAGTCACCTTAATTTGCTGGTTGCTTGGCTAGAGGGACTGATGTTGAACTATTCCTGTCTGCTTTAGGGCCCTGCCATGGTGATAAACTCAATTAGGGTGAAAGGAGAGCAAACAGCCCTTCACTGTCAGAGATCTTGGGTGGAGGAGATTAGTGCAGACAATTGACATCAGTAGACAACCCCCATGCTCCACTTCAGGTGTGAGATTCCTCCTTTTCCAAACTATATTCTCCGTGTTGTTAACAGGAGGGCAGACTGCAGGTTAATGTATCCATGTATCCTGGCTTAGGGGGTGGGGAGTGCTAACTTAAATTTTAAGTCAAATTTTTTCACTATCTCTCAAATCTATCCACTTCTTTGCCTCTGAACTGCCCAAGGCAGGCCCAGAATCATTAGGAGGCAATGCATGAATGTGTGCAGGCCACAGCCTCTTACCAGAATCTGCAGAGAGAGCCAGAGTGATGGTTCCTAATCTCCCATTGGCTCATTTCATGCCACAACTTGAAACTCTTCTGCAATTCCCCACCACACTTTGATGTGGCTTCCAAGCTGTGTCACAAATGGCAGCTGCCATCTTTGTACCTCATCTTGCTGTAGACAGGTGGAATGCCCCTCTCCTCTTAGCTCCAGGCTTCCTCTCTTTCCAGGTCTTGGAACCACATTTTACCACCCCAGGGCCCGTTTTTTTTCCATTGTTGTTCTTTGGTGGGATTGGAATTTGAACTCAGGGCTTCATGCTTGCAAAGCAGGTGCTCTACCATTTGAGCCACACCTCCAGCCCCCTGGGTACTTTCTTGATCACAGCTAACTCACAGAAGCCTTCTGTTTTCTGCTTGACTTTACCTCCTTAGGAAAGCTTTCCTTCCTCTCCCTATGAGCTTCTGACTTATGAGCCCCTCGCTCTCAAGAGTTTCTGATCCTAATAAGGCAGGTCATGGGGAACAGGTGGGTTCCTTGCAGATGGTCTTGCAGACAACAGGTGGTCTAGGTCCACCCAGAACTGAAACTGGAGTTTTGGATCCAAGGTCCAAACTCTTGGGATCCACATGCCAGGATCCAGCCACTCATCCCTATATACAAAATAAAGAGACACGGTGAAGAGTAGAGATTTATTACAGGCTTGGGACATGGTGTTCAGCCCATCTTCAGCCATCTCAGGGTACAGAATGAGCTTTAACTTTAAATAGACAAAAAATTAGAGGCAAGGGATGAAAGGTATGTATAAACAGGCCCGCTCACAGACACAGGTATGGCCTGGTTGACCATCATTTCAGTCCAAAGTTTCTGGAGAAGGGTTCTGGAGAAGCTGTTATCACTACCATCACTTGAGGGGAGCAATCCGGTTCCCATGAGATGATTGCTCCTGCTGCAGGGTGCAGCCTCATCACTATAGGTAATCATCCTCATTTGGAGGATGGTCTGTCCTGCAAGGCTCTCCTGTTCCTTATGGGAAGTTTCAGTCCCTTGTCATAAAGATGTTATCATCATTTCTGTCCATTCTTGATTCTAATGTGGATGCAAGAGAGAATGGCTCAGAGCAAAGAGCAACAGGTACAAAATGGAGATGGGGTGCCAAGCCCTCCCCTGTTTTTACTTAATTCATGGGCCCAAGTAAGGAGTCAGTGCTTTTCAGCAGAAGCAGTTTAGGTACCTCATACAGAACCACCCCAAAATGTCCCTTTTGAAACAGCATTTTCATCTGGACCCAAACTGGGGCACATGCACAAGGGCCCCTAATTATAGCCTAATGAATATGCACTGCATCTCATTATAACAGAGTAAATTCTCATGTGCAGTCAATCAATCTGTCAATCACCAAAAGCCACTTCACTTTAAGTACCACACAAATCTCCTCCCTTTGCTCACCCCTTGTAGTGTATAAATATCCATCCAAACCAAGGCACTGGCCCTCCTGAGCCACAGGTGCTGCTCTTATACCACCTTGCCCAGAGCCCACTATCCCCTTCCCTTGGGCAGTGTACTTTCCTACTTTCTCAATAAAACTTTGCTGCTGCTTTGCAATCTGTGTGTCTCTGCTCAATTCTTTGTTTGGGGTTCATCTTCTTGACCAGAATCTTTGAGCCATCTATCAGTAACACTAACACTTCTATCTTTATTGTTGTCCCTTGCCTCACTGGAGTTTAAGTTCCATGAAAGAGGTACCTATTCCCAAATGCCCATCAGTCACCATTTTCTGAACCAAGGTGGCGAATGCATTTTGAGTGAACCCCAAAAGTTCTTATCAAAGCAAGGCAAAATCAATGGAGTTAAACAAGAATACTGTTCAGGAAAGAGCAGGGCATGCTGCCTCTTCTCATAGAAATCAGGAATCAGATAGTTACCAATATTATGTAAGGGTCACAATGATGCATAAAAGTCCCTGTAATGTATAAAGTACAATGTTAGATATTTTATTGATATGAACTGTGCGTTTTGTTCGTAAATGTCATCTTTTTTCAAAGATGTGGTTTTGCTAGATTATATTGAAGAGGTGAATGACTCTGAAGAGGTGTTATAGCTGACAATTATTTAGCACCTACAGTATGCCAGGCATAAGAACCCTATGAGGTAGACACTGTTATTATTCCCATTTTATGAATAAGGAGAGGTCTAGGAAATGAAGGAATTTGCTCAGTGCCATGTTTGAGCTGGTATACTGAAACCATATTTGAAGCCAGGCAGCCAGTCCAGGGTAGGCATCCAGCACCCTGTCTCCCTGTGGAACTGCCTACCTCCTTGGAAAATTTAGGGTCTACCACATTTAAAGGAAATATGACAGGCTGAAGGTGAACAAAAGTTTTACCTACCCCTCTTAAGAAGTGAAGCCATTGTTAATGCCTGAGGACATAAAAAAGGTGGGGCTGGATTTCTGACTTCCATGAATTATTTCTGAAGGGTTTGTTGTATTACCAGTGACTAATTATAGTCAAAAGCGGATATGAAGGTGTTTTATTACAGATGGTATAATCTTTAACTTTATAGAAGGAACCCTGTGTTCCCTTTGGTGTCACTGTGATAAATACCTGACAAAAATAACTTAAAGGAGGAAAGATTTATTTTGGTTCATGGTTTTAGAGAATTCTTGGTTTCTTGGCCCCATGCTTATGGGCAGAACATCATGGCGGCAGGAGCAGGTGCTGAAGGAGATTCTTCACTTTATGGGGGACAGAAAGCACAAAGGAAGGGCCCAGGTATAACTTCCTCCAACTAGGCCCCACCTCCTGAAGTTTCCAGGACCTCCCAAGATAACCCACCATCTGGGGACCAAGCATTCAACACACAAGACTATGGGGGATGGAGGAGCATTTCATATTTATGCTGTAGCAGACTCTGAGCTCTGTAGCTTTCCAGCTAGTTTGTGACCCAGAATTGTGCTGATCTGAAAGAGCTCTGTGACTCTGGGTAATTGTTATGTGACTTGGTATAGTCACAAGTTCTCTTGGCAAATGGATCCAAGGAGGCCCATAGCATCTGGCTGTTTCCATACCAGCCTCTTGGCTTGTAGGATTTACACAAGGCTCTGGCTCTCCACTGGAAGTGAGGAGCACAAAGGGAAGGTATGATACACCTTTCTTCTCTCTTGTAAGGTTAGTGCAGCCAGCTGAGCAGGTCATCAGCCTCCTAACAGTTAAAAGCACAAAGATGGTTCAAGAGTTCAGTTGTCAACAATACTGCAATTAATACTACTTTATTAGTTAGATCTCCTCCTCCCCATTCTTTGAAGGTCTTGTGTTCCTGAGTTACTGCAGTCTTACTGACTTCAGGTATAAAATTATTTGCTCTATCTCTAAATTTGGTGACAATTCTGTCATGATTAACTCTTTCCCAATTTCTTGAACCTGAGAAATAGATTCTTCTATTACCAAGAGTTCAAAAATGCTGCAGATATTTCCTTCTTTTGATAATAACACACTTTTATGAAATATTGGACATTTCATATGCAGTTCTCTTTTAGTCTTCATAACATACTTATTCATACTCACTATTATTGTGCCCATTTTCCAGATTGGAATAGTGGTTGCTTGTTTTTAAGTGACCAACCTATCCAATGCCTCACAACTAGTAGTTGGCAGAACTGGGCTATAAACTCTGGAAATTGGCTTCAAGTTTAACTACTTCATGCTAAACTACTATGCTGTGCCATTCTAAATTATAGCCTTTTTTTTTTTTTTTTGCAGTACTGGGGTTTGAACTCAGGGCCTACACCTTGAGCCACTCTGCCAGTCCTTTTAGTGATTTTTTTTCTTTTTTTCCTGAGGCAGGGTTTCATGAACTATTTGCCCAGCTTGACTTTGAACTGTGATCCTCCTGATCACAGTCCTCCTGAGTAGCTAAGATTACAGATTTGAGCCACCGGCGCCCAGCTAAGTTACTTCCTTTTACTGTTTTCAAGTTGAGTCATTTTATCTATTATAGTTATAGCCATGACTACCTATTTGCATGCTTATCAGAATTGTTCTCTTTCTCATACACAATCACAATCACCTTAACTAACTCTTCCAAGGTTCTCTAGAACTGATTACTCATAAGCCTCTTTGGAAATTAGGGATACTTGAACTCATGGCCTCACTGCTTGCTAGGCAGGGTCTCTACCACCTGAGCCACTCACCAGCCCTAGGGAGACTTTTGGAAAAGGAAATAGTGTCCTTGGTAAATATGGAATTCCAGGGAAGGTTTGTACAAGGTCTGGACAGCAGGACAGCAGAGCTTGTCTCTTCAAACAGGTTGAAATAATGCCTCATTGGACTGATTTCATTTTGCCACAAGGCACATTGGTTTGGATCAATACACCCTATGCATCTCTTAGAGAAGAAACTGCAGAATGTCCTTTCTAAGATGATGGCAGGCTGTGGCAATACTCAGAGAGTAGTTTACATTGTGATAGGCAATAAGCATGGAAGGAAAGAGACCTTGCCCAGCCATGGCTTCACCATATTTATTATGTGACACTAGACACTTTACAACCTCTAGGAGTCTTGTTCTTCATTCCTTCAAAATGAGCCAGACAATGCCTGCCCTCCAACTAGATTAAATGAGCCACTGTGGGAAAGGTACAGGGGCCCAGCACAGAGTAGGTGCTCACCAACTGTGGAATCTGACTTATGAACACTCTACAAAGGTCTCAACATTTTCCCCATATAATAATTTGTTAACAGGAATAGATCTCAGATCCCCAGATTTTCAGACATGTAACGGAAATGAAATTTCACTCACTTCACATATAACAGCAATGCAACTAACTAGAAAAAAGGGTGATTTGAAGACTGTCAGATACACGCAGGCAGCCTTTATCTTCTACATTCTGGGTTTGGGGAATCAATTCTTTAGACTCTTAAAAAGTTAATTTAGCTAGTTCTTAAAAGGTTAAACTATTTAAAATTAAAAGGAGTGAGGAGGCATAAAAGCTAACAATCATTGGATGACAAGGATGAAAGGTATAAATCATAGTAATGACAATGGAATAAAGTCTTCTGCCCCCCAACACCCCCCACCCACTGCCCAGGACAATGGCTCTTTTGTGGATAAATTCCAGAGAAAACACGTTTACAGTATTGTTTGCTGAACAGAATTCCTGTAACTAAATCAAAAATGCTATTTTCATGGGCCCTCTACCAAGGCATAGAAATAATTTTGTTATTACGGGCTCAGTTTTCTAAAGATGATTTTGCAAGAGGGATTTTTTTTTTTGTCGTTGTTTTGAGACAGGGTCTCACTAAGTAACCCAGGCTGGCTTTGAACTCACAATCCTCTTGCTTTAACCTCTCAAGTACTGAGTTATGGTGTACGCCACCATGCCTAGCTTGTGAGAAGGTCTTATGAATGGTCATTTTTGCCATTTGAAGATAAATGTTAATTAATACCCCAATGAATCAACTATAATTTTCAGAGCATGCGTGAGTCTCAGATTCAATACCTATGTAATCTTTCTTTTTCTCTCAGGAAGGGAAGGGGAATCTCTCTTATGTGTGTGCTAATGTACAGAAACAAAATTTACTTCTATCATGCTGAGTAGTGTCATTGGTAGACCCTGTCACACGTGGTCTTCCAGCCATTTGCAGTCTTCCTCTCTCTGGAAGGCCTGAGGCTCCCTGCAGATATCCATCAGCAGAACCCTGCTCGTCCCTGTCTCTCAGGTTTCCAAAGAGGTAGTGTTTGTTGTTATGACTTCCAGTTCACTAGAAGAAGGGGATGTTGATTCTATTCTTCTTTTGCTCCTTAGCTTCTTGAGAATCATTTGTTTATGACATTAAGCAGGACTGGGGAGAAGGATCAGTTATTTTAACTGGCAGCAGTGCTGACTGGCATCCCAGATGACCACATGAGAGCACTAAACTTTCCTCACCATTGCCTGTCTAAATGTTGTGGTAGATGCCAGGCAATGGGTCAGGTTCTAGCTGTCATTTTACCTTTAGAAAAAAAAAGAAAAGAGAAAAATGCCTAAAACCTCTGCTGGCATTCACCAGTTCATTCATGAAGTATTAGTTGAGTGCATGTTGATGGGCAAAGTCCGGTGCTAGTTGCTATGGTGATCAGAGCCAGGCTCAGGGAGAGATACTCATCCAAGGGCCATGATCTAGCAGGACAAAAAAACGCTCACGAATTAATATAATTCTGAATTCAATAGTTTAAGAAATAAAAATTAATGCAAAATTATCTATGATGGTTTTTGTACACTACATGCTAATAAAAATAACAATCCATTGAAATAAGAAAATCTATGATGAAAATGGTGTCAATATTTCTAATAAAAACAGAATCAACAGCAGTAATATGGCAGGCCATATTGGAGCCTGAGAAGAAAGCAAAAAAATAGAACTGAAAGGAAAAAAGAAATTAAAAGAGAAACTACCTTATCTTTTTTTTTTAGTTGTTAATATTTTTCTTCACAGACTTATTGTATCCATTATTTTGTTGTTGTTTCCACTACAAGGATTTGAACTCGGGGCCTGGTGCTTGCTAGGCAGGAGCTCTATCACTTGAGCCACGCACCCAGCCCTTTCTTGCTTTAGTTATTTTTCAGGTAGGGTCTCATGTTTTTGACAGGGACCAACCTAAGACTGCCATCCTCCTATTTATGGCCTCCTGCGTAGCTGGGATGACTGGTGTGAGCCACCGTGCTCACTGGCACTAATTTTTACAGTATCACATTAAAATGTTATTTGTTTTGACTGGGTTTTGGGGGAGTCCCTTTACATTTCTTATGTGAGGATCATACCTCAGTGGCCTCCAGCAAGTCCCAGCATGGGTGGGGATGTGGAGGTCTTGCCCTTTAGAAGTTTATAGTAATAGAGGTTGAGTGTCCCTACCAGAAATGCTTGGGGCCTGAAGGGTTTCTGATTTCACATTTTTTCTGGATTTCTGAAAATTTCCCTATGTATACCATAACTTGGGAATCGAATCCAAGTCTGAACACAAAACTCATAAATAGCCTAAAGGTAAGTTAATGCAATTTTTCTAAGAATTTTGTGAATGAAGCAAAGTTTTATGGTGTGGAATTTTCTATTTTCATGTTAGTGCTAAAAAAAAATTTCAGACTTTGAAATATTTCCAATTTCAGGGGTTTTATCTAAGGGATGTTCAAGCTGTAATAGGAGTGCTAATTTCTCTGTACAGATTCCTGTATTACAAAGTGAAGGAAGGATAATGCAGAAGGTAAGGAAGAGTAATAAAGGGGCTAAACTGACCAAAGGCCAGCATATTCACAGCTGAGATACATTAAGAAGCCACTTTGAACACTGGCTTTAGAACTGAAAATGAAGGATAGAGCTGTAACATAGGACCAGTGAGGGAAGGTGCTTGTGGAAGGAGGGAGGTATATGAACCAGATAAAGGAGGGTGAATATGGTTGAAATACTTTATATACTTACATGAAATAGAACAATGAAACCTTTTGCAATCATTTTTAGGTAGGAGGGAAGGGGATGAGGGACAGAGATGGTGGGGACAAACCCAACTAATGTACAATGTAAGCATATTCACAAATATCACAACAAACCCCCCGTACAACCAACGTATGCTAATAAAAATGCTTTGTGGAAAAAAAATCTGCTTTTACTTAGAACTGATTATAAAATGATAAACTTACTTGATATACATAAGAAAAAAGGAATAATGCAATAAATGTCATAGACACTAAGAAGAAGGAGAGTATATTTCTTCTACATTGGGGGGAATAGTGTTCCTGAAAGCTTTGGAAGAGGTTATGTTTAAACATGACCTTACCGTGCACTGGCTGGAAATTCATAAAGATTCCAGAAACTCATTCAAGCTTTTAGGTGAAGAAGGAAGCATTACTAGGTCAAAATAAGGGAAGGGAGTTCACAGGCTATAATTGGAGAAAGTATGCGAGCTATTGACGAGAGTGTGTGTTTATGTGCGACAGGCAATGTCCTGGAGTCTTTCCCGTGGCAAAGGAAGAGGCCTTGTAGGGGCGGATTCATTTTACAACCATCTTATATAAACACGACCCTTCTTTCCAGTTCTGTGTGTGTGCCAGCGACTAAATAAATCCTGCTTGTAAGTGGTCTTTACCTAGTGTGCCTAGTACTCACAGGTGTCTTCATTCACCCAGTTCAACCTTGTCTCCGGGTCTGTCCTCTGACTGGGCCAGCAAGATTCTGAGGTGGTGCTGATCCAGACTAGGGACAAACTCTTCATGTAGAAAGCCAAAGTGTTAGTAGCCACAGTTACTCAAAAACAGAGTAGAAAATATGAATTTAGAATCTTCTGACAATTAATATCCACGGCAGAATCAGGGCCACACTAGATAGAGGGTTTGAGTCTGAATTGTATATTTCGCTCAGAAACACTCTCTTTGTTAATACCAACTACCCTCCATTTGCCAGATTCAGAAACAGATTTCAGGAGGTTGTTTTGACTGAGTCCTCTGTCAGTCCTCTGTTTTGAACAAGCTGCGTCACTCGTGAATTTATACCAACTCAGCCTAGAGAAGCATGGTGCAGAAAAAAGGTGCTTTAATCAGAGCGGGAGAATTAAAAATAATTAGTAGGAATCATTTCATCCATAAAAAGCCTAACCTGCACTAATTTGTGAGCAAGCAAAATCATGGTCACCATAAGCAATTATTTATTGAGTTAAAAAATGAAGAGCACAAACCCTACAGATTGTTTTTTTCTAAGATTAGCCCATGGTCACATAAAATTAATTGGGAGGAGGAGAAAAAAGCCACCTGCAGATGAAACCTAAGGCGTTCCATCTCCCCTGAGACATTCATGGTCCTTTTCCTTTGCTTGTCATGATATTTGCTTTGGATGGATGGATTTAACGCCCACATCGTTAAAGCTTTTACCTTGTCCAGAGCCTCTACTTCCTCAAAAAACCAAACGATCAAATTACCAGGCCAGAAATCGAGTCTATTTTTAAAGAGAAAAAGTTTAAAGTATACTAATTGACTTAATTTCTCAGTAACAGGAAACAGGTTTTCATAGACTTGGAGGATGTGAGCATTGAAAGAAAGCGTGGATGTTGCTCAGTCCAGTGGCTTCCAGACCGCTGACAGCAGTGGAAGTGTATCCCAGAGGAGGCCTATCTGCTCCCTATTGTACACAGGAGATGGACATAGAAGGGAGCTGCCCTGGCCAAAGTCGGAAGGGCCTGGAAACTTCAAATTGTGGCTTTTACCTAACCCCAAATGAAGTCAACTTAAACAAAAATCTCTCTCCGAACCCCCAAATAAAATCCTGAAGAAACAGAGGCTCAGAAAGTTTAGGTGGCTTGTGAGGGATGGTTTAAGATACAGCTCCTGACTCCAGGTTTGTGGCTTTTCCTTCTGTGCCCACAGATAGGATGTCAGATCACATGGAGCCACACATATTCCAGTGTGTATACGTGCCCACACTTATGCATCTGCCTCAATTTGAATGAGGTCGGTGCTCCCCAACAGTTTTCATAACAAGACCACACTTGGTATCTATAAAGTACACCTGGATAGCAGCCAGGTTAGTGGCCCTAGGGGCTTGGGACACTCAACCTGGCCAGCCCTCCTGAGTGGGGAGGAATCTTTCTCTTCTTACTCTTGAAACCCCTCCCTGAGCAGAAGTTGGGCTGGAAAACTCTAGGCTATGCAGCCGGTTTCACACTCCTCCAGAGAAAAGTAAGAGAAGAAAAGACTTTGTCCTGATCACGTTCTAACCATGCCCTCAGGGCCCACTGTGTTCTGTCTTCTAGCACTTGCTTAGGCACAAGATCTATGCTCCTAAAACCGGCCTAGGTAACTCAACAAAGTTTTCAGACCCCTACGATAGTAAGGCTGGTAGCCATATTATTTTCACTCTAAAAAGTTTTCTTATCACCCCTTTGGCCAAGTTCCCATCCCAAAGGCTGTGGTAGAAATGAAATTGTGTAAAGTTGTGAAATATATATTTCATCAATACTGTCAGAGAAAGACCAACCAGGTATAACCAAAGGATAGGAAGGTTCTGTGGAGAAGGGATATCTGGATTGTCCCTTGAAAAATGAGAAGGATTTCGACAAGTGGAGAAAGGGGATATGCTATCTTAGTGGAAGTCATAGACTGGGCAGTCATTGAGGATAATTCCAAGTTTGCTAAGGAGCAGGTTTGTTTTGTGGTTTGCAAGACAATAGTGGTCATAAAGAGGCTTGATGGAGAGATGGAGCAGGCCAAATTATGGAAAACCTAGAGCATTTACCAGGGAGGCTGGACTTCATCCTATTCCTCAAAAAAGACACAAAGCACACACTAGGTGCTAGGGACTAAGGTAGGCGTTGGAGATACAAAATGTAAGATTACGCTGGAGATGGGGATGAAATTTAAAAAGAAAGGTGCCATAGGCACTACTATTGAAATCTGTGTCTGAAATAATAAACAAAAAGTGTGTGTGATATCAACTCTATGTGAAGATTAGAAGAGCCTTCAGGGAGGTGGGGAGGTGTGATTGAAATTTTAAGAAAATAGGACTTTGGGGTTAGGAAATTATTAAAGATGCATTTTAGCAAGAATGTCCTCACTCTATCATGTGGCTTGATTTAGAGAGGAGAGCAGTTGAAGACAAGGCTTCCAGCTGGGAGGTCATTGCATGATCTAGGAGAGGGACATGGAGGGAAAGGGCCGCAGGGGAAAGGAAGACATGGGTGAATTGTACAGGTACTGCCCGTGATGAGACCCAATACAGGTCTATTTCTCTACCAGATATACATACCACTAAAAACTGATAGATTCCAGATGCTCCAACTAACAAAACTTTCCCCATCCCTGTAATAATGAGCTACCATTATTATATTTTCTACTCAATCCTCAATAAATGACTCCTCTTTCTAAATATACCCTTCATAAACCAATCTCCTGGTATTTCAAGTAAGATATTTTGTCAGTTCCTTCACTCTGTTTCCGAAGTACTAAATCTTTTCAAGGAACACTTATGGGAGGTAGGATAGCAATTGTCAAATAGTTGAAGATTTAACCATGAGGCTTAGACACATTCCTTTGGTGGATGAAAGAACAACTCTGAAACCCCAGGGGTTTGCTATAATGGTAAAAAAAAATCCAGTAAATCTTTCAGTGGCCCTCTATGTGCCCTACCCCCATACACATTATAGCTCAGAGATGAATCACCTGGAGAGCAGTGTTCAACCTAAAGTCAAAGAATCTGGAGAAGTTTCTAAGAATAGGAAGGTGTGGGAAGCCTTCTTCCTTCTGGATAAGTGAGACAAAGGTGGCTACTACTGATGGGGTGCCAAGGATATGCAGGTAGGGCATATCTGGATTAGTAAATATGCTTTGTGTGCAAAATCATATACTATACAATAGTAGGCACTCAAACATTTATGGAACTGAATTTCAAGGGAGCAGATCTCAGCTGAACATAGGGAAAAACTTTCCAGCATTTAGAGCCATCCAGTCATGATAATTGGAGAAGCCAAGAAGTCCTCTAGCCACCTTTCCCTCTTCCTCCTTCCTCATCAGCATCAATAACATCATAATCGAGACTATCAGCTCACAGGAGAGACATACTGGAATTACAGAGCATTCAAAATTACAGACAGCTTCCAACTTACAATGGTCTGACTTAGGTTTTTTGTGATTTTTATTTTCTGATGGTGTGAAAGCAATAACATGCAGCAAAAATCATATTTAAAAGTTTGAATTTGTTCCTTTCCAATCCTCTCTCACAATGCTGGGCAGCGGCAATTTGGGATGGGTGTTTGGGACATCACCCCACTGTAAGTGGAGAAGCATCTCTAAAATTTTGTGTGTGTGTGTGTGGAGTAGTAGTAGGAAGAGCAGAAAGTAAGAGAACTAGAGCTAATAACAGAAATTAGAGTGAGAAACAGAACAGTTCCAAGAAAGAACAGCTACCTCTGATTGAGAGACTCAGAAGAGGGGGTGTAGAAAAAGATGGCTAGGACCGTGAAGGGTGGACAGCACTGTAGTGAAATGGGGGTGGGTGAGCAAAGAGAGCCAATGGCACCAGTCATCTGCTGTATTTTGACTGGGGCAAAGGGCACAGGGAGTGGAGATTGGAATGCTTGTTGGAAGCAGATGGCAAAGTTTATTAGGGGCGAGGGTAAGGAGTTTGCATCAGTCTGGGTAGCTATTTAGGATTTTGTTAAAATAAAATGATAGGATTTAAACTATATTTTGGGGAGACTTATTTGGCAGCAATGAAGGGCAAAAATCATAAAGGATAGAGAGGAGAGTCGGGGAAACAGGTTAATAATCGGCTGCAAGGAAGGCAATGACGAGTTGAAATAAGGATGGAGAAAAGGCAACATGAAAAACAGTGAAGTGTGAGGGAAGCCCTAAAATGACCAAAGAGGAGGAGCACAGCCTGGATAACTCAAAGTGAGTTTGTTCTCTGGAGAGAAATGAAGCACAGGATGGATCACCATAAAGTAAAGGATTGAAGACAAAGGGAAAGTACAGAACTGCTCTTAGGAAAGTGCATAGACCTTGATGCCACCGTGACTGTTTCAGCAGGTTTTCAATAATTCAGAGCAGCAGGTCTGCTGGGCATGGTGGCTCACTCCTAGATGCCCAGCTACACAGGAGGCATAGCTAGGAGGATCACAGTCTGAAGCTGGCCCCAGGCAAAAAATTGAGACCCTATGTGAAAAATAACTGAAAGAACAAGGGGCTGAGGTCATGGCTCAAATGGTAGACTGCCTGTCTAGCAGCCGCTGGGCCCTAAGTTAAGACCCCACTACCATCAAAAAAAAGAGGGCAGAACAGCAACTCTTTGGTATCTTGGACGTTTTTTTATCACAAATAATAACAGTAGAAGTGCTGAAGTTAACAAATAATGTGCTATTTTGTACAAATAAGTAAGGACTCAAAGTTAGGGCTCTAATAACCTCCCAGGGTCCACAAGCATTCTGACAGTTCTTCTTAAGTGGGAGAGAAGGCAGGGCAGATGGAGCCCGTGCATCATAGCTCTGAGTACACCCAGGGGAATGTGTCGTGCATTAGAACAAAGCATGCCCTTTATTTCACATGTGGTTTAAGAGACGAAGGCCTGTGTAGCAAAAAGTGTTGGGTGAATCAGTAAGAAGTAATCTGACTTTATTACAGGCCTGGTCAGCTGTTTGAGCCTAAGGACCTATTAGTCTGGCGATTACTTGGACATACCTGAACTTCAATCTCTTTTTGCACACGTGTAAATGAATGTCTGGAGTCTTAAAGCAACTCACCCTGATCTGGAATTTGATTTAATCTGGATTGGTCTTCAACCAATGAACAAGAAAATGGACTTTGGAGTCAAACAGTACTAGGGTTGAAGGTTGGTGCTCCAGATAGCAGACTGGAAAACATTTGCAAGTTAACTAACCTCTCTGTGCCTCAGTTTCCTGATCTTTAAAAAAGTATCACCCTTACAAGGTAATTGTGGGGATGGAAAGGGCTGATGGAGACCTCAGAGGCACTTGATGAAGAATGACTCTTTTCCACCTCCCACTGCACCCCAGAGCTGTGATCAACAGCAGTCTTGAAACCACACGGGGGATACAAGAACTAAGTACCAGTAACCCAGGCTTGCCAAACTATTTCATGGGAGAAAAGCAACTCTACTTTTAGACTAGATTTAAAGAGAAAAATTAGTTCTCTTTTAACCAGTAAGAATATAGGTAATATTTGAGATGTTGGCTAAGCCCTCTGGTAGAATTATTTTAGAAAATTTAAGCTGTAATAGAACACAGTGGTAGCTTAGCCACACACCACTTACAGTGGGTAATTTCTGCTCAGAGACTACCTGTAACCAGTTTATGTCATTTCACACTTTCCCATTTACAATGGGCTGTGTGGCTGAGTTACTCTACTTTGCAGGACTATTTCCTGTTTGGTTTTCCATTTCTACTTAAATGCCATCTAAGATATTGCGCTATTCCCTGTGTGAGCTCCAACCGGTACTTACAATTTTCTTATGTGAACTTACATAACCAATGACCTACATAGGCATCTGTTTCTAGCCAGTTGTGTGACCTTAGGCAATTTGATTATTTTCCTTAGTTGTCAGTTGAGAAAATAGGTTTAATAATTCCCCCACTGTTATGAAAATTAACTGTTAGGAGCACCACGCACAAATTAACTAATTAAAAATAATTGTTGGGAAAAGATTATTCACCACGACCAGGTAGGCTTCATCCCAGGGATGCAGGGGTGGTTCAACATACGAAAATCAATAAACGTAATAAACCACATTAACAGAAGCAAAGACAAAAACCACTTCATCATCTCAATAGATGCAGAAAAAGCCTTTGATAAGATCCAACATCATTTCATGATAAAAGCTCTAAGAAAACTAGGAATAGAAGGAAAGTTCCTCAACATTATAAAAGCTATATATGACAAACCTACAGCCAGCATTATACTTAACGGAGAAAAATTAAAACCATTCCCTCTAAAATCAGGAACCAGACAAGGATGCCCACTATCTCCACTCCTATTCAACATAGTACTGGAATTCCTAGCCAGAGCAATTAGGCAAGAAGAAGGAATAAAAGGAATACAAATAGGTAAAGAAACTGTCAAAATATCCCTATTTGCAGATGACATGATCCTATACCTTAAAGACCCAAAAAAACTCTACTCAGAAGCTTCTAGACATCATCAATAGCTATAGCAAGGTAGCAGGATATAAAATCAACATAGAAAAATCATTAGCATTTCTATACACTAACAATGAGCAAACGGAAAAAGAATATATGAAAACAATTCCATTTACAATAGCCTCAAAAAAAATCAAATACCTAGGTGTAAACCTAACAAAAGATGTGAAAGACCTCTACAAGGAAAGCTATACACTTCTGAAGAAAGAGATTGAGGAAGACTATAGAAAGTGGAGAGATCTCCCATGCTCATGGATTGGTAGAATCAACATAGTAAAAATGTCAATACTCCCAAAAGTAATCTACATGTTTAATGCAATTCCCATCAAAATTCCAATGACATTCATCAAAGAGATTGAAAAATCTACTGTTAAATTTATATGGAAACACAAGAGGCCACGAATAGCCAAGGCAATACTCAGTCAAAAGAACAATGCAGGAGGTATCACAATACCTGACTTCAAACTATATTACAAAGCAATAATAATAAAAACAGCATGGTACTGGCACAAAAACAGACATGAAGACCAGTGGAACAGAATAGAGGATCCAGATATGAAGCCACACAACTATAAGCAACTTATCTTTGACAAAGGAGCTAAAAATATACGATGGAGAAATAGCAGCCTCTTCAACAAAAACTGCTGGGAAAACTGGTTAGCAGTCTGCAAAAAACTGAAACTAGATCCATGTATATCACCCTATACCAAAATTAACTCAAAATGGATCAAGGATCTTAATATCAGACCCCAAACTCTTAAGTTGATACAAGAAAGAGTAGGAAATACTCTGGAGTTAGTAGGTATAGGTAAGAACTTTCTCAATGAAACCCCAGCAGCACAGCAACTAAGAGATAGCATAGATAAATGGGACCTCATAAAACTAAAAAGCTTCTGTTCATCAAAAGAAATGGTCTCTAAACTGAAGAGAACACCCACAGAGTGGGAGAAAATATTTGCCAACTATACATCAGACAAAGGACTGATAACCAGAATATACAGGGAACTTAAAAAACTAAATTCTCCCAAAACTAATGAACCAATAAAGAAATGGGCAGGTGAACTAAACAGAACTTTCTCAAAAGAAGAAATTCAAATGGCCAGAAAACACATGAAAAAATGCTCACCATCTCTAGCAATAAAGGAAATGCAAATTAAAACCACACTAAGATTCCACCTCACCCCTGTTAGAATAGCCATCATCAGCAACACCACCAACAACAGGTGTTGGCGAGGATGTGGGGAAAAAGGAACCCTCTTACACTGTTGGTGGGAATGTAGACTAGTACAACCACTCTGGAAAAAAATTTGGAGGCTACTTAAAAAGCTGGACATCGATCTACCATTTGATCCAGCAATACCACTCTTGGGGATATACCCAAAAGACTGTTACTCCAGAGGCACCTGCACATCCATGTTTATTGCGGCACTATTCACAATAGCCAAGTTATGGAAACAGCCAAGATGCCCCAGCACTGATGAATGGATTAAGAAAATGTGGTATCTATACACAATGGAATTTTATGCAGCCATGAAGAAGAACGAAATGTTATCATTCGCTGGTAAATGGATGGAATTGGAGAACATCATTCTGAGTGAGGTTAGCCTGGCTCAAAAGACCAAAAATCGTATGTTCTCCCTCATATGTGGACATTAGATCAAGGGCAAACACAACAAGGGGATTGGACTATGAGCACATGATAAAAGCGAGAGCACACAAGGGAGGGGTGAGGATAGGTAAGACACCTAAAAAACTAGCTAGCATTTGTTGCCCTTAACGCAGAGAAACTAAAGCAGATACCTTAAAGCAACTGAGGCCAATAGGAAAAGGGGACCAGGAACTAGAGAAAAGGTTAGATTAAAAAGAATTAACCTAGAAGGTAACACCCACGCACAGGAAATCAATGTGAGTCAACGCCCTGTATAGCTATCCTTATCTCAACCAGCAAAAACCCTTGTTCCTTCCTATTATTGCTTATACTCTCTCTACAACAAAATTAGAGATAAGGGCAAAATAGTTTCTGCTGGGTATTGAGGGGGGGAGCGGGAGGGGGTGGAGTGGGTGGTAAGGGAGGGGGTGGGGGCAGGGGGGAGAAATAAACCAAGCCTTGTATGCACATATGAATAATAAAAGAAAAATGAAAAAAAAAATAATAATTGTTGGGAAGATGATGGACACAGACTTCCTAGTAGTTAGTTCCTTCCCAGTTTCCTATACTGAGACAACATGGCAATAATTCAGATTCTGAATGTGTAACAACTCTTTTAAGTGTATTCTTTATATTAACTCAATTTTGTCAAGCAAGGAGCTATGATTATTCCCATTATACAGAAGAGAGAGTTAGCACAGAGATGAAGGAACTTGCACAAGGCCTCTTATGAGTAAGTGGGATCAAGTCCAAGAATTTGGTTCCAGAGATTAGATTCATAATGCTCCATGGCTTGGGTCAAATTTGGGTTTCATGACATTAACATTGGGTGACGTCATATATCTGTTATCTATATATTTTTGTCAAAGAAGGCCAGGATCTCTTTCAAAATGCAGGACAGAGGTTTAAAGATTCTTTTGGCTTGGTCTTTTTCTCCAGGTACTGATATTAGAGCCAAACCAAGTCAGATAAATGGTTGCCCAATCACCTTCCCCTTGTTTGCTAAATGTCCTCTTAATTTAACCCAGGTATCAGAGAAAAACAAAACCCATTCTGTGAATCTCCAATGAATTGCCCTGTGTTCCCATCTGAGAAGGCTGCATGGAGAAGGAAGGCATGCCTGGCCATGTTCCAGTTCTTTCCCTTGAAATAATGAGTTTGTGCTTAAATAAGTGTCACCTCATTGTCTACTGTGGAATTTCTCCATCATGTAGATCTGGGTGTCAAAATTCCAGTCCCTTTCTTGATTTTCTCACACACACACATGCACATACACAATCCTTGTATGTACTTTATTATATTATTATTATTAATATTATTTTTAGTAGTAGGAATTGAACTCAAGGACTTGAACATGCTAACCAAACACTCTACCACTACAGCTATCCCCCCCAAGCCCCACGCTTTTTCTTTATTTTTTTGTTGTTGAGATAGGGACTCAACCTTGAACTCATGATCCTCCTGCCTTTGCCTCCTGAGTAGCTGGTATTACAGTATGCACCAAACACACTCTACTCTCCATTGTAATTTATATGTACTTTATATCCTTTACTGAAGACTTGGATAAATAAAGGGGTTTATATCATACTAATACCAACAAATTAAAACAATTGGAAGCCATATAATTTTCCCTTTCATACAGGGCCTGTTGCCAGGTAGTTTACTACTCTCCCCTACCCTCTATTCACATGCTTACTAGTGAAAATATTACATTTTCATTTTCTTATGCAGAACAATTTAATCTTATCTTTGTTCTTTGTTTTTCATTCACAGTTTCCTGAGGCCTTTCTGCTCTATTCCCCACATCAGGCTGACTCATCAAGGTAGGAGAAATTCTGAACCTAGATGCTTAGTCTATTTTCACCCCACTGTAATTCATTAAGATTGTCCACAAGGGTTGGAGGCATGGCTCAAGTGGTAGAGCGCCTGCCTTGCAAATGTAAGATGTTGAGCTCAAACCCCAGTACCACCAAAAAAAAAAAAAAAAAAAAAAAATTGCCCATTATCTAAATGAATAATGCATCTCTGCAAACAGCTGGCATTGAAAATTAGGTAGCAAGCTAACATCCTACCTTATTCTCCCTCTCACATCTAGTCTTTCATTCAGAAACTAAGTGCAGCATTCATTAACCCTTCACTGGTATTTCATCCCAGAGATAGCCTGCTTCTTGGTGAGGAAGATGGTTTTAATTTTTCTGTAACTCCTGAGGCCATTTGCTGGATCAAAGCAATAGGAAGTGAGGCAGATAGGAGACATGGCTATCCAGGTTATTTGCACCATGGTAATGGGAAAGAATGGGTACTGATGGAGGGGTGAAAGAACAGAATTTAGATGGCACCATTGGAGCTGGATCAGAGAAGGAATCATGGCAGAGAAAGACCTGGAGCTTGACTGGGCTGAGAGCTCTTTAAGAATAATTTAAGAGATTTATTGAAAATTGAAAATTAGGTCCAGGTCTACCGGACAATCACCCTTGTTTGATTCTTTGCTGATACACAGTTAAGCTTCCATTTTTCTCTCTTCGCCTTTCTTTCTTTTACCTCATGGTTGGCGTTTCCAATTAATATTTGTAGGGCTGGGGATCTAGCTTAGTGGTACAGCAGGTGCTTGGCATGGACAAGACCCTGGATTTAATCCCCAGCACTGAGAAGGAGGAGGAAAAGAAGGAGGAGGAGATGACGAACTTTTTTTTTTTTTTTAAAGAACAGATTGAGCGTATTGAGATGAAAAAGCCTGAATCCTGCCCTGGAGATGTTTGGACTCTTTCCCAGAGTCCAGCGTTCTCCTGGAGCTGCCACGCTGGGTAACTTTAAAGCAAGTGTGACCCACATTTAGCCCAAACTTTGTCCCAACTTGTTTCCAACTGTGAGAAAGAAGAACACAAGGAAATAATGAAATGACACCAAATATGTGGCCTTTGGTGCACACTAGGAAGGAATTTGTAGCGGTTCAAAATGCCTTCGGAAAGTATATACTGACAAAGAGGGAAGCAGTTGGGCCCTTGTGCTGCCTGGCCCAGGAATGTGCCCAGCCTGCGCCTGAAGCAGATGCCTGGCCACTGTCAAGTCTTCCAGCGACACTTCAGAGGAGACGCCATCCGCCAGGCTCTCCTCATGGAAACCAGGCTGCCATCAAAGAAAAATTATATTTTCCCCTCATTTAATTATGTGGGTTTTGCTAAATTAAATGTACTAGGAGGCTGGAAGCCAACATCTACAAAGGAGGAATCTCGGACTCCTCTATTTTCTGCTGCTCTGTGCTTTCTTGAAAACAGACACTGGGCGATGGAAAATGAGGTAAAGGTTTTCATGTTCATGCTAAAAGGAAAAATGCCTTTCCTTTACATTGGCCAGCCACACCTGCAAGGCCAAGACCAGCTGAGTGACAAGTCACTTGTACAAAAGCCAGCCAAGCTGTCAGTTAAGCTTAGCAAGCAGTGACTTGGAAACAGAAAAATAGGGGAAAGAAACTCAGCGGAAGATATGTTTTGTTTCTGGTGTTAGAATAGACAGATTGATGGTTGTTTTTGTTTTGTTTTTTGAATTGCAAGAAGTGGGTGGGTCATTCACCTGCAAAGAAATGTTCTCAAAGAAAAAGCATACATTTTTATTTTACATTATATTAATGTCTGGCCACAGTGGAGAAAATCAAGTAGGGAATATTTGCTCAAAAAATTTCCAAGGGAATGCCAGTCCTTTGTGAAGCTGAGTAGAGGAAGAAACAGGAAATAGGCCTAATAATTTGGTAAGTTTTTTTTTTTTTTCTAATTCAGCCAGAAAGGAATTTACATATTGTTCTTACCTCCATCCTAGAGCTGTGTCCCCAGGTGGGAAAAGAAATGAAGTTGTAGATAAAGGAGGAATTTCTACCCTTAGCTTCTTTGGGAAATTTTTCTCTATTTGAAAACTATTAAAAATACAGATGTCCCCTAAGAGACCATTGAGTGTCACATGTCCTGAGATTGTATTCACAGAGGTGGAAAAAGTAGGTATGCTTCAATCTGCTTGGGAATGAAAGGGGTGGAACCACAGTCACTGTCCCCGAACATTCACCTCCTTGTCCTAGTGCCCAGGAAAACGCGAGATGCTTCAGTTTCTACAAAACGTTAAATAAGTCTGCAAAGACTTCCCCAACATTAAATTCCCTCCTCAACTCTTAGGCCCCTTTAAACTGTGAACAAGACGACCCTTGTTCTGGAAAATCTATACGCTCTTGCCAACACACACATACATACAAAAACACAACTGTTGGGCAAATAAATCTTTCCAGAGAAAATAGATTCCTTTCCAATTCAGTCAACTGTACAGAGCTGGAAAGTGAAAAATGTTATTTTTCCAGGATGAGGGGAAAACAAGATCTCTCCTTGTTTACCGTGTCTAGCCCATTTCAAAAGAAGGTCAGTTTAATGCCTTCATTAAAAAAAAAATCTCAAGTGTTGTTTATCAGAAGACACTCGGTTCCTTTCAGGCTGAGAACGACACATTGGGGCTCTGTACTTTGACCTGAAATGCACATGGCAGAGCTGAATTCCCTGCTGCTTTGGAGATGTCCAAAGTGTAGGAAGTTGGAAGGACAGGAGGCGGGGACAAAATCTGGTGATGTGGGATTCTTTGTTATTGGTCAGCCTTCCTGGTGCAGCCTGATTCACCAAGCTACTGAGTGTGAAAGATCAAGTCTATGAATTGATCCCCACTTCTTTCAAGACCACAGCATTTTCCAGGTGTACTCTCTCCACATTTCCGGTAATTTGGGGATCTGAATCATTCCCTTGGAAAGTGAGAAAATGCAGAGTAATGAAGTGGCTGGCCAAGGGGCCTGGATAGAATCTGGATTGGATGCCATATTTGTCTATTCTCTGGCACCTTCTTTAGAGTATGTTAGAGCAAGTCTTAAATCCAAACCTTCTACAATAACTAGGGTTTGAAGATTCCACCTTCCTAGTTCTTCACCATGAAAATAATCTGCACGTGACATAGAGATGTTGCCCAGTAAAAATCTAGTGGGGGCCAAAAATCAAATATGTTTTCAAAATGGTAAACCTGAGAGATGAAATTTTTTTTAAATCTTATAAAAATATTCCCCACATAATTACTTCAAAACCTAGAGATTCATAGACTTTTGAAGTGAACCTGAGAGAAGTCATCTGGTCACCCTCCCACCCAAAGCAGGAACTCCTTGTCATGTGGGCAGAATAGTTATGTATTTCATGTATTTTTGCCTGCTCCAAGCATCACTGGCACTTGTCTCGTCCAATATGTGGTTGCCATAGCTTACACAATTGTATTTCTTTCTTCTCAGCCTCATTTCAAATGAATTTCAAAGAGAACCATAATATATTGCTGCTGGAGTCACAGTGGCACATGAGGGAAGCCAAATGGAAAAGCCAACTCCCTCTCTCCATTGTTATATGACTAGTGTGGTTTAGATCTTCCCAGGTGCTTAGAGGGGTACGATTTATTTTAGAATTAAAATTGTAAACACCAAGGGAAAGAGGCAGGAAACCTATAGGCTCCTCAAGGTGTAGTTAAAATTGTTCCATGGATTCTTGACTCAAGGGACAATCTAAGACCCCATTTAGCCTGTATCTAGATTTTTCCAAGGCAGAAACAGGAGTGAAAAGAAAGAAGCATTTGCATAGACTTTTGCCAGAAATATTAAAGGCCCAATGATTATGCCAATGAAAACTACATTTGTAACAAACAAACAAACAACAACAAAATGCCATACTGCCTCTTTGAAAAACTTGGTATCTGAGAATGGTACAGAGGCACTTGTGCATTTTAACTTGCCCTGTTTTTAGAGAATTCTACTTAGACCTGCACTGTACAAAGCAGTAGCTACACATGGTTTATGAACGCTTGAAACATGGCACTTCTGAACTTAGAAGTGCTCTAAGTAGAAAACACAAAATAAAAATATAAAAGATCTTACTAGTAACTTTAGTATTGATCACATGCAGCATTAGAGAAGACTGTGCATCTACTGGATTAAATTAAATATATTATTCAAATCAGTTTGGCTTTTTCTTTCTTTTTAAGATGGCTGCTAAAAATTTAAAATTGCATGTGCTTGCATCATATTTTTTCTAGTGCTGATGCAGATTCTATGAAATTTTGAATTAATAAGGTAAGTATTAGTGGAAAGGGTCTAGGATGATAATAATAACTAGCCTTTATGGCATATCTACTGTGTCTGGCAATTCATCTATCATGATTTTAATTAATCTTATTTCTGCCCTAAATTGCATCGTATGCTAGTAGCAGACCTTGTGTGCAAATTCAGTATTTACATGAGTTTTCCAGACCAAAATGAAGTCCTTATGCATTCATCGCCTCACTTTGAAAAATATTGCCAAAATAAACACTTTGAAATCAACTCCCAAATATGTTTTCTAGGGCTCCTGACCTTACTCTAATAGTGCAGTATTACAGCTGCAGGAGAAAAATAGTTTAGATATGTTTAAACCAGCTTATTTATCAAGACGGACCCTAAAAATGTTAACAAAATATGTTTTCTTGTACTAAAAAAAGTGTGATATTAAAAATCTTACAACTTTTCATAAAAATAAATATCTCATAAGTTAAAAAAAATAATAAAAAATAAAAAATATTGCCAAGAATGTTGACATTAAGCAACCTGGAAAATGTAGAGTTAGCCACTCCCTCAGTTCCTATCTGTAGCTTAAAAGTTGTGATGATCTTAAAATCAGTGTTACCTATCCAATCTCATATTATTGAAAAAAACTTAATCTAAACATTGGTCTTTAAACAATGGAAGTAGAATTTAAGTTATAGACAATTACAAATCAAGATTCAGGATGTCCCAAACTCAGAAGAAAAGGGGAATTTATTTTATAAGGGAGAAGTTGAAATTCATTGAGTGCCTCTTAGTTTCATAAGTATATCCACAAATTGATCATTCTTAATAGGTCCAAATGGAAAACATCTTCTATATCCCCAAACTAGCTCTTCCTCCCTCTCCATTCTTTCCCTTGGGCACTGTCACCTGTATCTGTACAGTCACCTATGCCAAAAGTCTCTTTTTTCAGCCCCTCTCCATTCCTTACCCTCTTTAATCTTTCTAGCATAGCTGAGTAATGTGGATAGTGTTGTCTAGTGGGTGGCCTAATCTTTTTTCTCACCAATAGGACATTGCCCCATGGCCTAACAATACGTTATTTAGCTTGCTATTTTTTTCTAGTCAAATAACTATAAAATTATACCTCGTTGTTATGTTAATTCACTGAGTTACTTTTGATTTTTTAGTTTTGGGGGTTTATTATTCTGCAAAATGGCCTGTTAATTTATTTTCCCCATTTTCTATTGAGGCTGCTTTCTTTGTCTTATTTGTTGGATGTGATTTGATTTCTTTTTACATATTCTGGATAGGATTCCCTTGCCTTTTGGAAACATTGTAAATCTCACCTCCCATTCTTAAATGCATTTCTACCTTTATTCATGTATCTTTTGTATAACAGAAATCTTTCATTTTAGTGTACTTCAATAATTAACTTTCTATCACATATGTTTATTGAAGTTTTGTTGCAGAAGTTCTCTGCTGCCCCAATAGGACATACATTTTTGAATAAATTGATCATGGATCTCGACATGAAATTTTGATGGGATTACATTGGAGTTGCTAGATAAACGTGGGGAGGGTTGTCTTCTTTTGATATTAAAATTTCCTGAATAAGAACAAGGAATGTTTCCCATTCATTCAGGTTCCTTTCTGTGTCTCTTAAGAGAATCTGCATTTTTCAAGGAGGTTCTCATGTAGGTAATTACCAGATGTGTTTAGTTGTTTTTACTACTGTGAGTAGCATAACATTTTACAGTTGTTTGCTGTTCAGAATGCTCTTACATCAACCAAGTCCTTAACAGTTTCGCCTACTGAATTATTTGTCCTGAGTAGATGGGCATATCTTCCTCAAAAACAGACAGGTTCTTTCTTTCTCTCCAGTCATCTCATTTCTCTCTTCCTTCAACTTGGGCCACGATTTCTAGCCGCAATATGGATTGTAGTTTACAGAGGTCTCTAGCAGTGAGATACTGGTCTTGTTTCCCATCTTAACAGCAATGCACTAAAGTTTCTCCATTAAGAATAATGTTTGCTGAGGGGATTGGAATATAGCCATCACCCATTCAAGGGAATTAAAGACGTCTTTTTTCTCTCAATTTGCTATGAGGTTTGTTTTTTTTTTATCATGAATAAGCAAAGAATGTATCAGATACTTTTTCTACATCAACTGAAATTATCATGAGTCTAAAAGATTTTAATTTACTAATGTTCTGAATTACATTGGCAGAATCCTTAATGATTAATCATTCATTAACCAAGCTGAATTACTTTATATCATACTGTTGGATTCAACTAGCTAATATTTTACAAGATTTTTCATCAACTTGTATATGAGAAAGAGGGCTACAATTATTTTTCTTTTTAAAATACTGTGTTCATCAGATTGCAACAATACCAAAAAATGAGCTTGGCAGCTTTTGTTCTTTATCTCTTTGGGAATAACTTATAATATAGATAGGAATTTGTTGTTCCTTAAGTGTTTGACATAACTCATTTGTAAACCCATTTGGGCCTTGAATTTTTTGAGAGCGGATGTGGCTTGTTATGCTTTAATCTCTTTAAAACTTCTTCAGCTAGCTAAACTCCTTATCTCTTGTGCCAATTTTAAAATTCAGCATTTTTCATTTTCTCTGGCCTTTCAAACTTTTAGTTTATAAAATTCTTAGTATTTTAATATCTTTTGAAAACCATACTTGCTGCTAGAAAACTCAAACATTATAGAAAATTTTAGGGGCTGGCAGTGTGGATCAAGTGGTAGAACACCTGCTTAGCAAGTGTGAGACCCTGAGTTCAAGCCACAGTACCACCAAAAAAAAAAAATTTTAAATAGAAAATTTTAAAGAAAAAAATCTGCCCTAAAACCTATGTCCCAGAAATAGTCATAATGTAAACATTTATGCATATAGTTATACTTTTTATAGCATATATCTCTATGTAGAAAATTATAACAATATTTTAAGGTTATAGAAAACATATGTAGTACTTATTATTTAGAGATAGAAGAATTATATATAATATATAATTTATTTATATATACATGAATGGATGCTTGAATAAGCCATAGATAGATAACCCTACATGCATTTCTATCACACTATCCATGACTTTTTTTTTTCATTTAATGAATGTAAGTACATTCCCCCCACAGGATTCTGTATGCAAAGAGAGTGGGAACCCTGTTTTGTGGGTCATTGCAACCAGCCTGGTCTCTGGCATTTATTCTGAGCTAATAAGATGTTTCCTGAGTGAGGAAATAAATGAATATGCCATGCTATGTTCAAACATTGTTCTTGGAGCTACATCCATTGTGCTTATGTCATCCTCCCCAGTCCTTTGCAGGGAAGATAGTATCATTCCCATTTCATGGTTGAAAAAACTAAAAAGAAAGGTAAGTAATTTGCCCAGGGCTTAAAAGGCAATCTGCCAAATTCAGGTGTGGGCTGTGACTCTAACACTTGCTCTCTTTCCATTATACCACACTAATAATCAGAACAAAGATCCCAGTACAAATAAAAATAAGCACCAAGAATCTGCTGTTCCTTCATCCAACATTCATCAAGCCCCTTCTAGACACCAGGCATTGCAATAGGAACTGAATTTCAATGACTCCTTCATAAGTTTCCTGTCTTTTATCCCAACAACAAAAATGGCCTAGGGTATGCTCTGCTCTGGAGTGTGGGGTGGACAGGAAAGGAGAAGTACAAGAAAGAAGATGGTTTCCAGAAGCTTCCTATGTAAGGGCAGGAAAGAGAAGACAGGAGGGGACAGTGGAGGAGAGGCAACCCTCCTTTTTAACGGAGACCCAACAGTGGACGTGGTAAACAGAATGGCCCTGCACCTAAAAGAAGCAGCTCTTCTTAGCCCTGCTTAGAAAATGGTACCCACTCTGGGCCTACCAATTAGGAAAAAAGTCCCCATCTGGGTTGACCAATTAAAAGGAGGTTTGCTTCTTCTAGCTGACTTGACCCCTTGCTGTGTCACTACAAGAAGAGGAGCAGGAGCAAGTTTCTGTTCCCCAAAGTGACACCATCACCCTGTCTACAGGGGTAGGGCAGGCCTCAGCATAGCTCTTTATTTAAGGTTACTTTAACAAATCATTAGAACAGATCCTTGTTGGTTTTAGGACATCTGACCTTTAAGATTAACAAATACATCAATCAAAAGGATTATAATCCAATGAATGAAGGGAGGCAGGATAAGTTATTTTCTGGTGACTTGCATATAAACCCCAATTAAGAATTTCAGATGCTCTAGCATTGTTTTCAAATATTACCAGTTCTCCAAGAGTGTGTGTATTCTGCAAAAGGGTGGTTTAAAACCAAAAGCCTCACAGAACATTTTGGTGTCCTGTTCATGGCTTATTTTGTAATTCTAAAGTTGTGTTGAAGTATAGCATACATACAGAAAAAATGTACAGTTCTGTAAATGTTCACAAAGTGAATACACCCAATCAACCAGCACTCAAGTCAAGAAACAGAATTATTGTCAGCACCCCAAGCTCCCTTCTGCCTTCTTCCAGCCACTCTTCCTATCCTCAGGTATCCACGGCTCTAACTTTCAACAGTATGGGCTCGCTTTATCTGTGGGTGAACTCTACATAAATGGAACCCTTTGGTGGATACTCTTTTCTGTCTGGCTTCATTGTCTCAACTTTCTATTTTTGAGATTGGTACATGCACAATAGTGCATTCATTCTCATTGCTGTGCAGGATACCCTTGCAGGAATGTATGACAGAATTATTTAATTCATCTTACTGTTGATAGATATTTGGGTCATTCCCAGTTTGGGGTTGATATGAATAGTTGTCAACTTGTTTGATCACAGTTAACATTCTTTTGCCAGAAACCACACCAAAGGTGGAAGTAAAATTTAAGGGCTGATAAATCACCCCGGCTGTAGGAAGCAAAAATAACTATAAAAGATTTTTTTTTTTTTTGCTTGTTTGAAAAACTGAGAAATACTGTATAAGGCAGTTCACTGTGTGACACTGTCACTGGCACCTGAGAAGCACACAAGATTGACAAATGTGTGAGTAAAGAGTATGGGTCCATGTGATTCTCACAACAGCTGATGAATTTTTCCCTCTGCCTTTAGCAAGGCTAGGTAACTTTTTAATAACATGACAAGGCAATACTCTGGGGATTTAACATATATACTGGGCTGATTGACTTCAAACTGTGAGGTGGGTGACAAGTGCTATGGCTCTCATTTCCCAGGCAAATTGCTTCCCCCACTGGTTGCTGGGCTCAAGGCTCAGGGTGGTGAGTGGTTGTCAACTGCTTCAAACACGTGTGGCTCCTGACTGAGCTGAAACTGCCTCCAACTGTCCTCCCCACACAGTCAACCTTGTAGGCTGCCCAGACATGTGACCGGGAAGGCAGTGGGAGGAACTGCAGCCTTGAGGTGGGAGGAATTCTATTAATACCTTCGATTTTTAAAGCCCTCTGTCTCTAGAGTACTTTGAGCATCTTTCAGAAGAGCTGGCCAAAGATTGTGACTCACATGCTGGCAGGCGGGCAAATGTCTTTTTGGAGATGGGCCTTCACATGGTTTTTGCAATTTCCGAGGCTCCTTAGAGGGGCTGATTTCTCATCTCTGGTTATTATGTCAAGAAATTAAAGTGCTAGTCAGGGAGTAATCTCTTTTCTCCTCTAAACATCACACACACAGTCTCAAATGTGAGGCTTTCTTGGTTTCTCTGAATAGGCAGCCTCCATTCTAGGGTCTCTTGGCTTTCTGTGCTCTGGCTTCCCTTGGCTGTCTGGTGAAGCCTGTGGATTCCTTCTTAGAATACTGTTTTAAAATGTGTCAAATAAAATACATGGAATTATGAAGGAAATCAAGCATATCAAAATATAGCTATCTAAATAATGAAAATAAAAACAGATTTGTGACATCGTCTGCAACCAGATCTTGAGTAGGCCAAGGATTATCCCACCTTCAATGTAATGATAAGTAGTCACAATATTTGAAGATATCTATAAATGTGATGTGATATTAAAGTAGTTTCATGTCTATTGGTGACTGTCACAGGTACTGTAATACTTTGTGATTTGCTGCCTATATTCATACTTGAAAGAAATTGAAAATTTCCACTAGAAGTTAATAAAAATTTAGATGTGTTCCCCTTTTCCCATTTCAATTCACAGGACCCCAGAATTCTACCACAACCACCTGCTTTAATATCTCAAAGATGGCACCTATGCTAGGTACACATGTATACACAAGCAATCATTCCTATTTCTTGGTTCTCTGAAGCTCTGTTTATCATCCATTATATCATTATCACATTTTACTATTCTATTTTTGATACATGGTTTTTGTGAATGTGCTTGTGAACTTTTTCTTTATATTTTTGTACCAGTAATGTGTCTGGTATGTATTAAGACTTGTTTGTTGAGTGAGCACTTGAATAAATGACTGCTCCACATGTTTATTAAGATGGAGCTCTGATTCAGCAGAATCAGGTCTCATTTATCATCAAGGAGCTAATAGGATCTTGTGCCTACCTTTCTGCATTTCTCTGACCTGCTTCGATGAAGACTGAGCTTTGATCAAAAAGCATTTGTCCTATAATGTCCACAGCATTTGTCCTATAATGTCCACACTGGAATCAACAGGACTCCTCCATGGACCATGGCTTCTGGCTGCAAAGAGATGTGGACAGGCTGAAGTGGGCATGTCACGGTCCCTGGGTCTGGCAGTTGCAGTGCCAGAAGGATCAGTGTGTCCCCAAGAGTAGCAGTGGACCTGTGAGTAAGCTGAGTGGGAAGATGTCGCCTCTGAGTCATTGGGCAAGTGCCCAGAAGCTGACCGACCCCACAGCTTCCCATTTCCTGTCACCATGCTCAGAATTCCACCTTCATTAGTTAGTCATGCTCTTGGGCCTTTCAGAAATCCTAATTGTGAATAATTTCCAAGTTTGGTATCTATGTAGTCTTCCGAAATAAGGGTGGGCAAGAATAGGTGAGGAAAACAGACAAAAAAGAAGTGGGAAGGAAATATAGACAGGCTTTCCACCTTCTTTGGTTCTTTATACAGGGCAGTACTTTCTAGAAAGAATGCCTTTAGCTCTTCTAAAGCTGCCCAATGTTGAGAACCCTGTTGGTCAGGACTCACCACACTTATTTCTTTTCTTTTCTTTTTTTTTTTTTTAAATATTGTGGGATACATGAGAAGGATTACTGTGGTGAATCAAATTAACATATCCATCATCTCATGGAGTTACACATTTTTGTTTGTTTTTGTCAACCACACAATACCTGAAAACCAAAGCACATGAGGCATGAGAGAAAAGGAGCGCTGAATACAGCATGCTGTACAGGGAAGGTTCTACAGTGTTGGCCCAATGTCCACCCAGCCCACACTGCTAGGCTCCCTCCTCCATCTGAGGAAGATGTAGGATCTGGGAAGAGCCCTCTAGACAAAGGCTAAGAACTTGAAGGAAAGCCAGAACTCTATTCTCCTGACCCTAAAATAGAATGTAGGTTTAGATATATGTAGGTTTAGACATTTCTTTATCTGTGAAGTCTTTAAAACAGATAAACAATTAAATTGCTTTAGTTTGCATGGAATAGAACTTTATTGATCAATGAATGTAAGTAACTTCACTGACCCTGGTCCAGGAAAATCCTATAGACCGGTAAGTGCACCCTGTCAAGACTACTTATTCCATGACCACATGCACAGGCTGATCCTAGGAATCTGCATTCATTTGCCTTCAATGACCAGCTTAACCAAGTGATTTGTGGTGTTTTCCTTTTTCATTCTAAGTAAATGCTCATTTTTCTATCTGCTGTGGTTTGGATGTGGTTTATTCAAGGTTCATATGTTGGAGGGCTCACATGTTGGAGGCTTGGTCCTCAGTGGACTGATGTTGGGATGTGGTGGAACCTTTAAGTATTGGGGCCATTGTTCTTGGAAGGAATTAAGTTCCTTGGAATGCAGTTCTCTGAAAGTGAGTTGTTACAAAAGGGCAAGACTGTCTCCTTTCTGCTCTCTGTCTCCTTTCTGCTCTCCTTTCTGCTCTCTGGCATCCTGTCTTGTCATATATTCACAGTATATCACAGTGGGGCCATCATCAGAACTAAGCAAACCTAGTGCCTTGCTCTTAGACCTCTAAAACTGTAACCTAAATAAACCTCCTTTCTTCACAAATTACCTGGCATCAGGTATTTTGTTATAGCAACAGAAAATGTACACATGCACTAACCAATTTTCCAGTAGTGATTTTGTACTCTTTGCATATAAGGACCCCCATATTATATATGTTTCATCTCCACACAGTTGGATCTACATGTTCGTCATGTGAATAATTATGTAGGAAAAAATCTCAATTCATGGGTGACTTATAACCATAATTGTTAATTAACCAGAGGGTTCTTAGCATATTTAAAGCAAGTAATGAAATTAGAGGAAACAAAGCAGATAGTGAGGATTTCTATTTCAGAAATATGGTGAGTGGTCTACCAGGTCTCCAGTCTTTCCTCCAGCTCTTCACGTAGAAATGTAGGAGAGCAGCTAACTCTTTGTAGAGTTTTTGTGAGCTGCCCCTCATTTCTTCTTCTCAGGCACCTATTGAGGTAGATACCATAACTCATTTTACAGATGGGAAAAACTGAAACACAGAAAAATTAAGCAAACTTCCCAAAGGTTACACCTATTACAAGGTACACCTTGCTGTTGACATAGGCTGCCTGGGACCAGAACCCAGAGTCTGCACCTGTGGCTCTATTACTTGTGCAGGATCATTGTTTATACCAGTAGCACAGAAGCAGGACTTTGCTTTGTTTCCTATTGCCAAATATTCCTATGCCTCTCAGCTTTCTGGTGAAATGAAATCATGCTTGCTTTTCTTTTAATTCCTCCCTTACTCAACTAGGAAAAAGAGATATTCCTGGAAGCCCAGGGTAGTCTGTCACATCCTAAGGGATAAGGGAGGATGAGTGGCACCCCAAAGACATCAGTTCTAAAACCCTAGAATCTGTGCATGTTATTTATAGGATAAAATTTCCAATAACGTGACTCAATTAAGAATCTCAAGATAAGATCATCCCGAATTATCTGGCTGGGCCCTAAAAGGCATCCTCATAAAAGAATGACAGAGGAACATGAAACAAACACAGAGAAGGCAATGTGAAGACAGAGGCAGAGATTGGGGGATGCAGTTCCAAGCCAAGGAAAGGAAAGGCTCTGCAGAGAGTATGGCCCAGTTGACACTTTGATTTCAGACATCTAGCCTCTGGCGATGTGAGACAATACCTTTCTGTTGTTTTAAGGCATTGAAGTTGTGGTAGTCTGTTACAGCTGAAATGGAAAACTAATTCAGGTGTCAATACAAGGCAGCTGATCATTTGTGCAGCAAGGATGGCATCACCCTTGTGATGCCTTGGGTTGCACTCTGTGTGTCCTCTGTTTCATTTCTATGAGTGGGGAAACTGAGTCACAGAAGCAGAGGAAGGATTTATATATTTTTCTTTTTTTATTATTATTGTACTGGAGGTACATTGTGACATTTACAAAAGCTCTTACAATATATCATAGTTAAATTTACCCCTTCCATCATTCTCCTTTATCCCCCTCCTCCCATTCCTGGAATAGTTCCAACAGATCTCATTTTTCCATTTTCATACATGTGTACATAACATTTCTACCATATTTACCCTCCTGCACCCTTTCCTCACACCCCCCCAAACATACTCTGGTTCTAACACCCAGACAAGACCTGTTTTGCCTTCTTGTTTTCCATTTTTGAAAAAAGAAAAGACATTTATGTTTATTTAAGATAGCAATAAAGGGGATTTCATTGTGGCATTTCCATGTATATATGTGTTTTAACCCAAATTGGTTCATCCCCTCTATTTTTCTCCTTTCTACCTTAGTCCCCATCTTCTGGTGATTTAAACACAGAAAGGATTTAAACCCAGCTCTAATTCCAAAACCCAAGAGAGGAAATTCTGCAGCATGCTGACAATTTTACATCAAGATTCAGTAACCTAAAATGTTAGTTCAATCTTAGTGAAGATTTAAGATTTATTTCTTAAACTTTCCCTCTTTGTTCATACATCGTCTCACACTTGGTTATTCCTTGGTTGTCTGCACACTTTATTTATTTATTTATATTCATTTATTCCCATGTGCTCACATTGTTTGAGTCATTTCACTTTAAAATATGAACTACAAACTACTAGTTCATTTTCCAAATGAAGAAACTGAGGCACAGAGAGGTGAAATCACTTGCTGGAATTCATCCTGCAGGGTCAGGTCCAGGAAAGGGTGCTTTACCACTCTTCAGGAGAAGGCAGTATCTTGGTCTGAGTCCTTTCTTTTTTTTTTTTTTAAATGGCTTTTCATTCTTAGACTGTGTGTATCATTCTCTGTGCACAAAGGTTAATTAAGCCACTACAAAATGCAGAGGCAGCCAGTGCTTTGTCTTCACAGTAATACAGCCATAAATGATTCCTGTTCAAGATGAAGCTGATAATATTCTGTTGCCAGTGAGTTGTGTGTATGCTTCTTCCTGCTTTACAGCATGTCCTTCTCTCTCCATCAGAAACATTAGGTCACAAAAGCCAGTCTCATCTACATCTTGACAACGTTGGTCATCATCTTCTTGCATACAGGAGACAGAGGTGGTAATGAGTAACCAAATTGGATTGCAGTGAGGATTTGTCCTGACTTAGGATACTCTCAGAATCCATTCAGAATTCCTTTGGTTTATCATTAAGCCCTCTGGAACCATTTATTTGGGGCTAGCTTTTCAGAGATAGAACATCCATTGTGTGCCAGTTATTGGGCATTATAAGACAGTTGATGAAGTGTGACAGCACAGAAACCATTGGATTTGCAAGAGATTATAGAAGGGTGTTACAGAAGTCCACAGCTATTATACTGAAAATGTCTGTGAGCAGAGAGAGCTAGAAAATAAGCAAATAGTTTCTATCCTGCTGCCTGACATCTCTCTTGAGGTCTCTGGGTTCAAATTACATTAGTCCCCACTCCCACAATTCTCTTTACCTACTCTTGCGGGTTTTAGCATCTATTCCTGCCCACTCTATCTTTCCCTCAAGCAGATATCATACAAAACTAGGAGCAGAAGTGGAAGGAGGATGCATGTGCAATGATGGGTGGTTAATTCAGACACACTGTGGATAGTTACGCTAAGAAAAGGGCAGAAGGCATTTACCTAGTGACCCACAAACTATGAATCATAGTCTTGTGTACTCAGAGCTGTACGTGCTTGAGGTGGTCCAGGTCAGCCTGCCTCCTTCCCACAGTCACAAGGTAGACCCAGGGAAAGCTGGTGGAGGGGCCATGGTGAATTGTTTCAACATCTTTGCCAATATTTTCTAAAATTATTAATGTGAACACCTTGTGATCCAACCATTACACTTTGGTGAGTCTATCCTAAGAGGAAAGAAAAATATTTTAGTATATAGGAAGATATATGCAAGGGTGTTCATTGCAACATAATGCCCCATGGTGAAAAAAAATCTGGTAAAAACAATTTGCATTTCCAGTAATAAGTAGTATTTAAGAAAGTGTGAAATATATATAGAACAGTATGAGTTGCTTTTATGTGCATGTACTTGGAGTGGTGGCCACACAGTTTATTAAGTAAAAAAAAAAAAAGTCAATTGCAGAGTAATGTATGCAATAGTAATGATCAAATTTTAAATTACTAGGGTTTTGTGTCCCTAGTAAGAGTGCCATTATATGATAATATCATCTGTAAATTCAAGGTAGCTCAGCTATATACCTAGAATGTGAAAGGAGGTTTGGACAATAAGCAGAGTTGGTTTCAATCTAGCTTTCCTTGGATACAAGTGACAGACTTCATAATATGTACATGTCTGGCCCAAGGTTCTATTACCTTGGTGATCTTATGAAATAAAAATACTTGTTAGTCTCCAGAGAGATCCCGGAAAATTGGAGTTCCTGTAGAGTGTTAGGTTGAAGGTAGGATAAAGGAAAACATTTCAGATTTGTCCTTTCAAAATATACCCATGCCTTGCCCCAAACCTGTAGAGCCCTAATTTCTGGAGGGTTGGGAACAGGATGTGGGGAGGAAAGGCAGAATGTATAAAAGCACCTCAGGAGATCTGGCCACTCTTTCTTCCTTTTTTAAACCCAAGTGAAAACCACTGTCTTAAAAGTACATGTTCTGCTTCAATTACCAAGAAGCAGCTGTAATGATGATAGTGACTGTAGCATTTGCAACATGCCAGACACTGATGCAAAGGTATTTATCCACATAAACAATTTACTGAATTCTCACCACAACCTACACTGGAGATGTTAATTATTATTACCCCCATTTCATGAAATGAAATCATGTAATAGATTAAGGTTAAGAATCATGACAGAGCTAAATTAATTGCATAGCCTGGTTTCAAAAATCTAGGAAGTCTACCTTCATCGTCCATATGGAGAGGTGCGTCAGAGCTAGCAAAAAAATGCCAGGCTCATGAACTCAAGGAAACATTTGCACGCCCAAATTTCTCATTTATCCTGTGCTTTGGAAGAGACCTAAAGAGTTGTTCTATTTCCCCTCGCTTGCCCACTGCTACACTCCTGGTCACTGAATTACCCTTGTCCTTTGAATTATAGAGTATCTGCAGAAATGATTCTGAGAAAATATGCACTATTGTATCTCTTTCTCTTGAAATTTCTTCCCTCAGTTCCCCTGCCATGGAAACAGACTCCTTTCATAAGCAGAGAACTGTGCTGACTGTTCCATTAAAAAAAGTGGGCTGAAATTTCATGCTGTGTAGTTCTTCTTGACTATGCTCCTAACAAGTGCCACTTTCCAGACCTGTCTGTAAAATTAGCCTGTGAGTACCAGCTTGCCTCTGAAATCACTTGCCTGGGGGAGAAGGAGATGAAGGAGACAGACATGTAAATGTTCTTTTCTCTAAAGAAGACTTGTTCTCAGTCTAAAACCTAGCAATTTGGTCTTTCTTGCCTTCGGGAATTATGATGTATGGAAAGAAAAAATATCCTAAGAGGTAAAGGCCACTTTCAACACTTTGTAACAGTATCCCCAACTGTTTCACTTAACTTTTTGAATCTCAGTCTCATCATTTGTAAAATGGGATCATTAATTCCTGCCCTACTTATTTTATAAGCTTCTTGTACTGTACCAAATAAGAATCTAGTGTCTGGCTTCATATTCATGTTGACCATCAATTCATCCATCCATGCATCCATCTACCCATCCGTCCATCCACCCATCCATCCATGCATTCATTCATTGTGTCTTCCAAGAGTTAGCTGATTAAAAAGTATATACATGTTGGAAGACTGGGGGCAGAAAGAGAGAGAGGCACCACAGATTGGGAACGAGTACTGGAGACAGGGAAAATGAGTGATTAAAAAGAATATGGGATTAGCAGAGACCCAGATTACCCCATACTCACATTCAGTATTTTACATGGTATTCCAATTCTTCTGTAGGTAGAATTAATTACTTTTCAAGGTTTCCTTAAAGACAGCCATCCTTGCCTCATCTAGGCTGGGCTTTTTAGCCGACACTTCTTTCTAGGCCCTATGACTCCCTTTGTTAAGAAAACCTGGTGAGAAGTGGACAGGTTTATAAGCCAGGCCTGCACTTCAGATCCAGACAAAGGAAAAGAAATCAGTGTGGTGCTTTAATCCATGCCTGATAAAAAGACGAAACTGAGTTATTACACATGGCCTACAAAAGGATTATGAAAGTAATTCATGCACTTTGCTATAAGGACATAAATTAATGGTACTTTGAATTTGTCAAGTGCTGTGAATTTGTAAAGTGTAATGTTGGATTTATCTTTGAAGCACCAGGAAAAGGTAAAGATATGAGAAAATAGGAAACATTACTTCACTGGCCCTGTTTCACAAATCAAGGAATAAACAGGGATAGGGATCCTATCAAGATGTGTGGCAGGTCACACAGTAAAATCAGCAGCTGAGCAAAGACTAGACTTTAGCTTCCCTGGATTCCAGGACAAACTTGTCTTCCCCATTCAAGGGGATTACTGAGCACAATAGACTTCCGTTGTCATTTGGATTATTACAACTGGGGAAATCAAGTGGAAAATGCCCAGAGACCAGACTGAAACGCTAATCAGGAAGCCAACATCTCCTTGCCATTGCCTTGAAAGCCAAGTTCAGTGTCAGGCCTTTATCCTGAGGTGATGGGAAACCCTGCAGCGTTTTCAGTAGAGGAATGTGGCCATTAGACTTGCACTCTGTGCCCATCACTCTGGGCTGCAGTGGCCTGACAAGAATGGGCATCTCTTGGAGCAGGAACTCCAATTAAGAGACGGCGATAAAGCAGGTGAAAGGATCCTCTCAAGATGTGAGAATCCCAGGGTCATTCTTTCCCCGTTTCTGGATTTCTCCTTCTAGGAAGCCAGCAAACGTCTGCTTTCTGTAGGAAAACCCCTCCCCACTCTTCCCCCAGCCTTCGCCGGCTCCTGGCCAGGCCCTGTCCCTGAGACACTCAAGAATGGCAAAAGCAGAAGGCCGGGTCCCCGAGTCTGGATCACATCGAGTAACTGTCCCAACGTTGGGATGCCCGGGCCGAGGGCCGGCTGGGGCTGCGCGGACCAAGGTTGTTGGCACCACGTAGGGACTTCGCCTGCAGTCCTAGCTAACGAGATTTCGACAGACTCCTTGGACCAAGGCCAGGCGTCTCTGTGCCCATCGCCCGCACTGAGAGACTTGACAAAGACCCACCACCCGCAGCCCCCTGCGGATCCCCCACTGGGCTGAGCCGGACCAGGCCAGGCGCTCTGCTTACTGCAGGCCTAGAGCTGTCAGGGAAGCCACGCCCCCTCCGCCTCCCTCATGACTATTGGCCGATGCTCAGGCCACTCATCTGAGTGCCCGCCCCCAAGCTCGGGGGCGGGGGTCACGAGTCTCCTCCCTGCTTCAGCAGCGTTGGGCTCCTCTTGCTCTTCCAGGTGTTTCCCCGCGCCAAGGGCGACTTCCTTTATGGAATCTACAGAGGACTTGCAGTCATTTCTCATTGGAGTGTCACCCTGTGAGGTGGCAGGGCAGGGAGGTGTCACTTTTACAGGCAGGAGAAAGAAGAGGCAAAGAAGACAGTGACTTTCCACGGAACCATGTGCTGGGATTTAAAAGGGGGGGGGGCGGTGTTAATAGTGGTGCCCGTGTTTTCTGTTGCATTAATGCTGTAGCATTAATTCGTTTGCTACCGTTCTGAACTGATAATAACAGCCGAGTCACAAAGGAACAGGAGAAGAACCTAGCACAAGGGCTAGTGCAGAAGTCTCTAGTGAATAGTGTGTGTGTGCAGCTGCAAAAATGTCCAGGTCTTCTGACTTACTGCATAAGTCTGACTTATGCGACCTACTGCTAAACCAGTGATTCTCAGATGTCCAGAGACGTCCAGGGGACATACTCAAAGGAAAGGTCTCCCTCTCTCTCGCAACAATAAGCATCCTTTCTACTATTGCTACTACTGCTACCGGTAATGTAGTGTAATTTTTGTCAACCATATGCCAAGATACAAAGCACTCTTCTAAGTGTTCTAAGTGCTTTGTATATTTCATCATTTTAATCTTCATAATGACTTGTGAGACCTATTATTTGATTTCCGTTTCGCAGGCAGGGAAACTGAGGCACAGAGAGGTTAAGTAACCTACCCAAGTTGAAACAACTGAAAAGCATGAGGGCTGAGATTATACTCAGGCTGACAAAAGCCACACACATTAATATTTGTGCTATTTATTATAGGAAAAATGTGCTTTGTGCAAGAGCACCCTGATAATGATGCTTGTGCCAGTTTATAAGATCCCTGTGACTTTGTTTGATTAAAGTCCCAAAAGGCAAGAGAAGAAAATAATAATTTAAAAAATATATTAAGAAGAACTGAAGCTCTAAATTGTAGGTAAATGACATATAGACTGATGATTAGAGATGCAGGTTGTAGGTTCTATGTTTGGAATTCCAGTTTAGCTGAGAGCTTTGGATTGTCATTGTCTGGGTGGCTCCCTGGAGCTGTCCACACTTGGAAGCGTGAGTGAATGGCAGGACTGGAACAGAATGTAGCAGTCACCTTATCTGGCCACACAGCTGCAAGGAGATGCATGCCTCGCCTCCTCATGATAATTTTAAAGACTTTCCGAGAAAGTGATAATATCCAATTAGCTCACAGTCACAAGGAGCGCAGTGACTGAAAACCCCATGTGCCTCAGTCAACAGGTGTCACAGAACATGGAAAAAGAAAGATTGGGAGGAGGGATGGAGCTAGTAGACAAGAGGAGACCAAGGATTTAACCTGAAGGTTAAGCCATATGAAATGCGCATAGGGACTTATTTCCTTAGGGGGAAAGGGACAGAAAGGGATAATGCTTAGGGGAGAATATTGGAAACTAGTCTCCTGGGAGCCAGGTTAGAGCACCTGCTAAGGTGACATTGGTCTCTAGCTATGGTGGCTTCTGTAGGCCAACTGCAGTCCTGCCAGTTGCTTGAGAAATATACCCAGGTTCTTAGGTTTCATCCCTCCTTTCTGCCTTCTGTTTCTCCATCTTTCCATGCAGCCTGGGATATATAGAGTGTGAGGAGGGAGCAGGGTGGAGGCTGAGTTTTGACCAATGTTACATGACATTTGAATATGACTGGTGGCAAAAGAAAAAAGCCTTTGAGAGGCAATCCTGTCTTCCCATTCCTTCCTCTGCTTCTTTTGATCAGGAAGCTTTTTGGGTGGTAAAGTGGGATCAATCCTTGTCTCTGGGACTGGTGAAGAAGAGAGGCAGCAGATACCAGATGAGACTAGTGTTGGGGCTCAGATCTCAAGTGCTCTGCCAATATCCTGCGATGATACTCTGTGACCAGAGAAAATGCAGTCTCCAAAGGGAAATCTGGAGTGACTACTGTAGAGAAATACTGGATATGAGATTTTTTTTTTTTTGGTACTGAGACTTGAACTCAGGGCCTACACCTTGAGTCACTCCACCACCTTTTTTTGTGATGGGTTTTTTTGAGATAGGGTCTGGCAAACTATTTGCCCGGACTGGTTTTGAACAATGAGCCTCCTGAGTACCTAGGATTATAGGAGTGAGCCACTGGCGCCAGGCTGGGTGTGAGATTTAAGGAGTGAAAGTACACACCTAAACAGGTAATGAGGCAAGAAGCTGGAAGCCAGGGACACTGTTTGCTTTGTAAATGGAGCAGTCTCAGGCATAGGCTGTGTATTAAGCAATTCACAAGAGCTTAGTCCTAGAGCATTGGCCATGGGACATGAGCAGAGACCACACTGAAGGACCAGGGATGAGCAGTCAAAAAGTGAGACCCTCTTTGCAAAAGGAATGGGACTTCATTCAACTACTACCCTGCAAGCCCCTCAACCAGCTGGATATTGTCTTCATAGTATGAAATATAGTTTTGTCCCACTTGGCATTCAAAGACATTTATTATCCATATACTTCGAGCCAGATGTTTGCTAATTGGCTATAAATGTCACCCTTTCCAAGTGACCCTAAAACATATGATTTCTGCCCAACACTCCAAGCATTCATGCACCCAGTCAGGAAGCATGGGAAAGGCAGTTGACTTAGCAGACCCCCCTGAGCAGCTTTGAGCAAGCCAGGGAGATTTAGAATGAGAAGGAAACCAATCCTCTCACCTGGAACCTGGAACACTTGAATATGGACACTTTAATATTGATCTTGACGCCATCATCAATAGCAGATTTGCTAAGCATTAGGTTGAACCACATGTGCTGATAGTCAACATTTTTCATGCACATAAATGGTAATTTCATATGACTGATCGTGATAGAATTCTGAGATTAATAGGGGATGTTTAATCTAGTTGATTGGTGGGAGGGAACAGAAGAACTTATGGGGGCCTTGCTCTCTAGCAGTGAGTGTTCCAAATGTAAACAATCCAGTAAAACTTCTTTCAGGGTCTCCATTTCAAAACTTTAATTTATTTACTCAGCCATTTAAACAGCAACAAAAATCACTGAGAATCTCCCACACCAGTGACTGGGCTGATGGCCCCCTGAAGGAGCCCACAGAAGAGAGATCAGACAGTGGGCAGGCTATGGGGAGGGGCCCTGGGAGAATAGAAGAAGATCACAGAGAACTCGGTGGGGGAGGGGGAAGGAAGTGAGGCAAAGAAGGAAGGGGTGTGGTTTTAGGCATAGAAGATTTTGATGTGAGACAGATAAGTAATAATTAACTAAATGGTCGAGGCAGGAAGGAAGTTCTAGGCAGAACCAGGCAGAGATGACCACATCATTTAAAGAAACAAGTTGTATTTAGTGTGAATATAGGTGTAAGTATGCAGAAAGGCATTTTTTAAAGGGCTTTAAGTATCTCGAAAGTGACCATGTTATGTTCATATTCATTTAGCCAGTGTTGTGTCAAAGACAGTACCTGGCACACAGAAGGCATTCAATAGATGTTGAATTATATGGACCTGGGAAGAAAAAAAGTCTGGAATTGAAATAAAACACAAAACTAAAAGAGCCCTTTTCCCCCTACTCCCATTAGTTTCAATGTATTGCCTGTAACACCAAAAAACACACACTCCTAATCTAGCTCTCAAAAGACATGTAACCTTTCAATCTGTGTATCTAAGTAAATGTCAAAAGAACATTTTGCCTTGGGGAGTTTAGTGGCCTCTTATTTTGAATATTTATTGTGTGCTCTCTATCAATCAGGTGACGCAACAGCCTGGAACAAAGCAGTGAGTAAGACAAGTACAGCCACTACCTTCATTTACTAGGTAAAACAGTTATTACCTGTTAACTTGCTATCTATAACATATCATTAGGCAAATATTTTCTAATTATGATCAGGATAAATAAAGTGAAGAAACACAGCACAGATGCCATGAGAATGTATGCAGAGGCCTCACCTGTCTGCTGGGGGTTGGAAGAGCTTCTTCCAGGAATATATACATATGAGGAAGGTGGGAACATGTAAAGCAGAAGGAAAGAGTGTTCCAAGAGGAAGGAATGGCACATGTAAGCATTTGGAAAAAAGGAGATTGAACTGCTATGTGACTACGTAACTGTGTTCCTGCCTTGATAAAAATCATTTATCATGATCCTCATGAAATGTAAGTGATTTATCTATCATTTTAATCCAGAAGAGAAGGAAATTCAGTTCATTTATTTTTTAAACACATATTAAATAATTGCCATGTGCCTAATATTGCACCAAGTGTTGGCAATTAAAGGGAGAAGAATCTCCTGCATTCAGAGTGTTGTGGGGAGCAGATGAGGTAGTATGACATTATCCTAGAGGGGCATTTGTCCTTGGGGATGAGCAAATAGTGACATCCATGGGGCTATTGGGAATGAGAAGGAAATTTGGAAGGAGATGAAATTAAAAAAGGTAGGCAGGGGTTCAATGTAGAAGTGTCTTAAAAAGAAGTTTATGTGTATTCTGTAGTCAAGAGGAGTCTCTAGAGAATCTTGAATAAGGAACCACATGGTTGATGGATTGGCATGGTCTGAGAATAAAGGTATGGCTTACTAGTAGCTACATGCACAGAGACACAGTCAGGATCAGAAAGCAGAGATGCTCAGTGATGCAACTGATGGGCTTGAGAGTGACTGGAGGCAGCCAGTGAGATAGCGAGATCTCAACAGTCCCTAAGGCCTCCAACTCAAGGAAGTAGGTGCCAGGTGGCATTTGGAGAGAGCATGAGCATGCCTTGTCTTTCAGATCCCAACACATAGTCACCAAAAGAGCTTACTTATTAGTAAGATCTTAGGTTTCTTCAATCACCCAATCACTGGCACTTTCAGGATTTTACAGTCTTATAGCCCAAAAGAACCTTCTGAAAGGAAAAAATAAATCTCAAGGAAAATAAAGTATCAGGTCCCAGCCTTTCCCAAACACCTCCTCCTTTCTGACTCTGCCCAATTGTACAGTCAAAGCAATAACAGCCCTTGTTATAAGTGATTACAATGTATAGTCAAGTAACTATGTAGACACAGAGGACAAGGAAAATGGCCATAAAGGCACAGAATAATACTTATTTTCCCATTAGTGTCAACTACACTAATATTGACAAAGAACAATTAACATTCCTAAACTCACGGTTAGGCTACAGCCTGTGCATGTCTTGCGGGAGTAACTGATGGACAGCATGGGAGGCATAAGCAGCAACAAGACCGTGCTCAGTGAGCCTGCTGCATCCTGAGCAGGTCTGAGGCTATCAGCCATGCTGTTGGGTGGAAAGACTAAGGATAACTTGCTTTTTATTGTTGTTTCTTTTGGCAGAACTCAGGGCCTCATGCTCTACCACTTGATCCATGCCCCCAAGTCCTTTTGGCTTTAGTTCTTTTTTATGTAGTCTCCTGTTTTGCACTGGCCAGCCTGGACCAACAGCCTGGCTAGTCTCCCTTGTAGCTGGGTTGACAGGTGCGTGGTACCATGCCCAGCTTTATTGGTTGAGATGGGGTTTTTCTAACTTTTTGCCCAGGCTGGCCTTGAACTGTAATCCTCCCAATCTCCATCTCCCAAGTAGGTGGGATTGCAGGTATGAGCCACTGCATCCAGCCAGAACTCAGCTTTGACTGTCACTGAGTTAGCTAGTCCAGAGTCAAAGACCACCGAATTCAGCTGTTCTTTTTTGGGGGCCTTGGGAAGCGAGCATTTGAGTGGGAGAAAATCTACAGCAGTAATAATACAGCAGATACAGTCCTTTGCATTTATATCTCTTTATTCTGCCCATCACTAGGCAACCTAAACCTACACATTTTTGTACATTGTAACACCTTATCCTTTGAAGTAATCATCCCTCCAGAGTATGCTAGAGGGTATCTGTTCTATTTATTTCTCTTTAGGTCAACCACAATAAAGAACAAGTCATTTTGACTACCATCTTGATTTAGGGGGTCTCTCCTCTGTGTTCACAAACTCCATAGCAATGGCCTATTTATTTGTCCCTTTCCCTCTCCAGACTATGAGCTCATGGAGGGCAGGTACTGTGTGTTTATAGCCACATCCCAATCACCTAGTATGGTACCTGGTGTGAGCATAGTACTCCATGGGTGTTGGGTAAATGAAGGAATGAGTGAATGAATGTTTTCCATGAAATTTAAGCCTTGGTGGTTTAAGCCTTTGGTTTGTAGAACAGGTTGGGCTTGTTGGATAGACATAGCCAGGCAGAATTAGGCTATGTGTGATACAGACTCAGTGCCCCAGCTTCTCTGATGGAAGAAATCCGCTGTGGATGAGCTATGTGCCTAGTGCCAGCTGCAGATGCAAGGCCAGTTGTACATGGCTAGGGATGTCACATGATTCAATGTCTGAATATCAAAATTGCACTGACCAAAATGGTTCATTATAGAATAGGCAAAAAAGAGGACCTCTGTCTAAGTAATTGGGTCTAAATTAGGTTCCCAAAAAACAGTCTGAGAAAGGAGTCTTCTTCAAATGATTTACTGAGGGAGTACTCTTAGGAGAAAGAGAGTGAGAGGACTTAAATAAGCAGGGGATGAACCAGATAGGAACTCAGCTGCTGCCTACCACCATGAGCTGTGGAACTGATCCCACCTTCAGGTAATGAGGCTAACGCTTTATCTTTCATGTCCACCACTCATTAGCTATGAGCTATCCACAGAGCCAGGAACTATAATCTCCCAGTGAATGCAGTCTAATTTCAGTGTAAGGCAGTCTCTGATGGAGTGGGCAGCTGTGATTTGTTGGCACTCAATACCCAAAGCTTGGGATGGGTGTATGGCTGGTAAACAGTGCTCTGGGCATGGCACCAACAGCATTTATCAAGTTGGATAGGGTGAAATAATGCTATTATAGCAATTGCTACCATTCATTGAGCACTTTCTATATGCCAAGTGCTGTGCTAAATTTTATGTGTGTGAGTGCACATGTGCTCGTACATGCGTGTGTGTGCGTTCACTCATATACTCCTTAGGACACACCTAAGAGAACACTATCATTTCCATTGGACAGTTGAAGAAATTCAGAAAACTGAACAGAAACTGAAGGATGTTTCCTTTCTGTGTCTACCTTATTATGATAGAATCAAGATATTGCATGTTTACCTGTCCTGAATTCCATGCATTCATTCAGTTAGTGAATTTCACCAATGTTTTTGAGCACCCATGATAGCTCACAATTAGGCTAGGCCTCAGGGACATATCAATGGACTGATCCACTTGAACCTGTCATCAAAGAATAGGACTAAGTGTCAGGCTCAGATCTAATATCCATAGGACCCAATTAAAAATATTGTTTGGCCACCTGCTGTATACATTCTGAGCCATCAGGTTTTGATCAGGACAGAATCCAGACCCATACTGCAGGAAAAATCTTCTTGAATCAGTGACACAGAACATGCCACTGGACTGGGGGAAAATGTTTTTCTTAGTTTGACAAACCATACAGTGCAGGATCCTCCCTACGTGTGGTAAAGATTGAACTTGGTGATGTATAAATTCCCTTCCCGCAATCATATCCCAGGATGCCTACTTTTGACTATCCACAGTTATGACTTTCATGGTTACACCTTTGTTGGGAACTGGGATGGTCAGTTTTATGTGTCAACTTAGCTAGCATATGGTTGGTTATTCAGCAGAATAACTCAAGGTTTTACGAGAAAACTCAAGGTTTTATGAGACTTGACTTTAAGTGATTTTATCTTCAATAATCTGGGTGGGCCTCATTCAATAAGTGAAAGCCTTAGGAACAAAACTGAGGTTTCTTTGAGCAAGAAGAAATTCAACCGTGGCCTGAGAGTTCCCAGTCTGCCAATCTGCCTCCCTTATTTCAGACTTGCAGCCACCCCCACAATCACTTAAGTCAGTTTCTTGAAATAAATCTGTCTCTGTGTGTGTGTGTGTGTCTCAAAATCTCTATGTATATATATCTCTCTATATATAAGTACCCTTATATATAGAGAGATATATCTATATACAGATATCTGTATACAGATATAGATACAGACATATATAGTTGTAGATATAGATATAAATGTTATGGTTCTTTCTCTCCAGGGGACCCTGAGTGATACAGGGAGCCACCATGTACTTTTTTTCTTGTGATATCTTCAGGTGTGTTTAGATATGACCCATCTGGATTGTTAGTATGCAAACCAACAAAACAAGGGCACCAATTCATCTTCAGTTCAATGAATGCATCCAGAATTTTGCAATCACAAGATCTATCATTTTTGCATACACATAGTTCTGTGTTTTCTTTTTTTGAGGGGAGGGGTCTGTGTAATGGTGTGAAGCACTATAACCTCAGTTTAGAGCCTCTACCAGTACTAATCCAGCTGTGCACATCTGCCAGTAGAAAGTAAGTTCCACCAGATCAGAGGCCAAGTCTTGGTTTCTTTGATTCTCTAGTACCAGGATAATGCTTAAGAGAGAATGTACAGGAGACGTGGGATCAATGTATCACTTTCCTTTCCTTATTCTCCAGAATATGTTATGTTAGCTTTGAGATAAGGGAAACAGGTTCAGGAAGATGGAGGTTGGCTTGCATTTAGCAAATGGATTTACCATCTCCAAGGGAGAGACCACTTCCTTAGGGTGGCTGGAGATTTATTATCTGGAAAACATTCCAGACACAAGCCCTTCTCTGGTTTGTGCCCTTCCATAGGTTGCTGGGAGTCCTGATGATTGATGCGTGTCAGGCTTTGCAAACATGTTAACATTCATTTTCACAACAGTACATGGGCAGGCTGTCCCAGCAGCAAATGTTACTGAAGAATCTATCAACTTGCAAAGGGAAGACATAAGTGAATTATTTAGTTCATAAAGGAGGGACTTCAGGTTGAGAAACTTCCATCAACCTGAATTAACATGGTGTCCCTCATCCCCAACCCAGGTCACAGAAGGCTTGCAGCCTGACATCTCAGTGATACGAGGCAGGAACTCAGAGTCTAAGAAACAAGGAATGTGCACGGAAAGGCTTCTAGAATAAGAGAATAAAATAATAATAGTAATAACAATAACTCTTCATACTAGAATCTAAAAGGCACTGAAGAGAGAGAAGAAAGAAACACGAAGATAGACTCCATCTCCCATGTATCTCTAGAAACTTCTGCCCCGGGCCTTACCTCATTACATTTGTTCCCCTCCACATGGCCAGAGTGACTTTTTACACTTTCTCTCCACCTAAAGTCTTTGATGTAAAAGCCCATATTCTTCACAGGACACTCAGAGCCTTCTAGAACAAGTCCTACCTCTCTTCAGTGGTCTTCTCTCACTATGTCTCTCTCTGCTTATTCTTTGATCAAATAGAACTATTTTATACTTTTATAACTGCTCCATGTGCTTCCAGTCTCAGGCCTGAAATGGTCTCAACAAACCTCCAGCTCATCAACTCTTCCAAACCCAATTCAAGTCTCCCATTTCTCCCAAGACTTCCTACTCCCTAGGGACCACTTATTATTTGTATAGTAGGTACACACTTTAATTCTCACTAGCTTGTGAACTCTGCAAAACAATATATGCACAATAGCATACACACACACACACACACACATATGGCCTGGTTTTGTATTTGTTACTTAGTATGCCATCAGTGAACACAATTGGTTTAATGAACCAAGTCTTGTATCTCCAAGACTGACCTCCAACTCACACTCAGATATTGCTCTCCCTATTCTCCTTCTGAAAATGTATGCTCATTAGTAGGCCTTACACTACTGCCTCAGAGTTCCACATATGCACTGTGTCTTGCACACAGAATTTGTCCTCATGTTTCAGGAAATAAGCTTCTCAAAGACTATATAGCATTAACTACGAAAATGAATATTGTATCTAGTAAACACTTTAATTATGTTGATTATGTTAATTTACCTTCAAGTTTGCATTTTGAAAAATAGATAATGGTACCCAAGGTCAAAGGCTGGTCTGAATTCCAGGGAGATCCACCTGTTACAGTGGTGGGACCATGGACTCGCTCACTCCTTCCTGCAATCATTCTCCATTGACTGCTGGCAGGTGACCCTCAAAGGCAGGAGCACTGCTCTGAAGGGCTGTCTTAGGGAAGGACTGACTATTGACCACCCCCAAATTAGATGCAGCTCAAGAGAGAAGCAAGGAACCTGCTGTGACTCCCACTCGCAGGCTTCCAAAGACTCTGCTTCATTGGGGAGCAGAATGGGAGAGGGCCCTGCTCTTCCGAACAAACTCATGCATACAACTGAGGCATAATTGAGCTCAAATCAGCATTCAGAACAAACAATAACACACGACAGCTTTTCACTGTGGCTGTAGCTCCCTAAGCAAGATGTCTGCGCAATTACAGGATAATTATTGTCTACAGTCATGAGGGGAGAAGTGTCATAAGGAGGCCAGCAGAAGCGGTGACCTGTCAGATAATTTATTAGATGTTGAATGGCTGTTTTTTCTCTCTAGGCCTCTGTGAGAGAAACATGCAAATGACACAAGTACATCCCCAGGGAGCCACAGGGTGGCAGGAGCCCAGGATTCGGGAACATAATTGCCTTTTACCTCCTCTGGTTCAGGCTTTATCAAATCTTTCCGCTCGCAGGGCATTGTGCAGTAAGAGTGCGCACACGGATCAGTACTGGAGCCTGCTTCTGCCTGCCCTGCAAAGGCTAGGGCCTGAGGGTGTGCGGGGCACCTCCCCCTCTCCTCCCTCCCTGGTCTCAGAATCTGTGATGGCCATGCTTCCTACACCGCACTGAATGGCATTGTCCCTAACTTCTTCAGGAGCTCCAACCTTGTCTATTTTCCAGGCTGATTTTCTCCTGGCTCTGTACTTGTGGGAGACTTCCCGGATAAATACAATAAAAAAAAATCATGGTAAAAATGAATTCCGCTCTCTTTGGAGAGAACGGTGAGGCTTAGGATTTTGTGGGACCCTGAACATCTCCCCATCCGTGCATCCATCCACCTATCCATCCATCTATCCACCTATCCATCCATCCATCCATCCATCCATCCATCCCTCCAGTAAAATCCATTTTTGTTCACTTGCTCAAAGGAAGGTAGGTTTTACCAGAGCTTTCTCACAGCAGAGAGGAATACAGACTAGAAACCAGGCAAGGTGCTTAGAAGGTAAAAAGATCATCTCCCTGCTGTCACTCAGGTTCCCTAAGGAGACATGATGATATCCACACAATCCCCAAGGACAAAGTAACAGCTTAGATGTGGAATTTCAGCTTTCTGGGAGGATTCAAATAAGTGAAACTTTCTGCTGCCAGTGTTTGGTCACACCGAAGTCATTCTAAAACCTATGGTGACCAGCAAATGATGCTGGCTACCAACACTCTACTCTCCTTCCATCTCCACCATTCAACACGTACACACACACACCTCTTGCCATTTGCCCCAGCCAGGCACAGGCATTGCCACTCTCAGTCAACAGGCTTCTTCATACCTTTGTTGTCCTTATGCTCTGTCTTCCAGGGCCTGGTCTGTCTGGAAAGACGTCCTCAGCAGCTCCGGCACCCAGTTCTCCAGAGACCTCTGGGCAGATTCAACCCTCTGAGTCACTGTGCCCTGTTCATACCTTCCCTGTCTTTAGCAGTTCAGTGAGGGTGACCACATTCGACTAGCAAGATGTACTTTGACAACTCACTCACCCTTGCATCCTCAGGGTCCAGAATAAAAGTAATGAAATGTTGCGAAAAGTAATCAGTGTTGAATACTCAGTGTTGGTATTTTCTTGTTAAAATATTCTTTATATCTGTTTCATATTCATTCATTCACGAATTCAATTTAAGACATGTATTGAACACCTACTGTGTGCCAGCTGTTACACCCAACCCAACTGCTGTGATCTCTTCCCTTAAGAATCTCCTAAAATACATCTTAAAATTATTCTTGGGGTGGTAGTAATAGTCTATATTTGAGTCTTGGGATGGACAGAAGAAAAAAATACCATCTCTCACATTTGCACAAGCAATTTATTTTTTATAAAGTATTTAAAAACCCTTTGATCAAGATCAAGTAGAGTCATGCCAGTTTCTACTCTAGCGGACCCTGGGAAGTTCTAAAATCTGAGCTGTGTATCTTCTCTGGAGCCAACATATGTACTCACCAGCTTCTGACCCCTATTTAAAATAGGGGTGGGTAACAAATGACTGTAGTGCCTTTCAGAGAGTCGCAGGTGTCAATCAGCTACTTCTCTGTGTAACTATCCTCTTTGTTGTATTTTTTCTCTTCCCTTGTCCTCTGTTTGCTATCTCTCCCTCCCTTTCCCCTTTTCTCTCTCTGTTGACTTTACCCTCCCCCTATGAACACAAGGGTCAGGCACTGCTTAGCATCTGCCACTGGGCTCCAGAAAGCTTTGTTTTCCCTCTGCTCCCTGGCTAGATTGAACCAGACTCCAGAGTGTTCCATGGGAAAGAGAAGGGGAGGGGACAGAACTGGCCAGGCCTTTGTGTTTCTCTGGCTGTGTTGACTATTCTGTTCCACACCAGACCCTCTGAGGTGAGAGAATTAAACCAGCCACAAACAAGGAAGGACTCAGCCAAGGGACTCAATTGCTTTTCCTGGCTTAAGCAGAAATCCAGCCACACACTCAGCTTTATGCAGAGCCCACAAGATGTCTGGAAATGAGGCTGGGCTCCTGCCTACAGTTCCTCCACACTGCAGCAAAGCCAGGGAACTAGAGCAGAAAGGTGGTGCTGGCTTTTCATCCAGCAACAGTGTCCCCCAACCCTGCCCAGCAGGCACTGATATATTGGAGCAGAGGAGAAAAAGAAATGGCAGCCCTACATGTAAAGGTAGGAGGAGTGTGGCCTGGATGGAAGGGGCTGGAATGGTCTCTGGGTGGAGCTCATGACTGGAATTCTCAGGCCTGGAGGGACCAGGATTCAATTCAAGTGGGAGGTGTAGGAAATGCAAAGTTTGCTATATACTCACCACATTAAAAATGTCAAGAACAAGGCAGAGAAGAAGGCGAGGGGAAGGGGTGCCTTCTGGTTTGTGGGAGGCAGGTTATAAAATGTTAGAAGCACACGTTTGCTTTCATGTGTCTGCCTGTTGCAGGTCCAATCTGCAGCCTGCTGGGACCCAGGGTAACTGAGAAAAACACAGCATTCAGGAGCCTGATCCTTTTCCTGGGAGTTTTTCTGCCACCTTTCTGAGTCCACAGCTACACCAAGAGACATTTAGAAAGCAAGTCAACCCAGACATGCTTAATGCAAGTGAGCTCTTAAAGATGCGGCTGAAAGATGATAAGGAATTGCTGAAGCTGCACTTGCTCAGGAACCAACATGAAAGCTCCAGGCTTGCTTTGAACTTGGCATTATTTTTATAGATGCGGAGTCCCAGTCTTCATTCGTTACCAGTGCTCCCCTGCTGGATAGGCCCTCTTGGATTTACAGGATGGGAGAGTCTCCCAACCTAAAGAATGATTTATTATTTCTACCAGACCCATGATCTTCCTGGCCGCTGCCCCAAAGGGGCAATGCCTGATGTGGAAAGACACACTGCCAGTCTGAGCAGGAGCCTGGCTGTGTTGAAAGCCATGTATGAGGCACTCCAGGAGGCAGGAACTGGGCCACTACCTTTATTTTGATTTCTGGAAATCTAGATGCACATATTTTGATTCCAATCAACAGTGAGAGGAACTGGGGAAGAAGACAGAGAAGATGAAAGTCAAGAAAAGGCATGCTGCTACTGACAGCAATTGAGGCCCCTCCCACCAGAGACTCTCTTTAAGAGTCAGTCAAACATCTCAAGGGCATAACTGATGGGCAAGGAAGCTAAGATACTTTTTACCAGCTCCATTTCTCTTTAACTCCCAAGCTCTTCTGTGTTGCCCCTTGCAGAGACAGCAAATTCCAGAAATGGCCAGAGAGCGCCACTAGACTAAGATGCAGAAGCTTGGTAAAAAGCCATGGTGTGCTGCAGATAGCCTCCAAGGGGACCTGCTCCATCTATCTGTGACAGCCAATATGACAGCAACAGCTCCTTTTCCCCTGTGTGCCCAAGCATATATATGTGTGCACAAGTGCATATGCACACACTTGTATGCTGACCTACCTCCCTCACACTTGCATTCGCCTCACCACAGCATCATAGACAGTGGGCCCCCAGGTAATCTCCCCTGTGAAGCCACCTTGCCTCGCTGTCCAAGCAGGTGGAAACAGCACCTGCACTCTCCCAGTGCTTGCCCACTCCACTGTAACTCCATGCCAGTTCCCAACTCTTCCCAGCTGGAAGGCCTGGAGCTTGTGTGTGTTGGATGTTTTGCTTAGGTCCTGCTGAAGAGCAATGTGGGGTAATGGAAAACACTGGACTAGATGTCAAGAATTTGAAGTTTCTTATCTCAAGCCCACCAGTTGACACCAAAAAAGTTAGCTAAACTTTCTGGAACTTAGTTTTCCCCTTGGTAAACAATGAGAGTAAAAACACCTGACCTGTTTATCTCAAAGAGTTCCAGGAAGACTTTTAGGAGCCAATTCATATACCTGGAAGGACTCTATCTTCCTGTAAGGAACATTCTTTGCAAAGCCTTATCCTGCTCAGGCTTGGCCTAACTACATTGGTTTCAGACCTTGAGGCAGGGGTCTTCCTGGCTCACCTCTAAAAGTTTCCCTTCCCTTCACCCTGGGCCAGTGCCTTCACTGGTCCCTATGGAGAAGAGGTGTTGCCCCATTTACTATTCTGTCCTGGAAGCATAAAATGTCCTCTGATCTATAAGACACTAGGCCTTTGTTTATAATAGGTCCAGGCAAACCAAGTCAGAACCAGGCCACTCCTGGAGGGACACAGGAAGTCCTCTTCCATGTCAGGAAGATGTTCAAGCCTGTCTCACAGTGATAACAACACCAGTAATGTTCACTGTGTGCCTAGCCAAGGTCCTTGGGGAGCCGTGTGGGAGGTTGGGGGAGGGGGGGAGAGCTACTGAACACTTCTACCCAGGTTCAGAAAGAAAAGCTGCTACCATCATCCAGTTACAATGCAAAGTGACTCTCTGGGACAGAAACATGTTGTAGGTTAGGGAGAGGCTTGAGTGAGACACTAAACAGTTCCCAGAAAAAATTCCCACATAAATCCAAGGACCACAAAGGGAGAGAAGCTCAGCCCTTGCTCTCTTTTGAACACTTGCTGCTGCTGGAACAGGGTTGATCTTGGCACTTGGAAGTCATTGTGAGGGGGATCCAAACCCTATAAGAACTCTGAAGTCAGGGCCTTTGTGAGAAACAACAAAGAAAAAGGGATGAGTGGCAGGAACAAAGATTAACTGTACTGAGGAGGTGGCACTTTGGCTCTTAAAATAGGGATGAGGGAAGTCGGATCTGTGGTTGGGTCAGCCCAGCTGCAGAGAACACACATGTCCTTCACCTCCACTCTGAGGGCTCAAAGGAAGGCCAGCTGCATGGTGGCTCCAAGATGAGCTTCTGGAAGCTGAGATCTCAGGCCTGCTAACTTGTTGTGTGAATCCTAGAAGCACACCCCATCCAAATCGGCGTGGCTTCACGCAAGGCAAAAGCTCTTCTCAAGGCAAAAGCTCTTCTCTTGTGAATGACCAATCCAGAAAGTTCTAGAATCTGGTAGAATGTTTTCTTCCCTTTACCTCATCGAAACTGCCTCCAGGGAACTTTGACAAGTTTGACTAAAGGCAGAAACCCAGAAGTGTTTCTTCACAGGCAGAGGCCTGCTGATGATTGGACACAGACTGTGACCGTTTTTTGCACAGTGAGGCTCATAGATTACAGGCTGAAATAACAGGTTTCTTTCTACTCTTCAGGCCTAATCCTCTAGCACCAAGCACCTCAATCTATAGCACTTGTGTACAGAATGCTCAGTTCTCTGTGGTTCCTACAGCAAAGTCATCACACACAGCCAGAGGCTTCACTGTGTCCACATGAATCACCCGACAGGGACTGCCACACTTGCCCAACTCTGAAATTCTTGACTCACCAAGGACTCACCTATTCTAATAACCACCATTTACGCAAGTACTTTTCTCCAGGTGACCTGGGGCAGTTTACGAGCCGCTGGCTCATTCCTCCTGTTGCTTGGAGGGGGAAGCAAAAGGTAGGAAAAGGGGAAGGGCAGACACAATCATCTGGATTTTATATGGAAAAACTGAGGCTCCAACAAACCCTAAAGTGAAATGTGTAGACATATATGAGTCAGATGCTACTGTGAGTCAGGGAAGAGCCAAAATGAGCTTTCTGAATCCTACACATCTCTCTTCTCCAATAATTTCATGCAGCTGTTTTGACACAACTGTTGATACAGCAGATACAACAGGTGAGATAAACTATTTTGTACAACTAATTTCTAGCTTTTCATTCCATCTCTGACTCTTCTCCCACCTATGAATTTGACAGTCCGCCTTCCCCTTTCATATTTTACTTCAGAGGCTTCCCAACCTTCTGTAGTCCTGACCAGTTCCTAATTCTGACAGTCACCTAATGATGTGACACTCCATTCTTGGCCTATTTCCTGGTTCTTGTATCTCTCCTATTTTGAACACCTAGAATCCATTTCTTTCACCTGTCCCAATCCATATGTTCTTGATGCCTGGACATGGGGTTGACAGTGGGGTAAAGACCAGGGTTGGGTGAAGCTCACAGATGGGAGTCTAAAATGCACATTTTATTCATTTATTTTTTTTAAAAAGCTGAACATTTTTCAGCTAAGTTTTGGGCCAAATCGTAATATCTGTGTGTCTAAATAGCTGCAGTAAAGTGGCTCTATTAAAATAGCTCCTCCAAAGGCTGGAGAGTCAAGATGTCACCTGCTTCTGGCACCTGACTTGAGTCCTCTTTTGCATGTCCTTGCCTTCTGTTCTGCTGTATTCTGGTGGGTGGCTCATCAGAAGAGGCACGGGCACCAGGACTGCAGTTCCAAGTGAGGGCTATGTAGGTGTCACAGATGAAACTCACACAGAAGCCAAACAGGACGCTAATGGCATGGCCACGTGTTGCCACTTCCCCGTGAGGCAGCCTGACTGGCATCCGTCCTCTCCCCGAACTCTCTCTCCCCCCTCCACCCACGAGCTCTTGTTGGGTCAGAAATGTAATTCTTTGATGGTGCCAGACAGCCAGATGATGCTGGAAAGAAGAAAAAACAAAAGCAGTTTTCTAAATTAAGCACAAAGCTCATTTATAAAAATAAATAGCCACAGCCTAGCAACGTGCTCACAGCTCAGCTTTCCTCTATGATGAAACCTCTGTGGCTGGAGCCCGAGATGACACAGCCTTCAGAGGGCTTCACGCCCTAGCCCCGCCCATGTGTAGTACTCATCTGGAGAGGGCAGCCAGTGGCCTGTGGAATGCCTTGCTCTTTGTGCCAGGCCAACCAAGAGCCAGGCTCCAAAGAGCAGAGGGGAGCCAGAGTTTCCAAACTCAATGAGTCCCCTTCAACACCTACAGAGACTTGCACTAACTAACCCACTGAGGCCAAAACAGCTGAAGTCCTTGAGTGGCTGTACTGAAACAGAAGCCTCTCCTTGAGAACATGTACTCAGTGTTCACCATTGGATTCTCAGTCCCCAGCATAGCACACGGCACACACTGGCCACTCAGCCATGTGAGGGAAGACTGGAGTGAGGCACGAATGAATGAATACTGACAGCCCATTATACATGCTTCCCAAACTCACTACCCCAAATGGCATGAGCTCTGAATTCTTCTGATTATGACATGCACCAAAGAGGCCATGTCCCCTGGCTAGATGTTTACATCTCAGCCCACCGCTGGGGCCCGGTACAGGCCTTTCCTGCCCAGATGCAGTGCTGTGGCTATCACATGTGGAGAGTAGAGGGCATGGGGTTGCTGCTGGTAACAACTGTCAGTGTTCTGGAACCTTCTCTTGTTCTTTAGACAGCAGCATCTCCAGCAATGAGCTGTTGCTAAATAGAAATGCCACTGGACAAAATAGCATATGAGCTTTTAGTCTTAGTCTTGCTAGGACACACAAGCAGTAGAAGCCATAATGTCCTTGGAAGCTCAACAGGTCAAAGACATCAGGAATGAATCATGGTGTGGTGCCACCAGCCCTCCCAAGTTATGGAACAGTTAGGAAAGGTTGGGGGTGATCCTGAGACAGTCCTCAGAACACTGCACGTGTGACCATATTGTATTCCATTAATATCCTAGTGAGGTTGGAGGGGACATGAGCTCCACTTTGACTCCTGGGAGCAGTTGATTCTGTGAGGTTCCACATGTTTCCTAGTGGCCAGAGAGTAATATCAAAGTCATTTCAGAGCCAGGTCCCTAGGTGACAGTATTAAAAAGATCAGAGAAATTGGCCTGCAGCATCATTCAAAAGTCTGTCTTCAGGCTTCTCCTCTGGCCTGGCTGGGCCACAAACAATAAAATCACATCCATGTCAGTAAGAAGATTTGGAATTAAATTCAAACGGGCAAGAATATATAGGCCTGCAGGCCTATTTTTGGAATGCATAATGTGAAGGACAAAAATCTCTAAATAGCAAAAACTTGGTACAATAGCATCCAGCTTCACATAATAACACATGAGAGAAAAGCACGGTTCCCCAGAGACTCCTTGATTATTTCCATCCCATAGCCTCTCAAAACACAAAGCCTAGCACAGCCCAGCAAAGTCAGCACACAGTGGTCAGGACACCTCCTGATACAGTGAGATCTCCCCAGTGGGGCTAAAGGAAGCCCCCTGCAAAGCTGGTAAACATGGAATATATAACTGTAGGCTTCTGCTCTAACGTGGTGAGAGCACATTGTGCTCTGTGGGTCCCTAATACTCCCCACTGAGGCCTCCCACTTCTGACATGATTGCCAGGGAGCACATTCTTCAGAGAAGTAACAGAGATTCACAAAAACAGAGTCCAAGACTCAATTCTGTGACCTTAACTACTTGGAAACTGTTTCCCCATCCATCAGATGAGGGCAATGGAAACTGTGCTCTCTGTTTTTCAGGACTGTGTCAGCTAGGGCTTCTCATCTGCCAGCTATTGTTCGATGTGGCAATGTTTTATAAATTACAGAGGTATACAGCTAGAATTTCGCTTCTGATATGAGGAGTGACACCTCCTGGGTTTTTTTGTTTTGTTTTGTTTTGTTTTTTTGGCTTTCTTTTTTTTGCTGTATGGGATTTGAACTCAGGGCCTCATGCTTGGTAGACAGGCACTCTGCCACTTGAGCCACTCCTCTAGTTCTAAGAAACACTTCCCTTGTAGAAAAATTTCAGAGCACTGTCTTATTCTCAGGACTATAGGGTTATTTCATCCTAGTCATAATTTTAATTCCTTGTGGGGATCCCTAGCCAATTTCTTGGCTTCACATACCAAGGACTTCTAACATTTATTGATGGTCTTTCTATAACTGATTCCCTTTTTGTACAATCCCTCAAAAAGGCCTAAAATTCTAGAATGCCCAAGGAATCTTTGGACTAGAACAGTCCACCCTTTCCCTTTTGCAGATAGAGGCACATTGGCAAAAAAGGTTAGTCAATTGTTCAATGTCACCTGTTGAGTTTCACCCACCTGTCCTCAGTTCCTCTCAGGACTTGGGCTTATTTGTTCTCTAGTGGATTTTTAAGGGTCAGTTCCACCCTTCTGGAGCTGGGACATCCATCATCTGCTGGGCATCAGAGTTCCAGGTTTCAGGCCTTGGATGCCAGTGTTTATACCAGCATAGACAGACAGACAGATAGATAGATAGATAGAGATATAGATAGATGACAGCCTACTGGACTTTGTCTGGAGAACCCTGACTAACACAGGTTTGAGTGCTTCCCTCCCTCCACATTTCCCCACTTTTGAGTGAGTAACTATTACTTATACTAGGTGTGTTATTTAGGATGTGGGGGGTAGAAAGCAGGAGGATGGGAGATGGATGAGGGCAAGTGGTTATTAAAGAAGAGTGGTCATGGGAACAGACACCTCAAAGGATCATGGTACCTCAATTTAATAAATTATAACTTTGAATTTGCCTTTTAGTTTTGAAAAGCAAATATATAACTACTATGAATATTCGTTCTCCCAGAAATGATGGACTGTATTCATGTAAAGTATGGACGTGCCTAACATACATTGTTGTCAAGTTGTTTTAGAAGAATATGTTAAGAAAGAAGCTAGGGTTCTTTGAGGGACCGTTCTTCCACCAGCCACTCACTTTTCTTTCAGCAGACAACCTTACGTTTATCTACTGAGGTAATTTTGTGAATTCTTCTCCCTTCCAACTCCACACCTACCCACCCATATGAAGCCAAGGGTTTCCTCTTTTCTCCCTCCTCTCCTCATAAACTATTCACATGAAGTAGGGTCTATCATTTTGCCTGTGACAAATCTGTGCTGACCTTGGGTGACAACTATCCTGGTTTGTTCAGGCCTGAGGGGATTTCTGGAACACAGAACTTTCAGTGCTAAAATTGGCAATGTCCCAGGCAGACTAAAACAAGTTGATCACCCTAGAAAGCCCCATGTCCTTTCCCCAGCGACCTATCCAACAAATAACAAATTATGATTGAATTAATTAAAACCAAAATAGTACCAAATTTCTATTTGAACTTGGAGATCTGGAAAAGAACTGGAATGGATGAATGAATGAGATGCAGTGATTTGTCTTTAATGAAAAAATCCATGAAGACGATAGGAAAACCCAAAGGGAGATGCCCTACTATCCAGGTAAGCAGAAGAGCCGGAGAGTCACAGTGAGGATTTATGGAAAGATGTGGATTCCACTATTTCAAAAGAAGAAATTTTGGGTAAGGCAGGGAAATTCATATTATAGCTTCATGGCGTGTGTTAACACAACACACATAGATGTATGCACACACGCACACACACACACATAGTATCTGTAACATGGGTTAAACAAGTAACATGGATTAGGTATGGCCAGAAAACTACCCAACCCCTGAGAATTAAGAGGGTCAGTATCTCTATCCACATGTAACTCACTGACCATATACCACAATGTGACTAGCTGATAGTCTTTGCATTATAGGATGATGGCACTGGCCTGAATTCACATTACTCTATCACAAATCTGAAACCTTGATCCATATTATTCCGAGATTTCTCATAAAATTAGCAAAGCCTAGGATCCAATGTTAGAATGCTTCTTTAAAGAACATTTCTCAAAGTGGGACTGGTGTAGCTTCCTGTTTACATTTCTGCTTCATTGGTCCAGGTGGATCCCATGTGTGCACAGAATTGCAGGTTGAACAATGATTTAACGACTTTGTTCAAGAAGGGTGTAATCTTTGACCAAACTCAGCCATATGCATATTGACCTAAAATGGGTTTAAAATTTTTTTTAAAGATATTTCCAACAATTAAAAAGTTCAGAAATTTCCATGAAAAAGTTGAACTGAACTGGCTCTCTTCAAATAGGGGAAGATCTAGGGCCAACTTGTAGCGTAAGTCCCCCAACATAGTCATAGTCATGCTGGACAGAGGGCCGGGGTAGTGCAGTGGATGGATGTGTTGGCTGCCAGCATTCAAATCCCATCCTGCTACTTACAGGTAACAGCATTCATGCACGTAACCTCTCAAAGTCTTGGTCTGAGACAGTGACTAGCACAAAATAATCATTTAATAGCTGTTAATGGCTGCCCTCTCCCTCCTACACAGGTAGCTTTGCTATTTGTCTTATCTTCATGATCCCAGGAGCATAACTGCTACTCAAGATAGTTCAACCGAATGACTTTAGTGGCTATGTGTTGACTCCTAAGAAATAACTCAAGTCCTCATCCTTTCCTGAGCTGATCGGACTCTAGGATATGTCAGGTCAGTAGATGATAGCTCAAGTCTGCATCCTTTCTTGAGCTGATTGTCCTTATCCCCAGCATGATGCCTGTCCCCCTTTCCTCTCTGAGCTTCTCTCTCATTCTGTCCGAGATCATCACAAAACCCAACAGCAGGGCAAAGGACACATGATCAAGCCAAGCTGCAGTTTTCCTAACGACAGAAATCTGGATTGAAGAAGCATGGTCTGCTGGTTGCTTAAGGGTGTCTCATCCTCTCTGGAATCAACTGTTTCCCTTTTGCTTTGCCTCCCAGCCCTCTCACAGGTGTAAGGGGAAAATCTTTTGTGTAATTCAGTTAATAAGTCAATCAATCAGAAGACACGAAGCCTTAGGGAAACAAGGGATGCCTTTCTTTCAGAAAGTTGTTTCTAATAGAACGCTTTCTGCTGCTAAGCAACCCTAAAGGTGCAGACATCAGGTGCACCAAACAGAGCCTATGATTGCGTACAGGGGATTAAGTGAATGCTCTCGTGAGTCAGAAGGTATGAGAGAAAGTTTTACTCAGGCTTTGGATGAGTGTAGAACATTGCATAAGGAGCAAAACTGGGGAGGCATGCCCGGGTTGGGTTGTGTGATGCACGTAGTTTTACTCATGTTTTGGGGCTTGACACTTGTTTGGGGAGTTAGCCGTAAAGAGCTGGATTGTTCATTCATCACTGAGTGGAAGGAGTCATGGTGTGGGAGACTGTCTCCCTGGCTGTCTTGAGAAGATAGTAATTATAGTTGTGGTTAGATCTGACACCAGACTAAGGGAGGTACAGTGGAACTCCCTGGAAGCGAGAAAGAGCTTTTGAGGCAGATTAGATGTTGCAACGTCAAATCCCACAGCACAGTCATTATGCTAAAGAGATGAGGTGAACTGTGAGCCAGCCAATGAGAACAGTTGGAGAGTGAGACCATTTTCCATTCCTCTTGTCTCCTGACTCTGTCTGGAGAGGCAGGGCAGGAGAAAAGCCAGTTCCACAATTCCTTTCACCAAGTTTGCACACTGGGCTGCACCTCCCATTGCTGAAAGCATGGAAAACCCTTTGGCATCACTTCCTAAATCTCTAAATATATATTTTCCTTAATAAGTAAATGTGGCTGTTTCAACAAAGCCAATCAGCTAACCCAACAACATTTGGAGGGAGAAAGGGGGGGGGGTTCCCAGAATATTCAATGTCTTCTTTATAACTTTTGCATCACTAAGCCTTCTGATACTAAAAACAGCTTAATTTAAAATGTCAATGTAGCTGGGCACCAGTGGCTCACGTCTGTAATCCTAGCTACTTGGGAGGCTGGGTTCAGGGGGATTACGGTTGGAGCTCAACCCAGGCAAATAGTTCAGGAGACCTTATCTCCAAAATAACCAGAGCAAAATGGACTGGAGGTGAGATTCAAACCATAGAGTGCCTGCTTTGTAAGTGCTATACCCGGAATGTAAACTCCAGTTCCAAAAAAAATCATAATAAAATTAAAAATTCAAATGTCAACCTATATTCTTTCTCTCCCCTTAGAAACTAAGGTAGTGTTTTATTGAAGGCTTCATTCGAACAAGCTGCATTTCACTGTGAGGTTAGAATGCGATGTGTAACGTGGTTATGCTGCCAGGTTTCCTCACCTGTCTCACCTCCCCACTCCACCTCTAAAGAGAGTGTTGGTATGGCTCCACTCTCTGAAGACATCCCATCTTGCCAGTCCCAAGCCCCTGCTCAGACTTTCTGGGTGTCTGCAGGAACACCCTCAGAGTACCCTGAACACCCCTGAGCTCAGTAGTTAGGGGTCCCAGGTTACATCAATTTCCTGCTAGTTGATCCCGGGAGTATAAGAACCAGAAACCTGTGACTTACAATTCGGAAGCACACTTGCTAATTTGTCTAATATTCTTTTGTATCAACTGCTTAATGTGCTATAGTAAGTGGTTTAGCCAAAATTTTGACTCTGATACTAATAATATCCCTTATCAAAACAACTAGGATATCAAGACAAAAGTATACAAAAAAAGATTACCAGAATCAACCAGTACACAATAATGATATGAGAAATAATTATCAATATCATTAAGAAAAGTTTCAGAGGTGAGGAATGGGTATGGTGGCTCACATCTATGATCCCAGCTACTCAGGAAGTAGAGATCGTGAGGATTGAGGTTTGAGGCCAGTCCAAGTAAGACTCCATCTGAACAAACAAGTCAGACATGGTGGTACATACCTGTAATCTCAGCTATGTGGCAATCATAGGTAGGAGAATTACAGTCTGAGGCCAGTCCAGGCAAAAAGTGGAAGACCCTTTTTTGAGAAATAACTAAAAGCAATAAAGGAATGGGTGTGTAGCTCAAATCACTGAGTGCCTGTCTAGTGAGCACAAGGCCCTGAGTTCAAACCCCAGCACTGCCAAAAAAAAAAAAGTTATGGTGTATGGGAGTTTAAACAAATGTTTAAAAAGAAATAAAAGATTTGATAGCAAATAACTAGAAGACAAGTGCATCATTCCAACTGATTCATTAAAAAATGGAATAGCAGGGGGAGGATGATTGTGATTCAAAGCCAGTCTGGGCAAAAAAAGTTAGTGAAGACCCTCTTAAAAACCAAGCTGAACATGGGATCACACACATGTAATCCCAACTACATGGGAGTTGGATGCAGCCCCATGGCCTGAGGTTGGCCCCTGGCAAAAGTTCAAGAACCTATCTGAAAAATAACTGAAGCAAAAGGGGCTGGTGTATGGGTCAAGGACACAAAGCTCAGAGTTCAAATCCCAGAGTAGCCAAAAAAATAAAGGAATAAAAGTTGCTAGACACTGAAAAGTAAAGCCATAAGCTTAGAGCGGGAATCACCAAACTATGGCTTGCTGCCTGCTCTTGTAAACAAAGTTTTATTAAGACACAGTCTCTTGCATTCATTTGCATACCATTTATGGCTATTTTTTACACTGCAACAGCAGAGGTGAATAGTTGCAATAGAAACCATCTGGCATACAAAGTCTAAAATAGTTACTATATGGTCCTTTTGAACAAAAAATGCCAACCTGTATTTCAACTAAACTGTGAAGTTAATTAAGCTCAAACTTCAAGAAATGTGGAGGCAAAACTGTAAGGAGCTGAAAAAACTGCTGTTGATCACCTTTGGCCCTTTATGCTCTCTGCCTTGCTCCAAATCTCTGAAGACATCACCAAAACCTGAGGTGTTGAGTCCAATTCTGCCAGAGTCGCTTCCTGCTCCCTTGTCTCCCTCCCAGTCTTTGCTTCCTCAAACCTGGACTACAGGTAGACTCCTAAGTAGGGTGAGTACTATGGAGAGGCTTAAAAATGTAACTCCTCCATATTCTTCCTCCTCCTGGAGGGGAAAACCTCCCTCAAGCCCATAAGACAAGCTGAGTCCTATAATTCTGTGTTGATGCACAAAGGTTTCTGCAGAGCTTCTGATGGAAGTGGGGAGGTCTGAACATTGTGCCTGTTCACTGTGAGGAGGGATGGTTTGAAACTAGTAAGACAATGACAGGCTACAGGAAGGAAAAGATGGAAATACTACCTTTCTGGGACAATGAAAGAAGTCACCTCAAGTCTGATGAAACTGTGTGGTGGGGTTGGCGGAGGAAAAGAGCCCTGGAGGTTGCTAGAAGCCAGTCATCGTCCCCCACCCCCCCCCAAACCTCCCCCTCCGCCCATCCAGCAGCACAGGAGCCCTAACAGGAAGCTGACACAGTCCTGGAAAGTCAGAAATAGAAAAGGCCTTTCCCACATAGTCTCTGCTTTGCAAATGCTCTGTGTCTTCAACAATATGCTAGTTACATGGGGATATACAGTTTTCAATAAACCATCATCTTGTATACCTAATGGAGTATATGTAAATTTTATCTTAATTATCTTTCTATCCAATCCCATTCGAATCAATGAGTTCTCTGCCACACCCGTGAGCAAATACACTCATTTACCAATTTTATAACAGTCTTCATATTTGTATGCAATAAGATTAATGTATGCAAATATGGATATCAATGTACATCATAATCATAGAGACAGCCAGATGCAAACTGGCTTTATTTGTCATTCTCTAGTAACTGTTATCTCTGCATATTTAGAAGACACAGATAATCACTCAAATGCCAAATGTCTTTGGAATTACCAAAAATAAGATTAAATGTGTGCGTCCGAATTTTAATATATTTTACTATTTTCGGACTTATTAAAAATTGGTAACACATGTATACAAATGTGACAACTCTATCAGAATATTGCTCAAATAATCCTATATTCTTACTAAGCCTAATAATAAAGTCTATGATGCATATAATTTAGACTTAAGAAGAAACAAGTAGCAACACTTATTACTGAATTCATGAATTCATTGTGAAGTTTGTGGTTGTGGAATTCTTAAAAATTAGCATTTCTTGACCCAGACTCCATGCCTTACTAAGAACAATCAATATTTGAAAGCAACCAAAAGCTGTATCCTTGCTAAAGAAATTTTACCCTTTTGTAAACACATACTTGTGAAATTCAAGTTTGCATATTGTCTTCCTCATAGGAGCCTCCAATAAGCAAGTAAATACATATTTGAGAATAGGCAGTAAATATAACCCAGTTAATTGATTTGTCACCAATTAACACTAGCTCAGACTTGATCTTTAAAGACAGAGAGATGTAATCACCACATTCTTCCTCTTCATTATTATATCAATAAACTTCTAATATTTAGAACCCTGGATAGAGAAGACCAGTGGCTGTTACTATATTTTGGCTCACAGTTTTGGAGGTGGGGAAGACCAAGAGCACAAGGGCTAAGCTTGCTTTAGAACAACCTGCTCAAGTCCTGTGAAACCACACCTGAGAGACATAATCCAGGCTCAAGTTAAGAGATTTGACTTAGTCTCTTAACAAAGACATTCATCTATTCACGAGGTGGAGCCCCGAAAAGCTAACTATCTCCGAAAGGTCCCATCATCTCTCAACACTGCTACATTGGGAATCAGATTTCATCATGAGTCTTCATAGGGACACACCATATATAAACCATAGCAGTAACCCTCTTATCTTTTGCCAGAGCAGCAGGTGTTGGGAAGAGTACATCATGACTGACATGTAACAAACCCTCTAAAAAAGTGGCTGTTACTATATTGTCCATCCACTAGAGCATCTGACATTCTGAATGGAACACTCTGCATTCTGCTTGGGCCTGGGCCTTTTCTGGGCATTGAAGAGCACACAATAGGTGCCCAAAATATTTGTTGACATAATAAAAGCCTCAGTTATACTACTGGGTAAACATGGGTGGGACAGTTTGGGGAAGGGGCAGAGGAATAGGGTGGAGAGGATTCCTCTACAATATTCCAGACACAGGACCACAAAACCAACACCAGTCTCAGTCAGAAGCTGAGGGTTAGCTTCCACCTGTACTGGCTGCTGTGCTCAAGATGGTGGAGGCAATGGGGAGGAAGCGAATCTGTTGGCTGAAGAACCTCAGAGCCAGTCACCCAGAGGAGCCAGGACTGGTAGGATCCACCATGGGGGCAGGACTGCTGCTCACAAGGTGACACCCACCTCTTGTTTACTTGAGTGCAAATGAGCATGAAATTTGGGGTCAGCCACATCTTCATTTAAATCTTTATTCTTCTACCTGCAGCTATGGGTTGAAGGCTAAGGGGAGAATCTTTCAGGCAAGACTTCCGGGACTTGACTCCTAGCCTCTACTTCCTGATTGTGTGACATTAGATGTATTATATAACCTCTCTGTGCCTCAGTTGTCATCTGTAAAGTGGAGATAATAATTCCTGCTCCACAGGGTCATTGTGAGGATTAATGAGTTAATAATTGTAAAGTTCTTAGCACAGATCTTGGCACATAGTAAGTACTGTAAAGAGGTTTACTGGAAAATTCTGAACCTCAATTTTCTTTTCTTTTTTTTTTTTTTTTGTCTTTTTGAGCCTCAATTTTCTTATCAGAGAAAACAGAATTAAGTGGAATCTCTTGGGATAATACCTCTCATATAGAACATTTAAAATTATCATTATTATTTCTAGTACTTTTGCTTTTCTGGTAAGTGGAAGATTCTTTCATAGGGTGAACTTAATTAAATAGTAGATCCTTCCTGTGGATAATTGTCTGTACTGACAATTTTCGAAGAATAGGAGCTATTTCTGTGTGATTCTGGGCCAGTCATTTCCCTTGCACCTTTCTCTCTCTAACGTTCAGAAAACCTTCCTCATGGAACCAAACATTCCATCACCCTCTCATTTCTCTAACAGATGAGTAAATGAGGGTTGCACTGGTTTCCCACCATGACAGTACCACAGTCTGTAGCCATATCACCCTGAACGCACCTGATCTCATCTGATCTGGAAGCAAAGCGGAGTGGGGCCTGGTTAGTACTTGGATGGGAGACAAAGTATCACAAACTCATGGCTTGAGATAATAGCAATGCAGTCTCTCACAATTCTGTACCTGGAAGTCAGAAATCAAGGTGTCAACAGGACCATACCCCCTTGAAGGCTCTCAGATCGAATCCTTCCTTGCCTCTCCCAGCTCTCAGTGGCTGTAGACATTCTTTGACTTTTGGCAGCGTAACTCCAGTCTCTGGTTTTGTTTTCACACGGCCTTTTCTCTCTGCATGTCTCTATTCCAAATCTCCCTCTACTTTTATCTCTTAAGGACACATGTCACTGGGCTTAGGATTTACTGTAAATTCTGGATATTCTCATCTCAAGATCTATAACTTAATTACATCTGCAAAGACACTGCTTCCAAAAAGGTTCACATTGTCATTATCCAGAATTAGGCCATGATCAAATTATTTGGAGCCAATTTTTCAACCAACTATCAGGATTAACAGTATCCTAACAGATCTATATAGAACACATCCCTTTATCTTGGTTGGACCTACCTACATAATACACCTCTTCTTTTTTTTTTTTTTCTCTTTCTCTTGAATAATTGTTTGAGTTTCATCCATCACCTGAGTGGGATGGTCACAGCCAGAGGAGCAGCAAGACATTCTGACCACCCTATCTGCTTCTTCCTGGGCTCCACTTTGACCCATGTCCTCATCTGCATCCTGCTGTGGGACTTGCTGTGGCCAGCACATTGAACACTTGACCCTGTACTTTTCTGAATGCTTATTCTTCTTGGCCTGGTAGGTGCCCTGCAGACAGCCAGGAGAATTGGATATCATCCTGGGGCCAGGCAGTGCCAGCCTGCCCTGCCTGGCTCTTCACCAGGGTTGGACACACATCAGGTTTCTTAGATGAGGCCAGAACAAGAGAGCCTGCTAAGCTGAAATGAGCAGAGACAGAGAATCTGGGTCAGAACTCGAATGATGTTTATAACTGGACTGGGCAAATAGACTTAGAGAAGGAATGTGGGTCGTGAGCTTGGCAGACTAGTAGGAACATGAGTCTTGATGCACAAAGGAAAACTGAGACCAGCTTCACATCTTCTAGGTCCAATTTGGGTGGATATGTAGCATATCATGGATTACAAGGGCCAACTAAATTTAACCTGCATTCACTGAGAATTTGGTTTATACTGGGATCTAGGGCTACAGAGATAAGACAAGATTGGCTTCAAGTAGATAAAAGTATACCACAGGACATGTACAGGTAACTTAATCAGCATAAATGTGATAACTAAAGAGATGGGGAATGGAATTTGATGGGTGACATGCAAGCTCTTCTTTTAAGACAATCTGAAAAGCAGGTAAGAGAGAAGGGAGGTAGCACTGAATTTGCCTGGGAATGAAGCCTGAAGTAGCCTGTCTTTTTTTAAAGTTGGGTTTACAGAGATAAAATGACATCAAGTGAAATTCACCCTTTTGGATTATGCAGTTGGTTCAACTTTAACAAGTATATTCAGTCATGTGAACATCATCACAATCAGGTGCAGAGCATTCCTACCATCCCTAAAGAAGGTTCAAGAAGAAAATAAGTCATTCTGCCTTGGGCAAGAGAGTGGTTCACCATGGAATCCCACAAGAGGTAACATTTGAGCTGAATCTTAAAGATCTCAGTAAAAAAAAAGGTAGGGAAATAGCAGAGGAGGTATTCTGTCCAGCTGACCAGACAGGTAACTCTGTTTTCCCTCCTTTTTAAGTTTATCTCATCTATAGCCTAGACCTTTGATGAAGAACACCACATATCCTGCAAATGTGTCATGGCCTAGGAAATAACCAACTGGAAAGGATTCCATTTTTAAGGGTCTGGTTTGGTGGGTTCATCAAGGTGAGTATCAGGGGCCACAGCCACTACTACTACTGTTCATATAGAATTTTACTTCACGAAGTAGTGAACTTCAGGTGTCAGCTGCTTCAATGATTCACCACTATTGAGAATAACACATGGCCTATTTGGATATACTTATTATTTAAAATGTTTTCCATATAATATTGTGCCTCAATCCCAAAGAGGTGTGTGTAATCCCAATCTCTGATAGAGGTGGGAAGGCTATTGCTCATTATCCCTGTTCCTTACTTTCTGTACTTTGTGAATATCTCTCACCTTTCTTGGGGGTGCCTTCCAATCAATACCTTTATAATTAGTATTGATGCATTTAAATTTGAAAATGGTGCATCTTCATGTAGTGTTAACTTCACTTAATTATTACTAGGTTGTATTTAAGAAATTTAACTAAGTAAAGTTTACATGTAAGCTTTAAATGTGTTCTGATATTGAAACAGACACAAATCTATATGTCAGCATTCAATATAAAATTCAAAGAGTGTTTAGACTAAAAACACAGAGCTCAAAAAGTATGAAAGAAGCCAGACACAAAGGGCTCCATACCGTCTGAATCCATTTATGTTCTGAAAAAGGTAAAACCTTAGGGATAAAAATTAGATCAGTGATTGCCAGGAGCAGGTAGGGGAGGAAATCAACCGCAAAGGAGTGTAGGGAAATGTAGGGGTGGTGGGAATGTCCTGTGCTCTGAGGGTGATGGTGTTCACATGACTGAATAGACTTGTTAAAGTTCAACCAACTGTATAATCCAGAAGGGTGCATTTCAATTGATGTCATTGTATCTACGTAAACCCAACTTTTAAAGAAAAGTCAGGTTATTTCAAGCTTCCTTTCCGGGTGAATTCACTGCTGTCCCCCGTCTTTCTTACCTGTTTTTCAGATTGCCTGGAGAGAAGAGTTTGAGTATCACCCACCTAATGTCTCTTCTTTTTAAAAAACAGGCTCTGAAATGTGATTCAGAGTGAGCTGGCCCCCAAGATCCTGAATAATCATTTCAGGGGTAGAAGCATAGGGCACTTTCAAATGTGTGTAAAATACCAGCATAACTACACACAATGTTTTGGAGAAGCATGATCATTTTCCAGTATTTGTAAACTCTGCTTTTGAAATGGCACTTGCTGCTGTCTACCAACAATCCAGCATGTGTATTGATTTGCTGTGACTGACTGCACATCACAGAGTATCATAGGCTGGGTGCCTTAAACTACAACAAAAACTATTTCCTCACAATTCTTTTGGCTGAACTGTTGTCTTCTTAGGCCTCTCTCCTGGGCTTGGAGATTATCTCGTTCTTCCTGTGTTGTCTGGTGGTCTTGCTGTGGGTGTTGGTGTCCTAATCTCTTCCTATAAGGACAACAGTCATATTGGATTAGAGCCCACCTTAATGATCTCATTTTAACTTAATTACTACTTTAAACCTTTAAGACCTAGCTCCAAATTCAGTCACATTCTGAGATATTAAGGGTTAGGACTTCAAAATAGGAATTTGGGGGTGGAGAAGCCATAACTCAGATCACATAAGCCTGCTTCCCAACTCCTTCCGCTGCCGTGTGCCCTTTTTCTATTCTGGCCACCCTCCAACCACACTGCCTCTCCCAATATGTAATTTTCCCCATCTTTTTCACCTTGGTTACCTCCTTGGTTACTTGCATGTAAGAGATGGAAGCAAACTGACACACTAAGAGACCCTAAGGATGCCAGAACCACTAACTGTATACAGGTCCACGTGGAAGAGTGTAGCATTTGATGTTTTGTTTATGTCTTTGATTTGGTATATTACTATAGATCCTTTCCTAGAAATGTTATATGAAACATTCAAACTACATCAGGAACATATCAAATATGCCAATAAAAACTTATGTACTGCCCACAGCATGCATAACCTTGTACTTTTTGTCACCAGAACGACAAATGGGTAAGGAATGGCTAAACAGCAAATATGTAACAAGGCAGCAGCTGTCTAAGTTTTAACACCAGTTTCTGTAGCTAGCATGAATAATTAATGGTTAGTTAAGATCCTTATAATAATTTATCCCTGAGCAACAAAATCATTTAAAAGATGTTCATCTTATTGGACTTCTGGTAGAAGGACCTGGCTCTTCTCCCTCTATCATGGGACAGTATTCCTGGGAAGCTCCAAAAGAATTGGAGCTGCATTTTCCTGCAGTATTTGCACAATCAGCAGCAAACAGAAACACAAATAGCTTGGCCTGTATGTACAAAGATAGTTGCAGGCTGTACTTTTAGGTTCAACTTTTGAGCAAACAAAATGCAGAGAACTTGTTGCAATTGATTCTAGGCCTAAGAAATTATGAGTCTATCAAGGTTGGATGGGAGGCTTGTGAGCAACATGTGATCAGCAAAGGGGACTAGATAAGAAGGAAGGCAGGAATAACTCAGGTTAGGAACCCATACATGGAAAGCAAAGGAACAGACCAATAATCACAGTGCTGGTCCCCTGGACTGAGTGTCTCTTGCTGTGCAAGGCCTGTCCCAGGTGCTAGGCCTATCATGGTTCGCACTCCCATTTTCTCTTATAATCCCTGGATTGCAGATGAAGGTAATGAAGTTCTGTAAGATCCAGCAGAATTAGCATCCAGGCACCCAGTTTTCCTGACACCCAAGCCCGTTCTCTTCCACTATCCATTATAATGGCCTGCACACTGTGCTTGTAGCATGTTATCCATAATTCATCATATTGAGTAAACAGAACAGACTTTGAGTGAACTGAACACAATTTGTTTCTAAGTGTGGTTTCAATTCTTTCAAGTTACTTATTTTAAATTGTCTTCATAAAGTTCAAAGAAAACCTATCATGTAGCTCCTGCTAAGAGAGAGATGCTCCAGGCAGGGGAACACAACTGATTTTTGCACTCAGGGTTCTGCTATCTGCAGTGGGCTGGCTTTGTTGAAAACTATAGCCCCTTCACTGTGGGAGGTGGGATAGCATCTGTTTCTGCTCACTTCTCAACAGCTGAGAAAAGTGTGGTCTCTCTACACGTGAGGTGCCTATCTTTAATGGGAGATGTGACAGATCTGTTTTTTGAGCAAGAAGTGCATGGATAAGATCTTTGATTACAATATCCCCCCGAGTGATTAAGGGGATGCCTGTAATACATGTTGCAAATTGGCAAGATAAGTAGGGACAACTGGTAAGAGTCAAGAAGGAAAAAACACCGAAGAAGGAAAATGAGTAGAAGAGAAGGAGGATACCCCATGATTGCCACGGTGGTGTATTAAGTGCTGTTTGATGTAGACACTAAGCATGTAGGCACAGATGGGTGTAGCAGGAATGGCTGTGATCCCTGTGTCAGAGTCCAAAAATCCCAGCCAGGCTTGCCCAATCCTGGGCCTGGACTTTTGAATTCCCATGGCTGTGACTCAGACTTGGTGTTTTCTTAGGTGGGGTGGGAGCAGGGCAAGTTATTAGGTCAGAAAAGAAAGGAAGTATGATTGGTAACCATTATACCTGTAGTCCCAGGAAAGAGGCTCTTGCCTGCCTTGCCCTCTCTAACACATACCTTGCCATAATAGAGCCTGTGACTCATCAAGTCTAGGACAGAGAACCAACTCTGACACCTCCAAATTCACCACAGTTCGTATCTGCTCCCTGACACTGAGAGATTTTAGCCCCAGGCTTTTTTCTGAACCCTGCCCTATCCTTCTATAAATGCTTTGAGCCAACCCTTGTCCTGTGTCATCTGGACCAGTTAGAACCTCCAAAGTGGCCTCCTGGTCTCACTCACTATAGTCTACTCACTATAGTTTATTCAAGCTACCAACTGGTTGATCTGAGTAATAAACTGAGCCTATCATTCCTTTGCCACAAGGATGGCTGTAATTGGACACATGCAGAGATAATGATTAACAGCTATTCCATGGGTATCCCCACATGCACCAGTTTCCTTTGCAGTCAGATGGGGAAGGTAACAAGTTTTATCATCTCAGTGAGGTAATGTGCTGTATCTCATGCTATCAGTGGCTCTGATCAGAAGTTATGGGGGTTGGATGAGTTTTGAAAGGGTAACAAATTAGTCACTTCTTAAAAATTGCAGTATTTGGGGAGATTAAAAATACATTTATGAAGGCATGTGATCCACAGGAAAGAAAGTATGACAATGGAGTCCTCAGAGCAAATGCTGGAGGCCACTGGCCTGCAAGATAAGATTCAAGCATGACACTCACATTAAAGGAGAGACGACTCAAAAGCCTTTCTGGTTTTGTTGAATGGCTTCTTATCGCCCTGTGATTTGCCAACCTGGACCTCCTTATTCCCCAGTTCCATGTGGCCTTATCCTTGCAAGTGTTAGTCCCTCATCTCCAGTGAGACCAAGTCTCCTTCATCCAGCAAGACTCAACGGAAATGCCACCTTTCCTGTTGAGCTTCCATGGCCTTCATCCATGAGCCTAGTCATGGTGCCTCTTCCATAATATCAGCCTTTCATCCCTGTGGCTTCAACTGTTCATTAGTATGTGAACTTCTCCCTCACAGGTGTCCCTTCCCATCTTTCTGTCCCCAGCCCCTAGGATAGGTCCTCACTTGCTGGAGACATTTGCAATCTGCAGTGTCTGTGAGGCTGCCCTTTCAGGCTTCTCTTATGGGTTAGCCACACACAGAGACGGATAAACTTCATCCACGTGGAGCCCTTGCCATTCCTCAAGTGTGTCCAGGCCACTTTCTTCTCAGACCCTTCACACTGCAGCTGCCTCTGCCCAGAACTCTCTCCTTTACCTCACACAACTCTCTCCTCCCATCAGTCAGATCATCCTCCCCCTCCTTCCCCTGCTCGTGTCTTCATAGCACTCATCATCTAACATGTTTTAGTTTCACTGATTGTCCATTTTGTTTATTGTGTCTATCACCTTCCATCCCACCCCCCAGAGAGACTATAAACTATGCCAGGTGAGGGGCTTTGTCTTCTCTGCCACACAAGACCAGTTTCTGACACATTAGTGAGCACTCAAAAAAAATTTCCAAGTGAATTTAAAAAATGACATGATCATTCTTAAAGTAAATCTGAAACCCAGCCTCATATCCTCAAGGATTTTCATTATAAAGCCATCAGACTTACAAGTGAAAAGCAATTTGGGGAGTTGATCTTAGCTTGGTATTCATTCAACTAAAGTGGAGATGGAGGTCTCAGATGATAAACCACCTTACCCTGTGAGAATAGGGACCCTGTGGGGAAGCTAGAACCTTGTCCTGACTCCTAGTCACCCACATGTGCCTGACTCCTAGTCACCCATGGTGCCTTGTGAGTGGTGAGCGTGCAGTTAACGAATGAGTGTCAAGTTGAATTAAAACTAAGAAAGACTCAACAGTTTGGTGTTTGAGTGCACAGCTTTCTGTGTTGAGATAAACTGAACTTGAAAGACATGGGTCTCTCAAGGGAGTCTGGAGAAAGCAGAAGTGGAGTAGCTGGGGACCCAGGTTCTCACCTCAACACATGAACCCTGGTAGAGGGAGTCAGACCAATTAACCACACAACTACGGGACCCTACAAATTGGACACCCCCACATCTGCAGATAGTTAACTGTTTGCTAGTCCCCAAAGAACATTAAGGTTAAGAACCTTTCTTTTGGCCAGGGAGCACTGAGCAAGTGCTATAGTTTGGATAAGTATCCAAACTATATAAGTATAGTTTGGCCATGTGCCTTTGGGGCAAAGGCACATGTATTACAGGTTTAGTCCCCAACCTTTGAGCTATTGGGAGATGGGAACTAGTAGAAGGTAGTTAGGTCATTGGGGGTGTGCCCATGAAGGAGATATTGGGACTCTCCCCTTTTTTCAAATTTTTGGCCCCCTCTTTTTTCATATGCAATGAATAGATTTGTTCTACCATGCGTTCCTCACTATGCTATACCGTCTTTCTAGAGGCCCCAAAGCAATGTGATTAACCAGCCATGAGGCAAAAGAAACCTTTCCCCCTTTTAAGTTTATTGTCTCAGGTATTTTTGTTGTTGTTTTACAGTAACAGAAGGCTAACTAAGATACCAGGTGACTCCTAAGGAAAAACAAGAAGGACAATGTCATTTTGGTGTGGTAGGGAGTGATGAAGAGCTCAGAAACTAAACTCACTTCCTCCTCAGCTTTATACTAGTGACTGAAATTTCTAGTCCTTCACTTGTAAAATAACTCCTATGGTTAAGCATAGTCAGGGTCCACCACCAAGTGCTTGGCACGAGTTGCAGGACTCTAAGCCTTAAATTTTATATATCTACATAGATAGACATAGATATAGATATAGTGCAAGTTGACAGTCAAGCAGTGCCTTTCACAAGGGAGAGAGAATCATGAGGAAAACCTAGTTGGGTAAATCATAACAAGGTGAGCGTATGGTAATAATCACCTCTTCTTTAGATGAAGCACCACGTCATCTACGTACATTTCAGCTTAGCACAGTTAGGACATACGAAACAGAACTAAGAAACCTCTTGCAATTGCTTTAATGGGGTGGGGAAGGGGTTGAGGGGGAGAGACGATGGGGGCAATGGAAATAATGTATAATATAAGTCTAATTGGAATTGTCACTACAAATTCCCCCCCCCACCGCATAATGAATATATCCTAATAAAATTTATTTTAAAAAAAGTAAAAAAAAAAAACAAAAAACCAGGGGAACATGAATCTCTTTGACTAAATATTCACATATTTCCTAACTTGTATGTTGTCCAATACAGACCCATGTGCCATCTCTCCCCTCTCCTGCAGCTATGACTGACAACCTTCAGTGATCACAAAATCCCAGCTTTGTAGCTCACAATCCTTCACTGCCCAGATAACTCTCATAGTCCATTGGAGCTGGTTCAGAAGTTTTTTTGCCATCCTAGGTTTTAAATTGTATAAAACCAGGACTGAAATGCACAAAATGTCTCAAATCTTTTATCTGTCTCTTGGTCGTATGTTTCTAAATGAATGCTAGTTGTCTGCCTTGCAAAATTTGTTTTCTTTCTAGCTAGCTTTATTTTTCATTTTTTGGGGGGAGGGCACATGCAAGGTCATAGCTTTGATCCCCAGGACACATGCAAAAAAAGTCACAATTTTTTTCACTATGTCCACAACACAGGACACAGAAATCAACCATTATTTCCCACTGAACTAAATATCAAACTATAAATTTTCAGCTCCTCCATGATTTGGTAGCTCTCCCTTTTTCAACCAAAGCCAAAGAATCTTTGGTAAAGCCTCCTTAAGCCATGTCCTAAATGGCCTGTGCAAATGCAATGTTTGTGTATGGTTGTGCAAGATGCAATGTTTTGGTGAGTCACTAGGTGGCATCTAATTGAGGCACTCAGCGAGCTCTCCCCAAAAGTGCTTTTTAGAGCACACCACAGTTCTCCATGTTGGCTGCCATTGTCTGGTGGGTGTATTGGAGTTAATCCATTGCCATCTGTCTTTATTTTACTAAGTTACTCAGTCGGACGCCACACAATTGAGTTCTGCAAATGTCGGCTCTCCAGTACAGCAATTACTGAGTCTTTTTCTAAACAGTATTGCTACAAAGCAGTCTTCTTGCCTTGCAGGGAGCTTGAAGCATTCAGGCTCCTTTTGACTTGCTTTGCTTATAGGCCTTGTCATCTTCAAAGATGAAGAAAAATTGGTCTGAATTCAAAGCCACAACAAGGAAAGCATGGCTTCTCTTTTCAAACTGAGAACATGCCAGTCGACATGTTCCTATTACATAAAAACCCCATGTAGCACAGCAGAGGGTGTGGGCTGTGTTTGTGTAGATCATGGAGGTACCTCTGCTTCCTCCAGTGTGCAGACACTCAGCATGTGTTTTGCTGTTGCTGATGATGTTACTTTAATATTTGAGGGACTGGTTGGAGGGGTGGGGAGTGAGGTGTGTGGCAGTAATAAAAGAAGCAGAAAGACAGGAAGAAAGAGGGAGGAGTAGGAAGTGAGCTGATATTTGAATGACCCACCTTCCATTGTTATTCCAGAAGAAGGATAATTTAATAATCTCCATGGCCTGGAGAGAGTGTTTGCTTATTCATTCACTCATTATGTACTGAAGACCTGCTCTCTGTGTTGCTACTAAGCTGTAGGAGATGCTTCAAGTACAGGTAGGATGAGTTCAGCACGAGTCATTGCTCTCACACTTGTACACCCAATAGCCAAATTTTGCAATCAGCCTTGATACCATTCAATCAACTGATGGATAAAGAAAACATTGGAGTATTATTCTGCCATAAAGAAGACTGAAATTATGGTGTTTTAAGAAAATGGATGGAATTGGAGATTATCATGTTAAACAAAGTAAGTCAGGTTCAGAAGGACAAAAGATCACATTTTCTCTCATATGCAGGATCTAGACCTAAAATATATAGAGATACACATGTATGCATACATATATGCAAAATTATGACTAATCAAGGGACTGTCTGGGTAGACCAGGGGAGGGAAGGAGAGGAAAAAAGAATGGTGTGTGTGTGTTGGTGGGTGGAACTATGCCAAAATATATTCTGTAACCTACTGAAAGCTGTCGAAAAGTAGGGGGGAAGGGAAGAAAGCAAGAGGTGGTGAATCTGATCAATGTACAATAGAAGCATGTGTGAAACACCACATTGTAATCCCTTTGCATAATTAATATGCTCTAATAAAAATTTTGTTTGATTTAAAAAAAATAATGATTGCTCTTCTGGAGCTTACGATTTGTGGGGAGACAGATGTTGACTGAGTGAACACAGGGCGATGGCGGTCATGAAAGAGATGCACAGGATATTGCATAAGTACACCATGGTGCCCTCCCCTAGCTTGGGGGTCAGGAAAGAGTATCTGAGGCTGGTAAAGATGAAGGGGATTCAAAGAGCAACAGTCTTAATTTCGCTGCTACATGCTGAATATTCTACTTTGCAACTAGCAAGTGCCACATTGGCATTTGATGATCACCCAGCAGGTTTTATTGAGCATGAAGCAATAAAGGTATCTCAGAATAAGAACCACAATAAGAATACAACACAGTCCCTGAATTTCTCTCCTGGACACACAGATTTCAACTTATCCTGGTTCTTCTCTATAACCTCTTCTTTCTTAATCACTTGTTTTTTGCCTTTATTTCTTCAAACAAAATTATACAAAGAACTCTATCCACCTTGAATCTTAAGTTCAAAGCCTTAAAGTGTTGATAAGCCAAAAGCAATTGAATATACTTATAGTAGTTTATGTGGCTATCTGAGAGTAATTCTTCAGATTTGACTCACTGCTTTAAGTTTAGAAAACATGGGGCAGTTTGAGGAGCTAAGAAAAGGAGACAAGGAAAAAGGAAATGCCCTGCCATATTGATTTGTCTTCTCCATTGGATCTCTGTTCTTTCAACCCTCTGTCTTCAGGGTTTCAGATATAAAGCACAGTGTACCCATGTCCTGGCTCACTGGCACAGTCTCCCAGGGCATGTATGAACTGTGCCCTCCTGGGGTTTCATCACAGGTTGAAATAGATGGATAGTGTGGGGGTTTAATGTGATCTCACTACTTCCCGGTGCATTGGGGAATGACTTGCTCTCACAGGACTTTATCCTGACATCTGAGTTAAATATTTGAACTCTGAGTGTTTTAAGGTCATGTCCTGGGAGAATTGCACCACTAAGTAGTGTTAAAACCAATCTCAACTACAGTCTTTAATTTTGCCTTATTTATGCTACTAAATTCCTCCCTGAGGTTGAATTCTGAGTGTGAGCAACTGTCCTTTGTAACAGTGGGACTCATCTGCTGAAGATGTAATCCATCTGCTAGAAGGCTCAGGTGTATGTGTGGACCTGTATGTGTGTGTGTATGGGGGGGTGATATCCAGATCTGTGTGTCTTTGGGGTGTCTAGAGGGTAAAGCTGGATGCCCTCTTCTTCCCACCTCTCTAGATCTGTTGTCATCATGGACTTGGTGGACTAGGGGGTTGCAAAGAGCAAGTGGAGATGTCAGATGAAGAAGCCCCAGTTAGACATTAGAGAGCCAGGCCCCACCCAGTAGCTACCACCATTACCATGTACATCTCTGGGGAGGGCACTGAGGCTGCTAGAAGCAGCCCTGGCAATGGTCTTCTGGTTTTGACCTCATTGCATTTGACAATTGACCAAACTCATTCTTGAGACTTGCCCTTCCTCAGCGTACATGTCTCTGCTTGTCACCCTGAGTGACCTGTGGCAGCCTCCTGTGCAAACGCTGGCTTTGCTCTCTCCATTTACTCATCAACCATGGTTATGAAAACCCCTGGGTCTTGCAAATCCTGCTTCTCTCCCCTACCTTTTTTGAGATGCTCCTCCATTTCCTAGGTTTGAGCTATCTGTAGTCTAAAGAAAGCATGGCTGGAGCTCAGCCGAGGGAGGGGGGAATGCTAGTGTTTGTGAATTCTTGTGCTTCCTAGGGACCTAGTGGCTTCAAGCAGTGCATGTGGTCTCAGTGTAGCCCCACCATAACCCTGCAAGGGAGGTGCATTGCTGCCCTTTGTCCTTTGGTTCATGCTGTTCCTTTTGTCTAAAGACATTTTTTCTTCTTCCTTCACCTTCCACATCTCTATTTCTTCTCAAAACCCTGTTCAATTACCATTTCCTTTGTGGCATTTCCCTGAATTCCCCAAGTCCTGTTAATCCCTTTGTCTGAATTCCATGATGCTAACATCATCCTTCTATGGGATCATTTACCACCTTGGATTACACAGCACAGTTTACAAACTCCCCTACCCCCAGCAAAGTTGTCTTTGGAGGACTGGAGGACTGGAAGAAGTCTTACCTGTCTTGGTTTCCTAATATCTGCCACAGTGCCTGACACATAAACAGATGCTTAAGAAGCATTCATTTACCTTATAGCAGCTAGCCTTGGTTAGCGTGACAAATTTTCTTAAGAATTCCTCAAAGTAACTCTGGGAGGTTGGTCATTATTAGTAAGAAGTTAAAGTTTAAAGAAGTTAAGAAAATTGCCAAGAACCATACTTGGGACATGAACTATGGATGGAAGAATCTGGAGTCCACAATATGCTGCATGGACACTCTGACTGTGGGGTCCTCTACAGCTGCCACCCAACAGCTAACAGAGAAGAGCACTTATAGTGGGCCCTGGCACAGCTCAATGCTGAAACAAGAATGAATGGACTTGTAAAGATAAGAGCAGAGAAGCAAATGAATGGATCCACATGCAGACACTTTCACAGTCTAACCTTGTCTGCTAGTTCACCCTTCTCAATGGCCCTTTATTTTCATAAATGCCCCTTAGCCCCTACCTCCTGTGTCTCATGGTAACTACCAGTACAACCTTCTTAGCAAGTCCCTTGGCCACAGCCTCTTTCCTCCTCTCCTTCTCTTGCTCAACCTCTCAAAAACTCATTCTTAAGTGCTATGGTTGGAGCCACATTCGAGGATAGATTGGGGCTTCTGACTCACACAGTTCAGTACAGTCTAAGCACTCAAGGCTAACTGTCAAGGCATCTCACAGAAGATATTTCTTCCTTGTGTCCATCATTTTAAACCAAGAAACTTTGTTTGCTACTCCCTGCTCATAATTGGCATGAGTTGCTTCCAGATTTTGCCTAGGCCATTCTTCTGTGTTTTGAATCCCTGATATGCACCAGGAACTGAGCTGGGTTCTGGGAACACAGAGATTAAAGCTTCCATTTCTGAAGCTCCCAGATTAGTGAGTGAGGGCTGAAGTAGCAATTAGAACTGTGATGTTGGCAGGCAATTCAGAGGAAAGCCCAGTTGCTATGGAAGCACATAAGAAGTCCACCAACGCATCTCACCCCTCAGGCTCTTTCTCTGCCCAGCTTGACTCACCTCTCCTAAGGGGGATTTCTAAGCCTGACCCTTCCTCTGCTCCTCCTAGGCATTTCCTTCTAGTTTATGCAATCAGATTGTTCCCCATTTATCTGTACTTATTGATCCATTCATCTGCAAAATATTATTTTCTTGAACTTTGCCTCCTCACCTGATGAACCCTGATGGGGGAGGAGATAAGAAAAGGCAGATGGAAAGAAAGATATTATGTCTGCTACAGAGTGAGAGAAAGGCCTTGCTTTGGTGGGACTCTATCCATTTTGGTGATGGGTAAAGAGTAAAGGTGGTGGGTGAAAGAGTAAAGGTTATATGCAACCTAAACTTCATCTGTGAAACTTCCCTTAACCAAACAACTTTGTGTGGGACCCCCTAAGAAAGCAGATCACTAAGACATGTTTTTATACAGTGGAACTGACCACAGAGCATCAGAAGACACAGCCCTGGAACTCTTAGAGATAGGAAAGGGAACCAGATGGTGAAAGAAGGAGTGAAGATTTGTGGCAGGACACAACCAAAATCTGGCCCTGTGTTGTCAGTCTCATTTGCATCTAAGGCTAAGGAAGCCTGAGGACCCTTCACACATAGCCCAGTTACAGCTCTGTAAGGGTTTACCGATTGATTAAAAGGAAACAGGCTCCACAAAAGGTACTCCCAGGTAAAATGGACCAGCTGGCAAGAGTCACCTAACTTGTCCCATAGCTTTCCTCCATCCTGCCGGACAGAGCCTGTCATCCCAACACCTGACTCTGAAACACCTTGTTGATGAGTTTCCTCACATTGTGTCCTCTTTCTCTCTTTGGCCCAAATTCTGCATTTGTCACCTTTGGGCCTGAGTGACACCCTCCAAGGGACTTTCAAGGAACCAATATCTAAGCTTCAGCTTTTTGCTCTCAGGTCCAGCATGCTCCTCTCGGGCTCCAAGACCTTTTCACACTAGCCTTACAAAGCCACATTTCTCCATGTAAGTGTGGTCCCCTGTCCTTTAGACCAGCTAATATTCTAGACTGAGGAAGTCTCTAATTTCCTCCTACTCCTGAGAAGCAGGTGCTGGGGGCGAGGCTATTAATATTCTCCTTGCCTGGTGCAGTACTGTCATCCTAGGGACTGGCCAACATTGCCACAGGGCTTTCATTCTATGTCAGCAGTTTTACAGGCAAAGGGGGTGGTGGAGATAAAAGAAGCACAGAGAGAAGAAAACATGCCACAAATAAATAAACTCAACATTGCTTCAGGGGCAGATATGCATAGATTTGGCAGAGGTCCCAAAATCTAAAGGGCGGATGTGCTTAGTAAGTTTGCCCATGCTTTAAGCTAAGCAAACACATCCCCATCTCCTTGGCAACCAGAATACAAACATGTCTCACCTGTGTTATCCACTCTTTTTGCCAAAGTCAGTGAATAATTAGTGGGGAGAAAATACAGGTGCCAGGTGAAAGAGTCCACATCTCCTTAACAGTATTTACCCCCTTATTGCTCTCTAGTGGAAAGAGTTTGCCTTTTCAACCTTATTAATATCTCACTTGTCTCATACATTAGCTATACCTTGACTTCCTGGTAGAAACCTAATGCAGCTTTACCTCTCTTTACCATTTAGAAGACTGTTAAAAGAATTTGCTAAGAAGATTTTTCTGGAATGCTCTACTTAAAGAGACACACCTACCTGGCCATAGACACTAGCTATAAATAATGTTCATTATGTGAAAGGTCAAGAGCCATGTTATCCCCATCATGAGCATTTCCTCCTCCTGAGGAGCCTCGTATCCCTGCTTGATGTGTGTGGCTAGAAAGCCACATTGGTTTCAGAGTGTTTCATATGAACCAGCTTCAGAGAATTGCCTCAAAGTTGGACCATCTCAAGGATAATGTAAGGCAGTGGCTTCTAAATACTTAGGGGTTAAAGTCTCCTGAGATAAGCAGCAATCAAAATAAAAGGGTCAGTGCTAGGAAGATAGAATCTCAGCCCTTAGTCTGGAATGTTCCTTTCCCGATGACTCTCCTCACCACAGCAATCTCAGGCTGGCAGGGTGGACACCATTGTGAGAGGACAAAGAGCCTGCAAGTCATCACTCTACACACATACTTACACCCTCACTGCAGAGCCTTCCCAAGGGTGGAGGGAAAAGGATGGGAGCCAAATGGGTGAGAGGAAGAGAACAAACATTAGGCTAGGAGCCCCAGGTCTTCAAAACATGTGTGAGGTGAACATGATGAGAGAATTCAAGTGATTGCTTCTCTTCCTGCCCCTCTCCTTAGGCCAGATCTTTTCAGGATAGGTTTGAAATGGTATGAGAAGGAGAAGGTGTTTGTGAACGTGTGTGTGCACATGGGATGCGTGCACTACCCATGTGGATTTGTATGCCTGGGCATGCATGTTGAAACCCATACAATACAGCAAACAACACAAGCACTACACATGTCAACCTAACCACAGAACAGTTGTCAAGCCCAACTCGATGGGAAAAGCCTGCTATTTTCCAAGACTTGACAAGTACGCTGTTCTCATTCCAATTTATCTTCCGGAAATCACTTTAGCAGAGTTGGAGGGAAGGAGGAGGAGGGTAAAATAATGAGATAGACTGGAGCGAAGGAGAATGTCTACCAATTGTTATAATCCATACCCTGATGAGGAGGTCACTTAGGGTGAAAAAAGTAGGAGCCATTAGGAACAAGTTGGACCTGGATCCCAGGTGGCCTTCTCAGAAAGCATTCTGGGGCTTGTGCCCAGCAAGAAGCAGAGACCAGTGATAGAGAGGCTGGCTGTGTGGTAGCTTCTACTCCTGCCAGGGATGGCTGAGTGTGAGGCGCAGGATGATTTGTTGACAGAAATACATTTCTTGGAAATAGGAGCAGATTTATGGTAAGTGTTTGCATAATAATATCTGGCCCGAACAGAACTCTTGTGCAATAACCAGAAGGCTGTACCGCTATTATTTTACATAACAAACATCTAACACCTAGTTAATGAGAATAGCTAACATTTATTGTGAGCTCTTCACACTTATGAACTGTTTTTTTTTTTTTTTTGGCAGTACCAGAGTTTGAACGCAGGGCCTTGCACTTGCTAAGCAGATACTGTACCACTTGAGCCACACCTCCAGCCCAACACACTTATGAACTTAATTTATGTAAATAAGAACTCTATGAAGTAAGTAGTGTTTTAATCAATTCCACTTTACAAGGGAGAAAACCGAGGCAGAGCGTCCTCTTAAGTCTCTCACTGTGTGCAAGAGCCAGGATTTGAACACAGAAATTTTACTTCAAATCCTACACATTTGGTCACTAAATATATCTGTTTTACTACATTTACATTTCACAATCAATTACACAAAATAATGAGTTTCATAACTATATTTATGAAGCTCTACACTATCATCAATCAAAAGATGCTAACAAAAGTGTGCTGGTCCCTAACTTCAAAGGAGTTTATAAACTGAGGGAGAGACAGAGAACATTGCCTTGTGACTCAGTGAATTTGGTCATTCAGAAGATGTTGAATCCTTTTGGTAACTATTGGTAGCTTCTCAAGGTTGAAGGCACATAGGGAGCTATACAACCTCTTCCTGTGGTTAAAAATGTTAAATTGAACCCTCCTAGACACATAGGTGCATATTAGCAAGGAAGCCTAAAAATAGTCATTGAACTTGATTAGCAAGTCTGGGGAAGAACCACCTTGCCCCCAGCAGTCCACCAAGTAGTATTTGCTTCAAAGACTGGAGCTGATGTCACTGTGTTCTTAGGCAGTTCTGGGTCAGACCAGGCAACAGGGTCTGTGAAGGAAGGGACAAAGTCACCAAGGGCTGGCCTTGATCTGCCACTTTCTTATGCTTTGTTCATAGTGAGGAGAGGAGCCTGTACAATATTCCTAACCAATCACCAGTCTCAACACTATTTATTGTGCCAAAGAAATGAAATCAGAAGTACCAGATATGCCCTCTTCAGATGCTGATGTCCCATTGAGCACCTTCTCCTGTGCCACCCTGAAGTGTTGATTCCTGTTTCCATGCTTCCTGTCTCAGGAATCTGATCAGATTCTATCCAAAAATCTGCATCTGTTGGATCATTTTGTTTTAGTGTGCTTTTCCCAAATAGTACTTTGCTGTGCACAAATAAAATAACTGAGAAGGCATTCTGTAATATAAGGAACATTGGAAGGACCTCTATATCAAGGAGTAATTTAGAGGAGAACACGTTTTATATATGTTTATTTGCTATCATATAAGAGAAACTGGTTTATGTCTGACACATAGAATATGCTCAATAAATGTGAGGTTTTTTCACTACTTTGCTCCATTAATTCTCAGAAAAACGCTATAAGGAAGTCATGATAGTTATTTGATAAATGAGGAAACAAGTTAGAGTTTAAGTAGTTTGTCAAAGGCATTAAATGGAGAGTAAGCAAATCAATTCATGGTCACACTACTCCCTGGCCATTTGCATTTCTTGGTTTGAAAATTACCTACTTGTAGCTTTTACTTATTTTTTCTGTTGAATTGTCTGTTCTTTCCCTAGTGACTACATAAAGATCATGTTACAATAGTAATATCAATCCTTCGTAATGTATTAAATATATTTCCCAATTGATTATTCATTTTAATTTTTAAAGTAGTACATAGTTTTTTAAGTTTGTTCTAGCTCTGTTAAATAAAAATTTTGAAACAACTATAGACTCACATGTGGTTATGGGAAATAATATAAACAGACTCACTTTATCCTTCACCCTGTGTCCTCCAGTGATAATATCTTCCAAAACTACAGTGCAACCTACCACCAGGCTACTAGCTTGATTCCTCCTGCTCATCTTCCACAGCCACACCCACCACTCATCACCCTCACTCCTCCAGTCTGTGACCCTGACAACCACTAATCTGTTCTCCATTTTTATAATTTTGTCATTTCAAGAATGTTGCCTAAATGGAATCATATAGTATGTAATTTGGGGGTTTTGTTTTGTTTGTTTTCACTCAGCATAATACTCTGGAGAGTTATGTATCAAAAGCTTGTTCCTCTTTGTTACTGAGTAGTGTTCCATAGTTTGGAGGGTCGATTTGTTTAACCACTCACCCTTTGGTGGTATTGTAACTGGGAGTTCTATGTCAGAGGCCCAACTCTAGGGGTTCCATGTGTCAGGTCTGGCAACTCCCACAATATGCCAAGTAAAGAGATAAGTAGTTGTGAAGGACAGAGAAAGATTTTATTACATGGCACATTATTCAGCCCATCTCCCAGCTACAGTCATGAGCTGTAGGTTTAAGTAGAGGAAGAATTGGAGCAGGAGGTGAGAGATATGAATAGTTATTAAACAATGTTGGTCACAGTTATGGCCCAGTGGTCAGAGGTATGGTCCAGTGAATCATCATTTTAGGATTGGTCTGGCAGGAACTGATCACAACAAGAAAGTCATTGCCTCCTGTGGAGTAGCTTCCCTTGTCACAAGATGTTATAGATGGGCTCTGTCCTGGATTCCAAGGTGACTGCAGGGAGACCAGCTAAGAGAAAATACAAATACAAAATAGAGACAAAGATGCCAAGCTTAGGATACATGATAACTAAAAGTTCCCCTTTAGAAATTTGTAAGCCCAAGTAAGGAATCAGTGCTTTTAGAAAAAGTAAGTTCTAAGAATCTGTTACACTGTTTTTTATTTTAGTCATTCAGATAGGTGCATAGTGATACATTATTGTAGTGTTAATTTGCATTTCCCTAATAGCCATTGATGTTGGACATCTTTTCATGTGCTTATTGCTATTTGTGTATTCTTCTTAGTGAAATGTTCCTTTATACCTTTTGCCCATTTTCTGACTGAGTTGTTTAGTTTTGGCACTATTCATTTTTGAGAATTCTTTGAATATTCAGATATTCCTTTGTCAGATATGTGGTTTATAGATATCTTCTCCCATTGAGTAGTTTCTCTTTTCTTTCTTTTAAGAGCCTTTCAGAGAGCAAAGTTTTTTGTAATTTATCAATTTTTCCTTCTATGGATTGTGCTTTTAGTGTCAAGTCCCCTAATGCTTTCCCCTGGATACGGAAGATATTCTTCTACAACTCCATGGAGCAGTTGCTCAATGTGGAAACTGGCTTCTTCCAAATCAAGGGATCTAAGAAAGAGATAGCATGTGTCCAAGATGGAGGCCACAGTGCCTTTTATAATTCAGTCTCAGAAGAGGTATATCATTCTTTTTCTGTATTATTGTAATGGTCACACTGACCAATTATGGCATCATATGGCAGGTGACAACACAACGGTATGCATGCCAGGAGGCCAGGATCATTGGAGCCATCTTGGGGGTTGGCTACCACAGTCACAGAGGTGAGACTGAAACAAAAACAAAAAAGTGGTTGCTTTAATATTTGATCATTGTTTATTGCCTCAATATCACCTATGAAAAGTTAACTGATACACCTCTATGCTTTTATTTGTAAGATCTTTCTAGAATACTTTGATTTGCTATTCTAAAAGATGAGAAATGAATCCTTCTTATGTTCTGGTTGGCTTTCTTTCACTACTGGCCATTTCTTGAGTTTGGGTAGTTTTATTGTTCTTTTTAAGCTTTTCTACTGGCTTCAGTAAAATGCTAAATTAAGTATTTGGATCTTGTTCCATCAGCTTTAGACAGTATTTACTCTGCACCATATAAAATTAAGAAACTAGTACTTTTACATTTCTTTTAGAATCATCTCCCTCCAAACTTCTGTCAATGTTACCATTATTTTTATATCTTTTTTTTCAAACTTTTTTTTTTTCATTTTTCTTTTATTATTCATATGTGCATACAAGGCTTGGTTCATTTCTCCCCCCTGCCCCCACCCCCTCCCTTACCACCCACTCCACCCCCTCCCTCTCCCACCCTATTTTTATATCTTTAAGGTTCTCTTTTCTATCTCTTTAAGTCATGTTGTTGTACTAAGAATTCACTGAACTCCATATCCTAAGGACAGGATCAGTGAACAGTCCCTGTATATAGATTAAACGTATTTATTAGGGAAACACAAAAAGGGTAGTGTTAAGAGGAGTAACAGACTAGGTGCTACAAGCCTTGACTCTGAGTCGGAGGACTGACTGGAACCTAGAAAAACTCAATTTTCTAAACCAGCCACAGGCAATCTTGTTTAGTTTCTTGGCCAGGGCAGAAAGCTCAATATGGAAACAGGCTTCCTCCAAAACAAGTGATTCAAGAAAGAAAGTCTTGTGCCAAAGTCCCAAAGCTACCACAGTCCAGGGCATTGATCCTGTGTTTGTGCAAGCAGAGTCCCTGATCCCAAGAAGAGAGTTGAGCTGATAAAGTATTTTTTGGCAGTTCTGGTGTTTGAACTCAGGTGCTCTACCATTTGAGCCACATCCCCAGCCCTTTTTGCTTTTAGGTTATTTTTCAGATAGGGCCTTAGGGTCTTGTCCTTTTTGCTCAGAGCTGGCCTCAGAACATAATCCTCCTACCTATGCCTCCTGCAGAACTGGGCCACCAAGCCCAATGGAGTCTCTAAGTTTTTGCCCAGGCTGGCCTTAAACTGCAATCTCCTGATTTCTGCCTCCTGAGTAGCTTAGAGGCATAAGCTACAGTGCCTGGCCTGATAGAGATTCTTGACAACAGAAATTCTTTTAGTCACTCTGTATCCTGGTCATCATCTTGCCTGAATTGATCCAACCATGCAAGGAATAGTTCCTCTTTTCCTAAGATGTCGATGTGGAACATCCTGCTGAGTGCTACCCTTTGGCCTCTTAGTTGTTGGAATGACAGAAAGAGGGTTGCCAAACACAATATAGGACACCGAGTTAAACTTCTATTTCAGATAACACAGGATTTATTTTTAGTAAAAGTGCATCCCAAAGATGATATAGAACATGCTTATACTAAGATATTACTCACTGTTTATTTGAAACTCCATTTACTGAATAAATCTTGCAACCCTAGACAGGTGGAGTCAAAACCCTCCCATCCCCTTATAAGCAAGCAGAAACAGAAGCAGAGTCAAGAGCCTCACATGGAAGCCTTGACAAAACCCAAACTCTCAGGCAGACCCACAGAGCCTGGCTATGTGAAGGGCCAGGACCTGTTGAGGGTCATTGACATGACAGTTTCCCAGAGCTGACCTGGAGAGCTTTATCTACTGCCCCAATTACCTCATACCCAAACAATTCCACCCCTCTCTCTCAGCTTGTATATACATAGCTTGCATTCAGTGTACTTGCACTTGTCTGTGCCTTTGTACACGCTCTCTCTCCATCAGAGAGAATTCAGAATTTACTGAATGCCAACAATGTTACAGAGAACCACAAAGTGTTATCTTGTACACTATTTCCTCATCTTCACAACAACCCTGAGAGTAGCGTTGTTTACTATTATTGTTCTTCCTATTTTCCAGATGAGGAAACCGACCTATTTCCCAGATAAACTGAGGGACTCACCAAGAAGGTATTGCCAAAGACCCTGCAACTGATAACAGCTAAGGTAAACCAACTTCTTCCTGAGTGTCTTGGATGCCTCCCTCCTTTTCCATCTCCACCCACGACACCTACCACTCTATTCCTCCCATACCTGGTCATTACCATCCTCACACCCCCACTGGAATTCTTAAGAAATCAGAGTCCATAGGAAAGGAAAAAGGAGGGACATCCCCATCAAGATGGTGTTAGGAGGTGTCTGGGACTCCCTTAAGAATTGTAGGGATCAATACATTTGCCCACAGAAACAAAATTATAAAAAGTAGATAAACCCTACACTGCCAGACGAAGCAAATGGGTTGTGTTTTGCCAGCCGAAGAAGTGGCTTGGCCTTTGATAATATAATTTATATTGGCAGATGCAACTGGAGTTCAAGCCACTGACTTGGAAATGAACTCGCCTGATGCACACCTTGGAGACTTGTGTCTATTTCCACCGTGAGTGTGTGAGGGCAACTGAGTACACTTTGCTTTTGCTCCAGTTCAGTAGGAGCAGGCACCACGCCTTTGAGTGACTCATTGCCTCCCAGAAGCATTAGAGCACTGCTTTGGCTAGGGCTCAGCTCAATCTTTGCTTTTTCCTGATCAAGAAAGCCAAAGAACCCATACTTCTGTCTGTAGCATTTCTTCAGTGCAAGACATTTGCTGTCAGTTGCAATCACTATTAACTTAATGGCCTAACTACCTTATTAGCGTTCTGTTTTCCCTGTTGAGAAAGCTGAGACTTTACATCCTCTCAATTTCCTGAAAGAATCCAGAAAAGTGTGAAGAAAATAAATCACTTGGAAAGAAAGGTATGAGTGCAGTCTGTTTGGTCAAGCTTTAAGACTTCATTTCTGCTGTGAATTACAAAAAGATCACTGGTATTATGGCCCTTGGACCAAAGCGATACTCAGTTTCAAATCTGGTGGTCGAAAGGAGGCCTGACCACCTTCATCTTAGCCTGAAATCCTGTCCACAGAAAGGCAGAAGTGAGTTCTTCCAAAATAAAATAAAATCTGTATTGTTTAGGCTAATGTTATTGCCAAATGTCACTTCCACAGGGACCTTTTCTGCCTAATGCCTTCATTTTCCATGCTGGAGGACAAAATTACCCTCCCATCCCACAGGTTCAGAATAAAGCTCCCCTTTGCAAGCTGAGATGCCATTTTCAGCTTTGGGAGAGAAACAAATCATGTCATTGTCAAGGCTGTGACTGAGAACATCACGCTCTCAGCCCTACTGGTTTGGCCATAGTCAAAAGAAGTTGTTTGCTATGAATTCCATCACTCTGACTTGCCCAGCTGGGTCGTCCCCCCTCCCCTGCGCCAATTGCATTCACAATTCGAATGCCCTAGAATTTGTTCCAAGAACAAGTTAAAATTCCTGCTAATTTCAGACTTACCAACATTGCAAGTCTTTTCTTTTCTTTTCCTTTCATTTTTTTTAACAAAAGGACATTTGGATTGCTGGAAGAGCCTCTGTCGAGAGTGCCTGAGTCCAAAGCCCCCAGAAGAGGGAGAAGGAAGGACAGATTTGCAGATCTGAAGGATACACATGAAGTGTGGGCCACTGAGAAATTACCAAATTGCCTCTCAGGGCACAGGGGTCTTGGGGCCCCATGCTTGGTTCTGACACCTGTCACTATTCTTGAGTGGACCCTAGGAAGTCCATCTACTCAATACAGGCGTTAGGGTCCTCCCTGTTAATCTCTTGCCTTAGGACCAGTACCTAGTCCCATATTCATTACACTGTAAACTTCACCTTTGGGGCAGAATGGGAATGCAATAATTGTCCCATGAAATTGGAAAAAACACAAAGAATGTTTACCAAAGCATTGTAAACAATGTTATTTGACAGTTCATTGGATGGGGAAATGTGCTGGCATTTTTATTGCATTTGTTTTGAGCAGGTGTCTACGTGTGTGTGTGTCTGTGTGTGTGTGTGTGTGTGTGTTTGTATGTGGGGGGAGTCATTGTTTTCCTTTTTGAAGTTTGTTTTATTATCAAAATTTTTCTTTGGAAAATACCCCTTGCTAGAACATCCTTTCTAGAAACTTCCAAAAGAAAATACCCTGAATCAGAACAAGGTAAGTGAAGTTGTTTAAAAAGCAATAGCTTTGGTGGCAGAAATAATGAGATTTTGAATTTTTGCTCATTCTTGAACACTGTAATGTGAAGGGAGAGACTGTATCTCTGAACCCTCATTTATAACCTACCTTTGGGAAATGGTTAGAAACTGTAATAAAGCCTGCTTGTCGGGGTGGCTGTGAGCATAAAATAAAATGGGATAAAGGGCACAGCAAAGAACCTGGTGTGGAGTAACTGCTTAAGAATGTAAGAGCCAACTTTCATTTCACTTTCGTATGACAAACACTGGCTTCACCACTTTACCTAAAAGACTTCAATCCTCATCACCTCTCTGAGATGTAGATACTAAAATTATCCCCATTGTATAGAAAGGTGAGGTTCAGAAGGGTCCTGCCTGAGGACCATAGCTGGTAAAGGCAGAGGCAGGAGGCCCTGACTCCAGTCCTGGCTCTATCACTGCATGCTGCACAAGCTGAGTCCCACAAGCTAGAACGGGTCTATGGGTGTGTTTGCTTTGGCTCACAGTATTTAAAAAAAATTTTTTTAACTTAGTGTTCAACACTTAAAAAATTGGGAAAGATTTCACAATTCTGGATCTTTGACCTTTTTCTAAAAATTTGATACTGTAGTCACCCTGCCCCTGAGTTGTCATATGGCTATGATGGGCTAACACTGCAGCGGCTGTCACCTTTGAACAGTTGGGAGTTTGTGATGGTCCCTGTCACTCCTTATCCTCATACATTCATGTCCCTGCAAGAAAACCAGACATATCTGAGATCTCAACTCTCTCTCATTGCCTTCCCACACCTCACCCCCACTAAACTTAATTATACCCTGATGTTGCTGGATACCTCCAGGGCTCCCCACTGCATACCTCCCCACTCTGAGAAGGTCAGAAAGCCCAGGGAGCATCCTTGACCTTGAGCACATATCATCAGCTGTTTCCCTTTCTCCTGACTTTTTATTCCCTCGATGCTATCTCATTCCAGGACCTCGTCACCTCCACCTCCCTGGATCCTTGCAGACACCTTTCACCTAGTCTCCTGATGTACCCCTAAGGATTCAGCTCTTTCCAACTTCCTCAGGGTCAGCTTCTGGTGTGAAACCTGGGAAGTTACATAGGACTTAAAAGGCTACTGCTCTTGACTTAATGCTCTGCTAGCGCATGCTGAAGTTTGTAGTGATTTTTGACCTTTTGATTTTGTGCTGGGGCCAGTAAATGTAGCTGTTCCTACTCATGTTTCAACTCCTAACTCCAGCTGTACCTCCCAGTCTCTTTGAAACTCTGACACACAAAGAGTATGACAATATTTGTATGCTATAGTAGGCTGCTCCACTGTAGCCGGCCAGGGCCAGCTAAATTGGAGAAAACAGATGTCATGACAAACAGGGCAGCATCAAACAAAGTTGTAGTCCAGCTGTGAAGGAAGTTCTGACCTACAGGAGAAAGTCCTCTGAATTTATCTTAGCACTCGCCAGCTTTACTCCAGAAACTTCTCCTGCAATCAGAGTGATCTGTGAATTCATGTCTCATTCCTATTCCCCGTTCTCATTTCCAGGCCTTCATTAATGTGACTCCAGGTGCTGGAAACAATCACTCCCTTCTCAACATTACCCAAATCCTGCTCATTTTATCAGATCAGGTGCATCTCCTCCACAAAGCTTGCCTGGAGTACGTCAGTCAACATACTTCCTTCTTATATCAAATGATTATTAATTGCTTAATCTGTACCAGGTCCTGAACCACTATGGGGATACAATTGTAAGTAACATGTGTGTGTTTTTACCTTGAGGAAGCTTACTAAAGTTAGGAATGCAAACAAGAGGCCCTTTAATAGAGTGTGATCAGAGGTGTCACAGAAGGGGAGAATGCATTAATTTCCTAGGGCTCTGTGACAAATTACCACAAGCTTGGTGACTGGTTTGTTTTCTCACAGTTCTGAACAATTGAAGTCCAAAATCAAGATGTCAACAGGGCCATGCTCCCTCTAGGTTTCCAGAAGAATCCTTTCTTATCTCTTCTGCTGACTCCTGGTATTTCTTGGCTGGTGACATTAATCTTTACCTCCTCCACATGCCCTTTCCCTCTTCTGTTTGTCTGTTTTCTGTATGTCTCTTGTAAAGGCTACCTAGCTACCATACAGAAGAATATACTATATTCACTGCGGTAAGGAACATTCCCTCAATCCCCCTTCCAAAACTAGGTGTGATTTCCCTACTCTATGCTGTCTAGTACCTTGTACTTAATAATTTTGTGTGTACAAAAATTTTCTAGTTTAATGTCCACCTCTTCTGCTATCACAAGCTCTGGGAGGACAAGGCTATGTAGATCTTAGTTACTACAGTGTTTCCAGCACCTAGCACAATATGTAGCACTTACTGTGTGCATCATAAATATTTATTGAAAGAAAGAATGATCAACTGATTACTAAAATATTTTATGGAATTATGCACCAAACAAACATTCATTAAATAACTGGCCTCCGATCATAATCATATAATATATAATCATGGGAGATGATTAACTCTAATCAACAGAAACTGGAACTGATGGGGAGGTACAAATTTGACACGCTCAGTTTTGGGTATGTGAAATTTAAGGTGCTAGATCTTAGCTTTATGCCCTTGATCTTATTGTCAACTAAAGTCTTAAAGGCTCTTCCCATTCATATTGCTCATATATCTCCTCTGTCTTGCCCTATGCAAGAGAGAAAAACCATTCATGCTTCTCATTGACAGTTCTCACTCTTCCCTGAATACTACGTCATTGCTCAGTCTCTTGAAGTTGCTCTAAATCTTGAGTTTGTCACAACATACTTGTCTGCACACCCAGCTTTGCATTTCTTAATGTTTATCTGACATATTCCCAAAGTCTTTAATGCAGTAACTTTTAAGATGGCTATGTCAGAATCTGTGGCACAGCACTGAGGCCTTCCTTTGATACCAAAATGCACAAGTCAGCACTCCTTGGATATGCCCTTTTAATAGTTCAGTAAGCCTTTTCCTATGATGGATCTTGGGGTGACCAGCAGCTCTGGCCTCACTGGAACACCTTGGGGCTCTCTCCAATCTCGTTAACAATCTTTAGCTACTTTTCAGCACTGTTGCTTCTACCTTCTCATAACAAATAAGTAGAACCTGGAAGGCTGTCTGGGCCTAGACGAATTCAACTCCTACATCCTGGGCAGGCATCAGGCCAGGATCCTATGCCCAAGTTTCATTGCAATTCCATCAACAGCAGTTTCAAAAAGCAGTGTTCCAAAGTCACTCCATGTCAAAGCCAAGGTCAATAGTCTAAGACATGGTTGTCAGTCCAACTAGGGTTAGGCAAAGCAGACAATGAGTGTGGGAAGCCAAATGGAGCTGGGAGAGCCAAAGAGAAAGGAGGTTCAAGGGCGTTCAGGGATGGGGAGACTTTGGCCGTTTTTGATGCCTGCTGTATTTTGGTAGGCTCTGGAAGCTTAAAAAGGAAATGCTAGGCTGAAGACAGCTGAGAAGGTGGCCACCTGTGGATGGATTTGATTCAGAATAGGAGAAAGAGGCATTCATCTTGACTTCAAAGCCATCTACTCAGACACAGCAAATGTGCTCTGCATGAAGCTAAAGGGAGAGGTGTTAGTGCACATCACAGGGTTCCAGGCAGTGGACAGTCGTCTCCCTGCACACCCCAGGCCTTGTCTAGAAGCTTCCAGGGGCAGCTGCCAGCTCAGCATGGAGAGAAGAGGCACCACCAGCAGCAACAGCCTCCACTCTTGGGGCTCCATCTCCAGAATTCTCACCCCTTTCCAGGAGTGGCAAACAGTCCTCTCATTGACAAAAGGCCACTGTCCCCACCCCTTTATGTCATAGAAAAGCCATTCACACCTGAGCTACACACATTCTCCTGCCTGTTACACCACTACTGCCCTTCTGAGTTCTTTCATAAGTCTCCAAACCCCTGACAGACAGGAAATGGAGAGTGTGGTGTTGGATTAGGCAAAAGTCTAATTTTCTGTGAAAGAGAGTCATAAACAGGACAGTGTGGTCATTCATCAAAGGTCCTGGTGGCAGATTGGGTAATTCCTGGATGGAAGCAGAGTCAGGCAGAAGAGATATTAAGTACAGCAACTGATCTCTTCAGTGGGTCCACACTGAGAAGGAGCTGAGTTGAGGGAACACTTGAAGTTAATGAGCAAGACCCAGCACAGGCCTGAAAATGGCCAGAGCCTGTCCTTATATTTCCATATGGTTTGTGGAGTCAGTTCACTTAGTGGTCAGGCACAGCCAAGGAGCAGCTTGTACAGATGCCCAAAGCTCATTGGTCAGCTTTACTCTACTCAACTTCACCTTAAAGAAAAACATGGATTTAATAAACACCAAAGCTCTGACTGGCCCCTGAGACCTTTAAACAATCAGGTTCTGTCGCCTCTGGGAAGCTTCTGCAATGCCAAGCTGCCACATGCTCCCCAAAGATGAAATCTTAGTGAGCAGCACTACTATCATTTACCAGTAGCAGGCCAGGTGCGGGCACACAGAGCATTCACTTAGTCCTATTCCTAAGTCTCTCTCTTATCCTTAGAAGTAACTGGGCTCAGTCAAGTCACGGTTTCCCCTGGATCTCTGACCAGATTTCCCTGCTCATCCACAAAGAGGCCTGAATGGACTTGCAAATCTATCAATCTGCATGAGTCAGTCCCTTTCTTCCTTTCTTTGAATGTTTATGTGTCCCAGTGTTTTGGTAGTAAGGTCTACTCTCCTGGGCTCACCAACCAAGGCCTTACATGGCTGCTCCAGCCCCACCTCATGCATTCGCCCTTGAATAGGCCTGCTGACTCATGTCATCTCCTGGTGACTGCTAGGAAGTTCTGTCTCCTGCTTTGTGACTGCCAGCATCCCGCTTTTTCTCCCTAAGTCTCTCCTGACTTCCCCCAGCACAGTTGCTCTCTTGTAACCACAGTGAGACAGACACTTTGATCTCCTTCTTCTACTGCTCTTGCTGCTCTCCTCTGTAATCATAGACTTTGCTCATTCTCAGTGAGGGAGATCTGCCCCACAGGAGCCAAAAGTGGCTCTAGGCAAGGGGAGACTGGAAAAAATTTGCACTTATTATAATGAACAGATATTCATATAGTACATAAATAAATACAGTGTGTCTGTGGTATTACAATTTCATGGGTAAAGATGGAAGTTATGAAGAACTGTCTGAAAAGACTCCCTGGAGGCCACAATGAAAAACAGGTTGAAAAACACTAAATGGATTTATTCCTAAACCTTTTTCGCCTACTGAACTGAAGGGGTTCACATAGAATATATGTATATATATATATATATATGTATGTATGTATTTTTTTTTTTGGTGGCTCTAGGGTTTGAACTCAGGGCCTCTCACTTGCTCGGCAGGCACTTTACCACTTGAGCCACTCTGCCAGCTCCTTTACATAGAGTATTTTTGAAGAAATGTTAAATGTTGAAAGCTGAATGAATGCATAAATTAGTCCTCCAGTAATCCTGAGGAGTGGCATTACTGTCCTAGTGCAAGGAAACTGGTGCTAAATGGCCACCTCCCCCCGATACCATCTAAGTTCCAGAATTATTAAGTGCTTAAGGAGAAACATTTTAAATTCAGGACTTCTAGACTATAAGTCCAATACTATCTCACCTTGTTTTGGTATAATTGATAGAATTTATATAAAAACAGGAGAATGTGGTTTCTGATTTACCTTCAACATTCCAGAATGTTCTGGTTAGATATCCTAAGCCAATTTGAGCATCTAAGAAAAAACCTGGCAAATCAAGCCTGGGATCTTACAGTCTTAAGCAAAGATGCTGCAACACTGCTGTGGGTTTTGATGGGAAAGCCGGCCTTTTCCCTCTCATCCATGGAGGGGAGAACCTAAGGAAAAACCAGGTGTAGCTGGAGCCACCCACTTACCTTGTCACCCTGAGTCTTAAAATTGATTTAATTGAATTAAACTTTAAACAATCTAGTCTTGAGCCTCTTCTGTGTACTCAACTGAGTAGCATAAGGCTACGTTGCCCTTAGAGGATGGGAAGAATGAAATAAGAAGAGTATATACACCATTATAATGTAAGCTTCAATAAGATTATAGCCAAGATTTATGAAATCCTAAGCCAGGAGATGAGCTATAGTTGGGCAATAATGAGGACAGGAATATTATTAATAAAGATGTTTTCCTCATTTAAAGCAAAGCTAAGTGACATTTATAAGATGGCTTTCTGAGTCAATTGATTGAAACAGGAGGAGTTGAACAGCTCAAACCAGTGCTTTATACTTTTCAAGGTCAAGATGAGGTTTGAAATCTGATTCGTGAGTCTGTTCCTCATTTTTCTACTCCTGAGCTTATAAGCAGAAGGAAAGCTGTGGGGAAACTCCCTGCTGAGTACTAGTCTATCCTCCTGGGACATCACCTTTTACACTAGACTTTGAGTAAATGCCAACTACATTTACTGCTTGCAAGGTATAAAAAAAAAATAAGGAAAGTCTGAAATATGTGCTCTGACTTCAAGATGCTTTGGTTCAACTGTAGGTCACAACTGTAGAAAAACAAGAGACTATTAATGAAGCAGTCATTTTTGTGATGGTAGAGGTTGAGAAAAGAGAGCTACAAGCAACCAAAGTGGGCTGAAGTTGTTGACAAGGATGCTTCACAAAGGATGTAAGATTTAGTTGGGCTTGAGAGATGAATGGAATTTGGAGTGTGAGGGTAGAATGAACAATGTATTAAGGAACTAAGAAGGCACTGATTAACTTCAGTGTCTACATTCTGATTCAGGAGTAAAGGGAATGAAGTCTCATGCTTAGAGGCATGTAAACAAAAGAAAAAGGAACTTCCAGTTTACTTGGTATCCTGGCCCCTGGAAGATAACTCCCTAAGTATTTACCTGCCCCCCCTCAGGGCTGATTGGCAACCAGTTGTATGGCTGCCTTTGACAACTTCCTGATAGTAACTCCCACACTCACACTTGAGTACCAGTGTAAGAAGGTTTCTAATCTTGAAATGAACGACATTTTGTAGAATGTATAATCCAGGGAGTCTTTCATAGTAATCCAGACCTTAAGGACCAGCCAAAAGGATTAGATCCAGCACCATCCAACTGTAACCATTTTAGAAACATTTGGTGGTTACAGTTGTAAAGCTAAGCTATGATGACTATTCATATGATCAAATGCAGTGGCAATAGCTGGCCTTCCTAGAAGAAATAAGGCTGGAAGTGTACTTTCAAATCTTAGATTGCTGACTGGGTTTTTGATGCCCTATTTCCATCCTAACTGGGGCACAGTCTTGCCAACAGCAAAGAAAAACTCAGCAGTCCTGAGGCAGGTCCAAAACACATGGAGAAAGGTCCTCAGGCCTCTGGGGAGCTACTGGAATGAGTAAGGCATGGAAATAGCCAGAATAGAGCTCAAATGATAAGATTCCTAATGGGACATGAGTATGCATTTTGCCAAGATTCATTCTAATTTTGGAACTCAATTGGAAACTTCTGAACGTCATGTTCTATTTGACTCTAGCAAAACAGCTCTGCATTGCTTTGTGTTTATTTTATCCCTCAAGATCAGAGCATAATTTACTTGTAGCTAGATTTTTGTGTTTAGCACAAACCTCCATTTATAAAAACACGGGTTTTTCCCTCTTTCCCAAGGGGGAAAAAGATGTACACAAATTGAAAAAGGCTCCACTAGAAAAGCATGCACACCCAACACAGAAAATATATGCAAGCAGACGTGCCCGTAGGAGAAATATTTTTATAAAGCCTAAAGTATCCTGAGTCCTCATACTTGGCATAAAATAGTAATGACTAGGAAAATCCTCTCCTCCTTAAGAATATGTCTTCCCATGTTCAAAGAAATATTTTGAGAAAGAAGATTATGGCTTCCGTTGGAACTAAACTATGTCCTCCACTTATATTGAGAATGTTTTCTTTTCAGTACCGCTTCTATCTTTTCTTCATTTTTGGTTTACTCTCAAATAAACTTCCTGGTCTTTAATGGTACAAAATCAACTTCTACTCTAGCTAAATTTTAGTAGTGTCTATAATAAAAGAAAAAAATGAGAAGACCTGGGGATAAGTTTCCATTAGCCAAGACTCTTAAAGAAATCCGATTTGAAAAAACTGAAGCCAAAAACAACAACAACAACAAAAAGCCAGATGATATATTGGCTCTAAAGAGACTTCGCTACCACCTCCAGCTGGAAAGGTGAAGAATGCTGATTGGGCTTGTAGATGGTCAATTAGGGTTCATTATAAACTGCCAAGTTTTAAGGAAGCAAAAAGACATGCTGTCACAGTGCTTCAGAGCTAGCACATTAGGATTTTAGACAAAGCATTGTTTCTCAAAACCAACGGTATCAACAAAAGAGGATCTCATCGCCATCAGTGGTACATTTGCATCATTATCCACAAGACTGTTCTAGAACATCATGGGTACTTCCTCTGTGGATATGAGCATCAAGAAGGCAGCACAGAATAATGACTAACGGTATGAGCGTGGCTCTGACTCAAGTTCAAATCCTAGCAGTGTCATGTGATAACTGGCATTTTGGCAAATTACTAAGCGTCTTTAAGCATATCTTTTTATTTGTAAAACTGTTATGATAAATAGAATTTTTCTCTTAGATTCTCGTGTGGATTAAACGGAATAATATACTTCAAGTGCCCGCTATGTTGATGAGCACTTAAGGATCACCAAATGTTCATTGTGACTATTGTTACTTTCATTAGCATCATCACAGTTATTAATATTAACTCATGTGCCCAGGAATTTCAAGGCTAGAGAGTTCTAGAAAGGGTAATAATGATGATTTCCATTCTATTACCTTTCTGGAAAAGGAGACGTTCTACTACTCCTCTTCTCCACTGACTTGTAGCCCTCTTCTTTGCCTTAGGTTTGTTTCAGATCTACCTCTTCCACCTTCCATAATTCTTCTTCTAATCCACTGAGGCATGAAACAGTGATGTACTTGGGTAGAAAAAGGAAGACAATATTGCCCTTGATATATGATGTAATCTTTCCAAAAGAGATTCCACAGGCAATCAAAATCCAGAAAATTGTGAGCAACAAAATATAACTCCTCAGAGAGATAGCAAAATAGTACACCAATTTTTAGAGCCAAATGGCAAGTAATGTATAACCCTACCACTACATCACAAAGGAGAAATTATGAAAATCTGTAGGGAAAATTGGAGTCTTCATGAAGACTGTACTTCTCCCTTCTCTTTCACTCTATTGTATCACACATTTCATGAAACTTTCCATTGAAGTTTCCAGAAGCAGGGATGTTTCAACAGAGACTGGTTCCTCCACTTCCACCACTATTGCCAGGGTTCTTGTAGCCTATAGACTTAGGACATAGGGTTTTTTTCAAGTAAAGAAAGAGTTTAGGACAGGAAAATGGTTTACCCTTGGAGTTTGACCTCTGTGTTCTGCTGAATGTCTATGGAAGCAATTACTTGGGATTGCAAATCTTATTTTTTTTAAAGTTTCATATGTTTTCTTTCTAATTATGAAAGGCAAGTAGAATAACACCTTATATTTTTATAGAACTGGCCCTTGGAAAGTGCTACAAATAACGTTATTCTCTTTCCTGCCCGGAATTCCTGATGGAAGCAATGCATTTTCCTCTCACCATTTTTATAGATTATACAATCCGTCAGAAGTGTTGTGGAGGCCAAAACCTGGGTTTTCTTTGGAATCGAAATGTAGTATTAGGTTTCCTTCCAATTAGAAAAACATTTCTAAGCAAAAATGGGGTCTTATGCATAACATTCAAAGTAATTGCCATGAGAAAGAAGTCTGCTAAGACTTCTTGCTTTTCAACACAGTAAAATCATCACTTTCTCATTTTCTTTCATATTATTTACACCCATAACTGTAGTGGTGGTGTAGTACCCTGTGGACATCAGAATTACATGCTCCCAATAGTAGCAGGCATTGTTTTGTGACACTTATGTGTATTCGTGGTCACAATGCATTTCTTCCTATGAGCTGCAGTCTTAAGTACTTGGGAGCCACATATCAATCCAGAATTCCCTTATTTTCAGATGAGAAAAAAACTAAGGCTCAGAGAAGTCAAATGGTTTATCTAGAGTTCCAAAGAGAGAAGAAGGTGTGTCTTTAAGGTTTTTGCTCATGGCATTATCACAATGCTGGACTGCTTAAAGTACCACAGCTGCTAAAACAAACAATCCCCTAAATGCAAAAAACACTTAGCACTCATGTGACAGCACGATGTGGGTTTTCCTAGTCACCAAGTGATAGGTGTCCTCCATGCAGTGATTCAGGGACTCACGCCCTTGCATTTCATGGCTTCACTATCACAGGGTGATGACTCTCAACTAGGAGTGTGTTGGCTCCCTGCTGGACACTTGGCATCGACTGAAGATACTTCTGATTGTCACGACGGGGGTTACCCCTGGCATCTAGTAGGTTGGGGCTAGGAATGCTGCTAAACATCCTATCACACAGAGGACAGCCCCCATAATATGTCAACAGTGCCAGGATTGAGAACCATTGCCCGAGGGCTTCATTATTATCTTCATGTAGGCAGCTACACAGGGATGAGAGGGTGCTGATAAGATACCAGTGTCTTGGCCCAGAAATGACATTGGTTATGGATTCCCACATCAATACAAGAGAAATTGAGAAATGATCCTGGTGGCTATTTCCAGCAACAAACTTTTCAGGGCGCTAGAATTTGTGGTGTACAGCTAGTCATCTTGTCACCATGTCACTGGCAAGATTTGAAGTGTACATTTTCCTGGCGGCTCACAACATTGCTGAAGAATAAATAGAGCTAATACAACTAGTGATATATAAATTCATCCCTGAACTCCTCCCCAGGGTCCAGACTCATCTGTCCAAGTCCTACTCAACACATTCTTAGGTACCACAAATGTAACACAGCCAAGCAGAATTTTTTATTTTCCTACCAAAATTCTCTCTCTCTCTCATCTTTCCTGTCTCAGCAAATGACACCACCAAACTCCTTCCCATTTTCTTTTATCATCATCCAATTGCTCAGCAAATCTTCCCAGCTCTGTTTCTAAGACATATCCCTGTAGGTATTGTCACTGGAGTGGGGGGAGGATAAAAGGGGTCCCTTAGCTTCTCAGTTTCCAACTTGAGATTCACAATGAAAAGCATTTCAAAGGGTCTCATAAAAAAAGAGAATCTCTCCAGGTAAAATTGTAGCAAGGATTTATTTTAGTAAAACAGAATAAAATAAGGAGAATAGGAAAGGGAGAAAGAAACGCTCCCTGCTTCCCTTGCAGGAAACAAGTGAAATCTCAAAATGGTGATTTTTTTTTTTTAACTGGAGTCTTTATACTTTCTGAGATGGGGGACTACACTTGGTCATGTCACCTAGCAACCCCTAATCATTAGAAGCAATGGGTTCCTGGTGGGCCTAGTGTCCAAAACATGGCCAATGTGTGTGCTATTTCTTATTCAAAAACATGGAGATGTGTCTAGGCTTACCCAAGACACAATAGATGAGTTTCAGGACTTCCATTTTCCAGACATGCCCTCCAATTGTCTGTCTCTACTCATTCTAAGAGTTTGCAGCTTCTTAACATCTCAAAGGAGAAGGCAGATGCAGACAGCCCCTTTCTGTCTCCCTAGTCTTATAACTAAAGATCTCAAAGGTGAAGGTCATGGGTGGGAGCTTGCTGCTCTGATTTTTCTTTTTTTCAGCTTTACTTTCTGGTTTAAATTTAAGTCTGGCCCTTTAATATTTATGATTTTTAATGTCCGTGACACATCATCTTTCTTTTCTGCCTCAGCATGACCATGGATGACCATCTCTGGCCTGCACTACTGCAATAATCCTCTAATTATCTGTTCGCCCAGAGTAACCGAAGTGGTCTTTATTATTGCAACAATATTTCTTCATAGATGGTGCCAACTCACTGTCTTGGTAGCTTGGAGCATGCCCTGGTACAGATCACCTGTGACCAATTTACTTCACCCCATTACTCTCACGATCACCTGGACTTGCTATTGGTTTGATTTGTTTTCACCATGGTCACCTTCTGTACATGCTTCTAGATCCCTGGGATAGCACTGGGAAAACAGAGCTAATTTGGAAAAAGGGTCAGAATGATGTCTCTCCTGTCCATAGTCTAGTCCATGAGGCCCATTTCTCTCCGACCTCCTCTCCTGTAGGACTCCACCTCTTCTCTTCACTGAAGACACTGGCACGCACACTGGCCCTTCACTTTGCCAGCCCCTCTTGGTGCCCTTTGGCACATTCTTGCCTGGATGCTTGAACAGCTGCTCCCTTCCCTCCAGTTCAGTCCCAGGTGACTTCTTCTCAAAAGCCAGCACTTGTCAGAAACTGCTGACCCCCAAATCCCCATCTCTTATCCCTGTTTCATTTTCGCTGTGGCACTTGCCCTCCAGTGAGTTGTAGGCTATCCTTTGTTTTCTTGCACACTGTTTGTCCTCTAGTAGAATGGAAGCTCTATGAGGGAAGGAGATGTGGCAGTTTTGTCACTCACTGTGTCTCCAGCTCTACAGCAGTGTGGTACATAGTAGCTATCAACAGTCATCAAATCAATGAACAGAGTATTGGGCCTCAGAGGATGAGGAAATGGAGAATATGAACTTTTAGCATTGGGAGTATAAATGGGTCTCATGGATCACTAACTACAGAAGCCTCCTAGAAACAAGCAGATAAATCCTGACTCAGGACTGCATTCTCTATGACCAGCAGATGGTTAGGTTGCTTCAGAAACCTCTGTGTATTATTTACCCAAAAGTGACCTCTGACACATCCCCCTTCTAGGAGCAACACACAGAATTGCCATTGCTAGGGGGAGAAGAAGAGACCTAATTAGGAAATATTTTGTGTGATGACGTTGCTTTTCCCTCCCCAGTCTCTCCCTAACCTCTCTTTCTCTTTCTCTCTGGTATGCTCAGCTTGCCTTCTTCATTATCAGCTAAGACTATCCTGTGATTTTGAAAACCTCATGACCTGAAAACCAGATTCCTGGTCTCAAGCATCCCTGGAAGGTTCCTATGTCTGGCTGCCTGGCTGCTTCCTGAGACCCCACTTCAGGGACAGACGCCCTTAGCACACACATGTGACCTCATTCACCATCTTCATTTTCTTTTACAGATTAATTTCTCCATTCCTTCAACTAACAGTAACTGAGCACCAAACTAAGCTTCAGAATGGATACAATTGGTCCTTCATATCTGCAAGTTCCATACCCATGGATTAAAAAACAAATTCCAGAAACTTCCAAAAAAGCACAGTTTGAATTTGCTGCATGCCAACACTGTGCTGAATCCATACAAACGAAGTGATGTATACTCATTGTGCTAGGTTTTCTAAGGATTATAAGTAATACAGAGATAATATAAAGCATAGGGGAGGATGTGTATAGTTATATACAAATACTACACCATTTTATATAAGGGAGGTGAGATCTGAGTATCCACAAAATGTGCTGGAACTAATCTCCCGAGGATACCAAGGGATGACTGAATAAGCAGAGTAGATTTGCCTTGATGTTAATGAAGTGTAAGCTTCAGAGCCCATGGTCACATAATTTTGCAAGCTTTGCTAAAGCAAAATATTTCAACCATAATGAGGTATAAGACTCTTTTTTACTCTGACCCCCCCTTTCACCATATTTTTGAATACCTTATGCAGGGTATTGCCACAGTATTTTTGGAGCTCTGCTGAGGTGAAGTTGAGTTAAGGTGTATTTAGTTTGGGTTTAATGGGATATATTTAGTTGGTTCACAGTTACCTCAATACATAGTTAAGTTATAACTATTCATCATCATTACTTCTAGAAATACTCCTACAACTCAAGTCCCAACACATGCAGCATCATGATGAAGGCTCACAGATGGAAATGTGCCACTATAGAGGTGAGAGTATAGATTCCGGCTCTGGAAATATATGGGAAATGGAGGACCATGAAGGTTTGAGATCATGCAGGCATAGTGATCAATGGGAATTCCTTCACTTATCAACAATGAAAAATTGCAAGCAGAAAGTTCAATTCTCTTTGCCATCTAGTCCAAGAAATTGTCTTTTTCTATTTAGGGCACAAATCTATAAGATCATTCTAAATAGCAAATAGTCCTTCTGTGGATCACCAGTGTATACATACCAACTATTTAAATTAAAATATGAAAAAATAGATCTGCCATTTTAGATGAAAGATTGCATTATCTCTCCCTAGCTTTTTTCCTCAAAATTGTTGTCATATAAAGAGAACTTCAAAGACTATGTAGTCAAAATGGTGTGAAGGGAAATGATTTTATAATGGTATGATAGGTTGTTAACCACAAAAATGCTATGCAATTTTGCTGGGGTTTGTGATGCATGTGGTGTTTTCAACATTCAAAGATTTATAACTTATTTTGATTTCTTCTCTTATTCCAAAAAATATTTCATTTTCCTAAATGAAGCCCCCACACTTGTTAGGCTTCAGGCCCCAGAAGACTGCCTGGATTGGGTCCTGGATATAGGTACAGATAATGTGTGCTATAGTTTGGATCTTAAATATCTCCAAAGGCTCATGTTAGGTGCTCAATCCCCAGCTGGTGCTATTGGGAGGGACCTTTAAGAAGTGAGATCTCGTGGGAGGTCTTTAGGTCATTGGGGGTGTGTCCTTGAAGGAGACCCAGACTCTTCCTTACTTGCCATGGTTTCCTTACTTCCTGGCCATGGTTTTCCTCTGCCATGTGCTCCCACCATGATGTGCTACCTTGCTACAGGACCAAAGCAACAGGGCCAATTAATAACAAACCAGAATCTCCAAATTGGTAAGCCAACATAAAACATTTTCCCTTTGTAAGTTACTTTTCTCAACTATTTCATTCTAGTACAATTAGTACAATGTGCTTTTGGTTGTTAAAGAGACATTAAAGGTAGACATTAAAGGAATCTCATAGAAAAACTATAGGAAAGAAATTATCAAAATGCAATTGACACTTCTATCTACCAATATCTCATACACCTCACCCCTCCTAAAAACAATCTCCAACAAATTGGACTCTTAACACTTACTCTTTTGAGGAAAATGAAGGGGCCAAATTATGGTGATGAGTAATAGATCAAATATGGCAATTCTCTTCTTTTCCCTTTGCCATAACACTAAGGGGGAAAGGCAGCAAGTATGATGAGGCTAACAGTGACTCTTAACTCAGTCACCCTAGGCCCTAAGAGGGTGCTACATGAACTTCCTGCCAATCACTCAAGAGCTGATACAACAAGTTGGAAGCTGGAAGATCCTGAGGGCAGTCATAGCATGGAGAGAGTGAATATTCCCTCTGGAAGCTCTGTGCCCACCTCCTTTATTCTCCTTTATTCAACTGATTCCCAGTCATTCAGCGAGCCTTTGACTTTGATAAGACAACTTTTACCAGAACCTGAACTACAAATTGATACTATGCTGCCCAGCCCTGTCTTTCAATCCTCCACAGACTTGTTTACATATAATCCACCAAGTGGAGCCAATAACCAATGACCACAGACTGTGATTATCATCCCATAAAACAAAATAAAACACATCACGGTTTTCCTCCATAAACTAACCAAAAATGTGAAGGGATGGAAAATTAGAGTAGCAAATTAAGTCAACAACAAATAATCATTTACTCCAGAGTCCGGTGACCTTTTCATTGAAGGTAACAGGTATGATTAAATAGCCTCTTGCTGAGAGGGTGTTGAAACTGAAATTCTTTAGGCCTGACTCATGGCTTTTCCACCTTGTTCCTGGCTCCTCTCAACCTGTGGGGAGGACAGGTTGCCTGTCATAACAAACTCTGGGAAATCCCCGCCTCAGGCCTGCCTTGGAACACTGGAACACGAAACCAGTGTTTTCCTTTGTCATTTTAAGTTGTTTGTGTGCTGTGCAGGGAGAAGCCTGCAAGCAGGTACTTGAACTGGGTGGAAGGAAACCTGTAAGGATCAAATAGCAGCCTAGACCCATGGCCAAGGCTAAGGGGACGAGCAGAAGCCTAGTCCAAGAGGGTGGCTACAGCTGCACTCCAAGGCTGTCATTATTTTCTTACTGGAACCCCTGAAATATTGTTATTTCCTATTTAAACTTCTGTTAGTGTACCACCCAGGACAATGATTAGGACAAGAATGTGATGGTGAGGTAGGCTGGCATCTATTTTGGTTGTTTGTTTTCATTAGGATTTCTCCGTCTTCAACACTACATTGCTCTGCAAATTCCTTTTTTTTCTATAGATATCTTCTAATCCTTGCTGTGGGGTTCCCCAGACCCCTCCCAGCTTCTCATATGATACCAGAGACTTAAAGATAATCAAGTTGGTGATGATACATAATTCCTACTCAATGTTTCTCTTAAGTCTATAACTGAAGGGATGGGAGAGGAGAAGGAAGTGAAACTGGAGAGCCTAAATAATTTGTAGTTAGATCTGAGATTTGTGAGGGACTTACTGCAGAGGGCTTGGTTTTACACATGTCTTTGGACCCTGGGAACCAGATTCTGCCCTTGACTGTACCCATGTGTCTCTCATCCCTCAGCTAATACCAAGACAGCCAGCCTCTACCCTCCCAGGATGTGGGAACACATATGAGGGTCCCATGAGATGGGGCCTTGACCCTAGAGAGCAAGAGGAGGGGCTGGGGGTGCTGCACAAGGTAATTAGTATGTGGCTCTTCTCAATGAAAAAGAAAAATTTTATGGCAATGGGAGAAAACAAGGGAGGAGCAAAGGACCCACAGATTCTGAGAGACACACCAGGGAGCCCAGACTTGGAGAACCCAGGGTGGGCCTCAGACCCTCATTTTTTCTGGCACCTCCCTTTGCCAAAAATGCAGACTTCAGAGTGGAAATATTTTTGGAGTCACATATAACAATCAGATTCTATTTGAGTTAGGTTTTAATAAAATTGATTTTGAAAAGTTCAAGAATTGGAGTAAAACAAGACTGAAATTCTAGTATTTGTTGCCTCACACACTCCATTCTTTGCTTTATGAAGATATAAGGTAAACCAAATTAATATAATACACTTAAACCAGTTCTGACGCATAGTGGATGCTATATAGAAACACTATTTGCTTCCCTAATTTAACTATAAACAATTATTATTATTGTTTCTTAACCTTCCTTCCTTCCTTCCTTCTTTCCTTCCTTCCTTTCTTCCTTCCTTCCCTCCTTCTTACCTTCCTCCCCTCCTCCCTCCCTCCCTCCTTCCCTCCTTTCTTTTTTTGGCAGTACTGATGTTTGAACTCATGGCCTTGTGCTCGCTAGGTAGGCCCTCTACCCTTTAAGTCACACCTCCCCCACCCCCAGCCCTTCTTTGCTTTAGTTATTTTCTGGATCAGGTCTTGTGTTTTTGCCTGCAGCCAGCTTCAGACAGAGATCTTCCAGATTACAGTCAGGCGCCTTTACCTCTAGCCCTTTGACTTTGTTAACAAATAGCTGTTTTGAACAAAAAAGTAAGTAAATAGGGGCCAGCATGGTGGCATGTTCCTATAATCCCAGTTACATAGGTGGCAAAGATAGGAAGATCCCAATTTGAAGCCAACCCAGGCAAAAAAAAGTTATTGAGACCATATCTCAAAAACAAACAAACCAACTATAGTGGTGCATTCCTGTAATCCCAGCTACTCAAGAGGCAGAGATGGGAGAATCACTGTCAAAGGCCAGCCCCAGGCAAAAAGCATGAGACCCAACCTGAAAAATAGCTAAGGCAAAAAAGGCTGGGGGTGTGGCTCAAGTGGTAGAAAACTTGCCTAGCAAGCGCAAGAACCTGGGTTCAAACCCTATTACCACCAAAAAAAAAAAAAAAAAAGGTAGATAAATAAATCCTAAGCCGTATTATTACTTTTCTTTGTTAATTCACATGAGTAGACAAAGCAATAAGCTAGATAGACCCTTAAGTGAGATTAGATCTTTAAGGACAGCTGTTCATAGCAGGGGATAAGCCTGATGGAGTGCCTGTGTAGGAGAGTTGCTGTTTGCTTAGACTCTGCTGTGGACACTCCAGGGAGAAAGCCAGAGAGATCAGAGCCCCAGAGCTGAACTCTGCACTTGTGAATTATCAAACTGTGAAATCTACCAAGTTCCTCTGAGCAGCCATTTCTTCTTGCTAGGCAAGTTTTCTACCACTTCTTTTACAAATGGATGTGATTAAACCATCTCCCAGGAAGAAGACCAAGTGACTATGGGGCGATCAGCTGACTCTGCCTATAACAGTATATAGATAAAGGGGTTCTGGAAACTGGAGTTCATAATGGAGCAGAAAAGATGAGGAAGGAAGAGCAAAATCCACACCAGGGAATGGCATGCAAACAACTTGCTGATAGGGAACTTGATCATAAATACACACACATACCCAGTTACAATCAATATTCACATCTGATTAGAGAGATGATTCTGCTGTTTTTCTCAATCCTTTCTTGGCGAAGGATCTCAGAACAGCTTTATCAGGTGGCTAACCTTAACACTTTTGCCCTTTGTTGTTGTTTTGCACTCTGGAGTTTGAACTCAAGTCCTTGCAGTTGCTAAGCAAGCGCTTTACCATTTAAACCACACACCCCAACCCTTTTTGCTTTAGTTTTTGTTGTTGTTTTTCAGATACTGTCTCATGCTTTTGCCCAGGTCTGGTCTCTCAGTTCAATCCCTCTACCTCTACCTCCCGAGTAGCTGAGATTACAGATGTGTGCCACCAAGTCCAGCTTGTTTTTTGAGATAAGGTCTTGCCAATTTTTTGCCTGGGTTGGCCTCAAACTGAGGGAGAGCCTCCCATCTTCACCTTCCTGGTAGCTGGGATTACAGACTTGCACCATCACACTTCTCTACACCTTCACTGTATAGCTGTCTGGGGCTCTGGTCCACCCTCATCCGCTCCATCTTAGGTGACTTACAACCGCCTCTTTCATGTGGGACAAGTTTGTGATTGTAGACAATTCACAGTGCTTAAAGTTCAGTGTTTAAGAATAGCCATTATTACCTCTAAAACCATTGCAGGTCCAAAATCCATTGTCCACTGTAAAATGAGAATAATTTCACAAGGTGTTAAAAAATATTTTAATTCTTTTAGCACAATGCCTGACACTTACATAGTAAAAAAAAAATTAATGTTAGTTGTCATCATCATTACTTTTTATTTTGGGTGGTACTGGGGTTTGAACTCAGGGCTTTGCAGTTAAGCAAGCACTTTACCACATGAGCCATACCTCCAGTCCCATTTTGGAAAAAGGTCTTGCTTTTTGCCTAGGCTAGCCTGGACCTCAATTTTTATGTATCCCACAGTAGCTTGAAAGACAGGTATATGCTACCATGCCCAGTTTTCTTTCCCATTGAGATTGGGGGGTGTCTCATAAGCTTTTTTGCCTCGTCTGGCCCAGAAACTTTAACCTCCTGATTTCAGCCTCCACATAGCTTGGGATGATAGGTGCCTGCCACTCCACCCAGCTATTGGTCAGGATGGGGGTGGGGGGTCTCATGAATTTTTTGCCCAGACTGTCCTCAAACCACAATCCTCCTGACCTCAGTCCCCCAAATAGCTAGGAAAACAAGCAAGAGCCACTGGCACCTGGTCATCGCCATCTTTATAATCCCATTATGCTACTCGTTATGGTGGTTCCCAAAAGATGCCCTTCTAAGTCACTGCCAGTGTTTTCTCTTTTCATCAGTAGATGATGGCTTTGTGAATCACTCTGACTCATGGCAGGAAAAGACAACCTTCAAGTGGAGGGTTACAAACAAAACAAAACACCGATTTCCTGATGATGCAAAAGTCATTTACTTGATACCTACTTCCTCAATCCCAATTGGTCCAAGTGGAATCTTGTTTCATTATTTAAGGCCACACAGTTAGTCACTTCTAGGCAGTTAATTTACCTCCAAAGGGCCAGCCTGGCATCTTTATCCTAAGTTTGTGATGGAACCAACACTATCTCATTTTTGGATGTTGACATTCCGCTTTTCTTTGGAGCTACTTAAATGCTGACCTTAGGGGACATAGAGTGGCCTGGTTCCAGTTCATCATCTGGAGTAGGAACCAGTGGACATCAGCTGACCTTCAATAGATGGGGTGTCCTCAGAATTCATTTGTAACTAAGATACTGCTAGCATTGTAATATTTGGGATTGCATCCCAGATCAAGATGCAACAATATGAAGCCTACTCAGCTGCCACATAACTGGGCTGACGCGAGGTGATAGGGTGACATCTACAAAGGGGGATTGTGAAGCCCTCTGCATGGGACAGAGACCCGGTGTCAGCAGCCAGGAGTACAATTGCCACCAGGAAGACAGCGTTAAGCACACAGTGATTTCCCAGAGTCTGCCTTAGCCTAGTCAACTTCTCCCTTGAGATTTTTGCAATTATGTTTGTTTTGATTCCATGCTCACTGAGCAACCTTCAGATTCTTATTTTAGTCACCCCAGGCACCACAATACCCCAAAGAAGTGCTCTAGTTTATTGGAAATAAGTACTTCAGTTACTGGAACAGTAGTACCTGTCATTGTTTAGGAATAAATTTGTTTAATAGCTAATAAATCAACTACCTATAAGTTGAGCGTGATTCAGTCCTTTATGGTCTAGCAAGCTCCAAGTGGACTGAAAAAATAGAGGTTCTTTTTGAGAAAGCTGAGAACCAAACTTTAAATCAACATTTGTTTAAATGCTGTTTTGCCTTGGTTTTGTCATTTAAAGCTGGGGAAAATAACAGTGCCTGCTTTGTATGACTGTGGTGAGGATTAATGATTTAATGGATGTAAATTATTTATATGCATGCATGTATGAAAAATGATTAACCAATGGAAAGTACTGGGAATAGTGCCTGCTATTCACACTGACCCATGAGGTAGTGCTTCCTTACCAAGAATGCCCTGATAGAAGAATTAGGAGGCATCTGTCTTTCCTACACTTTCTCATACAACCCTCAGAGATCTTACCTTTACTGATCACTCTGAACACTAGATTTTAAATCAAAGTGACAGTCAGGGCTGCATCTGGAGCACATGACCTGTATGGTCAAACCAGAGCATAGGTCCTACTCTGGTTTAATGTCTCCATAACATGGAATGAGGAGAGAGCCACCTGGGAAAGGAAGTGGTTGACCAGGGTCACTTGGCTAGTCCTTTCATCAGTTACATAAGCTGTGGGGCCATGCTAACCAGCTTTCTGTTACTATAACAAAATACCTGAGATAGTCAAGTTAAAAAGAGAAAAGGATTGTTTTGGCTCACAGTTTTGGACATTTCAGTCCATGGTCAGTTAGCCTGTGCCAAGGCAGCACATTATAGCAGGGAGCTTGTGGTAGAACAAACTTATGGCAGTTTGGAAAAGAGAAAGGAAAAGATCAGCTTCCCACAATCTCCTTTGAAGACAAGCTCCACCTCATGACCTAAGACTTCCTTCTAGTCCCCACCTCCTAAAGGCTCCACACCTGCCAACAGTACCACAGGCTAGGGACCATGCCTTTAACACATGGATCTCTAGGGGACACTTATCCAAACCATAGCAAGGACCCAGTTCAAAATAAAAATGAGGGAGCCCTTCTTGAAAAATTATTATGAATTTCCAGATGGTGTTCTCAAAATGGACCCCACCGCAGGGGAGGGGAGGGGGGGGAGGGAAAGGAGGGGAGGGGAAGGAAGGGAGGGGAGGGAATGGCTACTTCAGAAAAACAGTTTCTGCCAAGCAGTTCCGATAGGCAACTGCCATGGGAGGGACAGCTTTGGCTTCTAGGAGTTCCCTTTCCCCAACGTCCTGAACCAGGAGACCATCCTGTCTGTCTGAGCCTCCCTCAGGAGCCATCTGCTCAGATGGGAGGGACTGTAGCTGGATTTCCACTAAACTCAGTCATGGGAGTTAGGGTAGAATGTTTTGAGGCAACCATTGTATTCCTTCTTCGAGTTTTCAAGATGGGTGGGCCAAGGAAAAATGGACTCTACAAATACATGGTCCCATTACACTTATATGTAGGAAAGTGCTCTGTTCATACAGTGAATCTGACCTGGGTGTTGGGAACAACGTTATCATTTCTCCAACCCAGTGTAATTTTGCAATGGTCACCCACAGCATGGATGCATGGACCGGCCTTCTGATACACAACACAAAGCTCTTTGGAGAGAGAGGCACCTACATCACCCTCCAGTGTCTTTGAACATTTCCGTTTATTTTGTTCTGATTTGAGAATCTAGAAATGCAGTGCAAGACATTTCTGTGCTGGGAATTTGCAATCTGGTTGCAGAACTCAGCAGCGGCCCCAGAGAAATGTTTTTCAAGGCTACAGAGAAAATAAGGGCTGGAAAAATGTGTGCTTATTGCCAGCTCTCCCCACATTACTTACATAAGAGCTCGTGCTGAAACAGGCTGTCCTGCCCAGACTCAGGATCAAGAGCGACACTCCTAGGGATGATGACAGAAACAACGTGGGAACCACAGGGCTATGACCCATGACGTCCAGGAAGGAACACCAAGTGGTGTGTGGTGATTAGCCCTTTCACAATGACACGGTGGTTTCCTGGGGTGTTTTCAAGCTTTTGGGTGGTGGCACAGGCTACAAGATGTGTGTGGAGGGGGGCCCTCTGGGAACAAGATATGGCTAAAGAATACTTTCTTGTTTTTCATTTTGAAGGAAGAACAATGCACATATGACAGTGTGTGAACTAAAGAGTAAAGTCAAAAGTTCAGGCATTTTCTGACCTTTCAGATCTACCTTGACTTGCTAAAAAGCTATAGAAACACTGCATTCAAATCCGGGAACTGTTAAGATTTGAGTGAAATTGTGTACTGCTTATTGCAAAAAAAGAAAGAAAGAAAAGAAAAAAGGAAGAAAGGAAAGGAAGGGAGAGGAAGAATAAGAAAAACAGGAGGGGAGGGGAGGGAAGAGAAGGGAAGGGAAGGGAAGGAAAAGAGGAAAGGAAGGAAGGAAAGAAATGTACTAGGCTCTTTTTTCATAAAACAAACATGAAACTCTGCCAGGAAAAAGTGCAAAACCCATAGACAGATTATGCTTAAAGGTCCAAGGGGAAGACTTGCCTCCCCCATGTGTTACTGAAAAGCAGATGTGATGAGCAGAGTTGCAAAGGCTCACTATCAAGCTTGGCAAAGCAGCCACGAGGCAGTCTAAACTGTTCTCAACAGCCCTGCTCTGAGGGAGCCGCCATGGCCTCTTTGTGTTGACTGTTCCAGGCTTGAAACGAATATCAAAAAAAACATTTTCCATATGTTTTGGCTTAACTTCTTGTTTAAATGTGGGTCCATTTATTTGGATTCCTTCTTCGATGGGCTTCATGAGTAATTACTCATTTACTTTTCTGCTCGCCAGTCATACCTGCGTGTTCATTTTCCTTGAGCCAGACACACCTAACTCTTAGTGTCTGTCATTACAAATAAGGTTTCCACTTGTTGCCTTGGAATGACAAGTTGAAACTAGCACAGCCCTACACATAGGCGATATTCAATAATTATTTTATTGATGGGGGTCACATTTCTTCCTACTTTTATAGTTCCCTCCCTCCGTCCCACTGCTGTAAAACATTGCGCTTACTAGGCAATCTACTAAGTACTCCCAAAACCTCTGATTTACACCTGGTGCAAAATAGCTCCAGGTCCACAAAATGAAAAACACTCACCTGGGGACTCCAAGATTGGCCTAAGACTACCTGAGTTTGGAACCATAATTTATTTTAACCAAATGGGTTTCAAAAAGGAGCAAGGTGACAGGACCCTATGATTTATCTACTGGATCCCACATATAAGAAACCAAGATTTCTCACCTGGGTAATTTCCCTGCTCTCTTTCTACTGATTCTTCCCCCAAACCATAACGGACAGGTTGGACTCTGAGATTAATCATTTCTGTCTTTAGTTTGCTTTTACTTTCTAGAAAATAGGAAAACTGAGAACAAAAGGTCCTAAATTTTTCAGGACTCAGGAATTGCAAATGGAAGAAACGTATCTTGAACCAACTTAAGCCTAAAAGGGAAATTTACTTGCTCATGTAAACCAAACTATTAAAAAGGATAGCAAATTGAGAAGCCTTATTGGAGGACTCATGTTAAGGGAAGTTAGCCAGGCTCAGAAAACAAAAGCCACATGTTTTCTCTCATACCTGGAAAATAGATCCAAAGATAAACATATACACAAAACAAACATGATTATACACAAATTCAGATGTAGATCATGTTTGTAACAGTAGAACTACTCTATGGAACTCAGAGAAAGAGGGAAGGAAAAGAAAATGATAGAGCATCAGTAATATCACATACCATAATATGTGAAGGTAGAGGATAGAAGGATGTGTATTGAAAGCTGTTGAAAAATGGGGGAGGTGAGAGATAAAGGGGTAAGGGAGAATAATGGAAGGGGTTGAATGTACCAAAGAAAAGTATACCCACAGTGGGCATATATTGCAACACCCCTTTGAACATCAACTTAAATACTAATAATGAAAACCAGGACTGTAAAATAGGTACAGTGTGTGTGGGTGGGGGGGGTTACTAGTGGGAGGAGGGAGGGTGAAGGAAGGAGATTAAGGGGAGGGTATATGGCAGATGCACTTCCTATATCTATATGAAACAGAACTAAAAAACCTCTTGCAATTGCTTTAAGTGGGGTGGAGAGGAGGTTGAGGGGGAGAGACAATGGGGGTGATGTAAATAATGTACAATATATGTCTAATAAGAATTGTCACTATGAATGCCCCCTGTATAAAGAATATATCCTAATTAAAAAACAAACAACCCTCTTTGGACTCTCTCACTCTCCCCTTTTGTTCCTCCCTCCTGCCATTTTCCCAGACCTTTTCCTCCATGAGGTAGTGATGTGACCACCAGCAAAGCTAACCTCTTCATAGCTTGTGACCTAAGTAGAGAAGCCACTCCCCCACCCCTTACACCAGCCACCAGCCATTCATATGGATGGGAAGGATCCCTGAGAAAAAGACTGACCTTTTAACCACAACTAAGCTTGTGAGCACTAGCAACTGACTCTTCTGAGTCATGTGTTTCCCTATGTAGCCAGGGCAGCAGGGTCTGTTACCAGCAGGAGTGGGGGAGGGGGACTAAATAGATTAAACAGTCCCTGCAGCATCTGAGGGAAGGAGCTGTGAAGGCTACCAAATCTATAGCAGGTGACTCCTCCCTTGGATCTTCCTCCTTCTGCTCAAGTTGTCTGGGAACTTCAGACCCTCCCCATGAAGATAGAATGACAGCCAAAATCTTGCCATCCTGACAGAGAAGTAATTCCACCAACACCAAGAATTAACTAGAGATGAAATTTGGAATTCCCAGAATCATAGTTCAGAGAGTCAAAGAAGATCTAAAGGAATGTAGATAATTTCCTACCCTTTGTCAGAGATTTACAAAAAAGGGTGATGATGTTGTAGGAGGGCCTTGCATTAGGTGAGGCTGAACAAGGAAACTCCTAAGGTCCTTTATATTATATGAGCTTGTGGAACTGTGGAATTGCCACAACCTGAAATTGATTGATTCCTTCCTTAAATTGTTTAGGACATCTCCCCTTCCCCCACTCTTATTAACTGGTTTTAATGACCAACAAGCCTTCAAGTTGGGGTGTATCTAATGGTTCCTATCAATTCCCCCTATGCAATTTAAGACCACACGCTCAAGTCCGTAGAAAATAGTAGCATTTCCCCTTGTTCTTCATCCCATTTTAGCTGAATTCAAGAGCCTCCTTTGCTGTACTTTTTGGTATTTTAATTCCTTTCCTTTGTTTCTGGATCAAATTCACCAGATTGTGGCTCATAAGAGAAGGATGAGGTTGAACACAGAGATCTAGAACATCTACAGATTAACTCGTTCAGGTCACAGAAAATTAGGAAGGGAGAGACAGAGACAGAGCCTTTCTCTCATTATCTTCCTCCTTGTGGTTGGAAGAATAAATGGTCACCCCCCCAAAAAAAAAGTTCACTTCCTAATCCCTGAAACCTATGAATCAGTTATGTGACATGGCAGAGGAATATTAAAGTTGTTTAAAGTGGTCATCACTACGTGTGTCCAGTATAATCACACAGATCCTTAAAAGAAGGAGGCAGAAGAGAGGCTAGACAGAGTGGTACCACATTTCTGGCTTTGAAGATGGAAGAAGGGGGCATGAGCCAAGGAATGCAAGCAGCTTCTGTAGCTGGAAAAGGCCAGAAAATAGATTTTCTCGCGGAGCCTCCAGAAAGGAACACAACCAAGCTAACACTTCAATTTTAGTCTGGTGAGACCCGTGTCAGACCTCTGGCCTATAGACCACAAGATAATAAATCTTGTTGCTTAAGCTAGTAATTTTTTGATTATTTGTTAAAGTTAACAAATTTGTAGTGATTTGTTTTAGCAACAAGAGGAAACTATTACACTTCTTTCTTCTATGCGTGTCCTGAAATGTAAGGTTCTTGAGGATTCCAACTGCAGAACTGTACAGATACAGGATAGAGTCACGGACAGAGACAGATTTGTCTCTGCTACTACCTCACCTTGTAGCTTTACATAACTCACTTTCTCTGGTCCTCAGTTTCCACATCTGAAAAACAAGGTAACTTTATATATAAAATGATCGCTAAATCCTTTCTACCTTAAAGTTCAGATTCAATTCCTTTTCCCTTTTCTTAATGGACCTAAATGCTCTGGCAACACTAATGGGCACTGATCAGCCTCCTCATCACTCACAGAATAGCTCTGGATAGGGAGAGAGGGGCCACAGGCCGTTCAGAGATTATCCACATTGAACAAGGGCACAAGTGCTCAGGGCAGGCACAGATACTGCCTGCCCTGTGTGAGCTCTCTTCTGAGACAAAAAACAAAAACACCCCAAAAAATCCAAAACATCTAGTGCCAGGTAAGGAGCACATGGGAACTGAGGTGCTGTAGACATGTGTTGGGCTCAAAGGAGAGATGGGCTCTGGATCGGGGTGTTTTAGGAAGTCAGGGCAAGAAGAAAAGCCCAGAATATATTGGGCCCAGTGTATGGACTAGGCTGGCAGAAAAGAAGACTTTCTGGTGTTCAAAAGTTCAGAGAAACATGGAAACCAGACGATAAGGGCCTTGAAAGATTTCAGGACAAGGCCACAAAGACCAAGGGAGCTCCTTGAGGATCTACTATAATTTGTGATGCATTGTATGCTTGAGGCTTGGGGTAGTAGCAGGCTTGGGGTAGTGGCAGGTTGGTAACAATTGCTCCATAACAGGTGATCAAAAAAATTTTGAAGGGTTGGGTACCAGTGGCTCATGCCTGTAATCCTAGCCACTCAGGAGGCAGAGATCAGGAGGATCTCATTTGAAGTCAGCCTGGGCAAATAGTTCCGTGAGACCCTGTCTCAAAAAACCCTCCACGAAAAAAGGGCTGGTGAGTGGCTCAAGGTGAAGACCCTCAGTTCAAGCACCAATACTGCAAAAAAAAAAAAAATTGTTTTTGAAGGAACAAATTAATAGGTATCACTACAGTTTGGGTCTTAATCTTGATTGTCCTCCCAATAGCTGTGTGTTTAAGACTTGGTCCTGTGGTAGTGTTATCGGGAAGAAGTAGAACATGGGACAGGTAGGCTTGGTGGAAGTTCTTTAGTTTGTGGGTCTGTTGAAAGTTGATTTTCTCAGGTATTTGTTGTGTAACAGCAAACTGACTAATATGGACTTTAAGATTTTCAATGGCAGGACATTGCCATAACCCAAGATAAATTTAAGGAAGATAAACAGGACCTTAACTCTGTAGAGTAGATCCAGGGTGACAGCAGGGAAAGTCCAAATAGAGGCTTCACATACAAGAGTCAAGCTGGGGTGTGAACTGAGAGAAAGAGACTCACTTGTATGCCATTAAGATGTTCCCTAACTCATTCCAGCTGCAGGGATGTCGTTTTCATTCATGCAAATCTCTGAGGAAGGAGACCCACCATCTTATATATAAGAACAACATGAAAACCCAGACAGGCCAGACACACTGGGCAAAATCCTCAGCAGCAATCGAACCATTTCTACCACATCATATTTCCAGTGGAAATGACCACTAATCTCTGCACAATTATTCTCCCTGTAATCAAAGCTGATTCTTAGTCCACCCTTGCCTTCCCTAGACTCAACAACTCTAATTCCTCTAAATGCTTTCAGAGGTCTGTTCTCCAAGACTTCTAATTATTTGTTTTCCCATCGGATCCCTTTCCAAGTTCCCTCTCTCTTAAGTCATTTACCTGAATCTGAAGACTGATTCGCTTCAGTCACACTCATCTGATCTGCCTGCTTTTCCTCTAAATGGTCCAAATAGAGCATGCCTCTGCTCCAGGAAGGAGACCTGGTCTCCTGGGAACATTCTCATTCCACTCCAGTTCCAGCTAGTCAAGGACTCAGACCGTCCTTGCAGGGAGGACCATCGCAGCAATCAGCAAGAAGCCACCTCCAGAGAGCATCTGGCCTCAGATCCTAGGGGAACTTCCCTGTCCTCTTCCTCTTCATCATCCTCTCTAAGCTTCCTTTTCTTTGCCAAAGTCCATGCCAGCAGGGACAGAAGAGTAATTGATAGCCTTAAGGGATATCAAAGTGCTATTGAGCAAAACCACAACTCAACAGCTGTGCAGGTGCTTCCTGCAGTGGGGAGGGAGAGAAATGTCTTTAGAAAGCCCTAAATAACTCTGGGCAGGGATGTCAACTTGACAAATGACTCTTAAGAAATAGCCTCGTTGTTCTCCCTAATGTGATTCATTCAGGACTGTGCTGGAGTAGGGTGCAAGAGTCGGTCTGAGTCCCACAGTTGGTCACTTGGGGCCGGTCAGAAGGAATGAGAAGGCATTTGTGTTGAGGCCTCAGTCATTTCGACCTTGTTTTCTGGTGGTTTTATTTTGTTAATCCTGAATTTGTGTTGATTTGGTTTACACTGCATTCACTAAAAGATGGGAATCATAGGGAGAATCTCTAAGCACCCAAAGGCCCCTCTCCCTTTGACGTTATTTCCAGGTACTACTTGCTATTATAGCAATAAAGACTACAGGCTCCTCAAAGCAGAGATCCCCTTTTTGTCTCCCTATTATCAGCTCCTCAAAGAACTTGCTTATTCAAATGCTTGCCAAGGGTTGAATGGGTAAATAAAGAGGTCCCAAGAACAAGGGTTATAATAACTGGTTTCTAGTCATGGTTACTAGGACTGTGGCCAGGTGCTCAGGGCCCCTGGGCCTCTGTGTCCTCATCTGTAACCTAAGAAAGTAAGCTCTCAGATCCCCTCAAACTCAAACTATGAGGTTCAGAGAGCCTGTGGAGGCTCCCCCCAGCTCAGCAGAGAGAGGGGAACAAAGAGAGGATAGAAGAGGACAGGAAAGGAGAGAAGGAAGAGGAGAAGAAAGGAGGGAGGGGAGAATTTGAGGGATCAGCAATTTCTTTGCACAGCCAGCAGCAGGAGTAAACAACAGCACATTGAAAACCCCAGAAAAAAGTGTTTAACATTTTCAGTTAGTAAGTAGGCCTGCAATGACACTGTCCAGTAACACTCAGTGTGAACGAGACAGTGTCAACAAATACAGCATCCCCTGAGTTTATTGGGTTCTCTTTCCCAAGGTGATCCTGCCACCAGACTATGACATGCCCATGAGTTCTTTGGTTTCTGACATTTTCCAGTGAAGCAGCACAGCAAATCCATTGTGAGGAGAAGGGTGTCCACCAGCAGAGGTGATGTTGTTTGAGTGAGTCATGCACCGGAGTCTCTGCATGAGGTGGGGCTGGTGGGTGATGATGAAATCCTGGGAGTGCATGAGGATGGGCCAATCTATCCCCACATGAAGCAGAGCCTGTTTCTCAAAGCAGTGGTCATCTGATTAACTTTCCCAGGCCATCAGAGGTGCAGTGGGTTTTAATGCCTTTGGTTTCCAAGTCAGACAAATTCATTTGAAATCAAGGCCTTATGGGTGCCTAAGCATGTACCATGTGCTGAAAATGGTTGCAACTGTGAGAATGAAAAGTTGGGTAAAATTCTTATTCATTTATTGGAAAGGCATTTTAGCAACTGGAATTAATAGTCACACAGTTTTTCAAAGTTGTGATATTCCCAGTTTCCCCTCTGGGAATTGCTTTGGGTTCTTGTGTACTGATTACTGATGCCCTGATCATGGAGGTTTCCAGGGCTAGAAAAGTCAGTTGGTTGGGATTTTGAGATGTCTTTCACATCTCCTGTTGTCTCTTCAGAACGTCTACTTACTCTGCAGCTTGGCTTTATTTGGCTCAAGTTAGGCAGGACTGACGGGAAGAGGCTTTGTTTTAGCTGTGGATCTTTGCCAGACTTTTGTATCCTTTGGGGGATATAGGCTTCCCATTGCAGAGCTGAGTTAGGTGGAAGGTAGAAGAAATGCTCTCACTCCAAGAGAGCAACATCTGTACACACCTGTGTGCACTTGCTGTATGGGTGCAGTGTGAATACCTATCTGACATTTACCTTTTCTGAAATGCACATTTTGAAACCACGCAGACTTGGTTTTGATTCCTGTCTCTTTGTTATCCTGTGAGCCTGGGCAACTTAATCAACCTCTCTAAGCCTTGACTTTCTTGCTTATAAAATGAGAAAAATGAAAAGACCAAACCATAGTGTTGTTGAAAGATTAAAAGACATAACACAATGAAGCACTTAGTACAGTGCCTGGAAGATTGTAGATGCCCAATAAATGATCAATAATCATAATAATAGCAATAATAAAATTCTCCTCTTTCCTCAGCCCCTCAGCACTGTACAGAAAGCTGGAGTTGATTCAATTCAGGATTTTCCATAGGGTTCACTATGAGGCAGAGGTACAAGGTAGGTTATAAACTGTCAATATCTGTTGTCACCAAGAATTCTTGAAGAGAGACCATCTTCAGAAAACGATATGGAGGCTCAGACACTCAGAGGGTATGAGCAAGATTCCAACTAGTTTTTCTTAAGTCAAGATCAGAAACTAGTTGTCATGAGTTCTTGGCTTTGGGGTCTTTTCACTTGCCCACTCAACATTTGGCAAGCATTTCAGTAAGCCAGTTCTTTGAAGAGCTGGGAACAAGGAAAGAAGCTGTGCGTGGTCTCTGTTGCTATGGTTGTGAGAAGCACTGGGAATTAACATCAGAGGGAGAGAGGCCTTTGGGTGCTTAGAGTCTCCTTCCCCACCCCCAGTTCCAGCCTCCACTGAAGGCAGCTCACGCCAAAGAAGTGTAATATTTTCAGTTAGTAAGTAGGCCTGCAATGACACTGTCCAGTAACATTCCGTGTCAACAGTGAGACAATATCAACAAATTCAGCATCCCCTGCATTTATTGGGTTCTCTTCATCAAGGTGTTCTTGCCACCAGACTATGACATGCCAAATGTGGGAGAAGCAGAGCAGCCTGCAGTGTGCAGCAGGGGACACTGAGAGCACCACTCCCCTCATTGAAACAAGGACAAGTTTTGCTCCATGAGGCACAAAAAACCAATTTAATTAACAAGGGACCAATAATTTCAAAGAGCCCAGGGTTCTCAAACACCCCCTCACACATATGTGCATGAAGTTAACAAGAGAGACCCTTTAACATCCTTTCTATGGAACTCACAGTATAAGACCACTTGACTAAAACAACCCAGCTTTGGCCACTACTTTGAGGTATGACTTTTTCAGCCAGGAACTTTGGAAGGTATTGACGTTATGACAGGCATTCCAACACAGCTCCATACCTGGCAGCAAGCAGCCATGGGTCTGCTCACTGCTTCACCCTTCATGCCTAGAACAGCACCCAGACATAACAGCCAATAGGCATTTATTCAAAGAATAAAATAACTCTAAATGAACCATGTATGACCCTTGGAGAATGATCTAGTATATGAGTTTGGGCAGTGTTTTCCCTTCTCTATGCCCAGTTTTCTGAAAATGATACAGAACTGCTGTGAGGATTATTGATTTAGTCATATAAATCTTTTTAAAACGGTGCTAGTGAACATTAGATATTCTTGGGCTTCATATCTGTCATCCTTTTAAAAAATATCCTCACAGAGAATTGGTAGATATTCAGCAATTTAACATATATACCTAAACTTTATTTTACTTAAATGATTATATCAGGAAAGTCCTGGAATTTTTGACTGCTGTTGTTTGTGTGTTGCCTGGATTGAATTGTCCAGGCAACAAAGGGACAGATTGTCTAAGGTGTAAGGTTTGGTTTTATTTCCGTCATTTTATATGGAAGAGACTTTTGTGTTCAGATGTACCGGTGATACCAGAGAGCCATATTCCATTGCACTCTTTTTCTGGTTGCTCCTCTTTCTACAAGACAGGGACCCACAACCTCCAGAAATCCCAATGGTCCTCTAGGAGCAAGTCCTTCATAGAAGAAGGCCTCAAAGAGTTTTCCAGATGGAGGGCTGGCCCACCAGCCTTCTCAGGCTGTGCATCACACCATCCCTAAAGCTCACACAGCATTACAAAAAGGATCTCGCCTAGATTCTCCAAAAACTTCAGCCCAATTACAAACTAAGTATATATGGCCTTGAGGCAGGCTAGATATTAGGGAAAGTTTGGACTTGTAAAAATCATACAGCCTGATTTAGAGCACCTTCCGCTACTGCTCCCCGCCTCCTCACCCGCCTGGAGTCCATTTCAATTGCAAATCCTTTGTAAAATTAGAGTGGAAGTTTCCTTCTGCGTGGACTTTTGGGAACTGAGAATTAGCATAGGTGTGTGCATGAGTCTGCCAGATCCTCCCCCTGGCCACTGGAGGCCAGGAGTAACTCAGATTTTCTCCTCACCTCCAAGTTAAGGGTGATATAAAAACAACCTAAAATAAAAGTCTGCCCTTTTTTTCCCCTGCACATGGCACCTCCATCCCACTTGGCAGAGACCCCATGTGTAATCCCTTTCCCCATTTCCTATAATAAAACACTATTATTTCCCTCACTACACACTTGTGTTCTGCCCGAATTCTTCCTCATCAGAGTGCAAGGACCAAGAGTTTCTGATTAGAATCATCAGTGACTCCAACAGCCTGACTTCAGTCCAAAGATAAGCAAAACAACTAGCAAAATACGTGAATATTCTATGTCTAGGATACTGGAAGCAACTCAAAGACATGAATTCACCAAGTCTTAATAAATATGGGGTAAAGGCATATGACATCGTATTTATTTTACCAAAGAGGATAGAAAAAGTCATTGAGAAGAGAAAATGAGATTCAGCCCCTATCTTCTCATCCTCTGCCTGGGAAACAGCACACTCACCTGAGGTTCTCAATTAATACCCTGAGAAAACATCATTCCTGTACCCTACCACTGAATATTGATCTCACCTGGGACTTTGAATTAGCAATCAAATATCCACACACAAAGAAGAGTAGCAAAAATAGCATGAATTTTGCAGTCTGAACAACTTGAATGTAAATTTCAGTGTCATCTTGAACGAATGAGTTATGTGATCTGAACATCAATTTCTTTCTCTGTAAATAGGAGGGCAAGGGTCGCAAGCCAGTAGTGTTTTAAAAATTGTAGATAATATCTGAGTGTTTCCAGCAGCTTGTCTAGTTTATAAATGATGCACAATAAAGGATGGTGATAATGACGTCACCCAGAAGCTCTCCTGCTGGTGATCATGTCTGTTACACGATCTTCCTTATTCATAAAACACATTCTCAAGTCGAGTGAACACTTTGCTTCCCATCCCCCAGTAATGTTAGTATCTGTTTAACTTGAGGTGCCAAGATTTCACAGCCTATCGGATCAATTTTTTCAGGGGACCCATTTATAGAAATTAAATTTGCTATATTCATTTGACCACAACTTTCAATTGTCCAGACTGCTGACCATTCCCATTTAAGACAGGGTTTTCTTTCCCAGCAACTTAAGACATACACACACACTCACTCACTCACCCCAGCACTTCATTTCTCATTTGGGTTTGGGACACAGCCAGTTGGTAAAAGGTTTCAGCTTGTGTTTATTGCCTCTTTGTTCTCCAGCATTTCTGGGGCCTCCTGGCAGCAATTTGGTCTGCAGCAAGCGGCAAAACCCTCCAGGGTTGCAAAACCCAGACAAATCCCAGGCTCTGACCATTGCCTAGGGCTGATGGAAAACAGCTGGAAGCCTTTCCTCTCTCACTCCAAACTCCTGCCCAGAACTCTGAACAAACACAGGGCAGGAGCCCCGCCTTTGGCCACTGAGGCTTGCTGTTACTGGGGTTGTTTTGGAGTCCCTGTGTTACCTCTTACCAGGCCACCTGCAGGACAAGACACTCACTGGTCTCCAATAAGAGACCAGGAGAATCTGGGGAAATGGATGTGCGTGCTGTGTGTGTGTGTAACCCATCACACCTGGGCTTCAAAAGTGACACTACTGGCTGTGGATACTGCTGATCCCCAAGTTCTAGGAAGCCCAGGTAACCTTTGTACATAGATTACTTGAGCGTTCAGCACCTGTCCAAGCTTCCCTAACCCCAGTTAGGAGTCCTACTCTAAGCCTGGAGGTGAGAAAACTATTTAACCAGTCTGAACCACCCCTGCCCAGTCCCTTCCACTCAGTGCCATCGTTATCCACTTAAATGAATGCCTGAATGCCGGGACAGAGGTGTTAGAAAGCAACATGACTCAATTGTCAAAGGTGCCACCTTTAAAAGGCTTCAACTGATGAAGATCTAAATCTGCCTGTGGCATTTTGTAAGCTTTGGGACCTTGAGCCAAGTCCTTTATCTCCCTTCACTTCAGTTCCTCAAGGATACTAACACCTGTTTCGTAGTGCTTTTGTGAAGATTAACTGTATTGGTAGGTGAAAAGGGCCATGTTAGTGGAGAGTAACATTTAAATATAAATTCTGGCAGACCCCATTCTCAGTTCACTCAGCAGTTAGATCCTGCAAGGGGCTGGGCATATGGACAGAGACTTCACATACTGCAGGAGCTGTTATGCCTCTGCTACTTTCTCAACTTTGAGAGTGGTGAGACTGGTTGATGGAATAATTAGACAAGCTTATCATAAGTGTCAAACATTGTTGAGGCACAAGGCTACTGAGGTGCAAAAGCTGGTTGCTGTCCTCACACAGGACCGAGGAGATGGAGACTTTGCTCAGATATTGATGACTTTAGGGTGTGAGCTAGGAGGGGTTGGGTCAGAGGTAACATACATCAGTCAAGGCTTCCTAGAAGGGTGAGCACTGAGAAGGACGAATGAATGACTGCACCCAGAGGAGAAAACGAGGGAGGAAATTCCAGACAAGCAGCATGCTTGGTGACAAGGCCATGCTTGGTGAATGGCAAATAGTTCAAGATGGATGGAATGTAGTGGAAAGAACTTGGTCTGGGAAGATAGGAAGGACATCCATTTCTGCTGCTGTAACAGTTGGCCAGGGCCACTCAAAATACCTACAAGATGATCAGCCTGACTGTGTCACTCAGCCTCTCAATCCCAGCCACGAAGGGAGAGGAACAGCAATAGGGACCACAATCAAGTCTTAAAGTGATTTAAGTGGTTCTCTCTGCTCTCATGCTCTCCTTTTAAAGGAAGAACGTCACTCAGAAGTCGGTTTCATATCACCCACTGATGGAAATTATTTGGGGACATTATTTGGAAATCGTGCCTATTCGATGTACCCTTCAAGAAGATGGTAACTTTCTAAAAATGGATTTGACTTTTCACACATGGTAATGAATGTCTCGAATGGATTTTTTCCAATTTCCTCATAGCCCAGCTTGATTTCTTGTCACCCTCTGCTTCCACCACAGGATGATGAACTATCAAAACAAAACCATGGCTTCCACTTCTGATTCCTCTGAGAAGGGATCTCACATCATAGCTCAGAGGGACAAATGGAGGAAACATTAAAACTGGTACTTAAATTCTTCTTAGCCACCCTCTTTCCTGAAAACAAACAAACAACAAAAACACAAGCTTAAATCTCTCAAGGCCTTAAGGAAATAACTGATTGGTTTATTAAATAATCAGACTCATCAACAAGAGAGGTCTGACACCAGTGGCTTCTTCAGATATTTCAGGGCACTGAAAAATCTAAATATTGACGATTCCACTTTTTACATAAGGAAACTGAGTCATGTGTTCCAGACCTAAAGAAGTTCCTCCAAAGGAAAAGAGAAGCATTTACTGTTCTTTATAGTCTGAGATCCTGGAATTTCTTTCTCTTCAGGAATGCAGCCTGCAAAGAAACCTGGTAGGTGGGTAGGGAGGTAGGAATGGATAACATAAGGACCAGGCAAAAAAAAAAAAAAAAAAAAAAAAAAATATATATATATATATATATATATATCTCCAATAAAATCCCATTGCACCCCATAGGAGGTGACTAGACTTTCACACTGAAATCTATTCTTCTATTCTGTCTACCAAGGAGAAAGTTAAAGATTGAAGAAAATGCATTTCTAAACCCATGTTAACAAGGTTAACATGCTTCCTGATTCAAGATTGTCCTTCCCTGCTCTCATTTAACAAATTTATTAACCACCCACCCTTCTTTGGGAACCAGCACTACACAAACAATGGCACAGCCAAAGTCTTTGTAACACAAACTCAGCATGTCCAGAAAGGAACCACAAAACTGAAAGAAATAATTCTAAAGACACAGTTGTAAGAACAATGGTGCATCTAGTTGGTTTTTCCCATTGACTTTTCCCTGGCTTTGATGCCAGAAGCCTGGCCCTAAATTCGTTTCATAGTAAAATGCACATACCTGGAGCTTGGAAGGTTGGTGGAAAGAAAAGAAAGACCCTGAGATGCATGTCTGGGCCAGTCAGGGAAACCAGGAACAGCTGCCACGGTCCTCAAGAGGAACTGATGCAGCTGAAGTGCAGCTGTGAGCCAGCAGTGACCCTGAGAACATAAGCTCTTCTCATGGGAAAGCATCCTAGTGACACATTCCAGGAAATGGAGACTTGAACCAATTTTACCTGGTTCTGTAGGAGTAGGAAACCCCCTGTGATGTCTTGGAGGTAGTAGAAAGTCACTTGGATTTGGGGATGTTTTTGTATTTCATCCAAATGCTTTCAATTACATGACCTCATTTTCTCTTCCCAACACCCTGCCTGCTCTTGGAGGAATACTTTACTGCTCTTTCAATGGTGGGCCTGGAGAATTAAGGCAGAGGCTAAGAACTCAAGCTCATCTAACCCTCACTGCTGTCCTGCTTTTCTGCATCAGGCCACACTATGGTCTGTGCCCTGAAATGCTGGACCTGATCTAGTACAGATGCTGTTGACTGACTCCTAGGAGCTGGTCCTACCTCCTTGCCACTCCTACTACTACTACAGAGGCCAGAGCTTCCTTTTCTCCTGTAGCTAAGGGCAGATTGCCTATTTTTATGAAATGAATGCTGAAGACCCCTGCGTGCAGTGTCCAGAATAAATTCTCCTTTCTTGAGAAAAGGGGACAGTCTTCACTGTCACAACTCTGCCATTCCCTCTTCTTCCTGTCTGAAACATGTTCTTGGTGCAAAGTCCACCTACAACTCAGGCAAAATGCAAGTTGGGGCTCGCTGACTCCAAAGCTCAGACTCCTATCATTCATTCCTGGCCTCCTTTCCATCATTTGGCCCATAGATTTTAGCCAGCAGAAAGACACCAAAAGGTTAGCGGTAAGCAATAGGGAAGAGTGCATTAGGCTGGGAACCTGAAGATAGATCTGAGTTCACATGCTTGGTCTGTACTAGCTGTGTGGCTTTGGGTCACGTAACCCCTCTGAGTCTCGTTTTCCTCATTTGTATTAACTATCCAAAGTACCTTCCATTGTTCAAATTCTATGGTTATGATTCTAGAATATGGACATATCCCAGCCCTCCTGATAAACCACTGTATTCCCAAAGTCCAGCTGAATGTAACAAACCAAGGCAGCAAGCTGATGACCCAACCATTCGTGTCTCATCCTTGTTCCTGATGCAAGCACCTTCTTGATGCATCACCACAGCAAGAATCCCCCCATTTTCCTAAGCTTAAAGAGCTCCAGTCTCTAGTGAAAAGGCCCTGTGACCTGGCAGAATTTGCATTCCAAAGACAGCAGAGTTTTTCCCCCACAGTCATTTAGCTGCTTCAGCCCAGTTTTGTTTGTTCTATAAAAGTGGGAAAAACATTAAAATGTCCCTTGTCCTAGTCCATTCAATGTTACTGTGAAATCCCGTGAAAGAAGGTACTAGAGAATCACTTTTAAAATGGCAAATGGGGACTGGGGATATAGCTCGGTGCGAGAACACTTGCCTAGCGTGTGCAAGGCCCTGAATTCCACCCCCAGCACTGCAAGAAAACAAACAAAACCCAAATCAAAAATGGCAAACTTATCATTATCTAGGGTTCAACAATACTCAGAAAGTCCAAAGGAGGTGACTGACTGCACAACCTGGCTGGTAAAACACCCAACACACCACTCATCAGATATGATCCAGAGACTTGTTTCAAGGCAGGCCTGTGCCACTCAGCCATCTAACTATAGTTTATGGCCCATTTATGTGGGTGCCCATCCTTTACCCAGTGGTAACCCGCTGCCCTCCATCTTGCCTCACTGTAATGTAATCCCATTAAAAAACAAAACAAGTAAATAATGTTAGGTTCTTGAAAGGACCTTTCCCAGATGGGAGTCATCTGTTTCTTCTTGTGGGAAATGTATGTTAATATAGGCACAACTTCTCACTGCTGCATTTGAACAATGATCTTTGCAATATTTCCTTGGTCCCCACCTGAAGGATAACCTACTTCTCAGGGTTAATTGGGAGCAGGAGGCTTTGGATCCCCGATCCTCTGGGAGTGTCAGGACCAGCCTAAGCCACAGCCAACTCACCATGGTTGGAGGATACCCTCCCCTTGAAGTGCTGAGCACAACCAACTCCCCACCCCTCTAGTGACCTTGTTCTACTGAGCTATCTCTCGGTCAGGACACAGCCCTTACCCCTTGGAGCTCACCATTCTCCACAGCCACACAACCTGGATTGTTCAGGCTGCCTGTTATCTAAGGTCCATTGCCTGACAGGAAGCTTTGGTCCTCACGGGGCATGAGCCCATCTCTAGGGGAGCCATGTTGTGTGGGGGAGGAAGACTTGCACAGTGGCTAAATGGCCAGGCTTTGGCCAACAACTAGATTCGATTTTAATTCTGCCTCATTATCTCTGGGATCTTGGATAAATTTACTTTTCTCTTTCATTTCCTGAGTTGTTAGAGGAATTAGTGCTAATCCAGGTCTCATTGAGCTGTTGTGAAGATGAAATGAGTTGATTTGTAGGAAATTACCAATTAGTTTCATTACTATATGCCTGGCATATAGTAAGCACTCAATAAATCCAGCTATCAAAAACTATCCTGCCGGGCGCTGGTGGCTCAGGCCTGTAATCCTAGCTACTCAGGAGGCAGAGATCAGGAGGATCATGGTTCAAAGCTAGCCAAGGCAAACAGTTCATGAGACCCTATCTCAAAAAAGCCCATCACAAAAAAGGGCTGATTGAGTGACTCAAGGTGTAGGCCCTGAGTTCAAGTCCCAGTACTGCAAAACAAAAACAAAAACAAAAACCAACAATCCTCTTAGGCTGGAAGTACAGCTCAAGCTGTAGGGCATCTGCCCTAGCAAGCACAAAGCCTTGAGTTCAAGCCCCAATACCATCAAAACAAATAAAACCCAAACTACCCTGTGGGGCAAGCACAGTGCTAGGCACTTTATAGTCATTATTTAGTCCTCATGAATGATCCGATGAGATGTAAGAACTATGGCATTTTTATTAAGTAACTTGCCCTAGGCTACAGTGTTATTCAGTGGCACCCAGGGTAGGATTTGAACCCAGGTTTGTCTGATCTAAAGTCTTATATGGAGACTCTGGCAGAGAAGGGTACTTATGTGAGGATCGTGTGGGGTCAGGGGAGAGAGTGCAGCTCAGTAGCGAATGTGAGACAAATGTCCTTTTTCTCACAAGTCCTAGGGGAAAAGGGTGACAGATGCTGTTGGTTGGCTAATCTGAATTCTGAACCAAGTTCCCAGTCCCTCCCCCTTTTCTCACAAACTCTCAATTGTCATCTGGTGACAATGCCCCCATGCCAAGGATGGAGGTCTCCTCTCACCAGATGCTCACTGCTATGTGAGCGTCCCATGTGCTGCCTAGGCATGAGGTGATGGTGTTAGAGGATGGGGTCCTCAGCAGGGGATTAGTATCCAGAGAGCTGCCATGCCCCTTCCATTACGTGAGGTCACAGCAAGAAGGAACATCTATGAGCCGGGAACTGGCCCTCACCAGACACTGAATCTGCTAATGCCTTGATCTTGGACGTCCCAGCCTCCTTTCCCAGCAATAAATTTCTGTTGTATTTTGTTACAGCTGCCTGAACAGACTAAGACAGAAATGTAAGAAAAAATTTCTTGGGTGCTTCAGAAAAGATACTTGCTTCTTAAAAAATAAAAATGTAAAGAGTAATGAAGAGAAGATGTTTTGCATTTGCCCCTTCCTTTTATGCTCAGGATACTCATATGATGACTGGAAGTGCAGCAACCATCTTAAGACTATAAAGATGAAAACAGAAGACCAGCAACAATGAGGATGACAATGAAGGATGAAAAAAGTATGGAAGGATCACCAAGTCATTGAACAAACTCTAGAATCAATTAGCTCCAGATATTTTCTAAGTAAATGCGAAATACAATTACAAGTTCATTTACTTATAATGGGTCAAGTATTCCACTCCTGAGTGAAACCAAAGGCAATCTTGAATGAAAAAAGATAAGCGTAGACTTGATCTCCTCCCCAGGATTAAAATTCCTCCAACTCATGACAGCTTGTACCTCATTCTGCCTGATTTTTTCCAAGGCTATCCCCCACCCTGCCTGTCATAGATAACCCTTTATACCATTTCTGTCCAGAACAGTCATGCCCACTACAGACAGAGAGGACAGAACACCAAGCATGCACACATGTGTGCACACGTGCACACACATAGAGCTACACGTTTATTGACCTAAAACAGGTCAATAAACTTGCGTCATGGTTGTTGACCCCCATTTAAGGTCTAAGCATGCCAGAAAGAAGGGGGAGAAATACAAGTCAGTGGCAAGAGACTGGATGACAGGAACCAGGGTGCTAAAGAAGAAGAAGGGGAGGAAGGAACAGAACACAGCCACAGCTCTGGGGTTTGACATCGTGAGATTTACTGAGCTAATATGCCAAGCTGCCTGCCATAATTAGTTTCTGTAAAAACTGCATCTCTCAGCTCAGATTCAATTAAATCATCCAATGTTTATACCAGATACCAGAACTTTCTTATTCCATGATGGGAGGGCTGGCAGGGCCCCAAACTCAGTTAGCCCACCTGTCCCTTGCTTGGCACAATTTATGTGTCAGCCACATTGTTTTCGCTTGAGCAGCAAAGGGATGAATGGGTGTTTGTGCTAACGGAAGTGCAGGAAGGTGCCACACAAGGCAGCTACAGCCTTCAATGATGCCATTTTCTTTGTGACTTGAAAGGAAAACACTCACTAGACATGATACCAGAGCAAGGGATGACCCTATTTATGTTTGATCCTAACACTGGTCCTTTTCAAATCCTTTGCATCAAGGAGGCAAGACAAGACTTCTGGTTTGTTATCAACAATCATTAGGTCTGGGAATTTAGCTCAGTGGTAGAGCTCTTGCCTATCATGCACAAAACCTTGAGTGCCATCCCCAACACCAGAAAAATATCATTTGGAAGCCAGACGTGGTAGCACAATCTATAATCCAGGTACACACCTATAATCTTTAGCACTCGTGAGGTTAAAAGCAGGAAAATTGTGAGTGCAAGGCAGCCTGGGCTACACAGCAGGAGCCTGTCTCAAAAACAAAAAAAACAAAACTCATTTGTGAGCACAGACTATAGGTTTGTCAGAGAAAGTCTTAACACACCTAGGAAGCAAGAAAGACAACCATCTTGTCACTCAAATCCTCTGCTTTTCCCTGTGGACGCTGTATGTGCTGGCTCCTTGGGCCCTTCAAGTGCCCTGCTTAAGACACATGCACATGGGGAAGCCATGGGAGGGGTAGGAGAAGAGTCCTGGTCAGAATGAAGAAACAGAGACTTCTGTACCACAGCACGCTCAGCTGCAAATGCAATTTCTTCCTCCTGAAACTGAAATCAATAGTAAATTAAATCTGGGAGCTTCATCTCCACAGGTGATTTTCTAACCTTCATCCTCACCCAATCACAATCCCTTCACCTTTGTCAATTCCACTTGGATAGCCTGTTTTGTTTATTGGGTGGTTTTGACTGTGTTTCTCTGCCACCAAATTCATATTCCCCAGGAGAGAAATGGCCTATGAGTCAGCTGCTCCCTGTCACGATAGAGTTAGCAAGAAAATCAGCCTTAAAGAAGAAGAAGATAATTTTTTAATTCTTGAACTATCTTCTTGCTAGTCAACTTTCCAGGAATAACCACTGCAGCAGAAGCTGGTCTGAATCTGTGAAATGTGTCTCTCTCCTTGTTCTTCTGCTAGTGGGTGGTTATCTGTTATTGTCTAATCCCCCAAATTTACTTGTTAAAATCTTTCTGGGAGATAGATTTTCTGGGAGATTTTTTGTTGAGGTTTTACCTTGAAAATGTGACATAAAAATAATTAGAAAAGTCCCCCAATACTTACTACAACAGGATGAATTTAATGCAATTTTTTCCTAAGTTTTTTTTTCTTTTAAAGCATTATCAACTGGAGTTTTTACTGTTTCATGACTATTTTGCTTCTTTGATCCAATATTGCTCTTTTTTGTGCGTGGGGTTTTTTGGCATTGGAACTCATGCATGCTAAGCAAACGCTCTACCACTTGAGCTATACCCCATGCCCTCTGCTCTCATTTTGTTTTTGAGATAGGGTCTGGCTAACTTCCCAGAATGACCTCAAACTCAAATCCTCCTGATCCTGCTTCCTGAGTAGCTGGAATTACAGATATGTAGCACCATGCCTGCCTAATGTTGGCCCTTTATCCAGAAGCATGAAAGCATCTCAGATATTAAGATACATGATCAAAGACAAAAGATCCATCCAAGCAAGATGACATCAGTTAACTCCAGCAGAATCATCTCTTTAAAGAAGAGTACACACAACCCTTAGCATCTAAAAGGAAGAGCTCACATTGTCGTGTCCCTACTACATGGTGGGCACCTCAAGTTGACCCTGACAACTTGTAAGGCACTGGTTACACTCTATACATGAGGAAACTGGAATTTGGAAAGGTGAAGCAACTTCCCTGAAGTAATTCAGTGAGAAGCCAAGACTGAACCCTGTCAGTAGTATACCCAACCGCCCTACTGCTGTAGATGGCAGTAAAACATCTTCCCAACCACCTCTCCACTCTTCCTTTAGCTGCCTTACCGGAAGTATCAGGAGTGGATAAGACCTTACCAGTGAAAGTCATCAGTCAATGTCCACACGGAAATTTCACTGGCACAGAACAGTGTGTCTAGGCTGTAGGACCCCAGCATGCTGTGCCTCCTCGGCACCAAAAAATGAAAGGGACATTATCATATACACTCCTAAAGGACAGAGCAGCACCTCCAGTTTAATATCTACAGGGGTCTGCACAATGGCTGCAAAAGCCCTCAGATGGCTTAACAGGCCTTGCCTTGTCCCTTGGTCACTCACCAGAAATGGTACCAGAGCAAGATACTGTGATCCTAGATCAAGAGATCCTTTGTCGTTACCCAACTGGAAAACAGGAAGTTGGAACTATGCAAAGAACATGGTTGTTTACTTCATTATGTGACATTGGCAGAGGTGGAGTCTATGCCGGTTTTCAGCTTGGCAAACAGTTAAAGCTTTTCACAAAACCAGCCCCACATGCTGGCCCCCGCCCTGACTAGGGATAGGAGGTATGCTCCCATCCACACACCCAGCACAAAGAAGGGCTCCCCTCTTCCCCATCTCCTGATGGTGTATTGTCTACTCTGTCTCTAAGGGAGGTGCTGACTGAGGACACAGACTTTGGAGACAAACAGCCTAGGTTCCATCCCCAGTTGTGCTGCTTCCTGGGTGTGTGACCTTGCACAATCTCTCTGTACTCTATGAAATGAAGAAGGGAAGAGAGTACTCTGTCCTAAGGTCACTATGAGGGGTAGGTGTGATACTATAGCCGAAATTCTTAGGAAGGCATTAACATAAGTCGAGGCTCAATAAGCAATAGTTATTTCTAATATAATTGCTAATATTATGCTACTGATGAGCTCTGAGCAAAGCAGCCTCCTTTTCAGACCTTTTGAAGATCATTCAGCTATCAAAAGGACAAGAGAGATGGGAGGGCCAAGACCTCAGCATAGCTCTGGAGGTGAAAGCAAGACAGCTCACCAGTAGCAATGTTAGCAATGATATTAGAAATAGCTACTTCTTATTGATCCTCTACTGAAGTTCAGCCTCTGCACATTTCACTACCTTAAAAAATATGCATGTGTGTGTGTGTGTGTGTGCATGTGTGTGTGTGATGTACATACAGACAGTTATTGAATGGTGGTGGTTTGGGTTGATTTTTCAGCTTTACAATGATGCAAAAATGATACATACTCAGTAGAAACAACATATCATAGCCAAGTATAGTGATGCCTATCTGTAATCCTAGCTACTCAAGAGGTGGAGATAAGAGGATCAAGGTCTGAGATGACCAGGCAAAATCATAAGACCCTATCTGAAAACAAACTAAATGCAAAAGGGCTGAGGTCAAGGCTGAAGTGGTGGCCCTGAGTTCAACACCCAGTACTGCCAAAAAAAAAAGAGAGAGAGAAGAAGGAAGGAAGGAAGGAAGGAAGAAAGAAAGAAAGAAGGAAAGAAAGAAAGAGAAACCATACATCAAAGTTTGACTTTGATCTTTTCCCAAGTTAGCATAGTTGACATCATACCCTCTTCCCATTTCACATACTGGGCTGCAGCAGTGAGCCACAGCTCCCAGTCACCAACATGATCACCAGGGTAACAACCAACACTTGACAGTGGACTGTGTAGTGGAGCTAGCATGCTGGATAGGTTAGCTGTATTAAATGTATTTCTGACTTATGATGTTTTCAATTTACAATGAATTTAGTGGGATGTAACCCCATCAAGAGCCAAGGAGCATATGTACACTTAGTTTTTCTTGATGACATGTTGGTGTCACTCCGAACACAAATATTATTATTTGGTGGACACAGAGCAAGGCTTTCAGGGACTCTTGAGATCTGCAATACTCTTGACCTTCAGTATCACTTGGGAGTGCTAAACCCCAAACTGCTATCATGTTAGATGTTCTCTGTGTTGTGTGTGATCGGTTGCTCCAAATCTTTGCCTAGTGCCTTATTTCATGCGAGTGTTTAGGGCATGTGTGAAAATGGCTTTGTATCACTTATACACGTGGGCTCTTAGACCTTTCATTCATTCTAGGCTTATACCTACTACATCCTGAGTGCTGGTCTCTAAGGGCTCAGCTTGGCACTGTGCTGTGGGTATCTTTGAGATGGGACTGTTCAGAGGACCCCTGGCTAGAGATCTCACAAGTAATGCCATCGAAGGTGAGTAAGAAGACGCTCACATCTTCCACATTCTAAAGAATGCGATGCTGGAGCAGAGGCAACTGCTGGGGGCCACTGTGGGGAACATCCTGACAAAGGTGGGGAGCCCAGACTCCACAGGAAGATCTTGACAGACTGAGAAATCAGAGACATCACTGTTGATGTCACAAATTATAGGCAGGTATGAAGCAATGAACAGGGAGAGAGATACAGACGGAGAGATACAAAGGAGTGAATGGACAATGACAGGCTCAGGAAGGCTGTGACAACCTGCAGTGAGTATTACCCGAGCAGCAACACTGTGTTCCACCTGGGAGGCTCTCAACAGTGAAGTGGATACTTCCTTGGATCCTATTCTATTCTGCCACTTACCAAAGCCTTGCTCTGATGAATTGTCTAAATGGTCATCCCCATGACAACGAACTGATTCGCAGAATGCTAGAATCAGGAGGCAAACAACCATGCCAAAAAGCAGGCCTGGAATTTGCTCCTGATGGAAGAGATGAGAACACTCCAGCCAGAGAACAATAGTGAGAGGCGAGGTGCAGTCCTGCAGAACAGCTCAGTTTCCCGGCCAGCCCCTTTCAGGGATGACCTGTGGCCATATTCCTTTACACACCAAGTGGGGCTGATCATATTTCACAACCAGCCGTGGGAGCCGGCTCATACATTTGATTCTGACTGGATATTTCGTCTTCGCTACAAACACCAGGAAGACTGTGCTGCTGTGTCTCAATAGAGTTGACCACTCATAAAATTCCCAATGTTTCACCATCTTCTCAGACTCCAAGGAAGATTATACACAGGGAATCTACCTCATTTCCTTTTATTTTAGTTTTGATAGTTATCCTTCTGTTTTGGAAAGTTTGTGTTGTTTTGTGTTTTAAGTGACTTTTTGATTGGAACACTAGATCCACTCTGTAAGACTCTGTCTCAATTTTTCTCCTTTTCTCTGAAAAACTACTCACTTTGTTGCTCCAGAGACAAGATAAAATTCATAGCTCTCACATGGTTAGGTTTTTTTTTTCTCTCTCTCTCTTTCTCTCTGTGGGTAAAATTGCATGGGGTTTAAAATTTTTTAAACATTCAGAAAAAACTCATTTCCTAAACTCAATATTTTATCTTCTTTCATCTTCTGTTTACTTAGGCTAGACCCTCAAGGTCAAGTTAAAATTAAAATCACACTAAACTACTCTGGCTTGTTTTCCCAGTCCTAGAAACCTTTTCTTAGCCAATTCTTTGTCAGGATGTGATTGATAAAATACCTTAAAGAGATCATTTTTCCATTCGTTCAGTACATTTTTTAAAGGGCCTACTATGTGAGGCCGTGCACCAGGGCCAAATGCACAGATGAATGAGATGCCATTTTTCCTTTTCAGGAATTATGAAGCTCAGAAAGGAGACTGACCAAGAAAACAGTCAGGACACTTTGGGCAAATGCTGTATAAGACATATGCCAGGGAGCAGAAGTGGGTGGAGGAAGAGGAAAAGAAGGAAAGGGAAAGGAAGCAACCATAGTATTCCCCCAAGAGATGGCGTTGAATACTGGCCCAATGGACAAATGGGGGGGTACTTGATCTTACTTAGCCCAAAAGCTGAGAATAAATAACAAATGGTGTGTAGATAAGTTTTAGTACCCAGAGAAGTGCCCACGTAGTTCTGTGATGTTTACTGAATCAAGGGCTATGAGTAGAAAGTGTATTAAGAAGGATTAAGATACAATTATGCGCCCCATAACAACATTTTAGTCAACGAAAATGTAGTGGTTCCCTTACAATTATACAGCTTGGTGACATCAAAGCCATCTTAGTTTGTTAAAGTACAACTTTGTGACATTCACATAAAGATGAAATTCACTAACAGCACAGTTCTGAGAACAAATTCCTCTTGGTAAGAAATGTATGATTGTATACAAAGACATAGAAAGAAGACAGAGTATGGGGTGTTTGAATCTTCAGACAGAAGTGAAGAGAAACTGGGAGCACCATCCACAAGGTGTGGTTAACCTTCCCCAAAGATGACTGGGAGCAGTGCCATAATGTCAGAAGGAGCAGGTTGTAGTTACAAGCCAGGGACAAAAGCCAAACTGCCCTGAGGTAGGCTTGTTATCTAGGCCCCAGAAAAACAATCATGGGGCTGCCTAAGTTTTGAGAGTGTGCTTGTATTTGACCTGCTATAATCCTGGCAGGGCAAGTGGAGGGGCCCCAAAGAGAAACTTCCATGGTTTTTTGGCCTGACAGATGGTGATGCCCTGGGGCGGCTGGCTGTGGACATGAGGCCAAATTGTGCAGAGGCAGTGGGACAGAGATGATACAGTATGACAGCTGAGTCCAGCACAGAGGTCTCCCATGCACCCAGGTCTGGGGCCACAGACAGGAATTTTTAGTGACTGTCACATACCTCATAACACAATAGAAAAGGGAAGGCAGCATCTCCATGTCACATGAAGGAGAGAACCATTCAGGGCAAGGTCAGTGAAGATGAGACCCACTTGAGGATGGGAGCCACTCAGGTTCACATGTGTGAAGGTGTGATTTCAATAGTCATCCATTGTGTTTTCCCAGGGACAACTGCTGCCCCTACTCCACAGTTCACTTGCCATTAGAACTAGATGGTGCTTCTGAGACTTACAGCCCCAGAAAGGGGCTGGAGAAAAGTCACCATTGCTCTATTGTAAATTCAAACTGTACTCTCTTCTACAGGCAATAAGCTATAAGAAAGACTGGTAAGAGAAAGAATTTCATTAGGATTCCCAATGATTTCTTTTTTTGAATGTATAAAAACCAGTTGATCATACATAGCAAGGCATAAGAGAAGGTTGAGTGTGATAGGAGGGTAGCTCACATTCCACAGGAAGAAGAGGGGCCGAGATGGGACTTCAGCTTCCCTCCCTCCAGAACCCCCTCTCATTCCACTCCAGCCCTGTGGACTCAGAACCAACCATGTGCAAGAGAAGTGTTGGATAAGAACTGCCAACCAGCAACTTGGCATAACAGTGAACTTGGACTGGCCAACATGTCCTGGAAGATGAGCCTGAGGATGGTTTCACAGTGCCCTATGTAGAAGGAACCACTGGGAATTCCCAGCCTCCATAGCTAGAGCAGAATGGAAGAGTTGGGGGCCCCAAGGGAACCTGTCACAGGGAAGGCAGGGTACAGATAATACATGAAGTGAAGGAAAGATAGATGGCTTTGGAGCAGAAAGACAGGAACCCAAGTCCAAAGGGAAAGATGGATCAGAAAAAAAAATATATAGCAGCAAGGTATCAAGGACAAAAGGGTTGTTAGGGGTCACCCCCAATGATTGCATTCAATTTGCTCATTGCTGAGAATATTTGCTGATGCAAACAGCCCTGTGGCAGGTCTCCTGGGGAGGGATGGAGTGGTGAAAAGGCCTCTAACAAAAAAAGCTTCTAGTCACTTGGATGCTACTTTTTCTCTTTATGAAGATAAAATTATACATAGAGCATAAATTATTATTGCACTGGACCCCTTTGCTATATAATGTAATGTTCAAATCCAAAAAGTAGTGCTGCATGGAAAGTACCCAATGTTGAATAAAGTCCTTGTTCTTTTTCTTCTTTTTTAAAACATATGCTATTGTGCTACAACCGCTAACCCCTCATCAGTTGTGATCACTGGGGCATTTGCCTATAAACAAACACTAAGCTGTATTTGCATTCACAAGAATTCCCCAAGGACACAATAATGCTCTCCAAATCCCTAGTCAAATTTCATTTAAGTGGAATGAGGCAGGTGAAGCCATCTATGCTGTGTTTGCCATATCCAATCAATGTTCTTGCCAGAAAGCAAAGATTTTGTGTGTTTGTGATTTCATCCTGCCACTCCCTGCATTTCCATGTTTGCAAAGAAGAGCTCCACAGACCAGACTCCATTTGGTTTAGTTATTGGGCGGAGTGGGAAGGATTTACACTAATCCACTTCAAGGTTGGTTAGTTACTGAAAGTCATTTGTTAAAATAAAATCCAGAAGAATCACAACATACTAGGAAGAGGCTTATTTTGTATTGCTGAAATGAGACAACCAGTGGCTATCTGGAAATTCCCCTTTGCCTTAGTACTTGTGCAAATACATCCTTAAAAATGAAACTTCTTTACCCCCTAATATCCTCAAATGAACATGCATGTTACCCTACAACCCAACCCATGAGTTGTCAGTCACAATCTACTGGCTGAAGATGGTTGTTAGGAGATGAACTCTGAAGCCAGGCTGCCTTGCTCTCCTACCAGCTCTGGGAGCTTGCGTAGAGATGGGAGGCTAATCGCAGTCCCAATCTCCCAGGGTTGCTATGGGGATTAGAAAATGTAACATTCTTAGCACAGTACCTGGTTAGAAGTTTGCCACTCTCACACCCTTAGGGTTTTGGGGGATTCTCACTGGGAAGACACAGAAGAAAACTCTTTCAATCCCTGGCTCAGGTGAATCCTAGTCCTCGCCACCACCCACCACCCTCACTTCTGATACTTGGCTCTCAGCTCTCTTCTTGCTCCAATGTCAACTCTTCAAGCCCCTATGGGTCATGAAGAGGTAGATGTTGGAAACTGGACTGAGTAGCAACTGACCCCATAGAGCAGAAGTGGAAAATTGCACTTCTAAAATAAATAATGCCAATGAAGTAAGGATACATTTGCAAGCTCAAATTCAGCTCCTTAAGAAAGGTCACATTTATTTCTTTTCATTAAATCAACTCTGAGCAATGGTTTTATTTTTTATTTATATTTTTATTATTGTTGTAGTGAGGGTACATTGTGACATTTACAAAAGTTCTTACAGCATATCCTAGTTGAATTCACCCCATTCATCATTCTCTCTTTTCCCTCTTCCCCCATTCCTGGAATAGTTTCAACAACTCTCATTTTTCCATTTACATTCATGTGTACATAATATTTCTACCATATTCACTTAGTACCTACTGGGGCCTTCTGACTACCAGGGTCATGCAAAGAGCTGACAGGGTCTCCTGAAGTCCTAGTGCCTGGTGTTTCCCAAGCTGAGCTTGGGGTAGAGGAATCTAGTTGTTGCAGGGCCCAAGAAACCCATTCCCTGGGCTTCATCTCCCTGGCAACTCAATGCAACTATTTCTGTTTTGTTGCTTACCTGGTGCCTGGCAGAGAAGGGCTGAGAGTGATATGATTCAGTGGATCCTCCAATCCCTACGGACCCCCAGGCTATACTGTCCCTTCTCCCTCTCAGTTCCCATTTGACACCTCCAAGGCTCTTATTGCTCTTTCCTCCACAGGGAGTTCGCAGTCCAAAAGACTTGTCTAGTTTCTTGGAAAGACAAAAGTGGGATAAAAGGAATAAAGTATAACCGTGTCACACCCAATTGAATTTTTCTACCACAGCACAAAGCACAAAATAATATCTTTATACATTGCCCTGACATACCTGCTTTGTGTGTTGGCTTGCTAATCTTTCTTTAAAAATACTAAATGTGGCAACATAATTCTAGTGAACTGAGGGCCCTGGTTAGCTCTTAATTGTGCTTCAAAGTGCTTTGTTTCCACTGTACAGGTGAGGACGTGAACTATATATCATGTGACTGGAAGAAAAGGCTGATCTTTAATTAAAGAATGAGACAAAGTACCTGCGCTCAATCTGGGTCCAGAAGTGTATGTGTCTGTTTGACCATGAAGATGCATCTCCCCAAAAGATGGGCTTTCAGTAGAGGTGGTTTCCACTGCCCTCCCCCAGCTTGTCCTCCTGGCAGATTACCAAGAATCAGGTCCCTTAGGGTTATTGCATAGAAATAATGGGGCCATGGTATTGGTACCCAGAATCAGAGGGACTCTTACTTTCTGCCCCCATACTATGACATACATGTACATATGCCCATAATTGGTAACGGGATGGCCAGGGAAGAGAAGAGGATGACTAGAATCATGGCTCTAGTTCACAGACTTAATAATCTTCATACCATATTCATGTGTATCTCTTTGATCCTCATGCTGAGTCTGGGAAATAGATCTGAGTTTCCTTTGAGATGAGGAATCCACAACAGCCTAGGTCATTTACTTGCCCAAGGTTATTCAGGAAGAATGTGAGGGAACCACACAGGAACATAAAAGTCTGGACTCCTGAGTGCAGAGACCTCTTTACACTAACAATGATATTCTGCACATGAAACTTATAACAGTTGAAAAGGAACTTTTATACCTATGGCACCACTTAATCCCATCCCAAGATATAGGAGGAAAGTACTATCACTTCATGGGTAACAAAAGGTCAATGCACTGGTTTGACCCATTGGGTTTTAGTTATTTTTGCCTAATAAATAAAAGAAGAATCTCTTATCTCTAAATCCTTTGCTCTTTCTCTCATCTCCTAGATAACATTCCTTGAGGCTTGTGCTCCATCTCGCTGTCATCCCACATCATGCCCTAGAATCAGGGCAACCATTAGCATCAAATATGAACCCACCATGTGCCAGCTCTGTGCTCACATTGAGAACACAAAGCTCAATGAGAGATGGTCTCCTCTGGGATCATTACTGAGGGGAGGGCAGACCCATGAACACACAACACACTAAAAGCAACTCGTGCTATAATACAGGCATGCATGGGTGCTCTAGAAACTCAATATGGGAGACTCATTCACCTCCTGAGGTGGAGGTGGTGAAGATCCAATAAGGCTTCCATGAGCAACACATGGTGTCACACATTTACCCAAGCATGCTTGGGTAAATCAGCTTACGAGCTACGTAAAAGCTCAAGGACAAAAAAAGTTTTATCTCCAGCACTTTATTAAGCATAATGAAAATTACAAATGTAGAGAAGTCAAAAGAGTGTGATTAGCTATACCACTGAGTTTTTCTATTCTTGACAGCTTCATTGAATTGCCCTGAGTCATATTGACAACACTTGGTGTTTCTGGGAATCATAACAGGTGAAAATCCTCAGCAACCAAGTTGTTTATCTAAGTTCATCCCAGAATTTGTGCCATGGTTGCCATTATATCCTGTGCAAGGAAAATAAAAAGGCCAAATTTAGTAGCAGATGACAAGTATCAGGTCAGGAGTTTCCGAGAAGCTTGTGAAATCCTCTCTTCTGTTTACTTGAAATCTAAATTTCCTCCTGAAGCCATCCTCCTCAGGGGGCTGAGGTGTGTGCTCCTCCTGGAGCTGCTGTTTCCTGTAGCTTTAGGATGAGGAGAGCAGATATTCCTGTCCTTGGGATGCCCTTGGGGGTGCTGGGAGGCTCAAGGGCTGTCTAAATGACTGGCATCATCACTTCCCTGAACTGAGTTCCCAAAACAACACAGTGATGAAAGAAGAAAAAAACAAAACAGCAGCACAGACACCACATGTTGACATGGCACTTAGCTGTGGGAATTCTTAAGCAGGTGGCTTTCCATGTAAGGACCAGACCACAGACCAGCCCCTTTCTAAGGCATTAGTGACAGTGACTATGACAGTGACCTAAGGAGAATAACTGGATTCTCTCCAGCTCAGGAGGAAAGACCAGAAAGCTGCCTCTAGTTTGTGACTTCAAAACATGTCCAGATATCAGTACTTCAAACAGCTGGGCCAATAATTTTCTTGACACCCATCTATTAATAAGGTTCCCCCCATCACCATAAGAGACGTGGCTCATAGATATTCTTCTGTTTCATTCCCTACCCTCCAGAAGGGATCACTGCCTTGTTCTCACCATTTTACTGGCCTCCCAAGGGCAATGCCCACACAGACCAGTAATCTAATTTCCATCTGGTCAACTTCCAGGAGCTATTTTGGGCACAGCCTGAATATTTTGGTCTCTACTTTTCCTGCCAATGCAGACTCAGCCTCTCTCTCTCGGGACTCTTTCCTCTAAGGAAACATTTGAAAAATACAGACTTCCTCTAGAACAGAGGCTGGTGCCCATCTCAGCTCAGACTACCGCCAGAAAGTGCCAAGACCCACCCTCCATGCCAGGGTAAGGACAGGAAAGGCAGGAGGCTCCCCATCCTCAGCTCTCATGGCTCTGATCCCTCTCTCCTTGCCCCACCCCTCCCATTAGCTCAATCCTGCAATGTGCCTAAACGCACCACAGTGTCTGATCCTTTGTTCCCATTTTTCTCTGCCTGAAATGCACCTGTATTTGTCTTGCCCTTATCATCCACATGGCCTAGGTACTCCTCCCTGGTGTTCTTTTACACTCTTTCCCCATCAAGGCATCCATCCCACCCAATAGACTCAGTCTGTTTATCTCCAGCTGCCTCCTGCTAGGCTCACATCTCCCTGAGGTTAACCCCTGCACTTTGTCAGTCTCTGCTGCTTAAGTTCCAGACACGTAACAGATGTCCTATATTCTTCTGCAAAGGAAAGTTCTGGAAGAGCAAGACAAAAGAAGGGAAAGAAGATTTGAAGAAGAGATAAGAAACACAAAAACATTTGATTAGTGGAAAGTGAGAGGACACCTCCAAACCCTGCCACAACTATCACACTTGACTTTGTATGTGAACTAACTTGGAGCTAAGATGAACCAATCAGAAACAATGACATATCTCTAACCTCTGCTGTCTAGAGAGTTTCCAAATCCAGTGACTTCCTGAGCCAAGTAGGTAACATCAGTGTGAGTAAGTGAGCCAGAAATTACAGGGCAGGGAGGGATGGAACCATGGAAACACTGTGTAGCCAGCATCATCACAGCAAAACATTCAAATTCAAATTCAAATTCAAACACAGGCAAAGCCAGCTTAAGGCTTTCGGTCAGGCTCAGGGAACTAGATCTGAAGTATGGTGTTTTGTGTTGTAAAAAAGGAGCTCTAGCCAAGGATAGGACCTGATCCCCTCTACATTTTTCTGTATTTTACATGTTTAAATGAAGTGCACTTGAAGAAGTTACTTATGACATTATCCTAACTACATTGAACTACCCATTAACATGGTCTTTCTATGGAAGAATTCTTGCAATTTCTAACTCTAAGACTCTGAAGACAGTGCCCTTGGGATCTGAGGTATGAAACCTTACTGGAGAGGCCAGGAGAAAACTCTTGGCATAGCTAGCTTGTTATCTCTCCTTGTCTCATTGTTATATTTATCTCTGTAGTTCCCATCACACCCAACACCCCAGCCATACCAAACTATCTACAGATGATGCATTGTTCCCCCTATTTGTCCACTGTGTACCATGCTCTGCCCTCTGCCTCACCTTCACCTGGCTCCTCCTTGTCATCCTTTTGGCCTCTGCTTTCTATCTCTCCCAACTAGGTTCATTGACTCGCCAAATGCTACAGAGCATCATGTACTTACCTGTGGGTAAGGACGACCTGCATTGGCTTATAGCTGCCATCTCCACCAGAGTGAGAGGAATAGGATAGAATCTGATTCATCACAACTGTATCTCCACTACCTGCTGGTATCGCACATGCAGTGGTCAACACGGAATGAACAAACAGATGGATCAGTGAGATAAATGAATGAATGGATAAAGCAATCTTTTCAGATAAGTTACTGGCCAGATGTGCTCATATGAGTCACATGATACAGTCTCCCCAAGGACAAAGGTAAATCTTGAATCTGAAACTCCCCAGGTCCGTATTTCTATGCACATTTAATCTCACCATAACCTCCACAAGGCAAATGTTACCATATATCTTTCACTAAATAAATAAAGAAATAAACTACGTTCAAAGATAACTGAGTAAATTTCTTAGCACCACATAGCTAGTAAGTGGCTGAGCCTCAAATTCCAACCCAGGTCCCTGTGCCTTTCCACCACACCAGGCCGGTCAGAAGTTGGGCGCTCACTCATGCCTGACATTATGTATGATCTTGACCTGAGCATTCCAGGCTCACAGGGAATGAACCTGCTCTCAGGAGAAATGGATGCCTGCAGCAAATTCCAGGTCACACCTGTTAGGATTAGGAAGTTGATAGAAGCTTCATTTCCCTAGACTAGGGTCTCCTTGAACACTAGTAACCCCTTTGTTGCTGTTCCAGACATGCCTCATCCATCACCCATTCTTATTAGCACATTCTTAAAAGCATTAAAGGACAACCTTAAGCCACATGTTAAATTATTAGGTCAGTTTTGCTAAATATAAATAGAAAAGAGAGAAGGGGAGGAGAGAAAGGGAAGAGAGAAAGAAAGGCAGATTTACGCACAACAGGTTCTTAAAATATACTATCTGGTAGAAGTGTAATAATGACGCACATCGCTAGAGTGCGATGGAAAAAGCTGGCATTTATGCACCTTATAAAATTATTGATTAAACACATCCTTAAAAATCACATAGTATTAAGTGACAAGCAGTTTAACTGTAATAGTATGAGTCAACCACTATCTGTCCAGCTGTATTTCAACATTGAAATCGAAGATGACTCAGGCTAGCCATATCATATCCAAACTGATCTCAAATCAAATCTTCAAGTAGGAAAAGAGGGGAGAATCACTAAATGACTGCCAGTCTTTATGAGATGCTGTCTCAGGGTCCATAAAGTCCTCAGAAACTTCACGGAGAGAACCCGGCCCGCTCACACTGGCTGATGAAGTCTTTGAACTGGTGCCAACAAGGCTACCAGAGAAAGAAACCAGACCTTTTCAAAACTCAGCATCTCTGCACAGTACTCCAGAAAAATGGACAAGGGCTTCCCACTGAATTCACAAGTGTGAATTTAGCCATACTTAGGAAAACAGTATGGGGCAAGGCTATGTCACTTACCAGTTTATCCAGTCCATTCTGAAGGAGAAGCAGTTTTCTGCTATCCGCTACCAGGAAGCAGCCTCATAAATAAACAAGTGGCATAGATGCCAAATTCAGTGGTGTTTTTCAGAGGCAATGTCAACACACAGAGAAAAGAGGGATCATTTCTACCAACTGGTATATAAGCTCCTGATAAAGAACCTATTGCTCAAAACAAAAGCAAGTCTTTTGATAAGAGAAATAGTCATATCTGAGAGCAAGCCACAATCCCAAGAAGAAAATGACTTTAAATGAAAGTTTACTCCATTTTAATTTTACTTTTTCAAAGTCCCCAAATGCTTTCTATCACTGTTTTCTTCTCCTTATTTTTTTTTTTACTCATGCATGGGCTGAGTCTCCCTTTGGAAGTTTAGCAGACACAAAATTTCTGCCTGCTCTGCAGCTACTAAAGAAATTACACCATGCAGTCACAATAGGCCATGCATTGTGTGTTTTCATCTGTATGTTACACCTTTATTGTTGTCTAATTAGATATTCTGTTCTGGGGTTTGAGAGTTTGTTTTGTTTTGTTTTTCAATCTTTTTTCTCTTTGCTTTTCACTTCTGGAAGTTTCTATTGAAATGTCATCAAACTCAACACTTCTTTTTTTTTTTTTGCATTATTCTTTATTTATTTTTTTTTCTTTTATTATTCATATGTGCATACAAGGCTTGGTTCATTTCTCCCCCCTGCCCCCACCCCCTCCCTTACCACCCACTCCGCCCCCTCCCTCTCCCCCCCACCCCCTCAGTACCCAGCAGAAACTATTTTGCCCTTATTTCTAATTTTGTTGTAGACAGAATATAAGCAATAATAGGAAGGAACAAACTCAATACTTCTTTTTGAGCCACTTCCAGTCTACTAAGGAGCCCATCACATTTTCCAATTCTGTTACAGTGGTTTTTATCTCTAGCATTTCTTCTTGATTCTTTCTTAGAATTCCCATCTCTCAGCTTATATTTCCCATCTGTTCGTGCATACTGTCTACTTTGTCCATTAGAGTTCTTAATATATTAATCATAGTTGTTTTAAATTCCCTGTCTGATAATTACAATCCTCCTACCATACCTGAGTCTGGTTATGCTGCTTTCTTTCTCTCTTCAAATTGTGTTGTTGTTGTTTTGAATTTTAGTATGCCTTGTAATAATTTTTTTTAACTTAATATTTTCCATAGCTGGACATAATATACTGGGCAAAAGGAACTGCTGTAAATAGGCATTCAGTAATGGGGGTGAAGAGAGGAAGCCTTCTCTGTTCCTGTGATTAGGTTGTACTCTTTCACTGAGGCTGGACTCCTGAGCTTGTACAAGTGCTTCTCACCTCCCGCCCTCTTAGGCAGCACAGTATGGCTGGAGAAGCTGGAGCTCGATATATTCCTCCCTTGCCCCAGGTTAGTTAGGCTCTCATGATGTAGAAATAGTTCAGGCCTCAGGAAAGCAGTTTCTCCTGAGAGCAGACCTGATAAGAAAGAGCAGAATGTTCTGGCTATTTTAGAAGGGTTCCTTTCCTACTTCTCCTGCTGGAAGCATGAGGAGATTTTTCTTCAGTGTTCACTATGAGAACCTGGCTAAGCCCCGGGATTAAAATTCACAAAAGTGTCCTTCTTCCATGGGCTCACTCTAGAGTTTTTCTCTCTCAGAATTGTCCACCCTGAGCCTCCAGTAATTTGCTGGCACTCCTCAGAATAGTTTCCCATGGAGGTTCCTTCTCTTGGGCTTCTGCTCCAATAAATAGTGGCTTTCTCTATCTGCCTCTCTTTCTCTCCAATTTTAGGGATTGTGGACTGTGGTTTGCCCTGTGATTTCTCTTCTCTGCTGAATGTAAAAAGAGTTATTGATTTTTTTCATTTGTTTACCTTTTTACTTGTTGTTGGAATGGAATAGAGACTTCCAAGCTCTTTACCTGTCTGACACAAACCAGAAATCCTGATTCCATCTCTATGAAATGTCCACAACAGGTAAATCCATACAGAAAGTAGATTCGTGGTTGCTTAGGGCTGGAGGAATGGGGCCCAGAGGTGAACACTAAAAAGTATGGGTTTTATTTTTTGGTGGCAAAAAATATTCAAATTATGATGATGGTTGTACAACTCTGGGAGTATACTACAAATCACAGAATTGTACACTTTAAATGGGGTAAATTGCATGGTATGATGATAATAAAGCTAAGGAAGGAAAGGAAGAAAATAAAGAGGGGAGAGAGAAACAGAGAAAGGAAGGAAAGAAGGAAGGAAGGAAGGAAAGAAGGAAGGAAGGAAGGTGCCTCCATGACACAGGCCATGGAAAGTTCACCAGAAATATCTTTAATCCCATTTCCAGTAGAAGCGTTAAGAGGTTTTGCCAAGAAAGTGTTTGGGTTTTTAAGTTTCTATCCCAAGTGGGAATCCATTTTCAACATGCTTCCTGCTCAGGAAGTTTCTGTCTGCCCTGAGAGCCCCAAAGACCCTCTTCTGGTCAGGCAGGATCCCTCTGCATCAGGCAGTGAGTGCAACATGGAAGACAGAGACAGAGACAGCTAGAAACCAGGCAGATATGGAAAGAAAGTCTTGAGGTCATACGCAAATTAAGAAAGAGCAGTTTGCAGAATGTTTTCTAAGGTGGCCAAACACCACAGAAACTGTTTGACCAGAATTGCATTTAAAGTAAAATCTAAGCATTTGCTGGTGTCAAGTGTAGAAGTGTCTGAACATAAAATAAGCAGCCAACCCCAGAGCTGAACAGAAGGGAAAACAAGAGTGTGAAGCATGAAAAGAGGCTTAACCAAGCCTGGGAGAGGGGGCTTATGTCAATTTCTTTATGACCACAGACAGGAAGCTATTTTTATTTTGTGGTACTGGGGTTTGAACTCAGGGCCTCCTTCTTGCTAGGCAGGTGCTCTATGACTTGAACCACTCCACCAGCCCACTATTTTTGTCAATATTTATGGGTTTTTGTGTGTTTATGTTGAAGACAATGGGTAGAATTCCTGAATGTGAGTTTATTCTCAATAAGCCATTTTATTGGCCTCATAGGGTCCTATGTTAAAGATCTCCTGCAGACCTAATCACATATAAATAGGGCTGACCCCAACCTCACAGGACAGTTAGGGCTTCCTGCGTGAGCTGTAGGATCCTTTAAAGGAAGACATACTGATCCTTCAGTGCTAGCATGGATTCCATGTGTTATACCACTGCTTAAAAACATACTATCACCAGTCAGGTGCCAGTGGTTCACCCCTGTAATCCTAGCTACTCAGGAGGCAGAGATCAGGAGATCAGGAGGATTGTGGTTCAAAGTCAGTCCAGGCAAATAGTTCATGAGACCCTAGCTCGAAAAAACCCATCACAAAAAAGGGCTGGTGGAGTGGCTCAAGATGTAGGCCCTCCCTGAGTTCAAACCCCAGTACTGCAGAACAAACAAACAAAAACATACCAACACAAATGTAGGTATAAACTCTTCACGCAAACCCTGATATAATTTGAAAAACACAAACTCACAAATGGGAACAAAACTTCAAAAGTCAATGAAATTCAAATGAACCACATTAACAGCTCCAATCATGTTATTTTGTAGAAACTGATTCGCAGCAGGCATTCAATGCTTGGCTTGGTGACGACGATGCTGGCATTTTCAAGTGTGACTTGCCTACGCTACCCAGCACCATGGAGTGACTCAACTCTCCCACCCCTTTCCACAGTTTAATTTGGTATGACACCTCCATTCATGCCAAATTTCAGGGTGTCATTTGCCTATCACTGCAGTGAAGGTGACCCTAACTGTGGGTGCTGAAATGATGCCTGCGTACTAGTCATGACCTGATCATCTGGTTGCTCTAACTACTAAATTTATGATTTTAAGTTATATTTGTATTATAAAGGCTAGACTACTGTACAGTTAGAAAATTTGCACAGAAACTTGTGCATTCAAGTTTGGAAAGCATTCCATTAAAGCAGCCACCTCCCTTGACATCATTCTCTTATCTGTCCAAATAACCTTGTTCTGCATCCAAGGACAAACAAACCCGCTGGTCACCAGAAACCTTGAAGACAGCTGCTCCTTGACAGTCAGTATTTACAACACAGAGGTAGATACCTTCCCAGTATGCATGCTACAGCAGATAGTAACAAAGGGCAAAAGACAACTACTTCCCTTCTCAGCAAACCCTCTCCAGGGCAGCTGCTCTCCCCAGCTTAAAGTCTCCTCCTCTGACCCTGCTCTGGCCAGCCACACTTGTCTGTGTCCCCAGAAGCCCAAGATACCAGTTACCAAAGAAGTTAAATCAGTGGATTATTTTACAATGGACTTATCTTGCCTTAATTTGTTTTTCCATATTTTAATTGTGGCAAATTATGCATGTCATAAAATTGACCATCTTAATTATTTTTAAGTGTACAGTAGACATTAAATATATTCACATTGCTGTGCAACCAATCTCCAGAACTTTTTCATCTTGTAAAACCTGAACTCTATATCCATTAGACACTATCAAATTCCTAGTCTTCCCCTAGTCTTTGGCAATGACCTTTCTATGTTCTATTTCTGAATTTGAGTACTAGAAGGACCCTGTCAGCATAAGTGCACTCATACAGTATTTGTTGTTTTGTGACTGGCTTATTTCACTCAGCATAACATCTTCCCAATTCATCCATATTGTAACATGTATCAGAATTTCCTTCCTTTTGAAGGCTGAAAAATATTTCATTATATGTATACATATAATGTATGTATACATTACATGTATGTATATGTTTGCTTATCAATTTATCTATTGATGAACACGGGTTGCTTGCACCTTTTGGTTATTATAAATAACCAAATAAATAAAGCTGCTATGAACACAGGTATATTTTATATACCTATATTAAATAGAGGTATATTAAATATGGGTATATTCTACTGGTAGAATTTTCTAGATTTTCCAATCTCCGCTTAAGCATGGAAGAACTAGCCATTAGGATTTGGTGCTTTTTTCCCAGTATATAATTTCATATATGTTAGCTGCATGGCAGACAGTCTATACTGGGCTGGATTATAGAACATTCTATAGGAACATGTAAACCTGAGCATAAACAGTGGAAGGAACTCAGTGGGTCCTCCAGGCTGCACCTCAGTGTGTGAAGTGGGAACACTGCTGTGCCTCAGATGGACCCTGCCCTGGAACAGCTGGAAACCCTCTTCCTGCCTCACCAATACCCCCCACCCCCCGCCCCCAAGTATCTCACACATGCTCAGGCAGAGGCTAGTGCTCTCATGACTGATAAAGGCACCCCAAAGGCAGTTGGAATTGTAGGTGGAGGCTGTCATTTCATTGTGAAGTCTCTTCTCTGTAAGTGACATGTTGAAAGGGCCCTGCCTTTTGTGGAGGATTGCTCACAGTGCTGCCACCTAACATCTGATCAAAAAAATGTACACACTCACATACACACACACACACATACAACTCTAGCAGGTAGGGACAGCAAGCTGCCTTATGAAAACCATCCTTTCAGTCCTGGGGCTATGTTGCTGTTCTTAACATGGCTGTACTTCCTCTTGGTCAGAAAATAAGCCCTCTGGGGCAAGTTTATTCCTTCCAAGTGAGCAACTCTCTCCCATAGCACAGAAGAACATGGGTTTTCCTAACACAGAACCTCAGAGGCCCCCTCTCTGTGGGTCCTCAGCCACCCAAGGAGACCCTGGCCTTCCCAAGGTCTCCCCTCAATGCAGTGCTGGGACCAGAGGGTGAAGAATTCATAAGAGGCTGAAGGACAAAGATAGGTGAATCAGCAACCCATGTAAACATGTCAGTACCCATCTGCCCGGAGGAGGAGGTCGGGGTAGAGGAACGAGCCTGGAGCTGAGAGCCCTGGGAGAGGTCCTGGACTTGGGGTGGGCTGCTTCCTTTTTTCACCTACATATGAAGCTAATGCGAAGGTAAAGCATGAATTGTGAAATATTTTATAAATGGCAAAATGCTTCACAAGTGGAATGAATCATGGTTCAATTTGGGTAAAAAGATTTTTTTTTTTTTTTTTGGCACTACTAGGGTTTGAACTCAGGACCTTCCACTTGCTAGGCAGGTACTCTACCATTTGAGCCACACCCCTAGTCCTCTTTGTGTTGGTTATTTTTCAAATTGGGTCTCCTGTTTTTGCCAGGATTGCTCTGGGTCACACTCCTTCTATTTACACCTCCTGCCTAGCTGGGATGACTGGCACATACCACTACGCCCAGCTTTCATTGTTTGACCAGAGGTCTTGTGAACTTTTTGCCCAGGTTGGCCTCAAACAGTAATCCTCTTGATCTTTATCTCCCAAATAGCTGGAATTACAGTTGTGAGCCAATGCATCTGGTGGGAAAAAAATTTTAATAAAAATAATCCCTTGCTTTGAAACATTTTGTTCACAATTTTAATGCCTGCCAGGTAGCACTTGTTCTTAAGAATGAGCAAATGATTAAACCTAACCACCATCCACATTCTGCCTTGTCTGGATCATGGCTACGATCAAAGGTCTGCTTTAAGATCAAAAAGCTCTGAAATGCAGAAATCAAGCCTGCATCTGCCACACCTGGTGCTCTAAGAGGAGGCCAGTTCCACAAAACAGCAAAAACTGTCTCCTCTGTGCTCCCCAGTGAGTTCTGCTTTCATTTCAATTTATTCCTAGGAAGCAGTGTGCACTCAGAACATCAGTGAGCAAAGTCAGGAGAGATAGGGCAACCATGGCCTGAGTGTCACATGGCGGGGACAGACACGGGCTCTTGGCCTCCCATACACTTCCCAAAATGCCCGATAAAAATTTCAGCAGCTGCAAATCTCTCCTTTAGAAGGAATTACAAGTGCCTGCCTTTCCTGTTCTATCATGAACCTCGAATGGGAAAATTTCTGCTAAAAATAAGTTTATTTAAGATCTTTGACTGTATTTCCCAATTTCTCCCTCCCAGCTTGAGAGAATTCCAAACGATCCCCATTTCCATCCATGGCCTCTACATCAATCAGAAAAATGAAAACCTTAGTGTTCTCTTTCAACTGTTCATTCATTTCTCATCTGCTAAGCCATGCCTTCCCCTACTCTCCAGATTGTAAAACCCAGTATTCACCTAACTAATCCCCCAAGTAAGGTGTTAGCCAGGGAAGGAATCAATGAGGATACCAGCAAAAACACTCACGTGTACACAGGTAAAAACAGGTGAGGTGTCTTTGGCTTTATTGCATCTACAAGGAGAATCAATGAGACCCTTCCCCCTCCCACCCAACAAAATCCTTCCCAATTATTTCTGGAACCGCCACAGAAGTCTCACAAATTTTAAAGGTGTACTCACTCCAAGGGTGCTGCAAGGTGGGGGGCCTATAATCTTGGCTACTTGAGAGCAGAGATAGGAGGATTGCAGTTCAAGGTCAACCCAGGCAAAAAAGACTTTCTCAAAGACTTTTCCAAAGAACAAGCCAGGTGTGGTGGCTCACAACTGTAATCCCAGTTACAAAGTAGGAGAATTTCGATCTGAGGCTGTCAAACTGAAAAATACCTAAAGCAGAAGGGGTTGGGGATGTGGCTTAGGAGGGACAGCACTTAACCTAGCACGTGGCTGGTCCTGAGTTCAAACACCAGTACTGCAAAAAAAAAAAAAAGCAGGGGGTGGGGCTTGGGGCAGGGTGGATGCTACTGCTTGCTGGCTATCCTGTGCTTCTACCTGACCATTGTTTCAGGCTACTGACCCTGGATTGCTCTATACCTCTGACCTCTGTCACACCCCAACTTCAAAGTTCTGGAGCTGCCCAATCCCACAGGTCCTCTGGACCCTCAGTATGCAAAGCCAGGCTGAGATGTCTGATCTGCAGGCCCTGATCTGCCTCAAGTTCTTGTCACACAGCTCTTCCACTTCTGCCTCAAGCCTTCAGAGGACTCAAAAACCAGTCCTCTCAAACGTTGAAGCTGAATCTAACAGAGAGGAAACAATCAGAAAAACCCAAGTTGAGGATTTGTACAACTGGCCTGCATTCTTCAAAACCACTTTTTTGTGTGGGTGGGAGGGTATTGTGGTTTGAACTTAGGGTCTTGTGTTTGCTCTACCACTTGAGCAAAGTGGTAGGCAGTTGCTCTACCACTTCAACCATTTCTAATAGGATCTCAAGTTTATGCCCAGGTGTAAATAGGAGAATCCTTCTTTCTATTTATGCTGCCCTAATAGCTAGGATGACAGGTGCACACTACTGTACCCAGCTTTTAATGGTTGAGATGGTGTCTTCTGAACTTTTTGCTAGGGCTGGCCTTGAGCCATGATCCTCATGATCTCTACCTCCCAAATAGCTAGGATTACAGGCATGAGTCACACTGCCTGGCCTCAAAATCTTAATGTCAGGAAAAACAACAAAGATCTAAGGAGACTGAAGAGAAGTAGCAACTAAATGCAATGAATGGGCCTGCATTAGATCCTGACTTTTTTTTAATGTCCATAAAAGACCCTAATGGGAACAATGAGGAAATTTGAATATTAGTAGTATATTAAATAACATTATTGTAAAAATTGTCAATTTTTTTAGTGTAAAAGTTATAATGTAGTTACATGGAAGAGTGCCCCTTTTCCCAGTATTTCAATGATGAAATACTTAGGTGAGAGGCATATAGTGAATTCAGGTGAAAGGTATATGTGTACTATGGTAGCTTTTTGAAGATTTCAAATTTTTCACACTACAAAGTTGAGGATAAAGACATTGCTGTAATTCTCACCATCCATATTTCTCTCATCTCTCACCAAGATCCCCTTGCACTAAACTTCCTCCACCACCCTTTAGGAAAAACAAACAAACAAAACACTCATGCAAAAGAATTCTTGAAAGTCATGCCTGCAATCCTAGCACTCAGGAGGTATAGGCAGGAGAATCATGAGTTCAAGACCAGCCTGGATGACCTAGTAACACTCCGTCTCAAAAAAAATTATGAAACAGATGTAAGTGGGGGGTGAGTTAGCTAGTCAATAACCCATTTATTCTCTGGACAAACATACTCTGAATTGTAGTTCACATATAACTGAGACCCCACTGCGTATTATACTGTGAATAGTGGAATTCTTTCATTGTACAATATACATTATATAGTACATTTTGTAGTATAGATACAATTCATCCCTTAAACAATGTATGATTAAGTGCATGTCCATTAGTTGTCACAGGATGAGAAAAAATAATACCAGTACAAATTCAAGAGTCAGAAGCCATAAAAACAACCTGAAACCCCCCAAAAATTCCCTCTAAAGATGATTAGCCTGTCTGAACCTTCTGCAGGATTCACAATAGCCAACTCTATTCTTATAGCTCTAAGCGGACCTGATATTCAAACAAGGCAGTATTAAATACTGATAGAGGCATGAAAAAGCTGCGTCCTGAGAGAGTGGAGATGATACACTTTGACGGCGAACAAGGTAAAGGCATTGAGGACCAAGCAGGTGCATGAACCCTCCTGTGAGTTGATATGATGACTCCCAGCAGCAGAATCAGGCACTGGAGTCCAGGAGGATTGAGAAGAAAGGGAGAATGGGGGGAATCCCTCTTAATTTAGTCTAAAAAATACTTTTCAATAATGGTACCTATGATCCTGGCTCTGCCAATTCAGGAATCTTCCTGGGAGTTCTAGAAAACTCTAGAACTTAAAAGAATCACATGCACAGGTATTATATTTGTCTTTGAGGTCTGAAGGGCATGGCTTATGTGGTAGAGCGCCTGCCTTGCAAACCCTGAGTTCAAACCCTTTACAGCCAAAAAAACAAAACTGTATTTTTGTTTGGGCCCATTCCTTTGGTCTCTCTATTATAGTAAAAATCCCACATGGGCTAAAATCAGTTTTTGCTTGCCTTTAATTCTGGTAGCCCCCACCAAATACCTACAATAGGAGGCTAGAGAATGTTTGATGACTGATTGGTCATGGTCTTTGACACTGAAAAGTCGTTAAATGTGGGAGTGGTTTCAAATGAGATTTGATTAAGTCTTAGGCCAAACAATCCTAGTTAGACTGTATTTGTTTAATTTTAAATTCACTTTCCATACCCCCCTCCAAGGGACGTCATAGCCTCTTACAGAATGTGCTTCTAAAAGACAGGAGTGTGTCCACATGAGAAAGCGTACTGAGTGAGCCATGGTAAGCACCATATCAAGGAGTGTCCAGTGGCATTCCCCAAAACAAGTCTTGTTTTTCATCCTAATTCATTGTGCAGTTTAAAACCAACTCCTTCCACAATCAAAGATCTTGCTTCCTCATTCTTGAGTCAGAAGAGTTCATGCCAATTAGTTCAGCAGAACTATAGTCTTCATGGCTAAAACAAACACCCTAAGTGAACCAAGGAAGCTGAAATAGGAGAGTGCGGGCCTACCTGGAAGAGCTCCTAAACCCAACTACAAAGAGCCCATGAGTGAGACACGATGCAGAGATCTATTTGTGATACACACAAAATGATAGCCAGCATCCCTCGAAGATTCGTTAGGTGCCAGGCACTTTTTAGACATTACCTCATTCAACTACTTGTAACCCTGCAAGAAAAACATTATTATTCCTGTTTCACAAATAAGAAAATTAGAGTCCCAAAGAAGCCAAATATTTTGGCCAAGATTTCTCAGCTAGAAACTAACGGAGCCAGAACACAAATCAAAGCCCTTCTGGTTTCAATTCAGTGCTTATTCAGCCAATCCAACATTTCCCACACCCACAGGAAACTAACCAACCTGCAGAGAATGTCCTCTCTGCCAGGGTACAGACAGAAAGCAGAAACTCTACCAGGGATTTCAACAGAGAGAATTTAATATAGGGAAATGGTTAAACAGATAGTAGGGGCTGTTGAAAGATAAATGGGGAACGCTGAGTAACAAAAATTGTAGTTACCACCTCTGGGACAGGGTGGACATACGAAGGAGGCTGGGGTCATCGGATCCTAGAAGCTTGGAGGCATTTGGAGCTGTACTCAGATTCTGAGGAGAGGGCACTGTCTTGCATTGCTGGGCCCTCAGAGCAGGAATGACAGTGCTGGTTCCAAGAGTCCTGACCGAAGTTAGAAACCACCACTAACTCAACAAATCCTGCTTCCGGGGTGAATGGTCACTGCTTGGACAATGCTGGCAAGAGAGCAAGCAAGCACAAAAGACAAGTCCTTTCTCCACTCTTGTCACCCAAATTCCTCCCAAGGTCCCTAGGCAAAGGAGATAAGTAGTTAACAGAGTCCCAGCATGATAGGGCAGAGTATAGAAGGGTGGGTCAGGAGCTGGGTGGGAACAACTTCCTAATAGCACAAGGGTGTGTGTAAGTGCCATGCATGTGGTTTGTGGCAAGGGAGATAATCTTTACTATAATAATATCAGGTGCTATAACTGAGCACCGATGATGTGACGTTCAGAGTGTTCCACCCATTCCATGCATTGATCCATTACTCCTTACACCCTAAGAGGTTAATGCTGTTATCTTAGCAATTTTACAGAGGCACAAAATAATGATAAGAGGTGCTGAGCATCTTGCAAAAGGTTAGAAAGAAGAGGATCTGATCCAGTGATACCACTCTTGGACATCTATCCAAAGGAATGTAAGTCAGGATTCAATAGAGACACCTGTACACCAATGTTCTTCTCAGCACTATTTGTAATAGTCAAGCTTTGGAAACAGCCCAGGTGCCCTACAACTGATGAATGGATCAAAAAATTGTGGTATATATGCACAATGGAGTATTACTCAGCCACAAGGAATAATGACTTGTGGTTTGAAGGTAAATGGATGCAATTGGGGGACATCATGTCAAGTGAAGTAAGACAACAGGTGAACTGAAGTGGAAGATAGACCCAAAAGAAACTTATACACAAAATCAAGCATGCTCATACACAAACTCATATGCAGATCATGTTTGTAGCAGTAGAACTACTCTATGGAACTTGGGGAAAGAAGGAAAGGAAAAGAGAATGATAGAGTATCAGTAATACCATAAAACATAAGATCTGTGAAGGTAAAGGATATAAGGATGTGTATTGAAAGCTGTTGAAAATGGGGAGTGGGAGGTAAGGGGTTAAGGGAGAGTAATGGAAGGGGTTAAACGGACCAAAGTAAAGCACACCCACAGTAGGGCTACATTGAGACTCGCCTTTGAACACCAACAGCATCAACTTAAATATTAATAACAAAAGACAGGACTGTAAAACAGGCGCAGTGTGTTTGGGGTACAGTGGGAGGGAGAGTGAATGAAGAAGATTAAGGTGAGGGTATATAGTTGATGGGCTTAGTATTCTTATAGGAAATAGAACAAAGAAACCTCTGACAATTGCTTTAAGTGGGGCGGGGAGGGAGTTGAGAGGGAGAAATGATGGGAGCGATGTAACTAATGTACAATATAAGTCTAATTGGAAATGTTACTATGAATCCCCCCTGTATAGCAAATATAGCCTAATAAAATAAAATAAAATAAAGAGGAGGATCCAAGTTCAAAGTCAGTTCTGTCTGGATGCTAAGACCTTGCTACCCACCTGTGTTAGTTTGCTTGGGCTTCCATAACAGCACTGCGAACTGAGTCCCATACAATACAACTGTATGGTCTCACAGCTCTAGAGACCAGAAATCAAAAATCAAGATGTTGGCTGGACCATGTTCCCTCTGAAATTTTCAGTACAGACTTTCTTGCCCCTTTCAGCTGCTTTCTTTGCATTCCTTGGCTCATGGCTGCATCACTCCAGTCCCTGTCACCATCTTCAGAAAGACCATCTCCTCTGCATGTCTTAGGCATTCCCTTTCGTTGTTTCTTGGACACTTATGTTGGACTTATGACGCACTTGGTTACTCAGGATGTTCTCATCTAAAGACTCTTGACTTAATTACATCTGCGAAGGTATGTTCCCCAAATAAGTTCAAATTCACAGGCTCAGGGGTGAGACTTTGGACAAATTCTTTGGAGGACCACATTACCAAACCACCATACCAGATAAAATGACTTATAGGTTTTTGGACATCATGATATGCAAAACCATTTCAAATGAAATCTGTGGCCGGGCATGGTGAGGTGTGACTGTAATCATAGCTATCCGGAAGACATCAGTAGGAAGACTGTGGTCTGAGGCCAGCCCTGGTCAAAAACATGAGATGGCATATAAAAAAGTAACTAAAGCCAAAAAGTACTGGGGACGTGGCTCAAGTGGTAGAGAGCTTGCCTAGCAAGCTCAAGGCCCTGAGTTCAAACCCCAGTACCATCTAAAATAAAGTCTCTCTTCTTAGAACATTTTCAGATTCTAAAGCAATGTTTTATGCTGTATGTAGTACTTTCAAATTTTTATTACCATAAAGTAATTGTGCGAAGGAGTCTCATGTAGGTAAATATCTACATGCATATAATGTACTTTGGTGAAATTCACCCCATCTATATTATTCTTCCTTAACTCACTCCCCCCTCCTTTTTAACAGGTTTTAGTGGTTTTCATTTGCTGTTTTCTATATATATCTAATGTACTTTGATCATCACCCTCTCCTCCCTCCTGCTGCATCTTCTTTGTCAAATAGTCATGTATGTAGGGTCTTTAATAATTGGTGTTCCTGTACCTTTAAGCTTTTTTTACCTTCCTAAAGACAAACATGCAGTGACATCTTCTTCAGCTCCTTTCATCTGAAAGAGCCAGCCTGTATGACTTTGCCTCGTCAACTCATGACCTCATTTCAAATCTCCTCTGGAAATATCTCTTCCCTCCTCCCCTGCCCTGCTTCAACTGCTTTCTTTTTTTGTCATATTATTGCTGTAGTGGAGGTACATTGTGACATTTACAAAAGTGCTTACAATATATCTTAGTTAGATTCGCCCCCTCCATCATTCTCCTTTATTCCCTCTCCCCCATTCTTAGAATAGTTTCAACAGGGTCTCATTTTTCTGTTTTCATACAAGAGTACATAGTATTTCCACTATATTTACCTTCCTCAACTTTTTCTTTGCCTTGACTTCCCTCACCATTTGCATTGTGCCATCCCAGAATTCCGTGGGCACACTTGGTCCAAGGAGTATTATTTCGGATGAGAGCATTTCCTTGATCATAAGGAAGGAGTCTCCATCACTTGTCCCAAGACAATGGAACCTTCAAATGACAGTTTCTCTTCTTACTTGTAAGAACCAAACAATCAATTTTGCAACTCACCTGGCTTGGGACATAGTTTGGAAATTTAAGTACCTTGTATATATGCTTCTTATATGTGTGTGTGAAAATCAAGATTTCTCAAAGCAAGCAGATGTTTGGAGAGGAAGGCACATTATGTCTTTTTGCAAAATAAGCATGAGCAGCAGGACCCCTAATGCATCAAGGTCAATGAAATGCATTTCCTATGCCTGATCTGAAAGCATAAAAAGGTGCCTTTTCTCTCCATGTAAATGTGTCAGGCTCATCTTTATTAGAATTTGAACTATTTACTAGTGAATACTTCCAGCGTACCAAGTACTACATCTTTTGAATTTAATTCTGAGGTTCTGATATTTTGCTTCCTGGGAGAAAAGAAGATGAATATTAGAAAGTGAAATTTTGAAACCCATCCAGGAGGTTTTCCATCCAAGTATCTGCATATTAAAATCATCAATATCTATTTGAAATTTAATTCTCAGAAAGGATTTCCTGCCTCCACAGACACGGATGTTGATCATTCTGCATTAGTCCTCCTTCTTTCCCTACAAAATCCTTGGGAACATTTCTTCTGCAGGCGGGGTATGTTCTTGGCATGCATAAGCTAACTCCTCAGCATTCACGTATTTTCAGCAAGTTCCTCATCTGTGGGTTCACATTGTACTTTTCTTTTTTCAGGAAGTAGATGAAAAGAGCAAAATGGATTCTTTCAAACATACCACCTCTCCCCTTCCCTATTACCAGGAGGAAAGAGCAAGACTCACTGCTCTTGGTGCTGTATGTTGATAGAAATGTCATTGTACCTTCAATACCTTGTCTCAAGTTAATTTGGGGTAACAAGTAAGCACCAGGTACTATTCTACCTTGTGATGATACTGTAGAGTGCAGTGTGTTTGGGGTTTGGTGGAGAAGGTTGAAAGTATCCAAGGAAGTCAGGAAGAGGAGGGTTTTCACAGGAGGAAGAATCCTAGACCAACAGGCAACCACAGCTCTAAAGAGCCCTCTGCCCACACTCCAAGCCTGAGCAACTCCCAAGCTCCAACAATATATTTGCCTGTTGTGTTAATTCATGACACAAGCCATGAACTCTACAGTTTGTTGAAACAATGGCAGAATATTTTTCTCATTCATTTGTCTAGAGTAGCCCTTCTGCCCTCATCCTACCTGTGGAGGAAGAGAGGTCTAAGGCAGAACCAGAGCTCTTGGTGATCAAGTGTCCATTCTAACTTAGTTCTTTCATGGTAGCAGTTATACAAGATTTCATAGTCCTTAGGTAATTCATCCAAGAGGCACAACCGAGGGAAAGTGGGATTCTCAGTCTCTTTGTTAAGTGTCTGGTTGCTCTGCTCACAGCCCAGCTACCTCTTCCATGGTGAGTCCCATGTATATAGCTCCAGCCAAACCTGGCACTGCTGTAGCTGAGGACAAGGTATATGAATGGGTAGTTTGTAAAGTCTGTGGCTTATTCGTATAAGAAAGAGGAGAACTGGGAAAGAGACAGAGACTGGATATTCTTTGCTCTCAACTATACTACATCTTGTTTCTTTGTGTTTTGCCACCTGAAATGTCTCCCTGTCTTCTCCACCTAGGGAAATCTCACCACCCTTCAAGGATGTCCACTCAATATCTGTTGTCAGAATTAATGACAGTAGCAGCCCAAGTTCTTAGCAAACCTTTGAGGTTCATGGGTAAAGGTAAGAAGAATGAGTGGATAATTAGTGAGGAAATGGGATGGGGTGATGTGGCAGATTGCATTTAGTCTTTTGATATGTGTGTGGGACTCCAGGTTTTCATACAGACAGCCCTGAAAGTCATATGAAGATGGATACAGAGACTGGAATGATGTAATGACAAGGTGAGGAACACTGAGTTGTGCCAGGACAGAGGCATGGAGCAGATTCTCCCTCAGAACTTCCAGAAGGAACCAATGTTGCTAGTACCTTGATTTTAGGTTTCTCCCAAAATAAAACTGTGAGAGAATAAATGTCTGTTATTTTAAGCCATTGAGTTTGTAGTATTTTGTCATGGTAGCCCTGGTAAACTAATACAGATTTTTACTTACATGGTGAACAAGTGTTTGGGTTAATGAGCTTCAAGAGACGTGCATTTGCCATGATCCCTAATGGATATACTAAACAATTTTGACAACTATTTATGGAAGACCTATTGTGTGCCAGTCTCTGTTTTCTCACTGGTTTTAGTCCAATGAACACCATAAACCAATAACCACTCTAGTGAGAGCCTAAGGCGCAGGCTCTGTGAGTGGAGGAGGGGCTTCAGCTGGCAGTCAGTCAGAGCCCCTGAAGAGATTCTTGAGAATATGTGGGGTACTGGGAAGACAAGAGGTAGCCCTTTCCTTCCTGCTATGGCTGTGAGTGCTTTTGTGGATAAAGCGAATGTCCAAGGTAAATGCACATTTAAATGCTTCTGATACTTTGATGATGCACTAAACAGAGTGTGAGGTTTACTGATTGAATGACAGGCAGTGCCAGTGGATTCAGTTTTCTGCATCCTATCTTCCTTCAGTGCTAAGTATTTTTCTTGAATATTAGGAAATATGAATGGGGTATGTTTCACATTGAAGTCAATTTTAGAAAAAGCATTCTGTATTTTATTTTATCTTATTTTATTTTATTTCATTTCTTCTTATTTTATTTGTGATACCAGGGTTTGAACTCAGGACTTCACATTTGCTAGGCAGGCACTCTACCACTTGAGCCACGCCTCCAGCCCTTTTTGCTCTAGTTATTTTGAGATAGAATCTCACTTTTTGCCCAGGACAGCTTGGACTGTGATCCTTCCATTTTTTTTAAGTTTCCAACATGTCACCATGCCCAGCTCTTTTCCATTGAGATGGGGTCTTGGGTTGGCCTGAAATCTCGGTCCTCCTGATCTCAGCCTCCCAAGTAGCTAGGATTAAGGGCATGAGCCACCACCACCTGGCTTTAGATAACGTATTTTAAATCAAAAGAGATTAGCTTCTTTTCTGTTGAAGTTCCTGTAACTTTTAATATACTGATTTGCATTGTGAATCTTCACATGGAGGTGTAATACACAACATCCTACAAATCAGTGGACAAGAATCTTACAATGAAGTAACTCAGGGAATCAGCTCTGTAGGAAACACATTTGGAGGAAAACCTTACAGTACCTTGCAGAGCACCTACTGAATTAGATGTGACTGATTTAAACTTTCCTTCCCTTCTCTTTCCTCCAGGTTACTTTCCAACAACCCCCGAACAGAGATGGACATCACATCCCCAGAAGACTCTATGCAAGTACAGCTAGACCCCCACCGGCGTATGAGCAGATGTGGTTATATCCACAAATGAAAGACATCATCTAGGTGATACATATAAAGGGAAAAGTTCGGGAAGGTCCGTGGCAGAGTGGCTTCCCCTGCATTTTTGCAGTGTTTGTTCTTCCACACCCACTTGACCGTGTAGAGACGCTTGTACGTAGAGGGTTTGCAAAGCTGGTAACAGAAACATGAGTCACAAATAGAATCTGATGTGACTCAACCCTCTCTTCACGTAAGACAAACCAACCTCCAGGCAGAATGGTCTCCGATGACGCCTGTGTTCTATGTTATCTGAAGTCTCTGGTCATGCTTTTGTTGCTTTCTGGAATATACAATTACAAGTATTGAAGTTGCAGAAGCAAAAAGCATTAAGCAATTCCTTAACTATAACAACAGATATGTACAGCTGTGGTGTGAATGTGTCCCCCAAAATTCATGTGCTGGAAGTTTAATCCTCAGTGCAACAGTATTGAGAGGTGGGACCTTAAAGAGGTGAGTAGGTCATGAGGGCTCTGCCCTGGGAATGGATTAATGCCATTGTCACAAGAATGGCTCATTGTTAAAAGAGTGACTTAATTATAAAAGCAATTCTTCCCCCTCCCCCAATCTTTCACCATGAGATGGGGCACCAAGAAGTCCCTCACCAGATGTAACCTCTCACTCTTCTGTCACTCTTGAACTTCCCAGCCTTCAGAACTGTGAGCCAAATAAATTCTGTTCATTATATTATACTTACATAAAACAGACTAAGACACACACTATTTTATGTCATGGGCCCATTTCAGTTCCCAAAACAGTTTCTTAAATGTCCTCATTTCCATACACACTCCAACAATGACTCACTTCTACACTCTGACTTCCTTGCACTATAATTTCTCCATCTTTAAATGGGAAGTTAAAAAAATTATTCATTGGTGAGATCTTCCAGGCACTGAATGAAAATAACTTCAACCCCAGGATACTCTACCCAGCAAAGCTATCATTCAAAATAGATGGAGCAATAAAAGTCTTCCATGATAAGCAGAAACTAAAACAATATGTGACCACAAAGCCACCATTACAAAAGATTCTGCAAGGGATCCTGCACACAGAAAGTGACACCCAACTTAACCATGAAAAGGCAGGCAGCACCAAACCACAGGATAAGAAAAAGCAAGACAGTAGAGAGTAACATCAAGTTAGGTACACACAATCAAACCTTCAAACAACTAAGACAACTAAATGGCAGGAATCACCACATACCTATCAGAACGAACGCTTAATGTTGATGGACTTAATTCACCCATCAAAAGACACCGTTTGACAAAATGGATTAAAAAAGAAGATCCAACAATTTGTTGCTTACAGGAGACTCATCTCACCGACAGAAATAAGCATATGCTTAGGATGAAAGGCTGGAAGAAGATTTACCAAGCCAATGGGCCCTGAAAACAGGCAGGAGTAGCAATACTTATCTCTGACAAAGTAGACTTCAAACCTACATTGATCAAACGAGATAAAGAAGGACATTCCATACTAATAAAAGGGGAAATAGACCAAAAGGAAATAATAATCATCAATCTGTACGCACCCAATGTCAACGCACCCAATTTCATCAAACATACCCTGAAAGACCTAAAAGCATATATAAACGCCAACACAGTGGTTGTGGGAGACTTTAACACTCAATTATCATCAATAGATAGGTCATCCAAACAAAAATTCAATAAAGAAATCCAAGATCTAAAATATGCAATAGATCAAGTGGACCTAGTAGATGTCTACAGAACATTTCATCCAACCTCTACACAATATACATTCTTCTCAGCAGCCCATGGAACCTTCTCCAAAATAGATCATATCCTAGGGCACAAAGCAAGCCTCAGCAAATATAAGAAAATAGAAATAATACCATGCATACTATCTGACCACAATGCAGTAAAAGTAGAACTCAACAACAAAAGTAAAGACAAAAAACATGCAAACAGCTGGAAACTAAATAACTCATTACTTAATGAAGAGTGGATCATCGATGCAATAAAAGAGGAAATTAAAAAGTTCCTGGAAGTCAATGAAAATGAAAACACAACCTACCGGAACCTATGGGACACAGCTAAGGCAGTCTTGAGAGGAAAGTTTATAGCCATGAGTGCATATATTAAAAAGATTGAAAGATCCCAAATCAATGACCTAATGATACATCTCAAACTCCTAGAAAAACAAGAACAAGCAAATCCCAAAACAAATAGAAGGAGAGAAATAATAAAAATAAGAGCTGAAATCAACGAAATAGAAACCAAAAAAACCATACAAAGAATTAATGAAACAAAAAGTTGGTTCTTTGAAAAAATAAACAAGATCGATAGACCCCTGGCAAACCTGACTAAAATGAGGAGAGAAAAAACCCAAATTAGTAGAATTAGGAATGCAAAAGGGGAGATAACAACAAACACCATGGAAGTCCAGGAAATCATCAGAAACTACTTTGAGAACCTATATTCAAATAAATTTGAAAATCTAAAAGAAATGGACAGATTTCTAGATACATATGATCATCCAAAACTGAACCAAGAGGAAATTAATCACCTGAATAGACCTATAACACAAAATGAAATTGAAGCAGCAATCAAGAGTCTCCCCAAAAAGAAAAGTCCAGGACCTGATGGATTCTCTGCTGAATTCTATCAGACCTTTAAAGAAGAACTGATACCAACCCTCCTTAAACTGTTCCACGAAATAGAAAGGGAAGGAAAACTGCCAAACACATTTTATGAAGCCAGTATTACACTTATCCCAAAACCAGGCAAAGACACCTCCACAAAGGAGAACTATAGGCCAATCTCCTTAATGAACATTGATGCAAAAATCCTCAACAAAATAATGGCAAACCGAATTCAGCAACACATCAAAAAGATTATTCACCACGACCAAGTAGGCTTCATCCCAGGAATGCAGGGGTGGTTCAACATACGAAAATCAATAAACGTAATAAACCACATTAACAGAAGCAAAGACAAAAACCACTTGATCATCTCAATAGATGCAGAAAAAGCCTTTGATAAGATCCAACATCATTTCATGATAAAAGCTCTAAGAAAACTAGGAATAGAAGGAAAGTTCCTCAACATTATAAAAGCTATATATGACAAACCTACAGCCAGCATTATACTTAACGGAGAAAAACTGAAACCATGCCCTCTAAAATCAGGAACCAGACAAGGATGCCCACTATCTCCACTCCTATTCAACATAGTACTGGAATTCCTAGCCAGAGCAATTAGGCAAGAAGAAGGAATAAAAGGTATACAAATAGGTAAAGAAACTGTCAAAATATCCCTATTTGCAGATGACATGATCCTATACCTTAAAGACCCAAAAAACTCTACTCAGAAGCTTCTAGACATCATCAATAGCTATAGCAAGGTAGCAGGATATAAAATCAACATAGAAAAATCATTAGCATTTCTATACACTAACAATGAGCAAACGGAAAAAGAATGTATGAAAACAATTCCATTTATAATAGCCTCAAACAAAATCAAATACCTAGGTGTAAACCTAACAAAAGATGTGAAAGACCTCTACAAGGAAAACTATACACTTCTGAAGAAAGAGATTGAGGAAGACTATAGAAAGTGGACAGATCTCCCATGCTCATGGATTGGTAGAATCAACATAGTAAAAATGTCGATACTCCCCAAAGTAATCTACATGTTTAATGCAATTCCCATCAAAATTCCAATGACATTCATTAAAGAGATTGAAAAATCTACTGTGAAATTTATATGGAAACACAAGAGGCCACGAATAGCCAAGGCAATACTCAGTCAAAAGAACTATGCAGGAGGTATCACGATACCTGACTTCAAACTATATTACAAAGCAATAACAATAAAAACAGCATGGTACTGGCACAAAACAGACGTGAAGACCAGTGGAACAGAATAGAGGATCCAGATATGAAGCCACACAACTATAAGCAACTTATCTTTGACAAAGGAGCTAAAAATATACGATGGAGAAATAGCAGCCTCTTCAACAAAAACTGCTGGGAAAACTGGTTAGCAGTCTGCAAAAAACTGAAACTAGATCCATGTATATCACCCTATACCAAGATTAACTCAAAATGGATCAAGGATCTTAATATCAGACCCCAAACTCTTAAGTTGATACAAGAAAGAGTAGGAAATACTCTGGAGTTAGTAGGTATAGGTAAGAACTTTCTCAATGAAACCCCAGCAGCACAGCAACTAAGAGATAGCATAGATAAATGGGACCTCATAAAACTAAAAAGCGTCTGTTCATCAAAAGAAATGGTCTCTAAACTGAAGAGAACACCCACAGAGTGGGAGAAAATATTTGCCAATTATACATCAGACAAAGGACTGATAACCAGAATATACAGGGAACTTAAAAAACTAAATTCTCCCAAAACTAATGAACCAATAAAGAAATGGGCATGTGAACTAAACAGAACTTTCTCAAAAGAAGAAATTCAAATGGCCAGAAAACACATGAAAAAATGCTCACCATCTCTAGCAATAAAGGAAATGCAAATTAAAACCACACTAAGATTCCACCTCACCCCTGTTAGAATAGCCATCATCAGCAACACCACCAACAACAGGTGTTGGCGAGGATGCGGGGAAAAAGGAACCCTCTTACACTGTTGGTGGGAATGTAGACTAGTACAACCACTCTGGAAAAAAATTTGGAGGCTACTTAAAAAGCTGGACATCGATCTACCATTTGATCCAGCAATACCACTCTTGGGGATATACCCAAAAGACTGTTACTCCAGAGGCACCTGCACACCCATGTTTATTGCGGCACTATTCACAATAGCCAAGTTATGGAAACAGCCAAGATGCCCCACCACTGACGAATGGATTAAGAAAATGTGGTATCTATACACAATGGAATTTTATGCAGCCATGAAGAAGAACGAAATGTTATCATTCGCTGGTAAATGGATGGAATTGGAGAACATCATTCTGAGTGAGGTTAGCCTGGCTCAAAAGACCAAAAATCGTATGTTCTCCCTCATATGTGGACATTAGATCAAGGGCAAACACAACAAGGGGATTGGACTATGAGCACATGATAAAAGCGAGAGCACACAAGGGAGGGGTGAGGATAGGTAAGACACCTAAAAAACTAGCTAGCATTTGTTGCCCTTAACGCAGAGAAACTAAAGCAGATACCTTAAAGCAACTGAGGCCAATAGGAAAAGGGGACCAGGAACTAGAGAAAAGGTTAGATCAAAAAGAATTAACCTAGAAGGTAACACCCACGCACAGGAAATCAATGTGAGTCAATGCCCTGTATAGCTATCCTTATCTCAACCAGCAAAACCCCTTGTTCCTTCCTATTATTGCTTATACTCTCTCTACAACAAAATTAGAGATAAGGGCAAAATAGTTTCTGCTGGGTATTGAGGGGGGGAGCGGGATGGGGTGGAGTGGGTGGTAAGGGAGGGGGTGGGGGCAAGGGGGAGAAATGAACCAAGCCTTGTATGCACATATGAATAATAAAAGAAAAATGAAAAAAAAAAAAAAAAAAAAGAATCCTATGTGTAATGTAGAGAGAGCGCTCACAAGTCTAGAAAGAGACAGAGAGAAAAGAAAAACAGGCAGAAATCAGAAAAAAGAAATTGTTAAAGGGCCAGCCTTTGTCAGTAAAATAAAAACAAAATCTTAAGATAGTAAATTATCATTTTTCCTTAGATTGTCAAAAAAAAATTTAATTCTTAAAAAATGCAGGGAGGACAAAAAAAAAAAAAAAGAGATTGAAAAATCTACTGTTAAATTTATATGGAAACACAAGAGGCCACGAATAGCCAAGGCAATACTCAGTCAAAAGAACTATGCAGGAGGTATCACAATACCTGAGTTCAAACTATATTACAAAGCAATAACAATAAAAACAGCATGGTACTGGCACAAAAACAGACATGAAGACCAGTGGAACAGAATAGAGGATCCAGATATGAAGCCACACAACTATAAGCAACTTATCTTTGACAAAGGAGCTAAAAATATACGATGGAGAAATAGCAGCCTCTTCAACAAAAACTGCTGGGAAAACTGGTTAGCAGTCTGCAAAAAACTGAAACTAGATCCATGTATATCACCCTATACCAAGATTAACTCAAAATGGATCAAGGATCTTAATATCAGACCCCAAACTCTTAAGTTGATACAAGAAAGAGTAGGAAATACTCTGGAGTTAGTAGGTATAGGTAAGAACTTTCTCAATGAAACCCCAGCAGCACAGCAACTAAGAGATAGCATAGATAAATGGGACCTCATAAAACTAAAAAGCGTCTGTTCATCAAAAGAAATGGTCTCTAAACTGAAGAGAACACCCACAGAGTGGGAGAAAATATTTGCCAACTAGACATCAGACAAAGGACTGATAACCAGAATATACAGGGAACTTAAAAAACTAAATTCTCCCAAAACTAATGAACCAATAAAGAAATGGGCACGTGAACTAAACAGAACTTTCTCAAAAGAAGAAATTCAAATGGCCAGAAAACACATGAAAAAATGCTCACCATCTCTAGCAATAAAGGAAATGCAAATTAAAACCACACTAAGATTCCACCTCACCCCTGTTAGAATAGCCATCATCAGCAACACCACCAACAACAGGTGTTGGCGAGGATGCGGGGAAAAAGGAACCCTCTTACACTGTTGGTGGGAATGTAGACTAGTACAACCACTCTGGAAAAAAATTTGGAGGCTACTTAAAAAACTGGACATCGATCTACCATTTGATCCAGCAATACCACTCTTGGGGATATACCCAAAAGACTGTTACTCCAGAGGCACCTGCACATCCATGTTTATTGCGGCACTATTCACAATAGCCAAGTTATGGAAACAGCCAAGATGCCCCAGCACTGACGAATGGATTAAGAAAATGTGGTATCTATACACAATGGAATTTTATGCAGCCATGAAAAAGAACGAAATGTTATCATTCGCTGGTAAATGGATGGAATTGGAGAACATCATTCTGAGTGAGGTTAGCCTGGCCCAAAAGACCAAAAATCGTATATTCTCCCTCATATGTGGACATTAGATCAAGGGCAAACACAACAAGGGGGTTGGACTTTGAGCACATGACAAAAGCGAGAGCACACAAGGGAGGGGTGAGGATAGATAAGACACCTAAAAAACTAGCTAGCATTTGTTGCCCTTAACGCAGAGAAACTAAAGCAGATACCTTAAAGCAACTGAGGCCAATAGGAAAAGGGGACCAGGAACTAGAGAAAAGGTTAGATCAAAAAGAATTAACCTAGAAGGTAACACCCATGCACAGGAAATCAATGTGAGTCAATGCCCTGTATAGCTATCCTTATCTCAACCAGCAAAAACCCTTGTTCCTTCCTATTATTGCTTATACTCTCTCTACAACAAAATTAGAAATAAGGGCAAAATAGTTTCTGCTGGGTATTGAGGGGGGGGAAGAGGGAGGGGGCGGAGTGGGTGGTAAGGGAGGGGGTGGGGGCAGGGGGGAGAAATGACCCAATCCTTGTATGCACATATGAATAATAAAAGAAACATGAAAAAAAATATTCATTGCTGTTGTATGTTCAAGGCACCTGACCACAGTGTGCTGGTAACACACTTGCATAAATGACATTGAGAGGATCAGGCAAGCCTAACCAGAAAGTGAAACCCAAAGGAGCACGGCCACATCAGGAGTCCTCCTGAGGAGTAGAGCTCATTGCAGCTTCTCGCATTAGAGCCTGGCAGCACCAGCCTCCTCACAAAGAACATTCTCCCTGAGAGAGAGCATGCTACCTGAGAACAACATACCTGAGAGAGAACATGATGCTTGAGAGAGAATATTCCACTGGAGAGACAACACTGTATCCGAGAGAGAACAAGCTACCTGTTTATGGATAATTTGGTATAGTAGGAAAGGTAGGGATTTTAGTCTTAAATATTGGATTTGTGTGACTCTGGTCAACTCACTCTTCTACAAAACAGGAATAAAGACAGCTACCTTGTAAGAGAGTACTTACAAGAAGAAGAGATATTTATGATGAATCCTTAGAACATAGTAGATGCCTAGTAAATACACTATTATACTTGAGTTGACTGCATCCTATCTGCAGACTAAGCCACCCTGTTCTGTTAACCCCAGGCCCTACAGTGATGGAGAAGTTGGCACGAAGCCACGGTCATCAGAATTTGCCTACTGGCCTTTACTCCCCTGCATTGTTCGTTCACTTGGCAAATATCTCTTGGGTTCCCACCACAAACCAGGCACTAGTGCTGGACCCCTGAGGCTCTCCAGCATTTCCAATGTCCCCTGCTAGATCTGCCTTACCTCTCAGGTTTCTTTCTTTCTCCACCGTTCCCGGTGAGAAGTCTGAACTTCCCTATGTCACCTTGGACAGTTGTGCAAACAGTTCACCACACAACTTCTGTGACAGCACCCACATCATATTCCACCTTCTTGCTTGTCCTCCCTGCCTGCATGCACTTAGGGAACCTTTGTGAGGTAATGCTAGAAAGCAAAGTCAATCCAGCAAGATCCAAGGACTGGCTGAGGGACCATGGAGAGAAAAGCAAAGGCTTCTTCTGCCTGCAAGATCCAGCTCTTCCACACATGCAGGATAGCAGTCTGGCTAGACTTGCAGGTCTTATTAACATCATTAATCATGATAACAACAACACACTGTAGGCCTTCTGTATCCACAGGTTGCACATCTCAAGGTTAACCAATCTCAGACTGAAAATATTTAGAAACAAAAAATTGCATCTGTTTGAACATATATAGACCCTTTTTCTTGTCATTATTTCCTAAACAGTGGAGAATAATAATTATTTATGCAGCATTTACATTGCATTATAAGTAATCTAAAGATGATTTAAAGTACATGAAAGGATGTGCATAGTTTATGTGCAAATACAACACCATTTTTTATAAGGGACTTGAGCATCTGTAGGTGTTGATATCCTTAGAAGGTCCTGGAACAAATCTCTCCAGGATGTTCTCCAAGAGATGACTACATTCGTATTTTCCTTTAATTCTCAGAGAAAATTTGTGCAAAACTTTATTGTTTCCATTTTATTAATTAAGGAATAAGATCCAGAGAAGTTAAATCATTTACCAAGGTCACAGAGCCAGGGCCAAAACCCAGTTCTCCCAATTTCCAGGCCTGTTTCCTCACGATGCTGGTGGTCCAAGCAGCGTTGTCAGATGAACTTTCCATAATGATGAAAGTATTATGCATCCATGCAGTCTGATACTGTAGCCACCAAACTAGTGTGGTTTTTGAGCACTCAAATGTGCCTAGTGCAACTGAAGTTCCAAATTTTTTATTTTATTTTAATTAATTTAAATGGCTATGTGTGGCTAGTGGTTACCATATTGAACAATGTATGTAGGACCTTAATGCTAAACCTGAGCTACACAGGAAGGATTTCTGTGTCAGTCACCCCTGTCTTTCCATATATACCTACTCCCAGAGTCATCCCTTCTCCTTTCCAAGCCAACAGCCCATGGGAAGCCATTTATGAATAATTACTGAGTGTTTCCAGGTCCTTTGAAGAGGGTGCAGACCCCAGACATGGTCAGAACCCACAGGCCATCCATAGGGTTTGATGAGCACCAGAACAAGGAGGGCCAGCCATCTGATGATTGGTACCTGCAATAGGTCCTCAGTTTTCCCCATTAGCTCCATGACCTTCAGGTACTGTAAGCTTTGAAGGCTAAGGCTAATTTGTCACTATTCAGTCATTATCACTCTTATAACTTAATTGGTTGACCAACTGCCTCCCTAGGTCCTAAGGATGTAGAACCTAGGAATGAGAGACAGACTTTGAAGACAAAGAAAAGGGAATGTGGCATTGCCTAGGAGCAAAGGTGAAAGCTCCCTCCCCCCAGTGAAATCCAGCCCAGTCTTATTTTATTTGACCAATACAAGCTGTAAACAAATTAAAAATTTTTAAATGTTCAAAGTCACTGGGTTTTCAATATTTAAACACAGTGAGATATTAAATGAAAATTGGTTTTGCACCCCCTCCAGAGGCAGGGAATGAGTGTTAATAATGCCCACAGGACTGGGCACCTGTTCCCCAGGGCAGCAGTAGCTGCTTACTGGGATATCTCCAAGCCACACCCTGGTTGCCTATGACAACACTATTCACTCACTTGGCTTACCTACCAGCCATCTGCAGGCTTTTGTAGTTGTGGTTCCAAAGTAGGGGTGCATGCCTGGATGAGGTGCCTCTGGGAGGAGCTGGGATATCATCATAGGGCTAGCTTGGTATCTGAGGTCTTAAGGTGTGCCACAGGGAGGGATGCTGAGTGGAAATAAGGGGCAGAGGGAAAGCACTGGATCACACTGAAATCCAACAGCACCTCCACACTCTACTTCCTACCTTGCCAGCATTGATACGCTCCACATATTTCTTGGAAGGACGTGACACCACACCTCCAAAGCTTTTTTCTTTCTACTTTCTTTCGACATTTTGAACAATGCCAACCACCCAGAAATATCTCAAGAAATGTGTGTTGATCACCATAAGATGCATTTGATTCACAATGTCTCCATCCATTCCTCCAGCTATTGCTGCAACATGTCATTCTCTCCATGGAGCACTTCGCCATTCTCTCTCTTTCCTAAGTGCACACTTACTTGTGTGGCCATTCCCCTCTGAGATGGGTTACTTAATTCCAGGCTTCCACGCATCTGATCTACCCAGTCTAATGTCAGTCCTACACAGGGCGCCATTCCCTCACTGTGTCTCAGCGTGATCCCGGGAGCTGGGTCAAAATTATTAACCAAGCAATAGGCCCAGCACATGGCTACAACACTTTCTCTTTCCTTCCTTTTGTCTTTCAATCTGTTCACTTGAGATTTTCTCCATGCCTGTGAGACAGACAGAAGGGGCTCAGGAAGATCCCTAGACCAGAACCTCTCTGAAAAGAGGGACTGTACATTTGCATTTTTGTACCCCCACCTTCTGACAGTCTATGGCCCAGAGCAGGGATTGTCAAAATAATGTTCTGAGGGAAAACAAGTGTGGAGAGAGGAGGAGTAATTGGTTAACAGAGCAAGCAGAAGAGAAAGAACCATTAACCAAAGAAGGATCAAATTAACACACATGAACTATAACCTCACATCCCTGCTCTCTGTCCTCCCACGTGTGTTAACTGATCTATGAAAAGTAATTGATCATATAAACTTTGTTGTTGACTGGTATAAACCTCAGGCGATCAGAACTGCACTTGGCAGCATGAATCATAAAGATATTTAAGAACTCGATGATCCCAATCCTAGGAGCTCATTTTAAGGAACTAATTCAGCAGGAACAAAACTGTTATGAATATGGAGAAGTTCGTTTGGAATTCTACACAATATCAAAATACTTTACCTGACTTTCTATATAGGGAAATAATTACTTGTGTCTAATAGTTAACATAATAAACTATTCTTCAACAATAAAAATGAAAAATTTTGAAGATTAAATATCAAAATCTATCATCCTCAGTGCTGCTAGAATGTTCCTTCAAAAATCAAATCTGAGCTGGGCATGGTGGTTTACACCTGCAATTCCAGCAACTTGGGAGGCAGAGAACAGGAGAATCATGGTTCCAGGCCAGCCTAGGCAAAAAGTTAGTGAGATCCCATCTCAACCAATGAGCCAGGCATAGTGGCATGTATCTGTGATTCCCAGCTACTCCAGAGACCATAAGTAGGAGGATCGTGGTCTGAGGCCAGTCAGGGTAAAACATTAGTGAGACACACTAAAAACAGTAAGACATAATAAAACAAGCTGGGCATCATGGTGCCCATTTGTAATCCCAGCTAATCAGGAGGCATAGGTAGGAGGATTGCAGTATGAGGCTGGCCCAGGCAAAAAAAGGAGACCCTACCTGAAAAATAACTAAAACACAAAAGGATTGGAGGTGCAATTCAAATGGTAGGGCACTGGCCTAACAAGCACAAGGCCCTGAGTTCAAACCTCATAATGCCAATTTTTTAAATCTTTTCCTATTGCTGCCCTGCTCAAAATGATTCAATGGTTAAGAATTCAGGAGTGGATTGCTTTGGACAAGCAATTGCCAAATGTTCTCTAAAGTCAAAGTACGTCTTTTACTTTCCCATCTGCAGCATTCCAGTTCTTCCACACTCTTACCAGCACTTGTTATTAATCGTGCTAACACATGTGTACTGGTGTCTCGATAGAGTTTTGATTCACATTTCTTGGTGACTAATGATGTTAGGCATCTTCAATGTATTTCTTAGACATTTGTACACTTATTTACCTAGCGACAGAAAAACTCACATCAAAAGATTTCACATTTATGTACAAAATGAGTTGTGCGGGAATGATCATGGTAACCTTGGGGGTTGCACCTGTGAATGGACACACATATTATGGTATATTCATAAAACAGAATATTACTCAACAATAAAAATGAATGAATTGAAACCCCTAACAATAAGGATGACTCCCAAGGACATTATACCGTGTAAAACCCAAGCATTAAAGAAGACATACTATAAGTTTGATTCTATGTGAAATTCTAACCTAGCACAAATAACTATTATGATGGAAAGTAGACTGATGGCTGCCTGGAGTTGGGTGTTGAGGCAGATATTGATTGAAGGGAGGCACGAGAGACTTTTGGCAGAAGTAAGAGTGTTCTACATCTTTATCTGGGTTGTGATTACACAGGGTTGATATCTTTCAAAACCCACCAAACTGCACAGTTAAAATGGGTGGATTTTAATGCATGTAAAATATGCTTCAATAAAACTGATTTTACAAGAAATATTCAAGGTTGAGGATGTGACTCCAGTGGTAAAACACTTACCTAGCAAGCACGAAGCCCTGAGTTAAAGCCCCAATACTGTCAAAAGAATAAATATCCAATTATTCCTCATGACTTCAGAACAAAGTAAAAAGTCTGATAAACAAAGTTCCTAATGCTATGACCACCTCTATCTCTCTAACTTTATATCTTGCTAGAATCCCCTGCTTTTTTCCAGTCGTATTCAGAACCTACTACTGATTACCAGTGATCACCATGTTTTTTCATAGCTCTGTATCTCTGTAAATACTGTTCCCACTTCCTGGAACAAGAACCCCACTCTTGCCTCCTTGTAACGTATTTATCCTCAGATCAATTTCAAGTCTGCCCAGACTTTTCTCTAAGGCTGGATCCAGTACTTCCAATGTGTTCTCATGGCATCCTATACATATCTCTGGTCAAATGTTTTGGGGTGTGAAAACACCAGGGTTAATGTTCTTCTCTGTTTCCTTTATGAGACTCTGGCCATCTTTCAGCCAGAGTCTGTCTCATTATGTTCTTAATTCCTAGCACAGAGCTTGGAACATGTTACTTAGTAAATGCTGAATGAAGGAATGAGTGCCCTGTCTACCTGAGAAGAATACAGTGAAGATCAAGTGAAATAAGGGTGTGACTTCCAGAGCTCTACTATTTGAGTGTTTGGTTTGGCACCATGATTGGTTGTGTGGCCAAACCTATGCCCTCTATGAACCTCCACCTCCATCCCAGTGTTCAGCCAGCAAACAGAATTTTGTCAGTCCCTATCTTGGAATCAGAATGACAAAGCTTCCAAGATGTCATGTGTTCCTGAGCACCTTAACAGACAACCAAAAGAAACTTGATCCAGGCATTAAGCATGGTGCTGTATGCTTGTGGTCCCAGCTACTCAAGAGGGAGAGATAGGAGGTTTGAGGCCTGAGGCTGGCTGGGCAAAAGCATAAGACTGTATTTGAAAGACAAACTACAAGCAAAAAAAAAAAAAATCTGGGGGCATGGCTCATGGCTCAAGTGATAGAGCATTTGCCTAGCAAGCTCAAGGTCCTTAGTTCAATCCACAATACTGCCATTTAGAAGAAGGTAGAGGAGGAGGAGAAGGAGAAAGAGGAAGAGAAGTAAAAGAGGAAGAAGAAAAAGAGGAGGAGAGGAAGAAGAAGAAGAAAGAGAGAAAGAGAGGAGAAAGGAAGGAAGGAAGGAGAAGCTTGGTGTAATGGAACCACTGACAGAAGGTAGTTGTGGCACCTGTGTGGGGTAGCACCTCTGAGACCACAGCTCTACATTCCTACATGTTTGCCCATTCTGTAAGATAGTTGTTAATTGACTGATGTAAACAGTTAAACTGCATTTTAATTTCCAAGCACATCTGTTTTCCTTGAATGTACACTCTTGTTCACAAATAAATGTCACCATTACCTGCTTGAGCAGACATGAAGTAGCACTGCCCTCACTCAGAGACTCCCTTGGCCATTTGCTTGATGACACGGAGTTGGAGCAGCAATGTTCCATGATTGTGATCCATTGTCCTCATCCTTACTGGAACTCTCACAAGAATCAGCTGAAATTCTGCCAAACCCTCCTCCCTGTCACCACCTCATCGCTTCATCAACATGTCTCTCCAGCCCCCGTTCCACTCTATCAACGCCATCTCCAGCAGGAAGCCCCCCTAGATGAAGAGAGGCAACCTGTCTAGACGTCGTTTTCTTGAATGGAGGAAAGGAAAGCATTTTCCACCTTATCATCATACCTGCACCTGTTTTTGTTTTGGAAGTACTCCTTCTACTGTGTTAGCCAGAGTTCATTACAGAGCCATCCAGCCGCCGACCTGCTGGTGCTCACTGATGGTCTTTTGTAGTGTCTGACACTGAGGGTCAACCCAGCAAAGTAAACCAGTGTGGAAACTTCAGCAAGTCCATGCTCAAAGGCAAGTGAGTGAACTCCAAAAGCAGGGAGTGGGAAAAGCTGATGAGAAAAGAAAATTGTGTAGAATCTAGAGTTGAGTTTCAAGTCCCTTTTTGTGAGGAAAGATGTCTTGTTTGTTCCTTTATTCATTCTTATGATCTGGTTAGACCTATGGCCTCCTGGAAAATTGCCAAGTCTGGCCTCAACTCCAGTGTAGGTCCAGGACTATGGCTGTATCAAGGACTCCAAAGTCCCTTGATATCAACTCCATCGTACCCTGAAGAGCAATGTTTTGTGGGCTTTCAAATCCACAGAGAGCTTAAGTATGGTTGTTTTGGGAGAAGGCCAGGAGATGGAATGACCATTATCAGCAATTTGTTCTCTGAAAAGTCTGAGCTACGTGAATAAACAACCTCACATACTGTGAGTGGAGAAAGAAGGGCTTGGAATGTTTGCTCGTATTTTCCTAAAATATCCAGTGAACCATGAACCTAAACTCTACACCTGAGGCAAACTGGGAATTGCTATTTTAACAAAGCACAGCTTAGAAAACAATCCCTCATGTGTTCTGTGACTTGGGCCAGCCCCAGAGGGATTCCTGGCAGCATTTTATGGGTGACTAATACTCAAGTTAAAATCAACAAGGGTTTTCCAAACATGGCCTCTCTGAGGTGAAGGGTAGACCTCTCACCTATCTGCCATGGCTCACTTCAATATGGTTTTCCATGTGGGATCTGAGAGGAGAGTTTTTCTGGACATGCAACAGAGGTTTTAAGTGCTTATAAGAGTTGTTGCCTGATCCACCATGGTTCCATTTAGTGTATTGGCACAGCTCTTACATAGGACAAGGGGGAGATGTGCAACACGAAGCAAGAAATGCACTTGTTTGTTCCATCAACATCTGTGGAGCTCCTCCCTCTGTGTGGGCCATTGGAGAATACCAAGATGACTAGTCCATGATTGAATGAGGGCAGATATGAAAACAGATCATTAAAACAACACATTCAGGTGCTGAATAAGGTTTGTACTGAGTGCTGTGGGAACACGAAGAAGGGATAATTAATTTTGTAGGTTTTATAGAGGGTGGCCTCTAAACTGTACCTTAACAGGTGAGTTAGAGTGTACAGGGGAGACAGGAGAGGAAAGGCATTCCAGGCAGAGGGAACCACAGGTGCAAAGGCCCAAAGGCGTGAAAACCCCTGACAAGTCTGAGTGTCTGGGGCACAGGTTAACTGGGAAGAAACAAGGAATGCGTAAGGCTGATGTCACGGGTTAGGGTCAGATATGAAGGCATTTGTATCACACTAAAGGGTCTGTACACAATGGGCAAACAAATAAGGATTTTAAACATGGCTGTGATTTATCAAATTTTAGAAAGACACATCAGGCAGCAAGCAAGGTATGACATGGAGAGTGATGGTCAGAGTTTTGTATCATGGACCAAGTAAAAGATAACAATAGCCTGAAATAAATTAGTATCACTGGAAATGGAGATGAGAGTGTATTAATTAATGATTCTGTCACTATGACAAAATACCTAAAAAAATCAACTTACAGGAGGAAAGATTTATTTTGACTCACAGCTTCACAGGCTTCAGACCAAGATCATATCCACCCCATCTCCAGGGCCATGGCAAGGCAGAACAGCATGCTGGGGAAGACATGGTGGAGCAGAGCTGCTCACCTTATGGCAGCCAGGAAGCAGAGAAATAAGAAAGGATGGTGTCACAATATGCCCTTTTAAGGACACACCCCCAATAGCTGGCTTCCTCCCTCTAGGCCCCACCCCCTAATTTCTGCACCTCCCAATAGCACCAGCAGCTAGGAACCAAGCCTTCAACAGATGAGCATTTAGGGAACATTTAAGATGTAAGTCATAACAGGAAGCCAGGCATGTGGTCTTCAGAAAATGGTGTCAACAGCACTTGGTGGCTAATTAGATTTACAGGGTGAGAAAAGAAGTCAAAAGCAATTCTAAGATTTCCAACTTGGCCAACTGAGTCTATGAGGACAGTGATAACTGAGCTCAGAAACTGAATGCAAGAAACTTAACCACAGGTGACAGAAATTGGGCCCTGCTTGGCAAAAATGTTTTCAGCACAGTAATAGGATATTGAACAGTTTAGGTAAAGATGGTTGCTCTCATTTAGATACAATTTTTAAATTAATGTCTATACAATTAAGATGTTTTTGTTATTGTGGGTGTATTAGGTAAGTGTTCTTTAAGGATGCAGGTGGATACCAGTATTAGTACAAGGCCTTTCCCTGTCCTTGTGGTCCTCACAGGGACAACTGGTAGAGAAGAGCACGAGCTAAGCAGCACCTCACTATTCTATCCTGTTGAGTACCTGGAGGAGCAAACAAGCCATTGGGGACAGCTGCTGCAGCAGAGCCAGAGGTCATTACATGAACACCCAGGGCAGCTGAAGTACAACTGGATACAGTCATCCTGCAAAAGATTTGAGGGACAGAGGTGGGGAAGAGGTGCCACAAGAATGCCCTATCTGTCTCAAAGAGTAGCCAGGGGACCTCAGAGTTCCTTAGCCTCTTCCTTTTCCTCCAATCTGAGCAGCTCCAGAAAGTGACAGTTCCAAATTGTAGTGTTGTTTGTCACTCTGCATAATTAGCCATCCTCATTGGCCACATCCCAGAGACAGCCGTGGCTGTGGGAAAAGAACAGTGCCTGTCTTCGGTCTGAGAATCTGAAATGTAAAGATCTAAACTCAGAAAGGGAGGACTAAAGTTTCAACCCACAGACACAGAGAGCAGAGACTAAGTCACTTGGGGGGAAAGAGATGTTCCTTAGGTGGTGGTAGAGAAAAGGGTCCCTGAAAGCTGTGAGAGGAGCTGTACATTGAAGAATATTGAAGAATGGGAGGGTTTTCTCAAGTCTAAGAGAAACAGGAAGAGTATTCCAAAAGGATGTCACAGAGTCACAGTCGGAGGAAAAGTAGGGAAGCAAAATTATAAGATGGCATTGCAGCCAGGACAGAGGTTCCAACCTGAATGGAAGCATTCTTGCTGGCAGAAGGCAAGGCTGAGGGGTGCATTTGGTGAGATCCTTGAGGTTGTGAGTGGAGAGCAGAGCAGACTGGGCTTTCAATTAGCTAACAGGAAACCAGCCAAGGTGTCTGAACATAGGTTTGATTTTGAAGAACAATCATTTTAGCAGTGGTGTCTGATATATATATATATATCTGATATCTATATCTATATCTATATCTTTTTAGATATATCTATATCTATCTATCTATATCTATATATATATCTATATCTATCTATCTATATATATATCTGATATCTATATCTATATCTTTTTAGATATAGATATAGATATAGATATCAGAGAGAGAGAGAGACTGGGGGAAAATGACACACAAGATCAATTAGGAGACCGTGGAACGATGAAGTAAAAATCTGACTTTTATTAAGTCAAGTGCAGAGCTGAGGCATTTTTACATAACTTTGTGTGAGAGGGTTATTGTTCTCACTTTGTAGTTGGCCAAACAGAATCTCAGAGAGCTTAAGAAGAATACCCCTGTGAGTGGCAAGGCTGAGATTCCCACCCTTTTCTGCTGGGTTTCATTATGCTGCACTGGAGGAAAGGACTAGTGAGAAGGGTAAAAGACAGTGGTTCTTAGTCCTGGATACACATTAGATTCACCTAGGGAGCTTTCAAAACTCAGGGCACCCATGCTTAAATCAGACCACTTAAATCAGGACATCCAGAAACAGAACCCAGACACTGGTGTTTGCTTAAAGCTCCCCAGTGATTCCAGGGAACAGCCAAGTTGGAGAACCACAGTTGTAAGCAATGTTGCAGAGGAAAACTTGATCATAGCTGGTCAGCAAATCAGAAGACTGAAAGAGCAGAATGGATGAAGGTGACTTGAATATTTTTAACTTGATAAAGTCAGAAAGGGATGCTAGTGCAAAATGAGGAACTTATTTTCATTGTCATTTACTTTAACATCTCAATTTGACATCTGGGGAGAAATACCCAACAGATGCTTGGCAAAGTGTGCCAGAGGCTTCAGAAAGCCAAGGCCATACCAAGGTCAACACCTCAAGCAGTGGTGTGCTGAGGCCAGCTCACACCAACTGGGGAAAGCCAGCTACTACATGTTTTGAAATTTTGCAAGTCAGTTGTTAACTTGGCCACTTTTAAGAATTAAATCATCAATATTCATAATTAAAGCATATTTTTAAAAAATGTACTAAATTCTCAAAACTCATCACTTCCTAAGTACTGGCACAAATTACAAATTAGGGTTTTTCTACAATCCCCACCCAAAAGGCCAGCACACCACTGCCTGAAACCTTAGCATGGGCTCTGTAGAAAAGCCACTCTAGGATTATGTGTGGGGAGTCTCATTAAGGTAAAACAAAAAGAATAAGGTATAAACCAAATCAGGGAGACAAAACTGATGCTAGAAACAATTTACCTTCAACTAATATTTCCCCAAGGACAAGCTTTTTACACTGCTCGGGTCCTTTGAGATTGTACTAGTCCAAATAAAACCGTTTTATTTCGCCCCATGAATTAGGCTCTACTAGGCAGAGAAGATATATGAACACATAGAAACACTCTGTTTATATAGCACCTTCCTTTTAAGGAGCTCACAGCAATCACACATATTCTCTTTATTCCTGTGAACACTCTGGTGAGGTAGAAAGGTTTAGAGGAAATAGGAAAGAATGAAAAAAAAATGTGTTAAGTTAGAAATCATGGCATTACCTAGCCTCGGTGTTATAAACAATCTTTTTTCTCCTGGTGTAGGAAATTCCACTTTCAGGACTGTAATGCGTCTTGCTGAAGTGTCTAGAACTGACTACCCTCCCCGGCATAGCTTGTGAGCAGAGGAAATGTCCCACTGTCTCCCTTTTCTTGTCCTCATTCCCCTGCTCTTTTGGCTCTAGGCCTGACCTGGGACAAGGCTGGAGTCTGCATCCAAATCTTTGGTGCTCCAGTACTCCTGGGTCATCACGGGGGCAGGGGCAGGAAAGGAGATGCCTGAGCTGAAGCAGTTAGGCACGTGTATTGGAGGTCATTTCTGGTGACTCTGCTTCGTCTCTGCACTGTATATCATCACAGGGCAGACCCAAATGGCCTCTTGCCCCTTCCCTTGGGAAGCTCCAGATACTTTCGAATCAATCCTTTGAATACGAGTCAGGTGGATTCTTCTCCATTTTCCTAGCATTCATCTGTGCTGCAGAGCAGAGGGCACAAGGTTGCTGATAATGAAAGCTAAGGGAAAGAAATAACTGAAGTGTGTGTGTGTGTGTGTGTGTGTGTGTGTGTGTGCACATGTGTAAACACGTGCATGCCTGTGCCAGAAACAGATAACTGAGAGAGGCAGAGACAGAAACAAAGAAACAGAAGCAGAGAGAAAGGAGACAGGCAAAGAGTTGCAGAGGCAGTGGGAATTCCTGAACAAAGACTTTATTTTGTGTTGAGTTGTTTTCTCTCTAAGAGCCTCATTGTTTGTTTGTTTTTAATTGCTAGGTGGGGGTAGATTTTTAAGCCAAATCTTCCTGATGGGTAAGTAACCCTGGGCTTCCCCCAAGCAGGGCCCACATACTATGCAGGCCCTGAACAATTTCCTCTGGGGACAACTTGGGAGGGGAGGAAAATGGCATGGTCAAAGCCACTACCCTTAGGAGTATTTGTCTCTGGCCAAATATTGATGGGTGCCCAGCTAGTAGAGACTGAGGAAGTCCTGGAATTCCAGTGAGACTTCCAGTTGCCAACCAGATGGCAGCAGATGTGCTGCTGCACTGCTTGGACTGTTCTCACCCAACTGGGGAATCCTGAGGGGGTGTCCTCAGGCCCACAGTCCCAGCTAGGGGTAGGGGACTTGAAGCAGGTGTTAACTAAGTGGAAAGGTTACTCTCTTTGGGAGATGGGAGACAGGTTTTCCTTCCTAATTCCATTCATTGAGCATATACTGAATGCACTGGGGATTCAATGGTTAAAAAACCAAAAGGCAAAACTGCTGACAGGGACCCAGGCATCCTAGGGCTTATAGTTGATGGCCTGAAGGTCCCTTCCCATCAATCGTCCCTAAGTAATTCCCAAATGGCTAGAAGGCTGCTCCCCCTCTTATGAGCTAAGGAATTCAGCCCCTAAACGGTAGAAAGGATCAGTTTGTTTTCTTTACATTTTTGTTCCCAGACTTAACTACTTTGCACTTGTGATGTGGGTGTCTGAAATGTTGATGGGGCCTCACTGCAGTCCCTGGAGAGAGGTGAGGTGGCAACTTCTGCCACAATTGAAAACATTCATTTAGGTGCCTGACTGCTCCAGGCCACCCTAGGCACCCAAGCAAAGAGACGCAGACCAGCTGTCCAGAAACTTCTAGAAGCCGTGCAGCTTGCCCACAAAAAAGGACAAACAGCTGAGCAAACTCTGATAAAATGGAGCTGTCAGACAAAAAAAGGGAATGTAAATGAAGGGCTGAAGAGAAGGTGGAGGGAGAGAAAGTAGAGTCCCCAGGGCCAGAGAAAGGAGAGGGGAGAGAGCTGGGACAGGGGTTTGAGTCACCTCAGTGACTGCTCCCAAAGTCGTTAATTAGAAATCTCTTCAACGTCACAAACCAGTAACACTTCTCCCAGGTCTTCATGCACACAAAGATAACCCTCTCCCTCCATGACCCCCTAGCATCTTACATAAGAAGCCTTCTATTGTGTTCTTATCAGGGGGAAAGAAAGTGAGTAAGAGTCAGTGTGTGACTAAGGAAAATAACCATAGGAAGCCGAGTCTCCAAGGCTTGCTCCCACCCCAAGTTATCTTGGCTCCATCCAGGACTCCGTCAGTTCAGGCCGGGACATAAAAGGCAGGAAGTTACACACTACACAAAGCTCCTTAGATGTCAGGAAATTAACCTGAGAAATCAGAGCCAAGAGCGATTAAAGGCACTGCAGTAGAAGTTCAAAAACCACCATGGCGTTAGATCAAAAACTGTTTGCTGGGCACCCCAGGCTGGGCTCTGCCCAACTGCACATCCCAAAACTCCTGGCCCCAGGGCTGCGTGCCTGTGTGCTGTGCGTTTTCCCTGCCACAGGACTTAATCTGAGCTACAGATTGCTCAGATCTATAGCTTTTGCCATAAGGGTTTGAGAGCCTGCCCTTGGCAGGTCCCCAGAAGAGCAGCTGGCCAACCGGCTTCCTAATAAGGGAAAAAGATCAGGGGGGTCCAACTTAGTGGCCCCAGGAGAAACAAAGAAAGGTCTTAAAAGGAGAGGGAGGTGAGGCAGCCTGGGGATTGTGATCCTCCCAGCTAAGAAAACAAACTGCCTCATGGAGGGTGGAAAGGTCAGACCAGAAAAGGCCGCAGAACTCTGAGAATCATTGTTCATGACCACAGTGGTAATGATATCTGAGTGTCAGCTGTATCGTCTTTACAATGACGGGGTTGAACGTTCTCTACGATACCTTCTAGTTCCACGATACCTTCTACTTCCATCCTGGAATCGTCCAACAATCTTAATATTTACATCCAGATAAATTGTCAAGAGGTTTTGCACAACACCATCTCAGTGTATTTCTGACAGTGGATGTTGAGCCAGTTCACAGAGAAGAAGGCTGTGTGCCCTATGAGGGGAAGGACTCATCCAACATCACACATCTGGTAGGTAGCAGAGCACGAATTGAAGCCCCCGCATTCTAGTGACTCTTGCCCAGTGTGCATAAGGGCAATAGTGGAATAACACCACCGTTAATACCTCAGATCCTGAAAGTGCATTTGAAAAATGAGCTCAGCGTGTTGCTATTCCTGATTTTTTTTTTAAATTGTGAAGTGAAGGTGAAGAGGGGAGCCCGTTTATGTGCTGGTGTCTGGGAATCTTACAGATACACACCTCATGATGGTCTCACAATAGTGTAAGGCCCCCTTTTGAGTGGATGGAGCGGCAGAGAGTCATGCTGGCCAAGATGACAATGGAGAGAGAACATTGCTCATTTGTTCCTCACACCTGGCCTCCTCAAGGACCTGCCCTGGCTCTGCACTGAGTGGAAGGTCGTATAGGCCACAGGATCCCTGATCCAGTGCTGACTGAACCAGAGTCACCTGGTCCAGACAAATCAGACTTGCTCTCCCCCAGGACTGGAGGAGAGCTGTACAGAAAGGGATGTACCAGCGAGTCTATAGTCAACAGTGGGAGTGATGGTCTCTTGAGACCCAGAGCCAGCAGGCTGCACAAGTATGTGTGCATGCATGTGATATGTGTGCTCAGAAAGAAAGATTTATTATGAAGAACTGGCTCACACAAGTACAAGTCCTGAGGTCTGGGAGCAGTGAACCAGAGTCCGGAGAGCTAACAGTGCAGCTTATATCCAGAGGCAGGGAAAAAGCCGATGTCCCTGTTCAAAGTCTGAACCATCCCTTCCTGCTGCCCAGCCCTTGTTTTGCTTTAGTCATTTTTTTAGATAGGGTCTTATACTTTTCTTTTGCCCAGGTCGGCCTCAGACTACAATCCTCCAACCTAGGACCTCCCACATAGCTGGGATTACAGACCAAAGCCACCATGCTTTGCTTGTTTGTTGAGGTGGGAGTCTCCCTAAATTTTTCCTTGGACTAGCTTGGAGCTGCAGTTCCCTTCCACCCACCGCCATGTATCTGAGATTATAGGCACAAGCCACTGTGCCTGGCCTTCATGATGGTTTGAATAAGGTATTCTGATCTATAAGGATTAGGTGCAAAGAGTTACTCAGCCAGTGAGGGATCCCATCCGGCTCCCCAGCATCTACATCAATTATCCCGTTTTGCTTTCTCTGTGCAGTTATTTCAGCATTTTCTGAGGAAATCAAATGTTAAAAGGTTTTCCTAAATTTGGGGATAGACAGCCCAGGCCAAATCCCTTACAGATGCCCTACGTCTACTATATTTAGTTATTAATATAATTTTTACTAATCTTTTACTAATCTTTTTGCTCTTTCAAAGACAGGCTACATGTCTTATACAATTTTATGACCCTTGAACCTAGAACACAGTACCTGATACATTACAGATAAGCAATACACTTTTACATTGATTCTGTCATGATTTCTTACCAAAAGCCCATCCAATGGATCCTATCATTCCCAGCTGTCTTAGTCAGTTTAGCCTAAACAATGTCACAGTAACATGCAACCTGAAAATCTCAGGGTTCACTTCAACAAAGGCTTAGTTGTCACTCATGTCACACAAGCCTGGGGGGGTCAGGTATTGCCCTTCTCCGTTCTAAGACCCAGAGAAAGAGGGACAACAGAACCACACAATGGCTTTTACAGTGTGTCTACAATGGTGGCAACATTCCTTGTACTCACTGTAGCCAGCCAAAGCAGATCTCATAGCCAAGTCTGACATCAATAAGGCAGGGATGTCTTTCCACAGGAAGGAGGGGCGCCAAAAACCACATGGCCATGACTGGCACCATGGCACAAGGCTGCATACTCCTCCCCCAGAGAGAGACAACAGAACTGTGATCGCTAGTGCACAGCATACCGCTTAACAAAGAAAGGAAGGAAAAGCCACTTGCCTGATCAAGGATCTTATTAATGGCAGACTCGGTGTTTTTACTCTGGCTCTGAGGCTTCTTTCCAGGACACCACAGCTGGTTCCAACTCTTACTTTGTCAAAGGAACACCTGTCCTGATCGGTGCTTTATGTCAGTTTCTGCTGATACTCACGTCAAGTTGTCACAGGAAAACATTTGGCCCTTGAATGTTTTATTCATAAAGATCATATGTCCAAGGGGATCCAAGCAAGCCAAGCCAGACAAAATTAACGAGCATAAATCAAGAAATGTAGATAGAGCCAAAACCGGAATCTTCAGTAAATGGAATCATTTAAAACATTTTCTTAGTCTAACTAGACTGAAGACAAAGGAAGTGGTGGGGGGGCAGGGGAGGGGGTTGTTGTTGGCACCTGAGAAGAACAAGAAGTTGTCACCCTCCAAGGTACAAAAGAGAGACAAATGCCTGTGCTAGTTGCTTTCAGCGCTACAGGGTGCTTTCAGCCCCATCTCTGGCCTGTGGTTGATTGCATCCTACGTTAGCTGGAATGAGGGGTCTGGCACCAATTATTTAGAAAGGACCTTCACCGTGACCTGGTCAGTATTTCCACAGTTAAACAGCATAATGTGATGAAGCACATACCATCCTGGATGTTCTTCCAGAAGAACACGTACACAAAATGCTGTCCTTCTGCCGAAAGAAAGACTTCTTTCTGATCCCGATCACTCTCCACCTGTGGACCAAACACCAAGCTGAGGCTTGCAGGCCACCATCCCCGAAACCATGCTGCCTCTGGAAGCCCTACACAACCTCTTCTGTGCCCTTCTTCAGGATGTAAAGTGCAGAAGCAACCCCAGGGCACTTTGAAGGACAAAGGAAGGTGCCATGGGGCAATTTCATGGCATCTTGCTACTCTGCACTCTGGTAAGGAATTGGCAAGGACTTCTCTACACAGAGTCCAGAAGGCAGGCTCAGAAGTGCAACCTGGCTGCAGGCCACAGTGTGGCAGATGCATGTATTCATGGGCACGTCACATACGTCACTTCACTACTAAATTCACAGGCCCAACATTGAGCTGTGAGATTGGACACTGGGCAGCTCAAAACAAGTCTGAAAGCATCCAGAGTTGCTATAATTTCACGACTGTGCCAAGTTGTCCTTATAGCACACAGGCAAAGGGATAAAACAAAAAGATTAAATTAATGCCCAAGGGGAAAAAAGATCACAAAGGACTTTGTAAAGCTGTGGTATGATAATCCAAGAGCATTTAGCAGTCAACTCAGAAAAAAAGAAAGGATTTGCAGCTAAAGTCTTTCTCTCTTTGAACTGAAGCATAATTTGACACTCATTCTAGGCACATTTATTGAAACCAGCAGGTATGAGCCTCTGCTGGGTGAGACCTGGCTCCTGACTCTGGAAGCTGACCACCTAAACACCAAGGGAGCTAAGAATGAAGTATCTTAGGATGTCTGAAGAAAGTGATGACTCTTTCATCCTGGTGAGACCATGGACAACTTCATGAAGGAGAAGCATTTGTGGGAAGTCTTAAAAAGAGCAAGGATTCAGGCAGGTGGAGTTAGAAATGAAGAGAAGTTAACAGCTGCAGCCTTAAATATAGTAGAGGGATTAGGACCTCGTCCAGACCCTCTCTGCCATGAGGGGCTTTGGTCACCTGACTATTGGGACTTTGGTGGCTACAGCTCACAACTGCTGTCCTTCTCTGGAGATTTTCCTTGGCTGACCAGAGGCCTCACCTGAGAGACTAACCACACCCTGCCTCTGGAGATGGTCAACATCCAATGACTGGCACAAAGGCCAGCCCCTTTCCTTAAGATGGGGACTATGTGGTTTATGAAGAGGCCACCCACAGCACAGTGGATTAGGATGAAGCTAGTCTCTAAGGGAGACCTGACCTTTGCCAACTTCTTCCCCTTACCTATTCTGCTTTACTCTCTCCCTCGAGGATTTTTTGAGACCCTGTCCAGTAAATCGCATGTTCTCAAATTACTACCTCAAGCTTTGCTTCTAGATGTTCCACAGAAGTCAGTGAACTCTGGCTTTCCCTCACACATCTGCACAGTCACACTAACGAGGTGTGGCCTTCCATTCCTCCACAGGCCACCTGTGCTATCTCCTTCCTTACTGTCCCCTGCTCTATCCGAACCCTCCCCCTAACCAGATCTCTACAACTTGGTTCTTATTTTTGTTTTGTATTGCTAAAAATGCTTATTCTCCACTTGCCCATTTCTCTTGAGCTCTAACTCAACTTGGACCTTAATAGAGTTTTCCTATACCCCTTATCTATGCATTTTTTGGTGCTTAGAGATGTGCCAAAACATATAACTATTTTTATATTTCAGACAATTACATCAGAATTTAATCATCCAAATAGATGTTAGCATTTTCAAAATACTCATCTTGGGGGATTAATCACTTTCTCAAATGTAGCCACTGCCCATAATAATTTAGGGGTTCCTCTTTTGGGTTTACCTTCAGAGTACACATCACCCACTGTTAAGCACAGTAGCCTACAGCAATTCTCTGTCCTTTGAGGACCTAGGAAGTCATTCAAAACCATGACAGGTGATTGCAGGTTAGTTAGAACACATCTGTATTTTGTAATTCCACAGTTTATACCTCAAGGGCTGTTCTTGGTTAGATAAAACCCTTTCTGCCACAATACTGCCCTGAATCAGATCAATCCCAATGCTGGCAAATATTTGCCGTGAGAAATGACTTTCCTCTTTGAAACATTTGGATCCATGCCTGATGAGTGTTGTAGGTATTGATTCATTCATTCAACAACTATTTATTGAGTACCTTCCACAGGTCATGCATGGCTTTACAGTGAAGGTATAAAACAGTTTGACTTACACTGGGTTTAGCATCTATTGGAAGGAAATTACAAATAAATCGACAGGATAGAATAGTACAATAAGATGCACCTAGGAGTCTATTAGAGAAAGAGGAGTAAAGTTAGCCTGAAGGGGCAGAAAAGCTATGTTTTAAATGATAATTAGGAATTCATTTCATTGGGAAGGTTGGCAGGGGCAGGGAGAGGAGGAAGTACTGGTAAGAAGGCACAGACATAATTCTGAAGCAGCAAGACATATTCATGACACTCCTGTGAAGGGTGGGTTGGCAAAAGGAGCTTAGACAGATGAGAGAGGCTGTCCGGCTGCCAAGAGGCTTATCTTGAGAGCAAAGTGCAACCACTGAAAGAAGGATCAAGCTGGGGTAAAAAACAACTAACAAAGCAAAGCCAATAGTGTGATTTAAAACCAGTGAACTAATTTTACTGTGTGCGCTCAGTACTTCTGCACATCGGTTGTCCTGATGAATCCTGACAACTGTGTCAGAGACTGGCTACTATGTTCACTTTGCATGCTAGGAAAACAGAAACCAGGGAGGTCTTGCTCAAGATTACACAGCTAGTAAGTGATAGAGTTGGGATTCAAACACCTGACTCCAAAGCCCAGAATGACCCCTTAAAAGAAATCTAGCAAAGGATATGAACAAGATACACCACTTAAAAAACAATTTTGAATTCTACTTAAATTTACACTGTTCAACTTAGACACAAATCAAAGCATTGGAAAGTAAAACAATATTTTATATACATTTAAGTAGTGGTGTAAAAATTATTTTACACATTTATTATGGTGTAAAATTCATCTACTTTGCATTACTCAACTGGAATGAATACATTGATATCATTTTTGTAAATTTGCATAAAATGTCCATCCCCTTTGATCTGCCTCTAGGAATTTATCTCAAGAAAAAAATTTCAAAGGAAGACAAAAGTTTATCATTGCAAATTAACTTAAATAGCGCAATACAATCTCAACGTAAAATAGGACAACGACGGTTTGATAAATGATCATACAGCAAATCAATGGGAAATTGTGTAGCCACTTGCTATATGATCTTTATGAGGATTATGTAACACCACAGGAAAATATTTATATGAAAAAACTGGTCACGTGAGAAGGCAGAAAACAGAATACTATTGACATTTGTGAGGAATGTGGTCCAATATCCTTACAAATTCCCAGCTAAGTGGAAATCACTGCAGCATGCAATACCCCCTTTATGAAAGTGTTAAATTACCCCTCAAGACTCTTAATGAGCCTAAGGACTTGGGATTTGTTTATAAATCTATAAAAATAAATTCTGCCCGTGAAATAAGTTCTAGGTTGCATTATATCACATCATTAGGGCACTTCCCTAAATTTACCCAAATCTGAAAAGAAGCAACACCTTTATTACTCCATGAGATTCCTTTACAGGAAAACGAAGAAGCTGTATTGCAAGGCTGGTCCCAGCAAAGGCAGACGGGTCTGTTCACCATCTCTGTGATTCTTGCCTGCACACTGTCTTTGAAATCTAGCCTCTTCAAAATAAAACCCTTTCAAATAAAAAAAAAAAGTCACTGTCCTCTTGCAAGTTCAAGGAATATAATTGAAATGAAGATGTCAAATTCAAGGATATTAACAGTCTACTGCTATATATAAGTACATATGTGTTATAGTTGCAACTATTTGAAAATGTAAATGTGGTCAAAGCTGCCTGGAAACACAGAAAATAAGGACAACTGTATTTGGGTGAAAGAATTTTAAGTAATATTTTCCTTTGAAAACATTTTAAAGTGTTATATTGCTGTTTTATAATAAATAAAGTTCACATAAATGATTTGGTAATCTGCTGTCACCTTCTTGTAGGTTGAACTCATTTAATCCATTGGTATTTTATAGTTTTTCACTATAAAGTAAGTACAATGAAAGTGTAAGGGCTGGAGAATGAAGCAAGAACTGGCTACAGAACTAACCACACCACACTTCCTATGGCATTCGACCAGAGATGCCAAAACCAGTAGTGATTTTGTACTCATACACCATGGTAGTACACCTGAACTTCATCTTCAAAGTAGGGCTGAAGTACGCTTATGATCCCTGGAACTACTCTGATTGATTTGCCAGGAGCCACAAGTTATATGGCCTCATCCACATAACGCTGGGAAACTGAGATAGGGAGAGGAGGAAAGAACAGGAGAGAACAATCATCATATATTCATGCTAGCCATCCCTGTAAGCCGGTTTTCTTTTTCTTGTTTTTCACAGCTCTTAATGTTGACCTCCAAATATCATTCTATCTGTCACACGCATGCGCAATAGAGATGGAAGGAAAGACAAAGCAGATGAGAGAACCCTCCCTGCCTACACATTAGCAAATGAAGCAGTTAAAACTGTGAAATGGGTCCTGTACTGGGGTGGGTACCAGAAGGAGGAAGAGGGTAAATGGAGAGGGTGAATGTGGTCCATGTACTTTGTATATGCGTATACAAATAGAACGATGAAATCTATTTAAATTGTGCTAAGAAGGGGCTGAGGGGAATGAGGGAGAATGATAAGCTACATTGTGATGTAAATGTCACAATGAAACTTCCCCTGTACAACTAATATATGCTAATAAAATTTAAAAACAAATTTAAAAATACCTGTGCCTGATATTCCTCTAGGAGACTTTCACTGAGAAAGTATATTATAGTAGTCAGCTCAGACTACTGTAACAATATACTAGCAGAAATTTATTTTCCCACAGTCCTGGAGACTGGAAGTCCAAGATCAAGATGCCAGCATGGTCAGGTTCTGGTGAGAGCTCATCCTGGTTGCAGACTGCCTCTTTCTCACTGTCCTCACATGGTGGAGAGAGAGATTGGCCAAGCTGTCTGGCATCCCTTCACAGAAGGACACTAACCCATTGGATCAAGGCCCCATCCTTAGGACCTCATTTAACCTTAATTACTTCCTTAGAGGCCCCATGTTCAAGTACAGCCACAGTGGGAATTAGAGCTGAACATGTGAACTTGTGTGTGTCAGGGGGGAGGAGCAACAGAAACAGTTAATCCATAGCATGTATTTTTGCAGGAGGGAAAAGACAAACTTGTTTAGGTGCATGAATTTTGCAACTTCTAAAATCCCATTTTCTTTTCACTTGATATAAATAAAAACTTAATAACAATGCAGAGGAAGAAGTTCTGATGTCAAAAAATAAAAATAGTCTAAAAAAATCAGTAAGGAAGACTAGCAGTAGTTGGGAACTGCAAAACTTATATTTAGTTTGGATCTGGATGAAAATTATAAATTTTCAATGAAGCAAAACTTTCTCTTTTTAACAATGGCACTCTATAATATCTTAAAACTCCAGATTCATGTATTTTTATTGTCAACTGTATAAATTCAATTAAAAATGGATGAACACACAAGACAAGAACCGAAGAAAGAACATCTAAAACTTGTGGAGTATTAGCAACTTATTCTTTTCATTTTTTTTCAGGGCTTCACACTTGCTAGGTAGGCACTCTACCAGGGCCTCCAGCCCTCTTTTTTTCTGCTCTGGTTATTTTTTGAGATAGTGTCTCACATTTCGATTGGGCTGGACCATGATCCTCCTAGTCATGCTTCCTGCAGGAGCAGAGATGACAGGTATGTGCCACCATGACCAGCTATTGGTTGAGATAGGACCTCTTGGACTTTGTGCCTGGGCTAGCCTCAAACCACAATCCTCCCAGTATCAGTCTTCCAAATAACTTACAGCTGTAAGCTATCATGGCCTAGCTTGGCACCTCATTCTTGTTTGTTTGTTTGGTTTTGCTTTGGGCAGCACTGGGGTTTGAACTCAGGGCCTTATACTTGCTAGGCAGGCTCTCTACCACTTGAGCCGCTCTGCCAGCCCAGTACCTCATTCTTTATAATGTTGTCACGCTATCACTATAAAAGTGAGGGTGATCAAGAAGAAGAATTCAGCAGAGTAAGACTGAATCTGAGAGCTCAGGCTTGCACAATCGGTACTCTTCTCCCACTAAAAGACACACTTAACTCTTACATAGTGATCATTCTCCCTTGGCCATATCCAACCTTCATCCAACTGAATCCTCAGATCTGCCATCTTACAGATGATGAAATGGAACTGCAAACAAGTTGGATAGCCTAACAGAAGAGTTTGATGAACATCGTGGTGCTTCCCTGATGGCCACACACTCATGGGCTCATGTATAGCAATCAGCCTACCCATTCCAATAGAAACCAGTTCAGGGACATTCCTGGGCACATTTCTTTTGGAAAGCTCTTGAGGAAGGCTTCCCTCTCCTGAGAGAGCATCTCAGACACAGAGCTCTCTTTTCCCTCTACAATGATGGGAGACATCTTGCTCCCAATAAGCCAGAATGAGGAAAGTATCATCTCTAACATGAGCTCCCATCATAAAGTACCAAGCCAAGTAAGTATGGATTGAAACCATGAGCCAAAATAAACCTTTCTTCCTTTTCAGTTAGTTTGCCTCAGGTATTTGTCACAGCAATGGAAAGCTAACATATTTCCTTCTATTTCTACATGTTCTCTATAACTACTTGCTTTAATAGGCTTTTTTTAAAGACTGAAATAGCATAACTTACTAAACATTCTCCTAGTACTGATATTTTTAACATAAATTGATTCCTTAGTTCTTAATTTAAAAATGATACCGCAGTTTTTTATCTGGGTCTTTGTGAATTATTTCTTTAAGGAAAATTTCCAAGACGCTGAATTCCTGGATCTGAATTGTCTTTTAGCTCCTGCCACATAATTCTTCCCAAAAGAAGTGTTCTAGTCTACAATTGTAAACTTTATCTTAAGTACTCAAGACTGAAATTGAGTTCCTCTAAGTAGTAACTCGGTTTGAAATATCCCATAACCTTCTGTGCAGTATTTTGACTGCCTTGCTATGGGTTCACACTTCACAAGTCAAGTTCTGCTTTCTTGCTTCAAAAGTTCCACTTATAGCCAATCAGTCTTATTTTTTATAGGCCCTGAACTTTCAAAAGCCTCTCCGATTTTATCTCCCTATCTCTCTTCGTGAATTTGATTGCATACTGTGGGCCTCCGAGGATGCATAAATGGCTCAAGGATCTATTTTAAATGGATGATGAAGTTCGATTTCATGTTTCTCTGTGAGAGGCGTATGTGTAGTCTGGGAGTAAAGTGGTACAATCACTCTACAGAGGAGTGACACTGGCTTTCCCTAGCAAAAACATAGGTCCTTGAGAACCCACTGACTGCTTCATGAATAGCTTGGACATGACTGCTTCGTGAACTGGTGAACACCCGAGAAAAATACTCCACATGCAAAGTTTAATTAGGACCCCTTCTCACTCTCCCATCTAAAAAAAATAACTACCCATTTTTTTCCCTCAGAGCAGGGAAAAGAGGTTTGGCTATACCAGTATGAGTCTCTTGGGGGTAGAGAAAGCCTGAGTACTTTTCTCTGGTGCTAAATTTACCTAACTCAAGGGCAGATGTCTCCAAATCATAGGCAGCTCAGTTAACACATCCCATAGGGACTTGGTCTAGCATGCTGTGAGGTCTTTCTCATGTTTCAAGTATGACTGTGAACCAAATCCAAGTGAAGATACTAAATCACAAGGTACTACAACCACTTCTAGAGTAGTCATTCAGATGACATGGACCATGCTTATATTTATTTTTCTTCCTCCCAGTTATAGACATGAAAGCACAACATTTAGCATTCTGGTTAAGATCATAGTGAAATTATAACCCCCAGGTTAAGAAACACACACAGTCTTAGAAACATTTTTGTGTAAAAGGCCAGATAATAAATATGTCATACTTTGAGGTCAGTGTCTTGATTAGTCAACTCTACCAAGTATGACAGCAGCCATAGACAATTTGTAAACAAATAGATTTAGCCATGTTCCAATAAAACTTTATTAACAAAGATAGTCACTGGATTTGGCCCAAAGGTCATAGTTTGCCAGCTCCTGCTCTGTTATATGATGACGTAATAAGAAGAGCTCCCTCCTGACTATAAGCTTTGTATTCTTCACTGTCTTTTTGTGTCGTGGGATTTATGATGTGGATAGGCATTTTTTTCAATCAAATATTGAATTCACTCAATCAAACATATAAGACTTTTGGTGCCTATAGTTCTGTCCTAAATTAATCTTGCCTCTGTTAAACATTACCCAAGACTACACTTTTTTGGTGATGTAGATAAACTTGGTTAATGAAATGAAAAAAATTGGGCAGCAGGCAATACAAATCAAATTTCAAGAACTTTTGCTGAGATATTGAATCCTGACTCTTTGTCCTTGAAATGTCCATACTATAATAAAATACTTTAAGAGTTTATTCAAAGGTATTCATACTAATGTCTTTCAAGCATCATAGTAAATGAACTTGAGGTTCATTTCTTCATATAACAGATGGATAATTGCTTATTTTACAGGGTGTTTGAGAAGATGAAATGAGGTAATAGTAGAAAGAGTCTGGAGAACAATAAAGTGTTCCATACAATTAAGGAGATAAAACAGTATTGTCCATAAAACATGCACAAGTAAAGAACAAAAACAGCTGCCCAATATATACCTCTCAACCAACACACTCGGGGATCTTGGCACAACTGTACTTACAACCTAGATGTGTTCCTTTGAAATTCTTATACACGAAGCAGAATTTGACCTGCCTAATTTAATCACTATCCCTGTAAACACAGACACTCACAAGTGCACTCAGGCTTTCTCTCAGCTATTTGGAAGAAAACCCAGCTCAACTCTGCCAAACTGTTTGCAAGCAGCTGATGACAGAATACATCTTGGAAACCTAAGCTGGAAAGCCTTGACAAAGGATTTTTCTAGCGTGTTCTTTAGCATCGAAGGGCCCAATGATGTGCAACACTGAGGCCCAGCCTCAGCTTGGGGAAGTGGCTGCAAGGCAGGCTTCGTCCAGCTCATTGCATGGATGATAGTGGGGTCAGGATTTCTGTGTGCAACTGCTTGCTAATATCTAGGCACTGGTATTTACTAAAGCAAGAATGGAGCACTCTACCAATTACAATAAAATTTAGATATGCTAAGCATTGCCTACCTATTGCAGAAGTTTAAATTTTGATCTCTGGCAGTAGTTTTGCAATTCTTTATTCAAGGCAAGTCAATTCAGATTTCTTTGATATCCAGCGATGCATGGGTATTGAGCTCTTATCTTTCAATTGCATCATTTCTTTTTTTTCCTCTTCATTTTCATTTATTTACAAATAGTTCTCAAAACATTTGCTTTTATAAGCAAAGGACCTGAAAATAATATTTAAAAAGTAAAGTCATTCTTTGGTTCATCCATGACACATATGTAGTGTTCCCGTCTCTTATCCTACAATTTGAAGCATCCCGTTTTTTTCATATAGTCTAAAAGCTGGAAGAACAAGAGTACATTTGTGGTGGAATGTATTGTCACTTGCTGATAACTAGTTGAAATACCATTATTCCCTTGTGATGGCTTTAAGACATGGCTTTTGAAGGAATACAATGTGTAACTTCTCATCCCCTGCTGTGTATATAATACGATTACATGAAGGCTGACAAATCCACGTTTATGCAGGCATTAGCTGTATTGAGTTTTAGTTCTAATACTAGCAAGTCCGGAGCTACTGAGCATATTTGGTTTAACACTTAGTTGCAAGTATATAAATATGATATGTTTCATGCATTGGAGGAAAAGGGGTATTTTGTCTTTAAATTTACTGACAACTTAATCTGATTAAGTTTTGCTAAGCATTGATACCTTAGAAAGAAAAGTAAAAATCAAACTGCTTATTCTTGCTTTTTTCTATTTGGTAGCATTTTACACACAGCTTCAATCTTCAGAATACTCTGGATGCAGTAGAAAAACATTTTAAAATGAAGTTATGAAGAATAGAAACTTCTCAGCAGTCAAAATTTAGACTGTAAAAAATATATGCAAAACATACTTTTCTGAAAATACTTAACTTTGAACAAAACATTTCAATGACAGTGACATTTTCCTGGCTGATAAAAAGCTCTTATAGTCTCCAAGAATCTTTTTGGATTTCATAATAAGATTGGATTTTGAACTTTAACTTGAAATAGAGACCTCTGAACTGTTTTGCAAAGTGCTTTACTAAATAAAAGTCGCTGAGCAAAGTCAGTCCTTATGATTACTATTTCCTTCGTTCTTCTCCAATGTGTGATAAATGACTGCAGTTAATGTCTACTCTTCAACCAGTATACTCTCACCACTGGAGAGAATTTAAGCATCTGGACAGCCATGTTGTATCAGGAGTGCCCTGTGCTCTCTCTCACCTTTTGTCTGCTGGGTGGTGTTATCCAGTTTCACAGTCCCATCTTCTTGCCTGCTTTCCTGGACCACTCTTGGCACCAACTATTATGGTTGGTAGCGATTCTGGATTCTCCAGAAGCTCTGAGATGGAGTTTAGCATACCAGGTATGTACTGGGGGTCAACATCTATGGAAGGAGGGAAGGGGAGGACTGGATACAGGAGAAGTCAGCCGATGAGTGAATAACAAAAGCTTGGACAGTCCAACAAGGAGCTTGGGAGGGTATATGGCCCATCAGCATTGTCCCACACAGAATTGAAATGGTGAGACCATTACACTCACCTCCATCGGTCATTTGGATATAGGTTACCTTCAGATGAGGCAGCTTCCTGCAATCAAGGCAAGCCTGAAAGGAGTTGACAGCTTGAAGATGTATGCTGACAACTAGGGAAATAAGTTGTTCCTTATGGGAGTATCTTCATCTGCTTGGTGCTGCTATAACCGAATACCATAAGCTGGGTAATTTATAAACAATACAAGTTTATTTGGCTCGTGGTTATGGAGACTAGGAAGTACAAGATCCAGGAACTGCATCTGGGAAGAACTTCTTGCTTTGTAATAAAACACAGAAGAGTGCTCACTTCAGCAGCACATATACTAAAATTGGAACGATACAGAGAAGATTAGCATGGCACCTGCTCAAGGATGACCCTCAATTTCATAAAGTGTTCCATATTTTTTAAGAACCTGAGTAGAGATGATACACTCACTATATAAGAATGAATGTAGAAATCTTAAACCGACTGAAACTACCATAAGAAAGGGACTAAGGCAGAATGAAGAAAATTAGAGGAAATAAACCAGTTGGAGTTTAATACATACATACATTCATACATACATGGAAATATCATAAACTCTTGTGTAGCTACCTTTATCTCAAGCTAAAATGTCATGTTTTTCGTTTTATCTTTTCTCTTTTTTCTCCTACAAAAATCGGAGAACAGGAGGGTGGAACAAGTCCTACCCAGCGGGGAGGGCTGGCACCAATGTCAGGGGGAGGTGTTGGAGAAAGGGGATAGGAGGGTGAAAAACTGTGTACACAACTAAGTAAATGCAAAAATGGTACCTGTTGAACCTACTCCAGGAATTGGCGGCGGGGGGTACAGGAGAATGCTTGAGGGGGTGAATTCGTCTATGATATATTTGATGCATTGTAAGAACCTGTGTAAATGCCACAATGTACCCCCACTTCACAACAAAAAAAAAAAGAAAAAAATTTACAGAAAAAATAAATAAAATTGCAGAAGACATCACATGGTGAGAGTGAGAGGTCACATGAGAGGCTCAAACTTTCCTTCTCAGAAACCCACTCCCACAGTAACGGCATTAGTCCATTTATAAGGGCAGAGCCCCTGTGATCTAATCACCTCTTAGCCTGTGCTGCCAAAGCCAGCAGCCCAATCAGCTCTTGAAGCTCCCACATCTCCACAAAGTTGCATTGGGGATTAAGTGTTCAATACAGGAACTTAATGGGAGCACATTCAAACCACAGCAGAGGCTATCTGGACAAGATTTCCCCCCCAGTACTGTGATCCTCCTGTCTGTCTCTGAAGCAGCTGGGATTACAGGCATGCTCCACCACACCTGGCTTGGATGGTACATTTTTAGATCTACCGCAGTCCACCTGTTTCACTGTTCAGATCCACTGCTTCTCATCCATTTTGGGAAGCACCCCTTTAGGATTCTAGAGAATATCTCTTCCTGGGGAAACTCAAAGGAAGTTTAGCAGGATGAATTACAGTCTCTAACACTACACCTGTTGTCAAGAATACAGTGATACCCAGCATCTCCCTTTTCTGCTTTTCCTTCTTGACTCTAATCTTTAGCCACCCTATCTGCTGATCCCAGAGGCTCACCTCATGCCATGACCCAGACTTCCTGAGGAATTTGAGTCCCTGGCCACCATGACCGTCTCAGGCCAGGAATGCAATGCTTTCTCACCACCACAACAGAGCAAGAGACTACAAGGGGCACCTGAGAATGTCACTGAGAACCACACATATCCCTCTTTACTCCCCCGTCTAACTTTTCCTTCTTTTCCCATTTTTCCTTCTCGATCAGTATCAATTACTCCTGCCAACAATGACTTCACTTCTATGGACCCTGCACACAAGGAGCACAAAGTGCCCCACGGCAGTCATAACTTTCTATTTAATGGGATTCTTATTTTGTCCTCTGGCAAAAAAAAGAAAGAAACAAAAAAAAAGAAAAATCTCTGCTCCTTTTAGCGACTATAACTTCTAACTCTGAAGAGCACAGAGCTGTGGGAATGGGAGGCAAAAAGTCATAGAAATGATGGGAAAAGATGTACTCATCACTCATGCTTCAGATCTTGCTTCCCAGTCTCAAGCTTTTTTTTGTTTTGAGATAAGCTCTCACCATGTAGCCCAGACTGGTCTCAAATTCACAATCCTCCTGCCTCAGCCTCCTGACTGCTGGGATTACATGCTTAGCTCCGGACTCAGGCATCCATATATTCTTGCTATGGTGGGTATAGTGCCACATAAAAATCTGATTTAATGTGTGTCCTGGAAAATGGAGTCTCATCTTTGTAGATTGTCATTGTTGAGCTAGCTGTACAACTGTGCCTGCCTCAGATCATCCAGTTGACTAGTGGTCCCTCGTCAGGTATTACTGCACTGTGTGGGATTCCAAGAACTTACAACCTCCAAAAGTACAGCTGGCTGAGGACCTGAGTCAAGAAAAAGAAAAAATACTTCAAATGTGTAACTCACGTTAGAACAAATCTTCTGCTCTTCCAGTAGGAGCTCAATATAATAAAGTCACTATCAAGTGGCTGGTTCCATCCTGAGGAGCTGGAGCTGGTCTCTGTTGCTGGCAGGGTAAAGCCTGGAAGCCACAGTAACTAAATGAGCCTTAGGAAATAGAAGCTCATTCTGTTAGCCAGTAACTAGCCTCCTCTCTTCCACCATGGATATTCCATTCACGTGTCCATCAGACCAGCACTGGGAGGTCTGGTAACTAAACCTGGCTGTGTCGTTCTGTCCGTTTACTTGTTTGCTTAGTGTCTCTTTTGTGGCTCTCAGGAGGCTCCATTACATGATACAAAGATCATTATACTTTAGCTCACACCTCCTCATTCCCAGTCTTCTAATCTTTCTCTTTCCACCCCTGACCACCCACCCCATTCACCTGCCTACAGATTTATCTATTTTCTAACCCGCAGCCATTTTTCCTTCCATTAAAAAGCAGGAGTAGGAGCACACCTGAAGCCCCAGCCACTGGGAGGAAATTCTCCAGTACCTGACTATCTCTCTAGGCCATTCCCATATGACAAGATGTGTCAGTGCCATCCATTTCTGTCTGGCTCCCATGTACCAATCTCTCTATAAAGCTAGGGAGCTTTTCTCCTTTGAGAGTTGATAGTAAGGGACTTCTATTGAGGGTTGAGCTAATGCATGGAAAGGCCCTGAAATCATATTTGATAAAATTGATTTACATATGATTTACTTTATGACTAATTTACATTTAGTCATAAAGTCACTTCTCTACCCCAGGCCTTTACTTTGAATCTATATTTAGAAGGTGTTGAAGGAGTCCTCTCTGTTCCATACTTCCTGGAAAGGCATGAGGATTAACATTGTCTCCAAGGTGTTTGTGACCTTGAAAGGAAGAATCCTCTAAAGAGAGCTATCATATTAATTAAAGTTGGTTTGGCAAGTCCTGACATTTTAAGCAAGGGGTGGATCAAGTTCTGTGAAAGAGGGAGGGAGGGAGGGAGACAGAGAGAAGAAGGCAAGCCAGAATCAGAATGTGAGGAGGTGACAATGTCCTGCTAGGTGTCAATAAACAATACTGAGCTGGTTACTAGAGACCCAAGAGATGGTCCACAGCTCTTTCAGTGATGTCTGCCAACTGGTTTACTTCTGGCTGACTCTTTTCAAACTTGTACTCATGGGATTCCCACAGAGGGTTATATCCAGGTGTTTTGTGTGTGTGTGTGTGTGTGTGTGTGTGTGTGTGTGTGTGTGTTTGAGGGGGTAGGAGGGAGGAAAGGACAAAGGAGAATCCATTTTCCAGAACAGTTCTCTTTCACACATTTGAACATCTGTCCCACTCTAGTTTGTAAAAGTATAATAATCACTTATTAGGAGGAAAGGATTCACTACTATCCATAAGACATGTGCTGAGTGATCTGGGAAAACAAAAAGTTACAATATATGGGCTTGACCTTCGAGGAGTACTATGATTTGGATAAGTGTCCTCCAAAGGCCATGTATTGAAGGCTTGTTCCCCAACATGGCCCTATGGGGAAGTGGCGAAACTTCAAGAGCTGGGACCTAATGGAGGTTCTTAGGGCACTATGGGCTTGTGCTTCAAGAGGATTATGGGACTCCAGCCTCTTCCTCTCTTTTCATGTCTCAAGTGAGAAGGCTCACTACATCATGCGCTCTCCACCATGATGTGATGCCTTGCCACAGGCCCAAAAGGACCAGGGCTAACCAACTGTCAGACAGAACCTCCAAAACTGAGCCAAAATAAGCCTTCCATTTTTATAAGCTTATTCTCACACGTATTTGTTATAGTAATGGAAAGCTGACTAACACAGGTGACTTGAAATAAGCTAGCATGAAGAAATGAAATGCCTGCAGATGGTTAGAGTAGTGCTTATCAAACACTGATGTGTTCAGCAATCATTGGAGAGCTTTCTAAAATGCAAATCTGATTCAGTAAGACTGGGTGGGAACTGCAGTGCTGTATCTCTAACACATATTGAGATGGCCACGTGGTCACTAGGTGGTCAATGCCCCATACTGTGAAGCGATGAGCTAGAGGCTGTGAGGAACAGCTCTATAAGCAGGGGTGACCAGAAAAGACTCCCAGACCTAGTGACAGTGTAGTGGGCACTGAAATTTGGGCAAAGTGTTCACCCTCAGAGAGGACATCGGGACATGCTTGAAAAAGCAAACACCTTGAGCAAAATCTCAGGGGAGGAAGGGCTGAACATTCTGCTGCAAAGTCCTGTGGCCTGAGAAAGGAGGCTGCTGAGAAGAGACAGTTGGGTCTAGAAAGGGGTTGGCATTGGTCCATCCAATCTCCTCTAGATCGGAGTTGACTTGGTCCTTTTGATAAGGGGAGCCATTGAGGGATCTTATTATTCATTATTGGTGATGAAAAGCATGAGAATATGCAAAGGTTGAGAAGGAAAAAGTAGAACACAAAACCTGTCAGATATCATGAAGGAAATGAGTGACTGAGTGAATGATGGAAATGTGGAAGTCAGGAGTAAAAGGTGGGGGAGTCGGTAATAGGAAGGGCCAAAATCTATGCTACAGAGACCCTTTCCTTGGCAAGAAGGAATCTTTTAAAATCTGGAGCTCAATGGTGGCATGAAAGGAACAGGCACACCCTACACCACTTTTTGAGTTGGGCCCTCATAGAGTAAGAGAATTGCAAGGCTGAAAATCTCACCTCCTTCGCTTTATGGATGAGAAGCTGATCAGATAAAAGCAAAAAAAGAAAACAGCAGCAAGGAAGAACAAGTGACTTTTCCAGGCCAGCATCCAGAACTATTTAGACCAAATACACACATACACACACACACACACACACACACACACACACACACACATTTTTTTTGATGGAACTGGAATTGGAATTCAGGGTTTCAGTCTTACAAAGCAATTGCTCGACTGCTTGAGCCACATTTTGCTCTGGTTATTCTAGAGATGGACACTCATGAACTATTTGTCCAGACTGGCTGAGAACCATAACCCTCCCAATCTCAGCCTCCCAAGTAGCTACAACTGTAGTTGTGAGTCCAGAGCATCCAGTTTATATATTTGTTTTAATCCAAAAAATTATTGTATTTTCAAAGAAAAGAAATAAGAAGTGCCTAAAGAGGAAGCTCCCATTCACATTTTCTTTACCACAGCACATGCTAAAACAAACCCATCTCAAATCCACCCCGCCAAGCCCTGCCCTGGTGGAGTGTGTCTAGAGACCTAGCTGTCCAATTCCACCGTCTTCTGCTTCCCTTGTATTTGAAAATGTGGCAGTTGACCGGTAGTTCTGAAACAAGGTGAAATATTTACACACCTGTAGGTCTTAACATATTCTGTGCAGTCGTACTGCAAATACTTGCATAGGTTATAAATTTGTGTTTCAAATATGCAGTCTAGTAAACACAGTTCCCCTGGGTTTGGAGGTACCAACAGTCCCAGCCTTAACGGATGGCCTTGAAAAGGACCCTTGTGAAAAGTCATGGTGTGTACAAGACCAGAATTAAATGCTTTACTTTGAGGAGGCTGCTTTCTTTGCATAGCTCTAAGCCTGGGACTTTTTTTTTTTTTCCAACAAATGCTCTATTTATGGGAATGTCAGTAGTTGCTGGGCCCCTGTAAACATCTTGGAACATTTAGTGGCAATTTTCCACTTGGTTTTGATTTTTTTTCTTAATTCCCACATGTAGCCTGCTGTGTCTTGTCATGGGAATAAGAAAGACAGTAAGGCTCTCTATGAGCCAACTAACAGCATGTAAACTCCTCCACACTCTGCAAAACCAAGGTTCAAATGTTCAAATCCCAGCAGGGCAGACAGCCGCTCAGCCCCCCTTGCTTGGAGAACAGGAAAGATTTGTTGTTTGGGCATCTTCTGACTAAAAAAGGCTCCCTTGGTACAGTTCACTTATGGCACCATAATGGACAATACTGGTACCCCTTTCTTTGGGACAGCCCTGTAGCAAAATTTCACACAAGGTGCAAATCAGTGCACTCAATTACCCAGCACACTTAAGAACTACGTATTTAAATCATGTTTGCCTTCTGCATAAACTATTTAGCTTTCAAATGAAATACAATTTAAATTTTAAGTAAATGAAGATACTGTATTAAGCCTTGTTTGCCAGAACAAATAACAATTCTTCCTTAAGTGGGCCTAAAAGTTTCATTCCTTAAAACAAACAGGTTTATATTTGCTGCTCTTTTATTACCTTTGATAAGTAATGGTTGCTTAGTAACCCTGCTTATCAATGATTCAGGTTTTCTTCTGATTGCCTTATAAGAAGATAGTACTTTTGATACCTTCTATCTCTTCCCTTCTAGATGTAGTAAAAAGCGATTTTGGAAAAGGTCACCCCAAGAAATATACTTTCATTTATAAGTATAGTTATAAGCCAACTAGACTAAATGATACATGGCAATTAGTGCTGTGGTCAGAACAGTGGTTCCCAAACCTTGGTGTGCAGAAGAACTTCACAAGACTGTAAAACCCAGGTCCTATTCTGTCTCAAACAGTCTGAGGTGCTGTATGGTTTTCAACACATCAATGTTGGAGACCCAGTACGAGAGCCCACAATCACTTGCTACCTGGCCTTCCACAGGTTATAGAAGGGGATTTTGCCAATGCTTACTTACAGCCACAGACCAAGCCTTAAACAGGTTCCTAGGAACCTGCATCGGCTCACTTTTCTGAGGGCTGTGTACACAGATGGCTCTGGTGATAATGGTTGGGTTGTTCCTCCCAGGAGATGTGTTCCACAAGTTGATGGCGTTAGAGAGAGCAATCCAAGCCATGCCAAAGGGAAAGCAGGGTCTCAAGACCCACTTTCTCCGAAGCTGGAGATTTCAGTTCACTAACAAAACTAGCATGGCGGTCGCAGGGCTGTGGGACCCTGAAGTTTATTTCAATAAAAGTTGTGACATTTTTTTCTTTGGAGAGTTTAGCAGTTCACGGAGTCCTATCTCTGGAGTGAAGCCAAGATCTGGCTACACTTGGGGCCTGAAATTCTATGGGCAGCAGGGAGAATTGGGCTGAATGGGTCACAACATTCCTCCACTAGAGGAATGGCACTAGATCAAACAGAGCCACTTTGACTGCGATGCAACCTCTCTGGGCACACATAAGAAGAAATTGAAAATGTGGAGAAACACAATAAGGGCAGAAAATACTCTTGACTTGGGTGGAATTTTAGCTCCCAAAATAATCTCTCCAACCCAGACATTAAAAAAAAAAGCAAGCTGACAAAATGTTTTTGCTTTAAAATTTAAAAAGAAGCCAGGTGCTGATGGCTCACACCTGTAATCCCAGCTCCTTGGGAGGCAGATATCAGGACAGCAGTTTGAAGCTATCTAAGCAAATAGTTTACAAGGCCCCATCTCAAAAACACCCAACACCAAAAAGGGTTGGCGAAGGGGCTCAAGTGGTAAAGCACATGCCTAGCAAGCATGAAACCCTGAGTTCAAATCCTAGTACTACCAAAAAAAATTAAAAAGAGATATACTAAACTATGCTTTTAAATGAAGTGCTTAGTGAACACAACTTATTCTTCCTCCACTTGGAAAAACCCATGGAACAGCCACTTGCCAAAAGCTCACTGTCACAGGTAGAAGCATCTCTCAGCCCCCATGACACCTTCACAATTCACAGTGAATAGTTCTGTAAAGTAGGTGAAAAAGAGTCTCATCTACTCTAAGTAGGCAGGTGCTCTACCACTTGAGCCACGCTTCCAGCCTTTCATCTACTCTAGGTGAGTAGATGAGTTGTTGTTTCAAACAATTCTGTCCAGAGGAGGTCTCCTGTAGACCTCATTTCCCCACGTTCAGAGGCCACTGGCCACGAACCCAAACTGAAGTCATACCAAGACCAGAGCTTGGGAGGTTTCAATTTTCCACAACAAAAATAAAGCTTTATAACAAAGTCTGAAAATATCATTTCATGTAAGTAACACTGACAGGCATTATCATTTGCTCTCTGATGCTAGAAAAGAAAAGAACAGAACTGATTTTGAAACCTGGTTCTGCCATTCTCCACCCATATAGTTCCAGGAAAGGTTGCCTCACCTGTCCAGAACTCTGTTTCCTCATCTGTAAAATGAGGAGAGTAAAACATCCCCCTCATCAAGTTACTGGGAAGATTAAATTCAACGAGCTGGTGCATGTGGCACATGACGAAGAAAGTGCTCAAGTAAGCATCAGCCATCACTTTGAACCCGTAAGGATTCAAAAACACTCTACACTTAAAAAAAAAAACTCTCAAGTCATTGAAAAGTTGGTAATTATAAGAAAATGGAGTCCTGGGAGGTGGCTAAGGGAGCCTACTTACCATCTTCTCTAAAAAGAAAAATATATGGGGAACTGAATCAATTATTTATTGAGCATCTGAACTGCATGCCCAGGGTGGTCCTTGGCACTATTGGTAGCATCAATATGGCGCCTGTCCTAGAAGAGGTACAACCTAATTATATACATAAACCACTCAATTGTCTGACTGCAAGTTTAGATAAAGAAACATTAAGGAAAGACCCTAATGATATCTTTGGTGAAGAAGGGATGAGAGGAATGAGATTAGGGGGAGGTTGGTGAAAGCTTCTTGGAAGCGGTGAGGTCAGAGGGTAACCTGAGTAATAATTATACTCCTTATAGCCCTGGTCACATCAGTTGCCATGAAAACCCAAGCCTCCCAGGGCATACCACCATACCTTTTACATCACTCTTACCCCCATCTGGCCCAATCTCATCTGCCTTCTGTCTACCAAATCCTTCCCTTGGGTTCCCTGATTTCATGATCCAACCCTTAAATCTCCTGCAGCCTGTCTCTGAAAGACCTTGTCACCTTCTTGACCTAACTATGCTCCATTGACCCCTAAGGAATCTGGTTCTCCTGTATCCATCTCTATAGCAACCTTCCAGCAGTGGCCCTTTCTACACACACCCCCAATTGCCCACCCAGCCAGGCAACTCCTTGCTTCTCCAGCTTCCTCTCCAACAATTCTAATGCCATCAGACAAGATCTCCTTGTTATCACTACCTATGCATGTCCTGTACCCACATCTATCCTCTTCAACATTCTTCCTATGACAGACTGAAAAATGGCTCCCTGTTCATGTCCAAGTCCCTGTAACCTGTGAATTTGTTATAAGTGTTATGGGGTTGCATTGTGTTTTCCAAAGTTCATATTGTGAAGTCCTAACCCCTAGTCCCTCAGAATGTGACTGCATTTGGAAACAAGACCTTAAAGAAGTGATTAAGTTAAAATGAAGCCTTAGATCTGTACTGTGTCCTTTGATCAGTCCTTACATGAAGAGGAAATTTGAATACACCAAAGGTTCACTGTTTAGAGGAAAGACTTGTGACCTTTCCATAGCATGGATGTGACAATCTTCAAGCCACAGAGACAGGCCTAAGAAGAAACCAAGCCTGCCAGCACCTTGATCTTGAACTTGTAGTCTTTAGAACTGTGAGAAAATGAGTTTCTCTTATTTAGGCCACTCAGTCTGTGGTATTTTGTTATGGTAGCCCAAAGTAAACTAATACATGTAGAAAAGAGGAATTAAGATTGCAGATAGAACTAAGGCTGCTCATGAACTGACTTGAAAATAGAGAGAGCATCCTGGATTTTCCCAGTCAGCCCAATGTAACCACAAAGGTCCTTAAAAGTGAAGAGGCAATGACAGGATGAAAGAAGACTCACTTGCTATCACTGTCATCCTCCTCTAAGGATGGGGGAAGGAGCCACCAGCCAAAAAATGTAAGTGACCTCCAAAAGCTAGAAAGGGCACGGATGCAGATTCTCCCCTAGAATCTCCAGAAAGGAACTCAGCAACCCTTGTCTTTAGCCCAGTGAGACCTACGTCAGGCTTCTATCCTAAAGGAAAGTAAGATAATGCACTGTGTTGTTTAAACCACTAAGTTTAGGTAAGTTGTTACAGCAGCAATAGGAAACTAATACATCTCCTGTCCCAGACCTGGTGGTTTTAACATCCACAAGAAATAGACGAGTCATCAACATCCTTAGAACTCCAAGTTCCTTCACTTCTCTCCTCCAAAGGCGAGAAGGTCTCCTCCAAGGTCAGATCTACCCCCTGCCTTGGGCCCCACTCCCATGATCTTATTGACTCCAACCCTTCTGAAATCTCATCGTTAAGCACCACATTCTCCAATCTCAACCTGTCTTACCTTCCCATCTCACCTGGGTCCAAAACCTGTACTCTTAGGTCCTTCAGCTCCACTTCCTCTCCTCAGCTGAGATGTCGTTGACCAGAAATGTAAATATAATCCTTCCTTATTTGGCACTCCTCATCTATGCTTGTGTCTCTTTTACTCATACTCACATGGAAAGCCAAGTCCTGGGGAAAAAAATCCATCCTCACTCCCATTCCCCCCACACTGAACCCGTACCTGGCCATGGCTAAGGAAAACACTCTGCTAGGCCCGTCTATCTCCCTTTAAATTCATGACTAATCCTCTCGAGACAATCCTCAGTGCGACAGAGCCATCCTATCACATTTCTCTCTGTTCACGCTCCTATTCCCCCGGATAAATGCTTCACACCTGGACACTGAATTTCAGACGTCACCTCTCACAGGAAGCCTTCCTTGACCTCCTCCCAGACCATCTGAAGGTGCCTTTCCTTGGGACTCTTAAAATATTCTGTACATATTTTGCACTCACCTCCTCAGATTGTAATTATTCACATACCCATGGGATGGTAAGAGCTGAAGGGCAGAGACCAGGGGCTTTTCCATGCCCTGCACAAAGCAGTACTCAGTAATGCTTGACCAATAGAAGAAGGAATGAATAAATGATCCAGCAAATAAGGTAAAAGCAAAAAGGCACCTAATAAAAAACCAGACAGCTTGCAATCTTAGGTGGCAGTTGTATTTTTTAATCTCTGAACCATGTTTTCCTAAGCAAAGAGAAGCCAGAGTGGCCAAGTAACTACACTGGGCATTTAGCACACTGAAAAAGCATTGAGAGACATTGGACACATTTGCTTAATCCAGGAAAGACTTCCTCTGGAGATGTTTGCAAGCTTGGAGTAGGGAAATCTTAGAATAGGACAGGGCTTACACAGCCCAACCTGAGGATAGACCTTGACTTCAGAGCAATAATGTTTATTTGGATGGATTTGCTATCATAACAATTATTGTGAGCCCAAAATGTTCAGATCATCAAAAAGACTTTAGAGAAGAAAAAATAACCTTAAAAGAAACCAAATTAAAATACTTACTTCCATAATTTTCTGTTTTTGTTTTGTTTGGGGATTTGAAACATTAGTGTAGAACCCCAGAGGCCATAGAGAGCTGTGTGAACCAAAGTCAGGAAATCAAGGCCTATTCAACTTCTGGGTGTTCTTGTGCAGACCTCTGACACTTGCTCGGTTTTCATCCCAGACAATGGAGGTTATTTAGCTTCCCTTCCCCACTCCCAACAGTGCCTGCATTAGGTAATGCCTGCAAATGCACTGAGATCCCTGGAGAATGGGTCTGAACAAAAAAATTATACTGTTATAAATCTTCCAACAACAGTGAAGAATTAACAGTATTCTTTTGTAATTCTTTTTAAAATTGCAAACCACACACTTTGACTCAGCCAAGTAAGAGAAATTCTCTCATGGTTTGACCTAGCCAATTTGTGAGAAATGCAAACTGACCATCTTAATATAAGTGGAAACTTCACAATTTTGGTTGCTTTTTACTAGAAAGAAAGCAAAAACTCAAAAATACAGAACACACAGCTTTTCTGAACCGCATCTCAATACTTTCTGTGATGCTATGGTTTGAATGTCCCCTCCAAAACTCAGGTTGACATTTGTCATTGTAGCAGCATGAAGTGGTATGACTGTGAAGAAGTGATTAGAAGGGCTGGAGATGCAGATCAGTGGTAGAGCACTTGCCTAGCATGCAAGAGGAATTGGGTTTGATCTCCAGCACCACAAGTAAAGAGGCGATTAGATCATGAGGACACCCCTCTAGTGAATGGATTAAGGCCATTATCACAGGAATGGGTTATTTACAACAGGGGTGGGCTCAGCCAGACACCTGTGAATGTTTATTCATTGTTACTCAATGTCAGTTCTCCTGTCCTTGGACATTGGCACTGCTAACTTTTAAACCATCAGACTCTGGGATTTATGGGAACAGCCCCACCACCCTCTAGGTCTCAGGCCTTCCTAGTGACACTTGTACCATCTACTCTCCTGGTTCTCAGAAGGGTTCAGATCAAATTATGTTACTGGCTTTCTTTCGATCATGGACCTTCTTGTCCTCCATGACTGTGAGTGCCAACTTCTATAATAAATCCATCTATCTATCAATCATCTACCTCATTAAGGCAAGAGTTTTTGGCCTTTTGTTCACTACTGAGTAATTGCCAGCTTTTAAAATGAACAATGTTTGGCACACACTGGTGTTCAAACCATATTTGCTGAAAGATGAACACTTAACGTACAATTTGCTCATCCCCATTTTTCTCAGCCACCTCAGGTTTAGAATTATTGAAAGAATTCAGTATCTAGCCAGAATGGTAGATTCTGTTTGCTGAAGGATAATTTTTAAACAATAAAATTATGACTTTTCAGGCCCACACTGCAGTGTCTCAAACGTGTAGGACTCGGAAGAACTGTTACGTCAGAGCAGTCTGGCCCCATCTCCACCTCAGCATGCTCTCAGGTGGAGAACAAAAGCTTCCGCAGGCAGTGAACGCACCTGAGGCTCTGGGTGGGAGGAGCTGGGGAGAGGGATTCTGGTCCTCCTCACATGAGCAGGGACTCTAGCAATGGAAGTCAACAAGACAAATCTGGAATCTGACACTGGCCATCATCCACATCCTAGAATCTTCCCCAGGTGTGACGGGGTGGACTATCCCAGAAAAGTCACTATCCAATGACCAATGGCTTCCACGTGACATGGACCTTTAAGTCAGATGGGCACATCATTCCACTGACATTCTCCAGAAGTTGGAAGGGCATACTGAGGTCTTCCCATGAGTTCGTAGTTTTACCCACCCCATCTCCAAAAGCTGTGGAGGATTTCAGATCTTGCTTAGTGGCCAGATAAATCTATTAAGAGATTTCCTCTCTTTCTACACCCAGTCCTCCATCCCTAAGATGAGAAGTCCCCTAAAGAAACCAACAGTTTTGACGCATGAAGCGTTAGAACTGCTCTGTTAGTAGCTATTAGTCACGTGTGAATATTCAAACTTAAATTACATGGAAAATTCATCTCCTCAGTTGCATTAGCCACATTTCAGGTGTTCACCTGGACAGCAGATTTCATGTTGAACAGTACAGGGATGAGGAACATCTCATCACAGAAAGTTCTCTTGAGTATCACAGCATCAGAATATTTTCATACTGCTCTTCCACAGATCAGTTTAGTGTTTGTTGTTAGATAAAGCTGATGCCTTAACTTGGGTTAATGGGTTGTAATGGTTCATAAAAACTCTTCAATTGTATGTTCTTTATATTCTTTGCTACAAACATATCTCACTTTACTAACTTCTTTTTTGGTTTTCCATGAAATTTGTCTTCCTCATCAAAAATATATAACTTTCATACAAATACAAAATGAACATGTGTCAAAGATTTTATTTATTGAGTGAGTGCTATGGTTTGTATAAATGTCATCTAAAGGTCCATGTGTTGTTAAAAGTTTGGTCACCAGCTTGTGGTTCTGTTGGAAGGTGGTAGAACCTACAAGAGGTGGGGCCTAAAGGGAAGAAGTTAGATCACTGAGGATGTGCCCTAGAAGGGGATAACGGGACCCCAGGCCTTTTCTCTCTGTCTTTGCTTCCTAGCTGCCTTTAGGTGATCAGCCTCCTCTGCTACTCACACTGCTTCACCACACTGCCAAAGGCAACAGGGCCAACCATGGACGGAAATCTTGAAAACTGAACCAAAATAAACTTTTCCCCTTCTTAAGTTGACTAACAGTGAACCAATAAGCTCTTACAAGTAGTTCAAAGGAGAACTCAGATAATGAACACATAAAGAAGCAGATAAGGAATGCTGATGTAAGTTTACAGATAGACACGAAACTGGCCAATATCAACAAAACAACAATCAATTTCATCCCATCAGATAAAATTCATTGGCCCTTCCATTAACAAGAATTATAAGCATTGCATAGTTCTTTATACATAAGTTTCCTAGATCTTACAGTGTTGTAAACAGTTCAAAGACAATGATGTACATAATAACCTAGAAGGGTACAATAGACAAGATGCCCAGTTGGTTTTTTTGCCCATTTCAGTCTCTTTCATAATTTTCCTGATATATTGTTTTATTTTTATTGTATTTAAGTTTACAAAGAATATCCTATTTGTAGAAAATAATTTCCCACAACACTAGTGATCTAATTGTCATTGAACAATTTTTTTATTTGCAGATTCTGACTTGGGAGGTTTAGGGTAGAGTCTGAGATTCTGCTTTTCTAGCAAGTTCCCAGGGGATGCCCATGCTGATGGTCTATTGACAACACTTTTTGAGTATCAAGGGTGCAGTTAGCCCTGGGATAAGGCAATCAGTAAGTGAATGAATGAATGAATGAATGAATCACATCTTGACTAAAGTTTGGGGAAGTTGCCATGGGCTATCAAGTGGTGTTGTCTCTAAAGGTTTGAACAATGGGTGGCAGATGGGGTTTACTATTGGGGTCATCACTTGGCCTCCAGAGGGAGGACTGCAAAGGAAGAGATTGAGGAAAGCTACTTCATCCTGTAGATCCAGAACCAGGAGGCCAGAACCCTGATAGAGGTACCACCTCAGCAACTGCTGGTGATTTGTTATTGCTGTCACTATCATTGTTATTCAAAAACTTAACAGCATTTTCATCATCTTCCCAAACATGGATATCCTGCATGCTTGTTGGATGAGGTATTTCTGTAACATTTGCTAGGAATAGTTCTTAATGCCATGCGTCAAAGGTGCAAAAAGTAGACTTCTCTACTTGTGTCAAGATCCTATGAGTGCAAACTCAATCCTTGGGAAGTTTGAGCTACTAGCACTTTTTTTTTCATTACAAAAGTATGAGAATTTAAGAATTCAGTGACTTTCTTAAATGATTTCTCCTCTACTTCTCCCCATGTGGTCTCTGAAGGAGCCATCTTTTGTAGAATTCTGGAATACCCAAGTGATCCCTTTCCTTCAGTAGTTTAGAACATCTGTAAGGGCAACAGGTGGAAGGCACAAACAGACCAATCCACTTTGCAAATACGTTTCTACTGGAAATTCCAAAACATTAGAAATCCTGACATGGGGGAAAAGTATCAGACAGAATAAGGTGACTGGCTAAATGCAATACACTACACATTTTGTAAAAGTGACATTGAGGTATAATTTGGACATCATAAAATTCACCTATTTTAACCATACAGTTAGATTAATTTCAAGTGCACTTATACAGTTGTGTAACTATTACTTCCATCCAGGTTTAGCATGTTTCCTGACAACTGTCAGCAATTAATCCCCATACTCAGTCTCAACCTCAGGCTCTAGTTTTGCTTATTCTAGAAGCTTCATGTAAGTTGAGTTATAAAATATGCACTCTTTTGTGTTGGGGTTCTTTCACTTTGTGTAATGTTTTTAAATTCCATCTGTGTTGCTGCATGTTTTTGCAATTCATTCTATTTTACTGCTGAGTAGAATGATATGGCATGAATATATTACATTTTGTTTTCCAGTTATTTGTTGAAGGTCATTGAGTTATTTATACTTGGAGCTATTATGAATAGTGCTGCTCTGAGCATTCACACACAATTCTTTGTCTGGATGTATCATTTCATTTTTCTTGAATGCATATGTACAAATATAATTGCTAGGCTGTACAATAGGTGAATGCTTCAGTTTAAAAAAACTACCAAACTGATGTCCAAAGAGAATGTACCATTTTTACATTCATCCTAGCAATGTGTGAAGCCCCAGTATATCCATGTTCTCTCCAACACTTGGTATTGTCAGCTTTTTGTGGCTATTTATGCACAAGGGAATGCATTGCTATCTCATTGTGGTTTTATTTACATTCCCCTGATTAATGATGACATGCATCTTCTTACATAGTTTTGTGGGGTTTTTTGTCTTTCATGTGCCTTCTTTGGTGAAGTATCTCTTTAAATATTGCAACCATTTTTATCAGATTGTTTTATTGTTCAGTTGTAGAGTTCTTTATACATTCTGGCTAAAAGTCCTTTGTCATAGATAAATGATTTGCAAATCTTTTCTTCCAGTCTGTGACTTTTTTCATTCTTCTAACAATGTCATTCAAAGAGAAGTTATTAATTTTGATAAAGAATAATTTACCAATGTTTTCTTTTATATATCATGCTTTCAACATCATATATAAGAAAATTTTGCCTACCCCAAGTTCACAAATATTTTTCTCCCTTGACTTTTTCTAGAAGCTTCCTAGTTTGATCTCTTAAATTCAGACCTATGATATATTTTGAGTTAATTTTTGTGTATAATGTGTTTCAGGGTCTAAATGTGCCATTATTGTTGCTACTATTTGTGCAAGTGACTATTCAATTTTTCTACCATCATTTTTCTCTATTGTACCCTTTTCAAAAATTAATTGACCAAGCCAGGTGCCAGTGGCTCATGCCTACAACCCTGACTACTTGGGAGGTTGAGATCAGGAGGATCATAGCTGGAGGCCAATCCAGGCAAATGGTTTGTGAGATGACCTCCCCCGACCCCCTTTCAACCAATAGCTGAGCTCAGTGATGTGTGCCTTTTATCCCAAGCTACTTTGGGAGGTTGAGATGAGGAAGATCAAGGTTCCAGGCCAGCCTGGGGAGGAGGAAGGGAGGGGGCTGGACATGATGGCATGTGCCTGTCAACCCAGAAAAGGTGGCATAAAATAGGGAGATTTCAGACCAGGCTAGCCTGGGCAAAACATGAGAGCCTATCTCAAAAATAACCAGAGCAAAAAAGGCTAGAGGTATGGCTCATGAGGTAGAGCCTGCCTAGCAAGCATGAAGCCCTGAGTTCAAAACTCCAGTATCACAAAAAAAATTAATTGTCCACAAATATGGAGGGTTATTTCTGAACTAGATGTATACACATAAAATATGTTTGTAAATACTACAAATATTTGATTACTATAAGTTATTTAAGTTTTGAAATCAGATAGTGTAAGTTCTCCAACTTTGTTGTTCTTTCTCAAAACTATTTTGGCAAGTTTAGGTTCTTTGCATTTTTGAACAATGTTTTTGAAAAAGCCACTCCCCTTGTTTTTTTTTTTTCTTTTTTTGAGCTATAATTTTTACCTATGGAAAGAATTTTATATTTCTTGCATCATTTTTTTTCTGAGAGATAAGGATTCAGTCTGAGTTGGAAAAGAAAGGTTGTCAATTTTTAAGTGTGCAAAGTTGAGCCTAAGGTATACAGCAGGCACTCAAGAAAGGGCTCATCTTTTCCTTCTACATCTAGCTTGCATTTCCACTAGAACTTGGAAGACAAACATAGCTTGAACTTCCACATCTTTCACATAACAAATGGGTGATCCTAGGGAAATTATTTAACCTCACTGAGTTTCACTTCTGTGTCTATAAAATACAGGTAAAAGTACCTACCCCCACAGGTTTGTTATGACTAGCAAATGTAATTTCCAGATACATAAAAAGGTTCCTAAAAATATGGATGAATAAATAAACACACAGAAGGGTTGGTGATTATTCAAGCTGTAAGAGAGAATGAACCAAAGACCCTCCATGGCTTCATGATTAAAGCAACATCCGGTAGCAAAGAGCTCATTTCTAGTTTCCCATAGGTTCAACCTGCCTCCTGCAAAAAGTAAAAAGGATAGTCAACAGTCCTCTCACAAAAGTCCTGGTTAAGAGTTTAAGAATTCAGGGGTCTGCTTTTCTCTTTCTTGTGTTCTAGTTAAAGCACTGTAGTTCAGCACTTTCTTTAGTCCTGAACAAAAAAAAAGCATGCTCTTTGTTCCTCAACTTTGCTAGATTTAGAAACACAGAGTGCTCAGTTAATTTTGAATTTTGATGAACAATGAACAATTTTTAGTATAAATACATTCTATGCAATGGGATGTATTTACATTAAAATGGGATATACTTACATTAAAATATTATGCCAAATATTGCATAGGATATATTTAAACTAAAAATTAATTGTTGATTATCTATAACTTAAACTTAACTGTATTGTATTTTATTTGTCCTGTGCTTTAAAGGACCTTGCATACTATAACCACACTTAAAACAAACATAATATAATAAAGAAATCCATGGCAATGTATTTTAATCTTTTATATCACTACAATTTATAAATATTGCCTATAGCTGATATGAAAATCTTGATAGTAATAACAATTAGTGTTTGAGCTGCAATAAAGCAAGACTCTAGTATTTACCCAAACATTATCAGTTCACCAAAAGATCACATAGACAAGGACAATCACAAAAAATTCAGTCAAATATAATACTTTGCCATCTATTGTCAAGGCAAAACCATAGCTGAACACATTTTTACACTTCGTCACTGTTCTGCATGGGAGGCAGACATAAAGTATTTCACTCATCAGTTGTTAGCTCCATTGGTAAGTTTTCAGTGCTTAGACCAAGACCATCATTCATGTCTGAGATGGCAGTGGAAGTTTGGTTCTTGTCCTTTTATGAGACCAAGACCAGGTGGTCTTGCATTTTCATATATGTTTTAGGAAACACCACCCCTCAAGGCTCTGCTGAAGAGGCAAAGTCAACGTGGTGAATGTGGACTGGAAGCAAACACAGAATTGTGGAGATAGAGCCAACTGAGTCTTCACATGCTCAGCAAGGCAGGTCTTCCTTATCTGGGACCTGGAATCCTCCCAGGCATGGTGTCATGGGCACAGAGGGACAGGCCACTTTGCAAATGAGAATGATGCCAGGATCCTGACTGAGGATGAGCCAAAGTCCAGGCCAGGGAATGTGAATGAAAGAACATTGGTAGGTGGTGAGAAATGACTTACACCAGGCTTGGGATTGCACCAAAGAGCAGACTTCAGAGAGCTAATGATCCAGGGGTTTGCTTTACATAATTGACTAGCTGTTGACTGGCTCCATATTACCTAATGACAGCAAAACTCTCCTCCAGACTGCCAACTTCCTGCTTCCGCTGTGATATTTGGCAATATCCCTTCCTTCAGGGGTGGCCCTTCACCTCCAGCCTACAGGAAACCCAAATGCTTCACCCTGCAGCTGGGGCTCTCACTGCCCTGCCTTGCCCTGCCCTGCCCTGCCCTGCACCCTCCCTTCCTGGCTTCCTTTGCCTGCTACCACCTGTTCCCACTGCCCACCTAACTCTATTTACACCTAAGGACTGGCAGCCTCCAGGCACCTCACACTGTTTCTCATGCACACACTGTTCCCTCTGCACACCCCAGGCACCTTGTCATTTACTTTGTTTCCGGTGGACCAGCATGCACCTCAAGACCCGGCAGAGGGCTACCTTTCACCTCTGCCATCCCAGAGCCAGATACGGCATTCCCTGGGCTCCACTTAAACAAAACAGACTTATGCCCCAGCAGTCATCCTTTGCTAGGGAATAGATCACCTATTAAAAGACCTGTCCCCAGGTCCAGCTGGGAGTGTTTGAGGCTCAAGGACCCTATCATCTTTTGTTCCTAGAATATGTCATTGTGTATCTTAGTACACAATCAACACACAGTAAATGTTCGTTGTCTGAACTGGACATAATCTCACTTGATCCTCACAACATCAAGTAGAAATCAACATATTTCATTTATATAGGTGAAGACAAGGGCTCAGAAGAAGTCACAACTAATGATCTCAGTACTAAACCTGGTTTCCAAGGTTACACACAGGACTTTCTGCTAAACTGTGAGCATTAAATTAAATAGTACTTTTTTAAAAAGAAAAAATTTAAAGGAGATTTCAGCAGCTGTGAATTCTATTTGAAGACTAAAAGGAACAAGTGGTTCTCACCACTCATGAGAGCAATTGCTATACACTTTGGGGTATTCCTTAGCCGGTGAAATTTGTTTCTGAACCTTGCCTTTGCATACAGTTGAGTTGGTATCATTAGTTGGGCAATAATTACATAGTACAGAGTACTCAGCGCACAAGAGCCTTTGTTATGTTTTTTTTTTAATCAAGCCTTTTACAGGAAGTTGGTTTTCACCCAGGTAACTGTTGCAAAATATTTATCCAGGTAAGAGAAATACTCTTCATCCAATCAGAGGCGTTTCTGTTGTGTGACTGTGTCTACCTCATTACCATTTACTATGTAATTACCTTCAGGATGGAATGCATCCTGTTTCCACTTGCTCAAACTCTCTGACATTTCTCTGTCTTTCCAGAACTGTGCTGAGAAGTCATGGTCAGACAGGTAACCAGGAGGCCTCCCTCTTTCAGCTCAAAACTTTGTCTCATAGCATGTTGGGCCACAGCTTAATGCCAGACCCAAAGAATTAGTCACATACCTCACTTGGGGATGACTGTTGGTCCTTCAGGGAATAAACACCACGGTGAGCAGGGAGATGGACACGGAGGGAGAAAATGGTTCCAATCAGGGCATAGTGACCAATACCCTGGGACTCAAGCCTGCACAGCCCCTGTCCCCAGGAGACAGCAACAACTGCCAGAACACTTGGATGAGCCCTAGCAGTGATGCCACTAATACCTCTGATCTATTAATTTTCTCCCCATTGATATGAGTAGAAAATGAGTTAAGTGTTCTAAATGACTATTTTCAAATACCAGCTCTACCTCTTTGTAACAACCTTGAACAGCATAGTCAAGTCACCAAGCTTGTTTTGTCATTTGTAAAGAGAGGATAATAGTATTTGTCTCATAGCTATTGTGAAGATGAAATAATACAGGCTATGTAAAATGCAGAGCATATTTTCTGGCACAGTGTTGGCCAACGCCAAATCTTAATTTTCTTTCCTCTATCCCTCCTCTGTCCCTGGAGGCTGTAGATGTTGATTAAAAGGACCTGCTCAGAGAATGATATCAAGATCATCATGAAGGAACCATGAGCACTGGCAGTCACAAAAGCAAGAGTTGAAAATTCAGATTCCTATGAAGACCAGTCAGAGGATGTCAAAAGACACACTGAGGGTGTGTACATGGGGCCATGAAACAAAAGCACACATGCTCCCATGGGGAGGGGCCTCTGGCGATTATTGTAGTGCCTAGGCATCTGGCCCAATTCTACAGAAGCCTAAATTTTTTAAAGAGAAACAAGAAATCAAGGTATTTATTTGAGAATTCCCAGTTTTTAAAGTTGAATCAGATGAAAATTTTAAAATAAAATTTTACAAGTCAAAGAAAATACTTTCCCATGGGCCACCAGTTTGCAATCTTTATAGAAGATAAAAATGCAAATGGTGTAATACATAGTGGACTGAACCTAGAAAACATTTCTAATCCTGTGGTACTTGCGTCATTTACCATGATGTATGACCCCACGCATAAATCAGATCATTATTACCAAGATAGATGACAGCTAATGAGCTCTTCCTGTGCCAGCACCACTTCTAATCCTAACAATCCAATAGAGCAGGTGTTATTATGATCACCACTTCACAGATGAGATAACTCCCAGATCATCTCTTTGTTAAGGGGTGGAGCTGAGATCAGTTATCTGTGTACTTCAAGTCTCAGGTCCTTCACCACCCCACAATACCTAACTGGGAGACCCAGGAGAACCTTGTCAACAAGTTACTGCCACCATTGGTGCTTGGAATGGGTGCTTCTAGGGGTGAGATGTTGCTCCTATGCAGAAGTACAGCATTTTCTAGCCTTTGGCTAGAGGCACTTTCAGTTCTGCATGTTCACCCAGAAGAGTGGTTTTCACTTTGCCCACCCAATAAACAAACTGAAGCCTACACTTAGGAAAATTGGGGTCAATATTTGTTATGGCTTGGCAGTCCTGCAGACTAACAGGATGTGGGCACAGAGGCAGTCATCATCAGAGCATGACACACCTCCCACATGCACTGGGGGTCACGCCCTAGCCTGCCCACCACTCCTATCTGCCTGGGACACTGATGTGAGGATAGAGGGTGGATGGCAAATGAAACTTCTGGGAGGCTGAGACTTGTAGTGTCGTGGGCACAGTCTTCATTCTGATGAGCCCTAAAAATGTGAAAAGTTTGAAAATACCAAGTATTGTCAAAGGTGTGGGTGAAATGAGAATTTTTGTACATGACTGGTAGGAGTACAAATTGATTCGAATAATAGCTATCATTTGGTGTATTGGAAATGCACATGACCTATGTCTCAGCTATATTCTTTCTAGATTTATACCCCTGGAGGAAAGGCCCATTATGTGCATAAGGAGATGCATACAAGATGGCTTACTATAAGGTTGCAGATGACAGTCCAACATAGGAAAATCAATAGATTTTGTAGCATCTTCACACCAGGGAACATTATGCCTAAATTGAAATGAATGAGCTAGATTCTTTTAAGTAAGTCAACATGGTGATTTGGGGAACATACTGTTAACTGAAATAAAAGTTAAAAGATGATTAATACAGCATGCTTTCATTTTTCCTGTACTGGGGCTTGAACTTGGCCTATACCTTAAGCCACTCTGCCAGCCTTTTTTTGTGAAGGGTTTATTTACCTGGGCTGGCTTTGAACCACAATCCTCCTGATCTCTGCCTCCTAAGCAGCTAGAATTACAGAAATGAGCCACCAGCACCTGGCAAGCAAATGTTTTTAAATACTCAATTATGACATGTCATGTTGGGAAAGAAAAATGGATTAACTGGAAGACACATGCTAAGTTCATGATGGAAGTGACCTCAGGGAAGTTAAAGCCAGAAGGGAACCAGGAAAGAGATAAAAAGGGACTTCAACTTTGTCTGAAGGGAACAAGACAGAATATATATAATTGTTCCTTCTGGCTATTGAGCATAGGGTGTTTGTTACAATCTCTGTTGCTTCTGTACTTACTGACTTTTGTCCAAAACGAAAAAAGGAATAGACCTTGAAAAAGCATTGGAAAGCTGTCTGCCCTCCAGATTGGTGGTACCATCTTAGTACCTCTTCAAGCAGTGCAGGTCCTGCTCCCTAGTGAGGGCCTTATTGGTGTCCTGCCTTTGAGTAACACTCTGCCTAGCCAAAACTAATCTCTTGGCTCCAGCCTAATTATGGGGGTCAGTTGTCCTGTGAAAGTCAAATGTAACTCATGACCAAAAAAGAAGGAAAGTCTAGCAAGGAAGTAGAACTTGTGAGTCAAAAGTTTGATCAAAAAGGGCTAAAGGCATAGCTGAACTGGCAGAGCATCTACTAGCAAACACAAGGTCCTGAGTTCAAACCCCAGTACCACAAAAAAAAGAAAAAAGTCAAAGAGCTGAACTTCCTAATAGATCAATATCCAATAAAATACATGGTATAATAAGCTCTGGAGTCAGACAGACCTGAACTTAAATTCCAGGATTTTTCAATGGCTTTGAGTCATTTGGCAGAGTAATTTATCTGCATCTGATGCTCCCTATAATGGAATATGGACAAGAATCCCGCTCTCATGGCTCTGTTCTGGGAACTAAATGAATGAATAAAATATGACCTTGTTTATCCCAGGTATAATAGACACTGGTAAATATGACTATATTTCATCAATTCTGAGTCACAAAGTCCCCACATTTTAAAATCTCTGAAATCAGGACCTACTCCAATCAATACTATCACAAAATTATAGTTGGTGAGGTTCTTATTTCCTACAGTGAACAACATAAAGATTTGCTTTAAAATTAATGGAATTGAGATTCTATTAAGCATAGCAATTCCTGACCTTTCTGTTTCAAACAATAGCCATGTGTAAAACAAGATAAATCAGCAATGTTACAGTTATGTAATCTATGTTGTCAACCCAAAGAAAAGTGCTCATAAGAACTGAGCCAGGCATTCCAGTCCCTCTAGGAAAACAATAGAGTTCCCTCCACAGTGATGTATCCCTAATATCAATCATTTCACCTTCAACATGTTTATGATTTGTTTGAAGGACCTCTGGAAAGAGAGATTGGCATATCTGAAAAAAAGAATCAAGTATACCATAACAGCTGTGAACAAGCCCAAGGACATCTTCATATCTAGTTTCTTAACAAACAATATAAGTATTTGCTAAGCATTTTTGAGAAATGAGGAGAAACTTTGACAACTTTTGCAACATAAAAAAATGTAGCCAGGCATGTTGGGTCATTCCTGCAATCTTAGCACTCAGGAGGCAGAGTCAGGAGGATCACAAATTTGAGGCCTGGCTTGTTTACATAGTGAGACTCTGTCTCAAAGAAAAACATCTAACAAAACAGACATCAAATCAAATTTATCAAAAGAGACAATGAAGTTCACTTCATATTAATAAAGGTAACAATCCATTAAGAGGAGATAAAAATTAAATAAGAGGAGCACCAAATGCTGGTACACACAATTTCATAAAACAATTATTACTTAATATAAAAGCACAGGTAGAACCCCCCCCAAATAACAGTGGGTAACTTCAATACCCCACTTGCACTAACAGATATTTCATCTAGATAAAATAAAAATCAACAAAGAAATTTCAGAACTAAACAGCAGTATAGACCAAATGGAATTCACAGACATCTACAGAATACTTCATTCAACAACTGCACAATATACATTGTTCTTAGTATCCATGGAACTTTCTTCATAATAGATATTTTAGGACATAAAGCAAGTTTTTTAAAAATACAAGAAAATTAAAATAACTCACTGTATTCTATTTAGACCACAATGGAATAAAACTAGAAATGAACAGCAAAAGAAACTAGAAAAATATCCCAACACATGGAGACTGAAAATATACTATTGGATGACCAGTGGGTGATTGAAGCTAAAACATTCCAAGAATCTTGTGAAAATGAAAACACAATTCACCAGTCTTTAGGAGACAGCAAAGGCAGTGCTCAGAGGGAAGTTTATACCTATGAGCACCTAAATTTAAAATATCAGAGAGATCTCAAATAAATAACACAATGATGTACATTGATCTTTTAGAACCAAGCCCCAAATCAGTAAGTGGAAAGAAATAATAAAATGGAGACAAAAAAATACGAAGAATCAAAGAAACAAAAAGTTGGTTCTTTGAAAAGATAAAAAGATTGATAAACTCTTTGCCAAATTGACCAAAAGAAGGAGAGAGAAGCTCCAAATTAATAAAATTAGAGGTGAAAAATGTATGTCACAATAAATACCAGAAATCAGAAGATCATTAGGTAATAATCTAAAAACTTACATTCTAATGAACTGCAAAATCTAGAAGAAATGGGTAAATTTATAGATGTTTTTGACTTACCAAAACTAAACCAAGAGAATATAAAAGCCACTTGAACATATCCATAACAAGCAATGAGATTGAAGCAGTAATAAAGTCTCCTGCTGGGCACTAGTGGTCACACCTGTAATCCTAACTACTTGGGAGGCAGAGATGGAGAAGATCATGGTCCAAGGCCAAAATAACCAGAGCAAAATGGACTGGAGATGAAGCTCAAGAGGTAAAGTGCCTGATTTGCAAGCAAAAAGCCCTGAGTTCAAACTCTAGTCCCATCAAAAAACAAAAAAAGAAAGAAAGCCCAGGAACAGATGGATTCACTGCTGAATTCTACCAAGCCTTTAAAGAAGAACTATCACCAATACTCCTCAAACTATTACATAAAATAGAAAGGGAAAGAATGCTACAAACCTCATTCTATGAAGCCAGTATTACCCTGATCCTAAAAGAGAAATACACAACAAAAAAAAGAAAATTATAGACCAATTTCCTTGATGAACATAAATACAAAAATTCTCAATAAAATGCTTACAAACTAAATTCAACAAGACATTAAAAAGATCATAACCATGATCAAGTTGGTTTCAACATATGCAAATCAATTAACAATACAGCAAAAAAAAAAATAGAATCAAAGGGGAAAAACCACATCATCATCTCAATAGATGCAGAAACGGTCTTTGACAAAATTCAACAGCCTTTCATGATGAAAGCTCTGAAGAAACCAGGAATAGAAAAAAATGTACATGAACACAATAAAGACTATATACGACAAACCTATAGCCATCATACTAACTGGAGAAAAGCTGAAATCATCTCTTCTAAATTCAGGGTGTCCACTCTCCTCACTCCTACTCAAAATAGTGCTAGTGTAATAAGACAAGTGAAAGAAAAAAAAGGGTCACAAATAGGAAAGGAAGAAGTCATCTCTATTTTCAGATGATATGATCTACTACTTAAAAGATCCTAAAGGGGCTGGAGGAGTGGCTCAAGTGGGAGAGCACCTGCCTAGCAAGCATGAGGCCCGAGTTCAAACCCCAGTACTGCCAAGAAAAAAACAGTCCACCACAAAACTCCCACATCTGATAAACACTTTTGGCAAAGTTGTAGAATACAAAATTAACACATAAGTCAGTAGCTTTTCTATATACCAACAATGAACAGACTGAGAAATAAGGAGAACAATCCCATTCATAATCACCTCAAAAATAAATAGATAAAATACCCATAAATAAACTTTACTAAGGAGGTGAAAGACTTCTACAATGAAAACCATAAAACCTTAAAGAAAGAAATTGCAGACACTAGAAGATGGAAAGACCTCCTATGTTAATGGATTGGTAGAATTAATATTGTGAAAATGGCTATACAACTGAAAGTAATCTACAGATTCAATGCAATACCCATCAAAATCCCAATGTTATTTTTCACAGAAATAGAAAATCTAATCCTAAAATTCATATGGAAACATAGAAGATCCCAAATAGCAAAAACAATCCTGAGCAAAAAGCGCAAAACTGGAAGGTATCACAATACAGGACCTCAAATTATACTACAGAGCCAATAGTAACAAAAACAGCTTGGTACTTGCACAAAAACAGACATGAAGACCACTGGAACAGAAATAAACCCACATGGGTACAGCCATCTGAGTTTTGACAAAGGCACCAAAACCATATGCAGGAGAAAAGGCAGCCTCTTCAACAAATGATGTTGAAAAAGTTAGTATCCACGTGTAGAAGACTGAAACTACACCCGTCTCTCATCCTGTACAAAAATCAATTCAAAATGGATCAAAGATCTTCATGCAAGATCTAAACTTTGAAACTACTTCAGGCATACATAGGGAAAACACTTAAAGACATAGGCAGAGGCAACAGATTAAATTTCTATATAGAAATAAGGAAAAAGCAAGAATTAACAAATGAGACTGTATCAAATTAAAAAGCCTCTGCACATCAAAGGAAACAATGAGCAGAATGAGGAGATAGTCTACTGAATGGAAGAGAAATCTTTGCAAGCTGTTCATTGAATAAAGGATTGACATCCAGAATATGTAAAGAGATCAAAAAACTAAATACCAAAAGAACAAATAATCAAATTAATAAATAGGCAAATTAATTACAAAGACAGTTTTCAAAGAAAAAACACAAGTAGCCAACAAATACATGAAGAAATATTCAACATCTTTAACCATAAAGAAAATGCAAATACAAATGACACTGAGATGTCATCATCTGACTAGGGTCAGATGGCAATCAAGGCTGACATTCAAGTGATGGAGCATCAGCCTTGCCAGTGCAAAGCCCCTCAGTTCAAACTCTGTACTGTGTAAATAGTAGTAAGGATCAGTGGTGGGGAGGAAACCTCATGCACTGTTAGTGGGAATGCAGATGGTACAGCCACTATGAAAACCAGGATGGAGCGTCCTCAAAAAACTAAAAATAGAACAACCATATGATCCTGCTATACCACTCCTAGGTATAAATACACCTGATAGAATGTAAATCAGCATACAATAGAGATACCTGCACACCCATGTTCATCATAGCACTATCCACAACAACCAAGCTATGAAATCAGACTAGGTGTGCAAAAATTGAGTGGATAAAAGAAAGGTGGTATATATAAACAATGGAGTATTATTCAACCATAAAAAATGAAATTATGCCATTTACGAAACAAAAAAATTGATGGAACTAGAGATCGTCATGTTGAGAGAAAGAAGCCAAGTTCAAAAAGCCAATGTTGCATATTTCCACTCATATGCAACATCTAGACCTGAAACAACAGTGGCAATAATAATAATTAGACATGAGTCTGGAGGAGGGGGACTATGAGGTAAACCAAAGAGAGGGGGAGGAGTAAAGGAGATGGTGTTGAGAAACGAACATGATCAAAGTTCATTATACATGTGTATATGTCTATATAAAGATGCCATAAAGAAACCCACTAAGTACTGTTTGGAAAAGGGAGGAGTCAAGTATAATAGAGGGGGTGAATTTGATCAAAGTATATTGTACACACCTAATGGAAATATCATAATGAAAACCCTCTGTACAAGCAATTTACACTAATTTAAAAGAAACAAAGAAATATAGTAGAGAAACAACGTGTTGATCTCAGAAAGCTCAGATAACACATATTGTGCTTCTACCCTCCATTCTTCAAAGAGCATCTGTTTTATTCAATATGATTAGTGCAACAATTTCATGAGTTAAGATAATAAATATTCTCATTTTCACATCAGACTGGAAATAAGTGGTTTTCAAATCATATAGCTTAGTAGACATGGGAGTAGAACCAAGCTGTTCAAATTCTCATTCTAACTTTAAGTCTACTTAAGAGCAACCAAGAAGAAACCACTTACAAAGATATTCTGTGGCCTGTTTTGATGGGATTACATGCCAAATATTTTATTAGCCTTCTTACTTTTCTGATAACCTTTTCAACTTAACGTCATAAGCAGCAACCCTCAATTATTCTTTTTTCTTTCTTTCCAATGTATGAGCTCATAAAATCATTTCTTTAAAATACTTGACAATCTGTCGTGACAGCAAAAGCCAATGTATTCACTTTCGTCATATCCCAGCCTGGCAATTCGCCTGTGTCTTCTGGCATTTTCTGCTGAAATTATTGCTCAACTTACAGTATCCCTCCTTCCAACCCTGAGTGAATTCTCCTGCCCCATTAATCTGTGTTTTCATCTGCCCAAGATGTCAACTTGATATCTTATTTTCCTTTCTGCCTAACTCACTAGTAATGCAACATACCAAAATGGAAATTGCTCCTAGACAATGTGGTCATAACATGTGTCAAATTAATCAGGTGGTAGCTTTATTTAAAATACAGTTCAGATAGGATTAGGATATACATAATCAAAAATAGATCTATGTTTTTGTTTCAAACCAAGGAAGTAAGATTCTCAGATCTCTTCAAAGTAAGTGACTTCAATATTTAACAATCTTCTTTTTCCGGCCCATTGCTTGTCACTTATGCATTATTTTCATGTGTGGGAATGACACAAGATTTATTTACTTACTTATTTACTTATTTTTGGGATACTGGGGATTAAACTCAGGGCCTCATGCAAGCACCCTACCGCTTGAGCCATGCCCCCAGTCCTTTTGCTTTTAGTTTGTTTTTTTCAGATAGGGTCTCAAGGGCCAGCCTTGTACTCTGATCTGAAAAATCTCCACCTCCAGAGTAGCTGGGATTCAGGCATGTTCCATCACTCCTGGTCCAATTAACCGTATTCTGTGGAGCATACAGTCAAAGAGATTAGTTAATGATTACTAACTTTCATTGAATGCTATCGTGTACCAAGTGTTATATATGCTATTTGAGGAAAATAGTATTGTCAAACTGGTTTTACAAGTAATAAAATTTAGGGTTTTTTGTTTTGTTTTGTTTTATTTATTTTTGGTGGTACTGGGGTTTAAACTCAGGACCTCTTACTTGCTAGGTAGGTGCTTTACCACTTGAACCATGCTCCCCACCCCTTCAAATTGAGGTTTAAAATTTTAGAGTTTACTTGGACTACCTGACTAATAAGTGGAAATTCAGAACTTAACTCAAAGCCCATGCCCACCCTTAACTGCTCTGATATAAGTTTAATTGACCTGAACTTTCATCTTTTAAAATGGAATTAAAAGTACATTATATGCCTGTATGGAAATATCACAATGAAACCCCTTTGTACAATTAATTTACATGACTAAAAAAGAAAAATAATTATTAAAACGGAGTTGAAGAGAGCCAGGTATAGTGGTACATGCCTATAATCCCAGTTACTTGGGGGGTAGAGGCAGGAGGACCTCCCACCAGCCCAGGCAAAGATAGTGAGACCCTATTCTCAGACCTTTGATAGGGAAGTATGAGGCCCTGAGTTTAATCCCCAGTACCAGACAAAAAAAATGGAGTTGAAGATTTAGGAATTTGGAATTCTTACTGGATGTTGAGAACCTCTTGGAAAAATCGTATTGTCATATATTCAGTCGACTGACACAAATTTCCTTGATCCTGGGAATGATATCGTGAGCAATACAATACATACTTCCATGAGCTTATAGCCCAGAGGGGACACCAATGCTAAACAAAAAAATGTAAAACAGTACTTTAACCTCCTGTCCCACATTCCACAATTGGTCCTAAGAAGGAAACATATATGTTCAGATGTCCTAAAAATTAAGACAAAGTTTCACAGCAGGAAACACTAAGATTCTCAATTCATCACTGGTGCTTTGAAACCTAAAGCAACAACAATAATTAGGATTTCCAACTTAGACTGGTGGTCACTGGTTTCAAATTGAATCTAATGTGTCCCTTACTGACTTGGCCAGTAATTCTCATACAGCAATGGATGTTGTCTTTTGGCTAAACCTAAATATGACAGGGCACATCCTGTTGATGACTTGGACGTGGAGAATGGTGGAGGGAACAGAGTCAAGAATGTCTGTGAGAACATAAACCTGGAGAGCTGACACCTGGAGCTGTCAAAGAACACTAAAGGTTTGGGGGAAAACTTGGATTCCAGGATGCCTTCCATTATAGACAGAAATTTAAGGGATACTATAATATCTAAGTAGAAACACATTGTAGGCAAGGAAAAAAAACAGTAAGAATAAAAGATAATAGTGGGGATGAAAGTGGAATTTATCTGTACTCAATAATAATGGTCTATAATTACATAATCATCCTTATTATTTCACCTGGGGCTTACTATGTGTCTAGACACTTAGCCGTTGAGCCAGCCTGTGAGTTAGGCATTGTTAGCATCCTCATTGAACAGATCAGGATGAGACAGAGTATTTCAGTGGCTCAGCCAAGGTAGTAATGCTGAGCCAGGTTTTAAACCCACTCTATGTATCATCACATATGATAACTCACTTAGACATCCTATTCCACATTTGATGCTCACAGCTACCCTTTGGAAAGCTATGCTCAGTTCTACAGATGACAACACAAAGGCCTTACTAGGTCACAAAGTTCCAGAACTCAAACCTACATTTTCTAGTTCCAAATTTAGTGTTCTTTCCATTCTCACACAACTGCATCTAATGGAGGGAAAAGAGAATTTCCATGGGTGTTGAGGAGAAAGGAGAGGGAGGTAAAGATAAAGAATGAAAAGTTGAGTTGGAGGGAGCTCCGAGAGCCAAAACCAGATAGTTTCTCTTCTTGTAAAAATTCCACTAAATCATGACTGACCACCTGTTGTAGTCATTGTCAAGTCTGGTGTTTGATAAACGTTTGCCAAAGGGCAGGTCCAGGGGAAGATTCTTGTCCTCAATGAGTTCATTATCTTATTAGGAAGTGGAACATGACAAGATTTTCCAAGTAATGTATAGTTTCTGTGAGACGACTAATTTAGAGAAAGCTTCAGAATTTCAGAAAACACAAATGTTACATGTAGTAGTCAGGAAAAAAAAAATTTCAGGAGGGAAGATGGTACATGAGTGTTCTATGCTAATCATTGTGTGCTCTTGCTCTTCTGTTTCTATTTAAATAAGTCTGCACATTTATCTTGATCAGTTCTGGACTGAGATAAAACAATTCAGACCCCTTCTTTCCTTCCTTTTACTTTAACTCTCTGAGAAAGAAAAAGATAAGGACAAATTCTCTAACTATAATATTGAGACATATATATTGAATATCCTCTACTGGGACCAGACTCCTATAAGAATTCAGCACACCCTGGCTATAAGAAACATAACCTCATGATTTATTCCTTAAGAATAAACTAACCCAATATGGGCAACATTTATTAAAGTCAGTCTAAAGAAGTCACAAAAGGCTGATCCATAACTAGGAACCACTGGGAGTTTTAAACTCTATGTGCAAATTCAGCCATGCCAAAATAGATGCCTGAAATCCAGTCCAAAAATTTTCCAAGTTCCTTCCCTCCTGATGTGGAATCCCACTGCTGCTATGGAGTTGGATGTATACACATTTGAGGTACCTAGAAGAGTTGAAATCATAGAGAAAATAGAAGTTACCACGGATGGGGGAGGGGAATATCAGTACTTAGTGTTTAATGGGATCCAGAGGTGCCACTGGAGATGGAAATGTTCTGGAGATGGATGTTGGTGATGACTTCAGAGCAATGAATGTACCTAATGCCACAGAACCACACCCTTCAAACTGACTAAAAATGGTACAGTTTATGTTATGTGTATCTTTAAAGTAAATGTAATTTGTTAAAATCAATAAACTAGAATCATCTCTTATGAGTCATCACTAGGGTAATTGACACCTTTTTTAATGACAGACCAATTTTTAGTAAACTTTTGGAAAAATATCATCAATGAAGGGAAAGGGAAAAGAGCCTTCTGAAATCCACAATATGAAGAAAAGGCAAGCTGTTGGCTGGAAGTTGTTGTATGAGTAATTCAGGTGAATCATGGCTGTTTCCTGGATTATTTAAGGAGCAATTTAGTCCTCCAAAGGCTTACGCAGCAATCCAATAAGAGTACACTGAGGCATCTAGCTGATTATTTTCAGTTTAAAAAAGCCAGACTTTCAAAACTATATTTCAGTACCTAGAATAGGCAACTTCATAGAGAAAGAAGTAAAATAGAAGTTGCCAGGAGATGAAGAGAGATTTTTAAATAAGTACAGTTTCCGTTTAGAGTAGACAATAGAGGTGGTTACACAACGCTGTAAGTGTACTTAGTGCTGCTGAACTGCACGCTGTAAAGTGGTTAGATTTCATGTTTTGCATATTTTACCAGGAAAAAGACCAATTCAAACACTTGCAGTAACAATAAAATGAAGAGCTTTCTGAAGGAAAAAAAAAAAAAGAATCGTAGGGGAAAAGACTACTACTGAATAGGTAGACACTGGAGAAGGAGGGACAGTATCACAAATGACGGATGTGAGGTAGCATTACACCAGCTCTGCAGATGTCCATCCTGCGTCTTTGGCTAGCAAGGCTCTATTCAGCCAGAACTTTTCCAAGTAGCCTGGACCCTCTCCTCCTGGCCTCCTCAACCTCTCTCCTCCTCCTCCTAATCAGTCATTTTCTTCCTTTTATATTGGCACCTACTCTTGTAAAATAAACAAAGCACACAGGAGAGAGGTGGATGGTGAAGAGGGGGCACATTTCAGACTTAAAAAAACAAACAGCCAATGAAACACAAGAGGAGGTCACAATTTGATTTAGACAAGTTCCGCTATGGAAATAACTGTCAGGTGAGCCAATTGTATCCAGGTGTCAGCAGGCCAAGGTTGGAGAGAGCAAACCATACCATTTATAGAGCCAGTTCACATGAGGTGAAGTCAAAGTTAAAGGAATGAATGGGGAAAACAAGAAGAGAAGCTAAAGTTCCTGTTCATTAAGTTGTCACTGAGAAAGCCAAGTATGCCACAAAGCTCTGTTGGGCAATGACTAGACTGTGGGTTTTAGCAGGAAAGGAAAAGGATAACCCAGGAACTGAGAAAGGACAGCTTAATTACAACTGTGCCATGACACCTTCTATCTGACTCTTGAAGGAGAGAGCAGAAATGTTGGACCTAACCAAACACAGAGGCCACAACGCCAAATAGCCTCTCACTGGATGACTCCCACGAGTGGCCCAGGTATGAGCATCTTAGGAGGGATGAGGAAACAGGAGGAAATATGGATCATGGGAAAAGCCACCAAGCTCTGTCTTGTGACCACTGGGAGGAAAAGACAGATCCAGCCAAACCTTGTCTTTCCGTGAGCTCGTCACAGAAACATGGGCACCAGAGCAGCCAGAGCCTGTCATGAAAATCACTTGTGGTTAGCTGTAGATGGAATCCATTAAGGTCATGGCATTGCCTGCAATTAATCTGAAAGAAATGTGTTTTTGCTTCTTCAGAGCAAAGGAAGAAAAATCTCTTAGTCAAACCAGTCGTATTTTCTTCCTCCTAGGCTTTTTTCCTTTAGCTGCCAAATTCTGTTTATGACTTTAACTAGAGGATCATAATTTGCTGTGTTAAAATGAAGAAATTTATTTTAACCATGTATCCTACATATCATCAAAATGATAAAGCAGATAATAAACCCCCCTCTACACACACACATTCTCAAATTCATTGAGTACACTTTTTACATATGAAAATCATCATTCTGGGTTACCAAGCAACTGCCATGATAATTTTTTCTATTTACTGAAGGTTCCTTGCCTCCCCTTTAATGGGGAGTTGGAATGGACAATCTCCAAGGTCATTTTCAACCCCAAAGTCCCATGAGTCTGTGAGGGACACAGGTCATAAATTGTCAAATAAGGAGTTCTGATAAAGATTGAGGGACTAGGCAACCTGAGCCCTCACCCAATGCTGCCTCTGATACATGAAATCTACCCATCCCCACCACCACTGCAAAGTCACATCCTGATGGCAATGATGTGCCAAGAAATCTACAGTGGGGGGAGAGGCTGGGCATATTGAGGTTTTCTTAATTTTATAAAAAATGTTGTGCAAACACAGCTTCAAGACATTCCTGCCACTGTCCACCTAACTGCACTTCTAACCAGATTACTGCCCCTAAGGTCCTCCTATATAGAAATTCTGTAGCTGACCATCTGTGAGCTAGTTTCTCAGCTGTAAATGGGGAATAATAATGACAAAACAGACTTCTCTCCTAGTAGTAGAAGTGTGAGGATCCACTAGTTAACCCCTTCCCCCCATGCTTTGAAGGACGGACAATAGAACATTCCGCCTATCTATCAGAAAGAATTCACACTAGTCCCCGAGGCCTGACCCAAAGGTGGAGGCTGCAGCACATGTCACCCTTTGCTGGTATTTGTCACACTTGGACAAAGGGCTCTGGAGTCAAAGGGCAGCTTAAACCACACACCCAATATGGTGCTTAGAGGAATTCCTGGGAATCAATTTGTTTATTGCTGAGGATTGCCAGCTGCCCTGAATCACTTCCTTTCTTCCCACAGATTTGATCTTTCCTGATTTCTGTTCCCGGATATAAAGGGTGTGCATGTCTGCTGTAGTAGAGGAACTGTCACTCAGGTCCCAGGCTTTTGTGTTCAGTTGATATGGGGATCAAATACTCCTTTCTGCCATGAACCAAGACTCCTTTTTCTCTTCTCTCACCTAATTCCTAATCTTGCCTCAGATTCATTGTGATATTTAATAAACTTCAGGCTACCTTTGATTACTAAGCAGTTTCACCCAATAAAGCCTGGAAGACCAGAATGGCCCAGAAATTTCACGGCATACACAATGGCTTGGCAATATTGCGTGATTAAAAAGCTGCTGTGGTCTCAGTGAAAACAGCTCCCTCCAAACACCTGGGCTTTCTGCAGATGGTTTACTAATCCATACACATCACTGCCAATAGCTCTTTATGACATCCTTTTAAAGTATATTAGATGTGACAGGTTTCCAGAGTTTCTAGAAGCTGGGATCCTAGATTTAATGTGCTGACATTTAGAAAAGCCAATAGCATTCCTGAGCATCTGCATACCTCCTGAGTAACTCTGTGATGAAATTATTGAAAAGGTCTAGATTTTTCTTTAAATTGGATGTGACAGATTAAAAATAACATCTCTGAAGAATAAGTCAGTGGGATCTATGAAACCTGCATGTTCATGTACTTAAAATAGTAATTTAACTTTTCATCTAAATCAAAGGAAAATAGCACAGGCAATTCAGTGAGAATTTAAATCATTAAGCATGAACCTGCATCACAGCTTGGAGTGGGAACTTGTGTATCTAGCACAAGTCAATGTGTTCTCTGAATGAATGAAATACAGACCGTATTTCACGGAATAGATGGTGTATGAATCTCCCAAATCATTTCAGGTTTTGTGACATTGTGCTAGCCTCCAAGGATACCATAACAGTCCTTGAAGGAGTTACCAGTCCACTGCCCATCTGTCCATTTTCTCCTTCAGCCTCTGTTGTGATTCCCAAACCATGGGAAGAAATACCTTCAGTTAAGGAAGAGGCGAATGTAACTGACCAGTGGACAAATCTGTGGCCTTGCATTCACAAGCATAGCACTCAATTTTATTAGTAAACTTTACAAAGAAAACAAAAGAAGTAACATTACCTACCCAGAACTGCTTACTCGATGTCACACAGCTATGGAAAATGGCCCGAGCCACTTATACATTATGGAACTGGCATAAATTAATAGCACCTCTCTGGAGGATAATTTGACAATATCCATTACACTTTTATGCACATAACTGTTTTGGTAATACTGGAATTTAAACTCAAGGCCTTGCATTTGCTAGGCAGGTGCTCTACCACTTGAGCCATGCCCTCAGCTACACAATTGACCTGTGAATTATCCCTCTTGGAAGTCCTTTAATGGATATATGCAAGCATACTTGCAAAAGACATACACAAGGCTATTCATTGATTTATAGTAGCAAAAATCTGAAACAACCAAATATTCATCATTAAAGAATTAGATGAATCAATTATGGAATTTCCCTACAAAGCAATACCATACAACCATTTTCAAAGAATGAAACAGATCTAGAGGTAATGATAGGAATCAATCTCCATGAAATATTAAGTGAAAACAAAAATAAAGCAAAAATAAGATACAAATTATATTGAATAATATGCTACCTGAGATTTTTAAAGGGGATTTAAAGGATTTTATAGTTCATTTAAATCTATTATAAGTAATTAAGCAATAACATATGAAAATATATCAAATATATTATGCATATAGGCTTGAGAAGTAATAATAGAGGTTGATTTGACTATGACATGAGGAAGATCTATTTTTTCTTTGTATCCTTTTTTGTACTGTAATGGCTTAAACTTTTTTAGAATTTTTAAATAATTAACAAGAAAAACATGATAACTTGGAAAAATTGTCACTGTGTCCTGTCCCCTACTTCAATAGCTTTTTATGCCCAGCATCCAGTAAGTGGTGTGTGTACCCCAAGTGTGTGCCCTTTAAGTAGTGTGTGTCCCTTAAGTGGACTCCAAACTACCTGAGGTCGGTACTATGGTTCACCTGTTTTGAACCTCCCTGGGCAAATTACTTGATTTTTGTAAATCCATTTCCTCCCTGGTAAACCAGAGATGATAACCACAGTGGTAGCTGACAGTTATTAGGTAATAACCATAGGGTCAGGCTTTGTGCTTAGTTCTTTTAACATGGATTATTTCCAATCTCAGAACAACCTGTCAAATGAGTGTTATTGCCACCATCCTTATTCTATAGATGACGAAAGAGACTTACACTACAAAACTAGTCAAGGAAGGGGCCAGGATCTGGCTGTTTCCTGGCTGAGCCAAGATTCGCACTTACAGGGTTGTGGCAGAAGTGAGGAAGTGCAGGTAGAAGACGTGGCACTGTCTGGCCCTCTTAGGAAACACGGCATATGATTTCTTATATTTTTTTCTTGCCTAAAGGAAACTCCTGTAGCCATTAAAAATATGTGCCTGAAAAAGCAAAAAAAAAAAAAAATGCACCTGAGTAAATGGAAACAAGGTAGCTTTGTCCTGAAATAAGTGATGAAGTTTTAGCAGGAGCTTGACCACAACCTGAACTGGAACATGTGGAAGCACCTCTCATGTCTTCAGTTGTGAGTGAACTGCCAGGGGAGTCATTAGAGAAAGCAGGGGGTAAGTGTGTGTGTGTGTGTGTGTGTGTGTGTGTGTGTGTTCCTTTGTGATACCATGGTTTTACCATAATTAGTAACAGATATGCCAAGCACTTACTGACTGGAGCTAGGTAATTACATCTCTTATTTTAAAGCTTAATTAGCTCACCTGTAGGGTCAAGGAACTATACACCTATTGTACTGGTTACATTTTCCCTTATGCCACCATTTGATGACCAAAGTCCACCTGTGATACAGTTTATTTTTGTTCTGCATTGTGCATGCATGTACACATGTACATGACCTTTTGTTGCGTGCACAGAAAAGCTTCTCCAAAGCTCAGCCTAGGGAGGAGCTCTGTTACCTTGGCTCCCACACAACTTACCTTCGTAAATGTTCCTTTTGACAACAAATGGGAAGTCAAGAGGCCTCAATTCTGCTTTCAGTTCTGCAACAATTTCATTTGCAATTCTGAGGCTTTGCTCATTTTTGAAACTAGGGCAATCTCACAATATATGCTTATTTGTACTCTCTGTAAAAGTTGAGAGCGCCCTAAAACTCTCCTATTGGTTACCGAGTTCTCAGCACCTAAAATGAATAGTGTCTAGCATATAGCAGATACTCAGACAACACGAGTGAATGATTGTCCAAGTGTTACAACGTATCACACTTCCGTAAAACCATCATCTAGTGAATTGAGTTTGCTTGTAATGCACGCCACAGACAACATTGCCTGCCACCTTTCTTCTTCTACTCTGTCCACTATTGAGACACCATCATGAGCATTTCTACCAGGATGTAAGCAGTATGTGCAAAAGAAGACTTGATACCTGCCAAATTTTCCTCTTCCCTAGCAGTATTGGGTGAGGAAGCAGTGATCTGCTGGTTTATTTATGTAGGGCATGCCTGTCAACCATTCCCAACCATAATTAAGAATTGGCCACCCACAGCTCCTGTCTCCAAGGCTTCTACAATATTTCCCTTGGTGAGAAAGGTTGAAGAGAGGCCATTAGTTGACAATGTCTGAAGGCTTCAAGTGACATGACCATCTTTCCACATCAGAAGGGGAAAATGACTAAGGAGGATATTCTGATTTTATTTTTATGTGTATCAATCAGACTTCTTGGATACTTACAATCTCCAGCCAATGAAAGATGGAGAAGAATTGATTATAATGATTTCAGCATTGATGCAGTGATTTCAGAAGGATACCACCTCTGGGTCCACTATGCCTGCTAGAACTGCCTGCCCCTGGGGACACCACTGTCAGATTGAAGTTGAACTTGTCCCTTTGTCTTTGCATCACCTGATCAAGATTCAAAGTTCAGAACAGGAGAGTCTGATTAGCCAAGCTGGGTCGTGTGTACCAGCCCTAGCTGTCAGGTTTAGGAGACCAAATATCTGTCCAGACACTTATGCTCCAGAATGGGAGAAAAAGTCCTAAGATGCACAGTGGGGGACGTTTGCATGCTTCTCAGCCACAGAAAAATGGCCGGTGTCCACTACATCACTGCTCAACAGTGTAGCGTCTGTATGCTTTGATAATGAGGCATTTATAAAACTGGATAAAACCCAGTCTCTACAGCCACAAATCCACTGCTCTAAGTGAGGCAGATTTAGGATTAATATACATACACAGGCTTGTTAGAGCTTCTTGCTGAAAAGGCTGGGATAAAACTACCACCCAAAATTAAATTTTAATCAGTTAGCAGTTTCCTAGTACTTTACTCATGGCATGTTAGAGGTTGCGGTAGAACACAGCTACCAGCATTGTCACAAAATTCCTGCTGCAAGCTCAGATTAACCCAGGGGAATTCAACTCGACGAAATTCCCATGTCCTCCCACCCCAAACAGAGCAAGACAATCTAGTCATGGCCCCTTCTTAGAAGAGTGGTAACTGTGGAACTCCAGGGCCTCAGCACCAAACCTGGGCCTCAGCCCCCTGTGAAAGGACCACCCACAGGAATGAGCCGGCAGAGCCTCTAGCTTAAGGGAAGGTGGAGGCTGAGTAGAGGAAGGTCTGGATTCATGTCTGGAGGGGAAACTCCCCCACAACTAATTGTGATTCTCAAGGCAATAAACAGAATGAGGCCAATGGAGGAACTACAGAGAACAAGAGCAGGGGTTACAAGTGGGTGAAGTCACAGCATGCAGTCTTCTCATCCAAAAAATATAGCACCAGAAACTCTACTGAAGGAGATAAGAAATTGTAGAAATTTCATTTCCAGGAACCCAATTCCACTGTGTTATGGTATAGGAAAAACCAAAGTGTTTTTCCTACTCTCACAAAGCCAACAAAACCTTATTACATCAGATGTGGGGTGTTGGGCTCTTTCTCTACACACCAAGCAATTCTGCAATGGACACCAGCTGGATGTCCTCTAATTCAATAGTTCTGACGTCCTCTTCCTGGAGATGACATCGGGTGCCAAAAGCCTGTCCCCCTTCACATGCAATCACAAGTAATAAGTTGTCATCTATACTTTAACCAACTGACTATAGATTGGGGTTCCCATGAACCCCTTCTGGAGTTTGGCTAATTTGCTAGAGCAGTTCAGAGAACACAGGGAAACACTTGAATTTTACCATTTATTATAAAGGATATTACAAAGCTACAGATAATAGCCAGATGGAAGGGGTATACAGGGCAAGGAAAGGGGAAGCAGAACAGAACTTCCTGGTGCTCCAGGGAACTCCCTGTGTTCAATGATCCACCTGTCCAGAAATCTAATTAAGACCAATGGTATATTTTTCAAAATTATACACATATACTTGCACAAATACATGAAGATATATGTACAGAGATATTCACTGAAATATTTTGGCAAGACTAAAAACACTGGAAATAACCACTCACCAAATATTTACTATATGTTCATATTGTGGGGCATAATGCAAGGATTAGAAAAAGAGCTAGTACATAGCAATATGATAATACTGTTGGAAAATATAATGAGGAAAGCACGTGGCAGAAGAGTTTATATAGCATGATTCCATGTGAGGTCTTGTGGTTTTGTAACAGTCTCACTATGTAAACTAGGCTGGCCTTGAACTTATGATCCTCCTGTCTGCACTTCCCAAGTTCTGGGAATATAAGCCTGTAATGAACGTGCCTGACTATAGCAGAGAAAATAAAAATAGGCTTGTACATGTATATAAAATACTAAACGAGCTACCTAGAAGTTGTGGGAATTTTTTCCTGGGGGGGGAACCTTTATTTTTCACTTACTCTATTTTCATTTCGCTGTTTACTCTGAGCATACAGCCTATTTATAATTAAAACAAATTAATTTAAACTGCCCCAAAGTGAAAAGTAAAAGAGCAAAATTGTTCAGTAAGAGCAGAAATCAAGGTCAATAAATAGTTTTCCCAACAAGGCTGCCTACCAGAGGCAGTAGGAAGGTGGCTTCTTTCAGCTAAGAATTCTTCTGCTTGACATCCCAAAAAGAAAACCATCTCTGTCTAATCTCTCTGAATGCCCCTCAGAGCCTGGGCTACTAGGTTCTGGTGAGAACCTGCCCCTGCCCCTGCCTCCTGCCCAAATACTGGAAACCAGGGAACAATCAGGGAGAGGCACCTTCTGGCCACATACCACAGCCAGCCTCAGCAGGTGTCACCTTATAGGGCAGAGGTGCCCACTTCTCAAAAAAGTCAGTGGTTCTTAAAAGCATAGGACTAGTGGGGCAGACTTGGTGTGTGGTCCTGTGATAATGATGGCAAGAAGCCAGTGGAAACTCGTTTCAAGTGAACTGACGTCTAGAGTAGAAAAAAGAATGAACTGATGGCATTTTGTGTTCTGGGTTCCAGCAAGCTGCTCCCAGCAGCCTCCATTGAAGCTAAATGACAAGTATGTGGGACAGGGAAGCAGCTAATAGGTCCTCAAAGAGAAAAGGTCTCCTAACTTCCCATTGACACAGAGGAGTTTTGTCCACACCAGGAAATGTGAAAACCCAGTCTTGGATGCCTTCACTAAGAGGACAGGGTGCTGCACCTGCCAAGCTGGTCTGTGACCACAGCTCTTCTCCACACTGGGGTGCTAGTGCTCACACACCCTCACCCCGGAGTCACAATTCCCACTGACCCAAATCTGCCTTGGTGTTTCCTCCTCCTGAGCTTGTAAGAGCTAATTCTAGTGTATTTAGAGTGGAAAGGGGAGTCATTGAACCTCTTCCCCACCCTCCTCTAGGCAATCTGTAGAGTCTTAGTGCCGGTGTCTGGGAGACTAAAACTCTTGTTTCTATCCTTCTGCTGCCAGGAAACTTCCGGTTCAATCTGGGGTGGCTGGAGGGAGGTCCAAGCCAAGGCTGGTCAAAGGTTTCAGCTTTGAGCGGTCACCACCAAATCTGCTCTGGGCTGCTGGCCACAGATCTGTTTATCCTCCCATGCTCCACTCGGATGAGTCTCTGGCCCATTTTCCGATGTAACTCCCACAACTACCGAGGCAAAAACCTGTCCCAACTCCATCCTCAGGACCCCTGATCCCCATTTGTCCAGGAGACAGGAAGCCTGTGTCCTCTTCACACCTCTCAAAGGGTCCCTTACGCAGCCCGGGAGAAAAGTCCATTAGTGGGGTTCCCTCTCTCGGGGCCCTTTCCCAAACACCTGAAGGAGAGAGTCCTTTGGACCTCGCCCCAACAGCGCTGGCCCAGAACTGGGTGAGGTTCTACTTGACTTTTGAGGCCCTCGGCCGCTGCCTGGGGTCCAGGGCTTGGACCTGAAGCGCGGTTGCCCCCACTCCTTGCCCGGCCTGGGGTGATCAAGGGCTGTGGAGCCCCAGCGCGGCCGCACCCCCATCCCATCCCCCACTGGCGCACAAACGCCGGGTAGTCTGAACCCTCGGCCCCGCAGCGTTCGCCACTGGACAGCGACACTGCGGGCCCCAGGCCCCTGAGGCTCCACGCGCGGCGCTGCAGCCGCGCCTGCCTCCTGCCTGGGTGGCCGCGCTGGGTAGGTGGCTGGGGGGACCGGAAGGATGGCGAGGAAGTCGGAGAGGGTTTCCTGAGATGAGAGATTACTTCCGTCCGGGCGCTGGCCTCTCTCTGGAGCCGGCTGGCTGGGGCTCGGGGCGTAGGGTGCGCGGGGCTCGGGCCGCGCCTGGCCACCTGCAGCGCCCGGGCCGCAGGGACCTCGGGGGACGCGCTCGGCCGGGTGGCGGGGACTAACCCAGGCATCCTTGCAGGTGAGCGCCGAGAGCATTTCACAGCGCCCAAGCCATGGTGGCCAAACAGCGGATCCGGATGGCTAACGAGAAGCACAGCAAAAACATCACCCAGAGGGGGAACGTCGCCAAAACCCTGGTAAGGCGGCGACGCCGGCCAGGCCAGGCCGATCCCGGGGACACCCTGCGGGGCGGGGCGGGGCCGGGCCGCGGGCGCAGGGCCAGGCCTCTGGCTCCTCCCGGGGAAGGCCAGCTTTCGGCTGGGCTGGGGCACCGGCTCCTCTGCACCCTCGTTGGCACACAGGGCCCTCGTTGGTCGTAGCCCCTCTGGAAGTAACCGCCTAGGCTACCTTGGGGGCGCGGAGGATCCTCCCCAGAAAAGAACTGGGCCATTGTCCTTGGGAAAGACAAAGCCACATGCTTAGTGGACAGTTAAGCCACCTGCATGAACTCTGGGCCCCAGACCTGGTAATTGCTGAAATATTTGTTGAATGAATGAATGAATGAGTACATGGGGCCCACTTAGCATCTCCTGCTTCCAGACTCCGCCCCGAGCCCTCCCCCGCCCATGCAGACACTCACCAGGCTGAGGTTTTCTTTCCAGCCTCTTTGTAATGGTCTCCTTGTGAATATCGAAAGAGCTCAAGTGGAGAATGAGATTCCGACCCACATTTCCCTCTTCTCCAGGGAGGCCTCCCGCTACCAATGGCTGAGGTGTAACGTAACTCTTGTAGGCCCTTGAATTTAGGCTTTCTGTTGGTGTAACTGTAGAGCCCAGTTTATTGCCAGGGATGCCGTGCACCCCGAACTGTAGATTGAAGCTTTACAACTGGAATTTTAAGTAAACTGTATGCCGTAGGCACAGGCATTTCTTCTAATAAAGCAGATTGTCTTCAACACAAAATGCCAGGCCTGCGACTCTGGACATAGAGAGGCATGCGTTGGGTGGGTGTTGGGCAGAGCCCTCCCAGTCTAGGAGCAAAGGCGTCTGGAATCTATTACTCCATAGTTAAGCGGAAGTGCAGCCGAAGCTTGGGGTTTGTCAGGAATCGCTTGCAGACTTGATGAGGCAATTCTTTTTAGCCAAACACATTATGTTGGTTTGATTAACTGAGCAACAAGCTGCCTCTATAATCATCACACCGGAATTCTTGCAAAACCCAGCAGCATTGTGACAGAGAAATCTTAGCATGGAAACCAACGCTGAGCCTTGTACACAGCCCCGGGCTTAAGTAACCCTTAACACTCTTTTGGGAATTAAATTCTTTAATTGTGATTGGGACAGCAAAATGGCACCTTATCCAGAATCGGAACTACTTTTTCACGGAGATCTATGTTCCCCCTACTTATTTTTATTCAGAAAAAAAAGTGGCTGTCAAATTGAAAAAAATTCCAATTGGCATTAAATCACGTAGGATTTTATATTCCTAGGAGATTTATTCTTCCTTCTCAAGGTATCAGACCTACTTGCTGACAGTGAAAATATCTACATGTGGTTGCTTCTAATGAGCTAAGGAACCAGAATTCAGTCCTTAGCTGATCTCAGTTGACAACTTATCTGACTGCCAAGAGTAACAATAGGGCAGTTTTGTCCATTAGGTGCCATAGACTCAGCGTCTGCTACCTCTGGCTTTTCAAGACCATTAGAAAAATGTGTGAGACCTAAAACAAAAATTATTGCCTCCAAACTAACAAAAGAAAATGGGAAAATGAGGAAAACACTTCATATAGCTAGTAAATGTAACTAATCACCTGCAGCCCAACTCAACTCAACTTTCAGTTACATTAAAATTATATTTAATGTGCAATGTGAGTACACTTAACAGGTTTGGATATACCATGGGAGAGACCCTCTGAAAGTTCCTGACGCCTCTGAGGGTTTTTAAATGGCCCAACTAAATTTGTAATGAAAGGTTTCCGAACCAAGCCACAATAAACGTTTATTTTCAATTGGTTGACAGGGCTTTGGCTAACTGTATTGTAAATGGGTCAGCATCCAAAAAGAAAAATGAGGTTCTCCTTCAAAAAAGAAACTATAAATCCTTAATCTAATTTTCCCAATTACAAGTCAAACATGGTTATATTTTGATAAGGAACTTGCAAAAAACAGCTTATTCAGAATGAAACTCAGTAAATGAGAACAGATTTACAGATTCCAATCAAAAATTTAGACTAACTGTTGAGAAATAAACTTCTTTTGTAATTACAGGCAGATACTTCAGTATTTCATTATTAGTTAACAGCTGTGGGGTAAATCAATATTTTGCTCCCAGAGAGCAGTTTAATCCAAAAAACAGAGAGCTGGAATAGACATTTTGTGATTACACAGTAGTAACTCCTCCAGAGTGAAGGGGGAATTTAAATTGCAGAGGTCAGAGTTGCCTTACTTACATCTTATCGCAGGGAAAGCCATCCTCTGATATTTTGGAGTTCTGTGTTTGAAGTGAACCTTGTCATTTACAGAATGAGTAGTGTTTTACCTTTTCCAACAACAATCAGGTTTGTGTGAATTGTCCCAATGGAATTGTACTGGGCACTCCTTCCAAAAAACGTAGTAACCCAAAGCTCTCAAAAGGGAAGATATTAGTATTGTGATCAGCCAAGCATGTGTGGGTTCTGGAACTCCACAAGTAATATTGATTCAATGGCGAATGCTACCATGAAGGGTTTCATGTTATACACACCAAGCGCTACTTGCAATAATTTGTCTTTTTCCACAAATAAAAATAAAGAACTCCATTTGCCATCTTTGCTAGACCCATGATTCACTTACAGGCTCCTAAATTTGCTTGTTGGCATTTCTGGAAATAAAGCTAACATGAGTTTTTCTAATGTGTCATTAGATGAACAATGATGTCAGCATTGGTTCCTGGGCAGCTATGATGAATTGTTAGCAAGACTGTAGAAGAGAGTGGTTCAGCTAACTTTATCCTAAATCTTTATTATGTTCTTGGGCTGAGCTTGACCTGGTCTTAAGTCCCAAAGAATGGCACAATAATCTTATGCAATTATTGAAGACTGATTATTTCCTTGTTTAGTCAATAGCAACAACCTACTATTCCCTTGCTGTGTGACTCACTAGCAAGGAAGTGATGGTACATGCAAACTGTCAAGGACAGAGTCAAAGTCACCTGCCACTGACACTTTACCTCTCTAATAAGTGCAACAGAGATAACCCAATACTACCACCAATTAGGAAGTGTTAATAAAATACCCTTCCTAAACCCAGGCTTTATTTTACCTGATCTAAGAAATCAGATTTCATGGAATTTGCGTGCTTATCCATTTTCTAATGGGCACTTAGTAGCTACTATATTTAAGTTTGTGCTAAAGTATCTATTCTACCAGTCTGTTTCTGTGCGCATGGCTGTATGTGTTCTTTAACTTAGCCTATTTTTTGCTCAAGCTAATGAGAAAGTAATTGGTGAGTTCTTTGCTTTGTTTGCTTTTTAAATATAACTTTCTTCCTTCTGCCTTTTTATTTGACATACACTGGTTTTTCTGGTGCCTTTTCAGAAAATCTGAGTTATTCAATTGGTTGATTTGGTTTTCAGGACACCTGCATATAGACCTAGAGGTGTCATGGAGGGATGTTCTTATTACCTCTGTGCTCTTGGTTTGAGAAGAGGAGCAGGTGTACCGGGCAGCATTCCTGCAGACGCAACGGTGCCCTTCCGCTTGCCAGGGAGTATGGAGACTTCTCCAAAGCACAAACTTCATTAAGGCTTAGGAGCTTGTTACAACATGCTGCTCTAAACATCCATTCACAGTTACTGGGGTGCTTCTGTGGTCCTGAGAATTTCTCCTGCCTGGACTTCCCAAATTTTGGTACATAGAAGATTTTGGGAAAATGCCTGTGTTGGCTGGGCATAGTGGTACATGTCTGTAATCCCAGTACTCCAGAGGCTGAGTCAAGAGGATCTTGAATTTGAGGCTAGCCTGGGCTACACAATGACAGCCTGTTAGGAAAAAGAGAGGGAGGGAGAGAGGGAGAGAGGGAGGGAGGGAGGGAAGAAGGGAGGGAGGAAGAAATATCCAGTGCTCCCTGATCCTATTGGGAGTGTGCAGATGCGAGAATGAAAAATGAACCTGGTTGTGGAAAACACTGAAGGTCTATAATGAATCGAATCCCAGCTCCTGCTCAAGTTAACAAATGTTGATCCTCTTTCTCAACTACAAAATAGAAATGATAGTAATAATTGCCTTGCTTGAGTTGTGCCTGCTGGAGATAATAGATGTGGACTGACTGTCTCATAGAGTGCCTGGCATAGAATATGTCTTCAACAGATAAAGCAAAATTATATCATTTTGTTTCCAAAATCACTGTGTTAGTTTATGTATTGATATGCCATCTGCCCCTAGAATATTTAAGACCATCAAGTTGATTTCGTTACAGGGTGTTAATGAGGTTGTTGATGGACTAATTTTTTCAAACCTATCCCAGTTCTTTAAAATTGACTTTATTCATCTGTATCTGCCCACCGAGAGTTAAGATCAAGTCTGTTTGATTCACAGTAGGATCTCCAGCACCTCACGCAATGCCTAGAAGTACTCAATAAACATTTTTTGAGTCACTGAACCTAATAATACTTTTTTCCATTCTTTTATAGAGGCCACAAGAAGAGAAATACCCTGTAGGACCATGGCTGTTGGCACTGTTTGTTTTTGTTGTCTGTGGCTCAGGTATGGTATTTCACTGAACTTATATCCCATGTTCACTGTCCCTGAAAACCACATTTTATTCACAAGTAAATAAAAAATGTATTGATCTGGGATTCAAGTTAATCACTACCTCAACCTTAATCTTAATGGGTTTTTATTTAGTTTCTATTGTAAATATGAATAGAGGCAGAATTGACACACTATCAAATAATAATCATGAAATGATTCTATTGACTAATTAAGTAGGTCACATGCACTAGAGAGTTCAGGGGAGTTGTTCTATGTAGACATAGCCTAAAAAGCACATTTAGAACAGAAAGTGGAGCACTTGTCTGCCTGAAAAAGTCCACATTCCAAGAGAGGGAGAGGGTTTATGATGAGAACGTTCTACAGAGCTTGTAGACAGAACTGAGCCTGTGACCTGAGCCACAGGTATGGGCCACCTGATACTGAATGGTGGCGAGCGCGGAGAGTTGTTCTTACGTATGTGCAAGTACAGGCTCACACGCGCAGGGGAGAGGAGCTGAAGCGTCCCGCAGTTGTTCCTAGCTAAATGCGGTTAGTGGGAGCCTCCACGTGCCTCCTGGTCCCCATCTGTTGGGTCTCTGTAATACTGGTGAGTGCAGTTCACTTCTGTGTGTACAGCAGGCCTTCAAGGGCCACCACCCTCCATGTGTCACTGTTGCTGAGGGCAGGGAAGAGGTCCACTCACCAAGACCCCATCCTGATTCAAACACAAGTGATCAGTTCCTCTGATCTTCAAGAGATCACTTTTCCAAGGAAACAGAAGTTCTTAGAGGAAAGAAGGAATTGAAGTTCTTGCCATTATTGTTGCTGTGCTCTAAATATTTTGAAGAGGATTTGGTGTTTCAAGATGAGAAAATCATCCACTCAAGAAAGTAAAGCTTTACTCCTTTCCTGAAGATGTGTCCTGGAAGGGAGTCTTTTGCCCTATACAGGACTCACCTCATCACCAATTTTGACAGATTTTTACAAATCTGTAAAACTTAATAAATTTTACTCAGTCTCTGAATGCTTCCAAGAATGGGGTGCTCACTTCTTCAAAAAGCCTATTCCTGGCCAGACTCAGTGGCACACAACTATAAACCCAGCATTCCAGAGGCTGAGGCAGGAGGATCATCAGTTCAAGGCCAACCTGGGCTATATAGTGAGACCTTGTATGAAAAAACAAACAACCAAAAAGCCTATTCCTACTCTCTTCTGAATATTTTGAATCTTCACCTATTTTAAAGATGAGTGCCTGGTAGTTCCTTCTGCAAACTAAACTTCCCTCTTCTAAGTGGTTTCAAAGCCCCTCTTCTGGATGTACTCAGTGATTCTCTTAAAGCACACCATTGGCAACTTTAGAAGGTAGTCTAGGGGTGGTATGACCACTTCTAGTAGGATTGTCACCACCTTTGATTTCACCATTCCTATTAATATCACCTGGTTTTGCAGTTACCTTTTAATTGTCACACTTTTTAACATGGTCCTTGTCAGCCAGCCAGACTCCACCCAGCTTCTTCTTCATATAAACTTCCTGTGAAGCTCAGAGGAGCACCTGTGTACTCCCTTATGCCAAGGAACCCCTAGCCCCATCACGCATTGTTCTATTTACTCATAGTCCTTATCAGCATTGGAAATTATTTCATTTGCTTACTTATAACCCATTTCCACACACACACAAGGATGCCAGGGAAGGCAGTGTTTATTTCCCACTTAACATGTGGGTCCCAGCACAGTATTTGACCCACAGTGAGTGAGTACTCAGGATGGATGGATGGATGGATGGATGGATAAAGCCAGATATTCCTTGTGCTATCAGTATCTAGTTGACTTTTTAACACAAAGCTTCATGATTATTTCTGTTAAAATTTTATTATGAGTTTTCAGTTCTCTCTCCAGAGTGTCCATTAAGTTTTAGGAACAAATAAACACACATAATAAATGTTTTCCTGATACTACATTATAATATGCAGTATGGTCAGTGACATTACGTGATATATTCAGTGTACTGTCCTTTGTTCGCAATGAATAGTTCAGAGCACTGTACACAATTACAAGGAATGCGGCACATTAGGGAAACACATCTATCAATATGTGTAATTCATCTGTGATTCACTGCCTCTGGTGATTTCGCCTTGGATTTTTCACCCAAAACAAAATAAACACACCCATTCCTTTAGCATGCCACAGGAAAATCAAGAAAATTAACATATGAAAATGTTATCTATGTTTTTAGGCTTTATGACCAGTCTGTAGACTGTTAGATCTTGAACCTTGAACTTTTTATCTAACTCTCCTTCTGTCTCAGCTTTATAATTGCTCTAAGTATATTATACCTCCCAGGCACTGATGAAAGGTCTAGGCTTAGAGAAGCCTATGGAACACAACCCTTTGGGTTGACTTTGAACTTCAGCGCAGAGCTTGTCTATCTCCATGTCTTGAGGGTGCTGTGTGCACCTGGCACTGGGCTGGGCCTTGGAATGCAAACCCCTTTAGGAGCTTGCAGGTGCCAGGAGGGAAGTAAGGGAACTGTTGGGTGTGGGCCCAAAGAGTGCACCATGATAGTGACCCTGGGGGCACTTGGCCAGCATGGGTAAGGGACTTCTACACCAAATGTGGCAGAGGAGAAAGCTTCCTCTAAGAGGGGCTACTTAAGCTGAGTTGGGAAAGGAACAGCCAGATAGACAGGGTGAGGAAGATAACTACAAGAGGGAGCATGATGTGACAAAGGCACAAAGGCCTCCAGTAGCATGCCGGTTGGGGGAATGTAAGAAGCCCAGTCATAGAGATCCCTGGGCTGTGACCATGTGCCCCTGTTGGCCAGGTTGTAAAGAGAACCAGAGCCAATATTTATTTCTTTTTTGTCTTTGAGCTACATAGTAACTGTATGTGGACTTCTTACCCTGCCCCCCTTATGTAGTGTAGGGGAGAAAACCAGTAACACCTGCTGGTCTGGGTTCTTTCTCTCAAATCCATGCTAGTTCTTAAAATTCATCTTTTCCTTTTCCAAGGGCTTAGGAACCTTCTCTAAGTTATATAGCCACAATTTTGCCAGGCTTATCTAGTCATATGACAAGGACATTTGTGGACAACAGTCTTCTAGAACTTTCCTAGTCTCCGTTTCCCAAGAATTAAGTATGTGGGTACATTGGCTCTGTTATCTTCTTGATGGGTTTGTTCAGGTCCCTGGAATGTGAGCCTGCAGGGCCTGGGGACTCGGACCCACCACTTACTGTAACACACCCCTCTCCCTTAGTATCCACTGCTGGGTTGGTTTGTTTGTTTTCCCCCTGTGGTGCTGGGGATTGAATCCAAGGCTCGCACATGCTACGCTAGCTAACACTGTACCACTGAGCTACACCCCCAGCTTACCACTGTTCCTTTGATGGTAATTTTTAAACTCTTTCTAGTTAGAAGATCATTTTCCTTCTATGGAGAGGCTAGGCATGAAACAGGAGTTGAGTCTCCTTACTTTCACTGACCTCTCTTAACATGCTACCAAGATCCCTAAGCAATGTGCCTTGTCCCTTTTCAAATCATAACTAAAAATAATAATCCACTCCACCCTTGTGTCTTTTTACCAACCTTAGCCTTTTTTTTTTTTTTTTTTTTTGGCAAGCCTTGGCTCAAGTCGGGGGCTTTTCTCACAGAAATGTGTCACTCTTCTCATTTGTGCTTGGTACTGTGCCTTTCCTTCTATCTTTGCTCAAGTCCTCTTCTAAACAGAGCATGTCATGAAAAACACAATAGCTCCTTCAGATCTATCCCCATGGACACCTCTGGGGAACTGGTCATGATTCATTTCATCTTGCAGAGCCACTCTCCCTCTTAAGTTTCTCTCCTTTTCAGGATCCAGAGCATAAGCGCCTACACACACATTACTTCTCTACATGTAAAAGAATGTGATTTTCTCCATTCTCTCCAGATCGGCTTCTCTGTTTTAGGTAGGGAGCTTCTCTGCAGGTGCTCGGTACTGGAAGTCTTCCTCACTAGGGTACCTTGCTTTTGTTCCAAAATAGAAAAGATGCCCTCCCCCTTGCACCTGTCTGGCTATGTGCAGGACACACATTAGCACCCAACCTCTGCTCTTGCCTGCTGTTTGCTCACACACAGTGCACTGGGGTTCCTTGCAGGACCCTCAGGTCTCTGCAGACAGCCTCTTCTTCCTGTCCCTTTCCAATTGCTCTCTTCTTTGAATACCATGTATCCCATGCCAGGCTCAAATTCCATTTTACCAAGTGCCAGTAGCACCTAGGAGATCCTATTGCTGCCTTTGAGCCTATGTGGTTGGTACCTCTTATTTTGTATATTTTCATTCAGACACTGAGGAAAAGGGTGACATCTTCCAGTATGAATGAAGATGTTGACCATTGAGCTGAATCTCTTCAAAGTCTCACTGCTTTCATTACCTTATCCTATTAATGCACTTTCCTAATTGATTATCAGTTGTGCTGTTTTTAGAAATAGTGCCAGCATACATAGGGTGAATAGATATTCAGGTCAGGCAAGTAGTAAGACATGTACATTGAGTGTTTTTCTAGGGAAAGAATTAGGGCGGGTAGGAAGTTGGCATGTAAGCATGTGTCCATGTATTAGTCACCCTTACTCCATTGTATGTGGAGAAACAGGTGAACAAACCTATAAAAGGCTAAGGACCCTTTTACTCTGGGAATTCACATGCCACCACCCTCTCCTGACCCCTGCTTCTCACAGCCTTCCTCCTTCTTTTTGCACATGCCCTTCTTGAAGTCCAGGCATTCAGAGATCCCTGTCACAAACATGCACCAGGGAAATGCCATCCCCTCCCTGAAAAATCAGATGGAGGAACAGACATTGGGGCTTCCCAAGGCCACCAGGATCTGAGTCCAGCCAGGCCTATTCATACTTCCGGCTTACATACTTGTCTGTAACCTCTAATAATTACCCTGAAAGAGGGAGTGTGAGGAGATTATCTAAATACACCCTGAGAGTAAGCAAATCTCCACTTTCCATGATTGCAAAAGGTCTTTTAAGCAAGGCACTTTTCTGAAAACTGACCATCTGACAGCAATGGGATAAGAGGTCTTAGAGAGAATAGCTCAGAATCTTCCAGATGTGCGTTCAAAGCCTGGATTCGCTGGTTTTGTCAGCTAAATGACCTTGGAAAAGTTATTCACTCTCTCCATTTTGATTTTATTGTCATGACAATGGAGATAAAAGTTGGGTCTGTAGCCCTGGCACCAGAGGCTGAGACGGGAAGGTCATGAGTTCAAGGCCAATCCTGGGCTACATGGTAAGATCCTATCGCAAAAAAAATGAGAGGAAGGAAGGAAAGGAGGGAGGGAGGGAGACCGGGAGGAAGGAAGAGAAAAAAGAAAAGAAAATGGAGATAAGAAGTCCTCCAAAGGCTGCTTTGACCCATAGCAAGCTCAAAACCTGTGATCACCCATTACCGTACCCGTAACCCTGTCCTCTTAGCCTTCATGGAAGACAGTGGCACTGTGGGACTGTCAGTTGTGCTATAGGTGCTTAGACTTCCGCTCACCTTTCATCCTTCCAGGCTGTGTGTTTAATTGGCAGAGCCAGCCTCTTACAATTCCTCATCTATCAAAAAGCTGAGAGTCTGCCTCTTCTCTCCAAGGAGGAGTGAGCAATTTTCAGAGGTAACACACTTCCCCAAATGCGAGAGTATCAACTTCTTGCCCACTCAGGAATAAGGAGCACCAATATGCAGACTAAAATCAGAGAATAGCACCTTGCACTTTAAGTTGAGCATCGAAAAGATAATGTGTTTCATTTCCTTAAAGCAACCCTAATGCTCAGCTGCTTTGTATGGAAGTTGTCCTTGTGAGATACAGTGCATTCTTTTTGAGACATGATGTTGTCCAAGCAGGACCTCTCAGGGCCATATCTTACTTTTAATTTCATAACCAGCTTAATTTTTATTAATATTTTATATTTATATGTATATACACACACATAATGTCTGAAATTTAAAACCATTTCTCAATTAAATACCTGCTCTTAGCTTGGAATTTTGTTTTGCTTGAGCCTGTTGAACTGGCTGGATCTGTCTCTATTTGATCTGCTAAGATCCAGATTCACATTGAGATCCAAGGAATTTAGGCCTCTTTAGGAGACTTTGCTCTTTTTCTCTCCTCTTTTTTTTTTTATCAAAGCGTTGTCTTCTATTTCTGCAAGCAGTGGGGCCTCTTTCCAGATAAGCTGCTCATTCTGGCTGTCTCAGTCCCAGGTTTTAAAACCTACCCCATTGGAGAACAGTTCGATAGCTTCTGCACAGTGGTTGTTTTTATCTTGAGACTCAGAGACAAGCGTGACCTGGAATGTCTGTCTGAGACTGTTCACCACAAAGATACTGTCACACAGATACACTATCTTCCCAAAACACTTGTGGACTTGATGCACTTCCCAGACCACTAATGAACCTCGTCACTGCTGTTTGTGCCCTGAGCCCTAACTCCTGCGTTGTTTTTTGCTCATTTGCTTGTTGTATTTTCCTCTTCCTTTTGTCCTCAGCTCTTTATAAGAACCTTATTGAGAAGACCTCTCGGGTCACACCAAGGCGAGCATGGTATTGTTAGCAGAGCCACATATGCACCTTTGCTACCCTTCACCTACACTTTATGTTCCTGCCATGGTAGTCACAGAACAACTGTCTTCAGCGCTTGCAACTTCTCTCTTTGATCGCAATGCCTGCTAGACTTGGTGAAGTTAGGTCTTTTCCTTAATAGCTGTTCAGACAATTTTGCTGTTTAGAATCAGCATTTGCATGTTTCTGGTGGTCTCATAGTATTATTTATCTCTTCTGAGCCCAGGCTGTGAAACTGTACATCAACAGGAAGCAGCAGTCTGGGATGCTCTCTGTAGCATGGTTGAATCCTTCTCTGTCCTTATGCCTCAATTAAGGCTTCAGCAGGGAATAATGAGCTGCCATTTAATTCCCATCATCCTTTAATTCTCTGCAAGAACTTCTTTAACACCAGCCATGACCCACTTCCCTCTCAGGCCAGTTCTCCCTTGTGTATTCCTAATTTCAATTTTATATCTCCTCTCTGGCCAAACCCTGATATTAACTTCCTAATTAGAATTATGAGAATTTTAATGGTTCCCAAAACCTGGGTATTTTTTAGCTCCCCATCAAAGGGAATGGGATAGGGCTAACCAGTGGCTGTTATTCTCTTAGTCATTTCCTGTATTGTACAAATTTGTCAACGAGCATGTATTTTATAATTTAATTTTTAAAAATTAAGAACAAAAACCTATGTATAGTTTTTCCAGCTTTTTTTCTTTTTTAAAGCTGAAAAACTATTCAAATCTTAGAAAGAAAGAAATGAAAGAGCAGCTGTAGTGGTTGAAGTGAGGGTGTGTGTGTGTGTATGTGTGTGTGTGGTGGGTTTGTCTGTGTGGGTTTCAGTGTTTGTGTATCTGTGTTTGTGTGTTTGTGTGTGAGTGTGGAGGGGGTACCACCCTGTGTCCCTGGGTATTCTGACTTTCTCATTCTTAGAAGGGAGGTGCCCATCTGGATCCTCTTTGCCCATCAAATAGGAAATTAGGTCTGGCCTCTGTCACTACAGAGTTAAGGCTTTTCAGAGAAGAGTTTATTGGGCACTATCCATCAGATCAGCTCCACCATTTCTAGGTGTGGCCTTTGCTTTTGTTTGTCAGTTAACAACATACTGTCCTCTTCTCCTGGACTCTCCAGGGACTCTACCTGGTGGGGGGGTGGGGGTTGAGGCAAGACAGATACCATGCGACAGGCAGGTCATTTTTCAGGACAACTTTTTTAGAACTGATGTGAACCAGCAATTCTCTCAGATGCTTAGAAGGCCAGAACGCTTACTCTGTGCCCAGTCTCATGAGTCACATGATCCAGCTCTCTTATTCTTCTCCCTCATTTTTAGAAGGGTCACACTCCTACCCTCCTAAGACTGACTGGTTTTGTTTAGGATGAAGTGGAGGAGGAAAGAACTGAATCATGGATGACATGAAAGCCAAAAAACTGCTCCTCTTAGTGCCCTCTGTCCCCCACCTCCTGTGTGGCCCCTCACCAGTTTTAAGATGATGTGTCTTTGAGCCCAAGGTTCAGAAGCCAGAGAGAACCTTCTGCAACAGCTAAGAAACTTTCCTTTGTGAACTGCTGGGCTTCTCTCTGAAATCTTCTGGAAAGCAAGAGTGAAGGAAGATCTCTATTTTGGGGTATGCTGGTTAAAAGCCACCAAATGAGCAAGTCCACATGTCACAGGGGAAGTTAGCATGGTTGCAAAGATCTCCAACTCCAGGGCGAGACACTCTGGGCTTGAAACCTGGTCTGCCTACTTCCTGCTGTGTGGTCTTGTCCAAGTTACTTACTCCCATTCTAAGCCTCCATTCTCCCATTCTTTTTTTTTGGTGGTACTGGAGTTTGAACTCAGGGCCTCATGCTTGGTATATAGGTTCTCTTATCGCTTGAGCCACTCTGCCAGCCTCATTCTCCCAATCTTAAAAGAGGATGGGCCCAGGTGCCAGTAGCTCACACCTGTAATCCTAGCTACTTGGGAGGCTGAGATCAGAAGGATCAAGATTTGAAGGCAAAGTTAGCAAGATTCTATTTTCAAAACAACCAGCACAAAATGAACTGGAGGTGTGCCACTCAGGAGGTTGAGTACCAACTTTGCAAGCATGAAGCCCTGAGTACAAACCCCAGTTCCACCAAAAAAAAAAAGAGGATGGGACTGGTTCCAAACTCTCAGGACCCTCATGCTACTGATTCTGAAGATTAACACTTAACATGCAGAAGGCTCAGTGGAGTCATGGTCACAGTTTTATAAATGTTTGCTGTTGCTGAAATGATGTGTCTGGCCCTTTCTCCTTAACCTCCACCTCCCTGGCAAGGTTCTGATAAAAATTCTGAATGCTTACAGGGAAAGAAAGATAATGTTTTCACAGTTTTGGTGACTTGGCTTTGTGATGGTGAGAAAACATGATGGGGAGCACTGTTCCAAGATGTTGAGGAAACTGCATGACCCAGACCAGCTGCACCTGGGGTACTAGACAGAGGTACCCAAAAGATCAGTGGTCGCACTTCTACGGAGACAACTGAAACTTCTCTGCATCCAGGAAGAATGCAACAAACAGTAGCGCACAAGGGTGAGCTAGATGCAGTCACACTATTTTGGCTACCATTTCTTAAGGACTTCCTCATTGTAACACCAGATCCTACTTGTACATTTTCTCTTCTAATCACACAATTGTTTCAAAGAGGCTATTACACTCTTTTTCCAGACCTTGAAACTGATGCTTATAGAGGAAATCAGTCAACATCAAATAGCTAAAAAATGAGAGAACTAGTACCCAAACCTAGCTCTTTGAGACTCTAAAACTCATCTGTTTTCTATTACCCCGCATTCCCTCTCTCTTACTATTTCCCCAAGAGTACTGTGAAGCAAAAGTTTTCCACTAACTTTAGGCCTCTCGCATATGGTTGTGTATTGAAATGAGCTCCTGTTCAAACATCCTCTACTTTCCTCTGCCAGAAAAATGTGTTTTCCAGAAAGAAGTTACAGATGCCAGGTCATCCAGGGCCTGCTTCCAGATGGAGGGAGCCTTGTCCCAGCTATAGTCTGCTCCTTGATGGGGCAACCAGTACCCTTACTTCCCTCTGTCTTCACTGTACACTTGCACCAGGACAGACTGGAATCTGCCATGTTTAAAGCTTGACCACACTGGCCTTTCCTGAAGACTGCCAAAACTTTCTGGAAACTGTTATTCCCCAGAGTGAATCACCCTGGAGACTGGCAAGTGGTGTACATGAGGAACTGGACAGCCCCAGAGGACAGGCGGAGGCTAGTCATCTGCTCTGGAGTTCCTTCTTCAAGATGGACAAGATCTAAGATGGACAGCATGGAGGAGACATCTCACCACTTAGCAGCTCCCTCAAGGTGACCTGTGGCCTCCCTTCTTATGTTGCCACTCTCTGCCCTGCCCCAATGGGGCATTTGGAATTGGATAGCATCTCTTTATGGAGAGGATGTTTCTGCTGTTTTAATGTGAACAGAAGGCATCACATGCTTTGGTAATAATGTTGGCTTTTTAATGGCACTTTCCACCTTTCCCTGTCTCTGGCATCTCTTTTCCCTCTTCTCCACCTCTGGAGAAGAAAGCAGAAACTGGTATCTTACCTTTGGCTTTCTTTGTGTTTCTCTCTCAGAGAGCTTAATGAGCTACCTTTGCAATGTCTTATTTCCTAACATTTCTGCTTGTCTCTCAGGAGGCCTATACTTTTTTACCAGCTCTTGCTTCTTTTTTCATTTTTTCTTAATGAAAAATTAAAGTTTGATTTCTATAGTTGTCTTATCCTCCAGAAGAATATTCCACTGACCTGTCTTAATCTCTCTTCTCAGCAACAACCTTGATCTCTCTTTTATCAAGTATTTTACTTTCAATAAAAGTGGTTTATGAAGACTCTTAAGCCTCCTGTTGTCTGGCAGGGTCCTGTCTTCTGTCAGTTTCCTATGGTATCCACTTGCCATGTCATCCCAGTGTCCTTCTACATTCCCTTGTAACTGGAGTGGATTAGTCCCTAGGGTAAGGAGTGGGTTGGGATGACACATTCTCAGGCCTTTAGAAGTTTACTGTCTGTGGTGACTTGGCTTTCTCCTCCAAGGACTGAGCTCTTGGGACACTTGGATCTAAAGGTAGCCATTTGATGCTGACTCTGGTTTTCAGAGTAGTCATTTGAGGTTTTAAAAATGTATTTTCCTCTGTGCTCACTGCAGTTATTCACCTTTCACTCATTCAGCAGCTATTTACAGAGGATCTACTTTGTGCCATACATGGTACCCACTGTCTGGGACTTCATGGTCTAGTGGGAAAGAAAGATGAGTTAATCTAATAATCATCTTAAACCGTGTAAAATTTCAACCATGAAAGTCTTTAAAGAAAAGACACATAGGTCTATGAAAATATATAAGATCTGGTATGGTTTTAAGAAGAGGTTCTCAAAGTGTGATCCCTGGACCAGCTGCCTCAACATCCCCTTGGGCTTGTTAGAAATACAGTCCCTGTCCCCACCCTAGACTCATTGAATTAGAAACTTGGGAGGTAGGGCCCATAAGATAGTGATGCACACTCTCGTTTGAAAATCTGTGCTCTAAGGGGTCAAAGAAGGTTTCTCTGAAGATGTAACTTTTGAGTTATGAAAGAAAGCTAGGTCATGGGGTAGAGGTGAAGAAGTATTTCAAACAGAAAAATGGACTGTATTAAAGCACTGTGGCAAGACCAGGGAGCTTTGGAAACCATGAGGGAGTAGCTACACAAGGGGAAGAATGGTCAAGATAAAAGTGGACAGGTGGACAGGGGCCAAAATCTGCAGGTCATGGAGGCTTCATCAAGAATTGGGCAATCCGAAGCTTCTGATGTATTTTATACACAGGGGTGACACCTATTATTTGTTTTTATTTAAAGAATAACTCTAGCTACAGGGAGGAGAAAGGGTTAAAGAAGAACAAAAGTGGACCGTCTAGAGTTCATTGTAAGAATCTAGGGAAAGATGATGGTAGCTGAGGGTTTGGCTCAAGTGGTAGGGTGCCTGCCTAGCAAGCACAAGGCCCTGAGTTCAAACCCCAGTACCACCAAAAAAAAAAGATGATGGTAACTTGGACTAAGGTGGTATCTGGGGAAGTGGGAAAAAGAGCACATAAGCCCAAGATTCTTAGGTAACATCCACAGGTCTTGGTCATCAATTGGAAGTGTCTGGGATGACTTTAGTGTTTGAGTTTACACGCAAAATGGAGAATAATGACACCAATTTTGGCAGTAGGGAACAGATCATGAAAAGGTCTTGCTGAAGTTGAGGTGCTTGTGAGGCAAGTGAAGATAGCAATTAGATGGTAGAAGGTGGGCACCTAAAGGTTGAAGGAGAAGTCAAGGCTGGAGACACATGTTTTTGAGTCACTAACAGTTGAATGGCCATTGACACTGTGAGCCGAGCCGAGTCACCTCAGGAGAATGAAATAGAAGGCCAGTGATGTTCATAGAAGAACTTCAATGCTCAAATTCGATAGTCAGGTGGAGAAAGATGACCCCATAAAATAAGCTTATATGAAAGAGTCAAAGAGAAGGCTGGGGCATCCCAGAGGCCATGGGAAAAGAGGTTCAGGAGGGAGCACCTAGCGAGAAAGAGGAGGGGAGCAAGGCAAGAGGAGGCTGAGGAACACCTGTTACACTGAGTGATACAAAGTCATTTATGACTTCAGCAAAAGGTGTTTCAATGGAGTGAGGAGAGTTGAAGCTAGAACAAGGGGTCAGAGCAAGAATTAAAGGTAAGGAAATGGGGAAAGTGTGGGCAGCTCTTTAGAAACGGGTGCCAGCTGATGGGAGACGTGAGAGCAGGTACGTTGTTCTGCGTTGTCTGAGCTGAGCAGCCTGGAGTCTAGTGACTTCATTGAAAGAGGGAGGCTGAGGATTCCAGAGCCGTGATTATCTAAGGCTCCCAAAGGCCAGGATCCTAAATGCAGACAGGCAGGTGCAGAGGCTTGTTCAGCCTGGCACTTCCTGCTTGCACAGGCATTCCTCTGAACCTCTGTGTGTGACTTGCCCAGGGCCTGGTCACTGGCCTAGAATGCTACTGTCCTTCCCTTACTTAGCGTCCTTCCTGCCTCCCATCTCTCCTGCCCCTCGGTCTGCTCGGCTGTTTTCTCAGCTTTGTTCACCCACTGTTAAGTTATTAATTTGTCCAGGTCTAGACTCCCCGCTTCCTTTCCCTCTTTGAACTCACTATTGGCTCCCTTGGGAAGTCAGCATTTAGAAGGTGGGGTTACTCTGCAGGTCACTATTGGCAAGCACACAGAATTAAAATTAATATAATTAGTATAAAAGGTGGAAAGCTTCTTAAAGACATTGATACTACTGAAAAATGAAGAATAAATGCATCCATCTCTCCACTATCTAAGATGTGAACTTAAAACAGACTTTAGTCAAAGTACTTTCTTTCAGAGCATTTTGTTTGTAAACATTAAGAGCCATCAATTCTTTGCATGCTAATTCACGGATTCAATTAGGATCAGAAATGATACTTAGTTTTTAAAGCAGACTCAAAGGAGTAGTCATTTTAGTGTACGTTTTGCTTCTTAGAGGCATGCAAATTTTGTCTCAGATTCTTTAGAGAGACTTGTCGCAGTTCTATACAGAGAATTGAATGACTTTATCCTTACCTACGACTCTGAAGTCATCAATTTAATGTGGGATGTGATAGACTAAGACATCGTCCGTTTGCTCGTCACTGACTGACATCCCACTGGTTATTTCTTGTCTAAGGACAAGATTAAAGGAGCAGTGACATCCTTGAGCATCTGTCATGGACAGATCTTTTACATATGTCACCATATTTATTTCTTGTATTCTTCAAGGTACTTATTATCTACAGTTTTATAAGAAAAAAGGCATGACTCAGAACTGTATAGTAATTTCCCAAAGCTTATAGGGTAGCAGATAGTGCAGACGTGCTGGTCTTCACATTCATACGTGGACAAGCTGTAGTCACTGCAGTAATACAGGTTGTCTATTTCTGATCTGAAATCTGAAATGCTCCAAATCCAGGCTGGGCATGGTGGTATATATCTGTAATCCCAGCCTCTCCGGTGGGATTGAGGCCAGCCTAGGCAAAAAGTTAGTGAGAACCTTAACAAACAACTGTGTGTGGTGGTACACAGCTGTAATCCTAGGTATGAGGGAGGTGTAAGTAGGAGCATCTTGGTCCAAGGCCAGCCTGGTCAAACAGCATGAGACCCTATCTGAAAAAATAGCTACAGCAAATGGGGCTGGGATTGTGGATCAAGTAGTAGATTGCTTGCCTAGCAAGCACAAGACCCTGAGTTCAAAACCCTGGTGTCATCCTAACCCCCTAAAATATAAATAAATGCTCCAAAATCCAAAACTTTTTGAGTGTCAACATGTCACAAGTAAAAAAATTCCATACTTGACCTCATGTAATGAGTGGGTAACAGTCAAAATGCAGGTGTACCAAGAATATTGTATAAAATGACCTTCAGACTATGTGTGCAAGGTGTATATAAAACATCAGTGAATTTTATGTTTACACTTGGGTCCCATCCTCAATCTCATTATATGCAAAAATTCCAAATTAAAAAAAAATTTGAAACACTTCTGGTCCCGAGCATTTCCAATAAGGAATACTTATTCCATAGTACTAATAGCAATAGCTATGGTTGTCATGTCATATCACTTAGTCCCCATGACAGGGTGCCAGTGCTAGGCTCATTCACAGAAGAGGAAAAGAGCTCCAAAGATAGAAAATTTTGTGGTCAGTCACAGCTCAGTAGTTAGTAGTTGTGCTTCACCCAGTTCCCCCTGGCACTAACATTTCACTCTTTATAAAGTCATCTAGATTGTCAAGTTTAAGGTGGTTCCCCAATGTCAAGAACAAACTTCAAGCATGGTAGATATGCATTTTTTCCTGATGCTATCCATCTGTCTGCTGGCATTCCTACCTATTGAGGCAGAAGACAAAATGTTTGTTTAATCTTTGCCCCTTGTCAGCCTTGCCATGGGAGGACAGCAACCTCAGGTGTTTCTGAAAGCTGGGCACTTTCTCATCCACCTGGCAACTTCCCCTGTCAAGACCACCAGAGAACTCAGAATTTGCTAGGCAAACCTCTGACTAGAGTCAGAATTCAATATCACAGGTTGTTGAACTAACTCCAAGTCCCTCAGTCTCCCATGGAACTGCTGACTCCAGTTTGACTTAATTCTAAGTCTTTGTTTAAGCTTAGTCAAACAAAATAATAGAAGAGGTTCCAGTGCAAATGGGCATTGTAACACCAGAGATAAGAAAAAGGAGACCAAAAAAAAGGGCTGGAGGTGTAGCTGAAATGGTAGAGCACCAAGCACAAGGTCCTGAGTTCAAACCTGAGTTTTTTTTTACTACTACTAAAAAAAAAGAAAAGAGAAGAAATAGGAATGAAAGTCCGGAAGTATAGCAGCTAGGGCGTTTGGTGTCAAACACTGTCTATCCTCCATGACAATATTTCAGCAGAATATTACCAGTTATTCTTTTTCATTATAATACCCACACCAAATATCCATAAAAATATCAAATGCCAAATTTCCATGGTTGGTTATCTCCAATGTAGGAAGGTGGTGGTGCAGTGTTTCTCTAGAAGATTAAAAAAAAAAAAAAAAGCCAAAAACCCCTCATTCATGTTTTAAAAATTCGTGCCCTTAAAATCAAGCTGTGCAAGAAAGATTCCCCTGGGCCCTCTGCCTTATTTCCCTCTGTATTCTCAAAGCACAGTTCCTGGCACATAGTACCAGTTCCTAATCCAAAAATCTGAAATCTGAAATCCTCCAAAGTCTAAAACTTTTTGAGTGGCAACGTGATGCCATGCGTGGAAAATTCAAGACCATGAAGATTTGTTGCATGTACAAAATTATTTAAAAATATATCAAATTACCTTTAGGCTATGTGTATAAGATGTATATAAAACATCAATGGATTTTTTATCTAGACTTGGATTCCAGATATCTCATTACATATATACAAATATTCTAAAATTTAAAAAAAATACCAAATCCTAAACACTTCTGCTCCTAAGCGTTTCAGATAGCAGTCAACCTGTATGTGTCCACTAACATCAAATGATGAAATGGCAAAGGACTTGTCTCCTGAGGGTCTGGAGAGCCTGGCTTTGCTAGTCATTTAGGAAGCTGAATCCCTGGTTATATTTCCAGATGGCTTTATGAAATAGAAAAGGAGTCAGATCTCTGACAGTTCAGTGTTTACCATTATTACACATGATTGAATGAGATGATGCCTAGTCTCCTTTCAAAAAATAAAAAAATAAACAATGCAACTACGAGGTACTTATTCTTACTCTGTTGTTATCATTGTTTTCATCAACACTGACCACCACTGATCCCTGGGGAAGATGTGGAGAAGTTGGTACCTTCCTTGCCTGGGACACATTTGAAACCTAATAGCTACAACCAGGCTGGTAGCTGTTTAAACAACTCTCTAAATAAACAGGAGAACCAGGAGTTCTCTGTGGGCTTTGGGGATCACCCTCTGCCCCAGCCCAGCTAGTAACGATTGAGCCCTGGATGAATCACTACTGCTCTGGATGAGGGATAGCTGATTTCAGAGAGTCCCAGGCCACCAGAAGATACACATGCTTGCAAGGTCATGGACAGCCAGAGAGGCCCAGCTTCCTGTGTCTGCTCTGAGCATCTAGCCTTCCTTACCACACAGAGCTGAGGTTTTTTTACAGGTCATGGCCATTTTGAAAATGCAGACTCACTGACCTGCTTAATGAGTACAGTTTCTGCAAGAAAGCCCATATTCCCCACTCCCCAGCAGCCACAGGACATGGCTAGGGAAGGGAGCCCCCAGCTCTTCTCAACCCTGAGGGATTTTTGGCCTTAACTCCTGGTGAAATTAGCAAGATTTATCTATAAATCCCCAAGGCATCCATCAGCAAGCAGAGCCAGGCACCTTTTGAAAGCAGTTCACTGACCCCTTGTTAACTTAACTCCTTGTTAGGATATACCTTATCTGCTGTGAACCAACTATCAAGGGCCCAGAGTCAGCAGAAGCAGGGCACTCAGCAGGTTGGGTCTCCAGCTGTGTGCTGTCTGGTGTCTGAGCTGTCTGTTTTGGTTTCCCCTTTCAGCTATCTTTCAGATCATTCAGAGCATAAGGATGGGCATGTAAGAAGGCCCAGGCATCGGACGCTGCTGCCTTCCTGCTGGCGGGTGGAGGACCACGGAGGCCTGCAGTGGGTATCTGTGGGAATCAAACAAGCCACTTGAATAGAAAGGAGGCTCCTAGCTTTTTATTGCAGAAGTCAGACCAAATCGCCTTTTCATGGGACATCTCGGAGCATCTGTGTCCTCCAGCGGAAAGGACATTCTGCTTTTCTGTTGGCTGGATTGGCAGTCACACAGGTCGTCTGTCTGGTTCCCCTGGGTTTCACTGATGTGTGCATGGGGCCTTCTGAGTGACCACGGGTTTGCTTTCTGCAGATGCAATCTCTCCTCTGTCGGAAATCGGTTTTACAAATAAATGTCTGTGTTCAACCTTATACCATGTGTGGGTTCCAGGGAGAAAAATGAAGTGAAGAAAACAGTGGAAAAGCTCAAAGGGATTGGGGTAGATGGGAACTTGGTTATGCAGTGGGAAAGAGGGCAGGGAATCTGTGGATGGGGAACCACAGCTAGATTTACTAAATGTCTAGCCAGACACTCAAGGTCTTTGCCTGAATGAAGCCATGGGTGGCTGTAATGACCTTGGATTTGCCACACATTTGATGCTTTTTTTTGTTGTTGTTGTTTTTAATATATTTTTGTCTTATTTTGGTTTTTGTTGTTCTTTTTTCAATCCAGAAAAGGAATTAGCCTTTATCTCTCTGTGGTCTACCTCAGAGCACAGCTCAGAACAGACCTCCCAGGCCTCTTGGTGAAAACCATCCACCCCAGGGCCTAGCCTGGGCTGACTGACTGCAGAGCCCTGGTGGCCCCTGCAGCACTCTGTGGGACAGCCAGCAGAAATGGGGGGTGGAGCTAGTGGAGAAAACCTTGCTCTCCCTGGCTAGCCTTCCCACATGCTTCTCTCAAAGCATGGGATCACCACAGGAAGTTACAGCAATAGCCCCAGAGAGCTTGGACAGGACTAAAGACAGACCCCACGCAACTTCAAGCAAGCCTTTGGCTTTTTAAATTCCATCTTTGAATTGGCAGTCTTTTTTTTTCCATTAACACTGTGAATGAAAAGGGAAGTGGCAGGAGTGACCAGCATCTCTTATGGGTTTCTTTAATTAGCACACTTCAAGTTAGGAGGTATTTTGTACACTAGGTTCTCACCCCAGACCTTTAAGGCTTTCTTTCCTGCCACCGTCTGAGTTCCCCTCCCAAAGCTCTGTCTCCTCTCTCCTTTCTGTTCCACTGAGGAAGGTAACAGAGCTGCTCTAGAATCAGCCCTTCGGGGATGGAGGCCGAGATACCTACAGAAAGGTGGAAGAAGAAAGGCCCCATGCCTTCAGCCATTCCCCCTATATACACCCACACCCACACCCACACACCCACACCCACACATACACACACACCCTTTCTGACTCCTAGGTTGCTTACACTTGACTAGGGTGCAGGCCTTTCTCTTTCTCTCTAAAATGCTTTAATGAAAGTACACCTACCTAACCGTCACTGGAGGCCATTACTGGCCAGAGCATTGTGGCTCAGCCTTTGCTGGACAGAAGGTGTCTTTCCCATAGCATCACTACTCAAGTAGTGTTGGAATATCTCTAGTTCCAGAAAAGGGAAACTGAACCTCAGCCAGAGCCAGCTAGGAGAAATCCAGCTCCACCCCAAGTGATAGGTGTAGTGGCCCACCTGGCTGCTACCCATAAAACTACCCCTGATTGATGTCTCCCCAGGCTATGCAATCATCCACAAATTGGTTTTTTATTAGTTTCCAGGTGGCCTCCCTGCAATACTTGTGTGTGACAGTCTACCCTCCTTGGTGACTTCTTCCATCAGTCCTCTCCCGCAAACAGAGATGAGAGCTGCCATAAGTAAACAAGAGCTATCACTGATTTATACTATTTAGCAGAGACAACAGACATTTTCATGGTGATGCATAGTAAGACATACACAGCAGCCAATATACAACATACCCACTGAAACAAGTTTTATAGAACAACACTTATTCTCACCACACATACTATACTCAGATTTTTCTAGTATATTTAATTTTTTAATGCTAGTTATATCCTGTATAACTGGTTTCATAACCCATAAACAGTTTGGGTTTGAAAAACATCGACCTTCAGGAGGAGTTAAAGTCCTTAAATAGGAGGAAGAGAAGCAGGACTCATTAGGTACGAGTTGGACTCCCACTCACATTCTGGTGAGACTTGAAGGCCACATCTCAGTCCCAGTCAATCCACACCTCTGGCACATAATAAGCCACTTCTTTGGGGATTTGAGGTATTTGGAAGATCCTGGAGAGAGATCAGGAAGGAAGGTGAGCTTTTGGATCACCTTGAACCCACTGAAACCCTATGAAATGAAGCAACTTGGTCAGAAGAAAGCCAAGAAGAGACCTCAGCATTTTTATGACTTAAGAGAACATAGGCCTTTCATATAATCTTCCCAGATGGAGCACAGCAGTGTTCGTTTCAGTATTAGTCAGGATAGAATAAACTGTGCTGCTATAACAAGGAAAGCTCAATGGTTTTGCATGACATATTTCCAAAAATACAAGTCTGGTGCAGGAGTGCAAGGGCTCCCCTCTAAGGGGCAGCTCAATAACTCAGGTTCTGCTACCATCACAGCAGAAGATCAACAGCATAGAAAGAGAGGGAGGCAGGAAATGGCAGCTCTTGCCTCGGCCCAGAAGTGATGCTTCACTCCCACTCATTGATGTTGGTCCAAACTAGTCACATTTCCTGGGAAATGTTGCTATCTGTGAACTCTGTTTCTGCCACAATCCTCCACTCACATTATTTTCTGCATGCTGCGTAAGGTCAGTTTAAGAGGTCAGTTATCTTGCCAGCACCTTTTCTTGGGAACTTAATCTTACTATGCTCCTTTGGCTTCTAGAGCTATACTGCCGTGTACAGCTCACAGGTGATAGGCTTGCTGGTAAAGTGACCATGTGATTTATCACCCAAACATGAAAGGGAGTAGTAGTAATAATTCTACCAAGGTCATTCTCATTCTCACTCTAGAGATGACTGGCTTTTGGTCTATTGAAAGTGCATTCCTTTCCTGACAAACTTTATATCACTTTCACTATTTAAAAAAAAATTCTACCAAGACACCAAATTGGCTAAACTAGGACTGGCCTGGGTTCATTAGGACATATGGTCAACCTCGCCTTAGATAGATGCACAAACCCTCATCTCAAGAGACTCTGGATTAAGCCAGAAAATTGCACACTTCCACCAGCCAGGTGTTCATTGCATAGGGCAATCTTTCCTAAGAAGAAATGCAGAATTGAAATGCAGAATCTTCCCATAAGGCAGGTTAGATCTCAGCTAACATTTCTGAAAGGGTTTCATCCTCACCAGATGCCCCTCAGGAAGGCATATAGTCATCTTTCTTACCTGTAATTATCTGTCTTCTATGATAAGGAAATTGAGCCACAGCAGGTTGGAAAAAACAGTCCAAGGTTATGCGGGCAAGCTGGGATTCAAACCCAAACATCTGCACTCTTGGCCACTTCACTGTCCTGGCAAAGGACGCTGTCCTGCAGACAGCAGGAGCAGGGTTTTCTTTGTGTCTGTGTGTTTTCACTGCTCCACGTCTGAGACAGAGAATAGTGCCTGGGGTTCAGTAAATATTCATGGAAACAAATAAACAAAATCATAGCCACCTGGTGAATCCACAGCCAGTGAGGCACGAGCTGTAGAAGGCAGAACACAATCACAGCTCAGGACCGGAAGTGCGGGCCACGAGTACTTTCTCCATCACTTCGTTCTCGAGACCTCAACAGGCTCACTCATGAGCATGTTTGAAGAGAGCCTGCTTTTCACAGGGATGTTTGTTGTAGGAAGCAAATGATGCGATGTACACAGTATTGATTTTTAAAAACTGTAAAAACACAATACAAATTGTATATATTATTTATGTACGATTGCATATGTAATCATGTATAATAATATAATAATATCATAATAATTGCTAGTCAGGACAGTTTCTGTGGGACTGCACAGAGAAAAACATTACTTCACACTCCAGCTCCTGTCCCACCAGGGCCCAATCTTAGAAGAGCAGCAGAAATGCCAGCCGAGAGAGTGGGGACAGGCACCCTCTGTCCCATCTAATGGAGGAAGAGTCAAGTGACATTGTTGTTGGTGTGGTTTTGTACTAGCATTGGTACTTGTAGCAATTTCTGAGGGTGAAGTTCAGGCAAGTCTCAGTCTGGACTGCAAAAGACTTCAGATATTTAAGCAACTGCTAGCTTAGTTCTGGTTACATGTTTGTTATCTTCACGCCTCCTGAATGTTACTCCTGAGGAGAGCGGGGCGGGGTATGCAGTCAGCTCACACTGCAGTGGAGATTTGAAACAGGCAGGGAGCAGAAAGCAGGGCGGGAAGGAGAGGGAGGGAGGACAGAGTAAAAAGAGAAAGGGAGAGGGGCCTAGTGAGCACAGTTAATACTCCTTTGCATACTGGAAATCTGCTAAGAGAGCAGATCTAAGAGTGCTCGTGATAACTAATTATCATAACATTCTACATTACACAAATAGGTATCAATTGTATGTATACAATATGTATCACATCATCTTAAATGTATACTATTTTATTTCTTATTATACTTCAATAAAGCTGAGGGGGGAAGAAAGGAAGAAGAGAATAAAAGACAGAAAGAAGAAAGGGCAGAAGGAGGGAGGGAGGGGTGGGATTTTTTGGCATTATAGTAATTTACTTCATCATTCACAAAAAATTACCAGATCCATTTTGCCTCAGTCAACTGTAGCTCTGGCACGTACACCTCGCACCCTCTCAGTCTCCACTCTTGGCAGCATGCCTCAGAAGCAATGGTTTTAGGATGTTAGAAACATCTCCATTCTCCAAATCTGCATTGTTTGCTGTATGGGAAGGGGGCTTATTTTTCCTTGGTTTTCACATGGCTGTTACTATTTTGATAAAGCATCTTCAGTCTGGATGACCTGAGGGTGTCAGGGAACAGGTGAGGACAGAACAAAGCTACTCTTCTGGTAACAAGGCATGAACAGGACTGTCAGGAAGCAAGAGTTGCTGTACAGGAAAAGGGCTGTGGTCCCTAGGAATAACTACATCTCTGGAACTCACTAAGGCAGAATCAGGATGCACTCAGGTACACTGACCCCTTCCTGAGCCCCAGGACTCCTAAATGCTCCAGGAGCACAGTGGCACCTTGTGGGGCACAGCAGTGCCCCCCAATTTGGCCTCACTCCCTTCATGTTGGCACTTAGTGTAAAAGTGAATTTTCTTCCTGAGGAAGTCAAGGTGACTGCCAGAACACACAGCAACTTTCAATATGACAGTGACCCAAAAGATGTATTAGACACACATCCACAAAACTGCTGTCTCTTTTGGAGGAGGAGCAGCTGTGCACAATGTTTGGTGCCCTGACCTGGGACACTTGGGCTTCTACACAGCATGAACACATCCCAAGTGCTTGCATGGTTAGAGCTCCTGTCTGGATGTTTCTACTTCCCAGCAAGTGCTGCACATAGGCAAGGGATAGTCAAGTAACAGCAATGCTCCATGAATTAGGCCCGTTCACTGCCACAGTCACCAAAGGTGTATTTCAGGAGACATTGCTCCAGCTCTCAGTCTCCCAGATTAGAATGTGCGAACCTGAACCAGCCCAGAGCCTGGCAGATCCCAAGGGGAACCTGTCAGTCCTGGGAGGTTGCTCACCATATTCTAACATCAGCATTGCTACCTGAGATCATGCTTACTTGTGTTGGGAAAGACTCTTGCTGCTTTCCATCCTGGACATCTCCCCAGGGGCAGCGAGGGGAAAGTCACTGATGTAATCCTGGCTCCAGCTTGACTGCCAGCTGTGGAGGGAGAAAGTGGGTTGCAGGGCCTCCCCCAGGGCAGCCAGGGAGACTATGGACTGCCACTTTACTACATAGTTTGCACACCTGCACAGCAAGGAATCCACCCTTGCAACTTGTTCCTAGGGTCCTGGGTGCCTCTTTATGCCTCTCTCTCTCTCTCTCTCCACCCCTCCCCAGCCCCCACACGACTCCCATTGCTGTGCTGCTCTGTATCAATTAAGGCTATTTATTCTCTGCTCTGAAATGCAAATTATGCCCAGGCTTGTGGTATTTAACATGGCATTTCTTCAGCCTTCAGCCCTGTGTCCCTGGCTGGTGCCCTCCTCCCATGCCTGCAGCTCTCTGGCCTCAGAAGCCGGCTCCTCCTCCTCCCCAATGCTTCCACAGCCCAGAAGGTCTGAGCAAATGCAAACAGGTATTTGCTATGGATATTTGCTTTTCTTGATGCAAAAGTGGAGAAGTGTAATTAGTGCAGATACCATCAACATAAGGGACAGACACAATGCAGGGGACAGCAGAGTGCCAGGGCAGCAGCCAGCCCTGCTGGGAAGCAGCCCTCTGGACGTCCTCTTTTTCTATCTTCATCTTAAAACTAGATGGGAAATGGGTTTTTTGGGTTGGTTTGTTTTAGTTTTTTGGTGGTACTGGGATTTGAATTCAGGGCCTTGCTCTTTCTAGGCAGGCACTCTACCACTTGAGCCACTCAGCCAGCCCTTTTTTGTGTTGGGTATTTTTCAGATAGGGTTTCCTGAACTATTTGGCTTTGAACCACTACCCTCCTGATTTCTGCCTCCTGAGTAGCTAGGATTACAGGCATGAGCCATCAGCACATGGCTGGGAAATGGGGTTTTAAATGCTAACCAAAAAAGATCCTGTGTGATGGCCTGATTGTAAATTAATGTGGAAAAGGTGGCTTCAAGTCACAGGTGGGGGTGGGGCTCTTCACACATCTGGGAAGAAGTTCCCCTCCTGTCAAATGTGGGACAAAGCCCAGATGATTTATGGGACTGTGCTGGGCTGGAGGATTCAGCTTGGGAGGGCTGGGCCACACAGCAGCTTTCTAACCAGGAGGGACCCTCACTGTCCACACTCCCGCAGCCCCGTGCCTGTTACCTGGCAGATCTCTAACTCTGTGTGCCAGGCTACTACAGAGAATCAGAAAATGATGTTCTTTTACACAATGGAGGCTGTGTTATTTAAATTTGAAAAGGTAACGGGGGAGTGGGGGGGAAGGTGAGCAGAGCCAGCTTTAGGGAGAATCTTCACACAAGGGAGTTTTCCCATAGTCTGCCTTTTGTTAAACTGCGGGAAATTTAAGAACACAGTCCTTCCACCCTGCCACCCCATCCCCCTGCCCTCTCTCCTTCCCCGCTATGGAATCTGCCTCTCTCTTTGTCTCTGCTTCAACAATAATAAAAGTCACTGACATAGCCACTGCTGTGTGCCAGGTACAGTTCCAGCACTTCAGATCATTTAACCCCCAAAACTCTAAACAGAAGATTCTATCTGCTTCTCTACACCACATTCTCCACCCCCATCTCAAATACATACCTCTCATTCCCATACCTTGGGCCTCTCCATCACCTGCATGAACACACACACACACACACACACACACACACACACACACACACACCACCCAAGGCACACCAATAAGAAACAGCTCCCCTCCTCAGGAAGACCTGCTCAGAGCATGCAGATCTCCCTCCATGAAGTCGGGGGACTGCCACTGGGCCTCCTGAGTTACCTGAGGTTGAAATTCCCTGAGGGACCTCCTCCCTGAGCCAGGCCTGAGCTGGCTAACAGGAAGAAAGGCAGTTCTATCTACACAGTGGGCTGCTCTCCAGGTTGGGGCCCTCTCTCCTGCTGTTGTAGGGCTCTGACCTTTGAGGGGAGGGATAGAGACAGATAGAGGTGAGAAGACAAGCCCTAAAGAAGACACTGTCCTTTTGTGGCAGCATGGCTTGGTGGCAGCAGCACTGACTTGAGTGGGGAAGACTAGATTCTGTCCTGGATGAGCCCTGGATGTCTGGTCGGCCATTTACTCTCTGTGGGTTTCTCTTTCTCCCACAGGATTAAATCTATATTTATTTCAGGGACAGAATTCCCTTTTACAACAAAATCAGAGCAGCCCAATGTATGAAAACACAAAACAGCAGGAGAGGAAGAGACAGGTTCTGTCCTTCCCATCCCTCACACTCCTCTCTCTCCACAGCAACCCTTTCCAGATTCAATCATCTAAGAAGCCAGTCTGCGGTGTGGACTCTGTGCCTTACATGGCATCTGGTTTGTGATATGGGCCAGCAACTCTCTGCTGGCCAGGAACTTAGAGTAGAGAGGAGAGGGGACATGTGTGCAAATTGTGGCAGTACATGTAACAGATGGTACAATTAACAGCAGGCCATGAGCAAAGCACAGAGAACCAGCACATGGAACAGGGATCTAAAATTGCTGATCTACTTCTGGGCATAGACCCTAAGGAATAGAAAGAGGGACCTGAAAAGATATTTGTAATCCATGTAAATAGCAGCCCTAGTCACAGTGGCCAAGAGGAAGGCAACTCAAGTGTCCATAAACCATCAACAGATGAATGGATGACAAAATGTGGCAGAATTCATACAATGGAAGCTTCTCCAGTCTTGAAAAGGAAGAAAATTCTGGCACATGCTACAACATGGGGGACGTTATGCTAAGCGATCACAAAAGAACAAAACACTGCATTTTTCCCCTCAAGTAGTCTAATTCAGATACAGAAAGTAGAGGGTTTGCCAGGGGCTGGGAGTAGGGGACTAGGCTGTTGTTGAATGGGGCAGAATTTCAGTTTGGGCTGATGAAAGCATTCAGGAAATGGATGGTGGTGACAATTTCACAACAGTGAGAATGTACTTATTGTTACCGAACTGTCCACTTAAGCATGGTTAAGATGGCAAATTTTGTTATGTTATTTCACAGTCATTGAGTCAATGTGTCAAAAAGGTGGCTGAGGTCTGGCATGGCCTAGGGAAGATGAGTCCTGTAGCTGCTCACAGGACTTTGGTTCAGGCCCTGAGCCCACCTTCTTCTCTGTATGAGGCGTGTGCCCTTCCTCTCACCACATGTCCCCTTCCTTTCAGATCTACTCATTTCACTTCTCAAGTGTCACCTCTTCCAGAAGTCCTCACAGGCCCCACTAACAACATCCACACACATGTAGACACACACACACACAAACACACACTGCCTGAGCCCCGCCTTCATGATTCACACACAGCACTTAGCTCTGTCTCCTGTGTTGTTATACATTTCCTTACTTCTCTGATTCTGTTCTGTTTCCCCTGCTAGAACATAGTTGCAGGGACAGGGTCTCCATTTTGCTCACTGTTCTCCTGCTTGTGCCTGACATACTATAGGTCCGGTGTATATTTGAAGACTGGAGGATAAACAGGTGAACTAAAATTTTGTACAGCCCGCCAAGACTCCCTTTAGGAATTTGAAGCTCCTCCCTCCCCCCAAATCCTAGGCTTATATTTTTTGCATTCCTGTCTCAAGAACTTTGCAGGAAGGTGATGTCTGGTTGAGGATGGAGTTTATGGACAAGATTCAGAATGGCAGCTGTATATCTGTGACCATTTTCTACCTGTTAAGTTAGTCTTACAGCTTGGCTCTCAGGAGAATGACAGATGGTGAGTCAAAAGGGGAGATTTGATTTTAAAACTATGTAACTCACTTTTGGAAACAGAATCATACAATTTTCGCAGTGGACAGGGCCATAGACCTGGGCTGAATTTGAAACCTTGAAGGACAATTCAGTGACAAATAGATCACACGGTTCTAGTGATGTAGACAGGTTCATGTTACACTCTTGGCCAAGTGCTCAGTACTCAGTACTCAGCAACGTTTTTGCTGAGGTGAAGGAGTCACTGGTTGTAGTGGGACACAGTGAAGAAGGCCAGGGATCCCCAGGCAAGCCCCCAAGATGGCCATCCTCTTCAAGCTTGCTTGGGAGCCTGCTGGGCCCAGCTGGCTCATGGGGCCTTTGGTTCCCAAATGGCAACATTTATGAACCTGAAGTTGAAAATCACTCACCCAGCAGGGTGGTTCAAGAGCTCTAATCTCCCTCTCTCAAATTAAGTTAAGCCTTAAAAGAAGGCATTTGATTAAGAATTTGAAGAAGAATTTGAATTCCATGACAATCTGATGATAGAATGACAATTTCATCTAATTTTTCAAGACAATGAAGCCAACTCCTATCAAATGCATCACCATCACTACCTCCTCACTCATGTGCCTTAGGATTGCCTTGGAATCACACCCTCTCCAGAACGGAGACAGTGCTGAAATGAAGGTCACCAGGCTTTTCAGCTGTGGGTTGCAACTGGCTTGCAGGCCATGAAATCACTTCAGCAGACCATAATGATACATTAATTTGGAAACTGAAATAGAGCAGAATTTAACAGAAAAGTTCACAGTGCACCCACATAGTAAAGGTGAGCACTGCTTCACAAAACTTCTTAAACACACACACACACACACACACACACACACACACACGTATTGCAATAGGAGCTATGAGTCCTGGTCAAAAAAAAAGTGGAGTTTCTCTTCTAGCGCATTTCCATACAGGGCTTAATATTTCTATATCCAGCCAGTGCTTAATCACTCCTTAATTCCTGGATTTATTAAATGCCTGTGGTATGGAAGGCACTGAGCCGGGTCCTGGGTACACAAAAACTGAATAGAAGACTGTGTTTGGCAGGAACCAGGCTGCATGTCTTAATTGGGTAATATGAGGAGCATTCAATAAAGGAGCTATTTATGAGGTGTGGGCAGGGGACAGGGAAATCTAAGGAGATAGGGCAGACCCTGGTGCTGTGAGCTGCAGAGCAAGGTCAAGGGAGGGCTGCTGCTTCCAGACTCAGGCTCTGTGGAAAGGCTTGCTGGCAGAGGACTTTGGCCAAGGAGGCAGCCAGCTCCCAGGAAACTGCAAGCAAACAGCCAGAGGACAAACATCTCAGCCCTCAGCTCTGCCTGTCCATGAGCCACACTGACCAGGTCCACCCAGAAGCAGAGGGCTGAGGATCCCAGCGAAGCAGGCCTCATGGATGAGCAGGGGGAGAATACGGACAGCCAGAGGATAAGTGCAAGCCTGTCTTCCAGAACATATGTTGGGTGAATGAGAAGGCAAATATTCAAAAACACACAGCAATGTAACTCACGCTGGAAGACTTCTGGAAGTACTGGGATAGAAGCATTTGATTTTAGGAGAAGGCCAGGGAAGCAGTTATCTACCCCTAGCATCCTTTCCTTTGGGGATCTGCCTTCCTGCTTCCTTCCCTGCACATGGCCTGGTGATATCTCAGAGCAGTGATGTGTTTTTCTCCATGGTGGGGTAACCAGGCAGTATACCTTATTCCCTGGCCACTGCCCCCACAGTCTTCCCTGGGGACATTCTGCTAGTGACAAAAAGTGTTTCTTGCTCTAAATTCAGGACACTGAGAGGATCCAAAGTTAGAATTATCGATTGCCATCTCTTCTTTTCAACAATAAATGTAGAAAGTAAAGAAAGTTAAAGAAGGGCAGAAACTCTTTTTGCTAGGATGTGTTTTACATTCTGTGCTATTTTTTATTTGGGCGTTGTGTTATTTGGCTTTCTGGTATTATAATAAAAATACCTGAGATAAGAAGAGAAAAGGTTTATTTTGGCTCAGTTTCGAAGCTTCACATGATTAGTTGGCCCCATCGCTTTGGACATGTAATAAGACAGCACATCATGATAGAAGGATGTAGCAGAGCAAAATTATTCACCTTATGGTCAGGAAACCAAAGACAGAATGAGGAAAGGGGTCCCATAATCCCCTTTGAGGGCACATTTCCAATGACCTAAGGACACCTCCCAATAGTGTCACCCAGGGGACCAAGCCTTTAACACATGGGCCTCTGGAGGACATTTAAGATCGAAACTACAGCAGACATGTATTGTATTCTTGTCCATATGTTCTCTTTGTATTTAGGTGAGTTTGAGTTGAGTTTCTGTCCTAGCTCACCATGCAGAGGAAACCGCAGGTGCATGTGGATGGAAATAAGAAAGTGCTTGGCACACAGTGGGACCTGCCGGGTGTGTGCCCTAGCAGAGCCTATGGTGCTTGCAAAGGGAAGATGTTTAGCAGTGGGCTCAAGTTATATGGTGACTGTGTGAGTGTTCATAAGGATTTTAATAGGGAGTGACAGAGATGTGCAGTTCAGAAAGCTTGACTGCAGTCATCCCAGCATTTGGAGGCTGAAGCACAAGGAGTAAGAGTTTGAGGCCAGCCTGGACTATATAGTAAGGTCCTGTCTCAAAACAAACAAATAAGCCAGGCACCAGTGGCTCATACCTGTAATCCTAGTGACTTGGGAGGCTTAGCTCAGGAGAATCGCAGTTCAAGGCTAGCCTGGGCAAAAAGACCCCATCTCAGCCAATAGCTGGATGTGGTGGCATGTGCCTGTCATCCCAAGCTATGGGATAGACTGAGATCAGGATGGTGGTTCGAGACTTGCTTGGGCAAAAGCATTTTTGAGACCCCCATCTCAATGAAAAAAAGCTGGGCATAGTGTTGTGTGCCTGTCATCCTGGCAATAATGGTAAACTTAAAATAGGAGGATCACAGTTCATGCCAGCCTGAGCAAAAACTGAGACCCTATATCCAAAATAACCAGAGCAAAACAGTTGGAGGTATGCCTCAAGCAGTAGAGTGCCTGTCTAGCAAGCACAAAGCCCTGAGTTCCAACTTCAGTACTGGCAAAATCACAAACAAAAAAGTTCATCCTGAGAACTGTGTGGGAGAGGGGTGGAGGTGAGTAAGGTTGGAGGATAGGTTGTGTCAGAAGTCTGGAGGAGACACAGTGGGCACCAGAACTCAGTCAGGGACACCAGGGAACAGACAGCCGTGGCTAATCCAAGCGACATTGAGTGAATTAAAAGTAGCAAAGTGTGGCTTGAGGGACAGGGTGAATGGGACACAAATGGAATCTTGCTTTGGTCATTTCCCACCATGTGGTATAACTTGAGGGTCTTCTTCCTAATCACTTCCCTGAAAGCATTCCGAGTCGCTCCATCTCCTCTATGGAAGATATGGAACCCAGAATAGAACTTCATTCTCCAGAGGGGCCGGCCTAAGAGGGGAGGATCCATCACGCACTTCTGGGAACATGACCAGTGGGTGCTGAGGATTTCCTTGCTGGTCATTTCACAGTGGTGAGTCTCAAGGAATACTGTCATCCTTTGCTATCTATGGGAATTGGTTCCAGGACCCTCTTCTGTCCCCATAGATACCCAAGTCCATGGCTGCTCAAGTCTCTTATATAAAAATAGATTAGAATTTGCATATAACTCACACACATCCTCCTGCATATTTCATTTTTTGCTGTTACTGGGGTTTGAACTCAGGGCCTCACCCTTGCTAGGCAGGCACTCTTATCACTTGAGCCATTCCTTTTTCACATAGGCTCTAGATTACTGTTTATTGGGCTAGTAAATATTTCTACAAGTAAATAGTTGTTTTTAAACTACCTGCAATGCAGGCCTATATCATTAAGCTTTGCATATATCTGCTACATCTGAGAACTGTGCACCTCCAATCTTTTGAACCCAATTCAATTTAGCAAGCATGATGTGAAGGTGTTCTGGAACAAATGCTGTGGAAGATGTATGAAAAGGATATGTTCTCACTGCTTCCAAGTAGCTCGAGAGAGAAATAGAAGTGGGGGGAGGGAGGGAGAGAGGTAGACAGAAAGGGAGGAAGAGAGAGAGAAAGACCATTGGAGCAACGTCTACTTGTGAAATGTCAGTGTGTGGCAGTTGATATGATTTTTCAAGATTCTGGAATCCTTTTCCATGAGGTTTAGGACACTGTCTTCACAGTCAGCATACCTGAAAGCTTTCGCCATGTGAACTTCTGATTGCCTTTATCTGTCTGCACCATAGCTGATTCAGTCTACTCTATGGATAATTCAGAACTGGTCACTGGCCCTTCACCCTTGTGACCTTTGTCCCAGAACATGTCCCCTGGGTCTGCAGGGTTCTTCTCTTTCCTGAGGCTGACCTTTCATTTATTTCCAGATGGGCCTTACCTCAGAGGCCCTGTGCAAGTTTTATGTAAACTCTCTTTAACTCACTGTTTTCCTGCCCTCCCCTCTCCAAAAAACTGCCCCCCTTGCCTCTTATCGTCCCCAGTGGTTTTCTGCAGTGAGTCCTGCCATAACCGCCACCCAGCAGCCTGTATCTCTTAGATCACTATTTGTGCAATCCAACCGGCCAGACTGGGGCTCCACCTTTCTGAAGAGCCAAGGGGAAGCCCAATAGAGCTTAGGAAAGCCACCAGCTTCCTCCACTGTTTCCTGAGTGCCTCTTCTGTGTCGAGCGCTCTGGGAAGGAGAGAGCAGCCCAGGGGCTGGAAAGATGACAGGTCCTCAGTTTCAGTCAGGCATGGAGAGCACAGGAGGCAGGCAGTACCGTATGCTTCCAGAGAACAGTGCTGGCCAACCCAGCCTCAGTCACCAGCAACTTCCTAAAAAAGAGCTGGGCAAGCTGAGTCCACAATGAGGAATGGGAGAGAAACACAGATGACTGCAGAGTATGGGGGTGGGGCACTGATTGAGGGGCTGGTGAGAGAGGAGAACGGTGTGAGACAGACCAGGGAGCTTGGGTTCTATCTAAGAGCAACAGGAAGCTGTGGCCAAAATTTAAACCAGAAATGATAGCATCAGACTGACCTTATTTCCTTCTTTCTTTCATTGATAGCTTGGAAGCTCAGAACTAGAATTTGCTGCCCACTACTAGCAACCATCGAGGGCCTTGGGAGAGCAATTTGGACTCATGTCTTCACTGCTTTCCTCTTATCCCTTTGTTGCAGTGTCCTCATTTAATAGCCCCATCACGTGCAAACACAAAGCCAGGCTCACACCCTTACTCTCCAAACACCCCAAGTTACACATTTATATCCCCAATTTATAGAGAAGGAAATCGAAGCTCAGAGAAGTTGAGTAACTTGCCCACCGCCTTACAACCATTTCATTCATTATTGAAACTAATTCATTATCCTACTTCCCCAACTGATTGTAAACAGAATTTGGTCAGAGACTGTGCCTGTCGTGGACTCAGGAAGCAGATCAGGGCTGTTGACTAACTAACCAATTGACTTTCCCTACTGGCGACACCCTGAACCAGGTGAGAGCAGGGCCTGGCAAAGCCAGGCTGCCCAATTCCTGGACCCAAGTGTCCTCTGCTACACCACACTTCCCTTCCCCACCTGCTTTGGCTTCATGCCTGCTGTGGTCTGAGCCTCTGCCCCAGCCCCCACACACATGCTATTTTCTTTTTGGCAGCACTGGGATTTGAACTCAGGGCCTCACACTTGCCAGGTGGGTGATCTTACTGCTTGAGCCACTCTTCCTGCCCCATGCACATGCTTTGAAAGCTATTTTAACTTTCAAGTATATCAAGTAACTTAACCGGGCTCACATTCAGGTGCTTTGGAACTAGACTTTTAAGACTAGAAGAAATCTGAGCGATGATCTGATCTGATGACTCATTTTACCTGCACTACCTCAGGCTCAGAGAGAGTAGGTGGCACTCCAAGGTCACACAGCTGGTTACCAGGGAGGTTTGGACTCAATAGCGGCTCCCACATGACTTTAAAATGTCATATGTGGTGTTTACGGTGTCCTTTTGTTCACTTGGAAACAAAGTGTAATTTTATTTTTTTTTCAGTATTACTTTACGTTTATTAAATCTTACTAACATTGAAAGAAATTTAAATAAAATTTCAGCTGCTACATGGAGGCAAAAATCCCATCTTTTTTTTTTAATTTTTTTTTTTATTCATATGTGCATACAATGCTTGGGTCATTTCTCCCCCCTTCCCCCATCCCCTCCTTTACCACCCCCCCACCCCCTCCCTCTCCCCCCCACCCCCTCCATCTCCCCCCCACCCCCTCACTACCTGGCAGAAACTATTTTGCCCTTATCTCTAGTTTTGTTGTAGAGAGAATATAAGCAATAATAGGAAGGAACAAGGGTTTTTGCTGGTTGAGATAAGGATAGCTATACAGGGAGTTGACTCACATTGATTTCCTGTGCATGTGTGTTACCTTCTAGGTTAATTCTTCTTGATTTAACCTTTTCTCTAGTTCCTGGTCCCCTTCTCCTATTGGCCTCAGTTGCTTTTAAGGTATCTGCTTTAGTTTCTCTGAGTTGAGGGCAACAAATGCTATCTAGTTTTTTGGGTGTCTTACCTATCTTCATACCTCCCTTGTGTGCTCTCGCTTTATCATGTCATAAAACTAAGTTGTTTGATATATTTAGCTATTGATCTGGGGAGAATTTATTTTTGAAAGATTTTAAACTGTGCTCAGGTACTATTTTGCCTCAGAAGTAGAGTGAGAAAGCATTGTTAAAGGTTCAGGGTCACAGCTGTCCCCAGGCCTCTCCCCTCACACTCCAGTTCTCTCCCTAGGCCATCCCATACATCATAAACATTCCACCACTAAGAGTCTCAAACAGTCACAGTAATTGTTGACATATGCACAACCCCCTTCCCAACACCATCCCCACTCTACAGAGGAGGAAAGTGAGGCACAGAGAGGTAGAACGAATCATTCAGGGTCATAGGTGCTGGCACTGCCACGGCCCCAGCTGCTGGCTCTGCAGCAGGTCCCGTTCCCCAGGACAGGATGGTCTGCAAAGCTCAGTTCTGGCTCAGGGTCCTCCTGAGGCAGGAAATGCAGAGAAAGTACCCAAATCAAGTCATGGGGAACAGGTGGCTTCCTCACAGATTGTCTTGTGGAACAGGTGGTCTAGCTCCACCTAGAACTGCCCCTAAAATGTCCCTTTTGAAATAGAATTTTCATCTGGACTCAAATCTCATTGGATTCACATGCACAATCTGTCAATCACCAAAAGCCACTCCTATGTACCACCTAAATCTCCCTGCTTGCTCATACCCATCAGGTGTTACAGGTACCACCCTTAAGCCACTTTGCAGAAGCCCACTCCCTCCTTTCCTACTTTCATCTACTATTCAATCTACTCAATCAAACCTTGCTGCTTTACAATCTGTACGTCTCTGTTAATTCTTGTTCCTGATGAGGTCTTCTCAACCAGGGTCTTCTCAGACCACCCAGTGGTAACACGCTATCCCTCCCTCCCTCCAGAGCTCCAAATCCCAATGACTGGCTTCCCACTGGGCTCCCTCTAGGTTGTCTCATAGCCAATTCAAACCAAAGTCAGCTTCTTGTCACTACACAGCCAGTTGCCCGGCATAGCACCAGTCATTGCTGGGCCTCCCTTCCTTTCCTTACCCATCTCATTCAATCCTACATATATCTCTGATCCACTCCTTCCTCCCAGAGACACCCACTATGTGTAGCCACAGTTTCCCAAGTGATCATTGTGCTGCAGTGTCAGCCATCAACCCCTGCCAGCCTCTTGTCCTCAGTCCACCTGCCCACCATATCAGCACAGGATTTCTGAAGATGGATCGCAATACAGGCCAGATCAGCTCTATTGGTAACTTCCCCTCCTCCAGGCCTGTTGCCGCGTGTCACTGAACTCTTTTGGGACACAGCCTTAGCTTTGACTCAGTTCCTAGAGCAGGCTGTGCTGATTCACAAGGCTTGCTTTTACACGTGTTTTCTTCTTCCTGGACACCTCTCCCTCCCTCCAGCATAGCTGCTGTTTTCTCCTTTGCTCCTGCCCCTCAAGTTCCCCAGCACTTTTCCAGATTCCAGGCAGCAGAAACTAGTTTATAGTGTCCAGAGAGAACTCCTTAGACACAGGTAGATGGATGGAGAAAGGAAGGAACACGTGGCATTTTGATGGTTAATTTTATGTGTCTACTTGACTAGGCTAAGAGATGCCCAGGGAGTTGAAACCTTAATTCTGGGTATGTCTCTGCAGGTGTCTCTGGAAGAGATTAGAATTTGAATTGGTAAATAAGTAAAGCAGGTTGTCCCGTGGTTGGGCAGGCAACCAATTCACTAACACAGAAAAAAGAACAGAAAAAAGGCAGAGAAGGAACTTGCTCTCTTCTTAATGGGAACATTTGTCTTTTCCCACTCTCAGAGACACTGGTGCTCCTGGATCTCAGCCTCAGCCTGAATTACCTGATCAACTTTCCTTGTCTCCAGTTTGCAGAGCATGGGGATTTCTTGGCCTCTATGATTGTGTGAGCCAAGTCTCGTGATAAATCAACTCTTAGACGTCTATATATGTCTATATATCTCTATTGGGTCTGTTTCTTTGGAAAATCCTAATATAGGTATAAAACCCTGCTGATCAGCTCCATATATATCAGCCCACCTCACTCCTGCAGAGCCCTCAGCCTTGCCCAGGCACCTGCAGTCTCCCGTGTGGGTTCCTGGCTGTGACTATGACAATTCTCCCAGACCACCTACACCCTCATCAAAGTCCCAGCCCCCTTCCACCTCCCAGCACCACTCCGTACAGCCTCCACTGAGCCCAGAACATGGATCCCTCCCCTTTCCCTCCACATCTCACCTGAGTGGCCTCCCTTGACCAGTCCCGGGAGTACAGTTGGAATCTGACTGTTGATAGCGGGGCACAGGAGCCCCAACAATCTCAGGAGAAGCCATAAACAGTTTGCTGTCTTGGATGAAGATGCTTCATAAATATTTGTGGAGTGAAGGCATGAAGGTACTATAAATATTTACACTTGAAATGCAATCAGTCTCTGAAAGAAAAAGTTTGTAAAGCCAAAGCAAAGCAAAGCATCAAGAATTCCAGACATCTGAAGTTAGCAGAGTCTGGAAGGCTGTCTTAGTGAGATGAGCCTGTGCTCCTTGCCTGGAGTTTTCTGAAGTCTTCTGCCCAGTACGTCAAAGACTGCCACCCCTGTCTGGAAACCTCTTCTAGGTGAGAGCTTTGGAGTAGGGAAGGGACTCGGGAGGTCCCCAGTGGTCCATAAGCCAGGAACTACTCCTCAGTCATATGATTGCGTCCATAACACAGACACAATGGCAGCCAAGATGGGTGTTTATAACACCAGGTGGAGTTGTGTGTGGACTTTGATTTTTTTGTTTGTTTTTTTGGTGGCACTGGGGTTTGAACTTAGGGCCTAATGCTTGCTAAGCAAGCACTCTTACCACTTAATCCACTCCATCAGCCCTTTTTTGTGATGGGTGTTTCAAGGTAGGGTCTCATGAATTATTTGCCTCGGGCTGGCTTCGAACCACAATTTTCCTGATCTCTGCCTCCTAAGTAGCTAGGATTACAGGCATGAGCCACTGGTGCCAGCATGGACTTTGTTTACTCACCAAAGGGAGGGCCACAAGGCCATATCTTATCCAGATAAGAACTTGCTCTTTCTTTCTTTGTTTTCCTCCCTCCTCCTTTCCTTCCTTCCAGTGAAAGTGCAGTAGGGGGTGGGGGAGACTGTTCCCAGCGTATGTTCTAGCTTTCCAAAGGGCAAGGCTGCCGTTACACTCTTTTGGTACTGGCAGCGTTCGTTTTGCAGCCTTTGCCAAATATCGTGAGTGATTTCTTTTCTTTTGTTTTTTATTTTCTATTTTGTTATTGCTAAAAACATCAATAAATATTTTGAGCATTATATTTATGATAAACACAGTTTTTTTCTAAAGAAAACCTTTTTGTTATTGAGTTTTTTAGGGTCTCACCATGTAGCCCAGGCTAGCCTTGAATTTGCAGTACTCCTGCCTCAGTCTCCAAAGTGTTGGATTTACAGGCATTGTACCACCATGCCTGAAAAAAAAATACTTTTAGGGGAGGATTACTAGACTAACGTGCATGTGCAGACTCAAGGCTCTGGGTTCATGTTCCCATGGTGCCTTACAGAAGTGGTGATTTCTGTATGGCTCATACAGAAGGACCACGTGTCTCCACGCTCACAATTCTGGGTTTTATTGCTCCTTTTCCTCCTTTCCAATTTGATATCCAGCTCAGAAGACAAGCAGACAAACCCTTCCAGCCGATCACTGGTACCCCAAGGTGTTTATTCAGCTGTCTCCTTGAGTTCTTGTCAATGAGGTGAAAAGGAGAAAATTCAGGGTTTATGTCTGCTTAAAATCAACCAAGTCAGGAGGCCACTCAACCTGTCAGAGCTTCTGAGCCCAGTGATTTTTCTGGAGGTAAAGCCTGTGTGGCCTCAGGTGAAGTAGAGCAACTGGTCTCCACAATTTCCTTCTTCACCTGAAGGGCCAAAATTATCCTAAGCGCCAGCATCTCAGCTCCCAGCAACCTGCCTGCAGTGGTGCCTGTTGCACGCTCAGAAGGGACCCTGTCCAGGTGTGTCTCCTCCCCTCCCCCTGCCTTTGCAATGATGGCAGGTAAGGATGCTGAGGAATGGCTGAGCGGAAGTTCATTACCAGGTATAGAATACATGGGCTATATCAGCTTGAATAGGAATAGATTTTTTTCCTAATCTCTAATCTCTACTCGCCATTTAGTGTTTCTGTCAGTAGGACACAGGTCACAAACAATACTAGTGTCAGTTTCATGGTAGAAATCACAGCTATTTTCAGATCTTTTATGCTAATGGCAGATATTTTAAGATGTCATTAAGCTCATCACTGCTTTGAAATTACAGTAATTATTGAGTCCTGCTACTCGATCTTGTTATTTAATGGGTTAATGAACAAGTGTACATATGACCATAGGCAATTTATTTCTTGAAATATTCTGATAACTATCTTTTAATATCAATGTGTTCTTTCTGGTTCTATTTATGTCATTTTAACATATAAAACTTTATTCTGGCAGGGGTTTTTATAGGCTTCACTACACACCAAAGGGGTCCAAGGCCCCCACTCCCCCAAAAAGACTAAACTTTTTGGCTTTGTGGATGAACCAAGTCTTCTGTTTTCTGTTCCCAGAGTTATAAAAGGTTTCCCTAATAATGAAAGGATAGAGGCTCTTTTGAGTATTTTCTTATCTTCCTTTTCTATTAATTACTTAATTCATTCATCATTAATTCATTCATTCAACAAACACTTTTTCAGTCCAAACTACCAGACAAACAATAAGACAACAAGGCAGCCTCATAAGACAATCTCTGACTCTGGCAGGTCAGAAGAAAAGGGCTGGATAGACCAGAGGAGTCACGGCTCTGAGAAATCAGAGAAAACACAAATTCAGATGCTCACTGCTTCAAAATCCATGGACACTCCCTCCCTGAGGTATAAATTCCATCAGAATAATTAATGGTTTCCCCTGCAGAGCTCTCGTCACTCTGAGACTCTCAATCCACTCTGTCAAAATCCTCCTCATCCCTCAACATCCTACCACAGATGCCCCTTCCAGATGGAATGAATCCCTCCCACCTTCCCTCTGCAGTCTCCCTCACAGATTTTAACACTGTCACTTTTCATTTGCATTATTTATGGGAGGCTGGCTGGCCTCCGGGATCCTGGGCCTCTGTGTTGCTGTGTTGGGAGGAACATCCCTGATCCTGGAGCCCAGTGCATCTGGTCTGCTCCAACCTCTGCTTGCTCCACTTCTTGCTGAGTGACTTGGGCAGAACTGTAACACATGCTCCAAGACCTCCCTCTGAAGTTTCTTTCTTTCTTCTTTCTTTTTTTTTAATTGTTGTACTGGGGATACATTGTGACATTTACAAAAGTTCTTACAATATATAATACTTGAATTCACCTCTCCATCATTCTCCTTTATCCCGCCCACCTCCATTCCTGGAATAGTTTCAACAGGTCTCATTTTTCCATTTTTATGCATGAGTGTATAATATTCCACCATATTCACCCTTCTGGAGTTTCTTGAGTTTCTTCTATGTCTCCCACTCACTCATAAAATGTGATTTCCAAGAAGAAGCACCACTCACTCTTCCAGCCCAACCCTGGGGGCCATTTCCACGTGCTTTCCTTTAGAGACTGACTTGTTCAAATCCTTCCTAGTCCGCCAGGCTGGGCTACCAACCCCCACCCCCGCTACATGATGACTTCCACTTAGTGCTCCTCCTTTGCTTGCTTTTGGAAGTTTTCCATAATTCGTATTTTCCAACACAAATAACCCTTTCCCCCTTCGTGTACACCTTCTTGTGTGCAGTGTCCTGCACACTTTAGTCCAACAGCCATCTATGTCCACTTGCTGGCTGGAAGTTCCTGCTACCAGGCCACATCCATACCTGTGGCCCTGGTACTAAAAGGTTATATTTACTGTCTGAACGAGGAAGTGGAGGAATGAGCAAATAAATGAATGAATAAATGAAAACCCCTCTTCTCACCAACTTTTCTCTTTCTCTTCTAATAAGTTTTGGTTTCGGGGCTGGCTTGGCACTGCCTGTGATCTTGGAAAAGTAACTACAGTCCTCTGAGACTCAGTGTCCCCTCTCCAGAGGAGGAGGGAGGGGTGGAACGAGAGGCTGCTTGGGGTGCTCTCCTGCTCCAAGTAATGGGGTTCTACTGTGTGAATTTGTAGGTGTCCCTATCTGCTGAGACAAAGAGCCTCTTAACTCTGGACACCTGTAATCCTAGCTACTCAGGAGGCAGAGATCAAGAGGATCGTGGTTTGAAGTCAGCCCTGGCAAATAGTTCGTGAGACCTTTCTTGAAAACACCCAACACAAAAAAGAAGGGCTGGAGAGTGGCTCAAGTGGTAGAGCACCGGCCTAGCAAGCATGAGGACCTGAGTTCAAACCCCAGTACTGCCAACCTCCTCACCCCCCAAAAAAAACCCAAAAAAGCCTCCCAAGCCACACTCTGTTCCCAGGCACACACACACTAAGGTCCTAATCCTAGTTGGTAACTTAGCTCTCTTGGCCCTACAGCCTTCATGTCTCTAAATCCCATCCCATTAGGCTCTTTTAAAGCACTGTTGGGATCCAGGCTCCATTTTTCTCCCACGGAACTGTGGGAGCAACTAAGCCATCTCCTGTCTGATCCAAGTCCACCCTGTCCTCTGCGCAGCCCAGACACCAGTCCTAGAGACTGGTGTTCAGCCTTCCTGCTTTGGGCAGAGGCACCTGCAGAGACTGCAAGGCACTCCAAGGTCTAGATTTGCTACTGGAACCAAAAGTCCTTGACTTCAAGTGTTTCCTTCCACAAATCTTGTGTATATTCCTCTTTCTTGCCCTTCTTAAATTCCTGTCCAGCCTTTGCCATTTGAGCTTTGTAGGCAGCTCCCCTCCTTTTTATTCTCAGAGGACAAATCTGGTTAGGAGGGATGGCCAGTTTCTTGACACCTGCAAACCCACGTGTATTTGTACCATCCTGCATGTCCTGGCCTTGCTCTATGAAGTGCCTATTCCTTGTCTCCTCAAGTTTTACTTCTAAGATTGATAAATGAGCAAATGTCTCCTATCATTAATGTTTTCTTGATCAAGAAAATTTTAGTTGCTTTCTCTCTTTCTTATAGCTGAGTTCCTTCAAATGCTGACATCTACCAACTCCCTTTACCTACCATTCTTTGTGCAGGCCTCTGCAGTTAGGTTTCTGTTCCAGTCCATCTAAGGCCATCACATTCTGCTACTCACCAACCTTTGTGGACATTGTCCTGTTACTAATCTGCCCTGGAAGTTGGGCATGGTGACACATGCCTCTAATCCCAGCTACTTGGGAGGCAGCTGTAGGAGGATCCCAGTGTGAGCCAGCCCCAGCAAAGTTAACATAAGACCCTTACCTGAAAAGCAAACTAAAAGCAAAGGACTTGGTGTAGCTCAAGTGGTAGAGCACTTTGTCTAGCAAGTAGGAGGCCCTGAGTTCAATCCCCAGTACCAAAATCATCATCATCATCATCATCATCATCATCATCATCTGGCCTGGTACCTCAAGCATACCACACGCTACCCAGGTGCTTCTCCTGGACCTTCCGTGGCTCCCATGGCTTGTCTCTGCCATCCAAGAGGATTCTTCCTTAGTCTCCTTTGCTGGTTCCTCTGTCCAACCAGCTTCCCCTGGGGTTTGTCTTTGGTCCTCTCCTATTGGGCTGTACTTGTGCTGAGACCCACACCCTCCCTAAGGCTTCCCCAGTACTCACAGGCATTCATCCCTTAATGGCTAGTGCTAGTTTGGATATCCTTGAGTTTGCAAACCTAACTTAAACCGGTTCAGAGACAAGAGCCATGCCCAGGGTGAAGATCTGGCTTCAGTCTCTAGTGACTGCAGGGACAAAATGATATCACAAGCTTTCTTTCACCTCTATCTGTTCTGGATCAACTTCCAGAAGGAGAGAGAGGGGGAGAGATGGAGAGAGAGAGAGAGGGGAGAGAGATTAGGATAAGATTCTGAATGACATTACTGAAGTTCACTTTGAATGGACCAGGCTGTGTCCCTTCGGCTACATCTGTGACATATTTCACTGGGGGGGGGTACATTTTTGTTGGCACAAGGGGTTTCCCAAAGGCCAGAGGGAGACTAAAGGAATGATGTCAGCCAACAGAGGTATGACAACACCCAAATAAGTATGTGGGGATAGTACATACAGAGCTCCTCTTTGGAGCTATGCTTCTTCCTTCCCTCAGTTACCCACTTCCCCGACAGAATTCTTTCTCCCTCCTCTGTTCCCACTGCACTTCCATTTGCAGTACTAGTGGGGGAGACAGTCCTTCATCCAGCATTGTAATACTTCATAACATATCCACCTTGGCTGCTGAAATAGGGCACCTCACAAGTGTAAGTAAAGTGTTCCCAGTTTTTAGCCTGTAGCACCTCAGGGACCCACTAAGCTTGGCACATTGTAGGTACTTAATAAATATGTTGGATTTCAAGAATGAATAAAGAAATAGATGCATTGTCTGCAGAAGCACTTAATCCTCCCACACTGGGTTTTCTGTATCAAGTGGCTGTGATGTGGAAAGGGGGAGGAGTGTGGATGTTTTATCTCCTCTGTGGAGTCCTCTGAGGCAGTGCTTGGAAGGCAGAGGGGTCACAACTTGTCTCCGTACTTGATATTCACCTATGAGTCTTTGGACTCAATTGGCACCTACTCTCCCAGACACAGAATTCCACTGGATCCTGCTGGCCGATTAACTTGATAGCCTGGGAAGAGCTCAGGGCAGGATGCAGTCTATTGTTTGCTGGAGAGGAAGGGATTCCCATGCCCACCTCAAACTGACACCTCTTTGGGGCACACATTAACAGGGTGGATACAATGCCAGCTCTGGGGCAGCCATAGACCCCCAGATAGATAGAGTCCACGTGTCAGGAAGGAGCTTCCTATCTTTGGAAAGAGTGTTTCAGACTCATGGACGCTGGTGTGGGATAAACCTGGTTTGATTACACTTTTCAGGTTTAAATTTGATGTGGCAAGTGACTTATTTTCTCTTCTACAATATGGGTTAATGGCGCCTTCGTAGGGCTGGCATAAAGATTAAATGAGGCACTGTCTTCAAAAAGCTTAGCACATATAAGTGTTCCATATGTGTAATAATAATAAATGGATTCCATTTTCCTTTTGGAAGGAGATTGTGGGTCTTAAGCTGAGGCCCAGTTCAAACATTTAACATCTATTGTGGTAAATGCTCATCTCTGGTCATTTCCAACTGCTTGGATTTCTGAAGCAAAATAAAACCCAACAGACACAAGAACAAGATCTAATTGTTTTCTTTTTTAAGGGCCCAAATCATATGAACTGCAAAAGAGGGGCTAAATGAATTAAGCCACAAAACTTTGAGAATCAGCTGAAATAGCCTGGCTTTGGAACTCAACCCCAAATGCCTATCTGAGCCAAGTATGGAACTAGATGAAGGTCATGCTGGCAACTAATGGTGTGGGGCTGGAGCTGCCACAGAAGTGGTGGGGCCACGGTGGCTGGATTGCCAAGCCTGGTCGAAAATGAACAGCAGTTATGAGTCAGCAACAGCTGGTTACTGTCATTAGGGAACACAGACTCAAGGTTGCTACAATTTGAAATAATATCACAGTTTCAGAAAGGATTCACTCACTTTTTCAGATACATGTCTGAGAGCCAGCTCTGGTCAGTAGGTCTGATATCACCCTAAGGCCACAAGATTGTAGCCTCTGATCTCAGTAGACACCTTGTCAGTGATGTTTTACTTTACGACTTTAGCAGGCCAATTTTCACTGCATAGTGTTTTTCTAAACTCTTAATAACATAATTCATTTCTATCATGAGGAGGCAATTATATGCTAATTTACAGCTTCTGCAAAGTCAACTTCAAGATTTGTCTTTTTTTTTTTATTTTGGTGGTACAGGGGTTGGAACTCAGGGCCTCACACTTGCTAAGGCGCTCTACCATTTGCGCCACTCTGGCAGCCTTAAGATTTGTCTTTTTAATATATTCTATTTATCCAGCTATTTACTGCTCCCCCAGCTCTAAACTGCTCAATTTGCTCTGTGTTAATCTGCAGTTATATTGCTTTGTAATATTGTTTCATGTACTCCACATGTCAAGGTAAGGATCTCAAAAATGTATGTTTAAAATAATAATAGAATATAATAGACATTTGTCTCTTGCTCTCTTACAACAGTCCTGAGTGGATCCAGGATGGGGAGAAGAGGTTAGGGCTCTATTCCATTCTGTCATTTAGGACCCCAAGCTGATAAATCTGTGCCATCTTCCAACCTGTGGTTTTCAAAAGTAGTCATAGTTATCTCCAACAGGGTGGCTACAGAGGAAATAGCACGAGGGCTGCCCATGGGACGTTCTTATGAATCAGGCCTAGAAATGACAATACAGCATTTCTGCTCACCTTCTTTTGGCTAGAATTCAATTGCAACTGCAAGGGCATCTGGGAAATGCCATCTGTGTGTCCAAAAGATATTTTTTGGTAAGTGCCTGCTGATGGGTCCAGATATACACTTCATCTTCTTGCCCTGACAGAATGCACTCTTCCTACTAGAGCAACAACTCAAAATCTCATCCAGCTCTATACCAGCTCCATAAGGCACAGGAGTAGATGTGGCTCCCTGAAGGCTAGAGATCTATGCACCAAGACCAGTGAGTGATCTTCCCCTCCTCTGACAATTCACAATGGTGGAGCTGGTACATAAGAACTGCAATGAAACTCCCACCAGGAACGAGGGAGACATACACTAAGGCCCTAGTCCTCAGCAACTGAGACATCCTGCCAGCAAGCGTTGAGAAAACCCCTTTGCCCTGGCAGTGGAGAAGGTCTCTGAGTAGACACTGATTCTCTGGCAAATTTCCAGGTCCTACCTCTGGGGAACTTTTCTTGCTAGTTTCCTCATGGCCACATGTGAAATGGGTGTTGGGGAGGAAGCTCTTCTCAAGAACTAGACAGCCTTGGGCAACTGCTTCCACTTGCAGCTCCTACAAGCTTGATTGTTCGAAGGCTCCAACAGAGTTTTGTCATGATTGTTTAAGTCTGGCTTGGCTTGTGTTTTTCTTGGCAGTTAAACATCCTCACAAACTTAGTAGTCAATTCAGTGTGTCAGTAGCAAGAGCTAACGTATTTTCCTGCTCATCCTTGCACGTTTTATTATTCCCTCCCCCCAAATCTAACAGAATAGTGACTATCTAGAAGTCATCTGAAACAAAAGGCACATATGGGGAGCCTTTTATCTGATGCTTGCTGAAGGGATGAAGCACCATGCTTAACTATGAGGCTTTAGTGGGCCTTTCCTGATTTCTAACTCTTTGGGGTCTAGAAGCAATAGATTTTTTCAATACTTCACAGCCTCACATTTCTGCACCTTTGACTCCTTCTCCTTTCTACTTACAAACGAATTCGTTCCTGAGCTCACCTTTTTTTCCCCCCGGAAACATAGTGAGGAAGGAGTTTCTTGGCAAACAAGAGTAGCAGGTCTCCCCCGTTCTGGCTCCTCACATTTACGAGGCTCGTGGTCTGCCGTCTAATTTATTGCAGTTTTATAAAATGCTTTGCCACCTCAGTTTCACCTCCAGTAGTTTCACCACCACCCAAGCTTTGTCACGGCCACATGGTTGAGGGTTTTTGACAGTAGCACCCCACCTGAGGGTACTCCTTTCTGTATTAACTGAGGTTAGTCACTGAAGCAGAAGATTCTAAGATGCCCCATAATGAATCACTCTTGTTCATGGATGCTGCCTGGTTCCAGGTTAGTGGGAGGGCACTCCACTTCAGCCATGCTCAAACAAGGGCTTCGTCATCTCCATGGTTTCTGTTCCATCAGTGGGAGAAGGGGCATAGCAGTTCACTGGGAGTGGTTTTCTTATGGGCCAACTCGGGAGTCTTTGGTCACTTCAGTGCTCATCCATTTACTAAACCTGAGTCCCATGGTCACATTTAACTCCAAGGAAGGTCGGAGAAATAATTTAGCTGTGTCCAAGTAGAAAGGATAAACAACATGTCTCAGTTTGCCTTTTTGGATTTTTCTAGTTAGAGTGAAAGTCCAACTTCCTGGGAATATTTCCAGGGAAATCAGTTCAGTTGGTCCACCCTAAGAGCCTGCATCATATTCTTGGTCCTTAAAGAGAGACATTGCTATTTTCATGGCCTCGTAGTCTATAGTGCACGAATTAAGTGCATTTATGATTCGGTAGGGTGGATTGTTTTGTTGAGGTAGGGTCTTACTATGAAGATCAGGCTCTAGCCTCAAACTCATTATGTAGCCCAGGCTAATCTCAAACTCACTATCCTTCTGCCTCCACCTTCCAAATTCTGGGATTACAGGCATGCATACCATGCCTGGCCAGGGCAGATTATTTTATTTGAAATACATGTCATTCCTGTACATTTGGAACGCGTGATGCAAACTTGTAGTACACACATCTGCATACACAGCGTCTGTCCCTCAATAAGTCAGCTCTAAAATGGAGTGGTAGGGTCACCCTGCCATGAGGAAATACTACCCTTTCAACAAGAGCTTTTAAAAGAGTGCCTGGAAATATTTTTGCCAAAGGGTTCATCTAAGAAGGAAAAGCAAAGGAATGATTTGGATTCATATTAATGATCCAGATTAATATAGCATAAGGTAAATTTTGCCGGAAAACAACTGACCTCATTTGTTTTAAAGGCATCTGCACGAGCTGCCCTTGAGGACAGGGACTGTGGGTTGGTCACCATACTTACCTCTGGCATGTAGGAGGGACTAAACAAACTGACACATGGCTTAGTAGACCCCCATGCCCGTTTTCTCTTATCCAAAAGGTTTTTCTGACTTGTTTTGCTGTGAGCTCCCAATTAGGACAGGAGCTTGGTTTTTGAGATGGAAGATGGAAAACAGGAAACTTGTGTCCTATGGGCCAATTAGCTTACTTTGGTCTGCACAGTGCTAAGATGACAGGACTTTCTGGACTGTACCCTGGACTTCTGGATTTTGCAAAGCTGAAAGTTCTGGCAACGCAGTGCTTGATTTCCCACACGGCAATGTCCACATGGGCTCAAGGGGAACCTGCCCTGCTAGATGGAGCATCCATTGTCCAATTGCCAGCGTTCCTTCTGCATTTCCTATTGCCTTGCCCTTATTTACTCACTCACTCACTCACTCACTCACTCACTCACTCAAGTAACTTCGTTTTCATATCCTGGTAGACACTGGTGTTTGAAACACCTGGTTTAAAGCTCAGATCTACCTTGTAGTACTGTAGTCGTTTTGCACATTTTTTAAATGACTAATGAACCTCCCCAGTAGCTGTTGATGGGGGCTATTACTAATTCTAGTGACATCAGATGTGCCGGGCACTCTCCCTAGCACTGTTTTACATAGACAGCTTTCCCCATAATGAACTCAATAATGACATATCATTTATTTGCTTCCATCAATGTTTTTTTTTTCAAACACAGACAATTCCCAATTACTCCCTTCTCTAATTCACATCAATGAAACAGCTGTTGTTTGATAGTATTTCTTAGGTACAGAAGAAAGGGTGTGTTCTGTTCATTTCTTCCTTTGCCTATTTTCTTAGTAAGGTTTAAACAACTATTGTCCAATGCTATGTCAAAGCTATTAGAAAATAAAGCTGCCACGGATTTATTCCTGTGAAAAACATGGAACTAAACATATTTAAAAAACAGAAACAAGAGGATGAATGAGTCAAAATTTAGACCAATGGCTACCGCCTTAAAGAGTTGCTCTGACCTCATCCCTGCACTTACGGCTTTCCATCAGCACCTGCTTACAAAACCCCATGGAGACAGTGTGTCCCCATTTCATGTATGAGGACACGGAGACCAACACGGAACGTGCCCTAGATCACTTAGCTAGGAACTGGCAGAGCCAGGATTAAAACCAAGTTAATTTCGGCCCAAGAAGTTAAATGAACCAACACATCACACCTAACACCCTCTTCTCCAAATGCAGATGGTAGTAGCATCCATGGCAAGATAGAACTACCATGGTCTGAGGGCTTTCATTCCTTCTCCAAAGGTCAAACAGCTAGCTCCTGCAGGGCTGGGCCTCAAGCAGCCAGACACCTCCCATTCAGCTCCGTTTTTCTCCCATACACCAGTGCAAGAGTCTTGCCGCACAATCTGCTTCCAAGTTCTGTTGGTGGAAAGCCCTCCATTTTCAGACCACTTTAATCTAAGAGGAAAGGAAATTTCATTTTGTTTGCTTCTGTTTCTAATCTTAATCTCATTATTGCTGTCCAAATGGATTTGAAGTGGACATCTTGTCAGGCCCTGGTAGCTTCAACTACTTACTGTACACAATGCAAGGGCCGGTGGTGTCTGTATTGAAGTTCATTTTCACTTCTAATTTTGGTTATAATTAAATTTTATACATTTCTTGGGTAAGTTTAAAACTCATTTTGGCAGGGCAAATTCATCACATAATACAAAGTATAATTTTGCTTTTAAAGTATGCAAAAATAAAAGCACAGACTTACTGAGTTCTGAACACAGTTAATTTGAAACAGAAAACAGACATTCATTAAAATCATGTAAAATTCCTCCTGCTTCTGCTTCACTGGGCAGTGGTCCCTCCTACTGCAGCTGGTGATGTCATGAACACCCAGTGCTCGCACAACATTCCATTCCCCTTAGAAATTGTTGCTGTTCCATGGAACAATCAATTATATAATAACCCACTAGGCAAAGGCCTAGTCAGGTCTATAAGCAAGTAGGAAAATGCCTTTTAAAATCACCTTAAAAATGGAAAAATGATAAAGAAAAAAAATCACCTTAAATGTGTCTATGTCAATCACTTAAAGTATGTCTAGTAATTACTAAAATGAGGAACGTATATGACAAACATCTTTTGATTTTAGCAATTCATTCTTATTTCACATATAACAAGCAGGTACTAAAATTTCAGGGGAGCTCCTTTTTAATAGAAAGACCTTTCAGAAATCTGTTGAATAATGGAGAAGAGATTTGTAAAACAAAATTCTTCATAGTTACCAACTACAGTATTAAGGAATTTCACTAAAAACAAAAAATGAAATGACAAGGGATTTCTATTTGTTACCAGTTTTTCTTTTTGAAGGCAATGTAATTAACTGTTTTATGAAGTTATCTAAACTTTCCTATGACAAGGAGTTTTCAAGTCGTGTCCAAATGCCCCAAGTGTCTTTAGGCCACTGCCATCAGTCCATGGTGACCAGCAGTTCAGCAACACATCCACTTTCTCACATAGGCACACTGTCCAATACTTTTTAGGAAGCTCTGATGTTCCATTTGCCTATCAGTCTTCTACCAACTCTGTATTAGAGAAACGAAGGATTCAGAATGTTAGGTAAGCATTAGAGCTTGTTTACACCTTGATTCCCGTTGTGCAAAGGTCTGTTGCTAAGGTCCTGGGGCAAATTAAAGAGCTAAGTCCACCCTGCTCACTTGCTGGCTGGCATTTTTCCTACAGTGGAATGGAACCCCTTAGGCTCACTGCACTTGCTTTAGGACTCCAGTGTTTGTTCTGACCTATCTTAAATCTTACAGAATCAACTAGGAGTGATCAATGCAGGTCCTATTTCAAATCCAGTACAGGCAACCCTTAGAATCACATCTTGGCTTGGACCACAAAAAAAAAAAAAAAAAAAAAAAAAAAAAAAGTCATCCCAAGAGCTAGAAACTTATTCCACCCTAGGAAAGGACATCCCATCCCAAGGTGGTAGCATTCTTAACATGGAAAGCAGCTTTTCTAACTTCCATCTTTTGATCCTAATTGGGACTACATACAGAATAAGCCTCATTCCACCTCTCAGTTCACTGAACACTGAAGATTAAGATCTTCACTGACTCTCACAATTTTAAAGCCATAGTGAAGATTTTTCTATCCCTCTCATCAGCCCACAGGGGTGAAGCAACTTATCCAAATCATACAATAGTGAGAAGAACTGAACCATCTCAGCTTTCTCTTCTCTTAGCTGAACAATGCAATGTTGGTTTCCTCTTACTTTTGTATCAAACCACTAGTGTCCCTTTGTCCAAGCCTTCTATCTCCCATCAGGATCTTACTAAACTGCTTTAACTTTATCTAGAAATAGTTGTGCAGATGACAATTATATTAACGCTGTAATGTGGAAACACTTGTTTATCAACATTTTATATGCTTTATTGAAAGTTGACAAGTACAACAGTTAATACAGTGACACCTTATAACTGTGTAGAGAACATGCACAGAAACATATGCATTAACTACTATACAGGTGAGAGGCAGAAGCCCTACTGGGAAACCCATCCATTAGCTAGAACTGATCATTCTTCCAAGTGTTCAACCAGCTCAACAGAAAGACTTCGGTGAACAGGGATTTACTTCTGGATATTCAGCAGCTAGATTTCAGATTTCACAAAGGTGACTAACTGTGCCAAATTCTTAAAATTTCTTCAGGTGTGATTTTTGTCATGTAGCAGTTTTTATATTGATCTCTCTATAAAAGACAATCTACACCTCTTCAGACAGCCAATGAAACATCTAAATTTCAAACTATACAACCTAAATAGTAGTTACAGTCCTCTATTGTACAAAATAGTTACACTACATACACAAATATACAATAAGCAAAACAACCTTCATAGTAAGATAGCCTAGGTCCCAGCTACCTGTCACCGTTTTGTCACTGATAGTTTTGTGTCACCCGCTGTTTCAGAAAAGAGGCACAGTACTATTATTCTTTTATGGACTTTGGTGACAGTCGTCAATGTGTACAATGACTGTATCCCCCTCATTTTAGTCTTGTCTCTGGCCTCTCTTTCAAGTTCCTCATGGGGGGGGAGAGAGGAGAGCGCAGAGTGCAGAGTCCAGGAGGAGCCCATGCTTCCTAGCCCCACCGCACACGGTGCAAACAGGAGAGACAACTCTTGGAAGTGGCGTGGGCAGTGGGAAGGGATGGAAAGGCACACAGCTCCTCAGCATCAATTAAACCATTCCTCACATATCTGCCAAGCTGCACCAGGCACATCCATGTTAATTCTCTGATTAACCTTTAATTCACCCAACTAGTAAATTTCTTCAAGCCAAAAGCATATGAGTGTTTAATACTGGAAAAGATAATGGCATGTCAGTCTCACATCTCTTTTGCAGCGAGCAATGAAATGGGTGACTGTGGAGGCTGACTCTTCCTAGCACATCTTCTCGGTCTCTTCAGTTCAGACAGCAGCAGCCAGTTCTGCCTGGGCATAGGAGGCTATGCGGTTGGTCCTGAGCCCTGGGACGCTGGCTGGGCGGGGGGCTGTGTGGTCCCCTGTGGCTGCGTGGTGGCAGGAGGAGAGCCAGTTTGCAGCTGGGCCTGAAACTGGGCGAGCTGCTCAGGACTGGCCAGTGTCTTCAGCAGATTGTTTTCCTGCTCCAGCTGGGAATTTTTCTCTATTAGTTCTTTGATTTGCTCTTTCAGAACCTCCACTTCCTCTCTAACTGCATACATCAAATGGCTTTTCACCAGATCCTGAAAGGAAGATGAAAAGAAAGGGTTTAACTTCCTGTTCCCTTCCCTAGTTCTGAATTTTTAAAGCGTTATTTTTGCATAGTTCTCCCTAAGCATTCCCATATTCTGCTCCAAAGTTCATTAAATGGCACTTGGGAAAATGTGAATATAATCACGACCGCACAGCACTTAAGTTTAATGTACCAGTGATCAAGCTTTTTAAAATGCTTTGCTTTCTCTACAGACATCAGCCAGAAATGCACAGTCCAGTTTCCTATTCCAGATGGAAGAACACACGGGACTCCTCCACGCGGGCCCTAGGTTCCCGGGCCTGGCGGTTGGGAGGTGGAGAGGCCCGCAGCCTAGTGGTCGCTCCCCACCCCCCTCCCAGTCCCTCGCCAGCCAGCCTGCCCAAGACGCCTCCCTCAGTCAGCACCGGCTGCAGCCAGTTCCTACAGAGCATGTCGCCGCATTTTCTTCCCTCCACCCGGACCTCCCCACCCCGTTCGTGATTAAGCTGACATCACAGAAACCTGGGCAGACGTTGCAGCCAATGAGAGCTCGAGTTATTTATAGCTCTGAATTAAAGGTTCAGAGTTTGCCTAGCAACAGTGGGCAGAGAATCCCGTGAGAAGAGCCACAGGCACTGCTCCAATAACAAAGAACAGCCAAGGCGGAAATAAAAAATAGGAGAAATCCAGGCACAGGCGAAGAAAAACAAAACTTTCCTCCGATCCTCCTGTATTGTGCAGTAGCACAGCGCGCGGGGATCTGTGTGCGCTGTCTAGACGGCTTTCCTTCAGCGCCCCACTTGTTCTGGAGGGCCTTCCTTCAGCGCCCCACTTCTGGGGCCCTCCTCTCTCCGGGCTAGCTCCTTAATAAAATCTTAGGGTTGTAGTAAAGCCACATCCCTAAAGATGTGTCCAGGACCTACAGAAGGAGACGCTACTTTCCTACCAGAAAGGGACACCCTGAAAAAATCCTGACATTCCGTGAAACCTGCTCGGGAAAGAAGACATTTAATACCCCGGGGGCCCTTCCTCCCTCGATGGGAGCCAGCCCTGGTATGTGACTTCATGCTGGCAAAGGAGAGAGCACCGGCATTTTCAAATGGATGAGGAGCAACCGACATCATCCGAGCCTAAGGGATGCACTGGTTCCATCCCAAGACACCTCGCTTTTTTGTGCTGTACCCACATTATGTACCAAGGATTTTTAATCAGTACATACCATAGCTTGCTCGATTTTGTTGTCGATAGCTACCACACTTGCACCAGAGGAGCTGGAGAAGAGAAAGGATAAAAAAGACATCATCGATAAACAGAATTTATCTTAAAAGTCCAAGATGAAGATGATGTTATTAGCATCATATTTTGAATATTCTTTAACGCTATAAAATGTATCACCCTCTAAAAAATACCAGTCACTCTCTTACTAACGAATATCCAGGCATTTCCCTATTTTAGTGAGCCACAAAGGGCTAAATTACATAATGTGGAAAAGCCTGTTGGAAAAGCCTGTTCTCTGGGCAGACCTGACAAAATAAAGCTATTCTGAACATTTCAAAAACCAACGTCCGTGTCAGGGTAATCTCTCGGCAATGGACAAAGGAATTCGCCTGGCTATCTTTTACCTGCGTTAGTACAAGGATCTCCCGAGTAAATTTAAAGAAACTATCCCAGCCGACATTTACCTATTGTCAAGTCTCACAGATGCGTTTTCAGTTCCCAGCAAAGATGACAAGAAAGAAATTGAAAAATGTCTCAGCTGGTAAACTCCTAGATCCATCGCCACTGGTCTACACCATTGGGATTTCATGCAATTGCAGCCAAAACCACCCTCGTGGAAAAAGAAAGAGGGAACGCCGGCAGCCTTGTTTGAGCCAGACAAAACCTCCTAGCTTTCTGCAGCCCAAGGCTAGAGGAGAGCGCAGCAGGGCTGGTAAAGGCACCGGCTTCTGGGCTTGGCGACTGGCTGGAGAGGATCCCAGATCCCAGCGCTGCGAGGAGCTCGGTGGGTCGGAAGGCAGCCGGCTCCACTCAGCTCTAGACTGGGTCTCCCCGCCCCAGTGCAACATATAGGCGAGGAGGAGCGGCGCCGATTGGCTCGCGCGCCATCGGCCCGCCCCCCGCTGCCCCCGCCCGCCCGCACCTCCAGGCCGGCTCCGGGTGGGCCGCCTGGCTGCGCTCGGGGCTGTGCGGGCCGCTGTGGCTCCACGCCTGGGCAGGGGGCGGCGGGGTCCCTGAAGGTACCATCCCGCCTGCACGTGCTTACGTTCAGGAGGCAGAGCCCGTCCCGAGCCGAGCCCAGCGCTTGTCGCCGCGGCTGCTGAGCCGAGAAAGCTTCCTATTTGCAACCAGCACTGCCTGAGCTACTGGGCATGCCCAGTCCCAGCACTTAAGACTCGCAGGAGTGGAGTGGCTCGATTTCAGTCGTCTCGTTCTCACAGGCAGCAGTAATGGGAGGATTTTAAAGGCGGGTTTATTAATAAGGAAATAACTAGCGCAGAAATATTTTTAAACGCTAATGAATCTTGGAGAGAAAATTATATTTTTTGAGCGACACCTTTACATGAATTTATCAAATCGTGTACAACAGAACAGCAACAAAGACATTACATTTTCTTTCCTAGCCGTATAAAAATGTAGTAAAAGGAATCCACAGGAGGAAATGCAGAAAAATCTTTCCCAAATGTCACCTGAGCAGTAAGTCTTAAAATTGCATCTTCCTAACAGCACCAGTAATTATGCCTTCTTTCGTTTATAGCTAGAAAAGTCAAGCCACAGGCTGAATCCTAAATCTATCTTCAGCAAGTCCCTAAGGCAAATTTTTAGAAGTGGCAATTCCTTTCAAGATTAGATCCTATGAACCTTCTTACATCAGAAACACTGAAATAATGTCAAATATGCTTTAAAAGAACACAACTCCTTGAAAGTAGTTCCTGCACATTTGAAGGGTCCAAAACCAGTAAAACAAGGGATAGGACGGTGGCAAAAAAGAGTTTGATCAAGAGATGCTGCAGACTCACCTCTATTTCACCCTACAGAATACTTATCAAATAATTCCCTTCACCAAATCAGAATCGAGATATCTGGGTGATCTCACTTCTATTAAATATTTGTGAGGATGTATCAATTAAGGTTATGATTAAATATACTATAAATAAGGTTAGAAGTTTGTTTATTACACAATATAGTTTGCAGTAGACTTGAAAAGGAAAATTTAACTTCTACAATACTGCCCTCTAACGGCACAATACTATAAAAACAGAAAAACGAAGTACTTGGGCCTCTAGTCCACAGGCAAGTTGTAGCATCAAAAATAATTCCAACATAAAATTTGACTGCCTAAATACACATCCTACACACACACACACACACACACACACACACACACACACACACGTTTGAGATGCATACTATGAACTCTAAAGCTAATAAGCCAAAATAGAAGGATTAAATGTAATCAATAAAATGTGCAACATACAGGAAGACAGATAAAAGAAGAGGGAATTAAAGCAATAAAGAACAAGATAGATTCAAACCATGTATGTCGATAATTGCATTAAATGTAAATAATCTAAATTAAGTACCACAATTAAAGGTAGATTGCCAGACTGGGTGGAAAAGTAAGACACAACTATGTGCTGCCTATTATAAACAGACTTTAATATAAACACAGGAATAGGAACAATAAGAGAAGGGAGGAAGATTCCAATGTTCTCAATAATCAAAAGAAAGCTGGATTGGTGATATTACTCAAAGTGGGCTGCAGAGCAGATATTATTACCAGGAACAAAGGTCATTTTGTAATGATAATGTGTCAATGGTTTGTATACTAATAACAGAGCTTCAAAATCCATGGAGTAAAAGTTAGTTAGATTGCAAGAAGAAATTTTAGAAAATCCATGAGTATAATTGGTAGTTCATCAACCCTCTTTCAACAACTTAAAAGAATAAGTAAGTTGAAAGCAAGAATACAGAACACTTGAACAATACTACCAGCCACTTGAGTTAATTGATGTCTACAGAACATTCTAACCAACAATAGCAGAATACACATTCTAAGTACACAAAGAACTTCTAGCAAAATAGATTATGAGACATAAAAGAAGTCTCAATAACTTTAAAAGGATTCAGATAATACAAAGTATCTTTTCTGACCATAATGGCATTAAATTAAAAATCAATAACATAAAATTACCTTAAACGTTGGGAAATAAAATAAGACATATCTAAATAACTCAGAGGTAAAAGGAGTAATACATAGGGAGACCAGGGCTGGGGATGTCGCTCAAATGGTAGAGCGCCTGCCAAGCAAGTGCAAGACCCACAGTAAAAACCCAGTACTGCCAAAAAAGTGGGGAGGGGAAACTAGGAAGTATTTTGAACTGAAAGTACAAATATAGCATATCAAAATGTATCTCAATAAATATAACAATTTAGATGAAAATGATACATTCTTAGCTATAAACTATCATAATTCACATGGTAACATATAGTCTGAATTTGTAGTTTAAAATCTTCCTATAAAGATTTTTTTATAGGGCTGGGGGGTACTGGTATATGCTTGCAATCCCAGCACTTGGGAGGCTGAGGCAGGAGGATATTGAGTTCCAAGCCAGCCTGGCTACATAGTCAGACACTGTAAAAGAAAAAAAGAAAGAAAGAAGGAAAGGATGGAAGGCCTAGATGGGTTCACTGGTGAATTCTACCAAACATTTAAAGATGAAATAATACTAATCCTACACAAACTTCCCCAAAAACTAAAGACACTTCATAGCTCCTACTAAGAGGCCAGCATTCCCCTAATACTAAAACCAAGTGAAGATATTGTGAAAGGAAAATAAGTCTACAGACTTTCAGCCCTATTGAATAAAGACACAAAAATTCTTCATTTCAATAGATGTAGAAAAGGCATAAGACAAGACTTAGTCCACTTAGGATAAAATCTCAGTGAAATAGGAACTGAAGGAGTTAACGCATTCATGGAGATATCATATGTAGCGGGAAAAGAATGTTTTCCTCTTAAAAGATCAGAAGGCAAGAATTTATACTCTCAGTAATAAAAAGGAAAAGGGAAAAAAAGCATCCAGACTATAAAGAAAAAAAATAAAATAACCTCTCTTCACAGATGACATAATTGTCTATGGAGAAAATCCTCTGGAATCCACAAATAAATTGCTAAAACTAATAAGAAGCATGTTTCTGAAGGTCACAAGATATAAGTTCAATGTTTAAAAATCAACTGCACTTATATTAATAAACAATTAAAAATTAGAAATTTAAAAATTTCCATTCTAGCATGAAAACACATTAAGTAGGTATAAATCTAACAAAATATGTATGAGGTCTAAATGCCAAAACAATAAAATATTGACAAAAAAATTAGAGAACCTAATAAATGGTGAGCTATATATACTGTATTTGTCAATTGAAATAGTCAATATCATCATCAGTTCTCCACACCCAAAACTACTGTATAGATTCAATGTAATCCCAAACAAAATCCCAGCAAAACTTTTTATGGAACAATCATGGCAATTCTAAAATTTACATGCAAAGAAACCAAAATAATCAAAACAAGATTTGAAGAATTCCCACCACCAGATCTCAAGACTTTCTGTAAAGTTACTCTCCTCAAGATAGTATGGTATTTGTCAAAGGACCGACATATACAGAGTAACAGCCCAGAAGAGAGAGGGCAGAAAGAGATCCACATGTAACAGGAATGTAAAACAATTTTCAACAAAAATGTAAAGGCCATTCAAAGCAAAAATGATCGTCTTTCCAACAGATGGTGTTGGAACAACTAGATAACCAAAAACAAAAATCAGAACAAACAAACTTAGCTTGATTCATCTCTCATATGATATGATAGAAACATTAAGTAGTTCATAGACCTAAATGCAAATTCCAAAACCATAAAACTCCTATAAGAAAACATAGGAGAAAATATTTCACTCATTGGTTAGCAAAGATTTCTTAGATATGATAAAGGCACAATCCATGAAAGCAAAAAAAAAAAAAAACAGACTTTTCTCAAAATGTAGAATGTCTGTTTATGAAAGACAATGCTACAAGAACATTTCAGGGAAAAAAAAAAAAAAGAGTATTTCAGAGGTGTGGCTCAAGCAGGAGAATGCCCTTTTTAAGCACAAAGCCCTGAGTTCAAACCCCATCCCATCCTCCCCAAAACAAATAAAAACAGAATATTGCAAGTCTAAAACTGATAAAAGGCATAAAGACTCATCAGTAAGAAAATTAACTCAATAAAATAAAAGAAATGGGCAAAACATTTAACTGATGTTTTATTAAAGATATATGGTCAGTAAATAAACAAATGGAAAAATGCTGAATATCATTAATCGTTACAGAAATGTATACTAAAACCATGAGATGCCTTTATATAACACACCTATTAGAATGGATAAAATAAGATTTTAAATAATTTTAAACCTTTAAGTACCAACGGTTATAACAAGAAGGCAGAGCAACTGGAATATTCATGTATTGACGGTAGAATGCAAAATGGTATAACCACTTTGCAAAACAACTTTTTTCAGTTGCTTAAAAAGCTAGATGCATGTTCCATAAAACTCAGTAATCCCAATTCAAGCTATTAACATGTTGTCACCAAAATCTTTGGTGGCTTTATCGTGATCACTCCAAATTGGAAACAGCCCAAATGTCACTTAAATGGAAAAACAGGTAAACAAACAGTGATATGGCTATATAATGGAGTCCTACTACTCAGCAACAAAAAGAAATGATGACTAACATAACAGCATGAATGAATCTCAAATATACCATGGTAAGTGAAAGAAGCTAGACTTTGGCTGCAAAGATTTGATCACATTTATATGGCATTCCAGGAAAGGGCAAACTATAAGGACAGAAGATAGATCAGAAGTTGCCAGAGCCTTGGTACAGCAGAGGGGAAGTTCTTGTGGTGATTGAACTATTTCCTGTCTTGACTGTGATATTGCTACACTCACAGTTTGTGTTTTTCAAAATTTGTAGAATGATACACTAAAAAGGGAAAGTTCACTGTATTTAAATTATACCCTAATTTTTTAATGGCCATCTCTAGGTAGCAGATTAGGAAAAATGGGAAAAAAGGAACTGCTACTATTTTTCCTATTAATTCTGTTTGATTTTTACATACAGAGATGTGTTCTTTTTATTGTGGGGAAAAAACATATATCACGAAATTTATCATCTTAATCTTTAAATATATATGCACATTGTTGTTGAACACCTCCAGAACTTTTTTGTTCTGCAGAAGTACCCATCAAACAACTCCCCATTTCACCCTTCTCCCAGCCCCTGGTAACTGCCATTCTACTTTCTATTTCTGTGAATGACTAGGTATCTTTGCATTTTGATTAAAAACATTTTAAAATAAAAGCAAAAAAGAAAAAAAAACTACTAAAAAGTCATAACCCAAAGACTTGTATCTATTTAATGAAAAGAACTTAAAAACTGACTCTTACAGACAATTAATTGTCCTATGAGCATATGAAACAAACTACTGGAGATGAATTTTAAACTGCAATTTTGCTTCACTCTCAAAGCTACTGAATTTGGCAATTCATCTGCAAAAGTAACTCAGCTACATTAATAATACCATTCCCTAAATCCCTTATTAAAAGACTTGTAAAACTTGTTTAACGTGTGAAAAATTTAAGAACCCTAAAATGTTAATAAATTTATAATCTCATATTTGCTTATACATACCTACACACAGTACATAAGGCTCTCTTTAAATATAGCTTTCTCTGTATTTTTCTGTCTCTAACACTTATGATTGCTTTTAAATTATTACAATTCTAAAAACAATTTGTAGTTCTTCCATTGTTGTCTGCACATGATTCTATTTTCTTTGCCTTACTGAACATAACTTTAATTCTAAAAGAACATGTTCATGCTGAAACACTCAGGGCTCCCCAGCCATTGTTTCAGACAGTCAGGAAGACTTCATTCCAGAGGAATGGCTCTTGGGAATTCTACAGTAAGGGCAGGAGACAGACTCAACTCTCCTCAATGCCTTTAAGCCACATATTCAAACCTGTTTCTACTTTTCTTTGTGAGAACAGTTATCTGCAGCCACATTTCTTCATGAATACTTGTACTAAACAGTAGTAGATTATGAAAATCAGGAGCCACAAACAAAACAGGCATCACAGATTTAGAAGCCAAATGATATTCTATATAAAACAACTGAAGAAGTGAAAAGTTGTCCTAATTATGATTTTCTATTTCAAGAACCTCATGCAAAGAGGAGACTACTAAGACAGTGGAAGGGGAAAGGAAAAGAGGAGAGCCAAGAGGGATAAGAAAGTAAAAGGGTAAATATGATCAAAGTATATATGCACATATGGAAATGTCATGTTGAAACCCCTGTGCACAATTTAATACCCACTAAAGAGCCTGACGCCAGTGACTTAGGCTTGTAATCCTAGCTACTTAGGATGTTGAGACCAGGAGGATTGCTGTTCAAGGCCAGCACAGGCAAAAAGTTCCTGAGACTCCATCTCCACCACTGGAAGTGTGGCTCCTGCAGTAGAGCGACTGCTTTGCCAGGGCAAAGCCCTGAGTTCAAACTCCAGTCACACCAAAAACAACAATAATTATACACACTAACAAAAAGAACCTCATGCAAGTCTCCTATCAAAATGACTATTATTTCTACTTTACTATTGTATAGCTAGTGGAAAACAGATGCTTTGAGCTCCTCTCATACTTTAAAAATAATTATCTAATGCTAAATTTTCATGATAAAATTCCAATAATAAGCAGTACAAAGCAAGAGCCAGCAGGAATAGACTAATCATTTTTCTATGCACAGGGAATATGGGGCCATTACAGACAGTCCCATGGTGACCCTACAACAATCAGATGAAGCACAGTTAAACAGTCTTATTCACAGAGGTGAAGACGAATTTGAGGACATTGCATTGCTACTGAACGTCTAATGAGGCAAGGCTTAGGTGAGCACTAGCACACTGAGAAAGACAATTCTGTCATCTCAGTGTGCTTAATAATTACCTCTGCTTTGACAAAGGACACACTTCTACATCATGGCCTCTTAGGACACCAGCTCTGTGACTTAAATGGTATCTAGGAGTTTCTATAATTCTCTGATTTACTCAAAATTTTAGACATAAAATGGACCTTGAGATCATTTAGTTCTAGCAGCCTTGTTCCATAGGTTTAGAAATGGAGCCTCAAAGACATTATGTGTTTTGTCCAGGGTTTACCTAATTAATTATAAGATGGGACACAGAGACAACTTCTCATTCAATATGTTGTACTGACTGAAATACAGACCAGAAATTCCAGAACATTGTAGCTAGAAGGGTTAAGAGATCAGTAAGTGGAGACCTGCTGATCTCAATGGAACCACAGCAATCACCTAAATAAAGCTTCCCATTTTACAGATGAAGAAACCAGATCCCAAACGTGGAGTATGAGCCCAGCAACCTAATGCAAACCGGCCATCCCCAGCTCTCTGCTAGAATGTGGGCCAGGCTGACTGGGCACTCAGGTAAGTTCTAATGCCAGCTAGTTCTACAGTCCGAGAAGGTGCTCTCTAGGCACTGGGAAAAAGTCCTGGCAAACATAGGGATATTCCAAACATAAGGATATTCCTGCTGACTGGTGTATTATGGTGGGAACATGCCAAAGAAGATTTTCAAATTATGTTTTCATAGCAGTTCTTTGGAGAGCCCTCAAGAGCTGTGCAAAGGGTCAGAGGGAGTCCACATGGACCAGAGAGAATGATACTCGCTTATAAATAAGGAAAGCAGGCTGTACCCTAAGGGCTGTGGCCAGAATGAAAGGAGAAATGGCCTTAGTAGCATGACACTTGGAGAACCCGATGTCTTCCCAATGCTCCACATGGATCTTTACTCTTAGTAGCCATCACCTTGGGTCTCCTTCTACATCATCTTTGTGTAATTCTGACCTTGCTATTCTCTCTTATTCACAACTACGTAAAGATAAGAGGACAAGGTGATGGAAATACTGAAGGATTGAGTGGGGCTGCTGAGCCCAATGAGGAGGGAAATGTAAGAGCACGATAATCATTCGGATCCCTTGTTAGTAATTAGACTTGCTGCCAACTACTGTAAGAGAAGTGATCAGTGTGATACATCTTAGCTAGAAAGATGCAAACTACAATTTTAAAGATTCCATACATTAGCTCTTATGCATCCTTTCATTCATTTATTCGTTATTTATTTAACAATGAGCACCATGAAAGGCCAGGAACTTAGGACATGGCACTAAAATCATCAAAATGAGTAAGAGAGTCCCAGCTTTCAATAACTCAGGCAGTTGTGTGTGGGGGTGGGGGGTAGGAAAAGTGGTATCTGATATAAACTAAGTGTACATAAAGAATAGGGTTAGCAGAGAAGAGTATAGTGGTGCACATCTATAACCCCTATGCTCGGGAAGCTGAGGCAGAAGGATTGCAAGTTCAAGACTAGCTTGGACTACATAGTGGGACCTTATTTCAAAAAACATGGTAGCTCTTACCTGTAATCCCAGCTGTTAAAGAGGCAGAGGTTGGGAAGATTGTGGTTGAAGTTAGATCCCCATCTCAACCAAGTAAGTCAAGCGAGGTGATGCACACCTAAGTCCTAGCTACTCTGGAGGCCATAGGTAGGAGTATCATGGTCTGAGGCTGGACCTGGGTTAAAAACTTGAGACCTTACCTCAGACCTTACCTGAAAAATAACTAACACTAAAAAAGGGCATAGTTCAAATGGTATAGTGCCTGCCTAGCAAGTGTGAGCCCCTGAGTTCAAACCTCAGTACTGCAAAAAGCAAACAAAAAAAGAGAGTTAGTAGAAAGAAACCAAAGGATGTTTCTGGGTCTTGAAAAACAAGTTGACAAGTTGTACTCCAGGGACAAGTAGAATGAGAACACTCATTAAAAGGGAAAGGCTGGACAAACGCCTGGGTCACAAGGTGGCAAGCTGAGTCTGGACCCCTTCAGAAGCAGGGTGTTGCTAGGGAGTAGGAAGTGGAGGAAGTGTAGAAAGAAGCAATGGAAGAGAAAAAGGTTAAGACAGGCTAGGGTCTTGCAGGCCATGGGCTGGAGACTGGACTTTAGTCTGAGAGCAATGAAGGCCACACAAAAGGATTTTATGCAGGCCAGGGATGCAACCAGGTATGTGTTTTTAGCAAGGTCACTAACCACAAGGCACCAGACTACAGGAGATGGAAGTGGGGGCAAAAGAAAAGAAACAATGAGGGGAGGGAGATATTCAGGACACAGAACTGATAGGACTGCCTTGTGGGAGGTAAGGCAGGCAGGACAACTGCCAGGTTTCTGGATTATGTGAATGAGTAGAAGGTGGTGCTATTAACAAACCAGAGGCTGCAGCTGCAGAGAGGGACTGGTTCTGGAAATGACAGTGATTGGACATTAAACTAGACAGTGAAGAGTATGGTTTGGGGACTTAGGAGAGATCAGGCATAAGAAAGTATTTGGAAGTTACTGGGAAATAGTGAATCTCCATGAGAATACGTGCCATTACCTCAGGGATGTATATGGGAAAAGAGATGGTAGAGCTGAAAGGTCACATGCCACTGAAGCGGCCACTTGGCATGGAAAAGATATCAGTTTTCTGAGGGTCTAGTGGACACCTCAGAAAGTGACTGGGCTTGAGCTATTTTCTAAGAGCCATCTCTCAGAAAGGAGCCTCTGCATAGGAGACCAAGCCAATAGTGGTGATTTGATGTGGAGGGGAAGAGGAAGGAAGAGATAGGCCAGATCTCCAATGCTAATTGACCCAAAGAGTTCTCCAGAGAACCTCCTGTGTGGCCAGAGAGAGCCCATATGGGATGGTGGCCTCACAGAGCAAGCCAACAAGCCTGCCAGATAGAAAAGCAGCTGCAATCCATCCCGAGAACAGAACGCTGCACCATGGGACCACAGAGATGCCTGCCTCTCTTCCTGCCACCTTAGCACCAGCTGCCACACTACTTACTGAGAAGAGAGGAGTGCATATGAGAGCCAAACAAGGGCCTCCACTGAGGGCCAGGATCCAGACTGGGTCTTTTTTCCTTTACAGGGAAAGAGTGGGCAGAAAGAGCATTGATGCTGAACTGAGGGTTGAGTTTCAAAAGGAAAAGATTGGAGTTTTTTGTTATTGTTGTTTGTTTAAATAAACTGTAACTGAATGTTAAAATGACCAAAATTTCCTGGAAAGTAATAGAAATGAGTGAACAGGCTGAGAAGGAGGCCTTCCCACAGGGTGAGAGGAAGATTCATCAGGGCACAATTAGTAGCAGTTATCAAAAGAAATCAAATTGTGAGTTGTTTATTCCCACCAATGAATTGAGACACTAAGCAGACAGTTGTAAAGGAAGATGCGGAAGATGCAGAAGAATGCAGCATAAAGCCACCAGCCTGGGTCACGTGGAAGATGAGGCCATGATGTGGAATGGATTGACAAGATTTTAGTGAGCTCCCTGGTGGCCTGTAGGGACCACCACGTATCATCTCAACTGACAGATCACCAAACAGCATTTGTGGATGACCTCGAGAGGACTGCAAGCTTGCTGAGAAGGACGCCCGTCTTTCCCCTCTTCTGTCATCCAGGCCACATCAAGGGAGCTCATCCATGAAAGGGGGCAGGGGACAGGTTGACATGGAATAGAACAGGTCTTCCCATCTCTGTCTTAAGCTGCTCCCAATTCTGTCCCAACTACAAGAGAAAAGTCTGGCCTGTGCTAGTAGAAAGGTCAGCTTTGCAGCAAATATGATTATAAAAGTTATTAGATAGTAGAACTAAGTCTTAAGAACCAAGATGAGGCTGCTTAGCAATTAGCAGTAAGTGAAAAGTTACAGAACTAAACTGAGATACTGTGAAGCAGCCTTAGCATATACAAAAAGGAAGAATTTCCAAAAGGCAAAGTCGGTGGTTACTACTGGAAGAATAAAACTACTACACATTCATATCCTCAAAAAGTTGAGGCATTTCAATGTACTGGTTGAGGTACATTATCTAACTTATCCTCACCAAGGAGGCATAGTGACCAAGGTATGATAGAGCCAAGATCCAAATTAAACCCTGGCAGCTTTGGTGTTTGAGCATGGCTCCACTATTAACCAGAACTGACACCCCAGAATGTGCCGTTCAATCAACTTAGTAAAAAATTGACACTTGTCCTTAAAATAGTGAATGTTACTTATAGTCATTATGGCTAGACTCTTTTAGACAAAGGATACATACTTTTTCCCCTTGGTGGAACTAGAGTTTTGAATTCAGGGCCCTCTGCAACTTGAGCCACACCCTCAGCCCTTTTTGCTTTAGTAATTTTTCAGGTAAGGTCTCATGTGTTTGCCCAGGGCTGGCCTCAGACTGTATTCCTTCTACCTGTGCTTCCAGCCTAGCTGAGATTACAGCAGACATCCTGGCTTGTTGGTTGAGAAGGGGTCTCACTAACCTTTTTGCCCAACTTTTATAACTTTTAAAACTTGATTCCCCAAGTCTCTGCTTCCTGAGCAGCTGGGATTACAGGCATGAGCCACTGCACCCAGCCTGACAACTGATATCTTAAACATACTGACTCATTAGTCTATTACAGTTGTATCTCTAATAAGAAGAAATACTCTAATTTTTAATATGCTTTGATTTTATGTAATAATTTTGTAATTGGTTTGAAAATAACTTTAAAACACAAAAGGATTGATTTAGTCTGATATAGAGAAAATCAAACCCTTTGTTTCAATATACAAAATAAATACAACATATATTTAAAAAATTCAATTACATTTTGAATGCAACAGGATGTTTTGCAATGGCCACTAAGATGGTGTTAGTAACAAGGCCAAAGTCCTAACACCTATTAATTACACTGTATTAGGATAATTCTGCACAAATTATATAAAACTAAATAAGTCAAATAAACATTTTGAGTAAAAACAGAATTAATTATAAAGAACTTTGCCTTTAAAAAATCAAATGGAGGAAGAAGAGGTTAGTTAGGTTAAATTAAGATATTTTAAAAACCAAGTTTGAATGAGGGGGGGAGAAGATTCATGGAGGGGGTGAATTTAGCTAAGATATACTGTAAGCACTTTTGTAAATGTCACAATGTACCCCAGTACCACAATAATATGGTAATAAAAAATAAAATAAAAACCAAGTTTGACCTGGTGCCAGTGGCTCACACCTATAATCCTAGCTACTCAGGAGGCAGAATTGAGGCGGTTTGCAGTTCAAAGGCAGTCCAGGCAAACAGTTCACAAGACCCTATCTTGAAAATGCCCAACACAAAACAGGGCTGGCAGAGTGGCTCAAGTGGCAGAGTGCCTGCCTAGCAAGTGTGAGGCACTGTGTTCAAATCTTGGTACCAAAAAAAAAGGTTGTTACTTGCTTTAACAGACATATTCTTGAGACAGAAGAGTTGTTTTTTAAATAAAGTATTTAAAGCATACAAAGTATGTGTGTGTGTGTGTGTGTGTGCACAATGGTCTATGTACACACACACATATACATACAATTATATAATTGCACAGACCCACCACTAGACAACGTGGCTAACACCACTGAAACCCGGTGTGGTCCCCTGACGCTCCACCCCTGGATAAGGGCAATTCCTCTAGCCTCAAGTTGTTCACAGTGATTGTCATTCTCTTAGTTCTGTGCTTATTTTATGCCTTCCTCCACTAGGCAGTGTTAGACAAGAGCAGGAGTTTTTCTACTGTTTTATTTACCAATGTGTCCTAAACAGTAAGTATTTTCAAAGTAACGATAATGATCATGACCACAATAACAGAAAATATTCATCACACTTACTACTTGCCAGTTATTCTCAGCCTGTGCGGTGTGTTAACTCAATTCTCTCAACCAAAATCTCATCTAGGTACCATTATTACTCCGTATTATACATGAAGAAACCAATGCCGAAGGAGTTGTGTGACTTGAGCAAGGCTAGCACAACCATGACAAGCCAAAAATACTTCTATGTTCTAAACAAAACAGATACCATACATTTTGGTAATCCCTGGACTCTGGAAACACTGACTGTAACCGGAATAGTTGGAAGTGCGATGAATACACGTTGAGCACCCTTTTCTTGGCAGGCGCTGTTCCAGGCAATGGGGGTTCAGCAGTGAATGAAATGGACAGAAGGCACTGAGAGTAAACATGGCCAATAAGTGCATACATGGCATATGAGGCAGCAACACGTGCTGCAGAGAGGAAGAATGGAGGGGGCATATGTCAGACGAGAGGCCATGGCAATGTATTAGTCTTCAAGAAGGCCCCCTGAGCAGGTGAGTTTTGAGCAAAGCCTGAAAGAAATGATGGGGTTCATTAGTCATGGAAGAACTTTTCAAAGAGAGCAGCAAGAAGACAGGCTCCTCTGATACTCAGGGCCCAGCAAAGTCAAGCCACGGAGCACAATGTAAACATACAGTAACCAATGCATGATGCAAGAGTGTTGTCTGGCTCTGCAATCTGTGTATTTAAAGTCTTCCTTCTAGCAGAAAAGCACACTTACTGAGACCATCACACTGCATTTAAGAAGCACTGCCTGCACCCAATAGCAACAGGTATTAAACATCAGCTTATATTCTGCACTAGCTTCTTCAAGGATCATTTTGGGGTGCTTTTCACCTTCCAATAAAAACTCAAAATCTTTTCCTGTTTGAAGTTACAAATGAGGAATGTCTCTACAATTAACTTGCCTACAAAGTTTAAGCACTAGCTATGTAATGAGAGCTCTTTTCTGAGTCTTGGTTTGGATAGTTTCATGAAACCACATTAGTTTTATAGGAAATTTAATACAGAGCTGTTTCAAGCTACTTCTGACTATGATAGATTGAACATACTCGTTGAACTGTTTCTACCTATACAACATTAATAAGATAAGAGAATCTAGTTTTAAATACACAAGGATAGAATAAACATAGGGAAGATATCAATTTCAATAGTTCTCAAAGCTGGGGAATAAAAGATGACAATTCATCCAATTGAAACATATGTAAGCAGTAAAGAAAATTCAGAAGATGACTGAAGAACTCAATACTCACAATACATATTCTCCTAAAAGTGCAAGGTGCAGATGAGGTGAGAGTCTGTATAAAACACACTCCCCAATCTTACATAATGGCGTAACTGAGCAAGACTCAGTTACAAGGATCCTGGATGAAACAGGAACAGTGTAAGAACCTGAAGAAACTTTTAAAATACGGGGTGTGGGGGGGAGAAGAGGATAACAATATTCAGAATAAAAAGAGCTCCTGGATTGGAAAATTGATATTATGACAGTGTGGATGAAAATTCACTAGAATGAAAAGTAAAGTTAAGAAATATCTCAGAAACTACAATAATTATCAAAAAAAGAGAAAATACAAAGGATAGATATTTAGAAGGGCTACCATCTTAATGACAGAAGTGTCAAAAACAGAACAGAGAACATGGAATTAAAATAATTCAAGAAATGTCCTAGCCTATGTGGCATGTCTCATGCCTGTAATCACAGCTACTCAGGAAGCAGAGATAGAAAGGATCACAGTTTGAGGCTAGCCCATAGCAAAAAGTTAGTGAGACCTCCATCTCAACAAACAAGCTGGGAGTGCTGGTGCACACCTGTGATCTCAGCTACATGTTCCCATATAGAAAGATCTTGGTCCGAGGCCAGCCCAGTGGAAAACATGAGACCCTATCCAACAAATATCTAAAGAAAAAAAGAGCTGGCGTGTGACTTAAATGGTAGAGCATCTACTTCTAGAACTACAGACCAGGCTTTTAAAAATTAATGGAGCCTATCAAGTACAATTTGCTCTTTATAAAGAAAATGCAAATTTTCTTTTTGTTTGAAAAATGAAAATTTAATACAAACCAATTTATATATTATTATATATTAGAAAACAACACAAGTTGTGTGTGTGTGATCCTAGCTACTCCGGAGGTGGAGATCTGGAGGACCACAGTTCTACACCAGCCTGGGCAAAAAGTTTGAAAGACCTGACTTAATCAATAAAAGCTGGGTTTAGTGGCCTGTACCTGTCATTCCAGCTATGAGGAAAACATAAATAGGAGGATCTAGGTCCAGACTTGCCTGAGCATAAATGTGAGACCCTATTCAAAAAATACGTAAAGCAAAAAGTGCTTGGGGCATGGCTCAAGTGGTACAGCACCTGCCTGAAAAGTGCAAGGTCCTGAGTTCAAGCCCCAAATTGCCAAAAGGGTAAAAAAAAAGAAGAAACCATGAGCACAGTGCACTTTTTACATTTGCTTATGATGTATGACTTCAGCTTCAAGAAACACAGGTGAATGCAAGAAACTGCATCCAGCTAAGCCGAGCCCATAAAAAAACAAGATTATGTTTTACTATTCTGCAGATGTCAACTTTTTCTACATAAAAAAAAAAAGAACCATTCAACTTCCCAAAGCTGCCTGTTTCAAAAACATCACAAACTCAGGCAAAAGAAAAGCTTTTAAGCACTAGGAGAAGCCAGAAAGAAGCATTTTGAAAGAAAGAAGAGACACCCTGTGATGAGAACATGTGATATTTTCCATGCATCAGGCATAAAGGAATCCACACTGTGGACCACTGAAAACAATGCATGAACATATAAGCAAGGTCTACCGTACAGAGATTTCAAGTGTTGCAAAGTCAACAATGTGTTGAAAAGCAAACAAAAAACAAACCAGAAACAATCTACACAAAACCTGAAGGGGAAACTGCCATGTTCTGCGGAAGCTCGTTCTTTTAGTACTAGCAGTGGCTGACTGAATAGTTTCAACACCTCTCTAATTTCCAAAGCCTTCAGCTGTGGGTTGAAGCTGAGAGCACAGATAAGAAAACTGCAAAACAATTTCCAGCAGTGATATAGGTTCACTGAAGAAGGTGGCTGATCAAATGTTTAATCGTGATGAAATAGGGATCCATTATAAATTCATGAATCTTTCTAAGTTCAAGATCTATGCCTACTGACAGTTTTATACCACTGGTCTTAGAAAACAAAGTTTCCAAGGATTTTAAGGTCTACTTATATTAAAATAGAGAAAGTTCTAGGACACACTTTCACTTTTCACAAAGATCAATGAAGCCTTTGATTACTTCTGAGTCACTGTAGCCATCAAATCTCCTACTCCGAATTTCTCACCATGACTCTGATAGAAATTACCGTATTTTTTCTTTCTTTCTTTCTTTTCTTTTATTTATATGTGCATACACTGTTTGGGCCATTTCTCCCCCCACATTTTCTTAATAGCATGATTCTACATGACCTGAGAGATAAGCCAAAATGAGGCTGACTTCCCTGCTTTAACTTCAATTAAAATACTTTGTTTTCCAAACAAAATTTGAAAGTATCTATGATTTTGATATTTTGACTGTAAGTATAGATGTGCAACTGTAACTGACTTTTTAACAGCGGTTTAAAGAGTAGATGATCAGACTTTGAGCTTTGGCGTTAGACCCTAATTCAAATGTCAAAAAAAATCACTTTTTATGTAAAATGAGGTAATACATATTTTATAATATTGCTATAATTAGAAGAGATAAAACAAGAACCTGGCATTTTTCATAGTAATTAAGGTTATGACCTTGTGTTCTAAGCTACTTGCTTTCAGCCATCATTGGGGTTACCAAAAGAGACCACATACTTTTTAAAGTACAGTTTCTGGATAATGGCCTGATATAAAAATTCTTATTATATATTACTTCTAAAAGAAATTTTTTTAAACTATGAAAATCATCTTTATACAACTTGCCACACTTCTCCCACAGAGAGTAATGATGTACCTCATGAGTGACTAAGAAGGGCAACTTTAGATTAGGTTTGCTCTAATCTCTGGACCTCAATGACTTAGTTCAGAGGGTGATTCTGGATATTTTTGTTTTTCGTATTCAAAGAAAATTTCTTTTTTTCCCTCACCTACTTACTTAATGCCCAAAATGTGTTGCAGACCTTGCAGCAGGCAGGCCAAGGAGGGAACCTCCCAGCCAGCATCCAGTCCTCCCCAGCAGAAAACAAACCTCTGCCAGACAAGGCACGATGAGTCTTTGCTCCTATCACAGCTTCTTTCCACAATTTACTGCACAAGTGCCTCTACAAATATTCATTTCACAAACATTTTATGCCAGCCATGGTGTTAGGTCACCAGGTCTTTGAAGGGCAAACCACCCTACTCTATCTAAAAAGCTTTCAAACCAGAGGTTATTAGTAGAAATTATGAAAAAGTTTTTCCTAGCAGCAAGAATGATAGAACACAAGAGATAAAAACTGTTTGCTTATCGTAGATTAAAGTTCACAGAGGATAGGAAAGGCAAAATAAAACTTTTAGACCAAATTTAACTAGCAGGACCAAATACGTATTAAACAGCTATATACTTGGCAACACAGTAGGTATGCCACATATTCTCTCACCTAATTTACCTCAGTCATAGATGCAAATAGTTTAATAAACTGATGTTGTGCAAGATTAATTTCCTCACTGCCACAATATTGGTAAATGGCAGATCTAGAATCTGAACTCAGGTTTTTCTGACTCAAAAATCTGATTTCTGGAGCTGGGCATTATGGTACATGCCTGTAATCTCAGCACTCCAGATGTGGAGGCAAGAATGTGAATTTGAGGCTAGCTTGGGCTACATAAGTGAGTTCCAGGCCAGTCTCTACGCTACTTGTCTCAAACTCCCTGACCCTCCCTCCCTCCCCTCCCAAAAAAACCCCCTAACTTCTTTTCATACACTTAAATGTTTCTTTAGTGCCTACCTGTGTACAGTGATAGCTCCACAGTCCAGAAAGTAGATTTGTAAGCAATGATCACAGGGAAAAGTAGTAACTGATGGCTTACGTATGGCAGGTGCCACAAGAACACGAGGAGGTGACTGAGTAAATGGGGGTAGGGTGGACAGGACAGGTCTCACAAAGAAATTTTCTGCTAAGTTAAATACTCTTTAGATCATCAGGCAGGAGAATAAATGTATCAGGGAAAATGAAGGACATGTTCAGAGGCAGGAGGTCAAATCACCTTTGTGGATGGTTTCTAAAAAGTAGGAACATCTGAAAGGATCACAGAGTGCTGGGAAATGAAGGCATACAAAAGTTCATTCAGAAATCTTCCAATCCCCCAAATCTTGAAAGCAACACTAAGGAACTGGAAATGTACCCCACAGCAAATGAGCCCCAGCCAATCAGAAGAGGTTCTGGTTATAAATTGCCAGTAAAACCTAACTGGTGCAAACCAACTGACCATCAACCCTACCTCTAGGAGTGGCGGGTATCATTGAGGGGTCTGCCACAGGGAGCAGCCTGATCACTTCTGTACCTCAGAAAGGCAGCTCTGGATATAGTGAATGGAGGGAGGACAAAGCAGTGCCTAGGAATAGATTCAATTAAAGGCTCTTTGCTGGGGGCAGGAGGGAGAAAGTGGTTAAAAAGAAGACAGGTAATCAAAATACAGCAATTTCAAATGAGTCCACTGCTTTGACAAATAAGAACAAACATAGAAACTGGGCTGGGGGAGTGGCAGAAATGGTAGAGGGCTTGCCTAGCATCCAGAGACCCTGATTTCAATCACTAGTACCACAAAAAAAATGTGTATGTATAACATGCACAAACCTTTATGCAGTAAGAATAATTCAGACTTGTGTCATCTAGATTACCACCCCACCCCACACACATGAATGCCATTCCTGCAGAACAAAAATTACTCTCATTTAACCTTGCTTTGTTCAACTTACATAACATCAACCATCTATTTTACATACAAACATTTTTAGAAATACACTGGGCAACAGAAAACATGGTTTTGCAAACTATATCACAACAGCCTCACTTAATCTTTTATAGAAAAAGTGGAGACCTTGTCTAATAAAGTAAAGCAGCGATGATGCGTCTAATAAGCCTTAAATCCTTTGTGATCATTTTTATTAGTCAAGTGGACCATCTATCCTAATAAACCATTCCAAGCCTGCAAATGCTTGTGAATACAGGATGTAAATAAAACAAATCTCATATAATATTGATATACATAGACAGAATTTAAAAGTCCATTAAAAGAGATTCTAAATTACAGTATTGATCTGGGCACTCAATCTGGGCATGCTGGTAACCCCTGCACTTGGGAAGCGAGGCAGAAGGACTGAGAATTCAAAGCTAGCCAGAGGTACACAGCAAGATGCTTTCTCAAGCAAAACAACAAAAAGAAGAGCATAAAAAAATTAGAGAGAAGCTGGGGATGTGGCTCAATAGTAAGTACAGCACTGGCCTAGCATGCATGAGGTCCTGAGTTTCATCTCCAGGCACTGGGGAAAAATTAGAAACCACAAAAGGAAATTAAAAAAAAAAAAAAAAAAAAAGAAAGGCTTAAACGGAGCATGGTGGTGAACATCCATAATCCCAGCACTTCTGGAGTAGGAGTCTGAGACCAGATGGGCTACAAAGCAAGTTCAAGACAAGCCTGGGCTCCACAATGAGACATTATGTCAAAACAAATGAACAAACAAAAACAGGTTAAGAAGTTATTAAACTAATGAGTAGAAGAGAATAAGATACAAGAAAAGAACAGGCCAGCAGCCCTACGACAGTCTGTAGTTTTACAACAGCTGCACGTGGACCTAAGAGAAGAACAATGCAAATAAAATGAGAATTTCACAGGATTTTATGAAGAACAGAATTCTCTCTTGCAAGGTGACATTTTACAACAAACATCTAAATCCTCAAGTGTGCAGCTTTCTATTAGACGATTTCATGAAAAAATGTTTGCAGATTAAAATCCATTTGTTCTTAAGATAAAACAAAGGAGGTTAAAAGAAACCTTACTGGCAAAAAAATCACAGTAATTGTTGAAGAATGCCAGAATAGTGGATCAAATCATGAAAGAAAAAAAAAAGACATTTGCAACAGGGTAGGCCATCTGCTAAGCACTTTTTAAGTATTATCTTATTTAGCTCCTGAATAACCCTATTAGTTAACTGGAACACAAAGACATAAAGTAATTTGCCCATGGTAAATGGATCCAGGTTTTAAGCCTGTCAATCTACACAGTCTGTGCTCTTAACAATAACATTCTGCATTATTTAAGTCACCTTCTATCCCCAACAAGGCAGCCAGTATTCACCCAGTGTCTGGGAACTACTATACTGTGTGACCTTTCAAAGCCACTTCAGTCAAAGAATTGTATAACATCAGGCCCCAAGTTAACAGTGCCTTGCCATTATTGGGCTTTAAATCAAGCAGCACTGTCACCTTTATTACAAAGAATTTACAATATGCTAAATGCACAGGCACTATTTTCCTGTAGAAAACGGGTTTGTATCTAAGTTTTCTGTTCCTGACAAACAAAGAAACTTTACATAGTATACTTTTTTCTTAACCTCACTTAGCAAGCTGCTATGTCTTGTCAATTCTGCCCTAATCATCTCTTTCTTTATTTCTACTGCCACCACTCTGACCCAGACTCATGTATCATAAGACTTCTAGATCATTGTCTGCTCTGTCATCATGGCTGGTTAATCTGGCTCCAATCTCTATCCATCCAAGCAAATCCATCCTGTGTATTGCTTCCACCCTAATTTTCTTAATATTGCTTGCCTGTTGTCTCTTCAATTAATGAGTTCTAGGCTACCTATAGGCTAAACCCCAATTCAAAGCCTGGCATTCAAGGTCTATAACAAACTGCCCTACCTTCCTCCAACTTATTTTTTATACAGTCAGCTATCATGTAAAAATATATTGTAAACCCCATTTAAGATGTGAAAAATACTTAAATTGTGGGCTGATTCTTAAAATCCTTTCAGTAAGATTTTAGCCATCTTGGAATTAACTTCCAAATACTTCAAATGAACTGCTTTTGCTAATAGTCCCTGAGCTTTGGGTAGAACATGGAAGAGGATGCTCTTAACACAAACTAAGCTCTGGCATCTGATCTTTCTGATAATCTCAAAGCTAAGAGTTAATTTAGTCTCAGAGTTACATGAAACCCTGCCCCAAGGCAACGCAGAGGGCTTAGACTGTGGTTTAAAGCACAAATCTTTATATAATCCCCTAAACTAGTTTGTCAATCTTGAATAGAATTATTTTACTTAACATACAGCACCTGCAGAAGGGAGGCACAAGCTAAGGAAATTTATCCATATATTTTAGTCATGAGAGCTCTGCTACTGGGGTGAGCTGAGAAGATCAAGTGTCTGTGCTCCATATCTACTTCTGTGCAGCAAGTTTATCAGCTCTGGAGTGCTGACGAAAATTCTCCAGTACCCAGGAGGAGTGAATGCAAGATAAGGAAAGAATCTCTGTCAAGCTGATGATTTTTGCACTTGTTTCGCTAAATCCATAGAAACAAAAAAGTGGCAGACAGGGAGATTAACATTTCAGAGAGACAGAAAAACGTAGGACTGCTGCTCCTCTGCCTTTGTTCAATGGTTGCTCTCAGTGCTCATGTGAAATGACACTGGTTCACTCTGAAACTTGATGCAATGAATTCTATATATTGTATCTTTTAAAAGATTAGAAAATATGCCAATAATTAATGAAGGAAACAGGGAAGAAACTCCCCCATCTCTGAACCTTCCATAGGAGATTCACAGAACAACTCTAGATGTGGAGGTATGTGGGAGGGAAAGGCTCCAGGAAAAGCAGCACCACAAACTCAAAGTCCAAGAGAATGAAGACACTACCCAGTGCTTGTCACACTGCCAATAACTGCCTTGAACAACTCTCCAATGACCAGAACAGGAAACAGTTCATGTCTGGCCACATCCTTTATAATCAATATTATCTCCTCTATACAAGTTATGTACAGCTCAGAAACCAAAAGATTATCATAGGAAAGATTTCTTCAAGTTGCTTCACAAGCCGTTAGAATACTTTCTAATATTCCTCATAACCACAGAATCCTATTCCTCATAGACAAGGAGGTGCCACCTTTACCAGAATGGCCTTTATGAAGAAATCTGAAAGCTTCACAATTTTCCTTCCAGAAACACCCTGCTGTCACACACCTCCTGCCCGCAGAAGGCAGGGTCCGCTTTCGCTTGTTATTTTAATTTTGAAGAAGGCAGCCATTATACACCACAGCAGGGCTTAGCACTTGACACAAGTCACTTCACCATTAATAGGAAAAAATGCAGATAAGCAAAAAGCAAGCTGACGCCAGGCAGCTTTTAAGAGCAAAGGCCCACAGTCTCTGCCAGGACCAGTCTTCATTCCCTCCATTCCACCCTTATCTCGTGTTTCATCTTAATAATATCCAATAACTTGTATTCAAATGGCTCCACTGATAAGTTATTCGACGCCTCAAGAAATCAAGAAAGTATGGAATGTAGTCTAGAAAGCTTTCCATCAGAAAAGTTAAAATGTAAAGGTTCTGGCATACAAAATGCTTAACATTTAACAACATGGAAACAGATTTTAGATAACCAAGAGTTTACTGTACAACAAAAGTCTAAAAGATACAATCCTGCCACCTTGTGGTAGTTACTCAAAGTGCTTCACTTCATACTAAAGCACTTCACTGATTTAATATTAAATGCTGATACTCATATCCCCCCAAATTCACTGAAATGTATTAAACCATCAATGTTCTGCTTAGTGAAATCATTTGAGGTCAAAACTAAATTCTTTTCAAACATAATATGTAGAACTGTGGAGATCCCACATTTCTACAAAAGAGGCGGGAGAAAAAAGATGTAGAACTTGGAACTCTCAGTAAATTCATGGCGTCACATTTTCCTTTCTGGCAGTTAACAACCGTAATATTAAATAAACAGAACTGAAAAATTCTACTGCCCATTGAATAGCATTGCTTGATCAATTTTAAACTATGAGTAGAACTAAATTAAGTACAATACTATTTGAGGTTTGAACTCAAAAGGTCTTGGGCTGGTTATGCAGTTGCTCTACCACTGGAACCATGTCCCCCAGCCCTTCTTGCTTTAGTTATTTTTCACATAGGGTCTCACATTTATGCCCAGGCTGGCCTGGACAGAGATACTCCTACTGACACTTTTCCCTAGCTGGGATGACAGACACATCACCACACCCAGTTTTTATTGGTTAAGAAGGGGTCTCTTGTCCTTTTTATCTAGGATGGTCTGGAACCTCAATCCTTCTGACTTCCACCTCCTGAGTAGCTAGGATTACAGATGTGAGCCACTACACCCAGCTAAGAATTATTTCTTAATGTCAAATTGACATAAAAGAAGTTAGTTCTAACATAGTGGATAAAGATATCTAACCAATGACATTTTCAGAGCACCCTCTGCAATAATTAATTCCTTTTAGAAGATCATTAAATAATGGCTAAGTTTCCTTTGACATATAAAGGACTAGAAGCTTCTCCTGTGAAAATGTGAACTGCCATTTACAGAAAAATATGATGCTAATATTCGGTTGAACCCTATGAAACCATTATGTATGCAAATCAAATAAGGTTGAATGTGGTGAAAAAAACGAGCAAGAACTTCCTATGAATCTTTTCCTATGTATCTCCTTTTTTTTGGCAGCACTGGGGTTTGAACTCTGGGCCTCACGCTTACTAGGCAGGTGCTCCCCAGCCCCGACCTATCTCCTTTAGTGATCCTCATGTCAGTCTTGTGGAGGAGGTACCATTACCACCCCTGTCTCACCAACAAGGTCACTGAGGTTTAGAGGCCATAACTGCCTCTGGGAGAGAACCTGTGTGTCCTTCCAGTTCCCAGGGCTTTAGCTACCAGATCCAATACAATAGACACCTATAAATAAATATAGAGTATCTGTTTAAAAAAAAAAATCTTTTTTTTTTTTTTTTTTTTTTGCTTCTCTGTTAATGATTCAAGAGTTTCCAGAGTTTCCTTTTTTACTACAAAACTTCTAGAAGTGGACAGGAAGAGAGTCTGCTGCATTTTTTTTGTTGTTGTTCTACACTATCATTTGAATTAAGTTCTTCAACTTAACAAATACTGGCCATCTCTTTTATCTCATGGTTCCTGTTCTTTTTTTCTTAAATATGAGTCAGCTTTTTTTTTTTTTTACCTTGCCTGCTGATATCAATCCCTCAGGTCTCTCTCTCTCCCTCTCACCTATGCATTCACTCAACAAACATTTGAGTACTTGCTATGTGTGCAAGGTCCTGGGAACTAAAACACAAGAAGGTATAGTACCAGAGAGACACAAGAGACAGTTCAATGGTAAGTACTTCAAGGCAAGTATGAGCAGAGTATAATGAATCTCTCTCTGTTTTCTTTTTGAGCTGAGATCCTGCTCAGACTGGCCTGGTACTTGCTATGTATCCATGTATTGCAGGCTGGCCTTGAACTCACCATCCTCTGACCTCAATGTTCTGAGTCTGGGATTACAGGTGTAAATCACCACACCTAGCAATATAATGAATCTTGAAGGAAAAGTAGCTTACTTTGTGCTAAGTGTTTTATTTTTATAACATAAAGTCTTATACTACAAAGAATTAAGATTGACATTAAGAGAACAAAGTACAAAACAAAATTTTGTCAGGGATGATTATGCTAACTTTTTTTTTCTTTTCTGTTCATAAATTAAAATGTCCAAATAATCCACTAAATAAGTACAGGAGAAACATGGCTATCAGCATTACCTACGAACTCCATACATAACCTCAGAAAAGATTAAATTCAAGAAACAAAGGTTTGCAAGTTCGTTTGCTCTAAACCCCATTTTAAAGCAAGCAGTATGCTTTAAATGAAAGCTCTGTCACGGCCCTTGCTAAAGTAACTCCATTACCCTTTTGATGTTCTGGATAAACAGCTTTGCTTAGGTTTCTCCGTAAGTATCTCTGCAATAGATATGCCTTCCCTTAGAAAGGCTGCTTCACTCAGACAGGATGTGACTATCACATTTAAAACATCCCCAAAAAAGATTTCAGTTCAAATATACTTATATGCATACATACATCTCTATACACACTTACATATTTTAATTCTACACATAGATATAAAATTAAATTCATATGGCATATAGCTAAGAGATATATATATATATACATTTTTATCTTTCATCCAATGCCTTTGGTGGCAGATTTTCTAATTTCTTGTATATTTCAAATTTCTCATTAATGAAATTTAAAATTAATGGATATATATTGTGTTTGTTAAAAAATTTTTATGCTAATTCATTCACCAAATATTTATTGAACATACTTTATTTATACTGACTACAAACAAAGTGCAAGATCTGGAGCTAAAAGACTGGACTGCCAGGTGTGGTGGCGCACAACTGTAATCCCAGCATTTGGGAGGCTGAGGTAAGAGGATCTTGAGTTTGAGAACCTGGCCTACACAAAAAGACCCTGTTTCAAAAAAGAAAGGAAAAAAAAAAAAGGCTAGGGGTATGTGGCTTAAGTGATAGAGTGCCTGCCTAGTAAGTTAGCAAGTATGAGGTCTTAATCCCACTACTGAAAAAAGAAAAAAGAGACTAGGACCTAGACTGTTTCCATAACATGCTTCCATAAGTAACAACCTCTTAATCTGCCTCATCCCTCTCAAGCTATTCCACGGATCCAAGTAAGACAATCTATGTAAAAGCACTTCAACAATATTAAGTTACTTCCAAACCCAATAAATCAACAAGGCAAGTCACATTCCAAAACAGGTGGGCAAATAAAACTACTTAAGTGCTATAATTGAGAGGAAATTTACCTATGGATTTAAAGTGTTTTCAATTAGCCATTAACTTCAGTGGAATATTTATTTGTGAATCATATGCTCTACTATGTTTAACAAGAATATGTCTTTTAAAATTACCATAGCCAATTCAAAAAATTATGTCTTAACAGCTGGTTGTCTATTAAGATCAACAACTAAGATCTAAGTTATTTTAATGGCATTTAACAAAATAATCTATCAGTTATCTATAATATAAGAAAACATTGTTTGACAATTAGTAATTAAATATTAAATGATCTCTTAGCTTCCTTCCTGGTCTAAAATTATGTGATTATTATTATTACTTTTTTTGGTGATACTGGGGTTTGAACTCAGGGCTCGCACTCTACCACTTGAACTACGCCTCTAGTTCTTTTTGTTTTAGTTTATTTTTCAGATAGGGTCTCCTGCTTTTTGTCTATAGAGTTGTCTTCAGAATTTGATTCTCCTATCTCCACCTCCAAAATAGCTGGGACTACAGACATGCACCTCCATGTCCAGCTGTATGTGATTTTAATAGAAAGTTTACAAGCACTTCAGAAACACACAAATCAGAATGACTACAGAATTTTTAAACCTGTTGAAATTACCCTAAGAGAACTAAGGTAGAAAGGAGAAAAATGGAGGGGAACAAACTAATTTGGGATATATTACATATATACATGGAAATGTCACAATGAAACTCTCAGTACAGATATATTAACCAAAAATATCTTCTTTGAAAAACAGAGGACAGGAAGGTAAAACAGGTGCTGTCTAGGGATTGGCACCAGTGGGAAGGGGGAGGATATAAGGAAAGGATGTAGGAGGTGAATATGGTGGAAATACTATGTATTCATATATGAAAATGGAAAAATGAGACCTGTTGAAACTGTTCTAAAGATGGGCAGAGAGGGAATAAAGGAAAATGATAGAGGGGATGAATTTAACTAAGATATATTGTAATAACTCTTGTAAATGTCAGAATGTACCCCCAGTACAACAATAACATGACAATAAAGAAAAAAAATTAAAAAAAAAAAAGAGGACTGGAGGTGTGGCTCAAGCAGTAGAGTGCCTGCTTGGCAAGTACAAAGCCCTGAGTTCAAACCGCAGCACCACAAAAAAAAAAATTGAGAATTTTTAAAGACTCAATAGTTTTTCCACTAACATTCATTTGAAATATGTAATTATATGCAAGAGTTAAATTAGGCAAAAAGTCTAAATTATTATTTCTCCCTTAAGGTATAAGAATTTTAATTTATACTAAGCAGAAAATTTTTCATTTGCAATTTCAGACCCAATGCATATCTTTTATTAATTTGAAGAAGTATTATAAACTATTTGAGAATTAAATTTAGTTAGAACTATACAATTAGATGAATATTTTTGCCTGCATTTGAATCAGTTTATTTAAGCAACAGAAATAGTATACACCTATGTTATTTATTAGTATATACTCGACTCTTGGTGTCTACATACCAAGAGTTCTAGGATAATCCTCTTAACTAGTGGATACCAAAATCCATGGATTCTCTAGTCCCTTATATAAAATGGAATATTATTTGCATATAACCTATGTACATCCTCCCATATACTTTAAATCAACTCAAGATTATAATACCTAATACGACATACATGTAAATAGTTAATATCCTGTATTGCATAGGAAAAACAAGAAAAATGTCTGTATATTTTCAGTACAGATGTCAATTATTTTTTCCCAGATATTTGATTGAAGTTGGCTGAATCTGAAGAACCTGCAGATACATAGGACCAACTATTTATGCATGTACCTTAAGAATTTAAGGTAGAATTAAGACAGTTCTAAAAGTATTCACCAAAAATTGAATATTTCAAAATAACTATGCAACCTGTTTTACATATACATCTATTTTTAAGACATACTGAAGTACAGATAGCATCATTTTTCCAAGTATGATAAATTGAACTAATATTTTCAGAACTTTTCAATGTAAAACTCTAAATCATTTATAGTTTTAAGTCAACTCATAATGGCTTCAACAGAAGAATCAAGTTAAAAAGCTAACACTGTTATAAAACTATAACCACAGAAGGGAAAAAATCCTTCCCATCATAATCTTCAAACGATCCTCTAAATGACTATATCTGTCTAGTTGGTACTGGGGTTTGAACTCAGGACTTCACGCTTGCTAGGCAGGCACTCTACCACTTGAACCACTCTGCCAGTCCACTCTAAGTAACTTTAAAGATATCTCTTGGTAAGATAGCTTAAAATTTTCTAACCAGGAAAAACAATACAAAGCAAAACTAAACATGCCTGAACCAAACCTAAGATCACCCTCTGATATGGTATCTGGCTATCTAGAAGCCAACTGCCTCTCAAGGTAATAAATAAACAGTGTTTAAGACAAGGAGTTAGGAGAACACAATAGTTTGAATTATAGTTAAGTACTCACAGCAGGGTTATCACTAGACAACAGAAAAGGATTCATGTACGGACACAATGGTGGCTATCATGGGCCTCTCTTCCTCCCAGGCCTAACTGACACTCCTGGGGGACCAGCAAGTTCTTCCAGGACAAGTCCCCAAGTTCCATCAGTCACTCAGGGCAGTTTCTTCTTAAAGGGGTGGTGACCCAATTTATCTATGGTGACTCATTACTTTAAAGAGAAAAAAGACAACACGTATATAGTTATTTATGATTAGAGTCTTTAAAAGGGCACAAGAGGTTATCTTTAGGTTTTCTTAGAATTTAACAAATAAATATATGGCCTCTTGTTAACCATCCGTCTGTTGATTATTTCTACATAATCCAAAAGCTGGTGGGGAGGGGGGGTTCATGGAGGTTCTCCCAACCTTTAAGACATGTTTGTATGTGAGAGGAAGGCAAAAATAAGGATTTGAGAATGGAAGAAGACTTGAGGAAGAAAAAGGATGAAGGAGGAGGAAGGACTAGGGCCCACACTGAAACATGGACCATAGGATCACTGAAAACTAACATTTTAACAAAATGTTAAAAATTAACTGAAGTGTGATTACTGACACAATATGCTAGCTAAATATTACTCTACAACCACCCAACTTTCTACTTTTAATGGTTACATAAGCTATATACAAATACAGAACCACTTGTGTATCTTTATTTTCAGCAAAATAAAAATACATCAGAATTACAAAATATAATTAGTACTAGAATATAATTTATAAATTATATATAATTTATATTTATACAAATATAAACTATTTGTAACGTGAAATAAATGTAGAGTGACTGATGGAGTGTCTTTCTTATACTGGTTATTTTTAAAAAGTGTCAATACTCAAGATGGGGGCTCAGTGGTAGCATGCTTTCCTAGCATGTTTAAGGAAGGTCCTGCATTCAATCTCCAGCATGCACCAACAAAAACAAAGAAAAGAAGAAATAGGGATAATATACTCTACTTTTGAAAAGGAAAGCGGTGAGATGTCATGACTACCTTATTAAGAATAAATGCCTAAGCCAGGTGGGGCATGCCTGTAATTCCAGAATTCCAGCACTTCAGAGGCTGAGGCCAGAAGATCATAGGCAAGTCTGGGCTATCGAGCAAGGGCCAGGTACATGCACACACACACCAAAATAAATAAATAAATAAAAATAATAATAAAAATAAATATTTTATATTGGAAGTCAATCCTAAATTTCAAAATCATATTGAATTAAGAGTCAATGAAAAATTTAATGTTTTTTATATTTAGTGGTTAAAACATTTAAAATCAAGTTTCTTTTTATATTGTCTTAAACATAAACTTCTAATTAGGAACATATCAGACCACCCCAATTACTAATTTTAAAAAAATTTTAAGACTGTCACATGGAACTTCCTAGGTGGAATATATATTACAGGAAAATACCATTGCTGCAAAATATAAGAATCCACTACTTTTGGGCTGGTGGAGTGGCTCAAATGGTATAATGCCTGCCTACTGCATGAGGCCCTGAACTCAAACCCCCAGTATTACCAAAGACAAAAAAGAAAATAATGCATTACTTTTTTCTTGAAATAATACAAATATGATTAATGGCTCCTGTCCACCTCTGGCATTTAAACATTCAACTCAGTCTGAAATGCATGCCTTGCCATGTCTACTCCTTTTCTAGTTTATAATTCAGCTTATTCTTTGAATCTTAACTAAAATTCATTCTCGAAGGGAGCCTTTCATGAAACTTAGACTAGATGAGGTCTCCCTGTGAAATGCTATCATGGATCCAAACACCACTCCCAGCAGAGCTGAATGACCTGTACAATACAAGTCTTGACTTGTATACCTGTGTATACTGGGCAAAGAACACCTGTGGCTTTTTCACTGTTGTATCCCTAAGTCCTGACACCAGGTGCTTGGAAGTCAGGTATGTTTGGAGAAGAGAAAAGGGAGACCACAGGGAAGACACAAGTATCATTACCACTTTAAAAGAAAGTGCTTACGTAAAAGGTGAAATATTTCACCAAACGTCTTGGGAAAGCTAGACAGAACTTAAAATGTGAACTATCTTTAACTTGCTTAACCAGTTAAATCACAACATTCTCTTAGAGATGTCCAAGGTTCCTGGAAGCCTTAAGTTCTAAGAAATATTAAGTTATCCTTTATAACTGAAGAAGAAATAACCTACCATGATAAACAAAAACTAAAGGAATTCATGGCCACTAAACCAGAACTGAAGACACTTAAAGAAATCCTGTGTGCAGAAAAGGAAGATAAATGCAACCAGGAAAATACAAGAAAGAATAAATTCTACAAGACAAGAAGATTAGCAAACGAGGATTAGAAAAGAAGCAAACATTATAAAAACAAAATGAGAGGAAATACACCATTTTTGTTTCATCCAGCAGCTGCACATACACATTCCATCAGCATCCTACTAAACTTTTTTCAAAATAGTTACTTAAGACATAAAGCAAGTTTTAAAAAATACAAGAAAATTAAAATAACCCACTGTACTCTATCAAACCACAATGGAATAAAACTAGAAATCAACAGAAAAGAAACTAGGAAAATATCCCAACATATGGAAACTGAACAACACACTATTGAGTGACACTGATCATCAAAGAAAGAAGCGGGAAAACAAAAAATTTCTAGAATCTAAGATAAATAAGATTGATAAACCCTTAACCAAACTCACCAAAAGAAAGACAATACCCAAATTAATAAAATTAAAGATGAAAAAAGGAGCTATCACAATGAATACCAATAAAATCCAGAGTATCATTAGGGAATACTTTGAAAACTTAAATTCTAATAAACTGAAAAATTTAGAAGAAATGCATAAATTTCTAACTGCATTTGACTACCAAAATTGAACCAAGAGGATATAAACCTCTCTTAATCAGATCTATAACAAGCAATGAGATTGAAGCAGTAATAAAGAGTCTCCCAACAAAGAAGAGCTCAGGACCAGATGGATTCACGGGAATCCCACAGGCCTAACACTAACATTCTTCAAACTAGTCCATCAAGTAGATAGGGAAGGAATGCTAACAAATTCATTCTATAAAGTCAGTTATTTCCCTGATACCAAAACCAGAGAAGGACACAATTAAAAAAAAAGAAAGAAAGAAAAAGAAAATAATAGACCAAAAGAAAAAACAAAAGATCAATTTCTTTTGATGAACATAGACACAAAATTTTCATCAAAATACTTGCAAACTGAATTCAACAAGACATTAAAAAGGTCATAACCATAACCACGACTGAGTTTCACTGAAGGGATGAAAGGATGGTTCAACACACACAATTCAATAAATATAATGTAACAGACAGAATCAAAGACAACAATCATATGATTATCCCAATAGATGCAGAAAAAGCCTTTGACAGAATTTTTTCATGATAAAATCTCTGAAGACACTAAGAATAGAAGGAACATACCCCAAGATAATAAAGGCTGTATGTGACAAATCAGAGAAAAATAAATCATTTCCTCTGAAGTGAGGAATGAGAAAAGGATGCCTACTTCTCCCCACGGATTTAATATAGTACTAATTCTAGCTAGAGAAAAGAGAAGGAAACAAAAGGGATTAAAATAGGAAAGGAAGAAGTCAAAATATCCCTATTTGGAGATGATGTGATCCTATACTTAAAAGATACTAACGATTCCACCAAAAAACTTCTAGATCTGATAATACTTTGACAGTGTAGAGGATATAAAATTAACCTACAACCCAATAACTCTTTCATATACCAACAATGAACAATCTGAGAAAGAAATCAAGATAACAATTTCATTCTTAATAGGCTCAAAAACATACCTAAGAATAAACGTAACTAAGGAGGCAAAAGACTTCTGCAATGAAAACTATAAAACCTTGAAGTAAGAAATTGAAGAAGACACCAAAAGATAGAAAAACTTCCCACAATCATGCCTTGGCAGAAATAATATTGTGAAAATGGCCATATTACCAAAAGCAACCTACAGATTCAATACAATGTCATTCTTCTCAGAAGTAGAAAAATTAATCCTAAAATTCATATGAGAACATGAAAGACCCCAAATACAAAAGCAAAACTGAAATTGAACAAAAAGAGGAATGGCTGGAAGGCATCACAACACTGGACTTCAAATTCTATTACAGGTCTGTAGCAACAAAAAGAGCATGGTACTAGCACAAAAGCAAACACAATAGAAAATCCAAAAATAAACCTGCACAGCTACTGCCATCAGGTATTTGACAAAGGAGCCAAAAACATGTTGGAGAAAAGACAGGCTCTTCAACAAACTAAGAAAACTGGTTAGCTACTTACAAAAGATTAAACTGTATCCCTCTCTCTCACCGTGTACAAAAGTCAATTCAAAATGGATCAAAGATCTTCATATAAGATTGAAAACTTTGAAACTACCACAGGAAAACATACTGGAAACACTTGAAGACAGACTGCCACAGGGTCTAGTCTCTGTTACTAGCACACTACCCAGCAGGAAGGCCAGGATGCACACAGTACATTGATAAGTACTTGTTATAAGCAGTGACAGACAAGGACCGAGGCAGTAAACTAACAGACACAAAATTAATGAATCTATGCTATGAGAACATAAACACAACCCCCTCCTACATTGTGCATGTGTGTGCACTTGCAGATTTTGGTCAGGCTTTTCATCACCAAGAAGTAAACACTTCTGAATATTACTGAAAGTAAAAACAATTAAACTCTTACTCAGCCCCAGATAGCTCTAGGAGCAGATGCAATGAAATAAAACTATACTACATTGATTCCATAAAAGTATTAGAGCTAGATAAACCACAAATGAGTGGGAAGTGCATTTTTATATCTAGAATCAGCACTTTTAACTTTTACTACAGTCTGGAAACTCACATAATGGAAACCAATCTGGGGAAAGTTCAAAAGCTCCTACAGAGCCACTACACCCAAGCAACACTCTCTGCTCCTCAGTTAGATCTTGTTTGAAAGTTACTGACTCTTGGTTTTTGTCAATTCTTTGCACTTGAATATCTAGCTTGCTGGGCATCAGGAGAGGAAAAGCAATCAAAATTGGCAAGCTGTGCTGACAGCCACACACACTGACAGTCCTGAGGAGAGGCGGCTTTTGACCTATTAAAACCAAAAGTACCAGCTCCCTATGAGGCATCTCATCAACCTTATGCTGACCTGAGTCATCTCCAGTCACAATTCTGTCCAAAGGTTAAAAAAGGTTAAATGTTTGAATGCTTAAATTTCAGACATCTGAGTATCTACATTATATCACATATGCAAACCACTGGAAAACTGGGTAAATAAGTTGTTACTACGACCCAGAGTCTAGAAAGTACCAGGTTATTATTTATTTTAGAGTGAAAGGGGAAAAGTCTACCACTCTAGGCTGGCCCTGTCAAGGATTGCTGTGCAATGTGAGCAATTTATTCCAAAAATGGCAACAGATGGGAGACACAAGTTTTGAATTTAACATGAAACCATCAAACCATCATTTGAAAGCACCCAATGAAAAATTATGCTGAGAAATATTAAATATGAAAAATAGGATTAATGATATAAAACTAGTAAGAACTTTGGACTTCACTTTTTCAAATTGAAGGTTTTAAAACTACAAATTCTAGGTCCAGGCATGGTGGTTCACTTCTGTAATCCCACCTATTTGGGAGGCAGAGACAGAAGGATCAAAGTTTGAGGCCAGCTGGGACAAAGTTAGCTCAAGACCCTATTCAGGGTGAGGGGGGTTGGCACTGGTGGGAGGGGGAGGTGGCGGGGAAAGGGAGTAGGAGGATGAATACAGTGCAAATAATGTGTACTCATTTTCATTCATTCAAATATTTATAAGCATCTATTCTGTTCTCCACTCTGCTCATCTTGAAGGCTAGATGCATTCACAACCTTGGTCCATGATGCTGGCTGATAACATGAAATTAACAAATGCTTCTAATAATCTATGAGTGGATTTATATTCTTTATATCCTCCTAGAACGGTCAACAGGCCATACTACCAAAGACACCCTAACAGTAAGGTCAGCAGGGGACAGAGAATCTGAATAGAGTACAAAAATCTTTCTTCCTTTGAACTACCCCCAAAACATTTCTGTATAATTTATTTAGCAATCACATACAAACACTACTGCCTGAACCATTATTCAAAATGAAAAACAGCCTACACATGTTGATACACAGTCTCTTAATATACGCCTGTGGATGTCACAATTTCTTTGTACCCTTCTCGGATTTCAACAGTCTCTCAGATATAAAGGGTACTTACTATCTTTTTGTTTTAGTATGCATAATATAAGACAAAATTATAGAAATTAACTGTGTATCAGTACATTTATCTTATGCCATTACTAAAAGACAGAATATTTATGCTCTACTAAGTACCAAGAAAGGTGGCATCACACATACAACATAATTTAATCCTGAAAACAACTCATAAAGAAGTTGAGGTTTAGGGAGATTAAGTAATTTATTACAAGTTACACTGCTAGTAATTAACAGAGCCCAGTTTGGAGACTCAACCAACCTTTAAATGATTCACAGACACAAACAGTAAACATTTTGAGCATTCATATTCTTAAGGTAAATGTTTATTTTCTTTCTTTTTTTTTTGCAGTACTGGGGTTGAACTCAGGGCCTACACCTTGAGCCACTCCACCAGTCCTTTTTTGTGAAGGGTTTTTTTCAAGATAGGGTCTTGCAAACTATTTGCCTGGGCTGACTTTGAACTACGATCCTCCTGATCTCTGCCTCCTAAGAAGCTAGGACTACAGGTATGAATCACCAGCGCATGGCTAGTAAATATTTCATGTCAAACATTATAGGCTTCATTAACAAAAAAAAGTAGTTACTACAATTAAGGTATGTTTACTGAAACATTATATTCACTTTGAACGTAAGTATTGATAGGAATATTAAGAATGACAATAAACTATAGCAACTAACATTCACTGAGTGCTTACTAAAGTGACAGACATTCTACCAAGTGCTTAAGAAAGATTTTATTTACCCGTCATAATAATCCCAAGAGGCTGGTACTATTATTACTATTCTTGTTTACAGATGAGAAGACTAAGAAGTTAAGGCTGAAGGTTTTGAGATCACAAGCAGACCAAGGGGTAAAGCCAACTCTGGGAGTCAGACTTTAAAATTTATGCTGTTACTCAGTACATTCTATGAAATTATTTTGTATCTTTCCAATTTAGAAATTAAACTACAAGACAGTTACTGTATTATTTAGACACAGGTTGTCCTCTAAATTACCACTAAACTGAAAACTGTACAGATCTGGACATTCAATTAACTAATAACAAGCAATACTGAGACAGTTTTTGATATATAGCCTTTCAGCTACAAGTGGGAAGTTCAATTTAAATCTCAATTTCAAGCCACTAATATTTGTAACAGTGGTCAATTAGCAAGTTTTAAAACAAGGATGCTATATAGAAAGCTAGTATAAACAGCTTCATTTTAAAGTCCTAAACTATCAAAAAAATTGTAGAAGTTTGCCATTGTTACTTTGATAAGGATTGTAAAGCAAAATCTCCAAAAATTGGCCCTCCTTAAACACAAATTGCATCATTTGAACAGCCCCAAACACCCCAGTTCTATAGAGTGGTAATCTAAGTGAAAAGTCTCACAATAAAATGCAGGCCTTGGAATATGCCTCTAGGAAAAATCCAAATGTACACCAAAAAGTGATTATTCCTTCTTCACAGTAGATGGCGCTAACACACCACATCCTATTAAAATTGTCTACCTAGCCTTCTAGAACATTTTACATATGCAACCCAGGCTACCTTAAGTACAATTTTATTATAACATTTCATATCATTTAATTTATAACCTCATTTTTCATAAGCTGAACAAGGGCATCTTGTATGTGTTCAAATCTTAGCCATTTTAAATGAAAGAATTACTTTAACACAGAATTTTAAAAATACAAAATGTGTGAATAATAATGTTACTAGAAACATACTGTCACAAAGTTTGAAGTAGAAACAGGTAAAAGAAATTAAAAACAAATAGTATCTGAATGTGTTAAAGTCTGGTTAGCCTGAAAGATTGAAATTATTTCTACTCAACTGTGGAAGTGTTCATAATTCCTTTTAAAAGTTCTAATCTCTACAGTAACAGGATTGCTATTTCTTAATGTAAAACTCTTTAAGGCTATATAGAATATACTAATTTTCTATGGAGAAGCAAAAACATAGTCCTTGTCCCCTTCCCATACTATCCCCTCTTAAAAGTGCTTCCCAACCCAGAGAAATATAATGTCTTTGAATGTGGATGTGAAAGTTATTTTAATTAATCTGGAAAAGAAAGAATGCATATTTATTTATTGTTACTTGTCATGTTAGTCTAGGGAACTGGAGTTTGAGATGGCGTTCTAGGTGACAGAAATTGTTAAAAACATGCAACTAATAATGATAAGCATATTTGATGAATTTATGGTATAAGATAACTATCTCAAATCCAAGAAATAAATCTATAGGCCTCTGGAGTGCCACAGAGTAACAGTACAGTAATATTAGGTGAAGGACTTCTTCCCATCTAACAGGTCTGCATAAAGATTGACTACCATTGGTTATCCTTAAATGATACTAGAATTACAGAACATACATGAGTGTTTGTGTTTGAGTACTAGCCCCAACATTTATAGACTATGATATCTTGGGGACTCATGACTTTCAAATTCAACTTCTCCATTTATAAAATGGAAATATAGTGGGATTATAATGAGAACTAAAAAAAAAAAAAGACATGGGGACTATACAGCACAAGAAATGCAGAGTCAATAAATGTTGAATTCCATCTTCTGCCTGTTGCCATCTTACAGAAGTAATAAGGAGCAGAAGATAGTATAAATCCACTTATGCTGATGTTAATCAAGGTAACAGCGAGGGACTGAGCAAAGTGGTTCAAGTGGTAGAGTACCTGCCTAGCAACCATGGATCCTGAGTTCAAACCCCAGTATCTCACACACACACACACACACACACACACACACACACACACAAGAGAGGGGGAACTGTTCAAGGCAACAGCAAGGAAACAAGATTTTAAAAGTTTCCTATCAGACAGGCTGCCCTCTTATCACCAAGAACTAGTAAGGAACATTTTTCTGAAAAATGAGTGCTTAATATAAATAAGTAAAAACTCAAAAGTCATACACCATAATAGATACTATAAATACAGATTATAGTTATAAACCTAAGGACACTCAACCATCCATATATATGGGAAGTTCTTTTAGTTATATTTCAGTCTTTAAGTGTGTAGCAATTCTGCTAGATGCCTAATACAAACTTTTCATAGGTTACTAAGAGCCATCCTAGTTAAAAAAAAAAATTAAATTGAGCCCATACATAATAAATATTTGACTTCTGATTAATTTTTCATTAGAAAAAAACATTTCAAAAATGTCCTGCTATTTCAGAAAGAACACATACCTAGGATAACTTCCAAACCTAGAGCTGGAAACACAGACTTTCAAGACACAGACTAAAATAAAAACATTTTCAGATGAATACAAAGTAAAAATTTACACTATTTGATAGTCACTACAGAAGTTTCCAAAAGCCATTCTTTAGGAAGAAGAAAAATACTCCATTAAAATGCTTAAGTTAGGAGAAGGATTATAAGCAAAGTAACTGGGAAACAGGTAGGAAAACTAAAGAAATATTGTTTATACAAAATAATGTCAAATTTGAAGAATTACTAAAATAAATTTAACTAATCTAGACTATCATGTAAATTTTGGGAGTAGGGAAGGTAGTAATTGGTGTTAAAATGTGGTAAGCTTTTTATATTTTCTCAGGTGGGTGTGGTTTTATGATAATAATTTTAAGTTAAGTTGATTAGACAACAGTATGAACTAAAAGAACTAAATAACTATGTAACACAGAGCTCCCAAACCAGAAAAGGAGAATAAAAACAGAATAATAAGCTAAAAATCAAAAATCTTAACTAAAAAAATGGAACAGTGCTTAGAAAATGCAGGATAAATAGAAAACAAGATGATTAAAGAAATTAATAAGCAACCATAATAAACATAAAATGGATCAAACTCACACATTAAGAGACTTAAAATGTCACTCCTCTCAAAAGAACCCCACTCTACAGTATTTACAAGAGGTGAACTAAAATATAAGGACATGGAAATGCTAAATATGAGAAGTGGTAAAAAGATATCATTGGCCATATAGACTAAAGAAAGCTGGACTAACATAAAACCAAACAGACCTAGTTTAGAGAGTCATGACATAAGAGTTTCAACACACCAGGAAGGTAAAGAATTCTAAACTTGTATGCAGTGAATATATACAAATGTACGAAACAAAATTGGACAGAACTGTAAAGGAGTAGGTAGCAAACTGTCTCTACTACTGTAAGGTTGCAGGGCTGAGGATGTCGCTCAGTGGCAAAGCACTTAGCTGGTACTACTGCTAGGTCAATCAGACCAAATTAATTGCAACATTATAACTTTAACAAAGCAACTTAAACTTGGACACATGGAGACTCCTCCCCTCAAAAAAAAAAAAAAAAGAAAGAAAGCACACCCTTTACAAGCATACATGGAACATGTATATAAACACTTCTTCTGTAAACCATAAAGCAAAACTAAACAAACTCCAAAGAATCAGTTCAGCCAGGTGCCAGTGGCTCACACCTGTAATCTTAGCTACTTGGGAGGCTGAGATCAGGAGGATCACAGTTCAAAGCCATTCCAAGCAAATAGTTCACAAGACCCCTGTCTCCAAAACAACCAGAGCAAAATGGACTGGAGGTGTGACTCAAGCAATAGAGGACCTATTTTGCAAGCACAGTCCTGAGTTCAAGTCCCAGTCCCATCAAAAAAAGAAAGAAAAAAATTTTGATCCTAGTCCTACTAGGAAAAAATTTTGGTTCACAAAACAAGTTTGAAGATCACTATGCAATTATATAATCACTATGCAATGTATAATTAACAAAATGATAAACATATATAACATCTACATTTGATCATTTCACAACATACAAAACATATATAGGAAAAATAATGAAAATTTAAGACAGTTAAGGTGAAAAAAATTCAGATTATACAATACAGTATGAAAGTAATGGCTTGGAAGAAATCATGAAAATTAATGAGCTAAAATTTCAACCTAGTATGACAGAAAAAGAACAAGAATAAACCTAAAAATACAAAGGGAAGGAAATAATATAAAAAGTAATAACATTTTACAACATGACACTATTTCCAAGCCAAATTTGGTTCTTTGGAAATACTAACATAGAAAGTGGTCACCAAAGGCTGGCGAGAGTAAGAAGCGGAAAGGTTGATCAAAGGGTACTAGGTTACAGTTAGGAGGAATAAGTTCTGGTTCCAATTGCACAGCAGAGTAACTAACTCTTACAATAACGTACTATATATTTCAAAAAAGCTAGAAGAAAGGATTTTGAATGTTTTACCACAAAGAAATGATAAATGTGTGAGGAGATGAGCTTACCCTGATTTGAATATCATACAACACGTACATATATTGAAACATCACCTGGTACCCCACAGATATGTAGAATTTTTATGTGTCAACTGAAAATATTTAAGGGCTAATAAAAAGTTAATGAACAAAATAAGAAGCAAAACTAAAGCTAGGTATGGAAGATGGATATAACCATATATAAAGCAAAGTATAATAGAATATTATGAACTTTAAAGCAGCACTTAAAAACTTAGAAACCAGACCCAGAAAGTTTTCTGTGCCAAATTCTATCAAACTGCCAAGTAACAAAAATGACACTCTTATAAAAACCTTGAGAGATTTTACACATATGAATTTTTTTAAAAGAGGCTAATAATACCTTGAAAACACAATCAGAAAAGCACAGCTTGAGAAAAGATAATTACAGGACATTCTCTTTTATGAACAGTGCAAAAACCTCTTTATTAAAAACAAACAAAAAACAAATCTAGTAGCAAATAAAAACACATCATGACTAAGTTGGTTTTATCACAATAATGTAAAAGTGGTTTTACAATTATAAAATTAAAAATTTTTTTTATCAGATTAAAAAAGAAACAGATTAAAGAAACGAGTCACCCCCAAGAAGTTTTTTTAAATGATAAAATTCAATGTAAACTTCTTACTAAGAACAAACTTACTGCAAGAAAAATATGAGGAAACCAAAACCCACAGAACACATTCTTCATGATCAAATTTCAGAAGTATTTGTTTCAAAGTGAAGAATAAGGCAAGAATACCACATATTAGCACTCCCCTGGAAATTCTAGTCCTGCACTGTTAATTTTGTAGCTACCAGCTGCAGGTCCCAGGGATAAGCACTGGAAATATGGCTAGTCCAAAGTGAAAGGTGATATAAATGCAAAAGACATACTAGCTCTTGAAGTTTTAGTGCACAAAAGTAAAACATCACTAATTACAGTTATATTGATTACATGCTGAAATGGCAACATTGGGTTAGATAAAATAAAGCAAATTATTAAAATTCACTACACCTTTTTAATATGTTTATTATGTTTATTGCACAGTGTTATTCCAGTTAGATCAGTAAGACAAAAAAATAGAACACTGGCAGGAAAGAAACAGGTTGTCATTCTCAGATACTATGTCCACAAGAATTTGTTATCATCAATAAGGTGTAACAAGATGGCCAACTGCATTCTATAAATACTGACACTCAGTGAACATTATTTTGAAAAAGATTTATAAAAGAATAAAACACCTAAAAATTAATAAAGATACACAGAACCTATGATGTGCTAAATTAAAGAGCTAAATAAATGGAGACTCAATATCATAAATCTCAAAAACAATCTGCAGCTTGAATGCTTTTCCACCGAACTCTCAAAATGGTTTTATAAGGAACTGTAAAATATCTACCGAAGAGTCAAATACTATCCAAGATAACTTAAAAGAAGAAGGTGGAAAGACTCTCCTAGGTATTAAAAATTTAAACAAAGCAATAATATACTAAAAGAATAGGATGCAGAAACAGGCCCTGCATATGTGGATTTAGAATAAAAGCAGAACTGTAAAGAAACGAAAGGACGATCTTTCCAAATACTGGCGATGAGACAATTAACTGTCTATGTGGTTTAAAAAATTATTTCTAATCCCTACCTCACTCCATACCACACCCACATACAAAAGAAAAACAAAAACAAAACCCAGACATCAAATCAGATGGACTGTAGCTCTAAATGTGAAATGAAAAACTGTTTTTAGAAGATAATAGAGGATATCTTGTGAATAGGCAAAGATTTCTTAAACAGGACACGAAAGCATTAACTACAAAGGAAACAGTGAACAAATTGGATGATATCGAAATCAGGAATTTAGTTTTACTAAAAAACATTAACAAGAGAAAGAAAATGTAAGTCACACTGAAGGGAAAAATTTGTAACATATCAAAGAGCTCATCTCAGAAATATTTAGTAAACTTCTAAAATCAGTAAGAAAGATAACCCACTTTTTGTTAAAAAAAAAAAAAAAAGAGGTGAATAGGCATTCTAAAAAAAATATATCCAAATAGTCATGTGCCTATTTGTGCTTAATGTGGAGGCATGGCTCAAGCAGGAGTGTGCCTGCCTTGCAAACATGAAGTCTCAAGCTCAAACCCCAATACTATCCCTCCCACCAATTTAAAAAGATGACTAAAATGAAAAATATTGACAAGTTTAAGCTTTAGTTTAGATGGACTACAGAGCAACTGGAAAACTCATGCATATTTGAAAATGTAAGTGAAAATGACTACAACCACTTTGGCGATCCTGGCAATATCTACTAAAAATAACGTGCACAAACCCAACAGTAGTTCTGATCCTAGGAATATATCCAACAGAAACGCAAACATACATATTAAAAAACATGTACACAAATGTTTGTAGCTGTGTTACCCACGATGACTCCCAAAACAGCCCAAATGGCTACCAAGAGAGCACAAAAATATAGTACATATATACAATGAAACGGTTTATAGGTATGAAAATGAACAGACTCCTATTAATCTCAGTAACATGGCTGAATCAAGTAAGCAAGAAAAATCAGAAACAAAAAATGTAGTGTATAGTGTACACTACACTTTCACGCACTTAAGGTTCAAAGAAAACAAAATGGTCTGATATTGAACAGTTTGAAGAGTACGTATCTTTGCACAGAAGATTAGGGGTAGTAACTCGGAGAAAATTTCAGAGAGGATTCTAGAATGGTAATAATATCCTATCTTTTATTTGGCTGGAAGTTACAGACTTCTTATTCTGTGATAACTCATCACACAATATATTTATCTTTTCTTTTTTTAAGTGCTGGCGACAGAATCCAGGGCCTTGAACATGCTAAGCTCTCCACCGCTGATCTACATCCTAAGTCCAACCAATGTATTTATGACTTGTATACTATTCTCTGTATGCTATACTTTCATTTTGAAAATAATTGTGAGTGAGGTATGGGTGGCTCACACCTGTAATGCTAGCTAGTTGGGAGGCTGAGATATGAAGGATCAAGTTTCAAGGCCTGTCCAGGCAAATAATTCATAAGACCTTATCTCCAAAATAACCAGAGCAAAGTGGAATGGAGGAGTGGCTCAAGTAGTATAATGCCTGCTTTGCAAGCACGAAGCCCTGAGTTCAAACCACCCCTCCCACAAAAAGAAGAAAAGAAAATAATTAATTGTCTAAAGATACAAATCTGTAAGATAAAACCTTAATATTTTAGAAGAAATTATAGGAAACTGTCTTGATGAACTTGAGGTGATAAGAGATTTCTTAAACCTACAAGTTATTAGCTTTACAGAATATTTTCATAAATTTGACTAAAATTAACAATATCTGTTCACCAGTGTACAATATAAGGCTATTTGGAATTGTCACAATGAATCCCCCCTGTACAATGAACATATCCTAATAAAATGGAAAAAAGAGAAAAAAAAGATGTTCAAGAATATCATAAAAAAAGTGAAAAGGCATACCACAAACTAGGCAGTCTAAACAATCCAATAGGAAAATAAAAAGAATTTTACAGAAAAGGAAAGAAATGTTTAATAAACTTGTATAATAAAGTATTCATCATCAAAACCACAAAGATCTAATATTTACATGTTCTATATCGGCAAAATTGAAGCAGTCTGACAATACCAAATGGTGGCAAAAACATACCAGTAAGTGGTATTTTTTACATGTTGCTGGTGGGCGGGCACATTGGAAATCATTGTGGAAAACAATGTAACATTATCTTGTAAAATGCAGTATGTGTATCCATTCAGCTACTCAGTTCATTAGAAACTATATATATCTTACACACGTATGAAGTTTTTCTCACAGTAATACTGTTCATTCTGGCAAAAAAACAAAAATTCTACAGGCCCATCAAGAGAAGGATGGATGAACTGTGGTACAATCACACATCTAAGTTTACACACTCATAAAAATGAACAGCAGAGCAATATTGAATGAGAACCGTAAACATGAGACTTCACATAGAATTCCATTTTTATAAAGTCAAAACCAAACCAAACTAAACAACACATTGTTTAGGGATATCCACATATCTAGATAGGCTGCTTTGGGCTATGCTTTGTTTTGAAGCAAGGGTATAAGGTCTCCCTACCAAGACTGAAAAATCACTTCAGCAGTTATCTCTGGAGGGAAGAGGGAAATGGTAGAAGAATATAATAGTAGTTTCAAAGATACCATAATCTCCTCCCCCACTCTCCCACCATCTCCTCTCTAGCTCAGATACTCTTCATCTCTCCCATCACATTTTTTCTGAAAGAAAAAAGGTCCACCTACGGGCGTGACAAAAATGACAGCGTAGGAAGTGCCAAGGGTCCTTCCTTCCAGAGAAACACTGAAAAAAATTAGCAAAAACAATCAGAATCCACTTTGTCACAACTCTGGAACATAGTTGAAGGCTTACAGCAAACAAGCAGGTGATACTGAATTAAGAGAGAAAACGTGAAAACTGTGACATTTTTTTCTCGACCTTAGCCCACCTCCCTCCCCCACTCAGTGGCAGTCTAGCCCACAATTCAGTGTGGGAACCTGGCTTCTGGTTCTGTACTGAAGAGAGCAGACTTTCTTCTCAAATAATTACGTCTGTTTTGACCTATCTGGGCACAGCCTTAAGGACTGACAAAAGGTTTGCCTTGGTTTCACCTACCAGACTCTCAAGGCAGGAAAGTGGCTTACGCGCAAGGCATCTTCAAAAATACTGAAAAGGTAAAGGAACAACCCACTTTCACCTGAGGCACACATTCAATGCACACAAACAATACACAGAAAGCTTGGGAGAGCAATTCTTTGGAGATTTAGTGCAAAGAAAAGCTACCACTTTTGGTGGAAGAATTCAGAAAGCCACATGCATGTCCAGGAGAGGAGTAAGACCTAAGACTACAATGAATTTCTCATCCGGCTGAATCTTGAGTTCGGCACAAGCAGGAAATGAAGATAAGGGAGGAGTGTAACACAACCGGGATTGGGAGAAATGTCTCCAGTAGAATCAGACTGCAAAGACTGGGGAGCTGGGCCTTTTTTTCTTTCTTTGTGGCAGAGTAGGAGGCCCCAGGAATTCAGAACAATCTCTATCAATACACTTGCTGATCCCTAACTAAAGGAACAAACAATTCAGAGATCATACATGACAAAGACACAATCTTTAAAAACAAAAATAGTTTAGGAAAGTCACCAAACAACCACAACTCACACAAACACCTAAAACTCCAAGGTAGGAGAAGAATCTGATTTCCAAAGCTATACAATTATAATAATCAAAATGCTTAGTTCAAAACCCTAGTACGGCAAAAAAAAAAAAAGCAAGGCCCATTCACAGAAGAGATTAACAGAAACTGTCCTTGACATTCTAGATAAAGACTTACAAAGAGGGCCAGTCATGGGAGAACATGTGTGTAATCCCAGCTCTCTTGGGCCTGGGGCAGGAGGATTATGAGTCTGAGGCCAGTCTAGCTACAAAGCAAGATCCTGTCTCAGGAAGAGAAAAGGGGGGGGGGGGGGGCGGAAAAGAAGGGGAGAGAGAGAGAATGAGTTCAACTCATTAACTCTATGAACTAAAGGAAACAATGGACAAAGAAATAAGAGAAACCAGGAGAATGGCAAATACTAAATACCAGTAAAGAGACAGAACTTACAAAATGAAACCAAAGAGAAATTCTGAATTGAAAAATATAATTACCAAAGTAGAAATTTCACTAGATAGGCAGAAGAAAAAAAATCAGCTTGAAAATACATCAATTGAAATGATCAAGTCTAAGGCGCAAAAAGGATGAAGAAAATGCAACAGAGCCCAAGAGACATGTGGGATACCATCAAGCCTACCAACATACAAAAAGTGAAAGACCCAAAAGTAGAAACAGAAAAAAATCCTGGAAAAAGAACTACAAAAAAACTTCCCAAATTTTATGACGTGAATCTGCACATCCAAGCAGTTCAATGAAACCCAGTAAGGATAAACACAAAGAGAGCCATATCCCCATACCAAGGCACATTTTAATCACACCATCAAAAACAAAAAGTGTTGGAGGTGTGGCTCAAGTGGTAGAGCAGTAAAAGGTCTTGAGTTCAAACCCAAGTGCTGCCTATGGAAAAAACCCAAAACAAAATAAATAAAATAAAGAACAATCTTAAAAGCCACAAAGGAAGCAACTTGTCACATACAAAGGATCCTAATGGTATTAATAACTAATTTCTTAGTAAAAACCATGGAAGCCAAAAGGCAGGGAGTGACCTACAGTACTAAAAAGAAAACAACAAACAAAAAACCAGTGAAATATGAATTCTATACCCACAAATTTGCCCTTCAAAAATGAAAGAGAAATCAAAACATTCCCATGTAAGCTGGGCACTAGTGGCTTAAGCCTGTAATTCTAGCCACTCAGGAGGCAGAGATCAGGAGGATAGGGTTCAAAGCCAGCCCAAAATCCATGACAAAAAAGGGCTGGCAAGTAGCTCAAGTGGTAAGAGTACCTGAGGCCCTGAGTTTAAACCCCAGTGCCATCAAAAAAAGAACAATCAAATAAACAAAAAACCCAAAAGACAAAATATTCCCAAGTAAACAAAAGCTAGTAGACCCACACTACAAGTAATAGTTAAAAAGGTCTTCAAAGACTTGAAATGAAAGGACTCTAGACAATAACGCAAAGTCATACAAAGAAATAAAGAATACTGCTATGGGCTAGGAGCATAGCTCTTCATAGAACACACAGATAGTATACCTGAGATTCTGGGTGCAATCCTCACCACCATGCTAAGGAAAAAAAAGAAGCTGGGTATGTGTCTCACACCCATAATCTCAGCACTCAAGAAGCTGAGGCAGAAAGATTGCAATTCAAAGCCAGCCTGGTGTATATAGTAACACAAACAAAAACAGCACTGGTAAAGGTAACTAACTAGATAAATATAAAAGTCAGTATTATTGTATTTTTGTTTAGAAATTTTTTTTCTATAGGAACTGAAAGACATATGTATAAAAATCTATATTAACGACACACAATGTGTAAGATATAATTTGTGACATCCCACATAGTAAGTAGACTAGAATAAAACTGAGGAACTAGAATCAACATTTATGGCCAACTGATTTTAGAAAAGGTACCAATACCATTCAACAAAGAAAGAATATTCCCTTCAACAAATGATGCTGGCACAACTTGATATCCACATACAAAAGAATAAAGATGGATCCCAATCTCACACTACATACAAACTTGAAATAGATTGATGATCTAAATAAAAGAACTGTAAGTATCAACTGCTTACAGCATAACATGAGGGAAATGTCATGGCATTGAATTCCAAGGTAAATATCAAAAGCACAAACAATAAAAGGAAAAACAGATCAGTTAAAATATGGAAAATAACAAATGTTGAAGATATAGAGCAACTGGAACCCTCATACAATGGCTGACACATGAAGTGGTATAGCCACTATGGAAAGTCTCAAATGTTAAACACAGAATTATCCTGGAGTCAGTAGTCAAACACACACAAATGCACATAGCAGCACTCATAAGTTAGGATAGCCAAAAGACAGAAACAACTCAAATGTTCATTAATGAAAAATGTAGTCCATCCACACAAGGAATATTACTCAACCACTGAGTGTGGTTAATATAGATTCATGCTATGATGTGGATGACCCTTGAGCTCAAGCTAAGTGAAAGAAACCTGACATAAGAGGTCAGGTTACATTCACATGAAATGCTCAGAATAACAAGTCCATAGACACAGAAAGCAAGCTAGTGGCTATCAGGGGCTGGGGACAAGGGTGTGCGGGGAATCACTGCTGGACAAGGATAAACTTCTTTTGAGGTGATGAAAATGTTGAAGAACTTGATAAAGATGGTGCTTATACAACACTGTAAATGTACTAAATGGCACTGAACTATACAGTTTAAGATGGTTATTTTTATGTTGCTTAAGTTATGTTGAATTTCACCTCAATCTAAACAGACAACAAAACTGGGGCATGGCTCAAGTGGTAGAGTGCCTGTCTAGCAAGTGCATGGCCATGAGTTCAAGCCCCAGTACCACCAAACGCACACACTCACTCGCACATATATACAATCTATAGACTGAATTAAACACTACAAATTATCTTCAATTTTTTCCAGCATCCTTCATATCCAGCTGACAATATGCCAAAGATGATTCTACCTCTACTCTATTTTTTTATTACATATATATACAAAATAAACATATCTTCCCTGCTTTCATTATATGGTTAGGGAAAAAGAACACATAAGAAAGAGCTGTTAGACTGTAAAGCACAAAGTCTTTTATGTATATATATATATATATATACACATATACCCACACACGTATGTATAGTACTGGAGTTTGATCTCAGGGCCTACACCTTGAGCCACTCCACCAGACCTTGAGAACTATTTGGGGGCGGGTGGGGGGGCTGGCTTTGAGCCACGATCCTCCTGATTGCTGCCTTCTGATTAGCTAGGATTACAGGCGGGAGCCACTGGTGCCAGCTCTACCTTTACTCTAGAATGAGATTCTCTTGCCTTCTTTTTCCTTGCGACCGTCCCTGTCTCAATCCATCCATTAAAGGACCATCATTTCCAACCTAGTAATTACAACAGCTTCCACATAAACTATCAATAATATTGTTATCCGTATTTAATCCCTTTTCCAAGCTGCTGTTACATCCATCTTTCTAAAATGTAAATCTAATCATGCAAGTTTTCAATTCAAAACCTTTCATGTTTTCAGAGTTACAATGTTTTTGTAACTCAGCACAAAAGGCCCTTCTATGCCAGCCTTCCTACTTCTTTCTTCCTTCTATTTGCCCCTATATACAGAGAATATATAATCTTCCCTCTTCAATATCCATGTTGTTTAAGTTCTCTTTAGTGCCTCTTTCTAAATGATCCTTTCCCAAGTAACTTATTATCCTAAAATTTCAACTAAATGTCTCATCCTTCACAGGAGGTTTTCCTCACCTCCCAATTCTTTATTTTCACAGCATACCAACCATTTTTCAAAGCATTCTTCACACTATAGTGTAAATGGCTTACTTTCCTATAGACTTAAAATACCCTAGTAAACTTTGAGAGCAGGGGACACAACTGTATCACTATTTTCATCACATGTACCTAGTGCCGCAAATGTTCATCCATTTGACCATTTACTCAGTAAGTCAAACATAAAATAATTCAGAGTCCTGTTGCTCCTTTGCTACTTGACCATTAGGCTTTCATGTCTGACAGAAATTTGAGAAAATAATTAGCAACTGTTTGTGCAAACCAATTAAAACAAGAGCTTTTCTCTAACACATTTAATATATGAAAGAATATTTTCTAAGACATCTTATTAAAAAAAGGGGGGGTCTAAATCAATAAAAGGAAATGTAAAAACAAATTTGTTAAATTGTATTACTGTCAAGGTAAAATCCCTTACTTTCGAGAAGAAAAACCTAAATATAAAAATTTAACTAATAGTTCTCTCTCTCCCTAGATATACAATTATATAATTAAATTTCAGATTTTAGAGGCAGATGTACAGAAACTTTTTTTTTTTTTTTGGTGGTTTGGGGTCTGAAGCATACTCTTCTATACTACACCATCTACCAAATCCCTGGGGTACACCACCCTGTGTTCCTAGGCTCACCAAATTATCTGGCTGACTTTAGACAATATGCTAGAAACTAGATTCTCTTAGGATATTTTTCAAAGAAAGTATTCTCTTTCATTTTTGCTAAAAGACAAAATCTGAAAGTTTTGACAATCTGAATTTGAATGTACCCAGATGAGCCCTATATAAGCTCCAATATATGTCCAAACTTCCTCGATGACAAGGGATATGATACTTTGAAATATCTAAAATTTATAAATAATTCATTTAATTGCACTCCTGTCATAAACTATAGTTATACGTTTTCATTTTAATGGGGTTGGTCTAACTCTAATTGTTCAAATCTATGCTAATTTTACCCACATTATAATATTGATAGATCTCAAGCACCTGAAAGAATAAAGCTCAGGCCTGGCAGAGTGGCTCAAGTGGTAGACTGACTGCCTAGCAAGCCTGAGGCCCTGAGTTCAAACCCCAGTGCCACCAAAGAAATAAATAAAATTAAATTTAAACAAAGAATGAAGCACAACTGTTAACTTAATCTCTATAAAAATTTAGGCAGATTTTTCCCTCCTGTGGTTATTTCTGCTGCACCCAAAGCTTTGAGGCAAACATTTTCTCAATGTCAAAAATTCTTGTACTTTGCCTACATAATTTGTCTTGTATCTTATAGGTTTAGAATCAGTTATTTCTACCTCGCTTTGGCTGCTAAAAAAGCTCACAGCTGCACAGCTAATGTATAGTCCATTTCTAGACTTCCACATTTTGCAGTATGGATATATTTTCATTCTTTTTAAATTTTTTTTTTTTTTTTTTACTTCTTTGCCTCAATATAATACTTAATTTTGTCATGCTGGATATACTTTTGTAAGCTGCCCTTACTTCTTCTGGAAATTAATACTTTAATCAAAGTTATCCCACAACTGTTCAAAAAAAATCCTTGTATTTATTCTTGGTTGACTATATATATAGCCATCCCCATATAAACTATTATAGACTTTTTCATTATCTGGGCCAGCACAATTATCTCTCTATTAATAAGTATCTACCTAACTCAGAGATGCTAGAGCCAATGAGTCAAACTTGCTTATCCTAAGTTTCCTGCAATGGGAATGGAAGGGATAAGGATGTGAGACTAGAAACTGCAAACCCGTATTTCACAGTAGGCATTGAGGGGAAATTCAGTAGGTAGAAAACAGATAAAACTGTGACTGGTTAATAATTAGGCAAGGGGTTGGTATGAAGGAGTTTCGGCATGAATTTACAGAGTCCAACAGATAAGACACTGCAAATGTCACATACAGGAGTCCAAAAGCTTAGCTTACCAAAACAAGGGCTCTGCAAAGAGGAATAAAAGTAGCTCAGGTGTGTGAACTGAAGTGCAAGGTAGGGAACTGATTATTGTAATAAAGCAGCAGGTAGGCAGGCACTTCTTTTTGGTACTGGTGTTTGAATTCAGAGTCTTACTTTTGCAAGGCAGGTACTCTATCTACCACTTGAGCTACTCTCTCCCAGCCCAGCGTACCGATTATAAACACTAAACGGTAAAGCGTCATAAAGCGTCAAACTAGCCACAATTACCCTCAGCATGGAATCCCCTGGTACTGAATTGAGAACTCTTTAAATTCTCCCTAATATCAGACTTGGTCCCAGACACTGGGTTGAAGGATGGGGTAGAATACCAGTGGAGGTCAAGTGGAATAGTTGAAAATTATCATAGCAGTGATAAGCAAGATGAACTACCTGGAAGAGGGACCCTGATTGTAGGATGACAAACTAAGGGTCTGCATAGTAAAAAACAGAAAAAGAAATAAACTTAATAAGCATATAACCTGTAGCAAAAGTTACATCAATTTAAGTATCATATTGAAACTATGTATGTGTGAGTTAGAGAGAAAATATGAGTGCTAACACATGTATTGTGGGCAAACACTCCATTGAAATGGCTCTTCCCCAAAGTCATCAATGATCTTTACACTTAAAAGCTAATTTTTAGGACTTATCCTACCTAAAATTGCACTTACACGGTGTCTCCCCTCAACTTACCTTTATATTCAACAAAAAAGATTTGTCCGTTTACACACCTTATGCTCTATGTTTAATTTCCAGTTGCCATTGCTTGCTCACAAGAAATCCACTCCCCTTCTTCTCTATCTCTTTCTGTCTCTTAGTTTCAATGTAATATTTAGTGATTTGGGTAACTTTGATTAGGTTATATGCTCATGATAAAGCACTCTTCTTTTATGAGGAATCTTCCTTTCAAATGTTTAGTACTTCTCTAAATGAAGACAAAGTTGATTTTTCTGGCCCCATTTCACCCAGAGACACAGAATTAAATCGAAAATATCTCCAGACGACCTTTTATTTAACTTCTCTACCCTGAAAACCCCTTTACCTTTGATTAATTGTTCTTCTCTTTTCAGAGTCTAACAATAACTGTAACAGCTAAATCTTTCAGGCCTTGTTCTATGTGATTTATTAAGATGTTAGCACATTTAAATCTTAACTAAGTTTCCTCACGTGGAACACAGAAAATTATCAGGGTGGCTGTTTTCTCAGATCTTCCTAGGATGGTCCCTGACTAGGGCCATTCCAGAGACAGGGGATAAAAGTCAATTCATTCATGCAATAGATGCCGAAGGTGATTAGGACTAAAATTTCCCCAAGAAATCCCAATTAAGAAAGGCCATGAGTCAAAACAAACCCACTTGGCAGGTTGGAGCCTTATCCTCATTTGGCAGCAGAGGACACTTAGACAGTAGTTGAGTCACCTGACCATGTTCATATAGCTGGTTCCTAGTGGAACCGGGACTCAAGTTCAGCCTAGCTTCAGATGTCTTACTCCTTCAGTAAGGCCAACACTGTTACTTAGCTCTTCTTCTATGTATATAGGCTACCATTTTTTACCTAATCTTTAAAAATCTACTCTTTTATTTCAAATTTGTCTTCACAATAAAACTACCAACTGTTTAAAATAAAGATCACAATAAACTTCCCTTATATTCTCAAAGTACTAGGCTTATAAGAGGTATTCAGAATTTGCTTAATTGATCACTGCAACTAATTATACTCATAAGGAATTGAGAAGCAAAGAAAAGTGAATTCAAACAGGTATGACTAGCTTGCTTGTTATAAACCTTACTTAAGCCACACTACAGTCATATCACACATTAGGACAAAATATCTTGAATCTTGAAGATAAAAATTTGGACAAGATTTACACAAAAACATATCCTTAATCAGTTATTTTCAAGTTACATAACACTAATATGAAGGATGCTACTTCAGCAATTTTACTACTAATGTTCTCATGCAGATATCCTAAAGTACAAAGAAAAACAGAGGACAGAGGGGTTACATAAAGAACAAAAGTCTCTAGAAATCTGTTAGGGCTCTATTTTGGAAAATCTAGACTTAAGTTAAAATGGTAGAAGAGGAAAAAAAAAAGATCAATTATTTCCACCCAAACTGCAGGATGCCATACATAAATACCTGTCAGTTTTCATATAGTTGCCATTGCTAATAGGCGTGTAAATCATCCAGTTGCCCCAAGAGTTTTCTTCAATTTTGGGAAAGGGGCAAAGGTATAACCTAAAATATAAAATCTTTGAGTATTTCCAATTCTAAAGCAGATAAAAACAGGTTTACAGTATAAACTTATCAGTGTTTCAACAAGAAGCTGCAAACACAAATGAAACAGAAACAGAAGTAACATTTGGCAAGTCTAAGTAGGTCATGTGTGAATATTTCATCACAGTCATTTGATATCTTTCCTCTTTTTACTTGAATACTGGTCTATTACAAAACCAACTTTATAGATTCTTGGATATATCAATTTTTTATTTCAACTAGATACACTTAAAATACTTTAAAATACTTTTAATAAATTCATGACAAAATTAGAAATACAAACTAAATAAATCTTAATACATGTTAACATAAATAAAAAGATGAAAAACTTAAGTTTTCAAGTATATTAACTATCCAAGATAATATACCTGAACTTTAATATAAGTAATATGGGAATTTGAGCTAACTGGGTTAGGGTTAATTGGCATACAGAAACCTCAAAACATTAGAAGAGAGTCTGTCAGATGCTCTAAAGTCTTTATAAAACCTCCAGAGGGGAAATACTACTTTATTTGATATTGCCAAGTGGAATAAAGTATCTTAGGACATTTAGTTAGGTTTGTGCTTACTGATGAAAATTCAGTTTTTCTACTCTTATAACCAGAAAGCTTAAGTTCGTCTTTATGGCTATTTCCTTTTTTTCTCATGGAAACCAATATTACTCTGCGTTTCACCTGTTGTCTAGTTTTAGAGCTTTTTTTTTTTTTTAGTGGCACTGAGGTTTGAACTCAGGACTCACATTTGCTAGGCAATCTTATTGCTTGAACCATTCTTCCAAGCCCTTTTCTGTGATGGATTTATTTTGAGATAGGGTCTCAGGAACTATTTGCCTGGGGTTGACTTCAAACCTCAATCCTTCTGATCTCTGCCTCCTGAATAACTAGGATTACAGGCGTGAGCCACTGGAACCCAGGTAGAGCTTTCTTAAGTCACTATTAAGTCTTGAGTAAATTGATAAAATAATCCAAATGAAATGTCTACCAATGATGATATTCATACCATTTTTTTCAAAATCATATACAATAAAATACTCAAACTGATGCCAGATATTTAAGCTTCAAACCTCAGTACCATATTCACAAGGTATACAAGTGTAACATATCAAGACCAACAGCAAATTTTAATCCTGAGCATCTCTCATTCAGTTCTAAGAGTTTCTCAAAACCTCTGTCAAGCATGTTAGAAATGCACACAGAAGTTTAACATACCAGAATGGAGCTTAAAACTAATGTTCTTTAAAAAAAATTATACATAACTGAGTAGCTCTACTCTGGGATGGATCCACTTAGGTTTGTCTCCATTACATGAAAACTATTGACTGATAAGATCTTGGAGTTTTTTGTAAACAACAACGCTTGTGTCTTGTATGTTTGTGTTCAAAGATTTGCTATTTCATCAATGTTGTATGATTTTGTTTAAAAATAGATTTTAAAACTACAAAGTTTTTTTTCTATCCAAACTAGGTAATTAAATAAGGAAACAGTATACTCCACTATTAAATTATCCCAGAAAAAACTCAGTGACCTCACTTTACAACTGCTGAAAGTACTCAGTGCAAGGGTAAATGACCTTACTTCAAAACCCAAAGTGGCTATTACTGGACATGAGCTTTTCCATAAGCTTCAATTTCACTCAGTAAATACTTATGAAACACAGACTAGTGTATAAGGCACAATGGTAGATCCTATGGGGCTGTCCAAAAAAGAATAAAACATTCCCTTGTCCTTAAGGAGCTTATAGAACACCAGAAGCCTTAAAAAAATATATATATTTTTGAACATTAAACCACCTTTAACAGTAGCAAACATCTCTACACTACTGAACAGCATCTTATGTACTTTAAATATACATATATTAACACATTTACTCTTCACAATAGCTCTGTGATAGGTATTACTACTACTCTAATTTACAGATGAGTGAAACAAGGCCCAGAGAAGTTAAATAGCCAGCTACAGGCCCAGCAGGAGGGAGAGCTGTACATGAATTGCAGGCGTCAGAGCCCACATTGTGTACCACTCTGCCTTGCCAACTCTACAACAATTAAGATCGAATGATGAAGAAACCATGGGTGGCAGCCTTTAAAAAGTACAAATATGTATTCAATTTCCAAAAGAAGATTACATGCCATCTGGTAGAACTTGAGATGTAGTCCCAAAATGGGCAGTGAATTTCAGTGGAAGAATGGAGGAGAAATTCTTTGTAAAAGAGACACACGAAATAAAAAGGGGTTGAGGTCATGTATTAAATGTGTTAGAAGTCAGTGTGAAGGAAACACTAGTCACAAAAGTTTTCTGAGCTGGATATTGAGAGGGTATGTTGAATGAGTCATATGGCTGGGAAGGAGGGAGGTAGGTTTGAACTCTGCGTGATCAATAAGGTTTTCCTTACTAACAATCCAAAGTTTTAATAGTCTGAACTATGGGGGGGGGGGAGTGGCAACAATGGGGAAAGAGGAAAGAAGAACAAAAGGACAAGACACATTACAGAATCAGGTATTCTAAAACTAGATGGCTGCTTATAGTGCCTTCTGTGTCCCAGGGCTTGAGGGCTCAGGAACAAGCACGTGGAAAGCATAAGAAAGAGTCAAAGGTGGCAGGGCTGCTAAGCCTGGATGACTAGAAAATCGGGCAATCATAAATAGAAGCTACAAGCCTAGGAAAAGGAGCTCATAGGAAATATGAGGCAGTAAGTCAGCTCCTTAGGACAGGGCAACGGGAAAGGCCAGGGTGGAGGAGGATCTGGGATCATCTATAGAACTTATGTACAGTGAAAGAAACAGAACTAAGGATGTGACCTTTACATGCCTGCACATAGCTCACAGGAGGAAGGATAAACGGCCAAGAAAAGATATAAAAATAGTATGGGTAAGAAAACTATAGGAGAATAGGTGGAGTGGCTCAAGAGACAGAGTGCCTGCCTAGCAAGCATGAGGCCCTGAATTCACACCCCAGTGCCAGCAAAAATAAATAAAATAAAAAACTACAGAGAGTAGATTAAAATGAGGAAGCAAAAGACCAAGCTTAGAGATGAAGGAAGACCAGAAGTCAGAGTACATTATACCAAATAACCAAGGAGCTGAATTCTTTTAAAAATTTTACAATTCTTATATGAAATTATTTTTCAAACATACAAAATCTAATCATCTAGGTATTAATGCTATCTGTCTCCTAAAGCCGACATGGTAGGCTAATTGAAAGTACACAAAGTACTATAGAACCGTTACTCCTCACACTGGGGAAGGTAACAACGGGCTGAAAACAAACGTAGCCGTGATGTGAACAAAATGTACAACTCCCTAAAATGCCACTTTTACTTATTACATAAAGTACTTCACACGGAAATGAAGCTGTATCATCGACTGAAATAGAAGATACACAAGACTTTAAAGAAATTTCACTTAAGTCCTTGCAGGTTTGCTTCCCCAGCTCCTCTGCATTTGCATTTATTCTCTCTAACCTTTATTTCTATCCTCAGAGCACGATGATTTGTAGTACAGGGGATAGCATATGATAGCACAGAGAACAGAGAAACATGTCTCTAGACCCAGGAAGCCAGAGAAAGCTTCCCCAAGGAATTACTCAACTGTTAATTTAGGACACCAGTTAAATGGATGACCGTGTGCCAGAATAATATGCGACAAAAATGTGAGTAAACCACTTAATCTATATACACTGAGGTTATAATAGATTAAGAAAGAATTAAACTAAAACTATGATCATAAAATGGTGCTTCCAGTTAGGAGAAACTGACAAACATTTTGCTTTTTACTTCACTTCAGTGATACTCTTTATATATAAAATATATATGTAATACTGTTGAAAGTGAACTTTTGAGATTCACCTGTAATCTTTATTTAGCCTGGGGTTAGCTGAGTTAAAGAAAGATCTTAAGGAATTCATGGTTCTAACATTTTTTTAGGCCCGCTAAGTTTTACTTTTCCATGGAGTAAACCTGGCCAGTTATCTTCAGTTGGTCACAATAAACATTTAGTTAAAAAAAGAAAAAAAAGAAGCCAGTGCTGGTGGCTCATACCTATAATCCTAGCTACTCAGGAGGCAGAGATCAGGAGGATCATGGTTCGAAGCCAGCCCAGGCAAAATAGTTGGCGAGACCCTATCTCGAAAATACCCACTAAAAAATAATGCTGGTGGAAAGGCTCAAGGTGTAGGCCCTGATTTCAAAAAGAAGGAAGGAAGGGAGGCAAGGAGGGAGGAAACGAGAACAAGAAAGAAAAGGAAATGAACCAGTATAGCACTGCCACCTGGGTAACTGAAATGACTTCCCAGTACGTATCTCAGCTTCCATTCTTCTTCCTCTATAATCCATTTCTCCACACAGCAGCCAGAGCAGTCTTTTAAAACACACATTCGACTGTGTTGCCCCACTGCCAGCTCCACTTAGAATTCTTCAATAGCGTTCTATGAATACTACAATAGGAACCTACCTTGTACAGGGCCTTGCAGCAACTGGTCTCCGCTTACCTCTGCAGCTCTGTCTCACACCACTGTCCCTTTGCTCCAGCCCCCCAGGCTTCCCTTGTGCTCCCTGACCAAGTCCAACTCCTTCCCACAGCAGAGCCTTTGTCCCTTCTGGGCCTTCTGCCAGTACAGAGCTAGAGACAGACACACAGCCCTGATCTCAGAGATAAAAACTTCTGAGTGACATGTTTTGTCGCAACCAAGAACAACCCATATAAAAAGCTCATGACATCCTGTAATAAGCATAAAGTGGCAGATGAGCATCAATCTTGGCAGAGTAAGACAAAAAGTCTAATGAAGATTTAAATTAATACTAGTGAGCCATATTCATTGAATAAAGAACCCTAAATAATTAGTTACAACCCCAGACCCCATATAAACAGGAAATTTCAGCTTTAATACCACTTCTAGACAAACCAACAGCAACTAAAAGAATGGTTCACTAGTACTAAAAATGCTACTGGCAACAATGGTAAATGCTGAAACCAGTATTAGCATGTGGGAAGAAAGAACCAACAGGCCCAGAGGATAGGATGGTGGTGACATGTGCATAACAATGTGAGTGCCCGTAACACTGCTGAATAGTACATTCAAAAATGGTTAGGATGGTAAATTTTATGTCATATGTATTGTAATCTCAGTTAAAATTTATTTTTATATTTATTTATTTTTGGCAGCACTGAGTTTTGCACTCAGGGGCTCATACTTGCAAGGCAGGAGTTATATGACTTGAGACATTCCCTTGAGACATTCTGCCAACCTGGTTTTTTTGGAGATAAGGTCTTGCAAACTATCTGCCCAGGGCTGGCTTTGAACCTCGATCCTCCTGATCTCTGCCTCCTTGAATAGCTAGGATTGTAGGAGTGAGCCACCAGTACCCAGCTAGTTTTTTTAAAAAGATAAAGTAGGATAGTTGCAACACAGCCTTGAAACTAAAAACCTGGACGTCTTCACCCTGAAAAACAAACTCTAAGAAGGATATGATCTGCATCTGTTATATCATGAATGATATAGTAAGGATATACAATAGCTCGCAAAAGTAGTTATTAGAGCTAAAGGAACTAGACAGTTGAAAGTAGAAATATAATTATACTTTTAAATGTTTATCTTCACTAACAGGAAAACACATGTTAATAAAACGAGATATTATTTTAAACTGGAAATATTGGTAAACTAGAAAATTGTCAAGAAGAAAACTTAAAAAAATAATCTGGGTGGAGAAAGGAGTACTCTCACACATTGCTGAGGACAGTCAAGGCCCTTTTGAAAAGGAAGTGGTCAGCACAGTTGACCCTTAGTGTCTGTGGGAACATGGCTCCCAAGAGACTGATGTTCAAGAAAAACAGCAAACACTCAGGATGCAGAGATCAGTACTCTAAAATCACTCAAACTTACCTACATCATACGTACAGTAGGCCTGAACATCCATAACTTGAAACCACATGAAGCAGGCTACATCACTGTCACAAAATCTACTATCACACACCAATATGCTCATCAAAAACTAGACCTTATTTCATGCCACTTATTTTGAATACTGTGGATGCTTCATTCATTGCCCCACTTCTACTGAAGACATGCTACCTTTCAACAAATCTACAACTTTATCACTTAGGTTAAGCACAGTACCTGCCCTCTGGGGCTTAGGAGAATTATAACTTTTACCTTGCTTTGGTAAAAGCACATGGTGCTTTTTGGGAGGCAGATTTTCACAAAATTGAGGGCATGTATTCACTCAACAGATCACACAATGATTTAAACACAATGACTGAAGTGAGAGTGTCTAAGCATTTCTCAGCATCATCTGAACAGTGTAATGTGGGGAGGGGGATTTTAAAGCATTTCTGAAATTTTCAATTTTTAAACTTTGTTACTTTTTTGACAGTGGTTGGTTAAAACAGTGTAATAAGGCAGGCTTACTGTATACCTTAGGAATCTTTTAGAAATGTTCATTTTCATAGATTAAGAAAATGTAATATATACACACCATGGAATAGTATTCAGCCATAAAGAATTAAATTTATTCCATTTGCAAGAAAATGGAAGTAACTGGAGCAAGAAGATGAGCCAAGCTCAAAAAGCCAAATGTCATGTTTTCACTCATATGTGGAATCTAGACCTAAAATGCTGATGGTGATAACAACAACAAAAATAGTAATATTTTCCACATGAGTGTAAAAGGAGGACTATCGGTGTGTGTGAGGGGGGGGGATCACCAGGAGGCAGAGGGAAAAAGGAGAGGGTACTGGAGGGTAAAGAAGATCGAAGTATGTTACATATATATTGCAGACAGCATAATGAAACCCACCAGACATTGTTTGAAGGGGGAGGGAGAGCTAAGGAATATAACAGAGGGAGTGAACTTATTCAAAGTACACTGTACATACCTATGGAATTATCACCAGGAAACCCCTTTGTACTATTTACATATGCTAATAAAAATAGTAAAAAAATGTTAATTTTCTTTTGCATGATTTCACTTCTGTGAATTAACACTAAGGAAACAATCTTGAATGCGTAGAGATTAATACACAAATATGAACCTTCACTAAAGCATTGTGCATAATGAAGTAGTGGAAAAATGAAATTAATGGCTGGCAGTAAGAATGTTAAGACTCTGGTACATCAGTATGTTTTTATACAGCAAGTGAAAATGTTTCTGAAGAACTTGTGATGACATGTGAAAATGTTAACTTAAAAATTATGAAAAGTTATATATACCAAGTATAATTTCAAACATTTCCAAACAACATGAACAAAAATCTCGCCTAAAATTTTTCTGTTTTTCTGCAGCTAAGTTCATGTCATGACAATGAGGGGGGAGTTGAAATAAGTTTAATAAACTAATTCTAATCCATATTTGGGAGGAGAGAATAGGGAAAGTTATGAGCTTTATAAAATATCCACCTAGCTGTCCATTTTTACCAGTAAGCTGTTGGTAGTCTAAGATCAGGAGCTAAATGTTATTTATTTTTAATACCTAGCATATAACTGGTTGACATATAGTAGCTGTTCAATATGACAATGTGCAAACAGCTACCTACGTAAATGGTAGCTTACTACACAAAAAGAAATATAAACACACACATACTTTCAAGTCAAAAATTAAGATTCTACAAAGTAGTGTATGATTATGATTAAAATTAAATGTTGCCACCAATAAATGTCGTTTTAAAAAGTCTTTAGAAAAAGTAGTAGAAATGGTTTCATGATAGACAGGCTTTCATTCAAACGCAGGACTGATTATATTTGGGTGGGTAAAGAGCTTGGAAGGCAATTTGGATAAAAAGGAACTGCCATGCCATACTTAGAAGCTGTCATCCCTTAAATGTTGATGTTCCCGAATCTCCACTTTGAGCTTTCTGTTCATGCTACACTCTTTCTGGGCAATCACAGCTATTCTCATAGCATTACTTGTCACCGTTAAGATGACAGCTCCTATTATCAATACCTCCATTTTAGAATTTTATCTCACGCTGCAGGTTCAATGAATGCCCATGGGCTACCTCTACTTGGAATTTCATTTCAAACTCAACATACTTAAAACTGATTTAGAATGCCCTCTGCAAACTTGGTTCTCCTATATTCCCTATTCCTGCAAAACAGAACCACGCCCTACCTAGAAAACCAAGTCATTCTCAACTTACCCTTTCTCTCCGTTTACATCGATCAATTAAGAATTTAGAAATTCCCAAGTATTCTTAAATCAACCTCTTCTTTGTTTCTATCATTAAAGCCTCTGTTATAGTTCAGGTGCAGATAAGCACATCCTTAAATTTTGAAATTGCTTCTTAGTTGATTCCCCCCACCCCTGCAGTAGTGGGGCTTGAACTCAGGGCTTTGAACTTGCTAGGCAGCACTCTTCCACTTGAGCCACACTTCCAGCCCCTTGTTGATCTTCTTGCCTCCAGTCCTATCTCTCATCAATTCCCTTCAGAGACTAGCTTCAGTGTTACCTCCTCAGGCAGCTCTTCCTTGTTCTCCAGACTAGGCTGGATTTAGCAATGATATCTCACATAATACTCTATCTCCCTTGTTCTAACACTTAGGTAAACTTTTTGTAATGGTTTTCTACCTATTATTAAGTCAGCTTCTGCATTTAGGACAAGGACTCTCTCATACTGTTTTGCTTTACTTTATCAAGGACTAAAATGGCTTACTGTATAGTATCTAACATGGAAAAATAGTAATGATTACCTCCACTTTGTGTATCTTAAACAAACCTACATAATTTTACAAATGTATATAGATTTTTGTGTATACCAACTAATTTAAATCTCACTGTGAGAAATGATGTTTCTGTCATGTATTTTTAGTCATTGTATATAAAACGCAAAAATCTTACTTTTTTGATACTTGAAATAGGTCTCCATGTGAAATGATGTAATTGGATTAGAAAGAAATTGACAAACAAAATAGAGTGAAATATTTAACAAAGGAAAGCACTGCAGAAATAATGTGAATTAACTAGAAGAAAGATCAGCTTTTAAGCCCTGACTGTATTTTTAAATTATGATTAAAAATTTGTACAAACCATTGGAAACACTAAGTGCTAAAAGGAGACATACCCAAGTACAATCACCATGAGCAGGATCAACTAAGTGCTATGAGGAACCACAGTAGGGACTCTTGGTCACACCTCTTCTATCCTCTCCTCTGCTTGAGTATGCTAGTTAAGGCCTTTAGAAGAAGAGAATTCAGATGACAAGGTTATAGCACGAAGTATGAACAACCCAAGAGGAGGACGACGTCCATCAGTTCTATTTCTGGGAGCTTAACCGCTGCACATAGATAGGAAAGGACACACGTATAAGATTACTCACTCTGGTATTATTTGTAGTGACAGAAGTCATGACCTAAATATTATTCAAGACTGATTAAATATGGTGTATCCATACAGTACAATATACAACTCTGTGTGTCCATGTGCAAGAGTTAAGAGGCTGCCTACTATATGGGAAGATTGCCAAGTTTTAAGTGAAAAAAAAAAAAGCATTATGCAAAATGTTTTAAATGAAAACTTAAGAATATGAATTGTTAATTGTTTGAATAAGTTTGAATAAGTGTTTTTCAACAGCTGAAAAACATTAAAAACTTATCAGTAAGCCAGGTGCAGTGGCTCAAGTCTGTAATCCTAGTGACTTGGGAGGCTGAGATTGGAAGGATTCTAGTTTGAGCCCAGTACAGGTCAAAAGTTCATGAGAAACCCCACCCACACCCCAACCTCAATCAATGGCTTGGGTGCACCTTGTCACCCTAGCTCCTCGGGAAGTGTAAATACGGAGGATCATTGTCCATGCTGACCTAGGCATAACGCCAGAATCTATCTCAAAAATAACCAAAGCAAAAAGAGCTGAGGGTTGTCTTAAGTGGTAGAGCACCTGCCTAGCAAGTGTGAGGCCCTAAATTCAAACCCCAGTACCATCAACAAACAAAAAACAACACCAACAACTAACTTGCCAGTAGCTGTCTGGGACTACAATTAGGGAGGTGGGAAATATTACATGAACTTGGAATAGAGGTAAAGGCAATCTTTTTTGCAACATGTATCATTGTGAAGTTACTAAAATTTTTAAAAAGAAACAAAACTACCTAATTTCAAATAAGCAGCAGTAACCTCACAAAAGAAAAAATAAAGATATTATATGTATAAGACAACTTCTGTGTCAGTAAACAGTTTTCACATTGCTTCTCTATAATACTTTTGAAATGGATGAAATGGAAAATGAGGGGATTTTAATACAAATGTCCCATTTCTCAAAGGTAGTTTCTAAGTGCTTGAGCTAATATGCAAATATTCCTGGAGTAGTATGTTACCTGATCTGCAGAACTTTTGCATCTATACAACTAAAACACTAGTTTCTTTTTGAACATCATTAGCATGCATGGCAATCTTTGGGGGTCCTAGAATGATAGAGAGGCACCCCCTTCACATGTGTCCTCTATCACTGATAATCCCTTTCTTAATTCTTACGATACTACTTTTAGAAAGTCTTTTAATTGTCTTAAGTAGTCTCTTAATAAATAAAAGGTCCTGAAGACTTGAAGTCAGGCTCCTAAAAGGTACCTAGGTATAATGGCTAAGATACTAGCCACCCAGTAGCCTGCTGACAGAAAAGGAACTCAGAGTACCCCCAAACACACTCAGGTCATCTTCAAGGCACACTCAGTGACTGCATTACACCAATAAAGAAACATTCTTCCTTGCCATAAAAAGAAAACTAATACCACAAGTCAATACTATTTGATTTACATTTTGAGCTGGGCTTGCTGGTACTTGCCTGCAATCCCAGCACTCAGAAGGTAGAGGCAGGTCAGCCTCAGCTCTATGAGTTCAAGGACAGCATGGGTTACATAGTAAGACTGTCTCAAAACAGCAACAAAAAAGTACAAAGACAATTTAGAAAACATTCCTTCAAAACTCAACTAAGGGCATGTGCCGGTGGCTTATATTTGTAATCTTAGCTACTCAGGAGGCAGAGATCAGGGGGATTGTGGTTTGAAGCCCGCCCTGGGCAAATATCTATCTCAGAAACAAAAAAACAAACCCATGCGGGGGGGAGGGGGAGGAAGAAGGTTGGCAGAGTGGCTGCGCCTGCCTAGCAAGATGAGGCCCTGAGTTCAACCTGATTTCAAACTCCAGTGCCACAAAAAAGAAAGAAATCTAAGTAGCCGAGTGCCCAGAGATGACTCATGCCTGTAATCCTAGCTACTTGGGAGGCAGAGATCAGGAGGATGGAAGTTCAAAGCCACCCAAGGCAAATAGTTTTCGAGATCCTATCTCAAAAAAACCCATCACAAAAAATAAAAAAGCCACTCAGTAGCCAGGTGCCCATAGGTGACTCACACATGTAATCCTAGCTACTCAGGAGGCAGAGATCACGGGGATCAAAGCAATCCCAGGAAAACAGATTGCAAGACCCTATCTCAAAAATACCCAACACAAAAAGAGTTGGCAAAGTGCTCAAATGGTAGAGCACCTGCCTAGCAAGCATAAGGCCCTGAGTTCAAGCCCCAGTACTGCAAAAAAAAAAAAAGACCATAAAACTATCTACTAAGTAGAAAAGATGAGGCCAAGGCACTTACAGTTTCTTCCCTCAAAGCCAGGATTTTAATGTCAGGTTTTCCTTCTAATATTCCCTTCGTTTTCCCCCTATTACTTCTAGAAACAGCAACACTGCTAACAACAGATTCTTAAAAGCAGAAAATACTTCGGCAAAAGCAGATTGTCCATATGATGAAGGAGGAAAGGGATAGCAGTCTCTTCCCTAGTCTGCCCACATCCTTGGTCACCCCCACTTTTCTGCTACCTCCTGATCTTTCCATACCAACAGTCCTAAAAATGCAACTTACAATGACAGCTATCTGATCTACCATATTCCTGGTATGGGACCAATAAAGTGTTTACACACACACACACACACACACACACTCACACACACGTGTACATTAGTGTATGCACATATACACTAATCTGTATGTGTATCTGTGATCCAGATAGTGTATTTAAAAATATGCACACATTTGTTACTCAGAGATAACTGAAACAGAATTATTTTTCAACTTATCAATTCATCCTGTGCTACATCCTATTTCACAAGCTAATTTTTATTTTTGTACAGTTTGCACTTATCTATAATCATTAAATCTAGAATACAGGAGAATAGTAACCATTGTTAAAAAAAAAAAAAGCATACTCCTATACTCATTTTTCGTTAACGTACTGGCAAAAGTTAGAGAAAGCAGTGAACATACATTAGAAAATTTCCCAGAATCACCCCTTACAATTTGGAAGACATGTCAATAACAACAAAAGAGAATATGCAAGAACATTATTCCTTGGTCTATCAAAACCTGAGCAGTTAGACCAGATGTGGTGGCTATACTCCCAGCACTATAGTCTCAGGAGGCTGGGTCAGGAAAACAGAGAAGTCACAGCAGCCCTGTTTCAAAGAAAAAAAATTTAAAAGATAAAAGACATATTTTTTGCGTATCTTGGCCTATGGAATTTGCTAGATTGTTTCCAAAATAAAACACTGGGTGCCAGTATTTGAAGGACAAATGGAAAGTTTGACATAAACAGCAAATTTCTCCTTTAATAAACTGTGTCAAGTGTGACTTCTACTTTCACAAAAAATGGAATTCTCAGATAAATTTACAGAGATAGCAATTCATGTAAATTACTCAATAAACTAGTCACAGGCAACTTATCGCAGTGAAGAAGAAGTAAGAGTGCACTAGAAGTTCCAGGACTTCAACATGATGACTACATACATAAAAGACTTTAAATAGAAGACCTCTTAGAAGTTTTAAAGAGGTAAGGTTTAATTAAAAGTTCTTTTCCCTTACACAGTTCACTAGTTATCTATTGTAAAGAACTTCAAGTTCTTGAAAGATGTAACTTGAAAGATGGGCTACAGATTTCTCTTTTAAAAAGCAGAAAGTTTGAAGTTAGATCTCTAACTTCAATATAAAGGAAATGTCCCAACTGTTCATGAGAGAGTAACTTCTTCTCTAGAGTAGCTTCTTATTGGGAAGGGATTTTAAAGATAGTTGTTTAAAAACATTCACATCAAGCTGTGACTTGTACTAACAGTGTTGAAGGAGTAATTTTTTAAAACCTCATTTGCTCACTCAAAAACATGGAAACAGACATTTTTCTTCGGGGCGGGGGAGAGGTTGGTACAGGTTGGTACATGGTCCAAAAACTTAAAAATAGAATTTTACACCTGTTTCAAACTCTTCTAAAAGAAGATCACTGGTAGGTTTTTAATCTATTTCTTAAAATGATAGAAACTTAAAATCTTACAATTGGGAGCAAGAGCAGACTGACATCAGGGAAGAGTCACTTGAGGTAGACCTCCGAATGTCTCTGCCTGACTGCTAGATAGTATTAAAATCTCAGAGCCATGAATTAGGAAACATCACTGTTTGAGCCCATGTTTTCGGGGCACTATCTGACAGCTGTAAAAAGTGTTCAATTACACTGACTTTGGAATCAGACTCAGTGCTCTCATAAAGTATGAAAGATTTAAAAAAACAAGCATCTTACAAATGGATGTTTAGAGAAGTCCTCATACTCTGTTTTGCACTGAAATGTTAAAAGTGATCTAAAAACTCTCTCACATCTGCATTCAAAAGAGGTACCTACATTAGCAATGAGCTTTAAAAAACAAATGAAACTGCTGACTTACAGAAAAGGAACTTACACCTAGTACTGCCCAAAAAAAAAAAAATTTGACCACCAAAATTAATTTATATAGCAAATTTGGTTCTCCTATAGATTCTAGTTTTCCTATCAAAGGCCAAACTTGAAAGAAAAAATAAGATGCCCAAAGCATAGCCAATAAATAGCACTTAATTTTTTACTAACAAATGAGCTAAAATTTACATATAAATCCCCCCTTATTCCTAGTTGAGCTCTCATGTCACTATTATTGAATGTACAAGAGGAGCTAAACCTTTTAATATAACTTATTGGTTAAAGGTAACCCAGACTGGGTAAATAAGGCAATCTAAATTTGCCAATACTGATATGCTATACACCTATTTTAAAACTGTACTATAAGAAGATAAATGTAATCTACTTGAATAAAAGTTTTGGAATTTAGGCTAATTAAAAAGTATGTACAAACCCTGTCCTCAGATAACCCCGTATCCACATCTGACATAAAGAATTCCTCCAAGAAAAGTAATTGCTGGGCTGGTGGAGTGGCTCAAGTAGCAGAGCACCTGCCTACCAAGCGCAATGCTCTGAATTCAAATGTCAAAAAAATTAAGTAAAAATTAAAAAGTGATTGCTACAGGTGATTTTTTTGTTGTTTTGTTTTTAATGCATCCGATCTTGCACCCAAGATACTGAAGCTCAGGTATCATTAGTAGTTCATATAAAGTAGAAGCAGAGTGGCTGTCTTTAAGATCTGTCATTACAAGATTATTATTAATATATTTAGAAAGACATTCTTGGAAAACACAAGCTCATAATCATTGTCACATTTTCTAGGAAGAACAGCCTTGGGACATGTAAACATTGATGGAATACCACTGACTTAAAATTTGGGAGACTATGCTTTTAAAATATTTCCATAAAACTTACTTAGCCTTATTAGTCAATCTTTAGAAATTTTAGGAAACTTTTTTTTTGGCAGTACTAGGATTTGAACTCAGCACTTGAGTTTACTAGGCAGTGCTCTACCACTTGAGCCACACTTCCAATCCTTAGGAAATATTTAATAAGCTATTTTTTCCATAATTTCCACCAGCATGGTAACAATAACTTACTAAACTTTAACTATTAATATAAAGGTTATTCTCTGCTCTCAAAGATCTAAGTTTAATCAGAAAAATATAGAAATCAAGAGATATGTATAAAAGTTTTCAAAGATGCTGGAGGTGATTATTTCCCTGTTTATTTAAGTACACACATTTTTTCAAAACCAACTTATCAGTACCTTTACAGGAAAAAAGTTCTGTACATCAGTGTATTTTTTTGCCTCTCTTAGTCTGATTACTTACAATAGTTTGTTGTCAAGCGATGTATATTAGCAATAGCTTTCAGACAAAAACCCAAAAAGACATTAAGCTCAATTGCCACAAAACTGCTCCAAAGAACAGACAATTCAAGTAAGAAAAACAAAATGTTATAATGTACATGATTTCAAAATGATGACTCACAGTTAACGAGTATTTTAAGTGACTGCAAAAGGTTTGATTAGCTTATTTCAACTATCAAATGCCAGACTACCAATTTATTATTCATACCCCAGGAAAATTACAAAAGATTTTTAAAATACATTTTTTAAGTTTCCTTTGAGAAACAATACAATGTTAAATGGCAAGCTCACTCTCCATTCTAAACTTCTCTTGCAGGCAAAAGAGATGATTACTGGCACATCAAAATGTAAAACCATGACCATAAGGAATGATACAATATGTACCTGGAAGAGAGACAGGAGGCAGGATATGAGCTAACCTGATGAGGAACATCACAGGAGGCCTCCCTGAGTCAAGGATGTGAGCTAGAGACAGAGTGAGAAACACCACAAAGTGGTCAAAATGGTGAGACTGCAGAGGTACAAAAGGCCTGGATCTCTCAGGGTTTCAAAAAATTTGTGAAAACTTTTTGTCTCTAGTCTACCCAGGGATCCTGAAAGCAATGGGATGCCAAATGAACATCTTTGAAGGATAACATCATTGTGTCTTAAGAAACATCACTCAGGTCACACGTGGAGATTGAATTTGCTTAGCACATGGTATCTATAAGGACACCAATTAGAATGATTACATTTTAAGTTAGTACATAACAGATTAAGGCAGTGTAGGGACAAGAGAAATGGACAAAATGTTAAAATATTTTAGATAAAAAAATTAACAAAAATAGGACTGGATGATAATGTAAGGAGTAAGATGTTTAGAATGATATCCAGGTTTCCAATTTTCCTAAATGGAAGCAGGCATGTAACTTCTGCTAAGATGACCAACGCTAAAGGAAACCCAGATTTGAAGGGGCAGAAAAACTGTACATCTGTAAAATGTTTGACGTGCTCTTGGGACAATCAAAAAGCGAGCCAAGTAGGTTAAGTACATCCTTTACGTTGAACAGTGCTATAAGCTTGAATCCATTTGTTTGGATAGTATGTACAGAAATGCCCAAAAATTGACAGATGGTAACCAAGGACACAAACTGAGAAACTCCCAACTATGAAGGCAGGATAGAGGAAGAATAAGCTCAATAGTACTATTTCAGTGAAGTTATTCAGAGGTAGAAGGGAAGAACAAGGTTGAGGGGGGAAGGAGGAAGAAATGGAGATTATAGGCAGCTTTTAAGTTTGAGTACATAAAGGAAGGGTGACGTAGTAGCTGGAATTAGATACAAATCTAATTTTTAAGTTGGAGAGACTTTAACATGTTTCAATGCATGAGGATGCAGATGGATGGAAAAGAAGGAACACAAAATCTTAAGACATCTAAACCAGCAGAGGTGATTAGACTTACATCATAGTTAGAAATTAAAAGAGATAGGTGCTCAAGAAGTTAGATTTGTATAGTCCCATTGGATGGCTTCTACTTCTTTGAAAAGTGTGAAGTGAGACCCCCACTGGAAAAGTTTCATGTGATTCAGTTCAAGTGTACAACAATAGGAAATTTTAGTTAAATGAGGAGGCCTTTTTGTAGTAACAGGAAACACTTTCATGTTTATTGCAGTGTCTGGCACGTAGTAAATATTTTACATACGTAGCTCATTTACTTCTCAAAACACCCCTGGAAGGTAGGTATGTTTGTAGTCCCTTCAAAGAAGAGGAAACTGAAGCACACATTTTAAATGACTTGCCTTGGGTAAGTGGCAGTGCTAGATAGTCAAATTCAAACACTGATTCTACCTGACCTATTAGTGAGCTTGACTAAGACTGAGCACCCACACTACCACTGCAGATTGGGGGTTTCTTGGGACCCTTAAAACCTTAAGTCAGCAATGCCAAAAAAAGAGTTGTATTAACCTTACATTATCAAATAATTCAAAATAGGAACTTACTAACAAACTAACCCCAAGTTTGGAAAAGAGATCTTTAGAAACACTACCAAAATTATGGTCCATTAAAGAAAAACAATTGTTAACATAGACTTCATTAAAATTAAACATTTTCTACTCTGCAAGACACAATTAAGAGAATGAAAAGAAAAGTCACAAAATAGGAATTTTTTTTTTTTTCCTATTTTCCTAGTACTGGTGTTTGAACTCAGGGCCTACACTTTGAGCCACTTCACTAACCCTTTTCTGTGAAGGTTTTTTCGAGACAAGGTCTCGCAAACTATTTGCCAGGCTGGCTTCGAACTGTGATCCTTCTGATCTCTGCCTTCCTGAATAGCTAGGATTACAGGCATGAGCCACTGGCACCCGGCTCAAAATGGGAAATATTTGCTGAACATATATCTGATAAAAGACCAGTATCTAAAATACATCAAGAACTCCTCAAACTCACAATAAGAAAATAACTGCTTAAAAAGAAAGAAAAAATAGGAAGAGATCTGAGCACTTCACCAATGACAGAGATGGAAAATAAACATATGAAAAGATTCCAGCATCATAGATCAGAGAACTGCAATCAGAACAAAGAGGTACCACCACGTACCTATTAGAGAAGCCAAAATCAAACACTGACAACACCAAATGCTGGTGAGAGTGTGGAGCAACAGAACTCCCATTCACTACTGGTGGGAATGCAAACACAACAGGCACCTGGGCAGACAGCTCGGCAGTCTCTGCCTTAAGACCTAAGCACAAGCTTACCATATGACCTACCAATCACTAGAATAGGTATTTTCTCTGAATAGGTGAAATCTTAAGTTCACACAAAGACAAGTTTATGAATATTTGCAGCAGTTTTATTCATACCTGCAAATATCAGAAGCAACTAAGATGTCCTTCCATAGGTCATATGTTGTGGTAGATCTGTATGAAAAAAAGTAATGAGCTATCAATCCACAAATATCATGGAAAAACCTTAACTGCATAATACTATATGAAAGAAACCAGTCTGAAAAGGCTACATACCATATGATTCCAAGCTCCATGACATTCTAGGAAAGGCAGAACTAGAGAGACAGTAAAAGGTTCAATAGTTGCCAGAGACTGAGGTGCAGAGGGATGAATATGTGGAACATTAAGATATTTTTAAAGGCAGTAAATTGTAAGACACCATAATTATGAATACATGACATGCTACACTTAAAAAAAATCCTATTATTTTATGGCACAAAAACTGAGCCCAAATATAAATTAGTTCATGTATCATTTAATGTATCAAAATTGGTTTACCAATCGCCAGGAATGAACCACATAAGATGTTAACAGGAGCAACTTCACAAGGAAGGAATAATATCTGTACAGATGAGGAAGACTAAGAGAAACACAGTTGAGGGTTGGATATGTTATTTTACTTATCTAAGTAGCTATCAAGTCTGAAGCTTTGGGCAAGAAATAAGACATGGAGGCTGGTTAAAGTCATGGTAATGAATAAGACCATTTAAGTGTAATGAGTGAAGTTAGGAGAAAAACTAGATTCGTGGTTGGATGAAATAGAGAAAAACAGTAATAACTACTAAAAAGCAGGGTTAGGAGGAAAACCAAGTTACTGAATCAAGAAAAGGGTACCTTCAGAAGGTAATACAAGTGTTCAACAGAAGGCAGTGTTAGTACGGGGGGTCACATAAGAAGGGGCAGGCAATTGTCTACTAGATTTCACAACAGGGAGGATCTTCGTGATACTGACAAGAGCAATTATAAAAGGTATTGGAAGGGTGAACCAGAGTGGAACAGACTGAAATTTGAGAAACTGTAGCAATGTAAGTAGACAATTCTTGGTAATAAAAGAGCAGTGACTATAGAAATTAGAGGATGGGGAAAGGGCCAGGATAGTTTAAGATGATATGTGAAAGCAATGCACACTCATGGCAATCTTGTAAGATAGAGATTTATTAAGGAAAATAGAGAATACTAAAGCCACAAATTATTTAACAAGATACAAGAGAGAGAAACAGACTTCAGAGAACAATGGAAAAAAAAAACTTCTGGAAAGAGGAGTATGGGGGAAAGGCATCTTAATATTTCTACTGCATGAAATTTAGTAGGTGGATGCTCAATAAAGATTAAATGAAGCAAATATCTGTGATGGTTTAGAAAGCTCCACATAGAGCAACAAATTCTAAGTGTTGGGACTCAAATCAAAGTAAATGCAAATTCAAACATTTAAGACTACACACTGGGCCGAGCGCCAGTGGCTCTCACCTGTAATCCTAGCTACTCAGAAGGCAGAGAGCAGGAGGATCACAATTCAAAGCCAGCTCAGGCAATCGATTATAAGAAAATATCCAATACAAAACAGGGCTGGCAGAGTAGCTCAAGTGGCAGAGCATCTGCCTAACAAGCATGAAGCCCTGGGTTCAAATCCCAGTACTATTTTTTAAAAATAGCAGACTTCCCAGTTTCCAGTTCAACATGTTATCACACTAGTACACACACACGCACACGCACACACACACACACACACACACACACACACACACCCCAGCAATCTGAACTAGACATCAATAACCCCTACTATAGCCACTAGAGAACTGAAGTCACAGGACAAACTCCCAAAATGAAAGAATCAGGCAAATATAGAAAACAATTTACCAGAAGCAGAAAACCACTATTCCAACTCACAGATGGTATCATGAGGTAACTATGAAAGGATAAGTGATTAATTGCTAGAGACAAGTACAGACTAGCCTGAGACAAAAAACCTCTAGCAAACCAACATTAAGGGGACCCCACATGGCTTCATAATTTTTAACTGGAGAAGTCACATAAGGTTCTCAAGGCAAAGAACAGAAAAATCTCCTCTGCTTCTGGACAAAGGAGGGGGAACAGTAACCATGGTCAGATATTTCCAGAATACTCTGCTTTCCTTACCTACCAGAGGCAAATCAACATGGATTCAACCAAGCCTAAGTAAATGAAGAAGGGAAATACCCAACTTCAAAGTACTCTCCCTGTCCTGTCTCACATAATGGGGGTGAGGGTGGGGGTGTGCTGCAAAGGTAAAACCCCAGACGCATTGTACAACTAGAAGCCTAGGATTAACCACCCTTACCACCCATCAACTAATTCAAAGAATGATAGGCTCAGATTCTGTTTAAAAGAAGTTAACAGAAACTCAGATAAGAGTGGACAAAACAAGGGTACTACAGGAAATTTTAGCCTCTGGTACCTATAACAAACAGTAAAATAAGGACTAGCTGAGCCAGATCAACATAAAATCTTATACTGAAGGACTACTGATCTCAGCAACTTTTACCTAATAAATCTCATTTAGCTTTTAATAAAAAACTGTAAGGAATGCTAAAAGGTAAGAAAAGTCTGAAGATATTAAGGTGTCAGAACTGGATTTGGAGAGGACAGGTATTTTGTAATTATTAGACCAACAATTTCAAATAATATACTAAGTGTTCTAATGGAAAAAGTAGACATTCACGAGCTAATGGGAAAGCTAAGCAAATAGATAAGAACTCTAAGAAAGAATCAAAAAGAAATGCCAGAAAAGAAAAACACAGTAATAGAAATGAGAATGCATTTTATATGCTCTCAGGTCCGGAGAACCAGTGACCTTAAATATTATGCATGTTAACAGAAACTTCCTACACTAAAAAGGAAAAAAAAGGGGGGTGGGAGACATAATACCCCAACTGTGGGATAATTTTAAAAGGTAGAATATATGCAAAATAGCAATCCAAACAGAAAGGAAGCAAACAATATTTGAAGAAATAATGACTGACAAGTTTTCTAACACTTATGACAGACATGCTAGTACTGATACAGGAAGCACAGAACACAAGGCAGGATAAGTACCAAAAATCCACACTTGGGATATCATATTCAAACAGCAGAAAAACAAAGTCTAAAAAGAAGCCATAGATGGTGGTAGAGGGGAATGTTCCCTACTGAGGTACAAGGATACAAACCACACTGGGTATTTCTTCAGAAAACATGCAAGCATGATGACTGCAGTGAAATAGTTAAAGTACTAAAAGAAAATAACAATGTAAATTCTATATCTAGCAGCAAAATTATCCTTGAAAATTAAGAGAAAAAACTTTCTCAGACAAAAATGGAGAGGAATTTTTCACTAATAGACCTGTCTTAAAAAAAATAAAAGTTAAGTTCCTCTGAGAGAAGGAAAATGATGAGGTCATATATTACATAAAGGAGAAAGGAGAGAAAAACTAAAACTATCATTTTTAAGATTCTTAGTCAATCTAACATATAAATGTGATAAAAAATGACAGCAACAATATGGATGACTATAGTTTGTAGAAAAGTGAGGTGACAGTTGGAATGTTGTAAGGATGGCAGGTGCTCTGTGATGAAGTCCCTGTCCTACCCATGAGGTAGCATGTGTTACTAGAAGATGAATGCATCATCAATGTATACTGCAAATTCTAGGACTAACACAAATTGTAAAGTGTATCTACATACTAAGAGGAAAGATAAGATGGAATTACAACATGCTCAATTAATACCAGACAGATCAGACAAAAGGTGAAGGAAATTGTAAAAAACTGCAAGGGTGACTGAGAATGTAGCTCAACAGCAGAGTGCTTGCCTAGCATGTATAGACCCTGGGTTCCAATTCTAGCACTGGGGAGGAGGGAATACTGTAAAGTAATAAGTCAGACACAAGGTAAACAAGATAAGCTAGATGCTAATGGCTCATGCCTGTAATCCTAGCTACTCAGGAGGCAGAGACCAGGAGGACTGCAGTTCAAAGCCAGCCTGGGAAAATAGTTCACAAGACCCTATCTCTAACACACCCAACACAAAACAGGGCTGGTAGAGTGGCTCAAGTAGTAGAGCACTTGCTTAGCAAGTATAAAGCCCTGAGTTCAAATTCCAGTATCACTCCCTTCCAAAAAGATAGACAAGATAGCTATTAACCCAACTATATCAGTAATCACTTTCAACTTTAACAGTTTAAATATACAAATTACAAGATAGAGACTGTCAAGGGAGACGAATAAACAAAATCCAAGTACATGTAATCTACAAGAAATCCACTTTAACTATGAAAGCAAATACAGATTAAAAGTAGAAGGAGCCAGATATACCATACCCAACACTAATCAAAAGAAGGTGGGAATAGTTGAAGTGATTTTAGACAAAGCAGACTTCAGAACAGGGTAAAAAGAAATGGATAAGGAGGAATATTAAGTAATGATAAAAAAGCTAAATACTCCAGAAGGCATAACCACCCATAATATGTATGTGCCTAACAAAAGAACATCAGAATACAGGAAGCAAAAACTGATAAAAATAGAAGACAAATCAGCTAGTATAGTAAGACTGAACTATCTATCAGTAACTGACAGATCTAGCAGGCAAAAAATCAGTAAGAACATAACTGAACTTACCAGCACTGAATGCATATATTAAAACACACTAAAAAATCAATAATGTAAACTTCCATATTAGAAAACAACAGAAGAGCAACATAAGCCGAAAGCAAAAAGAATAAAAAATTTGGTCAGAAATCAATGAAACTGAAAACAGGAAAATACAAAAAAAAAAAAAAAAAAAAAATCAACAAAACCAAATTCTACTTCTTCCATCAAAAAAGCACCTGGCCATGCTAATCGATAAAAGGAAAGAAGAAACATAAAAACTAACAACACAAGTGAAAGAAGAATCATAACTTCTCATCCCATGGATATTAGAAAGTTAAGTACTATGAGAAATTCTATCCACACAAATTTGACAATTTAGATGAAATGAACCAACTCCTTGAATGACAAAACCTACCAACACTCTCACACCAAAAAAAATTAATAAATTAAACAGGCTGTATCCATGGAAGAAACTGAGTCAGTATTCAGTTACCTTCCCAGACAGAAAGCACTAGACTCTGATGGATGCATTTGTGAATTCAACTAAAATTTAATGAAATGATACCAATTCTCTACAATCCCTTGAAAAAAATGTAAACGGAAAAATTCCTAACTCATTCTTTGAGGTCAGCATTTCACCAATACTTAAAAATCAGATAAAGATAATACAAGAAAGGAAATTACAAATTATATCTCATGAACACTGAAGCAAATATCCTTGACAAAATATTCACAAATGAAATCCAACAATGTATAAAAATAATTCTTATAGATTATGACCAAATGAGATTTACTCCACATATGAAAGTCTGGTTCAACAATCAGAAATGAACATAATCAACTGAATTAACAGACTACAGAAGAAAAATCATATCAACAAATGCAGAAAAGGCATTTGATAGGATTCAACATCAATTCATGATTTAAAATATCTGAGAAAACTAGGAAGGGAGGGGAACTCTGAGCAAACTAGGAACTGACAGGAACTTCCTCATTCTAATAAAGTGTATAAAAAACCTACAGTTAACATCATTCTTACTGGTGAAAAACTTGATGCCCATACAGGGAACGAAACAAGGTGTGTCCTCTCACCACTTACTCAACATCATATGGTTAAGTCCTAGCTAGCACAATAAGAGGAAATGAAAGGTATGAAGTCTGAGAAGGAATAAATAAAAGTGTCTTTGTTCACAGACAATTATGACTGTGTTATGTTGAAAATCCTTAGGAACCAAGGAGGGGGTAGGAAAACTACTGGTGCTAAGTTATTATAGCAAGATTGCAGGATATAAAAATAACATACAAAAGTTAACAGCTCTCCTGTACACCAACAAATGAATAACAAACTGAAATTGAACACACACCACCACTATAGGATATGGTGGTGCAGGCCTGTAATCCAGCTTCTGGGGAGGCAAAGTTTGTTCTCTTGAGGCCAGCCCAGGGAAAGTTAGCAAGACCCTATCTCAAAAACAAAAGGGTTATAGTAGGTGGCTCAAGTAGTAGAGCACTTGTCTAACATGCTCAAGGTCCTGGGTTCAGTCCCCAATACTGGGGGTGGGGAGGTTTCAAGATTAGAGTGGTAGAAAACACTATTTACATTGAAACCCCAAAAATGGCCAGGTGTGATGGTGTACACCCTGTAATTACAGCACGCAGGAGGCTTATACAGGAGGATCCTGAGTGAGGCCACCCTGAGTTCCATAGGGAGATCCTGTCTCACAAAAAAGAAAAGGGAAAAAGGAGAGAGAAAAGGAAAAAAATAAGAAAAAGAAAAAACCAAAATTAAAAACTTTAGGCATAAATCTTTGACTTCATATGAGACCTATGGACACTGATGAAAAATTAAAGGCTTAAAAACTGCAGAAACATTTCATCTTTATGAATAGAAAGGCTCTTAACTGTTAAGGTGTCAATTCTCCCCAAATTCACTTACAATTTCAATCAAAATCTCAGCCAGATTATTTTGTGGATGCAGACAGATTTGAAAGTCTATGGGGAAAAACGAATGATCCAAAATAGCCAACCCAATTCTAAAGAGGAACAAAGTCGAGACTAACCACTACTCTGAGTTCGTCTTCCTCCCCTCAAAAGAAAATCAACACAACACAAATCTTACATCTTACATCTTTTATAAAAATTAGCTCAAAGTAGCTCACAGACCTATATATAAAAGATAAAACTGTGACAGAAAGACAACGAAGGGGGAAACAAGGGGTAGGAAGAAGAAAGGAAAAGATACTACAGGAAGTATAGGTGACCTTGGGTTTGGCAATGAGTTTTTAGAAACACTCATAATGCATTAAAAAAATTGACAAGGACTTCATTAAAATTTTTTTTTTGCAAAAGACACTGTTAAAGAGAACAAAGACAAACCACAAAATAGGAGATACTTGCCAAACACATATCTGATAAAGGACTGGTATTCAAAATACATGGAGAACTCAAAACTCCACAGTAAGAAAATACGCTGATTTAAAAAGCAGGCAAAAAGACATGAGCAGACACCTCACCAAAGAAAACAGATGGAAAATAAATATATGAAAAAAAAGTTTCAGCATCACAAGATCAAGGAATTGCAATTAAAACAAAGAGGTACTACCACGTACCTATTAGAGAAGCCATAATCAAACACTGACAACACCAAATGCTGGTCAGAGTGTGGAGCAACAGAACTCCCATTCGCTACTGGTGGGAACGCAAACACAGCAGCACTTCAGCAGACAGCCTGGCAGACCGCTGTTAAGACCTAAGCATAGGCTTACCATATGACACCCAAAAACATGAAGAGGGGATTTAAGGGTATTTCTAGGGAAGCTGAACTATTCTGTATGACAGGCTAATGGTAAATTCATGTGTACCTGGCAACTAACACAGAGTGAAGGATGCACTCTAGTTAATAATGTATCAATATTTTGTTCACTAATTATAACAAATGCACTACAGTAAGACAAGATGGCAAGAATAACGAAAACTGGGAAAGGTTAGTTTTCCTATAAACATTTTTTTCTAAAAAAAAAAAAAAGCCTATTAATGCATACTAATTAAAACAACCCTTTTATCTACTTTAGATACTGAGGTTCAATGTGAGGCTTTCCTGAGAATGTACATTCTTTCAACAAATATTTGACAATCAATGGTATAATAGAATTCTTTAGATTAACAGACCTGCTTTCCAACACTGTCTTCATTGCCTACTAACTGCATGCTTTTGGGGCAGGTTCTGTGATCTGAGCTTCAGTGCCTCTATTCTCATAGCTTAGCTGAGTATTGATAAATATATGTAAAGCACCTAGCAAAGGTGCACAGAAGTGGTGTTTCTTTTCTTGCTTTCCTAAAAATCCTAACTCAGGTAAAGCCTTTCATATCCGTCGGTTCTGACTCCATAATTCAACCAACTACAGATTGAAAATATTGGGGGAGGGGCTTGGCAGAAAGGCTCAAGTAATAAAATGTCTGCCTAGTAAACATGAGTTCAACCCCCAGTACTACCAAAAATAAATGTTTTTAAAACTGGGGGTAAAAACTATCTGTACTAAATAAACTTTTCCCTTTCATTACTCCCTAAGATATATAACCACCATTTACACACAGCATTAACACTGTATTCTAAGTAATCTAGAGATGGTTTTAGGCATATAGGAGGATGTGGATCTTGTATGAAGATGCTATGTCATTTTATAATAAGAGATTGAGCATATGAGGATTGTGGCATGGGGGTGCAGGGGTAGGGCAGTGTCCTGTAACCAGTCCCCTGAGAATACCAAACAGCAACTGTACTATCTTGTTTCTGAAACAGAAGTACTAGTATCCTTGTACATCCAGCCATTGAACACCTCATGTCTTTCTGGAGGTCATTTTAGTATGGGGGGGAGTTAATATTTTAATTTGTAATAAAAATACTGCTATGCTGAAATAAGGCGGAGAGTTGCAACTATATTTGAAGATCCAACATAAGACTAAAGCAGTCTCAAACCTCCAGGGCTATTTCTTTATCATCTTCTGCTGCTGATTTTTCCACTGGAGCACTGTTTTTCATTTCTAATTTTGATTGATACTAAACACAAGTTTACTCCTCAGGCCAGTCACGGAACAGTTTGGCTCTAACGAGCCTGGTTACCCTTAAATTTGCAAGGACAACTTGAAATAAGATTTTATATTACACGTCATTTAACATAAAATGTTAGAATTAAGCAAATAAACCAAAATACCTTAAACGGAGATTATACTTGGGTAGCTGGCTTTCCTTAGGTCTTAGCTACTACCTTGAGTCAGCTTTATTCTTTTACTAAATTACGCACATTATATATTCTTTGCATAAACAGATTACTGCCCTAATTTTTACAAAGTATGTGTGTAGCTCTGTATTAAATGTCTCTATGAGAATCTCAGCATGCACAAAATAAAGCGCCTTACTAGATAAATAGGTAAGGACAAAGTGGTATGAGAATTCCAGACAAACACAAGGTCAGTTATAACAGCCCAGGTAAAGCACGTCTGACCGGCTCAGTGTCACACACTCTGTTCAGAGAGGATCTCAAAACCATGCTTCATGGATAAGAACATGGGGATTCCTGATCTGTAGAAAAGAAAACTTGGGCTTGGAACTTTGAAGACTTTCATGCCTGAAACAGGTAAGATTCGCTCTGCCATCCAGAACTAGGATCAGTAAAAGCTGGTAACATAGTACCTATGTACTATGTACATAGGTACCTATGTACCTAGCTCACAATCAGAAGACAAGTCTTCAATTATTTATCTACACTGTGATAGCAAAAATATGGTGTTTCTAGATATCAATTATCTTGTATGTAAAACTGAGACTGCTAAACTGGGTAATTTCTAAGGTAACTTTCAAATCAAAAAAGGCACAGGAGCAAGTTCTGGATCAATTTCTTACCATTACATCATTCTGAATATGAAACCAACTACCTCATAAAATGGTGAATTGTATGACTAATTCACACCAACAATTATTAGTTTTACATAAAGAAGAAAGTGGAATCAATAGCTAATTAAGAAGCCAAATGTCTATGAGGTGTGTTCTTGTAATAAGAACTCAAACATGATGTAAAATTAGTGTTTTCTATGATACCACTCATTGACTGACTACTAGTATTTAAGGGAAAATACTAATGTTTTCCTATCTCATCCATATTCAATATTGCTATTTCCTTAATTTTTATAAAACATGTAATTGTTTGAACATACTTATATTCCTTAAAGAGTAATACTGGAACTTTCTCCTCAGAATGATTTTTTTTACATACTGGTCATTATTTTTTAACCTTGGGAATAAAGGATTCCCAAATTGCCATGTTTTATAAAATTCCTTAATTTCTCAAACCGAAATAAAATTAGTCAAGCAGCTGTTTTCTAAGTGTTAGGTATCATTGAATAAAAAACAAGGCAGACAAAGCCAAAACAAAGCCAGGCAATAATCTAATCAAATATTTTCTCAACTTTCCATGCAAAGGGCAATACTTTTTGTAACACTCAGGGGTTAAGAAACACTAAAGACCAGGTATGGTGGCGTACGCCTGGAATCCCAGACACTAGGGAGGCTGAGGCAGGAGGATCATAAGTTTGAGGCCACCCTGAGCAACACAGGGGAACCATTTCAAAAAAACAAACAAAAGCCCCACCCCCCCAAAGTCAAATATGGGTCATCAGCGCTAAGCAGAAGTAGAAAATGCCTTATAAAATCGAAGATTACCAACATACAAATAGTGCTGTGTCTATGGACAGGTTTTTAAATGTATTCCAAACTCATCCAAAAACAGATTTGTTGTTTGTCCATTTCTGTATGCTTTAAGAGTTTTAAGTAAAATTATTTTCCTAATTCTACACCTCTATGAAAATGCAAGGATATCTGTTGTAGTTTACTTTTATATTAGACATCACATCGAACAGTATGAATATTTTTCTACCTATACCATACCTTACCTCTTGAGCAGTGATCCCTCTGATCAAAATTTCTGAAACCTCCGATGCGTACTTTAAAGTTCCCTAACGTTTTTACTGCAGTAACCTAATTATCTTAGGTATACATATTAGTGAGGAGGACAGGGGAACCTCCAGAGCACCTATGTGCTTATTTTTGAAACATGAATTATTCATATTTTAGGACTAAATTAATATGAAATCTTTTTAATAGGAAACAAATGAATTAAAAATAACTTGCTTAGTATATCTAAGCACCAACATTCTGCTCAACTGTTTCCTAATATAGCAAAGAAAAATAAGATCGGTGCACATATTCATAGTAAGCTATAAAGTCAGTACTCTGTAATCATCTGGATTGTGACCATTTTAAACAGAAGTTACAAAAAAGAAATTCTTCCCCCCATCCCCTCAAAAACCCCAATCTTTGTTTCCTCAGATCAAAACAGATTTTTTATACTATAGATAATCCAATCAATGATGGTGAGACCATAAGCTTACGTTCTTATACACCTTGAAGATACAATGGTAGGCCAAGTTCAACATTCTATAATATTTTATTTTGAAGGCTACTGACAGTGTAGGAAGAGTCCGTGTAAGAAAACTTAATTAAAACTTTCATTTTACCATTATCTTTGTAATTCTTTTGAAGTTTCTGACTTAGGATATTTTTTATCTCCCACCTCTGCCCCACCATTTACACACACATAGGAAAGGCTTTTATATATTACATTCACATAAAATATAGCCTTCCACTAATATTGTATCTATAAACCTTTTAATGGCTGTAATTCTACAAATAAAAATTTTGTCCATAGAAACTTTAACTCATCTTTTCCAAACTTACCAGATTAACAAAGTCACAAATTTAGGTTTTCTCTCCCTTGTCCCCAATATTGTAGCAACTCCAAATTGTAATTTTCATTTCTTTCAGAGTGTAATTTCTTTGAGCCAAATTATTTCATTTTAAGTGACAGATTATTATTAACTCAATTTTTATCTCTCTCCTAGGACCCCATCTTAATGTCTATTTTAAAGTCTGGAAGTCCACTTCTTATATATCTTTTCTTCAAATCCAACAGAAAATCCTCTTGGCATCTAGAGATTCTGCATAGAAAGGGTAAATTGTTCTAGTGGCTTCGATTATGTTTACCCAATTCAAATCATAAGAATGACTACAAACAAATTTTACCTTTTTGTGCTATATTGATAAGGGCAGAAGGAAGAGACCCTGAAGTCAAGATTTCTGTTTCTGCAGTTCTAATGTTCAACTGGAACATTAAGATATAAACCATTTTTCTTGCGAACAACCAAGAATTGGGTAGTTCTCCAATAAGCCATTATTATTTCGTTTTTGAGAGTAGAGGGACTGTCTATGCTAGTTTGTAAGGGGATATATTTCAATCAATCTAACCTTAAAAAATTTGGCCAAATATTATTCCTGACATTTACAAGACTGACTCAAAAGAGTCTTATGATCAATTAAAGGTTCTCTTTCTAAAACAAAAAATTATAATGTACAGAACAATAGAAAAGGTATCCACAAATACTTAAGAGGAAGACACATAAAACTGAAATACACTTAAAAATACTCTTGCAGTTTTCACTTTCTACTCCTGAAACAGAAATAAGCCATTTATCAGTAAGTGCATTTTTTCATGGAGAAAATATTTATTAGTTTTCAAGTGATCACATAATACAAATATTACACAATCATTCTAGAAAAAAATTAGCTTATATTAATACGTATAAAATAAACACTGAAAAATATAGGACTGCATATTATGACACGAAGTTTTTTTTTTTTTAAATCTGAAAGGAAAACGCATCAAAATAAGCTTAAATCAACAAATCAGTTCACATTAATATACAAAAAGTTTTCACTTTTAAATAGCTTGTAGTGGCATGACGTAAATAGAAATGCACTTACATTTCTTTTGCACACTTTAAGGAACAGAGCTAAAAATTTAATTAAAGCATGAGATTAAGAGATTAAATCACTTTCATCTTAAGGCTAAAACAAAAAGCTAATAATCTCACAGGCCACAAAATTTGTACTGTGCTTTAAAGAACTCAACTAACTTAAATTTCTGAACAACTCTCACTTTTAATTCCCTAAGTTCTTTCTAAAGTGTTGGATAGTTGTTCTTAGTTTATCTATGTTTGTAAACTATCTTATTAACATTTAACAAAAAAAGTCAGGAGCTGTTATTATTTGTGGGAATTCAGAGCTCTCTGGGGGAAATTTTAGTTCAAATTGATCTTTTAAACTTACTTTGAAGTACTACATTTATGAAAATTTATTTGTAATTAATGAGGAAAAAAACATCATAGCCAGGAAAGAGTAAAGGCCAGGTTATAGTTTAGCAAATGTGGCTTCTAAAACCTTTGAGATTCTTAAAATATTTTAGTTGCTTCTGTATTAGCGACTGGAGAATTTCTCTTAAAATTTTGCCAAAATAAACTGGCAGCACCATATAACTTCTAAAATTTTCTTTTAATAGCTTTTGACTGACCAGTTGATACCCAAAAAATGAACATTCTGATAACTACTTCTATCAAGTAACTTACAATTTGGGTAACTATTTTTCAACACTATTCACACTTATAAGCTTATTCTAATACTACAAATTGCCTTTGCTCTTTAAACTACTGCCCTGTGATGGTATCACTTAAATTTTAGTATGCCTTCAGTACAAAATACCACCTCAAGTTTAGTAAGTATCTATTATATTAGAGGACAGACCAAACTATTTTCATCTTAAAGACAGCTCTTTAACTGCTATACTACAATCTTTGTTAATTTGACAAATATTAAGGCTCAAGACCAGCAAAAGATGAGCTAAAAGAGTATGCCCTAAAATGAAAGTAACTGGAATAACTAAGAAATTCATCCTTTATTTAGTCCCTTGTATCATCAGATAACACCAAAAAAAAAAGTTTCATCAAGTTTTTAGATTTCCTATTCCACTTAAAAACAAACAACCAAAAAGTTTGCCTACTTTACTAAGGTGATTTTTCAGTCTCACAGATCTTTTAAGTGAAACAGATACAGAGAGCTGCTTTAAAAGAAAGGTGTCTCTCAAGCTTCCTCTATTTTTTCAGTCTTCTCAATAGAAAGGGTATTTTCATGGCCATGTAAAAGATAATTTCATTATTTGAGCCTTTCCATTTTCAGACCAAGAGTAACCAGAGTAAATCTTAAAAAGTTTATAAATAACAAGATCAGGTGGCTCGCTCATCCTTGTGTCTTCTAGATATATTGCATGGATCCATTCACCACTGCCTTCCAAACTGCAGGTGCTGGCATGTGTGACAGATATCATCCATGAAGGTTCTGCTAGAAGAATCCTTTTGCTGAAGAAGTATGATGTTTAACCAGTTGAAAGAAATCTGGGCAATTAAGAGAACAAATAAACCAGTCTCCCATTATCAAGATACCTGGAGTCACAGAAGGAATCCACCAAGGAAAAATGAAAACTTGCCAAAGACACTAAGTTCACATTCTACCCATTGTAGATGATAAGAACTTCCTGGAATCAAATCCTACCCTTGGCATCAAAGAAACTAAGAGAAAACCATCTTAATGCCACAGGGAAAATCTGGCAAAGGCTCTTTTGTCACAAATAGGGACTAGAAAACCACTTTTGAGTATATATAGCTTTCAGGGATATTATATCCTGAAACTTATACTCATTCACATATATTTTATTAAAGAATGAAGCCTATAGATTTGACAGTAAAACCAAAATAGATCTAAAATGAAGGCCTAACATTTGAGGTAGGAAAAAGACCAAAAAGTTCTCACTAACAGGGTAGGATAACATCTGGACATTTGACTTTATAAATTAAAAGATTTCAGATGTCCAGCTTGCCCAAAGATGAAATATAGAACTCTTACTGGAATATAAAAAAACACTTAGAAGTCCACTATTACCATAAAAGCCAAAATGGGTAAATATTTCCTTTCTTAAATTCCTGTGGACTACACAGGCATTCACCAAATCATGTGCCCCAAATCATCCACTGCTTTAATTATCTGGAGAGAAAATTAAATAAAAACTTTTTTTGAATGGGCACTAGTTAGTACTCTCAGAAAACAGATTGCAGCCCCACCTGGTTCATATATGAACCCAAGGAGTTTACAACAGAATAAAATGGGAATGGAAGGACACTCCAACCTATAAACAAACCCAAGTAAATAATGGAAAGCACCCACTTGTTTATTATCCTTCCCACTCTCTCCAGAAGCTGGATATTCTGCCTCCAAGGGTTCAGTGGAGAAAGTGGACCCCTGACGTCAAAAGCTCTCCGTAGTCTTGGCTGTATCTGTGGTTCTAGGATCACTCCTTGCACCTCTGGTAGGAGAGAAGCACTGAAATAGAGAGCTGAATATAGATTTAAGAAAAACTTCTTATTAAGAAATAACATTCTCTGGTCATTTGAGTTTGTAATGGCTTATCCTTAGAACAAAAAGAAGCTATCTTTGGGCATACTTTCTTAAGTGCCTTCTTAATTTGAATTTTTGAAGTCTGTTACCACAAATGATTAATTCCTTAGTAGCTATTAAGAAGGGGCCTGTGTTAGTCTAAGCCATAACACACTCTGATAAACCAACTCAACTTCAAGTGGAAGACCGAAGCAAAAAATAATAAATTATGACTGGAAACAAGATCACAGTAGTCTTAAAGGGAGAGGAAAAAGCACTCAACCACAGATATATCAAAGGAGTCCCAGTTAATTCTTCTTTCAAAGAGAAGATGATGAATTGAAAAGTAGAAACAGAATAATCAAGCATTAACAGGAATAGTACTAAACTTTGGGAATGTCTAAGAAGCTGAATTAATCAGTTTTCAAGTCTTCAGTAATTTAAAGAATTAATCATACTACAGGCCAATATCATAGCAATACAAGGCTAAGCTTGCATTTTGTCAAAGCTATCAATACTGTCACTGAAAAATGTTATTCTTCAAGCATTCATCTTTGAAACTGGGAGGGCAGAATAGTGGACATAGGTAACATAGATTTAAAATCTTTTTAAAATGCATGATCATTTCATTTTGGGTCAAGATGAACTAAGAATAATCATTAACAGCTACAATGTAGAAATTAAAGCAGTAAGATATACCAAACAATAGATGATGGGAAAGACACTGGAAAATAGTTAGCTTTATTACAGGAATAAGGTAAACGGAGAGAAGGAAGTTCAAAGCACATAGCATGTGATCAAGGAAAAGCTGAGAGAGTAAGAGAGGCAGATATGTATTTAAAGTCACAGGGATTATAGGATAAATTTTTAACAGTGTTGCCTCAGGAAAATGGATCTATATATAATTACACTTTGTGGTACATAATGATATACATCCCTAGTAAATTTTACACCTTACTCTAAATATAAAGGTACTGCATCCTTACTCTATAATTACAGTCAGCTATAGTGTCCTATTTCTGGGACGTGTTATATTTTGAAATAAATTAAGAAAAAAATGATACCAAATAATCTCCCTCTCACACCAACTGGTCATCACAGATTTCCTTACCTGTTAGTGGAACGAGGATTGTGCTCTCTTGTTCTCTATCAATCAACCAAAGGTTATAGTCTCAGCACTAAGGTGGCAACCAATCAAAGTTAGTGTTTTAATGCCTTCACTTCCTCATGGCTCTGGCAGCCAGTTTGGAAACATACCCAAAGCTGAAAAGGAATAGTTATTCCATTACCTCACAACATTTAGACTAAACTTTTTTAAAATCCTAAAGATGAAAAGAGTGAGCTAACCCTTCTGCTTAGGAACATATCCAACTCTGTACAAATGAAAACAGTTGGCCTAAGTAAAGAAAACCTGTGAATTTAACCAACCAATCTATAATTTCCAAAAATTATAAGAAATCTGAAACAAGTCAAGGAGGTCAAATTGCAATCTAGGAAAGAGGTATCAAATAACTACAAAAATGCTTCATGAGCCAAAGCGGCACCTATATTTTTCATTTGAAGTTCCAACATATTTTAAATTCTGAAGTCCTTGATTTTTTGAGGATATTGTATTTTTAGGCCAGTGGGATTTTAGAAGGTTGTTTTATAGTATTATCACATTGAGGAGGTAGGTGAGGAGTGATGAAAGGTAAGATGCACAAATTATAAAAAAAGATTTGAACACTATCTCAAACAAATGCACTCTAATTAGATAGCATTAACAATCAAAAAAAAAAAATAAGATTAGCAAAGTATTCCATAGCTGGAGTTCTTAAGAGATCTTTAGCAGATGAGAAAGTTTAAAATTAGTACACAAAGGTATCTTTAATACATTTGCATTATACTTATACAGTGCAAGCAGGAGTTACAAAAATGCATTAAAAACTATTACACAATCATTCGCTAGTCTTTTCAAATCCATTTTTCTTTCTTTTTTTGTTTGTTTGTTTGTTTGTTTTTGCAGTACTGGGGCTTAAACTCAGGACTTTACCCTTGCTAGGCAGTTGCTCTTACTGCTTGAGCCACTCTACCAGCCCTCTAATTAATTTTCTTGACAAACCATTCTTTTTTTTTTTTGGCCTTTTCTGGTGCTGGGATTGACCCCAAGGCTTCACGCATACTTCGCAAGCGCTCTACCACTGAGGTACATCCCAGCCCAAACCATTCGTTTTCATGAATGGTAAAATTTCAATATATACCATAGGAATTACTTAACAATTCTAAATTAATGAAATTTAAGTAAAACTTATAGTGATCAAGATAGTTAAAAATCTAATCAGAAATTATAAACGATTATTTTCCAAATTTCCCAGCTTTCCTCCAATTCTCAATCACAATACAGAAGGAACAGAGGTGAAAATAGAAGCAAAAAAGCGTAAGGTCCATTTTGAAATGCGAAATACATCTAGTAATTTATTTTTATGTTTGTTTACAAGCATGCTTCATGTTGAAAGCAAAAATCAGCTAAGAAATCATATATTGCTCAGATTAACATCAGCCTAAATTTACAACTTCTCTTTCTGCAGAAGCTTGAAGTTAAACACCTCCAAACCCCTATCACATCCCACAGAATGCATATTAAAAATACAAACTACCTTAGACTTAAAACAAATGTCCTTAGCTTAAGTTACAGGGCAAGTTAAATGAGAGTTGGCTAGATAAACAGATCCATTTATAAACTTCTAAGTCAGATCACTTTCAGAATATAATTCCTGTATTCTTTTCAAAATAGCAAAATTTCAACATACTCATACTCAGGAATGAATAAGCATACAGATTTTGCCAATAAAAAATATTTTGAAATCATTTAGGAGCTCTCATACTTCTCACTACGAGAGTTAAAATTTTATCAAGACTCTGGATTTGATTATGTACCACTTACACAAAAAAAATGCACAGGCACTTTCAAAATGAGGTTGGTATTCAAACAAGAGCAGCTTTTGTGAGAGTATCTTTGATGGAGGCTCATAAGAATGATACAGTAGGACCTTACCTAATTCTTACAGCATTCTTCTTCTGGTATTTTAAGAGGGAAAAATAAGCATCCCACTGCAGAACTAACATTTCAACCACTGAAGAGTAATTTCAAACAAAACCTAATAAGCAGCAAGGCGTAGAGGCCACCTCGAGTGGTGTTAACAGTTCTGTTAATCCACCAGCACATCAATAAAATCCTTTTAACATTTTCTGTAACTACTTAAATTTTTAAAGCTTCTTACTGGAAATCTAGTTACATTCAAGTAAGAAATAATAACACTATTATATAAATACCACTGAGAAATTCTTCTGAGATGAGTATCAAAGTAGACTATGTGCAATATTTGATCTCAATACTAAATGATTAAATGTGTATATATGGCTTATTAAACATTTCTAATATCAAAGAAAAAGGGAAAGCTATGCCAAATTTTTTAAGCAATGAAAATGGACACAACTCTACACAGACCATTTATCAATCATTCTTATTGGTTCTTAGGCATTTGTGTAAAGAAAAGGAATTTCTCACAAATTCCTCTAAGTGTCCAAAACAGTCCCAGCTGGCAATAAGAAGAAAAGAACATCTTTTGTAAAGCAGAGTCTTCGTATCTCCAGCCCCTGGAAAAGTGGTTGGCACACTAAATAGATAATCCAGTAAACATTTTACAACTGAACTCTACTGATCAAGACACAAGCAGAAAAATGAGAATTTTCTCAAGTGGCTAATACATAATGTTCTTTTTCAGAGATAAGAAAACAAACCATATTATTGCCAGAGCACTCAAATTCAAATTTTCAATTTCAAAAAGTGAGAGATCTTGCCTCTACACAAAATACAACTTAAATTACTTAATTAGAATTACTTGACTCTGGAGGGAAAATTTTTAATCACAAATCTTGTATTGTCATATGGGATAGATGTTGGCAAAAAAAAGAGATAATAACCTGTAACTTAGGGGATTGCATGACTGTGTCTGAAGATAAGCAATCAAGGAAAGCAGTTCCTAAGAGAAGTTGTAATGAAAATGGAAAAATCTAACATGTAGAATGTTTTCTGCTTTTTATGGAATGCTTTATAAATCTACGTGTCATCCTTACTTAGGGGCCAGGCTTATCTTATCCATATCGCTCCAATTGTAGTGTACATGCTGCCAAAGCAAGCACGTACAGAATTGTTAAGAGTTCACTAACAAAATTCCATTATATATTTTTTCATTCTTTCAGAAAATATACTGCTTAAAAGTTACCCCATTAAGATTCAAATATCAGCTTTTAAAAACAACAAGCAATGGATAGCTCACGCATGCATGCCTTCATGTGTTCAAGTCCCATTGACTACAGGATAAGATGAAGTAAAATAGATGAAAAAGAACAATCCAGAATACAATTTATTTTTAAAGCGGTTAATCCACTATAGAAGATAAAAGCAATCATACAAATCTATCTGCATAAATAACATAGGTTACTGAAAAATGCTAAATAAGCAAACTCAAAATCAAGATTAACCACAAAAAATGCTTACATTTGTCTCTGAGCCCTTTGAATGAAAAAGGGTTGTATACTTAACAAAAAAGAAATTAGTGAAACTAATTTCAAGAACATGTCTAAATTACTCTAACAAATATGTTCTTAGTTAGTGTATTTGTTAGCTTTCACCTTTCTATGATCATCTTTGTTTATTTTCTCACTATGAAATATTTGGCTTTTCTTAGGATAGACAGCATAGTTTGAAGTACATAAGTTATTTTAAGTGAAAACATCATATATGTGCAATATTGTTTGAACTTAAGAGTTCTGTGCTTGCTATATTCCCAGCCCTCTACTGTATTTTTTATTCTAAGATCTTGACCTGTGCTATACACCTGAATGCACTCGGAAAAAGTGAAAATAAAAGATTATATAGTAAGAAATACATTTATGTTTTATGAATTAGGCTGGCTTTGCATTAATTTTTTAAATATCTTTATCCATTTATGACAAGAAAAATGATTGACAACAAAGAATCTAAAATTAAATTTAAAAAGTTCTGGTCAAGCAAAAATCATCAGTGGATGCTAAAATTAAGGGAAGTACAGAATGAGAAGCAGAATATTTACAATGTCTCAAAATATCTCCCTTCACAAGTTAGGAAGAGAAAAACAGCAATCTGTTTAGAAACCTGGCAGATACTTCCTTACCTAAATGATCAACATGAAAACACCAGTAGAGGGACAAATTGATGACATCTACCCCCAATATAATGTACTTATAAGGACATATCATCACTTCTGTAGTATTCTTGCCAAAAATGCATATTCTTAAAGTAATAATGAGAAAACATGATCACAGAGGAAAACATCAGGAGAACAAAAACTGAGGTCAACCTACCTGGGTTGGGACTCTTCAAAAGTTTCAAGGTCACAAAAAGCAAAAAAAAGAATGAAAGAGGCTCAGGAAACATGACAATTAAGTACAATGAAATCACAGATTTAATCCCAGACCAGAAAAAGGTCATTTAGTTGACAATGTCAAAATTTAAAAGAAAAAGTTCATACAGCAGTATTAACTTCCCTGATTTCTACACTGATAGTATGAGTGTATAAGATATGAACATTAAAGAAAGCTGAGTGATATCTTATGAGAAGACTGTGTACTATTTTTTTGCAAAGTTTTGGTTTATTTGGTTATTTCCAAATAAAGCTAAAATTAAAAATAGAACAAAAGGTCCTGATCACTTTCCACACTAATGGAATATCCATTGGGAAGTTTAAAAAAAATGTATGAATCTATATCTTATTCATTCAGATGAAAAGTTTTATACAGTATTCCTGTAAAAATTAATCCTAATGGGAATGATGGCATTATGTCCTATTTTGTGCTAACATCAGACAATTATCATTGAAAATAGGGCTTTTTTCCCTTTTTCTTGCTAAACAGATCTCTATACAGAACTTTCGAAGAAATTACATGACATCAAAAATCTACAAATAGAAAAAACAAATGTTTATTTTAAATAGCAAGCGTAGAAATTAACTCTAGACTACAGCAAGCATATAAAGGAACAACTGAATTCAAAAGTGAAAGGTCTATCCAATTTACATTATCATGCATTAATTTTTATTAAAAATGGAAGACAAGCTAGGCATGGTAGTACACACCTATAATTCCAACACTTGGGAGTCTGAGGCACAACAATCACAAATCTGATGCCATCTAGGCACATGGCAAGACCCTGTCCTCAAAAGAAAAACTTTCTGCTCATTTTTCTTTGTGAGTTTCCATAGGAAGAGTATAGTGCTAGAAAATTTTTTTACTAAAATTCAAGAGATAAAACTCCCAAATAACTTATCTTCTCTTATAGAGTTGCTCACAAGTAAATATTTGTAACTTTATACATGTGTGTGTATACACACACACACACACACACACACACAGGTACTTAAGAGCTTGGTACATGACAAATAGATTGTATGTTTTATATATGCCAACTCACTCAGCCCTATAACATATGTGATACTATCAGCAGCAGCATAACTTCATTGATAAGGAAACTAAGACACAAAATAGTTAAGTAACTCACCGAAGATCACACATCTAATAAAGTGAAGAGTAGAAAATTCAGAACCAGGTGGGCATGGTAGCACACACTTGCATTCCTAGCACTTGGGAGGCTGAAGCAGGAGGATTCCAAGTTGGAGGCCAGCCTGGGCTACACTGCAAATTCAAGGTCAGTCTGATCTACTTAGAGAGACCCTATCTCAAAAAAAAAAAAAAAAAAAAAAAAAACACCCACCAGGACCCTGAGTTATAATTAACATACACCTTTCCAAATCATATTTTATTAACAATTAGGTACCTTTTTCGAAATAGTGTATGATAAAATGCTAGAATAAACATATTCTCTTATAAGAATTCTGAAACCCTTTCCTTCAATATCAGTGAAACATAGATTAGTTGACAGTTAATTTGTTTTGCCAGTTCTATCAACCTATGAAAGTCTGACATGGCAATAAAACTTGAAGATAAAATGTAGCAGAACTGAACAACTCAAGATCAATAAATAATCCAGGAACAGATGTTTCTATTGAACCTAAAAAGCCTGTACCTAAAATTGTGTTGGAGCATTAATCAGAAGACTCTCCCCTTTTAGGTATCTGCAAAAAAAGCAAGACACAGAAAGGGTTTTCTCTAACTAAGATTTATAGTTTAAATGTTTACAATTATAAGGATTAGGCTCCTTTTTTATAGTTAAAAGTAATAGTAAAGATTTTTCTCTAGAGAGAGAATGAGAGTGACAGAAGATTTGTCTTTTAAATGTATGAGAATGTTACAAAGAGTTTAGTGAGCTTTTTATTAAGTCATCATTTCTATTATAAACATGACTAAAATAATAACCTGGCAATAACAAACTGGATTCGGAGCTCAAATTCTGCTACTCAGAGAATAGTTTTTGTAGTTTGTTACAGAATAAATGATATTCTGGCAGGGAAGCATGGTTCCAGTGGTAGAATATCTGCCTAACAAGTGCGTGGCCCTGAGTTTAAACCCCAGTACCACCAAAAACATTTTTAAAAGATGATTTTTCCATATGTACAATTGACCTAAATTTTAATATATATTAAATACAGTTTATAGATAGCTTGTAATCTATCTATTAAAGTTATTCTGTATATAAAGATCAAAAAGAGGTCATTCCATTCCTCATCTCAGTTTGAGACTAACAAAAAGAAAAAAATCAAAGATACTAGCACCCAATTTTTGAACAAGAAAAGGATGTTTTCCACTTGGTGCTTTATCAATAAAGTAAGTTTAAAAAAAAATACGTATCTACTTTACAAGTAAATCCTTTAATCTACACTATGGCACTGAACCTGAGGTGACAAAAAAGGAAACTCATGATGTGAGTAGCATGCATCAGACTCGGAGAGAGGGCACCTGAACCTTAAGAGCCACACCAGCAAGCTATGAGAAACTAAGAAAGTCTGTGTCTGTCACCTACTTATCAAGTAGTAGATTTATAAAGTATAATCAAACTATGAACCCAAAAAACTAAAAATGTCCTACCTGATATCCTAGATTTAAATCCTGGTATCTTACTATTCACAACTTTCACAGCTATTTTTATTTTTCAAACATTTTAGGAAAAAAATTTTGATAGCCACAATCTACATATGGAGAGGAAAACACTGCCAAAACAAAAATTGTGAAAAGGTGTAAAGGGGAAAAACAAAAACAAACATCACCACCAACAAACTAACAATGTAGGAGATATGATGCAATGTAGGAGATGTGGAGTTTAGTTCACATTGTATTAGCTATCAGCAAAAGTTTGTAAAAGCCACAGAAGATCTTGGTTTAAGCCCTTAAAAGTGCCAACTCATGTTCTTTGCTTACCAAGTCAGAGATCTTCATATGTAGATACACCTCCAAGAAGAGATGAAGCTAATATATCTTCCTTCACTGGTTTTGGTTAAGTCACTGATTACATTATTCAGAAGCAATACCAGATTATGGTATTTCTAACTAGAGAAAAAGTTCCTTTCCATTTTCCATAAAAATCTGAACTCAGCTAGTACTTTTTTTTTTTTTTTTTTTTAAGAATGGGGTTTGAACTCAGGGCTTTCTCACTTGCAAAGCAGATCCTCTACTGCTTGAGACACGCCTCCAGTCCATTTTGTCCTAGTTATTTTGGAGACAGGAGTCTCTCAAAAGTATTTGCCCAGGTTGGCTTCAAACCATGATCCTCCTGATCTCAGTTTCCCAAGTAGTTAGGATTTATAGGCATGAGCCACCAGCACCCAGTTTAAGCTAGTACTTTAAAGACTGTGACTTCCTGTAGTTTATGGTGGCCCATCTTAAAAGGCATTTCCAAAAGAGCCAAAACTTCCTTCCATAATTTGGCAGTGTATCTTTAGAAACAACTCCAATAATCTTCTTTATCACCTCTTCAATGACTCTTTTAGGCCCCCAGAGACTTCAATGTTTCTCCTCAAAATGTAGCATCTTTTCTGTTTTTGTACTTTTCTTGTATTCTATTTCTCAAATAAGCATACGTGGGAAATGGATACATAAAACAAACTGGCTCCTCTGATTAAACAAACTGAGATTTAACTCTTAATTAAAAAAAAAAAAAAAGCCAGAACATAAAGTTAGTAAAATGTTCTATTTGGCAATTTCAACGTTTACAATATTAACCAGTCCTAACCTATTTACGGATTTCCCTTGGGAAGATACTATCCACAACTGCAAGCCATTTACAAAGACAGGACCAATTAAATGAGCCTGCCAGTACTTCAGTGCTCTTCTTCCCAAACACGTCCCTAAACACCTGCCAGATATCCACTTCGTACACACTCACATGACAGTAACTACACTTTTATTCCTAATATGAACTGTACACTTATAGAAAACAGGGTGGCAAATAGAAAAGGAATGTTATGGTGGGAGAAATGTATCGATGGGCTCCAGTTGAGGGCCGTCATCACTTGACCACATGACTCACACATTTCCCAATGTGTGTTTCAATGAACACTAGTTCTCTAAGTCAGTACAGTAGTCCCTTGGTATCCACTTGTTCCAAGGAAACCATCACTGAGGAAAAACCACAAAGCACAGAATGCACAGACTTCAGTATTGTACAGCAGATGCTTGATTCCATTTTCCCATAATGCTGTCCAACTTCCACTAAAGACACACTACCTTTCGACAAAGTTAAAACTGTCACTTTATCACTTTAATTAAGCACATTAACTTTTAGCTTTCTTTTTTAGAAGGTGTATTTTCACAAAATTAAGGGCAAGGAAACAGCAAATCACACAATGATTTAAACACACCTGATGACAACAAGGGACGGACTGAGAGCTTCTTCACATCAACTGAGCTGTGTCATGCAAATATGGGAATTTAAAATTTTTGCTTTTGAAAATTTCCTTTTTGTTTTTACCACACTTGGTCAATCATCTATAGTAAATCCACAAATGGGCAGATTTATTTTAATAAGGCTTAAAAAAAAAAAGTTGGAGTCAACAAAATTGTCTCTCTTCTGAATTTCTCATTCCTTAAGAAACAAAAATGTACTACCAACCTCGAAGATACATACTAACAAAAAGAATTCTCCAAAAATCCTGGGCTCTAGAATTTTTTCCACTTAAAAGTACTAGTAGTATGAAAACACTAGTTTTGAAATTTTACACTCAATTTCAAAATCCAGTTCAATGAATCTTTGAAAAGTAAAAAAAAAAGATACTGACTCATTATCTTAATTTAAACAAGCTGATTAATTCCATTCATTCTAAGGAGATAGTTTTCAGTCCCATATGGAACAGAGAATGGGACAGATGGTCTTCAGGGCATTATGCCCATCTAAAATAATCTTTAAGTGCTGGGGCCATGGCTCAAGTGGTAGGGCACCGACCTAGCAAGCACAAGACCCAGAGTTCAAACCCCAGTACCACCAAAAAAAAAACATAAAACCTTTAAAATAAAAGTCTGGAAAACACTTGATATGGGCAACAGTTCTATTTTGGATTATTAACAAATTGCTACATTAATGTATTTCTTTTAAATATCATTCACCCCCATTAAGAAAAAGGGGAAAATAACTTTTGTTATTACGAATTTAAAAACTTCAAATCACTTTTCAAGTAGTCAGATATAGTAGTCCTTGCTGCATGAGGTTCAGAAAACAATTCCTGATGCCGCCATTTTATATAGAGAATTCACTTTTTTTTTTTTTAGTAGTAACTAGATATATCATTCTCAGAACTGAGAAAGTAGCAACTTGTTTTCTATAAAGATTATTTCTCTTATGGAACCCTCTGTGAAAAAGGCTACACTAAAAATGTCACAAAGACATAAAATCACTGGTTAAGAAAAGCTGTAGTATATAAAAATCTCTGAACATGTAGGAAAACTTTCCACTTTAGTTTACAGTGCTTAGAAAAGGAACCTCTTATTTAGCACAGTAATAAGAACCACCACCATATACAGAGCCACCAAGAATTCAGCTAGGTGCATTACACACCTTATTTCTGTTAATTACCCCAAACAGTACAAGGGTAGCTATTACCCCCACATAGAACTATGAAAATTGGACTTAGAAAGTGTAACTCATTTACAAAGCTCACACAATGAAGAGGTAAAAGAAGCCAGACTAGATACAGATCTGATGCCAAGGATAATGCTCATTAAACTCTACCTCATTATGTTCTACACTCACTAATCTATAGCTTTGTTCAATCAGATAATTTGAATAGAAAAGCTATCATGCTCACCAAATATAAACAAATAAAAATTATATAACTTAACTTGAATAAATGAGAAGACATGTCACAATCTTATGATGCTTCAGGGTACTAGATTCTGGCTTCAAAACCAAAGTTGCATCTTCTTTTTTTATCCTTAGTACCTCTGCTAAATGCCAAATATAACAAGCATTTAATAAATATTTCTGTAACAAACACACTATAATTATCAGGAAAAAAAAAACAGTAAAAAGCCTTCTAGACTAACAGATGCTTACTTGAAGTAGCTTAGGCCATTTTTACAGAGCTAGATTTACAGATGTAGATTATGAGGGTATAGTGCCCCCTGATGGTGGACAGTACCAACTGTTCAACAATCACCACACCTGCTTCTTTCCCTTCTCCCTGCTTTTTTAACCGTTCTCCACTTCCTTTGTATTTCTCTTGCTTTTTTCGCTCTTAGATTGAGCCTCTAATGCAGACCACTGGTACTAATGGCTTTTAGTTCCATATTCATAAACTCAAATGTAACTAACTTGGTTTTGTTAGGCCAATGTGTCCACTTATTAAAAAGTTTTTTTATACATATTGGATCCATTTTTAATAAGCTACTTGTAGATCCTTAAGGGCTAAGAATATGAGTACAACTAGAAAAATAAATGAAACTCTAAATAAAGAAAAAGATTCAAAGTGAGACACAGCCTGTCCATTTTACAAAAGAAAACTCAACTAAAACATTCACTCTTCTCCATGATGTCCTACAGGTATTGAGGGGAATAACAATTTTAGGCTGTCAAAAGCACATGCAATTAGAATACAATGTCCAGAAATGCAATCAGCTTGTATAACAGATAAAAATTACTGGCTTTCAGCAGCTCTTAGCTATTTCATGTTAGTGAAAATTTTGAAACATGAAAATAAGATACACTATATTACTATTCAGTGATAAAATCAAGCTACTGTATCTTTTAAGATCTTTACTGTTGACTACAATTCAAATTTTTTCAGTTGTTTCTTTCAATACCATCCATTTGTAAATGAATCAGGAAAAAAGTAATGAAAATGAATGAAAGCAACTCCACTCTAAAAACTTTTTTGGGGGGTGGGAGGAGCAACACTGGGGTTTGAAATCAAGGCCTCATACTTCCTAGGCAAGCACTCCACCACCAGCCCTTTTTTGTGTTGGGTATTTCCGAGATAAAGTCTCGCAAACTATTTGCCTGAGGCTGGCTTCTAACCAACCCCTATCCTCCTGATCTCTGCTCCTGAGTAGCTAGGATTACAGAGTCACCAGCATCCAGCTAAAAACTTCAAAGTAACAGAATACCTAATGCAACTGTAGATTAAAAAAAGAGAGTGAGAGGTGTATGGGCCGGTAGACCCTAGCATTTGGGAGGCAGAGGCAGGACTGTGAAAGGTACATACACAGTGAGATCCTGTCCTAAAAACACACACACACACAAATTTTACCTTCCAGAATAATGAACAAAAAGATAAATTCTATTTTTCAACTGAATATTGAAACACTCATATAAATTATCTTTTTTTTTTTTTTGATGGTGCTGGGGTTTGAAATCTGGGCTTCACCATTGCTAAGCAGGGTCTCTACCACTTGAGTCACACTGCCAGCCCTAAATTAGCACTTTCTTGTTCCAATAACAAAACATGTCATATAAATGTAAGTTATAAAAACTCAAAATTAAAGACCTGAGCCATAAAATGTACTGATTCAATTAGTTAAAATGAGGTTTCTACATTTTAAAGTATTTTAATGTAATCAGACCTTGTTAAGCTTAAAGAAAATATCCTAAGTATGGAAATCTTATGGTAAAAACTCCTGAAGACCAACAGAGGGCTACCAATGATTTACTGAAATGGTCATGTCATAAAACTAAGGGTCTCTCTGGTTAATTCTTCTGAAACTGGACCCTACTTTAGCAAATATTCCAAATTTAAAGTTTATAGTCTTTAACAATAAATTTGGAAATTTTAACTATTTAAAGTAGAAAAATAAGACCAAGTTACTTACACAGTATTTTAACTAGAATAATGCCATTAAAAAATTTTAGAGTGCTCTTGCTCTCATATAATCCTCAGGTTCTCTATGAATTTATCAGCAGTCTTAAATAAATTTTCAAGAAAAGGGAACTAAACTGTTTGACAATTCAAATATTACATACCTTCAAGAGCACTAAATATATTTGTTCCTAAAAGGATTAGGATGTCGTATCATGGTTGTTTTTATTATTATGGGATTCAGGGATGGAGGTAGAAAACCAGTAAAGTATCTAATTTTAAATTCTCATTCCCATCTCCTCATTCTGGATCTACCTTTCCTGATGAAACCTGAAAACTGGTAAGAATTTCTAATAATAAAACAACTAGTTGTGCAAATGTACATTTATTGCTATCATTTTAGAGAACAGCTGATGAATGTTTGGGGGAAAATAACACACAATGGAGATGAAAAACAGCTTGGGGGCTGGAGGAGAGGCTCGTGTTAAGAGTGGTAGAGTGCCTGCCTAGCACTCCAGTACCACAAAAAAAAAACAAAACAGCTTGGGAATCAGCCAAACCTCTTATTCCAAGACTGTACAGTAAACTAGAGTACCACAACTAAATATCAGACAAGCCTGAATGCTTTGTCATATCGAGAATGGGAAAAAGCAATTGAGAGCAGTAAAGCGATTTAACTGTGGCTAAATATCATAATGCAGGTGAACACAACTAGAACAGTTTCTTCATAATTGCCCATAGCTTGGTTAACTAATATTACTGGAATTTATTCTCTACATCCATGCTTCCTTGAAATATATCAAATGTATCACTTTTTTCTCCACCTTACTCTTATCTGTTCTAAGATGATAAAGCTAACAAATGTAAGACTTTTTTTTTTTTAAAGTAAAATAAAACCACCCAGAAATGCTATGAAAAAATAGTGGAGTAGGGGAGGAAGGAGAATAAAGGAGAATGATGGAGGGGTGCATTTAACTAAGCTATAGTAAGCACTTTTGTAAATGTCACAATGGACCCCCCCCCCAGTACACTATGATAATAAAAATTTTTTTTAAATAGTGGAGAGAACGGGCTAGCTTCACGTGGCTTTATTTTGTAATAGCAATTTCAAGTGGTTTTCTGTTTTATCTTATTCATTATTATTATTTAGGTGGGGGGACAGTGCTGTGGATTGAATCCAGGGCCTCACACATGCTAGACAAGCATTCTACCACCAAGTTATGTCTCCAACCCCATTAGCAGTTTTTGAGGTCCCTACATGCCAGAGCTGTGTTCTTAAAGATTAGATTACCAGGGGCTGACCTGTGGGTAAGTGGAATGTTTCCACTATGAACTGAGTTCCTACCCTCCTACCTTTCCTACTGAGACTAATGTCACTGATTCAAACCATCATCTCAGCTGCAATGACAAAAAGATGTCTATTTCATATTTCATAAAATATTCATATTTCATATTCACACTTAGCTACTTAGCCCTTATATTGTCATATAATTTCCCCCATGTATATTTCTTACACATCCAGTGCAGACAAGAACCATGTTCATGTCTGTATCATTACTAGATAAAATAATTCAGACCTAATATCTACTCAATAAATATACCCATTTCACAGGCAGGTGAGGGGAAGAACGAATTTAGCACAACAGACAGGATAACAAATTTAGCAAGAACCAAACTATAGCCCTGTCTATCAACACTATGCAGCTAATGGCAATAGGATAGCAAAATATGTGGCAATGTTTCCATGCTTTCCTGGATGTATGCCTGTTTTTTTGTTTTTTGTTTTAAATTACATGTCTGAATTCACCTATTCGACAAACATTTCAGAACTTACTGTGAGCCAGGGAATACAACACTAAACCAGACATGAAGCTTATATTTTTGAGTACAGGATTAACAGTGGTATCCCCATCCAAACTCCAAGATCTAAGAGTATTTTAAGGACATAATGACTTAAGAAATATCTGCATGCTGAGGTTTGAATATGGTTTGTCCCCCATGAAACTCATGTTGAAAATTTGGTTGCCATTGTGGTAGTAGGCTGGGAAGTAGGCCTTTAAGAAGTGATTAGGTCAGTCATTAGGAGGAACTAATGCCTTTCTCTCAGGACTGAGTTAGTCATCATGTGGGTGGGCTGTTATTAAGTGAAGCTTCCTCTCGTTCTCTGCCTCTTCCACTTACACCTGGCTTGCACTTACACTTTCCACCCTGAGTTGAAGCAGCACCAGGCCCTCACCAGATACAGCTGCTGCTCTTGGATTTCCCAGCCTCCAGCAGCCTAAGCCAAAATAAACCTCTTCTCTTTATAAATTACTCAATCTTCTCTTTATAAATTAACAATTCTTTATAATCACAGTAACAGAAAACAGACCAAGTTGCTACAGTTCCCCAGTGCCTTCCAATGCACTTAAATTGACTTGAGGAAACACAACATCCTGGTACTGATCATATGTTATAGAGGCAACAGAGCCAAGTCATAAACACAAACACTAGAACCAGAATGCCTGGATTTAAACCCCATCTTACAATTAACAGCTATGTAACCTGGAATAAAATGTTTATTCTCTCCAGCCTCAGTTTGCTCACCTGTAAAATGGTGATAATAATGGTACTTACAATTCATGAAGATGCTAATTAGCCGAGCACCAGAGGCTCACACCTATGATCCTAGCTACTTGGGAGGCTGGGATCAGGAGGATTGCAGTTGGAGGTTAGCCCAGGCAAATGGTTTCTGAGACCCCCCATCTCCAAAAATAAACAGGGCAAAATGAAATGGAGGTGTAGCTCACGCAGTAGAGCACCTGCTCTGCAAACATGAAGCCCTGGGTTCAAACACTTGTCCCATTAAAAAAAAGATGCTAATATACCCAACATACTTAGAACAATTTGAAGCATAAAAGCTATGATTTTCAACTACTCCTACTACTCAATTATTACTACTGATAAATTGTTGTGCATCTATAAACATACTAAAAACAGTACAGAGCACATAGTAGGAATTTGTATTTGATTAGACTGAATAAATGAACCAGAGTATTTTTTCCTCTGTGAACCTTAAACAAAGGAATCCTATCAGCTTCAAGATTTCTGGGTCTCAAGAGGACAATGTTGAGTGCGTAATCTTGTTAATTTCAAAGTGCTTTGTTAAAAATAACACCAAAAAAATCATACAACACTAAAAATATATCATAGCTACATGATAGGGAAAAAGTTAATGTCAAATATTATTTCAATTTTATGTTTATACCTCCAAAGCACTCCTAACTAGTCATTATGCTATTTGTTTCCATGTAAATATACACCAAGAAGTTTAATAACCAAAGAAATTAGATATCTAAATGATCTGGGAGAGAATTCTTATCAACAATGAGCAATTTTATCAATCAATCCATCTGTAATTCACTCAAAGAAAGAATACTCGCCAGGCACCACTGGCTCACACCTATAATCCTAGCTACTCAGGAGGCAGAGATCAGGAGGATCGTGGTTCAAAGCCAGCCCAAATAGTTCGCAAGACCCTATCTCAAAAGACCCTTTGCAAAAATACGGCTGGTGGAGTGGCTCAAGGTGAAGGCTGATTTCAAGCCCCAGTACCACCAAAAAAAAAAAAAGAATACTTGGGATGTACACAGGATATCAGCAATTGCCCAATCTCAGTAGTAAGCTGATATTACAAAAAAAATAATAATCTGGGAAGCATGGAAAAATAAGACATTATCTCACTGTCTTATCCACATGAAGCACAAGAGTAACCCTTCATAGCTCCATGGATAAGGAAGGGCAATACCATCCATCTTAATCTAAAATAAACGCTTAAGAAAACCAAGCCACGCGAATCTCCCCCATCAACACAAACATGGTTTTACACCAGGCAACCAGATTTAACACTAATATGTCCATAGTGTGAGAAGACCTTTAGTTGGAGGCTCTTAGAGTTAATTAGCCTCTGATGATCACTAGATGACAGCATCATTTTCTTTATGTTTTTAATTATTCCAACCTTAAAAGTGAAGACCTCGTCTTTTAATGCCATTTCACTACTATTCAGAACACACAGATAATCAATAAAGTTTACTGCTAATTCTGGTCACTGCCAACCCTTTTACTTGGCTCCTTTTTATCTGTACAATCCCTACTTTACTGGTTTAATAACAAGTAACTAAAATGACCGTAAGTAAAACAGATCACAGAAATTTTAAACAATTACTTGTGCTTATTAACAAGAAAAAAACTCAACACTAATAAGTAGCATTTTATAAGTTAAAATGTATTTTTAATAGCTGAAACTGCAAAGAACTTCCAAGGTAATGCTTAGATATTTAAGAATCACCATATGCACAGTGGCTGCACCAATTAAAATACTCATTAATTCCAATTTTGAAATAAAAAGATTTTTGTTTCATTCACGTAAGAGAATTTTATTGGAATAATAAGTAAATACAAAATAAACACAAAACACCGGTTTGTTAAAATCAACCAACTAACCATCACTTTTTTTTGGCTCACAAACTCAGCAAAAAGTAAATCAATTCTCAATCATCTCTATTAAAGAAGAAAATAATGATAACATATGAACATCTATAAGGAACTTACTTATCTTTCAAAAATATAATAGCCTTTTTTAAAAGGATGAGTTTCCCGTGTTGTCTTTACCAGTATTAATACATTTTCTACATTAAGCAGGCTTCCTTTGACTATCTACTATCTGTTAGGTACTGAAATAGGCAAACTAAATATCCTTATTCAAAAAGCTTAAAATCATCAGACAGAGCAGAGATGAGAAAATCAGAGAATGTAAATTTGATCAAAGTATATTACATGCATGTACTGAACTATCAAAAGGAAACCTCTTTGTAAATTAATAGATGGTAATAAAAAAACAAAAACAAAAAGTCAGATAACCACAGAAAAACAAAAACTAATCATAAACCATAATAAGCATTATAAAAGAAAACAACAAGGCACTTTTAATCAGTATAACAAAGAAGCTAAGTTTAGATTGGTATGCCAGAGGCCTCTTAGTAAATGAGCTAAGCTTTAACAATGAAGGGAAAGTAGTATAGGGGATGCCGGTGCTAAAGAACAACCTGTACAAAGGCTTAGAGGAGGAAGAAAGGACAAGTGAGAAGCCTTCTGGAAGGAGGTCAAGTGTAACTGGACTTCAGAAGGTAAGGGAATAGTAAGCAAAGACGGAGAGTAACTGTCTTAAAATAGAAAGTCTTCAAGGGGATTTGGACAAGTGAGTTACATGAACAGATTTCTACTCTAACACTATTCTACACAAAATACAGTATCAGAGGAAGAGTGCAGAAGCTACTACATACAGTTCTTCAAGTAGAACTGCTGTTGTCTTAAGACTACGGCAGTAGAGAAGGGAGTAGATAAATTCAAGATGAATTTGACATAGGAAAAGGACTATAAACAATGACGCTCAGGTTTCTACAAAGAAGAACTGATGTTTATCAAAGTAAGAACAACTGAAGAATAAATTTTGAGGGGTTAGGAAATCAAAGTTTACTACTTGTTGAGATTAAAAAGCCTAAGAGAATGCAGAGATAGTAGGAAGACAGAACTATATCCATCTAAGGCTAAGAAGAAAAAGCTGGACAAACTGTGTACATCCAGAAGTTGATAGTATACAGACCACCTATAAGAACAGGAAAAAGGTACTAAGAAGGAAGAGAACTCAGAAATCCAAAGAAACTAACAATGAAGTCTGGCAGAGAATAATCTGGAAAGAGACGCTGGAAAAGGAATGGTGAGAAAGGTGGGAAGAAAACAAAGGCTATTAAAGAATGCTTCAAGGAGGAAAACTAAGGTCAGCTAGGCTGAAGGACTGATGAAAAAAAGTCAAGAGTTTGAGTTCCTGATCAAAGTGACAGGTAAAGAACAAATGCTCAGAGAAAAAGGCATTCAAAATATGTGAACTAGGAAATGACCCAACCTAGAATCTTTACAATCTTTTTAAGTAGTGTAAAGATGCTTCAAAATTTTTTCCTCTCTGTAACTTTCTTTTAATGAGCCATTAAAGTATATTTTACCACAACATGCTCAACCTAACAGTGACATGGCAAAAAACAACCACTAAGGTTTTAATATTGCAGCACCAGAATAGGTTATGCCTCGCAGTTTCGTATTTTTAAAATTAATCCTTCTAGGCAAGAAATCGCATCTACTTTTTTGCAATTCTTAAGCCACTACAACAAAGTAAATTTACTCAAAAAGTTAAGTGGTTTTCTTCTAAAAAGAAAATTCCCATACAAATTTCACAAGAAAAAAATGTAGAAATTAACTCAACATTTGATTGTGGTACTGGGGTTTGAACTCAGGACCTCACGCTTGCTAGGCAAGCACTCTACCATTTGACCCACTCTGCCAGTTTAACTCAACATTTCAATGTCAACTGTGTTTCACATACCCCACTATAATGATTTTATCCATTTTTCACTAAGCAAAGGTTTATAGGGAAATGTTGTATTTGATGGCATTTTCATCATTTATAATACACAAAGAAATTACCAGCCTTTTTTTTTTTTTTCAGTTTTCAATCACACTAATATTATTTATTTATTTCCTGTCAAAGTGACCAGTAAAGAACAGTGAGAGAAAAGGGCATTCAAAATATGAGAGACTAGGAAACAACCCAACCTAGAATACAACCTTACCTTTTTTGGTCTTATCCTTTGTTGTCTTTGTAAGTAGTAGTAGTAATAGAACTAGATTTTGAATTGGAAAAATCGCTTTGAATTTTACCTCTGCTTTACTGCTCTGTATGCAATACTGGATGACTCATTAGCCTCCCTAATAAACTCAGTAAATGTTAGTTCATTCACCAATAAAATAGGAAAAACTTAATGTATGAGGTTATTGAATGATTATTAAGTATTAATTGAATCTAATAACATTTTCAATCATTTCTATGACTATAAATACTGAGTTATATACTATTCTTATTTCTGGTGAATATAAGCCAAGTAATTCCACTCTTAAAATTTATGTACAGTACTTAAAACACAATTTCTTAGAGCACTGGTTTTATTAAAAATAAGCATCCTTCTTTACATCTCAGTGCAGTAGTCTACTATTGAGATAGATCTGTAATAGTAAATACACACATCTATTTTTTTACTCCTTCCCCAAAAATCCCACTGAAATGACAGGAGTTTTGGGTGTTTTTTTTTTCTTTTAAGATATAAAGTCATAAGAGAGACGATAGGGGCAATGTAACTAATGTACAATATAAACCTAATCAGAACTGTAAACTATGAATCCCCCCCATAATGAATATATCCTAACAAAACAATTTATAAAATAAAAAAAGATAAAGACATAACCCTACAAAAATTGAAAGGTGAGAAGACAATAGCAACAAAAATTGAGAAACTGGAAAGCAGATGGTTGAATGACAAATGACTTAGAAAACAGTAACAAAATCAATTCTGTAGCAAACAGTGGAGAAGGCCAAAATCAAACCCATTTTAACCTGCAAAATCCCCCAAAGTCCCAGGAATCGGCAGTTCCACATCCATGAGTGGGATGGGGAAGATAAAGAAGACTGGACCAGCCCCACAGATCCCAACTGCCTCTCCCCAACACCAGCAAAAAGCTGAAAGTATTTATTGTCTGAAGAAGATGAAAACACAAGACCTCAGGACTAAGAAAATCAGGCAGGTGAATAAAATGGAAACAAGGATGAGTAAAGAAACATTATTTGGGGATGCTAAGACTCCCCAAAACCTTTTATTCCACATTTCCTATGTCCCTCTCCCTACCTCAGCATGCCATAAACCAAAACAGCCTTCTCATACAGATCTAAGCAGCTATTAATATATGAGGATATGACTTCAAGAGTCCCCCAACCAAAGAACCCAGCCAGTTTGCCATTACAGTGAAGCTAACAATTCACAAGCCTTGCTGAGAATTTCTTATCAGCATTTTAATCCCTTACTTTTAACTATCTGAGGAAAGAGTAAAACAAGAAAGATAAAGACCAAACCAAAAAGAAAGAAAATGAAACCTGGAGAAAACAGACTACACAGAAAGAAGACTAAAAACAAAAATTGGAGCCTTTCTACTACATACCTATAATCCTAGCACTAGGGAGACTAAGTCAGGATGAGAGCAATTTCCAGAACAGTCTGAGCTACATAGAGAAACCCGAGCTCAAAAAACAAACAGGCAAATCTAACATAAATTCAGAGATAAGACAGAATACTATCATTATTAAACTAGAACACACAATTAAAAAGGAGCAAAGAACAAAAAAGTTACTGCAAATTAAATATATAAAAATAACGAATAGGCTGGGCATGGTAACTCACGCCTGTAGCCCACAATCCCAGCTACTCGTGAGGCAGAAATTCAGAGTATCATAGTTTGGGGCCAACTCAGGCAACAACAAAAAAAACCCACAAGAACTAACGCAAAAAGGGCTAGGGGTGTGCCTCAAAAGGTAGAGTACCTGTCTAGCACGTTTATCTGAGTTCATACTCTAGTACACAAAAAATAAAGGAAAGAACAAACGAAAGCACACAGAAATAGAGCAAAGAGAAAAAGAAACAAAAAACAGTTAAGAAAATTAGAAGACCAGGAAGGTCCATTTTCTAAAGAGAGTAGTTTGAGAAGAAAAAAAAAAAAAAGGAAAGTAATCAAAAACTTCAATTTAAGAAAAAAATCCCAAAATTGTTATTCTATTTCCAGAATAACAGAGTGAGTTGAATTATAAAACATACTGCATCTAGGTAGAAAGATGGCAAAAGGAAACACACTGAAAGCTACTGAAAGGTAAGGGAGAGTAATCTGACTGAAGTACAATATATTCATGGGTAAAATACCATGGTGAAATCCCTTTGAACAAGGAACATACCTTTAAAAAATGAAGGACTAGAATGTAAAACAGGTCCTAGTGGGGGGTGGATACTGTCAGGAGGGGAGAGATTGAATGAAGAGGGTGAAGGAAGATGAACAGTCGATGCACTTTATATACTTACATGAAAATAGAACAATGAAACCTGTTGAAATTGTTTTAAGTAGGGGAAGAAGGGAGATGAGGGAAAATAATGGTGGGCTTGAACCTAACCAATGTACATTATAAGCATATATAGAAATGTCACAATGAAAACCCCCTGTACAACTAATATATTGTAACAGAAATGTTTTTATTTAAAAAAAAAAAAAAAAAAGGTATTTTCAGGCTGAAATAGCACATACCAAATACTCAACACCATGAATGAAAGCAGACCCACACAAAGACCCATCATTGTAAAAGTTCAGAACACTAGGAATAAACAAAGTCTTGAAAGAGTTCATAAAAGATAAAAAGGAAAAGAGAAGGAAAAACAAAACACAGCTCACAACATGCATAAAGAATGAGAAATCAAAATGCCTTTAGATTTCTCAAAAGCAGTGTGGATTACACAAAGCAATGGTACAAAACTGTAAGAGAATATAATTTCCTACCTGGTATTCTTTACCTAACCAAAGAATCAAACTTAGGGTAAACTAAACCCATATTAAAACACCAAGTAAATCAAAAACGAAGACAACACTGGTCACTGGAAAATGGATATCCAACAAAGAGAAAGTAAAGGGAGTCCCAGAATAATACTTGAGTATCAAGGCTAGAAGGCAATCAGTCCAGAATGGAGTTCAGAGAGATATCACAAAGACTTCCTCAGGAAGATAAAACTGATAACTTAGTGACAGCATTGAGAGATCTGATGAAACACAGAGAAAGATGGATGGGGATGGGACGACCCCAGCAACATCACCCTAGGATAGAACTAACAGTGAAGACACAAGGAAAAATTTATTAGCTCTTGAGTCCGCTTGTACTTAAGTAAAAGCACACAACAAAGAATTACCAAACATCAAAACTACAAAAACAAGAAAACCAAAAAATAATTACCAAGTATCTGAGGGCAGACTATAGAAATATAGAACCCAAAACACACAGAAATGAAAGGGGAGGGAGAAGGAGGCAACTTAGAGAACAGACTATGCTGAAAAATAGACTTGAGAGGGGAAGGGAGCGCACCATTGTCTATCTTCTAGTTAGCTTTGGGGAGAGGGGGGCAGGGAAGGAGCAGAAGGGCAGCCGCAGGACATAATACTGGACAGAAAAACTAATCTTTTACAAGAACTCTGAATAATCAAGTGTGACACAATCATAATTATTGGGAGAAAGGTAGAAGGGTGACCAGATCATTTTCTATCTAAATTAATAAAGACAGAACAAAACAAGGAGTATTTTATTTAATACTTATTTAGGGCAGAATGAGTTAAGTTTCAATTTTTCCAAATTAATTTAATTCATGTAACAATCCTGTAAGAAATACTATTTTTTCCTCACTTTTCCAAAAGAAGGTAAGGTTCAAAGAGGTTAAGTGGCTTAAAGTTACATAAACTAGGTGACAGAGAAAGGATCAAAGCTAAGCAATCTACTTCCAAAATCCATGCTCCTAACCATCAAGTTATGTTGCATATCCAGCAGCAAGACAAGTATTTTAGAGACTAGGAGGTAATATCAGAATAATCATCTAAAAGAGGCAAAAGTGCTTGTAGGAAAGGAAACCTGGGAAGAATGAAGCAGAAAGTTTTTGTTTGTTTGTTCATTCATGTAAACCATCTGACTCAAATTGTGAATGTACTACTAAATAAAAAGTAAAAACTTAAGCCAAACGTGTGGAACATGCCTGTAATCCCAGCATTTGTAAGGCTGAGACAGAAGGATTTCAAGTTCAAGACCAACCTGGGCTACATAGTGAGACCCTGACTCAAAAAAAAAGAAAAAGAACGAACTATAAAAAGTTATAATTTGGTATTTTACAATTAACATGTTTAGACTTATGTTAAACATCCTGAGTAGTTAAGCAAAATGAGTACTACTCTTATCTTACAGATAAGGGAACACTAATTTCTCTATAATAAATATTTGAGGATCTACTATAAAAGTCACTCTATACAAGACATAACCAATTCACCTCAAGGAATAATGAAGAGGTTAGCAATCATTTTATTCATTTCTTCTCAATTCACTGAATAAACTACATGATTCTGAATCTCCAACAGTTGTGCTTAAGGTAAGAGACAAATCATGATAGGAAAAGCAGAGAAAGATCTGTTCATTAATTTGCTCAAAAAATATTTAGTCTCTGCCCTTGAGAAACTCCCAGCCTTGTGGGAAAAACTGGTAAACATAATTATAATCAAATACATACAAGTGCTAAAGTAGAGGAACATTAAAAAGTACTAAGGAAACAAAATCCCCTGGGAAAGCAAATCCTTCAGAGGGAATATCTGAGCTGAATCTTGAAGGATGAATAGAAGTTTGACCAATTTCACCTAAAAGGTTGTGCTAACAACCACAAAACACTATTTCAGAGTGAAATATCTATCTTCTCATTCTTGTAAAGATAAATTCATATTAAAGACTAATTCATCAAGACCTTTTTATTAAGAATGATTTTTTAAAACAAGACATAATCTGTATACCTTAATTCATATTCTTCATCTTTTATACTTAACAGTGGGCATTTAAAAGCACTTTCCACATATTTAATAAACATTTTAAAGTAAGTGTTGAGTATTACTGCAGAAGATGATTAAAGAATAACCACTGTCATAGCCAAGCACTGATGGCTCACACCTATAATCCCAGCTGTTTGGAAGGCTGAGATCAGGAGAATCACAGTTCGAGGCCAGCCAAAGCAAGTAGTTTCCAAGACCCCATCTCTTAAAATAACCAGACCAAAATGAACTAGAGGTGTTAGTTCCAGTAGTAGAGTACCTGCTTTGTAAACAGTAAGCCCTGAGTTCAAGCCCCAGTCCCACCAAAGCACTCAATAATAAAACACTCAATTTGTACCACCAAAAACTAATTTGTTAACGTATTTCCTGTATCTTAATATTAGTCTCCCATGACAGAAGAATGGTGACAAAGCCTAGAAGACCAAGGCTTAACATTAGAAGAGAGCTAAAAAGTTTAAAAAAAAAAAAAATCACTTTTTTCTCTTGTAGGTATTCTCAAATCCTCTTTTGAGGACAAATTTAAATGAAGTATTTCTTTTTCCAAGCTAAAGTGGTAATAGAAATAATCTGCAGCAAAACGCAATTAAAAAGGTAATATATGTTACACACTTTCTGACCTTTTAGATATTTTAGGGGCGAAACATTTTGATTTTACAGACTTTTGAAGGATACCTCTGAAACAAAAATTTTCCCATTTCCTCACTCAACTTTGACGTCAATTAATAAAGGCTCATATGCATAGTAAATTAAAAGTAAGTACCATCTGAAGACAACTTAAGTTACTTTAGACTAACATTTCATATTTCTTGTCCTGATCTAGAATTCCAAACCCTTCTTCAAAGGGCTGGGACTGTGGTTCAGTGGTAGAGCTCTTGCCTAGCATGCCCAAGGCCCTGGGTTTGAGCCCCAATACCACAACAAAAAAACCAAATACTTGCCCATAATTAATCGTTATCTCATTTACTATCTTCCTGGAAAATAATTTTGTACTACTATTTTAAACTAGAACTCTACCTCTACAATTAAAAGCTTAATTGTAAATAGCAACCACTGACTTTGATTGTGTGGGACAGCAAATTTTGGAAAGCCCTGCCATGCTCCCTACCAACAGGAAGAAAAGGAAAAAGTCATACCAGAAGCCTAAATGGTAATTAAGAACATCACAGCAGGTTTGAATTTACAATGTGTGGTTTTCATTTCTGTATGTCAACCCTGTCTTTCATTTCACTAAATTTAGCATCTATATAACATACCATTTTTATGTGAACTTAACTCAGACTACACCCTTTTGATTTAGGAAACATTAATAATTGTAGTAAATAATTCTTTAAACTGGCATTACAAGTGTCAGAATGATAAAGATAAAATTAAAGGTTGAATAATTATAATGGGACTATTAAGGAAACTACCTCCTAGAAGTCTATCTTTTAAATTACTTTTACACAAAGATACAGAATACATTTGATAAGTAACAAGATTTTAATTATGACTATTAGAAAACTAACAAAAATCTTGAAAGACAAGATTTTAACCTGTTTCAATTACCATAACTATCTTTTAAACAACTTCAAAAGAAAAACTCACCAAAATATTTGGTCTTTTTCTAAAATTAAAATTCATTTGTAATATACTCAGTGTTTCCAAAATGAAACCCACAAACAAACATATAGACTATAAAAGCTTCATTTGGTTTGATGAAAGTTTAATCTCAATAATCTCCAACTAATACTAAAATAATTGTGTCTTGAATACAAGTGAACAGTCTTTCCGTAACTCCTATGATATTGTGATCAAGGTCAGTCACAGACTGGCAAATTTGTTAAAACATTCCTTTAAAAAAAAAAAAAATCTGTAAGGTCAAAAACCAATGTGGTAAACACAGAAGATTCCATAACTTTTCTAGCCAGCCAGATTTAAAAGCAATTTGATGCAATGTGATTAACTAATTATTTACAATCTAACTGAAAAAATTCTGGTTTAATGATGCATTTTAGGCTTTATGTTTTTTGTTTTTGTTTTTGTTTTGTTTTTTGGTAAGTTAAGAGGGGAACAGGTGAAACAGATTAGCAAATTGTCTTACTTTCATGCCTTTGTAAATTCAACACTCCATGACTTACTCTATAAAATGGCTACCACCTTGATCTGCTATGCAAAAGAAAAAATGTACAGCACACTACTGTTGGAAATATATCTGGTTTTTGACAATGTGTGCTTTCCTCCAGCCAAAATTAGTTTTTTAAGATTCCCTTCCTTTTCTGTGCAGATAAAGGGACCATTACATTAGGTTTACAAAAGCTGGTCAATTACAGTATGAGTGCAACCTATATAACCCAAGTTAGGTCATCTTTCCTACAGTGTCTGACTAGGAAAAGCAGGTGACAGTATCTCCCACAGCCTAAGATCAAACACAGTAGAACAGAAAAGGGGCTGTCTAGTAAAGGAGAACAAATACAGGAACGGCAACCCCCGCCCCCCAAGAGACGATAAGGATTTTAGTAACTCAAAAGAACAGACCAAGTATCATTTAGGTTAGAAAATTTAACCTTCTTTTGATAATAAATCTTCTAAAAAGAATTTTAGAGATAATAAAAATCACTTGGTACCCTCAAACCTATTTTAATATAAACACAGGTTCAATAACTATTCTGACACATATTAGGTACATGACTTTCACCACTTCCTATTCAATCTGAAATCATTCTGGAAAACTTACCATGAATATGCATTCTCACATACAAAAATGAAAACATATGCTCTGGACTAACTGTGCATATACACTTTGTGCATATACTGCTACTAAATAAATTAACTTTGAATCTGTTGGACGTCTGCAGAAATATGGCATGATCTTACCTCTCATCCTCGCCATCCACCAGGGGTGTCGTCAGCGGTAGCACCTTCAACGGGAAAAGAGAAGCAGAGGCTGCTAGGCTGCTGCTACTCCCATCTGAAACTGCTGACATTCCCCCACTGTCACCACTGATGGTCTGAGGTAAGCCAACTGAGGAGGGCTCCGCTGGGCGCCTGGCATCTTCGATTTGGCTTCCAATTGCCTGAGCTAATGATTGTGCAGAGAACTGAGTAGAACTTAGGGATATCTGCTGTGCCAAAGGCAAATTTATGTTAGTTGCTATCAAGGGAGATTGACTAATACTTTGAACCAAATTACCATTTTGACTGGCAGGGGGTTGTGCTATATTCTGTGGTGGAACCAAGTTTGTTGGGGCAGAAGGCATTCCAGAAGGACCAGCTGAACTAACCTGATTTGAAACAGAAATACTACTAGCAGAGGGCAAAGGACTAACTGCGGGCAGCTGCTGCGAAACAACTCCTTGAGCTACTGGCTCTACTCCCTGTGGCTGAGGAGGCATGGTTAACAAGGTACTCTGGGGTGCAATAACCAACTGTTGAGGAACGCCTGAAGCACTAGTTTGAACTCCCTGATGAAGAAGCCCAGTTTGAGCAGGTGGAACTACTTGTGAAGATGGAGGAGCACCTTGCTGAATAACTGAAGGTGTAACTTGGGAAGAGGGCTGCTGCACTGCAGTAGGTATGTTTGCTTGTTGACCAATATTTACAACTTGACTGCCAGTAGATACAGCAGATACTGCTGTTTGAGCCTGGCCAATGGACTGGCTAGAGACTGCTGCAGGTTGTGCTTGGATTGCTGTGGACTGAACTGGCAGCTGGATCCCCTGTGGCTGAGCCACAGCAATCACTGCTGTTCCTGTTCCCACTCCTGCAGAACTGGACTGTCCAGAGGACATTGCTGTCTGAAGAATTGGCTGCTGTTGTGCATATTCTGAAGTAGGATTTTGAGTCACTGATTGACCATGGCCTGGGGCCATTTGTGTAGAAACCATAGGTTGCTGTTGTCCATACTGTAACTGTTGGGGTGATGCCCCTGGAAGAGGAGTTTGCACTGGAGCAGCCGTCTGAGAATATGGCAGCTGGGGTTGAGCCAAACTGGAAATGGAAGGCTGCTGACATACAGCTGAAGTGACACCAACCACATTTACAGGTGATGGCTGGATACCAGTTGCAGCATTGATAGTGGTTTGCAGAGGTATTGGTTGAAGACCCTGCTTTTGCTGATAGCTCAGTTCTTGAGTCTGTAATTGTACTTGTGACATCTGTGGCTGAGAAATACTCTGTGGTATACTAACTGCTGAAATACTCTGTGGACCGGGGCTACTGAAATCCATCTGTTGGAGGGCCACACCTTGAAGAGCTGGTTGCTGCTGCTGCACCACCACAGTAGGGGCTCCCATCTCTCCACTTCCCACACTCTCTGTGTAGTGACTCAGTGTGCTGACACTACTGCTCACTGAACTCCCACTAGTGCTCTCCCTCTCCGAAGTCACTTCTGCTGGGTTTTGTTTTACAGTCTCTACCACTTTGTTTACCACCACACCTTCGGTAGCAGGTACAGCATTTTCTTTTTCATAGAACTCAGTGCAAGTCCATCTACCTTTTTTAAAGGGTTCAGAAGTAGAATCTAACTTCACAACTCTGAACCTTGATGTGTTAACTGTTGGTTGCTGCTGCTGACTTGAAACCAATCCCCCAGTCATCCCTGCAGCAGCATTAAGAGCACTGTTAGTAACAGTAGAGGAAGAAACAGTACCATTGCCCATGCCACTCAAGATATTCACATTAACACCACTGGTAACTCCAGGCCCAACACTTACACTAGCAGCACTAGGAATATTGCTTGTACTTATATTAGCATTACCAAGCATGCTGCTTGTCACATTAGGACTGAAACTACCCAGAGCAGCAGCGCTCACATTACTCATTGTATTAGTGCCACTAACAGAATTTATACCTATACCACCTGGAGTACTTGGAGCACGGATGTTAGTCATTACAGACGCAGGTGAACCACTCGATGATACAGCAGAAGTTGGAGCAACTGGCACACCACCGTCCGAGCTTCCAGTTGTAGAGAGTTTTCTGGACACTGGGCTTGAAGGCGGCCCTCCGGGGATGGATGCGGCGGCCACAGAAGCATGGGAAGGATGGTGATGCCCATGGTGAAGGTGGTGGCCGTGGTGAACGTGATGGTGGTGGTGGAGGTGGTGTGGATGAGCATTCCCGTTGATCACAACGTTCTGTGGTGGAAGGTGAGGCAGATGAGGCTGAGGAAGGTGGGGCTGGTTGGGCGAGACTGCCCCAGGTGTCTCAGCTTCCTGGAAGTTATTCAGAGTCTCTTCAGAGGAGCTGCGTTCCGGCTCCCCTAAGTCGGTAGCCCTGGAAAGTGACACATCCAGGATCTCGGAAGAAGAGAGATCTTCCGTGTGAGATTCATCCAGATCGTCGTAGCTCTCGGTGTCCTCTGCTATGCTGTTGTTGGAGCTGATGCTGGCAGAGATCTGAGCTGGAGTCACGCTAGTTATCTGGAAGCCACTTTTCTTCTTCATTTGAGTTCCGCCTGGCGCAAGAGGCTGCGCCTGCAGCTGAGCCTGCGAGAGGAGGTTCAGGCTTTGTGGAGGCGGAGGCTGTGGTCCCGACGTGGAAGATGCTGCAGGAGGCGGCGGCTGGAGCAGCGACGGAGGCGGAAAGTCCTCCGACGATGTGGCAGCGCTGCCGACGCCGGTACCTGCTGCATTGAGAGCAGAGGCGCTGCCACCACCGCTGCCCCTTCGAGGGAACATTGCCGGGTGCGCCATCTTCCTAGCAGCACTCATGTCTGCAGCGGAGGCCGCCGCCGCGGCGGTGGTGGACTCGGGCGGCTGGTGCATTGTGTCGGGGACCGGGGGGCGGAGGAGGAGAGTGCAATTTCCTTCTGCACCGTAATCTTTGTATTCAACACGCCGGGGAGGAAAACGGGACCTGACGCTCCGCCCGACGCGATTCCTCCTCCACCACCTCCTCCTCCTCCTCCTCCGTCCAAGGCGCCGGCCGCTCCCGCCTTCGAGGGCGAGCTTCGGGGAAGGGAGGATGAACGAGGGTGAACAGAGTGGCCGGGGACTCAAAGGGGGGACCCCTTCAGTCCTCCGCCATTCACTTTCCCCTGTAGCCACACACCCCCCTTTATATTCCGCTTCACGTGGGGTGCGGGGCAGGAGGGAGGAGAGCCCGGGAGGGGGAGGGGAAGTCAAGGGAGGAAAAGCGAGAAATGCCCACCTTCTTTGGCCAACTCCGGAGCCACCTCAGCCCCCTCCTCCCGCCGCGGCGGCGGCCGCTGCAAAAAGCCCTCCCGGCTCGCCCTGCACGAAAGGCAGCGCGGAGCGAGTGTCGCCTGGCCCTCGCCACCCCCCGGCGCCGCGGCCGCCGGCGAGCCCCGAGCTCAGTGTCGCTCAAACCTCCCCTGCCGGCCCCGCCGGCCCCGCTCCGCCCTCCCCCCGCGCCCCGCGGACCCTTTCAAACCCCCTGGGCTCGCGGCGGTTGCTCCGGGAGGAAACTCTGGCCGCGGCTGGGGCCGGGGCGGTGCGGCTGCGAGCGGGGCGGCGGCGGCGGCGGCGGCGGCGGTGGGGCGCCCGGTACGGTGAGCCCAGCAACGAGGCGCGGGCGGGCGCGCAGAGACGCCGGGTCCTCGCGGAGCACGGCCGGGGCGCGGCGGCGGCGACGGCGGCGGTGGTGGTGGTGGTGGCAGCGGGAGCCCAGGGACCGCTCCATCACTGGCAGCCATGGAGCCCGAGCATTTTCCTCCCTCGGGGCAGGCGCTCGGCTCGGCACTCGTCCTCGGGGAGGAAGGGGCCGGCGCCCGAGCTCGTCGGAGGGCGGCGGGACGTGCGCGGGAGCGGAGGGTGCGAGCCTCGGGTCCTCTTCCTCGGCAGCCGGCTCGTCCTCACCCCGCTGATTTCGCGGCCGGGCGGGAGGGGGGCTGCGGGCGGCGGCGGCTCCTTTCTCGGCGGCGTTGGTGGCCAGACGGGCTGGTGCAGCGACTGCAGCCGACGCCGTTCAAAGGAACGAGAGGTGGGGTTGGTCGGTGTCTGCACACGGGGCGGGGGAGTGGGTGGGTGCCGAAGGAGGGTGTTGGGCGGGGAGGGGGCTGTGGTGGTTGTTACTAGTGCTCTTCTCCGACTCCACCGTATCCCCCGGTCTCTCGCGGCATCGGGAGAGGAGGGACCAGCGCCCGAGCGCAGGAGGAGGAGGGGCGACCGCAGGCCGGAGGAGGAGGCGGTGGTGGCGGCGGCGGCGGCGGGGGGAGGGGGAGCCGCGGAGGAGACAAGGGAAGATGGCGTCTGCGCATGCGCCCCGGCGCCGCAGACATAAAGCCGGGTTTGGCTGAGAGGGAGGCGGCGGGTCTTCGGACTTAGCCGAGCTCTGGCTCTCTCCACGGAAATTGCCGAAGAAGGCTAGAGGAGGCGCCGGGGGCGGTGGGGATGGGGAATTTGGCCGAGGGCCTGGTTGGGGGGGGGCGGGGCGAGGCGGGCGCGGGGCCGCGCTGCGCGGCGCGCGCGGGTTAGGTGTGTCCGCTCTTTTCTCACCCGCGGCTCGGCGCGGGCCCGCGGGCGGACGAGGGTGGGGCGGGAGGGGCCCTCCGAGCGCCGGGTCTCGAGTGTGCGCGCCTGCCCAGTTTGGTGTCCCCCCGCCTGCGGAATGGGTAATGAGGCTTTTCTCCGCAGCACCAGCATCACGAGTTTCAGTTCCCAGGAGCCTGTCGCTGCTGCTGCGGCCACGACATGAGTCAGGCTTTCTTCCTCGGCGCGTGGCGGAGCCCTCCTCCTCCTCGTCCTCCTTCTCGCCGCACCTGGGCGCGCCCCCGGCCCGCGCCGCGCTCCCCTCCCCCGGGGATGCCCCAGCGCCGGGAGTTGCGGGCTCCCTGCCAGGCCCGGGGCTCCCAGCCATAGGTGGTGGCTTTTGTGCAGTGCGGTGGCGGCTGCCATGCGGTCCCTCGCCCCTCGAGTGGCCGGGGCGAGACCGCCGGGCAGATGGTGCAGCTGTTTCCAGCAGCTGCGTGGAGGTTGCAGCCCTTGTTACCTGGAGGGAGCAGCAAGCCACCCCGAGAGCCTGCTCACCTCAACAGGTGGGGCTTGTCGCCGGCAGCGATGCCTTTTTTGTCCAGGCTGTGGCGAGCCAAGGTGCCCTGATCTTAATGGCAACACAGAAGTGATAAATGAAGAATGCCTCCTAGGACAGAAATAGAGAAGGGGCATCTGAAATTCCAGTTTTTAAAATTCAAACCCCATCGGGGAGGGGGGGGAACATCTCATGGTTCTGAACATAGAACGTAGTTCTACAGAAGCAATGTAAGATTTGATGGGAGTCGGTTTTCTGGAAGATGCTTCCCTGACATTACATGTCAAAACCTTCTGGGTCTAAGCATTGCTTACTGCTAAAGTAGGATGTGCCTCTCACCCAGTGAATACTGGTATTACAGACATGAGCTACCATACTTGGCTGTTTTTTTAAATTGCTCTGTGCAAAGTATGTGCTTCCAAATACTGAAAGTGATAGGGCAATAAGAGTCAAGTCGACTTCTAAAGACTACTTACTGTTTTATAATATTTTTGTTAATACAGAATGACTATATTTTTTGATAATTATGCTTATTTATGTATTTTACAAAAATAATCATTTTGTCAGGTGTGGTGTAATCCCAGCAGTCAGGAGACTGAGGCTGGAGGATTGTAAGTTTGAGACCAGCCTGGGCTACCTAGGAAGACCCTGGCTGATAAAAATCAAAAATAAGGGGGAAGTACCCTAAAATGCATAAACAAAAATTTATAAGTAAATCATTTTCTTTTTCATCCCCCGGAAGGTGTTGTTACAGGAGATACGCCTGGTTAATGACTAACAATTCCATTGTTGTAAAGCTTTTCAACAGTTTTTGAATGGAAAAATAGAAGCTATCCTAAACAATTGAAACTGCAGTGGAATGTGGACTGGGGAAAGATGTTTCTTCGGACTACAGTGTGAAGGAAAATGCTCTGATCTCTGAAGTTGCCTTAGGTCAAACTTTTAAATTACCCCAAATGGCAATTTTCCATCCTTGGGCCACCTAAATACCCTCTCTGATTTTGCTAATATGGCTAAAGAAACACATAGAATATATTAAAGTCTTACCCAGAGTTGACAGAGTGAAAGAGTTGTTGAGATAACCCTATAAAAAGCAGATACTTATTTTAATAACTAGTAGCAAAGGGTATTGTTGGTTTTGGCTGTTGTAGGATTTGGTTTGGTGGAGAGGGATATTAGTACTTTGAAAAGAAAGGTTTAAAAACAAAACTTCCAGAATAACAGAAAATATGGTCTTTTCTAATGTATTTAATTTTTTGCCTGCCATATCACTTTCAAACTCCTGTTTAGGCCACATCAAGTCTCTCTAAACTACAAAGAGTAACTCTTTAAATAGGGATATCCAGATTTCAAAATTTTGTCATAGCTGCACACCAGTAGCTCAAATATGTAATTCTAGCTACCTGGGAGGCTGAGATCAGGAGGATTACCATTTGAGGTCAGCCCAGGCAACTAGTTCTTGAGACCCCATCTCCAAAATAACTAGACGAAAATGGGCTGGAGGCATGGCTCAAACAGTAAAGTGCCAGCTTTGCAAGCATGAAGCCCTGAGTTAAAACCCTGGACCCACCTTAAAAAAAAAAAAAAAAAAAGGCTCCTTCTCTGTCCTCTGAGACTCTTCTCAAAATTTCTTTGACCAGCAATACATGACTTCAATGCAGTCATCCCTCAGTATCCATGAGAGGTTGGTTCCACGGCCCCTCAGATAGAAAAAACCAAAGATGCTCAACTCCCTTACGTGAAATGGTACATATTTACATAGAACTTACGCATATCAGGGCCTGCTTTAAATCATGTCTAGACTACTTATAACACCTAATATAAATGCTGCATAAACAGTTGTTATACTGTATTGTTTGGGGAATAATGATGGGGAATAAAGGTCTGCACTTGTTCAACTCAGATGTATTTTTTTTCTCAAATATTTTTGATTCTTGGTTGAATCTGGAGATGGGGAACCCCCAGATTTGGAAAGCTTACTGTACATTCAAACAATGAGAAGCATCTGAACAGCCAAGTTTTATTTTGTTACCACCTATTGATTCAAAAGGTCTGGATATCTTACTGTAAATATTCAATTCCTACTACTACATGTATAAAGTCACCAAATCCTTTGAACCCACAAAGGAGCTGGACTTGGAGCTGTCATTTGCCTGTTGAAAGACTCAATTTCAAGTCTTCTCATTCTGAAGGTGTACCCCTGAATTACTTTTCTGTTACCTAATACATTTGCCTGTACTTCAGTTTTCACTTAAATCTGGTTGTTGCAGTATACCAAATCAGCCTTGTGTATTTAGCTATGCTTAATATTTATTCTACCACAAAATAGAAAAATTACTGAGTATTATAACACAGTGTACCTTTTGTGAGAAGTGGAAAATGCATTAATATTTAAAACCAAGTAATTGTCCAGTAGTAATGCCCTGGAGGAGCAGGAAAAAATACCTTCACCCAGAATAACTGAGGGGCAAAGCTAGATACTAAAGAGGAAAGTATAAAGAAACATGCCAGCTTTCCATTTCAATGGTTATTCTGGCTATTCGCTTGTAACTTTTCCAAAATGAGAAAAAAATTTGAGTCATAAACATGAAAAAAATCATTTTTTACATATGAAGAAACTTACGCAGGGAGATTTTTGCAGTATGTTATTAATCAGTTTGCTCTATATAATTTTTTAATTTCTCAACCAGAAGTGTATTTGACTATTGAAAATGTTACAAAAATATGTATTTTGGAACTTTCACTCAAGTTTCAGTGAGTATAGTTTAGCTTATAACTGACTGATTTGTGCAGTGTTTGTTAAATTTTCTTTTTTTTTTTTTTTTTTGCAGTGCTAGAGTTTAAACTTAGGGCCTACACCTTAAGCCACTTCACCAGTCCTTTTTTGTGATGGGCTTTTTCAAGATAGGGTCTTGTGAACTATTTGCCTGGGCTGGCTTCGAACCACAATCCTCTTGATATCTGCCACTTGAGTACTTAGGGTTACAGGCATGAGAACTGGCATCTGGCTCATTTGTTAAATTTTCAATGTAAGTATGTTTATGTTTAATTTTACATCCTTAATTGAGATAATTCTTATAAAACAAAAAAGTACAGAAACTTGAATTTACAGTTCAGAAGATATACAGATAGATGCACATTCATTTGATTCTACCCTTTGAGTGAGCAGGCATTATTCTCATTTTAGAAGTGAGAAATCACAGAGAAATAACTTGCTCATGGTTCATAGATTCTATGCCTCTGTGTTGGAGGATTTTTCTGAAAAAGTCTGAACTCTAAACACAATTCTTATTCAAAAATGTGTTGAAATTAGTGTTCTTTTAATACTTTTTGTTGTCTTGATTTTTTCTTTTTTGGTGGCATTGAAGTTTGAACTCAGGGACTCATGCTTGCTAGGCAGGAGCTCTTAACAACTTGAGTCACTCTGCCAGCCTTTTTTTGTATTGGGTTTTTTCAAGATAGGGTATTCCAAACTATTTGCCCAAGGCTGGCTTTGAACCACGATCCTCCTGATCTCTGCTAGGATTACAGGTGCCGGGCCCTTTTAATGTTTTTGAATGCCAAGGAAAATTATGCCATACACACTAATTGCAAAGAGCATTTCTTCTATATGAAGAGGATAAAAGACTTTTTGAACCAATGTAAATATTATAGATTGTTCTACAGTCTTTCTTAATTTTTATAAATGTGTTAATTTGTAGAATTTTCTCATAACTTAAAGAATCATTTCTAATTTCTGCTACAGAACTAGAAAGTGACATTGAAAAAAAGAAATAGCTTGTTAATTTAGGTTTTGTAAAGGCTATAATCAAATAGCCCTCCAGATAGCCCCAATGATAGCTAATGCTTAATGCCTACTATATATTACACATTGTTCTAATTGCTTTAAGCATTTTATTTCACTTAATCCTCACAACTGTATAAAGTAGGAGCTTTAATTTTGCTCCATTGTACAAGTGAAGAAAGTGAGGTACAGGGGTTGCCGTCCTAGAGTTTGGGCAGGGTGGGATTAAGATGAAAATACTGGCAGTCTCTCCACCCCTTCACACCTACCACCAACACATATTAGTTCAGGTTCCTGCTAGCTCAAGTACCCAGTTTAAATTTCTACAGAAGACTCATGTTTTAAATTTTTGACTAGACATCTCCAAAGAATCCATGGGAACCATTTGCTCCTAATGTAGAGACATTCTGAGAAAAATGTACACTTTAGAAACAATATTGTGACCACATAGGAACTGAATATAAATGAACAGAACAATAATTTGATTGAGTTGAATGATACTTCACTGTCAAAACAGATGCCAAATGCTTGAAAAAAGGCTTTAATCACACATAAATGAGAAATGTTAGGTGTATAGGACAAGGTAAATGTCTTCCAATTTGAGCAATTAGCATTTATTGAACATGAGAGCCTGTACAGTAGAGAAAAATAATAGTTTTCCAACATGTTCTTTCTAAATATCCATTTATATTTGTACATCTTTTTTAACACTTAAAGTTATAGAAATAAACACATTTATCTGTTTATATCATAATTCCATTGAGACCTCCATCTACAGTGAATAACAACCAGGTAAAGCCACATAAGCAAATCAAAACAATCATTAATCCTTTGTATTCAAAGATTAAGTTAACAAACACTGAAATGTAACTCAAGGCTCAAGAGAGAGCTGGAGGAATTGCTCCAGCAGTAGAGCAACTGCCTAGAGGAGCAAAGCCCTAAGTTCAAGCCCCGCAACTACCATTAAATTTAAAAAAAAAGAGGCAATGGGCCCTGGCAGAGTGGCTCAAGTGGTAGAACATCTGCTTAGCAAGCATGAGGCAAAAGGAATGGCTGTTGAGATATTCCTTAGCAGAATGGAATTTTTCTTTGGTCAATTCATTTTCTCCTCTAACATACCTTTCAGAAGAAAATTGATGAAACAGCTTTTAGTAACATATTCCGATTGACATATCCAGTTAATTTCATTATAGAAAAAAAACCCCAGAAAATCAGTAGTCAGAGCTGGAATCTTTTCTGATTTAAATATCTTTAAAAAAAAAAAAAAAAGAAAATCTTAAATATATGCAAGCTAAATTGATGTCAGAAGCACACAATAAAATTCTGTCGATATTATCACAAAAATTTAAAAATAACAGTACCACTTACACATGGAAGGTATTAACAGAACCTTTTTATGTAATTTTTTTTTCCTTTTAACAGTGCTGAGATTTAAACTCAGGGCTCTGTACTTGCTATGCAGACACTACCACTTGAGCCATGCCATCAGCCCTATATTAATGATAAAGATATGTATATATATCTATATATATCATGTATCTTATATATGACATATGCCACATATATATATGTAAAGAGGAAATGTTGCAGTTTCTAAGGTGTGATTTAAGGGGAAAAACCCAAGAAAATTGATTTGTATTATTATATGCAATGTAAATATACACTTGTCAAACGCAAGAAAATTAAATGTATGCTGAGTCGGCCTCTTCACTGAGTTAAATATAAAGTTAATTGCAAAGATACTGATAAAGCTTGCCACCAAAAACCAGAAGAGAAAATCCAGGTGCTGTTTTGCCCCAGTTATTTATAGACAAGTATGAGACCATACAATAATGCCAACTCAGTGGTATAAGTTTGAAGTCTTGAAAGAAGTACTTAACTCCATGATTGACATACAAAAATGGTTGTTAAATTACAGCTATCGTGATTTTGAACAAAATGGGAGTAATTTTTGTTACCATCGTGCAGACCTAAATTATTTGATAAAAACAAGTTTTGATATATGATAAAAAGCATCTTTAAAAAGGAGCCAAGTTTTATTTATTTTTCCAAGAATATTGCAGAGGCATAATATACACTTACAAGGAATTGCTTAAGTCCCACATGTGAAGTAACATTGTTAACTTTACTGCTGGACTTTTCATGTTTCTAAGAACAGTAGGTTTGGAGATTACAGAATTGGAAGACAAACTCATTATTAAAATTTTGGTCAAGGTCATCCAATGGTATTAAATTTCCTTCTGTGTTCTTTATTTGATCTCTGTAAAATTCTCCTTGCCCAACCTAAGCCTATAACATGCTGACTACTCTTTTTCATGGACCATCATTCCAAAGCATTTTCGTTAGAAGCAATGTTCAATGAAAATGGTAACAAGATAGGAGTGGAATTTGTATCACCTTTTCTGACAGCTTTGCACTTGCTTACAGAGAGTGTATATGTTAGGTTAAATATGGATTATTAGGACTGGAATCCTTAGCTTCTGTGGATTCAGAAAATGAATTTCTAACATCCATGTAAAGATATGTGGAATTTGTGTGCATCTTCCAGTCAGATGAGCTTCAGACTACTTTCTAAGAGAGTTACCTGGTAATCTTTGGCATGAGTAGTCATAGAGCTCATATGAAGCCTACCATGAATAGAGTAATTTCAGATGCAATTATCCATTTTAGTTTAAGTTGACTTAGTTGATATATCTAAAACATTTGCTAGTTTACTGGTCGAAACATCCATTTTGGAGAATTAGTATCTAATGAAATTGCTATTATTTTTGCATTTCTTGCCATAAGAAATTTCTCTCACTTATGATTGTTACTAAGTTAAAAACCACTTTCAGTTATACAACTAAGGGTAAAATAAAGAAGTTACCTTAGCAGGGCACCAGTGACTCACACCTGTAATCCTAGCTGCTTGGAAGGCTGAGATTGGAAAGATCACTGTACGGGGCCAGCCCAGGCAAATTGTTCTAAAGACCCCCATCTCCAAAATAACCACCACAGTAAAATGGACTGGAGGTGTGGCTCAAGCAGTAGAGTGCCTGCTTTGCAAGCTCAAAGACAGCTCAAACCTGAGTCCCACCAAAAATTTTTTTTTAAAGCTACCTTGCTGATTATGATGAATGTGTTTTCAAAATTAAGTACATATTTGGTACAGAATTCAGTGTTCTTTTTTAATAAATTCTTTTTTTACTAATAATTATTCTGTAGTTGAAATATATTTTGAATGAATACATACTAATGACTAAAAGGACTTCCTTATGGTGCCCTTTCTTTGGGAGAACAGGGAGATTTGGGCCCCATAGCCTCTTAGATCTATAGAAACTAGAGGAGGCAGACCACCATTTCTACCCAACTCTGCATTATTAAAATCTCCAAAGAGAATAGCCTTTGGCAGTGTTTGGCAATGACTCTGTCCTAATAAATCATTAAGTTAGCATTCATCTTATTACTAGTTGTATCAGATGTGTAGCTCATTTAAGACTCAGGCCATAACATTTTCAAATGTCTTTGCTCTACAAATCCTTTAAATGCAAAAGGGCTGGCTGAGTAGCTCAGGTGGTAGAGTTCCTGCCTACCAGTTGGGAGGCCCTGAGTTCAAACTCCAGTACTGCCAAAAACAAAACAAAAAAACTTTGAATGCGAAATAGATTTTTTAATAGGCACCAGTCCCCATTCTCCTTCTCTTCCCATTATTTTTTGCTCCATGCTACCCCTTCCTCCACTCCTGTTTCCCTCACTGTACCTCAGAAGTTGAAATTACAACCCTCTTCACTTCGATGAAACCCCCAATTATAATGGTTTATTTTCTTCTTTGTGATAATTGTGCCACAGTAGTCAACTAATAACACCATTTGCTAGTTTGCTCAACCTAAGCGCATGATGAGTTGTATCTCATGAATAGAACTGCTGCAAAAATGTAGAGGATAAAAACAAAGGACATCAATTAGTTATATGAAAAAAAAAAATTCAACATTTCACAAATATAAACAATGACAGATCTCATATGAGGCATATTGCAGGTATTTTTTACCTTATTAAGTCAAAATATGACCTTCCCTCCAAAGTAAATAGAATTAACCAAATTTCTATAATAATTTGTGGGCTGCTATATAGGTAAGGGCAAGAAGATGGGAAATGTAACATTTTATTCTCCTTAGAAAAGCTAGGCTTAGGTATGATAAGATAATCCAACTTTGATGTCATTAATTGAATATCTACTAGCTGTTCTTCAAGAGACAAAATTGTCATCTATATATATGTATATATGTATATATGTATATATAAAGAAGGCCCAAAGGAGGCAACCTTCCTGAACCTCTCCCAATGTTATACCACATAGCCTTATTGTAAATGGAGAACAAGTGCAAAGCAGGGGTGTGGGTGGGGACAATTTGGTTGAAGTCTCAACAAAGACAGTTTCCCTTTGAAGATAATCAGAGACTTCTACATCATTGCAAAGTCTCTTAATCCACCAGTTGCATACAGGCACAACTCAGGTCTTTGGAAATTAGGTAAGAGTAATTTTAATGTGAACTAATGGCTGTGATACGGTTTAGGAACTGTGATGATAAGGCCTCACAAAGGCACACATCTGCTGGGGAATGGGTATGTAGTTAGGACCCGGTACAGACGTAAAAGCTGCAATTATGGCTTCTTAGTAAGACAAGTGGTTCTGAGTGAGTGTGTAAGTTTTGTTAGCTGTTTTAATTGTTGAGTTTTTACTGTTTTGTTTGTGGATGGGAGGCATTTGGGAGGAGAAAATGAAGATTATGTTTGTGGTATAACTAAATTTAACAATATTGCTAGTAATACCAGAAAAAATACACAAAACTTAGCAGAAAGCAGGGACAATAACAATGCACTAAAGGACTACTTGGGGCTACTTGTTCCCTGATAAACAATGTATGCACATATGAATAAATAAACAAACAAAACATGATAGCAAACAATCATGCAAAGAATAAAGCAATGTCTGTATTATATTTATATATATATACATATATATATATATATATATATGTATATGTATAATGTATATATAAAGAAGGCCCAAAGGAGGCAACCTTCCTGAACCTCTCCCAATGTTATATCCACATAGCCTTATTGTAAATGGAGAACAAGTGCAAAGCAGGGCTGGGGGGACAATTTGGTTGAAGTCTCAACAAAGACAGTTTCCCTTTGAAGATAATCAGAGACTTCTACATCATTGCAAAGTCTCTTAATCCACCAGTTGCATACAGGCACAACTCAGTTCTATTCCATGGCAGGTCAATATCTATATATAATCACAGAATATTGCATAAGGAGAAAGTTTTGTAAATAAATATATGCCTAAATTCCATTCTTTACAAGGAGCATAGGTGACCATTTTAGCCTTGTTTGTCCTATAAACAAATTGAATTGCATTTTTATCAGTATTTTGAGTGTAACCATCACCCCATTATTTGCAAGTGAATTTCCCATTTGCATCCTGAGATCCCTTGAATCTCTCCACGCCAATCAGATCCATCAGTTCCACACCACAATGTGTGCACAGGGATATGAAATCATTCAAAATTTAGTCTAGACCAAAGAAAAGAAAGAGGTTAGGCAGGCAAATCCATTGAGTGGGAAGAAATCCATTCAATTTAATTCAAAGTCTATTACAGTTTATCCACTATTTTGGAAGAAATCCACCAGTGCTTTCTTCTAATAGCAAAGTTAATGAAGAATTGATTGCTGTTGATTTAATGAGGTCTCTCTACCTACAAACTTTTACTAAGAACTCACCTAAATCTCGATCAGTTTTAATGTGAAACAGAAAACTCAACTTGTACCTTCAATACCTCATAATAGATCATCACACTGATTATAGTCATGCATTTCACTATATTGTATTGTACTTACACAAGCAGCAGTCATCTGGCATAATTAGGTTGTCGAAGAATAAATACTAAAGGTAAAACAATAGGGTCAGTTTTGGGAAAAGTACTTAATTCAGAAAACTGAGGTAGTGTCCAGAAGTCTTTAAAGGATGCATCAGGAGCCCAGCATGGTGGCTTGTGCCTATAAGCCCAGCTATTAGGGAGACAGAGATCAGAAGGATCATGGTTTGAGACCAGCCCAGACAAAAAGTTATTAAGACCCCATATCAATAAGCCAGATGGTGGTGCACATTGTGGTCCCACCTACACACTGTGGCCATAGGTAGGAGGACAGTGGTCTGATTCCAGCCTTGTGCAAAAATGCAAGACCCTGCCTGAAAATAGCTAAAAAGGGCTGGAGGCATGGCTCAAGTAGTAAAGGTGCCTGTCTTGTGCAAAGCCCTGAGTCCAAACCCCAATACCACCAAAACAAAAAAGAAAAATAAAACTGCATCAGAATAGTGTTTAACATTAATGTGGAACTCTCCATTCCCTGCTGTTGTTTGAAGAATGGTCAGAAAGGTGTCTGAAAGTAAAGGGCTAACCACTGGCCAAACACCTTTGTATTTAAAGGACCCACCTTTATCTCTGTCTTGGCACCCTACTTTTTATTGAATTGGGGAGCACAGGCACCTTCTTCAAACAAAAAAAAAGCAAGTCTAAGCATACAGAACCTATACTCCTATGGTTTTTACATCACTGTTGTCTTCCACTGAGACCTAAGCTGATCTTCTAATGACTGTGATCTGATACACTATTGAGTGATTTGAATGACACATTAGTCAGAATTACATGATTTGTCACTACTTAACATCTAAATTCATAAGCAAAATTAGCCCATAATTTTCTTTCTATAAATTGCCTTTCTGGATTATTTCTAAAAAACAGCTTGTGGGTTGTTATCTATACTGTTATTTTTTCTATTCCCTTAATTTCCAACTGCTAATTTCATAATTTTTTTTACCTACTAGCTTTTGAATTGCTCATGTAGCTCATTTTCATTTTGTCTTATATTTAAATAAATCCATTTATATTTATACATTTTATTCTAATTAGCAGTAATTACCATTATATTTCTTATTACCCATAAGTTTTGCTTTGCAAAACTTTCAAGTGTTATTTTAAAATATAAATATTTTATATTTTTATAAATAAAAATCATTTATAATTTCTTTTGTGATTTCCTCTCAAATCCATGAATTCTATGGGAAAGTTGTTTGCTGTTAGTGGTAGTGGGGGTTTTTTTATTTTTGTTTTTTTTTTTTTAGTTTGTGAACCCTGAATTCCATTTTGTAGATAAAGAAACTAAAGACCAAAAAAGTTGGATTTCTTACTCAAAATTATATAGCTAATTCATGGGATGAAAATAAAGTCTCTTAATTACTCTTCTACTCTGACTTTCCAGTATTTAAATTTATATTCTTTCCCTATCAGGAAGCTATATGAAATTAAACCTACATTGTCTTTGACTCATATTGCACCCAGAAGTCCACATTTTCATTAGCTGGATCTATTACTTTTTTTATATTTGCCTAAGTCTTTTCCTAAGAACATGAGACAATTTTATCTTGAACTTTCTTATGCCCAGGATTTATTAATTTCTAGACATATCATTTGGCATATAGTGCTTAGGCACATTTTAAGTTCTCAATAAAAATAGTTATTGAAGGAATTTTTGTTTAATAAATACTTAAGAGTATAATCAGTTCTGACTATGAGCTTTATTAAATGTCAAATGGCAAGACCTAGGATAGAAAGAATCTATTTTGGCTTATCATAGCACAAGTCCAATAGATTAATGATAAAGACAATATGAACAAGATCAGGAAACTAGAACCACTACTGAAATGAACTACAATTCCAGGATCAAAAAAAGGCAAATAGAAACATACTTAATATAAAAATGAGTAATAAATGATAACCAATTTCATAAACACTACTATAAGAAGTAGATTTTATTGTCCCCACTGTATAGAGAAAGAGAACCCCAGACAGTCTGTGTGACACAAATGTGACAATCTTTGGATGGGCATGCAGCTTGTGTCTTGACTCCACAGCCCATCATCTTCACAATAAGCCACAATCTTCTCTCAAGGCCTTTATTTTAGCTCTTTCATCCCAGCTCTAGCCCAGGTCTGTGCCCCACCCACCTGCCCCACTGGGCTGTAACTGGAAAATGGGAGGTAGCTCTGAGCAAAGGGAGGGACTGTTGCTATCAATAGCGATGTCCTACAAATACAAAATACTTTACTAGAGGTTGAATGCTACCTCTTTTTTATTTTGTCCTTGAGAATAATCTTTGTGTGGGGAGAACAATTGTTTAAGCAATGTACATTCTACCATTAAAATCTACTGATTACTCTTTTTCTATGGCCTCATTAAAGCTGTTAACAAGGGTACTCTAATATCAGAAACCACACTGCCATGTTAGGAATACTGTACTTACACACACACACAAAGAACACTGTACTCACTGTATGAGTGACTTTGTATGTATTTTCTCTAGGTTATCATTGGAAAATGTAAGGATTTTCCTTTTATTGTCTAACAAAACTATGTTAATCTTGCCATGTAATTTACTATTGCACAAAGACAATTTCTTGGTATTTAAATATTATACATTATATATTTAAATATTGCTAACAACTATCTTTTCATTATTTTATTAATGTGATAAAGTAGCTTCATTGGTCTTGTACTAGTTCCTAATTTTTTATTTGAGCATTCTTCCTATCAGCCTTTAAGACATGCAAATTAGTAATAATTAGGATAATTATTCTTCCATCTTCAGTGTTCATCTTTTTCTCCTTCGGCTTTTTATTCTCTCCTTGATCTCTATAATCATCCTTTTTTATAGAACAGATGTGTGATGATAACAAAGAAAGTTTTTATAACACAAAGAAATGCTTATGATATAAAGTTAAATTAAAAGCAGGATCCAAAATTGTATATACAGTATAAACCCAGCTAAATGAACATTTACATGTTTTATTTAGATAATGAAATTCTTACACTATATGAAAATGTTGGAAGTCCTCACTCTAGGTGGGTGATTTTTTTTTATTTTAAAGTTGTCTATATGTACTGAGTCATGAAAGATATTTTATTTATTCAACCATTCATTCATTGAAAGAATATATATATACTTTTTTTTTTTTTTGGTGGTGGTGGTGGTGGTACTGGTATTTGAACTCAGGGCTTCACACTTGCTAGGCAGGTGATCTACCACTTGAGCCACTCTGCCAGCCCTTAAAAATATTTCTGTGTATTTTTCATTTATTATCTAGGTCAGAGCCAAAAGCCAGATAAGAAGCCAAAGGGACAATTTCACTGAAAAGCTCCTGCCCTTGCCAAATGCTGCCTTTCCATAGGAAGACTTCCCTTGACCACTCTGTCTTGAGGGAGTTGGCATTTGCCAGCAGCAGGTAGGTATGTGTGGAGGGAGTGGGGTGTGGGAGTGTGTGGTAGGAAGGAGGGATCCAAGGAAGAGTCAGACAGTCTCATTTCTCTGGGGAGAGGCCAGAGCTTTCTAAGTCTATGGTTAAAAGCAGCACTATCTCATTATAGGTAGACTGGAAATAACATCTGGATCCAGAAGGATGCTGAATATCCAGTGTCTGCGTTGTCCATATCACTCTACTGCTTCAGGTTCAATTCCCTGAGCTAAAATATTTGAGCAAGTTCTGGTCTTTTAGTTCAGATCAATAACATGATATTCAATATACTTCTCAGCATCCCTTTGCCTAAATTTTTCCAAATATTAAGGACCTAATTATAATTTCCTCCCAACTTCTCATGAAAGTATCGTGAGGATTTAGCAATAAGTGTCTCCTGTCATTTGGCCTCTGAAATGTGGCTTTTTGCCATTAAATTATGTTGACTTTTTAAAAAAACTTGTGTACATGCTGCATGTTGTGTGCCATGTGTGTGTACTTAAGTGTGTATCTGTGTTGTACCCTTTCCTTTTCCTTTTAGTTATGAAGACATTATCCATTATTTTTCTTTCTGGGAAATAAGACAGAAGAACTGAACTGTCATCTTGAAAAGTTTACTTAATGACCATCCATGTGAAGACAGTCTTACTGAGAAGCATAACTGATATGGCCATATAGGCCCATAAGACTGAATCATTCATCAAATATTAAAGACTAATTTCATAGAATGACTTTCCCAGTCACTTTTCAATAGAATCGAAGCCCAAACAATTTTATAAAAAAACCAAAGACCTTTTAGGTTTTCTCACTGAAGGGTCATCTAACCATTTGGGAGTCCTGATATAATAACCTAGCTGATTTTCCCCCAAAGCTGCATGTCCTCACACAGAGCAAAAATGCAATTATACAGAGAAGACATTTTGAAGGAGCTATTTTACAAGAGCTTAATGGTGAGGGTTCAGTTCTTCTCCATCAAATCATATTCTTCCCCAATCCAGCTTTAAAAGGCTCTCATGAGCACTGCTGACTAAAGTTGAGATGGTACAGCTCTAATGATAAATTAGTCTCACATGCTCCCCCTTGTCACCGTAGCTAAACTGGTCATGAATTTCACTTGGTACAAGTTATGGCTCCACACACCAATTGTCAGTATATAAAATTATTGTAAAATATTTTATATGAGGCCACAGAGATCATGGGCTGATATCAAGATACTAGTTAAGAACTAAAATATGTACTGTGGATCCTCTTGATTTGTACTCAGCACATTACTAACTACATGGTACCACTTATGTGTGTAATTTGAGGGGGGAGCATGGGGTCACTCTTTGACCACTAATATATGTCCCAATAAAATCAGCATCTACAGCAGGATTAGGGCTGAATTCTAACTCAGAATTCTACCTGGACTCACTCATCCACCAACACAAATTGCCATGACAGTTAACTGCACAGGGGTAGCTCAAGTGGTAGAGCAGTTCCCTAGCAAACTCAAGGCCCTGAGTTCAAACTGCCATACTACCAAAGAAAGAAGAAAAAAAAAATGCGCACAAGAAAAAAGAAAGAGGTGTCTCTACAACTAGCTGCACTTGTAGAGAAGGGTCATTCTAATCAAAGATTCATCTCTTGCTGCTGGTGGGAGTGACTTAGGGTTCTTCACTTTGCAGTGTGTGCAAGAACAAAAAAAATTCTGTACCACATTCTAATTTGGTGAAATATCAGGTGCTCTGCCTTTTGAAAACATTTAGACACTTGATGAAATCATGTTTATTGCTCAAGGATGTGAAGACTCTGGTATGTGAGGGTGAGCTTTAGATATGACATCATTTGGGATTCCTGGACACACCAGATCCTGGCAGCAAGCCATTCTCTATGGAGATGTTTGTTTGGTATTTAAAACATGCCAAACTTTGGCATCTTTGGCCAAGGAGAATAACAGTTTCTTGTTAGACATGAATGATGATTCTTTTTATGACCTAAAAAGTCAATAAGAAATTCAGTTTGAAACCAGACTTTTCCCCAATACAAATAAGAGTTCAGTTATTTTCTCATGTAAGCTTTGAGATTGCTTCTCTCTTTTTGGACAGTTTTGTATCTCATTTCCAGTATAGATGTCTGTTGCCTTCAAGGCTTTCACAGAGAATTTAGTCCTTGGCAGTGAAAAGAAAGGATTCCAAGAGGTTAGATCAGTGGGGTAGGAAGAGGGGCTAGTCAAGTTGAAGGACTTTAATTTGAATTGAAAATCCTTTAGTCATACCAAAGATGTGAAATTATCAAAGAAACGAGGATTTTTCATTGTAAAACCGAAGGAAAACCTCTGCTTGCAGGAAATATTTTAAGTACTCAGAATCTTACAATAGGTTATTCTTATAAAAAGAATGTTACTCTCATCTTTTGGAAGTCCTTTGCTGCCTTATGGTGTGATTATTTTTGCTCCTAGAGATGTGCTGAGATGATTGAGCACTAATTGCACTTTGAATTAGGTTTGAACTATGTTTTCCCCACCACAGGAACTGAAAATATATTCATAGTGGGTTTCATTTCAAGCCTTGCATTTATTCCCACTTACTTTTGTCTTCCTTGGCTGTTCTTTGATTTTTAGAGTTCTTTGATTACAAGCAACAGTAGCTGCCTCTGAACATGGACTGAAAGCTGGGCAGCTACAATGAATAAACAAAATATATAAACAAAAAAGCCCTAATGTGTACCATCTCCGTGCTTTTTTCTTCTCACCCTTTCTTCTCTTTTTTGATATTGTTTCTTCTCTTCTTTTCTCTTTTTCCTTTCTTGCCTCTTGTTTCGTTCTTTCTTTTTGACAGTACTGGAGTTTGAACTCAGGGCCTCAGGCTTGCTAGGCAGGCACTCTATCATTTGAGGCACTCCACAAGCCCTTCTTTTGTGTGTTGGGTATTTTTGAGATAGGGTCTTGCTTTTTACCCAGACTGCCCTCAAGCCATGATCCTCCTAATCTCTATCTCCTCAGTAGCTAGAATTACAGGCATGAGTCATAGGAACCCAGCTCTTCTTTTTTCTTGACCTTTACATTTTATCTGTTCCCTTGGCTGGAATTTATGCCATTGTTCCTGCTTCTTTTCTAGAAACCCTAATGTTAAAATTGTATCACATAAAAACTGATCTTTGTGGGCAATTGGTGTTGGCTAAGTAGGTAAATGTCTACATGGTTTGACTTTTGAAGAGCTATTCCTGAATTTTTCCCTTTCAAACTACTAACTCCCTCAACTGCCTGCCATTATGCCTAGAATTTAATCATTATAAATTAATTTCTTTGATTAAAGCAATGACACCTAAAGAATTTACCATTGAAAGATATTAATCCATATTTATTATTTTTATTTTATCATGAAATCAGCCAACCCATATTATCAGAGGAAGCAATGAATAACCCATCTGGCCACATAAATGTGTCAAAGTAAAATTAGTACTCACTATAGAAGCAGAAGTTATAGGTCTTACCTCTGATTTACTTCTTTCCTGCCATGTGTGATAAATCATTGGTGAAATAATTTGTCCTCCTTAAATTCCATTTACCTGTGAAATAAGGATATAATTCTTACATAGTTATGAAAAGTCAATAAAATTATGTTTGCAAAGCACTCACCATACTGTTTAGCATGTAACAAATACTAAAATTCCAACTTTTAAGGGTGGGAGTATGGCTTGAGCCAGGCCACTTGCCTAGAAAGTGTAAGGCCCTGAATTCAAACTCCAGTACTGCCCCCCCCCCAAAAAAAAATCCTTCCTTTAACAAATACTTAATGAATACCTACTATGCCCTCCTATGATAAACTATATGGGAGAAATCTAACGGGAGCAAGCAGAGGTTACATTCATCAAAATCTAATATAGAACATAGTGGTATCAATGGAATATTAATCAGAGGTTTACAGACTCAACTACATAAAGATAGCAAGAATTAATGGAAGTAGTCACAGGGTAAAGTCACTGGAGATATGTAGTTGTTGTCTGTGGGTGTTCAGGTCAAACTGTGTCATCTCACACTTATCCCAAGAAGATTTTATTAAAGAGATTAGATTTTTGTATTTGTATGAGAAAAAGAAGAGACATTTTTTTGCTTGGTAGAAAAATGTCAGTTGTGGAATTTCACATAGAGGATCTTTGGGGAATTGTAATGGTGCATTTGAGTGATGCAGGTACTAAATGAACTAGTCTATGAGCAATAGCTGAGATCAAGATCAGGAAGAAAAAGTAGTTTAAGGAACTCCAATTTTAAAAAATATACTTCATGTTTGTAGAACAGATTTCTAGTTGCATATCAATATCTGATTTGCCCTTAGTAAAAGTACTCCAGTTTTTAAGCATGGCTCACTGCTTCCTACTACATTTCTCAGCTTCCCTTTCAGCTATATGAATGTGATAAAGTTCCAAGGAATGAGAAGAAAGCAGAAATGTGTCATTCTTTTGAAAAGTCTTCTGAAATGGAGAGCTACCCATTTACCCCCTTCCTCCTTGCTACTACCTAGCAGGAGCTTTAGCTTCCACTATAAATGGCCTTGAGAATGGACGCGGTGTATGATAGAGCAATAATATATCAAGAGCCTGTGTTCCTAATGCTTGCTGCTTTCATGTCAGCATTGCACTGTCAGTCCCCAGACTTCTTCCATGAAAAGAAAGAAAAAACTGTCTTGTGGAAGCTAGTATTTCCTGGAGTCTACTTTTTAGCATGATTTTAATCATTATTAGTATATTGCTCTGATAGTATGATAACCATGGGGTTATAAAACAAATATAAATATATCATACGATCTCTCTCTCTCTCTCTCTCTCTCTCTCTCTCTCTCTCTCTCTCTCTCTTGCTGGGGATTGAACCCAGGCCTCCAGCAGAGCATCCTAGGCAAGTGCTCTACCATTTATATCATGCCCCAAGCCCTTTTGTTTTCATCTTGCTTTTGAGATAGGTTCTCAATAATTTTGCCTGACTGGTCTTGAACTCAAGATCCTCCTGCCTCTGCCTTCTAAGTAAGTTGGGATTTACATATATGCATCCCACACCCAGCTCACATAATTTCTGTCTTCAAGAAGTTTACATTATGTTCATTGTTAGGTGTTTGGAAAGTCACTCTGGGGTCTTCAGAGCAGAGACTTTTATATTCATAATTATATCCCTGTACCAAAGTATAGAGTAGGCAGCCAACAATATGTATTGATGATTAAAGTATTGCTCTATGCTCACACAAATTGGCTTACTAAATACAAACAAAAAGTAATAAAACTGTCTTTAATTTATAGAATAATGAATGACAAAGAATTTTTGGATCCTAAAACACTTGGAGAGCCCTTCACCAACTTCAGGTCTCCAAAATTCAGTGACTTCTGCAAAACAGTATCTGTCACTATATTTTCATTTATTCATTCAGCAAATGCTTGTTGAATATTTGTTATGTGAAAAGTGTTTTCTGAGTACCAGAGACAGCATCAAACAAGACAAAGTCATTATGTTTATGGAGCATATATGTAAGAAGGATGGGCCAGATCTAACCAAATTTTGTTACACATGTATGAGAGAAAAAGAAAGTGTCCTAATGCAACCAGGGGAGCAGCTCAGTAGCAGAGGGGCTGGCCTAGCATGCATAAGACTCTTGAGTTTTACTCCAGGGGTAAAACAGTGCCCTAATGAAACAGGAAACCAGCAGGATAAAGAGGATAGAAAGTAATGGGATGGGTGGCTACTATTTAATACAAAGGGACTAGAGAAGTTATCTGTGATAATTTAACATTTGAACGGAAATTTGAAGGGAGCAATGGCAAGTCATGCAGATATTTGGGGGAGGGCATTCCAGGTAGTGGGAGCAAGTGATGGGACTGTGATGGAGTCCAGTTGGTGTGCATGTAACATGAGAAGCCAGTGTGGCTGGAGTGGGGCTAGCAAGGGAAGAGCCGTAGGAGATGAAGCTGGAGAAGAAGCCTGGGCTAGATCAGTGGGTCTTCAGGATGATTGTAAAAACATGTTTATTCTGCATGTGGAGACTCTTGAGCAGCTCAGTGGCATAATTTCATCTAGATTTTTAACAAGTCAGAATTTTTCACCTCTGACATGGTGAAATGGGTAATTTGAGTATTTGAATGAACATTCCCACCGAGAACAATGAGAATCACCACCAACATGGATCAAATGTAAAAAATCCATGAAAGTGTTGGATAACTACAAAACAATTACAAGGTCAAGTTCCAGGAAAAGGTTTTCCTACAAGGTCATTTACTAATTCTGGAAGAAGTGGCTAAGAAGTTGAGAAACTAACTTTTCTCAATTAGGGATATTCTTTAGACAGAAAGAAAATGATCCAAAGATTAAAACCAGAGAGAAGGTAAGCATGTATTAATATAAATAAATAGTAACTGTATAAAACAATAATGTGGGATTTTTTTTGTTTTTGTTTTCTTTACAGTACTGGGGATTGGACTCAGGGTCTTCAGCTTGCTAGGCAGGCACTGTACCACATAAGCTCTAGCCCCAGCCCTACCAATCCTAAATTTTATTTTGAGACAGGGTCTCACTAAGTTGCCCAGATTGGCCTAGAACTTTCCATCCTCCTGTCTCAGACTTTTTCAATAACTGGGCTACCACACCCAGCTTATGGGTTTTTGCTTATTTGTTTATTTGGTTTTGCTTCTTTTTTTAGCAGTGTTAGGGATCAAATCCAAGGCCTTGTACATGATAGACAAGTGCTCATCCCCAGCCCTGGAGGTTTTAATGGATATAAAATTTGTGCACACCTGTAATATTAACACTAGGGAAGCTAAAGCAGGAGAATCAAAAGTCCAAGGCCAACCTGAGCTACATAGTGAGATCTTGTCTCCAAAAAAAAAATCCTAATTAATTAATTAAAATAGGGAATGATGGAGAGGGAGACTTTAACTACGATATATTGTAAGCACTTTTGTAAATGTCACAATGTACCCCCCAGTACAACAATAATATGAAAATAAAAAAATTTTAAAGAAGTAAATAAAACAATAGCATAGCATATAAGTTTAAAGGAAAATAAATGGAGTTTAAAAGTTCTAAGGCTCTTGCATTGTCTGGTAAGAGGAAGAAAATACCAATTAATATTAGATTTTGATAAATTAATACTATTTCTGCAGCAAAAGAATAATGAGAGGGCATATACCTTCTAACTTAGTGGAGAAAACTAAATCAATCCAAAAGAAAAGAGAATGAGAGAAAACACAGGACAGGGAGAACAAGTAGCAATATTACTACAGTAGATTTAACCCAAAATATATCAATAGCTATACTAAATGTAAATGGACTAAATGTTCTCATTAGAAGATAAGAAAACATCAAACTTGACTGTGGGCATAGCTTAAGCAGTAGAGTATTTGCCTAGCAAGTGTGAGGTCCTGGGTTCAATCCTCAGTACTAAAAAAAAATAAACAAAAAAACCTCAACAAATATTTGATCACAGGATGTGATGGTGCATTTCTTTAATCCCAGCACTCAGGAGGCTGAAGAAGGAGTATTGCAAAGTCAAGGCGACCCTGGACAACGTTGCAAGACCCTAGCTCAAAACAAACAAAAGTCAGACTGAGTAAGAAAACAAAACCCAATTACATGCTGCTTACAAGAAACATTTCCTAATTATAAGGATACAGGAAGATTGAGAGTAAGATGATGCCAAATGTATAAATACCTTGCATGTATTTTGAAAGAATCATTCTGACTGTCAACAAGGATAATAAATCAGAACTGTGGGCAAGAAAGGTAACTTGGAGAGAAGCATGACATCTGTTTCTTGTGGAAAGCAAGGAAGGCCAAGAGGTTGAGATAACTTAGATGACTAGAAGTGCATGGTATGGCATAGCTACAGTTTGAGTGTGTTCCTCAAGAATTCGCATGTTGAAGTTTAATCCCCATTGTAAGGTAATAAGAGGGTGGAAATTTAATCTATGTGGTTTAGAGGTGGGGACTTTGGAGGTGATTAGGGTTAGATATAGGCATAGGGTAGAGCTTCCATAACTGAATCCTGCTGGCTTTATAAAAAGAGGGAGAGAAACCAACACACCTGTCTCTCCCTGTGATTCCATGAATCACCTTGGGACTCTGCCAGTAAGAAAGCCATCACCTTGACCAAAGACATCCAGAACTGTGAGCCAAAATAAGCCCCTTTTCTTTACAGTTACCCAGTCTGTGGTATTCAGTTATTAGCACTTAGATAACACTAAAGCACCACAGAATAACTATAAATATAAAAGGAAGCAATGTCTTCCTAAGAATGTTAGGTGTGAGAGTTAATTCCTCCACCATATTTTCCTCTTTATTATCTTTTATCTTTGGGCTATTATTAGGATCAAACTAGGAACGAAAGACAGCAAAAGGACAGATGACCTGTAGGACTCATGGAAAGGGGCCCCTAGGATGTAAGAAACTGCAAGGTCTAGAGACATGTCACTTCACTCTTATCCAAACTTCCCACTGGCTGGCCCCACTGTAGCTGTGCTCTTAACCGTGCTGTTCTCTATGGTCAGATATTTAACCCAATGATATTCTTTCTGAATGACCATTCACTTTTTCAGAAGCAATTGTTTTCAGAGCTCTGAAGTAATGGGACTTGTTTTGTTTTCTTGCAGTTATGGGATTGGGATTGAATGCTAGGCAAGCACTGTACCATTGAGCTACTCTTCTTTAAGACTCACTATTCCTAGTCCAGCAATATGACCATGGGTCTCCCAAGTGAATGCTCAGCTCTGAATTGCCAGCAGAGGTTAAAGAATATAGACATGAACAAGATAGTTGTCAGATTGTGGAAAGGTGAGAGAACTAGGGAAAATCTATACAAATTCTACTTATTTTTCTGGCCATATTATTAGAAATACTGAATATGTTAGGTTATATCATCTTTACTCACTTTTTATATAATCTACAAAGGATAATGTGACATATTTATTAATATTCTAAGCATTTGTGTAAGTGACAGCACTTGCTTATCTCCAATTCTGAACACCAAAATCTTGATTGCAAAGACATTTGCAAGTCAGTTACCCAGGGATCTTTCTACTAAACAACATATAAAGAGATTTTTTTCGTGTGTGTGTGATGCTGGGAATTGACCCCAGAGCATCACAAATAATAAGCAAGTGCTGTACAAACTGAGCTATATCCCCAGCCCTAAAGGAATTTTTGAAGTAGAACTTAAGAAAAAGAGCTAAGATTTAAGAAAAGATCCCAAATTGTGGTATGAACTAGGCTCAGTTAACAGAAGGATAAGTACATATTATGAAAACTGTAATTAAAATATGGGCATGCAAGGTTTTCAGTGAAATACTTAATCTTCTTCATTAATTATATCAATCAACTGTACCAAGAATGTTCTTGGTTAATAGTTAATGGAAAATCCTCATTCAAGCATAGGGAGCATTGTTTCACATAAACGGAAATCCAGAGGTAGGGCAGGATTCAAGATTGGTTGATTCAACAGTGTCATCAAGTACTGAAATTCAGTATCTACTCCAGGAAGGAGGACAATCCCTCCCTTCCTTTCTTCCAGGAAAACTTTCTGAGAAACCCTCCCACAGACCTTTTCTCATTGGATCCCATGCCCACTCCTAAGCCAATCACTGTAAGCCATGCAGGATTTCCACAGTTAGCCAGGGTTAATCCTCTGGTGCATGGAATACATTGTAAGAAGTCAACCATAATGAATGCTAACTAGAGAACTGTTGCAGAGGAAATTTCCCTACCTGGTCTGGCCCAGATTCTCTGTTTCCCTTGCCCCTTTACTCTGTCATTCAGACTCTCCCACTCATCCACAGCTTGCTTGGGCTAGTGTTTTCTATCTGCTGTAATATCTGCAGAGCATTCTCACTGTTTGCATTTCTCTGTCTGCAAATATTGTAATTACAAACTTTGAGCTGGGTGTGGTGGTATACACCTATAATCCCAGTACTTGGGAAGTTGAGGCAGGACTGTGAGTTCAAGACCAGCATGGGGTATGTAAGAAGGCCTTATCTTCAAAAACAAACAAAGATTGTGGATAACAATTTTGGATGAGCATCTCTTCAGCACCTTGATTTCTGTACCTACTTGCTTCTGTTCCTATTAGCTATCAAAGATCTGTGTAGACTCAAGGAGAGGAAACTCTATGTTAATACCTTTAAAAATAAGCCAGGTGCTGTGGCTCACACCTATAATTCTAGCTACTCAGAAGGTAGAGATCAAGAGGATCAAGGTTCAATGCCAGCAAAAAAAAAAAAAAAGCAGTTCTCAACCAGGCACAGTCAGCAAAAAAAAAAAAAAAGCAGTTCTCAACCAGGCACAGTGGTACCATGCCTGTAATTCCAGCACTTGGGAGGCTGAGGCAGGAAGATCCTGAGTTTGAGACCAGTATGGGCTACATTGCAAAACCCTGTCAAAAAAAAAGAAATTTAAATAAAAGAATATTCTTTTTGCCCTGCTGTGGAATTTGGGGGAAAGAATACATACTACTTCAGGAATTAGTTTCATTACCTGATTAAAAAATGTCTTCTACAGTTATTTTGTGTACACCACTAGCAAATGTTCTCTTTGGCCTTGGTTGACATAGTTAAAGTTGCCCAGTGGCTGTTTCATTGAGGGTTTGTTGTTTAACCCTTTTATGTCCACTTATGTGTGAGTTTTAAAGACAAAGTAATTACATTTTAAATTGTCCCAATAGATTATACCTATCACATTATGTGACTAGAAGGCCAGTTTGTCTAAGCAAATCAGATGAAAGTAATACATTTTTCTTATAATTTTTATTTTAATCTGTGTATCATGTAACACCTACACGGAATTCATGAATTTTTATTTGAATTTTCTCTTTTTTTTGCAATGCTGGGGTTTGAACTTGGAGCTTACAACTTGAGCCAGCCCTTTTTTTGTGAAGGATTTTTTTAAGAGATCTTGGCTTCGAACCATGATCCTCCTGATCTCTGCCTCCTGAGTAACTAGGATTACAGCCATGAGCCACTAGCACCTGGCTTTGAATTTTCAAATAGAATACAATATCTTTTAACCTCCTCAACATAACAGGTTTTTTCTCAAAAAACTTTAGTAGTGTGATTTTATGTCTAAAGTAAAGCAGAAAATCTTCTAAATCCTCTAAATGAGATTGTCAGGGGAGGTTTTTTTTTTTTGTCCCTTTCTACTTTTACTGTCTGTATTCATTATTCCCCTTTCATTGACCCCTTCTCAAAAGCAGAAAAAAAACAGTGTTTCCTTGTCAACCTTCAGGGAAACTAAGTTTAATTAAAGTCTGAAAAGCGCATTTGAAAATGAGGAATGTTAAGCCAGCAATAATTTGTCAAGTATTTTACCCCAGATTGGTAGTCAAAAGAGAAGAAAAAAGTAGAAAAAGAAATTAGGGAAATAATAAACCTAATGGTCAGTTATCAACCATAATCAGAGGTTCCCCAGGTACGTCTTGGTGGAATGGAATGTGATAGCCCTGACAGCCCTTACCCTGTTCCTTTTTGTGGAATATCTAAATGAAAACAGTCTTATAGACACTGCTTTGGGAAAAATACCTGGTCATCACACGTCATTGAGTGAGTCATGCATAGGCAGTAGTAAAATCATTATGAATAAATGGCTTTGCACCATGACCTGTGCCAGCTCCAGTACAAGGCAGCATTCCACTATACTCAGCCACTTGAGGTAAACTGATGGGGTGGAACATCTATTGTGCCCCATTTCTCCAACCATGTCTTTTTCTTCTCACCTTCCTCTGTATGGGAGGCTGTTTCTGTAAAAAGTATATCTTATGCTCTTGGTTTTGTTTTTATTTTTTATTCTTTTCTACCCTACATAAATATAATGGCTTAAAAGTAATTTAGCAAGCATAATATCCATTAGTGGGATTACCACTTGAGAACTGCACAATTATTCAATATATTCATCAAACAATCTGCTAATTGAAAAGTTGGCAGCCATTATACTTAGTCATTGTAGTACTGAGCCCATAGAAGGTACCATTATCCAGTGAAATTTTGGAGCTGTACAAACTGACTTTTGGTTTTATGTATTTTATTTTTTCAAGTTTTCACATATTTCACATTGTACAAATCATAGAGAAAGAAAAATCAGATTCCCAGTTAAACATGAAAGTCTGGATAATGGTGATGTGTTGAGCTTGAAATAGATGATAGTGACCTTGACACAGCATAGATACATGTACATGTGCAATTCCTTACACACCCAGCTTGGTTTTTCTCTACTGTCTCCTCTTGGAGATAGACCTGATTATATCCCCGTTTTTACCTGAAAATTGGGACAAGTTTGTTTTTGTTTCTTGACCACAAATTGTTTGATTCTGAAAGTCTTGTGAGAAGACATGGTGAGGAATGGAGTCAAGCACACATCACAGGGGCAGAGTAAAGGAAAACTTTTAATTTATACTTCTGTTGTAATCATTAGTATCCAATGCATACTAGAGGGTTCTGGGAACTTGGTTTATGGGTCCCTTTTGAATTGGATCTCTTTCTTTTTTTTTTAACTTTCTTATTTTAAAAACAGTCCAAACCTGCAGTTGGCAGTTGTTCATTGGTAATGTGTCCTTGTTTACTATCCAAGAGTTTGGTACCATGAGATTTAAGCATGCAAATAGGTTTAAATTAATACAGGCATAACTTGAAATGAGGGGTAGAAACAAAGGGTTGATACTCAGGTTTTTGGTTTTTGCTTTTTTGGTTTGTAGACAGGGTCTCATGCCAGGGCCAGCTTAATACTCTACAACAAATTACCTGCAATAGAGTTTGAGCTATGCTCTAGTTCTTCCTGAGGATGTAGCCTAAGCAATAGTATTTGGCTTGGTAAGAAAGACAAGAGACCCTTTGCTCATCTAAACATATTTTGCTTTAATCCTCCTTAAAGCCAAGGGAATTAAGGTTTTCAAAACCTAACCTGAAGGTAGGGTGTGGTGGCTCACTTCTATAATCCCAGTGGAGATCAGAAGGATCCACGATCAAGACCAGCCCTGGCAAAAAGTTAGATAGACCCAATCTTAAAACATAAGTTCAACTGATGGAATGGCTCAAGTGGTAGAGTGACTGCATAGCAAGCGTGAGGCTCTGAGTTCAAACCCCAGTACCACCCCCCCCAAAATGATAACAATAAACTGAGTGTGGTGATGTGTATCTGTAATCCCAGCTATGCAAAAGGCATAGCTAGGAGGCTCAAGGTCTGAGGCCAGCTCTTGGGCAAAAGTGAGACCCTATCTGAAAAACAACTAAAGTAAAAATGGCTGAGAGCATAGTTCAAGTGCTACTGCACCTGCCTAGGAAACACAAGGCCCTGAGTTCAAACTCCAGTACTAGCAAAACAAACACAAAAGTACTCTAACTTGAGGGATTCCAAATTTTCCAGTTTACACTAAAATGTTCTCATCTCTCACTTTATGGTTGGTTTCTAAAAAACTAATGCAGCTCATATGACACAACCCTTCATAAAATGTTTATCTTGTGAGGAAAAAGAATATTCGTAGAACATTTAAATGTATACATATAGCAACCAACTTATTATCATATGCCTTAGGTTACTCATACATTATTGACAAATGTCAACAAGATACTGATGCCAAGGACAATAAATGATGTAATGCTAGCACTATCTAATAGAAGAAAAACAACAGAATCCCTCCTCTTATTTTAAATCTGCAAAAGAAAATCTTTTGAAATGATTTAGGAAATTCATCAAGTTCTGAAATCTTTTGATCATTTTAAGCAATCAAAGGCAATTAATACCATTTCTGCATTCTTTTACTTCTGATATACACCAGAGGCCAAAAGATTCTAAGAGCTGGACAAAAAGCAAGAAAGTACAATGGGGCACACATGTCGTGAAAGACAGGTTAGTGAGTCTCCTATAAATGCAATTTTCACTGGGCACCAGTGGCTCACGCCTATTATCCTATCTCTCAGGAGGCAGAGATCAGGAGGATCACTGTTCAAAGCCAGTCCAGGCTAACAGTTCCTCAAGATTCTAGAAAAACCCATCACAAAAAAGAACTGGTGGAGTGGCTCAAGGTGTAGGCCCTGAGTTCAAGCCCCAGTACTGCAAAAAAAAAAACCCAAAAAACAAAAAACAGTTTTCTTTTCTGTTCAAAGAACTCTTCTTTGTTTATGAAATTAAAAACAATTATAAGGTTGAAGGAAGGATATGAATTGTCAAAAGTTAATTAACTTAATTTTCATTGATTTAATCTGTATTTTTAGGCTAGAACTGGCTTATCTTTATATTTTAATGATATCACTCCTTTAATAATAAAATCACTGGACTCTAACAATTTACTGACAAAATCAAAGTCTTTATTTAAATAGAAAAAAACCTGCAAGGAAGTGATTACTTAAAAAAAAAAAAAATGTGGCCAGGCGCCGGTGGCTCATACCTATAATTTCTAGTTGCTCAGGGGACAGAGATCAGGAGAATCCATGGTTCCAAGCCAGCCCAGGCAAATAGTTGGAGTTTGAATTCCAATAGCTGGGGTTTGAACTCAGGGCCGCTCACTTGCTAGGCAGGTGCCTTATCACTAGAGCCACTCTGCCAGACTAGTTTTGTGTTGGATATTTTTGAGATAGGGTCTCACAAACTATTTGCCCAGGCTGGCTTTGAGCATAGGTCCTCCTGATCTCTGCCTTCCTAATAGCTAGGATTACAGGTGTAAGCCACAGAGATTATTCTTACTCAAAATTTGTATTGGTTTTCCTGATCACAAGAAGGACCTGGCAAGAAACCCATCACAAGAAAAGGGCTGACTCGTGGTAGAGCACCTGCGTAGCAAGTGTGAGGACTTGAATTCAAACCCCAGTGTGGCCAAAAAAAAAATTAAATAGAGAGAAAGGGAAGTGTCCCCTCTAGTTTACAAAATCACCTGCTCCTTGATTATCAGGAAAAATGAAGACGTAAATTAGTGGTGTCAGGGATAGCAAGGATGAGTTTGGGACTAAGACCCTGATATTCTGGCTTACACTTCTAGCTCTAGCACTATCTCATAAGAGTCCTACCCTCCCTGTCTCAGTCAAATGGGGTTATTTCCAAAGCCTCAGTCAAATGGGGTTATTTCCAAAGCCTCAGTCAAATGGGGTTATTATTTCCAAAGCCTCGGTCCTGGAAGCACCAAGAAAATACTGCAAACAGGAAATATGGCAACCTTGAGCAATGACAAGATTAACATGTCTTGAACAAAAATGGGACTCCTCCTTTCAGTTTTTAGCCTCTGGAGGAAATATTTACATCGTGGATTTCAATCCTATGAATGCATACATGGTCATTATTTAGAGGGTGTAACCCATTTCGCTTCCGTTGTTATTCCCACCAAAATGGATTGGTCGATAGGAAAACAAACTCTGCATAAGCAGCCATGGGAAGCAGAAAGTTTAAGAACAGCCTGGCCCAAGCTTAGAGTTTGTCTAGGACTGTTGTGAGGCATAAGCAGATTGGAGGGAAGATTGCAGAGTCCTGAATATCAGCCTGATAACAGCAAAAGCACTGGTAAAAATGTATACCATACTCGGTATGTGTCAAACATAATGCTTAGACTTCACATGGTTTATTTTATTCTTTTTTCACAACAAGGGCTGCTAATCAGTTACCAGGAGAATTATTCTTATCTTCTTTTCAGAGTTTAGAGAACTTAGACAAGTTGCCCAAGGTTACATAGCTGGTAAGTGGCCAAAGCTGGTATTAAAACCCAGTCGTTTGGATGTCTAGCTCTTGTAAATGAAAAAAGAAAAAAACAAAACAAAACACCAAAATGTTCTGACTCTATAAGCTGAGCTGTTAGACTGCCAGTAGTTTGGGTTTTGTCCTAAGATCTGGGATATCTGGGGAGCTTTTTATTTTTTTCAGTACTTTTATTAAATTTCATACGCAAGAAGGGTGAATTAATTCTGCAAACTTACCATGAAAAAAACCAGGCGCCAGTGACTCATGCCTGTAATTCTAGCTACTCAGGAAGCTGAGAGCAGGAGGATTGCAGTTCAAAGCCATCCTGGGCAAATAGTTCATGAGGCCCAATCTTGAAAATACCCATCACAAAGCATGAGGCACTGGGTTTAAACCCCAGTACCACAATAAAAACAAACAAAACCCACCATAGCCCTCTCCTTGTCTCCACTGTTTATTTTTTCTTCTCAGAGACAAACTCTTTAAACTTTCAAGTTATTATCATTACTACAGTTTATTATTATTTACCTCTAAATCTTTACAGAACATTCCTGGACTGCCCCGTCTTTTCTTCCTTTTTTGGCAGTACTGGGGTTTGAACTCAGGCCTCATGCTTGCCAAACAAGCACTCTATCACAGCTGGGGAACCACCATTTCTTAATTCTGTAATATTGCATTTATCTATTTCCATAAGTGATAATAACTCAGCAATTTTTCTACTTCTGCCCACACCACAAACATCATCCTTCGTACAAATACATAATTTTGTTAAATGATATTCCTGTTTACACTCACCTTCCTTTCTTGAAACCTTTCAGTTTTTTGGGGTATAATAATTTTCTTTTTTTAAAACATTTGCTTCATTTTTCTATCCCTATGTGCCCCCAAGAGGTACACATCTTTTTTATTATGTTCACACATGCCGGGTGTCCTATGAATTTCCTATTGTTGAAGGCCCCTCTCCCAGATTTCTCCATCCTCATCCAGTTTAGCCCAACGGCTCTGTCTATTGCAACTGTGTCCTGGGATCCTCTTCCGCTTCCTGCTGAGTATTCTCTGCCTCTCTCTTCCCTTGGGTCCCACAATTTCTGGATCTCATGTCCTCTCTTTTTCATTTACCCCTTCTTTTGGAGGACTACCTCCACCATTATTTACTGAGAAAAAGTGTTTAGGAAGTAGTTTTTGGAGAATTTCATTTCTGAAAAGATAATCCTCTACCCCTAATTTGCTAGATTAGTCTGAGAATTGAATTCTGTGTTAAAATACCGTTTTCCCTCAGTTTTGAAGGCACTGTTCCTGTCCTCTACTGGTACATGAAGTCAGTCTGGGTCTTGATCACTTGAACATACAGTCAGCCCTCCATATCCAAGGGTTGCACATCTGCAGTTTCAACCAACCTTAGATTGAAAATATTCAGAAAAAATACTTGTGTCTGTACTAAACATGTACAGAGTTTTTCTCATTATTCCCTAAACAATATGCTATGTAAGTGCAAATACACTGCATTAGATGTTATGTATGAGTAATCTAGAGGTAATTATAGCATTTGGGAGAAGACGCGTGATATATATGCAAATACCATCATTTTGTGTAAGGAATTTGGGCATCCTCAGATTTTGTTATCTTTGGAGTCCTGGAACCAATCCCCTATGGGTCCTGAGAAACAGCTTAAACCTTTTCAGTATGGAGTCTCATTTTCTCTGCTTTCTTTCTAGAACTCTTTCTCTTTTCTTTCTTTCTTTTTTTTTTTTTTTTTTTTTGCAGTACTCTGGGCTTGATTTGCTAGGCTAGTCTCTGTTTCCTTTGTTATTTTTGTTTGTTTTTTTGGTCATCTCCTCTGATCTGAATTGTTTTTGGTGCCTTCAAAAGTCTATTTATTTTTGGTTATCTGTTCTTTCTTTGTAGGTAGCTCAAAAGCCTGGTTGGGAGGTTTGTGCCTTGACGGTCCTTGATTGAAGGTGAGTTTTGGTGTTGGAAGGATATCTGGCTGGGCACTTTCACTGGGGAGTGTCAATTTAATTACTCTGTAGAGCCTTCTTGATCAAAGCTACACTAGACATTGGTGTGAAGATACTTTATAGATGTGCTTAACATCTGCAATCAATTGACTTTAAAAAGAGATTACCCCCAATAACTGGTAGACTTCATCTAATCAATCAGAGGCCTTAAGGGCAAAAGCTTCCTAGAGGAAAGAAATCTGCCTCGAGGTTGTATCAAGAAAATTCTGCATCAGTTTTCAGCCTGTTGGACTTCCCTACAGATTTCATACTTAACACTGCAACATCAACCCTTGTCTGAGTCTCTAGCTTCCTGGTCAGCCCTGTAGACTTCGGACTTCCAGTTCCCACAATCCCATGAGCCAACACCTTAAAAATAAATCTTAATATGAATCTGAATACATCCTTTTGGTTCTTTGAGAACCCTGACTGATAGTTTGACTAAAGGGGCAGCCTGACTACCAATAAGATAAGGAGTCTATAGATAGATTTTTCTTGGCCTCCTGATTTCAGTGGGGGCTGAGAATAACAAGAATTTTCCTGAAAAACTGTGACTTTCATATGGGAGAAGAAAGAAAATTACCACCTAAATTTCTGAGTCCATTAATTTCCAAAGTTACACTTAAAAGTTTTTTTTTGTTGTTTTGTTTTGTTTTTTTGTGAGACTGGGGTTTGAATTCAGGGCTTTGCTCTTCCAAAGCAGATGCTCTACCATTTGAGCTACACCTCCAGTCCATTTTGCTCAGGTTATTTTGGAGATGGGGGTCTCAGGAAAGTATTTTCCCTGGGCTAGCCTTGAACCATGATCCTTCCGATACCACCCTCACAAGTAGCTAGGATTACAGGTGTGAGCCACCAATGCCTGGCTCACTTAAAAGTGCTTGAATATATATATATATATATATATTCAAGTATCCAAGTATCTCTAAAAACTGATTTCCTTGCACAAGCACCACTTATGATGATTCAACTGAGGATTTTTTTGAGTTTATGGCAGTGTGAAAGTGATTTGCATTCATAAGAAACTGTACTTTGAATTTTGATCTTTTCCCTGGTTGTTGCTGTAGTAAGATGTTGGGTAGGGGCAGCAAGCCAGAGGTCCCAGTGAGTCACACAGTCATAAGGGGAAACAGTATACTGTGTGGCTCAGTTATGATGTGTTCCATAGGTTAGTTGTAATAAACCCATTTTCAACATATTTTCAACTTGCAATGAGTTTATGGGACATAATCCCATTATAAGTTGAGAAACACCATATAATTTTCAATGACTTCTTTTTTTTTTTTTTGGCAGTACTAGGGTTTGAACTCAGAATGATCCTCCTGAGTAGCTAGGATTACACGTGTGAAACACCAGCACCTGGCTTTGTTTTTGTTTTGTTTTGTTTTTTGTTTTTGCAGTGCTGGTGATCCAACCCAAGGCTTCATGCATGCTAGGTCAGTGTTCTACCCCTGAGCTACACCCCTAGCCTCTCATTGATTTTTTTCTTTTTTTCTTTTTAGCCAACAACTGAGCCAAGGTAACTAGGACCTGGGCTGTAGTTCCTCTCCCAATGCGAGGGTTCTTGTCCCTCCTTAGCTGATCCCAAAGGTGTCTCTGGTAGAATATTCTCTGCTTATGACCTTGAAACAGTTTCAATAGTAAAAGGCTTACTAGCTCGCCTAAAACTCCAGGGACAAGGAAGTTCCTGGTTTGCTTCCTACAGCAATTTTTATTGATGATCATCTTCTTTAAGTAATGGTCACAGAGTAGCACTAGAGGGGCAGGGTTGTAACTAGCTCTTGCTTGGGGACGCCGTTAACAATCTTGCTGGAAAGAGCAAGGCCTGTTGTTCTTTCTACCATGCTGAACTTGGACCTCAGATTGATGAGGGTTTCAGACACAAGAAAGCAGCTCTTACCTTTATCCATGCCTATATGTGTAACAAGTAGGGGAAAGATGGTACATCTTACCTTTCATTGGGTTTCCTGTAAGGGAAGAGTCTTTCCAAATTTTGTAGGTCTAGGTTAAAAAGTGATGTATTCTACTTTTCATTACTATACTGCTATACCTGAGGCTGGTTCACAGTTCTGGAGGTCCAAGATCAAGCTGTATCTAGTGATGGCCTTGCTGGAGCATCATATAGCAAGAGACAGAGAGATTGAATGTGTGTGTATGTGTGTATGTATGTGTGTGTGTTTGTGTGTGTTTGTGTCTTCTGGTCTTGTTTGCTCTTCTTCTAAAGCCATTAGGATTTAATCCTGGGGGTCACCCTGGTGACCTTATCTATCTAATTACTTTCCAAAGGCCCCACCTTTAAACACCATAGTCAGATTGTTTCCACAGTATTAAAACCTCACACTGGGAATCAAATTTCAAATACATGAAATCTTGGAAGACACTCAAACCACATCCAAACTATAGGAAAAGGTGAAATAGAGGAAATTAGGAGATACTTGAAAGACCCATTCCAAGAGCATGCAAGATGTTTTATGGGCCTAGGCCTACCAATAGGGCATGCTGTGGGTTATGCTTAATCCCACCACATCCTAACCCCACAATGACTCTATAGCTAAAAATGCTGAAAACATGTAGGATTTTTTAAAAGTAAATAGACCGATCTAGCAGTTCTATTATTTACTTGTCATAAACAAGTGCCTATGGAGAAGAAAAAAAAATGAATAAACATAGGGTTTCCCCTCCTCAAATAATTGCAGAAACGCCTACTGATTAACATGGACTCTAAGGTCTTAGCGTGTGCAGCGCTACAATTACACTGATAATTCTTGGCATTAGCAACTAAATCACTCCATAAAAATTAGGTGATATGTTTATATTAAAACAAAGAAATAAACAACTTCACTTCCCAATCACCAAAGTACCTTATTCTTTACTCTTCTTATTTAATTACCAGTTGGTGGGGATAGGGAGGATCTCCTTCCAGAAGAAAATATTCATTAAGTCTTATTTTTGCCTATTAAAATTTCTGGATTATCCATTTTTAAGATTGTTTACGTTAAGTATAACATAGCATGTATAGATCAGGAGTAATGCCTTTTGTACTACATATAATTAATAAATCCTTAATAAAATTGTAAATAATAAGGTTAAAACATTTTTCTCATTGAGAATCATCTGTTTTGGTACAAGAATTTTTTTCCAGTATACCCTTAACCTCAGATATGTGCTCTGTACTGCAAACAGAATGGAGAATATGATTTTCTGAAAAATGGCATTATAGCCATTCTTTTCTCGAGTGAGCCATTCTTTTCTCTAGTGAGCAAAATACAGATTTGTCTTTTAGTCTAATGGTTTTTTTTCTAACCGGTTTAAAATATCCTTAAGCCAGATAATACCTTTATATAAAGCTGCTCACCTTGTGAAAGTTTCTTTTTTGTACCAGGATTTTAAAATACACAAAACTTGTGCTCATTCAATTCCTTGCTAGGTGATTATGATTCCTTTTTTTGAGGCGGCAGTGCTGGGGTGGGATCTGTGGTATGCACTCAGGGTCTTGTATTTGCCAGGCATTTTGTTCTACCACTTGGGCCACATCCCCATTCCTTTTTGCTTTAGGTATTTTTCCCACAGGGTCTTGTATTTATGCCCCAGCTAGCCTGGACTGAGACCATCCTATTTATGCTTCCTGCAGAGCTGAGATGACAGACAGAACTTTCTGCTTGGGCTGGCCATGAACCACTGTCCTCCTGATCACCTCCTGAGTAGCTAGGATTATAGGCGTAAGCCATGACATCAAGCTAGGTGATTATGATTCTTGCCTCAACTCTAGACTCCTTCTGCCACTTGCCTTGCCTTGTTCTGAATACCTATGCAGACACCTGGGATAAAATCCTTATAAACTAAATGAGTTTTTACTCAGTTTGATTTTTTTCTGTGCTGTGGATCAAAGAAGGACAGAAACTCTTCACTTATTTTTGGTAAAAAGTAGAAAATGGAAATTTCTCTTAAGACAAGCACAGCATCTTGCCTCATGGCTGTCTATGTTGCTGTCACTTCCACCGAACATCCTACTCTTCAGAGCCCAGAAAGAAGCCATTGGCCCTAAGGATGATGACACCACTATTTTGGTAATGTCTCTATAAACTACGAAAGATTTACCTCTCCTATAAATCTTTCAGCAGCAATGATGGTGACAATGACAAGGACAATGCAAAAACAACTACAATACAATTAATACCTAGACAGCACTATGTGTTGTACCACAAAGGGATCCAAGATGCACCTGAGTACCCTATCAATTTTTTTTCTCTATTTTCTTACTTTTTTTATTAATTATTTTAAGCCAAAAATATCTGAAGAAGCAGCAGCCACAAAAAGAAACCTTATCTAAGCTTCTGTTGCTGATTTAAGAAGGACCTTCTAAAATTATAGCTGTCATAAATGCCCTCTCCAGGAAGCTTACAGCCAGAAGAGAGACTAGCCATTAGCAATGGAATGAGTAATTACTTAAGCAAACCATCTGCAACTGCCCTGGCCGGCCATTTTTCTTCCATGGAAGCCCTTTCTCCTGCCTCCCTTTGCCTATTTGGTTGGCATGTAAACCCCTTTCTTTCTTTCTTATTTATTTATTATTATACTGGGTGGGGGTACATATAGAATTTACTAAAGTTCTTATAATATATCAAATATATATTGAATTCACCCCCTCGGATATTCTCCTTTATCCTTTCCTCCTCCCATGCCTGGAATAGTTTCAACAGATATCATTTTTCCATTTGTATACATGTGTACACAGTATTTGCACTATATTCACCCTCTCTTCTCCCCTCCCACTGGTAGAACCTGTTCTGCCTTCCTGTTCTCTAATTTTGTAAAGGGAAAAAAATGACATTTTTACTTGTTTAAGATAGATACACAGGGAGTTTCCTTGTGGCACTTCCCTGTATATATGTATTATAGTACCAATTGGTTCATCTCCTCTAATTTTCCTCATTCTACCTTAGTTCCTTTCTTAGGGTGGTTTCAGCCGGTTTAAGAATTCCATATTCATTCTTTTATAGAGTGTACATCAACCATATTTACCTTCTTAACTTCTTCCCCTTGGAGTATCTTATTTTTCATAACATTGCTGTATTTGTATTAGGTCTATTTTCCACATATGGAGAAAACATGCGGCTTTTGGCCTCCTGAGCCTGGCTAACTTCACTTAAGATGAAGTTCTCCAGTTCCATCCATTTACCTGCAAATGACAAAATTTCCTTCTTCTTGTGGCTGAATAAAATTCCATTGTCTATAAAGACCACATTTTCTTAATCCATTCATCAGTACTGAGGCATCTGGCTGTTTCCATAGCTTAGCTATTGTGAAAAGTACTGCAATAACATGGGTGTGCAAGTGCCTTTATTGTAACGTGACTTTCATTCCTTCAGGTATGTCCCTAGGAGTAAAATCCTGGATCATATGTCAGCTCGATTTTTAGTTTTTTGAGGAGCTTCCGTACTGTAGTTGTACCAATTCACATTCCCACCAGCGGTGTATGAATGACCCTTTCTCCCACATCCTCACCAACACTTGGTGGTGGGGCTCTTGATGGTGGCTTTTCTAACAGGAGGGAGGTGGAATCTTAGTGTGGTTTGGATTTGCATTTCCTTTATGGCCAGGGATGGTGAGCATTTTTTCATGTGCTTTCTGGCCATTTAGACTTCTTCCTTTGAAAAGGCTCTTTTCAGTTCATTTGCCCATTTCTTCATTGGGTCATTGAGTTTTGGAGAGTTTTTTTGAGCTCCCTGTATATTCTGGTTATCAGTCCCTTGTCAGATGTATAGCTAGTGAAGATTTTCTCCCATTCTGTGGGTGGCCTCTTCAATTTAGAGACCATTTCTTTTGTTGTATAGAAGCTGTAAATCTCTTTCTCTAGCCATATGAGGAGCCATTTCATCTAAAGTGTCCCAGGCACAGAAACAAGCTTTGTCCTTTCTTCTGTCAATCTGTCCATCCTCAGTGGATTCCCACTATGGAATCTACATTGGAAGGGGAAAAGCTTTCCTCCCAACAGTAGCATCTCACTTAACCCTCCCAACAACTCTGTTGTCCTCCCGTTTTCCAATTGAGGAAACTGAGCCATGGAGAGATTAAGAAAGTTTCCTAAGATCACACAGTAGTTAAATAGCAGACATGGGAGAAACAAATAATAAACAAGAAAATAAATTTTAAAAAATAGCAGACATGGGGTTTGGATGCTTATTATTTGAAAAAAGGAATAACATAGGCACTTTCCTGACATAGTAAGTACACAATGCTAGTGTCCTAGAACAGCTGAGCAATTGATTTTCTTTCTGCCTTTTCCTTGGATGCTTGGAGCCAGAAGGCCAGAGGTACTGCAAAAGTTGGAGTAAGCAGTGTGGCTCAAGACAATTCAGGGAAAAGAGGTTTTAGAGGAAGTTCACAGGAAGTTAAGAGCCAAGTAAACATCATGACCCTGTGAACACACAGCACTTGTGCTCGGACACCAAGATGAGAAGGAAAAGAGAGAAAAGATGCTCATGTACCTAAGTATGGGTTATGCACCTGCTTAGAGGCCCAGAGGTCCCCCGAGAGATTGTTTTTTAGACCAGAGATTCTCAGTCTTTTTCTGAGCTTGATGCCCAACCCTGATGAGGATCTTAGGCATAAATTTCTCCTCAGTCTCTCCCCCAGGAAACCTCTGGAAGGGACTCAGTGAGAGAGATGTTATTTTAAGGAGAACCATTAATCTGGTCACATTTATTTAATTATCACAAAGACTGTTATAAAAGATTCTACTACTTTATTAGTAGTCATGTAGGTATGACATCTACCTGGACTATAGAAAACCAGACATTTGGTCTCTGTGCTTTGGTTCATCTGATTCCAAAGAGATTGAGTTGCCACAAAAGTGGCAACCTCCTTAACACAGAGAAACTAAAGCAGATACCTTAAAGCAACTGAGGCCAATAGGAAAAGGGGAACAGGTACTAGAGAAAAGGTTAGATCAAAAAGAATTAACCTAGAAGGTAACACCCACGCACAGGAAATCAATGTGAGTCCATGCCCTGTATAGCTACCCTTATCTCAACCAGCAAAAACCCTTGCTCCTTCCTATTATTGCTTATACTCTCTCTACAACAAAATTAGAAATAAGGGCAAAATAGTTTCTGCTGGGTATTGAGTGGGGGGGAGAGGGAGGGGGCGGAGTGGGTGGTAAGGGAGGGGGTGGGGGCAGTGGGGAGAAATGAACCAATCCTTGTATGCACATATGAATAATAAAAGAAAAATGAAAAAAAAAAAAAGTTGTATTTTGCCATTTTCAACAACAACAACAAAAAAAAGTGGCAACCTCAAATGTTTCTCCAGGTTCCCAGATCAGACCTCTCTGGACCTCTTCCCTTGGTTCTATTTTGTTTGTTTATTTATTTATTTGAGACAAGGTTTAGCTACATGGCCCAGGTTAACCTCAAACTGGCCATCCTCCTGCCTCAGTCACCTGAATTGCTGTGATTACAGGCATGTACCACCACATCCAGCTTCCCTACCTCTTCTTCCTTTCCACCTTGACAAGCAAAAACACCATCATGGAAAGGCACCAACATTCAAAGAGCTATCACCTACTTGGCTAATCTTGAATGTAGAGGAGAAATTATAGTCAACTAAAACTATCAGGGTACTTACTGATATGTAACCAAAAAACAAAGATCAGATTTCAAAAATAAAGAGGGTAACCTGGAAAAGTCTTAAACTGAGCATCATGGCCCTTGGAGTTGCCTCTGCAGAGCAGTTAATCATGTACCCAAATAACCAGATCGATAGCCATGATTGTTCCCTTCAGTTGTCTTTTCCTGCTGTCTCTCCTCAATTCTTATAGCCAAGAGGAAGATAATGGAATCACTTCTTTTTGAAAGGAAAATATGGATAGAAAGCAAGTTTATATATTATAAAGTGACATTCTCTAAATTATTTATGTCAATTATAAGGCTTTGACATCATTTAGAGTTTATAACATCTCCACACATGTCTTTATCTGGTCGATCCCAGGGTCCATCTGTCTGTTATCTCCTAGAGAATGTGGAATAAATCACTCCTGAATGAAGGGTAGCGCTTATGTCTGTATCTTGGGAGGGTTGAGATGAGGAGGGTATTTGAGTTAATTAAACTTTCACAAATCACTTCATTGAAAAAAAAATCTAATATCACCTAAACATGGTGTAGTCATATATCTCTGATGACAGGTCCTAAAATTAAACTCTTGAATACTCAAAACTTGGGTGATTTTCTAAAGACCTTTGGTACCCTTGAAAACCAAAGTAGACTGTGTTAGGTTGTTGTTTCTCAGGCTCATCAAGCAGTCATTGTACCTGCAGGAGAGGCCCACACTGCTGGCCTTCTCAAGTTTCTCTTCCAAGAGACAATAAACAATTCCTCCCTGAAGAGTGATGAGACAGAGCTTGCCTCTCAAGTTCAAAGAAGATGGAAGTGTGAGGTGAGGTCAGGGAGACTCTGGCAGTCAGGGGCTGACCTTGAAACCCATCCAACAGATATGGGTCAAATGTAGACTGTGCTTAAAACAGAAATCTTGAACCCAAAGGTCCTCAATTTCAGGAAAATTGAAGCACCTTCCTATTTGCTTTTAGCTACCCACTGTTTGAACAGCATTGTTAAGTTTTCTTTTGCCTACACCTTTCTTGGCCATGAGAACCATGTCTGAGTGAATTGTTATCTATTTCAACAGGGGCATCTCCTTTGTGAGTTTTCCAGGTACCTTACACCAGGAAGGGCCTCTCTTACACCTCTACCAAGGGCTAAGTGTTCCCTCTCTGAACTTTTGTAGCACTTGAGTCTCACCTTGAAGCTTTTGCTTTATCATATGCATTCATTATATCAGTTCATTGGTCTTGTGGGGATGGGAGAGTCACTTTGTTGGCAGTGCAATGAAAATAGAGCAGAGAGAAGGAGACCACATGTAACTCTCTATAACAGATGAGAACAAAGGCAGCATAGTATGAGGAGACGAGATAACCAATCCTACAAAAATTTTAGACATAAAGTCCTTAGAACTTGGTTATTGGTTGTTTGCTCAGACTTGGGGTAAAGGGAGGGATAACTTGAGATGATGGGTGATTAGTGGTATCCCATACTGAAGTAGGGAATATAGAGAATATGGAGCATTAAGGAGCAAGCAAAGCAAGGAGAAGTCTATGAACTAATTGTTGAACATGCTGAGTTTGAGGCTCTGTGGGACTTGGGTGAATATAGGGAGTAAGCAGTTGAATTTAAGACTGGAGCACAAGGAGGTTTAGGACTGAAAATATAGACTTGGTCTTTGTGGTCATCATGGAGGTATGCCACTTAGATCTCCTGTTGGGAGAACCTGCTACAGGGAGCATAGTTGGCAAATAGCTTTCTGCTCTTTCCCCCTGCGGTGTTGGCTTAGGCCATGCCATCCCTTGGCTGCAATGCCCAATGCCTGAGTATGGGCCATGCCCTGCGGACTTCTCTGACTCAGACTTTCTTAGGTCTGTACTGCAATGTGAACCTCTTTCTACCTCCCAATCCTTCTTCCTTCCCACTTCTTTTTTGCAAATGTTTGGCTGGCAGAATGGTCTGAAGGTTCTCTTCTGCTCTTGCTCCTTCTCTCCTTGGTCCCTTATCAGCATTTCTCCTAATAATGTTTTTTGCACATGCATTCCACTTTAGTGTCTGCTCCTTGGACAACCTGAACTGACAACATTGAGTCATTGATACACATAGGTATTAATTAAAAGAATGGGAGTAAGCTGGATATCCTTGGGAGGACATACAGCAGGAGAAGAAAAAAAATGAAAAGTTAAAATGCATAAAAAGGAATTGAGGAGGAAAACTAACAGTTAGGTAATGATAAGAGGGGCTTCTGAGGCTGATCTGGGCTTGAATCACATTGTTCAGAGCTAGTTGCTTAGCTTTTGTAAACTTCACTTTCTTTGTAGGTGGGAAAAATAACAGTATTCATTAAAGATGTGTAGATCAAGAGAGGATTGTGGTCAAATGAGAGCCTCAGCGCTCAGAGGAGAGCTCTTCATTATACGTGGAAGGTAAAATATTCCAAGACAGGAAGAGAATGAAGTTCTGCATGACAGGAGATCCTGAGGAACCAGGAAGAATGGGATCCACACCACAGAAGGAACAGTTAGTCTGGGCAGCAGGAAGGATGGGTGATGTTCTGAGACATTATAGGTAAAGAAGAAGACAGGCAGAGGTCAGAAGACAGAAATGTGAAGCCGTGCCCAAGGGGTGACTTCTAATTTTCTCTCCAAAAAAGTCACCAAGGTTGTACCAGTTGAAGAGGGTAAAGGTGGGGAAGGCAACTTGAAAAAAAGGGGAAAAATACATTTAATTTCTCTGTATGTCCCTTTTCTCCCAGCAGTGTTTACCAAATTCCTCCCCTGTGACAGTCCTGGACTGAGAACTTTCACACAGCTGTTGTCCTCAGTGTGCACCACTGCTGTGGGAGGTGGGTAGCTTTATTCCCATTTCATAAATGGGGACAGCTGAGGCTCAAAGAGATTGAGTCATTGGTCTAGGGTGTACAATGCCTACCAAAAACTCAATAAATATTTGCCAAAAGAATGCCCTACAGAGACCACACTCTCCTGTGGCTTGTATCCTTGCATGATGCTTTTTCCAAGAGTCTTTTTGCCACTGAGTACATTCTTACATATTTAAGTCTTGTACAAGTTATAAACTTTAAAAATTGTCACAGTAATGAAAAACATAAAAAAGTGGCTGGGCAAGGAAATGCCAGGGCTACTTTATTAGCCCCAAACAGAAAAGCTACTTACAAGATTATGACTGATTGGGAAATGAGATTTAGTTGGACAAAGTGCCTGAAGTTCTAGTCTCTAACATTTCCATCAAGGACCTCCCTCAGCGTCAGAATTGATGTGTGGACTGTTTTAGTTTTGTTGTTAATCATAGCTGAATGGAAATGTCTGCCAAAACATTTCACTGAAGGATTTAAGATATAGTTTCCAAGTCTGCAGCTGAGGGGCAGCAGCTGATGTCAATGTTTGCATGATAGCATTCACCAGTTCATCTGGTGGAATGAAAAATAACCAGTTGTGTCTTCGGGAACACTGGGTATTACTAATACCTTTAAGTCAAAACTCTAACTTGTGTTTTTCTTGCAGTTACACCAGTCAAAAAGAGAATGTTACAAGTAATAAAATTGTTCATGAATGGGGCACTAGATTCCAAGTTCCTCGTGGGCAGGGATTGGGTCTTATTTAAATTTCCAGTATTCATTTGAGAGGACTGACCAGTGTTTGGCACACAATGTGTGCTAAATAAATTCTTGCTAAATTAAGTTGAACTGCATCAACATTGCAGAGAAGTAGTCAGAGATTGGTAAACCATTTAAACCTGCTTCATTTTTCTTCCAGCACAGAGCACAGAACTGTCACACAAGGATGCTGTGGACATGAACACTCTAATTTATTATTGAGGTTCAAAATGAATTATTAATCCCTGAGAATAATCCATAGCCAGGGTTGTCTGTCACTGCAACGGGAGGAGAAGGGGTAACTAATCTTCCTAAACTGTCGCCTTCCCTGTGCCCCCCCAAGTCTTTGTTTTGCAGCTCTTTGGAGCTGTGGTTCTAATTCTCATTCTATTCCTGACTTACTGTTTGACCTCAAAATGAGTCACTTAATCTCAGTTAATACGTAAGTTTCCCCTTCAGTGAGAGCCAAAGGGGCCTGGCTGTATAGTTAGCAAATATCAGGCCTCAAAAATTGGATGTGCTATTCAGTGCCATCCATCATTGCTCTAAGGCCAGTGGAAATGAATCACAGACACAAAGCCCCATGTGGACTCCCTCAACTCCTCCCAAATTAGCCCTTGGGACTGCTCAGTCATTGTGGAGTTCAGTTAGAGAGAAAAGATAAGGGAGTCAGGGATGGTTGCCCCAAACCCAAAGGGGGAGATTCTCTGGCAACAGGGGAGCGAGGCGAGAGCTCAGCAATCTGACCAGAATCACTGTGATTTGAACACCCACTTAACCACCTTAGAAAGAGCAAACTGTCCTCTGCTTTTAAAAGATAGATGAAAAAGATGCTGTGTAGTCAGCCCTCAATAGTTTTAATTTAAGAGAAGTAAAATGCAAGTTTGTAGAATAAATCAATTATGGAGTAATTATAAACACATTTCTGGGATTTACCACTGGCTTGCTTCCTTTATTTTATTTTTTGCAGTACTGAGGATTGAACTCATGCCCTTGAGTGCTTTACCACTTGAGCCATGCCCCCCAGTCCTAGCTTTCTTTAAATAGAAAGCATCTCTAAGTGGTGTTGCATGCCTATAATTCCAGCATTCAGGAGGCTGAGGCAGGAGGATCATGAGTAGAGGCCGGTCTGCGATACATAGTGAGTTCTATACCAGCCTCATTATAAAGCCAGACTCTGCCTCAAAACAAAACAAAACAAAACCCAAGGGCTGGGTGTAACTCAGTGGCAGAGCATTTATCTAGCATGTATAAGGTCCTGGGTTCCATCCCCAGCAACACACACACACACACACACACACACACACACACACACACAGAGCAACTCCAGAGTCTTTTTAAAAAAGACAAACTTTAAAGCTTAGATTTGTATATTGTACTTCAGTATCAATCTGAAAGTAAAAGGATTTCATGGCTTATCCCAGAGAGTGATGGATCATGAAGGATAAAGTACAGAAGAAGCAGAGGCTGTGATTTCCTTAGCCAGGCTCCCAGCATCCTTCCTGCTGCCTAAGCCCATATTTCCCAGGGAGGAAAAAGATCCACAGAGGAAAAAGCCCACATCCCTGTGAGAAAGATTTAGAAGGACCCTGGGTAGATGACTCACCTCTGCTACAACAGAGCTTAGAGACCATTGCCCAAAGGATATGATCAATTGCAGTGGCTGTAGTCACAGGCCTCCTAGGGCACAGATCAACTGGGAACCTTGCAGATACCACATGGCCTAGCTGGTCTCTAGAACAGGGGCCCATGTTGATGGAGGGGGTCAGACCTCAAAAATGGCTGTGTCGTATGTTATTGCACATCTGCATGCTCTGCAAGCTATGCTTTTGCAAACACCAGAAGGGTGCCCTTCAGTTCCCACTGCCTTGCTAGCTGGCTCACAAAATCATCTGTGCACTTCCTGGGTTGCAGCAGTAATAATGGACTCTTTGATCACACATGAAAACAACAGCAGTCCACTTGCAAGGCTATGAATCTTATCTATAGCTTTCCGAAGTGACTGATGACACAAGTCCTTAGCATAGCAGAGTGCCCCAGGAATCTCAGTGATAACAGTAGTTTATAAATTTGTTGTTTTGCAACAGTACTTATATGCTTCATGAATCATGGTAGAATTCCATAAAATATTCAATATGGTAAGACATTAAAATGGAAAGTAATGCTTTGCACATGGCTAGAATAGAAAGGGTGATTTCTCAATGTTTGGGAGGAAAAATGGAACCACTAAAAAAATCCATTTGAAAAATGACATTTATTTAAAAGGACAATCCAGTTCAAGCAGTAACAAAATGCTCAACTGGAACTGTACCCACCATTGAGGACAGGTGGTCCTCTGCCAATAATATGGATCCCATAAATAGTAATCAGATTGAGATTTTTATTCTGTTCATTTGTCAAGGTCTACTTCAAAGGAGGGCTTGGCTTTAGGTACAACAGCTCCTCCAAATTACTGTTCAAGAGAATTAAGGTGAGATCCAGTCTGGTTATTTTCAGTTTGCATCTCCTATTGAGGTTGTTGAAAGGAAGTGGTAGGAGAATGACGGTTGTCTTCTGTTTTACCAAAGTTATGAGTTAAATGATAAGAGTTTTGGAAGTGGATAGTAACTCTTCTTTCCCCCCCCCCTTAATATTGTTGAATGCTTATCATGTCTTGATTACCTTAATGTTTATATCTAATTTTTCAATGTTCTTTGTAGTGGAGTACATTGTCTGCCATGAACCCACTTGCCTTTCTTTTGGTAATAGCACCTGGGTTTTATTTATTTATTTGTGGTACTGGGGTTTGAACTCAGGACCTACAACTTGAGCCACTCCACTAACCCTATTTTGTGATGGGTTTTTTCCAAAATAGGGACTGGTGAACTATTTGCCAGGGGCTGGCTTCGAACCATGATCCTCCTGATCTCTGTCTCCTGAGTAGCTAGGATTACAGGCCTGAGCCACCAGCACTGGGCTTCTTTTTTTTTGGGGGGGGAGTTATTTTGGGGAGCCTTCTCTCCTTCACCTTGAAGATGGAGGTGCATGCATGTGGGTGACCATATCTAGGTAGGGGCAAGAGGTTTAGTCCTAGCCAATCTGGGCTTGACATTCAGGATTAATTCAGGACAAGCCTAAAGTTATTTGAAAAGGGGTAGCCCAGGGCATCTGCTGAACTATGGGATAGGAAAGCCTCTCTCTTTCTATAAGGGTTTCTAGCTGTAAGCAGTTTGCCATCTTGACACCATGAGGCAATGACCTTCCATAGAAGAAAGGAGAGTTGCCTGAAATAGAACAGTGATGACTTCATCTAAGCACCTTCATACATGACTTTCTGCTGAAGCCTGTTTGAATTTGCTCTCTGCTACTTGAAATTGACAGTGTTCTGACTAGTGCATAAAATTCTTGCTATTGTTTTCTCCTCTAATTTATTTATGTTTCAGGTTTTCAGGCCCAAAGAAAGAAGAATGGTAAAATGGCTATCTGTGTACCCCTCACCCACATTCACCAACTATTAGCAATTTGATGCACTAGCATTATTTCCATCTATCTTTCACATTTTGTTTTACTACTAAAGAACACCAGCAGTATTAACACACTAAAAACATTAAATCAATAAGGTATTTTTTAATTGGTAGCTATATTTAAATTTTTTCAATTGTCCTCAAAATGTCTTTTTATCTTTTTTTTTTTCATTAGGAATCATCAGTCAAGTTTCCTGTACTGCATTTGGTCTCTTTTAATTTACAACGATGCACTTGTTTTGGTTGTATTTTTTCTTTAATGACATTGTCTTCTATTTAATTTTGTTGAGCCCAGATCAGTTGTCTTATTGGATGTGCCTCATCCTGGATTTGTCTGGTTGTTTACTCAGGAGTAGAGTCACTGTTTTAGCACAAATACTTCCTCGGTAGCATATTATATATATTTCTGTGCCTTGCTTTTTTTTTTTCTCTTAACACTATATATTGGAAGTAAGTCCATTCAACCCATAATAATTCTCTCCAGTCTTTTGAAGGCTTGTATTATTATACATTATTTTTCATTATGTGAAAAATGTATAATTATTATATAATTAGTATAATTATTAAAATAGCTAAATTTAAAATAACTTATAATTATTACATAATACTAAGTTATGTTGTATAATTTATATAAAGGTCTTCTAAGGATAACATAGGATTGTTTTCTAATTTTTCTTTTCTTTCTTTTTTTTTTTTGGCAGTACTGAGGGTTGAACTCAGGGCCTTGAACTTGGTAGGCAGGTACTCTACACTTGAGCCATTCTGGCAGCCCTCATTTCCTAATTTTTCTATTACAAAATTGCCACAGTGAAAAATCTCATATAAGCAAGGTATGATGATGATATACACTTGTAATCCCAGCTATTCGGGAAGGGGAGGCGGGAAGATTGAGTATTCTAGGCCAGCCTGGGCTAACTTATGGAGATGCTATTTCAAAAACAAAATGTAAAAAAAACAAAAGAAAGCTGGGGATGTGGCTCAAGTGGTAGAGCACCTGCCTAGCAAGCACGAGGCTCTGAGTTCAATCCCCAGTACTGACAAAAAAAAAAAAAAAAAAGGAAGAAAGAAAGAAAATTATCATATATGTTGTTGGAGGTGTGGTTTTGGATGAGTTTCTAGAAGTGGCACTGCTGAGTCAAGGGGAAGTGATTATTAGTTTTCTTCGACATTGCTTAGCTCTCTTCTATAGGAGCTTGGCAAAGTGTTTGACATACAGTATTCTACCTTGTCTTTTAGAAATTTTACTTGTATTTTACATTCCAGAGAGGTTTTTTTTTAAATTTGTTTATCTAGTTTTTTTTTGAGACAGTCTCACTATATAACCCAGGCTGACACTGAACTCAAGATCTTCCTACCTCAGCCTCCTGAGTGCTGGTATTACAAGTACGCACTACCATGCCCAGCTTTCCATACAAGTTTTTTTTTTTTTTTTTTGGTTGCTGTTGTACTGGGGTTTGAGCTCACAGCCTTCATGCTCGTTAAGCAGGCACTCTACCACTTGAGCCACTCTGTCAGCCCCATACAGGTTTTTGAATATACTTAGGGAATAATTTATTTTTCACTAATCCTTTTGGTTTCACAACATTTAACAGTGTGTTGGTTATAGAATCTGCTCAACAGGTGCTGAATGAGTGAGTAAATGAATGAATCCACGAGTGAAGAAGGAGTTACTCTTTTCCATGATATCAGCATTCTCACTCAACTGGAAACACAGGCCCAAATGAAATAAGAACATTTTTCAAGGCCAATCTGTAAGTCAGCATAATGGATTGATAAATATGCAGACAAGCAAGAAAAGGTAGCATGCTAACTCTGAATTTTTGAAATAGCAACCAAAGCATATTTGATTAGCATTTACAGTGTGCTAGGTAAGATAGATACCAAGTATAAAGATGATGTTCTGGAGCTGGGAATGGTGGCACACCTGTAATCCCAGTGCTTGGGAGGTGGAAGCAGGAGGATCTAAAGTTTAGGCCAGCCTAGACTACATAGTGAGTTCCAGGCCAGCTAGGGCTGCATTGTGAGTTCCATTTCAAAAATCTGAAAGAAAATGCAAAAAGTAAACTAAAAACAAACAAACAAACAAACAAAAAAACCAACTAACCAAAGAGTCAACCAAAAAAAAGAAAAACAAAAATAAACAGGTGATAGTCTGGAGCTCAAGTTTACAATCTAGCTTCGTCTGCTGTGGATACAAGACACTTAAACTCAGTGACAAGAAAGGGAGGGTATAATAAATACCAAATGGACAGGTGCAGAAGTTTTACTGTGGCAGGAGTTGTGAGGAGGTAACACAACTGTCGTTTGCATGGGGATGGGGACATAGAGACAGATTCCCCTGCAGACTTGAGACTTGATTTAGATGAGGCAGTATTTACATCAGAAGGAGGCCTGAGGAACAACAGGGGAGCTCACACTGTCATCCAGAAAAAATAAGTAAATCAGTCTGGCTGCAGCAGGGAGGTCATACAGGACATTGGTGGGTATTGGAACCTATAGTTTGAGGCCAAATTTGGGGAAGTTAGAATGCCCCGGGAAGAACTATGGTAGACTACAATGGCTAGAGTTTGGTTTGCATGCTTTCTCATGACCCTCATTTCTGCCTCTGCAGTAGTCCTTCCCTACCTTTTATGGTCCTGGTGAGTGTGAAACTATGGGGTCAGTCATCCTTCCCCTCCAAAGGGTGACACATAGCTGATGACAGTGACTGTTCAGAATGGATGCTGGAGAGACAGACAAGAGTTCTGATCATCATTAGAGCTCCTGGGTCCACAGTGCCTGGTCAGTGGCCCCACCTAGATTTGCGTGGTATATGTAAACCAGCAAATTATTTTTCTGTTTCAGCTGGTTTGAGATTGGTTCCTGACATTTGCATCTGAAAGAAGCTGACTGATAAGAGAGGCTTAGACTTCATCGTACAAATCAAAGCTTCTCAAAATGATTTCTTTGATCATTGGTCCTAGAGATTTTTCTAAAAAAAGAAGTTTCATGGTAAAACAGGTTGGGTAATAGTGACTTCCTTTGTAGATATATTAGCACATTAACACATTAAACACTCTAAGAAGTCCTCATATCTTGTGCTGAAACCTTCCATTTGTCCCTGTATGTCCACTATGCTTTGTCCTCTTCTACTCTGTTCCCTAGGAGACTGACTTGCACTGTATCAATGGACCCCTTGCCTTTGACTTTAACTGGATTTGGTTATTAGCAGGAGACAACAGGAGGTCAGGGGGAGGGAGGAGAGTGTGGTGGGACTGTTTATTTCCCTGGCTTTGTCCTGTCCAGTCATCACAGGCTGGCTGTGTTCCTCAACTCATGGGCATAGATGCTGCTGGCTGTCCCTCTCCAGGTGCAGTATCCTTTCCCTGGTCCTGTAGATAGTTAATGGCTCCCTGCCAGTACCACTGCTGGTTACCATCCCTAGGCCACTGCACTCTCCTTTGTAGCTTCCTTAAACCCTGTCCTGTCTTTTACTAAACAGTCCTGAAATTACTCAGTTGAGCCTGTTTTTTCCTGCCAGGGCCTAATTGAAATCATATTGCTAATCGATCCATTATTTTCCATAAATGATTTTTGCTTTTTATTAATTTTTTAAAATTGAGGAGCACCTATCACTGTGCCACAGAACACAAGTTTTAACCACTGTTTGGTAATAGCCTTGGCAGTGGCTTTGGCACTAGCTTTGGGCACAGGAAAGATGAAGGCAGCTGGACACTTTGTCATTCTTACACTTCAGCAGTCCACCACAAGCTCCTAGTGCTTCCACCAGACTTGTTTGTTAGGTCTCTGTGCACAGCACCTTCTCACCCTGGTAGCTGTTCTTCCTGCTCTTCTCCTAGGCAAAGTCCACACCTTAAAAAACAACTTGGTTGGGCTGGGAGTATAGCTCAAGTGTTAGAGCACTTGCAGGACCTGAGTTCAAACCTCATTACCACCAGAATAAATAAATTAATTAATTAAAAAATGAAAATTAAACACAGTCCAGTACATGTCACCATTTGCCCTTGGACATATCCCCAAAATGCTAGAGTTCACTCTGAGCCCTATTACTTACAGGGCCACTGAAATTTACCCATATCCCTGTGGATGAAGGTCATGGATTGTTTTGTTTTGTGGTACTGGGTTTGAACTCAGAGCCTCGAGCTTATTAGGCAGATGCTTTATCACTTGAGTCATACCTGAAGGTCATGTTTTAAACTTTTGCCTGGATCATTCACTTTTCTCAAGTTTGACCTCTTCTCTTGAGGTAGATTAACATTCCTTGAAGACAGGAATATCCTCACTTCCTCCATATCTCACAATTTCCAACAAAGGCTATACACAGAGAATAGCCCTCCTTTGTCTCTTTACTGATTCATAGACATGCCATTTTCCCCTCCCAGACTTTTTTTTTTTTTTGAGACAGGCTCTTGCTATGTCACCCAGGCTGGTCTTGAACCCCGTTCCCTGCTTCTCCTCAGCTTCCCAAATAACTGGCACTATAGGCTCTTAGCACCATGCCAGGTGCTATATACTTCCATACTGGATTCAATTCCATTGTAGTAGAAGACATTCCCTGATCACCCCAGACAACTGTGATTTCTCAGGCTTCTGAAGCCCTGATTACCCACAAAGCAAACACTCGTGGACTCTGATATATAGTGTTATCTGGAACTATTGCTTGTGTCCTAGGACCAGTTAACTCTTTAAGCACTTCTATCATGGAGCCTTAGCAGGTTTATAAGCACTGTTATGGCTGAATTATGTCCTAAACTCAGTACCTCAGAATGTGACCTTATTTGGAAATGGGATCATAGCAGATAGAATTAGTTAAAATGAGGTCATGCTGTTGTAGGGTAGGCCCCTAGTTCATCCTGAGTGGTATCATAAATAGAGGCCTTTGGACACAGACATGTACCCAGGGAGAATATCACGTGATGATTACACTTAGGCTGCCCCAAGCCCACCAGAAGCTAGGGGAGAGGCTTGGAACAGATTCTCCCTCACAGCCTCAGAAGGAGCCAACCCTGCCCACATCTTTATCTTGGCTTCCAAACAGTCACTGTCATTCAAGCTACCCAGCTTGTGGTGCTTCATTATGGTTGTCCTAGCAAACTAGAATAAGCAACTTAAGGACAAGAATCATCTCTTGGAATGGGTGTGATGGTTCAGGCTTGTAATCCCAGCATTTGGGAGGATGAGGCACAAGAATCATAAGTTTGAGGCCAGTTTGGGCTGCATAGCAAGATCCTATTTCCTCCCCTCCCCCCCACCGAAAAAAAAAATCACATCTTGGGGCCTCATAAGTAGAATTCTAATTGCAGATCTACCACTTGTTTCTTATGTCACTTTTGGCAAGTTAATTCCTGCTCTAAACCTCAACTTTCTCTTCTGTAAGGTAGAGATAATTTGGAAAGTTGTTTTAGGGATTAAAGAAGATACATTAAAATGTTAGGCACAGTGCCTAACACAGTTAAAATGTTCAATAAATGCTAGGTCTTGTCATTCCTGTCATTCTAATCCTCTTATTTTACAAATGAGGAACTAGGACCTTCAAAGTGTCTGAGCCCACACAGTAAAGTTGGCAGCAAATGTGCCAAACCAAACCAACCAAATGAACAAAAATTAACCTTCCCCCTAAAAGCAAACACAAACAACATTAAGAAACTCACTCCAAATTGATATGCTTCAACTCCTGTATATACTATATTTTTCATTCTTGAAGAGAACCGTAGCATGGTGACGTTAACTGGATGGTACTTCATGTGTGCTTTTGCTAACTGCTGTGTTACAGCTAGGGCCTTGAGTTTGAGGAGCAGATCTCTGTGGGCTTTTTCCCCCATCCACAAATAACTGAGATAAGTTGTATCTTAAAGCAAACTATCCATTTTTCTAAACAAAATTAAATTTCTTTGCTCAAGAATGGCATGAATCAAATAATATATTTATATTAGAAATGGGAGCCATAATGAATGAGAAAAGTTAATAGAAATAGGTTTGTAGAACACCACTATTTCGTATGCATAACCACTGTCTGTGTCTGTACAACTTATCAAATGATGCTTGGGTTAATTTTAAATCCGAATCCCTCCCAAATGCAGGGTCTTCACCTCATGTACATCTCATAATAACTTGTCCTTCCAGTTCGTGACTTACTTCCCTCTCATTTGAATCTAAGTGGAGGTGAAGCCTGCTACAAAATGATTGGTTTCACCATTCCTGCCCCATAATTATGCTTATTCTGCTGACATAGGTCAACATTGATAATGTCTATTAAACTGTGGTTTTCTTATAGAATTGGTAATCAATGGCCATGCTTTTTGTGCAGAACCTGCTGCTTATCCAAGTGTCTGTCTCTCAGCATGGTGAGCAATCATTCATCAGCTGAACAGGTGTGGCCAGTAAACTTACTGCCACCCGCTACAGCGGTGGAGGATCTTGTTTCAAACACTGGATGGATCCCATGAGTTTATCATTTTAACATGACAGGTTACTCAGTAAAAGCAGTGGGAAGTAAAAGCATGAAAGAGTGATTAAATTCTGAGCTCTCAGGGTTTTCTGTTCTCTTCTGTCAGTCCATGACAACTTGCATCAGAGAAATTTCGTTTTTTCAAAACTGTAAAGGATATTGAACTAGCTCCCCTGAAAAACAAACTTGGACGCCCTTATTTCTGAGATAAAGATGTCAGGAAATTCAACTAGAATCAACATTTGACAGGTTAACTTTATTTATTTTTTTAGTTTTGTAGGCCTCGGCCCCCCTCTCCCTGCAACCTTTAAAGCCGAAAGGGAGAAAGGAATGTTTAAAGAAAAAAGGAGGGAAAAGGCTTGTCAAGCTGACAATCAGCCCTTGCTCTTAACATCTCCTCCAGGGACAGTCAGAAGATCCCAGGGGCCGATGGGGTAGGGTAGAGGGCAGCTCTCTTTCATCAGCTAGCAATTTCAAAAGCACCTGCCTGTGTTTCCGTGCTTCAAGAGCGGTCATGTCAGCCCATCCCTTGTCCCTTCTTGTTTTCTATAATCCCATGATAAAGACCATTGTTGACAAGAGCACAAAATATCCTGAGCCCTACTCCTGAGTATTTTTATTTTTGTTTTTTCTGTTTTCCAATTCAGAATCAGTATTGATGGTCTGGTCCTCTGCATTCCTAAATGCTAGGTGACAGGGCAGGGAGCAGTGGTGTTGGGGGGAAAAGAGGAGAAGATCTTTGACTGCAGAAAACTTTCATTCTATCCCAGCAGAAGCAGAAATTGTAGGTTTGACTTCCATGCACTTCAGGAGTTACAGAGGGTTTAGGGGTTTCCTGTGGCTCTTGATAATCACATCCGTGCCTACATGAGTTTACCGAGAAGAGCGTCCTTAAGCTCTCAAAGTTCTGCCCCTTAGAAAAAGTAAAAGAGTACTGTTTCATAACAGGGTTTCTTGGCTGGAGCGTAAGTAATAAGTTAGTGCATAAGGTTAAATGAGTTTTAGCCAAAGTGTAACTCCCAGTTATCTGGTTGTTGAAGAATTATGAAGGAAAGAGAGTGATTGCTCTAAGCGTTCAAGATATCAAATATTTACAGTGACTGAGTCTATGACAGAGGATTCCCTTTCACATTTTTTTTTTTGGTGGCACTGGGGTTTGAACTCAGTGCTTCACCCTTGCTAGGCAGGTGCTCTACCACTTAAGCCACTCTGCCAGCTCTTTTTTTTTTTTGTGGTGCTAAGGTTTGATCTCAGGGTCTACACCTTGAGCCACTCCACCACCTGGCTACTGAGTGGCTTTTTTATTTTTTGTGATGGGTTTTTTTGAGATAGGTTCTTGCGAACTATTTGCCCTGGCTGGCTTCAAACCATGATCCTCCTGATCTCTGCCTCCTGAGTAGTAGGATTACAGGCGTGAGTCACCAGTGCCCGGCTTCACAGGGTTTTTTGTGGCAGGTATACTGGGCATGCAAAATTTGACAAGACACATTCCTTGACCTCAAGGAACTTACTTTCACTGATGAATAGAGTATACAGATTAACTACCAACAAGAGGACTAATCCAGCTGCAGTCTGTAGTATGAATTAAAATTGGAAGAGATTGAAGAATTGGAGGGAACCATTTGGTTTGCTCTAGAAATAAGGAAGATATGAACTTGTTTGGTGGCAAAGAAATTGGAGGGAATGTATGCGAGGGACATGGACTAAGTATGCGATCCAAAAATAGTTTCATTTATGTATTATGAGATGTTTACTCATTCTCTCTTTTGTCTCTTTTATAATATCAGACACTTGTTTGAAGCACTCAGCGAAGAAGAAGGAAAAGGGGGAGGAGAAGAAGGGGAAGGGGGAGAAGGGGAAGGGGGAGGAAAAGAAAGTAGAGGTTTTATCCTCACAAAGTTCTTTGACCAGCTCTGAGTAGGTTCTTTAATCTAGCAGCTCAGTATCATTGACACTCTCTAAAAGTGCTCACAGCCTTTATCCAGAACTGTCCACCCCACACTCTTTCAAATTTGGCTTCCCACCTTTTGCCTAAATCTCTGTTTCTGACCATATCCTAATTCCTTAACAATGGTCCACCTCACTCCCTTCGCAGTACCCCAGCTCTCTTCTCTGTCTTCTTTTCTTAGATTCACTTTCTACTTCCTGTCTGGGGTTAGGCTGATTTTAGGTGCTTTGGGTAAATTCTTGTCCAGTTCGCAAAGCCCTATGGTCTTGGCAACTAGGCACAAGCTTTCATGGCTCCTTTTCTTTTTCCCAAAGCCACATGTTCACAGTCCACAAGACAGATGAGAACAAAGCTATCATGCCATTTTTTTTTATTTTATTTTTGAGGCAGGATCTCACTATGTAGACATGTCTGGCTTTGAATGCCTTCTGTCTCAGCCTTCCTAGTGCTGGGATTGCAGGTGTGCATCCACCCCCATTTTTTTTTTTTGTAACTTTTCTTAGTACATAATAGCTATACAGGGGGTTTCCTTATGACATTTCCATATATGAACACAATGTACCCTGGTTTGGTTTATCCCTTCCATTATTCTCCTTCTTCCCCCTCTCCTTCTTAAAATAACTTCAACAAGCTTCAATGTTCCATTTTCATATATGTGTAGAAAATACATCAACCGTATTCACCCTCTTTTACCCTCTTCATTTACTGTACTTCTCCCGCTAATACCCTCCCCTTACTTGACCTGTTCTGCATTCCTGTTCTTCATTGTTCAAATGTCTACATCATGCACTCTTACGGGCTGAGTAAGGTGCTCTTTCACAGAGGTGGGGGTGGAGCCTTATGAGTTCAACTGAGCTCCAACATGAACAGAAATACTTTCCTAAAGGGGCATCTATTGGTTCAGGCCAATAAGAATTCATCCAGATAATTAAGTGCCCAACTCTCAGACTCTCCTTTAAGGATTGGAGCAGGAAGGGGCTTTAGAGATAATTAGATTCAGCCTTGTCATTTTTTGTGCGGTTTCTTTCTTTCTTTCTTCTTTTCTTTTTCAGTGCTGGGGCTCAAACCCAGAGCCTTGTGCTTACTAGACAAGCGCTCTACCACAGAGCTGTATCCCCAGCTCCAATTCCAGCTTTTATCATTTCTTCCAGAGAAAGAAACAGAAGCACATCTGCTTAAGACCCACAGGGAACTTTTGAACCATTCCTACCTGCCCAATGCATTTTTCCCAAACAGCACACTGCAATGCAACAGTTCCATTACAAACAGAAAGAAAAGATGTGTGTCATTTTGTTTCTAAAATAGTCACCAGGGACTAGTCTTGAGCAACTTATGTGATTGATCAGAGTCCTAGACACTGGATTCCAGAGGGAGTGGCAAGGCCAAAGAGAAGAACAGATTTGAGAAGAGGTGAAACGGTCAAGATCTGTCTGGGAGGAGTTTGGCTAACATACAGTAAAAAAAAAAAAAATAAAAAAAAAAAAATTATATCTGGATCTCAAAAAAAAAAAAAAAAAAGATCTATCTGGGGTGTGCCAATTATATCAGTCACCAAGTAAGTGAGATGGTGACAAATTCGCATAGAGATCCTCGAAAAGTGGAGAGAATTTATGTAATAGTCCCGATCTTTCCTACCCAAACTGTGGCGTAGGACCAGCAGCATGAGCGCACCTAGGATCTCATTGGAAATGCAGTTTTCCAGGCCCCCACAGAAACACAGTATGCACTCTAATGAGATCCTCCAGCAATTTATAGGCACTCCAAAGTTTGAGAGGCAAACAAAGAATTGCTTACTTTGGCTTTTTTCCCTGACTAGCTTAAATTACATTCAGTGTTAGAAAACAGAATTTGAAAACTATGACAAATGAGATTTGCATGGGAACATAGATAGGAGTGTGAAAGAAAGACCATTAGAGAGAATCAGAGCAAGATCAGAGTGAGAGCTTTACCTCTTGAGTAGGTACCTTAAACAACTAGTTCCCTCCGTGCTTTCACTAATTATTTTGCATTAGTACACTGCCAAAGGCCTGTGTTCACAATTAGGTAGCTCTGACAGATGTGGCAGGGTGATTAGGTGCATCTGCCCAAGGCACAGGAAAGTTACCTGTACCCAAGAGTCTATTTCTGACATGATGCAAAACCTCACCCACCCTGTTTTGTTTTGTTTAAAGAACCGCAGTATACTTTGCTTCCTGATAAAATTCCAGGGTCACAATTCAATTCTTCTTTTTAAAAAACTATTTTGATGAATAAATAAAAAATTAGTAAACAGAAATTGGTATTGGCTGCCATCATTTGGGCTGCATTTTGCATGAGTACTTCACCCCTTTCCATATTGGGGGTAAGGAGTGGAGACAAGAGACCCCGGATGACCATGATGCTCATCTGTAAACCAGTACAGTTTAAAGCTTCTAAATCCCAATTAGGCTGCTCGAACCAAATGAGATGCCACAAATGCAACCTAGTGGCTTTTCCCATGGGAAGTCAGAGAAGTGGAAAATATTTCAAGCAATTTGGCATGCTTGCATAACCCTTTTGTGGAAATTCCTGCACTAACAATTTGCAATTAAAGTGAAAGTGAGTAAAAATAGAATGACCTCTCGTTTCCACAATGACTGTATTTTGTAGACGCCATTGAAGGCATGTGCTTTACATCTGACCCATACATAATGACAAAGAAACCAAAAATCATCAACTTTCTTCATGCCTAGCAGCATAGACTATATATCAGGGTGAAGGTTGCTGTTGTAGCATTAATGATATTCTTTGGCTAAGACAGAAGACGTGGTTTATAAAACATATGCAAATCAACAGCCAAGTAAGGGCAGAAAAACACACTCAGTCCAAACTGCAGTTGTGAATTCATATAAATTTAACAAATGTGGTCACCCCCCAGTTTAGCATTAACTACTTGGTATCTGGGATTGAGAATTAACTTTTATTAATCTAATAAAATCTTTAGATATATCATTCTGCAAGATGGGAAAATCATATAATACAAAACACATGTATTTCTGAATTTACTGCTATGAGTTATCTGTGCTATTTCCTTCCCCTTGCCTGGATTCGGTATTCAGTGGGAAAAGTTTTGAGAGTCACTCTGCTAATGTCATTTGCTGTGATTCTTCCAAACATTTCTGATGCCATCAGATAGTTATGGCTTTCCTCTGAAATTTTAGAAACTCTCTGATTAATGTGTAGGGTGTTTGTCATTTGCTGACTAAAAATATCCAGCAGAAGAATTTTTCTGGGATTGAATCACCTACATATGCTAAACAATTCAAGTGCATCCAGGCTATCTGGCAGAGGAGGGAGCCTGTGAGTGAAAATGATCAGTTAATGAACTGAAATTGCAAACTAAACAGAGGTCACCTGACACTCTGTTTGGGTCCAGGGGACTTTTTGCAAGGGATGAGCAGTGCAAATTGGAGGCCAATTATAGAGGCAAGGGCACAGAATGCCCATGGATGTTTTTGGCAAAAGACACTTAACAAAGACATTTAGGCAAGTTAACAATATGAGTTCTCCATTTAAAAAAGATGTCTCTGGCCCAGTGTGAGCATAGCTAGAAGGAGAACAGTTTGGCTAGACAAAACATTATGAATGTTTGAATGAAGCCCAGTGAAATGAGAAGAAAAGAAGTTTAGAGATGGATGGATGTCATGGTGAGGGCAGTGGTAACTGAATTTTTGCTTTGACTGTAGGTGGATGGGTCACGATTCCATTTACTGAGCTAGAGAACAAAAGAGGGAGGAATAGAGTGAGATACTGTTGGATATGTACATGTGTTACAGGTGGGTAGAAACTCTGGGGTTAGAGAGTATGATGCTTAACCTCGACTGTTGATTTGATGGGATTGGAGAGGCATTTGGAGGTTAGTAAAGCACATGTCTGGCTGTGTCTGTGAGGGCATTTCCAGAGAGGATCGGCACATAGGACAGAAACTGAGGGGCAGGGAGAGCACCACTCTGAATGTAGGCAGAACCATCCAACAGGTTGGGGGCCTAGACGGAACAAAAGCAGCAGAGGAAGCCTACCAGACAGGCATGCTCTCTCATTCTCTTCGGGTCCTAGCTGCATAAAGGGAGCAGCTCTGTCCCACCATATCCTTCCACTAAGATGTTGTGTTTTACCATGGCCTAGAAACAACAAAGATGCCTGACCATGGACTAAAACCTCTGAAACTGTGAACCAAAATAAATCCTTCCTTCCTAAGTTTTTTTCCTCTGGTATTTTGCCACCTCAATGAAAAACTACCACAAGGAAGGTCGAGACCATGGTTACAGTATTTGGGAGTTCTCTTCAGAGAGATTATGGCTAAAGTTTGTCGATGTGCATGAAGTTGCTTGTGTTAGTTTTCCATTGCTGTATAAACACCTGAGACAAATTAATTTAAAAGGGGGAAAGTTTATTTGGCTCACAGTTTTGGAGGTTCAGTCCATGGCTGCTTGGCCCTGTTGCTTTGAGCCTGTGGTAGTGTACAGCATCGTGGTAGGAATGTGTGGCAGAGGAAGCTCTTCACCTCAGGGCAGCCAGGAAGCAAAGATAGAGGAAGAAGGGGACCAGGGTCCTAATATCCCCTTGAAGGGCATGCCCCCAGTGACCCAACTTCCTCTCACTGTTCTACACCTCCTAAAGGCTCCACCACCTCCCAGTAGCTGGCAACCAAGCTTTTAATAATGGGCCTTTGGAGGACACTTAAGGTCTAAACTAGAGTATTGCTCAGGTGATAAAGTAGTACAAAAAGACAGAGGATCTCTTGGGGTTGTGGGCACAAGAAGAGGCAGAGCAAGAAAGGGGTTTGGAGAAATAGTCATCACAAGATTTTAGGAGTCAGTTTGAAGAATGGTATGAAATAAGTTTGAGTTCTTTGAAGAATAAATGGACTTTGCCCTGGAAGAGAGCATGTTAGCTTCTAAGGAAGGAGTCAAGAAGTTGTAACCTACAGTCAAAGTTTTGAGATGATAGGTGTCACTCAGTGAGAAGAGTAGTCCACTTGCTCAGACAAAATAGAAGCAGTGGAAATAGACCTAGTAGATTGGTTCAAGTTGTATGGGAATGGAGGGCTCAAGGTGGAGAGGGCGCTGGCTTCTGTAAATTTATTTGTGTATGACCAGCCATACAACTGGCAGAGTGATAGGAACACAATGGGGTGCCTTGTTCTAGAAACAGTTAACTGGTGGAGAGATGGAATGGAGGTCAGACTAGTGGAGGACGTTGGAGTCAGTTTTCTCCAAAAGGGAGAGTTAGCTCTAAGGCAGTTACTATTCCTTAAGTGCTTTTTAAGTGACTTCAGATATGTTATCTCATTCGAGCTTCAGAACAACTTTGTAAGGTAGAAAAGTGAGGCTTAAAGAACCCTGTGACTGCCTGAATCCAGCAAAACCACAAAGCAGAATTTAAACCCACATTTGTGAAACCTCAATGCCCCTGTTCTTTCCTCCATGGCATCAAAGGCATCTATGTTCTGGTAGCAGGTCCTCACCAATGGGCTTGTCTTAGTCTATTTTCTGTTGCCATAACAAAATGCCTGAGACTGAGTAATTTACAAGGTAGAAATTTATCCCCTGCACTTCTGGAAGCTGGGGAATTCAGGAATATGGTGCTGGAATACCCTCAGCATCTCTTTGACAGCTGGTAAGGGCCTTTTTACTACATTGTAACATGTCAGGTGGCATCACATAACAAGACAGAGCAAGTGTTCACAGAGCTCCCACTTTTACAACAGAAATAGTCCAGCAATAACTGATCACTTTGTGAAAGGAGCAGTCTAGTCACAAGGACTGAGCCCTCAGGACTCAAATATCTCCAAAAGGTTCTAATACCTCAAAGTCCCATTAATGTATGAATTTGGGGATTAAGTTCCCAACACGTGTTCCAGGAGGTGCACCCAAACCAAAACAGGGCTGAAACAGAATTCAGGTGTAGGGAGAAAGTCAAGCGTGAGACAAACAAGGCCACTTGGCTCCCAGGGAGGGATAATTGGTGTTCTGAGAAAGATTGTGGTATGAAGAAGGGAGATTGGTAGAGCCAAAGAGCAAAAACCTAGCCTCCAGGACTTTGATAAACTGAGAGGAAGTGAGGCAAGGGCAGCAGCTGTCCCTCAAGAGTATGGGACACCAGGTGTGATCAACAGCAATGATACGGAAGTAAGCTGGGAAAGGCCATTAAAGGGGGATGTGTTTACTTAGGGATGATGGAAATTAGCATGTATATAGAGCAGAGAAATGCCACTAAAGAGGGAGAGGGAGAGGGAGAGGAGAGGAGAGGAGTGATGAATCAAGGCTCAGAGATGCAGGAAGATGGATTTGTTCTGAAAAGATGAAGCCTCCTTTGAGACAGGAAAGAGAGAAGGGTGGGTAAAGACATCATTAATATTAATGATTGAGGAGAGGGAAATAGAAAAATTTAGGTCAAACCACCTCTGTTTTCTTGTTGAAGAAGGAGGATATATTATTTTTGCACTGAAATATAGAAGATTAAAGGAAAATGACTAAAAATGCAAACCAGAGCATCAGGGCATATGAAAACAAGTTGGGTGGCAAGAGGACACAGCATTAAGGACCCAGGAAGGTGGAAATCTGACACTGGAAAGACAGTCATGCAGCTCAAGTCCATTATCTCCCTACCTCTCACGTGGCTTAGGAGGAACACAGGGAGGTAACAGTGCATTCAGTGAGATGACATGAGGAGAAAGACATTGTAATGTGTTCTACAAATCAGTGGCATCCCAATTACTCTTGATTTTACAGACAATGAAACAGATTCATGCATCTCCCAAGATCACTAAGGCCTCAGTGATCTTCCAGAACCCAGTCCCTCTGTTCCTGCCACACATCCAACTGCATGGGAAAAAATTAAGTAAATGAGGTTGTAAATTGAGGTAGTAGGACTCCTCCCTTTGAATTCTTGTTCTGAGTTAGAGGGAAACTAAATCTTATCTATTTTCTACCCTCATGTGGCAACTCTTGAATTACTCCCTTTCTGGCTTAGCGCCCAACAGTCCAGAGAACAAATGTTTTGTCACAATGTGGTGAGATGAAAAGGGTCAAGAAAGAAGAACTGGATTCAGAGGGAGTAATATCACAAGACCTTCAAATATTAAAAGTTAGCAATTTTAGCCTAGCACCACTGGTTCATGCCTATAATCCTAGCTACTTGGGAGGCTGGTAATTCAAGGCCATCCTGGGCCAAATAGTTTGTAAGATCCCATCTCCAAAATAACCAGAGCAAAGTGGACTAGAGGTATGGCTCAAGTGGAAGAGCACCTGCTTTGCAAGGGCAAAACCCTGAGTTCAAACCCTAGCCGCCCCCCAAAGAAAAAAAATTTAGCAGTTTGAAGAAACACTAATTCACAACTACTTTGTGAGACAAAATATGTTTAGCTTGGAGAGGAGACTGCTTAGAGAAGGTATCACACCGTCTTCAGTTTTGGAAGGATGTGGAAGAGGGGCTGGATTTGTCTGTATGACCTAAGGAAATAGTTAGGAACAAATTAGGTAAGTAATAGGAACTTGAGTCCAAGGTATGAAGTCTAATAGTAATAGAATGATTCAAAGACAGAATGAGATGGTTTTTCAGTAGTGAGCTCAAGAGTTAGTCACTAAAGGATTTCAAATGCAGGCTGGACAGTAACTTGGCAAGACTGATATAGTACATCAAAAGGATAATTTGTCTGGAGTGGATTTTCCCAATTTGTGAATAAAAGAACTCCAGGGCCGGGGTGGTGAATGGTGGAGTTATCATAGGGTGGTCTTTAACTCGTGTACACAATGGTGTTGCGTTAGGGGGAATGAAAAATGTGTCTGGCAAGTATATATACTATTCCTTTTCAAACTAGGTACCTTTGTAATTATGATTAGTTATGTCTGTTACAATTAATAAAGTATGAATTCATTATGAATGGAACTGAATTTGTAAAAATCTTTTGACATTTTGCATTTTCTCAAAGTACAGGTATTAACCTTAAAAGTAACTGAGGCCAATAGGAAAAGGGGACCAGGAACTAGAGAAAAGGTGAGATCAAAAAGAATTAACCTAGAAGGTAACACACACACACAGGAAATCAATGTGAGTCAACTCCCTATCCTTATCTCAACCAGCAAAAACCCTTGTTCCTTCCTATTACTGTTTATACTCTCTCTACAACAAAATTAGAAATAAGGGCAAAATAGTTTCTGCTGGGTGTTGAGGGGGTGGGGGAGAGAAGGAGGGGGTGGAGTGGGTGGTAAGGGAGGGGGTGGGGGCAGGGGGGAGAAATGACCCAAGCCTTGTATGCACATATGAATAATAAAAGAAAGAAAATAAATAAATAAAATAAAATCTTAAAAAAAAAAAGTACAGGTATTAAAAATACAACTATTATCATGTGGAAGTTGGTATTTTTTGGTTTAAACTCAGGGCCTTACCTCACACTTGCTAGGCAGGCATGCTACCACTTGAGCCACTCTGCCAGCCCTATGTAGTTCTTAAAGCCTTTTTATTTTTAAGGTTAAAAGGGCTCCTCAAAGACCTCTACAAGGAAAACTATACACTTCTGAAGAAAGAGATTGAGGAAGACTATAGAAAGTGGAGAGATCTCCCATGCTCATGGATTGGTAGAATCAACATAGTAAAAATGTCGATACTCCCAAAAGCAATCTACATGTTTAATGCAATTCCCATCAAAATTCCAATGACATTCATTAAAGAGATTGAAAAATCTACTGTGAAATTTATATGGAAACACAAGAGGCCACGAATAGCCAAGGCAATACTCAGTCAAAAGAACAATGCAGGAGGTATCACAATACCTGACTTCAAACTATATTACAAAGCAATAACAATAAAAACAGCATGGTACTGGCACAAAAACAGACATGAAGACCAGTGGAACAGAATAGAGGACCCAGATATGAAGCCACACAACTATGAGCAACTTATCTTTGACAAAGGAGCTAAAAATATACGATGGAGAGATAGCAGCCTCTTCAACAAAAACTGCTGGGAAAACTGGTTAGCAGTCTGCAAAAAACTGAAACTAGATCCATGTATATCACCCTATACCAAGATTAACTCAAAATGGATCAAGGATCTTAATATCAGACCCCAAACTCTTAAGTTGATACAAGAAAGAGTAGGAAATACTCTGGAGTTAGTAGGTATAGGTAAGAACTTTCTCAATGAAACCCCAGCAGCACAGCAACTAAGAAATAGCATAGATAAATGGGACCTCATAAAACTAAAAAGCTTCTGTTCATCAAAAGAAATGGTCTCTAAACTGAAGAGAACACCCACAGAGTGGGAGAAAATATTTGCCAATTATACATCAGACAAAGGACTGATAACCAGAATATACAGGGAACTTAAAAAACTAAATTCTCCCAAAACTAATGAACCAATAAAGAAATGGGCATGTGAACTAAACAGAACTTTCTCAAAAGAAGAAATTCAAATGGCCAGAAAACACATGAAAAAATGCTCACCATCTCTAGCAATAAAGGAAATGCAAATTAAAACCACACTAAGATTCCACCTCACCCCTGTTAGAATAACCATCATCAGCAACACCACCAACAACAGGTGTTGGCGAGGATGCGGGGAAAAAGGAACCCTCTTACACTGTTGGTGGGAATGTAGACTAGTACAACCACTCTGGAAAAAAATTTGGAGGCTACTTAAAAAGCTGGACATCGATCTACCATTTGATCCAGCAATACCACTCTTGGGGATATACCCAGAAGACTGTTACTCCAGAGGCACCTGCACATCCATGTTTATTGCGGCACTATTCACAATAGCCAAGTTATGGAAACAGCCAAGATGCCCCAGCACTGACGAATGGATTAAGAAAATGTGGTATCTATACACAATGGAATTTTATGCAGCCATGAAGAAGAACGAAATGTTATCATTCGCTGGTAAATGGATGGAATTGGAGAACATCATTCTGAGTGAGGTTAGCCTGGCCCAAAAGACCAAAAATCGTATGTTCTCCCTCATATGTGGACATTAGATCAAGGGCAAACACAACAATGGGATTGGACTATGAGCACATGATAAAAGCGAGAGCACACAAGGGAGGGGTGAGGATAGGTAAGACACCTAAAAAACTAGCTAGCATTTGTTGCCCTTAATGCAGAGAAACTAAAGCAGATACCTTAAAGCAACTGAGGCCAATAGGAAAAGGGGACCAGGAACTAGAGAAAAGGTTAGATCAAAAAGAATTAACCTAGAAGGTAACACCCACGCACAGGAAATCAATGTGAGTCAATGCCCTGTATAGCTATCCTTATCTCAACCAGCAAAACCCCTTGTTCCTTCCTATTATTGCTTATACTCTCTCTACAACAAAATTAGAGATAAGGGCAAAATAGTTTCTGCTGGGTATTGAGGAGGGGAGCGGGAGGGGGTGGAGTGGGTGGTAAGGGAGGGGGTGGGGGCAGGGGGGAGAAATGAACCAAGCCTTGTATGCACATATGAATAATAAAAGAAAAATGAAAAAAAAGGCTCCTCATGATTGAAAAGGTTAGGAACCACTTCCCTAGAGAATGTTCCAAGTCCTTTCCAGTGCAGATAGTGTGCTTTCATGACTCCTAAGAGTTCTGAGAGCCACAGTTGGTTTGGGGGGCGGGGGGAATCCACCCAAACCCCAGCAGTTGGTGTCCATACAACTCTTGGCTCATACACAAATGCTCTGAGATGCTCCAGCAGAGCGGAGTAACCAGCTGTATCTCATCAGAGTAATGCTTACAGCCCCATCATTTCCTCATTCCATAAGCTGACATGTCTTTCTTTCTTGCTCCCAACAGCAAGGGCATGTTTTTGCCACTGTATATATTTAAGCAGTCATCCAATCTTTGTCATTTCTAAATATCTTGATAATACCCCTTCTAAGTTTTTTATTTTTTTTCAGTCTGCAAGTATCTGGGTCATCTTTTTTGAAACTCATTTGCTAATGAAATGAATTTTATTAAGAAAGAAGTGCTAATATTTTTACCACTATCATCCTCATAAGTATTTATACCCAGGAACACTATTTTATCCAAGTAAATAAGGGAGAGTCCCACCGAGTCTACTCTTTTCTGTTTACTCTGTGTGATATATTTTGGTTTCCATCTTTGGTTCCTGGATCGTAAGACCCTCCTCAATCCATGCCCTGGAGAAAAGAATGCTGCCCAGAGAGGCCAAGAAGAATCTGAACAGACAGGCCTTGCTGGATTCCCTGTCCCAGGCAACTGGCAATCATGCCTAAGCAATGGAGTCTCCATAAAACCTCAAATGACAGGGTTTGGAGAGCTACCAGATAACTGAACACAAGGAGGTTCCTGCAGGTTGGCGCCCCTGAGGAGGCATGGAAGTTCTGTGCACCCTCTGCCATACCTTCTCCTTGACGTCTTTTCATCTGTTTCGTTTGTAGTATTCTTTATAATAACCCAGAAAACGTGCTTCCCTGGGTGTGTGCGTCTCTCAAGCAAATTAATCAAACTCAAGGAAGGGGTTATGGGAACCCTAACATAGCCAAGTAGAAAGTTTCAGAACTGAATTGGATTAGAGGATCCACAGCTGGTGTCCCCTGCAGAATCACATGCTTGCTTGAGGGGCGAGCTCTCCATACCTTTTGAGCTCACCAAAGCCTTCTGTGTAGTGAAAGCAGAGGAAAAACAAGCCAGGCCCTTCCTTGTGTTTTCTTTAATATGCTCTGGGAGAGAGTTGAGATGAAATCTGACTTTTAGTTCATAATTTTTCTTGCTTTTACAAAAAGTATAGTCTTCACTTTCCAAAAGTATTAGTAAAAGAACCTGTAGGGCAACCTCCAGGGAAAACTGAACAGCAGATTCTATCTTTCTTCAGTTTGTTGCCTGTGCTGTCAATGCCTTTTTTTATTAATACCCTAGACACTGGGCTATATAGACTTCAAGCTCTTCCAGAACAGGTCCCCTCATGGTAACATCTTCTTGATCATACTGTGTGGGTGGGGGCTATGTCTTATTAAAAACTAGTCAAGTGGGCAGAGTTTGTTGCATTTTATACAGTAAGATTTAAGGGGCCCAGATAAGACTTCCTGCTCATCCACATGCCCTAGAATGTGAACTCTTATCCATTCAGAGTCATATCTCTGAAAATTTCCCCTTATCTTTCTTAAAACATAGATACTTCTGGAAGACTAATGCGTTAAAATAGGTCTCAGAAGTTGCTGTTATATACTTAAATATGTTTTTGTTGACTTTCTATTGAAATCATGGTTTTGTATTCCTTTAGTATTCCTTCAGTGACTCAGGTCCAAGACACACAACAGGAGGACTTCAAATATGACTAAATATTTTCTATCCTCTTTGAGACTGACATCTGGAGGTGGTAGAGCATCCCTTAGTTTCTTAGAAAACTAAAAAATACATTAATAAGTTAGCTTAACATCATACCAACAGCCACCCAACTTCTTAACTCTGCCAGAAGATAAGGAATGCAGAATTCCTGGTGAATCTGGAAAGTAAAATGCTCTCCACACACACCAAAGGAGTCCTTCCTTAGTTATAGTCACAAGAACCTTCATGATTATAAAAAGAATTGTAATTAAGGATGGTTAAAGTCAACAACCCATTGCAAATTCAAAATACATGTATTAAGTATGCCATGTTTAATACTGAGAACTATTGTATCATACCAAAATAAAGAGGGGGTCAAGGAATCAAAGACTATACAAACACTGAAGTCTTTGTCATACTGCTATAGTTTGGATCTAAAATGTCCCCAAAGACCCATGTATTAGAGGCTTGGTCCCTTACTCAGGTATTTTGTTACAGTAATAGAAAGCTGACTGACACACATGCCGAGTTCCTTAATGAGATGGCCTTATCTGAGCATGCAGGAAGGGGATATTCTGATGTCCTGAAGTCTCTACAGTACATGGATTCACTGGGAGCAGTGGCCTGCTGTGGTGATGCAGGGAAGGCAGGGCACTGGGAGAAAGAAACTCTATCATATTGCATTACACTGTATTTCTGCAATCTCTCTTGTAAAAGCACTGAGTCTGCTCAGAATAAGGGAAAGAGGATCTTTCCTGCTAAATCTGCAGTCTTGGAGAGTTTTGGTGGATGGAACCATAAGAATGCCTCAAATTTCCTTTGTGGGCAACCATATGAACTTTTTACATTAGGATAACTTCACATATTCTTAGGAGGAGCTTGGAGTAATAGAATTATTTTTTGTTCCATTTTTCAAAGCCAGAAAACTCTAGAACCCCTGAGGTTGTCTTCAGGAATTTCATGTGTCTCTTATACTTTAAAAAAAAAAAAAAGCATAAAACTTCTGTTACAATAGAGGTGGCAAAATTCTACCTTTCAGTTAAAAAGAAGTTTGAGATATAAAGATAATTGGATAGAGCCAGGTGCCGGTGGCTCACACCTGTGATCCTAGCTACTTGAGAAGCTGAGATTGAGATAATCAAGGTTTGAGGCCAGCCAGGCAAATAGTTTGTGAGACCCCCATCTCCAAAATAACCAGAGCAAGATGGACTAGAGGTGTAACTCAAGAGGTGTACTCAGAGTACCTGTTTTGCAAGTGTGAGTTCAAGCCCCAGTCCCATTTTAAAAGAAGTTGGATGCTGAATCCATTTTCTATTCCGGAACTTCTCCCTTCAACTTAGCACTGAGCTTTGAGGGGCTGGTCATGTGGCCTAGTTTTTAACCAGAAGAAGTCTACTAAGGGCTTCTGGGAAATGTTTGGCCTTCCTGGTTAAACCGATGGACATGGTGTACACTGTCCTGATTGTCATTCTTCCTGCCTTAAATGCAAACTCAACACCACCTTGTGATGATGAGGAAAAAGACCATATTTGACAAGACAGTGACCATGACATTGCTGAGTCACTGATACAAGGTCACTTACATCACATGTTGCTATGTGAGGAAAATAATCCCACCATCTGCTAAAACCACAGTGAGGTAAATTCGCTGTCATTCACAGGCAACTGAATTTATTATCATACAAAATTTTCATAGGTTTTCTGAGAAGGAGATAGCTTTGCCATGCATTTCTTCTAATAACATATAGCATTTAATTAAAAATAAAAATATTCCTAGGCATGAATATCATATGGGAATAGCTGATTCAATGGCACTTTAAGGCTTCTGGCAGTCACTGAAGTCAAACACAAAAGGAAAATAAAATGACTCAGTTCATCTGTAAATTATTTGGGTGATAGGTGTTATGGCCTGGTTGCCCTCACATCCTCAGAGCTGTATTTGGGCAAGAACTACAGTGAATTGTGTGCATAGTGAAGTGAGAAAAGCAACACCCTAGTGTTTCTCAGCCTTCCCTTCATCACCACCATCTGGGCAAAGGTGGACAATGGCCCCTCTGCCTCCAGGGCAGGAGCTGATGGGCAATGGCTTGGCACATTCATAGATGAGATCAGGTAGTGATGAGTGATAAGGAATTAAACAGTAGAAAAAACCTGGACTAGGGACCTGGAGATGGCCTTTCTACCCCAGCCCTGTGTCTTTAAGGTTTTATCTCATAGGGGTCTACCTAATCTAGAAGCATTCTGTGAAGTGATTGTTCTCAAGCTATGGGCCATATATGTTTTCTCAGGCATGGCATCTTCTTTTTTGTGATAATATTATATTTTAATTTCAATAATAATCTTTAGAAAAGAATTAATATTATCAGAATCACATGGACCTCTGAGTACATGCATACAATGTGTCCTTCCAATGAGGATGCTATAGGGGCAAAAGTTTTGCAAGAGTTTGAAAAGAGGAAAGCGCTGAGAGGGTTGATTCACTAATCCTGTGGTCAGTTTTACATTCAAAAGAATCTGCTCGCCCCACTGCACTTGGTGTGGATTCCTCTTGTAAGCAGATCCCACCGTCCTATGGACAACTTGCAAAAATTTATTAGTAGCAAAGCATAATAGTAAATATACAATGAAGTGCTTTATTCAGTGCCAATTACTCAATTAGTAATTGAATTTGTTATCCATTTAATGCATATCCCAATTGCATCGTTATGCTAATTTTATCCTCCACACAAGACAGTTTTACTAAACTAATTTAAAAATTTGACCTTCATGGATTTCTCACTGATAGTTTTGCTCATGTATAAGGTAAAATGTTACTGAACTACAAAAGCCTTGAAAATGTTTGTATTTGTCTCGAAAAAGTATTCTTAGATCAGTAGGTATAAGGATTATTACAGTTACATTGAAATTATAAAAAGGTAACCAAAAATATGTAAAATCAGACATGAGGCTGAACTTGAAATTTTATTTCAGCAAAACAGCCTTTATCATATGAAAATAGTTGATATGATTATTTTAGTTTTGGAGGTCTACTTGCATTTAATTTGTAAATTCATTTGGGCTTTATAGTTGTGTGATAATTATAAACATAAGTTTGTATCTCACTTTATGATTTTAAATATTTAAGTAAAATTATAAGAAAACAATTCAGTAAGGAAGGCTTACATGTCCAGAAAAAAATGTTTTAAAAGAAAGATAATGAAAAAATAAAAGTGATGTCTGTTATTTACACTTGAGAACCATCCCTTTAAGGGGGTTGCTCACCTGGTTTTTCCCCCTGGGAACTAGAATCTGAGCTGAAGAGTCATGTAGGCTTTACCTAATTCATGTATCTACCTATAACATGCCTTGACAGTGTTCTTCAATGAGATGTTATATTAAGAGAACAAAATGCATTGGCTAAAATAGCTGAACTCGCACTACAAAATAAGAACTGTTAGCTCATTTATATTCTATTTTCTTCAGAAAATGATTTGAGTAGTTTTCAAATATAAATAAATCATTGCAAGATAAAGGAAAAGTAAAATAGGTGAGAGAAGTAGGACAAGGGAAGATGAAGGTGTGAGAGTCAGAGGGAACCTGAGTGAAGTTAGGACACAAATGCATGCCTGGAGGACCTTCCAGCCTGTGTAAAATGGCTGGTTATAATGCACTTTTCTAGATAGAATATATTTGAACCTTACCCTTCTTGTTCATCCATACATCCCTAGCAGAGGGATATCTATCTTTCAGAGAGCCTGGTACATTGAAGTGATTCAGTATGTGAATAAATAAAATGAATGAAACAAGTGGGTCACAACAGGAAGAGGAGAAACAATAAGCTACAAAGTAACACAGAGATAAATCAGTTATTCAGCAGATATATAACTATGTCTGAAATTGAAAGGGAAAATTTTTCCCATGGGTAACCCAGTAGAGGTACATATATTTTCATGCAGTTCACGCAGGCATAAGCATACTCACATATACAATGCAGATATCTAGAAGTAAAAACATCAATATTTATGTCACTTTTAAGTAGGGATCAATACTAAATTTAAATAGCTCTTAAAATATGCCAATATGTATAGCTGATGAATAAGAGCAAGTAATTATACTTCATTCCAATTTGTTATGCATGCTGAAATCTGGGGAAACTTAGGATTAAATTAAAGAAGATTCTAAACAATTTGTACCTAATTTGGGCAACATTGATTGTTGTCAAGTGTGTTCCTACTGATACAAATACAACTGGTGAGCAATGGATAGGTCATAGATTATGTAATTTAAATCTACTTCCTTCTCCCCATATGATAAAGATGTGTTCTTGCCTTCCCCTTCTCTCCCACTTATCCTTTATCCCACAGTCTTTAACCTATACTCCTCTCCTCAGAACGTGAGCTCTAGATAGAATGAAAATTTATGGAGCACCAACTCATTTATAGGTCAGCTTAGTATGTCACAGATAGTCAGGTGCTCAGAGGATAATATGGAAGAACAGTTACAGAGAACTTCACCACTCAATAAGGTTCTGCTGGGACTGTTGACCATAAAGTGGGCATTTCTGCGCTCAGGAGTGGTCATGGAAAAACAGCAGGGCTACTCAGGGGCCTTCCTTGGGATTAGTATATTGATGCTAGAGAAAGAAGCTTGCTCTCTTCACTTGAGTTGCTAACTGAAATGCTGAAGTCTAAGAATGTTGGAAGTTATCTGTGATGGTTAATTTTATGTGTCAACTTGGCTGGACCATGGTGCTTAGATATGTGGGCAAACTTTATTCAGGGTGTTCCTTTGAGAGTGTTTTGAATGAGGTTAATACTTTAATAGGTGAGTTTCAGTAAAGCAGATTTCCCTCTGAAGCCCTGCATAGAAGAAAGACTGACTCCCTCAAATAAAAGGGAATTCCCCAGCTTGATAGGCTTTGGACTTGAACCACAACACTGATTTCCCAGCACACTGTCACACTCTGCAGATTTTGGGCTTAACAGCATCTATAATCCTATGAGCCAGTTCCTTAAACTACACTTCTTTATGTGTGTATACACCCATATCCTATTGTATATATGTATAAATATATCCACATGTATATACACACATATCCTATTGATCTATTTCTCCAGAGGACCATGACCAATATACTACCTTTCCCTTGAAGAAAGAGCATTAGTTGTGGAAAAGATGAAACCAACTCAAAAAGACAGACAGAGAAGTGGATTGATGGCTGGCCAGACAGACAGAAAGAAAGGCAGACCACATGATATTTGAGTCCCTGGGTCCACCATTTGATCCAGACTTTCAGTTTAATGAGTCAATAAATCTTTTTAACTTAAGCTAGTTGGAATTGGGTTTCTGCTATCTGAAAACAGAGTCCTAATATACATTTCAATTTTGGCTTATTCAAATTAAATAGGAAAGGATATATGTACCCATTATATTTATTTACAATAAATATCACAGATATTTTGATTAAAAATGAATCCCAAGCCCCTACCATATATTCTACCTATACATGACTTAAAACAATACTTTCTTACATGGCATTATGTTTTGAACATTCAAAAGGATTTTCCACTTGTATTTCATTTTACCTTTGAGTTTATTTGGGGGAGAGGAGTGTTGTTTGACCTGAATAAAACCATGCTACTCAAATCCTCCACTAGCTAACCATGCTGATGAGTAATTGCCCTAGTGAAGTCTGTTATGCTTGTTCCTTCAGTGTTCCCAACCTAGAAAGCCAATTTCCCAAAGGTTTTGGAGAAGCAACAATGAAAGCGAGACTTAGGATCCAGTTTATGTTTTTGGCTGTAGGAATAACAGTAAGTTTTTCCTTTCATATTTTAGTTGCTTGTTCTATGTTGCAAAGAAATCTCAGCTCTTTCCCCCGTTGCTGTCAACTTGTTATTACAAATGGATTTATCTTCCCCGTTGCTATGATCCCCATCCTGTTTTTAAAAGGAACAGATTTCTCTGCACAGTATCTTGAGCCACTAGTGCTCATTAGTGATGCGGGTACTCTTGACGTCAGTCAGTTTTAAAGCAAAGCTCGCTTTAGGGAGGACACTGCTTTCCCATAGGACTAAGAAAAGAAAACTTTTCAAGCTGCTGATGACTATTTATTAGAAGCAAATCCTCAAGTACAGCAAAACAGAACCACCAGAATCACTGTGCTTTCATATGGAGAAAAAAAAAAGTCAAATACATCATATGGTTATATTCAAAAAGAAGAGAGTTGAACTTTGAAAAACTTCTTTATCCCTTTCCAATTTAAAATTTCCTGTTTCTATGCACACATTATAATGCAATTACTTCTGACTTAGCATTTGCTGTAAAATAAATTAAATTTCCCAGAGCACAACACATGAATGATTACAGTACAGCAAAGAGAGTTTTGCCAACCTTCCTATATTACAAATTGTTAAAAGAATTCCAACAGTCAGTTTTAGGAGTTTGTTTTGCCCATTCTAAAATAACATTCTGTAACAAAATTTGTTGGGAAGAATATTAATATTTTTCATATCAATCCATGAAGGTTGATCTTGGATTTTAAAAATCAGAATGACTTCGACATATTTTGTTTCCAAGCTGAAACCTATGCTGTTCTGACTCACTTTTCCCAAGAGTTTTTATGGAGACACTTGGGTTATGTCTGTCTATCTGTGTAGAGAATTCAGCAGAAGCAATGAGTCTGTGCTGTATGCTTTCACAAAGCAGAAAATGGCCACAGTTTCAAATGATTTACTGTCAGTGACACAGGAAAGCAGTGACACTTCATTCATATATATCCATCTTTCCTAATCTCATTTGTCTCATTCTTATCTTCATGTCACACAGTGTGTCCACATAGTTCTTCACTGCATAGAGCACCCTCTCAAATAGAACATGAACAGTTTGTAAGAATAGTATCTTCACAGTAATTTGGTGTCGTTTTTACCCAGAGGGAGTTGTCACTACACTGTGGATTAAGCATTATGTCACACAAGCTGTTTCTCCACAGGCAGTTTCCTTCCTATATTGCAGGATGATTGATACCTTGGTTTTTCCTACTTGACCAGTGTGTTGAGCTGTCATGACACACACATTGTCATGAGCTTTTTAGTTCTACCTCAAAGATAAAAGATTCTGTATTAAGAAACAAATGTGACACAATGTTATTAATGGAAGAACTGAAACTTGACCAGAAACTTCAACGACATCTGACTTCTATCTAGAGTCAGATATTTTGCAAAATTCCCACAAAAGAATCAATAAAATAGCATACAAGTTTCATTAATCCTAAAGAGAGTTTCTGACTATCTGACTATTGGTGAAAATGAAGAGTCAATGAGAGTCACATTTAAGAATTCTGTTAACTCAGCAGTAGGACTTTTCCAGATCATCGTGGGTGGGCAGATGACTACTCAGGCAAAGCCAAATGCTACCCTGGAATGCCCCTGCAGAGCAGAGAGGAGAGATGCAAAGCTTAATTAAAAAGAGCTCCTCAAGAGCTATTAGGATCCCCCTTTTGTTTAATTAAATTGAGACATTTCAGAGAACTGAATATTGAAGCGATATATCTTATTTCGCAGGTATCCTTTGTCTGATTTTTGGAATCTTCCCCACCATCCAAAGCCAGCTAGGTAGTGGATGTCTTTTTCTTCCTATGGCTACTAGTCAGTTCCACTTACTATTCCCTTTCCAGGCTTCAGGGCTGAGTGTTATGGCATTTTCCTCCTCATTCCATTTAATGGGACTTCTTTTCAGGCCTTTGGGTCATTTGGTAATAATCACATTAAAATCTAGCCTTTGAGAGGTCACAGCAGTCAACCTGTGCCTGTATGGGGCCCTGGATCATTTTGGGAAAGGAGAAAGATAATAGTGGCAGTTGCAAAGCCTTGCTTTTGATATGTTTCCTCTCTTACTGCCACGGCTCTGAGGCAGGCTGACTCTAAACAGCTAGCCTTTCCCTCTAGATTTAGCAGAGCCCTGAGAATTCCTTCTGCCCTTTGGGAGCTAGAATGCCATTATGCTGTTTGCGAGGACTCTCCATCTTTGTTCGCAAAGGGTTCCGGTCATTCCAAAACCAGTGAAGGAGGGGGAGGGGTCTCACAACCAATTATCTGCAGTTTTTCATTTTTCCCCACCGACTGATCTCCTCTGGAATGAGATATACTCTATATGCCTGAAAACTAACACATCTTAACCAGATTGTTTTCATGCTGTATGCACAGATCCCTTCTACTTAACCCATCCTAGAGTCTATGGGTATAAATGGAGAAGGTGATTGGTGAGCTTGTAAAAGACTCAGCTATCCAAAGGAATATGTCCCTTGAATCTGCCCCAGTATTTGCACACTATCAATATTGAAGTAAACTTTGGAATAAGGAAAGGCAGAATTCCTCAAGGAACCCAAAGTCAAGTTCAAATATGTAACCTGGAAGAGGAAGCATTCACCCAATTAATACCCACTGACATTTTACCAAGGTTTAGTCAGCCCTCATGTAAAGTTGTAGCATTGTTAGCTGAGCTATGGAATCAACCTCAGTATCCAGCAACCAAAGGGTGGAAAATGTGTTTATACAAGATGGAATATTCTTCATCTTAAAAAGGGAGAAGTCTGTCATTTGCAATAATATGGATGAATCTGGAGGACATTATATTAAGTGAAATAAGTCAGATGCAGAACGAAAAATGCTATGTGATTATTTCACTTAGTATGATCTCACTTATATGTGGAAGCTGATAAGCTGAATTCATGGAAGTAAAGAGAGCAATGGTTACCAGAGGCTCAGGCAGGTGTGGGCAGGAGAGAAAGAATGGGTTGCTGATCAAAAAAGTACCAAGTTACAGACAGACAGAAGAATAGGTTTTGAGATCTTTTGCACAGTAGGGTTACTATATGCAATAATAATATATTTTTCACAATAACAGCATTTAGAATAACAATATACATTATTAGAAATAATATATATATTATACAGATGAGAATAAATTTTAAGCATCTCATGATAAAAATGTGATAGATAAGTGAGATGATGGATATGTTAATTAGCTTAATTTAATCCTTCTACATTGTATGCGTATGTCAAAATACCATATTGTACCCCTCCCCCAAGTAGCTAGGATTGCAGGTGTGAGCCACTAGTACCCAACTTATAGAATCTGTTTTCACAAGTGAAAAATGAGACTCTCTATCTTTAAGTGGCCTATACAAACATTTGAGCTTGCAGACATATTAGAACAGAGGTATTTTCCTTTGCCTTAGTATTTTCCTAAGCTCTTTCTGTATTATGACTTGGGAAAGTTTAGTACAATAGGAAGAGGCTGGGATTTGGTATAAGCTATCCACCAGGGAAGGGCAGGCATGTGGTACATACTGAGCTACAGACAATGGAAAGAGTAGGAAAAAGGGTCCTCATCCAACTATCAAGAACCAGATTGTCCCCATGCACTGATAGACTTTGCACCTGTTGATGAGGGATCTAGAGACAGGGGAGTCAGTAGCATGCATCCTTAAGGCACAGCCCTGAGGGATGGGAAACAGAGATAATACTACATTTGGGAAAAGTCACTAACATGGGAGACCCTTGGAGAAAGATTCAAGAGCTCCATTTGGGGCCTGACAAAGGTAAGGCTAAAATTGCCTAAACAAAACATGGAACAGCTAAAGACTACTTTTACTAGAATAGACCCTTTCAGTGTCAGAAATGATTATCTGTGACAGGTCAAAATAAGAACCACACTGAAGGTAGAATTGGGTAAAGTCCCACTCTAAGGTCTAATACCTTTATATTGTGGTTCATTTTCTCTTCTGGACATGTGAGATCTTTCACAATCTTCCTGTGAAACAGGTTAGCAGCATGGATTTCAATTTATAAAAGCAAAACCCAAACAAAAACTCATTGCAGTGGCTAAACAAATTACCCAAGAACAGAAAGTGCATAAAGGCTACTATGGTCTGTAAGTCACAAATATCAAGTCCTTAAGTTTAGCATCCTGTCTGTGACTAAAACCATGCTTTCAAGTAGAGCACCAGAAGTTCTAAAGTACTCTGTTTATTGTGGTTTGTTAAACTATTTCATAGTTTCTGAGCTAAAGCATGTTTTATTGTTCAAATTTATTCTTTCTCAGCATTTCTTTAAACATCTTCATGCTTGTCCTGTCTCCCTGTCGGCTTTGCCAGCCCCTCCTCCTCTCCCAAACCTCCATGCATCCCTGTTCAGTATTCTCTCCCATGACTTTACACATGAGTTACATACCCAGGATCCCCACTTTGCTCTCCAGCCCTTATTTCCCTTCCCAACTGTAGCCTCAGACCTGGCTTTGCATTCATTTGCCCCACGTGGAGAGCAGTGAGTAGGCATCGCAAATCCAACATGTTCCATAAAGAAATTTTGGTTCCACAACTACTTCAGTCTTCACTCCCAAGCCTGTTCCTCTCCAATATTTTCTCTCTCCATAAGTGGTGTCACTGTGCCCCCACTTGCTATGAAACTAAAAGTCTTTCTTAAGTATTCTTTTTTTCTCACAAGGCCACATTCAGTCCGTCGTCAAATTCTGTCAGTTCTACTTCAAATCATGGTGACCTCTTTCACTGCCTCCACCGTAATAACCTAGCCCAAGTTCATAATCTTCCAGCTGGATTGGCCTTTTGAGGGTCTCCAGGAGATACTTACAACCTTAACAATCTTGTCCTCAGTGTAGCCCCGGCACCTAATACTGACAGCCTGTTTCCTCCATACCTGAAAGCCTCCAGTAACTTCCACTTGCCCTTGACCTCAAACCTCAACTCTCCATTGCAGCCTATCAGCCCTAGCCATCAGCCCACACCAGTCTTGTTACAAGCAGCTACTTAATTGCTATTTCATTCTTGCCTTCCTCTTGCACATTAATTCTTAACCTCTTCAGTGTCATGGACCCATTCAGCAGTTGGTAAAGCCTATGGGTCCCCTGCCAAGAAGGCTTTTAAATGCATAAAATAAAATGCATACAATCACAAAGAATACAATTACAATGAAACAGGGTTTTCAGAATATCAAGTGAAACATTGGTGCTGCCGTAATGCATGTGTTTCTTCAACACATGTTCATTAAGAGCAGCTTAATAACTATAGTCATTTTGAAGTCCAGATGAGCACAAATGTCATTTCCAGGTATCCAAAATAAATGCAATGACACAGAGTATCTGTGATTTTTACTGGTGTCAGAGTCCCACTTGCTGCTGATACTGCTGCAGTGTTTTGCACTTTCTCACCAAGCCCTTTCTCACCTTCGGACCTTTCTACTTGCTAGTGGCTCACTGGGATGCTCTGCCCCTAGATCTCTGCACGGCTCACTCTCACCTCCCTGAAGCTTCTGTCCCCAGGTTGCTTTCTTTGGGAGTCCTTCCCTCACCACCTGGTTAGAGCAGATCATCTGCCATACTCCTCTCTTTGTTCAACTTCATCTCCCCACCCATCCATACCACTCTTTCAAGTCATGTTGCTTATTTTTTATTTGTTTACTTGTTTGCTGCCTTCCTAGTGGCAAACTCCACTGTCTGTCTTATTCTCCCAGGTCCCTCCTCCCCATCTCTAGAACTGTGCCTGATTCAAGAGAGCACTTAGCAAATATTTGAGGGACAAATGAATGGCAGGGAACTGATGACAATAACTTTGACTTTTAGATCTATGAAGGTGTATCATCATGGAAGATGTATGGAAGATCCATGAAGGTGTATCTTCCTGGAAGAGATGTTTTGTTCTGAGCAGCAGTCAAAAGGAACACAGGTTTGTTTGTTTAAATAGGATTTCTAACAGGAAATATGCTATTTATTAAATTCTTATAAATATGGCTCATGACATACCAAGGGCATGTGCCTGCGTCCCTACCAGAGAATTGAGTGTGAGAGTTCCAAAAAGCTGTAAACATTTATCACAAAGAGTAATGGCTCGATTTGGCTATATCATCTTAAAGTTTAACAAATTACTTCTAAAAATAGATTGATTTCCAAGGGCTGGGATTACAGGTGTGTACCACCTTATTTGGTTCCTATTTTCTTTTAAATATTCTCTTGCCATTTTGAATTTGACCCTTTAAAAGGGACTTTCATTGAATTAATATACTTCACTCAAAATCAAACTACAAGCAGAAAGCAAACACAATGGTTTATCTCATTACATGGAGGCAGACCAATCCTTGATTTGGTTTAATATTAGGGACATTGTGTTAGCACATTGTGGGACCTCATGGCGATATCTCATTAGTTATTAAAAATATGGATCCAGGGGTCAGAAAAGTATACACACCTTCAGAGATAAATGGGTGTCATTTTTGCATATACAATGCTACAGCATTGGTAGTGGGTGAGATTTTCTGGGTAGAAGGTGGAGGTCAAGAGAGGATGCCAAAATCATCCTCCAAAGGAGCCCATGGAAGAGAGAGAACCCAGGCAGGAAGACTTGGAGTCAGAAGTGCTAAGTTCTTCAAGCATCTACTTGCTCAAGTAGAAATTGACTCACTAGTTGCCTAAGGTATGTTAATCCCTGACTAGCTCTTGAAGAAAAGGAAGAGGAAAAAGCAATCCATGTGTTATGCCTTTAGAAGAGAAAGAGAATAGATATAACATAAAACTAACAAACACCACCAGAAAATGCCAATCATTTCTATTCACAAATTATCTTATAAAAACAAACACCTCAATGGAAGAGTGTACAAAATGCAGAGCCTGATAAAGAAAGCCAGAGAGAAAATACTAGGGCAAACCTCAGGCGAGTACAGGAATAACTCAGAGAACTGAAAAGGAAAGTTATAAAAAAAAAAAAAAGCTTATTAAATGCCAGCCAGTGGATGTGGCCCTGCTGTACCAAGAGATTGGTGGTGTTCCCAGGGCATCTGTGTAAAGCAACCAAAACAAAATATTTTCTTATTCCAACCACTATATTCTGAATAGAAAGCTGAAAATGAACACAAGCAAAAATAATGTAATTCTGAAACAAACTGACATATGTATCCTATAAATTACATAGTGCTGAAACAGAGACTAGGTTTAATGGCTTAACTGCCTTCATGCAAGTGCTTTAACTAGTAATTATTAGCAAATAAATGGATCATTGAGAATATTTCTAAATAGCAGAGAGATCTGGGAAGCAGAATGGTTGGTCTGATGAAAATGAACTGATTAGGAAATTTTTTCAATCTTCTCTTGTAAGTGAAACACTTGTATTTATTTAATTCAGTTGAAGTTGGTTGTCTGTGTCCCAGATCGCTATCCCCTGAGCTCCCCCTTGCCTTAGACATCCACACCTGTCCTCATGCTTGCTCCAGGTAGCCCCTGGAACTCTGTGCAAACTCAGGGGCTGTGCAACAGAGTTTGCAAAGCACCCAAAGAAGACACACCAGGAGTGACATACACAGCGTTAATCCATTCTGAACTCTTAGTGACCAAGAGCTCAACTCTTTTGTTGGGCATGGTGGCTCAAGCCTATAATCCTAGCTACTTGGGAGGTGGAGATTGGGAGGCCAGCAAGGCAAAAAGTTCACACGATCCTGTCAACCAATGGCTTGTGATACTGTCTGAAGACTGAGGAGGGTTCTTTTTCTCTACTGATTAAAGAATTTAAAGCCAGAAACAAAGAAAGATAGCAAAGTAGATAGCAAAATAGCAAGGTTTATTTAGACCAAAACAAAAGCCTCTCAAGCAAGAGAGACCCCAAAATTGGTAGTCCCATGTGCAGGGCGGAGGGGTGGGGTGTTATTCCCCTCTAGTCCCTCCCCTTCTTCGTTTCTGATTGGACTCTATATTGTCCATGCCAGGCATGTAGTCTCTGGATTGGCCACCCTGCTTTAGGGTCCCAAGGGGCTGTGTCCTGTTGATTGATTTCACCATGCTGTTCACATGTTGACCATGAGCACTGAAGAGGTCCAGGAGTAACACCTGCGTCCTCCATCATCGTCTCAGTGTCTTCTGGGAAGAAGAAACCTCCTCAGATACCCCATTGCTGCCATCTTAAGGGCTCCAGCAATTCCCCTTTCAACTGCATGTTGTCATCTTGCGGGTCATCCCAGCCAGGCAGGGAAGTTGGTCCAGGCCAGCAGGGGCAGAGAGCAAGACTCCCTCTCAAAAATAGCCAAAGCAAAAAGGGCTGGTGGAGTGGCTCAAGTGGTAGAGTTCCTGCCTAGCAAGTTCTAGGCCTGGAGTTCAATCCCCAGTACTGCCAAAAAAAAAAAAAGAGAGAGAGAGAAAGAATAAAAGGAGCCCTACTTTCATTCATTTTTTTTCTTAAGAGCCCAACTTTTTAAAAGTATCAATAATACTAAAAAACAATTTCCTACTACCCATGTTCCAGGAGAGACCAAACTATCCATGACTGAGAATCATGATAATATAAAGAAATAATAAATGGACAGATGCCCATCCCCCAAAAAAGTAGTGAAAAGGCATTTAGAGAGATTTGTCAACAAGTAAAACAAAAAAATTATTATGACATTTTTCTGGGTTTTGTCATGTTTTTGTTATTGATCAACTTTTTAAGTTTTTAAAATGTGTTGTGATTTCTTTTGTCATTCTAAACAGATGTTCATTTTTGTACTTGACTTTGCATTTTGCATTTTGTATCCTTTTTTATTAAAGATGGTGCCAAAAATTACACACGCTGCAGACCCTGCAAAGCCTGGAATCTGCCCCGTCTACTGTGAAGTCCCAGAAGGGCTCTGCTGGAGCTTGAAGTAGTCGTGCACAGAACTGATCGGGGAAGCATTGTGAATGGAAAAATCAAGGGACAGAAAGCAACTCTTATTCATAGCAAAGGTCAAGTAACACTGCTCTCAAATCAACTAGACCCTTTAAAATCCAAGGACTTAATGATAAAATTACTAGTATAGTGGGGACTCTAAGCTTGCATCTGTGCTGGGCTTGGCTTATATGACTCTGATTTGCTTAAAGATAAGAGGAGCCTCTGAGAAATAACTTACTATAAGAGAAGCAGTGGCCTTGTGTTAATAACTTGACTGTCATAAGTTCTTTTTTTTTTTTTTGTCAGTTTTGGGGTTCAAATTCAGGGCCTCACACTTGGTAGGCAGGCACTCTACCATTTGAGTCATTCCACCAGCTCTGACATAACTTCTTATCACCAAAAGTAATGCAAAGTCTGAATATTACACTATTTGTAACTGGCTTTTGCTTTAGTTTCATGGACAAAACATCCACACACAGTCTCTTACTACTCGCTAGGCAGGTGCTCTACCACTTGAGCCACTCTGCCAACACTGGAAAAGGTTTGAGAATCATGCAGAGACCTGAAAAACATGTATCATTTTCTAGGTGAACGAAGTGAAGCACAGAGCAAACAAGTAGTCAGAATCCTGAACCATCAGGGAGGCAGAATTCAAAGAACAACAGTGCTCTGCCAGGACTGCGGGATGTGGCAATGGAGGAGGTAGCTGGAGGATGCTGGGACTATAGAACACTGTGTCAGTGATGCCTCTAAATGTGTGCTGTGTGGCACCTACCCAACCATATGTGGTGGCCCTGCTCTGTCCCCCTTGTCCTTACTCAAAATTACTTCATTGCAAGTCCCAGGAAAAAGGAAGGGTGGGGGCATTGGACAGCCCTCTGCCCTGCCCACTCCCTCTTCCTCTCCCAGGACTGCATTTTCTTTTTTTAAAAAGTTGCTTCCAAAGTGATGCTGATGACTTTCCCAGATGCCCTACAATCAGACAAGACTGTAAACACTGGGAAAGCTCAAATGAATATTCTCATGTATGTTGGAAAGGTTAGCAATGACAACAGGATTTAGGGAATTGAAGGGAAAATTGAAGATCCTTAGCTAATTTAGGAAGATGACAAGCTGGAATTCTTCAATCTCTTGCTTCTCTGCTAAACATAGCTACTACTAAAGAGAACATGAGCCAAAATGTAGCTCTCTAGCTTTCAAGATGGTGGCATTCAGAAAGCCAGAGCTCTGGCAGAGAGACCAAAAGGGCAGTCACATGAAGTTAGTTTCCTTATATTAAAGCATGCGGCAAACCACACTTAACTCCAGCACAAGTATATACTCATTGACTTCTACTAGGTTTTTTTTTTTGTACTGGGGTTTGAATTCAGGGCCTTACACTTGCTTGGCAGGCACTCTACTACTTAAGCCATGTCCCTACCCCTGATTGACCTCTGTTGAAGTTACCCAACAATTTGGCAGAAAACGGCCCCAAGTCTTTTGCCCAGCCTTGTTCATGGCATGGAAATATAAATTTAGTATGGATGTAAAGAAAAAAACATACTTTGAGATCCTCTTCCACATTCTGCCAACATGCTTTTTGTGCTGATGCCCTGGGGCTTACTCACACACATAACCCTGCTGTTCACCAAAGCAGACCTTGTCCCCAATTTCTCTCCTAAGTTCTTCTCTGTCCAATGCCAAGTCCAAGGGGGAATTGACCCTGAAGAGTCAAACAAGCTAATGTTTACACCAGTGAATCTCAACTTTGGCTGCACATGAGAAACACTGGGGAGCTTTGTAAAAATGCCCACACCTGATCTGTGCCCTAGACTGAATGTGTCACAGACTGGACCCCTGGCATTTGTTATAAGCTGGTACAGGTCCAAATATTCTTCATCTTGAAGAGTTAAATCAGTGATCCCTAAACTTTGCACAAATTCAAAACTCTTTTCTTTAAATGCTAACTCTTTAGGAATCCTAAATTCTAATTGCATATTTTGGGGAAGCTTTGAAAAAGCCCAGTGCCCAGACTTCAGCTTGAATAAATTAAATCAGAATTTCTGGGGGTAGAAACCAGGAATCGGTGTTTAAAAATTTCTGAGATGCTTCAAAAGTTTAGTCAAATTGGGAACCAATGAGTTAAATGATGATAATCTAACCTAAAGAGAAAGCTCTGTGGTGGTGAGGAGGGCAGGACAGTGGCTTGATCTTCCAAGCCAGGTACAAGAAATCAACAGTGTTTGGCTAGAGCTTGGTTGGTGGTATTACAAATCTAAAGATAGAACATGTCAATCAAAGCAGGATGTGTGCCTGGAACAGAAAAAGTGGGGGTCAGAGAGGAAGGGTTCAGCAAGGGGGGAGTGCATGGGTGAACTCACGGGAACAGCCAGTTCTATCTGTTTGGCAGATCCATCCCCAACGCAGAGACAAACGCATGAACTTAAGAACATTTGATACCCTTTGGCATTAGAACTACCCCTCTAACATCCCCTGGGCAGGCTGTGGGCTCAAGCTGCGTTCTCATGGCTATTTATCTTCCTATTTAGTTTCCTACTGGGAGAGAATGTGTTAGTCAAGGTGACACAAGTGTCCACTCAGAAGTTCCTATTCTCATTGCAAATTAATAAATTGTCATTTTGGTTTATGTAGAAGTCCCTCGAGAGCTTGCGTGATGGAAATCTATCCCCGAGCATCCCACGCTCTCTCTTGCATGTTGATAAAACCCAGTTTCCAAGCTTACAAATCGATTTTACCAAAGTGGCACTGCTTCCAGATTCCTGTGATTTCCCACAGAGTCTTTTTCATGAAAGTTCTTCACCAGGTTAAGGATTTCTAGTAGACAGCAGTCAGGGTCTTACTATTCTGTGTATTATCAGCTTAGTCCTAGGACTTACGGGCAGGGGATAGTTTAAATATTTACACCCATGTCAGAGGCATGGCTCTTTCTGCACATTGCCTTACGGGGCCAGGTGCTAATCATGTAGGCATATGACCTTAGGGAATTCAGGGGGTCCTGGGAAGGGATTGATTTGTCTGGGGCAGAAAGGGGCACTGGGAAAGCCCAGTATACTGACTTTTTGCCCATCAGTATAGAAAAGCATACTGATGTTTTAAGAATGAGTAAATAAAGCCATGTTGGTACACGACAGGTGAATACCAGCTGATTTTTTGGTAACGGGTATTTGTTGATTCAAGCTTCCTTCCTATGGCTGGTGCCATTCCTCCACTGCTCTCCCACAAATCACCATAGACTCTCCTTCCCAGAGCTCCTTGACATCAGACCCATGACAGACAGACTACATGTGGCCTTGACTTTCCATCCCATACCCTTAGGAGCTGGCTGGTTCTTGCTGCTGGAATATGAAGGGTGGGAAAGGAAAGGGGTATGGCCTCTTAGCAGGATTAAGAATACAGAGCAGAAGACTGCATTAGCTTTCACTTAAAAAGAAGTCACAAAAGCCCAGGTCTTTTGCAACCTTGTGAAACTCCTTTGACAAAATCACTATTCTGTACTGTATTCTAATATGAAAGCCCAAAACTCACTTATCTAATGTTTATGGAAAGGCAGCCTAATCAGATGAAAACAAAACTTCTCATTCCATTTAAAGCAGGATCTAGCATAATTTTCCCCACAAAGCAACTGTCTCTGAACTGCCTCTTTAGAACTGGGCACTACATGTCTCCTACATTTGATATTCTGTGACAAGTGATCTTTGAGGGATGTCACTGGGTGAGAATGCTGAAGAACACTTGTGTACCATGTCACTATTGCTTTGTCATTCTGATGGTGACTTGCCCAGGTCCTTTCTCGTGGTACTTTAAAGAGACACATGCAACCAATCAAAGAGAGAGATCTAAAGAGTTCATTATTGTCATATGTGTTGCTATTGTGAAATATGAATAAATGTCAGTTCATACTTCATCATGCTATCCACATTTTTACTTTTTAGATCTTTCCCCCATATCTTACTCTCCCTCTGCTCCCCAGTTCCCAGTCTCCTAAATTTTAGTGAAATGTATATTGTCATGGTTTTGAGAAATCTAGTCTAGAGATATATTTATAAAAGGTTAGTGTTCCTCCTAAAATAGACTGTACTCTCACTAATATGTAAATTATTTCATAGTGTCTGGATATGTATGGATAGAAAGTGGGTTATTTGGTACCCACTAATGGTAAACATTAAGCAGATGGATGTATCTCTATCACACTGTAGTGCTAAAATATACCTACAACGATCCCAAAGATGGGCCACAATAGCAAAACATTTGTTTCCAAGTTACTATTTTGGTGTCATCTTCTAGGCCTCTCAGAAAGCTCTTGGCTGAAATAGAAACAGAAAGAATTCCATTATCCAAAAGGAAAAATCTATTATATCCTGTAAGCCCAGAGTGAGAATAGGACATGAACTTGGGGCTGCCAGCGGACCCTTGTGCCAGCTATTTCAATGGGCAGAAGTGAGAATGTTAATAAACACCCTAATGAAAGGAAGTGGCTGGATAGTAATTAACATATGCCATTAGTATCTGTCCCTTTGGCCAGACACGGCAGACAGGCTGAAACCATACATACAAATGAGTATCTGCAGGCCAGTGCAGGGAAGAAAGAGGGGGGCGGTGTCATTGTGAGCCACTGGAGTTGTTAGCAGCTTTAAATCACAGGACCACTTAGTGACAAAACCAAGGGAGTCTTTTGTAGTACAATCATGTAGCTTAAAAGTTTTAATTCGATAAACATTTTTTAACTGTATTTACTTTTTTTAACTCAAAATGAAGATTTTAGATTTACATTAACCTTTTCCAGTTGATCTAAAATGGAGTATAAAGTTTACCAATTACTTCCCAATGCTGTGTTTCATAACACAGTGGAAAGTGAGAACTGGAAACACAGAGGTTCACTGACTTCAATGGCCCCTTTTCCAGTGGGAAACTGAGGCCCAGAAAAGTGAACTGATGTTCCTTACATCACAGGCTTGGTCTTACTGACTATTAGTCAAACTTTACCTTGTCAAAGGTCACACTGTCTCATTTCTTGCTTCTTCTCACTTTGACCATGGGCTAGGAGGAGCCAATGCCTTACCACCTTGGTGAGAAAAAAATAAGGAATCAGAAGAGATCACATCACATTTGGATTCCTCTTCACATGCGTTGATTTTCTTGGTTCCACACATTTAGGAAGAAACTCCACATTTCAAAGATACCAGAGGCAGGGAAGCTTGGTGCCATTTGGCTATAAGATGTCATGAGGAGTTAAAACTAGAAAACCTCTCAGGAACAAAGGATCCACAGAAAAAGAAAAGAATCAGAAATCAGAGAGATTACAGTAAAATATGAGTTAACATGGAAGACAGATACCACAAATAAGTAGGTAGAAGGCTCTGGAAGAGTCTAATGTATAATTTAACAAATAATTTTCTTATTATAATTTGAGTGACTACATTTGGGTATCTGTGGATAATTAATGTTGGCTGAAGTTTCTCTTTGTGTTATCTTTGAAGAACGAACTTATTAAACCAATTAAAGGCTAAAGGAAAGCATAGAGAAATTAGTTTAACCCTACTTAACAAAATAGCTTGCAAGCATTGTTCATTTCTTTTTTCTTAAATGCAACACACTGCCTTTAAATGAGTAGTGTCTACTTGCTAAAACAGACCAATAAACAGTTACATGAGTGGTTAGTTCACTTCCTAGTCATGACTGAAAAATAAAGGGCTCCATTTGGTGGTAGATTAAAACAGCTTTTGTTGAAGAAGGTTCTGTGGATGGAGGTGGCCAGTCGCAGTGTAACCAGTGTTCTTTTCCACATTCACTGCACCCTGGGAACCCCTTGTTCATTAAGGAGAACTTTCCAGAAGTGTTGAGGTTGCTGGAGGCCCTGGGAGAATCATCAAACTGGCCTGGAGGTTCATTTGAGGCAGCTCAGGCTTCTCTCTCTTCAGGCTAGCTTTTCCCTTAGCTGGTGACATAATTTATGCAGCATTTTGCTTGTTCAAAGAACTCGTGTTGAGCACGATCTTTGTGTCAGGAGCAGTGCTGAACAATGGGCCTCCTTACTGCAGCTTTTGCTATTGCCTGAACTTGTTACTTGGTCAGATTCTGTATCAGGCTTAGCACTCAAAAGGTGGTAGTTTTCTGCTTTGGGAGAAGGCAATTAAAAGTGATAGGGTATAAATATTCATTTATACCATGTCTGGGGCCTCCCAAGGCCCCACACTGCTTTGGGTAGAAGGTATATGCCCACTGAAGGTTCATAGACTGGAAAACAAATGTGAGTGCTTAGAAAGACCTTAGCAGTCATCTTGTACAACCCTTTGGCTTTACACATTGAGGACACTGAGGCACAGAGAAGCAAACATCTCTGCTCAATGTTGTACAGAAGGGTGGGGGCAAAGTCAGGTCTGCCCCGTACCAGTCTTGTATGTACATGCACACACACACACACACACACACACGCACACACATCCCACCAAACAACAATGAGATCTTAATTTGAGCAGAGCTATTTGGGAGCCAGGAGATAGGTGTTAGGAAGAAAGATGAATTGAGATGCATGACCATCACCATGCCTCTCATTGAGGAGCAATCGCACCCCCAGGTGGGTGAGTGCGCAAAGCTCCTTCCTAGGACTCTGTTACTATGGAGTCATTGAGTAACAAACTCATTGTCTTAGTCTGCTTTCTTTTGCTACAACTGAATATCACAGCCTGGGTTATTTATCAAGAATAGAGTTTTATTTAGAACCTTTAGAATTCAGGGTCTGGAGGCTATGAAGTCCAAGTACACAGTGCTAACATCTGTCCAACATCTGGTGAGGGCCTACTTGCTAGGCGGGCTCTCTGCAGAGTCCTGGGGTGACACAGGGCATCTCATGGTGAGACTGAGCAAGCTTGCTGGTCCTCTGCTTCCTCCTCTCCTTCTTTCTCTTTCTCTTCCACTTCCTCTTCTCCTCCTCCTCCTTCTTTTGCTTTCTTTCTTCTTTTTAACACAAATATTTATTTAATGCCTACTATATGTGACAGGCACTGCTCTCCATGCCCCCAAAAGGAGAAAAAAAAAAAAAAAGACAGGCAGCAGAAACATATTCTGAAGGAAAAGGGCAGATGAAGAGGAAGGAACTGAGGAGCCTGAGGTGATAGAGGGTCTGTGCGTTAGGCCTCCTCTTCAGCCTCTTCACCGAAATCTTCTTCCTCCTTTGAGGTGGCATCCTGGTTCTGTTGATACTCAGAGACGAGGTCATTCCTGTTGCTCTCAGCCTCGGTGAACTCCATCTCGCCCATGCCTTCCCCTGTGTACCAGTGCAGGAAGGCCTTCCGGCGGAACATGGCAGTGAACTGCGCTGAGATGCGCTTGAAGAGCTCCTGGATGGCTGTGCTGTTGCCAATGAAGGTGACAGCCATCTTGAGACCACGAGGTGGGATGTCACAGACAGCTGTCTTGACATTGTTGGGGATCAATTCCATGAAGAAGCTGCTATCCTTGTTCTGCACATTGAGCATCTGCTCATCCACCTCCTTCATAGACATCCACCCACGGAAGACAGCAGCCACAGTGAGGTACCGGCCACGGCGGGAGTCACAGGCAGCCATCATGTTCTTAGCATCGAAGACCTGCTTGGTGAGTTCAGGCACAGTGAGAGCCCGATACTGCTGGCTTCCACACTGGTGGGAGGGGTGAAGCCAGGCATGAAGTGGAGGTGTGGAAAGGGCACCATGTTGACTGCCAGCTTGCAGCGGTCAGCATTGAGCTGGCCAGGGAAACAGAGGCAGTTGGTGACAGCACTCATAGTGGCTAAGACAAGATGGTTCAGGTTACCGTAGGTTGGTGTGGTCAGCTTGAGGGTGTGGAAGCAGATGTCATAAAGGGCCTCACTGTCAATTAGTGTTCTCTACCAACTAATGGGTGCTTCTTTTTCTTTGATAAAGCCAAATGCAATCATAGGGCCCAACCCTCATGACCTCATCTCATCCTAATTACCTCTTCACTTCCAAATGCCATTAATACATGACACTGAGGATTAAATTTCCAGCACATGACATTTGGGGACACATTTGAGTCACAGCACACATATTCCACATCAGCAGGAATGAATCCCTGAAGAGGACAATGGCCTCAGCTCTCTCTGACCCACAGACCTCCCCTCTCTCCAGATCTCCAAGGCCCTGATAGACTTCTGCTAAGGGAACTTCCTCTTTCTTTTAATGATTTGCTGCTATTGTTTTTAATGGAAAACATAATGTAAATTTGCTAACGAATTCAAGCAACACAAAAAAAAGAAGAGTAAAAACTCTCAGCCCTCTGCTTCCCTCACTTCCCTCAAGCTTCCTTTTCTAGAGGTAGCTACTGTTAGCAGTTTAAGATACAGATCCTTCCAGAAAAAATATGTTCAATATAAGCATATTGACTAAATATGCATTTTTATGGTCACTCATGCTGTATATGCTACTTATATATATAATTTATAATTTTATTTACATGCACATGCAGGTATAGAAAAAGTTTTCTCCAGTTACACTGGGTCATTCCATATGCATTGCTTCACAGCTTGCTTTTCTACACCAAACCACATATTATGCAGATTTCCTTGTGTTGGTACAACATGTTACAGGTTTGGATATTGTGTTGTTAGTGAGATTCTTGTCTCTGTGACAAAATACTTGAGGATTTACTTTGGTTCATGAGTTCAGAGGTTTCAGTCAATGGGCACTTGGTCCCATTGCTCTGGGCCTGATATGAGGTGGAACGTCACACCGGGAGCATGAACTGGAGCAAGGCTGCTCGCCTCATGGCAGCCAGAAAGCAGGGAGAGAGAAGGAGTGACTGGGACTTTGAAGGTGTGTCCTTCAAAGGCCCCTTTCTCCAACTAGGTCCTGCCTAAGAGCTCATTCACCTGTGATTTCACCCACTGATAAAGTTAGCACCCTCGTAATCTAGTCACTTCTCAATAACACCACCATCTGGGGACCAAGCTTTCAACACACGAGCCTCCTGCCCTTTGGATACGGAAGTGTCTAAGCCACATACCCAACAGATATCTACCAACTTATTTAATGGGTATCCAAGTGTGAATATTTAGGTTGTTTTTAATTTATTCAGTTTTATAAATAATCTTCAGATTCTTCATTATTTTCCCCACCCCTTGGTTTTGAGCTCAGTTATATAAATATACAACCATATCTTGATCCTATTATTAACTATGGAGATAAAATGATTTTTAAAAACGTTGCTCATGGAGCTGAGCTCACATTCAAGTGCCATATAAAGACAGTAACAAATGCCTGGGTATTTAAAGCAGTGGCAATAGTGGTGAGGACCAGGTTTAAAAATAAAGCAGAGGCAGGGTATCTCGGAGAAAGAGCATGATCATGAAGGAGAGGGGAGAGTGGTCAGGGAAGGGTCTCTGCACAGAGGCCTGAAGGAAGTAAAGGAATGAGGAATGAGCCACGTGCAGAGCTGGGACAGGAGCCTTCCAGGAAGAGGAGCACCTATGGCAAGATGCCTGACTGTCCACCTAGGGAAGGATGCTCACGTGCAGGAAGAAAAGCTAGGAGGCCAGTGTGATGGCGGCAACATGAGTAAGAAGTAGGATGCGAGATTGAATAGGATCTGAGGGCCAGATCATATGGGGCCTTGTAGGTTTGGGGATTTTATTCTGCATGTGATCAGATACCACTGGCAAGTTTTGAGTAGAGGAGTGACATAGTGTGGCTTATAATTAGATTGCCTGTTTTAAGGATGTGGAATCGGATACTTAGGACATGTCAGCACAACTCTGATGCTGTGCTCCTGGTCACTGAACTTCACTGCCTCCTTCACATAGCTGAAGGCCAGCATGGCTCACACCCACGGTCACCAGTTTCTGACTTCATCAGGAAACAATGAAGTGCATGAAGCAAGCATTCTCACATGACCAGTTGCTTACCCTGCCACTGGTCTGTTGAGTTCTAGGACTTTTTCCTGCCTTGACCCTTCCCATTTCGGCTGCCTTCCGGGCCCTTGTCTTACTTCTGACATCCAACTCCTGGAAAGACTTCCTAGTTTCTCTGCCTTAGACTGCTCACCTCCAGCAACCTCTTCCAAGGCTTGAGGAAACTACTTTCCTGGTGCGGTGGCACCAGAATGTCATTAGAACACTTGGCCTCACCACTGGGCGTGGTGGCACACTTTGGTAATCCCAGCACTTGGGAGGCTGAGGCAGGAGGATGTTGAGTTCAAGGCCAGTTTGGCAAAGTTTGTAAGACCCTATCTTAAAAATAAAATACAAACAAAAGGGTTGGGGGTGTGACCCAGGTAGTAGAGTGCTTGCCTGGCATTTTTGAAGCCCTGGTTCAATCCCTGGTACTACAGTAGAACATTTGACTTCGAGACCTGATTCTGTTACTTATATCTGTGCAAATTTGGGCAGCAAGTCACTTACGCTGCCTTCAGCCTCACTTTTCTGATCCACCAAACTGGGACAATCTTAACAGTGTCTCATGAGGTGTCAGGGAGGAGTGAGTGTGACAATCACCATGAAGCTCTTTGTGCAGTCTGTGAGTGCTCTGCAGAAGTGAGAAGCAATCACCCTTTACAACTGACTTCAGCACCTCTGTGTCTGATGTTGGGCTTGGCTCTCTGGCTTGCTCTCCTGTGGTTCCAAATCCCCTCTCCAAACAGACCTCTTGCAACACTTCAGGTTGACCAATGCTTGATAATCAGGTAAAAAATATTTATGGGAGGGTTGAGTGGTTGTACTAGGAAAAAGAGAAAAGTGAAGCCATTGATCTCTTTCCATTTTCATTCAAAATGATCCTAATAACCACTTTAAGCCACCTCCTTAAAAAAAGTTATATCAAACACTTGATATGTAGAAAAATAGCATGTCTCATAGATCTATAAAAATGGGAAAGAACATATGGTAGATAGGATTCCTAGGAGTTGTTCAATTACCTCTGTGTACACTTGGTGACAATTTTAGAAAATCTACTCATTTTTAGGGCTAGTGTATAGCACTTGGATTATAACTTACATGTTTTGATTGGACTCAGGGTGTCACGCAAAGGAATACTTCCATGATGTTCATCCTTTAAAATTTTTTATTCTTGTATAATTTTAACCTTATAAAAAAGTTAATAAATAGTCCAGAGCATTCCTGAATGGTCTCACCTAGTTTCCCCTAATGCCAAGATGTGACATAACTATGGTACAAGTAGCAAAATTAAGAAATGAACACTGAGTGGAAAAAAAATGAAAAAATGAAAAAGAAATTAATACTGGCATAATACTGTTAATTAAACTATAGATTCTCATCAATCTTCCCAAATTTTCCACTGATGTCCCTTTCTATCCTAGAAGCCCACAGTACATTTAGTTGGCATATTTCCTTAGTTTTTTCCAGTTTGTTACAGTTTCTTGGTCTTTCCTTATATTTTGTGGGCTTGACAGTCTTAAAGACTCCAAGGCAAGCATTTCATAGACTATCCCTCAGTGTGGGTTTGTCTGATGTCTCCTCTGGGCTAGCTTGAGGTAATAGCTTGGGGGAGAACATCACGAGTGCAGGGCCCACTCAGTGCACTACATCAGACAATAAACGATATTGATTGCCTTATTACCAGTGATGTTAACACTGAATGTGTGGTCAAGGCAACATTAGCCAGGTTTCACAAACGCCCTGTGTCTCCTTAAACTTTCACCCACTGTTTTTAGCATTCAGGAGTAGTTCTTGCCTGTTGTGATCATGACTGTGGTGTTCTGATGGTTTCTTTCATTCCTCCTACATTTATTAATTTGAATTCTTCTTGAAGAAAGAGTTGTCCTTTCTTTTCCATTTCTTCATTTCCATCACTGTAGACTTGTGGATATTAATTTTGTTCATCCATTATAATATAATCTTATTGCTATTCATTTTGTAGCTCAAAATGTTCCCCTTTGGCTATTGGAAGCTCTTCAGGTTTTAACAAGCCTCCATCCTGGTTAGGGGTTTTGCTTGTTTGTTTTGTTATCCTTGCTGCTTAGCACTTCCTTATTGTGTTGCATCACAGACTTGTTTTGTATGTTCTCTATCCCAGTCCTGGAATCAACAACTTCCTTAGGAAACACTCACTCCTTTTATTGGAGAATGGTATTTAAAAATCAAGATCTGGGTGAGAGGTGAGCTCACTGCTACTGGAATGTCACTGTTTCTAGATCCTTGTGGTGAACAGAGCTAGGAAATAATGTAAGCATACCAACCATGCATGTACCTATGCCTATGTCTGTGTATTTCTCCAGCTCGGGCATTACATACACCCCCCCCCACACACACACACGTAACACACCATGGGGGTATTGCTTATGTATTTCTCCAACTCGGGCATTACATACACCCACACCCCCCCACCACACACACATAACACACCATGAGCGTATTTGGCAATGTCTGGAGACATTTTGGAGCATCACATTCAGAGGTCAGGAGGCTATTGGCATCTGCTGGGGCCTGGGATGCTGCTGAATATGCTACAATGCATATGACAAGTTCCCAACAACAAAGGCTCATCTAACCTAAAATGTCCATGGTGCCAAAGCTGAAAAGTCCTGAGTCTCTGTGTATATATTTAAAAGTATACATGAGTTCATACTGATACACAGGACACAACCCAGCAGGACACACTCATTCTGGCATTCTTCCTTGTTTATCGTGGCTCTCATGGTATACGTGTTTGCTTATTTGTTCACCACAGCAGTACAGGAAAAGTAGTTTCAACATTGCTAACCCATACCTTGTGAGAGACAAAGTTACTTACTAGAGCTCAGTGTTTGCCTGCAGGTCTCCTTTGTCACTATGCAGTACCTACTCAAGATACTTTTCCAAGTTCCTGGCGTCGGCTCCTTTCTTCCCACTTCCTCCAATATGATATCCCATTCATTTGTCACAAAGTTAAGATTCATTTGCTACAGTCTGCATTCCATTTTTGTCCTCTGACTACCTGGTTGACTTTTTCCCCCTTATATACAGTAAAATTCATTTTTTGGGATGTACAGTTCCATGGATTTTGACACACACATAGAGTTGTGTATCCTCCACCATAGTAATACACGGGCCAGTTCTGTCACCCCCAAATTCATGTTGCCCCTCTTCTATTCTTGCCCTCAGAAATTATGCTTATAGTTTTGCTTTCTTAAAAATGTAGTGTAGGGTTCTGACTTCTTTCACTAACCAAAAGGCATTTGGTATTCACCCAAGTAACTTGTTCCTTTGTATTACTCAGTAGCATTCTGTTATACAGATACACCATAGCTAACCTACTCACCAGAAGAAGGATGTCTCAATTGTTTGCAGTTTATAGGGTGATATGAGTAAAGCAAGTTTAAACATCTGTGCATACATTTTGTGACAGCATGAGTGCTCAGCTCACTTGGGTAAACATCTTAGTGTAGGATTGATGGATGGTATGGTAGGCTTACTGTTTTCCAAAGTCACTCTATGGGTTTGAGTTCCCAGCAAAAAGTGTGAGATTTTACCCTCACCAGCACTTAGTGTTTTCAAGGTTTTTTTAAATTATTATTATTGTTGTGCTGGGTGGGGATACATTGTGACATTTACAAACGTTCTCACAATATATCAAATATATCATACTTGAATTAACCCCCTCCATCATTTTGCTTTATCCCCCCTCCCCCCGGTTTTTCTTTTTAAGCCATTCCTAAAAGTGCATAGTGAAATCTTATTATAATTTGTATGTCCCTAATGACTGGTAATGTTCAGCATCATAGATGTTTACTTGCCACCCAAATGTCTTCTTTGCTGAAAGGTCTGTCCATTCCTTTGCTCATCATTTTTAAACCTTGTTCCCCTTTTACAAACATAAAACTCTCACACTCACTCCTACTTCTGAAATGTTCATCTAGAGGAATTTCCCTAACTCCACCCACCCATTAGAGTCACAGAGTCATCCCAATATCATTCAAGATGGCTTCTTGAGTTTTACTTTTTGTAGTTTATACTATGCAAGTATTTCTGTTTATATATATAAAATAATTTCTGGCCTTTGTCTTGATTGACTTTGTCAAAGCCCACCCCTAAGATTCTACTAATAGAACTCCTTAGGAGACATGGTTTTAATATATAGATTACTAGTGACATGGTCCATTAGTATTGCCAAGAGTTATAGAAACTGGACAGTGTCTCTGACAAAGTGAAGCATCCTAGAGGGGCTCAGAGTTGAGTGTTGGTCTCAAGTTGAGGAGGGCAGTGTCTGAGTGAATATATGTGTGAGGGGAAAGATCCATCTCCACAGGGTTCCTGACTTAATTGGACAAACTTCACTCTAGAGTAAATTTCATGAATTACAACTAAAATACAATAGCACAATTGGGAATGTAGACATTTTGTGTTTATTAATTTATTTCAACCTCACAACAGCTGAGTGAGGCGCTGAGGAACCCATTTGATGGATGAGAAAACTGAACCTCTGAGAGTCACAGAGCTATTTAGTTGCAGGGCCAGGACTCATCCCACCACTGTTGGACTCCAGAATTTTATTTCCATAGCATCATTTTACTCTCACGGACTCACTTCATCTATAATGATAGAAGTAATATTTCCAGGTGGCAGTTTAGAATCTCAGAGACCCTGACAGGTGAAAGTGGCCTGTGGTTGGGAATTTGAGAAGGCCAGAATTTATTTCTGGTTCTCACTTATTTGCTTTGTGAATTTGGAGAAATAGCTGAGGTTTTTTTTTTGGTTTTTTTTTTTTTGCATTAGTTTGTCTATCTCTAAAAGAGTTCTCTAAAATGTTTTGAATGCACATCCCACCAGCAAAATGAAGAAAAGTTTGAGCATGCTAGCTCATGAAACATTTACTTCTTTATAAAGTTTTACACATAAATATTGCATTAACATAGTATATATGTTGAAAATATTTACAAAAATAGAAATTTCAGGGCTGGCAGAGTGGCTCAAGTGCTAGAGCATCTGCCTGGCGAGTGTGATGCCCTGAGTTTAAGCCCCAGTATCATCAAAACAAACTAGAAATTCCAAAAGGATGAGCTAAAGATAAAATAACCATAACTCTACTTGCACTAATATTTTCAGTTGGGACCATGTGACTGAACTAAATTGTCTTTATTTTTACCTCATGTGGCAGACAAACAAGGGAGGTGTCTGCTCTACCATATTCCTGTTTTTAACTTATGCTTATGTTTTGTTACTCTCTGACTCCATCAGAAAAATATTTTTGTCATTAACCTGTTTTTGTCAGACTTGACTTTATTAAAACTTAGATTATAAAACCCATAAATCTACAACCTAGCACATGCAAACCACATTGTGCCCCAATACACTAAAAATAAAAACAAGTTGTGGTGATGGCATTCATTCCCCCAAATGGAGGGATTCCCGAAGTTTCTTCCTCTATTTTCCAGAATATCTGACCTTAAATGTGAGCTAAGAAAGGAGACTAGTGTCAATCCATTTATTAAAAATTAATAAAGCTTAACTTGTATTTTATTTTTATTATGATATTATTGTTGTACTGGAGGTACACTGTGACTTTTACAAAAGTGCTTACAAAATATCACAGCTGAATTCACCACTCCATCGTTTACCTTTATCTCCCCTCCTCCCAATCCTGAAATAGTTTCAACAGGTCTCATTTTTCCATTTTTATATTCATCCTCCTATACTCTTTCCTTATATCCCCCTGACACTGACACCAACCCCCAGACAGGACCTGTTTCCTTGTGACATTTCCATGTATATATATATTATAACCCAAATTGGTTCATCCCCTCTATTTTTCTCCTTTCTACCTTAGTCCCCTTCTTACGGTGATTTCAACAGGTTTACGTATTCTATATTCATTCTTGTATAGAAAGTATGTCACCCATAGCATATTTTCTTACTGTGCTCCCAAAGTTGGTCTTGCATGTCCAATTAGGTGCAAACACATTTAGAGACTGCTGATCTATAAATACATATATTTTTCCCAAAGGAAACCTGGCGTCAACAGTATGGATTCCTTTACACATTATGGATTATTCAGTATAAAATCTAAAGCGCCTTTATGAAAAATATTTTCACACCTCTGTACTACTTTTGTTGTGGGACCTGACAGAATCTATGCGTGTGGATGATGGTAGCCAAAGCAGGGAGTCAGAGTAAATGAGAGATCCCTGCACTCTTGAAGTCACCTTTTTTCTGTGGTAACTTTGACATTGAGGTTGGGCCCAGGACAGGTGGAAGAGGCTAGTTTATTGGAGCTACCAGTCAAGTAACCCAGACAGGCCTCAGATCCATTCAGCCCACCTCCTCTGAATTCCCTTTCCTGCCTCAGCACATCCGAGCTATTTTAATCAACTTGCTCCAGAACAAGTTGGACCCAGGTTCCCAAGATGGAGAGCAATCCTGGGTTGGCCCAGATAGATCATCCTAGGCCATGGATCACATTGAGAGCATTAGCTGAGTTCCAGTACCAATGCAAGGGTTTAGATGGATGTGAGTCAACTTCAGGAATGCAGTGAATTCTACATTTAGCCCCAAGTTAGTCACCAATGCAAGCAGCAGTGAGGGCTGGGGCCTTGCTCCACCTCTTTTGCTGTTGCAACAAAGTGACCAGAGGAAACAGGCCAAGGAAGGAGCAGGCCAGCTTGCATTCAGCAGGAAGCCCTGGGGCCAGTTAGAGCCCCAACACCACTTTAAGGCCTGGCCAACCTTGGTGCTACTGAAGAAAAACACTGTATAAAACACTGTCTGGTTTTCTCTTTAAGCTATAGTTTAGAAAATAAAGTGCTAAAGTAGAAGTAAAAGAAACACGAGATGAAAGAGCCTATACTTTTAAATACTCCAAGAAATTCAGAATCCAACAGTAAGGATATAAATTAAATGACCTGGAGGCAAAGAAATTTGTAACGTTCTAAAGTACAGTTCATGTGAACCTGAATTCCTATAACCACAGTCAATGAATGAACACATTCTTTTACTGAAAAAATTTTTTGTAAATAAGCCTAGTGCTGATGGCTCACACCTGTCATCCTAACTACTCAGGAGGCAGAGATCAGGAGGATTGCGGTTCAAAGCTGGGCAAATAGTTTGAGAGACCCTATCTCGAAAAACCCTGCACAAAAATAGGGCTGGAGGAGTGGCCCAAGGTGAAGGCCCTGAGATCAAGTCCCAGTACCACCAAAAATTTTTTTGTAAATAATAATTATTTTTGCAACAGGAAATTCTTGCATGTCATTTCATTTAAATTCAAAAGTTACAACACAGCATATAGTATGTCTTCCTCCTTCTGTCCCATCACCCCAAGCTCCCAGTGCCTCTCAACTCAGAGTGGTGGGATAGTTCATCTTCATTGGCCAACAAACATGTGAATTATGGATGAGTTGGTTTGGCTCATGAGTAAGGGCAGTAATCCAAGAACAAATCCCAGTAGAATAGAAAAATTGTTATTGAAGCCTTAAAAAACGTTCCATATACATGCAATATAATATCAAGAGCATTAGGTTCAGATATTAAGTACAAGTGAAAACTAGAGAGCTTATTGGTACCCAAGAGACAAAACACTTTGGCTGAGTGGGAGGAGAGAACACAACTTACCTTCTCTTGATTATCTATGGATGATTGGAAGCTTCTGACAAAGCTCTTCCTGTAAGTACTGGAGTGGGGGTTTGGCATCTGGCTTGTTCTGGATTTCCCAGACACAGCTGGACCTAATTATTATGAAATCACATGTGACAGGAAGACTTCTCTTGGCACTGGAACATCCCAAACCATCAGGTGTAAAATCTTGTAGTAGTCATTAATTTTTCCTTTCTTCTGATCTACTTGTAGATCCTTCTGGCCATCAGACTGCTGTGTTGAAGAAGCTCCTTACATCTCAACCACACTCTAGTCCAGGTTCCAGGAGCCAAAAACTGATCATTGAAATTTGAGTAATTGCTAGCAGCTTCCTTTCCTATGAGGACGGGTGGGAGAAAAGGTAGCAATTGTTCTTTTAGTACCTGGTAGTTTACATTTCATTTAATAATAGATACAAATCCATTCCTCTTATGTTTTCAATTAATTTAAGAAATATAATGAAATGAAACTATTAAAGCCCTACCTCCTGGTCCAAACCATTCTAGTGATCATGATGGTCTTTTTAACTTTAACAAGGAGGAGGGGAGAGGGGAGATGGTAGTTTGCTAGGCAAAAAATGTACAAATATAGCCTTTTAAAGAAATACTTGAACTCTTTTGAGTGTTACAGGCAGCTTCCAGTCCTGGTTGATGAATCCCTGTAATGTCTCCATTTTGTAATCCATTGCACCATTTTCCCTCAAATAATAAATTCTTATGACTTAAGCTGTGTAGATAATATGAAAACAAACAAATGGCACTGGAAAATGGTAATTCACTGTTTCTTTAGTTCAATTCACAGGCCAGCAGAGCATTTGTCTTCCTAGCTAGTTTTTCCAAATTCAGTTATTTGCCTGGCAACTTCATAACTTTTAAATGGAATTTAAAATATCGTATCAAAGTTGTATTGCATACAGTTAAGGGTCAAATAGTTCTATAATAGTTGTCACAAAAATAAAAGCTGACCTTTTTTTTTTGAAGTTACCACTTTCAGTTCTTCTAAGTTATTATTTCCATATTTAGCTATGCTTCTGCATTTTAAAAAATAAGTCCTGATATTTCTACTGGGTTTTTAATTTTTTTTTCTTTTTTCTTTTTTCTTTTTTTTTTTTTTGGCATCCCTGGAGTTTGAAGTCAGGACCTCACACTTTCTAGGCAGGTACTCTACCACTTAAGTCATTCTGCCAGCCCCAAGGTTTTAAAATTTTTAGCATTACCTATTGGTTTCTTACTGCAGAAGATTTGAAGGAAGCTTAATTACAATATTCCTTATCCAATTCTTACACTCATTCCTATTTCCTGTCTTTCCTCATTCTTCCATTATAGTCATTTGGCCAAAATTCAGTTAACATGAGTGTAATGCTGAAAACACTAGTAACACTGGAGCGATGTGGTAAACCAATTTCTTTTCTTGCACAGCTTCTTATTTTCCTTGGAAAACCTCTATAGAGACATAATAGTATAGTGGTTTGGTTGATACTATATTTCCAAACTTTCCCTAATTGCAACCTTCATCCCCTTAGCATCCCAATAGTTTCATCTTCTGGAGGAATTCTATCCTGGAGTTTTTTTACCAGCAGGGTGAGGAGAGGCAAGTTTCTGGCTGAGTGGAGGGACAGGGTGCACTCTATAAGCAAACTTTCAACCACAGTTGTTCTGTTTCTAACTTCCCCTCCCTACTTCCTCTTTCACAAGTCACTAGTGCTGCAGATTTCTAGGCTTCCAGGTTCTGAGTGCAAATCAAGTTGCTTCACTCACTGTAGCTAAGGATTCCACTTTCCTGAGTGTGTGAGGTAAGTTACCCCACATCCATCTGATGCCTAGTTTCCAAAATTTTGTTGCCATGATATTTTGCTCCTTTTATTTGTTTTATTTTACAAATAAAATATGTACTATTGCATATGCTCTAAAGAAGTCCTTCTAAACCAATCTTTTGGTGGTTTTAAACTGAAAATCTTCTCAGTGTTTTCTCCTATCTTAATATTTATTATCTCAACTGTTCTTTCCATAATATTTGTCTTTATAGTATCTTGATTTTTGTATTTTAACTCACCTTAATCGATAATATCAATGAAATTATGGTTGGATATAGTGAGGTTTTATAAAACACATTAACATATATGAAAAAGAAAAATCTGACGTACTCCACTTTGGGAAGTGTGGTATTAATAGGCCCAAAGCAAAACACAAGGTCCAGGGAGGTTAAACGCTCTTGCTTCAGGTCTACTAAATGACGGAACTAGGAAATTCTTTGGGTCCTGAGTTCTCTGTTGGTACTTTACCACGAAGCCAGATTGCCTGGCTCTCTACCACTTGACCGATTATACCACTATTAAATTAACCAGCCCAAGGCACAGACATTGCTTGAATCAAATGGTTGCAAGCATGCCCCACTTTACCTCTAATTAGGGAGATGCATTGGTGGAAAAATAAATGAGGTCAGAATTCCCTTCTACTCATCTGACAAGAATGACTATTTATTAAGTAAGCTGATTTTCCCATGTGGGTTCCAAAAGTCTTATTTGCTGCAAAATGAATGAGGAAGAGCACCCAGGAAGTAAGTGTTCTCTTCTTTGCTATGTGCGATGTACAGGGCCTCCACGTCATGGAACTGACATAGTTTCCCTCTCCGGAAGGACTACTGTTTGTAAATGGCAGAATCAGTTTGTAAACACAATTTGTTCTGAACACATCATTTAAATAGAAATGGCCCAAAGCCAGCGTTACTTCAAGCATAGGAATTCTCACATCGTCTGTCCTCACCAAAAATTCCACAGTACCAAATTTAGCTGGGTGAGACCAGCATGATGCTGAAAATACTTCCTCTGCTGTTATTTGGTGTTGTTTAATAAAAGAGGAGCAGATGTTGAACCACAAAAAAGGTTAAGTTTTGAAGTGACAAATGCCATTATAACTATTTCCAGCCAGAATAAAAAGACATAAATTTGAGAATGATAAAATCATTGAAATAGCACTTCAGAGTTTAACAGGATTTGAGCTGTGCAGTATACTTTGTAGTGTATATTTGTATTTGTACATATATACATTTTAAGTTATAACAGCCTAACTTCAAATAGTATTATTACACAGGACAAGAATCTTGCATGGTACTCTTCTTACTTGTCTTTGTGTTACTGTTACGCATTGCTTCAGCATATGTTAATCTTACATGACTATGTTTTAAAGAAATTAAGCATGTATTTATTCTTCCTGGCACTCTTAAATAATTTGTAGACATCTTTCTCTTGTGTAGTAGCTTGTCGGAAAAAAATTTCCATTAATTATTTCTCCTAATAGCGACTACTAGGGATGAATTCTTTCAGCTTTTGTTTGTTTTGTTTTATTTTGGTTTTTGCAACATGTTTTTGCTGGACATAAAATTCTAGATTAGCAGTTTTGCTTTCATTGCTTTAAAGATGTTGCTCTACTGTCGTTATGATTTGGCTATGAAGTGGTCTCCAAAAGGCTCATGTATTAAAGGCTTGGTCCCCAGCTAGTAGGTGACAGGTGATCAGATCCTGAGGGCTCTGCCCCAATCAATGGATTAATCCCTTGATGGATTTATAATTTGATGGTAATTATTGGAAGGTGGTGGAAACTACTAGGAGAAAGTAAGTCACCAAAGGTGTGCCCTGGAAGATATATCCTGTCCCTGGTCCCTCCCTGCTGGTTCTCTCTGCTTCCTGGCTACTATGAAGTGAACAGCTTTTCCCCACGAGGACGGTCTACCTTATCCCAGGCCCAGAAACACGGAACCAACTGACTATGGACTGAAACCTCTGAAACTGTGAGCTGAAATAAATAGCTCCTCCTTTACATTGTTTCTCTCAGGCATTTGTCACACTGACAAAAAAGCTGATTACCACAATTGTCTTCTAGGTCATGTAGTTCCTTTTTCTTTCTTTCTTTTTTTTTTTGGCAGCACTGGGGTTTGAACTCAGGCCCTCACACTTGCTAAGCAGATGTTTTATCACTTGAGCCATTCCACCAGCATGGTCATATAGTTTCTGACAAGAAATCTAGCTGGGAGTGTGGCTCAAGTGGTAGAGCACCTGTCCAGCAAGCATTGTTTAAACCCCAGTACCACACATACACACACACAAATTCTACTGACAGCTCATTTTGTTCTTGTTGTTCCTATTTGTGTGAGGTATCTCTCTTCGTCTGGTTACTTTTAAGATTTTCTTTTCCTTAAAAGGCACAATTTGCCTTGGTAAGCATTTCTTAATGCTTATTCTGCTGGGTGTTTATTGATCTTGATGAATGTATGAATATATACTTTTCATTGATGCTGGAAGTTTTTATTTATTTTGGTGGTGCTGGGGTTTGAACTCAGGGCCTTACACTTGCTAGACAGATACTCTACCACTTGAGCCATTCCACCAGCCTTGAAACTAGAAGATTTTTATTTATTATTTCTTCAAGTATTTCTCTCTCTTCTCCTATGCCATTTCTTAACACTTTAATTATATACATATGGTATGGTTAGATTAGATATATAAAGTCCACGAGTCACTAAAGCTCTTACTTTGTTTCAGTCTGTTTTCTGTCTCTACTTCACTTTGTCGTCACCTTCACTTATCTTTTCTTCTGTGGTATCTGACTAGCTACTTCTTCCTTTCAGTAGTTTTCATTTCATATGCTGTACTTTTCATCTGTATGTTTTATCTGGGTCTTTTTTGTATCATCAATTTATCTTCTTATTGTGTTCCTGTTCCTCTACTTTCTTGTAGATTTCACTTCATTACCACCAAAGAAACATGGTCATTCTATCTACCTCTTTATAGAGGTATATTTAGACTGGACACTTGAATGTTCTTACCTGCTAATTCAGCATTTCTGTAATTTCTGGGTCAGTTTCTATTGATCATCTTTTATCCCAGGGGTGAGTAATGGTTTTCTGCTCCTTTGCATGCCTGATAATTTTTAACTAAATGTATGCCTTTGTTATTCTACATTGTTGGTTGCTGTTTTGTTGTTATTTGTTTATTTGTTTTTCTGTTTTGCAGTTCTGAGGCATGAACTTGGGGCCTTGTGCTTACCAGGTAAGCATTCTACCTCTTTAACTACAATCCCAGTCATTTTGATTTTAGTTTGTTTTCCAAATAGGATCATGTGTTTTGCTCCGTCCAGATTCTCCTTCCTCTATTTCCTAAGTAGCTGTGATTACAGGTATGTAACACCACACCCAGATAGGTTGCTGGATTTTGTTGTATTCTTTTAAATAGTGTTGAGGTTTATTCTGGAACAGAATTAAGTTACTGGGTCCAGCACTTGTTTAGCACTACTCAAATGAGGCTAAATAAGAAGAGTTCTTTTTCTGAGTACTCTAGGAGATTTTTCTACTCTGGCTAGTAGGAATACAAATGATTCTTAGTCCTGTGAGCCTCAGGAATTGTTCAGCCTGATGTTGGGTGATTCTTTTCCCTCAGATAGTTTCTTCTTGTGTGTACATAGATCAGTATTTCAATATTCAGTCAAAGCTTTAAGGGGATCACTGGAGTTCTCTCTCTCTCTCTCTCTCTCTCTCTTTCTCTCTCTCTCTGGTATCTAGCTCCTTATTCTTATCTCAATGAAACTGATAAGCTCTGTTTCTACCTCCTTGCCTCTGGGCAGCAAACTGGGGCAATTATAGGAGCTCACCACCCCCAATCACATATCTGTGCTGCCTGTTGCCTAATGTCTAAGAACCATTATTTCATATATGTTGTCCAGTTTTCTAGCTGTTTAAGGCAAGAGGTTAAATCCATTCCTGATTCCATAGTGACCAGAAGTAGAAGTCTTTTGATCCTCTACAATGAATGTTTGTGTTTGGAAAATGGTTTGAAAGAAATTCAATGCCTTCTAAACCATTTTTACCTGTTCATCACTTTTTTTTTTTTTAACCACCAATGTAATGTGGTCATTCCATCCACCTCCTTATAGTTTAAGGCTGATGTTTACTATTTCCTCTCCTCTTTGTAACTCTCTCTTTCTAAAATTAGAAGCATGGTACATTTTTTTCTTTCTCATACCAACCCATGAATAGACCACAAGAAATATGTGATACTGTGCAAAAGCTAAATTTATATGCAGAAAAGTATGGTAAGAATAAACATGGACATGTATACCAGGCTATCAAATGATGACTTCTGTCTGCTTAGGATCTCTGTCCTGTTCCCAGACAATATGGCTTGGTTGTGGTTGATACAAGTTTTGACTCAACCAACAACTGGATGCATAACTTTGACTAGGCACTCAAAGTGGTTGTTTCAAGGATGGGCAGAGCATCCCCCAGAATTTTCCTGGAGTGGTCAGAAAAGAGGTTCTCTCCGATTTGTTTGCCAGCTGTGATGATACACAAAGCTGGAGAACTTGGTGGGCATCATTGCCACTGAGTGGAAAGAGTAAGAATGAAGGCAGCACAGGAACTGTGGACACAAGGGTGAGCACAAAATATCACGATAACATGGTCTCTTAGATTTGGTTGGCTAGATTCACTTTTAGATTTCCCTAGACCCTATAATTTTCTATTTTTTGCTTAGTTTGAATTGGATTTCTGTCACTAATGGATTTAGAGAACCTTTTAGCATTGAACACCAGGATAAGGACAATGGTGAGATGCATATCAGGACAACTGAAGATTTATAGCAGGGTCCTTTCCCCTACCACCTGCTGCTGCCCCCATCTGACAGGAGGCAGCAAGTCGGGACAAGCTGAGTTGACTCTGGGGCAGGCACCAGGCAAAATCCAATCCTAGAACACCAGCATACTGAGGTCAAACAGCCCTAACCTATGGACCCCTGTCATTTTGGGTGCTTCCAAATATACCTCAGTGGCAGTGGGAAAATGGCAGAGCTGCTTCATGTAGACTCAAGCACAGACCAAATCTCCCTTTCTGTGCCTGGTAGCATGACCTTCCATGGCTCCAAGCTGCTATGAATGGTGGTTACATGTGTCACAGAGTTTCTATTCCTCAGAAACTCTGTTCCTCACATCCTAATGGCAGTTCCACTCTACTCTTTCAGCTTATCACTTCTGGACAGATAAGGTGCAGGTGCATACAGGGATGGCTCAGAGACGGGAGCACGCACAGTATCTAAGTGCTAGTGAATTCATCAGGTAAAAACCTTGCTGCCTTCATTTTTCCTCATTGACTTGGGCATCCCTCTCCTCTTGCTCTTCACAGAGGTGCAGAAGGCTGACAAGATCCCCCTTCGTTTCCAAAAAGGTCTCTAGTTAAAGTAATAGTGCCAATGGTGTGCTGAGTTAAGATGCCAAGTCTCAGCTCTGCCACTGTTGTGTCCCCAGATGTGGGAGAGGGGTCTCAACAAAACTAAAGCAAGAAGAACTTCCCTTCATTTTGTAAAACATTCTAAGATGCCCACAAGAGTGCAGGGTTACACCGATGTGTCAATACCAAATAAGGATAGCATATTTCATAATATCAATTCCATTTTCAGATTACAAAAATGGATTCCTTCCTTTTTCAAACAGCATAATATTTCATTGGGTGGCAATACCACATTTTGTTTCTTCATTCATCCATCTGTGGCCCCAAACCATTTTCAACATCTAAGCAATAAAAAAGCCTTTCTTATTTTGAGTCCAGTTCTGTTTCCTAGAGGCAGGCATGATGGATAATGCCTGTAATCCTAGCTACTCGGGAGGTGGAGATCAGCAGGATCATGGTTTGAGGCCAGCGCTAGCAAAAAAAAATTCCTGAGATCCCATCTCAATCAATGACTGGGGCCAATGGTGTCCATCTATCATCCCAACTGTGCAGGAAACATATTTAGGAGTTACAGTCCAGGCCAGCCTGGACATAAAAGGAGACTATCTCAAAAATAACCAAAGCAAAAAAGGAGTGAAGGCATGGCTCAAGTGGTAAAGCACCTATCTAGCAAGCTCAAGGCCCTAAGGTCAAACCCCAGTACTTCCAAAAAACAAAAACAAAAACTGGTACTGCCCTCCAAAATTTAACAAAAGTCATATCCCTTTCCCCAGGTCAATCCTCCACTAATTTGAAGACTATTTCCAGATGATCTCTAGCACTTCCCTTCTCTGGACTATGAAGTGAGGCCTGAGGTACAGCTTCAGAGGGGAGCCTGAATCCATTTTTATCCACTGACTCTGCACCAACATCCCCCATCAGGAGAACCTGGCAGGAGGGTCATCGTCCTGCCAGTGTCCTGGGGCAGGGTACTGCCTGCTACACTCACCCTGTAGCCCAGCAGAGTCCTAGAGGCCAGCCCCTCTGGCCAGTGCTAACAAAGCTGGGCCGCACACCAGCCACTGGCCATGTGAAATGTCCGTGGAAGATTTCCCAAATACCTTCCTGCCTCAGCAAATTATCTCCCAGAACACGGTGAGAGTGGAGAGAGGTGAAAGATGCCCAGATGAGAAAAGAGGCTGAGTCCTCTTTAGACAGCCAGGGCCGCTGGCTCACTCTGGGCAGAGAACGAAGAGAGCTCACCGCCTGGGGGCAGATCAAGTTGCTTCTCACTCCTGCCCCACCCTGAGGAATGGGCTGAGTGACACTGCAGGCCTTTCTGTTCTCTGGTATCTGTGAGTGAAGGCGCCATGGTGACCAAATGGGTCAGATAAAGGACTGCAAAACCATTGTACCAATTACCCAGGGAGGATGCGGCCGACATTCTTAGGTGTGTTTGCAAGTATGGCTGAGAGAGTAGCGCCAAGTGAGAGGCGCTGGCACAGTGAGCCTGCAGTTGGACACTGAAGATTCCCCTACCAGGAGGGACTTCAGATGAAATCTCTTCCTACCTGCTAGTGCACACACTGTGGCACAAGCCAGAGGGTGAACCTTGCATCTCCAAACTCTCCAGGCAGATATCGTTTGCGTTTCTAGATCTTAGCAATCCATCGTTTGGCAAACTTTCCTGGCACATACTTTAAAAGGTTCTAGAAAACTGAACTCATTTATTTATTCTTATACATTAGTCTTCTTATTCATTACACCTCCAAAATCTTGAAAATTAGATATGATAAATATTCCTAAATATGGACACGAGAGCTTACAGACAGAAGACAAGTAACAGAATGGGCTGAAATAAAACCAAGAATATTAGAAGGTAAATAAGGAAGTTTAGCTCTGAGCTTCTACGATAAAATAAAAAGGAAAAACAAAAATTAAATTGCATATGTCCCATTATTTAATTAAAGTGAACATACAGGTCCACTAGGGAATATTGCCTTTCAAATAGGAGTTATTTACAAAACTAGAACACAAACACAATTTTTTATTTTTTTATTTTATTTTTTTTTCCTTTTTTTTTTTATTATTCATATGTGCATACAAGGATTGGTTCATTTCTCCCCACTGCCCCCACCCCCACAAACACAATTTTTTAGGAATACACCTGTCCTGCTAGGTAGCCTAACCGATCCTACGCAAACCCGGTTGTTTCACAAGCCAGGCCCTTGCCTCTCGCAGGAGAGGGAGATTCAGTCAGTCTTGCTGCCCTAAGGCCAGTATCTGGGTGCCTGAGGAGAGCTCCTTGGCAGCCAGACATCCTGCCACAGAGCGCTTCTGTGTAACCCACCCCATGGGCCAAGCCTGGCATATGACTGGGCACCTGCTCAGCTCCCATTTGGACTCCGGTCCTTGCTAGCCCTGGAACCCTGCCCCAAACCACAGCTGCCTGGCATTGGGCCTGATCATCTTCCACCTCCTTGCCAGAACACTCTCTCTTTCTCTGGAAGGCTGGAACTTGTCATTGTACCCTTCCTTCAGCTGCTGCTGGGGTCTTGCTTCTACCTGAGGGACCAGACAGGACACACCTCTATGTAGCCACCTCCCTGCTTTTGTTTTTTGGTGGTATTGGGGATTGAGCCTAGGGTCTCATGCATGTTAGGCTAACACTAAACCACTTAGGTATATTCCCCAGTTCCCCCCACCCCCGCCTTTTTGGTGACACTAGGGTTTGAACTCAGGGTCTCATGCTTGCTAGTCAGGTGCTCTACCTCTTGAGCCACTGCGCCAGCCCACCTGCCTGTTGTGAATGTCCCTCTGTCCAGAAATCTCTGTGATTAAATCTCCCGCATGTTTAGGTTCAAGATCACAGCTGCTCGAGTGGTAAAGATGCAGGTTCCAAGGAACCTTCTAAGGAAACCAGCTCAGGCCAATCCTGGAGCCACCCTTTCTCCAGTGACCCACTGTATGTATGTCTTGAAAAGCTGTGAAAGCAGATGGAGGTCTCATCTTTTCTGGCAGGGGGTCCACATCGAGCGTATATCTAGGCTTCCTAAGATCAGTAGAGTGTTTGTAGGACAGTGACTGTAGAGAGGCTGTCACTCTAGCCACAAACAGAATCAGGAGGGATTCCCAAGGGCTAAAGATTACCACAATGCCTTGAAATGAACTCTCTCCTGCTTTACCTGGTTATACTGTGGTAGAGAGGCAGAATGTATGTCCCATGGCCACCCCTTTGGAGAGAAGGATAGGAAAAAGACCCCTTGAGACCCTACCTTTAAGTTAAGGAATGGTGAAAAAAAGGTGAAATATCTCCTGACTCCTCAGGGCCTTGCTACAAAAGAGAACTCTTTGGAATAAATTTTCAGATAAATCCAAGGTCGGGGACAGGTAAAATGGAGGCGATCAGCCAATTATGTCCTATGGAAGCAGTTTCCAGGTGCTCCCATCAATGGGCATATCTGGCCAGAAGGAACTGTGATCTTTGGGTGGCTATCAGGTTGTGGGATGCATGCTCCCTAAGACTGAGGGGTACCCCTCAAAGGGTGCCCACCACAAAGACAGCCAAGGCTGATGACAAGCATGTGTACATGCTCCCACTGGCTTGAAAGAAATTGTTGTCTGTAATGGAGTAAAAGTATATGAAGCTGGGCTGAGGATATAGTATTTGCCTAGCATGCATGAGGCCCTAGGTTCAATCTCCAGTACCATACACACATGCAAAAAGCATATGAAGCAGTTCTGCAGTGCCTGGTGTATACTTTCATAACTGCCCTCCACCGGTGACCCAGGCAGCTGACTTGAAGAGAGGGTCACACCCCCTGGGACTGGTAGATACCACATGGGGAGGTCCAGGACTCCTTGGGTGAAGTGGAAACACCCCATCTGCACTTCCCGCTGGGGTTATGCCTTTGGGAGGGACTTTGAGAAGTCATCACTACATGGAGGAAAAATTTTCTCTGGGTTCCCTACACCTCCACTGGATTCTGCCTTCCAAGAAAATGTTCCCACGGAGCACGAAGAGACAGGAACGTAAGTTTGGGCCAGAGGAGGCCGAGGCAAGCATGAGAATGAAGCATTGATGTCTCACTGTGGTTTTGCTCCTCAAAGCACCTGAGCCCTATTAGCTGCGGCCTCTCCTTTGTAACTTGAGTTACAAGTCTGTGGGTATTTATTTTCACACAGTGATTAAAAAGTAGATAAAATTCATAAATAGCAAGCCACAGAGCTTAAGTAACTTTCAAATAGAGTCAGAACAAAATGAAATTACATAAAAAAGTACATCTGATTTTAGATGTGCCAGAATGCTAAACAAAATAGAAAGAAAGTCCATTATTCAGGCCAAATAAGACAGGGAGTGACTATGGATATCGGAGTTATTTTCCTAGGACTGAAGTCTTAGCCTGCAGTTTGGCTGGGTGTTTTCAGATGGGAAAATACTGAAAAAGCCTCTTTAGCCACCGCCTTTGCTGGAGCTGCAAGAACTCAGGCCTTGACTGTGATTGGCTGTGGTTTTCCACTGTGAGAAGGCTGGTGCAGAGGGCTCTGCTGGGCTAAAAGCTGGGGGCAGGGGCTGGAGGCTACTGCCCACACTGCGATTTTGAGGCTGCTGGGAAGCCACAGAGAGAGGGGCCTGGACATGTGGACAGTGGTCATAGGGAGGCATCCAACAGGAAGGAGTAAAAGAGACAAGATAGTTATTAATCAGTAAAAATAGTTTTAAAGCAAACTGTGCTCATTATTGTAGCCCATTCATGCTACTATATCAAAATACCTTAGGCTGGCTGGCTTATAAACAACAAAAACTTATTTCTCAGTTCTGGATGCTGGGAAGTCCAAGATGAAGGCACCAGAAGATTTGTTATCTGGTGAAGGCTCCCGCCCATCCTGGCTCATGAGGTCCCTTCTACTAGCTGTGCTTCTATATAGGAGAAGGGACTAGCTGGATCTCTGGATCTGTGTATATACACATTAGCACTAATCCCATTCATCACCTCCCAAAAGCCCCACCTCATAACTTTAGGAGTTAGGACCTCAACTTGTAGTTTTGGGGGTGGGGAATAAGCATTCTATCCATTGCATTAATGCTATCCGGATTAGAAAAGATGACTGGAAAACAGCTTTTTAAAAAATCTGGTTTTTGTTTTTGTTTTTTCTCTTGGCAGTACTGAAGTTTGAACTCAAGGCCTCATGCTTGTTAGGCAGATGTTCTACCACTTGAGCCACTCCACTAGCCCTGTTTTGTATTGGGTATTTTGAAGATAGGGTCTCTCAAACTATTTGCTCAGGCTGGCCTCCAACTGAGATCCTCTGGATCTCTGCCTCCTGAGTAGCTAGGATTATAGGCGTGAGCCTCCAGGGCCTCCAGCTGTATTCATTTCTTAAACTATTATAGCATGCCCTTGGAGAACAATTCCCCAAAGTTCAGTAGTACTACCTGTGCATGGGAATTCGAAAAACAAGCAAAGACCTTAGCAGGACTAATTTTCAAGGTGTGATCTATGGCACCTTCCTTGTATCATGAAACTCGCTACAGACCCCTCGGAACTACTGAGTCAGAATCACTTGGGGCAGGGTCCAGGAATCTGTATGCTTTTAAGCTTATAACTAATAAAGTCAGAAAATCACTAATTCATAGGGTGAAGACCAAACTGTTAACATGTATCTCACCCTTAATCTTGTAGCCAGGGCACTGGAAAGCACACTGAAATTAGATCCAAACACTTAGGTTAATAAGTGCTGCTTAGCCTTGAGCAATTCACTTAATTTCCTATGACTCCAGTTTTTCTCATTTGTAAAATGGAAATTCTACCTAAAGTTGTAAACATTAATTAGCAAAGAATGTAAAAGCTTCTGTATTGTAAACTCTAAGGAGTTCTATAAATGTGTGTTAGTATCATTACTGATTATCCTGGTATCAGAAGTGTTCACCCATAGTCAATACTCTAGTCATGCCTTGCCTGTGCTACTAAGATAACCTCCCTAAAAGCCACTTTGTCCCTTCTGCTCATACCCTGTGATTATATATCTGCCTTCAAAACTTTCCTGTTGCCTTTAGAATACAGTCTAAAATCCTTAAAAAACTAACTCATATTATTACCAAGAACTGACCAATTAAGAAGAGGTAGAATTGAAATGCAAATGTTCAAAAATATCATTGACTACTCAACAAAAATATACACAGGCTTAATTCTCTCAGAAGAGAGCCCCAGGAAACCAAGACACAGCACAGAGAATGCGGTTCTTGGTCCCAACAGAAGCCCTAAGTAAAGGCAGACAAGGTGACAGACAAAGCCATGATCTCATAGGGGCCTGTGGACAGCCCCCTGGAAGAAAGAGAAAGACACAATATTAAAAATATAGCCATTGAATTATGTGTACCTAAAGGAGTTCTTCTAAATTCATAGGATTTATAATAATATAACTTAAAAGGCTAAAAAGTATATATATTTTAAATACATAAAGACACTTGCTAGTAGACATTTTTATTGATGGAATTATTTTCCACTTTTTAAGATAAGCTTTTGTTTTAGAATAGCTTAATATTTATAGAAAAGTTGCAGAAAGAGTACAGAGAGTTCCATCTACTCCTCTGATGTTTCCATGCACGTTTACCAAAAGCAAGGTGCCAATGTTGGTGTAGCACTGTTGACTAAACACCAGCTTTTATTTGGATCTCACCAGGTTCTTCACTAATCTATCTTCTATTCAGGATCTAACTCAGGAGCCCACCTTGTATTTAATTATCGTGTCTCCTTAGTCCCTTGTGGGCTGTGAGGGTCCTCAGACTTTCCTTGTTTTTTGATGACCTTGACAGTGTTGAGGAGTGCAGAATAGGCATTTCATAGACAGTCCTTCAGTTGGGATTCATCTGATGTTTTCTCATGACCAGGCTGGGCATGGGTTTAAGAAGCAGACCACAGAGGGGAAGTGCTCCTTTCATCACCTGAATTATGGGTCCCTGCTATCAATGCTACTTTTGACTATTGATGCTTACCTTGATCGCCTCGCCTAGGGTCTTAGTTGCCAGATTTCTCCACTATAAAGTGAGTTTTGTCCCTTTTCCATGTACTCTTGGAAGCAAGTCACTAAGCACAGCAAACCATCCTCAAAGTGTGTGGGGGAGCAAAGAGGAAGTGGGGTTTTAAGCTCCCCTTCTGGAGGGGAGGGCATAAAGCATTTGGAATTATTCCTATGGAAGACTTGTCTCTTATCCCATATATCTGTAATAATTATCTTTGTGGTAGCACACTCATACCTCCAGGTTAAGCATTAACCCCAACTCCTGACACTTCCTGTTCCAGTTTCATTGCTCTTCACAGTGTCTTCATTGTCAATGTCACCAGCATCCTCACACACATCACAGCCAAGAAGTACAGTTGGCTTATGTGTATGAGGCATTGTTCTAAATGCTTATGTGTACTAATTTCCTTTGTCTTCACGACCACCCTATGGGATAATCACAGATGTTGAAACCATGATATAGACGTTAAGGTCCCTTTTATTCTTACCCTATACACAGTCGCTGGGTACCCACATTTACTCTGATGGCCTAAAAAGATCAGTTATACACTGAGGACTCAGGCTGAAAGGTAAGCTCATGGTCCAAAAATTACATGAGAGTTGAGTTCTCCCACATATTCTTATTGCCCAGCTCAGGGTTTCAAAGGACATTGGTTGAAGCCAGGTGCTGTGACTCACGCCTGTAATCCTAGATACTCAGGAGGCAGAGATTAGGAGGATCACAATTCAAAGCCAGCCTGGGCAAATAATTGGCGAGGCCCTATCTCGAAAAATCCCTTTACAAAAAAGGGCTGGTGGAGTGGCTCAAGTGGTAGAGTGCCTGCCTAGCAAGCATGAGGCCCTGAGTTCAAACCTCAGTACCACCAAAAAAAAGAAGAATATAGGTTGAAAGACTAAACAGATGTAGCCCAGAACATTCTGCTCACTGTAATCCTAGACTCTCTATCTGCGTGCTCCACAGGTCCCTCATACTTAAAACATTCAGAACACAACTCATCACCTCCAATTCTTCTCCACCCCTGAATACGTTCTTTGTTTGCGATTTCATTTCTCTGTGAGCTCCACCATCTTCCCAACACATAAATCATTTCCCCTGTTTACCAGTCAGCCTGTCCTCACATTCCATAGCTTCAGCTACCCCCATGTCTCTCAGTTCCAAGTACTTCTCTCCATTCCTACCCAAATCTCATAGGCATTCTAGAGGACAGGCAATCCAGAGGACAGACTCCAGATAGCTTTCCTGGGTTTAAACCTTGCTCCTTACTAGCTATGAGACCTTGGACAAGGAATGCAAATGTGTCCCAGGCTCGTCATTTATATTTTTTAGATTTTTTTTTGGGAGGGGGGTCACAAGTAATAGAAAATCCAACTCATACTGGTTTCAAGAAAGAAAAAATGGAATTATTTGGATTATCTAACTGAGTCAAGGATGTCCAGCAAGATCTAGGAGTCCATTGTGGCACTTCCTATCTCTTACAGCTGATTTCCTTGGAATTGGGGTTTCACTCTCACACAAGCTCTTCCCTCATGGTGGTAATATGACTGCCAGAGCACCAGTACTGTTCCCAAGCCTCTCAAGAACACCAAAGGAAAGAGAACCCTTTCCCTTTTTTCTTTTTAATGGCAAAGAACTCAGGATTATTTAGTGTTGATTGGCTAGGACCTATCACCTTGGACCTAGAGATAAGATCAATCTCATGCAACCACATGGAATAAGTGTGAGACAGGGTGGTTAATCAATGAAGACCAGAATGTTCTTTCCAGGAAAAAAAAAAAAAGTAGAACAGATGGTAGTCTTGCAGAAAGAATATTCTCGTTCATATTCAAGTAAATAATCATTCGCCTGAATTCTGTCTGGATTGTTCTGTCTGTGTGATTGCTGGAAAGAGCTTTCTAAAGTGCAAGTTAATTATAAAACTTAAGCTTCCCAAAGAATGACCAACTCTTGTTCTTTAGGTCCTAAGCCCAAGCCCAGTGGCTGGTGCAAGGTGGCTGCTTGGGAAATCTGTGGAATGAATGACCTCATCTGAGCCACAGGAACAGTGGGAGGTGCCAGTGCACACGTGATGACTCACATTATGCATGACAAAATGAGTCAGGAGGAAGCAGATACAAATCTACCAGAGTCACCCAAGCAGGCCAAGCAGGATGGGATTTGGGCTGCATCTTGAAGAATAAAGATGCTCACGGGCAATACTAGGGTGTCCAGCTGAGCCAGGAGGATGCTGGGTAGGGAAGTCCAATGTCCAGCAAGAAAAGAAAAGGCAGTGCTCCAAAAAGCCGAGGGCATAAGGGAACGAGGGCAGTGTTCAGATGTAACAGAGAAAGCAGACCCAAAGATAGCTTAATACCATGACAAGCTTGCCCTGCCATGGTGGCCCCTGGGCATGAATGCTGTTTACACTATCAGTCTCCTTACAGCCTTCAGGTTCCAGTGTTAATGTCACCCCTCAGAGAGGTTGCCCTTGGTCTTGCTATTTAAAGCAGCCTCGCTGCATCATTACCAAGTTGTAGCTTCTTTGCAGTGTTCATCACTATCTGAAATTATCTTGTTTACTTATTGTCTCTCTTCTCCCATGGAAATATAAGCTCCACTGAGCAGGATTTTCACTGTCCTGTCCATTCAATAATTTTTAAATGAATTAGCAAAGGGAACAATTCTTTTGGTTTGAAGCTAAGTAAATAAATAACATGTCTTAAATGTGTCTATCACAGTGTCTGGAATGTAGTAGACCTTCAAAAACAAGGGTAGCTATATAATGTCTTATTTACAGGTGCCTTGAAATATTAGAAGATTTAAGTTCAATACTTTTGACCCTTTTTTTTTTTTTTTGTGGTACTGGGGTTTGAACTTAGGGCCTACATCTTGAGACACTCCACCAGTTCTTTTTTGTGAAGGGTTTTTTCAAGATAGGGTCTTGCGAACTATTTGCCTGTGCTGGCTTTGAACTGAAATCCTCCTGATCTCTGCCTCCTGAGTAGCTAGGATTATAGGCATGAGCCACTGGACTGTGGCTATGTTTGACCCTTTTTAAAGGCATGGCTCACAGCCCAGCAGGGGACACTGAGTCAATACAGCTGCTTCAGCTTGCCTAGGACAGAGGGGAGGGGAGCTGGGCTGCCCAGGAAGGGCGAAGCAGGTACCATAAGGGTCGGGGTCTCTGAGGCTTCCATGGGAATCTGGGAGTTGGGTTGTAGGGATTGAGATGGGGAAGGAAAAAAATCCTACTCTAAATCTTCTATAATTATAAATTAATGATGTCAAGATATAGTTCAGACTTCAAAATTCCAGACAACATCTGTGGAACATTTACTGTTTGCTGCACTTGTTGGTCTCATGCAGGACAGAGTTGAGTTGAGTAGGCTCGGGCCCCTTAAAGAACACATTTTCTGGGTGAGACAGAGACAGCGGTAACTGTATGATGATCGACTTAACAGTGAGAACCAGTGGACAGGATTAAGCGTACAGAAAATGCCTCAGGAAGGGAGAGCAGGACTGGAAAAAAGGATGAAGCAAAACCAAAACCATATCAATGATTACAAACACAGAGTTCAGATAAAACATCTGTCGCTTGCTTTTGTTTTGTTTTCTTTTTTTCACTGAAATTATGTCAAGTTCAGGGTTACCTTTAACTGGCATTAATATGGTTGGAAAAGATCATGTGACCAAGATAGACTCCATATCTGGCTCCACAGAGCAATCAATAATTGGTTTTTGTCTTTCGAGAAACAAAATATGCTGAAGCTCAAGAACTAGTCATGAACCATCTGTGTGATTCACCAGAGCTGAGCTACCTCAACCCAGGAAGCCAGGCTGGTCACATGATGCCCTGTAGCCATCAGATAGGGTCCTATCCCCCTGTACCAGGGAAAAACACAAGGATATGTGTGGCCTCTGACTGCCCTCTGAGTTTTTCTGATGTTAAAAAAAAAGAACCTCAAATATAAATGCTGTCTTCCTATAATGAGAAAATATTCTTCATTTGGACTTTTCTCAGGACCTTAAATTTAAACTTGGAATTTTAAATCAAAGTCTGCTTGAAATGAAAAATTTATCTTTAAAGAAAAAGTCAAGTCTTCGGTGAACTCTCAAAAGAAAAAACTATATGCCTTATAAGATAGATAGATGATAGTTAAACAGCTAATAGATGATAGATGATAGATAGATAGATAGATAGATAGATAGATGATAGATAGATAGATGATAGATAGAAAGAAAAAAAGACAGACAGACAGACTTGGGACACTCTGATATGTAGTTCATTAACCTTTAAAGATATGTTTGCTGTTAGGATACTGAATGTCATATACTGAAGTTAATTGAAGATGAGTTACAAAAAAAAAAAAACAGAAAAGAAAACAAGAGAAAAGAACACGAGAACACTTTTATAGAATAACTAATCATTGAGCACTTGCCATATGTTCAAAACCATTCTGAGTTTACCCAAGGACAGTACAGGCTGTCACCTCACCAGCTTTACATAGAAGGTGTGTGCCCAAGTTCATTTGTATTTTTTTTTAACACAGAACAAATTTCTTGTAAGCCTAAGTCTTTGCGGTCTATATTAGATGTTGAATAGACTTTTGTGGCCTGCTCAGGGTGTAGCCAGCATTTATTGTTTCTATGGAATGTGTTACCTGTGGTTCCAATTATACCTTAGTCACAAGGACTCCCCACCTGTTCCCTTCCTGTACCATAGAGAGAATGGAAGGACTGAGGTAAGAGAAGCAGGGTTCCTACCATGGCACCTGGGCTCTTGGGTTACCGCTGAGCTCAGCACCTCCGTGCTTCAGCCACGAGGTCAGTTCTTAAGGAAAGAGTTGGCTGCCCTTGAGTTAGGGCCCTCGGAAGACTGCTGACTTGGGAATCCATCTCCCCACTCTGATTGTGGTTGCCCTGGGGGTGTCCTGGACTCCTCTCTTGGATCCAGCTCCTCTCCAACATCTCTTAGTGGCTCAAGAGCTCCACAGGCTGGTCATGTTCAGAACAGGAGACGATCCAAGGCCACCAAGAGAAGAAAATCTTGGCTGGGTCAGGGGTCTGGACTGGACAGGGTTTCCAGGGTTCCTTAAGCACAGGGTAGCCTAAGTCTGAGGCTCTGTTCGAAGCTCTCACATTCAAGCAAGGAACTTACACACATCCCTCCACATGACGGGAGGCACAGGCTCAACCTGAGAAGGACCATCATGTACAGCCAAGGGAAATGTGTCCCAGCTCAACCAATGGACATCACAGTCCTCCTGGTCAGCACTCAACATCCACTTTTAAGGCAAGTTCAAGGGCAGTTTCAGGGTTAGAGTCTCCAGCCACTCCTCTCTCCAGTGGGCATTCTCTCTTCCTGCTTTTAAAGGGTCGAGGTGAGAAGGTGCTGAGTGAATGGGCAGGACTTGTCCCAGTGCCCTACCATAAATGGGACTGTACCAATCCATCACAAAGACTGTCTTTATCTCATTTCCAAAGTGGAGTCTAGCCAGAGAACTCCAGGATGAGACCTGATTTCAGAGTTCTGGGTCGGGGATAGGCCCTGGGCACATAAGAAGCTGAGATCCTTATTTACTTTCATAAAGTGTATTCCAGGTCCTAAAATAGATTCAGGACATGTGTAATCTAAGTGTAGTGGTCTGTTGTGGTTTGGTATGGTTTGAGGGTGTCCTTCAAGGGTTCATGTGTTGGAAGCTTGGTCCCCAGTATGGTGCTGTGAGAGGCAGTAGAACCTTTAAGAAGTGGAGTAGCTTAGGGTAAGATTGATTAGGTCACTGGGGGAATTGCTTTAGGGATTAATGTAGTTCTTGTGGGACCCCAGCTAGTTCTCCTGAGATTCGGTTGTTATGAGAGTAAGACTGACCCTTGCCTCTCACTGGTTTCCTGTATCATGTGATCTCTCCATCTCACACACTCCTGTCATGTGATGTGAGACAGCCAAGAGGACAGAGGCTTAACCAGGGGGATGGCTTGTCTTAGACTTTCAGCTTCCAAAACATAGCTAAAGAAATTTGTTTTCTTTATACATTGCCCAGCCTAAGGTACTTTGTTATAGAAATATAAAAAGACCAATTCAGAGTCAATAAATGAAAATTCTTTCATCCCTCCTAAAGAATGATATACAGGGTAAGCAAGAATGGTTCAAATAGGAACTAGATAAAAACTAACTGAGAAAGAAAGGCTGGTCCTGTTCTGAGCAGAGGAGAACAGTGGTCAGTAGTTTACATTCAGTAGTAATTCAAAGAATGAAGCAGTCTTGAATCCAGTCCAAGCAGGTACCAGAGCCCCAGGAAGTCAGCTGAGGTTGAGTCTGGGAAGCATTTAAAGATTCATCTGGCAACAAGAAATCTCAGCTGGGTCAGGGAGAAGTTGAGACATCAGAAAATATTCTATAGGGATTTAGTAGAAGTTATGCTAGTTATATGGTTAAAAGTTTGTATCACCTAAAAAGAAGGCAGAACCACCTGTTGGCTGGACATAGGTAAGCCTCTGCACTGACAAATAAAGTGAACCCTGAAGACCTGGGTTCAGGGTCTGTTAGGCAGAGTAGCTGTGCACAGGAGGGTGGGAGGAAGGCCACACCTAGCATCACTGGTACTTAGGACTCTGTATCTATCAGGATGATTCATGGCTTCTCCTTCATGATAGGAAGTATTTCATTCAGGGCTGTTTTCATTTCAAGCAGCAGAAACTCAACTCTGAAGTCTAAAGTAATAAAGAAATCTCTGTGCAGCTAAGAAACTGAGTTGTGCAGGAGTAAAACTTCAGTAAAAGTGATGAATCCAGGAACTCAAGTGATGCAATCCATACTTCCTCTGCTAGTGAAAAGAGAGCCCTCCCCATTAAGTTCTAGAATCGAGTTTGTTTGTTTGTTTGTTGGTGGAACTGGGGTTTGAACCAGGGCTTCAAGCTTGCAAAGCAGGCATGTCACAAGGCAGGTGCTCTACCACTTAAGCCACCCCTCCAGCCTTCAAGTTTTTATTTGACTGATTTTATCTTAGAATCATTCCTGTAGCAGTCACTGTGCCCAGAGGAATGGCATTCTCTCATTGGCCATATTTACATCACATTGGGCATCCAGTCACACAGGAGTACTATCACCGAAAGAAGGAGTTGTTTGTGGTGGGAAGGGAAAACCAAAGATGGAGTAGGGAGTGGTTAATTAATATTCTGCCAGGCAAAGTCTTCCTGGCCTGGTCTTGGACAATAAACATTAATGTTTAGGCACCTAATGGTAACAGTAACAGGGTCTAATAAAGTCATGTTTGATAAAATGTAGGAGAAAGCCTTACAAGATCTTATGTTTGCTTAATGTTAGGGTTTTCACAAAGCACTCTTCTCAAAGATTGTTTTAAAATACCATTTAATAAGGGTGAAAACTATCTTGTCCATTACAGAGATGGCAAAATTGAGACTCTTAAAGCTTAAGAAAATGTCTCTCTTGGTGAAAAGTAATCTAGGTTGTTGGTAGGGTAGGGCATAATTTAGTCTCCAAACCCAATGTTTATTTTATTCCATTGCATTTGAGAAAAAAATATTTTAGAATGCCCCAGAAAGTTTTGACTCTTTCTCCATGAAGTGATAGGTAGGTCATCTGCCCTTGAAGCAATAGTTCACAGATAATCTTGCTGGTCCACACAACCATATAGATTTATTATTTTGATGTTAAGCTTATGTTAAAATCTGATAGAAGAATGGAGGTGTTTTATAAGCGCTTAACTGTTAATACCTTTTACATCTATGTGCATTTGTAAATTCATAGAAGAATAATTATTTTGTAAAAATAGTATAAATTCTATCACAAAATTATTGAGAGGAAAAAATTGAGCACTTATAAAAATCTAGTTTTGTCTAGGGATGTACCCCAGTGGTAGAGCACTTTCCTAGCATGGGTATGACCCTGGGTTCAATCTCCAGCACCACACACAAAAATAATGTAGCTTTGAGGGAAATGGGAATTTCACAATCATCTAGTAAATAATTACAGCTAGTGACAAAAAACAGTTAGTAGATGATGCTTTTATATTGGTAATGGGATGTCAGGCAAAAACACAAGCAAGCATATTTAAAACACACTGTTTCCTGTGGACTGTTAAGATATTCGTCTCACTTTGCTCAAATATGTGCAAGCAGGTGGCTGAAATACTTCCCACATCTGGAAAAGAGTTTTGGAGATTTAGAACTGACACATGGAGAAGAGGGAGCCCAGCTTGTGCCAGGCAAAACCTTCACAAAGGACAGTTCTGTCTCCTGACCTTCCAGTTCCCTACCAGGAAGGATCAAGGAGCATATCTGTTCACCAGGGAGGGTCTGTGCTTCTACTGTCAACTCCAATAATGCATCCACTCCGACTGCTCTCTCCCACTTTGATTATATTCATGAGAACATAATACTGCACTTGAAATCCTTTAGTTATATTGAAATTTTTGCAATCTACTATAACTCAGCAGGTATTCAAGTTTAATGAATATTACCACATTTAAATTCTGGTAACAGTAAGAATAGTATTTAAACGATGAAAGGAGTCATCGACTAAATTACTACCCTTATTAATGAACGTGTTCATTTTTCTTCTTTGGCCCCTGTCAAGCCAAGGGGCTAAGGCGGTAAAACTTTCTAGAAGAAAGCGCCTCTACAACATTCAAATTAGATTCTGTTTCAGGCAAACTGCTCACTTGAGCACTTTAAAGCACGGCAGGGGCCCTTGGGATCCAGGATGCTTCAGCTCTGAAATCTGCGCTGAGTATGGAGATTTTAAGTGACTGTCTTTATAACGACATAAACACCACTCTTCCGACTTCTCAAAGACTTTCAACATGGTAAAAATCATCTCTCGTTTCCTTTTAGTAGGGAACATTTCCACAGGATAACTGCCGCCCTTGGATTATGCTTTTTGCTAAGTTGAGACCTTATATGTAACAGGGGTAGGCTCTTATCTCCGTCATCTAGTTTTTCAAGGCTCTGAAAAAACCCAGTGGCACCTCCATTTCAACCTCCCTGCAAAAAAAAAAGAAAAAAAGTATTGTTTCCTATCTAACCCCTGAAATTTCAGCCTTGGCTTAAACCATGATAAGCAGCTTTCAGCATAACTGCCAAACCTGACTGGTAATGAAAGATGGGTTCTAAGACCTAATCCAGGTTTAGCAGGAAAAGTGCTATTGGGAGGACATTGACCTTGGCTATAAATACAAGTCCCAGGAAGAAAAATCTTCTGAACTGTGGACAATCATTTTCACGTAAGTGAGACTGAAATTTGAAGAGAAGATGGAAACTGGGAGGAGAGAGAATCGACAGGACATGAAGACTCTGGGAGGAAAAGTTATGGGGGTGGGCGGGAGGAGGTCAAAGACCCTCACAGTTGCGGTTAGCTACAGTAAAACAGAACAATCTGTCATCAGAATAGAATGGTTAAGAAGAATTTCAAAGCTCTAGCTGAGGTCATTGCAGGACAATGACTCCATTCTTGCTGGCCCCAGCACTTATTACAGTGCTTGGAATAGAGGGACAGTTCAACTAATGGTATTTTTAATGAATGAATATTTGTTTTGATATAATTAAGAAAAACCTCTTTGCACTGGCAAGACATTATTCCCTTGACCAATAATTTTAGGAATGAACACATGTGCATCAAACGTATGGAAAAGTGAACGTGGATTTCATGTTCAGTGGGCTGGGCCCAGGAGCAACCTTCCATGGGTTGAATGAACACAACTGATCCACATGGTCTGTGGGATAAATCGATGAAGTAGCAAGTGAAGTCCATTTTAGCATATTTTCTCATTGCATTCAACATTCAAAAGAAAGCTCATAATTGCTTCCCTTACAGAACACCTCCACTGCACAGAGATACCCAGGCACACATCAGTCTTTGGTTGTTAACATTCTATAGTTAACAAAGAGATTATCTAAGCCAAAAACCAAGGCTCAAAGAGGTGGGGTGACATGCCTCGAGAGTTCCATCTACATCATGACAATATTTTCTGAATATAAACTCCACGTTCTTCCCAACATCCAAAGGAAATTCTAGAGATATTATCCAATGCATAGTTCCAGTCTACCTAGGTTTCTGCACATCTTGTAAGAGCAATAAAGCTAGAGGTCTTGAAAAGAAAGGCATTTGTTCATTTAAATTTTTTAAATGTTTATAATTGTATTTGACCATATCTGTAATCAGCAAGTCTCAATTTCAAAATGAAAACATAGTTTCAACATTTAACTACTTGGATAGATAATTGCAAATAATTGAAATTAATTTGAAGGATATGGAAAATCTTTTCATGTGTCTAAATAAATGCTATATTGTATCTTGAAAATTGACAGTTACCAGGCTACAATTATTTATTTATTTATGTTTTTTTTTAATTGTTGTACTAGGGGCACATTGTGACATTTGCAGTATATCACACTATATATCACAGTTGAATTCACCTCTCCATCATTCTCCTTTATCCCCCCCCTCCTGCCATTCCAGGCATAGTTTCAACAGGTCTCATTTTTCCCTTTTCATGTGTTAGTACCTAATATTTTCACCATATGCTCCCTTCTACATTCATTCCTTATGTCTTCTCCCCCTCCCGCTGGTACCAAGTCCCCAGACAGGACCTGTTTTGCTCTCCTGTTCTCTCTCTGTTTGAAAAAGAAATGACATTTTGTTTGTTTAAGATAACTACACAGGGAGTTTCCTTGTGACATTTCCATGTATATATGTGATATAACCTGAATTAGTTTGTCCCCTCTATTTTTCTCCTTTCTACTTTAGTCCCCTTCATATGGTTTAAAAATTCTACCTTAATTCTTGTATAGGAAGTACACCAAAGGAAAGATATTTAAATGGAATTCCAATGGTAGACCCTGGTAGACCCATAATTTAAGAAGCGGAGTAGGAGGCCAGTGAATTCACTGGCCAGAATTTCACTCTGTCCAGCATGGCTGCCCTTCTCTTCTATATTGTCACTTCCCTCCACCTAGTGATAGGTTCTGGTTGTTTCATCACCTGGTAAATATTAAGTTCTTTTCATCTTAGAAGCATTATGAAGTTTCTATTTGAGATTATGGCATAATTAATCAGAGCCAGAATTTTTAGCCACTTCCCCCACAGTTGCTATGCGGTCCTATCTATTAATGCTAGATTCTGAGTAGATATAAATAGTTTGCATAAACAGATTCTAGGACACTCCATTGTGCTGAGATGTGGGGATACATACGGAACTTCTCCAGTACTAAGGGGCATGTACCATGCATAAGTTACCAAGAACCAACAAAAAGGAGATAAAGTCATTGGTGAGCCCTAATGACAAAGTCCTCTAAATTGTGAATGAAACACCAATGGGTTTTCTCTTCTTGTCTCTCTAGATAAGAGGTCAGCAAGCTTTTTCTGCCAAGGGTGAGATACTAAGTATTTTAGCCTTGGAAGTCCAAGAGCTCATGCCACAGTTCCTCAACTGTGCCTTTGCCACAGAAAGCCACTTAGACAATACATAAGTGAATGGATGTGGCCAGATTTGATTCATAGCCACAGTTTGGTGACCCTTACTCAGTACAATAACCATTAATAGCATTTCAAGTGCCATATACTGGGTACATTATTTTACTTAATCTTCCTAGCAATTCTATACAGTGAGTACTATTACTTTCATTCCCACTTCACATTTGTGTCTTAGATTCTTTTTGTGTGGCTACAACAAGACACCCAAGGCTGGATGCTTTACAAAGAAAAGAGGTTCATGTGGCTCACAATCCTGGTGGCTATAAAGCCCAAACAACATCACACCGGCATGTGTGAGGGCCCAATTTGTCTGTTTTACAATTTGGTAGAGAAGAAGAAAGGGAAATAACTGAAAAGGGGGCAGTGGGTAAGCCAAGAAGCAAGAGAGTGAAGAGGGGCCAGGCTCACCTTTTAATAACAACCAACTCTCTAGGGAATTGACTCACACCTAGGATAACTGCCTTAATCCCTTCACTATAGCTGTGCTCACATGACCTAATTGCTATCCCTGGAGCCTCCTCTCTTAAAGAACTACTCTTAAAGAACCTCCTCTGAACACCAGCATGTTAAGGACCACACTTCCACGAGCTGTGGAAGCACCAACCAAAGTAATATGTAAAATTTAGGCCTTAGATAAGATCCCAGGAAGCTGCTTTTATCACAGGGCCAGAAATCACAACCAGGACTTTGTCCCGGGTGGCTATCGGGGAAAGGGTTGATGTGGTAAACTGAGAAGGAAAAATTGTTCAATTGCTAACCTTTCGTTGATGCTTATTCTTCTGATATCCCAGCACCTCTTCTGAGATGGGGGCATGCCACAAAGTCAATTGTGCCTCTTCTCAAATTCTGTAAGCTAGGAAGCTGGCAAGCTGATCTCATCTCTGAATTTCTGTGTTATCTTATTACCCAGAGAGGCCATGGCTATGGGGAGAAGAGCATAGTGTACCCGGTGGAGGTAACAAGTAAGCGTTTAGACCTGAATAGTGCTTGACAGTTTGTAGATCTTCATTTGATGTTCACAGTGTCCTAGCTCTGTGCTTTGCTTTTATTGTCGCTCTACTTGGGAAGCCCTTCTTGCAAATCATCCTCCTTCAAGGTCAATTCAAATGCTTCCACTTCTGCTGTAGCTTGGATAAGTGTCCCTGAACGGTCCACGTGTTTAAAGCATGGGTCCCCAGAATGGCATTATTGGGAAGTGGTGGAACTTTTAGAAGGTGGTGCCTAAGTGTGAGATCAGTAGGTAATTGGGGGTGTGACTTTGAAAAGGATTGTGGGTTCCCAGTCTCTTCTTCTTCTTCATCTTTTGCTTCCTGACACTGAAGTGAGTTCACTGGCCCATACCCTCCCCACCTGTTGCTATCACAGTCCACAAGCCCAAAGCAATGGGTTTGCTCAATCTTGAACTGAAACTGTGAGTCAAAGTGAACATTTTCTCCTTTAAGTCACTGGTCTCTCGTGTTTTGTTATAGTCACATGACACTGACTCGTGTGGCTTCCCCAAAGCATTCCCAATGGAACCAGCCAGAATTAATGTTCCCTTTACTTATGTTTAGCTTTCCATGCTCTGTCACTATACGGTATGACAATTTCTACTACGAACATATATGTTTTCTTTTCTACGCTGGTCCATAAGTTCTATGAGGCAGGAAGCATGTCTCTTCCTTCATCTGTTCCTACAGAATTTTACATCGTTTAGTGGACACTAAGTATTTGCTTCATTGAATTAAATCAAATTATTCTCATAATCCCTTGTGAAGACTTTGGTGAAACTGCTGTGGAGGTTTTCAGGTTCATGCAGGTAGTAGTCTTACAATGGCTCTAATTATATATGGAGAAGTGACAAAAGTTAAAACTTGAGCACTTGTAACCTATTAAAAATGATCGCTATGACATTTCGTCACAGCAAATGTTTTCTTGTTTTTCTTGTTTTCTTTCCCTTGCACAAGACCAACTGAGATATGTTTGCAAGCAGTGACCATGTCATAAATCCACTCAAAAAGAAGAAAAAGAAAAGAAAAACCACAGTTCTCCAGTGTCCAGTGTGACCAGTTTTGACTATTGGACATGCCTCTCATACAGATATACCTTCTTCTGAATCTGTGCCTGCTGCGTGTGTATGGGAGAGAGTGGTCTATCTGAGTCAGAGAAAAGATGAGGGACAGGCAGGAAGACACGGGGTTAACCCAGAAAGACAGCATCAAGACAGATGTGTGCAAGGTCGGGGAATTGTTCACCAATTCTGACATGGTGAGTGATCAAAGAAGTGACAAAACAAATGCCAAGTCATTTAAGTAGTTCCTTAGAAAAAGAGGTTGAGGTTGTTGAGTGAAGGAGGAGCAGGTGGGTAGAAAGGAAAAGGTAAATTTTCTGAGCTCACAAGTTTCTTTCTTCGGTGACTCCTTACACACACACACACACACACACACACACACACTAAAGCGACTCATAGGAAGAAAAAAGCAACGTATTGACAGGCACATTGCTGAAAAATAATCAACAAAAAGGAAAGAACTGCCACCAATATGGCCTCAGAGCAGCTCTTCTATTCCAGAGGCTGAGACCATTTGGACAGGGACACGTTGGCTGAGCTTGCTGTCTGCACTCACACAGCGCCTCCCCTGCATGGGCACAGACCTGTTTTAGTTCTTTACCCAAGGTTCCTAGTTTTTAAACACATTTCCAAAATCTTTAAGTTCTTAATTGAACTAAAAAAGCCAAAAAAGGGAACCACGTTCTCTGTTCCATACTTGACATCCCTAGTTACCACCCTGTGTTACTCAGACCTCCATCGTAAGGAATATTCCAGCAACACTGGCCATAGGTTATGTTACAGGCTTGCAAAGTGTTTTATGACTCGGGACTCCTTATCTTATCGGAGAGGAAATTCCTTGGGGAGGCGCAAGCCTTTTCTATAATTAAGATAGTCCTTGTATACACTGTTCATGGATCACTGTTTTATAAAATCGGTAGTGTTTAGAACTGCAACACTGAATTGGGTTATTTTTCTGAAGTGTTTAATAAACAGAATGGCACTTAACCAAGTAAAACTTACACATCAAATTGGTGTGCTGGTTCCATTTTGCAGGTAATTCTTACTGTGCAAAGCTGCAGAGTCAGATGGCCTGGGTTTGGATCCTGATTCTACCATGTCACTGGCTCTGTAACTTTGAATAAGTTATGTGACTCTCTGTGCCAATTCACTCTTCTGCAAAATACAGTACCTATATCATAAGGGTACTATGAAGATTAAAGGAATAGTAGCCATGCTTTCATCTAGCAAATATGCATTTCATGAGTATCAAGTTTGTGCTAGGTAGTGTTTTCAGTTCCATGGAAAACAGCAGTAACAAAATAAGCAAGAGTAACTGCATATGTGGGGGTTGAATTCCAATCAGAAAGTCACACATAGCCAAGTCAACAAGTCCACACAAAATGTCACATGTGGAGAGAATTACAGAGAAAAGCAAAGCAGAGTGAAGGAGTGAGGGGTTGAGACATGCAACTTAGAGTGCACAGAGACTGGAATTACCAAGGTGACATGTGACACTGAAGAACAGTGTCTAAGTGACTGAGTGAGCATTCACTGAGTGTTAGTGTTGTCATGATGATTGTTAGTAGTTACTCAGACTTACCAAATTTGCTTATGGACACTCCCAAGAGTAACTTGTAATCCAGGTAAGACAAGGACATCCTGAGTCAAGAGAAATATGAAAAATGTTAAAGTTCTGCTGGGTACATTATAATAACTTTCAGACACAACCTTGACCATCACTGTTTGCTTTGGCAACTTATAGGCTGTGCTTCCCATCCCCCACCCTATTCCTGCCATCTCCCCCATATTCTTGACATCTCTGTGTAAATGTCACCTTCCTTGGAACTCTATGCTGGGGTGAGCTGTGCTCCATCCACCATGGTTTGGATATGGTTGGTCCACCATACATTCACATGTTGGAAGCTTGGTCCCCAGTGTGGCAATGTTAAGAGGTGGTGGGGCCTTTAAGAGGTGAGGCGTAGTAGTAGGTAATTAGGTCACTGGGGATGCTGCCTTTGGAAAGGGATTAATGTAGTCCTAATGTGGCCTTGGTTAGTTCTCAAGAGAGGGTTGTTATAAAAAAGTAAAACCAGCTCTGGCTTTCTGTCATGCCATGTGAGCTCTTCTTCCCATGCTTGTCCCTTCTCCCTGCATCTTCTTAATAGAAGCCTTGTTCAAGCTCCATCAGTGGATGTTAATTATGATGCCATCCATCATGATGTGACACAACCAGGGGGCCCATGTTTAAATGTTCAGCTGCCCAAACAGTGAGCTAAATAAACCTCTCCCCTTTATAAAATCCCCAGCCTCAGTTATTTTGTTATACCAATGGGAAACATTCACTTTCACAGAACCTTTTGTCTTTTTTTCCCCTAACATTTATTTCTCATGCATTTACAGTCTAATCTATTTATTTTTTTGAAGTCTGTTTCCTTAGTAAACTGTACTTTCCATGAAGGCAAGAGTGATAGCTGCCTTGCTTTTTTGCTAAACTGCACTGACCCCTTACCTGGCATGGGAAATGGATGAGTAGGTAGAGACCACTCAAGTGTCTGTGCTTAGGCAAATGAATTTGTCAGGCCACCTGCATCTTGGCTTCTGTATCATGTACAAATTATGTTGTATTTCCACTCAACATGTTTTGAACTTCCTGTCATTTCAACTGTAGACAAAGATCAAAGCTAATCAACGTAACAAACAGTCTTTGAAGAAACAGCCAATAACTAACCAGAGTGAAAAACCAAGCTTTCACTCTGGGAGTGATAGGAGTAATAGGAGACTTTTTTGCATAGTCAGGAATTTAGACCTTCTTGGCATAATCTTATTTATAATCTTATTTATAAACCATCACAAACACTTAACTCATGACATACAGTGAAAGGAGATTGTAATATTCAGATTTTAAGCTGTTGGCCCAAAGACAGCACAGTGATGGAAAGTGCACAGTCAGATGTGTGTGCACACAGGAAAGGGCTCAGGCAGGGCAAAAGTTAAGCTGATCAGAACAGGTTAGACTAGAGAGCAAAATGTGTGTGTTTTGATTTTTCTCTACACAGCAGAGTTGTGAGGGAAGAATGATAACTGTGTCATTATCTACTGGGGTGTGACAGCACATAAAGACGTGACATGAAGACAAGAGGCAATACTGAACAGAACAGAGGCAGGGAATCATTTTCATATTTGAGATTTTCAGGCTCACGCTTTGTGGCAGAAGAATGATTTATCAAGGGCTAGGAAATGAGGAAAACATGGAGCAGCTAAGGGCTGTCTGTCTGTCTGTCTATCTGTCTGGTTGACAGATGACCCACTCTCTTTGCATTTATTTTTCCCTCTGCCTTCGTCTTCTAATAGAAGTCTTGCTCTTTCTCCATCAGTGGACCTCTCAGTCTGCTTCATTGTACCACCACCACCGACTGGGTAACTATAAACAATAGAGGTTCATTTGGCTCAAGTTTCTGGGCTTTGGGAAGCCCAATATTAAGGTAGTGGCATCTGGTGAGGGGCTTCTTGCCACATTAGCAACATGGTAGAAGGTATCGCATAGAGACAGAGCACATGAGACAGAGTGGGGGAAGAACATTCCCCTTTTAAAATGAACCCACTCTCACATAACTAACCTACTCCAAAGATAACAACCTTAACCCATTCATGAGAGCAGGCTACCATGTCCAAATCTCTTTGAGGTCCCAGTTCTCAACACTGGTGCCCTGAGGATTTTGTTTCCAATGAGTGAATTGGGGTGGGGGGGCATTCAGATCAGACCAGTGGAGACAGAGCAGATAAAAGTTTACCATAATATTCAGTTGCCAACTGTTACTCCATATGAGAGATGGAAGGTCATTGCCTTAGCTATAGGCTTATTTACGTACAGATTTCACATCTATTGCTATTTGTGCTTCATTCCTGATCCCACCCTCTAACACATTGGGTCAGGAGACATAAACTGTCACAAGCCTCTTTTCTCCACTGCTGCTCTAGGGCTCTAGGAGAAAGGAAAATTGTGGTCTGGGGAATACAACGTGGGTCTGCACCCAGCCTGGGAAAGGTTTTTCCACCCTTCTGGAAAAGGAGGGGAAGAGCAAAGCAAATGGCCAGGGTTCAGGAACTGACTCACCCTGGAAGACTAACTAGAGTGAATACCAGTGGCACTCACTGAGGAGAGGACAAAGCCAAGGTGCAGGTTGACACTGGGGAGGAGAGTGGACTGTTAGCAATTCGGTCACGGTTTCTTCATGGAGAGTAAATTAGAAACACAGAGTGAGCTGTCAGTCAAAAAGGAAACCCACTGGACAAGGGCCAATGGGAAGCTGTGGGGTACAGGGCTAGGGGGTGGAGGGGAGGTTGGGGGGGCTTAGGGAACAAGGAGTCATGTCACCGGCTGCATTTGTGGAGTAAGATGAGGTGTCTGTCCCCCATGTCATAGCAGCCCCCAGCCATGGCATGGTTAATTTCACACCCTGGAAAGGAGCATTTACAAAGAGGCCTGGCTGGTTTTGAAATATGAGGCCATGGCACGGCTGACTGTACATCTTTGGTTATTTTTTCTGTGAGGCAATTACATTAAGTGCTCAGCATCAGGGAAAACTGAGGGTAGCATGCTTTTGGCAAGGAGAGACAGGGGTGGGGCGGTGACATTGTCTCCCTGCCCTGTACAAACAGCATAGAGAGAAAGGGATTCAACTGTGACACGGAAACTCAGAAAGGCCCAAGAGCCTGAGGTAGCACTGGTTGTGTCAACGGTCGTGTGCAACAAATGCTGCAGGTGAGTGAGGTTTGCCAAGTGTTAATGGAGCTGCTGGAAATAAAGACGACTGGGCCCCTGCCACAGCCACCAGCCCTGGCTGAGCCCGCCTCAGCTGGGGCCCGAGTGAGCTGTCTTGCTCTTTTTCTTCTTTCCTATTGGGTCAAAAATAAAGCTTACTCCTAAATGTGTTTTAGAGCCTGGCCTGACCACAGAGCAATGACCCAACGTCTGAAGTGATGCTTGGCATCCGATACCATGGGGAGAAATGTCACTGGCAAGTACAATACCCCAGGGGCTTCTTGAACTTTCATTACAATTTTTTTTTCTCATAGTAGTGTTCTGTTATAAAAGAATCACCCTAGGAGGGTCAGTAGAGCAGCCAAAAGAGTGAGGTCTCAAAACATTTCATGAAACCCTGTGCAAAGGGCTGAGGGCAAAGGAAATTCACAAGCAAGACCCCATAATAGCAAGGGCTATTAGCTTACCTGGAAGCAAGAGACATTGTCTAACCTCAATACAGCTTTAAAACTGGTGACATAATTTTGTTCTTCAAGAAACATCAAATAATGGAGGTGACAAGGCGAGTAGGGAATCACTAAAAAAAAATCAATATAGAAAAAGACATTCACTTAAGCAGGACTGAAGGAAGAAGCAGAATTCCATAGAATCATCTCTGTATTTTCTGACATTTTTAATAGACATTGCCAATAATACAGAAAAGTAAACAGAGTCATAAAATGGACACGCATTTACCCATCATCCAACTCGAACACATCTTAACATGTGCCCTTCTTACTTCATCTAATCCCATCCCTCATTTTCCTTGAGATGTCTTTTGTTAGTCGGCTCTCTATTACTATGACAAATATGTGAGAGAATCAACTTACAAAGGGAGAGGTTTATTTTGGCTCACAGTTTTGGAGGTTCCAGGCAACAGCCTTATTGCTGTGGGCCTGTGGTGAGGCAGTACATCATGGCAGGGAGCACATGGTGAGGCAAGGCTGCTCACCTCATGACCAGGAAGCAAAAAAAGAAGAGGAAAGGATTGGCATCTCATTCTCCCCTTCAAGGGCATGACTAGCAGTGACCTGATGACCTCCTGCTAGGCCCCACTCTTAATGGTCCTGCCAATTTTCAATAATGTCAAATTGAAGACTAAGCATTTAACCCATGGGCCTTTGGGGAACAGTTAAGATCCAAACTATAGCATATATTAAAGAAAATATCCCAGAGATTTCATCATTTCATCCATAAGTATTTTGGGATGTATTTATAAAAGATTATTGCATTTGCATTTAGATGGAAATATCTCTCTGAAAGAGGATTTAGAGAAAAACTAAAAGGAGAGAAAGGTGTTAGGGAGACATGCCTGAGAACTTTTGGGTTCTGTTCTGCCTGCTTGCTTTACTCTTCAGTGTCATCGAGAGTCCTAGGCCCTTATATGGCACTAAACAATTTTTGTGTCATTTCCCCAGCACCCAGTAATTTCTCTTCCCTGGAAACTGACCAGTGATAATGTCTGCCTTCTGTGATTCTGCCCTGCTGGACTGAGACATTGTACCGATGGTAGGGACTTTGTGCCAAGGTGGCCAATGAAAAACTCGGCCGGGGGTTTGAACTTGGAAGTAGAAAAACATACTCAGGCCAAACTCTAGATTGGAAGACTCTTGAGTCTGCCTTCCCCAAACTTTGGGAGACCTGGGAAACTCTTGGCTTTCCCAAAGCTTGGGGTGGAACATTTGGATTCTGTGTGTCACCTCATAATCTTCCAAATGAATTCCCCTTTTATGTATCAGCTAACCAGAACTGACTCACTGTTGTGGCCAAAAGTACCTTAACTACTACAGATCTCTCTAGAAGGATCCTATGGCCCAGAGATTCCAGCACACAAAACTGATATAGTGATGAAAATGTTATGAAGCAAACCTTGTACTTAGGATCACTGTTATCTCCCCAACACCAGCACTGAGTGGGTACTCATTACCTATTTTTTGAATAAGTTGAATATTGACATTTGCAGCAGAGAAAAGCTGGTAGAAAGAGCCCAGTGAGGGGCATGTCCCACTAGAAACATGGTTTACCTCTGACTCTGCCACTTCCTGTGTGTGCGGGTGAGTCACTTATCTTCTTTGAGCCTCATTTTCCTCAACTGTACATTGAGGATAATAAACTCAGCCAAACTTACAGAGTTATTGTGAAGCTCACATGAGGTCATGCTATCTGAAAGTGCTTTGTAAAGTATAAACGGTTGCAAATGAAAGGTATTATTATCTTTTCTAGCTGGGGATTCCATTCTGTCTACCTCAGCTTTAGGCCCGAGAAGCCTTTAGGGCAAAAGTAGATGATGAGCTATCCCTCCTCTGTAATTTTTTGTTTGCTTGTTTTCATTCTAACTACTCTTTTCGCTGAGTGTCTACGTTGGAGACTGTTTTACAGATTAAAGTCTGAGAAGCCTGACAACCCAACTGATTCTTTTTTTTTTTCCCTAGTATCTATTGCTTCTCTAATTCAGCTCATTGTGTACTCGATATAACTCGAGTCCACCTAGCCCTCTGATAACCAATGGTACAGAGGAATCAGCCTGATCCATTTATATTATCTACCTGGCAAGATCCACTCACTCATCCTCCTGGGGGAGGTGTCTGGGGACAGACATGGAAACAGAGGAGCAAGAGAAATAAGTGACTGTCAGTCTTCATAAGATTTCCAGGCTCAGCAGTCTTGCCTGGGAGGTCACCAGGTTGGCAAGAAGAAAGTGGGTGTCCTGCTAGCTGAGTCATGAGGCACCTCGAACTTTCACATTACCTGAACAGCCCAACACTTGTGGAACATTCCTGCTTTGTTCCAGGCCCTCGGGTTCCCCGCAGCAGGCCAACCCCAGGTGTGCCAGCCAGCAAAGGACTGCACCTCCAGCCATTCAGCTGACTGCACAGGACATCATCTCACACTGTTGCTACCCAAGGAAACGGGAGCTGAGCTGTAGGGGGATGGATTACATCATCATTATTATTGTTATTCACTTATCAGATGATTATTAATTATACTTCAATTAAAGGCTTGCACTCTTTACAAGCATGAGCTCATCAACCTACACAATGCCCAAAGGAGGTCAAGAACCAGGAGACAACTGATCTGCCCATGACTGAGCTGACTTGGGGCTCAGAAAGCCTGGTATTTTCTCTATGTCTGGCCACTTTCTTTTGGGGTGAGGGGACAGCAGTTCCCCCCATGTATAATGGATGCATCTGTGGCTCGCCCTACTACCTGGGGTTTGCAAATGTGGCAAGAATAAAATGTTGTTAAAAAGAAAAAGAAGTAGCACTTAAAACAAGGTCCAGTACTGAAGCCAGTTGACCCTTAAGATGAATTTGCCCTGGGAAGCAACTCACAGGAATCCCAGGAGCAAGTGTTAGGACAATGGATTTTTTTTTTTTTTGGCAGTACTGGGGTTTGAACTCAGGGCCTACACGTTGAACCACTCCACCATCCCTTTTTGGTGTTGGGTTTTTCAAGATAGGGTCTCGTGAACTATATACCTGAGCTGGCTTCGAACTGTGATCCTCCTGATCTCTGCCTGCTAGGATTTCTGGTGCCAAACTTGGACAGTGGATTTTGATGCAGCCCTGTCAGTTCTTTGTTAATATTTCTGGCCAGGGGAGGCAGTGGGGTGTGGTTTGGGCAATCAGGAAATGGTTTTGTTGGAGGTCAAAGAACAGGTTGCGATGCAGGGAACAGTAGTGGTGAGCCAGGAACCAGGGGATGGGACACAGAGAGACAGGCAGGAGAAGGCAAGGTGGACACAGGCTTGTTGCCTTTGAGGGATACAGGTCCCTGTCCCTCGTTCCCCGAAGAACCCTATAGTCCCAGAACACCAAAATACCTAGCCAAACCCGCACCCAAGGGAAGGTGTCCCTTTAAAATAAAGATCAGGTTAAACACTGCAGAGAGTGGCTTTTTTTTTTCTTTCCCCCCTTTTTAAACCGGGGAGCAAAATGGGGGAGGGGTGGAATCTGTTTAGAGGCAAGGGAAGGTACCTGCTCTCTTAGTGAGCCAGGCTGTCCCACAATAGCCACCCCCAGCCAGGCTACAAAGTTAACAAAACCTGCCAGCAATGGAAAATGAGAGTAGCAGAAACCTGAGGCAGTTAAGAGCCTTATCTTGGAAGAAATCGGAGTTTTAGTTAGTGAAAAGGTTTGCCAATTAAAAGGCTCTTGAAAGAGGTAAATGAATATTCCCTGGTTAGTTACCCAGTGCTAGTAGTGGTGGGCTGGTGGGGGAGGAAAGTCTTGGGGCTTTGTTCATTTAAGGATGGGGTTTTGTGGTAAAGGCGGTTGGGAGCTCAGCCTCCTTCCACCCTCTTTACCCACTGAGGCTTGCAGTGATCTAATCTCAGAGAGATAAAGCCAATTTCCTCAGTTTTGGAGCTGATAAACACCAAGCCAAAGCTCAGCTCTGTTCACAGGGCAATAATGAAAGCTCTCAGCAATCCAACCAACACTGTGGTCAAAAGGACAAGGACAAACTCATAGTTCTCAACGCCACTCTGGGCAGCCGTAAGCACCTCTTGTTGGAATTTAACCCATGGAATTAGCACTATGGTTATCCATGTCTTTATGGATTCAGCCCGACCATAACAGCACGTGACCAGTCAGCTACCACCTAACCCTGTGGATCACGAGCCCCAAGCTTGTCATTAGTTGAGCATTGTGTAGAGAGGCAAGATTCAACCAAATGCACATTGACCTATTTCTTAATGATTAATGAAGGCTCTAAATCCCAGAAATTGTATAGTTCCCCATTGCAATGAGGTATCCTCTTTGGTTATAATGATACAGGATTGTTGATCCTGAGTTCATGTCCTGGTTCAGTCGATGATTGAAGATGCTGGACCAGGAGTTAAGAGCAAAGCAAGCACAAAGTTTATTGAAAGGATAACAAAACTCCCGCATGGACAGGAGGGGCTTTGGAAAGCTAAACCCATAGTATAGCTGAAGTCTAGGAGTGATAGAGGCCACTACTTTTCTACCTTGCAACTTCTTGTTGAACTTGGTCACCTGTCTGTCCGTCTTATTGAACTGAGCATTCCAAGATGGTCTGGTCAGCTCGTCTTGATCTTGAAAACTATTTAACTCGTCCTGGCCTTGGGACCCACTACTCACATTGTGCAGCCCATTCTGTTATTTTGGTGAGAAGCTTGTTATTTTTTTCTGAGAAGCCCATTGTTTCCCACAATCTTTTACATGTCTCCTTCTAAAGTGCCTCTCATCCAAAATGGAGTCACCTCTGTCATTGCTTCCCTTACAATAAGACTTACATAACATTAAACAGACCTTCTTTTGGGGGGAGGGGTTTAGAAAGGTATCTTTGAACTCAGGATCCTCCTGCCTCAGGCTTCTCTGTGCTGGGATTACAGGCATATCCACCAGACTCAATCTGACACTTTGCAATTTGTTATTTCTACAGAGCAAGTTCTCTTTCTTGGAGTGTTTGGAAATCAAACAGTACTCTGTGTGTGTGTGTGTGTGTGTGTGTGTGTGTGTGTGTGTGTGTATGTGTGTGTGTGGTGTGTTATGAGATATGCGGGGTGCAGAGCAAAGGAAGCAAAAGGAAGAATATGCATGACTGTGCTCTGTATACCCAGGGCTTCTCAGAGGCAGAAGCTTGTAAGAGGAGGGTAAGGAAGGGGGCAGAGACAGTGGGGACATCCCACCTGCGGTGAGCCATACCTTAGCTCCCTTGAGAACACAGAAACACCAAGAGGAAATAAACAGGTCTGCATTTGGATCAGAGATCATCCTGCAAAACACAGCCAGGGACAACTGGTGGCTCTCTCCTCTCTCCTCCGCACTAAGACATATTGTGAATCTTTCCTAGCATCAAGAGCAAGATGGAGTTTGTGCTGAGGCATCAGTGCATTTAGGATTTTTTTTTTTTTGGTTGGCGCTGGGGTTTGAACTCATGACTTCTATTTGCTAGGCAAGTGCTCTCCCACTTGAGCCACACCTTTACCATTCAAAGAGAAAAAAAAGAAATCACTGGAAACTGTTTTTATGAATGAAAGTTTTTCTGGACTTCAAATATATAAAAAAAGATAACTGATATCTTATCAGCATATATTTATTTTGAATAATTTTATTTTAAACATTTACTTACCGATCAATGAGAACAGCAAGACAACTTTGATGAACTAAAGTATGTGGAATTAAGTAATATCATATATCAATTTCTGCATCCAAATTACTTATTTCAGTGGTCACAGATTGGCTTTAAATTTTTGGCTTATATGTTTCAGAGTAATTAGAAAATCCTAATTCACATGAGTAGAAGCAAATGGAAAGTACTGGTTTTTGCACAGCTCTTCTTTTAATCACAGTGTACCTAGCCCTCCAAAATCCTCTGGCAAGAAGCTGAAGGGAAGTTTGGACACTGGTGGCTCGCGTCTGTAATCCTAGCTACTCAAGAGGCAGAGATCAGGAGGATCATCGTTCAAGGCCAGCCCAGGCAAATAGTTGGTGAGACTCTATCTCAAAAAAATGCATCACAAAACATGACAGGCAGAGTGGCTCAAGCAGTGAGAGCGCCTGCCTAGCAAGTTCGAGGTCCTGAGTTTAAAACCCTACTACTGCTGAGAGAAAAAAAGGAGAAGCCCAAAGGGATTTTTAGTTTCAAAATTTAATCACAACAATAGTTAACAATGCTTTGCATTTTTCATCTTGATGTAAAAGTCAATGACAAACACCCCAACCTTACAGTAGGTGTTAAAAAATCTCTAAGAAAATATGAGCTTTGACATAGAGTGATACATGGGCCAAAGCACTGCCCTTACCCTGGTGTGATTTTTAATTGAGCTCTATAGTAATGATACACAAGTTTTACTCTTGCAGATCAATACTGACCTAGCTTCGAGGAAAAAAAAAAGGCCCGTAAAAAAACTAACAGCTTTTCGAATCAATGACATATTTCCATGAACTTCTAGTCACAGAAAAGGTAGAAATTCCAGGGCTGGGATGTGGCTCAAGTGATAGAGCACTTGCCTAGCAAGCATGAAGTCCTGAGTTCAAATACCGGTATTGCAAAAAAAAAAAAAGGAGGTGTTCCAAAGTGAATAGTTCACTCAACAACCCAGGTGTTGAGGGCAAAGAAGAGTGAGTGATTTTCTTTAGTGATGCCAGTCTTAACTTCTCTGGCATGGACAGTAAAGTAGCTGGGTTCCCATTACCAGGGCAGGGAATTCAGGAGCAAGAGGTTGAGGTGGGAGTGGAGGAAACGGATCCTGAGCTCAGACATGTTGATTCTGAGATTTAAGTTAGTAATTGCTCCCTGAGTTATTCCTTGCAAATGATTTCAAGTCAATAAGCAGTTGCTGAGTCCTTGCAAAAGCTATTCTAACCAGAGTCCAGCATACAAAAGCAGATAAGCAGTAGATCTATCCTCTGAGGAGCTTATAACAAACATAAACAAAGAATCCCATCGTAAGGCAGAGGTAGGTGCTGAGTGCTCTGAAGGAGGCACACGCCTTTTGGAAAATAAGAGAAGGTATGTGACAAGCATTCATGACTTTCAAAAGATGAGTGTGCTTGGTTTGGGGGCTGGAAAAGGCAGACAGGGGTCACAACATGAGCTAGATGTGGAGGGGAAATAAGATGTGGTATTTTGGGGAAACAGTTTAATTCAGTTTGTTTGGTTTAGAGTAGAAATTAGTGACAGTTAAGCTGGATGGACAGCATAGGGCAGGTCAAGGAAAGCCTCCATCACCGTGCTTCATTGCAGGACTATGGAAGCCAGTGAGCAGCTTTGACAGGGAGAAGCATGAGGTCATGGGAACAATGCCCTGAGGCACAGTTTGCTTCCTTTACTTCTATGAACCAAGCTGCAGGGGCTGCTGGGAAAGTGGTCATCTATCTCCCCATCTATCTCCAGGTAAATGTCACTGTGAGTGCAAAGGAAATACCAGTGGCCTCTGAAAACCACGGCAGTGGGGCCATGTGGGTGAAGTCATTCTGTCTGAGTCACCAAATGCTGCTCTGAAACTTATTTTGGACTCCTGGGTTTGTGGTGTGGGGGTGGATTAATTGGCAGAAATTACAGAAGTAGCTATTACTCCATCTTGATTTGGGGAGCTTGTGCAGAGATTTTGGGAGCTCTTTTTTTTACTTCTGGGTTTGTGTCTCCTTCATATACTTTTGAAAAAACTGATCCTGATGTAATGAGGTGATGTACACACCCTGTGTCCACAGTTCCAAGAATGCCAGCAAAGTGGTTTTGTCATCCGGATATAAACATTGAACTTTTCCCTGAGGACAAGACAGGCTATGGTTTGATAAATACTGTGAATGCAGCACACAGAAAATGAAAAACAAATCTCATTCAGTTCAGGCAACTATTAATACCATCTCAATCATAAACACTGCCAATGGAAAAACCATGAGAGATCTGGCAAAGGCCACGATTTTCCAAATCGAGAAGTTTCTGCAGGCTTTTCATTTGGTTTATTTTGTGTCTGACTACTTCAGACTGCACCTCCTGATATCCATGATAAATTTTATACACAAATACAGGTACACAAACTGCATGTTAAGAAGTTAACAAAAAAGTCACTATTGTAAAGTCCTGCTCTCAAGCTGTTTATTTAAATGTGTTTTAAATTTTTTCAGATCATAAAAGTTGCTATCCTATTTCTCCTGAAATATCTAGAAGTTTACATGGATTACTCAATAAACCAAAGGCTATATCCTTGACCAAATGTACAAACACTGAGAAGAAAATTGGTTAAGAGTTATCGTCGGACATACTCAATTAGAAATGACCAGTGTTGGGACAGTTAGCATGGAGAAGTAGACCAGGTGATCTCTTTCAAGCTAAGCCAAATTGGACAGAATAATAGACAGGATTTTTCCCAAAATAAGTGGACAGGGAGTAAATAACAACACCCCAAAAATAGTTAGAAATGCTCAGAAAACTAATAAATTTGTTGTCTTTGATAAACTACAAATCATGAGCCCAAGTTTTTAAGCTGATATGGAGGAACTGCAAGCTTTATTTCATTGTTGCGTAGTTCCAAAGTGCGAGAAACAGAACAATGGTTTATGGCCAAAGACTTCTGACTCAAAAAATTTAGGTAAGCTAATTAGCTTAGGTCTCCTAGAGAGCCAAAGTTAGATTAAGCAATGGTAATTAGGTAGCAATGTTATGTACTAAAGATATTTGTTTTTACTTATATCTTGCTCTAACTTACATTCTTTTTTTTAATTATTCATTTATTCACATGTGCATACATTGTTTGGGTCATTTCTGCCCCCTGACCCCCTTCCCTCCCCTCTCTCCCCCTCCCCTGCTCACTTCCAGGCAGAACCTGTTCTGCCTTTATCTCTAATTTTGTCGAAGAGAAGACATAAGCATAATAAGGAAGACAAAGCGTTTTTGCTAGCTGAGTTAAGGATAGCTATACAGAGAGATTCCTAGCATTGCTTTCGTGTACCCATGTGCTATAACCCATGTTGATTCATCTCTAACTGACCTTTACACTGGTTCCTGATCCCCTACTCATGTTAACCTCTGTCACTTTAAGGTTTCTGTATTAATTCCTCTGGAGTGGGGACATCAAATGCTTTCATGTTTTGGGTTTTCTACCTATTCCTGTATCTCCCGTATGTGTTCTCCCCTTGTCATGTGACCCAAGTCCAACCACATTGCTGCATTTGCCCTAGATCTAAAGTCCGCATATGAGGGAGAACATACGATTTTTGGTCTTCTGGGCCTGGCTAACCTCGCTCAGAATGATGTTCTCCAGTTCCATCCATTTACCTGCAAATGATAAGATTTCATTCTTCTTCATGGCTGAGTAAAATTCTTTTTATACCAGTTTGCAACTACTGGCTCCCTGGTGGCAGCTACCTGAACTGCAGGCATAGCTCTTGGGAAGTAAATGACACCTGAAGGATTATTTTTAAAACTAAAGCTCATAAAATTGGCCACAAATATTACCTAGCTATTTGGGACTTTTCACCTAAATTACACAATTTGATCCTGCACTTCATGAGTGCAATCTTATGTTTTATTTATCCATAATTATGAAAAATCAGTCATAAAAATTCTTTTTTAACCAATCCATTTGTTACTTTTGCGATTTTACATTCCCAAGGATTGGGAATGTAAAATTCCCAAGGATTTTTGGAGTGCAACTCCAAGAATATCTTTTTAAAATGTGTTAATTGTACAAACAACATTATTTTCTTAAATTCCAGTAAACAGATAAATCACAAGTTATCAGATTTAGCATCACTCCTACCCTCTACTTCAGTTTTCCTACTGAAAGAGTTTAACATGTATCATTTAATGTACTTTTCTAATGTCTGTGTAGTATATTTGCTTATATATAAGTATACATGTTTTATGCTTTCTGTATAAATGTTATACTGTAATATTTTTCTATTCAATTCTTTATAAAATGTCTTAAAGATTTTTCCTTATCTATGTATAGAGATTAACTTTTTCTTATATGATTTTTAAAAATTTTTAACCTTTCGTTTTGAAGGAATTACAGATCCTCAAGAAATTAGCACCAAAAAATGTACAGACTTTCAGTTTACCCTGTGACATCTGAACCAGGAAACTGACTTTGGTTTAACCCACAGAGAATAGTAATGTTTTGCCAGTTTTTTTCATATACCCTGTGTGTGTATGTGTGTGTTTCTAAGTAGCTCTATGCAACTTTATCCGCGTGGAATCTTGTGTAAGCTGACTTCCTGAGTCATAGTACTGGCCAAATGAGCCAAGCTACACATCTTCGTGTAGAAGACTTCTCCTGAAAAACTTGAAACAAAAATTTTGCTTATACTGCTTTGGGCGTCACGAGTCTTAGCAAAATACTCTTCGCAACACTATACAAGCATCAGATACTACAGTGATAAGGTTTATGGAAGCAGCTTAGAGAATAGGTAGCTAGATAGTTATACTCAGTTCCAAATTCCATCCAAGATAGTGGTAATTTCCTACATAACTTCTGGCAAGCGTGTCACGCATATTAATGAAGCAAAGAACCAGAAAATATCCACTGCTTGGTACTTATTCTGGATCCCGCTGGAATACAAGGGCAAGGTTCAACTAAAGCTCCATTTGTCTTACTTTGTATTGTTTTTCAGGACATATTATTGTATTATGTATTTTAATTTCCCTGAAATTAGGTCAGCCAGTGAAAGAAACCAGAATATTAGACATTTAATTATACTTTCATGGGACATTATAATGATTATTTCTACTATGGTTGGAATATGAAATGTCCCTTCAGGTTCATGTGCTGAATGCTTGATCTCCAAGTGGTGGGACTATTTTGGAAGATTCTGGAAACTTTAGGAGGTGGGACCTAGCTGGAGGAAGTAGATCCTTGGGGGATGGGACCGTGGGGGTATCTTGTCTCTGGCTCCTCTCTTCTCTCTCTGCTTCCTGTCCACCAAGAAGTGAACAGCCTCCTCCTCCTGGTGCTCCCACCGCCATGGTGTTCTGCTTCACCATGGGACCACAATTAATGAGCCAAGGACTACAGATTAAAATCTTGGAAACTGTGAGCTACAATAAATCCTTCCTGCTTTAAATTATTTATAGCAGATACTTTGTCACAATGATGAGAAAAATAATGCAATTTTTATCCTCTCCCCCCAAAAAAATCCAGTAAATAGATGAGAACAATGTAACATAGAAAACTTGTCTCTTTACCAGACCTATTCTTCCTTCAACATGGAGTTCAATTCCTACTACATTCTTGAAAGATTATCTGGAGGAATTTGCTATCAATAACACCAGTGTGAGTCATCTTGACTCTACCACTTATACTTCTGTGACTTTGGACAAGTTGAGACTCAGTTCCTTTTCTGTAATAATGACTAATGATAGCTCCTTTCTTGCTTTAATACTCAAAGTACTTAGCACAATATCTGACATACAGTAAGCATTCAATAAATATTAGTCATTTATCAGTAGCAACACTTCATACCACTAATTTTCAGCCTGCTAGTGTATTATAAACTAGAAACTTCCTATTCCAAGAATCACAAACAATGACCTGTAGGTCAAATTGTGTCTAACACATGCAGTGTTTCATGTATTTGATGCATGTGTTTAGGCCTGGTGTTTGTTCTTTATTTAGCAATCACTTCCTGCTGTTACTTCTTGTCACTTCACACATTTAAATTACTTGCCTGGTCTGCAGAGGATTTGAGTTTGTGACTACTGATCTAAACTTTTGATTTTGTATCCCAAAAATTTAGAAGAAGAGAAGGAAGAAAACAAAGATTAGGTGACCTTCAATGGTTGTTATCAAGGGAACAGGAAGGCGTGACTCAAGAGATAGAGCAGCTGCCTAGCAAGGTCTTGTCCAGTACTAAAAAAAGAAAGAAGGAAAGGGAAAAGGAGAGAGAATGGCAAAAATCTGCTGCTTCAACCCATGCCCAGGGCTGTTCTACTCACTAAGCATCTAACTATAAACTGACTTACATTATTATCTATGTACTCATATTTTCTTGTTTCATCTTTCTAAGAAAATTGTAAGCTTCTCAAGGACAGAAATCCTCTATTTGTGCTTTCCTACACAGATGGGGTGACACCACCATGCCCAGTCATTGATTGAGATGGGCTCTCGTGAACTTTTTACCCAGGGCTGGCCTTGAACCATGATCCTCCTGATCTTTACCTCCCAAGCAGCTTGGATTACAGGTGTGGGCATGGCACCTAGCTTTCATCTTTTTTATAATGGAATGTTTCAAGCATATACAAAGTAGTGAGCCTATTATAACAAACCCACCATCCAGCTTCAAATTGTCTACTCGTGGCCAATCTTCCTCATCTAGAATCACGTCTATGTCCTCCTCTTCCTCCATCACACTAAAGCAAATCCCAGAGCTCTTATCACTGCATCCATAAGCATTTTAATATGTATCTCCAAACAATAAAGATCTTTTAAAGCACAAACCTCAACACCATTAACACACTTAAAAATTGACAATAATGCCTGAAGATCACTTTCTAGATAATATTTAAATTTGTTTGATTAGCTCGTAATGTTTTGCCTTTTTTAAGTTGGTTTGTTCCAGTTAAGATCAGTCTTAATCTGTTTTTTGTTACTATAACTGAATGTCACAGTCTGGGTAATTTAAAAAGAACAGAAGTCTATTTAACTCATGATTCTGGGAACTAAGAATTGCAAGAGCATGGTGCTGGCATCTGGTGAGGGCCTTCTTGCTGCAGCATAACATGGTGGAGGGCATCACATGGCAGGCCAGCCAAGAGAGCTTGCTTTTGTAACAAAGCTCTCTCATGATAACCCATTAATCCAGTAATTCATGAACCCACGAAAAGACTAATCTGTTCATGACCCAATTACCTTCCAAAGGTCTCATTTCTCAAATATCATTAACATATGACTTCAGGGATTAAGTTTCCAACATAAGAAATTTGAAGACTACATTTCAACCATTGCAAAATCCAAAGTAACTTGGATTTAGTTGCCACATTGCTTAATTTTCTTTTAGTTTTTAGGTTCTGTCTATTTTTCCTTGCTATTGCAATTTATTGAGGGACCAGCTTGTCTCATAGAATTTCTTACTTCTCAAATTTGCTAATAACTTCCCCATGATACGTTAAACAAATTCTGTTGTTTCCTCTATTTCCTTGATTTGATGTTTAGTTTTAGCAAAACTACTTACAGGTTGTTATGGGCTGTGTTATATCCCCCTGCAATCCATGTATTGAAGTCCTAATCACCAGCACCCAGAAAGTGACTGAATTTTAAGATTAGGAAACAGGCAGACCCAAAAGGAAGACCATGTGAAGACACAGACAGGACACTCATCTGTAAGCAAGGAGAGAGGCCTTAGCAGAAGCCAACTCTACTGGAGGGTAGATTTTGGGCTTCTAGCCTCCAAATGGAGAGAAGATAAATTTCTGATGTTAAGCCACCCAACCCATGGTCCGTTGTCATGGCAACCATAGTGAAGTAATACATAGTTGGTATTGTGCTCTTTCATTGGAAGGCACCCTACTCCATTCTCCTCCTTCTCCATCTCCTTTACTCCTCCTCCTTTTCTCTCTCTCTTCTTCTTCTGTTTGTTTTTTTTTTTTTTCTTAATTCCTTCTTGAGAATAGAATTTCTTCAGTGGAAAAAAATAATGAAAAACAGCATTTTTTAAAACTACAATATTTTTTTAAAACTACAATATTAATGATACCTTTTTGCACACCATTATGCACCAGGCACTGTACTAAACACTGTTGTAAGCACATTGCATTCATTATAATATTTTTATCTCTACACCAGCTCTGCAAGGTAGATATTATTGTTGCCATTGACAGCTAATGAGACTAATTCAGAGAGATTTAGACACCAACCAGAGCTAGTGAAGGGCAGAACAAGGACTCAAAGGCAGCAAATTCAAGTCACCAACATGCAAGCCTGGGCCATTTTTGTTCCATGCATATGTTACTGAGAGTTTGGATGACATCAGCTACACTTGGGGACCAGCCAAAATTGCCACGCCCAGAAGAAAGCAGATAAGGGAGAGAGAGATCTTCCCAGTGAGGAAATGCTGAGCAGTTTTCCTATGTACACATCTGAGGTCTCCACCCTGGTTTTCATAGTTCACTCGGCAATTACTAACAGCTATCTGGTGGTGACTGTTAACATGACAGTAACAGGGTTCCTCTTGGATCAACAGGGGATCATGATGGCATCAGCTGTCACAGACCTCTTCCTGGTTCTCGTATACCCACTAACAACCTTCCACATCACGGTTACATTCACAGCTGTTTCCTTGATTTTCATTTACCTTGGGTCAGATTTCTTTTTCAACTCAGGATTAAGAAGCAGTAAACGAGAGACAACCCAGAGTTGAAGTTAAAGGTACAGGCTTTGGAATAAAACCAGTCTGGATTGGGAGTCCCTGTTCTGTCCCTTGAACTGGATGACTTTGGGTAAGGACTTTATTTCCTGGAGGCCTTGGTTTCCTTATCTTTAAAACGGAGTTTGTTATGGAACTGGCCTCATGGGGGTAGGTTCTGGCTAATGGACTGACTGAAGTGATAGAGTGCCTAGCAAGTGTGAGACCCTGGGTTCCAATACAGATACCACCAAGAGAAAAAAAAACCTGAATCACAGTGGGGGTAGGGAGCTTCTCATGACTAAATGAAGTACTGTATATAAAACATACCTGAACAGCCTGGATTTAATAAGGCAGCTCCAAAATGTTAGCCCTAAAGGAGAAAAGGATGGAAGAGAGTAGAGTATGCCCCATATTCCCCATGCATGCACAGGGTGACATCTACCACAAAACAAAAAAAGCATCTTGAATGACTCCAGACGACTTTGTCACTCATGGTCCTTGACCAGAAAGTTCCAGGCACTCAGGTCTTCCCCACACTGGCCCCGAATCACATTTACTGCTTTTTCCAGTGACTTATTAGCTATCTTATCACTCAATCAGCTCAGGATAAATGGCATTGACTTTACAATCTGGGTGTAGTTAATGAAATAGCAATGAATCTATGAAAAAGAGCCTAGAGCAAGTTTCCTTCTGAAATTTTTGGTCACTAGTTTTGACCAGCAATGGGAAATTTCAGCTGTAGTAAGCTTGGTAAACTTTGTCTAATTATGTTGGTCTACGTTGGAAGTGAGGGCCCTTCCCCACTGGGAAAAGTGCAGTGTGTTTGGGACAAGCCGACTGTGTTGATGTGACTGAGGAAGGACAGATTAGGAAAAATGAGGCATGGAAATCAAAAGTCAGAAGCTAAGAAAAACATTGTACTGAAAAATAGCTTCATTTGGAGCATGCATGCCTTTCTTTGTGTGTTGATTTGGTTTTGTTTCATACGCCCTCACTGAGCAGTAGCACATAGTGGAAAAACACCGTCTCTGACCTTGCTCACATGATTATTGTGCCCCGAGAACTGCGCAAGCATTTTTTTTTTTTCTGGAAGTACTGGGGTTTGAACTCAGGACCTCACGTTTGCTAGGCAGGCGCTCTTGCTGTTTAAGCATCACACCAGTCAGGGCAAGCATATCTTAAAGAAAGGCACTTATCTTGGGGAAAACATTTGGTAAAAATGACTCCTTTGGTTACAGAAATGCTTATAAAAGAAAAATACTTATCTTAAGGAAGGACACCTGTCTTGAAAGGGGCATCTGGTGAAACTCATACTTCATTTAAAGGAGTGCTCAAAGGGCTGGTGGAGTGACTCAAGTGGTAGAACGCCTGCCTAGCAAGTGTGAGGTCCTGAGTTCAAACCCCAGTACCACCAAAGAAAAACAATTTTTAAAAAAATAAGGAGTGCTGGAAGAGACCAGGCATCTATGTCATAATGACCCAAATTTAGTAAGCCAACCAGACTTAATTATCTCTGGGCCCAGTTAAGAACATCAAACATTGTAACTACAAAAATGACTGATTATACCAGACTTACAAAACAAAGTAGAAGTGGGTTTCCGTAGTGTAGTGGTTATCACGTTCGCCTCACACAAAACAAAGTAGACATTCATTTAAAGGAATGAATGAATGAATCTCTGCCCTACCTTCCCAAGCATAAATACCCTTTTGTTAGAATGCTCAGCGCACCTCTTTTCAGATGTCTGAGTGTATACTGTCCTTTGCTTTACTGATAAATTTCACTACTCTGTAACCTCAACCTATCCTAAAGTTCTTTTTTACAACAACATCATGAACCTGGTACCCAAGTTGAGGTTCTCGCCCTCCTTGGCCCATCTTGGTCCTGGTGACAGGGCCTCTGTTCACGGCATCCAGTGTGATGCAGGGAGAGTTGGTCTAACATGTCTCCATTAGTCTGCCCCAGACCTCATCAGTGCGTGCAGCCTCTTCTGACTCTACTTCCTCTCCTGCTTGTCCTCATATTTGATCAATGTTGCCATAGTTTTGTCTGTCTTCTTCCCAGAGGGCTACGTGAGAAGTGACAGAAACGGGATGCTACTCAGTGACCAAATATGCGTGCCAGAGGGATGCCTGTACCAAGTGCACAGTGACCCTGGAATGCCTGAGGTTCCGGGGACTAGGGCAGCCTCAAGGTTGTCTACCGGTGGGTATGCACGTTTTCAGTGACTTTCTGAGTTTCCAAGGCCTTTACTCTACTGAGTGGGGTAGGAATTGGAGGCTGATGCAGACAGCTCCAGCTTCCTTATTCATTCTCTCTACTTTTTGTTAGGAAAAGTCTAAAATTGTATGTTTAAAATAACCAATTCCAGAAGAGAGAAATGTTGTTTTATCTGATGCCCACAAATGCCATTAAATGCAATCACTCTTGGTGATCTTTGCTGTTCATAGGTTGGCGGGGGGTTCAAGTAAGATTTAGCAGGGCAGTAGGTGGTTTTCCACCTTGGGTCATTTTCTCCCTTATTTCTTCTTCTATTTTTTATCCACTCAAAGAGAGCAATTCATTTATTTTGGGATTGGTAAGTTTTAGGACTGTCTTCCAAGTTAAATGTTAACAAAAGAATGGTAGTCACAATGAAATAATAGTTTGGCTTATGAAAATAATTTGCAAGAAATTTATATTAGGTTACATGTTTGATTTTCCCAGAAATGCCCTACACGACTTCTGATGAGGTGATGAACAAGAACACTGAAGGTTTTGACATTTGATTTATGTCTGTCAACAGCAATATTTCAGATGTACCAGTCTTCTGTCCAAAAATCCTCAAGCACATGGCATCGACTGCCCAGCAAAATAAAATAAATTCCTCATTCCCCTTTTGGAAACTAACTTTTAAAAAAAGTGAAGAAATTTGTCTAGTAACTCAGCCAGTTCAGTAAGATCTAGAACAGAAAACAAAAAACCAATGTGGCCCCCAACTGTCAGGCCTCAGTATGAAAAGTTAGGGCTGTTTTTAAAAATAAACTTAGGGAAATGCTGGAAATATGGATTGTGATCCAAATTTTACTTTCTTTAGTCAACATTAGCAATGTTACTATGATTATTCCTTTAACTATGTCACATTTTTTAAGATACAGATTCATACACAGAACCTGCTGTGGTTTAAATGTTTTTGTCCCCACTAAAATTCATGTAGAAGCTTTATCCCCACTGCAACAGCATCGGGAGGTAATGCCTTTGGGAAACCATGAATGGGACTGTGTGTTTTATAAAAGGATTTGATGAAAGAAGTTCACCCCTTTTTATCTTTTCACCTCCGCCATGTGAGCACACAGTATTTCTCCCTTCCTGAGGACACAGCATTCAAAGTGCTCTCTCAGAAGCAGAGACAACTCTCACCAGACAAGAGCAGGCAGCACTTTGATCTTAAACTTTTCAGCTTCCAGAACTGTGAGAAATAAATTTCTATGTTTTGTAAATTACCCAGTCTCAGGTATTCTGTTACAGCAACACAAACAGACTAAGACCAACTCATCTATTCATAGATCAATAGTTCTTCTGTTATCCACAGGTAAGACTTGGGTGTCCAAAAACTCTTCCCACAGGAAAAGAGCCAGTAGACATTCACCAACATGGGCCAGGTAGTCCAGCTGGCATTTGTAAACATGACTTCAGTAAGCCCTTCCCACTCTTTTCTGTATGAAGAGATCAAGGCTGAGAAAGTAAAATAACTTGCCCAAGATAACACAACCACTAAGATGTTAGGAATTGGATTTGGACCCCAGGATTTAGAAATCAAGATTCTCTGATTTCAAAGCTCATACTGATTTTAAAAAGAAATTATACTGTAGCCCACATTCCTTACTTTCATATTCTCCTAGAGAAGTGAACAAGTGGCCACAGTGAGCCTTTCTCTCTAAAGTTCAAGCAAGGCCTCCTGAGGAGTTGGTCCTTCCATAGAGGATTCCGAACTGAATTCAAACCCTTAAAGAAAATACTGTAGAATTCTTTGTCACATGCTAGATAGAGGCTAGGTTTTGAAAACTGTCTAGAAATGTCGATAGCAAATAACTGTTTGGTTTAGGAATTTTTACATCTCAAGCAGTATCATAAATAAATGATATTTCCAAATTTCTTTTTTAAGCTTATCCATAAACACATAAAAATGTACATATTTATGGGATCCCTTGTAACATTTCAATATATATGTGTACTGTATAATAGTCAAATGAGGGTAAGTATATTCGTCTCCTTAAATAAAAGGTCTTTTTTACCTTTTAAAAAAATCTAGAAGATAAAATACTAATCTTGATCTGCTACCCAGTGAAATGAGACCTAAACCATATTTGAGAAGGAAGATAGTTTTTCAATGTTAGAAAAAAATGAATCCATTTTAGAATCTGCTAAGAAAATAGCCCTGGGGAAGTGCTGACCTGTGTGGGAGATAAAGCCACAAGCTACTTTTTCATGTTTGTTAGTTTTCTCCAGTCAACTGTAAGCTCATATGGCAAGACCATGAGTGGAAGCCCTCAATATTGAGTGAATGAATTGAATGATAATATATTTGGAAAGCTATATGTAGTTGAAATATCCAGGAAATTTTTATTTTCTTTGTGGTAGGTTCTGAATTTTCCTTTTTACAAGTATTTGTCATCTTTTCAAAGCAGTAAATGATTAATTTAAAAAAAGAAGCAATAGAAAGTTATATCATACTTTAGGCCCAAACTCCAAGGAAATTGCCTGCATAAAATTCTTCTACCAATGCTATCTATTATCTCTGGAAAAGAGAGAAAAGGAGGAGAGGAAGAGAGGAAATGAAAGAGAAGGAGAGAGAGATAGCAAAGATTTCACTTGACCAGAAAGTCAGAACATCAACTCTACCTTCTTCCCAAGTGTACTGTCTCTTATTATAGAAAGATCCTTGTCTGGGAATTTATATATTATCCACCAGGAGATTCTCCCTAGATTAGACTATTGGGTCCTCATGCTAGTTTGATAGACAAGCTTAATGAGACAGTCCAATAGAGGGTTGCACTGGGGTTCTCCAGAGAAAAAAGAGCCAGTAAGAAATAATATATAATTAGAGATAGAGATAGAAATAGATTTGTTTTAAGGAATTGGCTCACATGGTTATAGAGGCTGGAAATCCCAAGCTCTGCAGAGTGATTCAGCAAGCTGGTAACGCTAATGGCTTAGTTCCAGCCTGAGAACAAGGTAAGTTCACAAAGTAGTTCTGGAAGGCAGAAAAAAGTCAAAGTCCCAGTCTGAAGGTAGTCAGATAGGAAGAATTCTCTCCTGCCCATGGGAAAGTCAGTTTTTTTGTTCAACTTGGTCTCCAACTGATTGGATGTGGTCCACTCACTTCACAGGGAGGGTGTAATGGACTGAATATATGTGTCCTCCCAAAATTCATATGATGAAACTCTAACCCCCAGGGTGATGGTATTGGAAGCTAGGGTCTTTGGGAGGCAATTAGTTCATGAAGATAGAACGCTCATAAATGCCATTAGTGCATTATAAAAGAGTTCCCAGAACACTCCCTTCTCTCTACCATGTGAAGATATGACAGGATGGCAGTTTACAAACTAGAAGAGGGTCCTCACCAGAAGCCAACCATGTTGACACCCTGACATTGGACTTCTGAATCCAAAACTATGAGAAATAAATTTCTACTGTTCATAAGCCATTCAGTCCAGAGTACTTGGTACAACAGCCTAAACTGACTAAGATAGAAGGCAATCCTTTACTCAGTCTACAGATTTAAATGTTATTCTTAACTAATCCCCCCACAGAAACACCCAGAAGAATATTTGATCAAATAGCTGTATACTCTGTGGTTCAAACCAGTGGGCATATAAAATTACTATTATAGGAGATATTTCAAGGGCTGGAGGTGGGGGGAGCTCCATTTCCACCCATGCTTCAAATCAAAGGTGATTCAAAAGACTTGAGAAAGAATCTTTTTTTCTTTCTTCCTTTCTTTTCCTGTACACCTCTGGGTTCCTGATAGCAAGCAACAGAAACCAAACCTAATTTGTGCAAAAAGGTATCTGTTGGAAGGATATCAGGTCACTGTTAATATGGAGAGGAGAGTTGGCAAAAACATGACTTAAAAATAGCAGAGCCTGGGCAATAGAAACTAGTTTGCCAAACCTACCATCAACAACATCCATAGCTCCCACCATTGAACGCTAAATCCAGACCACTGCCACGGCTGTGAATCAACTCATCTCTGTCTCTGCATCACTTATTCAAGGATCAAAGCCTCTGGTGGAAATGTCTGATTGGCCCTAGCAGGTCATGTGCCTTCATCCTGCCACCAGGAGGATGGGAGCGGAAACACCATCTTTCCATTCTGCGTTCTTTAGTAGGAGTTAAGGCCCTGCCTCCCACCTACATTACAACAATGGTGGATTCCCCAAAACTGGGAAGTGGATTCAGAAGCTTGGAAGCCTAAAAGTAGCAATTGTGCCCTGCAATTCTACTAGAACCGATCTGCTATTCATGGGATGGAGCAGTCTTAGAATGAAGTGGACTCAAGGCAAACAAGCCAATTAGCAAGCTTGGCACAAGGAATTAGAGTCCGAAACAGGAAGCAACATCTGAGAAAGGGTAACTTGCTTCCTTTTAGATGGTCTTAGTGTTTGAATCCCAAGCGGAAATTTTGGAAAGAATCCCGTAATCAATTAGCCTCCTGAAAGTGTTTAGCATACATTGGTTATGCACCTAGTGGTTCTTAGGTACAAAAGAACAACCCTTGCAAAGTGAATAGGCCTTCAGTCTCTACCCCTTCTGCTTGCATACTATTTTCACTTAGCAGGAAAGAAAAAGGAGCAAACTCTCAGAAGCTGGCCCCTTGCTCTTTCTGTTTCCCATTACTTCTTGGACTTTCTAGGCTTATTTTCTCCCTGTGTCCACAGGTCCCAGTTCCTGGATCAAAACTTGGACATAGAATGAAGTTGAGTGTGGATTAAGCCAGCAAACACAATTACCAGTATTTCTTACTTTTGTTTTTTTCTTTGCAATGCTGGGGATTGAACCCAGGGCCTAGCACATGCTAGGCAAGTGCTCTGCCACTGAGCTACATTCCCATGGCTTACTGATACTTCTCTATAGGTAAGATTCCTCATTCGTGTAGAACAGAGCCCTTCAAAACTCTGACGAAGAATATAACTCTTTCCCTGAAAACTTGTATCGTCTGTCAAAAGATAAAATCTCAACAAATTTGCTTAAATGAGTTAATTGGCTTTTATTTGCAATCCATAAATCAGGCAGTATCTCCTCTAAAAATAGAGGTGCTATGCCAGGCATGGTAGAACAGTCAGCTGTATAAGACAGCCCAAGCAGGAACACAGAAGCAACATATGCAAAAAGTGGATTGGGTACCATCAGGTGACGGATTAATTTCCTTAGAAGAATTGAGGCAGAGGGGAATTTCTTATCATGTCAGCTAAAACTGCCTGTTTGGGGATTTACTGCTATCTCTCTCATAATTTATCAGGTCAGATAAACAACTCAGTTTTGGTTTGGCCACGTGGAACTTTAGCATGAGTGACTCCATTTTGCTTCCATCTGTTGGGGCCTACTGCAGGAGCCAGGAGCACAGTCCAAATCAATGAGCTCCTGTAAATTTTACTTAACAATCTCCCTGGAACTCAAAGGAATCTAAGAAACTCAAATTAAGATTTGGGTTCTAAGATTAAGAAAAAGAAAAAGCAAGCAAAACAAAACACTATCCCCACCACCACCAAAAGAAAATGAAAAAAAAGAAAAAAAGTCCCACCCACAACGAATATTTCTTTCTTTACCTTTGATGCGTCAGAGCATAAGATAGAGGAGGCCATCTTTCCTAAGGGGAATTTCACTGACAGACCACAATTCTCCCCATTACCTGGAAGAAATACATCAGAAGCATTCTGGGCTGTTCTTCTTGCTCTCACCAGCATGTTTCTAGAATCTGAAACCAAGTTCAATTTTCTCCCTGTTGTTCCTTTCTAGCCCTATATATTTTCATACCTAGATCACTATAATGAGCTTCCAACGACACTCTTTCTCTTTTCATTTTCCTCCACACCATCTTATACAATAAGAGATTAATCTCCTCCAAAATAGCGTTTTCCTCCAGTTGATGTCCTTCTGCTTCCACTGCCTACAGAATAACATAACTCTGCAGTCAGACCCTGAGATGAAGCTAACCTGGAACTGTATTTCCCCACTTCTGCTCCCTGCAGGCTTCCAGGTTAGCACTGCCCACAAGAGAAATTTATGTGATATTTATAAAGCAGGAGGAAAGGAAACATCGCCTTTTTTTGCTCTGCAGGTCAGAACAGGTCTAACTGTGGTAGCTCTCACTCATTTACTGAGGCTCTGCAATTGCCCTGGCTCCTGTATCAGGTCCATCTTTCAGCTTCTCCAGGGTCAGGTGTATGTGCAGCTTAAGGCAAAGGGTACAATTCTCAGGTTGGAGGTGGTGAGAGCCAAGTGTGAGTTCCCATTTATCCGCCCTTCCTCATTTCCTATCCAGGTTTTCTTGCTTACTGACAACATGTGGACTGTGGAGATTTCTGGCCTAGCATCAGACTCTGAAGCAAGAGCCTTGCAGAGATTTCTCCGATAGCTCCCATGATTGCATCAGGGCCCTGTAATAAACTATTGCTAACGGTTCTTCTCTGGTCAAACCCTGGTCCTGCCCCATTTCCTACTTCATGTCTGTCTGGACTCCAAGCATTTAATCCAACTCATTACCCAAGACAAGTTTATGTGAACTCCTTTTGGGCAACTTTCTACAACCTTGTCTTCTGCTAAAACCTTTACACTCACCCAAATTCCTCCCACCCTACAAATCCAATTCAAGTCCTCCCTGCAGCTTCCCTCACCTCTTCAGCCCCTGGTGATCTCCTGGGCCTCCCAATGTCTAGAATGGGCTTCCCACTTTTTCTCACAACAATATCCATGAGGAATGAGGCCCAGAGTTCTGGCTGCTCCTGATACCACCAACTTCCCCCAAGGATCAAAAGGATTAAAATCTTAGTACCCCAAATCCACTTGCATCCATATGGGAAAGTGGTGTATATCAATTATCTGTAACATCAGGTTGGATTGGAATTTAAGTTATCTTGTAAGTCCAAGAGGCATTGTTGCACAGTGGTTCAGTATAGACTTCAGAGCAAATGAGTTCTGAATTCTTCTACATCAGTTATGAGAAGGACCTGGATGCTAATTATAGTCTCTAAACCTCAGTTTCCGCAGCTGTAAAAGAGAAATAATGGTGTCTTTGTCACTGGGGTGTTTGTAGAGAATTATTTAATATAGAGTGAGCTGATGAAGCCTTACAAGTAATATTGCTAATTAGTGTTTTCTAGAATAATAATTATTATTGTACATATTTATTAGGTATTCCAATGTAAGAACCATTAATAAACTATTTATAAGAAACTAAGTTTGTAACATTGTCTTGAATATGTCCCTTGGGTTGGGCACTAGACTAAGAACTTTCCACAACCCACCTCATTTGACTTTTCCAACAATCCCACAAGTTGGATATTATTCAAATACTAAATTTACAAATCAGGACCATTTCCTATAATTTATGCACCTAAAGTGACATAGGTACATACCCATAAGCTGGGAAGTACACGTGCTATTTGTCTAACATAACCTTTGATCCTACCCCCACCCCTTACCTTCATACTTACATCCTGCTGACCAGAATGCAATTTAAGGTGTGGCCAGGAGGACGTGGAGCAGGGAAGTTGTTTGAAATGAGTCACATAAACATGGAGAAAGAAACATCATTTTCCATCTCTAATGATAGGAAGTCTGCTGACTCATGTTACGAGTTGAAGTGGGCTCCCCCAAAAGATGTTGGTATCCTAATCTGCAATACTTGTGAATGTTACCTTATTTAGAAATACGATCTTCAGAAATGATTGAGTTATGATGGGTCATTAGGGTGGCCCTAATCCAATATAATAAACATCCTTACAAAAAATGAAATTTAAACAACAGAGATAGGCACATAGGAAGGAAAGATAATGAGGACACAGAGTGCCCTCTACAAACCCAGGAACCCCTGAGGCCACCATAGCTGGGAGAGACTTGGAACAGAGTCTCCCTCACAACCCTCAAAAGAAATCAACCCTGCCAGCACCATAATTTCAGACTTCTAGTCTCCAGAATTGTGACACAATAAGCTTCTGTTTCTAAGCCACCCAGTTGTGATTCTTTGTCATAAAAACCCCAGGAAACCAATACAATGTCCCTAGTCATCTTTCCCAATCAGCATGATTCCATACTGCCAGTGTTCTCCTAGAATCCTGTGCCCCTGACTTCAGGGAAAGAAAAAGAACTGACCATTTTTGAGGGCACCAGACTGTTTTAGTTGCTTAACTTTCCTCATCCTGTTTAAACCTCACACAGCCCAAGTAGGTGTTCATTACTATTCTCATTTTCGAGATGAATAATTAGAGACAAAGAGATATTCAATAACTACCCAGGGTAAGACATTGAATCAGAATTCAAACCCACATCTAGCTCCATTGCCAATCCTCGGCACGATTTTATTCCACCTCCCCCTTTCTGATAAGGAACAGACAATTCAACCTTTCAAATGTTCCTGACCTCTGACCTTTTTCACCTTCTCTACGTTCCCAAAAGGGGACCCTGATAGCTGTAAGAAGAAACTGAAAGGAGGGTAGTCTTTCAATAGGGCTTACCAACTCCACTTGTGCCTAGACTTAGACACAACCCTATTTTACAGAGATATTCAGGGAAGCCTTAGTTAATTAGAATAGTTGTAGAGAATGTCAGAAAAAAGTTGGAAAAAAAAAAAGATTTACAGGATGTCTTTAACTTGCAATTTCATTACTTTCAAGTGTACATGAACTATAAAGTAGGCCAACAAAGTGCTGCTTGAGGGAGAGTCCTTGGAGGATACGCTTTAATGAATAAATACGTTTTTGAAATTAGCTTTCTATTGTTTATAGTAAATCCCCATGCAGTCTTGAAGGTAGTTGCTTTCTTATTCATGCAAAGAATTTCTCCCTATTGTCTCACTTACCCTGTTGGTGGGAGGATGGTTATTGAAAACCTCAGTTCAGGAAAGGCCACTGATGCAAGACCCACTAGTCACAGTCAAGATCAAAGGGCTGAGATAGAAGCTATCAGGCCTGGGAGAGTCTCAGACCTAGAGAGGGTCAGAGGAAATGAGTGTCTTCAGATCTCACTCATGGGCCCTCCCTAATCCAATGACAACTTCAGCTCCAAATCTAATGGTCTTTATTCTCTTAAACTCAGAGACATCCTTGAGTTGATGCACTGGTGGGCTTGGGCACAGGTTTCCCCACTGTATGCTTCTCTTAGCTCTGAACAAACTCAGTCTGTTCACATGTGCCTATGTCCTCTGCTTGCTCACTGCCCCCCCCCCCACCATCCGTTCTATCCTCCATTCTTCTCCACCCTGCTCTATATCCCATTCCTTAAACTCTAAGAAATGTAACTTTGGAGTTGCTTGCTTTCTTCTGGTTTCCATTTGGGTTCATCAACATTGGGGATATTTATTACCCCAGATTCTTCAACACTGGGTCAAAGTTTGGCAGTAACTAGAGTTGCTCTCTGGAAACCCCATTCTGACATCTCCATTGTTTACCTGGTTCCTTTGCCATTGCTGTAGGCTTAGCAGTGCTAATAGCTTCCTGTTACTGCTGTCCTGGGTCTTCCCCATCTACTTTGGTAGCTCTGCCTACACCTTTTCTAATGCTCCCTCCCTTAACTCTCATGAAGTGGGTCATCTCTTTTCTGCTGGGACCCCGATAGACACACTACGGTATCTCTAGTACCTAGCACTTTGGAAAATAGTAGGCACTCCACTCTCTGGAAAACACATGTATTGATGGATAAGAAATAGATTTTGCTTCAGCTCTGAGCTAATTCTGCTGTCTTTTCTCCTTTCCTAGCTGCTTCTCTATACTGCTTTCTTAAATTTTGGGTTCTGCAGACTTTGGTTTATGATCTTGCTCCCAAATTGTCCCCAAGAACTGAGAACTGCGAGTACAATGGCTTAGTCACAATTACCAATCATGTTCCTCTGAAAAAACTAGAACATGAAACTGGGGACTTTCGAAAACCTGATTTTATAAACCAGGATTCTGCCTGAAACATCAGTGAAAAATGTAACACAAGTTGTTGGTGGGATGGGAGATGACTGTGTATGGAAGTTGGGGACTGATAAGTCAGCAGTACACCCCAGCCAGCACAAATGGGTCAGAGTTCAAGGTGGACTTGTGAAAGGGAATTTTGGACTCATGGACTCATATATGCTGTGCCACAGAATTCATCATTGGCATGTGTTATGGTTGGAATTTTTGTTTTCAGTATTGGGGATTGAACCCAGGGCCTTAAGCTTACTAGGCAAGCACCCTATCACTTGAACTATGCACCTCATCCTGATTGGATCATAAATGTCCTCCAAAGCTCATATGCTAAATGCTTGGTCACCAGCCTGGAGCGCTGCTTAGAGATGATGTTGGGACCTAGTGGAAGGAAGTTAGGTCCTCTTGGAGGACACATCTGGCCCCTTCCTTCCTCTTTCTCAGTTGCCATAAGGTGAACAGGTCTCTTTTGACATGTGTTCTTACCATAATGTACCGTTCTGCCACAGGCCCAAAGCAACTGCAACAAGTGGTTTTGGACTGAAACTTCTGAATCTGTAAGCTAAAATAAATCTCTTCTCCTTTTAAGTTCTTTATGACCTGTATTTGTTATAGCCACAAAAAGCTGACTATATGACATATTAGCATGCTGACACACTGAGATGAAAAGTTGTCTCTATTTGTGGGCCTATAGTGAAATGGCAAAGGAAAGAGGGGTCAGCTGCCCTGGGTCCTTCTTTAGGTAAGGTCACAAATGCCTAATTGGGGAAACTGGACAGTGGAAGGTGATTGTACATTCGTACATGTGAAGTTTGCGATCAGGGTTCAGCAGGTAGGAGTATGTTCAATGTAGCTTATTACCCTTATGGTAATAAGAGAGATAGTGGACCAATGGCTCAGTCATTGACAGAAACCTTGACCTCCATTTTTTTTTTCAAGTGCCTATGGAAACACCTTGTGTTAAAGTAGGGACATTTTCTATGACTCTTAGAGGAAAATCTCTGGGAGTCTCGATACCCTCATACCTTTTTTGGTCTTGTCCAATGTAACATATGCATTTGTTGAACATCAGGAACATTCCAGCCTTCCCGATCAGCATGCCTGCAGTTGGAGGGTCAGAGAGGAGGAATATTTTGGCCTATCAGATGTTTGTAGCAGGTACATGCTGGGGACAACAGCTGAGAGTGAGTTGAGCATTGGTGGCATTTCTGGCTCTGATGCTGGTCACTACCTGAGTGGCCTTCTCCTCTCTCATCTCAGTTTCCACATGACTACAGTAGGGATAATCCCTCCATCATAGCTTTTTTGGGAGGATTAAATCAGGCGACGTGTGCCCAGTACCTAGAATAGTCCCTGGTCCTCAGCAGGCCCTCGGTAAGTGGTGGCTGTAAGGATCACTGGCCACAAGGCTTCCCTGCATTGGTTGGCAACAAAGAATGCAGTGCTAGGCAGGATGAAATGCATCACTTTCCCCACCCCCAACAAAAGAAGTCCCCTGGCTCTTTCTGGGTGTGAAGCAGCCAAAGCAGAACAAGTACTAAGAGCCCCCTTTGTCCCAACAGAGGCCTCGTTTGTTGGACACAATACTGCTCTGGCTGTCCTGGAAGCCTGTGCGGCTGTGACAAATCTGTTTGGGTTGGAGTAGCACCAGGTCTCTGCTGTGATGTGTCCAAGCTCCCAGGCTGCCCAAACTGGCACACTGCTGTGAATTCATTCAGAGTGGTGGCCCTGCACATGGGGTATTTGGAACCTCAGGCTTTAAATTCAGAGACTCAGCAATTTATTTTGATGACCTTGCTCCTTTCTGGGTGGAGGTTTCCCAGGGGACCTGGACTGCCAGTAGGTAGCAGCTTCTGGGGAGATTTTCTAGGCCCCAAGAGCAAGCATTATTGGTGTTAGAAGGGAGAGGCCCTGGCTGGACACTTTCTTGTGAGAGGCTTTTCAGGGACTTGTGTTGTACACCTTGGCTGGGGATAGCCAGTGCTGTAAGGAATCTATTAAACCATTTCTCATTCTACACAGATGGACTGAAACTGAAAGACAAGGACACCTTGGGAGCTGACCTTGGGGCATCATCTCAGGTCCATCAGCTCACAGCTAGGTGCTGGGTTTGGACCAGGTAATTGGGCTCCTCTGGGAGCCCCTTCCCACTACACCCATCCTGCTCAGGCAGTGGACCTTTCCATAGGAACAGAACCATACCATCTACAGAACTTTACTGCAAGTGAACTCACAAGCTGTCTTTCAACATCTTTTTGTTTTTATTTTTATTTGTGGCAAAATACATATAAACATAAAACTCATCATCTTAATCACTTTCAAATGTGGTATTTCATAGTGTTTAGTACATCCACATTGTTGTGTAAACAGTCTCCAGAACTTTCCATTTTCCCAAACTGAAACAATGCATCTGTTAAAGGACAACTCCCCATCTCCCCAACCCCTGGTCACCCCTTTGTACTTTCTGTCTCTATCAATTGCACTGCTCTGGGTACCTCACATACACAGTGGAATCACGCAGTATGTCTCTTTTTGACTGACTTATTTCACCTAGTATAGTGTCAACATTCATCCACATCGTAGCACTTGCAGCACATGTCAAAATTTCCTTCCTCCTTAAGGCTGAACAATAGGATTAACTTTCTCTTTTAAATACAGTTCTACTAAGATCTTTAGGGCTTCCTAAAGCCTACCAAAAATTTTGGGATTTCCACCACTCATATTTGAGGTGCTCCTTTACATTGCTGCCAGACTGCCAATCAATGATTTTGATCACTATGTAGAGTCCTCTGTGTCATGCCTGGTCCTTTGTACCAAGTTTCCTACAAAACCAGGCCATATATCCAAGTCAGGAGGTCTGACCATAACACAGCTTTGATGCTTGGGAGTGATGAGATCCTGGACAACTAGCTTCAATCATCACATATATGGTGCTTCCAGGGTAAAACGAAAATATTCTGATCCCTCCCTAAGTTGGGTAGGGATTGAGTAAGAGGATCTATACTAAAGCATCCAGTATGGTGCCTGGCAAATTCCTAACTAATAGATGTTAAATCTTAATACAAAACAAAGTAAAGATGAGGGTCCTCCCTTTTCCAGCATAACCCAGGCACTCCAGCGGTTCTCAACTTTTTTGAGTCAGGGAAACCTTTGAGAATCAACATGTATACGATGTCACATTAATTTTTGGGAATTTGTAAATCTTGTGATGTCCATCCATGGCCTTCATGTGCAAGCTCAGAGACCTGGGATGTAGAGGAGGAAGGAGAAAGCACTCCTAGCCAGTGCTCACCAAAAATTGTATGTTCTCCCTCATAGAGGGAGATCATGACATTAGATCAGGGGTAAAAACAACAAGGGGAAAGGACTCTGATCACATGATAAAGCGAGAGCACACAAGGGAGGGGTGAGGATAGGTAAGACACCCAAAAAACTAGATAGCATTTGTTGCCCTCAATGCAGAGAAACTAATGCAGATACTTTAAAGCAACAGAGGCCAATAGGAGAAGGGAACCAGGAACTAGAGAAAAGGTTAGTTCGAGAAGAATTAATTTAGAAGGTAACACACATGTACAGGAAAGCAATGAGAGTCAACTCCTTGTATAGCTATCCCTATCTCAACTAGCAAAAACCCTTGGTCCTTCCTATTATTGTTTATACTCTCTCTTCAACAAAATTAGAGATAAGGGCAAAATAGTTGCGGGGAGAGGGGGTATGGGGGGAAGGAGGGGGTGGGGGGAAGCAGGGAGAAATGACCCAAACATTGTATGCACATATGAATAAAAGAAAAAAAAAAAAAGAGAGAGACACTGATTCAGACAACTGAAAGAGTCAGTGGATCCCAGCAGAAAAGTTGCTCCATGGATGATCAGAATTTTACAACTTTTCACTTTACTGCATATGGTTCACCAGTCTTCAGATCTCTGGCTCACTAAGCACCCTTTGAAAGCACTTACCCTCATGGTAGCTACACAAAATAAATACTTGTTTGTGTTTGCTTGTGGTCTGGTTGAGGCAATTGTGCAACAACCCTTATACGTCTTCCCCAGTTTCACACAGAAGAGCCTGTGTGTTGCTGAGGGCCTCTCCAGGGCCCCATAAACACAATCCCTTCCATAAGACTGTGAGTAAAAAGTCACTCTGGGAGTTGTTTTAAACTTCTAGATAAACCACTGTCCCCTAGGGCAGAGTCTACTCTCCACTGATTTGAAGCCACTCTGTGTATGTCTCAGTGGAGGTTTGACATGGCTTGGACAAACATGACCTTGCATTTCAAGAGATGATTGATTTTTAAGGGCCCAGATGGCTTAGTCCTAAAATCTAACTACCATCCTCTCCCTCATAGAGTTATTGATCTAAAAATGCAAGGTCAGAGAAACCAAAGTGGTTTCCTGCTTCTCTGCACCCTGGACCATTCTCCTCCAGCTCAGGACATGGGCGTCTCATAAACCACCACGCAAGTGTTAGTTGCATAGTTCAAGTCCTCTTTCACTGGCCCCATGCCAACTAAGGTATAGATAGCATTGCTGCATCCTCCCTTAGAGGCCTGGGGTGAGCATTTTACTAAATTTCAGTATTCTTTGTCATCACTCTGCAAGTGTAGCATGAAGGATTTATATGGTAACAAAAAGGTTCTTGTCTCAGCAGGTAGGAGGGAAAACATATAGGGATTCTAATCTTCTAATTGCTTAGAAACTGGCAGGTTACCTCGCTCCCCAATTATACAGCCTTTGATTTAAGTCAAATAGCAAATCTACTAAATCTGATGCTTTCGAATGGTTTTAGTAGCTATACTGTTATAAACTATTTTAAAATGGGAACAATCTGAAAAATCCAGAGGATGATAAGAAACAGTCTACTCACACAGCCAGAACAAATAACACAACTGGCCCAAAATCCATAAAGCCTTCCAAAACCAGTACTGTGGAAAAGATAACATCGATCAGCAAGATTTCCAGGTTCTCCTCCAGTCAGCTTCATCCCAGAAAAGCTCAGACTTCTCAGTGGCAAGAAAAATAAGTCAGAGTGTGTTTTGGTTTTGGTTTGGTTTGGTTTTCAAAAGATTACTTTTCTCCTAATTACAAAATGTATTTGTGTTCCACAGAGAATGTTTGGAAAACAAAAAACACAACAAAGTTAATTAAGATCTTGCTTCCCAGCAATGAACACTTTAAGTATTTTAATGTATGTCTTTCCTTTTTAAAGTATTTACATAGACTTTTTTTTTTGTTTTTTTTTTTAATTTTTCTTTTGGCAGTACTGGGGTTTGAACTCAGGGCCTCACATTTGCTAGGCGTGCTAGGTAGGCACTCTATCGCTTGAGCCACTCTACCAGCCCTTTTTTGATTGGGTATTTTCGAGACAGGGTCTCTCAAACTATTTGCCCAGGCTAGCCTCAAACCACAAACCTGATTGCTGCCTCCTGAACAGCTAGGATTACAGGCAATAGGCCACCAACACATGGTTTTTTTTCTCTGAGGGTGGGGGTGCTGGAACTGGGATTTGAACTCAGGTCTTTGCACTTGCAAAGCAGGTGCTCTATCACTTGAGCCACACCTTCGGTCCATTTTGCTCTGTTATTTTGGGGATGGAGTCTCTAGAACTCTTTGCCTGGGCTGGCCTTGAACCTTAACTCTCCCAATTTCAGCCTCCCAAATAGCTAGAATTACAAGTATGAACCACTGGCGCCTGGTCCAGATAATCTCCTTATAAAAATCTTTGTGCATGTGCATAAGGTCTTGTTTACGGATCTACTTATTTCACTTTGCACTAGTCCCTATATTTTCCACACCAGCAGATACTTTCTGTAGTATGTGTCTAATGGCTACATACAGTTCTGCCACTTGAATGTATTGTAAACCCCTCTGGTTAGATGTTAAGGCCATCAACCATGGTTTCCTCTCATAAATAAGACTTTAATGAACATGTGTATATGAAAATCGTCAGCTCTGTGTCTGCTTATTTTTAGGATAAGTTCCTAGAAGTTCCCTCCTGTAATGAACACAGGTACACATTGCTTACATGGTAGTACTTTCACCACCACACAATAACATAAATGTAGATGCCAAAGCAAAAAGAACAAAAATGCCTCCTGTAGATTCAGAAACAAGTAAAAAATTAAAGTTGTTCTCTAATAAAAGGCGAGGCCAGAGATGAGCTATTTCTTAAAACATCAAATAGAGAAAATGAGGTGTCTGCTGATATCAAAAGAATTCTAGAGAAATCACTAAGTTACTTCAACCTCCAATACTTTCAGAAGGCTGTGTTGTTGAGGAAGGAAATGCAGTTAAAAAGATACCACTGTACTGTGCAAAAGCCTGTAATCCTAGCTACTATGGAGGCAGAGATCAGGAGGATCTCGGTTCGAAGCCAGCCCAAGCAAATACTTCAGGAGACCCTATCTCAAACAACCTTTCACAAAAATAGGGTAGGTGGAGTGGTTCAAGGTGAAGGCCCTGAGTTCAAGCCCAAGTACTGTAAAAAAAAAAAAAGTACTATTTTACTAATATGTAAACTTGGAGTATCTGTAGATTAACGTGTGAAAGATAAAATTGTGGGTGACATTCTACTTTTTTTTTTTTCTTCATGCTGTTGGGGTTTGAACTCAGGGCTTCATGCTTGCAAGGCAGGCATTCTACTCCTTCAGCCATACCTTCAGTACCCTACACACACACACACACACACACACACACACACACACACACACGCCTTGTGTTTTTGAGACAGGGTCTTCCTATGCAGCTCAGGCTGACCTTGAATTTGCAATCCTCCTCCTTCAGTCTCCCATGTGCTGAGATTACAGTTGTGTACCACAACATCTGGCATACATCTATTTTACTTTCTTTCCATCCATGCATGCATTTACACAGAGAAATTGTTTTACAAGGCTTACTATGAAAAATAGCTCTAGTTCCACCCACCCTCTCTCATTTTCTCTCCGATAGAGGCAACCACTTTCATATTATTTTAGTCTGTTCTCTGGGCACTTACCTGCATAACTCTAAATAGCTTATTTACCTAATATAGTTCAGGCTTTTTATTAAATCAGATTACTGAAATGACTTCATGTTTTTTGATGAAATCGTTATATCATGTTTGAATTTCCACTCTGGAAAATGAGAATTCAGTTCTCATTCCACTACCATCAATACACACATGAATCATCTCTAGATAGTTATCTATCAGTCTATCTGTTTGTGTGTTGTATAATCTTGGTTAGATCAATAATAACATCCTCCGATTTCTTTTGTTTTTCCTTGAAGTTAATAATAATTGCTTTCTTTGTGGTTTTGTACATCAATCTCAAAGCTCTTCACTAGTTTAGTTAGGAATCTTCTACGACCGGGCACTGGTGGCTTACACCCATAATCCTAGCTACTTGGAAGGCTGAGATTGTGAGGATCACAGTTCAAGGCCAGCCAGGACAAACAGTTCTCAGAACCCCATCTAAAATAACCAGAGCAAAATGGCTGGAGGAGTGGCTCACATGGTAGAGCACCTGCTTTGCAAGTGTGAAGCCCTGAGTTCAAACCCCAGTCCCTTCAAGAAAGAAAGAAATGTCTAGACATTCAATTGTCTAAATCAAGACACTTAGATACACCAATTGTCCTGTGGTTTTCATCTCACAGCCATCTCTCCTGGAGATGCTGACTGCTCTGGTCTGATCCAGCTGGCCTCACATTTGGCACATGGTTGCCTCATCCTCATCGTGACACTTCTCCAGTTTCCCAAAACTTATATCTTCTTCTTTCTTGATTAATTCTTCCAGGAGACGGTTTCTTAAAGAAAGCTTGGGAAGAGTCAGAAAACATTTTCACGATGCCCTTTCATCCGATTGATGCCTGACTGGAGATAGAGCTAGTCCAGCATGAATCCACTGCTGCATAGATTGCAAAATTGCTCAGAAACACAAAGCACTAAGATTTCCATTCCCGGAAGCCTGTAGGACTTCCTCTCAATCTTTAAGTGGTGAAAGCTCTTGTTAACATATCTTAAGGTGGAATCATTTTCGCCCATTGTCCTGGATGCTTAAATTCTGTGAAATTTTCTTCAATTAGTGATGTCATCCTATTTTTCTAGTCTTATCTTTTTTTTTCTTCTTTCCCCTACTTCTGTCGTTTTGTTCTAGTTTTTTTAAGAGAGAGAGAGAGAGAGAGACTTTGCTACAGTAGTCTAAACTGGTATCCAGACTGGTCTTGAACTCTTGATCCTCCTGACTCCTCATCCTGAGTGCAGGATTTACAGTCATGCCCCACCATGCCCTGACTTTTGTTCTATTTCTGAGCTATTTCCTCAACTTTATCTTCCAACCCCTCTAGTGAACAGTATTTCGGCAATAGTGATTCTTTTTTCTTTTTTTTTGCTATACTGGGGTTTAAACTCAGGGCCTCACACTTGCTAGGCAGACACTTTACCACTTGACCACTCCATCAGCCTTCTTTTTGCTTTAGTTATTCTTCAGGTAAGATCTTGTGCTGTTTTCCTGGGACCACAATCATCCTATGTATACCTTTTGAGTAGCTGGGATCACAGACATATACCACCAAGCCCCAATTATTGACTGAGATGGGGTCTTGCCAACATTTTCCCTAGGCTAGCCTCCAATAGTGATCCTCCAGATCTCTTCCTTCCTAGCAACTGAGATTATAGGCATGAGCCACGGTGTCTGGCTAACTATACTTTTAAATGTTCTTTCTTACATGGTCTCTTTTTCTCCAAATTGCTATTATTTGTTTGTTTTTTCCATCTTTATTTTCAGAGGCTTACCACAAGTGGTTGTTCATTCACATTTAAGAGCAAAGAATTGAAACCTGATGGGATGCTTTCAGCATGTGGGCAAGTCTAATAGATCATGAGCTTCCCTGCCAGTTGATCAGGCTGGGTCAGTCTCGTGGTATAACTCTGCTATTTGTATCTTTGAGTCCTTCCTCTTGAACTGGACAGATTCTTTCGAGAAGGATCATCTGACCCTGAAGGTTATAGGCCTGGATGGTAATATTCCAAAAGCTTTGTGAGGACAGAAAGCTGAGAGTCAACATGGCTGTTTCTATGGTGTCCCCAGTATCTTCTTTTCTTGGTGCCCACAGACCCTCTAGATTTCCATAAATTGCACTCCATAAGTAGCCGGGGTAGGTGAGGAGCAGTCCCCAGGCTACATGGAGCAGTAGAGCACTCACGCTCTGAATCTCACTCCCAGGCCTGTTCTAACACCCTTGTGTTGTGGATGCCTGAGCCTTTGGGTGTCCTCTGTGGAACTGGGCTGCTGTTCCGCTCTTCCTCTGTTAGCCAAGGATTCTGCTCCCTCAGGTCAGCCCAGTCAGTCACCACTCTCCCACTGCTTACCATTTTCCAAAACTTGCTATTGGACTTGGGCCATGGGAAAAGGACTCTCATTTTATAGGGAGGCAGAAGAGTGCCAGGTACTCCTGGAAGCAGGGATAGTTCTGACGGAGAGAAATCACAGCAGGAACAGCTGCTACCACAAAAGTTCCAAGGGCAAGACACTAAGGGGAGGTGTGATTACAGAGGAAATGCCCCAGCTTAGTGTTTCCTCTTAGAATGTGAGCAGAATGTGACTGAGGGACAGAGGAAGAGGGGAAGCAGTTGGGCAAGACTTGGCTATGTTGGATGATTTGCATTGGCCCCAACCACAAAAATAGGTACCATTTTCAGATTGCTCCCATCTAGGTACTGGGTCACATAAGTCACCTATATCAACTCATTTGATTCTCATGAGGATTTTTCATTTTTCAAATGAACTAGAGGCACCAGAAGGCATATTAGCATATCCAAGATTATATACATAATATATATAGATAAGATATTGTCAGTACTAGGGTTTGAACTCAGGGCTTCACACTTGCTAGGCAGGTGCTCTTACCGCTTGAGCCACCCACCAACCCTTTTGTGTTGGGTAGTCACAATCTATTTGACCAGATTGGCTTTGAACCTGCGATCCACCTGATCGCTGCATCTTGAGTAGCTAGGATTACAAGCATGAGCCACTGGTGCCCAGCCAGATAATATATTGACAGCATGAAGATTTCACCTCTCAGGCTGGGGGCATGGCTCACATTGTAGAGTACCTGCCTGGCAAGCATGAGGCCCTGAGTTCAAATCCCAGTACCAAAAAAAAAACATTTGAACTTTCCTCTTTTTGACACTAAATTTATGTCCTTGGGCCGTATTTGTAATGTGACATTCATAGGCCATATTTCTAATATTATCAGTCATCTTTAATTTTTCCCACAATTCTCCCCTCACACTGACAACTATGTGCAACATTTTTCTTATTTTCCTTGCAGGACAGTTTGCCTCTTTTGTTGGTATGCTCACTTATTTCCTTTGACATCTTCTTCTCTGATTAGTTGAAATCCATATTCCTGACAGGGTGATTATGGTGTGGTTCTTAGTGTTGTTTATAGATAATGTAACTCATCCGAATACTGTCTTATGGCTGGTTCTGAGAAATTTAGCAGATTAGAAGGAAAGAAACTTGATTTTACCTTTGCCAAATATAAATGGTTTAATAACTAAGGAAAAGAAATGATTTCTTTTGTGTATAGTTTATAACATGGAAAATGAATTTTGTCTCTGAGTAGTTAGTTTCTGGTCTATGCTGATATGAGCCAGAAATTAAGCTTTTTTTTGATACTCCTCCATGTTTTGTATTTTGCTACATGGGTCTTCTCCTTTGCTCCACCAACAGCTCTTCCCAGAATTAATATTTTCAGATACTAAATCTCTGAAGTGAGTATGGGAGGTGTGGTGTAGAATAAGATCAATGATCCAAGACTGTGTTTCACCACTGAGTCATTTCAATGTCCCTAGGTACCACTGGGTACACATGCTATGCCTACGGTGACAAAAATGGAGACAATGAATGTAGGAAGAAAAGAATAAGGCACATTGAAGAACAGAAGAAAGACACGGCAAAGAAAATCCAGCCCGGGGTAAGAGAAAATCCAGCACCAGAGTAGAAAGGGATTCTCAGTGGTCGCCTTGGCTCCACATCTGAGCTTCCCAGTGGAGACTGCACAGGCTGTTACAGGTCCAAGGACAAGAGTCCTTCACTTTTCCTGTCAGCCGTATGGCTTCCTCCATTCTTCTGTCACCTGTTTTAATCCATCCTGCTTAGTTTTTCATTTCATACCTCAAAAATTCCAGCAGCTTCTAGGCACAATTCGGCATTGAATGCAATTGGTAAAGCTCACAGAGTGCTTTTACAATTGCATTGAATGTTTATAGACAGATCTGGCCTCAGGCCCCACCAGGCTCCTCTCTACTCCATCCTCTACTGCTTCCTTTTATTTATATATTTATTTGTTTTTTGAGACAGGGTTTTGCTATGTAGCCCAGGCTGCCCTTGAACCTGTGATCGTCCTGCCTCTGCCTCCCAAGTACTGAGATTATAGCTGTATACCACCACCATCTCTCAGCTTCATCCTCTACTTTTTTTTTTTTTTCCCTTTGGTATGATTGGGGTTTGAACTCAGAGATTGGTGCTTGCAAAGCAAGCGCTCTACAGCTTGAGTGACACCTCCAGTCCCATCCTCCACTTCTTGTACTAAGGTCATCTGCTTGGATTTTGAATGCATTCGAGTATGTGACACTTGGCTTACACCTGGGTGCTTGTAGCCTGTATTTATTCTATGTGCACGTGGGCTTCATCCACTAACAACTCAGCAGCAGCCCTCAGTAAGTATGCCTGCTATTGCTCAGCTTTTAAACTAAATTTAAATTAAAATTTAGAAATTAGAATTTAAAGAGCAAAATGTTTTTTAAAAGAACAGAAGCAGGAAGCAGTCTTCTCTTAAGGAGGTAGTGAGGTACAGTGGTTAACGGATTGACTTCAAAGTCAATGAACATGAACTAGGTTCCAGAGTCTGTACTGAGTTTCTCTGTGACCTTGGGTAAGTTATTTGACCTTTCTGAATGTCAGTTTTCTCATTTGTAAAACAAGTATAGAAATGGGTGCCTGCTTCACTGAATTGTGATGATTGACTGAGAGAAGCATGGAAGTGTTCAGTACAGAGCCCAGCATGCAGTAAGTGCTCAATAAATGCAAACAAGACAGTGCAGCATTGGGTAAGAACAGGAGTGTAGAATCAAGCACCAAGGGAGACAGGGAAGAAACAAGAAAAGTGCCTGTGCATTCTTACCATGCTTAGTGTGAGCAGAGTCCTGTGTGAAGTCTGCCCCTGTGAGATGCTTACCACCCAGAATTTCACCGCCTTAATCCTGCTGGTGTCGGTTTTCATTCTTCAATATTTATTTCTCTAACGTAAATAAACAATCCATGGCAGAGGCCTGTGCAGACCTTCACATAAACCAAAGTGTTCCCACCAGGAGCTGGAGCTGGGACAGGGCGGCCACAGGGCTTGCTTCTTCTGGCTTCCTCTGTGCCTCTTAAGAGACAATTTGGGTTACCTCAGGAAGGTGACCTCCCAAACAGAGCAGCCAAAGACAAATAAACATGGGCCCCCCTCTGCCTAATATTTAAGGCATAAGTCCTTAGGAGAAGAGTGAATCCTCACAGGCTGGGAGGTCTCCTGGATGAGAGAGGGAGAGAGAGGAGGAGAAGGAAGAAGAGAAGGAAGGAGAGAGAGGGAGAATGTGTTAGTACTATAAATGGATCTGAAATGTCCCCCAAAAGCTTGGTCCCAAGGTGATGTTATTGGGAAGTGATGGAACCTTTAAGAAGTAAGGCTTAGTGGGAGGTCCGTAAGTCTTGGGGCTGTGACCTAAGAGGAGATAGGACCCTTGTCTCTTCCTCTTCCTCTCTTTTGCTTCCTGGCCATGAAGTGAGTGGTTTTACTCTGGCACACAGCAACACACATCTAGCCTGGCCACAGGCTAGAAAGAAAAGGCCCACCTAACGAGGGACTGAACCTCTGAAATCACAGGTCAAGATGAGCCCTTTCTCTTTCTAAGTTGACTACCTCAAGCTATAGAGGTGGAAAGCCAACTGACACAGTAAACAAGGAGCTGCCGTCTTTAATAACCTAACCTTGGAAGTGACATCCCAGCTCTCCCATTCTACCCAGGCAAGTCCCCAGACGGAGCCCATGCTCAAGGGGAGGGGTCTGTGCACAGGCATGAGTACCAGAAGCCATCAGGGCGGCCTGCCACAGGAGTTGTATGTGCTACTGTGCACTGTGAATCCCATACAACAGGCACCACCCGTGCAACGCTGTCTCTGGGAGCTTGTGCACAACTTACATTTTCAGAGGACTGAAACTGGAGAAAAAGGCTGCTTCTGGTATAGAAGCCCTGGACGTGATCCATAGGAACAGTCACTATCATGTATTCATTTGGCCCATTTGGTCTCTACTGTACTGTACTAGTTTCCTATTGCTGCTGTAACAAAACAGTACAAACTTATGGCTTAACACAGCACAGTTTTATTCTCTTATGGTTCTGGTGGCCAGAAGTCTTAAGTTAGTTTCAATACACTGAAGTCCAGTTACTGGCAAGGCTGGCTCTTTCTGAAGGTCTTGAGAAGAATCTAGTTCTTCTCCTTTTCTAGCTTCTAGAGCTGCCTGTTTTCCCTGGTTTATGGCCCCTCTTCCATCTTCAAAGTACATCACTCCAACCTCTGCTTCTATTTTAATTTTTTTCTTTTTGAGACGGGGTCTCACTATATAGTCTAGTCTGGCTTAGAACCTACTATGTGACCCAAGCTGATATTAAATTCTCCATCCTCCTGCCTCAGCCTCCTAAATGCTGGAATTATAGGTGCCACTATGGCCAGACAGTCTCTATTTCTGTCTCCTTCTCTCTGACTCTTAGTCCTTCTCATAAGGACCCCTGTGATTACATTGGGCCCATTCAGATAATCCAGGACAATTTCCCCATCTCAAGATCCTAAATCTAATCACATCTGCAAAGTCCTTATGTTAACAGTGCCAGTGCAGTCTGTGATCAAAGACTTCCAAATCCCTTATGTCCCACTGGGAAGAATCCATGGCAGGACACGTGGGTGTAAATGGAGTTTATTACAAGTTAGGGAAGGGAAGTACAAAAGGGAGCATGGTGGATGCAAGTGGAATCTGGAGGCAGAGAGAGCGTGCTTTTCTTCTCTAGGTGCTTTTTAAGCTTAAACTAATCTATGGGAAGGGAAGACCAGGTGATTCCATCCAATCAGTGAGTGGGGTGGGGCATGGGTGGTTCCTGGCCAGGTGAGAGTGGTCCCTGAGCCAGAGGTGGTCAATCCGAAATGCAATATTAAGTCATATTTTCTTATTACTCCCGAACTTTTCCTAACTCTAGCCTGCCTCACTTTGGCCATGTCAGGTAACCTTTACAGGTTCCAGGGATCGGGGTGTGTATATCTTGCAGGGCTGTTATTCCTTACCATGCTGATATAACAGGCACAGCCAATTAAGGAGTCTTATTGTCATCTTCCGGTGCTCACTACATTCTCCTCCAAACCCGCCAGTTATTGCCCTTCATTACTTACCGCACGTCTAGTCCTATAACCTGATTGCAGTTACTCACCTGATTGCTCCCAGGCCCATCCTGCCTTTTCCTTGCAAATTACATTTCCAGGGTTCTCTTGCCAACTAGCTCCTCTGGGCTGGCCAGTGGTCTGGTGAGAAAGTGAAGGGCAGGAGGCAAAAGTCAGGGTTTACCCTCTGCCCAACTCAGGCAGTGTTGCTTGGTAACTGGGCTCTTCTTGTGGCTCCAGCTCTTCCCAGACAGACATTCCTCTGTGGACCCAGCTCTTACTGGGCAATATTAACAAGGGATATGCAAGTCTCCCAGGGAGATTCAGAGCTTAGACTCTGGCCCTATGGGCGCGAGCAGTTTCCTGACCATGTAAATCCCAAGGTGGCGTCACCATCCATCCCCTTCATAGCTTTCTGGGTCTCCCAACTTCTTTATAATTAATTCCCCTTACATCTTACTAAATTCTACTAGTCCAGTAGGTTGGGTTCTGTTGGTTCTGACTGAACCCTGGCTGATATACTTACTTCCCTCGGTTTTTAATAACATGACAACTATTTGATTGACTTTACCTCTGAGATTCCCTTATTCTAGCTAATCCAAACTATATATATATCTTTTCCAAATGTACTTTTATGCTTCAGAAAAGGTATACTCAAGCCATGGAATATCCCTCCCCTTTGTTGTCTTTGCTTGTCAAAATATTCTGTGTCTTTGGAGGATCCCTTCAAAATCTCCCTCTTCCCACAGTGGATATCATACTTGGAATTGTCTTTATGTGGCTGAATGCTATTGCAAGTAATTGTTGCAATGAGTTACTTGTTTGGATCATAAGCTCCCACCATTTTAGTCTGTGCAGTGTACTATTTAATATACAAATGTACGATTTAACGGAAGACTGTTGTACTTCCAGTTGTGGACATGACTCTTCCACTATTCTCTGTTAGAGAGGAGAAGGCAATAAGTTTTCATGCAATCCTTCCTTCTGAGTTTTACTCAAGGTTAGAAAAATAAGTCATGTGTTTTAAAATTACAAAACTTCTCTCCAGTTTCTCCATTCTAGTTAATTTGAGTCTCTCTAGTTCACAGTACATACACAGTATTAAAAAGCAAGAAGAAAGTGGAGGATATTTCTGTTCTCGTCACTAGTGAAAAGATTGGCATGGACTATTTTCCTTGTCTATTGACAGTTAATCCAATACATTTGCAGCCCGACAAAGTCGTACTCACCATTTTGTGAGATGAACTGCAGTGTTGATCTAGCAAGCCCATGTCTGATCCCTTTTTTTCCAATTATGTGAGCAGACAAAATGACCTGTAGCAAAGCAACCTGATTCCATCACAGATGTAAGAGAGCTTGGGTTGGCCAGGCTAGCTAAACCAGACCAGGAGAGCACCACTCAGAAACACAATGACTCAGGTGAGTAGCCTTACCTATCAGGTGTCCACATGCAGATCAAGGACTCTGGCAGAGCTTGAAATCCATTCTTCTCTTCGTGTTCAGCTGCCCAGGCTCATTTCTAGGAAGCTACACCAGTGACAATTACCCACTCCCTCAACAGGCAAGCCAACTGGGGCCTGGTGCCCTACCTACCCTCCTAGGACCACTGGCCAGAAAGTGTTTCTCACAAGCCCTGAAGTGTTTCTCACAAGGCTAGTGCTGTCAGCACCCGACAACTGGGCTAGTACGTATAAGGGGCTTCATGGGAACTTCTCGAAATCTGTGGTGTTGTTCTAAGCAGCCTTAGTAACACATAAGCTGCAGCTCTGGCTTGGAAAAGAGGACTGGCCTGAGAACACACTATCTACAATCATCCTCAAGACCAGAGCTTTCTGAAGAGGTCATTGGTTTGTAAGCCACCCCAACCCTGTCTTCTCAAGAAATATCACATCTGAAGATGCAGAGCAGTGAATTATAAGTGACTCCTTCCTGATATTTTTGCTTGTGGACTTGCTTTTGAGATTCAGCAATTCACAGTTGCTAGAAGTGTCTGGGGATGAGATGTGGAGTTGGAACGTGGTTGTGACTGCACAGGGTTAACTTGTGCTTTTTTTTTTTTTCCCTTTTTTTTTGCGGTAGTGGGGTTTGAACTCATTGCCTACACCTTGAGCCATTCCACCAGCCCTGTTTTGGTGAAGGGTGTTTTTGAGATAGGGTTTCCCAAACTATTTGCTGGCTTCGAACAGCGACTTGTGCTTTTAAATGGCGCATTGCAGTTCACTTCCTATTAAATTTTCATGTGGCCACATGGTGGCAATGCTTAGAAATGTTATTGTTACCTCCCTGGGACTGTTTAGACCCTGGATGGCACCCAGCACTGCACACCAGGGACTGGTGATAAGTATAGGAACAAGAGCTTTTTTCTTTTTTTCTGTTGTTGGTGGTTCTGGGGATTGAGCCCAGGCCTTGCACATATTAAGCAAGAAGTGCTCTACCACTGAGCTACATCCCTAGCCCTTCCTTTTTCTCTTTTAAAGCAGAAACAAAAGGAATACAGGTAGAGCCATTTATTATGAGATTTTTAAAAATCCAAATAAAAATATTGGAAACGATGCTGAAGGTAACTTAAGCAAAAGTGAAACCTGGCTGACTTCTCCATCGAGCTACATTGTGTGTGCTCACGGGCTCCCCTGGTGGTGCTTCTTATGCTAAATTTTGACCACTATGACCATTTTTCTGCCACCTTTGTCTTGTAACTAGGCTAGCAGCTACTATGCTGTAATGTGTCCATCTGAACCAGGCCCTGCCTCCAGATTGGAAACCCCCTGAGGACAGGACCCATGCTTTCTGGATCTGCCTCCTCAGCCCTAAGCACGGATCATAAGTGGGCCTCATTGCTTGTTCAGCAACTGATTCACAGACTGAAATATTATCAGAGTGAGGCAGGATAGATAGATGAAGAGACAGAGAAATTATGTTATTTTAAATAAATATCAAAAAGGCCAGACTCAGACATTGGAATGAGGATGTAAAAACTGGAAAGGTAGAACAGCTAGCCCCTCTACCACCTTCCTTTAGAAGTTAAGTTTCAAGAACAAGAATACTTGAAGAGGCTAGCTCATCTGCTTTCCTCTTTGACATGTGAAGAAGTTGCAAGGCTCCTTTAAGAGATAACAACAGAAAGAATAAAAGGCAAAGGGAAGCCCTAAAACTCACTTCTCGCCCCTGTGTGTGTGGTAGGTCTAGATCCTATCTCCATGTTTTAGAATAATGAACAGCAACCATCTTGGGCACCCCGAACCATTGCCTAATGTTTAGGGGTTGCTGGATGACATAAACACGTGTATCCCCCAGCTAGCAAAATATAAAGTCTGTGGATAAGAACCTTCATTTTTGAGTCTTTAGGCCCACTGCCTGTGTGGGGAGCAGAAAATGCCCCCTGCTTTTATTCTGTTCTGCTAAAATCCCTGCTAAATATTTCATCTTGCAAGACTCCTTATTGTGAGACTCCTTGAAATTCTTTTCATGTTTGTGGCTCAAGTACCTGTGAGTTTGTGTGGAAACTGGGATTTTGAGGGAACCCCCTCATCTAGCAATAAGTCTAGGAACAAAAGTTCCATAGCACAATTGGTTAGAGAGTGAACTCCAATGGTGAGATTTCTGAGGCAGGCTAACATTAGGGAGGGCTCAAGACTCATAGAAACTTAATATTAGGTTTCAGATTGACCATCCTCTGGCTGAGGGACCACACTCACCTAGCCCAGGAACCTTCGTGTCCCCTCCCCATTCATTGATTATTGAATGGGGATCACCTGATTCTGCCTTTCCTCTAGACTAGTGTAGATTTTAAAAGCACCTGGAGAAGAGAAGCATGCTTTCTGCCTCAGGTTCCACCTGGGCCTCACCACGCTGCTTTTGTATTTCTCTTCCCTAACTTTTAGTAGACTCCATTTATACCCATGTGTCCTGCCACAGATTCTTCATTGCTGGACAAAGAATTTGCAAGTCTGATCACAGACTCCACCATGTCGCCAACAGTTTGGCCTGAATTTGGAAGAAGAATCAAAGGAGAGGGGGCCAGGTAGGGAAGGAGTGGCACCCTCCCCCCAGCCCTGCTGTGAGTGAGAGGACAATCAGGTCTAGAGCAGAGCAGAAGCAAGGAGATAGGCAAGGGGTGGTCGGGGAGAAACAAGGGGAATGGTAAATACAACCAGAAAAGAGGATCGGCTTTGAATTGGGCAGTTTAAAAATGATACTAACTGGCCTTTTTACTTGATTCTTTTCATTTTCTTCCCAACGATTGCATACACTTTGGGCTGAGAATATAAAGCAATGGTTTGCTTGTATATTCCAGGAAACTGCTGGAGAGGTGTTTGGCAGACCTCAAGTTCTGGGGAGCCAGAAGCAGGCACTCTGGCCTTTTCTGACTCAGCAGACCCACATGGTGGCCCCAGGTGGTGGCACCAGATAGTGGCCCTGGGTTGCTGCTCTCGTTTCTCTGTGCCTGTGGCTCAGACAAGCAGCTTCCTCCAGCTCCACTGCCCTCATCCTGACATCAGGGACTCAGGGGATCCAGGGGTGGATGCCCAGCTTTGTGACTTCAGAACAGGAGGCAGAGTAACTGAGCTGCCTGCCAAAGGAGTTCAGTAGATCAGAAGGTGCCTGGTGAGGCTGCTGATGAACGAGAAGAACCTGGAAGCCAACGGCATCCCTGGGAAAGGAGTTGGACACTGATATACTTTTTATACACAAAATCAAAACAATCTTCTTCTTTGTTTGCAGTGCAGACAACCTTTAGTATAGTGCAAATTCAGCAAATTACTGGGGATCTTAGATGCCTGTTTTATTCCAGTTAATCAGATTATATTGACTAAATAAGATTTATTAATAACATTCACTTATGAGTAGCAGAGAGTTTTATTAAGAAGTCATTATGTTGGGGACTTTAAATAGCTGGCAGTCAAAAATGATTCCAAATGCTTTTTGTATTGTGGACGTCTGGACTCTCTAGGAAAATAGCTTATACCTTGTATGCTGCATTCCTGAAATGCTCAAAGACATCATAGGAAAAAAAAAAAAAAAAGCAAACAGGAACATGTCCCAAGCCTTCACAAAGTAAGCTATTTGTTTGGCCTGAAAGGTCTGATCTGTCATTTTGCTCAGGGTGTCCCTAACCTATCTCTAGAAGGGCAGCAAGAGCCCTGCCCAGTTCTTGGGGAAAAGATACACAGAAGAAGCTCCTCTGAGCAACAGATGGACACAAGTGGTCTATTCTTTACATTTCAGACAGAAAAACCCAAGTTGTCTGTCTAATACAGATATCATGCAGGGGGAAGTGGGTTAAGGCAACAGAATGTAGAAACTGGTACCAATAGCTTCAATTCTTTCTTTCCCATTACTTTTCCAATTTGATTCCTCCGTAGGTGTCCACGGTGGAGGGCAGCAACTTCTCTGGGTATGGTGATTGAGCACATGAGTCCAGAAGTGTTGGAATCCTGGGTTTTCCATGTTGGAACTTGGCCAAGGCAACTGCTGTGTGCCTCAGTTTCTTCATCTATTCTACTCTTCGTGTTTTAGAATTTAAAGGGCAAAATTTAAATTCTAATTTGATTGCATTTGTTGACAACATGTTTATAAGCCCAAATCCTCCCAGTTTTATTTTTAAAAAGATTGCTGTAGCCAAGGGTATCTTAACCTCAGCACCATTGACATTTGAGGGTGGAAAATTGTTGGCGGGGGGCTGTCCTGTGTGTCCTCCAGTGTCCCCCAGCATCCCTGGTTTCTACCTACCTGATGGCAATAGCACACTTCTCCCTTCCCCCACTCCACCCCCGGCCACTGTGACAACCACAATGTCTCTACATACTGTAAATGTCCCCTGCTGAAGGGTAGGTGCAAACTATTTCCAGTTGAGACCCACCAGGCAGTGTTATACCCAGTGGCCATTTCCAAAGGGGCAGTGGATTTCACCGCCCATTTTAATAAGTATTTTCTACCTACCTTTATATGGTACAGTGTCTTGGTAATAAGATCATTTTCAACTAAATCTAAGAAAGGGGTCCAAAGATGATTTGAGGCAAAAACACCCTGTTTATAGGCATGTCAGCCAACAAACAGGTCTGTGACCAGGAGCCTACAGAACACTTGGCTCTGGGGAACAGAGACCTCCGGATCTCTCTCTCTCCTCTCTCTCTCTCTCTCTCTTTGACCTCAGCACCCGCAGGATCATCTGAGAGCAACCACGCAGCACCAGTATTTGATTGCTTGGGACTGTCTAGATTCTACACTCTCAAGAGTGTGTTTGCAGCTGTCCTTGTCACAAGTTCTGTCATGGAGCAGATATTGAGATGTATAAAACGATGGAGGAGATATAGTTCTAAAGTTGCCCAGGCTCACCCCACTGCCTTTCACCCTAGGCCAGAGCAGAGCCACCATTGCCTTAACACAACATGTGGTAGCTGTGTTTGTTATTTTACATCCTAAGGGGGACTTTTAGGAAATGCCATCGAGAGGCTTGGTCTGACTTTGAGTTTCTCCAGTAGCCGACACTGAAAACCTATTTGGATGCTGGTAGTTTATTTGGGAGGTGATCCCAGAACACATGGTGAGAAGTGAGAGAAGAAAGCCAGGGAAGGGAAGAGGGACAGTAAATGGTGCTTTCAAATCTGGTTACCTTTATAGGAAGCTGTAGCTCCTTCCCCCTGGGCCCTCGGAGAGATGGTACACAACACGCCTTAGAATTGTGCCACTATGGATTACGATACTGAAATATTTATCTCCCCTCTTCCTTACCTCACTGGCTGAGGATTGCTCCTTGGGACATTAGCTCCGGGTCCACTCTGGACTGCCACTTATGTGGCCAGACATACCCCCACCCCCAGGCAGAGAATGCCCCCTGTCAGAGAAGCAGGGGTCCAAGCTAGGAGAACAGGTAGCACCAGTGGCTCATGCCTGTAATTCTCGCTACCTGGGAGGCTGAGGTCTGAAAGATCACAGTTCCAGGCCAGCCCAGCCAAAAAGTTCATGGGAAACCATGTCTCAACAGAAAAAGCTGGGCACAGTGGCACACATCTGTTATCCCAGCTACTGCAGGAAGCATAAATGGGAGGATCATCATCCAGGCTGGCTGGGGCAAAAAGCCGGTGGAGTGTTCCAAGTGATAGAGCACCTGTCTTGCAAGTAAGAAACTGGAGTGCAAACACCAGTACCAAAAAAAAAACATATAAAATAAAATAAAAAAGGGACTGGTGGAGTAGTTCAAGTGGTAGAGCACCTATCTAGCAAGCGTGAGGCCCTGAGTTCAAACCCCAGTACCGCAAAAAAAAAATTACTCCAAAATGTAGTGGTGTAAAGCAGCATACATACATTTGTCATGTCACAGTCTCTGTGTGTCAGGAGCCCAGACCCAGCTTGGTTCATAAGGCTGGAGCTACAAGCATCTGGCACCTGAAGGTTGGACTGGGTGAGGATCAGCCTCCAGTCTCACTTGAGTAGTTGTTGGCAGGACTCCATTCCTCACAGACTGATGGACTGATGGTCTTCAGTGCCTTCCTGCCTGTTCCCATAACAATGACACTCCTGACAACAAACAACTCCCATCCTCCCACCGATTAACGCCAATATCCACCCCCAGCCCAACGCTCTGCTCCTAGGAGTGCCATGGTGTTGTCCTCATCCACACCTGTCTACCTGTAACGGTTAAACCACAAATGCCCTCAGGGCAAATACCTCCCAGCTGGGAGGGCATCTTTTCCCCTTGGTTTAATAAAGACCTTATCTTAGCTGGTGTAGTGGTACACATGGAGGATCAAAAGTTTCAGGCCATCCTGGGCAAGAAAGACCTTATCTTGAAGTTAAACCCTTTGGCCTGTGGACATGGCGATGAAGTCCAACCCCTGAGGAAGAACCCTATTGCCTCCTTCCTGCCTCTTACCCATCCAGAATAAATAGAGGGAGGTTCCAAAGACAGAAGGAGAGGGCAAATGAATTCACAGAAGTTGGTGCAAGACCCAAGTGCTTGGGTCAACACCTGTCCTCTCCCCCTTTTATTAATTTTCACCTCCTTTGATCCTTTTCATTGTTCTTCTTTTTCCTTCATCTTCTTATATTTTTTTTTAACTGACTTCTCATCAATCACTCTTCAGAGCATGAGTTGATCAATAATAAATTATTATCAATGACCAATATTAGAGATTAAGTGACATAAATAGCCATTTGTGTGTGTCACTGCAGGCAAGTGGGGACAGGGAGCCTATTTCAGAAGGAACAGGATCAGCCAGTTACCAAAAAAAAAAAAAAGCTTCCCAAAATAAAACAAAGAGCACTATAGCTTAGTATCTCCATAAAGTTTCAGCTCAAATCCGTCAGTCCTGCTGTTGGTAGTGGGGTGATGTCTGTGATCAGCAGACTTCCAAATTCTTTGTGTACACCGGGAAGAATCCATTGCAGGACAAGTGGTTGTAAATGGAGTTTATTAAAAGTTAGATAAGGGAAATGCAAAAGCTAGCGTGGTGGATGCAGGTGGAATCTGGAGGCAGAGAGAGCGTGCTTCTCTTCTCTGAAATGTAATATTTTTCTGCGTCCTGAACTCTCCCTAGTTTTAGCCTACCTCCTTGCCACTTTTCACTGGCCTCACCCCTCACATACACTCTTCTCTCCTTCCTTTTACTAAAGCCCACAGGCAGGACCAGAACCCACAGCTGGCGGAGACCACTCCCTAATGAACATGGACGCTCTCCTAACCAGATGGCCTTATTTAGCAAGCCTCCAATTCCACCTACCTCCAGCCTACCTGTGATGACTCCACACTCCCATGGGCCTCCACCTTCCCTGACCCCCATGACCTCCCCTCCCCCTGTGCCTATTCCAGCCTCCTATCCTCCCCACAACCCCTCCCTGGCAGCTGGTGAAGTGCTTCTTGGTCATCTGGAGCTTCTAAAGAGAGTGCCCCTGCCAAACACCCTCCCCCCCCCGACTTTTTACTACAGACTCCCACCCATTCTGCTCCTGTCAGGATTACAGTCCCTCACCTCACCTGGCTTCCTCCAGCCATTCTCCTCCCTCCCTTCTGCTGCATTTCTCTCTCTACCCAGTCTCTCCCATCAGCAATGACCCCTGCTGTCCCTTTCTTCCCCCTCTCAACCGCTCCCATGCAGCTGGCACCCCAGTTCTCTCTTTCTTATTATGGCAAAACATCTTGAGAAATTCATCTCTCTTCTCCACCCCTAGTTTCTTTCTCATTCCCTTATAGACCTACCAGAGCAGGCTCCCCTCCACCACCACCAAAACTGGTACTATTGCCAGTGACCTTGCCTGATCAAGTTGTGATTGGCTTGTAGCCCTATCGTTGCCCAGCCTGCCAGCATTTGACCCAGCTGTTCCCTCCCTGCACTTGGAAACATTTTCTTCTCTTGGCTTCCAGAACATCACACTCTCCAAGTTTGGGGAGAGGGGGGTCTCGTTTTCTGGTCTTTCTTGTTTCTTCTCTTGGTTCTCCTATATGGCCCAACTTCTTATTATTGGAGTACCCCACAGGTCATTCTGGGTCTTTTCTTTTTTTTTAATTTTTGATGCTGAGGATCAAATCCAGGGCCTTGCATGTGCTCTACCACCAAGCTACAGCCCTGCCCCATCCCCAGCCAGCCCCATCTCCTCTTCCCAGTGTTCTCTCCTCACTTGGTGAGCTCAGTCTGACCTCCACATCCTGCTAACCTGATGTGCCAAGCATCCTGTCCATCCCAGTTACTGGACAGTCCTGGTCCAGTTGTCCATCCCCAAACCTTGTCACCATAGTCTTATGCCTCACATCCTACTCATCAACAAAACGTGTCTTCTTTTCCTGTAGAATACAGCTGGGATCTGACCATTCCCAAATACTGCTTCTTCCTACTCAGTCATTACAGTCTCCTCCCCAGATTGTAGCAATGGCCATGTGACTGCTCACTCCACAGGGTGACCCTTTAGAAACTCACATCAGACAGATGACACTTTTCTGCAGAAAACCCTTCACTGGCCAACATGGTAGAAACCAAAGTCTCTGACGTGACCTAGGATGCTTGTGTGATTGGCCCCTGTTACCTGTCAATCCTCATTTGTTTCCAATCTTCTCTTTGCTACTTCTGCCCTACTGGACCCCTTCTGTTCCCACCTCAGGGCCTTTGCACCTGCTGTCTCTGCATAAGAACACCTCCTGCACATATGCACATGGCCCACTCCTTTAAGTTTTTACTTAATATTACTTTGTGATTTAGTTATTTCCTGAGAATTCTATTTTGAATTATAACACCTCACATTTCCAGGCCCCTTTTTTGGGTTTGTTTTGTCTCCATAGCCCTGATCACTTTTTATATACTATACTTACTATTTTGTTGACTGTCTCCCCTGAGAAGGTAAGCCCCTGAGGACAAAGACTTTTGACTGGTTTGTTTGCTACTATCTCTACAGCCTTGAATTTTTCCTGACACCTGCCAGGAAATTTTTCTTACCTATGCTACGTGGTCAATAATTGTCTGTTGAATGAATAAAAGCTCAGTCTAATTCTATGTGGTACCCTGAAGGGCCCATGACTTTCTTTGGTAAGAAGTCAGTTGTTTCAGGAGCTCGAGAGTATTGGTCAGTCTAAGAGCCAAGTAGTCCCAGGTTCAGCATCCTCCAGTCCTCGGGCCTTGGAGTAGAGCTGGGAATCTTCCAGTGAGCCCTCAGCTCCAGCCCGGCTCCCTCCCGCACCCCACCTCCCACCTATCAACATGAACTCCAGGTTAAGAGGCAGAACCAAAAGTCAGGCCACTCCAAGCCAACTGCCTGCCCAGGGTCCCTCAAGCTTTCAACTTTCTTCATCTTCCTTGAACTTGGCACCTGTCATTCCTAAGGAGAGTGTGACCATCCATCAACGTCCCAGGGTTGGCCCTTACTCTTGGGCCAAATTCTGCCTGCAAGCGGAGAGTGGCAGCTGCTACTCAGGTCACAATGGCAATAGTTCAGCTGAGAGAAGACAACGAGGCTGGTGGGGGTGGCTGGATCCTCAGTGCATTTTGGAAGCACAGTTGGCTTTATTTGCTTATAGGTGGAGAGTCAGGGAGTGAGGGAAAGAGTCAGAGGTGGTGCAGAATACATGGCAGGAGCAGCTGCAAGTTGGGGTCACCATTAGATGACTAGAAGAGGCTGCAGAAGGAGGACAGGGAAGGAGGAAGGACATGTGGCTTGCACACATTAAATCTGGAAGCTCCAAGTGGAGTTGTCAAACCAGTTCTATGAGTTGATGTTTAGGGGAGAAAACTGGACTAGATAACAATTGGTGGGACTGGGAATGACTCAAGTGGTAGCGTGTCTGCCTGGCAAGGACCTGAGTTCAAACCCCACTACTGCAATCATCCATCAATCAATGTATCAAAATTGGACGTGACATTTTCCATCACTGACTTCTTAGAATGTTTTATGAAGTTAAGTGAGGGCCCCCAAGGAAAAAATTCAGGAGCTTCATCATAATCTGTGAATTGACAAAATCCACTCGCTGTTTAGGATTGAGAAGTGTGCTATGGTGCAGAGAAAAGAAGCCTCTGACTTTCTTAGATCTGTTGGAATCCCTGCTCAATCATATAATGGCTGGGTAGCCTTGAGCAAGTTACTCAACCTCTCTGAGCCTCTATGCCTCTTTTATGAAACAGGCAATCAGCGCTTCATCTCCAGGGCTGTGTGAAGCTGAACTCTGAGAATGGGGAAACAGTTTCCTGTACAGAGCTGGGGAGAGCTGGCTGGTGTTATTAGTTCTTTTCTCCCCAGTAGACCCTGCATGGGTGGTATTGACAGCTAGGGTCTCCCCAGAAATGACTGCATTTTCCCCAGGGAGTGGGAGAGGCTCCTGGGGTGCGCAGGGAACCAGGCCAGCCTTGGGGGCCAGCTGCACACACCTCTGCAGCCCCAGCCTCCTCCTCACTGCACAAGGTGAGTTCTAACCCCGTCACTTGTCTATGTAAGTTTAGGACATTTAAATATTCAAAATCATGCACAGTTTCTAGGGGAATCCCCACGACATTAAAGGTTTTGCTTAGAGACTGAGTCCTGAATATTGATGGCATCTGTTTTAGCTACTGAGACTCCAAGCAGCAGTCCTTAAAGGAGAATGGCAGGGCCCTCAATCCAGAATGTTCTGTCCCAATGACCATGAGCTGATCTCCTGCCCCAACGCCTGAAAAAAATCTCTTAGGACTGTAAAAACACAGCATCTTGTTTGTCTTCCCCAACCCTGACTTTGATCTTCCAGGCTAGAACAGACCGAGAGGGGAGCAGGAGGACCCCAGTTCCCAGATGAGCTCTCCCTGTGAGGGCATCTGCTTTGGGTAACCCTACAGGTGTCCTGTTCTGCCTCCTTTTTGGCACCTGGGAACAGAAAGCCCCATCCTCCAACCTGGAAGAGTTGCTTCCATCCCCAGCTCCGAGTGGGTTCTCCCTGACCCCTTCCCAACTCCACGCATGCACACCCTGCCCGGCTCTGGGGCCCTGGAGCAAAGGATGGTTGACAGTGGCTCGCTTCCCCTTCGTGCTTCTTGCTTGGCTCTATGCTCAGAACTCTTATCAGATGTAGGTCTAAGAGTCTTGATCCTCAAAACCTGAGGCACATCGTTCATACCTGTAATCCCAGCTACTCAGGAAGGGGATATTGGAAGGATCAGGCAAAAATGTTAGTGAGATCACATCTCAACAAACAAGCGGGGAGTAGAGGTTATGCCTGTGATCCCAGCTACATGGGAGGTGGAGGTAGGAAGATCAAGGTCTGAGACTAGTTCTGGCAAAAAAACAAGACCCTACCTGAAGAGTAAAAAGAGCCCAAGTAGTAGAGTGACTGCTTCACAAGTGCCAGGCCCTGAGTTCAAACCCCAGTACCTCCAAAAAAAAAACCCAAAACCAAAAACAAAACTCCAAAACGGAAAACAAAACCGAAAAATCCTCAAGGTCACCTGGACTGTCCTGACCACGGCTCCGCAGCCAACTCCTGGCTCTTTCGGTTCTTCACGAAAAAGCTATTTACAGACAAGCCTTTCCTGGCTGCCTGTTTTAGTTCATTCCGGTTACTTTAAGAAAACACCATAAACTAGGTGAGCGGATGGCTCACATCTGTAATCCTAGTTACTTTGGGAGGCTGAGAGTGGGAGGATCATGGTTCAAGGGCAGCCAGGGCAAATAGTGTGTGAGACCCCATCTCCAAAATAGCCAGAGCAAAACGGACTAGAGGTATGGTTCAAGAGGTAGAGAGCCTGCTTTGCAAGTGTGAAGCCCTGAGTTCAAACTTCAGTTCTAACAACAAAAACAACAAAGAAAAAAACCCCAGAAATCTATTGCTCTCAACTCTGGAGTCTGGGAAGTACCAGATCAAGGTGCCAGCAGGTTAAGTATCGGTGAGGGTTGGCCTTCTGGTTCTTAGGTGGCACCTCTAGCTGTGTCTAGCCATGTCCTCATTTAGTGGAAACAGGGAGGCGCTTCTCCTTGGGGCCTCTTTGACAAAGCCACTCATCCTGTTGGCTATGGTTTGTCCCCAGACCTTCCCAGGCTGGAGGCTTGGTCCCCAATGTAACAGTATTGAAAAGTATTTTGAGAGGTGTGACCTGGTGGAAGAAGAATGGGTCATGACACCTCCCCCACCTTGGAGGACAGCAGTGTTGGTCTCAAAGAGTGGGTTGGGTTTGACAGGAGCAGATCAGTTCCTATAAGAACAGGTCATTAGAAAAGAGTGAGCCTGGTCCCTCCTGACTTTCTTTCTTCCTTTTCCTCTCTTTCTTTTCTCCCTTTCTCTCTCTGTCTCCTTTCATGATGCATCTACCATGAGGCCCTCCCAGAAGCCAATGCTTATATAGTTCTCTTTGGCCTCTAGAACTATGAGCAAAATAAGCCTCTTTTCTTCATAAAGTATCCAGTTTCAGGTATTTTGTTACATAACACAAAATGGACTACGACACCATTTCTGAGGGTTCTGCCATCTTGATCTAATCACCTCCCAAAGGTCTCACCTCCTAATGCTATCTCATTGGTGATTAGGGTTTCCACATCTGAAACTTGGAGGAACACATTCAGTCCATAACGCTGTTCTTTTTTTTTTTTAATTTGGTGGCACTGGGGTTTGAACCCAGGACCTCATACTTGCAAGGTCTACCACTTGAGCCACTCTGCCGACCCACAACACTATTCTTTTTAACTTACATTATAACCCACACTTCCTTCTTCCTATTTCCTGCTTTATTTTCTGCCCTCGTTGCTATCTGACACACTTCATATAAACTTATTTGTTATGTCGTCTGTCTCTTCCACTAGAATATAAGCAACAAGAGGACAGGGAATTTCATCTGCTCAACAAAGTATCCTTAGGACTTGGAAGAGCACCTGACACGCACTAAGTCCTTGATAAATGTTTGTTGAATAGTAGACACACGAATCCTCTCTTTATCATACTTTTTGGTGCATGTGTAAAAAGAAACATTCACTTTATCATCCCTAAAAAAAATAACTCACTAATATTGCTAGGTCTCCAAATTCAGTTTCAGCAGGACACAGTTTTTAAATAATATTAGATCAAATCCCTATAAAATATTATTATTCCTGACAACAAATTCTTCTTCATAATACTCAATATGTGTAGCTATTTAACAATTTTTATTGACAAGCTAATGAATGAATGCATAAGTAAATAGGCAAGACCATCATTCAAACCTGAGCTCAGTGCAGTGTAAATAAAGTGACTCTATCTCACAGCAAAGACTCCATAGAGCCACTCATGTTCTATGACAGTGAAAAAGAGCCAACAGTCACCTAAAACCAGCAACAGAACAGTCCTTCTGGAAAAAGATTCCTGAAGTGGAAAGTACCAAGTCATGTTAGAATTAGCTGCACAAGTTCTGTTTGTAAAGAGAAAAGCATCTTAGAGAATTGATGAGAAGAGGCCAAACTTGTAAGAGTCAAATACTGCTTGAACAGAAGGCAGAGGGAAGGAGGATGAAGGACACACGTTACAATATGCCGACTTTTACAAAGTCATACTGGGGAAGAGTGAAAAAAAAGACCCACCTTAGCCAGGAAGCTGCCTGAGAGACAGCTGCCCTTAGTCGCTGGCCATCTTTGTGGAAACTGCTAAGAAAGACAAGAAGATGTAGTCAACAGGGGAGGGATGGCATCTTTATAGTGGCATGGCTCAAAGACTTTTATTATTTTATTAAGATAAATTGCAAATACAGACAAAAATATGGAGGACAGTTTGACTAGTTTCATCTACCCACTGCTCCATCACAACCACAGCAAATCTGTGTCCATCTCTTTCTCCCCTCCTCTATTTAATGAGTTTCTTCTTTTGTGGCAGTACTGCGGTTTTGAACTCAGGACCTCAAGCTTGCTAGGCAGGCTCACTTCCAATTAAGCCATGGCTCCAGCTCTTTTTGCTTTAGTTTATTTTTCAGACAGAGTCTCACTTTTTGCCCAGACCTCCATCCTCCTATCTCCACCTTTTTCACATCTGGAACAACAGGCACGAACCACCATAACTGGCTTGTTTGTTGAGTAGGGTCTCACCAACCTTTTGCCCAAGCTGAACTTTGATCTTTGAACTTTGATCCTCCTGTTCTTCACCTCCTGAGCAGCTGGGATTACAAAAACAAGCCACTGCATCCAACCCCAAATGAGTTATTTTGAACCAATCCTAGACAGCACATTACTTCTTTCTTTTTCTTTTCTCGTGTTATCTCTCTCTTCCCCTTCCGCCCCTGGATTCCACATGTGAGAGATAACATGTGGTGCTTGTCTTTCTGAGTCTGACTTATTTTCTTTACACGATGAACTGCAGTTCCATCCAGTTTCCTGCAAATGACCTGGTTCTGTTCTTTGTGGCTGAATAGTGTATATAGATAGCATATTTTCTTTATTTGTCTGTCCATTGATGGGCACCTAGCCTGGCTCCATACCTCGGCGACTGTGAAAAGTGCCACAATAAACAGGGGTGTACCGTGTCTATTGTATGCTTACTTACATTCGTTCAGGTATATTCCCAGGAGTGGGTATGTCTGTTTTGTTTTGTTTTTTGAGGAACCTCCATACTGATTTCCACAGAGGTTACTAATTTATATCACCTCACTTCAATATGAATCTCTTAAGGTAATGAGGACACCTTTTTAAAAATTATGACACAGAACTGTGATCACATTGAAGGGAAAATGAACCACGGGCCTGGAGACGCAGTCCAGAGAAGGATGGAGCTATTTTCCAGCCTCACCAACTAGAGTGACAGAAGGAATTCAAGTAGGAGAACACATTTCACACCCTGGGAATTTGCACTGGCCAACCGGACTGCCAGCCAGCATCTCCTGTGTTTCCTCATTTGCTCCGTTAGGGCTTTAAGGCCACCTGGCCACATAGCGCAAGCTTTGTGCTCAATTCCAGCATGTTACTGAACTCCTTAAATCTAATCTGTAAAACGGGGACAATAATAGTGTCCACCTTGGTTTTTTTGGGTTTTTTGTTTTGTTTTGTTTTGTTTTCAATGAGGACAAAATGAGCTAATGTTTGCATTTACTCAGCAAAGCCGGGAGCACTCAGCAGGCCTGCAAAAGCTATTAATTTCTCCATCCTCCTTGGAAAGCCTGCTGGGTGGGAGCATCAAAACTGGATTAGGAGTGATGATTTTCTAAGCTATCTAAGACACTCTGTTTTGAACTAGTCAAAGACCTCTGGGCAAATTTTTAATTGTTGATGTATCTGAGTATCTTAGACTCTACTGAAATAGCCAATAGAAATTCTTTACTTAGGTTTCAGTGAGGCATGGGATTCAAAGCATGTGACATTTTTATTGTAATGTCAATTTGTCATGGCCAAGAGCACCTTAAAAATGAGCTGACTCCTACTAAAAGCATCACATAGCAAGGATGACGGTCAGTGTGAAAGAAAATCCTACATTCCTAAGACTAATGTTAAAGTGCTTGTTACTGCTAAGATGAAGGAATGAAATGACTAATAAAAAACTTGAGCGACCATCAAATTGAAGGCACTAAGAAAACAGGAAAAAGTACGGGAAAAAATCCAAGGCATCATAAAATGAAAAGAAACGAAATCTAAAAACAACAGACTAAGTCTAAAAGGGTAAAAGAAGCTAAAATAAATATTCCCTGGGACAGAAAAGCCCAGGGAGAGAGAATTTGGAATAAGACCCAAAGGTCCAGGGGTGTGTGAGGGAGGAGGCAGTAAGGCAAGAGCTAGAGAGGTCTGTGGGCAGGAAGCATCCCATTAGCCCCCTACCCTGGATGCCGCCAGTCTAGACTCCACTTGGGACTTCTGAGAAACTGAGTCTAAAGTCAAAAAGAGTGAAAGATGGAGGGGGAAAGCCAGTTGCTTACTTGAGTTTTTATTCCTCCCTATTGGATGAGGATTTGAGGATGCTGGGTGGCAGGTTTGCACTCTCTCTCTCTCTCTCTCTCTCTCTCTCAGCTCTGGGACTTTGCATATAATTCTCCCTCATCAGATGCCACACTACCGTTTTGGTTCCTGTTCACTCTTTTGGACCCAGTAGAGACATCATCTCTGGAAAGCCTTACCCGACTTCTCAAAACTTGCTTAGGGTTCCTCTTGGCCACTCATCTGGTCATCTCACCTCCCATACTGTTACTAACTTGTCTCCCATCTCTGCACTCTCAGCCCCAGAGAACAGGAGACACATCTTGTTCTGTACTGTGCCCTCAATCACAGTGGACATTCATCAAATGCTGTCAGAAAAACGCAACCTTACACTTATCAGATTGTCACCATGCGGACACCGTACTGCACTAAGGACTTTCCATTTAATCCTTACAACCCTACTAAGTAATTTGCTATCTCCCCATTCAAGAGAAGTACATGATCACCTCATCAGTAATGGGACGTCAGAGTCAGTAGAAAGTCTGACTTTACACCTCACCGCCCTACCCCATGAGGGGAGGTGGGAGAAGCTGAGAAAAGGAAGTGCATACAGACAGCACTCAGAAGCTCCCCCAAACAGTGGCTGACTGCAGGGTAAAAGTGTCTTCAAAACTAGTGCCTATAAGAAAGGGAAATATTATTTTGCATAAACCTAAGGATATAAAAACTCCCCCTTTTCTTTGGGTGAGAAAAGTAAAGTTCTTTTTTTAAAAAAAGTAGTTCCAAACAAGTAATAATCATGGTTTTGTAATTTTTATGTTTAAAGACATGAGGTGTCTATGCCAGAAGATACCAAGGAGGCAGAGCCCTTCCTCATGGGGTCAGCTGTACATCAGCCCTATACCCATAGCCCCTGCCTTCAAGACCTTTAACTACCAGTTCATATCCTGCAGCATCACCACAGCGGGCTGTTATTACCTCCTACCTAAAGCAGGATTTTCTTTCTTTTTTTTTTTTTTTTTTTTTTTTTGAGACAAGGTCTCACTGTGTAGCCCAAGCTAGCCTGGAACTTGTGATCCCCCTGCATCAGCTTCCAAGTCCTGGGACAGGCATGTGCCACCACACCTGGCTTAAAGGAAAATTCTTTCAGCACAATAACCAGAGGTCACATTCCCTACTTTTCTCTTACTAAAAGTGAGAATCAAAGGAAGAACCCAAAATATCCTTAGGTGAGAACTAAAATACCTTATGAAAGCTAATTCTGGAAATGTTAATTCTGTTGTTATTCTAAAAGCCAAAATAAAAAATGAAAAAATTAGTAAACTAATTAGTGTAGAGTCTCAAGAAATGTGAACCATGGACAGGGTACAGTAGCTCAAGTCTATAATCCTAGCTACTTGAGAGGCAGAGATCAGGAGGATCCAGGTTCAAGGCCAGTCTGGGCAAAATGTTCACAAGACTCCATATTAATCAATGACTAGACGTGGTGGTACATTCTTGTCATCCCAGCTACACAGAGAAGCACAAATAGAATATGGTCATAAAGTGATACCCTATATCAAAAATAACCAACACAACAAGGGCTGGTGGAGTGGCTCAAGTGGTAGATTGCCTATCTAGAAAGCACAAGGCCCCAAATTCAATCCCCGGTGCCACCAAAAAAGAAAAAAAGTGAGCCACCAATTAAGACATTTTCCCAAATATTAGCACATTATGGACGTGTTTTCACTACTACAGAGTTTGGCCTTTTGCATAAACATCAATTTTAAGCAACTTTTGGTGTGTTTCCATGTTTCTTTTAAAACACTGAGGTAAAAGAAATGACATTGAACAATTTTCAATTTCCAATGGATTTTGGCTGTCTGGCGTCTCACACATGTGCTCAGTGACAGCACGGGGGGCGGGGGGGGGGGGGGCGTAGCGGGCCCCCCACCCCCAGGTGGGCTGTGGTGTTCCCCAGTCAAACATAAACACCCTTACATTGCACCAGCAACCAACAAGGCCACTCTGTGCCTAGAATGGAACAAGAGGAAAACAAGGTCACTCTGTAATCATGTGTGAGCACAGACCTAAACAAGAAAATTATCCACACCACAATCATGACCACATCCCCTTTTCTGGCTAACGCTAGTAACCACCACTTTCCCAATCGCAGTGTGGGCCCTGCTTTGTTAAGATGCCACTTCCTGTAGCATCCTCTCAATCCAGAGCCCTGTCAGGCCTTTGGAAACCTTCCCCAAGTCACCCAGCGCCCACACAGATCCTCAGATTGTTCCCTTCTAACTTCTGATAAAGATGCTCCAAGTCCTCAGGGGGTGTGGTCTCTCTCCTCACAATGAGTCAATCCACTCACCTTTATTCTGCCATAATGTATGTTCCCAGAGGTTTGTGTCCGGTGGGCACTGAAAGGTATGTTTGCCGAAATGAGAGTACAGAACACAGAGTGCTCAACAGTTCATAAGCTCTCTTTATGATGTTTAAACACTTAAACACATGATATACTCCAGTTGGACTCTCATCCAGCCCTTAATAAATGTGACAGCAAACGTGTGTCTAAGGCAGGGTTTTGCCTCCTTGTGCCTTCGTGCCTCTGGAGAGCAGGGACATGTCCTGGGGAGATGCATTTGAGGAAAGACCACCAGCAGAGAGGTATTTAGGCAGGCAATGAGGGACTGGAGGTGTAGCTCAAGCAGTAGAGTGGCTGCTTTGCAAGTGCAAAGCTCTGAGTTCAAACTTTGGTCCCACCAAACTGTTCATCTGGAAAAAAAAGATTAAAAAAAAAAATTTGTCTGCCAAGGCAGACAAATTGGAAATAGTCCTGGAAAAACTTCCACAAGTTCAAGTACAACACAGTTATGACCAGGGCCATCTCCACTTGGAGATGGCCAAGAAGGACAGCAGACACTCTGCAGAACAATGAACCCCACAGACTGTGATGATATGGGTCAGGTGTTCTAGGGGCCACTAGAGACAAAGCTCCCCAGCTCCTGGAAGAGGAGTCAGCTGCTGGAATTCTAGGTCAGATGATGACAAAGGTGAAGCAGGCTAAATAGCCACAGAACCCCTACCTAACCCAGGGGACAATTCCACTGCCCTACCCCCAAAGGACATTTTGCCAATGTCTGGAAATACTTGTGGTGGTCACACCTTGAGTGGAAAGGTGCTACTGACCTTGGGTGAGTGGAGGCCAAGGCTTGTTCAGCATCCTACAATAGCCAGGGCAGCCCCCACACAGACGATGCTCCAGCCCCAGATGGTAGTAGTGCTGAGGTGGAGGTGGGGGCCCAGGCTGCACACAGTAAAATGTGTGACACTTATGCCATAGAGAGGAGTCTTCAGGGGATGGGCAGCAGAAGTGTCAGGAAGCTAACTTCGATCTAGGAAGGGGACCCTATTTTAAGTGAGCAAACCTCATTTTCATTAAAGTTATCGTAGATAGACTTGAATAGATCTGTCCATTTGTTGCCTTGGAAACCATGAACTAGGGAAGGCAGTCTAGTAGATTGGGTCTTAAAAGAAAGAAACTTTTGAAAATACCTCACTAAGGAATTTCTGGAATGAGAAGAGGGATAAATTATTCAAGGTGCTTATGAATTCCATCTGAGAAGCACATGCTAATTAGAAATCCTGACTGAAGACCAAGGCCAAGCTAAAAGACCCTCACATCTTCTTGTTTTGCTTGAGCAGCTCAAGGGCCTGCTTGAAACTCAACCCAGCACCTCACAGCTCAGGCCCCAGCTCCTCCTAGGTTAAGTTATTGCAAAGAGATGAAGGATCATGTGTATTTATCTTAGCTAAACATGATCTTGGTGCAGACTCCTTTTCCTGGTTTCTTCTCTCTGCTATATGGAACATCTGCTTATGTTAAAATATAATCAACAAAGATTCACAAAGACTTTCTTGTCTATTGAAGTGAAACAGACTGCAGGCTTCACCCCAAACTCAACTGGGCTTACGTGTTCTTGCTCAGATAATTAACTCTCCAATTAAACTCAGATCTGGGAAACAAGGCCACAAAGTCCTCTGAAATGGTGAAGCCAGAAACAAATGGACAGGGTTTCACAGTCAGAGGACACTGTGTTCCAGGACAGTCAAATATAGAAGACTTAGGGCCAAAAATTTCACTGAACCTCCAGAGTGATTTATTTTACAATGTAGATGATTTGAGGATAAAGATTTTTAAACTCATTTTTAGGTAAGCCTCCCTCTTTTCAGAAAGAAATATTCCCTAACTAGTGATCGTAAGTGCAAGTCAAACTCTCTCCAAAGTACCAATAACGGTGAGTAAAACAGTGTTTCAAGAACAGCCTCACGGTGGGTTCCGGTACCCAACTGACATTCTTTATTAAAAATAGTAATTCATTTTCATGGCAATAAACCAGGACACAGGTCTTTGTTGGACATGAGAGTTGAGATTCCAGACTGGAGAAGCCAATGCAGAGCAAGACTGAGCCCGGTGGAATGTGGAAAAAACAATGGTCCTGTGCACAAAGTCACCAGGTGTGGGCTCTTCAGGAATAACATCTCATGCCATCCAGTATTATCTAAATGACAGAGGGAGTGAGATTAAGCCCTGAGAGTAAATGTGAGCAAGACAGGGCAGTTTCCCTCTCCACAGAGTGAAGATCGGTGGAGACAGGCCTTATGCATGTTTTTACAAGTGCAATCAGTGTTTGAAAGGTTAGAATCCACGGACAACTGTCCTAAGAGTGGGCGCACTGGTTCAGCCTCCCTCCAAAGGGAGCTGAGTGTGCTCCTAACTCTGTACTCAGTGACCTTAATTTGGGTAGCTCAAAATCAGCTCTGGAAAGAATATTTACACCACAGAAATTAGCACATCTCTTCCTCTGGAGAACTCAGTGTTAAACAACCCCAGCACACTACTGCAGACTGTCAGAATTCAAGAAGAAGAAGAATATGCTTAGTAAGTCACAAAATAGGAACAAACGTAAGGTGATAACAAAAGGCACTAATAATAGCCAAAGCAGTGATGCTGTCATTCTATGACTCCAAATGTTTATATGTGTAAATGTGTAAAGAGACTAAGACAATAACCTTATAGCATTTTTATAAATCTTGTATTTAAATTGTTTTCTGACTTGGGCTGTGTCTGTGTGCCATAGCAGAATTTTATTTCATTTCCAGAACAACACTATGAAAAGATGCCTCTTATTCGCCCATCAAGGTAATAAAAAACACAAACTTAGCTGGGCAACAGAGGCTCACACCTATAATCCTAGCTACTCAGAAGGCAGAGATCAGGAGGATCACAGTTCAAAGCCAGTCCTGGGAAATCGTTTGAGAGACCCTATTTCAAAAATACCCAAGACACACACACACACACACACACACACAAAACAGAGCTAGCAGACTGGCTTAAGTGGTAGAGCACCTGCCTAGCAAGCAAGAGGCCCTGAGTTCAAGGCCCAGTGCCGCCAAAAAAACCAAACAAAAATCCACACGATACATAGACATTCCCAAATACAAGTGCTAATCCCATTGTCTGCGAGGAGCTAGATGAATGTGGAAGTGAAACTCAGAGCTTATGGACTGGGTGCTTCAGGGTCCTTGTGACCAATGAAAATCGTGACACATACCCTGTATGTCATCATGAGACTGTTCAAGAACTCCAGCGCCATAACTCTTTGGTTCTGGGAACTGGGAGGTCAACTGGCCTCATCCCTCACTGTACAAAGGCAACAAGGAGACTCCAAGAGACCGAGTGTCTGCCCCAGAGACCATTAGATAGGAAGTGGTACAGCCATGAACCAAACCCACAGTATTCTCCTGTGGCCTGTCCAGCCTGCCATACTAGTCATCATGGAATGAAAGATTGTTTTATAAATGGGTCAAAGATGCCTTCTGTGTATTGCTCCCTCTGTTGTTTTTGTTTTTGCAGTACTGGAGTTTGAACTCAGGGACTACACCTTGAGCCATACCACCAGCCCTTTTGTGTGAAGGGGTTTTTTTGGGGGGGTAAGGGATGGGGTCTCACAGACTATTAGCCCAGGCTGGCTTTGAACTGTGATCCTCCTGATTTCTGCCTCCTGAGTAGCTAGGATTACAGACTCACGTGAGCCATCAGCACCCAGACCTCCATTGTTTTTATATTTCTTTCTTTCTTTGTTTTCTTCCACTGCAGCCTAAGACTAGTTAGCTCAAAAGCCAACCAGCACCAAAATCCAAAATTTTTACACATCCAGTTATTTTTTAAAATATCCAAAACTAGCAGATTTGTAACCACTTAGAGCCCACCTGTTTCACATACTCCTTGGAAGCTCACCCAGCATCTGTGGTCTATTGATAAGATACAGTCTTGAGGTGCAACCCCAACTGCTACTGCCCTTGAGGCTCTCTGACCCAGAGACAATCACTGTGCTGCTGAGAAGCACCACCTAGACACCTGAGCTCCTCCCATTGTCCTCTCCCCTGGGAGTTCCTTCATCCCATTCCCTTGTTGGCACCCTGGAGCCACTGAACGGTCTTGTGCTCTGAGGCTTCCCTTCTCATGCACGCTGTACAAGCATTTTCTAGCAAGTCTGTTGGGTGTGACTGCCTCTAGTGGTCATCTTTTTCCTTGATCCTCCCCCAAACTTCAATCCTCCTAAAGAAGGTGCAAATAGACCTTGAAGGCCTGTAGGCCCCGGCATGGGCAGATGTGGGGAACAAATAAGAGAGGGCGTGGGGACCCCAAATTCCAGTTTCCTTACTTCCTGTGAAAGTAAGCAGCATGGTGACCCTGTCTCAGTCTTGGCCACATGTGAATAACAACTAATCACTTGACCTGATCAAATTCTCACCTTTCTTATGCTTATTTACAGGCATCAAAGAAGAAATTAACAAGTCCATAGGATCAGTTTGCCCCAGATCACAAAGCAAGGCTTCATTCATTTGGTAAACATCAGAGCACCACCATGAAACTCCAAGACTTCAGTTGAAGCAGATTTCACACAGTATGTACACGGCCATTGTCTAAGGCAAAACTGCTTTAGAAAATAGGGCAAGGAAGTCCAGTTGCTGTTTTTAAAATGCCAAAATCAAATTCTGCCCGTCGAAATTTAAATGTATGCACTTTTATATAAACAGTATGATCCTATAAAACTGTTTAGCTGCCTTAACTAATTAGCCAAGGAGGAGTAAAAATTCACGGGTAAGCAGTGAGACCTCTTGCTTTCCCTCACCATGGGAGCAGGGGAGAGGACACTTTACATCTTAAAACTTACAGGTTTAATGAAATCAAAGAACGAAAAATTTCAAGTGTGTTTTCCTGGTTTAGGCTACTAAACAATTTTCCTAAAAGAAATAAAAGAGATCTAAGCTCTAAACTTAACTTTATTTCACTTTGTGTGGAATGCTCACATTTTGAAGAAAAAAAAAATTTACACTTTCGTTTTGTGTACTTTTCCCAAAACTAATAATGATAGCTGGTAAATTGAGTCTATGCTGGGCACTGCATCATGAATTTTTTAAAAATATATTTACACAGATATTTATAACCCAATGAGATGGATATAATTATTATTCCCATTTTACAGAGGTGGAAACTGAGGCATGGGATACTTACATAACTTGCTCAAGACCAAGCAGTTTCCAAGTCAGTCCAGTAGACAAAGTTCGCCTGGAGCAACCGCGCCCTGAAAGTGCTTCATCTGCATTGAAATATGTGGTACGTGTAAAGTATACTTTCTATTTTGATGGCTTGTATGAGGAAAAGAACAGGAAATACCTCCCTAATAATTTTGAAGTATTAATTACATGTTAAAATAATACTTTGGCTACATCAGAAAAAATGAACATCGCATTGGTTTCACCAAATGTGGCTATTAGAGAAGTTCTCACTGTATGTATGGCCTGTACTAGTGGCTCACATTGGAACAAGTGCATTAGATCTTGGGGGTTTTTTTTGTGTTGTTTTGTTTTACCATTTTGCCTTCCCCTCCAAAGGAAAAAGTTTTTACTACTCATGTTTATGAGAAAGTGTGATCTTCCTTCCTTGTTTCTGTGTCATTTGTATGTGGGGAATCGAGGCACAGAGGAGTTAAGACCTGAAGTCAAACATTAACCCTGAAACAATCTCTCAAGCATGCTGAGAACAAAAGATCGAACTTTCCTCTCTGCTTGGCTGGTTGGACCTGCTTTCCAAAACCCGCCCTGAAGCCACAGAGTTCAAGTTCAACAACTTGTCTGAGGTTCAATGTCTAATCGGAAGCCAAACACAGCCTTTGCTTGTGGTTTGCGCTTGCTTTCTGCTCAGACTGGATATGGCAGGTTGGGAAGATGCCAGTTTACACCACCTCTGTCCGGGGGCCCTGGGTTGTTTGTATGGGATTAATACTCCAATTATTTAATAGAAATTATTGAGTTTCTTTATCAAAGAAAATGGATGAAACACCTGCTGATAAGTTCACGAATAGACACAAGGACTCCTTAAGAAAGCCCCAGTTACTCATAGACTAATCAAGGCACAGAATGGGGGCTGGGTTTTCATATTTTCCTCTGAAAGTTTCCCCAAACAGGAAATAGTTCCTGAAACATGAGCTACCCCACTGGTGCCACCTAACAGTATGGGACTTGGCAATGAGAACCACAGGCGGTCTTGCACTTTCTGCTGGGCTCCGGGTCCCCCTTCCCCAGTCCCTATCCATCCAGCCCTGAGTATACGACATCTGTGCTATTTCCTTAGTTCCCTAGAGCACAGGATGGCTCTTCCCTGTCACTGGGTTCACCTGTGTGCCATCTATTTGAAGAGCCTTTAAAATGTCCCAAGCGTGTCCACTTGTGCCAAGCACTCAGCTTGACTTTCCAACATTATTCCTCTCTGATTTTTTTTTCTCTGTATCTCTCTGCCTCTAGAGTTCCCTAACTCTCCTTTCTCTCCGGTAAACCTGTGAAGGAAGGGGCCATGGCACTGAAGACCTTACTGGGGAAGTGGTGAAACTGGCCTCCTCCCTCAGCCCCTCCTTAACGAGGATTAAGTGTCCCCAGCGCTGGACAGCTGTCCCTGAGCCATCTAGAACCAGCTAATGGCTCTCTGAAGCTAAGTTGGAAAGAACAGAGGCCCCGGCTTTTTTATTCATAGTTCTGTGTTATGCTTATATAACCCTAGTCTAAATATAAACTTGACTCTTACCTCCCACAGTTTCTTGTCATTTAACCTTATCTTTCTAGATTCATTGTGTTTGATGTTCTAATGGACCACATTTCATGTGACAAGGCGCAGGGTGAATTGAAAACCTGGAGGCTTTAGACTCTGATCATTGTGCTACTTCTGTTCTGCTAGCTGTGTGGCTTTAGACGTGTCACTGAACCTCTCTGAGTCTATTTCCTCTGTGAAGTCTTGAAAGGTTGGGTTGTATAAAATCTAGAAACCCTTGCTGTTCTGCAGTTCTATGATCCAGGAACTTTCCAGATCATTGCTAGTAATTTTGATTTCACTTCTCATATTATTTATTTCCTGTGCCACTGAGTCTGGGGTTCACCCCTGGAGATGTGCAGTTGTCCTGTGAGAAAGCAGGTTGATCAAGTCCCTTTACAAGGTGACTAAAGGTAATTCCAGTCCAGATGCCAGGAAGATGCCCCAAATTATTTTATAGCTACATAGAGTTAAACACAATTGCTTTTTTTAACTTCAAGGGAAGGAAATCAATTCACAATTTAGTGTGTAGAAAACTGAAGTGTGAGTAAGGTTCTCAGGGAATTTGATTGTTTCTTTGTCAGCTGAAGGGAAGCACTCCTTCCACTCCACAGGGTACTTCTGAAATTATTGTGGGGACTTCAAAACCTGTGTCCCCGTCCTCCCTACTCTACCACATTCCATGTGGGGCAGCCAGGTAAATGTCACTAATGCTGTCGCTGCTCTCAAATCTGCCAACTCCCAAGTGATTGAGCACAAGCCACAGGGACCCACGTCTGGCCTTCAAGGTCCTGGGCAGCTCTTCTGCCGGCTTGCCACCTGAGCCCAGGGAGCTCACACACCAGCCCTGAGCAGTCACTCCCCCCCTGGAAGAACCTGTACCCTCCCACCAATCTGTTCTATAAAATTGATGTCAATAATTATGGTGGTGTGTGTAATTCTAGCACTCAGGAGGCTGAGGCAAGAAGGTTGTGAGTTCGAGGTCAGCATTGGCAACATAGTAAGACTGTGTTTCAAACACCACCAAACATGATTTCACAATAGGCATTCTCTCTCCTTCCAAACCCCATAGGCCAGCACTGTCCAACAGAAACAAATGCAAGTTCCATACATAATTCAAATTTTTCTAGTCATATTTAAAAAGAAGGAAACTGATGGAGTCAATTTTGGTAACTCATTCAAAATATTATTATTATTTTAACATATAAGAAAATTTAAGTTACCAGTGCTTTATTTCACATTCTTCTTTTTAGGTACCCAGTTTCCAAAATCCAGTGTGCATTTGTCAACTACCACACTTCTCACCTGGGATGTGAAGTTCTCATTGGATGTACTTGATCTATATTTGGATCCAAACACACTCAAAAGTCTGACAATAGTGAAACCCAGCATCCATTTCTAAAACTGAAACTTCAATTAGTTAAAAAGAAATAGCATTAGAATTCTAGTTTCTTAGACACTAGCCACATACCCTCAGGGGCAGCATGTGGCCAGTGGCTCTGGACAGTGCAGCCACAGATCTAAGTGTCCCCTGAGAGGTGTCCATCTCACCTAGGCCTGAATAAACAAATAAGTCTCCTGGACAAATGAAAGAGAGACCAGTGAATCCATGATCTCAGCCTTCCTATCAGGTTACTGACTACTTGTGCATATCCAGTTGGCCTTCTGCAGCTGCCGGTTCCCCACACCTGGATTCAATCAACCTTAGATGGCAAATATTTGAAAAAAATTGCATCTGCACTAAGCATGTACAGATATTTTTCTAATCGTTATTCCTCAAACAATACAGTATAACAACTATTTATAGCATTTACATCGTAAATTATAAGTAATCTGGAGACAATTTAAAGTATATAGGACAAGGTAAGATCAGAAACACAAAAGCTGCATGTTTTTTCTCATAAGGGGAAGACAGAGCCAAAGATAAACACATACAAAAAGCAAGCATGATCACATACAAACTTAGATGTAGAACATGTTTGTAGCAGTGGAACTTCTCTATGGAACTCAGGGAAAGAGGGAAGGAAAAGAGGATGATAGAGCATCAGTAATATCGCATATTATAAAGGTAGAGGATATAAGGATGTGCATTGAAAACTGTTGAAAAACGGGGGAAGGAAGGAAAAGGGGTAAGGGAGAGTAATCGAAGGGATTGAGCAGACACACAACGTAAAGCACACCTACTATGGGCATACATTGAGACACCCCTTTGGACGTCAACTTAAATGTTAACGTCCAAAATCAGGGCTGAAAAATAGGCACAGTGTGTGGTGGGGAGAGGGTACTAGTGGGAAGGGGGAGGGTGAAGGAAGGAGATTAAGGTGATGGTATATGGTCGATGGACTTCAACTACCTATATAAAACAGAACTAAATAACCTCTTGTAATTGCTTTAAGTGGAGCAGGGAGAGGGTTGAGAGGGAGAGGCAATGGGGGCAATTAACTAATGTACAATATAAGTTTAATGGGAATTGTCACTACGAATCCCCCCTGTATAATGAATATATCCTAATAAAAAATTTATAGTAATAAAAAAAAAGTACGCAGGTCAATGTGCAAGTTACCTCCTTGTAAAATGTTTTTGTTTCTTTCTTTCTTTCTTTTTTTTTTTTTTTGAGTTACTGGGGTTTGAACGCAGGCACACTCACTTGCCACACTTGCCAGGCAGGCACTCTACTGCTTGAGCCACTCTGCCTGCCCGTGTTACTTACTTTTGTATAAGGGACCTAAGCATCCAGAATTTTGGTATCTGAGGGAGTTCCTGGAACCAATCCCTTGAGGATACTGCGGGACAATTATCTTATTCTTAACATTTTCTATGGTGCTAACAGAGCCATGCCCAATCCAAGGTCAACAGCATTTCTTCCTCACTTGGATGAATGCAGGATGCTATGGCCACATAGATCTCACTCTTCCTACTTGGGGATACATGTATATCATATGTAAGAATAACTGAGGAGTTTACTTCTTAAAATTCCTTTTAGTGTTAGAGTCAACTGATTTAACCCACACCTGTGCGAGGATCACACTGCAGAGTGAGCCTGGGAATCTTTCTTTCTTAAGGAGGGACCTCGACAGGAAATCCTGATGGATTTACTATGCGCTCCCTTCTTTCTGCATACATTATCTGCTAAATTAGACACTAGACTTCTAAAGAAATGCAGGCACTCTACAAAAAACTGAACAGGATCGGGAAAGAGAGAGAGACTAAGAAGAAAAAAGACTGAAAAGGAAGAAGACAGTGGTACAGGAAGCACAAAGATCAGCTGGTTCCAAACCCCATGCAGTGATATATGACTTCCTGGGAGTCTGAGCTTTATCTGGAAATCAGTACCTAAGAGATGTCTTCTTTTTATGATGGAGATATTCCTATAAAAAAGAATAAGCCTGATTCTCCTCAAATACAGGTTGAGTATCCCTACCCCCAAAAATCCAAAATCCAAAACTTTTTAAGTATTCACATGATGTCACAAGTGGAAAATTCCACACCATGAAACTTTACTTTATGCAAAGAATTATTTTTAAACATTGTATAAAATTGTCTTTAGCTATGTATATATGATGAACATAAAACATAAATATATAAATAAATTTCAAATTCAGACTTGGGTCCCATCCCCAAGATATCTCAGTATGTCCATGCAAATATTCCAAAACCCAAAAAAAAATAAGGTTCAAAACCCCTAACACTTCTGGTCCCAAGCATTTTGGACAAGGGATACTCAGCCACCTGTCTTTGGTTTATTTTTTTGCAGCATTGGAGTTTGAACTCAGGGCTTCACACTTGCTACACGGGCACTCCTACCACCTCAGCCACTACCCCAGCCCATTGTTTTTTTATTATTATAGGTGTTTTCAAGATAAGGTCTCGTGAACTGTTTGCCCAAGGCTGGCTTCAAACCATGGTCCTCCTCATCTCAGCCTCCTCAGTAGTTAGGATTATAGGCGTAAACCACCGATACCTGACTGTATTTTCATAAAAGCATGGTCTCATTTCTTCATGGAAAAAATCAGGCAAGGTGAGGGTAACAAAGCTGAGATGGGTACACAAGCAAAGCCCTCAGACCTCTATCACCAGACCACTGGGGTTCCAGGGGCTTCATTTCTGATCATTGCTGAGAACATATGGGCTTAGGAATGTCAAGTTCATCATCCCTTCCACAGTTTCACTGTCTGATTGCAGCCCATGAAAAGGGCATTTTCTCTCTCTCTCTCTCCCCCTCCAAGATGCAATGATTATTGTCCCTCAACCCTGCAAACCCTCCATATGCAACAGTGGGTAGGTTTGCCTTGCACTGAGTATATTCCTGGAGACTTATCCTAATCAGGATAACACATATGGGGGAGGCAACTGAAGTCTTCCTACAGTACTGGCCCTCTGCTGTACTCAGCGGCTCCTCTGTTTATCCAACAGCACCTGACATCTGAATGGGAGAGAGAACAAAGGTCTGCTCTGAGGACACAGCCCGGCCCAGCACAGCACAGCACAGCACAAGTAATGCTTTTGACAAGGGTAGGGGCAGGGGTTCACTTGAAACTGTCTTCTTTATTTCTTGCCTATTTTTGTTGTTTTTATTGCTACATGTATTGGGAGGCTATTTTTTTTGTGGGGGAGCTATTTTAAAACTTGCTTTGAAAAAATTAAAACTATAAGGGAAACCAAAGCAGCAATTATAAATGGAACCTCACTTTTAAGTCTGAAATGTCCCACCCTAGTTGGAATTTCCTGTCAAGTTTCCTCCTCAAATAGTTTTCCTTATAGTTGCATGATTTCCAATTGATTTTATATTTAGTAGTGGTTCCCAGAAGTTCTGAGACAATAGACATTTTACCAGAAAAAGTTACATGACTAAAAGAATCCTCACATTAAGGGGATTATGCAGTAGAACAGATGTGATTCGGAAGGCAACCTTGACCACCAGATGAAGGATGGCAGAAGACTGACTTTCTAGAAGGCTGGTGAGTGACAGGGTTAGCCAGGATGCTAGAGTACAAGTGACAGAAACCCAACATACACTGTTTAAACAAAGGAGCTGCATGTTGCTTATGTAACCAGCAGACTTATGAATGGATCAGACTTCAGGCAATCCTGGGTCCACATGCTAAAGCAAGGTTGCCAGGACTCTTAACACTCGTGATCACCATATCTCAGCTTGACTTTCCTCTGAATTTTTGTTATAATTCTTTCTGGCTTCACAAGGCTTCCTTTAACAGCTAGGGGAAATTGCTATTGGTTGTTCCAGACTGCATGCTCTGGCTTAGAAATCCTACTGGGAGGAGAATATCTTTCCTGTAATATCAGTAAATAAATCAACCTTCAAAAGGATCCTCATTGGACCTGCTTTTGTCACATGCCCTTCTTTGCAATAAATATTAATTTTTTATTGGAATAGAGTGCTATGTATGGAATGGAATACATGTGCTAACATGTGATATGTATGTGGGGGGGGCGTTATTTATCAGAAGAAGAATGGAGAATGAACAGCTCACTGGCTACACCAAAGACTAGCTTCAAGGAGTGGAAATTACTTCCCAAGTTTCCATTTAACTTCACTGTTAATGTTACTCCCATTAAATCATAATTATGATGAAGCATGTGGCAATCTGATTTTATGTCATTCCAGGCTCAGCAGCAGATAAGGAGCCCCTCTCATTCCAGGGCCTCGACACTGAGTTGAAAACTTACACTTTGAAACATGGCATGTTCTTTCCTCCAAAAAAAAGTTCTCTGTTCTTAATAAATCCAAAAAGGGTGCATTGGTTTCCTACCAATATTGTAACAAATTATCAACGCAGATTTATTCTCTCATAGTTCTGTAGGCCAGAAGTCAAAAGTCAAAGTGTTGGCCAAGATGCCTTCCTTTGGAGGCTCTAAGGGAGAATCTATTTCCTTGCCTCCCCATCAGTCTTTGTAAATAAACATGTAACCATCACAGGTTTTAGCATCTCCTAAAGAAATCACCAATTGAGACAATAACCATCAATGCTGCCACAACCAGTGACTTTACACCATGAATCAGAGATTTGGTAAGAATGGGACAGAGGATCAGACTAACTTCACACAAGCCCTGCGATAATCTCAATGTCACAAGAATCGGGGGGCTCTATTATGTGAAGTGGAAAAACAGGAAGTCAGTGCACTGCACCACCTAAGGCTGGGACTGCAGCTCAATGGTAGAGTGCTTGCTTAGCATGTGCTGAGCAATCTCCAGCACCACAGAGGGGGAAAAAGTCACTTGAATGTGATCAAGCTTCTGAATCTACTTACCAGCATACAGGAAATGCAGAGATACAGACGCTTCAATAAAATCTCAAGGATACAGCCAACTGTTGACAATAATGGAGCCGATAGGTTTCGGTTCTTACTGCACCCTTAAGCTTCTGTTTTCCAGGGTCACGGTCCTGCCTCAAGTTTAGCTTGAATTCTCCTTCTGCCCCAACCTCCAGTCAGCATGAACCATAAGCTCCTAACCAATCAGATCATGCTGAGTCCCACTGAGGGGTATTTAAGCCCTTGCCCTTCCTGCTTCTCCCTCTTGGCTCTTGGTTCTCTCCCTCTCCCACCCGGCAATAAAGAATCTCTTGGCCAGATCACTCCTCTCCACGTGGTCACTTTTGGGGCCTACATTTCCAACACCAACCAAATCCATATGTGGGAAACACTAAAAGGACAAATGACTCACTTTGAAGTGTCATGAGAAAAATAGGAGGAAAAAGTGATTTAGATGAAAGGGCCACATCACCCAAGGCTATGTGTGGGCTTTGGTTAGATCCTCATTGAGAACAGCTGTCAAAAGATCTTTTTTTTGAGACAACTGGAGTTGAATGTGATCTGTTTACTACAGTATTAAGAAATTTTTGTTAATTTTATTGGTATTTTGGTTATTTTTAAAGTTCTTGTCTTTTAAAGAAGCATAGTTAACTACTCACAAGTGAAGTAATATGAATGAGATTTGCTTTAAAATGTTCTAAACAAAGAGGGAGAGGGGGAACAGAAATATAATGGAGGGGGTAAACTCGTTCGAGGTACCCTGTACACATGTAGGAATTATCATAATGAGATTCCCTTATTATTAATGTATGATAAATCATACATTTTTTAATTTTAATATTCTAAACCAAGCTGGGGCATGGCGACACACGGCTGAAAACCCAGCACCCAAGAGGCTTAATCAGGAGGATCAAGAGTTCCAGACCAGCCTGGGCTACATTGTGAGAACCTGGCTCAAAAGCAGCCCTCCCCAGGAAAGAAAAGATTACCTGTCCCAGTCTCCCTTGCATCTATATGTGTCCATAAAACAAAGATCTGGCCAGTGAGATCCAGATGTATGCAGGAGAAAAGTGCCGAATTTCTGAGATACTCCTTAAAGACACCTGACTTAAAGGTATGCTTTCAGCCCTCTCCTCCCTTCTTTAATCTGTACTGTGTGTATGAGGCTGGCGCCCGGAAGCTACATTAGACCATATGTGACATTGATGCAAATGACATACTAAGATAGTAAAGCACACAAAGATAAAAGGATGGGTCCTTGATGGGGCTGTAATACCAGCCCCGGATAGCCGTTGCATCACCTATGTAAGTGAATATTATGTTGTGTGTTTAATTCTGTGCAGCATAACAAACAAAACCCCACACAACCCAAGGGCTTTAGTGGGGAAAAAAGGTACTATGAAAGAATAAAGAAAAGCAACAAAATTTTGACTGCAGCAGAGGATGGAGGTAACCAGGGAAACCTTTTCTGAAGCACTGACATGTACCTGAGATCCAGAAGATGTGTAAATGTTTGTCAGTGGTACCTGTCCATCCAAAACTAGAAAAGGAGGGATCCTATGAAAAAGTGCATACATGACTTCCTCACATCTGACAGGATGTCAGAGAACAGTAAGCAATTCCTAAGCTTTAAAACACGTGTGGATGACTAGTAGTTACTTGAACTGCTAGTGAAGGAAGACAGACTGGATGGGAGGTCCCCAAGCCAGCAGTTGGCAGTCTTAATGACCTGACTCTAGTCTATACACTGTTCCCATTTTTTCCAAATATGGATCTCAACATGCTGTGCAGAAGAAACCCAACTTGATAGAACCACACTATCCCACTGGGGTCTGAGCCCTTCCTGAATTGCCCCTGTGGATTGGCCCTGCCCCTGGCACTATCACTTTGAGATGTTTCAGCCATCTCTCACCCATCCCAAAACAAAGTATTCCAAGATAAATCTGGAGAAACCATACTAGAGACCAAAGAGCCCAAGCCTAGACCCAAAAGTAGTGCAGGGTCAGAGACCTCAGGTTAAAGTTCATGTGTTCTGAATTTGGGAGTGTTTAAGATTTAATCCAGCCATCTTTCTGCTCAAATATGAACTTGCACCAATGATTATACCCTCCCTGAACCTAAATATTTTTCCATTTATACAATAATAGTGAAAGTCATGGTGACATTCCTTTAACCCATGGTGAATTTTCAGTTGTGCTGGCAACTTCTGGAAGGGCAAGCATGTTTAGCTCATTTCCAGGGGGAAGTCCTTCAAAGAGCTGATTCTGGATACCCAGCATCCAGGGTGAGTTGCAAAACTGATTTTCCAAACCAGGTGCCTTGGTCAGGCCATGAGTGGAAGTCTTGGGTTCCTTCTCTCTCTGGCCCCTCCTCCCATAACTTCATTTAATGTCCTAGCTCCTCTTTCCTCAGGACCAGAGCGTAATCCAAATAAAGTATGGGAATTTTCTGCCTCCATGGACATGAGGGCAATGGGTGAGGGTCTGCCCTAAGCTCCTCTTGAACTTCAGATAAGAAGATGTGAATGTATTTCAGATTCCTCAAAGTGAGGCATCTATAAGAAAAACAGTCTGGTGCTAACATTGACAGTTTTCTGAGACGTGAATTCATTATTTTATTTATTTATTTTTGATGGCATTGGAGTTTGAACTCAGGACCTCACACTTGCTAGGCAGTTGCTCCTATGGCTTGATCCACTGCACCAGCTCTTTTTTTGTGACAGATTTTTCCAGATAGGGTCTCAAGAACTATTTGCCTGGAGCTGGCTTCAAACTGCAATCTTCCTGATCTCTGCCTCCTGAGTAGCTAGGAATACAGGTGTGTTACCAGTGCCCAGCCTTGAATTTTCTGTTATAATAGTTTCTTTTTAAAATAGTTTACTTTTGACACTATTAGATTCCTAACTTCAATAAAAAGGTAAAGTCACCCATTTATGTAAAAGACTTATCAATATGATTAGTTGACAAAAATAAACTGCTCAAACTCCTTCTCATACAGCTCTGTATAAGGCAACATACACACATGTGCACACACATCCATGCACACATGCACGTGCTCATACACACAACAGAAAGGAAAAGCCTAGAATTCTATAAGCTAGTTGCCCTGGATCCTAGAAGCTTCCAGACTCCAGAAGATGCACTCATAATACCACCTTTTGTTGGGGCCATTAAAGGAATCTCAATATACACTCAAATTTGCTTTGAATGTGTAGTTTATCTCTTTATAAATCAAAATCATCAAGTGGGCCTCACCACTTAGTTGAATCCAGAGACTTAATTCAACGTGATAATTTATCTGTCCCTCTAGATAAATGCTTAATCTATGCTTAGTCTGTGCAAGCAAGATGCAAGATTTTTTTCTTTTTCCTTTTTTTTTTTTTTTAGCTATGTAGCCCAGCTGGCCTCAAACTCACGATTCTTCTGCCTCTGCCTCTTGAGTGCTAGGATTTCAGACATGGGCCACTATACCTAGGAGATTTTTTTTCTTTCAACAGGCACTGCCCCCACCCCTATGGAGCTCCTCTCCAAGACCGTGTCTAAAAGGACTTGGTGGAGGCGGACTGGGGTTCTCATGACGTCATAAAGTCAGGGAAGTGGGCAAGTGCCTTGAGTTGTTAAAAAACATTTTAACAATCAAAACTGATAATTTTGCTGTTCTAATGGCTCTTTGGCTTTGCCTTGGGAAACTCTTTGTGTGTGTGTGTGGTACTGGGGTTTGAACTCAGGGCCCACACCTTGAACCACTCCACCAGCCCTTTTTTTGTGTGTGATGGGTTTTTTGAGAAAGGGTCTAACAAACTCTTTGCTGGAGGCTGGCTGTGAACCGAGATCCTGCCGATCTCTGCCTCCTGAGTAGTTAGGATTACAGGTATGAGTCACCGGCACTTGGCCTTGGGAAACTCTTGAAGCCACTTGGGTAACAAGATTTTTAGGCTATGGAAACACACACAAAAACATTTCTGTAGAATGCTCTGGTGTTTGTAATATAGAAAGAGGTGTGGATCAAGGAAGTAAGAGAAGGAAGGTTACGCTACAGTCCAATCTGACAAGTGGTTAAGCCATTTCTAGCAAAGTCCTGAACACAGAGACACGTCTCCACCCTTGGTACTATCCATGGTTTTTCCAATTGGCCACAGCCATTGGTGGGTGAGGGAGAGGTGCCCTTAGTTACAGACTGTGAGAACCTTTCAGGAAAGACAGCTAAAAAGCTATAAGGCCTCTTTGTGTCTACTCATGTTGACACTTACAACATGAGTAGACACAGCCCCTCAACACAACCCATTGCCAAATCATTCAGGTTCTGAATGCCTTCAGCTGAATGTACTGTGTACTTGAATTTGTAAGCAAGGGAGGTTTCCTTTGAGACATTGTGAAGTCACAGGGTTTTGTCTGTTATTAAAAATCCAATTCAAAGTCCCATCATTCAGGGGACTAATGTAAAAAGTCTTTCCACAGAGTTGTGCACATTTTAATTATGGGAGGGCAAAACGAGGGTTTGGTGCCCCAGCTTCTACTTAAATACATGATGAAGGGGAGCCTTGGAGTGTGGAGGGCCAGAACTCATAGACGGAAGGAAAGACACAAGGATGGACACTCAAGCTTCCTTGAGAGGAACCTGTTGTGACAAGTGACATCCCAAGCCAACATAGGATCTCCACTTAAGAAAGGAGATTTTTAAGCTTCAATAGGACTGTAGGGTCAGTGTCTTCAGGGTGGGGTGCCTGGGTCTTGTAAGGGTGGTCTACCAGGGGATGTCCACACTTCAGCCCCTCACAAGTATGTCCTGCCTGGTGTCTTTCTAGAACAACATGGAATGTGTCACAATATTTTTTGAAAGTCTGCCAAGCTTACTGCTGGAAGGATAGGTCCATAACATACTGGTAGGTGAAAAAAAAAATGTGTCATTTTAATTTTGCTTAAAACTTGCATATAGATGTATAGTTTTTTATACATACAAGAATATTAGAATAAAAGACACAAAAATCCTAGAGTATAAAATTCATGTGTGGTTTTTTTAACTTGTTTTCTCACTTTTATTTTTTCTAAAATCAATACATGGGAATGCAGTTACTCAAATTTCCACAGTTTACATATGAACAACTCTTCCAGAATTTGCAGAAATTCCTGTCCTTTCAACATGTTTCAGAAAAAAAAAAAAAATACATGTTGCTTTTATTATCCTAAAAATAAAGATTTATTAAAGTGAAATGCTGTACAAGTCTCTTGCTAGGGAGACCAAGGTATGAATTGTATCTTCTACTCCTTTGGCATATGATTATGTCTTCTAGTTAATAAAACCAAATGATGCAGAAGAGAAGCAGGGAGAGAAGAACTCGGGGGTGAACTCAGTACACTGATAATCAAAGAGTGAGCATGGCCACAGGGTGGCGGATCCCGCAGGTCTCCAGGGGGGTGAGTCACCAGTTTAGTGATCAACCTGCTCTTCGCTCTCTGGGGGATAGAGGGCGCTCCTTCAGGGCCCTTTCCTCAAGATGACCCAGGAGACTTGACCACAGGACACAAAGCAGGACTGGGTGGGTCTAGGTGGTGCAAGGTGCGGCCTGTGCATTCATGGCCTGTGTTTGCCCAGTTCAGGCAGTGTCGTTTGGCAGGTGGGTGTGGAGGACAGAATGTCCACTGCTACTGAAAGCACAGCAAGCCGGGCCAGCCAGGTGGCCTCCATAGCTACCTCCTTCTCAGCACAACACCTTGCCAACGTCAGGCTTTCAGGGATGTTCCCCACCCCTGACTCCAGGTATTGTGGTATAAGGAAAAGAAGTGAGGTGACTAGGTTTGCATCAGTTACCTTCCACTAAGCGACCTTGGCAACTGCTTAACATCTTGAACCTGTGTCTGTATTGGTAAAAATGGAATCATATAATAATACTGTCATTGAGTTGTGAATGTACATATATACATGTATATTGTGAGTTTAAATATATATACATACATACATATACATACAGGGGGGCAGTACTTGGATTTTGAACCCAAGGCCTCATGCTTACTAAGCAGGCACTCTACCACTTAAGCCACACCCCAAGCCCTTTTTTGCTCTATCTATTTTTCAGATAGAGTCTCAAGTTTTTGCCCTGGACTGACCTTGGTCCCCAACCTTGCTACTTATGTCTCCTGTGTAGCTGGGATGACAGGCACGTGCCACCATACCCAGCTCATTGGTTGTGATGAAGTCTCACTAACTTTTTGCCCAGGGTGGGCTCCAACCTCGATCCTCCCAATCTCCACCTGGGATTGCTAGGGTAAACCACCGCACTGGGTGAGAATGTATAAATTAAAGATGCTTTGAGACATCCAAAAAACTAGATAGCATTTGTTGCCCTCAGTGCAGAGAAACTAATGCAGATACTTTAAAGCGACTGAGGCCAATAGGAGAAGAGGACCAGGAACTAGAGAAAAGGTTAGTTCGAGAAGAATTAATTTACAAGGTAACACACATGTACAGGAAAGCAATGCAAGTCAACTCCCTGTATAGCTATCCTTATCTCAACTAGCGAAATCCCTTGGTCCTTCCTATTATTGCTTATACTCTCTTCAACAAAATTAGAGATAAGGGCAAAATAGTTTCTGCCTGACAGCAAGGGGGTAGAGGGAGAAAAGGAGGGGATGGGAGGGTAAGGGAATGGGTGGGGGGAAGGGGGCAGAAATGACCCAAATGTTGTATGCATATATGAATAAAAGAAAATAAATAAATAAAAGGATATAAGTACTGAAAAACAAAGATGCTTTGTAATTGTATGGTAATAAGCAAAGGCTAGTTGTGCTCATAAGGAGATGAAGGCCTATTCTTCTGCACCCATTTTTTTCTTTTTCTTTTTTTTGGGGGGGGGAATTCATTTTTTTCCATCAAGACTGGACCTGATTAGATAAGAGTCACAGTCATAAGTCACCTGGACAAGGAAGCCTCTGCCCACCTTTACCATCTCATCTGCCATCTTCCAGCAACTACATAGTCTGTCCTGATGATCTTGGTTGCCAACAGTTTGGAGAGGTTACAATGACAGCTTCAGCTGAAACACTGAGACAGCAGGTCATAGACATCAAGTGGAGTTGTAAAACTAAGCAGCTGGAACCTTGGCAAAGGGAGGGTGGTTCAAGAGACTCATACACCACCACCCACATGGAGGGTTTGTGGGAAGAGAGGTCTGAGAAAACTTTTGAAGACTTTCTTGTTTATTGAGTCCCAGCCCTCCTTTCCTTAAGGAAGAACAAAAGCCAAGTGTGATGTGCATGCCTGTAATCCCAGTATTCAGGAGGCTGAGGCCGGAGGATTCTGAGTATGAAGCCATCCTGAGGTACATAGGTAGATTCTCAAAAAAAAAAAAAAAAAGAGGAAGGACAGAGGTTGAGTCCCCTTTTACGTCAATTTAAGAATGAATAGCTTTAGAGAGTTCCCTTGGAGATAAATGAGAGTCCATTACAGTTTGGGGCAGAAACGGGGCAGGCTGATGTCTGTCTCCAGATGGGAAGCCTAAAGGGTAAGGAAAGCACGGCTGGGCACTGACAAGCTGGGGAGAAGGCCCAGCTGTCAAAGGCCTGCCCTCCCAGGGGAGCAGGGTGTGACTGCAGGTCTCTGGGCCCAGGGCATGGGCAGGAGTAGCTGGGTGGGTCTTGAGCTGTGTCCACTGAGGGCTGGAGGTAGGCAGCTGCACCCCCAGGGTCTGGGAAGTGTGAATTAAAGCTATTTCACCCAGCTCAGGAAGCTACAGGAAAGAAGCCCCAGAGAGGAGACAGATTTCTGAAGAATCCTCAAAAGCTCCCCAAAAGCAGCTCTGGCACCTGCCAGCCCAGAGAGTACAGAGCTGGTTAATGACAATGACAGATATGTTATCAAAAGAATTTTTCTACTCCCCACACCCTAATCCCACAGAGATCAGAAACAACAGCTCATGAGTGTGGAGGGAAGTGAACAAGGAAGAAAAAGGATGAGGGCCTCCTCACTCCCTGCCCGTGTACACAAAATCCCTGTCACCCCAGTGTCACCACGTAAGGGTGGACATCCTGATTTCTGAACACGAATGTGACAATACAACTTCGTGTTTCCTCCATAGTGAACTCTTAGAATTTTCATGGCTCAGTCTCCATTTTGAATATAGGTGTAACACTGTCATATAGAAAGGGCTCTGTCCCCCTTGACAATTTCCTGTTCTCCACCTCCTCCCAGTTCCTCAATGTGGTCCATCCAGATATCTGCCTTAGGCACCCACCTCCTGGTGACCACCTAACTATGGGACAGCAGATACAACCTGCTTGCCCCGCCCCACTGAGCCCTGAGCCCCACATGAACTGTGCAGATAGGCTACAGGGACATCAGTGTGACTCCAAACAGTCACCAAACCCACCCATTAGAACTCCCCACAGAGGCCTGCTGGGTAAGGCACCGAACCCCAATAAAGGCTGCAGCCCACAGGCTTCTCTCTGTCTCTTGCTCTCCATTTGCTGACTGAGCATGTCTCAGGTGGTTCCTGTCTCTGTCCCATTGACTCTGAAAAGCTCTTATCCTTGGAACCTGTATGTCACAAACTGCTTCTCTTAGCTCATGTGTTTCCTTGGGTTGCCTCTTCTATGACTCCCCTTACCTACACACCCAACCCTAACTTCTTTTCTGTTCAGGAGTCTCCCAAAGACTCCATCTTGGTAGGATAAAATTAGACATAGGTCAGACAAGAGCCACAGAGTGTCTGCCAGCTGGATGCCAGTGGCTCATTCCTGTAATCCTAGCTACTCAGGAGGCAGAGATCAGGAGGATTGTGGTTCGAAGCCAGCCTGGGCAAATAGTTCACAAAACCCTATCTCAAAAAAACCCAGCACAAAAAAAGGGCTGGCACTGTGGCTCAAGTGGTAAGAGTTCCTGCCTAGCAAGAATGAGGTTCTGAGTTCAAATCCCAGTAGCTCACACTCAAAAAAAGAGTATCTGCCAGTTCAAACTAGCTCTGTTAATAAGGTCAAGGGTTAGACACTTAGGCATTAGGCTGTCCACAGGAGAAAGAAAGAGCCCAAGAGAGGTCTACCATACCCCCCCAAAGACACACCCTGACACCTTCCCTGGAGCCCTGGCAAGGCAGGGCTGGAGCTTAGATCTACAACCCAGAGGGCAGCCTCCAGACCAGACTGGAGGAAAATCCAACATCCCAAGCAGCTTGGAAACTCCTCCAACTTCATCAGCTGAACCTTGGCAGTGAGAGAAAAACCAAGCTGCTTTGTGAGTACACCTGGGGAATGTGCTTATTCAATGTATCATGGAACAAAAGCTCATTTATTGAGCATTGTTGAGACTAAGGCAAGCTCTTTTCCAAGCATCTTACTTTTATTAAATCATTAAGCCTTTTCAACAACCATATACTGTGGTGTTTTCATGTTACTGATGAGAAAACTGAGGCACAGACAAATCAAGTAATTTGTCCCAAACTCACATAGGTAGAGAGTAGTAGGGATAGAGTTCAAGGTCAGATCCATCCTTCAAGCCTTCACAAGAGCTCTCCTCTCCAGGTTCCTGTAGCAGCTCACCTCTTACTGAGGGTTTCTTGTTGAATTGTGACCCATGCTGAAATCCCCAGTTAAACAATAATCTTCTTTGGGACAAAAGTTATATCTCATTCATTTTGTGGGGTGAGGACAGGACCTCAGAACATCACTCTGTTCTCACCTCCTAGGAGCCAGGAACCCAAAGAGACATGCCCGCCCCTCTGCGCTGACGACTGACTTGTGTGCTCTTGCTCGGCCCTGCTTGGGCTGGCTCTCTGATCTCTGTGATGGAGAATTGGGAGCAAGGGCTGAAGTGAAGCACACAAGACCTGAAGGCTGGCCCTGGGAAGGAGTTTGGGGGGCAGCTTAAGAGAGGGATAGGACAACTTTGAAGACTGAAGACAGTGGAGAAGAAAGAAGAGAGCTATTTTAGGAGATGGGCCCAGGGCTGGGTATGATGGCTCATGTCAGTAATCCTAGCTACTCAGAAGGTAGAGATTAGGAGGATTGCAGTTGGGGGCCAGCCCAGGCAAAAAGTTCCCAAGATCCCATCTCAACTAAGCCAGGTGTGATGGTGTGCACCTGTCACTCCAGCTATGTGGGAGGCATAATGAGGAGGATCGCAGTCCAGACCAGTTTGAGCAAAAACACAAGATCCTATTCCAAAAGATAAGGAAGGCTAAAGGGGCAGGGGATGTGGCCCAAGTGGTAGAGCACCTGCCTAGCAAGAGAAAGGGCCTGAGTTTAACCCTCAGTATGGCCAAAAAAAGAGATAGAGAGATGGGCCAGAATCCCACTTCAGAGAGTATGACTGTCAAAGTATTTGCTTCAAATTACATTTGTGGGAGGACTGTGGCTTTTGTTGGTGTTTGTACTGTTTTTCCTACTGCGCTCTGAAGCTCAACTGTATGTTAGTTTCCCAACCCTATTACATCTATATTCCCGAAACATAGTGTCTGACATAACGGTGGTGCTTGGTACATGTTTGTTGAATCGAATTTAAAGTAAATTGCACACCACCTTGTAACATAGCTACCTGCTTCATGCAGGAGGTGAGGCTGTCTGCAGTCTCAAGAAGAGACACAGAGGGACAGCCTGAGGGTAAGTTGGCTGCAGTTAAGAGCCTAAGAATTAATTGCTGTGTGGTTCACGGTTAGGGTGAGGCAGAATGACAAGAAGTTGGGATAGTGCTCAAAACTGTCCAAGTTTGGGCAAGGTGGCAAGTGTAAGATCCCCGTCTAAGATTCGAATTGCTCCTGGGATGGTGTGAGAAAGAGGAGAGGGTGGGAGACTGACCGCCCACAATCCTGGCTGTGTCTTTCACATCTGCGTGGTTAGAATGTCTTTCCAGCCCTTTCTGGGTAACTTATATTTACCATTTTTATTTTTAGGCAACCTTTGACAATACCCACTCTTTGAAACAGTCTGTCCAAGGAATTTGAAGAGGTCAACATCTTATATCAGGTATTTTATGAAAAGGCCCTTCTTTTCCACATGTGCAGTCCAGCTGGGTGCAGGTATTTTACTAGAGAAGCCAGCCTTGAAATGTCCAGATGACATATAATCAATTCAAGACCAGTGCCCAATTTTCTCTCACTTGCTTGGGGAAATTTTTCCAACACTGGGGCGCAGAAGATGGCCTTGAAAGGGAGGAATCAGTGTCCCTTCAACCAGGAGTTCAACTCAAGGTTTTATCACTGTCATCCTTGAATACAAGGCTAAGAACAGATCGAATCTCTTACATTAGACAGTTGTAATGTCAACTCAAGCATGTGTATTACCCAGAAATTTCTAACAAGGACCAGAACACTCATCCTCAGACCCCTTCAGTGTGAGGGTCTTCAGCACAGCCTTGAAGATAACTCCTAAAATGCCTCTGTCCACACGAAATGTCACCAACTCCAAAATAAACTTACCCTTTCACGTTGCCAGTGCCAAGTGATAAATGCCTCAATGTAGAAGAGCCAAATAAGATAGACTAGAGAGGAAGAATGAGACCTCTGGCTCTTCCTGCCACTTAGAGACATTGTCAACAATTCCAGGACAGTGACTTTATAATTATGCAGGGAAAGGGCTTCTTATAAACACAAATAACAGAGAAATATTTTGAACAGGCACTTTACTGAGCTTTGTCAAAATGGTTTTTGCCAGGTTCCAATAGCTCACGCCTATAATCTTAGCTACTTGGGAGGATCATGGTTTGAGGCCAGCCTGGGCAAATAGTTCACAAGACCCCATCTCCAAAATACCCAAGCAAAAATGAACTGGAGGCATGGCTCAAGTGGTAGAGAGCCTGCTTTATAAGCATGAGCCCTAAGTTCAAAACCCAGTCTCACCCCCCAAAAACATGGTTTTAGATGTTTGATACACATGAAAAGGAACAGGACTTGCTTTTCTACTTGGTGTAATGTCAATAGGTTTGTGTCACCTCTCCACTTAATGTTTTGAGGCAGAGATTGATAGATACATTATAAATTAGGGCAGCGCCCCCTCCCTCCATGCTTGGGAGGACTTGGGATCACCTACCAAGAATCATATGCAGGGCCCCTTCTCAGTTATATAACTTAGACATAAGTCACATAGGGGTGGAAAGCACCTGCTGCCCAGAGGGAAGGAGACAGTGGGACCGTCTACACAGAGTCCTAACCAGTAAATACGTCTCTGTGTTAGTAAGTTTTCCACCACTGAGACAAAAATACCTGAGATAGTCAACTTATGGGGAGAAAAGCTTACGTGGCACGTGGCTCAGAGGTCTCAGTCCAGGGTGACCATGGTGAAGCAGAACACCAAGGCAGAGCATCAAGTAGAGAAAACTACTCACCTCATGGCAGCCAGGAAGCAAAGAAGAGAGACGGGGGTAGCCAGAGTCCCAATCTCCACTTCAAGGAAACACCCCAGTGACCTAACTTCCTTACACTGGGCCCTACTTCTTCACGTTCCTCTTACCTCCCCAAAAGCTACAACTTGGGACCAAGCCTTCAACTCAGGAGCCTTTGGGGGGTCATTTCCACACCACAGCACCTTAATTTGCCCTACAGTCATCTAGAGACAAACGAACCAACTTTCATGTTCCAAATGGCATTCTATATGGCAAGACTACTCAGGCTTCAAAATGGCGCTTAGCAGGAAACACAGGGAAGTCTGGACAAGGACCTTGATGACAGGAAGGTTCACAGGGTCAGGCTGGTATTCACACAGCATGTATCTGGGGGCGTTAAGTAAGGACAGGCACGTGCACTGAAAAACCCAGGCAGCCCATGTGACGTGCCTTGGCCAAATCCAACTCTAAACAAGGAGTGCGCCTGTCATCGTTGACATACCCACGCAAGCTTGGGCAGGATCTGGACCAGAGGGCACCATCGCAGTGGAAAACCAAATCTTGCACATGTCTCCAACAGCAACACGGAGTGTCAGGGAGGAGTAACTGCAGGAGCCATCTGGTCAGGCTCCTTTCTACTCAGCCTGCAGAAACAGAACTAGATCCCTTTGGCTAGGTAACGTGTATGCAGCTACTCATCCAGTTACCTTCATTTCCATCTCTCTCACAGCTGCCGTGTGTGTGAGAGCAGGTGAGTGGCTTTTAGCAGTGTTGACTGATGGGTTACTTGAGCCTCTGGATAGTTAACCTGACAAGAGTCAGGCTACCTCAGTTGGCCCCATTTTTAGAGAGGGCCTTATAGAAGTCTCTCTGAAGTGGCCATAGCAACAGTACACAGACTGCTGGAAAAGTGCAGCTCCTCCCCTGATGGTGACAAAGGACCCAATGTTCCAGGGACCAACTGACTGCTGAATAGCATCAGATCTCTTCTTTTCAGCTCCATGACCACCTACTCTGCCCAAGGTAGCAAGGAACTATGACCCCCTAACTCCACACTCTGCCCAAGGCCTCTTTACTTTCCTTCCCCTGGTTCTCAGAAGGACTGTGGGTGACTTGCCTCTTTCTCCTGCGTCCTCCTAGGCTGGGAGCCTGACTCCCTGTGCAGAGGAAGCAAGGGCCCCTGGGTTCACCCCAGGACAGCATGGTTTCTCTCAGGTGTCAGTCAGACAAGCATAAAGACAAATGTCACATTCCCTTCTTCTCTAAAGTAGAAGAAAGTGCCCGAAAAGAGACCAAGTGGGCTGGGCTAACCTTAACATGTAAGTGCCTTGTTCTTAACACCTCTTAGTCACATAGGGAAGCCACTTAAAGGTGAGCTGTAAGTGGAGAGAAGAAAATGGATCCAGGGAAAATTAAATGGAGAATTATTTCAAATAAAATGGGTCTTCTGGCCCCAGGTCACAGACAACTTTCCACTCTGTCTCAGCATGTCTTGTCCTTAACTCAAATACATAAACACCTGTTGTTTTCATGTTGGTGGGTGTTTTCAGAAGACCATGAGAGGCATGAGATTATTCAGATCTCCCCACTTGCTTAGCCTGGATTCCCCAGAAAGTAGCATCTGAGGCAGAGGGCTGGGGTGCTTTAACTTTGGCATCACTCGAAATGTATTTATTTAGTGCTCATTTCAGCCTAGGTACTATGCAAAACAGTCTACTGAGCCTGGCTGAGTACCAGTGACTCACACCTGTAATCCTAGCCACTCAGGAGGCTGAGATTGGGAGGATCGCAGCTTGAGGCCAGCCTGGGCAAATAGTTCATGGACGCTGCCTCCAAAATGACCAGAGCAAGGTGTACTACACATGTGGCTCAAGTGGTAGAGCGCCTGCTTTGCAAGTGCAAAGCCCTGAGTTCAAACCCCAGTCCCACCAAGAAGCTACAGAGCCAGTCCTCGTCCTCACAGAGAAATCATTGGATGGGATCTAAAGTTAGCCCAAGGGAGTATGGGGAAGGAAGAGGTCACCATCAGCTCTTGCCTCCATTGGTCACAGGTTCACCCAAAGGACCCTACCCCCCCACCACCACACTTCTAGCTTGCACACACAAGGACACCAGTCTCAAAGAGGCAATGACAGGGGTTTTCCAAGGGGTGGTGAGAGGCGGCCAACACTCACATAGGCAAGCATGGTCCTACCCGTGTAGGGAAACTGGAACCCATGTGTACCACAGCTGGGACAAGAGGCAGGTGAGGCCAGAGTGAAGCACCACTCGTGGGAAGAGTTTGAAGGACAGGATTGAAGCAAAGGTCTACAACTCTGCACAGGGACTTGGAGAGCTGTGTATCTCCATGGCAGCTTCCCAGTATGAAAGATCCAGACTCCCCTAGAGAAACGCAGTGATGATAAGCACATGCCACATGGGGCAGGAAAGGGGACTTCAGAGAAGTCCTATGATCCTCTAAAAACATTTTATGCTCTGAATCATAGTCTATGTCCTCTTGCATTTCAGAACCTAGCAAAATCCCAGCCCCTTTCCTGGGGAGGCAGGCAGCAGGAGATGGTACAAATCCATAGTCAGGCTGGGTTCTAGTTCCAGGTCTGCCACCTACTGGCTGTGTGACCTACTGCAAGATCCCTAAACTTGAGCCTCAGTGTCTTCATCTGTAAAATGGAGAGCCGTGAATACAATGTTTAGTCTGTTGTCTGGCACCCAATAAGTTATTTCTTTTTGGTTGTACTTGGGTTTGAACTCATGGCCTCATGCTTGCTAGGCAAGCACTCTACCACTTGAACTACTCCATCAGTCTTTTTTTGGTTTTGTATTTTTCCAGATAGGGTCTTGTGAACTATTTGCCAGGGTTGGCTTCAAACCGTGGTCCTCCTAATCTCTGCCTCCTGAGTAGCTAGGATCGCAGGCGCCTGTCCCCAACAAATTCTTAAAAAATAGACGTTGTGGCTGGAGGCACGATGCACACCTGCCTAGCAAGCATGAGGCCTTGAGTTCAAATTCCAGTACTAAAAAAAAAAGTTACCATGAGGATTACTGTGCCAAACACAGTGCCTACAGGATTATCACGCTTCTCTGGGAAAATTAGGATAGTACAATACTAACCGTAATACATCATCAACTGCTTCTATTTTAACACCCCCTTGTGAGCAAATAGAAAACTTGGCAGCAGCAAAATGGCCTGAAACAGAAATGAAATTGCTAGCACAATTAGCATAGCGTCTTTCCATCTTTGCTCCAGGGTGCAAGTGCAATGTCAGGAGTGAGTCAGTTCTGGCAGGAGAGAAATGAGTCCATCCTAAAAGAGCTCTGGTATTCCTTGCCTCACTAATCCTGTTCCTTGAGACTTGTTCCTTCACCCCAAGGCACAGGCTTGTGACAGCCTTTGTCAGCTTGTGAAAACAGCCCCGAGGGCTTCTCCTTCATCAGCAGACAGACCCCAGCACGGACTAGAAAGCCCTGCTTTGCTTTTTGAGTACTTAAGACTCATGGCTTTTTTTCTTCTTTCAGTTACTTTGTGACTTTATTAGCTCCCAAAATGTCTATGGAGCCCTGAACTCGTGCCAGGGATTGCACCACCAGCCTTGAGGATGCTCAACTGAGCCTGGAGAAAAAAGTGCTTTAGAAGGGACACATAGCCCCAGACCCATGAGCACAGAGATTCAAGCATTTGTTCAATGAATACACTGACTGCTCCTTGCCCAAGCACTGGGCCAAAGACAAAGACAAAGCCTACTTTTCATAGCCTACTGATGGAGGGACACGCTGACAAATAGACGATCACAACGCCACCAGGCTGAGAGTGGGAAGAGGAGAGAGTGCCAATGGATCCTTTCCTGATATGCTTTCCAGTGACCCACGCTGAGCTGCCTGCAGCTACACCAAGCCAGTCTGCTCTCAGGTCCCAGCGCATTGTCATTTCCAGGCTCTGGCTATCCATTCATTCTCACTTGAGTGAGAGGAATGTTTGTATTGTATGTTTGTATTTCATATTTTATGATGCTCTGATAAACATAGGTTTTTAAAAAAGGACTGAGAAGCATTCCTCTGTGCAATAGTGGTCAGGTAAGAGGCACCAATCTGGCTTGCCAAAATATCTCAAGGCCCAGGGCCTTATGGCTTATACAGAAAGAGAGATAGAGAATTCTCTCACTCAATAAAAGGACTGTTTAACAAGGCTCTTTCCAGCCCCAGAACTGCCCCTTCCCAGGTGATGACAATGCCCATGTCCTGGGGTGGAGTTTCTGTCCCCGTGTCCAAAGGCTATATCCGGTAAGTTGTCCTCACACAGGGAACAGCAGAGGGGAGGTGGATGAGAGACATGTCTCAACTGCTGAGTTAGCAGAAATGGACAGCTCCTCTCTGTCTTCAGTTTTAATCTTTTTCTTAGCACACACTGATAGTACAAGGAGGTTTCATTATGATAGGTTCATAGATGCATACAGTGTACTTTGGACAGGTTCATCCCATTATATTCCCCCTTTCAAACAGTATGAGGTGGGTCTTATTATCAAATTTTTAATTGGTGTATCACATACATACAGAAAATTATATCTCCCCCCCATAAGAACTACCCGGATGAGCAGCTGTGTCTTCATTTAAAATTTTTGTTTATTTATTTATTTATTTATTCAGTGATGTTAGGGATTGAACCCAGGGCCTTGTGCATGCTAGGCAAGTGGTCTACCACTGAGTTACATTCCTAGCCCTATATCTTTGCATTTAAAATGTCTTAAAGTCTAGATTATTCCACTTAAAGAGTTGAGTTTACCAAACCCAGTCAAGTCTTTGTTATGGCCCCTTCTCCACCATCAGGCCAAGGTGATGCCACTGTGCTCTTCCTGTGGTCTTGGGGTCTCAGCTCCATATGCCCAGCAAGCAACAAAGTCAGACCTAATCCACACAGCTCCACAGCAGCACAGATGAGGCACAGTAGGAATCCACAGATGGAGAAGAAGCCAGTTCCCCAAGGAAACACTGGCTGCAGAGATGTGTCTTTGCCTCCCACAAAGACAGCCTCTGGATGGTTATAGATAGCAGCAATTAACTGCTTACAGCTACAGTTTCTTAATTAAACAACTCATGCAGGTAGATCTCCCTTAAAAAGGAACAGTTTCCCTTGAAAGAACATTGAAGTCTCTGTCCCTCACATGACTGAAAACTCTTGAGAGTGCTAAATCTTTGCCCCATCTTTTACCACTTCCAAAAAGATTTCAAAGACTACCAGAAAACCACTTCAGAAAGAATATATATACATATATATTCAGCTCTCCCTTTTATTTTTCCAGGTCCAACATTTATTACTCCTTTTTCTTGTAACACCCTAATATTCTTTATCCATGCAGTTTAAATGGGACAAATTCACTGATAGTGACAATCAGAACTAATTCAAGCTCTATTGGGACTTTTTCTGAAAGAATGAGAGAATGGGTATTCATTCTGTTTCTTGGCTGGATTACTAAGAGAACGGATTGTGGATCTGGTGCTCAAGGCATCCATCTTGCCTTCATCTGCAAAGAAATTGCTGAAAGTAGAATGAATGAAGACACAAGGAGAAGAGCTAGCCTGTAACTCATTTCCCTGTCCAACTAGGGAGACCCCCTCCCCCCCAGGGAAAGAAGACAGGTGATCTTGTCTAATCTCTTTTAGACTGATGGTAACTGACCTCCTGATATACAGTTGGCAACATTTCAAGAAGAAAAGCTCTAATCTATGGAATGTTTCTTGCAAGCTGTCCCTGGTTTATAATCACTTCTGGTAAATAAAAAAACTGGAATCTATGGATATGAGACACGGCCCTCTTGAGAATGTCATGTAAACTCAGTAACAATCTTGCTAGAAAATGGAAGCATTTCATAACACAAACACTGCCAGCCACGTAAGATGAGCACCAACATTCTCAGAGATCGCTGATTGCCGTGAGCCACGTCACGCAGGAGAGGCTGAGGCTCCTCACAGCCACCGTGCCCACATGGCTCTCTGAGTTCTAGCATTGTTGTGTAACAGTGTCCTTTACAATTTAGAGGTTTCAACAACATGGTTTATTCTCTCTTGTGTTCTCTGGGGCCTCCACTGGAATAACTCAACACCTGGACGTGATTTGGTGGCTGGGACTAGAATCCCTTGAAGTCTCACTCTCTCATATGTGATGCCTGGGGCTGGCTCAGTGGCTCAAGTGGTAGAGCACCTGCCTAGCAAATGGCAAGTGTGAGGCCCTGAGTTCAAACCCCAATACTGAAAAAAAAAAAATGCATCAAGTCATATGTGATGCCTGGGAGCTCAGCCCATCCCAACAATGGGGTCCTCTCCACCCAGGCTCTCTACAGCGTGGTTGGCTTCTTCATGGCTTGGTGGCATGGGTTCTAGAGTAAACATCCCAAGAGGAGCCGGAACAGCTCATTTCACCTTTTACAACCTAAACTCATAGACTGTCACTACTGTAATGTTCACATGCCCACAGGAATTTTGGCAGGACATGGAAGGGAACTTAAACTCTGTCTGTCGAGGGGAGGAGTGGCAGTGGCACATAAGAGGAACACACATCTTGGAAGGCAAAAGCTGCCTCCTGCTGCCTTCCTGTACCATTGCATTGATTATCTTTTTTGAGATTATTAGTAAGGATCACTATTAAGGGTCAGATCTCTGATTTGACAGAGGAAATCAGAACTGAAAGATGACAAAGAAGAAAGACCCAGGATAACCATGTTTGTGCTCCATGTTTGGCTGTGTCTGAAGTCCACATCCTTCTTGCACAGTCCAATTGCATGAGCCAATAGTATTTTCTTCTTAATATAAGCCTGTTTGGTTTGAATTTTATAAAGAATAACATTGTGTATATGCATTATTTATCACCTTATTGGGTGGTATTTTAGGCTATTTATAAAAATATGCACAAATTATGCAGCAAAATTTAAACAATATATTTTAAGAACTGAGGAAATTGGAACCAAGAGAAAATAAACACAGAAAAATTAAATATTAAATCCAGAAGGGTATTATCACTACAGTTCATGTTGGAAGATCACTTAAGGAAAATGGGAAAGACCAGCTAAGAAGCTGTTGAAACAATCCAGGCGAGGGAGAGAGAGAAATACAACAAGCAGGTAGATTCCATCAGATTTGTTGGCCAACTAAATGTGAAAAATAAGGTGTTTGGGAAGGGGGGAGGGGCAGGGAGGCAGATAGGGTGCAGTAGAAATGCCAGAGAGTTCCCATGCTTCTCACCTTAGTAATTGAGGCAGTTGGAAATACAGCCCATTGAGAAAGAGATATCAGAATGAAAAGCAACTTTGGGGGATCATTTGGGGAAATGAGTAGTTCTTCTTGGACATTTTGAGTATAAGGTGCCCAGGGGCCGTGCCAATAGAGATGAAAAGGGTCAATTGGTTTTCTAAAACTGGAAATGAGGAGAGACTGTGAACTGAAACCATACATTCAGTCAGCAATAAGTACCTTTTAAGATCCTAATATGCCAAGTGCTAGAGATAAATAAGTCAACAAAATAAGCAAGGTTTGTGAGCTCCTGGAGCTGCCATTCCAGCAAGAGTAATCAGCAGACAAGTGACAGTTGAGACGATGGATGTGCATGATGTCACCCAGGAATGTCGTCTGGGGCAAGTGGTAAAACTCCATTTCCGTATATTAACAGGAAAAGCTCAGGCAAGAATCCCAACAAAGGACACTGAAGAGGAATGGCCAGAGAGGTGAGGTGAAAATCAGAAGGGTTGTTCACTCAGGAGAGAGTTTGTGAACTGTATATGAAGTAGTAAAGTATTACACAAGTTTGATTGCCATTTCTGGCCCTCATCTCTCTCTATCTAAAATCACTTTAAAAATCTCTGTCTCACCTGATTTTCTTGCAGATGGGGAAATTTTTCACCTTGGTACATTTTGAATGGCCTGGCTAGTTAGTACCTTGTACCATGTTAAGACAGAGTTAGTGGTGGATGTAGCTTATCTATCAGTGCGTGTGTGTGTGTGTGTGTGTGTGTGTGTGTGTGTGTGTGTGTCCTGTATGGTTTCTCTAGCCAGATCAAGCTACCCAAGGCAGGAGCTGGACATTGGTTTGTTATTAGTTCCCCTAGCATACTAAGTCACTCAGCCAAAATGTATTGAACTGCATATTCTCCCATTCTGTCAGCTAAGCATTTAGATTGGATCTCTGGGCATGCGCACAACCTATAGGGAAATAATATGTTTTCTTCCCCCTAATCTCTATTGTTCCTTTGCACAATGTGTTCTCATGTGACAGTTTTTATTCTGAAGTCAGAATCAAGGTTTCAAGGTTTCTAAGGCTAATAAGCAGAGCATTTAGTCTAGCCAAGCCCAAAACAATCAAGTTCTCGCGAGATTTGAAAGGTAGCCACAGCGGCAAGAAGCTCAAAGTTGGACAGACCTGAGGGACAATGGGGATGACACGACTCTAGTCCCTTCATCATACAAATGAAGAGCACAGATCCAGAAAGGTTCCAAAAAATTGCAAGTGCAGAGATAGAGCTGGGATTCAAGCCAAAATCCTGGACTACCGGATTTTGGATCCTTGCACAGCCCCAAGGTTTGCTCTTGACTGAGTTCATCTATAACTCTAGAGTACTTTGCCCTGTGCTGTTCTGCATCACACATAAAACCTGAGCAATGATGCAGTGACTGCGAATAGCCTGTCCCTTGGGGTTGGCACAAATGAATGAATAAATGATTGCTGATTACCACTGCACTGCACTCATCTACTATTTCTATAACTTCCATATATTAATGCTTCTAATCAGCATTCAGTATGGCGTAATATTTGTGCGGTACTCCAGCCAGAATCGATCTTAAATTCTTTCTTTGCAAAACCTGCAAACCACTGTCTTTCTTTGAGACTCACTTTAGAATGGCGGAATGAGGATCAATATCATTAATAAATACAAAAAAAACCCAAAACACAACAAAAAACCCAGCAACTTTAAAGTGATCACTTGCTCCTGTTTACATCTCACCTAAAGATCAAATCTTTTTGTGACATTACAATCCTCTCCAGTGGCAACTAAGTCTGATGTCACAAACAAAGGATCATCACTCTAGTCGAGGAATAAACAGAAGGAGGAGAGGAGCGATCCTGTTTCTGTGTGAGTATTTCTGGAAATGTGTTTTGAGGGAAGGCACAAAATAGAAAATTCCTTTGATTCTCACATTTAGTAATAATAATGGAAGAATGCCACATATCTCTTAAGTCTTTTCTAAGAGCCAAACACCTTGCTGAGAACTTTTTCACATATGTGATCCTAATTGATGTTTGTACAACTCTTCAAAGGAAGAAATATTCATAATTCACTAAACAGAAGAGCCAACTTAAAAAGGTTAAGCAAATCACCCTGTTTTTATAGATTGTGAGTGACAGAACCAAAATGTCCTATGAGTGAGCTAAGAATGAAATGAGATATTTGGAATACGAAATAAGATAGAGAAAAATTCCATAGACTAGTATGGAAACCACAAATGGCAGAGAAAAGTTATCTTCTCTTCTACAGACAAAGCTCCAAAGACCTAGGGAAGTTAAGCGGCTTTCCCAAGAGCAAGTAAGTAGCAGAAGAATAAACTTTCCATACGTGTTCTAGCAGTATCCTATAAGGAAATTGTAGTGTCATTAACCATAAAAATATGTACCAGAGGCTGTTCTGGGCACACAGCTTATCTCATTGCATCCTTACAATGATAACCCTGATCACTTCATAATAATCCCTATTTTACAGATAAGGAAATTAAAGCCAAGAGAAAAAGAAAATTAGAATATGCCAATTTCCCTAATTTGTATACATGCAGTACCAAGTCTCCCCACTGCTGGTTTTACATTTATACCTTTTGACTATATCGTTATTAGGTATTAAAAATGGAAAGACTGAATTTCTTCCATTGTCAAAAAATAAGTTTTTTCCTCACCTACCACTGAGTTTCAAATTTCCACCATTTGGTCCATTCCTTCCAAATTATAGAAGAAAATGCCAATGTCACGAATACCCATTCCCCCTCCACATCACTCAGCCCCCTTGTCATTAGCACTGGAATATGAGAAGTGGCTACATGTACTACTTCTGGCCCACACCTCAAGAGCATGGGTGTGTCCCCTTTGCACCCTTGTCCTTCCCTGCTGGCTAGAATCAATGTGGAGGTAATTGAGCTTGAACTATGTGGGTGAGGGCCACCCCCGACTGAAGGGATGGTAAAGTGAAATGAGGACACCTAAATCCTTGAGTGACTGTGTAGAGCAGATCCACCTGCCAACTTGGAACATTTACCTCCAGCCAGGATCTGAGAAAGAAGGAAAAGTATATACTCCTGAAGTCACCAAACTTTTGAACAATGACAACTAGCTATTGCTTTAAGCATGTCATGCAGCAGTAGAGGTTGACGCAGGTAATATATTGACCATCTCTCACTGGGCCTTTTTGTGGTTCTCACAACAGGAAGTGAGCAGCTAATTCAAACAGAAAGTGATTTTTTGAAAGGCTATTGAAAAGTCATACAATTCAGGGGAAGCCAGAAGAAGCAACTTTAGGAAACCAAGTAGGATGAGAGGAAGTTAGGCAGCTGGACTCATGACCCAAAATTATGCCACAAGAGCCACTAGGAGAGATCATCCTTGTAGATACTGCAGGACACTGGGCACTGACTAGTCACCAGAGCCAGTGCTGGAACTGAATACCACTGATGTCACCATAGTCACCATGATGCCTGGACTCCATTGTTGCTGCTCTCAGAAAAAATACCCCCCAATGCTTCCTTGCCTCTCTTCCTCTCTTGTTCTGGATTCTCTCTCTCTTTTTGTCTGTTTCTCTCTCATCTCACAATTTAGCCCAGGTTGGCCTTGAACTCACTACCCTCCCGAGTAGAATGATTACAGATGTGCGCCCCTATGCCCTACCCCATTGTTCCAGATTCTAAGCCCTGGCCAGAGGACTTGATTGGCCATACTGGGACTAATTACCCAAGCCTTGCTTCTCAGGAAGAGGTATATAACTTCTTTCAAAGCAATTCTAGTCCCATTACTCTTGTAGGAAAGAGGTTCCAAGGTTGGGCACCCAAAATTAAAAATGAAAAAGTGCAAGTTGTCCTCCACAGTGGATGTCATTGTATGAAAACCCTCAGGTTTCAAAAGGGCTCTTGGATGGCTATTGATCCCACCAAGCTTGTGTGTTTAGTCTCCTACTTTGTCTTAATCAAAAGTCTTTAAGTTACAAGTGACAGGAACTTAATTGAACTTAATTAAAACAATTACGGTTTGCTTATTTTAAAAAAGACAGAGAGACAAAGACAAAAATCACTTGATCATCTCAATAGATGCAGAAAAAGCCTTTGATAAGATCCAACATCATTTCATGATAAAAGCCCTAAGAAAACTAGGAATAGAAGGAAAGTTCCTCAACATTATAAAAGCTATATATGACAAACCTACAGCCAGCATTATACTTAACGGAGAAAAATTAAAACCATTCCCTCTAAAATCAGGAACCAGACAAGGATGCCCACTATCTCCACTCCTATTCAACATAGTACTGGAATTCCTAGCCAGAGCAATTAGGCAAGAAGAAGGAATAAAAGGAATACAAATAGGTAAAGAAACTGTCAAAATATCCTTATTTGCAGATGACATGATCCTATACCTTAAAGACCAAAAAGACTACTCAGAAGCTCCTAGACACCATCAATAGCTATAGCAAGGTAGCAGGATATAAAATCAACATAGAAAAATCATTAGCATTTCTATATACTAATAATGAACAAACTGAGAAAGAATATATGAAAACGATTCCATTTACAATAGCCTCAAAAAAAATCAAATGCCTAGGTGTAAACCTAACAAAAGATGTGAATGACGTTTACAAGGAAAACTATAAACTTCTGAAGAAAGAAACTGAGAAAGACTATAGAAAGTGGAGAGATCTCCCATGCTCATGGATTGGTAGAATCAACATAGTAAAAATGGCTATACTCCCAAAAGTAATCTACATGTTTAATGCAATTCCCATCAAAATTCCACTGACATTCATGAAAAAGATTGAAAAATCTACAGTGAAATTTACATGGAAAAACAAGAGGCCACGAATAACCAAGGCAATACTCAGTCAAAAGAACAATGCTGGAGATATCACGATACTCAACTTCAAACTATATTACAAAGCAATAACAATAAAAACAGCATGGTACTGGCACAAAAACAGACATAAAGACCAGTGGAACAGAATAGAGGACCCAGATATGAAGCCACACAACTATAACCAACTTGTCTTTGATGAAGGTGCTAAAAATATACGATGGAGAAAAGCAAAAAACTGAAACTAGACCCATGTTTATCACCCTATACCAATATTAACTCAAAATGGATCAAGGATCTTAATATCAGACCACAAACTCTAAAGTTGATACAGGAAAGAGTAGGAAATACTCTGGAATTAGTAGGTATAGGTAAGAACTTTCTCAATGGAACCCCAGCAGCACAGCAACTAAGAGATAGCATAGATAAATGGGACCTCATAAAACTAAAAAGCTTCTGCTCAACAAAAGAAATGGTCTCTAAACCAAAGAGAACACCCACAGAGTGGGAGAAAATATTTGCCAGCTACACATCAGACAAAGGACTGATAACCAGAATATATAGGGAACTTAAAAAACTAAATTCTCCCAAAATTAATTAACCAATAAAGAAATGGGCAAGTGAACTAAACAGAACTTTCTCAAAAGAAGAAATTCAAATGGCCAAAAAAACACATGAAAAAATGCTCACCATTTCTAGCAATAAAGGAAATGCAAATTAAAACCACACTAAGATTCCACCTCACCCCTGTTAGAATAGCCATCATTAGCAACACCACCAACAACAGGTGTTGGTGAGGATGCAGGGGAAAAGGAACCCTCTTACACTGTTGGTGGGAATGTAGACTAGTACAACCACTCTGGAAAAAAATTTGGAGGCTACTTAAAAAGCTAAACATTGATCTACCATTTGATCCAGCAATACCACTCTTGGGGATATACCCAAAAGACTGTGACACAGGTTACTCCAGAGGCACCTGCACACCCATGTTTATTGTGGCACTATTCACAATAGCCAAGTTATGGAAACAGCCAAGATGCCCCACCACTGACGAATGGATCAAGAAAATGTGGTATTTATACACAATGGAATTTTATGCAGCCATGAAGGAAAACAAAATGTTATCATTCGCTGGTAAATGGATGGAATTGGAGAACATCATTCTGTATGAGGTTAGCCTGGCCCAAAAGACCAAAAATCATATGTTCTCCCTCATATGTGGACATTAGATCAAGGACAAACACAACAAGGGGATTGGACTTTGATCACAAGATAAAGCAAGAGCACACAAGGGAGGGGTGAGGATAGGTAAGACACCTAAAAAATTAGCTAGCATTTGTTGCCCTCAATGCAGAGAAACTAAAGCAGATACCTCAAAAGCAACTGAGGCCAATAGGAGAAGGGGACCAGGAACTAGAGAAAAGGTTAGTTCAAGAAGAATTAACCTAGAAGGTAACACACATGCACAGGAAATCAATGTGAGTCAACTCCCTGTATAGCTATCCTTATCTCAACCAGCAAAAACCCTTGTTCCTTCCTATTATTGCTTATACTCTCTCTACAACAAAATTAGAGATAAGAGCAAAATAGTTTCTGCCAGGTATCGAGGGGGCAGGGGGTAAGGGAGGGTGTGGAGGAAGGGGGAGAAATGACCCAAACATTGTATGCACATAGGAATTAAAAAAAAAAAGAGAGAGAGAAAAAGGAAGGAGGTATTGGCTCAAACAAGTAAAAAGTATGGGCCTGTCTGGGTACAAGGCATGAATGATGTCGCTGGGCTCACTCAACCTCATCCCTCTTCCTCTGAAGGTCCCCATATCACCATGGTTCTCCCTGTCATGGTGGCAAGACACCTGCTTGCATACGTGAAGACGTGTGAGTCTGTCTCTCTCTTGGTGCACCTGGAGAAAAGAGAGATTCTCTCTCCCAAAGGTGCACTGAAATCACAGCATGGCATCTCTACTGGCTCTACATGCCCACTGCTGAACCTGCCATCAAGAACTGGTAGTACAGTGAGTCAGTCAGTCCCCACCCTGAGGTCACCTCTACCCACACCAAAGGACTATATTCTCAAGGAAAGCCAGGATATACTACCAGAAGGAGGAGGGAAATGAAGCTGGGTAGACAAAAAACTAGAGATGTCAATGACAAAGGACAAATCAGCAGCCTGGCCTGGGACCCACACTTTGTAACAAAAGCTTAAAAATGTCACATAGTGACATTAAAATTAAATTAAAAATGTGGAATAGTGGTGCACACTGTAATCCCAGCACTCAGGAGGCTGAGGCAGGAGGGTCATAAAAGTTTGAGGACAGCCTGAACTAAATAGTGAGACCCTGTCTCAAAAAACAACAGCAAACATTATCACAAAATACAAACAAGGACAAAAGCCAGGAAATCAGAGATCTTTCTCCTACCTTCTGGGAAGCTCGGCCTTGTATCCACGATGTGAGTCTGACTGCTAGTCTAGAAGTATGAAACCACAGTTTGATGTGAAATAGGGTATCTTACCCTTGCCCTATTGACATGTGGGACTGAATAATTCTAGGTTGGAGGAGGTCAGTCCTGTGAATTGTAGGATGTTTAGTAACCTTGGTCTCTACCACTAGATGCTAACCTCTAAGACCAGTATCCAAACCAAAAATGTCTCCAGACATGGCCAAATATCCCCTGGGAAAACAACCATCCACCAGTTGAAAATCACCATCGCAGAAAGTAGAACAGAAAAAGAAGGGTTCTAAACACTAACCAAGAAGGTAAAACCCAAGTTGATGGGCCCATCCGGGTCCTCTGCAGCCCCAGGCTTGCATAGCTGTCCTGGGCAGGAGAACTGGGTTTCTGGCAAAACCAGAGCTCTCCCTGTCCTGCTCAAAACCTTGCTAGGGCCTGGCCTCAGTGGCACCAGCATCTCTCCTGTAATTCAAGTTTAATGTAATCTCAATGTCTCCTGAATGCAGAGATCACCCCCAGGTCATGTGCTCTTTCTCGGACATCACATCAGCACATACAGGTGTTGCCTTCATTTCATAAAGGTAGAAACTGAAGAGATCAGGAATTAAGTAGCTGCCCCAAAATCACAACTGATGAATGTGGAAGCTGAGATTGAAATTGGTGTGCATCATCCTCCAGGGCAATCTACACTGGAGCTTTTCTACTTCTGGTGGATTTCCCCACCCAAGCTCCCATGACTTACGATTTCTTTTCTGGGTTCTCCTTTCTTTTGAAATCTTATTTAATATTTTTGCTCATTCTTCCTTCCAGCTGTACTCTGTGGAGTCTGATTTGAGAGTTTAATCCTTTTATCTCTTTAGGGGAAAAATAACAAAGGAAACTAATAACAATAATTGTGACAATTGCTCACACTCAGATGCTTTGCTATTTTTTTCTTGGAGATCGGGTCGTTTCAGATATTTGCTTTGTGCATTGATTTAGAATTGTAGGGTTTCAATTAATCATTTTCGAGGCATTGGGAGCACATGCCTGAAACTCAGAAGACCTGGATTTTCATTTGGGCCCATCTCTGAACTTCATTTTACCAACTATAAAACTGGGGGACTGGACTTACTAATCTACAAGGATTCTTAGCAATTTGATGATTGGCACTAAGTCCAGAATTAATTCCATGACCATTTAAAAAGGCTTTGCAATTGTCACAATAGTTTTCAAAAAAACTGTAAGGGCTGCTTCATAGGGAGGTGGCTGGAAAAACAGTTCACAGCTGACTTCAACTGTGTTCCATGAGGACACAAAAGGGGGCAGGGCTATGTCACCTGAGTCTTGATATAAATGTTAATTAAAAATGCATGCCCCGCTGAAGGAGGACACCTAGTGAATTAGTGATGGCTCTCGATGTCTACATTGCAGGGTTGACAGGGATCTGGACAGGGCACAGGAGGTGGGGTGAGAAGGGAGGCCCTGACAAGGAACCATGTAAACAGAGCCTGGCTCAGAAGTTCCTTCTCTCCTCGTTTTGGGTATAGCCATGGCACAGCGGTCTGCCACCGCGTATTAGGTGAGCATGTTTCATTTAGCAGAAGTGGGGTCAGGCACTGTAGCTCCCACACAACCAGGCCAAGCTCTAGCCTTCTGGACCCTGCATGCAGAAGGGAGATGGGAGGAGCACTTTGTGGAGGTGACAGAGCCACCTGTCCCCCTGCAAACGTCCAAGTATCTCTGAGGGCCCGAAGGAGCGTATAGAGGAAGTGCACTCGTTCTGCCTCTCCCTAGCGCAGCTGCTGCCGAGCTGTTTTGCTGCCTTGAGTCTTCAGAGAATGTCTCTAAGGGATCCTCACATCTTTGGAACTGGAACTCAGCTGAGCCTCATGGTAAAGATGGCTGGAGAGCTCAAGAAGCAAACCCCTAGGGAATAGCCAGGAAAAGGTGTCTTACACCTTCTGTCCCCAATATGTGCCACGTCACTTCCCTTCTTGCTCCCTGTCCACAGACTCCATGTGGGAATATGGCACTGAAAACCAGTTCCCCCCTGGGCATCTCAAGTCCTGACAAACACGTTGGCTAAGCTGGGTAAGGACAAGCTATCACCCTGGTCGTGTTGACTATTGGCCCCAAGTGGTGGAGAGAGGACAGTGCTGAGGCATGTCAGATGGCTCCAGGTTGCCAACAGGTGGAGATGGACTTGGAGAGGGCTTGGACTCAGGGGTCATGGGTTGGGGGGGACACTGCTGAAAGGAGTGGAAACTTCGAGGGGGCACGAGTTTGTAGAGCAGCAGCGTGTCAGCTAAGAAGATGGATAACAAAGCCATCATTTGACACCGTCTTTTGTTGAGATACTGTGTTTCCTGTGCCAGATCACTTCTGGGTTATTGGAAAGCACAACATTGACAATGATTGTCACATATAAAGTTTGCAAAAACTTTCAAGTCACAGTTAAAAGAATAGTCAGCAATAAGCTTTATGAGCTGAGAAAGCTACACTGACTCCTCCAAGCAAAAGCATCCTCCATCCACTCCATCCATTTCTCCTCTATTTTATTCAGAGTGTGAGTCTTCATGTGCTTTATTTTTCACTGTCACCTAAATGTCAAGAACAGTCCTTGGGTTGTTCTCATTCTGTAGACGACCTGCTTTCAGTCTTCTGAAAGTGTACTCCTTTCCTAGTAAACTTTGCTATCATGTTCAATATTAAAAAGAGAATAGTCTTTGGCACATGGAAGAGACTCAATAACTACTTGATGAACGAATGAATGAATGTTTTAATCATCAGTCTTCCTACTAAATAGCAAGCCCCCTTTGAAAATTACCTCTATCTCCCTGGACCCATGCCTGACCAGTAGGTGCTGAATAATTTTTTTTTTTTTTTTTTGAATGAGGTGGAAGTTTCCAACACCAAGACCAGGCAGTGTTGTCTTTGGCTGCCCTGGAAATCATTTGCTCCACCCTCCCACCCATCTCCCCATCCCTCACCTAAAATTCAGATGAATTTCTGAGTTGTTCTTTGATAAGTAATGCATTCACTTCTTTCCTCTCCAAAATCATTTGTGCAAATCATTTATTTTGGCTAAAGATCAAGCCAGGCAAATGTCTAACCCTCTCTAATAGCAAAAAAAATTAACAGACAGAGCAAGGACAAGGCTTTAGGAAGGAGAAAATGTCTACCTCTTTGAATTAATTTGAGGAGCTTATTTTATATGAACCTGTATATTTGTAGGATCATAAATGGGAACTTCCACATCTCCCAAGCTTCCCTGTTAGTCCTCCCCCCACCCACCCCGAGGACATGGCTCACAGGACAGCACCTCCACCACTATATCTGCATAATAGACATAATTACTATTATTAGGGTGAGTGACAGCAACACTGTCATTAAAAATGTTGCATAATCATTCTTGTTTTTTCGGATGGTAAATTAAGGTCATTTCCATGTCCTCTTGAAAGGATTCAGCTGTCTATCTTCTTTCTCTCCTCCCTTCCCCCTCCCTCTCCTGTTCCATTACCTTGGTCCTCCCAACCCCCGCCCTCTCCCTCTTACTCCCACCCCCATTATCCATTCAGTCCCAGTATTCTTCTCTGGGATCTAACCAAGTCTCCCCCTTGCCCTTTTATTTTTGCATTGTGACATCTAAGACAAAATCACTATCCTTTATTTAGAAATGGGGGAGCCATTACTCACCACCACCCACCCCAGAGAGCTGCCTGACTTTCTTGCTGTGTGTCAGCATGATTGCCTTGTGAGGGCTTTCAGTAGGAAACCTGCTCCTCACACAGAGCTCTTGGTTGTGGTTCTTTGGAGCTTGAAATCTGAGTTTTAAGGGGTTGTGTTTAAAGTCCAGTTGGTGATGGAGAAGCAGAGCAAAGGCAGCCTTTTGCTAGAAGTTAACACCAGCTCTGAAAAGCAGGGCTTCCAAGTGGGAAATAGTAAATCCAAGTGTTCATAAAAAACCTAAAAGTAATTATAAAATTACCGTTTGTATTTGTTTCTTCAGGCTGCAATTACTACAAATTACTACAACCTAGCTGACCTAAAGCAACAGAAAATTATTCTGTCACAGTTGTGGAAGGTAGAAGTCCCAAATCAAGGAGGTAGCTCCCTCAGAAGCCCCTAAGAGGAGGACCTTTCCCTGCCTCTTAGCTTTGGGCAGATCCTAGCAATCCTTGATGTCTTTTGGCTCGTCCAAAACCGGCACCTTTACATGGCTGTCTTCTGGCACGTCTCTGCTTCTGTATGTACTTGCCTCTTCTTTTAAGGACAGCAGTCATCAGGTATAAGGCCCACTTTAATCCATATGGTCTCATGTGAACCTGTAAAGACCCTATTTCCAAATCTGAGGCTCCAAGTGAACATGAATTTTAGTGGGGGGGAGAATGGGGGGGAGTGAGGACATGCCATTTAACCCAGTCCATAATTTTTTTTTTTTTTTTTTTTTGCAGTACTGGGGCTTGAACTCAGGACCTTCACCTGGAGCCACTCCACCAGCCCTTTTTTTTGTGATGGATTTTTTTCAAGATAGGGTCTCATGAACTATTTGCCCAGGCTGGCTTCGAACTGTGATCCTCCTAATCTCTGCCTCCTGAGTAGCTAGGGATTACAGGCATGAGCTACCAGCTCCCAGTCCATAATTTAAAAGATATAGGAAGATAAATCGATTTTTAAAACATTTTTTCTGGATTTCTTCATATTCTCTTCTATAACTTTCAAGTGTCATCAGAGAGAGAAGAGAAGCAATTCAATGACATATTTCAGGTGTTTTATTAGCGGGAGGGTTGTTTGTTCTTAAGGTTTTCACAAAACCAATTTAGGGAACTTAAAAATTTCTTAAAAACAATCCTCCTTAACCTTGTTCTCAGCCCGGTACCCACATTTCCTCAGTGAAGAAAGGTTCCTTCCTTCTGCACTCCCCCCACTTAGGTACTTCCTCACCTGGGCAGAAGAGGGTATGCTATGAAGATGGAGAAACATCAAGGAGCTAAAGAGTGGAGGAGAATCCCTTGGGTTCTCAATGCCTCATTTCAGAGCAAGATGGAGCTCATTTGTGTAAACTTTGTACAGCTTTCTCTTAAGCTGGGATCCAATAATATCCAGTCACTAGAATTAAGGCTTCCTTCCTCATACTTAAAAGAAACTTCCAGTTCCTATGTCCACACAATCCTAGTGGAAGGAGGCAAAAGTCCGTTCACAAGCTACTTCAGGTCCAAAATCCTGTGTTTAAAAGACAAAAATCACAAAATAAACTAAAACAAAAAACCCACTGGTTCTCACCAAGGGACCGTTGGGCAATGTCTGGAGACATTTTTAGTCATCACGACTGAGTGCGTGTCACATGAGGAGACGTGAGCTGCTCAACATCCTACAGGGCTCAGGACAGTCCTTCACAACAAAGAATTCTCCAGCCCAAACATGAATAGTGCCAAGGTCAAGAAGCTCTGAGCTAGCACATAGAAAACTCTTCTAAATCATACTTTGATCGTGTTTCTCCCCTGCTCAAATGGCTGCATACTATCTTTGAGAATTTGAGCTCTTTGTCCTCTCAAACTTTCTAGAACTTTCCCTAAGCTTCCTTTTCCAGGCTTCTTTCTTCTGCTTCCCAACGCAAACCATCCTACCCACCACCCTAGGCCTGCACACACACTGCTCAACGTCTCCACAGTTCACTCTACTTGAAAACGTTCCCTTCCAGCCCCATCTCTCAACCTCAAGCTTTACTTGTCCCTCAGGGACCAGCCCAAGCTCCACCTCCTTCTAGAAGCTCTTTGGGAGCAATCTCTCCTCCCTCACTCAGTAAGCTCTAGCCACATGGTTCTCTTCACCATTCCAGCTTTTTCCCCGAGATCCTCATGTGACTGACTTAAATGTCATTACCTTAGAAAGGCCTCATGATCTCTTTTCTTGCCCAAGTTTTTGTCACTCTGGTTCCTTCATAATACCTGCCGCCATAGAGTATGCTGTCTATCCCTATGCTAACCTTCCTTCCTGCCTAACTTTTTGTCCCAGCCCCTGTACAATAACTCAAAATAAGGGTTCAATAAGTATTTGTCAAATTACTGAATGAGTACCCTAACTCACAGGTAGGTGTTTTCTTACTTAACTCCAAGGGTACATCTCTCATTTCCAATGGCAAAGCTGCCCCACCCCCTAGAATAGCACTATTTACTGCATGACATCTAGTAATTATGCACTGGATGAATAAGTGTCTGCCATAAATTTAATATCTACAGAGCTTCCATTCCAGGATTCCTAGATTTATACTCCACCGCAGGCCTGCTTTGGAGATAATTCTAAGTGGTTGATGGTGGGAACAGGAAGCAGAATTCTGATTGATTAATCTACCTGGCAGGAAGATTTGAAAATTGATACCCTTCTACTACTTTATATCACCAATATACCTCATTTATTTAAACACTGAGCCTTTACACTTTTTCTAGGAACCAATCTCCATTGGTCTACCTATCAAAATCTATCCAGCTCTTGTTCTGCAGAGACCTGGCAGACAGCCTCATCACTGCCACTGGATTTTGCTCCCCTGGACAGGTGTGAAGGAGCACTTTCATTTAACTTGCTTAGATTCGTCCATAATTTCCTCCAGTCATCTGAGGTATAGAGGCTGTCTCTTGATATCCTGTTTCTTCTTTTTCCATGCTTTGTAGAATTCTCACTTGGGATATCCACCTAATTAAAGACCATCTCTCAGACTGGTGGTGCCAGCTCAAGCAGTAGAGTGCTTGACTGGCAAGGGTGAGGTCCTGAGTTCAAACACTAGTATGCAAAAAACAAGACAAAACAAATAACAAAAAAATCTCCCCAGCTCCTTTGCTGTTAGGTATGGTTGTAACACAAAGTTCTGGACAATGGATGTAAACAGAAGATATATGTGCAACTTCCCAATGGTGCACTGAAAGATGAGTGCCTTCTCCTTTTTCCTCTTCAGGTTTAAATGTGGACATGGTAGTGCCCAACATGAAAATGAGGCTAATGTTCAAACACAGCAGAATGGTAAGATAGAAGGCAAGTGGGCAAACATCACACAGTCCTGTGAGGAGTCAAGAAGATTCCATGCTTTCCTACCTTTTTCATACTAAGAAAGTCATTAGCACTGTCTCCATTTTGCCAAACTGAGGTGTTCAAAGAAGGGGTGTTCCCACATTGCTCAATAAAATCAGCAGAATGTATTTCCCTCAGCATCCTCTGCCACCCAAGCTTCTCTTCATTGACCTGTCCTTGGCCTTCTCTGACTCTAGTCTTGACCTTGCCCGTGCGCAGTGATCAGAGGCACAATATAATCTGAACAGTGGATATTTTGAGAGGCCCTGAGCAGGCTATCTCCTGCCAGCAATGCTTTTTACATTCCTCACTAGAACTCACCCCATTTTTTTTTCCTGAGGTCTCCTTCAGCCCAGCCTTAGAGGTCCTTGAGAATGTGTGATCTGAGCTTGTCACTGTGGATTGTTTTCAAGTTATTAGAGACCCTTAGACATTAATACTCTTTGCTGATATCAAAGTGCTTTCAAGTGGCCTCCGCTTACCTCCACCTCCCTTTCACAAGCTGTTGAAAATAGATGATCATAATATCCCTAAGTCACCTAAATGGAAATAGCCAAGAAAGCAAGTGGGAGGGTGGTGGAGTGGCTCAAGAAGTAGAGCACCTGCCTAGCAAGTGCTGAAGTCAGACCCAAGTTCAAACCCTAGTACTACGTAAACAAATTTTAAAAAATCAGGTGAGGTCAGTGAACTTCTCCATGCACTGGATGTTCACCACCTGCTCAGGTACTCTCCTGGTCATGGAGGATACAATCCTTGAACACGAGGCTGCGGAGGCTCCATTTGCGGAGGGAGACAGACAAGGAACAGAAGAAAGAAAGGAGGAAAAGGGGAGGAAGAACAGAAAGCAGAAAATTAAGCCATTTCAAACTTCAATGAGCTTATTATGAAGAAAACACAGTGGGGCAGGGAGGCCTCTCCCAAGAGACATTGACCGGCTCAAATAACACAAGGCGGCTCCTGAGAATGATGATATGGGGAAGAGGGCAGCAGATGCCGAGGCCCTGGGGTGGAAGCCCTTGGTATGTCGAGGGGCAAACAGAAGACACTTATGGCTATAGTGAAGTAAATGAGATGGGTTCAGTTGATGCTCCTTGTAGCCCGAAAAAAATCCACACATGCAGTTTTGAAAGGTGAGGAAGAGAGGAAATGAGAGGCCTAACTTTAGCTAGTATTCTTCCCAACAAGAAGAGAGGAACTTCAGAAACTTCTGGACAGCTGGGCTCATGTGTGAATCCCCCCATTAATCTTGACGTCCTTCAGAAAGCCTGCAGTGTTTTTGGATCACGACGATAAGTACTGACAGCTGACAGTCTGCTAAGCCTCGACGTTAAATGCATCTTCCTCCAGCTTCTCTAAAATACACCCTGCTAGCGCACACAAGTGTAAAACTTCCTTTTACTAAGCCTGAATACTTAATGAGGCAACTCATCCTGAACGCAGGGATGACTGTGGCCTTGAATCCCCCTTTTCCTGCATTTATGACATCACAGCCCAGAAGGCCCAGTTCTAGCTTTGAGCTCCAGAGGTTCCAGTCAGGTCTCTGGTATGGATGAGCTGGGCACACAGGACTCATTTTTTGTCTTTGGACTTCAGAGTTTCCTCTGACATGAACACAAATACCTCAGAGACTAATGTCGGGCAATTGCTGTGTAGATTCTAGAATCTTCCTTTTCTCTATTTTTGGAAGTCATAATGTCTCCCTGTCTCTGGGACTTACCGTCCATTCTCCATCACTTCACAGCAGTTACTGCTGGCAGGTCCTTGGTCAGTGACAGGTTTGTTACCTGTGCTGTCGTGGAGACAGCCTGATGAACAAGACAGTGGTCCCCCCAAGAAGCTGGAGGCTAGTGGGGAACACAGCTGCTGAGCAAGTCACTTCTGGGGTGATCAGTGCTGTGGAGGATAAATCAGGTCCCTTTGGAAACAGCCATCCGTCCACACTGTCCAGTCCTGGGCCTGCAGAGCTCAACTCTTCTTAACGCTCTACCCGCCCTAGGAAATCTGCTCTGTCCTTTGAAGATTGTCTTACTTCCTAACGAACGCTGAAGAAAAACTGGAAACTAGTTTTGCTTTCTATCACTGCCCACAGTAATGAACACAGCTTCACCTCACCTTCCTTACTCCAGTCCAAACGTACGCTTGAACGAGGTCACCCAAAACATGATGTGGGGTGGTGGGAGGAGCCCAGCACTTGGCCCGAGATGATCTGGGCTCAAATCCCAGCTTTGCCTGTGACATGTCCCCACACACTCCAAGGATAATAACTCCTGTCCCCACTCCCAGGGTGATCGTGAGGATCAATGCAGTCATTTACATGAAAATGCTTTGCAAACTATAGATATTATTCTCGTGTCAGCTGCTGTTTCCCAAGTCTGAGCAGACTCTGGACTTCAGTTTTTCCTGACACTAATATACAGATTCCTGCTCTTCTTTTGTGACACCCTTCATTATCTGCTCCTCCTTCCACTTTTTATGTTCATTTAAAGTCTGAGCTATAATGGCTTCCCTCCCTGCCATACTGCTTCCTTTAACTACTTACTTCTCCCTTTCTTCCCTGTTGTGAGTCTCTGTAATACACAAAGTATCATTTAAAGCTTCCGTCACCTTCCTGGGACCTGTCAGAGTCATCCTCAAACTCAAAACTCAGATACTCCCTTTCTACATTTTAGTAATTTGGAAAACCAGTAAGTTCCAGACCAAAGTTGTCTCTCTCAGGCTGGGGCCAAGCAAAGCTCAGATGGGCCCTGAGCCTGTCCCCTTTGGTGGTGGGCCTGGAGGAGCTATCTAGGAGCCACGGGCACCAGCATTCCCTTTGATGACTTGATACAGTGGTACAGTCTCCACAGCTATTGATCTAGACATTCATCTTCACACACCAAAGTTTTCTAAGCAGGCCACACTGAAGCAGGCCTCATCAAACCAATAGTTTTTGCTCAGCTCTTCTTCACTGGCTGTCATGTCTCTGCTTGCTGTCTTCACCCTGGAACATGACCTCAGCTTCCCAGGCAGTGTGCTTCAGGCTGTGGCAAATGAAGTGGATTTACACCTGGTCTAAGAGGCCACGCATTGTTCCCTGGACCCACCAGACGTGGAGCAAGCATGAACTTCTCTTCGTTCAATGATCTCGGTGCAAGGGGTCAATGACGTCACCACCCACTCTATTCCTAACTGCGCAGAGGGCTTTTGCATCAGAGCTCTTGAAGTTAGATCAAGAGCGTCATAATCCTCTACTTGGGAAGTTCCAGTGGTTGCCAGGTGACACATAGGCGGGGATGGAGGAGAAGGCTTGAGGCTGAGGACTAATTGGTGTTTAAGTACAAACACGTGAAAACTCAAGCACATGTAAAGGAAATTAGTATCACTTTTCCACTTTAGTAAAAGGGTTCGCTGGATAACTGCAGTCAGGATGTAACTGCTTCATTGGAAGTGCCTTGCTGCCAGTGACAGTGAACTGGAAGCAAGAGGGATGCATGATAAAAGGCTAGGGTATTGAGGCAGGGGAGGGGCAGCCTCCCTCATGGTGCTGGCCACACAAGCACTTTGGAAGTAGCCCCTTCCAGGCTGTGGGAAAACAAACTGGGGCCCAGCACACCCCAGAATCTTCTCTGCCAAGGCTATGTGATCCTTGGAAACAGAAAGGAAACATCCCCAAAGAGCATCCTGTTAAAAAAGAAAAGGTGCCACCCTTAAGCAAAGATCCCAAGCAAGGCGGAACTATGGTCACATCCCCAGCTCTCAGACCTTTGCTCTAACAAGCAATGTTACCTTTCTTTGGAGTGACTTACGAGGAGTCCTGGAGAGTGTGTGTGTCTTCAAACAAAGACACAGGAGCAGTTTGCTTACAGTGCTGGACCAAGTCTTTTTTCTTTCTTTGTTCCCTTCTTTTAGCCTTCTTAATTCAATCTACCCATCTTCCATAGTCATTACCAAATGTCACCGAATCCCCTGTGTCAGACAGAAACAACTATTGTTTGTTTGGAACACAGGTTCGTTTATGTGCTGCAATAGGACCCATCTTACCAATGGCAAATCAAGAAGCATTTTTAAAAAAATAAGTATGGCAAGAGGAAAAAAATGTAACGTTATATTGTCCAAACCACTCAACGGGGGATGCCATCATTTTCACTTGCTGCAATCAGAGCCATTCATAAACCTCATCTTTCTAATTCTGAGCAGTTCTTTCAAATGTGTCCCCTAGTCTCTAACAATAAAAGCCTGAGGTTTTTGTTGTTGTTTTGGTAATTATTTTGGAACTATTTAAGGATATCCTTGGAGTCCTTTAAGAAAGTGTGCCTTTTTTTTCTTTTTTTCTTTTTTTGGTTTTATGGAAATGTTGACCCATCAGGATTTACTTAACTCCTCTTTGGTTATAGGCCTCTAAAGACAAAGCCATATCCATGGCAACCACAGGCTGCCCTGTAGAAGAGAGAGACACATCCAGACACAGAGCATAATCACTCTGTTGACTGATGACTAAGATCTTGAACGCTCTCCTGTACATTCTGACTCGCAGCTCGGGCTGGACTCCAGGCTGTCCTCATCCTCCAGGTCCAGCATCTATAATCAGAGCCACAGAAAGGCAACAGAAGCCGTTTTTTCACAGCCCTGGGGGTGAGGGTTATGCCACTTGCTCCCAAATGGTAGGCCACACTAAAAAGGAGGCTAGACTAGGATAAGTCATGCAGGGACCCCCTGGAGCCTTTGGGCTCTGGGCCTTTCTCTGCCTAGCTCCCGCTCAGGGCAGCTGCCCTCTGAAGCAGTCCTGGCTCCAGAGATAGGCCCTCAGACCTGGGAGGCACAGATGGCAAGAGCAGACCCCGCTAGAGTTCACGTCCAAGTGTTTAGTGATTCCCCCTGTCTCCCTTTCTTGAACCAGTGTGCCTCATTCCATCAGTCTTTTCTATGAGCCAATAAAAAACCTGACCAACTCACAAACCTGACTCAAGGGCTGTGCACACCAACCACCTCCCAGCTTTCTGACACCCAGGCAGGAAAAACTCATTGTGATATGCAGAACTCCTATTTGGTCAAATTTACATGGTGCAATCTATTTGGAAATAATGTTTTCAGTTTCCTTTTACTGCCTATATGAAAACAATTTCTGGTTAATTAATAGGATGTTTGGACTTCTAGTTTTAGTAGCGATATCCAGGGACAAACCTTTAGTTTGTCAGCTTGAGAGTCTGAGTGGTGGGAAAGGACCTAGCATGTACTCTCAGCTTCCACCAGTCACAAGGAAGTCTCAGAGACTTATCCTTCTGTTGGACTTTGTGAAGGGACAAGGCTCCAGGCCATTTACACACCATATCCTTCCCCCATCCAGGAGAAGGTGAGTGGTCCAACTTCTCAGCCCAAAACAAAACCTGTATGTGCTGGTCCTGGCACAGGAAATGCCATTTTAGTTGTAGGTGACATTCACAAGATGCTCTCTCTAAATTTTGAAGACCCTTGAGTGCATAACCTATATTCCATGTGATCCTTTTCAGCAGGGTAGTGTCCAGGCTTCTGTCTTTTCTTACTGTTCTTTTGCAAACAAAAGTCAAAGCGATTTGTTGTTCTTATTGTGTTTATCTTGTAAGGTGGAGTTTTATTCTGTCTCTTCTTAGTTAGGTGTGGAAGGCCCTGGGAAGATTTATAAAAATAAATTTCTATATAAAGAATCATAACAATTCATGTTCTTTTTTAAGGGTTGGAAGAAATAATTGATACTTTCACATGCTGAAAAGAGACCAGTGTCAGATAAGACAAATAAAATAATAAAAAGGGAAAATGAAATGCATTCCTTATTGGCTCAGCAATAATAAAAATAGAAGAAAAGCTTGGATATTAAAAGAGAACTCTTTACCTTTTAAACATGATCTTGAGGACAAGATATAAATATAAACTTAAATGGGTGTAATCATTCTGCTCCCAAGGAAACAAAACCCCACAAGTTCATAATTGCCTAGTCTCCTATATAATTCGACTCCTCTTATTCTCAAATTACATCTCCTATAAGGCAAACAGACCTGCAAGAAAGGACACAGCAAGTCCACAGCTCTTCTCTGGGGTAAATTACTATTAAAGCTTAAGTATTTTGCCACTTCTTGATTATTTTGAAATAAAAAATAAAGAACATTTTCCATGAAAGTGATAAAAATAAGGAGCCTATCAACTCTGTAGAGTCAATATACTGACTGCAAAAAAATTGGCCAAAATAATCAAACTCATGGCCAAAGGTAAAGTTAGATTGCTGATGGATGGGGGTGATTGGCTTGGGAGTAGAATAGGGGTGAAGGATGCAGAGGGCCTAGAAGAGAAACCAGAGTTCCATGGCCCCATTGGCAATAAGAGGAAGCAGTTATATTTCCTTGGTTGTTCGGTTTTCAATGCCCAGGTGTAGACACATGCCTCTGGCATGGCCAGTGGATTCCAGTATAGACAGTCAGCCCTCTGTTCCTTTCTCTACTTCAGCCTAAAGTGGGTGAAACAATTTCAGTAAGCCTTGGGGATGCCTTAGGGATCAAGTGTGCAGACAATGCAAGATTCTTTTCTAAGTTCATGTCTTAATTCATTCTCCAGCTTCTTCTTGGGCCATAAGCCACTGGCTTGAGTAAAATGAGCTCAATGACAAGACGCCAAGCAGAAAGCATGGCACTCAGGGCATTGTTAACTTCCCTGACTCTGTCTACTTTGGACTTTCTAGCTAAACCCAACTTCTCCGGCAAAATTCCCAAGCAGCTGAAAAAAACTTAAAGCCAGCAGGCCTGGTCAGAGATCCTTGGCTACTTTCACTAGGCTTTTTTTAAGCACAAAAGCTGGTCCTCATTGTGAGTGGTTGCCCAGCACAGGGCTTTGAATGGAGTCCTGGGCAAATCCTTTTCATTTGGCCTGGTAACCTGAGCTCACACTCCCTTTCTGGCAAGGACACTGTGGAAAATTCCCTGTATGCAGAGAGCTGGCTCCATTTCCTAGCAATTCTACGAAGTTCTCTCTGGGTAGTGGTTAAAAAAAAAATGGAGCACTCTAATCATCCCCAAGCACCAGGATCTACACAAGAGCACCTCAGGCACTGACAACAAGAAACAAGTCCAACGTTCAGCATGGAGCTTTGCTGAGAATTTGGAATGAATCTGGCCCGAAGCTGCATTCACAGTGACTACTTGAACTTGGAGTCTATGGGGACACTAGCAGGCCCCAGATATTCCCAATTTCTTGGTAAAGGCCATGTTACTTTCCTTTGTGTCACCGTTATTACTAACTGTAATGATAGGAAAACAGATAATAGAGTTATAGAGAAATAAATGGGGGGAGGGGATCAGATTGCACTAGGAGCAGCTTCAGCTTTGACACATACTTGGGATGATTTTGTCAATGTGTGACCTTGGGAGAAATTCTCTATTTTCTCCAAATCCCAGTTTCTTTACCCTAAAAAAAAAAAAAAGTATGTAAAAGTGTGTGCGTGTGTGTGTGTGTGTGTGTGCAGGAGACCAATAGAAAACATCATTCTTTTCTTTCTCCCCTCTTCCTATTTCCATCCCCTTTTCCTTTCTTCAGCTGGATTTTCAAAATAACTGCTGGAACTTTCTCCAAGTTCAAATAAATATGTATGTAGAAGCCAAACACAGAAAGTACATTAAAAACTCAAATGGCTGAAATTGGAGCATCTAATTTTGCCCCTTCTTCCTCCCGTTGGTAGTGGCTTTCCATAACCTAAGAGCTTTTTCCTTCACTGGGAAACCCTGGGGGTTCAGACATTGAACCATCTTCCACAGCACTGCCTCCCCTACCTAGGCAACTGGAATCTTTCCAAATTGAAAGATTTCCATGTGATTGGGGTTTAAAAACCCTTTGGACCAGAGTTCTTCCCCTTCTAGCATTTTCTCTGATGAACTCTCTTTCCAAAGGGACGACTGGGCTAGCAGCCCAAGAGCTCTTTCTAAGCTCCAGACTTGACTATTCCATTGAGCAGTTGGATCAATTGAACAATTCGTCTCTCATGTATTCAATTGAAAAATTTGTCCCCAGATAATTGTACTAAAACATGATTACAAACACAATTATATATTCATTTCCCCAAAGTTGTAAAATTAAAATGAGTATAATGGAAGGAAAATTATAGCACTTGTACTTCTACCATCTGGAAATGGCCATTGTTGACATTTTGGAGTATTTTCTTCCTGTTTTTATTGTGTGCATATATTTACTTATATAACTACATCAGTAGATAATACTGATAAAGTCACCCTGGACTCTAACTGTACATAGGGACTTAGGATCTTGTTTTTTTCTGGGTCATTAAATAATCTTAGCCATAGGTCTTTAGTCAAATAGACGCATCATTTGTTCATTCACCCTCCTGTTGCAGCTCCTTTTATCATTTTGAATATTTTAATTAAAATGATACTGCAAGGAAAAAAATCCTTGTTCACAAATTTGTATCTCTGCCCTTCATATCAAAAATATAGATTCTAGAAGTAGAATTACCAGATGAAAACAAGAAACATGTTTGTGGCTCTTGGTGTGATGAAACTTATACCAGTTCATCCTCCCAGTGCGTTCTATGGTCACGCACAGAATACGCAAGAATCTGTACCAGCATCAAAGTAGCCAGTTGACAAAATTATCACAGGTCTTTGGGGAGTCAAGGTCTTAGACAGATTCCTCACATATTATAGCAAGATCAGAAAGGGCTGGAAATTTTTCGATCAAGATTTATTTAAAAAAAAAAAAAAGCCTATCAAGAAGCCCAAAGCCCCTACTGGCTCATAGAGCAGGTTTGTACCAAGTTTTAAAGCTCACACATTCTTCCAGACACTTTCCTGGGGCTGGAGATGTAACCCAGTGGTAGAGCACCTGCCTAGCATGCAGAAGGTCCTGGACTCAATCCCTTGCACCACGATGAGTAAGTAAATAAGTTTTAAAGACACTTTTCTATCTGAAAACAATCATCATAAAAATTAAATCTATGATGAACATGATGGAAATACAGGTCCTTCATTCAAGCTGTGAGGCACATATTTGCTTCTCTAAGATCTCTGCCACTGCAGGTCCAGAGGTCACTATATAAGAGTTGTCTCTGCCCCCAGAAGGCCAGATACACAATACAACTATCACACTGGCCAGGGCACACACTCAGTCCCTCTCCACCTACCCACTGCTTGCCACAGTCAGCACTGTTCAATCAGAAAACACCTGTGCCTCCTATGTGCCTAGCCATTACAACTGCCCGGCAGGTGTCTGCTTTCACAGGTGCTCCAACCTGTATTTCCTGTCCTCTTAGTTACTCCATTTAGATAACCTACCAACAGTGCCTCAAATTTGTCAGAGGAGACAAATCTCATTCTCTTTGCCCCACTTCTCTGTCTCTCTGGGGATGCTTATCATCGTGGGCTTGTCAACAAATCATCCCTTCCCTTCACGCCCCACCACTGAGCTGTTGCCAAATTCTGATTATTCCTCCCTCACTTCCCTCAGTGCATCATGCTCTCCACCTCCCTGAATCCATTAACCCCAATCAGGACATCAATGAGCACAGGTTATGGAAAATTACTCCAGCTTTTGATAACTGTCAAGTTCACTGCTCCTGCCATGGATTCAATGAACATTTGCTGCTTGCAAAATCTCCTGCCTTGTTCCACCTCCATCCCCAGGTCTCCTTATTAGAGCTGAGAAGGGGAAATGGCACTGCGTGGAGAGGCATTCAGAGGCCAGAAATGAATGCTGAGCTCACTGCCTTTGCCAAATAGACTTGCCCGACTTGTATGTAATGAAAATGAAGGCAGAAGGTAATGCAACGGGGCTGGCTATAGATGGGCACCAGGAGGTCAACCACAAGGCGAGCTCCCCAGGTCTGCTGTCAAATGCTGCAAGACCCAGACAAAATCCTGACAGACCCCCCACTACCGCCATTTGCTACATGCAGCAGCATTCCAATCCCATGATTTTGCTTTTACTCTCCCAGTGGAAATCCTAACACAAGCATCGTTGCTCAGCTAACCTGCAGTTAGTTCTGAAGCAGAGATTCCCAGCAGCAACCCCACTCTCTCACGCCCACCCTGCCCCAAGATCCACTTTTTCATTTTAAGATTCAGAATACATTGTGACAGCCAGGCTCATGGTGCAGGCCTCAGATAAGACCTACTATTCTTTCCAGCCCCTCATCTACGCTCTTTTTTGGGACATCCCCTTGAAAGTCTAGAGCAAAGATGAAAGTGACGCCACAGCCAGCATATCTAAGGCTTTCCTGGAGCTGCTGCCCTGAGCACTCGCCTTCAGCAAACAGCTGTGACCATCACCAATTCTCTCTCCTCTGTGTCCATTAAGAAGGACACTAGAAGAAATGGGGGGGAAATAAAGAACGTGATCTTGCCCACAGAGAGGTCTGGCCTTTGCTCTGGCTTTCTGGGAGGTAATCTAGGTCATATCTCGAAGGACGTTTGCATCTTTGTTTAGGGCAGGGGCTGGTAACACTCTGTCCTAAGGTAGGGCTTACCATACCCAATGTTCTTAGAGCAGGAGTTGGCCATTCCAGAAAGATCAACCATATGGCTTGGGGTGGGGGTTTGGGTCACATGGTGTCAGTCAGCTTGGAGACTGAGTTCAATCACATGAACAATCAATCTGGCCTACATAGTGAGATACCAATAAAAAACTACAGACAGCAAACTCAAGTAAGCGTCTATCGCTGGCAATATCCCAAGCATTACAAGTCACATAATATCTGGAGGTCACATGTTCTAGTTCCACAGGAAGAGAGAACCACAGAATTTTTGTGTTGGAAACCCTCCTAGACTCTTTCCTATACGTCTCCCTTTAGCTGATTTCAATCTCTGTTCTTTCCCTGTAATAAACCATAACTATGAGAATAACAGCTTTCAGTGAATTCTGAAACATCATCAAACTGGAGGGTGGTTTTAGAAATCTCCCAAGATTGCATTTGGTGTCAGAAGTGAAGACAGTCTTGGGTGATTGTGTCTTCACACTTTGTAGTTTGACTAACTTTGGGTAAACAAGTATACAGCAGAGTGTAACAGGATCCAGGTTAGTCCACAAGAAAAACTTAATTTTACAACAGATTTGCTAAACTTTGAAAAGGAGGTTATGGAATTTTGTTTGTTTTGCAGTAGTGGGGTTTGAACTCAGGGCCTACACCTTGAGCCACTCCACCAGCCCTTTTTTGTGAAGGTTTTTTCCAGATAGAGTCTCTGGAACTATTTGCCCCGGCTGACTTCGAACTGCAATCCTGATCTCTGCCTCCTGAGTAGCTAGGATTATAGGCATGAGCCACCAGTGCCCAGCTGGAATGCTTCTTGAGCCCTATTAAAACAGTCTCATCTTCCCACCAGAAAATGGCCTGTGTTAACCACAGCAGAGGACCAGCCACAAGATGCTAAGGACCCTGGAGTCCAGGGATTCTCATCCTGAGCTGGAACTTTCTATACACTTACACTTCCAGAGGCTTCCCACCATATTTAGAATGAAATCCAAACTTGCCCTATCTCTGTATTTTTGTGCATGCAATCCCTGCCACATTGAGATGTTAATCTAGACCAGCACCCACACATAACAGGTACACTGTAAGAATTAGCTGAATAAACAAAGAGCCCCAACGTAAAGAACATAAAAACACATCATGACAGCACAATTTTGTCTACAGCTTAATTTTTCTAAATTATTTGTTATTCAGATATAGTTCACCTACCATGAAATCCAGTCTTACAATTCAGAGATTTTTAGTGTAACCTTATGAATATACTCAATCACCACCATTTTATTTTCTCTGATTTACTTTTAATTCCCAACTCCTCCTTCCCCTCCACCCTGTGGTTCTATTGGGAGTTGCCAATCATTATACCCAGAATGAATCAACACTAGGGAGAACACAAGGTCCAGTGAGGCCACCTTCCTTTCCAGTACTTTCTTCCCAACAGAAACTGAGAAAATGAAGACCTTCCCATCTGGAGGGGAGACTGTGAGGATGAGCTGGCATTTCCTCAGTCCCTTGCCATCTAGAAGTCAGTCCATCATGGGTGAGAATAAATCTGATCCACAGAGAGATAGAGAGGGGGAACACTGGCTCTGGTTGTCCTCAAGACTAGTCACACCACTTCCCATAGTTTGGTTATATAAACCAGTGATTTTTATCTTGGGCCCAAACTAGTTCCATTGGCTTTCTCTAACCTGGAACTTAAGGCATTCCCATCAATAAACTCCTCACATATTCCCTTGACATATGTTCATTGAATCTTTCCTTGAAACATACAGTCAAGTGTAGCGTGGTGAGGTGAAGGCCATGAGCAGGAACAGTGCAGAGCACAGCATCCCACCCACTGGCCAGGGCCAGAGAAGCCTGAGGAGGAAATGACTTCTAAGCTAAGACCTAACCTTAGAAAGGGACAAGCATGAAGAAGAGATACCAGTGCCAGTGGCTCATGCCTATAATCCTAGCTACTCAGGAGGCAGAAATCAGGAGGATCACAGTTCGAAGCCAACCCCTGGGCAAAGAGTTTGCAAGACCCTTCACAAAAAAATGGGGTGGTAGAGTGACTCAAGGTGAAGGCCCTGAGTTCAAGCCCCAATACTGCAAAAAAAAAGAGATACCCAAGATGCTAATGGTGAATCAGAGATCGCCATCAGGAGAGGTGAGGGAAGCCTCATGAAGGATATGATGTTTAAATCTAGTCTTAAAGGATGAGCAAGATACAACCATTTAGAGAAAGGACATAATTTTTCCAGGAGAGGAAAAATTGAACAAAGGCCAGATACAGGAAGCAGTGTGAAATTAACCAGAATCTGGAGTAATTTCATTAGCATGGAGGGAAAGGGGAGAAAAAGGTAGGCTTGAAGCACTCGGCAGGCCAAAGGCCTGACAGAGCAGGGGACAGCTTATCAGTTCTGTGCTGTGACAAGGAGCAGAATGCGAGATAAAAAAGATGGTTGAGATGGGGTCGGGGAAGGCTGTGTAGTACCTCTTGCAAGAGTCCATTCTGAACCAGAAAAATGGCTGGGGAGTAGACAGGTGAGTGCCATTGAAGAGGTAGCAATGACAAGCTTTATTGCTGTGACTGGAGGAGTGATAGGAAAGGAGAAAGGAAGTAAACCACGATGATGATGACTATGGTGGTGACAACCAGTGTTCCCTGGCCTTCGACTGGACCAAGCACTTTGTATCACCTTGTTGTGTTTTCACAATCCTGTGACATAGGTCCTATTATTTCCCACATTTTAGAATTAAGGAAACTGAGAAACAGAGAGGTGAATTATCTTGCACCAAGCCTGGATGATACTTTAGAAAGTAGGGACTAGAGCAGAGGAGACTTGGAAGGAAGATGAAGTCCCTCTTGTGCACACTGAGTTTAAGTCACCCACATGTGTGGCACTAAGCCCCCTCCCACATTTTGAATGTGTCCTTGCCAAACAGTAGTCTTACCTATATTTTCTTAATTAGATTCACCTGATAAGCTTTGATTTTCACAAAGTAATGTGGGATGATTACCCAGTACCCTGTGGTCTGCGAGGTGTTTGTAAATTGATTTTTTGATTATTTGTCCCAGTGATTTTCCAAGTATTCAGTGTTTTTCCAAGCTAGTCAGATTTATAATGTGGGTGAGCAGATTCATGTTTGCCTTCCCTTTCCTGTGTTAATATAAAGTTCTAATATTACAATTATTTAGGATGTTTGCATACAACATTAGATATACTCTGAGGGAAAATACATACAAATCTAACTGACCATAAGTCCACGTGTTGAGGGGAAGCAAGCAGACTTCATGCAGAATCTCTCAGTTCATGACTGTTTGCCAAAACAGCAATGCATTGAGAAATATTCTTAGTTCAAATGCCCCAAATAAATTCAGTTCACTCTAAAAATGCTTATAGGAGGAATTAAAAAAAATTTTCAAACAGAAAGAGTACTACTGTGTCCAGGTAGCTATACAGTGAACACTGACCCAAAGCAGATACAAAAGAGTTTAAGATTCATCTTCTCTGCACTCAACTATGCAGGATTCAGTTTTGTGTGGCTACAGTGTGCTGTGGTTTGAGTGTGTTCCCCAAGGGTGCAACTGTGATTTAATTCCGTTGTGCGATATTAAGAAGGAAACTTAATCCAACCACACTGTTTAGAGGTGGGGCCTTGGGAGGGGATTCGGGTTAGATAAGGTCATCGGGGTAAGGCCCCATGATTGAAGACAGGTGGCTTTATATGAAGAAGGAGAGAGCCCAGGAGGGACACACGTGTCCTCTCTGTCTCTTGCCGTGTGATGGCCTGCCTTGCCTGGGGACTCTGCTGGCAAGAAGGCTATTAGGTGCTCACCTGAGGTCAGACAATGAGGGTGCTGTGTCTTGAACTTTCAGCCTCCAAAACTGAGCTCTTTTTTAAATTTTGTTCTAGCAATGACACTAGAGACTCAGAGGGATAAAATGGCAGAACAGACCGTTTAGAGGTAAAATAAGGGGCTAAAGAATGCAAAGAACCTTTTCAACTCAAAAAGTCTACGGATCTAAAGACTGATTCTGGCCAGGCACTGGTGCTCACACCTGTAATCCTAGGTACTAAGGAGGCAGAGATCAGGAGGTTCACATTTTGAAGCCAGTCGGGGCAAAGAGTTGGCTAGATCCTATCTCAAAAAAACCCCTCACAAAAAGGGCTGGTGGAATGGCTCAAGGCGTAGACCCTGAGGTTCAAACCCCAGTACCACAAAAAAAAAAAAAAAAAAGTCTGATTCTGAGGATGATTAATGAAAATTATTACAAAAAGATCTGCAAAAATGTAAGGCCATTAAACACTCAAGTAGAACTTAATAACCAGCTCCCCTCCGAGGTAAAGCCCTTCATCGTAGTAAGTACTTTGAGAAACGCCATCACTACTCTGAGTTCCTCACACTTTACAAGCAGCTAGAGAAAGTTCTGGCAAATCCAGAAGACCAAAAATGTATGAAAATGCATGATTAATAGAATGGTGATCTGACAGCTGAAAGCTGCCATCAAAAGCCAGTTTTTAAACAAAAACTACATAGTCCCTGCTGGCAGCTCTTGCTCTCAGCTACCATAGCTGCCGCTGCCCATTTAGGCCGAGGAGCTTGAGGATTGCACCCCTCGCTTTCCTACACTCCAGAAACTTTTGAAAATCTTATTAAACCCTTTGCTACAGATGTGTCCTTAGTCTCCTACAGGGTCCCTGACTGTTACAGAAGTAATATTACCTAATAATAAAATAAGGACTACATTGCAAAAGGTTTATTTAGCCTCCGTCATAATAAATGCTTAATAAATATTACCTTTTATTGTTAGGATTTTGTTTTCTAATTCTGCCCTATTTGGTTCAATTACCTGCTGATTCTTCAATTTCTCCTCTAAGTTCTTTGTTAGGAATTTTGAATTAACATATATTTGTCTAATATTTTTCTCATGAAAGATGACATTTGTGTCCTTTAAACTCTGAAAGGACTTTAAAAAGAGCAAACTTCAAAGTTATTTTCACAGACATTTTTCAGTGTTAATGGTAGTCTGGGAACAAACTGCAGAAGCCCCAAAGAGTTCAAGGCTAGCGGGCCTCTGCTAGCGGCGCTGTTCTTCCTACTCGCAGGTGTTTGAGAAAGTGATGGAGCCCAGGATGCACTTATTTGAGCGACACATCTGGAAAGTGGTCACACAGAATACTGCCACTTCTAATTCTAGGCGGACATACATCATGAATACTGGAAGTTTTGTTTTCAACAGTATGTTAAATATGCCAGGATTTTAAAATTTTTTGCCAGCACCTTGCTCCTCAATGTTGTAATAACCCAATTTTCTTCTTTTACTTTTTCTCTCCCTAAACAGCTGTGACCTTTTTGAATCGCGGATTGTCTTTGTCCTATAATGTCCTGAAATTGTATCATTTCTTTCTTTTTCCTTTTTTTTTTGGACAAACAAAAGCAAGGACTGGAGCTGCTGCTCAAGTGTTAGAGCGCGTGCTTTGCAAACTAAACCCTGAGTTTAGTGCCCAGAGTTCAAACCCCCAAAATAAATAAGTAAATAAATAAACCCCAGAATGAGCTTTTTGCTTATTTGCTCATAACCTAGCGCGATCACTCAGCTCCGCCATCCCTTCACCAGTCTGCAAGCCCTTATTTCAAAGGTACCGGGTTGGTTAAACATAACCAGACTGACTGCCTGCAATTCCGCTCTGCTCTGGGTAGGGTTTAGATTGTAATTTTAATTTTTTCTAAAAACACGTCTTTGTCAGACTAGCCTAGCTTTACTTTTAAACACAAAAGCTTGGCGTTCCCACACCGGGAGTCGAACCCGGGCCGCCTGGGTGAAAACCAGGAATCCTAACCGCTAGACCATGTGGGAGACGACAGGCAAAGGGCCGAGCTTAGGCAAATTGAGTGTTTTACCAAGGCTCGCCCTATCCTACGTAGCCCCGCCCACCGCCGGGGTGACATCTCCTCTGCGCCTGCGCGTACTCTTGGTTCACTGTGCCTAGCGCTTGGGTCCTTCTCTTAAAGGGCCCGTGAGTCTTTTTCTGTCTACCCACTCGCGCTTTTTTGGGATCTCAAGCAATCTTGTACCTTAGGTACCATGTCGAGACCGACGTGACCCTGGAATGGATGGGCCACGGTTCATAATGCCTATGTAGAACGCCTGCAGATCACAAAAAAGACCGGTGTGTGAAGGTTCGAGGCTCCCGAAGAAGCGAGCTCGCTGCAGAGACCGAACCGGGCCGGCCGCAGTCCCTTGAATCCCATCGGTGCCTGAGCCCAGCACGCGTTGACCCGGCGTCCGTGCCTCTCCTCTTCGCATAGAGAGAGGATCACGGCTGGGACCGGCACCACCCGGTCCCCAGAAAGTTGATCTTTTCCCCGAAGGAACGGAAGTGGGAACGCGGACTGCCTGGAACGTTTCCGGGTTCTGTTGACCCAACGGCTGGGGGCGGGGTTCGGCTGGCCGCGAGCATTCCCGGCCAGCGGACGGAAATGCGGTGTGGTTTCTAAAGCCCTTCTCGGCTGGAGGCTGCACGCCGTGCTTTAGCATAAAGCCTCGGTGTTGGATTAGGGCCGCACAAAGAGTGGGTTCCTAGGATGGCCGGTGTGGGGGAGCTGCGGCCCGCGTCCTCCCTGTGGCTTGAGCTGCTCGGTTGTGTGCACATTTAAAAGCCCAGGTCCCTCCTGGCCCCCCTGCGGGAGACTTGGAGGTCCCTCTGACTGAGGCCCCTAGGGCTTCCATCATGAGGAGGAGAAAAGGAGCCCGAAACAAGCTGTTCTGCCTGGCCCTCATTACCAGGGGTGCAGCTCCGTAATTAAAAGTGAAAATGGCCCTGAAGAAGAACCTAGAAGTACTGACTGCAAACCTACTATGAGCGTCAGATGGCAGCCCGTGATCGCCCATTTGTCCCTGGCGGGATGCCGCTGCGGTCGGGCTTACACATAGTTCAGGTGCTTCTTCTTCTCTCTTTCCACGCTTTCATTTGTAAGTTTTTTAATCAGTGAAACAGCTGCGTTGCTTTTGAAGCCATCTGCTTTGAAACTCCAAAGAATCCTCTCCCAAACCAATCTCATCATCTACACCCTGCCTCCATGCTTCTCAATTTGGGGGCCCAGAGGTTTCATGTTTACTTTTCAATTTTTTTGTTCCTATGTTATAATTATTCTTATTTGAGAGTACCTTGTGTTAGTTTTAAGGATGAAATTTCTCAGTGTAGCCCATACATTGATGGGCGCCATCCTTAGGCTATAACCCAAGTGCAAGTTCACTTTTGTCTCACTCTCCCTAATCTGAAATTTATTCTATTTTCTCCTTGATGACGGAATGGAAACTTGAACACCAGGATGCTTTATGGTCACTTTAAGTAATAAAACACATTGAGACAATACATTATTCAACAACTCAACCTTCATTCTAGATAGCTCTCCCACCCTCACCCCAAACTTAAGCTTGATTTCAGGCTAGAAGCAATGGTTTGCTGGCTCATAAGAGACCATTGTGGGCTTATTTTCCTGTGTTCTGTGACATCAAATTGGTAGCCTAAGACAGCCAGGCTTGAGTGTATTTACACCAGGGAAATGGGCAAAACCTACAAGGCAGAGCAGGTTTTTTTCAGTGGAGAGCCAGCAAACTGGTTTAAAAACTGGTGTGCTGGTTAAATATTCACTACACCAGCCATGACTCACTTTTCATTTCTTTCTTTGGGTTTCCTGCCTTGGGGGCATCAGGGCCTCCAAGATTGGAGTGGAGAAAGGGAAGGAGAAAATCTGGAGGACAGAAGTTCCCTCTCCACTGCAGTCACCTTCCTGCTTTCTCTGGGCCTGTACTTGTTTTAAGGCTGAGGGTTTCTCAGTGTGCTTGGTGGGTCCCTCAGGCCTGGCAGGGAGGCCAGAAGTGTCCAGCCTCAGACCAGTGAGTTTGTTAATTCATTCCCAGCCCCACCCACTGGAACTTCCAAATAAGACCTTGGGGAGCAAGGCCTGGGAATCTGAATTTTAATGAGAATTGTCCATAAACATGATTCTGAAGCCATTAGATTCTGAGAAACACCAAACTACAAAGCTGAGTTTCCTTCAGTCTCTAAAAGCCTAGAATCTCTGATTCATTTCCATCATTGTCCTTTCCTGCTGACAAGCCTAAAAAATAAAAATGGCTTCTGATTGTTGAGTAAAATCTAAATTCTCTGGCCAAGCCCTCCCAGCATTGCATACTAGGCCCTAACCTAGCCTGCTAATACTACCTCCCATCCCTACCTGCAGAGATGCCACATTTCAGTTTGTCCCCCTCCTCTGCCTCCCCTGTCCCTCTGTCAGGCTCCTCTTTTCACTTCTGACCCAAACTCCAAGGTCAGCTCAGCCCCATGAAACCACCTTATATCCTCCCAGTCACTAGGCACTCCCGTTTTCCTCTGAATTCCAAAGCACAGGTGTGGAGGCTTAGGTCTTGCCACCTTCTTAGTTAAATTATCTAATAGCAGATCTATGAATAAAAATCAGATTCCATAATCCCTCTGAGAACCTGGTCTTGCAATTGATCATTTCTGCCAAGCAGTCCTTTTCTTTATCTAACTTAAATACTTCCTGCTGTACTTCTGTGTGAAAGCTGCCTCCTTTAAACCACCAACATGAACAAAATGTTCCTGGGAGAAGGAGAAAAAAAAGTCCACAAATTTTTGAAGTTTAGCCAGACCATTTCTTTAGCTCCGCACATACAAAAAAAAGCCTTTTTGTTGACACAAGGAACAGTGATTCCTGTTCCCATGCATATAAGGCTGGTTCTCTCTGGGCCACTCTCCCATTTTACCCACCATTTGATACTGGAAAAAGCCCCAAACATACTGTACTTGCCAGACATCTACATTAGCCAATGTGATACAGGGTGTGATTGAGGACTGTTTTGTTTGCCAGCCGTTTAGGTATAAGGATGGTTTCCTTTTCAGTGGGCCCAAGAGTCATCCTTTATAAGGGCATCAAAAATGGACACCAGTTAAACTCCGCTCTGCCAAGAAGAGCTGTGGTCAGCACAGACTCTCAGCTAGAGCACAGAGCTAACCTCAGAGCTCTGTGGGTAACAGCACCTGCTGGTGACCAGGGGGTGAGTTCATCTTCATGACCTAAAACCAGGCTCAGTTTCTAAAATTAGGTCTGATCTCAAAAGGCCATGGGGATGACAGAGCTTCCTCAGGAGCTTATTTAGATCATATAACTCTGCTCCTCGCCTCTGTCCCCAATCTAATGACTTCTATGTGTCCCATGATTCAGGGTGAGCATCCTTGAACCCCACGCGCTGGCCAGGTACTCATCCTGTGGGCTTCCCTCTCTATGGTAGACCAAACGCTCCCTGACGGCAGGTCTGGCTCTCTCACCCATTAAAAAAACTTCTGTAAGAAAGTTTTAAAAAGAGGTGAGTGTGGGGAAAAGGGGTAAGAAAGACTAATAGAGGGGATGAATATGATCAATGGATGTCTTATTTTGTATGATGAAAAGTATGTTTTTAAGAGTCTGGCGCTCTCACTCTGTTGCACCCTGGCTTCTGGCTTAGTGGTTAGCAGACATGATTACGTAATGAATCGAGCTCTGCAACTATCTTCACTTCTTTGGGGATGGAAAAGTCACTTTCCTCGTCTAGGTAAAAATATCTCCCAGCATGGTATCTTGTTATATTATCAGTTCTCAGTTTGAGTACTTGATCACTTGATGCATTTATTTGTTCACTAATCGACCTCAGAGGAATAGTCTTGGTTTCCACATAGCACCTACTCAGCAAAGCAAACTAAGCGAGAGTCTCAGAGGGCCATGATTTTAATATTTGAATAAATACAACATACAGCCAGAAACCACATGGTGGTCTCCTAATATCCCTCCCACATACTCCATTTCCCCATACTTTCTCTTCATCAGTCATTGTGCTAGACCATCATACTCACCTCCATCTCTTTGCTCTTTCCAGGGCTCAGATTTGGAGTGAGATGCTTTTCCTGTTTTCTGTTTTTGGGTTTTTTTTTTTGAGGATCATATTTGGGAATGGTAACTGCAGGTATCCCATGGCCTGGCATCTTGAAAACTCATGTCCCATGTTACAATTGCTCAAATACTGAAGTTATGACCCTCTGAGGCCCTTAATTACTTTGTTTTGCCCCTTACATGCTAGCTAGGAGATCAATTTGGATCTTGTATGAGAGGCTAAAACAACTGACTCATTTCTGCACTGTCTACCAGTAACTCTGAGTTGAATGGGTTTTCTGAGCTCATTATTATTCTTTCCTGTGAGATAATCAATCTCAGTTATCATCAGTGTAGTCACAATCAGATTATGTCAAGTCCAATGTTTCTTATGGCACCAGTATACATTTGACAATGCTTGATACAGCGAAATCAAGATTCGCTATATGCTAGGCAATTCTGAACATTTTAATAATTCTCAGAATGACCTAATGATAGAGAGAAAACTGCAACACAGCCAAGAGTTTAACTCAGTGGTAGAGCTCTTGCCTAGCAAGTGGGTCCTGGGTTTGATCCCATAATGCAAAAAAAAATTGTTATATACGTAAATAAGAAATAAATAAGCAGCAACTGAAACACAAAATGGTTATGTTGGGCTAGTGAAATGGCTCAAGTGGTAGAGTGTCTGTATAGCATGTGTGAGGCCCTGAGTTCAAACCCCAGTCCTGTCAAAAAAAAAAAAAAAAGTGATTTTAATTTAGCCGAGCACCAATGGCTCACACCTGTAATCCTAGCTATTCAGGAGGCAGAGATCAGGAGGAATGCAGTTCAAAGCTAGCCCCAGCAAGTAGTTTGCGGGACTCTATTTTAAATAGGGCTGGTGGAGTGACTCAAGCTGAAGGCCCTGAGTTCAAATCCCAGTACCACAAAAAAAAAGAGTGGTTATCTTGCTCAAAAGATAATTAATAAGTCATAGATGTAGGATTCAAATCCAGACATTTTGCTCTGGAGTCTGAACTCTTAATCTCTTTCAATCTCTCTCTCTCTCATTAGACAGGGTATCAGGCTGGCCTTGAATTCTCCATCCATCCTTTCAGCTTCCTGAGTGCTGAGATTACAAGTATATACCACTGCATTGGCTGTTTATATCTTCCTAAGTCCACTCTAGTACTGTGAACACTTTTCATAAAATAGGGGACTGTCATTGATAAAGATAACAGCTTCATTAACAATAACACATACATTCTGAAGGCTGATGACATCTTCCAGAAAGAATAAACTGTTACGGGTTCTTCTTAATCCAGTGAAAATGAGATTTTCATTGATGCTGACATTGGCACAGAAAGTATCTGCCCCTAGTCCCTTCTTCCTTGTCTACTCATTTTCAGAATTATCACCTCCATCATGATTGTTCAAAAAATAGTTTCCCTCTCAACTGAGGCTAGAAATAGTAATCTCATTTGCTCTTGGAAAGAACGTCACTATTGCTGACTGATTGGCTCATGCAGTCAACAAACCAGGCCCAAAGGTTCACAAGGCACTAAACATTCTGTCCTTCCAAAGCTACAACCTATTAAGCAGCATTTCAAAATTCCATGTTTTAGAACTCAGCTCCTGAGAACCCACCCCCTACCCTCTTCCATCAAACTGGCTCCTGCAGTCTTCCCCATTCTCGATAATGGCGGCTCCATTCTCCCAGTTGCTCCACCCTTGATAACATTCTCTCTCTCTCTCTCTCTTGCTCTCTCTCTCTCTTACCTTACATCTAATCCTTGCTTTATCATGGAGATATACCCAGGATTTCATCACTTCTTAATATTGCTTTGTTCAAGCCACCTGAGCCAGGTCTTACCTGTAATCCAAGCACTTGGAGGCTGAAGAGGACGATCATGAGTTCAAGGCCAGCCTGGGTTACATAGTGAGACCCTATCTCAAAAAAAAAAGAGTCTAACTCCTACTTCTGCCCACCAGCTCCCTCACCCTGAAGCTTATTCTCAGCACTGCTGACAAAGGGAAATTCTAAAACAAAGAACATGTTGCTTCTCTCCTCAAAACCCTTCAATGGCTTCTCATATCATCAGATAAAACCAACGTCTTGCCCGGGCTTCAAAAGACCCTACAGGACAACCAGCCCCTCCCGGTCATTATCCCCATTTTCCTCCTGACCTTGGCTCCAGCCACACTACTCTCCTTATCATTCTTCAAATCCTCTAGACGCACCTCCACCTCAGGGCCTTGCCACTTGCTAAGGAGGAAAGGGTTTCCAGACTAAGGGATGGGTCTTCACATTTGCTCCCCACCTTCTTCAGATCCTTTAGAAATTATCTTCTCACGATACTTATCTGTGCAGTAACTAGAATTTCAGTAAACTGCTGTAGGTTTTCTCATCCACACCAATACTTGACATACTGTGTGTTTTACACATTTATCTTACTTGTCTGTCTTCTCTACCAGAGTACACACAGTTTATGTTGTTTCATGGCTGTATTCCCTGCCTTGAGCAAATGTGAAATTTAGTAGACATTCAATAAATATTAGTTAAATAAGTATTTGTTCAACAGGTGACTGTGTTCAAGGGTACTCTAAGTGATACAGACAATGACCACTGAAGAATTAAGCGGTGAAGGGTCACTTCTTGTAAGGACAATTGCAGACATGTCAAAAGGGAGGTAGGGCTGGACCTGGGCTTTTGACAGTGAGGAGCGAGTGGGTAGGTGTTGTGAGGAACCGCAGCAATGTGAGGAATGAAGGCGTCATGGAGAGGGGAGTGGGGAAGGGGGGCCCAGCCCAGCCTGGTGAAACTGGAGGCTCCTAGAGAAGGAAGAATGAAGGTGGGCACCCAGGAGGCCGCATGCAATGCAACGCATGCAAGGAGCTCGGGCTTTGTGGGTCAGGACCTTAATTCCTACTTGATCAGCCCATGCTATAACCAGAGTATTCCACAACCACAGTGTGTCAGACATGTGATGTCTGGATTTCTTATCAGTCAGATAGTGATACTGACTGACCTTCTGCTATCCACAGAACCTGTGTCACCAACTAACTTACTGCTTCCCAAGAACAGAAGAGCAGTTTTGACCAAATATCTGCAGGTCAGGACTTTAAGCAATGCACATAATAAGGTGTAAAAACAAAATTCAAAGAAAATTGGACTTCCCCTTAAAATCAGTATATAATGAATTCCTTTATACCACCGTTAAACTTGTCAAGTTAGGGAGGAGGCAAAGTAGGAATTGTTTTGAACCTTTAAGCAAATGTGATTTCAGGGGGGCAATCACTAGAGCACTAGGTAACTTACCAGCAGCTGACAGACACTTCCCACCACTAGAAACTACTGAATAATAATATCCTACTTTGGAGCCATTCTTGGGATAGTAAAGGGACTGGGATGTATGAATGAATACAGGATAAGTTGTTAGTCCCAGAAGAGCTGAATATTGTTTTAGCAATCCTTTAAAATCAGAAGCCTCTCAGACTACCTCAGAACGGTGTTCTCCCCCATCGCCTATTCTATCAGAGCCAGTACTCTTTCCACTCTACGTAAGAAGCAGTTCCTAGTGCTGTCAATCCTCCTTTCCCCACTATTTTCCTGGGTTAAATGCCAGGCCAGGAACAAACACCACTTGTTAAAGAAGCAGAAATGCAAGGGAGGAAGCTGTACAGCTGGTAGGTCAGAACCAGCAGCAGGAATATTCCTGTGGAAATCAGAGAAGCTGAGCCACACGAGAAAGGAAAAGACTTGATTTGGAGCTTGCTATGGCAAGGAGTCAGCCACCGTCACTTGTGTTTGGGACTCAAATGCATCAGAGGAGTGGGCAGTGCTAGAGGGCAAAGCAGGGAAGGTTTCAGGCTTGCCCAGTTGGGGGCTGTGGCAGGGGTATCTGACAGAGGGCACCTTAGAAGGGGATGTCCTATGAGATTGGTTTGGGGTATGTGTTGGCTTTCTCTGGTTGGTCCTGTTATGTGCCAGTGTGAGGTGTTGCAGGCTGGGGTCGAGGGTCCTTGCCGTCACAGGCCAGAGCACTGGCTCGTGAGGCAGCTGAGCGATGAGCCAAAGCTGGTGTATAAAGTAGGATTTATTAGAGAGAAAGGAAAGGCTACAGCTAGAGAAGAGTAGTGGAGCCTGGAAGCAAGTAGCTCTCTGCTCAGGTGAAGGCTGGGGGTTTTATGGACGTTTTAACTCTGGGTTGGGGGGAGGCTTCTCATTGGCCGTGCATTTCAAGGGCTTTCTCAGGTGAACTGGTATAGTTAGCACCTTTATTGGGGAAGGGGAAACAATCTTGAGAGCATTTTGCTCATCAGCCCTGTGGCAGATCTATCAGACCCTGTATCTCTTCTTTAGGATGCAGGAATGCAGTTTACAACTCCCTCTCAGGGTGCAGGAATGCAGACCTCTAACTCCTCAGGATACAGGAATCACAGTGCTCTCCAGGGGGGATGGGAAACTCATCGGCCTTAGCTCTCCAGACCCAACAGTCCTAAGTGGAAGCAGGGATGACACTTAGGGAAACTCAGTTATAGGGAAACTCAGTTATTAATCAAGTCCTGGCCAGTTGGGGCTATTATAGACATGGCAGTTTGGCTTCCTGGATTGTTACTAGAGCTAGTAGTCTGACTTATAGCAAGCTGGCTTCCTGGGCAGTAAGCTGCAGGTCGTGGGTCAGAGTTACATTTCTGTGCCACTGTCCATTTGAATACTCAGTCTCTCATTCCCAATGTGGTTAGCACATAGCCAGCTTCTCCTCAATCCCTTTCCATTTCCCAGCGCGGGTCCCTCACTTCATCACCCCTCAGACCTTCATTTTTTTCTACCTGGCCCATCTGAGCAAGAGCTCTCCTTCACATTTAAAGCCACTTTGAAATCACCTCCATGCAGTCTCTATGACAGCACCCCAAATACTCCAGTTCCCCTTTGCTTTACAGTTCACATGTTGTTCATTCACTTGCAAGTATGCTACCCAACTCCTGGTATTAATTTAAATAACAGTGACTATGCCCACTTTCCAAGACTGTTGAGGATAGTGCCACATATAGAAATTTAGTAAATAGTTCTGGATAATGGATGAGCAAGCTACGATTCAGCAACACCAAGAGCAATTCCAGCTGACTAGTCAGAAGAATTTCAGATAATCCACCATCTTAGTCTGTTTCTGCATTTGCATTTCTGTCACTATGACAAATACCTAGGACTGACAGTTTAAGAAGGTCTTATTTTGGCTCTTGGTTTCAGAGGTTTCAGTCCATGGTCAGCGGGCTCCATTGCAATGACCTGTGGTGAAGCATGGGCGCATGTGACAGAGGAGAAGCTGGGAAGCAGAGAAAGCAGAAGGGGCCAGGGCAAGAAACACCCTGCAAAGATTCCCCCCTCCCCTCAGTGACCTACTTCTTCCAGCCAGGCCCCACCTCCTAGCTTCCAGCACTTCCCCCAAACACCATGGGATTATGAACCCACTGAAGGATGAATCCATTGATGAAGTCAGAGCCCTCATGATCCAATCACTGCCCAAAGGCCTATCAGCTGGCAATCAGGCCTTTAATACATTAGGTTTGGGTGATAGTTCAGACTGAAGTCGTAACAATGTTTTCTGTTGCTATTAAAAAAAAAAGTGGTAAATATAATATAAAAATATGTATGTGCACACACATAAACAATAAGACTTCCATGTCAGTGAGTTCTGCATCTGTGGATTCAACCATGAATCAAAAAATATTCAGAAAAAAAAATTGTGTCTGTATTGAACATGCATACTTTTTTGTTTTAGTCATTATTCCCTAAACAATACAACATGACTATCTGCATAACATTCATTTTATTAGCTACTTTAAGTATTCTGGAGATATTTAAAGTGTACAGAATGATGTGGAGAGGTTCTATGCACATACTACACCTTTTTATGTAAGGGTCTTAAGCATCTCCAGGTTTGGGTATTCATGGAGTCCCGAAACCAGTCCCCCTCAGATGCTGAGGCACAACTGTATAGTGTTTGGTTTTTCTTAATCCAGATATCGATTTAGCTAAATTTTCACTTATAATAGGTACTAAGCCAAAAGCCACATAGCAATAAGAATGAAATAGGCCTTCCACATCCACAATCAGTACAAAATAACCTGGGTAAGGATAACAAAGGCTAAAATAACAATATCCCCTGATGACAATAACGTAATAAATATAATAGCAAAAATACCTGATCTCAATCAACTTCTAGAACATCTCAAATCTTGTAAATATCTACCATGAAAGTCTGATGTCAGCCAAGCTTTTGTCCAGTATTCCAGTAATAGCACCATAATTAAGTCCCATCCAATGAAAACAGATTTTAAGAAAACTGCCCATTATAACTCTTTCAAGTACTTATATGGTAGAAGCCAGTTCCTTTTGAATGGTAATATTATACAGACTAGTGTGTTCTGTTGAAATTTTTGTCCAATTTATCTGGGCCCAAAATCAGGAATCAAAAAGAATGATCAGGAGGATCATTATTGGCGAATACCAAGTCTTAAGAATATAAAACTACTCTGTTAATTTTATAAGTTCTGAGCTCTTTTCTCCTCTCTGAGATCCTCTCTTGAATACAAAACCCATCACCTCCCTGGAACTCCACCAAGAGACAGGGGAATACAAATAATAAATACTATTTCCCGTTTGCATCATGCTTTAAAACTTACAAATCAGCTGACATACTGAAGTCATGTGGGTCACAAATTGTGGGTGAGATATAATCAAATATCTGTAGTGTTTTATCTTTTAAAAGATAATCAGCCACTGTCAGGGTGTGGGACAGACACAGCAGAAGTTCTATAGCAAGCCCGTAACATTGCACACAATCTAATAAAACTGCCAATGAGCCTCTGTCCCTAGATCATGACCCTATGCTGTTTCCTTCTGTCCAGTGTATCCTGAAAAATAGGCCAGGTGATAACCCATGGTGCTGAGCAGTAACAGAATTTCCAAGCCAGTTAGCTATCCGTGCTACAACCCTCCCTGACCCAAAAGAAAGATACTAAGTTCAAGTTAATGCTGGAGACCTTTCAGGCAACTGCCTACCTGCCTCCCAGGTCACAAATCATTCTTTCTTTCCACTATCTAACAGGCTTTAAAAAATCTTATTATGCTGGTTATCTGTATCCTCAGTGATGCTGAGGCTGGACTCTAGTCTATGCCAGTAGGGGGCACTGGAGAAAGACTGGGATGCTGCTGGGTGACTGATGGCCACAGCTCACCCTAGCAGCAACAGTTGCTTCCAGTTTTTCCTACTTCCAGAACCAGCCTTCTCACATTTCTCCCCCCTCTGCCTGATGAGACTCCAGCACTAACCGGCCAGCATGCCCTCATCATACGCCCCTTCATGGTCCCGAGGAGCCAGGCCAGCCACGCAAGACCTCCACAGCCCAGGGCTCTGGGTCCCAGCCTGCAGAACCATGCTCCAAGCTCCTATTTGCAAAACTCCTAGCCTCTTACTTTTGTTCCTCCAGTCCTAGAGAGGACTGCTTTCCCTATCAATCCTACCTCTGTGACACCTAGTGTCCCATCTGTGAGTCTAATTGAAGGGACTTTAATTACAGTGCTAATACTAGAGTATTGGACAAAATCTCAGGCCACATCAAGTTTTCATGGTGGATAATTCCAAGATTGAGGTGTTCTAGAAGGTGTTTGATTTTTCTCTTTCCTAATACCTGGCTAACAATTCTTTATATAAGGCTCTCTGTTAAGCCAGGTATAGTAGCATATGCCTGTAATCCTAGCACTTGAGAGGATGAGGCAGGAGGGTGGAAAGTTTGAGGCCAGCCTGCACTACATAGTGAGACCCTGTCTCAAAAAAAAAAGTCTCTGTTACTTGTGGTTTGTGTCTCTTAACTGTACTCAACAGCCCAAGTCTAATAGAGATCTTTAGGTCTGGTTTCATATCAATAATTCTGTAAGAATACAGGTGCTTGTTATCTTCCAGAAGTTCTTTATCTCTATTAATTCATGCTTCAAGGACTGGTCCTCAATTTGCTAGGCTCGGCAACTGACTATGCTGGAGAATAACAAAGGCAAATTTGTCCCTCATGACATTATCATTAAGGAATAAGACGTATGGGCCAGCATAACCACAAGGTATTCTGCCAGTTTCATAGAAGCTAGAAGCCACATGTGGTGACTCACACTTCTAATACCAGCTTCTTGGAAGGCAGAAATAGGAGGATTGTAGTTTGAGGGCAGCCTGGGTGAAAACAAGCACAACACGGTGGTATACACCTGAGCACCCAGCTACTCAGGAGGCAGAGGTAGGAGGATCACAGTCCAAAGCCAGCCTGGGCAAAAAGACTGGGGTTGTGCTCTACCACTTCGTAGAGCACTTGCCTTATAAGAACAAGTTCAATCCTCAGTGACTTAATGATGATTATAACTACAATTTTTTAAAAAGATACAAAACTCCTGGGTCAGAGACAAAGGACTTTTTCCCAGTGCTAATATTTGCACTGGTTCTTCAGTCCATTTTCACATGAAACTGTGAAGAGGGCTAGGTGATACCTGCACATGGAGCAAGCTAAGTTACAGGAGGAGGACCCCTGATTTTGGAGAACCTGGATCTTTTATAATGAGCACTAAGCATACCTGCCCTGTTCCAGAAAAAGCCACTCTCTCTCTTTTTCAAGACTGCTTGCTACACAAACATCTTTGAAAAGATGGTCCAGAATTTAGCACTTGTATGTAAAGCCCATAGAACAGCTGGGCACTGGTGGCTCACACCTGTAATCCTAGCTACTCAGGAGGCAGAGATCAGGAGGATCTTAGGTCAAAGACAGCCTGGGCAAACAGTTTGTTAAGACCCTATCTCAAAAATACCCAACACTGGCACAGTGGCTCAAGTGGTAGAGAGCCTGCTCAGCAAGTATGAGCCCGAGTTCAAACACCAGTGCCGCCAAAAAGATGGACGTAGAGCCAGTATAATTCATTGGGTAATTCAGTTGCTGATGTTTCAACACCAGAGGTCTAGCTATAGGACCTAGAGTAGTTGAGTCTTTGGACCTGAGTTCCCCCTTTCTTATCTAGTGCCACTATGTCTCTGAATCTGGAATCCTCACCAGAGCTGAGCCAAAGCCAGCGCCATGCCCTTGAATCTCTAAAACTGTGTATTAAATAACACCTTTGTAAGTGACCCAGCCTCAGCTGTTTCATTATAGTAATGGAAAACTGACTAATAGAACTGTGTGTCATAGGAGCAGGACCTGACCCACTTAGGAAGGTCAGGAATGTCTTCCTGAAAAAGCAATGATTGACCAAAGACTCAGGCTTAAGCAAGCAGCAAGACAATACAGGAAAGGGAAGCGCAAATGCCTCCTGGCAGGAAAAAGCATGTCTGGAGCTCAGAAAGATGTAGGTGACCTGACCAAGATCACAACAAATAACTGGGGTTTCAATCTAAATGTACAACTCCTGGGCTACTTCTAGTACACTACCAACTTCCTAGTCAGCAAACACCATCTTCATACCCCGCAAGATGCCCACCATGACAGAGGTCTGTCAATTAACTAAAGCTTGCTCCAAAGGGGGTAAAACAGCACAAAGTAGAACATGACCAAAGTCATGTTGATTTTGGGAGCAGGCATAGTGAAGCATGACCATAATTCTAGCTTCTCAGGAGGCAGAGACAGGAGGATCATGGTTCCAGGCTGGCCAAGCAAAAATTTGAGAAGCAAAGAAAGGAAGGACTGGGTGCATGGGTGAAGAGGTGGAGCACTTGCCTAGCAGATGCAAAGCCCTGAGTACAGGAAAAAAAAAAAGCAAACGCTTGAGCCACAAAAACAAGTCGTTATCACAGGCGGAATTAAGTTTGCTGTTTCTTTGTTAAGCATGCCCAGAAATTTCAGGGATGGTCTGTCAGAGTGACTCAGTGTGGTCACTGGGTCAGCATCTCCTGGAAACTTACTAGACATGCACATTTTCACCCCACTCAAAACCTCTGAATTGGAAACCTGGGAGGTGGGGACCAGTAACCTTGCCCTATATGGGCTTCTATGTACACACAAAGGCCTACACCAGTGATTCCCCAACCTGTCTAGTCACCCAAATCATCTGGGAAGCGTGTTAAAATATTCACCGGTCAACTTCGAAATCTATAAAAATCAGAATCTCAGGGTAGGATGTGACAACCCAAATTTAGATGATCAGCCGGTTTTGGAATCACATGTCTACATCAAAGTAGTCTAGTGTCTGGCATGGTAAGCAATTTATTTCCAAATGCCATTTGTCATTGTCAGGTAATGGAGAGCAGTGAGTACCTCAGGTTCAACAAATTAGATTCAGTGCATAATTTGATAGCTTCCATCTTTTTAGCTCTTTAAAAAAATTTTTTTTATTCATTTATTCACATGTGCATACATTGTTTGGGTTATTTCTCCTTCCTGCCCCTGCCCCCACCTTCTCCCCTCCCTTCCAGTCAGAACTTGTTCTGTGCTTTTCTCTAGTTCTGCTGAAGAGTAGAAATAAGCAATAATAAGGAAGACAAAGTGTTTTTCCTAGTTGAGATAAGGACAGCTATACAGAGATTCCTAGCATTGCTTTCATGTGCAAATGTGTTACAACCCAGGTTGATTCATCTCTAACTGATCTTTATACTGGTTCCCGATCCCCTTCTGGTGTTGACCTCTGTCACTTTAAGGTTTCTGTATTAACTTCTCTGGAATGGGGACATCAAATGCTTTCATGTTTTGGGTTTTCAATCTAACTCCTTACCTCCCGTATATGTTCTCCCCTTGTCATGTAACCCAAGTCCAACAACATTGCTGTATTTGCCCTAGATCTAAAGTCCGCATATGAGGGAGAACATACGATTTTTGGTCTTCTGAGTCTTGCTAACCTCGCTCAGAATCATGTTCTTCAGTTCCACCCATTTACCTGCAAATGATAAGATTTCATTCTTCTTCATGGCTGAGTAAAATTCCATTGTGTATAAATACCACATTTTCTTGATCCATTCATCAGTAGTGGGGCATCTTGGTTGTTTCCACATCTTGGTTGTTTCCACAGCTTGGCTATTGTGAATTAGCTCTTTGATTTTTAAACAGTATTTTTCAGGGACTCCCCATTTTGACATTTATTGACAAATATCTCCTTGTTTCACAGTTCTCATATCATCACATCACTACAAACTGTATGATACTTAATTTGCTTATCGAATTTAAGTCTTATTATTTTAGTTCCAACCTAAAAATCTGTTCTTTGAAAACATTCCCAAGTAAAAACATCAAAAGGAAAAGCAATTTGGATTTTTTTTCCTATTTCTGAAAGGAAATAGATTTTTTTATATTAGTGAGTCATTATTATTTTAAATAAACATACTAGAGGAATTAAGACAATGTTTAAAAATAACAACAAAAAAACCTTTCCAGAGCTCAAAAAATAGGTATTATCCGAGATTTATCTGCATGCAACAGAATTTTCAGGAATTTGATGTTAGGTTTTACCCATATTCTGGAATTTATGCAGCTTATCTACAAATAACATTAACTGGTCTCTTATAATTTAAGTTCTTAAGTAAGATTAGAAAATTTCACATACTTCTTTCAGGATATAAGATCACAGATCCAAAAAGAAGAAAAAAAAATGAGTAGTCATTTTAACATTAAAAAAAAAAACCCACTTTATTGGTTAGGATGTCTTCAGACAATTTAGTGGTTAGGGCCAGTAATCTTGGACTGTGTAATATCTGAATTTGGGAAATGGTTGTTGCTACCACTCTAATAAAATAAACAAACAATTTTAGTTATTTTAAGAAAATGGAAAACAGCTTAGGACAGAAGAAAAGGTAGCCTTGATTAAATTACTTTGCTCCTAAGAATATCAAGAAGAAATTACTAACTATAAAACTGCATAATAATAATGGGTTGTTTCCTGTGGTATGGTATCAACATTTTCAAAGAAACAAAAACAAATCCTTCTGCAGAGTGAAAACCTAGAAGGCATTATCAAAATAAACCATTTTACCTGTAAAAATAAGAGATTAGAGAAAAAAATGCCTGAGGCCCTCTTCTATGGTTACATAAAAAGAGAATTAAAAAAGTAAAATATTCCCATCTCATACCATCTGCAAAATAAAGGCTGAAATGTAATATTGCTAGAGAGTATTAGGAGAGGGAGAAGGGTAGATAAAGAACGATAAAGGGGATGAATTCAAGTATGGTATATTTGATATGTTGTTAAGAACTTTTGTTAAATGTCACAATGTACCCCCAGCACAACAATAAAAAATATACAACTTTTGGTAAAAATTAAGTGTCTGACATCAAGTAGAGCCCAATATAAATCTGATGAATAAATGAATGAATAGATTAGTTCTCAAATAAAAAAAAGAATATATGTGGCAAAGCCATAAAAAAGAAACAGAAATAGATCTGATCTCACCAAAAGTTAAAATACTAGCAAGATGGTAGAGTGGCTCATACAAAAACAAAACAAAACAAAACCCCCAAAGAACCTCTCAGATGGAAAAACAAAACAAAACAAGGATGCACCAAAGGGTGCATTAGAAAATTAGATGTTAAAGTGGCTAATATCCTACAATGCTAAAAACTGTAACCGCTTTTCTACCAGAGAAAAATACCAGGCTGGTAGAGTGGCTCAAGTGGTAGAGTCTGAAGCCCTGAGTTCAAGCCCAGTCTCCCTCCCATCACAAATATATATACTATTAGTAAATGGAAAACTGAGACCTGTTGAAACTATTCCAGGAACGGGAGGGAGGGGGAATAAAGAGAATGATGGAGGGGGTGAATTCAAGTATGATGTATGTACCCCTAGCACAACCATAAAAAAAATTATTAAGAAAAGAAAAACAACATATCACTCTACCAGATATTTGCACTTTATCAATATTGTACAAGTTAACAACTACTTCTACAGAGTCTGGGCCCATAAATCAGTCAAAAAGATCAGAAGGGTTTATTAGCCGCAACTCTAGTGCACAGTTTCTCAAATGTTTTGGTTTTAGGAACTCCTTCACACTCTTAAAAATTATTAAGGATTTCTAGAAGATTTTGTTTATGTAGGCTAATACCTTTCAAGGCTAAAAAAGCATTAGAAATTTAAAAATTAAATGTAAAAATTCACTTAAAATACAGTAAACCCATTTACATATTAACATAGCATTTTCAAAGAAAATTCTACTTTCCAATGCAGAAAATATTAGTGGCATTATTTTAGTTTTGCAAATCATTGTGATTACAAGTAACAATTGTGACAATAGTCACAGACATGACCAAGACCATAGCAAGGATAACAGCTGGGAAAAGTGCAGTTAAAGTACTGAGTTAATCTCTAAAAACTCACATATATACATTCCCAATCTACCACTTTAGAAAATTCTAGAGAACACAAGATAAGGATATCTTCCATTAGCTGTTACATCACAATCATGTAGACTTCAGAAAACTTTGCTATACATTCAAAAGAACAAGATTAAAAAAGTGGAAAAGGCAACTATTTTCTTCTCCTTTTGTGGTACCGGAGTTTGAACTCAGGGTCTCACACTTGCTAGGCAGATGTTCTAGTACTTGAGCTACAACCCCAGCTCTTAAATACATTTTTAGTAAGAGTGTAATTTGATATGGCCTTTGAGAGGCCACCCAGCTTTTGATCCTAAGATTCCTACAGATAGGTACACACATAGACAGAGTGGGCATTCAGCACTGTTCACTGCAGTATCCTTAACATGGAAACATTAATACAGAAACAGATTTCTCCACAGGGAATGATTTAAAAAGTAAAAGCATATACATATATGCATGCATAAATGCACATTTATGTACACATGCTTACATATTCATGACATATTGTCAAGTGAAAAAATTGCAAGGCAATATCTATGATGTAAATACAAAATTTATACATGTGTGTTTAGATACCTACGAATATATACACATATTTAAAAAGTCTGGAAACATATACCAAACTGTTAAGAACAGTGTTTCTGGAAAGTATGATGGGAAGGGAACATGATAGAGAGCAGAACAAATTTCACTTTTTATTTTCTATACCACTGGATTATTTGAGTTTTTACAATGAGCAGATTACTTTTGTCATTAAAAAAAAAAATCCTAAACTAAAAAGAAACTAAAGGGAAAAACTAAGTGCAACATGGTGTACCAGATTGAATCATCTAAAAGTACAGTCATGGAAAACTGATAAAGTGCATATAAAATATAAAGCCTGTAGTGTAGCCTTAAAAACTAAATAAAAACAAAAAATAATCAGAAAAACACAGATGCTAAACTGCACTGTATTGTGACCCGGGCAACGGTAGGCACTCCTAAGCCGACAAAAGCCAAGTGACAATGTTATTGTCCTGTATATGCACAAACACTGATTTGAGTTGATTGGGGATGGAAGTCAGTGAGAGATACTTGCTCCTCTCATTATGAGAAGACCCAGAAAATGCACCAAATGTTAGCTGCAGTTGATATAAAGGGCACATTGCCTGCGGGGCACAGTCTATGGCAACAGCTATAAACAGAATTTCAATTTGAGGCCTTTTTCCAAGGTTCCCTGACATTGTGAATATCCATCTTCTTTATTATGTCATTTATTCACACTTGCCAATTTCCTCCTCTCTCTGCAATTTTGCAGAAGCAATAATTGCTAGCTCCCTGTTCCACTCCCACAAGAAGTCTCCAGCTAGGCTAAAGAGGATTGCTCAAGAAAGGCTGCCTCCTGAAGCAGGTACTTCTGCCATTTCCGTGGCTCCACTTCTCAGTCACCATTCTGTCTATCAGGAACAAAGGGAAGAACATGGTAAAAATCAAAGGCTAATTTCAGCTGGACACTGGTAGTGGCTCATGCATATAATCCTAGCTACTCAGAAGGTAGAGATCAGGAAGATAATGGCTCAAGGCCATCCCAGGCAGTTTGCAAGACCTTACTTCAAAAATACCCAACACAAAAAAAGGTTAGTGGAGTGGCTCAAGTGGTAGAGCCTGAACTCAAATCCCAGTACCGCCAAAAAACCCCAAAAAGTAGGGCTGGGGAGGGGGTGTCAAAGAACATCACAAGAAAAACTGCCCTGACCCCTTCCCTCAGCTCCATGAGCCTGGTTTTTCCTCCCCTCCTCTCCCACCCAAAACTTGCTGGACTCAGCTGCAGCTGGTGAGGTAAAGTCCAGAACTTGGCACCACCGCTATCACATTTAAATCAGAATATGCTACCCAGCCTCTCATTGCTGTATCAGAATTTAATGTCTATTTTTTAATGGGAGAGAGGCAATAATATTAGTAAATGAAATGAAATGAATGAGTAATAAGGCTTTTTTTTCTTTTGGTTGGGAGGACAGTACTGGGGCTTTGAACTCAAGGCCTAGAGCTTGCTAGGCAGGCACACTACCACCTGCGCTATAGCCCCCAGCCTCATACAGCTCTTATGATATACAAAAGAAGGTACAAAATAAAATACTGAAGGATGATCTCAACTACGTTATTTAAAAAAGTTCTAAGAACTGAACTTCTTTGGATAGTTGATGGTACTAAGAATTGCAAATTCCTAGGGGCTGGTGGAGTGGCTCAAGTGGAAGAACACCTGCCTAGCAATTGTGAGGCCCCGAGTTCAAATCCTAGTATTGCAAAAAAAAAAAAGTACTGCTTGCCAGACACCAGTGGCTCACGCCTGTAATACTAGCTACTCAAGAGGCAGAGATTAGGAGGATCATGGTTCAAAGCCAGCCAGGGCAAACAGGTCATGAGATTCTATCTCAAAAATACCCAACACAAGAAAGGGTTGGTAGAGTGGTTCAAGTGGTAGAGTGCCTGTCCAGCAAGCATAAGGCCCTAAGTTCAAGCACTAGTACCTCCTACCCCAAAAAAAGAATAACAAATTCTTAAATGTATAGTGCTTTTTATTCATTTATTTAACCTTTGGGGTTTTTTTAGATATGATCTCACAAAGTAGCCCAGGCTGGCACTGAGCTTGTGACCCTCCTGCCTCAGCTTCTCAAGTGCTGGAGATGTGAAGCTAAGTCCTTATCTTCTAGAGATATATGAAATATATGAGAAAGAAAATAGTGTGATGCTTGGGCATTTGCTTCAATATCTCTGGCACAGTTGGGTAGTCAGGGAGGAATGCCTGAGCTGTATTTAAAAAAAAGCAAGATTAGCCACAGATAAAAGTTTTGAAGCTACTTGTTGACTGGGAAGAGGAGTATTATTACATTACTTTGTATATTTTTGTATGTTTGAAAATTTCTAAAATGAAATACTTTTATAAAAAGCCACAAAAAGTAAAAAGATTTGTAGCATGGTTACAAGCTTAGGAAACAAGTGTCCAAACATGAATCTTAATCTCAGGATGTCACTGGTGTTACAGGATTCTGGAGAGACTAACTCAGAGAAGCTTTCCTGAGAGCTGATTTCAGTTTTCTCACCTTTTTACAGGATTCACAAACCTCAATAACCACAATGTCACATGAAATTAATTTTTCAACTATAATAGCACCCTAATTTTTAAAACCCTAGTCCCCTTTAACTAAGTCAAAAGGGCACAATGGTAAGTGTAGCTAGCACAATGCTACAGCATAGGGCTAAGTTCCCTGCCATAACAGGAAACAAGAAGATCTCAGAGTTTTCATTACTTTAAAAAGTTTTAAAGGGTCAATCACTACCTTCATAGGACAAATTTTAATTAAACCTTAAAACTGAGGTGCTTATTCACATCATCTGGCAACTACTCTCTCTGCTGTAAGAAATGAGTTGAATTCCATCAAGTACTATACAAAGTATTTTCTCATGGAAAAAAAAGTCTGATTCTGAACCATACTTTTAAAAAAAAATTCAATTAAATCTAAACATAGAGACCTATCTATATTAATATTTCAAACATCTAATATTTAAGCTACATAAATGGATTTGGTATAAATAAGGAAATTTTTAATTTTAAGACTTCCTGATTGTATAAATTTCATGTGGCTTGTTTTAAAATATTCTTCTCTTGCTGAACAACTCTTCCTGCTCTGCATTAAAAACAGTATGTACTTCTCTGCCTAATTTTACTTAGCTGAGTTAAGCATTTAAAAAGCTTTCTTCTTTGCTACTAAACCAGTATCTTCAGTTCTTAACTAGTCCTTAATGAGAATATGTACAAATAAACATAAATAAAAAGAAAAATTCTCCCAGCAAATGCTGTTTACAATCCCAGTAATACAGACACAGTCTTAAAAAAAAAAATCAGCTTATATTTATTTGCATAGAATCAAAGGAGAGATGTGAAAACCCAACATAGTATCTATGAGGCTTACAATTTAAGTACTAGTCCAGTTTTGGGGGAAAAAAAAATAAAAGGTTTTGGTTTTCCTCCATTGCTTGAGAATGATACTATTTTATATGCTTCAGTTATGTATGCTGAAACATAAGACACCTATACATCTTTAGTTTTTGCAGAATTAGTATCAAGTTCAAAAAAGTCTTTTTTGATGATGTACCGGACACACTGCAAAATCACATTTCTTTCATGTCGAATGTCTGGAGCTAGAAGCTAAAAAAAACCAAGCAAAACATACAAAAAAAAGAGAATTAGCTGGTTGAAAATAAATAAATCCAAAAAAGCCCACAATCTAAAATATTGTATGTTCATCTGATATATAAAGAACACAGAACAATAAGAGATGTGTAGTATATTTACTGATTATTTTGTTAAGATACAATGCAAAAACATTTTCTTTTCCTCTTTTAAATTTTTTTTTTGGCGGGGGACACTACTGGGGTTTGGAACTCAGGGTCTTGAGCTTGCTAGGCAGGCACGCTACTGCTTGAGCCACGTCGCACGCCAGGCCCTCCTTCCTTTTCCTTTTAACTTACCCCAAGACTATCTAGTTTCTTAACAGCACAAATGTTCACATCTATACTCCTCTCTAGGAATATTTAGCAAAAGACAAGAAAACAGACTTAAAAGTCTGTGATTCTTTACTACAAAAATCATGTCACTCCCTCAGCTGGACAGAGTGGTTGGTGATGCTCACCTAACACCTGACCCCAGGTGTCAACCTGGGCAACACAGTGAGATCCCATCTCTTATAAAAATAAATTAATAGTAATAGTGAGAAGGAATTCCCTCAAATCCAAATCTAAAAACAGAATACAAATTGGTAAGTAGGTATGTTAAATATAGTAACAATGAAACTAGCAGTAAAAAATTCTTGACATCCCTTTTCTTTTATAACTTCCATTTTTGTGTTTATAACTAAAAGAAATCTAAGTTATTGGTACATAACCAAGGAACATGTTATTTGCCAAAACAGAATTTATTTTCTTTTCAATTTATTTTCCTATGTCATTAATATAGTTCAGAAACATAACTCCATGACCTTCAATGGAAAGTTATTTAATTTTAAAATGCAATTTAAATATATACCAATGATATTTACAAAACAGAGTATATTTCAGATCCATTTTAATAATAACCAACTGTGTATGCATGTAACACCTTGAGGTAAAATCATAGAACACTCTGACTACAACATAAGCACTTATCTAAGAAGTTAAAAAGAAACTTTTCACAGACTGTCAATTGTTTTTCAACTCCACTAAAAAATGTGGAATATTTCTATTACTCTTAGACATGAAAGTCTATCTTTGAACAGCTTCATTCTATTACTTAGAAACAGAAGGCACATTGCTTCATGTTTACAATTAGAAGAAAGTCATCACATTTTTGAGTACATATGCTACTGAGAAAGTCAACAATGCATAAAATAAATACAAATAAATAAAGGTATAGAAAGAGAAAAGGCAAAGACAGTTCTCAAAGACAGGAAACAAGAACTGTCAGAAAACCTTGGGTCTTTTCTTTCCATTACTTTGTGGTTTTCAATAGGAATTTGTTTGTTTTTCTTTTGGTGGGACTGGGGTCTGAACTCAGGGCTTTGTACTTGCAAAGCAGATGCTCCACTACTTGAGTCACACCTCCAGCCATTTTTGCTCTGGTTATTTTGAGATGGGGTTTCACAAACTCTTCCTAGGCTGGCCTCAAACTGTGATCCTCCTGATCCCGGCCTTGGAAGTAGCTAGGATTACAGGCAAGAGCTACCTCAAACAGCTTGTTTTATTTTGTTTTTTTTTTTTTTCCTTCAGCCTGACAATGTATGCAACTGTGCTTTCAATGAAAACTTTAACCTCAATACATATTTCCTTACCAACCAGTGAAACCTATATTCCTTGATTTTAAGAAGTTTGAAAACTGTAATTATTCTACATTTACTGAACACTAGCACTATGCCAAATGTAGGTTTAGAGTTAAGATACCTCACAGACAAATCTTCAAGGACCATATGAATCTTCTAACCACCACGAGCATCACAACAAATCCTAGAGGTCCTACCTCGTGATGCAAGACACAAACATTACAGTGCAGAGAAAAATTACTTACCATTTCCAAGAGATATGGATGGTGTGTTCTTGGTTCAAATAATGTGTGATAATTGTGATAATCTTTTTTCCTCTTGGAGTTAGTCTTTTTGAAGCCATTCTTCCGGTTTTCACACTTGGCTCCTGAGAAATTTCTAACAGTTGCTTTCACATCTTGCCTTGCAGTCTGAGCAATAGTGCTGTGAAGAACCTGATTTTCTGCCAGAGCGTCTGCTTCAGTCTTGATGGGAGTTTCTAAGTATGATGCAAAACAAACACAAAAATAAAAAGCAAAAAACAGAATTAACTTCACAATGATCCACCCAGTCATAATACTGACTACTTAATAACTTAGATAAAAGATTTTGCAAGGCATTTACAATGCACTCCTTTTCTTTTTTTTCTTCAAATTTTCTTCAACTGTCAAGAATGTTGTAGGCTATCACAAAGAGATACAGAATGTGATCTCTATGAAGGAAGTAATACCAGATGGAAACTTGGATCTGTACAAAGGAATGATGAGTACTGGAGAACTAGATCAAAGCTCCGTCACTAAGGAACCACTCAAAGTGAGGGTTGTCTGTATAAAGCCATAAATTAAAAGGGTGAGGCTGGGGTGTAATGGTGCTCACCAGTAATCCCAGTTCTTGGGGAGACAGAAGTAAGAGGATCATGGCTTGAGGCTGACCAGGGCAAAGTTAGCATGAAACTCTATCTGAAAAACAAACTAAAAGCAAAAGGACTGGTGGCATGGTTTAAGTGGTAGAGCACTTGCCTAGCAAGCATGAGATTTTGAATTCAATCTCCAGTACCTCAAAAAAAGCAAAAGGTTGGAAGAAGATACCTTACATATGCCAACCACAAGAAAGCTGGAATTAAAAAAAACCAAAAACCAAAAACCTTCAGAAGAAGTACCAGGGACAAACAGCAAAGAGACACAGTTTATAATGTACAGGGCTCAATGCAGCAAGAATGCAAAACAAACTGGGCATGGTGGCACAATCCCACTACCAGAGAGGATGAAAAGCAAAAACAAAGCTACCTTTAAAACAGTAACACTTAAAGTTGATTTTCAATAAACACAAGCAGCAAAAACTCATGGAACTAAAAGGAGAAATAACAAACACATTCTTATGGCTGATGACTCAAGCATTCCACCTTTAGTAATTGAAGAACAATCAGACAGAAAATGAGTAGGAATTCAGAAGACCTGAAAACCACTAACAACTCAAATTTGACAGAAATACTCAACCTAATACATATTCTCAAGTTTACATGAACACTGACCTTGTGTTGGGCCATAAAAATGAAAGCACAGGGTTACATTCTGTGACCATAACAGAATTAAACTAAAATCATCAATGGGAAGCTAGATAGAAAACCCTGAAAATCTGGAAACTAAACAACGTATTTCTAAATAACTATAATATTGCAAAATATATATGTATTTGGGCTTTGGGCTTCTTCTTGTTTCCTGTTATACAACTCCTAAAATTCCTGAAATCTTCAAAGTGGTAATTGTCTTTTGGTACACTAGTGAGTTGACTAATGGATGGCAGTCCCTAGGTAGCTTCAGGATTTTTTTTTTTTTTTTTTTTTTTGGTGGGGGTGGTTTTACTAGAAACCAAAGGCAGAATTATAGGGTTGGGTCCTTCAGTTCTATCCCTCAACTTGTAGAGAGGAGAGATGAGCTGAAGGTTAAGGTGATCACCAATGGTCAATAATTTCATCAGTCATGCTTATGTAATGGAACCTCCAGGAAAACACAAAAGGACAGAGCTCAGAGAACATTTGTATAGTCAAACATAAGGATATTCCTGGAGGGTGGCAAACCAGAGAGGATGGCAGCTCTGTGCTCCTTCCCCTATTCTCTGCCCTATTGATCTCTTTACCTAGTGTCCACTGGTATTCTTTATAATAATCCAGTAAGTATAAGTTAGTGTTGCCTCGAGCCATGTAGCTGCTTTAGCAAATTAATCAAATGCAAGGAGTGAGTCTGCAGGAACACTGATCTACAGCTAGCCAGTCAAAACCACACCTGGCACTGGGGAGGAGGAAAGACTTGGGGATTGAGCCCTCAACCTGTGGGATCTGATACTACCTCAAGGTACGTAAGTGTGAGAATAGAACTGAATTAGAGGAAATTCAGTTGGTGTCTGCTGAAGAACTGATTGCTTGATTGGTGTGCAGGTAAAATCCCCCTCACATTTGGTCACAGAAGTCTTCTGTGTTGATTACTAAATAAGCATACAGAAGAAACCAAGTCTGATTTTTCCCCCTACATCTTCAGAATAATCTACATATTAAGTAACAAATGACAAGAAAAATTAGTAAATATTTTTGGGATAAATAAAAATTATAATGTGTCAAACCTGTAGAATGATCAAGCAGTACATGAAGGCAAATTTATAGCTTTGAATACTTCTATTAGAAATGAAAAGTCTGTTACACCCTGAACATCCTGATCTCATCCGATCTCAGAAGCTAAGCAGGGTCAGGCCTGGTTAGTATTCAAATGGAAGAAATGAAAAGTCTATAAAATCAATTATCTGCTGGGCCCTGGTGGCTCACACCTGTTAATTCTAGCTACTCAGGAGGCAGAGATCAGGAGAATCACAGTTCAAAGCCAGCCCGGGCAAATAGTTCTTCCAGAGACCCTATCTTGAAAAAACCCATCACAAAAAAAAAAAGGGCTGGTGGAGTGGTTCAAGCCCTGAGTTCAAGCCCCAGTACCGCCAGGAAAAAAAAAATACTTATCTAAGCTTTGCCAGTAATGAGGTAGATAATAAGAGAGGAAATAACAAAGTGAAAATCAATGAATTTGTATGAAAATTCATGACAAATCATAGAGAAAAATCAAGCCAGAAGCTGGTTCTTAGGAAAAAGAGAAGAGGGGGAAAATCAATGAATAACAGAGATAAAAGAGAAACTACTATAATATCACAATGAATATTATAATCAACTACATGCCAATAAATTTCAATTTAGAAGAAACAGACAATCTGTTTAGTTTTATACCTATCAAGCATATTTAATTCATGCCAGCCCAGGCAAATAGTTCATGAGACCCTATCTCAAAAGCACCCAACACAAAAACAGGGTTGGTGGAGTGGCTCTAGTGGTACAGTGCCTGCCTTGCAATATGAAGCTTGACTTCAAACCCTAGTACTGTCAAAAAGAAAAAAGAAATTAATTCACAATTAAAAACCTCCCTAACAAGAAAATGTTAGGTTCAGATGGCTTCACTGTTACACAAACAAGAAAAAAAAAAAGGTAGAAATACTATACAAAACCTTAAAAGAGGAAGAGGAAACAGATCCAAACTCATGTCAAATTCATTGTAATAAAGAGTATCACAGGCTAGCATCCTTGTGAGCATGGATGCAAAATCCCTTAAAGGTAATACACTATAACCAAGCAGATTTTACCTCAGGAAATACAGGTTCATTTGACAATTGAAAATCATTCTATGTATTTCATTACATTATTAGTCTAAGTGAGAAAAGCCATCTGAACAGTAAAAAATTCACTGTGTGTGTGTGTGTGTGTGTGTGTGTGTGTGTGTGTGTGTTTGCAGTACCAGGCCTTAAACTAAGGACCTTGCAAATGCTAGACAGGTGCTCTACAAGTTAAGCCACACCCCAACCCTTTTTGCTTTACTTATTTGTTGAATAGGGTTCTCCCGTTTATGCCTGGGCTGGCCTAGACCATTACCTTCCTGTTTATGCTTCCTGTGTGGCTGGGATAACAGGTACATGCCAACACACCTAGCTGTATTAAGATGAGGTCTTGCAAACATTTTGCCCAGGCTGACCTGGAATAGCAATCTCCACAATCTCTCTCTCTCTTTTTTTTTTTGGTGGTATTGAGGTTTGAACTCAGGGCTTACACCTTGAACCACTCTGCCAGACCTTTTATTGTGATAGATTTTTTCCGAAATAAGGTCTTGGGAACTATTTGTCTGTGTTGGCTTCAAACATCAATCCTCCTGATCTCTGCCTTCTGAGTAGCCAGGATTACAGGCATGAGCTACCAGAGCCCAGCTCCCCAATCTCTTGCCTCCTGAGGGGCTAGGATTATAGGCATAAGCTAAAAGCACCAGGCTTTACAAGTTTTAAGCTATGATCTCTTCCTCCCAAATGGTTATTCTACCCGTTTGTTTACCATGAATCAGTAGCTGTATAGCCTCGAGGCATTCTACTTATCTCTGTTTAAATTTCCTCACAGTGGAGACAGTGGTACTTACCTCAGGAGATTGTTGCAATAAATGAGTAAGTGGGGCTGGTGGAGTGGCTCAAGTGGTAGGACACTTACCTGCCTTACCTACCAAGTGTGAGGCTCCAAGTTCAAACCCTGGTACCTCCAAAAACAAAAAAAACCTCTTCTGTGATAATAAATGAATGAGTAAGGCACATAAAACAGTGCTGGTACAGAGTAAGAACTGTGTGAGAATTTGCTATGATAACACTAGTGATGATATTTCTTCAAAGTGATGAGGAGAAAAGAAAAAAAAAGAGAAATGCAATTATGAAAGAATAGAGCTAAGAATCCTTTAAGGGGTTTCTTGATTTCAAAACTATGGAAACAATAGTTAAAGGCAAACACAAAAACCAAGGCACCACACTCTACTATTCCTTTTCCTTTCAAACCAGGAACACAAAAGTCAAATGAACAAAGCTTATTTTGTCAATTTTCTGCTAAGAAATGAGGAAGTGGGACCATTTATATTTTTCTCTTTCTTGAGGTTTATAACATTTCCTAGCTAATTAACGTATATTAATGTAATGCTCACCAATTCGAATAAATTTTAAATATAGACATTCAGTTCTTTCAAACTGAAATAACTCTTCAGTTTGTGACATTTGGAATTAGTTCTCAGTTTGGAGGTCTCCCCATCATAGCTGAACCAGAAGAAATACAGTTTTCATGAGCTGTAAAAATGCAGGAATGATAGCACACCAACCCATTTGGAAATACTTCTCATTGAAATTTTCTTTACATGTATTATTAATAGTTCTTAGACAAACCCAGAGCTGATCATAATCTCTTCTTTTTCTTCAGCATTGCTGGAGGGACCGTTTCCTTGTCTATCCCATCCTAGAACCCACAATTAACACTGAAAGCTACAGATTTGCTAGAGACTGGATGGCTTAAGAAAGCCGAATTCAAACTATATAAAATAAATCTTAAGACTTAGGAATGTGAAGTACAGACTTTCTTAAAGCAAAGAATTTTAAATGAGTCGAAGTGAATTTATACAAAATCAAATATATATTTTATTAAATAATATCCTCTGCTACCTTTTCATATGTTTTATTAAATATCCTATGCTACCTATAAAAATAAAAGGCTATACATTATGTTCAGAAGACAGCAAGTACCACACAGAGAAAGGATATAGGGAAGGCAATATAACTGGCTTCTTTAGACTTTTAAGCCCCTAAACCCAGATTTTACATCAGCTCTGCCTCATACTAGCATAGCAAACTTACCCTTTCTGAGCTTAACACCCTATAAAAGGAAGGCGCGAGATCTCAGAGATCCCTTCTAATTTAAAAATGGTGGCAATCTCAAAATGAAGACAAGTATAAAAGTATTAAATGTTTCATCTTAAGGAAAAGAAGCATTCGTTCACCTTATTTTTATGGGATTCAGTAATCTGGTAATAGTTTTCTTCCTTATCATCTGTTATAAATACAACTGATAGGTGGGAAATGTAATATGTTTTTAAAGAATAACTCTATCTTCATATCAGTATATTGGAAATAAGAGTAAGAAATAAATACTGTTTTTCTTAAAATTAAAGAAGGGTACCATCTATTAAAGAATATTCTGATAAAGCCAAAGTAGTTTATATTTCAAAACTCAAGTAGCTTTTCATAAGCTACCAGAATAAGCCACAGCCGATTGATAAAAGGAAAAAACTCCCATGTTACAGACAGATATATAAACATTGTATTTCATGTTAAAGCCCAACTCTTCCTTACTCAACATTCTCCAACAATATAAACATCAGTTATTTCTAGCCTAGCCAACACTAAAGGAGCTGCTATCTTAATCCAATCACCTTCAAATTTTCCTTTGGTTCTACATCAACACTTTTAGACTGTACCCTTGTCCTTAGTACAGCTCCTACTTTGATTACACACCTCCTCCTGAGACACACATTCATGAATTCTCCCACGGTTAGAAAAGTCTAAATAAAATAACCATGCAGATCCAGGTCTCGGCAATATGAGGACACAGGTTTATTCACTAAACATATGCTAAATTACTGATATAAATCTTGAATTAAAACTTCTCATGCAGCATCAGATCAACAGTCTATTTGCAACTCTCGTATGTGGCCCCCCCAAAGAGATGCCATAATAGATTAAACTGGCTCATCATAATAAACTTCACAAGAAGGGCCCACACACTTTCATTTGAGACAGCATTTTGGAAGGTAAGATATGTCTCCTGAACATCTCTGACTTCTCAGAAAGACTCTTGAGAGGATTCTATTTTTTTCTACCCTTTAAAATACCCAGGTTACTGCACCACAATTATAGGACTACTGTGTTCCAAGTGAGATAATTTATGTAAACGTGCTCTATATACAGCAATGCCCTATAAACATTTAAATTTATTTCATCGCCCTCTCGTCATAAAGGACCTCTTTCTACCTCCAAAAGTGCTATAAACATGTTATGACAAGGCTCCTTGAAAGAAGAGAATAAATTAACTTTCTTTTTGCTATTTATTTTACAATTTTATTCAATTCCATTGTGTACATTTCCTCTTTTCCTTCCTATTCTTTCATTATTTTTGTCTTTTTCTCCCAGAGTAAGAACACATTTCTCTACCATTCCAATTTTCCTTTATCCCATGCTAACTTTATTTCTCAATCAAACAAAAAAGGAATTTGAAGATCAAATAAAGAATATGCATCCTGGATGTTATTCATGCACAGCATGAACCAATGGCAAAAAAGTCACAAAATAAAACATACCTTGTTATGCCAGCAGAAGCCATGACTTACCTTCTGGCTCACTTTCTGACCCTGAAAGACTGCCATAGCTGCTCATTAGTGAACACAAGGCTGGCGTCACCTCCTTAGGGATGACAGACTGTTGTGATTTCTCCTCCTTATCAGACTCTAAAACAGAATGGGAAAGAACAAAGACTCAACATCTTCCATTATTAAAAAGAAAGCTGACTGACTTTCACTCCCTCATCTGTTAGTAAAAAGAAAGTAATTTCTCATTTCCTTAATCTTCCCAAAAATCTAACTCCAAGAGGTCTGAAAAATTTCACTTTGGTTTAAATCTTAAACAAGGAAGCTATTTGCTCAAGGGGGGACAGAGGAACAAATGGAAACTATACACAGCTCAGTTAACTTACCACGCTTCACAGGTTATGGAATTTGGGCCTTCCCTAAATTAACTTAATTACAGTCTTTGCTGTTAATTTACAGGTAGTTGGAAAGCCAAAAATTTATTTAACTTTACTGGATCAGGATCATTAACTTGGAAGAATAACCTGTAAAAATATCACCCTTTCATTGTTTTAAGACTGGTTTTCAGGATCCAAATAATATTTATACCATTCTATGGGCTTAGTCAAAAAATTTTACTGAAATGAATCTTCTCTGAAGTTTTTATTACTTAGCGCTTCTAAGAATTTAAGTCAACAAGCCAACCATGAGAATTTAGCAAGTACTAAAAAAGCTGCCAAAGGTAAAGTGTTTGATCAGAGTCCAGCAAGTTTCACGGTAGCCGCAGGACACCACCTATTACATTTATTTTTGGCAGCTCTAAAAATATATTAACTCTATTCTAGACAACCCAGAAAAATAAAGCCTGAGTGAAGACAGTAAGTAACTTGTCTATAATGAACCAACTCAACCCACAGCCAATACGAAACCTTTCAAGACTGAGCATTTAATGTTCATCAACCAGACAGTCTGGAGGAAACCAAAGCATGCCACTAGGAAATGGAAGTATCCTTCTATGTCACTGTTGGCTCTGCACCTCCTGTGGGATGAAGACATCCTCTCTCCTCCGCACCATGTGGACCCCCTAAAACTGTTCCTTGTCACTTTTAATCTAGACTTTTTTTTAAAAAATCACTTCCCTACATTAATGAAGGGAAAGGAAAATACACAGTTTATATATGTAAATTATGAGTGGATTAATCAGAAATCTACCACAGTGTTCATCCATTGTTTGAATGATCAAAGACCAAACAATAGCATTTCCTTCCAAGACTGAAAGAAAGGTAGTGGCTGGGGACAAATGCACAGTAGCAGAGCATCTGTCTAGCATATACATGGCCCTAGGTTTAATCCTCAGAACACGTAACAAAAAGTACCAAAAATGACAGCTGAATGTTATGCTCTTTAAAAGTATGATCACATTTAATCTGTATGAGGTATCTCACAATTTTCACTTTTTAAATTCTGTTTTGTTCTTTGACATAGGTTTTCACTATGTAGCCTAGGCAAGCCTTGAACTCACTATGTAGCCCAGGCTGGCCTTGATCTCGAGATCCTCCTGCCTCAACCTCCAGAGTGCTGGGGTTACAGGCATACACTAACACTTCTGGCCCAACTCGTAAGCTAGAATGCCTCCTACAGACTTTATATAAAGTCTTCTTAAAATAAAGCCACTCTATCAAAACAAATACATTTTATGTCAATAATATCTTTTCCAGCTACAGCTCCATTTCTTTTTTCCTTTTTATAGAAAAACTCCAAAAAGCTGATTTATAAAATTCACCATGGAAATTGTCTGGATCTGGAATTTCCTCTAGCTGTCTGACCCACTCCAGAATCTATTCCATCTGTCTTTCAGGCCTACCACACCAGTGAAACTTTTCTAACAGGTTCACCTGGGTCCTTGTGTTGCCAAATCTGAAGACCAGTTTTTGGTTCTGATCTTACATGACTCAGTAACACAAATGATAGTACAGAATCATGTTCTGCTTCTTAAAACAACTTCCAGAACCCCTTCTCATGCCTGTTTTCCATCTCTCTACTAAACTCTCACCACTGACCTAATGCAAAAATTATGCTGCTTCCTCCTCTTCAATTCTGAGACCTCTTTTTCTCTATGCCTCTCCTTCCCTTGATGATCTCATGTTATCTAAAATCTTAAAATATTATTTGTATGCTGGTTAGTCACAAATTTACACTTCTAACCTTCAATTTTCCCCTTAGTTCCAGAATAATTCTAAGTGGTGACTCAACTTCTCTTTGATGTCAGATATCTCAAATGTCTAAAAGCAAACACTTGATTGTACTTGGAACATGCTTTCCAGTATTCTCCATCTCAATAAATGTCAACTCTTTCTTCTAAAGAGTTAGGCAGAAACCTGGCAGTCATCCATGACTTTTTGCTTTCTCTCCTATCTTATCTAATCAGTCAATGACTGCCATCAACTCTAGTTGAAAATATATCCAGAATCATAGTCCTATTTCCACAACAACCTCAGTCCAAAGGAACATTTCTTGTTGAGCAGTTCCAACAACTTCCTAAAAGAAATCCATGGTAGGATCTAGCCCACCTCTCTCTACGGTCTCTTCTTCATCCAAAAATGTAAATCAGATCACATTGCTTACCTGCTCCCCCTCAAGAGGAAAATCTCAAGACCTCTCTTGGCCAAAAAGGTGGGTCCCAACTTTGATCTGACCCTCCCCTTGACTGACAATAAACCCTACCACTTTCTTCCTGGCTAGCATCACTCCAACTCAATTGTTCCCTGACCATTAGTTTGTGCTTGATGGCTCACTATGCCAGGACTGGTATCCACTGACGTATAAACTTACCTCACTCAGATGTCTTCTTCATATCACCTTCAGAGATGCCTTTACTGATCACAGAGAAAAGCAAACCTCCTTTTCAGAACACCATTTTCCTGCCCAACTACCATTACTCATTACACTTACCAACACAACTTTCTTGTGTTTCTGAGAACATATGGTGAATGTTTACTCTATCAGCCCCATCAGAATAGCAGCTACAGGACAGAAAGGGTTTTGCCTTGTTCAAAGAATACATATCCAAGCCTAGAATAGTACACAAGGGCTCCACAAATGTTTGAAGAACAATTGTTGCATGAGTAAGTTCAAAAAGGTTAATCAGCACAGAATCAGAGAGCTAGTAAGAGGTAGAGATGGGATAGAAACATAGATCTGCATGTATCCAAAGAATGCTTTCTTAAATAATATGATTATTATTTAAAAAAAAATCACACCCACATACATAGGGAAAACAATGAAAGGATACACATACACACACAAAAAAATGTGACCAGTGGCCATCTTCATAAGTTAAAAAAAGTAGGTTGTTGTCTTATCTTGTGTTTTATAGTTTTCTCTCATATTTTCTCTTACTTTAATGATGAGAAAACAGAAAAGAAAAACAAAAGGAGTACCCCTGGAGACCAGTGCTCCTCATAATTCACTTCGAGAAGAATAGGACAAGGCTTTAACTGGCCTACAGTCTTTTTCATTCTTTCTTTTGCTTTTAACTTTCTATTTTGAAACAATTTTGGATTTATGAAGATAGCAGAGTGATGCCACATACCCTTCCCGCAGCAATGAGTGTACATTTGACATAGCCAGCAAATCAACACTGCCTAACATTGCCTTAGTGCCTAACCAAGACTGTAATGGAACTTCATCAGTTTTTCCACTAATGGCCTTTTTTTCTGTTTCAGGATCCAATCCATCATACTGCACTGCATTTAGGTCTTGTAAGTCCTTAGTCTTTTCTTCTTTATTATTTTCTCCTTTTCTTGGGACATTTTTCTTTTTTCCTACTTTCATTTCAAAACGGATTTATGAGATTCTGTATTTTGCTTGCTTGGCACTGTAATTCAGAGAAATTCTGGGATTTCAAAAAAATCTGTCTCTGCTTTCAGGACAGCCCTGGGCCAGCAGCCTCTAAGTGGCTTCAAAATGGGGACTGGTCACTGGAAAGACCAGCACTACATTAGGGGGTTGGGTCTTTCTGCCTCACCTCACAACTTCCAGGGAGGGAAGAGGGGTGAAGGTTAAGTTGATTGCCAGTGGCCTATGATTTAGGCAATCATGCCTATACAATGGAACCAGCATGAAAATTGATAAAGACAGACATGGGAGAACTTCCAGAGAGCTGGACATTTGGGAGCAACTAGAGGGCAGAACATGGAACTAGGGAGTTCCATGTCCTCTCTAACACTACACACCACCTTCTCACCCAGTTTCTTTCTACAATTTATTTCTTTACATAGCACCAACCCAACTACTTGATACTGCCTTTAGGAGCAATACAATTATACTCTCTGGCATCTTAATTTTTAAGTCTGCTAAAGAAAATGTTAAGGGTTGGGAATGTGGCTCAATGGTAGAGTATTTGCCTAGCACGCACAAGGCCCTAGGTTCAATCACCAGCATGGCTAAAAACGAGAAAATGCTATATATTGAAAAGCCATCCCCCCAAATGGTAACTTTGCTTCACAGTCTTTAACTCTCAAGGGAGACATTTAGGACTGGGGCATGGCTCAGTGGTAGAGCACCTGCCTCGCATGCTGGAGGACCTGAGTTCAATTCCCAGCACCATAAAGCAATCAAGGAAGACATTTTACAATGTGTATTCATGGTTGCTGATGCACTAGGTCAGGTTATTTTCCGATTTTAACATGTACCTTTTAAACAAAAGAGCCAACTTAGCATGGACTAATGTCCAATGCTCGACAGTGATATCTGTATTTATAACAAATGACTAACAAGTTGGATTGTCTTTGTTTTGTGCACGATAAGGCAGTCCACTCTCAGAAATTTGAGGCTATTTTACTGATCAGTTGCTTTCTTTCTAGTTCAGAAAACAGGCTTATTGTTTAAAGGAAATTCACAGAACTTCTTTATATATATTTGGACTTTTTTTTGTTGTTTCAAGACAGGATTTCACTATGTATCGAAGGCTGGCCTCAAACTCACAATGCTCCTGCCTCAGCCTCTGGAGGCTTTGACTTACAGGTGTGCACCACCCAGCCCAGTCTTGTTAGGTAGATTTAAACAACAAAATAAACTAAGTCCTAACTAATGAATACCAAAAAGCGATTAAAACAACAAAGCCTTGAATGGGCTAGTAAAAAGAAAACATAAGGAAATAAAAAAGATAGCACCAGTAAAGAAGTGTAGTGACAAGAAACCATACTCAAAGGTGATAACTGGGAGACTCCTAATGAAGAGTGTTCCCTTCAAAATAGTGTCATCTCCCAATTACTGCACAGTTACATAGGAATGCACAAACCACCAGCCACAATAGAGAAGCTGAGTCCCGACAATGATAGTTCAAACATGATCTGAGCCCACTGCTGCCCTGTCTAAAATGTGAGTGCTGATGTCTGGATTGGGTTCTCAGTATGGAATGGGAGAACTTTACTCTTAGAGAGAGCTCCATGCTGAAAAGTGTCAACTGCAATGTAAGAGCCCTGGGCCATATTATCTCAGTGCTGACACAGCACTGACACCTTCAAAGACTGGACCTTAAAGAGGGCTGGCTCTGGTCCAAGGTAAGGCAAACTGCTTCCACCCAAGTAGAAGACATATATTAGAGTGGAAATGGTGAGGGTATCTAGGTCCTGTGAAAAAAATGGTATATGGCTTTCTGTAGCTACACCTAGAATGAAAGGTGAAGAACCTGTGGTCAAACACTGATTTGAAAATGTCAAAGTCCAGAGGAAACCAAGGTAAAGGATGACATGAATTTAAATGACACCCTTTTTGTGGAGGAGGGGAAGCAGTACTGGGGTTTGAACTCAGGGCCTTGCACTTATTAGACTAGTGCTCTACTATTTGAGCCATGCTTCCAGTCTTTTTTGCTTTACTTATTTTTAGAATAGTAAATTTTTGCCTGAGCTGGCCTGAACCATGAACCTACTATTTATATCTCCCTCACAACTGGGATTTCAGGCATGTACCTCAGTGCCCAGCTTATTGGTTGAGATGGGGTTTAGTTAACTTTTTGCCAGGGTTGTCCTTAAACTACAATCTTCCTGATCTCTACCTCCAGAGTAGCTTTGATTAAGGCATGAGCCACTGTGCCCAGTTAAATGACATCTTTCCTATAAAATTAAGCTACCATAATTTGATTCTTAGCAGCTTGACTTCCTTAGAAATTATAACATATTTTAATTTACAAAATTTATGAAATTATATACATGTAGCCTACATGGATGATTTTTACATTCAAGATTTATGTCCTTACCCCTAACCTTCTCTAACCTTCAAAACAGGTGTGTTCCATTCTTGGCACCAGCTTCAACACTTAAACCAAAACATAATTTACATAATTTGAGAGTTCTCGTTCAGCTGCTCCTGAGAATGCAATGGAATGCTTTCCATCCCAATGAGGATGAGAGGAGCTACCCATAATCCCTGCTTCTCATGTTTAAAGTGTCTTTTGAGGACTCGGGTACAGGCTTATATGAATGTGAGATTCAATCATCTTTTAGTTGGTGCTTTATCAGACTGGCATATACTGAAACAATTCTTTAAAAAAAAAAAAAATGAAACGGGCTCGGGGAAAGCTCAGTAGAACAGTGCTTGCCTAGCATTCAAGAAGCCCTGGGTGCTAACCCCAGCACTGCTAAAAGCAAACAAACAAAAATAGAATCAAACACCTACCAAAACTAAGTTAACAAAACAAAAGCAACAAATACTATTCAATATGAAAGTCCTTCAAATGCTCACTTCAAAAACCACAAATAAGAATAAGAATGTTGGTGCAAGCTTGTAATCCCAGCTATACAGCAGGTAGAGATAGGAGAATTGAGGTTGAAGGCCAGCCCAGGCAAAAAAATTAGTGAGGCCCTATCTCAAAAATCAAGCTGGGTATGGGGTAAACTCCTGTAATCCTAGTTACTCAGGAGGCAGAGGAGGAGGACTGCCATATGAGGCCAGCACTGGGCAAAAGTATACTACTACCTTATCTGAAAAATAAGCTAAAGCAAAAAGACTGGCGGCATGTATACACAGAAATATATACAGAGCATGTATCCAAAAGAGGAACTGGTAGAGGAGACCAAGGGAGGTGGAAGAGAAGGAAAGAAAGATAGTGAGTAACAACAGAGTACATCACATCAGTGCAGGAACAGGGCACGAAGAAACATGATGGAAACTGTTAAACAGCACAAGATGGGGAAAAAGGGTGAAGAAATGTAATGGAGGGAGGTTACACTGACTTAAGCATGTACAGGTACAATCAAACCAAGGCAAAAATCCCACCAACCAATGAACAGACACCTAAACAACAAAGGACAAAAATGAAAGCCAGGAAGTGCTAAGAAGAGGGCACCAACAGGAACAGGGGGAGAGGGAGAAAGAAGTATAGAATGAGACTACGGGTCATATATTTCCTGTACAAGAATGAATATAGAATTTTTAAGCCTGTTGAAATCACCATAAGAAGGGGACTAAGGTAGAAAGGAGAAAAATGGAGGGGATGAACCAATTTGGACTACAATATATATACACCTGGAAATGTCATATGAAACTCTCTGTATAGCTATCTAAAACAAAAATGTCTTTATTTTTAAAATGGAGGACAGGAAGGTGAAACAGGTCCTGTCTGGGGTTGGTATCACTGGAAGGGGGGAGGATATAAGGAAAGGGTGTAGGAGGTTGAAATACTATGTACTCATGTATGAAAATGGAAAAATGAGACCTGTTGGAACTATTCCAGGAATGGGGGAAAGAGGGATAAAGGAGAATGATGGAGGGGGTGAATTCAACTAAGATATATTGTAAGCACTGTTGTAAATATCACAGTGTACCACCCCCAGTATAACAATAGTATGATTAAAAAAAAAAAAAAGAAAGAAAAAGACTGGGAGCATAGCTCAAGTGTAGAGTGCTTGCCTAGCAACCACAAGGCCTGAAGTTCAAATCCCAGTACCACTAAAAAAAAAAAAAATTACACCAAGTAAATAATTACATAATTTTCAAATTAGTACCATTATGATTATAACACTAGTCTACACATTTGTGTTTTAAGTATTTCAACACCAAGGAAGTTTATATTTGGGGTATAGATGACATTTGGTCATCAAGGCCACATATTGCAAATCTGAAGAAGTGTGTGGGCTTTTTTTTTTTTTTTCCCAGCTCTGGGGTTTGAACTCAGGGCCTCACACTTGCTAGGCAGGTGCTCTAACCACTTGAGCCACTCTGCCAGCCTCTCTCTTACATTTTTTTTGAAGGGAAAAAAAATTAAACTCAGCAATGGGTGAAAATATCATCTGCCTCCTACTTGCTCTCTGTAAGGATAAGAAAGTGTCTTTTCTAAACTCTCTCCCAACATCTCAAGTATGCCAGACTCTCACAATATTTTTGAGACTAATCAGTTCACAACCTGGCTCTGCCACCAGATAGCACTATGGCTAAGGTAAATTACTTAGGTCTCTATTCCTCATTTCTAAAGGGATAGCTGTAGCTGCACCTATAGAAAAGGCTGTTATAAGGAAAAGAGCTAACATACAGAAAGCACCTGGAGTATAGTAAGTGCATTTACAGTGTTAGTTGATGTTAAGGTAATTTATTACATTACTACTCCTACTAAACTTTATCTTATACTTAGCTCAATATTTTCTTGTGCCAAGACCCTTTTCCATCCGAAATTATCCATGAATTAGTTATCACCCCATTTCTTGCTATCTGAAAGTTCAGTAACTTCCCATATGATTATCATGGAGGCAACTGCCATCTAAGCAGAACAGAGTCTAGAATCAAACCTACACCATAACATCAGTCCATTCACTAATAGCCTTTTTCTTCTGCAGCAGACAGCATATGCAATGAGATAAGCTTTACAATGTTACTGGAGGGGAAGGCACTACAAATATTTTACACACACATTTTCATTTTTTTTGAAGGGGAAATGGAGTTTCAGACACTGAATGCATATGTATGTGATAGCAATATTTTGGTGCTCTCATTTTTTGACATGTAGGCAAACTCACTTGTCCTGTAAGTTCTAGATGGAATTAAAGGATAAACTATAAATGTATATAAAGGGGCATGGCTCAAGTAGTAGAGTACCTTCCTACCAAACACAAGGCCCTGAGTTCATACCTCAGTACCATCCCCTGCTAAAAAGGTGGAGTAAACATATATATTTTTTGTTCTGAGGAAGATTATATAAAAATACAATAAATTAATACCATATGTCCAAAGAGATTATGCTTGTGCTAGGTACATAAATAATACCAGCTTGTATAGAATTACTGCTTTGGAGGTAAAGGGAAAAAAATTCAAACCAAATCAATTTATACCTATGGCAATTCAAAACTCTCTTAAAAAAACTCCCAATATTATACCATGCTTTGGAAATTATTCAACAAATACAATCTTCCTCCCATAGCATCCTACGCATTCTCTATGCACCACCCTCAAGACTCAAAAAAGATCTTCTTAGATGAGGCTTTTCACAAGATACGCTTCTTAAAAACAAAAATGCAAGCATCATTCTACATATATTCATTTGCCATTAAACTTTCCACAAACAAGGTTATGGGTAATCAACTTCAGCCTCACTGTCTATGCACTTTTCTACAGGTTATCTTCCTGTTTTGCTTACCAGAGTCACTGTTTATCAAGGCGCCAAGAGGATCTGCATTTGCCTCAGGTGGACCTTTAGGCTTTGAATCACAGAAGTGACTGACTGATGAGATGACAGTGCTCTGTCTAGCATTGTTTTTCCATTTGTGGTGTTTACCAGGACTTCTGATTTTTGCCATCTGTGAGTGTCTGGACATCCCCTTCATCTTGCTGGAGTAAGAAAAAATGCAATTCTTAGTATAAAAGACACTGGCTTTTTCACAAAAAATTTGAAAAAGACTACTAAGTGCAAAAGAAACCTAGAAGTTAAATTGATCAACTATAGTCTAGCACATTAGAGACCAAAATAAAAGAAATTCAGTGGTTCCCAAAGCCAGAGAAGTCTACAGTAGAACTTTAAAAGGACAACATCTCATAATATACCACGTTATTCATTCTCAGCTGTACATTCTCACCTCCCTGAAAATGGGGTGTGCTGTGCAATGTATACACACAATTTTGAAGAAAGCAAAAATTATTATGGCCCAATCTGTAATACCCATCCACAGATGCCAACCTAAGAACTCAACAGCATCCTGCTTTGAGGCAAAGTAGGTACATTTTCTGCCTCTGACCCACTGGTCCCATGAGAATAATGAAGAGATGCCACTTCCTTTGGGCTCCCACTCACAGACACCTTTCCTACATACTGCTCCTAACAGCATCTGATCACAGCTAGCTTTAGAATTCTCATAGTTAAGGTATTAACTGACAAAGAATAAGTTAGAATGAACCTAACTGATGTGATTATTAAGACTTCACTGAGAAAGTACAGTAAGGCAGGCAACACACTTTAAATATAGGCACAAAACATTTAAAAGGACCAGCTTATTGAAAACACTGTACTTTTCCCTCTGAATTATATTGCCACATTTATCATAAATCAGGTGACTGCTCACTGGTGGATCTGTTTGTGGACTTTATTCTACTTATCTAGTTATTCCTGGCCATTATCACACTATCTTCATTAAGCTTTCTTAGATGTTCTACATCCTTTGCCCCCCAAAAAAAGTCACTTAGACTGAGGGCTTGGGTCAAGAGGTGGAGTGCCTGAACAGCAAGTGCAGTCTTGAGTTCAAATCCCAGTACCACCGAAACACAGGAACAGTAAAAATAATAAAAACAGATTATTTGCATTTCATATATTTTTAAAGCTTAGCAGTCTCCCATCCCTGTTCTGTCCCCTCCCAAAATAAAAAAACCTTGCTATGATTTCGACTATGTTCAATTTGCAGCAGAATGAATGTGATTGCGTTGCCATACTGTTCACAGACGTGTCACACCCCTTCATTTACTTACATCTCTAATTTTTTAAGCAATATTTTATAAACTTCATTAAATGTCTCGCAAATATTTTAAGATTTATTACAAGGTATTTGTGATGCTATTATAAATGGTAATTTTTAAAATTTCACTCTTTTTTGATAGCTTATAGAAATATAATTGACTTAAAAATTATCGATGTTATTATAGGCTAAATTTGATTAGGAGTATGGTAATAATATTGTTCCCAATCTCAGGGTAAAGTAATCAGTATTTCACCAGTAAGTATGATTTGACTACAGAGTGTTGGTATATATCTCATATTAAACAAAGTTTTTTTCTATTACTCATTTCCTGACTTTAAGAGTTTTTAAACTTTATCGATTACTTTCCTTATGCATAGAGTTAACATCATTTTACTGCTTCACTATTTTACTGTGATAAATAACATTTTATTTTCAAACAGCAAACTCCTGAAATAAACCTCATTTGGTTTTAATGTATGTCTTTTTTCCATATTGCCAGATTTGATTGGCTAACATTTTGTTTAGAATTTTTGTCTCTTTGATCAGAAGATATTTGCTGACTATAATCTCAGCACTGGGGAGGCTGAGGCAAGAGAAGCAAAAATTTAAGGCCAGCACAGGGTACACAGCGAGACTATCTCAAAAAAACAAAAGAAACACACACACACACACACACACACACACACACACACACACACACAGACACACTGTTTGTTATTTTCTATTATTGTAATGTCCTCATGAGGTTTTGATAACAAGATAATATATATTAGACTCTTAAAACAACATGTTGAGTTTTTCTAAGATGGGTATTTGCTTTGTAAATGTTTGGAAGAATTTGATAGCAAAGCTATCAAGACCTAAAATTTTTTTTGTAGGAAGGTTCTTAATTAGTTTTCGTAACAAAGAAATTCTGATCTTTAATTTCTTAAATGTCTTAGTAATTTCTGTTTTAAGTATACTGCTTAATTTCTAAGCATTTAAGGTATATTCTAGCTGTCTTCTTATAACTGTTTACTGGTTGAATTTCACTTTGGTCAGAATGAAATTGTTTTACATTATTTCAAACCTTTACGATTTATGGATAATTATGGGCTGGAGGTGTGGCTCAAGTGGTAGAGGACTTGCCTAGCAAGTGTGAAGTCCTAAGTTCAAACCCCAATACTACCAACATATATATATATATGTATCATTCTTTTGTGATCTTTTTGATAAAATGTGTACTTTTTAGTTGTTGAGTGTGCAGTAATATTCTAGATTAAGTTGGTTGTGTTCAAATCTTCTCTAATACTGCAGACTATCTCTTAATAACTACAGAGAGAACTGTAAAAGCTTCAACTTTGTTCATTTATCTCCTTTGAGGCAGTCAGATATTTTCTTTTATAATTATATTGTTAGATAGATAGATTTAAGATTATTACATCTTCTTGTTGCATTCATCCTTTTAACATTATGAAATATCTCTATTAATCTCTAATATGTTTTGCTTTAACATTTATTTAGTCTGATACTGCTATCTCAGGTTAATTTTGGTAACTCGTGGCATGGTGTATAACATTTAGTACTTGATGAACTGCAATTCATAATTTAAGGACCTCAATTTCTACGCTATATACAATAATTAATTCTAAACATAAATGGAAAAGGTAAAGCACAAATCTAAAGAAAATACAGTGAAGTAGCTTCAAGACCTTTGGATAGGCAAAGGTTTCATAAGCAAAATACAAACAGCACTGACCATAAAAGACTGATAAATCAGACTTCATGAAAATTAAGAACTTTTATTTAGAAAAAGACTGAATTTAGAACTTCTACTTTGGCCAAATTAACAGGAACCTTATTTATCCTTCCATATGAAACCACCCCAAAACTAGGCAAAATGCAGAAACAGTTCCTACAACAAAGGATATCAAGCAACAAGAACAATGATGGCTTAGAGTAGGGAAATAAATGAACAGTGGGGCTCTACAATTGCTCTGGCTTACTACCTTGAGTATTTCCAGACCACAGAAGAGGCAACCCACATGGAACCTGGTAAAGTCCCTTAGTTGAGGAACTTGAGCTCTGAGTCAACAGAAAATAAGACGTGTAGAGTTTGCAGAAGGTACCAGAAGAAGCTAGAGAGAGACTCCAACTATTTAGAAAAAGTCTGATCAGAAAATACATGCAAGGGAACTACTCAAGGTTAAGGAAAGAACCACCCAAAGGATTAGAGGTAATAGCATCAAATTAATCTTCACATAGGGTCATAAATAGTATCTGTTTTTATTTCATAATTCAAGTGGCATTGGGTAGAATACTCAAAAATGTCTTGCCTCAGCAAGAAGTAGTTAGCTCCAGATTAAACTCTGCTCTGGCTATTCATGATATCCAACAAGGATCAGACTGTTTCTAAGTAACTTAGCTGTATATCAAAAAAACCAAAACAACTCAAAACAAGAATCTTCAAGAACATTTAAAGGAATACAAAAATATCCAGTATCCAACAAAGTAAAAATTTCCAGTATCTAATAAAACATAACCATGCATGAAAAAAAGCAGGAAAACATGACCAATGAGAAAAATTAAAATCAGTTAATATAATTGCATTCACATGTTTAAAAAGTTAAGTAGAGACATGGAAGACATTAATAAAACATTAAAATCAAACTTCTAGGAAAGTAAACATCTGAGATTAAAAATGTAAAATATGCATTGAGACATAATATACTCATACAAGATTAGTAAAGGCTGTACAGGAGATATTAATGAACATGAAAGCGTAACAAAAGAAACTACAATGAGATGCCAAAAAAAGCAAAGAAATCTACAAAGTGGAAAAAGCATCAATAAATAATGGAATAATTTTAAGAAGCCTACCACGCAATTGCAATTTCTGAAAAAGAGGGAGGTAGAGAAAAAATATTTGAAGAAGTAATGGCCAAAGTTTTTCCAAATTGATAAGAGCTATCATAAGCCAAGAAGCTCAATAAACCCCACGTACAAGACACATGCAGAACACTATCCAAGCACATGATAACCCAAGTGCTCAAAACCAGGGACAGAGAAAATCTAAATGGGGGCTGGCACGTAGCTCAACGGTAGAGCACTTGTCTAACATACACAGCTCCTAGATTTGATCCCCAGTACTGGAAAAAAACAAAAACAAAACAAGAACAGAGAAAGAGGTATTTCAGCCAGGGACCAGTGGCTCACGCCTGCAATCCTAGCTGCCCAGGAGGATCCTGGTTTGAAGCCAGCCCAGACAAATAGTTCAAGAGACCCTATCTCGAAAAAAAAGCCATCACAAAAACAGGGCTGGTGGAGTGGCCCAAGGTGAAGGCCCTGAGTTCAAACCCCAGAACTGCAAAAAAGAGAAAAGAAAAGAGGTATTTATATAGACAATGATATAACATCTTTATAGCACTGTTAAAATATAAAGACATTTCAGACACACGAAGCTGAAAGATGCCATCTCCAACAAACCCTCTCTACAAGAAGCACTAAAGTACTACAGACAGAAGGAAAACAGCATTAGATGGATCTGCACAAAAGAATAAAGAGCACCAAAACTGTACCTGCCTAGGCAGGATAGCCATCAGCCAACCAGCCCCCAGCTGTGACTGAGCCTTGTCAAGATCAGATGTTCTTTACTCAGCTGACCCCAAATGCCTGAGCAATTACTTATTGTTGTATGAAAATAAAGGCCACCCATTAAAGTAAACAGGCAAGCTAGAGATTGAGAGATGTAACTGTAATACATACAATCCACTAAAAAAAAAAATGCATATGGAGATAAATAACGCCTACCAATCAAGAAAAGCAACTCCAATTAAAAACTGATCAAAAGCCGGGTGCTTCTGATTATAGGCTCACACTTATAACCCTAGCTACTTGGAGACAGAGATCAGGAGAATTGTGGTTTGAAGCCAGCCCCAGGCAAAAAGTTCATGAGACCTTATCTCAAAAACACCCATCACAGAAGAGGGTTGAAAAGTGGCTCAAGTGGTAGAGCACCTGCCTAGCAGGTGTGAAGCCCTGAGTTCAAACCCCAATACCACCCAAAAAAAAGACTTGAACTGGTACTTCACAAGAGAATACCCACACGATAAGATAAATTGGTTCAACCACTTTTGGCAAACTGGCCACAAGTATTAAAGCTAAACATATGGATACCATGTAACCTACCCTATGTGTATAATCAATGATAATCAGTATTAATGTCCACAAGACATGTAAAAGAACTTCATAACAATTTTATTCATAATAAGCCAGACTAGAAAGAACCCAAATGTCTATCAACAGAGAAATATTCTCACAACTGAGTTCCATATAGCAGTAAGGATGAAACATGTCACAATTACACATATACCACAGATAAATTTCACAATTTTTTTTTTCAGTACTGGAGTTTGAACTCAGGACCTTGCCCTTGCCAGGCAGGCACACTATCACTTAAGCCATGCTGCTAGTCCTCACAAAATAATTCTGAGCCACAGAAATCAACAACCAAGAATACATACTATATTATTTCACTTACGTAATTCTAAGAACAGGCGCAATAAATCTATGAAGACAGAAGTCAGAAAAGGGATTGCCTTTATGGGAAGGAACTGAACAGCAGAGTGCATAAGAGAGCATTATGAGGTTAAGGCATTCTGTATATTAAACTGTGTGGAGGTCACATGGATGTGTAGGTGTGTGTATGTGTGTGCATGTTACATGTTTGTAAACTTCATTAGATTGTACGTTAAAGATTTGTATCTCTTAATTATATTCCAAGGTCAATAAAAAGTAAAGAAAATGGAAAAATTCTAAAAAGTTTAGTGAAAGTGAAAGTAGGGAAAACGTCTCATCTACTGCTGCTGAGAGCAAACTCATGCAGTTTCTATGACAGACATTTGGCAGCATTTGTCAGCATTACAAATACACATTTCTTTTGACTCAGCAAATCCATTTGTAGGAATACATCCCCAGAAATACTTCTGTAAAATATACTATGCACAAGAGCCATAACAATAACTTTTTATTAGTAAGTGGCAAAGAACTTAAATATCTGTCAACAGGAAATTGGTTAAAACAGAAACCAAAAATACTGTTGGACATCCCTGTGTTTCTTAAACATCCTTAGAGGTTTATTATATATTACAAAATGAGGCATCTCCAAATAAAATGTTAAATGTCTAAAAAAAGCAAGGTACAATCATAAACAAACAAAAAGGTATTTTTTAAAAAATGAAGGACAGGAAGGTAAGAAGGTAAAACAAGTCTGCCCGGGGGTTGGTACCAGTGGGAGGAGGGCGGGCATAAGGAGAGGGGTAGGAGGGTGAACATGATGGAAGTACTATATATTCATGTATGAAAATGGAACAATGAGACCTGGTGAAACTGTTCTTGGGAGGGGCTGGGGATAAAGGAGAAAGATGGAGTGGGTGAATTGAATCTAACTAAGATACATTGTAAGTACTTTTGTAAATGTCACAACAATGTTCCCTCAGTACAATTATAATATGCTAATAAAACAAACAATAACAACAACAAAAAAAAGGTGCAAAAGAATATCAACAAAAGAAGGGAAAAAAACAAGTATATCTATCCTCTATATGCTGTGCAGAGGATGCTTGTGTCTGGAAGACTGGTTGGGAGACAAAGACCGAAAGGACTTGTTCACTACATTTTTTTTTTTTTTTTAATCGTATGACTACAGGGTAATATTTAAGATATAAATGAATTTTTTAAAAGTAAAACAATTACAAAAACAAAGGCTTCAGAAGTGAAGATGTAGAGATTTTAAGATTTTGGGTTTTGCTCCTTTTTATTACTTGTAAGTATACTTGGTGAAAATGAGCATTGAAAATGAAAGCAATTTAAGGAACTTACCCATACTGTGTTGTTGTCAGTACTTCTCCCCTCTTTTCCTTCTCAAGTTTTAACTTTTTTTTCCTTTCAATATTGGCCAGAGTTGGATAATTTCTAGAAAACAATAAAAAATTAATTACAAAAGGGCTTTTAGGAAAAAAAAACAACTTTAAAAGGCTTTTAGAGTACAATTTCAAGCAATGTAGCAACTGCTAAATTTAGCAAATTTTGTTTAATAACATTAAATCATTTAAATTGCTTCTAGTGTTTAAGAAGGAGAAAACGTAGACTATGACAAGGCTACTTAAATTGTAGACCAGTTACTGATCCACAAATTTTGCTATCAGTTTGCAACTAAATAAGGAGCTTATGCTAGAATTTAAATCAAATATATCACATAATGTGCTCAAACCGGTCTAATTTGTCTATCTGGCATATGCTCACAAATATTTTAAGAAATAATTTGTTCAACTTCTTTTGCAAAAATATGCTAGATGCACTCAAAGTTCCCAAAATGAGAGATGGTCATTTTAATATAGTGTAATAAAAAGGACAGAAAAACCACAAAAAGAGCTGTAACTAGGACAAAATACAATAAACAGGCAAAAGAGTACAAAGATTTGTGGGGTGGAAGAGAAAGATTATACCCAAATGGGAAAAATCCACAAAGAAAGGGGCTTGAGAGAAATGGTCTTAAATGGTGTTAACAAGCAGCAGAGGAGAAAGCTTCAGTGTTCTAAACAGATGTAAAAAGAAGAGCGCAAAACATGAGAGATATTCAGGAAATAATTTTGTATGAAACATAATATAGTTATAGGCTGGAAAGAGAGATTCACTCCAAAATGTGCCTTGGGTAATATACTAAAGTTTGTATTTAACTCAGCAGGTTATGGGAAGCTGCAAAGTTATGAAGGGGAAGAGATATGTACAAGCTTGTGATTAAGATTACATCTGACAGCAATGTGCAAGATGAATTGCTTTCTTTGTTTCCTGGCACAGCTGTATGGAGATGCAGGCCCTAAACTCTGATGATGAGGGTGATAGATCGTATAGTATAAAAAAAAGAAAGGAGGGGAACACAGTTCTCACGATTCAAACTGGCCACTCATCAGAGAAAATTTGAGAAACATCAACAAATTGTATTCTACCATTGTTTCCAGGACACTTCTCCACTTTCTTCTTAAAAAAAAAAATCTACATTATCAACTTAAAATAGCACAGAATATGAATGAAGCCTATGGGTTACCCAAACTGGAAGATAAGAACGGTAATGATACAGGATAAGTGATGAACTAATCAGGAAAAAGGCAATGAATTTCAATAAGGACAGTGCAAAGCAATATGCTCAGCCAAGAAAAATAACCTCTATAAACAAAAGATGACGAAGGTATAAGCTATATATAAACATGAGAGGAAAACATCAAGGTCATACGAGATAAAAATCTGACAGCCAGTCAGCAACATATGACTCTATTTTTAAAAAGCAAACACAATCTAAGGTCATATGAATTGGACTCTAGCACTTGTATGAGTGTAAAATCTTCTGATATTAAAAAAAGACCAGATATTCTCAGGGCACTGTATCAGTTTTGTTGAAAAGGAATGCTGAGGAAAAATAAAACTTGGAAGGAATTCAGAAGAGACTCAAAGATAATTAAGAGTGAAAATAAAACCTCTGAATAAAGATGAAAGGAACTATTTACAGCCTCTAAAAGTGGATGAGAAGTGACAATAAAATAGTCCTACAGAAAGGATGGAGCTGTTCTCAAGCTGAAGACAGAATATGCAGAAGCAAACAATGAGAAAAGCAGTGATGATTTTATTTTCACAGGCCCCACAGTGGCCAGGCATGGAACTCACGGCTACTCAACACCCTTCACAACTCTCAAGTTCACTTGTTTTTCCTACTGTGTTTCTTCACTATTTGTGGTCTGACTATTACAGACCTTTAACACAGTGGGCCATGTGTTTAAAAATATGATTTAGTATTTGACAATATAGTCTGACTACAGTGTACCATGTACAAGTAGGGAGATGCGAAATATGTGCTTTTCAATGGTAAAGAATTTACATATTTGCGATAGCAAGTGGATTATAGGCTAGATACAAGAAAATTCCCTAAATAAGACATCGAAGATGTTGTGGAAATGGCTGTGGTGGAAGCCTTTTAAAAGAGCTAACCTTCTCTTCCTGCAGATTAAATTACCATGTTCCTGAAAATAAGCAATCTTTTAATAGCCCTTCCAAAGGGCTATCTGTCAGCACCAAAACTAATCAAATCCACGGCCAAATTTATACCATCTTACTCACACATTACCCAGAGGCTAAAAACTAGAGAAAAGAAAGGTACTAGAAACTGTCCCCCACAAAACGGGAAGCAGAAATACCACACCTACTTGCACACACAAACAACAATCAAGAAGCCCCAAAGAACCAACATAAAACTAAGATATAGGAAAAAGGAAGGTCAAGAGCTTTGGTAAAGTATACAGTTCAGGTTACTAAACTATATTTGAAATAATAAATTATGTCTTAGATTGCACAATTATGTACAGATGTGACAGTCAGTATCTCTATCAGAGAACAGATGTTAAGAAGTTACAAAGACTGTGTCAAAGAACATTTTCACAGTTGGTTTTTCTGAATTCTTATCTGCTAAAACCACTTTTCTTCCCTCTATATTCTAAGAGAAACTGGCCTGACACCAAATGCTGTTTCTTTTTTCTCCTCTTCCCCCCCTTTCACTTCTCCCTTAACTATACCTTAAGTCTCCAGTGATGACCCTTAAGAGCTACAGAGCCCACAAAGGGCAAAACTGCCAGCCACTATCTCAGCACACACCACTCTAGGCACACTTACTCTCTTCGACTTTCATCTATTCTCTTAATTACTTACTACCCGTTTACTCACTCTTCTACGCTTATTTTCTATAAAACACAATTCCTCTCACTGAAACACAACCGCTTCAGCACAAACTATGCTACTATTTTTGTTTCAAAGTCTTTCTGAACTTCAAAAAGATGTAGAATTATTAAAGAGAGGACTGCCTCTGCTAGAATTTGGAATACATTGTGGACACAAAGATTTCCTGAGCCATAGTGACAGCTGAAACAAGTATTACAAAACTACTCCACTTAGTGGACTCCCAATCTGCTGTAAGGCATGCTCCTCTTCCTAAAAGCAAGGTTTTGGAAACAACTTGACCACTCATTTTCTGTAATACCAAGTCTACAGCATCTGTACCTTACAGGTCAGGAATTAACAAAGACTCATCTTTTGGGACGCATGCTCTGTTTTGTTTTTGGCAAGTTGTTAGTGGAAAGCTTTACAATTTGAAATAGGGTCTTGTTAACTTTTGCCCAGGCTGGTGATTCTCCTGACTTTGACTCCTGAGTTAACTCCTGTCTGGTTTTGTGACCTTGGCCATAAATAGCAAAATGTTTCCCTGAACATTTACCTCTGATTTTCAAGCTAAAGTTTTGTTAAGAAGTTTCTCAAAGAGATCATAATTTCTTTATTCAAAGGCTGCTGAAATTTCTTGATAACATTAAAAATCAAACTAGTTTTCTACCAAAGAATTTCATATAAACACATGCTCCCTAAGCTAGTCTTCATCTGCAAGTAATAATATTCTCAAGTTTCCCTAGCCAGTAGAAATTTCTTCTAATCACTGTTGCACAAAACCACAAGGGGGCACAGTTCACATTCACATAGGGAAAAATTACTTTAGAAGCAATGCTTTCAAACAGATCAATTTGGTTTGTCTCAGGGGTCTGTCCAGTGTGATGAGAATGTGATGTTCAAAACCACAGCAGTTTAAGTATTATTAGTTATGTTACTGATTTCCAATCATAATCATTAATCAGATCAACATATTTCTGCCAACTTCTCTAAAAACAAGTTACTATTCAAAACATGGTTTACAAATACAAGAGTCTGCAAGATTCCTCCAAAATAGAATTACAGCCATAATAAAAATAATCTTGAATGCCATTTACATATATTAACATTTACAAGCATCCCTTATATCTATGGTATCGCTGGATAAAAACAACAATGTAAAAGATGTCCTTACCTGTCTAATGCTTACAATTTATTCAATATTTTTTTAAAAAAAGCAAAATAGCTCACCAGTGAGAAAAGGGACATTTATACTAAAGAGGCAGAGAAGGGATACCATATTCAAAGACATGCAATACACTCTTCTAGGGGTATGAGAAAAAACATCCCCAAAGGTGGCAGGATTTCTATTGGGCTAAGAGTAATGAGCAGAACTTCAAAGATGAAAAAGATTACGATTTTCTAACAGCTGAAGCAAAACTGGGAAGTCAAAAGGTCTAAAGGCCTACGTGAGATATGATAAATAAGTCTGGCAGAGAACAAACACTTCTTAAAGTAAAAAATATGGAAATAATCACTTTCATGAATGACCATGAAAGTAAGTGGCTAAAACTGCATAGAGGTGAAGGACACCGAAAATCTAAAGGTAAAAAGATGTTGAATGAATTCAAATACATACATTTCTGTTGCAGCATCTAATGTGCCATGGATCAGTGGCAAAAGCAACCCCTCTTTGTTAAGAATCACTAGGGCTGGCTGTTAGAATTGAAGACAGCAGTACAGACAGATGGCAGGAAAGTCAAGAAGAAAGGCGAAGTAGTAGTCATCTGGAATACCCATCAAGGAGGCACTACATATTTCACAAAACCAGTCACTTTTGTTCTTGTTTCATTTGACCTTTCAGTAGCAATCTGCACTACTAATTGTTATCTTCCTTCTTGAAATTCTCCTTTTTCAGTGACTTCCATGACGTGTCATAATCCTCTTTCTTCTGCCTCTCTGGCTCCCACTCAGCTGTCTTGTTGATTTTTACTATTAGGCCTTTCATTGTTGGAAAGGCTCAAAATTCATGCTCTGCTACCTTCTCTTTTCAATATACTCTCTCTCTGTGAGAATCTCTTCTACATTCACTGTTTCATAATTCAATAAAAAATGTATCTCTAACCAGTGTGACCAGAGACCCAAAACCTACTCAATATCTTCAAGTATACTTACTACATGTCTCAGGACCTCTTCATACTCAACTGTCCAAAATCAGCACCTCCAAACCCTATCTCAGTAATAAGCACCACCTTTTGCTGAGATGCTTAGACCAGAAACTTGGAAGTCTCCTCAAAACCTCTTTCTTTCTCAACCTCATAACCACTCAGTCACCAAATACTGCCCATTTTCATCTCCTAAATGTTCTATATCCACCAGTTGTCTTCATCCCCACAAGTGGCACCTTCTTAAATCTCTTACCTATAATAGTAATTCCTTGAACATGCCAATTTCTGTCTGCCCACTACTGGCTCCCCTTATTTCCACCTCCCTTTGTCATGGAAAACCCTAACCTTCCAGACCAGTTGAGGTCCTCTTCCTCTTACAAGCTGAGAGGAAGAGTAGAGGACTATGGGAGAATACAACAGCTACATAGCAGAATAGTCATGGGAGTTGGCTACCATTAATTTAACAGTAGTCCTATGTTTCACCATTTAAATGATGAGTTAATTAATACGATCACTAGGGATAAAAGAACCAAAGTTGGGAGATCAAAAAGTCACTTCAAACCTTTCTTATTGTTTCAAGTGAACTTGAAATTTGAAAAATTCAACAAGAATTTAGTTTACTTACATAACTTCTTAGTTGCTTTATAGTCACTGCTTACTATTAACCATTGCCATTTACCTCAAAAGAAACCGTTAGAAAAGGGGTTAGTACCACTGAACTGCACTAGCCTCCAACTGAGCAAAATCAGGTAAGTAGCAGGGAATAAAACTAGTGCCTTAATAGTTAGGCCACTTCCATACCATCTAGCAGGGATGTAATCGTTACTATCACTGTCAGCTCTTCAAAACTCAGTATCAGACAGGAAGTAGAGTTAACTCTTATCTGCTTATTCATCTGTGCAAAACAGCAAGAAAAAGATACAACCAACACATAAGAACAAAAACAAAAACAAGCAAAACAAAGCAAATGAAAACAAACAAAAAAAAAAAGAAAGAAACCCCAGATATTTGGGGAGTGGTGTCATGAGGGAAAAACGAAACAAAACTGAACTTATGAAGAAGCCACCTAGAGAAGGCTAACAGCTTCATATCCAGTGCAGCAAAATTCTTCAGTAAGTCAAATTACTTCATGGTTTCCACTCCTTCAACTTCTAGTTTGACCTTGCCTAAGGCACCCTTATCACTGTCAAGGCTCACTCTTCGTACACTATACACCATTTAACAGTAATTCAATCAACAAATATGTATTCTCCACATGCTACATTCCAGGTACTGTACAAAATACAGAAGAACCAAAAATGTCTAAGACTAGGGCCAATTATAATATAATGTGACCAATGCTACTGGAAGTTGAATCATCAAGCTAACATTTGCAGAAGAGGTAGTAAACAATGCTTCAGGGTAGTTTATACTCAGGTGTAAGATTGGCAGATGATCCACACAATCTTATACCAGAGTATAAACCCACTATATTACTAAGCACAATATTTAGTTCATCCAACATTTTTTTCTTAGCAAGACTTTCTCACTGAAGGAAGGAATATATAGATTTACATTCTGGTACAAGCTCCTTTTGTTACAGACTGGCACTCTGGTAGCACTGTAATAGCGGAAACGAAGAGTGAGAGTAACAAGTCAGGTTACTATTACAACAGGCCCTAGAAGATAAATAAGATTTTACCAGAGAGATAAACAGGAAAAGGCATTCTAGTATAGCCTACTCCAGGTAGCCTAGATTACTTGATTTGTTAGCCAAAGATATTCCTGAAATTGTTACATCCACCAAGTTCATGCTGACTGGCCTTGACTGTGCTTGCTAAAAATTAAATTCCTCTCCACCATCATCCAATTCTTTCCTGTATACATAGTATTAATATCTGATTTGTATATGTGTGTGTTTCTAAAGATTAAACTCAGTGTCTTGTGCATGCTAGGCAAGTGCTCTACAATGAGCTACATCCCCAGCCCTAATAGCTGATATTTACCTAACTTTTACTGAATTCTATGTTTCCAGTTGCTTCTGAATCTTTCTGTTTCTGCTGGCTTCCCTCAAAATTACCTCTAAAGCTTTAAAAAAAAAAAGATGACTTTTTCAGAGCACAATACATCTGACACATTACTACCTATATAATTAGACTTAAACTGAAGACATTTAAGTTGAACAAAATACAAATATAACCTGCTAGTCAAAACAGTTTTAAGTATCTTTCTTGAACTTTAAGAATAACTTCCTTAATTTTATCTCAGTCTCTCCTTGTTTTTTTAATTCTAGGAGAACAGTATTTCACTTCAAATGTGTACCCGATCACTCTTAACAGTCCTGCCCTAGTCTTCTGCTTCAGGATGAAGAAACTCAGAAGACAGTAAAATATAGTCCTAGTTGGATTTTTTCATAAGTATATTCTACATCAAATAAATTCTCTTCCCTAATAAGCAGGAAACCACAAGTCATATGGTAAGGATTGAGTTTTGCAAACATTAATTATAGGAATGATTTCCTGTTCTTTTAATAGCTAAGAGCAGGCATGTATCTTGTTCTATCTAGCATACAGCTACCATTCACCCAATTTTGTTTTGAAAAAGTAAAATAAACACAACAAAGTATTGCATACTTTTAAATAAAATTACCCACCCATTATTGCCTTACTGAACACCTAACAGGTGACATCAAAGAGTCCCATTATGATAACATTTGTTAAGTGGGGAATTCCTAGTAAGTCCTCAAAACTACTTTCCTAATAGTCTCATATAATGTATCTTACAGCCTTATTCCATACCTAGTATCTAAATTGTAAGGGAATCAAGTTTATGTACTCGAATAAAAATTGTATTTTTAAACCATCAAGTAACAATATTCTCAAAGTTACTATGTACTGATTCTAAAGAACAAAAGCAGTACTGGTGATCCCAGGTGAAATGTTCGCAATGTTATAAAAGACATTTCCCTTTTCACATTACTCATTGGGGCCAGACTGTCATTATTTAAGTTCCCAGCCTTGTGACAGTAGGAGGAAGTTACTGGCTGTAAGCGCTTTACTCACTTTCTTCTTTCTTCCCGCCATCTTGCGATCTCCTCTGGAGTGTCTAACTTGATCTTCTTCATACCAGGAGCATGCATCTAGGGGAAAAGGCCTGCTGAGCATCAGGACATACTGCACACTTTGGACTACCTGGGAGACTTCACCTCCAACATTGAATTTATAAGCAGAAGCAATTTTAAAACTAAGTGAACATGTTTTATCCATCCATAATAATATAACTTTTCCTTTAAAAGAAAGAATCATTTTCCATGTATTTGGAGTAAAGCTACTGGCAGGGAAAAAAGGAGTAACATAATTTTGGTTACAGTAGATGTATAACCTATTTTCTCAATTTACATGAAATACTGAAATGAGTGACTTATCAACCAAAAATAAAGAAATGAGCAGACATAAGATTTTAAGTAGCATGGCAGTATAAAAATCACCACAGAAGTTGAAGTCAAGAAACTTAAGTACAGTTCTGAAGGAATGGTGTTGTGGTATACAACTGCAATCCCAGCTATAAGGGAGGCAGAGAATAGGAGGATCACAGCTCAAGGCTGGCCCTGGGCAAAAAATGTGAGACCCTATCTGTAAAATAATTAAAGCAAAAAAGGGCTGGGGCATGGCTCAAGTTGCAAAATGCCTAACAAGGGCAATACCCTGAGTTCAAACCCCAATACGATAAAAAAAAAAAAAAAAAAGTCTAGCTCAAGTCTAGTTCTAAGACCCTGAACAATTTTTTTTTAACCTGTTAAATGAAGCTAATTTACTCACTTTACATTGTTGTTTATGAGGGTAAAATTAAACAAAAGATGTAAAACTTCCTTACAAAGTACAAATTAATCCAAGAATGTTACTTATGACTAGGCTACATAAAAAAGGGCAAAGGATTTATTTTTTTTTTTTTTTCATTTTTCTTTTATTATTCATATGTGCATACAAGGATTGGTTCATTTCTCCCCCCTGCCCCCACCCTCTCCCTTACCACCCACTCCACCCCCTCCCGCTCCCCGGGCAAAGGATTTAAAAACAAGAACTTACATTTCTCCAATGGAACTGGACAATCTTCTCATGTGCACTAAAAGAGCAATCCACTTCAGGACACTGCAAGAGTTTTTTTTAAAAAGACAATTTAATGCTTTGCACATTAAGTTTACTTTACTATACATACACAGATACAATCTGGGTATATTACATAGTTATCCCATCTGTGTGGTAGTATTACTTCATTCTTATGTTAAAAGCAAAACAGACATCACTTCAAAACAGAGTTCTATTTAGAAAGGAATGGCATTCTCAATGTAAATAGTATAGTCACACATCTTATTTACTTCTCTACTTGAGTCAAAGCATGACTTCGTCAATGTTGCAAAATGCTCTTAAATTCTAAACTTGAGAGGCATTACTATACATGAAAAGAGAATTTTTGAGACCAATGATTTTCTTTCTTAACTTTTTTTTTTTAATTTTATTATTCATATGTGCATACAAGGCTTGGGTCATTTCTCTCCCCTGCCCCCGCCCCCTCCCTCTCCCCCTCAACCCCTCAATACCCAGCAGAAACTATTTTGCCCTTATCTCTAATTTTGTTGTAGAGAGAGTATAAGCAATAATAGGAAGGAACAAGGGTTTTTGCTGGCTGAGATAAAGATAGCTATACAGGGCATTGACTCACATTGATTTCCTGTGCGTGTGTGTTGCCTTCTAGGTTAATTCTTTTTGATCTCACCTTTTCTCTAGTTCCTGGTCCCCTTTTCCTATTGGCCTCAGTTGCTTTTAAGGTATCTGCTTTAGTTTCTCTGCGTTAAGGACAACAAATGCTAGCTAGTTTTTTAGGTGTCTTACCTATCCTCACCCCTCCCTTGTGTGCTCTCACTTTTATCATGTGCTCATAGTCCAATCCCATTGTTGTGTTTGCCCTTGATCTAATGTCCACATATGAGGGAGAACATATGATTTTTGGTCTTTTGGGCCAGGCTAACCTCACTCAGAATGATGTTCTCCAATTCCATCCATTTACCAGCGAATGATAACATTTCGTTCTTCTTCATGGCTGCATAAAATTCCATTGTGTATAGATACCACATTTCCTTAATCCATTCGTCAGTAGTGGGGCATCTTGGCTGTTTCCATAACTTGGCTATCGTGAATAGTGCCGCAATAAACATGGATGTGCAGGTGCCTCTGGAGTAACCTGTGTCACAGTCTTTTGGGTATATCCCCAAGAGTGGTATTGCTGGATCAAATGGTAGATCAATGTCTAGCTTTTTAAGTAGCCTCCAAATATTTTTCCAGAGTGGTTGTACTAGTCTACATTCCCACCAACAGTGTAAGAGGGTTCCTTTTTCCCCGCATCCTCGCCAACACCTGTTGTTGGTGGTGTTGCTGATGATGGCTATTCTAACAGGGGTGAGGTGGAATCTTAGTGTGGTTTTAATTTGCATTTCCTTTATTGCTAGAGATGGTGAGCATTTTTTCATGTGTTTTCTGGCCATTTGAATTTCTTCTTTTGAGAAAGTTCTGTTTAGTTCACATGCCCATTTCTTTATTGGTTCATTAGTTTTGGGAGAATTTAGTTTTTTAAGTTCTCTATATATTCTGGTTATCAGTCCTTTGTCTCATGTCTAGTTGGCAAATATTTTCTCCCACTCTGTGGGTGTTCTCTTCAGTTTAGAGACCATTTCTTTTGATGAACAGAAGCTTTTTAGTTTTATGAGGTCCCATTTATCTATGCTATCTCTTAGTTGCTGTGCTGCTGGGGTTTCGTTGAGAAAGTTCTTACCTATACCTACTAATTCCAGAGTATTTCCTACGCTTTCCTGTATCAACTTTAGAGTTTGTGGTCTGATATTAAGATCCTTGATCCATTTTGAGTTAATCTTGGTACAGGGTGATATACATACATGGATCTAGTTTCAGTTTTTTGCAGACTGCTAACCAGTTTTCCCAGCAGTTTTTGTTGAAGAGGCTGCTATTTCTCTATCATATATTTTTAGCTCCTTTGTCAAAGACAAGTTGGTTATAGTTTTGTGGCTTCATATCTGGGTCCTCTATTCTGTTCCACTGGTCTTCATGTCTGTCTTTGTGCCAGTACCATGCTGTTTTTATTGCTACTGCTTTGTAATATAGTTTGAAGTCAGGTATTGTGATACCTCCTGCATTGTTCTTTTGACTGAGTATTGCCTTGGCTATTCTCTTTCTTAACTTTTTAAAAATTCTAAATGGCTAAAAAATTTAAAGTACTTAAAATATGGATCATCCTTAGAGAGTGAAGAGCTATGGCAAATTAGTGTGGTAAATGATCAAGGAAGCCTTAAAGGGAAAGAACTCACAAAGGTGGAGAGATCAACAGGAGGGCAAGTCCCGCCCTGTGACCAAATACAAAGAGCTGCCAGACCTTCCTTCTGTGCTGCCATCTTACCTCTCCCTAAAGCAGGGGCTCCCCACTCTCAAACTGCAAACCTCAGGTTCACTATCCCCATTTGTCAACTCATCAAATATTTCTATGAAAATTATAAACTTGTAAGGGAAACAAGCTTGAAATTTCTATCAAGAACACAAATAAAAAGCCATTATGCTATACAAATTCAGGTCAAGCAAGAAAACCTACTTTTGTATGTTCTGACATATGTTTGTTATATTTTTCTTGATTTTTAAAACCACGATCACAGGTATCACAAAAAATGTGAAAAACTGGTTCCTTTCTTTTCTGCAAACAAAAACAAAGAGGCATTAGGCTTTTGATGAAAAATCTTTGGGGCAATAATAAATATAACTATCCTTCTAGAAACACATACTGGATTTTTCACATACTCCTCATATGTGGGGGAAACTTCTGAATATATTTCTAATTAAGGAATAATTCTTTTATTTTTAGCAAAAGCCAGCCATGACTTTAAAAAAACAAATCTAAATAAAGCTAATACAAACTATTTGTAGATTTCAAGTTGGCAAACTAATTAAGATTTAATACAGCACATGTCCAAAGGATGTAAACATAAATATTCAAGGTAAAAACAGCATCTCACCAAAGGATCTAAACATAAATTTTCAAGGTAAAAACACTATCTCATCTTTTAGGAAAAACATATGAACTATTCATGTATGAAATATTTACATTTTCTTTTAAAAAATCACAGAAGGGGCAAAAAGAATCACTTAGATAAAGATTAGTTGTTCTTTGATTCACAATTTGATATTTCCACACCTAAACATAAAGTAAAAAAAGATTACTAAACTAGACTATAAACTACATAGGAAGTGGTCTCCAATTTTTTAATGCTAGGATTGTTAATAAATAAACTACATTTGCACAATATTGTACATATAAGCTATATACTCATGTTAAAATGGAGGATATTAATTTCATATTGTATATAGCACTCAACTTATTCTAAACTAATGGTATTATTTATATACCTTAATTTTAAAGACCCTATCTGTGAGCTATGTTAGAATAAAGGAAGGCTGTTTTAATGCAGTATTAGGTTTGTGAAGTATAATCAAGAGCCGTTCCTCATTAAAAAAATTTAAAAAAAGACTCCCACAAAAATGACAAATACAAAGGCTAGTGGAGTAGCTCAAGTGGTAGAGCTCCCACTTAGCAAGCGTGAGGTCCTGAGCTCAAATCCCAGTATCACCAAACACAAAAAATTAAAAAATGACAAATACCCACTATTGAAAAAAATTGAGGCTCTGCCATGGATTAAGATAAACAACAAATATAGAACAGTAATGAGTTTCAAACAGTATTTTATGCATACAGTATGAGTAGATACAAACTATTTTCAATTAGAAACATTAAATTTAATATTAAATTATCTTTTTTTCTACACATATCTGTTCTTAAAAGTTCCTTCTATTTTAAAAAGCAAAAAGACTATGAAAAACAAAGATTTGTGTTCCACTTTATGAGAAAAAAACGGGACTTTTATTCTTCTCCCAAAGTTCCATCCCTCACCTGCCAATCTGTTAGCAATTCTTTAAACTTATCTAAGTTTAATAACACATTTATTTGTAATCATAATTCTCAATTTTACTCCTGATTCTGTATTGAAATAATGTTTTATTTTTCTACAATTTATCCATTTACTTCTTAAACCAATTTTGCTTGAGGTTTTTACCAATAGCTAAGATCCTTTTATAACAAAGTTCCACTGGCTTACTGGCTCAGTAATGGATATAAACCATGGAGACAGTTATGACAGAACAAACAACAAAAAAGAAACAAGAACAAAAGGACCAACGTGTCACACTCTACATCTCAAAAATACCTTTTTTTTCTGTTTTCTATTAGGAGGGAAATTGAAGTCAGTGAATTTAGCATCATATTTTCGTGGAAAATAAGACTGTTTAGCTAAAAAACAAAAAGACATCCGTTAAAGTTTGCAACTGCACAATTATTTGAAATTTTATTTACTATCACATATCACGATATTTGAGTAAAAACACTGGCAAACTACCAGATTATTACTAATTACAGTATTTTTCTTTTTCTTTTGGTGATATGGAATTTGAACTCAGGGCCTCACACTTGCTAGGAAGACAGCTCTACCACTTGAGCCACTCTGCCAGCCCTCAAATAACTTTTCAAATGAAAAAATACTGATTCAGGAATGTAGGAGTGACTCAAGGGGTAGAGCACCTGCCTTGCAAGTGTGAGGCCCTGAGTTCAAACCCCAGTACCAGCAATAAATAAATAAACAAACAAACAAATATGAAATACTGCTGAGACATGTCCATCGATGCTTTCAGTGTCTAAGTACAAGAATGGACAATCTAACCTGATGAAACTCTTTCAGCTGTTTCAAATATTAGAAATGTCACCAATAAAACCCCTAATCCTGATCCTTCAGCATCAATTTCACAGGAAGAAAACAGAACCTTGTGAAATATATCGTAAATCCCACTGCATCCTTTCATTCTTATCACCATAACCCAACTCAAAAACCCTGATCTTCCACCTAGATTACTGTCTCAGCCTCCCAGATTGTCTTCCAGTCCCTAAGCCCGTTCTTCCAACTGATCCCCCATACCGATACACAAAACTAATTCTGTAATCCTGCCATAACTCAGGGCCAGCATCTGCAAAAGACTTCCTAGAGTGCAGTTTATTTTCTTCCCCTACCTTCCTCCACACCTCCCACATACTATACTTCAGCAGAATGCTGCAATCTCCAAAGATCACCTGAAACTTCACCTCTTTGCCTCTACCTAAAAAGTATCCTAACTCAAATCCTACATACCACCCAAGGCACTTCTTCCAAAGCTTTTCCCAATTTCCTCTGCACTCTAAATCACCTTTGATATGTCTCTATCACCAATCACACTAGACTATGATTTATACTTACAAACCCAAGTCAAACTCAGAATGTGAGTCAAATTCATATTCCTAGCATCCAGCACACAGTAAATCCTGATTTTTTGGATTCAATTTAATATAAATTGGGTCTTATACAGAGCTGGATAACAGTTTTAGGTGAACACTCTTGGGTCTTAAAATATGATCCATGAACCCAAATTTATAACACCAACCACAAATTTCCCCTGAAATACAGACTAATGGCTAACAGCCTATTCAGTGTCTTTACTTGACATGAACATATTCTAAACTCAACTCTAAGTCTTCCAAATTCGTTCCATCCACATCCTTTCCTATCTCAGTTAATAGCAACTCTATCCTAGCTGTTTGGCAAAAAAAATTTAAGTGCCTTTAAGCTATTCTCTCTCTCATATCCTACATCCTATCCTGAAGCAAGTCATTTTGACTCCACCTTTAAAACATATCTGGAATTTAACTACTCATCACCCCACATATTCCACTTGGCCCAAGTCCCCAATAAATATCGGGCAACTGCAACAGGTTCCTAACTGGTCTAACTTTCATTCAATTTCCACCAGGAGCCACAGTAATCCTCCTAAAATATAAATCAAATCATGTCACTTCCCTTTACTACCAAGGCTGCTCTCTTCCCCAGTCTTCTACAACTATACCCCAGGATCAGTATTTCTCTAGCCACACTGGCTTCCATTCTGATGTATAGTTTCTACATCAAAGTTTTTGCACTTGCCCTTCCTTCTGCCTCTATCCCTTCTCATCCAGGTGTATGCATGGCTCTGATCTCTCACCTCCCTGGTCTTTACTCAAATGTCACCTTATGAGTGATGATGACATTTAAAACTGCATTCTTCTTCATTATTTTATCTCTAGACGCAGTACTCATTCTTTCTTCTTTTTTTTTGTCTTGTTTTCTTTTGGGTTTCTTAACACAGGGTCTTGCTATGTAGATCAGGCTAGCCTGGTACTCATGATCCTCCTGCCTCGGTCTGCAGAGTGCTGGGATTACAGGCATGAAGCACCACATCTGGCACTCATTAACCCTTAATACACAGTTTTATTTTGCTTACTGTCTGTCTTCCCATATTAGGAAGACATTAACTCCTATAAAGATAAGGATTTTTGTGTTTTGTTCACACCTCCTGACGCATAGTTGAAATTCAATAAATAACAGCTAAGCTGAATGAACAGGCTGGGGAAACACTCCACAACGACATATTTTGAGGCATTAACTACCAGACTCCAATAATGCAGGGAGAAATGCAGAAAGGAAAGGCAGAAATGAGGAAAAGAAAGGTCAAAGGGTACCGTGAGGAACAGAGGCTTACCTGGAGGGTTGTGGGACTTCTGATGCGGAGGGAAACAATCAGGAGACTGTCTCCAGTACCAAGATGTCGAGGGCTGTAAATTCCAAGAAGCCTGGCCGCTGAGTTGAGGATGAGAATCAAGGGGGGATTGGGCATCGAAGGGGGGCTGCGCTCCAGGAAGAATCTGGGCATCGAAGGGGGGCGGCGCCCCGGAGAGAGACTGGGCCTGCATGGGTGGCTGTACCTCTGAAGGCTTTGACCCAGCCGCGAGAGGCAAAGACAAAGCAGGTGGCGGTGGCGGCGGCATTGCCCAGAGCGCCCAGTTGTCCCGCGGTAGGGCGGTGCCGCTTAGGGGCCCCAACGCGGGAGTTAGTTCGGGGGCTGGGAGCCACCCGGTAGGAACCACGAAATCATCAGCCGGATCTGCCATGCCACTCTCGAAGCAGCCTGGCAAAGCATGAGAGTGTGGAAGAGACTTTAACCGTCACTTCCGCTACTGCGAATTACACGGCTCATCCAATCACAGACTGTAACGTCATTAGTAGGCGCCGGAAAAACTTCCGGCATTCGCGGCGCAGGGCGGGTTGCCTTTTGGATAGATTTGACGTGCGCGGATAGTTTTGCTTGAGAGACCGGTGTCGCCACCGCGGATGGCGAGGGACCTGATCGGGCCGGCGCTGCCGCCTGGCTTCAAGGCCCACGGGACAGCGGACGACGAGGAGCGGGACCCGAGCCCCGGTAAGCGGCGGCTTGTGCCCTGCCAGCCAGGCCCGCTCGGCCCTGTTCCTGGAGGAAAAGTCTGGGGCCTTCAAGGGCGGAGGAGTAGGGAGTGAGTGCAGTCCGACCCGAGCTAACTCCCCTTCCCAGTCCTAGCAGTGGGAAGGAGGCTCCTCAGAAACCGAAGTTTGACCTGATAATCGTTTCGGCGCTAAATTACAGGCTAAAATACGAGCTGGACGCTGGGTTAATTCATCAGTACACATTCGATCATTTCATCCTCCCAGCAACAGTCCCTACGTTACAAATGGTGATATCGAGGCCCAGGCAGATTCCCAGATCATAGACGTACCTGACAAACTCCTACCCATCCTTTGAGGTTCAACTTAAATGTCATCTCAGTGTCATCTTCTTGAAGTCTCCCAAAGATTGTCATGCCTTCCTCTTTACTCTCAGGGTTTCCCCGTTTAGTTACATTTATTTAATACACTGTATCTGAATAATTTGTCAGTGTATCAGTCTCCACATTTCACTATGCTTCTCTATCTTAACATATATGGGCATTTCCTATGTACCAAGCAAATGCTTTTCAAGATGCCTTTGTATGTATCTATTGTCTTTAATGTTAATTCTAATTTGTAGACTGACACCAAAGAATATCCCAACCATTTCTGAATCTAATTTTCCTTCTTTGACTGCCCAGAGGCCAAGTTAATACTTGAGGTTTCCTTCCAGGTCTCATTTCTGATACAGACATTAAAAATAAGTCTTGTTCTTATTTTAGCTAGGAAGTGTCCATTCAACTAAAATTTAAGAAAAGTGTGAGTAAATCCCATTGAGTGAATGTTCTGCAACTTATTTACCCATTTTATACAGCTATGAACATTTGAAAAGTTTCCAATTTTTGACTGTTACAAAAAGTGTTGCTATGTATTATTGTACATGTTTTATTGTAGATCCCCCATAAACTTTCAATTTATGAAAGTTTCTCAGCGTGCAAGAGAATTCTAGTTGTTCCACATCTCCCTAATAGACCTACAAGCCTTATAGTTGGTTTGTTGTTGTTGTTTGTTTATTTGTTTTTAGCAGTACTGGATTTTGCATTCAGTGTGTCAGGGCCTTGCCGGTGCTAGGTAGACACTCTACCATTTAAGCCATGCCCTGGCCCTTTTTTGCTTTAGTTATTTTTCAGGTGGGGTCTCACATTTTTGCCTGGGGCTGGCCTTGGGCCATGATCCTCTTACCTATGCCTCCCTCATAGCTGGGATTACAGGTATATGCCACCATGCTCAGCTTGTTGTTTGACATGGAGTCTCACTAACTTTTTTCCCCGGCTGGCCTCAAACCACAATCCTTCCAATCTCCTCCCAGGTAGCAGGGATTGCAGGTATGAGCCACCTTGTCCAGCCAGTTTTTTCCTGCATTTTTAATCTGACGGGGGCTTTTGTTTTGTTTTGGTTTTTTTATAATAGTACTGGGGCTTGAACGCAGGTAATCTAGGGTTCTGAAGCAGTATATCTTGGTAGTTTTAATTTGTATTTTCCTAATGAGAAATGAAATTAACCAGCTTTTCATGTTTTTTGGTTATTTTCAAGTCTGTGGCTCATTTTTCCAATGAACTTTCTTATTGATTTGTAGAGTTCTTTATTTAGTCTAGATACAAGTTATTTTTCAGTTGTATGTATTGCAAATATCCTAATTCTGTAGTTGCCTTTTCAATCTCATAAGTGTGCTTTGATGAACAACAACTTTTAATTTTAATGTATTCTGATTCTTATTTTCTTTTATAGTAGAATTTTTGTATTCTATTTAAGGAATCTTTACATACACCAGGGTTATGAAACTGTACTATATTATAAAGCATTATTGTTTCAGGTTACATGCTTGCTTCCACATTCCATCTGCAATTGATGTTCGTGTACGGTGTGAGATAGGGATTTTTTTCCCCATAAGTGTATCCAATTAGCCTGACACCATTTATTCAACAAACCATTCCTTCTCCACTATACCATACTATAATGTCATCTTCCTTGTAAATCTGTTGACCGTATATGCATGCATATAGTTTTCCCTTCTTTTCTTTTCTTTCTTTTTTGGTGGGACTGGGGTTTTAATTCAGGGCTTCATGCTTAGAAAGCAGGCATTCTATGGCTCGAGCCGAACCTCCAGTCCTTTTTCCTCTGCTTAATTTGGAAATGGGGGTCTCATGAACTGTTTCCCCAGGCTGTCCTCAAACTGCAGTCCTCCTTATCTCGGCCTCCCAACTAGCTAGAATTACAGACTTCAGACACACCAGTGCCTGACTAGTTTTCCTTTCTTATTCTGGTAAAATATACATAAGATCTATCATATTAACCTCTGTCATCTCCTGAATGCTTTTCATCTTGCAAAACTGAAACCTGTATTTATTAAACAGAAACTCTCCCTTCTCCTCCCCTCCCCAGTCCCTGGCAATTATCATTCTACTTTCCTTTTCTATGACGTTGACTACCCCAAATGAAATCAAGCAGTAGTATGGGGGCGGGGGCAGGTGTAACTATCTTATTTCACTTAGCATGACATCCTCAAGGTTCATCTACACGGCACACCTCAGAATTTCCTTCATGTGGAGATTCCATACCCACATACCGGTCTGGTATCACTGTTTGTTCCTCACACTCAGCTACCCAGAAAGAAATCACTAACAAGAGTGACCAGTTCAAAGGAGGAAGGGAGCCCATAGGTCTGAGACTCAAATACATACTCTAGAAATTGCTGGGAAATTTCTGAGATCACATTATTATTATTATTTTTTGCAGTGCTGGGGTTTGGACCTACACCTTGAGCCACTCCACCAGCCCTCTTTTGTGAAGGTTTTTTTCAAGATAGGATCTCTTAAGCTATTTGCCCAGGCTGGCTTTGAACTACAATCCTTCTGATCTCTGCATCCTGAGTAGCTAGAATTACAGGTGTGAGCCACTGGTGCCCAGCATGGGGCACAAATGTTTTAAGACCAACCCACACACACCCTAGATGCTGCTTTGGAAAGCTAAGTGGAGCCTTGGCTATTTTGATAACTAACTCTAGTACCTCATCTTAGTGACTTTCACCTCCACTAAAGCAGGTACACATGTAGTCATACACTGGACCCTGTTCTACCTCCAAATTCAATCTCATTCTCAGCAAGAACCCCTTATATGCCCATCATATTCACTCAGTTTCATTTGTCTTTTATTTTTGTTTTTTAATCTCATCAAACCTTCTATGCTCTTTTATCTTTTTTTGTTCTCCTTTTTATTACTTCTGTTCCTCCTCCACTTAGACTGTAGGGCCCATTCATTGTTTTCAACTGCCCTCTTTCGTTGACTATTGTGATAAACCCATCCAGAAAAAAATAGTCCTAGATTACTGCAAACGATTATCTCTGTGAACCTCTGCCTTGGCTGCCAAATGCTGCTAAAAGAAACCTTACAATACTAAAAATTATAATCTGTTCCCTAACTACGTTCTAACTGCCCAGTAATCCCCATAGGTTTCACCATTCAGCTCTCTTCCTCCATTACCACTCATGGCTTTTAAAACTTTTTCTTGGTTAAACTTTATGTCTCTTACCTCTATTTTATTGAAAAATTAGATGCCGTCATAAGTGAACTTCCCAGTTTTCTGTTACTGTAACTAAAATTTTCCCAAATGTCTTTCTGTTGTCTCTTTGGTAACAATGGAAGAGGTTTACCATGTCCTTCCAAAGCTATTCCTTCCACTTTACTCTGAACCCTTCCCTTATCATCAGGACTCCATGCCCTTAGCATTTAACCAAAATATTCAAATCTTTCCCATCTTTTAAGAAAATTCTACTTTTTATCCTCCACTAACTACTCCTCTTTCTGCCTGGATTACTCTTCTTTAATCCCTACTCCTTTTGCCCAGCTGTCTTGTTTTTTAGGCTCCAGCCCAACCATCATTTTTTCTAGGAATCATTCTCTAGCATCTCTACTTGCCACCTGCTAAGGCGAGGATTGCTCCTTCCTTATATTTCCATGATTTAATCATGTCAAAGGATCTACTTTACTTCTACTGTAAAGGACCAGATAGTAAATATTTTAGGCAAAACTCAAATGACTCTTGTTATGCTCTTGTATAACAGAGAAAGCAAGTATCAGCCAGGAACAGTGGTGCATAGCTGTAATCCTAGCTACTTGGGAGGTAGAGATTGGGAGGATTGTGGTTCCATGAGGCCAGTCTGAGCAAAAAGTTTGTGAGACCTCCTCTAAATCAATAAAAAGCTGGGTGTGGTGGTGTGTGCCAATATCTCAGCTACCTGGGAAGGGTAAATAGGAGGATCACAGTCCAGGTCAGCCCAGGTATAAACATTTAGTTGTTTGAAAACTAAAGCAAAAAAGGGCTGGGGGCATGGCTCAAGTGGTTAAATGCCTGCTTAACAAGCACAAGGTCCCAAAATCCCAAAAAAACATGTATCTACAAATTTTTTGTTGAAATTCAAAATAACAATGTGCCACTTTTGTATTATAAGTTGGTTTGTCTGTGTGTGTGTGTGTATGTGTGTGTGTGTATTTTGTTTTGTTTTTTGGCAATTCAGGTCATGTCTCTCCTGATATGAAACTTCCCAATGGCTTTCTTGTATAATTAAGATTCAAGTTTCATATCCTAAACTAGCCTCTATTGACATTTACTATGTGGCAGACACTACACAAGAGCTTTACATGTATTAGCTGAGAGGATCTTTTCCACTGTCCTGGGAGGTTGAAACTATTATTGACTTCATTTTATAAGCAAGAGTATAGTATAGGAAGGTTAGGTAACTTGTCCAAGTCACAGAGCTAGGAAGTGGCTGAGCTGGAATTCAAAGCCAAAGAACCTGACTTCACAGTATACAGTCTGGCCCCTTTATGCTAGCCACCTTCATCTTTCCATTTTGCTTACTTTGCTTTGGTCATACTGGCCTTGCTGTCCCTCAAGCACACCAAGCTTGTTCTCTCCCTAGGACTTCTGCACTGCTCTTCCTCTGTCTAAAACATTCTGCTTTTGGATTGTTGCGTGGCCACTGTCCATCTCATCTTTAAGTCTATCCAAATGCCTTTTCAGAGAGGCCTTCCTTTACCACTGTCTTTGAATTTACTCTCCCAAATATTCTTCCTGTTTTTGTAGCTGTACTTTAGCTATAGCGATTGATCTTCTTTCTTTCCTTTTCTTTTTTTTGGCAGTACTATGGTTTGAACTCAGGTCCTCCCTCATGCTTGCTAGGCAGGTGCTCCATAACTTGAGCCATTCTGCCAACCCTATTTTGTGTTGAGTTTTTTTTGAGATAGGGTCTCAAACTATTTGCCCAGGATGGCTTTGAACTGTGATCCTCCTGATCTCTGCCTCACAAGTAGCTAGGATTATAGGCATGAGTCACCAGTGCCTGGCTGATCTTTCTTTTTATGTTTGTTTCTCTAGAAGTATTTACTCAAGCTGGGAGGTGCTACATGCCTGTAATCCCAGATTTGTGAGGCTGAGGCAGGAGGATCACAGTTCAAGGCCAGCCTGGGCTGCATGGCAAGATCAACTTGTGGGTTCCCATTCTAGATCCACTATTTAGTGTGAAATTGGACAACTTACTTAACCTCTCTGTGCCTGGTTTCCTCATCTGAAGAGAAAAATACATATGATACTGCCTTAACAGAATTGTTGTCAGGATTTAATAAGTTAATGAATGTAAATCTCTTAAAACAGTACATAGCACGTAAGAATTCAAGACATATTGCCACTTACTTATTGTTTTTGAAGTTTCTGTTATTACTAATATTGAATGAATGATATCCTGGGACAGTTTTTTGAAAATCACATTTTTCAGGCCTCCTCCAGGCCAACTGATTAGTAGTATCTGAGAAAAGTGAGTGGGCTCAGAAGACCCTTCCCCACTCCCTGTCACAATGCATCCTCATTCTCTTCTCAGTATCACTACCAACAAGCAGTAAAACTTGGATTTGCTTGAAAAATCAGCTCAAAAAAAAAAGACACCCTGAGAAATATGATGATGGTGGTAAAGATAACATTTTTAAAGTGGTGATTCTTAGAAACCAGAATGAATTATTTTGATTTTTGATATAGTATGGAGTGGCAAGTTTGTTTTTTGACTATACGTAAATATTGTGTACCATATGCTATATACAAGAAAAAAGGAAGCTGTTTTGCCTGATGCACTAACCAATTCAGAAACTTTATATTATCAGAGAAATTATGTTACTGTTAAGATTTAAGTTTGGATATTAACAAAGATCCTGTGAATCTCATTAAAGAGATGTATAAGACAAGACATCTGGCTTCCTGGAGTTGGAAAAGAAAACTGTATATAAAACAGCAGTGTGTGAGGTGGAAGTCTATGATAAGGGATAGACAGGCAGTGCTGTGAATTTCAGAAAAGAAAGTGAAAACTATCAGCAAGGAGGGCTCAGTGAAATGATACATGCAACAAATCTTCTTTAGCTGCAGGACCAGCTCTGCCCCCTAATTATAAAAGCAGTAGCTCATATTCATCAGACAGTGATGAGGACAGTAGTTCTTTGTCCGAAGAAGGAAATCAAGAATCTGAAGATGACAGTGGACCAACTGCAATGTAAGTCATTTAAATTATACGATAAACCAATCTTCAGACTTGTGCAAGTTGGCTAGAGCACATAGCTAGTGAAGGATTTCTACAGCACAGGAAAAAGTTATTTCATGTGGCATTTCATCATGAACTATACCTTTACAAAGGAGTTTATTCTAGTAGTAGATGACTGTAGAACTGTAGAGACATTAGAATTTCAATAAAATTCTTGTGTGTGTGTGTGTGTGTGTGTGTGTGTGTGTGTGTGTGTGTGCGTGTGCTGGAGAAGTGCTCTATCACTAACTACATCTATAGCACAATGGAATTCTTATATAGGAGTTTTTTCCTTATGGTATTATTGAGGTAACTAAATATTCTAAATAAACCAAAGAATTTCTTTTTAAAAGTTTAAATGCAGTGCATGTTTAGTTTAGATAAATGAATGATTTCCTTCTAATCTAGTTACCCACCAGGGATCATATAAATAAGAAGTCGAAATTTTGTTTATTATTGAGTAGCGAGGTTTTTCCACTGTATTTTAAAGTTATGGGGCAGAAAGAACAACTTATACCCCTTCCATAAGTGAGAGTAAAAACTAAACTTACATATTTTACTGAGAAACATCTAAGAAGACTATTCTATTTCATTTAGTGGTATGTTCAATACTAAATAAAATATAAAATGGTGATATTTTACTGCTCAAAAAAAAAAACCCCAAGCTCTATTTAGAACAATGAATTCCAGAAAAAGATTAATTAATAACTATAGTAATGTCCATTTTTAAAAATTTGGCTAGGTTAATTTATTGTCTCAGTGTTTGTACAACTAGTTAAAGTTAGTGCTTCCTTTAAATATTAGTATTTCTCTGTGAAAATTATTGAGCATATATGTATAAAGATACACTACTGTGTTTTTAGAAAACAGAGGAAAAGCCAGGATGACGATGATGATGGATTTTTTGGACCAGCCCTTCCTCCTGGATTTAAAAAGCCAGATGATTCTCCTCCCAGGTGACAATGCATAATGTTTCAGCCAGTGTCTTATTAATTCATGAAAGAGTTTTCTGCAATAAACTATAAAAGTCTATACACTTTTATAGACTATAGAAAACTTCCACATCTCTTATTTGATACTCACAAAAGTGTTTTGTGGTAGGCTGGGTACATTAGTACCCTCTCTCCCTTTTTAAAATGATAAGGTGGCACAATAATAAGTGGTATACCTGTGGCTTGAATGCTGATGTTCTGACTTCTAATTCAGTGTTTTCTTTGTTTTTATCGAGAGAGGAAACAAATCCTTACAATGTCATATTAGACAATTTGACTAACTTTCTCTGAACCTCAGATTTGTCATCTGTAAACTAGGATAATGCTATGTACTTCCCAGACTTGTTGTGGTTGAATTTTATGCATGCGTGCGTGCGCGCGCGCACACACACATGTACGTATGTATGTATGTATGTATCCACATGTATGTATGTGTATATGCAGGTTGTGTGTGTGTCTTCTGTGGTGCCTGGCCCAGAGTAAGTATACAGTCTGTCTTCCTCTCAGCACTGTAAAAATTTTTAATATCCAATATAAAATTACCTACTACATTGTTTATAGTTTATAGCACTGTATCAATATGCAAGAATAAGTAGAAAAGATACTTGTTTGTTTTATATTCAGAGTTTATAATCACATTTGGCAACTCCTAATTTCTATGTAACTCTGGTCCTTTTAGATATAGCAGGGGTAGACAGTCTACTGCAGTTATTTTGTATGGTCCCCAAAGGATGAGGTTTACATTTTAATTAATTAATTAATTAATTTTTTAATTTTTTTTCAGTACTCAGGGTTTTGTGCTTGCTAAGCAGGTGCTGTACCACTGAGCCACGCTTCCAGCCCAGTTTTTACATTTTTAAAGAGCAGTTAGAAAAATAAAGACAAATATGCCACAGAGACACAAATGTGGCTCTGAAAGCCTCTAATTTATTTATTTTTTTTTAATTTTTAATTTTTAATTTTTTCTTTTATTCATATAGTGCATACAATGTTTGAGTCATTTCTCCCCCCTTCCTCCTACTACCTCCCTTACTCCCCTGTCCCCTCCCTCTCCCCCCCTACCCCCTTGCTACCAGGCAGAAACTATTTTGCCCTTATCTCTAATTTTGTTGAAGAGAGAGTATGAGCAATAATAGGAAGGAACAAGGGTTTTTGCTAGTTGAGATAAGGATAGCTATACAGGGAGTTGACTTGCATTGATTTCCTGTACATGTGTGTTACCTTCTAAATTAATTCTTCTTGAACTAACCTGAAAGCCTATAATTTACGATCTGGCATTTCATAAAAGGTCTGCTCACCACTGGAATATTAACATTCCTTTTAAGAAAACACATTACAGATGGAGCATCTCAAACCTGGAAATCTGAAATGCAAAATGCTCCAAAATCCAAAAATTTTGAGTGCCAGCATGGTACCACAAGTCTGCTGGCTCAGTGCACACAAACTTTGTTCCATGCACAAAATTACTTAAAATATTGTATAAAAGTATTTTTTACAAAAAAGCTGTCTTATAAGGGGCATATGCAACATAAGTGAATCTTATGTTTAGACATGGGTCCCCTCCTCAAAATTTCTCATTATGTGTATTGTAAGTATTCCAAAATCTGAAATTTGAAACACTTTTGGTCCCAGACATTTTGCATAAGAGGTACTCAACTGCCGAAGATCTATAGTAGTTCCTTTCTTGAGAATCACATTTTGGCAATAATAAAACCTATGTGTGAAATAAATAGCTAGTAACATACATTGTAGCCAAAAACCTCTTATACAGGCATAGCATTCCGTGGTTATATTATATTTACTATATTTTAAGGCTTTATGTGCCACAAATTTTATCTCCATAAAACCCCTGAGGTCAGAAAATTGAACTCTAATTGCATTTGTAACTGCTAAAAATTGTACTCAGAAAAAAACTCAGGCTGTGCTTCCTTATACCTTATAAATAATAGCAAACTGGATCTTTCTGACAATGCCAAACTTTTTTTTTTTCCACATCAGACAAGTAATGTGCCCATATCATAACAATGTTTGAGAGAGGCACATATCACACAGTGGCATAAACATCCAATCCTTATACTAATGAGCCAAAAAAGGGCCAATTCCCTGTCTTTCATATACAAAATTGTTATGCTCAAAGAGGGAAAACAAGAGGTTATTAAGTGTTGAGGATAAGCTCCCAGACTTTTTTGATTCTTCCTGCCAGGAAACCTATTTTTGAGGCTGTAATTGGCAATACCACCTGGAAAATTCAGCTTAGAACTTCAGTGCCACCTGGGTAGGTGACACTGGCCCAGTGACAGCTGTGGGGAAAACACTGGTACAGAAGCAAGGGTTGAGGCACTGGTGAAGTGGCTCAAGGGCTGAGGCCCTGAGTTCAAACCCCAGTACCACCAAAAAAAAAAAAAAAGAAAAAAGAAATTTCTTCAAAAGCAAGGATGAAGAAATGGAAAAGTATGAAGTATGAGAGAGATGGAAAACATACTTTCTCTTTTATATTTCCCTACATATAGTAAGGTTCAGAATTCAGACAATTCTCTTTTGTACTGATGACAATCTCTTCAGAATGGAGCAGTAGGGTAGCTCAAAAGAGCATGGGCTTAACCCAGCTCAGTCACTCCTGCTTGTGTTAACTTTGGATATTAATTTTACCCAAAATGGAGTGTCCCTGACCAGGGTTGTTTCAAGGAGACAGGCCCACTGGCTGAAATGTGGTTAGTGTGACACCTTTTCCTCTGTCTGTGGGTCTTGATGAGCTATGTTCATTCTTCTACACTTGCATGTCATTATTGTATCACCATTAGTAAGCACAGCATTCAGATTTGTATGCTGTTGTGCCACATGGATGATCACTTACATTTGTCATATGCACATGCTAGATATTTTCTTAGAATAATTCAGTTTCTACTTAAGTAGTTCTGACTATGATTATGATGCTCTTAAGGCATTTTTCAGTGGGCAGTGAACATCAAACTGAAAAAAAGCCAAGCACAAAATAGAAAAAGAACTCCACAAGTTATAGTACATCCATCATAAGACTTTAAAAAGACATTATCATTTTTACTTAGTATAGTTCTTTTCAAGAAGTGAGCATAGACAGGCACCTGTAGCTCATGCCTATAATCCTAGCTACTCAGAAGGCAGATCAGGAGGATCATGGTTGGAAGTCAGCCCCAGCAAACAGCTCATGAGACCCTATGTCAAAAATACCCAGTACAGAAAAGGGCTGGTGAAGTGACTCAAGCAGTAGAATGCCTGCCTAGTAAGCATAAGACCCTGAGTTCAAGCCCCTGTACCGGCCCCCACCAAAAAAAAAGTGAGCATTCACCATTGTCACAAAGGTTGAGAATTATTGATTTAGTAGCTAGTTGACAAACAAGTAGAAAGGTAAAAATGCAAACAATTAGTTTTTTAAGACACTTAGTAGAAAAATATTAAGTAATACTAATAAAAATAAAATGCTTGTTTTCAGCATTTGTTATTATCTGGCTTTATTATTTTCGTGACCTTTTATTCTGAAAACAGTTTTTTAGAGTCAGGGAGAATAATAAGGTACATTTTATTTTTCAGGCCTATAATAGGTCCTGCATTGCCACCTGGTTTCATTAAATCTACCCAGAAAAATGACAAAAGCAGAGATGACCCAGGACAAGTATCATCATATTTCAACTCTAAGGTTTGGAAAGTTTTTATTTAAAAAAGATATAACAAACTCAGAACTGTAAGGGTACCTGTAATGATTATACTTAAATATAACCTAAGACTCAGTTATATTCAGACTAATTTAAGATCATAACGTAAGTAGATGAAATCAAAAACTATTTCTAACTCTGAGGTTCTGGTAGAAAAAACAAGATCAACAAAACATTGCCTACTCAAGCTGCTTATCTTTGAAGGGGACTTTAAAGTGTTAGAAATAACAGAACATGATGAAGAGTTAAGGGATCATTGTGATTTGACCTAGAGGAGAGAAAACTGAAGAGCTTTTTAGTAGATTTTGGTTTCTACTTTAGTAGAATTTGGTTCTGACTGTGATTATAACAGGTTTTAACCTCGAAATTAAGTCTCTCCTACCCAGCTCTGTTACCTGTGTAAAACACATGCACTGGTAGATAGTGATTTTTATGAAATAACGTATCAAATGATTTTATAGTAAAATGAAGGCTGTTTTTCTTCTTAACAATAGCTGAGATTTGTATTTTATTATTTGTAATGTATTTTCCCCATCTGTGGGTCTCATTCTCAATAGTCTCATAAAATAGATATTATCTGTATCTTCAAAATTTGAAAGACAAAAGATACTGGCTAACTCACCCAAGTTTACACAATTTTTACCTATCAAAACAATGGCTCAAACCCAGTTTTTCTGACTTTAAATCACATACTCAAGTCTATTATGCTCAGTGTTTTCCTATAAGTGAATTCATATAGTCAAGAGACTCCTGCTCACCTCAACTGAGAACTCAGTTAGCTATACTTAAGTTGCTGAATGGAAATATAGTGCAGTAGTGAAGATCATGAACTTCAAAGATATTTACTCTTTCAACAAGTGTTTTTAGAGAATGTGTCAGGCATATAGTCACAAAAATAAATCTGTCAACAAATTCTATTGTTCCTGCCTTCCGAAGACATCCAGAATCTAACCACTCGTGCACCCATCCTGGTCCAGGTGACCCTCATGTTTCACCTATTTGTTTAACCCTTGTCCCTCTCCTGCCTCTTCTCAACACAGCAGCTACTGAGGTTCACATGAAGCGAACCCACTTCATGTCACTAACACTCAAAACCATCAAATTGCTCTTCTAGAAAAGCCAGAATCCTTACAGAGCCCTGTATAATCTGCATCCATAGCACTGATTTTGTCTTTTACTTTGATGCAACCACTCTGGACTCTTTACTGTTCTTCCTCAAATGTATCAGGCCAATTCCTACCTCTTAGCATTATACCTGCTGTCCAAGTCTACCCTGTATGGCCTGCTAGATGTCTTTATGGCTGACCTCCAAGACTTTCCAGGCATTATTATTGTTTTTGGTTTTGCTTTTTGAGACAGACCTTCCCTAAGTAGCTCAGGCTGGCCTCAGTCTCCTGATCCTACTGCCTCAGCCTCCTGGTTCTGGGATTACAGGCGTGTGCTGACTACCCTTCATACTTTTTCTCTGGAGTAATCTCCCTCTTTCCTTTGCTTTTATGCCCCTCTCTCCTTTGATTTTCCCCATGGTATTATTTATTACCACCAAACATAACATTAGTTTTACAGCTTCTTTTTGTTTGTTGTTGACATCTTTCCACTAGGATGTGGCTCCATGAGGACAGAGACTTTTGTCTTCTCACCAACGCCTGGTACTATTCAGAAGTAGTCATTGAGTGAGTGACAAATTTAGACATAGTCCTTGTCCTCATTGAACCTACAAGGTAATGGCAAATGTGTACATTAAGTAATTTCTAACATTATAACTTATTCAAAAGGTGAGAATATTATAAATGAAACCATGACAGGAATCTAAACTAATCTGAAGAAGATGCCTAGAATGAAGATTGATGAGTGAGAGAAAACTCAGCAAAAAAGGCAGGGAACATTGTTCCAAAGAATGCATATAAGAGTGTGGACAGGAAGAAAGTGAGTTTTAAAGAAGTCCAGGATGGCAGCTCACACCTGTAATCCTAGCCACCCAGGAGGCAGAGATCAGATGGATCAGGGTTTGAATGAAGCCAACACCAGGCAAATAGTTCACAAGTCCCTGTCTCAAAAACACCCATCACAAAACAGGACTGGTGGAGTGACTCAAGTTGCAGAATGCCTGCCTAACAAACGTGAGGCCCTGAGTTCAAATTTCAGTACCACCAAAAGAAGAAAAAGAAAAAAGTCCAGTATGGTTAGAGTGGAGAAAAGGAGGAGAGAATGGTAAAAAAGAAAGTGAGGGAGGTAGGCAAGAACTATTCCAAGCTTTAACACCTAGGTGAGCTTACTTCATTATCAGTAATATGCAGGTTGTTAACATTTGCTTGTATAGGGTTGTTGCAAGGATTAAATCAGAATAGTGGCTATTCAGTGTGTAAAATAGCTCCCATTGTCATTATTGTCATTATTCTTATTACCTCCACTACTGATCTCACCAGAGTAACTTTGAGGAATTCAGGCTAAATACGAGGAACCCTTTCTAACAAGGGTGTTAAATGCAAGAATAAATTACCAGAGGAAGGACTTCTGGCCATATGGAAGACTGAGCTGACATATGCAGGTGAAGCTCTTCCTGCTACATACCAGGAGTACTAGAAGGAAATAAAATAGCAACAAAGTTAGAATGCATCTGAGCTGCAGCTAAGCTCAAGAAAGGAAAACCCACAGGTGCTAATAACATTGGGAGAATTCAAAGCCAAAACACAAGTTTTTACAGCAAGTCAGTAGGGGACCACGGTCGTTTTAGAGACCCAGTAGTAATTCCTCGGCATGTGAGCTGGAAACAAGAGCCTAAGCTTATAGCTCACTCAGGAAGAAGAGACTAAATTGAGCTCCTGCATAAAACTCAGCCTCAAGATCCTGCTGTGTCTGTAAGAAGAGCACTAGAGAAATATAGCCTACTGTCCTTAGGAGAGGGACAGGGAAGTGTGCTATGGCCAAGGCCTTGTCCTGCAGTGTGCTGTCCAGAAAAAAAGCAAGTGTTACCTGGCTGGATGGCTTCCTCATGGTGGTGGGAGGAGGGCGATAGAGAAGGTAGGAAAAAAAAAAAGATAAATGTGGTGAAATATTAGCAGCTAATGAAACTGAGTGAAGATCACAGATTTTCATCATTTTCATCTTAATGCTTTGCTATAGGTTTACCTCCCCCCCCTTACTCATCCTTACTCGCCCCTTGGATTATTTTCCTAATCTACTGAGGTAGTAAATTGGCAGTTTATATAATTTCCTAGGTGGCACATATTCTACATCCTCTAACTTCTCTTACTAAAAGGTAAGCATTAGGAGTGGGCAGGGATTGCAGGGTACTATACCTCTTTAAGATACTCTTGGGTCTGAATTGTTTGTTTTAATTTCTCTTTAAACCTTTCACAAAAGATATTTATATTTTCGATTTTCAGGTTTTTATTTATCAGAGAGGAGCTTCTCTAGTCTCTCATTCACAGTACTTACCCCAAAATTTAAAAATACACAATAGGACTGGCAGGGTGGCTCAAGTAAGTGGTAGAGTGCCTGCCTAGAAAGGGTGAGGCCCTGAGTTCAAATCCCAGTATCACAAAAAGAAAAGAAAAAAAAATCAAATGCACAATAATACTAATGGTTAACATTTGTTGAGCACCTGCCACTGGCTAGATGCTACAATGAACACAACCATCTAAACTTAATATAATATAATCAGCCCTGGGAGGTGGTTTGTCAGCTAGAATGCCCTGAGCTGCAGATTACACAACTCAACTTAAAATGGAACTTTGCATTAACCTACTTACTTAGCAAATGGGTTGTTTATGTAATTTCCTTGGTGGTATACATTCTGTATTCTAAAATTAAGGAAAATGTGTTTCATATACAAAAAGAGGTCCAGAAGTAAGTTTACTAAGGGCAGGTTAATTTAACAGCCAATTATATTACCCAGTGCTCCATCTTTCTGCACTATACTATTTGGCTCTTTTCATCTTTCCAAAAAGCCTGTGAAAGTCCTAAGATTCACAAGCAGTTGGCAATGTCCATACACAGGAAGGAAATGAATCTTTTCACCTCCTGTGCAGGAGAAAAACCTTTCCTGGAGGTTTTCTGTAGACCCCTGTTTACATTTATTTGACTAAAATCCTATCAGATATACATGCCTAAGCTAGTTAGATGGGCAATAAAAATGAGACCAAAGTGAATGGTTTAGAATTATTGATAATTTCCCCCAGGGGTTAGAGAAGGTCCTAGTTTCATAGTTCCAAAGAGGATGAACAAAACGCAGGGTTCTTTGCACTAGAGCAGTGATTGGTAGGAGCTATTATCATCCTGATTTGAAGGACATGAAAACCAAAGCTTAGAAACGATAAGGGACATGTATGAGGTCACAAGGCCTGCAGTGGCAAATGGGGCCTTAAACTGAGTCTAACTCTACAGTCCAAACTATAACCTAGAAGGGTGTATAATTTTTGTTGTATTTCTTTTTTTAATTCATTGTTTTGCAGGGTGAGAGTACATTATGGCATTTACAAAAGTTCTTACAGTGTACCAAATATATCATACTTGGATTCATACCCTCCCATCTTCCTTTATTCCCCCTCCCCCCCACTCCTGGAATAGTTTCAACAGGTATCATTTTTGCATTTACATACATGTATACACGTATTTGTACCATATACACCCTCCTACCCCCTTTCCCACCACCTCTGCCCTCCCACTGTTATCAATCCCCCCATCACCTCCGTTTTATTTCTGAGTAAGGTAAATAACTCATTCAGACACCAAAATGATTTCATACCTAGAATGGATTTGGACTTAAGATTGTGGTTTCTGTATTACACCTAATTTTCTGTTTGTTTCTTCATTCCCGCATTTATTTATGTCTCCATAAGTAATATTTATTTCTAAAAATTCTTGCCAAGACATGCTAAAATCACATCTTCATAAAGCTATCTCTTATTAGATAGAAGTATGAATACTGTTAGCTTACCCCACCATCTTAAATACTAATACTGTATGGGCATCATGTCTCTTGTAGTTTAAAAAGTTCATTGTATCTTTTATATGTCACTTTATTTCACTAAGTATTTATGTCTGCAAGGAATTACAAATACACGTTTAAGAATGTCTGTGAAATCAAAAAGTTTACTGTTGTAAAAATAAGGTATAAACACTCAAATTACTAGCAATTGAATTGAAGAATAGAGGGGCTGCTTTAATTTAAGTCCAAAAATGCTGCCTTTGGTCTTGGAATATTTGATTCTTAGATACTAGTTTTATACTGCAGACAAGTTATTTATCTTTTCTTAATATATTTATTTAAGCCTGGGTTTCTTCAAAAAGAAAACAGGAATGATACCATTTCATAGTTTTATCATAAGAATCCAATGTGGCATTTTATGCCAAAGTCCATACTTACTAAATGTATGTGTGTAGTTAAGAGTAAGGCATAAGAGAATAAATAATTGTCTGATTATTTGTAAAAATAGCATTGGTGTAGAGTTTAGGGGAAAAAAATACCACAGATAAGAAGCTACCATTGGGTAGTAAATAGGGAAAATGAAAACAGTATGAATGAACACCTGTTCCTGCTAGTTTAAAAAAATAAGAGGAGGAAACTGTCTGCCAGAGCTAAAGGACAAGCATGTTATTCACCTTAACAAACTTTCCTGAGAACAAGGACAACCTGTAAGCCCTATAGTATATAGCATCTAGCCCAGACTCACCAAAGTGACTTAATAAAAACAAGCTCAACTTAATTTTAAACACTATTTTGGGAGGTAAATGAGGTGCTTTTGGAACTGAATTAGCTCAGTTGGGTCAGTGTTTTGTGAGTTATTGCAGAGTACTTCTGTTTCATAAAGGCTGATAAGATTGCCCTGCTTATGTGCATCTTATTCCAAAGCACCTTTTATGTACCAGGAATAAAATTGGTTTCAAATGTGTCACCTCTGACCAATTGGTAATAAGTACCAAGAGTACTATCTTGAAAAGAATTCTAAGCTCACATCTGTGTCCATCAGGAACAGAGTTAAAATAAGGAAGTCTACCATGACTTGGGAAAAAGAAGAGAGGTGGGACAGTCCACATGCCATGCTGAGTATTTGTCATCTCTGTACTCTGCACTGGGGAAAGCTCCCATTATTTAGTGATGAGTCAGCAATACACTGTTTGCCTTTTTGTTTTATGTCTATGGTTAATCCATTCCAGTTAAATTTAAGTAATTTAGGATCATTTTCTGTAACATGTGTTCTCCTTTTGGATTAAATGTAATGTCTTATTTTAAAAGGAAGCAGATAGCAGTGACGATGAGGATACTGTTGGACCAATGCCTGCTAAGGGGCCAGTCAACTGTAGTGTAGCAGCAGAGTTTGAAAGAAGGGCCCAGAGAATGAAAGAAAAATTAACCAAAGGAGATGATGTAAGTTTTAAAGATATTTTAAGAAATAAACTCCATAGATTAAAATTTTAAGTTTTACAAATAAATGTGAACATATAATGTTTATATATTAATTGTGTGTGTGTGTGTGTGTGTGTGTGTGTGTGTACGTTTAGGAGCTATATACTCAAGACATCATAGAGGAAAAGATTGGTAAATTTGCGTGCTAAAAATATTCTATATGGCAAAAGATAGCCAAAAAATAACAAATTGGATAAAAGTACTTGTAACATATATGGCAAATGAATCTGACAAAAACATCTGTCTTTTCTGTTAAAGTCTTTAAGTTTAAAATCTCAATTGAGAAACAATTGTGCAGGATAGATAGATGATAGATAGACAGATATACTTTCTTTTTATCTTTTTTTTTCTCTTAAAGGACTCATCTAAGCCAGTTACAAGAGAGTCATGGATGACTGAGCTTCCTCCAGAAATGAAAGATTTTGGTCTTGGGCCAAGGACTTTTAAGAGAAGAGCTGATGACAAATCCGGAGATCGATCAATCTGGACCGATACTCCAGCTGACAGGGAAAGGAAAGCTAAGGTGAGAGGTTTTGTTTGCTCATGTATTAGGGTCATGTTTGTTCAATTCTCCAAAGATACAAGGCAAAATTATTTAAGGGCACTACTTTTTGAAGTTATGATTCCAAAGGAAAAATAGATTTTCTCCTGAAGGACAGTTATAAGGAAAGAATGCTTTCGCATTTGCTTATTGTTTTCCAGTGAAGTGCCTCATTTAAAACTTAAGAAAACCCTGAGGCATATGCTTATTTGAACTTATTTTATACAGGGAGAAACCAATCTCTATGAGGCAACCTTTCCTGGGATCATACCAGAGCACGTAAGCGATTAACACAAATTCCATTTTTAACCTTCCTAAATCCAAATTCCCTGGGTTTTATACAACATTATATTGTCTGCATGAAAGTATATCTTTTAAAATATCTTAAAAAAAATCTTCTTGCCAGGCTTCAGTGGCTCATGCCTGTAATCCTAGCTACTGTGGAGGCTGAGATGAGAACTGTGGGTCAAGGCCAGGCTGGACAAACAGTTCATGAGGCCCCATCTCCAAAATAACCAGAGCAAAATGGCTGCAGGCATGACTGAAGCAGTAGATCGCCTGCTTTGCCAGCATGAAGCTCTGAGCTCAAGCCCCAGTTCCACCTAGAATTCTCAGGATTTCTATCTTCCTCCTGTAACTATGAATTGAATTCTTGTTCTGCCAGGCATTATGCTGAGTTGCAGGTAACAGAAAGATAAAAGTGCTCTTTAAGAAGCTTTCATTTTGGTGGAGAGTTAGTTAATGAGATAGAAGTGTCATTCTTGCAGTGTGGGCGGTACGTTGAAATCTCCATGTTTTAACACCCTGCCTGTACATCTGGCAGCGTCATGATTTCTCTTTGGGCCCAAAGATTAAAGGAAACCTGAAAATGGTAGTAGGAAGGTGAGATGAACCAATATACATGAGGACAGAAGAAACAAAAGCTGTGGTGTATGAGTGAGCCGCAATGTTGAAATGCCTATCTTAGCTGATTTTTAAAATGATATATTGGAGTTTTTATTATTTAGCCTTATTTATTTATGTAGTCCTTCTGTTTCCCAGTGTAGGTGAGTAAAAATATGTCTAGCCTATAGCTCAATATGCTGGGAGTCTTCCTCAGAGGAAAATATCACAGAAAAATAGCGCAAGTGGAAACCAGGCACTACAGTTTGAACTTAAGTGAGTTTAACCCCTATGACTGAGTTCTTTTGAAATTGTCACTTTTTTCCAGTGCTGAAATGTTTTGTTCAGTATTTTTAGTAGAGACTACTGGTATTTTTTAAAATTTTATGCAATGCTGTATTACAACCTATAGTGCCACAGACTTATATCCAAACTCTACAGTACCCAGAGCTATTCCTTGTCTTTGATTCCGTGTGGAGTTTGTGACTAACTGTAGGTTAGTAGGTAGGTAGGTTTTCTGTACTTACTTCATCTTACTTTTTTTTATATTTGATTTCCCAACATTCATCTCTCATATCTCTAATGTTGTCATATTCACTTGGCCAACATGGCCTAAAAGAAACAATTACTCTTTAGAAAGAAATGAAAATGTTTTGCCTAAGTTAATTGATTGAGGTTTGTTATGTACTCACCTCCCAATCTTGATGAGATCTAATACCTCAATATCAAAGGGGTCAAGTTTTTTTCTCCATTTTAATGAAATGTTATTTTTCTCTTAGTATTTACAAATAAAAGCATCTTTTTTCTGGGAAAATTTTTATGAAAAAATGAGATATGAGCTATTCCTATTTTTATATACTTTATTAAGTGCACATTTAGTCCATTATTAAGGCAGAAATTGAAAGCGGGACTCCTTGCTTTTCCTAAGCAAAAAAAAAAGCTAAAAATATGCCTTAAGAATAATGGTTTTCTATCATTTTTCTGTGAACCTTCCTCATTCCTTGGGAGTATATTCTCTAGAATATCATTATAGCATTTGTTCCAATTACAGTTCATTGGAAGTTTATCTAAGTACTTCATTTTTGCATGTGTGCTATTATAAAAACAATTGTGTTTTATTTTGTTTCAAATTCCAGTTGTTCATTGCTGATATATTTTGTATATTGATCTTGCATCATGCATCTTTGTTATACTTGCTCATTAGTTCCAGGAGTTCTACAGTAAGTTCTTAGGGATTTTCTACGTAGATCATCATATCATCTACGAATAAAGACAATTTTATTTCTTTTTTTCCAGCATATGCACCGCTTATTTTTCTGTGGTACTGGGTTTGAATTTAGGGCTTAGTGCTTGCTAGGCACATCCCCAGCCTCATTTATTTTCCTAATATATTTTTATATTAATGATAAAAATATAATATTTTTATAATAATGATAGGTTTCCTTAGAAGCCACATTTCCCTACACCTTGTCATTGTTAGTTAAAACTTATCCTGAGTTTGATAAGTAGATGATTTCTTCCAGTTAGTTGATTGGTAGTGGTATTTTGTTTGGTTTTGTTTTTCTTATTTTCAGGAAAATCATGGTCTGGTCCACTTACTGATCCCTTATCAAGCACATAAATATTTCTTACTGGAAGGAATTCAATAAGCCTGACTTAGTTTAGTCTGTTGTTACTTAACCTAAGTAAAAATAATGGTACTTCTTTTTTTATTTTATCTTTAATAATGTGTTTTCTGTGTTCATTCTTCAGGAAACACAAGAAGCAAGGAAGTCATTGACTAAGAAGGATGAAGAATATATATTGTCAGGAAGAGATAAGAGATTGGCTGAGCAAGTATCCTCATACAATGTAAGTAAGAAACGAAGCATATAATCTCTTATTTTTCTCAGCCTGGATCTTGCTATGTAGTCCAGGCTGGCCATGAACTCATGATCCTCCTGCCTCAGCCTTCTCAGTATTGTAATTACAGACATTGACCACCATCACCAGCTGATCTCTTATTTTGCTGTATTTTAGTTCTTTGTTTTTTTCTTTCTCCTTTTATCGTTTTTACATTTACTTACATGTGTATACATTGTTTGTGCTGCCTCTCCCCTTCCACACTGTTCTTTAGTTCTCTTCTCATTTTTAATTTTCTCATTTCTTTTCCTTTCATGTGACTGTCTCTTTACCTCAGACATTTTCTATACGTAGCAATTTCATATTTAGCATAATCTGTTAACAGATGTATATGAACGAGTACTTCCTTCCTTAGAAGTTTTATTCCATCCTTTTCCTCCTTGAATTGATAATTTTGCTTCTCTTCTGCTACAGAATCTTACTGAAATGGAATTCACTTTTATACTTCAAAGTCTTTTATGACTATTGTTAAATCTTATTTCTGCAACAAAAATATGTGCAGGAATTGAAATTGGAAAGCACTTTTTTTTTAATTTCCTTTGAGTGTTTAAATGTCAACACATTTTTTTCTTCTGGATTAAGTTGTAATTTCAGTTGATCAAAACAATGTGAATGCAGATTTTGATAAATAATTATTGAGTATGTTGCAAATTTTGTTAAGTAATTTTATTTTTATTATGCACAAAAAGTTAAATATAAATTTAATTTAATCTCTTAATGAAAGACTTTTTGTTGCTTAGTTCCTGGTCCTTGGGTGAATGTTACTTACTGCTAGAAGAAGGTTTCAGCATCAGTTGTGTTTGTTATGTTGTTTTGTTTGTTTTTATTGTTCTAAGGGTTAAGAAACCAAGTTTACATAAAGAAGTAAGTAGGAATGGAACATAGTCTGTTACAGTGATATCATTCAATTCTTTGAGCAATTTGACTTATTTTCTTAAACCTTATATTGATCTACTAAAATTATTAATGATCTCTCAACTGTCAGCTCATGAGGATCTCTTTTTTTATTTTTCACTTTGGTCCCATTAATTTGTTTTTTCATTCTTTCCAAATCTGTATAATGGGAATAATAATATTTAATTTATAGAGATGTTGTGTTGGTTACATAGAGTAAATCCTCAGTACATTTAACATAGCATTTATTGATTGATTCTTATGTGCCTTACACTGTAAAATCACTTAACACCTTCCTCACCCAAATATTTGAAAATTATTGGTATAAATACTGCTGTTTTACAGCTAGGAAATAAGATTTAAGCCACATAGTTTTTTTGTTTTGTTTTGTTTTTCTTGTGGTACTGGGGCTTGAACTCAGGGCCTTTACCTTGAGCCACTCCACCAGTCCTATCTTTGTGAAGGTTTTTCAAGATAGTATCTCACAAACTATTTTCCTAGGCTGGTTTTGAACCACAATCCTCCTGATCTCTGCCTCCTGAGTAGCTAGGATTGCAGGTGTGAGCCACCACCGCCCAGCAGAGCTACATTGTTGAAAGCTCAGGATGATCATTTTTTTTTTTATTTTGCTGGGTGGGGGTACATTGTGGCATTTATAAAAGTTCATACAATGTATCAAATATATCTTATTTAAATTCACCCGCTCCACCATTCTCCTTTATTCCTCTCTCCCCCCATTCCTGGAATACTTTTCAATAGGTATCATTCAATAGGTATCAATAGGTGTGCATTTACGTACATGTATACACAATATTTGCACTGTATTCACCCTCCTACACCCTTTCCCCACCACCTCCTACCTCCCCGCAAGCAGGATCTGTTCCACTCTTCTGTTCTCCATTTTTATAAAAGAAAAAAAGAATAAAAAGAAAGAAATGACATTTTTGCTTATTTAAAATAAAGGTAGCTACACAGGGAGTTTCGTTGTGACATTTCCATACATATGTATTATAACCCCAATTGGTTCATTGCCTCTATTTTTCTTCATTTTACCTTACTCCTGTTCCTGTGGTGGTTTCAACTGGTTTAAAAATTCTATATTCATTCTTGTATAGAGAGTACGTCAACCATATTCACCTTCTTAGTTTCCTTCTTTTACCCTCTCTTGTGTGTGACCTCCCCTTAGTGTGACCTGTCTTCATAATATTGCCACATTTGTATTAGGTCAGTATTCCACATATGAGAGGAAACCTGTAGCTTTAGGCCTTCTGAGCCTGGCTAACTTCACTTAAGATGATGTTCTCCAGTTCCATCTATTTACCTGCAAGACAAAATTTCATTCTTCTTTGTGGCTATATAGAATTCCATTGTATGTAAATGCTACGTTTTCTTAATCCATTCATCAGTAGTGGGGCATCTTCCTGTTTCCATAGCTTAGCTATTGTAAATAACGCTGCAATAAACATGGATGTGCAGGTGCCTTTGTTGTAACCTGACTCACATTCTTTAGGGTATATCCCTAGGAGTGGTATTGCTGGATCATATGGCAGTTCTATTTTTAGTTTTTTGAGGAGCCTCCAAACTGTTTTCCATAGTGGTTGTACTAACTTACATTCCCACCAGCAGTGTATGAGGATTTCAGTATGGTCATTGGGCCCAGATTTTTCTGAATTTGACTTAAATTCCTGACTATTTCTTCATCCTATATTTACTGATAGCCTGTTTTGTTCTAACTATATTTGATTTTTTTAACCTCCTTTTTGTTGAAAATAAATAATTGGGAAGTGCTTGATTTGCAAATCAGTTTGTTTCTAAAAGTATCATTAAATGACAAGGAAGTGCTTTGTTTAACTCAGCATATTGAGCAGGGCTGGAAAAATGGAAATGTGCTAATTTAAACACATATTTACTAATGTAGTGCCTTTTATACTTTCTGCCAACACATTATAGCTCCAGATTGAGCATTCAGTTTATTAGAAATGTCTGCCACATAATCTAAGTGACAGTAATATCTTATTTTCTAATCAGCCAAGTCAGACTTAACTTTGAGAAAGTCTGACTTCATTTTTTCTGTTCAAATAAATGTGTTAGTGATCATTCCTATGAAACTTCTGAATTCTAAAGTTGGTAGATAAGTTTCATCAGTTGTCCTCTGGATAACATATGATGCTGCCATTGATGCTGCCACCTCAACCGTGCCTTGTTGTTTGCATTCACTGAGCTCTCTCCACTTCTTTGCTCTCATGTATATTCTTTAATGTAGTCAGGACCTTGAAGAGATATATTTGTTATGCAAACAACTTCCATTGCCCCTTTCTTCCATTGCCCCACTTTTCAATATATCTAAATTCAGAATATTCCAGCAAGAGCCAAAACACCCATATCTAAAGGACACTACATTCTCATGAGAAATATGTTGATGACACAGAAGGACACAAAATCCTCCTGGCTTTAACAATCTTTGATTAAAGGAAGTTTGGTTCATTCCAATACTTCAGATTTCTCTGTTAGGTGCCAAACAGTATTCTATAGTCTCTTTATGACCATAAAGAAGGGAGAAGCACCATGACAAGAAGCTTTAGAGGGCAGTAAAGGTCAGTAAAAGCTACATGAAAAAGTTGAGAACCACATGCTAATTATCTTAAAATTGCACACATTTTCATATCCTACAGAATCCACTCCATGTAGCCCCAGATACATATACCCCACTTTGAAGGCTGTTGGTCTGCTTTACCTTTATCTAGTCCTTTGTCTCCTCCCTGATTCTTCAATACTGGGACATTATATCCTGTCCCTTAATCTACTCAGAAATCTACAGTGAATCCCTAATTTATTATTATTTATTAAAAGCTCTGCCTGTCCTCAGAACTTATCTTACTAGATATATCCAAAAGTGTGAACACTTAGCTAAGAAGAAAGGGGGAAATAAGGAAAAAGAGAATGTAAAGAACCTAAATAGAACAAATTTCTCTTTGCTTCTGTAACATGCCACCATCTCCTGTACAACCCTTGAATTTTGCTACTTCTCTGCTCTTCATTTCTCTATTTCATTTTTGTTTATTTTAACCTATCAATGTCTTCCCTTCTGTCTACCCGTTTACGCTTCAGAGACCAGTGCATCCATGAAGTGAGAATGTAATTGCTGTTCCTTTCACACCCATGTTCTTAGTTTATACTCTTAATTATTAGTACTTAAACATAATGAATTTATTTTCCCTTTCTCTTACTCATATTTTAATGCATGACATGTAGTTAATAAATATCTTCATTTTAATTGAATTGAATTTGCCTCTGATATATATTTTCTTCATAGAAACCATATCTTGGTTTGGAAAACCCTTTTGGGGTTTGTAAATAGCCCTTTTTAATGTGCACTGTTGCTGCCTAATTATTCTGTTTCATGATCTTGTTTTCTCAATAATCTATACAAGCTAAGGTTTTTATTCCTGCTCTTCTACTTTTTCCAGGAATCAAAAAGATCAGAATCTCTTATGGACATTCATCATAAAAAATTAAAGAATAAGGCTGCTGAAGATAAAAATAAGCCTCAAGAGAGAATACCATTTGATCGTGATAAGGATCTCAAGGTTAATCGATTTGATGAAGCTCAGAAAAATGCCCTAATAAAGAAATCTAGAGAACTAAACACCAGGTTTTCCCATGGCAAAGGCAATATGTTTTTATAAGTAAGTATATCTCAGTGAGGTACATTTTCATGCTGATCAATTTGAACCTTTCTAAATGCTCTGTTGTTTGTGATCATTATGTGCCAAAATATATTTCCTTTTACAGTAAAGTAGATTAAAAACTTACATTTTTGTAATTAAACTGTGATTGTTGAAAAGTCAGCCTTACAGAATAAAAAATGTGCTTTACTGGAAAAATAGCCTTGCCCTCATAATAACCTACCAGGGTGTTGCTGTGAAAAATGCTAAAACAAAGTTCGACTTCAGAGAAATGACAATGCAACTGTGGAATGGAGCATAGGTAAATATGCATGCTTTATTAAAGAATGAAGAAAGGAGATTTGCTGGTAGTCTTTTTGTTAAATAAGATCCTAATTAGGAAATGTTCATTGGTTTGGAAGGCCCTCTGTAAGTGTAGTTGAACTCATGACCCCTTTCATCCACAGTTCAAACTGACAAGAATTTGTGATGGCGACAAGTTAAAAATGTTTTCCAGCTTACTGAATTCCCTTATTATTACCTCAGAGGAATTGCTCTGTGCAATGAAAATGTGCAAAGAAAAGCTGAAGAATATTCTTTTGTCTGTCCATCCACCTTTATACTTTGTTATGGGTGTTTTAAGATTAGAGAATAATCTTAAAAAGCATACAGATGCACCTTGATCTGTGTGTCCGTTAAGGTCATTTGAAAACAAAATCAATGGTTCTTATGTAGAATAGACCATTTTTATGTGCCTTTGACTTCTGAGAACGTATAGGCTCTTCTTCATATAATTATTTTAGAGTCTTCCCCAACACACACTCTAACCCCTTACTTTTGTGGTGTCTCACATGTTCCTTCAAAGATCTGGCCAGGGCTATCCACTGAATCTCTACCACAGTCTGGACCTTTTTGTCAAAAATACCTAACCTGCTCTGAAGTGCATCTGGTCCTCGAATTTGAACTTGGTTGGTTTTTGCCTCCAAACTGCAGCAAGTGAATATACATTTTCCTAAAAATAGAGGGTATGGAGTTTTGGGCGTTAGTTGTCAAATTTACTTGCTTTGCCACTGGGGACTTTTGATTTGCTGTGTAGAGGATTTTTGTTGTTGGTTTGTTTGTTTATAAGTCAGAAATGGGTTACCTCACAGTAAGGAAAAGGTATTTTGATTTTTCCAACTTTAATAATAAGCATTTCTAGTGGTGTCTAGTGTGACAATCTGAGGGACTATTATCAGTATGAATCTGGGAGACTGACTGAGCCCTAGAGCACTGCTTTGGGATGATCTTACTTTCCCCATTTATTTATTTAACTGTTTGTAGCTAATTTATTGGAATCAGATCTTTTCTAAAAATCACAGATAAACTTTTTTAAAAAATTAAACTAATAATCACTGGATACACAAATGGAAAGGGACGTCTGTAATGACAACCACCCTCATGGGTGGTTGTAATGCTTTAAGCACTGCCTCTTAAAATATTATACAGAAACTTCTAAATAGTTAAATAGAGCCTAAGTGCAAATCCTATAAATTATGTTTTCTTGCAGGTTAATTTCACTTGTTCTACTAGTTTTTGTGTTCTAGTTTTGATGAAGCACAGGTTTAATGGAAAGATCCTAATTGCCAGTTTATGTAAACTTTATGAAAATTGTAAACTGTTTAAATTATGGTGTAAATTTCTCTCCTTTTAATAGTAGTAGCAGTACATTATTTTTATAATAGCTATTTAGCAATAGCCTACTAAAGGGGAGTTGCTATTAAAAACATGAATTACTCTCCTAAGTAAATTGAAAAAGTTTCTTGTCTGAACAAAATTGGACAGAGTTACCATTTAACTAAAGATGTCACGTTTTGTGGGTAATAGTTTATGAACAGAAAACTTTATGCAAGAGTATCCATTCCAAGGTCAGGATGTGATGGTGCGTGCCTATAATCCCGGCTACTTGGGAAATAGAGACAGGAGTATGGAGGTTAGAGTCCAGGCTTGGAAAAGTTCGCCTGAAGCCCTACCTCAAAAACAAACTAGCCAGGCTGGCGCTGCTGGTTCACAAATATAATCCTAACTACTTGGGAGACAGAGATCAGGATTGAAGTTTGAGGCCAACCCGGGCAAATAGTTCACAAGAGTAGCTCAAAAATACCCAACACAAAAAAGGGCTGGGAGGGTGGCTCAAGTAGTAAAGCACCTTGCCTAGCAAGGATGAGGCCCTGAGTTCAAACCCCAGTGCCACCAAAACTAAAAGCAAAAGGGAAGGGGGACTTGACTCAAGTGGTAGAGCACTTGCCTAACAAGCCAGAAGCCCTGAGTTCAGTCTACAATCTCTGAAAGGAATCAGAATGATTCTGTATTATCTGTTTACTGTTTATCCCTTGATCTTTAACAAGTCTGTGACCTTGAATAGAGGAAGAAGCCTCTCTTTTCTGCCTGAGACTTGCAGGAGTTACTATCTCACTGGCACCCAGGAGCTAATGCTCTTTTCTGCCACCCTGAGGACAATTTTAACAGAATGGTCACTTGCAGAGGTTTTCAGCCCCATGAAGGGAAGAATCCTAGTACAACATTGACAATGTGCATTTTCTGTGCACAAAATGGAAAGGTGTTCTTCATTTCATTCCCTCCCCCTGCAAAGCTGCAGAAGGCCTACTTGAATCAAGTCTGCTGTCCATATGTTGACATTTTCTATTAAGAACTTTTTAATTTCCTACATTTCTTGGCAAGCTTTTTTTAAGACTGTGCCCCCACCTTTTGAAATATAAAAATGAGGAAGAAGAAAAGATCAACACTAAATTCATAAAGTGGAGCAGAAACTTTGCCATTCTTTACCATTTAAGGTAACATTTCAGTTCACCAGATCTGAAATTTATATGATTTTGTCCAACTCCCTAAGTTGTCATCTCAGGTAATTTAGATGCTTCAAACAGGAACTACATTCTGGTAAGTAAATGGTAGGGTTATTGGATTTAACAGGTGGGGAAAGAAGAAGGAGAGAAGAGTAAGAGATGGTGACTATACCCATAATAAGGCTTTATATTAGGCAAAACACAGGAAATTAGACCCTGCTCTTAAAAAAGTCACAGTCTTCCTAAGAGTTTTTAATTTTGTTTAGATGGAGCACCACTTGACAATTTAACTTACTACTTTGGTATTTAATGATTCTTTGAATTAATGATTTTTCTAGAAGGAAGGTTGAGATTCCCATGGTACTGAGCCTTACACACTCCAGAATTTATTAATAGCTATTAAATTTTTTATTCAAAAGCATTATGGTACTTTTTGTTTCTTATGTAGGGTAGATAATGTTGAGATTATTCTGAAATTGTAGAATTGTGGGAGATAGCTATTAAACTTATAAGAGGTCCTCATCCCTTATTAGAAAAAGTTCTCCAGTAAGTTATACCTAAGAGGAAGAATCAACGTGGAGGGAAGTGGCTAGAGATAGTGCCCATGTGACATCACTAGTCAAGTCTTCTATTTCAGAGTATTACTTTATTTTGCTTCTCCTTTAATGCCATTGTGAGATTTAAGCCTCCAATTACAAAACTAATGCTACTGTAGAAGATGTTTTTCTGTTTTGGGGGGTTTTTCAGCTTAAAAATTTGTTTAAAGGGGGTTGGAGCTGTGGCTCAGTGATAGAGTGCATGCCTAGCACCCTGCGTTCAATCCCCAGCACTAAAAAAAAATTGTTGCAATGGTATGTACAAATTAAAAATCTGTGCCCTTTCAAGCTTTTCATTTTGAGCATTACAATTAAAAGACTTTAGAAAGGAATTCTTGGAGTGTAATTTTATGTATAAAGAAAGTTCCATCTATATCTGGAAAGTTGTGGTTTCTGTTATTAGCTTTTCTGAAGCAGAGAATATTCTGTACAGGTTTATTCTGGCAAACCAGATCATTGTGGGATCTTAGGGGAAAAAAAGAGGCTTTCACCCCCAACTCCTTTGCCAGGTGCTCATTGTACCATTACCTGTATTACCTGTTTACCTAATTTTATCCCATTACGTATTTACTTAGGAACACAGGACAGACAAACTGGAAATGCTTTTAAGAACATCGTGGCACAGGAGGGACTGGTACTGAGTTATAACTTCATATCACAGGATATATAACAGAGGGTGGGTTTTTTCTGAAATGTTTGACTACGAGTGGTTTTGTTTTGCTTGGTCTCTCCACTTCCCATATTGGAATGATCAAAAGAGATGTTCTGCAATATAAAAATTAATCATTGGAGTTTGGCTCAAGCTGTAGAGTGCCTCCTTTGCAAGTGTGAAGCCCTGAGTTCAAACAGGTCCCACGCACACACAAAAAAAGTTAATCATTCCATTAACTTTTTTTTATTATTGTTTTATTATTCATATGTGCATACAAGGCTTGGGTCATTTCTCCCCCTGCCCTCACCCCCTCCCTTACCACCCCCTCCATTAACTTTTTTAACAGGAGTCTGAACGTATCAGGCCATAAAGAGAGAGTCCTTCGTTTCTCAGATCATTTCCGTATAGTAAGTACTGCTTGAGGAACTGGTATGTGTGTCCATTCATTCAGTAAACATGTATTAAGTGCTTCTGCATGTACTAGGTGCCAAGAAAACAGTGAACCAAATAGGCATGGACCTTGAGAGGAGATTCTGCTGGTCACTACAGGTAAGGAAAGCAGACTCTGGGACACATGGTTTTATATTCTAAGAGAGAGCAAAGAAAGATCTGAGGAGAAAAGATCAAGTAAGTGTAAATTGTGCTAGATGTTAGGAAGAAAACAGGTAGTGAGAAGCTGGAATACATAGTTGAGGGTAGGAATCCTGTTTAGGTGGGAGTGATAGGAAAAGGCTCTGAAGGTGTGACATTTAAGCTAAAAATTAAAGCATGGAAAATGACCTAGCCATGTGAACAGAGAGCACAATTGCAAAGGCCCTAAAGCATTAATCCTGTGGTGTTTAAGAACTGCACCAGTGTTTGCAGCATACAGTGGCTCAGGATTAGGCCTTGCTATTGATACTGAGCCACCCATATAAGGAAATCAAGCCCAACCCTGGAAGGTCAACAGAAGCCTCCCAGTGAGAACACTTTTTAACCAAGTTATAAACATCCCAGAGGAGCTGACTAGAAGGCGCTGACAACCAATAGTTTACCCTACTGGCCTCCCAGAATTTCCCAAATACATCTAAATTCGTACCTTATGCCTTGCCCCAAAGACTTCCTGTATCAAACTCCACTAATAACTGTCCCCAGTTATCAGAAGATTTTTACATTGAAGTGACATTGAGCCTACATTTTATCACCAAAACTGCAAATTAAGAATACTGGTTTTTCAGAAATTATTGTAAATTCCCCCAGCCCTAATTATTGAGAGCTGTACACAGTTTTTAAGGACTAAATAGCACCAGATCAATCCAGCAGATATCAATTTATTAATTAATCTTTGGACCTCCAAGACATATCAGAATCTTTGTCCTTAGGGGCTGAAAAATACAATAATCATTCTGTTGCTTATTTTATAAATCTTGAGCCACCTCTATCTGAGTATATTCGCCTGGGGAGCTTGATTAAATGCAGATTCCCATACCTGCCTCTACTGAAGAATCTCTTAAAGAGTCTGAGAATCTCTTTAAAAGAATATATATATATATATATATATATATATATATATATCAAGGTTTGTAAGTACTTTAAATTTGTGAGAATCTCCATTTTTTTTAACACTTATCCCAGGTCGTTCTTTATAAACTCAAGTTTGAGAGGCACTACACTTATATGTTCCTGCAAACAATCCCTTCTCATGTCATATGTTCCACTCTACTGTGTTATATATGCCTAAATACCTAGTTATTTCATAGCTATTATCAGTTCCAAGTATACTTGCCTTAGAAAGAGTGCATTGTCACCTCTGTTGACTCAATTAATTCCTAAATGGCTTTATTCTTTAAACATCATTAGATTTTGCCTGCTGCCAGGCACCTTTTAAAATAGAGAAGCCTCTAGGAATAATTAAGTTGAAAAAAAAAAGTCCTGGCCCCTGGCTGACTTGCAGCCCTGACTGAGCACCCAGAAAGTGCAGAACATTCAGAAGACAAGGAGTAGAAAATGGGGAGCATGGGATGCTGAAGATACACTCCAAAGGGTACACACTACCCCTTGCCTATTTTCTTTGGGGGCAGTTAACTAATGTTACTAGCAAGCTTTGAAGTCTTACATAACTGTGTTTTGGCAACTAAGGTATTTTAGCTAAAGAACTCCAGAAACAAACGAGTTTACTTTTAAATACCAGTTTCTGCATATTCTGACATAGGAAGGACAACAGATAAAAGAATGTTTAAAAGTAGCAAAGTTTTTCTTGCTTTGAGACCCAGAAAAATTTCAAGGACCTATTATAGAATATTCAAAAGGAACATTTCAAAGCTCATTTTCAAAGTCCCTTCTCCACTGCCCAGTCCTTTATAGAACTCCCATTTGGTTTCCTTAGGATGGGTGATGTTGGCCAAACAGACAGTATGAAACTGTTTTGTCTTCATTATAGTCAGAGCTCTGAGAGGAAAAGAAACTTGCTTCTTTATAACTGGGTACAAAAGAAGAAATGCAGTTGCATGTGTGTATAATATGATTTGTGTCTCCTTAGGTAATGGCTGGAGGTACTTTTTGCTCACCTGTGGATGAATAATACTGTAATGCCTAATTCACACAACACACTGTTTTGTTGTTTGTGATCTTTCTATGTAGCCCAAGCTGGCTTTGAACTTGGAAACCCTTGTTTCTACATTTGTAAGAGAAGGAGGGGAGAGTGAGAGGAGGAGGAGAGAGTGAGAGGAGGGAAAGGGAAAGGAGGGGGACGGAAACAAAGGGGAAAGAACAAAAGGAGGAGGAGGTGAGGAAGAGAAAGAAAAGGAAGAAAAAGAAGAAGAAAAATTATTCTCCCAGGCTTCTTGGTGTTAGAACATAGGCCTATGGCCTGGGTTCTACCGATCATGTGTACCTACATGAGTTGGACTCCTATAGGAGAAGAGGAAAGAAGTAGGCATTCCCAAAATTATCTTCTGGTGGCCGTGAAGAAGACATGGGGAGAAGTGCCCATGTCTTCAATAGCAACAGAAGTAGCACTTCTGGCATCTGGCCCCGAGCATCATGGGTGCCAGCTGTCTTGTCTGTGAGCCTCGCAGCAGTAGTGTAGAGTGTTGGCGATCATGGGCCTCACCATGGGCACACTGCAGTGTGAGTGGACATATCTCCGCTTCTACAACTTCTGGGGCTGCTTAAATTAACCAGAGTAGCTTAGCTGGTTTGCATCTAACAGTCCTGGCCACTACAAGGGAGTGAACTAAACTAAGAACATAAATGTTAGGCACAGCAGCCTGGGTTCAAACCCGGACTCTGCCACTAGCTATATAAACTTGAGAAAATTTCTTAACCTATTGCAACTGTAATTTCTTTGTCTTTTCCATGAGGGAAATGATATTGACCTCACAAAACATTATGAGGATTACATGAGATGATATATTTATGCAATTAGTTCAAAGCTCAGCAAAAAAAAGAGGCTGTTATTATTATAGCCTCCTGGATAATAGGCCCACTGCAGATGAGTCACTCATTTTTTGTGGGGGAAGGCTACTGGGGCTTGAACTCAGGGCCTAAACCCTGAGCCACTCCACCAGCCCCTTTTTTTTGTGAAGGATTTTTTTTGAGGTAGGGTCTTGTGGAACTGTTTGCCTGGGCTGGCTTCAAACCTTGATCCTCCTGGTCTGTACCTCCTAAGCAGCTAAATTACAGGTGTGAGCCACTGGTGCCCGGCTTCACTCATTTCTTAAGACCTCTGCATCAGTGGCTGGGGTTGTAGCTTAGTGGTGAAGCATTTGTCTAGCATTTGTGAGGCCCCAGGTTTGATCCCCAGCATTAATTAATTAATTAATTAATTTTTTAAAAAGATAATTCACTCATCTTGCTATATGCACATTTTCCCCAATACTTTTTTTTTTTTGTGGGACTGGGGTTTGAACTCAGGACTTCGCTCTAATGCTTGAGCCACACCTCCAGTCCTATTCACTTATCTAGAATGAAAAGTCCAGAGGGTAGCCCTGGCTTAAGGTGTAACTGGATCTGGATGTTCAAAATATGTCATCAGGACTTTGTCTCTAGCCCTCAGCCTCCTTTCCTTTGTGTGGTCTTCTTTCTTGGATGGCCTTCCAAGTGATGACAAACATGGATAGAAGCACCTCTAAAGTGACATCCTACCAGATTAGCCAGCCAGTGGAGAAAAAAAAAAAGATAAAGATGCTCTTTCCCAGTAGTTCTAACCAAAGTCCAAGAACTGATGCTCACTGGCTGTAAGGATCAGCTTTGGCCCCTTGTTCACCCCTACATCAATCATATACAACACCAGGCTGGTTCATATCCCCCACCCACGGGGCCAACAGGTAAGTTATTCTTAGTCTAAACCACATAGACTAAGAATGTGGCAGGGCAGTTCCCTAAGTGAAAGCGGAAGTGCCATCTTTGAAAACAAGAGTAGCACACTTCCAGAGGCAAGAATACCCGATGCTTTCTTTGATCCCATCTCACCTACAATTTGCCTAATGTTCTAGTGGAAATCCCAGAATTTTGCTTACCGAACAGGTATCACGCCTGTCAGTTCACCTCAGGTTTGCCAACGTTAGTGGCTGGCCATTGTGACTCCCCCTTCCATCATATTTATGAGAATCTATTTGAGAGACAGGGAGGGAGCAGGTACACACTGACATGCTTTAGAGACAATGTGGCCAGGGTAAGTTCTGTACAGGAAGATGGTACTGTTTCTAAATACCTGCCTGTCCCCTCATTACTCACTTCCCTTAAGTCCTCTGACATCAAGAAGTACATTTACCACAAACAAGGTAAATGAGAAATGAGGACATCACCATTATTCATCACATTCAGCTGCAATTTATAAATCACGGTGCAATTCTACGTGATTTATTTAGCCTTTCCCTCAACAATAAGAAAGACAAAAAATGAAAATGAAAAAATATGAAGGATTGCCAGCTCCAACCCAGTCAATAGCAAGGAAGCCCGCCTGACTTTGGCAATTAATCATGTCTCTGGTTAGAAGTCAAATGACTTCTCCTTCTAAGGAGGCCCTAGAGAGAGGGCCAAAGTAAGAACCAGATTCAACCTCACTCCTTCAAGCCCAAGACGGGGCCTACTATTAGCAACCCCAGCTACTCCTCATTGTGTCGGGACAACTGACACGTGGTTACTGGCCTCCTAAGTGCTCCGCACTTTTCTAGCCTTAGTACTGCAATTTGTAAATTGATAACTTGTAAATTTATCATTCCAAAGACAATGAAAGATGGGAGGCTTCGTTATACAAGGAACTATTCCCAAATGGCTTTGTTTATGCTGCCTAACAAGCAGTTGAGCTCCAAAGTGGGCAGTAATGGTAATTTAGGGGTTAATAATACAAATTATACTCATTTGCGAATGAGTTTGAATTCTCGCTTTTAATGCAGAAAATGGTTCAAGTCATTTAGACCAACTTGGTATGTAGCTAAGCCAAAAACTGATAGAATATTGGGTAATAGAAGAGAGAAGAGAAGATCAAGGGGAAGGAAAAAACTGTACTACACTTGGACACACCTATGGGGTTTCTGAAAAAGTGTTTCCTGCACAAGTTTTTATACCTCAATGAAAAACAGAAATGTAATGAAGAACTAGAAAACAACTAAATTGATTAATTCCTGTCTACAAATATTTATTGAGCTTCCTCAATGTGCAAGACACTGGTCTGGGGATAAAAAAATAAATGAGACATGATCTTTAACCTCAATCTAGTGGGGGAGACAGGTACACAGAAATGGCTGTAATTGTGCCATGCAGTGAGCACAGGACCGAGAAATGCACAGGTATTGCCTGAGGTCACAGGGGACAGGCACCAGGGATGCCTGGAGATGAGCTGAGGACAAAAACAGAAAAAGAGGGGTACAAAGGGCTGGAGGGGGAAGTATGGTTGCTGCTGTGAGAAAGACCAGTTTGAAAAGAAAGAATAGGGGAGGGGACAGCCGGGCTAAATCAGTGAAAGCAGATTAGCTACAAGACTGGAGTTGGCCTTGAACAAACAGGAAGAGGACCCAGCATCCAAAACTAGAAAAAAAGAAAATGAGAATGATGCCTGGGATAGATAAGTTTCTAGGTAGACGGTCAGAAAATTAAGGGAGATCAAACCTAGCATACTCAATTTGTGGGAATAGAAGGGTTTTAACCTTTTTGGAGTCATGAGGATCTGAGGAAGAAAAACCTGTGGACGTTTTCCTCTCAAAAAAGCACATTACCAAAATTTTTATATACAATTTCATTTTTCCAACCCACTGAATCTCAACAACAGACACCAGGTGGAGTACCCATATTCTACCCAGGTGAGAATCTCAGGTCGTTTGCTGAGTAAGGGCTTAGGGGCTTGAGAGTTTGGAATAAACACTGAGGGCCAGAAGGCAAGGCTAAGGGTCCCAGGTGTAAAATGTTCATTGACACAACCATGCCAAGGTGAATTGTAGCGCTAATCCACCTTGGGGTAGCAGGAGAAGCAGAATGCCATTGAGGGAGCATGGAAGGGACTGACACAGATTCCAGGCTGGCTAGGAAAGAAGAGAGGCCAAGAAAGGACTGACAGAGCAGGAGATAGGACTACTGTCTCTAGGCTCCAAGGGAAGCTACCTCACATTACACAGGGAGAAAAAAAAAAAAAACCTCAAAAAATTCAGAGCACATACTTTCTTATTCAGGGGGCCCACCGATTAGCTCTTTGGGTCTGTCATTAATGATCACAACCCTATCTCCTCCTCACCTGAGCTAGACTACTTGCTCTTCTCCCTCCATGTATAAGCATTCTCACATTTAAGAACAAAAGAACAGTAACAATAAGCCTTCTTTCAAGGACAAGGTCAAGATGGAACTAAAGCTTATCTGTCACGGAAAGTTCAGAAACACAGATATAAAGATAGCATTTCGAATAAATGGTGTTGAGAATACTGGGTAGGTATGTGACAGAAAATAAGTTGAATCTCTGACTCACACTGTAGATCAAAATTAATTCAAGGTAAAGTAAATATTTTTAAATGTAAAAAATGAAGTTCCAGAGGAAAATGAGACTTTTTAAAATTTCACATAGATAAATTTAAGATAATTTTTTTGTAATCTTAGAATGGGCAAGAACTTTGTAAGGATGACATAACATCTAGAAGCCCTAAAATAAATTTGTCTATGTCGATAAACTGGCCTAAATTTAGGAAAAAATTACATAGCACAAATAGTCAAAAGACAAATGAGTAAGTACAAATCACATCACACACAAAAAGTTCAATCGTCTTATCATTTGAATAGCTGACAAAAATCAGAAAAACTAGTGAGGTGCTGGTGGCTCATACTTATAATCCTAGCTACTTGGGAGACTAAGATCAGAAAGATCGTGGTTCGAGTCCAGCCCGGGCAAACAGTTCACAAGACCTCCATCTCCAAAATAACCAGAACAAAATGGACTGGAGGTCTGGCTCAAGTGATAGAGCTCTTGCTTCAGCAGCATTAGTCCCTGAGTTCAAACCCCAGTCCCACACAAAAAAAAAAAAATCAGAAAAATTCTGAAAATGGAAAGTCAATTCAAATGAGAAAATGAGGGAACGAGGGAATGCTAGAGCAACCCTGGATCATACAGGAAGCCGGAGGGAAGAAGTGAACGCCAGAATTCCAGAAGAAAGACGACACAACTGGCCTTCAGAAGCCACTGGAACCAGTCACCAGCCCTCGGAACTCTCTGTCCTAAATCTCCTCTCTGGGAGCAATGTGCCACCAGTCTCACTCCCTGTAGGCTGACCTTCTCCACCTGGCAGAGAGCATGGCCATTGCTTTGTATCTAGTTCTTTCGTCACACCAAGAAGACTGGCCCTTCTTTCCATTTCTGTATAGAAATTCCCATGAAGACACCGTGGTCCTCCACAGCCCAAATGGGCCTAGCTCCTGGTGCACGCAGTCCAGCCAGTGCACCACATTGTACATTGTGGCAGTGGCTCCAGGACCCAGAGGTTCAGGTGAAGGGCAGGGTGCCTGGAGAAGCTGCTGACAGTGGGGAGTCTCCAGCAGGACCTCTACCACCACACACTGCCCATCCCACCCTCCTAGGGGGCTGCATGCTGGACCTTCAGTTGTCTGCTGTATGTCAACACCTCCAGAGCCTGACCTCAAGGGCATCCCAGAATTGGATGTAAAAGACCTAAGGAGCTGTCGCAGAAGAATTGCACTCTCCTGGGGTTCAACAACAGACCTGCCTACCTGGCCAGAAGGAAGGACTTGGTGTCCTAATTAGGGCAATCAGGAATGAAGGAAGAGAAAGCACCTTCTAGGGAGCAGGTGGCTTGAGCTTCTCCAAGTGAACCGTGACTCCTGGATATGGGGCTCAGGATTCAAGGATCTGTCTAACATGCCCTCCTTGGGGACATGACACATGAGGTGCACTCCCCTCTGTCCCTAGGCCAGAGTACATAAATGCTATAGCTGTGAATTGAAATTAAACAGTCTCACCTCCTAAAAATACTGTCATAATAATAATTGCCAGGAGGATGCAGGCATGGCTTGGGTCAGCTACCCACCCGTGGAGTTTTGTCTGGAGTGCACTTTTGTTCTAGATTTTTCAGGACCCACCAGGTTGGATTAGGGGGAAAGTGTCACCATTGTTATTCTCCTGGTAGCACCTGGGACTATTATAAGCTGTCTGCTTGTTTTGTCCCACTCCTTCCTAGACCCAAATAGTGAATTGAGTGAAGGCAGAATCCTTTATATATATTAGCATTACTTCCAGGGCTGAAATAAAATAGATACTCAATAAGGTTTGTGGCAGGAGGGACATGGGGATGGATGGATAAATCAATGAAGAAAGATTTTTTTTCTCCTAAATTCTAGCAGTATAATCAGTAGTTCTTTTTTTTAGCTGAAACAGAACTGGAAATGTTACAATTGCCACAAGGAGGCACTAGAATTCCACATGGTTCCCTTTGCCAAGAACAGCCAGATCCAACTTAAGAGTCTCAACCTGGGCCAGTACCTTGGAACAGATGCCTGGTTGAGCTGAGTGAGCCAAGAAAGATGGTCTGAAATGAGGATTGTGGGAGACATTCATGCAAGCAGACCACAGCACTGGGTGGTAAGGACATGAGCTCACTCTGAAGGAATCTAATATGAAAGAATTTACCCTCCACAACTGGACGACATCCCACCCCTTTCCCCGGGAGCCACACACCCAAACAATAGCACAACTGCCCCTTGCCCATGATATCCTCCTCCTCTCAGCTAACAAAATACTTAGGCTCATAATATTGAGTTATAAGTCCACTGGCAACAATGCTGCATTGAGTCCTCCCTCCCTCATTCCAAGAGAGCTTACAACTGTCACAAATATTATTTACCATGTTCTCCTTTTCTTCCCAAAGAGGTCACTGAAACTTTCATCGTAGATCTTTGAACCCTAGATTTCTATGTAGGCAGGCAAGAAAGAACAAAATCCCTTTAAATTTCAAATATATAACTAACTCTCATGAGGGACTGTGGAATGTAACCATGGAAACCAGAGCATGAATGTAACCATGGAGACCCATTTAAACCAGCTGGGCCATTACCATCTAGAATCTGGTAGGCTCTGACTGCTAGAAAGACAGTTAACCCTAGTTAATATGGTCAAGTGATGTCAATTGTTTATGTGAGTGTTTTATAGACATTTAAGTAATGTCTTGGACCTGCCAGTCCTTTAAAATGTTAGGAAGAAAACCATTTCAAAGGACGTCCTCTGTTAGATCAATTTCTAAAGAATCTCCCCGAATTTTTCTTCCCTGCCCTCCTACTGCACCTCAATTCATCACATATTCATTCATTCACTTAACAAATACTGACTACCTGACTGTGCCGGACACTCCACTGGACCCCATCATACCTGTGTCTTAGGTAATACAGACACTGTCCCACCAGTTTTAATGCTGAAGCAGGTCTTTGAATAAAGAGTTCATTTATTAAAAGCCTTCTTTCCAGAATAGGTCAGAATGTGACTTTGTACTTCCAGTAAATGAGATGTAAACAGCCTCCCTCCCCCACCCCTTTTTTAACCAGTGCCAGAGATCAAACCCAGGGCCTTGTTGTTGCTTAGGCATCATTATAACACTGAGCCCCACCCTAAAGCTCTTTTTTCATTTTGCAGAAAACTTTCACTCTTCCTCAGGTTACATCAGTGATTTGCAAAGTCAGATTCTCCTGTTTCTACCCAGTGTGCATTTCAACCCCATGAGGGACCCCTGCAGCCCCTGCTTCAAAGGCCTTGAAGAGAGCTTGCCTTGTGAGCTGCTGTGTGGTATTTTAAGAACCAGCATGGTTAAGAGACAGAGCTCAGAATCAGCTTACTTGTCCCTTATCAGTGTGTTGCCTTGAAGCAAGTTATTGGACCTCTCTAAACCTCAAGTTTTCTCATCTATGAAAGGTTATTAGATAATAACATCACAGAACTGTGAGGATTTAGACTGCTACAAAGTTTTATTTTCTGCTCTCATCTGTACTACCCAATGTCACTCAGCCATTTTCCTTCATGGGCAACCAATGTTTGCAACCTCCAACCATGCATCTAAAACCCTCTGGCTGGGCAGATAAGGATGGCAAGAATGATGGCACCCACACTTGCTGCATGGTGTTTGTTATACACCAGGCACTGTCCTAACCATGTTTTCATTATCATAACAAGCCATTGAGGATTATTTTCATCTCCATTATACAAATGTGGAAACTGTGGCCCATAGTGTTTAGGTAAATCTCCCAAGGTTATAAGTGACATACGTGGAACCCCAGCCATGCTTCCAGAGTCTGCATTCTCAGTCACTGTGTAGTCACCTTCTTCCAAGTAGCAATGTTTCCGGCTCATTGCAAGTGAAGTCCAGTGGAATGAACGCTCAGATGTCTCCCACTCAACCACTGCCAAAATTGATTCAGCCCAGAAGCCTTCCCCCATATTTCACAGAAAACGACCAGCCCTCCTCTTCCTCCACCATTCCCCCCAACTTCAAGTCCCTTGTTCCCTCCATCATCCTGTCTTGTCCTGACCCCCAGTCCTTCCTCTCACTCGGCACCTTCTTCTCAGAATATAAGCTTGTCCAGGTTGGTCCTACCTCTGCCCTCACCCCATTCTGGGGACAGAATCCAGGATCTTGAGCATGCTAGGCAAGCTGAACCACTGAACCATGCACTGAGCCCCTTACTTTACTTAACTCTGCTTGTCATCCTCTCTCCTTTTCCCAACCAAGCTCCGAAAAAGAGTTCTCACTGGGCTGAGGATATAGCTCAGTGGTAGAACACTTGCTTAGTATGCGAAAGACTTCAGGTTCGACTCCCAGCAACAACAACAAAAATATTTCAAATAGGGGTTCTCTATGCTTGTTTTTACTTCTCCTCTCCCTTTGAGCCCTCTGCAGTTTGGCTTCCTGACTGTACTTCAGTTCTTCTCCTTGAGAGCCCCCAAATTGGCTAAAATCAATACCATTTTAAAGTCCTGCTCTGCTCCTCTCTGCAATATTTATCTGTTGATTACTTGCTTCCCTTTAAAATTTTCTTTCCTTGGCATGTCCTCCTGTTCCTCCACACACTATCCTCACTGGCTCCTCCCTCACTGTCTATTCCTTATGTTTGTCTGTCTCTGGAGGTGCCCCACTTGCTTTTCTACTCCCTAGGGACTGTCGGGATCAGGTCAACAGCTGTAACTAGGACTCACTTCCGATGAGGGTCACAGCTCTAGAGAAAAATGATGAATAACCAGTCAGACTTGGTAGCTCACACCTGAAATCCCAGCAACTTGGGAGGCAGAAATAGGGAGGTCAAAGTTCAAGGTGAACCTGGGCAAAGCTCAACAAATAAGCCAGGTGTAGTGGTACACATGTGTAATCCCAGCTACACAAGAGGTAGAAGTAGGATCTTGGTGTGAGGCTGGCCCTAAGCACAAGACCCTATTTGAAAAATAACTAAAGCAAAAAGGACTGGAGATATGACTCAAGTGATAGAGCACTTGCCTAGGTAGTATGAGATCCTGAGTTCAATCTCGACTACACACACACACACACACACACACACACACACACACAAATGATTAACTATCTCCACTTGAATGACCCATAGACTCGTCATCTTCAGCTCCTGGCAGCCATCTACACAGGACCCTAAATCACAAAACCCGAGTCCTATCCCTCTGGCCCACATCACCTTTAATAGCTCTTCTTTCTGTCCCTTGTCCTGTGCTCTCCACCAGTGCCTTAGTCCAAACCCCAGCCTTACTCTCCTAAAATATCAAAATCACCTCCTTGCCAGCCTCCCACCTCCTCAATCTTAATGAGAACATGAAAGTCTTCTAAAATGCAATTGTTCCGTTGCAGAAAATTCCCCCCAAAGACCCTCAATGCCCGGAAATGAAAAGGAAATCCTTGGCATCACAAGAAAGGCCTTTATGATCTAACTGTCTCCTTCTCCAGCCTCATCCGCTGCCTCTGCCCCTCCCTCACGGCTGTCCAGTCTTGGCTATAAGACTAGACCGAAAACAACAGCCCCAAATGTTACCCTTGCACTTCCAGGGACACATTCCATTCATCCTTTCTGGAACTGCTTCTTCAGGTTGCTCATCAGCCAAACTCCTCATGCATGTTCTCCACTTTCTGTTTGATGGGCAATGCCCATCTCCCTCCAACCCCTCATTGGCCTGGCTCATCTGCACTTTCTCCATCCTCCCATCCAACTTCATCTTACTGGATACAACTGTTGGACTGGTCTACTTCCCTTCCCAGACTTAACAGTTCTGTAAGGACAAAGCACTATTCACTTGTGCTTGTATTTTGTATTTCTCATCAAAATGTCTTAACAACCGTAGACATCTACTGACTATTAGATAGGAGTATTACCATCAAGGGGATAGCAGAGACACTGCCTTGGCCCCTAACACTTTCTATCCTCCCACCACCATCCTCATCACAACTGCTAGTGGCAGCTGAGCAGAGACCTGATTTGTGTAGTAGCTTGGGGCAGAGGGGTGCATAAGTCAGAGTACAACCCACATGGGTGACATAGACCCATTGGCATACAGACCTCACCAATGCATATGCCAGGTGAGCACTGCACTAGGTGACTTCTGACGTCTCTTCAAACTCTGCCATTCTGTGAATGAAGGAATTAAACCAGCTCATCCCATCAAACCCTTCACACACAAGGGCCTGTGACGTGCAAGGCCTGCACTATGCTGTAATGAATGGGTGGGAATGAACACATTCCAATATTTAGATCAAAAACAAACACAACTGAAAGCCATCTAAATGTGAGAGTGGGGAGACAGAGGACAGTACTCATTTATTTAGCTTGCTCATATTTCCGAGGGGCCAGGTCTTTGCCAGGGTCTGTGTCAGGAGCTAGAGCAAAGCAGTGAAAACTATATCATTTCCTTGCCCTGTGAGGCAGATGGACACACAACCCTCACACACAAAGGTCAGGGAAGGAGTGCAGGATGAACTTGGCCTGGAGAGGGAGAGCAGAAGGAGTACAGTTCTCAAGAGACTTCCCAGGTGTGATGTTTGCTCTGGCTCTTATGGGCTAATGGGTTTTTTTCAAGTGTAGAAGGGAGAGTTCCACACCACTGAGAGAACAGCATAAAGAGAAACACACAGGGCTCTGAGCTAAGGTACCTTGGAAACCATTGATTTTCTCCAGGTCACAAACAGCTCAGCACTCCTCATGAGAATAAGGGATCCTGGCTGGGCCCACCTGGCCATGTGGGACCCGGGGGGCTGGGCATAGGACATGGGTTGGTCAGTTCAGGTCACAAAAGTTAACTTACATCAGTACTCAGATGTGAGGGAAGAAAAATCATTTTTTTAATTTAATCTATCACAGAAGGAGCCTTTCTTCTCTGCCCCTACCCACACACTGTCATGAGAAGTAGAAGTAAATAAATCAAAGACAATAATTTGACCATCCCTACAGGTAACCTACATTCATGTGCCTCTCTCAGAGCACCATGTGCTCTGCTTCTCTTCCTAAGTCAGTATCTACAATTATGATTTTTCAGCGTTTTTTTCAATGCCAGGGTTCAAACTCAGACCCTCACACATGCGAGGCAAGCACTCTAGCAGTGAGCTACATCCCCAGTCAGGATTATGAATATGATGGCCTTGAAATTGGCCACTTGTGAACCTGGGCAGCATCTCTTCCCCTCTTCCCCCCATGATTGTTCCTTAACATCCTTTGAGGTGGAGAGAGTATGGCTCCTCTGGTCTAACCCAGCTTGGTCTAGTACAGCGTCACTCCTTGGACTTTAAACTGTCATTGGGTCCCCTCATGCTGTGATGTCTGTGACTCCCCATCACCTGGCCTGAGTGCTTTCCCCGCACAGGTCATGGGCATGCAGCTACCACTCCTCCACCATGTCAAGCTCTTCAACCAAACTCTAGGTTTCATTTTGTCTACACTGGAGTCAAGGGAAGCTTTGAAGAGCTAAACCTGAGGTGTCCCATTTCCAACCAAGATGAAACAGGTGTCCCAGAAGTAATCAGAAATACTGACAAGCCAATGGAATGCAATTCAAACAGAAACTGGTCCTTATGAGCCCACCAGGCAATCAAAACTGGCTGCCACTCCCGCAAGCTTCTTCATGAGTCCTTGATCCTACTGACCTAACTAGGGGCAAATGGAGATGCAGAAAAGACAAAGGATAGAAAACAAACATGCATAAAGCTGGGATCAGGTGTGCTGGGCGCTCAGATGGTGACGCACAACAGCCTTGTTGCTTCTTTTCTCTATTATTCTCTTCTTTTACTTTTCTTCTTTTCTTCTCTATTCTTTAAGGCCTTACTTCTTTACTATCCTTTAAAACCTTGCTTCTTCAACTGAGGCCAATAGGAGAAGGAGACCATGAACTAGAGAAAAGGTTAGTTCAAGAAGAATTAACTTAGAAGGTAACACACATGCACAGGAAATTAATGTGAGTCAATGCCCTGTATAGCTATCCTTATCTCAACTAGCAAAACCCCTTGGTCCTTCCTATGATTACTTACACTCTCTCTCCAACAAAATTAGAGATAAGGGCAGAATAGTTTCTGCTGGATAGCGAGGGGTAAGGGAGGGTAAGGGGGAGGGAGTAAGGGAGGGGGCAGGGGGAAGGGGGTAGAAATGACCCAAACATTGTATGCAAATATGGATAAAATAAAAATTAAAAAAAAACTTACTCCTTTTCTATTCTTTAAGTCTCTTTCCTTAGACTCTCACTGTCCCATGTTTTCTCTAATCTCTCTTAAAGTCTTGGCCCTCAGACTTGCACTGTCCCATGTTCTCTCTTAAAGTCTGGATGCTCAGACTCACAGACACACAACAGCCAGCATCAGCAGGCAGCAGCAGCAGCAGCCTCAGCAGCCAGCCGCAGCTAACTTGGGCAGTAGCAGCAGTCCCCTCCTAAGCCACCAACCAATCAATCCAATCTCCAGCCAATCCATAACCAATCCCCCTGAGCAAGTCTTTTATAAACAAGGAGGTGGAACAACAGTTCTTGGGTGTGACATTGTAACAAGAGAAACATGCACTCCTACTTCTCTGAATGTAAACATCTTAGGAAAAGCAGTTCTGCATTTTGCTTTTGCCCACTTCTGTGGCTGGGGTCGGGCCAACTCAGCCTGCTGATTATTTGACACAGCTGTGATTACGTCAAGTTCTCATAGGCGTCTCATAATCCACTCCCCACATGCCACCTCCCAGGTTGACAATGAACTCAGCCTGGTCCAGGAGCTTCCCCCAAGAACTCCACCCTTCCTGCCTCATTGTATACCTTTCTGCCTAAGTGTTCTCTCTCACTTCTCTTGTTCTTCTCCCTATAATGTCCCATACCTGAGAAACATTTTCATTTCTCACTCACAGTATTTGAGTGCAAGACCTGACTGTCAGAATTAAGGAGCAGAGGAATTCATCAGAACTGATGACAGTGGATGTGGTGGCTCACACCTACAATCTTAGCTACTCAGGAGGCAGAGATGGGGAGGATCTCAGTTCAAGTCCCCTCAGGGCAAAAAGTCAGCAAGACCCTATCACAACCAATGACTGCTCTCAGTGATAGGCCCCTGTCATCCCAGCTACATTGGAAAGCACAAATAGGAGAATCATGGTCCATGATAAAGCAGGCACCTATCTCAAAAACAGCCAAGACAAAAAGGGCTGGTGGAACGGCTCAAGTGATAGTCTACCTAGCAAGTGCAAGGCCCTGAATTCAAACCCCAGTACCATAAAAAAAAAAAAATTGATGGTTTGTTAGATAGGCCTTGGAGACTGGAGGGTGGGAGGTAGAATATAGAACCAGGCACTGGAGGCTCCACAGACAGAAATGATGACCTTGATAATGTCTTAGGAACACTGCTGTTGCTGCATACACTGGACCCCATGGGTTTCACCAATAACACTGGACACTGTCAATGCCATCCCCAGTCACCAGAATGTGCTCTGCTTCTTCTGAACACCTGCCTTCTAGTCAAGGCCAACCCTGACTATCCCAGGTAGATGTGTGTGACTGGCAGGGGCCATCAGTTTTATTCCAAAGAGGTTGGGAAAACAAGGATCTGGTGCTTTCTGGCTCTATAGAGAGAGCACTGTGCTCAGATGGAAAAGGTTCAAAGGCTGGACAGACAGTGTGATGAGCTTGCTCTACACCTCCCCCCCACAGTTTATTACCCTATGCAGCTGTCCCTCTGTATCTGAGTGGGATTGGTTACAGGACCCCCAGGAGATACCAAAACCGGGGATGTTCAAGTGCCTTTTTAAATCTAGAGAGGATTTAAAATATATGCACCAGTTGTATGCACACCTCCCCATATATTTTAAATCCTCTCTAGATTACTTACGACACTAATGCCATGTGAGTGCTATGGAAATACTTGTTATCTCTTACTGTTTAGGGAACAGTGACAAGAAAAAATGTGCCTGTTCAGTACAAACATAATTTTTTCAATATAATTCCTTCCCAAAGAAAGTTGAATCCATGGATACAAAACCCTTGTATATAGAGAGCTGACTAAACACCTTTGTGTTTAGTGATACTTGCCCAGCTATCTTCCTTAGGGGTAAGATTACCAGGCTTAAAAAATAAAAATACAAAATGCCCAGTTATCTTTGAATTTCAGAGAAACAGTGATTTTTTTAGTGTAAGTACTTCCCAGGCAATAATTGCAGCCTACTTACACTAAAATATTATTTGTTGCTTATCTAAATTCAAACGTAACTAGGCATTCTGTATCTTACCTAGCAATCCTCTTTAAGGGTATTTATTGTATACTTATAATTTATTGTGTTATTGTATTTATTGTATACTTATATAATTATATACTTACAATTTATTTACTGTATATTGAATATATGACACTAGCACACACTACCTAGGGCCTGGTTTCTGAGTATGTTAAAGATACTCATGTTAAAATTCTCATTCAAGACAGCAGCCTAGCTGCTTAATTCTAATTTTTTTTTTCTGGTGGCATTGGAGTTTGAACTCAGGGCTTCACGCTTGCTAGGCAAGTGCTCTACCACTTGAGGCACTCTGCTAGGCCTTTTTTGTTGTTGTTGGGTATTTTGGAGATAGGGTCTTGTGAACTATTTGCCTGGGACTGGCTTTGAACCGCAATCCTCCTGATCTCTGCCTCCTGAGTAGCTAGGATTACAGACGTGAATCACCAGCACCCAGCCTTAATCCTAATTTTTGAATGCCCTAAGTTGGAATTTACCTGGCCTTTCTCTCTGCTTTCCTGCCATTCCAGATTTTGTCTCCACAAATCAGACATACATCTGGAGCCAACTAAGGTACAGGTTGTGTCCTTGAGAAAGCAAAAAGAGAAGCACATTAAAATTTAAAACCTGATTACCCAGTTGCAATAGCCAAAAGTAGAGTAAGTGGTGCGGAAAGATTTCATGAATTTTTTATACTGGGCTTTCTCAAATTCTAGAACCTCAAGTTTACCATGACTCACACTTACCAACATTTTCTTAGGAGGTGAAATTATAAAGTAATGAAACTGATTTTCATGTGAGTTGTATGGAAATGAGGCAATGAGTCAACAATGAGTGTGGCTCCCTCCTCCCACATCCCAGGGCGGGTCCATTACCCAATTGCTGATCTGTTCCTTCAATGCAAAACAGCACACGGTTTTCAAAGCCACTCGTTTCAATAGATTACAGACAAAAATGATAGCAATATTTCCTAAGGCTACATAGAATCATAACACAAATGAGGCACACAACTTTCCCAAATTCTTCTAGGACAACACAAAGACTTATTTGCCCAGTCTTCCAAGAGGAATAATTAGACCTTCTCAAACCAAAGTATGCTCCCTCTGGGCTGCCAGACAAACTAATGTAGCAGGGAGGAGGGCCAGAAAAGAAATGAGGCCTGAGTTCTGATAAGGTAGAGGGGGGAAGGGATGGTATAAGAGAGATAAAACCTAAAGAATTCAAAGGTGAAGAAGGTCACATAGCACTAGTGTTAGAAGGGCACTTAGCACTAGGCTGAAGTAGTCTATAGAATTCCATGTAACCATATATGGGTTAAACCTTATTTTTTAATTTTATTGCCTCTGTAACCTGCTTGCATGGGTATATAAGCTGAGGCCCCTTTGTTCTCGGGGCTCACCCTTTGGACAAGAGCCCTCTGGGTCTGTGCTGGCACAATAAACATTGCTTCCTGCTAATTGCCTCAGAATCTCCTATCTCAGCTAGCAAACTTTTGCAGCATTTCTTGGGGGCTAGTCCAGGATTGTGGAGATGGTGAGTTATCACCTCCCTTGTCACCAGGTGCATCCACCGAGACTGCTGGGAGGAGACCCCACCAGGCACCAATGGACAGCTTGACCCAAAGGGGGGTTTCCTCCTCATGGCGGGTGGGGGTGAGGGCCTTAGATGCACAATGGAACCCAGTGAAGCACAGGAACCAGCGAGGGAAGGAGGGCACTGCTCATCAGACTATAAGAACCTGGGTTCAAATTCAGGCCTGCACCAGGAGGCATGATTAGCTCCCAATGAGACAAGCTAGTAACCACCTTTTTGGGGGGTGAAACCGTGTCTCTCAGATTCAGGGAACAGGGTGGAAGCACTGTGCTGTATGAGAGTGTGTGGGGGTGGCAGTGGCTCAAGTGATAGGGTGCCTGCATAGCAAGCCCAGCAAGCATGAGGCCCTGAGTTCAAGCTCTAGTACCACCAAAAAAAAAATAATAAATCTTTGGGGGGAGAAATGACCCAAGCACTGTATGCACATATGAATAATAAAACAATAAGAATTAAAAAAAAAAAAAAAGAGAGAGTGTGTGAAAGTGCAAGCTGAGACGCAGCCCAGCTGCAAAGTCCTGATCCTCAGTTCTGTGGCAAACTCATAAGGTCAAGGGTTAGTCCCAATGGAGCCTCTGGTCTGGGGTTCAGGCCAGAGAGACACCTAAATCCCTCTGAGGGGAGCAGCAGGAGATGGAAGAAGCAGCTGCTTTTCCAAAATCCCTCCTCTTCTGTGTCTGTCTGGCAGGCTGCTAACGGGAGGAGATGGGCTGAGGCCAGATGAAGAACACTCCATTGGAGTGTATGATTAAAAACTTTAAAAGGCGATTTAGTGGAGATTATGGAGTTAAGTTAATTCCTAACAAGCTTAAGTTCCTTTGTGAAGTAGATTGGCCTGCTTTTGGTGTAGGATGGCCCCTGGAAGGGCCACTAGATAAAACTGTGGTTAATGAGGCTAAAATTGGTCTTCAAAAATCACACTCTGTTGTTTATTTCAATTCAGATAGCAATTCATTGGGTGAATTAAAGAGAAATCAGAGTCTTTCAGTCTTGATGGGTAGCTTTGGTGCCCCAGTTTGCACATCTTCAACCAAAATGGGCATCCTGAAGGAGGACTGAAGCTCAGCACATGGTACATAAGATCTGGTCTGACTTGAAAGAAAAGGAATGTTGCAGAAAGATTGTGAATGTGGAGAGGGAAAAGTAGAGGAATGGGAACAAAATTGGGATGAATGAAGTGAGGAGAGAGGGAGAAAGAGAGTGGGGAGAGGCAGACAGGAAAGAAAAGTGTCATAAAATGTTTGGAGACAGAAAAAGATGAAAGGTTTAATATATTCCTTCAGCTAAGTTTTTATGTCTTAAAGATAAAAAGTAAATAAAAGATAATTTAGGATTATTAAAATATGCTGGAAATACTAAACTTGCTGGCACCTTTACTTCTAGGGAGTACAAACAGGGAGAACCTACCTAAAAGGGTGGGAAAAAAAGGACTGTTGCTAGTAAAAAACTGCTCCAAAAGGTTGGTTCAATAGGCTTGGTCTGCTATTGAGACAGTCATGAGATGCTTATGTTTCCCTTGCTAATGGCTGGTCAGATTATACATCCATCTGATGGGGTATTCACAGTGTGTGTGTGTATGTGTAAGCATCTTCAAAATGGTTCTTAAACTGCTACGATAATGTTAATATGAAACTTAAGGTAACAAAAAAACTAGGGTATTTATTTTAAAGATCTCTCTTATAAACTGCTTAAGCTTTTTACAAAAATATGTAAACATCTTGAGAACAGTTCTTGTAGAGTCAATATAAAAATTATTACTCTGTTCTGCTGTTACTTTTTAAGAAAAACAGGTTTTCAAACTTATTTCAATCACATCTCACTAAGATGCAGGCATTCAGGGGCTAAAACTCCAGCTCCAACTAGAGGAAAAAAAGAAAAAAGGGGGACCACAGCCTGCAGCAAATATCTTGGAATTTGGGTAGTTAAAGAATGACCTTCACATGTTTCATTCTGTCATAAATACAATCTGGAATTAAATTCTCTCTTATAATACATAGGTCTATTAACAAATTGACTTTCTATAACTTGCTTTTATACAAAAATAATTTTTCAAGCTCACTTTCTTTCTTGTCTTTTTTCACACAAACATAAGGTTCTAAGTTAAAAGATTTTATGAGTTAATTTCAACAAGTAACATATATATATGATATTAAAGATGTTTTTTAAAATAAAAGAACAAAAAATACCTTTAAAAAATAAAGACAAGCTCCCCTAGGAGATTCAAAATAAGTTGTCATAAAAGAACAGAGTAAGTTGTCATAAAAAGATGGAGCTTATAGATCCTTACGTAAGTGACTAAGTTGACTAAAATTTAAGAGTTACATTGAAGGTTTTGTAAGGTCAAAATTTAATGTACTCATGTTAAACTAAAACTTAATTCTCTAAGCTCATAACAAGACTATCTTTAAAATATTGTATTGTTCTTGATAACATTTATAAAAAAGTGTCTTAAAAATGGTTTTTGTTGTGTTAAAATAACTGTCAGGAATTTTTGATGCTACAGGTTAATCCACAAATTTGTCAAGACAACAAGAGTTTATTAAAACACAAGACAAGAAGCAGCTGAGCACAGGGAGTACTGCTGCACTGATATAAGGGTTAAAACAGATTTACTTATGTAAAGCCAAAGTGCACCCTCCAGATAGGATGTAAATAAATAAATAAATAAATAAATAAATAAAAACTCAAAAAGGAGCACTATACTGAAAGCCAAGATCTCGTTTTTATTAGACTCAACAGAGTGGGGATGTTAGTCCTACTCCTTCCACATGGTAGGTGGAGGGATTTTTTTCCTTGGGATGACCAGATTGGGCCTGTTATTTTAAGGAGGCTCCATTGACTATAGCATGGTGGGATCCTGCTGTATGTCATGAGCCATTTGTTAATGTCAACAATCTGGGGTATGATCCCTTATCAACATCTGAGCCATGATTCTTAGCCACTCTGTTTCCTAACTCCACACTTAGTCCCCATAAATATTTTCCTGTGTTCTCTGGTGATATTTGTCGGAGTTTTAACTACTAAGGTAACTGAGTCATGTTCAATTAAGTATTGGTACATGTTGGGGTTAACAATAAGGACAGCCATGTTTGGACTAGACCCCCTCCCCCTTGCAGATGGCTTACCTTTATTTTCGTGGATAGATGCCAGGGACAGTTGGGCAGACAATCATCTAACTACAAGTTATCTTTCTTGGTTGCCCAGCAACAGTATCCCTTAGTGACCTTCCTGGTAATTTTCCACTAGCCCCCTATATCTAGCTCAAGCCTGTGTATGGCAACGGGCTCTAGCTCTCTTGCTGGGGTCCTCCACAGAGCTCCTGCCTAAACAATAAACCCTGTACCAGTGTTTGAGCCATCTCTCTGCCTCTTCCATGCCCCTTACATTCTAACAGTTTATATAAAACTTTCTAGATGACCTCATGGTTAAACAACTGTTGTCTTAGGTGATTCTAATACAGCTGGTACCCTATGTGTGTCTGTGACTGGGCTATTTGGGTTTACTAAAACTGTTCTTTCCCCCGACAACTGATAAAAATCTGAGGTTTTACTTCAAAAGCAACAACTAAACTAATATGTATATATAACCTCTATAGAGTTGTGATGCTGCGGCTGATTCCTATATGTTAAATATATTTATAATATATCAAGCTTCTAAAATACAAGATTTAGATAAACATGGTAACAAAAAGTTAGTGGTGCTGATACATTGTTCTATTAGTTGCTAAATTATCCATCAAAATTTTAACCATGACTCTTAAGTTTTTGTCATTACAGCTCTGATCCTTCTGGACATTTATAATCAAGTCCATAAAAAAATGACTGTAATAACTACTTATGTATCAACCAGGTTAGCTTTTAGATGTCTGCTTTTGTTGGATTTTGTTTTGTATTGTCCTTGTCTAAAAGCCTGCTGCCTAAGAGCCACTCCTTCTAAACCTCTTTGTTGCTTAAATTTGGCCAAAAAGGTCTATTTGGCACTGACTCCTACCTGATCTGTTTGTTATTTCCGCCCCCCCAACATGGGACCAAAACTAACCAAACAAAATCCAGATGAGCAACCAATCAAGAAAGATCTTCAGCCTACGGCCATATCACCCTGAATGCACCCGATCTCATCTGAAGCAGGGTCAGCCTGGTTAGTACTTGGATGGAAGACAGATCTTCAGAAGAGACTGCTCAGAGTCAAGCAGTTTGGAGACAAGGGGGGAATGCCATCAAAGTTCAAATGGAGTCACTAGTGCCAAACCTCTCAAAAATAACCAAGGCTGAGAGGATTAAAGAAATGGTTCTTATGTATTAAAGCCCTTCCAGACACAAACTCATATTTTTAGACAGGGTCTTCTACTTAAATAAAGACAAAGTAACTATTTTTACTGGCTCTAAACATGTCCTTTGATACTTAAAGATGGTAGTTTTAACTTTTTTAAAAACAACATATTTTCTTGGACATACATACTGATAATATATTGTTGCCATGGTAATTCTACTCTGTTAAAACAACAACAACAACAAACAAAAACAAAAGACAATGTCTGGGTTAAAAAAAAAAATTTTAAATGTCCACCCATTAAAATCCTGTTTGGAGAGGCCCTTTTGTTGTTATCTTGTCTACTCCCACCGTGGTTAAAGTAGCAGAGATTGCTCCTTGGATCCACCACAGTCAAGTCAAGCCAGCTTCTCTCAAGTGGGAGTGCATCCCTGATCTGGCTTCACTGTGTAAGATAACCCTCTGGAAACTGAGCACTCTCCCTCAACAGGTCTCTGCTTCCCAGGAAACAACAGGAGACCAAGAAGACGGGATGACAGCCCTGCATTAGTCACCCCAGAAGCTGACTAATCTACACACAGCAGAAGCTTGAGAAGCTTGAGAAGTCAACTCACCAAGGGGTGAGTTGTTTTCCACACCAGTTATTTCACTGTAGTGCATTGTCACCCTTGTCTGTATCTGTTGCTGTAGTTCTCACCCTAGTCTTCACAATAGGCTTGGCAGAAAGTGCCCCACTGATTGGTCTCATAGTGAAAGATTTTTATAAGCTCTCTTCTATCTCTTTTGGGCAGGATACATAATTACTATTTACTGTTACTGATCTGTTTCCCTTCCTGGCTCCAGAGCCCTCCTGTGACCTATGTATGCACACTATTCAGGCAGGAAGTGTTGTCACTAGGACTTTGCTTTTCCATACTTACTATTCCTGTACAGGCTCTGTCATCGGGCATACACTCACAACCACACCACCTATCTAGTGTGCTCCCATGGTAACCAGCATATCTGTTTCAACCCCATATACCACCCTTGGAGCAGCGGTTAGAGGTCAGGAGCATCCGCCACCCTGGGAAACTCGTCAGCTGCACCCAGGTGTTTAGTCCTGGTAAACCAGTGTCAGTGCTCTTTGATGCACATGGGGCCATAGACAAAGGTGGGTGTGGAGGTACAGGCTGTGGCTGTGGGGGCCTAGCTGGGAAAGAGCCTAGACGTCAAATGAAAAGTATATGTGCGGGGAGGCAGGTCTCGGCCATGTGATGATGTGTTCTTATTGGGGCTGTGTTTCATTGGCCACATGGCAGAGGGCTAAATACACAGTCCTCCTTCACAAGGGGACAGCTGCCCCTGACTGCACCCTCGGCACCTGTAACCCTGTAAATTTCACTGTACTTCAGCCGTCTTATTAGACACTGGGAAAGTAATTAATATAAAAATAGATAAACAGAGTCTTGACCCTGGGAGTCTGAGACACCTCAAATTAACTCTTACCCATGAGAGTTCCTCACACCAAGTGTTTCACTCCTTTTATGAGGAGATGAGGAGTGAATTTTCCATCTCTGCCAAAGCTAAAAACTTGTTCCTCTCACTGGCTAAGACACTGAGTGTCACTTTGTGCTGTGTTTGTTGGGGGTCCAACATGGGAGACCATTGGCCTTGGGAATAGCAGATGGCCTCCTAAGTTAGTCATCCAGTACTCTGGTCCTGCCACCTGGGCAAAAGACAGTTCTGGGTCTATCGCACCCCTGTATATATGCTCAACCACATCATCAGGCTGCAGGCTGTTGTTGAAATGATAACTAATGAAACTGCAAGAGCCCTCAATTTGCTGTCAAAACAAAGCACTAAGATGCGCAATGCCTTCCATCAGAGCCTCTTGGCTTTAGACTATTTGCTGGCCTCTGAGGGAGGAGTTTGTGGAAAATTTAACCTGAGCAACTGCTGCTTACAGATTGATGATGAAAGAAAGGTCATAGAGGAGATCACTGACAAAATGAGAAGGCTTGCCCATGTCCCCGTCCAGGATGGGATTCCAATGACCTGTTTGGAGGGTGGTTTTCTGCCTTGGTGGATTCAAAACTTTGATAGGGGCAATGGGCCTAGTCTTAGGAGCATGCTTAATACTTCCCTGCCTGGTCCCCCCGTTTTGAGGTCTGTCGGGACTATTATAGAAAGAAAAACGGCTTCACATATAATGATGTTATGGAAATACAAACGCCTAAATTAAAATGATGCTCTTTGACCCTAGGTTGGTCCACGCATCAAAGCGGGGAATAATGTAGCAGGGAGAAGGGCCAGAACTCAGGCCTGAGTTCTGATACTATAGCGGAGGGTGGGGGGGTGGGAAGGGATGGTATAGCAGAGAGATAAAACCTAAAGAATTCAAAGGTGAAGAAGGTCACATAGCACTAGGGTAAAGTATCCTATAGAATTGCTGGTAACCATATATGGGTTAAACCTTGTCTTTTAATTTTATTGCCTCTGTAACCTGCTTGCATGGGTATATGAGGTGAGACCGCTTTGTCTCGGAGCTCAGCCTTTGGACACGAGTCCACTGGGTCTGTGCGCAAGAAAACGTTGCTTCCTGCTAATTGCCTCAGAGTTTCCTATCTCAGCTAGCAACCTCCCGCAACAAAACCACAGTGGGATATTTCCAAGCAGAAAAACAAATGGTGCCTTTTAGCACTGGTGCACATGTTGGAATACATTTCATTTCATTAGCCAGCCTCAGGTTAGGGAGAAGAAAATCGATGTATGCATTTCTTTAAATTAAACCTCTTTTTGTTTCTTCAGACATGCTTTCCTACTCTCATTATGGAAACTTTGTGCACTGTTCCTCCTCCTAGAACTCCTTCCTTTGCTTCATCAAGTTAGCAGCATCAGATGTCTGCTCAAAATCATTTTCTTGGGAAAAAGTTAATTCCCTGAGCTCTCCACCCCACCATCCATAAAATTAGGGCTCCCTCCTTTATGCTTTTGGAGTTTATCCTACCATTCCCTCTTAGTCTTAAAAAGACACAGTTGTGGGCTTTGAGGTAAATGGCTATCATAGCTATCTCCCTGTCTTTAACAATGGAAGTTTTGGTCAATCTGAAACTACATTACCCAACCTCTCTCACAGCTAGATGGAGTCATATGACTGGGATCTGGCCAGTGGCATGCATTCAACCTGAGTGTGGCCCCTAAAAATATGGCCATACTCTCCCCTCTTTTTTTCTCCTTCTGGCAGCTTGGAAGGCAAATGTAATGTGATCCCCTGAAGAAATGGGCGAGCAGAGAGGACAAAAAGGAGTGTAAACGATCACTACCATCCAGGCACCAGATTAGCCCTCTACCCATTATCCAGATTGTTAACTTGACTACTTTTGTGTTTAAACCACAGTTCTAAGGCTATTAAAGCAGCCTATATAGAGTGAGTGCAGATCAAAATCCATGGGCTCTACACTCCAAATTCCAAACGCTGAACCTCTCCAACATGGGGTTTTCCACACTGTGCACCTCTGATCTATCCTACAGCTTATGCCATGTATCACAAAACCAGAGAAGACCATTTTGACAAGGGTGGGGATCCCTTTCTGATTATATACTAGATCCCATAGTGAGTCAAACAGGTTACTCTCCAAGAGATTTTTTCCTCACTTCTTTCTTCTCAATCAATTTTCTGAAGTGTTTTCTGCTTGGATTCTCACATAAGGTACCCAGAAAATGTTCATTTCCATTGTTATAATTAAGTAATTTGATTCCAACATACCAATCAGCAGTCCCATCTCTCCCTCAACTTCCCACCTCCATCACAGTCAGGAAAAAAAGGAAATTGACCATGATTAAGAGTCTTGATCTCTCTTAGAGATCAAAATTGCTTAAGGCTGTCCCGTTCCTCTGTCACTGACTTATAAGTTTCAGATGTGATGATGGCCTGTAGTTCTTTCTTTCTTTTTTTTTTTGGAGGTGTCTTTGCCTGGTTTTGGGATAAGTGTAATACTGGCTTCATAATATGAATTAGGCAGTTTTCCTTCCCTTTCTATTTCATGGAACAGTTTAAGGAGGGTTGGTATCAGTTCTTCTTTAAAGGTCTGATAGTATTCAGCAGAGAATCCATCAGGTCCTGGACTTTTCTTTTTTGGGAGACTCTTGATTGCTGCTTCAATTTCCTTTTGTGTTATAGGTCTATTCAGGTGATTAATTTCCTCTTGGTTCAGTTTTGGATGATCATATGTATCTAGAAATCTGTCCATTTCTTCAAGATTTTCAAGTTTATATAGGTTCTCAAAGTAGTCTCTGATGATTTCCTGGACTTCCATGGTGTTTGTTATTCTCTCCCCTTTTGCATTCCTGATTTTACTGATTTGGGTTTTTTCTCTCCTCATTTTAGTCAGGTTTGCCAGGGGTCTATCAATCTTGTTTATTTTTTCAAAGAACCAACTTTTTGTTTCATTAATTCTTTGTATGGTGTTTTTGGCTTCTATTTCATTGATTTCAGCTTGTATTTTTATTATTTCTCTCCTTCTATTTGTTTTGGGATTTGCTTGTTCTTGTTTTTCTAGGAGTTTCAGATGTATCATTAGGTCATTGATTTGAGATCTTTCAGTCTTTTTAATATATGACTCATGGCTATAAACTTTCCTCTCAGGACTGCCTTTGCTGTGTACCATAGGTTCCAGTGGGTTGTGTTTTCATTTTCATTGACTTCCAGGAACCTTTTAATTTCCTCTTTTATTTTATCAATGACCCATTGTTCATTAAGCAATGAGTTGTTCAGTTTCCAGCTGTTTGCATGGTTTTTGTCTTTATTTTTGTTGAGTTCTAGTTTTAATGCACTGTGATCAGATAGAATGCATGGTATAATTTCTGTTTTCTTATATTTTCTGAGGCTTGCTTTGTGCCGTAGGATATGATCTATTTTGGAGAAGATTCTGTGGGCTGCTGAGAAAAATGTATATCATGTAGAAGTTGGATGAAATGTTCTGTAGACATCAACTAGGTCCATTTGATCTATGGTATGTTTTAGATCTAGGATTTCTTTATTTGGATGACCTATCTATTGATGATAGTGAGGTGTCAAAGTCTCCCACTACCACTGTGTTGGAGTTAATATATGCTTTTAGGTCCTTAGGGTATGTTTGATGAAATTGGGTGCATTGACATTGGGTGCATATAGGTTGATAATTGTTATTTCCTTTTGGTCTATTTCCCCTTTTATTAGTATGGAATGTCCTTCTTTATCTCATTTGATCAATGTATGTTTGAAGTCTACTTTGTCTGAGATAAATATTGCTACTCCTGCCTGTTTTGGGGGGCCGTTGGCTTGGTAAATCTTCTTCCAGCCTTTCATCTTAAGCCTATGCTTATTTCTATCAATGAGATGCGTCTCCTTTAAGCAACAAATTGTTGGAGCTTCCTTTTTAATCCAGTTTGTCAAACAGTGCCTTTTGATGGGGGATTTAAGTCCGTTAACAATAAGTGTTAGTATTGATAGGTATGTGGTGATTCCTGTCATTTAGTTGTCTTAGTTTTTTGAGGGTTTGATTGTGTGTAGCTAAATTGATGTTACTCTCTACTTTCTTGCTTTTTCTTTTCTTGTAGTTTGGTGCTGCCTACCCTTTCATGGTTAAGTTGGGTTTCACTTTCTATGTGCAGAATCCTTTGAAGAATCTTTTGTAGTGGTGGCTTTGTGGTCATATATTGTTATAGTTTCTGCTTATCACGGAAGACTTTTATTGTTCCATCTATTTTGAATGATAGTTTTGCTGGGTAGAGTATCCTAGGGTTAAAGTTATTTTCATTCAGTGCCTGGAAGACTTCACCCCAAGCTCTTCTTGCTTTTAATGTTTCTGTTGAGAAGACTGCTGTGATTTTGATGGGTTTACCTTTGTCTATTATTTGTTTTTTCTCTCTTACAGTCTTCACTATTCTTTCTCTAGTCTCTGTACTTGTTGTTTTAATGATAATATGGTGTGGGGTAGTTCTATTTTGGTCAGGTCTGTTTGGTGTTCTGGAGGCTTCCTGTACCTGTATGGGTATGTTTTTTTCTAGATTTGGGAAATTTTCTGTTATTATTTTGTTGAATATATTATGCATTCCCTTTGCTTGCACCTCTTCTCCTTCTTCAATGCCCATGATTCTCAGGTTTGCTCTTTTGATGGAGTCAGTGAGTTCTTGCATTTCCTTTTCACAGGTCTTGAGTTGTTTAATTAATAGTTCTTCAGTTTTTCCTTTAATTACCATTTCATCTTTGGATTCTGAGAGTCTGTCTTCTGCTTGTTCTATTCTGCTGGATTGGGCTTCCATTTTGTTTTGCATTTCTGTTTCACTCTTTTTTCTGAGGTTTTCCATATCCTGAGTCTCTTCCTCTTTAATGTTGTCTATTTTCATCCTGAGTTCATTTATCTCTTTATTTATCAAGTTCTTTGTTTCACTTTGGTGTTTATACAGTGCTTCTATAGTTTCTTTTATTTGTTCTTGTGCTTTCTCAAATTCTCTATTTTTGTTGTCTTGGAATTTCTTGAGTGTCTCCTGTACATTTTGATTGACCATATCCAGTATCATCGCTATAAAATTCTCATTGATTACTTTTAGGATTTCTTCTTTCAGGGTGTTCTTGTGGGCTTCATTGGGTTCTTTGGCATAGTTTATCTTCATTTTGTTGGAGTCTGGATCTGGGCTTTTGTTTTGTTCATTTCCTCTGGTTCTGTACTAATTTATTATTGGGGGGAAAGTGGTTTCCCTCTTTTTTCTCTTCCCATCAGTCCCCTTGCTACTGTTACTGTCCCTGTACTGTGTATAATTCAGTGTTGTCTAGCTTGTAATAGTAACAATGATGATATTTAGAATGGAAGGGTGAGAGGAGAGGGAAAGCAAAGAAGTAAAGAAAAAGGGAAAAAAACAAAACAAAACAAAAAACAGAGCCAAAGAAATAAACAGGGAGAGATAGTGTACTAATCAACAGTGAGCTAAACAGGCATTAGAGAGACAGAGGGAGGATTAAATAAATAAATAAATAAAAATAAAAGTTCCCAAGTTCAAATGCAATAGTTTCAGTCTTAATAGTTTTGGTGTTAGTCCTTCAGCATCCAGTCCTGGTGTTGGTTTCTGAGTAGTAGTTCTGGTGGGCTCCCAAACAGGTTAGGAGCTGGCATCTGGCAGTGCAGGAGCCCTCCTGGTTTCTCCGTTTAATGTGGTATGGGGATGCTATGCATGGGCTGGGGGTGTGGAGGTGTCAGAGTTTTGCCTCTTCTTGGTGGTTTTTCCTGCCAGGTGTATCTCCAGCATCTCTCCAAGAGTTTACTTTAGGAAGCATGCTTTCTGCTTCCTCCCTCTAGTCACCATCTTGGAATCTCTCCAATATCATGCATTTTAAATGAATGTAGAACTTTTTTTCTTCATGGTGGCAGCAGTGGCAGTGGTCCCGATATCAGTGACTGTAGCTCTCCCTCCCACAGCAGGGCCCAGCGCTTCCCTCAGATATGATGGAATCAAAACTAAGGGGCAGACCCTTGACCTGAAGAAGATGCAAGCAGTTGGGCTTTTTCTGCGTATTTTTTTTTTACTTCAGTCATTTTCAGGGCAGGGGCTACAGCTCAGTAGTAGAGCATGTGCTTAGTAGGCACAAGGCTTTTGGTTCAATCCCAGCATCATATATATACATATAGATATGTGTATGTATATGTATATGTATATGTATATGTATATGTATATGTGTATGTATAGAAGTAGGAGAAGCTTGGGACTCATGTAGGTTGCCTGGGAATGGGCCAGGCCACCCCCACCCGGTTGGGAACCACCCATGCCCCTCCCCAATCTTTCATTATTGGGTGTGAACCTCCTGAGCCTGTCCTCCCATGGGGTAGTATAGGTTTTAAAGACACCTGAAAAAGAAAAGCACCCTTTCTCTGCTGGTGGACCCCACCTGCATCCACTGTGTCCCCTTCTTCTTCTTCCCTTTCCTCACCTGGCAGAAAAGGTGACTCTCCTTTTCTCAATAAAGCTATCCTACCTCACCCCATCCATGTGCTCTGCTTGGATTTTTCCATTTGGAGCACAAAACCCAGGATCTTCTGCTCACAGACAGCATCAGTACTGTTTATATATATATATTTTATATATATATATATTTTATATATATATATATGTTCACATGTAATTTTACATGAATGCAAATCCTATGTGCTTTTGTTACTTGGTGCAATGTTTTTCTTTCTTCTCCTTTGATTGGTTTCCCCTCCTTTTCTAATCCTTTTCTAATCCTCCTATCAACATCAGCCATTGTTCCACCTCCACCTAAAGCAGATCACCAGCTAATCACTCATCTTCCCATGTGTTTTTTTTTTCTTTCTTTCTTTCTTCTCCATGATAACAAAATCGTGTGTAGAGATTTGGAGTTTTTTGTTTGGTTTTTTTTTTTTGGGGGGAAAGGGAGCATTATATACATTTTCTTCCTTTCCTAACAATACCTCATAAAAATCTCTCCAAGTCAATTGGTTTAGATTTAATTCATTCTATTTAATGGTGGAATAATAATTCATGATGTTGATATGACATAAATTATTCAGCCATGGATTTGTTTCCTGCTTTTAGTCACAGTGAATAATTGCTTCAATAGCATCTGTGCACATGCGTCTCTATGAAATAGTGGTTTTATCTCTGTGGGATATATTCCCAGGCATGAGCTTGCTGGGTCAAAAGTCATATGAATTTTTAATTTTAATAAATATTATCTTCAATTACAATTGCTTGCTTCCGTTCAGCTATCTTTTGTTCCTCTTTATCATCCTACAATTCTTTTCCCACTTCCCACGACATCCTTTCTCTATTCTATTTTCTGTAATTAAAAATGTTTTAGGTGGAATCCTATAAGTAAAATGTAAGCTAAAATGTAAGTTATTTGTGGTAACCCATGAAAATACAATAAGTACTATAAAATGAAGATGTCTACATTGTTTTAAGACTCAAAGCCCTCTTCTTCAGGGAGACCAAATTAAGAATGTGACTATAGGTATGTAATAAGATACCTAGTTTTCCTCTCTTTCTGCATTTAATCAAGATATATGTTCACAAATTCCCAAGCGCTATGGCAACCAAATATTACCAGTGGCAAATTATGCAGTTCTCTGCCAATGTTTCCTAGGTAATTCATTATGTGAGATTCTGCTTTCCTGGGGCACATTCTGCCCCCAAATCCTATTCTGAGGACTGTTTATTCATTTGACAAATGTCTATAGAGCCACTGCCATGTGGTAGGTACTGTACTAGATCCTGGACAGAGAGTGATCAAGAAGATCTTGAGATGCCACTCCCAGAGCTTGTCTCCTCACTGAAGAGAAAGACAGTAAACAACTAATTACATAAGTGTTTGTTAGTGCTGGAGATGATCCCAGGCTCTTGATCACAAAGGCTCTGCTGTTCAGCTACACCTCCAGCAGCTAATAATACTTTTTTAGTTGCAGCAAAGTATGCAGAACCTAAACTCTACCTTCTTAACCATTTCAAGTGCATAGTTCAACATTCATATTGTTGGGCAGCCATCACCACCATCCATCTCTGCATCTTCAGACTCATTTTGATGTACAAAACTGAAACTCTGTGCCCATTATACAGTAACTCTCCATTTCCCTCTCCATCTACTCCTAGGCAACTTCTATCTTACTTCCTGCCTCTGTGACTTTGACTACTCCGGGTACATCATAAAAACAGGATCATACAACATTTATGTTTTATGACTGGTGTGTTTCACTTAGGATAATGTCCTCAAGGTGCTGCAGCATGTACCACAATCTCTGTCCTGTTTAAGGCTAACTACTGTCTATCACATGTATATACCACATTTTGTTTATGCATTCATCTGTCAGTGGACACTTGTGTTACTTCCAATTTGGATACTATTTTAAAACTATTTAAAGAGGTTTCAGCTTCCATGCTAGACTTATATGGCCAGCAAAGACTGAAAAATTTTCTCCCACATAACTTTAAATCCACATTCCCAGACAAAGTAAATATATGTTTGAATTACTGTTTAAAAAATATTAATCAGTATTTTTTTCTTTATCTATTTCCTTCCCTCTACTTGTATTCTCCTAACTAGTGAGGCTGTTTTCATGGCTTCAGAGCTGGCATTGGCAGCACAGCTGTCCTTTCTCTAGCTATTACTGTTTAATAGCATGGTGCTTGAGAAATAGAACCAAGCAGCACTATAGAGATCATCGCAGACAGCTTCATGGGCACATAGCACTGGTGACAAGGCGGATGCCCCAACACCTTTTCTTCTCTTCCTCCCTCCAACTATTGAACCTCAGTCCAGCAGAACTATTGAACCCTTTGGGACCCCAAATTGACGTCCCTGCCACCATAATTAAGTGGGCTGTTGTGATACAAATTGTTATATATCTTGCGTGTGGCCTGAGAGCCCTGCTCCTATATACAGCTAATGATTTCATGACAGTGGTATTACACATTGTGAAAGAATGATTGGAGTCCATGAGAACCTATAAGGAGGACATGTCCTGGTTGAAGAAACGGGGCCCAGATGGTCAGTTGAGGAGCCCTTGGATCCGAACTGAGGTCTCAAGGATGAACACAAAGTAACTCAATGAAGGATGTTGCCCAAGCAGTCATGTCTCATCTCCAATATTGCTAGCCATGGTAATCCCACTCCTTTTTGTCCACAGAAATATTCTCATCATTGCTTTGTTACCTGAAAAACTCGTCCAGCCACAGCCAGGTGCAGTGGCTTGCACTGTAAGCCCAGTTATGTGGGAGGTAGAGATAGGAGGATCAAGGTCTGAGGCCAGTCCTGGGCAAATGTGTGAGACTCTACCTAAAAAAATAACTAAAGCAAAAAGGTGGGGACTGAGGGTGTAGCTCAAGTGGTCAAGTGGTAGAGCGCTTGCCTAGCAAGCATGACACCCTGAGTTCAAACCTCAGTGCCTCCCCACAAAAAACTTGTCCAGACATACTCCTTTGCAAGAACCCTCATTTCCCAAGTATTAGTACTGTTGAGCTGCCCAAAACTCCTTACAGACATCGTTTTCTAGAGTTTTACACTGAAAATTCTCAAGATGTTTTAAGATATTGTCTTGATTTTTGCAATGTATCCATTAAACAGCTGAACACTTTTCATATAACACAGACATATCAACTCACATATTTTCCCCTCATGGTATTCACATTCAGCCCAAACATGCCATCTTTCACCGTATAAAACCCTCATGTTGAGAAGCAAATTAAACTGTTTTCCTCCATCATTAATTACTGCGTTTTCTAAGCAGAACACTTTCCCTCTATTGCTTGGAATAGCTACTATGGCTGCCAGCTGGTACTCCTGGGGGTTTTAAGAGCATTCATCACCAGAATAGGCTTTGTTCTTTTTTTTTAAGGAGAATAAGACTAAATTAAAGGCACACTCAGATATTTTCCCTTGGCAGACTAGGCAAAATTTTTGGTGATTAATTTCTCAATATCCACTATAGATTTTTTTTCCGTTGCTGTAATCTTAGTAAATTTTTATTGAAACATAAGCAAATTATAATTTAACTACAGTCTAAATCTTATTTTTGAGCTTAGACTTATAAATCCAATTACCTCTTGATATCACCTTTTAAATACCTCATGTAATGAGCATCTCAAGGTAATCATGTCCATGTGTTTGCTGAATGAATGAATGAAAAGTGATGAGTCAGGTGTGGTAGGAAGGCAGGGGAGGAAAATATGGGGGATCCTTTAGAAACTGATGTAACAGAGGAAGGCCTGTGGAAAGGTTTTCTTCACATTTTAAAGTATTGTCAAATCCCAGGCATTACTTAAATGTCTATAAAACACTCACCTAAACAATTATGTCCAAAATAGAACTCTTGTGTGTGGACGTGATGTGCTGGGAATAGAACCCAGGATTCACACATGATAGGCCAAAACTGAACTGCTGATCTCTCTCTTCAAATCTGCTTTTTCACTAATTTTCCATGCTGGTAAATGTTATTGATATCTACCATTTGCTCTGTCTCTTGATTCTGCAAGGCACACCATACTTCTGCTAGGAGCACACGTCTCAGTTTCCACCTGATGGTTCCTCCCATGGTCAGTTTAAACGTCGCTCCACCTAAGAGGCCTCCCCCAACCCTGTGCCACTCTAAACTCTCTTCCCCAGAGCCCTCCCTTACTTCTCCTTCATGGTGCCTATTGCACTGTCGTTCTTATGGTTAACTATCACCACCTCTGTCATCATTATGCATAGAAAATGAGCAATTCCTTTATGTCATCAAATACGCAAAGTTCAAACTTCCTCAACTGACTTATAAAGTTTTTTCGGTTTTGTTTTGTTTGGTTTGGTTTGGGGGAGTAGGGTGTTGCTATTGTTTTTGTGGTATTGACGTGTAAACCCAGGGCCTCAGGCTTGCTAGGTAGACACTCTTCCACTTGGGCCAACCCTTTTGGCACTGGTTAACTTCTGAGATAGCTCTCTCTATTCCCGGGCTGGCCTGCACCTTAGTCTTCCTATTTGTGCTTCCTTGCATAACTGGGTTGACAGGTACACACCACCATGCTCAGCCATTGTTGAGATGAAGTCTTGAGAAATCCCCCTTCCCCCAGGCTGGCCTCCAACAGAGATCCTTCTGATCTCTGCCTCTAGATAGCTAGGATTATAGGTATGAGCCATCTGGTTGACATTTATAAGATTTTAAAAACCATTGCAATTGGTTTGTATAGCTTTTAAATCTCTTTTGATTTATAGGTTCCCTTTCCTCATTTCTCCATTCAATTTGTATTTTGAAAAAAATTAGTTCATCATATTACAGATTTTGATGATTGCATCCCTACTGTGTTACTGATATATTCTGAAAGAGGACCCTTTCTTAACAATACTGTTTACACTGTTAAATATACAACCAATCCTCATATTAAAATTATTCACATGTTATTTTAGGACCTCGTAGCTCAGATAACAAGAACCAACTTAAGCTACCTGTCAGTTTGGGCTGCTATAAAAAATGACTATAGTCTGGGTGACTCAAATAACAAACATTTATTTTTCATCATTCTGGAGGCTGGGATTAAAAGCAAGATACTGGAAATCCACTGTCTGGTAGGGACACTTCTGGTTTGCAAATGTCCATCTTCTTATTGTGCCCTCCCATGGCAGAGAGCAGAGAGGGCAAAGCGAGCATGTTCCTGTCTCTTCTTACAATGGCATGAATCCCATCACAAAAGCCCTATTCTCATGACCTACTACCGTCCCAAAGTCTCCATTCCCTTGCATCATCTCATCTGCAAATCCACTGACACATGATGAAGGGATAGCACTAATCTAAGCACAAAGGTGCTACTTTTTCAGGTGGCAAACCAGCAAAAACTACTGGCTCCCTCCCCCAAGCCCTGCCCAGAGAAAACTGGATTATGGTATTGATGGAACAATTCTGTAAGTTTAGTAGAATTAAAAGGCTTACATTTTAATAGGAAGGCGCAGGTTATTAATGAGTAAAACATCTATTGGATGGTAAGAGATGTTACAAAGAAAATGTGTATGAACTTGGAGAACTTCAGAGACTGTGAGGTCCCTTCCCTCCAAGGGAGAAGGTGGAAGTGGCTGTGATCTGGGGCTAGAGGACAGGCTGGGGAATGGTTTTTTTCTTTCACCTGTTGATTGCAACCAGAATTAGAGTGAAGTGATATCAGTGTATTTGGGAGGTGAACGCGGGTTGATGGTATGCTATCATCCTTAGCTACAAAGGATTTTGATCCATCTAAGAAAGTTATGGGAAAAATAAATATAATCAATGTTTTTAATTCAGTCTTCCTACTTGAAAGCTGGAGAGATGAATCCAAAAAAATTAAAGTATAGAAAATAAAGATAATAAGGCACAAAACAGGGAGAAACACATGTACATGTTGAGCTCATCGTCCAGAAGATGGAGACTCTCAGAGTTTAAGTTAGCAATATCCAGTAATCTATAAATTACATGAAACAGACTTAAAACAAAAAGGACACAAATAGGTGTGTTAGTTACTGGTGTGTCACTATGACCAAAATATTTGATAGAACAACTTAAGGGAAGAAAGTTTTATTTTGACTTATGGTTTCAGAGGCTTCAGTCCATGGTTGCTTGGCCCCATGGCTTGGGCAGAACATCATGGCAGCAGGAACATGAGGCAGAGCTTGTTCTTTACTTCTTGATGGACAGGAAGCAGAAAGAGGGAGACAGCAAAGGACCAGGGACAAGATAACCCTAAGTGTCTGTCCCCAGTGGCTTACTTCTTCCAGCTAGTTCCTGACTCCTAAAGTTTCCAGAACCTTCCAAAATAATATCAGTTTGGGACCTCAGCTTTAACACATGAGCCTGTGGGGCACATGTCATAGTCAAAGCATACCTGGTAAAACATAGGTGGAAAAAAATTAAGACATGGGAACCGAAAGATAACCAAACAGCTCGCTCTTTCTTTCTTTCCTTCCTTCCTTCCTTCCTTCCTTCCTGTCTTCCTTCCTTCCTTCCTTCCTTCCTTCCTTCCTTCCTTCCTTCCTTCCTTCCTTCCTTCCTTCCTTCCTGCCTGCCTTCCTTCCTTCCTTCCTTCCTTTCTTTCTTTTTCTTTCTTTCTTCTTTTTTTTTGGCAATAGTGGGGTTTGAACTCAGGGCCTCTACTGCTTGAGCCACACCTCCAGCCCTTCGGGCTCTGGTTATTTAGGAGATAAGGTCTTGCTTTTTGCTCAAGCTTGTCTGGACCACAATCCTCCTATTTTACACTTCCAACTGTAGCTGGGATGACAGGTACTGCACCACCACACCCAGCTGTTTTCTGTTAAGATGGGGTCTCACAAACTTCTTTTTTGTCTGGGCTGGCCCGGAACTTTGATCCTCCTGATCTCAGCCTCCTGTGTAGCTTGGGATGATAGGCATGTGCCACCAGCACCCAGTTCAAGACAACAATTTTAGTATTGGAAAAAAATAGGATTCAAAGTTAAAATACCATAAAGAAATACCAAAACAAGAAACACTAGATCAAGAGGATGTCACACTCACAAACACGTCATGCCTAGCAACAGTAGTTCCAAAATAGTCACATGTAGCCTAACAGTGGAAATACTTCTGAGACACCCATCACTAAGCGATTACATCATTGTGCAAACATCAAGGAATGAACTTAACAAACCTAGGAACAGGTCAGTCCTTCACTGTGGTCTCTTGACACAATCAAATGTGGAAGTTGTGGCTGAAGTAACAAGGCACACTGTCTGATAGTAAGCTTATTTTTTATAGAAGGTGAATACTATAAAATGATATAAAAAGTATAACATAATAAATGTAAAACCAGTAATATAGTCATTTATTATCAACACAAAAATAATAATTCCCTGGACATAACTGTATGGTGGCACTTTTTGTTTCTGCCAGTGCAGTGGGTTTGTTTACACCAGCGCCACCACAAACCCATAGCACTGTGTTGCTCTTTGTTACAACGTTGCTAGGTGATAGGAATTTTTCAGCTCTGTTATAATTTTATGGTACCAATGTGATATATGCAGTCAATCTTTGACCGAAATGTTCTTATGCAGCATGTAACGGAATATAAAACATCAAAGGACAGTCACAAAGGAAAGAGATGAGCCAACAAATATTTCTGGAGTTTTAAAAATTAATGAAGATTCATTGTACAAAGGGGTTTCATTGTGGTATTTCCATACATGTGTCTAAAGTGCTTTCATCAAATTGGCTCCCCCATTACTCTTTCTTTTCCTTCTCCCTCTCTTTTTAAAACAACTTTAGCAGTTTGGGCTGGTGGAGTGGCTCACGTGGTAGCGTGCCTGTGTAGTCAGTATTGAAGCCCTGAGTTCAAATCCCAGTGCCACCAAAAAAGGGGGAAAAAAAAAAGAAAATTAAAATAATTTAACAGGTTTTGTTGTTCTAGTGTCATAAATGCGTGTAAAGTATTTCACTCCCCTTCCCCTTTTCCTTCTGCCTCCCCTTCCCGTTGACTCCCCTGCAAACAGTGTCTCTTTTATATTCATGTCTTTCTTCTTTTTAAGTTTAGATTTCACATATGACAGAAAACATAGTATTTGCCTTTCTTTTTTTTCTTCATTTTTCTTTTATTATTCATATGTGCATACAAGGCTTGGTTCATTTCTCCCCCCTGCCCCCACCCCCTCCCTTACCACCCACTCCACCCCCTCCCTCTCCCCCCCCCAATACCCAGCAGAAACTATTTTGCCCTTATTTCTAATTTTGTTGTAGAGAGAGTATAAGCAATACTAGGAAGGAACAGGGTTTTTGCTGGTTGAGATAAGGATAGCTATACAGGGCATTGACTCACATTGATTTACTGTGCGTGGGTGTTACCTTCTAGGTTAATTCTTTTTGATCTAACCTTTTCTCTAGTTCCTGGTCCCCTTTTCCTATTGGCCTCAGTTGCTTTAAGGTATCTGCTTTAGTTTCTCTGCATTAAGGGCAACAAATGCTAGGTAGTTTTTTAGGTGTCTTACCTATCCTCATCCCTTCCTTGTGTGCTCTTGCTTTTATCATGTGCTCATAGTCCAATCCCCTTGTTGTGTTTGCCCTTGATCTAATGTCCACATATGAGGGAGAACATAGGATTTTTGGTCTTTTGAGCCAGGCTAACCTCACTCAGAATGGTGTTCTCCAATTCCATCCATTTACCAGCGAATGATAACATTTCGTTCTTCTTCATGGCTGCATAAAATTCCATTGTGTATAGATACCACATTTTCTTAATCCATTCGTCAGTGCTGGGGCATCTTGGCTGTTTCCATAACTTGGCTATTGTGAATAGTGCCGCAATAAACATGGATGTGCAGGTGCCTCTGGAGTAACAGTCTTTTGGATATATCCCCAAGAGTGGTATTGCTGGATCAAATGGTAGATCAATGTTTAGCTTTTTAAGCAGCCTCCAGATTTTTTTCCAGAGTGGTTGTACTAGTCTACATTCCCACCAACAGTGTAAGAGGGTTCCTTTTTCCCCGCATCCTCGCCAACACCTGTTGTTGGTGGTGTTGCTGATGATGGCTATTCTAACAGGGCTGAGGTGGAATCTTAGTGTGGTTTTAATTTGCATTTCCTTTATTGCTAGAGATGGTGAGCATTTTTTCATGTGTTTTCTGGCCATTTGAATTTCTTCTTTTGAGAAAGTTCTGTTTAGTTCACATGCCCATTTCTTTATTGGTTCATTAGTTTTGGGAGAATTTAGTTTTTTAAGTTCCCTGTATATTCTGGTTTTCAGTCCTTTGCCTGATGTATAGTTGGCAAATATTTTCTCCCACTCTGTGGGTGTTCTCTTCAGTTTAGAGACCATTTCTTTTGATGAACAGAAGCTTTTTAGTTTTATGAGGTCCCATTTATCTATGCTATCTCTTAGTTGCTGTGCTGCTGTGGTTTCGTTGAGAAAGTTCTTACCTATACCTACTAACTCCAGAGTATTTCCTACTCTTTCTTGTATCAACTTAAGAGTTTGGGTCTGGTATTAAGATCCTTGATCCTAATCTTGGTATAGGGTGATATACATGGATCTAGTTTCAGTTTTTTGCAGACTGCTAACCAGTTTTCCCAGCAGTTTTTGTTGAAGAGGCTGCTATTTCTCCATCGTATATTTTTAGCTCCTTTGTCAAAGATAAGTTGCTTATAGTTGTGTGGCTTCATATCTGGGTCCTCTATTCTGTTCCACTGGTCTTCATGTCTGTTTTTGTGCCAGTACCATGCTGTTTTTATTGTTATTGCTTTGTAATTTAGTTTGAAGTCAGGTATTGTGATACCTCCAGCATTGTTCTTTTGACTGAGTATTGCCTTGGCTATTCGTGGCCTCTTGTGTTTCCATATAAATTTAACAGTAGATTTTTCAATCTCTTTAATGAATGTCATTGGAATTTTGATGGGAATTGCATTAAACATGTAGATTACTTTGGGGAGTATCGACATTTTTACTATGTTGATTCTACCAATCCATGAGCATGGGCGATCTCTCCACTTTCTATAGTCTTCCTCAATCTCTTTCTTCAGAAGTATATAGTTTTCCTTGTAGAGGTCTTTCACATCTTTTGTTAGGTTTACACCTAGGTATTTGATTTTTTTGAGGCTATTATAAATGGAATTGTTTTCATACATTCTTTTTCAGTTTGCTCATTGTTAGTGTATAGAAATGCTAATGATTTTTCTATGTTGATTTTATATCCTGCTACCTTGCTATAGCTATTGATGATGTCTAGAAGCTTCTGAGTAGAGTTTTTTGGGTCTTTAAGGTATAGAATCATGTCGTCTGCAAATAGGAATATTTTGACAGTTTCTTTACCTATTTGTATTCCTTTTATTCCTTCTTCTTGCCTAATTGCTCTGGCTAGGAATTCCAGTACTATGTTGAATAGGAGTGGAGATAGTGGGCATCCTTGTCTGGTTCCTGATTTTAGAGGGAATGGTTTTAGTTTTTCTCTGTTAAGTATAATGCTGGCTGTAGGTTTGTCATATATAGCTTTTATAATGTTGAGGAACTGTCCTTCTAGTCCTAGTTTTCTTAGAGCTTTTATCATGAAATGATGTTGGATCTTATCAAAGGCTTTTTCTGCATCTATTGAGATGATCAAGTGGTTTTTGTCTTTGCTTCTGTTAATGTGGTTTATTACGTTTATTGATTTTCGTATGTTGAACCACCCCTGCATCCCTGGGATGAAGCCTACTTGGTCGTGGTGAATAATCTTTTTGATGTGTTGCTGAATTCGGTTTGCCATTATTTTGTTGAGGATTTTTGCATCAATGTTCATTAAGGAGATTGGCCTATAGTTCTCCTTTTTGGAGGTGTCTTTGCCTGGTTTTGGGATAAGTGTAATACTGGCTTCATAAAATGTGTTTGGCAGTTTTCCTTCCCTTTCTATTTCATGGAACAGTTTAAGGAGGGTTGGTATCAGTTCTTCTTTAAAGGTCTGATAGAATTCATCAGAGAATCCATCAGGTCCTGGACTTTTCTTTTTGGGGAGACTCGATTGCTGCTTCAATTTCCTTTTGTGTTATAGGTCTATTCAGGTGATTAATTTCCTCTTGGTTCAGTTTTGGATGATCATATGTATCTAGAAGTCTGTCCATTTCTTTTAGATTTTCAAATTTATTTGAATATAGGTTCTCAAAGTAGTCTCTGATGATTTCCTGGACTTCCATGGTGTTTGTTGTTATCTCCCCTTTTGCATTCCTAATTCTACTAATTTGGGTTTTTTCTCTCCTCATTTTAGTCAGGTTTGCCAGGGGTCTATCGATCTTGTTTATTTTTTCAAAGAACCAACTTTTTGTTTCATTAATTCTTTGTATGTTTTTTTTGGTTTCTATTTCGTTGATTTCAGCTCTTATTTTTATTATTTCTCTCCTTCTATTTGTTTTGGGATTTGCTTGTTCTTGTTTTTCTAGGAGTTTGAGATGTATCATTAGGTCATTGATTTGGGATCTTTCAGTCTTTTTAATATATGCACTCATGGCTATAAACTTTCCTCTCAGGACTGCCTTAGCTGTGTCCCATAGGTTCTGGTAGGTTGTGTTTTCATTTTCATTGACTTCCAGGAACTTTTTAATTTCCTCTTTTATTTCATCGATGATCCATTCTTCATTAAGTAATGAGTTATTTAGTTTCCAGCTGTTTGCATGTTTTTTGTCTTTATTTTTGTTGTTGAGTTCTACTTTTACTACATTGTGGTCAGCTAGTATGCACGGTATTATTTCTATTTAGTATTTGCCTTTCTGAGTCTAGTTTATTTCACTTAACATGATGATCTCCAGTTCCATTCATTTTCCTGCAAGCAACATAATTTTATTCTTCTTTATGGCTGAATAACAGTCTGTTGTGTATACACACCACATTTGCTTTGTCCAGTCCGTGGTTGCTGGGCACCTAGGCTGATTCCATAGCTTGGCTACTGTGACAAGTGCTGATATGATCAGGGCATGTAAGTCAACTGCATGCTGACTTACGTTCTTTTTAATATATCCCAGGAGTGGGACATCAGGACCATATGGCGGTTCTCTTTTAATTTCCTGAGGACCCTCCATCCTGATTTCCAGAGTGGCTGCACTAATTGACATTTCCACCAACAGTATATAAGGATTCCTTTTTCTCCACGTCCTCATCACCATTCGTTACTGGTTATGCTAGGCATTCTATCAGGGGTGAGATGATTTCTTCATGCATTTATCGGCTGTTTGTACTTCTGCTTTTGAGAACGTTCTATTCAGTTCATTATTAATTGGATTATTTGTTCTTTTGGTGCTTCCTTTGACGTGCAGAGACTTTTTAATTTGATATAATTTCTCATGGATTCTTGGACTTTGTTCCTTGAGCAATTGGAATCCTATTCACAAAGTCGTTGCCTGTCCCTGTATCTTCAGGTGTTTCCCCTGTTTTCCTGGAGTAGTTTAAAAGTTTCAGGTCATACATTAAGGTCTTTGATCCATTTTGAATTTTTGTAGACTTTTTTAAATGCAGGAATCAAACCCAGGGCCTCGTGCATGCTAGGTAAGCACTGTAATACCAAGCCACACTCCTAGACCCATTTTTGGAGATTTTTTTTGGTGTGACTGGGGTTTGAACTCAGGATTTCACATTTGCAAAGCAGGTGCTTTACCACTTGAGCCATACCTAAAGTCCATTTTGCTCTGGTTATTTTGGTGAAAAACTATTTGCCTGGACTAGCCTCGAACTACAATTCTCCTGATCTCTGACTCCCAGGTAGCTAGGATTGCAAGCATGAGCCTCTGGTGCCCAGCTTGGAGACATTTTTAAAAACACAATATGTCTAGAAACTGATAGATCATACAAGCAAAAATCAAACAAAAAATAATATTATTTGAAAATTTTATTTAACAAAGATTTATTGAGCATCTATGCTACACTGTATGCTGGGCATACCGCAGTGAATGAAGCAATTAAAATTCCCATTTGGGGGCTGAGGATGTAGTCAGTGGTAGATTGCTCACCTACCATGTATCAGGCCCAGGGTTCAATTCCTAGCACAGCAAAAAGAAGAGGAAAATTTCTGATTTCCAAATTTATAGTTTGTGGTTGTTTAGGATTAGGATAGGACAAAAATTAATGGTAAAGTCACAAGGAACATTTTGAGTGCAATAAAAATGCTCTAAACATGATAAGATTGAAGAATTCAGGTGGGCATGAGGGTACATAACTGTAATCCAATACTGGAGAGGCTTAGACAGAATTGTGAGTTCAAGGTCAGCCTAGGCAACATAACAATTCCCTGTTGCAAAAAAACAAAGCAAAAAGTTGAACAATTCCGCAATTTTACTAAAATTAAAAGACCTCACATTTGAGTGGGGGGGATTAGAATAACTAATAAATAAAATATATGATGTGTTTGATGGTAATTAGTGTTACTAAGAAAATCAAGCAGGGAAGGGGCATGGGGAGGAAGGAGGAACCAAGATGAGAAAGACATCTGAAAGGAGCAAAGTGAGCTTCATTGAGCTGTCTGGTGTAATATTGTTCCAAGCAGAAAAATAAGAAAACAAACAACCAAGCAAAACCCAAATACTGCAAACAAATAATTTCAGGAAACAGTAACAGGTCATACTCTAAGAACCCAGAAGGAAGAAACCAATAAAAATAAAGGCAGAAATTATGTAGAACATTGACAGTAATTACACATAAGAAAGCATCAATGAAGCTACAGCTATTCAAAAAAGGAAAAAAAGATCTGGCTAAACTCATCAAGAAAACAGACAAAGAAAACAGGAGAGAAGCATCTAAATCACAGAATAGCAGGAGAAGAATAAGTACAAACACAAAGGAGTTTGAAAGAATAACAAACATTTGTAAATATCTGGCAGCTTAGATAAAAATGGTACATTTCTGAAAAAATGCTGAAATTTATACAAGGAAGAAAAGGCATTTGAAGAGATCCTTTTTAAAAAAACTGACAGGACAAGGAGCCTTGTCCCTGACACAAAAGGCTCTGATCTGCCTGGTTTTACTGTTGAGCTTTGACAGGTAACAGGGAATAACCATTTCATTCCAGAAAATAGAAAAAAGGCTCATTTCTTGAGACTGGTATGTCTTTGAGTCCTAACCCCGTGTCAGCACAAGAAAAGGAAATATGGACACTTTGCACTTAGCATATGGGTACACAGATCTAAATAAAATATTAACCTTTGAAATTCCACAATACATTACAAATAAAGTGCATCATGATTAGTTAGTGTTTATCTTCTATGATAAACATCGAGACTCTACCAGTGATAAATATTTAATAAGTATTAGTTACTAGGATTCACGCTTAATGATGGCTGCAGTAAAAGCTTTTATCACAACTTTAGAAAATAACTTGATATTATCTCATAAAGTTGAATATTTGCATAACCTCCAAATCAGCAATTCCTTGCCTAGTAATATGTCCTAAAAGTATTTACTTATGTGTAATAATTATAGAACATACAAGAATGTCCTTAGCAACTTGCTTTAAAAATCTCAAAAAATAAATAAAGGAAGTAGGGCTGGGTGTAGTGGCACACAGCTATAATCCCAGCTACTCTGGAGATGGAAGTAGAAGGATCTTAAATCCAAGGTTGGTGGGGCAAAAGCAAGAGACCCTGTCTGAAAAACAAACAAGAAGGGCTGTGGCTCAAAGGGTGGAGCTCTTGCCAAGCAAGTGTGAGGTCTTGAGTTCAAACCCCAGTATCACAAAATGAATAAATAAATAAAAAAGGAAGCAACCGCAACATAAATCCACAGGAAAGTGGAAAAGTACTTTGTTTTACAATCACACAATGGGATGGTGAGGTTGCAGGTAAGAAAATGAGGATCAAAGATGAAGGAGAAAAAAATCATGAACCAAGAGAGGTGATTTGCATAGTCAAATGAGCTTGGTGTGTGCTATGAACTGCAACTGAGCAGGAAAGAAACTAAAATGCAAAGATTTATTAGAATGACAGATTGCTATTTCATAGACTCCAAGGACAGAAATGTAGCAAAGGAATTAGACTGGAGGCCTGGGAATCTCCCAGAGGTCTTCCTTAGTCTCATCTCTACTCCATATGGACGCCATCTCCTCTCTCCATAGACTTGTTCCTCAGCATCTCCTGCAGGTTCATAATGAAGGTGGCTGGTTCACTGCTGTCAAATTTATAAGAAATATGTTAAATTTATAAGCTGTAGTTTTAGTCACATAATGAGTATGACCTAATTTTTCCTAGGTCCAAATTAAAAACTTTCCAAACAGAGACTCTTACAGGATATCAAGTGATTGTCCCCCAGAATGCAGGTCGTATATACAGCTGGCAGAGGGCCTCTCCAGTGACATGTGGATCCAAGTGACAATTCCCAGAAGAGGAAAATCCTTGTAGCCAAGCCGGTATCTATTTTGCAAATGATCCACATAAAGTACCAATTAATATTCGTGCTCAGTTCAAAGGGCATGTGTCTAGTGCCTGCTTCAGTGGTAAATATACCAAAATTGGGAAGATACATGATGACGCACAAATTAATGAAGTGATCCATGTTTAAGAAAAACAAGGGCCAGGTGCTAGTGACGCCTGCCTGTAATCCTAGCTACTTAGGAGGTTGAGATTGGGAGGATCGTGGTTTGAGGCCAGCCTCCACCTCCAAAATAACCAGAGCAAAATGGACTGGAGGTGTGGCTTAAAACAGTACAGCACCTGCTTTGCAAGAGTGAAGCCCTGAGTTCATACCCCAGTCCCACCAAAAAAGAAATTCCAAGTGCAGTCATTTTGTCTACATCCCCAACCAATTCATCATGTGAAGACTCCTACAGGTAATCCAGTGGGCAGGAAAAGGAGGAAGAACGATGAGCACCCTAAATGAGGACTGGTAGGACCGGTGGTATGGCCACTGCTAAGATCCCATATTGGGAACCAGATGACAGGGAGAAAAGCAAGCAGGTTTGACCAGGGTCAGATTGAGAAAGGTTTGGAATGCCAACTATCTGAACTTCATTTTGAAAACAATAAGGTTTGCAAACTGAAGTTTTTTGGAGCCCAGGAGTGTCATGAAATCAGGTAGAGTTTAGAAAAATAAACCCTACAGCGATGTGAAGGGCAAAGCAGTAATGTAGTAGCTAATGTTAGATACTAAAATTGGTAATAGCTGAAAGTGATGGAAATTGTTCCTGGAATTTATTCTGGTCTTCAACTTAATTTGGATTTATTGGCAAATCTCTTCTGGATTAATGAGAGAAGTTGATAAGCAGTCATTGCCCTGGGCCAGGATGCTCAGCGTCCTCCTCCTCACCACCTGCACAACAGAAGGCAAACGCTGCACCTTCACCCCCAGCATACTGGGGGTGTCAGAAATAAACAGTCCACAAAGGAGGCTCCTTGTGCCTCCCAGGGAAAGCCAGCGTGCTGCAAGTCTGATGTGAAGTGTTTGTGGACTGGGGACAAGAGGTACGCTGGCAGTAAGTTATGCGAACAACCACACTTTTAGCAAGATGCTCTTGGTGAATTTGTTTATACGAGTGTCAGTATTTCAACTGGTCCATTTATTAAGGCATTCTCTGTGTGCCCATTTTTCCATGCTAATGTAATTCAGCAAAATCTGCTTTTAGGAAAGTCGCAGTCCACGGACTTTTCTTTTCTTTACCCATTGACTATTTGTGTGTGTGGTGTGGAAGCCCTGAACTCAGGGCTTTATGTTTGCAAAGCAAGTGCTCTAGTGCTTGAGCCACACCTCTAGTCTTTTACTCATTGACTTTTTTTTGTGTGGTACTGGGATTTGAACTCAGGGCCTACACTTTGAGCCACTCCACCAGCCCTTTTTTTTGAAGGGGTTTTTTGAGATAGGGTCTCTTGGAGCTATTTGTCCAGGCTGGCTTCGAACCATGATCCTCCTGATCTCTGCCTCCTCCTGATGAGCTAGGATTACAGGCATGAGCCACTGGCCCTTGACAAATATTTTAACGTGTAATCAACATGGAAATTATTATTATTTTTTTAGCAGCACTGGGGTTTGAACTCAGGGCCTCACACTTGCTAGACAGGTGTTCCTACCGCTTGAGCAATTCTGCCAGCCCCCACTGACTGTTGATTGATAGTGCCAATACTGGGCTGAGGGTGTGGCTCCATGATGGAACACCTGCCTAGCAAGTGGAAGGTCTTGAGTTCAAATCTCAGTATCATAAAAGAAAAACACTTAACACAGTGCTAATACTTCCTATGTGTATGTGAACTCTTCTTACACCCCACTTTTATCTAAACTAATACCACATATTCAGACAGTTGCTGGAGTGGAATTGCATTTAACTATGCAATTCTAAGAAACTGAAACACAGTCAAGGTTCATAAAAGTGAAAATAGCCAATATTGGAATAACGCATCCGTGGTAGATGGAAGAATAAAGCAATTAAGATCTTTCATGTCTAGCTTTGCCCCTTCTGCACAGAAGACCAGAACACATCTCCTCATTTCTCTTTCCCCTGGTATTTCTTCCTGTCATAGACAGAAGGGCAGTTGTGTCACTCTATACTATGAGGAAAGTAAAAAAATTAAGAATGTAATTTAAAAATAGATGTAACAGCAGTTTCCCTGCCTTCCTCCCTGAGTGTTATAAAGATCTGATGAGAAGCACTTGAAATTCCTTTGCAAAGTATAAAGGGAATTCTGCTGGGTGAATCCTAAAACATTCCCGTGTGTCCTCCAAGACCTTGGAATGGAGTCCAAAATCTGTGCATGCCTCAAAGATTTTGAGCCTGTAATCCCAGCTAATCAGGAGGCAGAGATCAGAGGATCACAGTTCGTGGCCATCCTGGGCAAAAGTTAACAAGACCCTATCCTCAAAACAAGCCAGGCATGGTAGTTCGTGTTCAAAATTTCTGCTACAGGACAGTAATACCAACTAGGAGGAGGGAGGCAGGAAGATCACAATCTGAGGCTATCCCAGGCAAAAGCTCAAAACCCTATCTGAAAAACAAAGTAAGGCTGAGCACAGTAGTTTGTACCTGCAATCTCAGCTACTAGGGAGGCAGGATGGGAAGGATCAGTGTTCAAGGCCAATCAGGGCAAAAAGCTAGTGAGACTCCATTTCAACCAATAAATCGAGTATGGTAGTGCACACCTGTTATCTCAGCTCTATAGGAGGATTATGGTCCAGGCATGTGCAAGCAAAAGTGTGCCTCCCTATTTGAAAAATAACTAATGCACAAAGGGCTGGGAGGTGTGGCTCAAGTGGTAAAATGCCAGCCTAGCAAGCACAAGACCCTGAGTTCAAAACCAAGTAATGACAAAAAAAAAAAAAAAAAGATTCTTCCTGACCTCCACTCACCCTGTAGACATCTGCAATCGCTCAGCCACCTCACAGGGACCCAGAAACCCTGCTGGCTTTCTCTTGTGCCTGTCCCCCTGTTTGTACCCTTACTTGCCATTCCCCTGTCACCCTCATCTGACATCTCATCCTCGCTGCTTCTTTCAGGGCTCTTGCTTTCGCTTCAGGCAACATTTCTCGGCAGCAGCACCTCAGCCATTTTGAACAAGATGGTTTTCTTGGCTGCAGAAGGCTGTAGATTGCAAAGTGTTTAGCAGCATCTATGGCCTGTGGCCACCAGGTGCCAAAAACAGGGCCCTCTACTTTTCACAACCCAAACATCTCCAGACATTGTCACCTGTCCCCTTGGGAAGCAAACTTGTATTCTCTGGAACCACTGCAGCCATGGTCAGGAGCTCAGCAAATGTACACATAAATAAAAATACAGCTTTCTTTATTTGCTAATAGTGGGCTGATTCTGCTTTCGAGCCACCAAACCACCATCACAGGGAGGAGAAAAAACACTTGATCTGGCTGATCAAAGGTATCCTGGTGTTTTCTGGTCTTAACCTTTCATTGTGCAAAATGTGAACAATTCTCCAGCAGAATTTGATATTGTGTTTATTCGTGAATAGTGGTTACTCTCAAAAGTTGTTACCTTTAGCTGAGTGCTGGTGCCTCACGCCTGTAATCCTAGCTACTCAAAGATTAGGAAGATCATGGTTTGAAGCCAGCCCAGACAAACAGTTTGAGAGACCCTATCTCAGACAAATCCTTCACAAAAAGAAAAGAAAAAAAAACCAAGTTGTTCCCTTTTGAATAAATGTGAGTTTGCCTCTGAGCACATAAGTGTTCTAAGGAGTCATTTTGCCTCGTGTCTCAAGGGGACAGGATGAGCTAGAAACCGCAAGATTACAGCTGTGAAGTCTGGGCTATGGGGCAGGGAAAGGGACACTTGTCCTGGCCCTCCCTCTGCCTAGGTCTGGCCACAGCTTACTGCCTAAGCAGGGGTGTTCTTAAAACTCAGAACCTTTCAGAGGACACTTGGAATTTTCCCAAAGAAAGCAGGCACTATAATATCCCCTTTGCCAGTATCTCCCCAAGACTTTTCTAGTTAGTTACAATCTCTCCCCCTCCCCCAACTTTGGGACGAAAGAGGGTGGGGGAAGACAAACCCAGATGGATTGTCCTCCACACTCTTCTCTTCCTCTCCTGTTAGAACCCAGTTTCCCCTTCCCTGCTTTCCTGGAAGGGATTCTCCAACCTCATATCCTCCTCTTCCCAGAAGTGGAATCTCAGTCTCCCCTTCCCCACAGTCCTTGCTGCAGGAAGGCCACAATGAGTGAACCAGGCTCACTGAGAAGTTAGTTCAAAAGTGGAACATAGCAGCTTGGAATAACACTTAATTCTTCCTTCCTTCTTTCCTTCCTTCCTTCCTTCTTTCTTACTTTCTTTTCACCCTCCCAGCCTTTTTTTTCTTTTTAGTTCTTTTTTGTTTGTTTGTTTTTAGTGGGGGGAGGGTGCAGGGGCCTGGAGTTTTAATTCAGGGCTTTGTACTTGCAAAGCAAGTGCTCTACCACTTGAGCCACACCTCCAGTCCATTTTGCTCTGGGTGTTTTGAAGATGGGGTCTTGTGAACTATTTGCCTGGGCTGGGCTTGAACCTCCTAATCTCAGCCTCTCAAGTAGCTAGGATTACAGGCACTTAGTTATTTTATTTTTAGACAGGGTCTCATGTTTTTGCCTGGGCCAGTCTCAGATTGTGATCCTCCTACCTATGAATCCTACCTTGATGGGACCACAGGTGCCTATGTACCACCACACCTGGTTTACTTGTTGAAATGGGGTCTCACTAACATTTTACTACAGTCAGCCTCAAACCTCAATCTTCCAGATGATCTCCACTTCTTGATTAGCTGGGATTACCATCATCAGCCACCACACTCAGTCCCCGGAAAGATATTTATTGTCTCACATCTTTCCATGAATCCAAAAGTTCAGGCACAGTGCAATTGGGTCCTCTGCCCAGGTCTCACAGAACAGTAATCAAGTGTCAGCCACCATGAAATAGGGTCTCATGCAAGGTTCAAGGTCCTTATATGGTTGCTGAGGGAATTAATTTCTTTGCAGCTGGGGAACTGTGGTGGAGGAGAGTCCTTCTGACACTTATAAGGCTTTCATTTGATTTAGATCCACCCAGGGTAATTTCTCTTTTGATTAACTCAAATTCAACTGATTTGCAAAAACCCTTAACCATTCCACGATATCCAACCTAATCACAGGGACTGGCAGCCATCACATGCTGCATTCAAAGCAGGTCCTGCTGCATTCAAAGGGAAGAAAATACACAAAGGCGTGAGTGAGTCACTGGTGGGGGGGGGTGGGGGGGCGGGGGGGGGGTGGCGGGGGGGGGCACCTTAGAATTCTGCCTCCTATGGCTCCCAAAAACTTTCTTCAACGAATAAATGAAAGAAGGAATGAAGAAATGGATCTCATTTGTCTTTACAATAACCCTGGGGTGTAGGTGGCATCACTTTAATTTACAGAGAAAGGCAGTCAATCTTAGAGACAGGAAATAATTTGCATTTGCTCAAAGAGGTAGAAATTGCAGGATGACTTTCCAGACTGAGGTCTGAGTCCTTCTTAAACCTCAGTCCCCAAACTCTAAGCAGCCCCCTGATCAAAGCTTTGGCTCACAAGCTAGAGCCAGCCAGGAGAGGGTGGGGGAGCTCCTCGGTCTGTTCACCTTTCATTCTCCCTCTATAGGAATCTGCAGGCACTGGGCCACCCTACAGAACCCTAGGACCAGTCCTGGCACACCAGGCTTCTGTGCACTGAGGAAGAGCCAGGGCCAGCTCGCTTCTGCTCAGAGGTTTTGCCTTACAGTTCACCCCTACAGTGGCTGGTGTCTATGGGTTCTCTTCCAGGAGGAATAGGGGAGGACGGTTAGCCATTTCTTTTCTTTCCTCCCTCTTCCTCATCAGAGTGCTTAGCAATCTAAGCCCTGGAAGGAAGGGAGGTGTGGGGGTGGGTACTGACAATAGTTTTAAACACAGAAAGGCAAGAATCCTGGCAATCCCTGGGAGAGGTTACAGGCCAGTTTGGACAGTGATGCTAGTGTTTTACACACATGAAAAACAAAACAACTGCCAGGCTGGTGGCTCACATCTTATAATCCTAGCTACTCAGGAGGCAGAGATAAGGGAGGATCACAATTTGAAGCCAGCCTGGGCAAATAGTTCAAGAGACCCTTATCTCAAAAAAAAAAAAAAAAAAAAAAATCACAAAAAAAGAGGCTGGTGGAATGTTTCAAGGTGTAGGTCCTGAGTTCAAACCCCAGTACTGCAAAAAAAAAAAAGAAAAGAAAAGAAAACTTATGCGAGAAGAGCAACTGGCTAATTTCCTCCTGCTTTCTGTTTCCAACCCCTTTTACTATGTTCCTTTGATTATACACCAGACATTCTTCATCTTCTATATATCTGGCACATAATGGCTCTTTTTACCTCCCTGCCCCTTAATTTATCTTAGTTATGATCTTTAATAAGCAATACTCAACCAGGAGTGGTGACATACATTTGTAATCTGTTACTCAGGAGGCTGAGTGAGGAGGATCTGGAATTTGAAGCCAACCTGAGCTGCATAGCAAGACTGTCTCAAAAAGAAAATAAAAAGGGCTGGCAGAGTGGCTCAAATGGTGGAGCACTTGCCTAGCAAGCATGAGGCCATGAGTTCAAACCCTAGGACCACCAAAAACAAACAAACAAATAAAAATCAATAAATAAATAAGCAAGCAATACTCTTCATCTGCCTTTGCGTTGGTAAGTTTACATTTTTATCACATTGAAACTCCACATTATCTGTTAGTCTCCCCATTATAGTATAATTTACATAATGGCAATTGTATCCCTCTCCCACAATTTCACAGCATGCCAGGCGTAAATCCAAGGGGGAAAACATTTGTTCATATATTTTCATAATCCACTTTAGGCTTTAACTGTAATGAGGCAATAAAAGACAAATATGAATACGTTAAATTTGTGGCTGGTGTTGTTGACATTCACTTGGTGTCGACTTTCTCCATTGAAATTCAGGCATTTCTCCTCATCAGTGGCTGTTCCTCCCCCCAGTGAGAAAATCCACAAGTTATCTGCAGCCTTATGAATATCTAGCTCTCTCCATCCCACTTCACCTGAGACACAAACAAAATGAACCATTAGGGTATTTATGTGCTGAGAGGCAAACTTCTCATTTACTCAAAAGTGAACAACTTCTAAGAGCAGCTGCTACTCATGAGTAAACAAAATAAAATTCCAGAGAGGAACTGTTGGCAATAATGGCACCATTAGGTTTCAGGTCTTACTGCACCCTTAAGCTTCTGTTTTCCAGGGTCACAGTCCTGCCTCCCAGGGTCACAGTCCTGCCTTAAGTCTAGCTTGAATCCTCCTTCTGCCCCAACCTCCAATCAGCATGAACCATAAGATCCTAATCAATCAGATCATGCCGAGTCCCACTGAGGAGTATTTAAGCCCCTGCCCTTCCTGCTTCTCTCTCTTGGCTCTTGGTTCTCTCCCTCTCCCACCCGGCAGAATCTCTTGGCCAGATCATTCCTCTCCACGTGGTCACTTTGGGGCCTACTTTTCCAACAGGAACTTTCAACATTTCCTAAAAAATAAAACTCACTGCTACTTATATAAAGTCAGGCAAAACAGTAAAAGAGTCTTCTGAAGTTTAGTTCACTTATCTGAAAGAAGCTTTTATTAATAAAATGGTAACATTTAGTTTGAGAGCACTTCTCATTCTCTAAACTTGTCCTAACAATAATCCTATTGATTTCCCTTTCAGCATCCAACCTGATTGCTTAAAATGGAAAGGGAGAATCACACAGAGGTATGGATACATGGAAAACCCTTTCATTTGTGGAAGTAGAAGCAATCAGTCTCAAACTTGAGGGTCAGAGGGGATAATAGGTGATGGAAATTAAAAGACAGAGCAGGCCTGATTTCCAAGGCCTTTGGTAAGAAGTTTGGTCTTGGGCTAGGCATGGTACCACATAGTATAATCCCAGCACTCAGAGGCTGGGGCAGAAGGATCATGAGTTTAAGACCAGTCTGGGCTACATAGCAAGATCCTGTCTCCAAACACCAAAAACAAAACAAAACAAGAGTTTGGGTTCTGTCCCAAACAGCCTTTGCATAAATGGTGGTTTATGGGTGTCCTAACCCCCCAATCTGTAAATGTGATTGGATTTTAAAAAGTCTTCCCTAGTGTAATAATTTAGAGATCTTGAAATGAGATCATGCTGTATTATCAGGGCAAACCACAAATCCAATGAAAGTGTCCTTTTAAGAGACAGAGAAGACACAGAAATAAAGACGGCCAAGTAAGATGGAGGCAGATGGGAGTGATGCAGCTACAAGCCAAGGCAGCGGCCACCATGAGAAGCTGAAAGAGGCAAGGAACTTTCCTTTAGAACCTGAAGAGGCAGTGTGGCCATGCTAGCATCTTGATTTTTGACTTCTATCCTCTGAACAGTAAGAGAATACATTTCTGTTGCTAGAAGCCACCTAGTCTGTGGTCATTTGTCACTGCAGTGCTAGGAAAGAAATGCTCCCTCCCACCCTCTGACCTTCATGGTGGCCTACGGTTCACCTTTCACAGTTAGCCCAAGTGTGATGTTCTCTGTGGAGGCTCCCTGACCATCCCAGTTACAGGGAGGTGGGCTCTCCTGCCCTCAGCTTGCCCAATGTTTTCCACAGTGGTTGTCACATTTGTCACGTGGTTTCTTCTTCATTTGCAGGTGACACGCAACTCTCCTCCAACTTCTTGGTACAATTTCTAAGCCCTCCAGGAACTATCTTCAAGGTCCCAGATTCCTTTTGTAAGTGTGACTAAGAACTTGGAAGTCAGCCTCTTAGTGAAAAGATCCTCCCACCTCCTTAACTTGCTCACATGTTTGTTTGCATGTCCTAAAAATTTCTTTGGTTAGATTTGGCCCTACCATCTATCTCCCTCATCCTTTCCCCTTCCCCTTGCTTAGAAAGATTACAAAAGGCTTCACTGTTCTATTTCACATATGTGTATAAAGTACATCAACCATATTCACCCTCCTTCATCCACTCCATTGCCCCCCTTCCCGCTTCCACAAGCACCCACCCCTCACGTGAGTTTTGATGTGAGGGTAAAAACAGATTTAGATTTGTTACCTAAACCAGGATCCAGATCAGGCCTTCAGGTGTGCCTTCCTACCTATCAGAGGCAACCTCTCCTTACCTTTTCCACTCTTGCCATCAGAAATTGGCTCTCTTGGCTTCTCCTTACTGTGTTGAAACAACTCATGAAAACTGTACAGCTGCCTTCCTGGGAGGAAGGCCAGAACTAATCAGCTCACAAAATCTCTAATAAGAGGTTAAATACATATGTGAGGCATTCATCAACACAAAAGGAACAGAGTTCTATAAACTCTAGGAAATGGGGTGTTCATTTCCAAAAGCCTTCTCAACTTGTGCTGTGTTTGGGGTTTATTTCTTTGTCTTTCCTGTCCCACGTTTAGTGTCATTGGCTTCTGGAATCTTCTCTTCAGTCTCCCACCTGCCAATAAATTCTCTTCCCCTTTGTCATTCCATCCTATCCCAGGACTTATTCTGAAATGCAAGCTCAGCAAAGCAAGAAACCCATCCTCTCTGGGGAACTGTTTGCCTAATTTGGATCCTGAATGCTCCCCAAAGGCTCATGGGTTGAAGGCTTGGTTATCATTTCCTGGCATTACTGGGAGGTGGTGGAACCTTTAGGAGGTGGGGCCTAGTGGGAGGAAGTTAGGTCACTGGGGTATTGCTTGAAGGGGATATTGGAACTCCAGCCCTTCCTCTTCCTCTCTTTGCTTTCCAGCTACCATGATGTGGTTTCCTCCACCATGTGCCATGTGCCATGTGCTCCCACTGGGATGTGCTGCCTCATTACAGGCCCCAAAACAATGTGCCAGCCTATCATGGACCGAAATCGTGAGCCAAAACAAATCTTTTTTTTGTTTTTAACTTAATGATGTCAGATATTCTGTTACAGTAGCAGAAAGCTGACTAGTATGCCTAACCATTCCCGAGTGGTAATCGACCCTCACCAAAGCAGCTCACCTGCATATTTCATTCACAGTGTTGTCTTTGCTAGGTCAAGGGAAAGAAATTTTCTCCTAAAACATAATTTTTATCATCAAGAAAAAGCTTTAAGATATTAAATAACATGGAAAGGTATAATATGTTACCAGACTTAGACAGAAATAAGTGTGGTTATCTCCTAACTGTTGGTAGAATAAATCAAAACAATCTTTTTAGAAGCTGATTTGCCAAGATCTATCAGTGTTTAGTTATACTTCCTCTTAGACCTGTAAATCCTCCCATTAAGAATATTCCTAGAAAAATCTTTCTGTAGTATATATGGATATCTATACAAAGTGCTGGTGCCATAGCAAAATACCATAAGGAGATTGTTTACCAACACAAAAGAAAATAGTTAAATTACAGTACATTCACACAAGGAGTGCTAAAGCCACTATAAAGAATGTCTTCCTTAGCTGGGTATACTCTGACCAGAAAGAATGCTTATGGTACATTGTTGAGTGTCACTGTGTCGGTTATAAATTCTTTCACACTGCATCCAAGTGTATAAATAGGATGTTACTCTATTAAATCCCAGTGCAGATCTGATCTTGTGAAACAGCATCATTTGAGGGGGCAAGGGTGAAATTTAATCCAAAACTACAATCTTTTTGTGTGTGTGTGTGTGGTACTGGGGTTTGAACTCAAGGCCTACACCTTGAGCCACTCACTCCACCAGCCCTCTTTTTGTGATGTATTTTTTGCGATAAGGTCTTGCAAACTATTTACCCAGTTGGCTTCAAATCTTGATCTTCCTGCCTTCTGAATAGCTGGGATAACAGGTATGAGAAACAGGCACCTGGCCAAAACCACAATCTTAACCCAATCCAACCAATGATTTCAATAACTATGTTACTTATCCCCCCTCCTCTCTCTCTCTCTCTCTCTCTCCTCTCTCTCTCTTTGGGAACTCAGGCACATGATCATCCTGAAATCTCCCCAAGAGGAGGTCTGAGTCTGTGAGGAAAGGTTGGGGAACCTCCTTGCACAGAAGATTGACTTGGTCTGCTCAGCCTTGCGGGTGGGCTGGTGAGTGCCTGTTGAAATGCAAGGCATCCAGTCCTAATCCCTGGGTCCCTTTGTTGTCATCAATCTCTCCTTTCCCTTCAATCTATACATTGTAGTTGGAGTGATCTTTTCAAAAATGCAAACCTAATTAAATCAGTCCTTGTATATAGCAAACTTTAGTACCTCCTCATTGTCCTTAGGAGAAAGGCACAAACATCTAGAAGGCTTTGCATATGTCACCCCTAGTTTCTGACCTGCCACATCTTGTACAACCCTACTTTTCACCCCCATCTTGATACACACAGTCCTTTCTCCAGCAACTTGACTGTGGGAAGCTCTTGGGCGTGTCACACCCATGTGTGAGTGACACACATGCTTATTATTCCTCCAGATTTGTCCTCCAGGGTCTTCCTTTATGGCTTGATGTCCTCAATTCTTCTGTTTATGTGTCACATACCTCTCTCTTCAAAGCCTTTATCACGGTTGTACATTTATGTATCTGTGACACACAGGCTATTTGAATTATATCAGATGCTCCATGAATATTAGTTTCTGTCTCCTTTCTGATTTATAATTCAGGCCTGTGTATCAGGCTGGTGCTCCCTGAGGGAATGCCTGTTATCCTGCCAGCTATTTCCCACTGTAGATTAATAACTTGCAGTTCAAGTTTATAATGCAGTTGGAGGATTTGGGTTATAATGAGTCAGCTCCCCAAAGCCTAGTACAGTATGTCAGTGCAATGTTATATTTGTTTCCTGGGTTGCTATAACAAATTGCCATAAACTTGGGTGACTTAAAACAACAAATTTGTTCCCTTGTAGTTTTTGGAGGCTAGAAATCTGAAGCTGAGGTGTTAGCAGGGCCCTGTTCCTACCAAAGCCTAAGGGAAACACTTTCCTTGTCTCTTCCTAATTTCTGGTGGTCACTGGCAATCCTTGGTGTTCCCTGCCTCTGTCATCACATGGTATTTTCCCAATGACAGTGTCTAAATTTCCTTCTTCTTCTTTTTTTGGCAGTACTGGGGTTTGAACTCAAGGCCTCATGATTGCCAGGCAGATGCTCTATCACTTGAGCTATTCCACTAGCCCTTTTTTGTACTGAGTATTTTAGAGTTAGGGTCTCATAAGCTATTTGCTAAAACTAGCTTCAAACCTTGATCCTCCTGCTTTCTGCCTAGGATTATAGGCAAAGCCTTGGGTGCATGGCTAAATTTCCTTCTGATAAAGACATCAGTCATTGGACAAGGGTTCATCCTATCCAGTATGACCTCACTTCAACTTAACTAATTATGTCTGTAAGACCTTGTTTCCGATAAGGTCACATTCAAAAGACACTGTTGGAGTTGGACCCAGTACAATGTACATTAGTCATCATTAAATTTGCTTCATAGGCTTTTTAACATTCCTATGACTAAAGGAGAAACACAGGGCTCCTTTCCTCATGGCCAGCCCTTGTGAGACAGCAGCTGGTAGAAATGGAATACGATAGCATTTTGCTGGCGTGAAAAAGTGTTGTCTTCACCCATGCAGGCGGCTAGCACAAAATATCTTAGACTGGGTAATTTTAAATAATTGAAATGTATTAGTCACAGTTCAGGAGGCTGAGACATTCAAGATCAAGTAGATTTAGTCTTGGGAGGGCTTGCCCTCTGTCTCAAAGATGGTGTATCTTCACCGGGTGGGAAGGGTGAGCAAGCTCCCTGAAGCCTCTTTTGTAAGGACACTAATTCTATTCTGTTTTTGTTTGCTTGTTTTCATTTTTGGTGGTACTGGTGTTTGAACTCAGGGCCTCGTGCTTGCTAAGTAAGCACTCTTACCACTTGAGTCACTCTGCCAGGGTTTTTGCAAAGTAGGGTCTTGCAAATTATTTGCCTGAGGCTGGCTTCAAACTGTAATCCTCCTGATGATCTCTGCCTCCAGAGTAGTTAGGATTACAGATGTGAGCCACAGATGCCTAGCTACTAATTCTGTTCTTGAAGGCTCTATCTTCATGACCTCATCACTTTCCAAAGGCCCCACCTCCCAACATCACTGCAGTGGGGATTAGGGTTCCACATATGAATTTTGAGAGGACACATTCAGACCTTCAGACCATAGCAAATGTTTATACCATATTTTTTTAGTGTTTATCTTATGTGTCATAGCTGTAAATTCACCCCCACTCAGCTCAAATCTATAAATACTATGTTACTTCATTGTCATTCCAATTAATGTACCTCATCAAGTGAACTCTCACCTACTCCATTGTGGCACAGGAAACATTAAAAGGAAAAGTTGAAAATAAATCAAAAGAAAAATCACCTTCAGATTAGACTTTTTTTGAGTAGAAAATTCATTATCTAACTCTTTGTGCCTTGAAGTTTTCTTCTTGATTGCTTTAGATGTGATATCTTAAGACAAGTGTATTTGGTTTGGGTTTTTTGTTTATTTGTTTTATTTTCTTTTTTAGGTATGGTCTGACTGGGATTATAAACCAGTGAGTAACTACCAAGCCCCCAGAGACCTTTCCTAAGAGCTAGGTGTGAGTCACCTTAGTCCTGTCCTGACCCACAGTAGTAAAGGCTTTTGCTCCTGGCATGAGAACCAGACCTCGTGCTCTGGACCCTTGGAACCTCAGTCAAATGTGTCCTCTTGACAGAATTCCAAGGTCAATGTTAAAATGGAGCTTTCCTAGTGTACCAGTTCCTATCATTCAACATAGTGGCTCTTTGGGATAAAAGAGATGGAGAGCACATAGTAGCCAGTTACAGATGTCACGCTCTGGATTCAATCTTGGTTTGGCCAAAGTAATCATGAAAGATATTCCTGAAACAAATCATGGAAACTGACTAATAGACTGGATATTTGCCATGGTTGGGATCTTGAATATAGCTTAAAGACCCATGTATTAAAGGCTTGGTGTCCAGGATGATACTACTGGAGATGGTAGATCTTTAGGAAGTAGAGCCCAGTCATTAGATCATTGAGGACATGCCCTTAAAGGGGATTGTGGGACCCGGTCCCTTCCTCCTTCACTTTTGCCTCTTGCCCATGAGGTGAGAGGTTTTATTACACTGTGCACTATCACCACAGTTTGCTGTGTGGCAACAGAGCCAAACTGATTATGGCCCTGGAACCTCCAAAACTATAAGCCAAAATAAACCTTTTCTCTTTGTAAGTGGATTGTCTGAGGTATTTATTATAATTGTGGAAATCTAACTAACAGGGTATTAGATAACGTTAAAGAGTTAGCCAGGCACTTTGGTGCACACCTGTAATCCTAGCACTTGGGAGGCTGAGGCAGGAGAAAATGAATTCCAGACCAGCAGGGGTGTATAGCAAGATTGTGTCTCAAAAGAACAAAAACAAAAAAGATAACATTAAAGAATTATTATTAATTGTAAGGTGATAATATTATTTCAGTCAGGTAGGAGAATGTTTTTAAATGTTTAAAATGCAGCACAAACTGAAGTAAGCAAATTATTTTTAAACAACATTTTAAAGTTTTAAAAATCAAATTGTTAGCAACAACTATTTATTATAATGACGGGATTGGAAGAGAGACAGTTTTTACCTTGTAGTTTGCATGCTACTTCTGTCTGAATTCTTTGCAACAAACACATACTACCTGATTACGTATTGATTGTATATGTACATAGATACCGACTATATATATGCTAATTAACTATGTGAATATATAAACATATATGTATGTATTTATGTGCCTAGATGTATGTGTGCTTACATATAAGCATATTATATGTAAAAGCATACACATATATGTGTGTATGTATATATAGAGAGAGAGAATGGGAGAGAGAAAAAATAAAGCATATGTGGTAAAATGTTAATAGTTGGACAGTATGGATAAAAAGTCCATAAGGGTTCCTTATACTACTCTTGCAACTTTCTGTAATAAGAAGTCACACTCTCCCCCCAACTCCCTTTTCTACCTTCTGAAGAGATCAGCAAAGTCGTTTCCTCATCTGTAAAATAGAAATAAATAACAGGACTTTGCTCTTGGCCTTGTTATGATCAAATTGGATGATGTAGATAAGGGTCTAGCATGCTAGAAGATTAAGATTGAATTGGTTGAGTTGCAAATTGTTGGAAATAGACTCCTCTCTAGCTACTTTAGATATGAAGGCATTTATTAAAGGTTCTAAAAAAACTCACAGAACTTTTGAGAGAAGCAAAAGCAACAAAAAAGCCCCCCAAAACAAAAGCTAGACTCATAAAATAAAACCACACCAACCAAAGAACTGGTTTGACGGGACAGCAGCTGTCATGAACTAGGAAATGGCCACAACCACAGCTGCTGTCTGACCATGTTCACTCTACCATCAATCACCCTAGCCAGTCAAGAGATGACCGCCTCTCTCTTTCTAGAACATGAGTTCACCTAATCAGAGAAGCCTAAAAACTAGCAGCGAAGGATTCTAGGAATGTCCTTTTTAGTCTCCAGGCTGTGCCCTGGTAAAAGCCATGCCAGCAGGTGGTTGAAATGGGGATGGAGGGAGTCAATATCTTCAACAGTCGACAACTCAGTTTCTGAAGCTTCTTCCTGAATTTAATGTGCAAAAATAAAAATTCTGCTTACCACCAAACAACTATCTTTCATACAAGCATGAGGCTGTCTCCATCTCCCTTAATGGAAAATCCAAATTCATATGAGTCTCTGGGAGATTTTTATTCCTCTTCTTGATTAGTCACATTCGATCTTGATATCCTGAAACCTGTGGACTAAATTAAAATCTAACCAAAACCAGTAGATATAAAATGGTAGGGGAAAAGGGTAGAGGTACCAGATACAGATCTTGGCAAAATGTTTGGGGGTCAAATGTTAAAATCAATACTTTGACAAAGAGAAGATCAAAGTTAAATATGACCATCAGGAAGCTAATTTCGAGAATAAATCTGGAGTTTTACCAAAATGTTTCAATTATTGTACATTTTGGTGGCCTGTTTAAAAGTTAGAGTTCAGAGCAGCATTAGTCCTTGTGGTCACCATACTGCACATTAATGTTCCTAAGTGGCCACATTCCAGTGAAGTTAGAAGATTAGCAAGGCTTTCTTTTCTAGCTCTGCCATAGAGTCTGCAGCTGATGAGGGTGTTACCAATGAAGTATTAAGCTTTCCTTCTTCTCTACTTATAACTGACTGAAGTAAGGACTTACTTAGCTCCTGGTCTTGGTTACCAGTAGCTCATGATAATGCAATTTCATAGTAGCAATCTTACAAATTGAAACTCTGTGCACTGCTTGAAAATGCTTTCTGCATATTTTCAGAAGGAGACTTAAGACTGTAATGGTGATTTGTGTTCTTCCATTTCTAATATTTTTCCATGCACTTGCAAGTTTGCATAATCACTTGAGAAAATTTTGTACTTAAATGCTGCAAGTAGACATTTTTTCAGTGGATGGTATAATTCATTCAACTAGTACAAACAAAACGTGTTTTGGATACTTCTGTTTTCTCCATCGCATTCTTCTCTGTTTCATACTTTTTCTCTTCTTTATTATGCCTGAATTATAAATGATAGTCATGGTCCCTGTGATTTTTGAGGGTTTGGGGTTTTTGGTAAAATTTTGAAATAGCAAAATTTGAATGGTACTGTAAAATTAAAATTTGGCTTCCTAAAATGTGAAGAAATCTCTGTTTAGAGCTTCAGAAACTGAAAATTGGGCTGGCAGAGACCTCAAGTGACAGTACACCTGCCCAGTAAGCATGAGACCCTGAGATCAAACCCAGTCCTGAAAAAGAGGGAGGCTAGAACAGTAGTTCAGGGGTAAAGTGAGTGAGTGTTTAGTATACATAAGATCCTATTCCTCCCTGGCACAACACCACAATACAACCAACCAAACAAATAAATAAATGACTTTTTGAGACATAGTCTCTCTTTGTAGCTCATGCTGGATTCAAACTTGCAATCCTCCTGCTTTAGCCTCCCTACTTCTGGGATTATAATAGCACCACCATGCTTGGCTAGCTTTGTCTTTCATGTTGGAGACCTGAGCCAAACATTTAATGAAGTATAGCTGTTCATTTACATTAAAGAATGAGTCACTAAAAGTTTCATTGCCTCTGCTTCAGATGACAATGAACTGACAGTGATCAGATATTCTCTTCTATTAAAACAAACCAGAAAGCTGAGAAATATATAAAACAATGGTTTTTCAGACACTCAGCATTAGGTAGCACTAGACAATAGTCCCTGAAAACAGGAAATAAAAAAAAAGGAAGTGCTACAAGTATTCCAGATTATTCGATTTAGCAGCATTGCAGGATACAAAACCAATATTGAAAAAACATGTGTGAGCTATAATCAGAAACTGAAATATAGCCAGGTGCCAGTGGCTCACGCCATAATCCTAGCTACTCAGGAGGCAGAGATCAGGAGGATTGCAGTTGGGAGCCAGGCAAATAGTTCTTGAGATGCTATCTCAAAAAATTCTATCACACAAAAAAAGGGGGGGCTGGTGGAGTGGCTCAAGCAGTAAGAGTGCCTGCATAGCAAGCATGAGGTCCTGAGTTCAAACCCCAGTAATATCAAGAAAAAAAAAAAGAAGAAATTGAAATACAATACCATATATAGTTGCATCACAAATATGAAATATTATTATGTACTCATAATATGAAGATAGAAGAATGATACCCTGTTGAAACTATTATAAGAATGATGGGAGAGGGACTAAAGGAGAATGATGGAGTGGGTGAATTTAACTAAGATATATTGTAAGCACTTTTGTAAATGTCACAATGTACCCCAATACAAGAACAACAATATGATAATAAAAAATTTTTTAAATATGAAATACTTATCAAAGTATGTGAAGATCTGTATACTTAAACACTGGAGAGAAAAAAATCAAAGAAATAAGTAGGTGGAGAGATATGTTATGCTCATTGATTAGAAGACTAAATGTTATCAAGAAGGTCATTCCTTGAAAATTGATCTTTAGAGACAATGTCATCCTAATGAAGATGTTTTGCAGGACAAGCTATTTCTAAAATTCATCAGGAAATGCAAAGAACCTAGAATAGCCAAAGCAATTTTATGAAAGAAAAACAAAGCGAGAGGACTTTTGCTATTTGATTTTTAAGACTTAAACTGCAGCCACCAAGACAGTGAGGTAAAGCTAAACATATAGATCAGTGGTTCAGAATAGAAACATTGGTCATATATGACATAGTCAATTATTTTTGTCAAAGGTGTCAGGATGATTTGAGGGAAGACGCTAGAGTAACGATGATAGAACAGTGGAATTACTACATGCAACACAAAACAAACAAAAATGAACCTTTACCCTTATCTAAAATCACCAATAAAAATCAACCAAAAATCACCCACAATCCTGATGTAAGAGTTAGAATTAAAAGCTTATAAAAGAAAACAAGAGAACTCTTAATTACCCAATGTAGGCACATATTTCTTGAGCAAAGCATGAATTATAAGATAAAGTTTTGATGAATTGGATTTCATAAAAACTAAAAACATTTGCTCTTCAAAAGACACTGTAAAGAAAGTAAGAAAGTGAGCTACAGACAGAAATAGTATTCACAGAGCACATACATGACAAAAGATTCATATCTAGAATATATCAAGAATGCAAGACATACTGCAAGATAACCCAAACAAAAATGGGCAAAATATCTGAATAAGCACTTCACAAGAGAAGATATATGGATAGCATATAAGTAACAAAAATATATTCCACATCATTAGTCATTAGAACAATGCAAATTAAAATCATAATGAAATATTTTTACACACCCACAAGAGTGGCTTAGAGTACAAAAACTGATCATATGAAGGGTTGCAAGGATTGGAACTTTGGAACTCTTTTTTTTTTTTCAGTACTGGGGTTTGAATACAAGGCCTTGTGCTTGCTAGGCAGGTGCTCTACCACTCAAACCATTCTGCCAACCCTTATTTGAATTGGCTATTCTTGAGATAAGGTCTTGCTTTTTGCCTGGGCTGGCCTCAAAACCATGATCCTCCTGATCTCTGCCTCTTGAGTAGCTAGGATTACAGATGTGAGTCATAGGCACCTGGCTTCAACCAATATTCTTTGAAACCCTGAGCTGGGCAATAGGAATACATGGAAGAACTCAATACTCATGGGTAATTTTTGGACCATGGAGCTAAATTTAAGCATATAAAAATTTTTGTGGACTGGGGTTTGAACTCAGGGCTGCACACTTGCAAATCAGGAGTTGATGCTCACAAAACAGTGCTCTACCACTTGAGTCACTCCTCCAGTCCATTTTGATTATTTTAGAGATGGGATCTTGTAAACTGTTTGCCTGGGCTGGTCTCAGATCTCCTGATCTCAGCCTCCCAAGTAGCTAGGATTACAGGTGTGAGCCACTGGTGCTCAGCATAATTAGAACTCTTATACAATGCTAGTAGGAATACAAAAAAAAATTGAACCAACTACTTTGGAAAACAGTTTGGCAATTTAAGTTACATATATACTGTACACACTAGATAACCAGCCATTCAAATCCCCAGTGTTTATCCAAGAGAAATGAATGGATTGGGTCACATGAAACTGTACACAAATGTTAATAGCACCTTATTTCTAATATCCCAAATGTCCATAAGGTCATGAACAGATAAACAAATTGTGATATATCCATATAATGGAATATTATTCAGCAACATAAAAGAACAAATTATTGGCAAGTGGGATAAAATTCAAAATAAGTGCAGTGGTTAAACGAAGCAAAACAAAAACACATACTGTGTGATTTCATTTACATAAAATTCTAGACAATACATTAAATCTCCAGGAAAGAAAACACTAATTTTGCCTGGTCCCTAGGGTAAGGGAGGGAGAACTGGATCAAGGAATCAGAGAAAACATTTCAGGGTAATGGAAATATTCATTATCTTGATTGTGGTGTTGTTTTACAAGTGTATACATAAACAAAACTTATATTGTATAATTTAAATGTGTGCAACTTATTGCACGTTTTTCATATTTCAATGAAGAGATTAAAAAAAAAAAAAAAAAGGCTGGGCACCTGTGGCTCATACCTGTAGTCCTAGCTAGTTAGGAGGCTGAGATCAGAAGGATAGCAGTTCGAGGCCAGCCTGGGCAAACAGCTTGAGAGACCTTTGAAGCAAAATTATCAGAGCAAAATGGACTAGAGGTATGGCTCAAGTGGTAGAGCACTTGCTTTGCAAGTGTGAAGTCCTGGGTTCAAACCCCAGTCCCCCCACCTTGCCCGCCCCCCACAAAAATGCTAATTAGGTTCTCCATGGGTGCAAATGTGCACATTGATTTAACTATGTTTACCTGACTCTGGTTCTGGTTTTCCTTTTGAAAAGAAATACTCACTGTTATTTGTACCTTGCCTAATCTAAATTTACTTATATCTAAACAATTAATGTTAATTTAAATATTCATAAACTACTTACACAGCTAGTAAGTCAGTCATAATTTTACAAATGAGTTTTCTCCAAACAAACATGAATTATAATCTAATCAATTAAATTCCTTACAACTATAAAGCCCTAGCTTCCTTTTAATGCAGAAATTACTTCAAAAGCAAGAAAACCTTTATATAGCTCAATGATTATAAAACTGACCAGAATACTCATATTAAATGATGAAAAAATATTTCTGTTTGAATTTAAGTAGACTTTTCCATTGTATCAGTATTTATTCACCTATGCTTATTTATCCTTCTCCATAGCTACTGCCTATCTTATTTGTATTTCTTGCTAGGATTACATTTTAATTATTTAACCCCAAGAAGTAGCGTTTACTTTCAGACAGGCATTCAGGTTAATGAGGTCGACCAGCTTCCCTGGGAAGCTCTTGCGGGGTGATTTTCAGTCCTCCACCCAGCCGGTCAGGTCCCTGTTACAGCTGTAACATCAGGGATTTTACAATGATTGGTCCAGAAGGGGCTTGATTTCAACTCTAGTGCTTTTCCCAGAATGCTCGTTCTGAGTCTTCTTCAGAGTACAATCTAAATAGCCTAGTTTGCAACTGCATAGTGCAAAACAGGACATGATTTGGCTGCTCAAATCTTAAGCCTTTGGTCAAACAACAACCTTTCTTTTTCATTAATGTTTAAAACATAAAAATGACAGTGACAGGCAGTGAGTGTCAACAGGTCTGTTCTCTGGGGATGTTTCGTTTCTCCAGAAGGGACCTTCAGGCTCCTACCTGGACAGCAAACATGGCTGCTGGGATGTTAGGAGCTGGGCAGTCTTCTTGGGATGTTCCTGTTCCATAAGCAAACTCCCTCATTTTAGTCGGAATCTTCACTTCTGCCTCTGCAGAGCCCATATCCCCTCATCCAGATCCTCTTCTCTTTCGATTTCTCTAGAAGATACTTTTTGCTTCCATATAGTGAGGGAAGAAGCAAGATTGAGCTGGAAGGATGAACATCATAGGGTTTGCGGGTGTCCAGCTGGTTTGGCAATAGGTTTGTAACAAATTGCAAGGATTTCAGCCTGCTGGTACTCCTTCCCTTCCCCAATACCTAAAACCTTTCAGGTCTCTGTCAGATACCTACTACATCAGGTGCCTGCTTCTTCCTTGCTCACAGGATATCTGTTATTTTTAACATAGCCAGGTCCAGCCAGTCAGTGCTGGTGACTCATGCTTATAATCCTAGCTACTTGGAAGGCTGAGATCAGGAGGATCTCTCGGCATGGTGGCATGTGCCTGTCATCCCAATTAAGGTGGAGAAGCCTAAAATAGGCAGGCAAAAAACAAGACCCTATCTCAAAAATAATCAGAGCAAAAAGGCCTGGCTCAAGTAGTATCGCACTGCCCAACAAGCATGTAAGCCCTGAGTTCAAACTCTAGCACAGCCAAAAAATAGCCAGGTATCCCACGCAGGTGTGGTACTTACTTTCTGAGGCACAAGAGAACATACCTAACCACTTTTGTTCCCTGAGTGGTAATGTGTTTGTGTTCCCAACAAAAAGGGACAGATGCCTGCCATAAGGTTTCCCTGTGCTTATTCTTTCTTCAATGCAGATGTGATACCTGGAGTTACAGGGACCAACCTGTGGCCTGGAAGCAAGCAAAAATCAACAAACTAAGGAATCTGGCATAGGTGAGCGATTGGACTAATGCCAGCAGTCATTTTCCACTGGACCTCTTGGGATACAAGAAAAATAAATCTGGATGTCCTGAAACTTCTGCTTGTTATATATTCCATTTCTTTCCCCTGAACATTTCCTCTAACTGATGTAGAATTCTCCTTCCCCAGGCACTTAAACTGCACCTTCCACTGATGAGTCATTTCCCACTCTTGTATTTTTTTGTTTTGTATTTTTTTTTAAAACAGCATCTTACTATGTTGCTCAGTTGGTTAGCTTTCCTTGTTGCTAAGACAGAGTACCTGACATAAACAGCTTATAAAAAGGAATTATTTATTTTGGCTCATGGTTCTTGGTTCCATTAATTCTGGGTCCATGGTGAGGCAGAACATCATGTGTGGGAGGACATGGCAGAAGCTAGTCACTTCATTGTGAACAGAAAGACACAGAGAGAGAAAGTAACAAGAGCCACAGGCTAGAGATAACCTTCAAAGGTACTCCCCAGTGACCTACTTCCTCTAGCCAGGCCCTACTTCCTGAAGTTTCTAACCATCTCCCAAACTAGAGATACCATCTGGGGACCAAGCATTCAACCCATGAGCCTGTGGGGAGACACTTCATATTTAACCCCCAACTCCCAGGCTGGTTCTTTAACATATGGGCTTGACTGATCTTTCTGCCTCAACCATCCAAGTGTTGGGACTACACGCATGATCTGCCACACCAACCTTACACCCTTCCATTTCTAAAATGGTGCTGAGCTCTTTCATCATCGCTTCTCTCCTCCACTATTTCCTTTTTCCTTTTTTATATATGTGGAATCCTCCCAGTGGGAATTTAGAGGCAAAGGAAATAAATGTGCAGCTAATCTACCAGACTCAACTGGAAGTCCTTCAATAACTTTCCTGTCCCTTGTTTTGCCCACCAATTCACATCTAAGTATGAGAAACCTTTCTAAAATGCACATCTTACCATGGTACTCACCTGCTTAAACTCACTTGTTTTTGTTACAGTGAGTTGCTTCCAGGAGTTGAAAGAATTAAACTCCACATGGAATAGAGGTGATAGAGGAAGAAGCATCACTCACCATTTTCCTGGAATAATTCTCCAGTGCAAAGAGCCATCATGATTAGCAGATAGGGGGTGTAGCTCTGTGTGTCTTGCAATGCAAAGTCAATTAAGAAGCATAGTTTGAAGGCCTCTGTGCTAAAGGAGAGGAGAATACAGCCAGACAGTGGTAAGAAATACTAGTGAAATGTGAAGTCAGTAATGAGCTTAAAACTTATGCCTAACATAGAATAGCTGTACAGAATGAGACTTTATATATATATATATATATATAAGGGAGGACTAAGAAATAGTAACAGTGGTTGGGATGCATATTGTGGTGTGTTCCCCATAGACAACCTTCCATTGATCAGTCCTTTCTGAGCTAGACGAGGCCATGCCCCTTTCTAGGGCAGCACATATTCAATAATTGACTGATGGAAGGTATCTTAGATTGGACTGTTAAAATGAAATGCGACAGACGAGAGGCTTAAACAACAGACACTCATTTTCTCACAGTTCTGGAGGCTGAAGCCCCAGATCAGGGCGCCATTATGATGGATTCTTGGCGAGGGCTCTCTTCCTGGCTTACAGACAGCCACCTTCTCACTGTGTCTTCACCCGGTGGAAAGACAGAAAGCAAGTTTCCTTCCTCTTCTTATAAGGACACGAATCCTATTATGGTCCCAATGTCATGACTTTATCTAAACCTAATTACCTCTTGAAGGCAGCCTTTCTAAACACCATTACATTGGGGGAGGGGAAAGGTAATAATTACGGGGAGCCATAACAAAGGAGAAAGAAAAAGATCTGTTCCATCCAAGACAATTCTGAAGGGCCATTCTAGCTTCAGAGCTCACTGTAGGGTTGGCTGAGGCTGCTGCATCCATTCACTTTCTTCTTCCTTGCAGGAGTGTTGATCCCAGGGGCTTCTTCCTTCCTATTCTGGTGGCTAACTTCCTTAAAGTCTATACCCCGGAGGAGCAACACATGGAACAGTACCTAACACCCTCTTTGCAATTTACAAGCAGCTTTTGACAACATGTTTTCATTACCTTCTTTAATTCTCAGAAACAACTTATAAAGCACTACTACTTTTCTGCTTTTAGGATAAGAAACCCGAAGATTAGTGAGGGTATTTGCCCAGGATCATACAGCTTGATAGAAACAAGGCTGGGATTCAATCTCGGTGTCCTGACTTTGACCTTTAGGAGTTGGGCAGCTCTGATAAAAACAAAACAAGGAAATAAATAACAAAACAGGGCCGGTGCCACATGCAGGGTCACAGAATATGGTACCTGGAGCCTGACCACTCACACTTCTCTTTTCTGTAACAAAGCCGCCCTGTCAGTTCTGAATGCAAACTCATTTAGACGCCAACGTGCTTACAAGTTACACTCCAAGGCCAGGGCACTCAAAGCACTAAAGAGACCAGTGGAATCTCAAAATGCTGGCTCTGCTAATGAGTTTTCAGGTTTTCTCTCTGGGAAAGTAACAGGCAAAACTGCTGTAATTCTTTCCAAGCAATAGGGTACTGAGGACACAGAGATGCCAATAGTTTCCTTAGCAACCATCCAAAACCGAGTTGCTGGAAGATGAAATCTTGATCTCTATTCATGCAGCAAGCAGATCACATGGGGTCAGGTACTGTTTATCTCTCTAGCAGAAGCCACAGGGCACTGTGATTTTAATTGCATCCTTAAGATCAGAAAGAAAAAAAGAAGAAGAAGAAATAGAAGAAGTAAACAGGAGAAATGAGAGCAATGACTAATGAGCATATAGTGAACATAAAACATTCAGCCAGCTTCTTTGAAGCATGTGTTTTCATACAGTGTGATGCAGAAGTCATTGTAGACACACACACACATACACACACACACACAACCTTTAGGGCTTCAGATGCTGCCTGCTCTTCATTATAATTTGAAACTCACCAACTGAGCTCATTATGTGAACATTTCTTGGGATCAGAAGGATTTTTCAGCCGCATAGCCATTTGACCATTATGTATTTGTTTCACCCCGCATTGCTTTTTAACAATTTTGCCTCCTAAAAGACCTTAATAATGAGGAATCCTGGAACCAAACTGAAGCAAAAGCTATAAATTAATGTTATTCTTTTTCATTAAAACAGCCGTGCTGAAGGAGCAAGTGGTGACTGGTCACATAACCAACTGCTCAGTCCTTGACAGATGGGGGTCTAAATGATGTTTTCTGTTGCTTTTTTGGATACTATTTCATTTATTAATTTAACAAATATTCATTGATATGTTTTTGATGTTCATATGTGTCATTCATTAGGATTTAAAAGTACTGATACACAGTGGTATAATTAGTTAACAAAATTTCTCTACCAATAAATAATCCTAACAAAGACAAAACAATATCGTTTAATCACATTTATGTACATTTAGAGGACTGGACATATCACTGGCAGAATAACACCCTGTTTCTCACATGCATAAAGAAGAACACTGTTTTCAGGGGTCAATAAAGGAGCAATTTTGTAAAATTGACTAAGTATTATATCTTAAAAATCAATTTTTTTCTTTAACATCTGAAAAGAGTAGCTTTGGTTATCTCCCTCTGAGGGAAAGGAAATGAAATTTTAAAATAAAATCTTTAGCTTTTCCATTACTGGCTGCTAAATGAAGGAGCTAGACCAAAGAAGGCAACCTGAGATACCTGGTGTCACTGAATAGGGACAGAAGCTAGTCCTAATGGTATGGTTTTATACTTATCTCTTTCTTCTTGCTTTGTCTTCCTTCTTTCTTTTACTTTCTTTTTCCTAAGGGAAAAAAAGAAAACTTAAAAGGTGAAAAGGTTTCTAGCCCCAGGACTGTGGCAAATAGCTGCAAGTTTGGTTTATAATTATAGAAGGACCTCTGTGCTTTTCCTAGCATGCCAAAGAGTCATTGGGAGAGACATGACTCTGGAGACACAGAGTTGATGCTTGACATTCTGTCAGAATCTCACTGTTTCTAAAATACTGTGAAATTTCCCAGTGATTTGTGGAGCGATTTTGAAAGTCAAGTCAGAGAACCTCAGAATTCTTATGTAGGAGATCTGTAGCAGGCTGTCAGCCATGGCAGCGGGTGTGTAATGCATGTGTGCATTCTTCAACTCCAATTTTCAATAGTAGGTTTCTCATCTTGAGATAATGTCTCCCCCATTTTCTCTGGCATCTGTCTTCCTGTACAAAGTTGCATGATACTATAACTTATTGTGAGAAGATAGGAGAAAAGTCAGAGGAAAATAATTCTACTTGTTAGAAATTTTAAAAATATAAAAGTTCAGAGGTGGAAGAGCACTAAAAAATAGGCTTGTCTTGTTCATAGCTCCATCTCCAGTGCAATGAATATTCAATAAACATTTATCAAATGAGCGGATATATGAATTAACCACCCCACTCTCCCAGGTTTTATGGATAGGAAATCTGAAGTCAGAATGATATACCTGCAGTTTCACAATAAATTGAGGGATGTAGGGTTGAAAGAGTGGCTCATGTAGTAGGATACCTGCCTAGCAAGCATGAAGCCTTGAGTTCAAACCCCAGTACCAAAATACCAGTGAGCTACCACCTCATATGTAAATGTCAACCAATCAGGAATAGGCGTGGTTGGTATGGGTACTTAAGTGGGAATTTTCTTTTAGCTAGCCTTTCTCTTCCTTCAGAGCATTTAATAGCAAAGGCTTTATCTTCCTGATTTGCGCAATGTGGTGATTGTTGTCGTTGTTGTTTTTAAATTAAACCTTCCTTTTTAATAGTAAGTTATTTCTTGGTGAGTTTTTGTTGACAGTTACCTATTTGCTGCTTGTCTGTGCTTTAGGATGGCTGGGCCTCAGTGGGAGGAGTCAAAGACTAGGGGACTGAAATCATGTGAAGACTTGACCAAGGCAGGAGGTGTCTCACTCACATAGTTTGGAGGTCACCAAGTTGGTTCCTCTCCACCTGGGTCTCTTATACATGAACATTCCTGCACAAAGACATCTCCTCAGGGCGGCTTGAGTGACAATATTGTGGTCAACCTCCCCTAGAATGTGTAAGCCAACAGGAACAAAAACCTTTCTCCTTTAGCCTGAACTTGCTGACCAGGCAGACCTTGCCAACAGACTCCTCCAACATCTTACTTTTCATCTCATAATTGATTAGTTAAGATTAGAACTGTTGGTTCCCCTGAAACCAGCCTAGCCACAGAAAAAATCCTTTCCTCTTCAGATAATTCATTGAGACTTCCCCTGCTCAAAAAAGAACTCAGACTCTAAATTTTGCCATCTATAATTTTTTTCCCCAACCAAGAAAAAGACTAAAATGCAACCACCCTACTAAGACATTCTAATTTTCGAATCTGAGGTATCCTCCCATTGCAATAGCCCAAATAAAATGAGAGCGAAAGAGTGGGTGGAGGGAGAGGAAGAGGAAAAGGAAAGAGAGGGAGGGGAAGAAACCAGTAGAAAGCTATTCTCTCATGAACAAACTGTGAAAGTCATAAGGCATCACTTTCATCACATTCTATTTACTTGAAATGAGTCACCAGATCTGGTCTCTATCAGTGGGGAGGGGAGCTAGGTTTCACATTTTGAAGGAAGGAGTTATCAGAGATTAGGGTTGTTGGCAATAATGGTGCCGATAGGTTTTGGTTCTTATTGCACCCTTAAGCTTCCATTTTCCAGGGTTACAGTCCTGCCTCAAGTCTAGCTTGAATCCTCCTTCTGCCCCAACCTCCAGTCAGCATGAACCATAAGATCCTAACCAATCAGATCATGCTGAGTCCCACTGAGGGGTATTTAAGCCCCTGCCTTTCTTTTTCTCTCTCTCTCTCTCTCTCTCTCTCAGCTCTCTTGGCTCTCTCCCTCTCCCACCCGGCAATAAAGAATCTGTTGGCCAGATCACTCCTCTCCACGTGGTCACTTTTGGGGCCTACATTTCCAACATTTGGTGCCATGACTCAGATTTCCAACAAGGTCATATTTAAAACTCACCTGACAGCCATACCAATGGCAACAGCAGTTGTCTAGGAACACAGGCTGAAATACAAATCTGATAATGTCTTGCTCTATCATTCTCTCAACATAAGTAAAGTATTATAGTCTTCACTTTTCTTGCGTGGTGGAATTAAAATAACACATAGAGACCTGATGTAAATTTGAATACTAAAATAGCAGGTGCAACACATTTGCTCTAGTCTGCCTCCTCACACAAGAGGATATTGATTAAATGTCTGGATAGAGAGGAATTTTAATTCTAGCATCATTTTCTCTACCACCTGCCATTCCCAACACACAATCAATACAGAAAATCAGGATTGTTAAGAGTACTCTGGAAAATCATCAGTGACCTACCCTTTAAGAGAGAGAGAGAGAGAGAGAGATTGGGAAGGAAGCTTTGTAAAGTTAACAAAGGCAATAATCTAAGTCTTAAGATTCACAGTAATTATTTGCTTTAGCAGATGTTAAAACAAGAAAAAAAATCTATTGAAAACAAATTTGCATTAGAGTTAAATTTTTTAAAAGCTCAATTATAACTCTTGTAAGACTAGTGGTCAATTGTTCATCTGGGTTCTTAGTGGCTTTTGGATTCATGATTTTCAAAGATGTTTGACCCCAGGGAAAGCAATTAGCATCCTTTGCACAGCATAGCATTCATTATTCAAGGTCTCAGAAAACTGGAAGGAATTGTAAAAGAATCAATATAAACAAAATCAATTTTAAAATGTGATTTACATAATGCTCTCTGCATTCAGAAAAATACGCAAATTCTGGTTATCTTATTAATGAGGAGACAAAGGAACAAAAGAATATAAAACGATAAGTAATTGCTAAGGGCTTTCTTGCCTGCTGTATTTGAATCTGAGCCTTGAGGCCAGAAAAATAAATAGCAATGAAGCAGAAATATTACTAATTCCTGTCTGCTATCAAGAGTAATTTCATCTTGAGCTGTTCTGTCCTGTCAAGTATAGCATGAGTTTACCAGTCCTGAGACATTATAGGATATGTCCTTATGGGCAACTAGTTAGAGAGAAAAGACTTAATCCAGCCCAGTTTATTCCTACTTAGTGGTCCCCAGTGAGGTGCCCATTTCTACAGAGTTGTTTGTGTGTACAGACAGAACAGGTACCTGGCACTTGATTCTTCTAGGTTAGCAATCCCAGGAGAAAGACGGTACCTTTCTGTCTGAATGTTTGGCAGGCAAATGCTACAGAAATCCATTGTATCTAGCAATAAAAACAATTAGGTAATCAACCAAATGGGAATTTGGGGGTTCAATTTTAAGGGACCTTGGAGGCTTTTCTTGATGCATGATCAAGGGATGTTGTGGAGAAAACATCTCTTGAATAGCTTTGGGATGGGGGCATAAAGAAGATGTGAACCTGGGAATCAAAGTATTACAAGTGGATTGAAAGCTGCCCTCCCTCAGCATTCTTCCAGCACTCAGGATGCATTTTTCCTCTTTATTGCTGTGCTAGGTCGGGGTACATTGTGGCATTTACACAAGTTCTTAAAATGTGTCAAATATATCATACTTGAATTCTCCCCCTCCACTGTTCTGTTTTACCGCCTCCTCCCTAGATTCCTGGAATAGTTTGAACAGGCATCATTTTTGCATTTATATACATGTACACATTTTTTTTCACCCTCCTACCCCCTTTCTCCATCACCTCCCCCCTCACACTGGTGCCAGGCCCACCCCCACCTGTTATGCCCTTCTATTCTCCCACTTTGTTGAAGAAGAAAGAAAAAATAAAATGAAAAACATGACAATTTTGCTTGTTTGAGATAAAGGTAGCTACACAGGGAGTTTCCTTGTGATATTTCCCTGTATGTAGTTACTATAACTCCAATTGGTTTATCTCCTCTAATTTTCCTTATTCTACCTTAGTCCCTTTCTTATGGTAGTTTCAGCTGGTTTAAGATTTCTGTATTCATTCTTGTATAGGGAGTATATTAACTATATTCAAGTTCTTAGTTTCCCTACCCTTCCTGTGTGTGACCTCTCCTTAGTGTGACCTGTTTTTCATAATATTGCTGCATTTGTTTTAGGTCTATATTCTACATATGAGAGAGAGTATACGGCTTTTGGCCTTCTGAGTCTGGCCAGCTTCACTTAAGGTGATGTTCTCTAGTTTCATCCATTTACATGAGAATGACAAATTTTCACTCTTCTTTGTGGTTGAGTAAAATTTCATTGTATATAAATATCACATTTTCTTAATCCACCCATCAGTAGTGGGGCATCTTGGCTGTTTCCATAGCTCAGCTATTGTGAATAGTGCTGCAATAAACATGGGTGTGCAGGTGCCTCTGTTGTAAGCTGACTTGCAATCCTTCGGGTATAGGATGCATTTTTTTTAATTCAAATATTCATTGGACAAGTACCCTGCCTTCATGTATTTAGAACCTGTCATCATCTTCCCTCAAATTCTTATACCATATCTTATGGGAATGATGACGAAAACATTTCTCCAAAGAAGAAATGACAGAGTTTCAATTTAACATTTTTCGCCTTCTAATGAGTTACTGGTTCTAGTCAATACTCATCAATGCTGCCAGCATCACAGAAAGATGGAAAACAGAGGTTGTAGCTCATGCTGGAAGTACACAAGACCAGATGTGAAATAAATTGCATTTCCCTGCACTAAAATCAAACCTGAGTCTGTTAACAGAGCAGAGTTCCCAATATTCATACCAAATCACAAATACTTGAGATCCACACATGAAAAGCATTTCAAGGCATCTCACAAGGTAAAAGTTTTACCAAGAATTTATTTTAGTATAACAAAATAAAGTAGGGAGAAGTGGGGGGAAGGGAGAAATATTTCCTGCTCTCCACATGGGAAATGGGAGTAAAGTCTCAAAATGGTGATCTTACCTGTGGTCTTATCCTTTCTGAGCTAGGGGAATACATATGGTCATGTCTACCACCTCTAATCATTAAGACAATGGATCTGAGTAGCTAATATGGGTGCTAACACATGGAGATGTCCTCTAGGTGCACTCAAAACACAGGGGCAATAGGTGATTTTAGAACTTCCTTTGCCATACATGCCTTTCATTCTTTCTGTACCTCTACCCATTCAAAAAGCCTGGCAGCTTCGAACATCTCAAAGAGGAAGGCCCTTTAAGTTCTCCCTATTCTTGTAACTTAGCATCTAAAAGGAGGTGGGAGGGGGGCTATTTGCACTGGCTCTTCAGATTTTACTTCCTCCCTCCAATGTCTGAGTCTGACCCTTTTAATATTTATCAATATTATAATTTCCCTGTCTTCTCATGTATCTATTCTGTGTCATGACCATGTTTGGAGATCTATGTATCCTTGTAGAAAATACAAAGAAGGAAGAGCCATGTTAACCAATCAGAAAAATCCAAAATGTGGAAAGTAATCTAGTTTCTTCAACAACTATGAGGAGGTAAGAAAGGGAGGAGGAGCCGGTAGAGATGGGAGAGAAAGTGAGGGAGGTGAAGGAGAGGGGATGGAAAAGATTTAAGACACTTAAGAACTAATCATAGGGCTGAAGGCATGGCTCAAGGGGTAGAGTGCCTACTGAGCATGCCCAAGGTCCTGAGTTCAAACCCCAGTACAAAAAAAAACAACAACAAAACACAATCCCTCACATTCTATGGACCTTGTTTATAAAAATATTTTAAGCTTTGACTGAGGTGATGAACGGTCATTTTTTTCCTCTTTCCCTTTTCCTGCTGGCTGGAAAATGAAGACATTGTGGTCTACCATGCAGTGGACAGCATACTGGGGACAGCAAACCAGTAAAATGGAAGGTCCCCAGGCCCCCAACAGCTTCATTGCAACTCAGTTGTTTAAACAAGAAAGAAGTGAACATTGTGCCAACAGAGGAATGGCAGAAACTCTACTTATAAGAAGGGCCTTGAACTGAACTTTCCTTGACACCACCCACGGTTATTTGTCTAATATGCTCACCTAACCTGGTTGTGAACACTATGCCCCTCCCCCCATGATGTTTGTGTATTTGAGTAAGAAGACTGATCCATCAAAATGGGAGCTCTTAGGTTTTGCTCTTAGGGGACCATGGACATAATTTCTCATTGATAGTCAGCACACATGGCTTCTCTAGCTTTGAAATCTGAACACTAGTTAGGACCCATCTGTTTAATATGGTATTTTAGGACTTACTGTTATTTGTGATTTTTATCTCGGCACTTTGATCAAGTATTGCAATGTTGTTTCCTAACTATAATTTTATTTAATAGCTAAAGTATGATTTAAATGTTTTGATAAATTATATATAAAACAAATTGGATTTCATTACAGCAATGACAAATTAAATTTTCTCATGCTCTATTTAACACTTTATTCACACAGAAACCCCTAATGGGCAATTAAATCAACTTGCCGAGATGAAGGCTTCTTGCAGGCCACAGGAGCCATATGTTACATCAGACATAAGGCACTTAACAGAAGTAATTCAACAGAACCATGTTATCCATCAGGCAAAATGCATGCAGAGTCCTAGCTGATCTCCCAGGAGCAGAGTGCTATGTGTATTGATTTATTTTCTTGTACTGACTTATTGCTTGGTATAATTCCTATTTTGCTACACAGTTAAGATTCACAAAGCTTTATCAGTTCTACCTCCTGTCTACCTATGATATGTTTTGGACTCATCTACTTCTCTATCTTCACTCCCACATTCCCAGTCCAAAACTATTATCCCCTACCACTTAGATTTGTACAGCAGTGTCTTCTCTGATCCCTTGGTTTCCATTTCAGTCCCTCTAATCCATTTTTCCCACAGCAAATAGTAGGATCTTTTAAAAATATAAATCTGATTATTTTATACTCAGTTTAAAACTCCCTTTGAGATTACATGTGCTTTGAACAAGGACTCCCAGGTTATTCATGGCCCGGCTTTCCCCTCTCCCTCCTGCCGATGGTACTGTCCCTGTTCCACACCTGTTCATTGTGTTCTGTTCACTGCCATCTCTTTCATAGACACCAACACATAAGGGCTTCCTACCTCAAGGTTTGCAGATGTTACGCCCTTTTCCCAGAACATTCATGATCAATTAAATTAGGTAATTTAATTAAACACAAACATAATAAAAGCTCAAAATTCATTAGATCCAGCTTATTTTTCTGTATTTTACTTTTATCCATGCTCTTGAAGTTATATCTACTACAATAATGTATTATAATACTCTACAATGTATATACAGTAGACCCTTGGAATCCATGGATATATGTTCCCTAGGAAACCATCAGTTGAGGAAAAACCTCAAATGCTCAGGATGCATAGAGTTCAGTGCTGTACTGTTGATGTTTGGTTCATTTTTCACGTAACACTGTCCAGTTTCTACTAAAGACAATGCCTCCTTCAACATATCTCAAATTTTCACCTATCACTTCGCGTAAGTAAATTCACTTTTACCTAGCTTTTTGGGCACCATTTGCTTTTGGGGAGGCATATTCACCAAATTAAAGGGCACGGAAACACTCAGCAGATCACACAACGAGTTAAACAGAACTGTTGATACATGGGCTGATTGATTGCTTCTCTGCACCAACTCAGCTGTGGAATGCATGAGTAGAAATTTACAATTTTTGTTTTTGAGACTTCTTTTTGTATTTGTTTATTTATTTTGATCACACTTAGCCAAAGCCATGTATAATAAATCCATATACAACGATGATGCATCTCTTCCAACCCTGCTTTCAGTGGAGTCTTGGTAGCATGAAACCAGCTATAGTAGAAGTATCTACACTGTTGGCAATAATGGCGTCGATGGGTTTTGGTTCTTACTGCACCCTTAAGCTTCTGTTTTCCAGGGTCACGGTCCTGCCTCAAGTTTAGCTTGAATTCTCCTTCTGCCCCAACCTCCAATCAGCATGAACCATAAGATCCTAACCAATCAGATCATGCTGAGTCCCACTGAGAGGTATTTAAGTCCCTGCCCTTCCTGTTTCTCTCTTGGCTCTCTCTGCTCTCTCCCTCTCCCACCCGGCAATAAAGAATCTCTTGGCCAGATCACTCCTCTCCATGTGGTCACTTTTGGGGCCTACATTTGCCTTACATTTGGTGCCTTGACTCGGATCGGGTCTCCCCACTAATCCTGGTGGGACCCCAATTCCGACTCACCCCACAACCACCCTGAGGATGTGACTGGCCAAGACTCATCCTCCCGATCGCCCTCACTCACATCCAACACCAGACATTCTTTGGTGAGTCCACATACCCTTCTTGGGCTCCCTTTGTGGTCTCTCCCTTAGGTGTCTCTGGGGTTTGAGTGTTTTCCCTGTTTGGCTATCTCTGGGGCTCAGATGGTAGAGGGGTTCCCTTCCCTCTCATCCAGCTTGGGTCTATTTTGTCGTGGGTCCCAGAGACCTCCCATCCAAAAAGCCTGACGCCAGGTGACCCATAGCCCCAGGCCCTTTGGCCTTGCATGCCACTAGAACTCAGTGACGACTGATTCTCGTGTGTCTTGTGCTGTTCTTGGGTATTTGAGTCTCGCGGGGATGCCCCACAATTCATAATATCCTCCCATTATAGCCCTGCGGTACTAGGTCCCACAATGGGGGCCACTACGTTCTCTTTGCCATCTGACTCCCCACTGAGATGCCTCCTCAATAATTTGGACACCTTGGGTTTGACCCCAGATATAAAACCAAAAAATTTAATCCACTTTGCACTCAAATCTGGCACATTTATCCTTTAGACAACCAAAGTCACTGGCCCCTTTTTGGGTCTTTAGATCCCAACCTTTTACAGGACATATAACTACTGTGAGCAATCAGGATGATGGGGAGAGATTCCACTATGTCCAAGCCTTTTCATACCTCTGCCTAAATCCAGCCCTCTGCACCACTTGCAAGCCAAAACATGTGCTTCTTGCCCTTGAACCCTCCCTCTGTACTTTCTGTTCCCCTGCGCAGATTCTATCAGCCTGTAAACCAGTTTCTAAATCAGCCAATTCCTCTCCCAAACCTACTCCTTCCCCATGTAAGCAGACTTCTTGCACTGCTTACCATACCAATCTTCTCCTATCTTCCTGAAAAACTTTCCCCGTTATGGAGTTAAGCAAGCCACTCCTTGCCAATTCTGGCCTCAAGATGGTTCCAGCTCTGGGAGAGTTCATGCTCTCTTCCTGTGGGCTGAGACAAAGCCCCGGATTTATTTGGGTATGCCTCATGCTACATTGGTGGAGTCCTATTTGATTATGGCATCTGATGACTGCTTTTCTTCTCCCACCCATCTAATGTCTGTTTTTCCTAAGACAGTGACCAGAGAGTGGAGGTTTCATTTTGCTGAAAGTGTGCCAATACCAATCAATGGGAGGAACCTAGAGACACAAGTGATGGCTAATCCCTTAAGTGTGTGTCATACCTCCAGGCTCTGCCTTCCCCTCCCTTACCTAAGATGTCAGCACACCTTTTCTGCTTCCTCCATGGTCTCACCACATGTCCTCTGTCTCTGTCTGTCTTCCCCTCCCTGGGCTTACTGGGACCCTGCCTCCCATGAAAAACCTGTAGCATGGTACCTTACGACTTAACTTATTCCAAATAGTTTGCCAGGCCTCTCAGTCTAAAGTAACTTTAAATCAGCTGCTTTACAAAAGCACTTACAAAAAACTGCAGCTGTCACTCTCACGCCCTAACTCTGCCCCCATAAGCACGCCCTAACTCTGCCCCCATAAGCGGAGGAAGGAAAACAAACAGGCGCACCTGTGCACAGGATGCCGGCTTCTGGACACAGCAAAAATGCCTGCCATAGCTAAGAAAATCCATAGAGAGGACCCAATACATCCTGGGCTGCCAGCCACAGGTGGCAATGGTTGCAACCCGCTGCCACTTCCCCTAGAATAAACGCGCACAGAGTACACAGGAAGGGGGGAGGGGCGACAGGCCACAGGATCAGGCCTAGGCAGTCAGGGTCATTTGTCCCAGGTGTGTGTGGAGGGAGTGCACATTGCACAAGTCCTGCTCCTAGCCCTACCTCACATCTCAGGGCATCAGACCCAGCCCTTGTAAGCCAATTGTTAGCTCAAGGTTTTAGTTCCAGAAATAACAATATAGACATTACTGTGGTCTCTAAACTTCTCATTTAGAATTTTCTATACCTTTGGCCTCAACATAAATTTTTCCCCCCAAATATTAACACTAGTTGTCCCGTATGACACTGTTATTGGCCTGAAATGCCCTGTGAATGCCCTTCTCTAACTTTACAAATGATTTCTTTGTTAAAAAGTTACCTTTATTAAAGAGGCCACCTGCTGCTAGCCAAAAGACAGGATCCTAACATTCTGTTTTTTCTAGATGGGACCTGCATCTTCCAGTCTTCTGGCTGGTAGATGTTGGAAGCTTTGTACTGAGGTCAGCCTCAGCATGCCTTGGGTGACCAAGAGAAGTGGCCTTCATAGGGTTCCTTAAGTTACAATACCATACTCCAATTAGACCTTTTCTGTAAAAGTAAAAAAGTAAACTGAGGTCCCCTATACAAATTTCTACCTTCTAAGCCACCCCAATACTCAGAACCTCTTAATGAGTGCTTCCCTCTCCAACAGGCAATGGTAGGAAGAGGGCAAGTCTTATGTCCCCTTCCAGTTATCAGATCAAAGGGAAATTAAAAAACATCTAAACAGCTGTACTGATGCCCAAATACATCCAAGTCTTTATCTCTGTGATCCAAACCTTTCAACTGCCATGAAAGGATATTATGCTTCTACTAGACCAGACTCTTATCTCATTAGAGAAGCAATGGGTTCTGGCCCAGGCCACTCAGGTTGGAAATGATAATATGCCTCAAGGAGTAGAGTGCCGCTTCACAAGCAGAAAGTCCTGAGTTCAAGCCCAGTACAGCCAAAGTAAAAAAAAATAATAATAATATTTGGGGCTGAGGAAGTAGCTCAATGGAAGAATGTCTGCCCAGCGTGTGCAAAGCCCTGGGTTCAATTCCCCAGCATTACTAAAAAAATAAAAAATGGTAAAGAAGATAAGTGGCATTAATGTTACTTCAGCCATCTCAGGGTGGAAAAACATAGTTTAACCTAGACCAGATCCCTCATTCTTCAAGTGAGGAAACTGAGGCCCAGAACAGTTCAGAGACTTGCTCTCCAGAGTGTCAGGTGTCAATGTAAAATAACAACTTTACTTTACAGCAACAACTTAAAAAAAAAAAATCCTCTTACCTTTCTACAGCATCTTAAGGACGCTATCAGAAAGCATACCACAGTGGACTCAGAGTCACAGGTGAGAGAGGTTCTCCTCAAAGATAAATTTCTAACAGTCAGCCCCAGATATTCGTAAAAAACTCAGACTGTGACTGAAGGGAAAAGTCCCTGAACCAAGTAATACAGCTAGCCATGTCTGTATTTACGGCTATGTCTGTATGTCCGGGACCTTACTAACAGGAGAGAAAAAGATAAGAAACACCATGGCCTCATTGCTGCTCTCAGAGAGGGCCCCACCCAACTGGGGCCTGTATCCTGAACCTGCTACCATGGTGGGCAGGAGCGGCACTTCTGCAGAGAATGCTTAAGGGGGGACAGCCTGGGAGACAGCCCCACTCCCAACCAGGACCCTGCTCTCTGCAAAGGTAACCACTGGAGGTCTAAGTGCCCCCATCACCAGATGGAAGACGAGGTGCCACCTTCTATGTATTGATGGGTCCAAGCCTCCTGTCCACACTCCACTTCTTGGCATCAATGTTGAAGAGCCATAATGGCAGAAAAACAAAAGGTCATTTTTCTCCTAGACAGTGGAGCCCGTTTCTCTGTTTTACCTTTTTCTCCTGGTCCCTGGTCCAATGACAAAAGTTATCATTTGGGGCAAATCTGGCCAGCCCCTAGAACGCTAGTTTACCTGGCCTCTGGCCTGCTCTTGGGGAGACCTCCTCTTCTGTCACTCTTTCCTCATAGTACCTAAAACTCCAGTGTCCCTGCTGGGACAGGATTTACTATCTCAATTAAAAGCTCAAATTCTCCTCCCCCCCAGGCAGCTATCTCTGCTGCCCCCTCCTTCAGGAACAAAGAAGATTCCATAGTGTGGACTGATGAGATGAGTGTAGGGTGAGCCAGGACGGCCCTCTCTATTCAAATAAAACTCAAATCCCTCAGTTTCCACACCTAAAACAATATTCCCTCAAGCCTGAGGGATGATGAGGCCTTATGCCTATTCCTTAAAACAATAAGTGCTACTTATTAGTTGCTCCAGCTGCTATAATAAAATTCTTATAAAAGTTAATTTTAAAATACAAGTTACAAAGTAAACAGCTGGAAAGGATATAGATAGGTAATAAATGTATTTTTTGGGAAGTTAAAGGAAAAGGAATGGTTTTTTGGATGAGAAGGGATTTTGGAAAGAAGGGTTTGTCCTAAAGATTGTTTCAAATAGGAAGAATAAGGACAAACCATCAAAGGGTTTAGTATGTTGTATGAAGATCTGAGTAAGCTTGAAAAGTGTATAATAAAAGCTTCTGTGTGTGATAAAGTTAAAGTTAAATATAATCTAAGAGTTGCCTAAATGATTTTTAGGGTCATGTCAAACTAAAATCAAATCCTCTATGTCTATGAAATAACAAGGTTATCTTAATTTTGTTCTGCTCTGAGTAACATCTTCAAAAAACCATTACAGAGAAAGATTTTATCAAAGAAATTATTCGTGTTTTCTGCTGATCTTGTCAAGCTTTAAGTACTACTAAATCAGAGTTCATTTACATATTTGCTTATGTGTCTTAAATGACCACCTTGTAACAGTGTTATGTTATACTTTATCTAAATATGGTACAAACATTTAAAAAGTTAAAAGTGTCAATTTATATAAAATAATAAGCTAAAACTCTCTTTTATCCAAGAGTGTTACATTTAAATCCTGACAGCCCCTGCCTCCCACAGGTCACCTACCTAGGTGTGGCCTTAAAGGGACAGACTCACTCACTCAGTCATAAATGCATCAACCCAATCTTCTGTTTCCCAACCCCCATTCCATAAGACAGCTTACAGCTTTCCTGGCAGTTATAGGATTTTGCAGAATTTAGATTCTTAGGTATGTAGTCTCTGAACAGGCACCTTTTTATGCTCCTCGTAATATTCCTATTTGGGTCTTAGATAATGAATGGCCATCCCTTTCTCTTAGAAAAACTTGCCTCCAACAAGACAACAACAGACTCTGCTCCTCTGGCTGACTACCTGCCTTCTCAGGGAACTTCTCAGAGAGCATGCAAACCAGATCCTGCCCCACCCTATAACAATTTCTGTTAAACCAGGTCATCTTGTTCTCCTAAAAGGATCTTCTACCCTCTCCATTGGGACTTTGATGGACCAGCCCTCATCTGGTCATTCTCATGACACCCACTGCTGTCAAGCTCAATGGGTTCCCCCAATGGTGGCACCTCTCAAGAAACAATTAGAAAATGGAGAAGGGAATTGGAGGACTCTTGAAATTGTCTAGGGAACAACATTTCACAGTGGTTCTCCTGGCCAATGCCCATCCTAATGCCTATGTTTCTTGCTCTCTTATTCTTAAGCTTCCTCCCTTGTATCATACCGCATGTCTGCTATTGCTAATCAAAAGTTTAACCAGCTTCTCCTCCAAGGATACTGACCCCTGATAGCACAACCAGAGGACACCTATAATGGACCCTACCAGGACACTGGGTTATAAACATCAAGACCCCTGCTACATCAAGGACGCCTGCTACAATTCCTCGACTCCCGATACCCACCATGCGGAGGTCAGAGGATTGGCTCAAGACTCTTTATGACCTATGGCTACAAGGGACCTTCATCAACTTCAGGGAAGAGGAAATTTTCATTTTTGGAGCCTGGGTGTACACCATCATGAGACTCACCACCCCAACATTGTTTGCCAACTAACCCTCCCTTCCCCTACGCCGCCCCTTGCCAGCTCGAAGAAGCCAGAGTGAACACAACACCCCCCTTCCTTAACAAACAAAAAAGGGAGGAATGCTGGCAATAATGGCGCCGATAGGTTTCAGTTCTTACTGCACCCTTAAGCTTCTGTTTCCCAGGGTCACGGTCCTGCCTCAAGTCTAGCTTGAATCCTCCTTCTGCCCCAACCTCCAATCAGCATGAACCATAAGATCCTAATCAATCAGATCATACCTGCCGAGTCTCACTGAGGGGTAATTAAGCCCCTGTCTCTCTCTCTCTCTCTCTCTCTCTCTCTCTCTCTCTCTCTCTCTCGGCTCTCTCCCTCTCCCACCTGGCAATAAAGAATCTCTTGGGCAGATCACTCCTCTCCACATGGTCAGTTTTGGGGCCTACATTTGCCTTACATACACTATAGAAATTGGCAAACACTATACATTGGGGCTTTTTTTTGGGGGGGAGGAGTGTTAGGAAAGCCCCTCTCCCAGATGTGAAACATTTTCCAGCATACCATTGCTTATACTAAAACGTCTATGCTTTCTTTCAATTATTTGACCCAATATAGTTACTCTAGTTACCAAATAGCTTTCCAGTAATACTGTAAAATCTTTAGAATATGCTTTCTCATATAGTCATGTAATAATTCTATGAGATGGATATAATGATCTCACTTTATTAGCATGAAAAGAGGTATAATATAGAGAAGTTAATGAAATTAGGCTGCTACACAACAGAGCTATGGCTTGAAGATATGCTTGATTCTAAAGCTCATGCTTTCTTCACCAAATAATATGAAAAATTTTAGGGACTATTTCTTTTTTGTTTATGTATAACTGGAGAAACAAGAAATTTTCCAGGAAGGTGGGCATTTGGTGAAAGAGAGAACTGTTAGAGTTGCAGGAAAAGGCAGGGAGAATGCAGAGAAGAGGTGTGTTACTCAGCTTTTTTCATCACTGTGACAAATACCCAAGAGAAAGAACTTACACAGAAGAAGGATTTATTTTGGCTCCTGGTTTTAGAGCTTTCAGTCTGGGTCCATTGCTTTGGGCCTGAGGCATGGCAGATCATCATGTCAGTGGACATGCATGAAGGAAGAAGCTGTTCACCTCATGGCAGGAAGCAAAGAGTGACAAGAATGAGCTAGGGACAAAGTATATCTTTCCAGGACATGTCTCCATTGATCCTCCACCCCCAACTAAGTCCCACTTTCCACAGTTCCATCACCACCTAACAGTCTATTCAGATTTTGAATCCATTAATGGGTTAATCCATTTATGAAGGCAGAGCCATCATGATCCAATCACTTTCCCAAAGCCCCACCTCTGAACATTGCTTTTACTGGGGACTAAGCCTTCAATATACAAGCCTTTAGGGGTGAGTCTTCACATCCAAATCATAACAAGGGGCTTTATGATCTTGGGATAGACTAGATACTCTATATAGTTATACTATTATCTACCTATGACATCACTAATATTGGGGAATAGAATTGATTATCTACCTATGACATTATAACATTGGGGAAATAGAATTATCACTTTTTCACATTCCTTTCTAATTTCTGACTAGTATAGTGACAAACATTTATAGTAACCAATAAATAATAAGACTGACATAATAAGGAAGAACTTTTTTTTAAAAAAAAGACTTGGTAGTGAGCTCTTTTTTGGTGGGGGAGATTATATGAACTTCCTTGAAGGTAATAGTTGCTTTTGCTAGAATGTTTCTGAGTGTGAACAAGGAAAATCTCTAGACTGGAGAGACATCAGGACTATGGGTGACAATCCAGGGCACAATCTGAGAATGGACTCAGTTACCTGTCAATGGCAGTTTAATTCCCTCAACTCACTTGTATTTCTCCTTTAACAGCATTACTACTTATACTGTAATAGTTACCTAATAGAATTGTAGTATTGTGAATTTACAAGACATGGAGGAATTTTAGTTGTAAGTCAAATGATACCAAGAAAATTTTCTGGTAAACTCTCTCTCATGCCTCAGACCTTGGACCCTAACCCAGTTCTAATGAGTTCTATTGATGTGGGATTAGAAGAATGAGTCTCAGATTTTAGCATGCTTAAGAAATACTTGAGGAGCTTGCAAGGTGTCAGTTTCCAGACTCTGGAAGTTCTGATTTTTGTTCACCTAGACTATTGCTCAGGTGCTTGCATTTTCAGCACATTCCTTGGGAAATGCTGCTGCAGCTTATCCAGGCCCCAGACACTTAGAACCCTTATCTAGAGTGAAGCATGTTGGTAGTGATTGTGGCAGGTGTCATTTGTTCCTGCCACAGCTACTCTAGAAAGACCCAAAAGGAGAACATAGATATATATATGCCTGTTAAGCAGGAAGGGCTGCCTTGAGGTCTGAAGCAGAATCTAAGCTCTCCATAAAGGTGTGATCACAGGTTGGCCTAAATACTATGAGATTTCTTAAAAAAATTGCAGCCAGGAGTGAGTTTTTATCCCACCCTCCTGTGATTGCATTTGTGCCTTAAGAGCCGATGAGAACTTGACTAGTCAATTGTCTAGGGGAGTAAGGAATTTTGGAGTTATCTTTTTTGGCTCCCGATCTCTGCATCCAATGGTGTGCTGGGCACAAAACTGGAACATGTCTCAGCTCCTGCAAGTTGATACTTTAATGATTATGGGGCTATATTCAGGAATCCTAACACTTACTCTAAGAAACTGCTAACAGTATTAATTGGGATGATGTGCATAGAACACCTAGCAAGGATCTGGTATAAGGTAGGTGATAGCAAGTGGAAGGATCTGGCTGCAGTACTTACCACCTTGTGGGTCTCCAGGGCAAATCCGTGAATCTGGTTCAGGGGGTCAAGTTCTCTTTTTCTATCACATTTATGTAAATATCACTTCTCAAGCTAGAAGAGGGTTGGAAAGGACAGATGGGGAGGACAGTTCTTTGTTCAACGTATACGAGGAAGAGGTGCTGAATAAATTGTCTTCTTTCCTTTTTTCCTATATAATTATTTTCAAATCTTCACTTTTTTCTTTAGCCTTTTCTTTAGTCTTTCCTAATCTCTATAAAGACACACACACACACACACACACACACACACACACACACACACACACACACATTTTAAGGCCTCCCATTACCCGTAGATGAAGGCCATGTTCCTCATTCTTTATGTTAAAATCTATTCTTAAGGTTCTCCAGGCTACTTTACTTTCCTTCTTTACTGGTGTCATATTTGAAATTATTCTTCCTATTTGGTCAAAGCTTAAAGCTGTTCTCTTCATATGCTTGCCCTTTATAACTGGTAGGCCCTTTTCAAGCTTTTATATGAGAACACAATCTTCCTTTTCAGTACACGCCTGGGTTCTCCCATCTTTCTTAGTAGTTTTGCCAGCTGACCTCAGAGAACTGACAGTTTTTCCTGGCTTTATGTTACACAGACAGGCCTTCTTCACTTTTTTACAAGACTCTTACGTGTGACTCAATAAATTGCTTGCCATTCTTGCAATATCTTAGTGTTTGTTTCTCTTCAACAAATGTTCATTCAACCAAAGCCTACATAAATCCAACAAAGTATCAAACAGTGTGCTAGATTTTGTGCATATAAAATGAATAAAGCACTATTTCTTATTCATTAGTTATGCCTCAGTAAAACTGGGGTAAAATCAATATTTCTGCCTAGGAGGAGCTCATAGTCTAGAAAACAAAGGTAGGCACGACATGTATATTATACTGCAGTCTGCTAAGTATCACACACTGTGCTATGAAGAATTAGAACTTCCTCCAGAGGATGTTGATGAAAGGTCTCACAGGAAGTGACTTTTCCATTAGTGTTGAAACATAAGCAGAAGTTTACCAACCAAAGCACAAGGGTGAGAATGAGGGAAAGGGAAAAATAGGGCATCTAAAGAAAGGGAAGCAGTGTGCAGAGGCTTTGAACTTGTGTGCTCAGGGAGGTGGATGAGTTTGGTGTGACTGTGTGGCACAGTGAGTGAAAGGGATCCAATTGAGAGGGCACAGCTGAAGTAAAGGATTGAATTTTATTCTACAGGCAAGAGGAGAAAGAGGAAACTAGTTGAACAGGAGAGAAGCAATCAGGTTTGTCTCTTATATGCTGTATCATTACTGACTCAATTATATGGTGTCCGGGTTTTGAAGTTTGGAAGGAATGTGCTTCGTTTGCTTAATCGGAAGAGCTTTCTTTTCAGGTCTAGAAATGGCATGTTTTTACTATATCCAGATTTACTCAATCCTCCCCCAGTGCCCCCTCGTACTTATGCTAAGAGCGCCAATTCATTACCCGGACCATATCCTTCAAGTGTCCGGCTCTTGGCTAGAGTTAGGCATGTACTGACAGCTTTTTGTCCCTTTGAAGCCCATTTTTCCGTTTTGAGACTTTTTCTTCATTTATGCAGACATTGTCTTTAAATGCATGTCCGCGAAGGAGAAAGAAAAATATAAAAATAAATAAATAGATAAATAAATAAATGCACGTCCGCTATTTGACTTATCCCACCCTTCATTTCAATCACTTAACCATCCACCACTAATAGCCACACCCACCCAAGAATTTGCAAACGCAGGAAGTTTGTCCGCCACAGCGCGCCGTATGACGTCACGGCGCGCAGGCGCAGTTCCCGGCTCCCAGCGGCGTGTTCCTCTTTGCCCGGGTTCCTGGTGTCCTGCTAGGTGAGCGACGCCGGCTCCTCACAGTCCGCTGCGGCGCGCGCTTTGCTCCGGCCGCTCGCTCCTCAGCCCTTCAGCTCCCGGGGCCACTGTTCCGACCCGCACGCCCCCACCGGCGATAGACCGATGGCCGAGCGCGGGGAACTCGATCTGACCGGCGCCAAGCAGAACACTGGAGTGTGGCTGGTCAAGGTAACACGTTCGCGAGCCTCCCTCGGCGCTCCCTCCAAGAAGCCCTTGAAGTAACTTGACAGTACGCCCCGTGGGTCTTGAAAGTTCTGCACGACCATTGCCTTAGAGCTTCCCACGCCTTAAGAGACGGGAGGCAGCGCTTTGACAGCTTAGAGATAAGAAAGTTAGTTTAGGGATGAAATGTGCCTTCCAGCCATTTGCTTTTCTGAATCCGTCTGGCCTAGAGGTCTCCTTTCCTTCCTGGGGCCCAGTTCTGCTGTCCCCGTCTTCAGCAGTACATTTTACCCCAGACCTAGATATTCCTTGGGTTTTTTTCTTGGCGAAACGAATTTTAGTCAAGAAATTATAGAAGGGACGGGCGCTGGTGACTTATGTCTGTAATCTTAGCTACTTGAGAGGCTGAGATTGGGAGGACCACTGTTAGAGGCCAGCCGGGGCAAATAATTCTAGAGACCCCCCCCATCTCCAAAATAACCAGAGCAGAATGGACTGGAGGAGTGGCTCAAGTGGTAGAGCACTTGCTTTGCAAGAGTGAAGCCCTGCGTTCAAACCCCAGTCCCACCAAAAAGAATCTGTAGAAGTTAGTTGACTATCTGGTTTCCATACACATTTCTCTTCCAGAAAGTGGAACTGGTCCCCGAGTACTGTTGAAGTGTTCTCTAGGTTGATGGTCCTTCATGGAGCGCCCAGAATAACAGAGCTCTGAATTCACTGGAGGAGAGAGCATTGAGCTGGAGAGTTCTGTTAGAGCACAACTGGGTCTCGTGAAACTATCAGAAATATGTCAAGACGGCAATCTTGGTTATCCCTTTGTAGGCGCTTTTTCTTTTTTTTTTGGTACTGGTGTTTGATCTCAGGACCTATACCTTGAGTCACTCCACCAGCCCTTTTTTGTGATGGTTTTTTCCAAATAGGGTCTCTCTGCACTATTTACCCGGGCTGTCTTCGAATCTTGATCCTCCTCATCTATGCCTCCTGAGTAGCTAGGTTCACAGACGTGAGCCACTGGCTCTGGCAGAAGGCACTATTTGTGCTTTGCTTTTTCGTATTAGGGATTGTTATTTCTTAAAGGAGTTTCATAAAACTTAGGCATATTTAAATGTGATCGTGAAAGTTGTTGAACCTTAAATAAAATATAAGAATGCTTTATTTTTTATTAATAATAATTGTTATTATTTTTGGTGGCACTGGAGCTTGAAACTGAGGGCCTTCCACTTGCTAGGCAGGCCCTCTACCACTTGAGCCACACCCCCAGCCAGGAACCCTTGGTTATTCATGTTTTATCAACATGTTTGGTTTCCATCAACCAAATCTAAGAAGTCCTTTCTGTCCACTTCTCTAAAACAACTCTCTTAGATCAAACCTGTGGTATATCTTTCAAAGCACTGGCCACAGTGTGAGGTGTGTCTGTGTTCACAAGTTCAGTGTTGGTTCCCTTCTTCCCAGCAATAAATACACCCACACCCTCACAAAAAATCACATTCTGTGAGAACAGGACCATTGTTTATCATACTCAAAATAGTGTTTGGTACATGGTAATTATCCAACCAATATGTGATCAATAGATCTCTCTCTTCATGTGTGTGGCATTTGTTTGCCTTATTTCACAGCTATGACTTAAAAAGATGGAGTGAATGGGCATTTCTGTCTCTAACTGCTTGTTCAATGGAAGAGAGTCATTAGGAGAGCTCCACTAAACACCAAAGAAAAGACTTGAAAAAATGGTGGGTCTTGATGATGCATTTTGGTTTGGAGCACAGTAAATGCTCAATAAATGTTTGGCAAAACAGGATTCGGATGAGTGGACAGTAACATACCATGGGGAGTGGAACAGAAATGTTAGGCTGAAAATGCATGTTAATATTGTGTGTCCTGAAAAGCAAAAGGAGATCCTAGAGCAGAGGGTTGTATAAATAAAGGTGAGGGAGGACTACACACTCAGATTGTCATATGGTAAAATGGAAAGGCCCTAAAATTGTAGTCTGTAGGAAGGTTTTGAGTAGGGCAATGATGCAAAAGATTGTTTTAGAAAAAAAAAGTTTGACATTGTGCAATACAATTTAGAGAGAAGGGTAAGCAGAATCAGAATTTAAAAATTTTCACAGAATCATAGGTATGTGCTAATGAAGCCTGAAGAATTAGCGAAACTTTTTCAGTAAAAGTTGTTAGAATTTGGTGACAGCTCAACTCCTAGAAAGACTTGAGCTCAAGACAATGATTTGTTCGTGACTTCAAAAGGTAGCTGTGGGCTCGGACTGTGGCTCAAGTGGTAGAGCACCTGCCTGGCAAGGGCAAGGTCCTGAGTTACAACTACAAAAGGTAGTTGTAATGTTTTGTTTTTAGTTTTATTGTATCAACATCAATTTGGCATGTTGTGTTTCTTATTTTATGTATCAAAGAAATGAACAGACTTGTAAATATATCTTTCTAGAATGGAAAGAGAATGGAGAGGTGAGGGTATTGGCAAGAGCTATTCCAGGTCTAACTAAAAAGCTCTCTAGCCTATAGTGTTTCTATTCTAATCAGCCTTCCTCAAGTAAGCATTTTGACTAGTGTTTGTTGGAGGAGATGAACATTATCCCTTGTGAATGAGGTGTTTTTCAACAGCTCATATGCCACCAACTTCAGTTTTTACTTCACAGATGAGCAAGCACGTGGACATAGGTAGCCAAAGAGAAAGCTATATGTCAGGGAGAGATGATACTGGAATGGGTGATGTGATGGTTATCTTAATTGTTACCTTGACTGGATTGAGAAACATCACCTCTGGGTCTGTCTGTGATGGCCTTTCAGATCTAATTATATCAAGAGGGCACACAGACCTAATGAATGGATTAATTTCTTGATGGATTTGTAATATAATGACATTTTTGGGAGGTGGTAAAAGGTGGGAGGTAGAATCTGGTTAGGGGAAGTAGGAGGTCCCTGGGGTATATAGGTACTCATCTATATTTCTCAGATGATAATAAATTAAGGATTATGGGATTAGATATCTTGCAGAACATGGAACAGTGGTTTAAATTTAGTTCTGCTTGGCTACAAAGCTTGTACCAGCACTAGAGGATGTCTTTTGTATCCACTTGGGTATCTTTACTGGGTTCCGTCTCTGGAGATTCATATGTGGGGTGGGGACACATCTTGGTCTTGTCAGTTCTGTATATTGAACTGAAAGAAAACATGAGAGTAAATAATTCCTGTTCTAGAGTAGGTTCCTGGACAGAGGATTCTGAGATAGAGATTTATAAGCAGGATTTTTAGGGAGTGCTCTTGGGATTCACACTCATGAAAGGAAAATTGTAAGTAGCAGAGGATGTGATGCAGTTCCAGTGAAAGCCAAGGATGATTCCACAGGTAGCCCTCTAGAGTTGTCCTGAGTTGCTGTGAACTATGCCCTATTTCTACCAATTATTTGATGTGGATTGCCCCAGGAAGAGGGCATGTCTGTGATCAAGGGGTTCTATCTTTAGTGGGCAATTTTAAAGAGGACTAATAGCTAAAGATTGTCTGTTGTCCACACTCCCAACAGTAGAGGAACTAAGGCCTTCAGTCCCAAAGGTAGTGTATGATTGTTATATCAAAATGTCCACTGCAGTGCCCTTAAATTGTTTGTACTCTGGGAGAAACAGGGCTTTGGCGACTAGTAGTTATGGAACTAGCTATTCAGTGGTACAGAGTTGCCAGAGAAGCTTAGGGAAGTAAGTTTTGCACAAACCACTTTAGCATTTTGGCTTCAAAAGCAGGGTTGCCCTTAGTACTCTGCCTAACTGAGTGAGTGGATAGAGAGATTGAGTCATCCAACAAACTTTCAGTGATTGCTGATCACTGTGCTATTTTCTAAGTATATAGTAATGAGCAAGAAGGTGCTCATTATAGAGTCCTTGCTCTATAAACTAAGACTTATAGCCCAGTGCAGGAGACAGACATCAATCAAATGTTAATCGTTAGGAAAATAATTACAATCAGAGAAGGATACTGAAGCAAGAAATACTGTTCTGTGAGTGAGAATAGTGAAGAAACTTGACCTGGTCTATTGGGTGAAGATAGGTATCCCTGAACAAATAACACTTAAGTGAATAATTTTTTGTCACTTTCTCTGATTTGGGGAAATTTGAGAAAACATCTGTTATAGCTATTACCTCGTCTCCATCTGATTTTCAGTAATGAGTGTGGCGACAGTCAAGCAACACAGATACCTTATAAGTGATATGTTGACAAGAGTGTTTTGTAGCTTTTGAACCATATATACCATTGCTTCTTCTTTTTCCGCCCTACTCTTTTCACACTTAATTGGCTGGGATTTCTGGGAATTTCATTTCCAAGGAAGTAAGAAAATCAGTTAGGATTTCTCAGTATTGTTGATAGGTGTGTGGGATGAGGACTAAATATTGGCTGTGTACTGTTTTTTTAACAGTATGCAGACCTTTGGTAATCCTGTGATCAGGCTCAGTGGTGCGGTAGGGAGGAAAGCCTATCTAGAACTGATGTAGACAGCTTTCTCAAGAAGTTTTGCTATAATGATAGGTAGAGAGATGGGACATTGGGTGGAAAGGCTATGGAATCTGCCCTTAGTAGGTATATGATCTTGAGCAAGATAGTTGGGGAGAGTGTCAAGAATATTTTTATTATTAACAGTATTAATTTTATAAAACAGTGGATTTATTATAGCATTTTCATACTTTGATCATATTTGTCTTCCATAATTCTCTCTTATGCCCCCTCCGTGATCCCTTTCCTCTTCTCTAATAGTCCCCATTTAGCAGGTGTTCCCCTTGAACAAGCTAGTTAACTGCTCTGTGCCTCGCTTTCCTCACTTGTAAATGGGAGAAAAAATAGAATTGTATGAGGATTAAATGATTAGTATATTTTAAACACTTAGAAGAGTGCTTCTTGGTTAATGTATTAGTTATTACTGCTATATAACCTATTACCATAAACTTCATAGCTCTAAGCAACATGCATTAATTGTACAGTTTCTGTGGCTTAGGAGTACTTGTACAGCTTAGTTTGGTCTTCTTCAGATTCTTTCACAGCTGCAATCAAGGTGTCAATCAGGGTTATATTCTCACTTTTAACCTTGAGTGGGGAAGGATTGCTTCTGAATGCATGTCATTTTGTCAGATTTCATTTCCTATGGAGTTGTTGGAGTGAGTTTAAGGTGGCTCTTAGAATCTGCTCTTAGTTTTTTGTCAGATGGGCTACTCCAACATGGCAGCTCTATCATCAAAGTTATACAAATTGAGAAAGCAATGAGAAAGGAGGCAGTACAGAAGACACAATCTTATGTAATCAGAGAAGCAACTTCCCACCCTTTGCCAAGACTCTCAGATTCTGCCCACACTTAAGGAAAGGGGATAAAACACAAGGGTGTGTTATCAGCAGGTGCAGATCATTTGGGACCATGTTAGAATATCCTGCCACATTAGTATGTACACTATGAGTGTTGGCCGCTATTATCATTCTGATGGGATGTAGAGAAAGAGATAGAGAAGAGAAAATAGAATTAAAGGAAAGATGTCTTTGATTAGACAACAGGGAAAGAAATTGAGTGTGTACAAGTGGAGGGATTGGCCTCAGTTCATCCATTGCTTCAAAAGGGGGAAAGCAGAGTAAAAAGATCCAACTTGGTTAAGTGGCAGATTTAGAAGTTCTCTTTTGTCTTTCCTCATTGGAAGAGTAAGTTCAGTCATCAGCACTGAGGGAGGAGAAAGTAAGGTAGGTCCGAGAAGTGACTAGAATGCTAGAGTCATCTGAAGAGTAGGGGATTGAATTGACCAGGGAGCCATGGTTAACTTGCCAGGCATCTCTAAGGGCTTACTTACTTGATGTGCATAACCATGGGTTTAAAGGAGACCAGTTAGCAGGATTTTGAGTGTTCCTTCAGCTGCCCAGGTGCGGATGTGGAGGGAGATGACATTTTAATCAAGATTGAGGTTCTGCTGGGCTGGTATGGTGGAGGGGTAAGGGAATGATTACAGTGATGGACTGGGAATTCTAGCTTTATTAAAGAGAGAAGTAACGACAGATTTTAATTAGTCAGAGAATTGAAAAGGTGGAAGAATTACTGGAATTCAAATACTGAGGAGAGAGCTGGGAAGTCAGGAGATAGAATGGTTGCTTGAAATACAGGTTATGGAAGGAATACTGTTAATAATGAGAAAGTCTTAGGGTATCAAGAAATAGGGTATTGAGCCATTAACTAGGAATGTTACGAAGATAATATACCATCTTTTTCCTAAAGACTCTTTTAGGAATATAGCTTGTGATGGATTGATGGAGTGGACTGATATCTAAAGAGGAATTTTTCCTTGCTTTAGAGTAATTAACTTGTATATTCCCTGGAGTTAAAAAATCAAAGACAAAGCAAGAAGCAAGGGCTACCTTGCTAGGCAGTATTTCAAGACTGAGGCCATAAGGTAATAATTTATACAGCCTAAGGATTCACAGATTTTATTTGATGTAACAGAATTTGTAGAGATCTTGGATTTAGTTGTAAACATTTGCTGCTGCTTTTGTTGTTCTCACGTAGGTGCTGTTTTAATTTTATATATTTTATCAAAAATTTCAACTTACATATAAAAACACAAAATTCATACATATGATTGTTTTTTCACCTGAACTCTGGGCTGAGCACTTGCTAGGCAGGCACTCTATCACTTGAGCCACACTTCCAGCCCTTTTTGGTCTGGTTATTTTGCAGCTAGGGTCTCACTATTTTCCTAGGTTGGCCTGGACTAAGAACCTCCTATTTTATGCTTCTTGCTATAGCTGGGATGCCAGGCACATGCCACCACACCCAGCTTTTTTTCTATTGAGATGGAGTCTTGAGACTATTTGCTCAGCCTGGTCTTCCTAATTTCAGCCTCCTAAGTAGCTAAGATTATTGGTCTGAGCCACTGCCTCTCAGCTCCATATGATGTTACATAAATACATCATATAACCAGGTTAATAATAATCATTCTTCTCGAACATCATTTTTTTTATAGCAAAAACATTCAAGATAATTTCTTCTAGTTTTGGAGATATACATTCCATCCTGTCTATAGTCACCATACTGTTCAATAGCACACCAAAGACGTCTTACTCCTAACTGCAATTTAGTAACTATTGATCAGCCTTTCTCATTCTTTTCTCCTCCCTGTCCTCCCCAGCCTCTGGTAACCACTATTCTACACTCAGTTTCTTTCTTTTTTTTCTTTTTCTTTTTGGTGGTACTGGAGTTTGAACTCAGGGCTTTGTGCTTGCAAAGAAGGCACTCTACTGCTTGAGCCATGCTTCCAGTCCCTTTTTTTTTTTTGCTCTGGTTATTTTGGAGATGGGGTCTCATGAGCTATTTGTATGCACTGGCCTTGAATGTCTATCCTCCTGATCCCATCCTCCCAAATAGCTAGTATTATAGGCATGAACCACTGGCATCTGGCTCAGGTTCAACTTACTTATTTTTTTTAATAATTCACATATAAGTGAGATCATGCACCATTTGTTTTTCTGTGCCTGATTTACTTCTTTTAGTCTAGTGATCTGCAGTTCCATTCATGTTGTCACAAATGACAGGATTTCATTCTTTTTTATGGCTGAATAGTATTTCCATTATATGTTTAAATGGATAATGAAAATATTTTATATATACGTACACATAATATGCACATACACATCTGTCCATCAGTTTAATGAACTTTTAGGTTATTTCTGTTTTTTGGCTATTGTGAATAGTGCTACAGTAAACATGAGTGTGCAGATGTCTGTTCATCATACTGATTTCATTTCATTTGGATATATACCCAGGAATAGGATTGCTGGATTGTATGGTACTTTTCTTAATTTTTTGAGAAGCCTCCATACTGTTTTCCATAATAGTTGTACTAATTTTCATTCCTACCAACAAAGTACAAGGATTCCCTTTTCTCCACATCCTCTAGCACTTGTTATTTTTTGTTTTTTTTTTTGATTAATAGTCATTCTTTTGGAAGCAAAGTTATATCTCACTGTGGTTTCAGTTTGCATTTGTCTGATAATTAGTGATATTGGGTTTTTCCATATACTTGTTGGCCGTTTGTATGTCTTCTTTTGAGAAATAGCCACTTAGTGCATTATTATTTTAAAAATCAAGTTATTATTATTACTATTTTTGCTATAGAGGTTTTTTTGTTACTTATATATTCTGGATACTAACTCCTTGTTAGATGTATAATTTGTATTTTTTTTTCTCCCATACTGTAAGTTGTCTCTTTGTTGATTATTTCCTTTGTTGTACAAAGGCTTTTAGTTTGGTATAATCTCATTTACCAGTGCTTGCTGTGTCTTGTTCAAAAAAGTCTTCAATAATTGCATTGTCCTGTAGCGTTTTCCCTGTGTTTTCTTCCCAGAGTTTCATTGTTTTGTGATTTACATGTAAATCTTTAATATATTTTGAGTTGATTTTTGTAACTGATGAGAGATATAGGGGTCTAGTTTCATTCTTCTGGAATGACATAGGGATACCCAGTTTTCCCAGCACCATTTATTGCTTTTAGCTAATCAGTATCCATTTACTCTAACATTGTAAGAGCACCTTGGTTTTACTTATGGTAATTACCACTGGGTTTTCAGTCTGTGTGTTTCTAATGGTACTGAGTACCCCTCCCCAAAGATGTCATTAACTCTGGCAGGCCAGTGAAAGTATCTCATCTCCGAGTATAGTGATAGGCCCAGGGATGGGCATGTGACCCAGTTAGTGCCACGAGAAACAGATTTTGGCTATGGACTTTAGGAATGAGACTCCTCTTTAGGAGCTGCTTCAGCCATGATGTTACACAAAAGTAGAGTCAGAATGGGGGAGAGAAGAGAGAAGAAATGGTGACAGTCCTCATAGCATCATTGAGCCCTTACTCAAGCCACCTTAAAGCCACCTCTGGAACTCTTAGTTACTTGAGTAAATAAATCTTTATGTTTAAGTGAATTTTCTCCATAATCAAAGGAGACTTAATGGGTAGGTGCTTACAGTAATAAGTAGTTTGCCAAATCCTCTTATCTTGTTTGAATGAGTGGAATGCCGTATAGCTGAAATTTTGTTAATATGTGTAATCTTCAAAACTCCCTTCCCCTTAGATCTCTATGCATAGTCTATGGCATGAATACCCTCATGAAAAGCAGTGTGGGTTCGTAAAGGGAACATCAGACCAAACTCAAGTCAAGCCTTGTGTCTGATACTAGCTAACTGTTGTTTCACCCCTTCACACTCCATTCACTTTATTTGTAGAGTGAGGAGAATGATGGTGGATTTTCAGGGTGACTGGAATTATTAAGTGGGACAATTGATGTAGAATGTCCAGCATGGTATATGACATTATTTGCTTCCTTTCTCTTTCTCTTCCCAACCTCTAGCATATTGTCTGACACATGGTAGTAGTTCAGTAAGTTAGTGTGAAGAATGCATATATAGTTGAAAAATACCACCAGGCTCTTCTTTTTACCCTTGTATTTTTGAATTTTTTATGTATTCAGGGTACTGCAACTTATTTGACTATTAATAGTCAAGCTTTTTTAAAAATTGTTTTTCAAATGAAATCTTGCTAGGTATGCCTTTTCCTTCCCAGCTTTAACAGTTATCTCTGATTCAGTTATACATTTGTGTTTGTGTTGTTATTCCAAGATTATTGTGAGAAATAGTAATGACACCCAACACCTAGTGAGTACTTACTCTGTGTAAGGCATCATGCCTCATTCTTCATATAAAGTTCTCATTTACTTCTCATAATCGGATAACCTTAAAGGTATGTACTGATTCCAGAGTCCAAACTTCTTAGAAGATACAGGTTAAGGTACATAGTAGAGATTCAATATGTATTATTCCACTTTCCTTTTTTAGAATTAAAACCCTTCTGATTACATGTGTCCAGTTTATTATTTAGGCACAATATAATGTTCTGGTTAAGAATGCAGGTCTTAGAACATAGAGCCTGGAGACTGCCTGGGTTTAATTTACTGATTATATGTATAACCTTGGGTAAATCGTATAATCCCTGGGTACCCTATATTCATCATTTGTGAAATGTTTTGCTTCATTTCAGGTTCCTAAATATTTATCACAACAGTGGGCTAAAGCCCCTGGAAGAGGTGAAGTTGGGAAACTGCGAATTGCCAAGTAAGTTATTTACATATCATTGACATTTTAAAAAGTCATTTTTGAAATTTTTATAAGTAATTTTGAATGTGATTACTGTCCTTGGATAGATAGAGCATTTACATAGAAGGTGAAAAGTACTGAGCATGGCAAGGCTCGCCAGGAGATGGTTAGATACCCTATAAAGAGATGTGTTTATGCACATGCAGACACACACTCATCCCCACACACATTCCCACACTCACGTTTATTGGTAAAACTTATTAGCAGTGAAGGAGCAGAGTATGTAGTTCCCAGATCCCTCCATCACCTGCAAATCGTGTGAGGGGTTGTACATGAGTCAGGCATAACTGGATGCCCCAAGGAAAGTGCTTCAGTAGGACTTTGCCACTGTGTAAAAGGTAGGGAGCATCTAGTAAACTAGAGATGCTTCAGAAGCTCAGTTGGTGTCAGCCTACACTTGTGCTCCATTCTTTGCAGCCATTTACTTTTTAATCCAGCTCCAGTTGGATTCTTATATGTACTGCTCCATTGAAACAGCTCTTATGTGTTACCAATATTCTCCTCTTTATCAATTAGTTTTTGGCTCATAATAACCCATTCCCAAACTTAGTGACTTAGAACAAAAACCATCTTATTGTTCATAATTCTATGGATTGGTTTTCGTTGGGGCTGACCTGGCTGGTCTTCTGCCTAGAATGACATCATTAGATGTCTGGTGGCTTGATATCAGCTGGGGCAAAGGCCATGTTCATTTATATGGTAGTGAAAGAGATTCTAGTAGCAAAAGAGAGGTGCAGCCTCAGTCCAGTGTACAAGCATTTTGTAAGCTTTTGCTTGTGTCTCTTTGCCAAAGTCCTCTTGGCCAAAACAACTCACACAGCCAAGCCCAAATTCAAGAGTGGGCCCTAGATTCTCATGCCAAAGAATTTGTCGTTGCAAAGAATTCCAACTATGGCATGGCTCAGATGTAGAGTGTGTGCCTAGTAAGCACAAAGCCCTGAGTTCAATCTCTGGTACTGCAAAAAAAAAAAAAGGGAAGAGGGAGGGAGGGAGGACATTTTTATAGTCTGGCATATCCACATTCGTAACTCAAATAGCGCCCTGTTACTTGACCTTCAACAAAAGTTGATTACTTCTTTCCTGAAAACTTTTTTTTTCACTTCATGCCTGGGGCAGCACTCTTTTACTTGTCCATCATTGGCTGTTCTTTCTTAGTTTCTCTTCCTACCCTTGCTCTTCTCAGTCTCTCTGTATGACTCCAGGGATCTGTCTTTAGTTCTATTCTTCTCTCTCTTCTTACTTTCTAGGTGATCTCTGGTATTTATAGCTCAAGTCTGGTCCTCCCCCTGAACTCCAGACTCAATTCTGACCACCTTGTTGATGTTTCCTCTTGGAAATCTCGCATGCATTGTGAACTTAATAATTGTTGCTTTTCTATTCCTTTTGTTTAGAACATTCTTCCTCTAGGTATCTCCATGGTTTGTTCCGACACTGTTTTTTTTTAGAACTCAAATAACTAGTTCATGAAGAACTTTTCTGACCACCCTATATAAAACAGTACTTTGCATACTCTACCTCCCTCACCCTCTTTTATCAGCATTCTTTCTGTTAGTGGATTTATTTCTTCACCTACTATGCCCATCTGACGTCACTGTATTTGTCCATCTCTCCTACTGCAGTATCAGCACCACATTGTCAGGATTTTTTTGTTTTGATGATTGCAATAGCTCCAGTTTTAGAATAGTATTTAACAAAGTACACACTCAGTAAATTTTTATTGAATCAGTAAATGAAAACTGTTATGACACGTGTTGTTAATTACCCCATTTTATTTATTTTCTTAGTGGTACTGGAGTGTGAACTCAGGGACTTGTGCTTGCTAGGCAGGTGCTCTACCACTTGAGCCACTAGCCCAGCAAATTTAGTTTTTCCTTCCTTCCTTCCTCTTTCCCTCCCTCCCTCCCTCCGTCTCTCCCTCCCTCACTCACTCCTTCCCTCCCTCCCTCAGTTCCTCCTCCTTTTTTTTGAGACAGAGTCTCATTATGTATCCCAGAATGTCCTCAGAACTTGTAGTCCTTCTGCCTCAGCCTCCCCCAAGTGCTGGGATTACAGATGCTCTATTATTTTTATTTTATACACCCAGCTGCTCTATTCTTTTTATTTTCTTAGCCTGTAGTTCCAAAAGTGAGGCCATTAGTAAATGAGAGTGAACTTATAAAAAACATTTTTATTAGTATATGACAATTATACAGGGGGTTTCATTGTGACATATTTCCCTATATACCTGTATTATTCCCCAGTTTGGTTAAACCCCTCTATTAATCTCCATGAGTGAATATTTCTAAGGCTTAAATTTTTTCTGCTTGCTCTCTCAAAGTACAGAGCTTACGCTTCTTTGTTCCTAAAATACCCAGTCTTTCTCTGTGAATCATACTTTTCAGAGGATCATTTTAGTATCCTTATTAAAGCCAAACGGTTCTGGAGTTTAGATTTGTTGGGTAACTTCTGGGTTTTATTGCTTGGAAAAACAGTGCTGTATTCTTCAGTGATGACATGTCTTAACTTTGGTAACTTCATGTGTTTTTGCCCTAAGTATTTAGTTCTTTGTATTACTTGCCTTTGTATTAGACTTGTCTTAGTTTCTCATTTTAAAAAATAATATGTTGATTGGGAGCAGACATGCTTTTGTATTCAGAGTTCTAAAGTTAGGTAGGAACTAATTTTCTTATCCCTCTTTTCCTCAAGGGATGACCACATTCATTTATTTTTGATTTTGTGGTGCTGGGCATTGAGCTCAGGGCCTGTGCATGCTAAGCACATGTTCTCCTCCTGAGTTGCACTCCAGCCGCTGAACACACACATTTTACAGATGAACTAGGCTTGAATTCTGACCTTTTAGTACTAAGAAACCTTCAGCTAGTCCCAGTTCCAGCTTGATCATTTACTATCAATGAGACTTTGCATAGGTTACTGACTCTTTATGAGTTCAGATTTCTTATCTTTAAAGTTGCCTGTTTTGCAGGGTTTTTATATGAATCCAGTGAGATAATATGAAAGTACTTATTTATTTGCATAAATAACTACTTATTTTATTTATAAAATAAATATTCTCCTAGAAAGTTGTAGATAAATCACATTTTCCTGAGTTTTCATACTGTATTTTTTTTTCAGGGCTGGGGATGGAACCCAGTGCCTCACACATGCTAGGCAAATGCTCTACCACGGAGCCACACTGCTCTCCCACCCGCCCTACCCTCAGTCATACTTTTCTTGAGTTGATGTCTGTCACAATTTTTTCTCCCTCTTGAGGTGGAATTCTTTGTAATGCAGATAATTATCTACTTTTTGTTAAGGATTTTAGAATTTTTTTATATTAGGGTTACTAGAATGGGATACCACCACGAAGATAAAACCTCAGCAATGTATGTCACTGAAGAAAGGCAGGCAAAGGAGAAAGGCTTTAGATGCTGAACCCCATGATATTGGGGCATGACTTCATTAGAGCCCACGACTTGGCTTCTCGTCTTAAATAGCTGTGAATAATTGTTTGACTTTGGGCATTGAGCCTTTGTGCCTTAGCTTTCTTGTTTACAAAATGTAGATAATAATGTTTTCCCTCCCTCAGGACATTGTTAAGACAAATGAAATAGCTTAGGATTTGTGGAAATACTTGTGTAAACCCCCACTGTGCATATTACATTCCTGGAAACATTGTATAAAGGAAATACCTGGTTGAGGAATGTAAGATCTTTCTTTCATTGTGAGGGAGGCAAAGACTTAGGGGAAATAGAATAAAAGAAATCAAGATTCAGGGGAAGCCATTTAAACCCCAAGTATTAAGTAAAATATTAAAGATGATATGCTAAGTAAGCAATAATGACTGTGCTGCAATTTTATTGCTTGTAGAAAATTTTAAACTCTTTTCTTCCCTTAGTTTAAAACAAACAGTCTGTATAGATGTATCTAATACTTGTAGGGCAGTTAGACCTCTGGGTTTGCCCTAAACAGTCCCAGTTTATGTGTTTCCTTGTGAAATTATTAAGTGTTCCCTGTTTCATTCTCCAGAGTGTCCTGGTTTTGACAGTAAACTATATGGTTACCCTAAGTATTAGTAGGGGTGTGTGTTTGTGTGTGTGTGTGTGTGTGTGTGTGTGTGTGTTCTTCTATGCATTACCAGGCTGATTTTATAAGCTGGCATTGTTGAGTCTTGTAAGGGTTCACCCAGAGTCCCATAGAAATATTGTGTGTATTGTTGTGAAGCAATACATTCTTGTTTTTATTTTCTTTTTTCCTTTTTTAGTGGTACTATGGTTTAAACTCAGGGCTTCATACTTGGTAGGCAGGTGCTCTACCTGGAGCCACACCTCCAGCCCCCTTTTTAGAATTATCTTTATACAAAATAAAAAGAAAATGTCGTCTGTTTTCCCCACTCACATTCCTTAGATTGTTTGGATGCTTAACATATGGGCAAAGATTTAAAACGTCTTTACTCTGCTGATCATAGTTAAGTACTTCTCAAACCCCTTTAGGCTGAGTTTTTCTAATTTTAGAACATAGTACAGAACTCTGATTTGTTCCCTTTGTCATTTGCTGGCATAGTTAATTCTAAGGCTTTGGTTTATTTTTCTCCATTTCCCTTCTTCTCCTGAGAGTGCATGGCCAATATCTCTATTCCTTATTTTTTCCATTCTACTCTGAATTATTTTAAAAAGAAAATTCTCAGATGAAGCAACTCAGAATTCCTGTATTCAAATCACTTTAATTAATGACAGTTGAAAAAAAGTAAATATACCAGAATTTCTTAAAAGGCAGTCTTGTTAAAGATTCTTTTCTATACCTGTATAGGGCTTAGATAAGGAACAGGTTTTGTGTGTGTGTGGTTGGGGGGTGGGTCATAGGTGTACATTTTATATGTAGACAGAACATATACCTACCTAACATGACACATAATCAGTCTTGTCTTGTAGAAGGTCTACTACACCCTGTTAATGATGAAAACACATTTATGGTAAACATTACTTTGTGATTGCTATGGAAATGCTTGAAAACAGCTTGCTCCCTAGTAGGTGTCCTGGCTGTATTCTCCAGGCTGTCTTGTTTACATTCCTGGTTGACTTAGTTGTTGTTGCTGAATTACTAAGTTCACTATAAAATAAGTGTAGGATGGGTGAGGAATGGCTTAGCAGTACATGTGACTTACCAGGATTTGAATTGATTTGGAGCATAATATGAGTCATCACATTTATATGGCTACAAACAGAAGGCTCCATTAATAGATGCTTGTTGTTTAGAATGAAGTGGGATGATGCTCCCACTCTCTTCTTTGCCAGTTAGCTCACAGTGCAAACATTGTGTTCAGTTCTTATTGTTGCTCTTGAAGACAGATGTGGACAAATACGTCCATTCAGTGGACTGGGCCTAGGGATGATGAGAAAACTGTTTTAGTCCTATGAGGAGCATGGAACATTTGAAGGTATTAGGGCTGTTAAGAGAAGATTTAGAGCAGACCAGGTAAACTGTGTTCAATTTTTTTCTCTTGGCAGTACTGGGGTTTGAATTCAGGGCTTCATGCTTGCTAAGCAGGTGCTCTACCACTTGAACCACTCTGCCAGCCCTTTTTTGTGTTGGGTATTTTCAAGATAGGGTCTCATGAATTGTTTGCCTGGACTGACTTTCATCCACAATCCTCCTGATATCTGCCGTCCAAGTAGCTATGATTACAGGTGTGAGCCACAGGGCTCCTGGCTTCAAATATTTTTAAGACTAGAAGATGTGTAATAAACTATTGATTCTTGAGAAGAATATTAAACCAGTTATAGGTTACCTATAGGTAAAAAAAAAAAGTATTTTGAAGTAAAGAAAATGAAAACAAGTACAGTTTTTAGAAAGGTTATGTGGCATACTAGTTAAGAGTCAAGCCTGAGGTTTAGTCCTGCCCTTGTCATTGTCAGTATGTTTTGGGGTAGGTTGCTCATCACTCTTTTCTAATTTGTTAGAAGAAGATGGCATTAATATGTCACAGATTTGATTTTTTTGTACATAAAGTACTTAGTAGGTACTTAGTAAGAAGCACTACTGTCATATCGTACATCTTACACAGTCCAAATAGTAGTCCTTGTCTTGTATCTAATTTGGATGGGGATGAGCCTTCCCTCCCTACCAGATCTCCAAAAAGCTAAACAACATCATGCTGTGCAGCACAGGGCAGAAGCTGGGAAGATCTGCAGGGTGTGCTGGTTCATTCCAGCTGAGATCATGATAGAGATCTATGGAGTAGAGAGACTGGGTGAGGCAGAGGGGAGGGAGCAAACGTGCAGTGGGAAAAAAGCTCTTTCAAATTTGGCTCTAATTCAACACCTGAACAAATAGGAGAGTCCAGTCTTGAATAAGATGAGAATAATAGCTTATTTTAACAGCTTGTAACATTTGGGCCATTATGTCCTAAACCACTACATTTGAATTATTTTTATACCATTGAGCATCTGATGTGTGCCACATTTTAATTAGTGTGTAGTTTTGCTTTAGCTTAATTTTAAAGCCAGCCTTCTTTCTACAGCACTATCCTGCCTCAGAAAGCTTCATTTTTCTAAATATTTGATTTATGTTGTATTTTTACTGACAGTCTATACCAATATAACTTCTCCTAGGGACACCTTACTTTCCAGCTTTAATTTTAAACATTTAACATTCCAGGTCATTTGGAGGTCCACCAATAGAAGAAGACTACAAATGAGAAATCAAGGAAATATAATTTTTGTTATAAAATTGAATATCCAAACAGTGTTATACTGGTGATAGGCATTTAAATTAGTACCTACTTTTTGAAAGGCAGTCTAGCCTTTCAAATATATGTGCACATATACACATAACATATATAATACACACACATATATAGACAATATTGCTGCTCAAAACAAAGTAGTTACAATTCCACTGTTTTCTCTTCCAGTTAGCACACAGCTCAGGCTTGTCCAGTTCTTGGTGCTGCCACTACAGAGAGAGACAAACTTACCTAGCATTGTGGGACTGGGATAATGAGAAGGCTAGAAAAATTAATAATAAATTATTATATTATTAAATTCATGTCTTTGACCTACCAATCTCATCAATTTCTAGGAAGTTATTTCGTAGAGGCAGCAAGTTAGTGATGCAAAGATTGGTATTGATGGCATTGTTTGATGTAGAGAACTAGTAACATCCTCATAATCCTTAGTAAACTGGACACATTTTAAAATTACTTAAGGCTTTTTTTTTTTAAGTCTCAAGCCACAGAGAAGTTAGAATAGTATAAAGAACTTTTTTTCTGAACCACTTGAGTATAAGTTGCTGACATTGTGTCCTGTCACATTCTCCTACATAATCATAATACACCTCTCCAAATCCATAAGTTAACATCAAATAGTACTGCTACGTAACCTTACGCTTCATTCAGGGTTTGCACGTTGATTTAATATTGTGTGTGTGTTTTTGTTTCATTTAGTTCTTTTTGTTGTTGTTACTATTTTGTTTTGTTACATAGCCCAACCTGGCCTTGAGCTCACTATCTTCTTGCTTCAGCCTCTAATTACAGGCAGGAACTACTATACCCAGCTTAATATTGTTTTATAACAAAGGAGCCAGTCTAGAATCTTAGGTTACATTGTGTCATCATGTATTTTTAGTTTCCTTCACTCAATGTAGAACATTAGGAAGTCTTTATTTGCCTTTTAAATGTATAAATGTCAATACTGTTGATATGTCTTCACTAAAAATTCACTCTTCACCTTTGCAATTGTTATATATTCTGTAGAATGGTATTATATAAATAGTCTATTCCTCAGCAGAATATTGATTTATTTTGGTATAAACTCATGGGTTCTGTTTTTATTCCCTGGGTCACAATTTGTTGCCATCTCATTTATTCTGATGTACACATTGTCCAAAATTTAGCCAGTGGGAGCTTCTCCCAGCTGACTACCATGCTCTTTTTAAATTTTTATTTATTTATTTTTTGAGATGCTGGAAATTGAACCCACAGTCTTGTACGTGCTGGGAGGAGCTGTATTCCCAACCTGTTTACTTATTTATGGTGAGACTGTGGTTTGAACTCAGGGCTTCGAGTTTGCAAAGCAGGTACTTGACCACTTGAGCCATACCTCTAGTCCATTTTGCTCTGGTTATTTTGGAGGTAAATCTCACAGACTATTTGCCTGGGCCGCTCTCAAACCTCAATCCTCCCAATCTCAGCCTCCCAAGTACCTAGGATTGCAGGCGTGAGCCACTGCAGCTGGCTCCATCTTTATGTATGTATGTATGTATTTTTTGCAGTACTGGTGTTTGACCTCAGGGCCTCAAGCTTGCTAGGCAGGTGCTCTTACTACTTGAGCCACTCTGCCAGCCCTCCATCTTTATTTTTAATTGTAATAAAAACCACGTAAGTGTTGTCATCTTAACCAAATTTTGGAAGTATAAGGGCTTGCCTCAGGGCCTCGTGCTTGCTAGGGAGGCACTCTACCACTTAAGCCACACCTTCAACCCGTCTTAACCATTTTTAAGTGCACAGTTAAGTAGAATAAACCTGGTGACTTTTTGACACATCCTCACCATTCTTTGAACACATCTTGCTTTTATGACTTGGAGAAACATTTTAAATTCATTTTGTACATTTCTACCTATGCCCTGGATCAGCCATGTCTTCAAGGAGCCCTAGCTCCTTTTAGAGAATAGTATTTAGAAACTAATATCTGGCACCCAAGTGCTCATTGTTTCCACAGGCCTTCTTAGTGAGCAGAGCTAGGGTGTACCTGTATGCACGGGTGCACACACATACCCCTACCTTTTCATCTACCTGTGCACATATATTGAAAGTCATGAATTCACACCGCTATGTAGCTACTGTCTAACACCGTAAGATATGTTCCAGTTTCTCTCTTTTCATTCCTTTTTTGTGAAAGTGAAAAACCTGGTTCTGGTTGTCCTTAATATATTTACTTAGTTTGTTTAGCCCTCTGTTCTTATTTGCTCACTCCTTGCCCACCTCACCCCATATGTGCATGCCTTCTTCACCCTGCCTCCCCCATTGGGTTCTTACCGTTGCTGCCCTCCACACTAATGCCCTCCTCACTTTGTGGGGAAGCCTCTTCAGGTTGTCCTTCTGTGTGGATGCCTTTGAAGGAGCACTTCCTGTGCTCTGAGCCACTCCTTTGTAGAGATAGCCATCTGTCCAGTGTGGCTCTGACATTTGTCTCAGACTATCCCCTCAACTGTAGGGACATTCTCTTCATCCTATTTGGACATGACTATCATACCCAACCCACTCTGCAGATACTTACCTTGCTTGGTCTCATCTAATAGTTTTTGAGGAAGCAAAGGTATAAAAAGAAAGCAAAAACAACAAAAACCCATGTAGTTAAAGACTTGATATTATTTGTTTGTTTTCTTAACTGGGAAAAGAAGGCACTTTATTGACTGGCAGTGATAAACTTCTGGCCCCTTTGTCATATTCAAGAAGTATTTAAAAATGAAGAAAAAAGAAAGACAAACGATTATTATTATTTTTTTTTTAAAGAGAGAGGAATGAGACTGGAGTCTGAAGATGCAGCTGTAGGCGTTGAGAAATGGACTTAGGAGTAGTGAAGGAGAAAATGCATAGTGTTATGAGAACTCAGCGAAGGATGGGCCTCATGTTTACCTCATGGATTTCTGAAGCTATTGCTACAGATTCACTAGTTGATATTTATCATTTTGATCATGTCACTTTGCAAAGGGTATATTACAGTGGCAATGTAGAACAACAAAAGGTCATATGTACTTCATACCAAGGCAAGGAAATATGTGTCATCCTTTTAAAATAAGTTTTTGAGTCTTCAGGGATTAACTTTCATTTCCTAGAAAATGAACTCATCTAGAGCTCATCAATCTCATATCATTCTAGCTAAGATGCTGTTATAATTATATGTATATGAAAATGAAGTTATCCTCCCCTCCTGTGTTCCCTAATTACATCTGGGTGATTTTCTAGTTATCTGGACTAGAAATGTCAACATGATCTTTAATTTACCCTTTTTCCTTTCCTGCTCACTTCCAATCATCTCCTCTTCTGTCAGTTCTAACAGCTTAATAACCTACTGTGCACCTCCTCTTTGCATTCCACCATGAGCTTCTTCAAGCCTTCATTCCTTTTTCTGTGGATTTTGTGGGAGTCTCTTCTGTGACTTTGCCTTGTCCACAGCACCTCTGTCTTCAAGGCAGCTAAATTAAATGCCTCAAGAAGCTAAAGTGAGGCGTAATGGGGACGAGACTGGTGAATTCAGTGGGATTGAGGTGCCAGATGTCTCAGCCTTGTAAGAGAAACTGGAAATCTTAAAGGTTTTATTTTTTAACTTCTTTTTCTAGATAATTTGCCAACAAAGAGAATATTGGCATGACATTTTAATGTGCAATAAAAGATTGAAATTCTATAGTAAACAAATCTGTTTTAGGAATCCTGACTCAAGACCCTTACTGCTTGACACCAGGCTGTCATTCTGGTGTCAGAAAGAATATGCTATATACTTTCTCATTACTGATGTTTACTTGGGCTATTCCCTTTGCCTGGAATCCTTCCAATTTGTAGACCTCTTCCCTTTTCCTGACTTAATCTGCATTTCCCTGATAATAAGTTGTATCTCTGTCATAAAGTTTTATCATTTTGACGATATAAACTATCTTACTTATGGATTTGACCTGTCTATTTTCACTAGCCTTGGACCACTATACTATCCTTCCATCACAATGCCTAATAGATGTTTAGAAGTTTCAAAATGACAGAGTGAGTGGTTGACTGAATGAAGCAGGTTGGAACTAAGCTGGGTATAATAGAGAACCAGCAGTTTCTGACTGGTCCTCATCTCTCTAGAAAGAAAATATAGAAATACTTTCCAGTTTTTTGGGGCATCTTTGTATTTGTTACTCTTTTGTTCATTAATGCCTGTAAGATTTCTGGTGCCTAAAGGATAAAGTCCATGCTTTGGACTGTGATATTTAAGATCTTTAATGGTTTTGCTTCATCTTTCACTGTTCATATTTTGTTTTGTTTTTTGATTCTTTTTTCTTTTCTTCTTCTTCTTCTTCTTTGGTGCACATAATAAGCATGTGTTCTACCACTGAGCTACAGCCCCACCACCACTGTACCTATTCTGTCTCTCTCTCTTCCACCCAAATATGATTACTTGTTTGTGATCTTATTATTTAAGATTTTGTTGGGTAAATGAAATTTCTTCTGATAGGTAAAATTTGCTGAGGTGCTATTTAGATCTGGTATTAAATATGTATTCACATGCTGCTGAAGGCTAAAAATGCTCAGAAGTACAGGTAAAAATTGTAATAAGGTCCTTTTTTGGTCAAGTTATAATTAGGACAGGTTATAATAGTGTTGTGACACGAGTTCATAAAATAATCATGTGCAATTAATATAATTTTGTTTTATCTTATAGGATTACAGATAGTTGGGGAGAACCATGAATAAACATTAGTCTCTGTAAATGTGATATTTTATGCAAATATGAAGTAGCATTATTTCTTTTGGCTTTTAATTCACATTTGAAAGCAATATGAAATCTGAGTAATTTTAAACATTTCCTTCTCTTTTAGGACTCAAGGAAGGACTGAGGTAAGATTATTTATATGAAAATTTTATTCAAGACATGAGATTGCTTTACTCTTCTTTAGTAATAATAAAGAGAGGGTGTTTGCATTTTGTACTATTCCGCGTTAAATGAATGGCTGAAGGTAAGCAATAAGAAGAAATGCTACTTGTGTAAATGAATGGGCTATTTTCTGGTTGTTCATGCTCACATTTTGTTCTTTGACATAAACTGTCCTCTTAGCACTGTGAAACTGAGTATGACTGCAGTACTATTTCAGCATTACTTCAGTGTGGCAAAAGTCATTTGAGTTTTGAAGGCTTTAGTTTTTTTGTTTGTTTGGTTGGTTTTCTTTGACAGTACTGGGGTTTGAACTCAGGCCCTCACACTTGCTACCTAGGTGCTCTACCACTTGAGCTATTCTGCCATCCCTTTTTGTGTTGTATATTTTTGAGATAGGGTCTCACAAACTATTTACCTGGGCTGGCTCTAAACTGTGATCCTCCTGATCTCTGCCTCCCAAGTAGCTAGGATTATAGGCGTGAGCCACCATACCTGACTTGAGGGCTTTAGATTTTGACCATTGAGTCTGGTTCATAATATACAGTACCTATCACATAGTAGAGAGATACCTAATACTTCTTGATCTTCCTACATGGTTGGGAGGTCAGTAGTTTTACATTTATAAATCTCTAATTGAAAATTTGTTCTTTTGGGAGAGATCTAGTATATAGTAAAAATCATTTAGAAAGAATAGCTGCTGTCCTTTTATTCTAAACCTTATTGTTGAGTTACTCTTTAAATAGTTGTATTTGTTAAAATATTTTTTCTTTTATTGTTGTGCTGGGTGAGGATACATTGTGGCATTTACAAAGTTTCTTGCAATGTATCAAATATATCAAATAAAACAATTGTATTTATTAAAATATTAAAAATAAAACAATTCCATGTACTCATGAAGTAGTCATTAAGACTATTTATAAGAGTATTTAAGATTTTTAGAGTAAATATTTCACTTTGACCACTTACTTTTTACTTTGTACTTGAGGTACAATTGATTTCTAATATCCTTAAAATATTCTCATTCAGCAAATATGCTTTTCCTTCTGTGTACTGGGCATATTGTTAGGTCTGAAAGATGTAAAGGTAATAAGGCACAACTTGTTGGCCTCTGAAACTTTAGGAAAAAGTAATTTCATTCTATTTTGGGAAGAGTTCTTAAGCCACAGATCAGAAAAAACATTTGACAGCTGTCTTTCCTTACAGTGGTAGATGAACCCTATCATTCTGACACATGGGAGTAGATTTTCTTTTTATGACTAAGTATTAGGCATTGTATTGATGAAGTTTAAAAGCTCCTTAATAGACTAGAAAAAAGGCTTGCATTTTTAAAAAATGTATGTGGTTTATAATAAAAATTTCTGTACCGGTACTTTGAATATAAATGTCTATTGTAGTAAGCTTTGGTTAATGTGTCTACTAGGTGTCATTTACTTTGAATGAGGATCTTGCAAATATCCATGACATTGGTGGAAAACCAGCTTCAGTCAGTGCTCCTAGGGAACATCCATTTGTCTTACAAAGTGTTGGAGGACAGACACTAACAGTATTTACTGAGAGCTCATCAGGTAAGTAAGAATGGAATTATTTAATACGATTCTTGTACATAGTGTATAGGTTTTCTGTCAACATACACTTCTTTTCTTTTGTGGTACTAGGGTTTGAATTCAAGGCTTCATGCTTGTGAGGCAGTTGCTCTATCCTGATTGCTTTTTTAAGGTCATTACCAAGGCCGTTCTGCCTATTGTTCTGTCTTCCTCTGTTTCTCATATGCTATTTCTCTGCTCTTTATTTCCTTGTGATTTAATGAAAATTTAGCCATTACTTGAAAAGGGTTTAGTTCCCATTTGGAATATGAACGTATAGAGCAAAACAGATGGGAGAATGTGGTGCGTCAGACTGCCTTGTAAGATGTTGAAGAAACAATATTCTGAGTTTTGCCAAAATAAGGTCATCTTTGCATGTTTTGCTAAATTGATATTCAGCAAGTGTAAGTTGTACTTAAAAGTACTCCTTAATATTAGGGAATGTTTTAGTCTCAATTTTTATGCTTGTGTGCTTTGTGTACTAAGAAGCATTTGTTTTGCATAAAGATTAACTTTTAATTGGTATTGGCTTCCAAGAAGTTCCGTGTAATATATAGTTTTAAAATTGTGTATGATAACAATGAAGTATTTTAGCAATTCATTAAATCAGCAGCAGTTGGTACAGTTTGTGAATTAAATATAAAGGGGAAATTTTGCCACACATGTTATTTTCATTGTTTTTTGGTTTATGTCCTTCACTGTATTTAGAACATTGCTATATAAAATAGCCCACCTCATTTTAGTGGGGTTACTTTTCTCCTATCTAACTCAAAAAGTTGTTACTTTGTAAAAGAAAAAACCTCTCTGATTTTTATGGTATCTCAAGTATTTATTTCAAAGCAAACTGTGAGAAATTATGGGGTGTTAAAAATATATTTGTTTTAAAAAGGAGTATCTTCAGAAAAATTTTTGTGATAGCTTGGATTACCAATAACTGCATAAACTGATCTAAAAATAGTGTTTCCCCCCCGCCATGTACAGTCTTAACAAAACGATAAATTAAACTTGGTTATTAAGTCAAAGGTAAAAGATTGGTTTTACTGCATTATTTTGATGCTATAATAATTTGTAGTCTGATGTTATGGGAGGTAGAAAATGTTAAAGTAACAGTATATTCAACAAATGCAGTCTTATGCTGGAGAAGATTCAACCACTCAGTAACTATCATGTGCTACATTGTTCAAGGCATAGTGTGGATACAAACAAGGAGTCTAGAATCTGTATTTTGAATAATGGAACTTGTTTTTTTCTTTGTGCCTAGTAAGCAAGCATGCTTGACTACCACTTGAGTCGTTTGAGCCATGCCTCCAGCTCTTTTTTTGGTACTTTGTTTTTGAGATAGGGTCTCCCTAATTTTGCGTGGGCTGGCCTGAAACCCCTGGTTTGCTGGGATTACTGGTGTGCACTATCCCACCTAGTGATTGATGGGATTTAATAAGGCTTGTTGAACCTGTGAGGTTTTGTCTATTTTTGTGATCATTCATGGAGTAGAAGAGGCATGGCACCAAGATGGTAAAAAGGAGGCTGAGTTTTGATAAAAGTTTGAGGTAGGGAAACTTGAACTTCTGGTATAGAAAAGAGTATCCTGTTTTAATTTTTTATAATTTATTGACTAATTTTTCCAAAGTATGATTTACCACTGGTTATGATTTCTAAGGCTAGCATGTGTTATCTTAAAAATTAATCTTCAATTTTCATCTTTTAAATCCTTTACTTTAGTACTTTTTTTGAACATTTTGTGTTCCTACTTCTAGTAACAGTGTACTCCTTAGTGAATGTGATTTTGTAAAGATTATCTTGGCAGGGTATGGAAAAGGATCAAGATTGTCTTCTTATTCTGGAGTTTGGACAGTATGTTCTTGCTTTGTAGAACTGAGTAATTTTTTGCAGAGCAAAGACTTTGTAGATCAGATTTTTTTGCTTCTTACCCTCATTAACCTTTTCTGCTTCATGCCATTGATTTTTGAATCTTTTTTTGTACTTTTTTTGTGCCTTAATTTCTTCATTTGTGAAATGAGAATAGTAATTATTTACACATATGTTAAATATAAATATATTTAAAATACTTAGAACAATGTTTAGTACATAGTGAATGCACAGTAAATATTGGCTGTTATTATTAATAGTACTATTACATCTTCAAGCACTTTAAAGTTTTTTTTGTAAGGCACATGAGTGCATTTTGGTTTAATCTGGGTGTGTAGCATTTGATGATGAATTATATTGAATGCTTCTCAATTTCCTGGATGATGAGGAAAAAGCTCTAGAGTTGTTAACAGCTTATCTCCTACTCTGGACTCTTCCTTACTTTCTGTTTTTAGTTGTTAGAGCAGCAATTCCACAAGTGGTTTACTTGGATCTCTAGGAAGTCTTAAAGAGACAGCAAGGGGCTCTGACTGCCTTGACATATTTAGAGTGCTAGCTATATATTGTGTGTCTTCCTGCTTTTCTGCAGGGCAAAACTTCCCAGCTTTTAGTGGCATCTCAGAGGAACAGTGGCCTGAAAAGCTACAGAGCTATGATTTTAGCATTGCCTTGGTTGGTCATAAACTTGCCACAGTATAAGTGACTAAGCTATTCTATAGGGCGTAGGCTGTTTATCTTACATGGAATATAAGTGAAGGGGGGTAATATTTTGAGTATTTTTATGTTTTCCCTTCGGCATAGAACTGTACCTGCTTATTTTAAAAATTGCTTTTCTAGGTTCTTTATTTCTCTTTAATAGTGCACGGGCCTATAAAATGTAGAATTTTATAAGAAAAATTAAAACTATAATTGTTCAATTTGTTTAGAGTTTTAGTTTTAATAATAACTTTTCCTTCTGTTAATGTAATTTTTCTGATGTTTAAGAGACCTCCTTTGAGCTTATTTTTCTAATGATTGAGTTCTGTATATCCAAATGTCTTTTAGGGGAATGGAATGAGGGAGACTGGTGATATGGTTTTATTAAATATATATCATTAACATTTTATGAGCCAAATTGATTTGTTTCTAGTTGAGTATTCCTATCAGAGAGAATATGTTCCATCTTTTCAGATTGTCTTAACTTAAGCTCTTCGTCTAGCTCTGCATTTCTCTGAAATACTAAAACATATATTGCTCTATTAAATGTGTTGTAGGGCTCTGTTTCACCTGTTAGTTCTATCTCTGTTGAAATATTGTGTTTGTTTCTCCGTTATTTCCCCTCCTCATCTTGGGTATTTAGTTTAGTATCTTTACCTTCTGTATTGGCTGCTGTATAGATAATTTCTATTCTTTCTGTCTTTGGCAGCTCTGTTTTTGTCTAAACCTAAGTTTTCTTCTTTATAACTGCCAGTACTAGACAAAAGTGTTCATTGATCTGTTCAACACAGTTTTTGGTGCCAGGCCCTGTCCCGTCTATGTGCACTTTGCCTGAAGGAACTAGGAAAGTCTTTAAAACTGGAGATATTTGGGCTGGACCTTGAAATACATGAATAATTGCTTGTTAGTAGGAAGAAGATAAATATGAAATTCATTTTTTCTAGTCTTCGAGTACCCTAGTCTTCATTTTACTTTTATCTGCCTGCCATATTCTGCCATATCTATCTAAAACAGATACTCCTTGTTAGGTGAAAGCAAAAAAGCTTAGTTGTGGTCTTTGTGGTCTAGTCTAGACATGAAGAAAGATGAAAAAAGATAAAGATGGTATAGTGGGAATAGAAAAGAGGATCATGTTCTAGAAATAACACGGTTTTTGGTGATGAATTGGCTGTAGGCAGGGAAAATTGGAAGAGTTAGAGGTTTAGAATGGTTTCCAGGTTTTTTTGGCATGAGCATTTGAATGGATGGTGAGACCATTACTGAATTAGGAAATAATGGGAGAAATGGGCAGGGTGAGCTGGTGCAAAAACACAGTGACTTTTTGTTCTCAGTTTTCATTGTAGCATTTTTTCTTTGTAGCAGTTTATTAATTCAGCAAATTGATATTTCTGCCAACCTTTTGCAGGCCTTTTGGGATCCTTAAGTGAACAAAATCTCAGTCTTCATTGGTGGCTTGTATTTTACTGGTAGATGAGACAGCAATAAACAGTAAGCATAAATGAATTACTTTGAAGGCTAAATGGTGAAAAATTGGGAAAAATTGGCAACTAGAATCAGGGGTACTTAGGATAAAGGTGGGGCTCCCACCATCCCACTTTTTTCATAGTGTAGTTAGGGTGGAGCCTCAAGAGTTTGAACAGGGTAGGATTTGAACAGTCTTGAAATTTCGAGGCAAAAGAGTTAGCTATGTGAGGTTAGATAGCCAGTCAACAGTTTTCAGGGCAGATAGGGAATAGTAATGACAAGTGCCCTGGAGTGGGACTAAGCCTAGCATGTTAGAGTAGCACAGAGGTGAGGAGAGTAGGCTCTGAGGCAGGAGAGAAGGGGAGTAGAGGTGGCAGATCATGAAGGCACTTGTAAACCATTGTAAGGATTTGGGGTTTTACTCAGTGAAATGGAGACCTGTGGGCCAGTTTTGAGCAGAATGGTGATATGATCTAGTTTGTATTTTGAAGGGTCACTCTTGTAAACTTGAAGAGGGATGGGGAGCACTCAAGAGGGCTAAATTGCAAGCAGGAAGCCCTTACGTGGGCAAGTTGATAGAGGCTTCACCAGTGTGATAGCAGTGACAAAGGTCTAGTCTGTCAACTAATATCCAGCCCTGCATCTTTAGTTTTCTTAGTAGACAATCCACTTGGATTTCTTATCACCCGAAACCCAGAAGACAGAAAACGAATACATTTCTTCATTCCTTATTCTCCATATATTTGTATTTCTCTCATTGAAGTATTATTTTTCTGTTCTCTTGGCCATAATACTTTCTAGCTTTCTCTTAACTCCCATATGTAGTCAGATACCTCATGTGGTGATTTCTATAGAGAAAATCATGCATGTATATTTCTGAAAACCATTTAATCCAAAGCAGTCCTCTGAAAACTCCAGCCATCATATCCACCCTCTTCTGTTCTGGTCTGCTGAAATGCATACCCTTATGATAGCTCCCTGCACAGCAGCCTCTGCTTTTCCTTTGCCAAGGATTTGTCTGTCTTTTATAGTCCCACATCCTTCCTTTACTGACTTTAGCCTTTGTTGACTCTTCTTTATCTAGTTCCATCCAGCAGTGGCATATATTGCAATAAGCCTGACTTATTTGCAGATTTATTACATGCATTTTTACTAAGCATGGTCATAAAAATCAAAAGAAATTTCATAAACAAAACTTTTAAATTCTCAATCAGTCCCTTATTATCATCAATAGTGCTTAAAGTAATTGTGTGATATGCTGAGTGCTTCCTTTAATTTAGTGAAAATATAGTATGCCTCCCAAAAAGCAAATGGTGGCACCCAAAACCAGGTAAAAGTTAGTATGTTTAATTGATGTGACAGTGGAAATTTTAATTTTGTTGAAAGGTGACATGTTTTTAGAGGAGATTGGATGGTGTTACAGGAAGAATGAATTAAGCATCCACAGTCTATGCATCCTGAGTATTTGAGGTTTTTTTCAACAGCAGTCTCTTTGGAACCACAGACCAAGGGTCTTCTGTACGTAATCAAACTTCATGAGCAGGGGATAGATCCCATGTCCAAGTTGGAGTATGGAATTAAGCACAGAGTGGATGGTTTGAAATAATTTTATTCCTCCTAAGAATTACTAGTACTTTCAGGGTATTTTTTTAGGATGGTTTTTTAATGAGATAGCTTGTTAGTGATTTGCAAGGTGGCTATTCTCCCTTGAAAGTTAACAGTTTTTTTCTCAAGATACTTGAGTTTCAAAACTGAATATAAAATTCTTTTCACTTTATGTCTTCCTTACTACATTTTTATTTTGGCACAGATAATTTTTTTTTTTTCAGATTTTCTTTGCCAGTTCAGCACTGTGTTTGGTGACTCAGTGAACTACTCTACCAGTTATCACAAGACACATTCCCCAAACAAAGTAGCAATTAAAGATAATTGGCTGTGGTCTGCCTTATTTACTTTCATGCTTTAATTTGGTAACATATACCAGCATAGATTGCAATGCAATAGTTTGTATTTGAAGAAAAATATATAGATTGGAAATGCTCTTTGAAGGTGTGGAATTATCAGTTATTTGAAAACTGATCTGATTTTAGACGATTTATAATCAAATGGTTCTTTCCTACAGGTGTAGTAAATGAAGCAAAATAAAAATAGTGTTTTCATTGTTAAGTTGTTTTTGAGTGTTTACAGGAGACATTAATTTGGTGCATTCCTACCATTTGTTGGGAATAGCAGATCAGGTATATGATTTTGGGACAGTTGAATTTAAGCGTGTGTGTGTGTGTGTGTGTGTGTGTGTGTGTATTGTTAATTTTTTATCATTGACTTTAAACACAAGCTATACTGTATTCCTAAAATTATCCAGATGTGTCTTAGTAATTGCCATGCAATAGAACTCTTAGAGATTTTATTTAGCTTTATCTATCATACTTGTAATTATTTTGAACCACTTTAATGCAGTAATTCTTTAACTTTCTGATCTCAGGATCCTTTTAGATACTGTTATATGTTAACATACATCATGTTTTTATAGAAAAGAAACTTTAAAAAATGGTGGGAAGGGTAGCATTATGTAGATCTCTGTAATGTCTAGCTTAAAAAACAAGCTGAATTTTCATCATCACTTCTACATTTAGCCAATCAGTGGGTTACATTGATTGAAGTATCTGAAGAAATTCTACCATTTACAAATACATAGTTGAAAAAGAAAAGAGTAATTAACTCTACAAGTGGTGGTTTCTTAAAAGTTAGTTACCCATCAGTGAACGTTTTATACTCTTATATCACATTCCCTGTCTACCATGCTCTTGGAATCTTTACCCATGCGGATTTTGTGACATTATGCATCTCTTAGCTAGAGATTTGGTTCACAGGGTTACACAGTTGTTTCAGAGTTGACACATTCCTCACACAATATCAGAAATCTGCATTTATTAGCAGCAACATTAATTTTATCAGAAAAGAATTTAAGTACATTAGAAAACTGCCAGCCTGTGGTGGTGGGTGCCAGTTTTTCAAACTTCTAATTTTCACTTAAAAAGTTGAACTTTATTAATGACCACAGATACTGTTCAGTAGTTTTCTTTGAAAGGCTGGGCATTTTTTCATTTAATTTTGAGAAAGTACTTCCAGATACCTGAGACTAAATAACCACAGTTTGTCAGTTGTTTTTTAAGTTAACAATGGCCTTCTATGCACAAAGTAGCTAGCATAGCTCACAACTCATTTGCCCAGTGGTTATCTTTGAGATAGAAGTGTTTTATGTGTCCTTTCCATTTGGTTTCACAGAATGTTAAAGGATGTGAAATTTAATAAAACAGTTTTTTCCTGTTTATGTTCTAAAGTGAAACTACCTTTTTTCTTTTTTTAAAGAAAAATTCAGGTTTGAGGTGGTGAAGAATAGGGTAGCATACTTAATTATTACTGCCTTGATTTGTGCAGGTGCCACCAATTTTATCTACCATTGCTTTTGTACCATCAGCAAATAGCGACACAGTGCGAAAGAAAAATATATTTTTAAAAAGCATATGTTTCTTTTTTTTGTGGCAGTACTGGGATTTAAACTACATCCTTGTGATTGTTAGGCAGATGCTCTACCACATGAGTCGTGGTCCCAGCCCAACAAATAAATATGTTAATGAAAATATTTTCAGCTTTGTGGATGCCCAGATGATCTTGAGGGTGTCTAGAGTTTCCTAGACCATACTCTGAGGAATGCTTTAATGACCAAAGATCACAAGTTCCATTAAACAGAGACTTCTTCCCTCCATTGCTTTTTAGGGTAGCTCATTCATAACAGTGAATTGCATGCCTATTTTAGTGTTTGAGGTCGGTATTAAGAGTACAATGCCTATTTTTAAACTGGGTTTGAAGCACACTCAGTTTCCTTTAAACAATTTGTTACACTTCTGTTGGCGTATAACTTGCCTTCACATACATTTTCTAATTCTTCCCTCAGCCTCACGATGTAGGAGCCTTGAGAGCTCCACTAATGCTGATGAGAGAAAAAAGCTCTAAGAGACTGGGTAATAGCCCCTCTATTTCTTTATATATTTCAATATCTTTTTTAAACAATCTTCTTTTTAAGTAAGTAATAGAAATGTCGCTACAACTACCTGTTTTTGTGCATGCCTGCTTCCAAGATCTGTGTCAACTCCAGGTGGTCGTTCCCCTTCCTGTACTTCACCTGGCATCCACACTGGGCTTTCTGTCCTGTCTAAGGCCCAGCAAGAGGAAAGCAGCTCTGTTTTTTGTTTACTCTTTTGAGTAACAGCCATGCCACCAAACATGTGGTATCATACCAGTTTCTGATTTATACTCATAAGGAAGAATAAACTGAAATAAAAACTTATAACTTTAGTGTTATAGTATAATTCCTGAATTGCCACCATTTGTGGCTGAATGCAGAGATTCTGTTTTGGCTTTTATTGCAGCTACCTGAGCCGGATCTACTCTCTGGAAAACTAAACCCTACTAGTAGAAAATGTTCCTTTATTCAGTGACTAAAAGAGTAAAAGGAATGTTTGTACTCTTCAAATTCAGGTATGCATGCATAAATACGTGGTTAGCTTACACCGTTACCTTAAATAACCTGTGGATGGGGTTGAGAAGGATTAAAAGAAAAAACTGGAATATAGGATTAATATTAAAGAGTAATATTTAGAATGAAAAACTAAATTCATTAAAACTTAGAATTTTCTTCTTACTTTCTTAATTTTGAAATAGTTTAAACCTTCAGAAAAGTGTAGAGAATAGTATAACCTGTGCCCATTAAGCCGTATTTATTTTTTAAGGTTATAAAGCATTTTAGCTACAATTGATACTCCATTTTTCTTTTTTCTGCTCTCACCCCCATCTCCGTTTCCAGAAGTAACTATTGTTCTGGAGTTGGTATGTATCACTGTGACTAATTTGCACTTGCCTACAACATCTTTTCAGCTTAACTGGAGGAAACCAACACAATTTTTTGGAGCTAGATTAGGCAGTACCCTCCAAATTTCTAGCGATTATAGAAGTTCAGTGCTTAAATTAAACAAATTTTTCAGTATAGGGTTTATCTTGGCAAGTTTTTTTCTTTTCCCTCATTCTGTTTCTTTAGAACATGAATTTTTCAAGATTTTTCTGGAATTTTGGATATAACTTGGTAACAATCAATGAGAAACTTAAATTCAGTCCCATGTTTTCTAGAGAAATCCTGAATGATTTGTCAAGTAGAAGAATGAAAGAAGATGTTTGAATTCTGTTTCAGCCTTGCCACCTATGTGTGTATATATATATATATATATGTATTTTTTTTTTGGTAGTGTAACTTCCTCATTTGTATTGTCATAATTATACTAACAATGTTTTCATTATGAATTAGATAATATTTAGAATATTGTTCCTCAAAAAACTTGATCTATAATTTCTGCAAGGAATATTGGCCTATTTGTTTTTTCTTTGGTTTTAATCATTGCTATGCTTTTTTTTTTTTTTTTTTTTGAGATAGGGTTCTATATGCAGCATAGGCTGCTTCAGCATCCCAAGTGCTGGGATTATATGCCTGTAACACCATACCCAGCCCTGAAATTTGTTGATGCCTAAACTTCCAGTTCCAGGACTCATGAATTCCACTTAATTTTTATGGCTCAAAATCTATTGAAGTTTAGGGTGTGATTTTTTTTTTTTTTTCCCTTCACAGTACTGAGGTTTGAAGACAAGGCCTCCTGCTTATTAGACAAGCACTCTACCACTTGTCTCCAGTCCTTTTTTTGCTTTAGATAATTTTCAGGTCTCATCTTTTCACCTGGGGCTGGGCTTGTACTGTACTCCTCCTATCTACTCCTCCCTAGTAGCTGAGATTACAGCTACTTTGACTTCTTTTCAGTAAGTAACTTTATTTTGGACCTCTGTTTTCTGTATATCCTTGTCATGGCTTTTGTGGGGAACGTCAGAAGGCATTATTAAGATGTTACTTTTACTTTTATATGTTTAACTATTGCTGAAGTTCTGTGATGCTCAGCTTTTATCAAACCTGCCATTTCCTGTTTGGTAAAACACTCATAGTCCCTTTTATTTTTCTTTTCTATAGTTTCCCATTTATGACAGTTGGCTCTTTATTTTGATCCATGTATTAAATACCTAGGAAGAACTTGGCTTCTTTATAAACCAAACTCATCACATAAGGTTTTTTTTTTTTTTGAGGTCTTGAGACTAAGTCTTTGACAAAAAAATTGAAATTAAAAATATTTTATAAAAGTCTCATTTTCTTTTTTGTTTCAAATAGCATTATTACTGTTTTTATTAAAAACCATATTCAAGGTTTGTTTTGCATATGGACATGGTCTCTTCTCTAATTCTTTGAGTGTAGATGAATTCTTATACCAGAATTTAAAAGAGACAATATTATGTGACTAGTTTTTCTTTCTCTGCAACATAGCTTTGTATCACACGAACAGAAAGTAGTTTATTTGGCTGCCCTGTGTATTGTTTTAATCATTATAGAGATGTAGTCTGTTGATGCAGTGATAGCATAAGTATAGTAATTCCCTTGGAAGGAAAAAAAAGAAAGGAAGACTTTAAAATTGGTTTGTTATTTTAAAAGGTGACAGATATTCTCTATTTTTAAAAAACAGTAAGGAAGGCTTTCAAGTAAAAAAAGTAGCAGCCTCTTCTCCCCCAACCTCACCAATATCACTTTCCAGTATCCAGTGCTGACCAAAGGTGATGGGATAAAAGGATGGAATAAAAGGAAGGATGGCTAAAATGGATAGGAAGCCTACACATCAGTTGTACTCTTGATTACAGTGACTGTGATACAAAGTACCTGGGACCATTTTATTGTTGAAAGAGTTTATTATGGCATATAAATAGATGATGTTTATATCTTTATTATGCAGTAGTTTATGCATTTAATTATTTGTTTTAGCAATAGCCTTTTTATTAAGTAAAAAGAAATAGGTAACCTATTAAGCACTCACTTTAGACCCTTATACATGAACTGTTTCATTTCATTTGTACAACATACCTATGCAGTAGGCAGAATGTTTTCTTATTGTATTGATGAGACAAATGACCAATGTCTTGCAGCCTGTGCCCTTAATAATCATATAGGTGGTTTTTAGAGTAGGTATAAAATCAATTTCTTGAGAAATAGACAGCATTAAAAGAAGAAAAGAGAGAAGTGGAGTGGAAAATATTTAACATTTTATTTTGAAATATTTTAAATGTACGCTGAAGTAGAACAATACAACAAATTCTGTGTAGGCTTGCCCAGCTTTAGGGATTTATGGATTTTTTTTTAATGTGGTGTCATAATTATGATCAAATTTTTTGTATTTGTACCCCTTCCCCATCATTGCTTTGGTAAATTTTATCTCTTAAGGCTCTGTGAAACTATATATCATTTTGAAAAAGTCAAACTTTGACTTTATCAAAGGAATATATATAATATAGTTTCTTCACTTGGTAAAAACCTCAGTTCCATCATAAATTATTTGGTTTGCCCTACAAAAATAAAAATGAACTACTTCTTAGCTGCACATTATGGATGTTGTTTTAAACTTGCCACTTTCTTGGTGTAGCTTTCTGTTAATACATTATCTAATGGTCAGGTGTGGTGCTAAACATATTGCCATGCACAGGATAGTCCCACGACAAAGAACTCAGCGTGAAATGTCCATGGTGCCAAGGGAGGAAGCTCTGATCTAGTATAAGTGAAGCTACTGTTTTTGGTGGACAAGTTATTTGGTGTGACTACTGATGATATTAAAATTATGGAGTGAATGATTTTAAGGAGCCAACAAAAGTGACCAGAACTTGTTCACCCTCCCAGTGCTTGTTTTGTTCTTGTAGTCTTCCTTTCCCCAATCTCTTCTGCTGTGTTTGTTTTACCTTTCTTTTGTTATCAGAGGAAATTTATGTGCATTTAGGAGACTACTCTTGGGGTTTTATTGCTATACTGATTGGTTTTTTGGCAGTACTGGGGAGCTAGGCAGGCACTCTACCACTTGAGCCTCTCTACGAGCCCCTGATTTTTTTTTTTTATATCTACTCTTAAGTACTCGATTTTTTTCAGTAGCTGTTGTTTATAAGATTACTGCTTTATAAACAGTAATGGTGTTTACCATGATCACAAAAGTGCTTTTTTTTTTCTTATTCTATAGCAACCCTGACAAAAGAAAATTCTTAGAACAATATGTAAGGTATCTTAAACATGACTTTGTACTACACTTGAACAAAATTCTTCTGTTTGGAAAGATATGTCTACTGCTTCTACCTCATCCACTTTAGTTTAAGCTTAAAGACTCATGTGTAGTAAAGGGAAAGGTGAATGTAACACTGAAAAATGTGAACGATGTCTTACATATAAAGAATTACTTTTTAAGGTTTTCAGGATAAATGTAAACTTAGTAGGAGAGGAAATAAGCTTTATTCTTCACCATCCCACCCTGCCTTTTGACTTTTTATTTGTGGAATTTTTTTTTCCTTTGCAGTCCTGAGGTTTGAACTCAGGACCTTGTGCTTGCTAGGCAGGCGTTCTGCCACTTGAGCCACTCCCCCATTCCCTCATTGTGGGAAATATTTGAGCATATATAAAACAGAAATAGTATAGTGAACTTCTGTATACCTACCATCAGTCTTCAACATAAGGTCTGCTTAGCCTTTGTACCTCACAGGATTAGGTTAAAGATCTCAGCATATCATTCCATCCTTAAGTTATTCTGTACACGTCTCCATAAGGATTCCTTCAAAAATTACATAACCACAGACCATTGTGATGCTACAAAAAAATAACAGCAGTTCCAAAACATCATCATAGACATAGTCAGTGGAAACTATTTAATGTTCAAATTCTAGTTATTTTTTTCCTTTCTTCCCCCTTTAAATACATTCTGGTTTCTGGTTTCTTCTGCATCTATCTGAAGGCACCATGGTTCATATTGTATAGCTTATAACATCCCCTGGGGGAGATATAGTTCATGAAGTTGTTCCTATCATTCTGATGACATGATGTAATCTTTCTGCAGCTATGTGAAAAATTTGGCTAATAAAGAAATGAAAGTATAGGAAATCATTTGTAGAGTAATTCCAATGCACTGATGTCACACTTGAGGCAGTGCTGTGTGAGGCAGCAGTATTCACTGAACATTGGATGAATTATTTTGAGATTGCATCAAATTAAAGTTAAATAGATACATTTGGAAAGAAAAAGTCTCATCAATCCAATATGACCAAACCCTAAGAAAGAGAGGGCTTTTGAAATAAAAGCTAACAGCAAAATAGAGGCAGGTATGGTATAGATGATGAATAGACTAAAAAATGTAATTTAACTGCATAGAGTAAATATGAATAGGGATTGTTTCAGTGTATCTTGGTATAAATAATAAGGATATTATATACAACTTGCTTGCAAATCTCAATTTAGAGTACCAATTTCTTACTTGGAAAATTAAACACATTAACCAAGACGAATAAAGAAACCAACATCACCTAAGTCGAGTTCGGGTTTAAAATAAAACTCTTCAAAGTTAGGTCAGTTTCATACCATCAGTGCAAAAGGACTCAAAAAACATTTTTATGTTCTGAAATGAAACCCCATTGTTGTTGTAGGTCCCTGACAACTGGTAGAAGTAGACAGCTGTGGTCTGGTCAGAGGTGCAACGTTGATTGTGAGCCAGCTCACCCTGAAAGAGTGCTGTGTTTGAAAAGAAATTCAGCTGATGTCTGTTCTGTGTTGTTTTTTTTTAAAAAGGACTCTATATGTTTGTATCAGTACACAGTTCCTTACTTATACAGACTGTATCATTAGCTTTTCTAAAAAGAAAGCCCTATAGATACATACTGTTTTCACTTTTATTTTTCTTCTTTCTCCCCTCTAAAAGACCCTTTCTTGAGAATATTTTATGTGGTCTTCTCTGTTCATAGAAAAAAATTGTTCCCTATCCAGGGTTGTTTATATAGTTGTGTAAAATGTAATTCTCTTGATGATTTGACTGATTTTTTTCCTTACTGTGTAACTTGTTACATACCATAATTGCTAGTTTGTTGAACAGAATACCTATATGATTTAGCAGAGGAAAAAATTTGTTTTTGAGCAATTCTCAACACTTTTTTTGCTATGTTCAGGTGAAGGCTGATGTTTCTTACATATACAAGTTAAGGATACACTCCCTTGGATTACAGGCAGTGGTATAAATGTCACAGATACTATCTGTTCCTTAGCCTGAGCCATTTCTGTGCACACTGGCCAACTCCTAAATTCCAGCAGAAAAGTCTCTCCCTAAGAGAGCTGTTTCTTCTACTAGTTACCCTGTCTACTTGGAGGATAGGTTAGAAGTGCCAGGATATTAACTCTTAATTCTGGGGCAATCTGTCAACCAGTATCTGACAGGAGTTAGTGGATAAAGAAATACCTAGCTCCCTTAATTTAGCTGAGATAACGCTGAGGCACAGGTCTTGCACTGCCTTCTAGAGTTCTATAGCTAGACTAAGCAACAGTTTTCCACAGTGGTACCCAGCTAGCACTTGTTTTCTAGACTAATTTCTTTATTGGCTTCTTCCTTCTTTCTCTCTTTCCCAGTCCTCTATCAATGTTCTCTGAGAATCATCTCACTAATAAACTACCTGAAATTTAAAACTTTGTCTCAGAGTTGGCTTTTGAACGAAGCTAAACCAAGACAGAGATAGTGAACTGTAACTCTAGCCCTTCTCTCCGTTACTCATGTGAAAATTTTTTTTTTATAATGATAATCTTGGCATGCACATTCATACACACACATGCACACATGCATGTACACACCTTTAAAAAATGGCCCAAATTTGGTATTATAATCCTCATCTAATTACTTAATGCCATACTTCATAGCTGATGAGACACACACTATTGTTTTTGTGTGTTCTTTGAGCCTCAGCCTTTTCTGTTTGGGCTTCTGTGCATCCAAATGATTTTAAATCCTAATGCATTTCCTAGGTATACTGCACATAAAGCAGTATACTTATGGACGCAGATGTTAAACTCATTAGTAATTCTTAAACTGATGTGTTAGTTATGGGCTGAACTGTGTTCCCCAACATTACTATATTGAAGTATTAACCCCAAGTACCTCAGAATATCACTGTATTGGAGATAGAACCTTTCAAGAGGTGATAAGCTTAATGAGGCCATTAGTGTTAGTAGGCCTTGTTCCAGTTCCACTGGTGTTTTCATGAGAGGAGGAAATTTGGACACACAGAGACCAGGGACACAGTATGGCGGATGGTCATCAGTAAGGAGGCCAAGGACAGTAGCCTCAGAAGACACCATACCTGCTGTTCCCTTGATCTTAGACTTCCAGCTTCTAGAACTCTGAGAAAATAAGTTTCTGTTCCCACTGTTTTCTACAGTATGTTATGGCAGCCCTTGCAAACTAATGCGTTAGTCGTATACTGTAGGGCTGGAGGTGTTACTCAGGTGGTAGAGTCTTGCCTTGCAAGCAAGACACCCTGAGTCCAAACCCCAGTTCCCCAAAAAGGAAAAGAAGAAAATTATACTGTCAAGATACTATTGATCGAGTTTTAGAAAAATGTGGGTTTTTTTCTTGTGGTTTGCGGTTTTGTTATTAAAAGGTTAATTTTTATTTTACGTTTAGGAAACATGCACAAACCATAAATTTACAGCTTTGATTAATTTTCACAAAGTGAACACACATTCATGAAAACCACCAACTAAATGATAAAAAAATGTCGTCAGCTCTATTTGATCTTTGAATTCATGGATCCAGTATTAAATTTTGTAGACTATTCTCTTACATATCCTCAGTAACATTTCCTTCCTAATGTACCTTATTGTTTTGTTTTTTAACTTTTCAGCACAAATTTTGCATGGATAAACTAGTATTGTTTAGAAATCTTGTAATATTAGAAGTATTAAACTTCTTAAGAACCAGTGTGTTAAAACAAGCCAGAGAGTTATGGTTCCAACATTTATTTTTCTTTTTGTTTTTAAATAAATAAGAAACCCGTTATCTTTTGTAGACACATAATCTGGTAAATTAATCATCACATAGGCTCCAATTAATTTTTCTTTCTCTTGCTTAACATTTAATATTTTTCTCCTACATGACTTAGAAGCAAACCAGTTAAGTCATTTGTAGAAAGTGAGTGACAGTTAAGTCAGTGATGCAGGTAATTTATTTGAAATACTTTTCATAATTTTTTTTATTCTTGAAATGAAATAGTTCTCACCAAATGACATTTCTTTTAGCTAATGAGGTACTCTGTACATGGAACATTTTCCCCTTGCAACTGTCTTTCTGAATGCATTCTACTCTCATGGAAAGGGTTGCAGCTTTGAAGTTGTTATTTTAGCAAGCTGGAGAATACAGAGAATCTGTATACATGTAAGACTGAGGCTCATGTTGGAAAAGGGATCAGAGGTGTCATCTCTGGGAATCATCTTGAGGTCAGAATGACAGTTCATGGAGGAACCCTGATAAAGAAAGGTGAAAAGGGTGTGGTTAGCCCAGTGAACCAAGGGGAGATTGGGGTGAAAGTCCAGTGAAGGCCGCAGCAGAGGGGTCTGGCACGGTGGGTGGGAAGCAGAGGAAGTAGAGGGAGCTGATGGCAAGCAGCTAGAGTGGTGACAGACATTGACTAGGGCAGCAGCAGATGTAAGCATCTGGTTAGAGAAGAGGAAGCAATGTTGTGTGCAGACATAGGACACAGAAAAGCTGGTATCTAAAACCATGTCTTGGCTTTCTATTCAAAACCCTCAGTCTTAGGACACTTGGGTCTACTAAAGTGTGCTGAATGTGCAGCATCCCTAGAAGCCACCATTTGGCTGCACAGACCCTCAAAGAGAGAAAGCTGAGTATCAAAGAACACCTGTGTGGGCTGGTAGAGTAAGACCCTGAGTTCAAACCCCAGTACCACACATACACACACAAAAGACTCACCCAAAGAACACGTGTGTTGGTTAGGTGTGAAGTCTGGCATTGAGTATTTTAATAAAGATTATCATAGCAAAATTGGAAATGATTTTTTGGAGGTATGTGTGATGGTTACCCTCATAAAGCCATCATTTTCACTTTTCAGAGTAAAGGAGAGAGACATAGAATTATAGTTTACTATCTCTATCTTGGTTTGGATTTCTCCAGAAGCCAGCCTTATAAATTATGTTATCATGACAGTTGATTGGAAACTCAAGAACAACTGCAGAACAAGATTGCTCTGTGGTTTATACATCATCGAAGGGTGGTATATAGATGCTACTTACAGAATTAGAAGAGATGCTGTTTAAGTAGTCATTTTTGTCCAGTACAGTAGCTCACAGCTCTCTGGGAGGTAGAGATCAGGAGAATTGTGGTTCAAGGCTAGCCTGGACAAAAAGTTAATGAGACCCCATCTCAACAAATAAGCTGGGTCCATGGTGGTACAGTCCTATCATCCCAGTTATGCAGGAGGCCATCAGTAGGAGGATTGCAGTCCGAGGCTTGCCCCTGGCAACTAAAAACACAAGACCCTATCCAGAAAAATAACTAAAGCAAAAAAGGGCTGGGAGTGTGTGGCTCAAGTGGTAGAGCCCTAGTACCACTAAATAAATAAATAAATGAATGAATGAATGAATGAATGAATGAAAGAAAGAAAGAAAGAAAGAAAGATATTTCCTCATATTATCAGAGAAGGAGATTTGTTTTTTGTACTAGAGGGAATTGAGGTATTATGTATGTTGGTTATGGTATATTGGTTGGAAGAGAGCTCATTTTACTTCTAAAGGTAATAATGACTTGATTGCACAGGTTAAAGGAGAGCATATTGGGAGTGCTTAAAGATGATCAAGGTTCATGAGTAAGAAACTGAATCTAGCCTGCAGGCCTGTTTTATTTCGCTTGCATTTAGTTTTCTTTTGAGAGAATACTGGTGCTTTTGTCAGGGCTTGCATTCATTTTCCTCTCAGTTCTCACTAACTTGCTTTCCTGCCTCACTTTGGAAGACTTGGAATTTGAGGACTCCTCTCACCCTCCTCTCCTAGATTTTAGTCTCCACTCTTCCCTGAAGTAGCAGAATTAATATTAAATGATTTTAATATAGTACTAGAGAACCATTTCTTTACTCCTTGTCCTTTCTTGTCTAGAAAGAAATGGAAAAGAAGAGATGGGTAAAAACTAAGTTATACTTCTTTGGACACAGGACAGAAAGAAAATGTGCTGAATAGGTATTAGTATTTGGTCTAGACAAAACATACAGGATTAATTGTTTCCATGTATTCTGGTGTTCATTTTCCACCTCTGCAGCAAATAAAGGGAGAACCCTTTGGGACCCTGTACATTTTTCTTTCAGTTTGAAACTGCGAGAAGGAAAAGTATTTGGTGTGAGAATCTTCACGTTCTTAAGGGTTATGAGACTGGCCTTAGGATGGAATCGTGTTTATCTTGTTGGGGAATTAAGAAAAGCAACAGTAGTAGAGATAATGGAATATTTATATCTCTGGGCCATGTATTAGGATCAAAAGCATCTTTTCAGTATCTAAAAAACAAGTATAACCTATAAAAACTGATCATTTGTTCAGTACTTTACAAAATACAAGTGTTGATCCTCAACAATTCTGGGAGGAATTGAGATGGGTGAACAGATTTCATTTGACTATGGATGAGATCATTATTCTGTGAGACTCCGAGAACCAAGTGTTTTACAGAGACATAGTTCTTGTCTTCAAAGAATTTCAATCTAGAAAGCAGGCAGGAGAGGAAGGGATTCAGTGGAAGCAAAAGAGAGGAAGCAGTCAGATTATCCTGGATGAGTGAGAGAAGCTTCCCTGAGCATCTGGCATTGAGTTAGGTGTTTACCATGATCAAGAAAGCATCTCACACACTGAAATGGCATGTACAAAGGATGAGAGAGCATGAAGAACTTGGAACATGGCAGAGTGTGAAGGATGAGGCATGGTGGAATGAGACATAGGACTGGAGGCATGTATATACCAAGGAAGGAATCCATCAGGAATGGCGCCTGCTTTCCCCTACTTTGACAAATGAAGATGGGGTGTGAATTGGCAAAAATGAACAGGGAATATTGAAGATATTGAAGGCAGGGCTGTGGTGCAGACTTTTCAAAGACCAAGAAACTCAGCCACAATAAAGATTTGGTGAAAGAGAAGAGAATATTTAATGCCTAATTCCAGAGACACTCATCCTTGTTTTAAGCTGCCACATGTTTACAAGAGACAACCCAGTATCATTTTTAAGTTAATTGCCACACAGCTATAAATATTGCATATAGACATATGATCATCTTTTATTACTTATTCTGAAGAATGAGGAATGTTTCTGATATTTGTGGACAAAGTATCTCCCTTTTGCATCTGCTTTTTTCATTGTTGGATTAGTTTTTAAAGCAAATCCCAAGTATATTGCTTTTTCTGTAATGACTTTAGGGTAATTCTCAGATTATTTTTAGGAATTACTCTTCTCTCCCATTAAAAAAGTATAAAACAATAACTAGTTTCAAAATGAAAACTACCTTTTATGTGCTTAAGCATTGTATTGAATTTTTAAATTCTTCATAATTCCCTATTTCGTCTGTAAGTAAATCTGATATTAGTGGTTTTCTAAATGAAAAGTATATTATATTGCCTTTTTATTTTATAGTTTTATTGAGATATAATTCACATTTTACCCATTTAAAGTGTTTAACTCACTGGTTTTAGTGTATTTACAGTGTTGTATACCCACCACCATAGTCAAATTTAGAACTTTTTCTTTACCTCAAGAAAAAAAAAATACTTATTAGCAGTCACCCATCATTCCTACCACAACTCCTCAAGCTATAGGCAGCCATTAATCTACTTCCTGGCACTATAGGTTCTTCAATTCTGGATAGTTCATGTAAATGGAATCATAGATTATTTGGTCTTTTATGTTTTACATTTTTTAAATTAGCCTGATGTTTCCAGGATTCATTCTTGTAGAATGTATCAGTAATTCTTGACATTGCTAAATAATATTCTATTGTATGGATATACCATATTTATGGATACCAGAGAATATTCATTCATTAATGGGCATTTCTGGTTAGACTGTTTCTGGTTTTGGCTGTTATGAATAATGCTGCTGTGAATATTTGTGTACCAGTTTTTGTGTGAGCCTGTGTTTTTACCTCTTGGATATATACGTAGGAGTGGAATGCTGGGTCATATGATAACTCTGTGTTTAACCTTTTGAAGAGCTGTCAGGCTGCTTTCCAAAGCAGTGGCACTACTTTTCCCTCCACCAGCAGTTGTGAGGTCTCCAGTTTCTCCACATCCTCGACACTTGTTACTGTTTACCTTCTTCATTGGAGACATCGTGTTAGGTGTAAAGTGGCAGCTCATTGTAGTTTTGATTTGCACTTTTCTACTGATCAGTAATATTGAGAATTTTTCATAAAAATCGCAGATATCCTCTCCATTTTTTTTCCTATTCTTCATTTCTGTAACTTTGTCGTTTTTAAAACTATCATAATTATGTTATAATATAAATCCTTCTTTTCATTTGGTATATGTTCTCTGAAGAGCCATCTAAGGTTTTGTGTGAATCAGTAGTTCATTCCTTTTCCATTACTGAGGTGACTGAGGACTCATTGAAGGTCTGGGGTTGTTTCCAGTCTATGGCTATTACAAATAAGGCTGCCTATGACCTTTGTGTGAATCCCTCCTCAATCCCAACTCACTACTTCCTCTGTAGACATGACTACTGTTATTAGCATTTACGGTAATCTTTTTTTTTTTCTTCAGGATTTTAGCACTTAAGCCTTTGTTACAATGCAGTATATTTTATTTTGACTGTTTTTGAGAGTTCTATAAATAGAATCACCATGTTTGCCTCTATTTGGTATTGGTTTTTAACAGAACATTATTTTTTTAAGACTGATCCATATTGTGTATCACTATAGTTTATCCAGTTTCTCTACTGGATTCCAAAGTGTGTATTTAACATAGTCATGTAAATTTATTTTCCCATCCTTTAGTATATGTAAGTTCTTTTTGTTTTAACTTCTTTCTGTTGATACTGTCACTTTTTTAAGAATATATTAATTGTTGCCAGGTGCCAGTGGCTCACGCCTGTAATCCTAACTACTTTTGAGACTGAGATTGGGAGGATTGTGGTTCAAGACCAGCCTAGGCAAATAGTTCATGAGATCCCATCTCCAAAATAACCAGATCAAAATGGACTGGAGGGGTGGCTCAAGTGGTAGAGTGTCTGCTTTGCAAGTTTGAAGCCCTGAGATCAAGCCTCTGTACCGCCAAAAACCAAAAAGTTAACTGTTATACTGAGTGTGTAATTGTTTCTCATTGTGATAACGTTTGGCAAGTCCCCTGATTGTCCATTTGGATTTCCTGTTTTGTGAAATGCTTGTTTGGCTCTCTTGTCCATTTTTAAAAATTGGGTCTTTTTCTTTTTGAGCTATAGTTTATATATTCTGGATATAGCTCTTAGTTGAAAATTTGTTTTTCTATGGCTTGCCTTTTCATTCCTTTAATTTTTTTTTTTTTTTTTTTGATGAACAGAAGTTACCTTTAATGTAGTCTGATTTGTCATTCTTTTCTTTCGTGGCTTGTGCTTTCTGCATCTCATTTAAGAAACCTTCAAGCCTCTAAAACATCAAAAGATATTTTTCCCCTATCATTTCCCAGAAACTCTTTTGCATTGTCTTTCACATTTAAAGCTATAGTTTACCTAGAATTATTTTTCTGTATGATACAAGATAGGGGTCAATTTTTAATTTCCTTGCCTATGGATGAGTATGACTTTTTTCATTTTTTTGATTAGTGTATATTAGTTGTGCAAAATAATGGTTTTGTAATTTTATTTTTTAAAATATTAACTTTTCTTACTGTTGTCAGTGCCACTTTTCCATAAATCAAGTATTTCAGGAAGCACAGGTGTATTTTTAGGCTCACTCTTTATTTCAGTGGTTGATTCATGTAATCCTTACTGGTATCAAGATTATACTGGCTTCAAAAAATAAGTTGGGGAAATGGCTTCCTTTTTCTATTATCCAGCAGAATTTGTGTGATACTGGCTTTATTTCTTCCTTAAATATTTAGCAGAATTCACTGTTTAGTTTAACCAGACATGGAATCGTCTATGTGAGCTAGAGTTTATTATGGTATGTTGAGGGACAGTTCTCTATGGCACATCTGGTAGCTTTTGTCTCACACTGTCTTTTCTAGAATAGTTGTATAGCAAAAAGCCTTGGATAAAAAAAATTTAAGGTCTTTCTACAACGATTGGATGGGTTTGCTGGTAGCCCCTTAGGAGACTTGGGGTCTCCTCAGCTTGATAGTCATTACCTGTGCCAGACATCCATCTGAACCACTCTATATCACTTCCATGGGGACTTACGGGAACAGAAGGAACTATTACAAACACGCTGTGCCACCAGCCTTGCCAGGAGTAATAAAATACTTTTCCTTGACCCAGGAGTCCTATGTCTTCTGCTAGCATCTGTGAAACTATGACAGGCTAACTCAAGGAGAGTAGAATCTCAGACCCTTTACAGTTCTTGATATGGAGATTTGTGAGACTGTTGGAGTTTATCTTTGATTTTCTGTGGTTTTGATAAAATATGTCTGTGAATGGTTTTCTCCTTAGTTCAGCTGCCTGGGATTCATTGAGCATCTTTGTCTAATGATCACTATCTTTCTTTAGTGTGTAGAAAATTTTCAGATACTATCCCTTTAAATACGGCTTCTGCTCTATTCTTTTTCTCCCCTCCATGTGAAATTCTGGCTAACAAATGTTTTGAACATATGCTCACCTGTTTCATTATGCCTTCTGTCTCTCTACTTTTTTTTTTTTGTCTTTTTTCTTTCCATGGTACATCATGTAAAATTTATTTTTCCTTTATTCCAACTTACTAAATGCTCTCTTCACTTGTGTGTAGTCTGATAGTAAACTCATCCAGTGAGGTGTAAATTATACCTACATTACTTTTTATTTCTAGATGTCCTATTTGATTATTATCATCATTATTTTAATCACAGTTCAGTTGTTTTATAGTCCGAGAATTCCAGTTGTTAACATCAGTCTCTTTGTTGTTGTTGCTTTTAATTGTACATAGAAACTCTAGTTTCATGACTGGTTGTTGGACATTACATTTGTAAAATGATTTATAGGAATAATGTGACTCTATGAAAATTCTTTCCTCCAGAAAAGGACTTACCATAGTTTCCACCAGGCACTTGAGTTTACTACCAGTTCTTATTCGCTGTTTGAATATTGTATTTCTGTGTAACAAACCACTCCCAAACTGAGGTTTAAAACATCATGATACAGTATTCCTATGAATATGTGGGCTGGCTTGGTTAAGCTGGGGGTTCCTCTCCACAGATGTCAATTTGAATTCTTCATACATCTCCATTCAACTGGAGTTTAGCTACAGTGCAGCATCTAAAAGTTGTCTGAGACTTCTTGTAATGTAGCTGGAATAGCTTGATTCTCTTAGAGGTGGCCTCTCTCCGGTGCTCAAGTGGTCTAGCCCAAACATCTGTACATGGCTGCTATTTTCCAAAACAGCACAGGCTGCTAAGTGTCTTAATGTCACTTCAGCCGCAGTCATTTGGTCAAGTCGCAGGGCCATCTCAGATTCATGGAGAGAGGAAATAAAATAGGCCTTGCTTGGTGATGACACTAACTATGTGCAGGTATAGGGGTGGAGGGATTACTGGCAGTCATCTTCAGAGACAGTCTACCTCAGTCACCTAAGCCATCTTTGATAGGTTAGCCTAGAGGATTAAAACTAGGTGAACATTGGGATAATCATGTAAGTTGCCATCTAACACAGAACATTTTTTAGAGTAAGAAGAAACACTCCAAGTATGCCAGACTCTAGACTGTCTCTGGCAAACTAAGAGCTGTGGTCACTCTAGTTACAGTTTATCAGGGGCTTTCCCACTTCTTGTTTGTCATCACCTTTAAAAGGCACAGTGGGTAGGGTTTTAAATTTTTGTGATAAAGAACTCCTGTCAGATTTTCTACTTTGTGTGGGCTCTAAACTTTTGATTTTCACCCTTGTCATAGGAGGCTGTCTTAACAAAAGGTCTCAGATTCCCTGGATGGGCTCATGACCTAAGGATTCTCATTTTTCCTATATCTGGTGCTTGTAATTGGATCTTGTGGTCTTTTTTTGGATACTTTTAAGATTTTATTGGACCAGACACAGTGACAGACAACTGTAATCTCAGCTACTTGGGAGGCACGAATCAAGAGGATTGAAAGTGAAGGCCAGCTCAGGCCAAAAGTTAGCAAACCCTATCTGAACCAACAAGTTGGGTAGGGTGGGGCAAAACTCTAATCCCAGCTACATTTGAGGCATAGTAGGAGAATCAGAATCTAGACCTGTTCCAGGCAAAAAACTCAAGACCCTATTTGAAAAATAATGAAAGCAAAAATAGCTAGAGCAGCAGTAACGTTCTGCTCGTTTGCCCAGCTGCCGACCATTTTCATTCCTCTAATATGGAGTCCTAATAGAGATTTGTTTTCTCCTTAAAAGATGGGGGCGGGGAATGGGATGTGCTGGGGTGTGGCTGAAGTGGTAGAATGCCTGCATAGCAAGATGAGGCCTTGAGTTCAAACTCCAATATTATAAAAAAAAAAAAAAGATTTTTCTTAAGCTTTTGTAAGTATGTTCAGTAAAGATTTGATCTAGATAATTTAGTCTACCATTGCAGAGAACAGGGACAACTATATCTACTTGAAGTAACAGGAAAAAGAACTGAATGTTACATAATTGCTTCTTTTCCCAAAGAAATAGAAGCTCTCAAGAGTTCCTTCTAAAATCAGGAGTGTATGGATGTGGGAGAGGAATGAATGGATTGGACTCACTATATTTTAACTCCTTGTTTCACTTTTAAACAATCTGTTGATTCTGTGTTATGGAAAATTAGGAAATTGTTTTTCAGAACACAGTTTCTCTGTTTTTATTGATTGTATTATCACCTTGTCAAGACTGTGGATGACCATTTCTGCAACTAATTCCCCATTGTATTTATTTAACCTGAGTATTATAAATAAGTTTATTCTATCTTCTATTTTTTGATCATACTACATTCTTGAATTATTTATTTTCATTCCTATATTGCCTAGATTTCAATATTAGATCTCTAAAAAGGGTTCATGGGTAAATTTTACAAAATATGGTTTCTTTTCAATTTTGTTATAGAATGTTAGCCTACATTTTGGATTTATTCCTATTTTATGTCTATTTTAGGCATATAATTTTTCTCATTTTTCTGTGTGTGTGTGTGTGTGTGTGTGTGTGTATGTATAGATGTTGGTATATTTCCTCAAAGCAGAGTTCTAGCTGGTAATAAATGTTTCTTTTCCAAGCTGACTGAATATTCTAAATACTTTTGTTGATAAGCTGACTGACTTATTGAACCACACTTTCCTTATCTCTCTTCTTCACACTTCCTTATTCTTATTTCCTTTAATGTTAAAATCTCATTTTTAACAAATACGTATTGTCTTAATCATAAGCTCAAATTTGGTCCATATTGTTTATATCATATAAAAATGATTGCTTGTTTTATTTTTTTGTATGTAGCAAAATGGATTGTATTGCTAATTATTTCTAAGGGCTTATATGTGGCATCTGTCATATAAATCACCTTCATTTGTTGCACTAATTTATTTTTCCATGTATGTCTTAAAAAATGTTTTCTTTAGGAGGGTATAGTAGTGTTCTTTTTTTTTTTTTTTTTGGTTGGCTGGAGTTTGAACTTGGGCCTCATACTTGCAAAGCAGGCACTCTACCCCATGAGCCACACCTCTAGTCCATTTTACTCTGGTTATTTTGGAGATGGGGGTCTCATGAACTGTTTGCCCAGGCTGGTCTTGAACCTCAATCCTCCTGATCTCGGCCTCCCAAGTAGCTGGGATTACAGTTGTGAGCTACTGACACCCAGCTAGAAGGGTATAGCAATTTGAAGAAGACATGAATTTTTCTTTAACAGAAGTGTATTTTTATCCTGGTAACTTGCCAGTCTCTTAAATGATTTTTGTCACATGTAGCCATCAAAAACCAAAGGTGATATTCAGATGTCATAGTATCAATTTTCTTCATATAGTTTCTCACTAGGTGCCCAAATAAGGGAAGGATTATTCATTTTAGCCGGTGGCAGTTTGACACTTATTTTCCTATTCACAGTAGTTTTAAGGAAAGTTAACTAATAAATCAAAGTGAAAAAGCTTAGTCAAGAGAGATCCTTTGGGGAATCTTGAATGAATAACTAAGAATGCTTTAAATGTGTCCAGTACAAACATTTTTTGTAATGTTTTTAAAAGCAACTTTTACGTGGACTACCTTATCTCACCTCTATAATGACATTGTAAAGCTGTTTGGTGAATACTATTTTTCACAAATGAAAAATGTAAAATAGCTTTCTACTTTTTCAAGGGAGGGAGAGAATACATATTATAGTAGTTGAGAGTCAGTCTGGAACCTGACTGCTGAATCAACACCCTTCCCCCATCTCTCTCACTATCTGCTCTGAAACCTTAGGTTTACTCTTAGCCAAGCTTCACTTTCTCCATTTGTAAACTGAACATATCAAAAAAAAAAAAGTTAGTCCACAGTAAACATTGGTTTCAAATTCTTTTGTTGTTATTATCTTGTGTTCTTCTATTATTATTCTATATGTGTAATAGTCCGTAGTGGGGTGAGCTAGAATGTTGAACAGGGATGAGCAATTAAAAGTAAGAGTCTTAGGCTACAAAAATTGCCCAGAGTAGACATGTTTTTAAAATATGGGTCAAAGAAAATGAATTGCTTTGGTCTGTGCCATATTACAGTAAGCCTAATAAAATACGTGACAGAAATGGACTGGAGGTATGGTCCAAGTGGTAGAGTACCTACTTTGCAAGTTAGAAGCCCTGAGTTCAAACCCCAGTCCCACCAAAAAAATGCTTAGGTTCCAAGGCAACATTTCTGGCTCTTTAACTGTATTGGTCTTTAGTTCACATCTTCCATTTCTTAGTTTGCCAATTTTCAAAATAACTTTTGGTTTTTAGTGGACATTTAATGCATATATATTCTTGTGTTTGTGTCTTTTAATGGTTTATAAATATTTATTAAGTGACTGTGTAAAATAAGGTTTTTAAAAAATAATAACTATCTTATGAAGCCGCATTTTATAAAAATAACACATGTATTTAGAAGTAACTATAAAATGAGTTTATTAACCTATGGGTGTTGCCTTTAAGGAATGATAAGCCAGGAAAACTTACTGAACATTGTCTTTGGTCCCTTTTTTTTTTTTTTTTTTTTGTCTTTAAAAAGAAAGCAACAACAAAATAGTGTGATAGGCACCCAGCTAGCTCAATTGGTAGAGCATGAGACTCAAACTGTGTGAGTTTTACCCTCAGTACCCCAATGTTTTAGCTTATGTGTACAAAAGCTAGCTGTAGCTTTCCTTGATTCTTCTGTTGACATGTTACTAGAGGAAAATGCCTACTTAATTGATTTACTTACAGAGTTTCTTAATTTGGAAAACTAGAAATAACATTGTGGGCTACCATGAAACAAATGACTACCCTACTGGCTAAAGCCTTGGGCTCTTCCCTCTCTGGAGGCAGCCCTTATGTAACCTTTCCTTATGCAGCAAGAAGCTGCATTTGCCATGTCTCTCTCTTCAAACTCTCACCAGCTCAGTTCCTTAGATTATATTTCTCTTTCCCAGTGTTCATACTCACTGCTTCCCAAATGTCTGTAAAACAGAGCATTCCAAATACTTTGTGATCTTAAGAAGTTTTTTTAATTTGTTGGTATTATAAGAAAACATAATTCCACCCTTCTCCCTCTATCTCTATAGTCTTCCTCCACCCCCAAAGCAGAGCATTACAAAAAATTAACTAGAACTCAGAAATCTATAATGTTGTTCTTTTATTTGATAAATTAATACTTTCCCTCCTCCCATTTGTGTAAAGATGTAATATTTTTTCTTAGGTGTTCTCTGGGAAAAAAATTTAAATCACTTTCAAAGATCAGTTTCCTAGTTATTTCTAGTTGTTAGCTAGCTATTTCTTCCGGACTTAATCCAATAATGATTCTGTGCTTAAATGAGGAGAATCTGCGTGGTTCACAGAGGTTTCTTTCCTGGTCATTTTTAGCTAGGTCTTGACCTACTCTAATGAGCCAAGGTGTTGACCTTCCTTCAACATTATCTTGTCCTTTTGCAAGCCTCATGTCCACTGCCACGTTTCACTGAGTTCTTCTGGTCTAGTCTTCAGGCAGTATGGCCGACTGTGGTTAAGAGTATGGCACTTGAGATTGCTTACTAGCTGTGTGACTGCAGGCAAGTTAACTAACTCTGTAGGTCTGTTTCTTCATCTGTAACATAAAGATTTAAATTCTACCTACCTTTGTCTGTCAGGATTAACTACACTAACAGACATCTCAAATATCAATGACCATAGAACTTCCTTTAGAAGGGGGAAAAATGAGATAAAATATTTAGGTCTACTGTGGTGGTTCTATGATCATCAGCAACTCTGCCGTCATTAGCATGTAGCTTCTGTCATCAAGGTAATTCAGAAAGAATGCTATAGTTACAACCATCATGTCTACATCTTAGGCAGCAAAATGGAGGTGAGAAGAGGAAGGCAAAGGAGCTCATTCAGCTTTGTAACTCTTTACAGTAACATATTCAAGTCAGTCTCTGGTTAGAGCCCCTTGCCAGAACTTGATAGCTTGATAGTCCCCACAGCACTGGAAAATATAGGTTTGGTTTCTGACACAGAATGGGAGAATGGGTATTGATTGGGGAGGTAACTAGCAATCTGTACCCCCAGGACCTCACAAGACTGTTACGTGTTTGGTGCTTTGAAGGAGATAATACATATAAATACTTAGTGCCTGATACTGAGGAATACCTCAACAAATGCAAGACATCTTGATTATCTCCTGTGTTAACAGTCAGATTTCCAGCACCTCTTACTCTTTCTTACTCCTTTTGGCTCATTCACATGCTTTCCAAGAAGAGCGATCTTTTATACTAGCGTGATACTTGAAATGGTTAGAAACAACCACACGTGATTTCTTTGTAGGAAAGAGCTAGGTGGTGGTTTGTTCTCTTGCTGAAAACCATTAGTTTCTGTAGAAGAGATTTTAGCTTTTTACCTTATTAGTAACTAACCACTGACTTGAACCTGTCTTGAACCAATCTACTGTTTGATACATACTCATTTTAGAAAGTAAAATGAATTAAAACTAATTCTACTTAAATTTTTACTATATCCTTTAGTTAAAGGAGAGACTTGGGGTGATGTAGAATAAAGATTAGGAATGATTTTACTGAATACATAGATAGCCTCTGACTTCATTAGACAACTCTGTTAACTGGCAAATTTATATACATTTTATGCAAGCACAAGTTTGTTATTTTCTGTATATCATCTGGTGAATTTTATAATATACACAACAATACTTTGTGTAATAGCAAGAGATATAGTTGATACTTCCTTTTTCTTACCTCTAATTAAATACAACCTGCCTCATACCCAGATAATCTAAATTTTCATTCAGACACAAAAAGGGAAGAATATATAACTGAGAACCAAAATGACATTTTAATATATTCCAGTTTTCAAAAGTTCTCAGGACAAAAAAAGGTATGTGAGTTAATGCATATGCTAATTTGCTCTTAGCTGTTAAACAATACACACATATTTCAAAACTTCATGTTGTATACCATAAATATATACAGTTTTTACTCAGTTTAAAAATACTTTTTTTTAAAAAGGAAAGAAAATACCCTTAGAATCATCTATGACTTGTAGATTCTTTTATGTTTCTCTTCAGTAATTATCTTTTTCTTTTTTTGTTGTTTTTTTGTTTTTTGTTTTTTGTTTTTTGTTTTTTGAGATAGGATCTCTCTGTGCAGCTCAGGCTGGCCTGGAACTTGCCCACTTTTTAGACCAGGCTACCTTCAAACTCACAATCTTCTTGCTGGAATTAAAGTTGTGCACTACAACATTCAGTTTCTCTAGTAATTGTCTAACCTTTATTAATAATTATTTCCATGCACAGCTATCCACAGTCTTTCTTTTTTTCTTTGCATAGGAATTTCTTTTAAAATACCTGTATGTGTATCAAAAAATACGCAAAAGTCAAAATAGTTTTGTTTAGGATGTATATAGGATAACAATCTTCATTCATACTTACTTTAAATAGATTTAAAAATAAATAATTTGTTAGTGGTATGATATGTAAAGTAAATGCAAAATGGTCTGATTATTTGTAAAATTACACTAAGTGATGACAGAGTATCAAATTCAAGCAACTATTGAGATTAAATTCGTATCATTCAACATTTCTTAAGACTTCTAAAAAATGAGTTAACGAGCATCTGTTATAAGGAAGCAAAATCAATTGGGTGCAATTAAGAATAAGTCAGTAGACTTGCTTCACTTTATACTTTAATGTAGAAAAAAATTGTGCTAAACATCCTAGATTACAGTGATCAAAATTGCTTTTGTAAAGTTGAGACTGTCTTCAAAAAGTGACTTCCAAAAATTAACTAAATCATTTTAGATAATTATTGTTAAACTTGCTTTGAAGTGTCACAGTACTCTGGATTTGGAAAAACTTGTCATGCATGTGTTATAGTTTATGATAGGGACATATTTTTAAGGGAGATAAGAAAGAGGTAAATTATAGTCTCATTCTTTAATATCCAATTCAGTCTTTTTCTTAAAACAACTAGTGCTGAAATAAAACTAGAGTCTCAGTATTTTACATATAAAATGCTTAAGTTTGATTTTGTTTTGTTTTTTTTTTCCCTAGCAGGGATGGGGATCAAACCCAGGGCTTGTTAATGCTAGGCAAGCATTCTACCATTGAGCCATATCCCTAGTCCAGTTTGTACCTTGCAGTTAGAAAAATTTAGTTAAGTATAGATCATTTATATTGGCTCTTAAGATATATCTCAGTAGCCAGGCACCAGTGGCCCACTCTTATAATCCTAACTACTTGGGAGACTGAGATCAGCAGGATTGCCACTTAAGGTCAAGCAAATAGTTCATGAGATCCTATCTCCAAAATAACCAGAGTAAAATGGACTGGAGATATGGCTCAAGTGGTAGACTGTCTGCTTTGCAAGAGTGAAGCCCTGAGTTCAAATCCCAGTCCTACCAAAAAGAAAAAAAAAAGATACATCTCTGTGACTTTTGTTTGATAGAAACTCTTGAACCAAGCCAGGTATAATGGCACATATCTTCAGTACCAGCACTCAGGAGGTTGAGGCAGGAGGATTGTGGGTTTGAGGCCTTCTTGAACATAGGAAGACCCTGTCAAAACAACAACAATAACAAAACTTTCTACCCATTGTATATTTTTGTCAAGAAAAGAAGTAAGAATATAGTCACATCTTTATAAATTATTTTAGGCAAATTTTATCTTAGGTATTTCTCTCTGCCGTGCAAGTGTTCCTTTAACACTTCTCTCTTGATGTTTGTTGACAGAAGCAAGTTAATTTTAATATTAGCCTAAACAAACTATGATTAGGAAGATGTCTGCTACATAAGCTGTTGTTACATATCTCAAAGCTAGATGCAAGTAATTCCCAAGTTGCAAGTTGTTTTGGATAGTCTGTCTTGTATCTCTGCTTTAATAGCAAGGATAATTATGATTCAGATACTAATTTTAACTTTGACTAACATCATTGAATTTTGTTATTTAATCATAATTATTAAATAGGTATATGTTTAAAATTGTATTATATGTATTACTCCCACTTATTTTAAGTTGATGGTAAAACAGCTACTACCATGCTTATAATTGTTGATTTTTATATAAGACTAATCCCAAGAAACTCATCATATGTATTTTTCAACTAATAAGATGAAATTTGTTTGCCTATAACAATTTAACATACATTTTTGTATAGTATAATATTTCATCACATTGTGTTAGTTAAAAGTTCTCTGTTCCGTACGTTCTAAGTGTAGAGCATATTTAATATAAATATGCTGTTATTGGTGGTTATGAAGATACCTTTGCATTGGACAGGATAATAATCAGTGCCTTTTTTGAAAGTCTGTGGAGGGCGAGGCACTTTATACAACTGAAAATTTAATTTGAACCTTACAAAAAACCTTATCAAACAATCATCATTATCCCTATTTTACTATGACGTTGTTGAAAGTTTTAAAAGTTTAGGATCTTGCTTATTCTGTAAACGAGTTAGCAGAATATAATGGAATTTGAACCCAAGTCTCTCATCCTAGAACTCATGTGAGTTTCATCGTACCATATTTTTCTTTGGCTCTTTGGATTGAACAAGTCATAAAATGTTAATCTCATTTTCAGCAAACCTGATATGTAAAAATCTAGGTTCAGAAATAGACAAATTTGGGATATTCTTTAGTCTTGTGAGATGAATGATTCACCTCGTGTCCTTTAAATGACATGACATGACATTAAAAATATTATTTGCTATTCCAAAATTCAGTTTTTCACTTAACATTTTAGTAGTACTTGCATTGTGAGATTATATCAAGTAAGACAACCCTGTATTTTGGTATATTCCTATCTACTTTGTAACTGCCTGGTTTGTGCCAGGTTCTAGGTGTTGGGGATATAAGTGGGCTGAATAAACAGACATGCTGCCTGCTGGCTCTAAAACAGTATATCTCGGCTTCATATCTTGGTTCTGTCTCTTAATAACTTAACTCTCATAGTCTCTTCCTCATCAACTGCAAGATGAAAAGAGTAACAGAACCTTTCTTAGCGTCGTTTGATGATTAATTGAGATAATATGTGTTCATAGCATGGTATCTGGCATATAGTAAGATACCTATTAAATGTTACCTTTAAAGTAGCATTTGAAATACAGGTAATTTTCTTTAAAAAAAAACAAACCCAAGTTTATTCATATCATCATTTTCTCTAGTTTGAAATAGTTTTTTGTATGTGCATGTGTATTTTTGGCAAAACTGGGGATTGAACTCAGGGCCTCATACTTGCTAGGCAGGCATTCTACCTCTTGATCCACTCTGTCAGCCCTTCTAGTTTGGAATAGTAAATCAGCTTCCCTGTATTATTTGCAAAGTCTGTGTTTCATTTGTTATTCATGCTGCCCATATGCATTTTAAAATAGTAAAAGCCATAAGCTATGTTTTCATTTTCGTATTTTAAAGTTGGTGATAGAATCATTGCATGAGCTAATTCCAAATAGAAGAGAACATATGTTTAGCTTCTGGCAACTATAGTAACCTTCTTTTTATTACCTTTCTTTAAAAAAGGAAAATAAAGAGACAACTTTGTGATTTGTTCTTTAGGATAATATTTACTTATGAAAAAAAGACCTGAGAAAAATTATTCAGTGACTCCAAGCAAAATGTCACTTAAGTGTGACTCTGACTTATAATTGACATTTTATATAATTCTTACATGGAAGGTATTTCTAAATGTTTTTAGAAATCACTAAAATTAAAAACTAGGTTTTTTGATAAACTTAGAGCACAATGTTTAAGCACTAAAGCAACTAATTTTAAATTTTTTTCATTTATAAAAAGTTACAAGGGTAACTAATTTAGTCAAATTTCCTTCTAGATTATTAAATTGCCTTACAGTACTGTGATTTCTCAGATGTTTGAGGAATTAACTGCATGCAGATATGATTTGTTTAGAGATACTACATAAAAATGAATGGTTTCCTACAAAAATAACTGTTATAAAAGTTAAATTCTCTTTCTGTGAATTGATGGAATAACCTTACTTGTAATTCTGTAGAGATCTGTTCAGTGACATCTCCTGTAAAAAAGATGTGTCGGAACTATTTTTATTATCTGTAATGAAATCTTGTTAAAGAAAATCTGGTTTTGGCATTAAATCACTACCATTTTTTTCACTACCAAAGTCCAAATGTGAAGGAAAAGTCAGCTCATAGGCTGGAAAGGTATATAAACAGTTCAGTTATAGTGACTATTAAATTTTACTATTTTTCCCTGTTTTCATAGTCCCTTTAAATTCTGACTAAACCATTTAAAGTACTTAAGAATTTGATACTTTAGTAAGAACATTTTTTTAGTATACATAAAAGAAAATTGTGTATTGACATGAACTTATTTTCTTAATGTGAATTTTTAAAGAACTTTTTGTATAATAGATTACTAAAGGTTTCTTTTAATATGTACAACCAACTTTTATATTACTTTAGATGTTATAACTGAAAGCCAGTATTAGTTCTGGGGGTGAATATTAGCTTTATTCAGTCTGAGTTCTTGTAAGTAATCAAAATTTTGGTATCTATGTAACTTTAGTCGAGATTTTCAAAACTCTTGTAGAAGATTATTAAATTAAGATTTAGTTACCAATTTTAAATGGTTTATTTCTAAAGGAACAAATTTAAGATATAATTTGTTCTTATCAATAGAAAAAAAATAATTTAGCTATTCTTTTCAGGGACCAGGGAAATGATGGACTTACATTTGAAGTTCAGTTTGTAGTTTTTTCATTTAAACAGCCATTAACTAAAACAGTTTTTAATTTTCTTAAAAATTAGCATGAAGTTAAAACAATCTCATCTCAGTGAATCTGAGATTTAGCATCAAGATAGTTATTGAGAAGATTCAATGAAGTGTTTTCAGAAGAATAATGTTTAGTGTTCTTTGAATATTTTGAGCTTGAAAATGAACATATATTTAGAGTGATTGTGAAAATAGACTCCTTTACGATTCTAACACCGTGTAATCTGTTGAGACTAAGTTACCTGTGCTGAATTGGAGCTCAGTGTGCAAAGAAATGAATTTGCTAATTTCCAAGACCAGTCAGGGTCACAGGAGCTCACCTGCTAATTACATCAATGCATAATACTGTACAAAATCATCAAGTGGTATTATTTTTCTTAAAGTGACACATGTAACTTTTTATTGTAATTGTTAATACAAGCAAAGAAACTATCACTGTTACTTATTTTTTATTGTCATCAAGTGGTTTTCTAGGAATTTTCAGCAAAATACCAATTCAGCTATAATTCTAGTATGAAATACAGGAGCAGTGAATAAGCATTTGGTGTCTGCTATTAAAAATCAAATCAGTAGCTTTAATACCTTCTCACAGTCTCATTTGTGGCATTATAGCTCTGTTTTGGGTGGTTCTGCACATCAATTTTGCTCTCAGTGGTTAATTTTACCAGTTCAATTTCTTTGTAGATTTTTACGATAAGTAGAAAGGATTTAAAACCTTATAGCCCCTTAGAATATTTTATTACCATTTATTTTAATGAACTATAGATGATATACATGCTTGGTTTTTTGTGCAAGTACCCAAGACATTCTGATTGAAAGACAGCTTAAGGAAAAATAAACAAATAGCACAAGCATTCAGTCTTTATTTACAGTATGTAGCAGACTACTGTTTTCATTTAGGTGGAAGAGTCTGATCAGCAGGAACACCCTTTATCTTTATCTTTAGCGATAGAATTTACATACCGTTAGCTCACAATACTTGATTAGCAGCAGGGCTCTGTAGTACAGAGCTTTCTGGGCACGTTATTTGGGATGTCTTTGATGCTGTGGTTTTCTGAGGCTCACTGGCTGCATGCTTGTTGCCTTTGTTCGTGAGACAGGTAATTACTTGATAAAATGAAGTGCATCGCTGTGAACGATTGACCCTTTGGAGCAGTCCAGGCTGGTCAGCAGTCTAAAGCCACACTTTAAAGCCATCATTATAGCCTCAAACTTAAGAGTTTCCAAGGTACAGACAAAGGTGTTGTCTTCCTTTAGTACAAGTCGAGTGCCATTTTCAGACTTTATGAAGTATTTAAATTGAATTATATTTGACGATATTGAAAACTCCTCTGGAAATCCATCCAGCCTGCTTTTGGACACCAGAACAATGCGAGATTTTATTTTTGATATGAAATCAGGAGCATTACAGAAAATTCTCAGTCCTTGTGAACGATCATGGTTATCTGTTATTTCCAAGAAAGTAGTCTCTCTGGGTGTTAGCTGTTCTTTTTCCCACCTGGATTTCACTTCCTCCGCCAGTCCCTTGAGCTGAAAGAATTCTGCTTCTTGGGCAAGAAGTTGATTTTCTCGAAACCCTTCAGGCAACAGAAGTTCTCCATTTCGTAGGAAGTTTAGAACATGCCTGAAGAGGAGCCCATCCCTGTCTATGAAATAATGGCCATCGGCATCAAATGGGCAAAGAATTTTTCCATTTACTATACCTTCAAGGAAAGTGTCTGGGTACTTGGTCAGTGTTTGTCTTTGAGTAATGTATAAGTATCCACCAACGTTGAGGGTCATCAGTGTAGATTTGCTGTTCTTTCCTTGCTCAGTATCTTCCAGGCTGTTATGTTTTCCTTCATACTCCTTTTCTTTTTCTCTTCGGATTATTTTACGCTCCATTTTTGAAGATGCTATTTCAGCTTGTTCTTCTTGGCTTTGAGATTTTTTTTTTTTAAAAAGAAACCACTACCACAGAAGCACGCCTTTATTCCGTCCCAGCCTGGTGATGGAATGGAAATGCTGGCAGCGTTGCCTGCGCTGTCAGCTCAGTTTTGCAGTAGGTGGCGTCTCAGCTATGCATGCAGGAGCTTTCTGGAGTAAGACAGAAAAGAGAATTTGCATTTAACTGTATCAGGGAAGAGATTTGTTGTGAAAGGGTTGTTGTGTCTATGCTTTGAAGTAGTAAGAGTTAAGCAGAATAAATTGAATTTCCTCTCATCAAACAGTTACACATGTTTAATTCTCCAGCCAAATGTGAATTTCTATCCATTTCTTTAGTCAGGCAAGCTTAATATTGAATGATACTGCATTTTTTGGAGAATAGTATGTAATATATTTGTATCATTTAAAAAAGTAAATCATAAGTAGGAAAGCTAAGGTGAAAGGAATGTGGCATATAGAATTTTCTTTCCTATGTTAAGGTAGGAGAAAGATGGAGATTCAAAATGCTTACTGTAGAGTAGCATCAAGGGCAAGTTAGTTTTTGTTTGCTTATTGCTTCACTAAAGGTGAGAGAACAGTGTGAGTATGATCTCTTTCCTGTCCTCATTTTTCTCTTTCACCTAAAACTTGCCTTCCAAAACATTTCAGGGTCTGAGCTCTCACTTCTAGAATTTACAGGTCCAGTGGCAACAAATGAATGTTATCCTCAGTATACTGACATTTGACCTGTCTACTAAATTATTCTGAGGAAGTATGTTGTTCTTAGAGTTCAACTTTAAATTATATATTAAATTGATTTACATTTTCTATTACATTGAAGGTATTTTTAAATTATTCAACTATATTTTAATAGAAGTATTAGCACAAATTCTTCTAAAAATGCCTATGTTTTATTGTCTTTAAGTGGTATTAAATTTTCTTTAAATGTAAAAAACTATATCCTTGAATTTAACGTTTATGTATCACTAAGATTACCAAAAGCCCATTGAAATTGGATTAGAAAAACTAAGGCATCTTTTTAGAGCTGAGTTTTTGCTAAGAAATGATGAAATTCAGCTTCTTCACTTTACCAAAGATGAAATTGCATTCCAGAGAATTTTTAGTGTTTTACCTAGAATTTTACAACTTTTTAATGGCAAAGCCAACACTTAAGACTAATGCTTCTGCTGAGTCTCACATTTAGAAGAGTTTGCTCTTATATTCTGACAATATTGTGTGTGTATGTGTTGATTTTTATTTTTAGAATCAAGTCTTTTCTATTGGATATGACTTTAAGAAACACTGGATAGGTTTGGAGGGTGTGTACCTTTGAAATGTATTTGTGGAATTTTTATGTTATTATTACAAATGAACACTGCACGTGAGTAGCATCATATAATAGCAAAATCAGCAAAAGCATAACAATTTCATGTATGGGCACAGTCTTTTTTTATGAACTTTCTGGAATACCAGAATCAATTCAATATGACTGTAGTAGTGATTGGGACTATGCTAGAATTTTCTTATATGTTAAATGACGTGGTGTGTTTGGATTCCATGTAATTCTGGGTTTGCTTCCTTATACCTTGTTTGGCCTGTTTGTAGATGCCTTTGTAGTAAAACCTTCATGCTACTGCTGCTAGAGGATGGGCTGCCATAGGGTGGAGTGAGGAGGTGGGGAGTGATGGAAGTAGAACCACTGACCTCTTCAGTTATCACTCCAGAGCCGCCTTATGCTTGCTAACTCACTTCTGGTTTCTGATGCCAAATTTTCAAAACCACTGATGAGTGCTCTTTGCTCCTGCAGGCTTGCCTTGATAGGTTCCAAACAACCCTATCATGGCTCTTCCCCACTCTAGACTTCACTCTGGTGAAATCCTGCCCTGCAGGATTTGTTTGCCACAGTGTAACTGAAGCCTTGCCTCAGTGCCTCACTGGAAACTGTATGAATGCATAGGACTTTTCTTTTGCTTTCTCTTTGTCCCAGCTTACAGTCTTAAAAAAAAAAAAAAAACAGCATCGAGTAGGCCCCACCTTATCCACATTCCTTCCATTAAAGCAAAATGATTGCATTTCATGACAGTTGTAGGGGTTCAGTGATCATTGCTGCTAGTGGTGGTACACTTGGCTCTTAAGAGAGCCAGGTTAACATCTTCTTAGTCTATTCAAAGTTTATATTTACTTGGGGTGTGGGGTGCTTGTCTTATGTCATGTGAATCAGGACTACACAGCCTTAAAACTACAAAATGGTGCTTTTATACCTATACCAAAGAAGATATTCCTGGTTTAGGTGACTATATTTCTCTGCTTCACTGCAGATGGAAACTAATTAATCAGTTTGGTGATTTCACCTGAAGGACTTAAATCACACATCAAAGAATAGCTTACCTAGATGCACTGGGCCACTAGATTAAGAGGTAGATCATCTCTGGTTTTGACAGCTATAGTCATACACACAAAAGAATCCTTTAATCAGCTTTGACCATTTAAACAAGTCTTTGGTATGAGACTGTTCTGCAGTTAATTGAGGCCAGTGTCTAACTAAATTCTGGCAGAACTTTGCATTATGAGGTAATGCTAATTTCCTACCATCTGCAATATATAGCAGAATATATTCCAGGCTAATGGAAGGAATTTTCCCATCTTTTCCATCAACTCCTAATGAAGTCCTTGTCATTACTGTGATTGACATAGGACATCATCATAATGTATGCTTGCTCCATTTATATGCCATGCCATGGGAGGAAGTGGAACCTCTCCAGGAAGGAATGTCTCCTAATTGGAAGGTACATGGTTGGATAACTTCCCTGGATTCAGCAGATATTGTGAAATTCAAACACCACATTTCTGGGCAAAAGATTGTTCAGAGGAGTTGTCTTTGGTAAGAACAAAGTTCTGCTTTCTCCATATTTTCTACCTCCACTGGATCTTTTTGGTAGCTTTCACCTGCATACTTGTATGCCTGTCTTTTGAAAGGATTCATATCTATTACCTTAGAAAGGAAAGTAAAAGCAACTAAGCAGCTATCCATTTCTACTTAAATCTAGCACTGTATCTGCCTAGGACTTCTTCATGTTTTTCCCAGTTTATTGATCTGTGCTTTCACCTTCCTGTCTTTTACAAGCTGAGCTTCTCCTTTTTAACAAGCGGCTGGCTGGCTTCTTCATTGCCTCTTGTTAGTAGCATTGGATGTGAGAAGTATTCATGTTGCTATTCCTTCTTAATATTTTATGTTAGCCTTTTTGTGTATTAAAAATAACATAAATTATACTATGTAATGACATTTTAAGAATCAAGTTTTGTAGGGTTGGCTGAGTGGCTGAAGTGGTAGAGCTCCTGCCTAGCAAATGCGAGACCCTGAGCTCAAACCACAGTCCCGCCAAAAAAAAAAAAATCAGTTTTTTTTTCCTTGTTAATCTAGTTTTTACTTCAATATCAAAAATTTAGTTTCCTTTCTTTCTTTCTCTTTTTTTTTTTTTTTGCAGTACCGGGGCTTGAACTCAGGGCCTTCACCTTGAGCCCTCCACCAGCCCTACTTTTATGAAGGGTTTTTCGAGATAGGGTCTCAAGGAACTATTTGCCTGGGGTGGCTTCAAACCACAATCCTCCTGATTTCTACCTCCTGAGTAGCTAGGATTAGAGACGTGAACCACTGGCACCCGGCTTTAGTTTCACTTTGAAATATAAAATTCATCTGCTATATGTCTTCTGGAACTGGAATCATACTAATACAACTATAGCGTCATCTGCCTTATACAACTATGTAGAGTGCTAGAACCTTCTTAGGACTCATTGGACAAAACCTCTGGCCCGAAAATCATTTGTGTTATTCCAGCAACATGAACACACTTATAGATGTTTTGAAGTGTTGAGCTGAGTCTTCAAAGAAGCCCAGGAAATTTGGCTACATTGGCAAATTTTTTAGCCTCGTGAGTATAGAAAAGAACAAAGCAGTATGTGTCAAAAGAGCACAAATAAATATGACGGATTGCCTGAGAAGTTCAAGTAAAATTCCATTCCACATTACTTTGCTTTTCACTACACAGGTAATCTTGATAATTTATAAATCATATTAATTCATATTTAAGTATACTTTGGAAGATCAATTTTTCAGGGAAACCTGTGTTTTATAATTTTATAAGCAGAAATCAAACTTGGAAGTTTTTTTAAATAAAGGGTTTTTTTTTTTTTGAAGTGCGTCCTATGCATTATTATCTGTCTGAAAATTGTAACTAGATGAGCAAAGTACTTCTATGAGCCATGAAATCGGCACTGAAATTATAATATTGTATAGAACTCATTTTTACTGTGCTATTTGGCAAAGTGGAGTTTTACTGTCTCTTTGGGAAGAAAGTATTTTAGGTTAATAACTGTTACATAAAAATCTCCAAACGAATGGCATGGTATTGAGCCCTTGTAAAGATAGTATTGTTATGAAATCAGTGACCAAGGAGAGTCTCTGCTCCAAATTGCTGTCCCCTACCACTGTTCCTTCTCTTTTCCTCTTCACATCCTCTTGTGTCTTCAGTAATAAGATGAGGTGGAGGAGGAAGGAGGAGACCTGAAGAGGAGGACAGATGATGGCTCATGGGAGCGTGTGTGGTTTCTCACAGAGTAGAGTATTTGTAGGTTAGGGATGGAAAAGTCTCATTAACATTTTTTCACATTTAACGTTTCTAAAATTGAGGGATGTCTTAAAATCATTGTCTTGTCAAGTTTAATGCCAGTATTGTGTCTTTCTTCGTGGTACATTAAATAATGATGACTGTTACAATTGATGACATCTTTACTCAACTGTGTGAGCTAGTCTTTTTTTATCTCAGGAAAGTAAAATTAAGGAGAGGAGAAGGGTGGTGGAAAGAGAGGGAAGGAGGGAAAAGAGAGGGGAGAAAGAAATATGGCTGCTGAATGTCACAATTATCTAGAGAGGTTATAAATATCCCACTACCTCTTCCCCACACTATGCAGTTAAAGCAGACTCTTTGGGATTGGGCCCAGTATTTTTTTTTTTAAGCTCCCCAGGCAATTCTGATAACTAATCAGAGTTCAAGCACCACCATATTCAGGAAACTGATGAGCTCAGAAGAGTGATCTTATCTACAGGAGTTTTGCTTTATTTATTTATTTTTATTTTTAGGAGAAAGGATTTATTCTGGCTCATGGTTTGAGGTTTCAGTCAATGGATGACTGGCTTCTTTACTTTTGGGCCCAAGGGAAGCAGAATGTTATGGTAGGAGGCATATGGTGGAGCAGAGCTGCTCACCTCCTGGCAGTCAGGAAACAGAGAGCTCAAAGGACTTCTTACCCTGTTGTTGTAAGGATCTCTTGAAATCAGAATATCTTGAAACTCATAAAGAACTAAACTAGTGTATAGAATTACTACTATTACTAATTGAACATGGTAGAGACCAAGAGTTATTAAAGGTGAAATTAATGGAACTTGAGTCATAGCCAGTTGATTTAAAACTGTGTGGCAATACGCACAGGAAATCAATGTGAGTCAATGCCCTGTATAGCTATCCTTATCTCAACCAGCAAAACCCCTTGTTCCTTCCTATTATTGCTTATACTCTCTCTACAACAAAATTAGAGATAAGGGCAAAATAGTTTCTGCTGGGTATTGAGGGGGGGAGTGGGAGGGGGTGGAGTGGGTGGTAAGGGAGGGGGTGGGGGCAGGGGGGAGAAATAAACCAAGCCTTGTATGCACATATGAATAATAAAAGAAAAAGGAAAAAAAAAAAAACTGTGTGGCATTGAATTTTCTCTGTGTATTTAATGAATATTGTGATTTTTCATCCTTTTAACTCTCATTACATCTACCATAGTTTTTGGTAGTACCTGATCAAAGTATAGTATTAAAATATAGGTCTATACTCCAGGAGACTTAATCTTTCCAGAAGTATTTTCCTATCCATTTAATCACTTTGCTATTGTTTTAAAATTTTCTCTAATTTCAAGTACAGCCACTAAAGCTAGATAGCATCCTTTGGTGAAGGTCTAACTAAAACTTTAAGACTACAGATTGAGTATCTCTAATCTGAAAGTCTGAAATCCAAGTGGTTTTTTGAATTGTGGATTTTTGGAGTAGGGGTGCTCAACTGATACAGCCTATGTACATATTCCAAAATCCAGAAAAAGTGAGAAATCAGAAACGCTTCTGGTCATAAGTATTTTGGATGATGTATACTCAACCTGTATTTTACTTTCCTGCCCTTTTTCTTGTATTATTATAATTCTGCATTACTGTATATTAAAACAGCATTTTTTTAAAATAATATATCTTATTTCTGTGTTTTACTCAGACTCTTAGTCTTTTTTTTTCCCCCCTTTTTGGTGGTATTGGGAGTTGAAGTCAGGGCCTTGGGCTTGCTAGTCAGTGCTGTACTATTTGAGCCACTTTTCCAGCCCTTTAAGTTGGTTATTTTTGAGATAGGGTCTCAGTGTATGCCTGGGCCAGCCCTGTACCAAGATCCTCCTATTTGTGCTTTCCAAATGGCTGGTAATGTCAAATGCATACCACCATTCCCAGCCATTGGTTTACATGAGGGTTCATGAACTTGTTGTCTAGGCTGTCTTCGAATTGAGATTACCACCTTCCAATTAGCTAGATTACAGGCTTGAGACACCATGTCTCAGCCTCTTATTCTTGAAAGCAACTTTAGGAGTATAAATTGTATCTCTTTATATAACATCATGTTCACATCTGTACTTAAGTTCATTTAATTATACACATGGTGTCATAAGCAAAAAGAATACTGTAGTCAGAAATGTAGGTGGCCTTTGCTTTTAAATATTGCAGCATACAAATACGGGTTTTTCAATGCTCATTCACTAGGTCTTATTATTATCAAAAATCTGTTATAGCTTCTGTAGATTGGTGGGACAACTAAATTCCTTTGCACGTTCAAAGCCTTCATTTTGTACCTTAGCTAATAACCACTTTCCTTTTTGCTCGTGGCCAATCAGTCTTGTCATTCACAGGTATTCTTTTTTTTTTTTTTCTCTCAGTACTGGGACTTGAACTCAGGGACCTTAAGCCACTCCACCAGCACTTTTTTGTAATGGGTTTTTTTGAGATAGGGTCTCGTGGCGAACTATTTCCCTGGACTGGCTTCAAATGTCGATCCTCCTGGTCTCTGCCTCCTGGGTAGCTGGGATTACAGACATGAGCCACTGGTTCCTGGCTACAGGTACTCTTTAGGCTGCTTTACATCTTCTCTACAGAGCATACTTCCAATTCCTCTTTCTCCAAGCCTAGGGAAAGATTAAAGAGTAGTAATATAGCTGAGGAAGTTGGGTTCCTTTCTAGATCCTGAGTCTAGTTCTAAAATTATGTTTTCAGTTTTTATTTCAAATTGGGAATTCCCAGCACATTAGGCACATTTGTAATTTGAATATTATTATAAGAAAACATGTATAAACATAACTTTTGGAATATTTGCATGACTGCTATTCATTACCTTTAAGGTAAATAATCAGATGTTAATTCTGTAGGATAGTTTACTGAAATCTGGCTCTAGGTGTTTAATTTTAAAATTCCTGAAGATCAAATAGAGGTTAGAACATCAGTTGACAAATTTAAATAAAGATCACCTTTTTACCTTCCTAATAACCTAAGAACAGTAAGTCTGCATAACTGGCTCACTAAGATGGCATCATCTCAGGTGACATCACCATGAGATTCACAGGCAAAACTGTTAGGAAAATATCTTTAATGAGAAGAAAAGAGACTACCAGGAATATTAAAAATCATTTACCTTTTTAGATGCACCAGTTCAGTCAAAATAGAAGAAATATTTCCTTCTGTTCTTTTCCAAAGAGTGTAGACACATGAGTAAATAAGAGGACAGTCACTTGAAATGTCTGGAAGATCAGTCCATAGTCTTGTTACTAGCCAACTGGTCTGTTTTAAATGGAGTTGGAAGTTTCCTTAAAGGTCTCTACATTCAAATAGATCCACAATGGTCTTGTGGAGATGAGTGTCTATAACTTCCTGATGCCTTAAGGACTTCCTAACATACCTGGTCTCATTACTTACATGCCAATGCTAATAAGCTTACTTACTTACTTTAACTTGTGTGAACTGGGGATGTCTTTACCTTGTTAAACAAAAAAAGCCAGTCTGTCATTTCATTTCTTTTACATAGAATGAATCTCAAGTTCAACTATAGAATAAGAAGGTCCAGTTTAGAACAGAAGTTTGAATGTTTCAGGTTCAAGACGGCTTCTTAACTCTTTAAAATTAGTAATATATTATAATTGTACAAGAGGTACATTGTGACATTTATATAAGTGCTTACAGTATATTTTAATTAGATTCACCCCTTCCATCTTTCTCCTTTATCCTCTCTACCTCCCATCCTAGAACAATTTCAACAAGTTTCATTGTTCTATTTTTATACATGAATACAAAATACTTCTATCTATTCTCCCTCCTTCACCCTTTTCCTTGTCCCCTTCCACTAGTACCATCCCCGGACAGTACCAATTTATCTTCCTGTCCTTCATTTATTAAAAAAGAACATTTTTGTTAGTTTATAATAAGTTATACAGGGGGTTTCCATTGTGACATTTCTGTATATACATCTGTTATACCCCAAATTGGTTCATCCCTCCATTATTCTCCCTCCTACCTCATTCCTTCTTATGGTAACTTACAGGTTTCAATGTTCCATATTCATATTTGTGTAGAAAGTGCATCAACCATATTCACCCTCTTTACTTTCTTCATTTACCCTTTCTGACACTAAGTGGTAGCTGTAAAATAAAGTACCCACACCACATTCATACTTAAGATTCTTTTGACTATAAGACTCTAAGTAGCAGAAACCAATTGGCAAACCAATCTAGCAGAAAAGAAATAAAAGGCCGTGGGAGGAGAATTCAGAATGCATCCTAGATTTTTTTCCTCATAATCCAAAGAAGCGTTGAACAAATGGCCAGGCCCAGAGAAAGAAAGGTAAGAACTGAGCCATTGCAAGGAGTTCAGTAGGATGAGCTTTTTGTGGCTTCTTTTCAGATTTCTGGCATGATCACTCCATCCCAGTGATTTGTGGTGTGACTCCTTGAGCTGAAAACTCCAAAGAGAGTGCCTGAAGCTAATCAGAAACCATTGCTAGGCTGGCAGGTGGCTCAAGCAGTAAGAGTGCCTGCCTAGCAAGCATGAGTTCAAAACCCAGTATCACCTCCACCAAAAAAAAAAAAAACAAAAAACGATTAAAAGACATTGCTAAGGCCATTCCCAACACTTTCAATGCCCTTCTTTCTCACCTCCCTCCCCGCCTCTTGTCTAAATTCTACCCATTTTTCAAGGTCCAAACATAGGCATTGCTTTCTGAACAAGGCTCTTCATCCCCAGCCACACATAATCTCTTTGTGCATGTGTTTACTTCCAATGTCTGATTTTTATAACAGCATTCATACATCGACTTTGTACAGTACAGTCCCATCTATTATATAAAAGGACCAGTAGTTGGCATTAATTAGAAGATAGGAAATCATTTTATAAATGCTATCAGTATGTATTCCTACCTGCCTTAAATGTTTTGTCTTAAAACTGGGAGTGTATATTTAGATGCTGATACACATGTAAGATAGGGCCTTGCTTTGAGTGTAGGATGCTGATCGACCATCTGCTTTCTTTTTCTTGTGGAAATGAAGCGTATACTTTGGTTCAAATTTTCAGTTTTGGTTTCTTCAAAAATGAAGACACTGTGAAACAACAGGAATGCAAATCCTTCTGGACTTTTTATTTTCTAGTGCTGATTGTTTCACCCAAACCTAATTTGACAGTATTTTTTTTTTAGCAACCTTATATCGAGTCTTAATGAAAGCATTCTTCCTAATTTTCATAGAAACATTTCTCCTTACTTCATCTCATAATTTAATGAGCTTATATAATGCATAATCAAATCGCTTAATTACTAAGACTAGCACCAACAAGTTCTAGCATAGTTTGAACAGAAGTATGTGGGAGTGCTAGAGATTTAACCTAGTACCCACTAGTGTATAGTGAGCTGTGGGCATCTGTCACTATATTTATTAGTGGGGGAATTGAGAGCCTTTGTTAATCTGGAAGTGATTGAAGTGGAGGTGTATCAAAATTGAATTAAAAAGATCTTTTTCCAGTACTGGAGTTTGAACTCAGGGCCCTGTACTTATTGCTCCCCTAAAAGTTTTCTTCATATACTGGTCTTATCCTATGATTTGCAGTTTTCAAGACGTTGTCTGGGAACTGCTGAGTAGAGGGGTCTTCAGACCCTTCCACAGGGTCTTCGAGATCAGAACTATTTTCATAATACAACTAAGACTTTTGCTTTTTTCACTCATTCTCTAAAAATTTCCTGGTTTATAATGTGGTATGTGCCAGTAGTTAAAACTCACATCAGTGTAAACTCTTAGGGAATGTCTGTACTTCTTTTTTAAAATGTAAATATATTGGTTTGCAATGTTTTAATTGATAAATGTATTTGTAGAGTACAGCATGATGTTTTGATATATGTGTATATCACAAATGGCTAAATCACACTGCATCAGAGGATAAGAAAAGAAAAAAAGAATATATGCCACAGAACAAGCGCCATGTTTCACTTTCCCATTTGTTATTCCTAATGTACTTTGCGTGATTATTTTCATAGAAGGCTGTAGGTACATACTTCACAGGGTATGAGAATAAAAAGAATTATTCTTCAAATGTTTATGTTCTTTCACCTGAAGTCATAATTCAAATGATAGAGCACTTGCCTCACAAGCACAGGGACCTGGGTTCTATCCCCAGTACCATACCCATGCACACACATGCGCGCGCGCGCACACACACACGTATATGTATATATAGTGTTCTTTCAAATTGGGCAGTAGTTTTAAGTAAGTGTTCCTGTATTAATGAATAGGATCTATAATTAACAGATGCTTTTTAAATAAAATTTAATGTTTAATATCTTTCCCTTGAAATCCAGATTTGTTGGGGTTTTTTGGGTTTTTTTTGTGGGACTAGGGTTTGAACTCAAAGCTTCACACTTGCAAAGCAGGCCTTCTACCTCTTGAGCCACACCTCCAGTCCAGGAATTGTTTTGAAGAAGAAAATAAGTATGGTTTAATGGGGAAAATATGAGAATGTGTTCCTATAAGGCTTTAAAAAGCATGCATCGGCCTTAAAGGAGCAAATCATGCTTGGGGGACCATATTGTGGTCCCTTTTAAAAGGTGGTGTGGTGGCTTTCAGTGTTAACATTTGTAAGCACTTGGATTTGTGATTAAAATACCATCAGAGATGGTATTCTTGATTTTTTTTAAAAGCATTAATTTATGTTCTGGTATTAGACTTTTGCTTTTGCTTTTAAAATACTCTATGCATTACATTTCCCAAGTCTTGCTATTATTATGATGAGTGAAGAATTATTCTTGTTTTTAGAGCATTTATTTACACTTTTTGTGTGTGTTTGTGGTGCTGGGGATCAAATCCAGTGCATTCTGTACACTAGGCAAGTGCTTTATCACTGAGCTACATTCACCAGCCCTTGAATAATAGTTCTTGACACAACTTTCAACCTCAGTGGAGAAGCAAACAATATATGATTTGTTTTTGCTTTAAGGAAATTCAATTTTTAATCTTACTAAATTCACTCAAGAGGAAATTATTTTTAAATTTTTAATTTAATGTTTAAACAACAATGGCTTTTTGTCTTGTTTCCTTCCTGGCATATTTTGCCATAAGATAGGCAGGCTTCTCATCGTTGTGCTTCTCAGCCATCTGATCACCTCTTCTTGAGATTTGTTGCACATGGTTGTATAGAGGGACCCTGAAAATGTTGAAGATACACAGTGTATTTGTAATTAGTGCTCAGGAACTACAGTATGGGGTCCCCTGAATTTTGGAGAAAAATCCAGAAAGGTTCCTAGAAGATTGTCTACTATTAATCATATAGGGGTAATTCTATATGGACTCTACATTTTGTTCAGGATGTCACTGTTCATACAGTAAAACTGTATATTCCTTGAAGATAATACTATGTCTTAATCATCTTTGATTCCACAATGCCAAATGGTACCCTTTGCATGGTAGGCATTTAGGCAATGTTAATGGAATGAATGAAGTAATTCACCCCAAAGAGATGAGTCATAAGTGCATTCCTAGATAGCCAGAGAATTTCCTGTCTCTTCTCAAAGCCCACGTGAATTCTCATGGAAATATGACTGAACTGTAACTATTTCTAACTTCAGTCATACTATTTCCAGGGTGCCATAAACTGGTGTCAGTTTGAGACATTCATATTCATACTGTAAAGTAAGTAGGGCAAGGTCTGTCAAGTAACTCTTCCATAATGCTTGGTGCCCAGTAGGTACACAGTAGGTGCTAGCTTTTATTTCCTTTTTCTTATGGTTTCTCATTATTAATGGTAGGGAATTTTTCCTTTCTGTAGGGACAAATATTTACAGAAGATTCACTTTGTTTGGAGACAATATCTTGCGATACAGACCAGGCTGACCTGGAACTGATAGTCCTCCTGCATTCACCTCCTGAATGCTAGGATTACAAGCCTGCCTCATTGTGCCTGGTTAGCAGACTCACTTTGACACACACAGATTTGTAATTCTGCCGGGGAATAAAAATCAGAGCAACTGGCAGTCTGAACTGCTACACAGTATAACCTAGACAATGACCCTCCCACTTTCACAATATTTTCTGGTGGCCATTTTAGTCACAGGTTATTCTAGAATTTTATTTTATTTACTTGTTTATGCACACACACACACACATATACATCTTTTGTTTAGTGGATTAGGCTATCTGTGTTTTTGGAAGTTAGTTTTCTGTCAAAGGTGATATTACCCTTTAAAAATTTTTAATTCGATTTTATGTTCTGTAAGTCACTCTATTTTGAAAAAACTAAATGTGTAGAAGCTGTTGCTGGCCAGGGGCTTCTTGCAGCTCAAGAAGCAAATCTGATGGGTTCCAGTTTGCTACCAACAAAAAACAAGATTTCTCTATGTCCTGGCCAGTGATATGCTGTACACCTAATACTGTTCTTTGTTTCCTTGATTTTTGCTATGAATTCTGGTTTTGTCTTATTACTATAGATAATGTGTCAAAATGCAGTCTTGAAAATGATGAAGGTTAACCCTGAATACATTTTTTTCTTTCATTTCAAGATAAACTCTCATTGGAAGGAATAGTGGTACAAAGAGCTGAGTGCCGACCTGCTGCCAGTGAAAACTACATGAGATTAAAGAGGTTGGTGTTTGTAACTTTAAAATGATACCTGATAGCTCTCTTTGGTTATTGTTGTGTTTGCTTCAAAGGCATTTTGGCTTCACAACCAAGTAAAAGTGTGTTTGGTATTAGGAAACTTTCAGAACCTGGGCTGTTTATTAAAGGTACTTTAAATTATAGTATTAGTAGGCTATTTTTTTCTCTAGTGGTCCATATAAATCTTGACTCACTAAAACCATGTAATAAGGACTTCACACTGTCTTATTTTCAGAGGCTGTAATTTTCCTATAAAAGATATGTGGTCAAACTACAGTATAGAGCAAGTATGATTGCTAAAGTATTGTCTGTTCTCTTGATCTACAGAGCATTTTTTAAAACTTATATACTGTTAAGAGATTTTGCTTCTGGACTGCCCCCCAAAACACACACATACACACACATCTTTGTATATGGTTATCATTTTGTTATTAATACTAAAAAATGATGATTGCATATTCTTAAACCCCAAACTTTATAACTTTCAGTGAATCAGCAATTTTTTTTTTTTTTTCAGTACTAGAGTTTGAACTCAAGGTGTTCACCTTGAGCCACTCCATCAACCCTATTTTTGTGATGGGTTTTTTCGAGATAAGGTCTCATGTATTATTTTCTGGGATTGGCTTCAAACTACAGTTCTCCTAATCTTTGCCTCCTTAGTAGCTAGAATTACAGGCATGAGCCACTGGCATCCAGTGAGTCAGCAGTTTTTTAAACTCTGAGGAAATGTGGTATACCTGTTTCATCGTATACTTCAGCTTCAGAATTGTAAGTTCATTCATTGAGCACTTAATATCTGCCAGGTGCTCTGACAGGTGCTAGGGAACCAGTTGTGCGGGAACGTGCATGGTCCTAGTTGTACTGCAAGAAGTGGTCTCACTACCCAAGCATTGGCTGCAGCTTCTTGGATGTCAGCATCCTCATTTGTGAGACAGACCAGTTGAGCTGGCTCATCTCTAATTTTACATCATCCTTTAAAATTTCCACTTTTCTTAGGTTAGACTGTTTTTTGGAATGACACAGAGACTAGTTTTCTTGACTAATCATTCTTCTAATTTAAATGCCTCCCCAGGCAAGTAAAAGAATGACAATCAAAATGAAAATTTTTATAACAGTAAGTAACTTTGGCAAATAGACAGAAGATGTCTTGTTCTTTGTTTTTAGCCTATAAAGTTTATATATAATACAAGTCTTTTTAAGGATTAGTCTTCTTCACATAACTACTGAAATCAGAGAAATGCAAAATGTGGTTACTAAGCTCCTTGCCAAAATCTTTTTCTGTGGACTTAATTTTCTTTTATTAGGGTTTCTAAAGATTTCTGATGATGAGAGCAGACAGGTCACCTGCTGTGTTTGCAAAATGGATGTCTCTTAAGCAAAATTAAAATGAAAATTGTCCAGCTTTTCAATTGTGCTGAAAGACCAGCCATATATTTTAGCCTTTACTTAAGTGACTGAGGAAAAGAAACAGTGATTCAGGAGTTGATGATCATGTGAGTTTCATAGAGTAGATGGTAGATGACATCAGTCCTCTGAAAACTGAGATTTTTTTTTTTTTGACTAAGTGGAAAAAAATGGGGACAGGGCATTCAAAATAGACAAACAGGCAAAGACATGAGGAAGATTACAGGGATCTGCGTGGTATTCTGGAAGCCTGGAAAGTAGGATTTGTTTGAGAAGGTGACAGGAGCCACCTCTTTCTTGAACTCTAAAGTTTCATGTATATATGTATGTATAAAAGCTTGGCTGAATATCCACTACACATTTCAGATATGTCAGAAACTGAATTCCAGATTTTTTTCCCAAAAACCTGTTCCACGAGCACTCCTTCATCCCAGGTAACACCTACTCTATCCTCCAATTTCCTCAGTCCCAAAACCTTGGTTCCAGCTTGACTCCTCTTACACCCCACATCCAATGTTTCAGAAAAACCTTGTTGGCTGTACTTTAGAAACTTACACTACTGTAGTCTGACCATGTCTTACTACCCACAGAAGATGCCATTATTCCTTATCTGGATTATTGCAGTCATGGTCCACCAAAGTTCTTGCTCCCACCCTTGCTCCACTGTAGTCTCTTCTCTGCACATGAACCAGAGCAGTTCTTTTTAAAATCTGACTCATATCATGCCATCCTTCTGTTCATGTATTACTCACAGTGCTTTCTACATTGCTTATTATAATTCAAGTCTTTGTAATGGTCAACAGTTGCCTGCATGGTCACTCTACCACTCCAACTCCTTCTCTTTGTCGTCATTTCCTTTTCTCCCCCTCCTCATTCATTGTTCTCCAGCAACACTGATCTAACAATCCTTGAGCATCAAGACAGACTTTCTAGATAACTGCATGTACTACCTCACCTCTTTCAAGTCTCTTCTCAAGTACACCTTTTCACTAAGGCCTAACTTGACTACCTTACCTTATTCTACACTTTTCTTCATTGCACACACATATCACATCCCAATAAACTATATAGTTTAATTATGGTTATTGCCAGCATCTCCCTGCTGAAGTTAAATATCCCTTGGAAAGTTTTTTGCTAATGTTGATTTTTTGGCTTTTGTTTTTGAGGTATGTGTATTTTGTTCACTCACACATGTCTAGAATAGTAAATAGTAAATACTTGGTGAATGAATGACAGAAACAAGGCTGGAAATAATGAGTCTTATGTGCTATGATAAATTTTGACTTTGTATGCTGTAGCCATTAAGAAGGTACTGAAGAATTTTAAGCTGGGTGGAATCCAAAGAGATTTGTATTTAGATCCATCATTCTAACCTAGTATAAAGACTAGAAATAGTGAGATAAGCTAGAGGCTGATGAAAAACCCACGTACATATATGGGGCACTATCTGCGGGGAGGTGGGGTGCCATGTGAGGGTAGAGGGGGAAGGAAAGGAAAAGGGGTGAAATAATGGAAGTACACTAAATATATATGCATATGAAGACAGCATAATGAAACCACCAACCACCCTTTGGAAAGAGGAGGAGTAGGGAGAGGGGGAATGGAAATATAATGGAGGGGATAAACTTTTTCAAGGCATACTATACATATGTATGGAATTGCCACAATGAAGTCTTGTATTGTTAATGTATTGTAATTGGAAAGTAAAGGTAAAGACCCAGGTACAGAATGTCTGAAGACAAAAATGCTGGTTCTAGTCAAAAGGGAAACTAGGTTTGGGAAATGTTTGCAGATAGTTAGTGAGACTTGATGAATTCCAACTTGTATGGTTATGGGATGGAGAATTTCTCTTGTTGGAAGTGACTCTTGTGGCTTGGGCACATGTCCTGCTACAACTATTTCAGGTTGGCTCCATCCCATCCTGTGTATTGCACAGGCAGGTTCACACTGATGAGGACAGAGAAGATTTTGTGGTGCCCTGTCTGTACTTAAATTCCTTTAAGTACTTAATGTTGGATGCATGCTGTGGCCACTAAGGTGAAACTTAAATTAAATCAATCAGTCAATCAATCACAGGGTGCTATTCTTGTTCCAGAGAGTTACAGTCTTTAAACCTGAAGAAGCAAACATACACACACAGGATTATCTAAAGATCTGTTTATTGACACTGTAGTGAGGAGAGGAGTAGGAATGTGGTGGTGCCATTGAATGTAAAATGGAAAGGAAGATTTCTAGATTCAGGTAACATTAAAGTAGGAGTGTTTAAGAGCAGAATTGACAAGTTAATACTTGAGATATCCTATATCTAGATATTTCACACATATTCTCAAAAATTTTTTGACACTCCTATGAATGTTTTCTCCTAATGACATTTGAGATTGTTTGTTTGTTTGTTTTAATAATCTGGTTCTTGTCTCACTTTTTGGCTTCATTTTCAACTATTCCTCTTTACATAGACATTGTATAGTTGTATCATACTATAAGTTATCCCAGATAAGGTAGGCCCGTTCTCATCTTGCACCTTTGTTACTGACATACTCTATTCTCAGCCTAAAATTTCTTATCTGTATTCTACTAAGATCTTTCTGAACCTTTAAAACCAACCCTAGTGTCACTCAGCAGAACCTCTCTATAGTTCTCATTCTCCATTCCAGTTAGAATCTGTTACTCTTCTTTTCCATATTCCCATGTATTTATTCTTCTTTAATGGTACATGTAAATGTCTTATGTTTCCTGTTGCTTAAGGAATACATAGTTGCATCTTCTGTATGACTATGATCTTTGTGGTAGCAGACTATCTTCCTTTTTTCCTTCCTACTCTTTCCTCTCGCCTTTCCTTCCTTTTTTTTTGGGCATACTCTTAGTATGTAGTATACTGTATTGTGAATAATAAATATCCAAAAACATTTGTTGGACTGAAATGGACTGAAGTATAAAAGAAGTGGCAAAAATACATGCAGAAACATGGAAATCATTGGCATTCAACTTCTATTTTTTTTTTTAGTTAGAACTACACTTGAAACCTGGACTTTGTTTTTCAGTTTTATACATACACATTTGTATGTACATGTGTGTAAACACACACACCTAGAAAATGATTGCAAAACAGATGGAGAAGCATTTCATAAAAAATTAAAATAAAATAAAATAAACCAGATTGGGAGTGTGGTTCAGTGACAGAGTGCTTACCTAGCATGTGTAAGGCTCTGAGTATTCCATACCTAACACCACACAAAAATGTATACACACATGCACATGCAGTATACACACATATAATAAGAAATAAACAGTCTTCCATTTATAGAGGACCAGAGCCCTTTTATCAAAGACCTTTTTTTCCTTGATATAAGTCATTGAGTTTTTAAATTTAACCATTGAGGTTTTTTTTTTACTGTATTACATTTTAGCAAATGGCAGCTGAGCTATACTCTTAATAACATAAATGGCTGTATTACAAAGTGTAATATTATAAATAATGTATTTATAAATAATGCCCTTTAAGAAAGATCAGTCTTATTTTAGTGGGAATTTAATTTTAGTAATACATTCTTATTGTAGCTCTCTGCTATTAAATTTTGACTGATGAATATCCAATTATGAGAATTATATATTAATCAAATACAAGTTAGTGAGATCCTATCATTCATTTAGTTAAAGGTAGAAATTAAATATATAACTAATATTATAGTAAACCCAAGAAATACGTAAACCCTTTAATGAAATTCAGGCCAAGAAAAAAATGATTATGCTGTAATTTTCTTTTGTCAGATCCCATCACATAGTAAGAAGTCCTGCAAAAATCCAGTTAGCTATCAAGAAAATGTGGGGGGAAGAAAAAGAACTTTGTTTGCCAGTCTTAAAATATTAACAACCCAACTTTTCATATGGCGAAGAAAAAATGTTCCATTGCCTCTATTACTTTCTCTGTATTTGACATTAATTTGAATTGACCTGAATATTTTATTAGGAGGAAATTTATTTCAAATTAGTAAGTATATTTAATGTCAGGTCATATATGATGTACTAATTAAAATTGATTTAATTTGTTTTGTTAAGAATAACTTTTATTTTAGCTTCTTAAGTTTTTCCTTAATCTTTGAATGATAAATTATATGCTTATCCTATTTATAATTCATGTCTTACTTCTTTGCTAAATATAAAGGGCCATCATCCTAATGTGTTTTATATTTAAAAAAGTCATACAATAGGACAATATATGGCTTTTAAACTTCTGTGTGTTTATGTCACCAACTCATCTAAAAATACTTTCCTCAAAAGTTTTTTTAGGGTTTCCTCAATAAAAAAGAAAGCTGCTTCCTTTTAGGAACCTATGAAGGTCAGAGAAAATTCTGAGCCTCTTCTTTCTGTTAAGATACCAAACAGTAGGAAGCAAGTTGTAATTCACATTCTTTCCTGGGAGAGGTTACCTGGCTGTACCTGTCTAGATTGCTAATGTTACATAATGTAGTAAAAGATGTCTTAGAACATCTCACTCTAAGTGATTTTTCTTATATATTAGAATGATTATCATATATATGTATATATGTGTACATATATTCCTACATAGAAAAGAAGTGCAAGGTGAATTAAAAATAGGATGACCATATCATTTAACATTTAAAACAGTAATCTTTTGAAAATGAAAGTAGGCACTAATCAGAACAGATGCCACACTGAAACAACAGTGTCAAGTGCAACTGTACCAGATAAACTGGGACCTACATTTACCCTGTTTGTAAGTAGCCCTAGTACATCAAAATGCTAACCTTTAAATAAGAACTGAAAGATGAGAGTCATGATAAAAGCACTGTCACTTACAGAATATATACTAGAAATTCCAGATCAGAGCAAACCACTCTGGGTGAAAAGAAACTCTGTGGGCTTCCCAGATGATTTTATGACTAGGGAAATACAATGTGGGATTTTAGCTTTCTGGTAATCTCATATGAAATAGTTTTTGATGAAAATTGAGATTAATTATTAATATAATTGAAGTTTTTATGCTTTTATTTGTATCAGAAAGTCCAATGCAAAGTAATTTAAAAATAAAAGAAATGCACTGACTTACATAATGAATCCAGTGTTGTGACTCATTGGTGCTCTAGTTGATTTTAATTTTCTTAGTTCTTTCTCCAGACTGGTTTTTCTCCTGGTAGCAAACTAGCTGCCCTCCAGCCCTGCCTCTTTGTTCATTTGGGGCCTCAGAAGTTAAATGACCAAGACTTCAACCAGCCATTAAACAAAACACTTCACTTCCTTCAGTGAGCCAAATGGATCTGATTCTATCCCTGGATCAATAAATGTGTCAATAAAGATGAGATTACATGGAATGATGAGGGCCCACCCATGAAAATACATAGGCGTTAGGTCAATCCTGTCTGAAACAGGTGGCTACTGCTCAGGGAAGGAGTGGAATGGATGCTTAGGGAGGCAGTCATAGTATCTATGCTAAACCAGTTCTACCAGGAAACATCACAGGGATAGGATGCATTCTTTAGGAACTGTCAAATCCTTGATTACTTCCCTTGAGGAAGGACCATTATATCTTTAAACAGGGTCATGGCTTTTATTACAAAGCAACTAATTCTCTATCTACAAAGATGCCTTGATAATAAAGTTGGGAAGCTAAGAGGTTGAGCTCTGGCATCAGACTGCTTGGGTTCCAAGACCAATTTCCTACTTACTGGCTATATGATTTTGGGCAAAGTACATGACCTTTTTGTGCCTTTGTTTACTCATCATCTAGAAAATTGAATGATGACATTTATCTTAGTGTTATGGTAAAATTAAATAAAATAATAGTCTACAATTGCAAAGAGTCAGCATAGAATATGTACTCAGTAAATGTTAACTATTAGTCTTGTGACAAGTACCTGTGTAAAACCTCCTGTCCTGGAAGCTTGGTGGGAGATATTCCCAACCCCCACCTATTTATCTCAGTTGTCATGATAGAGGGGATTTGCATGCAAGGATGCCTTTCAAATACCAGTCTTAAGATAGATGATTTAGTAAAGTTTGAATTAGAACTACAGTAGAAAAAGAACTAGAACTTAGAGAAGAAATCTGGAGATTTTGTTCCATGATAATCTCTTTTCAAAATAAACATCCCTTGTGGGGAAAAAGGAACCCTTTTACATAGCTGGTGGGAATGCAAACTAGTACAACCACTCTGGAAGAAAATTTGGAGGCTTCTTAAAAATCTAAACATAGATCTACCATATGATCCAGCAATACCACTCTTGGGGATATACCCAAAAGACTGTGACACAGGTTACTCCAGAGGCACCTGCACACTCATGTTTATTGCAGCGCTATTCACAATAGCCAAGTTATGGAAACAGTCAAGATGCCCTACTACTGACAAATGGATTAAGAAAATGTGGTATTTATACATGATGGAATTTTATGCTGCCATGAAGAAGAATGAAATGTTATCATTCGCAAGTGAATGGATGGAACTGTAGAACATCATTCTGAGCGAGGTTAGCCTGGCCCAAAAGACCAAAAATTGTATGTTCTCCCTCATATGCAGACATTAGATCAAGGGTAACAGAACAAGGGGATTGGACTTTGATCACATGATAAAGTGAGAGCACACAAGGGAGGTATGAGGATAGGTAGGACACCCAAAAAGCTAGATAGCATTTGTTGCCCTCAATACAGAGAAACTAATGCAGATACTTTAAAGTTACAGAGGCCAATAGGAGAAGGGGACCAGGAACTAGAGAAAAGGTTAGTTCAAGAAGAATTAATTTCGAATGTAACACATGTACAGGAAAGCAATGCGAGTCAACTCCCTGTATAGCTATCCTTATCTCAACTAGCAAAAACCCTTGGTCCTTCCTAATATAGCTTATACTCTCTCTTCAGCAAAATTAGAGATAAGGGCAAAATAGTTTCTGCCTGGCAGTGAGGGGGTGGGAGGATAAGGGAGATAGTGGGGGTGGGTTAAGGGAGGGGGTGGGGGAAGAGGGGAGAAATGACCCAAACATTGTATGCACATATGAATAAAATAAATTAAATAAAGTAAACATCCTTAAAGGAATAGAACTACTTGGATATTCTCCAGATTCATATTTGGGGAACTGAGTTAACTCATCATCTTTTCATCAATTCTTTTCTCTGTGCTCAAGGACTTCCTGATGTTACTACCATTACTTTCATGCACATGTCAGAAAATCATGGGGCTTTAGTTTATAAATCTCCTATTGGGTGTTTAGAATCTTTCTGGAAGGTGCAAAGGAAAATAGTCTTGAAATTTTCCCAAGTTGTATCTGGAAATAGTCTCAGCATGCTCTGCTACAATGATACTATGACTGGTGGCTCATCTGAGGTACCCAAATGTCTCAATTTTTTTTTTTCAGTACTGGGAGGAAGGGAGTTTAACCAAGAGCCTCATGCTTGCTAGGCAAGCACTTAGCACTTGAGCTATACCCCCAGCCCTTTTGTTTTTAAGATCGAATCTTGCTACCTTTGCCTTGGCTGGCCTCCATCTCAAGATCATCTTGCCTCTAGTTCCTGAGTTGCTGAGATTACAAGTTTGTACCTCCACACCCTGCCCAACTGTGTACTTTTTAAAATCTGAAGTTAAACATCTCTTTTTAATGAAAGATTATTTTTAAAGGCCAAAGAACAGGAATTTATTCTGAAGAGCTAACCCAAGGGAAGAAGGCAACTAAGCCATAAAGCTGCTTTTGTCACATCCTTTCCCTTGAACTGTTCCTCTTTCATTACCCACTTGCAAGTAAAGGATGGTCTGAAAGAAGATGGATGTCTTTATTTAAGAAGACTAAAACAGGGCTGGTGGAGTGGCTTAAGTGGTAAAGCGCTTGCCTAGCAAGTGTGAGACCCTGAGCTCAAGTCTTACAGGAAATATTTGGTGCAAGGAAGGCTCCTTATGGAGCATCAAGGGTATCAGTTGCCCCTTTCCTCCAGAAACTGAAAAAGCACCTTTCCCAAATCCCTGTGCTGCACACTGGCCCTAGAGATCTACTTTAGTGATCAAATAAGGATGTCCAAATGAGTATAAAAGCTGTTAGGAAAATATTTTTATAAATGAAAGCACTGGCATAAACAACAAAGTTTTATAAATATATATATATATATTATTTCCTGCTTTCAAGACCTCTGTTGTTTTAATTAGGAAGAGAGGAGTTTTTCATTATGAGTGCTGTCTCACCTGAACATCTCTTGTCCTGGGAATTCCCCATGTTCTACTTGCTCCTGGACTGGTGACTCTCCTGAGGTACCCAAATATGTGGTTGCTTTTTGTTTGTTTGTTTGTTTAATATGGGGCTATACATCTTTTTAAATCAAATATATGTTTTTAAAGGCCAGAGAACAGGGCAGTCTTCAGGATTCTAGCCCTTTTTACTCTGCTGCCATTCCAACTCAGGTGTGTACTAGATCAAAACCCGTCACTTTCACTCTGCCCCACGTACATCATGTGCTTTCCTGACCTGCTTTTTGCAGCGTTCTTTCTTTGCTTTCTGCTTGCCAAATTCCTATTCATTCCTTAAGATACACTCAAATGTCAAATATCCCCAACCGTTTCTCTCCAGACAGGACAAACAGCATGTCTACCAAGCTTCTGCTGTGCTACTAATTACATTTTGGTTTTCATTTTATTTTTATTACTTTTTTCTTGTATCTACTAGATAGTGAGCTTCTTAAAGTCAGGGACCATATCTTATTTATTTTGTGTTCATGTTCAGTGAACACAAGTAAAGATCAGCATTTTAAAATTAAGGATTTCTAGTTATATCTTCATTTGTGAGTATCCAGAATGGTACTCTTTTTTTTTTTTTTTTTTTTAGAAAATGCCTTTAGCTGTGTTTAAGATTAAAATTATTAAGTCCTGAGCAGCAGTATTGTCATGTGGTGGAGTTTCTACAGAGCCTCACAGCTTCACAGGATAAAAATACCTTGGTACACAATTTCCCTTTGTTCCTTCACAGTTGAAAATCAACAGGGCTAACCTGAGGCAAAACTGTGAAGTGTGGAAAGTTTGTCTTTTTTATCTGGCCATCTTCTTTTTTTTACTTTTTTTCTTAGCAGTGTCTGTCTTTAGGCACTTTTTATCCTATTCTGATTCTTTTCATTCTATCAGTTTGAATACATTTTAAGAATAATGGCATAAGTCAAATTTGGGCATTTGAGTTTAAACCTATTGTTACTAAGTGTGAAATAAAAGTCATTAGATTACCTGTCCAAGATATTTGAGTAGGCAGTTTTTTCCTTGAGGAAGTAACAGAAGTTATTGGAATTATATCATTTATAGGTTGGCCCCAAACACAAAAACTGAGTAATGGTTTTAGTTTGCTGGAAAACTAGTCACCAGGACAACCATCTCTGCTTCCTGGGCCAATGGGCAGATCTGGCCTAGCTACATTTGTTAGAGATCTGTTCTGAAGATTTAAAACTGGCTGTTGAGGGTGACCCACAGCAGTGGCCAAATTCACTTAGGCAAATTACTGACTAGACCGTATGGTGCCCTTGTACAAATTAAAATAAGATGCTCCTTCCTCAAGTGTTTTTATTTTTATCTGTTAAGATATCTGTGGTTAATTTACAGATTTTGTTAAACAAGGCGTTACTGCCATCTGCCAGAAAACTGCCACAGTAGTTAATACGAACCTTTGCTGTCTTTGATACGAATGTGCCTTCCATATGACACCATTGTGAACTGCAAAACAAGCAAATCTGAGAAGGACCTACACTTTACAATTTACTGCTGGCCTGTGAATGTCCTTTTGTTTGCCAGTTTACTTAAAATTTATTACGCTTTTCCTGGTCCTTGCAAGCACTGGGATTTTTAACGTTTGTTCCATGATTCCTTGAAGCTTTTTAACACTAAGAAACAATAACATATGTTCCTTTGTTACAGAATGAGGGTCCTATTCAGTACATTGAATCAGTAGGCTACTAAATGACCTGCAGTTATTAATGCTGTTAAGCAAGTATTTAATACTCAAGAGCCAGATACATGCTTATAATCCCAGCCAGGCAGGGGGATGGGGTATGAGGTCAGCAGAGGCAAAGCACAAGACCCTATCTGAAAAATAAAACGAGGGGGTGGTAGAACACTTTCCTACTAAGCATGAGGCCCTGAATTCAAACCCAGTACAGAGAAACACACACACACACACACACACAAATCCTTAAGTTTTAGCAGTTTGTCACCAAAATATAAGATGTGACTCATGAACGTATACTATGTATGTTGCATGAGACTTTAATGACTGTACCACTTCCCTGCTTATTGAAGCTAAAACAAACTTTATAAGATGATCTGGCCTTCAAAACTGTAATCTGATCTAACTTCTTCATCCTCTTCTTTTTTGAGGGGGGAGGGGTGGGATGGGCAGCACTGGGATTTGAACTCAGAGCCTCACATTTGTTAGGCAGACACTCTTACTGCTTAAGCCACTCTGCCAGCCCCTTTTTTGTGTGTGTTGGGGTATTTTCAAGATATTTTTGAACAATTTGTCCAGGGCTGGCTTCAAACCAAGATCTTCCTGATCTCTGCCTTCTTAGTAGCTAGGATTACAGGCATAAGCCACCAGCACCCAAATAACCTCCTCTTTCACCACACTACTCTCTTATTCATTGGGCAGCAGCTAAAGAGGCCACCTTTTTTGCCCACTAAATAGAACAAGACAGTCCCATCTAAGAGGGCTCTTTCTGCCTATGCACAAGCCTTTTATCAGATCTTCACGTGGCAGCCTCCTTTCTGTCATTTAGTTCTCATTTTATATGGCACTTCCTCAGATAAGCCTTTCCTGACTCCCCTATGTGAAGTAGGATAGCCTTCTTCCCAAAGCCACCACCTCATTACTTTCTGTGCCATTACTTAGCTTGATTATATTTTATCACTGTGTATACTCTATTATTAATCATTTATTGAGTTATCATAAAATTGAATTAGCTTAATTTACTCCAAAGTTAATTTTTTAATCTCAATGAAAAATTGAGCATGTCTTTGGTATGCTATATCATACGATACATACATATGCCATAGTACTATAATTTGGGTCTTAAACATACTAATAGACCCATGTGTTAAAGGCTTGATTCCCAGAGAGGCAATATTGGGGGAGGTAGAAACTTGAAGAGGTGGAGGTCTAGTGAGAGGTCTTAGTCATTAGAGGTGTGCCTTGTAGGAGATAGTGGGACACAAGCCCCATCTTCCTCCTTTTGTATCCCAGCCCTGAGGTGAGTGATCTTGCACTGCTACTTACTCCCCACCATGATGTGCTACCTCATTGCTAGCCCAAAGGCATTGGGGCCAACTGATCTTGGACTGAAACTTCTAAAACTGTGAACCAAAATAAACTTTTTCTCTTTACAAGTTGATTATCTCAGGTATTTGTTACTATAGAAACTGAAAGCTGACTAACACACATAGTGAGCAGAGTTTTCACCTCAGAATAAATATTTTATAATATAATACCAAAGTTTCCACAGCCAGAGCTTCACAAATTTACGTAAACCCATTCAGTAAGCTTTGAGTGCCTATTATGTCCCAACACTCAGGAATGAAAAGATGAATAGGACATTTTTCCTGCACTTGAGTCACTCACTGTAAATAATTTTTGATGTGTAACATTCTATGTAGTTTCAAAAAGATAGTCTACCTCATGAACTATGGCTAGACCTTTTACCTTTCAAGACTATTTCATAGTCCAGAAAGGCACAGCTGAGTAGAAGAAACTCATACACACGTGTGCACCACATACATGCACACCTTGTGAAGCTAACATGAGCAAGAAAAAAAATTGATTTACAAATCTGTTGTTTACCAGTACTTCTGGTACACATACCAGTTTTGATGGAGGCGGGTGTAATGACGGACAAATGCTATTTATTGTTCACAGAATTTTCACTTCTTCTTACATAATTACATTGAATGCCATATGGTGTTTTAACTGTAACTCATTAAATTACTAGCGGTTTATATTTCTTTAATACAAAACTTTAGACATTTGTTTTTCATAAAAATGTTATCCTGCAAAAAGAAGATAATTCATAGAATACAGCACAGTGACTTTTCCAGAAATAATTCCCATGTGGGTTCTGATTTGTTGGGGTTTTTGTTTGTTCTTGTTTTTGGTGGTACTGAGGTTGGAACTCAGGGCCTCACACTTGCTAGGAAGGTGCTCTACACTTGAGCCACTCCACCAAGTCCCATGAGGGTTCTGAATGGTGAGGATACAATACAGTTGCTCAAATATATGAAATAACTATTGTTAACCATATTGAAGAAATAATTGATTTTTATTTCAAGGACATTTTGTTTTGAAAATTATTTCTTGGTTTGATATACTAATTTTTTCTTCCTGAAGCTAGAAGAATAAGTTGTTTCTATTAGTTAGGTTTTCCAAATAGTTATTAAAACCTTCAAAGTCTGTAACTTTAAAAAAATTTAATTTTTTAGTGAATAAAAGTCTGTCTAAACAATATTAACATATTATACTTATAATCCATTCCTCACATACAGAGTTAATTAAGAACATAATTTACCCTTATCTTTAACTTAGTTTTTCATGTGAACACTTGCCTTTGAATTATTTGGTAGATGCCTTCAAGTATTATCAAGAATAGTTAATTAGCCCACCACAGGACAAGCCCTGAAATGTTTATGGTTTGCAAGTTCTTTTATTTGTTTTATGTAGTTCTTCAGTCCTCTCTTGTCAGCTGTCATTTTGTCATGTTGATTGTGTTACTGTCTATTGCATCCCCTCTCCTTTTTCTGATTTAGTGTTTTCAATTTCCTGTGAGCTCAAGAGTCCTGCATAGAAATTCCCATTAGACTGGAGAGTGTGTGTAAAAGAGGATGGAATAGACTCTGAGAGAAGGTCAAATGGGCTCACCTATGAGTCAAGCACCCAGAGCTGCCATGGTTGGCCTTGTGACATCTGTTTTGTTGCTGAGATACCTTTTTTCCCCCTTCTTTCTTGCTCCTGCTTATGGCAGGTGTCGTTGGACTTAATAAATTACAAAATAGAAAATATGTAGAATATCTCATTTTAAAACCTCTCCTTTGGATCACTTGGTCTTTGTTAATATGATACACGTGTACCGTCTCTTAAAATCAGATACATAATAAAGTATTGGTAATTAACTCTCCTGGCATCTTTCCAAGTATTTGGCTATAAAACTGAATCATGCAAGTAAATGAGTTCTATTAAGCTGTTGATTGTCGAAGCTTATTCCTTTGCTTTTTATTTAAATCTCTGTTATGGATGAAACATGAAGTTTCAAAAAAAATGTTATGAGTGGTGCTGGGGACCAAATCCAGTACCTCATATTTACTAGGCAATGCATTATCCTCCCCAAGATTATTTGAGTGTTGACAACATATCAAGATATTTTGTAATCAATCCCAATGTATATTCATGTGTAATATCTTTGTTGGGTATTACCTACCTACAATGTGTAAGAAAGACAGGATTTCTGTGTTTATGGGGCTTGTATAGTACATAGTCTTTTTCAAACTTTTGTAAATGTGTACAAATGAGTTGGAGCCTTCATTACAATCTTGGCATTGTGGTGCATACCTGCAATCTCAGCACTTGGTAGGCTGAGGCAGGAAAACCATAAGGTGTAGGCCAGTTTGAGCTACATAGCAAGTTCTAGGCAAGCCTGGACCATATAGCAAGATCTTCGCTCCCAATAACCAAAAAAAAAAAAAAATATTCTAGGACTAGCCACAGAGTTTTTGACTCCATGAGTCTGAATTGGAACTAGAAGTAGGCACTGTTCACTGGCAACCTGATGATTCGCATACTGGTGGTCCTTAGAACATTCTAGTCTTACATATAAAGAATTCTTAATGAGGAGGTATAGCTTTCAAATAATATGTGAGGAATCCATCCAATGCTATATGCAACCCAGTTGCCATTTCATCTGTAATTAAACCACCATCATGTACCACATAGTGATGTTTTAGTCAGCAAGAGACCACATATGCAAGATCTATGCGACCATGTCTCACAAGATCATTACCTCGTGACATGGTAAGCCCCCTTAGTTTGTATATGTGCACTCTGATGTCCACACAGTGACATTCTCAGAATGTGTCACTTCATTAAGCAGTGAATAGCTGTGTCTCAGAAGTCTTTTTTTTCAATACCCCTCCAACTGTTGATGTTTTCCCATAAGCATAGCACTGGTCTGTGACCAGTTGTCTGCCAAAGACAACAGTGGTACAGAGCTAGAGCAAACACAAAACATTTGCACTAAAGACTTTAAAAATGAAATGTCAGAGAGTGTGTCTTGAAACATACACAGAATTGTGTTAGTGGTTGCTCTAAGGAGAGGATTCCGATGGTTAGAGGAGAATTACTTTTAATCATGAGTTCTTTCGTACCTTACAAATTCTGTACCATGTGATTGTATTACCTAAAGTACATATGAGAACATATACCGTGTTGGAACCATGCCTAAAACTACACTATTGATTGCTGTTTCACAACAGCTGATCTTAGCCAGATGCCAGTGTCTGACGCCTATAATCCTAGCTGCTTGGAAGGCAGAGATCATGAGGATCATGGTTCGAGGCCAGACAGGCAAATAGTCACAAGATCCTATCTCAAAAAAAGGGCTGATGAAATGGCTCAAGTGGTAGAGCACCTGCCAGCAAGCATGAGGCCCTGAGTTCAAACCCCAGTACCACTTAAACCTTCCTTTGTTTTTAGCTTTTCCTATTGTAAACACTTTATTTGAATAATCCTTCTCTTCTTCAGAAGTTTATGATATCCCTTTACCATAAGTTTCATCCTTATATATACAATACTATTTGGAAAGAATTCGCCTTTTAGAGTATGTAATCTTTCCATTTTGACAGCTTTCTTTCCATTGATTCATGCCTTCTTTTGTATCTTTCTATGGTATGCTTTCCAGTTTCCTTCTTAAAGAACTGAACTTTTTAGTAAGGGTAGTGTCTATTGTAAATGCTTTTCCTTTAATAAAAAATATAGTTAGATGAAATAGAGGAAAGATACTTTGATATATTTGTACTATCGCCACTTTATCATTTTTCAGTTGTTTCTCTTCTTAAGGTAAATAATTCTACTCTCTACAAATGTATATTAACATTTAAAGAGTATCTCATTAGCATATGAAATTTAGAAGAATATGTAGTCAAGTTTTATGTAAATTTTCCCATGGTTATTTAAATAAAAATACAAAACAAAATTTCTGGTATTATTGATCTTAGATAGAAAATAACTTGTTTCTAAAAATTCATTTTATTGATATATCTGCAGTAATAACAAAATCCACTATTGTGGAACCAGGTTATAAGGCCAGACAAGTTTTCTAAAATAAATATATTATTTCACAGATACCTAAATATGTGAAAACTTATCCAATTGTACTCTTTAAGCATCTTCACCTTATTGTATGTTACACTTCAATAAATCTGTTTACAGATTTATTGCAAAACTTGCTTGAAATACACTTCCTTTCTAGTCTTGCCTTCAGTTGATACACCGAAGATTTTCTGCCAGTTTTGCTAATGGACCTTAAATGGATTGTGAGTCCTCTGGTGACAGCTGCATAGAGAGATGAGTCAAGTCCATGGGGGACTGGTGCATGCCTGGGGAGCAGGGAAGGCTCTTCTGGGAAAGTGATGACCAAGGAGGAACTTGCCATGCAGCAAAGGGGGACTGAGGGCTAAGAAAAGTGTGACAAATTGTAGGGATCCCAAGTAAGGAATCCTCAGAAGTTCCAAAACACTTCCTTTTGGCTGCTAGTCTGTCTTGCACACTCCTCCACTAGATTGTAGCCTTTTATTATTTATTTTTTGGTTGTACTGGGGTTTGAATTTAGGGCCTTGGTAGACTGGCAGTCTACCACTTGAGCCACGTTCCCAGCCCTTTTTTTTTTTTTTTGATGGAGGTGCAGGGATTTGAACTCAGGGCTTCATGCTTGCTAGACAGGTACTCTACCATTTGAGCCATGCTGCCAGCCTGCTTTTGTTATTTTTCCAAACAGGTCTCATGTTCATGCCTGGGCCAGCCTGGACTACCACCCTCTTATTTATGCTTCCCAGGTAGCTGGAATGACAGGCATACGCCACCATGCCCAGCTTTTACTGGTTGAGACGGAGGTCTCCCAAACTTTTTTCCTGGACTGGTCTTGAACCACAGTCCTCTCAGGTAGCTAGGTATGAGCCACCACACCTGGCCAGGTTGTAGCCTTTTGCTATTGGTTTCTCCAGAGTGCCCAACCTCAGGCCAGGCTAGTATTGGGCTCCAGACCTCTTGAAATTGGTGTCATATGTCTGCTCACTGCATTCACAAACCCCCTCTTTCCTGCAGCCTGCTGGTACTGAGTAGAGTAGCTGCTCTTTAGCCCTTGTATTTCTACCTCCCTCTCTTCCTTCCCTCCTTCCCTCCCTCTTTCATTTTAACAGTACAGGGATTTGAACTCAGGACTTCACATTTGCTAGACAGGCACTCTACCACTTGAGCCATGCCTCCAACCCTTTTTACTCCAGTTATTTTGGAGCTAGATTCCCACTTTTTGGCCCAGGCCAGCCTAGCCCACGATACTCCTATTTTACTCTTTCTGTGGTAGCTGGAATGACAAACAGTTGCCACCATACCCAGCTTTTTTGGGTTGAGATGAGACCTGATGAACTTTTTTTTTTTTTTGCCTGGGAGCTGGCCTGGAACTGTGATCCTCCCTGCAGTAACTTGGGGTGACAGGCTCCATGCCACTACAACCAGCTGTTGGTTGAAATGGTATCTCACAAACTATTTGCCAGGTCTAACCTCCAATCCTGATCCTTCCAATCTCAGCCTCCCATTTAGCAAGGATTATAAACTTGAGCCACCAGCATCTGTCATCCAATCTTGTTTTTGTCTTTTCTTTTCCCTTTTCTCTTGTTTTTTTTTTTTTCTTGTTCTCTCAGTCTGTTGCTCTCTTTTTTCACTGTCTCTTTTTGAACTTCTGTGATTCCTCACCATTCCTGGAATTTGCCACCTTCTTTTCTGCCCCTCATCCCTGCCTTCCTTTGCACAACAAACTCCTATCCAGGCAAGGTCATCTCCTTCCCAGAAAAGCCTTCCCCTACTCCATGCAAGTGTCCATCATCTCCATGAGTTTTGCTCCTCTCTCTGTTGAAACTCTCCTACACAGTCCTGTTTATCTCTTTGGACTTGCCTTTGGTGGTCTGTTGAGAGATGGTAGATATGTGAGGTCAGTTTAAAAGTACAGACTTTTGTTGGTGAGAAGACAAGGTATAAATGCACATTTAAGACAAATTAACAGGATATTTATAATCCAGTGTGAAGGGAAAAGCTTGAGTAGAAAGTCATTGGAATGATGAAGGAGAAACGTTAGAGAACTGTTGGCAGCAAGGAAGACTTTGGTGATGGAAGGAATTTTTTGATCATTTCATATTTCTTTTTAGAAATATGAAGAACACTAATTATATACTATTCTTAGCTCTACAAAGAAGGACTGATGTATAAGATTTAGGTCTGATACACCCCCTTCCTTTCAGTTTAATAAGGAAGGTGAGACAGGCACATAGGAAATTAGAGTAATTGATTTGATAATGACAACCCACATGTAGTTAGGGTGGTTGAGCATGACAGGAGAGGCTACTCCGGTTTGTAAGTAATTCATATGTATTGTGCAATGCTGGTGAAAAACCATTCAGAGGGGAAGTACTACCAAGGCAGAGTTGGGTGGTTGAGAAAAGAGTCTTCCATAGAATTGTGTGGACAGGTTGCCCTACTAAATAGGGTAAGATTTCAAGGACCTAATTTGAGAAAATTTAAAAGATAAATTGAAGTGCTGAGTAAGCATCTTTTATACCATAACATTAGCAGTTGTAAAAGCATAGCTTTGCCTAGTATTTACTACAAGTGAGAAAGTTTTGTATAATACCAGTCTTTTTTAATACCAGTGGTAGTTTGGGGGAAAATCTGAAGCTAGTACTGTTAATGTACTTAATGATATGCTATACATAACTAGCTATATATCATATAATTAAACAGCACTTTTTTCTTTTTTGGGTGATACTGGGGTTTGAAGTCAATGCAGGTGCGCTACTATTTGAGCCACTATCCAACCCAAACAGCACTTTATTTGAACTAGGATTTTGTATTTGTAACATTGTCTCACCAAAAGGTCATAATATTAGATCCCCAGAGCTTCTAAAACAAGCAACAAAAAAAGGTTGTAATGTAATTAACATTGGTTAAAATACAAGTATAGCATTTGTTACTTTTAACTGTTCTACTACAAGTTCTTAGTGTCCATGTAAATTCATGAAGAAAAGACAAGCATTTAGGTTTGGGTCTCCTTAGTTTGTATAGAAGTTTGTTGAAAGGTAGATAATTTAATTTTTTCAGGGTAAGTCCAGTTCAAGCATTAATCTCTTGCCACTGTTTTACAAATGTTCATATCCAGCTTTTATTTTTATTCTTGAACTTGAAGTTTTAATTCTTCAAAGTTGAATCTTCTTTCTTACCTCCTGAGTACATCCTCTTGATGAAGAGAGAACAAGAGACCATACAGTCTCGAACCCCACCTGTACAGCAGGGGATCATTAAGCAATCCTTCTTTGCCTTTTTGCAGGCCTAAGTGGCAGTCTCATGGCTTTCACTGTAATAGCAGCTGGGCCTGAATGGAGCCTCCTCCCTTGGAAGCTCAACATTTCTTTTTCCATTTTTTTTTTTTCTTCCTGGATTGATTTGGCTTTAGTTAGCACAAAAATCTCTCAGTCTTTCAAACAGCATGTTAAAATTTATTTTTTTTTCTTTTAAGACATTCTCTCTGAATCTGATCCCTGACTAGTGACCATGTACTGGCAGATATTTCCCAGCGTTTATAGTTTCATGAAGTCACTAATGAAGTAGCCATTGCTATATTTGCTTAGTCACCATGGCAGCAGTGTCTTGGTTAGTGTACACCTGTGCAGCTTCCTGCAGTTTGACATGATATGCTGCTAATAATTCTGATTTCTACTCAGGCAACTGGAGTTTTGCAGAATGATATGTTTTTCTGTTGCTCAATAGTTGTTTGATCCCACTGCCATATCCTGTTGCATTGGGTCACAGAAATTTTAATTTGGAAAAATGATTCATATTCATGGTATATATCAAAGGAGCTAGCAGGAAACATTGTTTCCATCACCATAAGCAGGTTATTTCATCTCTAACCTAAACATTTTAAGAGTCAAAGAAATTGATTAGAGTTATACATTGAGGCTGCTTGGGTGCTTAACTTTAAATAATTTCAAATTGATTTTAGTATAATAAATGGGAAAATACTTCTCATGACAGTAATTTTTCCAGTCTCCTATTGTCTAGTTTCTGTTCTGTCTCTTTGAACTGTATTACCTCAACTCATTCCCGCCTACACACTCACTGTAAGTTCCTGTTGCCACTTCTTAGACTAACACTTGCATAAATCTATTTCCACTTTTTAAATGTGTTTCTTTCAGATTTCACATAGTGTAAACATGTCCTTTACAGAAAATACACATTCTCTAATAGACATTGCTTAGAGAAGAGAGTGTATGCAATTCACAGTGGCATCATTTCACACTTTTAAGAATCCAGTCGTAGTCTTAAAGAATGTAAAGATTGTCACTGTACCATCTGCTATAAAATGTGTAAAGGCTCACTTTAACCTTCATGTTCACTTCATACCTAAATTTCTATTACCAAACATCCTCTGTACTTTAAGCCTATGTTGTATATGAATTTAATCTATAAAAGCCTACTTCCCTTTAGTCATCTATTTTCTCCTTTTGATCTCTATAAAAATACAACTTGAAATCTTTACTAATTTCTTGGGTCTAAATATTGAACTGGAAGAAATATGGAAATGTTTTAAACAGTGTTCATTCAGTTCATATATATCTATATGTTTTCATTCATTCCTGCCTGACTCAGTTGTTGAATGGATTGTGCCAGGAGACCAAGGCTATAGTTTTGGGTGCCATTCAAGCATATCACCTGTGAACACAAACTTTGCTCTTGACTTTAACTGGCAACATGAGAATGAACCTCTAGACAGTCAGAGAGGGAACAGGGGTAAATAACTTGATTTAAAAAGCATTAACACAGTGAAAAAATAACATAGGAGTTTGTATTTTTCTACTGGTGAATCATCCTCACCATCAAATAGAAAGATGTCTATGAAAGCAGCATTTTTGAAGATGTACATAAGTGACCCAGATCATCATATCAACAGACTTAGAAAAGTAAAATGGCTTTGTTATTTCTTGACTATGCATCATGGCTATGCGTAACCTATAATTTTTATCATGCGTATATTGATGGTGCAGAAAACTTTGTTATACATTTGGATCTGTGATAATAGTCATGCTGTGACTAATGAAGGCTGCGTAGCCTGATATCCCTAACATTGTGTAGGAGTTAGAGGCTATAAAATAAGTAACTAAACTGTGAAGCAATTTGTAAATAGAAAACCATCAAGTATATCCATAAATCACCAAGACTGTTTTCACTCACCTCTTATTTAGAAAGGCTTTTACTGCATTCTAAATTTAATTTCCTTTGTATAAGACTAGGTATAAAAAATTAAGTTTGAACTGAACTAGATAATATTTTACATATTTAGGAAAAACTAGCTGAAACATTTCTATAATGCCTTTCTTAATGCTCCTAATAAAATGAAAGCTATTTGTTTTATTGAAACCATAAAGTATTGTATTGAGTTTTCCATAAGTCCTGTATATGAGAAAAGTTTGCATGTTGACCAGGTAACTTAATGTAGTGTTGAGTAATTCCTCATCAGATGATACTGAGGCACGTGTCTTTATCAGTTAGCAAATAAGCTCTCTGGGGAGATTACAGAAAGGTGGTCGGATTTGACTGTCTATTGAGAGGGCTGGCAACATGAACAGACATATTTGTGAAAATAGAAGATCTTTGTGTGATGGCTATGCTTAGCACTTTTATCAGTGTGGTGAACTTACAGGTATTCATGTTTCTGTTATGAAACTGAATTATTTTCGTTGTATTATTGGTAAGCTCTAGCAGTTTCTTTTAATTTTCAAGGAATTTTATCTGAAAAGCTGAAACTCTCAAAACCAAATTACAACCTTAAATTAAAGAATATATTTCAATCCTTAATTTAAAGAAAAGGCTTTTGCATTCTGTTTGCCTACAAGAAACACATTAGAGTTCTTTATTTTGATATAGTGAGATGTTTGATTTGAGTTTCCTTCTTGGCTTAGGACAAATTTAGAAGGGGAAAAGGCACCTAACTTTATTATTATTTCTGATGTTTTCATTAGTGATTTCAAATGCTAATCAAATTAGCAAAATTAAATAGAATTTTATGAAGTAAAATTTGAAATGATACCCATGTACATTAATTTCTACATTAGCCTCATAGCCTTTGCTCTAATACTTTGCTATTTACCATAAAAAATACAAAACTAAAAATTGCAAAAACAGCAAAGTGGAAGCAAAAGGAATTTTACATGGTAGATCTAGATGTCATTTAATCCTTCTAGAGAAATACTCAAGTCCTATGTTTGAGGTTTTTGTTTAGTTTTGTTTTGGGGACAGGGTCTCACTATGTGGATCAAGCTGTCCTGAAATTCAGGATCCTCCTACCTCAGCCTCCTAACTGTTAGGTTTACAGGCATGCTCCATCATGCCTGGTTCATTTCTTAAGTATTTCTAGTCAAGTTGTATTTCGATCATGTCTGGTATTATCTACATTTTTCCTTGTAGTTGCCAACAGTTTAGAAAAGTTGACTAACCTGACCAACACACACCTAGTGGTGGAGCTGGAACGGAAAACTAGAGTGGTTTCAGGTTCTGCCATGTGGCGTTGTGCTACATTGTTTGACTGTAAGCCTTATTTAAGCCCATTGTGAATGCCATAAATTTGTTTTAGTCTCTGATTTTTTTTTTTAATGTGAAGTTATCAGCATGAATCTGAATACCAAAGCTAGTCTTATTTTTTTTTTTTTGGCGGTGGGGGGAGGACTTCTTTTAATACTGATAACTATTACTGGGCCTTTTGATAGAAAAGCTTTCACCTCCACTTCTGGAACCATATCAAATTTTTAAAAACCATTTTACTTTCATTGTAGTTTGGAGAAAGAAAATAAAATGAAATATTCTAAACTATGAAATTTATACATTCTGTCATTCATCATCTATTAGAGTTTAAGGTAATTTTGTTCTAGAAGAGTAGCTACTTGGTCATATATTAAGGAAAAACAAATGGTTCCTGATCAGCTCAATTTTTTTCCTCAGATATTTCTACTTGTTGCCTATACTAAAATAATGACTAGAGTGTGCAGTTAACAGGAGAAACATAAGCTACAAAGAATTTCCCCTATCAGATGCTGTCCATTGCTCCTTCCCCTTCCCCATCATCACACACATGCATTCTGCCTGCAGATCCAGATTTTCGAAGAGGAAAAGCAATATTTGCTTTCATGAGGTCAGATGAGAAATCATGCCTGACTTGAACTAAAGGAAAATAATTACAATGGATAAATTGAAAGTAACCAAAATTTATAATTACTTGAACAAAATCTTCAGGCAGTGCAAATCTTAAATATCCTGTTGCTCCCAGATTCCTAAGAACCATTGTTTGGTGTGCTGCCTTCCTCCTCTGCCCCTCCCCAGCCTGGGCATCTGTTAATGCCTGCATGCAACCAGAGCACTGGGGACTAGTAAGTAATGTTACTGCTTAGGGCAAAGCTATCCCCTAACATACCTTCAAACTCAAGATTGACAAATAGATTACATAAAGAAAACATAATTATTTATTCTTTTATATATGACTTACATATGATAGTAAAAATTTTTGGACTGTGGAGTAAGATATTTATGTTTTGGACTGTTGAGTCGAGATTTTGTGTTGCCTAGCTAACAGGTTAGATATTTTCTGGGCTGCTAGTACTATACTTTTACTAGAGAAGTAAAAATTAGTTTGACAGTGTTACAGTGATTCAGGAGAAAACGAAAGCTAGACAGTAATTTTTTTTTTAAAAAGACATTTACAATGGAGTGTAAGTCTCCATTATACTGTCATCAAGTTTATCTTACTAAACATATACCAAAAATTTGTGGGTGGCTGTTGTTTCTAACAAAAATCTAGGAGAAAACAAAGTCCAGTGTAAATCATCATTTCCTTGCTTGGTATAGGCCCTTTCTGAACACATTGATAACTAATACAGTAGACATATTTTGGACACCATATATTTTTTTCAAAAGCTATATGTATTTTAAATGAGGATTACAATTACTTACCAAACTTGAAAAGATATCTGAATTGTTTTGTTATATTTATGCTGAATTATGATGTAGGTGATGAGCACTGGACAAAAATCTTGGTTGGTTGATTGATTGGTTTAGAAATGGAGTCTCAATATGTTGGCAAGGCTATCCTCAAACTTCTGGGCTCAAGTAACCCTCCTGCCTCGGCCTGCCTCCCGGTAGCTGAGACTATAGACATACACCACTGCAGTCAGTTTGGAATCTTGAATTTCCCTCTGCACACTCTACCTCTAGCAAGCTGTATGGACATGTACAAATCACTGTTATGCTATAACTTAATTAGTGCTTTGAATTTTTTATTCTCATACAGAAGAATCTAGTATCACATCTTTCATTAACATGGAGCTAATGGTGGAAGTTACTAGGTTTGTTTTGTTGTTGTTTTCTTTTGTTTTTTGTTTTGAGAGAGGACCTCAAATCACTGTGTAGTCCAGACTGGTCTTAAACTCGCTATCCTCCTGCTTCAGCCTCCTAAATGCTGGGATTACAGGCTTGTATCACCACACTTGGCTAAGTTGTTGGTTTTATAAGGCAAAATTATCACATTATATAGAGGAATTTTCTTTTAATTCTTAGCCTGAGCACCAGCTGGAATACACCCCTCTAAGAACAGTCTGGGTGAGTCCATCAGCCAACTCCTGGATTCTCCTCAGGATGGGAATGTGGAAACAGAGGTAGAAGGAATTGCTATTCCTTCATGAACACTGTAGTCTTGATGCAGTGATTATTTCCAACTACTCTCAGCACTTTGCTGCTTCTAGCAATAATTCTTCTAACCACAAGTGTATAAGGTTTGGATAAGGTTTTTGTTTTGTTGGGGTTTTCTTTGGTGGGGAGGGGTACTAGGATTTGGACTCAGCCTTGTACTTGCTAGGAAGGTGCTTTGCCACTTGAGCCACGCTCCCAGACCTTCTAGTAATAATTTCTTCTGTTTTTTGTTTTTTTTTTTTTTTTGCTTTAACAAAAAAACAAAGCAAAACAAAAAACCTTTGGGATACAGATATAACATACAGATATACATATCTATATGTTGGTTAGAGGACTGCTAATTAGTTGCTTAGTATAGATAGTATATGTATCCTTTGGTTTTGAAGAGGTTTTTGTTTGGTTTTGGATGGGGGATTGCTCATTTTTTAACTGATCCAGTTGGCAGCATTTGGTAAGTGATTTCACATAAAATCTGATTCTCTTGCATTTCCTTGACTAATCAGCAGATCTGACAATACCACACCTGCATTCCTAAGAGCAGCAGTCAGCTGGAGTCCAGGACTTTAGCCCTCCTTGGGGCTGGGCATGTGCCCTATTTGCAGTTCACCACTTACCTGAACAGGCCCCTGTAGATATTTGAGTTTGTGATTCTCTTGCACTGTCCAACAGATTTTCTTTGATGATAGAAATGTTCTGTATCTTTGTTGTCCAGTGTGGTAGCCACTAGCCACATGTGGCCCTTAAACACTTGAAATGTGACTGAAATACCTGAGAAACTGAATTCTAAATTGTATTCATTTTAATGAATTTATAGATGCATGTGGCATTGAGTCTTTTCCTTTATTAGGCCTATCCTACAAAGTGAAACATTAGCCTTTATACCTTATACATCTCTTATATGCCAAATCTAAATGTTAGCATATATTACTACTGTTAAATCTTAGAATTTGACAACCCAAATTGCCCTCTGTAAATGCAGCCTAAAATTTTTCCTCTCTTCTTCTTTTTTTTTTTTTTTTTTCTCATTTATTCAGTATACTAATAACACCTACCTATTCTGGGTCCTAAGCAAATGGGTCTCTGCTTTCACAAAACTTAGAAATAGTAAGTATTTATCCAAGTAATTTCATATTTGCTGGCTGTAATCCCTCTAATAGCTGTACTGGATAAGGATATAGTTCAATCAATTGTCAACTGAAAGCAATAAATTTTTTCATTGCCACTCAGATCCACATTCTAACAGGTTGGCATGTTACTTACTATTGCATGCCCTTTAAGAAGCTCTTTCTGTCCTATTCCCCAAATATTGAAACTTCCTACCAGTGGACTGACTGAAAGCCAGGCTACTTCAAAATCTTGTCACATTAGTAAATCAGTTCAGCCTTCACTCTAATTATTTTATTCCCTCACCTGGCCTTTGTCCCTGCCTCTGTCTCTTGCTCCCAAGCTGCAAGAACTTCCTTTTCTGTTACCTGATTTTAGAACTGCTCACAGGTAGTTCTAGTGCTCCACTGCTTTTCCTGCTTCTCTCTGACTTGGGACTTTCACCTTGCAAATGTCAGCCTCCTTCTCCCTCTTGGGAAGCATGCTTACCCCCTTTCATTGCTCCACTCTTTCCCTTTCAAAAATGGAATCTAAATCTTAAGAAAATACACATTCTTTTGTAAAGCCTGTCATTTTAAGAACAACATAAATTGCAATCAAAGGTAACTATAGCACAAAAGATAGATGAATGCTACAATATTCAATATTTTGAAATAACTCCTACATTGGCAATTGCAGGTGGAAACATTGGTTGTTCAGTGTTTTAATTCTCTTGTTGATAATCAGACTAACAAGGCAGTGTTGCTTTAGGAGTTTCTGCTTAGACATGAAAATGGTCTACATGTATAAAACCATGTATTTTTGTGTTGTTTGTAAATATAGGAGTCTGCCTTTCCCCTCTTATGATCTCATTGTCCAATAAAAATGTTATTTAGCCAGGCACAAGCCTGTAATCCTGGGAGGCAGAAAATGGGAGGATCCCAGCCAGGGCAAAAAGTTCTCCAGACCCCCATCTTATCCAATAGCTGGGCACAATGGTACATGCCTCCCATCCCAGCTATGTTGGGAAGCACAAATAGGAGGATCACAGTCCAGGCCCAACCCAGGCATAAGGCAAATCGCTGTCCCAAAAATAACCAATGCAAAAATGGCTAACAGAGTGGCTCCAGTGGTAGAGTGCCTGCCTATCAAGTTAAAGGCCTGGGTTCAAACCCCAATAGTACCAAAAAAAGTGTTCTTTATTTACTTGCCTAACAAATGTTTATTGAATACCTGTTATATGAAAAATACTGACTTATTAATGAGTAAATGATGGACTTAGTAGGTAAAATTTGTAGACTTTTTTTCTAAATCTGCCAACAATTTAGATTAGTAATTTGGCAGTTTTTCCTTTTTGATAGATCTTAACAATGTTCATTCTTTAAAATATTTGAAGGATATATGTATGTTACTATACTATGGTGTTTGTGTGTTTGCTTGTTTGTTGTGGTGCTGGAGATTGAACCCAGGGCCTCCTGCAGCAAGTACTTTACCACTGTACCACACCCGTGGATCTTTTGTTTTGTATCTTGTTTTTGAAATAAGGTCTCCTTAACTTTGTCCAGACTGGCCTCAAAGTTGAGATCTTCCTTCCTCCCAAGTAACTGGGTTTACAGATATGTGCTACCACACCAGTTTACTATCTTGTTTTTTAACATGAATTTTATGTTTTGAAGTTGAACATATATTTGAATTGGATTATAATATTAAATTGGATTATAATCTGAAAATCGAATTTCCAGTATAGTAAATAACTCTTAACAAAGTATATAATGAAGATGACCCCTAAGTCATTTTGATAAGGGTGATTATAAACCATATTTATGGCCTGATGATTGGTAACACTGACTTCATCAGAGTCTTTTCTTCACTTACAAAGAAGAACGTATGTTTGTGTGTGTGCATGCATGTGTTTATGGAATTAGACTAGTTATAAACAGGCTGATGGCTGTCAACAAGAAATTACTTGTTTTGAGCTAAGTTGCATGAGATTTCAATTAGAATCTGTGTTCTGTTATGTGGCCTTGAACGGGAACATACGCAGTGATGATCTGAGTTCCAATTGTGTTTTTGTTTACTATGAGGAAAAAGTAAGATGAGAATGTAGATAGAGCTCTTAACAATTTCCAGCACATGGTAAATGCTCCTTAAATCTCTATCTTGTCTGTTTCAGTTGTCAGTCCATTGGTGTTTCAGCTCTTAGGTCACATAATGACTTTTTTCTTCGGTGGGAAAAAATACAAGATAATACTGACTCTTTAAATAATAATCTTGAAAAGACTTGTAATTCAGTGAGTTGACTTTCACTTCCCTTAAATAGTAACAAAGTTAAATAATTTTATGTGGCCAAAGCCATACAGTGATAATAATTGTCAACCATTATTTATTGTCCAGAGGAATGGGTTGCTCTTGATACCGTTCCATATTAAATGTCTGTTATCTATTTTAATGTAAGTATGAGGCAGGAAGAAAAACTTGTATCTTTATATAAAACTCATTAAGAATTTAAAATAGATGTTAATGTCTGAGTTTTTTAACTTTTCAGCGGGAGTGGCTTTTCTAGGATTGAAAATGGAGCATCTCATTTACAGCTTTCTAGTACAATATGGTGACCCTTGTCAGGGAGAATTTTATAGTGGCACAGTCTGTCCTCCCTTCTTAGGTTATAATTGCTCAAGCCAGATATCTGAGCTCAGTTATTCTTACTGCCCTTCTCACTCTTTTACCGCTGTTCATTTAGGCCCCAATTTCTATTGAATCTGTCTTTGAATGTTTCCTAAATTTGCTTAACTTGACTCCTCTCCTTAGCATCACCCTAATCCAAGTAAATATTATCTTACCTCTGGATCAGTACAGTAGCTTCCCTGGTCTCCCAGCTCCATATGTGCCCCACATTATTCTGCAAGTAGTAGACACAGCAGTATTAAAAAATTTTTTGATTATTTCCTTGATTTTCCATTAAACACAAGATTTAACAGTATTTAAGACAGCCCATATACTCTACATGATTTGTTTCCTACTTCCTACTCACCTTTGTAGGTTTCACTTTGCATAAATCCATTTTAAAGTTCAGTTTCCTAGATGTAAACTATTCTGTAAAGCAGATACCTCTATTTGTTGTTTTGCCTTTGCTTTATTAGGTGTTTGTTTTGTTTTGTTTGTTTATTGAGATAAGGTCTGGGTATATAGCTCAGGTAGGCCTGGAACTCCTAATCCTCCTGCCTCCCAAGAGCTGGAATTACAGGCTCCTGCCACTGCACCCTGAATGTGTTTTATTTTTGCCCAAATATTTTAGTGTCTTTGACATTATAGCCCAGTCAAATAATTTAGGGACAACTTTCAAACTTCACCAACTTAAATTTTCAAGACTATAATTCTTAGTCACCTAAAATTTGAAATTACAAATTTTTAAAAGAAATGCAATTTCATTCTATTAGATTACTTATAAATTCAAGTTTAATTGCTCAGGAGTCTTATACTTTAACAGATGAGTATAATTTATGACCACAGCAGAAATTACTTTATAAATTACATTTCCAAGCACTTTCTCTGTGACTGTAGTAAATATTTAAAAAACCATGGTTTGTCCTAATCTTCTAAGAATGGGGATGTATATTCTGAATTAAAGAGTGAAGTCCCATTATTAAAAATAGTCTGGGTGCTGTTGGCTCACACCTGTAATCCTAAACCTGTGAGAGTGAGATTAGGAAGATTGCAGTTCAAGGCCAGTCCAGGCAAACAGTTCTTGAGACCCCCATCTTCAAAATAACCAGAGCAAAATGGACTGGCAGTGTGCCTTACGCGGTAAAGCATCTGTTTTGCAAGCACAATGCCCTGAGTTCAAACCCTAGTTCCACCAAAAAAAAAAAAAAAAACGGGGGCAGGGAGGTCAGATCAGTGACGTATTTAACTTCTGCCTAACACCTCTGTATGTAGTCTACTGTTCTGCTTTGTAAAACCAAATATTTCCAAATTTTATTATTTTAACCTAGATAAACCTTTTGACTGGAAAAGCATGTCAGTCGGAATCAGCCATGTTAATTTAGTACATTGTTCAGTGTTCAAATGGAGTTGCAAATTGTTCTGACACTTCATAAATTAATGTTAAATGAATTATTTAGTGTTAAACAAAGAACCCTGCTTAGTTATTTTAAACTATTCAAGGTTAATCAAAGGATTTTAAGATGTAGTTCTTTAAAAATATGTTGTATTTTCAGTCCATAGATTAACCTTTTGCATTTTGAATCATAGGATGTCCTCTTTTAATTAAAACCATAGGAGTTGACTTTTTAAATATATAACAGAAAGGTTAAATTTTAATATGAGCTCTTTATTTAAAATAAAAAGTCAGTGTTTTCCTTTATTTAAAAGATTCAATACTTTGAGAATAAATGTGGCCTGATTCTGAATGATGAAATTGGCTTTAGAATTGTTGAGTTTGAACTGAGAGTATGCCTTGTGAACCTGAATCAGGATGCAGTGGCTACAAATAACTTCAAGTGTATGACGTGAGTACACTACCATTTGTAAAATAGCTCTTACCTGACAACTGAAGCCCTTGAGGAAGTCTCACATTGTACAGGAATGGGAGCAAGCACTTAATGTAGAGGAAGGAGGCAATGCTTCCCTCCTTGAATGCTTCATACACTCAGACCAAGGAGTGAGAGAATGGAACCAAGGAAGAGAAGTTGGTGGCAACATAACAGATTACCACTGAGAAAAGCCAGCCTGAGCTCATTAGGAGATAGGATAAAGTTACAGCCAAAGACATGTGTTCAGAAACAGGCTGTCAGGACTGGGGGCCATGGCTCAAGTGGCAGTACCCCTGCAAGGCCCTGAGTTCAAGCCCTAGAGCCACCACCACCCACCAAAAAAAGAGTAATAATAGGCTGCCACTTAATTTGTTGTTTTTGTTTTGCCAAGGAGTTACACATACCTAGTTCTCCTAACATTTTGTCATTTTAAACCTTTCTAAAGGTTTAAAAGTTTGGAGAATGCACTTGTACCTTATCTTTTTGTCTCACTTGTGGGGAGTGGGATGGCAGTTCTTGGGTTTGAACTCAGGGTTTTACACTTGCTAGACAGGTGCTCTACTGTTTGAGCCATGCCTCCAGCCCTTTTTGGTCTGGTTAGTTTGGAGATAGGCTCTTGCTTTTTGCCCAGGCTGGCCTGGGCCAGGATCCTCCTATTTTAGGCTTCATGTCTTCTCTGGGATGACAGGCATACTACCACTCCCAGCTTTTTTCCATGAGATTGGGTCTCACAAACTTTTTCCTCTCCCTTGGGCTGGCCTGGAACCATGGTGCACCCTGTCAGCCCCAGCTTGCCTCTCTTATAAGCCTGAACAGTACTCCTCCAGCTTACCCTCAAAGGTACAGCTTTGGGTTAATCTTTATTCCATGTTAGTTGCCATCAGTTGTCTAAAGACTCTCTGCCTCCATCCTCAGGATTGCTGAGGTTAGGGATGGAGCAGTAAGGACTTTATCTACGGGAAGACAAATACTGCTCCATCCCCAGCCTCTAACCATCCAAGAAAGGATGGTGTTTCTTTTTCTTTTTCTGATTATAAAAGTAATACATGTTTATTATATAAAATTTAGAAAACACATAAATCTTTAAAAATGCACTAAATCTGATCTTTTCCTTCCCATCTATTATATAGTGCCACCTCTAAATAAGCAAGATGGAATTCTTTTGTTTTTGTTAGGTAGGCAGTTTTCTAACATTTTTAGTTTCTTTGTCTTTTTTGGTTGGTTGGTTGGTTGGTTTTTTTACATTTTCAGTTTCTTTGCTATGATCACCAGTTCCTTTTGGGTTTATTTCCCTTCACTGAGGTAAATCCTTGAGTACTTCTCTAAGTGAGGATCCATGAATGGTAAATTTAAGGATTTTTTTTCCCAAAATATTTTTTTCCACTCTTACTCTTCAATTAATAAGTTACCTGGATTGGCAGACAATTTTATTAAATATACTACATTTTGTACTCTGATATCCTGCTGATGAGAAGTCTAAAGGTACAATGATACCTTTTATGTCTTTAAAAATAGAAAGCTGTATTTCCCCTCTTAAAACAGTTTTTTTGGATTTTATTCACCAAATAAATTAATCAAATTTTTAAGAAGCAAATGGTTGAGTATAAGATAAAAATCCAAAAATTGCTGCTTTAAGATACATGTAATGATCACATATGCTATACATAGTGTCATGTATTTTATAACTCTTTTTCCAAAGGCAGTATTTTGAGTTACATTTTAATTCAGATGGAGTTCTGAAGTAGTTCTAGACCAGTGCTGTCTAGTAGAAGTTTCTGTAATAATAGAAATATTCTATACCTGCACAGTCCAGTTAGGTAGCCACTGGACTAAGGTATTCTTTTTATTCACCTTTGTTTCCTATCAGTGAATATATGCTCCAAATTAGTAACGGCACTAATTTTAGACCATAATTTAAGGCAATTCATTTTAACCTGCAAATTTTTTTTCTAGAAATTTAAACCTGTTTAGCTTCTTGCTTTTAGTATTTAAGCTTTGTCTATACAATATAGAAGTAAGCTATAGAATATAAGGAAGTATTTGTATGTTTAGCTTATGGGACTGGTTTATACATTTTTGTCATACAGTCAGTGTTTTTAAGTATTAAGGCTAGTATAATACTCTTAGATTACCTGTTATAAATTACTCAGTAAGGTGAATTTTAGAAATAACTCTACAGGTTTCACTCTACTAAACAAATGTTTTAATAATGCATTCTATATTTCAGATTGCAAATAGAAGAGTCTTCCAAACCTGTAAGGCTATCCCAACAACTGGACAAAGTTGTAACAACAAATTACAAGCCTGTTGCTAATCATCAATACAATGTAAGTCTGTGTGTGTGTCTCTCTCTCTCTCTTCAGTGCTACATCTTTATTCTTTTCTATATCACAGACTCTTGGGTTTTGAAAGGACCTCAGGAGTAATGAACCTGGCCATGTGGTGCTTTAGAGCCTGATCCATACTTAGGAAAAAACGTGATAATTTTCCAAGCATAGAAAAGATGCTTGTTCCATATCATAGCTATACAAGGAGAAGGCAACTACCCTCCTTTTTTTTTTCTCCCCCACAGCAATTCACAGAATCCAAACTACTCTTGTTTTTATAAAGAAATAAAACACTTCAATTCTGAAATGACAGTTCAGTTCAAGCCCTGAACCTTTGTTATGGTTGTTATCATATAAATGAGTCATTAGAGTAATGAATCATATAATAATCTTTTATTGAGATTTTGTTTACATAAAAACAAAGACAGACTATATAACATTGTATATGAATGTTTAGTGATTGTTTTCTATGGCAGTGTATCAAAATGGGTGGGGAAGCCTGCACAGGCTTGTAGTGTGGTATAATAGCAGTTACAGAAATTGTCTAAAACTTTTGTTATTTATCAGAAGGGAACATTGATTTTCAAGATATTGACAGAATCAACATAGTTCAAAAGGAATGACTTAGAAGTGGCATAATCAACCCTTAATAAAAAAACTTAAACCCCATAATGTTAGAATATATTCAGAAATTTGCAAAGTAGAGCTATATAAATAAGAAGCCCAGAATTGCATTCATTCATTCATTCATTCTGTGGTGCTGGGGATTGAATGCAGGACTTCGTGTAGGCTAAGCTAGAAATCTACCACTGAGCTGTAACCCTAGACCCTAGCATTTCATTTTAATAGTTGTGGTTCTTTGAATATAATTTTTAGAATAAAAATTATAAGAAAAAATTTTATGCCAAAAAAATGAAAGAGATGAAAGTTTGTATATATACTTGTAAAACTATGTCCCTGCTCTGTTTCTCAGTGCCGACAAGCCTTCTTCCACTGAGTTGTACCCCAGCTATCCCTACATTGGATCAGAAAGAAATCACCTCACATTTCCTCCCAGAAATTTTTTCCCCATGTGGACTGACCCTGAATTCTTACACAGCTCTATGTTAATCAATCGTTTTTTAACAAAAGAGTAGAAATTGTGTAACACTGAGAAGTTCACTGTGGTGCATTCACATTTTCATTTCTTTCAACTTTTTAGGTTTGGTGTTAAATTCAGAGATTTATAGATTGTAGTACCTATCATTAATACTAAAGCAAGTGTATATGAAGAAGAAAGTGAAAAAACTGATACCTCTCTTGCTTCTAAAATGATCTCTTAGGCAGGTGCCAGTGGCTCCTGCCTTCATGCTAACTTCTCAGAAAGCAGAGATCCGGAGGATCACGGTTCAAAGCCAGCACAGGGCAAGTAGTTGGCAAGACCCTACCTCAAAAATACCCAATACAAACAAGGGATGGTGGAGTGTCTCAAGTGGTAGAGCACCTATCTACCAAGCTTCAGACCTTGAGTTCAAACCCTAGGACTGCAAAAATAAAATAAAAATAAATAAAGTGATCTGTTTACCAGTTACTCTGTGAAGTAGAAACAGGGACAAAGGAATCAGATCTGGCAAGAACTTGGCTCTTCCAAATGGAAGTTATCAATATCACTTTAAATATGGCTTGTCACTCCCTGTCTTTAATGATGACTCAGTTGTGTCTGTCTTGGAAACAGAAACAAGTCTAGATATATAGAACAGAAAGGGATTTACTGAAGGGGATTTGTTACAAATGTTTTATGAATACAAAATGGAAGTGCCAGAGTTGCCAAAGGGAGAAGGTTTGTTACCAGAGATCAGAAAGCTGCCACAGCAGAAGATGCTTCTGCCAGTACAAAAGAAAAATAATCTCCCTCCTACCTTCATTCTCCCATTGACAGAACAGCCAAACCAACTAGTCAGAAAATCTTGGAAATGTATTTTATCCCTTTAATTTTTATTTAATATATACTTTGTAATATCAATATATTAATACGGAAGTACATTTTTATAATTAACAAAGATACATAATTTTATAGTTCATAACTTTTCTGCTAGTAGAGGTATTTATCAAAAAAGCATACTTAGCAGGTGGGTGCCAGTGGCTCATGCCTACCTAACCACTTGGGAGGCTGAGAATGGTAGGATTGATGTTCGAGGCTAGCCGAGCAAATAGCTCACAAGACCCCCATCTCCAAAATAACCACAGCAAAATGGACCGGAAGTATAGTTCAAGCATTAGAGTGCCTGCTTTACAAACACGAAGCCCTGAGTTTAAAACCCCAGTCCCACCAAAAAATGTAAATATATTTAGCATATATATATTTAGCTAATGTGTAAGATTCCTTCCATCTCCCTGCATTTCTAAATCTGAGTAACGGTGCCTCATGTGTGTGCTTTGGTTGACTTATAGATATCATTAGCATCCTTACATGTATTCTATAGTCCCTTACCATCTTTCTCATAAGGGATCATGTCCTCTGTTGTCTAGGTAGTAATTCTCAGCATGAACTTTATACCGGAATCACCCTAGAAGCTTTTTTAAAAAATGAAAATGCTTCCAGAAATTGATTGAATTGATCTGATGTGGACAACTACTAGCTTAAGGAGTTTTTTTTAAGCTCCATAGATAAATCTAGTATGTAGCCACTGATCTGAAGACAGCCACTTTTTATAGTTCTATCTGCCATCTGTTGAAGAGGGGTCAAGTCATTGTACCTGGGAGGGACTAGACTTCTTTCATCCAAGACTAGCATTTTTAAAGAGTATCTTCTTGTCTTTGTTATTGTCCCTGCCCCTTCCCGCTCCTCTCTCTCTCCCTTCTTCTCTTTCTTCCTTACCAGGTTTTGAACTCACAGCCTTGTACTTGCCTACCACTTGAGCCACACTCCAGCACCCTACCCCCTGCTTCTGACTGAAACATGATTTTTTTTTCTCTAGTTCTTTGTCAGAAAGTGACAGAGAACTAGGAAAGCTTAACTAGAAAACTGTTCAGTTGAAGAAAAAGAATTGCTATATAAAATCTTGAGGTAACTCCCAAGAACTAGAAAGAAAATTTAGTTTTATGCATACTCTGTTTTCTTCAGTGTGACAACCAATTGTGTTAGTCTCAGAACCAAGGTTGTTGAGTTTTGGAGCTTTTGAACTTTACTGATTAAAATAGCTGCCTAGGACTATATCATAAAGGATTTTCCATCAGTACTTATTATTGCAATATGTAGTATAAGAATCCTACATGCCTTTTCTACTTGAATTTGCACACTAACAACTGACCGATTCTACAATTCTAAAGTATTAATTTCCTGCGAAGAGATGATGACACACCAGGCAAAAATAGAAGCATTTGTGGAGGGGAGGGGGAAATAATCTTTCATAAGGATTTAAAACACAAAACCACGATAGTCAAGGCTGTCAAGATCACTTCAGAAGTTAGATTAAAAAGCCTTCACAACGACTTCCTTGACAAAGCAATCAAAGTATTTCTGCAAACAACAGCCTAGGAATTTACAGACATCTGAATTAAAATATTTTAATTAGTAGTGGGTGGCATTTATAATTTTAGACAGTGATTAAGGTTTCATTAATGACAGTTGAACATCTCAGTACCACACCCATAATGGATTTTGGGGGGAATTGTAAAATTTATAACTGGAGACTAAGCTTGAAGTACTTTCTGAATTGACATGACATTGGCTATGCAGTTATCTGTGGTCTCTTGGGGACAGATAGAAGATCAGGAACTAAAATTTACATAAAACCAAAACTTTCTATTCCAACACCTATGAGGAATGTTTTGTATTGGCTGCTGATAAGTTTCATATCTAACTGCTTTGACTACCTTTTCATTCCAGTGCCTGAGCACCAGTGAGAAACAAATGTGCAAGGAAAAATGGTTAGAAAGAGAAGTAACATTTCAAAACAACAGTCTTCTCCTAGGTAGACTAGCTCATATCATTTGTAGTTTATTTGCATAATTAATCTTATTGTAGTACTAGCTTGTGAGTAAAATATTAAGATTACCATTTCTACTGTTTTTTGTTTTTTGGTGGTACTGGGGTTTAAACTCAGAGTCTCATACTTGCTAGGCAAGCGCTGTACAACTTGAACCACTCTACCAGCCTACATTGCCATTTCTATATTGTTTAGTTTAAAAAAAGAAAAGTTACTTCAAGGACCTTAATGTTGTCCTAAGTATAAGACTAAATATTAATAACTTAATGATTATGGAAAATGTTTTAGTCCCTTTTTATAATTGCACGTACACTAAAACTATTTCCCTGATACCACAGAGAAGAATTTGAATTATGAGCCTGTCTTAGACATTATCAGAAAAGATTTAACCAATCTTGCTTTAAAACAATTTTTTCTGTAAGTTATCCAATAGTATAGGCTCTAAGGAAAATAAATAGATGTTGTGTTTCTCTTGTTTCTTTTAAATAAATGTAGGGTTAATTTTCTAGTACTTGCCAATCTACATCTACTACTTAAGCTATTTTACTGTATGGTGGTTAGTCAAAAGTAAAGGAACTGCAAGTTTCTGGTTTCTAATCCCCCCAAGCTAACCCGAAAGAAAGCCTACTTGAAGGGAAACACGTGTCTCATAAAGCTTCAGGAAATACTCAAAGTGGTTTACAGGTCAGCATTATTACTATTTTAGGGCCTTGAAGGTTTGTGAGTCCTGGGAGCAGCATGGACCCCATGTTCTGAGCCCCTGTTCAGAGGCCTGCTGCCTCGAGGCTTCAAATCTAGCAGCTCTCAGATGACTGAAATCGGTGCCTGTGTGTTTGCCATGAGCATGTTGAACTGATGCTTTTTCTTTCTTTTGCTTTTTGCATGTAGATTGAATATGAAAGGAAAAAGAAAGAAGATGGAAAGCGAGCTCGGGCTGATAAGCAGCATGTCCTAGACATGCTATTTTCAGCCTTTGAGAAACATCAGTATTACAATCTTAAGGACTTGGTGGACATCACAAAACAACCTGTGGTAAGTACATGTTCATATTGATCCTTTAAATATGTCATGCTTTGTTAACATGTCATTACTGAGAAATGTGTCCTTTGTGTATAATTAACTTCACATTCACTTATACTAGTGACAGGTTATGTCAACACTAAGGAAACATGCCTTAATGCAACTATTGTTTGTAACATCGGCTTAATTATTTTGGATTTAAAATATATTTAATATTAACATTTCCATGTGAAGAAAAGAAATTTCTTTCCTTTTGATTTATCCTTGACATTAAGACCGAAGTCTTTGTTTTATATTTCACTTTCTTAACCTTTCGCTTTTTTATTAAGAAATTAAATTCCAAAGCTCTAAATGTTTTATTTTTTCAGTGCTGGGGACTGAACTAAATATTTTTTAATAGAGAAGAAGAAAGTGCTCATGCTGCAGTATTATCAACTCATCTTAATGATTTCATTCCCTTTGGCATCAAAGCCATAGAAACAGCATTCCAAGCTAGATTAAAAATTTTGAAAAAGAATAATTCATTAGCTAAGCTGTGTTTCTTCTGGTTTTAATGAAATTTACCTTCATTATTTTTATATATAAATATATCTACATGAAAAGGCCATTCCAGAAATTCTTAAAGGAGACATGACATTCTTATGGAACAAAACATACACAAAGTTAGATGTGGGAAAAGAAGCACTTGTAGAATAACATTCTAGTGCTACTAGGGAAAACAGTATCTTTGCCTTAACATGGGATATGAGGTTTATTCATTTTTCATCAGAGGAAAGGAATTATAAGAATGCCTCTGTTTGGGATGGGTGTATGGTGGTACACTTCTATAATCCCAGCACTCAAGAGGCTGAGGCAAGAGAATCACAAGTTCGAGGCCAGCCTGGGCTACATACATACACTGTCTCAAAAGAAAAAAGTCTCTATTTTGATTCTTTAGATAATTAGTATATGGTAGTACTTAGTGAATCTCTTAGAATAGGACTTCCTGACCATAATCAAGGATGAGCTTTGGGGAATCCTGAATATGTGCAAAAATATTTGGATTTTTCTAGGGAGCAGATCACTAGATTCTATCAGATTCTTATGGCAGACCACTGGCTAGAAACTAAGTGTGTTTTATAATGGCTTTGTTATTTAAAGACTACTCTGCTTCTATAAGGAGATTTTTTTTTTTTTCAGTGCTTAGGTTTGAACTCAGGGCCTATACCTTGAGCCACTCCACCAGCCCTTTTTGGTGATGGGTTTTTTCGAGGTAGGGTCTTGCCAACTATATGCCTGGGCTGGCTTAGAACCTCAATCCTCCTGATCTCTGCTTCCCCAGTAGATAGGACTACAGGCATGAGCCACCATCACCCATCTGCACAAGCAGATTCTTTTTATTTATTTTATTTTTTTTTTTTCCTTTGGTACTGGGGTTTGAACTCAGGGCCTACACCTTGAGCCACTCCACCAGCCTTTTTTTGTCAAGGGTTTTTTTGAGATGGGGTCTCTTGAACTATTTCCTGGGACTCGCTTTGAACTGCTATCTTCTGATCCTAAGTACCTAGGATTACAGATGTGAGCCACCATCACCCAGCTTCAAGCAGATTCTTGAAGGCAGCATTGTTGTATGTTATCTCTATCCTTAAATATTCACATACCCCACAGTATAAATACAGTTGAAATTCAGAATTGATCTGAAATAAGGAAAATCCTCAAGCCCCAAGGACCATCATTTTTCCTCAGATGGATTTGGATAGGTCTTATGTTATTTATGGTGAGTTGAGGGAACAAAGAACCAGTATCAAGAAAGTATGGAAAACTGGGGATGTAGCTCAGTGATAGAATGATTGGCCAGTGTGCACAAGGCCCTGGTTCCATCCCTAGTGTCAAAAAAAAAAAAAAAAGGAATGCCTTTGCCTTGCTAACGTGGAGGTAAGCCAGAGCTAGAGTTGCCCTCATCTAGAAGATGGGGCAGCATGGATGCTAGTTCTGCTGCTAACCTCAGTGGAAAAGATGCCTCTATTCCTAAAACTGAGGGAGTTGGACCAGCTAATCTTTCTAACTCTGAATCTTGTGATTTTCTCCCTCTCCTGTTTCACCTCTCCACCTCCCTTTCACATTTGAACTGAGTTATCAAAGCCCATTGACTAAAACGAAAGTAGCCAAAGACCACTTCTTTTCTGTGTAGGTAACTGTCCCCCCTTTCAAAGTTAAAAGCACATAAATTAATCTGTACTAATGGTCATCAGTACACCCACACTAATTTCATTTTAGTGTGGAATTGAATCAATCCCAGCATGAAGATCAGTGATCCAGGTAAGGCCCCCTCCTGGTGTAATGACAAGAATGTGGATATAGAGTAACAGATCTGAGTTCAAGTCCCAGCCCTGGACAAGGTCTTAAATATGTTTAATACATTAATTTGCTTAACATATGGCATATTTAACATAAAATTTGCCAGTGTATATGTTTATAACATAAAATTATACTGTGTAAATATATTTAAAATGGTACCTAGTTTATGAAATCCTTGTGATAATTAGATGTTTGTGAAAGAGGCTTTGTCAACTGGAAATATTTTGCTAATGTTTACTGGTAGTAGTATAAGAATGTAAAAAGGAAAAAAGAGATGTTAGGTCAGTTCCTTAGGGTATGCTCCAAACTACTTTTGAAAACAAGTTTTCAACCATGAAATCTACCACTGCACCACACCCTCTTTGTTATCAGCAGTACTGACACCATCGGCTTCCTGACTTTTACAATGTCATTTTTGACACGTTCTGATTTAATCTGAAGTATTTTTCTGTTTTTTCCAGTTCTTTCTTCTCTATTTTGGTTTTTCTTCCTTAAACACCTTCATTTCTACAAGAAAGCATATTAATTATAGAGAAATAATCCCTAGGGGCTCTTTGTCTCATTTGCTTGCACAGGCAACCAGAAACAGTGGAAGTTTCTCATTAAAGACAGAGAAGCCACTTTGAGAAGGCCAGAGTTTGGTAACAGTGTTAAGTCAGTAGTATAACTTAACATGAAAATAGTAATCCTCCCATTTTCAGGTCATGATTCAGGAAAGTTTATCTAAATTGATAGTCCCCAACAGTGTCAATCCAGTGGACTGCCTCTTAATTCTGAACTTGCAGTTGAACAATTGGAAGTTGTTCAAGTCAAGTAGGTTCAAGTCAACAGGAAAAACTGGGTGCAGCGTGGTGCCCATACTGTAAGTTCTCTCTCTGCCTTTAAATACTGCCCAGCAAACAGATGCTTTCAGTAAACAGAAGTGACACTACTGTGTCAGAATCAGGTGTGATTACCCTAATCTTCAGAGTTTATTTCCACACAGGCTTAAGTAAGGGTTTGAATAAAAGTAATTTAAGCAAAGTTTGGAATCAAGATAAAGAGTTAAGCTTTTTTAAAAGAAAAAAACTGACTAGAGAATTTTGAGCATTTCTCCTATTAAAAATAAAAATTTAGCTAAACATGGTGGTTCATGCCTGTAATCCTAACCACTCAGGAAGTAGAGATCAGGAGGATCAAAGTTCAAGGCCACCCCAGGCAAAATATTAGCAAGACCCCATCTCAACAAACAAGCCAGGTATTGTAGTTTGTATTATAATCCCAGCTGTGGTAGAGGTATAAGTAGGAAGATTACAATTGAAGGCCAAAGGGAGATCCTATCCAAAAAATAACTAAAGTAAAAAAGGGGGCCGGGGGCATGGTTCAAGTACTAGAGTGCCTTCCTAGCTAGCACACGACCCTGAGCTTAGTCCCTAGTACCATCAAAATTAAATAAATAAAATTTTTAAATTTAAAACTTACTGGATATGGTGGCACATGCCTGAAATCCCAGCACTAGGGAGGTGGAATCAGGAGGATCTTTAGAATATGGGCTGGTGGAGTGGCTCAAGCGGTAAGAGCACCTGCCAAAAAGAAAAAGAAAGAAGGAGACTGGAGACTATGTAGGGAGACCCTGCCTCAAAAAAATTAAATAAATAAATAACATATATTGCGATGTGGGTCTCTTGAGTTAGTTGAGATTGTTTCAATTACAAGGAACTGAAATTCAACTCGAGCTAGTTTAAACAAAAATAGAATTTATTGCTTCATGTATCTGGAAAATTCAGGAATGCATCTAGCTTTAGCAATGGCTATATCTAACTACGAATATTATTTACATAGAACTAATCCCTTCACGTCTGTCCTCACTTTCCATCTTTCTTGTTGTCTTTATTTTTAGGCAGATTCTTGCCGTATGGTAGCCAAAATGGCCTCCTAAAGCACCTCTCACAGCTTGCAGCCCCTCAGAAAAATATCTGTCCTCTTTATTCCAATAAGAGCCCCAGAGATTCTGGGTGACCTGGTAGGAGCTGTGTGACCATTCCTGAAACAAGGAGCTAGATGGAGCCAGAAGTGCTCTAGCAGCCAGGTCCACTGCCTGTCCTGACCTGTTCCACAGCACCTGACACAGTTTGTAGCTCATTGCTGTTCATTGTTTTTTATTGCTACCTCAGATTTAATGTTTTCAAAACAGAACGCTTGATTTCTCTACCCCACACCCTAGCCTTTCCCTGTTTCAGTAAGTGACATCATTGTTCCCCAAATTGCCTAGGGCAAGACACCTGTAATTCCTGTTCTTTATGATAGATACTGCAAGTTTTGCTGTGTGGATCTCTCACTCAGGATGTTAAATGTAAAAGGTATCTTAAGGAGTTTATTTGGTCCTGTTTTCTACTTCACAGGCCCCGAGAGGGGAGCTGGCTAGTCATTGTTCTGACTTCAGTCTAGGAGTATCTCCATCACATTGCTGGGATTTATTCAGACACGTGCAGATCTGTGCACAAGCAAGGAAAATACTTTCCTCACAGTAGGAATGTCTTTTTAATGGGGGTAAAAATTAATTTTGCTCTCAAGCAGGCTGCTTTCTGCTTTTTATATTATGAGGCATCATCATCATCAATAAGCATAGCCAGGCATGTAGAAAATAAAATTTAAGCTTTGTCTTTGCTCATTCGGTTCCTAACCCAAAAAGAAAAAATAGATACTTTGATGTTTGAAGCTCATTCCCAAATTTACTACTTAATAAGTTTTTTATTATATGCTTTGTTCCTTTGTTCTAAAATAAGCTTTTCCTTTTTTACTTAATTCCTTTTTTCCTTGTTTTCTATAATATGTGTCTTTTTTCTGTTCACGTATTCCCTTTCAGTTCTCCCTTCATTTTTCCTGTAAGTGAAAATTTTTATTTTGAATGATGCTACAAAAACTAAAGATAACTAGTTTCCCAACAGAGCATAGTAATTAATGACAGCCCATTTTTGAGATGTCTGTTTTAAAAACTAAGTACTTGCTAACTTATGGAGTCTAAATTAAAAGTTTTAGAATACAAAATGTTACTCTGAAATAACTGTTGAGTATAAATGGGTGAAATTCAAATACATTTGTGAAATTTTAATCCTTTCCTTTTGGTTAGAAGCTTCTATATAAGTATTAGATCTATTGCTGAATATATTGTGGAACTGTAATTTTCTCTTTTTAACTTCTTATATGGTTTGTTTTAGTCTTTTTTTTAAACCTCGTCTCTGAATGAGGTAAAATTTCAGGTGAATTGAATAACATACAAAATTGACTCAAGATTTTACATAAAATATTAACATAAGTAAGAGCAGCATCTAAGGCAAGTACCCAATAACATAGTTGTGTATTCAATGTGCATTCAATTATATACAAAATTTAACCCAGTATTTTCTAGTGAGTGGTCACAAAATTTATATTTAATATGAAAAATCTCAATAATAAAATCTCCTTCCTCATCCTTCCAGTTCATTCCATTTTAGAGAGGTAAAGTAAAAATTTTGAGCTTACTGACTACTGCTGACTTTAGTCGTTCTACAAGCTGAAAAGATTTGTCATCCATGTGGAAATAATTTCCCTCAGGAAAAGGAAGAATTTCTGTGCATTAGTCTCTGCATTCAAGAACACATTACTCTGGGTTTTGGACAAGTGTTCAAAGTCTCCCTATCTCAACTAGTGGGTCAGATGCCAGAGAATAATGCTGCTGGCAGAGAGCCTTGTAGTTCCAGCTCTGGCTTTCTTCAAGTCTGTGTTGTAGCATTATGGAGCCATTCCTTCTTTCTAGAATGTCCCAAGATATATTTTAATTGTAAACTGATATATAGAGCCAGACACTGTTTATTGAATATGTTACTTTAACCATACTACTTGAAAACAAAAATTGTGCCATCTTAATTTATTGCTATGAGCTGGAGATGTCGCCTTTCTCCTCCCAATTTAAAACCTTTATTTTCAGTGCAAATTTTATGTTTTTTGAAGTGTACAGGTCAGATTTTAGTATATTTGGAATCATACAGCCATCATCATAATTAATTTTTAAACATTCTCATCATCCCCAAAAGAAATGCCGTATCTATTAGCAGTCATCCCACCCCAGTCCCTAGGCCCTAGATAACCACTAATCTACTTTGTGTTTCTACCTTCTTTGTTATGGACATTTCATATAAATGAAATCAGATGATTAGAACTGGCTTCTATCACTTAGGCATGATGTCTTCATGCTTCTCCGTGTTGTGGCATGTGTGAGTACTTTGTTCCTTTTTATTGCCAAATGTACATCATTGTGTGAGTATACCATACTTTGTCCATTCATCTGTTAATGAACACTTGGGTTGTTTTCACAATTGATAGTTTCTTGTGTTTTGTACTTTCAGAACCATACCTACATTGAAGTATGCTAGACACACACACACATTTGAAGACAGCATAATGAAACCTGCCAAACCCTTTGAAAAAGTGGGGAGGAGGGAGAGAAGGAATGAGCATATAATGGAGGGGGTGCACTTGTTGAACGTTTGCTGTACATATGTATAAAACTATCACATTAAACCCCCTGGTATTATCAATGTATGCTAATTCAAAGATGAAAATTTTTTAAAAATATACACCACATGTACTGATAATAGATAGTTGCCATGGTTCCAAATATAAGAATTTATAGTTATTTATATTTCAAAAGGAATATTATTGTTTTCTTTATCAAGATTTGGGTTCTCTATATTCTCCTAGCTAACAATTTCAAATATATATTTACATATAGTATGTATTGAATTTTTTTATATATGTATAATTGTTTGTTGTTCCTAGTTGTAAACCATTATATCCCAGCCTTAGAATACCCTGTAACTTTCCAAAGTTAATTTATATTCAGTATATAAATAAAGTAATAATTGTTTAATGCATGTCTTTGGCCCAAAGGAAATAAACTTTATCTGAAATATTCAAACATATGAAGCATTTGCTATAGCCAGGTGATGCTACTGAGATAATTAACTAACACACAAATATTAATGAAATTGTTTTTTCAAGATTTGGATTATGTGTAGAGTGGGAGAAAGTTTATCCCCTGATCATTTCAGTACCCATCTGTTTGCTTCATTGAGTTTTCAAAGGAAGAAGTACAGCCAGTGGGAGCCTGAGAGGAAGACAAGGGACAAGGTTTAGTGGGGAAGAGGAAGTAAAACCCAAAGGTGGAGAAAAATGCAGACATGGCCCATGTTCCAGAGACTTCCCCCACATCATCTTCCCTTTCCTGTTCACAGTTTTTCCTGTCTAAAGTAATGAAAACATCTGTTGCCTTTGTTCACAGTATATTCCTAATATGTAGTTTATTTTTTAATGAAGAATTTGGAGTCACTAACAGCTTACTTCAGTAAGTCCTCTGTTCTGTTGTCATCTCTTGATGGGTCTTAAAGGAGTCACAGTAGTTCACACAAAGATTGCATAAAGATGGAATGATATTTTGAAATTATCACAGAACCAATAATGCCCTTCTTGCCAAAGCGTGTAGTGCATTTTCCTGCAATGAATCTCTGCCATCTGTGATGTAGATTTGCATACTGTGTATTTAGTCTTTGGGGAGCAGATTTTGTGACTAGAAACCTAGCAGGGTCATATCAGCTATTTAAAGCATTAATAGTTGGTGATCAGCTCCCTGTTAAAGCCATATGGCTTTCTTTGTCATGGTGGGTTTTTTGGGATTGGTGTGGTTTGGTTTGGTTTTGGGTGGTACCAGGGTTTGAACTCAGGACTTCGCACTTGCTAGGCAGTCACTGTACCATTTGAGCCACACCTCTAGCCCAAAGATACATGTTTTTAATCAACTTTAGAAATGTAGATACAGTTTATTTTTTATTATGTATGTAAATGCTTATCATTGAAGTGCATGATGAAATGAAATACAGATAAATCTTCCATTTGGTTGGCAGCACAGTAGAGGAAAAGATAGGAGAAATGGTGGGTGGGAGGAGAAAGGAGAAAGGAGAGACTAAAATAGTAGGCTGCTGTGCCTTGTGCTACGTACATTTGCCCTGGTGGTTGGGGAGAGGGGGAATAGGGAAGCTGATCTGTGGATTTTTGGCTTTTTGGCCACCACAGTTTTATCTTGACCCACAAGTGCAAACCATATCCTAATGCTTTGACCTCTTTGGTCACATTTATGCCTTGCCATATCCTTCCATAGAAGCTGCGATGTTTTATCCCTTTTTTTCTTTGTATTCAGACTTGCTGTAAATTCTCTCCCACACATCTCTTTGATGAAGAATTGTTGGACCTGAGCCAGTTTATTTGGATTGTGTACTGCAACATGACACATAACTCTGTAAAAAGAAACACCCCAAATTATATGTAACATGAAGGTCTACTTGGTTCTAGAATCCTTATCTAAAGTACAAGTGGTTACACAAAAACTAAATTGGAAAGACACTCAATGTTTATAATACATAAGTAGGAATAGAACTCGTTTCTCTTGCTTTTGGCACAGAATCAGAATTGCTATTCAATTCAGATGATCAAATTTCCAATTCAAAGGCCCTAACATCTTTCTCCTTTTTTTTTTAATGGTGGTGGTACTGGGGTTTGAACTCTGCTTCATGCTTGCAAAGCAGGCGCTATACCACTTAAGCCACACCTCCAATCCAAAAACCTAATATCCTGATGTAGACTGGGGTCAGTGACCCTTCTCAGTGTTCCCAAAATACCCTGTACATATATCTTTACTACTACACTTATACTTACCTACTTATATGGCTTTGTCTCCACCCTAATCTTAAAGTGTGAATTCTGTGAGGAGGAAGACTGTATAACACTTGACCTGACACACTGTAGGTGCTAGAATATTTGAACTAATGTATCAATAGAAAAAAGGAAATGAAATTTAAAATTTTCAATCATGGTAGAACCTTTAAAATCTCCCTCTTGGTGCTGGAAATGTAGTTGAGTGGTAGAACACTGGCCTAGCATGTGTAGAGCCCTAAGTTCGATCCCCAACATATAAGAAAACAAAATAAATCTCCCCCTCAGTTGGTTTTGTCTCCAACATTATTCTAGCACAGACTTTAGTAATAAATGTCATTCAGATTTAGGTAGTAAAGTGTAGTTGATTTTGTTTCTCAAACTGGGTTACCACCTGAGTTCTAAAAGTAAAAACTAGAATTCACATAGCTGATTCCTATGAACCTTCTTAGAACTCTCCCCTCACCCACCCAATCCTCTTAACTGCCTTTTCACCCTCAAGCATCCTGTGTTTACATAGTGTGTTTACATAGTATGCTCCAAGTCGCTAATGTACAGGGAGGCACTGTAACAGGAGCTTGTGGTTTTAAGAGGGGAGGGAGGCATTTAAATGAATGAGGAGAATACAGTGGTACTGGGAGTGTAGCTTAGTAGCAGAGTGCTTGCCTAGCATGTGTGGAGCCCTGAGTTCAATGACAGAGAGAGAGGAAGAGGGAGGACAAGTGAGCTGTTTTATAAAATTGAAACGAGTATAATATAATATAATAAGGGCCATCATTAAAATACGTGCAGTGTGAAATGTAAACCCAAAGTGTGAGGATGTTAGGGAAAGATTCAGTGACATTGAGCCTAATCTTAAAGAATAAGAGGTTCAGATTTGAGGCAAGGGGATAAACACTATGGAAAAAGGGAGATACATGGGAGAGAGAAAAGAAAAATATATATATATATATATGCAGATACAAAAATGGGTAAGACAGAAGAGAAGACCAGAGGGAAAAGGCAGACCTGGGTGGTTGCCTGTGGGTGAATTTGGGACTTAACTTGTAGGCCTGTGGGCAGTCATTAAAACTTTGTAGAAGAATGACCTGATCTCAGCTCTTTACCCATGTCTTTTCTCTTTTGGTATTTTCTGACTTTTTTTTTTTTTTTCCCTAGAATCACTACTACTTTCTCTACCAATGCTTTTTGTCCCTACTCTCTTGCCATGCTAATTCATTTGATTAGAATAAAATGGTCTTCATTTGTGGTTTGAAACATACTAAAACTCCAAAAGTTTGAGATCATCACCTCTCATATCTGTACCATGGTTAGACATTCTGACCCTAGTCCTGTTTTTTTGTTACTTGACCGTTCTACAGACAGATTATCCATTCTCATTGTAAGGAAGAAAGAGTGACATGTTTATACCCTGTATTATACTAGATTACCAAAATGAAAGACTACTAAGAAAGCAAATGAATTTTTATATGGAAGACTTTGCTAACATTTTGCTTAACCCTTCATAGGCTGTCCATTTTCTGTGTCTAGATTATAAACAGGCACATGATTTGAAGTCAAGAGAGCTGCTTTTCTCTAAGGCTACCAAAATCCTCCTGGTGTTTGTTCTTTTCATTTTTGACCCATTGCAATCCATCCACAATTGTATAATTGTTGTGCAACAGGATCTTAGCCAATCTCACAATAAACCATTCTTTGGAATTTTACAAAGATGTCATTTTTGGCACCTAAACTAAGAATCATTTGTGCCTAACACATCATTTTCCATTTATGAAACCAGTTTAATTAGAAAGTACTTTATGAACAGTGTCCCCCTTTTTAATTTGAAATAGCAGATGGCAGATGTACATATTACCTGGAGGTCTCATGCCTTTATCCTTACTCATTCACAGGACCCTTTAGTGAAGCTAGCTGGGTAAGGTGTTGGGAGGCAGGCAAGTTGCCTGGGGGAACCCAGGACTCATTTAGTTCCTTGCTGCCACCTGCTGGGGCCTGGCTGCTCACATAAGAAAGTTGCTCAAAGCCTTCTAAGCAACCTGTGTATAGTTCCAGTGGTAATCAGCTACCGTATATCTAGATGATAGCCTACCGCTAGCTGAAAGGACTTTATCAGTTATGCAGCATTATACCAATCCGTTAAGAAGGCATTAGATTGTGTTGATAACATGTAATGTCCAGCAATGCAGAGGCTCAGAGAACTAAGCAACGTGTCAAAGACTCAAAAATCCTGGAGTGTCAGAGCTGGAAGAAACCTTAAAGCAGATGTGGTAGGACTTTGGGGTAGTTAAATGAGTCACTTAGAGACTTGTTAAAATGCTGACTCCTGGGCCCAGCGTGGGGTTTTCTTAAGCTTCCCACACAGTTCCGAGGCAGGAAGTTTTGCGTACTCGAAAGCAGAGTACTACCTTGATATATTAGCAAGAGCATTTTTCCAACCAGTGCCTCAGTTAACTAAAAATTGTATCTTCCGCCAATTCAGTCACCCATTTTAATACTGTAACTGGTTCTTTGATGCACAAAAATTATTGTTGAATTAATTTGTTCTAAAGCAGAAAACATCACTTGAAAATAATTAGCAGGGGCTGGGGGCTGGCTCAAGTAGTAGAGTACCTCCTAGAAAGCATAAAGTCCTGAGTTCAAAACCCAGTGCTGCCAGAAATATATGTATAATTAGTTTTTCTTTCTCCTTCAAGAAGGAAGTATTACAATTTGTATTGGTCAATTTATAGCAGAATGCTTTAGGCCTTGGCCACTCGCAAGCAAAGGCAGGGTTTAGTATTACACTTAGCATCGCCATCATTTCCATGAATCTAGTAACATTTGGCCAGTATCTGTTGAATGTCAGGGACCTAAAATGCCATGAGTTCTTATTCTTTCCTATGGAGGGCTGCAACCTGTGGTTGGAACATGTCTCTTTATCACTTCTTCCTCTCTCAGTCTTGGCAAGTTTGGCTAAGATACAAACAATAGTAAGCACAAGTAATAAGTTTCCTCATTCCACAGGGAGAAACAAGTGGCCTGATATACAAGTTGGAGGGTCCACCTTCAAACTGAGAATTCTGGAGATCTGTCACGTGATTTGAATATTTTCTTCCCACCCCAAAAATATTTATCATTTGTGTATGCTACTACTCCTGAAAACACAGGTTCTGCTCTGGCTAGGAACTGAATTCTTGAAACCACTGAATTTGAGGGCAGGTTATACTGAATATATGGGATCATGTTTTAAACACTAAGCTCCAGTAATTTCCAGTGTATTTTCCCCTCAACTATTTTTTTTTAACTTTCAAGTTTATTGACGTTCAGGACTTCAGCTCCTTTGATCCGAGTGATCATATATTTAATGAGGTTATGTATTATGCATGTAGAATCAAAAGGCAGTTTATTGAGCCACTTTACAGAGAACTGTTGTTGAGCTGTTAGGACTATAATTCTTACTACTCGTTAATGTATTTTGGCATATTTTATTTTAAATTTTGTTTCCTGCTTTCATAATCTCATCTGTTAAGGCTTTTAATTTTTTTGTCTTTTAGGGATACCTGAAAGAAATCTTGAAAGAAATTGGCGTTCAGAACGTAAAAGGGATCCACAAGAACACATGGGAGCTGAAGCCAGAGTACAGACATTATCAAGGAGAAGAAAAGAGTGACTGAGAGGACTTTTACCAGCATGCTGATGCAGCAACTAAAGGGTGACACCAAACAGGTGGCTTTGATACCACAAAGCTTGAACACCTGTGTAAATAGAAATAAAATGACTGGTACTTTCATTTCTCTCAGTAATTTTCTTAACTCATAATTCTGTAAAATTTCTTGAAACATAAGGGCAAATGTATTTACAGACTTAACTTGCATTAAACCAGATTATTCAGTCAAGTGTGGTAGTACATGCCTGTAATCCCAGCACTCAGGAAACTGAAACAGGAGGATCTTTAGCTTAAGGCCATCCTGGGCTATATATCAATTCTAGGTCAGCCTGGCTACATAATGAGACCCTGACTCAAAAAACCAAAACCAAACAAAATAAAACAGAACTCCTGATGAGGACCAGCGTTTGAGAATTAAGGTTTTGGTTTTGTTTGTTTGTTTTTGGGTACTAGGGTTTAAACTTAGGTCCTACACCTTGAGCCACTCCCCCTCCCCTTTTTGTGTGCGTGTGTTTGTGTGATGCGTTTTTACTACTTGCCCAAGTTGCCTTCGAACTATGGTCCTCCTAATCTCTGCCTCCTGAGTAGCTAGGATTACAGGTGTGAGCTAGCAGCACCTGGTGATTAAGGTGACTAGAGTTTGAACTCAGGGCCTCACACTTGCTAGGCAGGCGCTTTACTACTTGAGCCATTCCGCCAGCCCTAAAGGGCTTTTTTAAGTGTTAACTTTTTAAATGTAAGATTAGAAAATTTTTCCTAAATGAAAATTCTGTCCTTACTATAGCTCTGAGGAACTGAATTAGTACAGATCCAAGAGAACGGTATTAAAAAGAATAAAAACCAAAGTTCCTTTGTCTGAAATTATTGAATGGTAAAGCTGCCTTTAAAAAAAACACCAAACCCCCCCCCCCCACACACACACACCCCAAAACAAAAAAGGTGATCGGTTTCACATTCAGACATACTTTAATAAAGGAGAAATTTTGTAGTGAAGTGGCAATTTTCATTATTAACTTATTTTGCCCTAGTGGTATTGATTAAAGAAATGAATAAAATCAAGGTCTTTTGTTTGTTTTAAAAATAATTAAAATTTGAGTATCTTTTTAGAATTTCAATATCTATCTCCCCCAACCAGGTTGTAAATTTATCAGAGACTGGCTTTGCCCCAGAATCTTACTGCCGATCAGCAGACAGGTGTGGACCCTCACATGGCAAGTGACAACTTAAGGAGGATTGTAGGATAAGCTGAGACAGGAATGGTGAATGTCATGCAAGTGTTTCTTTTATCTTCCTCTTTGATTGTGAAAGGAAACAGTACATGTACTTGATGAAAGTTTTTTCTGGCACAAAATGTTACACATTAGGCCATACAAAAATCATACCCACAAACACCACCAAAACAAAATAAGCTTTAAGTTACCAAACTAAGCACAGTGAAGAGTTGTTTAAAAACTTATTCAGAGGGCTGGGCTGTAGCTCAGTGGTACAGTGCTTGCCTAGCATGCACGGGACCCTGGGTTCAATCCCAGCACCAAAAAAGAAAAAACAAAAACTTGTTCAGAGGCTGAGGCAGCGGTAGAGCACTTGCCTAGCATGGGTGACACCCTGGGTTCCATCCTCAGCCAGTGCAGGGAGGGATTCATTTTGTCGTCTGCTTCTGGGTGGTTGCAACAAAGAAATAGCAAATGCCAAAATGTTATGTAATTGAAGCAAGAAAATAACTGTCCACTGAGAGAATAATTTCCCATGTTATTTGCTTTAGTAGCGGTTCACCAGCATTCTGAGATTTATCTTTGCACCCCCACTGTAAAAACAGCTGTAATTAAGGAGTGTGGTCCATTCCCCAACCCACCTCCACTATCTTCTCCTGCCTTGTTCTGGTGCAGGAACCAGATAGAGTATGCCCATGACAGAGGCCTGGTATCCATAAGCCCATGGATAATGGCAGAACTCTGTGTTCACCTGAGAATTCTGGATACCTGCCGTGTGCTTGGTGCTTGGTATATTATATTGTATGTGTCTTTCTTGCTGTATGGTACTTCCCTGAAATACAAGCATGTCCCCTCTACCATGTTTTGCTTTTGTGGTGATAGTACCCGCCATATTGAACTTGGTAACTGTGCCAGTAAAGCTCTTCTGGCAGAATTGTGCCTTATTTGAAGCTGGGCTTTGATGTTTGTTTAAAAAAAAAAGTCCCACCTGATTTCATATATTTGTGTGTCTTAAAATATTTGGGGCTGACAGAGTGGCTCAAGTGGTAAGAGTGTCTGCTTAGCAAGCATGAGGCCCTGAGTTCAAACCCCAGTGCCACCAAAAAAAAAAAAGTAAATGAACATTTTTTAAGTTGCTTTCTTATTTAATATTAAAACATGGCATTAATGTTACCTGGGTTCCCTTATTATTTTGTTCCAGGCCTTTCTTGCTATGATAAACTTGCTTTTGACAGCCAGAGATCAAGAAGTAGAAATCCTAAACCCATAAAAAGCGCCTTGTGATTGAGAGCGGAAGGCTGGAAGGGAGCTTCCAATGGAAGGGAGATGCACATGTTTGGGAAGATGTCACATCAGAAGAGGACACAGGAAGGCCATATTTCATAGATAAGATTGTTAAACTCCATTTGTACACACACTTGGGGATATTTGAACTGACAAAATGTAGTAAGAGTTGCTGGGCGCTGGAAAGATTTGAAACTACATGTTGCCACAGTAAATTCTAAAATGATATGTTTTAAAAAAAAAGAGGACAGACTTGGCTGGCTGTATTGTATCATGAGCATCTCTTAAGGTTTTCAGCCGAGTCACAGTGTTTTTTAATGTCTGTGAACAAATGTCTTTGGGAGCTTATTTTTTATTGTTGGTACATATCACTGAAATAATAGCAAACACTTAGCAGGTCCTTTGTGTTTAAAACTGTGTTAAATAATCCAAATATTATTATATCTAATCCTCACAAATCATACAGGGAAGTTGGTAATGTCTAGTTTATGGAATCATTTTCTGCTTAACATCCTGAGTACTGGTCCCTCTTTGGAGGAAGTCTACCCATAGGACAAAAATCAGAGTGTGTTTTCCCAGAATTCTCTCCCCACCCCCTTATCCCACCTCCAAACCAAGAAAATGGAGTTGACTTCATGCAGAGTTGCAGAATACAGGGAGTTTGTCTTTGGCAGCCAAACTTGAATCCAAACACCCAAACCCATCCCACAGGATGAACTACACTTCCGCCTTTAAATTCAAGATCCCTTTGCTCAAGTTTTAATCCCTGTTCTTCAAGTACTTCAAGTACTTGGTAGAAGATATGACTTGAGAGTAGACCCTCAGCCCACTGTCTTGAGTGAAGGCTTCCAGGGTGAGTGATGAGGGATCTCCACTTCTGTTCCATTGGTGTAGTGTCTGTTTTGTGCCAGTGCTGTGCTGATTTTGTTACTGTGGTTCTGTGGTATAGCTGAAGTCACGTATTGTGCTCCTCCAACATGGCTCTTTTTGCTCAGGACTGCTTGGCTATGAGGGGTTTGTGCTTGTATATGAGGTTTTGGATAGATAAGCCCACACAGCTACAGCCTTCTGCTTTTTGACAAAGGGACCAAAAACATATGTTGGAGAAAAGGCAGCCCTGAAACTTTGAAACTACTACGGGAAGACACTTGAAGATATAGGAATAGGCAATTTCTTTCTAAAGGACTCCAGTTGTTCAAGATATAAGTGCAGGCATTGACAAATGCGACTGCATCAAATTAAAAGCTTCTGCACATCAAAGGAAACAATTTCCAGAATCAAGAGACAACCCACAGAATGGGAGAAAATCTTTGCAAGCTGTTCATCAGCAAATGGTTAATATCCAAAACATATCAACAGCTCAAAAAATTAAAACACCAAAAGAATAAATAATACAATTAATAAATGGCTGGTAAATACATTAGGATATGTTCAGCATTCATAGCCATAAAGGAAATGCAAATCAAAATGACACCAAGATCCCATCTCAGCACGGTCAGAATGGCAGTTGTCAAGAAAACAGTACAGGGTCCTGAGGGAAACTAGCCACATGAATCTGTTCACCTCTCCTGCTGCTGAGCCAGCAAAGAGCTCTCCACTCCATTGGTGAAGGCAGGCTGCCCTTGTCCCTCCCTGTCTGAGAATATGCACATTGAGACTTGAGATGAGATATTTATCCAATTTCTGTTTGCAAGTTATATCCAGAGCTAAACACAACACAATTCATGAGTGAATGAAAAGATGAAGCTGTATAAATTCCCATTTAAATCTGCAACAAAGGTTATGAGGTTCATGGGATAGGAAATAGCACAAGGAGCAGCACTTACAATGCTTGTCATGGAGCCATTTCCATAGACTTTTTAATGACTTCATTGCTAAAACTTTCATCCACAAAGGTGGAACTTGATCCCAACTACAAGAAGTAGTTGATCACTTTGTCTTTTTAAAATTCTAGGGATTTTAGTTCATTACTTCATGTATTTTATGCTCTGTGTGGACCAAGAGAAAAATGTGTTGAAATTATGAGGAGTAGTTGGCTGGTAGCTATTTCACCGAGTAGAGTTTGAGATCCCCTAATCAGTGATGACCCCTACAACATCATAGGGGGCTTTGGTCAGGTCACAGTTGATGCACGGAGAGACTGGGGAATGGAAGGGATCTGGTCACACAGCAAGGCAGCAGCAGAGTGCACAGTTCAGAACTAGAGGCAACAGTGCTGGTGCCATCTCTGACTGCACTTCACACCCATTCCTGTGTTCAGACTAAATACTCAAGAAGGTATAGATCGCTGGAGGGACAAGTCTCCTCCATATGATCCAGAGGGAGCAGCCGAAGCTGGAGAGTGCTGCTCAAGCTTTGATTGATCAGCACCAAAGAATACCAGGAACAGGAGTGCTTTGTTAGACCTTTTCGTAAAAACGCAAGAGATCAACTAGAAGATGACTTAGTAATCTATATTGACATGGCTGCAACTACAGTGCTGTCTTGTAAATTTTATAGGTCCTTTAGTCAGTATATTTTAAAGTCATGTTAATAATTATCCTTCCTAGAACTTGTTAATTTAAATGTATTCTGTCAATTTTGTTTAATCAGTTGTCAGATTTAATCAGTAATTTGTTTCATGCCCAATTGAAAAACTGACCATGTTTCATTAATAATGTATGATAGACGTGTAGATTCTTGAAAGTTTTGGGGGGTTTTAACTCAAGGCTTCACACTTGCAAAGCAGGTATTCTACCACTTCAGACACAACTCCAGGCCACTTTGCTCTGATTATTTTGGAGATGGGATCTCACAAACCATTTGCCCGATCTGGTCTCAAACCATGATCCTCCTGACCTCAGCCTCCCAGATAGCTAGGGTTACAGGTGTGAGCCACCAGCGCCCAGCAGGATTTTTACTAATAGCAGTTCAGGTTACTCTTAACATTCCTGAATAATGCCTCTAGTTTCTGCATCTGTTAGAACTGATTCTGAGAGAGGGCATATGTTAGAGATTAGTACAATTGGTTGATAGATAAGAAATGCTTTAATCTGCCCTCAATCCCTTCATGACTTTGAACAAGGCATAAAATGTTTTTGTGTCTCAACAATTTTCTATTTAAAAACATGACATTATGTTAAGTGGTTTTTCTTTCGTGTGATTGGGAACTGTCCAACTGAGTGAATTAAACAAAGCAAAACCCTTTGAGAGTCCTGTACATACTTGTCTGTCAGGAGCTGAGACTGTTTCTTCAGGTGTGCTGTCCGTTCGCCAAGCACATGTAAGAGATTCTCTGTTCTTCACGTTGAATGAAAGAAATTAGGAAAGTGTAATTTCTAATTATTAGCTTTAGTATTTGTTATATATTTAACCAGTCTGGAAACACATATGAGAAGCGTTGTCAGCCCTATAAGACATTTAGTAGCATAAGATAAGAAGCACTGTTGTGCTCTGCATTTAGTGTTAGAAGCCAATTCTAGGCTGAGGAAAGCAAAATAAAGCTCTACTTTCGCTCAGTATCATGCTTATTCAGCATAAGTTTGCCACTAGGCAGATGGCTTATTTTTTCAATAAAAATGTACTTTCATGATGAATTTATGTGAATGTGCTCTGAAGAGCTAATGGCTTTTGATTTGTCTCCTTGAAAATTGATTTTAATAAATATTTAAAAAAAAAAGTCAGAAATCAAATGCAGTATCTCCCCTTCCCTTTTTTAGGTGTTAAAATTCTTAGGTTCTGTGTTATTGGTGGTGGTGGTGGTGGTGGTGGTGGTACTAAGGTTTGAACTCAGGGATTCACATTTGCTAGACAGGCACTCTACTACCTGAGCCACACCTCCAGCCCTTTTTGCTCTGGTTATTTTGGAGATAGGTCTTGCTTTTTTTCCCTGGCTGGCCTGGACTGCAGTCCTCCTATTTTACATTTCCCACTGTGGCTGGGATGACAGGCACATGCTACCACAAGCAGATTTTTCTGTTGAGATGGGGTCTTGTGAACTTCTTTTCAGGCTGGCCTCCAACTGTGATCTTCCTGATCTCAGTCTCATGCTAGCTGGAATGACAAGCTCTCTCAAACTTTTTGCCTGAGCTGGCCTCAAACTGTGATCCTCCCAAATGCAGCCTTCCAAGTAGCTAGAATCACAGATGTGAGCCACTGGCACCTGACTTGTATAATTTTTGTAATTCAAGTGTATATTATATATGTCATGTATGCGATGTTAAACAATGTAAAAAGTAAAGCTGAATGGCAGGCAGGAAGGAAGGGAAGGGGAAAAAGAAAAAACAAATGCTACTAAGAAACTAGGGGAAAGAACCCTTTTACACTGTTGGTGGGAATGTAAGTTAGTGCAGCCCTATGGAAATCAGGATGGAGGGTCCTCAAGAAACGAGAGCTAGAACTGCCATGTGATCCTGCTACAAAACTCTTGGGCATGGATCCAAAGGAATGTAAGTCATTGTACAAAAGGGACACACTCATGTTTATAGCAGTACTGTTTACAATAGCCAAGGTACGGAACCAGCCTAGGTGCCCAGCAACCAATGACTGGATAAAGAAAATATGCTACATATTTATAATGCAGTATTATTTAGCCAGAAAGAATGAATTTACATCATTTGCAGGAAAATGGATGGAATTGGAGATCATCATGTTGAGCAAGATGAGCCAAGCTCAGAAAGACAAATATCGAATGTTTTTACTCGTGTGGAATCTACACCTAAAAATAATAATATCATTGCAAAAGGAGAACTGTCTGGGGCGGAGGGGAGGGGATAGTGGGTAGAAGGAGGGGGAAAGGAGAGGGTGATAGGGTGAATAGTAGAGAAATACATTGTGTGTGTCTGTGTGTGTGTGTGTGTGTGTGTGTGTGTGAGAGAGAGAGAAAATGGCACAATTAAACCCACAAAAAACTTAAAAAAGGAAGGGGGGAGAGGGAGGGTGGCTAAGAAAGAGTACTGTAGGGGGGTTAGTTGGATCGAAGTATATTACATGCAGGTTGTAAACATAATGAAGCCCGCTTGTACAATTACTTTATGCTAATAAAATTTTTGGAAGAATTTTGCTAAAGTGTACTGTATCTTAAAATTTGAGATTTGAATTTAAACTGTCTGAAGAAAAAAGGCCAGGCGTGAGTGACTCATGCCTATACTCCCAACTACTCAGAAGGCAGAGATCAAGATGACTGGGGTTCAGGGTAAGCCCGGGCAAAATGAAAGTCAGGCCTTATCTCAAGAATACCCAATCCAAAATAAAAAGCACTAGCAGAGGTGGTAAGTGCCTGCTAGCCTGCACAAGGCCCTGTGTTCCATCCCCAGTATCAAAAAAAGAAGAAACAAAAGTGTCAGATACAGGCAACATTGTGACATGAATTTGCTGCTTAGCACTCAACAAATACTGATCTCATCAATGTTAAAAGGGAGAGTTTAAGTTATATAGAGAACCTACTTATAAAGCATGTATAAAGAATTTTCACCTGAACTATATAAAGATCTCTCAGAACCCAGTAACAAACAACCCAGTTAAAAATGGGCAGCAAATATAAGCATGCATTTTATCAAGAAAGGATGGATGCGGCTGGGGATGTAGCTCCAGTGGTTTAGTGTTTGCCTATCATGCATGAGGCCCAAGTTCAATCCCCAGTACTACAAAAAAAAAAGATGAATGGTCAGTAGCACATCATTGGTCACTAGAGGAATGCAGATTAAGACCATAACTGCTGCGTACCTGCCAGAATGGCTAAAACATTCTAAAGAAGTCCGAAAGTAAAAAAAAAGTCCGAAAGTATCAAGTACTGTGGGCATGCAGAACTGGAGCTGTCCAACTGTACATTGCTTGTGGACTTGCAGAGTGACGCATGTTCTTTGGAAAACAGTTTGGTGGTTTCTTACAAAGTTAAACATACCACCATACTACCCAGTAACCCCACTTTTAGAATTAAACCAGGAGAAATGAAGATACATATGCACACAAAACTTGTACACAGACACAGCCCCTTTAATCTTAATGACCAAAAACTGGAAATCACCCAGATATCTGCCAGCTTGTGAGTAAATAAACTATTATAGTCATGCAGTGGAGTACTACTCAGCAATGAAAATGAGAGATTAGTAACACAACTTGTATGAATCTTCAGTTCATTCTGCCAAGGGAGAGAAGCCAGACTTACACAGGTATGCTTCCATGTATATGAAATTCTGGAAAAGGTGAAACTACTAAGATAAAAATAATGGCAGTATTTGCCTGGGGTCAGGCTACAGGGAGAAGTAGACTACAAAGACAAGAGAACTTTGGAGGTAATCAAAATCCTGACTGTGTTGGTGATTACATAGTGTGTATTAAAACTTAATCTGCATATTTTTTAAAAGGTGAATGTTTTCTAACTTGTAAGATCCAAAAGATAAACATACACAAAAGCAAACATGATCATATACAAATTTATATGTAGAGCATAATAGTGGAACTTCTCTGTGGAACTCAGGAGGAGGGAAAGGAAAAGGGAATGATAGTCAACAATATCAAAACACATGACATCTGTGCAGGTAGAGGATCAATATGTATAGAAAGCTGGTGAAGAATGAGTGGTGGGAGGGGAGGGCTAGGGGAGAACAGTGGAAGGGGTTGAACTGCCCAAAGTAAACTGTACCCACAGTGCAAATACCTCGGGAAACCCCTTTGAACATTCACTTAGGAGTTAATAATGAAACATAGGACTGTGAAGTAGGTACAGTGTGGGGGAGCACTGATGGGAGAGGGAGGGGGAATGGAGCAGATGAAGGTGAGGGAATATGGTTTATAGTTTCATATGTGTATATATATATGTATACACACATATATATAAAATACAACGATGAAACCTCTCGCAATTGCTTTAGGTGAGGCGGGGGGCGTTGCATGGGGAAATGGGGGGCAGTCTAACCAGTGGACAATGTAAAGCTCTTCAGAATTGTCACACAATGAATTCCCTTGCACAATGAATATATCCTCATAAAAATGAAAAAAAGAAGGTGAATTTTACTGCATAAAAAGTACATTTTGCTGGGCATGGTAAAGCATACCTGTAATCCCAGTGCTCAGGAGACTGAGGGTTTGAGGTCAGCCTGTGCTACACAGTGAGACCCTGTCTCAAAAAAAAAAAAAAAAAAAACGTATATTTCAACATGGCTTTAAAAAGTAAAGTAGGATGAAAACTGGAAGCAATGTCCATTACCAGGAAGATTAAGTAAATTTACTGGTTGTGTCAGCAAGCATTGAGAAGAATAAGGTAGCCAGGCACCAGTGGCTCATGCCTCTAATCTCAGCTACTCAGGAGGCAGAGATCAGGAGGATCGCGGATTGAAGCCAGCCCATCTCAAAAAAACCCGCCAAAAAAGGGCTGGTGGAGTGTCTCAAGGTATAGGCCCCAAGTTCAAACCCCAGTACTGCAAAAAAAAAAAAAATAAGGTAGATTGGAGTATACTGACAGAAAAAATTCATATATATAGATATACACACACACATGTATGTATGCGTATATAGACATATATAGATATATCTACATGTATGTATATAGCCACCCAAGAAACACATTAAATTTATAGTGCTACCTCAGGAAGAGACCAGAATAGGAGGTAAGACAAGGGAGTTCTCTGTTTTTGCGGTGAGAACATATTAGTTTATTGTTTTTGTGGGACTGGGCTTTGAACTCCGGGCTTCGCACTTGCAAAGCAGGTACTCAGCCACTTGACCCACACCTCCTGTCCATTTTCCTCTGGTTACTTTGGAGATTCAGTCTTGCCCTGCCTGCCTCTTAACTGCTATCCTGCTGATCTCAGCCTCTCAAGTAGCTAGGATTACAGGTGTGAGCCTCTGGCGCCCAACAATGATTTGTAATGATAGGAAAATCACACCCAAAATGTGAACATGCCTTTAATGAAGAAACATCTGCATCCTGTGCTCCACAAGCCAGGGCTCTGCAGATGCTCCCGCAGGGGAGGAGTGAGAGAAGCAGTGGGGGTCTGTTTACAGTGTGGCTGCCCTGACCTGGCCTGCTCTGCGACCTTGACAAGTTCTCCTGGGATTAATATTGATAAATTCTAGCTCACAAAGGAAGCAAGTGCTGGTCCTGGTACAGTGATGGAGGCCTTGAGCCCAGTCCATTGGAAGAGGTTCCACCACAAGCCCACAGTGGAGTGGGGCATTTACGAACATGGTACATTTGGGAAATGCGTGCCGCAGAGGAGGGAGAAACGCATCACTACCTTGGTTTGCCAAACACTTGAGAAAGCCTTCTTGAGCACATGCTTAACTCCTGGTTTCAAACAGAGGAACACAAGGCAAGTTCTTGGCCATGGGGCATGTGGAACTTTGAGAAGCTAAGGCCTGAATTCAAGCCAGCTGCCGCTAACCCACAATTCCCCTCTCCTGTTTTTTGGGCCTTTGAATCAGAAGCCAGAGATCTGAGAGGAGGGCAGGGCCTGTTCCATGAGCCAGCCTTGCTGGAACCTCCAGCAAAGGACTTCTTCATCACAGGAAACCGAGATGGCTGCTCATACGTTGCAAGAAGGACCAGGAGCAGCTGCAAGAGGCCCTTCCTGTTCAAGTGCAGCTTTGGGAGGGAATGAGTCATCACTCACCCAGCTTTCTATCCTTTTCGAAAATAAAACTCTGTCACTCTCAGACAGCATTGGCAAGTGGAGCCTTAACGTGTCAAACAGCCAGCTCTGAGATCATTCTGCTAACCACCTACACCAAGGTTCATCTGAAAGCCCTACCGCCCTTAGCCTGCACGCTTGATAGAGTGAAATGAAACACTCCCACGTGTGATTTCTCAAGTTGCACATACTGAATGTTACGAGTCGAACGAGGCACGATCACCCAAAAAGGACTTTAAAGGAGAGTCTTTATTTGCCAGCTGGCGACTGCTCTGACCAAGAGGCTGCTGGCCCTCAGAGCAGCCCCGTTCTGACTTTAAGCAGGGTTTATAAAGGTAAAACCATGTCCTGTTGGACAACCTTTGCAAAGCAAGCCAGCCCAGGTCCAGAAGCGAGACAATGGCTCTTAGCTGCCGTTGTGCAGCGTAAGTGAACACAACCAACGCAACCGTTTATCCGCATCCCACTTCGGCTCTTCCTGCTTGCCTCGTCTCGGTGGGAATCAGAGCTTTCATAAACCCCCTTCAGCTTTAAACTAAGGTGGCACCTGATGCATGGCTTCTCTCCGGACACCCGATTCATGGCTTTCCTCTGGCTAAGTCTTTTAACCGTTTCATGATGAAACACATACCAAGGAATCAACTGGGAAAGGACAGAAAAGATGTTTGTTTTGTTTGCTTTTGAGATAGGGTCTCACTCTATCGCCCAGGCTGGCTTCAGTGTCCTGGGCTCCAGCCATCCTTCAGCCTCCCAAGTAGTTAGGACTACAGATGCATATCACCGAAACTCAGCTCCTTTTTTTAGGATAGGGGCGCTGAAGATTGAACCCAGGGCCTCATGCATGCTGGGCACACACTCCACCACTGAGCTACAGGCCAGCCAACAGGATTATTTTAAATCATAATGAAAACAACTTTTCAGTTGGACTCAATTGGTTGATTTCTTCCTGAAAAAACAACACCACCAACAACACCGTGTATAGCATTCAAGACTAAAGTACCACTTGTGCTAGAAAAGAAGTCACGACATTAAGGCGAACACCTCATGCTTCCGTGAGATCTAACGTGTGTTTAGGGAGTTTTGTCCCTAGTAATGGAGAACAGGGAAAACTGGTTTAGGGAAAGTGGCTGGAGAGGTAAACAGAAAAGGATGTCCTTGTGCTGGGTGGAGGAGTGCAAACATAATTTCCAACATCCTGTCTGTATTTTAGGATTCTGTGATTCTAACCTGTGAGCCTGGCTACAGAAGGTTTTGCTATATGATCTTTTCACTTATAGGTTTGAGGCCCAGCTGTGACCCACAGGCTGAGTTTTATACGCCGAAATCCCGCTGTGATCATGAGGCAGGCACTAGCCAGTCACATGTGCTGTAGGATAAAACCATGCCCCATATGGCTCTGTCCCCTCCTGCAGGCACAACTGCTTCTGTGCCCTCTCATGTGCATCTCAAAATGTCGGCTCCATCTACCCAAGACTCTTGCAGTTGTAAGAAAGACGTCTATTAAAGGCGGGTGAAAGGTATGAGTCACAGTCTTGGTGACTGGCCCACCCACTCTAAGGCCACATGGTCTTTGCTGTTGGCCTGCCCTGTGTATCTGCTCCATCATGCTCTCTGCAGATTGGCCTCCTTGGCCCCACGTGACTTGTGTTCTGCCATAATTCAGTGAGCATGCACTTTGCTTTGTTTTGATAGGAGGCCAACTCTGACTTTGCAGCTCACTCTAGGTCCCAACTCCAGATCTTCCAGAAGAATTTGACTGCTACTCATCTGGGGCCAGGTGTCCACTCCTAGCTGATTTTTGGGGGCAGAGGGTGGAAACAGAAGGGCCCATGTAGAGTGGCAATCTCCAGCAGGGGTAGGAGGAGTTCCAAAGGAAGGGTTTGTGTCTAGCTGAGCACTCCAGAAAGACCAGTGTCCCCAAGTGGGTTGGCTCCTCAGGTGTACACATCTGGGCTTAGAGGATTCTGGAGGTCATCATTCCATCGCATTCTGCTCTGGTAAGATGCTGTGCTACGATACACTTGATGCCATGGCTGAGTTGCACAACTGAAGACATAATAAAAGCATTGAGGAAAATACACACCAGGGATTTTCAAGGACTAATGAAATGATGAGGAAACAGCCCTTCTAAATCTAAAATTCCCATGATTCAAGGACATAACATGCAACCTGTAGAGGAACAGAATGGCTTATAAATAAATTCAGCCAATTTACCTGTTGGGTGTGCAATAAGAGGAAACTAAATTCAGTAGGAACTATAGTAATCATTTACATACAAAAACTATTGGCAACAATTTAAAAATAGTTGACCCCACTTCTCACAAGGTCAGAATGACACGTGGATTTGCACATTGCTAGTGTGCACTGATAAAGCCCTTTGAGCATCTCAGGAATTTGACCCCCGTCCTATTCTCCAGATATAGAAACAAAGGCACAACATAGAAAGCACTCACACCACACACCTGCTAGAGGCAGAGCTGGGGCCCTTGAGTATTTTCTCCCAGAACCATGGCCTCCTTTTGCCCAGCATTTTCCATTCTACCTGATCATCAGAATTATGGAGGTGAAGTGCAGCTGAACAGGCACTGCCTGAGACCCATCCCTTGAGAGGAGCCCAGCTCTGTATTTTCGTAACGCTCTTCAGTAGTTTCTGATGATCAGCCAGACTGAAAACGATTGAAATTGTCGTGTATTTTCAACAAAAAACTAATAAAAGTGTAATCCTAGCTATTTAGGAGACAGAGATCAGGAGGATTGTGGTTCAAAGCCAGCCTGGACAAATAGTTCTCAAGACCTTTCTCAAAAAACCTTTCACTAAAAAGGGCTGGTAGAGTGGCTCAAGGTGCCACAAAAAAAAAAAAAAAAAAAAAAAAACTAATAAAAGGACTGTTTGGTGGTTGTGTTTTCCTGGCCATGAGCAGCTCGTAGGAAAGTTCAAAGTCCTCCTGAAAAAAACACAGTTGCACCCCTACTCCACATCACACCACATCCTACCCTGAGAACGTGAGAATGAATACACGCTGACTGTGAACCTAGATACTTTAACAGACCTACCTGTTCTCACCTGAAAGCCAAAGATGAAAATCCAGATGCTTCTGAATTTACAAGGGAGTTATGTCCCCAAAACCCATTCCAAGTTGAAAAATGCGTGTAATCCACTATGGAACATGAGGGCTTAGCAACACAGCACACTGCACGGTGTCATGACTGAGTGGGAACCGTTGCAGCTGGAGGCCACTGTCTCAGATCACTAGCCCAGGAAAAGATCTCAATCCAAATCTGCAGTAGGATTTCTGCTCCATGCCTACCTCCTTCACACCCTCATAAAGTCAGAGACCGCTAAGTGTGAGAGCACACCACCCTTGACCCCAGCAATGGCTGCATTCCGTGCCTGCCACATCGTAGGTGTTCAGTGAATGTTTATTATGGAATCTGCTTTCAGACTTTCCGTCCCTAAATAATAAAGATAACCTGCAGTTCAAATCTTTTATTTCCAGCCACGTGATAGAAAATGGGCCAAAAGTCATTACCAGGGATGAAAAGCCAAGGATCAGTGAAATCTGGTACTGGTTTATGGTAAATGTCTTTGACAAACAGACCAAATGGCAACAGTTTAGGAGAAAACAAAGGCAAACGTTGACAAGCCCTTGCTGACTGGCTTGGAGCCCTGTGAACTCAGTGCTCCAAGGCCAGGTCTCCTCTGCCCCACACCCAAGACCACCAGAGCTATGAAGCCAGTTCTGTCAGCATCTACCCAGAGAGCCCTGGATCCCCGCCTCCTGTGACTCAGTTTTCCTGGTTGTATCCCCCATTGGTGTGAATGTCCCAAAAGGAAAACTGGAAAGGAGAAAGTATTTGTTGTCCCAGTGTGTGTCACCCTTAAAAATACCAGTACAGTCTGTTGGGATTATAGATTTTGCAGCTCCTTCTCTTACAGTGTCTGCTCCAATCTCCTTGCCCTTGAAGGTGTGACTTCCGCATCTGAGGAGGTAAGAGCACTGGGAATAGATGGAGCAAATGCCTCCTCGTGGTCACTCCTGGAAAGACAGTCACTTCTAGTCACACCATTAGGTCCCCTGTACTGTGGAGTGCAAATCTGCCAAAAAAAAGAGGGGTATATGGTGCTCTGAGTTCTCCTTACCAAGTGTGTGTACACCTTAGCATTCCTGACATACAAGAAGATACCTGTGAACTGGTGAGACCCTTGCTCATAGGGTCACAAGGAGTCTTGGGTACATTTTGTTTTGGTGCAACAGTTGGTGTCCTGTCCACTCAGCTGCAATGACAAAGCACCATAGACTGCATGTCTTACAAACAACAGAAATCACTCTCATTCTGGAGGCCAGAAGGCCATGGCCAGGGTGCCATGATGGTTGGTTACAGCGAAGTTCTTCGGTTTGCAGGCTGCATACTTCTCTTTGTGTCCTCACATGGTAGAAGGGGCAAGAGAGCCATCTGGGGGTCCCTTTTGCCATTCATGAGGAGTCCACCCTCATGACCTCATCATCTCCCAAAGCCCCTTCTGATGATACCATCACCTTGGAGGTGAGGATTTCAAGGGAATGCAAGGACAGGGACATGTGTTCTTCATCAGCCCCTTTCCCATACCTTGAAGGAGCTCGGCATGAGACTTTACTCCCTATCTTTTTCTTTTTAATGATGAATAAACCTTATTTTGAAAACAACTATTTGCTGCCTTCCATCCCTAGCTGAAATGAATGCATGGCTCTGTTATTTTTCAGAGTAGAGGTTCCACCTACACAGCATCTACTTTTGGGCTTGGAAGAGGGTGGTTAATGCCACTGCTCATGAAGACTGACTTGCCAATTTCATTTAAATGGGGTTGAATAGCAATTCTAGCATGTAAGCTCAGATCACTTGCACTGACCTTGAGCTTAGGCAGTGAAAAATAGCATTATCCAGTTGCAAGCAAGCAGCTGGGACAGCCAGTGGCAGCCCGTCTACACGTCGTCTTCAGAGATCTGACAAAGGAAATTTAGAAGCCGTATCAATCAGACCTGCAGGTGCTTCATTAAATTTTCCTAGTACTTAAGTAAGTAAGATTCAAATGGTTAGCGTTATTTTTATTAGGGAGGATTTTCTGACAGAAACTCAAACTAGCTTAAGCCAAAAATGAAATAAATCTGCCACTCGGATGCTAATATAAGGGACAAGAAAGCAAAGATGTCATTTATAGGCTCACTTCTTGAACCCTCATGCCACTGCTTTTTAACTCAGTAACAACTCATCAACAGAGAACTAAGCTGTGCTTCCCAAGGCAGTTCATGCTGAGACAGCTTGACACAAGCACTGAGCTCAGAGAGCCTCTGGCCTATGGCTTAGCAGCCCTGCAACCTCAGCATCATTCAGGCTTTGAAGGTCCGGCCCTCCTCAGTGATGCCACTCTGACAGCACACTGCTCTGCAGGAAGGGAACTCAAGACATTTCTTCTTGCTGATATTTTAAATTTCCTTCTGTAAGAAATGGCACAAGAAACCAGGTGTGGTGATACACATCTTTAATTCCAGCACTCAGGAGGCTGAGACAGGAAGATGTTGAGTTTGAGGCCAGCCTGAGCTACATAACAAGACCCTGTCTCAAAAAAACAAAAACAAGTACAAAGAAATGGCACTAGAGTAACGGGTTATGAAGAGATGAAGTAGGGCACTGCTAAAACTCGCCCCTGGGAAGAATTTGTTTGGTTGAATGGTTCTTGGGATCAGAAGGCCTGGCCCTGAGCAGAACAGCAGGGGTGCAAGAGCAGGGAAGAGGGAAGGCCACAGACAAAATGGTGAGCTCCTCCTACCAAGTTGGAGCTTGGAATTCGTGTTTGTTCCGTTTACCTAGCACAATGCTTGACACCCAAGGGACAGTTGATAAATGCTTGTTAAATGAACTCACTGTTAAATTAGGATGAAAAGTGAGATGAAAATGTCTGTCGGCCTGCACGAGCTCATCCTAGGAATCTAACTGGGAGCAAGAGGAGATTGAGAAAGGACAAGACAAACATGCAAAAAGCTGGGATCAGGTGGGCTGGGTGCTCTGGTGGAGACACACAACAGCCTCAGCCACCTCCAGTGAGTTTATCACATATAGTGACAAACAAGGAAGAGGGATAGTGAAGTCAGCAGAGCAACAGTTCTCACCTTGTAGTCATCCAGAACAGGGGTCGCTACTTTCTGCACCTACTGTTCCTGTCTGAAGGTCATGGTGTGAACATCCTCGTTCTTCCCAAAGCAGCTGTGCTGCATTTTGCTCTCACTGCCTTTTGCAGTTGGGGGCTGTGCCAATCCCAGCCTGCAGATTATTTGACATGGCTGTGCTCATGTCAAGTTCTCACAGGCTTCTCATACTACACTCTCCACAAAATGGACAAGAAGGACAGAACAAAGACATTCCAAAGAGGGCCAGAGTATGGTTCAAGTGTTACAGCACCTGCCTAGCAAGTGCAAAGGTCCTGAGTTCAAATCCCAGTACCGCCAAGAAAAAAAAAACAAAACAGGAATGATCAAAGGTAATAATGCACATGTGGGAGGAAGAGAAGAAAGATCCCAAATGAAACAGTGCTTTTTATTTGTGCATATCCAATGTGTTGGTGGGTGAGAACAATGGTAGAGCACCTTCCAACCACTCTCAAGGCCCTGGGTTTCATCCCCAGCACCAAAAAAATAAATTTAAACTGGTTGCGATGACTCACACCTGTAATCCTAGCTACTTGGGAGGCTGAGATCAGGAGGATCAAGGTTCGAGACCAGCCCAGGCAAATAGTTTACAAGATTCCATCTCCAAAACAACCAGAGAAAAATGGACTGGAGGTGTGGCTCAAGTGGTAGAGTACTGCTTGGTGAGCACCTGCTCTTGCTTTGCAAGCACAAGGCCTTGAGTTCAAATCCCAGCCCCACAAAAAATTATTTATACACATAATTATATAAATCGTACATAAAAATATGTACATAATGGGCAGGGAAGCATTAATCATTTCCATTTGGATGAAATGAATTCAGCTGCTCTCAGGGCACTAGAGTTGGAGATGTGTTGCTCGCGGCTGGAGCTGTGGAGCTGGCAGTGAGCAACAGTGGTGACAGAGTTCTTGCAACTGGGGCAGAGGAGTTGGAGGTCTGAGATAGAAAGAGGACGGTTGAGGAGTGAGATAGCAGGAGACCATGAACTAGAAAGTGGTGGCGGTGGGTGATGGTAATGTTAACTGTAATTAGAGAGGCAGGAGCCCCAGCCTGGTGGAAACAGCAGAAAAACTCCTGCATTCCCCCTCTGAACCAAGCCCCTGGGACGCTGCTGACTTTGCCCAAGCACTGCAGCTGGGCTTCTGGGAAAAGTGAAACTTTATCCCCTTAGCTCGCCTGGAGGAGTTGGGCCCTGCTGCGTTTCCTGGGTGAGCAGTATTAGGAGTGAGAGGGAGATTAAATGTTAAAATTCGTCCTTTTGTTGGAGGGAGCTGAGGCCTGGGGTGGGGAGATGAGTCCTTCCCAGCTGCCTGCCCATCAGTCTCTGAGCTAAAAGAGAGCTGCACAGACATGGACAGCCTAGGGCAGCAGGCCACTGGGCAGAAGAGAGCACCTTCAGGCCAGGCTCAGGGTCTGGACAAAACCCTGGCCTCTCTCCTGCCCAGTTCCCGGCCCTGTGTCTGGTCTAGCAACTCAGAGCTTTCTCCTCCAGTGACTATCCCAAACTTCCACTCCCCACTGCGCCAGTGTCTCCCTCCTCTCCCAGCTTCTCCCCCAGCATCATATTAGTCTCTATGCTCAGCCACATGGAGGAACTCCCCACCCAAGACTCCCAACTGGAACTTACTGAATATACTATCTTTAATTTTTAAATTGATTTCTTCATCCTGCCAAGCAAGAATGCATGTCTGGCCAGGCACAGTGGTGCACACCTGCAGTCCCAGCTACTCAAGAGTCTGAGGCAAGAGGACTGCATGAGCCCAAGAGTTCAGCACTGACCTGGGCAACATAGCAAGACCCTATGTCTAAAGAAAAAAAAAGAAAGCATGTCTGTCTTAGTTCATTTGTACTTCCACAACAAAGTACCTGAGACCACATAATTTATAAATAATAAAAATTTGTTTCTCCATTTTGGAGGTTGGAAGTTCAAGATCAAGGTGCTAAAAGAGTCGATGAAGGCTACTCTCTGCTTCCATATGACATCTTGTTGCTGTCCTCACAAGGCAGAAGAGCGGAAAGTCAAGAAAGGTCTAAGCTTGTTCCCTTCAGCTTCTACTCTCAGGACAATCATTTCCCCAAAGCCACATCTCTTAACAGGACCACAATCAGGGGTCAGTTCCCACATAAATTTGGGAGGAGGCATATTCAAAGCATCGCAAAACCTGTTAGTGAAAGCTGAGAAAGGATAGAAAAGTGGACGAAAGACAGAACAAAAGTTGTCTATGGGATACATGATGGTTACTTCTTTTCATGGGAATTCAGCTGCGCCTCCTGAGTTTCATCCCGAGGCCCAGGATACCTGGGAACAATTATCTCCTCTCCCTCACCCGAGGAGCCCGTCTTGTGACTGGTGTTCTAGCTGTCTTACAGCATTGTCTGAGAAAAATGAAACCGTCAACAATGCCAACCCTGTGCCGTGATTGTGATTAGATGCTCCTACTTGAAGTTGTTGTTCCTGTCTCATCCGTGGCTGTCTTGGCACCCACTGGAAAGGTCTCCCCTGTAGGACATGGTGGCTGCCTGCTAGGTGTAGGTGCCTTCAGCCTGAGCTGAAGGTCTGGTTATGACGCCTCTGGGTTTGCTTAAATGAGTTCCCAGTAGAAGCTGCACATGTCCCCCAGTGCCAAAGGCCTCCCTTAGGACAGACCAGACTTGGGTGTCCTTTCCCCTCTGTCATTCTCACTAATCACTTCACTGCCAGTCCTTTGGCCAAGTTCTTTTTCATCCACCAGCCCTGCCTGGCCTTCTGTTATTCTTCTTCTTTTTTTTTTTTTTTTTCCTTGGTGGAACTGAAGTTTGAACTCAGGGCTTCACACTTGCAAAGCAGGCACTCTACAGCTTGAGCCACACCTCCAGTCCTTTGTTAGTCTTGTTTTTTTTCTCCTTAGTTTTTTAAATCTTCCCTCATTGCCTCCATCATTCCCTTCTGCACACCCCCCACCCAGCCCCAAGAAGCAGGTGCTAAAAGTGAAAGCCCAGAAAGAAAGACTAGGTAGATTTCTCCCAGCATTTTATTTTGCTAACTAAAATGTATTTTATTACAAAAGTACATTTTGCACAGTGCATGTATACATTTGCAGAACGCAAATACACTCATGGTACATATCTCTGCAAGTTTCCTTTTTTGACTTACTGTATGGTGGATTTCTTTCTGTATCAACTTAAATAGCTCAGCCTCACTCTTCCTAGCAGCCATTATAGAATTCATGGTGGGGATGTACCATAATTTATTTAAATGTCCCTACTAATATACACTTAGCGTGCTTGCAGGCTCAGGTTTTGTCTTGGTCTGCTTTGTCTTATGAACAGTGCTGCAATGACATACTGTCATGGATCCCTGTGCTGTCGTTTGACTGCACTCCTTTCAGGAAGCACCATCCTTGAGGAAGGGGCCAGTACCGCTATGAGCATCGGGCCATGGCTAGTCACACCGCCCAGACCTGAGTGCTGTCCTGCCTCCAGCACTGGTGTTAGTATGAGCCTTTGAGGAACTGGGTTTCTACAAATCCAGGATTACTAGGGATCACTGCCTTCCGAACTCTGTCTGCCCATTCTCACCTCCGATATCCATCCATGCAGTAAATTTTCTCTGGCTTTAAAAAATTTTTTTCTGATAGCTTGTTTCCCCTATTCAAGGTTAGTTTTTACTTTTAAATAGATTTTCTCTCTCAGAGTTTAAATGAGCTCAAAGTCTCCCTGTTCCTGGCTGCCTGCTTAGTTTTTCTTTGCTTCAGAATTTTGTTCTAAGCTGGGCACAGGTGGCTCATGCCTGTAATCCTCAGGAAGCAGAGATCAGGAGGATCACTGTTCGAAGCAAGTCCAGGCAAATAGTTCTCAAGACCCTATCTAGGAAAAACCCATCACAAAAAAAAGCTGGTGGAGTGGCTCAAGGTGAAAGCCATGAGTTTAAACCTCAATACCTATTAAAAAAAAAAAAAAAAACCTCTTTTTAGAACCAACTCCTGCATGAAGGCATCATTTCCCCTTATTTATCTCACTCAACTATGCTTTGCTCCTTTATTAAACAAAAACAAAACAAACAAACAACAACAAAAAAATAAGCCAGGCACTGGTGGCTCACACCTGTAATCCTGGCCACTCAGGAGGCAGAGATCAGGAGGATCAGTTAGAGCCCTTTGAGCTGGAGCAAAATGAAAATGAGACTCTATCTCAAAAACCCAACACACACACACGCACACACGGGCTAGTGGAGTGGTTCAAGTGGAGGAACACCTGCCTGGCAAGCGTGAGGCCCTGAGTTCAAACCCCAGTGTCGCCAAAAAAACAAACCAATAACAAAATGACAGCACCACATATAAGGCTCAAAGACCAGAGGGTTTATGAGCAACAAAGTCTCTAAGCCATCCCTTCCTCCCCCTTCCAAACTCTTTTCATCTAGACCTTGACTTTCTTCTATGGCTTCTTGTTTTCCTGGAGTTTAAAATAGCCTTCTTTTCCTTCCCCTGTATTTCATTATTATACCTTCAAATTTGATCAATAATTCCATATAATGCCTCTTGTCCACCAGGACCCCTCAGTCAAGTCATCTTTCTCCAAAATTGATCAGATATCTATTTTCCTGGAAGGTCTCTTATTCTAACTCTCTCTCTCTCTCTCTCTCTCTCTCGCTCTCTCTCTCTGTCTTTCTCTGTCTGTCTGTCTCCCTCGCTCTCTCATTCGAGGGATAATATCCTCAGGACATATGGGAAGTAAATTTTAAATGTCTAAAAAAGTCTTTCTTCTTCTACTAAGGCACCGAGTCGTTTTGATTTAACATCACCATTGCTGGAGAAGTCTGCATCTTTTCCTTGGATGAGCTGTTGAGACAGGTTGTGTGATGCTTTGGGGTGCAAGCTGTAGAAACAGCTCACCCAACTTTCTTACCGCCACTGGCCTAGTGGCCTTAGTTCCCCTCACTAATGACATTACTTACTCGTAGGGCTGCTCTAAGGATTAAATGATTTAATAAAGAAAGTGGCTATAGAAGGATTCCTAAAACTGATATTAATGGTTCTCTTTCATGGACCTTTTATTTTTTATCTTTAGTGTTCTGATATCTCACTAAATGTGAAATACCTGGTATATCCTAATAAGAGTCATTTAACATTTATCACATTTGGTTTGAAGGTGTACCTTCATTTCTGGGGGATTATTTGTTATATTCTTTGGTAATTTCCTCTCTCCCTTACTCATTTTATTTTTGTCTGTCCATCTCTGTCTCTCTTTTGGTGCTGGGGAATGAAGCCAGGGCCTCGCACTTGCTCTACACCGCCCCCCCCCCCCCGCCCCACTTTTGAACCATTAACCATATCTTAGCTCCTAGAATGGTTCTTCAAGTTTCTAGTCTTTTCTTTCCATTTCCTCCTTTGCCTTCTTAAAATTTTTGTTCTGAAAGGTTTTTTTATTTGTATCTTCCACTTGTTTCTGTTAAGAAAAAAATGTAATTAAATGTTTTAATTTCCAAGAGCTCTTTCTCTCTCTTATTTTCTTCTCTCATACATACCCTACATTGTGGGTTTCTCTGTGATGCTAATTAGAGGCCTGCCATTCCTTTCTGTCCCCTGCATAATGTCTGTTTTCTGTTTATCTTGGTCCTTCTCTTTTGTGTGAAAGACTTTGTTGATGATTCTTTGCCTATTTGTTCACATTTTTTAAATGAAGAAATTGGCTGCTTGATGATGAGCTCCATGTCTGGTTGGGAACTTGGCATGGCTCTGGGAGCCCTGAAATGCCAGCGTGAGGAGGACCTAAATTTGGGTGGAACGCATTCTCTCACTGCCCTAATTTTCCCCAGAGAGTTTATTCAGTTTTTTAAAAAGAAAAATACGAATGGCATGTTACATTTTATATCGTCTGACCTGAAAATGGACACCTGACGGCACAGCACCTTTGCACGTCACTGTCGTGCCATATCTGGTCTGCCTGCTCCCTTCAATAATAGCTGCCGTATGGCTCAAGTGGTAGAGTTCCTGCCTAGCAAGTGTGAGGCCCTAAGTTCAAACCCCAGTACCACCAAAAATAAAAAAATAGTAGCTGCCATATACTAACCACCTACTAGGAGCCAGGCACCAGCCTGGCTATTGATTGATAGATAAATAGATCACCTCACAACTACCCAGAAGGTGAGTATTATTATCTCTGTGTTCCAAAGCCTTAAAGAGTTAAATAAAATGCCCAGGGTCACACAATCAAAGAGAAGTGAAGGAAGAGTTTGAACTCAAGTCTCTCCAACTCCAAAACCCATGTGGGCTTAACCACTACGATAAACTTTCCTGATTACCCTGTGCAGGAGATACAGAGGTGGGTAGCTTTGTGCAACTCGACTCACCACATCCCTGCTACCACCCACCCACTGGAGAGTTTTTGCTAGAAATTGTAGCGTCTTGCAGTTGAAAGCATCACTTTGCTTTTGGCTGCTTTGAGCCTCATCTTCATCCTCAAAAGAAACATCCAGGTTCCCTCCATGAGTGTTACGTTTGACTGACACTTCACAGAGCACTTCATGAATCTGCACGTCATCCTTGTGCAGGGGCCCTGCTCATCTCTGCATGGTTCCAGGATCAGTACATACACTGCCAAAACACACAACTTTTCTTGTCACAAACAGAAGCTCTTGGCTTGACCTTAGCCTCTCAGGCCCTTCCCCACTGAAGAGCACTGCAAAGGGCATCGCACTTGAGCATGTTTCTGATGACACCGGCCTCTCTTCTTGACCTTTCGTTGTCCATATCGTGATGGACCAATGGCATAGCCATTTGCTGCCTGGGCACCACCTCTGCTGTTGTCAGAAGTGGAGGCTGTCTGCTGAGAGATTGTCAGAGCCCTTCTCTCAACTTTTTAATGTCATCCAAGGTCACTCGTTAGAGTAGAACTCTGAGTTCTCAGTCATTCTCCAATTCTGAAGTTGCTTAAAACCTCTTTGTTTTTGTGCCCTTGTGACAGAAGATAAGAATCCTTCCAGCCACCTTTCAGGGATGGCTACTGTCAGGTCATCCGAGGTCATTAGAAAGTAAAGTGACTCGTAACTGACTTTTATTAGCATGCAGAAAAAAAGAGATTATTTCCAGCCAGAGACCAACAACTTCTCCTCAACACACCAGCTTTACAGTTGCAAAAGAAACATATGCTCAACAATATATATTTTATTAACATGGGAGTGTTCCCTCCACCTCAACTCATCCCCTTTACAAATTGTTTTCTGATCCACAGAGAAAGGAAAACTTTGTACTCATAGGAATAGGAAAATAAGCTCTAAGATACATTTTATTCATTTTAATTGTTGTTTTGTCTTGTTTTGTGGTACTGGAGTTTGAACTCAAGGCCTTCACCTTGAGCCACTCCACCAGCTCTTTTTTTGTGAATGGTTTTTTGAAGTAGTTTCTCAAGCTATTTGCCCTGGCGGGCTTCGAACCTCGATCCTCTGATGTCTGCTTCCTGAGTTGCTAGGAATACAGGTGTAAGTCACTGGTGCCACGTTCATTTTAAATTTTTTTGAGATGCAGTCTCACTATGTAAGCCCAAACTAGTCTGGAGCTCGTGATCCTCCTGCCTCTGCTTCTTGAATGCTGGGATTACAGGCATGGGCCCTCATACCTACCTGGCATACATTTTAAAAGTGGTTCATGTATACATTCTTAATGGAAGAAAATCACATCAAACAGGTAAATTGTACATTGAAAGGAGGTTTAAATATGCATTTTGAAAACAAGCCTCCAAGAAGGTCTCCTATGAGCCTCACCTCTGGTATCTGTGCCCTCCCACACTGAATAGAGCTGACCATATAATAACCACTAGAATATTGAGGAAATGAAGGTATGTGACTTCTCCCAAAACTAGGTCAAACAAGATAAAGTAGCTTCTGCCTTGCTTTCTATTAGATATCTCCCTCTGGGGGAGGCCAGCTGCCTTCTCATGGGGACTTTCAGGCAGTCCTCTGGTGACATCTGGGGCTGAGGAATTGAGGCCTTCGACCAACAACCCATGTGTGTGAACATCTAGACACATATGTTCCAGCCCAGCCACACATTCAGATGACTGGCAGACACAGCAGCCTCATGACAAGGACCCCAAGCTGAAGCCACCTGCTGTGCCACTCCTGAACTCTTTACCTGCAGGAACTGTGAGACCATATTGTTTTAAAACACTGCCTTTAAGGGTTATTTGTAATACAGCAATAGATCCTTAATGTAATGAGAGAAAGTAAACAAGATGCAAGAGATTCAGATATAGATATTTCAAATCAAAAGGGAGGGCCAGTATTTCTTCAGAATTTTTAACTTTAGAACACATAACAAAGTTCTTTTGATTAAGTAGGGCTTATTTCACTCATTTTCCTCTGTGGATATGCACATCCTCCATCAATTCATTAGGCTGTAATTAACTGATTCCAGGGGTTGTCATTGTTCATCATCACTTAAGAATCCAGAAGGAGAAGTTAAGAAGGAGGGGTAAAGGCCTTCTTCCTAAGCATCAGCAAGCTACATCTTAAAACAAGGTCTAGAATTTAAAATCCATCCAGGCTTGGTAGCTCATGCTTGTAATCCCATCACTGGGGAGGCTCATCAGTGAGGATCATAAGTACCAGGTCCCATCACTGAGGATCATAAGTACCAGGTCAGCCTAGGCTACATAGCAAGGTGTTGCCTTAAAAAAAAAAGAAAAGAAAAAACTTATGAGCTGTGAGCCCAGACATCTTCCAGTTCGTACAGTGGTCCTCAGGTTATCAGCTCCGTGTCTCCATGTTACTCCCAATGACAGAACCTCCAGGCAGTGAAACTGTCCTGGGCTGCAATTTAGCTTGGAGTTCTGTAGGAGGCAAGCTTGTGCTCCCTCTAGTGGCCTTCTAATAACCTGTATCACCCAAACTACTAGCGCCCTTTCTTTTAGGCTAGCTTCATAATAAGTTAATTTAATGAAATCTCTTTTTATATACATACAGTATATGCAGCAGCTGAAAGTGTGATTTTCAAAAAGAAAAGTTTTTCCCTACATACTTCTTATTCAGTGCATTTCATTCCTTAACCACATTTATCTATACCTTCATAGAGTGCAGCTAATGGATTATGGTTGTTCTAATTTTAATAAAATCATTACAGTCCCATTTTCCAGTTTAATTCTCCCTGGGAACTTTGGAGAACTGGTCTCAAAGTTTGTAAAGTTTTTCTTGAGTGCTAGAATACAATAATGAACTCATCCTTTTATCTTCTTTTTCTTTTTTGCAATACTGAGTTTTGAACTCAGGTCCTTCACCTTGAGTCACTCCACCAGCCCTTTGTTTGTGATAGGTTTTTCGGGATAGGGTCTCTTGAACTATTTGTCTGGGCTGACTTCGTGATCCTCCTGATCTCTACCCCCTGGGTAGCTATGATTACAGCTGTGAGCCACTGGTGCCCTGCTCTTATGTTTCTGTGTTTACTGATGTCAGAAGCCCCCAGGCATGATTTCAGTTTTTTTACCTTCCCATCTAGTATTCCCACCACGACACCATCTTCTTTGCCTTTTGCCTTCCTCTGGGGTAAGAAAGAGCAGTAATGGCGATGACAAATAGTCATAAGGAAGGCTAGGGTATAGCTCAAGTGGTAGAGCTCCTCCCTAGCAGGCACAAGGCTCTGAGTTCAAACCCCAGTACTGCCAAGAAAAAGTCACAAGGAGATACCAAGGATGATCGCAGATATATATATATATATATATATATATATAAAGCGCTTCATATAAATAAAGCAATCCTGTGCTGTGCACAGTGAGTACTTAACTCTCCACTGAAAAGATAAATTCATGACAAGCTTGTGCTGACCACTTCGACCATCTTAGAAGCCTACACAATAAATTAGTAAGAAACTCAGGCTGGACTTACTGTCCCAACAAGCCCATTTCTCTCCCAGGGTACTGTTTGATATCTTTCTGCAAAAACCAGTTTGGAAGCAAAACGGGTCTTCCTTCACCTAGCCATCCAGCATTTCCATTAGGAGATGAAGAAGTATGCATTTACTTTGGACCACCTGCCTTCTAAGTTTTCACCTGACGGGTTTCTACAACACAGACTTTCGTTGCTAGGCAACAAGGGTGCATGGTTTCCGAAGGAAACAGCACCAAGATGCTCTTTATGGCTGTTTTCTCCTGGCCTTTTTCTCTTTCCCTGAACCACTCCCAATAGGGACCATATTAGGGTTTAATTCATCTGAGAGCCAGGCCGCGTAGCAGGCGTCCTCTGCTGGTGACATCTCCATCCGTGAGTGCGCGGGGAGAGGCCAGGGACTGAGTTTTGAACTCAGAGCTTCGCGCTTGCAAAGCAGGCGCTCTACCTCTTAAAGCACATCTCCAGCCCATTTTGCTCCGGTTATTTTGGGGACTGCTGGTTGTGGGGTGTGCTTCACGGTTTGCCCGGGCTGGCCTTGAACCGCGATCCTCCCGATCTCAGCCTCCCAACTAGCTAGGATTACAGGAGTGAGCGCCCCCGCTAGTCCTTCATTTTTATTTCCCCGGCTAAAGCGAGAAGCCGTTTGCGTATGAAAGAGTTGCTACTACACTGGCCCCCGCTGTCATCAGGAAATGCCAGGGAATAAAATAGGGTGGTGGAGGAGGTGGATGAAGCCCATGAGTTGCTTTTTTTTTTTTTTTTTTTAATTTGGACACATTCTGCTAGTAAAAGGCAGCGGAGGAGAGGCTAGAAAGATGGAGGCATCCCGCGAGCGGCATGCGCCTGAGCTGCGTCCCCAGATTCCCGCGCGGCGCCGAGCCCCAGGCCGCCCAGAGTGCGCATCTCCAGGGACCTCGTGGTCCCCGCGGCCATGCACAGCACCGCTGACTCCTGGACCCTGGGAGTAGCCCGAGGCTAAAGCCATTGATCAGATAAAAACCTCCCCTTGTCACTCTGGTGTGACTCTCAACAGCGATCTTTGAGTTTCTGGAGTGAGCCCTACTGGGGTCCAAGCCACAGTCACTTCCAAAAGCCAGTGTGTGGTCACTGAGTGCCTCCCAGCAGGTTTGATTCTGCACCAAGAAGCAGACGGATAAACATCTGTCTTCAAATATCACCACAGTACTGTTGTTTTCCTGACAAATGTCTTGAAATGTGTCCGAGAGCCAAGCAGCCACAGGGCCGGGAAAGTGGTCCTCCGGCTTTCACGGTTCAGACGGTGGGGGTGGAACATTTACTCTGCTGAAGGGTGATTTGTGGATTTTAGGCTTCTTCTTGGCAGGTCCTTTTACATAGAGGAAGACATTCTTGTTAAATTTTTGGTCCCTATTCAGCAAATACTTATTTATGAAGTGTCCACTATGAAGTGCTTACCAGTGCATTCTAGGCACAAAAGCTAAAACAAAGTCCTTGTTCTCAATCTCTCTCTCTCTCTCTCTCTCTTTCTATTCCTCTCCTCCCTCCTTTCCTTTTTACTTTTTTGGTGCTGAGGTTCAAACCCAGGACCTCATCCATGCTAGCTGAGTGCTCTGCCACTGAGCTACACTCCCAGTCTATGAACTTACATTTTAATGGGTGCAAGGAAGGGGTAAACCCTAACAGCAAGTCAGTCTAACACATCAGGAGGTGATCGGATGTCAGGCAGGGTAAGCAAGAGAGTGACGAGGAAAAGCCACTTTAAGAACTAAGACCATGGGGTTGGGCTTGTAGCTCATTGGTACAGTGCTTGCCTAGCACGTGTGGGGCCCTGGGTTCAATCCCCAGAAAGAACTGAGAATGTAAGCCACTTTCATGGAAACCTAGGAACAGAGCAAGCCTAAGGCAGGAGTGTGGGGAGACTTCTGGGGTGCCATGGGGTAAGGTGGGGTGGGGGTGAACATCTGGAGCCGAGGGAAGGAGGGAATGTGCAAGGAAATCAATGTGAGTCAATGCCCTGTTTAGCTATCCTTATCTCAACCAGCAAAAACCCTTGTCGCTTCCTATTATTGCTTATACTCTCTCTACAACAAAATTAGAAATAAGGGCAAAATAGTTTCTGCTGGGTATTGGTGGGGGAGAGGGAGGGAGAGGAGTGGGTGGTAAGGGAGGGGGTGGGGGCAGGGGGGAGAAATGAACCAAGCCTTGTATGCACATATGAATAATAAAAGAAAAAGGAAAAAAAAAAAGGAGGGAATGTGCAGGAGATGGGCTAAAGAAAAAAAAATGGATCCATGTCACTTCTTAAAATGGTAAGGTATGTGAGGAAAACAGTCTTTTCTGTCACAGCGTGTTGCCATCTTAGCTGCTTGCAGTTCTGGGTTCCATTTTCGCACAGAAACTTTTGCACAGAAATTACTACGTACCCCACCCCCAAATTCCAAGTGCAGCATTAGCCCATGGCGGCCAGACTGTGCACCAGAACCGAGCAATCTGAGTGCAGGGGCGGGGCCTGTGGTCCCCTCCTCTTGCAGTGCCACGTGCCTGCGGTGCAGTGCACCCTTCTGCACAAGCAGATTTTACCTTGCGGACAGAATTGTTTCTGTGTCTTCGATTGTGACTCCGGTGGTCTTCGGGGGTCTTATCTCTAACAGGTAGTCTTGAGTGTTATGGAGAGGGTCTTTAGCAAGACACTGAACAGTGAAAGTAATACTGAGGCTTCTTAGTGGAAGAAAGGATACAGTCTTATCGGTGACGGCAGGTCATCCTAGAGAGGGGATTGACAAGACTTTTTTCTGTCCCACCTTTATTGGAGTTAAGGGGAAGTTTGTTTGGTTCGTTTGTTTGGGGGCTGGTACTGGGGATTGAACCTTGGGCGTCAGGGCATGCTACGCAAACACTTAACCACGGAGCTCCATCCCTAGCCCGAAGAAAAGCCCTTACAGAGTCTAGTATGAATTTATTTACCAAGAGAGCATGGGGTTTTTGTCAATTATATCTCATCACAACCCTACCACAATCGTGCACATGCCTTTACCCACTGAGTTTCATCCTTATCTGTTTCCATTTTGGAAAAATCTTTTACTTTAAGACAAAACCCTATTTTACTATGCAAAAACCTTTTATCTAGAAAAAGGGCTTCACTTTTGCAAGGCACTGCTCTATAGCTTGAGCCACACCTCCAGCCCATTTTTGTTCTGGTTATTTTGAAGATGGGGATCTCAAAAACTATTTGCCCAGGCTGGCCTCAAACCATGATCCTCACAATCTGAGCCTCCCAAGTAGTTAGGATTACAGGCATGTACCATCAGTGCCTGGCTCATAACTTCCTTATGCCTCCTCATGCCCTACCATACTCCATCCATTGTACCTCAGCACGAACCCTAACACAATCCTCCTGCAATGTGCTTTTAGCTGGCTGTTTTTGCCCTCATCTGACATTTTTCATTTTGGAACAATGCTTTGCTTTTAGGACAACACGTTATTTCAGTACAAAATCTTTTTTTTAATTAAAAAATGCTCTCCTTTATAACTTTTTTGATGTCTCTTCATCTCATACTTACTGGTTTCTTTTTTTTTTTTTTAACCCAAACCATATTTATGACCGAATGAAACAAATAAAGATCACCTATGCACACATGGCTGAAGATAATACGCAAATTTTGCTGGCCCTTAGACTTTTTTTGGGGGGGGAGTGGATACTGGAGTTTGAACTCAGAGCTTCTCTAGGCAGGTGCTTTACCAGCAGAGCCACCTTGCAGTCCTTTGTGGTCTGGTTACCTTTGAAATGAAGTCTTGCTTTTTGTCCAGGCTGGCTTGGACAGTGATCCTCTTACTTTAGGCTTCTTGCTATAACTGGGATGACAGGCACAGCCACCACACCCAGCTTTTTTGTTGAGATGGGGTCCCATTAACTTTTTTGCTTGGTCTAGCCTGGAACCATGATCCTCCCGATCTCAGCCTCCTAAGTAACTAGAATTACAGACTCTGCTTGGGTTTTTGTTTTGTTTGGTTTTTTTGGTGATTCAGGGGTTTAAACTCAGGGCTACACACTTGCTAGGCAGGCGCTCTTCCTCCACTTGGATTTTTTAAAGGGAGAGTTTTTACATTCTTTTTCCTTTAGTCTTGCAGAAGTCTAAAAGACTTACAGAATGTACATTCCAGCTAGGACTGGCTAACAAAACTTCCAAACATCATGAACAGCAAAACTATCTTAATACAAACAAAAAGAAGGCGGAAGGGAGAAAAAAATACACAGAGAGCTCCAAATCTTTAATAGTAACCCTGTAATTATAGTTAGCATACAATAGGCAAATTGATGGGTAATTATTTGGCTTTTTAGAAATGAGAGAGGAGGGATAAACCTCCGTGTTGTGCAGTTTGTAAGATAATAGTCCAGAATGAGAGAGTAAAACTGAAAAGATGGTTTCCCCTCTCCCCGCCTCCACTGCCATATCTGTAAGGAATCAGATAGGCTTACCAAAATCAGAGGAAAATAAAGTCACCTGCTCCTGAGTAGGGGTCTCCTTGAGTCTCCTGGCTTAGCTTGCTAAAATATGTCATTGGATTCAGGTCTTTGGATCCAAGGGGCCAGGAAGATCTTGGTCTTATCAGAAAAAGAATTCAAGGACAGACATAGAGGAGACATGAGCAAAAGCAGGCTTATGATTGCAAAGCAAAAGGGCACCCTCAGTCAGGAGGAGGGAGGCTCCGTGCCGAGGGCCCCAAGACCTCAAGCTTTTGTTAGGGTCTGTAGACACGGGGGTGGTCAGTCCTGGAAAACTGGGTTATTAACTTCTGGAGATGGACTGTGTCCCAACTCCTCCTACAAGGTGGGAGGGGGAGGTCTTGGCTTTGCATGGTCAAACTGGGGCTGTTATTTTCCATGGGCCCCAGAAGTTGTGGGTCAGGGAGACCCTGATGTATGTCATGAGTCATTCTGTGAATGTCAGCAATCCGGGATGTGATTCCTGATCAACACCCAAGCTGTCATTCTCAGCCATCAGGTTTTCTAACCCCCTGCCTTGCCCCTATATCCTGAGTGTAGGGACTGATGCAGTGGGGTGGGGTGTGGCAGCAGAAGAGATTGGCTCACCTAAAAATATAACAAGAAAAAGTGGGAATGAAAGCCAAGAAGCAAGATGGGAATGGATGGATGAGAAATGACGAAGAGAAGACATCGGGGTGTGTTCACCTTCCCATAACTGTGACAAAATACCTGAAGTAAGGATTGTATAAAGAAGAAAGATTAGAGCCGGGTGGTGGTAGCTCATGCCTGTAATCCTAACTTCTCAGGGAGCAGAGATCAGGAGAATCTCAGTTTGAAGCCAGCCCAGGAAAATTGTTCAAGAGATCTTATCTCAAAAAAACCCATCACACAAAAAAAGGGCTGGTGAAGTGGCTGGAGCAGGAAGAGCACCTGCCTAGCAAGCATGAGCCCCTGAGTTCAAACTCCTGTGCCGCCAAGAAAAAAAGAAGAAGAAGAAAGATTGGACTGGGATTGTGGCTCAAGCAGTAGGGCTCTTGCCAGAGCACTTGCCTAGCAGCAAGCACGAGACCCTGAGTTTAGTCCCTGGTATTGACAAAAAAAAAAAAAGAGGAAAGGTGTATTGTACTCACAGCTCTGGAGATTTCAGTCTGTGGTCAATGGTCCATTGCTTTTGGGCCTGAAGTGAGCACATCACTCCAAGAGCATGTCGTGGAAGAAGCTGCCCACTTTGTGGAAGCAGAAAGGGGAAGAGGAGCAGGCCAGGGTTCCAATATCCCCGACAAGGTTGTGCCCCCATGACTTAATCTCTTTCCCTTAAAGCTTCCTCCTAAATGTTCTGCACTGCAGCCTCCTATAATACTACAGGCTGGGACCAAGCCTTTACATCTGGGCCTCTGGGGGACACACATATCTTTAGCAAGGGACAAGTGAGTATTTTGGCTAAACTGCTCTCACAGCATTCTTTCTGAAGCCAGGTTCGAGTGATCAAGGATCACCCAGGAGAAAGACAAGGGTGAAGAACCTGATCAGATAGTGAGGGCAATTAGGTATGAGGACGGGGTCTGGCCAAATCGACTTAAGGGGTTGCCAAAATGTGGCGACATAGGGAAAGGACAGACACTGAAGGCTGAGGCCTAGCTGGAAAGAGGAGTCAGAGAAGCCTGACTAAAGTTTGGTCAAGGAGAGAGTCAATGAGATGAAATCAGTGAAGAGGAGGGTTCCAGAGAAGCTGTTGACTTGGATTTGAAAGGTGCACTCTGTGATGAAACCCACTGAAAGTTGTGAAGAGCGGGGAGTAGCTAGAGGGCTGAGAAAGAAATAGAGGGGTGAATCTGATCAAAGTACATCATATGAACATATCAGACTGAAACCCCTTTGTACAATGAATTTACACTGAGAAAAAGAAGGAGGACTGTAAGGCTCACTCTGCCTGCTGTGAAGGGAATAAACTGTCAGGGTCCAGGCCAAGGCAGTTAACCTGCTTTCAGGTAGTTTAGGTGAATGATGACCATGGCTTGGACCCAGGTGTTGGCAGTGAAAACAGCAAGACATGGTCATTGCCTAGATATATTTTGAAAATAGATCCTGGTCTCACAGGACCCAAAGGTGATGGAAATCCTGTTTAAGAAAATGAATAGCAAACTATGAAGCCAATGTTGGGTCTGATAGTGACTAGTGAAAAGAGACCTTAGGTTGGGGTTCAGTGACACCCCTTCCCACCTCCTCGGAGTAAAATTCAAGAGTGTACTTGAGTAGAAAAAACAGTACATCTTTATTTTCATTAGCCAGTAACAGAAATTTAGCATTGTCTCCAGCATGAGTGTAAACAACACACCACACAGGTAAGAGAAATACCTGTGACTTTGTCACTAATGGAAGTCAGGTATGAAAATAATTGTGCTGGTATCTTGGGATATCATGAATACTTGTCATTTCTTTATACCTCAGTAGTTTTTCTACCTGCCATGGATCTTCCTAAGTAGGAATAACTTTGCACTAAAGAGGCAAACCTATTAGTATAACACAAATTTCTTTCTTTAATATTATGATAACTATTTCAATGTAATTGGTATATTTTGTAATCACATCTACTTACAAATTTTAAAGCATTTTTTTTGGCTGTGCTGGGGATCAAACCTAGGCTTGTGCATGCCAGGCAAGCGCTCTACCACTGAGCTACATCCCCAGCCCCAGATCGTCCTCTTCGAGAAGAGGTTCATAGGCTTCCCCAGCCTCTCAAAGGTCCATAGCAAAAAAAGGTTGCAGTTGGCAGAGTGGCTCAAGTGGTAGAGCTCCTGTCTAGCAAGTGTGAGGCCCTGAGTTCAAACCCCAGTGCCACCAAAAAAAAAGGTAATGATGGTTAATCTTGATTGTCAACTTAATTGGATTAAGATGCCTTAGGAGATTAGTAAAACACGTATGGATGTGTCTGTGGGCATGTTTCCAGAGGGAATTTACTAAGAGGGGAAGATTTCCCCACAATGTGGGCAGCACCACCCAATAGAGTGGGGACCCAGGGTGTGTGTGTATGTGTGTGTGTGAGCACGCATGCGTGTGTGTGCGTGTGTGTGTGTGTGTTCCTGGCTGCCATGAGATTAGCTGTTCTGCTTTGTCATGTCCTTCTCACCATGATGGACTGAAACCATAAGCAAAAATAAATCTTTTTTCCCTTAAGTTGTTTTGTCACAGCAAGAAAAAGCTGACTAATACCGAAGATTGGTACCAAGAGTTGGGTTGTTGCTGTGACTACTTCTGATGATGTGGTTCAGAAGTTTTTGGAACTGGTTTCTGGAGGAATTTGGAAAAATTTGGAGATATGGGTTAGAAAAGCCCTAGCATACGGCCAGCAGAGTTTAATGGGCAATTCTGCGGGGGGCTCAGAAGACCAGAATGCCAACAGGAATGTAGACAATAAAGACTGTGCTCAGGAGACTTCAGGGGCAAGTGAGGACTCTGTTGGGAGCTGCACTAGAGGCCATAGGTGTTGCGTTACGATGAAGAACGGGTTTACACTTTGTCATTTGCAGTCTTTGGGGAAGGATGAACTTAAAGGTGATGGGCTAATTATTTGGTGGAGGAAATTTCAAGGCAGCCCATCATGCAGACTGTGACATGGCTATTGCTGGCTGCTTTTAGCCAAGTTTGTAGTGGTGGCAGAGCTTGGGGTCTTCCACAAGATGCTAGTCTTGCAGGCATGCAGAATGCAAGATTTGCAGGATATCATGGAAGCTTCCACCCAGATTTCAGAGGAAGGCCTGGGAGACCAGACGATGTGTGGCAGCATCAGGATCCTTTGCAGGTGAGGGTGCAGGACCTTGAGAGGGTGAGGAGTGAATCTGTGAGAGTTGAGCCTAAGCTGCAGTAGAGCCTCCAGGAAGTTGGAGATGCCAGAAACAAGGAACATCTGCTGAGGAAAGCCATAGGCAATGAGTAGAGCCAGCCCAGGATAGGGGCCATATGGGCTACGAGCAGCAAGGTCAGAGGGATGGGGTTGCCCAAGCCTTTTGGAGCTCATGACATGTCTACATGTGCCCCAGCTGCTAGACATAAAGCCCTGAGTTCAAAACCCAGTCTCACACAAAAAATATATATATATATACACCAAATGTTAGAGAACTATAGGATATAATGTTTGCCCTATTGGGTTTTGTTCTTGCTGTGGTCCCATTCTTTCTTTTGGTGTCCCATTTGTCTTTAGGGATGGGAATTCTGTGCCACTGTGTATTAGAAGTATGTAACTTGTTTTGGGTATTTTTTTTTTGTCTTTTTTTGTTTGTTTGTTTCATTTTGTTTTGCAGTACTAGGGTTTGAAATCAGGGCCTCACACTTGCTTGGCAGGTGCTCTACCACTTGAGTCACTCTACCAGCCCTGTTGTTTTTGTTTTTGTTTTTGATTTTTTACAGGGACTCACAGAGTTTGCCTTGAGTCTCAGAGAAAACTTTGAATGTAGGCTTTTGAACAATGTTGGAACTGTTAAGACTAAATATGAAGACTCTTAGAGATGGACTGAATGCAGTTTGCATTGTGAAATGACCTTTTGGGGCACAGGGGTGGATTATTATGTTTTTTGTTTTATTTTGTGGGACTGGCATTTGAACTCAGGGTTTTGTGCTTGCAAAGCAGGCACTCTACCACTTGAGCCACACCTCCAGTCCATTTCATTGTGGTTATTTTGGAGGTAAGGTCTCAAGAACTATTTGCTTGGACTGGCCTCAAACAGCCATCCTCCTGATCTCAGCCTCTCAATTAGCTAGGATTACAGATGTGACCCACCAGCATCAGCAAATGTTATGGTTTAAAGAGATATGTTTGGGTGTCAAGTTGACAAAGGATAGACTTGTCATGATTAATCTCAATTGTCAGCTTGATTGAATTGAGAAATGCCTAGGAGATTAGTAAATCACACTTCTGAGTGTCTGTGGGTACATTTCCAGAGAGGATTAATCAAGGTGAGAAGATCCACCCTGAATGCAGGTAGCACATCCCATAGGTTGGGAGCCTGGATGGAATAAAAGGAGGAGAAAGAAGCTTGCTCACACATGCTTTCTCTCTCTCTGCTTCCTGGTCTCCATGAAGTAAACTTCTCTACTCTGCCACACCCTCTCTACCATGGTAGACTAAAGCTACTGAAACAATGAGCCAAAATGAACCTTTCTTCCTTTAAGTTGTTTTGTTGTCACAGCAACAAAAAGCTAAAACAAGAGTTAAAAAACCTTGATTTAAACTGGGCACTACTGATCCACACTTGTAATCCTAGCTGCTTGGGAGGCTGAGATCAGGAGGATTGAAGTTAAAGGCGAGCCTGGGCAAAAGTTATCAGACCACATCTCAACCAAAGCTGGGCGCAGTGGTACATGCCTGTCCTCCCAAGCTATGCAGGAGACTAAGATCGGGAGGACTGAGATTTCAGGCCAGCCTGGGCAAAAAAGTTTGCAAGACCCCATCTCAATGGAAAAAATCTGGGTATGGTGACATGTGCCTGTCACCCAGCTACAGCAGGAAACATAAAATAAAAGGATGATATACAAGCCAGCCTGCGCAAAATAGCAAGACCAAATCTCCAAAACAACCAGAACAAAAGAGGGCTGGAGGCATGGCTCAAGCAGTAGAGCACCTGCCTGGAGAAGCCCTGAGTTCAAATTCCAGTACTGAATGAAAAAAAAAAGCCTTGATTTAGAATGAGAAAATTACACAAAATGTTCAAATTTTAAAGTTCAGCAAAATCACATAATATTTGTATGAATTATCTGCCACATCTCAATATTTTTCCATTTTTCTTTTAAATTGCAAACTGCTTGGCCAGCTCTTCATTTTACAGATATTTACAAAACATATGGGCCGTGCAGGAGGAGCTCCAGCTCCTTCAAAAACTCAGAAAGATCTGGCAATCCTGGGCCCTCATCCCAGGATTCTCACAAAATGACACCATAACACAATTTCACGTGGAGTTTTACCCACATGAGAGTAGACAGATTTCCCGTCCACCAGCTTCTGGGTCCCCATATTATCTCTTTGTTTCCCCTCCACTATCTACACACTTCCTATATTTGGCTCTTGAAGTTTATATCATGATACGACTTCTGACCTTTAAAGCCACAAGTCACAATTCTGGGTGAATTGTCACAACAGGTGGTAGGAAAGTTTCTGAAGTCACTCCAATACTTGCAGGGCTGGTAGTAATTTAAGCAGTAATGCAAATGAATGAAAATACATCCCACTAAACACCAACTAAATGTACCCCAACTCAACTTCTCTGTAGCTGGATTCCAGACATCCCTGTGGCCACTTCACTGTCACCCAATCCCAGAGGGAGAGTGACAGAGAGGGAATCAAAATAATAGTATGCAACCTTAACTGACTACAGAGTATTTTTTTCTTTTGCAAATTTTGAACAAACATTGAGTCTCAGGATGGACCAGGTAAGAGTCCTAGCTTTTTTTTTTTATTGGCAGTACTGAGATTTGAACTCAGTACCTCAAGCTTGCTAGGCAGGTTCCACGCCCCCAGCCCTTTAGGCTTTAGTTTATTTTCAGATAGGGGCTCATGCTTTTTCCCACAGAAAAAGCCTCTGCCTCCTGAGTTGCCCAGATTACAGGTATGTACCACCATGCCCAGCTTTCTTTTTTTGTTTTTTTGGGGGTTTTTGAGGTAGGGTCTTGTTAACTTTTTTTTGTGAGGGGAGTCTGTACTTGCCTGGAACCAGTATCCTCCTATCTCTACCACCCAAGTAGATGGGATTACAGTTGTGTGCTACCATGCCTGCCCCTTCCAAGCTTTTCTTGAAAAGCCAGAAGACAGGACACTGTTGGGCATCACCCCACTTAGGACACAGCCTTCAGCCAGGGCACATTTCACCCATCATATCCCAGCCTATTTCTCTTGGCCATGTGACCTGCCAGCCCCTGTAGTTACTGGAGTTTACAACCATGCAGACCATCAACACTGACTGTGGGCTGGGTGCCGGTGGCTCCCACCCATAATCCTAGCTATTTGGGAGACTGAGATCAGGAAGATCCCGGTTCAATGCCAGCCCCAGCAAATAGTTCATAAGCCCTCATCTCCAAAATAAATGGAGCAAAATGAACTGGAGGTGTGGTTTGGGGGTAGAGCGCCTGCTTTGCAAGTGTGAAGCCCTGAGTTCAAATCCCAGTCCCACCAAAAATTTTTTTAAAAGACTGAGGGCAGCCTGTTCTCTGGCTAGAAGACAAGTTTTACCAGTGCCTCCAAATGAAGGTTTGTCCAGCCCTCACTGAGATTAAGAGTAGACAGAATAAATTAACCCAAATAACTCATCTGCCAAAAATGTCTGTCTTAATTTAAGTAGGAAAGAAATCCAGAAACTCATTAATATTTACCACAGCAAGGAGCTGAGCACATAGAGTAGTTTAATCAAAGCTGATGTGAACGTACTACAGTCAGTGATGGATTCTGAGCCAGGACGAGGAGGGAGCCCTGCTAGTAGGAGCAGCTGTGTTCTGGATCTTTGACGGTACTGCAGCCCTTCTATCTTCAACCTCTGCCTCCTGCAGCTAGCACTACAGGTGTGAGCCACCACACGCACAGGTGCTAACATTTTTTACATTAAAATTTTTTTTCGGTGGTACTGGGGTTTGAACTTGGGGCCTCACACTTGCTAGATAGGCACTCTACCACTTGAGCCATGCCACCACCCCAAAGGATTTCATTTAGGTTATTTGCCCCCCCACACACTTTTTTTTTTCTGATGGGATTGGGGCTTGAACTCAGGGCTTCGAGTTTGCAAAGCAGTCACTCCATCACTTGAGCCACATCTCCAGTCCCTAACATTTTTAAAAAAGCATTTTAGAACCTAGAAGACTTGGCCCACAAAGAAAAGAAATAAGAAATAAAAGTAAAAACAAACAACCAAAAGATACTTGGCCCAAAGTCAGTCATCTTTTTTTTTAATTATGGAAAATTTTAATAATATAAAGTACCCCCATCCTCTAGCATCAATAATTATCAGCACCAATCTTGTTTCATACGCATCACCATTCACTTCTCCCTTTCTACCTTGTTCCAAAGCAAGTATTAAAGATAATGTTCTCTGAAAGATTAAGACTCTAAAAAAGAAAAACCCAAATACCTCTATAATATTATCAATGGCTTAAATTAATTCTCTTAGTTACAATCAGGACCCAAATAAAACCCATTTATCGCAATTGGTTGATCTGTCTTTAAAGACTCTTAATTTACAGTTTACATCTGTCTTTTTTCTTTTAATTTATTCGTTAAAAACAATAATAAATGAACCCAAGTTGTTCGTCTTAAAATTCCCCAGTTAGCACTTTTATGATGGTATCAAGGTCATGTAGCCTAATGCATCCTCTGCCCAGAGTTGCTGGCATTTGATGTTTGACCAGATTCAGGTGTGATCTTTCCTACAAAATCATTTTGTTGGTGGTGGTATACTCACATCAGGAGACATGTAGTGAGTACCCGTTTATCTCTTTTTGTGATATTACTAATCATTGATGATATCTAGATAGGAATGGATACTTCATAATGGAATTTCAGGTCAATGGGGGGATGGTTGTTTGGGGTACAGAGAAGCAGGGCATCTTGGCACCTACTAAGTGACACCCTCAATAGCTGAATGTGGTGGTGCATGCCTGTAATCTCAGCTACTCAGCAGGTGAAGGCAGGGAGAGCTCAAGTTCAAGGTCAGCCCAGGCAAAAAAGTTAACTAGACCCTATCTCAAAAACAAAACGAAAGGACTGGGGACATAGCTCCAATAGCAGAGCACTTGCCTAGCACGTGTGAGGCCCTGGGTTCAATCACCAGTACCACAACAAACAACAAAAAAAGCCCACTTCAATCACGTAAGGATAGAGCTGTTCTTAGTCTTTTTTCATACAGGGTTGGCCCTAGGGAGCCATTATAACCATTCTTAGCTTTCTTCTCTCAAAGTCATTTACTCGTTCCCTTTTTCCAAACACCCCATGCTGACCCTCTCCAAGCCACCAGGGATGCCAAGGATCTAGCAGAAGAGACAAGAACTCTAACCTAAAATGAAACAAGGTTATTGCCAAAAGAATGGTGTCACCAAGCTGGGGGCTGACACTTCTAACTGGGGAGAAGAAAGAGGCCTTTGTGGGCTTCAGTTAGCACCCCAAATAACCCTCCCTCCATTGAAACTAGAAATATCAACAGGATTCATCTGGAGTACTACACTGCAAAATAAAGGGAACAGGCACTAGTTAATACCCAGTAGCATCCCTCAATTTCAACATCCTTACGATGAAGGCAGAACTGATCTGTACTGACGAAAGTAGTGTGATTGCCTAGAACCAGGAACGAAAGAAATCTTTTGGGTGGGTGACAGAAATTTCATTGGCCCGCACATCATTCAAAACTTATCAAGTTGTACGCTTTATTTTTATTTTTTTGGCAGTGCTGGAGTTTGAACTCAGGGCCTTATATTTGGTAGACATGCGCTCTACTGCTTGAGCCACTCCACCAGCTTGCTTCTGTGTTGGGTATTTTTGAGATAGGGTCTTGCTAACTATTTGCCCAGGCTGGCTTCAAAACACAGTCCTCCTGATTTCTGCCTCCTGAGTAACTAGGATTATAGGCATGAGCCACTGATGCCCAGTAAATTTATACACTTTAAATGGATGCCGTTTACTGTACATAAATTGAACATTAATAAAGTTGATTTCTGGAGTCTGGGTATTTAGCTTGGTGCTAGAGTACTTGCATAGCATGTGTAAGGCCCTGGGTTTGATCCCTAGTGAAAGAAAAGAAAGAGAGAGACAGACAGACAGACAGGGGAAGAGGGAAGGAGGGAGGAAGGAAGGAAAGGAGGGAAGGAGGGAAGGAAGGAAGGAAGGAAGGAAGGAAGGAAGGGAAAGAAAGAAAGAAAAAAGAAAAAAAAAGAAAAGAAAGTGGATTTTTTTTTAAAGCAAGGTTTTTGAAAGTCAAGCCAAAGTTGTGCAAGGTGTTGGAAATATGGTGAAATGCTTGGGTTCCAAGATTCAAAATTCAAAAACTAGATAAAGTTCAGGCCAGAACAGACTACAGCGTAACTACACAACGTGTAGTCCACGACAAGGCAGAGGCGGAGAATGATCATTTAGAGGCTTGGAAGGCAATTTGACAGACTATTGTATTTTTATTGAATCTAAAAATAAAACTGAATAATCAAATACTAAAAAGTTAGAACTACATTTTGTATGTTTTTATTTGCAAATAACATTTTGAGTAACTCATACTTATTTACAAAAGTTGCCAATCCAGAACAAATTGGAAATTTAAAGAAAATCAGCCCTTCACCACAGATAGTCTAGAAAACACTGGACAAACCAGAGAAATGCAAGGCAAGATTTTTCATTTAGGTTAAATTGTTAAGAGAAAGAGTGAGGGTTAAAAGCTGTTTGCTAATAGGTACATTATAAGCATATATGGAAATGTCATAATGAAACCCCCTGTACAACTAATATATGCTAATAAAAACTAAAACAAAATAAAATAAAAAGTTGTCTTCAGCCAGGCACTGGTGGCTCATGCCTGTAATCTCAGCTACTTGGGAAGCTGAGGAGGATTAAGGTTTAAGGCCAGCCCCAGCAAATAGTTCATGAGACCCCCATCTCAAAAAAATAAGCTGAGCAGAATGGACTGGAGATGTGGATCAAACAGTGGAGCACCTGCTTTGCAAGCACGAAGCCCTGAGTTCAAACCTCAGTCCCACCAAAAAAAAAAAAGTTGTCTACTAAGAACCTGAGATTTGCCCACAGGCTGACAGTGTGAAGGAGTGTCGGTGGCCAGGGAGAGTGGCTCTAAAGTAACACTCTAATTGCAGCGCTATTGGGTTCAGACTCCTGCAGCACTCCCAGACCTTGTGCTATGTTCAGATTAACTTCTAGGCTGCTATTAAATAAAGAAGAAATAAAGATCAAAGAGGGAAAATTGAAGCTTTCTTCCTCTTTTGCTTATCTCCTCTAGCACCTGAAATACCATCAGATTTTTTAAGAACTTATTTATCCATAAGGGAAATGCTTTAAAGAAACCTAAGAAAGAAAAAGCAAAGTCTAATGTTACCAGGCACGGCAGGGAATTGTCTCCCGTAGGGGCAGGTGACAGAACTTGGGCTTTGTGTCTAACCATGCACCACGTCCTCATACAATACCCACCTCTTCCTCTGAGCCTTGCACCGCTCCTCCGAGCCATACACAGCCTGCCGTGATGGTGCACAGCGCCTCAGAACCAGAATGCTCATAGATTCTTAAGGCACGAAGATAATCAGCAAGAAAGCAGCCATGTAACACAACAGCACATTGTTCTCAGGGCTAGTGACTTTTTGTTTTTTGGCAGTACTGGGGTTTGAACTCACACTTGCTAGGCAGGTGCTCTGTCGCTTGAGCCACTTCACCAGCCCTTTTTTGTGTTGGGTATTTTCGAGATAGGGTCTCAGGAACTATTTGCATGGGCTGGCTTTGAACTCTGATCCTCCCGATCTCAGCCTCCCAAGTAACTATGATTACAGGTGTGAGCTACCAGCGCCCAGCTGGCTAGTGGCTTACAACTCCAGTCTCTGGCTTGCCTATGTCCAGGCTCACATCTCTGTGGCAGGCAGCCAAGGATGTTCTGTTGAGATTCTGAACCATGTTAATGAGATTAACTATGTAAAAACTGCTTCAGTCAATAAAACATTGTGCAAATATGATAAAGGAATTCTGGCTTCCTTCACTCCAGAAGCTAACACATGTGCCTTTCCCCATGTGGCCTGTAGACTCTCAACACACAGCCACATGCTAACAAGAGAAGTCTTGGCTGGGGGTGGGGAGGGGAATCAGTTGCTCACATCTGTAATCCCAGCTACTCAGGAGGCAGAGATCAGGAGGATTGCAGTTCCAGGCCACCCCAGGCAAAAAGTTCATGAGACCACATCGCAACCAATTGCTGGGCACGGTGGCACATGCCTGTCATCCCAAGCTACACAGGAAGCTAAGATCTGGAGGACTGAAACTCCAGGCCAGCCAGGGCTAAAAAGCTTGTGAGACCCCATCTCAACGGAAAAAAGCTAGATGTGGTAACATGTTTCGTCATCCCAGTGATGTCAGGAAGTTTAAAATAGCAAGGTCACAGTCTAGGCTGGCCAGGGCAAAAAGTGAGAACTTATCTCCAAAAAGAGCAAAAAGGGCTGCTCAAGTGGTAAAGCTTCTGCCTAGCAAGCACAAAGCCCTGAGTTCAAACCCCAGTACTGCCAAAAAATAAAAAGATCTTGGCTAGTGACCTAAGTGTAGGAGTCATTGTGGTTCTAATCACCAGAACCATTCTAGAATAATTACCCATTACCAAAATACTGTTGGGTAATAAGCCACCTCAAAACTTAGTGATTTAAAACAACATCATCTACTTAAGAATGTGGGTCAGCAATGTCAGCCAACCTCAGCAGCCACCCTGGCCATGGGCTTTTTGGGGGGTTTTGCTGTCAGCTGCAAGGTCGGTTGGATGCTCTAGGATTCATTTCTACTCTCTTGGTCTCCCCTCCTCCAGAAGCTAGCCCAAGGGTGTCCTCCTGGGGAGGCAGTGCTTGGAGAGAGAGCAGAAGAGCTCTCAAGGTTTCTTAAAGCCATGACTTAGAGCCACCGCATCAGCACCTGTCTCATTCTCACAGTCAAACAAGTCACAAGGCTGGTGGTGGAGGGGCAGGAAATAGATTTCATGCTTGGTAGGAGGAGCTACAAAGTCACACTGCCAAGAGCAGGAGTACAGGGGGGTCCTGAGGCTGTCAAGGCAACCAGCCTGTCCCAACTCTGAGACATTCTCTACCTGGCTGTACTGGAGTTGTCTGAGCTGTTTTTTCTCTGTAGAAGGAACACAAAGAAGCTGCCTGTGATTAGCTTATGAGACAGGCAAGGTTGATCTAATGATACTGGGCTTCAGTTAGAACAAGAACCTCAGTGGGAAGGAGGTAGGCCCAAGACACACCACACACCAGGGTGGAATGAAGGGGAGAAAACAGAGTGAAGCAGGCTGAGGCAGGCAGATTTTTGAGTCTGAGGCCAGCCTCATAATGAAATTGAGGCCAAGATGGGGTACATGGTGAGAACTTATCTCAAAAAACCAATGGGGAAAGAAGGAAGGAAGCAGGGGAGGGAGGGAAGGAGGGATGGAGGTAGAGAGAAAAGAAAAACAAAGAAAGAAAACAGAGGGTCCAGGCACACAGAGAAGGAAAACAATAAACTTCAGCCATATTCTGAGCCCTCTGCAGAAGCCAAGTCACAAAGTTAAAAGACTCCACCTACTCTCTGGTGCTTTCACACAGCCCTGGCCTCTATGAAGGGAAGTGTGAAAAACATCCCAGAACAAGCTCTGTCTTTGCCACATTGATTATTCCTTAGGACCTTTCTCACAACTAGGTCACGTCAGCACCTGCTAGCCTGGATGACTTGGGAAATCTTTTTTTCTGTCTGTTACAGACCATGTCTACCTCTTTTTGGCTTCTCCCAGGGGGAAAGGAGACGCCTGGGATGTCTTTAGCATTAGCCAACTGGCAGGTTTCACGCTCATAGCCTGGCCTCAGGGTGGCCATCCTCCTTCCAAAAGGGCACCCCTTGAAAGCGCTGTGCTCTGTGTCTGGCATTCCAGGGGCAGGCCCGGTGCATTGCCCATGTAACCTTTTACCCCCTCTGACTGAGCACCTCTCCCTGAAACAGGCCAACAGGAAAGTTCCAGCTTCCAATACCTGCACCAACCCTGCATTTTCAAAGTTCTGTTTTGGAAACTAAAAGAATTTCAGCACCCAGAAATTCCACATAGCACAGGACAGTGTTAGCCTCACCCATTTCAAAGGGACCTGGGCTGCTTGCTCCCCTGAAGCAGACTCTGGGAGAAGAGAGAGATTTAAGTGAGTCTTTTTTGGTTTTGGTTTTGGTGGGACTGGGGTTTGAACTCAAGGCTCTGTGCTTGCAAAGCAGCACTCCACCACTTGAGTCAAGCCACCAGTCCATTTTGCTCTGGTTATTTTGAGATGGGGTCTTGAGAACTATTTGTCTGCACTGGCCTCAAATCTTGATCCTCCTGATCTCAGTCTTCCAAGTAGCTAGGATTACAGGCATGAGGTACCAGTGCCTGGTTTACATGAGTCCTGATGAAGACCTGAGGGTCTGAAGGCCTCTTAAGTGTAAACTGATAGACGGTGAATAGTGGACCACGGGGTCATCCACTTCCATCATCTCATTTCAATGAGGGCACTGTGTAGCCTTGTGGCTGCTGGCTGCCAGTCCAGGGTTGACTCACAGATCCATGTTGCGAGCTGTCATCAAACCACCAAGGGTGTGATGGGAAGGAAATTTTGAGTAAAAACACAGGATTTGAGAATAGCTACCAGAAAGTAGGTAATGCAAGCAAATGAGCTTCAACATATTCTTTTTTTTTGTTTAAGTGAAAATTTTATTTCTTCCTTCAGATTCTTCCAATTATTCAACATTATCTCCTCCTTAATCTCTGGGTTTTTTGTTTGTTTTTGTTTTTGGCGGCATTGGGGTTTGAACTCAGGGCCTCATGTTTGCTAGGCAGGCATTTTTATCCCTTGAGCCACTCTACCAGCAAACATTCTTTTTAAAAGCACCTTTATTTTTATTTATTTATTGCTATACCTAAGTTTGAACTCAGGGGCTTCAAGCTAGACAAGTACTCTAACATTCGAGACCCACCCCAAGTTCTTTTTGCTTTATTTTTCAGATAGAGTCTCACAGTTTTTGGCCCCGGGCCAACCTCAAACTGCAATCCTACACCTCCCATGTGGCTGGGATTACAGAGCTGTACCACCACAACACTTTTTGTCCAGGTTGGCCTTAAATGACAATCCTCCTGATCTCCAATCTCCACTTCCCGAGTAGCTGTGATTAACACTGTTATTATATAATTATTTATTTACTTTTGAGACAGTCTTGCTGTGTAACGCAGGCTGGCCTCAAACTCACCATCCTCCCGCCTCCACACCCAGCATGTACCCCACACTCAGCAAAACAAAACTCTTTTATTTTTAGTTGATACATAGCAATTGTACATAGTTACAGTGCACAATGTGATTTTCAATACATGTATATATACACCGTGTGACGATCATCAGATCAGTGACTGGCATATCCTTTCTTTGTGTTGGGAGTACCTGAAATCCTCTCTACAAGCTGTCTGGAAATACACAATTAACTGTTGTCAACCATGTTATCCCACAGTGCTACAGAATATTAGAAGTATTCCTCCCTAAGGGAGGGGGTAGGGGCAGTGGGGAGAAATGACCCAAGCCTTGTATGCACATATGAATAATAAAATTTTTTAAAAAAAAGTATTCCTCCCTCCAGCCTCACTCCTGTACACACTCACCATCCTCCCTCCCATCCCATCCCCCCCCCACCCGTCCCAGAACATATTCCTGAAACATTGTCTGAAGCCTGCACAAAAGTCAGAGACAGTGAACAGGCCTCCTGTGTGCCATACTGATTCACAGCAGAGGCTCAAATTCTAGGAATGTCTCCTGGCACCTGCTCCTAATGACTCTGCACTTACCAATAGGTAAGCACCAGGATCTTTTTTAGAAGATTCAAGGCTCAGAGAGGTTAAGACGCTCCAATTCTGATAGCTAGTAAGCCCAGATTTCCACATATCACACCGCATACTCCTGTTACCGGTGGTGGCCTTAGAAGACCCTGGTCCAGAAGATCTCAGGTTCCTGTGTCTTGGAACAGAACACTGGACAGAGACACAGATTGCCAAGCAGTAGTAGCATTTTATTGAAAGGGAAAGAATAGTCATCCCAAAAGAAAGAGCTGTGGGCCATGGCCAGGTGGCAGAGAATCCCCCATCTTTGTTCAAATAGTAATTTATAAGTTGTAAGGGCAAATGGCAGGAAAAATCTGGTTCTCTGCAGGAGGAGCTAGGGTGATTGACAGGTGTGATTGACAAGCTCTTGTTACACAGCACGGGGCATTCTGCACAGGAGCCTATGATGATCCCCAGATTTTTAATTGTATGCATAAGATGCAACCGATATTCATAAGCCCTTATATTCAGAGAGGCCAAATAGAGGACAGATTTCTCTTTACTGTATGGGCCATTTTCTGATCTGAACCTGCCAAGAGACTCCCCTGACTTTTGGGGGAGGTTTACAACTGCAGAAGAATTAGTTGTAAGTGAGGAAATGTCCAAGGGTGGTGTTGGACAGGGACTAGGAGGAGTTCAGCATGCTGAGGAGTGTCAAGTCTCATACTGGGTGTTTTTCTTTCCCTATTACCAGCCTGCCCCAGTTCCTCATTGAAATGACTTTTTTCTTATAAATCTGCCAAACTGATGCAAAACCACTACCATCTTTCATTTCTTTCAGTGGATTGAAAATTGAATTTTTTGAAATTCCATTTTAAGAAGGCAAGTATCTACAGGAAAAATCAGATGCTGAAACTTCCAGTGTGCAAAGGAAGAAAAGGGAGCCAAACTAAATTCCTGTGAGTCCAAAACCCAACAGACAACCAGAGGTATTTACAGGGCTGACAGACCTACCCTGCAACAGTGGTTTTTAAAAAAAAAAAAAAAAAAAGACTTTGGAGTTTTAGCTGGCAGAAAGCCCAAGACAGGTGACTGCGAGATGTCCTTACCCCCAAAAAAGCAAATGCAAGTTCAGGCCGCCTTTAAGATATTATTGCTTTAACACGGCACTAGGAAAATGTGGCCAAGCCACACCTGGATAAGCAGAGGGCATTGGAGCTCCTTGCTTAGGAGGGGTGTGCCCAGAGCCCCGGGCAGTGGAGGGGTTATTACTTGACTTATGAGATGCCTTTCTGCATCTATGTTTATGTTGAGCAGGAAGACAGCATGGCAAGCCAGCTGTGATGGCTGCTCTGTTTCCCACTCAGTCATTCCATGAACTCATTCCTCTCAATGGTTCCTGCTGCGACATCCCCAGAGGGCAGCAGAATCCCCAGAGAGATTTTTAAATGCTAGACATTCTGATCTGGGTGTGATGACACCTGTAGTCCCAGACACCCAGGATGCTTAGACAGGAGGATCCCTGGAGCCCAGGAGTTCAAGAGCAGTGTGGGCAGCATAAGACCTCCAACTCTTAACAACAACAAAAGAAGCTGGACATTCTGATTCAATACGTGTGGTTTATCTGTATTAATCAACTGGGGATAATTAACTTATAAAAGAGAAAAGTTTTATTTTGGTTCATGGTTGTGAAGTTTCAGTCCATGACCAAGTGGCCCCCATTGCTTTTGGCCTCTGACAAAGCCAACACGTCATGGTGAGAGTGCATGGTGGTATAAAAACACTTGCCTCACTGCCAGGAAGGACAGAAAGAGACAGAGGCAGAGACTGGGGTCCTACAATCTCCTTTGTGTGCATGTTCCCAATGACCTAAGGTCCTCCCACTAGGCCCCGCCTCTTAAAGGTTCCACCCCTTCCCATAAAAATCATCCTGGGACCAAGCTTTTAACACATGGGCCTTTGGGGACACTCATCCAAACTACAGCTGGTACAGAAAGCTGAGCATTTTAGAAAATGGAATGTATTTAATGAATAGCAAATGCATTCACATAACTTAAAAATTGTGAAAGGTACAGAGTGAAAAGTCTCTTTTCTGGGGTGTTTCTTTCTGGAGACATTCTATGCATTGACTAGCAAATTAGCTGGGAAAGAGAAGTGTGGTGCTAGGGAGCTGGCTTTTTATTATTATTGTTATTATTATTATTATTAAACATACTACTCCACATCTTGCTTTTTTACATTAAAATATATTTTGGTAATTATTTCATCCAGTATGTAAAGAATTCTTCATTCAAGCATGTGGTGATACACACTTGTAATATTAGTACTCAGGAGCCTGAGGCAGGAAAACTGCAAGTTCAAGGCCAGCCTGGGCTACAAAGTGAGATCCTGCCTCAAAAACATAAATAAATAAAAATAAGTAGGTAAGTAGATCTTCATTCTTTTTCTTTTTTTGGCGGAACTGGGGTTTGCTCTGGTTATTTTGGAGATGGGGTCTCTCGTATTATTTGCCCAGGTTGGCCTCTATCCGAGATTCTCCCAATCTCAGCCACCCAGGTAGCTAGGATGCCAGGTGTGAGTCACTCGTGCTGCTCCTGGTTGTTTTTTTTGCATGAAAAATAAACCATGTATATTTTTGACCCGGGAGTTTTGTGTCTTCCATCAGAATATGGATATGGAGGCATTAGCTTGTGGATAGGATAAAATCTCAGACCTTTTACAATTTCTGATTGGACATGGAGAAACTCCTCTGCACTGTGAATTGCAAAGAATTCCATCTGTATTTTTACAAAGCACACCAGCTTGTTCTGAAGTGCAGCCAGGGAGGAGACAAGGGTGCTAGCTATATCCTACAAGATTCAGCAAAATGCTCCATCTCCCCCTGTGGAGTCGAGCATTGGATCTAACTTTGGAATGTGTAATAGGTTTTTTAAATCTATCATGCAGTAGCCCATGCAAAGAGCACTACACTTAGGGCTGGTGGAGTGGCTCAAGGGGTAGAATGCCTGCCTTGCAAGCACAAGGCCCTGAGTTCAAGCCCCAGTACCACCAAAAAAAAAAAAAAAAAAAAAAGCACTACACTTGACTTTGGATTCTGAGGGAAAAGCTAAGCCTTATACAGACATTAAGGGCTTTGAGAAATAATTACTTGAGAGGGGCTGGAGGCATGTCTCTTGTGAGAGAACACCTGCCTAAAAAGTGTGAAGCCTGAATTCAAACCCCAGTATAGAAAAAAAAATTATAATATTAAGAATCACTTCAAAATTAAGATAGAAAAGAGGTATATCAGTTGCTCTGAGATGGGAGGTCCTGCTTCTAGGATCAAGGGCTTGAGGTAGAAGACATTGCAGTCCCTCAAATTTGGTGCCTGCAAGGAACAGGAGCAGCCCAGGGAGAAACATGGCTGACTGCATTTCAGGGACTCGTGAAGGCTTAACACTTGCTCCACTAGCAAAGGCCTGCCGCATGCCTACTGCACTTACTGGGGAGAAAGGAAACTTTTCCTTCTTCGAAAAGAGCTCACTTTGGTCAGTCGTGTGCAAGTGTGAGTAGGATGGCTGGAGGAGTCTGGAAACTTCCAAGGTCAGGTGAAGTGGAGTGGTCTGGAAAAATGGGTAGAAAGGAGCAAGGGCTCTTAAGGAGAAGGGACAGCTCGACAGACCTACAGCCAGGGCATCTGTAACTCACCTGGTAGCCAAAGTGGGGGCGGGGGGCAGAGGGCAGCTAAGGCAGGAAGACCAAAAGTTCAAGGCCAGCCTGGACTGCATAGTGAGTTCAAGGCCAGCCTGGACTCCATAGGGAGAGCTGGTCTCCAAAAAAAAGAAAGAAAAAGAAAAAAAAAAATGCATGCTTTTCTGTGGTTCACCACATCAACCAAGAGCCCAGTGATGGTGAAGGAAGACAGCTTTCCTCCCCTACCTAAAGTCCCCACAGCTCTCACTCACACCCTGTGGAGCAGAGCAGGTTGCACGTTACTTAACTGAATTTCAGAGGCTTACTCACTTTTACTTTTAATAGATGCCAGCAGCTGGTGTTACCACCATGCCGATGTGATGGCAGACATCCAACCGTGTTCCACCTGACAAAAGTCATCACCGCTGATGAGACTTAGGCAGGATGGCATGCTAGGAACATGACAGAGCAAGGTGACAATTCACCCCCCAAGGCTGACACATGTCGCTCGCCTCAGTGAGGTACTCTAAAGAGGCCTTGCATTTCTTTTTAATTCCACGTGCAGTATTTCTGCTTTGGCCAGTCTTTCCCCTAGGTTAAATATTAGTTTGGTATTTCACTTACATGACAAATTGGTAGTATTGAAGGAAACCCCCCCAAATTTATGTACTCAAAGGCAAGGAAATCACATGTACAGCTCTGTTTTGAGTAGATGTCTAGAAAATATCAACTTTCTCTGTGTTTTGCCAAATCTCTACTTAGGGACTTAGGGAATTGTGTTAGCGTTATCATTGCTGTGACCAAATAACTGAGAGTAGCAATTTAAAAAGAAGAAAGAGGCTGGGGTAGTGACTCAATTGGTAGAGCACCTACCCACCAAGCACAAGGACCTGAGTTCAAAGCCCAAGTCCACCAGATAAATAAATAAAGGAGGAAAGAATTATCAATGGCTGGCTGGTTCTACTGCTACAGGCCTGAGGCAAGGCATCATGGCAGACAGGAGGCAGTGGAAAAAGCCACTCAGCTCATGGCAGCTGGTAAGCAAAGAAACAGGAAGGGACCCAGGACCAGGTATAACCTGGTGGCACACCCCACCTCCCCACCTCCAGTTAGCCCCACCTCCTAAAATTTCTACCAGTTCCCAAGATAGCGCCCCCGGCCAGACCTCAACACAGGAGCCTGTGGGAGGCATTTCGGATTGAATCCTAACAGGAATGGTAGATTGTACACCGCCATAGAGTAAGTTACAACCTGGGCTCTAGGTGAGGCCACATGGAAGCTGCATTTGATGATAAACCAGGATGGATCTGCCTTTTTAAACGTGAGGAAAACCTCCAAGTGCATGATTACATTCCTAGTAACTAAATGAATGTTAGAAACTTAGCACTGAATGATTTGTCTAATAGTTCTGCAGTACTATTAATATAAATTCTAAGGCTGGTGGTGTGACTCAAGGAGTAGAACGCTAACCTAGCAAACATAAAGCCCTGAGTTCAATACCCCAGTACTGCCAAAAAACTTTTTTTGTACTAAGGCAGGCACAGTGGTGACAACTATAATCAGGCAGGCACAGTGGTGACAACTATAATCGCAGCTATTCAGAAAGAGATAGGAAGGGTCAGGGTTTGAGGTCAGCCCAGGCAAAATGTGAGCAAGACCCCATCTCAACAAACAAACCAGACCTGGTGGCACACATATGTTAATTTCAGGTAGGAGGTCCTGGTCTGAGTCAGCCCTGGGGGGAACATTGTGAGATCCTATTTGAAAAATAACTAAAGCAAAAAGATTGTGGGCGTGGATCAAATGGTAAAGCAAGTGCAAAGCCATGAGTTCAAACTCCAAAACTGCCAAAACAAAACAAAAAAAATTAGGGACTGGAGGTGTAGATCAGTGGTGGTGTGTGTTTAGCTTGCTCAAGGCTTAAGGCTCAATCCCCAGCATAACACAAGTCACCATTCTTCAACTGCTGAGTAACTTTAAACTGTGGTCTGTGTCCACTTCCAGCCAGACAAGCCCTCCAGTGAGTGATCTGAGGAGTCAAGGTTCATTTCTGCCCCTAACTTCTGACTCACACAGGCAAAAGCTATGCATGGCGTTCTCGTTCTCTGCTTTTTGGGCTTCCTCTAAGCTCAGAAGAACCCAGTGCACATAGAAGCAAGTGGAAAAGCCAAGGGAGGCGAGCAGTAATGAGGGAAAACACCACTGACCATGTTACTTTGGAAAGACTCTCCTGCTAGGCTCACATTTCACATTTTCTCCCTGAACTATACTGACCCAGCTAAAACCACATTCACTCCAGAGGCTCTCATGGCCCAGTGTACAGAGGAATCTTAAACGCCAATCTCTAGCTCAGTTATTTGAAACCATGCATAGCAACAGAAATCCTCTCTCTCTCACACACACAGAAAAACCCAAATCTGGAATATTCTTGTTAAAAACATATCCTCATAATCGTGACAGTCTGTTTTGAACTGCTGACATGCAAGGTTGTTGGTGTATAACACTGCAGGCATCACTTCCTCCATGGAGTTGGCTTTTTATTCCTGTGTATGTTGAACACTTTAGTCAAGGCCTTTTCCTTCAGAATAATGACATCTTAACAATTTCGAAAAACATCAAGTTGTGCCTTAAGTTCTTCTGGACGAAGTCTCTAGAAATACATGCTCATTGCCACAAAACTACAACTCCTTTGTGGGGATGACTTGTGGTCCACCAGTGGGCTGGTTAGCTGTACTTTTACTACAGGGTTAAGGTTTGTAGTATGAATAAAAGAAATAATAATAATAAAAAAGACTCTTAAAGCAAAAAAAAAAAAAAAAAAGGTTTGTGCAGGACTGGCTATTAGTTGTATTACCAATCACTAAGAAGTGGTATCCAGCCAAGTGCCAGTGGTTCACGCTTGTAATCCTAGCTACTCAGGAAGCAGAGATCAGGAGGATCATGATTCAAATCCAACCTGGGCAAAAAGCTTATGAGACCCTATCTCGAAAAAACCCATCACAAAAAAAGGGCTGGCTGAGTGGCTCAAGTGGTAAAAGCATGGCATAGCAAGCCTGAGGTCCTGAGTTTAAACCCCGGTACCACAAAAAAAAAAAAAAAGAAAGAAAGAAAAAAAGTGGTATCCAATTCAGATCCTCCTGGGTTAGCTCATTTTACTAAGTGCTCTAAGGTCAGTCACTCCGTGTGTGTACACATGAATATCCTCTGAGATTTGTGGCTGTTCTTACAATTTTACCATAATTGTAGTGTTACTAGTTCAGTTTGTAGTGAGTTATTGGCTAACTGTGCAGTACAGTTCAGAATGATAGAATTTATAGCAATGCAAATCCAGTGATTTAACTAAATTTTAAGAAAAACTCCTGAGACTAGGGAGGTAGCTCAGTGGTAGAGTGCTTACCTAGCATGCCCAAGGGCCTGGGTTCAATCCCCAGCACTGAAAAAAAAAAAAAAAATCCTAATGATTTGAGCAAGTCACTCACACCCTTTAATTAAGCAGATGCAATGCACATACTTGAATTACATGACATTTCATGGACCTATGAATGTGCTATTCTTTCACGCACATTAACTAGACTTTCCCCCCACTACTGACACCCAACAGCTGTCAACTTTACCAATCTCAGTTCTCATCTCTTACTAGACTAATCTGTGACAGGTAACCTGGTTGATCTGCTTCCTCCTAAAATACTGACCACCTGGAGTTCCTCCTTTGGTTCTCTGACCTCAGAGCCTATTCTTAATCATTTTTGCTGGCTCCTCACGCTATTGGAGGCCCTAGTCTCTCCTCCCTCTTAAGCCTATCAGTGTCATTTCTTCAAATGTCACCTATTGAGATCTTCCCACTATCTGTATCAGTTTTGACATCTCTGTTTTCCCCTAGATTCAAACTCCAATTGCCTACCCAATTCACTTGAATAAAGAATCAGCATCTCAAATAGAACCTGTCCAAAATGAATTCCCATCTTCGGCCTTCCTATCTCAATGTTAGCCCCTTTCTTCCAGATTCTCAGGGCAAAATACCCTTAAATCCATTCTCACCTCTCATCTACACATCAGCAAATCCCATTATCTCCACTTTCATTTGCAAACACCTCTACCACTACTGTCAGGATCACTTAGTTGCTCTATGCCTTTTATGGTGCTGCCCAGCAGCCCACTTGATCTTTGAAAAATTAAGTTAACTCATGTAACTCTTCTGCTCAAAGCCTTCAGTGATTTTCCTGCATAATCTGGTCTGATTTTTTTTTTCCCTATGTAATCCCATTTCTCCATCTCCATTCTTTCCTTTTTCCTTCTTAGGTCAGCACAGTGGCCACCTCGTTCCCAGAATGTGTCAAGTACATTCTAGACTATGAATGTGTTCTCTTGGTCTGGAATGGTCGACCCCCAGATACCAAAATGGCCTGTGCTTCCCACACCTTCGCACTTGTATTCCAATGGCACAGGAAGGGCCTTCCTTCCTGGACAACACTATGAAGTCCTTTTCCCACTCAACTGTTCACACATATGAAAGTGGGGGACCCACAGATCATTAGAAATGACTGTAAAAAACTTAGCATCAATGAGACAAAATGACTCATGTGTACAGTTGCTGTTTACTGTTCTCAAAAATGTCTGACGCTAGAAATAATCAGAAAAGATTGAAAATACATCAGTCTTATACAACTGAGCTTTTATCATGAATCACTTGTTTGAACACTCCTGAAAGATAATACATAAAAAAGTGTGTATAACCTGGACTGGTGGAAGGGGGTATAGCTAGAAACATTACAGACTAGGGAAACAGGGACCTATCTATAGATTCTAGTGTTCAAACCAAGTAGGGACAGGGTGCCAGGTTCACAAGGCTTTTTTTTTTTTTTTTGGTACTGGGGTTTGAACTCAGGGACTACACCTTCAACCACTCCACCAGCCCTTTTTGTGGTAGGCATTTTCAAGATAGGGTCCTGTGAACCATTTGCCTGGGCTGGCTTTGAACTGTGATCTTCCTGATCTCTACCTCTTGAGCAGCTAGTATTACAGGCATGAGCCACTGGTGCCTGGCTCACAAGGCTTTTAATTTGCTATTCCTATTTGCTTTCAGACTTTTCTAGGGCTAGGTCACCAACTGGGCTTCAGGTTACCACTGCCTGAAAGATTCCCCTTCCCATTAAGTCTCCCTCCTAAATCAGGCTGGCACTTTTCCCTTCCTTTCAACGACAGAATGCTATTCGGGGTTTACCAGTATTTGGGTTTGCTTTCAATCACCAGGGGGGCGCTACTAACTTAACATCTTAAACTCAAAATGACCCAGTGGACTTTAAGTCACTGAGCAAATTCCAGATTGCTGAATGACTGAGTTTGTCTAAATGGGCCTAATGAAGTCACTGGATGCTAGGGGTTTTCCCAACACTTCTCAGATACTCACTTTTTAGGTTCTTTAGCATCTGTTTCTGCACTACTGGCAAGGTTATTCCCAAATCGCATTTACAGCAGAAACCTCATTAATTGCTCCAGGACCATCAAATGTTTTCTTACAGTACTGGGGTTTGAACTCACGCCTGTATCTTGAGCCACTAAATCAGCCTAAGCTGGCTTGGAACCATGATCCTCCTATCTTTGCCTCCTGAGTAGCTGGGATTACAGGTGTTGAGTCACTGGCACCCAGTTTAAGTCTATTTTCACATTTATCCTGATGTCCACAGCTTTTAGGCAATGTCAAGCTGTCCTACATTTCATCTTTTGAAGCACAGAACTGGCATGCTTCATGAGGGTACCCCGTATTTTAGGCATGACCATTTGTGACACTCAAAGTGAGAATTCAAACTATAGATTTATAAGCAGGGCCATATTCCACGGGACAAGTTTATGTTTCATATCCATCAACCAACCCACTGCTAAATTACCAAGGAGTTTGACATTCACTCCAGACTTGGTTCTGCTTGATTTACATTAAATAAGCTGAGACATTACTTTGCTTCCAACTGGGTTAGTGTTTTTTATTCTTTTGATAATCTCTTCCAGGGTTAACTACTTCCATTGCAGGTGATGAACTGTGTAAAGGCAGGCTCCACTTCAAATGTTGGCACTGCTTGAGCATGGTCTCTCCCTTTACTGCAACTCAGAATTACACGTTTGTTTCTTGTCTTATATGTTCCAGTCTGTTTCCTCTGCAGAAGTTATCTGAAGACAGTCTCATGCTTTCTAGTGCTAAGCCCAGGCTCTAGCTTTTCCAGGAGCACTACAGGATGGACGCAGTGTAAGCACGTACTGAACTAAGAGGCACTCTCTTCAGTGAGTTTAAATGCACTTTATTTTTAGACAACCTACATGACATGTTTTTCTTAAAAAACAATGCCTCCACTCCATATAAATCACAGTCAAGAGAAATGAAGAGCTCAAGATGACATCAGTCCCATTTGTCATAAGTCCTGGTGTTGTGTGGTGACAAGCAGCAGCCAGTTATGATGACAGGTGATAGATCCAACATAATTGTCCAATTTGTTACTAGAAAAACAAAGATTATGTTAATGCTTTTCCCAATTAGACTACCCAGCTTTCCTATCCTTTTGATGTATTCCCCAATTCAATCTGGGCTGCCATAGAGACAGACAGAAAGCGCAGGGATTATTTTCTTTTGCATCCTAGTGCAAACCAAAAGAACAACGGCAAATTGTTCAAGGTCTATCAGTGGATGCAAATCATTACCAAATCAGACTTCTCCAGAAAAGTTGCTATTATCCTATCAGTTTCAGTGTTATGCTATCAAAACTCAGATACTATCTAAATAACCACCTTGGGCAAGTCATCTTGGAGTGTCCAAACTCTTGTTCAGTGTAAGCAAAGCTTGTTTTCTTACCTAGTTTATAGGGAGCCTCTGAAAGCCAGGATAATGAATGCCTAGGATTCTTTACAGCCCATAGCAGTTCCTTACATAGCAGATATATTTTTTTCATAGCAGATATTCACATATTCACTTTCACTAAAACAACTTCCCTATCACTTCAGCAGTCAGCTGTAGCTACTTACTGGAAGCTAACAATGCCTGAAGGCTTTCAATACCCAGCTATCAATTGCTGGTAATGTCAAGTATCAATAAATTCAAGTGAAAAAAGAATCTGACATCCATGCATATGTAGCAAAATCTGGAAGTGAAGATGTATCTATAGATAATCAGCATAGGGTGACGTCAAAGATTTCCATTCCAGTAAAACTACTTTATCTCATCTACATGCAGTTTTCTGTGGATAACAAGATTCTGAGCCTTTCTATATGTTAAGAATCTTTTACATCACTTCCTCATACTTACACATTTTTCCATTTCTAAACCATCCTTAAAGAAAATCATATACGGGGTCACACCATCCTCGCGGTAGTCCAGGAGAGCAACCATGCCATCTGGATTCATGTTTTCACCAATGAAAAACTTGGGAAACAAACAATACCCAGAATGAGACCAGTGTATATACATACTTATATCAAAGAACTAAGATGAATGGCTGACAACACCCAAAAATCAAATTTCATCAAGTAAAAGCTCTGATGCGTAAGCAATGCTTATTACGCACAAACGCCAGTTCACGTGACTACACCGCTAATGACCAGAAGACAAAAGACCTTATGCTTTCGTGGCACTGGGAAGTGACCCCAGGGCCCCAGTGCATGCTGAACAGACACCGATCCCCAGCAATGACCAAAGCACCCAGGAACATTTTGCTTTCTGGAAACTTTTTCAACCTTGCATAAATAAACTCCAAACTCTGCTGCCTACTAATACAGTAAAGCTCTGGGACCACAGGCTGACAATGAGCCAAGGGACGCTTAAAAACTCAAAACCTGAAGAACCACATTGTGACTTTTAAAAAAACAATTAGAAATAAGGGCAAAATAGTTTCTCCTGGGTATTGAGGGGGTGGGGGGGAGAAGGAGGGGGTGGGGACAAGGGGGAGAAATGACCCAAGCCTTGTATGCACATATGAATAAAAAAAAAATAAAACAGTGCCTTCTAAGAAAAATAAATAAATAAATAAATATTAACCATTAGAGTTAAGGGAAGTCACTGACGTTTTCCAGTAACAGAACTAATGAGCTCAGGGCTATCAGTCACCACTTGCAGTGACACAATGGAACTGTAGACAGAACATTGGAACTTAGGTTAAGAAGCAATCTGAGACAGGAAGACAGTAAGGATGAATTTTAAAAAATTTTTTTCATCATATTCCTTCTTATATGTATCAAAACTCATACGTACAATGAGTTCTGGGTTGCAAAAGAGGATTTATTTTTTGCACCTGTCTATTAAGTCTTTGTTCACAAGTTAAACAAAAACACACACACAAGTGCCACAAGAGATGTTTTTAAAATACGATCTTGTGTTTGGACTATCAACTGGATCTATGAAGCTAACTATTTAAATGCCCCAAACCACAAATGAATTACAGTAAGATTAACAAACGACCTTTTTGTTCAATCCTGCAACTCAGTTTTGACCCAAATATTCAAAGCGTTTACCTGGTAGTTATTGAAATTAGCAAGGATGTGCTTGATTTGTTCCGCAGCCCCCGTCATGAAAGGTTTTACTCTTTCTGGTCTCTGTTCTTCAAGTTTGCCTTTGAGTCTACAGCAGTTTTTAAAAGACAAGTTATCAATTAGATTTGCAAACAAAATCAATTTTCAGTAAGTAAAAAATCCAGGCCCAGTAAAAGTTCTGCAGCACTGAAGGGCAACTAGCCACCACTGAGTAAAATAACACAACACATCAAGAACTGTTTACAGATCCAAACGTTATTAGCTGTTCTCAAAGTGCTACTCTTTTCTAAAGTTAAAACCAAATGCTCACTTTACTGAAAAGCAACCACCCTTGCCTATAAGCTCATCAATTTAAAAAAGGCCTTGCACAAGTATGACTACTGCTGAAGAACTCACCAACCAATCCCCAAATCCTAAAAAACCAAGACACCAGGTGGATGTTGCCACATCACTTACGATTTCATGTAATCTTTGATATACTTCTTGTAGGCTTCTTTTGTGAAGCTGGTTTCCTGTAAGTGATGGTTCATGACAATGTCAACACCAGTGATTACTGTGCTTTCGGTACCTTCGCCCTCAGGCCCTTCAGCGGAGGCATTTCCACCAATGAGCGAGTCATCAATGTTACCCTCGGTCCTACTGACCATCTGCATCAGAAAAAGTAGTTTAGTTGCAAAGAGGAAAAAAAGGGAATCCTTCTATACCAGCGGTGTTTGCATCTACCACCTTCTCAAACTCTTGATGAAGAGAGTTTAACCCAGCAAAAACTAAATCACTGACCGAACCGAAAACGGGGTCACCATGACCAAGAGAAAGCCATGTCTTTCCAGTTGTGAGTTCTTGGGCTGCCAGGGAAGTGGGAACGGGGCAAATGTTGAAGAGTTCGAGGTTCCCAAACCAGAGGCAGTATGTCCAGACCGCCGGGAAGGAGGATGGGCGCCGAACCTATTTCCAGGCTCTGCTCCGCCTCCACTTTTCTAGAAAAACCCGAGCCCGGAAAGAGCGTGTCCTCCGCCAGGAGGCGGCGGCGAGGATTGCACAACCGCGGGCGGGGAGCGGCGGAAACCCGAGACCGCCTGGCCCTGCCTTCCTCGCGCGGCTGCCGGCCGACTCACCTTGCCCTCCACCTCCAGGCATAGCCCGTCCGCGATCTCCCGAATCTTGTAAATGTCGGAGAACAGCTCATCGTCTGCTCGGGGACAGAGAACCGTCCGTCATATAGCGCAGGGGTCCTAGAGCAGGCCCCGCCATTTCCCGCGCCGGCTGGGCGCACGCGGCTCCCTAGCACTGAAGACCCGGGCGCGTGCCCCACGCACCGACACCTTCCCGTTCCCGGAAAGGGAGCTGGCTGGCGTCCCCAGGCCCCACACAGCGTCCGCCGGCCGCGTCCCCACCCGCACCCCAGTCCCGCGTGCGCCAGTAGGGGTAGTGCAGTTAGAACTCACGGCTGATGAGGTCCCGGTAGATGATCATGATGGCGGCTGGAGAGAGACGACGGCGGCGCTAGCTTAGCAGGAGCCCGGAGCTCGGAGCGAGCGCGGTGCAGCCGGAGCGGCGCTCGGGGGGAGGGGGGAGCGGGCGGAAAAGGCCGACTCAGCCGCTCCCCAACCTCATATAGAGGGCACGTCCCCCTACGTCACCGCCTGCTGCGCCTCCGGAAGTGCCGCAAGCAGTGACGTGGCCACGCAGAGCGACGCAGGGGCGGAGCCACGTGCGGCCGGAGGGAGGGGGCGGTGAACATCCGGGAGCTTAGCGCGGAGACACAATGCCGCTTTCCGCCGGTGGCGGGGCAGGGAGTTGGGCGGGGCTTGAGGACGCTCGGGCGCGGGGTGGGGACACCCGGTGGGAGGTTGCTGGGGAACCGGACGTCGTTGGCCCTGCCCCGGAGTACCTCTGCTGGGCCGCTCGTGGAGGTGCTAGGCCAGAGTGGAGTTTAGATGTAATCTCTTCATGTTTGCTTGCTCAGCTCAAGTCCCACCTCTTTCTGGGAGCTAAAATGTCAGCAGATGCAAGGGTTCTGCATTTATGGGGGTGCAGGCCCTGAAGGCCTGAGTTCTTGTGCAGCTGGTCGGGTCTCCGCGGGCTCCACCTGGACGCCCGCCCGGCCCCCGGGGAACTATGGAGGCAGGCTCTGGGTCAGTAGCTAGGGACCTGGGGAGGAAGGAAGGTCTCATGGGGATTTATACGGCTTTCCCATCTCTTTGAATTTGGTCCCGTATTAAAAGCCAGCGGTGTGTCTGTGGCGAACATCTCTGCGCTTTTTTTTTTTTGCCTTTTGCCTTGACTTATGTCCTTCGTTTGAAAAAAGAGCTATGTTGTCACTTTACGAGGAAGTCGGAGTTTCATCCCTGGTGCTAAAAGGTTAACCAAACAAAAATAGGGATCTTCCCACCTGCCCAAGTGTTATTTGAAGGACTTAAGATCCGAAAAAAAATTATTTTTTTAGTTACAACCTTACTTTAGGGCAAAGATGAAATCGGAGTTCGTTCCATTCCAAATATTTTTTGTGCTCTGCTCTACCCCTAGCATTGGGATTTGCACGAAGGTCCCGATTGTGATCGTCAAATTCAGTTCTGCCGTCGTAGAAATTTGTGTTCTATTAAGTCGAAGAAATAGGCAATTATACATTCATAGTGCTTCAAAAAGCCAGTAATGAAGCATTCAGCAAAGTAAGAGAAAGCCTTGTGACGGAACGGAGCACACGGGAGTATTGGAGTGATGAAATTAAATGGCAAAGACTTAAGAAAGGTGATCCTCTTAGGAAGATGGGGGCTGGGGGGCTTCCCTGGACACCCCAAGGATACAGGGTAACTGGGAGGAAGCCCAAAAGGGGATGAAGGAGATCTGAAAACAAGTAGACACAGGACATGATCAATGAGGAATCTGTCAAACCTATTTCTAGGGCATGTGTGCTCACACATTATTGTATGAATAGATTATTATCCTCAGTTTTAACATTTTAAAAACATTTTAAAATACTCTGATTCATTTATACAGAGCCCCCAACTATTGCTGTCTCCAGTTTTTTGTTTTGTTTTTCTCCTCTTCAGCTTTAAGTTAAAATAAAACGTTTTTCTAGTTACATAAAAATAGTAGCCATGATGAAAAAGAATGCTGATTTAAGAATTCAAGGCACGGTAAATTGAACTCTGGGTTTTATTTGTTAACTAGTCCAGTGACCTTGGGAAAGTCAGCCTTAGAATAAAATGGATTTTTTTTGTGAGTTAAATGAGATTAAGAGGGAGGTGGGTAAAAATAAATAATAAGGAGAAACTGCCTAGAATCCTCCACAGATGATCAATAAATATTGGTAGAATTTGTATACATTATTCCTCCCAAATTTTATTTTCAAAATGTTCCTGAAACTTTTTTTATTTTTGCAGTACGGCAGTTTGAACTCAGGCCCTCAGGCAGGCACTTCTACCACTTAAGCCACCTCCAGCCCTTTTTGCGTTTATTTTTCAGATAGATCTCATGGTTTTGCTCAGAACAGGTCCTCAGACCCAATCCTCCTACCTATGCCTCTCTCGTAGCTGAGATCACAGGTGTGTGCCACCATGCATGCAAGCCACCTCGCCTGGTCTCAGTTCTTTAATTATGTTATTTGGAAGTATTTGGGGGCTGTAGCTGATATATGCTGACTACAGATGTTCTGCTTCATTATAACACTAACCAAATAGTTGATCACTGACAGGATTCACCTTGTGTCCTTAAGAAATTTCTGTCTATGTTTAATAGTTCAAGGCAATTCTGTGACTACATATACTAAAAAACAAAAACAAAACAAACAAAAAAAACTTAGGAAGATCTGATGTGAATTTAGAGTATTTTGTAAATATCCTGTGGTGCAGAAAACTTTTAGAGCAGGGAATCTGTGCTGTCGCTTGAAAATACCTACTTAGAACACCAGGAATACAACTGGTTGGGGTAAAATTAGTAACTAATTACAAGCCCCTGACAAAATGGCAAGGAACTGGCCTTTAAACTGAGTAGCTTGTTATCTTGAAACACTGTGTGAAACTAGTTTAAAAATATCTAATAAATGATTACTCAACTAATTGGTCAGCTAGGCGTGTTACCCCAGCTTCCCAGTTCTTAATCTCACTCAGGTCTATCAGAAAACTGTTAAGTATTCTGTTTATTATGAAAATATTTCAATATTATTAACTATTTTTCTAAAATGCTATTTTAGATTATTATAAATATTCCAACAGATTAATGTACTATAATTTCTTTTTAGATTATACTTTTTTTTTTTTTTGCAGTACTGGGGTTTGAACTCAGGGCCTACTCCTTTAGCCACTCCACCAACCTTTTTTTTTTTTTTTTTATTGTAATGGGTTTTTCGAGATAGTGTCTCATGAGGTATTTGAGGGGCTGGCTTCAAACTGCAATCCTCCTAATCTCTGCCTCCTGAGTAGCTAGGATTACAGGCATGAACCAGCCATGCCAGGCTAGATTATACATTTTTAAAAACTGGAAAATTCAGACATTCAAAGAATTTAAAAAAAAAAGCATGCACATATCCACCAAGCATAATAAATAACTGCTAAAATGGTTCATATTTGCTTTAAAGTTTTGTTTTGTTGTTTTGAGACAGGGTGTCATGTAGCCCAGGCTGGGCTAGTCTTGAACTCCAAGTCCTCCTGTCTCTGCCTCCTGTGTATGTGCTGCCACACCCAGTTTAAGGTTTTCTTTTTCTTTTTTTTCCAGTGCTCATGTGGAGTTTACTTATGGGGAGGCAGACAGCATGTCAAGATTCTTTTTTTTTTTTTAATGAATGAAAAAAATATATATGGGTAAAGTTGAAATCTAGCCTGTTTCTCTCTTCATCCACGTGTCCATCCATCCACCCCCTCCATCTCCATTCAGCTAACCTATCACCTATATTCATCTCCCAACCAATAAAAAAGGGATAATAAACAAGGCATCCTGATACACTGCACATAGCATTTCTCATATCCTATGGCTGGAACCTCATCATAGAGACTCTAGCTCCAAGGGTGGCTAGGAAACACGCTTTATTCTAGGTGGCCATGTACCCAGCTAAATCACAGTTGCGTTATTCTATGAGAGACAGAAAATTAACATGGAGCTGAGTGAGTAGTCATTAGAATGTCTGTGATCCACAGCATGTGGGAGCACTGAGTCAGAAGAAAACGTAATGGCCACTTAGTACAGGTTGACTTTGCCTCAGTTTCTCCATCTTGCCTCAGAATTACTAGATGTACGATTATTGTATAAACTACCTAAATGAATGAATAAACAGATGTTAACAGTTATTTATATGCTTGGCGCCAGTAGCTTAGATTTTTTTTTAACCTCTCTCCAGCAGGAATTTTTTTTTTTCCAGTACTGGGGTTTGAACTCAGGACCTATACCTTAAGCCATTCCACCAGCCCTTATTTTGTGATAATTTTTTCTAGATAGGGTCTGGCAAACTATTTGCCTGAGCTGGCTTTGAACCTCGGCCCTCCTGATCTCTGCCTCCTGAGTAGCTAGGATTGCAGTTGTGAGCCACTTAGAATTTTAAAAAGCTTACCAGAAATGTCGATGTGCAACTTAGTTCAGAATCTCTGTAGTAAGAAAAGTGCTTTTTTTTTTTTCAAAATAACCAAGAGAAACAATTTGATACCCTTTTAAAGTGCAAGTGCCAAATAATGGGAGCCAGAAAGTGAAACCTGCCAAGTTGGTATCTGATGTGCTGTGTGTGGGCTGACAGAAGTATGATCATCCTGATTTCCTCTGAGCAGGAAATTGCTCAACAGTCAAATTTTGGAGGGTGAGCCAACTGTGGGAGTGCTGAATGGTGAGAAAGAAATTGCTGAAAACACCAAACTCTTTTCTCTCCCTCTGAAGAAGAGACTACTAACTAACTGTCTCTGAAAATAAAAGCCTTAGACTTGGCTCTAACTATCATCTTCTCCAAAGGCCATCTATAACCATCGTTTTAAGAAGACAACCTGGGCTGATGGAGGGGCTCACGTGGTAATGCCTGCCTAGCAAGCATGGGTCCCTGAGTTCAAACCCCAGTGCTGTCAAAAAAAAAAATTAACTTGAAAAGAAAACAACAAAATTACAATCTCTGATCTCCTCTTTGAAATCCATGTTCTTCTTTTCTCCCTGATTTTCCCCTGTAGCACTTGTCATTAGTCAAAATACGATTTCATTGTCTGTCTCCCCTCAAGATAGCATAAGAGCCATGGAGATAGAGATTTTCTATTTGCTCACAGCTGTGTCCCCAGTACCTGGAACAGTGCCTAGTAGACAGCCAATAAATGGTTGCTAAATGAATGAACTTCAGACCAAGACTAATAATAGCGAGTAATACTGGGTTAGCACCATATTCCAACACCCTTTGAAGTAGTACTGCTTGTGTAATCAGATTTTCTGAATTCCTTTATGACCAGTTTAGGGTTATAAAGATGGGTTTTTTTTGTTTGTTTTTTCAGTACCATTGTTTAAAAAATTAAGATGGGAGAAGAGCAGCTAGTGCCAGAAGAGGCCATGTGGATAACAGAAGAGTTCTTCCCTTGGAGCAGGGAAAGTGTGCTAAGACATGTTGTTAAGTCAAAATCAAGTTGCAGAACAGAACAACCTGTATAGTATCCTTCATTTAACACCCAGCCACCCATAATAAAATCCAATATAGATATACACATATCTTTGCTTTTGGAAGGACACACATCAAGCTGGGAACAGTGGCTAACACTGGAGATGCTGAGTTGACAAATAGTGAGCAGACAGGGGAACTTGAGTGCTAATTTCTAATGCCTGGGTCTGTGTCCCAATGATGTCTGCACATTTAATTTCTAAAGCATTCTGTTTCTCATAGATAACAAGCACAATCATGCAAATAAAGAATAGGGAAGTATATAATATATATACTACACATAGACAATTTGTAAGGAAAGTGCACTGAAGAAATAAGAGGCTGGGAGATAATGGAATTTTTGATGGCTGGGTGTACATGTGTGTGCACACACAGGTGAATTAGCATGGTTATGATCTGAAAAACCAACTTAATTATTTTGCTAAAAATGGTAGCAAGTACTTCTTAGGCAGAAGAGAAGAAGGGCTGGCTGAATGCTTGCCAATTCACGCTGCAGGAGGGTGATAACTTATCTTCTATTTTCCACTCTGTCAAATAAAGGACCTACTGGGGTGGGAATTAGAGATAATTTGGAGAGTTTTTGAATTTCTTTTCATTACTCTCTGCCTTTCTTGAAAAATTATTGGTAGCCGCTGTTTGAGTTCTATATAGAACAGCCTCCTCCAAAAATTAATGAGTTAGTTGGTGTAAACCAAAAATGCAAATTAAACAATAAGATGGAAGATAAGTAAGAATGGTAGTAAAATGGGTGTCATGGAGTCCTGCACAGTCAACAGAAGTGGGCTCCAAGTTTAGATGGGCACTTTTAGCAGCCAAAGTAAAAGGGGAATACAATTAGTTATAAAACTCACCATCATTTGTGAATAAAAATAAACATTCTAGGGACAACTTTTTGCAGTGTCTGATAATGAGACATTCAAGGCATTTCTCCTACAGACCCCTCCATCTTGTGAATAGTCTCACAAAAGTCTTAGAGATAACTCACAAATGGTTTTCATATGGCTTATTATTACTTCCTTCAATGTAGGTCTAACCTCATCAAATTCTGCACAAACAATTCTACAACTAGACAGAACAAGGGCATCCTGCCTTATAGCTCTCTTGAGGTCTAGATGAATCCAAAGATAAAATCATTTCATTATGGGAAAATGGGTAGACTATTCTTCCAGCAATCTGCACAAGTACTGTCTCGGTAACAGATGTCTGCTGGAGTCTCCTGTCCCCCTGGCATCAAAGAAGGTTGGTACAAAGCATCTGAGGAAATGTAGAGCCCTCCCCCAGACTTCCTCTCATGTTTATCTTCTCACAATCACGACAGGTGGGAAGGAAGAGGCTGTACATCACAGTCGGAGCTCTGGGTGTCCCTGTTCTGAAAGTTCCATCAGTCACCCACCAAGACTTGTCAGGATCCTCCAGCCTGCCCCGCTCCTTCCTTCTCAGCCCCACTCCCCATCAGAAGAAAAAATTACAAATGCTTCTTCATGCTTAACCATCTCTTTTTCCTACAAGGACTGCAGAGAGTCTGCAAGGTTTCTCACTTGTATTACAAGGCAATTTATTAAAATACTCTCTCCAGGGAGGAGGGTGATGAGGTAGAGGGATGCAGGGGATGAATTTAATTAAGTTATCGTATAAGCACATATGTACATGTCACAATGAAGCCCGCTGTACAATTAATATATGCTAATAAAATACTTTGCCTTGCCCCGAAGCTTTTGATAAAAATTAGGGCTGATGGTGTAGCTCAGTGGTAAAGACTTGCCTAGCATGTGCACTGCTCTGGGTTTGATTCCTACCAACACACACACACACACACACACACACAATCATGTAGAATTAATTTAATTTTTTACTAGTTCATGTAGCAAATATATTGGTAGCAATTACTATGTGCCAGGGTCACTGTTACTTGCTGAATGCACAACTCAAACAGAACAAAGTCCTTGACCTGAAGGAAAAGTAAAAGTGACTACATGCTACATTAAAGCGCAGCGAGATAAGCTGTATGACCAGGGGAGGTTGGAGTGCTGCTAACAGCACCTAACCCAGATAAAAACCAATCAGAATATACAAGGTCTCACTGTGCAGCCCAGACTGGCCTGGAACTCCTGCCTCAACCTGATGAGTGCTGGGATTACAGGCATATAGTACCACTCCCAGCAAGAATTCCCACTTCTTTTCTAAGCAGCCTTTCTAGGTTTAGGGACCAAGGGTGGTGGTGACAGTAAATACCATTAGGCGAATGTTTTCTTCAAGTGACTGTAGAATCTCCCAGTTAATAGGATCAAAAAGTTTAAAAAGAAATTCCATCTAATTGTTAGTTCTCATTTCCTAATAGGTAAACAAAAACTAGGCTGATTTTCTGGACATGGCGGTGCAAACTAGCATTCAGGAGGCTAAGGCAGGAGGATGACGAGTTTGAAGTCAGCCTGAGCTACATAGTGAGTTCCAGGCCAGCCTGGGCTACATACCAAGACCCTGTCTCAAAAAAACAAAACAAAGCTGGGCGCAGTGGATCATTCCATAATCCCAGCTACTCAGGAAGTAGAGATTGGGAGGATAGGGGTTCCAGGCCAGCCTGGGCAGAAAATGGAGCACTCACCTCAGTTAGTCAGCCGGACGTGGTGATACATACCTGTGGTTCCAGTTGCTGGGAGACACAGGGAGAAGGATCGAGGTCAAAGGCTGGACTTGCACAAAAACTCGAGACCCTATCTAAAAAAGAACTAAAAGCAAAAAAGGGCTAGAGGCTTGGCTCAATTGGTAGAATACCCATCTGACAAATACAAGGTCACTGAGTTTGAACTCCAGTACTGCCAAATCTCAGTGCCAACAAACCTCAGTACTGCCCTCTCCCCAAACAAAACAAAACAAAGCAAAACAAACAAGGCTGATTTATGTGTTGTGGGAACATTGGACCCTGTAGCTCAAAGATCATTGACAAGGCACAAGGTAGATACTGTCTCTGTTTCTTCTCAGGCTTTGTTGTTAGTAAAATTTTCTTTTTTTTTTGCAAACTGGGGTTTGAAATTAGGGTTTACAGCTTGAGCCACTCCACCAGTCCTTTTTTGTGTAGGGTTTTTTGAGATAGGGTCTCACAAACTATTTCCCCAGGCTGGCCTCAAACCTCAATCCTCCTGATGTCTGCCTCCTGAGTAGCAAGGATTATGTAGGCGTGAGCCTGGCTTGTAAGTTTTCTTCAACTCCCATCTTGGACCCATTTTGGGGCGGTCATACTTAGCAGTCAGCAGCCATGGCTATTCTCTACTCCATGTGGTTGAATGAAGTGTGGGTTCTGCTGGGTCACCCTCAGGCTCCACACTGGCATAGAGTGCCCACAGTCAGGTGCCTCTCCAGTCAAGAATAAGTGTGCTGGTGAGTCAGGTCTAATTTCATTTCACGGATAATTAATAGGTGGAAAGGATCACAGTTCCTAACAACTAAATAAGCATTGGGTTGCTCCCTAAAGTAGGATCTCAACACTAGAAGGGACTTTAAATTGTTTTAAACTTTTAGAAGTTAAAGTATAAAACCAAATAGAACAAAACCCCCCAAATTTAAAAGTATAATATGGATACAAAAAAGTGCACGTTTTAAGGATATAGCCAAATACTTTTTCATGCAGCCAGATCTGTAATACAATACTACCCAGAAATCCTCTTTTTGCTCCTAGAAGGACATTTAAGAAATTATTTTATGCATTTATCTGCCATTAAGTAGGCTATGCCTAAATTTACCTACATAGCTGGGCAGATACTCTCCATGTTTATTTATTTCTATGGACAGAGACCCGCAATGAATAATTTGAGGCAAACACATTAATATTACTGATAATATGCACGTTTTGTGGTAGTAGACCATTGCCTTGCCTTTATCTGCTTGGCTCGCTCTTCTCCATCTCTTCCCCCTCTCCTCCATGTATAGTAACTTCCCTGCCCTGCACACAGCACTGTGATCACTTCAGGGCAAGGAATAGAACAATTCTGATAGCAGGGCACTAGCAGCTGATGCCTGTAATTCTTACACAGGAGTCAGAGATCAGAAGGACCTTGGTTCAAAGTCAGTCCCACAAATAGTTTGAGAGACTCTATCTCAAAAAACCTTCTTAAAACAAAAAGGGGGGGGGAGTGGTCTAGGTCCAGGGTTCAAAGCCTAGTACCGCCAAAAAAAAAAATAAAATAAAAAAGAACAATTCTGAGCTACCAAGAAGCAGCTTCATGCACCCCATCCATCAAGAAGGTGTCCTGTAGGTGGCGGGGGCAAGGGGGAGTAATGACCCAATCATTGTATGCACATATGAATAAAGGAAATAAAAAATAATAAATTTGAAATGCTCATAAAAAAAAAAAAAGAAGGTGTCCTGCCTTTCTATGGACCCATACCCAATACCCTTGGGCAACCTGGCAACCAAGATGCAGGAAAGATCTTTTAACAAAAGGTTTCCAATGAATCAATTTTAAAACTAGAAGTGGCAGAATCATTAGAATATCAGCATTTTGTATTCTCCAGTTAGTTAATTACATGCCACCTTCTTTTCCTCAAAGTAATCCCGTTTTGATAGTGATCTCTTTTATTTGTTTTTTTCTTTTTGGCATTACTGTGGTTTGAACTCAGGGCCTTGTGTTTTGCTAGGCAGGTGCTCTACCATCTGAGCCCTGCCCCCTCAGCCCACTTTGTTACAGTTTTAAATGGCCTTCACCAGTCAGATGGTGCTGAGAGCTGAAGTTCTCCCAAGGAGCCATATCTGTGTGCAGGAGCCTGCAAGCTGTTTGGCTTTCCCTGATTGGAGCATCTTTATTGCAGAGAGATGAAATGTTGCAGATCAAGAAGCCCAAGTTGTCTTGGGCTATCTTGAGTCCCTTTAATAGCCATCTTGCTATCAAGTTCTGTATGTGACCCAGCACTTTCAAGATTACTGGGTAAAACTATTGGAACACAGACTAAGCTGGACAGACCTCAGGGTTCTACCAACCCTAACACAAAGGATGAGATAAACATCTAAATCTCATATAGGATTTCCTCACCTTGTTAAAGACAACAAAATCCGCCCACCGAAGACTCCACCTGCTTTGTTTTGTGATAACTCATGTAACTTCTTTCATGAAGTCCATGTCATCTCATTCCGGGTCACTTGGGTTTGTGCTCCCCGAGGCACGGGCCCTGATGTTTGGCTGAGAATCGAACATACTCTTATTTCAGAGTTGTCAGTCAGGTGCGGTATCTGAGTCGCCTCAGCAGCGTATCTCTACAGTGTCCTTAGACATCACCATTTGGTATGATCTACTTTTAAAAGCTGATGGCTCTATGGAACTCGGGGGAGGAGGGAAAGGAAGAGAGGAGGACAGTCAACAATATGGAAATACATCGCATCTGTGCTGTACTGAAAACTATTAAATAATAGGGGATAAGAAGGAAGGGGTAAGGGAGAGTAATAGAGAGGGTTGAACTGACCAAAATAAAGCATATTCACAGCTGGGATATATCGAGAAACTCTTTAAACGCTGTTTTTGGAAGCAAAAATGAAAGCCAGGACTGTAAAATAGGTACAGTGTGTGTGAAGGGGGACTCGTGGAAGGGGGGTGGGTGAAAGGAGGAGATGAAGGGGAGGGAATATGGTTAATAGGCTTAGTATACATATATGAACTAGAACAATGAAACCTCTTGCAATTGCTCTAAGGGGGGCAGGGAGGGGGCTGTGGAGTGGGGGGAATCTAAACAATGTACAATGTAAGGCTTTTGGAATTGTCACAATGAATCCCCCTGTACAATGAATATATGCTAATAAAGATGCAAACAGAAGTTTCTTTTAGCCTACAGAGTCCCTCCATTTCTTTCTTTTTCTCTAATACATCAGTTAAAGAATTCAGATCATCTGACCATCTTGCTGCAGTCTGAATACATATGATTCACGGTCCTCTGTCCTGTGCATTTCTGCAAGAATTTCCTGCTCGATTCCAAGGCTTGGTAAGACTGATTTGGTCAACAGGTCAGGTTGAAGTCTTCCATCAGGAGACCCAGAACGTCTGGCTTTGACTCCCTTTTGATTCTTATAACTTTAGTATCATCAAATTACACTGTATTGGATTTTACCTGTCACACTGTCATTCATGGCTGGATGAAGTCCCCTTTCCTGAACCTTCAAAATAGGATGTGTGCTAAGGCAGACTTTCTAATGTTACAGAACAACATCTTACACTATTTTTTTTTTGGCAACACTGGGATTAGAACTCAGGGCCTTACACTTGCTGGGCAGGTGCTCTTACTGCGTGAGCCACTCTGCCAGCCCTTTTTTATGATGGGTTTTTTTTTTTTTTCTCTTGAAATATTTGTTCTGGGCTGGCTTCAAACCACAATCCTCCTGATCTCTGCCTCCTGAGTAACTAGGATTACAGGTGTGAGCTACCGGCCCACGGCTCTTCCACTATTTTTCTATTTTTATGGCAGCCCCTGATCTGGGATTTTCCTGTGTCTGCTTCCCTTCCTTACTTTTATCCAGACCACCTATTTTTAGTGCCCCAGTTTCTATAGTTTACAGACTTTGGTGGCTCCAGTGTCTTTAATCCCAGCAGACCCCTTGCATTCCCTCACCATTAGAGTGATTTCCAGCGAATGGTTGTGGGTGATTTGGGAGTTTTGCTGTTCCCAGGTCTGTAAGTGTTATGGTTTGAATTTGATTTGTCCACCAAAATTCATGTTGAGGCTTGGTCCTCAATGTAAGTGTTGAGAGGTTGTGGGACCTTAAGAGGCATTTGGGACATGACAGATCCACCCTTGTAAAGGGATTAACACCTCTCATGGGAGCAAACTCTCACTTAGAGGAGCTGGATTAGTTACCAGGAGACTGGGCTGTTCCAGAGCAAGGCACCCCTCGTGTTTTGTCTCTTTTGCATGTGCTGCTTTTCCTTTTGCTCTCTGCCATGTGTTGAACCAGCATGATGGCCTTGCCAGATATGATTGCTCTATCTTGGACTTCCCAGCCTCCAGAACCATGAGACAAAATAAATTTTCTTTATATATTACTCAGGTTCAGGTATTCTGTTATAGCAGCAGAAAACTAGGACACTAGGACAGTCCGATGCCAGTTGTCCCTCCCTGTCTTCCTGCTCAGATGATAATCCAATGTAGTCTGGGGTTTTCAGAGGTTTGCCCTTATCTGCTTGTGTTCTGGTTGTCATGGAGATCTTATCTCCTAATTTTGCTGTAGGTGTCTACAGATTTTTGGTTTGTATTTTCACTATTAAGGATTCAGAGATTTAAAAACTACCCCACCTCTACATATTGCCATTTCCCAGAACCCTCCTTACTGACTTTGATGAAGGGAAATACACATATACATGCACATGTGTGCACACACAGTCTGGTCATTTATTAAGGGGTATATCAAACATATTCTTTTTCAGCTCATTGGCTTATGGGATTCACTTGGTTCAATCAAAGGTATAGGTTTTAATTTCTTAGACATCTCATTTAGTTTCATCTACTAGTGATACCTATGAGAAATTTTGTTATCAAAACATCCTGGCTTAAAAGTCCTAGACCCTAATTCAAGTCATTGGGGATAATCTGAAGAGGACTTCTGCCTTGGTGTGTTGTATGAGTGTTTGGGTCCCCATGGCTAGGCAAGCAAGGCTGAGCCTGGGCCTTTAAAAAAGACTGGTACAAGAGAACAAAAAAAACAGTAAACAAAACTAAATAAAACAAAGACTGGGGCATGAAGACTGGGGGTGTACCTTAGTGGTGGATCATTTGCTTTGCATGCTTGAGGCTCTGGGTTGGATGCCCAGCACCACAAAAACAAAACAAGATAAAATGGGTGCATGTTCTGAATTAGTGGTTGGAGATATTCCTAAAAAGATGTATTTTCTCATTGAGAATAGAGGTTGAATTAAGGTTAGAAGTAGAGAAGAATGTAAAGCACAGTTCTCATGCTAGCTCAGTCAAGAAGCAGCTGACGTTCAGTTCAGAGGGCCCATTGTGACATGGTTGTGGAATTGATTCCCTTCGTAGTTCTTCATTTTTTTTGAATCCTATCTCACCTTGAAAATCTGATTAAAGATGTAAAACTCTCCAAAAAATGCACATATCCAGAAAACTTTCACACAGTTTAAGGTTCATCTGATACCCATCCATGAATTCTAAGTTAAGAATTCCTGTATAAATATATTTATCAATAGCTTATGCCTTTTACTAGGCATGGTAGTAAACACCTGTAATCCTAGCTTCTCGGGAAGTAGAGGCAGGAGGATCATGAGTTTGAGCAAAGTTAGCGAGACCCTATCACAAAAATAAAAGAGCTAGAGTATGGCTCAAGTGGTAGGGCACTTGCTTAGCATGTGCAAGGGTCTGGGTTCAATCCCCATTACCACGGGGAAATAAAGAAGCCTATGACATCACATAAATGATGGTCTGCTCACAATACAGAACAAGTAAGGTGACCATCTTTTGAGGTTAATGCTAGAGCTGCAAGGCATACTGTAGCAGAGATGAGTTTGTTTCTATGAGCAGCCAGCTGGTAACTGTGGGGACATAGGCTTGACTTAAGCCAGGCTCTGGGCTATGGGGGAGGAGCACACTCTGCACACTGCACTATTACACAGCATATGTTTCTGACTGATGAACAGATGGGGTGTCATGCTTCCCCTCTTGCTCGCCCTGCCTGGTACTTTCAGATTCAGTTCTTGAGATGGACCAAGGTTCTCTTTATTCTCTCTGTTTTCTTGGCATGTCCACTGATGTTGAATCCAAGTTGGTGAAGTGTACACACAGCTACTCCAGGTAACTCTGGAAGACACACTCGGGAGGCAGAAGGGGCATTGCTGACTTGTGGTGTGGGTCAACGTGCAAGTCAGAAGCTGTGCTCCAGGAGCTCTGTGCTCTTCTCTGATGATTTATTAAACAGCCATTCACTGGGTGAACACATTGGATGGAACACATTGTTTCCAGTTTATCCAGAGCACTTGCTAAATGTTTCTGGAACGAACTCACATAACTTTATTTTGTTGAAGTATAGTTATTTGATGTCTATTAATAAGTTTTAAAAGGCTCAAAAGAATCAATAATTCTACAATTACAACAGTAGACATACTAGTCATTTTTCTTATTACTGTGACAAAATACCTGACAGAAACAACCTAAGGGAGGAAGGATTTATTTTGTGCACTGTTTCAGAGAAGTCAGTTCATCATTTCTGGGAGGGCACGGTGGAGCAGCTCATGTAGATAGGAGAGAGACAGGCAGGGACCTCAGCCAACCCACCCCTAAGAACCCACTCCTAGTGACCTGCTTCCTCCAGGTAGGCCCCGCCTCCTACAGTTTCCACAACCTCCCCCAAACAGCGCCACCACCTGGAGACAAGCATCTAGCACATGACTCCTTTGGGGCACATTCACATTTAAACCGCAAGAGTAGGATATTCGATAACATTCAGTAACATATTAATAATCCTTTTTCTTTACAAGTCCACTTGATAGCATGGCTGGAAGCCTAATGGCCCAGCAACTGGCACAGCTAGCAATTCAGAAAATAATTGCCCCTCGATGATAAGTGATACCATAAATAAGCACTGAATGATATCTGTTCTTTTTCTGAGGTCTAATTACCTCAACAATATTAAAAGGTCAGGTATATCAGCTTTTCCTCTTGAGATTCTTCTTCTCCATCACCATAGTTTTTTATTTATGGTGCTTGGTGATGTGATTCTAGCTGGGTTTCAGGCATGAAATCTGGTCTGGACTAGAACAGAGAAAGGCAAACTGTAGCCCATGGGCCAAATCATGCCTGCTGCCTTCTGTTTAAAAGAAAAAAAAAAATATATATATATGTATATATAGTTAGGATTTTGCTATGTAGCCCAGGGTGGCCTTGAACTGGTGATCCTCCTGCCTCAGCCTCCCAGGGATTATATACCTGGCTCTCTTCTTTTAAAATAGTGGTAAAATATGTATAAAATTTAAAGTGTTAACTATTTTGTATGTGTATGTATGTGTGTGGGGGGGTGCTAGGGCTTGGACCCACGGCCTACACCTTGAGCCACTCCACCAGCCCTTTTTTGTGAAGGATTTTTCGAGATAGGGTCTTGAGAACTATTTTCCCCAGGCTGGCTTTGAATCACGATCCTCCTGGTCTCTGTTCCTGAGTAGCTAGGATTACAGGCGTGAGCCACTGGCACTTGGCCTGTGCTGGCCCCTCAAAACTTGATCCTCCTAACTCTGCCTCCTGACTAGCTGGAATTACAGGCAATGAGCCACCATCCCTGGCCTCCTTTGGACTATTTTTAAGTATACAGCTCAGTGCATTAATTATATTCTTAGTGGTTTACAACCACCACCACTGTCCATTTCCAGAATGTTTTCATCACCCCAAACAGAAACTCTGACTTGATTAAATAACACCTCATTATTCCCTAGTCCTTTTCCTATAACTTCTCTGTTCTGCTTTCTGTCTCTATGAATTTGCCTATTCTAGAACTTCATATAAGTAGAACCAGACAATATGGCTTGTGTATGGCTTATTTCACTTAGCATAATGTCTTCAAGGCTCATTCATGTATACCATGGGTCAGAATTTCTTTCTTTCTTTTTTTGTGGCACTGGGTTTTGAACTCAGGGCCTCAGGCTTGCTAGGCAGGTGCTCTACCACTTGAGCCACTCTGCCAGCCCAGGTCAGAATTTCTTTTCCTTTTAGACTGAATGATATTCCACTGCATGTGTGTGTCCCATTCTGTTTACCCATACATCTGTTGATGGACATTTGCAACAGGATGGGGGTGAGGAGATAAAGGAAGGTGGGAATGTCTTGTGGGGAAGGAGTCCCAGAAATCAGAAACTCATACACACACACACACACACACACACACACACACACACACACACACAAACCCTCATTCCCAAAACAGCTCAGCATTTCCTACTCCTCCTAAGCACAGCACTGAGAGATTTGGGGAGGAGGATCCTCCCGACTTGGGGGTAAAAGGAGCTGGAGGAGACTAGAACCCTGGCTCTGGACAGTCCCACCTGTTTTCAAGGCATCTCCCCTCACTCCAGCTCTGATCTACATCGATGCTCTGCTCATCTTGAACCTGTAGACTCCAGAGTCTGTCTAGCCTCAGGGGAGGAAGCAGAGCATCAGTTATCTGCAGTGATGACACCTTTCTCCTTCCCTGGCCATCTCCTCTCCCACCCACACCCACATGTTCAAATACCCCTGATCTCCCCAGGCACCCCATATCTTTACCTTGGTCTATTCCTTCTCTAGGAATTGCAGGTGCTGCTGGGAAGGGGGCCAGGAGGAGAAAGTGAAGCAGAATGTCGCATCTGAGGAGATACATTCACAGTCGGCTCTTCACCATAGCTATTGCTTATCTGTTGGCCAAACCCTCACTATTCAAAGTGTGACTTTGGCCAGTCATCTCAGCAGCACCTGCAGCACCTGGGAACTTGTAAGAAATGCAGAGCTCTTTCCCACTGCAGAACAGCCTCCCCAGCCAAAAGTCTGCATTCTAACCAGGTCTCCCATGAGTGAGGTCCAATTTACAACAAGACTTACTTGTCTTTTTTTTTTTTTGAGGTGGGGGGAGCAGTACTAGGGTTTGAACTCAGGGCCTTGTGCTTGTTAGGCAGGTGTGCTACCACTTAAGCTTCTCACCCAGCCCTTTTTGTGTTAGTTATTCTTGAGATAGACCCTCTCACTTTATGTCTAGGCTAACCTGAACTATCATCTTCCTATTTGTGCTTCCTGGAGTGACTGGGATGACAGACATGTGCCACTATGTCCAGCCGTTGAGAAGGGATCTCATGAATGTTTTCTTGCCCAGGCTGGCCTTGAACCACCATCCTCCCAATCTCTACCTCCTGAGTATCTAGGATTACAAATGTGAGCCACCACATCTGGCCAAGATTTACTTTTTTAAATGGTAGGACTTCCCCAGTGACTCAACTACTTGTATTTCCTGGAAGTTGGGCTAGAAGCTGGAGACTATGTTAATTGAGGATTATGACATGTTTAATTACCATGGGATTATGGGCACAAAATGATTGCTAAAATCATAATGCTTTCTGGGGAGGAGAAGATAATAAAATAGAGAGAGACAATAGCAGGAAAAGAAAAAAGGAAGGAAGAGAGGGAGGAAGAAAGGAAGGGAGGGAGAGAGGAAGGAAGGAAGGGAAGAGAAAAGGGTGGGTGAGGTGGTACACATCTGTAATTTCAGCACTCAGGAGGCTAAGGCAGGAGAATGCCTATAAAGCGAGTTCCAGTTCCAGGCCAGTTTGCACTATATAGCAAAACCCATTCACACACACACACACACACACACACACACACACACACACACACAGGAAATTACAAGAGTATGAGTAACAAAGCCTTAGCCCCACCCACCCATCCCAAGATTGGACTGGATTCCCTCTCTCAAAGGCCTATGGGCTTCTGACCCAGGTGACTTACCCTGTCCTGTCATCTGTGGGAGGAATTAACAGAAAGTGTTGAGACAGCTTTCATTTTGGGGTGTGCCCACTACCTTCTAGTGGAGGGTCATGGATGAACTTAGACAAGCATATGACCTCCTATGCTAGCCTAGAGTTTGACACCAAAACTGTGAGTCTGGGCCAACTCCGCCCACATGTAAGGAAACAGGAATGAACCGTCTCTTTCTTTTGCAGAGAATAATATGTTCACAGTCCCAGGCTGCTTTTCTCTTGTGATTTCTTCCTCATTGGCTCTCCTTGGATGTCAGCACTCTCTCTTTTTCTCTCTCTCCTTGTCTTCTTAGATCCAACCTCCAAATGAGACTGTTGGAGTTTTGTCAGGGTTTTGTCCCTTGATCTCTTAGAGATGATACTTGACAGTGTCATCCATTTCTGTGACTTAAATAGCACCTTTAATGATAAAAATTATACAGTTCCATTTCTAGTCTAGATGTGTCTCAATGAGGTAAATAAAGAGTTCACATTAATGTGGAGATGTCTTAGTCTTTTATCCAACAGCATCTTGGGTTTTATTGATTTATTTATTTATTGATCATTCTGGGGTTTGAACCCAGGGCCTCACACTCACTAGGAAGGCACTCTACCATGTGAGCCACTCTGCCAGCCCAGCCTCTTAGTTTTTTCACTTAGATGTATCACTAGCATCTTAAAATTAATGTGTACAAAATTGAATTCGACCCACTTTTCTAAACTTGCTCCCCAAACATCACAGACAATGGTCCCACCAGAACCAGGCGTCCTAAGCATGGACACCATCTTTAACAGTTTTCCCACTCCTAATCCATCACCAGCCCTCTGACTTCTGTTTTAAGTTTGTTGACCTCTCTGGTCCTCTCCACTGCTATATCCTTTTCTAAGCCACCATCCTCTCTTGCCTGGACTACAGCCCTTGCCTGCCATTTTGTCCTACTCTTGCCTACCTGTAATCCATTGACCTTCTAGCACCATATTGTTAAAATGTAAGAGATTGCTCAGAGCCTGTGCTGAAAAGCTTACAAAGATGTGTCATTGCACTTAAGATAAAATTCAAATGTCTTAGCAATGTCTAGAAGGCAAAGTAGAGAAGACAATGTCTAGAAGACAAGTAGTGAGCCTGGGTGTTGAGCTGGATGGCTCAGGTTTACATCCTAGTTTTACTACCTATTGCCTACAGAACTTTGGGCAAAGTATTTATTCTCTCTGAGCCTCACTTGTCATCTATAAAATTCATCAGATGAGACTGCTATGTATTTCTTAAGAGTATGGGTGGTGGGCATCAAATGGGACAATGGGCCTAGAGCATGTGTGCCTGCCACACCTTGCTATTACTCACACTCCCAGCCACACGGGCTTCTTCTGGGTGCCTCAAATGAGACCTTATTAAGCCACCTCTGGAACCCCTCCCCACATCGCATGGCTGATTCCACATCAAATTTCTGTTCTTGGCTTCAACTCAGCTCCAGTGAGAGGCTATCCTTGACCATCATTCCTAAAAAAAAGTCCTCAAAACCCTGTGTTTTTCCTCCATAGCACTGGCCACCATTTTTACATAGATATTTATCTTTTCTTTTTATTTTTTGAGACAGGGTAGCTCTGGGTGGCCTGGAAACTCATTATGTATAGCCCAGGTTAGCCTCAAACTTACAATCCTTGCAGCCTCTCAAGTACAAATTTATCTGTATCCATCACTACATCTGGAGAATTTGGCTTGATTCTACTGACAGAAGAGTGTTTCCCCAAACACGCGGTGGTAGTCTTGCCTAGAATGTGTGAAGCCTTACCCAGCACCACAAAAATAAGAATATGAGAGAGAGAGAGGGAGGGAGGAAGGGAGAGAGAAGAAGAAGGAGGAGGAATGTCGGAGGGAGGGAGAAAGGAAGGAAAGGCAGAAAGGGTGCTTGGTATTTACTGGGCGTTCAATAAATAAAGGAAGTCTGGGCCACTCCTAGGAAATCAACTCTACCCTGCGATGACTTAAACTACTAAATAAACCATGATTGCACTTGTTTTTTCTTCCTCAAGTGCTTTTTTTTTTTTTTTTAAGCTAGTTCTGTTGTAAGCTAGGGAATTGAACACAGGGTGCCCAAACACTGAGCTAAATCCCCCAGCCAAAAGCAAATTCTTAATTCATTTGTAGATTTATTGACAGAATTCGATCACTGTGCGTTTTCTGAGCCAGGGGATTTTTAGTACTCACCTCCACATCGCGGTGGGAAACTGCGTTGCATTCTTCGCCTTACCCAGAGGTGGGAGAGCGCGGCGGACGCCCCTACAGTTAAGGTTTCGCGGCGCGCCCGGCAGAGGGCGCTGCTGAGCGGCGGCTGCAGCGGATGCGGGCGCAGCGCAGGGCGGGGTCGGGGGGGGATGCAGAATGACGTCGGCAGTGACGTCAGGAGGAAGCTGGACGCTTTCCAACTGGGGGAGGCTTCTTAGCCCAGGAGGATGCGGAGGTTTCTACGTCAGGCTGAGAATCACTGGGAGTTGGGGAGCTTTTGAAAAGGCCGCATTTCTGGACAGCCCTCTAAAGATTCTGGTTGAGCAGCAATTGCTCGGGCCGGAGTCCCTGTCTGCTGATTTGCTGATTGATGGTTCGGGACCCATGGGTGGGAATTCCCTAGGGCTGACTCTGAGAGCCGAAAGGGTGGGAGGAGACACACCTGGTTCCCACTCCAACCTTGTTGATCTTTAGCTGTGCGACCTTTCTGCGTGCCCCCCCTTCCCCACCAACACTGCAAGACGGAAGTGATGGAGGTGGAGCTGTAGTGCCCTACCTCCCAGGGTCTGAAAGGATACTAGCATAAAGCAGCTGACAGTGAGTGTTCAGGGTACTCTCTGCGCTGAATCAGAGGCAGAGGTGGACTTCTGGGGCTTTGGGTGGGTCTCTTCGCTCTTGTGGAGGGAGACGCCATTTGATCTAATCATTTGAGTACTGGTTCTTGGCTTCCATGCTCTCTCTGCCTCTGCTTGTCTTTAGTTCATTAGTTTTCCCTCTAGGAGGCAGGCAAGAGCAGTAGGAGTTGGAGGTTTCTAAAGAGATGAAATCTTACACATTATAAGTGAGCCTGCTGTATTCTTTTCTTCTCTTTTTTCTTTTCTTTCACAGGGCCTCACTATGTAGTCCAGGCTGGGTTCCAGCTTGTTATCCTCTTACCTCAACCTTCCCAGTGCTAAGATTACAGGCCTGTGCCACCACACCCAGCTTGCCCACTATACTTCTTAAATGGTGAAGAAGTTGAGAGACTTACCGAAGGTCACACAGCTGGTTAGCACAAGGCCCAGCACACACCACTATCTTGGAAATATTTGGTAGTGAATCTATTTTTGGATCTTCTTGTTCCTTAGAGGAAAATAAGAGTGGTGTTCTTGAAAAATCGGTGATCTTATCCAGTAGATAAAATCTGGTGGATCAACAAAAGAGGGATAATAGTAACAGCAGCAATAACTGATGCCATTGTTTTTTTTTTTTTTTGTGGTGTTGCAGTTTGAACTCAGGCTTACACCTTGAGCCACTCAAGATGGGGTCTTTTGAACTGTTTGTCCAGGCTGGGCAATCCCATGTAGCTAGGATTATGGGCATGAGCCACCAGTGCCTAGCTAATTGATGCCATTGTTAAATTGCCTGGCCCTCTCCAAGTATTTAGGCATGCACCTCATGTAATCCTCTCCTTATCCTATCCATCCATCCATCCATCCATTTTCATTAAGACTTCATAGGGTTCTGAGCATTGGGGCTACAGCCACCAAAATGTATTCTAGTGGAGAAGGCTGCCAGCCACAATCACACAAATAAACAAGCTCATTTGGAGCTTTGAGAAAACCAGAGGGAAGTGTCTGGGAATAAGGAACTGAGGCCGTGCCATGGACATTTGAGCAGAGACCTGGACAATAAGAAATCACTGACCACACTGAGATCTGGGAGGAAAGTTTGGGGGCAGAGGAAAAAGCAAGTCATCAAAAGCCCAAGGAGTGAGTTTGCTGTGTTAGAAGGACCTGGAAGGAGGCTGGTGCAACTCAGGTAGAGAGAGAACTCTGAAGTTGCTGGGCGATGGAGCAGGAGCCAAAGCTGAAGGGAAACATCTGGAGAGAAGGATAGCACATCCAGGCTGGTCCATCCAGCCCCGCCCCAGGCCTTACCTGACATGAGGAGTGACTTTCCCTTCCCTTGGGAAAAAAATCACAGAGGCAGATGGTGCTTGAGGGTGGGGAGCTGTGGAAAGTTTTGGAAGATAGTTGTGCAGCATATCAGGGCAGGCCTGTCCATTTCCTTCCAAACCATGTCCCTTGTGTTCCTGCAGCCATCCGTATCTGCCTTTACTTAGATCTGTGGCCTACTGCTTCCCCTCACTGACCTTCAAAGACCTTTCCACTTAGCCCAGCCCTGCCCTTCCCTGTACTCCCACAAGCCACCTCTTCTCCTAGCAGTCTCCTTGCTCTCTGGGCAGCCTGGGTTCTTAGATTGCTAGTCCTATTGAAGATAGTCACTAATTGATACTAATCACTAACTAATATCACTAATTCATGCCTAGCCCTTTCTGGTATCAAGCACACTGTCTGGGCTTCTCAGTCATCCTTGAACTGGTATTTCCCCTTGGAAAACTTTCCCATATCCATAGGATTTATTTTATTCTTATTATTATTGGTGGCACTGGGGTTTGAACTCAGAACTTCATGCTTGCTAGGCAAGCGCTCTTACTGCTTGAGCCACTCTGCCAGCCCTTCTTTTGTGATAGGTTTTTTTTCAAGATAGGGTCTCTCAAACTATTTGCTCTGGGCTGGCTTTGAACCACTATCCTCCTGATCTCTGCTTCTTGAGTAGTTAGGATTACAGGTGTGAGCCACCAGGGCCCAGCTATTCTGGATTTTATAGGCCAGTGTCTTCAGTATAATGTTCTAAAGGCAAGAAAAGCAGACTTTCCTCCTTTTGGGACTCAGCTGAGTGGTCATTGCACTCACACATCTCCCTAGACATTACCTGGAAAAAAATCCAGTCATCCTTCGCTCCATTCTCTTATACACTTGCATAAGCGCCTGTAAAAGGGCAACTTCTGGGGCCACTCTAAAGATGACGATGGGAGAAAATGCTCACAAAGAAATGAGCAGCCTTCTTCCCAGAGGACTGTGCCTAAAGATGCCACCTTTACAATCTCCCCCAATCAATTTCAGACAAATACTTCAGCACCAAATCTAACTCAACAGAGGTGGAGAATCCTGGCGCGAGCACCTGAAAGACCACCCAGACATGGGGGAGGGAAAAAAGGAAAGATCCATAGAAGGGGAACTCCCTGAGCACTTTAGCAGACCACTGGTTTCCAAGTCCTGCTTCTCACTCTCAAGAAGCCTTTCCTTTCACTTCGCAATAAAGAGGTTTTTAGTCCTGCTACTTTCTAGTCTCCTATCTTTTAATTCTTTAAGAGACAGAGGGAAAACGGACCCACCACAGTTGCTAGGTGGCATCACCTTCTGGGAGCCAAGCCTGGGAATTACAATTAGGTCTTTGAACTTTAAGGAGTCACAATAGAGCTTCAATGCCAGACACAAGTCTGTAAAACTGTTCCTATATGTTGCCCTATTTGATCTTCATCAACCTATGAGGTAGGTGTGTCTGTCCGTGTGTGGGGAGGGGTAGTTATGACAGTCACCCTGTATGTAGCTGGCTTAGAAAAGGGAAGCAATTTATACACGGTCACACAGCTGGTTCCTGGAATAATTGGCCTTACCCAGCCCATTTGACTCTGTTTTTATGCCCCTGGAATTTTAATCCTTTGAACTTTCTTTCTTTGTTTGATATTAGGGTTTGAACTCAAGATGCACTTGCTAGGCAGGCACTCTACCACTTGAATCATGACCCCAGTCCTTTCTTGTTTTAGTTATTTTTCAGATAGGGTCTTGAGTTTTTTGCCTGGGGCCAGCCTTGGATCTCCACCCTCCTATCTATGACCTTTATTGTAGCTGGGAATCACAGGCCGTGTGCCACCCTGCCTGGCTTGTTTGTTGAAATGAGGTCTGGCTAACATTTTGTCTGTGCTGGCGCCTCAAAACTTGATCCTCCCTATCTCTGCCTCCTAACTAGCTGGGATTACAGATGTTGAGCTACTTTACCCGGCCTCCTTTGGACTTCAGAATGGGTGAATTCAGGATTGGGCTATCTAACAAACTGGTTCATTAATTTCATGGCTGGGATTGGAAATTTATAGGCAGTTCAGCAACTCGATGAGCTTCCTGGGAGGTCAGAGGAGAATGAGGAGGAGTGGATTGTATGGTGACCAAATGGTCTCCTCCAAAGATCCTGAGTAGAGATCAGTTCTAATAATACCCAGATAACTTCTACCAAACCGACTCCTGTAGATAAGGGGTAGAAAAACTACCTGAAATCACTGAAAGAAAGAGAGAGAGAAAAAAAGCCAAATGATTCCAGAAAGGAGTCCATACTTGGAAGAAGGGTGAGTTTCCTTGTTTTTAGGGTTTCTATCCCAAGGATATACAACAAACATAGGTATTTGTAGCACTAGAAGAAAAGAGAAAATGGGCCTGAAAAGCAGTGAAAAAATAATGGTTGAAAATATCTCCTGTTTTTATTTATTTTGTACTCATTTTATTTCTTGTGGTACTGGGACTTGAACTCAGGGTCTTGCACTTCCAAAGCTGGCACTCTATCACTTGAGTCACCCCCACCCCAGTTAGTTTGTTTTCAGATGCAGTCTTGGCTAAGCCAGCCTTGAGCAATGATTGTCCTCTCTCTGCCTCCAGAGTAACTGGGATTACAGGCTTGCATTACCACGTCTGGCTTGAACATGTCCCAAATTTGATGAAACACATTTATAAATACAAGTTGCTGAATGAGACAGCAGAATAAAGATAGGAATACTGAGGCACATTGTAACTGCTATAGTGTGGCTGTGGTTTGTCCCCAAGTGTTCTTGCATTGGAAGATTGTTCCTCAGTGTGTCACTGTCTTCATAGTAATCTTTAAGAGCTGGGGCCTAGTGGGAGATCACTAGGTCATAGAAATTAACATAGGTCTTGTTGGAATTAAAGACACTCCGGTGCCGAAAACAGACACCTGAGAGACAGAAAATCTTGACAAGGCAATTTCTTTTGTCGAAAGGGTGCAAGCATGTACTTACTCCAGCTGAGTGGACACACAAGCACAAAATGGCTGACAGTGGCTCCTCCTTATATCCCTGACCCAGTTATACCTGCCTCTCACCTGGGATTTGTCCAGGTCAGAGGTTCACAATCTCCCTCAATTGGCTAAAAGGCTTGGGGGATGGGTTAGGGCATACAGTTAGGTGGGCAATGGAGTCATACAGGAATCAGGAAGAAGCAAAGACCCTTTAAACATGCAAGTCACCTAAGATGGCGACCTGAGGAATTTTTAAGTAGTATAAGAGGGTAACAAATACTTTGATAGAAGAAAAGATCATTTTTCTTACAGTCTCATGCTGTTAGTTCTTGGAAAGACTGGCCCCTCCCTACTTTCTGGCTTCTTGTCTCTTCCTGTGATTTCTTTCACATGTGCTCTGGCCATTGTGCCATCATCAGAGCTAAGCCCTGTCTTTGAATCTCTGCAACTAGGAGGTAAATAAACCTCTTTTCATCCATCTAGGGATGCTGGCTGGATGTCTGCTGAGAAGACCATTTTGGGAAATGTGATGTGGTCACCTCCCCTGCCTTCCCCTAGCCCAATTCCTGGGAACCTCAGGCAAGGCATGGGTGGAAGTTGGGGAAGGAAATGGAAAATAATTGCTTTATTCATTGGGAAAAAAGAGCAAGAAGAATGGTTTCATTATTGACAAAAAAGCAAAAGTTATCTATCTGAACTTTTAAAAAGAATTTTAGAGCTGGTAGGAGAAGACTGTGCCAATCTCAGTGAGCAAGATGCCACCAAATTAGATTTTTCTGTAGACACTTGAAGTAATAATTAGCTTTTATATATGTTCTTAGGTTTCTATTGCTGCTAACTGCAAAAGTTTAGGTGGCTGAGGGTAGAGCTCAGTGGCAGAGCTATTGCCTAGCATGTGTGAGGGCCTGACTGGTTGTATCCATCCCCAGCGCTTTGTAAAACAAAAGCAAAAACCAAACAAAACCCAAAAACTCAGGGTTCTGTGATGAACAGTAAATATTAATATTCCATTTTTGCACCATGTAGCAATGAAAACAAGAAAAGAACTGACAGAAGAATCTAAAAGTGGAAGAATCTAAACACAAGGTTTGAAGCCTCCTCTTACCCCAAGGGGAAGTCCTCCAAAGTAGCCCCAGAGGCAAAATTTCTCTCTGACAGTCTTCCCTCTGCCTCTCACCCCCTCATTCATCTCCCAGGCAAGCCCTGAAATGAGGATTCCTCTTCCCCAGGGCAGGTCACAGAAACCAGAACATTTTTGATTTTTCCAAGCAGCCATAAAACCCAAGAATAACCTAACTTTCCCTGAGCTGTCCACAGAGAAACTCTGTGACCTACCATATTTGATTGTAGGTCATATGACCCCCATTCCAGAAAGGGCTCTGCCTCATTTGCCAGGAAGAAGGAATGCTGCCAATAGAGGGCAAGAATTTGGATTGATAGGTCTTGCTGGGTTTTCCCCAACAAGTCTATTATTATATCAGACCTTTTCCATCCAATCACGTTTCATCATGACTGTGCATTTATCATCAAACCTAAACATAAAAATGGATAGTTCACCCTGGGTCTTTGGGTCTTCAGTCTGAAGACTGTCATATCACACAAAACTATGAACAAATAAGCTGTGTGCTGGTGGTTCATGCCTATAATCCTAGCTACTCAGGAGGCAGAGATCAGTAGGATGCAGATCGAAGCTAGTCAGGCAAATAGTTCATGAGACCCTATTTTGAAAAACCCAACAAAAAAGGGCTGGTGGAGTGGCTCAAGTGGTAGAGTCCCTGCCTAGCAAGCATGAGAACTTTAGTTCAAACCCTAGTACAATAAATAAATAAATAAAAGTGAACAAATAAGTGTTTATGCTTCTCTTGTTAGCCTGTCTTCTGTCATTGGCATGTTGGCCATGATCTTTTATGACAGGCAAGGAAAGAGCTTCCCCCCCTCCCCCTTCCTGCTCCTTCATAAGTAAATCTGTTCATAGAAACAGAAATAATAGAAAAAGGCAGTGAGTAATTCTGGGGATTGGGGTCTTGGGTAGGTGACACCTGAGCTGGTTGGTGATAGAACAATTATGTCGCCATTTTGTGAATCAGCCAAAATGGCAGCCCCGCCCTTAAAAAATTCCCGCGCTCTAAGACAGCCCCACCCCACCAGAGACTACTGCGCATGCGCTAACCTCCTTACTCTCCCCTTCTATAAAAGCCACTCCTCGCCCAGACTCGGGGCTGCGCCGTCTTTTCCCCGGCCAACTGGCAGTTTGGGCCTGCCATTAAACTTTGCTCTCTGGACGTGAGTTTTCTCGTGAGCTTTCTTTGAGAGTGGTGTTTTTTCTAACAGTTGGAAACTAGGGATGGGGGAGGAATATTTCCAAAGCAAGGGAAGAGCAGGAGTGAAGCAGCATGGTTGCAAAACTACAAGGAATTCAAAGCATTACACGCTTTTGCCTATCTTGCTTACAGTTTTTTACTCAGCAAATAACTGCTCACTATGCACCTGTGGCACCTCTGTCCTAATTTCGATAATCTCATCTCATTTTATAGTTGAAGAAACTGAACCTTGCAGATTTAAGTAATTTGCCCATGTAAAGTAGCAGAGGTGGAATTCAAACCCAAGCAGGATTAGTACGTATCTAGATCTTTTTATCTTCTTATACCTCTCAAAGCAAAACAAACAAGCTTGCAATTCAGGAAGCAACCCTCTGGTGCTCTTTCTTGGCTTCCAGCTTCCTGTTTTCTGGAAGCAGGGGATGAGTGGGGTAGGCAAGCAGAGCCTTTACTTCCTCTAGTGACCTCTGGCTAATTGATTTCTTGTGAGGATTCAATTGCGGAGCCTCTATTCCACTGCCCACGATTTTGAATCATGCTGCCTGATTCTAACTACCTATCTGACTTTTTCTGGACCACTGCTGCCACCTCTTTTCTTTCACTGTCTCCCTGATGGGAGAAATATGCCTTGCTATGTCCTCAGGCCACAAGATCCACCAAAACTGCAAAGGCTCCCTTTCTGTGTTGCTGTTTGGTTAACGAAGAGGCACAGCGAAGAAAAACTGAGCGTGCTAGTTCATCTTTTAGTAGCAATTTTATAGGGTTTAATTCCATCAGGCCTTGTGTCAGTAGATGATGATGCACTTGTAAGAAGACACAGTGCTACCAGAAGAAGCTCAAGGTCCAGGATAGTAAAGCAGAGGTGACACACATCCACATCACTCCCTGCACAAAGATAGCAAAGCAATGAGATATGGAATAATAAAAAGTCCATTTGAAACTTATCAATTTGGTGACCAGTGACCAACATAATTCCCCATTTCCTACTGTTGAACTTGTGAACTGTGATTTAAAACATCTGGGCACACTAAAGAAATTTTAAACCAAGAGAGCATAGGATAGTATTAACCCAGGAAATAAGAATGCCCACATGACTTGCCCTGACTGTCTACCTGGCCTTGTTTCCCATTAGTCCAGATATGGCCACACAACCCTGTTACTGTTCTTAAGGCAAGCCAAGCACCCTTGCTTCAGAGCCTCATATGCTTGTCTCAGTTCTTAACTACGTTGTTCCCTCTGCTCTTACTCCAGATGCATACAAACTTGTGCTGTCACTTCGTGCAGTCTCCTCAGACACATTTCCCTGGCCACTATCATCATTCTCCTATTTATCCAGCTTTCTTTTGTCCTTTTTTTCTTTTTTTTTTTTTTTTTGCAATACTGGGGTTTGAGCTCAGGGCCTACACCTTGAGCCACTCCACCAGCCCTTTTCTTGTGATGGGTTTTTTCCAGATAGGGTCCCTGAACTATTTGCCTGGGCTGGGCTGGCTTCAAACCGCGATCATCCTGATCTCTGCGTCCTGAGTAGCTAGGATTACAGGCATGAGCCACCAGTGCCTGGCTCTTCTTTCCTTTACAGACAGTGTCTGACTGTGTTGCCCACGCTGTTCTGGAACTCTGGGCTCAAATGATCTTCCTGCCTCAGCCTCCCAAATAGTTGGGATTATCTACAGCCACGTACCGTACATTCAACTTTTTCTTTTTGGTTTGTTTTCTTATGGTGCTGGGAATTGAACCCAGGGCCTTGTGCAAGCTAGGCAAGTGCTCTACCACTCAGCTACACCCCCAGCCTCAGCTTTCTTTTTCTTTCTAATATTTCTCACTTGACAATATTTACTTGTATGTTTGTTTATTGTCTACCTCCTCCTAAGCATTGGGTAAAGTCCAAGAGAAAATGACATTGATTTATTCATTGCAGCATGCATTGTGCCTACTATAGTGTCTGGCATATCAATAAAATGAGTAAATATGCAATGACTGAGTACATGTATACACAATATTTTTTGCTGTGCTGGGTATTGAACCTACCACATGTGAGGCAAGCACTTTACCACTTAGCTATATCCCCAGTTCAAGAATATGTATTTTGAAAATGTAACTAAATGGATGCCTTAAAACTGGAATGTCATCACACCTTTTTCATTCTAAATATTTTAGTTGATTTAGATCAAGAATAAAACCTTATGAGAGCGAAGTATTGAGGAAATGAGACTTGCCTAGTTTTCAGACTACATTCAATTTCTTGGTGCCTATTGGATTTCCTGTAAGTCATAAAATCAGGCCATAAAGGAGATACAGTATGATATCAGTTATATTAAGCTCTAATTTCCAATTAGAAACCATGGAAAGTTGTTGCTTCAGAACTGGATGCACAGCCAGCATAAAAGGAAGCATCAGTTGGGGAAAATGAATAGTCTTTCCAAACACAATCAGGGCATCTGACCTCCAAATAACCAAATTATAAAGGTAATTGCTGTCTTGATTTCATGTTATTGCAACCAGAGACAGTTGAACTTTCTGAGACTTCATTTATTTAACATATGAGAGAATGGGATAGACAACTTGAGATGTCCAGGGTAACGATGATCTCTGTTGTAAGCCTCTCCTTTCATTTTTACATAAGGACCTGGTGGAAGCATAGCTGAGAACTCTGAATGATAACCTAGGAGTGAATATACGGGTGCCACCAGATTTTGTGGACTATAGGGGCTTGCCTAATGACTCCAAAGGATGACTAGGTACCAATTCCTGCACACTATAAATGTTAACTTACGTGTCAAAAAAGGCTTTGCAGACAAATAGGGGTCTTGAGAGGAGAGTATCACTCTAGATTTTCTGGGTATCTCCTAATTGTAACCACAAGGATCTTCATAAGAGGGAGACAGAAGGAGACTTGACTACAGAAGAGGAAAAGGTAGTGTGACAATGGGAGCTGGGATTGGAATCATGCCCTTTGAAGATGGAGGTAGAAACCACAAGCCAAGGAATAAGGGCATCACTAGAAGATGAAAAAAAGCAAGGAGATAGCTTCTTCTCTCAGAGCCTCAGAAGGAACCAGCCCTGCTAACACTTTGATTGTGGCTCACTGAAACTGAGTTCAGATTTCTGACCTACAGAACTGTAAGAGAGGAAACTAACACTTGTGCTTTCTGGGAAGACTTTGCATCTGAATTATTGTTGTTGAGACAGGGTCTCACTATATTTTTCAGGCTGGCATCAAACTTGTTTTTTTTTTTTTTTTTCATAACTGGGGCCTGCCACTCTGCTAGCCCTGGCATCAAACTTGTGATCCACCTGTCTCAGACTTCTGAGTAGCTGTGAATATTGGCATGTGCTACCTACCATGCCTGGCTGGGAGCAGCTGAATCAGAAGCAAGCTGTGACATTGTGCACACTGGCTACTGTCCTCAACTTCTAGAAAGCAGGATCTGCAGCAAAGATTTCGATGCTAACACTTTTTTAGGTCTGCAAGCCTGGGGCAATGAGTTGAGAGAGCAGGGCAAATGAAATAAGGACCGATGCCTGCATTGGCTCGAGATCTGTTGCCGCTTTGGCCATTGATTTGTGATGAGCTGTGGAGAGACATGGCAGGTTTGCTCAACTGGCACACCCACTCAATATGGAAGGTCATGATGAGGATTCACACTTCAGACTAGTCCGCAGAGAAAGAAGGGAAGATGTACGGTCTGGCTCCCTCCTGTTTCCCATATCCAATTGGTCAGGCTTCACCCAGGAACAGTTAATATCCTCAGAACTTCTGGTTTATTCCATACAGTCTCTCCTCAGAAGCTGCCCAGTAAATAATATTCCAAGACTTACTTTATGCTGATTCATTTATATTAAAAAATGAAGTTCAGATTCACACAAGCAAAGATGCAAAAAAGAGCAATGAATAGCTGGCAGCCTCTGGAGGCCTGGCTCAGGATGCACACAGTGGACTTCCAGCACTTTCTACTGGCCAAGGCAAGTCATGGAGCCAGTTCAGATCCAGCATGTTTATAGAAATGGATACCATCTCTCTCTCTTTTTCTTTTTTGACATACTAGGGTTTGAACTGAGGACCTTTAGCTTACCTGGTAGGAACTCTACCACTTGAGCCATGCTCCCAGCCCTGGTTTGCATTTTTGTCTGTTCTTTGAAATAGTGTCTTGCCTCAAACTCATGACCCTCCTGTCTCAGCTTCTCAAGTGCAGGGATTCAAAGCATGTGTCACTATGCCAGGCCCTGGATGCTATCTCTTGATACAGAAGCTGTGGAATTACTTCTTGGGCCTGGATCCCAAAAGGAGAGTGCTTGAGAATTATTGCAAATAATCCACCAAGAAGCCAGTTAGAGCAAAGAAGTGGAAAGGGCCCAGTCAGAGCTCAGAGCGCAAGGACTGGGTGGCCAAGTACAGCACATTTGGCAAACTGCTCCTTCTTTATTAGAGCTGAAGCTCAGAGCGGCTGAAGCTGGTGACTCACGCCTATAATCCTAGCTACTCCGGAGACAGAGATCAGGAGGATCTTGGTTTGAAGCCAGCCCAGGAAAATAGTTCATAAGACCCTATCTTGGAAAAAAAACAAAACCAAAAACCCATCACAGAAAAAAGGGCTGGTGGAGTGGCTCAAGGTGTAGGCCCTGAGTTCAAGCCCTAGTACCAAAAAAAAAAAGAAAAGGTAGGATCTGGGTCAAGAAGGCAAGAAGGTTCTTGTGTGCCATGCTAGGACACTTGGATTTGCTTGAGAGCAGCAGGGAAACAGCAAGGAGAGGCAGATGAGCAGATTTTCATTTCGCAAGACCTTCACATAACATTTGGCTTAGTGTAGTGTTTATGTTGTCAATAGCAAACCTTTAAAATCATATGATCTCACCTTGTTTTCTCTAAGTCCCTGGAAAATGTTCAAAGAATTGACTGTCAGGTGAATTCTGCTGTAGCTTTTTCATTTGGCTAACTTGTCAGCTCTAACTACTCATGTCAAGGTCATCTCCCAGTTAATAGTGTCTCATGCACAATAGTTCACAGCACAAAGTAGTTATTTGGCCTAAGGGCTTTTTCAGTTTGGAAGAATTCTTCTCAACATATTTTCTTCAGTTACCCAGAATGTTTTACCCAGGGAATCTTAGTTCCGCTTAATGGCCCTTTCTGGGTCTTACTGTTTTCTCTGGCCTGTTCTAGGATTTTCTGGAGATGAGGTTTACTAGAGGCTAGTGTTTAAGATCAGAGGATAAACAGATATAGAGTAAGGCTGAGTCTGGAGGGAATTGAGAGGCAAAATTCTAGTCTCAATCAAATATTATTGCTTAGCTATTTGCACAAAATACCTTGCTCACTAATGCTAAGGTGAAGCATAAAGACAGGGTGATAGATAAACACATACATTAAATGATGTAAGAGGTGGTCGTTAATATTAACTACTGAAGTAATAGCATCAACCTTTAATGAAGGAAGATTCTTTTTTATGAAGTCAGATTCATTTATTCACTTTGTCCTAGGCATCTGGGACCTAAGGTTTCTCAGTGAATAAACCATGTGGTGAGGCTTTCTAGAAGATGGGAGATTTGACCTGGCCTTGAGTTACAGGAGAAGAGAAGGAAATAATGGTGTGAGCAGAGGCATAAATTCCATGCTGGATTTATGGCACTGTAAGAAACTCATTTGAATCATTTGTTCCAAATGGATCAGCTAGACTTGCATCCTTTTAGTAACTCAAATGAAAGGAAATTGTTATGAGGCTTAATGTTTAACAGAGCAGCTCTGAGCTCTCAAAAATAAGGTCAGTTTCTTTTACCTTCTGATCAGAAAAGGTCTCTGTTGTACCGGAGCATGGCACAATAGGTAGGATGAGGTCTGGGACAAGCTTGGGCTACTTTATAAAAGCTGAGAGTAAAGTGGGAACTGACGAAACCCTGAACCCAGCTTCTTCGCAGCTGTGCAGATCAAGCACAGGGCCTGCGCCAGCAGTGACTCACACTTCCCAACACCTGTGGGGTCAGAGGCCCTGCAGGGCCCCAGAGGGTCTTCCAGTTACTACCAGGACCCCAGGAGCTCCAGGTCATCCAGCCGTGGGAGAGTCATGTGACTGGATCTCATTGCACCCACTATTGACCTAGTGGGATTTAGTTTCCTGGAGCCCAGTGGGACCCCTCTTGGCATTGAGAATTCTGGTAGAGAGAGGGCTAGGACTGTATAGTATTAAGGGAATCCAACCTTGTAGAGGAAGAGGGAAACTTAGAGGCCACCCAGACTTACCATCCAACAGGATCACACAGCTTGTTAGTGATGGAGGGGACTTCATCTCTGGCATACTTCCCCATCTTTTGTGGTAATGTTTTGTTGTCCAGCTCCTAACCTAGTGCATGCACAACTTGTCCTAGATAGTCTCCAACATGTCCCCGAGGCTCTCATTTATTGCCATTTTCTTCCTCTCCAAATCATCCCTTTATCCTCCTTTGCCCTTTCCTTCTTTCTCGGAAGAAAAGGTGATATCTTCCATTACAAAGTTTAAATTATTTGCTCTGTTTTAGTCAGTTAGGAGTGCTATAACAAATTGCCATAGACTGGCTTAAAGAAAAATGCCTTTTGTAGTTCTAGAGGCTGGAGTTCAAGACCAGGGTTCCAGTACAATTGGGTCATTTTTTATTCTTGGTGGTACTGGGTTTGAACTTAGGGCCTCACGCTTGCTAGGCAGATCTACCACTTGAGACATTCTGCCATTGCACAGGTGGTTCTTGAGAAGAGATGGCTATCTTCTCCTTGGCAGAGAGAAGAGAAAGAGGAAGGCAGCTTTCTCCTGTTTCTTTTTGTCTTCTTCCTCCTCCTCCTCTTTCTTCTTCATCTTCTTTTTGCAGTACTGGGGTTTGAACTCAAGGCCTACACCTTGAGCCAATCCACCAGCCCTTTTTTGTGAGGGTTTTTTTTGAGATAGGGTCTCACAAACTCTTCGCCCAGGCTAGCTTTGAACTGCAATCTTCCTGATCTCTCCCTCCTGAGTAGCTAGGATTACAGGCGTGAGTCACTGGTGTCCTTAGCTCCCTCTTTCTTCTTATCAGGGCACTAATCCCATTACGAGGGCCCCATTTTCAGGACCTAATTACCTCCTTAGTCCATTCCTGCTGCTATAACAAAACAACACAAACTAGATAATTTATCAATGACAGAAATTTATTTCTCACAGTTCTGGAGGCCAGAAGCACAAGATCAAGGCTCCAGCAGATTGTACGAATGAGGACTGCTCTCTATTTCCAAAATGGCACTTTGATGCTGTATCACACTGGAGGGGACAGATGCTCTGTCTTCACAAAAAAGAAGAGACAGAAGAGCAAAACCACATCCTTCAGCCTCTATTATAAGAGATCTAATCCCATTCAAATGGCAGAGTGCTCATGACCTAATCACTTCTGCAATGACTCCACCTCCCAATACTAATTGGAGATTAGGGTTTCCACATATGAATTTGGGAGGGGCACAAACATTCAGTCCATAGCAATCATGATGTGTTGGTCACTTCCTCTTCAGCTATGGGGCACTGTCCTCTCCTGCCTCTCTAGCTCCTGTTTTCCCTGTTGGCACCTCCTGAAGATGGTCCTAACTTGCTGCTCATCTCACTGCCCCCAGGAACCTTCCTCCACAAGCTACTGCTTGTGTAACTTCAGTGATTCTAATTTATTTCTAGCTCATCCCTATAAGGAACTCTAGACCTATATAGCAAATTGACTTTTAGACCTTTCCCTTCAAGTGTCTTACAACTGTTAGGCTAGCATATCTCAGAGCCATCACCTTGACATCTAAACCACCCTTTTCCCTAAAATCTCTGCTGTAGAAGTGGTACCACCACATACCTTTTGACACTAGCCAGTAGCCTGGGCATTTATCTCCATTGCTTCTCCTCTGCCTCCACAGCAGATCAGCCCAGTTCTAGGGGATCTACTTACTTACTCTCTCTTGAACCTACTATCCACCTTTCACTATTGCATTCTTATTTTGCTCGTCCACTGGGGAACCTATATTCACGTTCAAGCCTTGGTCAGCTCCAGTGTAACTCTCCTAGGAAGCTTTTCAAGAGCCTGTTCAGGCCATTATGTAATTGTTGAGTTATTTTTTTTTCTCTTCCACCAGAAGAGTGTGTAAGGGTCATGTTTACATGTGTGATGCTTCCATTTTTACCTATTGCTTTCCACAATATTTATGAGGTTGTTTTTTTCTGGGTGTATTTTCTCTTGTGTTTCTATTTCATTCTCTATTAAATCCAAAAGGAAATAAGACTCAAGACTCGGGGACACTAAGGGGAGGTCACTAATGGGAGGAGGAGGGTAAAAGAAGTAAAGAAAGTATATAGCTGATATACTTTCAACACACGAATGAATATAGAATTTTTAAAAGTGTCAAAATTACCATAAGAAGAGGATTAAAGTAGAAAGGAAAAAAAAACCAGAGGGGATAAACCATTTTTGGATATAATATACATGATACTGGAGTGTTGCTCCCGAGTTTGTGTCTTGGCATAGTCAATGGTTGAAGACACCTGACCTGGAGTTAAGAGTTAAAGCCAGAGCAAAGCTTATTGAAAGGATAGCAAAGCACCCTGATTGCTGCCAAAGAAAGGCTGAAGTCTAGGAGATGACATAGGGCATTAACTGGCTTAAGTTCAACTATTCTATATTTGTGATTGGTTGGCATCCAGTCAACTTCTCATTAAATCCAATCACCTGTCTGTTCCTCTCCTTATCAAACTGGATATTCCAGGAGGATCTGGTCAGCTCGTCCTGGCCTTGGAAGTTTGCCCAACAATTCTGGCCTTGAGACCCACTACCCACATGTACAGCTGCATCTTGTTACTTTGGTGAGAGGCTTGTTATTTCTCTGAGAAGCCCGTTGTTTCCCATGCCTCTTTAGATGTCTGTTTCTAAATTGTCTCTCTCATACAAAATGGAGTCACCTCTGTCATTGGTTCCCTTACACATATATACTTAGAATGTCATAGTGAAACTCCCTGTATAGCAGTCTTAAACAAAAATGTCTTTTTTCAAAAATGAAGGGCAGGAAGGTAAAACAGGTCCTGTCTGGGGGTTGGTACCAGTGTGGAGGGGAGGATATGAGGAAAGGGTGTAGGAGGACGAATATGATGAAAATATTATGTACTCATGAATGAAAATGGAAAAATAAGACCTGTTGAAACTATTCTAAGAATGGGAAGAAAGGGATAAAGGAGAATGATGGAGGAGGTGAATCTAAGATGTATTGTAAGTACTTACAATAAATCTGAGGAGGTTTATTGGAGATGTTACTAAGCAGTAGAATGCTTTCCTACCATATACAAGGCCGTGGGTTCAATCCCAACCATGAGTAAGAGAGAGAGAGAGAGAGAGAGAGAAAGAGAGAGAGAGAATTTTTTTCTTTTCTTTTTAGCATACCTGGAAAGAGGACAAAGAACATCACACACAAACCACTTATCAAATCTTCTTCAGCTTTTTTGTTTGCTTGTTTGGGGTCCTGGTTTTGGAGGTGGGAGGTGTAGGGGTCGCATCTGGCAATGGCCTCATTGTTGGCAGAGTCTGAAGGTGGCTCAGGGCCTCACTCGGTAAGCAATGTGTGGCCTCTTTACCTTTCTATTTCAGTGAACTCTGATTAAAGAAAACTTATTTGGGGGAAAGGTCACCCTGTTTATTTATGTAGGACTTTAAAAAATTGTGAAATAGACACCCACTGTGTCAAAGTAGAGAGGACATTCTCTGAACTAGATCAATAAACCCCAACCAAGGTCTTATCACTTTTCAGGTAAATAGGTGAAAGGGTGACAGTGGTGATGTAGGTACTTTGAGCTCTGGTTGCAGAATTTTTCCCAGGCTGTTGGAAAATCCAAATTCATGACCAGGGATTCCTGGTCATAGAGCCAGCCCTCCATCAATTCAAAACCCTTTTGTGATGTCCACAGAACAAGTCTGGAATTTGTCTTTAAGAGGAATGCATGTGCATGTGACTTAAACCATCAAGTGAGTAATGACCTTGAGCTGTGGGGAAGGATGAATAGAAAAGGCCAACACTGTGCTGTTATCAGTTCCAACATTAGCACAGTGTGAACTCTGCCGCTGCCTGAGCTGCTCTTCTGCAGAGGAATTTGCTGGTTACCCAGCATTTGTTGGGCGTCTGATCTATTTCAAGCTCTTGCCACATGGACTAGCTAAGTGTGAGATCTTTAGGATAATCATCCTGAGCATCTGGGAAACAGTACGTGTGTACCTATGTATTTCTTTAAGAGTGAACCTTGAATACTTGCTTAATATGATGTTCATTTTAGATTCTGCACAGGGTCCTTTCATTTTTCTTTTACCTAGTGTTTTAATTTTTTTACAGCTTTATATGTGGTATAATTTATACCACACACATATATATATATGTGTGTGCATCAAAGGTACACATATTTGAGATGTATAATTTTTTTTGATACAGGGTCTCATATGTATCCCAGGCTGGCCTTGAACTTATGATCTTCCTGCGTCAGCCTCCCAACTGCTGAGACTGCCGGTGTGTACTGCCATACCTAGCATACGATACACAATTTGATGAGTTTGGGCAAAATGCATATTCCTGTGATCCCATTGCCACAATCAAGGTAACACACCATCATCTCCAAAAATTTCTCTGTGTTCTTTTGTTTTGCTTACTTATTTACCATGAGATTGAACTTCTCAACAACATTTTAAATACAGAACACTATTGTTCAGCACAGATACTGTTATACAGCAGATTTCTAGAACTTAGACTATGGAGCAGAGCGCCATTGCCATTACTATTCTGATTGGTGTGGGTGAGGGAGAGCAATAAACTTCACTCTTTTAAACCAAGGAGATTTTGTAATTATCTGTTACAATAGTTAGCTAATCCTGATGAACACACAAGCAGACAGACAGACAAATACACGTGATAACTTTGAATTTTTAATAAGATTTATGAAGGAAATAAAATGATGGAGAAAAATCATAAGGAAGACTACTTCAAAAAGGGTGTTCATGCCCAGGACTAGGGAGACTGAGGCAGGAGACTGCAAGTTCAAAGCCAGCCTTGGTGAGACCCTGTCCAAAACAAACAGCAAATGAAAGAAAGAGTGTCCATGAAAGGCATTTCTCCTGAGGCTCCAAAGAGGAGAAGCGGTAGTTCTGAGGAGAGGGAGAGAAGAGCTTTCTAGATAAAGAAAGGATAAATGCAAAGAGCCCACTCAGGAAAACATATTACATATAGGTAAGAGGATAAAGGTGACCAGTGTGCTGGAAGCAGAAGCAAAGACATAGGCTCCCCTTAAGGAAGGATTCACAAAAAGTCACTAATTTTAGTGCATCTCCTACAAGTGTCAAACATCTGAAAGGACATCTGTGCTGGAGAGTGACAGGAGACAATGCCTTCCCCTGTTCTAACTGATGCCACCAGGTGGGGCATCAGTGAGGGAGTGTGATAGGACTTGCTTTTTTTTTTAATTTTTGATCTTTTCCTGGGCTAGCAATATGCAGCATCACACACTTTGGGATTCTAGGCAGCAGCTGTGAGCCACAGCTCCTGTCCACCATGTATTCACAAGAAACAACACTAATCTACAGTATACCACGTACGTTGCTAGCACTTTTTGATGCAGGTATTCAACCCTTTATTATACAATAGACTTTGCAACAATAAGTGTTCTGAGCATGTTAGGCTCACGTTAGCAGGTACTTAGCTATGCTATGATGTTCTTTAGCTTAGATGTATTAAACAAGTTCTTTTTGTGGTACTTGGGTTTGAACTCGGGGTCTACACCTTGAGTCACTCCACCACCCCTATTTTTGTGATGGGTTTTTTTGAGATAGGGTCTTGTGAACTATTTCCCAGGACTGGCTTTGAACCTTGATCCTCCTGATCTCTGCCTCCTAAGTAGCTAGGATTACAGGTGTGCAACCAGCACCTGGCTTAAACACATTTTTGACTTAATATTTTTAGCTTATGGTGGCTTTATCAGAATGTAACTGCATTGTGATTTGAAGAACATCTGTACATCACTATTTTTAGTTAAATCAATATGTAGTATTTTCATTTCTCTGATTTTGTATATGTTTTCATAACTGAGACATTTAGTATACTAGGATTATATTTCCTTTTTTATATAACCTTTGGATTTTCCTAGAATTATTAGGTATCTTCATCTAAAAAATGGAGGGGGGGGGCACTATTTCTAATTCATCCTCAAATTCTTCGTTGGAAGCCCAAAGTCTCCTATCAGTATTTTTACAAACATCAGGTGAGGCTTTGTTTCATTTTTTTCTTGGCAATATCTTTCTAGTATCTCTGTGCTCTTGTTCCAATTTGGACTGTTTGCTGCTGTCTGAGATTTTTTGTACTGTCTTCTTGGGGATTCCTTTCTTTACCCCTATCCTTCTGTATCTATCTCCTATTTCTTGGCCCCCATATCTTCCTTTTCTGTTTATCTCTTAGTTTTATGGAAACACATCCTCTATTAGCCTTCCTGAGGACACATGTGTGAAAAATCAGACCTTCAACTGTTACTTTTTATTTTCCTATTGCTAGTTTGTTTAGGTAATTATTATAATAATTTCCCTGAAATTTCAAGCATAGTTCCCTTGTTTTCTGAGTTGCAGCTGAGAACTTTGAAGTGACTGTTATTTTTAATCCCTTCAATGTGCTGTCTATCTATCTAAATCAGACTATAAAAGTTAAAACCAGACACAAACAAATTGGGCAAAGGAATAACTTGTGGGAGAAATGCCCAGGAACAAAGGTCTAGAAAGTAAACTTTAATTGAAAGGCTTAGAAATGAGGTCACTGCTGCTGGATGAGACGCAACTCCTGTATAAAAAAGGGAATCACAACAATATAGCTTCCACTGTAAATGGAATGTTTTACATTTCAGATTTTTTTTTCAATCATCCATTTCACTCAGCTGATCTGAGCTGGCAAATCTGTTATCATTTATATGATTATATAACTCCAGAAAGGTTTAGAATTAAATATAGAAATGATGAGCTAAATTACACTCATGGTACTAATATTTTTAGTAGCTGCCATTAACTGTAAGACAATCCGCACGGGTTTGTTATTTATGTGAAGTGTAGAATCTGACAGGTTGCCCTGTGATTTCAATTTAAAATGTACAATTAATTTTGTACTTATGATTTTAAATAGAAAGTGCAAGAGAATTTGACTAAGAGTATAATCTATATGACTGTACGAAGAGACTCTGTTGCCAGTCTGTCTTGCAAGGCTGTGAGGAGCTCTCCCTGAGGGTCTCGTGACAGTTATTCTGTGACCACTGACTATTACAAGGTTGTGCTGTTCCCCCTTTACCTAAGGATGCAGAGATCAGACTGGGAAACTTGAAAGTGAATGTTGCTAAAGGCTAGGTTAGGGGTCTGCAAATATTTGCTGTTAAGGGCCACACTGTTAATATTTTACTCTTTGCAGGACAAAAGACAAAATCCAGAGTATTCTGTAGACACATAATCACTTAAAATGCAACCATTAAAAATGTACAAAAACTATTCTTAGCTCTAGAGTTGTACAACAATAGGCAACTGGGCCATAGGCATAAAAATTAAGATGTCTCTCCAAGGCTTTACATGTTGAAATTTAATCCCCAATGTGAAGTCAAGGGGGAAACTTAATGTGGTTATTTAGAGGGGAGACCTATAGGAGGTGATTAGGGTTAGATAAGGTCATTAGGGTACAGTCCCCATGACTGAACCCTGGTGGCTTTATAAGGGGGAGAGACCTGAAGATACACATCACACACATTCCCTGTCTTTTGTCATGTGATGTCTTACACTGTCTTGGGACTCTGCTAGCAAGGCCATTACCAGATGTGGCCTTTCAGCTTTGTATCTTCAGAAACATAAACCAAAATAGACCTCCTTTCTTTATAACTTACCCAGTCTATGGCATTGTGCAATTGGTAGCAGAGAGGAGACAGACAGACGTTAAAATAAATACATGCAGAAGTAATATAACATTAAACAATAGATTTCTAAGTACAGCTCCCCAGACTTTATGTGGAATCCCTGCACTCTTGCTCTTTACACTCTTGCTCTTCTCCACTAGAAAGCGCCTAAAGACACAAATGAACATTTGTCACCAGGTTCAATGAGGCTCCAAGGAGATCCCCAAGAGAGAGGGGACTTTTACCTGGCCCATGTAGACCCTTGTCTCTAATGCAGGAAGGAATCTCAGGCTGAGACACAGGTAAAAGACTAGCAGAGTTTTCTTTAGCAAGCAGAGCAGCAGTAAAACCCAGGACAGAGCACGCTCAAGGTAGAGTGTGGACATGGAGAGGAATTAAGAGTCTTCTAACATCAGGGATATCTATGGTAAAATTGGACAGGGGATTTAGCCTAGACATTCCTTTAGATAAGTGCTCCCTTCTTCTGAGCACCTGTTATATCCCATCATTCTTGTTGTTCCAATGTTTTGAAGTGATCAATCTGGCCCAGAGACTTAAGTCTTGGTCAGTTTTACTAAATCTGAGTCATTGTTATATAGAGGCCTGCCTTTTCTGAGAATGTTTCTGACCAAAGGAGTTGTCTTACCAGTATTTTCTTTAAGATACATGTGCTTAGTTCTCAGGATACACTAATCGTCTGGGTAAGGTCAGAGGGAATGTGGATGTTTTCTGTCATATGCCACAGCTAGACAAGGAGTGTGACACTAAAGGAAAAGGCATTTGTGCTCCTAATCAAGTTATTCAATACAGCATTTATTCACAGCTTTTGGCTCCTGATTCCCATGCCTCACAGTCCCTAGCCTATCCTACCTTACTTTGAGCAGGGGTTACAATTGTGATGAAATCAGTGAGATAGACCATTTGAAAAAGCCTGTATCCAGGCCTTCATCTCCTTGCCAGATCCCAAATCTTGTCAACTTTTCAAATGTGCCTATATTTACTGGGTGCAAGCCATACCAGGTGCTATGCTGAGCACTGGGTATACAATAGTGAGCAAGTGTGGGTCCCTACCCTAAGGAGCTTACTGTCTAGTGGAAAACTGGCAAGGACATATTTCCTTCTATTGCAGTATAGCAACTGTTCTGATAGCAGAATGGATACACACAGGGCTACCTACTTCATCCAGTGTTTAGGGATTAGGAGAGAATTCCTGGAGGAGATGAAGTTCAAACTGAGAGTGGGAAGGAATTAGCAAGAGAAAGGAGTAAGCAGGTGCAATGTCATCTATGCCAAGTCACAAGGCTGAAGGGGCATGCTTGGGGAGCTGTATTTTACACAACTCCTCACTGACTCACACGAAAAACAGTATTCTCAACAAAGCACCTGGAAACAAGACAATCATGCCACGGCTCCATTTTTATAAGACAGGCTTTCTCATACTTCTGTACTGTTGCCATTTTGATAATTCTTGGTCAGGGGAGCCTGTCCCAAGCATTGTAGGATGATTGGCAGTGTTTTTAGAAGCCAGCGGCAAGTATCCAGTTGTTTGTCTGTTTTGCCAGCACTGGGTTGAACTCAGGGCTTAGTGCTTGGGAGGCAGGTGCTCTATTGCTTGAGTCACACCTCCAGTCATATACCCAGTTGTGAAAACCAAAAAAGTCCAGCTATTGCCAAATGTCTCCTGGGGAGCAAAATCTGCTGATGGAGAACCACTGCTAAAAGATGTAATGACAAAGAATCTCACTGGTTCACACCCAGGACACAGCTGGGAGCACCTGTTCTAGGTGTTCTTAGTGATCCACTTAGCAGAGCAGAGAAGACCAGGTGTCTCAGTCAGATAAGCCTTCTCCCCCGACCACCACTGAAGGTTACCTATAAAAGTGGTCTGATTAAAGCCTTTTACTCAGTGCGATGCCAAGCAGCCATCAAAACCCAAGAGACTCTTTTTTCTTTTTTTGCTTTGTTTTCTTTTCTAAGAGAGACTCTTTCTTTTTGTAGAGCCATATTACAGTGGAATGCTCTGGTACTCTAATGTTCCAGAATACGCATTTATTAAATTCTAGCTGATTCCAACCAGGTGCCGGTGGCTCACGCCTATAATCCTAGCTACTCAGGATGCAGAGATCAGGAGGATCACGGTTCAAAGCCCACCCAGGCAAATAAGTTCGAGAGACCCTATCTCAAAAAAAACCATTCACAAAAACAGGGCTGGTGGAATGGCCCAAGGTTTAAGTTCAAGCCCCAGTACTGAAAACAAAAAACTCTAGCTGATTGCAAAGAATTTGCCACTCATCAGTACTCTAGAGTGCAAACACAACTGCTAAGATGCTGAAAAGCCCGATGAGGGTGAGGAATGGTTCCTGATGTTCAACTCACCATGGGGATGGCCACTGTTTACCTCAGGAGTGTCATACTGGCTTTTGGCCCTGTCGACTTTACTGTACCAAAGACTGGAATGCAGTGTGCTAATACAAGGCCTAAATGCAAATAAGGCTAAAGTTCAACCACCTGAGAAAATGGCCAGACTTCAGAATGCAGGGTTAAGAGGTGGGTGAATGGAGTAGGAGGAAGGAGAACTGGTTCCTGGGCCTGGAAAGATCAAAGAGCTGTAGGGGCAAGGACCTTATTACACAGCCTAAGGGCTTACCCTTAATATGGAGCACATTGTGGAGTCAGTGAAGAGTTTTAAGCTGGCAAGTGATGGGGACAGATTTGGAAGATATTTCTACAGCAATTCCATTTCGCAAAGTTTGTTTTGCACACTGCTATAATTTGGATCTAGAATGTCCTCAAAGGTCCCTATGTTAAAGGCTTGGTCCCCAGCTTGCTGTTATTGGGAAGTGGTGGGAACTTTAAGAGGTGGGGCCTAATAGGAGGTTTTCAGATCAATGGGAAGAGTATGTCCTCGAAGGGAATTGTAGAACCCTGGTCTCTTCCTGTTTCTCTCTTTGCTTCCCTGTCATAAGGAGAGTAGATTTTTTCTACCATATGCTCCTGCCAGGATATGCTGCTCTTACGACTAGATGTCTAAAAGCAATGTACCTGCCTAATCACTCCAAAATTGTAAGTCAAAATAAGCCTTTTCTCTCTACAAGTTGATCATCCCAGGTGTTTGTTATAATGATGGAAAGCTAACATTCATGTATTACCTCATATAACATTCTGTGGGGTAGATATGTCAGCCTCTAAGGTGGTACTCAAAGATTCCCGTCTCCTTGTTTTCATGTTTGTATGCAATCCTTTACCCTTGCATGTGGGCTGGTCTTGTTGACTTGCTTCTAGCAGACAGAATGCAGCAGAAGTAATGGGATGCCACTATTATCTTAGGTCACAAAGAGACTGAGACTTCTGTCTTGAAAACTTCATCCTCCCACCCCCCTCCATGCACACTCTCAGCAAGGTGCTATGCTGTAAGCAATTTCATGCAGAGGTTTATGATACAAGAAACTGATATCTTCAAGTGTTGTGGATTTAACTGTGTCCTGTATACCCAAAGATATGTTTGGTCCTAACCAAAAATCCTAACCTGCCGGGTACCTGTAGTGCCACTTTATTTGGAAATAGGCTTTTGGCTGAGGTGATAAAGTTAAATGAAGTCATTCTGTGACTATAACAAATACCTGAGATGATCAACATCTAAAGAAAAAAGGTTTATTTTGGCTCATAGTTTTAGAGGTTTTAGTCCATGATTGTTCCTGTTGCTTTTGGGCCCATGGCAAGCACACAGGTAGCATGTTGCAATACTGCTACTACTTACCTTACAGTCGAGAAGCAGAGAGAAGAGGAAGGAGCTGGGGTCCCACTCTCAAGGGCACACCCCCAATCACTGGAAGACATCCCACTAGGCCCCACTCTTAATGTTTCTACCACCTTCTAATAGTGTCAGGCTTTGAACCAAGCCTTTAGTAGATGGGATTTTGGGGTACATTCCAGATCCAAAGCATAACATTGGATTGTCGTGGGCTCTAATCCTCTTTTTTTTTTTTTTTTTGGCACTAGGTTTAAACTCAGGGTCTCACACTTGATAGGCAGCATGCTCTTACCACTTGAGCCACTCTACTGGTCCTTTTTTGTGATGTGTGTTTTCGAGATATGGTCTCACAAACTATCTGCCCAGACTGGCTTTGAACTGCCATCCTCCTGATCTCTGTCTCCAGAGTAGCTAGGATTACAGGTGTAAGCCACAGGCTTCAGGCTCCTACTTCTTATAAGAAGGAAATTTGGATACAATCCCTTCTCCACCCCCCTACCCCGCCCCACACTCATAGAGGGAGAGAGAGAGAGAATACCATCTGAAGGCAGAAGCAGAGATCAGAGTGACACAGCTGCAGGCCACAGAGTGTCAAGGATTGGTAACTTGGAAAAGCTAGGAGAGACTCCAGGAAGAATTTGCTCCTTGCCCTCCACAGAGAACACAGCACTACTTACATATGATTTCTGACATCTAGCCTTCAAAGCTGGGAGAATAAATCCATCTTTAAAAAGCCATTCAGTGTGTGGTAACTTGTTATGGCAGCCCCATGAAACTTACATCAGCCAATGGCCAGCCAGGACGTGAAGCCTGCCAACAGTCACAAGGGAGCTTGAAAGAGGATCTGAGGTCTGCCAACAGCCAGCTATGTCAACTTGGAAGTGGATCATCCCTGGGTGAGGCCCTGAGATGACAGCTCCAAGTGATACCTTACTGCAGTCCTGTGAGAAATTTGGAGCCAAGGTACCTACCAAAGTGGCTCCTAGATGGCTGACCCACAGAAACTGAACTGCTAATTGTGTAGTAATCCATAATATAGCATAGATAACACACACACAATATTAATCGGGGGAAGGAAGGATAATCTATAAGCTAACAATGGTCAGTTACTTATAAAAGGTGGTCACTGACATCAGGGAGTAGTAGCATATGCTTGCAATTCCAGCACTCAGGAGCTGGAGGCAGAAAGACCCTGAGTTCCATAGTGAGACCCCGTCTCAAAAACTAAAAAAAAAAAAAAAAAGTGGTTACCGGTGGTTTTTCATAGGGGAAACAGTTCAAGAAATAGGAATGGAAGTGAAATTTCTCCAAAAGTAACTTTTATATGATTTGACTTTGAACTGTGTGAGTGCTTTATATAGTCAAAAGATAAAGATGAAAAAATGAGTCTAAAATTGAATCAAAGAAAAGAAACAACTGTAACACTGTACTAAATTGATACTCTGACCATTAATTCAAGCAACTTTGGAACATAGTACAATAACTGCACACCAGTTAGAGGGATATATCATAAGGACACAAATCCTGAACGTAGAGTGTTCTTTGCTGGTGCTATTGTGTGTAGGTCATGACTGCTTTGTGCTAATTGTAGGATAGAAAAAAATGAGTAATTTTATTGATGCTGGTGGGAACCAGGATTTTCACTACAGAAGACAGAGGATACGCATGTGGAAAGGGGAAGGCTAGTATGAACCCTGTGGTGCTGGATCTACCCTGGGTAGATGTACACTGTTTATTATTATATAGTGCAATATGAAAGGAAAAGTGCAATGGAAAAGATTTAGGGATTATAATAAAATTATAAAAGTGCTGTTGCAAGGAAAACATGGTAGAACTGGAAGGTCTTGTGCCAGAAAGCTCAAAGATTGATGGAACAAATATTCCAAAAAATCTCTTTTTTTTCGGTGGGACTGGGGATTGAATTTAGGGCCTTGTGCTTGCTAGGCAGGTACTTTACCACTTGAGCCATGCTCCCAGTAGTGTGTGGATTTAAAATGAATCCAGGAGTCTACATTATTACTCAAAAACAAAGAAGAGGAGAAGGAATTGTGCAGGGGAGGAAGATGAAGAGAAAAGGAAAAAAGAGAACAGGGAAAAAAGGACATACTCTTTTTGTTTTATTTATTTATTTATTTTATTCATATGTGCATACATTTGGGTCATTTCTCTCCCCCCTCCTTCCTTCCCCTCTCCTCCCCCTTTTTTTTTTTTTTTTTTTAAAGCCAGGAATGCTAGCTAAAAAATCAGAAAAACGGATAGAATTGCAAAGTCCCCAAATTGTAAGTGCTGTAATAAGCATTCCTTAATGTATTCTATATCCGTTGGGTAAAGGGTTGTTGGGGACATAATATTCACCGGGATTCAGTCCATCCGTGCAGGTATTAATCTCGGTCCCAGAGGGTAGCTTTGTTGAGAGAAGAGCCAGGCGCACTCCTGACCACGTGGTTGAACTTGGCATGGTGGATAACGATAACAAACTGACACTAAGTGACCCAGAAAGTGGAGAAGTGAAACAACGGAAGTACACACCATTACTCCTACTTTTCCCACTAAAACGTTTAATCTGAATCTAATCAAGAGGAAACAAGTCCATCAATCCAGAGTGTGATATAGTCTACGAGACAACTGGCCTGGACTCAAGTATAACGAAATTATGAAGGATTTTAAAAAGCGAGGGTACTGTTCTGGAGTTAAGGCGTGAAATCAAATGCATCGGGATGGTCCTAGAAGATCCTGAATTGAATACACGTGTGTATGCAAATGACCTTCTGGGACAGCAAAGGAAATATAAATACGGGCGGCATATTGGATATGATTGAAATTTATTCAATTTCTTGTATGTGATAATAAATAGCAATTTTCCAATGGTTGGGGGCGGGAGGAGGACAATATAGTGATGGAGAAAGCAAATATTACAAAACGTTAGCGTTTGGTGACTCTGGGTAACGGTTCACAATACGGTTCTTTCAAATTTCTTGTCAATTTGTACATTTTCAACCTAAAAAAAACTGGTATTAAAAAGTGCAGCCCTCCCTCCCACCATGGAGGTTCACGTGGACAGAGACCCACCCTCTGAGAAGGCTTCTTTTCCATGGCTGCCCCACGTTTCTCTTACACTGAGGAGTCGATGTCATTGTCACTGTAGAGGTCATCGAGACCCCCGCAGCTCACTGCCCAGCGGGCGGGAGCCGGAGATCTCCAGCTGGGCTCCAGCCTGGGCCCACCCTGCCGCGGGCTATAAGAGGCGTGTTAGGGGGGGCGGGACTGGAAAGACAGCAACCAATCGTAGCGAGGGTGGGGCGTGGCCTCGAAGGCGGGGAGGAGGCGGGGCTGCGCGCGGGCTGCGGGGCGCCGGCTGCCTTTTCTCAGGCTCCCGCACCGCCGCGGGTTTAGGCCGCGGCTGAGTCTGACTCGGGGCAGGTGGAAGGCGGCCGTCGCGGGTAAGTTCCCGGTCCACGCCCCGGGAGTTGGAGGTATGGTTGGGGCCGCCGCCCGTCCCCCGAGCGGACACGGCTTGGCGTGCTCAGGGCGGGGCTCCGCGGGGCACGAGGTTCCGGGAGCCCGGCCCTGTCTCTCGAGGCTTCTGCGGCGTGGGTCGCGCGGGTTCTGCGGGAGCCGTTGCGGGTGGTGTGGGCGATTCTCTTTCCAGAGCCTTTGGGATGCCAGCGTGAAGCGCGTTCTGCAGCCGAGCGTTTGCACCTGGCTGTCGCAGTCGGGTCCCCTGCCCGCGTGCGTCCCTCCTCCTCCGGGCACCGCGAGCTCAGTGCGCTGGGAAAGCGCTCGCTACTGCGTTGCTCCAGGTTGGCTCACAGTGGCAAGAGCCAGTCGAGGGAATTTGCTTGGAAAGTTCTGTAGCTCTGGGTTTTAAGGTCTTGCGGGGTGTCATTTCATAGAAAGCAGTCGCAGGAATCCTCAGTTTTGTTCCTGCGCAAGAGTAGATAGCAAAACCACATTCGTCCTCCCCGTGCAGTGAGAAAGCTGAAAGGCATGGACTGCCCTTGCCTGAGCCGTGACCGTGCGTGGCTCCGTTGATTCTTGCGAAATGAGAATAGGATTTCTAAGATTCCTTTTAAAACTCACGTTTCGTAAATCAGTGCTGAGTTTTATTTAGTTAGTTTTTTGTTCTGCACTTTTTAAAAGGACAGGAAATAGGAAAAGTTCATGAAAGGGCAGTGGAGCAGGGAAGAGAGGTTTATGAGAGCACATGGAGACCGGCATGGGATTACAGATTAACGTTGCTGACTGCAAAGGGAACGCCAAGTAACACTGAAAGACTTTATTAAGGATTAATTAATTATATGAGAGAAACGTGGAAGGCTTTCAGAAATACCAGCAGCGAGTATCATATCTAATTACCTTTCCTTACAGCTGTACCAATAAGGTCAGGTGAAACTATTAAGTAACCATATAACAATATACAGTAGAGAGAATAGGTAAATGAGCATATACCTTAAATGTGGGGAGAATCTTTAAAATTCTTCATTTGTACAGACCTCTTCATTCAGAAGATGCTTTCTAAAGAATAAGAGGTTTTGCATTTCTTGTGCAGAAAAACCCCATGTTTTACTCTTCCACCGGCTTTTTTTTTTTTTTTTCCCTTTTTTTGTGGTGCTGGGAATTGAACACAAGGCCTACTACATGCTAGGCAAGTGCTCTACCACTGAGCTACACCCCCCAAACTCAGTATTTATTTGTTGGTAGGACTGGGGTTTGAACTTGGGCTTCACTTTAAAAAGCAGGTGCTCTACCACTTGAGCCACACTTCCAGCCCATTTTGCTTCTGGTTATTTTGGAGATGGGGGTCTCACAAACTGTTTGCCCCAGCTGGCCTCATACTTAGATCCTCCCAGTCACAGCCTCTCAAATAGCTAGGATTACAGGTATGAGACACTGCCTGGCAAACGCAATATTTTTAAAAAGCCTTTGGAAGATGAAGTACTTAGAGGAAAGACCTTGCAGTTCTTCAGAGGACTTTAGTTTGAAAGCCCTGTGTGATTGAGGAGAGTCCCTTTTCTCTGAGGGCTGTTGCTTCAGTTGTGAAATGTGGGTAATGATCCCTATTTCTTAGGGTTGTGAGGATTAAGTCAAGTCCCTTGTGTAGAAAATGTGTAGAAGCAATGCCTGACATCAGGTATTCTGTAATGGCAACTGATGGCAGTTAGCACTGTGTTCATAATACAGCAAAGAGAAGTGCTCACTGGGTTTTAGTCTGACTTAAAGAGCAGAATGGGAAGTGGTCTCCGACCACTGCCTGATCCCTGGATTTCTGCAAAGTTGTAACTCCTTCCCTGGATCTGACACTGCAGGCCGCAAAGGATCCATCCATCTCTGACTCTCATTCTTGGTACCTCAGTAGACAGAGCTGGGATTTGTCCAAAAAACTGCTTGGCAGTAAAGGAATGCATGTGAGGAAACCTCCTCTCTCCAAAGATAGTTCAAAAACAAATGTGTTGTTTTACTGAACAGAGATACAGCCTGAGGCAACTGTAGTCCTGCCAGGGCCAGTTCAGGTGGATACTGGCTCACCTCCTCCAGCCTTAACCTGAACCTCTTCTTGTTTGGAAGTTTTTCACTCCTGAGGCTGTCTGGTTCTTATGTAAGCCAAATTATTCTTTCACTCCACAAACATTTAAATCGTGAAGGCCCAGTGGTCTTAATTAATTGCTCAGGAATCTTGGCATTTGAAAAGGAAATGAGAGGAATCAGAAAGACAGACGTTTTTTAACCTTCTTACTAGCTAACTTTTAAACACTGCAGTTGAATCAAAATACTTTTTTTTTTTTTCTCTTTTGGGGATTGAATCCAGGCCTAACAGCTTGCTAGGCAAGGGCTCTACCAGTTGAGCCACACCCCCAGATTCAAAGCATTTTCTTGTAGTTTAACCAAGGATGCTGATAGAGGCATGGATGCTCATTGGTGGAAGGCCGGTTTTATTTTGGTGATATATCTGAAAGCTGATGGGAGTGCTAGGCACCCCATGTGAGGAGTCACTTGTACCATTGCTCTAGTTGGGTGTTTGCACTGGAGGATTAACCCAGAGCCTTTGTCAACTCAAAACTTAGTATCAAAACTTAAAGACGAAAAAGCAGACTAAACTAGTGACAGAAAACTAGAATGTTAATTAGTGAGATATGATCAGGGTGTATCGCAATAGAGTTAAGTTTTTTAAAAAATTAAAGGTCAGTTAAAATCCCATTTCCTGTAAACTTTTGCTGATATTTGGGAGGCTGTGTGTGTGTGTGTGTGTGTGTGTGTGTGTGTGTATATGTATGCATGCGCATTCGTTCTCCCAGATGTTACCTATGTATTGATTGTAGGGAAAACAATCATTTTTGCCAGAGTCGGTGGCTCAGTCTGTACTCCTAGCTGATCAGGAGGATTGTGGTGCTGGGGTTTGAACCAATGCCCTTTTGCTCATTAGGTAGGCGCTCTACCTCTTGAGCAATGTCCCCAGCCCTTTTTGCTTTTAGATACTTTTTTTTTTTTTTTCTCTAGGTATTTTTTGAATAGTGCTGCAAGCTTATGCCTATGCCAGCCTGGGCTGCGATCCTCCTTATTTATGCTTTCTGTGTAGCTGGGATAACAGTAGTATACTACCATGCCTACCTTTTATTGGTTCAAATGGGGTTTTAAGAACTTTTTGCCCAGGCTGGTTCAAACTGAGATGTCCACTCCCAAATAGCTAGCATTACAGGTGTGCCTGGCTTAAAAAAAAAAGGACTAATGTGTAAGTTGAATAACCAGGTTTACACCTACAATCTCAGTACTTGGAAGGCTAAGGCAGGAGAACCATGAGTTCTAGGCCAGCCTGAGCTACATAGCGAGACCCTCTCTCAAAACAGATGAGTATAAATTAGATGAATAAAAGGAACAATCAACTGTAATGTCATCATTGAAATTAAGTATTTGAAAGAAGAACTTATGATCTCAGTATCCTCTGTATAAATTGGCCATTGTTTATTTAATTCACTGATTTCAATAACAAACAGACATGTGGGTGGCATCCCTACTGTCCTCATTGATGGGGCCCTGGTGTCTGTCTGTACCTTTAAGAAGCTCTGCACCAGATTAAGATTCCTCACACAGGTTAAGTACCTCACACCTGTAATCCTAGCTACTTGTGAGTCAGAGATTAGGAGGATTGCTTCAAAGTCAGGTCAGGCAAGTAGTTTGCAAGACCCTTTCTTGAAAAAAATCCCAACCCAAAATAGAACTAGTAGAGTGGCTCATGTGGTAGAGCTCCTGTCTAGCAAGCATGAGACCCTGAGTTCAAACCCCAGTACCACCAAAAAAAAAAAAAAAAACCTTGAGAAAAAAAATCATGTGAACACTAGTGTGTACCATTGCTGTATACCAGTTTTTGGAAAAACATTATATATTATTGCCTTTTAGAATAGCTACCTTTTGCTATTTTAAGATTTTTCTCTTAAATTAAGCACATTTTATTGTTTAGAAGATGCATCCTATCAGACTACCTTTTCAATTCTGCTTAGCAGTATTTCTTCCTTAATTAAAATTAATAGAGTATCTTTATCACAACCTCCTTGTGGGTTCTCACTCCTTTGTGATAGTGGACAGCCCCAGGTTGTAGCAGAAAGAGCACCATGCTTGGAGTTAGAACAAGGTGGTGCTGGCTCAGTTCTGCCCCTATCAGCTGTGTGACCTTGGGCAAGGCACCTTAAAGTGACTAGTTTTATAGTCTGTTTTTGAGAATGGTAGTATTTGTTTCTTATCCCAAACTTGATGGGGGATCCACTGACATCATTTATATAGAACATGTTGGTTATAATGCCACATGCACTGTTAGGTAATCATTGTTTTGCTTTTCAACTTGGCAGTCAGCAGAACCCAAAAGAGGGTTGAGGAAGTTACTATTGGATGGTAAATGAATTACTAGATTTATTATTAATGTGTTCTTACAGTCAGTCAGTCACTATACAGTTAATCATTATAGTAACTGAATTCAGTAGGCTAAGAATTAGTTAAGTGCAGACATTAGATGTCTGCAAGGTAATAATAGATAGATGGGAGGAGTTTGGGGGAGGGGGTTAGGGCTTGCTCTTTGGTTCTGAAATAAAAACATGACCTTTCTGATATATGCTTAGGGAGGCTTCTACCCCACTTGTTTGCAACTGCTCTTAATTTGGTTACTAGCCATAAGTAAGGAATAACTGTTACCAGATTTACAGAGGGTTCTCTTACATTATCTCTTAGCTCCTTGGCTTTGTTGAGAACTGACACTTTAGGCAGCCATGATTCATGGTGGACTTCTGGGACTTGTACAGTTGGGAAATTCCTAAACACATACAAAATAAAAACACTTGTTAATAATGACCCTAATAAATTAGAAACTATTTTAAACAGACAACAGTTACAATGGATAGTATATATACAAAGGTGTTTCTTTTGTGTTTCCTGATAATGGGCAGATTTATCACTTCACAAAGAACTACAGAACATGTGAACGTGAAGCTAGAAGCAAAGTTTACTGAGTGTCTTTAACATACATGATACTTAACCCCCACAATAGGCCTTAAAGTGAGGCATTTCATTTATCTTAGTAAAAATGTATGTTCTATCTTAATTGGTTGCATCAGCTGCTGTGGTGATGATAGTGATGAAGAAAATACCTAGCCTCGGGTTATACAGGCACTTTTGTAGGAAGGACACGTGTGGCTCTGACCTGAGTCTGCTTTTTTTTTTCCTTTGTGCCAAGCTGCCTCCCAGCTAGTAACATAATCTGGTTAGGAGAAGTGACCTGGCATTTACAGAGTGTGCTCTAGAAGTAGGTTGTGGCCATTTTAAGTAATTAATTGTCATTTTATCATATGTAGGTTTACCTTTTCCTGCTCCGGTGTACCTGAGCAATATGATGCCTCCCCTTAGGGGCTCGCTAAGGCAGTGGCAAATAAATAGCAAATGTTTATCACACAAAGAATTACAGATCTAAGATAAAATAGAACTGCCTCCTGCACCACACTGAATGCATGCACATGAATCAAGGTGGCAGATTGTTTTGAGGCCTGGATGAAAGTCAGGCCAGTGGTGAAATGAGAGTAGACATTGCTGAGCTATGTCTCAGCAATGTTCATTGCTTGAACATTGTTGTAGAGAGCTTCAGCAATAGCCCCTGAATGCACTCTCCAAATAAAACCCAAAGACTTCAGCGAAGAAACCACCTGTGTGAGAAGTTATAACTTTGAGTCATTTTCCTTTTGTGTCCAGGAAAAACCCTGTTGAAGGTGATGTTTGCATAATTCAAAGGAGAAGCCACAGTGAGAATGTCAGCCCTCAACTGGAAGCCCTTTGTCTATGGAGGGCTGGCCTCCATCATGGCGGAATGTGGTAAGTAGCCCAGGGTCCTGAGGTCTCCTTGCCTGTTGTGTGTGTCTGTGTTTAAAACCTAAGGTTGCCATTTGATGTTTGATGTGCATGTTACTCTAGTGCAGAATATGAGCTTTTGAAACATTTACCTCAGAATTCAAAAATGCCTTCTTTTGGTGTTTTAAAGACAGAATAGTCGTGTTGGCTACTTATTAGCAGCTTAGGGTTCAGAGTTCATTGAGGAGACAGTTGAGCTGTTGACCAAACAGAAGTTTTATGAATCCTGTTTGGATTGCATCTGTCTCTGTTTTCCTTGTCTTTTCCCCCACTTTGTCATTGCTAACCCCCGTGGCTGTCAGCAGTTTGGGAAGCGCCAAGGTCTTCCCTGAGCCACTTTAGATTGATTATACTTTTTCAGTCACTTCTTAATTTTGTACATCAGCTGTGTCCTATTACTGACTCCTTCATCAGTGGTACTCCACATCTGACCCCGGTGTCCCTGTGTTGTTCTCGGGAATCATTCATTCAGCATGTGCTGACTGAGCAGCGTCTGAGCCCTCTTACTGGGCTGGACAGTTCATTGACTCAGTTGCCTTGTAAGGCATAATAAGCACCCATCCACCCACCAGCTTAGGTGCTCTGTGCTGCTGGGCTTTCAGTGAATGAAGATTCATTCAATGAGTGAGTTAACATTGATCCAGTGAGTCAAAGGTACTGTCTGAGGATGGACTGTATATATTTGGGTCAGCTGTTAGGTACTACATTAGTCATGTTTACCTGCATTATCAGATTTAATTTTAGACTATAAAACATCCTTTCCTAAATGAGAAACTTTTTAGAAAATGAATTTTATATGGACATTTATTTTTATTCAGTTTCTTCTCAAGGTGAAGACAACTCTTTGTAAATGTCCTAGAGAAATATAGTAGCTCTCTGTTTGCCCTTTTTAAGTGAAAAGGGTGGATCGTTCCACTACTGACATTAAAAAAAAAAAAAAAACTTTTTAGAAATCTCTTTTCAGTCATGTTGAGCCCAGTTTTAGGCTTCACATACATAAAGGATGATAACTTTAGGTTTTAAATAAATTCCTTATTTGCATAAATAATTCTGTTTATTTTCTGTGGCAAGATCCTTGGATCTTTTGTAGAATAAAATGATGTATAAGTAAAAATATAAAGAAAGAAAAATACACTTATGCATTTTTTGTTTCTGTTAGTCTTTTGGTTCCTTAACTTTTTTTGGTGGTACTAGGGTTTGAACTCAGGGCCTCACACTTGCTCATCAGGTACTCTACCACTTGAGCCATGCCCCCAGCCATAGTGCGTTAGTTTTTTAAATAGAAAAAAGCTACACAGTGCCTGCCATTTCTTAATGTTTCTTACTTCATGTTATAGTTTGAATGCTTCCTTAGTAATATGTCACTATATGTATTTAGTGAAGTGTCTTTTTATTCAGTGTAGTATTCCTTTATGGGTTTTTACAATTTAATTGTCTTTTATTTATGATTTTAAGGCACATTTCCAATTGATTTAACCAAGACACGGCTCCAGATTCAAGGCCAGACAAATGATGCCAACTTTAGAGAAATTAGGTACCGAGGAATGCTGCATGCTTTGGTGAGGATAGGCAGAGAAGAAGGGCTGAAGGCCCTGTATTCAGGGTGAGTAAGCCTTTGTGTGTTTTTATGTCACTGTTGACTCTTTGACATTTGTAAACTTGAGACTAGGACTTCTTAGAGAAACAGTAAAGACTTGAGGTGGATTTGGGAAGGGCAATTTGCATAGTAGGTTTTTCCACTTTTAATTTCAGCTGGTTTTTTTTTTTTTTTTTTTTTTTTTTTTTGATGGGACTAGGGTTTGAACTTAAGGCTTCACACTTGCAAAGCAGGTGCTCTATCTCTTGAGCCACATCTCTAGTCCATTTTGCTTTGGTTATTTTGGAGACGGGGTTCTTGAGGACTCCTGATCTCAGCATCCCAAGTAGCTAGGATTATAGGTGTGAGCCACTGCTGTCCAGCTCAGCTATGTTCTACATATATATGTTAGGTAGCAAATATTTTGGTGAAATTATGTTCAAATGCAGACAAAAAAGCAAAACTTTTTTAAAGCACTAGTTTTTTACTTTGAAAGAACAGTATTTTCCTTCATTACTCTGAATTATTGAGATTTTGCCATAATGAAAATGACGTAGCATGGGAAGAATTGCACTGAGCTGCTTTTTCACCCATTCAGTATTTAATCCACAGCATTCTGTAGGTTCTGGTTGGAAGCGTGACAGACAAGGCCCTGCCCTCTGCAGGAAGCAGATTCACTTGGCTAGTTAAGTGAAGGGTCTTGAATGAAGGGAGTGTTAAGGGAACAAATGAAGGTTAGATAGTCTCTGGAAGCTGCAAGTGAACTTGTAACTAGCCCTAGGATCAAGGGCAAGAGTAGTAGTACAAGAGCCCACGAGGGCTGGAGCCTTGGGGGAGAGGACAGCAGTTGTCAAAGGATACCTTGGTAGCTCTCAGGGAGGGGAAGAAATCCTCTGCTTTTTTCTCCTTCATTCCTCCCCCACTGGCTGAACCCTTGGGGAGTCAGCTGGAAGGAGCCTGAGTGATGTGGTCTGTGACAGCCTCTCGGGGCACAGTGAACATGACCTCACAGGACAAGAGAGCATCATACTTTCCTTAATGAACTATCATTAGTGGGGGCTACAGATGTCATTAGTGGAATCTGTAGAGAGAAGGCCTCAGTCCCAGCCTGTGGAGTAAGAAAGGGTGGGGAGAGCTGTTTAATTTAGGAGGCACTTTTGCAGACTTTGAAGGATCAAGAAGAGTCGGCCAGGTGAAGTTAGAGGGAAGTCATATTATCGAGAGCCAGGAGTTTGTGCAGGCGAGCATGGAACAGTCTAGGAACTGCAAGCAACTGAACATGCATATGGTGTGGGGGTTGGTGAGTAGAGAAATGGGGCCAGTCTCATGCCATGCCAAACCCAGGTCCCAACTGGGAGCCCACAGCCGCTCCATGCACCCACAATCCCAGGATTTTGTTTTTCAGTTGAATTAATATGTTAGTTTAGTTTTTTGCAGTACTGGAGTTTGAACTCAGGGCCTCTTGCTTGCTAGGCAGGTGCTCTACCACTTGACTCACACCCCTAGCCCTTATTTCATTTTTGAAACAGGGTCTCATTATGTTCCCCACATTGGCCTTGAACTCCTGGGCTCAAGCACTCCCCTGCCTCAGACTCCCAAAGTAGCTGGGATAACGGGCATATGTCATTGTGCCTGGCTGAGCTAGTATTTAAAAATGAAAAATTGCACATAAATGTCTAGGACTCCTTTTTGTGGTTGGTGTTTATAACCTGTGATTCTATCTTCTCAAGAAAAGTCAGCATCAGGCCTGCCTCCATTCTCTATGATAGTAGTCACTGGAGTTAAGGATGCTTTCTGTGGTTTATAGACGCTCTGATGCATGGTGCATGTGCAGTTGGACTGAGCCTGCTCCACTCACTCACGTATCTGCCTGCTACCTGAAAACATTTGAGTTTCACACACCTATGGCAGACAGAAGCCACAGAAGGGTTTTAAGTAGGACTGATCAGGTTTCCATTGCAAAAGTCACTTGGCTGCCATGGGGAGGAAGGGTTAAAGGATGGGAATCCTAGAGCAGGGCTGTCACAAGTAGAGAGGAGGAGCTGAGCTGAGGGTTTGGTCTTGGAATAGAGAAAGAGAAAGCAAGCTGGAACTCTAGTCTGTGGGATCAAGAGCATTATGTCACCTCATCTTTGAGGCCCCCCAAATATGAGACAGGGTGGGGAGTAATGGGGAATAAGGCTAATGGCTTAGTTTCTGGTTTTGGCCAATGTGTAGCTGGAGGTTCATTCCCTGGTGTAGGAAACACAAGAGTTGAGCTGGTTGTTTGGAGGAGGAAGGTAATTAGTTCAGGGTGGAACATTTTGTAGGAAGGAGGATGTCTAAATTAAGGGTCTGAGAAACAGCTGGAAATGTGTTTCTTTTTTTATTTTTGATTTTTGTCGACACTGGGGTTTGAAGTCAGGTCCTCACACTTGCTAGGCAGACGCTCTTATCACTTGAGCCACTCTGCCAGCCCTGGAAATGTGTTTTTGAATGACTGTTAGAAACATGGACTTAGGAGTCATCTGTCTTTATTTACATGGTCTTGAAGCCATGAGCGTGGATGAGTTCACCCAAGGAGTGTGTAGTAAAGGAAGAAGGTAGGGTAGAATTCTGGGGACCCCACAGGACACAGGTTGGATGCTGTAGAGAAAAGGAGAGAAGTGGGAGAGGGGGATGCTGTATTAGGTGAGGGAGGAGAGTGTTGTTGTAGGACTGAGGGTGACTAGGAGCAAATATGACCAAGAAGTTATGGGAGATAGGGCTTGAAAAGCATCATTTAACTTAGCTGCAAGGTTGCCAATTGCTTACCTGGAGTGGGGTTTTGAGGGAGTGGGGAGAGTCCAGATTGCAATTCAAGAAGGAAGTAGAAGTGCAGAAGGAGAGCAGGGAATGGACAGTGGAGGAGCATCCAAGATGGAGGAAAGTTGGCTTGTTTTCCTGCTTCTGTCTTGAGCTTGTTTCAATATTGTGGGAAAGCTTCTAGGGAGAGGAAATTACTCAGTTAGGAGCCACAGGGGTTAGATGAGTTGTTGGTTATTGCAGCATGCCTGGCTCTGTTTCCCAGGTGCTTTGTACCAAGAATGGAAAGTCCTTGCATTTTAATGCAAATTGGGAATGAACTTCCAGTTCACTTATCTCTTCATTTGAAGATAATTATGTATGAGGGGCCACGCTTCCACATGATGAACTGATAACTGACACAAATTTTATCAAACCCTCTTGTATTTTTATTGGATTTTGAATGTTAAAGAGATCCATTTAAGTATAGTTTCAGCCAAATTCAGTGGCTCATGACTGTGATCCCAGCTCCTTGGGAAGTGCAGATCAGAAGGATTGCAGATTGAGGCTAGCCTGGGCAAAAAGTTAGGACCTCCCCCCATCTCAATAAACAAGCCAGGTGTGGTGGTGCACTTCTGTAATCCTAGCTGCATAGGAGGTATAAGTAGGAGGATCACAGTCCAGGCTAGCCTCAGCAAAAAAAAAAAAAAGAGAGACGCTATCCAAAAATAACTAAAGCAAAAAGGGCTGGAGGTATGGCTCAGGTAGCACTTGTCTATCAAGTACAAGGCCATGAGTTCACATGCCAAAAAGTAGAAACTAAAAAATTAAAAAGTGTAGTTTGGAAGGTGACTCATCTCTTTGAATTCAACTGGAGCTACGTAGTGAGACTCTGTATCAAAAAAAGAAAGAAAAAGATTATGACAAAACAGGACACTTGAATCATTGAATTTCCACATTATGATTGAATGCTATGACATTTGTAAAAGAAAGAAAAAGAAACTGTAGAATGTGCCTCTAAGATGTAGCACAATTTTCCTTTTACCACATTGTGTCTCTCTCTGCATGGGGTCGTCTTGAGGATTCAAGTGACTTCTAGATGTTTTTTTCCCCTGCTTTTTTATTTGACAGGATTGCCCCTGCAATGCTACGCCAGGCTTCCTATGGTACCATCAAGATTGGCACTTACCAGAGCTTGAAGCGATTGTTCGTGGAGCGTGCAGAAGGTGAGTGGGAGTTGCCTGTCCACTTGGGGACAGCAGGTGGGTGGTTGGTCTTGTGTTATAGGTCTGTGACTTCACTGAGAAGGCCAGGGAGAAGTTAGTGCAAAGTCTAAACTCTTTGTGCCTATAGCAAGTCTGGTCTCAGCTGAATGAGTGGGGATGACACTCACAAGGAGCCATGCTGCAAACATTTTAGTTAGTTGTCTTCCTGTCCCAAGTGACTATGCTAGAGGGTATGTTGTTATCATTTAATCTGACTTAAATTTTATAAAATCATAGGAACTATCACCTGCTCTTCAGGAAGCCATTGAATCCCTTTCTCATGCTAAGTGTGCTGAGTTCTAATACTCTGTGTAATAATACTCGGGCTGCTTGGTTCTATGATTTTGTTTTAACCATACAATTTTGTTTTTTTTCCTCCCCCAATGGAATGGGGAGCTCTCTTTTATGTGAGAGTAGGGATCAAGAGTTTTAAAAAGGGCTGGCGGCCTGGCAGAGTGGCTCAAGTGGTAGAGCACATGACTATCAAGCATGAGACCCTGAGTTCAAGCCCTAATTCCATCAAAAGGATAAAATATAAAAGCCTTGAAAAAAGGGCTGGCAGGCTTCCTCAAGTGATAGAGCACCTGCCTAGCGAGTGTGAAGCCCTGAGTTCAAACCCCAGTACTGCCAAAAAAAAAAAAGCTTCAAAAGATGCTTTGGGAAGTACTTTGATATATGTCGTACTAGATACACATGATGTGCTTTAAAAACTTTCTGTGCTGAATAAATCTCCATGTTAATCAGAGGGATATATCTCTTCTCCTGACAGGTATGTCTCATCTTAATTATGATGATTTGAATATACACACACAATTGAATTGGTAGATGGTTACTCACTTTGCATGGTAATTTAAATTTATTTTTAGATATCAAGAAATTTTGGTAGGCAGAATTCTTTTAGTTAGCAGGATTCCTTTTAAAATTACTTGATTCATAAAAGCACAAATTTCTTTATCTTACGATGAATTAAGTTGTGTGTAAATAAGGAACAATTGAAGTTGCTTACAGAAAGAACTCTGTATCGTAAATCAAATAATTTGTCTTTGTTTACAGATGAAACCCTACTGATCAATGTTGTGTGTGGAATTCTCTCTGGAGTTATATCCTCTACCATTGCTAATCCAACTGATGTTTTAAAAGTAAGCCATGATAGCTACATCTTAGAGGCACAGTCCACATCTTTCTTACCCTGTTTCTTCCCTCCTTGCTTCCCTCCCTCCCGTGCTTCTTTCCACCTTTCCCTTCCTGCTTCCCCTCCCTTCCTTACTTCCTTTCTTCCCTTCCTTCCTCATTCCCTCCCTCCTTTCTTGACAGGGTCTCTCTATGTAGCCCAGGCTAGCCTCAGAGATTGGATCCTCCTTCTTCCACCTCCTAAGTCACAGGATTACAGGCATGAGCTACCATCCCCCGATCCTAGATTTCACATTTTCTTACTGGAAACAGCATTCACATAATGAAAATCTGTGAATATAACATATGCTGTGTGTATGGGAATCTGTTTATACATTGTGTCATGTAGAGTCTAACTTTTAAGTGTTCACTAAGTAGATTTCCCACAGGTACAGATGAGCTCAGTAGTAGAGCTCATTTTGGAGATAAGGATTTTGGTGACTGTGCAGAAAAAAAAATTAGATGTGGATGTGTTTGATTTCTTTTTTCATGGAAAATCTCCCTTATTTTTTTGTTTCATTAAAAGTAGCTGGTGCTAGTGGCTCACACCTGTAATCCTAGCTACTGGGAAGGCAGAAATCAGGACAATTGAAGTTTGAAGCCAGCCTGGGCAAATGGTTCACAAGACCCTATCTCAAAAATACCAAGACAAAAAAGGGCTGCTGGGGTGGCTCAAGTGGTAAGAGCACCTGCCTAGCAAATTCCAGGCCAAGTTCAAACTCTAGCAAATGTGAGGCCAAGTTCAATTTCCAGTACCACAAGAAAAAAAGGTAGATGGGCTACTAGGCATGGTGGCCCAGGAGCTCCTGCTACTTGGGAGGCAGAAACAAGAGGAACTCAGGTTTAAGGCCAGTTCTGGTAAAGTTAGCAATACCGTTACCTGAAAAACAATACAAAGCAGAAGGACTGTGGGCGTGGCTCAAATGGTAGAACACTTCTAACAAACGTGATGCCCTAGGTTCAATCCCCCATACTGGGGTGAGGGGTAGGAAGGGGAGAAGGAAGATAGGCTACAAGTTTTACCCAAATCTAGGCTGCTTGTTAATAAGTATTTCTGAAGGCATTTTCTGACCCACTATTTTAGTTTCAGGAAATACAAGTGAAATACTTACTTGCTGTAATTAGCTGTAACACATTAGATGAACTTATTGAGAATATTAGGTACACAGCCTCCTTAAGTCTTTTTTTGAATAAAGCAAAGGAATAACTAATAAAAGTTCTACGTGAGTTACTTTCTGAATCCCTTGGGGTATTCCCTCCTCCACCCCCATTATTTAGTGTTTTGTTCTTCTACGTTGTACGACGTCCTTAGCATCCCAAGTGAGTAGGAGGAGGGCCCTGCCCTCAGACAGCCTTCGGTGTAATAAGGGGTTCTGATGAGCATTGATGCTGTATGTGACATGTTGGGTGCATTGCAGTTACACATGTCCTATAGATAGGGCACCTTTGCTATAAGTTTATCATCTTCAGTTGGGGTAAAAGAGCTACAGAAAAATAACCAAACTCCTATCATATGTCAGGGCTTATGGGAAGGCAGATCCTGTATTTTGGGTTTTTTTCCCCCATGTTACTGTGGCAGCAACAGTTCTCTTTAGAAGTAAGAGGTCCTGTATTTTTCCCTGAATAAATATAAGGTACCAATTTTTAGTAAGAAATCCCTTTTTATTGTTAAGAAGGGAAAGAGCTACCTCAAACATTTCTGATGGGATCTTGGTCATGTGGCTGCCCTGGCATTTGAGAGGTTCCCTAGTAAGGTCAAGTGTAACGGTATCATGTGACCATCACATGGCCAGCTTGCCTGTGTGCCTTTTGCTTCAGTGAGTGAAAATAGTAGTGGCTTGTAATAATTGAACTCTGCTTCCCTGTGTGCACTGCAGCCAACTACACTGGATAGTGCTCATTAATTATGTTAAATCTTTAGAATTACCATCTCTTCCTGTCCTTCCTACTTAGTAACCTGTAGGGAAATAAACTGTTTTCTGTCTTTCCCAAAGGTCTTAAAAAGAAAAAAAAAAAGTTTTTTGAGACTTAATAAAATGCTGTAGATAAAGGGCAGGGGAGGATTGGGGCTTAAGCCAACCTGCGCAAAACGTTCATGAGATACCATCTCAACCAATAGCTGGGTGTCGTAATGCATGCTTCACATTCCGGCTGCGGGAAGCACAAATAGGATTGTAGCCCAGGTGTAAAGTGAGAGAGACCCTATCTCAAAGATAAACAATACGAAAAGGTCTATGGAGTGTCTCAAGTGGTAGAGCACCTCCCAATAAGCATGAGGCCCTGAGTTCAACCCTCAGTAACATGCGTGCGTGTGCATGCGCGAGCGCGCACACACACACACACGGCATATATAAGTCATGCACCTGTGGCTCATGCCTGTAATCCTAGCTACTCAGAAGGCAGAGATCAGAAGGATCAAAGTTCAAAGTCAGCCAGGCATATAGTTCATGAGACCCTATCTCGAAAAAACCCTTCACACACAAAACAAAAAGGGCTGGTGGATATAGCTTTAGAGTCCAGGGTTCCTAAGAACTAATCCTTAGAGGCTTTTAGTCTACTGAGAACATTTTAAAGTAGCATCACAGTTGTGTGTATGCTATACTTTTCTTCTAAGGGTTATTAAGCAATAGACTGAATGCCTGTCAGAGGTATGTGGTGTGGTGGTGGGGAAATGTGCCAGTTTCCTTCTCACGTTGGTCTTTAATCTTCAGATACGAATGCAAGCACAAAACAGCACTGTTCGAGGAGGAATGATAGGCAACTTCATTAACATTTACCAGCAGGAAGGGACAAGAGGATTATGGAAGGTAAGCTTGAAGAACAGCTCTAACTAACTTAGTTCTTACCCTTTTTTCCTGTGTAAAATTTACGTCATATTTCTGTCACTTTATTTTATCCAAGTGGCAAAATGGAGTAAGGGCAGAAGAGTGGCATTTTCTGCTTTTGAAGATCTTTTTCCTTTATTTTCCTATCTGTAAAATGGGAATGTAATGAATATGTTATGATTTTCAAGTCTAAGAGGTTTTGTTAAAGTTGAGCACCTTTCTGTTTGTTTGAACCTTTACTTATTTTTGTTGTTGTTTAAATCCTTACGGAAAATGTCTCTAGGTTCCACTTCCACTGGATGATTATCAGTGTGACTTAATGGCTATTAAATGAGATCTGTGTTATTAGGCAAGGCTGGCGTGGAATGCTATTTCCTAATTTCCTACTGACTTCATAGAATAGACCCTAAATGTCATCCAGTATGATCCCTCATGTGACAAGGAAACCAGAAGCTCTGTATGGTGATTTGTCCTAGCCAAGGCCTGGCCCAAGGTCATACAGTTGGTGTCAAAGTCATCGCTTTTGAGTTCTTGCTCTGGTTTTTCCTACTCTTTGTTTCTACCTACTAATCAGAACACATAAGAAATTGGTTGTAGTTTGTGGAGAGGAGCCTTTGCACATTTGTGTTCTATGGAGGAATATCTGAATTTTTTAATTTTAGCAGGGATTTATTTTAGTATAGACGGGTGGGGGCAGAAAGAGAGGGAAACCTTTCCTGCCCTCATGCGGAAGTGGGAGCAGAGACCCCATCTGAATCATTTTACTGATGTTTTGCCAGGGTGTGTCCCTCACCGCTCAGAGGGCTGCTGTTGTGGTCGGCGTGGAGCTGCCGGTCTATGACATCACCAAGAAGCATCTGGTGCTCTCAGGCCTGATGGGAGACACTGCCTACACTCACTTCCTGTATGTGTGTGGATTTTTTAAAAATTGAATACTTTAGGTATGCATAAACTTAGGCAATTTAGTATGAATTTATAGTTTATTATGAAAGTAACTATTTTATATTTGAAAAATTGCAGGATAGAAAGAGAAAGTAAAAGTATGCATAGGTAGCTGTTGACAGTGTGGTTATAACAGTATATTACATGTGCTTTATTGCACAAATACGATCACACTTTGTATTCTTATTTGCTTTTTAAAATTTAAGGATATATTCTGATATCTTCCTGCATTAGCTCTTACAAACTTCATTTATTTTTATAACTACAGATTACTACATTGCATGAACATGTCATTAGCAGGGTGGACGACTGGGGAGCAGATAATGAGAAGCCTATGAGAACTTGACATAAGCACAGTTGTGCTTAATGATCTACAGGCTGAGTTTGGCATGGCCCCAGCTGCAGAAGAGAGTGAAGGCAAAATGCAGCACAGCTGCTTTTCTTAAGTTGTTTATGTTTAGAGAAGTAGGAATGCAGGTTTCTCTTGTTATAGTGTCATGCCCCTCCTGGAGAACTGTTGCTCCACCTCCTTGTTTTTTACAAGGATTTTGATTGGCTGGCTGAGGCCTGCTTGTGAGGCTGCTGCAAGAATGACACTGCTGCTGCTGTGGCTGAGTTATGCTAGCGATTAAAGGGAACATGGGGCGATGCAAGTCAGAGGGCCAAGACTTTAAGAGAGGTTAAAGAAAACATGGGACAGAGTGAGTCTAAGGAAAGAGACTTTAAGAATAGAAAAGCAAGGTTTTAAAGAAAGACTTCAGAAGTAAGATTTTAAAGAATAAGAGAAAAGAAGCAATGAGGTTGTTGTGCGTCTCCATCCGAGCACCCAGCACACCTGGCCCCAACTTTCTGCAGCTCTGTCTTCTATCCTTTGTCCTTTCTGCATCTCCAGTTGCCCCCAGTTAGGTCAGGAGAACAAGAGTTTGTGGGAAAGCTCTCACGGGGCGACTTTGTCCAAACTGGGATCTGTTCTGATTGTTAGTGATAGGAGGAGTATATCTGGTATCTAGTGGTAGAGGCTCTGCATGGAGCTAAATGTTCTGGTGTGTTCAGGACAGCCTCCACAACAAAGAATAATTTGCCCAACATGTGAGGAATGCTGAGAGTGAAGAACACTGTCTGAGTTAGTGGATTCTGTTAAAAGTCTTGGACAAGTTAAATTTAACACAGTTCAATTGAGCAGAGAAAAGGTTCATGAACAGGGCAGCACTCGTGATGAAAAGTGGTTCAGAGAACTCCATCCCACAGTGTGTGCAGGCAATATTTATAGCCAGAAAAATAGAAAGGGCTTATAAGGTAAGTACACCCACACAACCATTCTGTTTTTTACTTGTTTTTTTTTGGCTGTACTAGGGTTTGAACTCAGGACCTCAGGTGTTCTTATCACTTGAGCTAATCCACTAGCCCTGTTTTTACTTTCAATGCTATTTAAGAAACTACAGATAGTCAACCTTTTAGTATAAAATAGCCTTTGTGTTAGATGGTTTTGCCTAAGTGACAGTTAATGTAACGGTCCTGAGCACATTTAAGGTAGGCTAGCCTGAACTATGATGTTCGGTAAGTCAGATGCATTAAACACATTTCCGTTAACGGTATTTTCAACTTAGGATAGATTTACTGGGCACAATCCCATCCTAAGGTCGGGAGCATCTGAACAGAAATAGTCTTTTTGACTGAAATTCTGCATTTGCCTTACCTGGATGTTTTTGCAACTTTCAGCTGAATGTTTGGCTGAGACTTGGCTGCTTGTTACAGAGCATATTTTCATGGTAGGTTGCAGGTTGTTTACACATTACTTTAGGCTATATTTAATTATAAATGGAGGCACTTTCAGCCTAATGTAATTCAGTTTAACAATTTGTAATATGTCCTATTTGTAAGACTGGAAGTCTAGTAGAATCTGCGGCCTCTGGGGGCATTACAGTGAGGAGATCTTTTTGTTTGAGCAATATGAACATGATAGGGCCACAGTTACTGTGATCCTACTTAAGGTGACTAGATGGAATACATCATGTTGGACTCATTCTTCGTGTTTCTTTTACTCTTTGACTTCTGGAACCCCAAAGGTGTCCTTGCTGTGGCTGGAATTTGTAAGCCAATATAATCAGTGTCGATGTTAAGGAAGTTTGTCTAGCTCCCCAGATACTGACCTTGTTCTTGGTACATTTCATGTTGCTCCCTGTGTTGCTTTAGCATAGTTCTGGGAGGAGGCTGTTTCTGCCCTTGATAGTAGTTGTAGTCGAGTGCTGGTTATCTTAATGCCTTTTTCCACTATTACCTTCTTCGTAGCTCAAGCTTCACCTGTGGTCTGGTGGGGGCCCTAGCCTCAAACCCTGTTGATGTTGTGAGAACCCGTATGATGAATCAGAGAGTCCTTCGAGATGGCGGGTGCTCTGGCTACACAGGTACCCTGGATTGCTTGTTACAGGTGAGATGAGTATCTGCTCAAGGTTGGGAATTTTACACACACACATAATGTGCACACACACATACATATATATTTATATTTAAGTAAATTATGACAGCTATTAAAGATGAATGATGCCCTAAAACCCTTAGATGTACATATGGCACACTTTTCGCCACAGTAGGGTTAACTTTTGTTTGTTTTGTTTTTGAGTCAGGATCTCACTATGTAGCTGGTTTTAAACTTGCCATTTCTCCTGCCTCATCCTCCCAAGTGCTTGGATTTCAGGCATGTACCACCACACCTGTCCAAGGTGAACTTTTATAGATATAAAATTTAGGTGAATGTTTAGAAGTGAAAGTTTATTTTGTGTTTAATTTCACTCTACTGTGGAGGATAATAAAATAGTAATATTTTCTGTGATCACAGAAATATGTATCCTTCTAAAATACATCATCTTCCTATTGAGTCAGACCAGATAAGTATCCCATATCTCGGAGTCTTGCTGTAGTTCTTAGCTCAGATAATTGGTCTACTGTTAATGAATGGATGAAAGTTTTTGACTGTCTTCCCTGCTTGACTGCCAGCAGCCGAGGACTAGGGACCACTTGTTCCTGTTCTCTGGCATAATACTAGCACATCTTACTCTTCAAATATTGCTTTAATGAAGCTAATATATTGTCACTTTTATCTGCCTAGCAACTCAGGAATTAGAAGTAGCTTGAATAATATCCTTTTTTGGGGAGCGGGGGTTACTGTGCTTGTGCGCGGGACCTTGCACTTGCTAGACAGACAAGTGCTCTACCACTTGAGCCATGCCCCCAGTCCTCTGAGCTATATCTTTCCATCATTACTTCTTTATTTCTTGACCTGTTTAGTAGCCAGAATGGCATGGAAACAAATGACCCTAGTTGGAATTAAATCTAATTTCTTATTCATTCAACTACTGTTTGTCTGTTTTGTGACTACCCTTTATACGTGGGGTTGTTTGGCAGGGAGCTTTAGTCTTCCACCTGTGCAAAAGCCTTGAAAGAACAAAGACAGAAGGCAGAGATTTCTAAACAGTCCTTCCAAGCAGGATTTTAATTTAATTTCTTACGGAGTTGGAGATGGAGCCCAGGACCTTATGCATGCTTTGCAAGTAAGCAGTCTACCACTGAGCTACACTCCTAGCTCCAGGATTTAATTTATGAGAAAAATAGATCAGTCTGACCACTACTCATACATTTGATATAATTAGAAAGTTTGAAGTTAACTCTTTTTTTTCTTTAAAATAGACATGGAAGAATGAAGGGTTTTTTGCTCTATATAAAGGGTTTTGGCCAAATTGGTTGAGGCTTGGTCCTTGGAATATCATTGTATCCTTTTCTGTTATAGTAGATCTGGAAAAAAAGATGTAGCCAAGGAGTACTGTTTGTATAAAATATCAAATTATTAATTATAATTTAGAAGTAAGTTCTTATCCTTTTGAGTTCCTTTGATTTTAAGAAATAACTACTTAGTTTCTGTTTTAGGAAATACAAAATCTCTGTGCTATACACCATGGATCTTTGTTTAATGATGGTAATCATTCAAAAATAATTACCCCTCAGTAATCATTGAAAGGTAATGATACTCATAAAAATATCTCGTGGGATTCTGCTCGGTAAGTTTGAGGGTATTTATGATTTCAGAGAGAAATGGGAATTGATTGTATATTTCTCACTGTTCTGGGGAAGGATGTGGTTGGCAGCTGGTCCAAACATACTTCCTGTAGACTGCAAACAGTAATAGGAATTAACTCTTCAAGTGTCTGCCTGGTCTGTATTTTTCCTTCACAAAAAGCAGGAGGCAGGAATGGAGTGAGAGTTCAGTAGATATGAAAGGACAGAACTAAGGAGAAATGTTGGGGTTCACCATCCTCTTATTTCTCTTCATCTGCTCCACCCTCCCAAGGAAGGCTGCCTAGTGGAAGCCCTGAAGGAAGATTTTCCAGGCTTTTCTCTCTTTGTTACACACACACACACACACACACACACACTCTCTCTCTCTCTCTCACACTCACACTCTCTCTCTCTCTCTCTCTCTCTGGACATCATCCCAGAGAAGAGACACACACACACACACTCTCTCTCTCTCTCTCTCTCTGGATATCATCCCAGAGAAGAGACAGACAGACAGACACACACACACACACACACACACACACACTCACACACTCACTATGGACGTCATCGCAGAGGAGGCTGAGGCTAGGGACTTTATAATCTCAGCTGTGATGTCTCTCTGTTGGGGAGGTGGTTTAGGATGGAGTTCCTCATGTTTAACTGTGTATATGCTGTAGCTCTGCCTGTGTATTTGTTAGCAGATGTGCTAGTTGTTAGTCTGTTTTTATATATTAGAGCTGAGAAGATGACATTTTCTGAATTGAAGATTTGTTAGCCTTAACCCATAACTACAGTTCTTTGTGACATATGAGCAGCTGAAGAAACTGGACTTGTGACAAGGCCTCATGAGACATCCCTCTGAAAGTGCAAACTTCTGCACAGTAGAGCTTCCTGTGTTTCTTTCTGCTTTGCACTGTTCGGCTCTTCACAGGTTCTGGGACGAGAGCCACAGATGAAGACAGGGTTAGTTCAGATCACTGTGTGTGTTGGCATCAAATGCTTCATCAGTGTTAATGACCTGTGACACCCAGGCACAAGTCCTTACCACTGAAATGCCCTTCAACATCTGAGATAATATATAAAAATGCTGTTTTCTTCAGGGACAGTAACTCCAGATGCTTCTCAGCTTACAGCTGGAAAAACTCATGAAAACCATCGATGGAGCCTCTAAAAGGGTGTTACTGTGCTTGAATTGCTGGGAGCTTTTGCTTCTTGTCAGCTGAAGACCTTTCACATGTGGAGACCCAGACTTTTGAACCCCAGCTGTAACCAGTGCAAAAAATAGATTCTTGGGGAATTGTACTGCTTTATAACTTCCTATTTTGGCAGGAACTTTCACTTATAATAAGTGATTTAAGCCTTTGAAGACTTGACCTTTGTGAGGAATTGTTACAGTATATTAATACCTGCATTTATGGTGTGATGTGTTGGCTTCAAAGGTTATTAAGGTATATAAGGTATATGTTGGTAGAAGGTGATTTCAAGCCACTTGTCTTCTATCTTCGGTAACATTAGTAATTTGCTGTATGATTTTGCAGCAACGATTATTGTTTCCCAGTCTGTAAAGTGACATCTATTGATGTAGGGATCAAATGAAGAAATAATAGTGTTACTATATGACACACTTACATCATGTTTGCAGCTGTGATCCTTCAGTAAGCAGCCTGTATATGTAGAAGGAAGTCTGTTATCACGGGCTTTTCCCGTAATCATGACTGAAGCCTTTTGTTAAAGACCTTGGTAAAGAAAGAACACTGGGAGCTAGAAGTATGGCTCACATGGTAGCAAATATGAAGATCTTAGTTCAAACCCCAGTACTGAAAAAAAAAAAAAAAAAAAACCACAGAACACTGACTTAATGAAGGTTTTAATACATTTTATTTAGCAAAATGTTACTAGTGAATCAAAGAGTTTGGATTTTTTTCCCTTAGATTTTTATCTTTAACTAGTTTATGCCATATTTGTTAAAATATTTCCTGTCTGGATTTCCCAATTAGATTGGGTGGGGAACACTTGTTTGAAATTTTAAAAACGACTTCTTTCTTTCCTTTTTTTTTTTTTTTTTTTTTATTTGCAGTGCTGAGGATTGAAATCAGGGCCTCAGGCATGCTAGGCAAGGTCTCTACCACTGAGCTACACCCCTTACCCCCAAGTAATTTTTTTTAATACATCTCTTTATCTAGTTTCTGATAAAAGGTATATGTTGTTTCTCCTAATGATGCTATAAATCATTCTCCTTCCTCTTTTTTCAGGATAAAAACTCTTAAGAACCCCAAGACCTTTCCTTTTCTAGGAGGTGGGAATATATTTACGTGGGTCCCCTTACCTCTACTTTTTGATTACTTGCAGTGCTTGGGACAAACACAAGGCTTCACATGTGTGAGGCAAGCATCCTGAGCTACATCCCCAGACCCAGGTGTACATTTTGACACCCATACTAAATACTAACTGGGTGCCAGGACAGGCCACTTCTGCATTATGTATGGGCAAATTCCCAGTTCTTCCAGCCACTAGGGCTCCTACGTGCTTGAGACAGAACAGAAGGAATGCAGGTTTTCCTTGAGGGTCAGACAACTTTATTCCTAGCCATTTATACCTTGTTTTCCTTATTAATGTTTTCTTTGAAAAATATTTCCAAAGACGAACAGAGAGAGGTCATTGGTGGCTCATAGTTGTTAATTGCTTAGACTAAAATACAAGTGCACATCTCCCTGGCGGGCACTAGATGGCAGTAAAGGACTGAGCTCAGGCTGGCCATGCACCTGAGGCTGAACCACAGGTTAGAGATTTTTTTTTTCTTACCAGAACATTCCATTGAAGTCATAGACTTTCTGTAGAGGCTTTCACTTTTGAGTTCTTTGAGTCAAAAAGATTGCTTTTTTTTTTTTATTTTGAACCACTTTTTTAAAATGCAGAAGGCATTATTTTTTAAATAATGCATATAATTTCTGAAATAGAAACAATTCATTTTGAAGAAGCATATAAAAAGTGAATGTTAGACAATATTCTTTTATTATTTTTTTTCAAATTACGTACATGTCAATACCAGCTTAAAAGGAAATTAAAACTTTACTGTAAAACTTCAGAGCATTTGATAGAAATATGATATAGATGTAATAAGTGCCTTATAGATCAGGATCTTAATCTGTTTTTTTTCTAAACTATCTTTTTCTGTTTCCTGAGCGAGTTAATGGAATTGTTAAAATTTTTAACCAAGAACAACTTAAGGAATTGAACAACTTGGTCCCTTGTTTTCAGGGGTATGGCTGTAGTTCTTCCCTCCTTGGATATTGTTCTTATATGGCAAAAGGATTTCTAGTTTTTATGACAAAGTTGTGTTTCTGTTTGTTCACTTACAGGTTTGTGTAATCATTGATGCAAAATGTTGCTTATCCATAATACAAAAATGGCTCCCTTTCTCCATATTTATTCGAGTGCTGTTATATAAAGAGAGTACATTTTTCATAAGCCTTTATATACTTCAAGCTCTTTATTTAACATTGTTGGAATATATGGCATAAACCCCATTTTGTTTATTTAATATATTATTTGTATAGTAATAAATGATTTGTGGTTATTTCAGATAAGTAGAAACATGTAGACAGAGACAAGCTCCAAAATCCAGAAGGTAGGGTAGAAGCAGTGCTTGTGACATGGTTATGGACATTTCTGTTGTGTGGAGAAGTTGTTGGATTCATCTTCCTCATTGCCTGGTATTCATTAGATGAACTGCCCCCCAGCTCAGGAGAGGCCAGTGAATTTGATTCTAAGGCTGGCTTCGCAAGGCAGCCTGGACATTCATACCAGTGTGAAGACGTCAGTGTCCCAACTGTCATATTCCCTCAGTACTTCTGATGCTGGGTGATGCTAGAAGCAGGAGCTGGGATCCTTGGCCAACTGTGGACCAGGCAGGGACAACTGGTTGGCAGAAAACAACCAAACTAAATGTGAACTTGGTTCATTAACGGTTTTACTTAAAAGGAGTCTCTAGCTAGGCGCTGGTGGCTCACACCTATAATCCTAGCTACTTAGGAGGCAGAGATCAGGAGGATCGAAGTTTGAAGCCAGCCGGGGCAAATAGTTCAGGAGACCCTATCTTGAAAAAAGCTTTCACAAAAATAGGGTTGGTGGAGTGACTTGAAGTGCAAGCCCTGAATTCAAGCCCCAGTACTGCAAAAAAAGGGATTCTCTAGGTGCCTGTTTAATGAACAAAGAGATTTGTTTAAAAAAAAAAAAAAAAAAAAAAAACTAGAAGTGGGTAAAAGAGGGAAACATTTGTTTTTTGTAAATTTATTTTTTAGAGCAGTTTTAGGTTCCCAGCAAAATTGAGTGGTAGGTACAGAGATTCCCATATATTCTCTCTTCTCCCATTTTCAACATCTACATTGACACATCATTGTCACCCATCCATAACTTATCACAGGGTTCACTCTAGGTGTTGTACATTACAATATGTATATGTATCCACCATCGTATCATGCAGAACAGTTTCATGCCCTAGAAAGGGGGAGACTTTGTCTTTGTTCTCCTACCTAAAGAGACTGGATGTCATTAACCCTACGTGCTTTGACTATATATGAGAGTCAAAGCTGGCTGCTGGTGTCTCTCAAATGCCTGTAACAGTGGAACTTTCACTTGGATGATGGCACCTGTTAGATAAATTTGGCTTTAGATCCAGGGTATTTATTTTTAAACTGGCAGCTGGAAAAATGTGACAGGATAAATTTTTGGTAGATGATAAGTAGATCCATTCTGTAGCAAAGCAGGGGAATACAAGACAAAGGTGGTATATTAATCTGTTTCTCAAAAGCGTGATGCAAAAATGAAACCAAGAGTAGCAAGAGCAAGAAACTAGAAACAAGTATATCTATTTCACTGTTCACCTGAACTATGATCCATCCATACAGTGGCTTACTGTGTGGTTCATGAGAAGAATGAGTTAGATCTCAGCCACTAAGAGTTCTTTATGGCCAAAGAAATCAAAACCTCTGTCAGCTAGTGTTTGGTTTAGCTGAGATGATTAAAAAAATTTTTTAAAAATTTACCATCCTAATCATTTTAAAGTTCTATGGTATTAAGTAGATTCACATTGTTGTGCAACTCTCACTACCACCCATCTCCAGAACTTTTCTAAGACGATGGTTTTAAGTGGATCTTGGTCCTTATTGCATTTAGCAGTGCACATCCTTTGGCCCTGGTACAGTCCCAAGTTGGAAGATAAGAGCCCAGACTTGCATTTGAATACTTGGAACTTTCCTTGCTTTTTGGAAATTCCTATAATTCCCTGACCTGATCTAGGAAGAGAAACTAGCATATGTCAAGCAAATGGTTGTTATTCAACCAGCCTCTTTCCTGGGCTTCTTATCCTTTCATATGAGGAATAAAGCCAAACACCAACAGCTGTTTGATTGCTTTAGATCTCTCTGAAGTGCTGTTCCAGGTAGTTCTTTTTTTTTTTTTTTGATGATACTGGGTTTTGCTCTCAGGGCCTTGCCTTGCTGAGCAAGTGCTCTACCACTTGAGGCACACTCCAGCCCAAAGCAGTGTTCACTGATTTTCTATTTTTCTTTTCCAAGTATTTCTATATCTATAAATAGGCAAGACCTCACTGAGCGCAATACAGAGTGGTCCTATTTACAGTTGCTTTTGAGACATTGATTGTTGGTGGCTGTGGCCAAGTAACTCAAGGAAAGATTGCCCACCATTGCTCAGCTGTTACTATGCCCATGCAGAGATGAGGGGGAGCTGGAGGTAAGGGCAGATTCTACACTAAGAGCAGCGACAGTGGTGTTAGACCTGGCTCAGTAGTATGTGAGAATAGTTTGTCAAATTGTCAGTTTTGTGAGCTAGTTGTTACAGACATTATTAAAAATTAAGTTATATAAACTTACAGGTAAGGTAATACTTAGAGTTCACCACTTTCTATTTTCCTGGTATGTGTGCTCTTGAAATTATTTCTGTCTATTGTGTCTGTGTGGTAGAAGCACTATCTCATGATGTGTTTGTATATCTTCTTTCCAACTCCATGTTAAGTGGCATCTTGTTGATAGTTTGACATTGGCCATGGTGAGAATATTTACACTGCAGATACCAACAAACACTACAAACCCAGGCTTTGTTTTGTTTTGCTTTGTTTTTGCATGAGGGCTCTTATTAAACATTTACCAGTATACTTGTTCACCAGTTGGTAGGAGGGAAGAATGAGTCATGTAGAATATTGTAGAATATTCTCTAAAGTTAGACACCTAACTCTGATGGAAGCATGCTTATGCAGTTATTATCGTTGTGCGTCCTATGTGGGCCTCTACACTAAAATGGTAAGAAATTTTTTCATTGATTGTGTCCCCCAAGAGGGACCCAGAGAACATTAAAGTGCCAAGGAGAGCCCAGTTTACTTTAAAAACTTTGCAGTGGGTGTCCTCTGCTTGCTGAGGTAATAATGAGAAGTGCTATCATTTAAATGGGCTTCATGATTTCAGAGACCATGTGCTAGTGTTTTATACTGGAGACATCCTGCAGGATGTAGGGCCATAGTGACAGAAGAAATGCTTTGACTTCTAAGAGTCTTTGGTGGTACCTCTCGGAAAGACCTAGATGGTCAACCTACTAAAATATGGTTTGATCTACGAAACTGGAAATTCTCAGGTAAGCAGAAATCTAATTTGGGTCACCCTAATAAACAAGCCACTCAATTTTTAAATCTGAGTAAGTTCACAGACCTGGAGCTCTTTGACATTGCTACAATACACACCAAATATCCTTCCTCAAGCCTTAAGAGATCATACCATGGGGAAGGAACATGCTTAGGATGGTTTCAGGATTTTGAATGCTGACTCTGAACTGATGCCAACCTCTAGGGACAGTATATATTTGTTAGGCCAGGTTACTTTGGTAACAACACCAAAAATGTCAGTGGTATACAATAACAAAAGTTAACCTCTTGTACGTGCTACATCTCCACTGCAGTTTGAAGCTGTTTTCCACTTACCTTCACTCTGGGATCCCCTCTGTCTGGAACATTGCTAGTCTTATGGTACAGGGAAGATACATCATAGCAAAGCATGCATCAGTTCTCAAAGCTTCTGTCCTGAAGTTACCCATGTCACTTCTGTTCACATTTCACTTGCTAAAGCAAGTCACATGGACAAGACGGAATGGGGTTTGGAAAGTATACAGTTCTTCCATAGGACAGGAACTAGAATATTTAGCAGCTAGTTTTTTTTTTGACATTTTAGCAAAGGATTAATTTTAGTATAACAGGATAAAGTAGGAAGGTGGATACTTCTGCTCTCCATGCAGGAAAGACAAATGATTTCTTATCTCTCCATTTAACTTGCTTATTTGGCCTGTGCAAAAGCAAATGGGTCTTAAAAGAATGAGACCTATTTAGAGAGTATAGTAAATTTAATGAGTTGCTACTTCTGTTCCAAATAAATTATCCTGGGCTGGAGGCATGGCTCAAGTGGTAGAGTACCTGCCTAGAAAGTGTGCAAAGACCTGAGTTCAAACCCCACTACTGCCAAAAGAAAAAAAATTCAAATTTATTCGAGTAAATCAACATGCCCCTTGGTATTTGGGAAGCATCCATTCATCTAGAAAATGCTTTCCCCCTCTGTTTGTTAGCAGATACTTCTGGAAACGGTTTGATTTCACAGCAGGGACAGCAGTACACCTCCAGTATTTTAGCTCCTACTCTGTCATAGGAGAGTAGTACTCTGATCAAGGATCTTGGTAATCACAGCGTCCCACAACTTACAGTCAATTACATGAATGACATGGAAAGCATGTGATCTTTATAGAAGTCCAGTGGCCCGAGACTGGTTATCCCCATCAAAGTGAAGCTAAGTTGCTGAATCATGCATGTTCGACACTCAGAAGAAATTACAATACTTGGTGGCTCTCTTTGGAGGGAACACGGCATATTTGAGCATGCTGCCTGATCCATTTATGAAGAGCTTTGTGAGGGTGCTGGTTCTGAGGGGGTCCAGGGCAAGGGAAGAGTTGCAGCAACTCCAGGCTGTTGTGCAAGATAGGTATGCTGTCAGCAAGCCCTGACAATCAGTGCAGACCCCTGACGATGGTATTGGAGCAAACCTGTCCTTTATTGCAAATAACTTTTTCCTTTGAGAAACAGCTTGTCTTGTCACTGGGCCCTGATAGACACTGATCATTTGATCATGTGATCTGTGCTATCCATCATGAAACTGGTTGTTACTGGATCCACCAAGCCATGAAGTTGAGTGTGCACAACAGCACTTTGTCTGCAAACGTTACACAGAGCATCAAACTCAAGCAGTTCCTGAGGCATGAGTGGCTGGCTCATGGCATGCAGTTCTGCTGCATTGCTATCTTCTCCTCAGACCACACCCATGGCAGCATGGCACTTTCCCTATGGCCAGTTGGCAGAGGGAGAAACAACAGGTCAGATCTACAGACGGTCTGAACAATACGTAGGCAGCAGACAGAGAAGGACTCCTGCAGTGTGACAGCCCCAATCAGGAGAGTCTCTGAAAAACAGTTGAAAAAGAAAACCCTCTATGTGTTTGGAACTTCAACAGTACATGTGTGCTTCTAGGAATGGGAGCCTTGAATCCATGATGAAGGACAAGGTGGTTAGTCTCCATTTCCCCCCAGGTCCGTTACATTTATGACCTGCTCTGTGTTTTTGGATGCTGGTTCTATGGATGTGGACTTCACTCAGTTTCCCTTATCTTCTGGCTTCCAGTTAAATTTAGTCAATGGAAATACCAGCAGGAAATTTGAAGATGACATAGAAGAGAAAATTTTTTTCATTGTTTTCCCTGCTTCACTGCTGTGTCCGTCTGTGATCATCGCTCCTGCCAAATGGCCCACAACACACAGCTATAACCTACACTGGACTCTGATAATGCTTCTTAATCTTACCTCTTCAACCCCATAGTGCCAATGGTTTTCTACTGTTGATGCTCCCTAATATTTTTCTCTTCCCTCCCTCCCTCTTTTCTTCCATCCCGTCGTCCTCGCTCCTTTTTTGCAGTGCTAGGGATTGAATGCGGTGCCTCCTGCATACATGCTAGGCAAGTGCTCTACCACTGAGCTTTATCTCAATCTTCACTAGTAGTTTCTTTAACTCTGCCCACATCGCTATAGTTATTTACTTTATTAAAGTCTCTTTATTTGAACCATTCCAGAGAAATTGTTTCTTGATGGTATCCTAGCCAAATACAACCTTCCCATTCTTTCCTCCATGTCACTTCTCTCATTTTCCATCCCCCTTTCTCATGCTGTTTGGGAAAACTCCTCTCTGTCAACTTCCCAGTTTACTAGTTCTCTCTTCAACTATTTACCCACTTAATTACAACAATATCTTTCAGTTTTTAAAAAAAATTTTTTTTTGCAGCTCTGGGGTTTGAACTCAGGGCCTCACACTTTCTAGGTATATACTCTTACCATTTGAGCCATTCCACCAACCCTGTCTTTCAGTTTTAAGGGCTTTAAAAATCTAGATTTTTGGACTTGGGGTTTAACTTAGTGGTAGAGTGCTTGCCTAACATGCATGAGGCTCTGGGTTCCAGCCCCAGCACTGTGTATTTTTTTAAAAATATTTTTTAGCTTATGTATAAGGTATATTATTTTCATTTATAATCCTGTGAAATGTTGCTTGGCTATGTCTGGTAGCCTCTTTTCCCTAGTTGGTTTACTCTTTCCATTTTACATGTATATGACAGCCATGCTTCTATTCCCCCCACCACCAAAATTATTTTTTAACAAGGGTAAGTACAAAGGGGGCGGGGTAGGTGGAAGAGTGTAAGTCTAAGATACATTGTAAACATATATACAAATATCACAATGTATCTCCCTGTACACATATATGCTGATAATGCTTTTTAGTTTTGCCTTTTTAAATTTTTATTTTTTTTATTGTATGTGGGGTACATTATGACATTTACAAAAGTTCTTATAATATATCATAGTTGAATTCACCCCCTCCATCATTCTCCTTTATCTCCCCTCCCCCCATTCCTGGAATAGTTTCACCAGGTCTCATTTTTCCATTTATATACGTAATAGTTCCACCACATCCACTCTCCTACACCCTTTCCTTATATCCTCCCCCTGTGCTAATAGGTTTTTTTTTTTTTAAAGAGTAAGTACAGGAGTCCACAGGAGTGTGTATTATGGGAGGCTGGACCTCCCTGAGAAGTTTATTAAAGCTGAGAACCAAGTAATCTCTAGCCATCTGTAGCTGTATTCTAATTGCTGGACCCCAGGCCCAAGCCTAGCTTCACAACTTCCTCTTTCACCCTTGGAAAAGAGCAACATCTCTGGTTGTTGCCTGCATCTTGCTGGGGGTCACTGTAGAGCTGTCTTCAGTGTTTTCAGGCGTTTCCCCTCCACTGTTGACATGCTACACTGGGGCCTGGGACTTCACTTTCTATCACCATATTTAGGAGGTGAGAGATACATTTTCTCTGTTCTCAGAGCTTTCATGAACCGCCCTATGCCCCCAGCCAGACAAGTGCTTCTCAAAAGCTTTTGCAGCAAGTCCAAGTGAGAAACTGCTCTGTTCCGTTCTGATGACTTCCATTCTTCCCTAAGCCATCTGGCTCCAGACATAGGACAAGGTGGATGACATATATTTCCAGTATTTGTTTTACATCTGACTGGCTGATTTTAAAGCTTAAAGGTAGTCAACTGGACATGGTTGGTTGGTGACATTTCTCCCTTGAGGTGGTGAATGCTTTCGAGTTCTCTCTCCCTCCCTCTTTACCCCTCCCTCCCTCCCTTTTTCTCTCCCTCCCTTTTTCTCTCCCTCCCTCTCTTTCTCTCTCTCTCTCTCTCTGTGTAAAACATTCCCACAGCATCCTTCATGTCCATATCTGATCTGCCATTCTTTGCCAAACCATCCTCTGTGTCTGCTTCTCAGTAAAAGACACATGCATATGTCACTACCAGTCACTCTGTCCATTTTTACATTCAAGGTCAAGTCTTGTGTCTTTATCTTCATAATGTCTTTTCATTCTTCCTCTTTGTGTCCACTTGACACTCTTGAGGTCAGGTCATTTAGATGACTGACACAGTTTTCACTCTGTTTTCCCACCTCCAGCCAGTCTCTTGTCAATGCATGTGTCACTCTGGGACTTTTCTGCAGAGTCAATGTGGCAATGTCCTCACTGTCCTCAGCACAGAGGCCAAACTCCTTAGCATGACATCCAGGCTGTGTCAACCAACCCCATATTGCTGTAATTAAAAACCTGAGACAATTAACTGAGAAAAGTTTTCCTTAGTTCATAGTGCTGAGATTCCAATGAAAGATAGGGTGGTTCCATTGCTTTGGGCTTCTGCTGAGGGTCTCAGACAGCAATGTCAGGGAGTACATGACAGAGCAGACCATCTACATCAAGACCTAGGAAGCAGGAAAAAGCCTGAAGGCCTGGGGTCCCACAACCTCCTTTCAAGGCCATGCCCTCAGTGACCTAAGGACCTTCTACAAGGCCCTACCTCTGAAAGGTCCCACCATCTCCTAATAGCACCTCCTGGGACATGCCTTTAGCATGGGTTTTCATAATCTTGTCCCTAATCATCTTTGGCATCACCTCCTATCTATCCTTCCAACTTTTCCACTTCCAACTCCACACTTCAGCTTTGATGGCAAATTGCTGACTTCCTACCAATGTTCCACACTCTTCCTTCTTGACCTTAGCACACATTATTCTGTCTAGCTTGAGCAGGTTTCTCCTCTGTCCTATTGCCATTTAGATCTGAATTCAAAATCTATTGTTTACTGCAGCCCAAACACTGCTTAGAAATCCTTTACTTTGGGAAACCTACCTCCATTCTCCTAGAATGGATTAGATACTTCCTGTAATACCATCCTGTGCTTACTCACTGGCACCACTTTGTGTATGTGTGTGTGTGTGCACGTGTGCTCTCACATGGTGCTAGGGATTGAACTGAATTCGGGGCCTAGAGCTTGCAGACACTCTACCACTTCAGCCACACCCCGAGCCCTTTTATTTTCAGTTTGTTTTTCAGGTAGAGTCTATTGCTAAGTTTTCCCAGACTGACCTTCAACCTTGATCCCCCATCTCTGCCTTCTGAGGAGCTGGGATTATAGGCATATGCCACCATATCCCACACTAGTATCACATTTATGTTGAATTTCCCATCCAGCATTTGTCTGCCTGCTTTACCAGGCTATCAGCTCCTTGAAGGAAGGAAATGTTCTTACTTAATATTGAATACTCAGGGGCTGGTGAAGTGGCTCAAGTGGTAAGAGTGCCTGCCTAGCAAGTATGAAGCCCTGAGTTCAAACCCCAATGCTGCCAAAAAAAAAAAAAAATATATATATATATATATATATGGATAACATTGAATACTCAGGCCAGCACACAACTTGACACAGAGTAGGTATAAGATAAATATATTTGATAAGTGGAAAAGCGAATGAATGAGAAATTGGTATGTTATGTGAATGCTGTATCACACACGTACACACACACACAACAGACACAGGAATAATTATGATATGACTTAGTATATACATATTTAAAAATATGGAAAAAAGCTGGGAGGGATAATTGAGTTACATTATATGTACATATGCATATCATAGTATTTAAAATGTACACTTTGATTAGTTTTGGTATTTGTGTACCCTAGTAAGACCATTTCCGTCACTTCTAAAAGTTTCCTCTTGTCCCCAGGCAATTCACACTGTAGTAGAAGCAGAATCCATACACTGCTTTGTTCCTTTTGCATTGCTGGGCATTGAACCCAGTGTCTTGCCTTTCTTCTTTCCTCTTAATGGTGCAAAGTATAGGATCTGTGGTAGATTAAAAATGCTGCAAGTTCTTTGCTGCTTTTATCATTGGGAGGTGGGTCAATTTCTTTCCTCTCGAATCTGATGTATGGTGACTTGACTCCCAATTCATGCTGGGGTCAGTGGAGGAGGCAGAGAGACAGAGAGAGGCTCAGAGGCCATGCGAAGATGTAGAGAGTGTGGCAAATCCCCAGCTGTCCAGCCTGTAGCCACTGGAGTCATTCCAGCTGTGACTGTGGACATTGTGGGAGGAGACAGGTCTTTCCCAAGGTGCCCTATGGAGATTCCTGTTGCACAAAATCATGAATGATCATAGTAAATAATGGTCATTTTAGGACATGATTTTTTGTCTTCATCTTTTAACATATAATAACAGGAACAAAACCAGTCACCAATTGATAAAAATTGTGTCAATTTTTCTCCATTACAAACCATCTTGTATGTATGCTTGTTTTTTTTTAACATGTGCAAGAATTTCTCTAGGATAAATTCTCAGCTGGATCAAAGGACTTTCCCCTTTTTCCCACTTTCCCAGTCTGTTTCTCTAGCTTGTGTTTTGGTAGATATTGGTAAATCTCCCTCTTGAAAGAGTGTATCATCAGCACCCACCAAAAAAAGTGAAGTTTCCCCTGCACCCTTCCAAAAGTCTTCCACAATTCACTTCATCTCCTGCATTTCATTTGCTTGTCTCTAAATGGAAGATAATAACCTTGACCCTGCCTACTCACAGGGCTCTGATGGAGCCATTTAAAGTGGCCTGAGGGGCATTGGCTCAAGTGGTAGAGCCCTTGCCTAGAAAGGCAAGGCAAGCTTCTAGGTTGAATCTGATTCAGTCCTGTTTCTCCTCCTCCTCCCCCAAATGAGATGAAGACCCTTTTGTTATTGTTTTTCTTTTTCTTCTTTGTTTTTTTTTGATATGGGGACTTTAATAATTTTGTCATTTTCTTTCTTTTTCAGTACTCGGCTTGAATGCAGGCCTTTGCACATGCTAGGCAGGTGCTCTGCCATTTTAGTCATGCCCCTAGCTCCCCCACCTTTTCCTGCCTTTTTTTTTTTTTTTTTTTGGTGAGACTAGGTTTTGAACTCGGCTTCATGCTTGCAAAGCATGTGTGGAGAGAGTCCCCATTTTCTCTCTCTCATACACATACACACAAGATGAATACTTTGTATTTATACAACGCAATGAGTGTTATGTCAGTTTGGATACTTTTATGGGACCGACTTCCAATACTTAAGTAAACATACTGTAAGATTTGTAGGAAATTAAAACTTGTGTAGTGCTTCAAGGGATAAGCGAACACCTGAAACGGGAAGAAATTTGACTTGTGATACAGAGTATAGAAGTGGATCCATTACAGGAAATTTGTAATTTTTGAGGGTGGGAGGACTAGACAATGTTTTTTCATTCAGAAAAGGGCTGGAAGTGTGGCTCAGCAGGGAGCATTTGCCTAGCACGCTAGAGGCCCTGGATTCCGTCCCAAGCACACATATACACACAAGTCCAGAGAAGAGACTAGAAACTGAAACAGAAGGATTCAGTGTGTTGTATACCAGACTTTCCACTACATTCTGATCAACACTGTATTGTTTAATGTGAATACCTCTATGCTAGTGCTCTACAAAATAAAGACACCTGTAAAACTTGCTGTTACTCTGTTTCATTGTCTCCCCCCTCCTCCTCTACAGAGCCAGCTGGTGACTTCTGGCTCCTCCAGGCCCTGCTGCCCTCTGCTGGTTCCCTCAGTTCCTCAGGTCAATGACAGACCAGGCGTTGTGCTATGCATCTGTCTTCCTGTCTTCTCAACTGACCTCACAGGAGCTGATTAAACCTCCATCCAGCCCATCCAGCCTTGGCCAAAATCTTTTCCTGAGTTTGGGAGTTTAAATGTCCCCCCAAAAGGCTGTTTGGAAGGCTTCTTTCCCATAGAGGCAGTATTTGGAGGTGTTATGTTTGGATCTCACATGTGATCCAAAGGCCATGTGCTGAAGGCCTGTGGTACTATTGGGAGGTACCACCACACCTGTCTAACATACTTCTTTTTTCTTTTGTGGTACTGGGGTTTGAATTCAGGGCCTCACACTTGCTAGGCAGGCGCTCTACCACTTGAGCCACTCCACCAGCCCTAACATACTTAAGTGCAAAAGTCATTAAAAAAGAAGAAAATTGTAAATAATCTTAACCATCTGTTGATGCTTTGGGAGTGTTTCCTTTGATCAGTAGGACAATATTTCATTTGTCTTAATTATATCACAACCATTTTTTCTCCAAACAGATCGATGTTTTCTGTAACATGAGATTTTTAACTTTTCATTTTGAGGTAATTTTACTTATTTTTGGTGGTACTGGGGCTTGATAGGCAGGTGCTCTACTACTTGAGACACTCCTCCTACCCTTCAAGATAATTTTAGACTTCAGAAAAGTTGTAAAAGTACTTAAAAGTTACCTAAAGTATACACCTTATTTTGTTTTATACTTTTATGCTATATTTTCACCACAATGTTATTTTTCTAACCCAGAATCCAATCCAGGGTTTCACATTGTATTGGGATGTTATATCTCCCTTGTCTCTCCAAAATGGAACAGTTCTTCAGTCCTTTCTTGTTTTTTATTACCTTGATGACTTTGAAGAAAACTTGTCAGTGTTTTTGTACTACGGATGTCCTTCCGTTTGAGTTTAGTTGATGTTTTCTCATGACTAGAATGAGGTTTGCATTTTTGGTAAGAACACTAGGTGTATCATGCTGTCAATCCATCATGTCAGGATCCAAACTATGGAATTAGCCTAAGTGTCCATCAACTGATGAATAGATAAAAAAATTACACAATACAGTATTATTCAGCCATAAAGAAGAATGAAATTATGTCCTTTGCAGGAAAATAGGTGGAACTGGAAAGCATCATGTTAAGTGAAATAGGCCAGATTGAGAAAAACAAGTATTGCTTGCTTTCTCTCAAGTGCAGAATCTAGACCTAAACAAAAAATGAACCACACAAATGTAAAACAGGGAGGATTATTTGGGGGTGGGAGCCAACAGGAGGGAAAGGTGAGAAGAAAAGAGTGAAGGAGGGGTGAATATGGTTGATGTATTTTGTACCCATGTATGCAGATAAAATAATGAGTTGCGTTAGAAATTGTTCAATAAAGGGGAGTATGAAAGAACAATAGAGGGGGTGAATTTGATCAAAGTACATTATATGCACATATGGGAAATACAACAATGAAATCCTTTGTATAATTAATATACACTTAACAAAAAAATTTTGTGGGGAGATTATTTGGGCCTATGAAAATTTGTCTCTCCTTGAACTTTCACCCACTCATTTTAGTACCCATCTTTCCATCTTGCCCACTACAATTATTAACTGTGGTTTCCTAATGATTTTCTGTTTCCCTAATTTTTTCTACATTTATTGTTTGGAATTCTTCTGTAAGGTATAAGGTTGTCCCTTCTCTCTTTATTCTATTATTCATTTATGTCAGCATGGACTCAAGGGTATTTATTATATTGGTTGTGATCAAATACTACCATTTGGTTTCTCAGACCTATAATATGATTTAAATGGCAGAATAACATTTAATTACATGTCTGTACCACGAATTATGGATCCAGTTCCTCGATGTTGAATTATTAGGTTGTTTCCAGTTATCCAATACTATTAATGGTGTCTGATACCTTAATTTTTGGGGTGCTTCTATAAATTTTCGAACAGGGAAATTACTGGATGTTGGGGATTATTTTTTTCTTTTCAGTACTGGGGTTTGAACTCGGAGCCTACACCTTGAGCCACTCCACCAGCCCTTTTTTGTGTTAGGTATTTTCGAGATAGGGTCTCGCAGAATTAATTGCCCGGGGCTGGCTTCGAACCGCGATCCTCTTGATGTTTGCCTCCTGAGTAGCTAGGATTACAGACGTGAGCCACCAGCGCCAGGCAGTTGAAAAGTATTTGCTCTCGGTTTTGATCTAAGCGGCGGAAACTCAACGTGGAGCTCACACACTGCACCCCGACTGGCGGGCTGTGAGTAGAGGCAGTAGATCAGGAAGTTCAAGCAGGCGCCTGCCGGCTGGGTGAGCTAGCTCCGTTGTCAACAATCTGAACCACACGTAACAATAAAGTTGTTGTTGAGGAAGAGACTTCCGGTAGGGGCATTCCTATTTCCGTCAGCGCGGGTCTCGGTCACCTTCTTCTACATTTCAACCGGAAATACTTGTTCTCCATGAAAAGCCACGTCTGTCCTGGCCTCTGTCCCGCCCCCGCACTGGAAGAGCTTCCGGGGTCAGGGCATTCCGGCCCGCCCCGGCGACGCTGGAAGCTCTGGTTCTCCCGGAACTGGCCCCAATCTCTCTGTTTGGGTCCGTTCTGCCCGGCTGCTGCTGAGGGCTGCGGGGAGGCGGTGGCGATGGCGGAGGCGGCGTTGCTGCTGCCGGAGGCGGCGGCTGAGCGGGACGCTCGGGAAAAGCTGGCTCTTTGGGATGGGAGACCCGACACCATTGCGCCGCTGACGGACAGGCAGACTGAGTCTGTGCTAGAGCTGAAGGCGGCGGCGGAAAACCTGCCGGTGCCGACCGAGGTGAGGTGATGGGCGAAGCGGGCTGCGGAGAGGGGTCCGGGAGCGACCTCGGCCTTGCCGTCCTCCGCACAAGGTCTCGGTCACTCCTCCCGGGCCACGGTGGCAGATCCGGTGGGAGGGGCTCGCATGGCCCCTGCTGTCAGCCTCGCTCTGCCGGCGGCGGGACTCTGCTACTGCCCGGCGAGGCACTCAGCCCTCCACCAGCGGCGTGGGACGTTTGGCCTGGAGCCGCCTTGGGGCCTCTTGCACCGGGTAATGCTCGGGTCAGCCGAGGCGTAGTCCTGCTGCCCACCATCTGCCAGGAGGGGCACCTAACCCGAGGTGCTCTGCTGCAGGGCACGGTCCGGTTGGTGCCCCTTTGCCACCTTCAGGGACAGTCTAGCTTCCTTTTTCCCTGAGAGGACGCGGGGAGACCACACCTTGGTCCTGCGTGACAGTTTCATTCATCACACATTCAGCATGGACTCTCCATGATCAAGTGTAGGTTATAGGAGATAGGATTTATTTTACCCATAACAAAACAGTAACAATGAGTTAGTACATTATTAAATAATGCTAGTTCTCCGTTTTAGTGTCCACGTTTTTAGCTACCTACCATTGGGATATTGTGCATGATAATGCTGTGTGATTCAGTTCAATTAGTTATAGCAAAAAGTACGTTTTATGAGTTGTCAGATGTTTAACAGACTTTTTTCTAGTTTTGAGGACCAGGTTTAGGAGGATTATTTTCTAAACAATGATCGTTACTTTTGATGTTGGAAATAATTCTTTTTATACGATTTGGAATTTATGTGTAAATGCAGATTGAGTTTAGAATCTTCACCTTTGTCAAACTTCAGAGGTTTGATTTCAAAGTTTTCTTCAGGTTTCCTGTTGCCATTAAAATAGGTGTTGTTGGGCTGGCCCAGTGGCTCAAGTGGTAGAGTGTTGCCTAGCAAGTGTGTGGGAGTTCAAAGCCCAAGTATTGCAAAAATAAATAAATAAATAAAATATGTTTAAAAATAGGTGTTCTACATCTTGGGGTTTCTCTGTCCACTTCCAGGATGTTGTGCAGAAGTGGATATGAAGTAAATGAGGAAGCAAGTGAAAGTTTCTTTGAGGAGGCTATCAAGGTCTTTTTTTTTTTTTAATGGTGCTGAGGAGCCATCCCAGGGCCAGGTGCACATTAGGCAAACACCCTACCACTGAGCTACATCCCAGCCTAGAATTTTGCTCTATACTTTTTCCAGTTTGCTTATAATTGAGTTGGCCTATTACTGAGGCAGGGTGTCTGGACTTTTACAGCACCAGGGGAGGTGGGCATGTTCTATAAGAAAATTTGTTTTTATTGTTCTTGGTTATAAACTGCGTAAGTTATTATTCTCATTGAGCATAGACACAGTTTGGAGTGAAGTAAATGGAATTTTGTCACTTTCACCCCATTATGCATGAAAATTACATGTATGCAGTCATTTAACACATATTTCATGCCTACTTTGAGCTAGGAATTAGGGATAGAAGGATAGATGGGAAAGAAGAGATCCTTAGCTTCACTGAGCTGACATAGTTGAGAGGATCATGAGCACGTAATGAAAAGAATGAGGAGGTAAGTTCACACAGGAGCCACGATGCAACAAAAATAAAATAGGATGATGTGACTGAAAGGGATGAAGTGTGCCTTTTCAGGGGAGGCCTAAAAGGCGAGGGGAGGCCTTTCTAAGAAATTGACAGTTTAAGGTGAGAACTGATGATGGAGAAGAAGCCAATCTTTGAAAGGCTAAACAAATAACATTCTAGCTGGAGGAAAAAGCATTGCAAGGTCATGTGTGGGAACATGCTTTAACAAGTTCAAATCTTCAGTGAGGGGCTTCTAGTACATGTTGCCCTGGTATTGGATTCCTGTGAGAAGGAAATAGCTGTTATTTACTGACCCTGGAATCTTTGAGGAAATCATTTTCATTGCTCTTTAGCTATCTGTGCCCTTATTTCCTTTTAGTAAAGTATTGTATGTCTGATGGGAATATTTTGGAATTTTCTATCCTTGATACCACTCTTAACATTGATATCGAAAAAAGAATACCTCAATTTTCATTTGGTCCAACCAGAATATTTCCAAAGACATTCTGTAGTGTTTCACAGTTTTCATGAGATAAATTACTTCATGAACAGTTGGAACTGGGCAGGTTAGAAGAACAGCAGGAGGGCAGCTATAACTCTCAGTAAATATCATAAAGCTATTAACTCTCCATAGAAGATAGCTTTCTCACTTGTAAAGAACTAGTTCTTATCTTGAAAAGTTTTCCTGTTTTTTTTTTTTTTGAAGGAGTTATACTTTCTCTTGCATTAAATAAAAGAATGTGCAGGAGACTGGTTTCTTGTATTCAGAGCAATTTCTTTCTCAGCAGCAAGGACCCTCAGGGCTTCACGCTTGATGTGTAGACAGTCTACCACTTGACACGTGCCTCCAGTCCCCCCTTCTTCCTTTTCAAGTTCTTCATTCTACCCTCAAATTCCATAGAAAGATTTCTCAATTACAAACATTGGTTTTGCCTCAGAGAAGAATTGGAAGGGGATGGAAACTTACTTTTCACTTAAATATTCTATACTCTTGGACTTTCAAAATAATGAACCCAATTATAGCTTAATGATAAAGAATTATAAATTTAAAGAGTAAGTTATATTTTTCCTTATTCTCTATTGAAGAGACAGTTGAAAATGCTGCATCCTAAAATGAAAAAATCAAGGTGTGTATAGTCTACAGTTATTTAAGTTAAAAAAGTATACTTTTTTTTTTTTGTAAAGGAAAGTTACATAAGAAACTAGTGGTAATACTAGCCTGTCTCTGAAGGTGGAACTGGATAGCTGGGACCCATTTTTCCAGGGGATGGAGACTTTTTACTGAATACCCTTTGAATTTTGTGCTATAAGAATTTACTACCTATCAAATAAATACATTTAAAAGGACTACTCAATATGTATAATATGGTCAGCATTGTCCTATAGTTGAAGGTCCTATAGGTCTTATTTATTTTGACATCTTTTTACAAATGCATTGTATTAGGGTGTGACTATTCTGAAATATGCTCTTATTTAAAGTTTTGAAATTTTTATTGTTAAATGAAACATTTTGGTGGTTGTAACAATTATTTGTGTAGATACGAATATAGTATTTTATTTAAGAAAATAAGCTTTACATTTTTTTGTGTAGTAAAAAAATAAAAAGGATTGATCTGTTATATTACAGATAATTCTGGAACAAGAACAGCTTTATTTTTTATCTGGAATTTGTTATTTATTATGAGGTAGCACCAGAGTCGTATAGCATAAGTCCTTATTAACTCTTATAGAATATGATTATTGTATCATTTTTTTAAATTGAAAAAAGTAGAAACAATTGTAGATTGATATGAGTTGTAAAAACATTATAAAGAGATTACTCAACTTTCCTCAGTAACATTTTACAGAATTATAGTATCTGGTATCACAACTGAGATTTTGATTTGTAACATAGATTGTATACCTTTTTAAAGGCGATTTAGAATATTTCTTCTCAAAAGAGATTGGATTAAAGATGGATATGGTTCTAGGTAGTATTGGATGAAGTTTGCTAGGTCCTCTGTGCCTTCAGAATTTTTATTGATTATCCCAGGTTTGTGATATACTACTTTAATTAGTCATAGTGCCACCTCATGTACAGTATTAGAACCTTACAATAGTATTCGTCCCATTTTTCCTTTTCCTCTCTTGTGCTGCTGTTGTCAGGCATTTTACTTTTACATGTATCATAACACATAGTATATTGCTCTTACTTCTGACATTTCTTTTTGACTGATTAAAAAACTGTCATTTATTTTCATTTTAACCATTCCCAGAGCTGCTCTCCTCCCCCTCCTCCTCCCCCTCCTCCTCCCCCTCCTCCTCCCCCTCCTCCTCCCCCTCCTTCTCCTCTCCCTCCTTCTCCTCCCCCTCTTCCCTCCTCCTCCTCTTCCTCCTCCTCCTCCTTCTCTTTCTTCTTCTTTTCTTTCTTTTTTTTTTTTTTTTTTTTAAAAGATCCAGGTTTTAATCTGTGGTATACTGCTATCTGCCTGAAGAACTTCCTTCAACATTTCTTATTTCTTATGGTATAGGTCTGCTGTAATAAACTTTCTCAGCTTTTGCTTACTTAACCTTCTCTTATTTCTCCGTTTTTTTCTTTAAAAAAAAAAGATATTCTTATTAGGTAGAGAATTTTGGGTTGACTTTTTTTTTGACACTTGAAAGATGTCACTGTTGTCTTCTAGCTTGCATAATTTCTGATGAGTAGTCTGCTGTTCCTTTTTTTTTGTGTGTGTGTTTCTGGAGTTTGAACTCAGGGCCTTAGGCTTGCTAGGCAGGCACTCTACCACTTAAGCCATGCCCATGCCCCAGTCCTGTCTGTTGTTCTAAGTTTTGTACCTCTTTTCTTTTTTTTTTGCAATACTGGGGTTTGAACTCAGGGCCATCACCTTGAGCTACTTTACCAGTCCCTTTTTGTGACAGGTTTTTTTGAGATAGGGTCTCACAAACTGTTTGTCCTGGCTGGCTTTGAACCATGATCCTCCTGATCTTTTGCTCCTGAGTAGCTAGAATTACAGGCAGGAGCCACCAGTGCCTGGCTTTCTGTGTATAATGTTTCTTTTTCTCTGGCTGCCTTCAAAATTTTAATCTTCGGTTTTCAGGAGTTTAAGTATATTGTGTCTAGAAGGGTATGCATGTGTATATGTGCTTATACCTGGGGTTTTGTGAGCTTCTTACAAGTGTAGTTTACTGTCTTTTCATTATTTTTAGAAAATTCTCAACTATAATCTCTTCAAATACTTCCTCTACTCTGTTCTTTCTGTTTCTTTTGTCTCTGTCTATCTCTCTGCCTTTTGGAATTCTACTTACACATATCAGATTATTCAGTACCACTACATAGTTCTTGGATGATATATGCTGTATTTTGTTTTCTGTTTATGTTTCATTTTGAATGATTCTCATTGACCTAATTTCAAGTTTACAGATTCTTTCTTTGACTTTGTTGAGTATACTGATGAACCCATTGCAAGTGTTTTCTTCTGTGTTATCATGGTTTTTATTTCTAGCTTTTCCACTTCATACTTAATGGTTTTCATTTTTCTGCTGAAATTCTATAGCTGTTCATGCATGCATCTTGTCTGTATGTTACACTAGCGCCTTTAACATAGTAATCCCAGTTACTTTAAATTTATTGTCTGATAGTTCCAGTATCCTGGACATCTGAACCTGCTCTGTTGGTTGCTTAGTCTTTTGACAGTAAATTGGGGTGTGTGTGTGTGTGTGTGTGTGTGTGTGTGTGTGTGTGTGTGTTTCTTATAGTTTTAAATTAAATACTGGATATTGAGTGCAGGACAGTTGAGAAGGATGGCCTAGTATTTATTAATGAATAGCAAGGCATACTTTTGTTAGGTTGTTTTGTGGGAGGTTGAGTCATTTTAGTTAGGAATTGAGCTGGCGTTAGGTTTCGTTATTGCTGGGGTTATTTTTGTTTACAGCTGGCTTCAAGTTTCTATGCATAACTTCTTGCTTAGGGTGGGAAATAGATTGTTGCAGGGTTTTAATAGTCGTTCTCTATGCTCAGCTTTTGGTATGCTGTGTTCCTGGGTCTCAGGGTATCTCTTTGTCTTTGTTGCCTCCCTCATGGTAGCTTGCTGGTGCTTTATAGCTTGGTAGTAGTAGGTAGGTGTTTTCTGTCATCTAGGTCCAGTCTTAGTCTTAGGCAGGCCCCCTGTCCCTGGGTTTTGGATGTGGGACTTTCTCACTGATTTTTATTCCTTCAGTAGTTGTAGGTGACTTCAAGTATTGTGTGTCTGATGGTTTCTTGTCCATTACCATCCCTTTCCCAACCAAAGTGGGTCTTCTGAGCACTAGGGTTGATAATTTGCTGCCCCTTTTATCAGTGGTGTAAGACTTTTGTTCCAGTGGGAAGAAGAATCCAGTTAGGGCTTTGTGTTGGCCTTTCCTATGCAGTGCAGCCATTCTCCTCTTCCTGGCCTACACCACCTTGTTCACATTTCCACTCCTGAGCATCCAGTGGAGGTCTGTGGAGGAGACCATGTAACTGGGTGTGACCTCCCCCTGGCTTCCAGGTGCTTCCAACTCACCCTTTAGACCTAAGTGACACATGAAAAAATTTAGTTGAATTCTGCTACCTGCTTGCATGGTGCTTGTCATCCGTTTTCTTCCCCAGGGAAGCCTGACTGTCCCAGAGATGCCCATCAGGTTTTAAGCTGCATGGTTATTCTGAAACCTTAGCTCTGACAGGTTGAAGAGTATTTACATTTTGTAGGTTATTTGGCTTTTACTTGTTGTTAGGGTACAACCAACATTCTTTCTAGCTCACTTCAGCCTAGCCTAATCTCCATGTGTTTCTCAAATCTGAGCCTGATGCAGAATCCCCACTCTGCTTTAGATTTTACCTAACAGTGCCAGTAGAATTAGGTGATTGAATTTTGCTGTGACCTGTTCTTGTAGACTAAATTTTACTGCGAATGCAATATTGTAAAGATAGCTTAGCGATTCTTCTGTTCCCAAGAAGCAGTATAGATTCAGATTTACAGCTTTACTTTCTCTTTTGCTGCTAATACATAGGAATAATAAAAATACTATTAATCTGAGCATTTACTCAGTGGCAGGTCTTAGGTGAAGTGCTTTCATGCAGCATTGTCTCTGGTGGGTTATATCTCCTCCCTGCCCTCCAAGGAGACAGCTCCTTATAGGTAATTAGGATAGTTCCACAGAGCAAGTGTGGATCCTTCTTTGCTCAGCACAGCTCCCTCTGTCCTCCAGAACCCCTCCAGCACAGTTGCTGGTGACATTTTAGACTCAAAATGAGTTCTTGTTGGGTTGGTGAAACTTAATTCTTGCTGGGCCATAGTCCTTTTTACTCAGGGATTATGTTACCATTCAGAAAGTCCTAATAAGACATATTTACCTATATACAGGACCCTCCTGGCTCTTGAGTCAGACTCATTTGTGGGAGAAGGTTGATCATGACTGTCCTTACCACTCTCTGTCTGCAGCTTCCTAGCACTCTAAGAAGCCAGTTTTCCCACACTTGTGTTTTCTTCTTTGCTCTTCACAGTATTCTTAAGATACAGATTAAGTAATTTGCCATTGTCACACAGTTTATAAGTGATCAAGAGCAGTTTGCAAGCCAAGCTGCACAATGCCATAAGAATAGCACCATTTGCATCCATATACAAAAAAATCCCACATTAAAGTATTGGCTTTCTGAATTAGTGGTGGTGCATTTTGCATCTAGCTTATTTGAGCTTTGAAGAGAAAATACTGTCTTTAGATGAAGTATCTGCATTTAGAAAAATAGGCAGCAAGCACTTTACTAACTAAGGCTTTTGATCATGTTTTAAATTGGTGGCACTGAAACTGGAATTGAACCTAAACAATAGGTCCCTTGCTTTCCCCAGCATCTGCCTCCCCCCTCCCCCTCTCTTTTAAAAGTAGCTTGTCTGTAGGACTTCAGGTAGATTAATACCTGAACTACTTTTAGTAGTGGAGAACTAGAAAGTAATGGTGTCAGAGTGAGGTCTTGTCCATGGGTCTTCTGAAATGGATAGGAAACTCTGAAATTCTGTTTTGTTGTAATTTCAAAATCTGACATTAAGATAGCGTAGGTCAGGTGTGCCAGTGGATGGAAGTGGTAGGAGGAGATAGAGTTTGCCTGTTAATGCTTGGGTATGATTTGTTAATCCTTTTGGTTGGCTAGGCTCTTGTGTGAGATCCTGGGAGAGCAAGCTACTTTGAACAGCACACATCTTTCCCCTTTGTATGGTGACAATTCACAACAGGTGCAAGTGAGAAAACGTGGATTAGCATAGCTTCACTACCATTGTTAAAAAGCTAACTCAAAAATCATACTTAACTAATTTTTAACATTTTGAGAGTCGCATTTAACACGAGAGGGCCTAGTTAAAAGTGTTAGTACTATATGGCATTTGTTAACCTCATGTGATTAATGGAAATATCCCTGTATCTTTCAAAACAACTCAGATGGAAACCCAATTTTGAGTTAAGTTCAGAGGATTTTCAAATTATTTATGTACCTGTGACATTCTTTTTCAAGCTCCCAGTGGAAGACTTGTGTAGCTTAACATCCCAGTCACTGCCTGTTGAGCCAACTTCAATAGTGCCCGAATCTACAGAAGACATTCTTTTTACTGGCTTCACTTCCTTAGGAATGAAAGAAGAAAGAATCGAGACTGCACAGCAGGTAAATGGCAGTATGTTTCTTAAGGATGTTTTAGCTGTCTCAGGACAGGCTAATAAGTAAGGTTCTAATTAAAAGGTCTGAACATTTGACCCTGTAGTTAGCATCAAATCTGTCTAAAACATTCTTGACTTTGTTATGTCTTAAGTGTTTTAAATGAATATGTGGCTCCATTATATTGTAAATATATCTAAAAATATGATAGTCAAGGTGGATGTTGATTTTTTTTGTGTGTGTAGTACTGGTGTTTTTGAACTCAAGGGCCTTGCTCTTGCTAGGCAAGCACTCTGCCACTTGACCCATGTTCCTAGCTCTTTTTGCTTTTTTAGTTATTTTTCAGGTAGTGTCTCGCTTTTTGCTTAGGGCTGGCCTTAGATTGCAGATCCTCCTACTAGTGGCTTCCAGTATATATGGAATTACAGGCATATAACACTATGCCTGACTTTTTGAGCTAACTTTTCTGCCCAAGCTGGCCTCAAACTGTGATCCTCCCAGTCTCTGCCTCCTAAGTAGCTGGGACACCATGCCCATCAGATTGCTATATTTATTAAGATTTTAAGGTGCTGGTGATTTAGCTCAGTAGCAAGGCCTTGAGTTCAGTCCCCAGCACCAAAAAACCTCTCCAGAACCTCAAAAAACAAAACCAAGGAGGGGAGAGGATAAAGGAGAATGATGGAGGGGGTGAATTCAAGTATGATATATTTGATATATTGGAAGAACATCTGTAAATGCCATGGTGTACCCCCTCCTAGCACAACAATAAGAAAAAAAATTAGCAGAAAGGAATTTTTAAAACCAGTATAATAAATATGTTAAAGGGAAAAAAAACCAACAAGGAAACTATTAAGATTTTAAAATTTTGTGCACTTTTGATTTTCCTTAATGTATGTCTGTTTCAACCTGTGCTGCCAACATGTGAATACGTACACATACATAAACACACATACATGTACTCCTCTGCTTGTTGCTAGGTACTCCTTTTTGAAAAACTTAAATATTCTCTTTAGATGAAGGTTTATAGTTTTTTTTCCAGTAATTTAGCATTTAAATTACAAACCTAAATATGTAGCATTTTCTTTAGTTACTTCCTTGTTTTCTCTTTTTGTCCTGTTAAGAGTTAAGGCTGATTGAAGCAGGAGGATCTTCAGTTTGAGGCCAGCCTAGGTTACATAGTGAGAGTCTGTCTCAAAAAAACAAAACAAAAAAATTAGTGAAAGCAGAGGCTTTTCCCAAGTAATATGTAAAGTGAATGTACTGAATTGCTTGCATAGTAAGTTGAGAGAGGCAGTGATGCAATCCAGTTAAGAGCTCCAGCTCTTGAGTTAGGCTGGCCTGCATCTGAATGTTATCTCCATCACTTACCATGCTGTGAGCTTAGGCAAATTATTTACCTTCTTGGATGTTTAACTTTCCGAATTTGTTTAAAAAAAGAGAAAAGCATGATTTTATACTTATCTCAGGATTTTTATGAGAATTAAATAAGGTAATGCTGTAAATGCAATGTGTGACAGGTACACAGTAAATGCTTAGTAAATGATAACCAGGGTACGTGGCAAGCCTACATACTCTTGACATTGAATTCCATTTGAGAACTGTAGAAGGTCATCTTGCACCATGTCTGTGAATGTCTTTGGACTGTTAGAAAACAAAATCTTCTGGATTAAATTTGCATCTACATATCTCATATAAACAATCTAATACATTGAGTTATAATTTATGTATGATAAGTTTTAAGTGTCAGCTGAATGAGTTTTGACAAGTGTATATACTTGTATAACTACTACTACTATAAAGATATTGTATAGTTTTATCACCCAAAAGTTACTGCATGCTTGTGTTTTGGTTTTGATCACTGGTTTTTTTTTTCGTGGCTCTGGGGTTTGAACTCAGGGTCTCACACTTGCTAGGCAGGCTTTCTTACCACTTGAGGCATTCCATCACCCCTTCTGTTTTGGTTTTGAGAAAGTCTTGCTATATATAGCTCAGGCTGGTCTCAAACTTGAGAGTCCCATGCCTCAGCCTCCTAATTGCTGGGATTATAAATGTGCCCCACCATGCTCAATCCTGCATGTTTCATTTTCCATAACACTGGTGGTAGGACCACATTCAGATTAAGGTTTAGATGATGCCAAAGTCTATGTTCTTAAACCACTATGTAATACTATTTTTGAATTTGTATTCTCTTAGTTCTTTTTTTTGGCAGCACGGGAGTTTGAACTCAGGGCCTCATGCTTGCTAGGCAGGTGCTCTTACTGCTTGAACCACTCCGTTAGCCCTCATAGTTTTTTTTTTTTTTTTTTTTTTTGCAGTACTGGGGCTTGAATTCAGGGTCTACTCCTTGAGCCACTCCACCAGTGATGGGTTTTTTCAAGATAGGGTCTCACATACTGCTTCGAACCACTATCCTTCTGATCTCTGCCTCCTTAGTAGCTAGGATTATAGGTGTGAGCCACCAACACCCAGTCATAGTTCTTACTAGATAACATTAATACAGATTTTTACCCCTAACTGTTCAATTTGGCAAACTATTCAGTAGTCATTAGCCTCTTAGGAAGAATATTTATTTTTACATTTTGTGTCTTTAATACTATTCCTTACTTGACTCTAGAAATGGCCGGTGTTTTCAATATCTTTTGCTTTTCCTAGCGTATATTGCATATGTAATAAGGTTTAAAGCTAATTATTAATATCTGAGCCCTAACTAATAAGACTTAGTGTCTACCCTTTCTGTGGTCATTGTTCATTTTATCTTTTTTGTCTGGTTGACAGTATAGCACTCTTTATTTTTCCAGTTTTTCTCGTGGTTTGCAAAGCTGCAAACTCAGATGGATCAGGATGAAGGAACTAAATATAGGTATGTGTAGCTCTTTTATTTGTTGGGTATCCTAATTTTTAGATTACAGTCATCTCAAACATATCATATTCTGTGTCTTTAAACAAATTAAGTTGCAAAGAAGAAGGATTTGGGTCATTATAACTGATACTAGAAGTGTGATTTTTAAAAAACGAATTTCAAAAAGGATTGGAGTCAAGTGGGAGTTTGACAGGAATCCTGAAATATCTGCAAAAGACTAGGGGTGGCACCTAGACGGGGTATAGTTCTGTTTGTGTGTACTGATAAGCTGGGGAAAATGATGGTGTGCAGTTTCTCGCTGTTTTGGGACGTCAGTTCTGTATTCATGCTCAGGTTACTTTATTGATGGCTGTTATCGCTAGGCAGTGCATTAGGCTCTTTAGTATATGATCCTATTTACTCTCCATAGCAGCTCTTCAAGGAAAGATGTTACTCTTCCCAATTTACAAATGAGTGAACTGAGCCTGGAAGTATTAAGTGACTTGCTCACTTGGACCCAGGTCTTCTAACTTGACATCCAGATTTCTTTTCACAACATCACACTGTTTCTCAAAAGTGGCAGGGATTTGAAGGGTCAACCTTACTTGCTTTCTTGGGATGTCTTACTCTCTCTGTCTTTGAAATTTGAGCTGGTGATGTATTGCTTTTCTTGGGAAAAGTACGATTATGGCTGTAAGGCTAATTCCTTTTGTCCCTTATAATATCAGTGATTTTCCTTCTTAAGTATTAAAACAGTATATATGAGGTAACTTTTGCTATATTTCTGAATATAATCAATTTTTGTGAGCATATTCTTTCCTCCTGGAACTCAAGCATTTTGGGGAAAATGAGACTTTGTTTTTTATTGGCTGTGTTTATTGGGGGAAAATATTATTGCCAATCCCCTTTTGGTTCTGTTTTCTAGACAGATGAGGGATTACTTGTCTGGGTTTCAGGAGCAGTGTGATGCTATACTGAATGATGTAAATGATGCCCTGCAACATCTGGAGTCATTGCAGAAACAGTATCTTTTCGTGTCCAATAAGACGGGAACTCTACATGAAGCCTGTGAACAACTCCTGAAAGAACAGGTAATTGGTATACTTTACTATTTATTTTATTATTATTATTATTATTATTATTACGGTACTGGGGCTTGAACTTAGGGCCTATACCTTAAGCCACTCCACCAGACCTTTTTTTGTGATGGATGTTTTTGAGATAGGGTTTCGAGGAACTATTTGCCCAGGCTGGCTTGGAACCATGATCCTCCTGATCTCTGCCTCCTGAGTTGCTAGGATTATAGGTGTGAGCCACCAGCACCTGGCTATTTATATTATTTATTTATTTATTTGGCAGCACTGATACTTGAACTCTTGGCTTCATGCTTGCTAGGCAGGCACTCTGGTGAGCCACTATACCAGCCCAGGTGTTGGGATTAGAAGAGAGTGTCAGTGATTAGCTTGAACATTTTATTTTTAATTAGGTGAATATAATTTAATTTTAGTTTTCTTTCTTTAAATTCGTTTATTCATATGTGCATACAGTTGAATACATTTTCTTAATTTCTGAAAATACATGTTGAAAAGGTTTTCTGTAGAATGTGCAGATTCCTGTGAGGTCAGCCTGCTTTTACAAATAAACTTATGTGAATGGGACAAAGGCAAGCCTTTTTTAAATTAAATTTTTTTTATAGTTTATTAGCATATATTAGTTGTACAAAGGGTTTATTGTGATATTTCTGTACATGCATGCAATGTACCTCATCAGATTCACCCCTCTGTCACTCCTTATCCTCTCTCCCTCCTTCTAAAAACAGTTTCAGCAAGTTTCATTGTTCTGTTTTCATACATGTGTATAAAGTACTTCCACCATATTCATCCTCTTCTTTCACCCTCTCTCCTTCCAATGGTACTTTCCCCCAAACAGGACCTGCTTTATGTTCTTTTAATTCTTTTTTAAGGACCAGACTCTGCATATGAGAGAGAACATAAATTATTTGTCTTTCTCAGTCTGGCTTATTTCATTTAACATGATGACTTCTACTTCTGTCCGTTTTCCTACAAATGGCATAGTTTCTTTTGTATGGCTGAACAATACGCTGCTGTGTACATACACTACTTTTTTTTTTTTTTAAATCCATTCATTTATTGAAGGGTACCATTGTGAACAGTGCTGCTATAAACATGGGTTTTCAAGTATCTTGACTGTATGTTGACTACCTTCCTTTGGATATAGAAGGGCAAGCGTCTCTGTGTTTTGAACTGTTAGGTAACAGTACGATTTCAGAGTGTAGTGGATATCCTAATATTCTTGATCTGCTCTTTATTATTGATATTTTTCAGAAAAGCAGAATGATTTACTATTGGTGAGGTTTTTGAAGATCAACTGATTGAGGTTGCAATTAAACTTGTGACTTAGAGCATTGAAGTTACTATATATATCTCAGAACTTAATTTTTTTTGGTGTTTTTAAAAGGCATTCATAAAAATTATATGAAATTTACTGTAATAATTATTGCCTCTTTTAGTTCATGGCTATAGAAATAATTTGAGAATTATTGTGAAATCTTATATCTGATATAAACCTAAATGTCTAATTTAAATCTGTTGAAAGTAATTTTGAGAGTAGAGTGTTGATTCTTATAATAACAATTTTTCTCTTTTAATTAATGCAAGTCGGAACTTGTTGACCTGGCTGAAAACATTCAACAAAAACTTTCTTATTTTAATGAATTGGAAACCATTAACACAGTAAGTGTTTTTTGCTTTTTTATAATATTAGTTATTTAACGTTTCCCCTTTTTAATGTAATCTTCAAAGTTATACATTGGCTTGAGTGATATTTTAACATAATAGTTTGCTTATTAATAGGTTTTCCTATTATCATTTACAGAATTTTTCAAATGTAATGTAAACGGTATTTCTTAAGTTGTGTTACTGTTATTAAAGTCTCTTTGTTGGTTGCTCTTTATTGTATCGTACCTGTAAGCTGTGAAGATTAGAAGAAGAAATAATTTTAATACTGTTGTGGTTGTGCTACTGTAATATCAGTCAAAACATTTTTTAAACTAATTTTCATGTTTAGTTTGAGGAAACGTATAATCCTGATAAACTGTACTTGAATCCCAAATAATAGTGCCAGTAAATTTAGGCTGTTAGGTAAATTCTATTTCTGTATATTCCTGGTTCATAATTTGTCAAAATTATGTGTAAATCATGTCATTAAATAATCATTACTATAATTTTAAAAAGACATAGTAATAAAAGTAGCAACCAGTTAATTAAGGAATGCAGTTGGAATTAGTCCACTGGCAAGCTATTTGTCTGTCAAGATATATAATAATTGGCTGGTAATGTGTGACTGTGTGTGTGTGGTGCTGGGGTCTCATATATGCCAGGTGGACACTCTATCATGGAGCCACACTACCCCTAATATTTGGCTTCCATAATGTTACTGCTAAATACTGTGACTGCTTATTAGTCCTTTCACCATCAGAACACTGCCAGTGTTCAAAACTGCAGACATTAAACATGTTGTAAAGTAGTAGAAAGCGGGAAATACAGGTACTTAATGTGTTATTTCAATCTAACATTGCACAGTGGTGTAAAAAAAAATTTGCTAGCCAATGTGGATACTCTGGGAGGTCACTCCCCCTGGGCTCTGTCCAGGTGGCATATAGGAGCTTAGGGCTCGGCCCCAGAGTGTGCAGTCCCTTCTCACAATGTTGGAAAGAAGCTGGGCCTTGAGACTGTGACTCCATATTCCGATGACTTCTCAAGAGTCCTTTGGGCAGTGACTGAGGAGGCAAACCAAGCAGGAAACAATGTAAAAAAAATTTGCTAATTCACGTATAGCCCTATTAAAGCTCATTAGGAGTAAACTGAATTAAATCAGTATTCTTTCCTACTTCTTTCCTCATTGTTATATAGGGACTACATTGAAGATATTTTTAATGATTTTTAAAATATAGTGTTAAATACATTAGTACACTGTATTACATCCTAAAGGGAAATACATCTTTCTTTCTGTCAATTGATTTATTTTCTTTATTTTTTTTTTTTCACTTGAAGAAATTGAATTCCCCTACGTTGTCTGTGAATAGTGAAGGATTTATACCTATGCTGGCCAAGTTAGATGATTGTATAACGTATATCTCATCACATGTAAGTCATGGTATTTTTGTATGTTTTAAAGAAATCTTAGCATTCTTATTATATCACGTCTTAGGTTGTAAAATAATTATTTCTTCTGAAGGGAAAATAGAGTCAACCCTCTGTATCCATGGCTTCTGCATCTGTGGATTAAACCAGAGTCAACTGTGAATCGAAAAAACTTAGAAAAAAGTGTGTTTGTATTGAACTTGTACAGAAGTTTTTCCTTGTCATTATTCCCTAAACAATATGGTGTAACAAACTACTTTCATAGTATTCACCTTGTGTTAGGTACTATAAGTAATCTAGCGATACATTAAAATATAAGGAGGATGTGCATAGGTTATATGCAAATATTGTACTGTTTATATAAAGGACTTCGGCACTCACGGATTTTGATTTCCTTGAGGGTCCTGGAACCAAATCTTTGTCAATACTGAGGAATGACTGTATATATTCCTAGCATGTTGAAGAGAAACTGTAGGAAATTCTTTGTTGTTATAAGTAATGCTATAGAAATGAATTTCAGTTTCTGGGGTGTCCCTGGGAGTGGACAGGGTCCTGTTTGACTCATTTTTATCTTACATGTAAGATAGAAGGATAAGCTTTTTTTTTTTCTTTTTTGGTGGAACTGGGGTTTGAACTCAGGCTTTGTGCTTGCAAAGCAGGCACTCTGCTGCTTGAGCCACACCTCCAGTCCATTTTACTCTGGTTGTTCTGGAGATGGAGTCTTGAAAACTATTTGCCCAGACTGGCCTTGAACCATGATCCTCCCTCTCGGCCGTCCAAGTAGCTAGGACTATCAGTGTGAGCCACTAGTGCCTAGCTAATATAAGCCATTTTTAAATTTTTGATATCTGGATCTAGAAGTATCGTTTTAAAGATACTTCTTTAGAAACAGAAAGTGTTACTTGGGGGGAAGTAAAGGCATAAGCCCTTTGATTTAATAACCCTCTTTGTCTCCCAAGGATTTATTTCTGTGTTTCTCTTAACACCTATCCTTTTTGTAGTAGGGTCTTACATATCAGTCTCAGAGCCCATGGGGTACTGAAAATATATTTTGCTCACAGCTGCAAATATGTGGGGTGTGTGTGTGTGTGTGTGTGTGTGTGTGTGTGTGTGTATAGTACTTTGGTTTGAACTCAGGTCTTCATGCTTGCGAGGATTGAGCTATGCCTCCATTCCACAGGTGCAAATATTGATTGAGCTACTTTGTATTGAACACAGGAGATTTGGCTGTGACTAAGTTAGTCATTATAGTTATCTTCATAGCTCGTGATCTATATGACCTTTTTTTGAACTTCATAAATTGCTTTATATAAATAATACCTTGGTTTTTTTTTTTACTATAAACTTGCTATTTTGTCAGTGTTTGTTTCTTCTTTGTAAAGCTTTGTCTTTGTTTTACAGCCTAATTTTAAAGATTATCCTGTATACTTACTGAAGTTTAAACAATGTCTTTCTAAAGCTTTGCACCTTATGAAGACATATACTGTGAACACACTACAGACCCTCACAAACCAGTTACTAAAAAGGGTGAGTTAAGATCCCAAAAAATGACTTGTTTTTAATTTTTTGATTCATTTACCTTATACAGTCTTTGTCAGAAATTAGTACTTTGTAATTCCCCAAAAATCGTTTTTTATTAAATAAAAGTATATACTACTACAGTTTTATTTATAATGGAGAAAGTGACCATATAAGTGTGCACTGTAGTCTTACTTTTAATAATATTTAACAGAGATGTATCCAGTACTATTTGATAAATAATTGAGATAAGAACTATTTGAAACTTAAAACATTTCTTTTCTAGCTTTCTCATGAAAATATTGGATGGAAACACACCAAAATAAAATAGTAAAAGTGATTCCATCTGAGTGGTGGGTAATTTTTTTTTTTTTTTTAAATTTATGGTACTGGAGATTGAACTGGGCACTCTTACCACTGAGCTCGATCCCCAGCCCTAATTGTTTTTCTTTACCTTATTTTTAGCATATGCACATGCACGCACACAGGTGTGTGCATACATACTTTTTTTTTTTTTTTTTTAATTTGGCAGAGCTAGAGATCAAACCTAGTGTCTTATACATGCTAAGCAAGCACTGTACCACTGAACTATTTCCTTGGCACTTGGTTGTTTGAGACAAGGTCATGCTATGTAGCCTAGGCTGGCCCTTTATGAGATCCTCCTGCTTCTACCTCCTATATGCTTATAACAGGTGTGTACCACCATCCCCAGCAGCAAACATACTTCCTAATGCTTGGTATTATATCAGGACACTAAATAGTAGGAAAAGGAGCTAGCAAGCTTCTTGCCTTCATGATTCTTTTATTTAGGAAAAATAACCAGAGAAGAACAAAACAATTTAGTTACAAGTTGTAGTAGATGCTAGGTAGAAAATTAACAGGGTGTTAGATTAGGAAGTAAGAGCAGAGCTAGCTTAAGGTAGTCATTGAACATATTTCTTTCCTAAGAAAGAAAAACTATAATAAAAAATAGAAACTGTAAAGGTTATATTTTATTTTTTCGGTTTACTTTCTAAAAAACATGTAGTGTGTTCTTAACTTCAATTCAAAGCCATTTTGCTTTTCACATTGCTCATAGCTAACATAACCTCCAGACTGTATATTTTTCTATTTTGTAGAGTTCTCAGAAAGTTAACTAAAGTCTAATAAGTACCAGTGCCCACTCTGCTAGTGCTTTACTGTCGACTGCACAAAAGAGCTATGAGTGTATGCTATGGTAACTTCATGGGTACATGAAACTCAGAGAAGTAAAGAATTTGGCCAGTGTCTTACACTCAATAAATAACAGTATGAATCTGAACTCAGCTCTGTTTACTGCCAAACTCAAGTAATATAGAGTAAACTTTAGTTATAAAGGGAGAGAGATGACAGTTCCACTAATTATTTCTCATTTGTAGCAATAATATTTAAATCTCTTTGAGATTTTTCTCTTTAAGCTTTTGGTTGGTATGGAGGACAAACTAGTCATATCAAGTGCTGTATGTTACATTTCCTGAATAATTATTTGCTTGCTAATTACCTTCCTTCCCTATCCTCCCACATGTTTCTTTAGGATACTTCATCTATACCGAATGCAGACAATGCCTTCACACTATTCTATGTGAAATTTCGAGCTGCTGCCCCAAAAGTCAGAGTAAGTTTGTTGACATGAAGAGAATATTGTTATGAAATTTTTTAACCTAGCTGTTTGGAAGTCCTATTGTATGTTAGATCCTTTGTTTCTTCCAGGAGAATGAAAAGAACGCATTGTCCTTCAACATTTCAGCAGCATATCTTAGAGATGTATCCTGGCTTCTGATTGTCCACAAAACGGAAAACACCTAGCTTAGGAAGGTTTCTAGATGAAGATGATAGTTAAGCTTAATTTAAAAGCTTGGATTTTTTTATAAGGATATTTTATACAGAGAATGGCATTATAGGGAAGGATGTAGAGACATACCAGATACACATTTTGAGTGGACTCCATGTAATTTTTAGGACTAGAACACAGAATGTTTAGTAGGATGTGATAAGGAAGAAGACAGGAAAGATGGCTGGACCATCTCACAATGGATGTTACATGTCAGGCTAACTCAGGAAAAGTGAGAACAAATGAGATATCTTAAACAGGAGAGTGATTTGACCAGATTTACCATCTCATAAGATTAAGGATACAGTATAAGAAATGGATTATGTGAAAAGAGACTTGAGTATGCTGATTAACAAAAAAGGTTTTGCAGCAAATTGGGTGAGAAATAGGAGTTTAGTCAAGGTATTGATAGTATATTCCATGAGTTTGGGTATGAGCCTTATTTCCTTAGTATTATCTGATACATAAAGAAATGCACAATATATTTATCTTGATTAAGTGATTGGAAATGGAGAGGGCAAAAGTTAGTGTGTGTGTGTACATGTTTTATAACATATCTGAGATACAGTTAATTGGATCTGATACATGTATATTCCTTCACTAGAAAGAATAACATACTTTTACTGCCTATGACTTCACTTTCTTCCTTGTTTCCCTCTTGAAAGTCAGTCAGTTGAAAAGAGGATTTTGTTTTAAAATGGAAGAAACTTAATTTTTGTTATAGAAGATGTAGAGAAAAGAATGGTTAATTGATAATAGATTTATTTCAATGACAAAGAGCGTAAAATATTACCTAGCAATAACCTTAATGGAAATATAGCGATGAAGAAAATGACAAACTAGACTGAAAATTAAAAGACTGAATAAATGGTCTGTCTATCTTGTTCCTTGTTGGGGAGACTTCATTTTTAAAGTGTCATTTTTTCCTAGTATAATTTGTCAATTGGAACATACTCTTAACAAAAAATCCAGTGAGATTTCTTTAAAAAAATTTTTTTATTAGGGTATGTTCTTTGTACTGGGGGGATTCATTGTGAAAATTTCAAATAGTCTTATATTGTACATTGGTTAGATCACCCCCACTGTCTCCCCTTTACCCTCTCTGCCCCATTTTCCAGTGAGATTTCTTTTGCATGTTCCTAAACTTTACCTGGGAAATAGAAAAGACTAAACAAGAAAAATCTGAAAACTACAGTGTGCCATTCATTCAAGAATTTACTGACAGATCATTGGCATGGAAAATTCTAAAATGCAGTATAAGTTGGGCACTGGTGACTCACGCCTATAATCCTAGCTACTCAAAAGGCAGAGATCAGGAGGATTGTAGTTTGAAGTCAGCCCAGGGAAGTAGTTTGCAAGATCCTATCTCGAAAATACCCAACACAAAAAGGGCTAGTGGAGTGGCTCAAGTGGTAGAATGTCTGCCTAGCAAGTATGAAGCCCTGAGTTAAATCCCAGTCCCACCAATAAACAAACAAACAAACAAATAAAACATAGTATATAAAGAAACATTCCAAATCATGAAGGAGGGGCTGGAGTTTTCCACATTGTATTTGAAAAATTTGCTAAGTATTTGGGGAAAAAAACTTTCACTTCATAGCATTACCTAAATACATTCTAAATGAACTAATAAATATCAAAATGATAAGTAGTTACCTTCCCTCCAAAATAAACTAGAAAACATTATTGCAAAAATGATTAAAGATAAGAAAATTAAAAAATTTGAATTTTAAATAGCAAAAGCAAAGGCAGAAACTTATGTTTGTAACAAATAGGTAATACACTTAATATTTGTGAGTACCTGTAAATCAGTATAAGAAAGATGAATATCATAAAATGACCAAATTTTAGCAGAGCAGATCAAGAGTCTGTAAAGTACATCTCTCTTTTGACACAGTGAGTGTGTTGATGTCCTCACTTAAGAGGTAGGTGCCGTTTTTATACCAGTTTTATATGGAAGGAAGTGGGATTATAGAGAAGAGAACTAACTTGCCTGGGCTTAAACAGTTATGGTGGAGCCAAACCCCTTAGTTTCACTCCAGGCCCTTAACCCATGGCTGTAATTCTTTGGAAAGAACTTAAATGTGTAATAAAATTGTTGGGTGACTTTTGGTGCAACTACTCAGTAGGATATGTAGCCATTTCATGTAATATTTTAAATGTTATTTATATGATTCATTGAGTTTTACTGGGCAATAGGTACTGTGCTTAGGCCTTCTGTACATAAGCATCTGATGTTGAAGATTATTGAATGGTAGGAAAATATTTATAAAAATGTTATTTTAAAAAGGGCATAAAGCTAAATATTTACTATAATTCTAGTTTAAAAAGAAAAATACAGTAACTGGGTACAAAAAACTGAAAGAAGATATACTGAGATATTAAGTGTGATTACTTTTTATATTATGTAGGTGATTTAGAAAATTTTTTATATTTATAGTTTTTTGAGAATGTGATACTATTAAAATCAGACAGTAATGAAAAGTATAATTAAAACAATAATTTTTAATGCATTTTTCAGACTCTTATTGAACAGATAGAACAACGATCTGAAAAAATACCTGAGTGAGTATCCAAAAGTTCTTTGATTTCCAGATCATCTTCCTCTATCGTACTGTTTATCCAAACCTGGTTATGTCACCAGTTGTTTCTAGCAATTGCCTTTAAGCTTGTCCTTGTATTGCACACCTTGTTTTGGGGAGCAAGGCCTCAGACCTGACTTTTGTGAGTTTGCATAGGTCCAGTGTTTCCCATCGCAGGGTTTCCTTCTCATGTGGACAGACATAAGGTCCCTGTTCTTCATTTGATCTTAGCCAAAAGGCTGAGAAGCAATGAGGTCTCTGTTTTTGCAAGAGAGATCTTAACTGTTAATGATGAAGTCATTTTTACTCTGTGTAAATTGTACTTCAGTAAAGCTGATTTTGAAATAAAATCCTTCCAATGGCTCTCAAAAAAAACCCAAAAAACAGGCTGATGTGGTGCCTAGCCTAGCAAGTGAGGCCCTAATCAAACCCCAGTATTGCACAAAGAAAAAAAAAAAAGGTAAGTCCTTACTAAGACTTCATTTTCTTTTTTGCAGTACTGGGGTTTGAACTCAGAGCCTACACCTCGAGCCACTCCATCAGCCCTTTTTTGTGATGGGTTTTTTCGAAATAGGGTCTCTCGAACTATTTGCTCAGGGCTGGCTTTGATTGAACCGTGATCCTTCTGAATAGCTAGGATTACAGGCATGAGCCACCACTGGTTTTGTTTTATATCTGTATTTCTAAGCATTTAATGTGGGCAAATGGGAGGTAAACATTACAGCTTTAGAGGCTTGCCACTTACTCTGGAGTTTAGCATCAGATTTAATTTACATATCTGAAATCAAAAGTTCTTACCCTAATCTTATTTTTATTTGCCTTCCATCAGATACCAGCAGTTGCTAAATGATATCCACCAGTGTTACCTTGATCAGCGGGAGCTCCTTTTGGGCCCTACCATTGCCTGTACTGTGACAGAGTTAACCAGCCAAAACAACAGGGATCACTGTGCCTTGGTATGCTTCTGCCTGTTTTGGTTTAATGTTAAGTCTTCCTCTGAGCTATTTTGATATCCTACTTGATTTACTTTTTTCTTGTAGTACTGGTCTTCCAAGTTTGGTTATATCCCTGGTATTTTCTGAGCATTTCCTTTAAGCTTAATCTTGTAGCATACAACTGAGTTTGGGGAGCAAAGTCTCAGTCATGACTTACCAAGTTTATATGGCTTTACCTTCCATATCAACAAACTAATTTCACTTTCACTTTTGGAAAATCTAATTTGATAATTAATCTTATTAAGCTTTACAAAATATTCTTATGTTTACTTAATTATTTTTTGAAGTGTAAACAATCACAAATAATTATTCCTTGAAAGATGAGATTTCAAAGTTGGTAGATTTATGTTGAAAATTTAATTTTCATGTAGCTTTTGATGCAGACATGTCTTTTTGTTTGGTATAATTTTAATTCATTCTATGGAAAAATAAATAAAGGTTCTTTTTTGTAAACTCCCCCCTCCTCAACTAGAAAAGTAATTTATGTTCATTATCAAAAGTTTAGAAAGTAAAGTATTAAGGGGAAAATAAAAATCACCTATTATCCATCTTATACTAATTCATTGAAAATCAAACATTTTCCATTCTTTTTTGTTGTTGTATAAATACATGTGCACAGTTTCTTTGCGAGCAAAATATAGGCTTTATTTCATCAGCTGTGTGCATCTTTAACTGTAGGTGGTATGTGTTTGTTTATTGCAGGTTCGCAGTGGCTGTGCCTTTATGGTCCATGTATGCCAGGATGAGCACCAGCTTTATAATGAATTTTTCACAAAGCCGACATCAAAATTAGAGTAGGTAGTACCTGGGATCTAGCTGTTGTTGATAAGATTTAAGTTGCCATTAACCATAATGGACTAGTATATTATAGGAATATGAATTCCCCAGTTAACAGCTTTTTTGTGTATGTAAACAGAATATTGCTGGGTGGGACAGTGATTATTTTCTATTTTGACTACTGGAATTTGAACTCAGGACCTCACACTTGCTAGACAGGTGCTCTACCACTTGAGCCACTTTATCAGTTCTTTTTTGTTTTGGGTATTTTTGAGATAGGGTCTCCCTCCCTCCTTCCTTTCCTCCTTTCCTTCCCTCTTTGTCTGGGGTTGCAGTCCTCTGATCTCTGCTTCCCAAGTAGTCAGGATTATAGACATAAGCCATCGGTGTCTATTTTCTTGATATAAATGTGCAGTCGAAAGGCCAACATGCTTTCATATTTTTTGTAGTACAATTATGGAGACATTGTGGAATGATAGCAAGAATTTTGTAAGGGAAACTAAGTCTTGAGATCTAAAGCCCCTTGTCTCCACTAAGTACAATTATTCCTTCTAGTTTAAAAATTGTATAGTTCTAACTCGTAAAAAATACTTTTAAAATACAGATATTATTTAGTAACCTTTTAAAAATTTTTTTCACTTTTTTTTTTTTGTGGTCCTGGGGTTTGTACGCATGGCTTCAGGCTTGCTAGGCCACACCCCAGTCAAGGAGCAAAGGGTATGTACTTCTGCTTGGGAATTTTTTTATCCTTTTTGGCAGTACTGGGGATTGAACTTGGGCCCTTGCAAGGCAAGGACTAGGTCACTTGAGCCACAGTGGAATCTAGGGCCTTGTGCATTCAAGACAAACACTTTACCACTGAGCTATACCCCAGAACTTCTTTTTTTATTTGAGGTATAGGAGTTTGAACCTAGGGCTTTTGCTCTTGCTAGGCAGGTATTCTACCACTTGAAACATGCCAAGCCTTATTTTTCTCTTAAGTGTCTTTCAGATTCACTGTCAGTCACTTTTGATTTCTTCTTGTTGTCTATTTTTACTTTTACAGAGATTCTAAGATTATGACTCTTGTAACAAGGTAGACCAAAATGTATTTTATAATTTAAGTTGGAGTGATCACTTTTGATGAAATACTGTATATAGAAGAGTACTGTTGACAATATAAAGAATATAGACAACCTCGGTTATTTTTCTCCTTTCAGATGTTTAAAATTTCTCAAAATAATTGGTAAATGTACAAAGTACTTTGAGTTTTGTTTATGTAAATCTGTATGCGTTGAAGATGCTTGAGCTTGGCTTTTCTGCGGGCAAAATACCATTTGTTCATAATGAAGTAAAATATAAAAAGTAATCCAATAACTTGGCTTTTGAAAGGACATATACAAAATTATTGCTCAAAAAATCAGTTATAATAGGTTGGCTTTTGGTTGGGGGCAGCTAATTTGAATTAACTGCTATAGATTGCCCATTGATTATGAGCTGTTAAGACAAAAACAGTTTACAGAATTACTCTTTTCTTTCAGTTCTCATTTGTAATGTTCCAGATACCATTTTCTAGTAGATATTTATTATTTTTTTTGGTTAGAAGAAGTCAATGAAGCTTTTAAAGTATTAGAAAATCCTAAAAAGATTACTACTCATAACCATATTTTATTCTTTCATTTCAGTGAGCTTTTGGAGAAACTTTGTGTGTCATTGTATGATGTCTTCAGACCGTTGATCATTCACGTTGTTCATTTAGAGACTCTATCAGAACTTTGTGGGATTCTTAAAAATGAAGTGCTTGAAGATCATGTACAGAACAATGGTAAATAAAGAGAAGTGGTCGTCTTAAAGGTCCTTTTAATTATATCTGCAGCTCAGTGAACTTGAAAAAAATAAGATCATTCTTCCCCCAGCTCTCTCCCCCAATACATGCATATTGAATTTTTTTTAAAGTTCTTTATTTGTTGTAATTGTACTGGGGATTGAATCCTAGGCTTTGTGCAGGCCAGGCTATACCCCTAGACCTTTTTTTGTTCGTTTCGTTTTTTGTTTGTTTCGTGTGTGTGTGTGTGTTCTTAAAAAGAACACACACACACACACACACACACACACACACATAAATATTTTAATTTTTGATTTGTCATGCATTAATAATAGGAGAGGACTTCATTGTGATAATTCCATATACATGCATACAGTTTACTTTGAACAAATTTACTCCCTCTATTATAGTCCTATTTCCCCTTTCTCCTAAAGGGCCTCCCTGACTTTGTCTGATGTTGATCTTGAACTCTTGATCCTCCTGCCTCTGACTCCTGAGTGGCTGGGATAGGCATGTACCATCATACCCAGTTCAACATTTTTGATGTTTTAAAATTGTAAATAAAAATTTAGTATTTTAAAAGCTTGTATTGATAACTTGACTTGCCCGTCTTTGAATCAAGATGCACCATATTCTGTGACTAAACGTATAATTAGATAGGACAAAAACTTTAAAATCTGGGCAAAATTAGTAATAAAATAGTTACTTTTCATTCTGGCGTCTGGAATCCAGAGAAAACTTACCATTGGTTTTAGTTTGGCATTTCTTAGCACAGTGTTACTAGAATATATAAAATAATAACTTTTGCTTAAAAATGTGGAATTATTTTTAGCATACTTACATAGTAATGACATCATTTTTAAACTGCAAATAAAGAAAAACAGTTCTTTAGAATAATTGCTTTATCCATGTGACCAATTAAATGAAATTTGATTTGTCATAGAGAACATAATTTTCCTAATGAATACTTATGTATCTTTTAAAATATGCCTTACAGTAATCATTTTATTCATTCAATCATTGTCTTCATTTTGGCTTTCATTAGTAGACATGTGTCACTCTTCCACAGTTACTCCCACTGCATTTTCAGATGTACACTTTCTCACGAATCAGTGCTTCTGAACTTAATTTAATTTTATGTAATATGAGTGCTTTATGTTATGACAGTGTATTTAACTCCCTGTTCCTTGGAAAGATGTTATGGAATTACTGGTGTGTGTTAACATTGATAGCATCTTAGAAATGAAAAAATAATATATAAACTCAGTTTTACCTAGTTTTTTGCTGTAAAAATATTAATGTCATTTAATAATCTGGACTCAATTTATTTGTAAAGTGGGGGTGGCAGTAGCTCAATTAATAAGCTGCCTAGCTATCTATTAGGATTAGTCTGAACTTATATGAAATAGTTTTTAAAGAGCAACAAGCACTTTTAAAAAACCGAGATTCATTATTCATATTAATAATAGAAACAATCTTACAGAGTTCCAGGAAGAAGGTATACAAGGGCCAGTTTATTTCCTTATTTAATTAAATTAAATTAATTTATTTATTGCAGTACTGGGGTTTGAATCCAGGGTGTTGTGCATACTATGCAAGTGCTCTACCATTTGTGTATACTCTCAGCCCTTTTGCTTTTATTTTGTTTTGAAACAGGGCTCACTATGTTTTCCTGGGCTGGCCTTGAACTCTTGAACCCCTGTCTATATTTACCTTCTGAGAAGCTGGGATTGCAGGCATGTGCTACAGTGCCTGGCTTATTGCTCAGTTTTAAAAATTGGGAAAATTGAAAGACATAAATATGTCTTTTCTAAAGTCATTGAGTTATAGTGGAATAAAATACAGCTGTAGTCTCTGAAGCAAAAGTAGTTCATACTACTTTTTTGAAGAATTTAGAAATATCTTTGCTTATTTATAAGAAAATAGTTTCCTAAATCTAAAGGAATGGGTGATTGCGTGCTTTTTTACTAGCTGAACAACTAGGGGCATTTGCAGCTGGGGTAAAGCAGATGTTGGAAGATGTACAAGAACGGCTCGTGTACCGAACCCATATCTACATTCAGACAGACATCACCGGCTACAAACCAGCTCCTGGAGACCTGGCCTATCCTGATAAATTAGTCATGATGGAGGTACGGTTTTCTCACTTCATCTCCTTTCTACCTCTCCGCAGTTTCTCAGTATTTTATATTTGTTCAAATAGGAGTATTCTTAAATTCTTACTACATTGTAAAATTAGATAAACTTGTCATAAAAATTATAGGAAAAATTGTACAGAAATAATTTGTTGTCCTTAAGTTATGTTTCTTAAATGTTCTATTCCTTTCTCTTCCCTTTGCCAGGAAATACTCATTCTTATTTTTTTTTTTTTGAGGTACTAGGAATTGGACCCAGGGCAAAAGTGCTCTACCACTTAAGCTACACTCCCAGCCCTTTTGTTTGCATTTTATTTTTGAGATAGAGTCTTGCTGACTTTGCCTAGGCTGGCCTCAAGCTTGAGATCTTTCTGAGTAGCTTAGATTATAGGTGTGTACCACCATGCCCAGCTGCATTCTTATTTTTTAAATTGAATTAGTGCTTTCTGTAATTTCTATGTTTCTTTTGTATGTGACATAGAAGAGGATTGATAACATAGGGACCACCATAGTTGATGGTGATAATGTAACCCTGTGTCAGGCTCTCATAAAAATCCAGATCATCATCTCTAAATTATATAGTTGCAACATTAATTTCTCTCATGAAGGCTAAGGTTTATCTCACTGATCTTTCAGACCCATATTGTACCTTCATTTTCTTTGACTTTTGGATACAGTGTAAAGAATGCCTAGAATGTTAGTGTTAGAACAGAATTATTAATGGGAAATTTCAGCTATAAGCAAAAATGTAGATAATAGTATAATGAATTCATAGGTACCCTTACCCCAGCCCAGCATGGCCAGTCTGTCAGGTACGGCTCCTTTCTCCTCTTTGCTCTCATTATGTTAGAGCAAATTTCAAACATCATTTTTCAATTTGTAAGTACTTTAATAGGTAACTCCGAAAAGTAAGGGCACTTTATTTTTATTTTTAACATAACCATAAAAGTTATCACACCTAAAAACATTTTAGTTCCTTAAGTAATAGACACAAATATCAGTTGAATCTGTAACTTTTCCCAGATTCACCAGTTGTTAATGTTTTGTCAAACTTCCTTTATCTCTTTGTGCATTTTTAATTGCCAAATCATTTGAAAGTAAATTGAAGAATCTTGATTCTTTACAGTTAAGTACTTTAATTTTATTCTAAAAATAAAAACATTGGTCACAAAACCTCAGTACCGTTTTCACATCTAAGGTAAATAGCATTGATTCAGGAATGTTTTTTACATATAGTCCCTAGTTGTGTTCAAATATCTTTAATAATTGGACTGAAAAATTAAAAAATAAAGTTGCACCCAAGCAAAGTTGAACCTGTGTTGCATTTTTTTGCTTCTTGTTTTTATAACATTAACTATTTTGAAGAGACTGGGTCAGCTTTTTTTTAATGTGATATATTATGGATTTGTTTGATTGTTTCTTCTTGCATAGAGTTAGGTTAAAAAAGTTTAATTTTTTTTTTTTTGGTAAGAGTACTAAATAGCTGATGTGTACCTCTCAAAGGTACATAATGTCAGGTTGTTCCACTAATGGGTAAGGTGGTAATTGTAAAAGTGTATTTCCTGTTTTGTAATTAATAAGTATTTATGGCTGGATTTTATGTGAGTTTCCCAACATCAGTTCAGCCAGTTCGTATTGCTAAACATTGCTGAAAACTAGAACATTTCATTCTGATTTCTCTATGCAGCAAATTGCTCAGAGTTTAAAAGATGAGCAGAAGAAGATACCTTCAGAAGCTTCGTTTTCAGATGTTCGGTTAGAAGAAGCAGAGTCTAATAGTCTAACAAAATCTGGTATGTTTAACTTCCAGCATTTACTTATTCAGTTAACAAACTTTTATTGACTTATGTCCCTGGCACGAAAAACAGCTTGTGTCTTTGAAGAGTCCAGAGTAATTGGGGGAGATTGTTAGACCCCCAAATGTAATTCTGTGGTGAGTGAAATGCTGGCAGGATGCACAGAGTATTTTTAGACCACAGAAGATCTTTGAGGCATGGAAATTAGAAAGGGAATGCCTCTGAGTGCAGGAAGGTAGAGTCAGTGGGAGGAGTGATGTCTGAAAGCTGAGTGTGGTTTTGTAAAGACTGTGAGAGTCAGGTGAAGTTAGATTGTTTAAGATAGGTAGAATAGCATGTAGGGAGGCATGGAGGAATGGAAGACTATGGCTGCTTTGGGGATGTCTGGTGGTTGTGTGTTTGGGAACTTTGTATGTGGGGAAAAAGCAGGTTGGGCAGGCCAGATGTGTGATAGTATCATTGCCTTTGGACTTCCAGCTAGTCTAGTGTGTCAGGGTAATTACACCATCAGATTTTGTGAACATATTGAGTGGCTGAGACTGTAGCAAAACGTTATTGACAGATGTATGGAATAGCTTGGATTTTGCAACGAACAAAATTACTCAAGGTTCATTTATGAGTGACTTTGATAAGCTAGATGGGTTGTAAGGCCTACTTCCCTCCCAGCTGTTTGGGCAACATTAGAATTCAACTCCCTATGGGCTAGCTGGAAGTGGGGGTACTGTAACACTGTGGGGCTTTAAAGAGCCCCAGCTTCCTCAAGATCCCCAGGTTTAGAGCATTATCAGGTACTCTGAGTCAGCTCAAAATCCCCAAATTCCCATCTGACAAAGCCATTTTATCATTCTTACCCTATAGGGTGACACACAAGAAGCTAAAATTTCTCTTCTGCAATAGAACCCATGGCATGTCCTAGTATACTTTGGCCTTAGTAAGCCTCTTTAAGAGTTTTTGGAGAGACAAGAGGACATCCCTGTCTTGCCAACTCTGGCCTTGTGTGTTTTCTCCTTCTCCAGTAAAATGTATTCTTTAACCCATGCCTGGCATTACAATGAAGAAGTTTTGGCTGAATTGTGAAGACTGGGTAGGATGCTACTGTGTTTTTTTCCATTTGAAAGATGCAGGTGGTTTGAATCAGATGAAGGGATGGAGAAAAGTGCAGAGATGAGGGGTATGGTAAGAAGTTTGAATCAGTAGAATTTGATGTCAAACTTGATGTGAGGGTGAGGTAAGAGTAGAGTAAGACTGGTGGGGGACAACGAAGAGGATCTGGATTGTATGAATCTAGAGTTGTGCTGTCCAGTGTGGTAGCCACCTGCCATTCATGTGAAATGTAGCTAGTTCTTCCAAATGTGCCAAAAATGTGGAAAATACATACCACATTTGAAAGACTTAGGAGAAGACAAAGTATGAAATAAAGAATGGAAAACATTAGTGATTTTATATTGACTGTATTTTAAAATGATATTTGGGATATATTGGATTAAATAAAATATCTTAAAATTCTACTTGTTTCTTTTTATACTTTCAATGTGTCACGCTTATGACTCATGTTATATTTCTGTTGGACAGCACTGCTCTAGTGCTATAAATAGGAGGACTGGTTTAGAGATAAAGATTGGAATAGTTGTTACTTTGGGCTTGTATAAGATCATCCCAGACAGAGAGTTGAGTGATTGTAGCAGAAGTCCAGGGAGAGACTTAGCCAGTGCCAACATTAAGGAGCAAGTGGTGGCAGAGGAGTGAACTGAGCTGACTGAGGGAGAAAAGCCAGTGAGCTCAGAAGTGGACAAGTGAGAGGGTGTGGTTAAGGCAGGAAGGAGGGCTTGGCCTTGCAGTTTGAAGGAATGGGTAAGAAATATGAAAGCATAAGGACATTGTAGTTACAGAGGGGAATATTGTTTTAATTCTTATGAAGTGGAATAATTGGAGTAAGAAGAAGGTCTGTAGAACGTAATAAGAATGTAATTCCATAAAAGTAGTAAGAAAATTTGACTCTGAGGGAAGATTATAAGGATGGACATGAAAATCTTAGGAATTAAGATCATAGTTATATAACCCACATGGGTCATCCATATAGGCATTAATCAGGATGGTGATAGATGATAGAAAGCAAGCCTGAATTAGGGGGCAAGGGGAGGAAAAAAAAAAAAAGAGTATAATTACTTTTCCTAGTTCCAAGTATTTTGGAAGTGAGAGAATGAGTCCCAAAGGTGACTTTAAAGGATGTGAGTTCATTGGGGTAGAATGAGGTCTCCTCCATAGAATATAGAGGGTCTTTCTGTGAAGAAGGCAATTATCAGTCCTTCCAGAAAGCATATGCTTTATTTTCTATGTAGAGAAGTCAGGAGAGTTGAGGGCCTGGAGGGTGGTGGAGGAGGGTTGATGGAGGAGAGGACATGTGAGAGGGCTGTGGGAGAAGCCCTGCTGCTGAGGTGGTTTTCCCTTTGAGACACTTGGCTTTGACTCCCAGGGAAGTAACTTTTAGACTTTTGCTTTCTATCCTAAAATCCATCACCATTCTGATAACACCAGTAACTGTGTGGGTAACCATATAGGTCTTATAACTTTGACTTTCTCAACAGTTAGTTAAGCAGGACATTGAAAAAATGAACAAACAAACCAAAACATTTGTTTTAGTAAACTTACTTGGAGTACTTTTTTGGGTCTTTATTTTAAAGGAGGGATCCTACATATAGCAAATACTTAGTAAAACTATAGATGCTTAATTTCTTAAATATTTATATAATTTGTTCTGTATCTTTTTTTTTTTTCTATCATTTTTACATTTACTTACTTGTGTGTACATTGTTTGGGCCACCTTCCCACTCAATCCCCCCCTCTTTTTTTCTTTAAGAAACTTTATATGAAGTAGATCTTACTTTAAAGTGAGGCCTTATTATAGGAGAGATTAAAAATTATGCAGGTTGCATGCCTTTGGGGAGAAAAAAATCTTATTAAACTATAAAGTGAAAGCACTAACCCTCAATTCCTTCATTTCTCTCCTTCAAATCCATGCCACACGGATTTGCCTAGCATGCACGAAGCCTTGGGTTCAATTTACATTACTGAAAAAACAAAAGGAACTGTGTTTATTCTGTAGCTTATTACCAACTATATCATGCATATGTTTTTACTTTTTATTATTGAAAAAATTTCAAATATATAGAAAAGTATGGAATGAACACCCATATTCACTGCCTGGATTCAATACTTAACATTTTTTCTTTTTGGTGAGACTGGGGTTTGATCTCAGGACTTCGTGCTTACAAAGCAGGCACTCTATTGCTTGAAGCACACCTCCAGTCCATTTTGCTCTGGTTACTTTGGAGATGGGGGTCTCAAGAACTTTTACTGGGAATGGCCTCAAACTGAGGTCTGCCTGATTTCAGCCTCCCAAGTAGCTAGGATTACAGATGTGAGCCACTGGCTCCTGGGAAGACTTAACATTTTATCATATTACACATAACACATGCATACATACCTTTTTCCCAATCATTTAAAAGTACATTCTCAGTATCATTGACCTTTCACCCTTGAATAAACATTTCTCCAAAAATAAGAACATCTCTTAAATAACCATAAATGATTATTATATTAAAACTTTAGTAAAATTTCCTTGAAAGTCCTTTAATATGCAGTCTATATTTTAGCATCACTTCCTGTCCCAAAGATTATACCAGCTGCACCTTTGTGGATCATTTGCAGTCTGGTCCTTGATGCTAAAGTGAGTGTGCTCCTCTGTGGCAGTCTCTCTGCTTAGCCACACTCCCTGCCTGACCCTCCACTTGCCAGAGGCTGCCTTTTCTGACTTGTCTCGTGTGGGGGAGTGCCAACTCTCATCACTTCTGAATTGAATATTCTAAGTAGGCCTGTAAGTGATACAACTCAGCAGGGAAGGCAGACTGACAGGCAAGCCAGCTTTGATTAATCTTCCTGGTTAAAATTGCTTTTTTTCCTTATCATTTTCCTACCTCCAGTGGTTTTCACTTACTTCCACATTATTATATATAGATCTACCTCCTAGAATCTGGTGGTATTCTAGAAGTGTTCTTTAACTTATTTCATAAAGATTATTGATCACAGTTTGGGAAAAACAATTTTGGCTTATATATGAGACTAGAATGTATATGATATGTGTGTAACCCTATTCACTCTCACTTAATGTGTTAAATCTTACCTGTCACTGGTTTAGATTTCTTAGGACATTCTTGATTCAAGTTGAGGCTGGAAAAAAACTGATACATTCTAGCTACTAATAACTAATGAGAATAAATAATTTATTCTTATTAAATTACTGTAAAACATATCCACATGCCTGAAATATATATTTTTTTCCATTTGGGTTTTAGCTTCAACAGAATCCCTCAATCCTAGACCACAAACAACGATTTCTCCAGCAGATCTTCATGGGATGTGGTATCCTACAGTTAGAAGAACTCTTGTCTGCCTTTCCAAATTATACAGATGCATAGATGTATGTTTATAAATTCTTATCTTTACTGTTAATTGCAAATTTGAATTTAAGGTCTTAATGTAGTATTTTGTTTGATATTCTTAGAATCATGATTTTTAGACATGGAGGTAACTTGAAAGTCAATCCAATTTAGGAATTCTCAACCTGTGCACTCTTGAGACCCTAGAATCTACTAATGGGCTTTGGGTAAGGCTTTAAACACCCTTAAGTTGTGGGTGAGTTTTATATATATGTTTGTATTTGTTCCTTTCTGATGAGAAGGACTTCAGTTTTCATCAAAAATTTTTTTAATCAATACTAAGGCTTGAACTCAGGGCCTTAATTTAGGTAGGTGCTGTACCATTTGAGCCATTCCCCTAGCCCTTCATCAATTCTTAAAGTATTTGACCTCAAATAAGTTTAAAACTGATTAAATTGCCTGCTTTAGTTTATAGATGAAGAAAAGAGATGCAGAAATGTTAAGTGATACATCCAATGTTACATGGGTATAATATACATTTAGTACCAAGCTCAATTATTTTAATCTAGGTTTTTTTGTTTTGTTTTGAGAGAAGGTCCTGCTCTGTAGCCCAGGCTGGCCTAAAAGCTTTCAGATTCTCCTGCCTCAGCCCCCTAAGTACTGGGATCACAGGTGTGCCACCATACCCAGAACTGTAATCTAGTTTTGGATTTACTTTGAATCAGCATCCTTAACAAAGAGTGTTAAGATTGCATGTTTTTCTAGCGATGAACTAAGTTTTTTTTTTTGTTTTGGATGGAGGGCAGAAAAGAACTGTTTTTAAACCTTAATTGTAGTTTTAGGCTAAGTTTAATAACTTGCTGAAATTAGCAGTACTTTAAAAAAAAATTTTCAGGCACCACCTTAGATTCTGCATTGATTTCAGGAATATTTACTTTAAGTATTCTAGTTTACTGATATGGTTATTATTCTCTGCAACAACAGATTTGTCTACATATTTTCTTGGAGTGGTTTGCTTCTAAACCAACATAGTTTATAAAATTTTGTGGTTTTAATTCACTTTTTAATTTCTTTATTTGATTGCAATAACCATAACTGCATGTAGAGAAATGATTGAAGATAGCAGTCATGTAATAAGTTGTCCTGACACCACTATTTCTTAAGGATATGATTCAAAAGGAGTATGTACACATCAGAGGTATTCTGTACTACAGAGTCCTAGGACTAAACAAAGTTGCACATTTGTCTCATGGGGTCACTTGAGTCCACAGTAGTCTGTGTTTAATTTAAACTATGTAGTTTGTGAGATCTCTTCCAGAGGGAAGTTTGGACATTTGGCATCTCTTCTCCTCCAGTTCCCCATTAGGTATATTGATAATAGCATTAGACTAGGATTCAGAAACTTCCTACAGTGGAGCCAGGATCCCAAAGGAAATGTGTAGGAGGTATGGTATATTCCACATAGCATCAACCCTTTGTTATCACAGACCCTAATGACTGAAGCCTCTGATGATACTTAGTCGGGACTTTAGCTAAATAATAGGTAGGTCTAAGGAAGTCACTCTGCCTGGTTTTGTTTTATGCCTCAGGCTTACCTATTTTTTTTTTTTCACCTAGCTCACATCTAAGTCTTAAAACTTCTCAGTTTTACTGATCAAAGGTGAGGGAAGGCGAATCCAATGAAAAACACATCAAGGCTGAGGAGGGATCAGCAGAGGCAGCTCTAATTCCTCCTTTCTCTAGAGGGAGAAAATTACAAAAAGGAGAGTAATGTCAAGTAAGAGACCAGGGCCAGGGCTGTGGCCTAATAATAAATGCCTTGTACATCCGTTTCTACGAGTTCCATCTCACATAGAATGGAGGCATGGAGGGAAGCAAGGGAACCCACGGAGTCACTGCCCAACCATTACATTACTCCTCTAGGGTGGTACAGAGATGGAGGAATTATTTGAAATTTCTACTTCACATTCTTTGTATAACCTGCTTTTCTTTTTCTACTTGATTATGTAAGAATTTTACCACCTCCCTCAGTGTCTTTTGTATGTACATACAGTATTCTACAGTTTAGTTTACTAGCATTTTATTTGTCAGCCTCCCATCATTGTACACTTATTCCAGGTTTTTTTGCTGTTTTAAATAACAATGTAATGAAGAGTCATAAGCATGAAGATTAAAACACGATACTGATTAATTACCTGGGGTAAAGTTTTAGAACAGAATTTGCTGAGGGTATGTTTTACAGTTAGGTTTAGAGCTTTAAAACACAGCCCCACAACATTTGATCATGCCGGAGTGAGGGCTATGTGCATCCAGAACCCTGCCTGCCTGCCTGTACTGCCTAGCATCTACCACAGTAGATGCCAGGATGTATTTATTGAAGGAGCATGAGTGTTTCTAGACATGAGTGCACATTGTTAAACCATGTGTTGGTCTAGAAAGGTTGCATGGGAATAGAAAACTCCACGAGTAATGATAACCAGTAAGAAATTAATCCATTGATCACTGTTTGTTGCCTTTATGGCTTAGAATTTTCCTGTGTGTGTGTGAAATGCCACAGGCTGATGTTTCTCTTTTATTCCACCAGAGGGCTGTATTCCAAGGATTATCACAGGAAGCATTGTCTGCTTGCATTCAGTCCTTACTGGGAGCATCAGAGTCTATCAGCAAAAACAAGGTTTGATGAAGTGTTAGGTGAAATTTTGTTACCTATAATAATATTGTTCAATACAGTATTTATTTATAGGCACAGAAATTTAAATGCATTTTGGCAGTAAGATGTGTTTGTTTACTATTGAATTTTGAGGCCCTTTGAAAGATGCTAACATTTCATGGTAGTGTTCAATAAAGACTGCATGCACTGTCTAAGAGAGTCCAACTTTCTAACATACCAAAAATGGCACTTAGGTTATAAATTCTGTAGGGTAAATGTTTCTTGTTACTACCTTAGCGACTGGGGAAATGGTATTGCTGTTGCCTTAGAATATCATATTGTTTCTAAGGAAACAGCTGTTTAATCATCCCTACAATATTGTTTTTAATAGTTAAATGGCCTCATCTGGAGGAAATCAGCCAGTTTTGAGGACAGGCAATTGTGGCCTTTAGGTTGTGTGAATAAAAGTAATTGCCATGACTGCATAGCTTAAGGTTTTTAATCAGGATGGCTCTGGTGCTGGCTTGTCCCATGACCTTGTCAGGAAGTGGAGCATGGTCAGCAGTGTTGCTCTGATTAGCCTCCACATAAATTCCTGTTGCCTACAGGGAGGGGGCTGTGGAGGCTGCATCCAGCCAGAATTTCATTGTTGCTTGAAGTGTTCAGACTCTGTAACTTCTAGATTTACAAACTTGATTTCTAACTTCAAGAAAAAAAAAAAAAGACTCCTCAGAGAAGAATTTGTCATCTTGTTGCTGGAAACAGCTCTACCTCTGTTTGTAACCACTGTATTTTCCCATTTGTGGAATGGAGAGTTGAAATGAAATTTTGGTATAGGGACTAGGAGAGGATGGAAAATAAAGTCATAGAAAGGCAGATTTAAATTTAAATAGTATTTGCGAGTCTGACCTCTCACTTAGGAACTAAATTGGGGCATATTCCATATGGTAGAATATTATACAGCCATTAAATTTAAAACACGAAACAATTAAATGTAACTTGAACATGTTAAGAGAAAAAAAAAGGCAATGTACAAATTAAATATTCAGTATGACTTTACATAGTAAAAAAATGTGTAAATGTGTTGCCAATAACAGTGAAAGCTTATAGGTAACTGCCTCCCCCCCATTCCCTGTACATTTCTTTATGTTCCAAATTTTCTACAGGGAACATATGTTTCTTACATCATGAGGAGGGAAAGAATGACCTAATTAAAATAAAGCACATATGTTTATGGCCTCTTGTACTGCTGGCCGTTTTTGTTTGTTTGTTTTACAGCCTTTTACATATTCTGTCCTCATTATCTGTAGACCATCCTCTCTTACTTAATTCTGTTTCCTACATATTATAAGTGGTTTAAGTATATATGAGGAAGCCTTCAGTTTGATAATGACTAGCTCATTTATTTTCGTGGTTGTGTTTTGGACTTTTGCCTTTCAGCTTTTTAGAAGTGACCAGTGAAAATGGCCTAATGTTTTAGTTTTTCTAGTTTTTGAAAACAAGAATTATTCTTCATACTTAAATTGAAACTTAGCTTACCAGTAAATTACCATGATACTATTTGCTGGATTTCTACAGCTTTAATAAAATAAACGAAAGCTAAATGATACTATTTTTGCCATCAGTTTTAAAAGAACTTACTTTTAAAATAGAGCAAGTATTAAAAATGTGTAGCATTTTGTACTTTTTTGATGCTCTAGAATGCAAAGTGAATTTCTATCCCATAAGTCATTCTTACATTGATTATGTTTATTAGAAGCGGGAGGAGAGAGAGCTAGGAAGGTGTCACTTTGTTTAATAACCCCTTTAAAATTTATGTTGCTACTAAAGGATTTCTTTATTTTTTTCTAATGTAATATAAAAAATTTCATTAGAGATATTTTCAAAATAAGATTCTGTTTTGAGACACAGCAAGAAGGAACAAATATAGCCTTGCTTTTACTAATATACAGACTTCTAACATGAGAGGTATGATTATTTATTATTTTGGGATTGAGTCAGGGCTTTGAGAACTAATAGTTTCAATCACAGGCTCTTGTGGATAGGTCATGAGGGGGCAGGAAAGCATGCAGGACTCTTAGGGTGTAGAGTCATTGTTCACTGGTAGCAGGATACTCCAAGATGGTGAGGTTAAATCATTTTACATTTGGAGAGTCCTTTTGTACTTTTGTGTAAATAGGAGTAAGTCTGATGTTCTGGATATTGAAATCACTTTGACCACATAGTGAAAACTGTCTTCCCAAAGGCCTTGAGAGGGCAGACTCATGCTCATACTTGAGGTCTCCTGCTCTTTGTTGACATTAGCTGCATCATCTCTTCTACCTCTGCACCATTAAAAAAGAATTGACTTCTCTTTCTAGATGAGGTGCTGGACAGCCTTTTGTCTGACTTTCTTAGAATTTTCTAATAGAGCAAGTGATAGTGTTGAGTTTGAAGCAAGATTTTTTCCACATAATTCTAACATGGGTAACATGGGGAGAACTCATTGCACAGCAAAGGAATATTGGCACTCTGAGGCTGTAAATTTAGGTAAATTAATATTGGTTAAGAACACATATTTTATATACTTCTATTGTGGTTTAATCTGGTAATATTTATTTTTTTGTCTTTGTAATTTAGACTCAGATTGATGGACAACTTTTCTTAATTAAGCACCTTTTGATTCTTCGTGAACAAATTGCTCCATTTCACACTGAATTCACCATTAAGGAAATTTCCCTGGACCTCAAGAAAACTAGAGGTATTTTGTCTTCCTGGCTGGCACACTTGGTTGTGTTTGACTTGTCCAGATGTGTCAGCACAGGTTATAGGTTTATTTTATGTTCATCTGCAATTTTTTTTGCATGCTTTGCTTGCTAATATGTGATACTTGTTCATACTAAGCTAACTTGCTCTATTTTCTCTTTGAGGGGAACTGTATCTGAAGCATTCTAACTTGTGATATAGTATTACTTCTCTTAGGCTCGGCCACGTATCACCAGGGCCAGTTAGAAAGAGAAAAATCAATGTAATAGCTTATTACTGAGTGTCAACTGATTGGGATGATTTTAAGCATTGAGTTCAATTTGTTGGCTTATGAAAATTGAGGAAGTCAGAGTAAAGTGAAAGACATACTTGCCTGTGAGTCTGAGTCAGACTTTGTTCCTGTTGCATCATGCCCTGGCTCTTGTGTGATTTTGGATGGATGTTTTAGCTTCCCTACCCCACCTTCCTAGGTAAAAGGAGCATGTGAGGGTGTCCTCATACCTTCACTAGTTATAAAGCTTATTAAGAATAATTTTTATTATTTTTATTAAGAATAATTGAAAATATATGTTAATATGTTAGGTTAATGTTCTTAAGTTTTAGGTGCTTAAATAAACTTACAGTTTTATTGTTAAATCAGCCGCTTGTTAAGTATTCTTGTAAATAGGGTCTTTGAACTGCTGATAAATGTTGACTCGCCTTGGGAAAGATGATTCATCCATCCTAATGATTTGTCTCTGAATTAAGAGATGATTTTTAAAAGATCAAAGTAGTTACTGTAGTTAAGCTGTAGATCTTAAGCAGTTAAGGATATACCATAAACATCAATCATTTCCCTTCATTACTTACACATTTTTATAAAACTTAATCATTTTCAAGAGCTTTAAGCTCTTATGCCTTAAGCCAATTCCTTTATGTAATGAATTAACTCCTCTTATCTGTTGGGACAACTAAGAAAACAGTGCCTCAAATTATTTTCTGTGATTCTGTGATTCAGAGCAACCCCAAGCACATAATTTCCAAAGATAGCAGGAGTTTAGCTCCCTAATTACTGTCCTTATTTAGAAGACAGTGGACGTAATTTAACTCAGCTGAGCTCCATTGTGGCTTCCTGATGTGTCATATTAAAACTATTTGCCCTGTTTTCCTCTTAATGCTCTGATTTGTTCACCATAGAGAATACTTTATGGTTTTGTAAAGCCTGTGTGTCTTACTTACCTACTTTGTCATTTTCTTTTTCGCACAGGAGGCAGATTTCTTGACTTTCGCTTTTAAAATGCACATTTTTATTTATTTATTTATATTTTTATTTTATTCATATGTACATACAATGTTTGGGTCATTTCTCCCCCCTTCCCCCGCCCCCTCCCTTAACCACCCCACCCTCTTTCTCTTCCCCCCCACCCCCTCGCTTCCAGGCAGAAACTATTCTGCCCTTATCTCTAATTTTGTTGAAGAGAGAATATAAGCAATAATAGGAAGGACCAAGGGTTTTTGCTAGTTGAGATAAGGATAGCTATACAGGGAGTTGACTTGCATTGCTTTCCTGTACATGTGTGTTACCTTCTAAATTAATTCTTCTCAAACTAACATTTACTCTAGTTCCTGGTCCCCTTCTCCTATTGGCCTCTATCGTTTTAAAGTATCTGCATTAGTTTCTCTGTGTTGAGGGCAACAATTGCTATCTAGTTTTCTGGGTGTCTTACCTATCCTCATACCTCCCTTGTGTGCTCTCACTTTATCATGGGATCACAGTCCAATCCCCTTGTTGTGTTTGCCCTTGATCTAATGTCCGCATATGAGGGAGAACATACGATTTTTGGTCTTTTGGGCCAGGCTAACCTCACTCAGAATAATGACCTCCAGTTCCATCCATTTACCAGCGAATGATAACATTTCATTCTTCTTCATGGCTGCATAAAATTCCATTGTGTATAAATACCACATTTTCTTAATCCATTCATCAGTAGTAGGGCATCTTGGCTGTTTCCATAACTTGGCTATTGTGAATAGTGCTGCAATAAACATGGTTGTGCAGGTGCCTCTGGAGTAACCTGAGTCACATTCTTTTGGGTATATCCCCAAGAGTGGCATTGCTGGGTCATATGGTAGATCTATGTTTAGATTTTTAAGTAGCCTCCAAATTTTTTTCCAGAGTGGTTGTACTAGTTTACATTCCCACCAACAGTGTAAGAGTGTTCTTTTTTCCCCACATCCTCGCCAACACCTGTTGTTGGTGGTGTTGCTAATGATGGCTATTCTAAGAGGGGTGAGGTGGAATCTTAGTGTGGTTTTAATTTGCATTTCCTTTATTCCTAGAGATGGTGAGCATTTTTTCATATGTTTTTTGGCCATTTGAATTTCTTCTTTTGAGAAAGTTCTGTTTAGTTCACTTGCCCATTTCTTTATTGGTTCATTAATTTTGGGAGAATTTAGTTTTTTGAGTTCCCTTTATATTCTGGTTATCAGTCCTTTGTCTGATGTGTAGCTGGCAAATATTTCCTCCCACTCTGTGGGTGTTCTCTTCAGTTTAGAGACCATTTCTTTTGTTGAACAGAAGCTTTTTAGTTTTATGAAGTCCCATTTATCTATGCTATCTCTTAGTTGCTGTGCTGCTGGGGTTCCATTGAGAAAGTTCTTTGCCTATACCTATTAGTTCCAAAGTATTTCCTGTACCAACTTTAGAGTTTGGGGTCTGATATTAAGATCCTTGATCCATTTTGAGTTAATATTGGTATAGGGTGATATCCATGGATCTAGTTTCAGTTTTTTGCAGACTACTAACCAGTTTTCCCAGCACTTTTTGTTGAAGAGGCTGTCTTTTCTCCATCGTATATAAAGTGCACATTTTTAAAAAATACACATTTGTATCAGAATCTTCCATCTCCCAACTCTTCAAGTTGATTTCCTTCTTTCCTTTCAATGTGAGGTGTGAGAATGGTGCTTTTACCTTGAGGAATTCCTGGCTACTGATAATAATAGGATACATTAGGGTTGAGGTTTTCTTCTTTGATTTTTTTTTTTTTTTCTGATTTTTAGGTTGTTGCCAGTTGGTTCTAGTGTAGCTTCATTGAGGTGTGAGAAAATGAAGTATCCTAAGATTTTGGCAAAATTTGTTTTCCTCCATATTTATAACACTTATATAAACCTACCCTATGGTAATTTGATTCTCTTTATTGGAGACAGAATGTTTCAGGTATCTTACAGAAGAGAACCGACACAAAGAACCATTAACTAAAGCTTTACTCTTAGTACTGAATCTGATAGAGGAGGTTCTTTCTAATTAAGACCAGGCAGTAAGGATTATTGTGGTGTGTGCTTGTAAAACCAGGGTTGGAAGCATTTCATACTTTGCTTTGTCCAGTGTGGCGAAGCATTTCATACTTTGCTTTGTCCAGTGTGGCAAAGCAAAGCACCGATCTTTTTTGTTTTTTACTATCCCTTAATAATACTTGCTATCTTCACTTTTAAGCCTTAACCTTTTGTGACTAACATATCTTATTGCATTTGAACATCAATGAGACCTCAGTTAGTACTTTGCATAGATTCTAGTTAGTCTGGAGGTTGAGGGGTAAATACGTCCTCTTGGTGTTTTCTTCCTGGCTGACACATTAGTTTATTCGCTCCCCTTCAAGTGAATAAATTCTGTGCCAGCCAGAATCTTAAGAATTTGGGTAAGTATATGCATATTTTAAAAAACCTACTTAACATCTAGAAGTAAAGCAGTGAAATTTTTATGGTGTTATACCATTTTTCAGTTTTCTTTTTTTTTTGTAAATGGATAATTGAGATTAATAGTCATTTTGCAATTCTGACTTCTGGAAAATAACTATGTGGGAACTATAGCTGTCACTGGTACTCCTGGAGGTGACTTGGTGAAGATGAATGCCTTCTGGCTTTATGACAGTAGAGAACTAGCATGTATTACACAGGGCTTCTCTGTTGAAACTGTACATGTTCACTGGATGAGTAATTTTGTTTCACAGATGCAGCATTTAAAATCCTGAACCCTATGACTGTTCCGAGATTTTTTAGGCTGAATAGCAACAATGCCTTGATAGAGTTCTTGTTGGAGGTGAGAAGAAGCCTGTTTCATTGGTGGTGGGAGGCAAATGACATTTTTACATGTCTAGAAATTTCTTGGCACTTTATAAAAATGGAAGAAATTGTCATCTTCTTTTTCAGGGTACTCCTGAGATAAGAGAACATTATCTTGACTCTAAGAAAGATGTAGACCGGCACCTAAAGTCTGCTTGTGAACAGTTTATTCAGCAGCAGACCAAGCTGTTTGTAGAGCAGCTGGAAGAGTTCATGACAAAGGTACAGACCAAGGTGTCTACTTGGTAAAGTCATTTGCATTCTTCCCTGGCTTTCCTTTTGCATTGCCATGTTGTGGTAACTTGGGTGGAAGGAGATGTAAGCCCACATCCTAATGAATCTGTGTAGGAAATCACCATGTGATTTTGGTTTGCAACTTTTATGTATGGTTGCAAAGTTTTAGTTTTGGAAGAGAAAGAGTGCAAATACTGCAGAGGTGATTCTAGCTGACCCTTGGAGAGAACGCTCTGTTATCTACAATGTGAGTTAACAGGATTCAGTTACTGTCTCTGGGAATCTCCCATGCTCCTAGATCTGTATGGGTGACCCGCAGTCTCTGTATCAGGATTTTCTCCCACTTAAAATAGGATATTTTCCTTGTTTTACATGCTAGTTGGCCCTTTCACTTTATATGAATAATTGAGAAATGAAGATTTTTCTATCAGTGCATTGTTAACTGCCAGATATATGCATTAAATATAAGTGGATTTGACGGTCTGACTCTCCCATCTCCTAAGTGAAAATCCATTGACTGGTGCGTGCCAGCAAAGAAAAAAGCAGATCATGGCCATTTGACATTTTTGTTTCAACCTAATTATTATTATTATGTTTGGTTTTTTTCTTGTAGTACTGGAGTTTGAACTCAGGGCCTCTTGCTTGCTAGGCAGGCACTCTACCTCTTGAGCCACTCTGTCAGCTTTTTTGTGTTGTACATTTTTGAGGTAAGGTCTCATGAACTATTTGCCCAGGGCTGGCTTCGAACTGTAACCCTACTGATCTCTGCCTCCAGAGTAGGTAGGATTACCAGTACCCAAGTCAAACCTAACTACTTTTTTGGAAATAAAATCATTACCAGGTCTTAAAGATGTTTTATAAGTCTTGAAATGCTTTCATTTATTAAGACTTTTCTTCCTACACTAGATTTGTGTTAGAGGACACTATAAAAAGAATAAAAATATGATGGCCTTTTCTCTCAAATTTGACTAGTCTTAACTGGCCATACAGGATATATCTCTGGAACAACTAGGAAACAACGATGCAAATTGTTCATTTGTAGCTTGTTGCTGGGCTCATCAACACTAATATGCCTAAAGTCCACGACAAAGAAGATATTAATTAAAAATAAAGACAACAAAAGGCAAATATAGAAATGTTAAACTATTCTTTTGTTCATCATTGATGTGTATTAGTTTAGTGGATTTTAATCCATTAATGCCACATATTTAGAATATGGGTGTAAGTGTTTTTTCTCCACCATAAAAAAAAATGTAAAAGGATGTGGTAGAAAAAAAATTTTAAACCAAGTTTCAATTTTTAAAAAAGATGCAAGTATTAATACTTTGTAATAGCGATAAGTTACCATTTTTACTGAAATTACATCCTCATGGAAAACCAGTGTATAGATTATAACATGTATTTTTGAGAAAGCATCCATATTAATTCTGTTAGGAAATATTATAGATAAGTATTGTACAATAACAAAGCAAAGTGAATTTTCTGAAATCAGAACCTTAGTGTAAGTTTGACACTGGTGTAACTCTGCAGTTGTGCCTTTTGAAAATCTCTAGATCCTAAGAATATTTTAAAAGGAAGGAGAGGTTTCTGTGGAAACTTTGTGAGTTTAAATTGTATAATGGTTCTCTATGGACATGCTGCACATGGATAGTAGGGATCCCTGAACAGCCGTTCCCAGGCTTTTTTCTTGAGACAGAGTCTTTGGTATGTAGCCCAGGCTTAAAACTCTTGAGTAGGACTTTGACTGGTAGTGGGCACAATAGAAAACGCATAGAACTTGAAGCCAGGAAAGCTGGGCCTGGACCCATTCTCCTACCTCCTGATGGAAATCATAGGCAAGTTAGTTTCTCTCAGCCTGTTTTCTAACCTTTGCAGTGATGGGGAAAGCTACAGCATCCACCCTCCCTACCTCAGGCCATTATGAGGACCACATAAGATAATACGTGCATGAGCACTTTGTAAAGTGCTGTATAAATGTTATTTTATAGGGAAAAACAAGTTTGAGGTGGAGATCTTGCTTTAGTAAAGAGTTTTAAATTAAGGCATTTTAAAGGAAGTATAATTTCATGTTTATATCTAAAATAACATGCAAAAAAGTTCATTTTCTTTAAAGTAACTTGATAAAATTTTGGAAGTTTATTTGTAGTATTCCCTCTGAAGTGTTACTGATTACTTCACTAACTAAATTTAAATTTTTCTTGATGTAGTACACATGTACCTACATCATGTAGCTTGATGTATAATATTCTTACTCTCAAGGAGTAGACAATCAAGATAGGAAAATATGTAAAGATTAAAATGTATATAGCAGGGTAATCATGAGAATGAGTTTTTGCTTATCCCTAGCTTTACAAAAAGGCTAACTGGGGAAGGCTTTCCCTCCTAAGAACAGCCATTTCTTACTTTCTCAGGAGAGATTATCTGAGAAATATAAATCTGGGAACATTTTGAAGAAAATGTTCTTTGAGGTTTGATTTAAAGATAAGTAAATTATCTGGATAGTAAGCAGAGATGAATATGGTTTGTGGTTTTAACAGTCTAAACATATGTCATTATGAAATTGGTTCAAGTCTGGAACACTTAAGTGGAATACTAGGCAGCCAATAGTATCAAAACTGTTAGATACAGAAAAACGTGCACAACATAGATTAAGTGAGAAAAAAGTTTACAGAGCATTGTGTTCCCATTTTTATAAATGAGTGCATGAGTATATTTGTATTTTTACACTGGAAAACATTAAGGATAATATACACTAAATTGTGAGTGTATTTTTCTTTTAGCATCACCTAGTTAAGCTGTAATCGTGAGTGATTTGTTTTTTAAAAAGCTGCATTTCATAATGAAAAATAAAGACATGGAGAGAAATTGAGCGAGAGGAGGCATAGGGCAATTGTATGCACAGGGAAAGCGTGAGCAAAGCCCTAGAGTGGTCCAGGAGTAGAAGGAGAAAGTAGAAACAAAATAAAAATGGAAAGAAGGCTAGAAAGACCAGAGTTAATGTGCATTTTTCTGTTCATCCTCTGTCTAAATATTTGGCCTATGAGAAAACTATAAAGAGTTGGTGCTTAAGTTTTTCTAATGAGTCTTCTTCATGAGGCCAAGGCCATGGCCAGGATCTTTGGCACATGACTACCCATTTAAAAAAAATATTTTATGTAATTTATCTCTCTCACTTTCTCCAGTCACCCCTTCTTCCTGTCACAGTGTTCTATCTTAGGAACAGCCCTATTCAAGCAGCTAAGTAGAGTTTTCTGTATTTGATTCTCTGTATTGTTGTGGAATGAAAAGAGATGAGTAGAAGATGGACTTCCATGTCTGTATCTTTAGCACTCATTGGCGACTTACTATGTTTTGGTGATACTCGAAAATCTTATGACCAGGTATGGTTTCTCAGGCTTTTAATCCAAACTTCAAGGGAGTGGGTGGAAATCAGAGGTTCATGGTTCAAGGCCAGCCCAGGCAAAAAAATTCAAGACCCCATCTCAACCAGTGGCTGGTCGAGGTGGCATGTGCTTGTCATCTCAGGTATAGTGGGAAGCACAAATAGGAAGATTACAGTTCAGGCTGGCCTGGGTATAAAGTGAGACCCTATCTCAAAAATACCTAAAGCAAAAAGGGCTAATGATGTGACTCAAGTGGTAAAGCACCTACCTAGCAAGTGAAAGACCCTGAGTTTAACCCCTAGTACTGTCAAAAAAAAAATCATATGTGTTATTTGTTTTTTTTTTTCCTTTTTCTTTTATTATTCATATGTGCATACAAGGCTTGGTTCATTTCTCCCCCCTGCCCCCACCCCCTCCCTTACCACCCACTCTGCCCCCTCCCTCTCCCCCCCGCCCCCACAATTCCCAGCAGAAACTATTTTGCCCTTATTTCTAATTTTGTTGTAGAGAGAGTATAAGCAATAACAGGAAGTGACAAGGGTTTTTGCTGGTTGAGATAAGGATAGCTATACAGGGCATTGACTCACATTGATTTCCTGTGTGTGGGTGTTACCTTCTAGGTTAATTCTTTTTGATCTAACCTTTTCTCTAGTACCTGTTCCCCTTTTCCTATTGGCCTCAGTTGCTTTTAAGGTATCTGCTTTAGTTTCTCTGCGTTAAGGGCAGACAAGACGTTTTTTGAGACAAGGTCTTGCTGTGTAGCCCAGGCTGGCCTTGAACTCTTGATCCTTCCACCTCAGCCTCCCAACCTGGGATTCCAGGTGTGTGCCACCACACCAAGCTGTTTGTGTTAATGACATTCTTTCTGCCTATGATTTGATCAAAGAACCTTACAGTCTGTAAAGATTTTGTCTGTCTCTGGCTGACATTTTTCTAATAACATAAGAGTTTGATATTAATATATAATCTACTTAAAAGAGACCACTTTTTTTTTTTTTTTGACATTTCTCTAGTACTTCATTTTGGCCTTCCAATCCTGAAATGTTCCAGGCAAAATGCTTATAGGACTTTGGCATGACTTTTTGCAGGATAGCAGAGGCTTTAAAATCACAGAAGTTTTGCTAAAATTTTTTAAGCTAGCTGTAAAGGATTGTGAGACATGATGTATTTTTGTTGGGGTTGCACATTTGATTATCAGTATGTTTTAGTAACAGGATTTTATTTTTGGAGGTAGTGGAATTTGAACCCAGAGCCTTGAGCTTGTTAAGCAGATGCTGTACTACTTGGACCATATTCCCTAACCCTATCAGTATGTTTCAATATATTTGAAAGATGTTGTGTATCCTTTTTAAGCAGTACCTGTCATTGGTGAACCGAGCTTTTCTTTTTATCTCTTCTACTAGGTTTCAGCATTAAAAACAATGGCCAGTCAGGGAGGCCCCAAGTATACCCTTTCCCAGCAGCCTTGGGCACAACCAGGTATTCACATTTTACTCTTTTGCATTTCTTTTTTAGGATGTTATTAATTTGCATTATATAGTCCTTGCTTCAACAGCTCGGGATTGATTTTCCTACTCACCCTGGAATACTAGATCTGAATTAATTCGAGATTCAGTTTGCAGCTGACAGGTCTTAATTGGTCAGCACTGCTTGTATCTTAACAAGCATTCCAAGGAAGGAAGAATTAAAAAATTTTTGCTTAGTTAAAAATAAAATGTGGGTTAGATGGAAACATGTTTGCATTGGCTGACTTCTGCATACCCACTATTCACTGAGTTAGAACTTTGTGAAAATAATTTGACAGAAAGAAATTTATGGAGAGAGTATACCTATTTTCAAGTATATGGAGAAGTGTTGCGCCACTATTTTATTCCACGTTTTCTCTAAGTTCCTCTTCTGCTGACATCTTAGGGTGTTCAAAAAATTGTGGTGTCAGTTGGGATTTAACAGATAATATCATCGCCTGGTTTGTAGACATATTTGAGATGTTTCCAGTCGTACTCTTTCCTAAATGTAAATTGTTTTGTGCTAGAGGCTTTTGTTTGTTTTGATGGGGGTCTGTTCTTCAGCATTAGATGTTAGACACATATTCCTGCCTAACTTTTCTGGGTTATTTTTGGTTTAAGTAGCCATTAAACCAGAATAAATCATTTTGTGAAATTGATAGCTCTGGCCATCCCCTGACCCATATTTTGAAATTTAAAAAGAACAAAATGGTGAAAGAACAGTGGGGTGTTTTGTTTTTTCTTTTCCTTTCCTTTTTTTTTTTTTGAGGCAGGATCTTGCTATGTAGCCCAAGCTGGCTTTGAACTATGAATCCTCCTGCTTCAGCCACTTAAGTGCTGGGATTATAGGTGTGTACCACCAATTTGGCTTAAGAACAGTGTTTTAATTATGGATAAGCTGTGTCCCAAGTTGGAAGGTCCTTTTTTGCTCATAGTGAGACAGAATCAAAGTGTGATTCTATGGAAACTGGCTGGTGCAGTAAGTGGTGGCTTAGGTGGAGCCTTTAATGCGATTGGTTTTCCATGTGGAAAGAATGGTCTAACTTGTAGATACTTATTTCCTTGGGGAAAAAGGATTGAAGCTGTTCTAAGCCTCCAGCATTTTCAGTTATGAATGCCTCTGGTTAGTTTGAAGTTGAACTGTAAATAGTAGCTGTGCGTCTCTTAAGGAAGATGTGTAAATGTAGAGTATTTTCTGTTGTCTTTGCAAGGAAGACAGAAGTTTATTTTGAAAGTTCCCTGTGCACACTTTGAGGTGATAACACAGGCTTGCATTGAATTGTTTTATTGCAGATAAAGTTGTGACATGCTTTTAGCCTTCTGTGTCAGAGATAGTGAATATTCTACCCTCTTTATTATTTTAAACATTTGAATTATGTACAAGATTGAAATATTTGATATTTTTAAAAGCAGCACACTGATGAGTAGCCTGTTCTGTCAGGAGACAGAAAAGTCAGATTCTTTTGCTGACACTTCTGGAAATTCTAGTCATAGGCTGCTGCCATGTTAACCACCTATTCTGTTTCCTCACAATCAGTTCCTAATCCAGCGTTAGAGGAATTCTCATGATTTTTGGATTTATTGGGGCCTTCAGCGTAAGGTTCTGTCGCTTACAGGACCTGATTTGTATTTTGAGTGTTTATGTAAATGAAACTCTTAGGTACAATAAAGCTTTCTTAAAATAGATAAACCAGCAAACAGGCATAGGCGTATTTCGTACAGCTGAGCTCAGGACATGGTGCGTAATTGATGTATTGTTGTTTTCCTTGTGGAAAGATCCTTTCTCTCAGAATAAGGGCTGTCATCTTTGGAAGTGGAGTCGTAAAAGAATTCACAGCGTGAGGAATATTGTGTGCTTCAGCATTACTCAAATTATTGTTAGTAAAGCAGGAGTAGATAAAAGAAAACATGGCAAAAAGACAGATTGGAATGGGACCTGCTGTTTTGTTATTTAACCCATTTGGTTTGTTTCCGAGTGATCTCAGTGAATGTAACAATGCCATTCAATATATCTTGTAGTTGTATCTTCTGTTCGTTTAGCCACAATGGACTTAGGGAGTTGATTTTTCGTGATCTGTAATTCATGAGGTCTATACTTCAATGTCAGAGATTTATGGACCTCTTGGCAAGGGAGAACAATTTAGGAACAGGCTTGGGTCCCACTGCTCTATGCCAGGCTCCCACTGCTCTATGCCAGGCTTACTGATTCATGAGACTTGGGGATAGTATCATGATAAGCGAATTCCAAGACAGTGAGTTAGGATGCTAGTTTGTTAATTTATTCTAAGGAATATATCTTTACAGGAATCAGTGGGTATTGTATTCACTAGCTCCTGCACCCACTTTTTGGTTATCAAGAGCTGTGAAATCTGATTTAGTGATCCCTGAAGTGTGTTAATGATGGTGGAACCAGAACCTAGAGAGTAAGTGTCTTAAAGGGAGCTTTCATTTATTTAGTGAAAAGTAAGAAATTCCTGAAGTATTTTTTCTTCAGAGCATTAGAATGTTCTTACCTTATTTCATCATACCCTCCTCAAAATTTTTTAACATGTATAAAATTTGAACTATGAAAAGGTATAAAATTTAAAATTATTATATTCTCTACCTGCAAACTAGTCCTCCTCTCAAAGATAACCACTATTATAGTTTCTTTCTTGAAGTTTTTTATGTGTATGCTAACAAGTTACTCCAGTGAGATTGTACAGTCTATCTTGCCCATGTCACTTCCTGTGTATCTTGCAGTCCTTTCTGTACCAGTGTATTCAGCTCTATCCATTCTGCTTAATGGATGCATAGAAAATGCTACATGGCATTATTTCTTTAGGAATTTTGTTAATGGATATTTAAAATATTTTCAGTTTGTTTTTTCAATATACTCCTTTTAATAAGTGTCTCTTTCCACAGTTATGTTGGTATTTTTTGAGTATTTAAATAGGATAATTTTTAGCTGTCAATATGTTAAGTGAAAGAGTATGTGTGCTTTCAGTTTTGCTAGCTGTTGCCTAATACCCCTCCCATCAGCAGCTGATGAAGGTACCTTGTCCCTTAGTAGCCATTCGGGGTAGGTTCCAGGATCCCCCAAAGATGCCAAAATGTACAGATGTCAGGTCTCTCAAATAAAATAGTGTATTTAAAAAAAAACACAAAAAAACCTGTGGACATCCTCTTGCATGCTTTCATCAGCTCCAGATTACTTATAATAACTAATACAATATAAATGCTATATATCTTTTTAGCACAGATGCAGTTTTTTCCTGGATATTTTTGATTCACAGTTGGTTGAATCCATAAATATGAAATCTGAGACTGTGGAGGGCCAGTGCCTATTTTCTCACACCCTGGTCAAACATGGATCTTCACCATCTTTTTGCCAGTTTTTGGTCAATCTGTAAATATCTCACTGCTTTTATTTACATTTCTTTAATTTTGAGCGAGGTTGAGCATCTTTGAAATTATCTTTTCCTTTGTAGCTGTTATAGAGATGATTGCTCTTCCTTTCCATGTTTCTCCTGCAGATACTACACCTGGGCTACATAGTTATTTTAAAGACTTCTGGAATTCTCTTACTTGTCCATAATACAGTATAAAAATGTAAGCATTAGATATTTACTTCCCCTTGGCAAGCTGGAAGACTTGCTGAATGTTATTCTTAGAAGGACAAGAGATAGCAGATAAGTCAGAAAAAACAGGCAAGCTGTGACCCAAGCAAGCTGGTAGAGAGCACCTCTGTGAGTCTGTTCTGCAGATGGAGAAGCTCATTTCTTATGAAGTAATTATTACTGGTGTCTCTAAAAGCAACTTCTTTTCAACCTTACGTGTTATCTCCACATTGCAAAGACACTATTTTGACCCTGTGAATGTCCTGGAGCATGCTGGGGGAGTTCTTTTGCTGCCGAGCCCTGTTTATAGGACATATGATTAAGCTGGATAAATAAGCAAGAAACATGAAAGAAATTCTTTGAGGGACATAAAGAGGTTTCTCTGTCTTTATTCACCTTTATTCTTGTCTGTGGTGCTAACAAGGGTACTTTCCTTTGCAGCAAAGGTCGGTGACCTCGCAGCAACTGCCTATAAGACAGTGAAAGCAAAGCTGCCGCTGACATTGAGGAGCATGTCGCTGTACCTGTCCAATAGGGATACGGAATTCATCTTGTTTAAGCCTGTTAGGGTGAGTGCACCATTATTTACCTGGATGCTGGCCAGTGACTTCAAGTGTGCTTCTCTCACCTGCCACTTTTCTCTTCCTCCAGACATTTAAAACGAACAAACAAATAAAAAAAAGTTGATGTACTAATCTAAAGATGTAGTGTAATAATCACTAGGACTCTTGAAAGATTTCAGTGCCTAATCTGTCTGATTAAATCTTTTATCCTCACATTGTCGTAAGTTTTTTTTTAATGCTAACTTTGAAAGTAGAAATTAATAAACAAAAAATCAGACCCTTATTTGGCATGTAGCTCATATTTAGAGAACTGCATTTCAGGAATTATGCCCCATTTTCCTAGTAAGTACTGGAAATAAATGGCTCACAGCACCCACTGAGGGATTAAGTGTCAGAGCAAATTGAAGACTCATAAACTTCCATTTCATGTTAAGCTCACATCTTTACCCAAGGCATTGGTTGATTCTTAAAGTACACTTTATATGTCTTGAAACTTTATTATCTTTTGTGTAAGAAATTGCTCCAGACTCTTGTTATTTTTTGGGGGCACAGGGGCCGCCAGAGTTTAGTTTTTCAAGGAAACATTATCTGATAAATCTTCATCAGCCGTGACAGCAAATGATGTCTTTGGCAATCTCATAAAAAACACATTTCTTCCATGAATTGTGGCAAAAATCATGACAACCAAACACTCTTAGTGCTTCATGTTTAATATGTGTGCCTGTTTTTTTTGACTTACCTGCTATGTCTTGTCCTTCTTTCTAAGAATAACATTCAGCAAGTCTTCCAGAAGTTCCATGTGCTGTTAAAGGAAGAGTTCAGCGCTGAAGACATCAAGATCATTGCTTGCCCTTCCATGGAGCAGGTAATCCAGACCTGATGGTCATTGCTACTTTTAGGCCCTCTTGGTGGTTTTACTTAAGTATATAATGTTTGAGCAAGCATGCTTTTAGTTTAAATTTAAAAACTTGTACTTTATTTTATTTGGATGATCAAGAATTCAAATTTTGAATTGCTGTCTCCAGCTTTAGGGGATGGTTTTAGAGTTTTCAGTTGTATTTTAGTCCTTAATGTAGTGAAAATTGCTGTGTTTAAGATGAATGACCTTTTTGTGAAAGACTTAAATCCTGGCAATTTGCTTGCTGAATCATTTTGTTTGAAATATGCATAATGATATGCAAATTTCAGATGAGAAAAATGAAAGCTATTTTAGGGATTAGAATATATGCTAGAAGTGTTTCATTTTTTTTTCCTTTGTAAATTAAAAAAATTGAGTATAAAGCCCAGTTTTTGTTAGCTCTCATTCATTATTCACTTCAGTCAGCAAATTCTTATTGACTACCTGTTACATATTAGGAGTAGCCTGTGCTTTGGACAATGTTTTAGTTCTGCCTTAAGTTTAGTGTGGTTTAAAAATTTGCTATGTGGTGAGGACAAGAGAATTTCAGATGGAGAGATAAGTTTGGGAGAGTCTAATTGCAGTGAGTAGAGATTGGCAAGAAGGGAACTTGGGGCAGTGTGAGTCAGTCTTTGTTTGAAGATTTTTTACTACGATGGGGTGGAGAAGTGGGGGTCTTTTGTTGAGATGATGCTATGAAATTCGATCTTTTAAAGTTCAGTAGTTTTTAGTATATTCACAAAATTGTACAACCATCACCACTCTCATTCTAGAACATTTTTGTCACTCCCAAAAGACACTTCTGATCTATTAGAAGGTTGTCTGTTCTTTCTCTTCCTACCAATTTCCTTTGTCTCTGTGGATTTGCTTTTTTGGGTATTATATTAAATGGCACGATACAATGTATAGCCTTTCTTCACTTGCATCTTTCACTTAGCTTGTTTTCAAGGCTCATCTGTGTTGTAGCATGTGCCAGAACTTCATTCTTTTTTATTGCTGTATATGTTCCTTTGCATGGATAGATAGGGGGTCATATTTTAAAAGGATACCTAGTTCTAGGGTTGTATAGTCAAATGCTTTTTTTGGGTGGGAGGTGGTGCTTAGGTTTGAACTCAGGGCCTCATGTTTGCTAGGTAAGCACTCTACCACTTGAGCCATGCCCCAAGTCTTTTTTGCTTTAGTTATTTTTTGAATAGGGTCTTATGTTTTTGCCCAGGCCAGCCTGGACCATGATCCTTCTATTTGCCTTCCTGCATAGCTGGGATTACAGGTGCATACCACTATGCCTAGCTTATTAGCTGAGATTGGATCTCAGTAACTTTACCTAAGCTGGCCTCAAATTACCAGCCTCCCAACCTCCATCTCCCAAGCAGTCAAAAATACTTTTTATGAGTCATTTGGAGTGACTGTTTTCTGTGTAATGTTACACCACTAACTTTTTTTGTGTGTGTGGCACTGGAGTTTGAACTCAGGTCCTCATGCTTGCTAGGCAGATGTTCCTACAGCTTGAGCCACTCTGCCAGCCCACCACTAACTTAATAGTTAGGCTTGCTTTCAATATTTAGAAAATATCCTATTTTGACTTAATACTGCTTTTTAATTACATAAAATATTTATGTGGTTCTCAAGTAAGAATTATAGAACAAGGTGAGTTTGTAGAAGTCTTGCTTCTCTTTCCAGTCCCCGCCAATCTTTCCCCTTCTTCCCCTATAGATTACTATTTTTATTACTTACTGAATTATCCTTCCATTGCTGCTGCTGTTAAAGATAGGGGTACATATTTGCATGTTCAGAGGGCAGATCCAGAGAGGGGAAATACCTTGAGTACAGGATGTGGGATGGAATCTCACGCATAGTTGGGTAGAGCCTTTGGTAGTCATGTAGAGTTTTGGTCATGCTGATAGAAGTCCAAGTGGATGGGCACAGATGGGGAGTTGATGGAAGCACTCAGCTCATCTGAGGGCATTTGTTTATGAGTGAAGTAAGCAAATTCAACACCAAGAGTGAGGAGCGAGAGGAAGTTTTAAATCTGTTTATTTTATTGTAATTTTGAATTTGCAGAAAAGATGCAGGAACAGTGTAAGGAGCTCCCATATATCCTTCACCCAGTTTACTATTTGCCCTGTTTGTTTTCTCCCCTCTCTCCCTGCGGCCTCTCTTTTTAAGTCACTTGAGAGGAAGTTGGGAGACACTGCTCCATCACTTCTGAATACTTCGGAGTATATTTCCTGAGAGGGAAGGAAATTCCCATATCCTACTCCTGCTCCTGTACAGTTATCAAAGCTGGAAATTTAACACTGATACTACTTACTATCTGAACCACAGCTTGTACTCAAATTCACCGGTATCCTAATAACCTCCTTTATAGATATTTCCCCCAGCTCAGTCCAGTCTCAGATCATGCACTACTGTCAGGAGTCACCTCTTTAGTTTCCTTCAACTTGGAGTACTTCTCCAGCCTTTCTTGGTCTCCACAGGCTGTTTATTTCGTAGACTGTTCCATGATTTGATATTATTTCTTTTTGTACCCTTCTCCTACAGCATGTATTTATATCAGAGATGAGGGTGATGATCGTGGCTATACTGTGGAGAGGTTCCTGGCCAGGTCCACTTTCCTCCAGGTCTCCCTGGGCTGGGTGACAGATGGTGCACACAGGCTGCCACTCCCCTCCTGTCACCATGGGAACCTGGCTCTGGTTTCGTGGCCCTCCATTATTGAGTGGTCATGTTGCTCCTGCACTCATCAGTTAGTGTGTCAGCTGAAATTTAATCTTTCTGCCTGTTCTTTGCATTTTAAAAGCCATTTAAAGAATTCAGTTTATATAGTTCTTTCCAAAACACATTCTGCATAGAAAAAAGTGCCTGCAATTTTATGGATGTGTTTCTATCATTTGTAAGTGTCTGTGTAGTGTTTTGCCATCATCATCCCTGTACTTGAAATGGCCTGAGGGTCTGGATTCAGTGATGGAGGGTAGCTCCTCTCAGAGTTCAGTGGCTGTAAAAATCTCACACTTCCCAGCACTTGCGAGGCTGAGGCAAGAGGATCATGGGTTTGAGGTCATTTGGGCCACATAGCGAGACCCCGTCTCAAAAAGAAAAAAAATCTTGGTCTTTTTCTCTTCTTCATGTTTTTTTGTGGCTCTAGACAACTCCTGAGGTGGTATTCCACAGCAGAACTAATGCAGCCCTTCTTGTTGCTTTTTAGCTGAACTTCCTGTTGTCGGACTCTAATTAAGCAGGCCAGTCGGGCTGGGCTGTGTGTGTTGGCAGTCTGTCCCACAAGCGCAGGCTGAGGAGTTTTGCAGCCTACAGGATGCTGAGGAACCCTACGTGGGAATGTACCCAAGTACCACATTGGCGTGCTGCTCAGTGCTGCCTACAGAAGGAAACGGGAGCAAAGCGAAAAGATTGGCGTTTCCCTTTTAAACACCACAATGCCAAAGACAAATTATTGAGCAGCAATAACTGCCTTACTTAAATGGTCACTGTTGAGAGGTGGCCAAGAGGGCTCACAGTGAAATGTTTCTTCACAGAAGTTGTGCAATAAAATAGGTTACAATAAGTAGTGCAAAGAACTTTATGGAAATTGAGCTGACTAGAAAGCTGCTAAGGGTAAGGTTTGCTAAAGCGTGAAACACTGCAACACTTTCAACCACCAAGCATTCCACAGTGACTATTTGTTTACTTCCAGAAATCTTATTTCTGTACTCTTTAATGTTTCTTCCATCATTTTGAAGTTTAGTTGGGAGTGGATTGTTTGCTTCTGAGAGTGCATCTTGCTTTCCTGGGAATTCAGGTGTCATCTTTCTCTGGATTTGATGTGAGGCCTTGTGTAAGTCCCCAACACTTGTGCTCTTTGAACTGCTAGGGTGCCTGACATAGATAGGTGTGGTCTTAAATGTGGAGCTCTACAGTGCAGTAGTGAGTGGGTAAGAGCAGGAGTGACCAATTAAGGTATCTTAAATCTGGCCCAGCAAGGAGAGAAGGAAGCCTGATGAGAGGCAGTCTCTCTCCTCTGATGAGTGAAGCCTGGTTACTAGCCTTCTGCACGCTGCCTTCGCTGCAGCCATTCTTTGAAAAGTGAGCACTTTCATGTGTCTCTCTGATTGCTGGTGCTGTGCTGTGTGCCAGCTTTGGAACCTCTGGCCCTGCCACTACAGAACACATTTCACCCACCAACAGGAGGATGACAAGTACTGCTCACACCATATCAGGGATCACAAATTGCAAATGTCTGTGAATTTTCCTACAAATTCCTGTTAATTTGGAACTGAATAGGTTTTTGCCTCTGTTACAGTAAATGTAGCCTACTTTTTGGTTCAGAAAGACTTCTTTCTGAATTCTGAGTTATTCAAACCCTGCTGTGGAGGTGGGACACTGACGAGGGATCTGGAATGGAGCCAGCGACCTAATGGTGCAGGCAGTGTGACTGTACAGAGGTTCAGCACTTTTCACGCACTTAGTGCGGGCTCTCACACAGTGTGTGTGGGTCACCTGTCCAGTGCCTGACATTTGGTAACGGCACTTGGTCTTCAGCCCAGTTTAAGTTGGTGGTGGACATTCTTTGATGGAGCTTATCACTGTATATTTTGGAGAAGGGTGTAAAGTGAAAGAGGGTTCATATTCTCTTTGTCATAAAATGAATGAATTAGGAAGATTGTATTTCCTTCCACTTACTGTTTTAAATAAAAGTTTAATGAAACTGTAAAATACACACCTTTGTATATTATGTGTACATTTGGTCTTTAAATAGCCTTTCCAGAGAAATGGGGGCATGATTTTTGTACAGTATTGTGACTGATCAGTGTGATGTACAGAGCAGTGCACGCTCTTCAGGATAAGAGTTTCAGAAACACTCGAGTACCTTATAAAGTTCTGGGTAGCCGATAGTGATTCAGCTTGTTTGCTGAATGAATATTTGTTTAAATCTGTACAGTTTCAAGTGCTTACTTATACAAGAGTGTACATACTTTGAAATAATTAATTTAAAATGCTTTATATTATTTGGCTAGAAATTGCTGTTTTTAATAAATGAATTTTTTAAAAAATAAAGATTTTTGCTTCCTACTTTGTCCTGGAATTTTTTTAAAATTTTTTAATTGAAATTTTTATTGAGATAAGTTCTAGTCACAAGTAATTGTGAGAAATAATACAGAGAGAGGTCTGTGTGCCCTTTGTCCAGCTCTGCCCAGTGGAAACATGTCGTAAACTTCACTGCAAGTAGTATAGCCAGGTTACTAGCACTGATACACCAGCAGCCCTACTCAGAGTCCCTCGCTTTTACTGGTCCTGTGTGGATTCCTCTGATAAGGTAGTTATTATAAAATGACATTTTTAAAGCATGTTTTTGGTGTTTTTTGGGAGTACTGGGGTTTGAGCTCAGAGCCTCAGACTTGCTTTCCACCAGCCCCTTAAGCATCTTTATGCTTCATTAGTTAAAAGATATACTAGTCAGCTTTCTGTTACTATAACAGATAGCTGGGATAAATCAACATATAAAGACAGAAGGCTTATTTTGACTCATAGTTTTGGAAGTTCTAGTATTGGTCCTGTTTTCTTTATGCTTGTGGTGAGGGAGAACATGATGGCAGGAGAGTGTGGTAGAGCTAAGCTGCTCACCTTGTGGCCCTTCCCAAGGGCTGGGTCTAGGGCACTTCTCTAGTGACCAGACCTCCCAATAATGGTGGCCTAGAGAACAAGACTTTGACCCATGGGCCATTGGGTCAAATTGTCCAGAGACAATTTGATTTTTTCTTTGTTTGCAGAACTGCCAATCTGAGTACTGTCAGCATGGATGATTATATTGAAATTTAGTAGCTATAAAAACAAGTTTGTATTTTTTCCCTGGTTTAACAACCTCTCATCTTTAAATTCTTTCCTTTACCTTATAAGTAAGATAGAACAATCACCTAAGTTCCTGCAAAAGAGCTGTTGGTTAAAGGAACTTGGTGATGTTGGGAAAGCCCACGTCTCAGGAAAGGGGATTTTATTGCTTCCTCTCTGGAGCACTTTCTTCTTCTTCGTTTTTTTTTTTTTTCAGTGCTGGAAATCGAGCCCGGGGCTTTGCACATACTAGGCAACCGCTCTACCACTGAGCTACATTCCCAGCCCCTAGCACACTTTCTTTTGCTAACTTGCCCATTTTTTTTTTTTTTGTGGCACTGGGGACTGAACCCAGGACCTTGTGTTTGCTAGGTAAGCGCTCTACCACTTGAGTACCCCCTCCTTTTCTTTGAGACAGGGTCTTGCTATGTAGTCCAGGGTGGTCTTGAATTCATGATCCTCCTGCCTCTGCCTCCCAGTACTGGGATTACAGGCATGTGCCTCCGTGCCCAGCTTTAACTCTTCTTTTCTTCCCCAGTATGAACCCTCTTGAAAAGCAACTGCTGGAAACTTGTCCAGTATCACCCATTTGAATAGTCATACATACATATTTTCATATATGCTCATTATTAAACATTTCTGTAGTGTCTGAATTTTAATGCAAAATATAATTTCCTCTTCCAGAAATGAGCCCCAAAAGTAAGCTGTTGTTAAATGTTTGGCATATAAATTCCAACTTTTTTTCTATGGATGTTCTAAAGTAAGTTGGGCATTTTTTTTTAGAGTGTTACCGGGGTTTGAACTTGGAGCCTCACACTTGCCAGGCAGGTGCTCTACTACTTGAGCTGCACTCCTAGCCTTCTTGTACACTTTTAATGAAATTAAATGGGTCTTAGTTATCAGTATATATGAGCAGACATTTTGCTAAATTATCTGTAGTCATTGAAACATTTTGTCCCAAAACTTCAGCATTCATCTCTAAAGAATATTCTGTTGCATAATCCTAATACAATTACCATACCTAAAAAGTGGAGTATTGAATATGTAGTCCATATTTTAATTTTCTCAACTAGCCCCCCAAATGTCTTATAGCTTGTTTTTAAAGTCCAAGTTCATATGTTTTACTTGGTTACATCCTTCTAATCCATTTTAATTTTAACCACTCTTATGGTTTTTGCTTTTTTCTAAGATACTGGCTTTTATTTTTCTAAATGACTTTTTAAAAAAGAGTCTAGCTATCTTACACATGAACTGTGGTCTCAATGTTCCTGAGTTTTCCCATTAGTAAATTTAAAATACTCTAAATTGCAAGATATACATTGTCTTCAAATACGTGGGACATTTGCCAAGACGTGCTGGCCAGTGGTGTCAACAAGTGGTCTTCTCTTCACGCCCCTCAGCTCCACGTGGCCACGTCTGGAGACATTTAGGTTGTCTTGACTAGTGTGCACATGTGTAGGGGTTGGTATTACTGGCTCTAGTGGGTAGAGACCAGAGATGCTGAACATCCACAGTGCCAGGATGGCTCCAAAAGGAATTACCCAGCCCATGATGTCAACAGTGCCAGGGCTACAAAACTTGCTAGGGATAGCACTTACTGCTCCCTCACCTGGTCTAGTTGTCCTCCCACCTGCCACATGATCCATTTTGCTTGATGGTGACTTCCCTGATCCTCACACCCCACCCAGCTGGTAGGTGTTCATAGCATTTGTTGAATGACTTGCCTGTCATACAGCCTTCCCGACCCTATCCCATCACTATAAAGCCCCACCTGTTCTCCATCTCAAATAGCTCTGATCCCTTCCCTTTTATTTCCAGTGCCATTCTCCTGGGGCATTTTTAATATTCTTTGCTGGAAATACTGAACCATTTATTTCAGAGTCTGGTCCTTAAACACCTCTCCTCTGCCTGCTCCTGGAAAAGAAGGCCTTGAACCAATCATGCAGGGCTCAAGCCCTGTGTCTCCATGCTCTTCTTCTACTCAGTCCTCCAGTACAAGCAACAGAAGACACATCACTGTGTGATGTGAGCAGGAAAGGACTTTATTGGAAGGACGGAAAAGGACTTACAGTCCCTCAAGAAACAGCAGAGGCTGGAGAATCAGAGGGCTAAGAACAGGAAGCATCACAAATGGATTGTAGCACTGTTGTAGCAGGGCTTGGGTATCTCTGTGACTGGTTTTTCAGGGTGTGTGTGTGTGTGTGTGTGTGTGTGTGTATGTGTGTCTCCCCAGGTCTCCACTGAGTACAGGAGTGGACGAGGAGTCTCTTCTGCATGCTAGTTATAAATGCAGTGCCTCAGCTCCAAGTCATCCTTTTGCCCAGCCTTGAGGTAGTGGAGCTGGACCTTGAAACATTTTCTTTCACTAGCTGCTGCAGTGTTAGGCTTTGTGGGACACTGGGATACACTGGGAGACATAGGAAAGGATGACTTTTTCTGGTACCTGTGACTATCAGCAGAAGGAAGATCTCAAGACTCTCACTCCCCAGTGAGTCTTTCAGGGAGGCCCATCAAGAAGCAAAATAACGAAAAGAGAAGTAGAGAGAGCCCTACTGTGTGCTTGCTGCTCCTTTTATTAGAGTTCTCTTTTACCCCTTAATTATTAACTTGTTAATAACCTACGTTACAGTTCCCTTGTTCTAATAACTAATGTGGTTTCTGACTAGACCCTGACCAATACAACTAAATTCTTTTAGTTTCTGCAGTTGGAGGCAGGTTACTTACTGCCTCCAATCAGTTAAGAAAATGGGGGTACTAGATAGCTAAAAAATGACACGGTCCAACATGCCTCCAGATGCAATACCCTTAAGTGTCTTTCCAATATGTCTGGCTCTGGGTACCTTTGCACACCACCATTGTCTTGCTCTGAAACTCCCAGCATGCCCTGTGCCCCCAGCTCCTCTTTATTCTGCATCTCAGTTCTGAAAGAGACTCCCCGTGACCCCTCTGCTAAACCTCAGGTTTGCCTCCACTGTTTTCCTTCATAAACCAGTTTCATTGCTTTGCCATTGCTTGCTTCTCTGTTTCTGCATTCTACAATCCAGCCTGCTTTTTTCTCCTTTCTCCTTTGTCTCCTCAGTACATGGTGGGTGCTGGATGTCTATTTGTTGCGTGGCCTGACACCCTGCTGAGGGCATTGAATGAGGCTTCATTTACCTCCGGGCATTTAGTTACCAATCAATTACCTTCCAGAAAATCCTCATGTGTCACCTACCAGGTTAGTATTGATAAACAGTCCAACCTAGTTTGTTTTTATTTCTAGAAGTGCCTTTTCCTGCTAAGTCATTGAAAATGAAATGATAATGAGTCAAAAGGATTTGTCCTCGTCAGGAAAGTGAGGGCTTGGGAGGTGTCAGGGATGTGAGTCAGAGAGGGTGGTATGACGTGAATTGTGTCCCCATCAAAATTCACACATTGAAGTCCTAAGCCCTGGTATATCAGAATGGGACCTTATTGGAAATAGGGTCTTTGAGGATGTGATTAGTTACAATGAGTTCATAGTGGAGTGGAGTGGGTGCTGTTCCATTATGACTGGCAGTCTTGTGAAAGAGGAAGTTTGAGGGAATTTCACACATACAACACACACACACACACACACACACACACACACAAAGCAAGTGGAGAATGGAGTGATGCTGCCATGAACCAGGGAACTTCTGGAAGCTGGAGAAAGGCCAGGAATAGATTCTTCCCCAGCACCTCCAGAGGGAGCACAGCCCTGCCCACACTTTGATCTTGGACTTCTCCTATCTAGAACTGTTTGTCATTCAATTTTTGGTTCTTCATCATAACAACCTTAAAAAACTAACACAGAGGTGAGTTTTACAGTTCCTGGCCATCGAGTGGCCACGTTTGTTATTTCCTTTCCAGTCTGAGGAGCCATGTGTATTGTGTTATTCTGTCTAGCCTTTGGTAACTGGCTCTGAGCAGCAATTACAATAGATGCCGGGAATCCATATTTCTATATAAAATCTTAACTTTTGAAATGTTGGCAACAAAACCTTTTAAATCGTGCTGGCCAAACAAAAATGCCTCTGTGAGGCCAGCTGTAATTAATTATTGACAGAAGAATGATTTCAGAAGTATTACAAAAAGACGAATATCATGGAGAAGAAATTGAGTGATAACGCTAAGAGCCAAGGCTTATTAACCACTGCTCTGAATGCTTTGCCCACGTTTTCTTGTTTAACCCTTACTACAATTTGTTTCTAAATTGTCCTCAGATACAGAGAAGAAAATGAATCACAGAAGGCTCACTACCTTGCCCAAGGTCACTCAGCTAGTAAGAGGCAGTGCCAAGACCCAAACTCAAGTCTGTCTGATTTCAGGGCACGAGAGCCTTTCATTCCATAGCAGGTATCTTCCTATCCTGGTATGTGGTGAGAAGACTGAAGAGGGTGGGTGGTTGGTGAAGCACTGGGGTTGGGTCTGAGAGATAGCTGCAGGCTTGGATGACTTGTTGGGAACTGAGATCTACTAAGGATGTTCTATTTTTAAGTGTGTTTGTTAGCTTTTTGTTGCTGTGATAAATGCCTGAGGAAAAATTTATAATGCCTCACAGTTTTAGACTCTGGTTGCTTGACTCCATCTCTTTGGACCTTGGTGGGCAGAATATCATGATGGAGAGTGCATGGTGGAGCAAAGCCACTCACCTCGTGGCAGCCCAGAAGCAGAGGTGGGGGGAGGGGGTGCTGGAGACCCACTATTCCCCTTTCAAGGGTACATCCCTAATGAACTCACTTCCTCCCGTTAGTTTCCTTCCATCTCCTAAAGTTTCCATCACCTCCCACTAGTGCCACAGGCTGGCAACCAAGCCTTCAACATGTGGTCTTCTGCGGACATTTACGATCCAACGATAACAGTAAGGAAAAGGAGTGTTTTGCACATATTGCATAGATGTAGAACGAACCAGGCACTGACACCTTGATATTGGGGTGTAAAGGGGTGTGACTCCAGTAGGGAAGTGTGTCATTTACAGCTCATTACCTTGCAACAAAGTGTGTGTTTTAGCCAGTGACACTGCTCTAGGCAGGAGCAGGTGGACTCCTGGAGGCTGGTGTGTGATTTGTGCAGTTAGCAGCAGCTTGGTGGCTGGGACTGGCCTCCAGAGCTCCCTGGGGAGGGGAGAGTGGAGTGGGAAGTATAAGGGCAGTAGCTTGTGGGGTGGTCTTGAGCCTTTGAGATACCTTGGGGTTGGGAGTCATGGAAAAACAAAACAAAACAAAATAATCCATGTGTCACTGGAATGATGTCACTTTGTAGCCAGGTAGACTTCACTGCCACTTATTAACATGATCCTGGGTAAGTCATCGAACCTCTCTGAGCTCCAGTGTCCTTGAGAAAAAATGCTATCTGTTTAGAACTTGTGCAGTGCTTAGCACAGGCCTGCCTGGTCCGTGGTCTGTGCTTGGGTGATGGCAATGAGTGTCATGGTGAGAAAGGCCTGAGAAAGCCAGTGGAGCTGTTCTTGTAAGCCAAGGGAAATGCACACCCCCAGCCTTACCTAAGAGGTGTACATTTGACAAATACCCGCCAGGAGTCACCCAGGTGTGAAAGAAGGGACCAAGCTAACAGTATTGGCATGTCACTCACCCAGTGGTTTCTACTGGCCATACTCTGCTCCAGAGATGCATACACTTATCCAAAACTCCCAGCTCTGTCATGGAAGGTACTGTTCTAGGCCCATTTTACAGATGTAGAAACTGAGGCATAGAGCTGCTTACCCAAGGGCACAAGGCCTACAAAGGGCAGAGAGAGCCAGTCTGTGTCCCCAGTGAAGGCAGGTACTGAAAGCTGAAAAAACTTTAGCACAGCAGTGACCAGGAACAGCAAGCAGACCAGCTATGGATGTGAATTACTTACTGAAATGACAATGTACCTCCAAAACTGTTAGGGCGGGGCTGGCCACCAACTCCTCTGTGCCTGGCCACAGATTCTGTCAGCCTAGAAAAACTTGCTTTTTTTTTTTTTTTTTTCATCCAAGGAGCTTGGACATATCCAAAATCACAAACCAGCCTTCAAAGATTGCACATGTCTATGGGGTTTTCCCCGGAGCTCTGGAGGACTTCACCTTCCCTAGACGCTCAGCAGGTGCTCGATAAGGCATGGGACAGTATGGTGACCGGTCCTCTGAAATATGACTTGAGATTTCATGTACTTTGGATGTCTTTTTCATTAGCAATGTCTTGGCGTTCTCTGTGAAGTTTTCCAAATCAGGAATGGTCAGGAATTTCACCATCCTACTAATTTTTCCCAGAAGGACCTGGAGTTTCCAAACTGCCTGGCCAGGTTCCACCTCCAGGACTGCTTTGCTCTTCATACTATCCAACGTCTCAGTATTTATGAACTGTGGGGTTCATAGAAGGCCAGGTAAGCTTCCACACTCCTGGGAACAGCCCTCCTACCCCAGAATGGGGCGACTGGTGGCCATAACCAGTCATGGAACCTCTCACCCTCAAGAACAGACCTATTTTCCCAGCCCTGGTATCTGTTGCCTGCCTGCCACTTCCCCAAACATACCCACTTGGCCTGTGCCTGTGGCCACGTGCCCGCCTGACTCCAAATTAGAAAGGAACCAGCCCTTGTTCCCACCTCCCAGTGTCACAATTTCACCTTGGGCTCCCTGGGAGTATGTCTGGGTTTTGTAGGGATGAGGCCTTGTCTCAGCGAGACCACCTCAGTGTCAAGTCCTGCTTTGGTTTATGGCTTGTAAGAGGCTGATAGTTTCCTAGAGGGGGAAATAATAAAGGATAATACCAATATGTTCTAGTTCTGTGAGCTTCTAGCTTATGAAATGTCTTCATACTTACTTAAGCCAGTGTTCCTCCTAGAGAAGACTGTGGCTGGGACAATGGACAGGCACCACCCAGGAAGTGGAGAGGTAGACTTGGAGGAACATGTTCTTCCCTGTCTCCTTCCTTTCACTCTGACAGACACGTCTGTGCTGACCTCTCCACTGGCATGGCTCCTCAGGTACCCAGCTGCCCGTGGTATGTATCTGCAGCCTTCCTGCCACTTCCCCAAACACACCCACTTGGCCTGTGCCTGTGGCCACATGGACTGTGGAGATGTGGCTGAGGCTCTTCAACTCTCTGCCCATGGTGTCTTTTCTGGGCCTGGTCTTTTTTTCCTGGCCCTCTTCCCTGAGGGAAACTCACTGCTGTTCAAAGGCTAGTGGCCCAGGTCCTTGTGCCCCATCTAGTCCCAACTGCCTCCTCTTCAGCTTGTCACTACTGTGGCAGGAGTGTGAATGGGTAAATCAGGGCAGTAGTGCCCCTCTTTATGGGGGCAGCTGCTAGGGGAAGTCCAGGGAAGACAAGGATGTCAGGATACCATTATTTAGCCTGCAAAATGGCGGCTCTGCCAGGAAGGGAACCCAGGGTGATCATCCGGCCAGGCCAATTTTAGCCCTCAAAGTCCCATGTCCTGGGAAACCCTTTGGTTATGGGCAAACTGGAGTAGCTGGTCACCCTAAACCTACCACTTCACTGCCTTTCCTCTCAAATAACATTGCTACAGCTCAGTTTGGCCAGAGTCTGCTGTTTGGCTGCTTCCTTCAACTATTTCACCTCCCAGGAGACCTGCCCATCTGTCTGTCTCCTCTGAGGTTGGGCATGCAGAGGCCTGTATGCCTCTCTGGTAGGGTCTGTGAATAGAACCTTCCATGTGGAATGGGAAGGATATGCTGGAGCAAGAACAGGGTCTTGTTTAAGACTAAATGGAATGCTAAGGACACCTTTATTCTCCTCTTTGTCTCTGGTCCTCAGGGAGGGTCTGAAGAGTCTACCTTCTTCTCCTACAACAGAGGGTTCAGCCTTACCATCTCTAGTGGGTTGAATTATGTTTTCCCAAAAGTTATGTCCAAGTCCTAACCCTCAGTATCTATGACTGAGACCTTATTTGGAAATAGGATCTTTTCTTACTATATTCTAGATAATTAAGAATATCAGCATGAGGGCTGGAGGCATGGCTCAAGAGGTAGAACATTTTCCTAGCAAACACAAGGCCCTGAGTTCAAACTCTAACACCTCCAAAAAAAAAATCTCAGGATGAGATTGTCCTGGTTGTAGGGTGAGCTCTGAATCAAATGATGAATGTTCTTATAAGAGAAAGGAGAAGGGATTTAGCACAGAGACACACAGAAGACATGGCCATGTGACAAACAGAGGCAGAGAATAGAGTGCCACTGCCACAAGCCAAGGAATGCCTGGAGTCACCAGCAGCTGAGAGAGCCAAGGAAAGGTCTTCCGTCAGAGCCTTTGGAGGATGTGGCACCACTAACCCTTAATTTCAAACTTTAGCTCCCAGAACTGTGAGAGAGTAAGCTCCTGTTGTGTTAAGCCACCTGGTTGGTGCAATTTGTTATTGCTGTCCAGGGAAATGAGCCCACAGTTGCGACTTTCCTGCCTGGCCTGGTGGAGCACACCAAAGTTCCAGTTGGCCATTTGTTTTGGGGCGAGTGCACGAGGAGAGGTGGGAAGAGGACAGGTCCCCCCTTGTATTTGGCCCTGCCCTCTCACAGGGCTGCTCAGAGTCGAGTGAGGCAATTCATTGGCGTCTTCTTTTTCCTGCAGCTCATAGTGAGCGCGTGGGGTTGTTGTGCTGTCTCATGGCACTGGGAGTTACATGGGTGAATGTGCATCTGGTTAAGCATCAGGGAAAGGAAGGTGGCCTTTTTGTTCTAGGTTGGCCTGGTACAAGAGCTAGCCCTGTAGCATGGACCAGGCTAAGCCAGTGCTGCCTGTGTACAGGTAGGTACCCAGCAGAGGATGGGGAAGTCAAATACTTACCTTATACCTGGTACCCAGGTTTAAATAAATCTTCTTCTTTTTGTGGAAGAAGCAGAAGATGATCTTATCCTGGCTCTTTATTTCTACCTGGATGTGCTGGTTGATTTTCAGGGAGATACACTTGATAGGAGGTGCGTGGACATGGATACTCAGGTTCCACCAGTTCCAGGCCTTCTGATGTTTGTCTTTGGGGAAGTAGTAGCCCAGGTTGATGCCCGAATTGGCCCTAGAAAGAGAAGGCATGATAGGGAGCTGCAGTGCTGAGCTGTCCAAAAAGTCAGGACCTGGATACAGGAATCACAGGGTGGGCAGTGGTGCAAGGAACTCAGTTAATGATCTTAAATCAGATCTGGTACCGGCATGGCCCCTTCCCCCTAATGACACTTGAGGCAGTGCAGAAGTGAGGGTCTAGGCCCTCAGGGAGAGAGATGCCTCTGAGAACAAAGAGTCAATCAGGAAATTGTGTTTATAAGACCCAGAGTGGAGAAAATAATCTTAAAAACCAAGGCTTGGAGGGTACCCAAGCCCACTCTAGCATAGGGTGGTCTTACTGTTCCCTCAAGGTACCACTTCTGCTGTTTCTACCACGTACCAGTCGAAAGACAGGGAAGGAAGAAGACGGTGGGGCCTGGGAATCAAACCTCCACCATGCTGCTCCTCTGTGGCCAGGGGTTCTGGGGACTCATGACTCAAGCTTACCAGATATCCCCATTGTCATCATAGAACGTTGCGTGGCCAGAGTTGTTGATGAGGGCCCGGACTCTCACTTCTGCCCTGTCTTCCAGAACAATGTATGTAAATGTTGTAGCATCTGTGCAGAAGATGAGCATAGCCAGATTTCCTGATGGGTAACTGGGAGATAGTTAAGGCACAAGTCGTCTCTTGGGAACCCATGGAAAAGGTGGGGCTGCAAAAGACCAAAAATCGTATGTTCTCCCTCATATGTGGACATTAGATCAAGGGCAAACACAACAAGGGGATTGGACTATGAGCACATGATAAAAGCGAGAGCACACAAGGGAGGGGTGAGGATAGGTAAGACACCTAAAAAACTAGCTAGCATTTGTTGCCCTTAACGCAGAGAAACTAAAGCAGATACCTTAAAGCAACTGAGGCCAATAGGAAAAGGGGAACAGGAACTAGAGAAAAAGTTAGATCAAAAAGAATTAACCTAGAAGGTAACACACACGCACAGGAAATCAATGTGAGTCAATGCCCTGTATAGCTATCCTTATCTCAACCAGCAAAAACCCTTGTACCTTCCTAGTATTGCTTATACTCTCTCTACAACAAAATTAGAAATAAGGGCAAAATAGTTTCTGCTGGGTATTGAGGGGGTGGGGGGAGAGGAAGGGGGCGGAGTGGGTGGTAAGGGAGGGGGTGGGGGCAGGGGGGAGAAATGAACCAAGCCTTGTATGCATATATGAATAATAAAAGAAAAATGAAAAAAAAAAAAAGGTGGGGCTGTGCAGCGGATGTAGTCCTCGGTGAGGACCCATACCCCAGCCTTGAATCATAGACTTTTATGTGTCGATATGGGTGTCCCTTCTGCTCCAGAGGATACTGGATCTGGCCTGTCCCATCAGGAAAGAAAACATGGAAGACACGGTCATTGGGGTAGAGAATTAATTTTCCATCACCTTGATGTACCTGGGAAGAAAGGACAAACCCATGAAAAGTGTACAGGGCCAACTGTCCTGCAGAGAAGGGTGTGGTCACGAGAACACTTGGATGCTGCAGGTACCTGCCCTCTGAGGGCCCACACCCCAACTTGTTGAGAACTCCCAGGGCCTCCCTCTACTTGCCTATTACAATTAGGAGGTTGAACTGGATCTATGGGGTGTGTGTGTGTGTGTGTGTGTGTGTGTGGTGTGTATGTAGATTTTAAGCTATCATTTCAATCACCCCAATGCTTATTGGTTGTATTCATTTTCTAGGGTTGTAGTAACAAAGTACCACAAGCTGGGTAGGTTAGTTCTACATAAATAAAACTGGCTCACCATTGTGGAGGTGTCAGGTGCCTTGTTTTGGTTGATGGAATTCAAGCATGGGCCCTGGCTTCACTTACTGTCCAGGCAACTGGACACAAAGAACTCCATGATGGTGGAGACCCTTCACAAAAGGTTCCATATCACTGAGACCCAATGGCTTGGAGAAAAGCCATTCAAAAGAGCTACAATACTGAAAACAGTACACATAATGTGAGCAAGAAACACAAAGTTCAGTGCTTATTAAGCCACTTAACTTTGGGAAAGAACGTTTATTTCCAAAACTCATAAGCACTGTCCTGATTAATACAAGTTTTGCTTTGTGTCCTCGAGACCAGCGCTCTGTCCAATTAGCTGGTTCTATGATGTGGATCTTAAGGTTGTTTTTTGGTTTTTTTTTGTTTTGCTTTGTTTTTGCGATACTGGGGTTCAAACTCAGGCCTTTGCTCTTGCCAGGCCCACATTCTACTGCTTGAGAATTCAGCATTATGATTTGGACCTTAAATATTCCCCAAAAGCCTGGGTGTTGAAGGCTTGGTCCCCAGCTGATGGTGATATTGGGAGGTGGTGGAAACTAGGAGATGGGGCCCAGCTGGAGGAAGTAAGTCATTGCAGGTGTGCCCTTGAAGGTCTGTGGGGACCCTGGATCCTTCCTCGCCCTTTTTCTTCTTCCTGGCTGCCCTGAGGTTCATGGTTTGCTCAACCATGTACTCTCTTACCATAGGCCCAAAGCACCAGTTTATCTATTCGCTGTGTAATTGATTCTAATTTATTAGGGGAGGAACCTAGGTATTATAATATATATTTTCTTTATTCCACCCCCCCAGGCATCCAATTGCATTGTACAGATGTGTAGGGAAAAAAAAATCTCCATAAATCCCAGTAAAAACTCTTGTCAACCTGCTGATAACCCGCATACTGAGGTGGGCCTTCACATATGAGATACACTTTTCTTGTTTGTGTTCACATTGTGTATTGGTTCTGACAGCTCTCTGGTGGTGTGTGTGTCATACTTGAGCCAAAAGAAAAACAAGCAAAAAACCTGTGCAAAGTGCACTGTCATTTTTACCTTTGTCCTCTTCTGTATCCATTCTGTATCTAGTTCTAATCCCATCTTAAAAGTAGAATACTGTTTTCCCATTTCATACTCATACTCTTTGAATTTTGGTTCATCTGAGAGACGAAATGAACAACCAGCCAGCTCCTTTGACCTTTGACCTGCCAATGATCGAATAATTGCATTCAGTTCAATGATTGGATGGAACCTGATTTTGGTGGGAAAGAGAGAGGAAACAGATCTATCTGTCAAGGTGCTAAAGGGAGCTTGAGGGTTTGGGGGATCACTTTCCAAGTAAGGAAAGCAGTAAGAAGAGCAAGGCTTTGGAAGCAAGAAAGGTAGGGGCTGAAATTCCAGCTTCGTCTGTTTTCTTTATTCTTTTGTTCAACACATTTTTCTAAGGGCCTAATGTGTACCAGGCCAGTGCTAGGTGATGTTATGAGACCACCCAGTCCAGACATGGGCACCTGTGGAGTGACACAGCAATATGCCTACTAGGAGCAATGAGTGGAACCTCATCGAGCAAAAGGTGTGGCTGCTAAATGACAAAATAGGTGACAGTGAAGAGCCAGTTAAAAAAAGGGAGGAGAAGGAAAACGTACCTTATACATACCATTTTATCTTAAAACATAAATGCATATTGACATGCATTTCAAATCCTCCCTCCCTCTCTCCCTCATGCTTCCTAAGCACGTGCTCTACCACTTGAGCCATGCCCCCAGCCCTTTTGGCTTTTCAGATAGATCTGGAGCTTTCGCTTGGGCTGGTCTTGGATGGCGATCCTCCTACCTCCACATCCCAAATAGCTGGGATTACAGGTGTCTGTACCATTGTGCCTGACCCCAAAAGCTATTCTCTTACTGAGATTTTTAAAAAGTGTTCTACTTAGCTTTATAGCAATACATTTTTAATATTAACTTTGGTTCATTTTTATAACAATTGAAATTTGTGTGTGTGTGTGTGTGTGTGTGTGTGTGTGTGTGTGTGTGTGCTAGGGAAGCACTCTATTACTGAGTTACACCCTCAGTCCATAGCAATTGAATTTTGGAACCAAACTAGTAAGGACAACCATGGACAATCTCCACTCCCCATGCCTCTTGACAGCCGTTTAACACAGTGGAGCCGCTGTGGGCAGAGCTGCAGAGAGGAGCTGCTATCTGTGGTTTTGGCCAGATGCTCTTGGTGAGAGTGAAGAGCCCAGCTCACTCAGCATCTGGATTAGGGAGAGGTCAGTTAAGAGAGCCCAGGGTGTCCACCACTGGGGCCAACATAGGAATGTCACCAGTACTCACTGGGGGATCCGAACCAGGGTTTGAAGCTGAGGTCACTTTTGGCAGAAGGTAAGTCCCTACCATGCAAGAGGGTGTCCTAGCATTCATTGTGTGGTTGAATCTCTGAGGAATGGGTTACTGGTGACAGGTGATTCAAGAGAGGCAAGCAGGTGTAGATCGTTGGTTCATTTGCTCATCCAATAAATATTGTGACCCTGTGTGTCAAGAACTGTCATAGGTATCAGGGATGCTACAGTTCCTGCTGTCTCAGGAGAGACAGATGCTATTATATTTTTACAATGAAATGTAATATAGCAGACGGTTATGAGTGCTATGAAGAAATATTAAACAGTGTAAGAAGGATGGCAGTGTTGTATGTGTATGTGTGCGCATGAGCACGTGTAATGGCTCATAAAGGGTCCCCAGTGACGTATTTCTGAGAGGGTGACTTTCAGCAGAGCTGGGGATGAAGTGAGGGAGCCACAGGATATTGGAGCCCAGCGTGTTCTAGGTAGAAGGGGCGGTGATGACAAAGTTCCCACAGCAGGGGAGGCCTCACCCATTCCATGAATGACAACAAAGCCAGTGTTCCTGGAGAGGAAAAGTTGAGAGCCTTATAAGCCATATGAGGAGTGTGGACATTTTCTTGGAGACCAGGGAGATCCAATGAAGAGTTTTAAAAAGAATATGCTGGAAACAATGTGAAGAAAAGACAGAGACAAGAAGGTAGCCAAGGAGAATAGACTTTTAGGGAAAAGGTGAAAGTGTCTGAGCCCTAGGTTCCTTACACTGGGAAAATGCTGCCCACAACTGTAACAACCTATGGGATACCATGAAATGATGCATACAGAATGCCTGCCACCTACGAGGTCAATGTCTCTGTCCTTCTCAAAAAAGAGCTGTGTGTTTTGATTGTTCATGATACAAGTTGTGTTTCTTGGTCACACTAGATAGTTCTAAACAGAAATGCTACCTCATTTAAGGATTTCCAGTGCAAAACAAAAATGCAGAGATCCTTGTTCTAAAATTATCTAGAATTTCAGGACAGTGATATAAAGATTCAAACCAAGCTTGGGGTCCCTTCTAGGTGTGTAGCCTGTGTGACTGTGTATGAAGCCAACTTTAGCTGGGAAATTGCAGGGTTTGAGACATGGAACTGTGTGCCAGCTATAGGGAACAATGAGTTGGACACTGGAAGTAAATAAGTTGCATCTCAAAGGCCACTGGAGATTTCTTTAGGACCTTACAGAGAAGCATGGAGGGGATTCTACTTATCAATTAGGAAAATGCATTTCTACATAAAAAGTGCAAACCTCGAGGCTTCAGCTGAGTTGGGCAGGGCTGATGGTGGTGGCATTAGGGGAATTTTATTTTCTGATTAGAAGTCTTTTGGGCATGTGGCAGTAGTGTCCTGAAAACCCTTCATTCTCTGAAACGAGCAAGAAGTCATGTGTGCATGCATGTATACACCCATTCAAGAAATACTTTCTGAGTGCTTACTGTGTTGCTTTGCTAAAGTGCCAAGGAAAAAGAGAAACCTAGGCAAGTGTGACACAGTAAGTATAATAGACATTTGCTGTGTTTCTGGCTGCTGAACCCCCTCCTTGTCTTGGGGTACCCCACCATGTGTCTTGGTGGAGGGTAGGTCCCCCCTTTAGTAACTGGAAGGTAACAATTTCTCCTATTCCCTGCCCCCTCACTCTTATGAGGACGTGAGACCTAGGTTAAGATGGCCCCTGCCCCATTCTCTTCCATAGATACACTGGCCTGAACATTTTGGGGATGAGCCTTGGGTTTTACCTGAGAGGCCTTGGGCATGAGTGTGGCTTTTCTATTCAAGGGCTAGGTGATCTTGGGCAAGCTGCTTAGCTTCTCTGAGCTTTAGTTTCTTAAATTCTGTTTCACATGGTTGTGGAGATTAGTTTGAAATAGTGTATGTGATAGTGAAGTACCAAGCCCACAGCAGTTACTCCTTAAGAGTTAGGCTGGGGCTTACATTGCTATGGGGTTGGGGGGATGGGCGAGCATTTGCTGGCACCAGAACTTGATTGAGGCTGTGACCTAGCTTGGAGAGAGAGAGTACCATAATTGAATTGCTACATCTGCCATGGATATGGTTGTCATTTCTGTGTTAGTTGGATCTAGTAATATGAAAGCTATCCCATATTGTGGTTTTGAGTTTCTCAACTAAGTAGTCTGATGAAATAGCCCCTGACACAAGCCTTGAATGATTAGACTCACAAAGTTGGTATCCACCCCCCACCCACACACCATGATTGGCAAATTTTAACAGGTGGACCCCAAATGCCTTCAGTATTCTGGCAAAGGTATTCTTTCTTTTCTAAATTTTGCATTGATATTGCCTTCCTAGAGCCCCTCTCCCCACAAATCCAGGGTTAGATCCCCTCCTCTGTGACACCACAGCATCCCTGCCTACCACATGGCTTAACCAGTCTAGATGTAATTACCTACCCACTGCCTATCTTCACCCCTCTCCCACCAAGGGATAGGTCCCTAGACTGTGTCTGTCTTGCTTGCTACCATGTCCCCTGCAGCTAGGACTTCCCTAGCCCAGAAGGGACTTGAGTGAGCAGTCGTTTCTGCCTCCTTTATGGCACACAGCAGCTAGGAGTGGAAGGAGTTGGGTGGGTAGAAACTGACAGGTCAGTGCTTACCTTCATGTTTCAAAGGACACGGGATGGATTCTTTGCATCTGTCCAAAGTTTTCTTCATTCTACGAGGATAAAGATCATGAATCATCTTTAAAGACTGAATGCAATGCATGCTAGCATGTCATGATACACGTGTGGGTGGGCTACAGCCTGTGGTCGTTTATATCACAGGAAGTTGGACAGATGGCTGTGCTGACCCAGAGTCCCTTCCAGTCAGTACTTAGGAATAAAAGAGGGTACAAGGCATTGACTCAGTGCTTCCACCTGGTCTCTAACTGTTCTTCAACCTGGATACATAGGTTGACCCCAAACCCTTCAAGATGAATTCAACAAGGGTCATCTTGGGGTCAGAGACAGGCAGGGATGTTCATATGCCAGTATGGCTCTATGCGTTAAGCTCATAGAATTTGTGAATATACTAGTGAGGATTACATCTGAAATGACTTGAAAAAACTGTGTTGTCCATGAACTGGAAAGAATCATTTGAAAACCCTTGCATTAACAGGAAACTTAGAAGTAGATTCACTCAACACAGATTGTACTGAAAGCCACATGTAGGTTTCTAGACTTTCAAAATGAGCAAGTCCTTTATCCCCTCCATGTCAATTTACGAAGCAAGTGAGCCTGGCATTTTGGTGGTTTGGGTTGTTTTACTCCTAAATAGGAGTGGTCTCCAGGGTAGCTGTGTTTCCCAGTTCTGAGATCAGAGTCCCTTAGAAAGGGAAGGCGCCAGGAAGGATGAGTATCAAGGCTTAATTGCATCTGAGAGGGAGGCCTTTGACTTGACAGGTTTCAAGTTCTTAGTTCAGAGTTCTTCAAGAGAGCATTATAATTTAACCCAGAATAACTCCGGGAAGCTGACATCCTTTGCTGGAAAGGGCTACACTACTTACCTAGCAGAGAGCAATGGTTTGCTGTTTGTATCCAAGGAGCAATAGAGAAGATCTTCCTGACCCATTTGAGGCAAATGTTACTTGTTTTATTTGCAAGCTCTCTAAATGGAATTGAAGCAGTCACATAGCCTACTAGCCCAAGGAGCTGGGTAGGATGGGATTTATCCTTTGGGCTGATGCAAGATGCCAAATGCAGATAAGAGTTAAAGTCCTAAAAGGAGTCAGCCAAAGGCACCCATAGCCCTCTTGGGAAGGACTGGATGTTCCTCCTTTGGCTTTTTTCCCACCTTTGCCAAGGCGTGGAATCTCCACCAGTTCACTTCTCAGTAGCAGAGGCTGTGGGGTGCAGAGTTCAGTGCACAGCAAGTACTGGGGAAGTAGTTGTTGAGTGTGACCTGGCTGGAGGGATCCTCTGTGTGAGCTTACATGGGAAGAAGAGGGAGGAAAGGGCAGCTAGGGAGTGGACGGCTTCCGCAAATGTTGTTTGGTGTTTGTTTTTCTTAAGCTCTTGTGTTTTGCTTTTCTCTTTCCTGGAGAAGCTCAGTGGAGATCCATTGCCCATGACCACTGAGCACACATCGAAAGTTGCTGGCAGGCCATTTGATCTTTTTCTGACTTGGTGAATGCCCCAACTTACCACAGTGATTACACAGGGCACCCTGTTCCCATAGCCTGTGCTACTGCCACTGCTGGAGAGTCTGCCACAGACCCTTGGGGCCCTTCCACCAGATTTAGCCCGTGGATAAGGGGAAGTCTGGAATTCTACACCAAGAGCATGTCTTATACCACAGGCAGGATGTCCTGAAACATTTGTGACATGATGCCAGCTAGAAAGACCTGGTGCCAGAAACAGATTTGTAATAATTTGTCTGTGACCCTCAGGTCAGTGAAGTGCATGGCTTTTTCTCCTTTTGGAAGTGTAGTAAAGCATTAGTCTGTCTGCGAGGAAACCAGGAAGTCTGTAGGCAGATGTCCAAGATCTTTATGCTCTCTTGCCTCTCTTTTAAAGGGGGTCTGAGCCTTGTTCCCTAGACTTTTCTATAAGTTCATGTTCCTTCAAGACTTTTCTAGTCCTGGATCTCCAACCTCTGCCACTGTCTGCCTTTGCTCCCATCCTGGGTCTCCCATGCTCATGATATCCTTGCTCTTGGTTTTGATGTTGGTCTGCAGATGGATCATTCTGTCCATTTGATCCCTGGTTCTCATCCTTGCCCTTGAGCTTGGCCTTAGCCTGCTCCTTGGCTCAGGGGACCATGTGCCTGGTTCTGCTTTTTCCCTGTTGCTACCTCCGGCCTTCCTGAACCTACTGATCACCAGCAAAATTACTCTAGTTACTCACAGGCCTCCTGGCTTCCTTCTGTTTTCACCTTCCAGCAGCCGACTCAGGGAATTGCCAAAATCATCTTCCAATTCACTTTGAGCAGTCATATCACTGATTATTGTCCTAAACACTGTCGTGTAGTTATTGTTTAGAAACTATAAAAGAATCACAAAATAAAATATTCAGAAAATGGGAATTAATGATTTATTAATCACTTTTCTGACTTCCAAATGTGCATGATGACATTTCAATGTGTTATTAAAAAAACAAAAACAATGGGAGTATAGGGTGGCTAGCATGTATTCTTTTAAAAAAATGTTTTCTGTTATTGGCATACCCTCTTCTTGCCCCTCAATTCCTCCAAGAATTGTTTTTTAGTATCAGTATGCCAAGAAATCTTTTGAGAATATAAAATCATCTTTTTTCTGATTGTGGAGATATCTATAGAATAAAAAATACTACGATGTTTTAAGAGCATAGCAGACTTTCTGTGTCCCAAAAATGGCCGAGCTCCCAGTGGTGGCTAGTTTATTCAATGTCAAGGCCAAGTCATGGGAAAAGCAGTGTAGCACCTAGTACATCATTGTATCAGAGTTCTGCATTTGAAGATCTTTCCCAAGTCATGACATTACAAGCTACCTTTGTATTTTGTAAATGTGATTTCTACCCTTGGACGTGCCTGCATATAATAACTGACCCAGATGTGGGGCTTCACAAGAGTTTCTTTTTTGGATCCCTTTTGATAGAAGGTGAAGGTTGGCTTCCTAGAGAGGAGAGCCAGAGATTGGTCATGCTGCCTACAGGTTGAGGTTGGTATGGTTGTTATACAGTGTGCTGTAACGGATGGCATGCCATTAACTCTTCAGCCTCCCACAGTACATGAAAGACCAAATCATCAAAGTTGCATGTGACCTGGGACAAGTACTAGAATAAGACTTGTGGTTGGTGGCATTTCTAGGGTGTGGGAGAACACACAGCCCCCTCCCAATTGCTCTAATCAGTGCTTCAGGACAGTGCTACAGCCCTTGAGGTTGGATTTCCTGCCTGTAAATTCTTCACTGTCGACAATCCTTCCCCAGGGATGTGATGACTATCTGTTTGCCCTGGTCAGTGATCTGTCACCATCCCTTGCATTCTATGTTCTGTTCACTAGAAAAGGCAGTGTCCATCATAGTCCATCAGACAGTAGACTCAACTTGGGGGGTTCACTTGAGGTTCTTATACCATGTAGACTGTGCTGCTCCACTCTATTTAGCAAGCATATATGACATTTTATGGGATTTGTCCCATTTGCTTGCCCAGTCTATAAAGTAGAATTATTCTCATTGTCATGACAGTCTTATTACGCAACTCGTGATGGATTTCCCATGCTTAGAGGCTTCTCCTGGGTGAATCTCTGGTTATTATAACCACATGGTTCTGCACACAAAGGCTTGTGATGCATAAGTGTGTCATAGAAATAAAAGTGAATGTATGATAGTGAGCTAAAAATAACAAATTAATTAAGTTGTCAGAATATCTAAGTGTAGTTTGTTAACTTCCTTCCAAACAGGAGGGCTCTATGACTATCATCAAAAAATAAATACTGGTGAGGATGGGTGGCAGAAGAACTCATTCACTGTTGGTGGGAATTTAAATTTGTCTATCCACTATGGAAATCAGTATGGAGATTCCTCAAAAAATTAAAAATAGAACTCCCATATGATCTTTCCATACCACTTCTGGATATATAGCAAAAGAATAAAAATTATCTTACTATAGCAGTACCTCCACCATGTTTATTGCAGCATTATTCATAATAGCCAAGCTATGCAATGAATCTAGGTGCCAATCAATGAATGAATGGATACAGAAATGTGGTAGATATCACAACGGAGTTTTACTCAGTCATTAAGACAAATGAAATTACATCATTTACTGGAAAATGGATGAAACTGGAGATCATCATGTTAAGTGACACAAGCCAGTCCTACAAAGACAAGTATCACGTATTTTATCTCATTTGCAGAAGCTAGGGAAAACAAAACAAAACAGTCACAAAAGTAAAAGGGGCTCCTTGAGGGGTGTAAGGGGGAGGGAGCAAACAAAGAATAATAGAGGGGGTGATATGATCAAAGTACATTAGATGCATGCATGGAAATTTCATGCTAAAACCCCTTACTGTGTATAATTTTTTAAAATATGAGGGCTCTAGCCTCCTCTCCTGAGTTGTACCCCAGTTGTTTCTGGTATTCCCTTAAAAGGTGCTTAAGAAGTTCCCACAAGCAAGCCTGGTAGCTGCTGGTACCACGTGACATTCACTCCTGTTCCCTCTACTGCTTTGGTTCTCCTTGTCCACATCTGTTGTTTACCTTATTTGGAGAAGTACTACTTTGCCAAACCATGTTACTATCTGCTAAGCTTTGGAAGTTAAATGTCCCCCAAAGGCTCATTCATGTGTTAAGGTCTTGGTCCAAGAGTAGTGCTACAGGAGGTGGTAGAACCTTTAAGAGCCAGAGCTTAGTGGAAGGGTCTTAGGTCATTAGAGGCATGCCCCTCCAGGCGATTGTGGGACCCTGGTCTCTTTCTTTTTCTCTTCTACTTCCTGGCTGGAGATGTGACAGCTTACTCTGACATGTACTCTGGCCACTCTTGCCAGAGGCCCAAACCAATGGTGCTGTCGATCTTGGACAAAAAAATAAATGTCTCTTTACTTCATAAATAGCCTGTTATAGAGATGCAAAGCTGGCTAATCTTCTGCCCATCATGAGAATCCTGGTGTCTGTGTCTGGATGCTGCCTCAGTATCCTGAGGAACAGGGTGGCACAGAAATCAGAAGGAACAGATTTGTTCAGGGATGTGCCATGCTTTGTCAGGTGGACTGCAGGGCAGTACTCCTTGTGTTAAGTTTCACAACACAAGTTTTCTTGAGTGACTGGCCTTGGTACCCTAACCATATGGGCTCAATTGCCACCTATGGTGTTTAGATAAGAAACAAGACTTGGTACCATCTTCTCTCACTGCCTTTTTTTTTTTTCTGGGTTCCCCCTCACTCACCAAAAATCCTTCTCACCAACTGAACACCAAAAACTCTTAGGCTTATGTAGGTAAACCAATTAACTCTTTTATATGTTTTGGGGCAGGAGATATTGACTACCTGCAATAGTAAGAAAAGAATGCCCTATTGCCTTCTGCATTTGCAAGGCTTCAACTATATGCTAAGGATTCTGTTGTGGGTTGAATTATTTTCCCCTCCCCAAATCCTATGTTGAAGTTCTGATTCCTAGTACCTTAGATTGTGACCTTGTCTGGAGATAGGATCTTTACAGGTATTCAAGTTAAAATGAGGTCATTAGAGTAGGCCCTCCTCCAATATGACCAATGTCCTTAAAAAGGGGGCTGAGGATTTGGACAGAGAGACTCACATAGAAGGAAGCAACACAGGGAGAAGATGCAATCGGTAAGCCAAGGAGAGAGGCTGGAACCAGATTCTTTCTTCACAGCTCTCAGAAGGAACCAAGCCCTGCAGATGCCTTGATTTTGGACTTCTAACCTCCAGAACACCTCTGGTATTGAAGTCACTTAGTTCTTGGCATTTTGTTACAGTGGCCGTAGTAAACTAATACAGATTTCACACTAAGATTGTTAGCCAAGAACTTTCTCTATGATCTACGTGGGCTATTCCTGATTTTCAGCTGGAATTCATCTGGATATCTTACAGATACTTAAGACTCAGAATGTTCTAAATAGAACTTTTTACCTTATCTTAAAATGTGCCTTTCTTCTCCTCTTCAGCTCCCTAGTCTTCTAAGTGTTAATTATGTCCTATATTGTGGCAGGTGTATTGAGCATGGCCCTAGCACCCAAACTTTATCATTTGTTCATGGGTACTGTATTACTCTTCTCCCTGCCCTCAGTCTCCACTCCAACTCATCATCCATGAAGCCACCAGAGTGACCCTTCAAAATGCTAAATTGATCCTGTCATTCGTGAAAGGACTCAGCCAATATTGTTGAGGACTTTGGTTGGATGCCTATGCCATATTGTTTTCTCCCAATACATTCCAGATTATATATATTTTTAAAAGATCCCTTATAGAGCTAGAAAAGAACACAAATGAATTATAAAGTATTTTGAGAGTGAGAGGGCCTTTAGTAAACTTACAACAATACTTGGTAGTCATAAGAGAAAAACACTGATCGATGAGATTACCTAAAAATGAAAAACAACCATGGTATTTTCATAGAAAATACCATGAAGAAATTTGGAATATAAAATACAAACTGCAAAAAAATTGCAACATAGATGTCAGAAAAGGGACTAAGTTCTTTCATACATAAAAAGTTCTTATAAATCAGAAGCAAAAAGAAATAAGCAACATAATAGCAGAGTGGCCAAAAAACACAAGCTGGTTATTCAGAGAAACACATGAAACTGGCTAAGGTGAAAAAGGCCCTACACCTTTCATAATGAAGCCTGAGATGCAAAAAGCCACAAGGAGACATTATTGTTTTTCACCCAAATTATGACCCTTGGTAGGTGACCTCTTAGGGAAAGGAAAATGGCAGTACCTTTTAGGAAGAAATCTGTCAATACCTTTTGAGTTAAGGATGCAGATACATTTGGGTTCACCATTCAGTTGGTAGGAATTTATTCTTCAGATGTACTTTCACATGTAATAATACATGTACAATTAATTACTCTCTCCTTTCCCCTTCCCCCTCTGTATATACTGAAAACAACATCCATTGATATTAAAATTATGCTATAAAGATATAATGGAATACCATAGAGTTCCAAAATATACTATTAAGGGAAAATCAAGCTATATAGAATGTATATGTGATTCCAATTATGGATATGCATGTTTTTAAAGCACGTATATTTGCATATGCATTGAAATTTCTAGAAGACTACCTAAAGAGTGAGCATAGTAGCTATTTCTGGGAAGCAAGATAGTAGAAACTTGAAACATTTTATAGACCTTTTGCCAATTCAATATTGAAAGATCATGTGCATATGGTAGCTTCAGAATTCAAAAGCTAGGTTAAATATCTAAGCAAAAAATTAAAAAAAAATCTGGTGTGTCACACCCCTCCCTGAAATCCTTTAGTGATAAAGCTCTGGACTGGGACTTGTGGTGGGAGCTCCCTGCTCACATACCTTGGAAGGCTGTCAAGTGTGTGTGTGTGTGTGTGTGTGTGTGTGACCTGTGAGTGCCACCTGCTCCAATATTTGGAGGCAGGGCATCTTAGTCTCACATCTTTATCCAACTTACCTTTTCATTGTAATGCTGTCCTTCCTGCTCCTCAACAGACTCATTTGTTAAGACATTCCAGAAGCTCCCTTGAGTAAGAGACTCCAAGGCTTTCAGTTTTGGAAGACAAATTGAAGGGAAGGGCATTTTGAAGAAAAAACAAAAAAGAAAAAGAAAGAAGTTTTTGACATTACCCCTTATCCTCTTAAAAAAATGCAAATGTCACCAATGAGACTAAATAAATTTATCAAATTACCTAAAATTCAGTTTGAGGGTACTAATAAAACAGGAATAAAAGGTTCAGTTTCAGCTGTGATTCAAGAAGCAAGGGTGTGCTCCTGGTGGCTGGTGAATTCATTCTGACAAAGCGATGTTGGAGTGAACTTTAAGTGAAGTAAGGGAATAAGCAGGAAGAGATCTGGGGAACAGCATTCCCAGCAGGGGTGTAGGAGAGATAACGGTCTGAGGTCAGAGAAGAGAGGCATATTAGACATGGTGACAAACTGTAAGGGAAGAGTATGCAGGTGAGGTAAAAGAGGAAATGGAGGGTGAGGGGCCAGCTCTTGGAGGACCTTGTAGGCTATAGGAAGGACTTTAGATTTTATTCTAAAGGGAGATTTGTTCTCCTTAATTGTGGCTTTTCTCTCAGAAATCCTAAGAAATAAAGGCTATAATCCCTACTTGGAAGGTAGAGAAAGGAAGATTGAGGTTTAAGGCCAGCCTGGGCAAAAAGTTAGCCGGACTCTATCTCAAAAAACAAGCTGGATGTGGTGGCACACACCTGTGGTTCCAGCTTACTTGGAGGGTAGAGATAGGAGGATCATGATCTGAGGTCAGCTCGGGCAAAAGCGTAAGACCCTATCTGAAAAATAATTAAAGCAGAAAAAACTGGGGGTATGGCTCAAGTGGTACAGTGTGAGGCCCTGAGTTTAACTGCAAGTACCACAAGGGAGGGTGGGGATCCCAAGAACTTTCTTCCCCAGTTTTGCCAGAAATTGGCAATGTCTACAATTGCCTATTGCTAGTCAGTACAAGAAAGGACTCCCCAACCAGTGAGCTAAATAAAGTCTACCATAAATATTGAATGCTCTCACTCACCAGCAACAGGCTGGTGACTCTCAGGACAGAGAAAGGGCTTAAGGTCTCCAGGGCGACAGGGGGCAAACTGAGTTGTGGAATTGATAATTCGACTTGGGCCTCTCTTTCCCACGCCTGGGAAGGTGCAGCTCTTGAGGGGAGAGTTTGGAGGAAGTGGCTCTCACAAGATAATTGGGCCTCAGGGAAATGACGGTGACCTGTTGCCCAGCTTCAGAGTTACATAAACTCCTACAAGCTGGGCCACCTGCAGGGCCTGGAGACCTGCCAGGCTGGCAAGGGCTGACTTATTTCATCTGATTCTGCGTCCTCATTATGCCTTGGGGGGCTGGAAGGGAATATTCTCTATGATCTCACTAGTGTTAAAATTGGTGCTCTTTTCCAGTTTGGCTTCAGTGATCAGAGCTCCGACCCTCCTTGGGTTTCTGACAGGACAGAGAACTCCACTGAGTGAAATGGCCTTCACCCACGCAAGGCCCAGGTCCCTTCTGTCTGCAAATCTCCTACTTCAGACTTGGTTTGCTCCTGACAGAAACTTGCAGCTTCTGGGAATTCCCTGGAGGATTCTTTCCCATCTCTTCCCACAAGGGTATACACCCCACCACCACTGGGGTACTCCACACAGCAGAAGCCATAACACATTCAGTATTGCAAATGATCAGGTCTCAAGGGTAGGGGGTTCTTGCTAAACTGACTTCTTGCTAAAACTGGATTTTACAAGGAGGTGCCCAGATGGGCCTAAGAGAATGTTAGGAGCCTCACTAAAGTTTGGCCAAGCAAAGAATCTTTGTCACTGTAACAAATATATGATTCTACAGGGCAAATATATGACGCAAACATTTATCCTAAATTCAGGAAATGCAGTTCTATCAAGGAAAACCTTGGAGGAGAGGCACTTAAATGAGGAAGAATTAAAAATATATTCCTAATCAGTCCAGGGAACTGATAAGGTCCACTTAGGGTAGGCATTGACTGACAGCACCAGTTCTCTGGGCATCCTAAAGATGACTCTAGTCCCCATTGCACAGATGAGAGGCCAGGGTCCAATAGGAATAGGTGACATGTAGAAAGTGGCCCAGGTTTTGTAGGACAGGGGCCACCTCTCCCATCCCAAGCCTCCCATCTTTCATGGGACATTTCAGGAGGAGATGGTCTTAGTATCTTTCAGAAGTAGAGGTGGAGAGAATCCTCAGAGGAGCAGCTAACTAGAAGAAAGCTTTTCCTTCTCATTCAGGTATAGGTGTTCTTCTCTTTCTATACACCTGGGCGATGCCCAAGGATGTTAATAAGCTTAATGGTTATGCTGACTTGAGCACTGTTGAGCACTGCCTTCAGGAATGCCAAGTTCACCCTTGAAACCTGATCATTCTTAATGTCTGAGCTGATCTCATCTCCACCCCACAGATGATGTCTGGTCATTGCTTGTAAACTTTCGAGTAGCACCTCTCCAGACCCCACACAGAAATGTAATAAGGTTAGTAGTATGCTTAAATCACAGAGGGGTGGGTGTGACGCATAGTTCAGATTTTAAATAGTTTGTTGGATAATCCATGGGGTGGTGTGGGGGGTAGAATCAGGTGTGAGTGTACTTAAGACCTGAATCCTAAGATGTCAACTCCCAGGCTCAAGAGTAACAGATGGTAGTTCCTAAATTGTTTTCTGATGACAATGACTCTGGCTCATTGCAGGGCTTTTGTTTTGTGAAGAGGTGCTATGAAAGTTGGGATTCTGTCACTATAAAGAGCCTCTTCTGTTCTTCCCTCTCATAGGCTTCAACTAACCATCTTTAATAAACACGTCAGAAATCTTTAAGGGAACCATTTATAGGAGCTCCAAGTTGTTTTCTGCCAAGGTGCCATTGGCTGAGCCTGTGGGGTGGGGATGTATCCAGACCTCAAGAACCCTGCCTCAGCCTGGACTCTCTTTAAATGCGGAGTCCCTGTACCAGGGCTTTAGATATAGATTTCTGGCCCTGCCCCAGGTCATTCTGTGTCTCTCTGGAGACTGTCTAGTTCTGGTATTATGGTCCTTCTTCAGGAAGTTCTGAGGCTACATGCTCAGGTCCTCTCCAGAACTTGGGGCAGCTGGAGCAGCAGGGATCCATCATCTGGGGCAGGGATCTTTGGATGGATTATGTTAGACTCTTATCTACCTCTGTGTTTGTTTCTTGCTGTTTTAGTGGCTGTATGCACTGAAAAAGAACAGGAAAAATTATTACTAGTTTGTATGGTATGGTGAGCTAGCCCAGATCTTTTAATCACTGAAGGAATGGATTTAAAAATCACCTCCTAAACAGCAAGGGGGGGACACAGGGTAGAGATCACATATTTGGGGAGCGTGTATCCTTGATCTTCAGCATATGGAGCCTGCAGCATATTCTCATTGAGTATCTATTCCCCCACCCTTTGTTCTATTTTATCTTGTCCACTAGAGTTCAAGTTCTGAGAGGCTTTTGTTTAGCTTTATATCTTGCCCAGTATATAGTGGGTGCACCATAATGTCATTAGATGAACTGTGGATGGATAACTCATTACCTCCCAGCCTAACTCCTGTCATGAGCATTGCTTTCTTCCCTTTCACAATTTGCTCTGATCCAGTGTCTTACCTGAGCCTTGAGTCTGAACACACTACGTTCCTTGGCTAATGCTTTTGCCTTGACTGAGATGACCCTGGTCTAGCGTGGTCAAAGTAGGGGGGTTCTCCTTGATTAGGACCAGCCTAATTCTATGCTTCTGATATTTTTGTTGATGCAGTGGTAACTTCTACAGGTCATTTAAAATCAGCATAAATTATACCTTCCGAAGACATCTTGGGGGATGTCGAGGAGATTTCTTCATCTAGTCTTAATTTTGATCTTTTGGCTGTTCTTATAGAAAGAAGAGGGTGGCCATTATGATTTTAAATGTATGCTTTCTAAAGGTTTCACATGGGACACTTGGAGTCTGAGGTTCTTTCTTGGAATCCAAGGTTGATCAAGGGAGGGGAGGAACAGATGCTGAAGGGCATGCTGGCATGTATTGAGTGTCCCCTCTGTGACTTTGGTAACTTACTCTAGGACTGCAATAAATCAGTGGTCACCCTCTCTGGCTTTTCCTTCTGGTCACCATAGGGCTAATTTGTGTCCCCAGGATATCCTGGGTGGCTGGGACTAAGGGAGGCCTTAGAGATACTACTCTTGCCATAAGAAACAGAGTCAGGTGGCTCCAAGGCTGGGTGGACACACAGTGGGTTGTCCTTGTCACAGCAGCAAGACGGTATCTCTGGTGTTCTCTTGCCAAGAGCTCCCTGAGAATGCAGGGAAGAAACAAGGCTTGAGCAGCACACATCTGCAAGTACTCCTCAACATGTGCACACATGCCCCGCGCCCCCCGAAGCACACACACTATTCCATTCTTAATGGCAGAAGAGAAGAAGGCCCATGATGCACAGCAAAAGTGAACTGCTGCATCTGCTAAAGAGAGCATCAGCATTTGTGTCTGTCCTGTGTGCTGGCATGAGAGGCCCCAAACACATGTGCCATCAGTACCTACTGGGTCTTCAGCATAGGATCCAACACCTCCACAGGCAAGGGATATTCTTTTTTTTTTTAATTTTTATTTTATTCATATGTGCATACAATGTTTGGGTCATTTCTCCGCCTTCCCCTCGCCCCCTGTCTTGCCCTTCTCCCACCCCCCGCTCCCTCCCTCATCCCCCGCTTACCCCTCTCTACCCGGCAGAAACTATTTTGCCCTTATCTCTAATTGTGTTGAAGAGAGAGTATAAGCAATAATAGGAAGGACCACGGGTTTTTGCTGGTTGAGATAAGGATAGCTATACAGGGCATTGACTCACATTGATTTCCTGTGCGTGTGTGTTACCTTCTAGGTTAATTCTTTTTGATCTAACCTTTTCTCTAGTTCCTGGTCTCCTTCTCCTATTGGCCTCAGTTGCTTTAAGGTATCTGCTTTAGTTTCTCTGCGTTGAGGGCAACAAATGCTAGCTAGTTTTTTAGGTGTCTTACCTATCCTCACCCCTCCCTTGTGTGCTCTCGCTTTTATCATGTGATCAAAGTCCAATCCCCTTGTTGTGTTTGCCCTTGATCTAATGTCCGCATATGAGGGAGAACATACAATTTTTGGTTTTTGGGCCAGGCTAACCTCACTCAGAATGATGTTCTCCAATTCCATCCATTTACCAGCGAATGATAACATTTCGTTCTTCTTCATGGCTGCATAAAATTCCATTGTGTATAGATACCACATTTTCTTAATCCATTCGTCAGTGGTGGAGCATCTTGGCTGTTTCCATCACTTGGCTATTGTGAATAGTGCCGCAATAAACATGGATGTGCAGGTGCCTCTGGAGTAACCTGTGTCACAGTCTTTTGGGTATATCCCCAGGAGTGGTATTGCTGGATCAAATGGTAGATCAATGTCTAGCTTTTTAAGTAGCCTCCAAATTTTTTTCCAGAGTGGTTGTACTAGTTTACATTCCCACCAACAGTGTAAGAGGGTTCCTTTTTCCCCCGCATCCTCGCCAACACCTGTTGGTGGTGGTTTTGCTAATGATGGCTATTCTAACAGGGGTGAGGTGGAATCTTAGCGCGGTTTTTATTTGCATTTCCTTTATTCCTAGAGATGGTGAGCATTTTTTCATATGTTTTTTGGCCATTTGAATTTCTTCTTTTGAGAAAGTTCTGTTTAGTTCACTTGCCCATTTCTTTATTGGTTCATTAACTTTTGGAGAATTTAGTTTTTTGAGTTCCCTATATATTCTGGTTATCAGTCCTTTGTCTGATGTGTAGCTGGCAAATATTTTCTCCCACTCTGTGGGTGGTCTCTTCAGTTTAGAGACCATTTTCTTTTGTTGAGCAGAAGCTTTTTAGTTTTATGAAGTCCCATTTATCTATGCTATCTCTTAGTTGCTGTGCTGCTGGGGTTCCATTGAGGAAGTTCTTGCCTATACCTATTAATTCCAGAGTATTTCCTACTCTTTCCTGTATCAACTTAAGAGTTTGGGGTCTGATATTAAGATCCTTGATCCATTTTGAGTTAATATTGGTAAAGGGTGATATACATGGGTCTAGTTTCAGTTTTTGCATACTGCTAACCAGTTTTCCCAGCAGTTTTTGTTGAAGAGGCTGCTTTTTCTCCATTGTATATTTTTAGCTCCTTTGTCAAAGACAAGTTGGTTATAGTTGTGTGGCTTCATATCTGGACCCTCTATTCTGTTCCACTGGTCTTCATGTTTGTTTTTGTGCCAGTACCATGCTGTTTTTATTGCTATTGCTTTGTAATATAGTTTGAAGTCAGGTATCGTGATACTTCCAGCATTGTTCTTTTGACTGAGTATTGCCTTGGCTATTCGTGGCCTTTTGTGTTTCCATATGAATTTAATGGTAGATTTTTCAATCTTTTTAATAAATGTCATTGGAATTTTGATGGGAATTGCATTAAACATGTGGATTACTTTGGGGAGTATAGACATTTTTACTATGTTGATTCTACCAATCCATGAGCATGGGAGATCTGTCCACTTTCTATAGTCTTCCTCAATCTCTTTCTTTAGGAGTTTATAGTTTTCCTTGTAGAGGTCTTTCACATCCTTTGTTTACACCTAGGTATTTGATTTTGTTTGAGGCTATTGTAAATGGAATTGTTTTCATATATTCTCTCTCAGTTTGTTCATTATTAGTGTATAGAAATGCCAATGATTTTTCTATGTTGATTTTATGTTCTGCTACCTTGCTATAGCTATTGATGATGTCTAGGAACTTCTGAGTAGAGTTTTTTGGGTCTTTAAGGTATAGTGTCATATCGTCTGCAAATAGGGATATTTTGAGTTTTTTTACCTATTTGTATTCCTTTTATTCCTTCTTCTTGCCTAATTGCTCTGGCTAGGAATTCCAGTACTATGTTGAATAGGAGTGGAGATAGTGGGCATCCTTGTCTGGTTACTGATTTTAGAGGGAATGGTTTCAGTTTTTCACCATTAAGTATAATGCTGGCTGTAGGTTTGTCATATATAGCTTTTATAATGTTGAGGTATTTTCCTTCTATTCCTAATTTTCTTAGAGCTTTTATCATGAAATGGTGTTGGATCTTATCAAAGGCTTTTTCTGCATCTATTGAGATGATCAAGTGGTTTTTGTCTTTGCTTCTGTTAATGTGGTTTATTATGTTTATTGATTTTCATATGTTGAACCACCCCTGCATTCCTGGGATGAAGTCTACTTGGTTGTGGTGAATGATCTTTTTGATGTGTTGTTGAACTCGGTTTGCCATTATTTTATTGAGGATTTTTGCATCAATGTTCATTAAGGAGATTGGCCTATAGTTCTCCTTTTTTGGAGGTGTCTTAGGCAAGGGATATTCTAAGAAAATTCATCACCATGGCATGTTTGTGACTGGTTGGAATAATCTTCTAAAACTGTTTCCCTGGATTCCCTGAGTGGAAGAGCCTATTCTAGTCCCTCAGGGCAGACAGGAAGAGGCAAATCTCAAATTTGTGTGACAGAACACCAAATATTTGTAGACAGTATCTCTTCCAGACTTGACATCCCACTTGCTTCAACAATTCTTTTAATAACAGAATCTCCAAGTCTGCTTCACTGCAGTCTTTCCTATGAACTCCAGTCAATCTGCTTCTAGCCCTCTTAGAGTGTGGTGTCCCTCAAAATAAGCATGCTATCTAAATAGCTGGCCCTCCAGTAAAAGACAGAGCAGGACTAATGACCTCTTTGTACAGCCTTTTAGTTATATTAGGTTGTATTAACTTTTTCTCTCATACTATTGACTTACTGTGCTTGGGGTTGAGTGAGGCACCTGGCAACACACAAACAAAGTCACCCTGTACCTCTCTATCCTATTGTTTACATCTAATATAAATCACCAACATTATAACTCTGGCCCCATGTTTCTGCTTATTGAAACTTTTTAGAGTATGATTAAGCTAACCCCATTGTCCAATAGCTTCAGCTTCAGGTCACCTAAAAATCCAAATATTCCCTCGATGCCAGCATATAAACCTGTCATTAAAAAGGTTACACTGGGCAGAGCACAATAGTTTCCTCCACTGGAAACTATCCAGTAGATAGTGTCTCGGGGTGACGTTCAATCAGTCACTGTCCCATCCTCTTACATTAGCATCCACCTCACACTACTCTATCTTATCCAGGAGCAGAAGGAAGCCTCCAGAAATGAGATGCCTTGTGGAATTTGGCTCTATGGAGTTACCATAGTTGTCTGATCTAATAACCTTGTTAATGTGACCCAATGTCCAGGTCCAGGATTACGTGATTTGCTCTGATTCACCCTACACTGGTTTCTTGTGGTTGTTTTTCTCTCAGCATTTGCCCCAGAATGGTCACAGACTCATTTCCCCAATTTCCGACAATTCCTCAAAACCCAGAAAGATGATTAAGCTATTCTCCCTCTCTGTATATTTCAGGACGCATTTTATCTAGGTCAGAAGACAGCAGTTATCATTCTCATCTGATTCATTTTTTATAAAACCAATCTTTGCTTTTCTGCTACTTCTTACCTAATTTTGTTGCTTTTTCCAATCCAAGGATAATTTTCTTTCCCAGTGAAGTAAAAATTAGACAGCAATTGAATAACTTGATTCTCTGAACCATTCATCAACATTGTATTAACAGTAGCCTTGTCTGTCTTAACCTTCTTTTTGCTGCAAGAATACTTTAAAAGGGCCCTTGTCTTTTGTGGCTGCCTGTATTATCACTGTTATTACGATTTTTACTTGATTAGAATGTTTACCCTGGGATTTGGCTTTCTTGACACAATTCTTAAAGTTCAGAGCTATTTTCCTATATTCATTTTCAGGAACATTCTCATCTTTTTAACCTCTGCAAGTGATCTTTTAAAGTCCAAGTCTAAAAAAGGAAAATCTGTGCAAACATACTAGCTTTCACTTTGGGGAGGTTTTGTTGGCAGTACTGGCTGGGGCTTGAACTCAGAGCCTTGTGCTTGCTGTACTACTCCTTGCACACCCCACTTCTTTCTTTGGGGAGTTTTCTAGCCCTTCTCCCTCTTTGCTAAATGGCTTGAAAAATTGCTTCTTCCCCTTCATTTAGCCACTCACATTTCTCTACATGTGCCTCTGTGTGCATGTTTCTTTGTCCACCCTCCTTCCTTCTAAAATTGTTTCTCTGTCAAAAAGAATTAACCTAGAAGGTAACACCCACGCACAGGAAATCAATGTGAGTCAATGCCCTGTATAGCTATCCTTATCTCAACCAGCAAAAACCCTTGTTCCTTCCTATTATTGCTTATACTCTCTCTACAACAAAATTAGAGATAAGGGCAAAATAGTTTCTGCTGGGTATTGGGGGGGGGAGAGGGAGGGGGTGGAGTGGGTGGTAAGGGAGGGGGTGGGGGCAGGGGGGAGAAATGAACCAAGCCTTGTATGCACATATGAATAATAAAAGAAAAATGAAAAAAAAAAGGAATGATGGGAAGCAGGGAAGGGATTTTAGGTAAGGCACTGATATGATCAGCTTTGCACTTTCTTTTGCAATGTTTTTAATTGAAATAAAACTCACTATTTTAACCATTAAAAAAAAATAAAATAAAATTGTTTCTCTGGAGCAGAGTCTGTCTTACTACCACCACAATCTGATCTTGAATCAGAGGGAGGTTTCAACAATTTTAAAAGTATTTAACAAATATTTATAGTTGCTTACTAAGTACGAGGCACTAAGTCTTCAAGATTTCTGTGAGCATGGAAGTAAAGCTGAGTGTTAGAATTTCTGGTTCCTTTGTTTATGGCTCTGCTGTGTACCTGAATGGATGGGTACTTGGGACTGTAAATAGTCTTTTTGGTCCTCCCACATGCCTCCTCATATGGCTCACGAGGCATTTCCTGTGCTGTTAGCATTCTTTCCATGTCACACCTGCCACCCTCCAGAGTAATAGGTTTCAAGGATTTATCTGGGTAGTTTTGCTCCATATTGAGTTCAAAGTCTGGCCTGTGCAGAAGGGTTGTACCATGCAAAACACTGAGATTCCCCTGAGGTTGAACAATCCCATAATGAAAAAATGCCTTGGAAACAGAAGCCTAGCATCCATGAAATTTATTTAAGCTAAGGTTCTCTGATCTCCATTGTCTAGTTCCCTAGAATCCTCTAGAGGTTTTGTTAAGAACAGAGATTTCTATCTGTCTCTGGCAAGGATTCTGGTAAGAGTCAAGAATCAGAATCTTCGTAAGTGCCCAGTGACAGGGACATGCAGCCCTGGTGCTCTTGGAGGGTGTGGATAAAGCCAGCAAGGAAACATCAGAATAAAGCCTCTTCTGGTATCCACTGCTCTCTAAGTTCCTTTGACTTAAAATATACAGCACACAAGGGTGCCATATTTTAGGGTGACAGTCTCTGGACTCCTTCATGACCATCATCCCAAGTTACTGCCTGGCTTGGAGGATCCAATGCAGTCTACATCTTTGGTTCAGGCTGCCAATGTCACAGTATTTGATCAATGGATATTTGCTGTGAGAGGTCAGACTCTTACTAACCTCTGAACATGTGTTGACTTTAAGAAAATCAGTTTTAGGGAAGACATATGGCTGTGAAATATGCCTACACAGAACAAATATACGTGATGCTTACAGCCTAAATTAAATACAGACATGACTAGCTGTGTAAATCAAGCTTAAATACCGAAGGGATGGCTGTTGAACAGGGCATGTAAAGCAATGACCTTAGCAGGACAGGTGGGTGTATAGTAGTCTGTACAGGCTTGATAAGTCTTTCCTTCCTACACCTGGTCTCTTCCTATCTTCCTTCTCTCCCACATCCTTTCTAGCTTAGCATTGGCACTTTATAGGCAATTATAAATGACTTTCAGAGTATTGATTATGAATATTTAGGCAAATGTTCAGATTTCTTTCTAGTTGTTACTGACTTTAAATGGTCCCAGTTCTTGGTGTTCTATGAGAGTACACATGTGGACAAAAGTCCCAAACAAACCCAGTTAGCCCATGAAACACTCCTATGTCATGGGTCAGGCAGGCCTGTCCTCTGCCTTTCTATCCTCTTTCATAGAGTTTCTGGCTCTTAATTTCATTTAACCACATTTGAGCTACAAAATTTAGCAGGCACAGATAGGGGCAGGGGGGTGAGGCAATGAGGAATCTAATTTACCGCTGCCATGACTATAGATGTGAATAAATCTGTAAATCAATGATGGACTGATCCCTGAGGCTAGACTTCAATGATTAATAATGGTGAGAAATGCTGTTCAGTCTTCCATCCCCAGGACCCTAGAGGAAAGGGCCTTTGGGCTTAATTGGGTAGAGAATTAAGACTCTCAATGCAATCTTGTTGAACTCTCTCCTGTGAGTCTCCAGTTATGGCCAGAGAAGTTCACTGTATGGAAGGTTTTTGCCTGGACCTGAGTCAGGGCTGACTTCAAATGCACACTAAGACAGAGTTTGAGGTGGCCTGAGTCCAGTTTGTCCTTTTTCACGTGATTCTTTGGATATGGCCTACGGCCCCAGGAAACTAGATTGTAATCTGGGAAGGAAATGACTTGTGTCCCTGAGGGAAACAGTGCCTGTGTTCATGTAGAAAAATGACAGGAAGACTAATGAGGAACAGGGAAGAGACAGGGAAGCTTGAAAAAGATACCTGTGTCAGTGCTTTGCTGAGGCCTTTCTCTGAGGGGTCTGGGATAAGAGGAAAGATGTGTCAGGACTGGTGGCAAAGTTAACTTCTTACCCAAATATGAGTTGGGATGGTCCAGGAAAGTGTTGAGACAGTACTTGAGCTATAGTACTTAACACACACACACGCACACACACACAGAAACATTGCAAGGTCATTGGTACCCCAGTAACCAGGGGAGCCTGGTCATGGGAATCCAGGCAGGGTGCAGCCTTTCTTACCTGACTTGCCTTCGTAGGCCCATTCCGTCTGACTTGACTTGTTTTTTAGGGAGACAGGAAACATCATACTACTGTGAGGAATCATCATGGTAGACTCTGTGGCAAGTTCAAAGTCAGGAGGTAGGGAAACACAGGTAGGTGACATAGAAGGGACATGAGTCTCCTGAGAGGTGCTGGCAGTTGGGCTCCTGTTAGAGTAGAGCACAGGGGATAGTCAACTTCCAGAAGCCAGGTTAGGAACCCAGGTCTATGGCATAGTAAAAGATTGGGGAAGTGGTGGATGCCCTTCAGCTCCTCAGACTTCTGCCAGTCCCAGGTGGTGGAGGTCATAAGATTAGAAGGACTGGCTTGTGGATCATGGACAGCACTCTGGACAGCAGAGTCACATGTTGCCAACTGCCACTTTACTAAACAGTGAAAGGATCTATGGATTCTCTTAAAGCCCACTGGACAAGACTGCCATCACTGACTGCAGAATATTCTAAAACATTCCCCCTCCTTCTTGGTTCACAGCCCTAGTGATTCCAGTGGCACTTTCTGCCTCTCTGTTCTCTCAGGCAGAGTGGAAAAAACATTGATACAGATGCCACACCAGTTTAAAAGCAAGCACTGGGGTCTGTCCTTAGAGGCAGCCACCACAAACACCACCACCATATCATGGAAGCGACAGGCCTGATGTCAGGGTGCTATGTGTGAGGTGTGGACCCTGCTATCTGTAGCTGAGAGTCAAGAAGGATGACCCAACACCCTGACCCACACTGGGTCCTTTCTCAGGAACATCTGGCTTTTAACCAGGGCCAAGAAACTGTCATTCAAAGGAATGAGAGGGGTCCTTGAGGTATCATGGAACCTGGCCCAACTGGCAGGGACAGGCCCAATGGAAAAAGCCCAACATATACAGGGGGTAGTGACTATAGCTGGTAGAAAAGAAACATAGCCTTTGGGGTCAGAAGATTTGAGCTTACATTACTCTAGTGGAGTGATCAGGTAAATTACTTGTTTGCTGTTGTTGATCGGGAAATCAGGCAAGGCCATTCCCAATGTAAGGGCAAGTAGGAAGTGAGGGTTGGACTCTCAGGCTTGAAGTGAGAAGAGGTTGCCTGTTCTAGCAGGTGGGTACCACGAGAAAGCGGTTCTCCCCTCAGAGCCTATAGTAGTTCAGGCAGTCTTGCACTTCCTGAGGGCCAGGTGGGAGGACCTGGCTCTGTGGTGGTCTTGGAGACTAGTGCAAAGACATTGTGTTCTCAGGATGCACTACTGGAAAGGGAGCCCCAGGTCAAGTGGTAAGTTGATGAGGCCCTACGTAAGGTACCTGAAGTGATCAAGAACAGGTGGGCACAGTTGAGCTCCTTAGGCAAGTATAATGGTTCAACCTGCTCCAGGCCTCAAGGCTATATCAGTAGACTCCCTGGGCCTCCACTGTCTTGTGTGAGGAAAATGCAGGGGACTGCCCTGAGGGCCCTAGGACCTCCATGGCCCGCAGAGCTCTCTGCAGGAAGTGGGAACTGCAAATATCCTTGCTGAAATATGAATGTAGGATGGGATGGGTGCGTGTGTTTGGACTAGAGCTGACCTGAAATCATGATGTATGTTCTACGCCAGCTAAGTCTCCACCTGGTGGCTTTTGGGGAGCAGAATGGAGAACAATGACCTCAACAAATACTTGCTGAGCCTGTCCTCCATGGACTGAGTGCTTCCTGCAAGTTAGCATTCCTCTAACCCTCACCACAACCCAGTGAGGATGAATCACTTCCTCTTACCATTTTACAGGTGAAGAAACAGGTACCAGGAGATGAAGTAGCTGCATGGCTGGGTGGGCAGAGGAACTGAGGTTCAGACCCTGTTCTCAATCACCCTGTAGGGGTCTCTTCAGTATCACCCCCCCTCACTGCCACATCTCTTATCTTGCTTTGGGTGTTAGTAACTGAGGTGAAGTGAGCTTTCAGAAAGCCACTCCCTTACGTGCACATGGCCTTTGTGGGAGAATTACCTGTCAGAGCTGCCTTGCTGAGTCTCTGAATTGTGGAGGGTGGGCCAGTGTGGAGCAGGAGTAGGGTTCACCTTGCCAGGCTGAGGGGAGGCCCTGTGTGGGAGCCCTGTGCTCTCAAACTTTTAACTTGTGACTTCCTTATTTGGCAAGGCTGGGACTTCATTCCTACTTCTCATCATAATTAAAGTGGCTTTGTGTTTCTCTAGAGCTCATTCTGTCCCCTGCAATCCTGCTTTGGGGAGGGACTATAGACCATGAGACACAAGGTTGAGCTCTGTGGACCAGAAAGCTTGTGCATGCCCATACTAGTTTCATCAGAGCTAGCCACACAGAGGGCATTTGTTTGCTTATTCCATGGATATCTTATCAACCATCTAGGGTGTGTCAAGCCCTGTTGTAGGATTTTAGTGAGTGTTTACTGAATGCAAGTTTAGACCTTGGAAACATGCCCCAGCTTTTTCTTCCCCTGGATAGGCTGCAGGCTCCCTTTGGCCATCCACTCTTCTATCCACCCAAGAACACCTCCCAGGAGTCTTTTGCTGTCTGTCCTCAGTTGAGACCTTCTCAACTTTCATCTTGGAACCTCCCCCTGTGAGTGACTGAGAGGCAGAGGTGGACAGGGTTATGGCTTCCTGGAACCTCTCAATCAATCCCCCTCTCCAGACGAACACCTATTCCACCCTCTTTTCATCTCTAGTCTTCCAAAGACTTCGAGAACATCATCCCTAAATGTGGGCTTCCACCTGATATATCCCCAAAGAAAACTATTACCTTGTATCAGGAATAGGCATTGCTGCTGGTGAAGTAGTCGCCTCGGGTTCTAGTGAAAGCAAAACATAGAAGAGTGATCTTGGCAAAAACAGAGGCATCTTTCTTCATATTTAAAAATGTCTTGTTAAGTCCCTGATGCTGAGGTTGAGGTGGAGAGGGCCTGAATTACAGAAATTTTATATTTTTACTTTACCTCAGTGCTATCTCTCTACAAATATTATGAGGTTTAAATTGTATAAAATTGGAGAGAACTGAAGAAGATAATTTTCAAGCAATGGTAGAGTTAGGAAATTCGAGTTTGCTTTGCTAATTTCTCAAGTGATCAGAAGCACCTCCCTCTATCAGGTGAAGGACATCTGTTCAGCTAAGGTGGCTAAAGGGCAGAAGATATAAATATTTTAAGAATTACTTTTAAATTATATCATTGAATTTAACCTGATTGTTAGCCTGAATGCTATGACATCTGGAATTTCATGTACAGTTGGCATAAAATACACAATCAGTTTAAGTAAGAGAGTTGGCACAGGGAAGGCAGCCAAGAAATGAGAATCCAAACATTCAAATTTGAAACTTAAATGTCTAACAGTTACACTTATCTATAGTTAACCATGGGACAGAGTATTTATCGAGGAACATTACTTGGCTACAGAAATCATATCTAGAAATTTAAACAACAAGGGTAAATGGTGAGTTGTAATACTCAGTTATGAAGGTAAAATACAAACTGTGCATACAGTATGTTTTAAACAGTAAAAGACAAAATCACCAAACAAGAACCACTTCAAATATGCAGACAGTAAGATCAGAGGGACTGAAATCAAAATCACTAAAATGTGTATTTATCCATTTTTGGACGTTAGTAGGTTGGGTGAGGTTTTTCTACTTTTTCTTTACAGTTTTCCCATTTTTAAGGAAATGAATAAGAACAGAGTTTTTCTTTTAAGATTAAAATATGCACATAACTTATTAAAAAGCAGAAGCAAAGGAGGAAAGGAGGAAGGAAGGAAGAAAAGAGAAGTGACCAGAAGAGGAGAGAAAGCTTGGGAGCCCGTCCTGGCTCTTTTATTTTCTATGATCTTGGACTAGTCTCTTACCCTCTCTCTAACTCCAGGTTCCTCATTTGTGAAATGGGGGTAGGGGTTAATGGTTGGGAGAACTAAAGGATTTAGAGATTGTGAAATGTATGATATGCACCTAATGTCATTGGATTGTGCTGTCTGACCTTTTCGGGACAAGACACATGAATTCATGATGCTGTTTGTAGAAAGCACAGTGGTGGTTGGAGATGCCTGGCTCTGGGAGTCAGTCTTCTCCTCATCAGTTGCTAACTCACAGCTATCAACTGAGGGCCTTTCAGTATGAGAGGTCTTCTGGTTCTTCCATCCTACCTTTAGAGCATCCATGGCTCCTTTCTTTTGAGATACCCAGAATTGCTAAGTTCCCTGATGGGAATGGTAGCACTTAGGCAAACAGCAATAGGAGTTGCCAACAGGGAGGGAGAAGGAGTAAAGAAAATTAAATTCAACACATTCTGTGCATCAAAATACTGTTAGGTAAAAACTGAGTCAAAAAATCAATCAACTATATGAATTAAAACTAATGTACTGTTGTCTCATTACCTGCTACAGAACAGAATTCATCTTTAGGAAGGCCTTGGATTAAGAAACAAAAGGTATCTTCAACATGAGCTCCTTTCACTCTACAGCATGTTCTCTGGAGCAGGAGAACAACATAGGTTGTCCTCCTTCCTTTCATCACCTTCCTTCTTGTGAGAGCAGGAGAGTATTTGCACATGCTACAATTCATGTGCTGTAGGAGAGCCTTCAAACTATTTTTAGATACATTATTTCATTTAATCAAACAGTCACACCTTGCAGAAAGGTGTTTTGGCATATGGGGACACTGAAGCCCTAGAGAGGGTGAGTGACACACCATCATGGGCCCTTCTGACCCAGACACTATGGTGTTCACACTTACGTGCTACGTTCAGTACTCAGAACCTCCCTAGGGGGTCAGCTAGAGGCTCTTCCTTGGCAACTGATGCTGCAATCCGTTCAAGTCACACATCTAAAAGTATTGAATTTCTCCACAAGCCATGGGGGAAAATATGCCTTCAAAGAAGAGCCTGGGTGAGGGTTGTTAGTCTGTCCTAGCATGATTTGTCCAGATCAATGGGAACCTCTGTCACAGAGTACATGGATGGAAGGTGTAGACCCCCACACCATACCCTTCTTCATTTATTCTCTTCTCTTGTCTTTTTTTTTTTTCCTTTTTTGTACTACTGGGGTTTGAACTCAGGGCCTCACACTTGCTAGGTAGGTGCTCTACCACTTAAGCCACTCTGCCAGCCTGTCTTCTCTTGTCTTTTGGTTATATCCATTTCATAAAGTAGAGAAATGTGACCAGAGAAATGTGGTCAGTCATAAGCCAATAGCGGGGGAATAACAATATATAATACTGATGATAGCTAACATTTATATAGACTTAAAATGCTATGTGCTTGGCATAGCTCATGATGCTTTATATAATTTAACCCTTTAATAACTACACACATCCTATAAGTTAGGCTGGCTGCTCATTCCTAAAATTAGTGAAGGAAACCAAGATGAGGAGAGATAAGTGACTTGTTCATATTGATGCACTAGTACATGGGAGAGAGCAGTCAAGCTCCCAAGAGAGAAAGAAAAATGTGCTCTTTGTGAGAGACTCCTGGCTCCCATTGATAAACAGATAAATGCTCCCCTCTTCACTGTCTGATCTCGTGGCAGGCATTGCTAGTTGATCACAGCACTCTTTCCTGCTGAGCCCAGATAGGACCTAGCAATCCTGTTCACTATGGTCGATCCATCATTAACCCCTGGTAATTAACCTATCCAAGTGAGAGATAGGAGCTCATTTGTCATTTCTAGGGCTCATTTATACGTGCTGATTAAGTCATAAAGTTTTTTTGTGTGTATGATACGGGAGTTTGAACTCAGGGCCTCACACATGCTAGGCAGGCTCAGGCACTGCTCTACTTGAGCTACTCTGTCAGTCCAAATGTTGTCTTTTAAAATAATTGTGTGTGTGTGTGTGTGTGTGCACATGTATATGTGTGTGTCTGGGTTTAATTTGCATGGACCACGCATCTGCTAGGGTCTGGAAGGGGCTTTTGTTAGGCATCAGGATTCAACACAAGAACCATACAGTGCTATATCTTGAAGATATTAGGAGAATATTTTACATTAAAAATCTTGATATAAATTCTTTTGAAAAGCTAAGAATTCTCTTGTAAACCCTTTCTTTATCTGTTTTGCATAAACTGGCTGGGTCCTGGGGTTTGTATAGCTCAAGGCATTCCTCCATGTGTGCCTTTAAAGTCATTTTAGCATTCTCCTACAGTTTTTTCAGTGCCTTTCCAATTTTTGGTAGCAGATAATTTATTTTCAAAGCTTTTGCTTTATACACAGTTCCATTCACTTGACAGCCTTATATTTGTCCTACTCTAGCGGGTAATATATTTACAAAGATCCAACACACAGAAGGGACATGTTAAGAATGCTCAATTCATACTGTGCAAGAGAAAAGCCCCGAGTGCTATTTTTCAGTAGTAGAATTACACTTGGCACTTGAACAGCAGGGATATTAGGATCCCAAGAGAGAGCTTAATAGTAGAGACACACAGAGAAGAGTTTCCTAGCAATACAACAATTACCTCTCCAATACAACAACTAAACTTCTGTGATGGTCACAGGAATTTAGGATGGTACATCTGATTAGATAGAGAAGGATGTGAAGGTAAAATACCTGTATGACTGCTGAGAACATCCAGCTTTTGGATTATAGGCTGTGTGTAATCAGATTTTTAGGAACTTAAAATTCAAGTTGCCTGGGATACGTGTAGTTGGTGGCAGAAATAGATACAGAAAAATAGTTTAGTTCTACTTTTAGGTCAATATTAAGATGATGCAGATCACTTGGGTTTTTAAATTTTTCTGCCTGGCTGGATATGGCCGTGCAGTCATGACATCAAGTGAAGCTACTACGTGGGCCTCTGCATGAGTGCACATTAGCACCCCACTAGCAAACTGCATAAGGAGGCTGCTGCCAATAATAAAGCCCAAATCAAGGAAATGTTTGTTGCCAATTGCAAGAACAGTATTGGAAAAATGTCAGCCTTAGGATGACAGCCATCAATGCAAAGTCAAATTCTCAGCAGCATAGTAGGATGCAGGGGGAGAATGGGCTCCCTGGGAAGCATTCTAAGGTCTGGTGACCCAGTATCAGATTATAGGGCTATATTCTAGCAAACAATTAGAGACCATTGAAAAAACTTAGGTGTATGGCTGTTCACCAAAGTACTGTTTTAAAAAGTAACAATAAAATCAGAAACAATAAATGACCAAAAATAGGGGATTGGTTAAAAACATTGTGGCTTAGCCTGGGAAGGGGGAATGAAGAGAGGTTGGTTAATGGGTAGAGGAGTAAGAGTGGATAAGAGGAATGACTCTTAGGATAACTATGATGACAACAATTAACTGAATGATTCAAAGTAGTTAGTAGAGAGGCTTTAAAATGCTTCCAACATAAGGAAAGGATAAATATATGAGATGATGGAATTGCCAGTTGCCCTGATTTGATCATTATGCATTGTATACAAGTATTGAAATGTCACACTGCATCCCTTAAATACGGTCAATTATTATGTGTCAATTAGAGATAAAATGTATTTAAAAAGAAAAAAATAACATCAAATTGATAAATATAAAATTATATTCATATAAGTATATAATATTTATATATGATTACAATATATAAATATATAAGTATAACTTAAAAAGCAGGTTATAAACTCTATGTAAAGTGGTATCCTTTTATAAAAGATAGAATTTATCATTCTGGTCACCAAAAGGACTAAAATAAATCTGTTAATAAATTACGTATATGTATAAATTCAGTCTGTCTCTCATATATATGCATATATGTCTCTCTCTCATATATATGTATAAAATCTCCAAGTAGTAGTGACTTGTTTTTTTTTTTTTTTCTGGTGTGACTGGGGTTTGAACTCAGGGCTTTGCACTGGCAAAACAGGTGCTCTACTGCTTGAGTCACACCTTCAGCCCATTTTTCTTTGCTTATTTTGGAGATGGAATCTTGTGAATTATTTGCCTGGGCTGACCTCAAACTCTAATCCTTCTCATCTCAGCTTTCCAAGTAGCTAGGATTATCAGCGTGAGCCCGAGAAATGTGGATATTTTCTTTCTTTCTATTTTTTTTGTGTGTATTGTACATGGTTTCCACAATGAACATGTATTACTTGTTAAGGAAAATATGCAAATTATGTTTTTTTTTAAACTTTTTTTCCTGGTACTAGGGTTTGAATTTAGGGCCTCACACTTGCTAGTGCTCTACCACTTAAGCCACTCCACCAACTGTTTGTTGTTGTTATTGTTGTTTTAATAAATAGGAACTTTATGCTCATGAAGCCTCCCTGTCTCTTCTTTCCACACAGTGCTTTGGGGGGGATGAGCAGAACTCATTGGTGGCTATTGGAGTTATGAGCAGAACTGGGTCAGTAGAATCTTCCCCGTCAGCACCATGGACAGGGCTAGAAATCTGGGCTGTATGGGTGTCTTTCTCGGGTGGGTTCTTTCTTCCTGGGCATTGTGTACACTGCACCTATCATCCTTTGGAAGGTGCTCTTCCAGATATTCACCCTCTTCTAGAGCTCTTCTTCATTCAGATACTCTGTCCCTTCCAGACATTGCTCATCTGGACACTCTCTCCCCTCTGGATACTCACCATCTTCCGCATGGTTTTTCTTGTCCTTTTCTTCCAGATACTCTTCTTTTTTCAGATAGTCTTCGTCAAGCAAATATTCTTTTCCTTGCAGATACTTTTCCTCTTCTAGATACTCTTCCTCCTCCAGTTGGTCTTCCTCTTCCAGAGATGACTCCTCCCCTAAAGACTCCTCCTCCTCCCAAAGCTCTTGCTGCCCCTGAGGGCCTGCCTTTTCAGTAAGTGGAGACTCATCCTGCAAACTCTTCTTCTCTAGCCCTGCTTCAGTGTCCTCTCCCTTTGAAGGTAAGGGAGCTGTGGGAGTGTGAGGAGGTAAGGCTTCTGATGACAAAATCTTTTCAGCAGACATGTGGGAAAAGCATGAAGTAGCAGCAGCAACAGCAGCAGCAGCAGAAGCAGCAGCAGCAGCAGTCCAAGTCACTTTACCATTCTAGTAACCAAGAAAGGAATAAAATCCCATTAGTTGGTAGTAGCCCACTGCATAGAGATTTAACCCCTTTCTGTTCACTCATTTCATTCATAGCCTTTGGAGGTCCCATTAAGGGTGTAGCTCAGTAGTACATGGTAGCTGTGAAAGGACACAAAAAAGAGGACAGAGATTTCACCCTGTTCAGTGTTCAGTAAAGTGATCACTAGAGAATGTTTGTATTTCTTTGTCAAGAACTATTCATTGCCACAACAAACAAAACAGATTGTCTTCCAGGAACTTGGAAGGCAGGGGGCGGGGAGGAAGAAAGAATCATGCAAAGAGATGTCTACACAAGAAAGATATTCTCATGGCCGCCACATATGCTGTCTTCTCTGCCAGCAGCACCACAGTGCTAGTTCACTGGGGAAACCCTTACTTATGTTTCATCCCAGCTTCAACACTACCCATGAGCATCTTGGCTCCTCCAGGAAGTCTTCTGGGCTTCATCCTGTGCTCCATTTGGGCCGTCTGTATTTTTACTAAAATAACCATTTTTCTATATTAGTTTGTTTATGTATCTGTCTTTTTAACCATGAGAATTTTTTAAAGATAGGAAAGGTTGATTCTTTTTAAAAAATGTATTTCAAATCCTTTCAGGCCTCCCTCTATATACCCTGACTCCCCACTGTGAGCCTGGCATCTCTCGTGTGGATTACTGGCTACCTGAGATCATTGCCACTACCCTGCTAGTTCTTTCCCATGAAAAGTGTTGTAAAAATATAAATTGGATCATGATATTCATTGCTTAACTACCCAGCATCCCAAGTGGCTCTCTGTTGTGCTTAGAATCCAGTATAAATCCATTCCATGTTTTTTAGGGCCTCCCTGTCTCTCTGACCTTCTCTCTTCTCATCCTTCCTCCACTGCTCTACCCTGTTATTCTCTCTTGAAGTACTTCTCACTATGTTTATGTGTCTATTTCTGTGTTTAACTTGCTCAGTCTTTCTCTTTGACTAGGCATTGGTATTTCAATGGCAGTGACCTTGTGTGAACCATTCCCCACTCTACTCCAGTGGTAAACCAGAGCCTGATACATAACACAGATCCAATATGGTCAGTGACTGAAGGATGGTCCAGGAAGAGGTGACTCTAGAGCCATGTATCCCAAAGTTTTAAAAATTATATTTATTATGCACAGTGGGATAAGTAGAAGTGGTTGCTCATTGTGGAATCAACTGACCCAGAATCCTTCTGTTTGTTCTGGAGACTGAAGAGGACAGCATCTTGGCCTACTTTTCCCAGCTCTCTGATTGAGGAGCTGTGTCCTAGGTACCCATCCAGAGAAGATCACGTCTCACTTTCTAGCATATGCACCCTGATGCTCAAGATGAGAACCGTGATGGGCAAAGACATGCATAACAGGCCAATAGCACATTCGTCTATGTACAGGGTTGCTGCAGCTGCTGGGTTGTTGGGTTCTGATAGGATTAGCCAGTGTGATAAATGTACAGATGTGCCATTCAGACCCCTTTCAAAGACAGACTTGTGCCCAAGCATCGGGAGTGTGGTCAACTGACAGCTCTTGTCTGATAGTGCCTTGAGGACCTGCTTCAGTACAACGTCTCCTTGCAGTAAACAGGCCCTTCTTGGGATAGCCAGCATTGTGACTAAGGTGGGTTGCCTCAGAGGCACTACTTATCCCAGAGTTCTCCAGCAGGCTGGCCAAAGCTTCCCTAGCCTGTTCTACCAGTACCATCCCTGGACCTGTCCAGCTTCCTCCTCTTTTCTTTTTCAAGAGATGAGCTCAAGAAATACTTTGCATCTCAACAGGTTGTACCTCCCCAGTTTGAATCTTACATTTATTTCCAGAGAACCCACTTGGTGGTAGGCAGCTTCACAAAATGTACATCTGGAAAAGAATTGGCTCTAGGGGTCGCTAAGGAGAAGAGAAAGGCCTTACAGGTAGCTGGATAGTTTTTGGGGATAGGACAGGGAAGAGGAAGCCATGCAAGACAGGGAAGAGATGACAAAGACTGCAAAAGTAAAGATGGAGCTTTAAAACCCATTAGTTAGCATTTTGGGTGGAGTGATATCAAAAGATTAAATTATAGCACATTTCATTACAGATCTAAATTGGCTTTTATTTATCATTTATGAATCTGGGTAGCCTCCATTTCACAACACAGAATGAAAGCTCCCACTGGACAATTGCAAACAGTAGGTTTTGTAAGATGGTAACCAGGAAACAAAACAATAGAGGGACAGCTGACTGGTTAACATCAGTTTACTTCAGGTTAGTGGTAAGGGTTAAAGCAGAAGAAACTTCCTCATTATGCTTTCTTGGACAGACTGGAATCTCCTGTTTTCAAGAAAAATTGGTCAGTTTAGAGATCAGCCTCCTTAAAATGCAATTCAATTATGCATCACTTAGCAAGAGTGACTCCATTCTGGTTGGTGTGATCTGTTGGAGACTAGTGCAGGAGCTCAGTTCACAGCAAGGCCTGTCCCCTATCATTTTTGTTTGACAGTGGCAACTGAGAAAGTGTCATACTTAACTGAACTCTAGAGCAAGAGGATTCTTGTGGCAATTTCTAGGCAGTTAAAAAATAGCAAGTCCTGGGGGCCTCGCCTGCAGTTGACTTGCTCTTTGACATATCATTTTACAGCTCTGTGCTATGTGTGTGTCTTTTCAGGTCAGCTCCCTCAAATGGGGAAGATGTGAGGTATAAATAACACATGAGTGGCAGTGGAGTCAGCTGTCTTTGGGGCACAGTGAGTTATGGGGAAATTTTGGGACCTAAATTTATGTCTATAAAAGCCTCTTCCATTAAATTAAATTCAATTAAGTTTTTGACAGTATTGGGGTTTGAACTAAGGGCACCTTTTGAGTTACACCCTCAGTCTTTTTTTTTTTCTTTTGATATTTTTCAGGTAGGATCTTGAATACCTGTGGCTGGCCTCTTTCCTATTCCTACCTCCTGTTATTTTTTCTGTGTAGCTGGGATTATAGGCATGAATCATCATGCACAACTGTCGCTTTCATTTTTAAAGGAAGTCACTCCAGTTTTATTTTGACTTAAAATCAGTCTCTGATTGCTGTCTACTTCTGCCTTCTTGCTCATGGTTCCTTCCCCATAAGCCAGAGTCAGGGATGGTCAGATCAATTGGAGAGGGTGACAAAGATTCCTTGCTTGACCAAAGTTTAGTCAGTCTCATAAGCCTTCTTCCAGTTCAATCCACACACTTCCTTATAAAATCCAGTTGTAGAAAGAACTTTGCTAAGTCAGGGGTTTTGTTTGTTTTTTTGTCAGTACTAGGGTTTGAACTCAGGGCTTCAAACCCTGTTCTAGGTCTGCTCAGCCCAGATGATGACTAAACTCCCTGGCCTGTCTTCAGCAAGAATCCTGTCAACTAGAATGCCCCCTCCCTCTGATGTTTCTTAATTTTCCATCCTTCCTCATGACATCCTGAGGTTCCCCTTTGCTAATTTTCAATGGAGAAAATTTATAGCTCCATGGCTATAAATTCCCATTTTCCTGTGTTTGGGATTGAGCTCAGTTTTATACTAAGCCTCTTTTCTCCTACTGCAATAGTCCTGAATAAAATCTGTCTTTACTGCTTTAATTGCTGTCTAGTTTTGGTTTTCTCTGTTAGCAGGTTTCTCTAGATATGTGAGAGTATATCTAGTCAGGTTCTCTCCATCAAAGGCTTGCACTTCGGGGCTCCTTACCTTTCAGATTTTTTTAGCTGCTTAAGAGATCAAAATCAGCTGGGCTTCTGGGCAGACCAGATTGCATTTATCAACTGCATGCTGTCATTCAGGGTTATAAGTCTTTTCTTTCCATTTTCTCATCAGGCCTTGTTAAAGACAAGGGGTGGGGGGGTCTGGGTAGCTCTATTCTCATTTGAAAGATCAGAAGAGAAATAGCATTCTAGATGTCTTTCTCTTAATTTTCCTAGACATTTATAAGAAAAGCTTACAGCAGAAATAAATAGTAACAGCCACCTGATTTCCAGTGTCTGAGGCAAGCCTCCTTGCTCTGATTTGAGATTCGGATCTTAACCCATTTTGAGCATGGTTTCTGATAGATTGCAGGTTAATTTCTGTGATTACAAGACAAGCAACTTTTTACCAGATGATTGTAGCCCACTAATCACTAAACTAGCACCCAAGATGGTGGCTTCCATCTAATCAGGCTGGCAGACATTTTTTTTTTTTTTTTGTCTTTTCTTTTTTGGTGCTGGGATTGAAGCCAGGGCCTTACACACACTAGGCAAGCACTGTACCAGGGAGCTACATCCCAGCCCAAACACTTTTTTATTCAGTTTGAGTAACTTTCTTTTTTTTCCTAAAAATTAGAACAACTATTTAGAATCGGCGGAATTCACAAAGAATTGAAGGTTTGGGCTTTTCTTGGACATAGTCAACCTGAGGCTGGATTTCCCTCATGGAAACATTGATGTTGAATCAAGGTTGTGGTCTTTGAATGAGATGGACTTTTTCCATTTTTCTGCCTCTGTTCCCACCACTGCCTGCGGTTACATAGTTAGTGGCAGGCTTATCACAAGTGTCCTGTTTTGTTTTGTTTTTAATAGTAGAACATAGTTCTGTGTTCTCAATATCTCAATCAAAAGGGAGAACACAAAAGATAGGATAAGAGGACTCATTCTTCTCTCCCTTTGCCTACTTGTGCATTGGTTTTATTTTCCTGGGCCTTGGGGGGCCTTTGGTCCAGGCTTTTCTTTTGGTGGTGGCAAGTGACGTGGGCACACAGTTCACCACCAAATACCCATTTGGTATAGCATGGTATAGCATGGTGTTTGGCATTCACTAAAACCTGCTGAATGAATAAATGAATGAGTAAAGACAGTGTTAGTCCTTAGCTATATGCTTTGTCTACTTGATTTACTGATGTGTGCGTACACTTAGTGAAGAGGGTGAAACTTTATGTCAAGGTCAATATATTATTCTAAGATCTTCCACACAGCATAGTAAAGGAGAGGCTGATAGATTTCCCTGAGATGAGGTTTATTTGTAGATCCTAGTTTTTATTCTAAGGTGAACATTCTTAGTCAAAATAAATGAAGAAGATGTAAGTCGCTAAGATCAACAAAACAGAATGCCTTCTGTAAATGACTGATTTAATGATAGACTAAAAAGAGGAAGAATATCTTTGGTTTCCAGCAAATGGCCTAAGAAGGCTGCATGTTTTGACTGTAGTTTTTGTAGGTAAGGGCGATCCTAGGGTCACTTTTCTGGTTTCCATGAATTGAGAGAGGAATTTTTCCTCAGCTGTTCTTTGTGTCTCTTAGAGGTCCGTGGCCCTAATCACTTGCTGAAAAGCCTTGTGCTTTAAACAAAACAAAGGCAAAAGGCTTGAAATTGAATGTGAACAAAGACCTTGGGTAAGGGAAAGGGGCAAGAATCAGCCTTCTCCCTAAGGATGAATGGGTTTACTTTCTATAACTCATGGAGCCCTATGACACTGGGTTGAGAGGGACAGCAAGACAGACAAGGACATGGTTTGCCCACTGGTCAGCACAGCTGTCCTTCTCTCATGCCTCCTCCTGGACCCTCCTCTCCTTCCTGACCACCAGAACTGATATTTCTGAGGAAGCAGCCCAAGGATTTCATTTGGTTCCTGGTGTCTTGGCAGCAAGAGGCAGTTTGTTGTTATTACCATGCTCTGCTGAGTCCCCTAGGCCTGTTTCCCCAGGTCTCTGTCTGGCTTACTCCCTTACCTCCTCCACACTACCATCCCAATGAGGCATGCCCCTACTGCCCTGTTCACTGTCACCTGCTCAACTGCACACTTCTGATCCCTCTTAACATGCCCAACTTTCTTCTCTTTTCCCAGAGCACTCTCACCTTTGAAAATAATAAGGAGGTTATTCATTTGTGATGTGGGTTGTCTATCTTTAGAAGGTAAGTTCCCCGAGGTCAGGGATATTCCTTTCATTCACTGGTGTAGTCTTAAGTGCTTGGAACTCTGCCCTGCCCTGATTATATATATATTATATATATATATATATACATATATATATATATAAATATATATATATATAATATATATATGTATATATATTATATATATACGTATATATATATATTAATATATATATATATTATATATATATAATTTTTTTTGCAGTACTGGGGTTTGAATTCAGGGGGCTACACCTTGAGCCAGTCCACCAGCCCTATTTTTGTAATGGGGTTTTTTTTTCAAGATATGGTCTCGAGAACTATTTGCCCGTGTTTTTCTCTGCTTCCCGAGTAGTTAGGATCATAAGCATGAGCCACCAGTGAACAACTAAATAATATTTATTGGCTGAATGTGCGAATCATGACTGTCTCTTCCAAAGATCTTCTACCATTCACTAGATGGTGTGGTTTCTAGGGCGTTCCCCACCATTTTGACTGCCCTCTGGGTGTCGGTCTCCTGAGGGCTCCTTAACACTCCTGGCCTACAACAGAGCTGGATCTGGGACCCAAGTGACTATGTAAAGACAAGGGGCACAGTGTTGTGTTAGAACTGTGAACTCTATTGACTCTGTTACAGGATTCTCAGCACCTACTCCAAAAGGGCCAGAAGGGTCTTTTTCCATCTTATTGAGATGTTTGGTTTTCTACAACTAGTTCTACTAATTCTTTATTGAACTGCCAGCCATTTTCTTCTATCCACCCAGATTCATCTCACCTATGGCCTCATTCAAATCACCAGCATAAATGTCAAACCAGAGTACCCTGAGGATGCTGGCTACAGAACCCCCTTTTGCTGATCATCATCCATCAGCAGATGCTGTGGGAAGGGTCTGCTGTTTCCATGGCAGCCACAGTGCAGGGCCCATTAGCTCTCATAGCCAGCCCTGATGTGAGCTATTTACTCGCACAATATAGATGAGGAAATGGGGCTCAGATTTGTAGAAAAACAGAAGCAAATACAGTCTTTATTTACAAGTAGCAAAAAAGTAGATTGAGGGAAAAAAATTGATTTCTTCCTGAGCATCAGAAGCAAACCAACATGGGGAGGAAGAAAATCTTACTTTAAACTTTTGCTGAAAAAAACCCCAAGAAAGTCTTTAAGAAAACAGCTCTTTGATCAGCTGGTTAAGCCAGGTTTTGTAGGTAGGCTCCTCTCTTTGGCTCTCTAAGGCTCCTCCTTTGGAATCTCTGAGGCCCTTCCCTCTCAACCCTTTGACTTATTCCTTTAGGTTTCCTGAGGTTCCTCATCTGCTCCCCTCAAGGCTTTCCCTTTCTCTATAGGGTATCAAAGAAGTCCAGTTGCATACGACTTCCTGTCCAGGAATCCCTGCTGCCTGTTACCTCACCTGTTCCCAGTCTACCACACTGACAAGTCCTAGAATTCTGTCCATCATCAGTATCACACTGTCTGGTCTTTAATTTGCCAAGCCTGCCTTTTCTTCTTCTTTTTATAAATCAGGAGAAGGTTCTTCTGTTTCCATATGTGGCTTCTACTCTATGCTGTAGGTGATTGTATAGTGCTCTGAGTTGCATGTGTCCTATTTAATGTGTGCATCTTGACACCTTGGGCAGAAATCACTATTGTCAACCTTTTACAGTGATAGCACAAAGGATTAAAGAACTCAAGAGACTCCTCTAATATTAGACAAGTAACAAGTGGCCACACTAGGGTATAGACCCAGGCTTCTGTCTCCAAGTATGGAGTTGTCAACTATCATGGGGGCTGACAAACAGAATCTTTGGAGACACATTCCCTTCTTAGGAAATTTCCTTAGGGTTCCCTCCTGGGCAGTGGCTTCACTTGGCCTGTACTACACACACTAGTTAATAAACTTCCTTCATAAGGGCAGTAAACAGGCTGAGAAGAGGGAGAAGAGGCAGCAGTGGGCTTCTGTCTTTTACTGAGAGCTTACTATGTGCTGGGAATAGAATAAGGTATTTTGCCAGAGCTCATAGAAATAACTTAACTGGCCTTAGGCCACAGCTACTAAGTCCTAATTTTGGGATTCCATCCTAGATGTGTCTAATCCCCAAATTTGAATATACCACTCTGCAAAATGTTCAAAATATGTCTTCTTTTTAATCTTTATACCTCAAGTTTTTAGGGATATCTTCAAATATTTAGAGACTTTCATGGCCATTATTTAAAAGAACAAAAAAAATATATCTATATCTATATCTTACTTACTCAAAGGAAATTCACTTGTATGAAAAGATAGCTTCAGTTAAAAGATTACTGGACTAATTTTCAAGAGTCCTTTGGAGAGTCTTCTAATTAACCTTTTTCAAATATTCAAAATTTCAGCAACAAAGTAGGATCTTTGATAATGCTATAACAGATGGCATATTCAATTTCTGACAACTCAATTTTAAACTTCAGTAGAGGGTATTTTTGAGGTACACCTACCTACACCCTCAGTGTGCTAAGATGCCAGTGTTGAATCAACCACAAGTCAATGCATAGGCCACCTCCTGGCAGTGGTGGCAGGAGAAATCCCACTGTCTTGCTAAGCTCTGAATCAAGTATGTGATTTTGAACATGTTCCTTGATTTTGCCACACATGTCTATAGGCTTCTTTTATAATATTAATATTTTGACTTATTTATAATATTAATAAATTGACTTAGAAGATCTCTAGGTTTATTCCTACCCTATGTTTCTAAGATTGACCATTCCTTCATTCAAACCCTTGGGGCTGGTTGTGCTGTGAAATTCAGATATATCAGGCATATTGTAGACATAGAACAAAAAGACTCACTCTATGGTGAGTATTTTTAAGTATTTCTGCAGCAAAGATGAGGTACCCGGGGCTCATGCCTGTAATTCCATCAATTCAGAAGGCAGAGATCAGGAGGTTCGTAGTTCAAAACCGGCCTGGGCAAATAATTCACGAGACCCTATCTTGAAAATACTTAACACAACAAAGGGCTGGGAGAGTGGTTCAAGTGGCAGAGTGCCTGCCTAGAAAGTTCAAATCCTAGTACTGAAAAAAACAAACAGACAAAAAAAAAAAAAAACCATACAAGAAATGGGATAAAGACATTTGCAAGTAGATGGGTGGAACTGGAGAACATCATTCTGAGTGAGGTTAGCCAGGCTCAGAAGACCAAAAATCAAATGTTCTCCCTCATATGTGGTCTTTAGATCTAGGGCAAGTGCAGCAATGTGGTTGGACTTGGGTCACATGACAAGGGGAGAACACATACGGGAGGTATGAGGATAGGTAAGACACTCAAAAAACAAGATAACATTTGTTGCCCTCAATACAGAGAAACTAATGCAGATACTTTTTATTGACAGAGGCCAATAGGAGAAGGGGACCAGGAACTAGAGAAAAGGTTAGTTCTAGAAGAATTAACCTAGAAGGTAACACACATGCACAGGAAATTAATGCGAGTCAACTCCCTGTATAGCTATCCTTATCTCAACTAGCAGAAACCCTTGTTCCTTCCTGTTATTGCTTATACTCTCTCTTTAACAAAATTAGAGATAAGGGCAAAATAGTTTCTTCCGGGTAGTGAGGGGTAAGGAGGGCTAAGGGGGGGGAGAAGGGAGGGGGTGGGGGGAAGGGGGGAAAATAAAATCAGTTGTCTAAAATCCACTATCTCATCATGCTGTTTTAGTTCATCATGACATTTGTCACTCCTGAAGAGATCATTTTCACAGGACTGTTCATTTAGGAAAAGCAATGTTGCTTTCTTGTTCATTATTATATTCCTACCACCTGGAAAAGGGCCTGGCATTTAGTAGAAAGACTAAATGAGTGATTATCTCTCATATGATTGGGTGTTTGGATCATTCACTTGCGGTTCCTAATGGAAATGAACCAGAAGTGCAAGGAGAGGGAAGGAATCTGTAATTTTATTTGACTGATGTGTGTGTATGTGTGTTTGTGTATTTTGTATATATATAAAAATATAAAATCTTGATTGATTCATACACACACACACACAACATATATTACAAACTAGGTAATTTAGCCAAGAACAAAGTTTTCCTATGTTCTTTGGGAAGACACAACAGATAGTTACCCTATATAAACCCCATTTTTCTGAGCAATACTGATGGTTTATCGTAAGAGATTATATTGAGTTGGATAGTTAATGAAGAAACTTTATCATATCATTTGTTATTCTTCCTATAGGCAAGCTCCCCTTGCTCTTTGCCTTTCTTTGAGAAATTGAAATAAAGACTTAAAAGGGAGCATTGCTATAACTTGGACTTTAAGCCACAATGAGACTCTCATTGTTCAGCCTGAACTTGCTGATGTGTTTTCTTCCACAATACTGAATCCAGGAAGGGTGTGCAGTAAAACGGCAATAGGAACAGATGCAGAATTATTCAACATCTCTGGTAAACAGCAGTGGGGATTAAATAGAGCTTTCTTTAATAAGATTAATTCTGAAATACGAAGAGCAGTTTGGCATATCCCCACAGATACAAGGCATTTGTATCTATATAAGATTAAGGGAGCTTTCATACAAAGCAATTTTCTTTTTCAGCATCAAAGAGATGCTTCGAAGGGTTGCTTGAATGAGGCGCCACAACAAATGCAGACAGTGCAAAGCTTCTTTATGGAAAGATGGTTTGCTCAGCCAGGAATTGTATCTGCAGCTTTCACTACCAGGACATGCAGGGAATTGTTCCTAAGATCACAGGATTATGGAAAAGGGGAAATCATAGGTTACGGATCAAGTCGATAAACATCCCAGACAGGTGGTTTCCTGGTGATAACCTTGGATTTCCAGGGATGGACGCTCAGTGCCTTCTGAGGCATGACTCTTGGGCAGCTCTAACAAACAGCAAATAATGACCACAATGCTGGAAATAACTGTGATAGCAAAGATCACACCCACCATTTCTACGTGCCAGGCACTGTACTTAGTACATAACAAATGACCACTAAATCTTCCCTTGGGCTCACAGCCAGCCTTCCCAGATCTGCTCTCTGGAGCTACACACAACAGACTTGCTCTATGGTGAGCTGCAAATATTTGAAAAGAGCTTTTATGTTCTGTATCTGCTGCTTTTTTTTTTCCTGTGCTAAACTTATGTTTAATTTTTTTTGAACCCTACACAGGCATTTACCTAGATTGGTATTAAATTTCATCTTGCTGGTTTTGCTTTACCCTTCCAGACTGCTCAAATATTTGAGAATTCTGATTCTATTATTCACTATTATACAGGCCTTATATAATATGCTTTTGAAAATTATAAGCCTCCAGGTTTCCTCTTATCCTTTTCCTCTTTCTTCTTTCCTTCCACAAATACTCATGTATTTTCATGTGCCAGACACATAAAAACTTTCTTGACATAAAACACCATCAGGCAACCTGTCTGATGTAAGTTTGCATATGGCATACCTATGGATTTCAAAAAGCTTCTTAATTAAGCAGGGAGATAGAAACAGAAATTACAGTATAGTGTTATGTAGTAGATGGAAAAAGAGGAGAGTGTTTTTTTCTCTTTTCTTTTCTTTCTTTTTTTTTCCCCGCTGGAGCACGGATGCTGGGCCTTACACTTGCTAGGTAAACACTCTACCATGAACTACATCCAGCTCAGGAGGAGAGTTTTAACGTGTGTTGAAGAGTAATTATCTGTAAGAGGAAACAATAGGGAGTCAATAGAAAGTCAGTGCCACCCCAGCTCTTGGGGCCTAGAGCTAGCGAGGCACATGGGCTACACCCACTTAATTAAAAGTTAGCCACGAACTGTTTCAGAGAAGCTAATTTTCTGGAGGGGGCTGTGCTGTCACTGCCCAGTGTCGCATCCTTTTCTTTTGCCTCCTATCTGCCTGGCCAGGGGGCTCTTCTCCACATGCTACCTCCCTACAGAGTCAAGTGCAGCTCCTAGATTGGAGGGTCTAAGTTTTCACATGGTAGGTAAAGAGGCAGAGACCATTCTCTGCTGCAATGAAGAGACCAGGGAGGGCAGAATCAGAAAGGAAAGGGGTCTCTTATGACCTGAAAATCTCCAGCTAGTCATTGAGAGGGTATCAAGTGCAAAGGGTCTTTGTGTTTATGACTGCTCATGGGTTTCTTCCAAACGAAATTACCCACGTCACATAGACGCTATTCTCAATGTGCAGACTGGCATCCTGTCTTCAGAACTCCACACAGGGTGGATGGTTTGCACATGCTGCAGAGCCCAGTGTCGTGCAGGAGCCTGCAAAGTTTTGAAGGTTAAAGAATAGGAAATCTTGATAGATCCACTATACTGTGTACTTGTTTAATGAGTGACACAATTGTGAGCAGTGGGTCTTCTTTTTGGCAATATGGGGTATGAATTCAGGACCTCATACTTGCTAGGCAGGTGCTCCACCTAGCAATCCAGGTAGAATCATTCTACCTGGGATTTTTTGTATTGGGTATTTTCTAGATAGAGTCATGTGAACCATTTGCCTGGGCTGGCTTTGAACCTTAATCCTCCTGATCTCTGCCTTTTGAGTGGCTAGGATTACAGGTGTGAGCCACCTGCTCCCAGCCAGTGAGTCCTTTTTAAAGAAAGAAATGTTTGCAGCCAAGAGGCTAAAGAGTTCTGGGAACTAGTGGGTTCTGACTAGGTGCCTCATGTCACCAGGGTGCTGTCCCTGAATCTCTCCCTAGTGCCTACTAGGATCTCAGAGACCCTAGAGAAAGCTGGCTGCACAGACTAAGTTGATCAGTGCTGCTGAGCTCCACCTGCTTTCAGGAGTTCAGTAAATTAGACCTGAATGAGAAGTACTGATAGTGTGACTGTGAACATGGTCGAGTGTAGCCCCTGGGGCAATGAATGCTGCCCATGGATGAGTGCAGACCACACACACAGCTGAGTTCTGAAAGCATGACTTGAAGCTGCCAATCTGCACAGAGCTGAAAATTGTACCATGAAACAGAACTGAAGATCCATGGATTTGAAGCTGAGAGACAGGCTCAGGACTTGGGGTGGGCTTCCTGAGCACCCCTTTTCCCTGAAAGGTTAAGGCACCAGTATAGAAAGGCACAGATTCTTGGTTCCACATTTGGAATTTAGAAGGTATATTATTCAGGGTTCTCCAGAGAAATAGCCAATAGAATGTGTGTGTGTGTGTACAATTATGTATGTACACATAATACAGTTATAATAAAATAATTATGGAGAGAGAGAGGAGTTGGGGTGCCAGGTAGTATAACCTTCAGAGGCACACCCCTATGACCTGCTTTCTCCAACTAGGCCCCCCCCTCCTAAAGTCTCCAGAACCTCCTAAAATAGCACTATCAGCTGGGGGTCAACCTTTCAACACATGAGCCTGTGAGGGACATTACATATTCAAACCATAACAGCCCATTATTTCTCTCACTGCTCTTCTGCCTTCTTGTTTGCATATCTGCCCTAAGACAAAAGCCGAGCACAATACCTGATACACAATGAGATTTCACCAGAACCACGTGCACTGATAGATGATGCATAGGAAGAAAAGACTCACAGAAGACTGACTGCAAGTCAGATTTCTGGTTTGAATGTTTCATCTGCTTAATTTACCCTCCCTCATTGGGGGGAAACCCAAGGATGAGTGGTAGTTGGGTTCAGACAGCAAAGGGGCATGGTGAAGAGAATGGGGGTGGACCATGGGACCCTTGGCTGTCAGATTTCCAGAAATCCTAGCTGGAGCAAGGGCAGAAATCTTATTTTTAGAAAAGGTCCCAGGGAATCCTACAGTGCCCTACAAATGCAAGGCATTCTTGTTACTGCTGCTACTGTCTTTCATAGCTGTTTAGAAGTCCTTTAATTCACTAGCAGGATTCTTGGTGGAAGGCAGTTGCCTTTCCTGTGGAGGTGAGCAACTGATGACCTACTTCTGTGATTTCATGGTGCCATCCCTGGGCTGGTTTGGGTCACATTAAAACATGCCAGTGGCAAACAGTGAAGTTGAGAAGTTCTCTTGAAACCCCTTGGACCAATCATTGCAGTATGGACACCCAGTGCACTTGTTAAAAAGTAATTTCCTAGGGCCTTTTTTATAAATCGAATTTCAAATGTATTCAGGTTTGAACTTTCAAGGAGGGTGACTTTGAGCCAGCAGTTGGCACAGAACACTTGTAAAACAGCACCATTAGTCTCTGCTCACCACCTCCCTGGACTGCGGGATAGGATTGCCTTTTCCATCCCATTTTACAGAGGGTCACAGGAGTAGGTTTGGACAGGGCTGAAATTTCAGATCTGGGGGACTTTTTCCTGGTTGATCCATGGTGCCATGTGGGCTAAAAAGAAGCCATACCCTTCACACCCATACTTTTCTTTTCAACTCAGGGCCAGGGGTTCTCTGGAGTGGAAGGAGTCCAGTCTCCCTTTATTTGTACAAGTATCATGAGTACAACAACAGGACAGTGTTGTCCTGTGACACTGCCCTTCACTGGAGAGAGTGCCTCGACCACTGGGTCGAGGTGGGCAACAGAAAGGTCAAGGCAGCGGAGAGGCAGAGGAAGGGAGAGAGGAAGAAAGAGGTCTGAGTGCTTGATCTGAGTGTTTTCCAGACCCTGGCCTCTGCTCGCCTCCCTCCTGCCTGGCCAGGCGGGGCTCCGCAGGAACACAGGGTGGAGCCTCGCAGCCCTTACCTGAGCAAGGATCCGCCTCGCTCTCCCAGGCCCTCTCAGTCACCATGGGAACGGTGCACAGCATCTGCAGTGTCCTGCAGCTGCCTTGACCTCCCTCTCCCAGCCTCTCTCCTAGCGGGGAAAATGTTGGTGCCCACCGTCAGTGGTTGCTCGCGGAGTTCTCATTGTTTGCGCCAGGTGGAACATGGAGCCCCGTGGATTGTGTTTCTCTCAATGAGGACTCCGGGTGTCAGACTGCCAGCACCACCAGCTTCTAGAATTCTGGGGCCCAGCGCTGACCTTGTGGGTGGCCGCGGCCGTGAAGAGTGGGGCCACATAGTCCCTGAGCACCCACCGCGTGGACTCACTGGAGCTGGTCCCCAAGACAAGCAGTGTGGATGTCAGCCCCTTTGCCTTTTTGGGCACTGTCCAGAGAGAACAGGAACAAGAAGGCAGAGTCCACACGCACAAGCCTTATCTGCGGCCAAGGGCTGCAAGAAGCCAATGAAGTTCACTGGCTCTGGTCACTGTGAACGGACCTGCTGAGTGGTGGGGGTGGGGCGGGGAGGCCACACTGAAGTCCATGCTTACGTGGGTGTTTCTGGCCAGTTTTCACGGAGATTTGAGAAGAAAAGGAACTGGATGACTGCCACTATTCTCCTGGGAGTTCCATTCGACATAAACGATCACATTTGCACCTAAATTTGTAACTACAATTCTTTACTCTTTTTCTTGAAGACATTCTACCAAGTTATATAAACTCCAGGTATCCATAAAACCTGAAGAACCATACTGTGTGTGCCACGTGTACTGTGTGTGCCAGGCTCTTGGAAAGGGAGTGGGAATGATGAAAAAAGAGGCGGCCAGTGGAGAGATGTGGAACCCTCATGGTGGTCCCATTTGGAGACCAGATGACTATTCTGCCTCTCCAAATCCTGGTACGGCGAAAATTGGAGAAAAATAGAGAGGCCAAGTTCAAACCAGTGTCTTGGGGTGCAGTGTAGGAGCAGTAAGAAGACAGAGGCTGCTAGGAAATGCTCAAAGAGCTCTTCAGACCAAAGGAAGAATTTGAGGATATGTTATTACAACAAGCTTTGCTGGGGAGGAGAGTGGGGAATTGATCAGACTTCTGAGATTTGAACTCAGCTATACAGGAGCAATGCCCAATTAGCTTGAGGAACTTTTGGGGCCCCCATTAACCTCACCTGAATCTAAGCAAAAAAAAAAAAAAAAGCAAAAAAAGTTACTTGAAATGCAAACACGGCTTCAGGATAGCTTCCTAGCCCACCACTTCTGGTAGTCCATAGCTCTTCAGCCCCTGTTACAGAAATTTCAGTGTCCACTCCCCCCAGTCTGGTGACTGGAATCTGTGATGTTGTCATGGTGAGGTCTTCCACAAGATGGCACTAGGAAGTTTTGCTTTTTAGCTTTTTTATGTTGACAGATTCATTCCTTTGCCAGTATTTTACTGGATACCTACTATGTGCTAGTATTACTCTAGGAGGTGTTAGGTAATACAAATTAAGCAAGACTGACTAAATTCTTGGTTTCAAGTTATTTTAAAAGTTTGTGATTTTTATACTCTCAGAGGCAAGACTGAACAGTGCTGTTTTCCAGTTTATGTCACGGATATATACTGTTGGCAGTTCTACATTTCTGACAGCTGCATGCTTATTTCTCTGCATTGGTGTGGCTGGACTCATTGTTGACTGGGGGAGGAATTAACTTAAACTTGCCTGTGTAAGCCACTGTGTAATGTCTTTCTTTTTGCCATAAAAACATCAAATCTTAACTTGTGTAATTTCAAATTGTTTCTGAGTACCAAATCATCATTCTGGGGTTTTAGCTCATTTGAGTAACTCCATGGCTTTTTTTTTTTTTTAAAGAAGAGTCAACTAGGTCTTTCAGATATCCAACTGCCTAGCCTGCAAGTCAGGGTGAGTTGGGCTTTGGTCTGGGTGAGAATTTATCAGACTCTTTCCCTTTCATAGCAAAATGTCAGCCCTGCTACCTAACTGTCTGCTCAGAGATGGTCATTTTTGCTAAAGGGAAGCTTGAAATCAAAGTGGTAAGAGGTCAGCCAAGGTTGGTGTGAACTGCCTACTCTTCTGGGTTCAATAAACTTCCTCTTTGTCTAAGTTAGGTTCCTAAGGGCAACATCTTTTAGGACACTTGCTACACTACCTGGCTACCTCCAGAAATGCCATTGCTTAACTCTGGTTGACTTTTATTGCAGGCTGACAGGAAAAGGGTCATAAAACAAATGTTTCTGTAGTTTTCCCATAAATATCTGTTAAAGATAGTATCCATCTGATCATTCCATGCCCTTTATGGAAGGATTCCTGAGAACTCCAGACTCCTACCTGACCATCTGCTTGACATGACATTTCTATGTGCATGTCCAACAGGTAGATCCCATTCACCATGGCCCAAACCAAACTTTGATCTTCCCTCAAACTGCTCAACCCTCGGTCTTTGTCTTTTTAGTAAACAGCTGCTCCACTGCTCAGATCAAGCAAGAGACATCTTGGATTCTCTTTTGCTCTACATGTAAATGGCTACCAAATTGTTTTGCTCTACCTTGAACACACATCCAGAATTAACCATTTCTCACTTCTTCTTATCTGGAAAACTTTACAAGGTTCTGAACTGGCCTTTTCTTCCTCTACATCTCTACTCTGCAGAGCAGCCAGAATTATCCTTTAAACTATGATCGGTCATAATACTTCACCATTCAAAATTTCCTTATGGCTTTTCATCTTCTTTGGGAGGATAAAACTCAAGACCTCACTTCCTCTTTGCCCTGATCCTGACTTTATGTCTTCATAATCTGCTCCTGATTTGTGTCACTAGACCCATTCTGGTTTTAGGCATCAATGCATTTGCTTTTTTCTCTGTCTGGAAGACTCTTCTCAAGGTGTCCCCATGACTGTTCCCTTCTCCTCTTCCTTAAATGTCACAGTCTCAATGAGGGATCGCCACATAATTTTATTAAAACTGCAGTCCCTCTCTGAGCTCTCTCTATTCTCTGCTTCATCTTCCTACATAGCACTTATTCTGTATTTTATTTGTTGTCTGTCTTGGCCTGCTAGAATGTAAACTCCCTGAGGGCAGAGATTTTCTATATGATTGATTGTTCTGGTTGGTATCCTGGCATGTTGGACAGTGCCTGGCACATGGGAAATACTCAATACATATCTGAGTACGTGATCACATTCTGTACAATTTAGTGAGAAGAGAGAAAGCATCTTTTGTTTCAAACTTGCATGTCCTCAGGCAACAGGATCACTGTCATACATCATGCAATTTAAAGCTCAAGGGAAAATACTGGAGTTAAAACTACTGCCTCATTCATAGTCTCTGAATCAATAATCTCTCCTCACTGGATCAGTTTTTCATTGCCTTTTAAAGTTTAATTTGGACAACTTTGTGCATATGTATATCCTCAGGTACTTTTATTCATGGAAACTTTTATTTTTTGAAACAGAGTCTCACTGTGTAGCCTAGGCTGGCCTTGAGTTGTTGATCTTCCTGCCTTTGCCACCTGAGTATTGGGATTACAGGTGTGTACTACCACACACGGCTCATGGAAACTTTGACACTTCCAGTAAATATTTGTCAAGTGAATACATTGTATACCACTTTAATCCCTTTTGGAAGTAAGTGCACTATAAATAATAAATTATTAATGATATGGTGTGATGGAGAAGTAATGGGCTGGAGAAGACAGGAGGTTATTAGGAGAGGGGAAGCTAGGGAGGAAGGAAGCTTTACCTGTGGTCCATGGCTGGGTAAGAATATGATTGTGATCCAGCCTGTCAGGAACAGGGGAGAGAGGAATGATCATGCTTAGATGACAGGCACAAACTGGCATCACCCCAGCAAACTAGGGTAAATGGCCACCTTAGCAATGGTTAATATTCATCAATCACAGTAAAAATGTATTCTTTTGTTCCACAGTTGAGTTTATTCAGCTTTGCATATGAACAAATCTCATTTAGAGTTTGTTAGACACTCAGAATATAATTGTCAAAAAGTTCATTAGTTAGACTCAAGTTCAGAAAAATAATCATGAATAAAATTGACTCCAAAGTCATCATGAGGTACCACCAGCCCTGGATATTAGAAAAGAGTTAAATTAAGCAGATTGACTGTTTTTACATTTTTAAATTATCATATTATTGTTGTTGTGGGAGTACATTGTAACATTTACAAAAGTTCTTACAATATATCACAGTTGAATTCACGCCTCCATCATTTTCCTTTATATACCTGCCCCCAATCCTGGAATAGTTTCAACAGGTCTCATTTTTCCTTTTTCGTACATGAATCTTTTTTTTTTTGGTGGCACTGAAGTTTGAACTCAAGGCCTTACACTCTTCATCAGGTGTTCTTACTGCTTGAGCCACTCCATCAGCCCTGACTTTTGTTGTTTCTTCTCTTCTCAGCATTGACTTTGGCAGAGCAACTATAAAACTGAGGATAGCAAATACAGACAGACTCTGTATCTGCCAGTACGTAACACCTTGAATTCCCAGGTACTTGGAGTTAGGTCACTGTTCACGTGGCCCTGAATCAGCATGGATGTGAACTGACCTTCCTGCCATCTGTGCCCCATCTCTCCTCCTTCATTCCCTAAATAGGACTTTCCATCCTCTCCAGCCATTGGCCCCTCAATTACTCATTCCAAGGCCAATTCCTTAGGTTGCTGGTGGCAATAAGAGAACCCAGAGCCTGACTGAAGTTTCCAGAGACAACATCTATTGCTTCCTAGCATCTGCCTGCCACTCTAGCATTGAGCCAAATGAGGTCAGGCCGATAACAATTGTTTTCATAAAACCTGGCTGGTGACTCTCTTTACCACACATTGTTCCAGGTGACAGCAAATGGACTCATTCAGAATCCATTTGAACATCTTTCAGAGATTATAATTTTGTGAGTGCTCTGCAAATGCCAGGGCTGCCTTTTCTCCTCACAAAGCTAGGTACCATATTTTCCTCCTTTAGAGACCAGGTGAGGGACTTTGCTTTAACCCTTGCCAGGGTCTTAAATCCTTACTGAACTCTGCATCATATTTGCCTAGTGCTTACTGGTTCTTATTCTTATCTGGATTTCTACCTTCTTCTTCCAAGGGCAGCTAGATCTGATGATCAAACCTCAGAGGACTTTTTCTAATGGACCACAAGGGTGAGAAAACATTCTGAAAACACTGCCTTTTCATATATTAATGCTCTGCTTTTCCTTTCCCTTGGGTCGATCTCTAATTGAAGAATGGAAGAACACCTTTGATTCCGGATATTTCCCTTATTTATCATGGAGCCCTTGTTCCCACCTGGCCATAAGGAATTGTAGTCCAGAGTGATAGAGGCCAGGAATTATCTTCAGGCCCAGAAATGTAGGAAGAACCAACAACTTGCCTCTACTGTATAGAGCACTTGACAACATTTGAGGGTCTCACAAGGAAAAAGTAATTCCTGAAGAATAGAAAAAAAAAGGTGGGGGAGAGGGATCTCTCATTATGATAGCTCTTTGGTTGTAGAACAGATGTAATTCCTGCTGTATGTGGTGGCCCATATGAAAGATTTTTTTTGGTCTTCTTGTGTTACATCCTGCCTGGGAAATTTAAATCCTTAATAAGCTAGAGGGTAAAAAGGTATGGTCCAAGTTCCTTCACTTTATTTTTAGCAGGATGGCTGCCTTGTGTTTGTGGTACTCATCCATTATATCTACTCTTGTGGGAGGCCAAGTACAATAAGGTCCCTGTGGCTGGTGAGGACAAGGTCTCAGTCAGACACCCCACTGTGGGATCATTGATGAAGTTCCTTGAGCAGAACAGATAAATGCCAACTCCAAGGACATTTTTCTCTGGGACATTGGATGCCTGGTCTGTAGCAAGCTCCCCCACATCCCAGCCTAAGAGCCCTCTGCTACCTTCCTGGATGGACCAAGACACACATGCTACCAGAATTCCCAATCCTGCCCCATTGCTGGGTGGCAGTTGGTAGCAAGCCTTCTTCACAGTTCTTCCCAGATCCCTTAAAAAAAAAACTCCCTGGAAACTTCTGAAAGAAACTTCTTTTTGCTATACCTGTTTCTGTAAGACTCTGGCTCAATTTATAGTGATTTGGGTAGAGGTGGACTCACATCATTGACCTTATCAGCAAAACCAATGTGGGAATTTAAAAAAGATACCTTTCCCTGGCCAGGCATAGTGGCACATGCCTGTCATCTCAGCACTCGGGATGCAGAGGCAGGAAGATTTGGAGTTTGAGGCTAGCCTGGGATATATTGGGTGACCCTGCCTCAACAACAAACAACCCCAGAGAATTGTCTTTTGGGAATCAAGAAATGCTTGTACTTCAAGACAAACCTTTGCTGTAATAAAAGGATGCTTAGGCTTAGGTTGCCCTTGGATATGAGGTCTTTGGGGATGAAAGCAGAGTTCTGTTAACTTGAAGCTGGTCTGCTGCGGGGTGTGAACGGTTCTATGGAACTGGGAGGTGCTATTTGTCTACTTGCTCACTTGGTTCACCTGGTGCACAATATAAGAGCCTTTGAATTATTATCTCAAAATATGAACAGTTTTTTATAATCTGTTCTAGGGGATGATGAGCTCATCAAGGGAAGAAAGTTGCCTGACTTTGAGAGAGCTGGGTTGTGATTGGTGATCGAGCTCCAGTGATTTATGGTCCCTTTTAATGCAGTTGGGATTGGGAGCGAAGGTCAGAGTGGGTATTTTAGTAGATGTATGAGAGTGGATTTTAGATATAAATTATGCAACACTTGAAGCTCAACACAGATACAAATTGAGCAGCTCCTTTGTGGTGTTTAGGGAATTACGACTGATTTGTGGTCTGCTTATGAATGGGAATGGTCACCCTTCCGTTATGAAAGCATTTGTCACATTAGGACACCCATAATTAATTAGGGGTTCATGTGGTGTGGTCATGAATGGGAATACTTGGTGTTTTGACCCCCGAACTTTGTGTTCCTGCCCACAAGGCCTCCATGATAGGCTCCTTTCATAGTTCACGTGGGAATCATTAGATTCTGTCTCTGAGTGCTGCACACCACACTTTCATGTGCCATTAAAACCAGAGATTGTTCCTGTTGCTGTTGGGAAGCTGATACTTCCTAAGACAAGTCTAAGACTATATTTGGTTCCAATTCAAGATTTAACTAAGACCTCTGGTTAATGATTTTGTTTTCTAAACATTTGGATAGAATTGATTTAGCTTTTCCATTAGGAGGTTATAAAGGATTCTAAACAACTCAGCTTTTATCCAGCCAAGTTAATTAAATGATGGAAAACTTAAAGCTACATAGCAGCCAGAAATTTCCCTCTGGCATTACTAATCTGTGGTGTCCCCTTCCTATGGTAGTATGGGTGCCCTGAAGCTTTGACTTGAGTTGTTTCTGAAAGAGCAGAAGCCTCAGGAACCAAGGTCATTATTTTTGCATGAGGTATTTAATGCTAAGCATAAATAAATACTGGAGTCTGGGCTCCTGGGCAAGCCAAGACTTCATTTTGAAATCCCAGGAGGCTGGCTCCCCACATCTTTTTAGAAAGATGGCAGCTTAGCCTGGGGGCGGGGCTCAGTGGTAGAGGCCAGCCTAGCAAGTGTCAGGCCCCGAATTCAATCCCCAGTATTGAAAGAAAAATAGTTGGGAGCTTCAGCCTGTGAAAGGTTGGGGAAACCATTGCAGAGGATTCTGCATGAAGACTTGTTTCTCCTCCATTCCTATGAGGATCCAGTGCTGTCTCATCTTACAGAATCTTTATTTCTAGGTCTCTGAGTGGCAAGGCCTGCCAGTTACATCCATTTGTCCCTGAAGTATTGCGAGAATTTTTCACTTACGTGTCTCAGAGTGACCTCAATGCACTCCAGGATGCAATTATTAAGAGACATATAGATTTTTGTGAGCTTTGGAGCCTGCCATTAAAGTTTTTCAGTTCATTTGTCTAAAACAGATAAATCAAAATACTGCCTTCCGTATAGTCATCACTTTGTTTTCCAGGGAAAGCTAGAAAACTTTCTCTTTCCTCTGCAAGAGGAAGGGGAATTTTTCTATTTCATCTTGATAGCCCATTCCTCTGTTTTTTTTCTTTTCTTGTCCCTTGCTCCCCTCTACTGGCTTCATGATTCTTTGAGCTCTTTATTCTCCCTCTGCTACCCAGTAGAGATGGGCAGGGTGGGAAAGGGAAATGAAGAGTAGAAAGAGATGAAGACGTCTTATTGACTGTATCTTTTTAGGTGTATGGCAATGTCCTAAGCACTTTAGATATGTTTTGTCACTCAAATTGGGCAGGCAGGAGCAGCCGTCAGCCTTGCGCCCACAAGGAACTTGGAAGCATTTGAGGGTAAGGCCTTGGAGAGTACATTGAAGCATAGCTAAGAATGACACTGGCTTCCTCTGGTGTCAACCCTGGAAGCCCAGCCAGATCACACCATAGCTGTCCCAAGCACAGGCAGAATATTAAGAGAGGGAGGAAAGGAAGGCTAATTATTGAAGACCTCTTCTCACTGCCCCACTGTGTGATGTTTTCTCGTTTGTGATCTCATTTAATCTTCACTGATGACAAATCAAAAAAGTTAAGTAAATTGTCCATGTCTGTGTCTAAGCTGTGACCACATTTGAATGGAGAGTTGAGATGCTACTGTCTACACCATGCTCACTTGTCCTCATTTTGAATGAGCCCTGAGAAGTTCATTATCTTTTCCTTGGTCTTGTGTGAATGTCTACTCTGGGCAGGTGGAGTGTGTTTATATCAAATCCATTTTTAGACTTCAGATCCAGATCTTGTTTCATAACTTCTGTTCCTATTCCCTAGTGGGTTCACATAGGCATAGAGTGTCACAATGCACAACTACTTCTTGTGGTCTGGGATGGTGATGCCAAAGGAGGTGTTCCAATGGTGGGAATGAATGGAAGGGTTATGTGTCACATGACCATTTCTTTATACTGCACTTAGATATTCTCCATTTTTTATGACCAAACATATAAGAAAAGTGCTTAGGGCTTTCTGGATGGTGGTAACACACTGCATCCTGCTTTCCTTCCATTTCTAACTAGTTCTTTTGCCCCGTCCTATAAGGCAGGTTTGCAGCTGTGTCAGCTGCTCACCTCTGATTGGCAGCATCTCAGAACAAACTCTTAAATAACCAGGAAGGAAAGGCCTGAGCTGGTTGTGTGAAATTCTGTTGACATCTTCGGAAAAAAAAAATGGTGGCACCAAAGCTATTTTTATTAATGCACAAGAATAAACCATAATATTTAAGCCTGGAAAATAACTCTTTCAATCATGATAAGTTACAAGAAAACATTATGCTATTATTTAATTGGAAGTGATTTTTGTTTCTTAGTGGAAAATAAAATGATGGTACATCTCACAATAGATGGAATCTTGGCTCCAAGGAAATGTTTTATGTATCTCATGTGGAAGAAAAGATACTTACAAGTGTGCAAATATGACAGAATATATAATCTACAACTGAAAAGAATATTTGAAAAAAATTAAAAGTAAACAAATAAAAATCAGAATAGCAAGATGGAAGAGAATAAGGAGAGAAAAAAAGGTTGACAGTGAAACTTGGTATGTAGTTGAGGGAATACTGCTCATGGTGACAGATAAACACTGAACCCTCAGAGGTTTATCATGGTAGAGACTCATTTCTTGCTCTCATAGAGCCCCTTTGCTGTGGTGGAGGTGGGGCACATCAGTACCCTTAAAGCCTAGCCTATGAAGTCTCTGCCACCTTCAGTTCTTCTCCTACAAGATTGCTCAGGGTGTCCAGTCAGCAGACTGAGAGAGAGACAGTACAGAAATTGTGAAGACCTTGCAAAATTGGAAGTCATCTTGTTCTAGACTTTTACATGAAATTGAGAATTACTTTGAACAATTCCCATTAAAATTCAACCTCATGGATGAGATTAAAGGGATGGCTTTCCCACCTGCTATTTTAGAAAAGTTGAGAGATGGAAATGAAGCCCAAGAGCCACAGAGGAAGACAACAGAGAGTTCATTCAGGGAACAGAATCAGGGCATCTGCTAGTAGCTTCCCCAATTCCAGGGACAGGCCTCACTGCTCACGCCATATGGACCTCCACAATCCCTGTGAAACAGGGACCACTGTGAGTCCCGATCCTTTTTTTTTTTTTCTTAAGTGAGTTTTTATTGTGGTTATTATGTGTTTGGACATCTTAGATTGGATCTGTATGGTGTATGTGTGTGAGGGGGACAGTTAACTTATCTTTGAATTTTGTAGGTCACTGCCATTTAGGAACATAGCTGTTCCTGACAGAGAGGACTGTATATCATTAGGGACTTTCTGGATTTTGAGCTGCATGCAATGACTAGATGACTCTGAATTGCATTTCTTGAAAAGATGTTGGGTATGACTTGATTAAATGGTCAGGAGTGACCAGAATTTTTTCATCAAGTCCATTTCTATTTCTTCCTGGGGACATAGCAAAGTCACATTTCTCCATCTTTTTTTGCAATTCAGTGGAGTCACGTAGCTCAGTTCTGATCTTATGTCCCTTCTTGGTGGAAAGGATATAGGCCACTATCAGGCAGAGACATACTGTTTTTTTCTCTGCCAGCCTGACACTAATACTCAGGGGGACCTTGGCAGCCAAGAGCTGCTGATGAAAGGCCCAGATTTCTTAGAGACTGCATAGAGAAGAGTCTTCTACCTCAGACTGGACTTCACATAAATGTGAAATAAGGTTACGTTCTCTTAGGCTTCTTATATTTCAAGATTTATCTGTTATGCCAATTGGTCTCGCCTTAGCTAATATGTTGTTAAAAATTACTGACAAATGCTAGGTTGGAAATGGGTGCTATAAATATTGAATGAGTAGTCTTGAACTGTAAGAGATAGGCTGCAAAGACAACTAATACTTTTCTGAAAAATTAAGTACTAAAGCCATCCTACAGAAACCAGGAATTGGATTGAGGAATAGCAAGGGCCTTCCAAAATGCCTTTATGTAGAACACTCAGTCCTACGGTAGCTATAAAAAACTTATTTCACTTGAAATAAAAGTTGAAAGTAAAGGAATAGAGCAAGAGATGAAGGCAAAGGCAAACAGAGGACTGGCAACACAGACAAAATGGAATTTAAGGTTGAGGCATTAAACAAGGAAAAAGAGACACTTTGTGATGATTAAAGGATAATTTCTATATTAGAAATCACACATACTAAAAAATATAGATGCTACATAGTACAGCCTATTAGAAATTTAAGAAAAACAATTAAAGCTGGAATATTTTAATATACTTTTAAAATATGATTAGACATACATGACAGATAAACATGAATAATAGAGAAATTAAATAATACAATCAAAATACTAGGATATGTCTAGAAACTTTCATTCCTTAAAAGCAAATGTAAGTTTTTTGTTTGTGAAACAAAAGAATCAAATATCTATTTGGCAACTTTCCTAAAATCAATGAACCAATTAAGAAATGGGCAACGGAACTAAACAGAACTCTCAAAAGAAGAAATTCAAATGGCCAAAAAACACATGAAAAAATGCTCACCATCTCTATCCATAAAGGAAATGCAAATCAAAACCACATTAAGATTCCACCTTTAACTATGTTAGAATAGCCATCATCAAAAACACCACCAACAACAGGTGTTGGTGAAGATGTGGGGAAAAAGGAACCCTCATACACTGCTAGTGGGAATGCAAGCTGGTACAACCATCATGGAAAAATGTCTGGAGGTTTCTTAAAAATCTAAACATAGACCTGCCATATGATCCAGCAATCCCCTGGGGATATACCCAAAGGAATGCAGCACAGTTTACTCCAGAGGCACCTGCACACCCATGTTTATTGCAGCACTATTCACAATAGCCAAGTTATGGAAACAACCAAGATGCTCCATTACTGACAAATGGATGAAGAAAATGTGGTATTTATACACAATGGAATTTTACTCAGCCATGAAGAAGAATGAAATCTTATCATTTGCAGGTAAATGGATGGAACTGGAGAACATCATTCTGAGTGAGGTTAGCCAGGCTCAGAAGACCAAAAATCATATGTTCTCCCTCATATGCGGACTCTAGATCTAGGGCAAATGCAACAACGTGGCTGGACTTGGGTCACATGACAAGGGGAGAACACATACGGGAGATGTGGGAATAGGTAGAAAACCCAAAACATGAAAGGGTTTGATGTCCCCACTCCAGAGGAACTAATACAGAAACCTTAAAGTGGCAGAGGTCAACACAAGAAGGGGATCAGGAACCAGTGTAAAGATCAGTTAGAGATGAATCAACTTGGGTTGTAACACATTTGTACATGGAAGCAATGCTAGGAATATTTCTGTATAGCTATCCTTAACTCAACAAGCAAAAACACTTTGTCTTTCTTATTATGCTTATGTCTTCTCTTCAACAAAATTAGAGATAAGGGCAGAACAGGTTCTGCCTAGAAGTGAGGGGGGGGGAGTTGTGGAGGAGAGGGTGGGGAAAAGGGTCAGGGTGGAGAAATGATCCAAACAATGTATGCACAGGTAAATAAATGAATAGAAAAACAAAACAAAAACCAAATATCTATTTGGCTATAAGGGAACTCTTACAAATTGAAGAAAGTAGAAATTTTATATGTCACTTTCCTGGATCTCAGTCCAGTAATATTAACATTTAATAACAAAAATTCTCATCTCACTGCTGTTCTCTTCTCCCAAAATTTAGCTACTTGAAAATCAAGACTTTTCTAGATAACTTCTGAAATAAAGGAGAGATCAAAATCAAAATGACAAAAACTGACTGAAAACACAGAATACATAAAAGGAAAGAGACATTTTGGATATATACTATAGAGAAGATATAGATCAAAATGCAGAGTAAAAATGGGCAAAAAGACATAAGTAGGCATTATGAAATAGCAAATACTAATGACCAGAAATAAAACAAGTGTTTGATTCACTAATTATGGAATTGAATTCCTACCATAACTTTATATTCTCCTTTAATTCTACCTTAGACTGACAAAATGAAAAACAATGATAACACCCATTACTGGTAGGTATGCAAGGAATCCTGAATTGCTACTAGAAATATGAATTGTCATTATGTTTTTAGAAAGTGTTTTGAAAATGTTAATGTAATAAAACACATCTTCCAAAACTGCCCTCTTCAAAATGTAATCTCATAGGCAGGTACTCTGTAGAAGTAAAGAGTTTAAGTAAAGGATATTCATTGATGCATAATTTATAGCTCAAAAATGGCAAAACAAATGCACAGGAGTAAAGGAATAGTTGAATTTTATCAGTGTATCAGGATTTAGTGCAGGAAATAGAAGGTACTCTATGCATTTTAAATAGAAAGGGAATTGCACAAAGAATTAAGAGTTTGCATAGTCATTGGGAGGACTGTGACTCTTAAAACATTATAGAATGACCCACTGGGGGAGGTACTTTCTCTGAGGCCACCCCTGAGGTTACGCTGAGGTCAAAACCCTACCAGTGTTGTTCTTGTTGTGATCATCTTTGGGTGATAGCATGCACAGCTGCAATCCAAAATGTGCCTCTATTGTACTGTTGTTTCCTGATACCTGGGAGCTTATATCATGGACACTAGTGTGCTCCAAAAAGAAGAGAACCATCATGACCTTGTCTGGCAGCAGGAATAGCCCAATGGGCAGGAAAATGGCCTCTGCCTCCTTTACCTTTATAACCTCATGTGGGGGTCATCTTAACTGGTGGAAAACATTTACATCAAGAACTCTGGCAACCATAAAGGAAATGCAAATCAAAATCACACTAAGATTCCACCTCACCCCTGTTAGAATAGCCATCATCAAAAACACCACCAACAACGAGTTTTGGCAACGATGTGGGGAAAAAGGAACCCTCATACACTGCTGGTGGGAATGCAAGCTGGTGCAACCACTGTGGAAAAAAATTTGGAGGTTTCTTAAAAATCTAAACATAAATCTGCTATATAATCCAGCAATCCTACTCCTGGGGAAATACCTAAAAGAATGCGACACAGTTTACTCCAGAGGCATCTGCACACCCATGTTTATTGCAGCGCTATTCACAATAGCCAAGTTATGGAAACAACCAAGATGCCCCATTACTGACAAATGGATGAAGAAAATGTGGTATTTATATGCAATGGAATTTTACTCAGCCATGAAGAAGAATGAAATCTTATCATTTGCAGGTAAATGGATGGAACTGGAGAACATCATTCTGAGTGAGGTTAGCCAGGCCCAGAAGACCAAAAATCGTATGTTCTCCCTCATATGCGGACTCTAGATCTAGGGCAAATGCAACAATGTGGTTGGACTTGGGTCACATGACAAGGGGAGAACACATACGGGAGATGTGGGAATAGGTAGAAAACCCAAAACGTGAAAGGGTTTGATGTCCCCACTCCAGAGGAATTAATACAGAAACCTTAAAGCGACAGAGGTCAACACAAGAAGGGGATCAGGAACCAGTGTAAAGATCAGTTAGAGATGAATCAACTTGGGTTGTAACACATTTGTACATGAAAGCAGTGCTAGGAGTCTCTCTGTATAGCTATCCTTAACTCAACTAGCAAAAACACGTTGTCTTCCTTATCATGCTTATGTCTTCTCTTCAACAAAATTAGAGATAAGGGCAGAACAGGTTCTGCCTAGAAGCGAGGGGGGTTGTGGGGGAGAAGGTGGGGACGGGGATGAGGGGGGAGAAATGACCCAAACAATGTATGCACATGCGAATAAATGAAAAAAAAAAAAAAAGAAGAACCCTGGCAACAAAGGCATATGGAAATACAGATTTTTGCCTCTTAACTTCTCTTACTGGGAAGAGAGTGGAGTGGAGAGTGAATGGATCAATCTATAGTAGCTAATAGGTGCATTATGAAGAGTGAATTGGAGCTATACTGGCTGGTTTGGAAGAATTTCTGAGAGATATTTTAAATATTAAGTAAAGCATGATGCAAAGAAGGGCATGCAAAATGAGTTTAGACAAACCCCAACCCTTCCTCAGATATGTGTGCGTGTGTGTGTTTGTGTGTGAATGTGTGTGCATTTGGAGGGTGTGAAGTCATTGGACTGCTCAATTGTCATGTGACTGTATTCACATAAGTGGCCCTAGGTGAGACCAGAAGAACAATTTTCCAGCTTAGCCCTGTTTAAGTTGCTAAGTGACAGAATTATGAAGAAATAAATGATTGCTCTGGCAAAGTTTTTATTCATGGGCAGATGCACATGTTCAGCCTGTGGGTCATACAGTCTCTATCAGATCTGCTCACCTCTGTATTTCAGAAAGAAGGAGCCACATACAATTCAGAAATGGTGGGTGTGGCTGTGTTGCAATAAGATTTTTATTTGCAAAGACTGGTGGCTTCCTCACCAACTGTACTTTGGCGATTCCATATTTAATTACTCGGTTACGCAGCACATGCTAACGGATCCTCAGGGATGCCCATGATCTGATCAAGTGAAAGAGTCATGTTGCAGAATAATGTGCAGACTATAATTTATTGTCACAAAAATCCCTAGAAAACCCAGAAAACTTCCCATCTGTGTGCGTGTCTGAGGAGAAAGTTCATGAAGAATACCTAGTAGCCAGTTGGCTCTGGATTCCTCACAGTAGTGTGCCACTGGGTGTAAGAATGTGGAGTAGGGGTACGAGGAGAGCCATAGCTGTTTTTTTATGTGCTTTTATTTTTTTATGTTTTACAATGAGACCATAACTTTTTATCTTTGAAAAGATAAATAAAGAAAAAAATGAAAAAAGAAATAAATGCCTTGACATTTCTGTCCAGTATGGTCTTATAAGTGAATGATACTCTCCAGGGAAGATTGCAAAGATACCCCTCCTGCTGCACTGTCATTCACCAGCAGAGGGTGCTGGCCTTTGCGCAGGGGCAGGGGGAGGTGACCCTGGTAGAGGGATGTACATTTTAAGAAAGGCTAATTTTCTGTTTGGGTCTTTTATCCTAGGCTTGGGTTTTCTGCAGTCAGAACAGAGGTTTTCTTAAAGTCATAAAGGTGATTCATCTTGATTGCTCTAACTAAACCCCTTTGGGCCTGTGCTCTTGGGGACAGTTATCTTTGCACAGAACACCCGCCATCATAGCTGGGCCTCCAATGAGCTCCTGCTGTCATTGTACAAGACTCTTTTAGAATCTGTGAGAACCTGTCCTCGCTGGAATGTGAAATTTCTTCTTTTCTCTGCAGAAAATCTCTCTTGATTGATCATTCCAGTTGTTGTGAGAAGGAAATCATTTGCAAGAAGGATCATTGAATAGCATAGCAATTCTAAAAAAAGTACTTAAGAGCCTCCGCCAGCAGTTTCCTACCGAGTTAGTGAGTGAGGATAGTGACTGTGAGATGAACCCTGGTAGAATGTTCTGGTGAACTTTTTTGCCCTTTGACACTTAACCATCCCTTCTCATATAGACTTACTGATAATGATTTAAATCAATTTTTGGTTTAATCTTAGTTTACCTATACATTAAAATAATTTCATTAGTTGATGGCAATAAAATTTGAAGAAGTTAAGTTTTAATGGTTAACTTGATTCCTATACATTTCTCAATGGGGGTGGCAAGAAGAGACTGAGGGGGCCCATGTCCCTACGTGCTGGGCTGTGGAGCACAGAGGTGCTAGTTTTGCCAGCACAGCAGCTGAAATGGGGTGGGTGGGAGGGGGTACAGACCTCCCTTTTCTTCCCTGTGCAAACCAGAGGTAAGAATCAGGAATAAAATATACACAGGAAGTTAGAATTATCTAACAGGCATGCTTAAAGGATGTGGAACTGTAATCCCTTTGAGGATTTATTTATTTGTAGCATTTTACCCACTTCATTTGTTACTTTTCATTCATTTAAATCCTTCCTTGAGGGGCATAACATTACATGGATTCTAGTTCCAGTGACCTTGTAGGAAGGCTGCTTTGGAATTGGGCACAAACTATGCACTGTTTCCCTGGGCATGAGTTACTCTGGCTTTATTTGGTTTGTCCTGTAGAAGTCACTGTGTTATTTTTTCTTTGTATATACAAGCACATCTCTTGGCCAAGCAGAATTTGTTTTCATCTTGGGCATAAACACTTTCAATTTTAAGAGAAGCTATGTGTTCCCTTTAGTTCCCAAGACCTTGCATATAGCCAGCAAAAATGGCCTTGCAGACATTTTTGACTTTTAGAAGTCCTGTACCCCTCCCCCACCCCCCAAAAAAATCCTGTCCCTCCACAGGCCCTGGGATGGCAGAAAGAGGTTTTATATTTTTGGCACTGGAGTTTGAACTCAGGGCCTTATGCTTGCTAGGCAGGTGCTCTACCACTGTGCTACTCCCTCAACCATGAGTAAACATTTGTTTTTAAAGGGGAAAAAATAATGACACCAAAACCCAATAGGATTTTAACACAACAAAACCAAACTATAACAATTGGTTTGGGACAAGTTCTCCCACCATGTGGCAGAGGTTTGGAATCAACGGCCTTGAGGATCCTCAAAGCCAATTTCCTTGATGACCACCATGTCCACCGGGTAGCACCAGAACCCCCGGGCAGGGTGGCCTGGTGTGGTGTCTCAGTGCAGCTGTAGCTGGGCTGTATGAGTGCTCAGCACACAGCTGTGGTAATCCAAGGACATCAGTGCTGGAAACATGAAGACAGAAACTCCAGAAGTTACCAGTGTCCCACCTACGATAGGGTGCAACTCTCTTCTCAATGCTTTACAAGGATGAGTGACAACAGTGGCTCAAGTTGGAGAACAGTTTTCAGTGTGAGGGCATTGCAGAAAACATCGCCTTAGCTGGGATTGTGTAGGGAGCAGTGGGAGGGGAGGGGTGAGGGTGCCCATCTGGGAGAAGAAGACAGGTTTTGAGGGCACTTGCTGTGTCCTTTGTCCTCTACTCCCTCTACCAGCAAGTGATGTAGGAGGTCCTAAGAGGAGGCAGGAAGGAAGTTTAATGACCCTGTGAGCCTGTCTATTGCACACTTCCCCTGTGGCGCCTCGGTGTGGCTGTCTGCCTTGTTACTGCTGGCTTCATTTCCTGCAGAGGCGGCTCTTGCCCACGTGCAGGAGCAGCTCGGGGTGGAAATGGAGCACGTGGAAGTTGGAATCACACTCTTATCAGCTGTATGTCCTTCAGCAACTACCGACTATTTCGGTTTCTTTATCCACCCAAATATAAGTAGTGGTATGTCATAGGAGGATTGTGACGGTTAAGTTATAGTTCATATGAAAATAGAGCCCAGCACCGCTCCAAGGAAGAAAGACAGACAGAAAGACATATAGAAAGAGAAAAGGAGCACAATTATACAGGCATAGAATAATCCAAATATTTAATAAATCTTTTCACTCCTTTATTGTTTCTCACCAAGCATTTATTGATCTCCTTAAGCAGAGTCAGACCAACACTAACTCCTACACCAAAGAGTTCCTAGATCTGCAGCTTTAGTTTTTTTCTTGAAGTATATCCATTGGAGGTGTTCTTCCAGTTTTAGTGATTGGCGCAATCCAAAGAGGCCTGATCCTGGGGAAGAAGGAGGTGGCGGTCCCTGAGGACAGAAGCAACCAAGAGCAGCATCTTGTTAGCTGATGCTGGGCTTGGGGGACTTTCAGTCAGTGTGTCCTCTCTCTGTTAGTGAGACTCGTACTTTCTGTGTGAAGGTGCTGTTTGTCCTTAACATTTATTCCCCCATTATCCAGCCATACAGCTCTGATGGCAGTCCTTCATTAGTCCCTTGAGAGGACTTTTCTTTGGCTCTTAGCACACAGCGGAGAACGGGAACTGGGCTGCTGATTGGGGAGGGCAGACACATAATCACTCAGCTTGTATTAGCGCAGAGTGGGGAAGTGACAAGTCTGCAGTTCATGTTCTTATAAAGATGATGAGCTGTCTCAAACCAGCAATTTGGCTAAAAAAGAGTCTTCAAGACTCCAAGTAAATTTGTCACTTTATGTTCCCCTCCTTTTTCCTAAGTGTTAACGCAAGTTTGCAGTTGAATTTTAGATATTCTGAAATTGCTTTTCCTGGCATTCATTGATGCTACAGTAGAAGCAAGATGCTAAGTACAGTATATATTTCTTTTGCACCCAACTGAATCTTGGAATACTGTGTGTGTATGCATGCGTGCATGTGTGCATGTATGCATATATTCCCTGTTATTCTTTTTACTTTGGCTTTATAATCTCCTGACCCAGAAACCATCTCATATCATTTAGCTCTTGAAGTTTTGGGTAAATCATTGCTACTACACCAACTGCTACATGAGTTGAGCTTAGATTTTTTAAATAGCAGGCAAATGTACTTTCTCTGGAATCAAATGAATGGTGTCTGATTTTAGGATTTATCCCAGTCAGAAAAAACTTGAAAGAAAATATTCAGAACTGTGGGGAAGGAGAAGGAGTCAGAGGATATGATGTTTTTTAAAAATTCAGACTTAAAATCTCATGGGTTTCAAAGGGCAGTGTTTCAGGTCTGGGAGAAATCAGAGCTGTCCAAAAGAGGAATTTGCCTATGGAATTCTGGCCACACTGAAAATGAGTGTCAGCAGTCAGATAAGAGAAAGGAGAATAGTCACTGTCAGGAAACAGAGTGACAAAGTGATGGACTGGAGTCCAGACATATCCTTGAGATAATATAGGCTTTAAGGAAAGTAATCTTAAAAGGGTCATAAAAAGCCTGGATAGGCTGATGGATGTGGACATCATTTATTTTTTCCTGTGTAAAGAATGGAATCATATGCAAGCCTGTCCTAACTAGGAAAAGGATTACATAGTAGACTAGCTAAAGGGATCTAGGTGCCATGCCACCTGCTGCAATGTGTCACCACAAATATAACAGTTGTCCCGTCAGGTGCTTCAAAAGCATTTAGTGGCCATGGTGATGGTGTGTTGTTTGCAACCTTCTTTGACCCTTCCTACATTGGAGTACTCATTTGTATCGGAGCTTGAGACATTTATTTGAACTAGTGCTAAGTATGCCCTCTAGCAGCAGGAAAATGCCAGTGTGCAAGGCCATGGCTGCTCCAGTCATCTTTGCAGAACTGAGGACCTCCATGCAGACAGAGGAATTGTACCACGAAAAGCCCACAATGGCTCTTAGCTGCTGTCAATAATGGTGATTATAGTTACAAAGCACTGTTGCCTGAGGAGCCCAAAGCACTCACAGATGCTGTCGCATTGATCCTCATAACAGTGCATCAGAGAAGAGTGAGTATTGTTATCATTTTATAGACAGAGATCTTCACCTCGGGAGACCAAGATGGCTTGATTCATGAGGAGCAAGTTATGGTGTAGAGGTTTTATGATCTCTGATGTGCTGTACTAATCACCCCGCTGAAGGGTACCCCCCCAGATCTGCCTTTCTCAACATAGATGTCAACAGAGAGGTATCTTAAAGACTGTTCTGGCTTCAAAATGGAAAACCATTTATTTAAAGATAATTTTTAAAAATTGTACTTTCACTGGGCACAGTGGCTCATGCCTATAATCCTAGATACCCAGGAGGCAGAGATCAGGAGGATCACGGTTCAAAGCCAGCCTGGGAAAACAGTTCACAAGACCCTCTCTCAAAAATACCTAACACAAAAAAGCGTTGGTGAGTGGCTCAAGCACCAGTACTGCAAAAAAAAAAAAAAAATTGTACTTTCACCACAAAAGCTATACGGCAGCTTATAAAAATTCTATTTGAGGAAAGATAAAAAAACAAAGGCCAAATAGCATTTAATGGACTTTGGATGGCAACAGTGGTGAGGCAGAGGTAAAATAATGGCAGTGAACAATGTAGACTAAAGTCAGTTATATTCTATTAAAACTTGACATTGAGCTTTGCAATTTCTAGTAACCAAGGCTAAAAGAATAACCTGATGACTTGTGAAGGTCTATATCCAATAAAATAAAGTGTGTTATGAGACCAGAGGAGTTTAGGTGTGTAAGCTTAAGTGGACAAGTTGGTTTAAGAACAGATACTAATTTTATATTCTCTGAAGCAACAATTTAAAGACAAATTGCAAAGAATAGCTATTCACTCCAAACACAGATCCTTTCATTCTTGTACTTACAGGCAGAAGTGAAATGTGGTTAAAGTTAGCATGCAGGTCAGCCTTGAAAGGACAGTAGGAATAGAAAGCTATAAATGGCTACTTGGTGCCCGGCAGGTGGAAAACTACAGAGGGAACTTTTTTTTTTTTTTGCCAGATCTCAGCCTCCAACCTCCTGCAGCTATCTGAGTCTCCTTCCTGACTTGCAGTTTTGCTGGTTATGTCTAGAATCCTCAAGTGATCCATAGGAGTGGTTATCTCAACAAGTACCCAGAAGCAAGCTCTGATCCCCAGTGCTCATCAAATTCCAGAGAGGGTTCTTTGCTCTCTGTTGCTGCAAATAACCAGGTCTCCAAGCTTCCTGCAAATTGGAATCTCTTTAAACAGTACTGGACAAAGACATAACTGAGTAGCTCTGTCTTTCTAATCAAGCTCTTTATTCTCAACTTCCCGAGAATTGTCCTTCTGAGGGTTTTTAGACGCTTAGCTTTTCCAGTTCTAGAAAATGAATGAGGATAGCACTGTCCTGAACATCACATTATCTAAAACAGAGTGATGGCATTCCAAAAATGGTCAGAGATCTGAAATTCTCTAAATATCATCTTCAAAAGTAATAGCCATTTCAGCTAAATTTTGCCCCAATATATTTTCATCTGTAGCGAATGCGTGTGTCTAAGAAATTTTGACAGCTAGACATGAGACAGAAAAGGAAAAGATTAACAAATGTTGCCTTAGATAATAGCACCTCTCAAGCCACTTGCTGGCTTTTAAACCAGGGATAAAATACAACTTGATTTCAGTAGTTATTGATATTATTTCTGGCTCTTAAAGACCTATGAAATGAAAACTAAGCTTAAAAGCTTTGCAGTTAATTGCTGCTGAGTTAAGTATTTCTTTTTTTTTTAAACACCTTCATCCTGACACAATTTAGAAAATCAATCAGGGGATGAGGAATGAAAATACAGATCTAAAATACTCTTGGCTAATTACAGAGCACTGTAATAGACTCTGCCTAGCACAGAGCACCTTGGTGAGGCTGAGGCTACTGTGGACACATGGTAGAGCAGAGATAAGGGCTTTATCTATGATAAAGGGGTCCTCCTTAGTCAAAATCAGTCCTGGCAGTACATTTCCTCAAAGGCTGATCCCATCAAACTGTGAGGAAAGGCAGTAAGTTTAGAAATTGGAGGTGATATTTATGACTTTTTATCAACCAACAGTCACTGTGACAGTAAATAAGGTCTCTGCTAGTGTTTGGATCTTGAATGTCCCTCAAAGGCCCATGCATTGGAGGTTTGGTTTCCTGCTTGGTGCTATTGGGAAGTGGTGGAACTTTGAAGAGGCGGGCCTAGTTGGAGGTCTTAAGACTCTAGCTCCTCTTCTTCCTCTCTTTTGCCTCCTGGTCACAGGTTAATGATTTTGCCATGTGCTGTCACCATGATGTTCTGCCTTGCCACAGGCCCAAAAGCAATAGGGTCAAGTGACCATGGACTGAAACCATGAGCCAAAATAAAGCTTTCCTTTTAATAAGCTGGTGATCTTATGGGAAGCTAACATTGCCTCACATCAAGTCTGCCCCTTGACAATATTATAAAACATATAAACTGGTCTTGGGCCCTACTGCCTCCTCTGTGACCTTTCCCTCTTAAGTTGTCCCTTTTACTATCTACCAGGCTCTCAATTATCTCTACTCAATAAGGTACCACACCTTTATGTGAAGTTTGGCTTGTATTTTTCCCCTCAAAGGTCAAAAGTTGGTTCTTGGGAAGCCAAAAACTACTCTTTTTATGGATAAACCACAAACATACATACAATGCACAAACAGGTACACAATGTCTTTGTATCTGTGGCATTAAAAATCGTACATACAGGGGACAATTAGGTATAAAAAATGTCTAAAAAGGCCCTGGGAGGGTGGTGGGGCAATATGAAAATGAAGTTGGAAAACACTTCTGTAGATTACAAGGCTTTGGCTCAAGTCTAAGTAAGGGACCAGTTCTCAGATGGTCAAATATTTGATAAGATCTTTCCAATCTTTCTTTTGGGAAGAGAAAGTCGAAGAAATTAATTGGGTTCTATGAGCTGGGAGTAGTGTTAACATTAGAAGTCATAGTTGTGTGAGTTATTCAAGCCCCGGGAATGAAAGATTTCAGAATTATCCAAGTCACTAGGAGTGAGAAGATGGAGAAACAGGAGGAGGAGGAAGAGAAGGAGGAGGAGAAGGGGTAACTGCTTGCTGGCATTTGCTTTGCTCTGGAGATCATTTGTCCCTGTTTCTTGGCTTTCTTGGCTGAACATGTTCAAGTGACAATTCTTTGGGATAAACTGGAACATTGCCTTGGATTAAATCAAGGGAGAACGCTTGTCACATGTGGCCCTCTTACAGTGTGGTCTACCCTCTCCACTGACTGGCAAAGTTTAGCTCTGTAATCCTTTTGAGAATAATGCAAAGCTTTCCTTTCCCGGCTTTGGTATTTTCTGTCCAGCTTAGTCCATTATTTATTCTCAGAATAAACTTTTGGTGCCTAGTCTTGTATCTGATATCAGGCAGGGACATATTGGCAGTCAGTGGGTTTTGATAAGTCTTGCAGATAAATGATCAGTTCTCAAATCACCATCAGGGCATCCAAGCAACACAGTGTTCTTACAAGGATTAAATTAGCACCAAACTTTAAGAATTGAAGGAAGAAGTACACAGGAAATTACCAAGCCATAACTCTAATTCCCTACCTGGTAAATTGCTAAAACAATCAATAGCACAGACAGTCTGGAAACCCCCTTGGGAAGCTAAGGTGATAAATGTGCTGTAGTCCTATAATGGAGGGTTTGGGGTGGGCAAATGGAGGCCCTTCTCAAGGGGGACATTGGGGGGCTGCCATGGTAACCTCAGCAATGCACTCCTTCTGTCTCATGGCAGTAGGTCTGGAATGTATTGGTCTAATTGGTTGGAAGCAACAAAGAGCAGGGTTCACAGAGGGGTTGTCTGAGGTTTTCTATAGCAGATCACATGATCATGAACCTGTTTGTGTTCAGTCACATGAATTTTTCATTGATAACAATGGTGAGCGGAGAGAGTCCCTGCTGGGCAAATGAGTACTACACTTGATTTAAACATGAATCAGGTCCCTTTAAGGCTTCATTTTTATCTTCTTTTTGGTCACTAATCCTTTACACTGTCCCAAGGTTACAGTATGCTTTTAGCATTATAGGATGTTAAGGTCTCAAGTTGGCAAAATGCATTGCGTTGAACTTGGATTATGCTAATTAATCCATCCTGACTGGCATAACACCCGGCAATGGTTAGTTATACGAGGATAGTGGGGGACAGGTGGTCAGTCCCCGTAGCCTGTGCATTCATGTAGAACAAACAACTTGAAGCAAGCTTTGTTTTTCTCCTCCAAATCTCAAGTAGGCTGCCCCTTACAGACAGGTGGTTGCATGTGGTCACATGGAGATCTTGTATTGAATACCCAGGGTTGAGGGTGACAGTCGAATGACAGTTGGGGATCCCTTTGGGCACACTGTCTAGAAGAGGACGCTGTGGAATAGTGACACCATTGCTACATCCAAAGCCAGAAAACTTGGCTTTAAACCTCAGTGCCACCAAATGCTATTTGAATGACCTTGGACAAATCACTAACATCAATTTGGCCTGAATTTCTTCTGTTAAATGGAGATAATTCTTCCTCACTTACAAATAAGATTTTGTGTGGAGAATGGTGATGCACCCTTATAATCCCAGCACTGGGGAGTTAGAGGCAGGAGAATCACAACTTGATGCCATCCTGGGCTATGTATCGAGATCTTATTGCAGCCCCCTGCCCAGCCCCCCAAAAGAGATTGTTATGTGGAAGATATTGGCAAGTTGCTTAGTTTGATTTTTAAAGTGATACCTGCCAGGTTTTGGCTAGGGAACACAGCTCCCCTGCTTCTCAGGAAATATGTGATGCTAAGGACTATAGGAGGAGCCAGCCATGTCTGTTTTCGTGAAGTGACTTAAGGAATCTCCTTGCTGAATAAAGGATCCTATCCTGTTCGTTATTTTCCCATGCAGACATGATGCTGAAGTAGTCTGTGTCATTTTTACTACCATTGTTTTGGGAACTCAGTTGCATGGCCTCAACCTAGCTCATGGGGGCTGGGAAACACAGTTTCTGGTCAGGGAGTTACTTCCCAGCAATATCCTCACACTATGGCCAGTCAGGATTGCACGCTCCTAATGAACAATAAGCTACCATGGGCTTCCTGAGACATGTACGAGACTCCTGGCATGTGGAAGAGAAGGGGAAAGGAGAACAAGTTGGTTGATCCACCAAAAACCGTTTTCTTGCTATTATAAAAAAAGCAGATCTATAGCACCTGACCTCTTAGGCCTGCTTTTAAAGTCCACTCCCTGAGAGAAGTTAAAACACCACTTGACAACCATTTGATTTCCCATTCACGTAAAGCAGCATTTTCATTGCACTGAGGGACATGTCTATGGATACAAGTGGGTACACCCTTAGAAAGGAGAATTTTAGCTCTGATGGGATTCGTAAGGGAGGCATGTTTTTCTTTCCATTTATCATGCTGGGGAATTGATAAGCAGAGACATTTAAGAGCCTTGGCTCAAAGCTATCTTGGCTCAATAGCCTGCCAGGGAACAGGACCCAGGAGTCCAGTAACCTCAACTCATTCACTACACAGATGAATCTACACTTTCCAACCCTAACGTCTGCAGTCAACTGCAGTCTTTTTGTTACCCTGGCCACGTAAGTAAATAAATATCTTCTGCTTCACACTCCCCCCATTTCTTTTTAATGTTGACTGCCATAACGCTAAGGCTACTTTTTGTGGAAAGCCACTTGCTATGTTACTGCTTTGTGACTGGAAATTTTGAGATATTTCCTCTACTTAATTCCCTAGGAAAACCAGCAGTCACTAGAGCCAGAACCTGCAATAGCAGGAATGACAGGTCTAGACTGGGTACAGTCCTTCTGTTTGTCCTTCCTGGAGTCCTGGCATTCATAATGATCTGCATTCCTGGACACAATACTTTTTCTCATGCCTCCCTATGAAGAGTTGAGCTGAAATGGAATTTCCCTTAATGATTTAGGTGAAAGAAGTTTCACAGAATCAATTTCAATTTTAAGAGCACCTTGAGAATTACTGGCAGTTTGTAAGTTTTATTGTTTTGAATTAATAGGCATTTTTCAAGCCAAGATTCTAGAGTTCAGATCGTCATTTTTTCCTTCTTGGCTTCATTTCAATGATAATAGAAAATGATCTTAAGTGAACCTTCTGAATGATACACTTTGCCGCTGAATTATTCTCACGGAAATATAGTCCTCTTTAGCCATTTGAGCTGCTATAGTTCAGGGTTGAGGGTCTGGTCCTGTTTTCAAGGAATTTGGTCTTTCTTTTGGAGCCATTATTTGTATTTCCTACTTGGGGCAAGAGGACATCAATGTTCAAAATTTACCGTCAGACTCAGCCATGTTAAGGATTAAGTACTTGAGGCTAGATGGGAACACAATTCTTTCTTTGTTAAGTGCCACCTAGACAGGACACTGTAATCATACCAAATGCAATCACTTTATAGAAAATTCTTAAGATTTGGCCCTGTTGGGCTTGATCCTGTATTGAGAAGAGATTGTTCAAACTTCTTTGAAATGGTATGTTTTATTAAATTAGGGATTTCAAACTTGACTGTTGATTGGAATCATTTAAGTTTTTTTTTTAACATAGATTATTTAGGCTCCACCCATGACATATTAACTCTGAACTAGGATGTGGGGTCTTGAAAATTCATATATTTTAATAAATGTGCCTTAATTAGATTTCGGTGCAGCCCATTCTTCCCACTTGGGAATTGGGCTGGCTAGCTTCTGCTTGCTCCTGATAGCACCCCTGTCCTTCTCTTTATCGACAGCCGGCTGTAGTGAGCAGCTATCTTGCTCTCTGGCTTCCTGGATTTGATCAGAGGGAGCCCTGGCAGATCAGAGAGTGGGAAGATGATACAGTCAGGGCACACCCTCTCCTGACTCCCCTTTGTGGCCTCCTTGTGGGCTGGCTGTGGCCGTATAACTAGGTTGCTTCTCTGGTCAAGGTGGCACTGTTTTCTTTGTTCTCTTCTTCCAGATTCTGATAACCATTCTTTTCCTCTACTCTGGACCTGGGTGGGAGCCTTGGTCTATTAGTAGCCCAAAGGGGTTGCTCTCTGCCCTAAGATTTTCTTGCACCTTGTCCACCCTTTTATCAGTGTTAAGTCATTCTGTATTTATCTTAAGTTGGAGTGGCCATTTGTTTTTTTCTGGGACCCTAAACAATCTAGGAACCATGAGACAACTTGACTTCCCATGTCAGCCCTAGTATTCGGAAAGAGATTTTTCTTGCATCTCTAAAGGTACCTGGAAGAATCCAGACTGTTAATTCTGCATTATCCTTTTAGGGTCCTAACAGGAAACACAGTAAAAGCTGAAGTAGAATTATATGAGGAGCATTTGTTCATCAAGAGACTCTTCATAAAGCTAAGAAGGTTCTAGGAAACCATAAGGTCAGTGAAGCAACCTGCATCTTGTAGCAGTGAGATCTTTACTGCCCTAGAATCAGAAGGAGGGGAGGAACCAAGTACTGAACCCAGAAGAGGGAAGTCAATGTGGTCAGGCACTTCCATAGGACATCGGACTTTAAGTGAGGATGTTGCCAGTTTAAAGTGATCCTACTGGAAAAGAGCAAGGGACTAACACCCCATCTTCCCACTCTCTTTCCAGAGCACTCTGGTTGAGCCCATAAAGAGCCAGGTAAGGGCATCAATCACTACAAGTCAGCCTCTGGGCAAAGAAAGGTGGAAAGCTGATTTGGATGGACAAATGGAAGAGATCAGGCCCAGCTTCCTAAAAGGCCATTTTAATTCCTTTTTGAAACTTGTTCAAGATCCATAGTTAAGTTGGTAGCTGAACCAGGCCAAAGGTGTCTTCCACTTTTTCTCTCCCAAAGTTGGGGTCTGTTATTTGACTTGCCAAGCCCACGAAGTCACTCAAACTCTACTGGGCCTGGGGAAGTGACAGGGCCATGAGGAATTCTGGTTGTCCTGTGGGAGGTGGGATTATAGTGACAAGGGAAATAATGAAGCAGTCCCACTGTCTTATAGGGGTTCTGGATACTTCCTTTACCCTCTGGGAAACTCTTCTAAATGAATTGTATCTTTTTCTTTTCTTTCAGTATTAGAGATTGAATTCAGGGCCTTGTACTTATCAGGCGAGTGCTCTGCCACTTGAGCTACACCCCAGCCCTTTGCATTTTGTTTTTAAATTTTGTTTTTGAGATAGGGTCTTACTATCTTTTTCTGGGCTGACCTCCACTCATGGTCCTTTTGCTTCTGCCTCCTGAGTAGCTGGGATTGCAGGCTGAATTATGTCTTTGCTCCTTTGGAAAAATAGGAAGATCATTTCTCATCTCCTTCTACCTCACTTTACAAGCTCTGCACTTGGCTTTGTTGCAGGTTACCTGGTAATTCCACAGAGACTTTCGGAGTAAGTAGCTTTGGCTTTGCAATGGCATGGTTAGTGGTCAACCTTGAGCTATTCAGTGCATCATTACTCCTAGGGATCTGATCCAATGAATTCTTCTTTTCAGGGGAAAGTCACCAGACATGTGGGGCTTTTGGTAAATTAGCTTATGGTGAAGGCTTGCTGACTAATCATTTTAAATGATTGAGCACTAGCTGCTTTTTTCAATGTGTCCTCAGGTTTGGGTTTCTATGAATAATAAGGGGCAGGAGTGCTCTGGGAAAATGGCACTGTATTTAGGGAACTCTTATAAGCTGCCATACAATGTGGAACCACATAGTTTAGGAGGGTCATTCATATGTTCACCACTACCTCAAATTTCAGTCTTAGTGGAGATTTAAAGGTATTTTATCTTACCTTGACTTAGTTTCTCTATGGAGGGAATATTGCTTATTTTGTTGCTGAGTAAAACTCAAGTCTTCAGTTTCATATAGGTACAAAATAAAGGTCACTTGAGTTCTAAAAAAGTTTCTCTTGATTTTTTTTCTTTTTTGGCTGTACAGGAGGTTGAACTCAGGTTCCTATGCTTGCTAGGTAGGCACTCCACCACTTGAGCCACTTCCAGTACCACCTGATGTTTTATAGTGGGTGTAAAATATCCTAAAGAAAGAAGTTTTGCTTCTTTTTCTCCTCTTCTCTTTGTTTTTTTAAGTAGGAGAAAGCAGAGGTTTCTAGGACACCATTTAAAAGGCAAGAAAATGGCAGGTCCAAATTCAGGTTCGTAATCCACTGTGAATAACCAATTTTACTATGATTTTTTTTTTCAGTAGAGTTTTGACCAGCCTACACAAACAACTTAATACCAATGACTGCAGGGAAGCAGATTAACATAGTTTTAATTTTTAAATAGTCTCCAGGCAAGCCTTTAAAATTTAACGAGCTACTTTGGCTTTTTAATGTTTTCATTTGTAAGCTTAGGATCTTGACTTGATCTTTCATCCTTCTGTGTCACCAGGCATTTGATGATTGAGGTGTTGATGGGAATTCTGTTGACTCAGAAGCTGGGGCCAATCCCATTCTGACTCTATGGCAGCCTCATTTGTCACCTCCTTTAAGGGTGAAAAGAGACTCCATCAAAGCAGAGTGGGAGCCCTGAGCGTGGCAAGAGAAGGTGATCCATTGAGATGTGGAAAGAAAATATTGCAGTTTGTTTCCAAGTATTTTTCCTAAAGTAGAAGGAGAATAAACTCTACTAATCCATAATGCATGGACAGGCACTGGCACCTTCATGTGGCTTGAACAGTGTCCCTTTCTTGCTAGATAAGGGAGTGTCCTAAGGGAAAACAAATTCCCCAAGGATTGAGGGGGACACCTTTCTTTTTGCAAATTGCAGTGAAGGATAGTAGCTTATCTGTGTTATCTAGTCTTGACTACTTATCACAAAATGGACACATGGCTTAAACAGATCTCTGCAAAGAGATCATGGGTAGAATAAAATAACAAGGCAAACAGAAGTGGACAATTGAAAAGGCCATAGTGATGGGCTTCATCCCAGAATTCTCTTTTTCAGTGAGGTTACTAAGTAGTTGTGCAAATGCAAATTTACATCAGCTATTATTAATGACGACCTTCATTTAACTGTGCTGTCTTGAGATGCTAATAAGAGTATGAAGCCATCATGATTTTGATGCACAGATGACACACAGGAATTTTTGGGTGTTCAGGGTTCTTGGGTCCGCTCTGAGAATGAAAGCACAGGTGGACTCCAGCAGCAGAGGTTGGAAAGATTTTATTTGTAGAGAATAGAGGAGAAAGGCTGTATGGGGGCATGCAGAGGAACCTGGAAACCGGTGGTCCGCTGGGTCAAGTTGGAGATTGGGTTTTTATAGCCTTTTTTGTATATTGCCCAAGGGTGGAGATGTCTCTCAGGTGCAGACAGTTTCCTGGGAAGGAGAAGTGTCTCCTTGGCCAATTATCACCTTTTGGGACCTCCTTCAGTCCATCCTTCAATTCTCCCCTTTCAATGATCACCCTAACTGCTGTTAGGGATAGGGATGAAGAAGTCTGTTCAGTAACTGCTTCCTGCTGACAAGGGGTGATGAAGGGGCTGGCAGAATCAGGGCTGACTGTGAGAGAGGAGTTAGAGGGGACCGCGATAGTAGGTCATTTTTATCTCCATCAGGGGCGTTTATAGTTTGATGGATTGTAGGTGAGAAGAAACAAACTTGACAAGTAAGTTTAAAATGCAAGACCAAACACAAGCAAGAGAATAATAGCAACTATAGGCCCCAGAAAGGGTAGGAACCAAGTCCTGGAAGGGAGCCAGGATTTTATTTGTTCCCATACCTGAGTAGAAACCTGAGTTTCAAGAGATTGCTCCCAGAGCCACTTAGCCTGTTGGAGAATGTAATCTGCACGTTCCTCCACAATGCCTGAAGTGTTTATATATGTGCAACAGGAGGTATTGGCCATGGCACATATTGCTCCTTGTTTAGCCAAAAGAAAATCTAGTGCCAGATGGTGGTCCATGACCATATAGGCAAGGGACGACAAAGACCATTGTATGTCTTTAATGGCAAGGCCTACCTGTTCTGTGGTGTCCTCTACTACTTTGGTTAGGTTTTTTTGCAGTTACATGATTGGCAATCACCCCATAGCTGATTCCAGTTAGGGCTGCAATTAATGCAGTTATCCCTAAAACTATTAGAGTAATCTCCCTTTTATCCCTATGGGAAGTTGTTCCTGTTCATTGGGAAAATTCAGTGTGTTGTATTATAGTATTATTCCAAAAAGAGATGTGTTCAGAATTAGGTATCAGAGTATGGTTTGGGTGTAGACATGGCAGCCCCCATACCTGGTCCTTTTTTCATGACCTCCCTACAATGAGATACCCTTCCTCAAGGCATAAAATAACTTAGGTATTGTTAGCCTGGGCCTGAGCGGTGTCTCCTGGAAATAAGTAGTTGGGGACATAAAGGCTGTTGGTAAAAGATGGAGGCACAGGGGGTGGAAAGGTAGAGTTGTACAGTTTTCTTAACCCTGTTGTGCATTTTGTTAAGATACATTTGTGATGGCCAGTAGTAAGTATGCAAAAAGAGTTTTTACCAGTGAGGTTTGAGGACTTGGTCACCTCAGAGATGAGGCTCCCTTTACAAGCACTAGCCCTAAGCACATTGGGGCTCATAAAAGTGGGGCCCTTAGAGTTATTCATACAGCACCACCTGGCTGCCAAATGATAGTCCCCTTTAAGGGTGGTGAAGTAAAAAATGTCTTTTCTTTGGTTATGTATGCCCTAGGTCTTCTATTGATGAATGACAAGCTGGTATATTAGTTGTTCAGTACAGAAACAATAAACATCTGAATTTTTGTCTGAGAGATGAACCCAAGCCAAGAGTAAGACATAGTAGGCTGGTTCTTCCATGGGACCCTTATAAGAGGAACCATGGCATAGGAGAAGTTATCTGGCCTGAATATCAAAGAAGGGAAGGCAACCTGAGTGAAATTTAATAGGACCAATGCCGGCAGGTGAGTGGCTGTTGGTCTCTCATAGCAAACCCAGGAGTCCTTTAGTGGAGATTTTGGAAAGGTAAATTCTGGAGAGAGATTTAAGAACCCCTTGGTCTTCCATGAAGGGCTGTAACTCTTCCCATAATGGGGTGCTAGTGTTCCCAGAAGACCAAGCCCCATAGTAATACAGTTAGAAATAAAAGGAACATGCTGATGCTGTCTTTTGAGTTCCAGTACAATTAGAAGGAGCTGTAGCAGCTAGCTAGGAGATCGTGGAGGTTTGGATCAAGAAGGCTCATAGAGGTGACTTAGCTGTGTCTGTAGTCTTCTTCTTTTTGAACAGCAGTTTTAATCCATCCAAAGGTTCACATGAGAAGGAGGCAGGCTCAAATTCTGGGTGCAGAGGTAGAGATGTGACATTCGCTGAGGACTTCCAGCCCCTGACTCTTGAGTGATGGATCCAGGAATCCAGGCCAGCCACTTGCACTGCTGTTGGGGTAGACAGAATACCTGGTTATGGCCCATCCCAGAGAGGGGTGTTTAAGTCCCGGGTTGGATCTGGAGACTTTATTAGGACTAGGTCACCAGGGCAAAAGAGAGGGGGTCCCTTTATGTCCTCCCTGGGGGTGATTTATTTGATCGCCAAGAGTGTTTGTTGGAATTTAGCAAGTTGAGTGACATGGGAAATTAACTGAACTGTCTCTTGGTCATTGATTCGGAAGGGCCTGCCATGTAGAGATTCAAAAGGGGTCAGTCCCTGCATGCCTGGATTGTTTCTGAGCCTGATGAGAGCAATATGGAGGAGCTTGGTCCAGGGGGAGTGGGTTTCTTGGGCCAATTTAGCCAGGTGTCTTTTTAAAAGTTCATTTGTTTTTTCTGCTTTTCCAGATGACTGGGGACGCCAGGCACAGTGGAGGTGGTATTCTATGCCCAGTGCTCTAGAGAGTCCCTGAGTTACTTCTGCCTTAAATGCAGGCCCATTATCACTTTGAAGGCTTTTGGGGAGGCCAAAGCAAGGTATTATTTCTGTGATTAGAGCTCAGACCACCTCCCTAGCACGTTCTGTACTGCAAGGAAAAGCCTCCACACACCCAGTGAACGTATCCACAAATACTAACAGTAGTTTTGACTTTGGTCCCCCTGGCATGTAGGTAAAGTCTAGTTGCCAGTCTTGCCTGGGATAGGATCCCTGTCTCTGTGCCCCTGGCATTTGAAATCTTTTATTATTGGCATTTTTGGGCACCTTTTACATCCCTGTATAACTTGTTGGGCAGTGTCCCTTAATTTGGTTCCCCCAAACATTTTGTTGACCAAAACCAAGGTATTGTCTAGGCCCAAATGATAGAGTTGGGTGGAGAGTCTTAAGAATTTTCCATTGGAGTGCCTCAGGGAGCCATAACTTTCCTCCAGGGGACACCCACCAGCCCCAGTGATCTAACTGGTACCCTTGGACTGAAGTTTGCTTACTTTCCTCTGATCGATATTGTGGTCTCTCTGGGGGAAGAGAGTCCCCTCCCAGAGGAAAGGGCAAGCTATGTACTCCTGCATGGCTGCCCATTTAACTGCTTCGTCAGCTGCTTTGTTTCCCTTTGCTATCTTATCTTCCCCTTTTTGGTGACCTCTACAATTAATCACCGAGACCTCTTTAGGCAACAGAACAGCATCTAGGAGGGCAGGTATGTCACGAGCATATTTAATGGGAGAGCCTGTTGTAGATAGCATTCCCCTTTCCTTCCAGATGGCTGCGTGAGCATGCAGGATCAGGAAGGCATACTTAGAATCTGTATAGATGTTGACTCTCTGTTCTTTTGACAGTTTTAGGGCTTCTGTTAGGGCTGCTAATTCTGCCAGTTGAGCACTTGTATTAGGAGGAAGAGGACCTGATTTGAGGATGCCAAGTTCTGTTACAACTGCAATCCCTGCATGTCTGACACCATTCTTGACAAAGGAACATCAGTGTATAATTCTAGATCTGGGTTTTTTAAGGGCCGACCAGTTAAGTCAGGTTAGGCAGCATAATTTTCTTCCTCACATGAGTGTTCAGGATTTCCCTCTGCCTCTGGTAGAAGGGATACAGGGTTTAGGCTCTGACAGGTCCTTAAAATTATCTCTGTCCCTTTCAAAACCTGGCTCTGGTATTTAAGTAGATGGCTGTCAGATAGCCAAAGCTCTTTTGAGTTTAAAACTTCCCTTAAGTCATGTGGGTTGTAAACTTTAGGGGGCGGTTTAGGATAAGTTTTTGAGCTTCAGGCACTAGAAGGTTAACTGTAGCGACTGCTCTAAGACATCCTGGCCATCCCTTGGCTATCTGATCTAATTCTTTACTTAAGTGTCCTACTGGCTGGGGAGTGAGGCCCTGGGGCTGAGTCACCATGCCCAAGGCCAGTCCTCCCTTTTCATAAACATATAATTGAAACTTGTTCTGTACTGGGAGACCCAGGGTTGGAGCTGTCATAAGGGCCTTTTTAAACTGGTGGAATGCATTTTCTGACTTGTCATCCCATTTAATAAAGGGCTGGGGATCCTTTTGTGCTTCCTTAAGGATTTTATATAAAGGCCTGGCTAGGTCTGCATATCCCAGGATCCAAATTCTACAGCATCCTGTCACCTCCTCCTCCCCACCAAAGGCCCTCAATTGTTTTAATTTTAGGTAGAGGAAACATCAGGATTGAACGGATTTTATCTTCTCCTAGAGCCCTCATTTATTTCTCCAGGACAAGACTTGAATATGTAACCCTAGACTGACACAATTGGGCTTTTTCTTTAGAGATTTTATATCCTCTATCAACTAGGAAGTTTAGTAAGGACTCAGTGGCTCCTGAAATGACAGACTCAGTCCACAGAGCAGGAGGTCATCTACGTATTGTAGCAGAGTAGCTTGTGGATACTGCCCCTCTGCCAAGTCTTGGGTTAGAGCCAACCCAAAGAGATGGGGGCTGTCTCTGAACCCCTGGAGGAGGACAGTCCAGGTGACCTGTCCAGACTTTTGTGTGGGGTCCTCAAAGGCAAAGATAGGTTGACTTTTAGGGTATAAGGGACTGCAAGAGAAGGTGTCATTTAAGTCCAGGACAGAGTAGTAAGCAGTACCTGGAGGTATTTAGGCTAAAAGCTTATAGGGATTTGGAACTACAGGGTGGAGAGGCACTACTGCTTCATTGATCAGGCAGAGATCCTGGACTAGCCTCCATTTGTTAGGTCCCTTCCTGACACGGGAATAGGAGTATTATATGGGCTGGAGCATTCTATTAGACTCTTTAAGTCTTTGATTATGGGAATTAACCCCTCCTTAACTTCTGGTTTTAAAGACTACTGTTTTTGACGGGGAAACCAAGAGGGGTTCTTGAGATGAATTAGGACTGAGACCGAAGTTCATGCCTGTCCCACAGTGTGTCCATCCATCCACACTGTGGGGTCTACTTGTTCCTCTATAGGGGCAAGCAAAAGTATTCTCCTGGGGGTAAAAGGAGCTGTACCCCCAATTTAGATAGCAGGTCTCATCCTAGCAGAGGAGTAGGGGTTTCTGGAACAATTAAAAAAGGAGTGACAGAAGTGGAAATCTCCCTAGGAGCAGGCTAATGGCTGAGTGAAATAATACGCTAGGGGCTGGCTTGATATGTCCCAAACAGTAATTTTTTTGGAGGACCTTGGTTTGCGAGAGAAAGGAATAGCTGAGATGCTGGCTCCAGTATCGACAAGGAGGCTGACCTTGTGCTTTTTGATAGTAAGTATTGCCTGGGGCACCTCTGTCTTTATGGTAGTTACAGGAGCCTGAATGGGAGGCCCCAGAACTCGTCATTGGGTGGGAAGCTCTGGCCTCAGTTCCCCTGGGAACCAAGGACAGTGTTCCTTCCAATGTTTCTCCCCCAAAATGGGGCAGGGTCCTGGAGGTAGCTTCCTCCAGGGTTATTCCCTCCTAAAACAGCCTGACTGTCCACATTGAAAGCATATCTTTGGGTTTGGACTTTGCCCCAGTGAAGCCTCTCTGAGCACTGCAATCAGAGCCTCCTGCTGTTTATCCTTTTTTTTTCCCCTCTCCAGTTCTTTCTTTTCTTTTTCTAAGTCCCTATTTTATAGTATACAGATATGGCTATATGGACCAATTGGTCTAGATCTCTGCTCCCTTCAGCCACCGGTTTTTGAAGCTTTTTACAGATATCTGGGGCTAATTGTGTTAGAAATTTTTCTTTTAGGATGATTTCCTCCTCCTGTGACTCTGGCACAATGTTGGTATGCTTTTGTAAATCATACTTAAGTCTCTGTAGGAAAGCTACTGGGGTTTCTAAGGGTCCTTGCTGTACAGCCGTGACTTGGAAGTAATTAAGAGGTTTTACCTTGCTCTCCTTAGACCCTCAAGAATGCAGTGGATGAAATGGTTACAGGTCCATTCATCCTTGCCATTTTCAGGGTCCCACTTAGGGTCATACCTAGGCACTGCCTGATCTCCTGTTGGAATTGGGAATCAGGGTTCCCTTTTAAGTATCCAGTGTCTTTGTCTTTCTTCCCCCTCCCCTTCCTCCTCCTGTGAGGTCTCAGCCTGAGATAGGCCTGTAGGGCCACATTTACCTAAGTGATAATTGTCTCCAGCTTTCACTGCCTGATCTAGTACTTGCTGTTTCTCCAGACATTTAGGGTCTGAGATAGCAACAGCATTACATCTTTTCAGCTCAGTTCAAGGTTTTGGCTGACATCTCTGAATGCCTGGATGTACTGATCAGGGTTTTCTGTGTAATTTCCTAAATCCTTTTTTTATTTCTTGAATTTCACTCACTGTAAAAGGAATGTGAGCCCTATCCCCTCCAGGAATTAACTGGAGTGGGTAGAGTCCTGTGGGATGAAGTTGGGTATGCAAGGTAGCTGGGTAAGGGGGGAGAGGGGGACACTCATCCTGAACTACTTGGGAAAGGGGAAGGAGAGGCTGAGGATTGGGGAAAAAGAGAGTTTCCAGGCTCAGTGCATGAGGGATTATTGGTCACCACTGCTGCCCAAGTTGATCCTGCCTGAGGTGGTACTGGAACACTGGAAATGAGGGGTGACCTCTACTCTTGAGCCATGGGAACTGTGAAGAAAGTGTAAGAGATCTGATTGTCTGTCTGCTGCGGACATGGCTGGAGGGGTCCGAGACTTAGCTGCCTTTGGAGCCTCAGGGCGGGTCAGGAAGTTGCATCTCCAGCCTTCTGGTGACCCTGGGGAGTGCCCCAGCCAGAGCACCCTTATAGCTTGAAGAGAAACTTTCCTTTCCACCAGCTGTTTTTGGACCTCCTCCTAAGTGGGTCAGATCTTGAAAGGGAGAGAATATAAGGAGGGAAGGAACTGAGAGTTGAGAAGAAAAAGGCCTCAGGGCACGGAAGTTTGGCTCTGTCCACATACCATTGGCAGTCCAGTATAAACCCCTGGCTGGCCCCTGATTCCTCAGGTTGGCTGCCTTACAGCTGTAATGGGTTTGGAGCTTTTCCTCAGCTTCTCAAGGGAGAAACCCTCCTTAACAACAGAGAGAGAGAAAGAGAGAGAGAGAGAGAGAGAGAGAGAGAGAAGTTCAGCCTGAGAGGTCCACCGTAGCTAAGCTTTGGAAGGAGAGGTCTCTCCTGGAAAATAGACTCCATTGGAGTGCCAGATGCTCATAGTCACGTTCCTAGGCAGCCTTTCCCAGTTTGGCACAACCTGTACTGACCTCAGGTGATGGCTTGTCATATTGCCAAATATGATGCACAGATGACACACACAGGAATTTCAGGTGTTCAGGGTTCTTGAGCCCATTCTGAGAATGAAAGCACAGGCAGACTCCAGCAGCAGAGGTCGGATTTTATTTGTAGAGAAGAGAGGAGAAAAGCTGCATGAGAGAGCATGCAGGAGGACCCAGAAACTGGTGGTCCTGTGGGTCAGGTTGGAGATTCGTTTTTTATAGCCCTTTTTATGTATTGCCCCAGGCAGAGATGTTTCTCAGGTGCAGACAGTTTCCTGGGAAGAAGTGTCTCCTTGGCCAATTATCACCTTTTGGGACTTCCTGTAGTCTGTCCTTCAGTTTGAGAAAGACAATAGAGCTCTGGCATCCTTTTTTTTTTTTTTTTTCACTTTCTCTTTTTTTTTTTATTGTTTTATTATTCATATGTGCATACAAGGCTTGGGTCATTTCTCCCCCATGCCCCCACCCCCTCCCTTACCACCCACTCCAACCCCTCCCTCTCCCCCCACCCCCTCGATACTTGGCAGAAACTATTTTGCCCTTATCTCTAATTTTGTTGTAGAGAGAGTAGAAGCAATAATAGGAAGGAACAAGGGATTTTGCTGGTTGAGATAAGGATAGCTATACAGGGCATTGACTCACATTGATTTCCTGTGCGTGGGTGTTGCCTTCTAGGTTAATTCTTTTTGATCTAACCTTTTCTCTAGTTCCTGGTCCCCTTTTCCTATTGGCCTCAGTTGCTTTTAAGGTATCTGCTTTAGTTTCTCTGCGTTAAGGGCAAAGGCAACACATGCTAGCTAATTTTTTAGGTGTCTTATCTATCCTCACCCCTCCCTTGTGTGCTCTCACTTTTATCATGTGCTCAAAGTCCAATCCCCTTGTTGTGTTTGCCCTTGATCTAATGTCCACATATGAGGGAGAACACACGATTTTTGGTCTTTTAGGCCAGGCTAACCTCACTCAGAATGATGTTCTCCAATTCCATCCATTTACCAGCGAATGATAACATGTCCTTCTTCATGGTTGCATAAAATTCCATTGTGTATAGATACCACATTTTCTTGATCCATTTGTCAGTAGTGGGGCATCTTGGCTGTTTCCATAACTTGGCTATTGTGAATAGTGCCGCAATAAACATGGATGTGCAGGTGCCTCTGGAGTAACCTGTGTCACAGTCTTTTGGGCACATCCCCAAGAGTGGTATTGCTGGATCAAATGATAGATCAATATTTAGTGTTTTAAGTAGCCTCCAAATTTTTTTCCAGAGTGGTTGTACTAGTTTACATTCCCACCAACAGTGTAAGAGGGTTCCTTTTCCCCCTGCATCCTCGTCTGGCATCCTTTTTTACTGATCTCATGTCATGTACTTTTTAATGCAGTATCTTAAAAAGTGTCACTAAGTGCAATGCAAAGTGCTTAAAAGCTCCTTTTTGAGGTTTCTTAGTAGTTGGGAAACAAAGAGTTACATATATCCAGGAGAAAGCTTGCTTTTTTCCACTGCAGTAAATATATGTGAAATGATGCATGGAAAAATATAGTGGCAGGGCTTTTAATACAATTTATACATTGGCAAGCCCCAAATTTATATTTATATTTCAAATACCTCCCTATAATTCCAGATTCTTGCAAGTGACTGTTTTCTAGACCTTTGTGCTTGGATATCTTCGGTCTTCTCCAACTTAACATGTCCAAATTGAATTCCACACCTATATTCCTTCCTCCCCTAGTCTTTTCCACCCCCATAAAAGCTTACACTGCTTTTCTCAAGTGCCTAGGCTAGGAGAACATAATACCCTATCCTATCTCTCTTACCCTATATCCAAGTCTGTTAGCACATCTCATTGATTCTATATAAAAAAGATGTACAGAATCGTTTAATGTCTGTGAGAAATGTTCTCACCTGTCCAAACTGGAAGAATGGATTCAGAGACACGTGGAGTTCAGTGAAAGTGAGACTTCAATGGAGGTCTTGCAAGATTGGGTGCATGAGAAGCAGACACACACAAAGTGGTTACAAGAAGCATTGTATTGTCTGGTGTGCAAGTTCCTTCCCTGGTTCCTTGTTGGCTAAGTACTATAGGTGTACATTCTTCCTGTATGTTGCCTAAATTTCCTATTGGGTTATTTTAAAGTATGCCTTTTTTGGGATTGGTCAAATTCTAGACATGGGCTTTAAATGGTATTTGCCTTTCTTTGTGGTGGGAAGGTCTCCCTGTGATATGTGTTTCCTGGCATATACACAGTTTTTACCCATTTCTTTATTCTATCCGATTTATCCCTCCTGGCTTAAGTTCCTTTATCAGTTGGTCCACCCTCAACATCCTCAAGCTGTGGCCAGGGTTAAATACCTTGCCTTGAAAATGGACCACCACCAACTTTATTTCTAACATGTCTTTTTTTTTTCATTTTTCTTTTATTATTCATATGTGCATACAAGGCTTGGTTCATTTCTCCCCCCTGCCCCCACCCCCTCCCTTACCACCCACTCCGCCCCCTCCCTCTCCCCCCCATCAATATCCAGCAGAAACTATTTTGCCCTTATTTCTAATTTTGTTGTAGAGAGAGTATAAGCAATAATAGGAAGGAACAGGGTTTTTGCTGGTTGAGATAAGGATAGCTATACAGGGCATTGACTCACATTGATTTCCTGTGCATGGGTGTTACCTTCTAGGTTAATTCTTTTTGATCTAACCTTTTCTCTGGTACCTTTTCCCCTTTTCCTATTGGCCTCAGTTGCTTTAAGGTATCTGCTTTAGTTTCTCTGCGTCTAACATGACTTGCCTTTATCATTTGAGTCCATCTTGGTCTGGACAATTGAGACTGATCTCTGTTCCTGCCTTGCCATGATGCTGTCTATGCTCCACGAGGGCTAGGGAAATCCTTTTTAACCTATGTCAGATGTTGCTACGTTTGGCTGAGTGCCTTTCAGTGGCTGCCCTCTAAATCTCACATGTCCCTGCCCTGCACTCTGCCTCCAGGCACACTGGCCATTCTAGGCTCCTGCTGTTGTCTCTGCTGACAAGGGTCTTCTTTAACATAAAGATAGTCATTTCCTCAGAGAGGTCTTCTTCCTGGGCTGAAATGGCTGGCCCTAGTACTCTCTATCTCAATATCCTGTTGAATTTTCTTTACAACACTCACCCTGGTGTATGAAGTCTGTCCTCTGTATCTACTGGTTCCAGTGTGCTGTCAATGCAGCATGGGACAAACATATTAAGAAAAAAATTGTGTCTAAACTGAACATGTGTAAACATGTTCCCAAACAATGCAGTCTAATAACTCTTTTCATGGATCAATATTGTATTAGGCATTATAAGTAATCTAGAGATGATTTAATGTATATAGGATGGTGTGGGTAAGTTATATGTAAATGCTATGCCATTTACTTTTATTTTATTTACTATTCTTTTTATATAGAAGTCTTGAGTATCCATGGATTTTGGTGTCCTAGAACCAGTCTTCAGCTGATACTGAAGGACAACTGTGTTTGATCCTTAAAATTTGTTTATCAACTGTCTTTCCTTATAGGAATAGAGTTCTATGAAAATTTAATTTTATTCCTCACTTCCTCTGCACCTAGAATGGTGGCTGACTCATACCAAGTACTCCAATAAATCGTTTTAGAATGATTGAATGAAATTAACATTCATCCTTAGCTAGCAAATGCTGCTGGCAGACACGGAGAAAACTTTGAGGAACTGAGCATAGGTATAAATCAAGAGGTGTTTGCTATACAACCAGTTGAAATACAGATGTAGCTTCTACTTTGATAATAAAGTATACACAGTACTGCTCTTTTGTGAACCAGTTATAGAAAATGTGCCAGAAAGGATGTGTTCTCAGCTGTAAATAACTTCTCTACCAGAGACAATGGAATGATGATTGAAAATAACATTTGATGGAGTGGTTGCTTTGACCGGAATTCAAGAGGATGCCAGGATAGGTGTATGGGAAAGCATCACTCGTGAAATTTATTTATCGTGTATTTATTTATTCATAGTTATAGAAATTCATTCAAAGTCAAACTGTTGCTGTAGAGCAGTTGAACCCAGAAACACAGAGAACTACAACAATTAATCTGATTGTAAAAAATGGCAGAGCCGTATAAAATTTGAGGATTTTGAAGTACTTCATATGGAGATGGAGAATGATCTGGAAAATCTCTCTAGCCACTGAGAGTTTCACAGTTATCTCTTTTCTGCTAAAGGACAAGTGTTCCACATTTGCTGACCTTTTCTTATGGTGACAAGTGACTGCTAAACAGTATAGCATCTAGGAGTCATTTTGAAAAGGAAAAAAAGTGCAGTCTTTTTTTTTTGTTTTCTTGGTCTATGGTGGTTTAAAACTAGTGAGGGAGTTGAGTTTTTCTTTTTTTAAAGAAACATGTTTAATGAAAGTAGACGCTTAAAAGTATTTCTATCATTCTGTGCATTTATTGCTCTGAATATCAAAGGTCTTATAAAAAGTTTTATTATCTATACAGTGAAGAAGATTGGAAAGATAAATTTCAATTTTTTTTTTGAGACAGGATCTCCCTCTGTAGCCCAGGCTAGTCTCAAACTTGTGATGTTCCTGCATCAGACTCCTGAATGCTGGGATTACAGGGGTAAGCCACCATGTCTAGCTCTAAGATCTAAAAGAACAGTTTGGGAGGGTTTTGAGCCATTTGGCAAAAAATTTTCCAAGGAGTGAGTCTTTTAAAAATTGGAATACAATTTGCGTATCATAAAATTTTTCATTTTAAAATATGTAACTGTGGTTTTTAGTCTATTCACAAAATTGTGCATTTATTACCACTGTCTTATTTCAGAATATTTCTATCATCCTAACTGATGAGCACTGAAGAATAACTGCTAGACAACAGAAAAGAAGAAAACTCAGTGGGGAAATTTTTGCAGAAACTTTTGCATTATTTGAGGGCAGGAATAAATGTTGTGATTTAGAAATTGCAGTTAATATTATGCTTTTCCATTTGGTTCTACAGATCTTTGTGGGGTGTCCCCTTCAGTGACGGCAGCCACTAAACCCCAAAGTCTAGCTGAATTGAACTTAGAATTTGACTTTTGCCTTACTATGTTAAACTAAGATCTTAAGAATGAGTGAAAGAACCACATTTTATTACACTGTGCATACTTAGGAAATTACTATTGATAATTCCTTTATGGAATCCTTTATGGATTTTTTGTATTAATGAGTAAGATTAAATAACATTACTTTAAAACAGTTATGTCATCCTTATTTATCTTGTTAAATAATCCTTTTTGAGTATGTCTTAGGAGTATACTATAATGCATTACAAAAAAGCAGCAGGATTCTAAATTAAGAAATAAACCTGTAGGAGTTTGTGCTTCAAGTGTTTTATTGGTGGGATTTACGATGAGAAGATTTCATAATACACTAGTCGTTAATTACCTGTGTTCTATGTAATTTCCTGATGTAATGTTCTAAATAGTGTGGGCAAGACTTATACTGGAAACTGAAGCATATTTAGTGTTCAGCAGGGCCCAGGGTATTTTTAGCCAACAGAAACTTGCTTATGGACAGTAAAGGTAATGCAGATTCAAGTGCATCTAAACTTTATTAGACACGTATTGCATGGTAGGCACAACACAAAGAACTCATGCTCAACTTATTCCATGATCATAACAAACTGTGTAGTGAGAAATGTTAACTTGCTTTACAGGTGAGGAGACTGAGTGTGAAGAGTGAAGAGATTTGCCTACAACTACACAGACTATGGATGATTCAAACACAGGGCTTCTGACTCCAAGCCCCAAACTCCCCTATTTCTCTCTACAGTACAGGCAATATTAAAGGGAATTGGGGCTCATATTCTAGTTCTGCTACTTACTAACTTCAGTCAAGTTACTTGACTTGGTGCCTCAGTTTCCTCATCTGTAAAGTGGGACTTTATAGTATGTGATCCTATAAAGTTTTTGAGAAGATTGAATGATGCTTGAAGGGCTGTGATAGTGCCTGACACATAGTAAGCACTCAGTGACTTATTGTCTTGCTCCTCCCAAATCAGCTAATTATGGTACAATCTTTTTGAGATCAAAGGATGGTTCTGCACTCTTCTGTCTTCTTTTCCTCATCGCCACCCACAAGCATAGTGCTTCGCTGAGAAACGACACTCAGGTGTTTATTCACAATGATTTCACTTCACTTAAACTCTCCCATCAATAAGTCCTTCTGACCATCACTATGGGAAAGCCCGCCCACCACAGTTTTGAAGTCCCTTATCTCTTGTGTTGTCTAATTTTGTTCTCACCACAACTTTAACTTACAAGAACTGAGGTTTGGATGAATGTGAGAGGTCACCCAGCAGGGGTTAGAAACAAGGTTCTAGGCATATGACTTGAAGCATCTGACACTTCTCTACGCTTGTGACAGTGTCCATGAGTCCTGTCCTCTGATATGGTCACCCTATGAGTTTGTCCTTCCTTAGGAAGAGAAAGTCTAATCTTGAACCCATTATTCAGAGACTTGGATACACTATAACTCACTAACAAAGCTGAGCAAATGAGACCCTTGTTACTTCTTGAAGAAATATTTTAATCAATTTGACACTATTCAGAGATCACATACTCTTAAGTAAACATTCTGTTATCATTAAGAAGCAATCAATAGATATTCATTTAAGAGATTACACATTTATCTAATTTGGGGATTTTTCATTTTAGTTGAATTTAAATACTTATAATTGTATAAATCATGATTAGAGTCCTAATAATAAAAGCCTACCATTTTTCCCCTGTACATCAGAAATGCAGTGGAGACTGTCTGCCTCATTTGGAAATGTCCAGTCTACTCCTGAGGCTTCTGCCCTTCCTTTGATGACAAGAGTAATTATCATCTTTGTGTGGGGGCAGAGACCTCCCTAGTTGCCTCTTTGACCTTCTCCAAACCAAAGGAAAACTTTCTAGAGGCTGAATGTTTTTTCCATTATATGTCATAGAGTCTCACTTTTGGATGAAGTAACACGTCACGTTATATTTTAAAAATTCAGAACTTTGGGGGAATTTCTAGTAGCTCCTTGATTTAGAAGGAGAAATTTGTAAGGATTGCACTCAGCACAGCTCTAGAGACCTTCAGGTGTGGATGTTACTTGTGAGGACCAGTCCTGCACATGGTCTCTTTTCTGATTTCACCAAATAGATTTAAACTCAGGATTATCACTAGGGCTTGGATGTGCCAACCCATTTACAACATCTACCACCAGTAATCCTGCAAATGCAAATGGTTCTTTCATCTTATAACAACCATTCACCTTAACCAGCTGCCCTGACAGCTGCTATTCAATTTTCTACTTCCTTCTACTCTCAGACTTTTCTAACAGTTGGAATTTATTTGTTGTCCAGTTGGCTCAAAGGTATCTCTTGCTCTTCCTGGATACTGCCTTCTATGTCCTCAGAAGGCTGTCAGCCTGTCCCAGGGGCAGCTTGACCCAAAGCCTCTCTATATTGGGGTGCTCCATATTAGAATTTTTCTCTGCCCTAAGTGGCAAAAATAACCAATGTTCCCTGTCATATTGTGCTATTTGCAGATGACAGGCATCATGATAACTTACGACACCCATCCACTCTCCTGTTCCTTTCTCCACAAATGTGAAAGTGAGGAAAGTCAGAACATAACTGCTATGCCCGCATCTGACTCCAAGACCAAGAGTTGCAGTTTGTGTGACCCTCTGGGGAAGGACAGGGAGCCCTGGGCTCTCTCTGATGGGCCCTCCTGCTTATTGAATTTCCCCATATGATACCTCATCAACCAGTGGCAAGTGAGGGAAGGCTTGGAGTCTCAGGTGCATGCTTGCCGTTTCCTTTGTCTCTGCTCTGTCTGTCCAGATTTGAAGCCCATGAGGCATGTCTAGGTCTGTGCTCTGTGTGGCGCCTGCCAATCGTGGATGTTCATGGAATGTGGATGATTGATGATGGTGCAAATCTGAGTAATAACAGCCATTTGGGGCATGATTCTCAGTAATTGGTTATGGATACATATGTCCTACACATGAGGAAGAAACCCAGCTAATGGGCACTGGGACGGCCCAAGTTAAAATGCTCCTCCCCCTTGCTGGGTGCCAGCGGCTCACGCTTGTAATCTTAGCTACTCAGGAGGCAGAGATCAAGAAGATCACAAAAAAAAGTGCTGGTGGAGTGGCAAAAGGTGATGGCCCTGAGTTCAAGCCCCAGTACCGCAAAACAAAAAACAAAAAACACTCCTCCCTTTAAAAGTAAAAAATGAGCCCTAGCACAGCTGCAATATCAAACCTGTATTGATACTGCACAACAGAAGCACCAATTGTGTGTCAGCTGCTGCACAACTGAGTCAAGGGAGAGAGGCAATTTTGTATGAAGAAGCTCCTTTCATATCCCCATTTTTCTTTGGTGGTCTTCACATTTCCTTTGTGCTTTAGGAGCACTTTTCACTAGAACCCAGTGGATGTACAGATGCTTCTATGGTGTGTGTATGAAAGAAAATGGAATTCTGTTTTCAGACAATATGGGGGTTAATCCCTTAAATTTTGAAACCCTTGGAGAAACAGAACAAGTGTTGGCTATAATGTGGAGAAATTGGAACTCTTCTGTTGTGCAGCTGCTATAGAAAACAGTGTGGAGGTTCCTCAAGAACCAAAAATTGAACTATCATTTGATCCAGCAATGCCACTTCTGGGTATATATCCAAATGAATTTAAAGCAGGATGTTAGAGAGATATTTTCACACTCAGGTACATTGTAGTATTATTCACAACAGCCAAGAAGTAGAAACAACCCAAGTGTTTATTGAGAGATGAATGACTAAACAAGATGTAGCACACACACATATATATATATATATATATATATACATCACAATTAAATATATATAAATATAGATATAGATGAAATACTATTCAGCCTTTAAAAAGAAGGAAATCCTGCCATGTGCTGCAACATGGATGGGCCTTGAAGCCATCAGGCTAAATGACATAGGCCAGTCACAGAAGGACAAACACTCTGCAGTTACATTCGAGATATCTAATGTAATAAAAATCATAAAAACAGAAAATAGAGAGTGGTGCCAAGGGCTGGGGGAGGGCAGAGGGGGACTTACAGGTTTACAAGATGAAAAAGTTCTAGAGACTACTGCACAATGATGTGGATATACTCGGCAGTATTGACCTGTACACTTAACACAGCGAAGATGGCAAACTGTAACCACAATTAAAAAGTTCTTTTTAAATTAGAGAAGTTTCTTTGTAAATGAAAATTCTTTGATAATGTGATAATGTGATAATGTAAACCTTGACTTTTCTGTAGGCACATCTTTGAATTTTTGTATATTGAATTTTCTTAAAGCCAGGCTTGCTTACAACTTGAATGTAGAAGACTCCGTGGGCAGTGCCAGTGTCTCTGGATCTGCCCGCCCTAGTGTACCACTCTCTTCCCACCCCAAATGGCATAACATTGCAGAACTAGGGATCTCTGGATAATAAGGGGCTTAAGATACACAAAAGAGCTCCCACTAATGGCTCCAGAGGTGGAGGATTTGACAGACTTGAGGCCACAGGGACTGGGCATTGCTGTCTTAATGCAGCTTCTACATGAAGTATCATAAACTATATATTTGGCCTTTGTCTTTGGTTCCTGACACAGAGCCTCCTTGGAATTTTCTGATAGACGCACCTTTTTTTTTTTTTTGTACTACTGAGGTTTGAACTCAGGGCTTTGTGCTTGCTTAGGCAGGTGCTCTACCACTTGAGCCACTTCCCCCGCCCCTGCCCTAAAAGCTCCTTTGGAACACACCTTAGTTTTTGCTAATGAGGTGACTCTGGAGGGGAGATGGTTGCCAGAGGACCCAACTAGGTGATTAGAGTTGAAATTTTCAGTACCCCTTGAGATAGAGTTAAATTATCAAAGGTCAATGATTTAATTAACCATGCCCATGTAATGAAATCTCCACAAAACCCCCATCGACAATAGGGTTCAGAGAGCTTCCTAGTTGATGAATGCATGGAGATGCTGGGAGGGCCATGAGACTAGAGTAGGAAATTATTCCTGAATTGTATCCCTCACAATAAAGCTGTAATCATAAGTAAAGTGCTTTCCTGAATTCTGTGAGTGCATCTACTTGACTATTGAACTCAAGCAGGGGGTTGTGGGAACCCCTGATTCACAGCTGGCCCAGACCTGGGATTGGTATCTGAGGTGAAGGCAGTCTTGTGGGACTGAGATCCTGACTTCTAGGACCTGCACTAACTCTAGGAAGCTAGTATCATATTGGAATTGAATTGGAGGACACACAGATAGTGTCAGAAAATAACTCAGAATATATTTCTTCCTGGGTCTGGACAGAGTTCAGTTTTTCTTCCTTCCTAAGTGGTCTAATGGCAAGTAAAAATGTTATCTCTGGAGAGAGGATGGGAGTCTCAATTTGGCCTGGCCGTGAGGATGGGAACAGCAGCTGGGTGACCAAACAGGAGCTAGTGTTTGGACTATTATGTGTCACACTGACCCTCACCAGCCTTGTGATCATAGCCAACACAAACTCTTCCTGCCTGTCAGATGCTCCTTTCCCACCTGTGATGCTCAGAAGGAAACCATGAACCCTGAAAAATACCGTATTGCTTTGTGATGTCACCTCTGGAATGTTCTGAGTGTTTTGGTGATCAACTTCTGCATAGGACCTATACCTGGCACCTCACATTGGTATGGCTTTTTACTCAAGATAGAAATAATAGTCTTAGATAATGAAGTAGGTATAGCTCTCTCTGCTTCAAAGACTTTCAAAAGGGTTTTATGTAAACTGTGTAATACCTATCTTAATTTCTGTTCCTGATCAATAAAGTATCTAATCAGATATCATCTACACATAACTTCAGCCTCAGATTTTCATAATGTACCTAGTTGACAAGGAAGGCATAAATTAGGAGAGTTATGTATTTCAGGTGAGCAGCTGAAGCCCAGAGAATGGGTTGGAACTTCTTATTTTCTCTTTTCCACAGCACTCGAGGCCAAATTTTACAAGAAAAAGAGATACCAGATCTGAAAGACTAGAAATTCCAATCAATGTGGTTCTACCTCAGGTAGGGATAATCACAGAAGGATGTAATCTACCAGTTTTAGCCAGAATAACTCTTGTCTTTCAAAAATCTAGCAAGACATTGCAGAAAAATGAGGAGTCAGGTCTTCAGGCTCTTATTGTGTTGGTTGTCCTTGACTGTGTGGCTAGGGGACGCCACATAGCCTCTCTGAGTCTTGGGTTTCTTTGGCCTTGAATGTGGGGAGCTGGGTCAGATGATCTGGTAAGACCTTCCAGCCTGATTTTCCAGTTTCTTATACTCTGAAATAACCAGCTTTCTCAAATGAGATTCTTTCTTGAGTGCTGTTTTTGTTACTTCTCTGGATTTCTGGGGAAAATTAGAACTGGGATTTGAAGTCATACTTAGAAGAATGAATCAATGAAAAGAAAACCTAGTATATGGGCCAAAGGGTACTGAGTCATTTTGGGTTGTCAAGAGAATTAAGCCTTGCTGTGTACCAATGAGTTTAACAAAGATGGATACTTGTTTGTTTGTTTTGTAGCCAATGAATTGTTGAAGTCCTGAGATCCTCATGTCTCCTCCCACAAGCAGCTGTTTCCTTGGTGGGGTCCTTTTGATTGGATTGTTTCTACTGCTGTTATGTCACAAAGGGGTAGCCTTGCTTTTTCCAGAGTTAACTAAGGCCCCATTGGAGGACCATGGGTATGCGACCAGAGGGGGTGAAATGTAGGATGAAGGGATCCAAAGCAGAGGTAATTATCTGAAGACTTGGTCCAGGGATATACACAGGACAATGGATCACCTGTGGGTGTTTTCTCTATGTAACTGTAACAATCTAGGCAAATATGTTCAGCAGGAGACAAAAATATAGGACAAGTAAACATTCTGGAGATTTGTTTTTCCCATTATCCTTATAATTTTGTAATGAACAGCCTCTTTTCTGTTTTAGCTCACAAAACTTAGCCAGAATATTAGATAACTTTCAGCTGACCATTCTACAGGATGACAACAAGCTGTAGGAACTTTTCTAGGCCTCATTGTTTCTACTTGAAATACACACTTGGCCATTACTCCTCCCCAGGGTGGGTATTGATCCTTTGGTTCCTTCCCAGCTCACATAAACCAATCTTTGCATTGCCAAGAAATAGACAGAGGATGCAAGGCTAGGGGTGGGAGCAAGATTTCAAAGTGTTCAAGTGAAAGTAAGATTGGAAAGATTCTTCCATCCACCTTTAGCACAACTTTTCTTCCTCCTTTCTTGGGAGTACCTGTTACAGGGGCACAAGCCAGGAACCTTCCAGGATGCTCTGGACTGGTTCTCAGTGGGGAGAGAGGGCATGGATAACTGGATGATCTGAACTGAAACCCAAGGGCTGTGAGATGGACCAGTGTGCCTCCCCAATGAGTTTGTGGGAGGAAGAAACATTGATGGAGCACTGATGGCATCACATGTCAGGCACAGGGCCATGCAAGCGTGAGGGAGAGATTTCAATAGCTATGGGAATAGGGAAGCTCACTAGTAAGGGCAGAGCTGAAATTAGGGGCTTAGGTTCAGGCCAATGCCCAGCCTCTCTGTTTATGTTGCCAGGCTTGGCCAGGTGGCGGGGGTGGGGGGTGGGTTGGGGGGGGAGGGATCTCAGCTCTGTGATTCTTCTCCTGCTTTTAAGAGATCGTGTCTCCACTTCCCCCATCTTGACTGTTCATGCCAGAACTACCTGGGTGTATTTGTACTATGTGGCTTTATTTTGAACTGAGTTCATTTGTTTTGGAAGGAAATTACAATAGCAGCTCTGTGTCCAGGAAGCACCTCTGGCTCCTAGCTGCCCATCCTGCTGGGCCTTTGAGCTTCCCAATGACACTGAAAATGCCTGTGTTATCACCTTTAGGTCTTTTCAGGCCTTATTGATTTCCCATTTTTCTCCCTCACATTAAATATTTGTGTTTTCTGATCTATTTTCCTCCAACACATTAACTTGCAAGCCATCAGTGTTACTTCCTGTCCAAGTGAACTGATTTCCTGGTTCCTCTTGTGTCCATGACTCAGTTCTCACAGTCCTTCATATTGCCCCAGGGAGCGCGCTCTATGAATTTCATTAAGGTGTCATTCACTCCTAGATCATTAATGAAGGCTCCACACCAGATGACAGCGAGCTCCAATAGCACCTTCCAGTGTCCGTTTCCTCCCCGCCTCCGCCTTTTCTCCTTCTCCTTTGTTTGAGTTTGTTCTTCAGAAGCATGAAACCTCCCTGATAATAGCCATATCTCTGCTAATTTGAATAACTGTCAGAGGAAGATTTCAAGAGATTCTTTATTAAATGATTAGCTAAAACTATGACATATGACATCTTTATCCTCTACACCACCCGCATTGTAATACTATCAGAATCAATCACATTACCTGAGTTATCCTTTTGCCTGTTAGCATTTTTTAAAAACAGACATTGACTTTATCATGGTACTAGAGGGCTGAGTTAATTTAAAAAATGCTAATGAACTCAGCCATTTCATCTTGTGGAAATTAGCATATGTAACTTTCCCTTCTAGAATCTTGGGGTCCTTGCATCACAACATGGCAGAGGGTACCATGTGGAGAGACAGAGAAGAGACAGGGGCTCATTTTTATACACACTCCTGTAATAAGACATGAATTAATCCATGCCTTCACGAACCAAACACCTCCTAAAGTGTATCTTTCAAATACCATTACCATATGGATCTGGGGATTAAGTTTTCAACATGTGAAATTTAGGGATATGTCAAACCTCAGCGGTGTGTGTCAGCTAAGTGTGGTTAGTCACTATCCAGTCCCCATTCCCAAACTTTTTAGATGGAAGTCAACCAACCCTAGTCACTCCATCCCAGAAGATCCCACCCATAAAGTGCCCTTCCTTAGAAATTCTGGTCCCTTCTTCTCCCCTTTGCCTTTTGTCTCTTCTTTCAATTGGTCACTCTTTCCCTATGTTCTTCACTAGCTACAAGGCCAGTGATCTGACAAAGGCACAGTCATTGGTGACTTCTTTTTTTTTCTTTCCTTCCAGGACCACTCACAGTTAAACAGGAGACAGTTGGGAGGCACAAGAAGGATTCCAATCTGCAGGCGGGATTTCAGGCGTCTGTGAAGGCTAGGCTTGTATGACTGGGTTACAGCTGTAAGCATGTTACTTGCTGCTGAGAACCGAGTCTTTTGGTGCCTTTCTAACTCTTGATGGGAATGTGTGATGCGCTCCAGAGTCAAATATATTTCCATCCTCCAACTTCCTATCTCTTTCTGCATGAAGTCAACCTTTTCTTCCCCGGCATCTCTACTCTGTGAAAGCATTTCCTAAAGACCATTTCCTTCATGGCAAACATGGGCTGTACTGCCATAGGTTCCACCTCAAAGGCTTAGGAGAACCCTTAGAGCATGGACCTCTTGACAGAGTCAAGGTCATCAGGCAGTTTAGCTCAGACCATGGGACCAACCCAGTGATATCACTGGCCAAGAAGACCTAAAAAAGTCCTAGCTGCAAACATAGGCCGAGGAGGCCTGGGATCTTGTAGCTGCCTGTCTTTGCTTAGCTCAGATGCTCACATTTTGATAAGCTCCTTTATAAAGAAATATATTCAGCATTTTCAACAGTGGCTAAAGGAATAGTTAAATCTTATAGTAAAGCTGACTGTCTCTTTGGTCTTTATGACAGCTTGTCTACCACTGGTCCTTTTATAGACCTGAAAGTAGGCAGAACGGCTATGTTTAAGCTTATTTTAGAGTGATGTTCAGATAAGCAAAGAGACTTTTTCATGAGCACTCAGTCATGAGAAATTTGAGCTCAAAGCTACTGGGAATTTCAGGCCTCTACTTTGATTTGTTTGTTACAGGTTCCCGATGAAGAAATGGACAGCTAGCTCGTGTATAGGGAGCAGCTTTCTTCAAGTGTGTATGTGTGTGTGTGGGGTGGGGGACATGGATACATGGACCTTGGGAGTTTACATGAGGAAAATGCCATGGTTACAGATTCTGTCATGCAGTGACAGTTCTGCACTAGGCTATTTAAAAATGTTTAAAATATGAATTGAAGTAAGGGTATGGCTTTACTGATTATACTTCACTATCACTCATGGGAAACTCAGACTATGTGCCATATGCTCTACCTCCCAGGGTTAAGGGGACCTTCTTAGACCAAAAACAACAACAACAACAAGAAAAACTGGCCACTTTTGCTGGCCTCAAATGGTAGAATATTAACTGTTCCATATCTTTCAATTTAACATCTCCTCCCCACCTTTCAGTGCATTTTGATCAATTTATTCATATCAAGGACTCATTAAGCCTCCATTGTATGTCAAGTGTGGGGTTCTGATTCTCAGGACCAGTCGTGTCAGAAAAATAAAGGTTGGGTCACTGTCCTTAGAGAATTGCATTTTATTCCTATAAATAAATGGAGAAGAAGGGACAGATGTAGGAAAACCACTGCAAAGTCATGTCATGATTTTAACATGACTCTGTTGCCTTGTTAGCTAGGTTAGTACGGTCTCAGCAATTTAGGGTAAGATATTATATGTAGGTATGGAAAGCTATTGACATATTGTCTGATACATAAATGTTATTTCTTTTTGCTTGTTTTATACAATCTTTCTCTAACGAATTGCTAAACAACTTCTCTTATGAGTGAAGAAATAATTCATATATGTAGTTCATATATTTTCCTTTTATTTTTGAATTCTACAATAACTCCTCTGAAACAAGTAGAACAGATATTAGGTTGCTGTACAGATTGGATGGCTATACAGGTTGTGTTCCTGTGACAACAGTTATGAATGGCACTTCCTAGAGTTGGGCATTGTACAACTTGAGGGGGTGGCACTGAACCATTCTAGCACCTGTATTTTCTAGATGTGGAAACTGACACCCAGAGTTAAGTGACTTTGGAAAGCCCATGCACTGGTACAGCACAGTCAGGACTCTTCAGATGTTATCATGTATTGTTCCCCATGCCTTTCAGACCTCATAAGTGCTTGCTGCACTTTGACCTTTCTATTTTGCACAAGAAATAATGGGTGTTCTTTGCTGATATTTTTCAAATTGGAAGTTTCCTGAGAGCAGGGTGTGTGAGCTTAAAACCCAGTGGATGCCAAATTAATGTTAGCTGATTCCCTAATATAAATGAAGAGAAAGAATTGGTACAATAACATTGCCAGTGGGAGTATGGGTAAGGTGAGGAGCTTCTTGGTCACAGGACCAAAACTGAGCTTTTCTTTGATGACAATATCCAGATGGTTCTGACTGAAGTAGGGAAACAAAGAAAAGTTCCTTGGTACCCAGTTCAGCTTGTGCAATAGAACAAAGACAGTTGAACAGTATGATTTGAAGGCCACCAAAGATACAAGTGTGAACGGGTATAAAGCATCAATGGTTCCTCATTGGATGCTTAGCTGGATCAAGAGAAGGATCTCATGGATTGAAACAATCATGAAAATCAATTATGAGACAACTGAGGAAATGTGAATCCTGACTTAGTACTTGCTGATGTTAAGGGGTCATTAAATTTTAAGGGAATAACAATGATATTGGGTTCTATAAAATCCTACACATTGATATATTTATGGATAAATGACATGATGTCATTTTGTGTTAAAATAATCCAGTGTTGGGGAAGTGGTTGTGGAATCAGGTAGAAGTGTAGAAGAAGCAAGTGTGGCCTTGATTTGATAATTGGTGAGTAGATGGAATTTTATTAAACTTATTTTCTTTTCATATATGTTTGAAACTTTCCATAATAAAGAATATGTTGAGCCCCAAATGCTGCAAGTCCTTTTATAAATTCATGGCAATTTCTCATGAGTGTCTCATACATGTAAGTTCAGGGAACCAGAAGTGAATTTGTATCTTAGGAAGTGACTTCATGCTGGTTATATAACTTCTGAGTCTCAGTTTCTTCATCTGTGAAATGGGGATCCAGGTTGAGTATCTTTTATCCAAAATGCCTGACACCAGTACTGTTTTGATTATTGAGTTTTTCCAGGCTTTGGAATAGTTGCATATTCATAATGAAATGTCCTGGGGGACCAAACCCAAGTATAAACATGAAATTCATTAGTGTTTCATGTGCACTTTATATACATGGCCTGAAGGTAATTTTATACAATATTTTTAGCTTACCTGTGTTGACTGCAACCTGTTGTATGAGGGGAAGAGTGGATTTTTTCCACTTGTGGCATCATATTGGTGTTCAAAATATTTTGGACTTTGGAGCATTTTGGAATTTGGGTTTTTGAATTAGGGATGCTTAGCCTGTAGTAATATTTATATGCAAGTGTTGTGAGGATTAAATAAACTCTGTAGGTAGAACGGTTTGCTCAGCACCTAGCAAGAAATTGAGGCTCAATATTTTTTTTTGTTAAGGGCTCAATATTTGTTTCCTTCTCAGGACTGTTGATTAAAACCACATTTTTGCAATGGTAACGTCTTCTGGAGTCAGCTCCTGCTGAGAATGGAGCCCTGCATGGGCTCTGGTGCAAGTATGGAGGGGTTTTCTCAAGATTCTCTCCTTACTGACCTTGGCTAATCTTCCCAGATCCAGGGACCTTAAATTTACAGAGCACTATCCACAGTGAGGTTCATTCTGGACACAGACTCAGCCACACTTGAGAAATGTGAAAACCACAGATGCTGAACTTACTGAAAATCAATAAGGTTCGGCTTACAGAATGTCTTCACATCTTTACTATCTGGAAGATTGAGTACATCCTTACAAAGTTAATGACATGAGCGGATTGCAAAGTTAATGGCATAGGACTGTGACTTCTATTTATCTAGTTCTTTGAGTCTTAAAAATTCTAACAACTTTATATACCATGCAAATTATATATTTCTACACACATACAAACACAATGCAGATAACTTGTTTTCTATCTTCTCTCTCTTTAAACTGTGAAAAATAACCTATGAGGATTTGCATCTGGAGGACATTTCTATGTACTTAGATGAAATGCTTTTGGTGTATTTAGAAGTATCCATCATGATCTTTGTTTTATTTAAATACATTGCTGCAATTGTCAACTCTTCTTCAGTGTGTATTCCACCTGTTCACTTCCTGAACACATCTCCTAATTGTTGTACTAGTGAAATCTACTTTTCTCAGTGATTATTTTATTTCTAAGGCACTTGGTAATTTAAAAAACAGTTTTGCCCTTGTTGTTTCATCCAGTCCTCACAACAGTGATATGAACCAAGCAGGATACATATTTTTTTTATTCCCATTTACAGGTACATTTCACTGACTTTCAATAATGGAAGGTCCCTTTAGGATCATGGGGCTTGACTTCCTTTTTTTTTTTGTAACTAATGACGAATCTGGGTCTCAGAGACAGTGAGAGAGCTCTTCAGTTTTAAAGTGCCCATCAGTGACAGGGCCAGGAAAAGAAACCTGTGACTTCCAATCTTGACACCTGGGTCTTTAACTCTCATGTAAGCCTCCTCTATGCAAACCAGACATTCTAATTGTCTTAGAGCTGTCCTGGTCACCTGCAGCTGGAATCGCATGATGGAGCTACTTAGAAAGGCAGATTCCTGGCTTACCTCCAGACTGGATGAATCAGATTTGCAGGAGAAAGGCTCAGAAATGTGCATTTAAAATTCACTCTGACTGGGCAAACTAGCTTGCACCTGTAATCCTAGAGGTGGAGATCAGGATGATCTCAGTTCAAGAACAGCCACAGAAAAAGTTCATGAGATCCCATTTCATGATCTGTGGGGGTGGTGGGTCGGCACCTATCATCCCAGCTACTTGGTAGGAGTCAGGACTGAAATGTTTTGTCATTTCCAAAACCTATGACTTTACTCTCTGTCATATATAACTGAATGCCATTATTTGTGGATTTTATATATTTGTGAATTTACCTACTCACTAAAATTTATTCATAACCCCAGAATTAACGCTCACAGCACTTTTGTGGCGTGAGCCACCACTTTTGTGGCACAGAGTGGTGGTGTTTGACACCAGCCGAGGAACCTCTTGTTTGTGCTCTCACTGGAAATCAGTGTCCTTTTTGCAGTTTAGTGTCACAGTTTTGAAAGTTTTTTGCTTTTGACAGGTGATTTCACTTTAAAATGGCTTTCTAGGCAAGGTGAAAAAAGCTGTTCAGGGTTCTTTTTTTCTTTTTTTTTTTCCTCCCAGCACTGGGGTGTGAATTCAGGGCCTACACCTTGAGCCACTCCACCAGCCCTGTTTCATGATGGGTTTTTTTCTAGGGTCTCGTGAACTATTTGTCCAAGCTGGCTTCCAACCATGATCCTCCTGATCTCTGTCTCTGGAGTAGTTAAGATTATAGGCATGAGTCACTGGCACCCAGCAGTATCCAGGGTTCTTAATCACAAGATGGCTGTGATGTGCAGTGCAGAGAGAACTGTGTTAGGCATACTTTGCTAAGGCACAAGTGATGAGGCTTCCATGTTAATGAATCAATCATACATATTCATTAAGGTGTCTTTAAGAAGAACCATAAGGCTTGAGGCATGGTTCAAGTGGTAGAGGTCCTGCTTCTCAAGTGCAAGGCCCTGAGTTCAAACCCCAGTACTGCCCCCCCTACCCCCAAAAAAGAAACTCACCTAAAGCAAGGTCATATACCCATCACATGACAAAAGTGTGACTAGTGAGTGGCTCACAGGAACCTAGCCCAATATTTCCCTTGGAGCTAGGATTGAGTATTCACGAAATCAGCATTCAAGGTGACTTTATAGAGCAACACTACCTAGAATGACAAGCATTGACTATACTCCAAAGTGCCCACCGTGGCCAGGCCACAGGCCACTCTCAGATGGGGGATCCTGGGGGAGTCTCCTGGCCTCTAAGTGTACCAGTAGCCCTGGATGTGCAGTTCCTCCATTAACACTGGCCTTCCCTGTTCTCTCCCACAGAGGGGCACGACCGAGCCCTCGCTGAGACTCCACAACCTATACACCACCCCTCGCTGCTCCCGGCAGGCCACCTTGCCCCGAATGAGCCGCAGGGTCGCCAGCCAGCACTCCTACCCACTCAACCGCTTCTCCTCCGTGCCCTTGGAGTCCATGGATCGCCCCACCTCCCAGGCCGACCTGGAGCTGGATTACAACCCTCCCCGGGTGCAGCTCAGCGACGAGATGTTCGTGTTCCAGGACGGGCGGTGGGTGAACGAGAACTGCCGCCTGCAGTCCCCTTACTTCTCCCCCTCGTCCTCTTTCCACCACAAGCTGCACCACAAGAGGCTGGCCAAGGAGTACCTGCTGCAGGAGGAGAACAAGTCTCTGCGCGACGAGAACAGGGCCCTGCGGGAGGAGAACAGGGCCCTGCGCAAGGAGAACAAGATCCTGCAGGTGCTGTGGGAGGAGCACAAGGCCATGCTGGGCCGCCAGGACAGCCGGGCCTCCTCGCCACTGCTGCACAAGGACACCACGTCCCAAGAGGTGGTGAAGAAGGACATCACAGCCCTGCCAGTGCAGCGCAGCAAGGAGAACACCCTCCAGCAACTCCGGGAGGAGAACCGAGCCCTGCAGCAGCTGCTGGAGCACAGGCAGGCCTACTGGGCCCAGGCCGAGGACAAGGTGGCCGCCGGGGAGGACACCAAGCCCACTCCCTCTTCCCACGAGGAGCCCCACAGCCCTGGGCTGCTGGCAGACCAGGGTCCAAGCCTCTCCTCTCCCTTCGAGGAGCTCAAAGGCTCCTCTACCGCGCAGGACGACTGCAAGACGCTGCGTGCCCTGCGGGAGATGGTCAGCAACCTGTCCGGGGCCTCCGGGGAGGAGGAGGGCAAGGTGGGCGCGGGCCTGGCAGATGGTGGGCATCCCTTGCAGCTGCTCAGAGAGATGAGTCAGGCCCTGCAGGCCCTGCGGGAAGAGAACCGGCTCCTGCAGGAGGAGAACAGGGCCCTGCACGTGCTGCGGGAGGAGCACCGCATCTTCCAGGAGGAGAACAAGGCTCTGTGGGAGAACAACAAACTGAAGCTGCAGCAGCGGCTGGTCATCGACACGGTGACCGAGGTCACCGCCCGCATGGAGATGCTCATTGAGGAGCTGTACGCCTTCATGCCCTCCAAAAACAAGGAGCCCAAAAAGCCCAGCAGAGTCTGAGGCCTAAGCACGGATAGGGGCACCGAGTTGGGGCACAGAACACCTGGCCAGAGACAAAGCCCTGTCTTCTCTTGTCTACCTTGCCTTTGCCAACCACTGTGTGCCTAGTGAATAGCCCTGCTAACACAGAGAGTCAATAAAGACTGAGGATGCTGGAGGCATCCAGCACCAGCATGTGGCTTTAGCCTCTTTTCTTGTTGAAAAAAAGAATGGACTTCACAATTTTAGGTTGGTAGTACCACTGAGCTCCTCTTTACCCCTCGCCCCTCCCTACTCATGCACACCCTCCCCCACTACCAACATCCCTCACCAGAGTAGTAGGTTTGTAAAAACCCATGAACCTATACTGTCATGTCACCTAAGATAAGTCCATTCTTATCTTAGGGGCCACTTTTGGTGGTGTACATTAAGTTGGGACAAATGTATGCCGTGAGTCCACCACTGTAGTATCACATAGAATGGTTTCACTGCCTTACAAACCTCTGTGTTATTCATCCCTCCTTCCGAACCTTGGCAATCACTGACATTTTTACTCTTCATAGTTTTGCCTTCTCCAAATGTCATATAGTTAGACTCTTGCAGTATGTAGTCTTTTCGGATTGTGTTCTTGCACTTGGATGTACATTTTAAGGTTCTTCCATGTCTTTTCATAGATAAATAGCCAGTTTCTTTTCAGTGTTGAGTACTATTCAATTGTCTGAATGCTCTTTACCCATTCACCTTCTGAAAGACAGAAGGTGGCTTCCAATTTTTGACAATATGAATCTGGCTTCTGTTTCTTTTCTCCTTTTCTCCCAGTCTTTTCCTTACTCATCTCTGTTTTTCATTTCCTCCCTTTTTCCTCTTCATCTTTTTTTCTATTGTCCTTGTCATTACTCCTACTTTTAAGACTACAGGGTGGAAGGAGGTATCAGGAGAAGAGGTCACTGTAAGACAGGCCTTTTCAATGATGCCTTTATCGACATTTGGGGCAGGATAACTCTCTGGTGGGGACTGTCCTGTGTATTGTGTTTTCTAGAATCCCTGGTGTCTACTTACTAGGTGCCAGTAATTGCCAGCTAACCTCCAGCTATGACAACCAAAATATGTCTCCAGACATTGTTGAGTGTTCTCTGGGGGAAAAAAATCCCAACACTGCTATAGGGTTCTTAAAGTATATTCCTTAGAACACTAGTTCTTGAGATGCTCTGAGGAAATGAAGGTTTCCATGGGAGAAATTCAGCTGTGGTTCTCTCCAGTAGATCCATAATCCCACTTTGACCCAAAGGGTCCGAGATTCAACAGTGAAGAAATATGATCTTTGGTGAACCCAGAATTGTCCAATTTTATATGATCTTGGAATTCCTTTTTATGTTATTTTTATTGATTACTAAGTTCAGGGAGGGGTGTTATCTGCTCTTCCTAGCCCTTGGCTTACCTGGCCCCTGGATTCACAGCTGGGAACCTCATGATTCACAATTCTCAGTTGAATGCAAGAACTAGGGTAGGTGGCTACCAGGCATATGGAGGAAGTTATGGGGCTCCTGATTTGGTGTTCTGGATATTGGTTCTCATTTTGAAGTTGGATATATTTTAAAAACTATAGATGGGGGTTTGGTTCCTAAATGTCGCTGTATAGTGGAATCACCTTTGAAAGATACTGATGCCAGACCCCCATCAATCAAGTCATTCTACTTAATTAGCTCTGGGCTGTTTAAACACTCCCCAGGAGATTACAATGTGCGGTGAAGTTTAGGAACTACTGTAGTAGTTTCTCCATATCATACCCCCTCCACTAGTAAAGGATAACAAGTATGCACATGGGAGAGCAAGAAGGGCTTTCTCACAGGAAAAGTGGTGACAGTATTGTGACAGACATGAGTTTGAGGCTGGAATACCCTCACTCCTATTGATTGTCAATGCTGGCTAAGTTTCTGAGACTGAACAAATACCAGAAGGTGAGCCAAAGGTGGTAGACCATCCCCTGCAGAGCTCTTTCTATGTCACTTTTCACTTAATGTGATCCTTAGTTAACTCTGAGGTGGGCAGTGCCACTTTCTCTATGGCTATAGAAGTGGGAACTCCAAGTGACTTGCCAGTTGGTTGGCTAAGAAGAGCCAAAATGGGACTTAAACTCAGACCAAATGACTGCAGATCTCAAACTTCTATGACATCACATTGCCAAGTTCCTGGTCTCTAAAAATTAAGTTTAAAAAGTATTTTTAGTGCCTGTTTTCATGATTTAGGAACTTGTGAAGTCTTATGCAAAAATAGCATCAGCAATTCCAAAGAAGGGAGAACAAAATGAGAGTACTTCCTCTCACCAGTCAGTGACTACACATCTATTCTGTGCACAAGGTGGAAGGTGATGGATCTACAGGCAAAGGCTGAGTAATTTATTCCACTGTTGTCACCAAAATCTGAAAAATGGGAAGTGGCTGTTGAGCAGCCTTTGGGTCTTTGTAGTTTTTTCCTCCTATATTTAGTAAATTCATTATCCAGGGCATTATGAAATAGCACGCCTTTTTAAGTCAGTATAATAACCCCAGAGTACAGAGGTTTTTTTTTTTTTTTTTTTGTCTTTTGATGGAACCAAATTTATTTCTGTTTTTCTAGATAATGGAAAGACAAAAGACACACACTCACAATGTTTGTGTTCCCAATATTTAACTTGGATTAATTTCTATAACAGCAGTTGAATGTTTTCTCATAAGCCAAGGGCGCTCAGAGAACTTAATACTATTTAACAGTGTCAACTTTCTCTGTCAGACAGAATCTAAATGGGTGAAAAATTAGCAAGACAAGCCATAAAATGTCATTTTTATGGAGTGGAGGAGATTAACTTCAAAACAATGTTTCATTGTACAATACAGTGCAATCTGTCATAGATTAGGGAACATTCCAGTGCGATCTAACCTCCGGTAGAACAGAGAATATAACTTTATTATATAAAGGGAGTTTCCTCTAAGCATCTCTGTTCCTTTTTCAGTTCCGTGTTTGCCTCCTGGTCCAGTTTGAGGCTCTTTTCTAATGGCTAAGGTTGTTTTCTCTTTGTAGTGCAGGTCTTTGGCATCAAGCCTCTCAGGTTTGCATTTAGAGAGCTACTATTCTATTTTTCCTAGCTTTCTTTATTTGGCCTTGACTTGGCTGGCTTTCATGGTTGCTCCAGTCAACTGTAACCTTCCTGTTGAATTGGCTGAATCCTGTCCATAGGTCCATCTAATAGCTCATTAATGCAAGGAGGGTCACTGTATTAGTTTTTTGTTTCTATAAGGAAATACTTGAGGTAAATGTAAAGAAAAGAAAAGAAAAGAGGTTTGTTTAGCCCACAGTGCTTGAGGTTCCCAGTGCATGGAACTAGCATCAGCTTGGCTCTGGTTAGGACTCATGGTGGAAGGAAAGCCAGAGGTAGAAGCATATGACCAAAGAGGAAGCCAACGAGGCAAGTATGTGACCAGGTTTGTTCTTTCCAACCACCCTCTTCCAAAAAGAGTCCCAGGAACTATGTTAATCCTTCCCAAGGGCATACGCCTAGTCACTTAAGGACCTCCCACTAAGTCCCACCCCTTAAAGCCTCCCATATGTGAATGCTTGGGGACATACCCAAATCACATCTAAACCATAGCAGTCATCTCAAGTTCAGCAGAGTGCCAACAACAGAAATAGTAGTAATAGAAACTGTGGAAAATACTTAATGCTCAGATTCCATTCTTGAATACTTCTCTTTTTTAAGGAATTGTCACAAATTAGAGTGGCCTCAGTCTGCCTGTAGTCAGTGCTTGCTGAGAGAAAAGAACAGTGGGACCAGGTGTCTAGTGGAGGAAACTGGAGACACCTAAGTCCTCCTCAAATGCCATCAGTTTATTGTCTTCAGAGTTGAATTTTTCATTCATCAAGCAGTAAGAGACTTTTGCTGAGAAGCAAGGTCATTTTCAGGGTACACATAACGAGCAGCTGCTGAATACTGGCTTTCTTTCCATTCATAATTTTGAGCCTCTCAGGTGGACCCTGTGTCTTTTGCAGCAGGCAAAAAAACTTGTGCTTAAAGTCTTCAAATCTTTCATTCACATACAGGTCTCCAATCTGAGCTCTTATCAATTCCTTACCATCTTTTTTCACTCAAACAATGGCCTTTGTAACCAAGAACAATTTAGGAGCAGGAGTCAGATTATTTTTAATACTGTCAATGCCTGGCTGTTTAATTTATGACATTTTCTGCCTGTGAGCCTGCCTTTATTCTTTGTGGATAGGGTGATTAAGAGTTCTCCATATGAAATCCTCTTCTTGGAAACACTAAGTTCAAAGTTTTCTTAGAAACTGGTCAGCTGTTACTCAAAGATGTTTTGTAGGCTAGGTGAAAATTTCTTAGTTGTCAGTTACTTTCTGTGAGCCTATGATTGGGTGGTTCTTACATTTTTTTTCATCTCCTTTCTCATTCATGCAACCACCAGATAACTACTGAATCAATCTCTAGATTTATTTATCTATCTCAGAGATAGATAAATCTATCTGGAACCCTTGCACTTTTCTCAATTCACATGGGGAAAACTCCAGTCCAGGTCACTGTTGTGTCCTGAGTAATTGCTGCAACTCTGAATTGATCTTCCCCCAGGGTTACTTCTAGCCATTCTCCATGTTGCAGCTGGATTGATTTTACTAAATATATGAATGCAATCATGGGATTTCCTTCCTTAAAAGTCATCACTTCTTTTTCATGGTCTTTAGGTTAGAACTTAACTATGGGTTTGTGGCCCTAGTATAGATGCTACTTTATATTCTGACCTTCTGAATTCAGTTATCACATCACTGATTTTCAGAATCCCCACTGGGCTCCCTCAACTGAGCCCAGATGTCACCCTTCTCATGGAAGCGACATCCAGAGAAGACAAAGATATTTTTCCGCCTGAGAAGGATGGATAGAGCTCTAGGGAAGGTGTATTTGGAAGAGTGAGGAAGGATGACCCTAGCGCAAGTTGTATGCCACCCCCCCCAGATTCTTACATTGAAGCCCTCACCCCAATGTGATGGAATTTAGAGATGATGCCTTTGAGAGATAATTAGAGTTAGATGGGGTCTCAAGGTGGGGCCCTCATAATGGTAGTAGTGTCCTTAAGAGACACCAGAGAGCTTTTTCTCTGCCATGTGAGGCTACAGTGAGCTGGTAGCTATCTGCAAGCCAGGAAGAGGCCCTCATCAGAACCCGGCTGTGCTGTTACCCTATCTTAGATTTCTAGCCTCCAGAATTGTGAGAAAATGAAAGTCATCAAAGCTACCCGTACCTAAGACAGATGGGGCATCCATCCTGGGCATGAACATGCTGCTGGGTGCCAAAACCCAATAAGCTCTCACCTGCTCTTCACCTTTAGTAAAGATTACCTACTCTGTAGATGTTTGCTCCAGTTGTCAGGGTCTTCCAGGTTAGACTTCTGGGGATATGTCTCAGCTATACCATTTACCATGTGACCTTAGGTAAGTCACTGCCGTTCTGTATTTCCTCATCTATAAAATGAAGAAAACAAAAGTATCCTCCCATATCAGTTACTTTGTCATTCCACAAACTCAATCTAAAACTTGTAACAACCACTTCATTAGTTCCCAGTTCTTCAGGTTGGCAAATTAGGTTGGATGCAGCTGGGCAGTTGGTTCTCCTTAGGACCTCTTGGTTCTCCTCCATGTGTTCTCTTTTCCTCCAGGAAGTTACCCCAGGCTTGGTCACATGACAGAGGCAAGGGTCCAAGAGAGAGAAAGTAGCAGTATGCAAGGCCTCTTGAAGCCTAGGCTTGGAACTGGTCCATCCTCCCTTCCACAGACAAAGCCAGCCCAAATTGAAAGGTTTTAAAATAAATTCTACCTCTTGATGGCAGGAGCTGCAGAGAGTGTGAATACATGGGAGTCATTGCCCGGGACCTTCAATATACACATTTTACCATACTACCTGAAGTTGTTAAGAGACACAGGTGAAGCAATACAGAAAGAACAGAGACTAATACATTGTAAGCACTGAATAAATGTGCTCATTATTCATTATTATCACAATCATCATGCTTTTCTCTATCTTTAAAGATATAGATTAAAAATTGCAATAACTCATGGAAAACTGCCTCAAAGACTTTTGGAGATTTTTTTTCAATTGTTTAACTAGAATAATATCTTGTGGTTCCTGGAAGACCTGTCTATAATCAATATCTGGGCTCTTTTATTTGCAAATATATATTCATTGTGAGGACTGAATAAATGTATGCAAAATAATTAGTACAGTGCCTGGATATAATCAACATTACATAATGATAGCTATGATTGGGCAGAGGGTACTGAGGTTTGAACTCAAAGCCTAGTGCTTGCAAGGCAAATGCTCTACTACTTGAGTCACGCCCCCAGCCAAGTTATATTACTTCAATAGACCCAATCATTTGAAAAAGAATCTACCATTTACCCAGGTCCCGTTCCTTCCTCAAATGAATTCATAGTTGGTTAACATGATGCTATGAACTCAAATCTAACAAGTGAAGTCAATGTATAAAGTAGAATAGTTTTATGGTAGAAATTTCCTCATATGCACATAGGTAGATATAAGTTATATAAGTAGATAATAGCATAATAATCCCCACATCTCTGGTATGTAACTTCTACAGGTCAATTTATGGCCAGTGTTCATTTGTTCCCTCCAACTTTTTTTCTTTTTTTTGGTAAAATTTTTCTAAAGCAGATTCCATGTCGTGTATAAATACTTCAGCATGCATCATTTATAAACATTTTGTTTTAATTTTTTATATAACTACCTTATTATCATTTCTATCTTAATTAACCATAAATACCAAATATAATGAAATACCTAGTTCATAACAAAAATTCTGACAAAGACAAATCCATTTTCAAACAAGATCCATACATTCAATTTGTTGTTAAACATCTTAAGTTTGTTTTTTAGAGGGAAATTTTTAGTGCAATTCTTGGGGCATCAAGAATTGGCTAATGTCATTTGAGATCAGGCCTGCTAGGGACATGAGACAACCAGGCCGTGATGGACTCCATGTAGATTGTGCTGATGTGGTTTTCTGAACTTTGTATCTCCCAAGAAATGTAGATTAGGGTACCCATTAGGGTATCCTGCTCTGCACTGGTTTATAATTATTTAGAAAACTGCTCCCTAGATGTAACCAATGTTGTCCAAGTGGCTAGGTCTTATTTATTTCAAGGTTGTTTGAAAGAATTGAGACTTGCACCATTATCTTGGGACCTGATCTCTTGGAAAGAGTAGAGGCGATAGAGCTACTTCTGCTGAGGAAAGCCCCTATAATGCTCTAAGGTCTGACAGTTGGCAAAGAGGCCCCCAAATCAGGCTGTCACACAGAAAGTCAGATAGATTCCTTTCTTTCTCTCCCCTTCCATCTTTCCTTCCTTTTAATTGTATTTCTTTCTAAATGTTAGATCTGGAATTCAGATAGGACTTTGAAAATTCTAAATGCTCTCAGTGTGTTTTCTTTGCTTGTCTGAAGTAGGAGTCCTTTAAAAAAAAATCTCTAGTTCAATACATGTGGTGTGATGAATGGGGAAAGAGCCTAACTTACGCGTTCACTCAACATGGGCCAGAAACCAAGCACCTACCTATTTTCTCCCTTATTTCCTATGGAGATGAAATCACCAAATTTGGCCAAGTCTTTCTGATCCCTGTTTCTTGAACTTGTCCTTTTCTCTTTATCTGTCTGATCACTGGCCTAGTTAAGACTCATCGGCTCTTGCTCAAGCAACTCTGGTCAAGTCCACTACAGCCAGGTGGACAATTTAAAATACAGCTCTGTCTATGTCATGACCCTCACCTTAGTGGCTCTATTTCTTTTAGTAGACTTTCCTGTTAGTATGTTGTGTTCACTCACAGGCGTGCAGGCATATTGATTCCTTCAGCTCAGAGGGTGACCAAGCTGTGAACGGCCTTATTGATTCACCATATTCCATGCAGTGTCATTTGCTGCATGTACCATGATGTAAAAAAGGCTTAGGGAACAGAATCCAAGGTGCTCCCAACACAGTCCTTTCGCCAGGTCTACCTTCTGCTACTCCTGCCTTGTGCAATCATAATCTAGCCTCCTGGATGTCATTCTTTGCCCGTGCTGTCCTTTGTATCTGGAATAATCTCTGAACTCTTTTGTAACTTTCAGTTCTTATTAATACTTCCAAACTCAATTCAAGAATTATTTATTTCAGGAAACCTTCCTAGAAACTGAAGGTTAGGCCTGTTTTGTGCTTTGCCACTCCTTCCCCCACCCTAGCCATTCTTTTACCTGACCACTCACTGTATTGTCAAAGAAATAGTTTGTTTATATATCTTTCTCTCTTCCCAGCCCAAGTGTTCCTTGAGGACAAAGTTAATCATCTAGAAATTCCTACTGCCCAACATAATAGCTGGCACACATTAGGTAATCAGTAAATAAGAAACTCTAAGGGAAAATGTGGAGGACAGCTATGATGCTAATTTGTCTGCTGGAAGTTTAGATAAAAACCCAATGCTTTCATGCCCTGCACTAATGGAGTATTGCTTAAGTTGTCCCCAGCATTGAATGGGAAAGTTTTAAGTCCTAAATATGAGAATGCCAAGGTCAATGTCATTAAGAAGAGATATAAGCAAACACTCTTCTAACTGTCAGAGGTTTTTAATGCAGCAGATGGGAAGATGCGTGCCATCCTAAGCACAGGGAGGTGAGACTCACAATATTAAGATGCCATTGACCAGGTGTGGTAATGCACAGCTGCTCAGGAGTCAGAGGTAGGATGATCACAGTCTGAGGCTTTCGTGGGGAACAGCATGAGACCCTAGCTGAAAAACAAACTAAAAATAGAAGGAAAAGAAAAAAGTAGAAAAGAAAAAAATAAGGATGCCATCTAATACTGGAATACGTTTGATTTCTATCACCATCTCCAGAACCCTGAGGATTTAGTACTATTTTGCCTGTTTAGAGTTTGTAGACCATTGCTTAGTAGTAAATAGCTATTTCTAAGATTATATGTGTAAACTGGCCATTAGAGTTAATATTAGAAAATGATACTACCAGTTGTAAAGACCAGAAGTTTCTTTATAAAAACCTCACATGTTGATCTTGAATACGCATACACACACACACACACACACACACACACACACACACACACACACCCCTGAGGTTAGAGGATATGCCCTTTTATAAACCTGAGTAATAGGAGACCAGTGGCTTCAAAAGATTTTACGCAGAGCTTTGCGTTCAGAGGTCTTCAGAGATGACATTCACAGGTCCTTAACAGAACACCAAAAGGAGGTCACAGCAGCTTTTTTACTCTTCACTTCACTCATTATCCTTGGTGAATAATGGCCAGGAAGGAAGCACTAACTCTTCAGATGTTTGGGTAAAAAAGAGGACAAAGAAATTGTAGTAGTGATATTTTGATAAAGAAAAGCATTGTTATATGTTCCAGGAAGACACAATCATCTCTGGGTACAGTAGACCCTTACAGTGTGTATTAGGATTATCAAGTGAAACAGAAACAACAGAATTGGCTCATGGGATTTTGGATGCTGAAAATTTTCATGATCTGCCATCTGCAAGCTGGAGAACTAGGAAAGCTGGAGGTATAATTCAGTCCCCTTCTAAAGGCTTGAGAACTGGCTGGGAGGTGGGGAAGGACAGAGAAGATGGATGTCCAAGACCAAACAGAAGCAAGTTCACCCTTCTTCTGCCTCTCATATTTTTGCTCTATTCAGGCCCTCAGTGGATTAGATGATATTTGCCTGCACTGGTGAGGGGAATCTTCTTTGCTCAATCCACTCAAGCAAATGCTTATCTCTTACAGAACCACCTCAGAAATAATGTTTTATCAGCTATCTGGGAATCCTATGGCCTTGTCAAGTTGACGCATAAATCTACACATCAGACAGAGTATATAGTAAGGGAAAATATGGTCATTACTGCCTCTGATTTCCGAGGCTCCAGGGATTTACTGTTCAAACTGGCTAATAATTCTCTAACATTAACTAATGTCAGTAACCAAAACTTATATTCCATAATGTAATTGAAAACTAATCTCTCTTCAAACAGAGTAAATGGAATGTGGCACTATGATAATAAATGTTATAGATATGAGTGGGAAAATGACCCCAAATCTAAGTTCTGCTTTCTCCATAACTATGTACCCAATAGAGACTGCCCAGTGACCTTGGCTGAGATCTTTCAATATAGAAATGTTTTTTTCTGATGTATATATAGCTATACCCATATCCCTCTCTCTATGTATATATCTATATGACTGTATTATCATTCTTCATAAAGACATAAAGAGGTAGCATATAGTTGGCTCATACATATAGAGATAGTGTACTAATTATATATTTGTACACACACGAATATACACACATATAAACACACACACACACAGGAAAAACATTATCTCAAGAAGTTCCAAAACAATGATGAATTGATCGAATTCCTTGTCATGAGAAAGGCATGCTAATGAGAGATATGCAGTAATTTACCAAATATTTACTAAATATGTAACAATGTCCCAGACTTTATTATGGGTACTGAGTCATCGAGGAGGCTCACAGAGTTTACTTTCTCACAGGGAAGACAAGTGATAAGCAAGTCATTTCCCAAGCAAAGTTGTCTCGGGTAGTGCTAAATGCTTGACGAATGATAGAAAATGTGCTGCTCGGGCCCATGTGATAATTTCAGACAGCGTTGTCAGAAAATGTCTCTTTGAGGCTTCTTATTTAAGATGCCATCATGCTAGTCTGTTCAGTCTGCTCTAAAGAATACTTTAGACTGGGTAATTTATAGGTAAGAAAGACTTATTGCTCACAGTTTTGGAGGCTGAGAAATCCAAGGTAAGGCACTAGGAGATTAAGTGTCAGCTAAGCGTTTACCTCCTACTCTGAAGATAACACCTGCTAGCTGCATCCTCCTATGGTAGAAGGGGAAAGGCAGTTCCCTTCAACCTCTTTTATAAGGGTACCAGTACCTTAATCATCACTATTTACCTCCCCAGAGGCCCCACCTCTGGGGAAACTAATGAGATAGGATTAGATTCCATCATAGGAATTTGGGAGCATATCAACATTCAGATCATTGCCAATGTGTGGTTTTGCATTGCATTCTTCCTGATCATGCAGGGTCCTATCAGTGTGACAGGACGGGGAGGGTGGACTGTTACACTGTCCTATAGTCTTAGTCTTTTAGTGAGCCTGTGCCATTGGATTGTACTTTTCAGTCTTTGCTCCCACCCTTTGGGTGGGACAAGATGGCTAGAGATAGATATAGTTGGATACAGTATTTTCCTACTTCCAGATAGATTAGAAAAAACCCTAGTAGGTTAGGGTTTAATAAAACCATTCATTGTTTCCCATTTTTCATTAAGAAGAACAGAATGAACCTGGTATGGCAGCTCAGGCCTGTAATTCCAGCACACTGGAGAGGCTGAAACAGGATGGACTGCATAGTGAGTTCAAGGCCAGCTTGTCTCTAAAACAAAAACAAAGAACTGAGGATTCTGGCATATTTCAAAATAATTCTTTTGATTTTCTTTGTGGCTCCAGGCCTTCCTTGGCTTGTAGCTGTGTCACTCTGGTATCTCCTCCATCTTTACATGGCCTTTGTCTCTTTGTGCCTTCTTTTCTGTTTCTTTTAAGGATACTTGTCATTGGATTTAGGGCCCATTTAGTTTAAAAATCCAGGAATGTCTTACCCTGAGATCCTAAATTTATTATATCTACAGTCTCTTTTTCAATAAGGTCACCTGCGTAGGTCTCAGGGGTTAAAACATGGATGTATCTTTTTGGGAGCCACCTTTCAACCTATTCCAGTGGCCATTTCTCCCCAAGCTTGCTGTGCTAGTGTGAAATTGTGACTATTTAGAAACATAACTAAAATTTAAGCACTGTACCCCTACAGGGCCCCTATGAAAAATATCTCTGAGAAAGGTGACATGTACATTTAATATACAGGGCAAAGAGAAGAATCCTTGGGAGAAGAGACACACGAGGTCAATTTGAGTAAAGCAATAAGAAGCCCCAGTGGTCTGGTGCCTGGGGTCATAGGAGGTAAAGAATTGAATGGTGAACTCTTTTTCTTCTCTTTTACTTTTGGTGGCACTGGAGTTTGAACTCAGAGCCTTGTCCTTGCTAGGTAGGCATTTTACCACTTGAGCCACACCTCTAGCCCTTGACCAATACTAATTTTACCTTCTATTTATGTTGGGCTCACCTTTTTGGATGTCACTGGAGAAAGTGACCTTCTTGCTCACATTTATTTGTTTCTGGATCATCCTAGAGCAAGTGTGTGTGTCACTGATGGAACTGAGTAGGGCTTTTAAGTATGAACAGGGTGTCATCAGCCTTTTAACCCATCACAAAGCAGGCCTACAAACTGAGAATCACATGCTTAATGAATGGTGCTATCTTTAAACTGCTAAGTCCCACTTGAATGCTTCCCCAACCACATTTGGCTATCTCTAATGATGTCAGGGGGTTAATATGTTTTATGTATGCAAACAACTCTATTAGGATTGGAGTTTATTTAAATAACCCATGGATGTCACAAAATCCCCAATTTTTTGAGCTCCCATTTGTGTACATTGGTATGGATTTGACCTCTCTATTATATTTTAACTATAGCTGACTTTAGAATAACCCATTTTATAATGAATAAGTGAAAGAGTGAATAAGTAAATAATTTAGATCAGCCTTCCTTCTAAGGACTTTATGTGTTTGCTCGATGCTCAAATATAGCCCCGAGGAATGGAAGTCTCATTTTAAACATCTTTTTTATTTCTATCAATAAATGGGAGCCTCAGTTCTGCTAACAGAACTGCCTACACTGTTCGCTCCATGAGATTTCATGTGGCATAGTGGGTAAGCGCTTTGTATTCTGGAACCAAACAGACTAGGTTCAAATCCTAGTTATTCTGTTTAATTATCTAGAATTAACTTCATTAGAACTCAGTTTTTTCACTTGTAAAAGAGAAGGGATTAATAATAGTTGCTATCTCTTAAGGCTATAGAGAGGAGGAAGCAAAGCAAATTGAGAGCAAATGTTATTGTTGTGACTTCTCTCAGGAGAAGTGCTGTTCACTAGGGAGTTGGTTGCGATCAGATGGTTTGGAAGGATGGACAACATTCATTCAATCATTGCCCTGGCATAGGGATAAAAAGGTAACAGTTTTTTAACTTTAATGTTTATTTTTTATTAAGGATCACGTTTTGCTAACTCTGCTCTGCCTGGAGTATTTGCTCCATCTAACTCTCCAGGTTTCTCTCATGTCTAACGTGTTTCCTGGAGACCAGCATCATGTATACAGGCATTACAATGAAATTCATCTTTAGAAAGGTTCCCTCCAGCCTCACTAGGCACACAGAGTGGCATACTGGTAAATATGTGTCATGTGCAGTAGAAGGCATTACAAAACAGAAATGTCATCATTTTATAGAACAGAGGGTGAACGTGGAACTTACCCGTGACTATAATGGCTTCCCAATGCAAATTAAACATTTTTCTTTTGATCCCAAACTATGACAAGAAACTAACATGAATCTTTGATCCCATTCCAGTGTCTAGAGAAATTATGAGATCTCCACGATGGGATAATAGAGCATCATCAAGACTTCTAGCTTTAGGAAATTGTTTAATCTCCATTCTCAGTGGTTGCTGCTTTCAGGCAACTGTGACCGAAAGGTCCCAAGTGCTATTGAAAACAGCTCATCAGTTCAGAACAAAGCTGATTATGTAAATTGTGCATTAAGATGCAGTTCCAATTTAATTTTACTCTGTAAATAAATATTCCATTAGCATCCATCTGTTGAAAGTCAGGTAAGGCATTCTCTAAGAAGATATGGCAGGGTCCATGCTCCATAAATACTGACAGGGGGAGGATTAGAATACCCAGATTCACTAAGTAGAACTTAATTTTATTCTTTTAAGTGACAAATCAGCTATAAAATCAATCGAGAGCAAAAAGAAGCTATTATTGGCCAAGAAAGACACTGCATCTATTTCTGGCCCTGCTTGTTGGAGGACACACGAAAGCTTTCTCTGATTGCTGCCACGGAGATCAATAAAAATTATAGCTCACCAATTCCCTCCAAAAATAAAACATTTCAGCTGATGAGAAGTGAACACTAAATTAGTACCAGCTCTTTTTTGCTACAGGGTAATTTACCCAGCCAGAAATGCCAATTGTGAGAGTTATCTTTGCTGAATGGACAGACACAGCGTCCGTGTAAGAGATGGGAGTGGTTGGAAGATCCCGCTGACCACTGGAACCAGAAGTGGAATGGCAGGGAGTGAGACAGGCTTCCTTCAGAGCTGCATCTCTTAGCATCAGACCCATAACTAGGAGAAGCCTGTAGTACTTCCAGAGCAGTCTATTAATATCAGAGGCTCCCAGCAGCAGAACACTGTCATTGTCTGCCCAGGTTTTGGTGAGGATGACTTGTCAATCAGCATGCTGCTATCATCCTGCCACAGCATGGGTGATAAACTGCTCTGTTTTCTGGAGGCTGCTGCTGGTTGATGGAGTGGTGAAGAGACTTAGGAATGGATTAGGTGGGGCTGGGAACAGACCCTGGAGACCCATTGTGGACTTTAACCCTTAAGGCAAGGTTTTCCATACTGTTGATCACGTTTCCTGATAAAGTGACTCTCACAGCTGGTTAAGAACATCCCTGGAAGGATGTGAAGCACAGACTCTTCAAGAAGGCTACTAGGCCCAGTGCCACTAGTATCAACAGTGCTTTTGTCCACATCTCATGAAAGGAGACTCCACCCCTATACTTTGGAGCAGAAAAATCTCAACAAGTCCTTCTTCAGAGCTGATGAAGCCCTGGATTCTGAAGAAGATACATCCCTCTCCTATGCTTCTTTCTCCAGCCTGTGCCACATCCCCAACTTTGAGAGGAAGGCATCTACCCACTCATCCTAATGGAGAGATTGTCCCAAAGCTAGCTCCTCCCTTTCCAACTTCTTCCTGTCTTGAAGGTGAATCTGATGCCTGGAGATAAAGCAGCCATCTTGCAACCATGAGGCAACACATCAACCTGCTTAGGAGGGTAGAAAGAAAGATGAGTAAACCTTGAACCCTTAATGATATTGCTGAATTGCTACACGAGCCCAGGACTGACTATCTTTGAACTTCTTGTAATGTGAGAAAGATAAATCGGCATTTAAAAGCACTGGTAAGAGTTATGTCACCTACAACTAAAATAGCCCTAAATGAAACAGGGAATGAGGGAGGTAACAGAATCATGATCATGACTTGTACAAGAGTCTGGATTTCTGGTTCTTGACACACTCATCTTCAGAGACACCACTTAACACTTCCTTTTCACTGGACTTTATCATTCCCCTTTCTCAGCGCTCATTGAGACAAAATGACCTAATCCATCCTGCATTGTATCCTTTTACAGAATTTCCCTTGGGCTGTTCTTTTCCAGGATTGTTTTTCTGCACTATTACCCCAAATCCTGAATGAACCAAATATGTGGGTTGAATGAGCAATCATGGTAACTGTCATCCCTACAAGTAAAATGTCAGAAATGGTTCTATGGGCAGAATGAGGTAAAAACATGTCAGCGTGCACAGGAATTATATGGCCAAGCTAAATCCCCTCAGCATCAACTATTCCTGCAAGCCAACTTCTTTTTTTTTTTTTTTTATTCATATGTGCATACAAGGCTTGGGTCATTTCTCCCCCTTGCCCCCACCCCCTCCCTTACCACCCACTCCGCCCCCTCCCTCTCCCCCCACCCCCTCAATACCCAGCAGAAACTATTTTGCCCTTATTTCTAATTTTGTTGTAGAGAGAGTATAAGCAATAATAGGAAGGAACAAGGGTTTTTGCTGGTTGAGATAAGGATAGCTATACAGGGGGTTGACTCACATTAATTTCCTGTGCATGTATGTTACCTTCTAGGTTAATTCTTTTTGATCTAACCTTTTCTCTAGTTCCTGGTCCCCTTTTCCTATTGGCCTCAGTTGCTTTTAAGGTATCTGCTTTAGTTTCTCTGCGTTAAGGGCAACAAATGCTAGCTAGTTTTTTAGGTGTCTTACCTATCCTCACCCCTCCCTTGTGTGCTAAAGCTTTTATCTTGTGATCAAAGTCCAATCCCTTGTTGTGTTACATGCCCTTGATCTGATGTCCACATATGAGGGAGAACACACAATTTTTGGTCTTTTGGGCCAGGCTAACCTCACTCAGAATGATGTTCTCCAATTCCATCCATTTACCAGCAAATGATAATATTTTGTTCTTCTTCATGGCTGCATAAAATTCCATTGTGTATAGATACCACATTTTCTTAATCCATTCGTCAGTGGTGGGGCATCTTGGCTGTTTCCATAACTTGGCTATTGTGAATAGTGCCGCAATAAACATGGGTGTGCAGGTACCTCTGGAGTAACCTGTGTCACAGTCTTTTGGGTATATCCCCAAGAGTGGTATTGCTGGATCAAATGGTAGATCAATGTCTAGCTTTTTAAGTAGCCTCCAAATTTTTTTCCAGAGTGGTTGTACTAGTTTACATTCCCACCAACAGTGTAAGAGTGTTCTTTTTTCCCCACATCCTCGCCAACACCTGTTGTTGGTGGTGTTGCTAATGATGGCTATTCTAACAGGGGTGAGGTAGAATTTTAGTGTGGTTTTAATTTGCATTTCCTTTATTGCTAGAGATGGTGAGCATTTTTTCATGTGTTTTTTGGCCATTTGAATTTCTTCTTTTGAGAAAGTTCTGTTTAGTTCACTTGCCCATTTCTTTATTGGTTCATTAGTTTGGGGAGAATTTAGTTTTTTAAGTTCCCTATATATTCTGGTTATCAGTCTTTTGTCTGATGTGTAGCTGGCAAATATTTTCTCCCACTCTGTGGGTGTTCTTTTCAGTTTAGAGACCATTTCTTTTGATGAACAGAAGCTTTTTAGTTTTATGAAGTCCCACTTATCTATGCTATCTCTTAGTTGCTGTGCAAGCCAACTTCTTTATGAGACCTGAGCATGCTCTTCTGACATTGGTGGTCTAGAGTGTCACTTGACAGTGAAAGGAAAAGGAGCATTTTTTGTTTTAAATCCCCCTCTGTATGGAATAAACAGGATGCGCAGATCATGATACAGACAATATCTACTCCTCTGTGCCTTTTCTTCTTGATGTCTTGCCTCACCACCATTCAGGTTGGATCCCAGCCTTTCTTCCTTCTTTCTTTCCTCCCTCCCTCCCTTCCTTCCTTCCTTTCTTTTCTTTCTTTCTTTTTTGGCCAGGGTCTCTCTATGTAGCCCAGACTGGCCTTGTACTCACTTTGTAGCCCAGGCTTTCCTTGAACTCAAGGTCCTCCTGCCTGGGCCTTCTGAGTGTGTTGTGAGCACATGTAAGATTGCTGTTGTATTGATGGATTGTGTTGTGTTAAAGTAGGAAAAATTGCTGAAATAAGAATTATTAGCCAATATGCGTTAGGACTTAGAAACCAAGCCAGAAAGTGACAGGTGATATGCAAATAAGCCAAACCTAAGGTGGTGAGGCGGATAACACCAACTATGAGGTCACCACCAAGCATAAAAACCCAAGCCTCGCTACCACTCACGGCTCGCCCCTTGACCGCTAGAGACTGTGCACTGTCAGGGTCCTTCCTGAGGCTCTGACGTAGAGACAGCTGCCACTTGAGAGCATGCCCCTTCTCCTGATGACCACTGGGTGTTGCCGGTGAACCACGTGACTGGACCTGCACTGAAAGCGGCCGTGAGGAATTCCCCAGGGCTTGGCTGGACCCCCCTCATTGGGTGAGAACCGTCACATGGTGAGCGAGGCTTGGGGAAGCCTGAGTGAACTCCTGGCTGGCTAGGGTAGTAGAGACAGGCATTAGGATCCGTGGGAGAGTGCTGTGTGGATTTGTTTGAATAAAATCCTGTTCTCTGAAATAAGAGTCTCCTGAGTACTGTTTATCTGTACTCGATTGAACTATAAGTGCTCGTGACAATTGGCATAGTCAGCAGGATCTCACGAAGGGGATTATAATTGTAGCTTTTTGGCTCTTATAAGCCTAGCATGAGAAAAGGTGATCCGGACACAAATCTTGGTCTGGGAACTGATTGAGGCGTTGGAGGCACTTGAGCAAAGGAACTAGGAAGGGCACAGGGAGCAGAAACTTTGACCAACCAGCCTTGGTTGGGGAAGAGCTGGTAACCCAGGTGTGGGTCCTTCTGTCCTGTGTACCTAGGCTCACCACCCAGATGAAGTCAACCCAGCCTTGGTTGAGGAAGAGCGGGTAACTTGGGTGAAGGCCACCCCTTTCTCCAGAGCAAAGGGAGGCCCCAATGCTGAGATTCTCTTGGAGGGATTTTAGAACTCACCCCCAATGAAAAATGCCAAGCAGCTATGAGACAGTGGATAGCTAAAAGATTGTATAGAATTGGAGACTAGCTATTAGACAAACAAATTTGGGAACTAAGCATGGCCAGATCCATTAATTGGTACCTAAGGAAGGTGCTCATTAAGAGAATATTTACCCTAGCCACTTGGTGGGAACCTGAAGCCTAGGTCATGGCAACTGCCAGGAGTAAAGTATGGGAGAAGCTGAGAAGGAAATGGGGTAAAAACAAGACAAGGGTAGAGGTAAAGCTAGAGTCCCCTTGGAAGGAGACAAATGCAAATGCAGGAAAAATTTAAAGATTATCCTAAGGGGACAGATATAACCATTCCCCTCACAGAACCATGCACAGTAAACCCCATAGTGAGAGGGGCCCAAAAGGAAGAGATACCAGCCATATTGTGCAAAATAATAGATGACATAGATATTGACTGAAGAAGGGGAAAACAACTGGTCAATAAGGTCCTAGGCAAGAATAACCCTTTCATTGAGGCATGCCCAGCAACAACTCAAAAGGTGAGTTACACCCCTGTAAAAGGGCATGAGGAGTCAGGAGAGGAGACCACCATAATAGAAAAGAGATCTCTGACAAGAACTGAGTTGCAACAATATAGAACAGAATTTGCCCAGAGAGGAGAGAAAGATGTAACCTACCTAGACAGAGTATGGTCTAATGGAGCCGATAGAGTAGAACTATCGGCAGCTGAAATGAGACAGCTGGAAGGCATGATAGAAAACCCCCACATACATGAGGGACTACTGATGGCTCTGGAAGTGTGCCCAGAGGCCACCAGACCTTGTTTGCCTGGATAACAGAGACATGGAGGAATACAGTACCGGACATGGATGTGTCCTTGGTAGAAGCAGAGGCAGTTCAGTGGAGGAATTTAGACAAGGCCATAAAACTGGTAAGGAAGGTAGGGATTTTATATAAAGTTTACCACCCCAAAACTAGGACACCATTGGGGGTGCCAGTCTCGAGAGACATGAAAAAGAATGGAGCTCCAGCACACTTAAAAATGACCTTAACAACAGCCTTAGCACAGGCAGAAACTTTACAGGACATCACAGACTTTATTAAGGAAGTGAGAAACTTAGAAAAATGCAAGGTATTGTCCTTCCTGGTAGAGAGGAAAAGAGAAGCTATGTGGCCGCCAAAACAGCTTACCACCTTTATAACTGAACGTGCTTCAGGTGTGGTAGGCCTGGAAGGGAATGTCGCTGCAGGCAGAGACAGAATTTCTCACTCAGACCTCAACCACAAGGTACATGTAGACCGCTGTTTCCAAAAAACGGGGGAAGCCCCTATGGGGGCCAAATACAACAAAGAAGGCCAGGATGGAACAGATGGGGACAAGTGATGAGGAACATCAGAACTTTTGGGGACCCAAACATGAGCAGAGGCCCAAGGCTGGAAACATACTCATGGGGTCCAAGGTTATGGGGCCAACTGGTACAGAGACAACAGATGTCAGACCCTATATACAACTACGAGTGCTTGTCAATGGATAGACACAGTTCCTAACATTTTTAATTGATACAGGAAGTGAAGTCACAATTATCACATCAGTGCCTTGCCCCAAACAACAGGAGCCTATACAGATACAGAGAGTAAATGCTGTAAATATTGCTTATAGATGCCCAATAAGAATATTAGTGTATGATAGAGAGCCTATATAAATAAATGCAGTCTTTATGTCTGCACCAACTGACCTACTAGGAATTGATATTATTCCACAAATATTTGGTACATGGCTACATTTTAAGAAAAATAAAATGTTATAAGTAAATCTGACAGAGGTGAAAATAGAACCAATACTAATGCTGGAGATACAACCTTCATTTACTAAACAATATCCATTGAAGGGAGGACATGATGAAGTGACAGCATTCATAAATACCCTGATAGATGAAGGAGTAATTGAAAGGACAGTCCTTTAATTTTAACAGCCCAGTCTGACCGGTTAAGAAACCAAATGGTGAAAACTGGTTAACAGTCTGCAAAAAACTGAAACTAGATCCATGTATATCACCCTATACCAATATTAACTCAAAATGGATCAAGGACCTTAATATCAGACCCCAAACTCTAAAGTTGGTACAGGAAAGAGTAGGAAATACTTTGGAATTAATAGGTATAGGCAAGAACTTTCTCAATGGAACCCCAGCAGCTCAGCAACCAAGAGATAGCATAGATAAATGGGACTTCATAAAACTAAAAAGCTTCTGCTCAACAAAATAAATGGTCTCTAAACTGAAGAGACCACCCACAGAGTGGGAGAAAATATTTGCCAACTATACATCAAAGGACTGATAACCAGAATATATAGGGAACTCAAAAAACTAAATTCTCCCAAAATTAATGAACCAATAAAGAAATGGGCAAGTGAACTAAACAGAACTTTCTCAAAAGAAGAAATTCAAATGGCCAAAAAACACATGAAAAAATGCTCACCATCTCTAGCCATTAAGGAAATGCAAATTAAAACCACACTAAGATTCCACCTCACCCCTGTTAGAATAGCTGTCATTAGCAACACCACCAACAAGTGTTGGTGAAGATGCAGGGAAAAAGGAACCCTCTTACACTGTTGGTGGGAATGTAAACTAGTACAACCACTCTGGAAAAAAATTTGGAAGCTTCTTAAAAATCTAAACATAGATCTACCATATGATCCAGCAATACCACTCTTGGGGATATACCAAAAAGAATGTGACACAGGTTACTCCAGAGGCACATGTGCACCCATGTTTATTGCAGCACTATTCACAATAGCCAAGTGATGGAAACAGCCAAGATGCCCCCCTACTGATGAATGGATTAAGAAAATGTGGTGTTTATACACAATGGAATTTTATGCAGCCATGAAGAAGAATGAAATGCTATCATTTGCAGGTAAATGGATGGAACTGTAGAACATCATCCTGAATGAGGTTAGCCAGGCTCAGAAGACCAAAAATCGTATGTTCTCCCTCATATGCAGACTAATTAGATCAAGGGCAAACACAACAAGGTGATTGGACTTTGATCACAAGATAAAAGCGAGAACACACAAGGGAGGTACGAGGATAGGTAAGACACCTAAAAAACTAGATAACATTTGTTGCCCTCAACGCAGAGAAACTAAAGCAGATACCTTAAAAGCAACTGAGGCCAATAGGAGAAGGGGACCAGGAACTAGAGAAAAGGTTAGATCAAGAAAAATTAACCTAAAAGGTAACACACATGCACAGGAAATCAATGTGAGTCAACTCCCTGTATAGCTATCCTTATCTCAACTAGCAAAAACACTTGGTCCTTCCTATTATTGCTTATACTCTCTCTTCAACAAAATTAGAGATAAGGGCAAAATAGTTTCTGCCGGGTATCGAGGGGGTGGGTGGTAAGGGAGGGGGTGGGAGAAGGGGGAAGAAATGACCCAAACATTGTATGCACATAGGAATAAAAAAATTAAAAAAAAAAAACCCAAAGAATGCATGAAAAAAAAAAGGGCAAACATAATAAGGGGCGTGGACTTTGACCACATGATAAAGTGAGAGCACACAAGGGATGTATGAGGATAGGTAAGACACCCAAAAAACTAGATAGCATTTGTTGCCCTCAACACAGAGAAACTAATGCAGATACTTTAAAGTGACTGAGGCCAATAGGAGAAGGGGACCAGGAACTAGAGAAAAGGTTAGTTTGAGAAGAATTAACTTAGAAGGTAACACACATGTACAGGAAAGCAATGCAAGTCAACTCCCTGTATAGCTATCCTTATCTCAACTAGCAAAAACCCTTGGTCCTTCCTATTGCTTCTTATACTCTCCCTTCAACAAAATTAGAGATAAGGGCAAAATAGTTTCTGCCTGGTAGCGAGAGGTTTTGGGGGGTAAGGAAGGGGGTGGGGGCATAAGGGAGGGGGTGGGGGGAAGAAGGGAGAAATGACCCAAACATTGTATGCACGTATGAATAAAATTAAAAAAAAAAGAAAAAGAAACCAAATGGCACCTATAGATTCACTGTGGACTTCAGAAAAATTAATGAGCTTTCACCTGCAATGCCTGGTAATTTACCAGATGTACAAGACTTATTTTATAGAATACAAAAGGGAGCATACACACGGTTTGCATCGGTGGACTTATCTGATATGTTCTTTGCCTTACCATTGCACCCTAAATCTAGAGAAATGACGATCTTTACTTGGAATAACAAATATCAATTTAAAAGATTACCACAGGGATATAAGAACAGCCCCATCATAGTGTATGTGACACTACAGTGGTCACTAGACAAATTAAAAATCCTGGACAAATGCTTAGTACTGCCATATGTACATGATAAAATTATAGCTGGAAAGAACAAAGAAAAGTTATCAAAATTACTAGAGGAGACAGTGGAGATATTAAGGAAAGATGGGTGGACAATAAATCCAAATAAAATACAAAACCAACAGAACTCTGTTAAGTTCTTTGGAGTAATATGGACGATGACAGGACCAAAGGTCCCCAACGCTGTCCTAGATAAAATTGCCAATTTAAAAGCACCAACTAATAAAATGGTAGTGCAACAAACTATCAGATTGTTTGGATATTGGAGAAATCATATCCCGTATTTACAGATCCCATTATAAGCCGGTATCAGGTTATTAAGAAGGCCTCTGATTTTGAATGGGGCCCACAACAAGAACATGCCTTTAAGGCGGTAAAGGAGTTGATAACAACTCATAGCCAACTACATAACCATTGCACGCACTGACACCGTGATTCTGGTTATTTCTTATCAAGCAGGATATGGAAACTGGAGCGTAATGTGTAAATGAGGTGCACGCACACTACCCATATCATTGTATTGTAAAAGATTCCCATATGTGGAATCCAAATATACAATTTCTGAGAGACTCAGTTGGATGCTCATGGAGGCGGTGAAAATGGTGTGCTTGGTCCTGATGGATGAATGCCTAATAATCCGTAGCCCAGTACCAATATTGGACTGGATCAACATGAAAGGGGAAGCCCTAGCCAGAACCCCATCTGAACCCAAGATGTTGCAATGGAAGTTGTTCCTCTCTGAGTTCCTCAATAACCATAAGATCATGGCAAAGGGAAAGACACCACTCTGGGTGGAGGAGACTACTTCAGCCCTGATGGTACCATGCCCCAAAACCATGCCCAAAATTACCCAGGACAAGTATATTGGTCGCTGGGGGACAGAGAGATGGGACAACTCACAAACAAATGCCTGGTTCACTGATGAATCATCCATGTTGCAAGGTGGCAAGCTGCATTGGAAATCTGCAACCTGGAGACCCACGGATGGGCAAATCCTCACAGACCAAGGCATGGGTAGATCAGTGTAACATGAGAGGTCCCTGCAGCCAGATTAGCAATTGAACAATCTCACAAAGAAAGACATAAAATTGTTAGGATATATTCAGACTCGTGGTGCATGAACAATGGTATTGCAGTATGGTCAGGGAAATGCAAACATACCAACTGGCAGATAAATGTCAAGGACATATGGTCTAAGGAAGATTGGATAAAAATGGATGAACTCTCCCAGTCTATTAGCATCTACGTGACACACGTGAATGCACACACAGGGAAAGGCAATCCAGCATCTCAGCATAATGAAAAGACAGATAAGTTAGCAGCTCTGATGATTACCAGAAATACACCTTGGCAGGCCAAAGAGTCCACAGACCATTCTGTGACCTTATATAGGAAAGATAACTGGGCAGATCCGTGGCACGTGCATAAACAAGAAGGACTAAAAATGACCCTTAAAAGAGGACCTAGGAGTAGGGTAATACAAGATAAACCCAAATGGACTAAAACTAATACATTTGGGAATTGTAAGACTGAACAAAATGAACAAATAAAACAACAAAAACTCAAGATATGTACCCCATCGATACAAGAACTAAGAGACCTTCATAAGGCATTAGGCCATTGTGGCACACACGCATTATTTACTTGGGGACAATTCAGGGATATTGACCTGTCTTGGACAAAATGTAAACAGGCAGTGGAAAACTGCACAGATTGCCCAATGACAGTCCAAAGATTTAGATATAGAGCCCCACCAGAATTGTACAAACCTAATTGCTTTAATGTTACAATATAGACAGATTTCATAGGACCATTATAAGCACATAAGGGAGATTATGCATGCACAATGGTAGATGTACATTCTGGTGTAATGCTGGCAAAGGCACATAAGAGACCTTATGCTATGGCCATCATATACACACTATGGTGTTGGTGGGCCAGATATGGCCCCGGGCCATTACTGAGTCAGATCAAGGCACGCATTTTACTAGCCAAATAGTCATGAAATGGGCCGAGGAGATGGATGTTATGTGGAATTACCACCCAGCATACAACCCACAGGCAGCAGGTAACACAGAAAGACATAATGGATTATTGGAACTGAAACTACAGTATTTGAAGGATCAGCCACTGAGTAGAGCTTTAGAGACAACCTGTTATGAGCTGAACTCTAGATTAAGGCTTGGCAGATCCCCACCCTTTGAAAGTGCCTTCCCCAGTCCATTTTTTAATCCAGGGGTGGTAACTCAGGGTAACAAGGTACTCCTACCACACAAAGTTACTTTAAAAGATCACAATAATAATCTCTCTCCACAGGACATTGTGTGCTCAGGAGTGCCCAACACTGGACTGGGAAAAAGGGCGACCTCAAAATCCTAAAATAGACAAGCTGGCGCCACAATGCCCTCTTTAACATCACACTGCCTGAACTACATACATACTACTCACCGCTGCATCATTTTTCTCATTACTACAGTTATTCTAGTTGGGGCAGGAATTACAGTAGTTGGCCACTATACCCTCTGCCATGAAAGGAGGTGCCAGGGCGATGCCAATAACAGTACTATGAATGGTACTAACCTCATGTGCAGGAAATTTACTAATCACACTTTGTGTATCCTGCACCATTGGCTCCAGTGATGCTAGTTCTACCACCATCATTAAACCCACTAAATACTTTCATAATGAAACCTTACCCACCCACAGACCTAACCCTACACTTAACGCCTCAATTTTCTTGGCCCCATGGAAATACTTAGACATACAGCCATTTTTAAAGTATAGGCCTTCCTATTGGGCTCTGTATACGCATTGCTCTGCTAGAGGAAAGTGGGTGGCTCCATCTTACTGCAATGACTACTTTGAAACCAGGGATTTGTTCCATTTCCACCTTAAGGGCAGAAAGCTATTTCCATCAGCCAGTCATGTTAAATCAAGTCCTGCAGAATGTGTTGAAAGTGTTTTATGGAGGAATGCCACTACTGAGTCAGCCATTTATGCTACATATGCAGCAGACATTAAACTTAACACCATAATGTGGAAATCTCCAATTTACCTATATTCAATAACACCAAGTGATCCAGTTCTTACACCGAGATTACCTTAGAGGAGGACCCTGTCTACACTTGTGATGATGCTATACTGACATCATTCCCTCAAATCTTCTTTTCTGCGTTGATCAGACAAGAATCTGGAACTGAGAGTGAGCAGGGTGAGGATTGAGTATGAGGATAGTGAGGATAAGGATTATGAGGAGGAAGGAAGTGATACTTTAAGTACCCCAAGTACTCCCACAGCATTACCACAGGATATACTTAGAAAACCTATACCCAATTTTGCTCCCCCAGAAGGCAGAAACACTTTGTATCTAGACTATCCCACTGAGCCATATGGGGATATATGCCCAGAAGCAGCTATGAATAAGAGTATCCCATGGTTCACGCAGGAAAATGATACCAAGATAGTAGTGTGTGTTGCTAACTTTTCAAATTTACCATACTATGGAGCCTTCACTATTACCATGGCAGTTCCTATGTTAGCACACCCAAGGTGACTAACCTGTCCTTCCCACATATTCCAGCGTGGATGGACATACTCCCATTGGGTGTAAACTGGAGATTCCCAATTATTTTGACTGAATTACTGCCACAACCATTTCCACCAACAGATCCTTCTTTTGCAGCTCAAATACCGACCAATTACGGAGACAGACTACACCAGCAGGAAGGAATTAAAGATTACACTAAACAGGAATTGGTATTACAAGACCACTATCATTGTGTCTTGGGATTTCTTACATTAGTGAATACTACCGTGGATTTACCAAGGCCAGAAGAAGTACCCAAACATAATGCACGTCTATGGAGTGCTCACCCCAAATTGGGTAACAATACCACAGGAGAAGCCATAATGTCATTCCTGTGTGCACAAAATTTCTCATACCAAGATCTTTCCAATGATACCACACTCCACCAGATAAAATTGAACTCTACCACTGATTCTGATGGAAATGTAAAAAAACTTACAATATCTCTGGCATCAGCTTATCCAAACCTATATCCAAAACAGCCTATAAATTTTATAACAGAAGATGGTAGTATTACTGAAAGTGTGGCCAGTTTCAATTTTTCATTATCCATCTTTCTGAATAAGACTTTCCACGTCACCTTCTTTAACAATACAGGGCAACCTGCAGACACCGGTACTGCACCCAGAACGGTATTCTCTCACTTTGCAGGAAAAATGAATTTAACAGTGTATGCCTTAATGAATATGATACAGTTCTCAAATATACATAGAATTGGCACAATCCCAAGCAATTTAGAGTGTGATATTCCAACATACATACATGAAGCTCAATATAAACCTAGACAAGCCCTACCATATCAATCTAACATAGCTGAACAACCTATCCCACTACACTTAGTAGCACCAGTTACTAGAACTACTACGCTTAATGCTCAAAAGTTAAATTATAAGTGGCTACCAGGACAATTAGAGCTATGACAAACTGGACAAACATTACATACTATGAGATCAGTAGTTATGTGGCACCCAATTACACCTTAGATGGCTTGATAACTCTAACCAAGTCAAGAAATCTGCTTGCACAAGACCTTTATTTTATGTTAAACCAATATATAAAACACCACGAGCCAACAACCATACATTATGGTGATGGTCCAATGCAGGGATGCACATGCAGGAACTAACTAAAATATACAATTATGGTGTCTCGTATGCATTCTCCTTCCTATTACCACGGAAAGGAAGATGGCACACAGTGGACTTTGTAGCCCACAAACCTAGATGGAGAAATGATACATCCAGTGCAACGCCAACAGAAGGAATAGCAGTTTCAATGCCTGGATATGATTGGGACACAATATACCATTTAGAAGATTCATTTAAGAAATGTTGGATAAAAGACTTCTCAGACACACCATATGTATTATATAGAGGAGGCTGGAATGAGACACTTAAATTTTACTCCGTACATTATAAACCAGAGGTTCTCTTTGCACCAAGGATATCAGAAAATACTTCTGATACACATATGCACATCATCTGGAGAGAACCCCCAATGATTTAACCATTGACTTACACTTCTTTAAGAATACTGCCTAACCCCAGGATAAGAGAGCTTACTCTCACACTAAATCTCAATAATATGGTACCTAAGGAGATGAAATTTAAAGGGTTAAACCTTTTCATATGGCCTAAGTCCACCAAAAAGGAAGCCCTTACAGTTCTTTATGGCAGGTGTCATCACAGCTGTGGTAGCAACTGCAGTACTGACAACCTTAACAGCACCTCTTTTCACAGCCCTGGATGACCTGAAACAGGTTACAAAACACCAGGCTGAGGCAATAGAGGCCTTGTCAAGAGGTCTGAGTCAATTAACACAAATAGTTCACCACTTGCAATTAGAAATAGAGTCTATCAAAAATGCTTAGCTTCAATCTGACAAATTGGCAGTAGGAAGATTTCAGTGGCTTAAAGAACAATTAATCCTGGAGGAACATGAAATAGAGTGTCTTAAGGTCCAACAATCTTTAGATACCATGATAGATGAAATTAGGATATTATTCCAAACAGGTCAAGGAAGGGAAACAACACATTTTAAAACTATATTAGATGACAGATACCACTCAAGTTGTGTAGGTGGATATTGTGAACTACATCTCTTATAAATTTTCTTAGACAATGCAGTCTCAGCTCACTACACAACAACAGTCCCAAGAAAGTTAGGAGATAAATTTGTAATACCATGATCCACACTTTTAGTAGTGGATGATAAATCAATTAATACTACATACTTTTACCCGAGAGACAGGGCAATACCTACCACACAAAACATATATATTATACCAGAACCCATGTTGCATACTATACATGAATTAGACCTAGTAATAACACCCCTTAGAGATACAGCCACTTCTCTAGGGAACAATATATTTTCAGTATGCTTAGGTGATAATCACACCATACAGTATTGGTACAGAAATGTACCAATAATTAATACTAAGGATAATGACACTGAGGCTCAAGACAAAACCTATGATATCTTTGTTGACAGAATCCAAGAAAGACCAGAAGGATGTATTATCTTAGAGAACGCATACAAAATCAATGTCACCTTCAGACACCAGCCAAATCCAATTTTCAATATCACCACATATTCAATACAGGTTTGGGATAGGAAAGTAATATCCACACATTATTTCTCATTTTCACAAGCAGCAGCTCCAGATACTTTAGCAAGAGAAGAAGCAATGACAAAGGAGGCCAATAGACAATTAGATATTATGAAGGACTTCATACATAAAAATGCAAAACAATTTGCAAACATGAATGATGCAGTCCATAAGGAATTTAAACACATGGACAAAGAATTGGTAGAAATAAAGAAGGCAGTGTACTTGGCTGAGACAGACACAATGGCATTCGTCCACCATAGATATACACCCTCTCACTGCTCAGCAGGAGATGTGTTAATAAGACTTGTGAAATTTGACATTTCTTGCATCACCTCTTGGAACCCCTTTAGGTGGTTAAGAGATTTATGGCACTATGCAGTGCTCATACTTATACTGGTTATAGCAATAAAACTACTTTCCCTATATTGCAGGCATTCTCAAAAGAAAAGTGCTGATTCGGCAATTTGGAAACTAGTTGCCCACAACAATGCACAGCTTCCATGCCCTTCATTACAAATATATGAATAATAGGAGGAAATGGAACCCCCAAACCCTTGGGGGAAATTATTTTAAAGAAATGACTTGGAACCACCTCTACCACACATATGCAATGCATACAGATGTTTATTTGATCATTAACAGGATGTTAAGATTATACACTACTGATGAGTGTAGATTTTGTAAGGCTATTGCAATATATAATGGCTGGCAAAAGCAAGATACATACAGAGAATTCCTAAAACACATCTTAAAACACGATCTAAATCCTCACAACACTAATGGGCGCAAGCGCCGCTACCAAGCGGTAGGCACCCTCCTTACATACTGGATAAGTTTGCACCTCTCACAACGAGTGCACACATATCCTTCAATTTGGGGTTATATGCTCCATAATCAACCTGAAACACTCTTGTGATGAATAGAATCCAAATATTACTCTGTCGAGCCAACCACGGATAACCCCATAGTCATCCAACCGTCAATGGTGGACATTACCATCTGTGCGATTTTTAAACCAATCTTGATATATGCACTTAAACAATACCTTGTATTCCTTAATTGGAAAGAATACTTTGACACATATAGGAAAAACAAAACCATAGAGTTAAAAACACTTTACAAAAGAAATATAGGATGGATTTTTTTGTTCATATTGCAGGACTGAACATCCAGTAGGACAATGCCATAGGCACCCAGTAAACAATACACTCAATGCTTAAACCATAAATAACTCTTATAGTCTTAGGCATAACATTTTCTATTGCATACACACTCCTCTTATTCTTAATCTTGAGGCTCTTTACTATTGATAGATACAGATTTTATAAGTCTTGGTAAATAATGTTGAACAAATTCTTCGTCACTCTATTTCTCTTCTATCTAATGGGACTAACATGGGGATATTTGGTAGGCTTATATATCACAAGACATACAGGCCCATCACACATTTTACCATCATGCTCACAGTATATTCCATTCACTACTTATGTAATCCCCCACACACCAAAACAAACACAAATAGTCAGGCCCATGTCCCACACCCCTGTAGATACACAGCAAATAATCACACAAGAGACACCATCAACTCCTTCTGGACAATTAACACCTTCAACAGCTCAAAACCAGAAGAAACCCTCTCTGACCACCCATCATGTGTGATCCAGATGGACAGTCCATTGACCAGTGGAACTAGGACCCACCTTTAATTAATTCACCTGCAATGTGTGTCATCATTTCCAATCCAGATACCCTACGCTACTCAGCACTTGGGACCTTCATCGACGGACACAAGGTAATCTTCACACTCAATGCTGGACTTCCACAACCCCAATCAGATGTAGGAGCAGGCACCAGCACAAGAATCATTAACAATCAGCTGAAGGCTGTGGACTTCAAGGATGACATAATACTATGGTGGAAACCTGGACATTGGTCCAACTTAGCAAAAGGCACAGCATCAGTTTGCAGACTGGGGGTGGCATCTATACCATTCCCCCATCAACACAATTGACTGCATGGACATACTTACAAAAACAGGCTGCAGAGGAGATTCACCCACATCCACCAACTACAGGATTTCTCACCTTCTTCATTGTTTCCCACTTCTGCGCAGTGGTAACACTTGTCCATTTCCACATGTATGACAGACTGGGCATGTGTCATTACTGGACTAAGAATGCCATGCAGCATGCTATATGGGACATTGGCATCCCGTTGGTTGGGAAAAGGCTTTTTATTGCAGCTTTCGCATGGACACAAAAGGGGAATTGTTCCCATTTGTGATGCTAATTAACTCCTCCAGTTAACCATGGAACTTGTCCCTGAGGTCCTATGCTGAAGACTAGGACCTCAAGGACTTGGGGGTGGGCTGTGGTGAGCATATATAAGATTGCTGTTGTCTTGATGGATTGTGTTTTGTCAAAGTAGGAAAAATCGTTGAAATAAGAATTATTAGCCAGTGTGTGTTAGGACTTAGAAACCAAGCCTGAGAGTGACAGGTGATATGCAAATAAGCCAACCCTAAGGTGGTAAGGCCGATAACACCAACTATGAGGTCATCACAAAGCATAAAAACCCAAGCCTCACTACCACTCATCGCTCGCTCCCTGAACGCCAGAGACTGTGCGCTGTCAGGGTCCTTCCCAAGACTCTGACGTAGAGGCAGCTGCTGCTTGAGAGTGTGCTCCTCCCAACGACCACTGGGTGTTGCTGGTGAGCCGCGAGACTGGACCTGCACTGAAAGCGGCCGTGAGGAATTCCCTGGGGCTTGGCTGGACCACCCCCCCATTGGCTGAGAACTGTTGCACTGTGAGTGAGGCTTGGGGAAGGCCTGAGTGAACTCCTGGCTGGCTAGGGTAGCAGAGACAGGAATTAGGATCCGTGGGAGAGTGCAGTGTGGATTTGTTTGAATAAAATCCTGTTCTCTGAAATAAGAGTCTCCTGAGTACTGTTTATCTGTACTCGATTGAACTATAAGCACTCACAACAGAGTGCTAAGATTACGGGTGTGCAGCACTACATCTGGCATGTCTTCATCTTTGTAGTGCTTAGAATAGACTGAGTTATGCTATGGTAATGAACACACCAACTCTCAGTTGCTTAGACTAATAAAAGGTTTGCTCCTTGCTTATGCTGCATGTTCTTTGAGGGCAGCTGGAGAACTCTCTTCATCATTATTTTCTTCACCCCAGGCCCCTGGCCATCAGAAGTGACCTCATTTGACACATTCCTAGCATTGTAGCTGCGGAGAGAAGTGCTAGGCAGCTCTGTGCATAGAAAATATAGTTCAAGCCACAAATACAAGTGACATATGCAAGTGCAAATTTTCTAGTTATCTTTAAAAGGTAAACTGAAAATGATGAAACTAACTTTAATAATGCTTTTCATTTTCCCTAATATAATTTCAACATGTAATTGATTAAAAAATATGAATGAGTTTATGCACACACATTTTTGGTGGTACTAATTCTTCATAATCAGTGTGTTTTGTACTTAGAGCACAACTCAAATTGGAATAGCCATGTGTCAAGTGCTCTTAGTCACATGTGGCTAGTAGCTGCCATGCTGGATTCTGCAGTTCTAGGGTATACTCTCCAATTAGGTGTTCAGCCTAGAAGTGACTAACACAGACCTCTTTTGCTTAGGTGAAATTGGTCACGTGGCTCCATCCAACCAGAGAGGGCCACCAGGAGTACTTCTTCTTGTGTCTTAACATGGAGAGGTGAGACTAGTCAGTGAACAGTAATCATGACCAGCAGTTGTCCTCCTTGACCAACCTTCCTTTTCCTGGGACATCCCACTGGGTGGTCCCTGCCTTCCCATGAAGGTCTTCTGTACCAGCAGTCTGTTTTTGCTTAACTCCATCCTTGTTTGCTCATGGAAAATGGGTGGCAAGTATGCAACTTTTGCTTGACAATGCTTGTGCCAAGCTCTTCAAAAAAAAAAAAAAAAAAGAAAGAAAGAAAGTAGAAGATCTTTTGGAACTGTGAGGTAAATACTAACAAATGGTAGTGACTAGGTAGACCAGAGGCTAGAGGTATAGGAAGCAAGGGGAGGTATTCATGGTACAGAAGGATTTTTCACTCAACCTTTATGTCTGCTAATACCTTAGCTTCCTGTCTGGCTGCCTTGTTGCTAGATTCCTCTGAGCTCCCCTCCCCCACAATTTATGACACCAATTTATGTATTTCTTCCTAGGCAAGAAGCCCAGTGATACTGCCACACTTTATGAACTGTAAGGTGAAATACAGTTACTATATATTTTTTTGTACCAGAAGTTTTTGGCAGCCTGGATTATGATTTATTCTTCCTTAAATACCTATGCGTCAGATAGGTACTACTTGATACAAAACAGATGCATAGTCAAGATCCGAATGAGTTTACATTGACTTTCATCAAACAGCTCCTAAGCTGTTCATGTGTTCGATGGTGCTGTGACTGAGAACATTGGGCAATGTGCCAGCCGTGCAGCTGTTACTGAACAGCATCGAGGTAGTCACCAAAGTGCCTCTTGGTGAGAGCCCTCCAAGTAGTTTAGTTGGACTTGTGTTTTATAAAATGCCCATGACATGTGGGTGCCTATTGTTTTAAGATGTAGGTTTTATTATTATTCAGGTATGGTGAAGCCAACAGATAGAAGATGGCTGCCATTAAAAAAATAGTTTGTCACTCACAGTTCCTAAGAGGAGGTGAAACTGGAGTTTTGGACCCAAGGCCCAAACTCCTGAGAGTCCATATGCCAGATCCAGCCACCTGCCTGTAAATACCAAATAAAGAAGCATGGTGAAGGCAGAAAAAAGAGATTTATTACATGGCTTAGGACATGCTGTGGGAAGAGGCAGAATAAGCACTTAGCTCATCTTTAGCCATCTTTGGGATACAGCCATGAGCTATAAGTTTAAATAGACAAAAGAACTGGGGACAGGGAACAAAGGTATGCATAGCTAAACAGTCCCAGTCACAGGTGTGTGCTGGTTGACTATTATCTCAGTCCAAGGGGTTCCAGAGGGTTTCAAAGAAGATGTTATCACTGTCATCATTTGGGAGGAATCTTGTTCCAGAGATGATTGCTCCTGCTCCAGGGTGCAGCCTCATCAGTATAGGTAATTGTCCTCATTTAGAGGGGTGGTCTGTCCTGCACATTCCACTGTTCTTTATGGGACGTTTTAGTCCCTTGTCATAAAGATGTTATCAGTTCTGTCTTTTCTGGAATTCAAGGTGATTGCAAAGTGACTGTAAAGAGAATGGCTTAGAGCAAAGACAGATACAAAATGGAGGCAGGGATGCCTCCATCGCTGTTTTTAGTTAATTTGTGGGCCCAAGTAAGGAGTCAGTGCTTTTTAGCAAAAGCAGTTTGAGTGCCTCTTACGGAGGGAGGAAAGAGGCAGAGGAAAAGGGTGGAGAGCATGGACCTGAGCCTCCATTGTGGTTTCCACTGAACAAGCAAGGCAAGTCAGGATAAGTGGGCTTAGGATTGACTTGTTTGGAGAATTTCAGGGGGCTCAGAGATCCAGTGGCTACCTCTAATTATCTGATACCTAGTTCTGAGGTCTTTAGGGTAGACTCAGTGTGAAAGCCCTGTGACAACCCAATGAAGGAGGTGGTGGGGATGTGAGCTTGGCTTGGATGATTTGCCCATAAAAGTCACACTAGCTCTGTCTCTAGGAACTGGTTGGTTCTGGAGCTGCAGTCTCTCCAGGGTCAGCAGGGCCCCAGATGTCAAAGCATAGGAATGCAGAAAATAGAAAGGCATGATTAATCCATATATAAATAACTCTGCAGAGGTGAGAGGTGTCATTTCATTCTGTGGGGGCCTAATAGAAAACTGGGGCTTATACAGCCTTTACTTGTAAGTGTTCAAAATGGCTTTTATCACGTCCCTGAATGATTAGAAGTTGAGAATGCATACCTGGAAGTCAGAAACCCGAGCTGCATTTGTGAACCTAACCAGATTCCTTGGCATCCCCTGAGGACTCCACAGGGAGCTTCTGAATCTTCAGATTAAAACGAATCAGCTATGGTGATACACAATTCTTCACTTTGTCAAAACTTACAGAACTGTACACTTACAAAGGGTTAAGTATTACTGTTATATACAGTAACAATCTCAATAAATTGGATTTTAAAAAATGAATAGTACACAGAGCTGTCCCAAACTTTCCAGGGATGACTTATGAGTTCATTTATTTTCTTTACTTTTTCACTGTAAGCAATTGAGAAAACTCAGGTTTGGGGGAGAGACCATATTCAGGGAAGTTGTCTGGGAGCAAGGATGCTGGGGTGACTGATGGTCAGACATCCTACTGTTCTGTATTTTAAATGCTATGAAATGGTCCCTCGCACCTGGGAAAGCAGCGGGAGAGCCAGCAAAGGAAGCTTGATGCTCTCAAGGTCTATGGTGTTTGAGAGCACACTGGGTACTGGGAGTCCCCACAAAGAGTCTCAGATGCTTTGGTGACACACACACTCCAAAAGTCAGGTGGGACCTAGGGTTGCCTGAAAAATGTCAGTGATTGCCCCCTGACTTCTCTATAACTCTTAAACCCATGGTTCATTCAACAAATTGGAGCACTGTCTCTTTCTTTGGTGGTAGCACTATGGTTTGAACTCAGGGCCCGTGATTTTTAGGCAGGCTCTGTACTACTTGAGCCACAACCTCAGCCCCACAAAGAGATCCCTTAAAAAGATGATGTCTAGCACCAAAGAATGATGTTTCCATCAGGAAACAATACAGCGTTTCTCAAATCACAGATCACTAAGGCTCATGCACCCATGCCATTGTGAGGTCGCCAACACATTGTCATCTGAATGGCTAAACTCTGTGGGACTGGAAAACTACATTGAAAACCTGTATTTTCTTTTCTTTTCCTTTCTTTTTGGTTTTCTGAGAGTCTCATTAAGTAACCCAGGCTAGCCTAGAACTCACAATCTTCCTGCTTTGGCCTCCTGAATGGTTGGATTACAGGCGAGTACCACTATACCTGACTTCAAAATCTGTATTTTCTTCTCTCTCTACCATTGTATTGGTATTCATTAATAGTACAAGGGGATTTTATTGTGACTATTCCATAGATGCATACAGTGTACTCCTCTCTCTTTCCCCCTTTGAAATCTGTATTTTCACATCAAAATATTTTGTAAAGAAAAACACTTTAGCTGTATGCTCAGAGTTACCAGTATATGTAAATTTTAATAGATATTCACTGATGGAAGGAAAAATGGCTAATGATAATATTAACAATAGATTAATATCAATAACTGACATTTATACAATACTTAATGTGTGCCAGGTATTGGCCCAAGCTCTTTACTCATCCTAATTTGTTTATTAATAATCACAATCCTGTGGGGTAGGTAGTAGTTTTATTTTCTCTTCACAGAAGAAAACAACTGGCTTTAACAATTTGCTCAAAGTTCATGAAGCTAGTAAGTGATGGAGCTGAGATTTGCATCTCATCAGTCTAGCTCCAGAGTACATGCTCATAATCCCAGCCATGGAAGGCAGGAACACAGGTAGCTTGGTAGCAGTATCTCGCCCAAGCTAGTTACTTACTTTCCAGTCGGTATTGATGTCTACTGAGTTTCTCTGCAGGGAGTCCTTGTATACCAGGTTCCAAAAGTCATACCTTCCAGAATCACAGATGACTTCAGTAGCGCTTTGGTCTTCATATTGGAATTCACCAGAGTTAGAGGTCCTCACAGAACACCAGAAGTTTTAGGTATCCATAACTCATCAGAATTATGATGAAAACTTCCTGCAGTCTCAAAGCTCCCAGTTTCCTTGCTTGTTCCTCCCATGTTCAAAATCTTAGCTGCTGAGTCACTCAGTTCAGGCCTGTGATCACTAATCTTAACTGTCAACTTGATTGGATTGAAAACACCTAGAAGATTAGTAAAGCACACCCATGGATGTGTCTGTGATGATGGTTACAGACACAATGAGATAACGGGGGCTCTGACATCATGAATGGTCTAATCTCTTGATGGATTCATAATTTGATGGTGGTGAAAGGTAGGAGGTGGGGCTTTGTTGGAGGAAGTAGGTCTCTGGGGCTTGTCCTTGTGAGATGCACCTTGCTCTGGCCTCTTCTTGTACTCCTCCTTTTCTTGGTCTCCTGTCTGCCATGAGGTGAGAACCTCATCTGCCACATGCTCCTGCCGCCATGATGTTCTTACTCAGTTGGGGCCCAGAATCAATAGACCCAAGAGACCACTAACCTTCTGAAACCATGAGACAAAACACATCTTTCCTCCTTGAAATTGTTTCTGTTAGATATTTGGTGATAGTGATGATAAAAGTAAAGAACACAAGGATCAAGTACATTACAGTAAGAAAACCTCTCAAATCTCAGTAACTTAAAATGCAAAGGCCATTTTTCATGTGTTATGGGCCCACAGGCCATGAGTGTGTACACATTCACATATTACATGCCTATCCCCAGTTGCCAAGGGATCTCTGCTTATAGTAATCATTCAAGAACCCAGACTGGCAGAAAACTGCCATTTTAAATGGACAGCTGCCATCCAAAGGACAAGAATGCCTTGCAAGTTCTTGCACCTGGAGTTAAAGGTTCTGCCTACATGTAGCAAATAATTTACCACCGAACTACAGGACACCAAGAAATGTAATCCTAGCATATGCCCAGAGGGAGAAGAGCAAGCAGTAGTTGGTAAATAGCATTAGTGACTTCCCCATTGCTCAGTTGAACAAAGGAAAAGAAATAGGGTTTCAGAAGGCTCCCAATGTACTAATTGTCTTGAGAAAATTGTTTGTTACTCACAAAATCCAAAAGAAGGGCCATGTCACACCACGCAAAACCACACAAGGAGGCACCGGGGTCAGGCAGGAGACAGGATGGAAGGAGAACAAGGGCCTGAGCCTTGATTGTGGTTTCCATGGGACAGGCAAGGCAAGACTGGGTAGGCATGGCCCTAAGATCTTAGACCATGGTGAACAGGGATCAGTGCCAAGCTTTACTGAGTCTGACTTAGATGCATTTGGTTAGAAAGAATTCAATTTGGCCATTGTTTTCCTGATTCCAGTGGTTGCTCTATCCCTTTTTCTCTGCTTCCTCCCCTCCCCCCCTTCCAGGTCCTGGGATTGAAACAGTGATGCTTTTACATTGGCATGAGGTGGTCTCCAGGACAGCTTTTATTTGTAGTGACTTAAAGGATAGAATGAAGCCATGATCACAAAGGATGAAGAACAAGAATATATTTGTAAACAGTTCATGTATAATGCATCTGCTGATTATCCTTTTACAGAAGGGTCCTCCATGGGATTCCTTCTATACCCATCATGCAGTAGGGTCATTTAATTTTGTCCATATTGTTTTTGGTGTGTGCAAGATGCAGTTCTTCACCAAACAAGAACTTTCCATCAAATGTGATTCTGAACTGACCTGGAGCAGTGGAGGTAAGAGACCTGCCACACTTCTTGGTGTGACTGATTGTGGGGAAAAGACTGAATTGAAAATGTAGTTTATCTTGGTGACTTCTCCATAGGGGAAAAAAGGAAGGGAACTGATTTTCAGAGTCACATAGATTTGGCTTCATAGTCTAGTGGCACAACTCATTAGTCTGTGATCTTGGGCAAATCCATTTCTTCATTCTTCATCAACTCACTGTCAATAAGTTCTCAAGAAGTTGGTCTCTTTAAACATAAAATGTAAACACTAGTCTTTGATTCTGACATGTTAGGGACTGTAGAGATTACCATGGCAATGAACCTGTAGCTCTGCTAGGTCCAACACATGGAACCCAGGGGTCACATGTTAACATGGATTTGTAACCTCTGTTCCTTCAAAGAACTATATTTCAACATATGGTTCAGATTTAGAGATCAATAAATAGCCCAGGCTTGGGACAGATATTGTCCCAATAAGTTGTAAATGGCCTGATTTTAAGAATTGCAACCCACAAATGCATCAAAAGCAGGAAGGGAAGAGGGTCCAACCCAAGTGATAACTACTATCCCTTCATTAATGAAGAGAGATATGCATTAGTGGGGTGACTACACTCCATTACATTGTCCTGAAAATGGATCTAAATGTACTTCTGGTTTTCTATTTCATTAGAGTGAAAAGTATGTCAACAACAATAGTCACTTGAAAAAGACTTATGAGTGCTGAGTAAATCAGTAAATCACCAAGAATTAAATTGATACCAAAGGAAAAACTCTTAAATTCTGTTGGCTGGCCCTACTCTTCAGAGTCTAATCCTCTGGAACCTGGCAGCCCTCCTGCTTATTCCCACCCATGCTTGCAGTGGTGGGTGATTAGAGCAACACTCCTTCCCCTTGGGGTTTGCTTTTAGTGGAGACTGAATCCTATCAGACCTTTTTTTTTTTAACCACTATGGAGGTGATGGCCTAGAGAAAGATTTTGAGGAATGTAGTTCTAGGATTTCCTCACTGAAAATCACTTCATGAATCAAAATCCCTGGAGATGTGGTCCAGGATTCTGAATTTTTACAAGTTCCTAAAAATTCTAGTGTTTGAAAACCAGTGATTTAGTGTCCATATTAAAAATGATTTCTAAATTCCATTTAGGGAAGCGTCACAGATTGAAAGGCTTATAAAAACCAGGGTGAATTTTTGTAGCACTGGATCATGGGCAGATACCTTTCTAAAATTCAAGCAGGTACCCACTTCCTCCAATGTAGTACTTAAATCCCCAGTAAGCATCCTAAGAAGAAGTCATTTGCTGAGGATTTTCCTACTTTTCTTTTAAATTAGTTCATTGTCTTTCTTGTAACTTTCATAGAGTACCCTTAAGTTTTCATAGGCTTCTGTCTTTTCCCTCTAACTTAAGGTAGCTCTTCATCGTGTCTGACATTTCCTTGTGTTTCCTTGTGCCCAACACACACAGCCTGCTAGTTCCACTGGCCATCACAGACCCTTTGGAGGAGCCATTCATGCCTGAGTTTCCTGCCATCCTTCATGTACCTGGGCCTGCTGCCACATGGCAGGCACCCAGAAATCTCATTCAGTGACCCTTTGACTCACCACCTTACTTTGATGAAAGGCTTCAAATCTTTAGGGTAAGCTACTTCTGCTGCCACTCACTTGTGACAATGTAGACATCACTTTAGGAATGGCTGCTCCCCAGTTGGGTCTTTCTGATGCTAACACTAAGTGACTTGAGGGCACCTCTTGGGTATCTGAGAGACATCTTTAACTCAATGTGCCCTGACTCCTTGGCTTCCCCCACTGTTCTTGGACAGTGTGGCTCTAGGATTCCAGATGCTCAGGTGCCAAACATTGGAGTGGTCTTTGATGCCACTATCCCTTCTGCATCCCATATCTAATCCACCTTAAGTTTCACTCAGTCCATCTTCAAAGCGTATCAAGAGGTTGACACATCTTTGTACCTGCACGGATAGCTTCCTGCCTTGGCCACCATTTTCTCTCTCCTGCCTCTTGTAATAGCCTCATAAGTGGTCTCATAAGAGGTCTTCATTTCACCCTTTCCCATACTGTAGTTTGTTCCCAATATAGCAGACAAGGTAATTCGCTGAAAATTTGTTGGATTATGTCACCATATTGGTAAAAATGCTTAAGTCTGACTCCCCCTCATTTCTTTCAGAATAAAAGCCAAAATCCATAACCCAAACCTTCCATACTTCTGTAACCTCATCTTCAACTACTCTCTTCTCAATCTGCCCCTATGACATTGGCATCCTTGCTATGCAGCTACCATGCCAGCCTCCCACCCCCAACTGGCTGTGCTCAGCTTGGAGTGCATTTTTCTTAAGGAGCTTCATAGTTACTCCCTTACTTCCTTCACCTCTTTGATCAAATACCATCTGCACAGTGATTTCTTCCCTCAAGGGTCAATTTAAAACTTCACTTTCTCACCAGCACTTGTAATCTTCTTACCCAGTCCTAATGTTTCCACAGCCTTTACCATATTTTAATTATTGTGAACATTACTTTTTTATTATGTTTATTGGTCTTGTCAGTTCCGTACCATAATCAAAGCTAGGTAAGGATGCCTTGTCTGTTTTGCTCACTGATATTTTTCTAGTTCACAGACTATCAAGTAAATAATGGAGAAGAAGGAAGGAAGGAAAGAAAGAAAGAAAGAAAGAAGGGAAGGAAGGAATGAAGGAGGGAGGGAGGAAGGGAAGGAAAGAAGCCCTATACATTAGAACAAAGCTTGTTAAAGTGAAATCAACATAAAACCACATCAAGAGAAGAGAAGAACATCAAACCTTTGAAAACTAGTACAAGAGGCATTTTTCATACACTGATTTCCTCTGATTGAACTCAATGCCAGTGGTCTACAGCCCCTGCTCACATTGATTAATGGCTTCCTGCCTCATCAATCCTCCCATTAGTTACTATCTGGGTTCTCACCTGTCAGCCATACTGAATGGTGAATGACTTTCTCTGGCTCCTTGTCATGCTCCCAAAGCTATGAGTTTTGTGACACGAGGAGGGAGGATGGAGAGAGATGCTCACACAAATTCAGGTTGAGAGAGTTTCCTTACTGGAGGTCAAGTGTCCCTACTGACAGTGTCCCCTGGAAACCAAGGCCTTCTCGTGGGAACTGGCTTATGTGAGTCTGGTGTGGAAGCTTTTATTCCTTCATTCCTGATCTAGGAGCAGCTGCCTCTTGTAGAATAGAGATAGATCCAGTAAAGATGGGAATAGGGGCTGGGGGTATAGCCCAGTGGTAGAGCATGTGCTTAGCATGTATGAAGTCCTGGGTCTATCCTCAGCATAGCAAGAAGCCAAAACAAAACAAAAGAAGATGTGGCTAGGTCAAAAGCAATTTCTGTTCACCAGCAATATCCCTGCATTAGCATTCCACAGCAGTGCTGGTGTTAACTGGGGAGAATTTGGGGCTAGTGCCAGATTTGTGACTTGCTGTAAACATGGTCCTCCCATAGGGTGGGTTACAGATGAGTTCATCATATTGATATCTTCCGGATGCTCTGTAACTCTTTCTTGGATGGGGCCCAGGTTGACCCCATCCAAGACAATTGACATTCTCATTGACCCCATCCAAGAATACTTGACATTCTTATTGCCCTGGGCTGAGTTATGGAAAGGGTTTCTGTGTGGTTCCAAGAGGCAAGAGCTACAAATGAGGTTGTTTAATACAGGTGAAAGCAATTGTAGTGGCCTTAGAATGGGCTCACAAGCTGGGTGCTGGTAGCTCATGCCTGTAATCCTAGCTGCACAGGAGGCAGAGATCAGGAGGATTGAGGTTTGAAGCCAGCCCCTGGCAAATAGTTTGGGAGACCCTATCTCTAAAATTCCCCATATAAAAAAAGGGGTAGCCGAATGGCTCAGCACCTTCCTAGTAAGCCTGGGGCCCAGAGTGGTAGAGGACCTTCCTAGCAAACTTGGGGCCCAGAGTAGTTCAAAACACCTGTGCTGCCAAAAAAAAAAAAAAAAAAAAGAATGAATGTGCTCACAGATTCTTTGAACATATCTCATTAAGAGATAAAGTTTATACCTGATCCTTGAAAGTGGGTTCTGTGATCAATGATGAATCAGTAGAGAAAGATGTAGTGGTGCTATGTGACTTCAAGGTGGCACATTAAATGTCATGCATCTTCTATCTTGTTTTTGTGAAAGCTCACTCTTGGATCCCTGAGCCACCACATAAAGTCTGACTATCTGAGACTGCCCAGCTAGAAAGGCCATATGGAGTCAGCCTAAATGACAGAGCCAGTTGAAGAAATTCATCCTTGAATATTCCCAACTCAGGCACCAGACTGTGAGTAAAGAAGTGCTTTTGGATCCTCCAAACTTAGCTGTCATGTCTCTGTCCCCTGCCCAAGCCTTCCTTACCCACCTTTGAGTCCCTTCCAGCTGAGACCCCAGATAATCAGAGAACCTTCCCCACTGTGCTTTTCTGAATTCCTAACCTAAGACTACAGGTGTTGTTTTAGCTAAATTTTGCAACAATAGTGTTGAGACAGTGATATATGAGAAAATACCAGCTTTGGAGTCGGTTAGACATCAATTCAAACGCCATCTCCCACTTGGCTAGCTCTAAGATCTTGGATAGGGTCTAACATAGCTTTATAGTGGGGATAAGATTATTGTATTTTAGGTTGATATGGGGATTAAATGAGATAACAGATATTCAAGGTCAATCATGTGAGTGATAGGAGTTTTCAAAAAACCTTAGTTTCTCTTCAATTCCCTTTCCTTCCACCTAAAGAAATAGAAACAATAACCTAGCGTTTTCTGTGTTTGAAAAATGAGTATGTCCTATGCATACCATGATCCCAGGATGGGTCACAGTGCAGTAGAGTTGACAGTTTACCTGTCTCTCTGTCCTTCTACTTCCCCAGGTCTGTGAGCAACAGGGCTGTTTACTAGAATCCCAGCGCTTAACCCAGGGTTGACTGGAAGCAGTTGCTTGATAAACATTGTCAAAGAAATGTGTTAAAGAAATGTCTATAAACAGGAAGTTGAGCTTGAAGTATGACTTCATGGTGGGAAAGAAGAGTAGGAACAGTTCTATTTGTAAGAATTAAATCTAATTTTTAAAAGTCAGCTATCAAAGAGACCTAGACTCTGGTATCTGACTGCCAAGGTTAAATACTGGCTCTATTCCTTATTGGCTCTGTGACACTAGGCAAATTATGTAACCTGTTTGTGTCTACTGTTCTCCAGCTTCAAAAGCAGAAGAAAGTAATGCTATCTCGCTAAGTGACTTGCTGTGTTGAGTAAACATTGTACACAAAGTATTTACAACAGTGCCTGGATTATAATAATACTATGTAACATTGCTTCTCAAAGTATGGTCCATGAGCCAGGAGACCAACATCCCCAATAAATTTTTAGAAAAGCAGGGATCTCAGACCCCAACTCAAGCAGACCAAGCAGAATCTGTATTCTTACAAGATCCCTGGTTAATTCCTATGTCCATTAAAACTTGACGAAGGCTGTTCTAATAAGCCTTAGCTATCATTAAGCTGTAGAAAAGAATTGTAATATATTTGGAAAATATCTTCCTAAAAATGTTGTGTGTAGCAGTTCACAAAATAACATGGCTTTGGAGATTCTGTCAAATGAAAGACAATGTCAAAGGCCAACCATACAATTTGTGTCCACCAACACTCTCTTCCCCCCTTCTTGTCTTCCAGCTTCAGGCTGATGTCCATGTTACCAGGTTGCTCCTGGGCCTGAGCTCTCTGCAGTTCAAATGTTGCTCATTGCCCAGGTGAAGGGACACAGTGTCACACATGGCATTCCATGCCATGGGAAGTTGCTTTGCTTGTATCAGAGGCATCTTCCTTTGCTCACCTGTAACTGCACCTGTAATTTCATCCCAAACTATAAACCCATTAAGAAAAAAATGTCTTCCTTTGTGAAAAAGACTTACACAACTTCACCAGTTGACATTTCTACCACTCTGATGCAAAAATAATTATCTTTGTCTATTTGTGGACTAGTTTTCTTTGTAATAGACATCTCTGCTAACTATGAGTATCCCTGTGGTGACATTTATTTGGACAGTTTTTGGAATGAAGAGAACCATTAATGTGAAGTTATTGCAAGCTGACTTCTCATTAAAATTTCATTAATGCCTTTCCTGAGTGTGTTAAATGTGCTATTTAAAAACTACACATCACTCTACTATAGCTCTAGTATACACATCACTCTACTATAGCTCTAGTAATGCTGTCCACTATTTTAATAGCTTGGGATGTTTTCATATCTTTTCAGTTAATGCCAGAAAAAGCAATGCAGAATGATTGAAGTATGGGACTCCCCTGGCACCATGTTTTGCACACTCCAATCCCATTCCTATGTCTCACCAACTATATAGAAATCAGCAATAAAAGCAGGAGAGACTTAGAGAAAATTCTGGGCAGGTATCAGTTAGGGAATCAATAGATTCTTTGTTGGGAGTCTTTGGATATAATGTTGTCATTTGACTGGTAAGGGCCACCCAGGGTTGGGATTTGTGACATCTTTTTCCTTTCCTGCTGCTGCTTTGGTGGTGGGTGGGTGTGTCTTCCTCCGGTGTTGCAGTGGGCTGCACTGCTTTCTGACTTTGTGACCAGTCTGAATGGCAGGGAGGCAGTGGCTTGGCAGTAGCACAGTAAGACTTCACGTATCTTTTCTGCACAGAGGGGCTCCATGCCCTCTGTCTCCCATAATGAACTCTGCCTGCCTCACACAGCAAGAGTCTCTTCAGACCCTGCAGAGGGCAGATGTGAAATGGCATGGGACAAAATGGAGGGAGAAGCGACAGCCTCACTGAGGCACCCGTGTTCATACCACCTCTTCCTCCTGCTGTGGTTTACTGATTCCATTGTGGGCACGGAACACGGGATTTTTTATGTCCCCGAAGGGAGTCATTCAAATTTGCAATGCCTCTATCCCAGCCCACAGGAGTCCAAAGATTTTCTGGACCAAATGGTCTCTTTCCTTGCAGATGTTATTGTCTTACTATAATGAAAACTGCCGTGACATCAAGGGTGTACAATAGCCCCCATCACTCATCCTTTCAGGCCATGCTGGTATATTTAGTAAAGGAATAGAGTAATCAGAGCACGAGGCAGGCTGCTCCATTATTCAAGTTATTACAGAATCGGCAATGTTTACTTTCTTATTATAGCTTTCCAATTAGTTGGGAGAGCAATGGCAATAGCCCAGCCTGGGGTCTCCTGGGAGATGCCTGAAATTTTTACATGCAACTTAAAGAGATAGCAGGAGTTATCAGGACTGTGACTTGTGCTAATCTTCCCTTGTCACCAAGGGACTCAGTAGAGAGCTGTGGATTTGTGGTTTTAATCAGAGGAGCCACTGCAACTTCCATCATGGCCTCTAAATTATGCCCGTTGCTCTTGCTGTCCCCTGATGGAGCAGGTCATCTGATCCTTTTTACAAGATTTAGGATTATCAAGCCTTTTTGGAATTGGTGGCTATGTCATCAGCTGTCTCCCACTTTGAGCTCAAAGACCTTTCTTCTGCTCCTGGCCCCTCTGTCCTTTGAGACCAGCCACCCTGATCACCCCTATCTACTTGTGTCCCTTGTCTTCACTGACAACTTTCACCTCTGTCATCAGCTGCCACAGTGCCATGTCTTCTTCTCAGAACTCTAGAGCACAAGAAGTCTGCAAATAGGACCTTTCCTTTGTTCTTAAAAAATATAGTATGCTAAGATCTGATCATAAGAGCAATTCATTTTAGAAAGTGTTGCTTATACAAAATATGATGTAAACTACCATAATAATTCCACTGCCTAGAGGTAATTATTTTTCACCTGTTAGCAATGGTTTTCATAGATACATATTACTGCTTTCTTCACTTGGCATTGCATCATGAGCTTTGTCTCACGTCATGAACAATTTTTTGACAGCATAATTTACAATGACAGAATAGTATTTTATACATGTAGTTTAATATTATAGCATTTTGTTATTGTTTTCAAAAGCAATTCTTTATTTTTAGCCACATAAGAGGTTTCCAATATTTCTCTTGTATAAACTGTGCAATGATGAATGTCTTTGTGCTTATCTGTTATTGTTTCCTTAAGATAAATTCTTGGAAGTGGAATTACTGAGTTAAAATTGCACATTTGAAAGGTTTTGACCAACACTACCATTTTAACCTCCAAAAATATTGTTCCAATGTCCTATGACTCAGTGAGCAATTGTGTTGTTATTATCCCTTCCTAGTTCCAGCAGGGTAAAGCTACAAGTCCCAAAGGGGTAGAAACCACATCTCCTCTTTTTGTCCCTATATCACCACTGGGGACCAGGTAAAGCAAATGAGGAACTCACTTCCAGTGTTGTGTGAAGTATAAGATTTGTTCTTTATTTAAAATTTTGACATATTTTTCATCATGAATTTTCTTTTCTTTTCTTTTTTTTTTTTTAGCATCAATTTTCAATTTAGAGATATTGTGCCTTTGTCTGCTTAGGCTACTATAACAAAATACTTTACACTGGGTGGTTTGGAACAAAAGACTTTTATTTCCCACAGTTGAGGAGGTTGGGAAGTCTAAGATCAAGGTGCTTATAGGACCCGGTTCCTTGTAGAGTGCTATCTTCTCACATGGCAAAAGCAGGCAAAGGAGGGCTCGTGTTTCTTTTTCTATTCATGAGGGGATGCCTTCACAGTCTAATCACCTCTGAAAGCCCCTCCTGATGCCATCACCTTGGGGGTTAGGATTTCAATCTAGGAATTTTGGAGGAGATATGTGTCAGTCTACTGTATTTTTGCATTGAAATATTACTTATCTTTTGTTGTTGTTATTGTTGTTCTTGAGACAGGGTCTTGCTGTGTAATCCAGGCTGGTCTTCAACCTTAGCTCTTCCTGCCTCAGCCTCCCACAAATCCACACCCAGATTAATATCTTACTTATCTTGATTATTGAGGTTTTTTTTTAAGTACTCCATTAAGTTTGTACCCCAAACAAATGCCTTATTCTTTTCACCCTTTTCTTGGTCCTATGCCACTTGCAAGGTCTCTTCTAATCCACTGTCCCCTACGAACCTGGGCTTGCCTGTATGAGTTGTGCTGTCTGTATGAGCTGATCAGCTACTGAGCAGCTGCTGTGTCTCTGTGGACCCTCTTCCTGAAACCGTATATGTGCTCCATTGCTCTAGATGCTTGTGCTGGAAATGATGGCTCTAAGATTGAGCTCCACTTTTGCCTCTCACGCTACTTCCCTGTCAGGTGTATGAGGCTTTGGGATGGGGAATTTTGATTCAGGGCAAGTGAATGGGTATGATGCTTCTTGGCTCAGGGCTTTCCATGGGCAGGGGTTAAATTCTGGCCAGGAGTTTGAGGGCATCCCAGCAACCCTTCCTGCGTCTTTCCCCTTCTTTCTAAACCCTACAAGCATCCTCCTCATGGTGTCAGTGGCTTGAAGTTTTCAATTAGTGGTAATAATTCTGGTGATAATGATAACAGACACTGTTGGTGAGCACTTATTGCATGCTCAAAAGGACATAATCAGGAAGGGACAAAGTCTTAAATTCACCTGGCCTGGCAAAGTGATCACAAATCAATGGCCTTCGTTTAGCCTAAAAGTGGCCATTTTTAATCTGAGGGACTTTGGACACATAACCGAGGCTTCCCTTAGCCTTGGTTTTCTTGGTTGTAAGGTGGAATGAGGACAGTGCTCCTCTTAAGGTAGAGCTTTACAAATAAATAGTGGCATGGGGCTTAGCAAGCACATGACAAATGAGTGAAGGTTAGTGAGGCAGAGGTGGTGGCTATCCTCCTCAATGTGTTCTCTCTGTCTTCTAGAGTACTAGAGTCTCCCATTTTATCTGGGCATATGACTAACCTGAATGAAGATTTCCTTCCTCAAATCTGCCAGGCAGTATGGCCACCTATTTCCAATCTCAGAGCAGAAGGGTCCTTAGAAATCCTCTCCTTCTTTATTGTACAGTGTGTGGGCTGAGGCCCAGCAACATAGGCATCACCTGGGTAATTATCTGAAATGCAGAATCTGATCTGAGACTCTGCCCAACACTATGGAAACAGAGTGTGCATTTAAACAAAATCTCCAGGTGTTCCAGGAAGCCTAAAGCTGGAGAAACACCTATCTGGCCCGATTGTCCCCTTGTTTGCCCCCCCACACCCTATTATATCCATATTCCCTTTGAGTGCTGCTAGCTGGGCACTGTTTCTCCTGTTCCCTTTCTGATGTTTCAGGAGGCAGAGGAATAGGACAGCTTGATGCCACATCGTTGAAAAGTTGTTTGACCTGTATTTCAGACTTTTGCGACACTCCTGCCTTTCCTCATATACTGGATGTCCCCAGTCCCTCAGGCCTGGCTCGGACATGGATAGGAATGATGACAGCTAATGTGGAACCAAGCTTTCTCATAGTAGGGGACACACCCCAGATAAGCCCTAGAGGAGGCTGTTATCAGTGTTGTGGCAGGTCTGAGATTAGCCAAGGAAAGGAGGTTCAGTGAACCAAAGACCTGGGACAGCTGAGTGACACAGAGTAGGCTTTTTTTTTAATTTTTATTTTTTTATTATTCATATGTGCATACAATGCTTGGATCATTTCTCTCCCCTGCCCCCACCCCCTCTCTTACCACCCACTCCACCCCCTCCCGCTCCCCCTGACCCCCTCGATACCCGGCAGAAACTATTTTGCCCTTATCTCTAATTTTGTTGAAGAGAGAGTATAAGCAATAATAGGAAGGAACAAGGGTTTTTGCTAGTTGAGATAAGGATAGCTATACAGGGAGTTGACTCACATTGATTTCCTGTGCATGTGTGTTACCTTCTAGGTTAATTCTTTTTTATCTAACCTTTTCTCTAGTTCCTGGTCCCCTTTTCCTATTGGCCTCAGTTGCTTTTAAGGTATCTGCTTTAGTTTCTCTGTGTTAAGGGCAACAAACGCTAGCTAATTTTTTAGGTGTCTTACCTATCCTCACCCCTCCCTTGTGTGCTAAAGCTTTTATCTTGTGATCAAAGTTCAATCCCCTTGTTGTGTTTGCCCTTGATCTAATGTCCACATATGAGGGAGAACATATGATTTTTGGTCTTTTGGGCCAGGCTAACCTCACTCAGAATGATGTTCTCCAATTCCATCCATTTACCAGTGAATGATAACATTTCGTTCTTCTTCATGGCTGCATAAAATTCCATTGTGTATAGATACCACATTTCCTTAATCCATTCGTCAGTGGTGGGGCATCTTGGCTGTTTTCATAACTTGGCTATTGTGAATAGTGCTGCAATAAACATGGGTGTGCAGGTGCCTCTGGAGTAACCTGTGTCATAGTCTTTTGGGTATATCCCCAAGAGTGGTATTGCTGGATCATATGGTAGATCGATGTTTAGCTTTTTAAGTAGCCTCCAAATTTTTTTCCAGAGTGGTTGTAGTAGTTTACATTCCCACCAACAGTGTAAGAGGGTTCCTTTTTCCCCTCATCCTCGCCAACACCTGTTGTTGGTGGTGTTCCTAATGATGGCTATTCTAACAGGGGTGAGGTGGAATCTTAGTATGGTTTTAATTTGCATTTCTTTTATTGCTAGAGATGGTGAGCATTTTTTCATGTGTTTTTTGGCCATTTGAATTTCTTCTTTTGAGAAAGTTCTGTTTAGTTCACTTGCCCATTTCTTTATTGGTTTATTAGTTTTGGGAGAATTTAGTTAAAAGTTCCCTATATATTCTGGTTATCAGTCCTTTGATGTGTAGCTGGCAAATATTTTCTCCCACTCTGTGGGTGTTCTCTTCAGTTTAGAGACCATTTCTTTTGATGAACAGAAGCTTTTTAGCTTTATGAGGTCCCATTTATCTATGCTATCTCTTAGTTGCTGTGCTGCTGGGGTTTCGTTGAGAAAGTTCTTACCTATACCTACTGACTCCAGAGTATTTCCTACTCTTTCCAGAGCAGGCTTTGAAGAGGTGTCACAACAGCTAATCCCCAAATCTTCATACAGGGGCCCAGTGGATACTATCAGAAAGACTGAGAGGTGAATCATGTGGAATTATCTTTTCAGAGTGTGCAAAAGTTCAGTAGCTCTTTCCTCTCTTTATTTCTCGGTATCTAACCTTAAAATTGAGCTTTATCAAAAGTGTCAAATGTTTATTGAGTTCTTTCCATGTGTTGAGCTGTGTGCCAGGTTAAGTGATGGTTCCTGCTCACAAATGGAGATGGAGACATTTGTGAATAATTCCTGGGATGGAGCTGAGTGAAGACACAGGGATGAGGAGAAAGATAGATCCAGCATGGGGGAAGGGGCAGACATCCTAGCTGTCAACTCAAAGCCCAGAAGGCTTGCTTCCTCCCATTAACATAGTCCCAGTATTGTTCAGGTATTGGGTGATCCTGGGCTTCATGACATTTGAACCTTGTATAACTTTGGTTAAAGAAAAGGAAGATTCCATCCTTTTTTCCCAAAACATCACTATTGGAAGTGACCATATTCCTTTTTCATGTCCTTTGACATGAAAAAAGTCTTTTGAAAATCTGTCTCTTCCCATTGGAATGTATCTCTTGACAACAGGGATTCTGTCCTCTGTAATCAGTGCTGGCCCCTGTCCCCATGGGAATAATGTCTGGCATATCGTAGGCATTCACATGAAAAATGCAGATCAACCAACCCAGGCAGGCTTCTCATTTCAATTCAGCAAATAGTTATTGATTTTCTGCTTTGTACCAGCTCCTGTCTGTGTTGAGCCCTGGAGATGGAATGGTGAGCAAGTATGTTTCTTGGATGATAAACAGAAACCAAGTGACTACAGGGCCTTCCCAGTTGGTGGGCCCTTCAAGGAGCCTGAGGACCACACACAGGGCATGGGAGCTCTGAGTGACCCTCGTGCCTTGTCCTACACATCTTCCATTTAGCCATTCCTGAGTTCTGCAGGAGAAATATTCATGTCATGCTTATCACCTATCTGGTTATTTTATTATATCATTTGTTTGCTTATTTATTTAAGGTACTGGGCCTTGTGCATGCTAGCAAGCACTCTACCACTGAGCTACACATTCTGCTATATGGTTATTTTAATTATATTTAAATAGATATTTGTTTCCACCACTGAGAAGAAGTTACTTATTTCCAAATAAATTTCCTCATTTTATACTCTACACGAAAAGTTTTTGGATATGTTTAAGACCAAGAATATTGATGTCACTTAAAAAATTTTGTTGGAGATGGCAGTAGTGATATCTAGGGAATTTGGTTTAGATTTCCACTAATGGTGAAAATGATCTTACAAAAACTAATTTGCGAATATATTCTAACTTTCAACTTTTTTCTATTCCATTTTTTTTTTGGCCACCAACCACAGACAATTTAAATGTTATCAATGCTCTCAGAATTCACTGCAGCAACAGGTTACATGGTAAAAATGCAAAGCTGAGTAGGAAGTAAAATATCTAGGCTTTCTGCTGTAAAAAGGATGGAGGAAAGTGACTAAAGTCAAGCAGACTAACATACATAATTTGACTGACAAAAACGTGTGTACATCACACTGTACAACTGTCTTATGAAAAACAGGATTAATTAATTCATGTGGGAGTCATGCTGCAGGAATTTGCAATCTGTACCCTGTGAATAACAATTATCTTTATTCATTTTTTGGTGGGGGGGTCAGTAGTAATTGTAGCCTGTGTCTTAGTTTAATTTGTGTTACTATAACAAGATACTTTGAGACTAGGTACTTTATAAAGAGTTTTATTGGAAAACGATTCTTCTGGCTGGAAGGTCCAAACAGCATGGCACTGCATTCTGGCGAGGGCCCCCAGCTGTGTCACAATATGGCAGAAAAATGTGTGCAGAAGAGACTAAGCATGTGGGGTGACCTTGATTCAAAGCAACCCACTACTGAGAGAACTTACTCATTCTGAGATACCAGCCTCAATCCCTTCTGAGGGTGGGACTTCTGTGATGACTTCTAATAGGCTCTACCTCTTAAAGGTTCCACCACCTCTCCAAACTGCCATACAGGGCCAGACATGGTGGAGTACACCTGTAATCACAGCTACTAGGAGGCATAGGTAGCAGGATCATGGTCTGAGCCTGGTCTTAGGCAAAAACAGGGATCTGTATCTGAAAAATAACTAAAGCAAAAAAGGGCTGGGGAGTGTGGCTCAGTGGTAGAGCACCTGCCTGGCAAGTGCAAGGCCCTGAGTTCAACCCCCAGCACCATCAGAAAACAAAACAAAACAAATCCTCCCCAAAAACCTGCTTATAGCTTCCATATATGAATCTTTGGGGGGCATATTCAAACCACATCTAAACCATACACCAACTAGATCTCCAAAGAAGTTAAGGTATGTTCAAGAAAAAAGAAAAACAAAAGGCAAACCAAAAGCCACGCTGCTCCAAGTATGACCAGTGTCACAGGGTGACGAGACACAGGATGCTCACAGCAGAGGGACATAGTGTGAGCCCTGAGCTCCGAAGGGTCAGGAAAGCTCTCCCTGAGGTGTGAAGGAGGACCAGGAATTAACCAGATAGAGGAGGTGGGTAGGCAGGAGGAGGCGCACTGCCATCAGAGGAGGTAGCATGAAGATCCTGAAGAGACAGGACACCAGGCAAGTCCTGGGCTGTCCATCAGTCAGAGCTGCAGAACAGAAGGTGGGGGGATGAGAAGGACAAGAAAGCAGGACTGAAGCAGGCCAGGTGGACAGAGATGACACACAGTAGGCTGGGGACATGCATGGGGCAGGATCTAGATGGGGACCAGGTGACAAAGGGGGCCAAGAGAAGGGCAGATGACCATGCTGACTGGGGACACTACAGATCCTTGTACACCATTATTGGGTAGAGCTGCCTGCAGGAAGCACCCCCTGCCATCAGTACCCTGGCCCCAAGCCCACCTCTGAAAGAGCAGCATGACCCCACTCTGAGGCAGAAGAACATCATCAGGAGGGTCACCCCGACTCCACCAGTTCCCCTGGGAGCAGTGCCCATGGTGGTAAAGTGGCGCTTTAAGCAGCGTTCACATTACAGTCTTGCTTTTTAAGAAAGCACTGCATTTATTTCTCATTGTTTTATTGATGTATGCTTTTAATTTCAACTAAAATAATGGAACAGAAATGTTTGAGACCTTTCCCGGGGGGAGCCTTAGACCTGAATTTAGCTCCATTAACAAATTATTGAGACGCCAGCTCTGTCTTCCCTCCCATCCTGCCCAATCTTTCCCCAGAAATATTTCGTGCACCAGCAGGATTTACTATTTCAGTTCAACTCAGCAAGTATTTCTTGAGTACTTGCTGTCAGAGTGCTAAGAGGTGGGGGGGATGAAGGACAGACAAGATGTCCTGGGGGAGAAGTAAATAGACAACAAAACAACTCCAACTTTGGTGCAAGGCAAAGATGGAGAGATACTCCAGCAGGGCTTGGTAAAGAACTCAGGAGAGGTGTGGGGACAGAAATTGGGGACAGAATTTTTCACTGAGGGGCCCCCGTACTGAGGCTGTGGCGAGTGTTGCCTTGATAGGTGGAAAAGGGATAGAAGGAAGACTTTAAGCAAAGGTCTAGAGGAGCAAGCCCCAGTTACTTAAGTGCAGGGGAAGAAGAAGAATGTTTTCTTCAGCATAAGTTCTTAGCTGGAATGGAGGCCTGTAACAAAAGGCAGATGCACAAGAGAAAAACAATCCAGTTTACTAACACGCGCATTTCAAAGATACGAAAGACACCTCTTCCCCCTTCCCCAGGGATGAGTAGTTCCCAAAAAGGTGGGTTTGAAGTCCAGCAAATTTTTAGTAAATTTGTAGAGAAGTGACAAGATGAAGGAAAAGGACTTTGTGTCTCCAGGGAAGACAAGTAAGTGGCAGGTAGAGCTAGTGACAAGGCTTGTTCATGCAGATTTCCCTGGTACCATGTCTAGGCCTGTGAGCATTCAAAGTTGTCCTCAGTGGTTAACCTTTGCTCTATTTGAGAAAGGGGGATACCTTCTGCCTGTGTAAATAAATGGATGTTCTGTTTTAGACAAATAGAGGAAGGGAAGAGAGCTCTTCTGTTTCTTCTTAGTTACATTCAGTTCAGTCAGCCCTCATGGTCTCTCACAGGAGCACAGGGGGTGTGGCAGACATGTAGATGGTAGTGCTTGAGATTTACGAGATTTCTTCCATTGTCGTGGCTTTACATGCCACCCTCAAGAGTAGAGTTACCTCACGAGGCAGTGGGGAGCCATTGAAGACTTTGTAGGAGGGGAGAGATGTGGTCTGATGTGTGCTGTATAGTGATAATCACTCTGGCGGTGCAAAGGGAAGATTGGAGAGGCAAGAACCAGGAGATACAGGGATTAGTGAGTGTGGCAGGGAAGAAGATGATTTCAGGATTCTGGAAGAATCTGGAAAGGAGAAAGTAGGCCCAGGAAGACAGATTAAGTTCACATTATGAGAGCATGCAAAATGAAGTTTACAAATAACATAACCAATCTACTTACAATTTCAGAATTATAATTCACTAAGAGTGATATAAAGGAGAGTGAGAATGCACTAGAAACCTGGGAAGGGGGGGTGAGGAAAAGGGAAGTGTTCAAGGTGCCTCTGGGGTTTCCAACCCATCAGCAAGAGGAGAGTGCTGTCTTCACAGAGGCTGGAAACTTAAAGATGGGAGGTTGGGAGTAGAGGCGGCAAATGTTGGCTCCAGGTCAGCTAAATTTGAGGCAACAGTGGACCTCTTTGTTGGGCTCAGCTTCCCTGGAAATTCATTAGCATCCATGATGTCAAATGTGATAGAGACTTTGAGTAAAACAAAGACAAGAGGTCACTGAATTTAGCATACACAGTAGCTTACAACTGTGAAAGAACTGAGGTAGCAGAGCTGTGAGGATGACGCAGAAGACATCAGGGTTAATGCAGCAGAAGTAGTAGGTTTTAGAGTCTGGATTGTTGTAATGTAGACCACTCCTTGACCTACCTTGTGTCAGGATCCTCTGAGCCTCTTTTCAACTAGGCTTTGACATTGGGCTTCAGTGTCATCCGTGGTGGGTCCTTGTTGGGCCACCCAGTTTTAGCAAGATTTCTGTTAAGTCAGTTTAGAGTGAATCCCTACCCTTGATATCTCACCACCCTCAACAGCTAGTCAAACTCCTCTGTCAAGTGACATCTGACCAAGCTGGCTTGGCTTCCAAAGAACCTTGCCAGGACAGTTTGGCAAGGATTCCCTTATCCTTCATGTCGCCTCTTAATAATTTTTTCCACCCACTGACCCCTCTCCTCAACCTGTTCCTTAGCTATGTACCCCTACTTTTCTGTGTATTCCCAGCTGAGCTCAGTTCTATACTGGGGGTTCTTTTCATCTATTTCAATAGTTACTGAGTAAATTCTGTTTTTAACCATTGTAACTCTGTCAGGCTATGGTTTTCTTTAACAGTTGTAAGAATTAGGAAGTGAAAAATGAGTGTAGGTAGTGTGTATGTGTGTGTGTGTGTCTGTGTAGAGATAGATGTAGAAATTGAGGCCACATAGGTGAGGATGAATTACAACTCATTTGATGTGAGTTCCATTTATAAAGTTTGTTGAATTAATAAAAAAAGATTGTAAAAAGAAAGTTGACATCAGGGACTCCATTTTGTGAGCCTGATCCCATCTTGTGCTGTGGTGAACTTGCTCTGTGAACTTGCTGACATATTAAAAGACAGTTATTGGCTGAGAAGGTACATCCAGAGGATTATGAAATTAAACCCTTTGCTAGAACAATGTTATCTGAGCAGGGCTATGCTAGGCCAGTAAACTGTAGAAGTAAATTTATCCTGCAGTCATAATTCTTGGCAAACAGGCAAGCAACCCACTTAAACTCCTTTTACTCTTAAAAGGACTCTTCAAACCTCTCCCTGGTGGGACACATCTGATTTCTACTGGAATCTGTATTCCATAATTGCAGTTCTAAAACTCCAAATAAATGCTTTTTTCTTTAGCACCACAGATCATCTGAACCTGTTTGGATGACAATTTCAAGAAATTTGGTGTTTTTAAGAAATGTGACAGGCACCTAACCCAGAGTTGCTGGAACATGCCACTGACACTTTATTACTGAATTCAGGTGCTGGTTGGCCTTCCAGGAAAACAGGAGCTAACAAGTCAGAGTGTTGTGGGAAATTACGAGCTGAGATAGGGGACACTGAGGCAGTTTAGCAGGAAGCAACGTTTCATTGTGCTGGCACAGACTCAGTGGACTTGTGTCCAAAGGCTGAGCCCTGAGAACAAAGGGGTCTCACCTTATACACCATTGCAAGCAGGTTACAGAAGCAAATGCAAAGCGCAACCCTCCTGTGGCTGCATGTGACTTCATTGGCTATTTCATTCCCCCAGTGTATGTGACCTTCTTCATGTTTCAATTCTGTAAGTGTTATCTCTCTGCTTTGCCATCCCCTCCCCTTGTCTCGTCGTTAGAACACAGTCTGTCTGTTTCTTTTCTTCCCCCCACTTCATGCTATATTATTCCCCCTTTGATGCTTGGACCCACCAAGGGTCAAAGAACATCATCTTGATGTGGTGATTAGTATTTCCATAGCATTATTACGTGCATGAGATATAATGGTCTCCATAATAGTCTTGATAGACTGTAACACCAGGGCAGCCAGACAGAACAATATTAAGCACGTTCCTAAGATTAGGCCCATTGCCCCTATCAGAGTTTTGAATTCACCAAGGCAGAAAACCATCCTCCAAACAGGTCATTGGGATCCCATCCTCTCCAAGTCTGGACGGGGACATGGGCAAGCCTTCTCATTTTGTCTGTGATCTCTTCTATGACCTTTCTTTCATCATCAATCTGTAAGCAGCAGTTGCTCAGGTTAAATTTTCCACAAACTCCTCCCACAGAGGCCAGCAAATAGTCTAAAGCCAAGAGGCTCTGATGGAAGGCATTGCGCATCTTAGTGCTTTGTTTTGACAGCAAATTGAGGGCTCTTGCAGTTTCATTAGTTATCATTTCAACAACAGCCTGCAGCCTGATGATGTGGTTGAGCATATATACAGGGGTGCGATAGCCCCAGGACCCATCTTCTGCCCAGTGGCAGGACCAGAGTACTGGATGATTCGCTCAGGAGGCCACTCATCGTCCTTCCAATTGCCAGTTTGTAAGGCACCCCATTTTGTCTATTTAATTTTTCTTTACATATGGGGACTCCAGCTTTTTACCTTGTCTGAGGGGAAGCAGGAAAAAGGATGGTCTGATTGAGCCCAGCACATAAGACCCAAACCAGCTACTAGGTAGCACTGTATAAGCTTGCTTCCCACAGACCCAGTACAGCCCCCTGTGTGCTTGTCAATCTATGTTTGCAGTAAGATTGTCCCAAGCTTTCCTAAAATGAGAGAAGCTGGCCAGTGGGTGGGTCTGGGGTTTTGTATGGTTAGGAGATCCCCATCATTGGGTCTCTTGGGCAGTGTCATTGTAAAACTTTTGTCCTAAAGAAGTTAAATCCCCCACTGAGGTGAAGAATTGACCTTCTGGACGAGAGATACAATAATTTCCAATGACAGAAGTTTTTAGGAGCCAGATGCCTTTCCTGTGCTTTGGAAAAGCAGTCTCATTAAAAGGTTCCTGTGGGTCCAGCTCCCTTGCTTCCCAAGTTCAGTGGTCTCCCATGTTGGTCCCCCCCCAAAACATAACACGAAGTGACATTCAGTGCCTGGGCTATAGACTCAGCCAGTGAGAGGAACAAGTTTTTAGCTTTGGTAGAGATAAAAAATTCACTCCTCATCTCCTCATAAAAGGAGTGAAACACTTGGTGTGAGGAACTCTCATGGGTAAGAGTTAATTTGAGGTGTCTCAGACTCCCAGGGTCAAGACTCTGTTTATCTATTTTTATATTAATTACTTTCCCAGTGTCTAATAAGACGGCTGAAGTACAGTGAAATTTACAGGGTTACAGGTGCCGAGGGTGCAGTCAGGGGCAGCTGTCCCCTTGTGAAGGAGGACTGTGTATTTAGCCCTCTGCCATGTGGCCAATGAAACACAGCCCCAATAAGAACACATCATCACATGGCCGAGACCTGCCTCCCCGCACATATACTTTTCATTTGACGTCTAGGCTCTTTCCCAGCTAGGCCCCCACAGCCACAGCCTGTACCTCCACACCCTCCTTTGTCTATGGCCCCATGTGCATCAAAGAGCACTGACACTGGTTTACCAGGACTAAACACCGGGGTGCAGCTGACGAGTTTCCCAGGGTGGCGGATGCTCCTGATCTCTAACCGCTGCTCCAAGGGTGGTATATGGGGTTGAAACAGATATGCTGGTTACCATGGGAGCACACTAGATAGGTGGTGTGGTTGTGAGTGTATGCCCGATGACAGAGCCTGTACAGGAATAGTAAGTATGGAAAAGCAAAGTCCTAGTGACAACACTTCCTGCCTGAATAGTGTGCATACATAGGTCACAGGAGGGCTCTGGAGCCAGGAAGGGAAACAGATCAGTACCAGTAAATAGTAATTATGTATCCTGCCCAAAAGAGATAGAAGAGAGCTAATAAATCCAATCAGTGGGGGTGATTTCTGACAAACCTATGGCAAAGACTAGGGTGAGAACTACAGCAACAGATACAGACAAGGGGTGACAATGCATTACAGTGAAATAACTGGTGTGGAAAACAGTCCATTTGTCCTGTTGGAGAGTTGACTCCTCAAGCTTCAGCTGTGTGTAGATTAGTCAGCTTCCTAGGGTGACTAGAGCAAGGCTGTCATCCTGCCGTTCTTGGATCCCTGTTGTTTCCTGGGAAGCAGAGACCTGCTGAGGGAGGGTGCTCAGGTTCCGAGGGTGATCTTACTTGGGGAAGCCAGATCAAGGATGCACTCCCACTCAAGAGAAGTTGGCTTGACTTGACTGTGGTGGATCCAAGGAGCAATCTCTGCTACTTTAACTGTAGTGGGGATAGACAAGACAATAGCAAAAGGGCCCCTCTAATGGGGCTTTAATAGCTGGACATTTTATTCTTTTACCCAGACAATGTCTTTTATTTTTTTTTTAACTGAGTGGAATTACCATGGCAACAATATATTATCAGTATATATGTCCAAGAAAACGTGTTTTTTTTTTAAAAAGTTAAAACCACCATCTTTAAGTATTAAAGGACATGTTTAGAGCAAGTAAAAATAGTTATTTTGTCTCTATTTAAGTAGAAGACTCTGTCTAAAAAGTATGAGTTGTATCTGGCTTTAATGCCAGATAGCCACACATGTATAAGAACCACTTCCTCAATCCTCTTGGCCTTGGTTATTTTTGAGAGGTCTAGCACAAGTGACTCCATTTGAACTTTGATGTCATTCCCCTCCTTGTCTCCAAACTGTTTGTCTCTGAGCAGTCTCTTTTGAAGATTTGTCTCCCGTACAAGTACTAACCAGGGCCAACCCTGCTTAGCTTCTGAGACCAGATGAGATCGGGTGCATTCAGGGTGGTATGGCTGTAGACTGAAGATCTTTCTTGATTGGTCATTTGCTTTCTTCATTGTGAGAATTTGTTCTTTCCTGGATTTTGTTTGTTTGTTTGGTCTTGGTCCCACGTCAGGGGGTGGGGGGGGATAATGAGCAGATCAGGTGGGAGTCAGTGCCAACTAGACCCTTTGGGTCAAATTTAAGCAAGAAAGAGGCTTAGAAGGAGTGACCCTTAGGCAATGGTCTTTTAGACAAGGACAATATAGAACAAAATCCAACAAAAGCAGATGTCTAAAAAGTTAAGCTTGTTGACACATAAGCACTGATTAGAGTCATTTTTTATGGACTTGATTGTAAATGCCCTAGAAGGATCAGAACTGTAATGGCAAAAACTTAAGAGTCATGGTTAAAATTCTGATGGGCAATTTAGCAACTAATAGAACAGCATATTAGTACCATTAATTTTTGTTACTGTGTTTATCTAAATTTTGTATTTTATTTATTTATTTATTTTATTCATATGTGCATACAATGTTTTTAGGTCATTTTTCCCCACTTCCCCTCACCCTCTCCCTTCCCCCTGCTCCCTCCCTTTACCCCCTACCCCCTTGCTTCCAAGCAGAAACTGTTCTGCCCTTATCTCTAATTTTGTTAAAGAGAGAGTATAAACAATAATAAGTAGGACCAAGGGTTTTTACTAGCTGAGATAAGGATAGCTATACGGGGAGATTCCTCGCATTGCTTTCGTGTACATATGTGTTACATTCTAAATTGGTTCTTCTTGAACTAACCTTTTCTCTAGTTCCTGGTCCCCTTCTCCTATTGGCCTCTGTCACTTTAAAGTTTCTGCATTAGTTTCTTTGCATTGAGGACATCAAATGCTATCATGTTTTTTTGGGTGTCTTACCTATCCTCATACCTCCCTTGTGTGCTCTCACCTTATCATGTGACCAAAGTCTAATCCCCTTGCTGTATTAGCCCTTGATCTAAAGTCCGCATATGAGGGAGAACATACAATTTTTGGTCTTCTGAGTCTGGCTAACCTCGCTCAGAATGATGTTCTCCAGGTCCATCCATTTACCAGTGAATGATAACATTTCGTTCTTCTTCATGGCTGAGTAAAATTCCATTGTGTGTAGATACCACATTTTCTTGATCCATTCGTCAGTAGTGGGGCATCTTGGCTGTTTTCATAACTTGGCAATTGTAAATAGTGCTGCAATAAACACGGGTGTACAAGTGCCTCTGGAGTAACCTGTGTTGCATTCCTTTGGGTATATCCCCAGGACTGGTATTGCTGGATCATATAGCAGATATATGTTTAGATTTTTAAGAAGGCTCCAAATTTTTTACCAGAGTGGTTGTACTAGTTTGCATTCCCACCGGCAGTGTACAAGGGTTCTTTTTTCCCCACATCCTCACTAACACCTGTTGTTGGTGGTGTGTGTAATGATGGGTATTCTAACAGAGGTGAAGTGGAATCTTAGTGTGGTTTTGATTTGCTTTAGAAGGCTTGATATAATTGAAAAATATAAATATATTTAGTATAAGGAACCAACAATAGCATCATAGCTCTATAGAGGTTATATATACATATTAGTTTAGTTGTTCTTGAAGTAAAACCTTAAATTTTTATCAGTTGTGGGGGGGAAGAACAGTTTTAGTGAACCCAAATAGCCCAGTCACAGACACATATAGGTACCGACTGTATTAGAATCATCCAAGACAACAATTGTTTGACTATGACATCATCTAGAAAATTTTATATAAACTGTTAGAAAACAAGAGGCATGGAAGAGGCAGAGAGGTGGCTCAAACACCAGCACAGGGTTTATTGTTCAGGCAGGAGGCCTGTGGAGGGAGACCCCAGCAAGAGAGCTAGAGCCCATTGCCATACACAGGCTTGGGCTAGATATAGGGGGCTAGTGAAAAAGTACCAGGAAGGTCACTAAGAGATATTGTTGCTGGGCAACCAAGAAAGATAATTTGTAGTTAGGTCACTGTCTGCCCAACTGTCCTTGGCATCCATCTGGGGAGATAAAGATTAACAATTGTCTCTCTGTCAGTCTTTGTGGTTGAGTGGGGAGTTTCCAGTAAGCCATCTGCAAGAAGGGAGAGGATCTAGTCCTAACATGGCTGTCATTGTTAACCTCAACATAAACCAACTCTTAAACTAACATGACTCAGTGACCTTAGTAGTTAAAACCCCGACAAAAATCACCAGAGAAAACAGGTAAATATTTATGGGGACTAAGTGTGGAGCTAAGAAACCTAATGTTCAAGATTCAGGGCTCAGATGTTGATAAGGGATCATATCCCAGATTGTTGACATTAACAAATGGCACATGACATACAGCAGGATCCCACCAACCTGTAGTCAATGGAGCCCCACTAAAATAACAGGCCCAATCTGGTCATCCTAGGCCAAAAATTCCTTCTGCCATGTGGAAGGAGTAAGACTAACATTTTCACTCTGTTGACTCCAATAAAAACTGGAGGTCTTGACTTTCAGTGTGGTGCTCCTTTTTGAGTTTTTATTTTTTATCCTATCTGGAGGGTGCACTTTGATTTTTTTTTTTTTACTTTGCTTTGCATAAGTAAATCTATCTCAATCCTCATATCAGTGCTCCCTGTACTCATCTGCCTCTTGCCTCTCTATGTTTTAATAAACTCTTGTTGTCTTGACAAATTTGTGGATTAACCTGTAGCACCAAACATTCCTGACAGATATTTTGACAAAACAAAAAGCATTTTTAAAACAGTTTTTGTAAATGTTATTAAGAATAATATTTTTAAGATAGTTTTGTTGTTATGAGCTTAGGGAATTAAGTTTTAGTTTAACATCAGTACATTAAATTTTGACCTTACAAAAACCTTTAATGTAACTGGATTTTAGTCAACTCAATCATTTCCATAAGCATTTATAAGCTCTATCTTTTTTGACAACTTACTCTGTCCTTTTATGACAACTTATTTCGTATCCCCTGGGGGAGCTTGTCTTTATCTTTTTTTTTTTAATTTAAAAGTATTTTTTATCCTTTTATTTTAAAAACCATATCTTTAATATTATATATATATATATAAAACTTAAAACATTATATTTGTCTGGCAAAAACAGAAAGAAAGCAACTTTAAAATATTTTTTGTATAAAAACAATTTATAGAAAGACCGTTTGTTAATAGACCCGTGTATTTTACAAGAGAATTAAATCTTAGATTTTAATTATGACAGAATATAACAAGCTAAGGTCATTTTTAACTACCCAAATTTTAAGATTTCTGTTGTAGACTGTAGCCTCCCTTTTTTTTTTTTTTTTTTCCCTCTTCTGGGCTAAGCTAGAGTGTTAACCCCTGAATGCCTGCATCCTAGTGAGACCTGATTGAAATAAGTTTGAAAACCTGTTTTCTTACAAGTAGCAGTAGAACAGAGTAATAATTTTTTTTACATTTACTTTATAATAAGAACCATCTCAAGATGTTTACATATTTAAATGTAAAAAGCTTAAGCAGTTTGTAACAGATCTTTAAACACCCTGGTTTTTTGTTATCTTGAATATCACATTAACCTTATAACAGCAGTTTAAGAACCATTTTGAAGATGCTTATGTACACACACACACACACACACACACACATAAAAGTTTTATAAATTAAGTATGCCAGGAAAAATGTCAACTTAAGCATGCATAAGATGAGCTGGAATTCCAGGAGCAAATTAAATTTTTCCCAGTGCTTTAAACAAATTTACATACACACACACACACACACACACACACACACACACACACAATTAGAGTGCACTCTCAAAAACAGAAAAAAAAAATGTTTTAATTATACCCAGAGGGCTATCTGGTAGAATGGTGGATAATGCATCTGTTCTCTTGGGAGTCTCCCTCCTTTAGAACTTAATTTTTTATTACCCCTCCCTTAACCTCAGTTGTGACTTTTTCCCCAGGAAAAGCTCAACCCCCCTAACTCTTGGAGGTGTCTTACACACTGTCGTCTTGCTCCCTTAACCTGAGAGGATTTTACCACAAACAGAGTTACTAGGGGGTCTCTGGGAGGTGATCAGTTTCCCCTTCTGCCTCATGAGGCAGGACTGAATTTGAACCCTGGTTCTTACAAGTCTGATGAGTGGTGCTCCTAAGTTGGTTTCTGTGCCTCCCTGGGTTCCACTGTGCATCCGAGGCCCTCACCCCAACTCGCTGGGAGGATGAATCGCCTTTGGATCAAGCTGTCCATTGGCACCTGGTGGGGTCTCCTCCCGGCAGTCTGGGAGACACACCCTGGTGACAAGGGAGGTGATAACTCACTGTCTTCACAATCCCAGATGAACCCCCAAGTAATGTTCTGGGAAATTATGAGGCAGATTAGCAGGAAGCATCATTTATTGTGCCAGCACAGACCCAGTGGACTCGTGTCCAAAGGCTGAGCACCGAGAACAAAGGGGTCTCACCTTTTATACTCTTGCAAGCAGGTTACAGAAGCAAAAAGCATAGCTAACCCACCTGTGGCTGCATGTGACTTCATTGGCTATTTCATTTCCCCAGTGCTATGTGACCTTCATGTTTCAATTCTTTATGTTTTGTCTCTCTGCTTTGCCATCCCCTCTCCTTGTCTTGTAATTAGAACACAGTCTGTCTGTTTCTTTTCTGTCCCTCTACACCTTTCCTGCTCAAGAGGAGTGTTGGAAATGTAATGAATGCTTCCCAGTGACCAGGCCAAAGGATCGCCCGGCCTAGAATGGCAGATGGCTTCTGTTGGGCTAAGACTCTCTGAGGAGGCAATGGGCAGATCACAGGTCAACATTTCTCAATTTGGACATGGACAAATGGTGTTTCTTTTAAATCACCTGTGTAGCCACAAGGACAGACCCACATGGATTTTGGTGTGAAATTAGAATGCAGAACTTCCAGGCTGATGCTCAGAACTCATTCAAAGGCAGCACAGGCCTCATTTGCCCTCCTAACCTCCTACAGAAACATCGCCCTAATTCCATTTTACCTCCCTGACCCACAGTGCTTATTGAATTCCCAGCCTCCCACTCACCCAATTGTTTAGTACAACTGAATCAAGCTGACATTTTGATAATAAACTCCAGGCTGAGCAGAATTTTCACATTTGGTCTCTCTTTCCCTAATGTGGTTTTCATTGATTCTGAGAGTAGTTGGAACATCGGTGGTTCCTTGACCATCCTGGGGCAGGGTGGAGACACACACCCTTCTGGACAAGTGTGCCAGAACACGCTCCCTCTTTGTGCAAAGATGCCTTAGCTCTTTCTCTTTTCTTCTCCTGCAACAGCTCAGGAAGCAAAAATGAGCAGACTGGGGGATGGGGCATGTGTGTCGAATGGAAACATTTTGTAATCTCAAAGCAACCAAACAAAATAGACCCTTCAGGATAGTTTTATTTCTGTGGAGGACTGGGCCCAGCAGCTCCCCCTCTTCCTAACTTGCGTCTGTAGCCTTTTGCATTACCTCTACACCAGCAGAAAATAGAATTTCTCACCTACAGATGGAGAAAAGAGAAGAGGCTAGGCTAGACATTAGGTAGAAATTGCTTGTCAAGTTTGATAATTCAGAGAAAAACCAAATCCCCTTTGAAAAAGCACAGTTGATACTCAGATTAGTGAGGTTGTCCTTTCAGAGCCATTGTTTGACTAAATTGTCTGCATATGCAGTGTGTTTACTAAATGAATGATACATTTGCATCTAAATGGCCCATAAATAATTTGATTCTGCTCTAGACAGCACAATACACAAGCCCCCCTCCTACTGTTGGATGTGGAAAATGTGGGAGTGGCACTCCTCCATTACTGCTTTGACGGGGCAATTATCTGACAAGGCACTGGGGAAGGAGTTCATGAATCTATTAGTGAGAACCCGTCTCCATTATGAGCTGAGATCTGAGTGAACTGGCAGAGAAATCTTTTGTAATGCATAGTTTTTGGCCTTCAGGTCTCAGGGCAAAAATTTAAAAATAATAATAAATAAAGCTTGGACAGGAAGCCCAGCCCCACCCCACACACAGCCCCAGTGGCTGCAGCAATTCTGCTTTGCATGTTAGAGACAGTATGGGTGTTAATTACCATCTGTGAGCTGCTTTTTATGAGGGCATTGATCACCTATTCCTTGCCTGGGGTATTTGTGGCACAGAAGTGGGCCCACATCTGTGGTCCACTTGATACTCTTAGCTACTAAATGGACACCCTCATGCAGCTCACACCCTCTGTGTCCAAACTGGTAAGCTCTAGCTCTCAGTTGAGAAGGTAGAACTTGAACCATGGCCTTGATGGCTGCCTGTTTCCATTTGCACTTATGTCATGCCCCTTATGTCAAAACTGTGACTTTTTATGGACTCCTTTCATGAGATCTGTGATGTTCAGTTTTTTAAAAGGCTCCAGTGGGATGGCATACCTTGATTTAAGAAAGTTCAATATATTAAATCCAGTTTCACAGGAAAGCAATATAGAAGGGTGGTTATTCACTTTGTGAAAGGATTCACAGCAGGCTGCTGACAGTGGTAAATATCCTATGTGGTACTTAGTATGTGATTTACTTTAGAACTTCAGGAATGTGTCCATGGGCAAATGCTTTCTAAAAGGTTTCTGCCTTCAGATTGTTCCATCTTTGTTCTCCAGCCCTCAGGACCATGGGGACAGTGGGGAACTCAGGTGTTTATTCCAGGGACAGTTGTTCGATTCCCAGTTTTGTTTCTGGAGCTCTTCTTTACTGTGGCTCATCGTGTAACTGGCCACCCAGGTTCAAGTCTCATTTGTTTGCCTTCCTGAGCTGTAGGGACTGAAAGTTACGCTCATGTGCCCCAGTTTCCCTGGCATTTGGGACTCCTCATCTGCCGGAGGGGTTTGATCTCCAGCAGGCACCATGGCAGGGAGGCAGCTCTTCCAGGGAAGCCAGGACAGAGCTTCCTATTGAGACTGGATTGTTGTTCCCACATTCGTGTTCTGGCATAGTCTACGGTTGAAGATGCCGGACCAGGAGTTTAGAGTAAAGCAAGCACATAGTTTATGAAAGGGATAGCAAAGCATCCTGAAGGGTTGGACTTAGTGAAAGAGCTAAGCCAAGGAATGGCTGAAGTCTAAGGGATAATATAGGGCTCTGCCTGACTTAGGCACCACCTACTCTACTTTGAAGCTGCATCTATAATTGACTGTCCAGTGAACTTCTTTTTTTTTTTTTTATGGCTCAAACATGACAGAAGTTTATTTTTGCTCTAAGGGTAGGTGTTCTTGGTTAACTAGCAGGTTTCCTCACAGACTTGTGGCCCCAGTCTCTAGTGAACTTCTTGTTGACCCCATCCATATCAGACTGGGCATTTCAGGAGGACCTTGTTAGTCCATTGTGCCATATACATTTTATGACATCCACTCATTATTGTGATGAGAGCCCCTTTTTGCGATCTCACCAAACTTGGGAAAGTTTGCTGTGCTATCTTCATTTAGGGGTCTATATATCAACTCTTTAGATGTTTGTCTTTAAGAATGCTTATCTCCCTTATCTAAGAGAAAGATCACTATACTTTATTATCTGGGTGACACGCCGACTCCTCATGTCTCCTTAGATGTTTGCTTTTAAGGGATACCTTCTCTTCTCCTTCATCTAAGGCAAATTACTTCTGCCATTTGTTTCCTTTATATTCCCAGGATCATTTCTGTCATTTTTTTCTCCCTTACCATTTGCTCCCCTCACTGTAGTATCCAGTCCCTAGCCTCGTGGTATCCAGTAGCAGAAGGCAGCAGCAGTAGTATTTCTGGTAGAAGAGTTCTATGCAGTAGCTGGGTATTTTGTCTAACTGCTCTGTGCCTGGTTATGTGATTCTCCAGCTCTCTTGTAAAACACTTAATATCATTTTCTGGTTGCACTAGCTACAGTATTGTTTTCTGCAACCAAAACCGTTGACAGGTATACGCTCCTTTTTCCTGTGTGTCCTGGTGAGGTAGGCTTAGACAGGGAAAGTAACCCACCCTGGGACTCTATCCTCTTTAACAAAAGGTCACCCCATGCTGAATTCCTTCTCCCCTTCTAGTACCACCCACAGACATCCCTTCAGTTGTAAATTTCTTTTTTTAGTCATAAGTTGCTTTGCAAGCCTAAGCATCCCAAAAAACAAGGGAATCTCTTGGTCAGTTGAAAGTGGAGCATGCCCAGTAAATGTAAGTCTATCCTCATTTTAACTTCCCAGGTAAAGCCCTCTGCTTAAGACCTTATGAATATTGGTCGCATCTCATACATACAATTAAAGACTTTGTCAATCAAACCTGTCAATTACCCTAGCCCCTCCTGCAAAGACCTCCCAGATTTTTTCTGCTGTTTGCCCTTACAACTTATAAATTGCCCTCTGAACAAAGATCAGTGTTTCTGTCCCACCTGGACAAGGCCTATTCTTTTTTTTTTGCAGTGCCTATTCTTTCTTTTCCCTTTCAATAAAACTTTACTACTGCCTTGCAATCTATACAGTCGATGCAAGAATCTGAGATTTTCTGAACCAGGGTCTTGTGAAGACCACCAATCCAATAATACTGGGGATTCACACTCAGTCTACTGCGTTCAGTTGTGTGGTTAGTGCACTGCACAACTCAGAAGATGCCATTCACACAGGCTGAACAGCTCTGCCTAATGAACTGCTGTGCTCCCGAAAGGCTGTTGTCTGTTTCTAGGTTCTCCTGTGCCTACTACTTCATTTTGGGCCTCACCACACAGCCTGTGCTATCTGATTAGACAAGGGCTAGGACAGGATTTTCTACAAAGATTAAAACTCTTCCAGTCCATAAGACCTTCTCCAAGAGATGAAAGCTCTTTGAGGATATAGTTCCTTCTGTGAAGACACTTAGAACAGAATTTTCCAGAGTGGGGTATATTCATCATGTTTTTCCATTGTCTGAATTTTATGATGCTTTGACATTTGGCATTAAAGACTTGGGTATGGACTGTTTCTCCCAGGCTTAGCTAACTTCTAGGGATTGACGATAACTTGCCTGGGAGGATGCCTTTGGTATGCAATTCAACCAGTCTTGAGTTATAACTTGCTTCCTACAGTCTGGGATGCTGTCTATTGCCTCAAGTCAACCCAGGGCTAGATAGAACTCTGTAGCCTAGAGACCTCCTCATTTATTCAAGCTAGCCAATGCTATACCTGCTCAGCTGCTTACTCTTCCTTCCATGCTCCTTCCTGAAAGCAATACAAACGCTCTTGCCCATGCTGCCCTCATCCTTCTGCCTTCTGATCCATCCTGCTTCTTCCTTGTGTGGCATGGCATGGCCCCTCCTCTTGGGAACTGTAAGTAATAAACTTTTCTTTTAAAAGCAGTCTGATATCTTACCTTACCTGATTAAAACAAATCCTGCATACACCTTAAAAAGAAAAGACAGTGTTTGAGCAGCCTTGTATAGTATCATATTCAAAGACTTTATTTCTTGTTATGAATGGTATTTCCCAAGACAGAGCCCTGGTGTTTTGACTGTCTCCTGCCTCATGGAATTCACTTGCAGGACTCCCCACCAAGGTACTTCCTGTCTTTGTTGTAGCAAAGACTTCAACCCAGGTCACTGACTGTCAGACTCAAGACCTCCTTCATCATTTATTTCAGGAGCTCTATGGCTTGCTCAGCTATTGTAGAATTTGGGAGGTGAAGATGTGGATTAAGATTCCCACAGGGCTCCGATTTGCTTGTTGCATTTGGGAGAAAGCTCAGAATGCCTGTGTAGTTTATAGTTATTCTACCAACTCCTTAAATAATTATGGAATTTCAAAGTGGTTAAAAAAAAAAAACCAAAAAACCCAAACCCCAAGAATTACCTTATTCAGGTATTTTCTCTATTATCTTTTCTAGATTTGTGTTTTTCCATGCAGCCTTCTTCTCGTTGAATAAGTCCTTTCTCCCATTCCAACCACTGGTTATACTGTTGCATCTGTTTGATTAGTAGTGTGTGTCTTAGTGGAGGAGTTGACAAACAATAGCTTACGGAACAAATACAGTCTACTTCATGGTTTTATAAATAAGGTTTTATTAAAACACAATTATGACCATTCATTTACATTTTGTCTAAGGTTGCTTTCATACACAATGGCAGAGCTAAAGAGTTGTGATAGAGAACAGAAGTGTTCAAGATCTGAAATATTTATTATCTTACTCTTTATAGGAAAAGTTCGCTGACCCCTTTCTACTGGATAAAAATAGGCTTGTAGCCTTGGATATTATTTACATATCCTTCAAGGTCAACCTCAAGTTCTTCTTCCTTGATGAAGCATGTTTTTTTAACCAAAATAGCTTCCACTAAGCTCCTCTTCAAACCATACCAGTTCAAGTCTTCCATTAACTCTTCATTGTGCAAGGTTGTGTGCTGCTGCTGGAGAGGATTGTCCATGAAGCTCTCATGTTTCTACATGTCCAGGCATAAACAGCCAGTTGTTCCCGAACTATCTTCCCAGAAATGTGTGTATCAGCATGATGACAGTGACTCTCTCTGAACCAAGTTATTTTACATTGTGGGATAGTCAAGATAGATTCCCTCCTCAGAGCGATTTGCCTTCATTCCAGAATAGGGAAATGGTTTTTTTTCTCTCCAAATGGGAGGATAGGCATGTTTGCTTGTAACCTGTATAAAATCAGAGTTCCTCTCATTATTCCTGAGTTTTCCTCCTGTAGTGCGCTTACACTGTGTGTGCAGGCAACACCCAGTCCTGATGCATTATAACATTGGAATTTGGGCTTAGGAAACCTGCACCAAAATGCAAATAATACACTCTCTATTATATTTGGGCACATTTTCTGCTTATTGGCTAAACCCACAGAAGCATGCAACAAAACCACAATTGCTACTGGGCTGCCACTTAGGAAGGAACTGCTGGACCCCTCCATAGTGACTGGAGGCAGCTGTAAGAGCACTTTGTCTCAAGTACACACTGAGGGCAGGGACTAAGATCTCCTCTTTCCTTTGGATATTCCAGGACATCCAGTATACAGCAGGCATTCAATTTTATAATGTTTTGTTGCTTATACAGACCTCCTGTCCTCAAATGCTTTTTTTTTTTTTCAGTACTGTGAATTGAATGCAGTTTCTCATGTTTGCAAGCCAAGGGCTCTACCACTTGAGTAATGTCCCCATTCATTTTTGCTTTTAGTTTGTTTTTCAGATAGGGTCTTGAGCTTTCCCTGGACTGGCCTCAGATTGTGATTCTCCTGATCTCCACCTTCTGAGTTGCTGGGATTGCAGGTGAGTACCACCACAATGGGCCTGAAATGCTCTTCTTAATGGCGCACAAAGACATGTGACTACTTTCTACATTGATAGCTTCCCTCTGCCCAAGTGCCCTCTGGGATCAAAGCCACACTAGTCTTGTTAAGATACAGAGATAAGCTCTACCCCACAGTGTTCTACCAGAAAACAGGCCCAAGACCTTATAGGCTTGTGCCAGAGTAACTGGCCACACACTTGGCTCCCTAGATTAGGGGCAGAACTGGCAAGGAGGGATTTTCCTTCTTTAGTGCTTCCGCTGGATAGCAACCTGTTTCCACAATAAAATGAATTTTACTGGACCATTTTGCAGACCTTTTCCTCCTAGGTTTGCCAGATGCAGCAAATTAAAAAATACAAGGGAAGTAAATTTGAATTTGAGATAAATATTGAATGTTATATTAGTATAAATACATCCCAAACATTGCATGAGATATACTGAATATTGTTGTTGTTCTTTATCTGAAGTTCAGAGTTAACTGGGTTTCTTGTATCTTTTAAGTAGACCTGTTCTCTGATCTTTCCCCTGTCTATCACCCATTTCCCAGCTGATCTTCATGCTGGGGTTGTGGCCGTCTCTCTGTATCTCCGGTGCTAATGAGCTTTTTACCCTTCTTTTCTGTAGAACCCCTTTTCTGGGTTGTTGAAGCTTCAGAGTTGGATATTTAGGGAATGAATATATATGGCCTTTCAGGGGACCTTCATTACATTTTGCTAATTGGCCTAGATTTTGTCACTACTAAAGGAAGTCTAACCATGAGGTGGGAGGTGGTTTGCTTTTGAATGACTTTGGAATCATTCGATGTTTTGAGGCACTTGATTTCCAGTTTGATTTGTGTTTTATTTTTTAAATCTGTAATTCCCTGCTGTAAAAGAAAATGAAGTAGCTAAAACTAAGGGTTAGGAGAATTGCCTTTAAACCTGTGAAAGGTCAAATCACAGAATGTTCCAATAGACTTGAGTAAACAAGAGTAGTCAGTGTCTGTCTGCTGGCATATTCAACTTCTCTCAGCTGGAAGTATCCTAATTAGCTAACCAATCAGAATGGATTTGTGATTTAGGATTTCTGCCCAACCAATGAATCGCTTCCATTAACTTTCATAGAAATCCCCTATAAAAGAAAAACCTCCTTGCACTTGCCTTATGGGACCCTACTCAGGGGCCCCTGATTCAGTGTGCTAGAATTGCAATCCTTTGTTTCCCTGAGTGAATGCTATTTCCTTTGACCTCTGTGTCAACCTTTTTTAAAGTTAACACTGTAAATTCAAATCTAAAAATCAAGAAATGTGTACCTCCTGTGTATTAATGGAAGTTGAATTGGAACCTGGGAAGAGACAGAGAGAATGGAAGATTCAATTACCTTCTGGCCGGGTGGTAATCAAAGCCCCCAACTTTGATACCTAATAGATGTTTTCCCAGCAGCCCCCTTGCAGAGCAAGCATGGAGTCTATCTTGTCTACCTTTAGGCTAATAGAAACTAGTTCAGGGATTTCCTTCTCTCTCACCCCTAGGCAGGGCTTTTGTGGGGCTTAGCTCTGAGCTGCGGGAGGAAGACACCTGATAATTCACATTCCCCAGGGAAGACCCTGAATGGTGCCCTTGCTCTGGGAGCCAGGGATTTTCAGGATGAATAAACCCCTCCCCAGGGTTTGCTGAGTAATTCCTTGTCAAGGATGGGATAGAGATTTTAATATAAATTAGTATCCCAACCAGGTAGGATTTACAGGATGACTCCCTTTGTGCGCATAGAAAGATTTACACAGTCACAGTCACTTCATTGCACCAGGCTGTGGGGATTGTCACTGTGTGACACTGGGTACTGGCACTGTTTCACACTGGGCTGATTCATCCATCATAGCTGATGAGCTCTTGCATTCTGATTTGCCCACATAATCCCCTTTCCTCACTCCCCTGTCCCCTCCACCTTACACTGCCATCCCCAAGTGACAAGAACAGAATTCCCTCTAACACTGGGGTACAAGGAACTCCTACCATAATGAGGGCCTAGAAGTTAGGATTCCTCCAAGAAATACTGTTTCAGATGTGAAGATGGGTGACCCCAGGAGCCCTGTACCCCATCAGAAGATAGACTCATCTTCTAGGAGAAAGACTATCTCCATATGCAGATTTCATCTTTCTATAAATTGTGACATTGGTATGGGCAAGATGGAGACAGGTTAAGAATTTCTCTCTCCCCAGTTTTGGTTAAAACTTTAAACAAATTCATTTCCCCATTTCTTTCTGTATATTATGTTGTTTTCTCTCAATGTGATCAAGTGTTTATACCTAGAGCCAGGCTTGATGGCAGGGGCAGGGGACATGGTAATAGTACCTAATACCCCTATATCCTTTATGGTTGCATCTGAATGCACCTGTGGCCATCTCTTTCCTGCCTCCCTTCCTCTTACAGCGTGAGCTGTCCTCTTCAGGTGACTTTACCTACCTCTTTGTTTCCTGTCAACCCTTTCTTACCACCCCTAGCTCTGGATTTCAGAACCTAATGTTCATATTACCACTCTCTTCCCCATACACACACACACACACATACGCACGCACACACACACCTCCCAATAGAATCCCAGGGGTAAGTATAAACAATCAGAACCCTGGGCTCTACTCTGGCTCTTCTGAATCAGAATCTCTGGTCCTGGGACTCAGAAATTGAATTCTTGAGGTAATTGTTCAGCACATTGAAGTTTGAGAACCCAAATCCTGATGGGGCCAGACTGAGCCTCTCTCCCCTTGCTGGGTTTGGCAGGGGGCTTTCTTAGGGGAGCCTCTCTCCCGCCCTAAGTTTCATATTACAAGTCTCCGAGGGTATTTTGAGAGAAAGGGCAAATAACTTGGGCCACTGTGTGGTGCAGAATGGTCCCCAGATAGGACATGGTCTGAAAAGTGGTCTCAGCTCATGAATATTCATGCTGGCCATCCAGGTCAGTTTTGATCACTCAGATCAATTCAAGGCACTTTCTCTAAGCCTTTGTGAGAGCAGGAAATAGGTTCTGGGAATAAGGAGGTAGGGAAGAAGATTGAGGTTAAAATGAATTGACAGGCAATAGGATTAGAACCCTTGCTCAATTCTGATCTTGCGAGTAACTAACAGTGGCCTGAAATTAAAGAATTAAACCATGAAGGCTTCTTTGACAACTGATCTGATAGGCCCAGAAGTAAATTTCAGGGACAGTGTTGTCAGGCGGACAAGGCAGGGGACAGCTAACATAAGGGGCTCTGGGAGGTCAGGGAAGGGGAGGTGGGGGGGAAGCCAGGTTCTTTCTTTACAAGGCAGAGAAAGGCAATAGTCTCTTTTCTTAAGGAAGTGTCATTGGGTTCTGACACAGCTGCTATTCAACTCTGGTAGCACTTTCTTCCTCACATCCAGTTATGACTTTAAAATGGAAGTAAAAATGAAAAGGGGAGGAAGATAATGAAACATAAGTCACATGTGGCAGCTGGTGGATTTCTGATAATTCCACTTTCCCTTGTAGCATTTCTCTGCCATTCCCTCATATTGTATAGTGTGCTACCACCACCACCAAAACAAAACAAAACAGAACAACTCCAAAGGGCTCAAGGAAATGATATCGAATACAATTTAATGACATTTTTCCATAGGAGATAGGGTAGAGATAAAGTAGCATTCTAAGTTTGCTGTGTCTTTTTGTTTTTAACATAATAAGAAAGCCTAGAAAATTTTATATACATCAATTCAGGGTAAGTAAAATGCCTCTTGGTTTCCTTTCTCTTTCTCACCTCCAGACCCTAAAATAAGGATTAAAAAGGTTAGGGAATGCTGACAGTATATTCAAAGTGAAATATTTGCTACAATATTGGAAAAGACAAAATTCTAACCCAATTAGTTAATTCAGATGATAATCGTGTATTGGAGGAAATGAATGCTTATCTACAATAGCCTAGGTCTTGAAATTTTTCAGTGGCCATTCTCCAGGTTAACACAATGGAGGCTCACCAACTCCTGAAGGAAATCTTCAGAATAGTCTGACATTTGGCAATCTGACTAGGTGTCTCCTTTAGGACACACCTAAAGTCATTTAGGCTGGACTTTAATCAAAGCCTAATTTTTTGATGTCCACACTATGACCCTCTCCCCTTCTATCAGAAAAACTAGACCCAAGTAGAAGCCTCAGCAAGCCTCACTTCTGCCATCCCACACATGGAAACCACTGGGGTCAGAGTCACTGAGTCTCCATTGACCCTGGAGGTTCTGCCTGCAACCAGGCACTTAGCCTGCAATGTGCTGTGAGTTTTGTCCTGGTGGGAACCATGTCCTGACAGAGTCCTTGGTGGGTTGCAATGATGTGGAGTAGCCAAAGCAGTAAAGGAAGGTGCTGGGCTGTGTTCTTCATGTGACATCCTTTCACCCATTATCTTTTCTGTATTTCAGTTTCATGCTCAATCAGGGATGCACTTCTGTGCTAACATATTTTATGTGGTGCTTGAAACCACTGCTTATTGTGTACTCAAATGTTGGATATTTATGATCACTAATTCATAATAAAACATTTTTTTAGATCACGTTTTGCCCTACTTGTAAAGAAGAAAGGAGGAGAGGAACCAAAAGAACAAATGAGAGGAGATGCCAATTTCATAGAGATTTTTGGGTTGGGATTGCCAATAGGCTGGTCTTGTGGCTCACGATTCTTCATGAAAACCATCAAATAGGCCTTTGCACACTAACAGCAATTGGGAGGGATCTGCGTAGGGTGGAGGTGCACCTTGGCGGGGAATGCTCTTGAAGCTGCCTAGAAGTCTTGGAGTCTCTTCTCCAGGTCAATTGGTGTTTTCCTAAAATTTGCTGTTTGACTGTCATCTGTGCTCCAGTTAATACGGTCACCAAAGTCTTGCTTCTTCTTCAAATGTCTCCTCGCCCTACACTACCATGTGTACCAGCAACTGCCTAGACAACATCTACACAGTGGTATGCTAGTAAATGTTTACAAACCGGCTGGGATCCAGGGAAGCCCCAATTTATAACATTTGCCAATTACCATGGTTTAAATTCTTCTACCATAGCTATATTTCAAGCTATCACCATGAAGTCACCAATAAGTGTGGAGTTGGAAGATGAGCTGTAACACAGCATTGTATAGCATATTCACCTTACAGATCTGATAAATGCAAATAACCGCAGAAGTGCAGAAAGTAAGAAGAGTGGTGAAGCCCAAATAGAATGGCTTATACCTGTAATCCCAGCTACCGGGTAGGCATAGGTAGGAGTATCTCAGTCTGAGACACTCTCTGAAACAAAACTAAAGCATAAAAGGCTGGGGAAGTGGCTTAAGTGGTAGAGCGCTGCCTAGCAACTGCAATGACCTGAGTTCAAACCTCAGTACTATTAAATTTTTTTAAAGTGTTGAAACAATTAGGAAGTGATGAATTTTGAGTATTTCTTATCTTTGCATTAATGTAATTTGTTTAATTGTAAATTTATATAATTTAATAGTTAATAATGACTGCACTTAATAATCAACTTGCAAAATTCCTAAAAATTTAAGAACCAGAATACAAGCCAGCTGTAGTATACCACTGGGTCTTGGCCTAGAAAAAAAAAATATAGACAGAGGAGAAATAAAAGGGAACATTTAGTAAATATTAAAAGGCTTCTGTGCCAATCAAAAATATTTTTTCTGCTACTGAGGTTTGAACTCAGGATTTTGTGCTTGTTAGGCAGGTGCTCTACCACTTGAGCCACATCTCCAGCCTGCCATTCAGATTTTATGACTGGGTCCTTCTTAGCCTCTGGTTCCTGAGTTCATAGAAAGGACATAGTTGATATTTGCAGAAGCCTGGACTGTGGAGCCAGCTACTATTTGCTATCTGGGTAATTTTAACAAAGTCACCTAACCTCTCTTAGCTTGTTTCCCACCAGTAACATGGATATAATAATTATTATTACCTTCCTAAGATTGTCATGGGGAGTCTGTGAAATGCTGTAGTCAAAGTACTTAACCACTGGCTCATATAATAAACCCTCAGTCATTTATAGCCATGAGTTTCATTGTGATTACTCTCAGCATCCATTTCTTTTTTTTAGTTGAACTGGGATTTGAACTCAGGGCCTCATGCTTGCTAGGCAGGTGCTCACTACTTGAGCCACTCTACCAGCCTCATTTTTAATGTCCTCAGTAGCTGCAGGTAATGATGGAATCTATCCCAGGTACAGATTCATGTGGACACTGGTTGTTAAAGGCAATCTTTATTGTGTGGCCTGACCTCCATTCATCAACCATTCACAAAGGATCAGCCTAAAGAAGAGGCCTGCTCTTCCCTGCACACCTCCTGAGAAAGCTGTGCTCACAGATACCGAGTCAAATGTGGGTACCTTACTGTTGAGTACTGCTGTTTCTCTAGGCCTTTTTTGACCAACACGATGGTTAATTTAGGCTCTCTTTTTAAATGTGAATGTGAATACCCTTTAGAGGGTGTCATTAAGTCTAGCACCTTGGTATAAATGAGACCATCAGATCTCAGGGCTCTGTGCTTGGGAATCTAACAATGAGAAGACTGGCAGTGTCTTCTCATTTTTAGGGAGACAGAATGGGCATAGGGCCACTGAGGCCTCTACATGCTTCTCCCCTACCACTTCCCCAGGGCTGCCTGCCTCCAGATTGACCAGATGCCTCTAAAAGCAAATCCATTCCAGTGTCTCTTCTGGTTTTCCCACCTATTCCAGGACAAAGACCCAGTTGATTCTGAGGCACACAGTCCACTGCTAAGATGGGACCACTCCTGAATATTTGAGGTCAGTCTCCCTAATTTGAGAACAGCAAGTTTGCAGTTGGTTTAGCTGGGTTTTACTTATGGTCCAATCACTTAATGTGTGACCTTGAGAAGTTCACATCATGTCTGTGAACCTTTCTTTCTTCTTTCCTAGTACATTGAGGATTCTGATAAGAATTAACTTGAGACTCAGTTGAGAGCCTTTTGGGAACTATAAAACTCAAACACACATTTCTTGTTACCATTTTCTGTTCCTGCTTCATTGTTGTTAGTTTATACCCTTTTCTTTAATTCTTCAGATGGAGATATGGAGAGAAAGGCCTTCTTGGGAGCACCATAGATAGAAGAAAATAACCCATTTCCTACCCTTTATTCTAAAGGTTTCTAGGAACCTACCGCAAGTTCTGTCTGGTATCACTTATTCATAATATAGTCTGTGTGTAGCAACAATAGCTGAAGGAGTTCCCAGTTTGGCTCAGGTAACTTGGCACAACAAGAAGGCAAAGGTGACATGTGCAGGAGTCTTTATGCCCTGTGAGTGTTAAGTGTATTCTTCTTGAAGTTTTGTGTGTTTGTTTATCTGGGGCACCTGGAATGCTACACAAATGTTTTTCAAAATGGCTGAGTATCAAAAGCCAGGGGAGGAACTGGGCTTCTAGAGTTATCTATCACACTAATAGGCAGGACAGTCTGAAGCCATGCAAGTGGGTCTTTTCTAGCACTAATCAACCAGCACTTCAGGTGGTTCCTGGCTAGCCTTGTTGTTGGAGGTAGGTGACCAGTGCACTGGGGCTCATGTCTGAGAACCATGAGAACAAAGTTACCAACTCCTTCCTTGGGATCACAGAGCCTGAGTTTTACCTCAATCTATACAAGCAAAGTTGTTGTTTCCCTCAGGGCTCTGAAAGAATGAAGTCCCAGCAATTACTGGGCAACTCAAGGGGACTGTGTTGTCAAATCTATTGACCAGCACCTCCCTTCTGGTGCTTGGGGTACAGGCCGGCAGCAAAAGTGGCTGGAGAATTACCCAGTTATTGGGGAAAGGGTGTTGTGTTTCAGGATGATTTATTTTTGGTGGAGAAAAGATGGCTGATGGCCAGTCAGGGCAATCTACCTGAAGCTAAGTACTCACTTGAAGGCCTGCCAGGATCCAGCCAGGGTGGCTGAGGTGAGAGAACGGGTTGGCTGAAGGCCTGCATGGCCCTCGAGGGTGCTGCATGCATGGGGTTTGGATGTAATGCTTCCCCAGCATCTTGAGAGCAGCTGAGAGGGATGGACAGACGCACCGAAGGAGGAAGAAAGGTCCAGCTGTGAAGGCTTAAAGGTGCCCAACTTGGAGCAAAAAGACGAAGCTGAATATATGCTTACTTTCTTCAAACTCATGAGGAACTTTCATAAGAAGAGGCGGATGCTTTGTTCTGACAACCAAATAAGAGAAAGCGGCCTAGGTAGAGGCAAGACGGATTTCTGTTGCTTTCTCCTTCATGCTGTGCTGAGCACACACGTGAGCAACGATAATATTTATGTGTTGAATGAGGCCACAGGGCATTTTTGAAAGTAAGGAAAGGAAAGAGGAGTCTCAGAGTGACCATTTATCTGGGTTCAAGATCCTTGTTGCTTCTCTCTGGGTTCCTGGTGTTTGGTGCTGTGCTGCGGTTGTCCTTAGAAAGTGTCGAGAACAAAGTGGGTTCTTTGCCTGATACAGAAAGGGCTTTACTCTAATGCGAGGATTGATGGATTTTCTAATTTGATAATAAAACTCTCTGAAAAGGGAGTAAACTGGGAGATTAAATTTATGCTTTCTTTTTTTCTACTGCTTCTCTTCTCCTGCATCTTGCCCATCTTACTTGTTCAAAAAAAGAGGGCAAAAGTGTTTTCAAAAAAGCATCGAGAACTTCAGAACTTTCATTCCAGAGCAAAATGGAATGGCCTGAAAACAAGGTCATGGGAGCCTGACAAGAGAGCCCAGCATCAGACCAGTGTCACCAGCCCTGATCAACCCAGGGAACTCATCATCGCATGAGGCCGCCTCCAGCCCCCTAAGAAGACTATGGAGAGACACTGCCCCCTCATGTCTGTGTAGCTGAACTTTGACCCTAAAGCTCAGGAATGTCAATCCCATCTGGCTGGCCTGAAACAGAGATCTTTTGCTAGGTCCCCTCCCCGCCCTGCTGCCTTTACACCTGGCAGTCTGAGCTCTCTGAAACAGACTGCAAACAGAAGGAAGAAACTATTTGGGCACTAAGCCTCCTTTCTATGCCAACAGGCTACTTCATGGTCCTGGCACTTTTGTTCCTTTTGGAAGCTGTGGAGAAAGGAATTGGGGGTAGCAGGAAAGAAGTATTCTGATAGAATATACAAAGGTTCTATAAAACTATACCAACAAAACGGGACAGATGTCACAGAGATCTGGAATCACAGGATGTTTACATAATAGAATACCCACTGCAGACAAATTCTAAATACCACAAAGTACCTGAGACAAAAAAGAAAAGAAAGAAGAAAGGAAGGAAGGAAGGAGAAGAATAAAAAGGAGTCTGGTGTCCTGACATCTGGAGGTCCATGGCACACAGGCAGAATTTCCCTGTGGCTGTGTGTGAGCGTCCAGTGGTTCCTGGCCTCACATCTCGGCTTCTGTGGAGGGGATCTCTGTTGCAGTGATGGCAATTCCGATGGCCAGGCTACCGTTGTCAGAGAAGAGCTGGGCCAGTGAAGTGTTGAGGACGAGGCAGTCCCCATCAGTGATGACTGAGTCCACGCACTCCAGGACAGACCGAGGGGTGGCCTCCCATTTGAGACGCCGGTGGTTTCTGTTGAGCTCCAGGCGATAGGTGAAGCAGTCAGCCTGGGTGGGAGTCCCGATCAGCATCATGGTGGCAAAGAACTGGGGGTGCCCTTCGTGCCTCTCTTGTTTCCTGAGCACCAGCAGGAAGTGGTGGCCAAGGCAGGAGTGCATGATGATCCAGTCAGCCGGTGCGGGGAGATGCATGTCTGTGGCCAGGAAGACAATCTCTGCTCCCTGCAGGATGTCAACCCTGTGGGTCTGCCGCAGGTGGGGCACCACCACCTCCAGGTGGCCTTCCCACTGGCAGGAGAACAGGGGGCAAATGCAGGGTGTCACCTGGGTGGTGTGCAGCTCTGCCTCCTGGTGGTGGAGGTGGTGGAGGCGGGCGTGGGGGTGCAGGTGGCAGTGGTGGCGGTGGTGGCAGTGGTTATGGGGGAGGTGGTGCTGGTGGAAGCTGCCTTGCTCTGTGGTGCCCTGAGTGATGGCACGTCTACTGGACACATACTGGAAGGAAAGAGAAGAGTGTTAGTGAGGTGTGAGGCTTATCTGTCTCTCTGTTTGTGTTCCCCAGTGAGTCAAGTGTTAAAAACAGACTGTCCAATGCAAGCAGAAGAAGTTTCAGTTCTTAGAAGAATGAGGAGCCAAAAAAAAAAAAAGTTTTGTAAGATCCCTCCTCCCTCATCTCAATGGAAAAACACTAGGTGTGATGGTGCATGCCTGTCATCTCAGCTATGGCAGGAAGTGTAAAATAAGAAGATTGTGGTCCAAGTCGGCCTGGGCAACAAGTAACACCTTATTTCTAAAATAACGAGAGCAAAAAGGGCTGGAGTCATGGCTCAAGTGGTAGAGCACCTGATTACCAAGCATGAAGCCCTGAGCTCAAACCCTAGTACCCCACCAAAAAGAAAAAAAAGGGACATTGTGGGCACCTGGAGAAGGACAGGGGTAAGATTCCCCCCCAAAACTCAAGAAAATGCAAATGTCTTTCTGATTCTTTAATAAGATACCCACACAAGGCAATTTCCCCTCAATAACATGTAGCCTGATGGCATCAATTATAAGGAACAACAAAAAATCCTCTGCTTTTCCTTGATCCTGTTGATATTCTTGTGCAGACAATGGCTGTTAGTGGATTTTTTTCCCCCTATTTTATCACTGTGATTATTTTTAGAACAAAATTTGAGTGGTCCTTCCAGTGCTACCAGGAGTCATGCTGTTTTGGTCACCCTTCTCCCAGGTCCTGAGGCAACACATAGACATAGAGGTGACTGTGTGCAGCTGGCCCACAATTCCCAGGGAAGGAGGCCCCTGTGACTCCAGAGACTGACCCAGCACTCACATTTCTACCCTCTTCCTGGCTCTCTGCGCTGGAGAAACTTCCCAGAGGTTTGCCTCCAGGCAGCCCTCACTGTGACAATCTCCTGACCTTTTGTCCTCTGCAGTGTGCCCACAAGTGCCCTCAACAATGCCAGGATCTGTGATAGTACCTTCTGATCAAGTACCTGTAAACATTTATTGAGAGCTTGCTAAGACCAGGCCCTGCAGGCATTAGGAATAGAGCCAGGAGCAAAATAGACACTGTGTCACTTAATGTGGGTGGTACAGACATCAATCCTCTTATAATTAATTAGAGTTTTGACAAGGGTCCTGCTCATGACACGAGGACTATGATTCATGTTTTTCAATTGGAAAAGTGGTTTCGGGAGTAATGTGCCTGTGGATATAAAACTAGCAAGTGAAAGACTGGGATTCATTTACACATCTCCAGACTCTGATCTCAAGCACTGCTAACTCTCCCCACAGGCCCCTAGTTGTGTTGTCCTCAGTTCTCTTCCTCCTCCATCCCCAAGTCCTTATCTATAATTAGCCTGAAGGATCTGGTCACACAGAAAGGGGCGGTGCTCTGTAGTGCACTGTGGGTGCCAGGTCCTCACCTGGCAGTGGTTTCCTAGGCTACCCTCAGGTAGAGAATGTCCCTCCTACCCTACCTCTCCAAACGCTTCCTGGACTTAAAGTGCATTTGGCCACCTGCCCCCCTGACCTTGCTCAGTCCATTCCCAAAGCACAGAGCAAGGTGTGAAAGTTTCTTTTCCACACTTCACATTGTGGATGTCAGAGCTTCTCTGTCCCAGCTCACTGTGGCTAATGGCAAAGGCCTGGCTAGCTTCCCTTTCTTTAGGGCAGGCAGGCAGTCACACACACACAGGCACACTTGTGCACACACACACCTGCACCTGTCTATTCAGGCACACGTACATGATGCACATACGCAGTACATACTCATGACACCATGCACATATATATCCACACACATACACACAATGCACTGAGATGGTCACCTGGTGGTGGAAGTGACATGGAAGCAGATGGGCCCCAGATGAGTGCTGCTCTTAGGTTCTCAGCTCTGGCTGCCAGTGTCTGTGTTCTCTAGCTGGCAGCCTGAGCTAAAGGCGGCCCGTCCAGTAGCTCCTGCCTTGTCCTTGGGTGAGAGCTACTGATAGCCTACTGTCACCTATAAAACTCTCTTGCTCCAAGGCAGACAGTGTGTCTTCAGAAACAGTAGTATAGGCTCCAGATTTGTGCTAGTGACGAGTCTGACTTACCCTTTAGTGTTAGATCTAGGGAAGGAAATAAACTAACACGCAGCATCAACTAATTGTTAGGCACTTTGGAAAGAAGGTATTTTTAAATAATGATTTCACTAATTTTTTCGTAGTAGAGAACCATTTCCTTATTTTTTCAAATAAAATTAAATCTTGCTTAGCTCCCACCTGCTTGCAGATGGTGTATGTGATTTAGACAGTGAGAGAGAGAGAGAGAGAGAGAGAGAGAGGGAGAGTGTATGTGTGTGTGTGTGTGTGTGTGTGTGTGTGTGTGTGTGTGTGTGTGGCAGGGTCCTTCAGTCTCCTGGGATCATTAAGGTCAGGTCTCATACCCTGCATCAGCCAGATCAAGAGCCCCTTCCAGCAGTCTGCAGACCTGGCAGGAGGTCCACCTCTTCTGCTGTGTTTAGGAAGATCTAGTCTTGGGCTCTCATGGAAAATCTCAAACACTGTCCCTTTCAGTCTCTGGGAAGTCCCCTTTCACATGTGATCTTTTCAACAACAATGAAAGGAGCATACTATGTATTACAGAAGAAGAAATTGGATCATGAAGAGATCGAGACACTTGTCCAAGGCCTAGATCATTTAAAGGTCATAGATTGGGAAGATCACAGGCTGGATTTTTGATTAAATTAGTTTTCTTACTGGCAAAATAGTTACCTCAAGGCATTGTTAAGGGATTACATGAAGTAATACCTGTAAAATGGCATTAAAAATTATGTCTAGTGTTATACAAGATAGCCTTTCTATTGCGATGAGGATTGGGGTGGACACTTTGGTGATCTTTCACCTTTGTCTGTACTCTCTCTCTCTTTCTCTCTGTTGATCAACTGACTTTCAGACTTTCACACACTGGCAGCAATGTGGCTGAATATAGGCCACATAAAAGTCTGGAGAATCCCATCTTGCCCTTCCCCTGGGTCTCCTGTCCCAATGCTGACCCATGACAATAGAAGGTGCTGAAATTCTCATCTCAGAAGCCTCTGGGTTAGTTATGCTCCACGTGCTCTTCCCTGGTGTATTTCCATCTTCTCCATTCTGATCTGTGCTGTTAATGTCAAGATGTGAAGTTGCAGTAACGAAGGATCCGGGAAGAAACACCTTGACCTCCCTTCTTCCTCCCTCCCGTCTCTTACCAGTGTCTTCCATTGGATAGTCCAACAAAAACCTAACAGCAAAGGGAGCCAGGACAGGTACTCGACAAAGGTCTGCTCAGCTTCTTTGAAAATAGTACTGGGCAAGGAAAACAGGTGAAGAGGGGATGTCCACCTGTGTGCCTGTCTCAGTTCCCTTTTATGTGATGTCGCTGGCCTGAACAGGCTGCACCTGATAGACTGAGCCTTGATGGGGCTTAAGGTGGGGAAAGAGAGAGAGATATATGTCTACAACTCAAGTCCTTCACCTAACATAGCAAGGAGCTAAGAATCCAGAATAGGATCCTTGGTCCTTTCTTATTACTCCCAGGATTATGAGTATTACAAAACAATGCAAAGAACACAGCACAGTAGCCACTTAGTATCTGTGGGTTCTGCATCCATAATTTCAACCAACCATGAATAAAAAATTTTCAAAAAGATTGTATCTGTACTGGACATGTACAGATTTTTTGTTGTTATTATACCCTAAACAATACAGTCTAACAACTAATTATATAGTATTTACATTGTATTAGCTATTATAAACAATGTACAGAGTATTCGAAGTATTCAGGAGTATATTCATGGTTTATATCCAAATGCTAGGCTTTCTGTATAAGTGACTTGAGCATTCAAGAATTTTAGCATCCACAGGGGTCCATGGATATTAAGAGGAGGCTATATGCCTAGGAGCATGGATAGCACAAATTGGGAGAAGCTGTTCACATTTACAATGAGTGAGGTGTGAGGGGTGAATTCTCTAACAAAAGTGGTTTCAATGGGGGAGAACAGCAGGTTCAAAGGAGCCAGGTACGAAAGAACATAGGATGCGTAAGAAGTGGCAAGAAGTTACCAAGAGGCTGGTAGATAAGAATCTGGTGGAGATGGAGAGCAGTGGGGCAATACCACAAGGCCTTGTAAGCCACACTGAGACTGAGATGGCCCCAGTGCACTGTGGGAAACCGCAGCAAGGCCCAGGAGACTCAGCTGCATATTTTATGGCACCCCAGTGGGCGGTACATGCTCCCAAGCCCTCCTGCCGAGCCTGCTCCAAGTTAGCACTCAGAACATGGAAAGAAACTGGTCCCCACCCTATCCAACCACTGGACTCGAGCAGTGTTTTTTCCACCTAGACTCTACTATTGCTTCCTTTTGGCTTCATCTTACACTAGTCTTTTTTTGGCTGTTTTTTAATTGCTGCAGTCAAAGCAGTCAGGAGGATAATCCAAAGAGACTAAAGTGAATGACTATGCAGATCGAGTGGGGCATTATGAACTCATGGAGACCTGTGCACTTGCTGTGCTCTGAGAAGTAAAAAGAATTAATTCTTCATTTCTTGCTGCTCCATCTTCAGATGCAAAATATGTTTCATTTAAATGATCCTTGGATGAGGGAGGTCACAGAGCTGCTGACAGAGAGAAGGGATCCTTTTAATTGGTAAAATGCTAATCGTTTCTGGAAAATGAATTCTAATCTTCCCATCTAATACAGTGGATGTGTGAGTAATTACTTTCCTTCACTAAACTGTGAATGCAACATTAGTGATTACACTAATTAAAACTAATGAACTCTTACAGACTGATAAACCTCTCAGTCAGCCAGCGGATTCCTTCCTTCCATTGGCTGTATTTAACTTCCCATTTGGAAGAGAGACTTTGAATTAACCTTTAGAATAATGCACAAAATTGGGTTTAGAAATGTTAGGCTTTATAGACTTGGTATAATTCTTTCCCAGGCATTAGTGAGGCCATTTCCACTGAGGGTGTAATTGAATTTAAAAACGCATTCCTTAATTTGATCAGCCACACTCCCTTGGTTGGTAATGGCTGTCCCTCTGAATCCTGGCTTTAGTAGGGGAATTTATTCCTGAAATTATCATGAGACCTTTCTCTAGCTTTCACTACCCATGCTCAGCAAGCTCACCAAAAGGACTGCTTTTCCCTTCCACTTCCTTCCAGGAACAGTGTCATGAGAGTGAATCTCAGCAGGAAGAGGATTCTGCACCTAGTTTTAAATGACAGACTTTCGCTTTGAGTTTCTCCTGCTCTTATTTGTGTTAATTAACTGAGATTTTTAGGCCCGAGAGAAGGGGAAAAGGGAAGCAACCATATCAATGCAGCATAAAGGAAGGAAGGAAGAGCAAGTTGAAAGTGAGGGTAACATTTCAGAGCAGGTATTAAGAGTATCGGGCTAACGTCAAGGCCTGAACCCAGCTGAAAGTCAAGTCTGCCACAAAAAGAGTATTTGTGACTGTCCCAGTTCCCATATTCTGCAGTGTTTAAAAATTTTCAGTTTCTGGGAAGGTCAAAGGTGAAGGCTGAATGTTGCCCATTCAGTTTTTCTGCCTCTCTATCTCTCTTCCTCAAAATCAAGGGTGACTATATACATGCACACCAAACCCAGGAGGACACTGGAATGTTTTATTTTAAAACCGTTAAAAAATAAGTGAGGCAGAGATGGAAAGCAACATTAAATCTTAATGCAGCTCAAGCTCCCTTCCACCCACATCAGCTTCAGTTCTTAGTGATATTTGGTGTGTGGGTGGAGGACACGATCATGTGGACATCATGGTCACATCTGCAATTTTCTTTCAAATACTTTGTCATAAAGAAGGTGACATAAATGTATGTGTCTGAAGCACATTCCTGGGATGGCCAATTTCTGTGTCAGGAATTCACACTTCGTGGTAATCTCCTCACATTTTATTGGAAAAGATCATACCCCAGAGATAATGAGTAAAATTGCCTCAATTCATATCCCTATTCACACCAGATGCTGCTAATTAACGCTTCTGCATAGGCCTTCATTGAGTAGTCAGTGGTTTGTCAATCAGCATAATAGATACTAGGAACAGATTCTCATTGATGAGTGAGTATTGGTTAAAATAGTTCTGGAGATTCCTTATTTCATGCATGCATTCTGAAAGCTTATTTTCCAGCCTCTAGGTCAGGACTTCTGATAGCTGGATAGCATCTACTAAGTATGGGAATCTCACCTCTGAAATATCGTTGCATGAAAAGTTTCTTTCCTGGTGATAGAATTATGCAAATTGAGCATGGAGATGTTAGGTACACAAAGGGGCCTGGAGCCTCAAGCTCTCTATGCCATTGATCCATTGGGTAAGAGAGCAATGGGGCATTAGTTGGAAAAGAGGAAAATACCATGGGTGGACAGATCTGTTTCAAACCAAGACCTATGGGTGAAGAATAATGAAAGAGACCCACAGAAATGTCCGCACAGACACTGGTCTATGGTGTCAAGAGCTTAAGCTGGTCCTCTTACAGATGCAGTCCCTGGCTATGTGAGGGGACAGGAAAGAAAATGTGGCAGACACTGTGAATACAAAGCATGTACCTGTGAGCCCCCAGGCCTGAGATCCTGGGTCCTTCTTTAGTTCCTAGATCCCTTGGCTGACTAGGGGTATTTGATTTATCTGTGAATATTTTGCTGCTGGATGAACGTCATCAGGACATGGACTCCTTGTTTAGGCTAGTATAGTACCAAACCGCAATTGAGGCTTGACGTACGTATGTAGCACGGATTTATGCACTGGTAATGGTTCCCTCTATGAGGACAACATGGGTTCTGCCCTTTATATCATATATTCAGTGTGTTGGTCATCATCCCAATATGTTTGAGACAACCAGTTGCTATAAATGGGTGTGTCACCCCACTTCCTGACCTGCAAAGCAGTCAAGGTCATCTCATACAACTCGCTTGCACTGAGAATCACGATGGTGACCTCTCTGTGGAACTGGAGTCACTGAAGGCAGGGGGTGTATTTAGTCTGCCCATGATGGGCAAATCCAGCACCTTGCAGAACAGGTGTTGATGGAAAGAATGAACGAACGGGTAATTCACAAACAGACCTTGCTCTGGACTATATGCGTTGGAGGCTCTGTCCCTGACCCTGGCTTTCAGTTGTGGAGAAATATGTGGCCTGTACGTGGACAAGTGAGTCCATATGGGGGCTCATCAGGACAGTGTCCTGGCAGCTCCTCACCCAGAAATCAGCAGGGATGGGACACATTTGATTCTGACCAAGCATGGGAAGTAGAAGCTTTAAAGAAGAGACTACTCATGCCAGAGAGCCTCGTCTTTTGCTTTTCCTTTTTTTTTTTTTAAATACAGAGTTTACTCAAAGCCTCAGGCATTCCTTTTTTCTGATCACACATTGCTTCTCCCAATTTAACTGGAAGTACAGTCTTCTCAATCACCTAGTAAATTCATCCACTTCCTGGATGGATCTAGACTCACTCTTTCTCCAATCTCAACAGGACCCCTGATTCTACACACTTCCTTCCCACTTGCTGTTATCAAGCACCAGGAGGTAACTTCAACCCAAGCAGGTTGTCGGTGCTCTCTAGCTCTGTGTCCCCATGAGATGAGCAGTTACTGGGTTATGTTTACCCAGAGCCCCACAATCCACCCTTCCATACTTGTCCAGATAGCTGGGATGCTAGAATTCCCTCCCAATGGCTGAGTCAGCTCTATGCAGCCCATGCTATTTGGCAGATCCACCTTCCAGAAAACACCCTGTAGGAGGCAAGGAGTGGCCAATGGGTGATTGTTTTGGGGAGCGAGAGAAAATTTGGATGTGTGGAGTGTCCACTTGGCCCTCCATGGGACCTATCATGGTTAGGGATGAAATGGAATTTGGAAGAAAGAGAGACAAGTCTGCACAGCTCAGTATGAAGGTATAATTATTAAAGTAGGAAGATAGAATCTATCTTAAGAGCCTCATACCTTGTTTTTTTTACTTCAAAGTGTTTCACTATACGCGTGTGGGTCTTCCCTTGTACTTTTGCCTGGAGCCGTGCAAGTGTTAGGGGTGGGCCTGCAGTCAAAGCACATAGAAAAATGCTGTTCTCTGTCCATTTATTCTCTTGCTCTGCTTTTCATTTGCAAGGCTTGGAGCGTGCTAAATCTTGCAGATTTGAAAGACAGTTCCTTAAAAGCAACTATTTTGTGTCATTTGACTTTTATATGCAATTGGCAAGTGAAACCTGGCCTGCATGAGCAGTTTAAAGGTTAAAATTTAATTACCTGGAGCCCTGTTAACTAGGAACATATCTGTAGGATTACTATGGGAGCATGGGAAGGAGGTGTGCTGAGCTCCCTGGGAGGACAGCTTCAGCTAATCTGGACAACCTTGGGTTGTGGGCAAGCGTTGCTCAATTAACAGATACTGCTGTGGCTGAGTTTTTGCCCTAATCTTAAATTGGAGGTGGGATGCTAGAAACTACAACATATGCAAAATTAAGCTTTGGAAGCTTATGAGTGGGCAGGGGTGTATCCTGGGTGATCTGAGACTGTGTGATGGCCAGGTTGCCCCAAGGCTACATGCCATCCTTGTTTCTCAATTCTTCAAAGTCATTGTGACTAGGAACGTCACAAATTCAGCTTACTCTTCCAGATCTCATCACTCTCCCACATCCTCTACCCCCAGAGCACCCATGGCTCATACTTCAGGGATTCCTTATTCTGCTGAGGTCAGATCTGTCTGTTACATGTTTTTTTGTAAAATGCAGCAAAGTTATTCAACATCTTGCTGGACAGTGACCTGAGCTCTAGGTAGCTGAGCAATTGTCTCTTTCTTCTCCTCTAAATCCCCAGGACCAGCACTGTGCCTACAAATAGTATGTGTCCATTAAATGTGTGTGAGGATGAATGGCTTTTTCCCATGGCTCCAACACAGCTAAGCACTTTTTACCATCCAATCACCACCACCCTGGTGCAGGTCACCTACATTGCCTCTCTGGACTACTATGATAGCCTCCTTCTGGTTAGAGTGGGTTGGAAGGGGACCCCTAAAGGATATGCCTTCAGGCTAATGAACAAGAAGATTGTCTCAAGCAGGACTTAAGACATGAGAAACTGCTAGTTAAGCCATAAAGTGAGCCCAGGGCCAAGACAAAAGGCCCCGTGTAGAGATAACTGCCTATTCCCACCTTCCTTTGTCTCCTTCTATAAACAAATTTTCCAAAGCAGACCTCTCCATTTGCTCCTATCTAAACAATCCCAAGTCTCTAACCCAGCACTGGCTCACCTATTAATCCTAACACATTCCTTGTAACCTGATGCCCTGCATTGCCCTTTAAGAATCCCATGAATTTATTGTTGGGGGCCCAGAATTTTGAGTGTGAGCTCATCTGGGACCACTGGTGTAAAATAAAATCTGAGTTCTCCACTTCTCTGAGTGCCGCTTGGTTTCTTGTCTGACAGTATTTCCACAACATTAATACTCAGAACCTGTGAAAGTGACCTTATTTGAAGAAGTGCTCTTTGCAGATGTAACTAAGATGTAATTAAATCTTGATATGAGATCATCCTGGATTATCCAGGTGGACCCTGAATCCAATGACAAGAATTCTAGAAGAAACAGAGAGAAGACATGGACACAGAGAAGGCCATGTGAAGTCAGAGGTAGAGACAGAAGAGAAGTGGCCACAGCCAGGGAATGCCAGACTGTGCAAGAGTAAATATTGATTTGTTTTCAGCCACCACGTTTGTGATAATTTGTTATGGTAGCCTTAGAGAACTAAGACATGAGTCTTTCTGTGTCTGTTCTTGCCCTCATATAGACTTTTTTTCACAAAATATTCTAATGGTTTTCCATCAATGAAACCCAAATTCCCTGTCACAGTCATCAAGAACTAACATGCTCTGTCCATGTGACTCTCTGACCTCATATTCCTTTTTCCCTTACCCACCTCTCACCTCTGCTCTAAGCACACTGGCCTCTTAATGTTTTCGAACATGCTGACCACACACCTGGCACAGGGCCTTTTCCCTCTGTCTGGAACACTACCAGCTACCTGGGTCACTCCTTCAGTCCACTTATGTCTTTGGTCTACAATTCTTTCCACTCTGGGGTGACCCTTCTTTTACTTACTGGGAAAAAAATTCCTCAATCCCCTGACCCTACTTTATTTTACTTCATAGCATTTATTAATACTATAAAATTGTAATGTATATTAGAGTATATAAAAAGTACATAGGTCATATATCTGTGTAAAGACAAATGTCTATCTTCCTTACTGCCATGTTAAGTTTCTTGGAAATAAGTTAGTTATCTTCACTGATGTGTCTCTAAAACTTTATTTGGCGACTAAAAGGGTTCAATAATTTTTTTTGAACAAATAGACAAATTCCTTTGTATTTTGAGCTTTTCCATTATACAAGACCTGCGAGTACTGTGTACATATGAATGTAAACAGAAAAAAGATACTTGTTGAAATTATTTCTCCAGGGGGAGGGGAGGATAAAGGAGAATGGTGAAGAGAGTGAATTCAAGTATGATATATTTGATATATTGTAAGAACTTTTGTAAATGCCACAATGTACCCCTACTCAGAACAACAATAATTTTTTTAAAAGACCTGAGTAAGGTATACCTGTCACTGGAATGGAGATGTGACTCCTTTCATTCTCATCCTGGATCTCTCCACTGAAGATGGCAAATCCCAAATCCCAGCTCTACGCAACTCTGACTGGTGCATTGTTTCACAGCTGGTATCTGTGAAACTTCAGGTCTATAGGGACCTAGGGAGGCACTGGAGACCAGTGTTTTCTTGCGTGTGCTTCTGGATATATCTTAGAACTGCTGCTTTGTGGATTCAGAGGAAAGTGAAGCTGAAGCAATTCTAACCAGGTTTTAAAGTCGATCAGTGCTTGTGGTCAGGTGTAGCTTACTGGAATATAATATTAGGTTTGTCTATCTTAGCTTCCTGCTGTCTCCAAATCTCCCATCACAGATGCATTCAGACCTGCATCTATACCTTCAAAGTCTTCTAGGCCCTGACAGCAGGCTGAAGAAAATCAAGGTTCCTTATTCTACCTGCCTGGGTCCTCTGCACCAAATTCTGACTTTTTCTTCTGTTTTTACTACAGCCTTTACCTCTTGCCTGGATAACTGAGGCTGGAAATGAGGTCAATATCAGGAGACACTGTGTCTGCACCCATGCATAGACCTTTCACAGGACAGTTATTCTTCTATATTCATGTCCAGATACCAGAAACGCACATACACACAGAGCAAAAGGTCAGCTATTTCACACAAATGACTGTCTCCCAATGCAGGCTTAACACCAAATAATCACCTTTAGCAAATGACGCCTTCAAATAGGTCTGTCCTTAAGATAGGATATGTGTCATTTTACCAAGAATAGATGGGAAATAGGTTTTTGTATCAGACCCACTTGGGTGTAAATTCTGCACTCATTAATTAACCTCTTTATGCTTCTGTTTCTTCATTTATAGTGGTATCTGTAATATCTTATTGGGTTGGAGAATTAGATACAAAAAACACTGTAGAATACTACTTAGCCCAGAGCAAGAAAGTAGCAAGTGGAGATATCATTATTTTTATCATCATTATCGCTGTTGCTATTGAAAGATAGCTGATTGAGTTATAAGCTAATAAAATTTACCCTACAAAATTTCCAGGATCATGTCTAAACTGGATGAAATCATAAAAATATGAATGTCATTCCAAATCTCCTTTAAAGCTCCCCGACATCTCTCACTCAGGACCAAGGTTTTCACTGATGAAAAGATTTTCACTGAGTATATTTCTACCTTGCCACTGGCCAATGGATGCTGGCTGTAATGTATAGGGTAAAGACCTTAGCTGAGTTCCTAGAACTTAGGTGGTAATCGACAAACAATTGCTGCCACCATCATCATCATCCTTGTCATCATCATGTCATTTATCACCTGCAATGCTGCAGGTAAGTTTTGGTCATTGGGTCTTTCTACCTTGCTCATCAGTGACCCCTTTTTCTTTCATTGAGCATCTTTTTGTGACAGGGCCTGAATGGCATTGCACAGGTAGCTGCTTTCCCCCAAGACTAGCAAACCCTGCTGGGAAAATGTGTTTGCAGAACCTCAGACCTACACTTGGCATGTGGCTATTAATATACACTTGAGCAGTAAGAATTAGGTAACAGCAGTAATATTCATATTGATTTCGCCCATAAACAATATCTAAGCAGGTCTGTGTGGAAGAGTCTGTGGGGAGGAAAAAAGAGACATAGAATATCAGGCGGCTAAAGTTAAATGGATAGACAGCATCAAGTGTTGACAGGATGTAGAGCAGTTGAAACTCTCATACAATGCCGATGTAAATATAAATAGAAACAATCACTTTATCAATATCTACTTACACCAGACCTTTGACCCTGCAATTCCACTCCTGGCCATTTACCTGTTAGGAGACAATTCTCCACTGGTTTTGACATTTATGCACATCTTGCTGCTGTTAGAGCTCAGAAAATGATACCATGAAGACTGGTGCTCTGATGGGCTGAGAAGCCTTAGAATCTAAATTTCCATGAACTAAACTCACATTGCAAGAATACAGACAGAAGTCTGCCAACACACCTAGGCAGACTTTCGTCACACATCACAGTCTCTCATTCCGATCCCAAAGAGAACATTTACAAGACACAATCTTTTCTGTGGCCTAACAGACTTTGTCCTAGACCATTGAGTTCCCCTGAAAATAAGTTATGACCCCTTCACTTATCAACATTCTCCTTTTCCCCCTCCCCTATGGAAAAGTGAGTCTCTGAGCTTTTGAATGGTGCCGGGCTCATGGGTAATCACACTGTTATTTTTCTTCATGCAGTGATTTTTTTCCATTTTACGTGCTGATAAATATGTATGACTTTTCTCCTATTTAATATGTCTTTGTCAATTTATTCCAGCAAACCTTCAGAGGGCAGAGGGAAAATTTCCTTTCACCCCTACACAGCAAATCATTTAAAGTTCTTTATTCCAGACCACCATTTCAAAGATGTTTGTATAGTGAATAACCTAAAAGGATAGTCTTGTTCTGGGACAAAGGATAGGTTTACTTACAGACTGGGATACAGAGATGGTGCCTGTCCTAAGAGCTAAAGGCATGCCTGCTTACTGTCCATTGTAAAAGACGGGGTTTTCTAGCTTCTGTAATGTAACCTACTGTGTGCGTGCAGGCATCGGTTGGCCCTATTGCACGCCCTTGGGAGGCATGCATCACTACTCACATTTTTGTGTTCACTGATACAAAAATGTGAGTACTCTGCCTACTGCTATTGCTGTGAATCTGCAACTGTCCTTTATCTGTGACCCAGGAGTCAGGTGTCTTACCCATGAACCTGACAGGCTTTCTAGTAATCTTGGAAAAAGGGTGAGAGCTGGGACCCTTCACAGTTACTTTCAACACTGGATAGAAAGGAGTGTTATGTGATCAGGAAACACATTGCACATGAATGTCTATGCACCATGAATTCATTGTAGCCCAAATCTGAAAAGCACCCACATACCCTTCAAGTAAGTAAAGGGTGATGTATGCACACAACGAGCTACCATGCAACTATAACAAAAGAATGAACTGCTGCTATACTCAACAACATGGGTAAATCTCAAAACCATGCTGAATAAAAAAGTAGGCACAAAAGAGTACATATGTAAGAATTCTATTTGTATCAAATTCAAAACTATAGGAAACTTATCCATGGTGATAAACTTCGAACAGCTGTCATCTTTGTGTGAGGACTTATCGCCTGGGAACGATGTGGGGAGCCCCAGGGGGCTGGGAGATATTTTAACTCTTGGTTAAGTGGTGGTTCTATGAGTGTATTCAAATGTAAAGCTACATGGAGACATACACTTAAGATGTGTGTATGTCACTGGTTGCTACTTGTCAAAGAGCAAAAAAGGAAGGAAGGGAAAGAAGGAGGAAGAAAGGAAGGAAGGGAGGGAGGAAGGAAGGAAGGGAGGGAGGAAGGAAGGAAGAGAGGGAAGAAGAGAAAGAGGGAGAAAAGAAGAGGAGGGAGAAAAAGAGAAAGAAAGGAAAGAAGGAAGGAAGGAAGGAAGGAAAGAAGGGTCACTGATAAATGGCACATCTCACAGGCTTAAGTAAGACCCCCCAGGAGGTCTGGTCTTTCATTTCTTCATTCGTTTGGACATCTGTTGGAGGTTGCATCTGATGCTAATACCTAGGGGGTAGAAGCTTGAGGATGAGAGTCACACCAGGGACAGGACAAGGGAGAGTAAGAGCCTGTGCATTTAGGAAGGTAGGTCACTCCCAAGGAGACACAGGTCTTAGAGAGCTGGGATAGGCACTGAGGGTGTTTGTGGCTATGTCTCCAATGGTGCAGGATCTGTCTTTTGGACCCAGGGGCAGAAAGCTTCTTTCTGAGACTAGACTAGACTTAGCAGCTAAGGACTGAACCTAGCACCACAGCACGATTGCCAGGCCAGTGAAGCTCTGCCTTTCTGCATTCATGGTTCCTTCTCCCTCTGCAGTGTGGCTGCCCCTCCCCAAGCCTAGGACAGCACCGCCAGAACAGCCTCTGACAGCGCCAAGTAAATCCCCGTAAGCGAGGTGGGGCAGGTGTTTTATTGACTGTAAATCTTTGCCAGTAGCTGGGTACATATTTAATAAAAAATCTTAGGCTTGAGGGGAGGCATGAGAAGGCAGAAAGGAGAACTGCTGCCCCCTGGGCTTGGGAGGTTAGCAGCCTGGCCAGTCCCGAATAATTCATTCATCTGCTATTCATCTTTGAGTTATTGCAGTCACTGTATGTCTCTAAGGAACAAGTTTATTAGTGTTGCTAAGATAATTAGTCTATTCTACTTCAAGGCAATTCAGATTGCCCCATATATGGATTTCTCTCCAGACTTCACCATGACTACATTTTCTTTGGGGGGGACAGAGTCTTGCTATACAGCCCAGGCTGTCATCCTGAAACTCACTATGTAGTCCAGCTGGCCTTGAACTTACAGGTCTCTAGCCTCAGCCTCCTGACTGGGAGACTATAGACATGCACCACTGCACCTGACTGCTCAGACTCTTAATTGGAGGTTTCAGTCTGCAGTCTCTAGCATTCACCTAAGCCTAGGGTTGCTGCAGCCTGCATAATGCTTGTAGCTTGAGTCACCTGCTGCTGACCCTGGAGACTGGGTTCACGTCCTCTCTGCTTTTCCCCATACACAGGGAATTTTGTAGAGATGAAGGGAGACACAAGCTTCCACCAATCTACAGTCCCGGCCTTATGCCCTGTGCGTGTATAAATCTCCTCTAACTTCAAAAGCAGCAAAACTCTCCTTTTACTACTCTGCTGAGAGCAGGCCAAACCAGTGATCCTCAAATCCTGTGCAGTGAGCACGCAAACCACCTGGGCATCTTGCTAAACACACAGACTCAGGTTCAGCAGGTCTAGGCTGCTCAGAGGGATGCTGAAGTTGCTGGTCACTGACCTCACTTTGATGAGCGAGAGGCAGGACTCACTCAGCCTTGTCCACTTACATGGGGCTGGGCATCCCTCTCCCTCTCACAAAAGCCCTAACATTCCTTTAGGAATCCAGAAGAAGGTTTTTAACAACCTCGGACATTCCTCTTTAAGTCTTTGATTCTCTTACAAGCTCCAAGTCCCTGCAGGCTCCATTGTTACCTTCACAATGGAGGTAATGGGGCTGCCCTGTTCCAGTGGATAACTGCGTGATTTGTTAGTCACGCAGACAGCTTGGTTAGGCTGAGCTCACAGGCGGGCAGAGGGAACACTGAGTTCTGAAGGAATTCCGAATCACAGAAGAGCTCCTTTATCTCTTTTCTTTTCACAGGACTTAGACTCATATTTTAGGAGAGAACTTAGCTTTAATTAATACATTCTCCATTTTTTAATGGCTGCCCATAATTTCCTACTATTTTGTTTAATTCGGTTTTCATGTTCAGGATTTAAAAGCCCTTTCCTCCTCTTAGGATTAAGTAATGACACACAAATAAATGGCATGGCTTTCTGCAAGACCCATTGGTTTCCATACCCTTCTGTTGTTATATGGTGGATTCATTCATTCATTCGTTCAATCAATCAATCATGTATTGAGTGTTTACTTGGTACTGTGGGAGGAGCTGGGGATAAAACAGTGAACAAAGCTTATTTTCAGGTCCTGAAGAGATCTGTAAGAAATGTCAGGACAGTATCCTGTCTAGTTTCTCACAGAGGCCTATTAAATAATTAAATAGCCCTGAAATGGTTCTCACTTCCAGGATTCCTGCATGAGCAAAATAAAACTTAAGCTCAGCTAATCACAGGTGATCAACTAGGCATTAGTTATGTGGAACTTCCTAGCAGGACAATCCAAATAAAGCAACTGCTCAGACTTCAACCAGTCAAATACTTTCTTTGCTCTGTTTCTGCAGTCACTCTATAAACTTTTCCCTCAACCACCTGCAATCACTTTTGGTTTGGAGCTGCCTTATTTACTGTCTGCTCAAATAAATTCTTCAATTTTCTTTTAAAAGATGGGTCTCTCTTTGTAGCCCAGGTTGGCCATTCTCCTGTCTTAGCCTCCCAAGCACTGGGATTTCAGGCGTCTATCACCACAGTCAGCCAAACTCTGTAAAATTTTAATGTGCCAGTGTTTATCTTTTCAGCTGTCTTAGTGCAAATTTTTTTTCTCCCTCTCTTAATGCTGAACCTAGTGGGAGGCAAAGGGAAATGCAGAGGGAGCAGAAGATAGACCCTTACTTAGTTGCCTGGATAGCAGGTGAGGAAAAGGTTAGGATTTACTTTAAAGATCTTGAAATTAATTAATTAATTAGTGTGTGGCAAGGAAGGCGAATTTGGAAGGACTTTATCTTTCTCCCCACCCCTGCTGCTGCCAAGCTATTTATTCTTCAATGATGCCAATATTGGAGAATATTTCTGACAAAAGACAAGTTGATAATGGTAATAAACTCCCCTGTAAAACACAGGAATGACAAGTCCTTGAGTCTGGCTCTGCTGATGTCCCAATCTCATGACAAACAGTCAGAATGCACCTAAGCCTTTCTAGTTTCTCCCCATTACTAGAGCTCTGCATTTCCATGCATTTGATCTGGGCCAAGGACTCCACCATCATCCCTGGCTAAATGTCCCAGGTCTCTAGGAGTAGATTTCAAGATGAAGCTTAAATTTCCTTGGGTTGGCTAAGAAAGGGAATGGAGGCATAGTGAGCAGAACACAATGGTGGCATGGATGAAGGACAGAGACCCACGTGAGGGAGACACGTGGAGAACTGAGGTGTGGGCCCAGTTCCTCCACTCCTTATATGACCAAGGGAAGCTCCTTTCCTATCTCCAGCCCTTAGTTTCCATGACTACCGAGTGAGAATGATGACACCTGCCTCCCTCCTGGGTACTATGAGGAATGTGTTAAAATGTGTTTTAAACGATGAAATCCATTTGCAAGAAGAGTATTATATGGATGGAAAACACAGAAGGGCATGCCTGAAACATGTAATGTCCTGGCTGACACCTGCTGAGTGTCTGCTCTGAGAACGTCACATGCATCATCTGAATCCTCACACCACATCCAGGAGCTGGCAACCATTACCACAAATAGCTTGCATATAGGAGCATAAGCACAGAATGGAGAAGGGTCTTCCCCAAGGCCTGGGGCTTAGCAGGAGTGTCTGGCTGCAGAATGTGGGCCCTTCCTGCCCCTTTCTGTGACACTCAACTGTCCTCATGTGGATTATCTGCAGCTCAAAATTTCATTTCATTCAAAGCTGATTTGAGCTTCCCATTCAGCTTAGCTCATTAGTTGACAGGGGAGCTTGGGGACTTAGAACTAATCCTAATATTAAGTAAAAAGCAGAGCATAATTAGGAAGATAAATCTTCTGAGGGAAAAAGGTATATGTAACATGCTTCAAAGTCAAGCATGGGTGAATTTCCCATCTTCTAGATGAGCTACATCCACATCCTGTTTTTCTACCACAGATAACTGTGGGCTGCTGGTAGATTGGTTTTTAGCCTATTATTTTCCTGCTTATGAGATGATGTATTCTCATCACAAAACTTTTAGAAAATTCTGTATAAAAAAGAGAAATAAAAATTTTCAGTATGCTACCATCCCAGAAACACCACAGTTGACATTTTGGTGTAGACTTCTGTTTTATGCCTTTTTCAACATAAATGTCTAAATATTGTATATAGAGTTCAGAAGCTGTTTTTTTCCTGCTTGGTAGCTTATGGAACAATATGTATAAAAAATGTAAATGAACAGCATCATTCTTAGTGGCTCTTGAGAACTTGTCGGAAAGACACACGGATGTGGCATAGTTAGTTTTATCCATTCCTGGCTAAGAGAGACACTGTTGACACATGTGTTCCATCATTTATTTGTTCAATCATTTGGCAAATCTTCCAGAAAATGGGGATAAAAAGGAAAACAAGATTTAGTTCACATCCTCAAAGAAGCCATTGTCTTGTCTCAGAGTCACTGTGTCAATTTCTTTTTGGTTCAATCTCATTGACCTCTGTTGTCCCCACTTCCCTGTCCAATGTCCCAAAAGTTGCTTGCTTTGTTGTTGGAAGCAGTCAGGCCAGACTTGCTGACCCTCCCCCACTCCCAATCCCTTCCTTTTTTTGCCTCTGGGTTTAACAGTGGCATAAAACAAATTTATAGCTCTTGCCAGGAAGAGGACGAATTTCATCTCAGCCCGTCATGCGAAAGGCACTAGTACAAATGAATAATTGTTGACCCATGCTACCTATTAGAGATTGTGCCGGGGTCACCCCGTTTGTTGTTTTAACACAAGAAATTAAGGGCCCTGGCAAAGGCTTCTAAGGGAACAGAATTGGTAATGAGATAGGACACCGTCTTTGTGGGTGACCTGTCTTGGCACTATGTTCAGGGTAGAGAGAGGGGTGGAGCCTTGCTTCTACAACTATCCCAATAAGGGCAGACCCTTACTGGGTTCATTTTTGATTTTAGGCTCAAGATCATTTTTCTCCAGGGTCTTTACCAATCAGCATATTCCTGCAGAGCAAGTGGAATATGCTGGAAGTATGGGAGGAGATGTGGCCTCAGATGCTGTTACTTTGGCTCTCAGAAGCTCACCAGTACCTGACAGGTGCAGCCATATGTTTCTGCACTATCAGAGACGTGGGGTGAGGCAGGTGCGTTCCCTTCAGTATCAAAGGGCTTGATTTGTAGGAAAGGCTTGTGTAAGGGGTGACAAATAAAATAGGCCAGAAACAATAAATGAGACCTGGATTGTACATGGAGAAAATCTGAAGAGTAGGGAACATCTTGAGCACAGGAAGAAGACTGGTGAGCAGAACAAGGAGAAATGAGGCTGTGTATGGAAGGTGTAGGCAGATTAAAGGATGCTCCTGGTTTTTGATGGACTATGTCCCTATAAACCCGTCACAAGGTCGAAATGTCACAAATCAAAAATGCACTTGATACACCCAACCTACTAAACACTGTAGCTTAGCACTTAGTCCACTCCAGAGAATTGTTTTCCCTCATGATTGTGGAGCTGTCACTTGCTGCATCTCATCAGAGTATTGTAGCCCAGAAAAAGATCAAAATTCAAAGCACAGGTTGTACCTAATGTGCATTGCTTATGAAAAATCATAAGCTGGGGACCTTCTGTACAGAAAACTTTGAAAGCAAGAGAGGAGAAGGAAGGATGGAAGGAGGTTTTGTGACACTTTTGATTGGTTCCATATCCTCTATAGAACCATGATATAGAGGCTGTATTGAAATATGATTACTAATAATAGTAATTAAAAATACAGTGGAGACGTGTGTACCGAGATGTCTGTCCAGCTGTGGCTCAATGTGTATTTAATAATCCATTAAATTACTCACTCTCGTGCTACCTCTGTAATCAAGATCTGTTACCTTGACCCGTCATTTTATCATTTTAAAAAGTGTTTTCACACCCAGCGTCTTAGGTAATGTTGGACATTGGTAGGGTCAAGTGCATTGGTTACCCAGGCGATGACCTTTGTTAAGTGATATTCCCTGTGTCTCAGATGTTGGTCCAGGCCTACAGAATGATGCACTTAGGGGCAACAAGGTTGGGTTTTGATGGAGATTCTGCTTATTCATCCTGACTTATGGGAAGACACAGGTAGCAGGAGTAAAAAATGTCCTTCCTAGAAATTGTGACATTATACAACAAACAAACAGCTAAAAAATTTTAATTACAGAGTAAGAAAATTCTGTAGAGTGTGGGGGTGAGAAAACTCTCTCCTAGTTATTGCACCCTGATTAATGATGGGGGTGGTAAGGATATGGTTTGAGGGTGTGTGAGGCAGAGAAGGGACAATTGAGTTAATCCTTATGATTGATCCCTGGCAAAAAGGAGGATGGGAAAAACTCTTGGATTATTAGACTGTTTCTCAGCAGAAGTATTCGTACACAAGACTGGGAGGATAAATTTGTTGTTACTAAGAGTCATAGTTCATACTCAGGATGGGAAGAGGGGATATTCTGAGGTAAAGCGACACTCTGAAACAGAGTTCAGAGACTGTGATAAGGCCTAGGAAAGCCCCAGCTAGCTCCAGGTCTGTATTCAGCATGTTACCATCTCAAATAAATATGTACTAGGCAAGTTCAAGAAAGCAGAACAAGGATCTAGATCGAAGCCGCTATGGACCATAAAGCCTGCTTGGTAGGGTGTAGGCAGGGAGTGGTTTAATCTAAGTAGTTTGAAAGTGGGGCTGCATTTTGTATATTCTGTCTTTCCTAGGTCACCGCAGCAAGTGGTATCTTTCGATACACCTAAAGCTGGGGTGTATGGATTTCATTTCACTCATTCATCAAAGCTTATCAGTCATCTTCCATGTGGCAGAAACTGATAGCCCCTGGTGATAAATAAGATCCACTATCTTTACCCTAAAGAGTGTACAGGGGGTGGGGATAGACTGGAAAATAGACAACTACAAGAGACGTGATTAGTGCTATGATAGAAATAAGCCTATGGTGCTGTGGGAGCACAGAAGAGAGGCTGGGGGAGCCAGGGAGAGTCTCTTGGAGGAGGTGATGACTGATCTGGCCTTGAAGGATGAATGGAGATTGTCTTGGCATAGATCAGGTTGTGGGTAGAAGGAAAGATCATTCAGGTGGACAAAAAGCAAGGGAATGTGCAATTCAAGTGTTGGAAGCTACAAACAGGTCAGATATGTTGGGAGGTCATCATAGTCAAGGTTAAGTGGTGGGAGTGATGTTAATTGGTACATAAACAAATTTCTTCTTAAAAAGTTGTCAGATAAGTGGAATGGGATGAGAAGAGTGATATTAGGTAATAGCAGCTACAAAATGAATCTGTTTATTCAATTACTTATGGCATGTTTGTAGAGATACATAGAGTTGTACACTGAAAATAGTCTGATTCCTAAAAAGTAAATCATGGTTGGAACTTTTACAAACAGAATGATTTTATATATTATATTTAAAAATATATAATCATTTTTGTATTTTATTTAGGTGCGACCATTATTGCAATTAATGCTATTAATGTACAATATTAATATATAATATTAATTTATAACATTAGATATCAAGACATGGAAAACTTTGAAAACATTATGCTAAAATAAAAGAAGTCAATTACAAAGGGCCATAGATGTAATAGTATGATTCCATTTACAGTCCTTAGTGACAGGATATGTTCTGATAAATGTGTGATTAGGTGATTTTGCATTGTGAGAATATCATAGAGTATACCTACACAAATTAAGATGTTAGGACATGACTAGATGGGTATTATTTTATGGACCATCATTATATATGTAGTCTATTATCGAATGAAACACTGTTATGTGTTGCACACCTGCATATGAAATATACAGAATGTGAAAGCAGATTGGTTGTAGGGGCTGGGAGGATGAGAAAATGGAATTAATTGCAAATGGATAAGAGGTTTCTTTTGGGGATGATGAAAATGTTCTAAAGTTAGAGAGTAGTGATGTACTAAAACCAAGTGAATTATGCACTTTAAAAATTTTGTGAATTATGATATAAGCATTGTGAACATAATTCTAGATGGAACTATATTTAACAAGAAGTCTGGCATCATTTTAATGGTCAAATTCTGGAAGTATTACCAAATTCTGGAACAATTCAAGAATGCTCACTGTGCTGTAATTATTTAACAAGTTACAAAATGTAACCAATGCAATTGATAGGAAAGAGAAATAGAAGGTATAAAAATTTAGAAAGGATAACATCAACTGGGAAAATTATAAATATTGAATAATTCATAGAGCCAAAATGTAATAAATATAAATCAACAATTGTCATATATTTAAATAGTAGTTATTCATATTAAAAATAATACCAAGGAATAAATTTTACAGAAAATAAAGGCTGTGGGAAAAAACTTTAAATGCTATTGAAGAACACAAAGAACAAATTGAGTAAATTAAAATATAATGTATTAAGTAGGATAGTTCATTATTAAAAATATGTTGACATTCCCTAATTTAACAAAATCATAATAAATATACCAAAAGATTTTTTTAAATTTAAAGAAGTTAATTTAAAAAATCTTTTATTTTATGAAAAAATAAATACCAGTATAGTCAGATTATTACTGAAAAAGAAATAGTAGTGAAGGAGGCTATCCAACCAAATTGTAAACCATAGAATAAAGCTATAGTATTTAAAACAGTGTGATTCTGGCTCATGAAAAACAAAGCAGATCAAGGGGCTAGCTCAGAGAGGAAAAAAGTAGATCCAAAATACAAATAGGTCTATTCAAGAGACTCAATAGAGTAGAAAGTTAGCACTGTGTATCATAAGAGAAAAGACTCTCCCATCCTCCCACGGAAGGATGAAAATCTGCATCCCCAGTCACTGACAGACCCATAGAAGTGAGAGGATAGAACTTATAGACCTAGAGACAATGCAGAGTGTTTGACGCTTAAGTCACGACACAGCAGTAACCTGCTGGGACCAATGACCAAAGAGCAGATGGCAATGTGGACTCTGAGTGTGTGTCAGTATGGACAATGACAAAAGAATGCCCATCAGATTCAGCCATTAACAGTATACATGCCTAACAGTGAATCAGCTCACAAGAGTTCATTGTTAAATTTCAGGAATTTTGTGTTAAATGCAGCCATCATTAAAATTAAATGATATAAACTTACAACTAAGTAAGTTATATTAAAACACAGGTAGTATATACGCAAACCTATTACTTTCTAATTATCATGCTACATTTTACTTCAATATATATTCTTGAGGTTGTTTACATATTTACCAATCTGCTTTTGTATCTATATCTGTATCTGATGGTGGAAATACTAAATAGCATTAAGCACTGCCTTCCAACTTCATGTCACACGGTTAGCTAGAAACTAGCCATGGCAGGAGTAATTGTACCATGGGAATTGGTAAATGCTACAGATCAGATCTGATTTCCTATTTTGCTGATTGCCTAGTGTAGACTAAAAAAGTGATGGATAAGAGCATATTAACAAGCAAATTAAACATAAAAGTGTGTTGTGTATGTCAGTGTTACTTCGTGTGAAGTAGCATAAAAATGGAGGAACTAGTCTTTCAGTATTCTAAAAGTGTTATCTAATTCAGCAAATAAATCGTTCATGTCACTCAATAGTGAGTGAGAAGTTGACATGTGTCTTTGTTGTTTCACTTTTATGTTTTTAACATAAAAGAGAATATCAGCCAACATTCATATTGAAATCACACACATTCATCAGTGACATGGTGACAGTGAAGTGATGACTTCTTTGCTGCACAGGATAGTCATCATAGTCTGATTTTGTCAGGTGATGGTGAATTACAGCTGTGAGTTAGTCATGGACAAAAGAGTTCAACAAAACCAATGATGGCATTCTGTGTAGTTATACGGAATTTAAAATAAGGAGAATCATATCTTTCATTATTATTTATAAATTGTTATCTATCCTTTATATCAGCAAAATTTATGATAAATTTGTGTACATATTCCCATGCATTCTTGTCTCCTAAAGAGCTGTTTGCTAAACATCTACCAGATTTTCACTTCTTAGGTCCCCAACCTAACTCCATCTCTGGGCAAAGTCAGGGATCACTAACTTTGCTAAAATTTAAGTTTTCACCGTTGGTGGAATGGGAACCCAAAATATTTATTAAACTCAGCTATAGAGAAAAGAATGTCACCTTTACTTCAATATTCAATTATGAGTATGTTTAGAATTTATTCCCATTTTGTGTCTGAAATAGCTAAATTGAGTTGAGCAAGGAAGTGAGGACCCCTCTGTTTACACCTTCAGCAGTTATATTTCACATGGGGACAGAGGGGACTTCCAACCCTGTTGTAACAATATTGATGATCCCTGCCTGGTCCTGACTCATAAAAGAAGCTGATGTGGGTCAATGAGTCCTGAAGTGAACGTAAATCCAGAGGCTGCCCGGCCTAACCTCTGACCTTTTAGCAGCTGCTGCCTTAAGGTAATTGGCTGGGCTCCTTGGGGGATGGGGACGGTCAGGGCTCCATAGATCTGAGACCTTTAAATGGATTCCATAATTTTTGTTCCACACTTAAGTCTACCCTGGAAATTCAGAGACTAAGAGTTAGAAATCATTACAAGTACTGAATGTGTTTTTTTGTGTCAACAGATCCTTAGAATGAGGATTTCTGGACATTGTAACAGGAGGCCCAGATAAGCCATATTGCTGACTAGAGATTGACAGTCTACACCTCTTGAGCATTTGCTTTGCTGCTTTACCTGAGAGTGTCAGTAATTAGGGTCATCTTCCTTAGTTTGGCCAAGGCTCAAACTAGGAAATACTGGGTGAAAAATCTCTAAACTGCTTATCCAAGAAGGCCCTATCTTCAAAGTGACACTTAGAAATGTTTATGACAAATTGCCTTGTAAAACAGCAAGGTAAAACTGTGCGTGCATTACGCACATACTCTTATAAAAATACAATCAAGCATACTGCAATAAAAATTACTGAAAGCACCAATATCAGATAATAGTGGTTACCTCTGGATGGAATTACAAGCTATGTTTTTCTTTGTGGTTTTTGACATTTCTATGTCTGTACAGAGCACATACTACTACTTTTGTGATTTAAAAATTAAATCACAAAAATTAAATTATTTTTCAAATAATGCAGTTGATGATGAGGAAGCAAGAACCAAAATGAAACCAAACCAAAGAAAGTCACAGCACCATATGAGGACTGTCACTTTGCCATGGGCTTTCTTTCAGGGCCAGGCCTGATCCACAGCCCCCACCCTGACCTTCCCAGAGTCCCAAGGCAACAAGCTGAAGGCATAGTACAACATGGGTAGCGATGCCTAGGTAGCAGGGCACACCCAATGTCCTGGACTCTAAGCTCTTCACCCTTCCCCAAGAGATCCCAGGATCCTGAGGATGCTCAAACCCCACCTTGACTGCCAAAGGAGATAAGACACAGAAGTCCAGCTTCATCCCCATTGTGTTTGCTCAGCAGCTGATTGGATATATGAACTTCTGTTTAGTACCAATGCCTGGGTGAAGAATGACCCGCATCAAGAGCTCACATATATCTTGACTCTCTCATGTGTTGCCAGGTTGATGTAGTGCCACAGAAAACTACTCTGGATACTTAAAATCCAAGAGGCATTTTTCAAACTCTGCTACTAGCAGCTGGTGTTTGGTAGCTCAAACATGGAGTATTGATGTGTCCTAGAATCAGAGAAAATCACCCTCTGGAAATAGAAAAATGCTGTGACAGGGACCGAAGGTAGGACTGAAATTTTAGAAGGTGCATTTGCCTGGGGCTGGTTGGTTTCTTCACTGCTGGGCTTGAAGTCAGGGTGGAGTCTTGGAGAAACAATACACTGCTATGTTGGTGTGGCTCATGGGAATTTGAACTCTACTAGAATGATTAATTTAGACAAATTTGACTGCTAAAATTTGGCTCTGCATTGTCACTGCCAGTCAGTTACAGACAGCCCTGGAGATATGAACAGGCTAACTTCCCCTTGTCCTCTGGTTCATTGTCTCTGTGGATCTTTTAAATACAGTGAACATCTGCATGAGATCTGAAAGGGTCCAGGACAGACTCTTCAGAAATGGGCACAGAGTCATGGAAAAAACAGAGCCTGAACACCATGCATATCTGTTGGTTGACTTCCATGGCAACACAGTTGAAGGATTGTCTGGTATGCCTGAGAGAGGCATAATAAGGAACAAGGTAAGAGAATGAATCTGACAATCTGGCTTTGAGTCCCAGTTCAGTCATTCATTTACTGTGTGGCCTCTTTGAGTTTCATCTGCAGCTAGAACAATAATGGAACTTCAGTCACAGGATGACTTTAAGAGTTAAAAGAGATTCATGCAAAAACTTAGCATACTCCTGGCACATCGTATTTGGAATGAATGATGGTGACGGTAATGATGATTCTTCTTTGGACTTGAAGAGGTAGGACTAGGTGAAGGGGTGAAAAATTGTGGTAATTGGTACTCCGGCCATGGTAGGAGCAATGAACATTTCTCAACAGAAATGAATGTTTTCAACCTAAGTAGATTTTGAAAACTGTGTAAGTATGCTTTGTTGATAGGGAATAAGACGTTTGGTACTTTTAGTGACCCCTAACTGAAACTTATGAGGTGACATTTTCTTTGTAACTCAGGAAGCCATTTTAGGATCCAGTGTCCTGAAGTTGTAGTGTAGGACAGGAACAATAGTTTTTGTTGTCAACTCCCACCAATTTCTTTTTCCAGGTCACCCAGCCAGTCTCCTGGGGTCCGCTGCCCTGAGCTTTCATTTCTGCTCCTCCTGTGCATTCACCTCTGCTGTTATAGGGACCGGACGTCAGGTCAGTGAAAGGATCTTTAAGGGGAAGGCAACTATCTCTGGGGAGCCAGACAGTCTCTGTCTGAGTCCAGTGATGAGAAGGGTTCAGGCCTGAGTGTGGCCCTGAACTGGAATTCCATGGGAAGGCACCATCTGAACTTTCAGAGACTCTAGCCAGACTCTCCTTGGAGCCCAAAGCCATTCACCAAAAGTCTTCCACCTCCCTGCAGCAGTAGAAGAAGACGGGGAAGAAACAAGTGATCATGTGTGGAGTAGACCCAGGGACTTCTGAAAATTAGCTTTCAGAAGGTCCCTAATTCTCTGATGCAGAAACTTGGCTTGAGGTTGAGAATGCAAGACCAAGCTTGACAATACATCCCAAACTTTCTGTCTTTCATGAGACATTCAGTTACAGCATCTCATCTTTTTTTTTTTTTAATTTTTATTGTTTTACTATTCATATGTGCATACAATGCTTGGGTCATTTCTCCCCCCTGCCCCCACCCCCTCCCTTACCACCCACCCCCTCAATACCCAGCAGAAACTATTTTGCCCTTATTTCTAATTTTGTTGTAGAGAGAGTATAAGCAATAATAGGAAGGAACAAGGGGTTTTGCTGGTTGAGATAAGGATAGCTATACAGGGCATTGACTCACATTGATTTCCTGTGCGTGGGTGTTACCTTCTAGGTTAATTCTTTTTGATCTAACCTTTTTTCTAGTACCTGTTCCCCTTTTCCTATTGGCCTCAGTTGCTTTAAGGTATCAGCTTTAGTTTCTCTGCGTTAAGGGCAACAAATGCTAGCTAGTTTTTTAGGTGTCTTACCTATCCTCACCCCTCCCTTGTGTGCTCTCGCTTTTATCATGTGCTCATAGTCCAATCCCATTGTTGTGTTTGCCCTTAATCTAATGTCCACATATGAGGGAGAACATACGATTTTTGGTTTTTTGAGCCAGGCTAACCTCACTCAGAATGATGTTCTCCAATTCCATCCATTTACCAGCGAATGATAACATTTCGTTCTTCTTCATGGCTGCATAAAATTCCATTGTGTATAGATACCACATTTTCTTAATCCATTCGTCAGTGCTGGGGCATCTTGGCTGTTTCCATCACTTGGCTATTGTGAATAGTGCCGCAATAAACATGGATGTGCAGGTGCCTCTGGAGTAACAGTCTTTTGGGTATATCCCCAAGAGTGGTATTGCTGGATCAAATGGTAGATCGATGTCTAGCTTTTTAAGTAGCCTCCAAATTTTTTTCCAGAGTGGTTGTACTAGTCTACATTCCCACCAACAGTGTAAGAGGGTTCCTTTTTCCCCGCATCCTTGCCAACACCTGTTGTTGGTGGTGTTGCTGAACAGCATCTCATCTTGACCTTGCCCAAACCCAAACCTCAGGAGAGAGAACAGTCAAGTCCACTGAGCAACACACACACACACACACACACACACACACACACACATACATGCCGCCTTTTTTTTTTTTGGTGGTGGTACTGGAGTTTGAACTCAGGGTTTCACACTTGTGAAGTAGGCACTCTACCACTTGAGTCACACTTCCAGTCCATTTTGCACTGGTTATTTTGGAGATGGGTGTCTTGGGAACTCTTTGCCCAGGTTGGCATTAAACCATGATCCTCCCAATCTCAGTCTCCCAAGTAGCTAGTATGACAGGTGTGAGCCACCAGTGCAGGGCTCTCTGAGCCCATTTTGTATATGAAGAAACAGGGAAATTGTAAGACAGACTCATGGTTCCATGGCTACAACATAGCTGTCAGGTACAGTTACAGTCCAATTCCTAGTATATCCTTTTTCAAATGTTCACCCAAGAGAGGTTAAAAATAGTGCCTGCTAAAGAGTTTTCTCCCAAGGACTCCCGGCACTGTATTAAAGACATCTCATTAATCCTCACATTCATTTGGGAGCAGCAGGTGGCTAATACTGTAATGATGATAATGATTATTATCACGACACAGATTCACTAGGAGCCTGGGGTATAGCTTCCTTAATGCCATGCTTTCCTGTGACACATATGGGTACACACACACGCACACACACACTAAACAACAGCTAGGGGAAAAGCTCTTTCTGAAATGTTGAGGAGCAGGCTGGAGGTCCTGTTCCAGCAGGAGCAAACAGGAATTTCCAGGGATTTTCTAGTGTACCTTTGGCATGAAAGCCTTTGCAGATGACACCCTGGGAGAGATGGTGCATCTAAGAAAAGCTCTGGGTGTCTTCACAGGCTCAAACGCAGGCCTGTACTGAGCAGTCCCTTGGCTGGAAAGGGAGACCACGCCTCTTCCCAGGGGTGGGGGTGTTTTAACTCCATAAGGAGCTGCAGTGTAGTTTACTGACAAATAAATAGGCAATTCTGCCATGTTCCATGGCATAGGATAGGTGCTGTGTGCTGGGGGATATTTAAAAGGAAAGCCAGCACCATCTCAGGGTATCAGGAGGACCTCTAGGAAGCAAAACCTGGGCAGGCAAAGATGTATAAAGGCAGCATTGCGGGCATTGAGACAGCACCTCCAAAGAAGCAACCCCTGTATGCTTCATTCTCTCTCACTAATACAGACTCTCAGCTCCTCTCCATAATGCCACACAACTTAGATCCTTCTAGGGTGCTGGGGAAGTCGTGAGTTTAATTTGCCTCCACAGATCCTGGAGAAATAAAAAATGGATCCTGGCAGGTTCTTGCTGGTGAGGAGCATTTCATTTTTGTGGAAGTGACAGTTAATTTTATGTGTCAACTTGGTGAGGCCACAGACCTTACAAGCAAACAGATTGAGGTCCTACAAGGGTGAAGGGATTCTGTCTGCATACTGTCTTGGGACTCCATCTGCAGCATCACTTGTCCCTAGGTCTCCAGTCTCCCTCTTCTGCAGGTTTGTACTTGTCAGCCAAGATCATACAGGCTAATTCCTTAAAATCAATCAGTCTCTCTCTAATTATATGTGTGTATGTGTTTGTCTTAGTCCATTCCTGCTTCTATAGCAAAGTAGGTTAGTCCAGGTAATTGTTAAATGATGGACATTCTTCCTCACAGATCCAGAGGCTGGCAAGTCCAAGATCAAGGCATCAGCAGACAGGCAAGGCAGCTTCTTTGAACTTGGAAGAGCATGAATCCTAGTCATGGGGGCAGAGCACCTGTGACTTAATCACTTTCCACAAGGCCCACTTTGTAATACTATCGCATTAAGGACTAGATTTCAGCATAAGAATTTGGGAGACAGGGTGTCAACATTCAGCACAGTTCTACATGTGTGTGAACACATGTATGCATGTGTATATCCAGTAGTTCGGTATCCACAGATTCAACCAACCACAGATGGAAAACGTAGTGAGGTCTATGATGGCTGTGCCTGTAGTGAACATGTGCAGGCTTCTCTCTTGTCACTGTTCCCTAAACAATACAGCAATGACAACTATCCACATCATATTAGGTATAAGTAATTTAGAGGTGATTTAAAGAATATGGCATGATGTGCACAGTTTACATGCAAATACTACGCTGTTGTATTTGAGGGCTTTTAGTATCCACAGGGTGTCTAAAGTCAGGCCCCCATGGATACTGAGGACTGATTGTCTATACGTGCCCTGCTGTGCTCACTGGGAAACCCTGACTATCATGGTACAAGGCCAGGCATTTATGTTGCCTGACATTTGAAATCACTACATCTCACCCACCCAGGAAAGACCATGCTTCCTGGCTTTTCCTGATGATTATAGATGTTCACGCTATGATCTGAGAAGGTAGAAAAAAACTCCTAACTCTGAGTTCCATTCTTGCCTCTGTCTGTAATGAGACTCCACAAACTAGACAAATCTGAGACTCCACAGTCTAGACAAGTCTGTAATGAGACTGCACAGTCTAGACAAATCAATTAACTTTCTGGGAGTGGCACAGCTGACAGAGGCTCAGGTGACATAGCAGTAGGAGGGATCATAGAATAAAAACGGTAACAGGTACTGTTTACAGAGCATTTTCCAGGAGCCCACCTCTCAGATAAGTACATTACATAAACTATTTCATTTATTCTCCAGCAAAGCCAGGAGTTAGGTGTCATTGTCAACCCATTATAGAGATGAGAGACTGAGGCATAGAGAAACTTAGCTGCCTGGCCCAGAGGAAGGCAGGACTGACACCCTGGGGGTCAGTCTAGGTCCTTCTGTTTCATAGCTCTGCTGGACTGTGATGGAGACTGGAAGGAGTTCAAGTCACAGCTGCAGTCTAAGTGGTGTTTCAGGTCTGTGCCACCATGTTACCCAACCCCAGGGGACAGCTTTTCTATCCACAAAGACAAAGGAGAATGATGTCTCTGACATTGAGCAGCCAGTAGGCCTTGTTTCTGGCGCCTTTCTACTTTAGATTCTGATGAAGACAACAACTGGGGGGTTGAGGGGTTGATTCTCAGTGAAATATGGGAACTTCGCAGCCAAAGAAGAAAGGATGTGCACAGGCGCTCATTTCCACTAACATGAGGATCGGAAAATAATGCACATCTGTTTTTGAAAGTCCTGTTAGAAATGAGAATAGCTGATTACAAAGCCTGGAGGAAAAACACTCATCCACAGGTAGATGTCATCGTGACTCTCCCAACAGCTCTGCAGGCTGCACCCTGCACTTGTGCGTCCTCTAGGTAGTGTCACATCATTCCGATCTACTCGCTTTGACCCGCCTCGCCTCCGCCAGCCGGGGGAGTGCTGTCCACGCTGCTCTCTGGCATCATGGGTGCTCAGCAAGGGCCTGTCTGCACTTGGGCAGCCTTGAACTGCTTCCCACCTGCTCTGGGACAGCCAGCACGATGGCTCAGAGGGCCACAGCCATGGGGAGGGAGTGACTGCTGGAGCTGCACGGTGCCTACAGGTAGCAGTAATTAGCAGTGACAATAACAACAAACAATCTTATACTGGTGAGTGCTTATTACCAATCCGGTAATTACCCATTGAAGAGAGGCAGAGCTACACAGCGATTAGCAAGATTAGCAATTCACGTTAGGCAGCGAGTCTCTCTGGTGCCTAATTTCCTCAGGGGTAACGGAAATAACAATTCCACTGGCTTTTGCATGTTAGTGTAAGGATTCCATGAGTTAATTTATCGAAAGCACTTTTAGCATCTGCATCACTGGACGCACACATACACAAACAAACACATGTGAGTCTGTAGATGGCACTCAATCTGTGGATTCCACATCCAACCACGGCTTAAAAATATATAAAAAAAGGTCCATACAAAGCATGTACAAACTCTGTTTTTCTTGTCATTGTTCTCTAATAACACAATGTCATAGCGAGTCATACCACATTCACATTGTATTGGGTATTGTAAGCAATCTAGAGGTGATCCAGTGCCTAGGGTATATGCAAATGCTGTATCATTTCCCACAAGTGACTTGGCCACCCATCATTTTGGTTCTGCAAGGGGGTCCTGGAACCAATCCCCCTAGGACACGGAAAGATGCCTTGCACGCACGCACATGCGCACAGTTTTATACTTCTGTAGATATTTTTACTCCTCCTAATAGTCCTAAGGCAGGCACTATCGCTTGTCCCATTTTAGAGATGAGAAGAGAATCCACAGAATGCTCGAGCCATGCCTCTTCCACTCCGCCACTGTGTCCTGTTGCTGTCTGCTGTGTGTGTTCAACTGTGCACATAGTAGCAGACACCCCTCACGTCGATGCCTTCCCACAGCAAGTTCCTGGGGCTCAGCCCCGGGAGGAGCCACAGCAGGTGATGAGCAGAAAGTGAGGAAACACCACCCGGCTCCTTCTGGAGATGGACCCCTCTGAGGTGTGCTCTACATCAGTTTCACAGGTGTGGGGGCCTTGCACCAGCTACCCTCTGTGGCACCTTGCTTGTCATGCACTTGCATGGCTTCCTTTACGTCTATCTCATGTCCTCATTTCCCTCCCAATGTTTTCTCAGATCACCTCCAAATTAATATTAACATTCTCACAGTTCTGGAGGCCAAAGTCTGACATCAGTATCACTGGGCCACAATTAAGGTGCTGGCAGAGCTGTGTCCCCTCTAGAGGGAGAAGCTGCTCAGTGCTTGTCCCAGTTGCTGGTGGTTGCCACCATTCTTTGGCTTGTGGCCTCATCATTGTAATGTCAAGGCTAGCATCTTCAAATCTTTCTCTGTTCTGTCTTTATATCACCTTCTCTCCCATGTGTCTGTGTCAAATCTCCCTGAGCCTCCAGATTATAAGGACACTTGGATGACATTTAGGGCCCACCAGATAGAACTGAGGATTGCCTCCCACCTCAGGACACTTCACTCAATTACATTTGCAGTAGCTTTGACATACATGGTAATATTCACAGGTTCCAAGAATTAGGGTGTGGATACCTTTGAGAACCATTATGGGCTCACCACAATAGATAGAAATAATGCAAAATAATTTGACTTTTGGCTCATGTTATATGGTAAGTACTAGGGGTATGGAGATAAATGAAACACATTCCTTGCCCCACCAGGTGCTCATATTCCAATGGAGACATGGACAAGAAAACCCACCTATACAAGGTGCTGGCTAAATGTTGAATCAGAACACTAAGAAATTGAAGATAAGGGCATGTAACTGAGCCTAGGCAAGGCTTGGAGGGCTTCTTGGAGGAGATGCCCCTTAAGCCAGATGCTGAAGGAGAATATAGAAGTTGGTATTCAGCATAGTGGACCCTGCTAGTGACCACTCAGCATCCATTTCCCCTCTCTTCCTCTAGAAGAGAGTCTGAGTTTGGTTAGGGATCTGAGCAAGGCTATAAACCATACTTTCCTGCCTCCCATATAGATGGGGTAACCATGGACATGTAATGGAGACCCCTGGGTGGGATTTCTGGGACACCTTATTTTGGTGGGACTGGAGTTTGAACTCAGGGTTTCACACTTGCAAAGCAGGCACTCTATCACTTAAGCCACACTTGCAGTCCATTTTGTTCTGGTTATTTTGGAGATGGAATCTCCTGCCCCATTTGCCCTGGTAGACCTTGAACAGTGATCCTCCTTGTCTTGGCCTCCCAAGTAGCTAAGATTACAGGCGTGAGCCACCAGCACCTGGCTCTGGGGCACTTTTTAATGGAAAGTTGCCTCAGTCCACATGTGCTTAGCCCTTGCTCTGCTTCCCCCCACTGCTGCAGTGTGGACATGATAGCTTGGACTGCCGACATTTGAGCTCATAAAACATTGAGAAAGGAAGGCCCATGACAGAGAGGGCAGTGGAGAAAGTCAAAGGAACCTGGTCCCCAGTGTTCCTGAGTGATCTCCATACTACCTCAAGACTCAGTAAATATTACTTGTGCTATCGTTTTGGATTGTTGTTTGTTATATGCTGCTGGGTTTTTCTTCCAGCAGAGACAAAATGAGAAGCGTGTTTCAGAAAGAAAGAAAGAACTGTGGGCACCGGTTCACAGGTGTGGAGGTGGCAGTGCCCCGTGCTGCACACTCTTGGGTGTGACTGGGATGGTGAGAGGAGTGGATTGCTGAGGAACTCAGATATTCAAGGACCTCTGAAAGAGATCAGTAACTCCAAATTAAAAAAAAAAAAAAGAAGAAAACTAGCAAAGAGGAACTCAGACTTTGGAGGAGGAGACAGAAAAATTAGAAGAGGAGAATGCAACAGAAGCTGGTACTTGGAAGAATCATATGCACTGGACGGCCACACGATGTGGCTTTGGAAATGGCTTTCTGGCAGCTCTGTGCTCACAGGCTCTGCACATTGGAGGACTTTCCTTCAGGGAAGCCATCTCAGCAGGCACCGTCCACAGGGCCTGTGACCCCCTAAAGCTAGCTCCAGGGACCTTATCCCTGCCCTCAGAGCCCCAAAGTCACTTCCAAAGCCCGCAGGGTCTCTGCTTTCTGTCTTAATTCATGTGTACTGCTATAAGAAAATATCATTGACTGACTAACTTATAACGAACCAGAATGTATTGTCTCTCAGAACTAGCAGCTGGGAAATGCAAATTTAAGGTGCCAGCAGGAGGGTGCTGTCTGCTTCTAAGATGGCAGACTCATTCAGAAAGGGACAAACACCATGTCCTCACATGGCAGAAGGACAGATGAATCAAATGTTGGTGAAATTTCTTTTATAAGGACCTTAGGGCCCTCTGTGAGGGGAGCAGTGTTCATTGTCTGATCACTTCCTAAAGGTCCAACCTCTCAATCCTATCCCATTAAATTTCAACACTTCGACGTTGAAGGAGACACATTCAAACCACAGTACCCCATAGGACGGGCCGCACCATCACTGTGCATGCTTCTGAGCCAGAAGGTGGACAGAGGCCATACTGGCTTGCAGGTGGAGAGAAGAAGCTTTGATGTGTGGGCTGAGTGCTCACACCCATGTGCCTGAGTGTCCCGTGGGGTGGCTGGGAGCCAGGGTAGGCTGAGGAGAGCTAGCTGTGGTTCAGGGGCTCACTCTCCTCACACCACTGCAACTCAGAATCCAAGAACTGTGATTTGGACTCCGTCTTCCAGCTTGTTAAAAGGCTGTGTTTGTAAAGGTAGGAGAAGAGAACATATTTTGTTTAAGAGTTTGCTAGCTTGATTTCCAACTTTGAAGTGTGTAGACATCTGGTGTGGGATGGCTGGAGGCGCCAGCAATTCCAGAGTACACTCCCTCTTCCCACGGCCTCTCCCTCCTCCACCATCCTATAGCCCCTGCTGGAGCAGATATAACAGGCTTTCTGCCTGGGGTGCTTTCGTGGGAACCTCTGGGTTACCTGGGCACCTTCTTTCCCCTTCTCTTCCAGTTCTGGGAGCTTACAGCCCCCACCAGGAAACTCATCCTTACCTGGGGCTATGGTTTAAATATTGTTTGTCCCCTCCAAAAAACTTATATTGAAATATAATCCCCACCAGGAGCTATTAAGAGGAAGGACTGTTAAGAGGTGACTGGGGCTTTGCCCTTCTGGGTCAGTTAGCCTGTTCACGAGATTCATGAGTTTATGGATTGTGGATTAGTCTAGGAAAGACCTGCCATAAAAGCTAGTTTGGATAGGTCTCATACAGCCTGTCTTAGCCACGTGATGACCTGTACCACCTTGTGATGCTGCCTGGAAGAGGCCCATCATCAGACGTGGCCCTTGACCTTGGAAGAATGAGCCTAAATGGACCTCTTATAACTTACCCACTCTGGTATTTGTTATTGACTAGTAATAGAACAGACATGACGCCAGGGACTCAGCTGCACCAGGGGGCCAGTCAGCTGCCGGGCTTGTTTTCTGTTGTTTAGGAGGCTGATCCCTCCCTCCCATCCTCTGTAGTAATATCCTCCCCTAGTCCTCCCCAGACTCCCCCCCACCCAGATCTGCCTCTCTCGCCTCTGGGCTTTGTACTCACCTAGGGATACCATTATGGGATGAACTGGGTCCCTCCCCCCAAAAGACATTCAAGTCCTAACCCCAGGACCTATGATTGGGACCTTATTTGGAGCTAGGCTTCTTACAGGTGACCAAGTTCAGATGCGGTCAATTGGGTGGGGCCTAATCCAGTATGACTGGTGTCCTTATAAAAAGGGTAAATTTGGACACAGAGACAGACACAGATACATTAGGAGGGTGGCATGAAGATACAGGGAGAATGCCACCTACAAGCCAAGAACTCCAGAGACCACTAGATGCCAAGAGAAAGGCATGGGACAGGTTCTCACTCACAGCCCTTAGAAGGAACTAACCCCGGGTGGGTGTAGCTCAGGGATAGAGCACCTGCCTAGCATGTGCGAGGCCTTAAGTTCATTCCCAGCCCTGTCCCCTAGCCCCCCTGCCAATGCCTGGACTTCTGACCACTAGCCTTCAGAACTATAAGATAATAATAAGATTCTGTTGTTTAAGTGACCTAAGTAGTACTTTGATAGTCAGCCCCAGGCCCATTAGTACAGGTGCATGAAGTTTTGTACCATATGACATTGCAATCCGCCACCCACCATATATCCAGCAGTGGTCCTATCAGATTATAATCAAGCTAGAAACTTCTACAACCAAGCAACCCAGTAGCTGTGGCTGCATTAGAGCACAATCCATCACTCATGTGTTTGTGGTGACACTGGTGGAAACACACTTACAATGGTGCCAGTCATATAAAAGTCTAGCACCTACAACTATGTTCAAGTGTAGTACTTGAGACAAGGATGATGATGATGATGACACTGGTTTATACCCATACTATACTATAACTATTATTCTAGTGTACTCTTATTTACAAAAAAGGTTTACTACAAATAGCATGCTGTATTCTGCTGGCGTTTGCTAAATTTCTTGACTGCTTCAAGACACCATAGTTGAGGGACTGACATATTCCATCCAGCTCTGTGTAGGTTCGGGCTATGACGTTCACACAATGAAACTGTCTGAGGGTGCGGCTCTCAGAACGCATCTCTGTTGTTAAGCACGATTGGGTATATGCAACAGCCCAATCACAATGTGGTTGATTTATTTCATTCTTGTGTCTATTGCTACAGCGTCAGCCACTAAGTGCCTGAACCAAAATGCCCCAGGACTGGTACCATGCTTGACAACTAGTGGGCACTCAAACAATGTTGGTGCCATAAGAGTAATCAGACTTCAAAGTGGAAAGCCATGGAAGAGAATGGTAACCACTGTCCTAATTAACAAAGATGCTAATTAGAAGCAAGTGTTATGAAAATGTCTCTATGGCCTCTTAATTATATCATCTACAAATGGGCCTCCAGGAAATAACTGTTCTCAGTTATTGGGTTGATGATCAAGGCATTCAAGAGAAGGTTTGCTGCTTGGCAGTGAGGTGGGGGACAGACTGAGAACAAGTGTTTACTGTGAAATACCTGCAGGTTCTTTTTCATGTGCTAGATTAATTCTCAGTCTTATCTTTCAGCACTACCCTCCATGGAGCAGAAAGTGGGCCTCAGATCCAGTCAGAGTGATTTATGAGGGTATCAGTGTCTGGTTCACCTGTGTGATCATCCTAGCTGGCATGATACACCTTTGCTCTCGTGGCATGTGTCCCGTGTTGCAAGTGATATATGTGCACCCAGGCTCCTGAAGGATCCCAGAGGAACCTGGCTCCTGAAGCCATGGATCCAGGCTGCCAGACAGTAGGCATGGGACCTGCTCAGCTGCTTAGGGAATGCTTTACTGAAGACACTGGGGTCTTGATTTAGACCTGTGAAATACCCTGCTGCCTTAATTTGGGAATAATGAGCAGAAAGACGGGAGTCTTTCTGGAATGTGATGTGGGGACTTGTTCTTCAGTTCCAATACAATTTTCTTAGAGATGAACATTTCTCCCCAGTAATCAGTCATTATTTTTCCCAAGTGTAACAGACAGCCAGTACCATTTGAAAACAGACTGAGCTAAGAGGACTTATTTTGTAGCTAAGTAAACTGCATTTGAATTGAAGTCACTTCTGATGGAAACTCAGCTACAAATTATGACTCAAGAGTGATGAATACTGTGAAAAAAATAAGCTGAAGTTTTCGTGATTGAATAGGGAAAAAGCCAACAATAATATTAATAATGATTGCCTCTGGGCAATAGGATTACGGGTGATTTTAATTTTTTATGTTTTTCAGTTCCTGATTTTGAAAACGAAAATTTGGTTTTTTGTAATCTGAAAGATGATACTTTACCAAGAGTGATGTCCTCAGCATGGGTGACAGGGGTTTGCTGGGATAGGGGAGGGTTTATGTGCAGCAGGCATGCTCATTCTGAAACAGGTTTTAAAGCTGCCTGCTGTATCCTTGTAGTTCACCCCCTGTCCCTATGACTTGCAGCCCCAGCCTTAAATGTCACCTCCGTGAGGTTCTCTTTATTTCTTTTATTAAAGAACAAATGAAGTACAGAGGCCATAAAGTGGTCCACTGAGGCCTACCCTCAGACTTTTTAAATTCCTCTCCCAGACAGAGAGCGCCTCCCTCCACCAAACCCATTCCTTCTGCTGCAACTTAAAGCTGGTCGCTCTTATTTGAACCTCAGTAGAAGGTTGCACCCTATTCCACAATAGTTCTGGGTTCACTTGAAAAATACAATAATTACAATTTGGATTTGCAGGCTGGTGCTTTGTTAACTCTAACTGCACAGCCAGCTGCCTGGAGGGTTTTGCCAAAGCCCCTACCTGGCCTACTCCACCGCACTCACTTCACCAGTCTGGGCTGGGTCCCTTGCAGCTGGAGTTGTGTAAAAGTCCCCCGGAGGGTTCTAACATGCGGCCACTATTTCAGCTCATCCTTAGGACCGCTACAGGCAAAGCAAGTCTGCCCTATTTTCTGAGGCAGGTCTTTTTATAGCTACTACTTTAAAACCTTAAGTCTCATTCTGCTTCTGGAGTTTTTCCAATTTTCTTTTTCTTTCATGGAATCTACAACTGACATGCCTTTCAGTTTTTGAAATCTCCAGGTATCTGAATAGAAACTCTCAGCCCTTGAGAGCTTGGTCTATTCTGTGATTCTGATTCCCTGGGCACTTGAAACATTTTGGCGTCCACAGTTTTGCTATCCAAAGACACCAGAAAGCTCTTCCTGCCTTTCTGGAGCTCGCATTATCCTGTCCGCTCTTAAAGCAGGGTCAAAAAATGCAAATGCCATCAGAGCTGGGCAGACACTGAGAAGGCGTGACTCTGCCTTCTGGATTCTGGCTGAATCCAGGAGGCTGTGCAGTGTGGCAAGTGGTCTGATGGCCCGTACGGAAGGCCTGGGCACGGAGTTGTGACCTTGGGAAAATTACTTAGCAGCTCTGGCCTCTGTGATATCACTGGAACTATATTTTTGAATCTCCATAGCTGGCCCCATAAGCTCAAATGCAGGTCGTCATCTGTTTACTCTTCACAACACTAATTTAGGGGCGATTTTCACAGCCCACTTTACATAGTAGGAGATTGAGATTTAAAGAGGTTTAAATTCAAAAATCACAGAAATAGAAACTGGTTGTACTTGGTTTTGAAGTCAATTCCTTTTAGTTCCAAGCCATTTGTTGGGCCCACTGTGCTGTATCAGGTTCTCTAGAAGTACCAATAGTGTTTTAGGAAAGGTTGCTGGTAGATCGAATGCAACCAGGCCCAGCAGCAGGCAGTGGACCTGCCTGTTGTCGCCGTCAATAAAGTTTTGCTATTAATAAAATAAGGGCAAAGTGGCATGGGACAAGCTCCATTCCCTTACCTGTTACCCTAGTGTTCCTCTCTCCTACACTATAATCTCAAAGGGTCTGGGTCCAACCTCATCTAATTAGAGCAGAATCTTTGGCAGGGTGGGACTGTTTCAGTATTTTGTATTTGTGTAAAGCTTTTTTTTTTTTCTCTCTCTCTCTCTCTAGCCCAGGCAGACCTCAAACTTGTGATCCTCCTGCCTCAGCCTCCTCAGTGCTGGGATTACAGGTGTGAACTACCATGCCTGACTCTCTTTAAAGCTTTGCAGATATTTGCATAATATTCAGGCAGATTGAAAACAACTGTTTGAAAAGAGACCATGTGCTGTCTTTGAACCCCAAGGCACATACCACCTGCAATGCACCAGAATTGGAAAAATCTAGATTAAAAACCCAGTTCTGCTGCTTATTAAAGAAAGTGGTTTATTCTTTGTGAGCTGTAGATTCCTCATTTAGATAAAAAACTAACTAAATAAAGACCAGTCTGTCCTCTACTGTCTCCAGGGCTCTGCTGAGAAGCGACAGAGACCAACACGGTGTGCTAATGTGCTCACGCTTGTGATCGCAGACACATTTTCAGAGGGAAGGCAGCACAACAGTGTCATGGGTGCTTAATAAATATTTATTGATCCTCATGAGGTTTTACCTACTCATCTTTTCTTCACCTTTAAGTATGAAGCTGGGGGAAATAAATAAGAAGTATAATTGCACCTCCCACTTCAGGACTCCCTCAGCATCGCGCATTAATAAGTCTTTTTAGCCTTCCTCTAAGTGCTAATAATTCCTGGGTGTTTTGATGGTAGCACTTTCTTCCCAAGATGAATTGACCCCAGCTAAGAGCCAGGCGCCTTCCCAAATCTCATTACGATCAGCCTTGATGGCAGCCAGCTTCAGAATGTAACAAAATTAGAGCTTTTAAATCATTATCTTGACTCTGGGAGGATCATGTTAATAAATGAGAATGTAGATGATGGAGACAAGGCAGGGACAGTGTGAGCCATGATGCCAGAGCCTTACCCCACACCCCTCCTGGTACAGGGAAGGGAATTGAATTCACCCCAGCCCAGCCTGGCTGCGTGCTCAGGGCTGAGGCGAAGGGCACAACATGGAGTGACCCTCTCACTCCTTTCTACCATTGTCCTCCGCTGATCCTCTTCCCCTGCTCCCTTTTTGCTAAAGGTAATTGAATAGTCAGCTTATTTAGGAGACATTTTAGTGAGGAAGAAGTGACTTAGGAGGCAGCGTGTCCTGTGGTTGCCACTCTGTCCTCTCTGCTGCTGTCCTGAGTCTCTGAGGTTCCTCATCTGTCCATCCATCCTCCAACATCAGCACACACCTGTCATAAGTGAGGGAATGGAAGGGATCATCCAAAGATGACAGTCCGGTCACATTTCTACTTCCTGACTATTTCCTGCACTGTCTGTGTTTCCCACCTTTTCTGTGGTGTAGTCCTCACCATTTCTTTGCTGAATATCCCAGCAGGTCCCTGGCTACCTCCCCTCTAGGCTACATTGTCTGCTAACACCGCTTTGTCTCTCTCTACTCACTGCTGTCCCAGGGTCTAGGGCAGGGTCCCTCTTCAAGGACCTTTGAAGTCTGTGCCCTACTCTGATCACAGGCGGGTCCTTCCTCCTGCTCCTGCACTCCCTGGCTTTCTACTCTACGATCTAGCTTTCTCTAAATCCAGGTGGGGCAAATCCAGGTCCCATAGCTTTCAGAGGTATTCCTCCTTCCGACCTCCAACACTCTCAATCTGGGTTGGTTTCCTCGTTTCTCCACAGCTTCTGCCTGGAAGGCTTTTGTCCAAGAGACTGGTGGCTGGTTCTAAGTCCTTTCATATTCTTTTCATTCAGATTTGGGCTCATGTGGCCACTTTTCTAGAGATGGCTTTCCTGGATGATCAGTGCATAGAAGCTTGTTTTAATCATTTGTAAAAATTGACCATTAGCTGATACATTTGCTGATTTACTGATTATCTTTTTTGTCCCTGCCTGGACTGGATTGTAAACTCTCTGAGGTCAACTTGGAGCTGCTCCAGCAGGTCACGGTTCTCAAAAGGGCTTGGAAAGTTCTGGACAGAGAGGAGGACTTAGGATTAGATTCCTTATCATGCTTGGTCCAAGAGGCTTGTTCTAGGACACTCAGGAGTTCCATAGGCTTCAGCAAACACTCAAGCTCCTGATTAATTCAGTAAAAAGTCACTTGGGGTAGTCTTGTGTCCAGGTGTATGAAAAGAAACATTCCCTTTCCAGTTCATGGCCACTTCCATCAATAAAACTCAACATTTTGTCAGGATTTTCAACCGTTTCAAATTTCCCTCCTCTATGCTCCCATAATTCTTTGTAGCTCTTGCACTCAAGCTGGCTTCCTGGATGTCCAACCTGTGCAATGCCACAGGACCATGAGCTTACAAGGGCCCCTCCCTCTTGAATTAATGAACTACTGTCACTGTGTGAACACTGTCTGAACTTTTATCAAGGGACCCATGTTTTCCTTTGATACTGAATCCTGCTAATTATATAATCAGTCAAGCTTCTACTCATAGACTTTGTGACTTTAAACCATTTCTTTAGCCCCTCTAAATCTCAGTTTCCTCGTGTGTAAAGTGAGAATAAAAATAACTATGTTTCTGAGTTGTTGGGTGAACCAAGTAAGATAACATGAGCACAGCTTCCGCACTGTGCCTGGATCCCAGAAGTGCTCTGAACCACTTCCTTGTCCTGCTCTTTTCTGGAGTGTGTGTCCTGGATGGACTCATTCATCTCCATAGCTGATGTTCATGGTCCCAATACTTCATCTAGAGAATTGCCAGTCAAGCTCTTTGAGGGTTGTGACCATCTCTATTTCCTTCCATGGTGCTTGGGATGGTCCTTTGTCCTTAGAGAGTCTGAGATAAAGGTTCAGTGAATAAAGGATGCTATTCTGAAAGTTTCTAGGAGTCTGTGTCAAGACCATGTCTCCTTTTGAAGTTGCATTTAGGGAACAGCATAATTTTATAGCAGCATAGTGAAGAAGGCATATTCAAGAATTTGTGAGACTGAAAAACTGTTATTCCAGCTTACCTACTGGAAGAACAGTCAGTCTCCTCTCAGTCCAGGCTGAGTTTCTGTATGGAATTAGATAATAAAAGTATGTTACCATAGGAATCAAATGCAACCAGGACTAAGTGTCTTCTGGAGCCTGAGGTAAAATCCATGATCAGAGCAGTCAAGGTCTTTTTCAATGAGCCATTGTCAGCAGCACACTCAAGCTTCCTTTAGGACTGAGCTCTGATGCCTGATGGTGAAAAGGAAAGTTGCTTACCAGTCAGAAAGGTTGGCACTGAGGAATCAGTAGGCAAGATGAGTGACACTGGCAGAATAGTTAGAAAGGAGGGGACTTTTGAACAGAACTAATTTTTTTTTGCCTTAAAAAATTGCAACTAAAAAAACTCCATCCATTTCCATTTCAAAGTATTTTAATAAGCAACAGCTCAATTAGCTAACTTAATGGCAGTAAATGCAGAGCTGCCACGGATCCAGGGGTAACTCCTTTTGTGGTTGTGCAGCCTGTAAGGGGGACATGCAGATTTTATGCATTTTGCAATTGAGTAGATTGAGGTTTCTGAGAATCAGTAACTTGCTCCCGGGCAGCTCTCTGGCCAAGCTCAAGTTGAGTGACTTCCAAAACTGCTGTGTGTGGAGTGCATGAATCTTGGGGGTGCAACTTGGTGAGTTAGCCATGGCTGACTCTGTCTACTACCAAGTTCCAGACCTCCATGGAGTCTGAGTATCTCAATTCAAAAAGATAGGAAGAAAGATGTACTTGATTTAATTCACAGTGTGATGGCTTAGTTTGTAACTCTGGAACATTAAGAGAAATGGTGTGGGGTCTTCATGTGACCCTTGCCCAGGTCTTGCAAGTGTTAGAGGGAGACCTGCCTCAGCCAGAAGACAAATCCACACCTGGGTCCCAGGGCTTGTGGGGTGTAGTCCTCATATATGTATGAGATGTGTTAGCAGAAAGAGGAGGAATAACATAGACAGGCAGACAAATGAGACTGTTTCACTCAAATTATTTGTCAAAAGAAGACAATTCCAGTCACTGGTCTGACTGGAGCAGCATGAGAGACCCCTCCAGATGTAGCCAGTGTTTAGTGTCATGATCTGAGTGGTGCTTACTGGGGCGCGGGTAGGGCTAGAGCATCTGCCTAGCAAGTGTGAGAGGATTTGCCTATTTGATATAGTTCAAACACACACTAGCTGTCCTTTTGTGTCTAGCTTATTTCACTTAGCATAAGGTTTTCAAGGTTTTTGCAGATTGTAGAGAGTGGGTCAGAATTTTATTCCTTTTTACAGCTGAATACTATTCCATTGTATGTGTGACATGCCTTTTATTTATTAGTTCATCTGCTCATGGATACTAGGATTTTTTTCTCCTTTTGGCTATCGGGGAATAGTGCTGCAATGAATATTCATGTGTAAGTATCTGTGTGAATCTCTACTTTCATTTATCGGGGTGTGTACCCAGAAGTAGAATTTGAGTCATATGATAATTCAGTGTTAATTTTTTGGAGGAAGCCCCATCTGATTTTTTACAGCAGGTGGGCCATTTTCCATTCCTTCCAGCAATTGACAAAGCTTCCAATTTCCGCATGTCCTTGGCGACATGTTATTTCCCATTGACTTTGCCTATATTCTAAGAGCAGCAAGTCTAAGTACTTTCTCAGAACCTACTCTGATCATCCAGATGTGCGGGCTGTCTGGTGAGCACTCATTTCTTCGCAGGAATTTGATGCATGGGCCTTGTGGGTAGTTGAAAGAGTTCAAGGGAATGCTGGCCCAACCCCATTACCAATGACAGCTAGAAAGCACAGAGATGGGAGAAAACTGGACAAGATTTTGTGTTAGCTTCAGTTGCTGTGACAAAACCTGAGATAAACAACCCAAAGGAGAAAGGGTGTATTTTGGCTCACAGTTTCAGATGTAGTCCATGGTCGGCTAGCAGCATTGCTTTTAGGCTGCGGTAAGGCAGAAATTCATGGTGGGGAGCTATTCACCTCATGGTGGCCAGGAAGCAGGGTGGTAGGGGGAATGGGGAACAAATTATATCTTTCAAGGGCAAAACTTCAGTGACCTACTTCCTCCAGTCACACCTCACCCCCTTATAGTTCATTCTGCTATGAATTCATCAATGGGTTAATCCACGGATGAAGTCAGAATTGGGAAACCGGTGACGTGGGAATCTTCTAAGGACTCTCAGTCTCTCCTTTATGCACTACTGCCCCCAGCAGAATAAATAAATACATGCTAATTGCAGATGCTCTGTAAGTAAACACTTAAACAAACAACCCACTCTGTCTTCTTCTCTCCACCTCTCCTCCATCATCTAGGATCCCCAGCACTGCCAGCTCTCTGAAGACCTGACCAAAGCAGAGCTTATGGTCAGATGTCGCAGGCTTCTTTTGAGCAGGTCAAGTTCCTCCCAAGGCTATTATCTAGCTGGCCTTGGCAAAGCATCGTGGGTCTTGTTTGGTACTGAAGCACTGCTTGCTATGACCGTTGTTCTATGTGGTACTCACAGCTTTTCAGGAAGTTAAGAAAACATAGGCTGCTTGAGTCCTTTTTAGAACAAGTCAGGGCTAAACAAACAGGAGAAAGGACCAGAAAGGGGGCTGATTTATCCAAAAAATCCTCTCCACCCACATTGTGACCTAGAAATTGCTGAGGACTTTCCAGATACTTCCTCACAATGAGTCATTGAGGTAAGCGGGCTCCAGGTTGCTATCCACCCTGTATTGCAGGAGGGGACAGACTTGGGAAGGGGAGATAACCTGCTGAAAGTCAGAGCTGGTGACTGCACAAAGGGTCTGACTCCAAGCTCCCAGCCCGCAATGACTCACTTTGGCCTTGTTGTCCTCAACTTGCAAAGGGCCTCCTAGAAAGGCTCAACAATCAATCATGAGTTTTTCTGAGGCGTCAGCATGGGTTTTTGGCTAGTCTTCCCAGAAGCTGTTTTTGAAAACTGCTGTCTTATTTTTTGCCCAATCAATGTTGTGTTAAAAAAAAAAAAATCCCACAAAAATCAAAACAAAAAACCCACCTCCTGTTCTGTACCAGTCATCCTGTCAAAGCCCATTTCACTCCTGAAATTCAAATTGGAAACTGCGTTCTGTTCTCATTAGTTTGGGTTGTAGCAGTCATTACATCCTAAACAATTAATCCCTGAATGCCAATTTCTTGCTAGAATTATCCTGGACTCAACAACTGCTTTGCTTAGCAGCGAGGCTGAAGCAATTATTCCTAGCTTTTGTAACTAAACCTGCTGCGTTTGACACTTTACAATTTGTTTTTCACCACTGAGTTATTAACACTTATCTCTATCAGGAGAAAGAAAAGGCTGTCCAAGTGCAAAGGCCCAGCACACACAAACCTGTGCTCCCACATGGACTGCTCCCCAGGGCTCCTTCTGCTTGCTTGAAGAAGAGGTGGAAAATCCTGCGGGCCTCAAACCCCACTGAAAACCAGAAGTTGGCGTGTTCTGAAACCAAAACCAAGGTGAGGTGCTGCGAAGGGGCCTCAGGTAATGAGTTCTCCCTGGGCTCAGGGGTCATGGCCAGGAAACAGCATTGCCATCCTCATACTGGCTGCCCATTCCTTGGGCTCCCAGCTCAGTGTCTGTGGGCCATGAAACTTCCCTTCCACACAAAGCTGGCCATCCAGAGCCAGCCTGGGAATCTGGGTTGGTCTTTGGGATTCCCCTTTCCTTCCAGTATGAGAAGCAAGGCTGCTCTTCACTCTGGGTAGAGGAAGTCCACTTCCCTACTTGTGCATTTACCCAAGCTTCTGGAGCACACCAAAGCAGGAGACCCAGGAGAAGTGCTGGGCCAGGCTCCAGCACTCACTGCTGTGTGGCTTGGTCACATTGCTTATAGTCTCTGTGCCTCAGAGTCCAGCACATAACATCACAGGATTCTTTCTTATATCTTTTATCCCATCCAGCAGAAGCCCAGTACTATCCTCGAGCAGGAGAGATGTGATCTTGGGAACAAGTCTCACTGCTCATCTGGCTTTGGCCTTGCACCTGACCACCCTCCTAACAGCACCTTTCCACCTTACAGCTCAATCTGGGAGACAGGCTCCTGTTCCAGAGCTTCTGTTGGGATAACCTGCTCAGTTTCCCCATGTCTTGCCCTGTTCTTGCAAGTGGCCCAGCTTCAATTCATTCATTAGACCTATACCTGTATCCATAGACCTAGTCATTAAGCACCTATTGCGTGGTAGTCATTTCATTTATGCTAGGCCTTAGGAAACAGGGCTCTTGGGAAACCCAGCATTGGATGAGGACATGGCTGTGCAAGTGACTGCATAGAGGGAAGTCCAAGCATTGTGCTTTGCATTTATCCAGGGAATCATGGGGCAAAAAGAGGCATTTGATTCTCCCTGGGGACAGAGGTTATCAAGAAAGGCTCCCCAGAGGAGGAAGCATGGACTGGATCTTGGAAAGTCCAGCCCTGGTAGCTAGCCTTATGGCCATGTCCCTGCTTCCTGCTGTTGGGTATCCCCGGATATCCCAGTTGCCTGGTCACTGTGCACATTCTGCCTTTCAAGCCACACCCACAAAATCTACCTGAGATAGTAAAGAGAATCACAGTTGTCATCTTCATCTGGTAATGGGGTAGTGATAAATGTGCAGACATCTGCTGTCCCTGTGCCTGCTCCAGGTGGGGTAAACAGCAGCTTCTAGAGCTCTCTGTATTGTCCAGTGTCAAGTCCGACAACTGTTTGGACTTGTGTCCTCCTGGCCCACCATGACAGTGGCCTGTCCCTTGTCTTTTTAGTTTCATGTGGAATAAACATCTTCCAGTGTCCCCCTTTCTACTCCCAATCTCTTTGGGAGACTGGGGGTGGGGTATAGAAGGGAATAATTCCTAGTAATTCTATACTCAGATCACAAAGACTCAGAGAATTAAAAAAACTCATCTGGTGCCTTTGGATTAACTGAGCATTCCCATGTTGAAAAATGCGTTCTTTCCTTGTAATACAAGACTCTTCCTTTCTTTCTCATTCTCTGAGACTCTATTTGATCGCATTAATCAAATAATGTAATAAGTTTTTTGGAGACTTCCTTATTTAACATGGAAAGAGTGAAAAGGCAAAGGGAAGGGGAAGGAAGGAAGGAAGAGAAGGAGGGAAGAAGAGAAGGGAGGAGGGAGGGAGGGAGAGAAGACGGAAGGAAGGAAGCAAAAAGAAATGAGTGTTTCTGAAAGTGTTACTGTACACCAGGCACTGGCCTAGGTGCTGCGATCTGTACATCAGTCCTTCACATGTCTTATCATAGACAAGGAAAATGACTTTCAGGGTGGTTGAATAACGTGCCAAGGCCACATAGTTGTGAATATTGAAGCCACATCTGAGTCCAAGGTCCACGAGCTTTCCAATACAGGGAGGTGCTTAAAATCCATCTGTGGACTCTTCTACTAAATTTCTGTCACCCACAAAAAACAGGATAAGCTTATATAGTTAGCCTACGTACATTCTATTCCCATTGCACTCACGGGTCATGGAACCATTCGGTGTAAATTGCCTCAAACTTCTTTTGAAAAGAGGCAGTATTTAAATAAACCCAATTGTAAATACCTAGCTCTGCACACCAAGGTCACCTTGCAGGAAGGCAAAGAGCAAGTGTCACCATCTCATGTGACAGCCGGAGAGGCCAAGGCTGAGTGACTTGCTCAGACCCCACCAGGAGGTGAGCCAGAGGACCACTGAAGCTTGGCCTCACACTCTGAGACCTCCTTGGCCAAGTATTTTCAGGAACAGGAGGGAAGAGCCCTGAGCCTGCCTTCCTGTTTCTCATCTCTCTCAGATTCTTGGAGAGCTCAGTTCTGGTGCCTGCTTCAGTAAGCACGCTGAGCAGGGGCCAACTGGCATTTATTTAATTACCATAAACAGATGCATCACTTTGGCTTGAATGAGGTGACTCCTTGATGTGCTCATCAGCCCTCTGCTTACAGGGAGGCCTGGGCAGGGCAGGGGCAGCAGGTGACAGTCTGGTGCTTACAGGGCCAGCACCAGCCTGTACCCCATGCCACAGCTCTGAGGGGTGCTGTGACAGCAGGCATGGGAGGGGAGACTGGGAATGACAGCTGTGGTGTATCACTCAGATCAAAGGCACTTTCCTAGGGTCTCTCCTGTTAGCCTCCCGAAGCCCATGGTGACTTCTGCCAGTATCCCACCTTCCTTCGGTGATTCCCCTCCCTGGTTCAGCTGAGCCTGTCCCTGTACCCTTTAAGGTCAGTGTAAGCGCTGGCCTCATTCCACCAGCTGATGGTTCCATGTGTCAGCCACAGTTCCCTTGAGCTGATGTCCCTTTCATTTACTTCTTCTCACAGCAGTTTTTCGAAGGCAAAATGTTTGTAGGGCACTGGGGGAGAGGCTTACCAGAAACCAAGGTAAAAGCGGAGTCAAATTAGGGAGGAGATGGTCATTAAAATTTCGTTCCTCTTTGATGTTTGGAAAAAGAAACAAATTTCGTAATAGAGTGTGTCTGCTAATGAGAAGGATGTCTCAAAGGCCTGCAGCTCTCTCAAAGGACAGGTGCTGTAGGAAGGAGCCATGCTGTCTTGCAGTGCCTCTTTCCTTTTGTATCAAAAGATCTCTTTCTTGTCTTTCACAGAGAGAAAGCAGCCCATGGAATGCTAGCCCAACATTGAAAGAGCATTAGCATTTCAGCAAGGCCCGCTATTTCCTTCTGTCATCAAAAAGCAAGTCAGAAATTGGCAAGACTGTCACAGGTCGGTGGGGGTCAGTCCCACTTTCAGACATTCTGTCCACCCATTAAAAACAAATGGCCCTGGAGCACAAACTTCCTGTTTGACAGGATAATTTTGACTTGAGTATTTAGATAATGCTGTGACAAAAATTTCCCTGAATAGCTGGGATCCAGAAGTGCATGCCTGTAATTCTAGCTACTCAGGAGGCAGAGATCAGGAGGATCACAGTTCGAAGCCAACCTGGACAAATAGTTCATGAGACACTATCTCAAAAACACCAAACACAAAAAAGGGCTGGTGGAGTGGCTCAAGTGGTAGAGTGCCTGCTAGCAAGTCTGGGACCCTGAGTTCAAAACCCCAGTACTGACTACCCCCCAAAAAAAATCTCCCTGAAGTATTTTATAGTCATAATTTTTATAGACCCTAAATTTGGAGGGTTGGGCTCTTTGTAGAAGCTTCCAAACAACCTATTCTGAGACCAGGAGAGAGAGATAACTTACCATAGAGGTTAAAAGCATGAACTAAACTCTTGAATTGGGTCCTTGGACAAGTTACTTAATGTCTCTGTGCCTCAGCTTCCTCATGTGTAAATTGGGCACAGACTCAGAGTCTGATTGTAAGGAATTTTTTTTAAAGCTATTGAAGTCAATCACTTAGCACAGTACTCAGCACTTAGTAAGTGCTCAACAAATGTTAGGTAATAAAAATGTGCACAAGCAATTCAGAACCTGAGAAAAGGACTCAGATGCAGTAGGTTATTGGGGAGGTGACTCCAACAAGAGGAAGGTAATCAAGTCACCACTGGAGGTCAAGGTGCTCAATTCTGTGGGCAGCTTAGAGGACACCTCCCAGGAATGCCCACCAAGACCTGGGGCATCTGCACCTGTACCTATACACACAAGGATGAATGAGACAGGCTCCCAATTCAATATTTTAAAGTGAAACAGTGTAGGTTCAATATTCGTCTTAAGGCCAAGCAAGTTGGCTGAGTTGTTTGCTGTGAAAACTGAACTTGAAGGGATGATATATCAGAAAGTGCTTAGAAGCAGAGGGTTTTAATTAAAAACAAACAAACAAAAAAACGTTCTCCCACAATGAACTGAGACAGCTCTTTAGTCTCTTTCTGTTCTTATATCCCATATAGTGGTGAATGATAATAAAAATAGTACTTCCCAGTGACAATTAAATGTATAAAGCATTGAACAGAGTTCCTGGATGTAGCATGCCTTCAATAAATGGTAGTCATTTGTGATTGTCATTGTCACTTTTGTTATTATTGTGTGCATAACTGAGACAGAAATCTATTGCCTAAGGGTTTCAGGATGTATAGCCCAGCTCAGCCTAGACAAGATACAACATATGCATAATTTATGGAAAAGGAACCTGAGGTTCTGAGTGTCTACTTGCCTTGAACTTTTCAGCACATCTTGGTGAAGTCTTATGAGTTAGATCTAAGGGGCCACAAAGTCTGGTTACAATGCCAACAGATGGCTGGGTTTGCTGGCTGGTCTATTGTAAAAATCTGCTTATTGAACGGAATTTGGTTCCATCTCTGTGGGGTCAAGCCAACCCCATCTTCCCTCTCCAACTGATGTTTGCAATGGCCTTTCTCTTCTTCCGAGGACCCTCTCCTGCTTTGGCCCAGGGGGTGGGGGGAAGGCAGACCTGTTCCTTCCTCCTCAGGCCACTCTCTCCTTTGCCAGAGCTCTGATGCCATAGGCTGCTGGAGACAGCAAAGCAGTATGCAGTTCCCATTTCATCATGAATTTGTGATTAAAAATACATTAAAGGACCAAGAAATTATTAAGAGATACAGCATCTTGTGAGTATCACTGGCATTTCCAGTTAGACCCCAATTCTAAATTATCCACCAAGACCCTGTTCTGTAGCTGAAAACATTAGGCTGGTTTCTGATCTGCTTCCTGATTGCACTTTCATCCCGGGTCCATGGTCAAGATGAAAACATAGACTTTGGTAGCAGAACTTGATCCTTCCTGCTTGTTGACAGTCTGGGTAATGGCTGTCTGACTCTGGTGATTTCCCATTATTTATGCCTTTCATTATTTATCAATGCCAGCACTAGAGACACAGGCTGCATTTACTTCTTGAATACCCCACTCTGGCCCAGCTGGTTTACACTTTGGTAACATCCTTTGGATGAGGTGCCTCTAGAAAGATGCCTAACACTGCCATGAAGACATATTACAGAGGCAGTGCCTTAGCCAAAGTGTCCATCCCCTCACAGGTAGGGGCAGAGATGGGGCAGTGCTCTGAAGGCAGGCATGAATGTTAGACCTGGCCCTGATGTAGTCCCGTTAGCTTTAACCTTGGACAGGTCCGCTATCCTTAGAGCTTCATTATCAGGCCGAAACCTTGAACTAGAACATCGTTCTGGCTCTCTTAGCTTTGAACACCCTACACTTCAAATCTTGGTCCCTCAACAGAAGGTCCTTTTACTACTGTACCTTTCTGTGTATCACTAATATCCAACTGGGGAAGTTTGGTGACCTATGCGAGTTAGGCAAAAGAACTGGGTCACATCTTATTTATGTCTGAGGGTTTCGGGCTATGTAATCCTGCTTAGCCTAGGGTAAGTTGCAATATTCCCTAATTTATGGAAAAGATACTATATCTGAGGAATTCAGCTTAATAGCAATGATGAGTAATTGTGATGGGCCAGGTGCAGAGCACTTTATATATGTCATATTTAACCTCTACAGCAACATTTTACAGGTTAGGAAATGAGGCACAGGGAGGTCAAATCCAAAGGTTCCTAACATGTAGAAGTGATAAATGTTCCAGGAGAGAGAAATGCTAATTACCCTGATTTGATGATGCATTGGGCACACGTGTTGAATTATTGTACTGTACCCCAAAAATATATACAAATACACATCACTTAAAATTTAAAAATTAGAGATATTCCTCAAGGAATGCAGCTGGATATAAACCCAGATCTGCCTGACTCCAAAACCCACACTCAACTGAAATATTACTCTTTCTTTGCCAGGGCTGTTCTTCCCCTCTCCTCTTGTTATCTCTACTCTTTCTTCCATTGTGCTTGGGACCAGGTGGCCCTGCCCACTGGGCTCTGGATCCTGTGATCCTACACTGCTATATAAGACCATGTAGGGAAACCTGGGTGAGCATGTCAGAAAGGCCATCACTTATATGTGTGTGAGTGTGTGAGAGTGAGGGTGTGTGAAAGTGTGTTTGGGGAGTAGGGGACTCAGGTTGCCATGCAGGAAACCCAAGCTGAGGGACCAGATAAATAACTTGCAATTCTCTAATAAAAGGGGGGGTCTAGTCTTGTGTTTTGGCTGGAAAGTGTCAGCAAGTCTCTCTCATTCTCTCTTAATGCCAGGGACTGTGACCTTCAATGAGCATCAGCCCTGTCCTCATCCCTGCCCTGCTTATACAAAGCTACTTCCTGCAGGCACAGTTTGCTGAGGGCAGCGAGAAGGCATGCCCTTACAGGGAGTGTGCAGGCTTTGCTTTGGTAACTCTGCCCGCCCTGGGAGCCTCTGTGTGGCACCACTGAGCCCGCTCATATAGACCCTCTCTCTGAACCACGTGCCCCTCTCGACCTGCTTCCCCATGTGCTCACTTGAACTGCTGCTAATGAAAAGAAGCTGTGCATAAGTCATGAGGGGCAAGTTTTCAGGATGGGTGGAGAAGGAGGTTTATCTGCATGGCTCCTGGCTTTGTGAATGACAGGGCACCCAGCTCATTCAGTTCCTGTCCACTGTAGACACATGTGTCCTTCTGAGATCCAGCCCTCTGCCCTTGGACTTCTGGACTCAGAGCTCAATAGGGTTCCTTGCTCTCTTTGAAGCTAAACAAATGGACAAGTTTGAGTTCTACTCAAGACAAGAAAAGGTTCTATTCAAAGTCCCTTTCAAGGCTAAAGGCAATTCACAAATACCAGAAAGAAACAGCAAGCATTGGCTTTTATAGGAGGGGAAGCCAAGAAGACTGCCAGGTGTGAAGGGAGTGGGGGGGAGGAGTTGAAGCCAGCTTCCCGGGGCCACCCTCATTCTAATGACCATGTTCACAGTGAAGGTTGCTGTTCCCAGACAGCCACCTGATGTGAGCTCGTTCAATCCTACAGCCACCAGAGTAGGAAGCACTATTTTCTCTTCTTCACAGGATGGAGCTTCTAAGAGGCTAAGTCATTAGTTCAAGGTCACGCTTCACCAAGTGGCACAATTGGGATTTGAACTCATACCTATCTCTTCCAAAACTCATGATTTTTCGAACGCTCAATGCTTTTCCTTCTACTGATCTTGGGCACTTATAAAGTAGGTACCAAGGCCTATATAACTCTATCCTCTTTATTATTACAGTTAAAATGTGATACACCTGCATATCCATTGTATTATTTTTAAAAGAATTCAGGAAAGAGGGTTTATGGGGGGAAAGGAGAAAAGGGAGATTGATGGTGTACAGACCCTGCTTTGCTAAGTGTGGGTCTGGTGAAGGGAGGTGTTAGGACGGGAGGTGGACATGGGAGGATCAGGGTTGCAGGACTGCCTGGGCAAAAGAGTTAGCAAGAACCTATTTCTCAAAAACCATCCGTATGTAGTGGGGCACACTTGTAAGCTCAGCTACACAGGAGGCACAGGAAGGAAGATCACAGTCCTAGACCAGGCCCCCGACAAAGTCATGAGACCCTATGCAGGGTGGTAGAGCACTTGCCTAGCAAGTGCAAGGCCCTGAGTTCCAAATCCCAGTCGAACCAAAAGAAAAAGAAGATTTTTCAAAGGATAAAATTCCTTCGCAGACCATTACCCCCGACCTCCCTTACTGTAAATTGCTAGAAAAATATTCTATATTACCCCGGGGAAACCATCCAAATAACCCTGACCACAGTAGTCCCCACAGCTGGAGGGGTCAGGCTAGGGGAGTGCCACAGAACGTGCTTGGGGCTGCTGGACAAATGGAGCACGCACAGCAGCCATGGGCTCACCTCTGCACAGCGCCAGCTTCAGCCTCCTCTGCAACTCAATCTCTCTCGCATCCAGCTAACCAAATTACTGCCAGGGGCATGGGCTTCCTGTTATGTGGCTCAGGAGCCTCATTTGCAATCACCATTAACCAAGAAAGCAGCACGACTGCTCTGTGCCTGTACTGAAGAGCGTCGCACAATATTCAGGGAAACCAGGGGGCTGGAAGAGGCCGTGGAGCCTTTGGAATAAAACTGGCAGGATGCAGACCACCAGCCTGGGCCCCATTCCATGCCCTTCCTCCAGCTGCTCTCAGGTGGCTCCAGACTACACAGAGAAAGAAAAGTTGAAATGCTCAGAGGACTGAGAATGGGACCCTCTGAGGTGACTGTGTGGATAAAAACCGGGTAACCCACATACTAGCTATTAAATAATCTTGTCAGAAGCCCTTAACTGTTTTAAAGTAGGAATTTGTGCTGAACATTCCAAAGGCTGCCTCTAAATCTAGAAAAACAATGCTCAGGTCTTCTGCTGTCTGTGTCAAGCAGAGTTAGCAGAGCCCCAGGGCAGTGTGGGATTTCCAAAGATGACCCCATCAATGACAGAGGCATGTTTGGCTTTGCCAACCATCTGAAATCTCTCTCTTTTTCTCTCCTTTGATGATCCTCTCCTCTCCCTCCCCTGTACAGCTCCCCCATTCCCTCTGTCACTCCACACACATCATCCACACAGGCTGCTCTTACAATGAGAGGCACATGGATGCTACAAGGAATGGTACTGAAACGCCCACTTTACATTTTTAGATTTCATATCTGCCAGGCACCTAAATTAAAGCCTTCATTGTCCTGTCCACCTCTCCCGTGTGTGTGTGTGTGTGTGTGTGTGTGTGTGTGTGTGTGTGTTTCTATGTGTAAACTCAAGGTTAATGGGTTACAACAGAGAAGAATGGCAGGGACCTGACGTAAGTCTTCTGTGCCCATGTCTACATGCAGAGGAGGGCACAGAGGTCTCATCAGGAATAGCGTTGGCACTGGGTAGAGAGAGAGAGAGAGAGAGAGAGAGAGAGAGAGAGAGAGAGAGAGGGCTTTTTGGAAGTTTGCCAAAAAGCATTTTGCTAGTGTTTTTCTCAAAAACGTGTGTATAAAGTCTATGGTTAGGAGGAGGAACTGGCCCCGCTGCCTCAGCCTCAGCTCGGCCACTGTCTGCTTGGGAAGGGCTGAAGTCTGGCCTTGGAGGATTTCTGGCTGGCTCTCCAGACCCTGCCCTAGAGTAACCTGGCTGCAGGGACTGGCCGTCCATCCCACAAAGGGCACAGCTGCATACAGGGTAGAGGGCAGTGGGAGAGAAGCCAGGAGTTTGAAAACAAGCAAAGGACTCAGGGGAGAAGGGAGTGCCGAGTCAGGACTGGGCACAGGGGCCTCAAGAGCTCCAGGCAAAGCCAGCTCACCACATGGCATTAATCTCTAGGGATAAAGAATCAGAGGCCAGCCAGCCAAGAAAGGTGCCTCCTGGCGGGCTGCTTTTCATGGAGCAGGGAAGAAAAGTGGGGGGCAGATTTGGAACGCTGACCTGTGTAAGGATTTATTCCTTCAGACAAAGACAGACAGGCACTGGGAAAAGTAGCATCTTTCTTGATTCACTACCTAGCACTCACTTAAAGCTGAGCTCTCTTAAGTTCAAGGCCAGCTACTGTAAATGACCCTTACTGTAAATGGGCTTACTGGCGTGATGGCTTTAACCAGAGTCTGCAGTCTCTGGAAGGCTCTTCCATTTAAAAGGGCAGGCATTCAGTTTGAAGGCATCCTAGGTTACCAAGTAATCACCATAATAAGATTGTGACTGAAGGTGATCTAGAGAAGTATGGTAAATATACCATTTTCTCTGCTCGGTAAGTGAATTTTGATTATAACTCAGCACTGCCTCGGTCCTTGAATGCTGTTAGAATTCTCAGAAAAGCCCAGGAAAGATAAAGTGTGAAAATGCTTCCACAAAGAAAAACACAGGCTTCCCAGCCCTCTTTGTAGCTGCACACAACCCAGCCAATTGAAAGCAAGATTGCAGTCTCTCTGCCCTTGATCACCATTTCCTGTACCAGGTGCCTGTCACACAAAGTGCGGGGAAGCACCGCAGATCAATAGCTATTCTGAGTTAACACTGCCATAGCTTTTGTTTTTCTTCTTTAAAAAAATTAAAAAAGGACTTAAAAAAACAAAAACAAAACCATAGATCACAGCATATTATATGGAAGATATTTATGCAAATTAATGTTTGGAAAGAACTTTTTTTTTTTTTTAGCTTTTCCACACTTTTTAATCTAAGCAACAAAGCAGTGATGTGTCTAGATGTTTGTTCCTTTACAAACTCTGAAAATGTCTATTGGCTCTCAGATGTGAGAAGTGGGTTAAACATGCCTGCTGAACTACCTGGTGACTCTGGTGAGCTGTGTTTATCGAGGTGCCCACAGTGGCAGCCTGGCTGTGGGGATCTCTCCTTACTAGGAGCAGTGCTCTGAGTCCTGTGTGCCTGGTTCCAAGCTCTAGTTAACATGAGTAGCACTTGGCCTGTTTTGAGGTTACCTGCAGTGTTGCCATGAGCGAAATCCCTAAGTTGTTTTCTATGGGAAATGAAAAGCCAAACCAGTGAGTGTGAGCCGTGGGAAACAGCCTCTCAAAGCATGTCACCTACTTTCATGTGCCTGCTTCTATGATCTCTAAGAAGCCTGAAGGCTTTAAATGACAAATTTTGAAGTTCTTTCAAATTATATACAAAAATATATATGTTTTTAGAGGGCACTATCAAGAACACATTTGCCTCTGGAACCTCTCAGCAGCCTTACAAAGCTGTAGAGGAGGTGGGGCAGATAGTCCCTGTCTGCTTTGAAGGTGAGGAAGGGAAGGCTCTGAGAAGTTGAATCATTCAAGGTCATATGACTGACCAGAGCTAACTCAAGACCTCCCCAGCCCTAACTCTGGACTCCTGGGTTGGGGCAGCAAGACTACTTGTTAATATCCAAGCAGACATCACTGAAAAATATCCACAAATGCCTCCCCCTCAGCTCACATCAAGACCTTAGCACCGCTCTTCTCCATCATGCTTCAGTCAATGAACCATATAAATTCAAACTTCAGAAATGCTAAGTCTCATAAACAAGTTTTGAAGGCATTAAGATGCAAAATGGGAATAAACAAAATTTCCTACCACAGAGGAACTAACTAATGCAAAGTGACAAAATAATGAGAGTTTGAAAGAGGTCTCCAAAGTATGCATAACGTGGAATTCAGAATGATATTTTAATATGTATACTATACACTTACTTTGCCAAGGATGACTGGGAGAGAATTCTCATTTGTAAAACCAAGCCACAAAAGAAAAAAAAAGAAATAGTGGAATCAGAACAAAGAGAAAGAGGGTTGGTGGCTGGCAAAGTGGCTTAAGCAGTAGAGTGACTACCTAACAAGAGTGAAGCCCTGAGTTCAAACCCCAGTACTGCCAAAAAAAGAAGGAGAAATAGAGTTGGAGAGTTGGAATGGAGGGAGAAAGGGGAGAACATGAATGGTTGGGTCACAGCTTGGGTGCCACAGAACGCCAGCCAGCTCCTATGTTGGATGAAACATAAGGGGTCCAGAATAGTCCATGGTCCCTCCACCCAGGCTTGCCCTTGACATATGGCCTCATGAGTTCCAGGCCAGAAATGGGGATGGGGCACCCATCAGTTGACCTGCAGGGCTCCAGCCAAGGACAGTCTGGTGGGAGTTTATCCAGTCTTGAGCAATACCCAACACTGCCTATCCACAGTGGTCAGAATGACAGCTCTATCCTCCTGGAAACTGTCCCACCGGACTCTGCTGCAGACATGCCCCTCCCACTGTCCCTCAATCCTCCAGGTCAGGAAAGCAACTTCCAATGAGGATACAGAAGGTGGCTGGGAGTTTCACCTCTGGGCAGTTCAGCTGTGCCCTCCTGCCTCCCCTTCATCCCCCCACCCCTGCTGTCTTCCCTATTCCCCCTAGCCAGTGGCTCTTCATTCATTTCCCCATCAATCTTGGCGTGATGCGCAGTGGTCCTTCTGGACCCTGTATTTTGGCTGTTGTCTTAAAGGGCATTGACCTGGAGGCACAAATGCACAGGCAGTGGGTGCCAGGCAAGCAGCCAGGAGCCACAGCCACTCAGCACCCAGCGCCTGCAGGGCTCCAGGCAGTGGTGGCTCTGAGCTGGCTTCATTATTATACAATTGAAGGGAGTCCTCCTCCTCCTGCCCTCAGTGGAAGGTGCACATCTAGCTGGCAGATGCGTCCTGGGGACACCACACACACACACACTCACACACATGCACGCACACACACACTCACACTCACTCACACACACAAGTCTGAAGACAAGGGCAAACACTTTGCAGAAAGAGCCCCTCACCAACTCCCAGGGCCCCCTCTCAGCCCAGAAGGTACTTCTGCCCTGGCTAGAAAGCACTTCCAAAATCCTTGTACTTGACTGTCATTGCCAGCGCATGGGACAGAGAGCAATTTGGGTAACTTTTCAAATCCTCTCTCCTGAGCACTTGCCACCACCCTCGCTTCTGCCCTCAGGCTGACAGCGTAGGGAAGACACTACTCCCATCAGTCCAGGGCTGCTTGCCAGTCCGGGAAACAGCACACTGTCGCTCACAGCGCCAAGCCACGTAGAGAGCGAGAAGGAGTCCAGGCAGCATCTCCAGCAACCACACTATCCTAGCACTAGCGAGCAGAGGTTTGCAAGGAGCTCTGCGGTCGCCAGAGCATCCCTGACACCTGCAGAGAAAGGACTAGACCCCAAGCAGGATGAATATAAACTGATGCGCGACCGTGACTCACCTTTAGGTTGTGTGTAGGGTTGACGACGCAGACAAGTTGCCCAGCAGCAGAGAAAACCCGTTTAGCCTTGTAGTGCTGAAACCGGAGGTGAATGAGATCCAACACAGCCCCAAAGCACTGGGTAAAGAAAAGCATCCCAACTTTTGGGGGGTGGTTGGCACAGGAAGGTGCTGGAGGAAGCTGTAAGTCCTTGGGCTCTGGAAGGAGCGCAGCCTCTGAGACACTCCGCTCCAGCCCGGCTTAGCGCGCCTTCATATTCATCATCAAAATAAGACGGTTAGAATCTTGCAGCAGTGAGACAGCCAATCAAAAGGACAGAAATGTTATCCTTGAGGTGCAGAGACAGCCAATAACAAATGCCTTCCCTACAGAAACTCCCTGATGAATTGAGCCTGGCGGAGAATGGATTATTGAACGTTACCATAGATCAGCACATTGCATTTATCTTGTGATTACAGCCAACCATACATAATGCTGGGGAGATAGGCTGACAAAATTGATTGCTTAATGTGTCTCCATTTATTAATTGACTTAATTTAACATGAGAGCCTTTCTTAAATGCCCTACCCCCCTACCCCCCCAAAAAAAAACCCGTAAAGCATTTACACCGCCAAATAGTAAAGTACCCTGCCTCTAAACTAGCAGATGGATAAGGCAGAGCATGGCTCGGCTCACCAGAGCTGCTTGGGAGAAAATCAAATATTATAAGACTGATTCCAGATAAGGATTTTGGCAGCAGCAGAAATGTGTATCTTTCAATCTCGCGCTCTCTCTGCGATTTGGATTACAGCCTCTTGATAAATCTAACTCTTTACTCTCTATCAAAAAAAAATATGACAAATGCGTTTGGAGTTGAGGGGGAAATGCATGTTTTTTTTTTTCAAAACACTGTAATTACTGAAGTCTTTTTTATTAAAGCATAAAATTGCACAGATACACTTCTAAAAATAATGAAACCCCTGATGCATGAATGCACACACAGAAAAACCTACACAGAGAAGAAAGTGGCTTGTAAATCAGCAAAATAATTACAGATGCAGAAAACCTTTGCTTGCCACTCATTTGCATATTGGTGGGCAGCAAATTGCTAATTAACCACTAGATTGTTGGAGACATTAAAATAGAGATCAAGAGCACACATAGCACATCACTTACTTGTTTCTGAGATGACTAGCAAGTGCACTTTTGGACTGGAGCAGGCAGAGGGAGGGCATTTCAGTCCTCAGACTGCAACACAACACCACTCCCACAACAGGCTGGTCAGATCTTAGGGCCACCCCTTGGTTCTTAAGAAAGTTTCCCATGCAATGCATAGAGGGATTTGGGGCTTCTGGAGATAAGCTCTGATGGTTTGTTTAGTCTTTCAGACTAATGGACCGCAGCAGATTCCCTCTTCTTTGGCTGTTTCTCTATTGAGCAATCAGACCAAATCCTGTGCTGCCTGGGGCAGGATCAGCCTCCCCAGTGATCCACAGCCATTGAGTGTGAGCCCATTATTCCTTCCTGAACTGTCCCTCTGCTCCGCAGTGCTACAGGCTATAGTGCATGCAAAGTATATGGGTACCTGAGATACCTACATTTGTGACCTGAAGAACAGATTAAATGTACGGCAGGAAAAAAAATGCAGAACAGAGCCCAGGTTACTTTTAACTTGAATTTAAAACCAAATCAATATTTTAAGGGACAAGCTGAACAACAAATAAAACTGATAATTCTCACTTTTAAGAACAATTGCAGTCTGGGAGCATGGCTCAAATTGTAGAGCACCTGCTTAGCAAGCTTGAAGCCCTGGGTTCAAACCCCAGTAGTACAAAGATAAATAAATAAAATAAGTAATTTCACTGCCACAAAACTAGGTGACAATATTTGAACTGATTTGACCCTCATCAGTGTGACAATTTTTGTAGGATCTGGGTTCCTGTACCTATAGAGTCTTTTTAGGTAAATTTTGTAAATAAGTGTTGCTAGTTCACAATATTAGAATCTGCTTTCAAAAGTTTACATTATCTGGACTAAACTTTCAGCCATTAATCAGGAAAGTATTCTGTGTGTTTTTATTGTCTTTCTTTTTTAAAGTAAAAGTGATCATATATTACTATTGATTCCTTAAAGACATGATCTTTAAAGACATAATTCAGAAAGGTCTAAACCTCCCTCTTTTACACCTTTGGTTAGAACGGAACTTTTATGTTGGGTTTGTTTTGTTTTGCTTACATATTTTTTTCTTCATTTGCTTTTTGTTTTGTTCACCCTACTAGAAGTAAGTCAAATGAGGGTGGGAATTTTTGCTATTCTTTTATTTAAAAGGTGTATTTTTAATAAAATGATTGTAAGCAGAGTGATGATGTCATCAAATAGGACAAAGACCTGTGACTTTGTGCTGATAACCTCATGCTTAAGATATAGGAATTAATTTTAATTTCCTTTTATTTTTAAGTTTTATTAAAAACCATTTTTAGAGCAGTTTTAGATTCATGATGCAATTGAGAGGAAGGTACAGAGAGTTCCCATATGACCCCTGCTTCTACAAATGCGTAGCTTCTCTAGCTATCAGCATCCTGCTCCAGCGCACCCACGTGCATTTGGTACAATCGGTACACTTCCACTACACAGCATTATAATTGAGAGTCCATAGTTCACATTAGGATTCTGTGAGTATGCAACGCATGGATAATGACATAGACCTGCCATTGTAGAACCATACAGGAAAGTTTCACTACCCTAAAAACGCTCTGTTCATCCCTTCTCCCCAAAGTCCCTGACACCACTGACCTTCTTACTGTCTCCATAATTTTGCCTTTTCCAGAGTGTTGTATCTTTAGAACCATGTAGTATGTAGTCTTTTTTTTCACTTAACAGAATGCATTAAGATCCCTCCATATCTTTTCATGGCTTGATAGTTCATTTTTTTTCAGTACTGAATGATATTCTTTTTTCTGGATATATTACATTTATCAAATGGAGGGCATATCGATAGCTTCCAAGTTTTGACAATTATGAATAAAGCTGCTATAAACATCCATGTGCAGGTTTTCGCAGGACTTAAGTTTTCATCAATGAAGAAAATTTCTAAAGTGTATGGTAAAAGTGTATTTTGTTTCTTAAGGAACCACTGAACTTTCTTCCAAAGTGACTTTGTCATTTTGCATACCCACTAACATAACTGACTTCCTGTTGTTCCACATCCTCACCAGTATTTGGTGTTGGCACTGTTCTAGATTTTTGGCCATTCTGAATGGCATCTCGATGTTGTTTTAATGTACATTTCCTTGGTCACATGTGGAGTAACTTCATGTGCTTGTTAGCATACTTCCTCTGATGAGGTGTCTTTTCAGGCCTTTGACCCATTTCTTAATCAGGTTGTTTCTTTTCTTATTGTTGAACTTTAAGAGTTCTTTTTGCAAGTTTTGGATAATAGTCCTTCATCAGACGTGCAGATATTTTCTCCCAGCCTGTGACTTGTCTTCTGATTCCCTTAACATTGTCTTTTACAGAACAGAAGTTTTAAATTGCAATGAACTCTGCCTTATCAATTATTTCTTTCATGATTTGTGTTCTTGGTGTTTTTTTTAAAAGTCATAGGGCCATGTGTAGTGGAACACACCTGTAACCCCAACACTCAGAGGTGTAAGGCCGCCTGGGCTACAGTCTGAGACTCTGTTTCAAGCACGCAAACAATAATAAAAGTCACTGTCACAACTAAGATTAACTGGGATTTCTTCTATGTTATCTTCTAGGAGTTATAGAGTTTTGTGTTTTACATGTAAGCATATGATTCATTTTGAATTGTGTTTGTGAAGAGTTTCAGCTCTGGGTCTTTGTACTCCTTTTTTGCAAGTGGATGATAAGTTGGTCCAGCATCATATATGAAAAAACTGTCTTTTCTCCATTGTATTATGTTTTCTCCCTTGTCAAAGATCAGTTGACTATATTTCTGTGAGTCTATTTATATTCTCTATTCTGTTTCATTGACCTATTTGTTATTTTATCAAAACATATACATATTATCTAAAGATGCAGTAGTATCTTTAAAGTCAGTCTTAAAAGTCAGGTAGTATCAGTCCTCAACTTTGTTATTTTTCTTTAATTTTGGGGAGAGGGAAGAGGAAGGGGAGAGGGAGGAGGAGGAGGAGGAAGGCATTCTTGTCCTTTATCTGTATTATCCTGTTTTATCTTTAAATGGCATAATTAGCTTCATTTTACAGATGATAAAACTAAGCATCAGGGAGATTGTTTAATTTGACCAAAGTAATATTAAGTAACAATGTACTGTTTGAATTTAAATTACTAATTACTAATCCAAGATACTTTGTAGCAGATAAAATTCAGATATTGTCATGGGAGATACAGCCCTCGGCATCATGGTGTAGAAGACGGGAATTGGTGTGGCCAATACAGAGGACCCTATTTAGGGGGTAGGGGGAATACAGCTCTAAATCTCTACCCGAACACTATTTTGTGCCATCCTATTTTGGGACATTAAACATGTGCATATGTTATTAGGGTCAACTCCACATTGACCAATGGATAATGATTTTAGGACTGACCCTAAGAATAGATGAGTATGCCTCACATTCTAAAGTACAATGACATAAACCGGCTTTGGGGTGGAGAGTTAGAGAAAGGGGTCAGATGTGGAGCAAGTCAAGGAAAAGCATCAGTAGTAGCAGAGCTGTGTTACTGTCCTCACAGCTGGTGTGCCTGCCCTCTCCAGCCCTCTGCCCGCCCCTTCCCAGGCATGGTCTCCAGACACAGGGACATCAGCCCCTTTCAGAGCAGAGCCAGGAGCCACATCCACTTTTATCATCCTCTCTCCTTTCTGGGCTCTGGATAGTAGAGTGGATGTCAGTGAGGAAAAATATTTCATGGAATAGGAAGAAAAAAACTTGCTGCAAATAATCATCTTCTACCAAAAATACTCAGGAGAAGCAAATATTGAGAGGCTTTTTTAAATTGGGCACTGTATTGGTACTTCCAGGTATCATTTAGTCTTCACAATGACCTTGAGAGAAAAATTAATTTCTATTCTCCCCTCCTCCTCCTCCTCTTCCCTCTGTCTTTTCCTCCCCCTCTTCCTCCTCCCTGTCCTTCTCTTCCTATTTCCTCCTACACCTTACCAGCAAGCATGAGGCCCTGAGTTCAAATCCCAAAATACAATTGAAGTTGGCACAGTGGCTCAAGAGGTGGAGATTGGGAGGATCATGGTTCAAGGCCAGCCTAGGCATAAAAACTAGACCCTATTTGAAAAATAACTCAAAGGAAAAGGGCTGTTGGTGTGGCACAAGTGGTAGAGCACCTGCCTAGCAAAGCACAAGGCCCTGAGTTCAAATCCCAGTACCATCAAAAAAAGGAAACAAAGAAAGAAAGAAAAATACATCTTATGCAAGTTAACATGGAGTGTTGGTAAGGACATGGAACACCAAAACTCTCATAGGTGCTGGAAACCACTTTGGAAAATTGTTTGGTATCACCTGCTATGTATAGCATAGGACCCAGATAACTAACAGTTAACAACTGGAAGCAACCTAAATATCTATCAATGATTTTTAAAAAGGATAAATTGAATTCTCTTTCCTCTCTTGCTAAAACTATACAGATATGAGAAAGAATGAACCATTGCTGCCTGGAATGAGGCAATAACATGGAAGGATCTCACAGAGATGATTTTGAAGTAGAAAAGTCAGACACAAAAGAATATATACTATGTGAGTCACTTACATCAAGTTCAAGAATACAGGGCTAGGGGTGGTAGCATGACTGCCAAGCATGCACAAGGCTGTGGGTTCAGTCCCTAGCACACACACACACACACACACACACACACACAGAGTCCTATATCTGTATCTGCATCTATCTGCCTACCTATCTATCTATATACAGAAGGTGATCTATGGCATATAAAGTCAGGAGAGTGGGCACTTTGGCAAGGAGTTATAACTGAGGGGATGAGGATGTGAAATGGCTTCTAGAAAGCTGACAACATTCTGTTTCTTGATGTGTGCTCTTTCTTCATGAATATTATGGGTTAAATTGTTCCCTCCCCCAAAAAAATGTGCTGGAACACTAATTCTTTAGCAGGTGACATTATTTGCATGTAGGAGGAATGTAACTTACAAAAAGGAAATTCAACTGCAAATTCGTTGACATTCCCTTTTCAACAGGTGGAAACTGTTTCTTCTCCCTCTGAATGGACAGCAGCCTCAGTGATTCATTATAACCACAGACTGTGATAGACACCAGGATGTGTGATTTCCAAGACCAGATCATCACCTACTTTGAGGAAATAAAAACTTATCCCAAGGACCCTCCCAACAGCATATGAGTGGCCCTTGTGAGGACAGCTAGGGTCTTTTGTCACAGCTGACATCACTTGCCAGCTGTGTTCCACTGGAAGCAGATGTCACAGACCCACTCAAGCCTTCAGATCCCTGCAGCCCTGGCCAACATTTTGTCTGCAATCTCATGGGAGATTTTTGCCAGACATAAGCTAAACTGCTTAAGATTTGTTGATCTACACAGAGGTGATATAATTAGTGTTTATCATTGCTGTCAGGCAATAGGTTTTGGAGTAATTTGATGTGTGTGTATTATTGATGAAGTAAATTAATAATTATGTTGGTGTCAGTGTAGGAGAGAGGAGATACAGATGTAAAATTGATGAGGTTAAATTTGAATTGCAGGGAGGCTATAAGGACAGGGTGTGGGAGGGTGAATATTGTGGAAATATGTACTCATGTGTGAAAATGGAAAAATGAGACCTGTTGAAACTATTTAGGGATGGGGGTAGGGAGGATAAAGGAGAATAATGGAGGAGGTGAATTTGACTATGATAAATCATAAGAACTTTTGTAAATATCACAATGTACCCCAGTACAACAATAATATGATAATGGAAATTTAAAAATAGACAGCAACAAAAAAGCAATTTCAGGGAGGGAGTAGCTCCACCAGTCATTTTGAAGCAAGGCTTCAAAAGTCAACCCCATGACTTTGACATCTAAATCCGTGCTCTATATTCAGGTGTCCAACATCCACTCATGGTGCAGAATGTCAGTGTGAACTAAGCCAAGGAGCTCTGCATTGACTTTTGTTGTCCATGTGTTGGTATCAACTTTATTGAGCTATAATGTACACATGATGAACTATACTTACTTTTAAAAATATTTTGACAATCTGTAATGACCACAATTTGTAACAAGCACTGAAAAAAAAATAGAACATTTCTTCACCTAAAATGTCCATTGTGTCTCTTTGCAATCAATGTTACTCCTGACCCTAGGAAGCTACCTGCTTTCTGTTCTCATAGGTTAGTTTTGTATTTTCTAGAATTTCAAGTAAATGAAATCCTATTGCTTATACTCTTTTGTAACTGGTTTCATTGTTCATCATATTTTTGAGATTCTATCATATTGTTGTGAATTCCTTTCTCTGCATCATTGAGAAACAGTTAATTGCTATACCATCACTTGTTCATTTATTCACTTGTTGATAGACATTGGGTTTGCTTCCAGTTTGACACTATTATGAATAAAGTTACCATGAATTTCTTTTTAAAAATTGAATTGCAATGATTGCAGTAGCATATTTTTTGTTAAGGGGGAAAGGAAGTAGAGGGCAGAGAAGGTAGAGGAGAAGGAGAGGAAGGTGAAAAGGGAAAAGAAGGAGCAAGAGGGAAAGGAAAAGAAGAAGAAGAGGTGGTGATGGGGAAAGAAAACAGTAAGAGAAAGGAGAAGAAAGGGAAGCAGTAAAAGTAGTTCTGTCCACTGAAAAGACCATAAGAAATGAGCACCACAGAAGCCAGATTTTGGTTTCTAGCTACATTTTCCCACTTAAAACAACAAACTAACAAGCTAGAGCTTTTTGAAGAAGTGGCTAGATCTGGAGCAGAAAATGTATAAGATGAGCTGAGAACATTTCACATCCCATAAAGTTAGGAAGCAATTTTTTAAAGACTAGAGAAATCTTGTTAAGGCCTCAGAAGTCAATGTGAAGAGGCGCTCTCTGCTAAAGAGGGAATAATTGGAGCATCACTAATATCATAACTGCACTAGATTAAAGCATATCAAATATGTTTAAATCCACACATGCATAATGATTCTAAAAACTAATTAGCTCCCTTTGGATCATGTTTGGCACTTAATTCATTATTTTGCTAAATGGCAAATAAGGGCAATAAATTGAGCATTTATCCTGTCTTTCCTATGTTGATGAAAAATAACTCTGCTTGATAGGAAAATAGTTCATTCTGAGCTAAAAATAAGTGACCATGGCCTGGGAACACAGATTCAAGTTACCCTGAATAACATGGTCCCCTGAATGACATGCTCTACCATGGAAAACTTTATATGAATAAAAGGAGTCCTCAAGCAGACGGGCTACAGAAAGGTAAAAATGTTTCTTCTGTCGTGTTCAGACATTATCAAAATCTCACCTTTAGAGCTGATGGAGGCCAAAGGTCCATTGAGCTTAGAATATATCCCAAGAGTTTTATCTAATAGGTGCAAGAATGTTAGGTCAGATATACAGGTTGACAGTAAATAGCTACTAAAAGAGATTGAAGACAGCCCAAGAGAACCATAGCTCCTTACTTGCATATTCCATCTTTTCACAGTCATGATGCTCTGGTTAGCCAAGATCAAATAATCAGTCCTTAGGCTCTTGAATACTGACGTGACTTCTCCAGAGGATTCAGTTTACAGCTGTGTGAGCTGTATCACCAATAATCAAATAGTAAATGAGACTGCTTAGTAGAAGTAGCTGGTTAATAAATGAAAAGATCACAGCAAAACAAGAATTGTTCTTGAAATTCTTAATGAAATAAATGAAATAACAGATCTGGGCAGGCATCATCAGTGGCTCCTGCCTTCTCAGCCAGGAGAAGAAGTGTCCCCTGGGTAGGAGATAATACCACTTATGAAGGGTACTTGTCAAAGTGGCAAAAGTGAATGTGATCAAAACTGTAGATTCAGTTACCAATGTTTTAGGTAATAGAAAGGAGAGAAGATCAGCACCAACATGAGAATTCAACTAGCAAAATCCAGATTGTAGGAAACAATGGGGAAAATGACTAGGTTCTTTAATTGATAACAAATACATTGCAGAGAGAGAGAGAGAGAGAGATCAGGCAGTGAGAAGAGAAAGAGAAGCCATGCTTCAAATAATATGTAAAATGCCCAACATACATTAAAGTAGAAATATCCAGATAGAAAATTGGATTTATAAAACAAATCTGTCCTATTTTAACAGCAATATGTAGAACAAAAGAAAAGAACATACAATATTTTTGTTTCTGGGTAGCAGAATTGTCAATAACCAACAGTTCTGTTCTTATGCTGGGGATGTAGCTCGGTGGTAGAGCCTCTACCTTAGCCTGTGTGAAGTCCTGTGTTTGATCCTTACCACTGCAAAATAAACAAATAAGTAAATAAATAATAAGTAGTTTTTGTACTTGCCAAATCTGTTTTAAGAGGGAAATGTTTATAAACACTGAATTCTATCTTTTGGAACAGGAAAAATAGATAACTCAGTTTTAAAACAGTAAAAAACATACAATTTAAAACCCACTTTTTTCTTTTTTTTTTAATGTGGTGGTCCTGGGCTTCCATCCATTGAGATTCTGGCTGATCCCCCCCAGCATGGTAATGTGTTGATGGGCCCTGTCTCCTTAGTAACAAGCATGCATTTTGTGAGGGATCTCTGGAAAAGACATGAATCCAAAAGAGAGAATCAGGCCTTGACTTGGGGTTTTGCTAGCCATCACTGCATTGCTCGGGAGGTCAACCCCCCACCACTACCAACAAGTCTGACTTTTGGTAACTGACAAACAGGAAAAGGAAGCAAACAGCCTCCACATAGCCCAGGTTGAGTACAGATGGTCCAAAAGCAACAAGTTTATTCTGTAACGTTGCCAAGGCAACGACAGCTGCTTCTGGCATCTCAGACGGTGGGAGGAGGGGGAAACTGGAAATAAAGAGGCAAGATGACCCTGTAAATCTTTCTAGGGAAACAGGAGAGAAGATTGTAAAATAGCAAATATTTTCTGGGTGAACCTACTCCAAGTGTCAGCAATGAAAGGCAAATGATGTTTTTCACATTATAATCTGCCTAAAACCAAATGGGAGCCCAATGCCACTTGTCATATTGTCATTTTCCCTTCCACATCTCCAAACAGCTCTGGACAGGCTTTCATACAGCTTTAGCCCGTTGAGTGTTAAAACACATGGACGTTTTTCTGTGACAGTTGCTGCGGTACCTATTCACATGGTTGAAAGATGCTTATTATATTTTTACTGTGTCTGGACGTGAGAGGGAAGAAAAGAGGGGAGGAGTAGCTTTGGTGTTGCCTCTCCTCCTCCTCCTTCTCTTCCTCCTTTTTTCTCCTCCTCTCCTCGCTTTAACTCCCACTTCCAAATCTTTTCATCTACAGAGGAAGAGGATGAAGGGAGAAGGGAAGGAGAACAGGCTTGGGCAATGTGTGTTTCACCCTGGGGAGAGCCCCCACCCAGCTGCACTGTAGAGGGCTGTGGGGTGCCTGGAAGGGCTGAGTGAGGGCTGTCCAAGCCTGCCAGAGCCCTGCTCTACAAGCAACAGGCCTTCCAGAGGGCCGCTGGAGCGGACCAGAGGGAAATGGAACCCATTGGTGTGCATCGAAATCATCCTCACGCTGGAGAAACTGAGAGGTCTGACTCACCGTCTCATTTCCCTTCTGCACCCATTTAGTGCATTCAAAACCTGCAACAGCCTGCGTGGTTCTTACCTGCTCTGAAGTAGAGAGAATTTATGGCCCTGACTGTGTCCAATTGGGACTGAATTTTATTTTTTAAATGCCAAACCAGTATAACACCAAGCAAGGTAGACTGAACATGAGGCAGGTCAGGGGAGCTTGGATCTGAAGTCAACCTTGCTGCTCAATGCTATGTCGTAGAAGGCTGGAGGGAGGCAGCCCAGCCTTCCAGGCTTTAAACAGGGGCTTAGTGTTGGGTTATGGATTTGGCCCAGCACCTGCACTGAACGATTATAGTCGTTCCCATTTGAAAATGTCTTTGAAAACTGGGATGCTTACCAGTGCTTGCTTCTTGGGTTTAAAAAAAAAGAGTAGATAAGGTAGGAATTCTGACCAGAAAACTGTTAGAAATTGGCAATGGGCCTATGTTAGTCAGAGTTCACCAAAGGAAAAGAACCAAGAGCATATGTGTGTGTTGAGGGAGTGAGGGGTAAGAGATTGATTCTGACTAATGTGACTTTGGAGGCTGACAAGTTCAAGTTCTGCAGTCAGACAGACTAGAGACCTAGGGAAGAGTTGAGACTGCAGTTCAAGTCCAAAGGTCAATTGCAGGCAGAATTCTCTTTCCTTGGGGAGATCAGTCTTTTTTTTCTTAAGGCTTTCAACTGCTTGGTGAGGACTATGCACATTATGGAAGGCAATCTGCTTTTACATGTTAATCTTATTTTTAAAATACTTCATAGAAACATCTAGGATCTTCTTGGAACAACTATTTGGGTACCGTGGATACCCAAGTTGACACATAAAAGTAACTGTCACAGGGCACCTTCGAGTACTATCTCACTGTTGGTTCTCTTTATTCTGTGAACCTCTCAACAAGTCAGTAGCTATGACCCTGAAGAGTCACTTGCTCAATGAATGGGGCTCTCCTTGTGTAGTACTGACATGGTTTCCACCTAGTGTCTGGGACCAGATCTTAATTATCATTTTTTGTTTTTGTTGTTTGTTGAAAACAAAAACCTTGCTGTGCAATCTCACTTTTTTAGAAGCACAATGCTATATAAACACAAGGTATCTGTTTTTAAAACAGGAAGGAATCTCCAAACCACATATCTCTGAGGATGACACCTCGCTCTTTTCTCTCTTTCTTCTGAGCAAAATCTTACCAGGTCTTGACAGCCCATCTTGGTTATTCCTCCAGTTTATGGTTGCCTGCCCATCTTCCTTTGTGTGGAGCACACTAGCAGTGCAGAGTTCTTTCTGTAACCTGCTGTCAGAAAAAGAATATATCCTGGCATGGAGGCCAAGGGCAAAGATGACAAGAAGAGGTTTTGGAAGGTGTCCTTTGTGGGTCAGGAAAAGAAGTGTTCTTAGACTGTGCTTTGGAAAGAGCAAGTCAGAACAGTATTCCTGGAGTAGTCTAGAAGTGCATAACAAATGCCTCAAAGATGTGTGTGTACTTAGCAATTTCACTCTAAGCAACTTATCAGAATATTACAGTTAAATTAAAATTACAGAAAAATTACAGATATGTGCAAAATACATGCACAAGGGTGTTCATTACAGCATTTTTCTAATAGGGAAACGCTGCAAGCCACCTAAGTGCCCCACCATCTATTGTATCAATTAAGTGAGTTACAGTCCATCTTGAGACTAGAATGTCTAACCATTAAAATAACAAAATTATGATGTGCATGTGAATATATAATGAATATATAGGCATACATTTATGTGTTTAAAATAAAGGGGGGGAGAGGAGATAAAGAAGAGTAATAGAGGGGGTGAATTTGATCAAAGTACATCATAGATCACATTGAAGCCCTTTGTACAATTGATATGTGCTAATATAAAAGAGAAAAAATAAAAAATAAAGCGGGAAGTGCTGTTCGGCCCATGAGGGCATCTGGGAGGAAATTTTTTCTTTATATTACCTGTTATTTTTCACCCTGCATTGGCATTTAAACATCAGTGGTGATGGTAACCTCTCAGATTGATTTTCTGTGTCCTCTTGTAAAAAAGAAAGTCTTCTCAGACACCAGCACCACAGAGCTCTTTGTGATCAGTCTGGCTCAGGTAATACCATCAGATGCCCTGAAACCCTTCCCTTATTATCCTAAAGACAGTACTTCTTTGAGATTTTTAACCTAAATGTCATAAAGAAAGTTCTGGAGCTAATGGCAAAATCCAGAAATCAGGCAAATAAAAACAGTATGAGAAACACTGAGTGTGCATGTCGGTGTGTGTGCGTGTGCGTGTGCGTGTGTCTGAGTGAGGTGGGCTGTTTCTTTTCTTCCTCTGAAGCCCCTAAAATCTGATCTTTTCAGTATATGTAATAGCAGCACTTGAAGTGATGCTATTTCTTGTGAATGCTAGGGGAGTTCACCCTGAGTGCTCGTGGTGTAGATAACCCAGCAAACAGCCAGCACTTTCCAGATTGCTTGCTGCAAAAATATCAGTGTATAATCGCGTTACCCTGTTCTTCTCTTGGACTGCTGACTCGTAATCAGAGATTGAATCTCCTGACTGCACAAATATTAAGAGTCCTTGAAGTGGTCTCAGACCTTTAGATCCAGAAACGCAAAGCAAAAGGTCAAAAGTCACTGTGTTTCTTAAACTACAGGAAACAGTGAGCTCACACGGGGGGAGGGTGTTTGTGGAGGTGGCAAGTTCTTCTCTCGCTGGGTATCCACCTCCCCAGCACCTGCGAGCTCCCATATGCATCTCTCTCAGGGCATTTGCCACATCCTACCTTGTGTTTTAGCAGTATCACAGTGCTTTCTAGACTCTTACTAGACTGCACACTCCTGAGAGCACCAATGGTCTCTACATCGGTATTGGAATGGACTGTACCTAGTTTTTTGTTTGTTTGTTTTTTGCAGCTGGGCATAGTGGTGTAACTCTGTGATCCCAGCAATGCAAGAGGCCACAGGTAGAAGGATTGTAGTCCCAGGCCAGCCCCAGCCAAGTGAGGCCCTACCTGAAAAGATAGCTAAAGAAAAAGGGGCTGAGGTATGGCCTAAGTGGTAGAGCAACTGACCAGAAAGCATGAGGCCCTGAGTTCGAACCTCAGTACTGCAAAAAAAAAAATTACTTCCACTGACAGAATATGTAATTGGAGCTCTTTCAGAAAAACAAAAGTCAAGTTTTCAAATTCCTAATGGCTCAATGGTTGTAATTCTTGAGAAAGGAGTCAGCACTGACATCACAGCATTGATGCTTTCTCACTCTGCTCTTCCCAGAAGAAAAGGTGGGTTTAGCGATGCAATCAAAAAGGATGATTGTTTAAGAGCCTGTTCTCCAGGTGCGATTCTGCTAAGTCAATGTCGCTTTGCACTTTGCTGCTAACATGCTGTCTGATGATGGAGTGGGATTCAGTATTTCCCCTTCCAATCTGTTAAATGGGTTCATAAAATCAGTCATGTTATGTGCTCAACACTGCTGAGAGGTAAAATATTCGTATTTTAGAATTTTGGGACTGAAGGAAGTAAGTTTTCATAGGTCAGAAGGAATAGTATAATTCATTTAAAGTATCCTTTCTGCAGAAAAAATTACCTTCTACCACTCCAAAAGATTCAAGGACATCATCATCATCAGTGACCATAACTCCTCCTCATCTCTCTGTCCTTCTCCTCCTCTTCCTCTTCCCCTTTCTCCTCCCCTTTATCTTTCCTCCTTTTTTCTCCTCTTCCTTCTCTCCCTTCTCCCCTTCCTCTTCCTTCCATCATCAGCCACAACCTTTACCAAAGGCCCTGTGTACAGGGAACTGTGCCAAGTGTGTAAAATGAATACACAGAAATTCGTGTGGCCTTGGAACTGTTTTATACTATGGACAGAATTAGAGACATCCAAATGACACCCTAGCAGTTGTTGCTACCTGCAGGACATGCTAGAGACATTAATAAGATGCACCACAGTTTCCTGGCACCACACCCCTTTTCCTCTCCCAGGGCTTAAAGCATGGCCAGAGGCAAGCTCTGGGTATTTCTATTAATGGTGATGAGGCATCCCTGATGGAGGCTCCTGGGAGGGGATGCTGCCCCTCTAATTAGGTGGTGCCCTTCCCAAGCTCCCCCAAGAAGTGAGAGGTATACACTTCATCACACATACCAGCCATTCCTTCTCTACTCTTGGCTGCCCATCAGTGAAGGAGCTCTGCCTCACATTTAAATGGAGCCTCACACATTGCCCAAATCACCGGGCCAAACCTGCTAGGAATCATAAAAACTGAAAATGCTTCAAGGAGTGAGTTATATATGGCAATGAATTCATATACTCCGTGTACCTCCTCTTTCCCTTCCATTATGTTAATTCTTCCAACTCAATAACCTAATTCCTTTCCCCCTACCACACACATTTTTCTTTTTTCCTGGTAAGGAAGCTGATTGATGCTGAAGTCAGAATCTATTCAATTTTGTGATGGTCTAAGTACTCAAGGCAATTGGTGGGCAGCTGCCAGTGGCTGTCATCAGCCCGTGCTGAAGCAACCCCCACATCTTCAGCAGTTAGGGCTGCTGGTGTGTGCGAGGTGTGCATTGAGGACTTTGTTTGCATGTGGCTGCTTGCCCTGGACAAATGCCAAGGTCAAGAAATCTATAGAGGGTTATCCTAACATTTCCTCTTTGATTTGTCTCAACCTGTCTTTGTGCTGCCCTGGGGAAGTGCCGTCCCAGCTTGTTGGCATTACTCTCTCTCACACACGCCGCCTGGACACGATGCTTATTTATTATTCAATTATTAGAGTTATTGGATGTGCTCATGGCTTATTACCCTCTGGGTGCATTTACAAGTAGGACAGGAAAAAGCCACAGCAGCTTAATTTCCATTTTCACCAAGAAGTCCGCACCTACTATGACACATACTGTGTCTTTGTTTAATAAAGCTTTTATGACATACTTATCTTCTCAGACCTTAATTTTCTTTTTAGAAGCTCGCAAAATGCTCACATGAGCCCTCCCTATAAAGTCAGTTGGAAGCAGGCATTGCTAATCAAGAAGCTGATAATGGCCAAGGGCCCCAGCTTATCAAGAGAGGGCCCATGAGCTGAACTCTCCCTAGAAGGTGATATGTGGCTCTGATTGGGCCAACATTTGTTAACAGATGGTCTCCTTTCCTTCTTTGGTCTTTCTCTCTGAAGTTTGTTCTCTCTCCACAATTTATGGACAAAGACACACACACACACACACACACACACACAGCTGATCTATTGTAACCTTCTCCCCACCACCAAAGCAAAGAAACACTAACAGTTTTCTGAAGGGGTTGGATTTATGTCATCTCATTGGCTCCTCCATTGTGGGCACCTTTAGAAGACAGAAAGGCCCTAATTCATTGCGTTTCTTATATACCCTGATGCTAAACAAAGGCCCTGGTATCTACAGCTATCCCAGGATGGTCTTCTGCCCATGGAAGGTGACCAGGTATTTATAACATTGCACAACATTTCTCCTTCCTACTTAGAAAGAGGAATACCAGAGTGAGAATAAATAATAAAGCCTAACTTTTATTATTCTGGTTGAAATTTTCAGTTGATTGTGAAGGAAGTAGGGAAAGTGGGGAGTTTCTGTAGTTTCTTCTTCCTCCTTTCTTCTCACTCCTGTCCTTGCCCCATCCACTCCACCCCTGGATTAGGCTGGAATCCCAGTCCCACACCCCTGCAGAGGACACCTGGAGTCAGATGATGTTCTGCCTTCTGGCACCTCATAGTGAAGGCTTTCACCCTATCTACCACCTAGGTATGTACGAGAATGATGCTTTGTGCTCTACCTCCTTGTGGCTGGAGACTTGAGCTGCCAGTAGCTACCTCTGATCTCGCTCAGAGAATAATGCCTGGATGTTCATCCACTTACCCTTTCAAAGCTTGAATAGAGTGAGTTTTGGATGTACTCAGAAGTAACCAAAGCTCCCTTCTTCTGGTCATTTTCTTAAAAAAAGGATCTGGGAGCAGCCTGTCCCAGGCTGAGGCCACCGACAATAGCCCATCTGGGGCTCTGAGGGAGGGTTAAGGATGACAGAAAAGCACTGCCACGCTCCCACTATGGCCTGTCTAAGTCTGGCACCAGTGTGGAAATCACCATTTGCTGAACTTAGGAGTCTTTGGGAAGGTCAAGCAACAAGAATGTCCAGCGACTCTGAAAAGGCATGAGACCATCCAAGCAGGTGTCTGCTCTCCTCTAAGAAAAAGCGTGATTTGTATGGATTTGAGTCCAGGGAGCTGGCTTCTTCTACCCAGGGTCACACTCAACCTTGAAAGCACTAAAACTGAAGCAGTGGTGAGGAATGTTGTGGGCAACTTAAGCACTGAAGAAGTGGGCACTGCTTGTCTATTGATTCCTTCCACTGCTGCTCTGCCATCAGGCCAGCAAGAGGCTCTCTCATCCACCTGCCGCTCCCTACACATAATTTCCCACCACAACAGAACAGCTCTGAACAAAGTGCTCTTTGTGGGATGCTCCATTAACAGCACCATTGCTATCTAAGCGTTCCTGGTCGTTCAGGTGCCACCCCACCCGTGTGGCGCAATTCTCCCTCCCCACTGCCTCTGTGCAGTTGCTTATTTCCTGAGGACACACTTTCATTTGTCTCTTGAAAATACTGTTATTCCACCCCAGAAACACAGCCCCCAAACTGTTGCATCTAGTCTTTTATTATTATTATTATTATTACTTTCAGCTCTTTGAATCAAATGATGAGGATGCTGGATTCTGAAGTCTTCAGTCTTTTCCCAGAGGAGAGGCTTAGCCATTGAAATGCAAATGGAAGATCAAGAGGTAAATCCCTTCTGAGAACTAGGGCTGTCCTTGCCACACTGGGCTTTGCCAAATTCTCCAAATAGCCTTTGTGATGGGGAGGGGAGAGGGATGTTGATATTTCTCACTAGCCTAAAGCAACGTTTCTTAAAGGTTGCAATGTTTCTTGTAGCTTGTAATTCATTAGTGGGTTCTGAGATTAGTTTAGTAGTTTACAACTGGCATTGAAAAAATAGAATTGAACCAAATAGAATAAAAACTAGAAGAGTGCATTCATGTCATAAAGGTCAGCTTCTTTGTGATACTTTTGTTCTAATATGTTCACATGCAAACAGATATATGGATGTGTGTATTGAGGTGAGACAGAAAATGTATTTGTTTCTTTTATAGCCTTTACTTTCATTGTAAAATATATTAAACTCCCAGTTTAATATATCATATATATGTATATATATATATATATATATATATATATATACACATATATATTTGAGACTAATGAAATTTTTGACTAAGAAACCTGATTTCCTGCCACTATAGGGCCAGTACCTCCAAAGCCGTCTCTGAACCCTCCTCACTTGTTTCCTCCCCCTTCCCCCATCCTGACTTTCATGATAATAACCCCATGCTTTTCTTTATAACTTTACCATACTTTTGTACATCAGGATGGAGAGACTGTAGTTTGTCCTGCCTTTGAACTCTACATAACTTCCTCTGAGATTTGCCTCTTCAGTTCATCAATATGTTTGTGAGATTTATCCTCTGTTGGTGTGGCAGCTGTGACAATTCATTTTCACGGCTACATAGCACCGCTTTCTATGACTGCACCATGGCTAAGGGACCTGGATCTTGTTCCAAGGTTGGGTGTTTACAAACAGTGCTGCTTTATTTCCTTGGCATGCCTGGAGTTTCTCTAGTTATACAGGAGGAAGATGGTGGGTCTGTAGTCCTTGTGTGTTCAGCCTGACGAGGTGGAACCCAATATTTGCACCCATTTTTCCCCCCAACAGCCCACACATGGTTTTGTTAACATGTATTTCTGACTATGAGTTGTGGTTGAAAATGTTGGAAAAAGAAGGGTACAGCCTTACAACAGAATCTTCCCTTTGCCTTTGTGCGTCTCTGTGTGAGAGGGAATAGGTTAGAAGGGAGTTGGGGGCAGAAGAAAGGACACAAGTGCTCTCCTCTGCGGAGTAGTTGTTACCGCCATGCCTGGAGCTCAGAACCTTCGAACCTACCATCAAATTCTTCACATCAGCTCTATGACATATGGTTAATCCCACTGGAAAGACAATGAAACCAAGGCCCAGAGAAAAATAACACACCTAAGGTCATGTAGCCAAGAATGTGCTGAAGCTGGAATCTAAACTAGGCCCATCTGTCTCCAAGGCTGACCTTGGGAGTTCTTCTGGGCACTCTGGCACCTCTACTCTGTGTTCCTTGGCCTCGTTGGCATCTGGCCTTGGCCTCAGCTGCTTTTGACATCACTGTGAGGGAGCACAGTTCGTTCCAGGACCTCCCTCCTGGAATATCCTGGCCTCCCACCTGGGCATCAGCCCCACGCAGCCCTCCAGATAATTAGCATGCCACAGTCTGCTGCCTCACTGAGGCTCTGCCACCACGACTGTGCTCAGACTTCTTTCATTCATGGACTGTGAGGTCTCGAAGTCTCTCATTCTCTAGACGAACTTTCTCCTCTGAAAGTTTAAGTGTGTCAACTCACACACAAGGAGTTGAGTTTTAAAAGGGATCACTCCTTAACTCCATCAATCTATTCTCTAATGGTGACATTTCAGCTACTTGAACTGGCCATTCAGAGAGCTGAGTTTGTAAATCAGGAGTCCTGATCAAACCTTGGTCATGTATTGACAGAACAAAGTGGGCCTGTGGTATTCCAATGGCAAAATTGTGCCTTGAGTGAAACTTGATCACTAGCCTTGCATTTGCCATTCATACTCCATCAGGATTCTTTGGGGTTCTCTCTTAAATAGCCCCCCAAACTTCTCTGACAAGATCTAAAATGTCAAGTTATAGCCAAAGAACTATTCCCCTTCCTTTAAAACAAAATCCAAGATGGAAGGGAAACCAGAGAAAGGATGTTCCTTCATTCATTCATTCATCACCCATTTCCTGAGCACTTTCTGGAATGGTGGAAGATAGGAGGTGTTAGGGTGAGAGGAGAATAATGCATGGCCCATTGTCTTGAGGAGTTGGCAATCTGGTTTGGGAGACAGATATGTAAATTATTAAGCATAACCAAGTATTGTGGTTGTTATAAATGCTACATACTCTTTCCAGTTCTTTGCTTTCTGGGCACACAGAATGATTTTATTTCCTGACTCTTGTGATTGAGTGGGACCACATGACCAGTTCTGGCCAATGAGATGTAGAGGTAAGGCTGTGCTTCACAGAGGGGCTAAGCATTTAATTGCCTGATTGACCCCAAAGTGCCCTTTTCTGTCTGACACCACAGTGAGAGAAGCACAGGTGGCAGCTGCTTTGTTATCCTGGGTCCTGATATAAGGACGACCTACAAGAGAGTCGCTAGAAACATGGAAAAAAAAAAAAAGATGTAGTTTTAAGTGGCTGAGTTAGAGGAGCTGTGCTGTTACTGCAGTGTAACCTAGCCCATCCTCATTGACACAAGCGTGCAAGTACATTCATCCATTCTAAGTGTTATTTTGATGTGCCTGACACAGAAGGAAGTTTTCTTTTTCCAAGACATTCTCCTGACCATTGAGAAGCCAGATATGGAGGAAGAGTCTTAGAATGTTCTGAAAGCCCTAATAACCCATGCTATAGTGAATATATTTAGACAGATTAGTCAATTACCAGCCAGAGCTTTGATTTCTATAGCACTGCTGGAGGCAGAGAAGCCACAGTGGTTAGCAGACTTAATTAGTAGCTCAAGACTGAGATCATTTAAGCAGCCAGTGGGCAAGATAAAATCTCAGGAAGACCTGACCACCTAAGATGGAGACATTGTGTTATCCTGGGAAACTAAAGGAGCTTCCATTTCATCACCTGGGGTTCACCCTCAAAGGGCAGCCCCTGTGCAATAGGACTTAGATTCAGGGAGCCACCTTGCAGAGCTGACCCTTGGGGACTGTGCCTCAGACCCTCAGGTCCTGGTCCTTCAGCTGCTGGGCAGCAAGGCCCTGCAGAGCCCTGCCTGAGAGACCAGAACCCAGGTGTACATGGCACTGGCCCCTCTAGCTTTGTAGTCCCTGATGTCACAGGGACCCTGTCTCAAACAAACAAAAGGAATAGGTTCACCTGATTGTGGGGGCTTGCAAGTCTGTAAGGCAGAAGCTTTTTGTTTTTTTCTATATATTTCTTTTTTATTTTACTTTTTAAGTCGCATACGTTGATAGTATAGGGAATTTCATTGTGATGATTCATTCCATAGACACCTACAGTGTACTTTGAATGAGTTCACCCCTCCTTTGTACTCCCTTACCCTCTCCCTCCTCCCACCTTTTTAAAGCAGCATTTTGTGGGTTTCATCGCGCTATCTTCATATACATGTGTCTGTGCCTGTGTGTGTGTCTGTTTGACATACTTAGATCCTCTTCACTCTGAGCATCCTTCCTTTTCTCCTCCCCCTCCTGCTGACCCTCCCCCAGAGGTTCCCCCTTTTACATTCATGTCCCATTATTATTGTAATCACCATTATAGATCTAGGTTCCACAAATGAGTGAAAACATGCAATTTTTTGGGTTTTTGAGCTTGGTTTATCTCATTCAACTTGATGATCTCCAGTTCCATTCAGGCAGGATTTTTGTGTCTTGAGGCAGATTCCTTTTTCAGGAAACCTACTTTTGAGACTATTGTAGACTGAATTGTGTTCTCCCAAACTTCTTACGTTAAGCCCTAACTTCTGATGTGATTGTATTTGAAGACAGGGTCCTTAAAGAGGTAATTAAGTAAATGAGGTCACAAAGGCAGAGCACTAATCCTCTAGATGTGTTGTCCTTATAAGAGGAAATCACATCAGAGAACAGGCCGTGTGAGGACACAGAGGAAAGAGAACTCAGAAGACACCAAACCTGCTGACACTTTGATTGTGAACTTTGAGCCTCCAGAAATATGAGAAATAAATTCCTGCTGTTTTAAGCCCCCCAGTCTGTGGCCCACCCACATTGCTGAGGGTAATGACCTTGCCTAAAGTTAGTGGATTGCAGATGTCAGTACCTTCACTGCAATTTGTAAGCTGTGTTTGTCCAAACCACTGGGTTTTGCAGCCTAACTCCCATCAGCAAACACATGAACACTTCAGCAGCAAGATGAGCAAGTCTTCACATGAAGCGAGGTTCTGACTGTCATGAGCCTCCCTTGACTTCAGGTAAGGTTTGCTACCAGATGAATTATAAAATGATTGTTGTTTTTGGAGCTTGGGGATAGAGATTAGAGATGGAAGGACACCAAAATTAATTTCACTTATTTCCTAGCTTAGATTCTGGCCAGACTGCCTTGCCAAGGCATGTCAAAAGAACAGTGATAATAATGGTTATCATTTGTAGCTATGTAGCACTCTGACACATGTTAAATAACACATGGTGAATACTATCCCATTTTACAGACCAGGAAACTAAGTACAGAGAGGGAATGTCATTTGTTCTGAATCACATAGCTGCAAAGAGGCAGTGCTTTGTACAGCTCCTAACCAGCTCTCTTTGCTGCCTCCTCCCGTGAGAGGGTATGTTAAGAAATAAAAAAAGTAAAACTACTCAGAAAACAGAGAGAGTCCAAACCCTGCAGCTTTTATCACTACTGAACCACCAGCACCCAATAAAGTCCTTGCATTTTGACTTGTCAGATCTCTGCAGGAGGAACTTTCTTGAAGATCTGGCAATCTCTCATATCATACCACTGCCTTCCTTTCATACCCTCAGTGAACCCCCTTAACTGCCCAACACTGGCAGTAAGCCTCCTCCTAGCACCAAAAGGCCTCCAGGACTTGGTCTCAACCAGCTGATTGGTTCCTCAGCACTATACTTCACGGGTGCTTTGTGGCTCCCATTTGCTCTACCTGAGCTAGAAAAGCCTCCTATGTGTGCTATGGCAGTCCCTCTGAGGTGGCTCAATGGAGCAGGATGGAAGCAGGAGGGTTCTGGTGTCCCACTGGCCTTATTTGACCATCTGGGTGGACTACAGGTGGTCACTGACATGCTCCAAGTCTTTCACTTGTGTAGGACATGTGTAGAATTACGCCTATGGCACAGGGTGGGTGTGAAGAGCCTGGCTGCAGTACAAGTTCACATGTGCCACTAGGGCGGGATGAATGAACTCACAGCTCTTGCACCTGGTGTCCTGGCCTCACATTCACTCCCTGGACCACAGTAGCTACTTAATGGCAGCTGGCACCTGTCCTGTGTATTGGTCAGAGTCCCCCCTGGTGTTCTCTTTTCCTTTCAGCTCTTTCTGGTTTTATGATTGACATAATTTTTCTGGGCACAGAGCTGGAACTGAAATGCCACACGCCTGAGAAACATTGAACAGCATCTCCCTGAAACCCTGAAATTGGTTTTTTTTCCCTTCATTTTTAATTTAAAAAAAACAAACATCCAAACCCTGAAGTGGAAGATTCATTAAATAATTTACTGTACTTGCCATTTTAAGTGATATTTAATACAACCCTGCAAGCCACCCTTACAACAAAAATTTTCCTAGAAGCTCTCTAGAGGGCATGCTACATGTGAGAGGTGGTCTTCTGCCTGGGGTGGTGTGCAGGCAGTAGCTGTGTCCCCAGAAGGGGGTGTCTGGATGGTACCAGAAGCCCTCAAAGATTTTCTAGCTCTGACAAAAACCAACATGAGAGACACTGTTGTCTAATGACTTTGCAATTCCCTGGAGATTAATTTACCTTCAGGGTAAAATAGAGAGACTTCAGAGAGAAATTCAAATGCCTGTATGTTAAAGGTAGCCTGAAGCCTTACAAGTGTAGTATGTGTGTAAGATCCTAGTTCAAGGAGATTTAAACAAGATTTGTGATCTGTGGGATTTAAAGACTTTTCATTCCCCTCATTGGCTTTTCAAAATTTACAGCACCTGTTTTTCTTTGCAGAGCTTGCATTAATGTCCCTGTTAGTAACAAAGAACCCAAATGAATTTCATTCTTACTCAGTGCATCAATTGAATTCTATATTATCATTATTGTTTAAAATGAAATAAAATACTCAGGAATCCATGTGATGCTTTTTTAAAAAAAAAAAAATGTTGTGGTTGTTAGGAAAAATGCCACTCACAAAGAAAGCTCACGAGAAAAGTCTCACGTCCAAGAGCAAAGTTTAATGGCAAGCTCGAACCGCCAGGCTGGCCGGGGAAAGATGGCGCAGCACAGTCTCTGGGCCAGGCATGGCTTTTAAAGAAGGGGGAGGGTAAGGAAGTTAGTGCATGTGTGGTAGTCTCTGGTAGGGGTGGGGCTGTCTCAGAGCTTGGGAATTTCTGTTAAGGGTGGGGCAGCCATTTTGGCCACCAAGTCACAAAATAGCGACATTATTACTCTATCATTCCCCCATTTTTTCTTTAATAATGATGGGGATAGGGGCTGAGGATCGGGAGTTGGGGCAAAACATTGGCCTCTTAGCTGCTTCCTGCTGGCAGTGGGGCACCGTATGGGGTGAGATCTTCACACTCCTGTGGCGTCCTGGTGGGGGCCCTCATAGCAGTCCTGTGGATGGTTTTGGAGAGGTTGATATCCCTGGAGATACAACTGGTTAAACTTTTGATTAGCAATAGCAGACATGCAGTATGATACAAGGGAGGAAGTTTAAAAATAGGAGAGCAAGAGCATAGGCATTAGGATGGGCATTGGCCAGGAGAACCACTGTGAAATGTTGTTCCCTAGAGGATTCCAAGAGTCCTCCAACTCCCTTCTCCATTTTTCTAATTGTTCCTTGAGAGGTGTCACCACTGGGGGATCCCATTGAGCTTGACAGCAGTGGGTGTTGTGAGAATGACCAGATGAGGGCTGGTCCACCAAAGTCCCAATGGAGAGGGTAGAAGATCCTTTAGGAGAACAAGATCCCCTGGGTTAACTGAAATTGTTATAGGGTGAGGCAGGATCTGGTCTTCATGCTCTCTGAGAAGTTCCCTGAGAAGGGTAATAAGGTAGATAGTCAGCCAGAGGAGCAGGGTGTGTTGGAGGCAAATTTATTAGAGGGAGCATAAATAGGTGTCTGCTAAGGGCTGCATATCCAGGGATCCAGATTCTGCAAAATCCTGTAACTCCCAAGAAAGTTCTAAGCTGCTTTATGGTATGGGGAGTGGGAAACAGAGGATTGGGTAGATTCCCTCATGACTCAAGGAGTATTCTGTCCGTCTAAGGCCACACCTAGGTAGGTGAGCTGTGGGAGGCAGGGGTTGTCAGGATTTAAGTGTAACACTCTTGGATAAAAGAGAGCTCTAGCTCATTTTTAATATAACTTTACATTTTTAACTTTGTAAATATTTGTCCCATATTTAGATAAAGTATAGCCACAACAGTGTTACAAGGTGGTCATTTAAGACACATGAGCAAATACAGTAAATGGACTCTGATTTAGTAGTACTTAAAGCTTGACAAGATCAACAGAAAACACAAATAATTTCTTTGATAAAATCTTTCTCTGTAACAGTTTTCTGTAGATGTTACTCAGAGCAGAACAATATTAAGATAACCTTGTTATTTTATAGACATAGAGAATTTGATTTTAGTTTGACTTGACCCTAAAAAAATTCTTTTAGGCAACTCTTAGATTATAGTCAACTTTAACTTTATTACACACTGAAGCTTTTTATTATACCCTTTTAAAACTTACTCAGACCTTTATATAACACACTAAACCCTTTGATGGCTTGTCCTTGTCCCTCCTATTTGAAACAATCTTTAGGACAAACCCTTCCTATTCCTTTTTCCTTTAACTTCTCAAAAAATACATTCACTACCTATCTATATCCTCTCCAGTTGTTCACTTTGTAACTTGTATTTTAAAATTAACTTTTATAAGAATTTTAAATTTATTATAGGGGCTGGAGCAACTCATTAGTAGCCCTTGTTGTTTTAAGGAATTTATGATGGGCATAAGGCCTCATCTCCCTCAGGCTTGAGGGGATATTGTTTTGGGTGTGGAAACTGTGAGGGATTTTTGAGCTTTATTTGAATAGGGAGGGCCAGCCTGGCTCACCCTACACTCATTCCATCAGTCCACACTGTGGGATCTATTTGTTCCTGAAGGAGGGGGCAGAAGAGATAGCTGCCTGGGGGGGAGGAGAATTTGAGCTTTTAGTTGAGATAGATAGTAAATCCCATCCCAGCAGAGTCACTGGAGTTTCAGAAACTATGAGGAAAGAACGACAGAAGAGGAGGTCTCCCCAAGAGCAGGCCAGAGGCCAGGTAAAGTAGCGCTCTAAGGGCTGGCCAGATTTGCCCCGAACAGTAACTTTTGTCATTAGACTGGGGACCTGGAGAGAAAGGTAGGACAGAGAAATGAGCTCCACTGTCTAGCTGGAAAATGATCTTTTGTTTTTCTGCCATTATGGCTACCCTGAGGCTCCTCAACATTGATGCCAAGAAGTGGAGCATGGATAGGGGGCCGGGATCCATCAATCCATAGGGGGTGGCACCACACCTTCCATCTGGAGGTGGGGGCACTTAGACCTCCAGTGGTTACCCTTGCAGAGGGCAGGGTCCTGGTTGGGGGCAGGGCTGTCTCCCGGGCTGTCCCCCTTAAGCGTTCTCTGAAGAAATGCCCCTTCTGTCCACCATGGTAGTAAGTTCAAGATGCAGGCCCCAGTCAGGTGGGGGCAGCAATGAGGTCATGATGTCTCTTATCTTTTTCTCTCCTGTTAGTAATGTCCTGGACATACAGACATAGCTAGACATACAGACATGGCTAGCTGTATTAGTTGATCCAATGACTTTTCTCCTTCAGCCACAGACTGAGTTTTTTGTGAATATCTGGGGCTGACTGCATTAGAAATTTATCTTTGAGGAGAACCTCTCTAACCTGTGACTCTGGGTCCACTGTGGTATGCTTTCTGATAGCGTCCTTAAGATGCTGCAGAAAAGTAAGGGGGTTTTCTTCAGGGCATTGCTATAAAGCAAAGTTGTTATTTCACATTGACACCTGACACTCTGGAGAGCAGGTCTTTGAACCATTCTGGGCCTCAGTTTCCTCACTTGAAGAATGAGGGATCTGGTCTAGGTTAAACTACTTTCTTCCACTATGAGATGGCTGAAGTGACATTAATGCCACTTATCTTTCTTACTATTTCTTTTTTTTTGATTTAGTAATGCTGGGGAATTGAACCCAGGGCCTTGCACATGCTGGGCAGACACTCTCCCACTGAGCTACATCCTTAGCCCCAAATATATAAATATATATATTCTTTTTCCTTTGGCTGTACTGGGACTTGAACTCAGGACTTTATGCCTTCAAAGTGGTGCTCTACTGCTCAAGCCATATCACCAGCCCCTTTTGGTGTAGGTCTGTCAAGGGGACTGTCTGTGCCCCTGCAGGTAGGCACATTTATTCCCTCATTTCCAGGTGCCACTAGTATTGGGGCTCATTGTAAATGATGATTATTTCCAACCTGAGTGGCCTGGGCCAGAACCCATTGCTTTTCCAATGAGGAAAGAGTTTAGTCTAGTAGAAGCATAATGTTTGGATCACAGAGATAAAGGCTTGAATGTATTTGTCTGGGCATCAGTATAACTGTCCAGATGTTTTTTAATTTCCCTTAGATCTGATAACTGGAAGGGGACATAAGATTTGCCTTTTTCCTACCCATTAAGAAGCACCCATTAGGAGGTTCTGAATATTAGGGTGACTTAGAAGGTAGGGCAGAGGGTGGAGCAGTAGGGGTGGGTCTTGTCATTGATAAGGGGCTTTTCTGGTCCTCCTTTCCATGTTTATCCTGTGGCTTACAAAGAATGACCAGTATTTGACTATCTAGATAGCAATTACAGAGCCAATCTGGGTGGTCTCAGAGATGAAAGAAAATTTGTAGAGGGGGCCCTCAGTTCACTTTTTTCCCTTTTACAGACCATAAGGGATGACTAGTGCTAATATTTGGTGGAAATATTTATGCTGAGGCCAAAAGTATAGAAAATTTTAAATGAGAAGTTTAGAGACCACAGTAATGCCCATTTTGCTATTTCTGGGACTATAACCTTGAGCTGATAATTGGCTTACAAGGGGTGGGTCTGGGGGCCTGAGGCATGAGGTGGGGCTGGGAGCAAGACTTGAGCAAGGCACCATGCCCCCCACACACATATACACCTGGAACAAGCGAGCCTGACTGCCTGGCCCTGATCCTGCAGCCTGTCGCCCCTCCTCCCTTCCCGTGTACTCACACTTGCATGCATTTATTCTATGGGAAGTGGCAGCAAGCCACAGCCACTGCCATGTGTGGCTGGCGGCCTAGGGCGTGTGTTGGATCCTCTCTTTGGATTCTCTTAGCTATGGCAGGTGTTCCTGCTGTGCCCAAGGGCCGGCATCCCTGTGCATGAGCGCCCCATTTGCTTTCCCTCCTCTCCTTGTAGAGGTAGAGTTAGGGCATGAGTGGTGGACGCAGTTTCTTTATAAGCACTTTTGCCTCCCCGGTGCCTACCAGCTGATTTAAAGTTGCTTTAGCCCAAGAGGCCTGGCAAACTAGTAGGAATAACTTAAGTCATAAGGTACCATGCTACAAGTTTTTCATGGGAGGCAGGGTCCCAGTAAGCCCAGGGAGGGGAAGACAGACAGAGACAAAGGACATGCGGTGAGACCATGGAGGAAGCAGAAAAGGTGTCCTGACATCTTAGGTAAGGGAGGGGAAGGCAGAGCCTGAAGGCATGACACACGCCTGAGGGATCAGCCATCACCTGTGCCTCTAGGTTGCTCCCATTGACTGGTACTGGAACACTTTCAGCAACATGAAACCTCCACTCCTGGGTCACTGTCTCAGGCAGAAGGGGGCATTAGACAGGGGAGAAAGAGAAGCAGTCGTCAGATGCCATAACCAATTAGAACTCCCCCAATGTAGCATGAGGCATACCTGAATAAACCCCAGGCTTGGTCTCAGCCCACAGAGAGGGAGCATGAGCTCCCCCAGAGCTGGAATCACCTTGAGGCCAGAGTTGGCAAGGAGTGGCTTGACACCATGATGGGAAAGTCCCTCAGGAAGATAGGAAGAGACAGGCAGTGTGAGAAGTGCAAGAAGTCTGCTTACATGGGGAAGGAGGAGGTTCGGGAGAGGAGTTGGTTGGTTTAGAAGCTGGTTTAGAGACTAATAGAACCTGCGCAGGGGAACAGGAAGTACAGAGGGAGGGTTTGGTGCGGAGATAGGAAAAAGATTGGGCGTAGAGTATTTCCATTTACCAGCACACTCACAGAAATTGTATAAATCCCTTAAAATATTGGGATCAAAAGTGCCATTAAGTGGCCATTTGGAGCATTGTCTAATGGATATTGGGGCCATGCCTGATTACAGAGAAAAATGAGCTTTCATGGCTTAAGATCATGCGTTAGGCAAAGGGGCCCAAGATTGGCCAGGAGACATCCCAATGGGGAGTCTGAAGTAATTTGGGACAGTCCAATCTCCATGGTGAGGCCTGACCTGAGGAAAGGATATGACAGGCATCCCCAAAATATCAGTTCCTCAGGAGAGAGTACATGAAGAACACCTGGGAGGAACATCTTCCTTACGGGGGCCCACAGTCCTAGGGGACCCAGTCCCCAGGGACGAGAGCGAGCCAAGACCTAGTGCTAGGATTTCAAAGAAATGAGAAAGAGATCACAGCTCTGCATGCGAGGAGGACTCACCGAGAGAGGACTTTGAGGGAGGATTGACCGGTGGTGGATGGTGATTGGAGGTGCGCTAGGGTGGAAGAAATTCCCTGTGGTGTTTTTTAGGATCAGGGGTCCCAGTAAAGCAGCTCAGATCCCATAGTAAGGAAATGGTAGTTTAAAGAGGGAGAGAGAAAGGGAGACCAGGATGGGGTGGGGGAGGCCGGGAGAGCAAGGTCAGTGCCGGGAGTGCACCCCAATCCGAGTTGCAGCACCAAAATGTTAGGAAAAATGCCACTCACAAAGAAAGCTCACAAGAAAAGTCTCACATCCAAGAGCAAGGTTTAATGGCAGGCTCAAACTGCCAGGCTGGCCGGGGAAAGATGGCGCAGCACAGACTCTGGGCCAAGCATAGCTTTTACAGAAGAGGGAGCTTGAGGAAGTTAGCGCGTGAGCGGTAGTCTCCTGCAGGGGTGGGGCTGTCTCAGAGCGTGGGAATTTCTGTTAAGGGTGGGGCTGCCATTTTGGCCACAGATTCACAAAATGGCAACATTACTACTCTATCAGCAGTAAAATACAAGTAGCACGAAAGTTACCACCTTGACCATTTTTAAAGGTATATAGTTCAGTGACCTTGGGGACATCCATGATCCATGTTGCTATACTATTGGTGACGAAATTTCACTTCCATCCCCACTTGTGTGAGTCTGGACTCACACAAGTGATCACAACAGCATTTTGTTGACTAAGTGATATGTCTACTCATACCATCCCAGCTCTTGAGGGATATTGTGCCTCTATCCCATGGGACTCTCTCCTCCATTCGAAGTAGTTGCTAGCACACTTTTATTTCAGCCAAACGCCCACAGATGCATAATGATGACATACTTTTCTGTAGTTTATAGTCTCTCTTTTTTACACAAAGACTACAAAGGAGAAAAGTTGTAAGAGAGGAAGAACCAACATTGATTGGGTAGCTCTGCAGTCCTCTGGTGCTAAGCGATTTTCAGATGCTGTTGTTTACTGTTTAAGTGTCTTCCACAATAAATGGTTCATCTCATTCAACAGGTGAGGACATTGTGGCCCACAGAGGTTAAGAAACAAAGTCACACAGCTGGGATTGAGCTCCATGTTCAAATGAAAGCAAAATCCAATATGGTACATCTCTTGAGAGAAAAGAAACTGGGGGGATAGGAAGGTTCTAGAAGGTTGCTGAGGAGGGTGAATGAGTGACTAAGAGAGTAAAGAGAGAGCTGATCTACCTGACTAGGAGGAACCAGTCACTGACTCTGCACCTAACACTTACAGGTCTTTGGCTGACTGGAATATTTCTTAAAGGAACACCTCCCCAGAAATGCTCTCAGGCTGCTGTCCCTCTTTGGGAATCTGAATACAGACTAAAGGATTACTTTAGTAATCCTTAAAGGATTAGCATTTTCCTGCTCAAAGAGTCATTTAGAGCCTCAGGCAGAGTTTCTGACTCCATCTCAAATTAAAACATCAGCTATTTGTCAAGACAGATTTTCTTACCAACCGTCTCCCAAAATTGGAATGTTTCTATCTGCATGGAAATGCTTCCCTCAGGAGTTACCATGGCAACCCCTGTGGATGGCACTTCAGATCTGTAAAAGAGACTTCCAAATTGGTGTTGCCACTTGCAGCCACACTGGGTTTTGACTTTAGGTCCTATTGTGAAATTCCAGGAGGAAAACTCACAGATACCAAGGACATCAGAAGTGTCCCCTTGCCTCTGGAGTGGGCTTGCAGCATTGTCACTAGGCTGTGAGTATTTTCATCTGTCCAGGCTCAAGGTCATACACTTAAAAGCAGACTTTTAAGAAAAATAGAAAAAGACTGCTCGCAAGCTAGTGAAGAGGTAGCTGGCTCAATAAAGGTAGATAAAACAAGATAGAGACATTTGAAGGTTTGAAAACTGGGATTTATCTCTGATAAAGGATTAACACAATTTCAAGAAAGCTCAGTGGTTGTGTGTGGTATTTTTTCCCCCTAAGAATGGAAGTATAAACAGCCAGGAGGTTTGAGTTGTATAATTTGACATAAGGAAGGTTTAAAGTTACATTACCTCCCACAAGTCAATATTGTGCCAGTATTTGATCAGTGCCGTGATCCATCTAAAAGTGGCAAATGACATATGTCAGTATTTAAAAGATGTGTGAGGCCAGTTCCCTATGCATGCAGGGTTTTGTGAATGTGTATAGAAAAAGATCTGTGAATGTTGGAGCAACATCAGGCTTTTCCAGCCCCCTGTATCTGGAAGACCTGGTCACGCTGCTTTTTTGCATTGACTGCAACCACGTAGGAAGATTCCAGAAGAGTCCATTTGCTTCCTTCATCCGTTCCTTTTGCTTGATCTCTCAGGTCATCACAACCAGATTACCAGAGCAGGAATGATGTGTCTCCTGCACCAAGGGACTCAGGAAGTACTCAGAAGCCCCAGAGTCTTGGAAAATGGAATATACCTTTGTCATAAACTCATGCATTGGTCATCGGGGGTGGCTATGTCAAAGGACCACACACTGCATGGCATAAAAGAATAAAAATTTATTCTTACTGCTCTCAAATCCAAGCAGTCTAAAATCCCAGTGTGGGCAGGATTGGCTTCTTTGGGAGGTATGGTTTCCACCGGCTCTTCCAGCTTGCCAGAGCTCCTGGCATTGTGCGGTGTTCTTTAGCTTGTAGATATCCACTGCAGTCTCTCCCTCCATCTTCACGTGGTGTTCTCCCTGTGTGTCTGTCTCCTCCCTGCTTCTTACAAGTACTCCAGTCATGTAAGATTAGGGGCTACCCTAATCCAGGATGACCTTGTTGTAACTTAATTACATTGCAAAGATCCTGTTTCCAAGTAAGGTCACATGCACAGGCAGGCAGAAAGGGGACATTAGGATTCCAACCTATCTTTTTTGCAATCACAATTGAAACTCTAATAGTTGGATTTCTCCTGAGACAAAGACTTGAATGCAAGTCGTTTCTTGGTGAAGCAATCCCAGGAGGCACTAGGGAATCAGTGGGAAGAGAAAAAGGGAAGGAAGCCAGCACAGAGGGCAGCCAGGAGCTAGAAAGTGGTGTTGGTAGTAGCTCTGGCCCAATGTCACTGAGGCCTCTGAGCGCCGGTGTAGAGTGACTCTCAGAATCACTGCTCCTGAACAAGATGGGGTGTTTAATCCTCCACCTCTCCTAACATTGGTTGAGGGCCGCTGGCCACTATCTCCCCATGTTTCCAGCCTGCACAGGATCAGGCTGAGCCTCACTGAAAAAGAAAAGTAACAGGTGAAGAAAGTAGGAAATTCCAGCACATAGGAGCTGTAAGAGACTCACTCTGTGCTCCAACTGCATCAGTCACAACTTCAGATTAACAGGGCTTTCTATCTTGGGTGAGAGTAAGGGAGATTTATTGTAAATCATCTCAGTTCCATTTTGAACATTGTCAGACAATTATTTGACAAATTTTGAGTGAAAAAGATAATTTACTTCAAAATAATTTTCTTCTAAGATTCTAGCTATATGGCATCATAAATACTTTTAAATAGATAATTATATTGAACTTTAAAAGCCTTGTCCCTGTTGTTTCATCTTCAGTCTTATGTCTATCCCCTCTCTGTCCATTCCCTTCCCAAAAAATTCTTGTTCAATCTTCAAGACAAAGTCTGTCTCCCGCTTCACTATGAGTTCCTCCTAGTCATGCTACCACAGCACAGTGTTTTGCATATAGTAACTATAGTGACTAGCCCATAAATATTTGATGAGTGAATAAGTAAACGTATGAATGAAAGAACGACTGTGGGTGCCAGGCGTGGTGGTACACACATTTAATCCCAGTTACTTCAGAGATAGAGACGGGAGGATCCCAGTTTGAGGGCAGTCCAGGCAAAGTTATCTGAAAAACAAAATAAAAGCAAAAGAATTGAGGGCATAGCTCATATGGTAGAGTGCTTGTCTAGTAAGTGCAAAGACCTGAGTTCACTCCCCAGTACAGAAAGAAAGGAAAGAAGAGAGAGAAAGAGAGAGAGGGAGAAAGAGAAATTCATTACACGTCAAAATGTGTCATGAACTAGGACATACTTTATATTCACACTAACGCCTTGAAAACTGCTACTGACAATTTGTGCACGTGTCGCTGACCATTTTTCTTCCTACAGTGTGATCATTTCTTGATCTGCCACCATGTTGCTCTTTTCCCAGAACTGTTGTATCTGTTCACAGGGTCTGCTCTCAGACTCCAGGTCAGCTCGCTCGCTCCCTCCAAAGAGCCAGTCTGACACCCATCATCCCATGGTAGGTTTGACTTTTGTGGCCCCAGTGTCCCAGCATGTGACAGCTCCCCTGTGTGGGTGGCAGGCCCAGTGCTCCTTGGTGCAAGAGTAGAGCAAACATGGCATTCTTTTCCAATGGTGGACTTTCTGTTTTCTTTTTCTGGATTTCTGTAGGAGGTGAGGAATATCTGAAACACAGGCTTGTCATTATCCAATCTTAACATCATAAAGTCATCAATGAATCTATAAAGTCCAATGCAACTACTGGAATCAGTTCCACAATGAATGTCACCTTTGTTTCCTCTTCATTATTATCATGCATATCGTCATCACTGTCCACATCCACAGCATTTGTCAAGCATAGAACTATCTGAGCTGTTTTCCTTGGAGCTAGAGAAGCGGTAACAGAAACAAAAGTTTAAAATCTGTTACAGAGGTACATTTTTTCACACTTTTGAACACCTACCCACCTACATAAGTATTTACTGCAGGACAACTGTCTGAGAATACAGTGGTGAAGAAGACCCAGTCCCCCACAAATAAGAATGTCCACGATGGCATTATTCACAATAGTCAAAAGGTGGAAAAGCCCAAATGTCCACCAAAGAATGAAGAGATAAACTAAAGGTGATATATACATATAATGGAATACTACCCAGCCATAAAGAGGTAATCCTGATACACGTTACAACATAGAAGAACTTTGAAAACAAGCTAAATTAAAAAAAAAAAAAGCCAGCCCAAGAGGTCACATATTCTATGATTCTACATATATCTAGAATAGGTAAATCTATAGAGACAGATGTAGGGGCTGGGGGTGGGAGTGACTGATGAACAGGATAAGACTTCTTTTCGGGGTGACATTTTTTGAACTACGTAGGAGTGGTGGTTACACAGCAATGAGAATATATTAATGCCACTGAAGTGTCACTTTAAAATGGTTAATTTAATGATATGTGAATTTTGCCTAAATAAAAATAATTTTTAAAAGACCTAGCTCCTATTGTTTACAGTTCATTTGTCCAAATGTACAACTTCCAAAGTTGGAAGTTGTATGATGTGTTGGGGAGACAGACAACAGTCTAGTGATGTAGGCGATAACTAATATAACTGAAAGCTTCAAAGTGGAAAACGTCAATGGGTACAGACTAGAATGGGAACAGCAAAGAAAACAGACACTGCAGTGTCAATGCTTTGTGGCCTGAGCATCCAACTAGTGGGATTTTCCTCTTCTGTCCTTTCCTTCCTCCCTCCTTCCATCTTTTCTTCCTCCCTCCCTCCCTCCTTCCCTTCCTTTCTTCCTTCCTTCCTTCCCCTCCCCTCCTCTCCCCTCTTTCATAAGTATTATTACTTGGTAGCACCAGGCAAGTTGATGGCAGGAGAGACACAAGGATGAATGAGACCCAGACATCACCCATCCTCTGATCCCACCTCATACTGGCCTTTGTTCTAAAGGAGGAAAGAGCCCTTCCATTGACAACTGAAGCAGAGGTGGGACCAGAAAACCCCCCAAGAAGGGGCACATACTGGGCAAACCCAGGAGCAGCCATGGGATCATCTCCATCCACCCTGTAGGACCCAACAAGAAATGCCAAGGGTTCTGTGCCCCACACTTTGTCCTCAAAGGCTATTTGACCCCCATTAGGCATGCGGCAAATTGTTTTCTGATTTGGTCAGCAATCTGCTGCTAATTAAAGATGTGCCCTGGGCTGGAGGAGTGGCCAAACTGTCTGAGCACCTGCCTAGCAAGCATGAGGCCTTGAGTTCAAGCCCCACTGCTGCCAAAAAGAAAAAAAAAAAGATGATATGCCCCACGAGCTGAGCTGGCTGACACCTCCTGCAAGGTTACATGTCAGGGGTGGGAGGCACTGAGGGAAGGCAACCTTTATCTGGGGTCCTTCTCTGTGCCCAGATACCTATAGTATCTCTCACAGTCATCCTTTGAAGTAGGAATCCTTTGCAGATGAGGCACAAAAAGTTATATGATTTGCTAAATCCCAATCCAGTAAGTGATAAAATCAGGATTTTCCCCAAGGCCTCTCGAACGGTCCAGGCTCAGCTCTGAGTGTCTCACCCTGCACCTCACAATCTGGCTGAGAATCACTGCTACTGCTACAGTATATAAACCGGAATCAGGGCAAGCCCCTCAACTGGAAACGTGCAAGGATAAATCCATGCCACACTGAAAACGTTAAGGGCCAGTAGTTTAAAATATTGTGCATGGCACAGGTACTGTCCAGCCCTGGATGACTGAGGCTGACTTCCTTGGGTCTCGAGCTCTCCTGCCTGCAACAGGGTCTAACTACTGCGGTTCAATGCCAAGGCTGAGTTGCAATCGCTCAGAAGCCAATTGTTGGGGGCAGGATGGGAGGGCAAGTTCAGCCCATAGACAGCCATGTTTGACCCTCACGGTGTTTCTTTTTTTCCTTTTTTTTTTTTTAAGTCCTTAAAATTTTTGAATTTGAGCCCAATATTTAAAACTCAAAAGACTTTACATAAAATACAGATTTCTGCCTTCTCTTGACGAGCCACGCTGGCCCATATTCTGAACATTCCCCAAGAATTGGGCAGTTGCTGGGCAGATTCTTTACTCATAGGATCTGCCTGGCTCCCTGGGACATCTATGGCTTTGACCGCTGCCTGAAGTCATGTCCTCAGCACATAGCTGAGGCCTGCGAGGTGTTTGATGAAGAGGGAGAAAATTGTATGCAGACCTGCATTACACTCTGTGATGAAAAGGCCAGAATTGGCATTTTAAAAATTCATCATCTTCTAATAATAAAACTCTGTATTTACAAAGAGCTGCGCTTCCAAGAGTATCGGGCTTTGAGCAAACATCACTCTGCAAGGCTCACATCAGAGACTGGGGCCTCTATAGCTAAAAGGAAAGGGGCAGAAAGGGAAAGTGACCTGGCTAGGTGGGGTTCACAGAAACCAAAGCAACATGGTGTGCGTTCAAAGAAAAAGTTTGCGGGTATGACATGTACCAGGCATGGTAGAGCCACAGAAGCAGGATCACCTGGGCCCTGTGAGGCACCTCACTCCGGAGTTCCACGCTCAATTCATCTTTATCTACCTCAGAAGAAATGGAGGTGGAGGAAGCTGGTCTTCAGAGATTCAGAAAGACATGAGTGTATGTCCACTCTCCTCTTGTGCTGGCCTCTGCAGGTCAGTCTCTGAAAGCTATTGAGCTGTGGCACATCCAAGTTCATCTGCAACTTGCCTAGCAGCTCATCCTCCCGCCCTTCACCCAGAGACCATTGCTGTGTAAAGCAGTTACTGTATTGTTTGATAAGTCATTTCCTCTCACTCCACTGAGCCATTCCCTCCAAGATAGGACAGAATGTGCTTGTTAGGGGCATCTCTATTTTCCTGGAGCTGTGTTTCCAAGTTGGGGTGCTTTAACCAGCAGCACATCCTATCCCTCCCTCTCCTCACTGCTTCCTTCTCTTAGAGCAGTTGCTGTCCTACCTTAGCCATAACCTCCAACAAAGGCCCTGTGTGCTGGGCTCTGCCCTTTCGTGTTCCTTCAGGTCTGGCTGCCTGCAGAGGAGCTGGTGCAAGCTGCCCTTTGGGGGCGGCTGTAGTGGTCCAGCTCTGCAGTAATAGGTTGGGCTTGTGAGGTAATAAGACACTGAGCATCAAAGCCACGTCCTCCAGGCTGGGTTTTTACCAATAATCGAGCATGATATTTTAATCTCTATTCAGTAGAATTCCAAATATATCTCTCTAGTGGTTTTATATTCAGAGGATGGAAACAGTAATATAGTTTATTCTTTCCTAGGACTGTACTAGGGTCTCTTAATTGTTCTTATTCTAGTGACTAGCACAGTGCCTGGTAGCCAGTAGGTGCTCGATCTCTTTTGAATATTGAATTTATTCAAAGATCCTGGGCGTGAAGTCCCTACTTTCCTTCCCCACTGAAGGCAAAGTGTAAACCCCACCAATTGTCATGCCCCATCAAAAGTTCATGCTGGGGAAATGCACTTTTCAGGCAGGAGCAGAGCAGGGCAGGGCCAGGTGACACCCCCACGTTTTATTAATTGGCTGAGGGTCTCCCACCTTTGATAAAGTTATATGTGAAATGGGATTATTCCAGTTTGCAATGCCTTGGGCAAAGACATCTAAGGGTCTTCCTATTGGAAGAATAAAAAATGATGCGAATTTGATGTTTAGTTCTTATTTCAGGATGGAAAAAACAGTTCAAGTTTTTGTTTAAAAGGCACTTAGCTGTCTAATTAAAAGGAAGAGGACGTTGACTACATGGCTGGGGCTGGACTTTCAGAGCTAAGCCTTCCCCACACTTTTGTTTTCCTCTAACAACAGAGTTGGGAAAAGAGAAGAAAAAGGAGCCGGAATTCAGGTGCAATTTTTTTCGTTTTTCTTTTTCAGGTGTAAAATTTTTGCTGCCCACAGAGAGGTGATAATTGAAGCTGTGCAATTTAATATAAGCTCTAGGGAATGATAAAGTGAAAAGGTGTTTTTAAAGCATAAAAATGAAAAACACAAGGGGAATGTGATAGATATCTTAAGACATCCACCCATGGGGCAGAAATGCAGAAGGAAGAATTTTTCCCAAGAAAGAAAATAGGAAATAACATGAAATTAACAATCAGTTGACAAAATAAATATCCCATAATAATTACATATTCTGTTGCCTTGGTACTGAAGCAGGATTAACTTCTCAAGTTAAATCTTCCAGGCCACACAAAGGATATTTTTCTTTCCTCTGGCAGTTTTTTTTTTCCCCCGTGTACTGTGGGGTGACACTGGAGGTGGTAGGGTGGGGTAGGGGGACAGTTGGATAGGCAGGCCTGAGTGTCACCACTAGCTGCAGGCTCACCAGGACCAGGAAGCAGGAGGTTTTGGGCCACTCATTGAGTAAAAAGCCAATAAATACAGGGGTGCCACTAAGAATTGCAGGTCCCTTGTAGGATACATTCCATGGCTCCCTGCCCTTGCCGTTACAACTCAACCCTATGCTGAGAGGTACAGTAGCTACCAATTGGGTACCCAGATTTGAACCAGTTCTGATGCTGGGCAAGTGCCTCAGTCTTCCTGTTTGTAAAATGAGGATAATAGCATGTATTATCTTAGAAATTGTGGTGCAAATTAAATAAACTAATGCTATGTGCCACAACTTAAGAACATCTTGTCATCTTACTGGGGATCCAGAAATTCCATCCTTTCCTTCTGTCAAAGGCCTGTACATCCCTGTAGAAGGAAAAATTCAGGAATCTCTAATCATCAAGACAACAGCATGGGTGGCTTCTTAATGTTCCAACTGTCCTGGGAGGCAGGGCCCTTCTGAGATGGCGCCAGATAGGCCTGGTGTAGAGACAAGATGATACAATAGACACACATACATTTGTTGAGCTATTTTCTGTTCCAGGCATGAGTTAATTCTCCCACAACATTTTCAGGTAGATACTGCTATTCTCCACTTGCACATGAGGAAACTGAGGCACAGAGAGGCTATATAATTTGCTTCATGTCCTGCATCTTAGTTTCATGAAATCCAGCACTGCCAGGCACATGTCCTGCTTCTACCTCTTTTCTCTTCCGTCTTCCTTACCCACTGCATTCCCCACCAGGCTGAGAGGAGAGGATAACAGATGAGAAGAGTAGCCTGCAAGAGGTCAAGGACCTCAGGAACTGCCCTGCCTGGGTCACATTCTCCTACCAGGGCTGTGATTGTGGACAAGTAGCAGAAGTACTTTGTGTTTCCAAGTCTCCATCTGTAAAATTGAGATATGGACGGTGCTGTCTTGAAGGGTTGTCATATTAAATGCGGTAATTATGAACCTCGCATAAAAGCGTGCCTGGCATGTATTAAGCATTCAATAGATGTTGGCTTTTATGGTCATTATGGGATTTGTCCTCTCAACCAGAGCATTCCTGAAGGGAGAAAGAGAGAAAGAAGCAATACAAAGGAAGAGGAGGAGGAGACAGAGAAGGGCAACATGGCTAGTTGTGCCCGTAATCAGATCTTAGCAACTCTCTTCTCAGAGATCCACAGGGCGATTTATTGACTCTGCTAAAAGAAATAACTTGTCTTGTGGTCACCAGACCGAGCAGCTAATCATGGATCTCCATTTGTGATTATAAAATATAGAGTCACTGAGAATGGAGAGCTTGTGAGGTAAAAAAATGGAGCAACCATTTGCCATTTCTAAATGTGACACTCACAATGAATGCCAGGAACCTCTCTGTCTTAGGTGTGACTCAGGCAATGTCTTAAGAACTTTTCTACTTTTCATTCTCCAAGATTCAATAAACCTCAAATGTCTTAGAAATGAAGACCCAAGGTAGAATATGAATCTAAAATATAAGAGTACCAAATGAACTCTACTCAAGCTTCTTATAAGGCATTGAAGTTATTATTCAGAAGACCGTCTTATGACTTCAACTGCTAATTCAGCGATTAAATCTCTCCTTTTTTCTCTCTCTCCCTCTCTTATGTATAGTTTCAGTTTTTATTTCCTATTTGTCTTAGTCTGTTTGGACTGCTGTAAGAAAATACCATGCACTGGGTCATTTATAAACAGAAGATATTCATTGCTCACAGTTCTGGATGCTGGGCACAGATTAACTGTCTGATGGGGGCTCAATTCCCTACAGATGACACCCTCTGTGTGTCCTCACATGGGAGAAGGGACTGACTGGCTCCTTCCAGCCTCTTCTATAATCCCATTCATGAGGGCTCTGCCTCATGACCTGGTCACCTCCCAAAGGCCTCACCTCCTAATACCATTACATTGGGGATTAGATTTTGAATTGGGTGTTTTGGAGGGACACACACATTCTGACCTCAGCACAAATCTAACCCCTGCAGTTAGTTCATTCCCTCATTCTTATCTGCAGTGTCAGAACTGGGACTTCTGGGGAAATTAGCTGCCACATGTCCTGGTCATTTGGTTTCTCTTGCTGCTCTGACTGGAGGATAAATGCCTTGCTTCCTTCCTTCCCTAGCCACAGGTCATGGGGAAGGCTGGCCATTGATACTATGGGATATGCATGTGTGATGCCTGCCTGACAAATGCCTCTCAGGCTTGTGAGTGCCACTGCTTCTGGCCTTTCATGGCTGGCCCACAGGAAGGACCTGACCAAGGGCTATAGTTATCTGGCCTACAGAGGTGGGCTGGTCTCATCAAACTCCTTTGCTCAGAAATTCAAGCTAAAAGAGACAGAGACCATCATATACCCGCTAGATAAGAGCTACAGACAAAAGGTTTTGCAGTGGAGTGAGAGATGAGGTGAAGGGGCTGCTGGTGGCCTGGCAGAAAGAACCAGATCTACGGTGTGTGGCTACACCCAAATGAAGTTGAGCTCCAGAATGACCTTCAATCCTGCTGCAGAGGGCCATTGCCCACTCTGGGTGAGATGGAAAAGGCAAGCCTCTTCCAGCAAGCCTAATTCCAGCTCCACGTGGCCTTCAGGATGAGCCCTGGTATAGCAGTGCTGGACCAGTAGAATCCTCTTAACTCTAGTCCAGTGGGCCTATCCTGATACTCAGCACAGCATAGAGAAAGGATGGCATCATTCCCGAGCTCGAAAACTCCAGAGATGAGAAAGATTTCTTTCCCATCATCTCTGGAGTCTTCTCTTGTCTGCCTGGTCCTCTTCTTCAGGATGCTTTCCAAGTGCAGAGCCCTGATGTTAAAGCAAGTCAGCCTGCTCATGGCTTTGAGCTTGGGGTGGGACTGAGCAACAGAACCACGATGCAGGTAATTTCTGGTAGAGATATGAATAACTGTGATTCTGGGACCAGCCTACAAAACAAGCCTGCAAGGCCAATTGATAGGTGAGTGCAAATTTGAAATTGCTCACAGGGACTAGCATATACATACCATTCAGCATAAATTCATTGAGGCCCTCTGATGTGTACGTCATTGAACTAGATTACTGAGATTCAAAGATGAAATATTCAAGCAACTGTTTTGCTAGACTTACCATTTTTTAAAGGCACATATGATAGAAATCAGGATAAAAAGTTTAATTATCATAAAGACATACAGAGGAAATGCCATAAGCATTCAGAGTAGGAACCAACCACTCCTTGTGGAAGGATTAAGGGACATGTTGAAGCTGAGATGAGGTTTTGTCTGGCCTTGACCATGGGGTAGGATTTGAAGACTGGTGAGTAGGAGGCATGGATAAGGAGTTCACGATCAGCAGAAAAGTAAAAAGCAAGAAAAGGAAAGGAAAATCAAGTTGCAGAGGCAGATTGAGGACAAGTGACAGAAGACATCCTCGAGGAGGGCCTGGCAGAATGGCTCAGTGGTACAGTTCCTGCCTAGCAAGCAGAAGGTCCTGAGTTCAACCCCCATTTTGGGCTCTATTCTGCAGGCAAATTTGATCATGAAAGGTTTTTGAGAGACCAATGGTGAGCAGAACTAGCCCTTAGAAAAAATATTAAAAACTGCAGCTGGGAGGATGCTCTAGTGAGACATAAGGAACTTTCCATCTCACCAAGCTGAGGGGAGTGTTACATGCTTCTGGCCCCCGAGGCACCTTAGTCTCCCTTCCCTCCATTGGGGTGGGACACATGAGCTTTTTCCTCCTTGACAACCTCCATTTCTCTTCCTGCCTCCCTCTGCTGTAAAACATTGCCAAATGGATTTAACTCAAATTCTATGTAATAAAAACATAAAGTAAGACAAAATAAATGGGAATGCTTTAAGTAACGTGCTCTGGAATCCATAAAAGCCTCTTAAATTGATTACCTAAGAGCATGTGGTGTAGACTCCAGAAGAGGACTCTAGTGTGGAGACTCTGGCAGAGCTCCAGTTGGAGCTGCGCTGTGGTTGCTGCAATCATAATTCTTTCTCGTATCATGTTTTGTGCTTGAAATGCAGGCCCCTGCACAATGAATTTTCCTTCCCCAACCGGGGCATATAATTAAAATCAGAAACCCACAGTCGTTAGCAATTCCAGACTGCTCTGACCAGGCTCATCAGCCTGGGCATCTTGGCTGCTAGCATTTTGATGTCTGTTTTCCAATTACTGAAGACCAGGGGTGTGAAGAGTTACCTCAGTGGTTGGGAAACACCTGTTTTGGCTGATTTTATGCCACAGAGGAAAAGGATGCCACTATCCTGGAGAATTATACCCAAGACAGGGAAGATTTCTTCCCCATCCTACTCTGGCATCTTTTCTCATCTGCCTGGTCCTATTCTCTGGCCACGGGTCTGGGCTTGAGGCAGGACTGGCCAATGGAACAGGAGACAGATTCAAGTGTGGAGTGGTAAAAGGAGCACCCAAGGGCCAAATATGGTTTGGAGAATGGACGTGCTTGGTTAGGCTCAGGAGTAACTCATGGATAATAGAAGTGGAAGATCTTTTAGCTGGGTTTAGATTACCAGAGAAGGCAACACACTGAAGGCCCAGTGAAGGAGGCTGGTTGGTGTGTTTCCCATGGATGGTCCAGACGGGTGATTATAAGATGACAGGAGACCAGACACTCATCCCTGGTGTGACCGTGCCCACACCCTCACCAGACACCAGTGCACCATTCTAAGACTGTCTACTCTGGCTCATATCTGCTTGGGAGATGGAACTGATCCCTGCAGTTAAGCCAAGAGGCTTCTTTTTGTAAAACTTCCCCTATTAATTTGCAGAATTTCCTCCAGAGGGTAAGATTCTTCCAATAAGTCTAGAAGGATGAATAGGATTACAAGGCAGGTAAGACCCAGATGAGATGGAGAGTCCTTTAGACAGGTGCCTTCTTCACTGCAGGACCTCCAGGCAGCTCTTCGCAGTTGGCATGGCTAGAGGGGCGGCCAGGGCCGGTGATGCTGGCTGTAGCAGCTCTGCTAACTCATTTGTACTTTTTCCCTTGCAAACCATGGGAAAACTTAGAAGAGTTTTAAAGATGGCATGATAGAATCATATTTACGTTTGAGGATAAACTCATGGGAGCCTTATGAGACCAAAACTATGAGATCAGCTAGGGAGTTTTTTTTTACATTAATCCAAAAGACAGACTCAGCATCTCTATGGCCCTAAATGTAAGAACAGGTTGGCCTTGTGTGTCACATGGCAGGACTTGCCAGCCTCTTTACAAATGTGCCCAGGTTCTTCAACTTCTACTTTATTCTCACAAAAATATGGTCAACAGTTCTTTTCCAAGAACTCCATCCTTAAGTCTCAACCAAAACACTGTTTTTCCAGCTGTGGGTCCTGAAGCTCCCTGTGGTGGTTCCCTGACCTTGCTGCTACTTCATTTGCTGCTTAATATTCATTCAGTATTTGTTGATTGACTCTGGCAGGTGATAGCAATAGAAATAATCAATGGCCTCACTTCATGCAAAAGATGTTTTCAAAGAGGCACAAACTTTCATTTCACTAAACCAAGAAGAACCCGCTAAATTATATTGTTAACACATCACATACCGCACACATACAGAAGGGATCCAGAAAATACCACTGAGTGAAAGACAAAAAATTCCCATACATGGCATGCACTATTCCTAGTATTGGTATACAACAGCTCAAAGATAACTTTTTGGGGGGATGGGACTGGGGTTTGAACTCAGGACTTTACACTTGCAAACAGGTGCTCTACCACTTGAGCCATATCTCCAGTCCACTTTGCTCTGGTTATTTTGAAGATGGGGTCTCCAGTCTCAGCATCCTAAGTAGCTAGGATAATAGGCATGAGTCACCAGCACCTGGCTTTAATTATCATTAAGATAATCTTTTAATCAAATGCTTACCTAGAGCCAAGAAAATTGCTTCAATGTGCTTCGAAAGGCTCTATGACCTAAAAAGTAAGAAAATATAAAAAGAGCAGGTTCAAAACTTCAAATGAATGAGGTTAAAACAATCTTGAAGAAAAAGATTCAAATGGAAAAGATGTGTTTAAGAGCCAACTTCTGACCAAAGCAATTGTATTTTACAAATGAACGCTTTGAAGAATAGCGATGAATAGAGTGGCGTTTATAATATATATGGGTTTATTAATTGATATCTTTTACTTTGTATTCAGTTTGCATATAAAATACCTTTTTTTTTAACCTTGAAGAATATTTTAAAAAGCAGTGAGAAAGGATTGAAAACTGCATGGAGACTTAAATTAGGCTCATCAGCCTAAATTGTGATTTTTATGTGCCTAAACAAGTATGCATCATCAGAGGTCAGAGAAAGCCACAAAGCCCTAGAGAAGCTATTAGCAGTTTAGTATTTTCAGATCATGTGGAAATTTTAATTCTGTTTACCAAAGAGACATGCAGAAATGGTTCTCATGATGATTAAGACCTGTAACTGTAAAATTGTAAAATTTACAGCATCATAAAATGGTTTGTGTAAAATGCAAATCTCCCAGCTGGGTGGGTTGACCGTGGAGGTCTCAGTTGTGTTCCTGCCTGAGCTCATTATCATTGGAGTTCAGCCTGAGCACTGTTGGGGTTTTTGTGTGTTAGCTTTTTTTTTTTTTCCATAAAAGGTAGCCTGTTGCTCTTAAGTAGCTTCTTCGATTATCTTCTGGCATTGTGATGGCTGCTTCAAATGGGGAACAGCTGTGCAAGGCAAACACAGATGCAAAAAGTAAGTTAATTTTGGGGGTAAATTAGGGCAGTTTCATATGTTCTTGTGACTATCAAATAGCATATCTGAGTTCTAGTAAGTTACGTTGTCTTGTAGGCAAGAGGAAACTTTGAGGTTAGGGAAAGTGGAAACAGAAAATAAAACATAGGGTGAGGTTGGCAGTCAAAGGAAAAGGAAAGCTGGGCATGGTCCTGCATGTCTGTAATCCCAGCTACTTGGTTGGCGTAGGTGAGAGGATTGTGGTCCAAGGCTGGCTCAGGCACAAATGTGAAAAATATCTAAATAAATGTGAAAAATAACTAAAGTGAAAGGGTGGAGGTGTGGCTCAAGTGGCTAGCAATCAAGAGACCCCAAGTTTAAACACCAGTACTGCCGAGAAAAAAAAAGGAAAATAGATTGCAGGTAGGCACTGATCCCAAAGCATGGCAAAATACTAAGCACTGTAGCAGGGGCCTTCTGAGCAAATGTGGAGCACTGTCCCTAAGAACTCCTTCTATTATTCCCATCCGGCATTCAATCAACAATTGATTTAGATTTGTAGGCACTGACAAAATGCTGCATGCCCAGGAGTGAGAAGGGAACAAGCAGGTGACTGTGTGGGGGTTCCCTGCCACTTGCAGTTTCCTCTCTGAAAAGGATTCCTGTCCTAAGCGACCAGGAGGGCACAGGCCCCTATGTATCCCATGACAGCCACACTTGTAGTTGTGGTAGAGTGAACCAGGGTCTAGCTTAATGACTGCAGGATGACCAAACCATTTCTGTCTTGATAATGTGCACTTCCAACTCTGTGGGAAGTAGGTGCTGTGCCTACGTCATGTAGTTGATGCCATTTAGAAATGCATGGGGTGCTGGTCCTCCCCCACGTCCAGTGAGGTTACTTTCCCACAAGCCCATTGTAAGTTGAAAATATCGTTACATCAAAAATGCACGTGACCTGTGTCACAGCTTAGACACACCACATGCCGTGGAGCGGGGAAGGAGGTGTTATGAGCACCCAAGGGGCAGGGGTGCTAGATATCTAGCCATGCACTGGACCCTCAGCCCAACAAAGATTGTCCCACCAAAACTGCCAGTGGTGCTCCCAGGGAGGACACAAAAGCTAAGGAAGAATTGGTCCTGATGTTGGGAGCACAGACATGTAGGGAGAGAACTGGTGCAGAGAAAGGAAAAAGAGAGACATGAAGTAAGGGCGACCACATGGCTCAGAGGGATGACATAATGGCTCCGTTCTGTGCTCCTTTTCTGATGTCTGCAGGCCTGCTCATACCTCCTGCTCCTGGTTCTAGGAGGTGTTCCAATAGTCTTCCAATAAGGCATTTTTATTGAACTTGAGTTTGTTTGAATTGGACTCTGTTTCCTGCAATGAAATGAATCCAGACAGACAAAAACATGCCACCGTCCCTTCTCTGATGGTCTTAGAATTCAGTTTCGAGACAGGATTATGCAGGTGACAAAGGAAGCACTGGCCACAACCTTTGTTAATGAAGATGTGTCGTGTGTTCCAGTGACAGGATATGTTGTGTCTTTGCTTTCCTAAAGGGAGCATAATAAGGATATCTCTTCTACAATGTATTGTTAGACAAACAAAAAAATCAAATATACTCCCCCAAAACGTGTGTGTGTGTGTGTGTATGACTCATGACTGAAAGAAGGAAAGAAAGTTTTGGATTGGAAGAGGGTTATTTGTTTTGTTGTCTGGTTTTCATTTTGAGTTGGACAAAATTAGGCAAGAGGGAAGGGGAAAAGATACAACTGACCCCAAGCTCTGGTCTGCTGTGGCCCTGCTTCCCCCATCCCTGCCCACGCATTCCTGAATTCAATATTTCTTCTGCTTAGTATTGGGATACAAACCCTTTCTGGAAAAATAAATATGTTTACATTATTCCCTCATCCAATGAAAACAGGATTATCATGTATCATACAAGTAAAGTGTGAGGATCTGGACAAGTGAGAAAATAAGCACTATTTTGCCACAAAAATACAAAAATCTGAGTGCATATGAGAAGAACTAATAGGGAGACAGCTTTAATGCATGTCCTAGAATTGTACTGTAGACAATAACAACTCAGGGGACCTGATGAGTAAGGTCATAGCTGATTAAGATGGTCATCACTTATACCCACTGCAGAATTATTCGTGTCCCCCACCCCACCCCAACAATCTTTAAAGTGTCCGAGTATGGATGACATAGTCTTCCTTCCCATAAGGACTGCAGTCTCTGGGTTACTTGTCACTGACTCAGAACAAGGAATGAACTGGAAAGATTCAGGGAAGAAAGGGTCTTTGGGCCCTGGAAGATACAGCCATACCTTCACCTGATTATCAAGAACTCTGTGCTCCACACTTAGAAAGCCTCACACTGTGCAGGGCGCTGGAGGAAATTAAGAAACAGCTGGACCTTGAGGAGCTGAAATCTAAAATGCTTGGGGTGCATCAATGAACACAGTGGACGAAGGTCCCTCCCCTTGTGGACTTAAATTCTAAAAGAGGGGACAATGTGAACTGTATTCACAAGGGATATGTACCATGTAATATGTTACAAAGTGATTAAGATTAAGGAAAATCCAGCAGGGTACAGACATGATGAGGGTAGTGGGCTGGGGAGATTTAGGTTGCAGGAGTCAAAGGTCATGGAGGACGGGAGGGACTTATTGTGAGGGTTTCCTCATTTGACTGGCCCTACAGATCCCAAGGGATGTTGTTAAACTAGAGATCCTGATGTAGGAGGTCTGGGGTGGGGTTTGATCCCTTGCATTTCTAACAAACTTACAGGGGCTGCTGGGCCACTGGTGTCACCTCTCACTTGGAGCAGTGAGGATCTAAGGAGTGGAGCTATGGCTTGCACATCTGTCTCGTTTTCCTATGTGTCCTGTTTTTGCATTGTTTAAGCAAATGCTCTGTCAATACACGTTGACTCCACAAACTGAGCAAAGTGACGTAACACAGAAGATGTCAAATCGTACTGACGACTAGCTAGGCTAGGATGATTGACAGTCTTAATGGATCCCTTTTCAGAAGCAGAGCCTCATCACAGTCACGTTCATTGACACTACACTGTAATAACATTTCAACCATACAGAATTAATTTTGTTTTAAATGGGGATGTCATTAGCACTCCTGAAAGATTTCTGGTCCTGGAATTTTTAATGAATTCATTATGAATTTAAATTTGTTCTATCTACAGCCTCAGGGCTGGCCCTGTGCTTAGAAAATGACCCATCAAGTATAATTTGATGGGTGCTGGAATGGACCATCTGCTTGAAAAGACTTTCTGCCCTGACTCCGGAAAATTTGCCATCAGAGTTTCACTTAATAAATCAACAAATAATTTGATGGATAATCTAAGTCAGAAAATATTTACAAAATACTCACAATTTGCCAAGAACTGGAGATTGCAGAAAGATGAATGACACAGATCCTGCCTGCAAGGACCACGAAGCCCAATGTGAAGATAAGAAATAGATGAAGATGTGTGGATGAGGGCCAGGTGTGGTGGCACGAGCTTGTCATACCAGCTACTCAGGAGGCATAGGATTGAGGTCCAGGTCTGTCCTAGGCAAAAATGTGAGACCCATCTGAAAAATAACTAAAGCAAAAAGAGCTAGAGACGTGGCTCAAGTGGTAAAGTGCCTGCCTAGTAAGTGCAAGGCCCTGAGTTCAAAGTCCAGTACTGGAAAAAAAAAGATTGCATGGATAACATAAGGCTCTTTGTTAGAAGCCCTAAACTTATATGCCAAGGACTAACTTCTTGGCTATTACCAGGGAGGCCTATGGGGACTTTGGAGTTAGACAGTGGAGGGTGCCTACTGGGTCCCTTCTTGTGACCTACACTTTCCTCTCTGAGCCTGTTTGATTACCTGCAAAGGAGTATTAACAGCCTCTCCTCCCTGAGACTAATGGAAACAGTGCATTCAGTTCACTCTGGATTTTGCACTCGTGATGCCTGGAGCAGACAAGAGACAAGTAAGTTCTCATCACCTAGTTAGTTCCTTGAGTGGAGCAAACACCACTTGCCAGGTGAGATGTTAGTGCTCCTGAAAGATTAGGAGAGGACAGATGGAGCTGTGGTCCTGTCTTCACACGCAGTGCCTGCAGGTCACTTAGAGAAGTAAACTCTTCCAACCTTCTCAGTGCTGGGACAAAGGTCAGGACAGGACCCTAAGGAACAGGCTGAATCCAAGTGGAAGGGTCAGAGAGACTCCTGGGGAGGCGGCATTTGAGCAAGTCTGGAGGGAGCAGAAATTGGCCAAAAGGAAGCAGAAAGGCCATTGCAAGAGAGGGACCAGCCAGACACTAGTGGCTCACGCCTGTAATCCTAGCTACTCAGGAGGCAGAGATCAGGAGGATCATGAAGGATCGTGGTTTGAAGCCAGCCTGGGCAAATAGTTGGTGAGACCGTATCTCACAAAAAAGGGCTGGTAGAGTAGCTCAAGTGGGAGAGTACCTGCCTAGTGAGCCAGAGGCCCTGAGTTCAAACCCCAGAACCACTCCCCCGCTCAAAAGAAAAGCTATCAAGGGACCAACACAGACACAGGGCAGAAGTCACGGGGAGCCGGCACAGCTGCGCTGTTCCAGGGGCCTGAGGGGGCCAGCTGGGAGGGGCTTTTGTCATCTCTCAGAGATAACTGGAGCCTAAAGCCACCAGTGAAGGGAGCATTGAAAGAAAGATGGCACAAGAGCCACTGAAGGGAGTTCACTGGATGCCTGGGGATGGAGGGATCAGAGACAGCTGGTTCTCAGCCCCAGCAGGCCAGTGCCTTTAAACTGGGCAGGGAGGAAGCCCCATTCCTCTGCGCTGTCCAAGACAGTGCAGCCACGGAGGCATACGGTTATCTGTGTCATGGAGAGAGCGTCATCGGGAGGACACACCAATTGTCATCCCTCCTGCTGCTCCAGGAGTGGCCCCATCCCAGCAGTCACCCTGGCAGGACCCCTGCGAGGCCACACCTGGTCTTGGTTCTTCCCTCTGGCCTGGCTCACTTGCCCAGCCTGGTCCTTCCGTTCCCACCAACACCACAGTAAAGGTGCACAGCTGGGCCTGGCTCAGGACCAGCTGCTTACTCACAGCAAGGCCACAGGTGGCTTAGTCGGAGTCTGGGGCAGTGTTTTCCTGTTACTGGCCACTCTGCAGGATAGCTCTACTTTCAGCTCAGGACCAAGTCTCATCTTACTCTGGTCAATTTTTAATCTGTAGAAATAAAAATTAAAAACCACATCTCTGCCAAGGTCTATGGTGTTCCTGTTAAAATGCCAGAAACACAAAACTTGCCATGCCATGTTAAAAAACAAAGTTAGAAACAGCAAAATTTAATATGGAGATACAGGGAGAGGTCAAGTCCCTCTTTTTCTTTCCCTTCTTTCCATATCCTACAGAAATTTTGCACAAGAAGACACTTAAAAAACCATTACTGTCATCCTTGGAACAGCCAAAAGCCTTACTGTCTAAATGGAAAGAAAATTATCGAAGTGATTCGCAGTCTAAGACCTCAGTACCCTGGTAGAATGTCAACCTTTCCGTTTCCTTCCCAGGCCACGGAAACAGAGGACAGAGACTTGGCATTTGTGCAGTTAACAGGGAGCCAGAATCAGTCGCTCAGGGAGCATCATGGAGTAGCTTTGTCTTTCTTTTAAAAAGTGATTATTTGGGGCTGAATGTGGTGGTACATGCCTGTAATCCCAGCTACTCAAGAGTCAGAAGTAGAAGGATCCCTGTCCCAGGACAGCTTGGGCAAAAGTTCAAGATCCTGTCTTAAGAACAAACTAAAGCAAAAAGGACAGGGGGCATGGCTCAAGTGGTAGAGTAGTTGCCCAACGAGGTTCTAAGTTAGAACTCCAGTACTGGAGGGCTGGTGGAGTGGCTCAAGTGGTAGAGTGCTTGCCTAGCAAGCATGAGGCCCTGAGTTCAAACCTCAGGACCTCCAAAAAAAAAAAAAAGGAAGAAGAAAACTCCAGTATTGCCAAAAACGAAAAAAAAAGTGGTTATTTTATGGGAGATAATATAGTTAAGAGAATTGTGAAGGTGTCAGAATAACTCTCTTGCAAATATGAGAGTGATACATTTTTTTCTTTTTGGTGGGACTGGGGTTCACACTTGCAAAGCAGACACTGTACTGTTTGAGACACACTCTAGTCTGGTTATTTGGGAGATGGGGTTTTGTGAACTATTTGCCCAGACTGGCCTCAAACCTTGATCCTCCCAATCCCAGCCTCCCAAGTAAATAGGATTATAGGCATAAATCACTGGTGCCTGGCTTACACACACACGTATATATGTGTGTACACATACATATTGAGAAGGTATTTATATTTTATCCATTTATTTGAAAAATATTCAAGTGGCTACAATATGGTTCTGGATATGGGAGGGTGGGGACAGTGAGCCGTGGTTAAACCAGATAAGATGTCAGTCTTGCTTATGTCGGAAGGAACAAGAAGACAAATGAGTAAGACAAATTTACACTGTAACATGCAGAAAATACAAGGCTGGAGAGTGATGGGAAGGGAGGAGCCACTTTTGACAGGGTGGTCAGGGTCTTGAACAGGCACATTTGGGTTGAGCAGGGGGGCGATGAGAAGCCAGCCAAAGCAGTGTAGCATCCGCATCTATCTTGGTGGCAACCTCCTAACCTCTAAAGTGAGGGTCCTGGGTGACAGCCCTCTGAGCTGCTTCCCATGTGGACTTCCAGATGTACAAGGAAGGAGGCAACTTAAGCCGGAGGCCCCCTGGCAGAAGCCTACCTCAGATCCCTTTTTGGAGGATATTGGTGGAGTTATGGGGAGATCTTTGGTTCTGGTGAGCAATTTCTAGGTGAACAGTAAGATTCAAAATGAGGAACAAAATACTGGTGCCTCAAAAATTGAAACATGGGATTACTGTATGCACCAACAACCCACTTTCTGGAGATATCACCCAAAACATCAAAAACAGAGATGCCAAGAGACATGTGCCAGTGTTTGTATGGGCACTGTTCACAGTAGCCAAGAGGAAGAAAACAACCTGAGTGTCCACTAACGGGTGAGGAGGATAAGCAGCACACACTGTGTATATACAAGGCATGCCGGTAAGCCCTAGGAGGGAAGAAATTCTGCCCCATGCCACAACATGAAAGGAGACTGAGGACACTATGATGAGTGAAATAAGCCTGATGCTCGAGGACACATTTCCTACGGCTCCACATACACCAGGAAGCATTCAGAGACAGAAGGAGGATAGAGGTTGCCACAGGTTGGGTGGGCAAATAGAGAGGCTGTGTTTAATGGGACAAAGTTTCTGTTTGGGGTGACAGGTAGTGGCGATGGTGCACAGTTAAAATCTATTAAAGTGAGTTTTGCATTGTGCATATTTTACCACAATAATAATAATTTTAAAAGGACATGGGAGACAGATTAAGCAGTGACAAGCTCACTCTGAGATGTGGGCTAAGAAGTTATTTAAAATAGACCTCGTCATGTGTGGAAGCAGAGAGAAATCATACCAGGTCTCTGCAGGCACCTGACAGCCTCTTAGGCAGCTTCCTAATTCTAAACCCCTGGCTGTCACCTCCAAGACAGACCATGCTGGCCCCGTCAGAGGAGAAAAGGGCTGGCACCCTTGTCCTGGGTGCAGAATCCCCTGCTGATCAGTCCTGTAGCCACATAAGCCAGAAAGGATAAATTTAGACTATCAGATCACATGCAGACCATCAACAAGGCTAGAGGGTCACTTACCCACCTGATGTCAGAGGAAGTCCGCAGGCCATCAAACCCAGAAGAACAGTAGGTTTCCTGGCTGCGCAAGCTTAGGTGAGGCAGATGAGCAGAAGTCTGGACAGAGAAAGAGGGACAGAAGTCCTGGTGCTGGCTGTGCCCCTGGGCCTGCTCTTGCCTGGTGGTCCATGGCATTCCTGGCTGCTTTTGTGACGTGCAGTGTTCTTGCTAAGGCGAGAGCAAATTGAGCATTCAGCAACCTCCTCCCCATCACTCAGTAAATGTTTGATCCTCTGGGCCATGATTTTCCTGTAGAGGAAGTAAACAAGAGGAACCCAGAAAACAGCATGTGTGGGAAGGAGAGTAGCCTCAGGGTTATAGGTGAGGGAAACTGTCAGGCTGTGTGGGGAACCAGGACTTAAGAGGAAACCATCGCCCTCTGACAGCTCACACTGTACGGATGGACGCAAGCCACCCAACTTGGTAGCTAAGTGGTAGGCCACAGGCCGACCTCGCCCTTGTGCTCAGCTCTTATCCACATTTGGCCTGATTTAGTTATGCGTGGGCAGAACTCCAGATACCCCACCCCACCTTGTCCTTCAAAGGATTTAGTGGATTTTTTTCATTTATTCTTTCAATACTGAGAGCTCCATTAGCAGGTGCTGTGCCAGGCTCCATAGATGTAACTGAATAAGAAACGCACTTCCACTCTTCTGACTCAGACTCAGCAACTAACCACGCTCAGAACACCAGGTGCCAATGAAGGGATAGTGCTGCAGGCACATGGGGTTCTGCATAGGGAACACGAGGTTTGCAGAGGAATCCCGTCTACCTTGGATTTTTTCTTTTTGCCTTTCTCCAAATTCCACATCACTCCCTTGTCTTTCCTGTGATGTCTGCAGACAGCTACTGCTATTACCACCACTACTCAGGGACACAGATGTTCCCATCCCTCTGTGTAAGCTGATGTCCCCAAAGCCCAAGATGACAGTTTGTTTAAACCTTGAAATATAGCTAGTTCAAGAGAGGGTCTTAAGTTTTAATTTAATTTTTTGTACAAATTTAAAAACTGACCAATAGAAAGTCTTTTTTTTTATCAAACAGAACTTTGCTATTTTGCTCTGACTACATTTCCTTTTATCTGTTCATAATTTAGTGTCTGGATGGAGATGAGTGATAGTATAAAGATACATTGGATTTCAAAGACTTACTATGAAAACAATGTAAAATATCTCATTGTTTTTGTACTGATGATATGTTGATATATTTTGAATATATTAGTGTCAATATATTATGAAAATTAATGACACCTATTTCTGGCCTTCTTATTGCAGCTGCTAAGAAAAAGTAAAATCATACCCATGGCTCCAATTCGATTTCTATTGTACAGTGCTGGCCTTCAGCCTGTCGTGTGGTAAAAGTCTGTTTTATGCTACTATTACAGAATTCCTGAGGCTGTGTAATTTGTAAAGAGCAGATTTATTCTTTACAGTTCTGATGGCTGGGAAATCCAAGGGCAAGGGGCCTGCATCTGATAAGTACCTGCTTTCCCGTCACCACATAGCAGGATGTAGGAGAGAGAGAAAAATAAAGACTGGGAGAGAGAGAGAGAGAGAGAGAGAGCAAGAGAGAGAGACTTAACCTACCTTTTATCAGGTGCCTGCCCCTGTGATAACTAACCCAATCCCACAATAATGACATTAATCCATTTGTGTGCAGAGTCCTCATGGCCCCAACTTCCTCTTAAAGGTCAAAGGTCCCACCTTTCAACCCTGTCCCATCAGGGATTAAGCTCTCAACACATGAACTTTGGGGGTCACATTCACACCCTAGCAAGAACCAGAACCCTGCAGGATCTTCCAGCATCCAAATCACTATGGAAAGGCCAGGTCAGGCTTTCATTTCTCGCCTTCCTCTTTCCTGGGTCTCAAACCCCATGCTCACAGACCTGCCAGGTGGTGTAGGGGTCTTGCAGGTGGAAGACATGGAGCAACAGATGTGTCTCTTTTGCCACCTGGCTGCAAGTTGCCTTCCTATACTAAAGAAAGAGGTTCCTCATTGCCACTGAGGTAAGACCTGGGCTGGGCTCCCAGGTGCGGGTGTCAGAAGTGGGGACTCTTTGTCTCCCCATCATCCTTACAAAGGGCACGGGTGACATCCCTTAAGATATCTCACCAGTCTCCCACCTGGGACCTGATGGCTAAGGCGATCACTTTAACATATTAAGTTACTTTCGTCCACTCTTTATCTGAAGCCTGCAGACAGATCGTGTCAGTGGGTATGGCGACTTGAGAACCCTGGGAAACCAGTTGAACTGGAGGTGGCTTTGACTCATGATCTGAGCTTTGGAAGTGAGCCAGATCTGACTGAGATAAAAGCAGGAGAGTTGTGACTAAAGGAAGAACCAGAGGCCAGGCAGGTCCAGGGTTTGGGGTGGAGTGGGGTCCAAAGTTTATACAAGTGTAAGAAATCTGCCTTAAATAAACATACACAAATGTCTTACATTTTTAAATTTTACCAAAAATATATGCGCTTATGAGCACCTTTGTAGGATACTTCAGTGACCTTGGAAGGAGCCTGTGTGTAAGAGGGGCTCATTAGCACCACCCTATGGTGGAGGGGGGCCTAGAACAGTAGCAGCAGCAATAGCAGCTGAGACCTTGTTAGGCATGCCAACTCTTGGTCTGGTTATGGTGACTTACACCTGGACTTGGGAGGCAGAGTCAGGAGGATCGAAATTGTAGGCTAGCCCCGGGAGGAAAATGTTAACTAGATGCTATCTCAGAAACAAGCTGGGAATGGTGGATTTATTAGAAATCACAGCTATTTGAGAAACAGAGGTAGGAGGATTACAGTCTGAGGCTATCTGAGCAAAAATGTGTGAGACCCTATCTGAAAAATAACTAAAGCAAAAAAGGACTGGAGGCATGGCTCAAGTGGTGGAGCACCTGCCTAGCAAGTGTGAGGCCATGAGTTCAAACCCCGGTACTCTCAAAAAGTATCTATTCTTAGGCTCCACACTGGACTTACTGGACCAAAATCTCTAGGGTAGCCCAGAAATCTGTTTTCACTTGCCTTCTAGGTGGCTTTGATATCCACTCTAGTTTGAGAACTGCTGATATAATGAATTCTGGGGTAAGGCCATCTGAGCTGGAAACCTGGTTTTGCTATTCATTATCTGGGTGACCTTGGCAAATCACTCAATTACTGTAAGCCTCAGTTTCACCATCTGTAAAACAGGGTAACAACAGAACTATTCTCCAAAGGTTAGTTTGTGGATCAAGGTAATGTCTGTAGCACTAAGTCCAGTGCCTATCATGTCATGTGTGCTTGGTAAATTACACATTGCAATTTTCAGGGAGTGTATGTAGTCTTGGAGGGAGGGTGAGGAGGATGGCAGACCTGATGATTAGAGGGGATCTTTCAGCACAGTCACAAAGGAGCTCACATGTGATCTGAGCCTTTTTCTCCACAGTCCACTGTGTGACTGCTACAGTTTACATCTGGAATGTCCCCCAAGGGTCCATGAACCAAAAAGGCTTGGTTTCCAGTTGGCACTAGTGGAGGTGGGGCTTCGTGTGAGGTCTTCAGGTCAGTGGGCGTGCCCTTGTAAGTGCTAGTGGGACCCCAATTCCTCTTCTTTCTGTCCTTACTTCCTGGCCACCTGCTCCACTATGAGCTCTCACCATGATGGGCCACCTTACCACAGGCCCAAAAGCTACAGGACCAACAACCATGGATGGGAACCTCCAACACTGTGAGCCAAAAGAAACCTTTTCTCTTCATAAGTTGATTATCTCAAGTATTTATTGTACTGAAATCTCACAGACACAACACACACACACACACACACACACACACACACAGTGGCCCTCCTACTGGTTTGCCCTCTGATAACAAGGGTGAGAGCCTCTTCCTTCCAGGTTGCTGGCTATTGTCCCTCTTTTTCATGAATATGGGCCTACCTTCTAAATTGATTGGGTTAGAACAACTAATTTAAAGGGCTTTTCCCTGTGGGGAGTCATAGACCTCTTTTAAAAGTATGGTGGGAGCTGGGGACCCCTCTTTTGAGATCACAAATCATATATACAGTAAGCTGACAGGCTAGGTCATGGAACCACTGAAACCTGAGCCTGAGGTTCTCAGTTCAGAGCCCTTGATATTGTCCATGGTGCTCACCCAAAAATACTGAAAAAGGGAGAGTCAGACAGGATGGCTGTAATCCCAGGTACTTGGGAGGAAGACATAGGAGGATCATGGTTCAAGGCCATCTAGGGCAAATAGTTCATAACACTCCATCTCAACAAACAGTCCAAGTATGGTGGCACACATCTGTGGTCCCAATTCTTGAGAAGTAGAGGTTAATTGCAAAGAGTGGATTATGAAAAGCCTATGAGAACTGGACGTAAGCAAGGCAAGATGTGGCTTAATTGCTTTTACCTGTGGGCCGAGATAGGCAAAGCCCCGGTCACTAAACAGAAAAAAGCAGAACAGCTGTATCTCCTAAGCTTGCATCCAGAGAAGCAGGAAGGCAGGTTTCTCCTGTTACAATGTCATATCCCTCCCTGAGAGTCTCTGCTTCACCCTGTTTGCTGTTGTTTATAAAAGGCCTGCTGAAGGGAGGGCAGGAGGCTTTTTGCTTTTTGTCTTTGGCTTTTACTTTGGGCTTTGGAGGGGTTTTTTTGGGCTTTGGCTTTTGCTTTGGGCTTTTTGGTATGGGAAGCTTTTGGAAGGGAAAAGAATTACTGAAGGGAAAAGAATTGCTAAAGGGAAATTGCTGAAGGGAAAAGAATGGCTAAAGAGGGGTTGATAGAAAGTCTGCACTGAGAACTTTAACATAGGCCTTAGAAAAGAAAGCCAAAGAAAACATGGGACAGTGCAAGACAGAGGACTGAGACTTTGCAAGTCTGAACACCAAGGCTTTAAGAAAGCTAAAGAGAGAATGCTAAAGAAAAGCTGCAAGTCTGGGGGCAAAAGACTTTAAGAGCGATTGGGCTAAAGATAAGCTAACAGAAAACATGGGACAGTGTGTCTCAGGAAGAGGTTTTAAGCAAGTTTTTTTTTTTTTTCTTAATTCGTTTATTCACATGTGCATACATTGTTTGGGCCATTTCTCCTCCCTGCCCCCCATCCCCTCCCTATTCCCCCTATCCGCCCTCCTTTCCAGGCAGAACCTGTTCTGCCCTTATCTCTAATTTTGTTGAAGAGAAAACATAAGCAATAATAAGAAAGACAAAAAGGTTTTGCTAGTTGAGATAAGGATCACTATACAGAGAGATTCCTAGCATTGCTTCCATGTACAAATGTGTTACAACCCAGGTTGACTCATCTCTAACTGACCTTTTCACTAGTTCCTGATCCCCTTCTCATACTGACCTCTGTCACTTTAAGATTTCTGTATTAGTTCCTCTGCAGTGGGGACATTAAACACTTTCATGTTCTGGGTTTCCTACCTATCCCCATACCTCCCGTATGTGCTCTCCCCTTGTCATGTGACCCAAGTCCAACCACATTGCTGCATTTGCCCTAGATCTAAAGTCTGCATATGAGGGAGAACATAAGATTTTTGGTCTTCTGAGCCTGGAAGACTTTAGAAGCAAGGTTTTCAGAGCTGCAAGGAGTAAGACCTTAAAGAATAAAGATAGAGAAGAGAAACAATTAGGATTGGGCGTCTCCAACACACCTGACCCCACTTTCTGTCGGTCTGTCTATTCTGTGTCTTTTCTGAATCTCCAGTCACCCTCAGTTAAGCCCAGTTAGGTTCAGTAATAACCAGAAGCAAGAAAAATGCTTGCTCCAACAAGGGAGGGAGAGAGAAACCAGCACCCCCTCCAGTTAATCTGAGACTGGACATTGGCAAAAGTTTGAAACCCTATCTATAAAAGAAACTAAAGCAAAAAAGAACTAGGGGCATGGCTCAAGTGCTATAGTGCCTGTCTATCAATTAAGAGGCCCTGCATTCAACCCCCAGAACCACCATAAAAAGAAAAAAATAGTGAAGAAGGGAGAATGAGAGCAAGAGATGGGAGGAGGGCTGGCTACTGGTTACCCATCTTCCCCTTTTGGGTAACGTAAGTGATTTGTAACAGATGTCTTTAGAACTCAATGTCACATTCCAACTAAGTGCCTTTAATTGTGGGAATTTCAAACATGGTGACAGGAATGACCTGAGACAGAGGGTGCCTTTCAAATCACATCACAAAATGCCTTTGGATTCTTCTTACACTTAAGGGGGGGCTCTGTACAGAAATCTAAAAATGTTTTGACAATCCCCAAAGCCCTGTTTAGTGGCTGAAGATTGTCTGGTGCGATAAAAGTATAAATGTGCTTAAATCAGGGAAACAGACAAGCAGGCTGCGTGTATGACATATTAATTCCTAGCGTGTTTCCGTTACTCTTGCTGAGCTTATGAGGTTTGTGACATGTTCATGTTGCATCTAGCTGTCACCCAGCTGTAATTTACAATGTTCCCTGGAACCATACTCTGGGTTGACTGAGGCAGGAAGAGGTTCATGATGACAGCCTTTGTGGCTGTGGGCATTTTAAGTCTCTGTGATGCTATTTCTTGATTTGAATCAGATTGGAAAGAAACAGGAAGAAGAAAACACACCTTCTCCTAAACAGAAGATGGGCAGAGCACACAGGGCAGGAGACTGCTGAGGATGGGGATATTTCATGAGCTTTCTCTGCAGGTGTGACAAGAAAAAGCCATGTTGGGGCAGTGGGGGCAGGGCAACACAGCCTGTCCAACTTCCAGCCTGGGTGGCCAGGGTTGCCAGTTCATGGGAGGGGAGGTCAAATGTCAGGTGGTCATCGGTCTGAGCAGTGGCAAGGCAGGAGACATCAGAGCCAAAATAGCTACCTCCTACCCTCACTCCCTCAATGCGCAGGTTTCCATGGCCGAAGGTGTCCAGGGCCAGCAGGACATGGAATTTGAGGCAGTCACTGTGGCCTCCCTGACCCCACAGCTGCTACCTTCACTAACCCCCGTCTTTCTAACATCAAAGTCACGTCTTTGCATAGCCACCCTGGCACAGGGGGTGTATGTTTTCAGCCCCTTCACCCTATCCCACAAGCATTGTGCAAGCTGAGACCTGCCACCCCCGGCCATGCCCAGGGACAGGGGCCCACTCTGTACTTGTTTCCTGAGGCTTTTTTTGGGATGTGTAAGCCACCAGCTCAGCAAGTCCCAAGGCCCATAGGGTGTCTCTCAGTCATCCTCTGCCAGGCCCCATTCCCAGGAAGGACACTTGAACATGAGCCTGACCACAGCCTCCAGAAGATGGGCAGGGAACCTTGCTGAGATGCTGGCCAGTGCAAGGCTGGGGAGGAGCCCGGATGTAGTTGCTGCACTGGAGCCCACTGCCTGTGCTTCCTGACCTTGGCTGAGTCATGTGACATCCAGGCTCAGAGTATCCTCATCTGCTAAGGTCTAGCTCACCAGCTTTTGAAAAGATCAGAAGATCAAAGCTAGCACATGTGGAAGTGCTGACCAAGGAAAGGCCATCTGATGCCTACCAGGTGTCCCCTTCTTCACATTCAGGAATGGGGATAGGGAGATGCAGTAACTGGGTGCCACTGGACAGACTCAGGGGTGACAGTGGGAAGCTCCAGGCAGAGACTAGGCCGAGGGGCCTCTGGCCAGTACCTGCCCCACCTGCCTGCCTTGCTTTCCCCTGCCCTGACTGTGCTGGCTTCTCTTTATCCTTGCCCCTCTTCAAAGCAGGAGTGGGGAAAGGCCAGGGCTTACAGCAGTGCGTAGATTGTGTTTTATGAACTAATTTAATCTCATTAAAAGTATAGTTTCACAGATGATGGTAGGTACAAAGAGTTTGAGTAATACTGTGGTTTGAACGTTGGGTGTCCCCAAGGGTCTACCTGTTAAAGCTTTGGTCCCTAGAATGGCTCTCTCTCTCTATATATAGATAGATAGATAGATAGATAGATAGATAGATAGATAGATAGATAGATCTAGATCTAGATCTCTCTCTATATATAGATATATCTGCTTTCTCACTCAAGGTGGGAGCATTTTTCTCCTACCATTGCCATCCCATCACCTGAACCAATCTAGGCAAGCACTGTGCCTTCGAACCGCCAAAGCTATGAGCTATATAAACCTTTTCTCTTTATAGGTGAGTTGCCTCCGGTATTTCATTGTAGTAATGCAAAGTTGACTGATACAATTTACTTTTTCCAGGTCACAAAGCCATGAGATTAGGATTCCACACAGGCAGCCTGAATCCAAAGTCTATGTTATTAAACTTACTAATGTTCTCAAAGTGTGGCCCCTGAATCTGCAGCTTCAGCTTGACCTGGGAATTTGTTAGAAATGCAAACTCCTGAACCCACCCCAGAACTGCGAATCTGAAACTCTGGGAGTGAGGTCTAGCCATCAGTGTGTTTTCAAGCCCTCCAGGGGAGTGTTAAGCCGCTGAAGTTTAAGAACCACTACTCACTGTATCTTCTGGCAAGTCCAGGGTCTCATTTCCATTGGCTACAGTTGATAGCATCTTGTTCTTAAGGGTATTAGAAGGAAATTGATGGAAATATTGATATGCAGGTGCAGAGCAGAACACACAGGCCTGCTGTTTCTTCATTCTGGTGGAGAGGAGAAAAGAAGAACCACAGGTGCCAGGGAGAAACCCAGATCTCAATCTGCCTCTCTCTTGCTCCTCGCTTTTGGCCTTCTTGCGCAAAATGACTCCTTAAAACCTCTGTTCAATTGTTGTCTCCAAGCACACCTTAGTCATTAATAATGCAGATTAGCACAGAAAGCCTGAGGCACTCACTTTATTTTAATTTTATACTGCCTGTTTTATTCTTTCTTCTATACAAAGACCCATGCGTAGATAGATGGTAGGTAGATAGATATACGATAGACAGACAGATAGATAGGTAGATAAGTAGACTGATGTGTCTCTTATGCTTCACTTAATATTTCCAAAATCTATTTCTGGAACATTTTGAGCCAAATTGGCTGCACACCTACACACTGCGCAATCCAGGAGGAGCATTACAGATGCAGCCTCACACCCGGCCTCGGGGTTATGTGATGTTATGGTGCTGCTGCTGCCTCTCAACACCTCCAGGCTGGCAGCCTCCCCTCCTCCCTTCCTGGTTGGTGTCACCTTCTTAGCCAGGCCTAACGTTCTTTCTTTCTTTCTTTCTTTTTCTTTCTTTCTTTCTTTCTTTCTTTCTTTCTTTCTTTCTTTCTTTCTTTCTTTCTTCCTTCCTTCCTTCCTTCTTTCCTTCCTTCCTTTCCTTCCTTCCTTCCTTCCTTCCTTCCTTCCTTCCTTCCTTCCTTCCTTTCTTTCTTTCTTTCTTCCTTCCTTCCTTCCTTCCTTTCTCTCTCTCTCTCTCTGCCTCTCTCTCTCCCTCCCTCCCTCCTTCCTTCCTTCCTTCTTTCTCTCTGTTTCTCTTACTCTCTCTCCTCTGTGCTTTAAATTTTTTGCCCATTTTCCTGCCACAGTCTACACACCATTAGACTTTTATCCTGGGAGCACCACAGACCCTGGGTTTCTAACTGGGAACAAAGTTCCCAGTGACCAGTCCCCCCATAACTATTCTGAACTCCCCTGGTGACTGGGAAGAGTTGGACAGTCCTGCATGAAGCCTCGAGGGGACAGTCTGTGCTGCTATGAGGTGACCTCACAGGAAGTACAAGCTTCACATCTCTGTGTTTGCACAAATGAACACGAAACAGCCAGTGAGAAGTGTCTGGGTTTAGACAGTGTGTGGAAATGGGGATGGGGACTGTGGCCATCTGCCACTTCTGTTCCCCTGGTGTGGTGAGGGGCTGGGAAATTTTATGCAAGAAAGACCTGAAGTTTGTCCTCCTTGCTCCCCCACAAGACTCCTGGCTTCTTTCCCACCTGTATATCTTGCACACGTAGAGGTTATGAGAACCCTGATTGCTTTTGGAACTAGAATATAAAAAAAACAAATCAAATATCAGCTCTGAATATGACAGAGTCTTTTGACTGGCATTTCAACCCCCCAGTCCACATGCAGTCCTGGGTCCCCTCCCCAGGCACAGTGTCAGCTGCTCCACTTTCTAAAGAGCAAGGACTCATCTCCATGTGTTCTCCAAGACTAGTCTGCTGGGCCCAAAAGGCATTCTGGAGGGCCCCTCTCTGGCACCAAGCCCTCCCTCCTCTCCTCTCTCAAATACAAATTCTTCCATGGGAGGAAAAGCACTCAACCTTTGGTTTGACTCTGCCAACCTGCTCTGAGTCCCGAAGAAAATGTTTAGGTGCTTGGAGCCTCTTGGTTCCCTCCAATTTGTTTTTCATCTGTAACACAAGAAGAATGAGAATACTGATTTGCCTCCTGGGTTTATTTAGAATAAGCCAGCACACATTTACTGTAAAGTGCCAGAGAGTGAATATTCTAGGTTGCGAGGGCCATCAACAGTCTTGGCAGCAGCCACTCACTGGCGCCATAGTGCAGAAAGCAGCCACAGACAAGATGTGAAGAATGAGCTGGACAAGTTCCAGTGACAAATATAGGCCATGAGCAGGATTCAGTCCACTGGCCAGGGTTTGCCAACTCCTGATTTAGCAGAAGCAAGAAATGTCTGTGAATATAAACTGTCAAGTGCCTTCTAAACTGAAGGGAGGAGGAGGTGAAGAGGCCACACCTCAGGCCAAGTGGACACTCAGAGGCCTCACGTGGGAGAGACTGGAACTGCCACTGTGTAGGGCCTGCTCTCTGGACAGCCTTCATGGGTATACTGGGGCCTAGGGAGCTGGACATGTGCCAGACAAATGGCCACCTCCACACTGCACTTGTGTTTACAGGATAAGCATGAGGGAGGAGTTGAGGATAAGTCAGAGACAGTCTACATTGAGCCTCAAATGATCTGAGTTTTGGCCTCAGCTGTTCATGGTTGGGAAAGACAGTGTCACATCGTAGGCCCTGGAGAAGGTTGAGTCAGTCATCCTGTTGTTACCAGCCTCTAGTACTAACCAGCTGACTGCAGTGACCAATAGGAGTCCCAAGCCTTTCCAGATGATCCTGCTCATGTCCACAGATGACAAGGACAATTCCACTACCCTACTTCTGCAGAGAGCAGCCAGGGAGAAGAGCAGAAATTATGGAACCAGGAAGAACTGGATTGAATCCTCTTTCCATCCACTATGTAACAGGCACCGTGTTAGCACTTAAGCAGAATTTAAGTAGCTTCTCTGAAACACTCCATTCATAATAAGTAAACAATAGTAATTATGTCTATTGTGAAGACTACACGAGATAATATATGTACAATATGTACATCACAGTCACCACTCAAGAAGTCTTAGTCCCCCTTTCCTTGGGTAAATATGCTTTCCTCTGTCCAAAATAAAAGCAGCAATGACCTTGGGTGCACAATCTCTTGGGAAGACTGATCAGGACAAAGACCCTTTCCCCTACTTTGTTTAAAATGATATTGATTGTAATACTGTGAGATACAAAAGCTGTTCCTTCTCTTCCACCAAGATTAATATTAAGGCATTGAACCAGGCTCGGTAGCTCACTCCTGTAATCCTAGCTGCTTGGGAAACTGAGATCAGGAGGATCTCAGTTCAAGGCCAGCCGGGGCAAATAGTTCTGGAGACCCCATCTCCAAAATAACCTGAGCAAAATGGACTGGAGGCATGGTTGAAATGGTGGAGTACCTGCTTTACAAGTGTTAAGCCTAGTGTTTAAACTCCAGTTAGAAAGAAAGAGAGAGACAGAGAGACAGAGAGAGAGAGAGAGAGAGAGAAAGAAAGAAAGAAGACATTACAGCATGACTAGTTTAAGCTCATGTAAGACCTAAGAACTGGTAACTCTGAATGAAAAAAGAACGCTAACATTGGACATCAGTGACAAGGTAGCTTTTCTCACCCAGACATCTGCAGCCACTGATTAGGGCCAGCACTGTTGTCCATTTCATCAGCATTTCATCCTCACAGTCAGAGATCAACACATTAGTCTCAGTTCTCAAGGAAATCACATTTAGTGGAAATACATTCATGAACACTGATGGTTAGTTTTAAGCATCAATACAGCTGGGCCATGGGGTCCCCAGATATTTGTCAAGCATTATTCTGGGTGTTTTTGTGAAGGTGTTTTTGGATGACTTTAACATTTAACTTGATAGACTGAGTGAAGCAGGTAACCCTCCCTAAAGTGGGCAGGTCTCATCCTATCAGTTGAAGGTCTGAATCAAACAAAGACTGACCTCTTTTGGAGTCAGAGAGAATGTGTCCTGCCTGATAGCCTTGAGCTGGGACATCGGTCCTTTCTCTGCCTTCAGACATAAGGAACCCTAATTCATAAGCTAAACGTTCTCATAGAATGGGGTGTGATGATAGGGGGAAGCCTGGTCAGGGAGCTCCTGCCCAGGCTGGAGCAGGAGTATTCAGGGAAGGTCCATCAGAAGTTGTATCTTGAGAGAGCAACCCAACAACAGAGAAACAAAAGAGGGTAACAGCAAGAGCTGAGTGAAGTATTCTAGAGAGAGGGATAGCATGACCTGAAGAGACATGTCTCAGTCTTTGGGTCTCAACAGGAAAGAGATGACACCTACATGGGGAAACTGAAAACATTTTAGTGAAGGGGCTACATATTGAAGTATGGAAAGAGAGGAACCAACAGGGAAGCAAATCCCCTGGGCAAAGGGGTTACCAGAACCCCAAGGGGGCTCAGGTGATGGGCGGGATCGGTAAATAGGGGCTATGGCCTTTGGGAGATAAATCCAGCCACTGCCAACCCACAGCTCAGCAGAGAAGGAGAATAAAGATCCTGACCTTTTTCTCCACCCCCCTGCCCATCTCTGCTCATACACCCACAAGGGAAGTCATCCCAGGGAACCCTGTAACAGACCCACTGTGACACAGTGAAAAGAAGATTTCACAAATGTGAACATCAAAAGACAGGGACCACAGAGGGTCATGTTAGACGCTGCCTACTACAGTCTCCACTCTGACCCGCAACTGACGAATACCCCTCTCACACGAACAACAAAACAAAATGAAACACTCATCCCTTTCCAAGTCCTCCAAAAGTTGCATCCCGTTACATCCCAGAAGTCAACTTGAAGTCCAATATCTTGTCACCTGCCCAGGTATGTATAAGGATCCTTGGTTGTTCCTTATTTACAACTCCTTGAGTGTAGATTGTCTCAATCCGAACACCTTGAACTACAGATGCAAGCTATCTGACCCACTCCAAAACCCAACATGCAATGCTGAGACAGGCGTAACATGACATATGGACACTTTCCTTCAAAAGGGGAGAAGTGGCCAGGCACCAGTGGCTCACACCTGTAATCCTAACTACTCAGGAGGCAAGATCAGGAGGATTGCAGTTCAAACTCAGCCCAGGCTAATAGTTCATGAGACCCTATCGCGAAAGAACTGAACATAAAAATGGAGTGACAGAGTGGCTCGAGTGGTAGAGAGCCTGCCTAACAAGTGTGAGGCCCTGAGTTCAAACTCTAGCACCCACTCTCCCCCACAAAAAAGAGGGGGGAGTGGGAGGTACACAGGAGGCACAGTCCATAGGTGAAATACACCTGGGTACAAGTTGGCAGTCACTCAGAAGGATCCAAGGCCTGGGACTAATTCTCATGGCAATTGGCTCCACTCTACAAATTACTCTTCATTTTCTATGAAGAGGATGCCATGTGTCAGCTGGTAGTAACCCATTCCCAATCCCTGCCTGTAGAAGTTTGGGATTCCAAAGACCTTTTTAAATTTTGTATTCACTCTGTACCATTTGATACCCAGTGTTTCTGCCAATATAATTCCCTTAAAAACTTTATGAGTCTCCTGTATATATTATTTGGACTCTTGCCATTAGATGAAAGGTTACCTGCCAGTCCCTGTGAGAGAAGCACTCCCCAACTGTGAGTTTCTGTTAAGAGCAGGGAAACAATACATTTAAGTTTCTTAGAAGCCATCTTTTAAACTAAATAATTCTCTGAAGCAATTTATTGGATCTTGCTGTTATTTTAACAAAAGATTTTACAGCTACACCCTCAGCTATATCCCATAACTGTACTTTCCTGATAGTGTTGCAGATTTGATCTTTGCTTAGAAGTAATTTTCTTAATTTTAGCATTATTTGCCATCTCGAGATAGTGAGAATCTTTGAAACAAGTCTTGGCTCCTTTTGATTAACCATTCCCTTCTTTAGACTGTATGTCACCTTCACTTTAAGTGTAAGAGAAAACCTAGATACACCTTCAACTTGAGGCCCAGGACTGCCTTAGCTGGGTCACTCTGATCACTAGCTGGATGTTCTACTTTCCATGTTACTACAGGTGACAATGTTGCTAAATTTTCCCCTACAACATAACAAAATCCCCTGTATTTGTCTTGCTTTCCTGCAAACCTCACCTGCAGGCTCTTCAGAGGCCCCAGCTGCCATCAACAGTTATGCAAGGCTCTCAGGCATTCACTTAATCACTAGTCCAAGTCCTTCCGGTTCTGCCAAATGCTGACCAACAATTTTAGGGTTTTTCTTATGCCAGAACCCACCACTTCCAGATACTAAAATCAGTGCTATTTATTGCTGTAGAACAAATTACTTCAAAATATTCTGGTTTAAACAGTACACATTTATAATTTCTATGGATCAGGAACCTGGGGTGGATTCACTAGTGTCTCATGACCATCATCTGGGGCTTCAGTTCTGGGGCCTGAGGAGGGCTGGGGGATCTGCTTCCAACATGGTTCTCCCACGTGACTGTTGGCAGCAGGATTCAGCCCTTCACCACAGGGCATCTCCATAGGGCTGCTTGAGCACTTTCATGAGATGGAATCAGGCTCTTCACCTCTGCCTGAGAGAGTGATCCTGGAAAAAGAGAGAGAGAGACAGAGCAAAGCAGAACCCACAGTATCCTCAGAAGTCACACATCATCTACAATAGACCTATTCTGTTGGTCATACAGACCAATCCTGATCCCGCGTGGGAAAAGACAGTACATGGGCATGAATGTCAGAGGGCAGGTATCACTGGGGCCATCTTGGAAGCTAGTAATTACATAGTCCATGTGTTAAGTTTCTGTGACTCATAGCAGGGTGAGAGGAGAAGACAGTATATCTGGAGGGGCAAAGGGAGGAAATAATGAATGAAGTCACCCACCAGTCACAGTCTGAATGTATGGTTTTTTTTTCCTTCTCTGACCTAGCATCTTGTTTAGTATTGCTCCTTGTTTAGTCTAGTTCTTAGCAGATCATACAAGTTAAGTTTCATGGCTTACATTTTATGTCTTCTCTGACCCTCACAAATACTCTGTGGATAATTTTTTTCTTTTTATCTTCATTTTAGACTTAAGAAACTAAAACTCAAAATGGTTAAGCCACCTCTAAGTTCAGCAAGAAAATGCTGGAGTGTACATCTAAACCCAGGTGCTCTGAGTTATTTATTATAAGCTTGAGGTCCTCCCTCTTCACCCATGAACACATTCTATGCATGAGCACCCACACCTTCTACTAAGAGAGAAACAACTGGTTCCCTCATGTCAGCAAGGCCAGATGTAGAACTCCAGATGTGCTGTATACACATTCTGCCGAACTTTGTAAACAAGCAGCTTAGAGAGAGGAAGGATAAAAGGAGCAGGTCCCCTGCCAGCTATACTTTGTCTACTTCCCCCTTTACCAGTGTGGGCTCTGCCTTGCAGGCCTCCCACTGGGGTAATCATAACACTCATCTCTAAATACCATTTTGGATTGGCAGCCTCGAGTGGTAGCATCCAGGCCACAGAGAGCCACATCCAACCTCTGCAAGAGTGTCCCTGCTATGAGTGGCTTAATCTAATCTTATGAAGGCTTGAATAGAAAAAAAATAAAGGAAGAATTTCACCGTCCTTGAACTGGGGCATTGGTCTTCTGCTTTTAGACTCAGATTCAGAGTAAAACTCATGGCATTGGCTCTTCTGCTTCTCAGGACCTTAGACTGGACTGGAACTCGCACGATGGACTCTCTAGGGTCGTCTCGGGCTGGGTGCGAGCCTTGAAACTTGTCAGCTTCCATAGCTGTGTGACTCAATTCCTTATGATAAACCTATTACTGTTTAGCTCGAGAAGCCAAACTGATACAAGAAGCTAACATTTATTGAGCTCTTATTACTTGCCAGACCCTGCAGTGAGCACTTGTAAACTCAACCTTCACTCCCAACAAATAAGGAGCGTATCATTGTTATTCCCTCAGAGAAGTTAATGAACTTGCCCAAGATCAATGAGGCAGTGAGTAAGAGAATTGCCACATAATGCTAAATCTACCAAACTCTGAAGTTGGTGAGTGTGGGGCCTCAGGAGGTGAGAGTTGATACCATCTAGAAAAATTGTGCATCTCTCTGGAGTCTCTATTTTACCAAAGTCCAAGGCATTGGGCTTCATTGGAATTGTCAACACTTAGCTTTTCAGCTCCCTGGATCCCAAGTCCCCTTTATCTCTATTCATTCATATACTAAGTATTGAACGTGTGCCCAGCTGTGTGTGGAGATTACGAGCCAGTTGTGTGTAGCTCCTACCTGCTAGGAGCCCACAAGAAGGAGGCTTTTCTTCCAGGGAAGACAAGGACAAACGCCTGGACAGTGACAACAGTTGTGAATACATGGATGATGTGTAAGAGCACAGTACGGGAATCCACAGAGCTCTTTGGAGGGAAGGCCATTGTATAGAAATCCTAAAGAATGAGGAGGACTTTCTGGATGTGTTCCAGTGATGGCTCGCAATTCTATCAGCTGCAAGGAGACTTTTCTGTAAAAGAATATTTTGCTAAACCCCCTTCTTGGTAGTATAATTTATGTATACACATAACTTTTAAAAACAGATATGAAGTCTCAATTGTAATGTAAAAAGGAAAAGTAGTTTAAAGGAAATGATACAGGTTTCCATACACAAGTGTGTTCAAGCACAGCTGCACTGGCAGCAAAGTGAAGGCGACAGAAGACAGCACTTCTCTCTGGAGTTATGGGGAATGTGACAGTTATGTGTTACGTTGGCAACTTGAACACCGTGAGCAGCACTGGCGACAGTGCTAAAATGATGAACAGCATTGGTAACATTTCAGATAAAACCAAAGGTAAAGCATTCCTTGATTTAGCAGTAGTTGAATCCTTGGTAATTTCAGATTGTGTGGAAAAAGAAAAAAAAACCTATGTTCATATGTAAAATAAAGTTTGGTCTAGGCTCTGAAAATTAAAACAATTTTTCTTCTCTCTGCTGAAGACCTGAATAGAAGAAACAGAAAGAGGAAGAATTTTCTCTCCCTGTGCTGGGATCTCAAGGGTCCCTGACCCAAATGGACCTAAGGAAGGACTGATGACATGAGACACATGAAAGGACTCAGGAAGGGAATGACGAGACACATGACCAGAAGGCTGGTGAACTAAGTGGCCAATTTTTATTTTTGCATCAGGTTTTTTAAGCAGTACAAAGTAGGAAGTTATACAATGCAAGAAAAACGTCTATTCCTGGGAAACAATGTCTTCTACCTGAAAAACAATGATCTTACTCCAATCTCCTAGGTCACACAGGGGAAACTCGGACCCTCCTACTATCAATGACACCACCCAAACCTCCCTGTTTTCATCTAGCTTCGCTTGGTCTCACATACAGAAAACTCACGTCTGGTTGCGCAGGGCTTTGGCCCTGCTTCTGACCTTTCATAAGCAAATACCTGCAGGTTAATATTGCTTTTCTCTAGACAAAGGGAGCCACTCCTGTTTCCTCAAAACCTCAGTGAGAGACATGGTGCACTTTGCAGTCCCTGACCTGGTCAGGATCCTGCTACGCCGCAGTGACCTTGTCAGATTGCAGCTCATGCCTCCCACATGTGTATGACTACCTTTGAGTTAGGACATTGGTCTTCTCCTGCCCTTGGACTCATTCAGACTCCATTTCATGCATTCTGGAGGACTTTCCGAATGATGCAGGTCATGGGACAAGCTTTTGGGGGCAGTGGGAGTACTGGGGAGTGACCTCGGGGCCTCACACTTGCTAGGCAAGCACTCTACTGCTGGAGCCATACCTGCAGTCCTTTTGTTGTCAGACAGTACCTCATACGAACCTTGCCCTGGCTGGCCTCAGCCTGAGGTCTTCCTACCTCTGCCTCCTGAGTAGCAGAGTTATGCAATCATTCTTTTGTTGCATCCAGCTGCTTTCGTAATTGCAGGATTTCCCATGTTCCTCAAGCTTACGTCAGCAGCCCCACCCCGATTGATGTGATACCTACAAAGTTTCCAAAATGTCCCTTCAGGGTGGTACCAGCCTCTCCAGCCCACCCCTCTCCCCAGAGAAGCACCAAGCAAATGAAACTCTAAATAATTACATCTTATAGAAGTATGTGAGCACATGTGCAATTTTAAATTCTCCAGTAACCGCGTTGAAAAAAGTAAAGTGAAACAATTTAAACTAGCTTTAATGTTTTATATAACCCTATAGATCCAAAATATTATCATTTCGTCAACATAACCAATATAAAATTATCGATGAGAGACTTTTACATTTCTTTTCCTCTTGGAAATCCAGCATGACTTTTTTCACATCTAGCACATCTCAGCTCAGGTTTGCTGTACTCCAGGTGCTTCATAGCCACATATGGCCAGCGGCTACCTTATTGGATATTGCAGCCCTAGGAAGTGTCAAGTCCCCTTCTTTGGCACGAGGATTTCTCTCTTGAGTTCTGTGTACAGAGTTCTCTTTTTTTCCCCCAGTGGGACGGGATTTGGACTCAGGGCTTCACCCTTGCAAAGAGGACAGACTACCACTTGAGACACACCCCCAGTCCCAGAAATCTTAACACTTGGCAAAACATGGACTCAGAATTCTTAGACAGGTACATGGACACCTACCCACAGGGCAGGGGCCCTGAAATGCAGGGGACATGCTATTCAGAGGAAGCCATGAAACATGAGAGTATAGGGCTGAGTCACCCTGTCCAGCTCCCACTCGTAGAGCTGTTCCAAGCCACAACTAACTACTCACAACCATACATGGTTGAGTGCTGGCTGCAAATTGAAGACCCCCTTGAAAATGCTGGAAACAGATGTTCCAAAGACTATGACCTCTTGTCATTAATTTCAGAATTTAAATGCTTGTTAATTCCTCCCCTTTTATGGCTGAGCTCCACACAGTTGCTCAATGTCACTGGGATATCTTTTGGGGACATTCAATATACCAAATCTGAAGGTTGCTGATGTTGGGCACTCAGAGCAGGGAGGAGGACCAGGAGAGCAGGGAGGGACACCTTGGAGCACAGTAAGAGGCTGCGAAGAGGCTCCTCTGGCTGCAGATGCCTGTGCCGAAGAAATGAGCATCCACCTGCTTGCCTTCAGCTGGTGTGCAGACAAAATAAGAGTGTTAGTGAGGAAAGGTGCAAATTAGGACAACTGAGAGCCTGATTTCGGGAGCCTCAGTCACTCCTTGCATCTAACATCTTCTTCTCCCATTTGATAAACTAAAGGCTTATTAGCGGGGTAGCACTTCATGGAGAACAGCACACAGACTCTGGAGTCAAGAACCCAAGTTCAAGCTCTGTTTCTCTTATTTTTCCAGCTGGGAGACCTGGATGCCCAACTCACTGAGCCTCCATTTGCCTGGGTAGGAAATGGGGAGATGAACACTGCTCTAGCTTTATGAGAAGTTCGTAACATAAAAGATGCAATGCCAAGCACAGAACACACAGTAGGGAGTTAATAAGCCACCAATCCAGTGGGGGACATCTGTTGCCTTTCCTCAGAGACTTGGTTAACAGGGCTGATGGAGTTTCCCCTGACTGGAATAGTGACTTTAAGGACCTCCCAGCACTGTCCACCTGGAAATGGAGGATGTTTTGAGGCCAAGGCCTCTGGAGGAAGAATCAAGGTGGTTTCCTACTTAGACTAGCAGCACCAGAAAAATCACTGTTGCTGAGATGAGCTCAGGGTCCTAGTGCGTCCACACCTCAGCACATCCGGCTTAACTCTTCGCTTCTATGAAAAATGAATGGAAGAAAATTGGCAAAATGAAGGCACCTCCATGAGCTACTCCTGTGCCTACTCCTTTGCAGCTCCCAGTGTGTCCTGTTGAGGGAACAGACACAGCGCTATGCCTTCTGGCTGAGACCTTGGACAGGGTTTGACTGTCATCACACAGTCTCCCCAAGCCCCAGGACATATGCTCACCCCTTCCCATTGAAGGCTCCCTGAGTATTCTTTTCCTTAATGGTTTACTGAAGTGCCCCAGTTGAGGGCTGAGATTTCAGCCAATTTTAGTGCAGAAGCAAGATTACACTGTCAGTCCTTTGGAGAAAATATAGTTTCTTTCACAAAAGGAAGATCTCCAGGGCTTTTAACTTTCCTTCTTTAAGAAAGAAAGAAAAAAAAAATCCCTCAGAAGCCTACAGGGGCTCAAACAAAGCTCCAGAGAACACCCTGACTTTCACACTGTCATTTTTGCCTTTGTAATCTGGCTCGCTGTCCAGGGAGGATGATCAGGAGAGCAGCACAAAGGACAAGCCATGAATCAGAGACCTGATGCCAAATCACTCTGGGCTGGAGGGCTTCTCCTGAGCCAAAATGGGGCCATGGGTGCTGCTGGGGAGGTGACCTGACCACATTGGCCTTCGGTCCCTTTTCCTGTCTTCACAAATATTGGTGAGGTCGGTTTCCTCTACCCAACTGGTGTCAGAGGGACAGCAGCTAATAGTGCCCCCAATAATGGCCTTGCTTTTGGCATTTGCGCCCTTGTTTTGAAGCTACCTTAGGCCCAGGTGGGACAGTGAGGCCAGTGCCTCCCAGGACTTATAGGAAATGATAATTGTTCCTCATTTGCCCAACTTATTAGGCATGAGAAGGGATGGGCAGACAGGTGGTGGCCCAGACTCTTTCCTCTCTGTGTTCTAGAACCTATCTCAAGAGTGATAGCCCAATACAAAATACCTTGTGCCCATTTGTGTCCTGACTAGTGCCATATGTACACACATGCACACACACGATGAAACTGATCAGAGTCAAATAAGACCTGTATTGCAAGCCCTATCTTATTTGTACATTTATTATACATGGTTTTGACCAAGTGCGGTAAAAAATAAATATATATATTTATTTATTATAAAAACAAATAAATAAATCAAAAGAAATTTCAAAAACAAAAATTTTAAATTCCCGCAGGCATCACGCAGCTCAGCAGATGCAGAAAAGCTCTCAGCCCTGTGTTATCCTCAGTTGTGTTCAAATACTTGTGTGATCTGCTCAATGTTTCCCTGTCCTTAATTTGCTGAAAACACAATAATGCCTTCCCAAAAGCAAGGTAAACGTGAATGTATTTAATTGAAGTGGTGAAGTGAAAGTTTGAGATTTGTTCGGAGGCGGTGTGTCTTTAGCGGAAGTTGGGTGGTGTTACAGGAAAATGCATCAAGATCCAAAGTACAGTACTGAACTCCATGCATCTTGAGTAAGGGTTGTTTTTTCCTCAGTGTCAGTCTCCTTGGAACCACATACCTGAGGATACCAATGGTCTGTTGTAATTTAACTATTAACATCAGACTATTGTAATTTCCTGGTTTTGAAAATGTACCGTGGTTATGACAGGTGTCACCATTGAGGAAAATCTGGGTGCGGGGGTGGGGAGGCTGGGGTTGGGAACTCTTTATACTTTTTTTTGCCATTTTTTTTGCAAAAGGATTATTTAATGTTTTTAAAAGCATTGATTTTAATAGTAAAAACTTTTATCTTAAATCATTTTGAAATACAAAGTCTTTTCCAGGAGGGCTCTTAGGTCCACAGAAATAAAGCAATTAGTCCCAGGGATATGGCCTGAGTAGGCAGAGTCCCCTCAGCAGAGCTGCTTGTCACCAGGCAGTGCCTTTGACTCTCAGGTCTTTCCCTATTTACCTATTTGGAGAAAGGCCAATTTAAAAATTGTTTTGTTTCTGCCTTATTTATTTATTAATTTATCTTGCCCTTGACAAAGAGCATTGGTGGGTCTTGTGATCCCCCAGTCCACTTGGTGTCCCTGCATTTCACATGACAACTGGCAAGTATTGCTAAAATATTGACACAAATTGTCCCCTCCCTGCCTCAGTCCAAGATCACTCAGTTTCTTCTCTTTGCTCTCCCTATATTATGGTTTAGAAATTAAATGCCCTCTCCCAAAAGGCTTGCTTGTCAGCCCATGGTGCTGTGGGGAGGTGGTGGAGCCTTCAGGAGGTGGGGCCTAGTGGAAGGACATTAGGTCATTGGGGGTATACCATTGATAGGGGGTATTGGAACACCTGCCCCTTCTTCAGTTTGTTCCCTGACTGCTATGACATGATCAGCTTTGCTCTACCGAGTACTCTCTGCCATGATGTTCTGCCTCACTGCAAGTCCAAAAACAATGGAGCCAGCCAACCATGGACTGAGATCTTGGAAAGTGTGAGCCAAAATGAACCTTTCCTTCTTTTCAGTTGATTATCTCAAGTGTTTTGTCATAGTGATGGAAAGCTGAGGAATACTTGGTGCTGTGTCCTGTCTGAATATGTCCTTTTTGAATGAATGAATTTTAAAACAGAATCAGATAAGAACAGCCGTGCTGGGAAGATTTCTCCACTCAAACTATTTCATCCTCCTTTCAGCTGTGAGTGGAAATTCTCCATGTACGTGATTTGTGGACTTCAGGGCAGGATGCTTATTTTCCATTAGGATGGCTCAGGCTCCTGAAGTCATCTCTCTCTCCTGCAATCTGGAGACAGCCTGCAGGCAAGACAGAGTCCAGCAGGGACAAGCATGTCCACAGATGGCAGGGTGCAAGTAGGGAGATGGAGAAAACCATGAGGGCAATGCTGGAGCTCCTAGATCCAGTTGTGCCAGAATTTTCCAGGTTATGAAAGCAGAATTGTTGCTGCTTCTCTGGCAAACCCAGCTGCAGCAGCACAAGGACCTATGATGGCCTGGCCTATCTTCCCTGTAATCTCCCAAAGTGAGCAAGAGCCCGGATTGCAATGTCTGTTCACCTCCGCCCCCGAGCACAGGACACCTGTTCCTCTCTGCACTCAACTGTGAACTGTGGCAGCCGCTGTGCTATGGCACGCTACCAAGATCCTCTTCTCACTGATGGAAAACCGGATTTTTACCCCACTCATGGGCCCTCATGCTTGTTGCTCATTCTCACACATTGAAGGGAAACATATCAGAAATGTCATGGATGTGCCAAAAAGCACAGAAATTTGGCATTGAAAAAATTGGGCAGGGGTAGTGATCCCAGAAGGCTTCTTGGATGTGGCACATCTTGAAGAATAAGGAACATCAGGGAAGGGATGGAAGGCAGAGTGGCGGGGAGGTGGGGAGGTGGGGTGGGGAGGAGTGCCCTCTGGGATAAATGGAGCTCAGAGGGGGCAATGGGAGGCTTTTAGGGGATATATGGAGGGCATCTGGGGGTGACTCTGGAGGGAAGATAGACGAGGCAGAAGGAGGAGGGATAAGGATGCCGAGGGAACAGCTGAGCAGTGGAGAACCACTGGAGGCTATTGGGCAGAGAGTGACACGATCAGGATCGAGTGTGGGAAGTCTGGCAGCCCTGGTCCTTGGAAAACAGTGATGGCAGGTGCTGATAGGGAGCTTGCGATGCTCCCTTCCCTGCTCCTCTTTCGCAGTGAAGAGGACACACCAGCTCGTCTGCCCAGAGTGAGAGGTAAGAAGTGGTGAAGGGTTGAGGAACCAGGAGAAGGGAGAGAGCAGTGCAAGATCCCTGTGAAGGCAGAGGAAGTTGGAAGCCAAGAAACAGGTGAAGAGATTAAATGTAGATGGTTGAAAAGACTCCTGGCAGCAATAGAAAGAGGTGGGCCGTGGGTGCTGGGACAGTTGACTGTGTGGAAATGGAGCGGGGACTTTGGAGGTCTTGGATCCCACCGTCACTAGCATCCTGGGGGTTGCACGATGACAGTGGCATCTCCTTGACTTGGCCAGTGCTGATGTCTAGAGAACATGATCTGATGGTGGAGGTTTTTATGCCCAGGGTTTTCCTAACTTGCAGGGTCAGAAGGAGGACATTGGATATGCCATTCCTGGACTCCCAGGAGGCCCTGCAACTTCATCGTCAGCTCCATTTCTGAGATCTGCTTATCATGAAAGGGCAGTCTCCACCACATCATAAGAAAACACAACAAAACAGCAACAATAAAAACCCACAGAACTTCTATTGCACTCTTTAGGCATTCTGGGGGAAACAGCTGAAGTGATTTTCACAGGGGTCGCTCACTGTCAGATTTCCCTGCAGAAGAGTCCCAGTCAACAGGCTTCCAGCTGGGACTTCAGGGTGGCACTGGCAATGCTTAGGCTAAAGAGCAGCTTCTGACATTGTGAACGGTGGTGGTGTCTCATTCCAGAGTCCCTTACACAAAGTCCCTATTGTATTTAATAGGTTGAATTACAACTTGTAATTTATTGCGTATCTAAAAATAGAATAAAAATAGTCTTGCTGATTTGAGACTGTCCACCTAAGCTTCGCTCCCTCCAGCCCTCATTCTCTCACCACCCCCTGCCCACACTTGGTCTTCCTGTCTGCTCTTCCTTGATGCTTGTTACTGTTACTTCCTCACCTCCTCTCCAATCTCTTCCATTTCATTTTCTTTCCCCAGTCCCCAAGTTCCCCACAAAAGCCGCCTGCTCACTCCACTTTCTTCTCTTGCTTTCACTTGAAAAATAGAAGTCCAAGCACACAAGGTTTTCCCACAGATATATCTCACATGTGTGAACAAATACAAGGAAAGTGAGAGGTGCCCATCCTGTATCTCTGTCAGTTTAAGCTGCTACAACAAAATATCATGACCTGGATGGTTTAAACAACAGGTGTTTATTTTTCATGGGTCTGGAGGCTAGAAGTCCAAGATCAGAGAGCCAGCATGGCTGGGTTCTGAGAGAACTCTCCTCCTGGTCATGTTCCTACATGGCCTTTCTTGGATGTCTGAATGTGGGTTGAAGGAGGGAGGGAGAGCGAAGAGTGAGATAGGTAGAGAGAGAGAGAGAGAGCGAGAAAGAGAGAGAGGGAGGGAGGGAGGAAGGAGAAAGAGAGAAGGAGGGAGAGTAGGAGGGAGAGAAGGGGGGAAGGGGGGACTTCCTGTCTCTTCCTCTCTTTATAAGGATTTTGTTCCCATTCATGAGGGAGGCACCCTTATGAATTACCTCCCAAATACCATCACTTTAGGGAGTAGGGTCTCATTATGAAAATTTGGGGGACACACACATTCAGCATCCCGATTCTGGAGGTGTTGTCAAGGGGCAGTCGGATTGGGAGAAGGGCTGGTTCTTATAAGTTGAAGACTGGATATTCCAGGTCAGCTGCCCAAACCTGCTGACCCATGACTGTTCCAGTTGGGAGTGATGTTTTCATCTTGCTTACATTGGTGATGTTCAGGAACACCCAAACCATCAGGCAGTCCCCAGAGTGAGAGTGGGTGATAAAATGTTCCATAATGAATTAGGCAAAAACTGGAGATGAGGGAAAATGCTAAAATCGTATTTTGTGTCTTGGAAAAGAAGGACCAGGAGTGTCACTCAGGGAACTGTGTGAGTCTAACAGATGTCCTGTTCACATAATCCATCCCTTTCACGATGGGGTGATTCTTTCCTGGGGCCCCTCAATGTCAGAGCTGCATTTGACAAAGAAACGGACATTTCTGTAACCTGTAGAAATATGTATAAAACATGGGGCAATGAACACCTGAAGAGAGGAGAAAGCCCAGGGTTGCTCTTTGAATAACTAAAGAAAGGGAAACAAAATTTCTTTCAAAATCAGGACTGTCTCCATCGTATGTGGGGCTCACCTATTTTTTGGATAGGTGTGTGGCTCTTGTGATTTAAATATGAACTATCCTCTAAAAGGCTCATATGTTGAACTTGGTCCCCAGCTGTTGGATCCAATTATTGAGAGGTGATTGGATCATGAGGGCTCTGACCTAATCAATGGATTAATCCACTGATGGATTCATGATTTGATGACATTATTGGGATGTGGTGAGAAGCAGGGCCTGGTTGGAGGCAGTAGGTCACTGAGGGTATCCCTTGGAAGGGAATCTTGTCCAGTCTTTCTCTCTGCTTCCTGACCACCACAAGGTGACCAGCATCCTCTGTTATGGTAGGATGTTCTACCTCACCACAGGCCCACAGTGATGAAGCTGACTGTGGACTGAAATCTTTGACACTATGAGCCAAAATAAATCCTTCCTTCTTTTTGATTGTTTCTCTCAGGTATTCAGTGGCAGTGACAACACACTGACTGTCACTGTGACTTTATTTCTACTTGGCCACAGGAGTAAGTATATGTCAAGGGCCATGAGCACTATCTTCAACCCATGTGCCAAGTCAGTAACCTGCTTGTTTAAAAAGATCAGCCCAGGGAGACTATTTAAAAACTCATCTGGAGGACTCTTCCAGTCCTGGCCTCACAAAAGGTTGTTCTATGTAGAAGCTCAGAAGCTGCTGCGCTGAGCTGTGGGTGACTGCTGTCAGTTCCCAGATGTGTGTCCTCATTCCCAGGAAATCCAAAACCTCAAACCAAAAGCCAAAGGCCTATTTTGAGACAATTCTTATTCTGAATTGTAAAAATGCATCCTCAGGGAACAGCCAGCTGAGTGCTCTGATTGGAAACTTAGATAACTGGCGTGAATCATGGGAAGGAGATAGAATCTAGCAAACACATTTCTTGTGCATGTCGAGCCACTCTTCATGCTAACAGGGTATCTTCATTAGTTAATGGTCTGTCCAGAGAGCCAATAGGCTGGTTAAATATTGATCTTTTGATCAGCATTATTTAAAGAATTCAGGGCCTGAGCGAATTGCAATGTCTTTTCTGAGTGTGGAAAAGGGCAACAGTTGAAAGTTGCAAGGAAAACAAGGTGCAGGAAAAACGGGATCTGTAAGGATAAACAGTGATATTTACCATTTTCTTCAATATTAAGTTACATGCTTTTTGAAATTACTTTTAGTCACAAAATAATTTTATAGTTATTAAAGTATGAGTCATGATTCCAAGATGGCGGCTACAGGGAGGAAGCAGAAAGCGAGCCTCCTATAGTGAAATCTTGGAGAGACGCTGGAGACACATTTTGCAGGCATAATCACTGAGAAGAGGCATAACTTTGACCCCTCCACACCTCCAGCCAGCGCAGAGAATCTCCACTTCACGTTAAATGGAGAAACCAGGAGGGCCCCCAGGCAGCCAGTCGCTGGCACCCAGATGGCTTGGGAAGACGTGGACCAGGTGAGCTTTGCAGTACTGCAGTACTCCCACAGACAAGCCTGGGCCAGAGCAGCATAGCCCCCTGGACAGACCAACCTCCACCCAGGGAAAAAAGAGAAACTGAGTAATAAGCAATAAGAGCAATAAAGACACGGGGGAGAGAGGGTGGGGTGCACTGAGTGCTGAAGATTGGGGGAAGGGAATCCTTTGTGGGACTGTAAATAAACAAGCGGGCCTGGCCGGAGAGCCTCTGGTGTAAGCAGGGGGCGCGTGCCCAGCAACCAGGAGCAGGAAAGCTTGTGAGAGTGGAGATGGGAGGAGAACTGCACAGGAGAGGAGGGAAGACCCACTTCCCACATGAACTGTAAACAAACATGGCAGCTGGCAGGAGCAGCAGCACCGCCCAGTAATCAGGAGCAGGAAAGCTTGTGAAAGTGGAGGTGGGAGGAGAACTGCACAGGAGAGGAGGGAAGACCCACCTCCCACATGAACTGTAAATAAACACGCAGGCCCGAGAACGCAGGTGCAGTGTCACCTTTCCCAGTGTGCTTGGAAAGGGGAAAGCTTGTAGCAGAGGTTCATGCACAGGAGAAATCTGAGTAAACAAAGCCTGCAGGGCCAGGTGAGTGCTAAGCTCACCCCTGAGGTCTGCAAAATAATGCCTCCAGCAACAGCAGGCTGACAGCAGCAGGCAGGCAAGCCACAGCTGCAGATACCATTCTCAGAACTGTCTCCAGACTCTTTTTTTTTTTTTGTCTCCCTACCTTTAATGAGAGAACAACCAAATTACACCTGCAAGCTGAAAAACTTACTGAAACTGTATTGCATTTGAACTTGGGACACTTGGTGGGGTTTTTTTTGCACGTGTGTGTGTGTGTGTGTGTGTGTGTGTGTGTGTGTGTGTGTAGATTTGTTCTACTTTATACATCCCCTTTGATGAGACAACTACAGAACAACATCTGAGGCACCATCTCCAGGATTGGAGACTGAGATGGACACCCAAATTATTAAGACTGAAACTTCATTGCATTTGAACTTGGAGGTTTTTTGGTTTTTTAAAATTTTCTATTTTTTCATTTTATTTTAATACATTTTTATATAGAGATTTTTCTTTCATTTACTTATTTTTTATTTTTATTCTTATCTTTTTTTTCATTTTTGATTTTCAATCCTCTCTCTGTCTCTCTAATATCTGTTCAGCTTACTGTCTATTAGTACACTAAAGCTCCCTGTTTATACCTTTGAAACCTTCTCATCTGATACCTTGTTCTGTTTTCTCCTTCCAGTCTGTGTATTTGTTTTTCCCATTTCTTTAACTTCTTGCTTTCCATCTCAGCTCACCCTTCCATTCTAAATATTACCATTGTTATTATTACAAGCTAGAAAATACTTAATTGCACACAGTACAGGGACAGTAACAATACCAAAGACAATGACAGGAAGACAGAAAAAACAGGGAAACCAGTTTCCCCACAGCAAAAAATTAGTACAGGAACCAGAGGGGAATGAAGAAAATAGGTACTCAGATCCAGACTCCACAAAATGAAGATAAACTATGCCAAAGGACCCAATGAAGCCCACAAGAATAATTTAAAAGAAGACATACTACAGGTACTCAATGAGAATTTTATAGAGATGATACTGAGTAGGGTCAACCAAAATGTACAAGAGACACTCAAGAAATTCCAAGACAACAAAAATAGAGAATTTGAAAAAGCAAAAGAAATAAAGGAAACCATAGAATCACTGTAGAAACACCAAAGTGAAAGAGAGAACACGATGAATAAACAGATAAATGAACTCAGGACAAAAATAGACAACATTAAAGAGGAAACCAGCCAGGATATGGAAAGCCTCAGAAAAAAGAACGAAACAGAACTGCAAAAAAAACAGAAGGCCAATCCAGCAGAATAGAACAGAAGACAGAATCTCAGAACTTGAAGATGAAATGGAAATTAAAGGAAAAACCAAAGAACTATTAATTAACAACTCAAGACCTGTGAAAAGAAAATGCACCGACTCCATCAAAAGACCAAACTTGAGAATCATGGGCATCAAAGAAGGAGAAGAGGTGCAAGAGAAGGGAATGGGTAATATATTTAACTAAATAATAATGGAAAATTTCCCAAATCTAGAGAAAGATATTCCCATACAGATGCAAGAGGCCTCCAGGACACCAAACAGACCAGATCAAAATAGAACTACTCCACGACATATAATCATTAAAACAACAAGTTCAGAAACTAAGGAAAGAATATTGAAGGCTGTAAGGGAGAAAAAACAAGTAACATACAAAGGTAAACCCATCAAAATCACAGCAGACTTCTCAACAAAAACATTAAAAGCAAGAAGAGTGTGGGGTGAGGTCTTCCGGGCACTGAATGAAAATAACTTCAACCCCAGGATACTGTACCCAGCAAAACTATCATTCAAAATAGATGGAGCAATAAAAGTCTTCCATGATAAGCAGAAACTAAAACAATATGTGACCACAAAGCCACCATTACAAAAGATTCTTCAAGGGATTCTGCACACAGAAAGTGAAACCCAACTTAACCATGAAAAGACAGGCAGCACCAAACCACAGGATAAGAAAAAGCAAGACAGTAGAGAGTAACCTCAACTTAGGTACACACAATCAAACCTTCAAACAACTAAGACAACTAAATGACAGGAATCACCACATACCTATCGGTACTAACACTTAATGTTAATGGACTTAATTCACCCATCAAAAGGCACCGCTTGATGAAATGGATTAAAAAGGAAGATCCAACAATTTGTTGCTACAGGAGACCCATCTCACTGACAGAAACAAGCATAGGCTAAGGATGAAAGGCTGGAAGAAGATTTACCAAGCCAATGGCCCCTGAAAACAGGCAGGAGTAGCAATACTTATCTCTGACAAAGTAGACTTCAAACCTACATTGATCAAATGAGATAAAGAAGGACATTCCATACTAATAAATGGGGAAATAGACCAAAAGGAAATAATAATTATCAACCTGTATGCACCCAATGTCAACACACCCAATTTCATCAAACATACCCTAAAAGACCTAAAAGCATATATAAACGCCAACACAGTGGTTGTGGGAGACTTTAACACCCCATTATCATCAATAGATAGGTCATCCAAACAAAAAATCAATAAAGAAATCCAAGATCTAAAATATGCAATAGATCAAATGGACCTAGTAGATGTCTACAGAACATTTCATCCAACCTCTACACAATATACATTCTTCTCAGCAGCCCATGGAACCTTCTCCAAAATAGATCATATCCTAGGGCACAAAGCAAGTCTCAGCAAATATAAGAAAATAGAAATTATATCATGCATACTATCTGATCACAATGCAGTAAAAGTAGAACAAAAAACATGCAAACAGCTGGAAACTAAATAACTCACTACTTAATGAAGAATGGATCATTGATGAAATAAAAGAGGAAATTAAAAAGTTCCTGGAAGTCAATGAAAATTAAAACACAACCTATGGGACACAGCTAAGGCAGTCCTGAGAGGAACGTTTATAGCCATGAGTGCATCTATTAAAAAGACTGAAAGATCCCAAATCAATGACCTAATGATACATCTCAAACTCCTAGAAAAACAAGAACAAGCAAATCCCAAAACAAATAGAAGGAGAGAAATAATAAAAATAAGAGCTGAAATCAATGAAATAGAAACCAAAAAAACCATATAAAGAATTAATGAAACAAAAAGTTGGTTCTTTGAAAAAATAAACAAGATTGATAGACCTCTGGCAAACCTGACTAAAATGAGGAGAGAAAAAACCCAAATTAGTAGAATCAGGAATGCAAAAGGGGAGATAACAACAAACACCATGGAAGTCCAGGAAATCATCAGAGACTACTTTGAGAACCTATATTCAAATAAATTTGAAAATCTTAAAGAAATGGACAGATTTCTAGATACATATGACCATCCAAAACTGAACCAAGAGGAAATTAATCACCTGAATAGATCTATAACACACAATGAAATTGAAGCAGCAATCAAGAGTCTCCCCAAAAAGAAAAGTCCAGGACCTGATGGATTCTCTGCTGAATTCTATCAGACCTTTAAAGAAGAACTAATATCAACCCTCCTTAAACTGTTCCATGAAATAGACAGGGAAGGAAAACTGCCAAACACATTTTATGAAGCCAGTATTACACTTATCCCAAAACCAGGCAAAGACACCTCCACAAAGGAGAACTATAGGCCAATCTCCTTAATGAACATTGACGCAAAAATCCTCAACAAAATAATGGCAAACCGAATTCAACAACACATCAAAAAGATTATTCACCACGACCAAGTAGTCTTCATCCCAGGGATGCAGGGGTGGTTCAACATATGAAAATCAATAAATGTAATAAACCACATTAACAGAAGCAAAGACAAAAACCACTTGATCATCTCAATAGATGCAGAAAAAGCCTTTGATAAGATCCAACACCATTTCATGATAAAAGCTCTAAGAAAACTAGGAATAGAAGGAAAGTACCTCAACATTATAAAAGCTATATATGACAAACCTACAGCCAGCATTATACTTAATGGAGAAAAACTGAAACCATTCCCTCTAAAATCAGGAAACAGACAAGGATGCCCACTATCTCCACTCCTATTCAACATAGTACTGGAATTCCTAGCCAGAGCAACTAGGCAAGAAGAAGGAATAAAAGGAATACAAATAGGTAAAGAAACTGTCAAAATATCCCTATTTGGAGACGACATGATCCTATACCTTAAAGACCAAAAAAATTCTACTCAGAAGCTTCTAGACATCATCAATAGCTATAGCAAGGTAGCAGGATATAAAATCAACATAGAAAAATCATTAGCATTTCTATACACTAACAATGAGCAAACGGAAAAAAGAATGTATGAAAACAATTCCGTTTACAATAGCCTCAAAAAAAAAAAAAATCAAATACCTACGTGTAAACCTAACAAAAGATGTGAAAGACCTCTACAAGGAAAACTATAAACTTCTGAAGAAAGAGATTGAGGAAGACTATAGAAAGTGGAGAGATCTCCCATGCTCATGGATTGGTAGAGTCAATATAGTAAAAATGTCGATACTCCCAAAAGTAATCTACATGTTTAATGCAATTCCCATCAAAATTCCAATGACATTCATTAAAGAGATTGAAAAATCTACCCTTAAATTTATATGGAAACACAAGAGGCCACGAATAGCCAAGGCAATACTCAGTCAAAAGAACAATGCAGGAGGTATCACAAAACCTGACTTCAAACTATATTACAAAGCAGTAGCAATAAAAACAGCATGGTACTGGCACAAAAACAGACATGAAGACCAGTGGAACAGAATAGAGGACCCAGATATGAAGCCACAAATCTATAACCAACTTGTCTTTGACAAAAGAGCTAAAAATATACGATGGAGAAATAGCAGCCTCTTCAACAAAAACTGCTGGGAAAACTGGTTAGCAGTCTGCAAAAAACTGAAACTAGATCCATGTATATCACCCTATACCCATATTAACTCAAAATGGATCAAGGATCTTAATATCAGACCACAAACTCTAAAGTTGATACAGGAAAGAGTAGGAAATACTCTGGAGTTAGTAGGTATAGGTAAGAACTTTCTCAACGAAACCCCAGCAGCACAGCAACTAAGAGATAGCATAGATAAATGGGATCTCATAAAACTAAAAAGCTTCTGTTCATCAAAAGAAATGGTCTCTAAACCAAAGAGAACACCCACAGAGTGGGAGAAAATATTGCCAGCTACACATCAGACAAAGGACTGATAACCAGAATATATAGGGAACTTAAAAAACTAAATTCTCCCAAAACTAATGAACCAATAAAGAAATGGGCAAGTGAACTAAACAGAACTTTTTCAAAAGAAGAAATTCAAATGGCCAAAAAACACATGAAAAAATGCTCACCATCTCTAGCAATAAAGGAAATGCAAATTAAAACCACACTAAGATTCCACCTCAGCCCTGTTAGAGTAGCCATCATCAGCAACACCACCAACAACAGGTGTTGGCGAGGATGCAGGGAAAAAGGAACCCTCTTACACTGTTGGTGGGAATGTAGACTAGTATAACCACTCTGGAAAAAAATTTGGAGGCTACTTAAAAAGCTAGACATTGATCTATCATTTGATCCAGCAATACCACTCTTGGGGATATACCCAAAAGACTGTGACACAAGTTACTCCAGAGGCACCTGCACACCCATGTTTATTGCAGCACTATTCACAATAGCCAAGTTATGGAAACAGCCAAGATGGCCCACCACTGATGAATGGATCAAGAAAATGTGGCATCTATACACAATGGAATTTTATGCAGCCATGAAGAAGAATGAAATGTTATCATTCGCTGGTAAATGGATGGAATTGGAGACCATCATTCTGAGTGAGGTTAGCCTGGCCCAAAAGACCAAAAATCGTATGTTCTCCCTCATATGTGGACATTAGATCAAGGGCAAACACAACAAGAGGATTGGACTTTGAGCACATGATAAAAGCGAGAGCACACAAGGGAGAGGTGAAGATAGGTAAGACACCTAAAAAATTAGTTAGTATTTGTTTCCCTTAACGCAGAGAAACTAAAGCAGATAGCTTTAAAGCAACTGAGGCCAATAGGAAAAGGGGACCAGGAACTAGAGAAAAGATGAGATTAAAAAGAATTAACCTAGAAAGTAACACACAAACACAGGAAATTAATGTGAGTCAACTCCCTGTATAGCTATCCTTATCTCAACCAGCAAAAACCCTTGTTCCTTCCTATATGGCTTATACTCTCTCTACAACAAAATTAGAAATAAGGGCAAAATAGTTTCTGCTGGGTATTGAGGGGGTGGGGGGGAGAGTGAGGGGGCGGAGTGGGTGGTAAGGGAGGGGGTGGGGGCAGGGGGGAGAAATGACCCAAGCCTTGTATGCACATATGAATAATAATTAAAAAAATAAAAAATAAAGTATGAGTCACTAGTGATTTTCATTTTTCTCTGACTCCTAAAACTTCAGACTTAAGTTATTTTTCTCTACAGAAAAAGTACTACTCCCCAAACACCTGTTGTTACAGCTGCCTTCACTTCAAAGGCTGGGGCCCTTTATACACATTACCTAATCCAAGCTCCACGATGATCTTGCTTGATATTTGTATCACCCTTTTATAGCTAAGGTACAAATAGGCCAAATAGCTTAGCTACTATTGGTGCCTGAGAAGGCACCAAAGCTTTCGGGGAACAAGTTTATTGAGCAAGCTGGCAGGGACTCAGCAGACTGGAGTCCAAAGGCTGAGCTCCAAGAACAAAGGGGGTTTTCCTTATATACCACTTAGAGCAGGTTGCAGAAATGGGGGTGGGGTACAGCTTGTCCCACACATAATCACATGTTATTTCATTGACTGTTTTAACCTCTGGGGCAAGGTGACCCTCCTCTGGTCTCCAGGTAGCACCCAACTCTGGTTTTTCTTTGTTTCACTGTAGCACTCATTAATCTCCCTTCCCCCTCCCTGCCTTGCTGCCATATGCTCCCCTTTGATGCTTGGACCCACTTCTGTGTCAAACAGCATCATCTTGATAAAGACCGCAGTACTGGGGGATTAGGCAGGGTAACATCAGGCATGCTTTTAAGACAAGGAACGTTGTCCCTATTAAGGTCTTGAACCCACCTAGGGTTGAGAACCAGCCTCCAATAGGTCATTGGGACTTTGTCCCTTTCAGGTCTGCACAGAAACATGGGCAAGGTTGTTTTTTTTTTTTATCTTGTCAGTAATCTCTTTAATTAATCTGCATCAATCTGCAATCTGCATCATCAGTCTGCAAACAGCGGTTACTCAGATTGAGATTATTCCAGGATATTGTAGCTCTGTGTGATTGGGACCCCCCAACCACTGAGTCTCCTGAGCAGTATCACTGTAAAACTTTTGTCCCAAATAGATCAAGTCCCCTACTGGGGTGAAGAATTGGCCTTTTGGGTGGGAGATACAGTAATTCCCAATAATTGAGGTTTTAGGAGTCAAATGCTGTCGCCATGGCTGGGGGATTTCATTAAAGGGCTCTTGTGGGTTTAGCTGTTTTGCCTCCCATGGCCAGTGGTCTCCTATATTTGTTCTTCCACAAACATAACATGAAGTTGCATTCAGAATTTGTGCTATGGACTCAGCTAGTGAGAGCAACAGGTTTTTGGCTGTAACTGAGATGGGAAACTCACTTTTTATCTCTTCGTAAAAGGAGTGAAAGGCCTGCTATGAGGAACTCTCATGAGTGATTGTGATGAGTTGAAAATGCAGCAAAGTACTGGGGTCTGTTTCCTTTTTACAGATTAGAATGTCAAACTTTTTTCCAACTTCCCAGCCTGTTTCATTGAGGTTGAAAATAGTGACATTTACAGGGTTACAGATACCAAGAGTACAGACAAGGGTTGCTTTCCTTTTTGTAAAAGAGCAGCAGTTTCATGTGAGGTATGGCCCTTCCCTTTTAGCCAAGTTGCCCACCTTTCACAACCCCAATAAGGGCAGTAGAGGTGTTCATAGGAAGCACAACCGGATGTCCCACTGTCATCTTTTGGGCATATATACTTGTCATTTAACCTGTAGGTGCTTTCCCAGGCTAGCCCCCCACAGGTGCCCTAAGGCCCGGTGTTTTTAGCTATTGCGGCACACACATCAAAGTATATGGACACAGGTGTGTTGGAGTCATTAACTTGGGTGCAGTTAATGAGCTTCCCACTGCTGGTGAAGCTTTGGACTCTCGCCATTGCTCTCGAGGGCAATAGATGGGGTTAAACAGATACACTGACCATCATGAAAGCACACTGAGTAGGTGGTATGGCTCTGCATGTATGACCCAACAATGGTGGCTGCACAAGAATAATAAGTATGGAAAACCAGAGTTTTGGTAAAAGCAATCCTCACTCAGGTAGTGTGCATACATGAGTCACAGTCCAAAGCCTGTGAATACACAGAACAGACTTAGCCTCAAAGGTTAGACAGGCAACTCCTCAAGCTTCTGCCATGCATAGAGAAGTCAGCTTCCAGAGTGACTAGAGCAGGGCTGATGTCTTGTCATCCATGGGTCCTGTCAGGGAAAGGTGCTAATGTTTTGAAGGTGATCTTGTATGGTGAGACTGTGTCAGGGATGCACTCCCATTCGAGGGAAGCTGGCTTCACTCTGGGGTGGATCCAGGGAATGATCTCTGCTACCTTAAATGCTGTGGGGGTGGACAAAACAACAAAAGGTTCCCTCCAGTGGGGCTTTATAGTTGAGAATTCCATTTCTTCACCCAAACAGCATCCCCTGGTTTATAAGGGTGCATAGGAGTGGTCAGGCTAACAGGGAGTCTGTCTCTTACCCAGTCATTGATTTTTGAGAGAGTCAAATCAAGAGCCTGTGCCTGTTGTCTCAGGGTGAGGTCACCTATTTTCTTTAGGTCCTCTCACAGGCTCTTGACTAAAAGGGGTGGACTCCAGAAAAGTACTTCAAAAGAGGAGAGACCCATCTGTTTGGTGGAGCTAAATCTAATCCTGAGCAAGGCTATGGGCAGTAATTGATCCCATAATATGTGGGTCTCCTGCCATAGTTTTTTTAATTGTAATTTTTAGAGTCTGGTTTATATGTTTTATTTTTCCTGGATTCTGGGGGGTGGTAGGCCATGAGTAGCTTTTAAATTATTTTTAATCTCTTAGCCATCAACTGTACCACCTTAACCACAAAGGCTAGCTCATTGTCTAGTCCAACAGACTCAGGTATTTCTAATTGAGGGATGATTTTCTTTAACAGGCACCTGGCCACTTTTTGGACTGTCTCAGTCTGAGTGGGGAAGGCTTTTATCCATCCTAAGAAGGTGTAAACAAATACCAGCAAATATCAGGGATTGTTTCTGGCACACAGACTATACTTTTCACATACTGTATTATTTATGCTGGAGAGCTTGAGGACATAAAAATGCTGAGTCAATGTGGTCTTGAGAGCTGTCTGCCTTGAGTGAGTTTCTTCATGGAACTGTTTGACAAATGTGGGTTCCAGTGACTCAGGTATGGCAATGCAGTCATCAGTAAACTTCCACCATCCGTCCAGCAAAAAGTTTTCTCCTTTGGTCCCAAACCAAGCCTGTTCTTGTGAAATATACAGTGGATCCCATTTACATAAGGGACATAGGAACAAGGCAGCTGCCAGTGGGGCTGAGGTTTATCCTCCTGTGAGAGGTGCTCACTTGGCTTCCTCATCAGCTTTTTGGTTTCTCTGAACAGCTGTTGTCTCTCCCTTCTGGTGCCCTCAGCAGTGCATGACCACTACTTGCTTGGGGGCCCATACGGCTTTTAGTAATTTTAGAATTTTTTGTCCATATTTAACACTTTTTTCCCAAGTTAGAAATTGTGACTGGCAGTGGTCCTGTTTTTAATGGCAGCATCCAGAGTCACTACTGCATATGTGGCAAAATGTGTGTCTTTTTGGACAAAGCTCTTGCCATCTGTGAAACACTCAACATCTGGGTGACTAATAAGCTGGTTGGTCAAGCCTGGTCAGCTGGAGAACACCTCATCCATAGTCTCTAAACAGTCAGCCTCCAGTGGGCCTGAATTAACCCTTAAAAGGGCGGCTGGTTTAGAGTCTTAATGACCTCTAGCTGGACATATGGGTTTTTACATAACATGCTTTGATATTTGACCATTCAGGAGTTTGTTAACCAATAATTTTCTTTATAGTTCATGACAGTCAAAACAGAGTGGGAAACTCGGACTATGAGATTTTGTCTCAAAGTAAGTTTGTTTGCTTTAGCTGCCAAGACTGCAGTAGCTGCCAGGGTGCACAGGCAGGGCAGCCAGCTTGGGGAAACTGCATCAAGTTACTTTGATAAATAGGCCACTGGGCCATGCCAGGAGCCTACAGCTCCCAGTCTCTCATGTACATCTAGGAAGAAGGGCTTATCACAACTGGCAGGCCAAGAGCAGGGGCATTTGTGAGTGCCTTCTAAATTTTTTAAAGGCCTTTTTTGTTTTTCTCCCTATACCATGGGTTCCCACTCTCCTCCCTTTTGTGGCTTCATAAAGGGGTTTTGCCAAGAGAGAGTAATTGGGGATCCAATTACTCTGCAGTTCCTAGAAATTCTCTGATCTGTACAGTGGCACATAGAGGGATGGGGCCTCCTCTCGGTCCCCCATTAATATGGGTTTTTGGCTTTTTACCTTTTTCCCTGTACTTGGAAGCTGCTGCTGCCCTGGCAACCATAACTTTATGTGCTTTCTCTAGGTGGGGCTCTAGCCACATGGGCTGAGTGAGAATTGCATCCTGCCAGCACTCAATATAAGGAAACATCTGGGTGTTTCAGGCTTCCCTACAACCACTTCAAAAAACTCTATTGACTATGACCTTGTCTAATGACCCCCTCTGAGGGCCATCCTACACCAAAAGTAAGCCAGTCTATTTCACAGAAGGTCGTAAGCTTGTCAGAAGTCAGTTTGATTCCATAATCTCCATTAAATCCCCTCTTAAAGTTCTAGTGGGGGTGTTCTTACTCTGACCTACTCCCCTTCCTCCCATTTGTCAGACGTCTTGACAGAGGCAAAGACAGAAGGGATGAGGGCTACAGAGAGGAGGTAAGGGGCTGTCCTCTCTGGCACACAGAGGAAAACAAATAACACCACTTGCTTTGTCCATCTCTGGCTGCTCCCCTCAAGGGGATTTATGTGTCTCTTGACCACAGTGAGTCTGTATAAGCCCTGGAATGGAGGCCCTGTTAGGGCTTATCCTAGACTATGAACCTGTGGATCAGAACTCCACACTTGCTTTGTAGCCAGGCTACGTCTCAGACTTGCACTTTCACAACTCTCACAGCACAGTACTTCCACCCAGCTCCCTGAACCTGAAAGACAGTTTCATCCCCCAAAAGGGCATTACTTGGGTGCCTTTTGAGAGTTGATCAGATTCCCCTTCTGCCTCCTGAGGCAGGCCTGAATTTGAGCCCAAGTTCTTAACAGTCTGATGAGTGGGGCTCCCAGGTGGGTTCCCAAGCCTTTCCATGTTCTTTGTGTAACCAGAACTCACCTCCTCAGCTCACTGGGAGAAAGGCTTCCTTCCCCAGATCAACACAGTCCTGTGGCACCTGGCAGGGGCAGCCCTCCCAGTGGGATGGGGATGTTCAGCCATGACAAGGAGGTGAAAACACCACTCTCCAAGTCCCAGGTGGGCTCCCAGAAACGTTGCAGGAGGGCTCAGACAAAGACTGAGAGGGCACCAAAGCTTTTGGGAAGCAAGTTTATTAAGCAACAGCAGTGACTCAGTGAACTCACGTCCAAAGGCTGAGCACCAAGAACAAAGGGGTTTTCCTTATATACCATTTAGAGCAGGTTACAGAAATGGGGGGGGGGGTACAGCTTGTCCCATACATGATCACATGTTATTTCATTGGCTGCTTTAACCTCTGGGATGAGGTCACCCTCCTCTGGTCTCCAGGTAACATTCCCCAACTCCGGTTTTCCTTTGTTTCACTGTAGCACTCACTAATTTCTTTTCCTCCTCCCTGCCTTGCTGCCACAATACCACAGCTTTGATCCAAAGGAAGGAAGATGAAGCCTCAGCTTCTCAAACTTGCCAAGGCACAGTGTGACTTCCAAACCATACACTGACCACAGATGGATAACCAAGTCCCCACTGCTTCTTTGATAATACTATGGTTTGAACTCAGGGCCTGTGCTTGCTAGACAAGTTCTCACCACTTGAGCCACACCCCTAGCCCTTTTTAGTTTCATTTGTGTTTTTCAGGTAGGGTCTCAAGTTTGTGCCAGACCAGCCTCAGACCTCAATCCTCTTCTCTCCATCTCCCAAGGAGCTGAAGTTACAGGCACGTACCACCACATCTGGCCAACCAAGTCCCTCTTAAAGGAAAGAACTTAAGGCTCATATCAGATTTTGAATGGCAATATTTTATGCCTTAAGGTAAGGGGTAGTGAATTTAAAACACCTGGAGAGTGGAAATGTGAGCCAAGACTATATATTCAGGCAAACTGACCTTCAAGGACAAAGGCTGCAGAAAAATTATTAACATATTAGAATTTAAAGAATACTGTTACCATGAACCCTTCAACTTGAGAACAAGCTTTGGCCAATCAAAATGACTGGTGATACCAGGACATAAGAACTGGTGATGAACAGTAAACATATATTTAATAATATTATTAATAATATAATTTAATATTATTATATATTTAATATTATTACATGGTGGAACTATGAGATACAATGTAGTGGTAATTATGTTCTCTTACAACATATTCTTAGACTAACTATTGAAAAGTGGGGACAGAAGTTGGATAAAAGAAAATCTACCTTTATGGGTTTATAATATTAACTATGAATAAAATAATATGACTTCTAATTAGATGCTGGAGGACAGGGAAAGAAGCGGGAAGAAAAGTACTTGGTACTATCAGATAGCTCAAAGAAGGGTATTGATGATAAGATCCAAAAAAGGATGTACTAAAGGTGTTAAATAAAAGTGATCATATAAAAGGATATTTTGAACAAAGACAAAAAAACTTCTAACCACAAAAAATATAGCAGAGAGGACACATAAGACAGGAGGCCACATAGTAAAGGAATATGAGGTGGAATATATCAATTACACAGATCAAGTTTAACTTACCTATAAAAATAAAAAGAGCTTCAGATTGGCTAACAAAGCAAAAAAATATATACTGTAGTGAAGAATATCTTTTAAAAAGAGATTCAGATAGGTTAACTTTTCAGACCATTTTTAGATTGATAACATTATTCTGAGGTTATGTGAGCCACTGCGAGGTAAAGTAAATGAGGACTGGTGATACTGGGAAGCAGAATTTTAATATGTGAGAAAGAAGATACTGATGTAAGACAAAAGAGATTAGGTCAAAACCTTTTAGTTCTAAATTGAATTTACATGGCTATTGTACCAGTATGAACTCATAAGTATTTTATCTCTCTAAAGAAATCTATGTATTTCTGGATCTGTCCATCAAAAAGGCCTAGAAACAAGTGCATGTTCTCTAAATATCATTCCCCACAAAAAGCAATAAGCATTTCTCTTTGGAGAAATGGCTGATGGTAGGTCTTTGGTAAGAAACATACAGAATGATTCTGAAACGTCTTATACTAGAAAATAGGGAAGCTAGTTTTTCTTGTCTTTTTCTTTTTTTTAAAGTTGGGTTGTGTCCAAAAAAAAGTTGAAGAGTTGATTTGAAAAGGTTCCCATTGGCCAGAGATGATGTAACTGGGGCATCAATAGGAATGACAGCAGTAGATTGGAGCAGACTAAATGTGCAAATGTATGAATTTTAATTGTATATATATTTTTAAACTCAGTTACCTTTGAGGGTAGGTGTAAATAGAGAGAAAGAATAAGTGTTTATCTTGCCTTTCATGTAAAATTGTGCCTCATAGTAGCCAAATAATTATTTCTCTTTATAAAAGGCTTCCAGTAGATTTATGGAGAAAGAATGATGGAACTGTACTATCACCATTGTACAGCACCTTCTAAATGAGTGGATGTGGACAGCAATAGTCAATGACCATAAACTTCACAGAAGGAAGGCAGCCAGACATATGCTCCATGACAGAAGTGCACAGCATCACTCACCTTACTAGGTGAGATACTAGGCACTGTTGTGCCAAATAACCTAACTTTGTTGTATTCAAGTACCTGTTGCTTACAGTGGTTCTCACTTTACCCAAATGGCACCTTTACTTTTTAAGATGCTTCTATTTTTTTCATCTTACTGTTATGGAAACATTTATGATTCACTGATTGACTTGTTTATTTTCTAAGTTTTATGTGGACTGGGAGTTTTTCTTCACTGTTTTGTCCTCAGAATCTGGAATACTGGTTGGCACATGGGCATGACGTACAGATTTGGATCAATGACTTCATGGTTCTCTGGCACTCTAATATCCTTTCATCAGTTCTTTTCTAGCTTAAGCCAGGAAGAGTAGTTTTTGCTGATGCTCATCAGAACCCTGTTTTAACAACCCCAACCCTCAGCAGTTTAGCAGGTGGCTCTCCTCCAAGCAATGACTGGAGATCCAGCCCCTTCTGGCGTGTGATACTACTGCTTTCTGTACAGTTTTAGGATCTTCTTCCAGAATCTCTGTTGTGTGTGGTGGCTGCTAAACAAAGACAGAAAGTGTGGGGTCTCTCTAGTGTTAGTAGGTGCTGGACCTGGAAAGTGGCCTCCACCTTTCCACATGGCAAGCAGGTGGGTAACCTTGTATCCAAGAAGAAGAAATGGCCAGCTCTACAACTGTGGCCTTGGCCAAGACCTCCAAGCACACGTTCCTCTTATCTGGAAGTGTTACCTCAGCCTCTCTGGAGAATATGGACATGAGCCTCCTCACATTTTAATCTGTACTGAATGAAAACAAATCAGGACCTAGGTAGTAAAGAGAGACTTTACTCAAAAAGAGGAAGGTTCTTGCTATAAGAATCTTTAGGGAGAAGTCTCTGACCATGAGATCTACAAGCATCTCAGAGGTTGGGCAAAAGAGGGCTTTTTTTTATACAGGGGGCAGGATATAAGGCTGGAAGGGACAAGTGTGAGGACTTGGGAAAAACAGGTGATATAACTGGACAGTTGATCAGAGACAAAGTTTCCCTGTGGTCAGCCTATCCTCAGGAGGAGGTCATAAGGAGGGAGATGTTCTTTGCTTACTCAAGCTCAAGGGTGAGTTAAGCTCCAGGAATTTATGGGAGAGAAGACTAATTAAAGTTTAGTCAAGTTAGGTCAATAGAAATTTTGTACAGGTTGGTAACTGGAGATGTTAAATAATTAATTAGAAATCTATTAAGCTAAGACTGCCCCACTGCCTTGGGTTCCCACACAAGCAACACAATACTCACAACAATAAAACAGAACTTAAGCTTGACTAGTCATCAACTAACCTCTAACTAGAGACTTTGCACTTTAACCAGTCCAATATTTTCTTTGTCTTGCTTCCAAGAATACCTTATAAAAATTTTCCCAGCATCTCCTTGGTGGAACATTGAACTGGTTTTGGGCTGGTGCTGCCTGATTCATGAATCATTATCTGCTTCAATAAACTCTTGTTAAAATTTTAATGTGCCTAAGTTTATCTCTGTTTATTTGTTTGAGACAGCGTTTCATAGTATAGCCCAGATGGCCTCAAACTCAAGATCTTACAGCCTCAGCCTCCTGATTGGCCCAAGCCAATTGATACCATTTGAACTTTCATTTCTCTGATCTATATTACCGTATCATAATGAGGCAGAGCGGATAGGGTTATAGGTGACATGAAAATCATAAAAATCAGGAAATAGTAGAAAAGAAGCCAGGCTGAAAATCACTAGAACAGAAAGGAATTGAATCAACTGTTGAAGAATGGACAGATCCATTCCCTACTTTCCTTCAGATGTTAAATGAGATACAACTCTCCTAGATGAGTAATTTGATCTAAAAGAGAAGGTGCCCAGTTTTAGTAAGTCTTTGACCAGGAAGACTACTCAAGGAAAAGACAATAAGAAGCTGTCACCCATGCCACAAGACCCTCTAATTGTAAAGCTGCTTAAAACTTTTGTTTCCATGCTTGGTTAGTAACATTAAAACAGGATAATTGAAAAGTTGCTAGGTGATGATGCATCTATGGCTGGACTCCCCCAATTTTGTTTTAGATGGCATAAATATCCCTGGGACGAGGGCTACCTATTCAGCCTCTTAACTCCCACCCTCCGCCTGTCAGTGCTCCGCCTGTCTGAGGGTTCACCTTTTTCTTTTCTACTACTCTTTCCTTTGCTAAGTAAATCTTTGCTGGCCTTCTACCTTGCAAGTCTCCTTTTGTGAATCTCTTCAAAATTCTTTTCATTGTGGATTCAGGAGTCTTGGTACCTGGAGGGTTGTTGGGGAGCTGAGTAAAGGACCCCTCTTTCTTTGGGAGTTCTCCTATTTCCTTACCCTTCTCTGTTGGCAATAGTGCTAAGTATAAGATAGATACAATGTGCCTGTAAAATACGTTTGTGTACAGGAAAACAATATTTGAGCTATGAAATAACTAATGAATCACATCTTAGTGTTATCTATAAAGCCCTTGGCTTTTGGGATTTTCATTCAAATAACGTTAAAATTTCAGCCTACTTGTGGATAAGGTTGAAGTCTTTGTGATTCAGGATTTTTACACATTTTTGGTTTATAATGTTCAATGTCTAAAATTGTTTCCAACTGAATAAGTCTTAAAGTAGCTCATCTACCCTGTAAATATGTATGCACTTAGATTGCAGAGGGTTCATTATTTAACTTACATTGTAATGTATTTTATGAACTCACTGTTGGTGTCATTAAAGTCAGTTATTACTTATGCTCAGCAGGTTCATTTCAATTCTCGGTATTAAAGCTGTTCTCCCAGTTAAAATACCAAAAAGGCTTACTCAACATTATTCACAACAGCAGGAAAAAACATTTTCCTAATTGAAGTAACTTCCATTTTATGTACACAAAACACATTCGAGATTAAGGAAATGCCTCCTACCCACCCTATGTATCATAAATAGAGAAAATTTCTCTTCCCACACAGAAAGAGAAAGAGGAAAGACATTTCTATTCAGATGGCTTTTAGAGTGTGAGTAGAAGACAGGAGAATGGTTTTAATGGCCAGCGATTATCAGTCAATCCAAAAGTAGGCACCTCTGTCTTACCTGTGCATAAGCAATGGAAGGAACCAGAGACTCAGTTTCTCAAAGAGCTGAAAATGCACTATTCCTTTTTAAGGAAGGAATCGTGAAACCTATTTGTCTGCGGCATATACAGTCCAGATTGGTCAACGGGGACCCCATGCAGACAGCATAGTTCTTTATTTTGTAAATAATTGGTCTGTATCACAATTCACAAGGAGAAGGAAACAGTAAAAGGGTCCTGGGACACACAGTACAGATTAACTAGTTACCAGTATCCATGAAGTGCTTGACTGAGGTCTGTGGAATGAATGGAACTCCCCCATCTCTCTCTCTCTCTCTCTCTCTCTCACACACACACACACACACTCTCTCTCTCTCACACATACATACACACACACACACTCTCTCTCTCTCTCTCACACACTCCCAACTAACATGACCTTCCTCTGGTTTAATTCAATGAAGTTTTGGATGGAATTTTTACTTAACATAATGGATTCTTGACTGAACAATGATACTATTGGCATGTACTGTTTCCTATCCTTGCCAAAGTCTGTTAGCTAAAGATAAGTGCTACAAGTTTAATTTATGCTGCAACCTAAGGAGTCTTGATTGAAAATAAAAGCCAGTATCTATTTAAAAATTGTAATATAAGATTCTTTTCCAAAGAAGCCAGCAGAGCTTAGGAGAGATGGTAATATGTAGATTCCAGAAATGTCACTATTTCAAAATTATGTTAGCCTTTTTAACATCAAAATAACTAAGAGTTCCTAGGTCAGATGGCTAATTTTAATAGGAAACCTGACTACATTTGCCCTTTAGGTCATTCACATTCTCAGTGAAGAACCAAATTCAAGATGGTCCCATTTAACATCCTCATTAGCACAACACAAAGATTAATTAGGCAATAATCTCTTTAACCCTGATCATCTGGGGTGGATAGCAGGTTTGCTAGCCAACTTCCTTAGGCTGAACCTGTGGTGGTGAGTGTTCTAGGCAGCTGACTAACTAGAGTACCAATTTTGACAAAGCTTATTGCTGCCTCCCATTGTCCTTGACGATTTGTTACAGAAATGAATTCATAAATACTGCACTGGTGACAGCAGTGCCAGGAGAGAACTGCATCTATCTGGAGGGTGCCTGAGACAGAGCAAGAAAGAAGATAAAAATGGAGACTGCAGCCACAAAAGTAAACATTATATTACAGTTTTAATGTTAAAATAATTCATTGTTACTTTTAATCATTCTGTCCATTGATTCCCAAGACTACAGATGACACTGAATTGACATAAAATCATTTGGAGAACTGAAGTCTGGAACAAGAGAATAAAAATTAATGAGGTCTAGGAAATCTTTAAAACTTCTATTTATGCCTTAATATGAAAAAAAAGTTACGCGAAAAGCATGAAAGTCTTAAGTGAACCTAACCAGAACCTGATTACCATGATTCTGCCTCAAACTCCTTCCCTTCCTTAAAGGATTAAATCCTTTAAGAGGAAGAAATGTGCCATAAATTGAATGACACAGTAGACAAATTTTACTTACTCTGCAACTTGATTTAGTAAACAAACACTTGAACACTCACTAGGGCCAAATGAAAAAGTTATTCACTTGCTGTAACAGGGTGAGAATAGAAATTAAACAGGTCAGTTAAAAATGGCTTCCTGAAGGGCTGAGGATGTAGCTCAGTGGTAGACCTCTGGGTAGACCTAGCAAGCATAAGGCTCTGGGTTGGACTGCAGGCATCACCACCAAAAAAGAAAAAAAGTTACTGGGGGCTGGAGGTGTAGCCCAATGGCAGAGTATTTGCACATGGCTCCAGAAACACACGCGCGCGTGCGCACACACACACACACACACACACACACACACATACACACACACACACATACACACACACACACACACTCACACATACACACACACACACTCACAAAATGGTTCTGAATTCAAGTTGTCTATAGCATTAAAATAATGAAATGGCTCCAACAAACTTTTATCCAGCAATAGCTTCTTTATTGGTGGAAATTTTTTATGGGTCAAAAATGTATTCTATATGCTTAGTGATCCTACATTAAACTTCCCCAGTTGCCACTTTATGTAAATGATACGAAGTTTAAGCCACCAACGAATCAAAATTCAATCCCCCCCAAAAAAATAATGAAGTGGAGGCCATTAATCTGCAGTGGCTCCAGACCCTGAGTTCTTATGTAAGCAAACCAAAAATGAACTCAGGAAAGCTTACAGAGAACAGGGAGAAGAAGAGACAAAGAGCCAAAAGCAAGTCAAGACATGGAGTTTCAGGCAATATTATTTGGGGAATTCTAGTTGAGGTCAGACTAGTAGTTCCAAGGACCAGGTTGTATGTTTGAATGTTGTTCCATGGAAAACATGCACAACCCACAGGGTTTTAGGCTGAAGAGAAAACCTTAGAAACTCAGAACAAGCTACAACCAAACTCCTTTACTTTGTCAACTGAGAAGGTTACAGTGTCTTCTGACACTCAAGAGAGGTTAAGTGATTGGCTTATGTTTATACAGTGGTAGGACCCTAGCTAAAAACTAGGTTGATCACCTCTGTATATTAGGGTATGTGGTGACAGTGTAGAGAATGAATTAGGAAGATGATTTTGAGACAAAGTGTCCCAAGATGAAAGTAGCAGCAAAGAGGTTGTTGAATGGCTCAAAGGAAGAAGTGAGATCTAGGGTTTAGTATTAATCAGTGTTTTGTATTATTTTCATTAGTTTCCCAAGTTCAGTTGTCTTTAAAAATCAGAATTATTATTTATCTTTGTACAATTCTCCTCACACAGAAATAAGGTCTAACTTTCCACTTCCCACTTGCATGTATTAAGGAGGTATCTTATATAAATTGCAGGATGTTTTACCTTAAGTCATTGATTATGAAAAAATGAACTACTATTGGGTTTAATTAATTATAGACAGATTACAATGTCACATATTTAAAGTCTCGTGAATACAACTTACAATACTTAATAAAAAGCATGCAAACCTACACTTGAAGTGTGGCTGTGAGGATGCACAATTTGAAGAAGCAATATCACTATTTCTGGACTATTGCTCAGTCTTATGAGATTGGCATCAACAGGCCTGAACTGGCACTAATGTTTCATCTCAACCTCTGAATCTGGCTGGCAAACCTAACACCTGTATCCAACCCTCAATTCCTCCGGTCATTTTAATACAGGGGCTAGAAAGGCTACACACTCAAATTTCCCAGCCTCTATTGTTTTAGAGGTGGTCATGTGATATATATAATAATGGCAAAAAAATTTGAACAAAGACAGAATAAGATTCCTACCTATTAGGAACAAATCAAGGAAACTATCCTTTATTTATTTGGTCTATATTAATATCATAACTCCAAATAATAATCCACCATGGGTGTTTATCTAAGATGGAATGCATGCTGACAAAATTATATGAGCTAAGCATTAAGGTAACCAATGGATTACATTTTGGTTTGAAGAGGACTTCAGGAGGAACATGCTGCATAAATCTGATCTCTGTTTTTCCCCTGTAAATTGTACACAAGCAACAAAGATACTAAAAAAACACTTCATAAATTCTATTTCCAGATAAGACCTTCAGATGCCAAAACAGACATAAGGTCTGCCAGAAGAGCTGAGATTCAGAAGCAACGTGGGGAGAAAGCAGGAAGAGCTGCGAGAGTCAGGAGGAACCAGGCAGCAGATCTCAAAACAAAATGCCTTTTCAATGTAAAGTGCCCCCTCCCCAAAGCAAAAGCCATCTCCTTTGTTTGTAACAATAAAGGTCAGAGAAGAGCAAGATTAGCTATGGGAGCCCTCTAGAACCTGCTTTGGCTCAGGGAAGGACAGGAGGCAGGGCTGCACAAGCAATTACAAGAAGGGGCCATGTTTACTAAGACAGCACACCTTGGTGGCATCAGCAGAGGAGAAGGTAAATAGGATTGTGACCTGTGGAAGGCCACCATGGACCACATTTCCAGCAAACCACAGTTCAGATATTGTCAATCATTCAACATCAAGTAATTAAGAAAAACTGCCATTGTCTGATATAAAAATACTATTTAAAAACTGTAAGAGAAATTAGTAAAAATGAAGATAAGTAATATTGTCTACCTGAAAAATTTTGGAGAATAGATGGAAACATTTTTCCATGAATATTAAAATCTGGTGATTCAGGCTGGCGGAGTGGCTCAAGTGGTGGAGTGCCTGCCTAGCAAGCATGAGGCCCTGAGTTCAAATCCCAGTACTGCCCCAAAAATTTGGTGATTCAATTACCTCCATAAAGTAATTAGACCATACACAATGCAAGTAAAGAAGAGATAATGGAAGGGAAAACTGTGGTTTCAATAGTTACCAAAAAAAAATGCACACTGTGGAAAACCCAATGAGACACAGGTAAAAAAAAAATGAAGAAATAAAAATTAAGTGACATGGAAATAGAGAAAAAATTAAGACTTATCCTTTTGGTAATAGAAGACTACATAGAGATCAGCTCTCACACTGAGAACTAGAGGAGGCAGACAGATCACTTATTTAAAAAATTGTGCTTGAATGTTGGAAAGCCAGTTCGTTGGTGGAAAATTCCTGTGCCAGGATTCCAGAGGAAATGGAAATTCAGAGGTGAACTAGCATTTGGAGGTGAATTTTGCCTCCACATCATTTAAAAACCTACAAGGAGAACGAAGGGCCCCAGCAGACACTGGAACCTCTTGGGAAAGGCAGAAACATAGCACCACAGGGTCCAAGGATGAGGTGTCAGAATGCCCTTACACTTTGGATTTAGGCCCCAAAGGCTGAACTCTATGAATGACAGTGGGCCAGCAGTGCCCATGCATAAAGTCAAGTCCATACTCAGGTCATCTCAGTGACCCAGACAACCCCAGTTCCTAAAACCTCATTAGGATCTTCTCAGTGTGACAGCGACTCCAACTTGGTCTATGGAACAGACCACAGCATCTCAGATCTCAACTTTTTTCTACAAACAATTTTGTAAACATAATTTTGGCTAAAGGTAGAAAACACAAAAAAGAACCAACAGATACACAATAGGAATAGATCCTGAAGTCGCAGTAAATGTTAGTATTCTCTTAAATGGAGAAAACTGAAACTATTAACTCTAATGTCGGGAAAGAGACAAGGACATCCTTGTCTCTCCACTCTTATTCAATAGTCTTGGAATTCCTAGCCAAAGCAGTAAGACAGGAAGAAGAAATAAAAGGAATTCAAATAGGAAAGGAAGAAGTCAAACTATCCCTATTTGCAGATGACATGATCTCATATCTAAGAGACTTGAAAAACTCCACCAAAAAATCTCCTACACATCATAAACACCTTTAGCAAAGTAGCAGGATACCAAATCAACTTACAAAAATCTGTAGCCTTTCTATATACCAATAATGAATAGATTAAGAAAGAGTTTAGGAAAACAATTCCATTTACAATAGCCTCCAAAAAAATAAAATACCTGGGAATAAACTTAAGAAAGGAAGTGAAAGACCTCTACAATGAAAACTATAAACCACTAAAGAAAGAAGCTGGGTGGAGATCCAAGATGGCGATTAGGGTACAGAAGCAGAAAGCTTAAGTTCTGTGACTCCAAAAACCTCCCTGAGACATTGGAGCCACACTTGGGTAATTCTGACTGCTTCTAGCCAAAATAATAACTGCCATCACATTAGGTACAGAAAAAAAATTCAAAGACTGATCCTCAAATCAGCCTTTAATTGCACCTAACAGCTGCAACCTGGCCCAGCTTTCAAGGTGGGTCCAGGCCCGGGGAAACCCTCCTCCCTGACGGCGATTTCTCTCTCCTGGTGTTTTGGCTTTTTTTTTTCTTCTTTTTCCTCCTCCTTCTCCTTCCACCATCAACCAGACTCAAACTGCAACATCCTGAACCCTGAGCCCGTGGAAAGCCTCCCCACGCCACACTACACTGAAAAAAGTTGGTGCCATTTCTCCCTGCCACTGCTGCTGGCTCCAAACCTGCCTGTGCATCAACTGGCAGCACAAACAGGTGAGCACCATGGCACCATGCAGGGATCCCCTACCCACTCCTTGGGATCATTAACCAGTGCAGCACTGGAGCAGACTGATTCCCACCTCCCCCCCGCCCCAACAAAATTGAAAAATAAACAGTGAACTGTAATCAAACATGGACAGCAGAGGGGGTGGGTGACATGCTGAACCTGCCCCAGAGAAAGGGGGTGGGGCAAGAAACTAAACTCTCAGTGCTGAACTCTCAGTGAACAAACACAGGATGGCAGTGAAGGCTCAGACTGGGGGCAAGCCACAAGCCATCTCACAAAGCAAGGCAGGTAGTGGATCACAGACATGATCTCCTGAGCAAGACAGCAGCATTCAAAACCAAATTGCCCTGCAAAACTGAAAAATAAACAGTGAATTGTAATCTAGCATGGACAGTGGAGGGGGCAGATGGCACGCTGAAAGTCAACCTGAGAAAGGGAGTGGGGCAAAGAACTAAACTCTCAGCGCCAAACTCTCAGTGAACAAACACAGCAACAAGCCACCTCACAAAGCAGGGCAGGTAGTGGATCACAGAGATGACCTCCCAAACCAGAGGGAAGTATTCAAACTTGAACTGCCCCATGTCACTAAGGGAGGAGCTGACCAGACAGCTGCAGCTGAACCATAACACAGCTGTCGGCTGGAGAAACCACCCTGCACGATCTGGCAAACCTACCTTAACTCACAATTTCAATTTAACTGGTAGACAGAAGAACAAAACACTACTCACAAGCCAGTCACCTGGTGAGGCCGCATCAGAGCTTCTGCTTATATGCTAGTACCAGGACTGGATGTTGGAGGAGTAACTCCAGAACTTAAACTAAGACTTAAATTCTATTGTTCCTGAACCTGGTTTTTTTTTTCTATTTTCTTTTTTTGTTTGTAATATTATTGTGGGTTATTTTATTTTTATTTTTATTCCTATTTTCTTTGTGTACTATCAACTTCACCATCACTATCTTCTCATTTGTACTCTCATCCCCCACACTCTCTCCTTCTCCTGTGCTACACTCCATTCTTCTCCTTCCCAACTACTCTTTCTGTCCCTTCTCATCCACTCTCCCCTGCTTCCTTCACCTCCCCATCCCACCCTCATCCAACCTGTTACCAGACTACACCTCACCACCTGCTAATCACCTACTGTACCAACTTTACCCAACCCCAACCCCTGCAATCCCTGACACAAGCACCCTACACAACAACAGAAATATACCCCCCCCACACACAAAGGCCATAAAACCCAGGAGCCCCCGCTCACCCACCTCACTTCCCACCTCCACTTTTAGTGCCACCCTAACCAATTCCCCAAATTTCTATATCTAGCCTAACAAACATTAACCCCCAAACTCCAACTATTTATAGATATTACCACCAAGGGGTTTTTCTATATAATATATAAACAACTGGTCGGGCATTGAACCTGTGGATTAGTTATTGCTAATTTACACCTCCAGACCAGGGACAGAAATAGCACATCAACCTAGCTAACAACCAAGACAGTCACAACACAAAAATTAAATCAAGGGAAAGAAAAGAGGCGACTAAAACCACCAACTAGCCTATCAAGATCATAGTTGCACAGCACCAAGTGGAGTGATGGTAAAAAGGGATGGAAACCACTCTCCTCAAAAAAAAAAAAAAAAAACCCAATACAGGATTCAGAGGGAAATGAAGAAAACAGATACCTAGTTCTTGACCCCAACAAAACAATGATAAATGACACTAAGAAACCCAGTGATGCCCACAAAAGCACTCTCAAAGAAGAAATCACTGAGAATTTCATGGAGAAGATACTAGACATGGTTAACCAAAAGGTACAAGATGCATTCAAGAAATTTCAAGGTACCACAAGTAAAGAACATGAGAAGACACAGAAACAAATAAATGAACTCAGAGGCAAGCAACCTAAACAAACACCAAAGTGAAACAGAGGGCACTATAAAAATAGAGATAAATGAATTAAAGATGAAAATAAAAAATACTAAAGAGGAGGTGACCAAAGATATGGAAAACCTCAGAAAAAGAGTCAAACAGAAACACAAAACACAGTGGAAGTCCACTCTAGCAGACTAGAACAAGTGGAAGACAGAATCTCAGAACTTAGATAAAATAGAAATTAAAGAAAAAAAACAGAAGAAATGTTAGTCAAATAACTCAAGAGAAATATGCAAGAACTCACTGATTCCATCAAAAGACCAAACCTGAGAATCATGAGTATTGAAGAAGGAGAAGAAGTACAAGCAAAAGGGATTTGTAATATATTCAATATATTAATAACAGAAAACTTCCCAAATCTTGAAAAAGTTTTGCCCATTCAGGTACAGGAAGCCTCCAGGACACCAAACAGACATGACCAAAATAAAATCTCCTCATGGCATATTATCATTTAAACAATAAGCACAGAGAATAGAGAAAGAACAGTGACAGCTGTAAGAGAGAAAAAACAAATAATACATAAAGGTAAACCCATCAAAATAACAGCAGATTCCTCAACAGAATCCTTAAAAGCAAGAACGGCATGGAGTGAGGTATTTCAGGCACTGAATGAAAATAACTTCAACCCTAGGATATTCTACCTAGCAAGACTATCATTCAAAATTGATGGAGCAATAAAAATCTTCCTTGATAAGCAGAAACTAAAACAATATGTGACCACCAAGCCACCACTACAAAAGATTATCCAAGGAATTCTGCATACAGAAGATGAAAGCAAACAAAACCACTAGAGGATAGGAAGTATCAAACCACAGAAGAAAAGACAAGGAATCAGAGAGTAGCATTGATTCGACTGCACACAATCAAACCTTTAAACAACAAAAACAACTAAATGTCAGTAAACACCACATACCTATCAATATTAACACTGAATGTTAATGGACTCAACTCCCCCATCAAAAGACACCATTTGGCAAACTGGATTAAAAAGGAAGATCCAACAATCTGTTGTTTACAGGAGACCCATCTCATTGACAGAAACAAGCACTGGCTTAGGGTGAAAGGCTAGAAGAAGATTTACCAAGCCAATGGCCCCTGAAAACAGGGTAGCAATACTTAAATCAGATAGATTTCAAACTTACATTGATCAAATGAGATAAAGGACACTTCATACTCATAAAAGGGGAAATACACCAAAAGGAAATAACAATTGGGTGCAATGTCAATGCACTCAATTTCATCAAACATACTCTAAAAGACTTCAAAGCACATATAGACTCCAACACAGTGGTAGTGGGACACTCTAATACCCCTTTATCACCAATAGGTAGGTCATCCAAACAAAAAATCAAAGAAATTCTAGAACTAAATCACTCCATAGATCAAATGGCCCTGATAGCTACAGAATATTTCATCCAACATCTGTACAATATACATTCTTCTCAGCAACACATGGAACTTTCTCCAAAATTGATTATATCTTAGGGTACAAAGCAAGCCTCAGCAAATATAACAAAATAGATATAATCCCATGCATTCTATTTGATCACAATGCATTAAAACTTGAACTCAACAACAAAAACAACAGCAGAAAATATGTGAACAATTGGAAGCTGAATAACATACTGCTCAATCAGTGGGCCACAGATGAAATAAAAGAGGAAATTAAAAGGTTCCTGGAAGTTAATGAAAATAAAACACGACCTACCGGAACCTATGGGACACAGCAAAAGCAGTCCTAAGAGGAAAGTTTATAACCATGAGTGTGTATATTAAAAAGGACAGGAAGATCTCAAATAAATGACCTAATCCTACATCTCAAACTCCTAGAAAAAACAAGAACAAGCAAAACCCAAAACAAGCATAAGGAGAGAAATAATAAAAATAAGGGCCAAAATTAATGAAATAGAGACCAAACAAACAAACAAACAAAAACAAACATACAAAGAATCAACAAAACAGAAAGCTGGTTCTTTAAAAAAAAAAAAATTGACAAGCCCCTGGCAAATCTGACTAAAATGAGGAGGGAGAAAACCCAAATCAGTAAAATAAGAAATGAGTAACAGGAGATAACAACAAACACCAAGGAAATCCAGGGTATCACCAGAGACTAATTTGAGAACCTATATTCCAATAAATTTGAAAATCTTGAAGAAATGGACACATTTCTACATACTTAGCATCCAAAACTGAACCAAGAGGATATTAACCATCTAAACAGATTTATAACATGAAATGAAATTGAATAAAGAATCTCTCAAAAAGGAAAAGTCCAGGACCTGATGGATTCTCTGCTAAATTCTATCAGACCTTTAAAGAACTAAACCCAACTCTCCTTAAACTTTTCCAAGAAATAGAAAGAGAAAGAACATTGTCTAATTCATTCTATGAAGCCAGTATTACACTCACCCCAAAACCGGACAAAAAGGAGAACTAAAGGCTAATATCCTTAATGAACACTGATGCAAAAATCTTCAATAAAATAATGGCAAACTGAATCCAACAACATATCAGAAAGATCATTCACCATGACCAAGTCAGCTTCATTCCAGGGACACAGGGGTGGTTCAACATATGTAAATCATTAAATGTAATACAGCACATTAATAGAAGCAAAGACAAAAACCACTTGATTATCTCAATAGATGCAGAAAAAGCCTTTGATAAGATCCAACACCACTTCACGATAAAAGCTGTAAGAAAAGTAGGAATAGAAGGAATGTGCCTCAACATTATAAAGGCTATATATGACAAACCTATAGCCAACATCATACTTAATGGTGAAAAACCCTAAAATCAGGAATGAGACAAGGATGCCCACTCTCCCCACTCCTATTCAACATAGTACTGGAATTCCTAGCCAGAGCAATGAGGCAAGAAGAAGTAATAAAAAGAATACAAATAGGTAAAGAAATTGTCAAAGTATCTCTATTTGCAGATGACATGACCCTATACCTCAAAGATTCAGAACTCTACCCAAAAACTCCTAGACCCCATAAACAGCTTCAGCATTGTAGCAGGATACAAAATCAACTTTAAAAAATCAGTAGCCTTTCTATACACCCACAATGAACAAGTTGAGAAAAAATATAGGAAAACAATTCCATTTACAATAGCCTCAAAAAAAAAATCAAATACCTAGGTGTAAACTTAACAAAGGATGTGAATGACCTCTACAAGGAGAACTACAAACCTCTGAAGAAAGCGACTGAGGAAGACTACAGAAGGTGGAGAGATCTCCCATGCTCATGGATTGGTAGAATCAACATAATAAAAATGGCTATACTACCAAAAGCTGTCTACATGTTTAATGCAACTCTCATCAAAATCCCAATGACATACATCACAGAGATGGAAAAATCCACCCTAAAGTTCATTTGGAAATACAAAATACTACAAATAGCCAAGGCAATACTCAGCAAAAACAGCAATGCTGGAGGTATCACAATACCTGACTATAAACTATATTACAAACAACAGCAATAAAAACAGCATGGTACTGGCACAAAAACAACATGAAGACCAGTGGAACAGAACAGAGGACCCGGATATGCCCACCTTATCTTTGACAAAGGTACCAAAGACATATGATGGAAAATAGCCTCTTCAACAAATGTTGCTGGGAAAAGTGGTTATCTGCCTGGAGAAAACACTGAAACTAGATCCATGCCTATTACTCTGTACTAGTATCAACTCAAAGTGGATTAAGAACCTTAGTTTCAGACCTGAAACTCTGAAGTTAGTACAGGAAAGAGCAGGGAATACTCTGGAAGCAATAGGTATGGGCAAAGGATTCCTCAATAGAACTCCAGCAGCCCAGCAACTAAGAGAAAGGATGGACAAATGGACTACATGAAATTAAAATGCTTCTGCACAACAAAAGAAATGGTCTTTAAACTGAAGAGACCACCCACAGAGTGGGAGAAAATATGCACTGACTATATATCAAAGGACTGATAACCAGAATATACAGGGAGCTCAAAAAACTAAATTCTCCCAAAATTAATGAACCAATAAAGAAGCAGGCAGCTGAACTAAACAGAACTTTCTCGAAGGAAGAAATCCAAATGGCCAAAAAACACATGAAAAAATGCTCACCATTTCTGGCCATCAAGGAAACGCAAATCAAAACCACACTAAGATTCCACCTCACCCCTGTTAGAATAGCCATCATCAAAAACACCACCAACAAATGTTGGCAAGGATGTGGGAAAAAGGAACCCTAATACACTGCTGGTGAGAATGTAAGTTAGCTCAACCACTTTGGAAAACAATATGGAGGTTTCTTAAAAAACTAAACATAGATCTGCCATATGATCCAGCAATCCCACTCCTTGGGATATACCCAAAGGAATGCGACCTGGGTTATTCCAAAGGCACCTGCACACCCATGTATATTGCAGCACTATTCACAATACCCAAGTTATGGAAACAGCCAAGATACCCCACTACTGATGAATGGATCAATAAAATGTGGTATTTATACACAGTGGAATTTTACTCAGCCATAAAGAACAATGAAATTTTGTCATTCACAAGTAAATGGATGGAACAGGAAAACATCATGTTAAGCAAAGTTAGCCAGGCTCAGAAGGTCAAAAACTGCATGTTCTCCTTCATATGCAGATTATAGACCTAAAACAAATGCAGTAATATTATTGGACATGGGTCACACACTAAGGGTAGAACGCCTACATAGGGAAAGGGGAGGAAACCTAAAACTTGAAAGTGGTTGGTTGATGGGCCCACTGTAGAGAAGTGAATAAAGTAATCTTAAACTGGCAGAGGCCACTATGGGAAGGTGACTGGGAAGTAGTGAAGGGGCCTGGTAGAGATGAACCAAGTCGGGTTGTAATATACAAGTGCATGGAAGCAATGCTAGGAATCTCTCTGTATAGCTGTCTTTATCTCAAGCTAGCAAAAATGCTATGTCTTTCTTATCTCTTATGTTTTCTCTTCACCAAAATTGGAGAACAGGCATAACAGGTTCTGCCTAGAAGTGAGGTGGGTGGGGGGAGGGGGCAGTTGCAGGGGGTAGAGGTGGCCCCAACAATGTATCCACATATGAATAAATGTATAAATAATTTAATAAAAAGAAAAAAAAAAGTAACTGGAGACTTCAGAAGATGCAAAGATCTCCCATGCTCATGGATTGGCAGAATCAGTATTGTGAAAATGGCTAGCTATATTACCAAAAGCAATCTACATGTCCAATGCAATCCCCATTAAAATTCCATTGACATTCAACACAGAGATAAAAAAAAAATCAACCTTAAAGTTCATATGGAAGCACAAAATACTGCAAATAACCAAGGCAATACTGAGCAAAAAAAGCAATATAAGTGGCATCACAGTATCTGACTTCAAACTGTATTACAGAGACACAACAATAAAACATGTTACTGGCACAAAAACAGACATGAAGACCAATGGAACAGAATAGAAGACCCAGATATGAATCCATGCAGCTACAACCACCTGATTTTTGACAAAGGCACCCAAAACAAATGTTGCTGGGAAAACTGGATATCTGCATGCAGAAAACTGAACCTAGATCAATGTCTTTTTTATTATTATTATTCATATGTGCATACAATGTTTGGCTCATTTCTCCCCCCCTTCCCCCACCTCCTCCCTTACCCCCTCCCCGCCCCCTCCCTCTCCCCACTACCCCCTCACTACCTGGCAGAAACTATTTTGCCCTTATCTCTAATTTTGTTGAAGACAGAGTATAAGCAATAATAGGAAGCACCAAGGGTTTTTGCTAGTTGACATAAGGATAGCTATACAGGGAGTTGACTCGCATTGATTTCCTGTGCATGTGTGTTACCTTCTCTTGATCTAACCTTTTCTCTAGTTCCTGGTCCCCTTTTCCTATTGGCCTCAGTTGCTTTAAAGTATCTGCTTTAGTTTCTCTGCGTTGAGGGCAACAAATGCTATCTAGTTTTTTGGGTGTCTTACCTATCCTCATACCTCCCTTGTGTGCTCTCGCTTTATCATGTGATCAAAGTCCAATCCCCTTGTTGTGTTTGCCCTTGTAGCTCAATGTCTTTAACCTTATACAAATACCAACTCAAAATGGATTAAGGACTTTAATATAAGAGCTGAAACTTTGAAACTAGCGTAGGAAAGAGTAAAGAATACACTGGAACATATTGCCATAGACAATAAATATCATTCCAATAACTCACCAACTAAGAGAAAGGATTGACAAATGGGACTCAATGAAACTATAAAGCTTTTGCGCAGCAAAAGAAATGGTCACCTGATAAGAAGCTGCCCACAGAATGAGAGAAAATCTTTGCCAGCTAAACATCTGAAAAGGGATTAATAATCAGAATATACAGAGCTCAAAAAACTAAACTGCTAAAGAATCAATGACCCAATGAAGAAATGGGCAATTAAACTGAATAGAATTTTCTCAAAAGAAGCACAAAGGCCAAAAAACTCATGAAGAAAGGAATTCCTGTCCATAAAGGAAATGCAAATCAAGACCACATTAAGAGTCCACCTCACTCCTGTTAGAATGGTTATCATCCAGAACACAAACAACAAATTTTGGCGAGGACAAGGAAAAGAACCCTCATACACTGTTGGGAATGTAAATTAGTACAACCACTACGGAAAGCTGTATGGAGGCTCCTTAAAAAAACTAAAAATAGAACTACCATATGATCCAGCAATACCACTCCTAGGGACATACCTGAAGGAATGTAAGTCAAGTTACAATAAAGATACCTGCACACCCATGTTTGTTGCAGCATTGTTTGCAATAGCCAAACTTTGGGAACAGCCAAGATGTCCCACTACTGATGAATGGGTCATGAAAATGTGGTATTTATACACATGGAATTTTACTCAGCTATAAAGAAGAATGAAATTTTGTCATCTGTAGGTAAATGGATGGAACTGGAGAACATCATCTTAATTGAAGTTAGCCAGGTTCAGAAAGCCAAAGGCCTTATGTTCTTTCTCATATGCGGAATATAGGGCCAATACAAATATAAGCAATATCATATATGCGTATAAATATACATAGAACACATACCCAAAAAAAAATGGGACTGGTAAGGAGACTAAGGGAGCAGGAAAAGAAGTTAAGACAGTGAACAATAATGAAAGATATTCCCTTTGTGTAGAGTAAGACACAGTGAAGCACACTGAAAACTGTTAAACAACAGAGGATGGGGGAAACAGGAAGTACAGTGGAGGGGGGTTACATTGACTCAAGCACATTACATTTGCTGGTAAAAACAAGGCAAAAATCCCATTGAACAACAAACAGACAACTAAACAATGAAGGACATGTAAAACAGGTCAGGCTAAAGGGAAGGCACTAATGAGAAGGGGAGTAAATGAAGAAAGCAAAGAAGATGAATATGGTTGATGTACTTTCTAAATAAATATCAATGTGGAACATTCAAATCTATTGAAATCATCATAAGAAGAGGACTAAGGTAGAAAGGAGAATAATGGAGGGGATGAACCAATCTGGGGTATAATACATATTATAAAGAAACAACACAACGAAACTCCCTGTACAACCATCACAAACAAACAAAAATGTCTTCCTTAAAACCTGAAGGACAGGAAGGTAAAACAAGTCTTGTCTGGGGGTGGGTATTAGCAGGAGGGGGAGGGCATAAGGGTGAAGGAGGACAAATATGGGGAAATACTATGTATTCATTTATAAAAATGGAACAATGAGACCTGTTGAAACCATTGCAAGGAAGGGAGGAGAGATAAAGGAGAGATGGAGGATGTGAATCTAAGATAAACTGCAAGCACTTTTGTAAATGTCACAATGTACCCCCAGTACAACTATAATATGCTAATAAATAAAAAAACCAGTATTGTCAAACGTAATACAGAAGTTAAATTACCAAGTCTAAAACTTGGATTCTTTGAGAAATCAAGTAAGGACAGTAATGAATTAGAACCCTAACATAAAATAAGAGCCCATGAGTTGATACATACACATGAATGGGAAGAGAAATGGGCAGGGAGAACTTTAAAGTAGCATTTTAATAAGTGTATAAAAATGACAGGATAAGAAAACTGCCACTTAGCAACCACCACAGCAATAACTGAAAGTTATAAGGCTAATTAATGGTAAGTTTTCTCTTGATGTTTATATGTCTTTCTTCCATCCTTTTACATTCACTTTTTTTGATTTATGTTTTAGATCAGTCTCTTAGAAGCAACATGTAGTTTTCGGCAGTTTAATAATCTTTGTCTTTAATTGGTATACTGAATCCATTTTCAGGTAATTTGTGAATAGGTTTGGTTTACACTTGTATTTTAAAGTTGTTTTACCTGTTCCACATTCCCTTTTATCTTCTGCTTGACTGAATTGTCATTTCACTATTCCCCTTTATTACTTGCTTTCAAATAAAATTCCAACTTCATAGATAACCTGTATGTATTCCTTTTTTTTTTTTTCTTTCACTTATTGGTGGTACTGGGGGATAAACTCAGGGCCAAACACTTGTTAGGGTAGTGCTCTACTACTGGAGCCACACATGCAGCCCTTAGTTATTTTTAGGACAGTTTTGTGCTATGCCCAGGACTGTTCTGACTGTGATCCTCCTAGTTCGTACTTCCCACATAGCTAGGATGACAGGCAGTGCACCACCACTCCCAACTACTGGTTAAAATGGGAGTCTCACCTGTGACACAGGTTACTCCAGAGGCACCTGCACACCCATGTTTATTGCGGCACTATTCACAATAGCCAAGTTATGGAAACAGCCAAGATGCCCCACCACTGACAAATGGATTAAGAAAATGTGGTATCTATACACAATGGAATTTTATGCAGCCATGAAGAATGAAATGTTATCATTCGCTGGTAAATGGATGGAATTGGAGAACATCATTCTGAGTGAGGTTAGCCTGGCCCAAAAGACCAAAAATCGTATGTTCTCCCTCATATGCGGACATTAGATCAAGGGCAAACACAACAATGGGATTGGACTTTGAGCACATGATAAAAGCGAGAGCACACAAGGGAGGGGTGAGGATAGGTAAGACACCTAAAAAATTAGCTAGCATTTGTTGCCCTTAACGCAGAGAAACTAAAGCTGATACCTTAAAAGCAACTGAGGCCAATAGGAAAAGGGGAACAGGTACTAGAGAAAAGGTTAGATCAAAAAGAATTAACCTAGAAGGTAACACCCACACACAGGAAATCAATGTGAGTCAATGCCCTGTATAGCTATCCTTATCTCAACCAGCAAAACCCCTTGTTCCTTCCTATTATTGCTTATAGTCTCTCTACAACAAAATTAGAAATAAGGGCAAAATAGTTTCTGCTGGGTATTGAGGGGGTAGGGGGGAGAGGGAGGGGGCGGAGTGGGTGGTAAGGGAGGGAGAAATGAACCAAGCCTTGTATGCACATATGAATAATAAAAGAAAAAGGAAAAAAAAATACACACATACACAAAAAAAAAGTAAAAAAAAATGGGAGTCTCACTAACTTTTTGCATGGGCTGGCCTTAAACCATGATCCACCTGATCTCCACCTCCCCAGGAGCTAGGATTGCAGGTGTGTACCACTGCACCTGGATTTACAGCTTACACATTCCAAACTTATTTGCACACCAGTCATTTTTGTCCTATCTCAATGCTACCTTATTTAGTCGTTAACATGTATTCTAAAAGGAAATGTTATATTGCTCCAACAAATAAAAAAATCAGTACAATTTGTTGTCGTAAGAAAGAAAACATTAAAAAGTTACAACAAAAAGAGTTCATCTTATGTGCTACTTTGAGAACTACTTGTACATTCCACAATGCTTGGCCAGGATTTAGACCTAGTCTGTCCCAAATAGTAGCCACAAGCCCCATAAAGTTAAAGATTCAGTTCCTGTCACACTAGCCACATTTCAAGTGTTAGTAACAGTCACATGAGGCTATCTGCTGTTGTACTGGGTAGGGAGCTTACAGAACATGTCCATCCTTGCAGGAAATTCTGTTCCAACAGTCTTGTCCTAGACCTTCTCTCTAACATTCAGTCCTGCAGTGTACCAAAGTGTTTTCCCATAGTTCAGGCCTTTGTGTATTTCAATACCTCTGCCTGAAATGCTCTTCCCTGAGCTTTGCCCTGCTAGTTGCATTTCATCTCATTCACAAAACCTTTGACAATCTAAACTAGCACCTTACTGCCAACCCCCACTCCATCACTTTCCATGTCAGCTCATTGTTTTTTCTTTTATTACAATATCACAATTTAAAATTATTTTATTTACATGTCTGTTGACTTTCCATCTTTGCTTAAGCTGTTCAAAATGACGAGGTCCACACAAATGCATACCAAAACATGACAGAAAATCTGAACTTGAAGAACTAGCTCAATACAGTTGGGAAATAATGTCTAGAGATTCACATACAAAGTTGTTTAATAAAAATATGTTTCACCTTTTTTTTTGGTGGCACTGGGGTTTGAACTCAGGGACCCATGCTTGCTAGGCAGGCACTCTTACTGCTTGAGCCACTCTGCCAATCCCTAAATAATTTTTCTTTCTTTTTTGGTGGGACTGGAGTTTGAACTCAGTGCTTTGTGCTTGCAAAGCAGGCACTCTACTGCTTGAGCCATACCTTCAGTCTATTTTATATGTTTCATTTTTTTTTAATTAAAAAAAATCAAGAGTATGTCACTCCATTCAAAATACTCAAATGGAAGACTAATAAAATTAATGAAGGAAGTTTATTTTTTAAAAAGGAATGATTATAAAATAAGGCAAGTTCCAAATTCAAATTTAAATACAATATTCTAAAAGCTAGTTATATAATTTTAGCAAGAAAAAAATCAGTAAAAAAGGTCACCCCCTGAAAGTAGGAGGGGTGCTCATACTTTTTCTTTAGTGTGAGAGGTATACACACACACATTTTTCTTCTTTGTGAGCTGAGGTTTAAACCCAGGCTCTGTACATGCTAGGCGAGAACTTCTCTGAGTGCCATCGCCAGCCCCACGCGCCTTTTTAAACAGCAAGCTGGAATCCAGTCGTGTGGTAGCTCCTCTAAGGTTTAAAAGCATCATTAACAACAGTTACTGCACACCTTAATCTTTACTCATCTGGATAGTAAGGACTGGAGTGGGGTATTTTGCTGATGCCACAAATGTTTAAGCTGATAAGTCACAAATCCTAATGTACTCATGGGGTAGGACGCGGAAGATGACCTACACTTACTGCTTAGAGAAAAGAGAAGTTACAAGTCAGATTTTTCAGCACATTAAGTTGCTACTTGGTATACTTACAAATTTCTGTGAAATAAACAAAGTTAACTATTGTCAGTTAGTAAAACACTCAACTAAATGGTGAAGAAAGCTGCCCAAAACAAAAACAGAAACAAAATCCAACAAATAATGGGAGCTGACACATGATCTAATTATGTGTCAATTCCCATTATTTTGGACTGCAGAAATAGTTCTGCCCCTTCTCTATTTAGACAACCTCCATTAGCGGCTTGAACCTAGTTGTGTAATAATGGCAAATGGACAAGATTATGACGCAGAAGACCTTAAAAGTGTACTAGGAAATAATTTATACACTGGAAGATGCTTTCAGGAATAATAGTTTGACTGACACTTTAATTATGGCCCAAGAATTTTTACGAAAAACCCAATAAAAACATTTGTTTTAGAAGAAATTTATATATGTTAGTAATACTGAAAATGGCTAAATTTTTAAAGAGACTTAACAGTATACTTAAATTGAGAATATGAACCTCTGAATACTTTGACCAAGTGAAAATGAACAGTTCTAATTTTTTTGCAAGATAAATTCAAAACTAAAAAGGCAGCAGATTGAACTAAATGGCAGAATTAACTATATAGCATATATAATGAATTTTGAAATATTTCCAGTTAGTGGATAAATGGGGAAATTATTATTTTTGTCATATTCCATTAACTCTGGGAACTAGAAATTCTAGGACTTTGTTTTAAACCAAATAAACTTTTTTAAGACTTCAAATCTTTACCTCTATTCTCTGGGAAGTGGTTCATTCTTTGAGGTCAAAGTTTTTTCTTTATTGAAAGCAGTTAGTAAAGAAAAAGGACAACAACAGGAAGTAATTACTCTTCCCCTCCTCCTGCCCCTGTTTGCCATTTTATTATACACTGCTTTCAGAGTCCTCCGCAAAATAGATCATTTCCTTTTCTGGATATCTTGTACACAGTTAGCTGCACAATAATTGTTTCTTGAACTGAACGGAAACTTTATACCAGGGTCACTATGTAACCTTTTGAGAAGAGGATACAAAACTAGAGACAGGAAACAGGCATACAGTTTTAACAAAAACCCCTGTGAGAGGCCATGACCAGATTAAAATTTTGATTGTTTTCCTTTATAATCATCATTATTGTCATTGTTGTCTGCCCACAAACTCTATAGCTTGCTTGTGGTCCATTTCAAACCCAAGAGTCTACTTCATGAGTCAAGCATGTACAGAGAAGAAAGACAGTGTACTATAACTTTAAAAAAGAAAATGTATCTTACAAATATGGGATGAAGGCAGTTTAAAGTAACTAAAGGCCACAGCACTGAGAAAACGTAATGTAGTATTTTAAATCTCAATTAATGGGTTTGTTAACTCTTGGTTTGCTTTAGGAACTACTAAGCCTAGCTGAAGTATTCTCAACTCATATCACACTATGTTCAACTGTTCAATAATAGGGATATGAACAGAAAAATATTTAAAGAATGAAAATGATAAATGTTTCAGGATATAAAGAAGATGATTAATGAACAGCAAAGTACATGTAGAACAAGAAAAGGGAAAGTAAATTTATTAAAAATAAAAATAGTACACAGCCTCTAATAACGAACAAAAAAACCAGAATCCAAAGATATTCAATATACACAGTAAGAATGTACACACATTAAAAAAAAAAATCAAAGACCAATGAAGCAACTTTTTTAGAACTTTCTAAAAGAAAAAAATATCTGGCTTCCACCTGCTGAAGATTTGCCTACAAATACACTGTTCTACACCAGCATTCCCTTTCAAATGTTCTGTACAATATGGTGTTGCACAATGGGTGCAATTACATTGATGAACACCCTGTTTTTGAATAATCAGTTTCTGTATAGATGATCCAGAATATAAATCAGTGATTCCATTGTATATAAAATATTCACAGGATGGAAAAGCAGTGACGACCATTTTCCAGAATTTTCTCTTTTCACAAACAGTATGGACTAAACTACTAAATTTAGATGCTTTCACATTATTTTTGTATGAGATAAAGAACTGTATAAAAATTAATATAAAATCTTCATTTTAGAAGATCAGCCAAAACTAGTGTCTCCAAAGACCAATGTTCTTCTTTACTCTTAACATGGCTGATGAATTTTTTCTGCCTTTGTCACGAATATTGTTTGTCAAATCAAAGAACTTTGAAAAATAATGAACTGCTGAAGGAATATAGTACCAAAAATGTCATAGTGAACTTCCAGTCTTAGGACACACACAGTTCCCGTTGGATACTGGGCTGTGGTAGTTTATTATCCTCAGTCTTTTCATGTCCAGGAACATGACAAGTAGTCTTTCGCTTAAATAATCGGAGACTCAATCGGAGTAGCTCATTGTCTACCAGTGGAGCGTTTGTGTAAGCTTGTTTTACAGTACCCTGTTTGGAGAAAGCAGAAACAAGTAAGAAAAGATGTGCATTACTAGTTGGTAGAAGGAAATACAGGCAGGTTAACGGCTACCAAAGTATCAGAGTTATAAGAGTATTTAATTTTGAATGGACACTGACATTTTATTAAGCTTTGCTAATTTAAAAGCAAATTTAGGAAATATGTCCAGACTCAATGAAACTTTTTCTTGTTTACAGAACTGACTTGGACCTCCACTATGATGTTTAATAGGGACAATGAATATCCTTGCCTTGCTCCTGATTTCAGAGAGAAGTCAATTTTACTTTTACCATTAATTATAGGGTTTTTTTTTTTCTCCAAGATGCTCTTTATAAAGTAACCCCGCCTTCTAATTGCAACCTGATGAGAATTTTTTTATAATGTCAAATTTTGTTGAATTTTTTTTATAACTATTGATATGATGATGTATTTTTCTTCTTAGTCTGTTAGTATAATGATTACCTTGAATACTTCTAGTATATTGAAGTAATCTTTCATTCCCAGGACAAACCACATTTGGTTATGGTATAGTATTTTATGTATTGCTGGATTTTTCTAATATTTTTGAGGATTATAATGTGATTTTCATGAGTGATAATGATCTATAGTTTTCTTGTGATATGTGTGCAATGCTGAACTCATGTGGAAAAGTGTTCCTGCCTCTTCAACATTTTGGAAGCAATTGTGTAGAACCAGTGCCATTTCTTCTTTCAATATTTGATATTTTTTTTGCCAGTGATACCATTCTAAGACTGAAGGTTTCTTTTTCACAAGGTTTTCAACTAAAAATTCAATAAAAAAAAATAGATATAGGAACTTTTCAGGTTATTGCTACTTTTTAAGTTTTGATAGTTTGTAGCTTTAGAGTACTCAATACATTCTTTATTGTCAAATTTAGGTGTATAAGTTTATTCCTATCCATAGTATCCCTTTATTATCCTTTTTAACTACCCCCTACCCCCAGTGCTGGCGATTGAACTGAGGGCCTCATGCATGCTAGGCAAGCAATGTAACATTGATTCATGTACCTCCTCCTCCTTATTAGCCTTTTAGTATCTGTAGAGCCTATAGTGGTACCCCTACTTTCATTCCTTATAATGATCATTTGTACTTTCTTTGTCAGTCTGGCTAGGGGATTACCAATTTTATTCATGTTCTCAAAGAACCAGCTTTTGGTTTCACTTTTCTCTGATGTTTTTCTATTTTTAATTTCCTCAATTTCTGTTATTGTTTCCTTCCTTCTATTTGCTACAGGTTCTATACACTATTTTAATATTACAAGATTAAAATAAGACTTACAGCTTATAACAGCTAAGTATTCACTTGCATCCTTTGTCTATTTTTTTCTGAAATACACTACTTAAAATCATTCTCCTAAATATAAATAATGCCAATATGTAGTGTCAATGGTGTTCTACTTTTTGCCACCCAATAAAAGTCTACTTCTTACCCCAGTAAATGGTCCTATTCTGTTCTTTTCTTTTATAATTATATACAAGTTAAAGGCTTTTTGTTTTAGCATTTTTTTCATGAGGTTGTCTAACATCTGAAGTTATTTTTGCTTGGTTGTGTATCTTTCTTTTAGCTTTTGTGGAAGGAAAGGAGGGAGGAAGGAAGGGAGTTTGCTTATCTAAATAAGCTTTTCACAAATGCAAAACATTTCACAGAATATTTAAAATTTTTTTCATGAAATTTTGAATAATTATCACTGAACTAATCATTAACTGATACTATTGAAAAAATAAGTATAACACATTTTAATAGAATCCTCCCTTTACATGTATTAAAAACCGAGGAAATCAAACTTAAAATAGGTAAGATTATAATCTCACTTTTAAGGCAATCAAATGAAAAATATGCATTTCATTCTATTCACTTTGCATTTTTCTTCCAAGGAAATAGCAGTACCTTTTCATTTTTAACAAGCTGCTTTCGGATTGCAGAATCCCGTCTGAAACACAGTGCTTTACAACATGGTCCAAGATTACTAAGAAGACTTGCTCTTTCTTCTCTTCGTAGTAATGCAGCCATGTTGAGAGCTCCCAATTCATGTTCAAAAACACTGTCTGCATCTTTCAATGAAAACAAGCACACATTAAATTTGCCTAAAATGGAAAGTGTTACGAATGATTTAACTGAATACTTGGTGAATTTATGATTTATCAAAGTTAGTAACATTTTTGAAAATTATTCGATATTAAAGGTAATATATTCTCTGCAAAGGACCTTCAACATGTACTTATGTTGCTAACTTTAAGTAAAAATAAATATTCTGATGGCCAATTTAGATGAGATTGGGCACATTCAGGGTGGTATGTGATTACTGAGAAGAAAAGTTCAAGAATTACTGAAATCAAATTTAGTATGTTGCTTACCATCAGCTACAAGTTAAAGTTCTAGATTTCAGGACTTTTTTATAGGAAGATTTGAAGTAACAATATTCAAGACTGTGCTTCTTAAAAAATCAGTTATGCTAGGAAAGTGGCAGGTGTTAATCAACTTGTTAGTCACTATATTAAAATCATTTAGTTTTAATTTACAATAATGCAAGGGAGAGTGAAAACACTTAAAACTTAACAAAAATAGAAGTGAAAAAAGATTTAATTAATACAAGTAGGAAGGGTAAAAATGGACAAAGACAAAGTCTAAAACAGGACTAGTCAGCAATTCAAATAAATGGCTAAGAGTCAGCCAAGAGCACTAATGGGACCAGACATTGCCTCTCTCTATTCATTCCATGAGGGCAGAGATAGCTGTCAGAACCCAAAAAGGAAAGCAGTAACTGGCACTGAGGTAAAAACAGAACAGACACATTTGACTGAGGGAATGAAGGTACATTGTACAGTTCATCTGAATTTTGTGAACTACACAACATATGTAACGAGATTAATTAACAAGAAACTAGTTTAATGCAATATACCTCATCAACAGGTTCTAAATCTAGTGTAAGTAAATAAAAATAATAACTCAAAACTAGTTCCTAAGCTCTGAAGTCTTTAAGAATCATCTTAGGAAATTTTAAAAATACATCAGACCTACAGAATGAGAAGCTGGACTGAAATACCTCTCAAAAAGCAGTTTCTCAGATGATTTACTAATGTTTGAACATTAGTAAACATTGATAGTCATATAAATATATACATACACCTGCTATAGACAAAAACAGAAGAATTTTTGTATTGAACTTATGCCCTTTCTTGAAAATTGCTGTCAGGACAAATTTTTTATTGGCATCTTTTCTTTCTACTTTTGTAAAATCAGAATACAAAACACTTTATTTACATTTGTAGAAACCCAGGATACCTGTAAACTTCTTTAGAGCATAATACGGCTAAACTTTCAGTCTATGGTTTTGAACTAACTGGCACCAAATTCTCAAAAGACAGATTAGTCACATATTCAAGATTAAGTAAAACAAAGGACACAAAATAATTGGAGAGGTTTAAAAGAATTTAACCATATTGCAATTAATAAATCCTAGTCGAAGGCAATTTCAGTTTCAGTGTACATGTGCTTTTATTTAAAGTCTAGGTTTGTTTCTGTGTTTGTGGTTTTTGTTTTAAAATTATATATGGCATGGAGAGATACTGTCTTCAGTGTTGGGGCACCAGAGAAGATGGAATGGAATTAAACATCTGTATCAATTACTTCATTTACTGAGTATCTACTGTGTGTCAGGCACTGATGCAGGCAATGGAACAATTAGACACTGGACATGGTAACACACAGAAGTCAGCACCATTCTGGATGAAACACAAATTAAGCAACATTTATTCATTCTTTAGTACAACTACCACAACAGCCAAAAACAGGAAAGGTCTGATTGTTAAGCAGTCAGACCCTTCTTTTACATAGTTCATTGTCTCATGCCTTAAAACTTAAGTCATCATTAAGTAAGGGTCAAATTTTATTTCATAGTTAATAAAATCAAACTAGATTTCAACTTGAAATGTCATTAGCAAAAGTCACAGAAGAAAATAGCTTTAGAATGGTAACATCCTAGGGGTTTTAATACCTTGATGTATAAATGAAATTGAGGCCCACAGGAGCTACTTTCTTAAGGTCACAGATCCAATCAAAGTGGAAAGAACAGGGCAAGAACCTAAATCTTTGGTCACTTTTCAGGTTACTAAATGTTCACAATTATAATTTATTTATATATTTCATACATATACATTCTATTGGACACATTGAAATCAAGAATTTTATTGCTTATGCTAATAAGTGAAAGGAAGGATATGGATTTACAAAACTAAAAAATTTTTTTTTCAATTTTACATTAGTAAAAATCTTAATTTCTTCCCTTCCCTCTCTCCTTTCTTTTTCTTTTTTTTATAGGGTTTTACATAGACCAGAGACTGGCCTCATACTTGCTCTGTAGCACAGAATGAACTTGAGCTCATGGTCCTTCCATCTTAACCTCCTTAGTGCTGGGATTACAGTATGTGCCACCATGTCTGCCGAAACCTAATTTTTTAAACTAAATTTTCTTACTTTCAGGACATGACACAGAACTGTTAACTAATGATGTTTTTGCCTTTTATCTCCTTTTCTTTGTTTTTGCCATCTAGTTGGTCTCTCCTCATTAGTAAAAGTATTAATAAGCTACAAAACAAATAAAGGCAGACATCACCAAAGAGAAATAGTAAGAACCAAAAAAAAAAAAAAAACCCAAATCAAATCAAACCAAGACAACAACAAAAAACCCAGAATGTAAAAATTAAATAAAGGGCTTTAGAATAATTAAAAGTAGTTATGATAAGGTGAAAGATGAGTATGACAAAATGTTTTCTGACTAATAGCAGCAGTAAGTAGTTAGTATTATTACACCCTAGCACTGTTCTTAGTTTTGCTTATAACAACTCATTTGCTCTTCCTCCTAACAGCCTTAGGCAGTTGGTAGTACAATTGTTCCCAACTACAGATGATGGCACGAGCACACACAGATTAGATAACTAGTAAGCGGTATGCCTACTGCAGTCTATACCATCTGGCCCTACAGACCGAGCTATACCACTTTGTTGAGCGCTCAACTTAAGAGATCTGCCCTTGGGAAGAATTTTCCACTTCTACATGAAAGGGTTGCCAAGATACCTAATTTGCTTATTATATCTATTTTTTCAGGTTCTGCTTTATTTAGCTGTGGGCAAACCATTGTGCAGTTTTGGCATGTGAACTCTTTTTTTCTTCTTTTGGTTCTAGGATAGAATTCACAGCTTTGTGTACATGAAGCACACATTCTATCACTTGAAAGCTATACCCTTAGTACCCCAAAGTAATTTTGATACAGAAAGTTCATTTTAGTAATTTTGTAGTTTTTCTCTGGGATTTAATCTTCTCCAAATAAAATTTAAGGGAGGAATTCGGGTATTTAGGATTTAATAATAAATAAATGATTCCTCAAAAAAGCAGTTCTTAAAATGTAAAGTACTACATGAAAACCAAACAGAATCCTTTTTAAGAGCATCTTAATAGTTATAACAGGCATTACATAGTTAAAGTAAAATGGGATTACCTTTAGGTTTTTCTAAAAGTCTCTGACATGTTTCTTTGACTTTAGTAAAGAGCTCTGAACCTGCCAACTTTTTAGAAATCCCAACTCTCAGCATAACAGCTCCAGGTGTAAATTTTAAGAGTGCAGCCCCAGGCTCTCGTGGTTCTTTTGGGTGCTTTGGCATAAGACCAGACCAATCCACATCTATCACATCTAATGGATCTGTAAAAAAGGTAAAGAATAGGATTTTATTTTATATCAAGAGATAGCAGTTGGCTCTACATAAAAATGCAGTAGGTCCTCCATATCTGTGGATTTCATATCCATAGATTTGATTGAAAATATATGGGAAAAGAAGCCTGTACTAAAACATGTATAGACTTTTTTTCCTGTCATTATTCCTTAAACAATACAATCTAACAACTATTTACACAGCATTAGGAATATGCAATCTAGAGATGATTTAAAGTATGCTATAGTATGTGCATGTTATATTCAAACACCAAGCCATTTTATATAAGGGACGTGAGCATTTACAGATTTTGGTATCTGCAGGTGTCCTGGAACCAATCCCCAATGATTACCCGGGCATAACCAGAAATTAAGTAAACAGTAAGTACTTTAAACCAAAAATGTCATGTTCTTAAAATGAAAGCTTCCCATAAAAATTAATGTTTAGAATTTAAGGACTCTAACAACAACAAAAACCAAAAAAGCCTTCCTACAAAGAATACAAGCAAGCTAACCCACTCTTTCAAAGTAGCTCATTTAAATTACAAGGGAGAGCCCCAACAACAAAAATCTCCATTATGTCACTAGATTATTTAAAAGATTAAATCTCATGTTTTGAAACTTGGTATTAGGATCCTAGCAAGCGTTAAATCTAAGAGCATGTTTACTTTGCATATAAGTGAACACACATATTTTAATTTTTTAAAACAAACAATTATGAAATTCCTTTAAGAATCAGACAATGACTACTATTAATACTAATAACAGTTAAAGAAATAAAATGATGTTCCACTCAGCAATACCTAATACCAGAAAATCACAAAGATAACAATGATACATACCTTTTACATTAGTACAAAAAAACTATGAAATATAAGAGCAAACTAAATAAAAATGAAAATATAGTATTTTATATAGCCAGACCAAGCAAAGACTCTCATTATGATAAAAAAAAATTGTTAGGAACAATTAGACTCAACTTGAGATGATTTAATGATAATGAAAACTGAAAGAAATTTCAATTATTATATGTGTTTTGAACATTTTTTTTAAAAGTTAACTTGTGGTACTCACAGTTGTAAAGCAATGTACCACATACTTGTCATGTCGAATACTGTAAGCAATCAGTATCTGGTTAGATTGTAGATCACTTAACAGATATCTTAAACTCTGGCAAGGAATTTCAGGATTTTGCTATTTCAAATAAGGTTCTTTCAAGGTAATGTCTACTTAAAAATTAACAGACATAGAAAGTCTAATTTTTTTTTTAAACTGGCCTTTCAACCTTAAGTAAGTTATAAAGGAGAAAATTCTAAGTGCCTTATATCAATTTTTTTTAACATGAAAGGGAACAAAGAATACAGATACTTTTTATGTTCAACCACCTCTGCAAATGATTACCTGGCATCTTCTCCTCATCCTGCTGTTCTTCTCTTTTTTCTGCATCACCTGCTAGAATTTCATCTAGTTCATCATCACTAATTGGCTCATACCCTTCTCCCGCACCAGAACCTAATGAATGTGCGTCATCTAGCTTGGATTCATCATCTCCTGCTAAACAGATAAATTAATTTCATGTCAAAGAAGGTATTATAAGGACTATTTATTTAAGTTAGACCAAAAGACTGTGCATACTAGAATACTGTGAAAGTATTATTTCCATCAGAAAACTATACTTCCTAACTAGTCAAACATGGTAATGTTAAAATAAAACTGAAAGACAAAAGTCAATTAAATTCATTTTTAGTGATACAAATACAATATTATACAATATGAACAGCAATATCAAAATAGGCTGGAAGGTTACAATTAAAATATCAGAAATAAAAGCCACCACTAATATATTAATGTTGATTATAGTGTTAATTTTTAATATTCACAAAAATTTACAACTTCAAAAGACTACAATAATTTCTATTTAAACACACTCATTAACAAAACTTGCAAACTCATTTAACAAATCTATTTTAAACTGAATCTTAGTTCATAATATTTAACTCATTATATGAAGAGCTTTCTAGCAGTGAGGTAAAAATGTAAGAGTGCCATTAATTCTTCTCCTACCCCCAATTCCTCTTCCCAGTCTCAAAGTTTTCTATTAATGAACGCAATTTTTAGAAGACTGTTATAATATACTTTTAAAATATTTTTGTTGGTACCAGTAGTGTATGTTTTACTTTTTTTTTAATCAACTTTTCTCAATGACCTAGACTAAACTTTGTTTCCTGCTGAGTTGCTGTAAATGTAATCCCAAAACTACAGGGTACGTTTAATATTTCTAATCATTAGCTATCCATATATTTTATGGAATCTACAAACCTTATTTTTAAGCTGTAACAGTATATGAATTCACAATAAATAAAACATAAGGCTATGGGATGTTTTTAATCATTCTATTAATTTTCTATTCTTTTAAATTCTATAATAACCCCCCCTCAATATGCACACCAGTTCACTTCTAAGGCAATCTATTTTTAATAACGTTGTGTATAAATATATTTCACTTGAGCCACTCCGCCAGCTCCATATAAATATATTTCTAAACATGAATGCAGATTATCTAACTCATTTTCCTGTATTTACATGGTATAGCAGGTGATTTGCCTCAAATTTCTATACCATATTATATGTAGTCACAACTCATAAATGGTAATTTTAGAAATGAGTAACACTGACCCCAATCACAAGAGAGCCATTACAATGATTAGTTCAGTTATATTCAATTCTATACCAAGGTCGTACTTCCATTATAAGCATGGCTTGGATTTGATGCTATCTGCACTCAAAATTGAGATGAAAATGTAATGTGAAGAAATCTGAGTTAGAAATCTTTGTCAAGTCAAATGGGAAAAAATTTATATAATACATGGTATACTGGGCTGTGTAATAAGATAATCAAGAGATGTAAGGATCCTCTTTTAAAAGTGGTGGATTTAAGCCGGACACCAGTGGCTTACATCTATATTCCTAGCTACTTGGGAGGTAGAGATCAGGAGGATCATGGTTTGAATTTGGTCCTGGCAGGGAGTTTGCAAGACCCCATCTCAACCAATAGCTGGGTACAATGGCATGTGCCTGTCATCTCAATGACAGGGGAACCTTGAAATAGGAGGATCATGGTTAAGGCCCACCTGGCAAAATGTGCAACCTTATCTCCAAAATAACCACAGCAAAAAGGACTGGAGGCATGGCTCAAAGCTGTAGGGCACCTGCCCTGAGTTCAAACCCCAGTACTGCTAGGGGAAAAAAAAAAGCCGTGGATTTGACTGTAAGCCAAATGCTATCATATGGCAAAATAAAAAGTATCTTGATAGCTTGTGGAGATTATATCAAAACAATATTAACTGCTGATAGCAGGACTTCAGAGTCCCAGGGAGGCAGAATTTCCAAAATTCTCAGGGGAGCCATTCTTCCTCTCAATGTAGGCTGTAATTCATGAAGGAGTAAGGTATAGAAAATGTATACACATGCAGAACACATTTTCATTCATCGACCATTTACTGTGTTCTTACTTAAGGATAAAGGATAAAAAGCTACAGTCCCTTAAAAGGAGTACAGTATAATGGGGAGAAAATCATGGAAAAATAATTGTAATACACCATGGGGATGCTATAAAAGATATACAAACAAGGTGCTATGGGAATTTGAAAGAGTAAGTCCCTTCAGCACAGATGGCTTCCCAAAGAAAGTAAGTCATACACTGAGTCTTGCAATTTTAAATAAGAAAAGAGACGATGAAAAGGAAAAGGAAGAATGGGCATGAAGAAAAGCAAGAGAATGGAAAGGCCTGAGTTGATCTGTCTAATGGACGGGGGAGTGAATCTTCTGGGAAGCTTAGTGCATAGCAGTACTATTTTTATTTGCCATATGACAGTATTTGGCCTAATCTTCTGCTTTTAAAAGTGGATCCTTGTATCTCTTATTTATCTAATTAGATATCCCAATATGCCATCTCATATATATCTTTCCAGTTGACAAAAATCTTTCTACCTCGGCTTCCTTCACATTACATTTTCACTTGAATTTTGAGTATAAATAACTCATGAGCCACAGTTCTAAACGAGGTACAACCTTGGGGTATAACGGAGTATAATCAAACTATTCATCCTAATAATTCTGTTATGAGTAGAGTCAGTGTCCATCATCCCTATAATGAGTCTGCTTATCTGGCAGAGTGGGAATGAAGGGTGGAGAGTAGAGTCAGTGGGGAGTGAGGCATAGAGCCACGACTGAATCTGACTGGGCCCAGGGGACTTCTCTGCGTTCTTTTAAGACTGGGGACTGCGGTTCTACAGTCAATCTGCCATTAAATAATTTCAGGGAGCAGAACTATTTTCATGTATTTGTTCTCAACTGCCTTAGAAAACAGTGACTACTAATAGTTATCCCTCTCTGAATTGAGAAGTCACTTCAGTTATTTGTGATTTTAATTTTGAGACAGGGCCTCAATATGTAGCTCAGGCTGGTCTTGAACTCAAGCTCCCCAGTGCAATCATGCCCAGTGATTTAAAAAAAAAAGAAGAAGATGTGATGGTTATTCTCTAACATCTATACACATTGCACTTAAACAATCTTTCATTTCAAAGGTTAGGCATTAGTAGAAGTGATTACTTTATTCTTTGATTTCTCTCTACTTCCCTAATATTTATTTCCATCATTATTGCTTTTACTTCATTAGGCTTACTTGAATCTAATTTGCATTGATAGTACTACTGAGGGGAATACATTTTTTAATGTCACAGGTCTTTTTCTTATGGATCTATTTTCCCTATAAAAAAAGAGGAGTCAATTTGTCTATTAGTGAATGATCTTTGAAAAGAAAATGTTTGTTCCTCATAAAATCGGGCAAGGAATAGAGCAGTATAACAAAGTATGGCACTCACCTTCCACACTCTCTGTTCTCTCAACTTTACTCATATCTTCAAATCCCTGCACAGACCCCACATCTTTATCCATTCTTTCTTTATCCAAAGCTACAGAGTCTCGGGAACTACCATCTAGGTCTCTTTCATGTTCACTCTCCAGTTTTACTTCATTGCGTTTCACAGACTCTATTTGAGAACTCTCAAAAGTTCTGTCTCTGTCTCTCTCCCTTTCCACAGAGTCAGGAATTAGTCTCTCTCTTTCCCTGTCCAAGTCTCTTCTTTTGTCTCGTTCTCTCTCTCGTTCCCGTACTCTATCTCGATCTCTGTTCCGCGGCCAATCTTTATCAGCTTCTCGGTCCCATTCTCTCTGTCTTGTATCTCTCCTCTCTCTCTCCCGTTCTCTATCATGCTCATATCGATCTCGTTCTTGAAGCCTATCTCTGCTATCAAATGACCCAGATCTTGAATGGACTTGCCGATCTGACTCAGGAGAACTTCTTCTTGAGCTATGACTTCTAGAATCCTGGCGATCTAAAATAAATATACCATATACAAAGTTAACACATATAAAATAGAAACTTCATTTTAGGGCTCTTTAAAATTTGTAACTTATTTTCTATATTCTATATATCTTTTCAATAGTCTCTTTATATACTCTGCATATTTCTACTACATATATCTTTCTCTCTGTTCATTCAAGAACTCATTTTAAGGAAAAATTTTTAATAGAACTAATGGCTTCATTCTTTGATCCATTCCCAATCTTATTTTCTGTGGTCAAAAAAGGTAGCGCTGGCTGCAGGAAGAAAAGCAGGAAAGTCAAAATAGCTGGCATAGATATGGGACTTGAATTCACAAGCCCTTCCAGTAACACATGCCACTAAAATCCTGATATTAAATTAACATTATGGAGTGTACTTCTATTACAAAGGTGGAATTAAAGTGATGACAGGTGAGATTTTAATGGAATGGCTCAGCTTTTAGAGTTGCATAAAATTAAAGGCAGTATATAAAGTAACCAATTTGATATTACTTTAGAATTATACTTTGGGTAAAATATACAACATAGGAAACACTAGCTCGATCATAATTCAACTTTATTACCTGATGAAGTACTTCGACTAGGTTCTCCACGCTTTAACTGATCAATCCTAGATTTTCTCTCTCCTGTTACTTCCAGGCTTTTTGTTTTTTCTCTATCTCTTGAACCACTATGCAGCACTCTCTTTCGACCACCTTGGTCATCCCCACTTCGATGAGCAGAATCATTGGATGGGGAGCGCAGGCGACCAGAGGTGTGGCTACGATTACTCCGATTGCTCCCAAGGCTGCTGCTCCTCTTCTGGTCCACTGGCTTGCGATGTGATATATCCTCTACAGTCACATGAGGTGCTGCCTCTACTTTTTCTACTCGTGTCCTGTGACATTTTCTATGTGAATCTTCACCAGCAAAAGCAGCAGTGGCACTGGAGGAGGTAGAAGAGGTGGAGATGGGGGCAGTAGAAGTGGTAGTTGCACTAATAGCAGTGCAGGTGAGAGCAGCACTTGCAGCATTGGCAGTGGCCACAGGAGGCGGAGGAGGGAGAAGAGAAGACAGAGGGGAAGAGGTGCTACCAGCAGTGGCAGAAGTGACAGCATGTTCTGCTTCCGTCACCTCTGTACGGTCAGGCACGTCCTCATCAGACCAGTCACTGAAGGCTGTATCCTCCTTCTTCAGAGGATCCTCCAGTATGCCATCCTTATCACTGGAAATTTCAACCAATTCCTCTTTAGCTGTCATAGGCGGAGTCCGTGGGCCTCTTTTCTTCTTACTTTGCTGGATTGCTTCTTCATCAGAAATATCAGAATCACCTTTGGATCTTTTACGTTTCTTTTCAACATTTTTCTTCTTCTGTCCTTTTTTAGGTGAGAATACTTGACCATCTTCAGATATTGTCTCAATGTTACACCTCTCTATTCCAACATCATCCTCTTTCTTTTTCTTAATAGGTTTCTTTTGAAGTTTTGCCTTTTTCTTACTTTCATCATGGGCACGATCAGATGCCTCGCGATCTTCAGACTGGTGGTGGCTTAGCAGGTCTTGTGCACGTGCTCTTGAGCTTTCCATGATGTCTAGCTGTTCTCTCTGTCTCTCTACAGAAGAAACTTTCTCTTTGAGTTCTTGCTCTTCATAGCGCCTTGAACTCTCTTTTCTTTCTGGTTTACGGTCCTCCTCTTTCCATCTACCCTGTCGATCTTCTGTGAGGTGTGATGGGCTGAGAGAACGAGATTCTTGAGGTCGTACAACCTGGCTCAAGATTCTGTGTTTTTCATCTATACCAAAAGATAAAAAGTAACCATATCTTCACCATGTTAAAAAAACAGTATATTACATTTAAATAATAATCGGACAATTTCTCACTTTTCATTTTACAACTTGTTAAATGGCAATAATTTCAGTAAAAATAAAATACGGCTTCAACTACAATACATTAGTTAGGAAAGGATAGTACAACTATGATTTTTAGCACAAACTTTAGTCACATAGGAAATACTTAGTGACAGCAAGAGCAAGAAAAAATTTTAGAGTCTTAAATTATCAGTTGCAATCAATGTCAAAGAATGGTTTTAAGGTTACAAATGAGTATGAATACAAAGAGAAAACAGACTGTACTTACTTTTATCATCTCCACTGTTGTAGGTGTCACTATCAGGAGAATGTTCACGTCGGCGCTTTGGTGACTGCCTAGGGCTGGGACTGCCTTCATTTCTATAGCGCTTCCTAAATTGGGCAAGTAAATATAATTTATGAAATGCCAGAGGATGAAAAAGATTTCTCTACTATGTTTCTTTTTTGCAGTACTGGGGTTTGAACTCAGGGCCTATACCTTGAGCCACTCCAGCAGCCCTTCTTTGTGATGGGTTTTTTCCAAGACAGGATGTTGCAAACTATTTGCCCAGGTTGGCTTTGAACCATCATCCTCCTGAGCCACTGGCACCTGGCCTTTACTAGTATTTCTTTACTATAACTAGAAATTATAATTGCAGGAAAACAAAACCGTCAGAGCTGTAGCATACAAAGGACATGTACTACCTTTAATAAAAATTCTTTATCTGCTCTATGTCTACACATGTATGTAAATGCAAAAATGATATCTGTTGAAACTGTTCCACGAAAGACAGCAGCGGTCAGGTTGAACTCAAGTATGATATATTTGATACACCGTAAGAATCTTTGTAAATACTCCAATGTACCCCCATCCAGCACAATAAAAAAGATCTTAGGAATATCATTTGTTATCTCATACGTACAATTAAAAGATCTTGTCAGTCAAACCTGTCAATCGTGCTAGTCCCTGCTGCAAAGACTGCTCAGACTTTTTCTGTTTGCCCTTAAAATTTATAAATTGCCCTTTGAACAAAGATTGACACTTCTGTCCCACCTGACCAGAGCCTGGTGCTTTTTCTTTGTAGTGCCTATTCTTTGTTCTTCTTTCAATAAAGCTTTGCAAAAAAAAAAAAAAAAAAAAATCCTTATTTGCTAAAACTTACAGTTGTGGATTTAAAACATATGGCAACATTTCTTTCATAGTTACAATCACTCAAGTGTGCTAGATTTAAATACTGCATAGTGGTAACATACAGCAGAAAAATCAAAGTATCAATGTGCTCACTAGTATAAACATCCATCAACTTTACATTCTTATGATAGACAAATGCCTTATGCTGGGAAGATGGATGAGAAAATCTAGTATTATTTTTGGAGTTCAAAATATGTGAGTTCAACTTATAGCCACATTACTTATGATGCAACCTTAAGTAAGTTCCTTGAAGTCACTGAACCTTGGCTTTCTCATCTGAAACTGAGGGAAAAGATGAAAGTCCTTTCATAAAACTGCAGTAAGGAATAAATTAGTTATCTTAAGCCCAATGCCAGGCATGTTGTGGGTACACTGTAAAAATTAGTTTGTTTCCCTTTCTTATAACTAAATCACTTGTTTAGTGACAAGTTAATAAAATACTTTATATGTTCACTATATTTCTTGTTCCTTAATTGAAATTTAAATGAGGAGTGATTTATGGCTTGTCCTACAAAGGTTATGTGCTAGAGGTTTGCTCCTCAATGTGATAGTGCTGTGGTGGAACCTCCTAAGAGGTGGGGCCAACTACAAGGTAATTAGATCACTGGAGGCACTGCCCTCAGAAAGGATTAATGCTGGTCTCACAGACTGAGTTAGTTGAGAGTGGGTAGTTTACAAAGCCAAGATGTCATAATGTCTGGCCCTTTCTGCACAGGTCCAGTTGCTGCTCTGCTTCTTAACCATGTTGTAACACAACCAAGGGACCCCTAATCAGGGGCTGAACAGATGGGGCTACCTGATCTTGCACTTTCAGCCTCCAAAACCATGAGTTACATAAAACTTTTTTTGCTTATGTTACCCAGAATTGGGTATTTTTATTATAGCAAAAGAAAATGGACTAACGGATTAATTACAGCCCCTGGATTCAGAATTCAAAAAATTATTTTTTTAGACAATCAGAACCACTTAAAAACTGCACACACACACACACTCTCTCTCTCTCATCAATTCTTGCTGAAATGTAACTTTTAAAAACAAATTTATAATTGTTCTTACTTTGATTTTCTCTCATCATGTCCATCTCTGGGATTCCTATCTTCTCGGATATCCTCTCGCTTTTCTCTGCGGTCATCTCGTCCCTTGTCTTTGTCTTCCCACTCCCTTTGACGTTCTCGTTCTTTATCCCTTTCTCGAGCTCTTTCTCGTTCCCGTTCTCGTTCTCTCTCTCTCTCCCGTTCTCGCTCTCTTTCCCTCTCCCTTTCTTCTCTCTCTCGCTCCCTCTCTTTTTCCCTGTCTCGCTCCCTTTCTCTTTCCCTCTCTCGATCATGGTCACGATCTCTCTCTCTTTCACGATCTCTTTCTTTTTCTCTTTCTCTCTCCCGTTCTCTAGCTCGCTCTCTTTCTAGCTCTCTTTCTTTTTCTCTTTCTCGATCCCGTTCACGTTCCCTCTCTCTCTCCCGCTCTCTGTCTCGTTCTCGTTCTCTATCTCTGTCTCTAGCCCTTTCATCTCTTCTCTCATCCACTCTGTCTACTCTTCGTTCCTCTCTTCTTTCATCACGCTCAAGCTCGTCATTCCTTCCCTGATGTCGAATTGGTGAGCTTGGTCTTTGATCTACAATGAAAATCAAGTTTTGTCAGTGATTAATCTGGCAGATAACCTACAGGTAAAATAGATAGCAAATTTTAAATTTTATCTGAGTACAGGGTCACACTGGCAATAAATTACAAATCAGATGCCATATTTACTTTTATTTCAATCATCCAAAAAATAATCACCACTAGACCTTTAAAAATGTTTTCTTAAAGATAATTTTTCATTTGCCCTCTAACTACCATGTCTCTGCTCCCCGTCAGCCCCCTGCCCACCTCCCACTGATCCACCTTTGCTCTTTCACTGCATGCTCCCTACCCTACCTCCAGCCCACTGTTCCAACCCCACTTTCTGCCATCTCTACCCTTCACCTCTGATCTTCTCTGTCCCCCCAGCAGGACCTGAGAACACTGGTGGCAAAGGATAGGGGCAGCAGGAGGTGTAGAACATAGGAGCTGAAGGAAAAAAAAAATTTCCCTCGTAAGTCACACCTCTAATTTCAGGCCAAAATATATACACATCAAAGTGCAGCTATTATGTGAAAAAAATATAGTAGAACAAAATGTATATCAAAATTTGTGGCTGCAATATCAATCTCTTACCATAAGCTAGAACTAAGGGTAATAATGTCTAACAATATTGGAACATCAAATGTAAAAAGTGTCTCATATTAGTGATGTATTTATAATTAATAACTACGGATGATGCTAACTTATAATCTCATCAATTATAAATTTTTTTCTAGCCCGCACATGAATTTTACAACTACAGAGAAATAAATACATGCTGCCAAATGCCAGGATGAGGAGGAAATTAGTCTGGGATCAAAAAATGTATGAAGATGGCAAGTTTTTCCAAAGAGATAGTCATTTTGAAAAGCAATTACTATGGTATGACCCCAGCTATTTATATACTATATAATATTTATTGGTTAATAAATCATACTACAATATGTCCAATAGGTTAGTAAGTGCAACATTAACTTGTTAAGCAGAATAATTTTAGAACAATCCCAGGAAAGTACTCAATGTGGTTGGATTTCCCTTCCTCATAACTGATGAGAAAGAAATGTCCATATTTACTACTGGGAGGTTGTAGATCCAGACAAAAAAAGTTAATAGAATTTTAAAGCTAAAAAATCTTTTCTCCCTCTTCTTTCATAAAAACATGGAAATTATGGGCTGGAAGTGATTCTGTAACTTGCAAATGTAATGTGCCATATACACATTAGGACATCAGGACTAGAAGTCAGTTTTTCTTAAACCTTTTTACTTTTGCTGAACCGACTTAACTTTAAAATGGTTCTACTATATCACAATATGGATTCCCAGATATTATATACTCATGTTTTAGGTTGTCTGAATTGAAACAAATTCAATACTGCAACTTGCAGAAATTTATACTTAAATTTCTGAGCATAGCAATATCAGGAGCTATACTGAGCCACAAGTCTTGGCAGATAAAACCTTTATTTTCCCAGCCAGAATAACAATGCCTCTTATTTTCAAGGAAAATGGAAAGAACGTAAGATGCCACAATAACATGTGTAAAGTGCCTTCCCTATTACCCCCCCAAGATGTGCTTCTTTTCGTATTGTTCCTTGTCTTACTGAATGACATACCCATTCACAAAAGCTGGCAATCTCTTAATTATCCAAATCCCATTATCCAACTACCATCGATTTTACTTCCTGTCTATTTACTTCTTTTCCTGTCCCCATCTCTACATTAATATGTTAACTCAGACCTTGATCAGCTCTTCTCAGATGATTATGTCATTAATACTCTAACTGATTAGACACTTAATAAATTTCTGATAAAGACTATTTCTTCCATCTGCTTAAAAGCAGTTATCTTGTAGGCAATGAAAACAAATTAAAAAATTTTACCTTGGCTTATCAGGTCATTTGAAGCCTGTGCTATAGTCTTTCATCAGTCCCATTTCCCAGTTTCCTTTCTTCCCCAACAAATGTAGCCAACCTGTATTCCAATCTCATAACATAATTCTTACTACTCCAAAGCCCATGTATGGTTCTTTCAATCCTATGTGTCTGCTTATGCCACACCTTTTCCCTGCAAATTCTTCCCTTCTAGCAAACTTGTGTTATTCAAGCCTTATTCTGATGTTACCTCTTTAGTTAAAGCAGCTTTCTTGGAAATTCCCAGAATTATGTTTGCTCCTTTGTCTTCTCACAGAACTTTATATAGACATGATCACATTTTCATTGTCTATCTATGATTAGACTGTGAAGGTCAGATTTAAATCTCTGAGCACAGAACAAGGTGCCTGGGCATAAATCTCTACACTCAACCTCTTATCAGTCTTTTATCATAACCTACCATACCCTACACACATTAATTTTCTTTCATATTTTAGGATGTATAAGGCTATTTCTCAGCTAGAGAATCTGCATCTATTCTTTCTTCTTCATGGAATGCTTTCACCCTAATCTCTGAAACCTTGCTGCTTCTCTCACATTTGCATCTCTGGATAACTATTTCCTCAAGATTTTAATGAACACTCTAGTGTAGGTCTTTCTCTTCTTTTTTCTTAAATTTGGGTTCCTGTTTATTTCTTTCGATAGTCTTAATAATCATTTCTTCTTAGGGTGAGAAGAGGAATTCCCCCTTACCCAATAAGTTCTACAAGGACAAGTAAGTATTACACTCTAAGTACCTGCCAATGAGCCTGACATGGATAGTCAATACACATTTGCAGAACAGAATCACTAGAACTTCAAAAAGTATATTTCTCTTTCAACCATTTGAGTGACATTTATTAAGGCAAATATAGTAATATAAAATAGATAACTGGACTTGTAGTCAAAAGACCTAAATTTGAATCCAACTTTGGAACTTCTCTATTAACAGTGAAAACTTCTCTTAGGTCTAATCTCCTAAATTGTGAAACACGGATTATGTAACTTTAGGGATACAGTAAAGATTAAGTAAAACAATCTATGTAAAGTGACTATCAAAGTTCTTGGGATGTAGTAGAAGCTTAATATTTGTGGTTAAACTAAATAGAAGACTGAAACCAAATGTTACTACTGAATTCAGACATGAGCGAGAGTATGAAAATAGAAAAAAAAGTACCAGGACACAGTATTAAAGAGAGATTGTCAAAATGCTAAGTACATGTAAACCTTAATTTCAGAAGCACAAAATGTAAAAATTTCAGCCTTATCTGTAACTAAGAAAATACTATACATCTTGCAATCCAAATGCATTAGGCTCACCTTTAACAAATTCAACCCAACCAAATCTCCTACCTCTGGTCTCATCTATGCTCTCAAAAGTAGATTGTGTCTCAGGGACTTTGCTCCCCTCCCATTACTACCCATACCAATATACAATATTACCTCTTTGATTCAGTAGCAATGTTCAATTTCGGGGCCATTAAACTTCATTCTCTATTAAACTCAGCATTATAGTGAAACCTTACTATTTAATCAGCCAGTGTCAGTGAAACCTTCTTAATATTTTAAATGCTTAAAGGCTCTAATAAGCACAGACAATAAAATCTTCCAAATAAATACATATAACCGGTAAGTGCATCTTCATACTCTTACTTCAAAATTGATTTTAGAGGTCATCTAACAGATTAACAGAAAACTTTTAGCTTAAGATATACAAGAATATATAATTAGCTAAAGCAAATACTATGCATTCTCTGAACAAAATGTTCCTCTCCTGAGTACCATCACCTTTTTTTTTCCCCTTGATCTTCCCTAGGAGTCCTTACAAACCTATTGATTATAGCTAATTAGTGAATAGCTAGGATCATCAGTTGAGAAGATTTAGGTATTTCCTGAATCAACACTGCCTGGGATGGCACTCAATCGTTTACATTCTTTAAAGAGCAAGATATAAACTACTAGGTTAAGATGAGAGACAAATGAGAAGACACCTTGGTTCTTGAGCTCCACTACCCTATGTAATAGTACCTAACTATTCACGTAATCACTTCTACACCATAGGAACAAAGATTATAGGAATAGTTTCAAACATGTCATCAAGCATAGATCTTAAATGATATTTTTATATTAAAAGTTAATGATGCCAATTTAAAAAACAATTCCCCCAATTAAAGTTGGTTGCTATGTAATTGTTTGACGAACCTCTTTCTCTGTTGTCACGCCGGTCTCTCTCTCCATGTCTTCTCTCAAAGGAAGAATCCCTTGCTTGATCTCTGTTGTCTCTTTCAGGATATCTGTCTCTTTCAGGATAGCTACTTCGAGTTTCCCAGCTGTCATGATAGTTGCTACTACTACTGTGACTATCAATCTGAGAACCTCTTGTGCCTCGACTTCCTAAACAAAATATAGTCACACAAATATTTAATACAAATACTTTATTCAACGAGTTTCATCACTCACAATCTTCCCTCCTGAGACACTATTAATTCTTTTTGTATTCCAAAATGTGATAATCACTGTTGATAAGAATATTAAGCACACTAGATCAGAACACTGATGTCTCATGATTGACTAGAGTAAGCCAAGTCCCAGTTTTTCCTATCTATAAGAAAGTCATATAATGGGAACATAAAGAAAGATTTAAATTAACTTTAAAAACAACAAAACAAAAATAAAACCTTTTTCTTCATATCTAATTCATAGAAATATCATGAAAAAAATTAAAAATATGGATATATGCTGTGTATCCATAATTATAGTTTATAATGAAAAATTCCAATACAGAACCAAGATAATTTGGCAATGAGAAGTGGTATCTGAAATTTTTCAATACAAGATGTGGAAAAAGAATGCTTATAGTAACTTTATCCCTACCAGTCCCAAATTCAAAGTACTCAAATGTCATCCAGTGGTGAATGCTTAAACAAATCACGGTAAATCTATACTACCTAAATAGTATTTAGCAGTAACAAGGAACAAACATCTGAGAGTCATGTAATAACTTGGATAAACCCCAGGAAGATTATTCTGAGTGAAAAAGCCAAGGTTTAATAGCATACATACAGCATGATTTCATTTATGAAACATACATGAAATAACAAGATGCAGGGCATGTTAGAGGTTACTAGGGGTCAGGGAGAAGAGATGGGTATAGCTATAAAGTAGTAACAAGGAATTTTATGATGTTACAGTTGAGTCTTGATTATGAAGGTAATACTAGGCTATACCTGTGATAAAGATACATAGAGCTATGCACAGACACACACACACAAGTGCATACATAACTAGTGCAATCTGAATAGGCTCTATAGATTGTATCAATGATAATTTCTTGGTTTTGTTACTGTACCAGAGTTGTGTAAGATGTTAATATCAGGGAAGCCAGAGTATAGAACTTCCCTGTATATTGCTTTGCAATCTTCTGTGAATCCCTGATTCAAAACAAATCTTAAAAGAATTTACATTTTAGTGAGGAGAACAGAGGAAGTAGCACTGAGGCTGTGATAATCAATGAAGATCTGGCAAAAACAAAGCCAAAAACTCTGGAAGGTTCTGCCTTCGACCTCACAGAATTTACCATGGAGCAACCCTGATGAAAATGAGTTTACTCCAAATCTAAAAGAACTCATGAAAAACCACCTCATCCAAAGCAACAATCAGGTGGCACTTCTCCAATATTAAAACACACCACCACATAGAATTTACTTAAAACAGGTTTTCAGCTCTAAAATAATTAGATGACAATTCTAAATAATTTAACAGGGTATTTTAATATCTAAATATCTATCTGCAAAGAATGTTTTAAAGATCAGGAAGAAAAATTTAAGACACTTTAAAGACAAAAAAAGGGCTAAATATAACATCTAAGAATGAAAAGTTTAGACATGAGATTAGATGCAGTGAAAAGTGGTAAGAAAAGTCTGAGTTTAAGACCCAGAAGGCAAAACAAAGTTTAAAACAATGAAAAACTTGAAAGGAAAGTTAAGAATCACGGAGGATACGATGGGAGAGTCAACAAAGGTCTAATAGCCGTACGTTGCTTAGAGTTACATTTAAAACAGAGGAATACAGAAAGGTTGAAAGAATGGGAAAAGATGTATCAAACACATATTAACCAAGAGAGTTGTCAGCAAAATAACTTTCAAGGCAAAAAGCACTGTCAGGGATAAGAGTCATCCTACAATGACAAGGGAGTAATTCACCTTATACACATAAGGTGAATACATTTAACAGCAAAGTCTTAAAATAATCCATTGAAAAACTGATCAAACTATAAAGAAAATGACAAATCCACAAATTTCACAATGATAATGTAAGGCTTAATTCACCTCTATAATGCTAAAATAAGCAGACATTAGAAAAATTAGATGGAGATTTGAAAATGTTAACAAACTTGATGTTAGAAACACACTTCGCATTGAACTATTAAAAATACAAGCAATGCACAACACTTAAAACTGAGTAACCACAAAATAAAATTTAACAAATACACATATCAAAGAACTGGCTTCAAATGGCATATTATCCAACAACAACTAAAATGTGAGGATATTTATAAAAAATCTGATTGGAAATCTAAAATCCAATTTCTACAAAACTCATGGAATAAAGAAGAAATCATATTAGAATTTATGAAGTGCTTACAATGGATACTAATAGAAATACTACATATTTCACAAGAGTAAAATATAACAACAGAAATTAATGAAACAGAACAAAAGAGACACAAAAGAACATAAATAAATTAGTTCTTTGAAAAGATTCAAAATGAGCCTTTGGCAGGATTAATCAAGGAAAAAATTAGGGAATAAATACAAGTACATATATAAGAGAGATCTAAAAAAGAAATTTAGAAATAACTTTTTATCAAAAATTTGAAACTAAATTTCCTGGAAAAAAAAATTTACCAGAACTGCTTCAAGAACAGTCAGAAAATCTACACAAACTTTAACTATTAGAGAAACTCGTTTGGCAGTAAAAACTCTAACCATCAGACAAATGTTACCAAACTTTCCTAGACCATATAACTAATCCTATGTAAACTGTTCTGAAGAGAATAAAGAAGCAATATATTTTCTATGGCTAGTATAACTGAAGTCCAACCCAAAGAAGGACAAAGTTAAAAAAAGAAAACTGCAGTGGTTTGCTAGAACTGGTTCATACTGGCATGCCAGAAATAGCTGTGAGTAATTCTTCCCTGCTCCACATTCAGCAACATTATGTTAGTAGCTCAAATTGCACTTATGGTAGGAGTTATTTATACCATGCGAACTGGCAACAGGTAAAAAAAAATCAAGACATTTTTCTGAAGAGTCAGTTGCTAAACACTTACCATTGTACCAATGATGGTAATGCCAATCACATTTAAAGAAATAAATGCTTAATTCAAAATTAAACTTTAATTTACTTATTCTAGAACTTTAAAAATGACAAAATTCCAAGAGAAATGCAAGGCTAATTCTAAAAAAAAAAAAACTAACAATAATCCTTTAAAATTTGAATCAAAGCAAAGAAGCTTATTGCATTTATATTCAACACTATTCCTGGAGGTGCCCAACAAGTTATTCTTAACAACAGAAAATAAATAATAATCAGAAACAAAGAGCCAAATCTGTCTGTTCCCATATATTTGTTAAGAAAATTAGAGCTATTAGGAAAATACAATAACATCATTTTAATGTAAGATTAATATATAAATACTGATTACCATTTCCATGAACCAGCAATAAGCATTAGAAAATACAATGATTTGAAAGACTCTCTTTACTGACACAGTTATTTTCAATAAACCACTGTCTGAAAAAAATTAGAAAAATTAAACATCCACTAATGTACAACTCGTTAACTATATACTAGTCAGTTGGGCGATGGTAAATGCTTTTTTGCAAAAGAAAAATGGCTCAAGATTCTGATATGTGATGGTTTGAAGCAAGTACAAATACCGAAGAATACAAAAATCCGTCATTTTTGACATCACTGAGTTTGAAAATTTACTATTTAAACTCTTTTGAATGATCCTTTTATCACATAAAGACCAGTTTATTAGAAATTACCTTCATGTGATTCTACTATTTTGCTTGCTAGTAATTTTCTTAGTATTCCACATTAATCAGGATGATTGTATATAATCTGACCAGGGAGTCTATAAATCCAATCAAGGGCCTTACTTGCATTTTGCTACTTAAATTAGTAATTCCAATACAGAATATGTAGAAAAAAAATCACAAATTCAACTGATTGAAAATTACTTTGACAAAATGATAACAATGAATGTTAGAAATACTGCATTTCAAAAAGAAATCTTAGGAGTTTTAACACTTTCTATGTGAACATACAAGATACAGTTCACTCTTGACCAGTCAAAAACCTTACCCTTTTCAGGTATCTCTGGACCTCTGCCCCTACTTCTGCCCATCCGGTCGTTCCTAATTTCACTTCGAGACTCATTTCTGGAGTCATTCCTTATTTCAGAACGAGAACTTTCTTCTCTCAAGTGATTTCTGCTGTAACTCCGGGATTCTTCCTGGTATGCATCTTCCTTTCGATGAGTGTCGCGACTTTCACGATCCCTGTAGTCATGGGAGTCACGAGTTGACCGAGAATCTCTGGGATCGCGGCTCTCTTTTGTGTCTCTGCTATAATCCCTCATCTCCCTAGACTCCCGGATGTCTCTGGAATCTCTTAGTTCCCTGCGGTCTCTAGTGTCTCTCCGGTCTCGACCATCTCGAGGTTCTCTGTCTTCTCTGTGGTCTCTAGAAGAACTCTGATCCTGTTCATATTCTCGTTCTTCTCTTGTGTCTTTTTCTCTATCCCTTTTTCCTCTAGTCTCTGCAACACAATTGGAAGTCAACTGTAATTCTTTTTACAAAGTTTCAGGAAACTAAACAATATATTTGACATAGAGTTTATAGAGCCTGTAAAATTACAATAGTAATTCAGGTTCTTTACAGAAAAAGAAAACATGGGCAAATAATAAAATTAAAACCATGTATATGCTGAAATTCAAAAGGCAATTTTGTTAACATTTAATAACTTTGTTTTTAATTGGATAAACATTAATATGAACTTTATCCATACTTAGATAAACTGAAACAAACAAATGGACCATTTATTTGTATCATTGATGACTTTTTAGACACCACTTTTAGATCTGGTGGCACACACTTTTATGAAATATTACGCTACACTAGAATACATATAACCACTTAAACGTATTTAAGCACTTGAGAGTAGCTGGTAGCTAGCAGGCTGGCTGGCAAAGAAATACTGTGAAATTCTGTTATTCCCCCTTCTGGAGCTTCTTAATGGTATCATGCTCATGTGTAATAGTCTCTAATAATCAAATAATTTCATTTTTTAAAATTAGAACTCATTGATTACATAAATCAACCTTGTCATTTTATATATAACGAAATAGAGGCCTGAGGCTTAGATGATTTAGTCACCTCATATTTCCACGGAATTTGCAAAGACTAGAATCTACTATTTAGATAAGCCTAGAAAAGGCATAGATTGATTATAACACAAATCTGTTGTATCACCAAAAAAATTAATGATAATTCTAAATAATCCCACCCCTTTAACAGGTGCTCTTATATCCTGGAATTATCCTAATCTGAGGCTATTTTAGTAGCAGCCTTATGCCCAAAACATTGTAAATTTACCTCATTTTCTCTTGCCCCTGGTGGCTAGGTGCATAGACTTTCTCGAGGACTCAAATATTTAGTATCTGTAATGCCCGTAGACTCACATCAATAACCTATCTCCCTTGCTAAGGCCTTTGCCCAGACACTAGATCTGCTTAAGGACAGAAGCAAAGGCAAGGCTCTATCCCTTTCTGTGCACCACTGTGACTTCTATTCCTCCACCAAGACCAAATGTCACTTAAAACAAGTTCACTTGTTCCAGATCCTTTTTCATGATGCACACCCATTGTCTTTACAAATACATTTAAGTATTGTATTCTATTCTTTACCCACCTACTCATCCTTCTAATGCAACCATCCTTATTTCAGTAAAGAACATTTAAATAGAGAGAAATAAACACCTGTAACATTTCTCTTAAAGAAAAATCCACTTTACATACTTGCTGTAACACAAGCTCTTCTTATCAAAAAAAAGTATGAGACTTGACTGCATATTATCTTCCTTTCATTAGGATGTTTAATAGTAATAAAGAATTTTCATTCAATAAGTAGTCATTGAATATGTACTATATTCTTGGTCAACTATAGTTGTTAAATATCTTCTTAAAATTAATAATTTTCCCATTTTATCAATGTTCTATAAACATTGTGCTGAAGTTCCATCAAGTGCTCCCAAAACTAACATAAACAATGTTCCATATACACGGCTGAGCTGATCTGGTTCAAAAATCTTGTACACAAGGAATAAGTCTATCAACTAGGTGCTTTTTCTGGATCCTATGTATAAATCAGCCGTTTTCATGAATAAAAGAATTTGATTAAATATTGCTGGCATTGTTGATAGGAGGAGAAAAACTAAGTTTCATCATTCTCTGTGCGTATAATGCTATACTCACAGAGAGGCATTTAAAAGTCATAGTAAAAGAAATGTTGCTGCAAGTAAGCAAGTTATTTCCTGAGTACTCACTAAGTTCAAAAGCCAACTCACGGGCTGGAGGAGTGACTCAAGTGGTAGAATGCCTGCCTGGCAAATGCAAGGCACTGAGATCAACCCCCAGAACTGCAATAAAAAATGAAAATGAAAACAAAACACCTCAGCCCAGGAATGGTGGCACATACCTGTGTGTAATCCTAACACTAGGGAGACTGAGAAAGGATTGTGAGTTTTAGGTCAGCCTGCACTACAAAGGAAGACCCGTTCCCAAAAAACAACAAGAACAATAAAAAAACTTAACAATTAAATAAACAAGGACAAGAAGTATAGGACGATGAGAACTACTGGGCTGTGCATCATCTTAGCTTGAATGAGGAGGATCATGTCTAACATTAACTTAATTCTCATGGATCTAGAAAGGAGAATCTTTGTTTAGCTCTTTCTGTGCAATGCTGGGGACAGAATGCAGGGCTTCCCACATGCTAAACAACAGCTCTACTGTATCAGCAGAAATTTGTCCCTTCTTCATTATGATTTACACCTAGAAATTCATTGACTTGGTTACACTGACTTGGTTACACTGGCAGTCTCAAAGTTTCCCCAGTCATCACCCCTTTATCAAAACACTTCCACACTTCTAATGCTTCTAACTCTGCTCCAATTTGCTGCTTTTTCCCCCTTTGTCTCCTTGGATTTTTTTTTTAATTTTTAAAATTTTTTCTGATGATGGGAATCAAAGTCAGGGCCTCATAAAAGCTAGACAAGCATTCCACCACTGAGCATACACCCAGAACCACCTCCTTGGTTTTAAAAGACATTAGCTAACTGAAAGGGATACTCTTCAACAATCAGATGGTCAACTGTACTGAAGAAACATCTTAAAAAAGGTGCTAACCTTGCACACCTGCAAATGCTCACTTGTGCATACTCAATACTTTACATTCCTGTGCCTCTTTAAGCATCTCCAATTTCCCTGGTCTGCATGAACCAGAAAACTTACATAGCACAGTCCTCCTCCATCCCTTATTATAATTTTAATGCATACAACCTAAGGAAAAGAACCCGCGAGGCTGCGTACCTTCCCGCCTTTCCTGACGCCGATCATGTGGCTGTGAAGTCCGTTCATGATCGTGCCTCCCTTTCTCTCGCATTGGAGAGCGGTGTCTTGGAGGGCTTTGCTTTCTCTGAGGAGAAGACAAACAATGTGAAGGATAAGGAGAAGCAGAACGTCGTAAAGATGGAGTTAACGTCCGCTGGTAAGATGGTGAAGGAGTTCTTTTCCGACGAGGAGAAGGAGAATGTCTTTGAATAGACGATCCTGACTGTGAGGACGATGAGTGATGTCTAGAAGATATAGGGGAATGATGCTGTCCTGCTGGGGAAGTAGATCTATGAGGGAAAACAACAGTGAAAAATGTGCTCAAGAGCCTTCAATTCTAGGCAAAGGAAAATCTTCAAAAACAAAATTTTAACTCACAATGCTATAATATTACAAGTAAGTTGCTTTTTTAAAGATGTGACTCATTTGTAAGTCAAGTGGAAGTGACAGCTCTTGAAGAAATATATAGTGCCTTTCTCACAAGTTTTGGTGTCAAGGCACACTATCTTTTCCGAGCAACATTCTCCTTGAGCAAAAAGTGTGTATCCTAACTTAAAGCATGGCATTAACTCAAAATATCTGATGGGGGAAAACCCACAACCATCTACAAAGAAAACACACTAATAAGATCTAGATAGGAAGTAGCTGTGAGAATGCTTTTAAATTCAAGGCTGTGGGAAAAAGGAAGCTGCTATGGGCTTGGTGTGGTCGCTCACACCTGCAATCTCAGCTACCAATCCTAGCTACTTGGGGGGCAGAAATCAAGAGGATCATGGTTCAAGGACAGACACTCCAGGCAAAAAAGCTAATGAGACTCTCTGGGTATGGTATTAAGTGCCTGTGGTCCCATCCACATGGGACCACATGATCCACGTGAGTGGATCACAGTCCAAGGCCAGCTCTTGGCCAAAAAGTGAGACCTCATTCAAAAAATAATTACAGCTAAAATGGCTGGGGGCATGTCTCAAGTGTCAGTCACCTACCTAGCAAGCATGAGGCCCTTAGTTCAAACTCCATACTGCTAACTAAAGGGGAAAACTATGCCAGGTAAGGCAAGCAAAGTCTGTGCTGCCTAAGGAAAAGAAACAAAGCATCTGCTCTTTTACCTTAAATAATCTGCCTTTATTAGTAGGCAAGACAAACTGAGACTCAGTATATAATTCCTCTTTAATTAAGGCCTCCAGTCCCTTCAAATCATCTCTCAATGCTACAGAGGAATACACATGAATCATGCCATAATCTGTATCTGAGAGATGGAGCACATATAACTAAAAAGTACCAGTATTTTAAAAAGAACATTCGAGACATCAGACACCCAAACAAAAATATTGCTCAAAGGAATAATTTTGGGGGATTAGATGCTTATTCAGAAAAAGTTCTGACATTCTAGTCAAAGTATTCTGGAATTACTTCACTGCTTATAATTTTTTAAAAACCATCTGCAATCGTGACAAAATCATTACTAATTCTAAACCAGGATTTCTAAACCTTTGTACTACTGATGTTTTATATTGGGCAATTCTTTGCGGGGGGAAAGGAGGTTCTGTACATTGTACAATGTTTATCTGCATCGCTGGCCAATGCTCACTAGACCAGTAGCAGCCCTTCCATCCTGATTTGTGACAATACAAATTACTTCAGACATTGCCAGATGTTCCCTAGAAGGCAAAATTACCCCTGCTACTCCGCTATGTTGTTTATAAATGATCCCTGTATAGATCTTTCATTAATAAAAGGTTTAAATCTATAAAATATATGTTAGTAAAGTCAGGAACATGATCCAATGTATTAAGAAGTATTTAGGCAAATAAACAAAAATATCTTATGGGTAATAGTTGACTAAAAAATAAAACATTCATCTGAACATCCAGTTATCTGTGATTCCACTGAAGCATATGCTTTTCATAAAAATTGCTAGTCCTTTCCAATAAAAATAAGTCATAGCCACTCAAATTTAATTGACTCCAAACAGAAATTTGTTTATTCACAAATACAAGTGGAAACACATAATAAGTCTTACCTAAATTTAGAAAACTGCTTATGATCAACACCATTTCAAATGCACCCCACTAAACAAGAAAATCACTATCGTCTGGTAAATTTCATAAAGTGTTAGTCAATTTAGAAATATCTAAGTTAATAAAATGAAGAGTATCTCTTTAAGTTTATCTTTGGGGTATACTTAAAATTGGTTCAAGAATATCTGTAAGTCTTTGGTGATTAGTTCTGAGAATGCTAAATCCAAAATAATTTATTTAGAACATCTTTAAAAAACACATTATAGGCCAATCACATTTCAATTCAAATTTGTTGCCTATAGCATGAAAGAAAGAACTTTAGTTCAAGCTTAAGATAATCAAACTAACATATTTAAGGATAGAAAACTAATGTGTTATCAAGTAATAGTGTTATCATTTTAAGTGTATTTTCTTCTTATACATCCTTTCAATTTCAGAAAGTTGTTGTCTTAATTTAAGTATCTTTATATTTTTTCTGTTAGCATTATTTTAAAAGTTTAATAGTGAAAAGAGAATACCTGATGATTAAGACAAGATGGGTCAAATTATAGATCAAGAGTCTAACTGGACCTGGACCTTTGCCCATTCTGCATGTGTAAAAGGTGTGACTCAAAGCAATGAAACTATGGTGAAATCTGATCAAAATTATTAGCACTTTGGCTATAGACTGTAACAGAAATAACTAAAGTACTTCTCCTTAGAATAGCAGATAAGAAACCAACCAATTCTAGAATATAAGGTTAGTTAATCTGAAATTACTGCTATTCTAACGTAAAAAGTATGTGTTTTTAAAGCATTTTACCTTAGAATTTAAAAGCATTACCTCATCTAATCCTGACCTGAATCCAAACAGGTAATATTAATGCACATTCTATAGCTGAAGAAAGAGGCTTTGAGAGAAGAAGTAACTTGTTAGTTCAGGGTGTTCTATTGGCAGAGCCAGTTAAAATGTCTTGTTTGTATAAATTCATGGCTTGTCCATTTTTCATTACACAGTAACTCAAAAAGAAGAGACTGAGATCCCTCTGAAGAATTATAATTTCCCTAAACAAATACTAATTTCATGAAAGAACAAATTTGGAAACAATTCAAAAAGAAGCAAGGGATATGTTTCTTATCAAATCTATAAGCATTTCATAAATCTTGTGAATCTGGAAAATAACCCTATTGAAAACTCATGCAAAAATCCTCAACAAAATACTAGTAAACTTATTTCAACAGCACATTAAAAGGATCACATACCTTGATCACGCAGAATTTATTGTATACTATTGGTGGGATTGTAAAATGGTGTAATTGCCATGGAAAATAGTATGGAAATTCCTCAAAAACTTAAAATACAACTATCATGTAACCTAGCAATCCTACTTCTGGGTATCTATCCACAGCAACTGAAAGTAGAGTCTTGAAGATAGACTTGTATGCCCATGTTATAGCAGTACTATTCTAGCAGCTAAAGGGTATAAGCAACACAAATGTCCATTAACACCTGAATGAATAAACAATTACGGTTTGTGCCACATGAAATACTATTCAGCCTTAAAAAAAAACAAAAGAATTTCTGTCATGTTATAAGATGAGCCCTAAGATATTAAGCTAAGAGAAGTCAGTCAGAAAAAGTCAAATACTGTAAGATTCTACTTATATGAGGTACTGAAAACTGTCAAATTCAAATTGACAGAAACATATGTACAATGATGGTTACCAATGGCTAGAAGGGGAAAAAGAGGAAAGTTATTGTTTGATGAGTACAGTTTCAGATTTGCAAAATGGCAAGAGGGCGGAACAGGTTCTGCCTGAAGGGTGGGGTCAGAGGGAAGTGGCCCAAATAATGTATACACATGTAAGTAAATGCAAAAACAATAAAATAATATAAATAAAAGTTACTTGTAACAACTGCAAAAAAAACCCAAAAAACAAAAGTTCTAGAGTTCTGTTTCATAATTTACTAAATCATTTACTGAATACTTCTGAATTGTACATTTAAAAAAGGTTAAGATGGTGGTATTTTTAAGTTAATGTTTACTAAATTACCCACAAGTCATTATGAGAACTACTAAACATAATATTTACAGTTGAAAATAAAACAAAAATCCCATTATACTAATGCCTAAAGCATCTGCACAATAAATACTCTATATTCTATAAAAAAGTAATATTGTTTAAATAAAACATGCAATCCTACTTACCTTGGCTTGTCTCTTTTTTCTCTTTGCCTTTCAAAGTCCCGTCCTCTTTCCTTTCCATCTCTTGGTTTTTCTTCTATCCTATCTTTCACTTTATACTTTTCTTTGTATTTTTTCCCCAGAGCAATATCTTCTAGTATAGGAGGGGGTGGACTGGGAGTACGTGGCCCTTTCTTTTTACTTTGGTTGCCTTTTGAATTCCTGAAGGAAAGAAAAAGCTATCATTAAAGATTCAAATATTTTTGGAATATCAAATGGATTTAAAAAAAAAATAGCACCATTCTTTCCAGTTACTATGTTATATACTAGTAAGTAATACTGGCAGGGAGGACCTTACAGAAAGCAAAGAATTACTTGCTACTTATTTTATTAACTCTATTATTAAACAAAATAATTGCTTTAGTGCATTTTAAAGCTCAAATAGAAAAGTAGATGAAGTAAAAATCACCTATAATTCTATTACCTAAAAATAACTTGTTAACATTTGATATTCTTCCACACTTTCCCATGCCTCTTTCTTTCTCTTATTTACTCACATAAAATTGGATATTCACACACAAAAAAATGAAGCTGGACTGTCTCTTGTGCCATATGTAAAATTAACTCAATCTGGATTAAAGACCTAAACATAAACCTAAAAAACTCCTAGAAGAAAATAGGGAGGAAAAGCTTTTTAACATTAGATTTGGCCACGGTTTCTTAGCTATGACAACTAAGGCATACAAAGGCAAAATAGAAAATGGGGACTATATCAAACATAAAAAATTTTGTGTGTCATGATAAAAGCGAGAGCACACAAGGGAGGGGTGAGGATAGGTAAGACACCTAAAAAATTAGCTAGCATTTGTTGCCCTTAACGCAGAGAAACTAAAGCAGATACCTTAAAGCAACTGAGGCCAATAGGAAAAGGGGAACAGGTACTAGAGAAAAGGTTAGATCAAAAAGAATTAACCTAGAAGGTAACACCCACGCACAGGAAATCAATGTGAGTCAATGCCCTGTATAGCTATCCTTATCTCAACCAGCAAAAACCCTTGTTCCTTCCTATTATTGCTTATACTCTCTCTACAACAAAATTAGAGATAAGGGCAAAATAGTTTCTGCTGGGTATTGAGGGGGGGGAGAGGGAGGGGGCGGAGTGGGTGGTAAGGGAGGGGGTGGGGGCAGGGGGGAGAAATGAACCAAGCCTTGTATGCACATATGAATAATAAAAGAAAAATGAAGAAAAAAAATTTGTGTGTCAAAGGATACAGTCTGTAGTGAAAAGGCAACCTACAGCATGGGAGAAAATATTTGCAAATCACATTTAGAGAGTTAACCTATTTTCTCATCATTGGAAACAACTGTTAATCGCTCTCTTACATATACACACTGCATTTTTGTTTTCTGGCTGGGGGCACATGGGCATTTTTCTATAACAAAAACTAGAATTAGGTAATCACTTCAACAGATTATATAGGATTTCCTGTTACAGATTATACAGGATTTCCTTAAGTAGATGCCCTATAACTTCTTCAATAAATTTCATACTCGTAAGTTTTTCAGGTAGTTTTCAATTCTCAATTCTTAAATCACAAATATGGCCTAAAGTTATAGAATTTTACTTTTCACATTTAAGTCTTTAATCAACTTATAATTGATTTTTGGGTACAGACTATCTTTCATTAGGCACTTCAATTTTATATAAGTGGTATAACTTTGATCCCTTATGCATCTAAAACTGGCTTGAACAACAGTTTACTGCATAGCATTTTCCTATCAAAATTCTTTTTTTGTAAAAGCTCTCTAAATAGTTATATTTATAGCATTTAAAGCCACAGATGTGAAGTCCAAACATTCAATTTTTTTTCTTTTCAGGTGAACTGGCTTTTCTGTTGGAACACCTATAAAATATTAATCCTTGGGAGGTATAAAAAAAATTTTCCAAATCCAAGTTTTTTTTTTTCAGTCTTAGCCAGCACTCAATGGACTGTTGCACTCTGAATTTCCTCAATTTCATTGTTTTTTTCATCACTGCTTTGTACAGCCAAAATCTCTTCGAGTTATTATACTCTTACTCCAATTCCTAGACCTCTCATGTCATTCCTTTCTCATTTTACTTTCCAATATCTTAAACTTGTGTTCAAACTCAATAATTTTTCTTTTAACTAGCAACCACCCTACTAATTCTAAATTTGGCAATCTCATTATTCTTTTATTTTCAGTTTGAAAACCTTTTTTCCCCCAAAATGTTCTAATCAAATTTTTCTCCCAAATCAGTAACTCAACTTGTCAATGCAATACTCCCTCAAGTGTACCAAATTATGAATTATTTTAATAATTAAATTTGGTCCTGTTTTCTGTATCAACACTTCTGTGTAAGACATCTATTCTGAGTATTCAGACTGGTACTGGGTTTTTAAGTGGCTCTTTGTTTTCATACATCTGGTGACTTTCTAGTATCAATTCGTTTTATTATCTATTGACATTTGTAAGGGAGGACATAAGCCTAAATCCTAGAACTTGTTTCCTATTATCTTGAGTCTTCTAGTCTCAAGTTTCCTCAGACATAAAGATAGCAATTTAGTCTTTAAAATTAGTGGTAAGATTTTAAAAGGATAAAAGCATCTGACTCATGGTTAGCATTCAAAAAATTTAGCTCTCTTGGTCCTTATCCCTATTTCTTATTATCACTTAAGAACTTGCTTAAGAAATTACTAAAATATAATGACCAGATCTATTTTCATCCTTGCCTTCTATGAATAAAAGCATACTAGCCACAAATTTCACTGCATATTTATGAGATGACTCAGACTTCTTATGCATCTAACAGATTAGTAATAAATATTCTTATCTTCAAATATTTGCCCACTTTAAAGATAGAAACTAAATACTTGGCACCTGTATTAAAAATTCAAAGATAAGAATGATAGACGAATTCTTGCAGAAACTGTATTTTCATATTAGTGCCTGTCACAGAAACTAACTGATGTTTATCAATCTTTTCTCCTAGGCACTGTGCTGAACCATACTGACTATACGTTTTTGAAATTAGAGGTGGCCAAGGGACCAAGATCTGGCCAAAGAAACGTGAGCAAAAATGATATATGGTACATCTAGTCCTGATTCTCTAAGGAAGGTATAGACCATGCAATTACAAAGTACGGAGCTAAATGAATGCAATATTCAATTAATTTTTTTCCTCATATATTCCACTCTTTGGTTTCCTTGAAAGTTCAAGAAAATAAGAGTCATGTAGTCAGAAAGCACCTGGGTCACTGAATTTCCATGTATAGGACAACAGCTATTAATTAGAAATACCCATTTTGATTTCACTTGAATAAGAAGTAAACTTGTTATGTTACACCACTGACATTTTGGAATTTAGCTGTTATTATAACCAGGATTATCCTAATAGACTTACTAAAGAGAGACTTTTTCACATTACCTCTAGTAATATATGTGTTTGGAAAACACAATTATGTTATACTGCATCATTTTCCAGAGGAAGGAAGGAGAATGTTGCATTGTGAAATCAACAAAACTGTCTGACATCTTTTTAAGTCAATTCTTTTAGTAGTATTGAATCCACTTCCTATTTTTGGCAGAGTCTACTTGTCTACTTTTATCATTTTTAGATTCTTCTCTCTAAACTACTTCTTTTAAACAGCTTTTGACAGATTTCCTAATTTTCTGTGCAAAGAAGTATCAAGAAAAATTTACCTAATAAAAAATAAGATTAAAACTGCAGATGGACAGAATAGATAAAATATTCATTATTTTAAATCACATTGTACCTCACATCTCTGAATAAATCTTACCATCATACTAGCTCTTAGAATGTTAAAGAAAAATGCCTGCTTTCAGGGAGAAGTATTAGGCTTAATTTGTCAGTAATTATTTTTGTCCACTCAGAATGATAACCTAGTAAGACCAAGAAGTTTGTTCACCTGCCAGGTATCCCATTTAACTTACTAGTATTGTTTGAAATACCACTGAATTTTAACTGAAATTCTAATCCTTACTTGTTTTTAATACATTTTCAAGCAGTTTATAGTTTTATAGCTTTTTTCATTGCTGGATGGCAAAAAAATTAAAAGCAGATTATCTGACATACTCCAGGCAATGTAAACTGCATAAAGAAACACTATACGTAACTCAGTGTTTTCTTTGTATTTTTAATGTACTGTTTCCCAGGACCTTATGCTCTATCGTTAACGTAAAGTGAACATTAAAGTCAAAAACATATTGGAATATAGGAGATATAGAAATTAAGTCAATGAGACAAATATTTATCAAAGGATGAGCCTCTAACCAAGTGCTAAAAGAGATAATATAAAAAACAGATAAATTAATCCTTCATCTAAATAGTAATTAAAATATTCTGTAAAAAGATTAAATTTCAAAGATTTTGTGAATGACAAATTGAAGGAAGGATATGTCTGGCATGCAATTTATTAGAGAAGTGAATGTAATTGAGGAAAAGTTATATAGTTGGTTAGTCAAAAGGAAAAAGAGAAAGTGGGATGGACTGCATCACTCTATGGTTCTACTTCATCCACATCCCTTTGAAATATTTACTCAATCCCAGGAACAAAATTGAGGATCAAGTTACCCTTACTGAATGCCTTATTACAATGCAAAGCTCTATGCAAAGTATGCACTGTGGGAACACAGAACAATGAACCATCAAGATCCCAATTTTCAAGAGGCTTAAATTTAATAGAGGTTGTAAAACATACATATCATAGCTAAAATATAATGCAAAAGGCAATTAAGAACAGAAAGGCATAAACAAAATTTGATAAGTACACAAAGGGAACAGAAATTATGTTCAATAAGGAGAAATGGGAAAACTTAATGGAAAATTTAGAATTTAAGCTAGAGATCAAAAGATTGAGGATAGAAAACTGCAGGTAGGAGGGATAATAGAAATAGTGACAAGACAGAAAAGATCAAAGTATGAATGTCTTTTTAAGGAATCTCAATTTCATTCTATAGAATGGCCACTGAGTTTTTCAATGGTATAATAAGTTGATCAACTTGTTCTTTTAAGATTTCTCTAACAGCATCTGTAAAATGAATGGGTTGAGGAGTTGATTGAAAACATGTATGTCTGGGCAGGGCTGACACTATATAATGCACATACAGTTAAATGATATAATAATCTAGGCAAAAAGTAACTGGAGTCTGATTTACAGTGAGTGTCTCTACAAAATAAAAGAAAGGAGACAAATATAAGCCTCATTATAAATTGAGACAGACAGTATTTGTCAAGTGATCAAATATTAGGCAGGTTTTTAGTTATTAAAAAAGTAAAATCAGTATATACTCTTTACTCAAAATAAAATTTAAATAGTAGAGTGATAATACATGAAAAAACATGTCTGCTGCAGCCAGACTTGGTGGCTCAAGAATGTAATCTAGTTAGGTGAGAAGTGGAGATCAGGAGGATCACTGTTCAAGGCCAGCCCAGGCAAAAAGTTCATGAGACTCCATCTCAACCAATGCCTGGGCATGGTAGCACATCCCTGTCATCCCAACTGAGCAAGAAAGCACAAACAGGAGTATCATGGTACAGACCAGTCCAGGCATAAAGCAAGACCCTATCTCAAAAATAACTAACACCAGAAGAGTTGGTGGAGTATCTCAAGAGGAATGTCTGCCTACCAAGCATGAGGTCCTAAATTCAATCCCCAATATTGTCATTAAAAGAAAACCAGAAATATGTCTGCTGCCTTATTCTTAGTCACTGATGTAATTATGTTACTCATTTCTATTTTTATTTCTTCAGCTGGCTACTACAATAATTCTAAATAATATACCCATCTGCTAGATGCATATCTTAAAAAATCTAATCTCTTCATCATGCACAGAGATAACAAAAATGTTTACTGTACATACTTTCTAATACCTAAAACCTGAAAACAAATGTTTAACAGAAAAACAAATGAATATGTATTCAAAATGAATGCGCTAAGACTACATGTATCAAAATAGATAAATATAAAACTTAAGTGAAATAAGTTGGACAAGGAAAGTCACATGATATATTTGCATTACATGGATGAAAGCAATACTATAATACGCAAAATAATATATATTAGTGAATATATAAACCTGCATGCCCATAAACACCAAACTAATAGTAGAGGATAAGAAATGTACATATTATGCTTTTTTTCTTAAAAAGTAGAAAGCTCTGAAGCATATAAGAATGTGACATATTTGTTTCATTGTTCTGTACAATTTTCTTTTACTTTTAAAATAAGTTAAAAAAGTTTACTCTAAGTAGCAAATGTACTAAATGTACCCACCTATAACCCACTAAGTAATTCCTTTTAGTTACCTTTCAAAAAAGATACTGCTTTCTGGCACTATCACCTTACTGACCTCTGCTGGTCCAACAAAGGAGACGATACTGCAGATGTCTTCCTATCTTTCTTGCTAGCTGAAGATGACTTGGGGCTTGATTTTCGCTTTGGAGATTTGCTAGACTTTCTTAGAGAAGGTGATGGAGACAATTTTGATCTAACCACTTCTGGTGAAACCTTTCAAAAGAATTCAGGGAATTAATTCAGAAACTTATCCACTAACTATACAACAAAGCATACATCTTAAAATCATTTTTAAAAAAACCTATCAGATTAAAAATTAAGTACTACTACAATTTACCATTTATTGATATTATTCTAACTCCTGAAACCATGTGTTTAGCCTAAGATAATAAACTGCTCTAACATACACCAGTATCAAGAACACAAATTAAACTCCTCAGAAAAATCATGTATTGCCATTTGTGGTGGCTCACACCTATAATCCTAGTTACTCAGGAGGCAGAGACTGGGAGGATCAGGTTCAAGGACATCCCAAGCAAAAAAATTAGTGAGACCCCATTCTCAACCAATAAAAGCTGGCAATCCAGCTATGTGGGAAGCATAAATAGAAGGATCTGGTCCAGATCTTCCTGAGCATAAACGCAAGACCCTATATTGGAAAAAATAACTAAAGCAAAAAGGGCTGGGGGTTGGCTCAAGTGATAAAAGTGCCTGCCTAGCAAGTGCAAGTCCCTGAGTTCCAACCCTAGTATTGCAAAAAGAAAAGAAGTATCATAAGTTATTTTCAAATGAATTTTATTTCTGTACTTTAGAAAAGTGAACAAGGCATTTTAGAAACAGCATGTGCCTAAAACAGACATGCAGACTCAAATCCCATTTTATATTAGCTTGTAATTCTAGGCAACAGAGTTTCAATTTTGTTCAACATCAAAAAATATTTCCTATTATCTAATAGATTAATGTAAAGATTAAATGATTAACAGAAATGGAGTAGTTAATATGCAGTGAGTTGATCAATGTATCAGTATTCTCATATAATTTAAGATGCAGCAAGCAGCTGATTTCTGTGATCAATATCCATGTTGATATTAATTACCAGCATGTATTGCAATAAATAGGATACCTCCTTTTTAATGATGATTTCTTCTCTCTTCTCCATGTTTTCTTGCTCCAGCTTCATTAATTCCCTCTGTATCTTCTGACGCTTCATTTCCAATGATAACTCATGAACATAGTCATAATTAATATCACCATTGTCAGAATCTTTAAAAGAAAAATTCCATTATTTGTCAAAGTATCGCAATTATCTATATAAAGTTACAGCTTTTAAAAATTAATCTTACACAAATTTAAATGGAGGTTCTTTCATTAGAATAACATTCTTCTAAAACAGAAGAATAAGAGTAATAAATAGTGTCTAAATAAAGAACTAAAATCACGTGATTGATTGATTTCTTTATGAAAAGCATATACTTTTAAGGGTTCTGGGTTTTCTGAAAGTGATTTGGGGTTGTCTGAGGATTGGGTCTTCTGTTAACATGAATTTAAAAGTTACAATTAGCTCAGTGGTACAGTGATTGCCTAGCATGAAGAAAGCCCTGGCTTCAATCTTCAGCACTGAGCAAAGTTATATTAGGTGCAACATTACTTCTGTAACTTGTCATTTTTATGTGTGAGACAACTGATTTATAGCTAAATTAATTTTAATGCTAGTGTATACATTAGTGTTAGAATGCACATATGCTAACTTAAAGGATTTTTAACAATTTTATTTTAGTTGACTATTTCCTTAGATAAGAATTATCCATCTCAATAGATCTGATGCATCAAATCTTTTCTGATGAAAGAGATATAAAGGTTGGTTTTAAAGGAAAAAAGAAAAAGGAAAGCTGATGTGGTAGTACACATCTGTAATCCCAGCTACTTAGGAGGTGGAGATAAAGACTATTTACAGCCTGGGCAAAAATTAGAACGATTTCATCTCAACCAACAAGCTAGGCATGGTGGTGCATGCCTGTGATCCCAGCTGCACAGTAGGCATAGGTAGGAGGATTGAAGTTCAGCCCCAGACAAAAACCTTAAGACCCTCCCTGAAAAATACCTGAAGCAAAAAAGGACTGGGCATATGGCTCAAGTGGTAGAGCCTAGCAAGAGTAAAGCCCAAAGTTAGAAACCAGTACAGTCAAAAATAAAGGAGAAAGAAGAATGGTGTGAAGGTCTTTTATTACAGCAGGTAGCAGTTTTCAATGGCTACTATCAGGAGCATCCCACACCCTCATGTGCCATAAATGCCAAGAAGCCTGAAGGAAGAAATTCAATGACTCCTATCCTAATCCATGACGGTGAAGGTTTCACTGACCACAAGCTGAATTAGGTACTTTCTCAAGCTAATTTTTAATCCTTTAGATCATTTCTTAACCTGAGGTAAAGAAATAAGAGGAAGTTTCTGCTGGGTATTGAGGGGGTGGGGGAGAGAGGGAGGGGACGGAGTGGGTGGTAAGGGAGGGAGTGGGGGCAGGGGGGAGAAATGAACCAAGCCTTGTATGCACATATGAATAATAAAAGAAAAAAAAAAGGAACTAAAAACCACTAAAGAGTACTTTAACTTGACTGCTTAAACACAGGCAACAGATGTCATTGTCATGTATAGTTCCAATGCATTAGAATGCAATTACTCATTCATGCTTGGGGACTTAGGGTGTAGCTATGTATTCATCATGTATGTGACCAAACTTGATTACTCATTTTATGTTGGGAATATGATGATATCTCAGTGAATTATAAAAGACTAAATCACATTTTTCAGACAGAAAGCAATTACTAAATTTTTAAGGTCATATAGTTTTTCTACATAAAATGATTGCAGATACTGAATTTAATAAATTAATTATAGTTATCTCTAGTTAGTATTTTGTACTCCATTGATATGCTGCACATAAGGAGCCAATTAATTGGCTCGAGAACATTCTTAACTTCTATCATTAAATATCCAGAAAGTAAACAGTAATTAATTGAGGAGAATGAGAGTGTTTTTGAAAGTATTATGAATGCCTTAGCCATGTAAAAACCACTATCTGGAAATTTCATCAATACAGACCATATAAGAAATGAGAAAATGGCTTTAAGTACTCAATTTCCAACCACCCAATCAAGGGTGAGACATTTGAGTCTTCAGTCAAAGAGTACTCTATATATCCATATATAATATAAATATTATAGCCAAAATTCAAATGTTTTCCTAGAATATAAGAAAAGGAACAAAACAGAAAACACAAAGTATAGGATGGAACTCAAAAAAAGAGTCTACAATGTCTCATACATCTCATAGTTTGAGGTTAGCACAATTACATTACAAAAATTGATTCATAAAATGATCCTAAGTAACTGGAAATATATTAAATATGATTAGAATGGCATATTTAACAAAGCAGAAAATATTTTAAATATATAACAGAAAAATACATGCAACACATTAAGAAAATGACATTCTTTATATGTAAAAAACTCTTACTAATGAACAGAACAAGTAAATAACACAATAAATTCACAAAAACAGAAAAAAGCAAATAATACATAAATATGCCTTTTTCAAGTATTATTGAGTTATTTTTTCCTAATTATAGTATTGTTTGTGAGGGTTCAGATAAAGGACCTGCTCACTCTCTGGTGGTAGCAATGTAAAATAGTACATCCATCCTGTAAAACAATTTGTTACTATAGGTACAATCCTTAAGAACATTCAAACTTTTAATCTAACAACTTTACTTCTAGTAATTTATTGCATGAAAATAAACAAGTTCCCTTTATATTCCTTCAACTACCATCCTTACTGCAATGGTAACACTGTTAACAGTTTAATGATGCATAAAAATAAACCTTTACATTTTCTCATTAAAGAAATGAACTGCCAGGTGTGGCGGTGCACATATATAATCCCAACACCCAGGAGGCTCAGGCAGGATTACGAGATGGAGTCCAGTCTGGGTTACAAAGCAAGTTTGACCTGGGTTACACAGTGAGTTTGAGGCCAGCCTGGGCTACACAGCAAGACCCTGTCTCAGATACACACAACACACACACACACACACACACACACACACACACACACACACACACAAATGGAATCAAAAGAACAAACACTGCCCTATAAACAAGATCCCTCCATGTCTTAATACAGCTCAGTTGCCTTCATTTTTCCATCTGCAAAGCATTCCATAAGAATGAACATCCCACAACTTACTTGGTCAGTTTCCTTTTGACAGACATATAGTTAGTTTTCAATATTTTACTACTATAAACAGGACTTTAATGAACATTCTGATATCTACTTTGGTTCACAAGTACAAATACTTCTTTATGGCAAATTTCTTAAATTCAGTTTAAGAAGAATATAACTTCTATTTTTACTACGGCAAACTGCACCCCCAAACAACGTGAGCAATATAAACTCCCACTTGATAACATTAGCAGTCTTCATTTTTTGCCAAATTGATGGGCAGAAAATTCTAGTTTTGTTTTTATCAGCCTTTCCCTGTAGTAAGGAGAGCATTTATTGGCCATTTCTATTTCTTGTGATTTACCTTTTCGGTGTTTTTCTTTTCTTTTTTTTTGGTGGCTTAATGTTTAACTGGACTGTCATCTTCATGTATATCTTATGGGACCCCATTATAGTCTATACAGTTTTTATTAATGCTGTAAGTGTTACTCATGTCAAATATTTTCTTTTAATCTATCACCTATCTTTAATTTTTACATTTAGTTATATAGAAATTTCTAGTTCACATGTAATCAAATTTTCTGTGGCCTTTGGGTTTTAAACTTCAAGAGGATGAGCTTGCCTCCAAGATTACCAAAATATTTTCATATATTTTTTTGTACTGAAATGGTATGTTTAAAAAATTTTAAATAGGGGAATGAAATGAACCAATTTACTCTTTTGAAAGATTAAAGCAAAAGTCATAGAGAAGAAGACACATGCAATGCATGTATTTCATTAAAAAAAAATCTAGCATTGAGAACATGTAAAAAAAATTATTATAATCAACAAGAAACAAAAGATAGCAAAGAATAGACAAAAGTTTACAGAACAGGCTGTACAATGGTCAATGGACATGTGAAAAAGTTTTCAAATCATTAAGAAAAGTGCAAACTAAAATCATATTAACGCTGGCAATACAGCTCAGTAATAACTGTGTTTGCCTAGCATTTGTAAGGACCTAGATTTAATCCATAACACCAAAAAATAAATAAATTAAAATAAAAACCATAGTAAAATAACACTATATACTTCTCCAATGGCTAAAATGAAAATGGCAAAAAATACCATGAGTCATTGGCACACCATTTTTGATTTGAGATTAACTACTAAAGACCATCACACATACTCCAAAGCTCAGCAACTCACTATGAAGCGTAAGCTCAAGACAAAAGGGTATGGTCACCAAAAAATGTAGTTAAGAACAGTAACAGTACCTTGTTCATAACAGCCCCAAACTGAAAATTGCTGAAATGTTCATCAGCATAATGGATAAATTACAGTATATCCATGCAATGAAATACTACATAGCAACAAGAGTTAATGAATTGCAATGAGGCGTAGTAAGGTATATGAGTGAACCTTACAGACATACATTTAGCTAAAGAAGCTAGGCAGGAATAAGTGAATATGTTGTAGATTCCAGTTACATGAACCTCATACACTTTAGTTAAAAAAATTATTTTTTAAGATTATTCTGTCCTTAGAGTGAAAATGAATGAGGAGACACAAGGGACAGGATTAAGTTGTTTTAGTAAAATATATTCATAGGCAATAAACAAATATCTTAAAAAATACAACATTAGCAGTAAATTGAGAGAAACGAAAGATGGTTTTAAAAGACATTCAAGCCAACAGCCAGAGGCTCACGCCTGTAATTCTAGCACTCAGGAGGCAGAGATCAGGAGGATTGCAGTTCAAAGCCAGCGTGGGCAAATGGTTCACGAGACCCTATCTCGAAAATACCCATCACAAAAAAAGGGTTGTTGGAGTGGCTCAAGGTATAGGTCCTGAGTTCAAACCTCAGTATCACAAAAATAAATAAATAAATACATTCTGTAGCAGAAATGTCAGAACTGTAAATTGCCAGGTGGAAGGGAAAAACTAGTGTCAGAAGTGACAGTCTTGTTGGAAACCTAATAGGAAATTAGAGCTTTATGGGGTTTTTTTGCACTGGGGATTGAACTCAGAGCCTGGTGCTTGCTAGGCAAGTGCTCCACCACTTGAGCCATGTCCCCAGTAAAGAAAGAAGTGATCTTAACATATGGAACTCAGATGGAAATACTGAGATTCAGTTGCTGAGTGCTCAATCTTTCAACCTGGAGCTCAACTGAGAGCTCCAGATTTCAGAGTCACTGGAGTCATTAGTGTGGAAGTTAATGAGGCTCTGGGAGTATGATTTCATGTGCAAGAAAAAATTAAGACTGAAAAAAGAGGATGGCTAGGCAAACAGAGAACAACCAAAAGTCTTTGAATTTGTTCCTATACACGTGGTTCTCAAAGAGTAGCCTGGAGATTCCTGGGGTTTCCCTTGGACAATTTCAGGAGTTCCATAAGATCAAAAGTATACTATTTGTTTGGTTTACTAATTCTCTCATGAGTATGTAGTAGAGTGTTCTAGAAGATGTGATATTTTTAACAGATTGGATGCAGAAGTGGGTATGAAAATCTAGCTCTACCATTAAACTGGACATAAAAATGACCGGGAAAACATAAAACACTGCCCCTTCCTCATAATTCTTTTCCTGGTTAAGCATAGTTGTTGGGTGTTTCTTCATAAGAGGCAGAGCACCTGCCTAGCAAATATGAGGCCCTAAGTTCAAACTCCAGTAACACCAAAATTTAAAAAAAAAAAAAGAGGTATCCATATAAAATGCTCTTGGAATAAAATCACTTTAGATTTAAGAAAGTCAAGTGCAAAGCCTCAGAAATCAACAGTTAAGGGATGGACTACAAGGAGCCTCTGTATAAGACTGAAGGGCTTAAACAAGAATACAGCAAATTGAAGAGTGACAGGTAGAAGTCAAGGGAAGGAGTGATTTTCAAGTCAGGAGCTCTGAGATTTGTCAAATGCTGCAGAAAGGTCATATGTAATAGAGACAAGTACATCTCCATTTATTCAGCAAAGAGGAGGTTATTAGTGACCTTGAAAAACAACCTTAGTTGAGAGGCTGATCAAAAGCCTATATAACAAAGTATCAGGTGAAAAGGCAGAGATAGGAAGGTATAAGAAACTCTATAGAGAATTTAGCTATTAAAGGGGGATAAGCAAAATGGTAGCTAAAAGTTATATTGGGAGAAATGGGATGTTAAAGAGAACATGTAATAAATGAATAAAATTGGTGAGGTAGGAGGAAATCAGATTTAAAATACAAATATGTGAACTTTATACACTAGGAAGAAGGTTCATACATAGAATAAGAGGGAAATAAATACTTCAATGGAATATTACAACTAATTTTACTGCTATTTTGTAGAACTGGTATTAGATTAGATTATAAAATCTCAATATTAATAACCATAATAAGGAACTTTCTTACTTTTTCTTAGCAACAACTTTTTAACAGATTAACACTATCCAAAGATAGAATAGATTTCTTTAGTAAGTACTAATCCAACTACTAGAGATACAGCAGGATCTTTTCAAGCATTAATCTATGTCTTCAGAATTCCTTCTAAAATATAATACTTCAGGAATGCAAGTTCTTGGTTCTGTCACAATGTTTCAACTCAGCCTTAAAAGCAGCATGTAACTAAATGGGCACAGCTGTATTCCAATGAAAGTATATTTACAAAGACAGGTTGACAGTCCATATGCTGTAGTTTCCTAACCTCTGATCTAAGTTTTTAGCTCTTCACCAAAAAAGTTAACTGAAATTCTTAAGCCCTGCAGTTTTGTCATCTATAATAGAATAACAAAGCTATTGAATGAGAATATAAATTAATTAAAATGTCCAACATATTCAATGCATTCAACAAATGTTGAGTTCCCTTTCTCTATATTTGGTTGTATGAGGTCAGTGTTCACCTTCCCAAACATCAAAGGGATGGAGAAGAGAGAACATTTATGGTGTGGAAAATAATGACTTTGCTGATTTTCACAAATAAACCCCAGGACTCGATTATCATCTGACGTTGATTTATTCTTAAAAATGAAAGTCAACAATTTCTTGGAAATAATTTTCCCAAGGTATTTAAGACTTTAAAATCTCATTTTAAATATTTTATATAAGACAACATAAGGTTAGATTCAGTTTTAACTTGAGTTAATGAATTTTAAATTTACACATGTAATAAAATCTCAAATCACAAAAATAGAGGGAAAGGAACAATGGGGAAGCTGAAATATGTAGCAAAAACCAACCTTCCTGCCCTTGTACTGCAACTGTTTGCTAATGTCTGCTTTATAACTTGGAAACGGGTCAACATAATTTTGAAACAATAGGGAGCTAACAGCTGAACAGTTCCTTAAAGCCAGGAAGGTCTACATAGTGAACAGTCAAGAGCTGATTAGGTCAGCAATGTTTTTAAACTCACCATCTCTATTAGTTTCCCATTCTACATTTTCTTCTTCACTTTCTGGAGTTCTTTCCTTAGTGATTTTTATGTCTTCCTTGTCCCTGTGTCTCCCTCTCGAAGATTCTTTCTAAAAAGTACATACATATATACAAATTACCGTATTTTTAAGACTATATGAGGCAATTATTGGAACACATGACATTTTAATTTCATTCAGCTCTTTGTTTCATCAGAGTCCATTTTTAAATAGTCATTTATTCACAAGTAGAACTGACAGGTTCAATAAAAAGTGCCAATCCATTCACAATACTCTCAAAAATAACTGCTCTAAGATGTATACACTAAAATAACAGCCATTTTCCTACATACCAAAGGATATATTAATTCATTTAAAAAATCTTATAGAGGATTTTTTTAAAGTTTACCTATTTTAAGGAAAACAAATGGTAGCTAAAAAAGCTAAATTAGTCCTTATAGCTAAAAACAAAAAAGTGGTTTATATTTTATTCCAAGTATAACAGTAGCCTATACACAAAATAGGACAACAGCAATTCTATTTATAAAATACAACTGAATATTGTACTCAATATACAAGAGTCCAAACCATTTTACTAGGTAGTCAGAAAATAAAGTAACCAATGTCAAATAATTGTTACCTTCTAACCACAGTGAAATTCTCCTTTTTATTAACAATTTACGTATTAACTATGAACGATGATGACAATGACATTTAGTTCTCAAACTTCCTTTTGAGCATTACCAGTCCTATAATTTGACTACCTACAACACAAACTAATTTCTCTTTAAAATTTGATTTTAAAGAACTCTGGCATATAACTGCTTCTAAATTTTACATGTTTAGGTATGAAGTTATGTTGAAAGTGTTGATTCCAAACTAACATATATGACTGCTGGTAAGACAACACAGGCTGGCAAAAATTATCAAAAGATCATATGAGAATAATGCCTGCAAAGGAAAAACTGTGACGAATTAAAAAAAGAAATGGGATCTTATTTGCACAGAAGACAAAAGGAAAACAAGAAACACAATCTATTTTTAGTTATAAGATAGTGCCTGTGGAAAACCAATGAAGAAATATCCTACATCCCATACAACGTTGAATGTTCTATGAATTAAACCAAGGATAAATATATATATAGTCATGTCAAAATATTTTATAGGAAATTATCTCCAAGTTATTAATAAAATACTCCCTGCTTCTAGGATATTATAGGATTACATGATATGATTATATGAGAATATGATATGATATGATTATATTCTATGATATATATATATATAATTAAATAATTTCTAGAGTCTCAATGCAGACCTCAATATGTGGTGGAATTTCAAATTAGGGGATGATTTTCAAATATGTTGTCACTAACTTCAAATTATAATGTAGGAAACTGTTTTGATAACTTAGGCTTAGCTCATTTAAAAGAATATATTTCTTCATTTTTTTCTACTTCAACAGTACAACTTGCTTAGACATGTTATTCCTTCATATAATGTTATTCCCCTTCCTCTTATATGTAAACAAGCAAGGCCTGGTTATTACCTATTACATGTTGTGTAGCACAGTCTGCTTTCACCTTCCTGTATTTAACAGAAGAGTTTATCAACTCCACTTAAATCTGAGCATTAATAAAAGTGTAATCTTTTGGCCACCTTAACACATATTCTAAAATTAGTCATTCTGAACATATACATGTTGAAATACTTGTTAAGCAACCATAGCATTTTAGCCAAAATGCCTGGGACCAGATATTATAGAATTTTTTAAATTTCAAAGCATCTTAAGTAACAGCTAATAGTGTATGCAGCAGCCCGTGATCAACATTTGGTTTGTTAAATTTCAGAAATGCAATACATAATTATGGACTTGTTTTAAATTCCTTATTTTCATTTCTACTTTATATTACATTTATATTTCTTGAACATTATATGTGTTGGCAGATTATGTGTACTACAAGTTTTATTTTTTGATAGTAAGGAGGCATTACAAAAAGTGTAAATTAAAAAGAAAGTATTGAAGTGAATAGTTAAGAACCAATATTATAATAGGTGGATTAGTAGGAGCCTTTGTAAGGAATGTGAGGAGCCTTTGTAAGGAAATAATTTAATCTCCTATCTCATGCAGAAAAACTTTCTTCAATATATACAGTTATTGAAATTCTCTATTAGAAGAATTTGGCAGGAAAAACTTTAACTCTCAAGGTCTCTGACACCTCTCTACTGTCACACCCTTTCACACCCAAAATCATTAGAAAATTCTTGCTTATACCAATCATATCTTTCTTATAGCTCTATAAAATTTCTACTGATGAAGACTAATTCTCACCTCTGGAATTGTGCAAAGCAAGTCAAACACTTCTCCTATATGTTAGATCTTTAAATATTTGACTATTGCTACTGAATCTCCTTAAAATCTTGTACCAGACCAAAAGGCCCTTATATGGGTATCACAGATTCGTATTTCAAGATTTTCACACTCATATGCTTTTGCCATCTTCTTTATCTTAATGTGCTAGTATGTTTCAACAACACATGATACCCCAAATTAATCTAGACTTGATAGACACAGGAAGAACCCAAATTGGTCAAGGTATCAGTTCTTCCCAATGTCATCTACAACTAAAATGCAATCCTCATCAAAATCTCAGCAGGTTATTTTATATACACTGACAAACTGATACCAAAGTTTGTACAGAGACTCAGAATAGCCAATGCAATATTTAAGAACAAAGGTGGAAGACTGACTTCTAGCTTTCAAGACTTACTATAAAGCTACAGTAATCAAGACAGTGTGGTTAGTATCAAATGAAGTAAAAGACAAATATATCAGAGAAACAGAATTGAGAGTCCAGAAATAGATCCACACAGCTATAATCAACTGATCTTTAACAAAGGAGCAAAGACAACTCAACAGAAAAAGGATAGTCTTTCAACAAATGGCATTAAAAACAACTGTATACCTACAGGCTAAAAAAAATGAATCTAGACACAGAACTCTTTTTTGTGTGTGGGGGGGGTTGAAATAACCTTTATTTTTTTAAGTTAACATGTGTATTACAGTAAACAAACACATGAAGCAAAAAACAAAATCATCCATAGCCACACACAGTACAGATGGAAAAGACACAGAACTTCACCTTTCACAAAAATTAACTCAAATTGGATCACTGACATAAATGTAAAATCCCAAACTATAAAAGCCCTAGAACATAGGAAAATATCTAAATGATCTTAGTGATGTTTTAGGTGTGATATCAAAGATCCACATAATGCAAGAAATAATTGATAATCTGGTCTTCATTAAAATTGAAAACTTCCACTCTGTGAAAGACACTGTCAAGGGAATGAGATGGCCAAGCATGATGATGAACACCTGTAATCCTAGCAACCTGGTTAAGTGGAGGTAGGAATATCATGATCAGAGGTTAAGTGGAGGTAGGAATATCATGATCAGAGGTTAAGTGGAGGAGGAATATCATGATCAGAGGGTGGCCTAGACAAAATGGGGGCCCCTGAGAAACAAACTAAAAGCAAAAGAACTGAGGGAGTGGTAGAGTATTTACCTAGCAAGCTCAGGGCCCTGAGTTTAATGCCACTACTGACAAAAAGAGGAGAGGGGTGGGTTGGGGTGCATAGGTGTATCAAAAACGAGGACAAAATATTTGCAAAAGACATCTGATAAATAACTGTTATCCAAAGCACACAAAGAAGTCTTAAAACTCAACAATAAGAAAATGATCTGATTAAAAACTGGGTCAAAGACTTAGACATACCTCTTATCAGAGAAGACAGCCAGATGGCAAATAAGCATATGAAAAGATGTTCAACACCTATATCATTAAGGAAATTACAAATTAAACAAGAAATACCATTACACACCTATCTGAGTAGCAAAAATTCAATACACTGACAACACCAAATGCTGGCACAAGTTGTAGAGCAACAGGAACTTAATCATTGCTGGTGGGGATGCAAAATGATTCATTTAATATGGAAAAGTTTGGCAGTTCTTAACCAAAGGAGTTGAAAATTCATGTGAATACAAAAACCTACACACAGATGTTTACAGTAGCCTGTTCACAACTGCTAAGACTTGGAAGCAACCAACATGTCCTTCGGTAGGCAAATGGATAAATAATCAAACTTCTACCATGAGTGTTATGTCACTGATTTTAACAAATTTATCAAAGACAGGGTACATGTAAAATCTCTACACTTTTCATTCAGTTTTGCTACGATCCTGGAAGTGTTCTAAAAAATAAGTTTATTTAAAAACAGACAAATGAAATTACCAGTACTTGACATAATAAAAGGCTATTACAGGATGAGAATCCTTAATCCAAAACTCCAAAATCTGAAACTTTGAGCACCAATATGATGCTAACCTGAGGAAAATTCATCTGACAGACTTCAGTGAAAACGCAAACCACAAAAAGTGTGTAAAATTACCTTCAGGCTTCATATGCACTTTATATGAAACATACACAAATTTCATATTTAGATATGGGTCCCATCCCCCCCAAGATATCTCACTATGTATATGCAAATATCCTCAAATCAAAAAAAATATGAAATCTTAAGCACTGCTGATCCCAAGCATTTTGGATAAAGAATACTCAACTTGTTTCTCTAAAATAAAATATAGAGACTTAGAAGAAAAAGACCAACAAAAGGGCAGGGGTGGAGAGGATGGGCAGAGTTCACAAAAAAATCACACTTAAGCACAGGAGAGGCCTAATCTCACATATATGAGAAACATAAATTAAAACTATATTGATTTTTCTCCAACCTAATTGGTAAAAATACAAGTTTAAAACATACACTAACAAAGCAAAGGAGAAATAAACAGGCACTGTCATATATTACAAGCAACAATATAAACAACTCTAAAAAGGAATCTGTTATTACTTAGCATTTACCTTTAACAAGCAATTCCATTTATAGAACTCTTTCCCTAAAACATACAAATTTGTGTACATATATACAATACATATTTAATACATACGTATCTATACACATTTATACAAATAAAAGCAGCAGTGGTTAATGGCAGTAGTTACCTATAGGAAATTGGGTAGACTAACCAAGGGATGGAAGCTAGACTTTTTAAAATGTAAACTGTTTTGTAGATTTCAGTTTGAAATCATGCTTTACATAATTAAAAAAAAAATGAAAAGGAAAAAAGAAATTCCAAAACTTAAATTAACCCAACTATGTATCAATTTGGTGGTTTAATCACAGTGTCCATGGAGAAGATACTTAAAATGTAATAATTTCACTGTGCATACCTGTGAGCAAATTTAACAGGTATATAACTAACAAAATATATCCTAAGAAATTTAAACTGTTTTCAGTAATCCTATTAGTAATAATATTGTTGTTATTCTAGAGCTATTAAATATTAAGACAAAGAAAAATGAATAACATCAACAAAATTTTAGCATAAATTATAAAATCAAAGAAATTAAAGCTTTGAATTCCTAAATTTGAATGATTTGAATTTATATTTATGTGTGTTTGAAAAGAAAACGTGTATGTATTTCCTAAGTATGGTAATGAAAAACCTTAGAAGACAATGACTACTCTTATGACAATAAGCTTCCAAGTAGGTAATGGTCTTGAAATAGCTCTGAGTAAAAGGAACCAGAACTTCAGGGAAAAACAGCTGATTCCAAGCACAGAGTATGAGATGTACACAACATGCTGAACATATGTTATCCAAGGTGTGTCAAAACAGGACATAATCGGACTTCATCCAAGATAAAAAAGACATTTTGAAAGAAAGGAAAATGATAATGAAAGAAAATGAAATAGGCAAGGCCGGGAAAGCACTGTCAATACATATGTATTACAAAGGACTGGTATCTAGAAGACAAGAATTATAAGTTTATAAGAAGACAAAGACCCTAATTTATGAGCAAAAATTATAAACAAATAGCCAATAAAAGGCATACATAAGATAAACAAACAGCCAATATGAAAAGATGTTCAACATCACTAACCAAGGACTGCAAATTAAAACCACTACATACTCACCAGAATGGCTAAAATGTTTAAAAAGACTGCCAATGTCAAGTATTGGCAGAATATAAACAGAAACTCACTTATTATGAGTTGGAGACGTTGAATGGAGCAACCATGCCTGAAAACAGCTTAGCAGTTTCTTATGAAGTTAAAAATATATATATCATATGTCCCAGCAATTCTTCTCCTAGGTATTTATTTTCCCAAAAGAAAACTTTTGTCCATATAAAGACTTAACACCTTTGTTCATAGTAGTTGTCTCATAATAGATCAAACTAGAAATATTCCAAATATCCATCAACTGTTACATTGACAAATTATATCATAGAACACTAGTACTAATAAGAGGAACAAATTATTGATACATGCAACAATGTGGCTGAATTCCAAATGTATCATATTGATATGATTTGGAGTATCATATTGATATAGGAATACACACTATGATAGTGACAGATCCAAGGCTACTGTGAGTTTGGAAGGGGACTACAAAAGGGCATAGAAATGTTCCAGATCTTGACTGTGGTTGTGGTATGTATGTCTGTCAAGATCAAACTGGATATTTAATAGGGGTACATTTTATTGTATGCAAATTATATCTCAATAAAGTTTTTAAAAAGAGCTCAGTATCCAATATAAAGAGCCCCCACAAGCTAAGGAAGGGACATGTATTAGTTGGAGACATCAGTAAGAACTCATAGCTAGTTTAATATAGCTACAGATGGTCATTAGAAATATTTATACATATTAGTTAGTATACACACATGTATTTCTTTGCTCTGAAGGGTCATAAAACAGTAGCCAGCAAGCACACCTAGCACCCAGATTTTTATTTTAATACCATTCTACAATAAAAGGAAACAGAGCACATGCATGCCTACTCTTTCTTGCTATTTTGTGTGCACTTACATACCCTTGGAATCCAGCCATCAGGCTATAAACAGGCCCAAGTCATCCACATTAAGTCGCCTCCATGGAGAGGAAATGAGAACTCCAGTTGATAGACATACAAGTGAGTGAACAAATAAACCTTCAAATGATTCCAACCCACATGCTTTCAGTATCTTAACTAAGGCCCATACCTTTAAGGAAGAGACAAAATGTCCATACTATACCCTTTCTGAATTCCTGACAGAATCCACAAACATAATAAATAAATGTTTGGGATACTGTGTTTTTTCATATGAAATGAAATTTTTATCTACGATGAAAAATCATCACAAATCCCTGTACTACACATTCACTATCAAATTTCAACCAGGTGATACTTACTGTATGTCTACTTATGTTCTTTCTTGCTCTTACTCTGATCCTACTCATCTAAATAGTTTCCTTTGAAATAAATGCTTCCTTGATCTATTTAGTCCTATAGCAATCAGCTTCCTAAAATGTTAATTTGGTGACTTTCTACTACTATTTTGCACTTACACCATGTTTTATTCTTTCCAAAGGTTTTTTTTATATGTACAGTAAACTTGCCTTATTCATAATTACACATGGCTTTGACCAAGCATGGCCCAATAAATAAATTCAATGAAATTTCAAAAATGAAAATTTTAAATTGCCATGCACACATTACACAGCTCAGCTGATGCAGAGAAGTTCTGTCAAAAGAACTGACAATCTCACATTGTCAGTTGTGTTTAAATGGTTGCATGATCTGCTGAGGGTTTCCCTTCCCTTAATTTGGGAAAATATGCCCCACAAAAAGCAAACGGTGCCCAAAAGCTTGGTAAAAGTTGTAATTCTTCCGAGCCAAAAAGGACACATTACGTGCTTAATTAAAGTGATAAAGTAAAAACTTTAGATTTGTTGAAAAGGTGCCATGTCTTTAGTGGAAGTTGTGACATCTACAAAAGTTCTTTCAATATATCATAGTCAAATTCATCCCACTTCATCATTTTCCTTTATCTTCCCTCCCCCTATTCTTAGAATAGTTTCAACAGGTCTGTTTCCATTTCCATACATGAGTACATAGTATTTCCACCACATTCACCCTCCTGCACTCTTTCCTTACACCCTCCCCACCCCCACACACAGGTACAAACCCCTAGACAGTTCCTGTTTTATCTTCCTGTCCTCTATTTTTGAAAAAAGACATTTTTGCTTGTTTAAGATATCTATAAAGAGAATTTCATTATGATCTTTCCATGTATATATTGTGTCCTGAACCACTTCATTTTTCTCCTTTCTACCTTAGTCCTCTTCTTATGGTAATTTCAACAGGTTTAAAAATTCTATATTCATTCTTGTATAGAAAGTACATCAACCATATTCACCTTCTTTACTTCCTTCTTTTACCCTCCCTCTTCCTTTAGTATCCTCCACTTAGTGTTCTTCATTGTTGTTCTTCACTGTTTAGATGTCTATTCATTGTTCAGTGGGATTTTTGCCTTGGTATTACATCTGTACATGCATCATACTTAAGTCAATGTAACTCCCCTCTATTATACTTCTTCGCCCTTTTCCCCTATCCTGTGTTAACAGTTTTCAGCATGTTCCTACACAGATGTGATGTACTTCATTATTATTTGCTACCTTTCTTTCCTTCTTTTTCTCCTCCCTTGGTCTCCTCAATCAGTCCCATTTTTGGAAACATGCTCTGTATCGGATATATTTCTATGTATACATAGTATCACTTTTATTTGTATTGGGTCTATATTCTACATATGAGAGAAAATATGTGGCCTTTAGATTTCTGAACCTAGCTAACTTCGCTTAAAATGATGTTCTCCACTTCCATCCATTTACCTGCAAATGACAAAATTTCATTCTTCTTTATGGCTGAATAAAATTCCATTGTATATGAATTTGCTTAAGCCATTAATCAGCTGTAGGGCAACTTGGCTGTTTCCATAGCTTGGTTATTGTGAATAATGCTGCTATTAATATGGGTGCCTTTGCTGTAACCTTGGTTTACAGTGGTATTGGTGGGTCATATATGGCAGTTTTATTTTTAGTTTTTTAAGGAGCCTCCATATTGTTTTCTATAGTGGTTGTACTAATTTACATTCCAACCAACAGCGTATAAGGGTTCCTTTTGCCCTTGCCAATATTTGTTGTTGTTTGTTTTCTTTAAGATAGCCATTCTAACAGAAGTGAGGTAGAATCTTAATGTGGTTTTAATTTTCATTTTCTTTCTGCCTAGGGATACTGAATGTTACTTATTTTATTTATTTATTCATTTATTTTTGGCCATTTGTACATTTTCCTTCAAAAAAGGTCTATTGAGATCATTTGCCTGTTTCTTCATTAGGTCATTGATTTTTGGGAGAGTTTAGTTTCTTGAGCTCCCTATATTAATCCCTCGTCAGATATATGCTGGCAAAGATTTTTCTCCCATTCTGTGGGCTGCCTCTTCCATCCTGTGACCATTTCTTTTGCTGTGCAGAAAGAATCTTTTTAATTTCATGGAGTCCCATTTGTCAATCTTTTCTCTTAGTTGCTTACCCACTGGAGTTCTATTTAGGAAGTTGTTGCCTATGCCTTTAAGTTCTAGTGTATTTCCTGCTCTTGCCCACTAGCTCAAAGTTTCAGGTCTTATTTTAAGGTCATTAACCCACTTTGAGTTCATATTTGTACAGGGTGAAAGACATGGATCCTGAACTTTTCTTTTTTGGGAGACTCTTTAATGCTGTCTCAATTTCACTGTTATAGATCTATTTAGGTGACTTACATTCTCTTGGTTCAGTTTTAGATGGTCATATGTATCTAGAATTTTGGTCATTTCTTCCAAGTTTTCCAATTTATTTGAATATAGGTTTTTCAAAGTAATCCCTAATGATTCCCTTAATATTTGTTGTGGTCTCCTTTTTTGTTTCTTGTTTCTAAGTTTATTAACTTGGGTCTTTTCCCTCCTCATTTTAGTCAGATTTGCCAGGGGTTTGTCAGTTTTTTGATTATTTATATGGTTTCTTGGGTCTCTTATTTTGTAGATTTCAGCCTTTATTTTCATTCTCTCTCTCCTGCTAGTTTGGGGTTGAGCTTGTTTTTCTAGGAGTTTGAGATACAACATTAAGTTATTTATTTGAGATCTTTCTGTATTTTTAATACATGCACTCATAGCTACAAAATTTCTCCTTAACACTGCCTTTGATGTGTCCCATAGGTTCCAGTAGGTTGTGCTTTCATTTTCACTAAATTCCAGGAACTTTCTGATTTCCTCCCTTATTTCTTCGATGACCCACTGGTTACAGAACAATGTGTTGTTCAGATGAGACCATATCTTAAAAAAAATTAACATCATTTAAAACATTATTCCAAACAATTTCATATATATGAGGGGAGGTTTAAAAAATTCAAAACTAAAGTATGAGGCTGAGTTCAATCCCCAGTACCATAAAAATATCTGAGACAAAATAAAACTTTTGGAAAGGGAATAGTTACCTCACAATGTAAATGTTACCAATGAACTATGCATCAAAAATGGCTAAAGCAGCAAATTTTATGTCTATTTTCCACAATAATAATGAAAAAACAACATCAACACACAAAAATAAACTTAGACCACTGCCCTTCCCCATCTGCTCTGAGCAAAGGGATACCTACAGTGCATCTCTAAACCAGATATTATTTAATGCTTTCTTGACTAGGTCACAAAAGTTTTCCTAAGAGCACAGTTACACCTCCATCATCAACAAATGTTTAAACAGTCCTCCTGACTCTATATTCAGGGATCCAATTTTGCTTACAATGCTAACTTATTTGTTGTGCTCAGATTCCACAAAACAAGCCTGTAGTATAGAGGAAAAAAACACAATTAGATTACTGTATCTGAAAAGTTCTCTAGACTGGTTAACAGTATTCATTGCCTATTGACTTTACCTTGAATAAGCCACTCACTCAGGTTCAGTCCTACTGTATAAAGTTCAGTTCGGGATCTACTAGAGTATGAGTACTTTTTAACTACAAACAGCACATTGGTGATTTTACATTTTCTGATTGCCATAATAAAAAGAAAAATGGAATGGCTAAAATTAAAATGGTAATAATAATTTCATTTAACCCTGGTCATTCAAATTTGTCATTCATTTCAACATGCAATTTGACATAAAAATTTAAGTATACTATATATTTCATACATCTTTGAAATTAGTATATATTTTATACTTATGGTACATCTCAATTCAGACTAGCTCCACTAGATAGTATAGACCCTAGACTACCAAGGGTTCTCAAATGTGGCTGCACATCAGAACAATTAAATGAATGTACAAGTTCCAGGGTCTGGATACAAACTGATGAACAAGGTAGATCTTTCGCATACAAGTTTCCTGACTGTGGCACATAAAACCACTCACTATCTGGTCCTAATCTACCTCTTCAGTTCTCATCTTATATCCAGATACTGTAATTCCTATACAGCTTCATAGTTCCTTAAACAAATTAGTCCTTTAAAAGTCCTTAGGTTATTATGTTGTTTTTCCCCCTCTTCCTTGGAACTGCTCATTTAGCTACCTATCCTTCCACACCCGTGCAAATGTCAGCTCCCTCTGTGAAGTGCTCCTGGCTCCTCAAGCAGTTATTTATTTTCTCTGTTGTGCACTTTGCTCAGATCTCTCTAACATATTATCACAAGCTATAGAATTACAATTTATTTACTTGTGAATTTGTCTCCCATAAGATCAGAGGTACTATATCAAGCTCATACAATTTAGATACATTGGAGCTGACATCAGTGACAGAGGAGTAGAACTAGCTAACTTGCTAAAAATAATATGCCTCCTATCTCAGCTATGCCTGTGTTATCTACGCCACTACTGGCCTCACCCAAAATAAACCTGAGCTTCTGACAGAAATTCATTACATGAAGATCAAGTTACATGTTACGACACTGTCAGAAATGAAGAGCACCTTTTAATCTACCATATGTTATCACCCAAAATAATTACAATCCTTACAGTTTCTGTAAGTCTGGATAACGAATTCCCTAAAACCTGATCACTTCTAAAATTTGTGACTCTACCCTTCAACAGGCATGAAGCCCAGTGCCTTTGAGGACTTTCTTTTCTAGGGAAGGTCTAGAATCAGGTTTTAAATTTCATAACAAATTGGTAACTTCGTTGTCTACTAATTTAATCTGATGAACATATAAGCCTTTGTGAAAACCACACATTTATATTCAGATATATTAACAACCTAAATCGCCAATGCTGATATTCACTGCCAATTTATATTAGAGACAAATCTAAGAGCCACTTTAATACCAATATAAGCCATTTATTAAGCAGTCCACATGGAATCATGTTACTCATTTTACATATAGTTTTACATATATTTCCTTCATAGCAACACACTGACAAAATCAGCACCTCCATTTTATAGATAAGGAAACTGACAGTAGAGTTTATCTAACAATGCCTGAATGTTCAGAATATGAATTCCAGATGCCTGCCCCTTACACTATTTACAGTTTATCTAGTGGTACGATGGAGCCAGTTTTTATGAATTTAGGTATTCTAGAGGCCATTGTTAACAGTCATAGTTAAAAACGAAATTATAATCAACAAATTGAATAAAAACTCGAGGTTTTTATCCTACAAGGCCTGGATTTCTTTGGGTGTTTTTAAAACATTTACCAGCTGACCACTGAGTCTATCCATGAATCAATAGGCTATTTCAAAATACAGTACACCAAACCCAGAAATTCTAATTCAGTAGATTGGAGTGGAATACTGGTGTGTATATTCTAAAAAATATCTTCCCTCTTACCTCTGATAAATATCTTCAGCTGAAAACCACTATTTAAGATTTCTAAAATTATATTGTTATATCATACAAGATATTAGAAATCTACATAGTTACAACTGCATTATTTTAGGTGCCAAAAATTCTTTACAATTTATAAAATGAAACTGTTACAGCTTTTTTATCACAGGTCAAAAACAGATACAGAAAGCTTCAGCATAAATTATCAAAGAAGTTGATAATTATACAATAAAATAACTTTCATAAAAAGGCTGTAATATAGCCCAGATACCTGGAAGGTGGAGGCAAGAAGATCACAAGTTTGAGGCCAGCCTGGGAAAAGTTAGTGAGACCCTATCTCAAAAGCAAAATACAAACGAATAAAAGGACTGGCGTTTAAGGAGGTAGAATGCTTGTCTCATGTGGGACAAGTGGCTATCCATATATAAATGAATGTGGTAGGACCTGTGCCATAAACAAAAATTAGCTAAAAATGCATCAAAAACTATGTAATAGCTAAAACTATAAAATTCCTTGAAGAAAACACAGACATAAATCTTTATGGCTTGGATCAGAAAATGGTTTCTTATTTTCGGTGGTATGGTGTTTGATCTAAAGGCCTCAGAGTAGCCAGGCACACTACCATTTGAACCACACCTCCAGCCCAGAAAAGTTTCTTAAATGACACCAAAAGCATGAGCAAAAGCACCAAAATAGTTAACGCGGAGTTTATCAAAATTAAACATTTTTGTCTTTTAAAGGACAAAACAAGAATGTGAAATAGCTGGGCATGATGTAGAGTATCTGTAGTACCAGCTATTAGGGAGACTGAGGTAGGAAGATCACATGAGGCCATGAGTTTGAGGCCAGCCTGGACAACACAGAATACCCCACTGCAAAAAGGTAAAGGGAAGACAACCTACAAAATGGTAGAAAATAAGGGGTTTGTATCTAAAAATCTAAAGAATTTTTGCAACTCAGTAACAAAGACAACTTGAGGGTAGGGTGGGAATAAATATTTAAAAAATTAAACAGAGACAACCCAATTTTTAAAATAGGCAAAGGATCTCCAAAGATGTACAAATATTCAACATCATTATCAGGGAAATGCAATTTATAAACACTCACACCCACCAGGATGTCTATAATCAAAGACTTAGATAATAAGAAGTGTCAGTAAGGATATGGAGAATTTGGAACCCTCAAATTCTACATTCAAATATGTAAAATGGTAGGCTGGGGTTGGCTCAAGTAGTAGAACACTTGTCTGGCAAGTACAAGGCCCTGAATTCAAACCAGTACCATCAAAAAACAAAACAAAACAAATATAAAATGCTGCAACCTCCTAATAAAAACAGTCTAGCAGTTTCTCAAAAGGTTAAACAGAGTTATCATATGACTCAACAATTCCATACCTTAGTATAAACAAGAGAAATGAAAAAAAAGTCCACAGAAAAACTTGTATACAAACATTCATATTAGCATTATGCATAACAGCCAAAAAAGGGAAAGAGCTCAAATATCGATCAAATGAATACACAAAATGTAATGTATCAATAAAATGCATACTAATAAATATATGTATCAATAATCAAGTACAGCAAATATAATACCAATAAATACATCAATCAATAAATTTAAAAATAAATGTATATATCAATAAAATGGGTTTTGAGAAATTCATCCCTACCCTAACAGGTGAGGATGATTCCTCTGTATTTCGTTTCTGGGGTTCACTGTCAACATCTTGACGCTTATTCTTCATTCTTTCTCTGAGATCTCCTGTAGGTCTTTCTGGTGACCTTTAAAACAAAGCACAAGATGACAAAAATCTTTACTTACATAACATCTTATAAGAATATATTTACAGAAATGACCTCATGAATTTCAATACAATTTTTCTAACTCTTTAGCTCCTAAATCTCTGAGAAATAATTTGTTTCAGCTTAAATATTAATATGAAAAAAATATGACCAACATTTGCAAGTGTTCCCCTAATACCAACTGAAATGTATGCATTAATATTCCATGGGGTGGCCAAGAACTGGTGATATGTGAAATAATATGTGAACTGAGAAAAGTGAATACAAAATTAATAGCTTGACTTATTTTCCTACTAACCAAATATATTAGTCATATTTTGAAGTAAAAGGTAGTAAGATAGTTTTAAGCTATAAAGTAGCAAAATTTTTCAAGAGGTAACAGTATTATCATCTACATCTGTACGCAGCTAGATACATCAACTAAGAAAACACTTTATATAGCTTAAAAATTAAAGCAAATACAGGAATTTTGTGCGAATTCTGAAAACTTTTTTTTATTCAGAATAAAAATGGGTAAAGGATTCAAAGCAAAATTTTAGAATGCTGATTTCATATTCTACTATGGACTTTTTCAACTAAAGGGAAATTAACACATATTTACATTCAATAATGGTAAGGTCTCCAAATTTGTGCTAGAAATTTGACAGACATAGCTATGTAATTATTTCATACTTTTACTAAAAAATGAAGGAGAAATGGAAAACATACTGTATTTAAAGAATATTGCTAGAGCAGTATTAAGAGGGCAACAGAAATTCAGGAATGCTCTGTGTCTCTTTGACTACCACAAAAAATTCTACACACACACACACACACACACACACACACACACACACAGATGTTAATAAATCATATAACTATTCAAATCTATTTTGGGTAATCAATGGTCAATCAAGCCAATTCATCCAATTTATTAATTATAATATAAATAACATGGTTAGTGAAGAAATGAGTTAATACACTTAAAATGAGCTCATTGCACTTATGTGTACATTTAATAGAACTATTTTAAGTGTTTAAACAGTTAAACCGCAACTCCTTTTCAGAAACCAGTATTCTATTGTTCTAAATTATAATTATAATGTACACGTAAACCTTACGTGCTCTGGTTTCCTTTATATAATTAATAAAACAGCTTATTACAAACTGCTCCTAACCTAAACAGCATCTATCAGAATGAGTGCTCTAAACTCAGTGAAAGATCATTGAATGACTTAAATGCCTTATGTATAAATATGCATTTTCTGAAATATATAGTAACTCGTCCCATCTTTGAATCACTTTATGAACTATATTTTTCCTTCTCTACAAAAAAAATACACAAATGCTCAAGAAGTTATCAGATGTAAAAACACACACAAAATAGCAAAATTTTAACAAAAAATCCTTAATCTAAGTCTAATGACAATACTTAATTACTGAAATAGCTTCTCCACATTTATGTATGTGTAGTTAAATATATACAATAAAGACTAATTTCCCCACATTAACAGAAGTGACAAATGACAATCTAAATATAAATGAAAGAGTATTTAGTACTTGACATCATAAAAAACTAAAATGTACAGTATTCAAGTAAACAGGAAGTTACCTAATGTTAAGTTAGCTAATGTTTGCTAAAGGCTTACATTTCATTGCACTTCTACATCTATACATACACATACACAAATTCATCCAATGGAAAAAAACCCTCCAGTTTTTATACTGTTGCTGTAACCAAAGCAATTTTAGGACTAGGTAATTTTTTTGTTTACCAGCCAAATTTAAATTATATTTTATGACAAACTTTAGGTAATCACTTTAAATATCATTATAAAATCATCATGAAGGTATCAGAAAAGGTTAAATGATGTTCTAAATAGGAAGCATGTTATCCACATATAAATACATATTTTCACTTATATTAACATATTGTGCTAAAGGACTTAGCAAATTTATTTTGACCAACAAAGGTAGTAAAAGATTTGAATTTAGAAAATCTTTAAAATCTAAAATTATATCTTATTTAAATTTTAATATATTAAGAGTTAACAATAGTTTAACTTCACTAAAAATAAATTCCGATCTCACAGAATTCTGCTGTCTTAAACAGCAATTTCATACAAAATTAAGGGGGAAAAGTAAGCTATACATATATAACAAAAAGACCTACTGTCAAAACATGTTCCTACTAATAAGCACATATATTCATTTCAAGGCTAACATTTTATTAATCTTGAAAACAACCCCAAAGATCTTGTGCATCTTTGACTATTGATAAAACTACCAAAATAGAAAATCTGAACAAACATATGACTATATTTCAGACTTTTATTCTAGACAAATTGCAAAAGCTATTTCCTGATACTATACGAAAAACTCAAAGGTCTCAGTTTACCTTCTATAATTGCTGCTATAACCTTTACCACGAGGTGAAGGGCCATGTACGAATCTACATGTGTTTCCATACAGGCAGTTACCAGTCTTCAGCCAGTTACGGCACTGTGTCTAAGAGACAAATATTACCATGTAAATTTCATATTTATTTCTGGAGAAAAGATGTTGGTGGGACAAAATTAAAAATGCTACCAAAATTCCAGTTAACCTGTGATGTAATTACTCTACCAATTGTTTTTTAAAAAAATTCACAAGAAAATATAATGAGCCCATAAACCCTATTTTTCTCCTTTTTATAAAACATATTTAACAAATTTACTAAACTAACAATGCTACAATAAAACCTGCTTACTTGAATAATACCAATCAGGATTTCAGTAACAGTATTTTTACTTTTTTTTTAAGCTTTTTTTTTTATTTTTGAGGTACTAGGGGTTGAACTCAGGGCACTACGCTTGCTAGGCTGGTGCTCTACCATTTGAGCCACTCTGCCAGCCCTTGATAACAATATTCTTTTTCATGTTTTGTTTTGTTTTTTTCCCCTCCCAATGTTAGGATTGAATCCATGGCCAAGTGCATGCTAGGCAAACCCTCTACCACTGAGCCACACCCCCAACCCTTTCAATAGGATTCTAAGAGAACCTCTGTGACCATACTAGTAACAACTCACCTCTGCTGTACTGCCCGTGCTAGGTCCAAGCCTCTCAAACACACTTGGTCTTCGGGATGTGCTATCAGATATGGTCTTGGTATTTTCCACTGTGACCTTCCTCCTAATTTTTGACATTTTGTACTACTTTAGCCAAGAAAGAGAGAGAGAAAGAAACAGAGAGACAGAAACAGAGAGGCAAAATTGTAAAATTCTTCAGTTTTAAACAACTGAGCCTGTAAATTCAAAGTAGATGACCTATAGGTGATACTGTAAAATTTCAAGGATTTTCCTTAGGAGGAAAAAAGACATAGGAGCAATAATAGGTAAACAAAGATAGTATCTACTAAAGAATGCCTTATTAGTAAATTTATAATAATTTTAAAATCAATTAGCTAGAACTGTATCTGTTCTGTAGCTCTCACAGTACATTCAGCCTCAGAAAATACACTGCAAAATGTTTAGTTTACAAGTTACTTATAAATATTTAATAGCCCTATTGTTTAGGGAAGAGTTACTAGCCAACAACTGGTTAGCTGAAAAGATAGCTATCTCAAAGAAAATAGGAAAATATAATCAGGTGAAATTTTAATTGCTTGTAGACATCAGATTTTTATACAGTTTAAATGACAACAGAAGTTATGCTTCGAAAATCAGTATGGAAAATGCACAATGTGGAGTACATGCCTATAATTCCAGCCCTGGGGAGGCAGAGGAAGAAAGATAAGTTTGAGGCCACTCTGAGCTATCAAGACCTTGTCTCCAAAACAAAACAAAATAATATAAAAAATCAGTATGGGAGAGAAATAAATATTACTTATTTTCTTTACCTTATAAAGGACAAAGAAAAGCAATCTGATCAAGGATGTTTGTTTTTGGTAATACCAAAACACAAAACAAAAAACCACATTAATGTTGATAAAATGATTTTATTTCAAAATAGGACACAACTTGAAAATGTCAAAGCATTTCCTACCCGGACATGAAAGTCAAAGGTGATAAAAATAATGAACAGGCTATTTTACATTATTAGCAACAATAAAAGACAAATTGTGAAAATATTTCTAAAAAGCAAATAAAACATTCAAAACTTAAGGCTACAATAGGAAGCTAATCCAATTATGTAATTTGGGAGATTTAATTAGAAATGAAAATATTAGATAATGACAGTATGACATTCATCAGAAAACATGAAAAGTCTAGACCAAGAAATAAACCACAATGCACATTACTGCAGGAAGTGGGGAGGAACTGCATAAGAAAAAGCAAAACTGGATTATATTAAATCAAACTTTACATTACCTAAGTATTAGCAGAAATCTTATTAGTTGTCAAATGTTGTTAGAAAAAACCATGGCAGTTATAAAAGTAAACTTTCTATTTGGTATAGAACTGGTCTTTATAAAAAAAATTATGATTTTTTTTTTTTTGACGGTACTGGGGTTTGAACTCAGGGCTTATACCACCAGCCCTTTTCTTGTGGCGAGTTTTTTTGGGATAGGGTCTCGTGAACTATTTGCCTAGCCAGGCTTTGAACCACAATCCTCCTGATCTCTGTCTCCTAAGTAGCTGGGATTACAGGTGTGAGCCACCAGTGCCTGGAAAAATATTCTTTAATATGGTTTCAAAGTAAAGACCTACTACTTGAAAGGAAAATAACTGATGGTTGTAACAAATAAAACCCAAAAAATAACAATTATAAACAATGTTTGATTTAATTAGTGCTTCATGTCACATTTTGAAAAAGATCCCCAAAATGAGGATGCTTAACCAAGTGGAAAAAAAAAAAGATCCTGAATCAGGAAGAGGAAAATATGAAATGATACAATACAGTGATTTTAAACTGAAAGTTTATATTGTTCTTACTCTTAACATAAAATATAATCATTCTTTTAACACAATACTAATTAGTTCACAGTGATTCAAGGAAGCTAGAGACTAACAAGATAATTACAAAATTTTTAAAATTAGTGTAGAGCATCACATAAATGAGCATAAATTCATTCGTGTTAACAACCACTGTCCAAATAAGGAACTATATACCCAACTCGACATATTGGTGTCAGCCCTGTCAGATAATCTTTAATTTGTTTGAACACATTCTCAACCCAACTGTGATTAGAGGAAAATCTAGTAAGATTACACATGTCCATTTGATTTACTGAACTAAACTGTAAGTTGAGGAAAGTGAAGCTGAGAAAGATCTTCTAGAAAATGTAGAGCTTTGATTACTGAGAAACACACCCAACAGTTTATAATTTTATACACACACAGGATTCAGAAAGAAGTAAATGTATCACAAAACATACAGAAAAAGTATGAAAGAAAAAAAACGCATTTTAAAATTCCATTATCTATCAGTATAAAATCAATAGATGGACGTACATGGTGATCTTCAACCATTAATTCAATTTTGAAAACATTTAATAAAATTGAATGGGTTACATAACTTTCTTATAACTAGTTATCTAGAACTTGAACAAAAACCTTCTTTTCTTTATAAGTAGACCATCTCATCTCACCATACTGCCTTAAGAAAACTAAAGCTAAAAGTAAATAACAGAAAAAAGTAAATTAACCCTAACACACTGTTCAGTGGAAATGGGTTAGAGCTATAGATCTACCCCAATACGCCTCCCCTCAACCTGCCTCCCCTCCAAACACACACTACTCTCACCTCCAAAAACCATCAGCAGTATATTCTGCAACTGGGACAGCCTAGTCATTAAATCTGAAATCTGCACACTAACCTATCCTCCTTCCCTCCCTCCCAGAAACTTTACTGGCAGCTGTTGAGTCTCCCAACCTAGGGGAAAAAATGAAATGCAGTTAAGATAGACCGTTCTTTTCTGGTACAGAAGCCAACAGTACCAGGCCTTGCCCTACAAAAGCACTGCATGTTGGTATGAGATCTAAGTTACAGAAAGGGTCTACCCATGAGGTTAAAAGGGGAAAAATAAGTTTCCAACTGGAAAGCATTTTTTTTGGAGACAGGGTCTCGCTGTATAGCCCAGGCTGACCTTGAACTATGATCTTCCTTTCCTCAACCTCCTGAGTGTTGGGATTACAAATGTTTACCACTACGCCTACCTTGGAAAGAAATCATTTGATTGTCTGCTATGGTTTTGGCTGAGTGCCTCCCAAAGCTCCATATTAAAGAGTTGTTCCCCAGGGCAGTGGTACTGGGAGATGCCTAGTGGGAGGTCCTTAAGTTTAAGGTGATGGAGGTTGCCCTGAAAGCAACTGTAGCACCCATCTCTTCCTCTCTCCCTGTTTCAGCTTCCTGGCTTAGGATATGAGCAGTTTACTCTTATACACATTCCTGACATGATGCACCACCCTCCCAAGAAGCCCAAAGCACTGGGCTAATCTTGACTTGCATCTCCAAAACTTTAAGTCAAAATAAACCTTTTCTTCCTAAGTAACTGCCTCAGGTATTTTGTCATAGTAACACAAAGCTGCCTAATACATCACCCATCTAGAAACTTCTATCGGCAGGCAACAATAAAAAGTTATCTATCTCATTATTAGTTCTGAAACATTCATGAGTTTGCATAAATAACGTGCTTTATGTTGGAACAGAATATAATGTATAACTTTTAAAATCCCATTTGTTTGTAAATATAAAACCATGATACACCAGAAAAAAATTTCCTTTTCATGTATTAATAAAACTATGTAATGCAATTCAAAATTTTCAGTATATTTAAACATTTGAACAAACAAAGGAAGATAAATACCACACAAAAGAATAAAACATGGATTTGACTGAAGGATTAAAAAAACTTTAATGAGACACAAGTGCTTCAAAGTATACTAGAAAAGTTAGAAACATTAAAGTTAGAACTTAAAAGTTAGAGGAATGATTTTGTTTTGTTTTGTTTTTTGGTGGTACTAGGGCTTGAACTCATGGCCTCACGCTGGCTAGGCAGGCACTCCACCACTTGAGCCACTCCACCACAGTCCTTAAAATTAGAACTCAGAAGTTAGAAACAACAAAATAAGATAAAAATGTAAATGCTAAAGTCTTTCCTATCACAGAGACTATTCACTGAGGTCATACCAATAACATACTAATATACTCTACTCCTCTCTGAAGGTGTTTCTCCACTTTGCTTTCAAATTATTCTTTGGTTTAAGTTGTCATCACACTTCCACCCACACCATGTCTTTCCCCAAACACAGGGAAAGTGAGGTTACAATGGTCAGTGTATTCGGTTACTTCCTATTTCTCCTCTTTATTTGTAGGATAAACAAGTTTCTAGAGCTCTTTTCAATTAGAAAAAGGAAATGAAAGTCTGGGACACTAACTTTGGGTCTACTGATTTGAAACATATCAGAAGCGTCTTAAAAATGGGAACTTCTGCCCTGCTCCTGCAAGTTTGTGGTATCACAATATACTTAGAGAAAGGAGAAACACAGAGGGTCCTCTCCTTTTTGCTTGTTTGCAGTACTAGGGATTGAACCCAGGGCCTACATCATACTAAGCAAGTACTCTATTAGCTGAGCTACAACACCCACCCCAGCCTTTTTCTTTGTAATTTATTTTTAAGATAGGGGCTTGGCAACTTTGCCCAGGCTGGCCTCGAGCTTGAAATCCTTCTGCCTCTGACTCTCTAGTAGCTGGGATTAAAGATATGACCCATAACACCCAGCTGAGGAGCCTCTTTTTGAATAAGTAATTACTCTGAGGGCTAATTACTAAAATCTTGTCAGTAAAACATACTGAGAATTCAAAATGCTTGGACCAGACATATTTTGGATTTCAGTTTTTGGAAAATTTGAATGTATATAGTAAGATACTATGGGGGAGGGACCTAATTTAGCTTCATATACACCTTATACACATAACCTGAAGGCAATTTTTATACACTATGTTTACTGTGCCTGTGTTCTGACTGCAATTCTTCACATGAAGTCAGGGATGGAATTTCCATTCATGTTGTCATGTCAGTGTTCAAAAAGTTTTGGATGTTGGATCATTTCAGTCTTTGGATTTTCATATTAGGAATGCTCAACCTGTATTAATTCTAGTCTCTCCATTTCCAATATATCATCCTACTGGTTGGATAAATGAAAATGTACACCATCTTAATTTGAATGAATAGCAGCACAGTATTAGGAAATTGTCAATAATTAAAACTATATAAATGCACTAAATAGTAGCCCTATATAAATATATAAATGCACAAATCTCTACATTCTAAATGTCTAAGATTAAAATGATATTTATGAAAAACAAGGCCTCTTCACATTTCATATTCTTAAAAGAAAAAAAGTCTTTTAAAAAATTAAGTTTATTTGATGCATAGTTTGTAAGAACTTTTCAAAAAGTGCTTACTAGGGCTGGCATAATGGCTCAAGTGGTAGAGTGCCTGCCTAGCAAGCCCGAGGCCCTGAATGCAAGATGCAGTAGTGCAAAAAAACAAAAAAAGAGCTTCCTCTTGTAATAAAAAGAGCTTACTAAAACCACCTACCAGATTGTATATCTGTAGATTTAAGATTAAATTAAATTCCAAACAACTGATGTAACTAAACTGACTATGCTGGTATTATTAGCAAGACAATGCTGTTGCACTGTGCAGAAAAACAATTTGTTAAAAAGACCCTGCACAGAAAGCGATAAACAGAGCTGCTACATACAAAACCACCAAGAAAGAAAAAAAAGGCGGGACACACACACACACACACACACACCCCATATACATCCACAGCAGTTAATGGTTCAACTGCAACTAAGTATCTGGTAAAATAGCTCTACTCTACCTCTATCTCCAAATTAATCTAAATTAAGCAATTTTGTTTTCTATATGTAAGTGCCAATGTGTATTATAATATAAATTATCACTGATGACTTAACTAAAATTCTAATGATATGTAAGTTAAGATATTTCAGAATTTTAAATTTATGTTACAGGTAAGTTCACAAACATCAAAATATTCATTCAATGTTCATTTCCAATCACCAGTAATCAGAAAGTCTGTAAGAGGTGCACAGCTGATCCTCTATATGTGTGGGTCCTCTACATAGATGGGTAACAGTAAGAAAAACAACTGTTGTCTGTAATGAGTATGTACAAATTTTTATTCCTCATACTTCCCTAGACAATACATCTATTTACATAGCATTTACACTGTATTAAGTTCTACAAGCATAGAGATGATTTAAAGTATATGATATGCAAAGTTATATTTAAATACTCCATCATTTTATATAAGAGACTCGAGTATCTGCAGATTTTGATATCTGAACCAATCCCCTATGGATATCTGGAGTCAACCGTACATTGCTAAAACTGGATGTTACCAGACGCACAAAGTGAAAGTCTTAGTTTCAGAATACGGTATTTAGACACAGTCTGTTGTTAAAACTGTCATCTGCTATAATCTAAGTAAGAAATTGGAAATTATTTGAAAATCTACAGACTGTTTACACAAAACTGTCCAAAATATTGTCGTTTAGGTACTAAGCCAGTAAGTCAAATATTACAGAACTAGATAACACCACATAGGACAAACTGAACTGCATGAGCACTGGATTTACTGCATCAGTATCCTTGACTTTAGAAACTTAAGGTGTGAAGATATTTTCCAAACTTTTAAAATTAACTTCTTCAAAAATCTAAAAACCTGAAGAGATTGCACAAACCCACAATCCTCAAAGTAGTTCGAATTATCTGGATCCTCCTAATATAACCAAATAATTTAGGTTACCACCTTCCATAAACAAGATCCTACCAATATCACTCAAGTGGTATCAACTTTGAATGATTTTCTAGACACATAAATTATGTTAACCTATTTAGAAAAAGATGCTAAATGTCAAACCTTCTTTCCTCCTTCTGCAGCTTCTGACAAAATAATTACCAAACTATTTACTTTCTTGCCAAAAGTAACTACCTAGGAAATGTGAAGATAAAGTAGCACTCCTCAATCCCCAGGACCTAAGTCTTTATTTCTGCCAGGAAATATGTGAGACCAAACACAATCATAAGGAAGACCCCCTTTGGTCTATAGATCTGGAATGCGTAAAGAGGAAGACTGAAATCTAAAACCATGTGCCTGCACGGTTCCAAACGCGAATATGACGCGAGGCTTCCCTTGCCTGGATCAACTAGTTCAAGTTGACTTGCCCGCTTAGACAAACACCAAAATCCTAACTAGTGCAAGAAACAAGGTCTGAGCGCTGAGAGTTACTGCAGAGGGAAGAGTGGGATGCTCACGCGGAGCTCTAAATCCCAGCATTAACCCAAGTAAGGATGGAGGACCGATAACTCAGGCAGCCCGTTACCGGCCCGGATCCACGTCTCTTTCCGAGATATCCACACCAATTCCCCAAGCGCTTACCTCCTCCCCAAGCTCCCTTAAGTGCAGACTGGAGACGTCACCGCCGCCTCCGCTCCGAGGAGCGGGGGAGGCGACTCTCTGTCCCCGCGCCTGGCCCCGGGAGGACGACGAGGAGAAGGAGGTGCACGCGCGGCTCCCGGGAACCGGCCCTCGGCTAGCGAGCGGATCCCGGGGCGGATGAGAAGCGGAACTCGCCCTCCGGTTCGCCAGGATCAAGCGAGACCCGGACGTAGAAAGAAACAACCAAGAGACTAGCGCGTAAGAAAAGGCAAGGAAAACTCTACCAGGCCGCTAGGAGGAACGCGTCGAAATGCCGCCGGAAGTTAGGGGTTTGCCCTGTTCCTCTATAGACGCAGGCAGCTTCCGGCGCCGGATTAGTCGTCAGCGCGCAGGCGCCTTTTCTTCGGGGACACGCCCCCTGGGCGTGACGTCGGCCGAGTAGGCGGGGCCAGAGCGTTCGGGGCCGCAGAAATCTTTAAACTGCGCTGTGAGGAAATTGGGAGCTGGGGAGACCTAAATTCCCAATTATTGTAAATTTAAGAGCAATACTTTCCCCCTTTTATTGCACAATTTCCCACAATAAACAAATGCCACGTTAAGCAAAATGCTACATTTATTGTTGAAAGTTAACTACAGCCATTCAACAGCTGCATGGTTTGGGGCGGTGTTTGTCCTGTGCCTGACATCTTCCCCTTTCTTGACTTTCGTCCTAATATTACTGTAGAGCAAACGGAATACACGGGTATGTTTTCAAAGGCTCAAGCAGAAATTTATTGAAAATTTGTGGAATAGAAATCTCTAATGTACTCCAGACCATTCCTTTTGTTGCTTAGAATCCAATGATCTGCATGAAACTAGTTATTAAAATTGCTTGAGATAGCTAGTCAAACATGAGAAATCAAGAAAAAAAAATAAGCACCTAGCCTCTTACAATTAAAAAAAAAGTAGACATACACATGAAACCTTCATTTCAAAATGGCATGTATCTTGTTCTTTGATAAAAACCAAGGAATAGGAAAACCCTTTACCAAAACTACTGACCAAACTTTAAAAGAAGAAACTGCTAACAACAATTTGGTCTCGCTGGAATTAACAATATGAGAGCAGAGTGAAAAAATCAAGGGCGTTAAACATTCCTGATGACGTGCGAAGCTATTTCAAAGACAGCCGCAAGAGCTTCTGTACACGTGGGTTTAATGTAACGCTCCGGCAGCAAGAATCCGTATTTGCCTTTATCTCGAAGTTCAATGGTAAATGAATATTTGACGCCCAAATCATAGATCCAGTCATCAGAACCTCCAGGAGCCAGGTCTAAAAGAAGAAGAAGGGAATTATATTTTGAAATACAGGTATTTCAAATTAACAAAATGGAATTTTTTTTTCAAAAGTGAAAATAACTGCTTTCTTCTGATTGTTAAGTAACTGGAATTTCTTGCCCAAGAATTTTGGCGATTGAAAGGAAAACAGTATAAGGAAAGAAACAAAAATTACTTATAACTTTACCATAATCCTACCAAGGAGTGACAAGTACCAGTAACGTTTTAGTGCATTTTTTTCAGTGCATGAATTTGCTTAATCTTTTTACTACATAAATAAAATCACATTATACGTGCTGTTTTGTAGTAATTCTAAACATAACCATTGTAACATTTCCAAATGTAGTGTTACTGAGTTTGAATCTATATCATTTGCAGTGATCTCATAGCATTGTGTTGTAAAGCTACATATAATTGATTTATAAATATTTATTTACTTGGGTACTCTTATTGTCTCCCCCAATTTTTTTTTCAGTTTTACTGTGACATCTTTATTTTTTTTCTTTTATTCATATATGCATACAATATTTGGGTCATTTCTCCCTCCTTTCCGCCCTCCCACCTTCCCCCCTCTCTACCAGGCAGAAATTATTTTGCCCTTATCTCTAGTTTTGTTGAAGAGAGAGTATAAGCAATAATAGGAAGGAACAAGGGTTTTTGCTAGTTGAGATAAGGATAGCTATACAGGGAGTTGACTCTCATTGCTTTCCTGTGCATGTGTGTTACCTTCTAAATTAATCCTTCTCAAACTAACATTTTCTCTAGTTCCTGGTCCCCTTCTCCTATTGGCCTCTGTCACTTTAAAGTATCTGCATTAGTTTCTCTGTTGAGGGCAACAAATGCTATCTAGTTTTTTAGGTGTCTTACCTATCCTCACACCTCCCTAGTGTGCTGTCGCTTTATCATGTGATCAAAGTCCAATCCCCTTGTTGTGTTTGCCCTTGATCAAATGTCTTCATATGAGGGAGAACATACGATTTTTGGTCTTTTGGTCTCCCCAAATTTTTAACTAATATAAATAACTTTTCCAGGGAGCACCCTTGTTTATAAATAATTGCTTGTTATTTTAGAATGAGCATCCTAATTTATAAATAATTGCTTGTTGGTTTCTTTAGAATATTCTCTATAGAAGTAGATGTGCTGGTCTAAGAGTGTGTGCTTTTCAGTTATAACATGTCCTTCAATAGACTTCAAAAGAATTGAACCAGTTTATACTTCTCTAGAGGTATGAATATGCCCACTCCTCCTCATGGACCACCAAAGGGAATTAGGCATTCTGACAATTTTTTGCGTGAAAGCTTATATCCAATTGTCTTATATGTTTCTTTATTATCAGTGGCTTGCATGTTTTGTTTGATATTTTTGTTGCCCATTTTTATATTTTCTATCAATCATTCTTGCTCTTTATGAGATACCAGATCTCATATATATATATGTATATACATAGAATAAATACAAATAATAAATATAAATGGAAATATATGAAAATACAATTTATATGATAAACACAAATGCAATTATATAGAATATATACAAATAGTAAAGCATATATAATAATATAAAAGAATATTTGTATATCTTTTTTTGAGACAGGGTCTTGCTGTGTAGCCCAGACCGGTTTCCAACTTACCATCCTCCTGCCTCAGCCTCCTGAATGCTAGGATTACAAGCATGCAGCACCGTGCCTAGCCTTACTATTCCCTTCTTTTGATCTGTCTCATCCAGGCTCAAGTCTACATTGTCCTAATTACCATAGGTTTATAATGTGCTTTAATACCTCATTGGGTTGAGAAAGGTCTCTTATTAGTCTTATTTTCAGTATTTTGCAAGCTCTTTATCAAATTTATTGTTTCAAATGAACTTCAGAATCATTTGAGTATTCATTGGGATTGCATTAAATATGCAAATTAATTTATATATTGCCCTCCTACCCAAGAACATGTAGGCTTCTCCTTTTGTCTATTAGGAGATTTTTCTAGGTTTTTTCATGCAGGTCCTATATGATTTATCATGTATCTGTGTACATCCAGACACATATACACTTAACAGTGAATTCATGTGTATATATCTGTAAGTATGTATATGTATGTATGCAGGTATATATAATGTATTTTTAATAAAGGAGCTATGAGATCTTTTTCCTATTTTATTTCCCATCTGATATTGTATATCTAGATCATCTATATCTATATCTATATATATACATGAAGTTCTAGATTTGTGTATATTTATTTCACAGTTGACCACCTTAACACTTTATTACTAATATGTTTTGGTTGATTTTTCTATAATTTTCCAGGTAAAAAAATTACATAACATGCAAAGTATGACAATTTTTGCTTACAAGGTTGTTTACTAAGGTGATGTTTTTATTGAAAAATATCCATCAGCAATGGATTAAATTATTCACTCATTCAGCAAATATTTCTGATGGCTCTGATCAGCACCTGGCATTTCTTCCTCTAGCCTTTCTCCTGGGCTTGCACATATATGTAATACATGTATGCAGATGTGTCCTGGAAGAATGCAGCTGCAGAGACTGACTGCTTTCATCCTAACAGGAGGATGCTCTGTAAACTCCTCCAGCCCAGAGGCACTGCAGTTAATGCTCTGGGGATAATAACAGAGAAGAAGATGGGAACCATTAGAGCTCCTAATTGTGAAGGCAAGTTGTGGATTTCTTTGTAACATGATGAGGACCTGCATCAGCAAAGGAAGCAGTGGACCAGTGACACCATGGGACAGAGATACCATGCAGTCTAATTTAGTGACAATTTGGGGTGGTTGAGGAGAAAGGAAAAGGGAGGTTGTGGACTTCCTGCTATTGGACATCAGTGCTCAGCAATTTGACTATTTTTATATCCATGGAGGCCATACTTATTAAAGAAAACTCTGGGACTTAAAATAAATTGTCTCACAGCCTTTCCCAGTGCCTTGATACAGTACATTACACCTTTATTTGGCAACTGCTTACCAAGTGGCTTTCCCAGAAATGTCACCAACACAGAAAAGACCTTCTAGGGCCACCTTAGCTACAGAGCTTCTCTCAACTATAGTCACTCTCAAACCTATAATTCTATTTTGTTTTCTTCAGAGCACTTGATGAAGTTATACTGTATTTTACCACTTGTTTTTATCAGGACTTGGTACACTTTTTCTGAAAAGGACAGGATAGTGAGTATTTTAGATTTCATCTCTAATACAATTACTCAGCTGTGCTGTCATGAAAGTCATCATACATAATATGCAAATGAATTAGTATGCCTGTATTCCAATAAAACTTTACTTAGGGAAACAAATATGCCTATGAGTTTCATATAATTTTTATGTGTCAAAGTTTTAATTCATTTTTTCAACCATTTTTTAGGTGGTATTGGGGTTTGAACTCAGGACTTCTCACTTGCAAAGTAGGTGCTCTACTTCTTAAGCCACACCTCCAATCTGCTTTGCTCTGGTTATTTTGGAGATAGGGTCTCTTGAACTATTTGTCCGGGCTGGTCTGACCTGAGAGCCTCCTGACCTCAGCCTCCTAAATAACAAAGATTACAGGTGTGAGCTACTGGCACCCAGCATTTTTCACCCATTTAAAAAGTGGGATTCCAACAAGTGGATTGGACTTTGATCATATGATAAAGTGAGAACACAAAAGGAAGGTATGAGGATAGGTAAAACACCCAAAAAACTAGATAGCATTTGTTGCCCTCAACTCAGAGAAACTAAAGCAGATACTTTAAAGCAACTGAGGCCAATAGTAGAAGGGAACCAGGAACTAGAGAAAAGGCTAGTTCGAGAAGAATTAACTTAGAAGGTAACACACGTGCACAAGAAAGCAATGAGAGTCAACTCCCTGTATAGCTATCCCTATCTCAACTATTACTATTGGCCCTTCCTATTACTGCTTATACTCTCTCTTCAACAAAACTAGAGATAAGGGCAAAATAATTTCTACCTGGTAGCGAGGGATTAGGGGTGGTAAGGGAGGGGGATGTTAAGGGAGGGGGCAGGGGAAGGGGGGAGAAATGACCCAAACATTGTATGCACATATGAATATGATAAAAAAAGAGAAAAAGACCAAAAAAAAACCAAAAACTGTTCAATTTAAAAAAAAAAAAGTGGGATTCCATTCTTAGCTCAAAGGCTATGTAAAAGCAAGCAGTGAGCTGTATTTGGCCTTCAGGGTATGGTTTGCTGACATCTATTTATATGTTTATTTTCTGTTCCTCTGATTCCATCTACATTCCAGCTTCGAAAGTAAAATCATTGCCTATCATCCCACTGGGATACATAGGAGTCCCTTAATAAGTATCCTCAAGCAGAAATTCATAAAAAAAATTTGTTGAGCTTGCCACATATGCGTCTCATCAGTGTGATACACACAAATGACATTTAACTGTAGTGTTTTGTGAGCTATATTCTAGAAAACAGGGCATCACTAAAAAGCATCTAAGATAAATGACACCCCCAAGATTTGCGTGGTACACAGCATCCACGGCCACATGCCCTGGCCATGAGCATCTTGCACACTCTTTTGATCCTTTATGACTTTTTTCTTTACAATTCTGTAATCCCTGAACTATCATGATAAGTGTAATTTCTTAAATATCACCTTGATTTCTTTTTAATGTATTCCTTCATTAATACAGCTTTTTTTTTTTCTTTTTTTTGGCAGTACTGGGGCTTGAGCACAGGGCCTCGTGCTTGCTCGGTAAGCACTCTACCACTTAACCCACTTTGCCAGCTGTTTTGTGCTGGGTGCTTTCGAGATAGGGTCTAGTGGACTATTTGCCTAGGCAGGCCTGTGATCTTCCTGATCTGTGTCTCCTGAGTAGCTAGGATTATAGGTGTGAGCCATCGCCGCCTAGCAATACAGCCTTTTTCAATAGCCACAGTCATTATGCTTTTGTTTCTAATGGTTATAATTCAATTGTTTTACATGTGACTCTCTTTAAAAATAATTTGGAAAAATTAAATCTACACAGAAAATACAGATTTCTTTAGTACCCCCATGGTTTTTCAATACCAAGAACCAATATGGGACTGGGGATATAGCTCAGTGTTAGAGAACTCACCTAACATGCAAAAGGCTCTGGCTTGAATCCTAGCACCAAAGAGAAAGGAAAAGGGAGAAGGAATACTTACATAAAGTCTCTGAGCCGCTGCCATGTGTATACCTGGTATTTTTATTAATGCTCTCAATAGCACGAACTGCTTCACTGGCCACTAGAGACTAGAAACAATAGCATATGGAATTTGGTTAATGTGCGGCTTTGAAACAGAAGAGATAGAAGTTTCTAGAAACACAATTAAATGAACTGCATCAAAATGCATGTGTGAAAAATCTGAAATTCATCCAAAAAGTAAGTTACGAAGGAGAATACATTAACTAAAATGATGTTTTTCATTTTAGGGCAATCAGAGCTGGGTTGCTTTAAGTGTGAATTCTTCCAATACATTGACATTTTTATTTAAGATGTATAAAAATTCTCACAGGGATTTTCAGGAATTCATTTACTATGTAAAATGAAATATAGCTATATTTAAGAGGCTTGGAATTATTCCATTCCTAGACAAAATTATCAACAAACTTTAGATTCAACTTCTCTAAACATACACTGCATGCATGATTCACTTCCTGTCCTTCTCAACAAGCTGTGGGGGTGGGGGGGGATGGGAGGTGGGTGTGTTACAGGACTCGAGCATGCTAGGCTCTACCTCTGAGCCACACCTAAAATCTGTTTTCTTCTTGTGTAAAATGTCTAATGACTTCCAAAGACACATTAAATAAAAGATCATGCCCTAGGTATGGAGCAGGATAATAACTAAGTTCCCTGTTTGACTATATGTCAAACCGACCTACAGCCCTTTTCTGACGTTCCACTTAACCCAGATCTTCCCTGAAACCAGAACTGGCAACATAGTTTTCACTCTCACCCTCCTGAAAAACCCAGAGGAATACTCTGGATATTATGTTGTGCCATTCCTTTGTTCAAAAATTACATTTTAACAGAACCCCACTGTCTAAGTAATAAAATACAAAAGTATTCTGACATTCAAAATGCCATTCCCAGCTGACCTCATCTACTTCCGGAGATGTCACCCTCCAATCATGTACCCTCATGGTCCCCTGAGCATTCTTCCTGTGGGAAATGTCATCTCCTTTGCACAGAAGGTCCTCCCTTCCCTATAGAAATCTTTTGATGTCTGACTGAAATGGCATCTGCTCCTTGATGTCAACAGCACTTCACATCATTCTTCCTTTACAGCACATTAACCTTAATGAACTATAAGTTCCTCCATGATGGGGTTCACCTGATCCCATTACTTATCTTAGCGTGTCCCTCTGACTGAGTTGGAGGCCACCCCATTCCAGTTAGCAATGAGTTCTTCCATTTGTGCCACTTATTTTGGAGGGACCATGAGTCACTTGAGTCCAGCTCTTTGTGATACTTGCTTATGGCACAGCTCCTAATCATATAGAATTATCCTAAAAGATAGGGACTTAGCTGTTGCTTCTTTCAATGTCTATTGGATAGTATTTTACACAAAATGACTCTGAACAAGCACTTGTGCTGATAGCAATTAAAAAATAAGACAAAATTAGATTCATTCTGCTTCTAAATCATGATAAATACACTTTTGTTGCTTCAAAGATAATACCAATGAAGATTTCCTTTTCTTCTTTGGGAAGAAAAAAAAGAGTTGTGTTTACAACTCGTGTGTTCATGTAAATGGGGTGTTTTCAGAAAATGAAAATAATACTTTATTTGTCACCAATAATTGCTAGCCCCTCTAATGTGGCTATATGTTTTTATGTTAAGGGAGCTGAAAAAAAATCTAGATAGAGATCAGACCATGCCAAAGCCAAAAATGCTTCCATTGTCTGGAAATCATCTGGGATGAAGATTTGAGTAAGCCTAGTTACAATCTATCAGGAGCCCTTTACCATCAACCCAGACACAGCATCTGGGACCAAAGAGTTGTGAGCGAGTATCAGATTATGTGGGTCCTCTTTGAACTTCCTGTATTGCCCACCACATTTCCAAAAAAAAAAAAGGCTCAGCTCAATATAGACATTATAGATTGTTTAACATCACCAAACCCTTGGGGTTAGGGTTAGAGAGGACAGTGCATACACAGTGCCCACTGCTGACACTACAATGACAGTACAGTGCCAGGACTCAATCTGTGGTATTCTGTCATAAAAGCCTAGTGATCACTGTGAAGTCCTATAATTTCATAGACTCCTATCCTTGCCTATATGGCTTCATAGGCAGATCAGGTCGGGTGGAATTGCTCCCTCCTGATCTTCAGGGAGTTTGACATTTTCTTAAGTAAGCTACCTGCTGAGATTATTGCTCATATCTTCAGGATCCCTTTGTGATCCCTGCAACCAAGGTGACTCCTGACAGTTAGACCATGATGTAAAGCATCTATCCATTTGTCTTGTAAAGGGGAATTCCCACCCCCCCCCATGGTTTTTGATTCTTCCACTAAGTGCTATTTCTGAAATGCTAAGAAAAAATAATTAAGTAGCACTTACCAGTTCCTCATGGTCTTTGCTTTTGCTTCTGTTATAAGAATATGGAAACAGTATATGCTGGGAGTATGAATGCATGCTGATGTATGCTTTAATGTGGTTGATATTTCTTCTCAAGAAATCAGCCACTGCCTTCACTTCTGGCTCGGACTCAGGATAAAGCCCACAGTAGGTTTCAGAGCATGAAAAACTTGATGCGCCTTTCTCTGTGGTTAAATTGATAAAGTGGGATATAATGAAACACACATAGTACTGTAAATTATGATTTCCTGACCATGGTCCCCTAATATCTATGCTACAGTATATTTAGATAAATGGATGAGGGAGAGCTCTTTATGAAACATATTTCTGATGTCCAGTAAATGTTTGTGTTTCTTCTGAAGTTAAATATTTATACAATACATAGCAGACTTTCTAATGGTCATCCCAGACCCTGTCTTCCCATGTTGCCTGGGGGCAGCCATCTTGCAACCTTGAGAAAGCAGTCAGAAGAGTCCCAGAGATGCCAGCCCTGCTTCCCAATTTCTGGTTATATGAGGACCAGTAATCACATTTCCTTTAATTACTATAAATTTCTTTTGATATTTGCAGTTTAAAAATTACTAATCAGAATCAGTAGACTCCATAAAAGAAAGACCTCCCTCAGGAACTTAGACTAGACAAGTCTACCTCTAGCATTACTTTTAACTTGCTAGTGCTGATTCGTAAATAAAATGGGTTGGTGATGTTTTTGCCAAAATAATGTTGATTTATTCACTTGAGAGATTATAGTACACATCCCTTAGCCTGCCTCGCAGTGTTTCTTTCTTTGTCCCTAATTCACAGGGGTAGAGCCCCAGAAAGCCACATCTAGCCATGTGTACCTATTTTCAAAAATACGGATGATATAAGTTCATTGCTCAATTTAGCTTTGTTTTGTAGCTGTTTATTAAATGTGGGATTTTGAAATATAATGTTGGGGGTGAGGAGGAGAAAAGGTGAACACCTACATCTCTGACAGCAGACTGTCTTCAAGTGCCAAATCAATATTCACTGAGTACCATAAGTATTCAAATCAAAGAAATTGCCACTGAGCTTACTTTTATATTATTTTTTACATTTTTGTTATTTTTTAATATTTACTTATGTTTTTTAGGAAATAAACAACCTGTTAAGAAAGTGAATCGTGAAAACAAAAGAAAAACATTTTCAAACACTACAAAAGTACAGATTTATCTGTACAAGTAGTCCTCCTTTAGCCAGGTCTTTGATATGCTAATGATGAACATTATTTATTTATTAAAGCCAGACCCTTGACAGTCACTTCTTTATTCTTCTAACATAATAGAAATTTTTAATTTTGAAGTTAGAAGGGACTTTTAAGAACTAGTCCAACCTTCTACTTTAAAAGATGAGAAAACAAGCAGGACACCAGTGACTCACACTTGTAATCGCAGCTTCCCAGGGAGGCTGAGATTAGGAGGTTTGCAATTTGAAGCCAGCCAGCACCAAAAAGTTTGTGAGAACAATGGAGGGAAGTTTAAAATAGAAGAATAGAGGTCCAGGCTTTCCTGAGCAAAAAACGAGACCAAAAATAGCCAGAGCAAAAAGGGCTGGAGTCTTGGCTCAAGCAATAGAGAACCTGTCTAGCAAGAGTGAAGCCCTAAATTCAACTCCCAGTACTGTTGAAATAAATAAATAAATAAATGATTTTTAAGATGAGCAATCAGCAGGGAGGAAAGATTAAAGCAATTTGCTGACTCAATGTTTACGGCATTACATTTATCTCAGCAATTTATTATTTAGGTTAGTCCCTACTTTAGAGAGAGGCTCCCCGATAAGTAGTTTTAATTCATGGGCTTTTCTCACTGTCTAATGAAGAGACTTTGCTAGAAATCAAGCAAAGAACCTACCACACCAGTGTTTGGAAGCAAAGTTCCTGTTCAGGTCTGTTCCAATGCACAGATTGTTTTTGTGGAGAGAACGGTTCTTTCTCCACATTCGGTTCTAAATAAACAAAACAAGAACAGATAACCAGGGTGGCCATGTTTGTAGCTCCAAGAAAGACATGAACTTAACGCCCAAGAGGCCAGGATTGGGTTTCTCTCCTTTAACGCCAACCCCTTCCATTGCGTCATCCCTTTCACATGCCCCATTTCCATCCAGGCCCCACTTATGTCTACTCAAATTATTTATGAGCCAAACAAAATGGTAGTGTTTGGTGAATGTTGATCTATACAAATAACAAATCACAGTTGGTTCCACTAGACTAATTATTAGCCTTCTTGTTTAGTTTTTCTCTAAATTAATTTCATGTACAGAATCATTTTGAACTCCTTCAAAAGAAAAGCAAAATAGATTTGTGTCTAAATTCAAAATTATGAGGCATGAGTTTTAAAGCTTTTTTTGTGTTGTGTTTATTTTTTAAAGAGCCTATTTTTTTTTGAGATACATTCTGAAATATTTATTAATGAAATGATGATATGGTGTCTGGGATTTGCTTCAAAATAACATGGGCAAGTTAGAAGTGATTGGAGGGTTTAAATGAAGAAGTCTAGTCCTGAGTTGTGTTACAGTTTGGATCTTAAATGTCCCCCCAAAAGCTGATGTATAAAGGCTTGGTAGCTGGTGCTATGGTTGTCAGTGGGATCTCTAGGAGGCAAGACCTAGAGAAAGGAAGAGATGTCATTTTTGGGAATACCCTGAGGGCATTGGGGGATTTTGGGACCCTGGCCCCTCCCTCTCTCTCACTCTGCATCCCAGCCATGAGGTGAGCAGCTTTGCTCCACTGCCATATTCCTACCATGGTGTTCTGCCCCACCATTGGCTCAAAAACAATAGAGCCATTTGGCCATTGACTGAAACCTCTGAAACCATGAGGCCAAATAAATCTGTCCTTCTCGTAAGTTTTTTATCTCAGGTATTTTGTCACACTGACAGAAAGCTAATTAACACAAGTTGATTATAGTTTAGACTGTGTGATGGGTACATAGGAGATTACAATGATATCCACTTTTATGTATGTTTGAAAATTTTCATAATAGACATTCAATTTTTAATAAGACCTTGTGCCAAGATCTAGATTCTATGAGTATTCAACCTCACTATCTTGTAACCCCCACAAGGTCTTATTTTGTTTTCTTTGCTTTCACCTACCTTTTTCCATGTGTAGTCGTAACCATCCACATTAGCCACTGGCATGACATAGAAATCCATGTGCTCCAGAAGATTAACGTGCATCTTCTCTTTCCCATAGAATTGAGTCACCTACAAATTAAGCCAAGTATGTTCAGTAACATCTCATTTTAAGTCTCTTCTGAACTTAGTCTGGTATATTTAAATGTATTTTTTCTTTCTTAAATCATTTGGCATATTTCAATGTGCAGATATAGCTTTCAGGAACAGTATTAATTTCTTAAAAGGACTGAATTTAAGGCACTCTGCTACCAAGAGGAAGTGAATGCCTTACACATGGCACAAATAGTCTCCCCATTTAATTAAGGCAGAAAATTGAACCACATATTCTAAACTTTCCTTCAAAAAACAAAAATATTTCTTTGTTAGAGCCATAAGACTACAAAGATTTAAGAAAACAAAAACTTACACATCAGTCTCTTTTTCAATAATCTGCATTAATCAGAGTTTAAACTGAATTTGTCTTATCCCTTGATCTCATTAGATGGTATTTCTACATTGTCCTTGGAATTATTGTGAAGCTTAATTTTTTGCCAGAATTGAGTGTGTTCCCAGCATCTAGCCATCTGGAAGGCAGCTATGCTCACCGCTATACCATTCATGCACTCTCCATCTAGTTATATAAAAATCTGTGGAGGTTTTTTCCAGGCATTTGCTCTGAGTTTCTAATACACATCATCTGAAATTGGTTCCTCTCTGCATTAGCTTATACTCGATGGAGGGTCACATGATCCAAGAGTCCCCACATCAGTCACCCCAAAGTGACCAATATGCAGGCAGGAGAACCACAAAGACAAGTCCTGCCTGAATAAATCATTTCCCCTAGCACTAAGCTTTGGTTTAAATTTTTCATTTGTGGCAACAGTGATACATTTAATTGTGGATTAATTTATAATTGTTGCATTAAGCTTTGCTCCTAAGTTATTTGTAAACAATGGTTTTCATTAGGGACAAAAGAAAAATATCTTTTAAACCCTATCTGACCTATAACCAAAATTTCACCATTTCTCTCTAAATATTTAAAATACTGTATCCATATTTTCCTATAACAATAGCAATAGTCATATTAAAATTCTTTTCATGGATTATCATTTATAAAACATGAGAGAAATGAAAGAAAAAGTACAAGATGGTTTTTGGGTTTTTTTTTAAAGTCTACTATAAGCCAGAAGCAAAACATTAATGAAAAGAAGCAAAACTTATAGAATGAGAAAAACCATCTTTTCATAGTTGAACAACAGTTAAATATATTTTTATGATACAAATTTGAAAATTTATTTTGGTGTCATTTTCAATAAGAATGCAGCATTTATACTTAGAATATCAGGAGAGCCTATTACTCGCAAAATTATAAAATATGTCATTTTAATCGTTTTGCTTTGTTTTGTTTGCTTTTTGAGACAGGATTTCACTATCCAGTCCAGGCTGGCCTAGAACTCCCTATGTACCCAGGCTTGCTCAAAGTTACGATCCTCCTGCGGAACCCCACCTTCATGTGTGGCCTCATTTGCAATCCCAAGGAACATAGTGGCTATTTTTCTTTAACAGCTTTATTGAGATGTGATTGACATACTGAGGTAGGATAGATCAGAGAAAATGAGGCATGAGGAACAGGAGCCAGGACTTCATAAACTGTATTAATGAAGAGCTTGATTAAAAGCACACAGGCAGTATCTTCTTAAACTTTACACTCCTCACTACCCTGCAGCATATACTTAAAAAAAAAAAAGTAGCAACTCTCTCCTTTTGACCTTGAATGCTTGCCCAAATGATGATCACACTCTGGGAACTGAGCAAGAATATCTTTTTTTTTTTTTGGTAGCATTGGGGTTTGAACTCAGAGCCTCACACTTGCTAGGCGGGTGCTCTACCACTTGAGCCACTCCACCAGCCCAGGAATATCTTAAAGACACTTACCCTGGGGAAAAACATTTGGTAAAATGACTCCTTTGTGCAACAAAGTGTTTGCAAAGAAGGAAAACAGTATCTTAAGGAAGGACACCTGTCTTAAAGTGAGTATCTGACAAAATACATCCTTTTTTAAAAGGGATGCTCAGACATGTATGTCACAATGACCCAAATTTAGTAAACCGACCACACTTGGTATGTCCAGGCCCAACTGGTAATGTCAAAAACATTGAAAAATTAATTGAATAATTAATTGAATAAACCATGTGTCCAAACAAAGGGGAACACTCATCCTAAGGTGAATTTAAGCCATACCCCCAACTCACTTTTTCACCATAAGTACCCTTGATGTTAGAGCACTCAGGACACCTGCCAACAGATGTGCCCCACTCATGTCTCAGTTGTGTACTATCCTTTGCTTTCCTTTGCTTTATTTACTAAAGAACTTTCTTGGTCTCTATCTCAATGCATCCTAAAATCCTTTCTTGTAACAGCATCATGAACTCAGAACAAAAGAACCAAGTTGAGGTCTCCTTCCTTTTGGACATCTTCCTGCAGCCTCACTGGTTGCAGTAACTGTACCAGAAAATTCAGTTTTTAAAGTATGAAATTTGGTGGTTTTCAGTACACTTATGAAGTTGTGCCATTATCACCACAATCTCATTTCAGAACATTTTCATCACCTTCTCCCAAGCCTCCATGACCATAAGGAGTCACTCCACATTCACCTCTGCCCCACAACCCCCAGCCTCTGTCTGTCTTTCTGTCTCTATGGATTTGCCTATTCTAGACATTCATAGAAATAGAATCATAAAATGTGTAGCTTTTCGTGCATGGTTTCTTCCACTTAATATAATGTTTCCAAGATTCATCTGTGCTGTAGCATGAATCAGTATTTTATTCCTTTTCAATGCTAAAGGATATTTCATTGTGTAGATACACAATTTTGTTTGTCTACTTATAAATTGATAGACTTTCCCCAATATTTGACAACTATGAATAATGTCACTATAAGTGTTTGTAAACTTATGTCTATGTTCAATTGCCTTGGGTATATAACTAGGAGCAGAATTTCTGGATCATATGGTAACTCTACATATAACCTTCTGAGGAACTTCCAAATTATTCTCCAAAGTGGTTGTACCATTTTATAATCACAATGGCAATGAATAAGCATTCCAATGTTCCACATCTTATTATTATATAATCACTTATTATTGTCTGTATTTTTATTTTAGCCATCCTGGTGGGTTTGAAGTGGTATTTCATTTGGCTTTGATTTGCATTTTCCTAATGAACAACGATATTGAGCATATTTCCATGCACCATTTCAATGGCCATTTGTGTATCTTCTTTGAAAAACAGTCTTTTCAGGTCCTTTGCCCATTTTAAATTGGGTTATCTACCTTTTTATTGCTAATTTGGAAGAGTTCTTTTTATATTTTGAATGCCTTTTATCGTATATTTAATTAGTTAAAAAAATTCTCCCATTCTGGGTGCAGTCTTATTTTCTTAATGGTGTCCTTTGAAAAACACAAAAGTTTTTAATTTCTGTGAAGTTTCAATAACTCATTATCTCTTTTTTTCTTTGTTGGCTTGTGTCTGGGGTCATATCTAATAAGTTATTATTTACCCAAGGTGATAATGATTAATTATTCCTCATCCATGCAAACATTTTAAAAGCTAAACATTTTATTTTTTTTCCTTCTCTAGTGGTTTTAACCATTATGAGAGTCAGCTGAGGCAGGCCAGTATGGAAATTCTTAAATGTCCATAGAACAGAACTTAGTGATTACATTGACTTGGGCCACAAAAATCTGCCTTACAGTGTTGGGGCAAAATACTCTACTATAAGATCCTTGAACTGTATTTTCTTCCCCATTGTATTTCCAGGATCTAAGAGGCAACTTATAAATATTTGTGGAATAAGTAATTTAATCTTAGGAACAGTCAGCAAGGGGATAGGGTAGAGGGTAAGATATATAACAGGAGGGAAAGGGTATGAGGTGCAGAAGGACAGCCATTAGGAACAGTATGAGTTATTGGAGTTTCTGGACCTTTTCAGACTCAGTGATAGGTGAAAAATAAGTGTTCTTTTTGTCTTGCTTGCACATTGCACTCTCCACTAACGGTGGCTCCCTTCATTAACACTACCCAGCTTGGGTAGTCTTCAAGATTATCATAGGCCGGTGGCTGTGCAAGGGTCTGGTCAATTGGAACCAATTTCATTTGGTCAGGGTGGTACCAATAGTGGTTGGAAACTTTTCAGTGGGCTCAGTGACACTGCAGCTGCCATTGGTGGGAAGGAAGGTGGAAAGGCAAGCGAAGGTGGGTAAGGATATTGCATTTGTCAAAAGCCAGTGGAGGCAGGGATAGTTTTACTACTTATGTACTTCATTTGATAAGAGGAATCTGAATGCCAAGTTCTTAATTTCCTAGCTCATTTATGTTGTATTATTGTTTATCTGGACTGTGATAACCATTATCTGAAGGACCCATTTCTTGAGTTACTTTTCCAGTGGCATGACTATATAAATCAGTATAGATGACATGTTTCCCATTTTATAGGAGTTGAAGCAGATTTGTACTGTTTTCATTCATTATGGAGGTTTATAGTCATTCTATTTTTTTATTATTATGGCACACTATTTGTCTTACAAATGGCTTTTTTGATGTCAATCCCTGTTTCAGGGACAAAGCCCTTTATTAAGACATATGGAAAAGCATTATCTTCTCTGTAAGGGTACACTTCATTTTCAGTGCCCAAGGGCAGAATGTGGCAAAAGATGTCTAGCTGATGCAAATAATAATAATAATAACAATAATAATAATAATAAACACATTAGGACCAAGCTTAGGTAATTGCCTCAGACATTTCTGCTATGTAGTAAATATATTATAATCAGCATACTATTTCTTAATTGCCTTCCTGTGTGAACATTGTAGCTTCCCAAGCCTCTCTTCCAGATCTTGAGTCAAGAATCTATTTTAATTGTAGTCCAGTTGATTTTGATGTCGATGATCTCAGCTCTCATCTTGAGAACTGGTCTAGCGGAATGTGAATACTTACATAACCTATGAACCACAAGCAGAAAGCAGGAGAGATCCATTCTCTGGCATGGATTCCACAGTCAATCCACATGGCATTTTTGCCTGCTTGTTCTTTTCCAGAAACCTGCTCAAAGAAAGTCCAAAAGTACCAACACAAAATGTCTCAGGATAACTTTTATCTATATGGCACCTACATTTAATCCTTTTGATAAATCCACATTATACACATCGTTCTCTGTATTCCTTTGAGAATTCTCAAAGGAAATTTCTATGCTGGTGAGAATAGAGACACTAGTTTAGGTTACAATGCTGGTGTGAGTTGGGACTGAGGCCTGGGCTCTTGACTTAAAGCTCTTTTTATCTAACTACCCTCCCCCTCAACACCACCATTAATTACCTAGCCAGAGAGCTCTATACACACCTCAGTTAGAGGTAAATGGTTGGTTGCATGCTGGGTGGGCAGCCTTCCACAGGAAGAGAGGAGACACATCGGGCACAGAAATTCCCTCACCATTTTCCCCAGAATGAACATTCTTCATATGCACACTATTTCCCTACTTCACACAAAAGGAAAAATACAGTCAGGCTCTGGTGCCTCATGCCTGGATTCCTAACTACTTGGGAGACTGAGACAGGGAGGATAGAGGTTTGAGGCCAGTCCAAGCAAATAGTTTGTGAGAACCCATCTCCAAAATAGCCAGAGCAAAATGGACTGAAGATATGGATCAAGCAGTAGAGTGCCTGCTTTGAGTTCAAACCCCAGCCTTACCCCCAACCCCCCAAAAAAAGATGAACACAAACAGATGCCATCAGATTAAGGGACAGAGGCTTTGTTCTGATTCACAGTATAGCAGGCCAGTTTAAGGTGCTAACTCTTTGGAATAGGAATTCTTAGCCTTTTTTCAATCATGGCTTTTGATGTCTTTAGATGAATTCTCAGGAATACCTCCAAATTGATCATAATTTATTTGATTTTAAAAATTAGGTACAACACAATTTTAGGATATGGAGGGAAGGGAGAAATATGTAGAGTTGCCATTTACACCACTCTCAGAGTTTTTTTCCCACTAATCTGGAGCTAGCAACAAGAAAGTAAGGAAGAAAGTCAAATGGCTAATGGTCAAATTGATTGCCAAAGAGACCTAGATAATTCAATCTGCTTAATGTCAAGAAAATCCTGTCTTCTAGATTAGGTGTTTGACATGATCTTTTTAACTGCCAGCTTGGACATTGGCAATATGGAGGAATCCCAGAAACTCACATTATGTTTATCCTTGGTGAAGCAAGACTAGGACTTAAAGCGTCCAGAATGCGTGGTTTCCCAATATGTACATTCAGGTTTCAGACACACAAGTTCTAAGAAGTATGTACTTACCTATCCTTCCATTGGGTTGATTGTTCACTGCTTAAGCTTACACTGAGCCAGGAGCTGGTGGCTCACACCTGTAATCCTAGCTACTCAGGAGACAGATCTGGAGGATCATGGTTCAAAGCCAGCCTGGGCAAATAGTTTGTGAGACTCTATCTTGAAAAAAACCATCACAAAAAGGGACTGGTGGAGTTGCTCAAGCCATAATAGTGCCTGCCTAGCAAGCATGAGGCCCTAAGTTCAAACCCCAGTGCTGCTAAAAACAAAAAAAAGTTTACACTGATGTTTGTCCAATAAGATCTTTCTCTCTCTCTCTCTCTCTCTCTCTCTCTCTCTCTCTCTCTCTCTCTCTCACTAAGTCAATCAATCTGAGGTGGTAGTGGTGTAAATAAAACAAGGACTTGAAAAATAATTCAGATCACGTCCTTCATTTTATGAATGTGCTTGCTGAGGTACATGCAAAGTTAAATAGCTTATGTAACATCACACAAACACAGACAGAGCTGAGTTTAGAATTGAGACAGTGTCTTGTTATGTAACCCAGGCTGGCCTCAACCTCCTTAAACTCTAAATCCTGCCTTAGCCTCCCAAGTGCTGGGATTACAGAAGTGTACCACCATACCTGGCTAGAATTGGGGTTTCTACTCCTACTTATCCCTTCATTATTAAAGGAAAAATCCATAATCAGCTGGATAACAGTTGGAGAATTAACTATTCCCTCCCTTTCAAATTGAAAGCTCAGTGACATACCTTTAAAACATAAAGTGGGTTCTTCTCATATGAGGAGCCGATGTGGATTTTTTTAAGCATACCAGGATATCTCTCAGTTATAACGTCTATCCAAGAATAGATCTATCCAAAGGGAGAGTGGAGGTTAGTCACAGGGCAAGTTCAAAGGATTTCCTTGACCAAAGAAAGCAGACAACTCCCTCAAAGAAAGATTATTCCCCTAAAACCTTTCTTTGTTCAAACCCCAGTGCTGAACAAAGATGAAACAAAGAACTAAAACACTTGGCATAGGGTGTTTCTTCTGCTGTTCAGGAAAATTAATAAAATTAAAATTCTGGAAAGTACCAAGGTTAAGAAAAAAGAAGAAAGTGGGGAAAAACTAAGAAACATAACAAAGAAAGAAAGGTTGTTCTTTAACGTATGATCCCTGAAAGTTATTTTTATTTTGTTAAGTAAATATTTCTTGTGGCACTGGGAAGTGAACCCAGAGCCGTCTACGTACTAGGCAAATGCTCTACCATTGAGCTATATCACCAGCATTTGGTTTTTTGAGACAGGGTCTCACTATACAGCTCAGGCTGGCCTGGGACGCATGATTGTTCTGCCTCCACCTCCCAAGTAAAAATCTGTACACACATAACGAGATTGGTGGAATGACATGAGGGCAATCTGGAAAACCAAACTCTACCCTGAGAAATAGTTTCATTCTGGATCTCTCTTCTGAGTAGAAGTCCAGCAGAATTTGAGGCACTATCAAGATGAAAAAAAGGTAAATTCTGGGACTGACTTTGTTAGCACCCTCTTCAAAGCAGGCAGTGAACCTGGTTTGGGATAGCTGGGATTGAACTTGATCTTGTTTTAAGGTAGACCAGTAGTTAAACTCTGAAATCTTCTGAAATGGGGAAAAATTAGCACTTGGTTTTATCTCTGGGAACATTCCTGGAGATGGTTTTAGACAGCAGCCCTAGCTAATGCGAACAGAAGCACCACTGACCCTGGGTTCCCTTAGAACAGAGTAACTAGCGTGAGTGGCACATGTGAGTGGTTGTCCAGGCTGAGGATGAAGAGACTCCTGGAAGGTCCACCTGCCACCTGTCAGTGTCTGGTGTGTCAGAAACTTAACCACCAGGGATGTCTTCACTGGAATTCCACTTATGTTAGTCACCAAGGTATGAAAACGTCCGAAAAAACTACTACATGATTTTTTTTTTATTATAACTTTGATGATCTATCAGATTTCCTCCAGCAGGGGAGGCTGTGTTGTATGAAGACAGCTTTATTGACTGATTTACCTCATTTCACAATCTAAACTGGGATAATGAAGGGAACATCTTTCATTTCTCTTGAAAAGTCTTTTTGGTCATTTTTTTCTCACTCATGGATCACTTAAGATTTCTTGATGTGAGTTAGTGACAAAAGGACCCTCCTGCTCACAGGCCATCTTGTAGGGATGGCATGGAGAGATTACCATCAGATGAAGGAAGAATTTAGAGGAATTTCCTGAGCTCAAGATCTCCATGATCCCCAGGAATCTTTTAGAAAGGATGAGGAGTGGAGTGTGGGGAGGGGAGAAGTCCAAAATAACTTCCAGAATATGAGGGTGATGGATTGAATTATATCTCTACAAATTCATATGCTGAAGCCCTATTCCTCAGTACCTTGGAATGTGACTGTTATTTGGAGATAGGTAATTAAACTAAAATGAGGTACTTAGGATGGCCACTAAAATCCTTATTTCCTGGCATCCTTACAAGAAGAGGAAATTGGTATTGATGGAGGCACCAGGAATGTAAATACATAGAGAAAAGTCCACCTAAGGACACAGGGAGGAAGCCGCCATCTACAAACCAAGTAGAGAGGCCTCAGAAGCAACCAAACCTGGCAATATCTTGATCTTGGACTTCTAGCTTCTAGAACTGTAGGCAAATAAATTTCTACTGTTTAAACTACACTACATGGTCTGTGGTATTTTGTTAGGGACTCTCTAACAAATGAATACATTTATATTCTTAAGTTTTCTTACTATGTCATTCCAATTCTTTCTTGGGGATATGATAAGAAAACAACTTTTTTAAACGTAACATTAAAATATATTTTGAAAAATATTCAAAAATACTTTTAAGAAATTCCCCTTTCCCTATCAAACAACATCACATGATATATTCATCTCTGCATTTTGCAAATCACACTTTTGTAGCCTCTCTGCAGCAAGTTTGTTACACGTTGCCAGTGATGGATGCTGGAGGGAAGTGGCCCTGTACGGAACAGATATAAGGTAGGAGAGACAAAGGAGCAAGGTACAATTTTAAGGCCTCCATCAATCAGCTAGGCACACAGATTCCAGAGGCAGACTGAGTTCTGATTTCACAGAGTGAAAACCAGATACTCTTAAACACTAAATTTAAAATCAGTTCTCATTACCTAAGTCTTAGATGTCTTAAAAATATGAAGGTGGTCCCTAAGAGAGTCTAGGCACCAAGTCAAAGATAATAAAAATTTTAAAGCCTGTATTAGCAGCATACTCCTAGAAAAGAACAAAATTCATCAAGTTGTTTTAATTACTTGGAGAATACTGTAGTACAGAGAAAAGTCCTGAGGAATTTACCCTTCAACAAACAAATATGGGGAAATGACTCTTCACTTATTTATTTATTTATTTATTATTACTCATGTATTTACATGTTCATACATTGTTTGGGTCATCTGAGGGAAATGACTTTTCATGTGCCATGAGAAATCTTATTGAGGAAACTTAACACTAGCAACATGCTCAGATCCCCTCTAGAAAACCTGGAACTTTCTAATACTAATAGAAAAAAATCCAATTTCTTAAGGATTTAATAACAATAACAGACATTATTATTACTATTATTATTATTACTGTGTTAGTTTAAAAGTTTCCTCCTCAAGGGAATAAAATGCATTAACTTATAGTACATTAGATAAAAGTGAATATAGTGTTTTAACTCAGTGGTGAGGTCATCTGGAGATCATTCAGTAAGAGTAAAATTGAAGTAATGGTCCAAAGAGACAGAATTGATTGAACTGATGATTTTTTTTTGTAGCAGTTTTAATTAAATTGTCCTATTCCTTATTTTCTGTTCTCTACTATGCAGTACTATTTCTAGAAGCTGAAGTACTCACAACTTGGGCAAGCATCCTGTCTAGAGGCCATTTGCCAAATGTGGCATAACCTTCCCAGGTATGATATCTACATCAGGATGAATTACCATCCTATTAACAACCTAAGTCTGATTTTTTTTTACTCATAAATGGGGTCATTTACCCCATTAATGATCCTTTGATAATTTTTCATGGTTGAAATGGCAATGCTGGTTAAATGAAAAGAGTAACTTTGAAGAGCAGGGTGCAACTTACTTCATTTAGTGAGTGATACTGTTCATAGTATGACGAGGAGGCCCGAGGACTGACTGTGTCATTGGAAGTCTGCTGTCGAATAAGATCTTCCACATCTCCCATCAGGACACTAGGTGAGGAAACAGAGCCCAAAAGGCCCAGTCCAGGTACAGCCAGTGAGAATGAGGAAAAATCACTCATAGAGCTAATGAGTGGTTTGCCAGGGTAAAACACCACCACTGCACCCTGTGAGAAGCTGAACTCACAAACCCTTCCAGCAGAGCCGAGTGGGCACTAGAAAGAAGGAATGGTTTCAGGACTGCCAGACCTCACCCTTCCCCACCCATTTCTTCATCGTGATTCTTCAGTGTGCTTTACATGAACACAGAGTTTGAGGGATACCCTGCTTCAATTCTGAGCAATAGCTCATTATTCCGTATCCAGAGTTAAGGATCCAGGAGAAGCAGAAAACCTTTTCACCTTGCTTTTCATTGACTTACACCAGGTGTTCTGAGGAATGAAGGATAATCAAATCGCTTGAGAAATAGAAGTACAGGAAAAAAAAGAAGACACAGGACAGTCATCTTTCTTAGTCTATTAACTAGGTGTGTACTTTCATTGAATTAAGACATCAGCATCACCTGGATGAACAATAGAAAATAAGCTATTACATTAACAATAGTTTCTCAATTTAGGTCAATGGAAAACAGCCAAGTCTTTGATATCAGAAAGATTTGAACTTGACTTCTAGCTTTACCATGCTTCAGCTGGTTGATGGTGAGAAATTTCTTTATAATGTAAGATTTTTTTTTTTCATCTGCCTATTAAAGACAGTATCTACCTTACAGGGTTCAATAAGTGTAGATTGCCCCAGAAGTTCCTGGAAAACAGTATACACCTATAGTATACTAATAATTATTATTCCAGCTTATTATTCAGAGGCTGCCCATTGGTTTATAGAAGAGAGGACAGTTTCAACAAGGGTGCAAGGGGAGCAGGAGGGTACTGGTAGTTAGACAGTGGGTAGGAAGAGGAGATGGTGGCCAGGAGAAGCCAAAAGAAAGAGGGTGTGGACTCTGAACAGAAATCACACCTGATACACTTTTTAAAAACTTGTAAAATCATTTATTCTGTATGGTAGGTGCTATTTTATCTTTAATTTATAAAATGGAGACACAGAGAGATAAATAGTCCCTACAAGGCCACACAGGTAGAAAAGTGGCAATGCAGGACTCCATCCTAGGCTCTCTGCAGAGTCACAGCACCTAGCATCCTTTTAGTTTTGGAGCAGGTCTTCAGAATGTTCACTGATTTTGTGAAGAAAGAATCAGCAAGAGCTAAATCCCCCTCAATGGTAGCCTTTTCAAGGGACAGTGCAAAGTCTACCGTGAAGAGTGAGAATTTCTTCCCTTATCTGAGTATATAGTAGTCACAGAAAGAGGAATAATGAGAGACTGCAGATCGCTGAGTCTAACCTGCGTTTCAGATAAAGAACTGAAGTTAGAGGTTAACCCACTTGTCACAGAGCTGAGTATGTCACCAGTCCATTGCAGAGACTTCCATGTAGCCATGTTTAATATTATTTATTTTTCCAGGAAGCAATTATGCCACTTCCTAATCAATGCATATCATAAAAGATACTCAACAAACATAGCTAATGATGCCTACCTGAATGGAATTCTGCTCACATTTAAGTGGTCTTTCACATTGCTTACATCAGATGCATTCACAAAAAAATGGACTTCTTTCTTCTTTTCAATAAATTCAGCTGTTACTGGCTGCCAGAGAACAATCTACAATTTCAAGGGGAAAATTTGATAAAATAAAAACACAGTTGTTTCCTTCGTTCTCATCTATAGCTAAAGGCATAAAATTCATGTCTACAAAATGGACATGAAGAGGACACTTCTTGGTTACAGATCCCCATCATATATGAGGTAATAAAAACATTCATTTTGCAGGGAGTTATTTTAAAATTCTGTGTAACTCTTGTTGCTAAAGAGGGCCTGGACCACACAGGATAATAAATATTTGATGAGACAATGAATATGTCTAGGACTCAACTATAAAACTAGATTGTGTATGTTAGATGGTTAAAAGAAATATGAAATTTTGTCTAGAAACTAGTTGATTAAACACTGATTTTATTTAGTAAAATTTCATGTGCTTGGTATTATCAACTCAGCATTCCTTTTCTTTAATATAATTATAGCCTTTGGACAATACTTTTCAATAATACTTACATTTTTCCATTTTTATGGTACTTTTCCAAAGCACTTGCACACTGTTCCTGTGATCATTATAATAGCACTTTGATATTAACCAGGAAGATATTGTTATTTTCATTGTTCAGATGAAGAATTAAGCTATTTTGTCTAAAATCATCCACCAACTAGCACAACAAGAAATAAAATTCTAAATCTCTGATGCTTCTTCTAGTGGTATTTCCTCTTTATCCTGATGAGGTGGCTTTGAAAGTCCACCATTTAGCTCTTCTGCTAACAGGAGCACAGGTGACTGGTGTATCCAGTGATTGCCTCTGGTGATACATGGAAGGTTGAGGCCATGTTGGCCAGGGCTGCAGCCAGCACTGATTAAGCTGTGTTCATGTAGGTTCAGTCCTCCTGGTATGGGGCTCTCATCACAAGTGATTTGGCTAAAAGACCCACCACTGCCCAAGCCCAGACTTTGTTGGAAATGCAGTCTGAGATCCTTCATGCAAGATCCTCCTTCCTGCAGAATGTCACACTGTATTATGCTCCCAAGGTGACCCCGCCACCTCCAGCCCCCTCCTTTTTATCCCTAGCAAATATTCTCCTTATTGCTTGTACCTCTCATCTAGTCTGACCTCTGTTTCTCAGAGGACAATAAGAGCCATCAATTTTCTACCATGATTTTTCTGACTCTTGTCAAGTTTTTACACCTTAGACATTTTGGGATGATGGTCCCAGGCATGAAAATTTTAATAAATGCTCCCTGTGGATTTGGTGCTTTAATTCTTAACAGTGGTTGAGAATCACTGTTTTTTAAGCACAATGTTATTGAACTTTGTTACTGGAGCAGCTTCATAAGAATATATTTTTGACCTCTAGGTACTATTATGAAATTGACTGAAAAGTCAACAGCACAAACCCACCAAAGTCATGTGATTATGGAAAGGAGGAAGATCCTATGATAAAGGAGCCGTTCATACCAGATCCATATAAGTCACACAGAACATGGGAGAGACATGGCATACCTTGCTCATGCAAAACAAAACCAAAATAGCCGGGCTTTGGTGGCTCACACCTAAAATCCTAGCTACTCAGGAGGCAGACATCAGAAGGATCATGGTTCAAAGCCAGTCCAGGCAACTAGTTCTTGAGATCCTACCTTGAAAATATCCTTCACAAAAAAAGGACTGGTGGAGTGGCTCAAAGTGTAGGTCCTGAGTTTAAGCCCTAGTACCTTCCCCCCCAAAAAACCTAAAATAAACATAAAGGAAGGAGAAATTACCTCATAGGTTGTAGTAACATTCTGCAGAACTTGAACTTGTCTAGAGGTTCTAGGGATAGCAGCTAGAACCTGGCCACTGAGGAGGGAAAACAGATTTTGGTTAAACAAAACATGAAAAATGCATACATTGTACCAGAAAGAGCTTCCAGGTGATTGTAAAAGGAAACAAAAGTTAAAATGTTAGGGCTGGGTGTGATTGGGCACACCAGTAATCCCAACTACTCAGGAGGTGAAGGTATGAGGACTGTGGTCTAAGGCCAACCACAGTCAAAAGCACAAGACCCTATCTGAAAAATAAACTAAAGCAAAAAAAAAAAAAAAACTGGGAGTGTGATTCAGTGAGCACTTGTCTAGCAGGCTCAAGGCCTTGAGTTCAAACCTCAGTACTGCCAAAAAAAAAAAAAAAGACTAAGTATATATAAAAAAGAACATAGTCTCTCATTCTTTCTGCTCCTAATCAATTGCAAAATCAACAGCTTCGAGTGGGGGTCAGTTTATAGATATGTGCTTTCCGTGTGTGTACGTGTGTGTGTGTGTGTGTGCGTGTGTGTTAGAAAAAAACACAAAAAATAACAAATTTGTTTTTATTACTGCATGGAAGTGAAGAAAGGGGATCTCTTGTATACTGTCAGTAGGAACATAAATTAATAGAACCACTATGCAAGTAGTATGGAGTTTTCTCAAAAATCAAAAGCAGAGTTAGTAAATGATCCAGCAATCCTATTACTGAGCATACACACAAAGGAAATGAAATCAGTATGTCTAAGAGATAACTTTCTTATCGCAGCATTATTCACTATAGCCATGGAATCAATCTAAGTGTCCTTCAATGGATGAATGGGTAAAGAAAATGTGATATAGATGCATAGTGGAATACCATTCAACCGTTAAAAATCCTATCATTTGTGGTGGCATGGACATTATGATAAGTGAAATAAGCCAGACACAGAAAAATAGTAACACATGGTCTCATTCATGTGTAGAAGCCAAAGAAACTGATCTCATGGAAGAAGAGAAAAAGAGAGGTTCTCAGAACTGGGAAGGTAAGAGGGAGGGTTAAGGAGGGACTGGTCAACGGGGACAAAGTTACAATTAGATCAATGAAATTAATTCTGGTGTTTATTGCACAGCAGGATGATAATGGTTAACAGTATTACATTGAATATTTCAAGATACCTAGAAGAGAGAATTTTGAATATCTTCATCACAAAGAAAGGATAAATGTATGAGGTGATATATATTTAAATACCCTGATTTGAATATTTTGCAGTATATACATGTATCAAAACATCACAACTGCATTCCATAAACATGTATAATTGTATGAGTCAATTAATAACTAAGTAAAATTCAATATTTGATACATCAGAGAATATAGTTTATTACATTATGAAATGATGTATTTTCAGCAGTGGGAAAGATTTCCCGTTGTTCCTCTCCTTACCCACACTTGAAGCTATCATTTAACTTTTCCAATCAAATAATTGTAGAATGAAACAGTCTCATGATTTTAATTTTAATTTTCTGACTTACTAATGAAGTACATTTTTTCCATTCAATTATTGACATGTACATTTTCATTTATGTGTTATATTTTGTCAGGGCATTTAACCATTTTTCTATTAATTTGTTTGTATTTTAGTAATAATTGACAAAGGATAATTTCTTTCTATATTCTAGACACTAATCCTTGTCAGTTATGCATACTCCAGTTACCTTATATGTGATTTTTATTTTGGCTTTTCTCTTTTTTCCTTCCTTCCTTCCTTCCTGGTGGTGGGATTGAATCCAGGACCTTGTACTTGCCAGGCAAGTGCTCTCCCACTGAGCTACATTCCCAGGCCTCTCTTTCTTTAGGATATATTTTTATTCCATCATTTTTTTCTAGGTTTGTGCTGCTTAAGAGCTCTTTCCAAATCCCTGGGATATAATAATATTTTCATATTACTTCTTTTGTCTTTCTAATTTGAGCTTTTAAACCACTGAAAATTATTTGCAGTGTAAAGAAGGGATTGGCTTTCATTGTTTCCTTTGTAACACCATTTATTAATTGCTGATACTTTCACTATAAATCTGCTATATCATCAATGTTGTCGTGTATTAAGTTTCCATCCATTTGGCAGAGACAATGCTGGTTCAACACACCGTTTCCTTTTCCTGGGCCCACAGAATAACTCCCAGTTTTCTGTTGAGACCCAGATCCCATGTTCCAGCCAATGGCCAAAGTGAGTGGGAGTGGTAGGAGACAGTTAGGAGCAGGGGTTTCTCCATATGCCTGTACCCTTTCTCCTCCTGGGCCTGGAACAAAGAGTTACATAATGGAAGCAGCCAGATTACAACGTTGACAGTACCAGGGAGTCTGTGATCTTCATTGATTGGTTATGTGAGTGAGAAATTGAAGGTTTGTGTCCCTCCCAAATTCATATCTTGAGACATAATCCCCAAGGTGATAGTATTAGGAGGTGAGCAATTTGGGAGGTGATGAGATCATGAAGCCAGAGCCCTTGTAAGCGGGGTTAGTGCCCTTATAGGAGAGACCAGAGAGAAACCTCATCCACTTCTACCCACTAAGGAGGTAAAAAGGCATTGGCTGTGTGGAAACAGGCCCTGCCTAGATACCAAATCTGCTGGTACCTTGATCTTGGACTTCCCAGCCTCTAGAACACGGAGAAAAAAGTTTCTGTTGTTTATAAGCTACCCATAACAAAAGCCACTTTTGTTAGAGCAACACAAATGAACTAAGACAAAATTCATCCTGTATTAATTAAAGCTATTTCAGGATTTACTAGCTATTGTAGCACAATTAAGGATCACCCTCACTAATAAAGATGTGGGCTATTCTGTTCAACTGTTTTTATTTTTATTAGCTATTTAGTTTTTAATCTACCTATTCTTGAGCCAAAACCACTCATTTAGTGGTTGTAGCTTCATTTTAAATCTTAGTATCTTACAGAACAAGCTCCCACTCCCCCTTTTCCCTGCCCAGTAATTTTTCAAGAGCCTCTTGGCTTAATCTTTTGCTTTTTCATGTAAATCAAAAAAATTCAACCTATCATGTTCCATGCAAAAATGTGAATCTTTATTATAATTATATTGAATTTATAGATTAATAATTTGGGGAGAAATGTTATGACTATAAATCTCCTCATCAGCAATTACAGATGATTTGCCTATTTATTTAGGCTTTTCTTTAAAAGTTAAACAATTTTATCCACAAAATGTTGCATATTTTAAATTTTTGTTTGTTCAATAGTGCTACCATTTCCTTCATAAGTGACTATTTATATTCCATCTCTCAGCCCTTTGTTCCATGATGTAGAGATGAAACTGACTTTCAGATACTGATTTTCTAACCACCTCCCTTGCTAATTTCGATAATGGTTAACATAGATATTTTGAAGATTTTTTCCTTGCATAACCTTATTGGTTGGGACTCCAATACAATGCTGAATAGAAGTGAAGACAAAATGCATGACTCATAATTTTTAAGAAAAACCTTCTAATGTTTGTCTGTAAAAATGCTTGTAGATTTTTTTTTGACAGATAATTTTTATTAGCTTAAGGAAACTCCTTCCAGTTTTTGCTAAGATTTTTCCTGAATAGGTATGGATTTTTTATGCTTTTATAAGATGAGCATATGGGTTCTCTGTTCCAATCGCTTCGTTTGGTGAATTACATTAATAGATCAGTTTAAAGGCTGGCACCTGATTTAATTTGTTTGCTCATATTTGCTTTGTGTATTTCTTTCTGCCTGTGACTCTTGCTAGGGCTGCAAGAATTCTTACTGATTCTTGCACAGTCCAGGCATAGATTAGTGTCTCTACATGGATTTACTTTATTTTTATATACCATTTAGTCAGAAAGGAAAGAAGTACTTAGTAGATTTTCTCCTGTCAGCAGCTCTCCACCCAATTGTGCAGGTAAAAGATAACTAGATAAAGAAAGAAAACTGTAGGGTAAGAGAATGAAATAGAATTTTTAGGTTTTCAGTATACTTCTAAGTAACCTCACGAGAACTATGCTATTTAAATGAAAATTAAGCTATATTAGTGGCATTTGCCAGAAGGGTGCCCCCCCTTTTTTAACTGAACAAGTTTTTTCTTTTATTTTCATGCAAATACTGTCCTTGAAATATTCTGATTAAAAATTGTTTTTAATCAGAAAAAAATATTTCCCTCTTATTTTATGGAAAAAAATCTTGAGCTTTGTTTCCAATAAATAAGAACCAGGTGCTGGTGGCACATGCCTCTAATCCTAGCTACCTGGGAGGCTGAGATCCAGAGGCCAGCCCAGGAAAATTGGTTCATGAGACTCCATTTCCAAAGTAACCAGAGCAAAATGGACTGGAAGTGTGACTCAAGTGGTAGAGCTCTTGCTCTGCAAGCGTGAAGCTCTGAGTTCAAACCCCAATTCCTCCCCAAAAAATGGAGAAATAAGGACCACAGATGTACCCTCTTCCCTGAAATAACTAAAACTGGACAAAATGGATAGAACAATAAAACTCAAGACAATGGGCAAAGCAACATGATGCCTAAATGCAACATGGTACCTGAGATGGGAGCCTGGACCAGAAAAAGGACATTCATGGAAAAACTGATGAAATCCAAGTAAAGTCTGGCATTTAGTCAATTGTAATGGGCCAATGTTGGTTTCTAGTTTTGACAAATGTATCACAGTAAGGTAGTATGACAACATTTAGAAAAACTGGGTGAGGGATATACAGAAACACTTCACATTACCTTTGCAAATTTTCTGTAAATATAAAACTATTTTGAAAAACATTATTCAAAAAATGTACAAAGAGTTATGGAAACACAGAATAGGTTGTAATAACTTTTGTTTGTCATTATTAGCAAAGGCTTCATAGAAGTGACAACTGGGTAAATGAGCATGTCTAAGGCACAATGGCAGGAGACCAAAGGATGCTGCTGGAAAATGGCAGCCTGTATGTTGTTGCCAAGTGTAAGATACAAGTGTTTAGGGAAAGAGAAGAATGGTGGATAAACAGAAATGAATTTGGAAAGTTACATTAGTCCTCCCCCAGGGAAGGGGTGGAATTTGGACTCCCTTTTGCAGGTAATTAGTAGTTAGGAGAGTAGCATCATTGGTAGGGGTGGAAAATGGTTTTATTTCGGGAAGCTTGATCAAAGGATTCTAGGAATAAGCCTAGAGAGACTTGATTATGAGGAGAGGGAAAAATGGCTCACAGAAACCATAGAATGGGAAATGGTGTCACTCTCCAGTATGAGTCTAGTATAAACTATTTAGCCACTGCTTAAGGACCATGTGTGGGAACCTTATTCATAATGACAATAGCTGAAAAGCTATGTGAAAGCTTATCAATAATAGAACTGTTGAAAGCTGCTGGTGTGTCTACATCCTAGAATGGCTTGCAGTCATAAAGAATGTGTTTTATTTATAACAGTTTACTTGGGGGGATCAATTTTCATGATGTATTTATTATGTTTGCAAGATGCGGTGAACTATGAAATATCTTAATTTGGAAAAAATAATTTAGGAAGGAAAAGGAAAACTACTGTATGTTAAAAGCAGGATGAAGTTATGAATAAATAAAAAACATTGGAGAATGGCAAATTGCAATTAAAGGGGAAAAGAGGAGGGGGTGATTTTTTTTTCAGTACCAGAGATCAATGCAAGGACTTTGTGTATAAATAGGATCATTTTTTAAAAAAGTTTTCTAGGGATGGGGGTGTGGTTCAAGTGATAGCACACCTGCCTAGCAAGTGCCAGTACTGCCAAAAAAAAGAAAAAAAAGGTGATCTAGTGCCAAAAGGGGAAATAATATTCACCTAGTGTAAAATTATCCACAGGCACATAGAAATGCAGGAAAGGATGATCACTAAAACATTAAAGACATTTTCTCAGGATGGAGAAATTTCAGTATTTTCTTTCTAATTTTATACTTTCTCATACTTACTTTAAAAAAACAAAAAAGAACTCTTATTTATTTGACCATAAAAAAATATTTAGAAGCTACATTGGCTGTGAAAACAGCTACTTTTGAGCTTCTCAGTGGTGCTGGTACCCCTCATCTCATCATATCATTCCTTATTATTTCAAGAAATAAAATGTCCTCTGGGACCACAGTGGAGCATGGTCACCCTTTGTGTTTTCTAGCCTTACATAGTAGTTTTAACATAACATGTCTATTCTGTGACTCTTCTGACCCTCTTTTCACTGTCTACTACATTAGTTCTGACATTTCTAGTCCCCTTAAAGCAGCCATTGCTTTCTCCAAGCTTCTAAAAACCATCATAGCAGCCTGTTGGTACCATATACCGAGGATCTAACAGGAATGTTAAATCCTTCAACAGGGCCAAGTGAACCTCCTTTGGGATATAATCATTTTCATTAACTAACATGACTACAGCCAGGCTATGCCATAGCATTACCCTGGCTATTAGTTTGGAAGCCAGGCAGGAAACGGGAGTAGATTCTGAGAGACAACTGTAGGACATGTCACTATGGAACAGAGTTCCCTGATAGTAATAAGGACAATGAGATTCTTATACAATAGAATCGAGGCGGCAGTACTTGAACATCAGTAACAAGTGGGGCACAATTATTGTAACGAGCAGCAAATTGGAGGCAGAACCAGAAAGACATGACCCTCAGAAAGCTATGGAGTTGATTAACAATGTGGAATTCTCAAGGGCAAGATAGATGAGCAGTTTTCTGGGCGCCAGTGGCTCACACCTATAATCCTTACTACTCAGGAGGCAGAGATCAGGAGGATCATGGTTCAAAGCCAGCCCCAGCAAATAGTTCATGAGACCTTATCTCGAGAAAAACCCCTCACAAAAAATAGCTGGTGGAGTGATTCAAGGTGTAGACCTTGAGGTCAAACCCCAGTACTACAAAAAAAAAAGTATTGCTAAATCTTTACAATAAAAATATATCAAGGATGGCAATAAAGAAGCTGAGGACAAGTATTCAGTCAAAGTTCAGAATCTATTGCCCAGTTTCTGGACCTGAATCAATACTTATATCCAGAACTTCTTGTCTGAAGAAGTAGTCAAGTGCTCACAAATAAACCAACAAACCCCTATAACAGTGTAGGGTCATGACTCTTGCAGGTCTTTCCCATAGAGACCCATGGCAGTTTGCACAGGCAACTCTGAACACTCCAGAAAGGGGACTGCTCAAAATATTTTGAGGTCCTGCTGGATGCAGGGTCTAAGTTGGTACTGAAATCTGGGGATCTGGAGCCCTAGACTATGTCCAGCTCCTAGTGGGAGCATTGGGTTCACAAATCCCCCAATGATCACCTATCTGGTACCCAAATGTATAATTGAAATGAACATACTTGGTAGTTGACAGAACCTCCACATTAATTCCTTGTTTGTAAAGTAAAACCTATCATAGTGGGAAGAAAAACCCCAAGGAAATACCTAAAACCGCCTTCTCACCATACATAATAGAATTATAAAAAAATGCACCCTCAGGAGAAATGGCAAATATTTGCACCACCTTGAAGACATAAAGTATGCAGGGATAGTAGTTCCCATCATTTAATTCACCAGTCTTGCTTTCATCAGTTGTAGCCACAGTGCTCAATGCATTATCTTTGCCAGAGCAGAGACTCAGGTATCTGGTATTAAGCTATTGAGCTGACAATCCCTATCAAAACAAAGCATTAAAAAGGTTAGTATCTACTAAGGACAGTCATAGTATATACGTTCAGTCTTGCTTCAACATAAATTAACTTTCCCACTCTCTGCCATGAGAAACTAGTCTGTTTGCATATCCCATTTGGCTATATCTATGACATCATGTTAACCTTGGACCAGATGAGCATGAAGTGGCCAAGTTGATAAGACACACGTGCTCCCAAAAGTGGGAAATAAATACTACAAAGATCCAGAAACTGCTATGTTAGGGAAATTTTAAGGGTCAAGCAATCTGGAATAGGTTGGGACATCCTTTCAAAGATAAAGTACAAGTGATTGAATCTTTTACTTCCCATGACAAAAAAGGGAGAACATTGTTGGTAGTACTCTTGGATTCTGGATACTTCGTCTTTGAAAATAGTGCTGGATGAGATGAACGCTAACATTTTTGAGGACCAGAGCAGAAAGGTTCAGGCTGTGGTCTAGGAAGCACTGCTATTTGGGCCACTGTCAGACCAGTCAGGATTAGAGATATCTGTAATGGGAATACACTATTCTTCAAGGAACCAATCACCTGATGGCAAATTGACTATATCTAATCCCTTCCACTGTAGGTATAAACTTATTTCTCCTGCCTGCAGAACCTCAGCCAGTATCATCATACAAAATCTTACAGAGTGTGTGATCCACTGATACAAGATTAAGCGATCTACTTTACAACAAGAAAGGTGCAAAAATTGACACATTAAAATGGGATCTACTAGACCTACCACATTCCACACCACCAGAAACTGTTAGCTTAATATAGCAAATGAGAATGGCTTGTTAAAGGATCCGTTGAGATGGTGGAGTGGCTCAAGTGGCAGAGTGCCTCCTAGCAAACATGATGCCCTGAATTCAAACCCCAGTACTACCAAAAAAAAAAAAAACCCTAAAAAACAAACAAACAAAAAAAACCCACAAAAGATCAGCTGCAGTGCTAACTTGGAAAGAGGCAATAGTGTACAAAATAAAGTGCACACTTTAAGTCAATAATCATTGTGAGATGCTGTGTCTCTCCCTACTAAGTAGAATACATGGTTTCAGGAACTAAGTAAGAGCTAAATTGGAGTGGCTTTATTTACCATCAATCTGAATGACCCACTTGAGGAATTCATACTTTCAATCTAAAATATGGAATCTGTGAGTTTAAAAGTTCTGTTTTTCAGAGTATAAGTTCTTCCCCAAGGGGCATAACAAGAGTCCTATTACTAGCCTGGTGCCAGTGGCTCATGCCTATAATCCTAGCTACTCAGGAGGCAGAGATCAGGAGGATCTCAGTGCAAAACCGGCCTGGGCAAATAGTTCATGAGACACTGTCTCAAAAACACTCAATACAAAAAATGGCTAGTGGAGTGGCTCAAGTGATAGAGTGCTTGGCTAGCAAGCACGAGACACTGAGTTCGAGCCCCACTACTGCAAAAAAAGAAAAAAATAGAAAGGAAGAAAGAGAAGAGTCCTATTTACTGAAAGCTATTGCTACCTAATGATTTCAATCTCCTTGGGCCTATAGATCATCAGGAAGAAGAGGAGTTACTGTTTTTAGAAAATGTAATTGACCTTGATCATCAGGAAGACAGTCACACAGGACAGGCTGCATTCACACAGTTATTATGGCAGGGGAGAATATGTTTGACATCCAGGTGACAAACCCAGGCATTCTCTAATACACATCCAATTTTGATGTACTCAAGTGCAGCATCCATGGCCCAAAAGGATACAGTGATTGGATCTGGGATCCTTGAGGGTTGGGGGTCTGTACAAGCTACCTAGATCAGGAGATGTGCTAGCCAAAGATGAGGGAAAAGCAGAAAGGTGTTGGAGAAGAATGGTGAGTATTGATTTTGGTGTCAAGACTAGCTGTATCTGGGGAGGCTGTAGTTCATCCGACTGATGTTCATCTTAATGTTTCTTCCAGAAAAGGAAACTAATCAGAATCCTAGAAGAGCTGCTCCTAAAGCTTATTTTATGAAGCAAATTGATCTGAGTGGCACAGGGGTAGAGTTCAGTAGATACTATAACCAATACAGATTCATATCCAGAAATGAGTTCTCATTTCCTCCATTTGTATTGGCAACTGACACTCTCTGCTGAGTCCCTCCTGAGGCCTTAATGGAAGGCCATCTTGCCCAAGGTTATGTCCTCTCCCAGGTCCAGTTCACATCCAATGACTAGTAAACAGAGATTACAAAGGATGCCTGCTCGCCCCAATTTGAGTTAATTCTAGAAGGCCATGACTCCCTACATGAGAAGCTGAGGCTTTTGTTGTGACAGAACCACAGTTCAAGTCCCTCTGTGTCCAACTTTCCTTCCCTCATCCTTCCACAGATGTTGAAGAGATCCCCTCCAATAAACTTGCTACATATAAATCTCTATGCAGAGTCTACTTCCTGGGGAAACTAACCTAAAGAAGATACAAATGCCTACTATAAATCATGAAAGGTTGGTGGACTGGCTCAAGCAGTAGAGTGCTGCTCAGCATGCATGAGAACTTGACTTCGAACCCCACTGTAGCTAAAAAAAAAATCATGAAAAATGATGATCAAAGTACATTATATGCATGTGTGAAAATAACATAATGAAATCTATTAAAATTGAAAAGAAAGGGGGGGGACAGATAAGAAGGAGACACAGAGGGAATAAATATATACATGTATGGAAAGATCACAACAAAACCCCTTTGTACAAATAATACGCACTGATTTAAAAAAAAGAAAAGTACTGTATGTGTGGTATACAAAGTCAGAGTCATTTTTGGTTGAGGCGGTCAGAGAATAGAGATGCTCTAAGAGAGGTAAGATTTGATAAATGAAAGGGTCAAGAAATGGCTTATGTGCAAATATATAGTGGGCAGAGCTCAAGGAAGGGCAAGTGATCCATATAAGCAGGATTATTAGAGGCATTTTTGTTTAATCCTCACAAGACAGTATGGTAGAGAAATGGTTACATTGAAAATAACAAATAATGTTGAGTGACCAGCACTAAATAAAAACCCCAATGTATTAAAAGTTAGTCAATAGAAGAAGAGGTAAAGAAAATGTACCACTCTTGCATGACAGAAAAAAATTAAGGAAGTCTAAAAATAAGGAAATACTGAGTGGTAAAATTATGAGGTTAAAAATTCAAAATCAAATATTTTGTTATGTCCTACCTTAAATTGTGGTGACTGGACTCTTTCTACTCGATTTTTATCAGAGTGCCAATGCAAAAGAATCAGGTAATGAAGTGAGGGCAGTCAGATCATCCTAAATAGACTTTGTGGTTTTTGAAAATTAGTTTCATGACTCTGTGTCCCCTTCCTTATCAGTGGGAGGCAATACAAAGCCCAATGGAAAAAGGGAGAGGATTTGTGATAATATTTCTTTGCAGTAGGTTATGATTCTTTTGAGTTCCCAGCCTGCCCAAAGATCCTTAACCTAGCAGAGAGGACTTTCAGGAAGGATGAGAAAGTTTGAAGTTTCCAAGTTTGAAGTTTCCTCAAGGTTAGACAGGCAAGGATTGGTGCCTTGCTTGCTCCTGAGAAAGCTAAAGTGTGTGGCTGGTCTCCAGGTGGCTGGGTAGTGACTAACTCATAATGTTGGGTCTGGGAACCTAAGGGACAGATGAGTGAGTCAGTATCCCATCCCCCATGGAGAGCACTATGAGCCCTGCACCTTGAGAAGGAGATCCATGGTCTCATAAATCTGCCACAGGGCTGATAAACAGAATGCTCTCGAGGTTGTTTCCCCCCATAAGGGACAAACAGACCAGCTCATCTAAGAGAGCCCAAGCATGCAAATCCACGGCCAGTGGAAAGAACCCACCTAACCCTTACCCTAACCCAGAATTAAAACGTCCATAAAAAACCCCACCCTTCACCTGAGCAGGGAGCCACCGGTTTCTGGGCTCCATGCACTGCTCTAGCAGCAGCTCTTTCTTTCGCTAATAAATCCTACTTTGTGTGCTAACCTTATTGTCTCACGAGTCAATCCACTGCCTCACAAGGCAATTCTTTGGCCTGTGATGGCAAGAACTCTCCACGCCGGCCCATAACAATAAGAAGAAACACTTCATGTTAGATCCCTTCAAGAGAGCCACCTAAAGGGATGAAGGAGATCTCAGCAGCAAGAACCCAGAGTCCAAAGCAAAGATGCCTATAAAGTTACCAAATGGGCCTAAGTAATTCTGTTTTGTATCTGGAATCCATTTTGTGTAGGCTCTCATGTAGCCTTGCTTATCTTTTTCAGACTAGACTTAGCTTGTAACTTTTCTGTTCTAGTTTGAGAAACCACAATACCCAGAGACTTGTCTCCAGGCCAAACCACACCCTGGTCAAAGTGCTGGTCTACTTAAGATACCTTTCCCAACATCTGTCAAAAGGATCAATGACCATCCATTTCACTCCCTACAAAAGTCCTTAAAATTCACATCACTTATTTCACACGACAGGTTCTAAGGGTGGCTGGATTTGCAAATAGTTCTTTGCTCAATTAGACTTTGTTTAATTTTGTACAGTTTTTCTGTACTAGGGTTGAACTCAGGACCTATACCTTGAGCCACTCCACCAGGCCTTTTTTTGTGAAGGGTTTTTTGAGATAGGGTCTCTCAAACTTTTTCCTTGGGTTGACTTCAAACCATAATCCTCCTGATCTCTGACTCTTGAGTAGCTAGGATTACAGGAGTGGGCCACCAGCATGCAGCCAGTTTTTCTTTGGACCGCAAAGGTTGAGATATTTGTATAATACCTTGGTTGGAGCTGATACTCTAATGGGCTTTAATCCCAGCTACTTGGGAAGCAGAGATAGGGAAGATCACAGTCCAAGGCCAGCCTGGCAAAAAACCAAGACCCTATCTGAAAAATAACTAAATCAAAAAAGGACTGGGGACATGGCTCAAGTGGCAGAGTGCCTGCCTAGCAATCCAGAGGCTCTGAGTTCAAACCGAGTAATGCCAAAAACAAAACAAAACCTTCCAAAAATCACCAACAACAAAAAAGTGGGTTGAAAACCCATGGGACTTTCTAACTTTCCACACAAGAACAAGGAAAGTTGACCATGGGTCAATGAGAGAGGAAAAATAAACATTTGTTTTGATCACAGCTCTGAAGGGACACAATTACAGCATTTACAAAACAGATCTGGAGTTCCTGCTCAACTCAGCAGATCTTTAGGTTTTGATACCTATGTGATACTTCTTGTTTCTTTCCCTCTAAGAATGTGGTTATGTGCCTCAAAGTTTGTTGCCTGTAAGGTTTCCAAGGGAAAGTTCACACTTGTCATCATTCTGAAGGATTATGTTGAATTTCAAAGCTCCTGAGCAATGGAAGGAAGACCAAGTCTGCAATTGTGTAACATGCTTTACAGTGTTTTAGGCCCACTGGCAGTTGGTTCTTTGAGATGAAAATAATATATTAGTAGGAGCTAAGTGAAAGAGAATAAACTGGTCTCCAGGTGGCCAGATAGAATATAAAGTCAACAGAAAGAATACTTCCTGTGGTCTATTAATAATTCAGAAGCCTTCTGTCCTCAATGTTTCTCTACTCTGCAAGTCCTTCCCTTCTTTTCTTCATACTTTTTCTCACTTTCTTTTACCGAATAGCCCTGGCTGACAGGCTGCACTTAGGTAATCATTGCAAAATACAATTAATGACTTTGTTTACAAGATTCTTGCTAGTATTTTATTTTTACCCTTTATAGTGTTTGGCCTTTAAAATCAACTGAATATGGAGGTATGGTTTTTTTGGCTGCCTTTCTCTTTGGCATATGGTATTTATGCCTTTAAAACTTTTTTGTTGTTGTTTCAGGGCATTTCATTGATGAGATTTCTCAAAACGCCCCTACAAATCAGCCACTAAGAGATTGCCTGAATACAAACTGTTATTAGGAAAATGATCATGATGAGAAAACAATAACGAAGAACAGCTTTAGGAAACAGCCAGGCCATTAGTTCTTTTTCAGAAGGGTTTATAGTCTCGCCTCCAGGAATAATTTATCAAAGTTTGTTGCTCTGAATGAAATTAGATTTTCCTTTTTGCTTCAGATATAGGCCATCCCTGGAAAAACAGAGCTCAGAAACATTTGGTAAAACAATTATTTTTACTCACAGAAGATGAGTTTGCCAAGTTATTTCTAGTGATGGGATGAGAACCAGGACTCAAATATGCATCTGACTACAAAGAGAGAGTTCACCTCTCCCTCCCCATTCATGGGCAACTCCAGAGTTTACACAAAATATTAAATATTTTCAATGTGATATTTTTTGGTTAAATTATAGTCATATTCTTATTCCTCTCTCAAGCACAAGTATTAATCAGATTTTAGAACATATGCTGAAATGAAAAATCATGCATGCAGGAATTTTCTGGCTCATGTTTTCACTATTTCCTTTTTGTCTATCTCTTTTCATTTGCATTATCTAGTGTCGCTAAAACATAAATCTACTTATTCTGAAGAGATGTGTAGCTCTTTTGTGTAAGTTGCAACAGGGTATCCATCTAGTTCAGGTCACTATAGAATCAAGATGGTGGCTGTTAGGGTGAACATAGGGCAGCCATGTTAGGACCAGAATCCCAGCCCCTCACAGGTGCTTTCTGGAAATGCTATACCCAGCCCTAAAGAATAACAAACATCCACCTTTAGCCATTTACTAGAAACTCCCCACCCGGCCTCAGAAGAATGGCAAAACCCTGGGCTGTAGCTCTCTTGCTGGATACCCACAGGTTCCCTCTGAAAAAAGCCTGTGCTGATGTCAAGCCATCTCCTCGCCTATCTCTGTGCCTCCTTCAGTCAACCAACTCTGTCTCCTGCCTATCCTTCTGTGTCTTTTTTTTAGTCTAACAGTGGCCCCTGTTGTCCCAGCTACTCATGAGGCTGTGACAGGAAAATTGCTTGAGCCCGAGAATTCAGGGCCAGCCCGTGCAACATAGCAAGACCCCCATCTCAAAAATGAAAAAAACAATGGTAGCCTGGAGGTAAGTGTGTGTGAGGCTCTGCAACAGCCAGCTTGGAGTGTGCTTGGGCTGGGCTGCTGCTAAGGCTACAGGCACAGCTGCTATGCCAGTAGGTGAAGATTGTGAAGGTGAGGGCCTCCAGCCCATACCTGTCTTCCAGGCTATCTTTTCAAATGATCTCTCCTCAAATTCACTGTGACTAAGTCCGACCTCCTTTAAACTGACTCCTTTCACAATTTCTAGGTTTTTTAGAGGCAACACTATGAGTGCAGAGTTGAAATGAGGCGTGAGTGGGTTTAAATCCAACTTCTGCACTTACTGGACTGGGGAAGTGTCTCAAAGCTGTAAAGCACTTGTCTAGCGAGTGTGAGGCCCTTAGTTCAATCACCAGTACCATAAAAAAATAATAAAAAAAAATAAAGACACAAAACAAGCTAAAAATTTGGATCAGGAATGTGACTCAAGTGGTAGAGTGGTAGAGCACTTGTGCAGCAAGCATGAGGCCCTGAGTTCAGTCCCCAGTACTGCCAAAAAAGGAGTACACTTACTGTTTATTCTTGTGATTTATTCGACCTGGAGCTCAGTTTCCTCCCAGGTAAAATGTCCATAAACATTTCTAGAGTGTGCAGGGTGTGGTAGCATGCTCCTGTACTCCTAACTACTCAAGAGGCTGAGACAGCAGAAATGCTTGAGCCCAGGAGTTTGGGGCCAGCCTGGGAATGCAGTGAGACCCCCATCTAAAAAAGAAAAACAGTACTCCTAGAGTATAGGGTGATAGACATTTAAAAAGATAACATTGCTAAGTGCATAGCACAGTGCTTGGGACAAGCACAGGTACTACATAACAAGCTTCCTCCCTCTGTACTCACTGTTAAGATACGGCACCTCAGTATCCAAGATGGACATGATGTTATCAGTTTTCATCCTTCAGTCTGTCCCTTTCTCTTCATTAGAACCAATCGTCAAGTTGTGGAACATTAAAACTAGCAAAGACCTTAAAATCATGCTCATCTGATTTATTAATAAAACATAGAGTCATAAATCACCAATCATTCTAGCAATTTTGATTCCCATGACAATTCAATAACAACCACTGTTTCATGATGGAATTTATTGCTTGATACTCAACAATCATACTGAACACACACAAAAAAAAAACCAACCAATTGTTCTGTGATCATGAACAAACATAGTTTCAGGCTCAAAGTTAAGCCCTATTTTTGAATTATTGTTCTTTTTATGACTCAAAGGATTTTTGGGTAGAATTTTTCCCTGCCTCTGGTATGTTCCTTTGCCATATATCCCATCTCTTGCTGCATTCACTAACACAAGGGAAGGGATTTGTCTCAGAGGTAATTAGGAAATGATCATAAAAGCAAAAAAAAAAAAAGGATGCTTTTTAAAATTCAAAATTCAAAAATTAGTAGTTAATATTTACAACATTACATGTACCCTGGAACTACTTACTCCATTATATATGCTGTCTATGTATTGTATATGCTCTAGCATGAGTCCATTTGTTTATGCTAGAATATTCTAAGGTAATCACTCAATTGAGTGAAATAAGAGTTAAATAGGCTTATGTATGTGTTCTTTATAAACACTATTCTTGTCTTCATATTCTACGCTGAATAACCAAGCAGTCCTGATCGTCTACTTAACACGCTTACCCTCTCCTCCTTTCCACTATGTTTTATGTACAAGAGTAAACTACCTATAGTTAATAGATGTTTGAATATGAAGAGAAGAATGCAAATTGTGTAACATGTTAGAGTACACATCTTTAAAAAGATTCCATAGATACTGAGTATCTTATCATCCAGTGTTCTCCCAGGAATAAAACTAGAGGCAGAAAAGAAAAAAATATATCCAGAAAAGTCTATTAAGATGAAATCCACTTGTTTGTCAGAGCAACTTGGAAAGTTTCCCAAAGAGTTGGCCTTCAAACGTTAGCATTCCGCTCCCCAGCACAGTATACTGACTCTATTTGATGAGAGGCAAACGAGAAAGGGAAATGGCCCAGCACAGTGTGGGATTCTAGACAGTTACCTCTGACAGGCGAAGCCTTGCTGCTCACAGAGGACGATGGCTACAAGGACTCCAAGACTATAAAGCTTCATCCTGACAGCAATTTGCTGCCCAACAAAATTCTCTGAACTGAAAGTCGCAGATAGATGATTGCGTAAGAGTCTTCTTGACACACTGGTTAAAATGTAATGGCGTGTTCCCTCTTGTTCCTGTGGCTGAATCAACTCAGTTTCCATTTCCACTCTCCAAAAGAAAAATAAACATGTTTTAGTTAGCTCATTTGATAACTGAACCCTCAAAAAGAAAGCATGATGAGAGCTGTTCTTGGTTTAGCTAATTAGAGAATATTTACTTCTTCAGGGAAGAGAAGGACTAGAAAGACAGGGTAGTAATGTAACAGAATCTGGTCTGCTTCATTGGAGAACTATGGTCATGGAATATTGACTGATGATTCATAGCCCATGTTGAGGGAGGTCTCCCGTGATTACCAAAAACATCTTTCCTTGCCTGTCTTTTTCAACATTTTTGACTTAGATGAAAGGGAGTTCCTCAAATTAGTGATAGTAGAAGGCTAAGATAAATAATAAATAAATAAGTGATAGTACAAGGCAGAGTTTATACGAAGGATTATAGAATCTCCATTCAAAAATATCTTTCCTTGACTGTATGGAATTATGTCTATGGGCCCACCCATAGACATAGAAAGAAATACTAGCCGGGTGCCAGTGGCTAATCCTGTAATCCTAGCTATTCAGGAGTCAAAGATCAGGAGGATCGTGGTTTGAAGCCACCCCAGGCAAATAGTTCGTGAGACCCTATCTTGAAAAACTCTTCACAAAAATAGGGCTGGTGGAGTGGGTCAAGGTGAAGGCCCTGAGTTCAAGCCCCAGTACTGCAAAAAAAAAAAAAAAAGAAAAAGAAAAACGGGTGAAAAGCCATAAGGCAAGGAATTCATAGAACTAATGGAGTGACAGAAGCGGTCACAGAGGTATTAAAACCGGGGTGAGAAGATTAGAGAGACACTGACAGTTTATTGCCTGTCTTGTGGTTGTGCCAGATCTCTCTTGGTTTTGTCTGTCTCTTGTGGTTGGCTGCTTATGGGCCTTACCTTATCTCCTCACCTAAGACCATTTCATGACTGCATAAATCTTTTACAAGTGGCTCTTCCTTATGTTTGCCAATTTTGTTTTTATATCAGTGCTTGAAAGTACCATTTAAAATTGTTCACTTTTTTATGAATAACATTCCTTCAGCTCTTTTGATAAGAATCCACGGAACACTTATTTTAAAGTCTATGCTACATTGCTTTATAAGGTTAATTGTGCCTGAGGTGAGCTCATGTTCTGAGTGCTGATTTTGTCAGCTGTCTTGCTTAACATTTTTTGTCTTCTGTGATTTGGAACCCTGGTTTGCAGGTTGAGTAAGACATCATCTTTCGGGTAAGAAGTTTCCATTTCTGTTTCTCTCCCTCTGTATTCATGGGATACACATATATCCCTGTCTTATACTGGTTTTTGAGGATTCCTATGTCATGATAATACTGTGACTTTCAAAGATCCAGTCACCAATCAGAGATGACTTGACTTAGTTACTGGCTTCATTTCTCCTGGTTGAGTTACTCCTCCATCTCCTACTTATAAACCTGTCCTTGGAGGCAGTGAGCAGCACCTTTTTTCTTTTTATTGATGCACAGATCTTCAGTGTACAGTTAGACTGCTTTTGAAAAATGTGTGCACTTGAGTAACCCACACCCCATCAAGGTGTAGAAAATTTCCATCACCCCAGAAAGTATCCTTATATCCTCCCAGGCGCTTGAAATTTAATCATCACAGATTAATTTTCTTGTTCTATACCTTCATAGGATATAGATGTCCTCTTTTTTGTTGGTCTTCCTTTGTTAGTTTTGGTTTAATGATTCTTTTATACCATTGACAGTAACTAATTCCTTTTTATTTCTGAGCAGCAATCAATTTTATGAATGTAACATATTTGTTTATTCATTTTTCTATTAACGGACATCCAGAGTGTTTTCAGTTTGCAGCTATTATGCTTTTTTGTGGATAAATATTTCCATTTCTCTTAAATATCTTGGAATGAAATTGCTAGGGAACAAGGATACTTAGATTTATAAGCAAGTGTAACTTTTTCCAAGGTGGTTGTCCCATTTTATAATTCCACAAAAAGTATATTAGAGTCCTAGTGGGTCCACATCCTTGTCATTATTTGATGCAGTTGGTCTTTTTCATTTTATGTGAGTATGTGGGAATCTCTAAGTTTGGTTTTAATGTACATTTCCATGATGACTAATGATGTTAGAAACATTTCTGTACTTGGTGGTGTATGCATATATACATATATGTATATAAGTTGACTCTGTATACACACACAGAGAGAGAGAGAGAGAGAGAGAGAGAGAGAGAGAGAGAGAGAGAGAAAGTGCTTGTTCAATTTATGTGTCTGAGTTTTAATCGGATGCTTTGTCTCATTACTGATTCATAGGAGTTATTATACAATACATTCTTGACTTCAGTCCTTTGTCTGATATATATATTGTGTATATGTATTTGAGAAATGCCTGTAGAAGTCTTTTGACCATTTTTGAAAATTTTGGTTGTCTTTTTTATTACTCGTTTGTGGGAACAACTTCTTTGTCTTGCTCAATTTTTAGGATTTTTTTTGAAGAGCAGAAGTTTTTAAGCTTGTTGAATGAAATTATTGATTTTTATTTAATGGTTAGTGCTTTCTGGATATTGTCTTAGAATTGTTTTTCTTTATTTGTCTTAGAAATTTTCTACTAATCAAGGTCATGAAAATATTCTTCTTGAAGAGGTTTTTGTTGTGTTTTGGAAGTACTGGGTTTTGAACTCAGGGATTTGTGCTTGCTAGGTAGGTGTTCTACCACTTGAGCCACACCTTCAGCCCTCATCTTGAGAAGTTTTATAGTTTTGGCTTTTACTTTTAGATTTATGATCCATCTCTAATTTTTGTGTATGACATGAAGTGGGAATTGAGGTTCTTTAATTTCTTATATCATGATCTAATTGTTCCAGCACCATTTCTTTGTTTCTTTGTTTCTTTCTTTCTTATCACCACCATTTTTTGAAAAGACTTCTTTCTCTATGGAATTGTTTTGCCATCTTTGTAAAAAAAAACCCAACTGTCTCTATGCATATGCATATCCACTAAGTTGTTTCTCACAGCAACAATAGCTAGAACAATCCTGCTTCATTTCTTACTTCTGTTTTCTGATAATCCATTGAAGGAACACATTTCTTGTATCCTGCCAAAAGTCCTCAAACTTTGCACTTAAATGCTGAGTTTTGGGCTGAGGATGCAGCTCAGTGGTAGAGCACTTGTCTAGGACATGCAAGCCCTGGGTCCTTTCAGCAGCACCACTCCAGAAAGTTGAATTTTGTTGTATGTAAAATCAAAGGAAGGAAGGAAGGAAGGTAGGAGGGAAGGAAGGAAGGAAGGAAGGAGGGAAGGAAGGAATTATTTTCTCATTCTTCATGTTTCCTGGATGCCTCTGCATTGATACTGGTACCTCTGCTGGGGAGTTAAAAGAACACAGAGGTTGCATCAGATGAGCTTTTGGTCTCTTGGAAGTGTGGCTTCTTCTGTAAAAACAAAGTTAATAATAACCTACATCAGAGAACTGTTGTGAGTATGGAGTGGGGTGACATTGATACCGGCCCAGGGGTCAGCTGAGGAATGATGAGCCCAAACAATGAGTGAGTGGCAGGTGGAAAAGAAGTTTATTAGGGTAAAGAAAGTCAGAACACCATGTCTATAGGACTCAGAAAGACTGAGCATCTCATGGATCCTTTGGTTAGGGATTTTATAAAGATTCTCCTTCCCCTGATGAAGGGAAGCCCACCATGTCCCAATACCATTGACTTGTTCAAATCGCCAGTCACCTATAGTCTACATGCTATAGAAATTCCAAGATGCTTGGAGTAGTTTCAGGATTCTCCATGCCTTGTTTTGTTTATCTTGCCCCTGGCCATAGTTTCAAGAATCTTCACACCCTGTTTATCTTGCCTATGGGTATATTCTAGTTCTCTTCCTCTAATCTAACCTGCCTAGAAAGTCCCTGACCCCTAGTTTCCTGTCTAACATGAAAGTAACTGCAAAAGCAGGTACTGATATTTCTTTGTCATATTAAAAATATTGAATTAGGAAAGGAGTGGGTAGAGGTCAATGTATGTTCCTCCTGGAACCTCATCCAGCTCATGACGACCTTGGGAACAACTTGTCTTCTTCCTCTGCTATTTTCTAAGAGTCAAGTAGTTAGTTACCACCCCTTAAGAGGCAATCTAGTCTGGCCAGATCTGGCTGATTGAATTATTCCCCAATCATGGGACCTAGCTAATTTGTACATTGATTCTCCAGCCAATTTAGATCATTAGGTTGCAAAAATTACATAGCAGTATTTTGTGAAGTCCTTACCCTCAGTCTTTATGAAGGCTGTCTATAGGTAACCTATGCAATGAGTGTCAACCTTGGAGCTGCCTGAGAATAAGGGCAAATGCCACAGTGACCTTAGCCAGCCTCAAGTTGGATATCCAGTTCAGGCTTATTGTTAGGAAAGCATAAAGTCAATTTATTTAAAGCCTTTTTATTATGAATTCAGGTACAGCTCAATTTGCAAATTTTCCTTTCAAAATCATTCAGCCAGTAAAGCTGCATAATCTTGGGAGGTTTTGACGGGGCATAATTGATAAATCTTTTTTCCATTCACACATTTTCCTTTATGTTTATTCATGGAGTGTGAGTTCATCTGATAATTTACACAAGGTCTTGGGGTATCTGATCTCTGTACTTCTAAAAGAAGAAAGATGAAACTGTTTTAAAAGCCACTTAAATGGGAGCTTTGAGGCCTGAAGGAAGACAGCTCAATCGTGGGTTCTGATTCCCTTTCTTTGGCTAGCAAAACTGAGTATGGGACCTGTAGTCCCAAGAAGGTTACCTGCCACCTTAGATAGGCAAGTCTTTTTGGTTAAATTGTCAAGAAAGCAAGAATGTCTTTGGAACATTTCCACTCCTTCTTTCACCTTTTCTGAATCCACACTCCCTTTTATTGCTCTGTCTACATACTAAGATGCTTCATCTAAGCCTGCCTTTCAGAGCAGTATCCCAGACTATAAGCCACCAGTTCTCAAACTGCATATTAAAGTCACTTGGAAATCTTTTCACTATCCAACTGCCCTAGGTGCATATCTTGGGAGGAGGATTTTGGACATCAGCATTTCAAAAACTCCTGAGATAGTTCTGACATGCATCCAGGATTAAGACAAGCTGGACTGGACTAGTCAATCCTCCTACAGTGTTGACTATGAGTCATAGATTGCAGAATCTCCTAGGGTGTTTTGGAAAATGAAGATTTCTAGGCCCACCAACCTTGTAGGCACTGTAGCCCCTTTCACTCACCTGTGTTTCATGATAGGGCAGGCTCCCTATCAGCTATACTGCTCCTCTGGTTCTCAAAGATAACAACCTTGTTTCATCCTCAGGACCTTTGCATATTATACTGGCTCTACTTGGTAGATCCTTTCCTCTCTCTTGGCCATTAGGGATTTGGCAGAAATAACAATGATGAAGTTATAACTCTAGGAAGTCATTGTGAAGTACATGTTTTGGGGAAGAAAATAATAACACTGGAGTCCCTTGAGCAGTTTGGTTTACAAGGTTCCTTGATAACCCTGAAAGTCATAGAGAGATTTTCTTTGAGATGAAAATGGTACGATGTGGATGGTGGAGGGACCAAAGGGGAGACTTGGAGGATGAGGCACTGAGTAGATTAAATTCATACTGAGAGGCAGTCCTGAGTGTCTACCAGAAGATTGTTCCAGGAAGTTATTTAAATGTAACTAGTAGAACCAGAAGATACATCTCTGGACCTGTGCCAAGGTGTGGCTGCCACAAGGAAGAGAGGGGCCAAGAGGGAGGGGATACCAAAAGGCAAAGCTAGATGGTGGATCACCCAAATGGAAGAACAGGTTACTCTGGCTATATTAAATGCATACCAGTGATGGGAAAATGTTAGTGGAACGTTGTTTTAACTTCTCAAGTACTGTGTTGTTGGGAAGGTGTAATTTAAAGCTGGCTAACTTAGTCTTCTATCAACTGTATCCCTTTTAACGAGACATCTATCTTTTTAGGACAGTGTCTCTCAAACTTTGATGTACACATGAAATATTTTAGTCTGTTTTCCATCATTGTAATTGAATACCACAGCCTAGGAAATTTGTAAAGGAATCTATTTCTTACAGTTCTGGAGCCTGGGAAGTCCAGTGCCAAGGGGCTGCCTCTGGCAAGGGCTTTATGGTTGATGGGGACTCTCTGCAGAGTCTCAAGGTGATACGAAGCACCACAGCTTTGTATCAGCATATCAGAGAGCTTGCTTTGTTAACAAAGTCTTTCCCATGATAACCCACTAATCAATGAGTAGATTAATCCATTCGTGACAGCAGAGTCCTTATGACCAAATCACTTCCCAAAGGTTCTACTTCCAAGCTTTAACGTATGATCTTGGGGATTAAATTTCCAGTATATGAGTTCTGTGGGACAAATGTCAAACTATAGCCTGAATCAAGTGGGGATCTTATAAACATGCTGATTCTGATTCAGTAGGTCTAGATTCAGTTGGTCTAATCAGCTTCTATGTGCCCCTGGCCCAAACCCCATTCTTGGAGGAAAGAAGAGTGAATATTTGGAACTTCTAACAGTGAGCCTGTGTTGGGACTGAATCCAGAAATGTCTACTAAATCATATTTTATGTTAGATTTGGCATAGCATTAGAATGAAATATTTGCCTTCATCTAATTCCCTAAGATTTGTATTTCAAAAATTATGTGTGATACTTCTCTATTAACCAAAATGTTTGATCAAATAGAATTCCTCAATTTTGTCATGTAAGTAACATGTCATAAACATTACCACCATTTTGCCTCTATGTGAATCATTAATAGTGAGATAGTAGGTATTAACTAGACTGTCCATGTTTTTGTGCTTGACACAAAATGGATTATTAAATATATGTAGACCTTAGACATGAGAAAACATTTACAGAATTTCTTTTTTTGTCATTCACTCACAGACTCAATTGGTAAACTCTGTCTTTCAGAAATAAGGAGAGAGGACACTGAGTAAAGAGCCATCTTTAGAGCTAAGGGTTTAGTTACAGGAATTTTATTAGGAAACCGTCAAAATGACTAGCTTTCACGAGGCTCAGTCAACACTGTGATGCTTGTTCTGACCATTTCCTGAGTTTTCTGCAACATGAGGCTGGCAGGGCCATGCTGAGCAAAACAATATCAAGTTCACCAATGACGCATTGCTGGCCTTTATGCCAAGCCTCTTGGTTCACTGGTGTGGACAAAGTACAACGGTCAATGACAACCAGTACAGTAATTATAAGGAAGGTGAGCACAGAGGAATTATCCCAGGGATGATGGAGGTAAAAAGATAAGTCTTTCATGCATCAAGCATCAGTGTGACATGGGCTGGTGTAAGGTAGCCTAAGAGTATATAGATAAGTCTTTCATGCATCAAGCATCAGTGTGACATGGGCTGGTGTAAGGTAGCCTAAGAGTATTTACAAAAGAGACCATATTTGTGCACCTGGGGCCAAGAAGATGTGCGTGCATGCATGTGTGAGTGCATGTATGTCTAAGTGGGTAAAATCACTAGGTTGGCTGAGACTCTCCAAGGTCATCTAATGTGACCATTGCACCACACAGTCTCTGTCTAACATCATAATTTCCAGGCAGTTATCAATGCATTCTATTCTAAAAATTCTTCAGGTAGGTCTATTTCACAATTTTTTTTAACAATTAGTTTTCTCTGCTCAGCATCTCCCATAATCAGGAAACATTTACTTATGACTAGTATAAATCACTTTCTAAACAGTTACTCAACTCTTACTAAAAAATCTAGAAAAGTGCTTGGTTCTGTAGGGATATCAACATGCATAAGTCATGGTTCCTGTCCACTTCTCATTCATCAGATCTGAACGCTTCCACAAACTTTTGTTGATCCTTCATTCAGAATTGATTTTCTCACTGAGCTCCCACAATATTTCATTTACAGATTTCCTCTAGCATTTATCATAGTCTGCTTTCCATTATGGATGTGTGTACATGCATTCACATACATTATCTCTTTGCGGGGTTAACATGCTTCCTTATATATAAAATGGAGAAGTTGGGATTGACATAAACATCTGTCCTAGCTGAAGGTTTATTTGTAAAATAATTTGAGGAAACTTAACAGAATCAATATTTTACTATCCAACATTTAAAACCTTTGCTAGGGCAGATACTTGAAAGGTACCTGCTCAAATAAAGTTAATGGTCTCTGCTTAAGAAGTGGGTATAACATTCATTGTAAGCTTATTTGCTCAGGCAAGAAGAAGATTAAAACAACATAAACATCCATTTTACTGGTGAAATACAGTAGAATGCCACTTGCTTGTAAAACATCTATATATGTACCAAATATGGAACACTCTCCAAACTATGATGTTAAAGTGAAAAAAGTGAGATGAAGAATGATGTATATAACACACTAATATTTTAAATATAAAGATGTGTGTATGTGATATGTGGTATATCCTAGGAGTATGGAATATTCCTGAGAGGACAAAAGGACATGGCACCAGCATTTGATGACTTGGTAGGGGATAGTGGATCATCTAGCTCATTTGGGATCAAAAGCCCTATTTGTAGAACTTGACAATTTCTATGGTGTAAATATCCCCACCATGGTCAATTTTAAGCTAACAATGATTTAATAATAGGTATACAAAATTCGGTTGGCCCCGGTAAGCAGATAGGAGCTAGTTTTAAAGCACACTCCTAAGCATAGTAGTGGGAGAGTGGTCTACTTTTTACTTCAGACCTAGTGCAGTTTAGTTTCTTATGCCACGCTTGGATTAGCCATTTAAAATGTAACAATAAAAAATTTAAACTTAAAAATTATCATGCCTAGGCTGCTGTATCCCTTTAGTTGCTCCTTGAAGATAGTCTTACTCTCCTTCCTTGATAGTATGCATTCTGCTGTCCTGTACTTGTGCAGACTTTCTGAGACCTATCAGTGTAGACTGGTACCAAACAACATTTAATATTTGTAGCCCCTTTATGTGTAGGGAAGGTCAGCTTAGTCTCTTTAGTGTGGAAACTGCAGGAATGTTTGGCTAGAAAAGTGTCACCTTCAAAAATAAGCTATTGATGAGTCTGGGACACACAGCTCAGATGCAAAAGCCCTGGGCATGTGGCTCTTCTGCAGGTCCAGATGGAGCCCTGCCCCCTTGATAACAGGCTTGCTTCTCTGTCTCAGCAGCCCAGTCTGGAGGTAGCTGGTCATAGCAGTATTCCCCAGTCCTACCCCCTAGCACACCCACTCTTGACCTGGCCAAGAGGGAGAGGAGACCCTGTTTTTGCTGATCCCAAAAAGGACTTCTCAATTCACTCTAGAAGTTATTTTGCACCAGTCCCCAAGTCTGACCTTCCTGACTGGGTTCAGTGCTGTTCTAAGAATTCATGTAGCAACTTTCTTTGCCTAGCCAGTTACAACTTATCTGTCAGTCTGCAGCTGAAACATTTCTCCTCCCACTGTTAGTGTTCTGCTGTAAGCTCCCATCTCACCTGGCCCTTCTTTACCATTTATAACTCTGTAGGGTTTTTTTTGCTTTGCAGTATTGGGGTTTGAACTCAGGGCCTACACCTCAAGCCACTCCACTAGCCCTTTTTTTGTGGTGGGTTTTTTTTAAGAGATAGTGTTTTGTGGAACTATTTGCCCAGGCTGGCTTTGAACTGTGATCCTCCCGATCTCTGCTTCCTGAGTAGCTAGGATTACAGGTGTGAGGTACCGGCTCCCAGCTCATTCTGTAGTTTTAATTGTGTAATGTCTGTCTTTCCCCTTCAGCTGAGTACAATACCTATCTCATTTATAGGTGTCTCCCACATATTTGGCACATATTTGGCATGTTGGCTCTATGAATGAATGAATGAGTTATAAAGCACCATGATTCAGTCTTCAGAAGGAAATATCCAGAGACATCCAGAAATGGAAATCTTTTATTTGGAAAAATCTTTAGCATTATTTTCTCTTCATTTTCCATTAAGGCAGTAACATTATTCCTTCCTGGAGACAGATGGGGGAAATCATCTGAGGCCATATGAAGTTCAGACTAAGTCAAAGCCAACCACTTTGCATTCAGATGCAGCAGAGATACGGGCTGTGCATTGAAAGAAGCCATACATTAGCTTCTTGAGCTCACTGCCAAGGAATGGGTGCTGGGTGTTGTATTTCAATTGCTTTGAAAAATGGCCAAGCTGCATTACATACTACCCCTAAAGAAGATATCTTACTAAAGAGCCCTTCACCATGATGGAGGGAGTCTATTGTTGGTTCACAATGCTCCATTGTTTTTTAGCCTTTAGTAGGTTTTCAGGGAAATTGATCTATTAGAGCTCTTCAAATTCATACTGATCTCCTTTTGGTTTGAAACTCTTTAAATGTCCAGTAAATTAGCTTTTCATAAAGTAACTCAGGCAATTCTTACCCAGCATATATTCATTCGACCCTTGACATCTGGCTAGGTATGTGTATGAGTGTGGGTCCTTGACGGTGGGCAGGTGCGTACTCATTGGCACACAGTGGCCCCCTGGGGGCGTAGGGGTGGCAAATAGCTTTTGTAGTACCAAAAAAGTAAACATTGCTAACATGGCCTGGCAGCAATCAGATGTGCTGATATCTAAGAGCAAATGATATCTGAGCAGGATTGCTTCCAAATGTCACTAGACATTGTGCGGTACCATAGTAACTACAAATCTATCAAGCAGGACTAAATACAAGGAGAGGCAGCACCCTTAATGGTAGTGGAGTGATAGCCCCACGATGCCCCCTAGTGGTTTTATTCTCTATTACACCTTCCTTGGATCCAACTATTCATCAGCATGAAGAATCTACCTGAGGTCAGAATATTGGAAACATTACATCTTGAGTCCAAATTCTAGAGTTAAAAATATAGGGTTTCTTATTGGCTAATTAAACAAACACTGATGACATCTGGGACCCCAGGTGTGAAGAAAGGCTTTGATGAGGAGGCTTACTTCTGCAAACTACCTGTGACTTGAGACCCCAATAGCCTGACTTGATTTCTCAGATATTCCAAGTGGCCTGGACACAAGGAGGGCAAGAAGAGATGGGCCACAGAGCAGGTATGGTTCTGAGAGGGTGTGAAGCAAATTCCCTGGAGATAAGGCGTGAGCAGGAGACAGAAAAAGTGACTTGTCACAAATCCAATGTCAGCCTCTGCTAACAGGCTTTACTAGAGCCTCTTTTTGGTTCTTGCTTTGAACAAAGAAAAGGACAGTCAAATTATACTGGTTTGAAAGATTATGTAAAAATTCATCACAGCAGTTTCCAACCTTGAACAATGACAAAAGAAGAAGGGGTCTGGAAAATAACTTCTTTTTTTTTCTCTACAGTTTCTAAGAAACAACAAAACAATCTCAAGAACAAAAACATTTTGTAGGAGATTGAGTCTTCAGCAAAAAAAAAAAAAAAGAAAGAAAAAGAAAAAGAAAGATGAAGCATTTTTTTGTTAAGTAGAGGAGAGACTACTTGGCTGAACAAATATTTACTTTTTAGAATCTCATATATTGTCACCAAGTTGAAAACTTTGGAATGGCTTGAATGGTCCTCATGCATCATGGGAGCCTTGTGCTGGACCTTGGGATTGAGTGCGTCGCCTTTTTGTCTGCCCTGCTGGGCCTTACACCCTCTTCATCCCTTTCCCCATGAGACAAGCAAACACTGTCATCACCATTTTGGGGTTCACTTCAACCAGGTCTTCTGGAAGGGCATATACTCTCGCTCCAATTTTTCGGGCCATAGAGATGGCATACCTAAAAGGGCAGAAGAGAGGACAAATGAGGAGAGCCTGAGAAGCAATGTGTGAGGGGACACTCAGGATGTAGCTACAGTACCCTACAGTCAGGACAGAAATCAGTCATGGAACCGCTGGTGCCAGGTACTGGCATCTCCCGCCATGTGCTGACAAATTTTGGCTCAACGAAGCTCCCATCCAACATCAGCCATGTTGTCATGCCTCATGACAGTGATCAAATGTCATATTTGTCCCTGGAGAACTCCTCAGCTCCTATCACTTTTGATACACCAGGAAGTGTGGGCTACAGAGCATGCCAGAAAAAGTTCTAAAACCGAACAACAATTGATGCTGAGGAAAGTCCATAGACCATATTTCAACCACAGAAACATTTTCATAAGAGAGAAAAGAGGAAAATTGCATGTACAGAACCTCAACCTTCTTTTATTTCTTGTCCCATTCTAATTTGCATCCACTTATGCAAGTGTTTATGTACAGCACTATATTAGAATGGTCAGAGATTTATACACCATGTTTTAACATAAAATTAAACACAGCTGCACTAGGACATTTTTGCTTTGTTTACAGTTTTATGAAGATAATTTTTATTAATTGTAAACTATTTCCAAATGAGCCCACTGCTACTTGGTTCTTTTCATTCACCTCATTTATTCTCTAGCAACCTCTTACTATGGCTCCTCCAGAGATTTTCTTCCCAATTCAAGGCCTCATTACTCCCTCTGGCTCTGCTTACAAAACTTTATTTTATTGACCAAATTAAATTAAGATCATCAAGCTGGAATAGCCCCATTCTCTCTCCTTGTCCACCTCTCAGTAGCTTCCTCTATATTAATTATCAATGAAGTGAAGCTACTTTTTCCATTATAAAATATAGAATATTTTTTAATTCCATAAGTGAACTTTAAAACCCATATACAATCTTAGCTCAATAACACGGATACTCATAGCATTTTGTAAAATTCCTTTCACCTATTTTTTTTCTATTTGTCAGTGATGGGGATCAAACCCAGGGCCAGGTGCATGTTAGGCAAGTACTTCACAGCTATGCTGCATCCCCAGCCCTACTCATTTTTCTGAGTAATTTTGTATCTTGCCCATACAGGAGAGTGCTTATGAGAGTCTGGGCTTTGAAGTCAGACTCTGAATCTCAGCTGCACAATTTAATTGTATAACCTTGGCAAATTCTGTAAACCTAATCACATGTCCCTTGACCAGCTGGGCTCGAGGCTTTCTTTTTTTTCTTAAACTTCTGAGTTTTCACATGAGCTCTTTTGTCTAAAATATTCTATCTCCTCAACCTGTCTACCTCCCTCTGACTTGTTCTTTAAATCTAGCTCAGTTTAGATGTTCTTCACTCTAACAGCTTGAGTCCCCTGATGTCCTCCTCATGGCATCCGGCACTCCCCCTTCCGTACCACTTACCACAGCTCATTGCAATCATAGCTTAGTTATCTTATCTCCACTTGATTGTGCTGAGCATCATCATACTGAAATCATAGATTCCTAGTTTCCAAAACTGGGAGGAGAGAGAAGGGGGCTGTTGGCATTATAAAGTAGGATGCTGAGTACCAGATCCTTGTGAATTCTAGATTTGTGTTATGGGTTCAATTGAGTTCATTCTCCCAAAAAGATATCTTGAAGTCCTAGATAGTTCCCAGAACCTTTTATATGATCTTGTTTGGAAACAGACCAGATGTAGTAAGATGAGGTCATGTTGGAGAAGGGTGGGGTCCTGATCCAATATGACTTGTGTCCTTGTAAGAAGAGAAGGGACACAGAGATACACAGAGAGCCATGTGAAGTCAGAGACACACAGTACAGACAGAGGCAGAGACTGGAGTGATGCATCTACAAGCCAATGAAATGCCAAGGACTGCTGGCCACCTTCAGAAGCTAGTTCAATAAAACTATAGACTTGATTATCAATTACAAGACTATTCTTGTTTTTGTTTTTGCTCCCTTTTAACACAGGAGCCCTAAACTGCATTTACCATATGTAAAATAATGATGATGAGGCTATAATAAATCATGAGAGGGAAAAGTCAAGGCACAAGCATTAGACTTTACAATTTTCCAGTTGGTAGGTTTGTCCCTCCCTCCTATCTCAGGTTTATTTACATACTTTGCATTGTTTAGTTTCTCTTCATCATTCAAGTCTTCTGTCTTCAGAAGGTCATAGTTAATGGAACCTGGCTGAATAGCATCTATGAGATCCAGAACTGGAAGACTAGTACTAATCTTCGGGTCCTACAAAGAGAAGAAGAAGGGGTTTTATAAACACGTCCCAAAGTTACTTCCATCTGGCTCATAGGAAGTGGATGATTCTTTCTTCTTAAATATGAAATATACACAGCCTGGTCTTGGAAATGCCACTGTATTCCACATAGTGTTTCAAATCCAGTCTACTTTCTGTAGGGGCATTAGCAACTTCCCAGAAAATCCACAGTCTGCCAACAGGAAGAGTCATTCTCAAACAGTGAATGGAAGGAAGTTAGCACAACTGGAGGGTGAAAGATGTCTTTTACCTGCATGCAGGAGTAGAGTAGAAGAAGAAATGATTTTAAAAAGAAACCGCCAGAAAGAAGAAACTAAAGGTGTCAGATAAACCCTGGTTCATGTAGGGTGACCATTCCAGAGTGAGTGGCAGGGACAGCTGTGAGGTTGTAGGTAGAAAGGAACAAGGATAGATGTTCCTTCCCAGGAGACCTTGCGGAAAGAGAAGAGTTGCCAGGGAGACAGCAACAGAAACAATGTGATTAAATATGCTGCTTTGTCCAGCACTGTCTCATAGGTTACCTCTCTTGTCACCGCAGCCTGAAGGTACAGGCATTGAGTCATTTTTGCAGGGGGGGAGGGGAAGGGGAAGGTTCAAACTTTTCTCCAAGTTTATATTTTTAAATTGACACATAAAATTTATGTACTCACTGTTTTTAAGTACATATACATTGTGAAACGGCTACCTCTACCTAACAAATGCATTACCTCACAGAATTGTCATTTTATGGTAAGAAAATGTAATATTCAGATTTCATCTTTTAACTTTTATTTTTTGTACTGATGATTGCACTCATGGTCTCACACATGCTAGTAAGCACATACTCTACCACAAATTACACTTCCAGCCTCCCTGTTTAATCTTAATTTTCAGATGAATAGAGGGTATTTCTGAAGTTAAGTGACTTTCTAAGAAGTGGAAGAGTTGGGATTTGAACTTAAAATTCTGGTCTCTCTGGCATTTGTCAACATTTGGATTCTCACACCTACCATTGTGAATGCTCCTCAGAAATGAATGCACAAAACTCTGCAAAGGGGTTCTCCCCTGTTTCAGCAGGAGACCATGGTCCTGAGGATTGTGAGTGCACCTGTGTGTTACCTTCCAAGCATGGTGAAGTCCAAGCAGCTCATACTTGGAGGGTCTGAATCAGAATAAATTCTAAGCGAGAAACAGGACACTGGATACATGACAGATGCTAGTTCTTCCTATATAGACAGAATAATATTTTAATGCTATAATAAATCCATTTCGTATTTGCTCTTGGGTAATAAAAGGACCTCTACAAAATTAAAATCAAGATTGAATAACAATCTAATTCTGCCATTGGCTTTGGCTTCTATCTCCACAGACTTTTTGGTGAAGAAGCATAATGGAGAGCAAACGGAACATCTCAATCCTGCTTCCTTCTGTGTTCTATCCATAGTCTTGCAGAGGTACTGACAGGCAGAGCAATGGCTGGCACCTGGTAGCAGAGGTAGATGAGGAAGGAGCTGAGATTATTTCCAAAATGCTTAATCAAGAGTAGTTTGTGTTCATTTTTTAAGGGTTTCACTTAAAAGGAACGTGGGGCTCATTTGGCATTTCCTTTTGGCATGCTGTGTGACCCTTTTCACTCAGTCAATTCTGCAACGACTTAGTGAGAAGATGGGAGAAAATTAGGCCATAGAGTTATAAGGAACAAAAGAATTGTCAAACATTCCAAAGTGTGAATGTCAGCATCGCTTACCAAACCTTGTTCCCAAAAGGACAACCTGGATACCACAGTGTAGTCAGTGTGCTGGGATGGTAGCTGATTTATGAGAAACACCTGTGACTGGTCACTGTGTACTAATGGCTAAGTGACCTATAGACACACTGGTCTAGACCCCACCCCACAGGTAAAGGGTGCTCTCCCCTCTCTTATCGACCATCACCTGCAATTACTGGCCATGACCTCAGAGAGTTACTTGAGTTTCAGTTTCTTGCCTATAAAATGAGGAAAACAATAAAGCTCACTTGATAATGTTTCTGAAGATGAACTTAGGAACCTGGTACTCAGAGTTCATCAGAATTCAGAGTTCCTCTGACTTTGCTTTTCTTTACTGCCTTTCCAAATCTCTTTCTGGAAGAATGTGCTCACTTCAGTCACCAGCCTCCCCTCTTAGCTGTGCTCAGTAATCCAGACTGAGCAGTAAGCATTAGATGGGGCACAGGTAGCATTATTGTTGATGAGCTCACAGCAGGTTGATATGCCTGTTACCGCCACACCCAGATCTATCTCTGCCCTTCCTGGTGGGAAAAGACTTTAATTTTTTTCCCTTTATTTTGAAGCAGAGCATTAATATCATGGTAAACTGCTTCACTGCCCCTGTTAATAGCACTCTGAATGCCTGACCTTTAAATTTAAAAAACATAATTAAGATGCACAGGCATTATTAAAATGTGGATCAAGAATGTAGGTCCTTCTGATAACCAGAATATACAGGGAACTTAAGAAACTAAACTCTCCCAAAATCAATGAACCAATTAAGAAATGGGCAACTGAACTAAATAGAACTTTCTCAAAAGAAGAGATTCAAATGGCCAAAAAACACATGAAAAAATGCTCACCATCTCTAGCCATAAAGGAAATGCAAATCAAAACCACACTAAGACTCAACCTCACCCCTGTTAGAATAGCCATCATCAAAAACACCACCAACAACAGGTGTTGGTGAGGATGTGAGGAAAAAGGAACCCTCTTACACTGCTGGAGGGAATGCAAGCTGGTGCAACCGCTGTGGAAAAAAAGATGGAGGCTTCTTAAAAATCTAAACATAGACCTGCCATATGATCCAGCAATCCCACTTCTGGGGATATACCCAAAGGAATGCAACACAGGTTACTCCAGAGGCACCTGCACACCCATGTTTATTGCAGCACTATTCACAATAGCCGAGCTATGGAAACAGCCAAGATGCCCCATTACTGATGAATGGATTAAGAAAATGTGGTATGTATACAATGGAATTTTACTCAGCTATGAAGAAGAATGAAATCTTATTATTCTCAAGTAAGTGGATGGAACTGGAGAACATCATTCTGAGTGAGGTTAGCCAAGCTCAGAAGACCAAAAATCGTATGTTCTCCCTCATATGCGGACTTCAGATTTAGGGCAAATACAGCAATGTGGTTGGACTTGGGTCACATGACAAGGGGAGAGCACATATGGGAGATATGGGGATAGGGAGAAAACCTAAAACATGAAAGTATTCGATGTCCCCACTCCAGAGGAATTAATACAGAAACCTTAAAGCGGCAGAGGTCAACACGAGAAGGGGATCAGGAACCAGTGTAAAGATCAGTTAGAGATGAATCAACCTGGGTTGTAACACATTTGTACATGAAAGCAATGCTAGGAATCTCTCTGTATAGCTGTCCTTATCTCAACTAGCAAAAATGCTATGTCTTCTTTATTATTGCTTATTTCTACTCCTCAACGGAACCAGAGAAAAGCGCAGAACAGATTCTGCCTGGAAGGGAGGGTGTGGGAGGGAGAAGATGGGGATGAGGGGCAGGGGGAAGAAATGATCCAAAGAATGTATGCACATGTAGGTCCTTGAGGAAGAATCCAGTTAATATGTGAATGAGTTAATAAATCTAATAAAATATAATGCTGTTATGAATAAAAATAGGATTTGGATACAAATACACAATAATTTTTTTAAAAAATCACATGAAAGATCTTTAAGCATTTTATATTTCACCATCATAATATTAAATATCTGTACTTCCACAATGCACACTTTAAAAAAATTACCATATTTTATGTTATTTTGAAAGAACAAGGCCTAAAATGATGTGTTAAAATGATGGGTTTATAAAATTAACTATTTATGGGAGAAAATGATGAGGAATGTCAGTGAAATGGCCAATGAACATTAAAAAAATATTGGATCATTTATGAAAAATTGAAATGGGACAGGGAGCTCAAATCTCTAGCACTGAAAGTCATTTAACGTATAATGAATACAATAAAGACAAGCACAGAACTCTGGTGGCCTCTAACAGAAGATGAAAAATTTTACCTTGAAACTGGAGATGGATGAACTTTTCCCTGCCTCCTTCAATGTTTCATTTACCCAGTTGACAATAATGTCATCATTGACCTTCTGCCCACCACCGATCTCTTCGAGGATATTCAGTGTGTACCTGAACAAAATCAAGAATGATTTCTGGAGAGAAGTTGCTAAAGAATCAACAGGGTAGACATCTTCTTTTCTTTCTAATTATGTCATAGAAGATAGCTGAACACCATTACAGTGGAGGGAAAAATAACATGCGGTGCTGGTGGAGTAGCTCAAGTGGTAGAGCACCTGCCTAGTAGGTGTGAGGCCCTGAGTTCAAACCCCAGAACCATCACACACACACACACACACGCACACACACACACACACACACAAAGGAATATGCAATAATGGTAGTTCCTTTTAGAATAATTTAAAATGTGCAAAGCAAATATCTCTCTCAAAGCTCTGTCATTGTTCTGGAAAGGAAGAGCAAGCAGAAGAGAACTATAAAGAAGGGGAAATGAAACAAAAGATTCTAACCAGCAATCCTGCTCTTAGAGGAACCATAAAAATCAAGGAACAAACAATTCAATGTTAGGAAAACCAACATATTGAAGGAAGAATATAAAAAGAATTGCTTATGCAAGTAGAAATGTTGGGAATACACTATAGTAATCTCTAGCCCAAAGGTATAAATCTCATTAGATATACACTGCTTTTAGAATTGCTGCTTTTTAATGGGGTGGAAAACATTAAGAAGATGCACCAAGTCCCTAAAATAGCATGGCACAGAGAACCTCCACCATTCCCTAAAGCTACTCCCTTCTGAACAGGAAGAAAGCTAGCAGGTGAGCAACAGGCAGGTCTGTTGACTCAAGGTTCAGGTTTGCAGGAAGGGTCAAATTACTCACAAAAGCCACGGCTGCTAGGGTTACAGTGTGCTCTTCTCAAACTGAAACTCAGGAAGCCTGTGACTGAATCTCACCTGGGAAGGTCTGTCTAAATGAGGTCACTCTCCACTTGGCTGCCCTAGGACTTTACTTACATAATCCATTGGATATCTTCCTCCAGTTATGACTTCGGTAAAAACTAAATTCTCCCGTTATTTTCCTCATGGATTTCAGGTATAATCTCTGAAATAATATCAATGTCTTGCTTTCTCTGGGTTAAGCAGCTTCTCATCATTGTGCATGGGGAGGAAAATGGTCTCCATAACTTTGTAAAAACAATCAATTTACCAAACTGGCACATCCTTTCAATGACAGATCCCAAGTCTCCCCCAAACCAACTGACTCCTCTTCATACTGTTTGTCCTCATTACAAAACTTCCCTTCCAAAGTATTTTTCTGGTCCTGTCATTACAGTGACTCTCCATGGTCCAAAGAATACAGGTAATCTCTTCAGTGTAGCACACTAGGCCCTTCACACTTAGACTCTACGGTCCTTTGTCAGTACATCTCCAATTTCTTTCTTCCATTCATTCTTTATCAGTCATCCCTAACACACACACACGCACACTTAGACACATACACACTCATGTTACAGCCTTACAGAACCATCAGTAGCTTCCTAACTACACCATTCATCCTCCTGCCTCCTGCTTCTGGGACTTAGTTCTGCCTGCTGTTGGGATGCCCTTTGCCTCTACTGAATTTTAAATTTTTTGAGCAACTCCCATCTAAAGAATTACTTTTCCATCCCTGCAGTATATTAATTATTATTACACTTGCTTCATTTTCCAGAATCTTTGATGGAGATGTCCACCATGTCCCCATGTTTCCAAAGATCAACAGAGTCCCTAGCACATACTGGGCATCTAGTAAATGAAAGTGTAGACTGGTGGGTGAAAGAGAATGACTTTCTCCCAGGGAAACCAGTCAGACAGTAAAGTTAAGAAATGCTTAGTTTGGGCTCAGAAACAGGAACAAACTGCTAAGGAATAATGTGTGCACAGGGTATAAGTCCCAGGTGAATTTTCAAAATATTCCTAGTCTGAAAAAGACTGCCTTTGACCTGTTCATAAAGACTATGTTTTAGGATATAACTAGCCTCTTATTTCCAGACAGCTAGCATATGCATTAAGTTACCAGCACTTAGTATAACACTTCAGAATTTCTGCTCAATGAACTTCTCAATAAGAAATGGTAAGCCAGTGCTTGCTACCTTAGGTCTTCCGTGTATATAACCTGATGGAACAAACTAAACATAATCTTCTACAAGTTTCTTTCATTTAGGAGTTGATTCTCACTTTCCCTTCACTAGGAGTTCGAGCCCTGTTTTGCTCACAAGCTCAAGCAAACAGAAGCCAAGTTTCCCACCCACCCCTTGAGCTTGGGAACAGAGAAGAAACCCACCTTTATACAAAAGCCTATCTGTGAAATTAAAAAGCCACCTAAGAACAGAGATCCTTACTAGAGTGTAGAATATTGTGGAACAGGACACTGCATTCTGGGTTTTAAGAACAGTCCCTCACGGTGGCACAGAGTTCTGGTGAGCACGAAGCAGTCTTGCCTGCCACCTTGAGTGAAATGCAGAGGTTTAAAATGGAATCAGACCTCTATCTGTAACTACAATGATAAAAGCAAAGGTAAGAAAGAATTAAGCTGGAGCTTCGTCTCCAGTTACTCCAGTAGCAATTACTCATCTAAACGCAGATACAAAACGTAAAGCAAGACTAATTTGGCCTGTGTCTACCTAGATTTTTCCCTGTGAGATAATTACCCCTTATTATCAGGTGTGTTTGAGGGCACGTGTTCTGTTAGATGGAACCCTGCAGACAAGATCTCAAAATTACTGGTGTTTGCAAAATGCTTTTGTCAACATAAATCAGCATTGTGAGTCCCAGCTGTAGTCAGTTCCTCACTCAACAAGGAAGGATTGATGAGATGTGGACATGAGGGGCTGGGAGGATGTGAGTGTTACTGGCTTGCCTTCTTGCCTTCCAACACTTGTTTCATTTATTTAGCATTTGGCCCAGAGGGACAAACCTCACTTTTGTTTGTCAAGGATCTATCCTGACTTCACCATGCACAGCCTGTTCCATTGTGGGGCACTTGCTCATTTGCCCACCACAGATTCCATTCATTTGCTTGAGTCTGTCATTGCCATCTGTCGGCAGCTTACTTATTTTAGGCTTTTGTCTTCATACACACTATTTACCAGCTGTCCAATCTGAGAGTGATTTCCATGCTACTGAAGGGAAAAGGGAGGCTTAAGCACACATCTCTCATTCGTTCTTAGGGGGGAAAATGACATGCCATTTATTGTCCAGATAAATGACCAAATTAGCACATCTGTGAAATCCAATGAAATAAATTCCATCTAAAACTTGATGTAAATTTAATATGTCTGTTAATATGTGGCATGCAGAGGGGAAAAAAGACAACAAAAAAATTCCCTTCTGGTACCATCTACATAATTAGCAGTCATTTCTTTTCCTTCAATAGTAACACATTTTTCTTTCTGCTTTTTTGTGTGTATAATTCTTATGTAGTAAACATTAATGAGAAATATGACATTAACCAGGTGAAGGTTGGTATATATATCTATATCTACAGATGTAGATATAGGTATCTATCTATCTATCTATCTATCTATCTATCTATCTATCTATCTATCTATATCAGCCCTAATGTAAGGCTTTGGACCACATTTTAATAATACTTCCAGAATAAAGTTCATATTACAAGATAATTTTCAGATATTATGAAATTTAAAACAGAATAGAGATGGCCTGAGCTTTTTAATCATTAAAATAGACTCTATCAAAGAGTACTGTACATTGTAACCTGTGAGTGAATTTAAGTGTTAAAACTAAAAGGACTTTTGCTTTTGTTTTTGAAACAATAAGTACCCAAAGAAGGCAATCTACTTAGAATTAAGAACACATGTGAAAGACAATGGAGCTAGCTTAGAAATACTTTCTGGAAATCTGCTGATGAGAATGGGCCTTAGGAACTCCCAGCAATGCTCTAAAATACATGTGGTAAAATAGAAGATGTTCAAGTGTCTTTAGCTCTGGAGTTTTCTGTGCCAGAGGGGCCCGATGACATTTGTCTTCCATCACTAAGGAGACCACTTTTGAGATGGGTAGAAAGCAAATGTGAGTCAGGTACTGAAATCCACTGTGACTGTTGTGATCACCCTACATCATCTGTAAACTCTGGCATGACCACCTCAAGAACCAATCATGAACATTAGAATCTGCACACAGAGGGAGTAAAGCCAAAGTGACTTAGAACACTACAAACACTGTTTTTACCATGTTCTTGTTGGGCTGAGTGTAATATGATATGTGGTTGCTGGGGCTTCCTTCCAGATAGAAAAATAAACCAAGTCACACTAACATAGGCTCAAACTGAAGGACATAAGATTTCGGCCAGGTCAGAGCTGTTAATAGAGAGGGAAAGAGTTGTCATCTAAAATTCTTTCTGGGCACATGGCTTTACACCAAAAATTGCTTATTTTTCTTATAATCTATCCTTACTTGTTTAGTTTATCTATTTTTTATTATGTAACTAATATCACTGCATTCCTCTCACATTAATCAAGCTTATTCATATCTAAAACATATCTAAAGTTCTCTATTAAATGTAGGACCTTAGAGTTCTCTGTCAAGGAGATTTGTGCTCCCAGCCATGATGAAGTAAGAGGAATCAGACATAACACTGAACACAAAATGAAAATCATATGAAACAATGCTGTTTGGGCATTGATCAACAGAAAGTACAGTTCAGTAGTCACTGAAAAAAAGAAAACAGAGAAAGTGAACCCTAAGATTGACCCAGCGTAGAGAGAGTTTCCAGGCTGCACTGCAAGGAGAGAAAACCCAAACAGAGCACAGCTGCCCCTAAATTGAGATGACAAGGTTATGAACTCAAGGAAACCAAGGTGCCTAGAATTCACAGAGCAGCAGCATATTAGAGAGGAGAGGGTTACACAGAAAGGAGAGAGTCATCCAGAAAAAAAGCTCCAGAGATCTTCAGAGGGTTTCTTTTAAGTCTTTAGCTGAGTACTGCTCAGTGTATGCACGTGGAGAAACTACTAGAAGCTGTAGGAAAAAACACCAGAAACAAAGAGGCACATCAATCCTTGGAGCTCACACAAAGCTTGGAATTATTTGGTTCCCACCAGCTGGAGTGGAAAATTTTCATGATACATCGAGCATAAGGCAAATTACTCAGAACAATATTATTTCAGTAGCATGAGGCAAAATAAGCTCTAGAGGAATAAGCTTAAAGTAAGCCCCTAAAAGATTAAACTGGGTTTAAGTAACAACTCAGAAAAAAAATCCATGCTATTTAAAGGAATACAGAAATATTCAGTACCCAGCAAGGTAAAATTCACAATGCCTAGCATATAATAGAAATCAGCATCACACAAAGTCAGAAAATATGACTGATATTGAAGATAAAAGTAAGTTGGTAGAAAAAGACCAAGAAATAACAGTTATTATAATTATATTCTACATCGCCAAGAAAGTAGATGAAAGAAGAGGTATGGAAAATATGAAAAAGACTCGAATTTTCTAGACATGGAAACTACAATGCTGAGATAAAAATACATATACTTGATGGAGTTAATGTAACATAAGAAAATAAGAGAAATATTAGTGAATTTGAAGACATAGCAGTCTATATATTATAATCTGGATTATCCAAAATGAACCATTAGGAGAAAAAAATGAAACATAAAGGATATAAGTGAATGGAGCATCAGTAATTTCAAAGACAACTTCAAATGACCAAATATACTTGCACTTGCAAGTTTCCCCAAACAGGAGGAAGTGGATACAGAAGATTTGAAGAAATTGAAAGCCAAAAGCTTCCCAAATTTGCTAGAAAGTTTAAACCCACAGATCTAATAAGTTCAAGAAACCAAACATAAGAAACAATAATGCACATCATAGATAATAAAATTACTTTAAACTAATGATAAAGAGAAATATTAAAAGCAATCAGAGAGGGAAAAAAGACATATTACATAAAGAATAATAAAGATAAAATTGAGAACAGATTTTTTTGTTAGAAACAATGCAGGCAAGAAGACAGTAAAAAGTATCTTAAAATACTGAAAGAAAAAACTATCAATCTAGAATTCTATATTTAGAGAAAATATCTTTCAAAAATACAGATAAAATAGGGCTTTTCCTCTTATACAGAAGCTGAAATAATTGATTATCTATAGACTTGAACTATTAGAAATAGTCCAGATATAAAGAAAATGATATTAAATGGAAATCTAAACCTATACAAAGGTAAGAGGAACACCACAAATGGGAAATATAGCGTAATTTTCTCCTTACTTTCAAATCCCTTAAAAGGTACTCGTTATTTACACAAATGAGTTAAAAGCAAAAGGGTGGAAAAGGATATGTCATGTTAGCTACCAATCAAAAGGAAGCAGTACATTAATATCAGAAAAAGTAAATTTCAGCTGGGCACCAATGGCTCACAGTTGTAATCCTAGCTACTCAGGAGGCAGAGATCAGGAGGATCATGGTTTGAAGACGGCCTGGGCAAATAGTTCACAAGACCCTATCTGGAAAAACCCTTCACAAAGAAAACAGGGCTGGTGGAGTAGCTCAAGGTGTAGGCCCTGAGTTCAAAGCCCAGTACCACAAAAAAAAAGAAAGAAAAAGAAAAAGTACATTTCAGAGAAAAGAATATCATCAGGCATAAAAAGGGTCACTCCACAATGATAAAAGTGTGATTCGTCAAGATAAAATAATAATTAAAATGTTTTGGAACCTAATAACATATTTTCACAGTCTCTGAAAGAAAATCTGATAGAACTGAAAGGAAAAAAATAGAAAACAAAAAGTACTTCTTCTGCTTACAAAGTTTAGCTTAAAACATGGTTTTACTAAATTATGCCAGTATTCCTGAAATTTTGGTAGACTTTCTGTCATTGTCAGGAGTCGTACTACCTTCTCATTAGCTGCCAGATCAAGGCCAGTGTGAGGGTGCGATTCCCTTCATTCAGATCTTGTCCAGCAATGCCAACCAGGGAAAACTTAGCTTGGTTCTTTCCCAGTTCCACTGCATAATTACAATTCTCAAGCTGTTAGGCAGAAGGAAAACAATTTCATGTCATTACCTTACGATAAGTATTAGAAAAGAGAAGAAACACAAAGACACAAAATGAAATAAATAAGGTCAGACTGAATGATCTCTCAAATCAACTGGTCTGGGACTCTAGGAATCTAAATTAGTCAAAGAGTTTTCCATCTTTCCTTAAATAGAACTCCGCACTTCCACCAAAAATATTCGCAGTGTACTCTTAGGTAGAAAACAAGAACAAATTCATTATTATGAATATTTTCATGGCTACACACAGTTCATAAGTTGAGAGCCATCCTCAGTTATCTGTCTGAAACATTTCTAAATAGCTGAGTTTATGGACTGGACACGAATATTGTGTACACTCTATGTACACATAGTGGATAGACATGTAGGCTACTCATTGATCATTAAGAATCACAACGAATGAGGAATGGTGAGAAATGGCTGTGCCAACCCTATTGTTGCAAAACAATGTTCCTACTGTGTTGACTGTAGACAAACAGTACCAGTCAAGCTGTTGGCATGAAGCTCCAATTCTTTAGAAAATTAGAATGGGATCCTGCTGGGGGCAAAAACCCTGTGGCTCTGCTTGCTGTAATTATCTTAATTAGAATTTTTACATGGTGATGTTTAAAGACATCCAACATGGAATTATAAGTCAGTAATCAACTGAAATAATGGACTCACTTTAACAAAACTATTCGGCTTCTGATTGCTGTACTATAATTTAATCCTTGGATAAACATAATTTATCTAAGTTTGGCCACCTGATAAAGTATTCACAAAGAGCTCTTGTGGGCCTGTGACTTCATCTGTCTGATGGAACATCAGGTTAGTCATTATTTACCTTCTTCATATTGCCCCCCAGTTTGGGGTAGGGAGGTTTGTTCACTCTGTTCCAGTCCACAGGGACTTTAATCTTTTCATAGAGTTGGAAGATGACCAGGGCATCTGATAAGTCACTAAAGAAAACAAGCAAAAAAGAATTCTCAGATAGCCAGCATTTTACTTGGGGCCTATAATGGGCTGGGTACTTCCTTATATTTTATCTCCAGCAACATTCATAATAACTCCAAAAATTTGATGGGAGGTGCAGAAACTACAACTCAGGAACTGGGGAATTTACTCTCCCCAGGTGTGGCTAGTTCTGTCCTTTCAGCGGACATATGCTGCTCCAGGCAAGAAAAGAAACCTGGCTGTAACAAATAGCATAGGAGACTTCATCTACAAACTTAACACTCATTGTTTTCTCTGCTTGTATGAAGATCATAGGCTTACAACATACAGTAAATTTGTCATTTTGCTGCGGTATGACTTTTATATTAAACACACAGGAAGGCTGGTACATTGAGGTGAAGTTTTCATTTACGCTCTGCAAGTCAATGTGTCCCTGCCCTAACACCAACGCACACACCATCGCACATATTTTGAGAATACATGTTATAGTGGCATCTGAAATCCTTGCTCTTTGTCTCTGTGTTTCACATCAGGGATAAGTTTCCAGCGATTTTTACCTGTACAAATGATTGACCCGAGGGTTAACGCCCAGGGAGTTCATCCAGTTCCTAAATGTCCGCTCTTCCCTCGTCTCACCTAGATTAATGAAGACTGGTTATCTTTATGCTCTTAGAAAATAGGCTTTGTTTATGACCTAAGTTTGCCAAAAGAGACTGCAATGAAAAATCAAAGGTAGAATAAGAAAAATAAAATAGATCCTACTGCATGGATCCTTCTGGGTTGCCATTCTATGTTAAATTTTTCTCGTGACAATTCAGTAAGTATTTCTACAGCATCTATTAGTAGTGTGCAAGATCCTGCGTGTGAAGGGGAACAGTTCAGAGATGCCTCCAAAGACTGACACTCTTGGTGGGAAAGCAAGGCTTTGGAGCAACAAATAGGGATCACACAAGCTAGAGGTCACAGGGGAACCACTATTTTGCCACTTGAGCTGGGGCAGGGGAATTGGGGTGGTGGTGAGGAGTGGGAGGGAGAAGGAAGCATTATAAACACAAACACAAAGGGAGCAAGAGCTCGGGCTTTATCATGAATACCAGAAACCTATCTATTGGGGAGCTGTGTAGTTTTGTACACAGAGATATGGCTGTCTAGAGGCTGGAACCAAAAATGGCAATCTTTGAGTGCTAGGTGGCAGATTGGGTTATTAGACAATGTCAGTCATTATGGATTCTTTCTTTATTACTATGATAAATTTTTGAGCAAGGCAGAGATATAATGAATGCTATGCTGGGATATGCCTGGCAGCAGTACGCAGAATTATAAAAGGTGACAGGCATTTAAATTAACATACAGAGGGGATAAGGTTTGACAGTAGCATGTGAGCACAGTTAAGCGTTTGATGAATGGAGGAATAGATCCCTAAGACTTATCAAAATCACGGGTGGATGAGGTAATATGAGTCCAAAAGAGCAGGAAGGAAAAAATAACAATCTGGAAGACATTCCAAATGAAAAATTATTGGGGTTTGTTGATTTAATAGATTAAGGGATGAAGAAAAGCCCATAGTGGGATCTTTACTTTGGGTGACCAAAAGCAGTCAATTGGTATGATGAACGAAAATGGAGAATTTGTGAAGGGCAGTAGATGGGATAGGAGGTGGGGTGGGAAGGCAATGGAGGGGCGTGGGGGCACAGGAGAAGTGATTGGTTCTGTTTTGTATATGCTTCATTTCAAAAGATAGCAAAGGATCCAAACTGATGCTCAAGAGAAACCTAGAAATGGGTGACTAGTGGGCTCCATACCTAGAGTTGAGATCAACAAAATACATAGACACCTGACCAGGGTTTATCCAATGACACAAATGTGGCTAGTTGGACACAGACTGGCAATGCATTTCCAGCTATAGTAAAAGAACAACCAACACTTGAAATCTGGACTTCCTTGCTTTGGTGACATTTATTTAAAATTAATTTTGACTTTGTTTTTGCCCTTGTTTTGGCTTTATTTTTTACCTCAATATTGGGGTGAGTTCATAATTTTAAAAAAGGGATAAGTAAACATCTGTGGCACATTTTGCTGGTAGAAGCTGACTAAAGTTATGTGTCATTTCCAATCTTAGGTTATTAACCAGCAAAGCACAATTGTTAGGATTCTGCCTCACAAAACTGTTCTATCCCTAGTAATCCAAATCAAAGAAACAAAATTAAAATGGAAAACTTAGTAAGCATATCTTAGTAGAAATTAAATATTATATTAAATGGTGAGTGGTGGACATTTCTTGCCTCCAGGAATTAACATAGTCTATTAAGTACATAAATTAGGGCTTTGAGCTCAGGATTTATTTTATCTAATAATTTAATGTACTATCTTCCCTAAAACATTTAATTTTGATAATGGATGAAGCCTATGTATAATGGATGTGATATAATTGTATTTGATTATTCCTGCTTAGCTATAATTGACTTGATTACTTTATTTATTCTCTGTGTCGCTTATCAGTGAATTGATAGCTATTTGCACACACGAGGGGTTTGCCTTTGCCTAGGGGTGATTTTTAAAGTGTCATTGAATTAGAATTGTGAGTGCAACTGGGTTAGTTACCTTCCAGAGCCCCCCAGTCAATGTCCTGGTTCTCTGGTTTGTGCAGGGCAGGATATTTGTTGAAGAGGTTGGCAATGAAGGCCAAGTTCAACTTGGGATTCCCTCGGACAACATCTGTGGCTGTAACAAACTGCCGGCAGCCCAGCCTCTCCGCCTGCTCCAACATGCATTCTGCCCTCTGAATGTCATCCTTCTCCTGCAATGAAAAAGACATTTCAAGGCTGGCCAAGGTTCTCCAGAGACATATGGACATGTACAACATGACAAAGAAATAGGAGTCTCACCAAGACGCTTAGTGTTTCTCAGGTGTACAATAGCAGTATGTTATTACATACATTCATCAGCAGGCAAGTCAGAAAGTCACAAACAAAAGTAATCTTAGAATATAAGTAATCGAGAGCCTCATCCCTACTCAGAGCCATTTCAGATCAATGGTTGGTTGCCCTGCTTTTAAAGAAATTCAGGGACTGGGTATGTGACTCAAGTGGTAGAGCACCTGCCTAGCAACCACGAGGCCTTAAGTTCAAACCCAGTATCACCTCCCACCAAAAAAAGAGAAATTCAGTAGATTCTGCAATCTTATTATTTACATCAATGTTAATTACTTTCAGCCAGTAAGCTTCCTTTTTGTTATATTTTGTAAAGACCATGAGATTTTTGTCTATCAAAAATTTTATTTAGGGCAGGGTGTGGTGTTACACAGCTGTAATCCCAGCTATGCAGAAGACATATAAGCAGAAGGATCACAGTCCAAGGCTGGCCCTTGGGAAAAATCATGAGACTCTATCTAAAAAATAACTAAAGCAAAAAAGGGCTCGGGAAGTGGTTCTGGTGATCTTGTGCCTGCCTAGTTGAGTGCAAGGCTCTGAGTTCAAACTCTAGTATCACCAAAAATATTTATCTATTAAGTAATAATGCATATTTTTATTTTGAATTTATAAAAGATGTTTACAATTGTCAGTAAGAACATCTGACTAGTATAATCACTTTCCCACACTGCACCAGTTATTTGCAACCTAACTAAAATAAATATCACTTAGTTGACCTACACATTGCCACTGATAAATAGACAATAATGATTTGGCTTTTGTAGACTTCAGATTGAGAATCACTGCTCAAACAATTCTAGGGGATCTTCAATCATTTGTAAGCAGACTTTTATATTAAGACTAAAGTTTCAATGGAATATGGTTCACTGTTTGTAAAGTCTATTGAAATTACCAATTTCCAGAAAACAGAAGCTTAAATTAGACTCACTCCTTAAGATGATGTCTTTTTAGACAACACTAGATTTCATCAGCTTGGTTTCTCATTTACTTTTACTCTACTTCTCCTTCAGGAAAAAACTGACTTCAATATTGATTGGATTTAATTCCAGTGATGTTAAATGAAGCACACAAATGATCAAGAAGATTTCTCAAGATCAGGGCTAACGGTGTGGAGATGCCAGGCACAAGTGGCTCACTCCTGTAATCCTAGCTACTTGGGAGGCTAATGTAGGAAAGATCATGGTTCAGGTCAGCCTAGGCCAAAAAATAAAATGTCAGCGAGTGGCGTGTGCCCGTCACTGTCAACCCAGTGATGGCCTGAGAAAAAAGCAAGACCCTATCTCCAAAACAACCAGAGCAAAAAGGGCTGGACATGTGGCTCAGGTAGTAAAGTGCCTGCTTCTCAAACACAAAGGTCTGAGTTCAAACCCCCATACCACCAAAAAAAAAGTGGCCAAACTGAAGAATAGGCTCCTGATTTCCTCCTTACCCAATAGACACATGTATTGAAACAAATCACATTATACCCCATAAATCTGTACAGTCATTATGTGTCAAAAATTGAAGTAAAACTCAATGAAAAAAATAACTGAAATTTTAACATTCAGACCCAGGTGGCACTATAGGGCCAGCAAGCTGATGGACGTGTAAAGTAGTGCCTAGCAGGGCACATAGCATTTAATTAGCATTCATTTCCTTCTTTCTGTAATGTTTTGTTTCTAGACTCAGTTTTCACAGTTATCAAAAAACTTCAAGTGCTCAACAGTTTAACAGAGCTTTACACAGAAGTGCAGAGAGGTCATGCAGAACAATGGAATGACCAACACGAAGTCAACAACATGTTCTCTAAACACAGTTTGGGATGTGGCCTTACCCTCAGTCCTGACATGTCAATAACAACAGCAGGAATACCTTCTTCATCTCCTTTTGGAGCCACCTGCTCGAGCAGGTGGTAATAAGCTTTGGAGTCCTGTGAAAAATGTAAGCAATTACAATTTCAAAACAGCACAGTTAATTACATATTTAGCACAACAATAATTTCCCAAGAGCAGGTAGTTTATTTATTATGCCACAACCATTCCAGAATGTAACTTAACAAAGCTAGAAACATTCACTAATTTGAATGTTCTATTTGTCTGGTTGCATACTGTATCTGCTTTTCTTTTTAAAGGAGATTAACAATTAAAAATGCAGGACATACCAAAAGGCAACCCAAAGAAGCAGACATTATTCTGTTGTCCTCAGGGGAGGAAAACAACTTATTTGCATGTATTAAATTGTATACAGGAAAATAGGTATACCTTTATATTGCTGTAGAAGTCAGTCAGCTAAGGTTTAATTAAAAAAAAAGTGACAGAAAAAGGAAGCAGAAGTTTAAAGCAGAGTTTAAAAATACATTAAATGGACAATCAGCAAAAGAAAAATAAAGATTTCAAAGACAGGGTGAAGTGCTAACAAGTAATCTTTTTGTAAAAGGAGAAATATTATAATGACAAGTACACTTAATGTTTCTGTGGAAACTAAAAAGAATGATTAAATTCAGTTCTAATAAACTGATAGGGGAACTGAATTCTCAAGTTTTCTTAGATTCTAGAATTTGCTTTTTGATAAAAAGAATTCTCAGAATCATAGGCTTAAAAATACAAATTTATTTTCAGTGAATAAAAGCATACAGAATTTCAGGAAACTGATTTAATGCATTTAAAAGCATCTTAATTTGTTTTCAAGACAGAAGATTGGCTGTTGCTTTGTTTTTCAAACCGAATAGGGTCTGGGCAGACCAGAAGTGTGCTTACTACTTTTGATACTAGGAAGATGAGGATTAGAGAATGTGAGCCATTGATGCTGCACCTGGGCTAAGAGATTTTCATGTCTCTTTTTTTTCTTTTCTCCTCACTGTAGCTACTTTGAAGTCAGTGAAAGTTCCATGCAGGTGTTAGACACCAATAAGATCTGCTACTACTGTATGTTATATTTTTTAGCTTTGCTAAGAGTCATCTCATCTCACTAGACCCTAATAAACCTTTCTCACTTGCTTTAGTATGGGTATTTTTTGCTGATTTTATATGATTGAAGGACATCTCCTGAAGGCACTGCTACTCAGACATGAATAGTACAGCCCTCTCCTGCTTCTTGAGAACTATGTAAGTTCTCAGGAACTTACAACCACTGTGTAAGTGCTCAGCTGGCCAGTTACTGTCTCAGACAGACACTCCCTAAAGTCCCAGATGGTTAATTACTGTAAGAACACGGCCTTTTAGCAATAGGAAATCAGGTCAATGCATGGCTGAGATCAAGCAGCCTAATTTTGCCTGAAAACCTTTTCTACAATTGCTGGGTTTAACTGTTGCCACAAAGGATACAGTCTAGCTCCTGCTAAACCCCATTTTGGTGATGCTGCTAGAGGAATGTTGAAAACCAATGAAAGATGTAGAGTGAGAAAAGTGAATTTTAGTTGGGGTCTTGAGGAACAGGGGGACTCTCTACCTAGAAGCTTTAGGCTGATTGTCAGACCCTGAGTTCTAAACTCCACTGGATCCACACTGTGCAGCAGCAGGAAGCTGTTACACAAAGAATTATGAACCTGGTGTTCTCTTGGTCACTTGGGAGCTGTTTCCTTTTACTCTTTCTCTTTGAAGAAAATTTCCTTCGCTTTGAAAACATGGAGACTGAAATATTTTCCTCGACTGCATCCCCTCATCTCCTATGGGGACTGTTTTTGACTTTCCTTGACTTCTCCTTAAGCACTTTCTACCCTGGTCCATCTGTCATCAACACCAATGGCTGTTTCCTCTCACTGTGGCACGGAACTCTTCATAAACTTGAAAACCACAGCATATGCCTCCCAGCCTTTCCCCTTGTGGAGCTCTTTATCTCAGCTTCCTCATTTGTAAAATGAGAGAAGAATAATCCTCACCTGAGGGTTTGTAAGGATTAGACGAGTCAGTCAATGCAGGTACAAGGCAGCTAAACCAATGCCTGGCAGGTGGCAGACACCGTGCTCTATATTATTGGTATAATTAGAAGAGTCATAATCATTTAATTTTTTTAAATGAATCTCCATTAGAAAACCAGAGACTCCTTTTTCTTTTTATCGAAAAAGGAGTCTTATCTCTTGCCCTTGCACCATCTCATCCTTGTCTCTCTACTTATTGCTACTGAAACTCCAAGTGAGATTTGTTACCCTGCTCTTTGAAACTGTGCTGGGACCCTGAACAGAGGTGTGTGTGGCCTGGGACTGAAGCTGCAGGGAGACTCTTGAGGACAGTGAGAAGCTTCAAACAAGATCAGACTAAGAAGAGCTGCTGAAGACACGAGGCCCAGTATCTGTCTTTCCTCCTTTCATGCCCCACTCCCTTTCACTGCAGCAGTTAGTCACGTTCAAATGACATTCCTCCTACCTTGATGTCAGTGCTGAAGTTGCTGATTTTGTTGCAGCCTGCATTTTCCAGGTGGTAATTAGCCCACCTCAGCAGAAGCTCTTCAGGGGAGAGCTTCATCAAATCCTCCAGGCTCTCCCCTTCTCTCAAAAGAGCAATCAGAGCTGAAGAAGCACAAAAAAATGCACAAAATAAACACAGGGACGTTTGGGGGATTTGTTATAACTTGCACGGAACCCTGATGGAAAGCCAAAGACAAGTGGCATTATCTCTCTGAGATACAGTTCTTACACCCTTTCTCATGGAATAAACACTTCACCATTATTTCCTAAAAGTAGATACATGCTACTGTGAGCTCACTTATTATTGTTATTTTTCAGATGGAGAAGACAAGACACCAAAAATCTCAATGCTAGAGCTAAGAACAATTGGGCACAACCATGAAAATAACCAAGACTACTGATTCAAAATGCTCTGCTAGGTCTATTAGACCACATTTTATGATGTGACAATACTTTTGCTTTCAAGAAATCAATTTGTAATAATGACTATGTTCCCTTCGCTATTTAAATTTCAAATGCTTTCCTGAATAACTCTAGCAACTCAATAGTGCAATCTACTCTGTATGAATAAATATGTTTTTGCTCAACTGGGAGGTTTAAATTTAGCTAGTTTCAATTTGCAAATCAACATTCTTTCTCACGGGTTTTAAGATCCCTATTTGCTTTTTGCTTCATACTTTGTTTCATATATTTGCTTTGAAGTGATAGCTCAGATTTCTTCATTGGTTATTTTGATTAGAACATATAAAATTCAGTTACATTTATTTAACTGAACATTACAACTTGGCTACAGATTTCATATTTGTAGGATTTATAACTGAAAAATCAGATTGTGATTTGTATGATACTTACCAAGGTCTGTCTAAGCAACTGTGCCATCACTGTTTGAATGGTGAAAGAAGATAGAATAAAACTGACAGCTATAAATTTATTCAGAATTTCAAAGTCCTAGATGTAATCTTCCACAGTCTTTTTCTAAGTTTTGTATTTACTGTATGTATTTATGCTTATAACATGATGTTTGATATACTTATCTTGATACACATGTACATAGTGAGGTGATTACTATAGTAAAGCAAGTTAACATTCCAACATCTTATACTATTATTATTTCCCCTTTTCTTTTGGTGGTATAAGAACCCAAAATCTGTTCTTTTTTTTTTTTTCAAATTACCAGTATATAATACACTATTATTCACTATAGTCTTCATATTGCACATTAGATCTTGGATCTCTAGTTTCATTCGTCTTACATGAATGCAACTTTATACCCTCTGACCTGCATCTTCTTGTACAGTCTTGGAAAGAAACAGACCAAGTTTCTCCTAAACTGGTACATAAATAGAACTATATGAATGGGATTTGCTTCAAAAATACAAGTAGTAAGTATCTACAGGTAAAGTGAGTTCTGAAAACAGCTCTTGAGGTTGAAGCCCCAGACAGTTAGACTGAGCTATATGCTCTAAACAAGCATTATTACTAGTTTATGGTCTTAAAAACTTCTGGTCTGTCATTTTAAAAAGTCTGGTCAGGGTGGGTAGATCCTGTTATGTTAATACCAGGGATTCAATATAACTGAGTAGTTTTCTAAACTTGAGAATTTTCATCTTCCTCCTCCAGTGCCCAATGCAGGCATTATTAGAAAACCATGCCATTAAAACACCTGAAATTTTATCTTACCTTCATTCCTGCTGAGTTCAATGTCAGCAAACAACCCAATCTTGATGACTTGCCACAGAAGTCCCAGAACCAGATAAGGTTTCCCCTCCTTCAGGTCTTCAGCCCCTATGTTAACCACATGGCACCCAATGGCTGAAGCAGAGTTCAGAGCCAAGTTCAAATTTTCCTGAGGGGAAAAAAATGTATGGAAGCTTCGTTCTTTCGTTTTGCAGATGCCACATGATTACTGACTGGCATACTGATGTTTTCTGTCTGGGATGTTCACAGGCCTGGCAACATGGTCTTTACTAGGTTAAACTTTGAGGAAAAGCAGCAAATAATAATGAGAGAAAATCCAGTAATCCAGACACTGAGATTAAGCAGTGCCCCATTCACTTAAACCAGCATCCTTTGTAGAAGGCCAATCCTGGACATTATGGACATGTACCCACATTGTTTTCTATTGAAGCCTACACCTCACTCAGCATCTTCATTAGACAGAAATAGAGGGGCAACTTAGAGAAGTCATTGTCCTGTCACTGGCTATCCTTAATAAGACAATTGTTGTCTGGGGTGTGGCTCAAGTGGTAGAGTGAAGGGCATGAGTTTAATCCCCAGTATGGGGCAGGAGGGAAGACAGTTGTTGGTGTAAATTAAGGTCATAAAAGAGGGCAACAGAATAGCTTTTTGACTTGCAGATTGAGTATTATGGGATTAAAAAGATATAAATCAAATTTCTAGAAAAGATGGAGGGTTTTTAATAGCACAACTTATTGAGTATCCATAGTAATAGGGAACTTGAGTCCCCACACACATAAATAGATTATATGTTCCTAAAACTAACAGCAATGCATGTAGTGAAACTCACACAGAGTTGGAACAGTCAATGAAGTTTTCAGTCTCAAGGCTATATACTATTCTTGAGTCCACAAGGGAGTAGATACCAGTGTCAAACGTATATAGAAGCTGTTTTTAATGACAAATTAAAACAAAACAAAGACCACCAGCAAATTGAGAATCCTTACCCTACTATTCAAATGGTGAATGAGAAATAAAACACTATTTCTACTTATGGCTAAGATTATGAGTAAGTTTAACATTAAGTGCATTTCTATATGTATAAGCATTGTACTCAATTTAGTTACCACTTCCATTTTAAAAGTACACAGGGTTACTTAAATCTAAACAGGAGGTAATGTATTATTCATGAGTTAAGAGGTAAAACATGGTTTCTAAGCAAGAGAATTACAATAATGTTAAAATATTGGCACATAAGATAGAAATACAGTTTATTTCCTGCTGGTTACCATTCCAACGAATCGAAGGAATAAAAGCAAGTTGTATTTATTACACTCATGGTTGTGACCAGCATCCACTCTGAAAGCTGCCAGAGCACTTCCCATTTTTTTGTCCCCTCGTTTCTTAGAGAGGATAGCTTTTCAGCTAAATGCTATGTATTTGGCAGCAGCTGAACTTTGAGCTGCTGGAGAAGTTTGAGTTAAAACATTAGCCAATGTGGATTTTATTCCTAAGTGGCCAAAACAAATATACAACCCCACCAGGCAAAAAAAGGAGTTTCTTGCCTTGTACATTAACAAAAGTTAGGACGGAAATGTGTGCTTCTGTCCCTGCTAGCTATGACAAGTCACCAGCCCAAAGCCTAGGTTTGGGGGATAATGTCTGAGCTCTTGCAAAGAGCTGACTAAGCAGCAGTGGGGTTCATTTATTCCAAGCCAGTCCCATGTTAAGATAATGGAAGAAAATTCAGGTTATAATACAAATACACAAGGAAATGTCACGAGGATACTCCTTGTGTAGCTATCTTAAACAAACAAAAATGTCACTTCTTTCTTTTATAAAAATGGAGAACAGGAGGGGAGAACAGGTCCTGCCTGGGAGGTGGCAGGGGCCAGGGGAGGTTTGGTACAGTGGGAAGGGGGAGGAGGTGGGGAAAGTGTGTGGGAGGTGAATATAGTGCAAAAACTGTGAACACATTTACGTAAATGGAAAAATCATACCTGTTGAAACTATTCTTGGAATTGGGGGAAGAGGGGATAAAGAATGGTGGAGGGGGTGAATTAAAGTATGATATATTTGATATACTGTAAGAACTATTATAAGTGCCACAATGTACTACCCCCACTTAGCACAACAGTAAAAAATAAATAAATAAAAGTTAGAAAAAAAAAAGGTAATGGTGAGCAGACTTGCCTGAATGGTAAAAGGCGTGAGTTTCTTTTTGTTGATTGTTCTTTCATCAATTGTGTCTGGCACTGATAAGTTGATCATTTTACTGTAAGAGAAACAAATTAAAGAAAGCAGGCTTCTGAGCAACAGAACTCACTGAATTTAAATTCTAGCAATGTCATAATTGAACATGTCAGCAACATGATTTTTATACCTAGTGTTTAGATATAAAATAAGTAACTTCACTTTGGTAAAATTCAAATTATCCATGGGGAATGTTAAGGTTCCTGAAGCTATAAGAAATAAGGATCTGCTTCTTTCACTTACCTAAAAAGCTGCAAAATTGCCCTGGGTAACCAAAGCCAATTCCCCATGGGTACTTCTAGCAGTATTCGAAAGACTATCTATATATACTTGTGGGGTTATATACTGTCTACATTTCTATTTAACAACTGATCAATACCTTTAATAATTATATGATGACTTTTTCATAGCCTCCTGTAGTCATTATTTAATTGGTGCATTATAAATTTCCCCCACTTAAGTATCTAAATATATTGATCAGATATCCAAAACAAGCAACTGTTATTTATGAAAAATTGATTTTACCCTAATTAGTATTGGTTTCACTTTCAATGGTTTAACCAATTGACCTAATTGGTTTTGGTCACCATCTTATTTAAAGAAAGGAACTTGAAAACAAATATCCAAAAGGAACAAAAAATAAAATTTAAAAAATGGTAACTGTGACCATGATTTTTTTAATGCAAAATCAGCCAGCATTAACATTTTTTCTAACAGTTTTTAAGCAGTTACCTTTTCTGTAATTTTTAAAACATATACATATAGATGTATATTATATGTATAAAATACATATATATATATATATATATATATATATATATATATATATATATATATATATTTCTTTTTTTGGCAGTACTGGGGTTTGAACTCTAGACCTTGTGCTTGCTAGCCAGGTGCTCTACCACTTGAGCCACAACCTGAGCCCAACATATATTTTTGTAACTTTGTTGTGTGTATGTATGTGTGTGTACACACTCACATATATGTATACTTAAGTAAAAGGTACTTTATTGTAATTCAAGCAAAAGAAAGTCCTAAATCATCATTTCAGAAACATAAAACTAACAGTCAACTAGAGAAGCTCTGGGAAATGGTGAGGGGGAGGGGGTTAAAATGTATATTATTCCTTAAAAGCTTATAATCCAATTTCAGAGGCAAAATATACGAATATGCAAAGTTAAGTAGTAGTCAAAAGCAGAACACTATAATAGTTTCCAAATTTATATGTCTATATGTATCCACTAAAAATTCAATAAAGGAAGAGATTACTGGGGAGGGGCAGGAGACAGGCTAAGTCACTGTTGCAAGTTATAAGCAGTGCACTAGAGTGGGGATGCTGAATGGCCCTCTGTTGGTCCAGCTGTACCAAGCTGCAGAGTTTGGAGGGTAATACTAGAAGGAGACTGAAGGAAAACTGTGGGCGCGTTTGGTGCCAACTTAAGAAGGCACGGCTTGATCCTGTGCGCTAGGATTTTTCTTTTTTAAGCAGTAGAACATCTTAAAAATGAAATCTCATGACAAACTCTACTAAATAAAATACAAAAGCAGAATTGCTCTTGTTGAAGAAGAGGAGAGGGCTCAAGCCTGACCCACCCATCCTTCCTCTCACTGCGTAATGAGCATCTCCAGGCTGCAAATGCAAAGACCCTGCTGAAGCGAAGCAAAAGACGTCATCCTGAACAGACTGGCGCTGTGTTCCGCGGCATCTGGTGGATCTGCTTTGCTGCTGGGCTGCAGCTTGCACTGGACTGCTTCGATTGCTCTGCTGCCATTCTCAAGTCTGACTGCTTTTTTACTTTCTCATGATGGCCATGCTCAGGTGAAGCAAAGTGGTGTATATTCCAAAGATAATTGCTTCTGACCTGGTATTACTGTATCTCTATCTATGACCACGCTTGTCTTCACACGGTACCTCCCTCCTCTCCATCCAAGCAATAGTAATTTTATATCTTTCATTATAAATTGCTTCTGAAATTAGTTTGCTCTCCTGGATCCAACCAAGTGAAAGTCCAGAACAGCATCCCCAGGCTGCTAGAGTGGCTCAAGTGGTAGAGTGCCTGCCTAGCAAATGTGAGGCCTAAGTTCAAACCTCAGTGCCACCAAAAATAAAATAAATAAATAGGTAAATAAACATAACTTACATTTTGCTGGTAGAGTGGCTCAAGTGGTAGAGTGCCTGCCTAGCAAGCATGAAGCCCTGAGTTCAAACTCTGTACCACCAAACAAAAAGAAAGAAAAAACATCCCCAGTACAGCTAAGCACCAAAGGAAGTTAGCCTAGGATAAACACACTTTAATTGTTGATGCTCCAAAAAATGGGCAATGCTTTGGAAACCAAGAACGAAGTTTTATTTACCAAAGGACAATGCCATCCCCAACAGCATTAAAGAGATCATTGGTGTTTGGATTCATTGGGATGACATGTCGACAGTCAGGATCATTTTCCAGGGCTTTGTTTATCCAGTTGACAAAGGCATACTTTTCTTCCTCTGCAAGTAAATGATTAAAAAATGACTATGTACAATGTGAAAATGTGAAAGAAACAACATTGACCTCATGGGTCTCAGATTCTCATGTCCACAAGGTTACCAGTCCATTATCTTATCAATCAGCTCATTATCTATTGACTAAAAAATCTCAGCTCACTTGGGAAGTAGGCACAGAATCTATGCTTACTCCAAGTCATAAAAGATAGAGCAAACAGATTTAGAACAAAATAAAGCACATGTGTTATATTTAGGAGCAAATTCATACTCACATATAAATAATAAAAATACTTCAAATAGGTATTTAACTATGCATGTGATAAAATGTGGGATTCTGCTTGTAGCCCTGCTGATTCAAATGCTGGATGAGCATGGACAATCTTTACAGTGTTTCTGAGCTACTTACACAATTATAATGAAACTGCAGTGAAGTGAAATCATTTATGGTATCTTTCTTTGCCATCTGTAAAGTTGCCATAAACTGATCCTTTTTTTTTTTTTGGCAGTACTCAGGGCTTCATACTTGCTAGGCAAGTACTCTACCACTTTAGCCATCCCTCCAGCCCTTTTCGGTTATTTTGGAGATGGGGTTCCGCTTTTTGCCCAGGACTCTGATCCTCCTATTTTAAACTTCCCACGGCTACTGTGATAACAGATGCATGCAACCGTGCCCAGCTTTTTTCCATAGAGATGGGGTCTCACAAACTTTTTTTGCCTGGGCTGGCCTGGAACTGCAGTTCTCCTAATCTCAGCCTCCCAAATCACTAGGATTATGGGTGTGAGCCACTGGCGCCTGACTTGATCTTAAAAGTTTTAGTAAAACGTCAAATTATGTCTTACACACTAGAACTGTGTGTTCCCAAATTTTGTGGTATTGAAAATAAGTGTCCCTCAGAGGAATTCTGAGTCAAGTAAAACACTGCATGACAAAACACTATCTTGCAGATTTACAATGCACATTTAATACAGCAAAGATTCTGAAATTTCCTGTATTTAAACAAAAAAGACTAAATTTTGTCTTAGCAACTACAGGCAGTATTTAACAATGATCTTACTTTTAAGATCAACTAATGTTTTACAGAACTCAGTTTGGGAAATGTTAGATAACTGTACTACTTCGGCTCTTAGAAGTTTCCATTAAAGCTATTGGATGTCTGCCTTCAGAATAAATATACAACTTTCTTCTAAATCAATGAAAGCACAGTGTTTTTTGCCCACTTAGCAGACATCAAGAATAATAATTACACTGAAGACAAGAGCTCAAGTAACTAATTTTGTCCACAGATTTACATAGGAATTTTGACAGCCTTTAAAATAGTTTTTAAATGTAGATGAGGTAATTTCTATTGGACCCCCCACCTGGAGCTAAGACAGCTCATATATTACATGCCTAGAACTGGCCCACTTACACACAAGAAAACAGAGATGGTAACCATTTGTTCATAAGACTGTGTTTGCTTCTATCTTTGTTTTTGCCCCTTAGATTTGAGAACCAAATTTTGAATCTGTAACCCCAGAAGGAATAGATCCTTTCTATACATTTCCTTCTCCAACCTTCAGCTCTCTCATTTTCCCAGTACCCTCTCTACCTCTCCACCTCACCCATCAGTGCAGCCTACCTGAGTAGGAATGTTGGGTGCCAACACTAGACTGCTCTGAGGTACCACCGATCGCACAAATCCCTTCCTTCTTATTGATTGCTTTTCTAAAGGTCTTGGCAACCTCTGTGCTTTTCAGGCCATGAAAAACCTGCAAAAAGATAATGTATTTTTAGGAACCCAAGCAGTGGTCCAGAAAAATCACAAAAGAAAGAATATATAATGATGAGGCAAGGAAGGTGGGAATGTCTTTTGGGATACTTTTTGAAGCTGAATTAGAGTTCCAAGTTTCAAATGCATCTCCTTTGATTCTGCATCATACTCACCTTGATAAACTCATCAAAGCTGATCTTCCCATCTTTGTCCAGATCACCCGTAGCCATCAGGTTTTCTGTAATCTCTCTTATTCGGTACCCAGGCAGGGGCAAGCAGGCAGCCTTGAACAAGTCATTCAACTCACTGCAGCTGATGTATCCATTGCCATCTGTGTCTGTGATGAAACAACACAGTGAAGCTTCAGGGCAGTTCAGGAACTGCCTTTAGAGAGGTGAGAGAATGTTAAATGGGAGGTGAGGGGAACAAAGGAGTTGCTCATTCAGGGGTTAAAGCCTGGCCCCAAAAGAATTAAAATCTCTTCTTGCTACTGTATATGGGTGCTCACATCACTTCCAACACTCACAGAAAAAGAGTTCATACTTTCAAAGCAGAGGTTTTGGCAACAGGAACTGAAGGAATTTTTTCATAGAAACTCTTGAGTAAACCACAGGTCTAGTGATAAAGAGTAAGAGAAAGTATGTCATAGTATTAAAGGAAATCAAATGAGAGCAGACAAGTTAAAAAGACAAGCCTTAGGGACCATCTCCAGGAAAAGGCTACAGTGAGAAACAGTTCATATTCCATGTTTTGATAAAGAAAGAAGTCGTTTTCTCAAGCATAACTTTCAAAAGTAAGTTCCCCCAGCTCCTGTAATCAGTTCCACTGGTCTCCTGTCCCCATTTTGTTCATGCTTCCATTTCATTGACTCTGCTCTGAAGCTACTCAATAGAAAGCTGGGCCAGCAAGGCCCCAGGTCCACTCACCAACTTTGGCAAAGGCCTCTTGGAGCTCCAACATTTCCTCATCGGACACTGATCCTCTGGCCATCTTTTACTGCTTTAAGGAACAGATCTGGGGAAGAGAATACAAGAATGACTTTTATGCACTATAGTTCTTAAAAGACCACATTTAGAAGCAAATCATATTTATTTAAAGAAGAAATTATTTTCTTCCATGATTTATAACCATATTTCCGAAGTAAGTCAAAATAGACCTTTTCTCAACCTTCCATATGGTGGTCTCCAAGGACTGTTCTTCACAATCTCCCTCCTCTCTATACACATAGAAGCTTCTTGCACTAAGAGATAGAGCTTATTTCCCTCCCCTTGAATCTGGGCTGATTTTATGATTGCTTTGGCCATTAGAAAGTGGTGGAAGCAATGCCCAACTTCTGCTTCTTTCCTTTTTGGAAGGCCCATCCTTGGGAATATTCCCCCTTAGTACTCAATTGCCATATTGTGCAATGTTTAAGCCCCAAAAAAGAAGGAAAAGAAGGGGAATGGGTGCTTTGGTACCAGCCCCGGTGAGCACCCAGCTGGCAGCTAGCTTCAACTTCCAGTCCTCTGAGTAGGACATATGGACTTTCTGATCCATTTGAGCTCCAAGACGACCACTGTTCCAGTCCATATCATACAGAACAGAATTACCCAGCTGTGCTTAGTCAACCAGTAGCAAGAGAGAGATGTTAAGATCACTACATTTTGGAATAGTTTGTGACACAGAAACATACAACTTAACTTTTACATAAATACCATTTTTAAGAAATCTTTTCATGACTGTGTTTTAAATTAATATGTTTGACCAATCCAAAAGATACATTTCATAAATTCAAAGAGATTTAGTCAAAGTCCTCTACATTTTTACAGATGGAAGAAAAGGAAGTTGACCCTCCAACAACTCATATAAGGGAAACTGAGGTACTTTCTAGGTGTTTTCTCAGAAGAGCTACAATCGGTGCATTATTGCTGCCCTCTGGTGGGTAGAAAGAGAACAAAATAGAATTATAGTCTCCCTGTTCCATACACTAGCATGTTTCACATGGAGTTGCATTGAAACTGGCTGGATTTCCAGATTTCTGGGTGGGGAGGTTATAAATGGAGTGGGAGTGTTGGGTGTTCCTAAGTATAATGATATTTTTTTAACATTTCTTTAATATTACATATTTTTAAAAACATTTTAAATTTGTGATAGGGTGCTTTAAATCGATTTCCTTTTTTTTTTTTTTGGTGGTATTGGGGTTTGAACTCAGGGGCCTATGCTTGCTAAGCAGATCATCTCCCACTTGAGCCATGCTCCCAGTATTTTTGCTGTAGTTATTTTTTTCAGGTAGAGTCTCATATTTTTGCCCAGGACTGACCTAGACTAGTCATGCCAGGTTTATTGGTTGAAATGGAATCGTACTAACTGTTTTTCCCCAGGCTGGCCTCACTCTGTGATCTTCCTGATTTATGCCTCCTGAGTAGCTGGGATTACAAGCAGAGGCTACCACGCCCTATTCTTGATGACAATCAACAGCCACACAAAAAAGGAAATAGTTTTAACACTGAAATCTACTGGCAGACAAACCAATTTTTAGTGTGGTCTGATAGCAAAATGCTCTGAGAACAAAATCTTCACCCTGGCATTAAGAAGATGATGCTTGTGGGATGCAGTAAATGTTTTGTGTCTCTTCTAATGTCTCTTAATGTTGACTTACAGCATACATTAGTACACATATTTCTACTTCATAGAGAAGGAAACAGAAGCTCAGAGAAGTTAATATATATCTCTCAGATCACACAGCTAGGCAGATGAGCAGGCAAAACTCCAATTCTCATCTCTTCCCCTCATTGTCCACTCAGGTTTTACAGCTTCAGATTCCTGTTAGACACTCATTCCATCCCCTCATTCATTCACTTAGCAATATTCATTAAGTATCTAGAATATGCAATGGAAGAGTTAAAAACCATAACACAGCAAGCCTGTCTGGGCATTCTTGCTTGGGAAGCATGCTTTCATATGTTATCAAATTAAGGCTTCTGTTTTAAGAAATTAGTATGCAACTTTGCCAACTTTTACTAAATTTGTACGACTAACTTGGCTTGGTTCTCCATTACAACAACACTGCACATGCATATGCATAGGAGGCTCTCCCCTATCAGAATGCAGCAAGGTCTGGAGAGCCAATCTAGCCTAGAGCCTCACAGCTGGCTGGCTCTTCTTGGTGTTAAGTGTCTAACACATCTTGGTTCATGGGATTATGAGATAAATCCACCCATTTAACACATTTTATGAATGCCTACAATTCATAAAGTAGGTTGTGTTCTTCATGTCAGAGGAGTCATGTCTATACTGATACAGTTATTCTAAGAGCATGAATCAGTGTTTAAGGTAAGGCAGATAAACAGGATCTCAGAAACCAGACCTGGCCCTAACCTTTGACAGAAGAGTGTTAGATTTTTAGAGCACTTATAAAAGACTGCTGGGAAATGTAAGCACAGGCAGGAATGAGGCTGCATTTTAAGTGCCAAAAACAGAGCAAAGGAAGAAACAAGAGAATTACAGTATTGGATAAAAGGGCACATCTAAAATTTCTGTCATGGTTTAGGGAAAAAGTAGAGAAAATATTTTAGCATAAAAATTGCATGGTCCATTCAAATAAAAGACTTAAGAAAAGGAAAAGGAGTTCACTTTAAAACCATATGATAGTTTTTTGTTTTGTTTTGCTTTGTTTTTTTGAGACAAGGTCTCCTGTGTAGTCCAAAGCTAGCCTCAAACTCACTATGTAGCCCAGGCTGAGCCTTGAACTCTCAGTCCTTCCTGCCTCAGCCTCCTGAGTTTTGTGCCCACCATACCTGGCTTTAAAATCATGTGACTTTTTAAACCATGACACACAGGTCGAGAAGCATCTGTATTTTCCTAAGAGATCCATGAGTGGGGAGGATCAACTCAGAGAAGCCAAATAGTGAGAACTTCAAAAATTTTATAAATTCAGAACTCTTCAGTGATTTTTAACAGCTATAGTAAAAGAGAAGTGAGTTGAGGTAGTACACAAGATGAACTGGAGAAGGAAGAGTTAACAGTGGGACTGAGGTGTGGCTCAAGCAGTAGAGCACCTTCTTTGCAACTGTAAAGCCCTCACTCAAACCCAAGTCCCACAAAAAGAAAAAGAATTGATAGATGAAGTTGTTGTGATACTGTGTGTTGTTGCTGGACCCAACCAGAGCAGAGACCTTGACAGCATCACTTTTACCATCCTAATGAGCGGTAGGACCTAGAAGTACAGCCTAAGTTTTTGAGACAGAAGGAACCTCAGAAATAATTTATCACAGCTTTTTAATTTTAGAGATAAGGAAACTGAAGTGGGAGGAGATAAAATGCTTCATCAGTGCCCAAGCTCTCAGAGGCAGTAATTCTCAGGCCAGGCTGGAGTTGATAAATGCAGTTACTGACCAGCAGAATAGGAAAAGGGTGGGGCTACCAGTAAAAGGGCCATTCAAGTTTATAGCTAAGAGACCCTTCAACTAATTGACCTGAATGTGATAACGACTGCATTTTCACAAAGCAAAGCAGAATAATGTCAAAACATGCAGGCCATTTCTAACAAGGTCACAATCAGATATTAGCTATTTCACATAGCCTATGTGTTTGCCTGTGGGAAATGGACACATTTTAACTCATACATGTTTGAAGGTAAGGGTTATGATAATGTTGGCAAGGTTCATAGGGATAATTAGTATAGGCATCAGTTTGCAATACTGGTGCCATTTTGATAGTGGTCATGGGCCACACTGGGGTGTTTGGCTCCTAGAAGAAGGGGCTGAAGAATGAGTATGTATCCCAAAGCATGAATGAGTGGTGTCTTCAGCTCTGTTTTACTGCCCCTGCACAGAGTATGACCCTATCTATTAATTTATTACTGGTGCTGGGAATTAAATCCAAGCCTTATGCACACCACACATGCACTCTGCTACTGAACTACACCCCCAGCCTGTGCCCCTTTCCAATGAATGCATCCTTGAACTACGCCTTGCCAGGAACCACTTTAAAGTCTTTGCAAATCAGGGTTAAGTTTTGGAACATTGTTTCTGAATCATTGCCCAATCCATAAATTTAAGAAGAAGAATCTCAAATCATTTATCTAGGTCATGTCTGGCTGTTAGTTTTTCTGTGAGCACTTAAATTTATTAAATCAATAGGTATGGAATCCCAAGACATTTGGGATTCTAAGTACCAGGGTTTTTTATTTGTAAGATTATTCTTATGATCCTAAACATATCAAATAACTCTCCCAAGCTGCAAAGGCCACAAAGCCTGTTCATTCTTTTAAGTCAGTGAGTTGTGTGTCTGCTTAAAGATAGATGGTATTTCCCAGATCAGTCAGGAGAGGGTATTTCTGAGAATGAGTTATCACGAAAGTACCTAACTCAAGTTCTCTGAAGTCTGAATATGGGAACCATTTGTAGGACTTTACCATTAAATATGATGCAAAAGAGTTTACAGAAGGAAAAATGTCTATTAAGGTAAATGTGCAAATGTGAATGGAATTTTCCCTGAGGAGTTTCATATCTGGTCATCACGAAAGCAGAAAGGAGGGAAATGGTCACCTGTCCAGAATGAGAAGAAGTTCCAGGCCATAATCATTGCTGAGAGAAGGTAGCTTTGTGTTGGCCAGTATTGTGATTCAGTACACCGATGCCCAATTATGTAACCTGCTAGAATCATGGGGCATCTGTAACCTGACATCACGTCACCAAGGGACTCTTTGAATTTGTCCCACTTTTCCTGCAACTTGACTCAGTGGTTAAAGTAAAATTGGATACTTGGGACTCAAATTCCTAGCTCTAACTCAGTAATTTTAGAGCATCTCCAGGGAAATTATACAACTTCCAGACACCTTAATGAACAATTAGTAATATAAAACATACTGTTGGAGCAATGTGGATATTGCAATTTTAGCATTAGACATGATGACTAAGAAATGAAACATAAAACAAGATTCTGAAGCAATATAAAATATCCACACATTTTTTTAAAAGTCATTGGGATAAAGCTATACTTTCACTCAATCCCAGCTTTCCCATTTTACAAAGTAGACCACTGAAAAGGATCTACAAGAATATCTAGAAAGTGACTTTATGAACTTGAGATACTATTCCTTTATGGGAAAAAGTATGCCTAACTTTTGCATAAAGGATGAGTCTGAAAATATACTTTTGAACTCAGAGCTTTTTGCTTGCTAGGCAAGCACTCTACCACTTAAGCCATGCCTCCAGCTCTGAAAATGTATTTTTAAGTGACTTTATTTTTAAGATTTCATATAATTAGAAATGGCCTCAAATACAGATGACCACTTAAGTGGACTACTATGAATCTTATTATCAAGTTAAAATCTCTTCTAGGTTGTCTGTTTTCTCTTCCTGCAAACACACTGATTCTCTCAAGTGCTGCTCCAGGGTACAGAATTCCTGTCTTTGCAGTCTCTGACCAAAGGCTGTAGGGAGGAAGGCAGCAGAGACTCAGTGGCCATGAAAATACCCAAGGAAACATTGGCCCAGCTTACTACTGACCTCACCATCCTGATAGTGCTCTGGAAGCCCCCATGGTTTGGCCACTCAACAGAGGGGCTTCTGAAGCTATGTAGAAACTGGCACACACAGCCCAGCTCTGTCACCAACCAGGAAGTTCTCACCTCCTCTCCCCCAACACACTCCTGATATCTCTGTTTCCTAGCAAAGAGGATATATACAACAGGCTGGGGCATGGGGACACCTCTCAGTGTCTCAGAACTCCTCTCCTCCCCTAGGCTATGAACAATGCTACTCCAGTACCATCTTGAAAATCCACTGCTACCCTTTATTTCACATTCTACCACACGTATGACTTTAAGATCCATACTCTCCTCTACTGAAACCTCAGGGTATTCCAAATACATATTTTTAGAAAGTTGAATATTCTCATGTGCTAGCTGATTATTATTGCACTATCATTACTTGAATATCAAACATTATTCATTCATTCTTTCACTCTACCTAGATGTCCATGTGCAAAGTACTGCTCAGGCTGCTAAAGGGCAAAGGGGGTATAAAGATGAGGGGCACAAAGATTGGGCTTCATGAAGGGCAGAGATAAATGTCAGGCTTCAGATGCAACACACAGACTACAGTTAATTTATTACAAAATGGTTAATACAATTAGAAACGTTCACAAAATCAAAAATGAGCAAGTGAAAAGTTTAAACAGAGTTTTGAGAAGAAAAACTGACTATATAGAAATAAAAGATTAACACAGAAGCTTATCATAATATAAAACATTAAGTTAAAGATATTGGGATAATGAATACACTTAAAGGTCTCAAAGGTAGCCTGGCGCTGGCAGCTGAGACCTGTAATCCTAGGTACTTGGGAGTCAGAGATCAGGAGGATCACAGTTCCAGGCTAGCAGGGGCAAATAGTTCAGGAGATGCTATCTTGAAAATATCCAATGCAAAACAGGGATGGCAGAGTGACTCAAGTAGTAGAGTGCCTGCCTAACAAGCATGAGGCCCTGAGTTCAAAATCCTAATACCACACACACATCAAAATAGGAAAAAAAAAAAAAAAGATGTGAAAGGAGCCCAAACTGAAATAAGTAGCAGGGAATAGAGGAAAGAGCCAGGCTTGGCAGTGAGAAGACCCAGGCTTCCATCTGTTTGTGCAACTTCAGCCTCCAGCTTGTTCTCTGGGCTCAGTTTCCTCATCCATAAATTGAGAAATAAAATCCTTTTCAAGTTAAAAGGTCCAAAATCCTATTCAGTAGGTGACAAATGTACATACAAATTAGAGCCAGGATTGCAAGTGAACAGAGAAGTAAGTGAGGACGCCCTCGGCAGCCATCCTCTGCAGGCTTGGCTATGGCCCTGAGGCCCCTCCTATGAGTGAGCTAGTGGGGAAGGGGCTCAGGGGGATGGCTCCCAGGGGCCTGGGGACTCTGTTCCTGCTCTTACCTCAGCAGCATATAAGGCTCCTATAGATGCATCTCCTCACCGACCCCCGGCAGAAGCTTGTTGCTCAGCTGTGCAGCGCAGAGCAGGGAAGTGACCAGAGCAGTCTGTGGGGCCTGTTTTCTGGGATGTCATCACACACAGTTTAAGACACGCTGATCCAGTTCACTCCTGGTTTCTAGGCAAGATGGTATGCAAACCGTCCCAGAAAGAGAGCCATCTACTATTTTGTTTTAAAATATCCAAATAAGGAGACTCTGCAACCCCTCTGGCATCTCATATCCCTACCTTGTAACCTAAATCTTTTCTGATACGATTAATGCTCCCTCTTTCTTGGGCTATTCGCAGAGGGAATTACAGGAGCTCTCCAATTCATAAAAATTCCATTGCCTGCCTTGGGGACTGCCATTAGGTCTTTTTTATTCTTTTACCTGCTTTTTAAAGGCTTGTTTTCCAAATCATTATTACTTTTCTTTGCTATCTTCTGGGTCTAGGCCAACCTCCTTAAACAATAAAGTCAGAGTATAGCCCTTAAGGAAAGCAGTATGGAGATTCCTGAAGAAGTCAAAAACAAAACTACCAAAGGATCCATTTATTCCACTATCATGTATAGATCCAAAGGACTTGAAATCATTTTGTTAAGAGATATCTGGGGTTGAGAATGAAGCTCAGTGGTAAACTACTTGCCTAACGTGTGTGAGGCTCTGGGTTCGATTCCTAGCACCCCAATAAAAAAAAAGAGAGATAAAGGTACACCTGCTCCTCCCCATGTCCACTGCAGCACTGTTCATTATGGTCAAGAAATAAAAACAACCTAAGAGTTCATCAACTGAAAAATGAACAAAGAAAATGTAGCACATGATATAAACACAATAAAATAATATTCAACCTTGAAAAAAAGAAATTCTGTCATTTGGAAAAACAGGGATGAAAACCTGAAATATATTACATTAAGAGCAATAAGTCAGGCACAAAAAGACAAATACCAAATGAGCTCACTCATATGTGGCACATTAAAAAGTTGATCTTACAGAAGTTGAGTAGAAGGATGGTTACCAGAGGCTGGGATGGTTGTGCATGTGTATTTTGGGGGAAGGAGGTGGTCAACAAGTACATGTTACAATTACATAGGAGAAACAAATTCAAGAGATCTATTGTACAACAGGGTGACTATAGTCAATGGCAATTACAGTATTCTTGAAAACACCGAGGGAGTGGGTATAATGTGTTCTCTCAACAAAATGGTAACTATGTGAGATGTTGTGTTCAGGAATTAGCTGGGTTTAATCATTAACACACACAGTGGAATAAATATTTGCTCTATCTAGTGAAGTGTGTGCATGTATATATATATATATATATATATATATATATATATATATACATGCACACATATTTTCAAGACATTATGTCATATGTGACAGATATAATTTTATATGTCAACTAAAAAACAACTTGAAAAAAAGCACTAAGAAAACAACAACAAAAATTATAATGTAATAGAAAGCACTTCTATTTGGAGTGATGGAAACTCCAAATTATGAGGATTCTATGTGCTATCTTTGCAACTTTTCTCTACAGCTCTAAAACTATTCCATCATAAATAGTTTATTTACATAAAAAAAAAATTACCACAGTCACAGATACAGAGGTGCAGTGTTTACCTGAATATAACTTGCATATCATCAACTGGACTATGAAACCCATCTTTTAAATGTGTGCCACTAAGCAAATTCCTAAGTTTGTACATTCATTCCTTCAGTAGATACCTGCCAAATACCTACTATATGCCTAGTCCTGTGGTAGATGCTGAGTCTACAAGGATAAAATGTGGCACTGGCCTGTTTAGTAGGTGAGAGAGACACCCATCACTAAAATATATGCCATTTTAGATCCACAGGAAGAGGTAAATATAGCTCTTCCCTGGAGAGCCAAAGATGGCCCCCAGAGGGACTAATATTATTTGACATAGTTCTTTGGCTTGAATGTATCCTACAAAGTTCATGTGCTGGAAACCTAATCCTTAATGCAATAGAGTGGAGAGGTGGGACCCAATGGAAGGTCTTTAGGCAGAGCTCTCATGAATTAACTAATGTTGCTATGGTAGGAGTGAGCTGCTTATAAAAGCAACTTGCCCTTTATCCTTGCTCTCTCTTGCTCTTCTGCCTTCTAGCATGGGATGATGCAACAAGAAGGTCCTTGCCAGCTTTGGACTTCCTAGCCTCCAAAAGTGTAAGAAATTAAACTTCATTACAAATCACCCAGTTTTCAGCGTTCAGTTACAGTGGCACAAAATGGACCAAGACAACTAGATTTAGCAGATGAGTAGGAGACTTCTTAAAGATTAGTCAAGCTTTTTCCTTATACATGTGTGATTATCGATCTACATTTTCTGTAGAGAGAGCCTAACTAGTTGGAGTCAGAGAAAACAATAGCTTAAGGACAAGTAAGACCAGCTGTAAGATAAAGATAGCAGTTAATGTTTGCTAAGTGGTTACTGAGTGCTAAATATATGCATTATCACATTTAATTCTCATTATAATCCTATGGAGTATTATTATTATTATTCCCACTCTATACATTAGGAAACTGAGGTTAAATAACTGGCCCAGGGTCATTCAGCTATGAAATAGAGATGACTCCTTGCTCTTCTAGTACCTCTGACCATTGGGTTCCTGTATCTCAAAGTTCTTTATTCTTCCTTGACATAGCCAAAAGAAAAATCCAAAAGGTCAAAACTCTGACCTCATGTACACTAGAGCTACACACAATTCTGTAAGATTTTACTTAGGGCTGGTGCTCTTTGGAGGAAATTCTAGATGTTTCTTCAGTTCCTCAAGATCTTAAAGGAAGTGCTAAGAACAGGAAGGTAATCACTAGGCTTGCTCTTTCCTGTCTGTGTCCCCCTCTGCTCTGGTGGAAAGAGGGGTCCTCTGCATTGGTGGCCTCCATACTTCAGTCATCCCACAATGTATAATTGAGTACTTGGACTGAAAATGCAAAGATGATCAGTGAGGAGTCCTTGCCCTTGAGGGCTTAAGGAGCACAGACTAGTGAAGGAAAATGCAAACAGAAGACTACACTGTCGTGTGCTAGGCAAACACAGAGAAGATAGAACTTAACTCTGCCTGGGAAGGGAAGGGAATTTGGAGAAGAGAATTTAGGGAAGGAAAGGGAATTTAGGGAAGTGAAAGGAAAGGTTTCCAGAGGAGGCAATATTGACAACTGAGCTAAGTTTTGGGGAACCAGTAGCAGTTTCCAAATAGACAAAACAAAAAGGCATTCCAGGCAGAGAAAACAGCTCTGCAAAGTGAGAGACAAGCAAAAGCATACAGAGGAGGCTGTAGCAGGTTTGAGGTGGCTGAAGTCAGGGTCACAGGAGGTAGAACTCCAGAAGAAGAGGATAGGGAGATGCCAGCCCAGTTCTCCTCCTCACCAGCTCTTATTTCCAGAAGGAAAGCTTTAGTGATTCCGGCTAGATTCCGAATCTCACTGCAGGTAATGAATGTAAACAACAAAGTGATTCCACCTAGAGCCGTTTTGGTTTGTTTGTGTACCTGGCTTCATCCTTATATCACCACCTCTCCTCCCGTTAGAAAACACTGCAAAGTGAAGGAGAAACTGGAGGAATTGAAGCAGGAAAATGCGGCTGTAAAGAGTGAAGCTACACCCCAAGTCTCAAAGTGAGGCAGTGATTAGTCCACAAAGAGAAGTCAAACCTCTGGAATCATAATTTAATCCAGCCAAGATATGGAAAAAAGACAAATCAATTAGTATTTTTTTAGAACCTAAAGGTTTAAAAAAAAAAACAACTTGATGTGCAGTCCATGAAAAGAAGGAAAGGAAGGAAAGAGGGAAGGAAAAATGAAAGCTAAATGAAAATTTAAAAGAACTAGAACTTTTACAAAATTACTTCAGGGAACCAACTGGAAATTGTATGAAATATTATAGTCACTACCTAAAAGTCACATTTCGTTGTGTATATTACATGTGCGGTGGCAGTGTAAATCTCAATTTCATAGCCATATTCTATCTCCAAAGTCCTTAGCCTGCTTGTTGAGACTCCTTAACACACTTCTCACCTACAGTTCTAGAAGCACCCCCAGCATACTGCAGAACTGGCAGATGATACCAGAACCCCACACATAATATCGATTTTCTCATGTGGAGTGGCCAATGGGGGCTCTGTTGGCACTCTGCCTTGCCTGAAATACTGCAGTGGAAAGTACCTTCTCACAGTGAGGAAGTGTGACCAGAGTGGGAAAATGTACATTAAAGTTAAGAAAAACCCAACCACATCCATGATGAGTCATGGGAAAGAAAGCGCTTTGGGCATCTGAGATGAAGACCATTTGTGCTACACTCCATCAGGTGCACCAGTGCACAGGGCTGGTTGTGTTAGCCTCACCCGTCTTCCTCCTGCTCTTCTAAGTCTCCAGCCATTTCTCTCCATTCTAGTTTGAACTGAAAACCAGTGAGACAATGCATAGCCCATATTTGTATACTAGCAATGGCAACATGATGGCTAATGTGACTCCATTTTCAACAGGATCCTTAGAGCTACTCCTTTACAATCTCTAATGACAGGCTCATTGTCATCAAACAAAACAAAACAAAGTGAGGCGTTACAGATAAATTGAAGTAGGAAGTTTGTGCTCATTTGATAGGCTATATTTATTCTGACATTTAAAAAAAAGTTACAGGGGCTAGCAAATATTTACCAATGCCAATTTACAATGGGATATGCTATAACATTTCTTCTGTCAAAATTTTAAGTGACAAAAAAAGAGAAATTTAAATGGTTAAACAGCCCTGTCTAGTACTCTCATAACTATTAATTCAAGGACTTTGTATCACAAAATTCTCATGCATTTGCTTGCTTTTTGAATATGTTTGGCACACCAGCAAACCCATCAAATGTAGAGCTGGGATCTCTTCCTGATTAAAAAAAAATGTGGCATTAGGAAGAATCATTCAAAATTCACTTGCAGAAAGGAATATCTAGACTTATTATTAGGAAGTACTTAGTGGATTATGTTAGAGGCCACTGTGTCCTTTTAATAGACATGGTTTGTGCCTTTCAGAAACTGCCCACTGGAAAAGAGGCAAGGTGTGAATCTTGACTCTGCCAGTCACTGGCTCTGTGACCTTAGGCCACTTATTAAGCCCCCCTGAACCTTGGTGTAATCACTTGTAATAAGATAATGACATTGACCTTGCATAGTGATTTGTGGAAGTGAAAGAGCACAGCATAGTGCCTAGCACATATAGTGATGGCTGTAGTAGATAAACTGACAATGTGGGGATTTTTACAAGACAGGTGAAGTATCCAATTGTCATTCTCAGTGGTCACAGGAAAGAAACAAAGAATCAGTGATATTTTGATTTAAAGCGTCCGAGTGAAATACAGTGAGAGAGGAGGAAATGTGAAACAGTCCTAGACACCCACCACATTCCATGTGTCCATGGGAGAAAGTTTTCAAATGTTCAGAAGCCTTTGGAAATGGTGGAGAACATTCATTTCACAGTTTTAAGTTGCAGAAAGGACACCCAACAATGTAAAACTACATTCTCGATCTTTTTCCCTTATTCTCTATTTGCACCTGTTGCCTAGCTTTCTATATAAGGGATTTGCTGATACCTACTCTTCTTTCTCTAAGATGGTCCTTCTGGTGAAGGCAATACAGGGTGAGTATCCCTTATTCAAAATGCTTGGACCAGAAATGTTTGCTATTTCAGAGATTTTTTTTGGATTTTGGAATATTTGCACAGGACCTGGTTCAGCATCCACAATACAAAAATCTGAAATTTGAACTATTCCAAAATCTGAAACTTTTTGAACATGACATCTGCTCTTAAAAAGTTTTGAGTTTCAGAGCATTTCAGATCCCAGATTTTTGAATTAGGGATGCTCAACCCCTATGAGCCAATGATGTCAAGGTTGTGCAAAGGACCTACATTTCAGAAGGTCCCACTTGAGAGTAACAAAGACTTGCTTCTAATTCTAAATTCTACCTGAGAAAAGGCAAATGGGGGAAATATGTAAATTTTATACAAATATGTTTGTGTAACTCTTTACTTCATGATTTGGTAACATAGTTTGGATAAATTTTAGTGATGACTACTAGACCAAGGGAGCAAAATGCAGGGTGTTATTCAAATACAGGGTAATTATTTCATTAAGTCACTTCCCTCTGGAAAGTGCAACCAGAGAAAAAAGGAAAACAAATTATCTGGAGGACAGCAATTCGCATGCTTAATTAATCTGCCTGCCCATTGGCTTTTCTTTCTGTGAAGAACATAATCTCTGTTCTACTTTAGCTCAGAAATCAAGATGTGTGTGTGTGTGTGTGTGTGTGTGTGAAAAAGAGAGAGAGAGACAGAGAGGGAGGAAGAGAAGGACACAGAGAGAGAGAGAGAGAGAGAGAGAGAGAGAGAGAGAGCGAGATCTTATTGGAGAAACATCAGTGTAATGTAACTGACACTAGACTAAAACAAGAATCAATGCTGCAACCACAGAACTGCGGCTTTGCTAGTTCTCAATTTAACATCTTAGCTTTTCCTTCCGCCAGAAAAAACAACTGACCATATTTGAGAAACAGTCTCCTTGTAGCTAAGTGGGGCTGACACAGCCCTGGCTCTGAAGTTGATCAAAACTTATTTTAATTCACTAAGTGGGTCACTTTTAACCTCTATTCTACCACTTATAATTAAACCAATCTTTCATTCTTTCAGTTTTTAGGGCACCTATATTTAGCCATTACTGTACAATAATAGGTATGTATACTTGGATTTAAATACTAAATTGCTTAATTTATTCACGACTATCACAATAGACTAGAAAAGGTGAATTCCACTTGACTAAAATTATTATAAACTTCTAAGACTAAAAACCTTTTAAAGCTTTTCAGTGTGGAGATCATGTTTTATAGAATACCCAGAAGCCTATAAGTTGGTAAAAATCCAATACTCAGTCAAGTGTACAGAAGGACTAAGTAAGCAATGATGACTGTGATGATGATAACACAAAACAGTCTGTTTATAAAAGCAATTACAACTATGGATGTGCTTCTTTGAGGGAAATTATAATTGTTTGAAATCAGCTTCAGAGTTCAGGCACATATAAGCACCATGGTTTGCTGCATGTTATTCTAGGAGGTTTCTCTACAATTCAACAGTTGCTACAATATTGATCCAATTGCAGAAAATTAAACAAAATACATGAGTGAATGAACTCAAAATACATGAATACATGAACTTCACAACTGCTTGATGACTAAATGCTTTAATAAGGATAAACCAGTTAGCATGCAATTAGGGTGCCAAATTGAAATTCCTCCCTCCTTTGCCCTGCCCTCTGTTGCTTGCAATATTTTACAAGATGGAGTGATTATGAAATTGCTGGGAAGACTGATGTAATGATTGAAACTGGCAAACAAAAAACAATGGGAAGGGTCAGTAGAATGACAGGAAGTGGAATAAGAAAGGGACAAGGACAGCAATAGGGAGCTGCCATCTGAGGAACACTGTGACTTTGACAGGTGGAGGGAGAGGTCCCTAGGAGGTGGATGTCTCACCAGGAGGTAACTTCTTAGAACTTCAAAATTAAAACCTTGTGCAATGTCAACACTTTTGTCTAAGAATTGACTTTTCATCTGGCAAAATAAAGACACCTTCAACTCTGCTGAGTAGTTTTATATTGTGATGGTCCTAATTCCAACTTTTACTCCTGCAGTGTTCAATGTGCAGATGGAATAGTGTCATTTCATTTGATATCTGTGAATTAGTAAACTACCAGACTCCCCCCCAAAAAAAACCCTTTTAGGGGATAAAATTGATCTAAATAATGTCATCCTGCTATAAAATCTACTATTAGTCCTAAAGTTCAATGTCTTTATTACCTGACTTTACAAACATTTGTCTCTTACAATCTTATGAGTAAATTTCTTCATTTTATTTTACTTAATCTGATTTTAAATTTCATTTGCCATCTCTCCTGAGAACACAGAGGGGCCTGATCACTTCAGGTAGCAAGAAGTTGATCTGGTAATTGTCTAAGAGTATTCTAAAGTTACTACATAAAAGTTCTTGTGTGCTTTGTCAGCAAAGAAGCCCATTGTTAAGTACATAGTTTTGGTGAGGACAGCTAAGTTTTAGCTCAATGAATGCATTTAGATTAAAGATGATGGGATTATGGTTTTTTTCTGTAAGCTAAGGTCATTGTATAATTTCTTGAGGTCACTGTCCACTTGATGCTTTAGGCTAAAAAGAATGGGGCCTTGACAAAGATGAAGAATGATAGATGCAAAACATTAAATTATTATTGTTTCTTCCTTTACAGCAATCATTGTGGGAACTCAGTAAATACTAAGCTAGTAAGTGAAATAAAAAACTTCCATGCATATGTAATAAACTGATAAAAAACATTTGTTCAATAAATATCATTAGCACCTACTATGTGTCAAGAGAGACAGAGAAGAACTTAGGTCTGTCAGCAAATAAGGACTAGAAACTAAAGCAATGTGATCTATGCTGTATTTACTCTAAGGTAAAAGTGTTAAGCAAAAACAAACACAGCACTTACTGGGTAGGTAGGGACACATACAGAAGGCCTCTAAAGGGGCATGTTTCTTGAACTGAACCTTGAAAAATGATCAGAAGTTTTACAAATAAAGAAGAAAAGTGATTAAAGAAACAGTTGGAGCAAAAAGGAGTGAAAGAGTATGGAACTTTCTGTGGTCTGGTGCACCCAGAATGTGGGTAGGTAGGGGGAGGGTATGCAAGGGCTAGAGCAGAAGGAAGTGACAAGAAATAAGGTTGGGGAAGTGGGTTGAGGCAAGTTTGTGAAGGAACAAAAATTCTCCGTAAAACTATGCATTCATTAGAACAAAATACTTCATCATTCCACTGTTATATGAAGTCTGCAACCAGATCTTTCATATAACTAGAAATGTGTCTGAATTTATTGCAAATTACTTTCTTCTCTTTCTTTTTCTGTCTTTCAGTCTCTGTCTTTCTCTTTCTTCCCTTATCTTCCTCTCTCTCTCTCTCTCTCATTCTCTCTCAAAAACTTTGAATGTCAGAATCTCTTTGGTCAGCATTAGTCATGAAAGCCTATAATCTTTTCCATAGAGCCAGCATGGTGCACAGAAGGAAGGCTTGGTAACTGACATAGAGCACAGAGTCTGAAATCCTGGCCACTTACTGCTCCACCCCACTATCCGTGGCCTTAGGGCAGCTCATTCAACACCCAAATACACCTAATCTCTAAAGAAGTAGACAGGCATCCAAGAAGGTCATGCAGGAAGAGTGACTGCATTATACTAAGTGCTCAGAAATATCAAATGTTAGTACAACAGTCAGCCCTTCATAACTTGGAATTCTACATTCATGGCCTCAATCAACTTCATATCAAAAATCTTCCCAAAAAAATACTGCACATGAACTGACTGTGAACAGATTTTTTTTCTTGACATTATTCTCTAGCAATATTCTATAATACATAGCATTTACATTGCATTAGGTGTCATAAGTAATCTAGAGATGATTGAAATTACTCAGGAAGGATGTGTGTGGGTTCTAGGCAAACGCTGTGCCATTTTCTATGAGGGCCTCGAGCATGTGCAGATTTGGGTGTCTACAGAGGTCTTTTTCCTATCCTCTCTAGCTTAAATGCATACATTTGAATGAGATTTTACTTGTTGGCCTTCCCTTCCCCCAAAGATTTCAGAGATAGAGTATAAGAGAAGTTAAACCACTGAAACTGTTTCCTTCATGACTGGCATACTTTATGAAGGAGATGAAACTTAAAATGCTACAAAGAAAAGCATCCCTGGGATTGCTAATGAAATGTCCTCCTGAACACTAGTCCATTCCATCACAGGAGTGCTTATTCTGTGGCCAAGACTGAGAATTCTATTTCTCCCTGATGTCACAGGGGATGAGCAAGAATGAAGAGGAATGGATACATTTCTGCATACCAGGCTGATGCTTTAAACAACCCAAACTTGATCTGAATTAACTTTTTTTTTTATACTCTTTTTTGTACATTGCCAAATGTAAGGGGGAAAAGACTGATATCCCTTCACATCCTAATTTATTTTATTCTCATTATTATCTTTACTTAAAACACAGCATATTTTTCAACCTTTTCTGGAGCACAAGCCTCTCCTTCTGGGCTCCCATATTTCTGTTAGTTTAAAACTATTTAGGTGAAGGGGGTAAATTTAAGTATGATATTTTTGATACATTGTTAAGAACTTTTGTATATGCTTCAATGTACCCCCACCCAGCACAACAATAAAAAATATGTATTTATGATATATAGAAAACAAAACTAGGCAAGATATGCAAAACAGTATCAATGGTCATACTTTGCAACTTTCAGAAATTCACATTTATAGATGAATTTAATGGTGAATTCAACTCAAATTTGCCTGCACAGACATTCTTTGAACAATTTTACCTAAGAGAATCCAATTAAAATAATTCTTTGTAAATATGAAATCAAACTGTGAATGGATAAGCCACTTTTTTGTTGTTTAGCAAGAGTTTTTTAATAAAGTTGTCCTGAGGGAGTAATTTTAGAAAACAAGTTACTGCTACTTGATTAAGAAATGTTGGGTTTTGATAAGTATGCTGATTAATGTATCTATTACAAGTCTAAGTGGCTTATGTTTATCATCTGTGAATGGTTTTTAGGATTATTTGATAATGATAATTACAGAAAAGCTGGTACTACAAGATTCAAACTCTCTTATGCTTTAGTGAAGTTTTAAAGAATTTCCTTTTAGACAGAAGACTTGCCTCCAGAATTTAACTGTGTACTCATTTGTACAGCCATAAGCATCAACAAGTAATTCGGACAGTCCTACAAAAACAATATAATTAAGCAACACAAATTACTTTTAGTTTTAGAGAATAAATGAAGAAGAGGAGACCTCTAATTCCATGTGGTTATTAAGCACAGTTATTAAAAACCCTTGGCGCCAAAAATCACTCAAATAACCATATCATGTTTGGTAACATGACCTAAGAGTTAATATATCCATTAAAGTATTATGGAGAAGATTTTTTAGAAAAACAGAGACACAGAAGCTAAAATTAAACTGCCCCCATTTGGGCAGTGAGCAGTACAATCTAAATGATCAATATGCACTTTTCTAAAAACGTTTTAAAATAGATAAAATCACAGTAAAAAGCCTTCCTGAAATAAAGTAATAGACATAAGGCAGAACATAGTTTAGTACAGAAAGGAAGAAAAAAAAATATCATAGTTTGGCGGGACTGATAGCTGCAGATAACTTGAACCCAACTCAGAGGGCAGAGGGACTCCACCCTGGACGGTCATACAAGGTGGCTGCAGGTTTCTGGCAGTTAGACAGGCAGGGCACACAGAAGGCTGTAGTGACAGGTGCTCAGATCTCAACTCCCCTCAAGGCAAAACCCACAATCCACAGAAACAGAGCCCAAACTCTGTCTCAAGCATTTAGAAAAGACAAAAAGACTTGAAGAAAATTTACCTCGTAGAAAAACTGTCGTTGGCTGTGCTGGTGTGTGATCAGAAACCCCCTTCTTTCTGATCTGCAGAACAGCTTTGTCAAGTCCGGGTGTGTGGTCACAAGGCAGGAAGTGACTAGAATGACAAATCATCAGCCAGGAAAGAAATAGATTTTGTCTTTATAAGGACATTTCACTTAACTTTTTTTTATGTCCCCTCCCCCTAAAAAATCACCTGACAGAACAGGTCACAGTGAAATACAGACTCCTCTTACCACTTCCTCTTATTTATAAGCATTTTTCTTTCTCCTTCCCTTTGTTGCTCTCCCAGCTGACTCTAAGTAGGCCCTGGGCTACTTAAACCTTTCTGATCACAGATAGCAAAGGGAGGTCAGTCTGCTACCTTGACCTTTTTTCTTGACTCTAGTTGCAAAAGCAAAGGCCAGGTGCCTGCCTACTAACAGCAGAGGTAAACAAATTATTCATTTCTACTGAAAGAGCTGAGAAAAAAGGTGGCAGTGCACCTGAGAAAAACCGAAAGGGATTTCCTTAGGAGAGCCCCTGCCTGCCTGAAACTAAACTCTTTTTGAGTCTCCTAACAATGATCTTATTGGTACAAACAAACCTAAATGTTCTCTTTAAGAAAAGGACCTGAAAAGGAAGATTACTATATTATTTACTCATTCTTTTATTTATAGAACACTTGTGTGCTAATGATCTCTTTAACCCAATTAAACATCTCAATTATTCAGACGTTAGAACAGTTAGATCACACAGACAGCTAAATGGGTAGCTTAATTCCTCTATACAGACCAGATTTTTTGTTTTTTGAATGAACATTTTATAAAAGCTCCATTCTACGTTCAAACTCCAGATGCTTATCTTGAGGGCAAATTCCTATCTCCAAATGGAAAATCCTCAAGTGTTTATACAGGCTGTGAAGACTGTGAAGCACCCTGAGTCCTGATTAAATATCGAGTATAATCTACACATTGCCTGGAGTCAGTGGGGCTCCAGCAGTAACTCTGCCATTTAGCAATGAGGATGTGTGATATGGCTCCGAAGTTAGATGTTAAGCTGAAGATGTCAGATCATTCTTTAAGCATCTGTGTTTGCTGGGAGCCACGAACCCTGTCAATGTGTAGCAGTATTCTCCTGGTTGAGGGGACTCTCCTTAGACTTTCTTAGCTTCTTTGATTTCTTGAGAAAGTTACTGCTCCTAAACTCAAATATCAACCAAACTATGCTGGCTTATCTCCTCCATCAACCAGTGCTGTGTGACTTCTTAGTCAGAAGTCCATAGGGTCCATTTTGGGGAAGAGGGTAGATAGTGGAATGGGAAGACATTGGGGAAGATTTGGCCCATTCTAGAAATCATTCTAGGGAATATGCTAGAAATGGTTCTACAGAGGACTGTTAACTATCTTGTGATTCCCTAAGGAAGGCTGAAAAGGTAAAAGGGGGCCTGTTTTTCCCATTGCATAATTACTCCTAATTAATAAGTTGCAGAGAGGGTTCAAGAAACACCTAAGTTCTTTCAGGACACCAGAAGAACATCCAGGCTTTGCTCTTACAGGAGTGATCACAGTACAAAGTAGCAAAATTCTAGTGACTTCCACTCTAGGGAGAATGGTCTTCACTCAGGGCCCTGCTCCAGGGCTCCACAGATGGTGTCTTGATCTTAAGGGTGAAATGTGCAGTGTCTGTGGATCTCCCCAGTCTGGTTCCATCCTGAACAGCCATGCCTCATAAAAGGAAACAGATTCATATTTCATTTACCTGGGAGGCAGAAAGCAGCAGCATTCTGTATCTACAGGAGCCTGGTTATCTGCAATCTGAGGAATCTGTGAAGAAGAGCAAAACATATTTTTGCAGTTGGTTCCACCAGTGTATGAGTGCCTGTCAGAACTGGTGATTGAGAACAAAGACAAAAACATTGATCTCAGGGAGTACAAAGTTCAGTGGGAAGAAAAACATAAAGGTAAACAAAAGTCATCTATAATCGAGGGGCAAAAGAACCAGAATGAGATGAAGCAGTGAAGATTAGAGTTTATGTGTGAAGACAGTGAAACAGACATAATTATCACTAGCAGATGGTTCAAGTAAAAAAAAAAAGAAGATGAAAGGCATTGAATTGGGCCCTGCTAATAAGCATCCCATTGATGGAGTCCTATTCTTCCTTAGCATGAGCTCAGCTCTGACTCCATCTCATTCACTTCACCACTCACTCACTGCCTCAACAACATCTGGAACTTCATCAGTTCAAGCCCCACCCTCCCCCCTCAATCTTAAGCTCTTTATCTGCCCCTTAGTGGTGTACATCTATCCAGGGTAGGCAACTGTTTAGGACTTAGACTCAAAACTTTTCTAGAGAGGAGTATTTTTTTTTAATTGCTACCAGCATTTAAAATTTCTTGTGCATGGTGATAGCAAGCATAAGACTGACTTTTGTTTTTCTTCTTTTTAGGTTCTCTACAGACCATGCACCCAGATAGATTGCTCCTTCTCTCACCCTCAACATGCCTCTGCTGTCACCTCTCCCCCTTCATTACTGGCCTGTGCTTTGCCTTCCCTACATCCTTCCTGCCCTCCCTAAAACTTCATCATGCCCCAGCGCCTACTCTGAAACCCACAGAGTTCTCTAACACTAGTTCAACTGTTACTTTCCAGCCTCTGAATGCTGTGGGAGAAAGTCAGAGACTCTCAGAAACATAAACAGCTGTAAGATCAAGCTGCTTGACTTCAAATTACTTCCCAGAAATACTTTTATTCAATTTTGTTAGTTTTTGAGAGCAGGCATTCTCAACCTGGGATCCATGGACTCCTAAAATTATATGCATATTGTTTTGTGTATGTGCTTTTCTCTAGACAAAGGATCCATCATATTAAAGAAATCACATATCCCCTCAAATGCTGGCCATCCATTCTGAACTGTTCTCTTGGTTCATCCTCCCACTCCACCTCCTACAATCTTTCCTGGCCTCAAATTTCCTCTGCTGCCCCTAATTCTAGGTGAATTTGCTTCTGTAGCCCCCTGTACACTCACAAGATCCATCTTTCCTTTTCACTTAAAGGAGGGCTTCTTTCTTCCTCCCATGGTCAATAGTTCCTCCTTATAATCTCCAAACCCTGTAGTCAGCTCCAAACCCTGACACATGAAGAACAGAGTACCTGTGGAACTCACAGTGCTAAGCCAGACTTGGGACCAGAAGCCATGGCGAGGGAGGACAGTAGAATGGTAGAGTAAAGATGCCAGACACGCTACCTGGGGTCAAACCTCAGATCTACTGTGAACTTGTTGTGTGATGTTAGACAAATTATTTAATTTCACTGGCTGGAGGGTCCTCATCTAGAATCTGGGATACGAATAGTGTCTATTATAAACAGCTGTTGTGAGGGTTAAATACATAACTATGTGCAGAAAACTTACAAGTCTGCCTGCTATATTTAGTAAGCCTATGTCAGTATTAACTAGTCTTCTGCTAGTTAAAAGATAAGTTCTGGACTAGACTCTTCATATATATTACTTCATTTATTCCTCACAATAACCCTGTGATTTGACATTTTTGTGTTTTCTTCAATTTTTAAATAATAGTTCTATTGAAGATGTGAGTCACATGATATAACATTCACTCTTTAAAAGTATACAATTCAAGGGGCCAGGAGTGATGGCTCACATCTGTAATCCTAGCTTATTGGAGTTGGGAGGGAGTAGAGATAGAAGAATTGTGGTTTGAAGCCAGCCCAGGCAAAAGTTAGTGAGACCCTATCTCAAAAATAAGCCACGTATGGGGGTGCATGCCTGTGGTTCCATCTACTTAGGAGGAGGAAGTAGGTGCATGGCAGAGATCGTATCTGAAAAACAAACTAAAATCAAAAGGACTGGTCATGGCTCAATTACTAGAGTGCTTGCCTAGCAAACCTGAGTTTAATCCACAGTACTGCCAAAGATATGTAAAATTCAGTGATTTTTAGCATATGAACAGAGTTGTGCAGCCAACATTATATAATCCCAGAAAATTTTCATCAGCCCAAAAAGAAACTCCATTAGTAAGTTACTCCTCCTTTACCCCATCTCTCAAATTCCTATCGATACACAACTGTTACTTTATTTTCTGCCTATTTTGGACATTTAATACAAATGGAATCATACACTGGCTCTTTTTTTTTGTTTTTTGTTTTTGGTGGTACTGGGATTTGAACTCAGGCCCTACACCTTGAGCCACTCTGCCAGCCCTTTTTTTTGTGTTGGGTCTTTTTTTTAAGATAAGGTCTTGTGAACTATATGCCCAGGCTGGCTTTGAACTGCAAGACTCCTTATCTCTGCCTCCTGAGTAGCTAGGATTACAGATATGAGCCACCAGCACCTGACCATCAATGGCTTTTTGTGACTAGCTTCACTATGGTAAAGTAGACTAGAGAAGTGGTGGCTCAAGAAGTACAGCGACTGATTTGCAAGCATGAAGCCCTGAGTTCAAACCCCAGTTTCACAAAAAAAAAAAAAAAAAAAGAATATGCCACATTCATGACCCACTCATCAGCTGATGACCATTTGTGTGGTTTCTACTTTTTTGATATTGCTAATAATGGTGCTATGAACACTTCTGTACACACTTGGGGACATAATATGTTTTGCATGTATGTCATTTTAAAAATTAAATGTCACCCCCAGGCTTATTAGGAAGCGCCAGATTATTTTTTGTACATTTTAATGAGTTTTATCATGACATTTTCATACACCTGTATGATGTACTTTTATCACATTTCCCCCCCATTACCCCCTCTTTTTCTTCCTCTCCTCTCCCATTGGTCCCCTTCCTCTTCCCAAACAGTTCCCCTCTACTTTCATGCCTTCTTTTTAAATCTACATTCCAATATAAGAGCAAACGTGAAATGCCTGTCTCTTGACAACACATTCTTCACCTGATTCACGTTCCCCAGAAACAACTATTTTAGCTGTTACTCCTGCTATTTGGCTCCATATCATAGATAATATGCTTATACTATAGCTTCATTGTTTGACTACATACATATATAGAGAGAGAACGTGTATATGGTTATTTATTTTATATATATTTCTACTTCCTATTCAGGAAGTAAAGATTTGACCCTCACCCACCCACCAACATGTTCATGTTAACCCTCCCACCATCCTCTATAGTAATTTATAACACCTTTTTTAGTTAAATCAATATTTAGTTTTTATAATGACTAGTGAGATATTCACAACTGAGTTATGTCATATGCTATGTTTTTGTATCCTTTTTAATTTGGTGGTTTCTACATACTTATCAATACTGTTCTAAACTGTATCTAACAAAAATAAAATACAATAAAAATGACAAGGAATGAATCTATTTCTCTTTGCACTCTTGGAGAGGCCCCTCCTGGAGTCCCTGTCTGCCTGTCCCTGCCCAGCTGCCATCAAAATGTCCCTTCATGGTCATTCTGGGAAGCTCCTTCTTCCCCCTCTGGCCTGGATCTCCTGTTTCTGCACCACACACCTTTACTTTCTTGCTCTACTTCCTCATTTTAATAAGCACATCCTCTACTAGATTCAGAAGAATACACAGGACATTCATTTATGGAGACATTTCACAGCCAAAAACACATATAATCTACTTCAGTTCTTAGAAGTCCACACAGGAAGACAAATGTCTTAGAATTCTCTTAGAATTCTGTAGAAACTGTTCTGATGTGTCCTAGGGTCCAGGTCTGCTTTTGAGAAGTATGATGCGTCTTTAACTAATGGTCCCTCACATGCCATTTTTGTTATCTTTCTAGACATTTTTAGGATTTTTCCTTTACGACTGGTGGTCTGAAATGTTTTCATGATATGTCTTAATATGGATCTGTTTTCATCCACTGCACTAAGTACTCAGTGGTATCTTTTAATCTGAGAAGTTTTCTCTCTTTCTCTCTCTCTCACTGGCATGACTTTTATTTGCATATTGTACCTCTTGCCTCATGTTTTAATTTCCCTCCTATTTTCTGCCTCTTTGCCTTCCTGTTCTGTCAGAATTTTTCAATCTTTTCTTCAACATTCCTACTGAATGTTTCATCTCTGCCATTGAATGTTTAAATTTACGTCTTGGTTTACTTTGTGTGGCTACAACAGATGGCACAGACTATATAACTGATAAAGAACAGTCCCAGTTCTGAGGACTGGAAAGTCTAACATTGAGGCGCCAGCATCTGGTGAGGGCCTTCTTACTGAGTCACATGTGGCAGAAGTGAGAGAATGAAGAACCAAAAGGAACTGAACTCCCCTTTTTACAATGTCATCATTCCCACCCATGACAGCAACACCTTCCTGGAGGTCCCACCTCCTAATGCTGCTATAATGGCAATTAAACTTAAACATGAGTATTTGAAGGGACAAATATTTGAAACATAGCAATTGCCAAAAACTCTTTTTCTCTGAATATTATTATTATTATTATTTTTTAATGCCAAGATAGAGGGTAGGATGGGCTGGGGAATGTGACACTGCCACTTATATAATCTACCAATCTTCCTGTTTTTTAGGCTCCATTTTGCACCCACCTTCAAAAGTATTGGTGCCTTGGAGACCTAAGATTTTTTTTTTTTTTTTGGTGGCATTAGGGCTTGAACTCAGGGCCTTACACTTATTCCAAGATAGGGCCTCATGAACTATTTGTCCAGGCTGGCTTCCAACTCCAATCCTCCTGATCTCTGCCTCCTGAATAGCTAGAATCACAGGCATGAGCCACCGGTACACAGCTCAAAAATGTTTATTGAATGTACTAATGAAGTAGACCAAGATAGAAAAGTGAAAATTCAGTCCATGGTAATGGCATGTGTGAAAGATCATAGGTGAGAGAAAGCAAGGCACATCAAGGGCCCAACAAAAGCTGGATGCTCCTGCAGTCAAGACTGCAAAGCTGGGGGACTGCACAGAGGAGACCAGCCCCATGGTAGATCTTTAACCTCTTTCAGGAAGCTTGTGTTAGGGCTTTCCAAAGAAGTAGAATAGGATGTGGGTGTGTATACATACACACTTGTGCATATGTAATACATGTATGAATATGTATGCTGTGTGCATACATACAGAGATACACACACATAAAGAGAATTATCATAAGGAATAATAAAACACCAGAATAATGTTTGACCAAATGCCTGGGCCTCCCAGAGCTTAGTCAAACTGACACATAAAATTAATCATTATACTCTCCAAGCAAAAGGGAGCTATTTTGAGATCTATATTAGTTTCCTAGGGTTGTGGTAACAAAATACTATAAAGTAGGTGGTTTAAAATAACAGAAATGTTGGTGGTGCATGCCTGTGACCCCAGTACTTGGGATATGGAAGCAGGAGGTTTGCAAGTTTGAGGCCAGCTTAAGCCACATAGTGAGACCCTGTCTCAAAAGTAAACACACAAAATCAAACAAAAAATAACAGAGGGCTGGCAGAGTGGCTCAAGTGGAAGAGTGCCTAGCAAGTGTGATGCCCTGAGTTCAAACCCCAGTACCATAAAAACAAACAAACCAACCAGAAATGTATTGTCTCACAGTTCTGGAGGCTAGAAGTGTGAGTTGAAAAGCAGATGATTCCATGCCTATCTCCTGGCAACTCACAGGCAATCTTTGTCATTTTTGGCTTATAAAGAAATCACTCTGATTTCTGCCTGTATCTACACATCTCTGTGTCCAAATTTCTTCTGTTTAAAGGAAGACAGTTATATTGCATTAAGTCACATCCTAATCTCATCTAAACTTGATCATCAGCAAACACCCCATTCCCAAACAAGGTCACCTTTACAGGCACTGGGATGTAGGACTTTAATACTGTTTGGTAGGATACGAATTCATAACAGTCATAAATAGAAAGTGACACAGTCAGACCTGTGTTTTAGAAAGAATGAGATGGAGACTGGTGTACGGGTGGGGAGAATAAAGTCCAGACGATCCCCGAAGACTTGACCTCCATCTGGGTATGACATGATGACAAAAACTGTGGGACAGACACGTGAGGAGTTGCAACAGACACTTGATAGGCAGTGAGGATGAGAAAGGACTGATTTACTATTGTAGGAGGAGGATACTGAAACATGTAGAAAGAGGAGTCGAGGGTAACCCCCATTTCTGAAAGGGGAGGTGGGTGGTGGACAGAGGTACCATTCAGTGAGGCAGGAAACTCAGGAGAAGCAATTTGGAGAAGATGATTATGAATTTAGGAAATGCTACCTTATTAAATTCCACACAATCTTTATTGAGCTGTTCTTATCATTCTTTTACAACTAGAGTCTCCTCAGTCGTCAATGCCCTTGCATTTATATAACATTTGACACTACTAACTATCCTTTCCTTTTCCCAACTCTCTCCTCCATGAATAATTACTGATATTTAAATGCAAAATGAACAATTTTGAAATCCCTCCACCATCTCAAGTATCTAAAAACTGAACTCATCATTCCTCTGACATATAGCTGCCCCTATACCAGCCCTTCCTTCCTTCAGCCAGGACTGTGCCTTTGACTCAGGATGCTCCTTGAGTCCGCCTTTTTTTTTTTTTAAATCAGTTCACATGTTGTCAAACTTGCATGTGTTTTTTTTCCCTCAGTCTTCTCTGATTTTGTTCTTGAATTTATTAGTGCATTTGGATTAGCTTGCTGATATACTGTCTTCCTATCTCCTATCTCACTGCTCAGTCCATCCTGCCACCATCATAAGACTCTTCAGAAAGCAATACTCTGTTTTCATCACTCTCCTGCTCAATATGCATCTGAAATTACTCATCACTTCCAGGATAATGTCCAAATGCTGCCTCAATCCCTCTTCAAGACCCATACTTAAAACACCTCAGTGCCTTTGTGCTGGTCTGTCGTTAATTCTGACACGCCTGGTACATTTCTCATTAGTGTCTCTGAGATTCCTGCCCTCTCTCTCCCTGCCTGCTCTCCCCAGTTCCCATTTCTATAACTACAAGTCATTTCCTAGAACCAAGAACAGAACCAGCTACACAATTTGTGGGTCCTAGTGCAAAATGAAAATGTGAAGTCCTTTGTTTTAAAACTAGGAATGTTTAGATGGTGACTACAGATCATTAAACCAAGTGTGGAGCCCTCCTGAGCACAAGGACCTGAGACTGATGGGCTGCAAACCCATGAAGGTGACCCTAACCACGAATCCTTCCTTGACTACCAACACACCAACCTATTCTTTCTTCTCCTTCTTAAGTCCTACAGTTCACAAGCTATTCTTGACATTTTCACCTATTTGTTTCTGTGGTACTGGGGCTTGAACTGAGAGCCTTGCGCTTGCTAGGCAGACACTCTACCACTTAAGGTACACCTTGAGCCCATTTTTGACATTTTTGCATACTACTTTTATTTATCAGTTAATCTTTATGACTCTGCGTGTTTGCAGCATCTTTATTCACTCATCTAGCTCCCATGTCCATTGTAGCACTATTCACGAGAGCCAGGTTATAACATCAATCTAAGTGCACATCAATGGGGAAATGGATGAAGAAAATGTGGTACATATACTTCACAGAATACTGTTCAGCCTTGAAAGAGAAGGAAATTCTGTCACTTGCAACCACATGCATAAACCTGGAGGACATTATGCTAAGTGAAATAAGCCAGGCCCCAAAACACAAATACTGTGTGATCTCACTCATATGTAGAATCTAAAAAAAGTCGAACTTATAGCATACATTAGCCAGGAACTGGGGAGTCGAGGCAACCAGGGGACATTATACAACTGACACAAAACTTCAATTAGCCAAGAGGAGTAAGTTATAGATACCTATTGTACAGCATTACAACTAAAGTTAGAAATCATGTATCGTGTGTTTGAAAACTGCTCTTCAATGTTGTCACTACAAAAAATGATAACTGAAGGGAGGGGGCGGAGTGGGTGGTAAGGGAGGGGGTGGGGGCAGGGGGGAGAAATGACTCAAGCCTTGTGTGCACATATGAATAATAAAAGAAAAAAAAGATAACTGAGGGATGGATATTTTAATTAGCTTGATTTAGTCATTGTACAATGTACACATATGTTACAACACTGTATACCATAAACATATACAATTTTTGTCAAGTAAAAAAAAGATGAGAATGACATGTAGCCAGGCTTGAGAAATTTCTAGAAGCTAGCCAGGTAAACAAAGGGAAAGAGAGTGATGAATAACATTTTAGCGAGAAAGATCAGCTGACATAAGCAGTGTTACAAGTATCATCCAACTAAATGGTCATTTTTTGGAGTACAAGAATTTCACCCTCCCATAGCACCTAACATGGTGTAGACAAATTCAAAACATATTTGATTAGTTGAGAAGGCAAACTGATTATATAAACAACATAGCATGTAAAAGTTAAACCAAAGAACAAAAGTAATTAGATATTTAAAATATAATCTAAAATTCACTCTTTAAGCATGATAGGTCTTGCAGAGAATTTAAAAAGGCAGCTGCCATGTAAGATTAGCATTAAACAGATGATAACCTTACCATCCTTTTCAGATAACACTACAATAAAAGCTAATTATAGTTATTATTATCAGGTAGATCATAAAAGAAAGAGTTCTGTTCATAGCTGCAAATTTGATTTTCACAAAATGTCAAATGCATAAAAATGTTATCTCTACAGTATTCCCAAGTATTAAAAAGTGAAATTCAGCAAACGATGCAGGTTATAACCATTTCAGAATTAGAAAATTCACATACTTGAAGCTTATAACAACTCCCTAGACACTCAGTGACATTTTTCAATCCATTTGCACTCACAGAGTCATTGAAGCAGACACAGGTGAAATGAATGTATGCCATTTACCTTCAGCTTCCCATGCTGGGTCTCCTCCACTTTTGTAAACAGATATGCTGCTGCTGAAACAATGTTTGAGATTCCCCTACCTACCAAGAAGTCAAATAAAAGGGACAAAATAAACATGCAGAGAATGAAAGAAAAAGTATGAATCAAGTATTTCAATGGAAGAGTAAACATGTGAAGTCATAACTTTTTTAACAGTGTAAACCTAAACATTAAAAAAATAGAAGTGAAATAAACTGATAAGAAAAATATTTGAGAAGCATGGTACATGATAAAAAGTAACAGGTCTGAAGGTCTGGAATTAGAAAATCTTAAGAGATAAATTCTGATTCTAGTGTATACTAGCAGATCTGAGGGAAAGCATTTTCCTTTCCTAAGCTAAACTAAGAAAACTTAGCTGATGTACATTGGAGAAAATATTACCTGTATTATACAGGCACCTCAAAGAATAAATGAAATGGGGACAGGGGTCTCCATTAGAGACAAATTTTAGTTGAATCTGAATTTTGTAAACTGTGATTTGCATATAAACTTCAATATTTCATTATGTCATCAAATGTACTCATTCAATCTTTTTGTATTAAGATTTAGGATTTATTTTGCACTAGATGCTCCATATAGTACCTTAACATATTTTAAAAGAACCAGAAAACCTAGGAAATGGGCAGCATTCTCTCTCTTTCCAAATGAAAATTCTTTGTTTTTCCTCTTCATATGCAGCTGAAATATATTTCTAGTCATGTTCTCCATTCTTTAAATAGAGATATGAATCAGTGGCTAATTCTCTATACAGTAGGCCAAAGGATAGCCAACACAGCTTCATCAAATTCATATGACACAGCTTCCTTATTTCAATTATTCTTGGTACTTACTTATTAAGCGAGTATTTACTGTAGATAAAGAAGTGGTAAAGAAGACACAATTCAAACATAGGTAAAAAGAATCAAGGATATTTGATCATTAGAGCAGGAAATGAAATTGGCCACTTTAGATTAGTCTGGTGGCAGAAAAATGGAATGGAGAAGTGGCTAGGGACAAGGTTGGGAAACTGTGGTGAAGGACAAGCTCTGAGGCAATGGTGGTGGCAATGGGAGCAAGAGGCAAACCTAAGAGATGGAGAGGCTGACTGTCCACTGAGGATAAATGAGATGGATGAGTAAGATGGGTAAGTTTGAGCCTCATTATCAAAGGCGTAAAGGAGTGCTGATCCTCTGGATGGAATTATGGCATTTAGGGAATATAAAGGTATAACCCACCAGATTTAGGCAACATAAAGGAGAATTCTACTGGGGGTTAAGGCAACATTGAGACAGCTCAGCAGAGCTGGCCTGGGGGTGATGCACAGTATGTGTCCAGAGCTTAGCTGTAAGTCAGGGCAGAGATAGGGATCTGAGCTTTATCAGCATGGAGATAACTAAAGCTAAAGGATAGAGTTAACTGTACAGGAGGAAGCACTTAGAAGCAAATGAGCAGAAGTTTAAGAACTGACATATAAAATTAAGATGGGCAGGGAAAAACAAGAGATAATTTACTCAATTTGAGAGAGGTATTGACATGGAATGTACTTCAGCAATAAGGACTATCCTGCTTTTCTGAGCTCAGTGAACGATAAATATCAATAAAGAATGAGACACACATGCTTTAAGAATCATATTAAGGGGACAAAAATGATGGTTAAAATGTATTTCCTTGAACGGAACAGAAATATGAAAACCTCATTTCTAATTCACCATTGTGTAAGATCTGCTTCTACTAGGAAGTGCCCAGTAATTGAAACACTCTTTTCTGCCTGCAATGACCACAGCATCTAAATTCACTCTCCTTTTCTCATTCATCCTACTTTTTTCAAGCTACTTAGCCAGATACTAAGAACACAGCAGAAAATACAGTGAGAAATTGCTTTTGGAATTCATAGTCAAAGCCATAACAATATGCATCCTGCTTCTTTGCTCCAATCCAAAGTATTGAGGACTGAATCTCAGTGATAATTAATTGACTATTTATCTTTCCTGTTGTCCTTTGGTTATACACTTTTTATAAATGAAGGCTGGGTGCTTGTTAAACAGCAGAGGGATATCTTCTTCTAAATGAATTATGTAGCAGCTATAAAATGTGATAAATACATGGATGAGTGGTTGCACATTTTAACTTCATTGGGCGAGTAGCTCTTGTGATCACTCTAGAAGGTTTTGTCAGAGGGTTTCAGCTTCATGAAGACCTAGGCTTTTATGAACTTCAGACAAAGGAACGAAATCATGGGAAGGATAAGGATTCTTTTCATGTTATCTCCCTTCTCATCACTCTTTCCTGTTTAAACAGAAAAATAAAGGAGAAACAAATGAGAAACTACACACACACACACACACATATATATGAAACTACATATATATATATATATATATATATATATATATATATATATATAATTTTTTTGAGACAGTCTTTCTATGTAGTCCATGCTGGCCTTGAGCTCACCATGTAGCCAAGTCTGACCTCAAACTTGTGTTCCTCCAGCCTCAGCCACCTGAGTGCTGGGATTATAAGCATGTGTTACCATACCTGGCTCTTCAAAACATGTTTTTTAATTAAAGAAAAAACAAGCCAGGATCAATGAAACATGAGCTCTCCAAAAATTACTCAATTTATTGAACTTACAAATTTTCAGGTTTCATGCCTGCCCCAGTAGGCACCATTAGTCATTTCCCTGATTGTGGTTTGAGTCAATCTCGAAACCGATGGAGGCCAATCAAGTAACTAAACTAAATAAAGAGAGTGGAGTATAAGTGGCAGGGACTGCCATACCCTAGAAAACATGTCTTCTGTACAGGTAGCAGCAGAAAGAATGCACATTTGTTCAAGCAACATTTGAATGGAAACACGAAGGGAGGGAGGAGAAGTGGAATAAGCTTGCAGATATCTGGGTAAGTGAATCTCAGGCAGAACAAGCACACAGTTCAGAATAAGTGTGATAAGTCTGCCTGCCCCAGTAGGCACCATTACTATTTTAGCCTCTACGTCATTTCCCTGTCTATGGTTTGAGTCATTTTTAAAACCCAAAGAGGCCAATCAGATAACTATACTGAGTGAGAAAAAGCGTGCTGGTTATTTTCACAGCCAATGTGATATGGCAAAGAATGAAATCTGGGTTTTTATGTAAAAAATTATCAGAGTTTTTGAAATATTGGCAAAGAATTTTTTAAATTGTCATAATGACAAGTCTGTAACTGATTCATCCAGAGGCCACTAATTTAAAACTATAAAAGCACTGAAGATATAATAATGAATCAGACAGAAGTTACTGACCATATGAAATTTGCACTATAACTTGGAAAGTTAGACAATATAGAAAAAAACCTAAGTATATATAAGTGATAAGCCTTCAAGAGAAAAAAAGTAGGAAGGGAAACAGAGATCTGTGTGTATGTTATATATATACTGTGTGTGCATGGATGGAGGGAGAAATGGTGATGTGGAATTGAAATTCTAAACTGGGTCACCAGGAAAGGTCTTTCTGAGAAAGTCACACTTGAGAAGAAATATGAGGGGAAGGAGAACTGGCAGGAGGGAAGAAAAGTAGAGCAAATATGCAGATACCTGGAATAAGTGAATTCCAGGCTGAAGCAACAGATGCAAAAGCCTGAGGAAAAGTATTCCATTCATATTCAAAGTCAATACAACACAGGAAAGATGAAGGGTAGGGTAGTAGCAGATGAGGTCATAGAGGACTGACCCGTGGCACAGGAAGCCACTGCAGAGAGAGGTCTAATAGTTTTTAAAGGATCCCTTTGCTAAAAATAAAGGATTCTTTGTTTTTAAAGGATCTTCTTTGGGATTAAATCAAAGAAGAGCACTGCCAGGCACAGTAAGACAAACTGGATAGCTCTTGCAATAATAGACAATGGTGGCCTGGACCAAAGTCTTAGAAGAGGATGTCATGTCTGCTCACATGATGTCAGCAGATTCTGGATTTTGTTAGGTGTAAACCTAACAAAAGATGTGAAAGACCTCTACAAGGAAAACTATACACTTCTGAAGAAAGTGATTGAGGAAGACTATAGAAAGTGGAGAGATCTCCCGTGCTCATGGATTGGTAGAATCAACATAGTAAAAATGTCGATATTCCCAAAAGTAATCTACATGTTTAATGCAATTCCCATCAAAATCCCAATGACATTCATTAAAGAGATTGAAAAATCTACCCTTAAATTTATATGGAAACACAAGAGGCCATGAGTAGCCAAGGCAATACTCAGTCAAAAGAACAATGCAGGAGGTATCACAATACCTGACTTCAAACTATATTACAAAGAAATAATGATAAAAACAGCATGGTACTGGCACAAAAACAGACATGAAGACCAGTGGAACAGAATAGAGGACCCAGATATGAAGCCACACAACTATAAACAACTTGTCTTTGACAAAGGAGCTAAAAATATACGATGGAGAAGAGACAGCCTCTTCAACAAAAACTGCTGGGAAAACTGGTTAGCAGTCTGCAAAAAACTGAAACTAGATCCATGTATATCACCCTATACCAAGATTAACTCAAAATGGATCAAGGATCTTAATATCAGACCCCAAACTCTAAAGTTGATACAAGAAAGAGTAGGAAATACTCTGGAGTTAGTAGGTATAGGTAAGAACTTTCTCAACGAAACCACAGCAGCACAGCAACTAAGAGATAGCATAGATAAATGGGACCTCATAAAACTAAAAAGCTTCTGTTCATCAAAAGAAATGGTCTCTAAACTGAAGAGAACACCCACAGAGTGGGAGAAAATATTTGCCAGCTATACATCAGACAAAGGACTGATAACCAGAATATATAGGGAACTTAAAAGACTAAATTCTCCCAAAACTAATGAACCAATAAAGAAATGGGCAAGTGAACTAAACAGAACTTTCTCAAAAGAAGAAATTCAAATGGCCAAAAAACACATGAAAAAATGCTCACCATCTCTAGCAATAAAGGAAATGCAAATTAAAACCACACTAAGATTCCACCTCACCCCTGTTAGAATAGCCATCATTAGCAACACCAACAACAACAGGTGTTGGTGAGGATGCGGGGAAAAAGGAACCCTCTTACACTGGGAATGTAAACTAGTACAACCACTCTGGAAAAAAATTTGGAGGCTGCTTAAAAAGCTAGACATTGATCTACCATTTGATCCAGCAATACCACTCTTGGGGATATACCCAAAAGACTGTGACATAGGTTACTCCAGAGGCACCTGCACACCCATGTTTATTGCGGCACTATTCACAATAGCCAAGTTATGGAAACAACCAAGATGCCCCACCACTGACGAATGGATTAAGAAAATGTGGTATCTCTACACAATGGAATTTTATGCAGCCATGAAGAAGAACGAAATGTTTATCATTCACTGGTAAATGGATGGAATTGGAGAACATCATTCTGAGTGAGGTTAGCCTGGCCCAAAAGACCAAAAATCGTATGTTCTCCCTCATATGTGGACATTAGATCAAGGGCAAACACAACAAGGGGATTGGACTTTGAGCACATGATAAAAGCGAGAGCACACAAGGCAGGGGTGAGGATAGGTAAGACACCTAAAAAATTAGTTAGCATTTGTTGCCCTTAACGCAGAGAAACTAAAGCAGATACTTTAAAAGCAACTGAGGCCAATAGGAAAAGGGGACCAGGAACTAGAGAAAAGATTAGATCAAAAAGAATTAACCTAGAAGGTAACACCCACGCACAGGAAATTAATGTGAGTCAATTCCCTGTATAGCTATCCTTATCTCAACCAACAAAAACCCTTGTTCCTTCCTATTATTGCTTATACTCTCTCTTCAACAAAATTAGAAATAAGAGCAAAATAGTTTATGCTGGGTATTGAGGGGGTGGTGGGGAGAAGGAGGGGGCGGAGTGGTGCTAAGGGAGGGGGTGGGGGCAGGGGGGAGAAATGACCCAAGCCTTGTATGCACATATGAATAATAATAATAATAATAATAAAAGAAAAGGCTAATCATCAGGAAAAAAAAAAAAGAAGAGGATGTCATGTCTGCTCACATGATGTCAGCAGATTCTGAATATATTTTGACAGTAGAGCTGATAAGATTTGCTGATAGATCCTTTGTGACATATGAGGAAGTGAAGAGTCAAGGGTGAATCCAAGACCTATGGCCTGAACCACTAAAAATAGAGTTGCTATTAACTGATATGAAGAAGACAAAGACTGGATAGAGAGCAGGCCTAGGGGTGGGGAAGAGTAGCTGCTCAATTTTAGACAAACTAAATCTATTAGGGTCCAGTTGGGAAATGTTGAATAGGTATTTGGATATGGGTGGCTGGATCTCCACATTGTAGGTATAAATTTAAAGATTTGAGATCCGATGAGATTTCCTAGGGAATAAATACAAAGAAGACAAGCAGGTTAAGTTCTGAGCTCTGCGTCACTCCAACAACAAAAGGGGTTAGGAAAATGAGCAGGGACCTGAAGGGACTTCCTGAGGGGCAGAAGATAAATCAGGTGACTGTGATGACATGGAGGCCTACTTAGGACAGATCTCAAGGAGAGGTGAGGAATCAGCCTCTGAAAAGCTGCTGATTGATCACATAAAGGAAGGGCAGAAGACTAATTCACCACTGGATACACATGTGGTGTATCCTCATACATGTGAGGATGGTTGATGAAGAGTAGATGCAAGTTCCATTGCAATGGTTTCCCAAAAGAATGAGAGGGGAGATTTGGCTTCAGCAACCATAAACAAGTTTCAAAAGAGTTATTGTAAAAGGAAAAGAAATGTTGAGGAAGCTTGGCTGAAGGAGGAAGTGGGCTCAAGAGTTTGTTTTTTGTTTTGTTTTGTTGTTTTTTTGCAGTGCTGAGGTTTGAACTGAGGGCCTATACCTTGAGCCACTCCAGCAACCCTTGTTTGTGAAGGGTTTTTTTAGATATAGGATCTCAAGAATTATTTATCCAGGCTGGCTTCAAATGGCGATCCTTCTGATCTCTGTCCACTGAGTGGCTAGGATTACAGGCGTGAGCCATGGGTGCCCAGCTTGTTTTTGTTTTAAAATGGAAGAAATAATGCTATTTGTATGACTGTAGGAATTATACAGGGGAGAGAGGGAGAGAGAGAGAATGATCCACCAAGAGACAAAAAGAAGATCTGCCAGAGCAATTTCCTTGAATAGACAAGAGAGGACAAGATGTAGGTGTGTGCAGGAGCAAGGACAACTCATCCCCAGGAGAGGAGAAGAAGCAGAGTACACAGCCACAGGTGCTGGAAGTGGTGGGGAGGGGTGTCCTGTGAAATTTTTCTACTTGCCTCTATTTTCTCAATGAATGAGCTTCGGGAAAGGAAACAGATGGTAAAGACCAATCTCTCCCCAGGCCACTGGAGCAGGAGTTCAGCATTTTTAGAGGTATTAGAGGAGTACAGAGAAAAGAGAGCCTTTGAAATAATTGTCTAGGAGTTTAGAAGAATGAATGCTTTAGGGGACTATGGTATAAAGGCAGAGCAATACTCAATGCTAGCCATTACAATTTAAAACTTTTCTTAACTTTTAATTTTGAAATAATTTCAGATTACAAAAAACGGTATAAAAATAGTTCAAATGATTCTTATCTATCCTTCACTCAAACATCTTACATAACCATGGTACAACTGCCAATATGAAGATATTATCATTAACCTACCATAAACTACAAGCCTTTTTCAGCTTTAGTACATTGTCATATTAATGTCCTTTCAGTGACTTACTATCCAATTCATGAGCCCACATTCCATTTGGTTGTGATGTCTCCTTTAAGCTGGGACAGATTTTGATCTGTTTTATCACCTTGACACTTTTAAAAAAGACTTAGAGTATCCCTCAGCTTGGGCTTGTCTGTTCCCTCATAACTTAATTCAGTTATGCATTTTTGGCAAGAATACCACAAAGTGATGGTGCATCTTTCTTAGTGCATCAAAAATCACAGGCCATATGTTCTTTTCAAGGGTTCTCTGCTGTAAAGTTACTGTTTTTGCCTCTGGAAATGAATGATCACAGATTTGAAAAAGGTGATAGATTTATGTGATCTGAAGAGAAACCAGAGTACATGACTGTGAATTTAAAAGGAGAGCATTCCAGGTGGGTGTTCTCCTGCTTTGCTGCAGTAGAATGTTGATTTAACAGTGTGGTTTATCAAGTGAGTACCTTACATAAAGTGAAACCACAAAGAGTTGCAGATATCATCAAAGAGGAGAGTTAAATACCTCCTTGGTTTTCAATGGAGGACAAAACTATCCATAGAGGGATTATGTATGATCTCAAAGGAGAAAGACCTGATTTTAAAGTTCACAGGGCTGATTTACACCCACGTTTAGTGGAAGTATTTCTGGGAACTTTTGAGAAATTCTTCTTAAGTCCATTTAAGACACTCCGGAATTATATACAAACGTACTTGAAAACAGTCTTCTAATCTGACCTGTTCATAACAGAATGGAGGTTCCTTTTGTTCACTCATCCAACAAATACTTCTTGGACCATATATGGCCTAAAATCCAAACACCTCATCTGTGCTACAGGTGATGGAGAACATAAAAGAGCATCAAATATCCAATTAAATCATCCTAAGGCTGGGCACTCCTGGCTCATGCCTGTAATGCTAGCTACTCGGGAAGCAGAGATCAGGAAGATCTCGGCTTGGTACCATGCCAGCCCCCCGCAAATAGTTCGCAAGACCCTATCTCAAAAATCCCCAACATAAAACAGGGATGGTGGAGTGACTCAAGTGGTACAGCACTTGCCTGGCAAGCATGAAGCTTGAGTCCAAAACCCAGTACTACAAACACCATCCTAGGGATTCTGTGAAAAGTCAGAAAGTTTACTCAAATGAAAGTGGAACTGTGATTAGATATTCTGGGTGGCTCACTGGGTTTACAGTCTTAGTGACTTTGGATAATCTCCCCATCTTCTCCCTCTTCTCTTCCTTTTTTTTTTTTTTTCAGGACAATGAATTGAACTCAGGGCCTCACATACCCCCATTCCTTTTACTTTTTTTTTTTGCAGTACTGGGGTAAGCAGGTGCTCCACCAATTGAGTCATTCTCCTAGCCCTCCTTTTATTTCATTTTAGCTTGTTTTTCAGATAGGGTCTCCTGCTCTTGCCTGGGCTATCCTTGGATAGTGATCCTCTTATCTTCTCCTCCTGACTTTCTTTCTTCCTTTCTTTTCTTGAGACAGGGTCTCCCTATGCAGCTTAGATTGTCCTGGAATCTGGTATGCAGCCCAGGCGGGCCTAGAACTCTTGATCCCCCTGCCTCAACCTCCCAAGCACTGGGATTACAAGCATGTACTGTCATGTTCTGCTGGTTAAGCTTCTTAATTCTTTTAAGCCTCATTTTCCTGATCAGCAAAAGAGGAAAAGTAACTAGCGCTTACATCATAGCACAGCTGCAAGGCATAAATGAGGAAATGCAGAGACAGTACTTGACTAACATCCAGCATGTGGGCCATCCAACAGTGCTAGTGTTCATAATTAATACTTTTTAATCCAATTCATTATTAGTCAACTTTCTGTGCTTCATTTTCCATATGAAACATATGGAAGTGCTTAAATATATGGAAATGATGCTTCCAGACTTCCAGAGTTGTCTTCACCTATTTCTATTACGTAAGCAAACATAAAACTTGGCCTAAGCTGCTATTCCAGTTAGATCAGAACTATCAATCCAAGATAAACTTTAAAATTAAATTCAAGAGACACACAAAACCAAACTAAGTATTTTAATTGTAGTGGACACTTTCTGGAATTAAGTCCACACTTCATCCCATGAGACTCGGGCTGACCCAAAGCCCAGGTTCTGTTCCACCACCCAGGGCTTCTACCCTGAGATACATGCTAGCTCAGCTCTTCTGCATTTCTGTCTTTGAACTGTGTTATCTCCAAGAATGTCACTGGGCCTTTACATTGCATGATTTAGTCAGAACTGGTTCTTTTCTCATTAGCTCTTGAAAATTATGGAAGCAACTTGGCCTCAAGCCCAGATTCATCTCCTAATGCAAATCTTGTAGCCTCCCTCTTCCAAATCAGTAGCTATCCACTGCCAGTCATACGCTAGTATTTAAGTTCCTCCCAGACTTGCATTTCTAGCCTTATTTACCCAATCTCTTATCTAGTCAAACTGGGATGCCTGCTGAACATGTTTTAGGATTTGTTGAGATTTTCTTTGTGCCAAAGTACTCATCCACCTTGGTAAATATTCCATATGTACTAAATGTGTGTTCTGTATTGATTGGACACAGGTATATATGTCGGGCCTATTAATTTATTTAAAAAACTCCCTATCTTTTCTTTTTGGTGGCATTGGTGTTTGAACTCAGGGCCTAACACTTGCTAGGCAGGTGCTCTTACCACTTGAATCACTCTTTTTTTGTGATGGGTTTTTTCAAAATAGGGTCTCACAAATGATTAGTCCGGGCTGGCTTCAAACTGCAATCCTCCTGATCTCTGCCTCCTGAATAGCTAGGATTACAGGCATGAGGCCACTGGCACCTGGCTCCATCTATGTCTTTGATGTGCTGCTCACAGAATTATGAAAATGCCAAACTTGAATACTTCCATGCACCAAAAGCTTGACAGATATTATCTAATGATAAATAAAGTCACCCAGTCTAGTACTTGGAAATTGAATAGAGCTGGGCACCAGTGACTCATGCCTATAGTCCTAGCTACTCAGGAGGCAGAGATCAGGAGGATCAAGGTTCAAAACCAGCCCAGGCAAACAGTTCACAAGACCCTATCTCGAAAAAAACTCATCACAAAAAAGGGCTGGTGGAATGGCTCAAAGTGTAGGCCCTGAGTTCAAACCCCAGTACCGCAAAAAAGAAAATTGAATAGATTTGTAGGTATTTGTATTCCAAGACTAGTATATATGAAAAATGCCAAAATATTCAATATCATTTAGCTACACTGTAAGATCAATAATAGTTTGAATAGAAATTACTAATAGAATAACAGAACATGAATATGGAAAGACCCTCAAAGGTGAGGAAACAGGTTCACAGGTGCCAATTGGTATTACAGCTGAAATTCCAGGTAATTCCCTTGGATCTTGTTTGGGAGACTTAGGGGGCGCTATGCTGGTGCTGATTCAGTAATATTTCTTATGTAAACTTCAGGATTGCACATTTGAGAAATGCACTCACTATTTAAAAACAAATAGATAAAATCACTGAAAACTGCATTTCACTAGTTTTAGAACACAAGTCTCTGACTAGAGTTGTGTGATATTACCAACTTCCTATGCTTCACCCTGTCCCCATTAAAAAATCTGTCCCTTCTTCTTTTTTTTGTCGTACTAGGGTTTGAACTCAGGGCCTTCACTTTGAGCCACTCCACCAGCCCCTTTTTGTGGTGGGTTTTTCACAAGATAGGGTCTTGTGGAAATACTTGCCCGGGCTGGGCTTTGAACCTTGATCCTCCTGATCTCTGTCTCCTGAGTAGCTAAGATTATAGGTGTGAGCCACCAGTGCCTGGCCCTCCTACTTCAGAAAGATGAGATGAAAGGAGCCTGTTAGTCTTTATGCATTTGTTTTTAAAAGGTGGAGGTCACTTGGGGAATGTCTAGTGGTCACCAAGGACATAAGAGCCGCTCTTCCATTTCTGCTACAGCCCTTCCCCTCTGTGGTTCCTTATTCCTTCAGCCAGAACCGGTCAACAACTCATTTAAATCCACACTTCCACAGCTGTAGGAAGCTCTTGAAGCATGCAGTGCTGTAATGCTTCTATCCATTACACAAAACACTTCTCTTTGAAAGTAACTCTTTCCTATGAAAATAGGTGTAGATAATGGAAATACATTTACTAAGAAATATAGTGGGCCAAACCTAGTCTTCAGATATGGGCCTAAAAATCACAGCTGTTTCAATTCATCACAGCTCATGTTACAGTTCACAGTACAACATTAGCAAAACCGGACCTTCTGGTTCCCAACTAATTTCTACTGAGCAAGTGGTGTCAGACCATTTAACCCTGTTAAATGCAGGGTATGACTTTCAATCCCTGTACTCCATCACCTGCTAGTATCATCACTGTCTTCCTAGTGTTACTTTTCCTTTTTTTTTTTGGCTTTCACTGGGAACATCAAGTGCCTCATGAGCATGTATTGCAAACACCCATTGAGTGAGTGTGTAGAATCAGATGTTTTTCTTCTTTCAAGTAGAAACACTGGGTAAAGTGATACGCCAAGTTACAAATCCTCTGGAAGCAATCCCTTTAATACAGTGAGTGTGGGTAGGGAAGTGAGAGCTGGGTAAGAAAGGTACAGTGTGGGTTTTTGTTCCTGTTGAGAGCAGTAGTGTCACCTTATGGTCTGAGAGTGGGTGGGCTGGGAAGTGTGGTGTGTCTGGAGTTCTTGGACCCACCGGCAACGGCCAGTTTCCATTACTTGATAACAAGTACCAGGCAATAAGAAGCAGGAGCACAGCTTCGTGGTTTGCATGCAAATCTCTTGCAGACACAGAACCTATTCTTCAAAGCAAGTCTGCAGCAGAATACAGTATGTCAAACTTAGAAAAGCAAAGCTGCTTGATTGGAATTGCAGTGGAGGGAGGAATAAAGTCCTTCGCCTGTCTTCTCCAGGGCTGCTGTGTAGAACTGGACACCATGTCCTCTTCCTTTGCTGGGCATTGCCTCACCTGGAATGACTAGTAGAGAAAATACAGGAACCTTCCCCATAACATTAAGGCAGGTGACTATCTGGAGAAGGTCAGGAAAGAAGCAGTGTCCTGGAACATTTATTAATGTCAACCTGATAAAAGTTTCTGACATCAAGCCGGGTGCTAGTGGCTCACGCCTGTAATCCTACCTACTCAGGAGGCAGAGATCAGGAGGGTCACAGTTCCAAGCCAGCCCAGGCAAGCAGTTATTAGGACCCTATCTTGAAAATACCCATCACAAAAAAGGACTGGTGGAGTGTCTCAAGGTGAAGGCCCTGAGTTCAAACCCTAGTACTGCAAAAAAAATGTTTCTGACATTAAAACGTGTGGAAATGTAGCAGAACTATTGAAACACAGTATACTTTGTGATACCAAAACATAAGCTACACTTCCAGTTGTCCACCTGAGGTAGAAGAAATGCAAGTTCTTCATCAACACAGAGAATATAAGTGCCAATATATGTCCAGGCCATCTCTGCTTGTCTCCACCACTACTCCCCCTACTCAATCTGTAGGCTTACTACACACTTATGTAAAAACATACACTCAATCAGGACATTGAGCATAAAGAAGAATGTATTTGCTGTTTAAGGTCATGAGTTTAAGGTCATGCTATTGACATTAGCATGAAGAATAAGTTGTTAACCAAGCAATTTTAAATACCCCAGGTATTTGTTGAGGCTGAACTGAGGCCACACAGCTCAAACACCTTCTGGGCATGTTACAGCTTCCTCATAAATTTAGAACTAAACCCTAACAGGGGCCAAGGACTCAGAATATTCAGCTTCCAAAGTCTGGTGTGCACATTAGAAAACTTGGGGAAAATTATGTGTGTGGGTTTTGGTTTTGTTTTTTAGTGGCACTGGGATTTGAACTCAAGGCCTAAGTGCTTGCTAGTGATTTTGTAACACCTTTTCCTCTTTCCATTCAAAGGAGCTTTACACTGCAGTCCTTTTGCCTTTTCCACCTTTGTTAAGCTCACCACTGGCCTGGGAGGCTCAGAACAAAGCAGCTTTCATCCTTGGGTTACTGCTGGAGATACATCATGGATTCAGCCAGGCTGAATCAATGCTGACAGCAGCTCACACACGTAAAGAATCTAGGCTGCCTTAGACACATGACCGCACTTGGACTCTTTCAGGCATGAGCTGTCTCACCCTTCCTCTGTGGCCCAGAATATAAAAATCAATGACAGAGTTAGGACACTTCCTAGCATGCAGTCTATGTCACTGTCTGAGCTGTAAACGAGGTTCTCCAACATCCAGAGATAATCACAAATCAAGTGTGAGACTTAATGGGAAAATGCCCAGGACTGACCTACCGTAACTCTCCTTCAAATACTGCAGGGAACATCAACTGCCGTCCCATGAAAAAGGGACCATGGAGAAAGGAAACGTGGGCCATTTGTGTAGTTTTCTAACAGCTAACATCTACCAACACTTGCTCTGTGGTCAGTGTAGAACTAAACCTTAGACACATTATCTCCTTAAATCCTTGTAAGGCTCTGAGTTGAGTACCACTTTCCCTCAATTTTATAAGTGAGCAACCTACAGGGGCTTAGGTAGGTTGGACAGCTGGCCCAAGGGCACAGAGTTAAAAAGTAGCAGCAGAAAGGTTTGAACCTAGAAGAGCTGAGCACATTTTGTGATGCTGCCTTTGACTGAAATTCAATGTAGATTCTAGAATTCTCAAGTCAATGTGATAATTGTTGAGTTAAGATAAAACACTAAGCCCAACACTCGGCACAATGCCTTCTGTAGTAAGTAACAAACACTGTTCATGCCTGTAACTCACAGCATAGAGGACAATGTTGCTCTGTCAACCAACATTAAGGAAACAAATATTATTTAACTTTTTGGTGAATCATGTAATACACATGAATATCTAATATCAGCTGGTTGCAGATGAACAGTTTAAAATGATCACTATAGCTAACGAACCACAAATTGTTTCCAAGATTTGGGGACAATGCAAATAACACTGCTCTACTCAAGCAACATAATAAATTGTTGAAATGAAAAAGAACACCTCAAGTTGTTATAATCAAAAACAAGTGAAGTCTTGGAAATGATTTCAAGTTTTGTTCAATGTTTAAAATTAAAACCTCAAACTAATAATTATAAGTTAATAAAGTTTAGGACCTAGCAAAGTGTCTTATGCATAATAAGTATCCAATATGTCATCCGGAAATGAATGAATCCATAAACACACTTTAAAAGACAGATACACATTGTCTTTTCATTCTGTTTGTGTTTTTTTTCAATTCCATGATGCAGGTTGCATGACATTTCCTTACTGGCAATTAAAAAAAAAAAAGAATTCCAGAATCTCTAGTTCAAACAAAAGGAAGGAAAAAACTATCATCTTGAAAGAGATGGACCAAAATAATAAAGAACAGAAATGAAGTTTGGGTCTTTGTAGCGAGAAGGAGGGGTAAAAAACAACAGCTTCTTCTAAATTTCTTTATTAACATATAAGAAAATATAAACTGTTCTCTAAGCAACAGCATGAAAGCACTTGACAGAAACATATGTGTTTAATCCACGTTGACTGGTAACGATTAAAGATACTTCCCAGGGTATTACTAATATAAACAGGTAAACTTAGACCAAGAAAAACACCTCTTTGTCAAAAGTATTTTAGAGCTCTGGGTTACCCTGGGACACAATATTGAACAAATATACACTCAAAATAATTTCATTACTTAAAGGAACTTTAAAAACTAGTATGAGCAAAGAAACACAAATTACTCCAGCTCTTTCCATATGGTAAAATGTTAGGCTAAATCTACACTGGTCAAACTGTTTAGCAAACTCCTGTCCTATTTAACATAAATAAATAAATAGGAAAGTGGTCTATGGAAACTAATGAAGATGTGTAGCAACACTTCTTAAATCATTCCAACAGAGCTGTGTCCTTTTACTAACAGTGAATCTGAGGTCACTGAGCAACCCCCATCATTAAGGAAATCAATAGGGGTGGGGTGCCTAGGGCTGCTTTTTGCATAAGGCTTTTATCTCATTTTAGCAACATAAAAAAATGATGCAGGGTGTCTTTAACCTTGGTGTTCACCATTATCCAGGACACAGTCTGGGAACAGAGTAAAAGCATTGTGGTTCAGTTTGCAGAGAAGCCGTTCTACCAAACTGCAAAGCTGATGGAACAAGCAAATAAGGAAGACAATGCTGCACATAAAATAGATCCTTGGAGTCAAAGAGGAAGTCACACTATTTCAGAGACAAAACTAGTCATTTCTTGAGAAAGAAGACTGGAGTGGTAATATTTTCAAAAATAATAAAAATCTAAAAAGCAGTAAAGTAGACCCAATTGAATGTGATTTGTGCTTTCAAAACACATCTTACATTTGTACATGAATCCCATAGAGAAAGCAAATAGGATGTGTTGGAACAACTGATATATATGCATAAAACATACTAAGGCATGAATTTAATTTTCATAATAACTATCTCATTAGTCTAAATGATTGTGCTAAGGGGCAGTCAAAGTCGAAGACAAACCATTTGACACCTGTGATGGTTGTTACTTACATTAAATGACCCTAGATTCTGACTTGAAGCTGCTAGAAATCTGCAAAGAATGAAGCCTGATGTCTGGTGATTCCATGTGTGACAAAGCAGTATTTTTTTTTTAATCAAGAAATGCATTGCCTTGATTTTGACTATGCAAAACTAAGCATATGTTGTAAAAGCCAAGCATCAGTCTATAAAACTGAATTCCAGGAGTTCTCATGGTTCAAATGACTTTACGAATATAGAAACTGACTTATAGATTGGCACACATACATTAATGTATGTGTATATGCTTAAGAATATAATTTTTTTTCACATTTACAAAATATGCACTATATATTAACTAGAGACAAAACCTGGCCATCAGATCTGCCTTTTCCTGTCTGCTTTCTTGTCATTCTGAGAAGCTGACCAATCTATGATGTAGACACGGATAAAAGTGGCATAAATCCGTGGTCTGGGTGGCCACATAATTGCGGACAAAGTAATTACAAGGAAAAGAAAGTACATACTAATACTCTAAAGGAAAACAATTTGCCTAGTATTCCCCAGGTTCTTCTCCCCCACCCCCCACACTTTTTTTCATTGTTTTAAAATATCAGCTTGCTCCTAAGGAGAAAAAGGGAGATATGGTCAGGGAATCTTGAAAAATCCCCAAAGCTAGAAACATACTTATATGGAAGTCTCTGATTTTTCCAACATCTGTTACTAAAGTTCCTGCACCTGTACTTTAAAAAAGAAAGAAAAAGAAAACCTGGAAGATCTATTTACTTTACTTTTTGAGTTGAAATTTGTTCACTTAGTTCTCTTTCTCCCTCAAATCTCCAATAAGCACATACATGCAAACACACACGATGTACCTACCACTGTACACACGGACTCATTAACAGCATGACAGAAGAGACAAGTCACAATAAGAACACAATCAGAACCAACGATGGAGACAGTGAGAAATGGGATTCTTTTCTTGATTCCTTCCCTAATGCTCTTATTCCTACAGCAGTTCCTTGTCAACCAGAACCTTTATAAACGATCCTTAAGACAAAACAAGTTGCACTAAAGGGAAGAAAAAGAAAACAGAATGTGCACGTTGGGAAGGGACTGCAAAACCAGCAACGGGACCCGGCTACGCAAAAGTGCAGCATTAAAGAATGCCAGTTTAAACCTGGATACCCAGTGTCATAGAGTAGAGTAAATTCATAACAGTGGTCATTGTCATTAAGAGTAAGAATAGTAATAATTTCACCACAGCCTTCCGCACAGCAGCTGCACGTGGAGCGGCTTCTCCTCCTGCCCCACCTGCCCGCAGCCTCCCCTGCAGCGCAGCACAGCGCGGAATCTGGGCAAATGGGCGCGGCGCGCGCAGCGCGGAGGGGCGGGGCTTCGCAGGGGCGGGGCTCCGCGGGGATGGTCTCGTGGGGCTGCGCAGGGGCGGGGCTCCGCGGGGGCGGGGCCGCGGGGCGCGCGCGGATCCTCCCCTCGCGGGATTCCCGCCCGCCGGGACCTGCGGCGCCTGCGCCCAGGACTTACCCGCCCGGGACTGCTGGTTACTAGGGTCAGTCTCCAGGGCCTCAGGCTGCACTTTGCTGGCCGAGCTGGATGCTGCTTTAGGAGCTGCTTCCTGCAGGAACGTCGGCTACCTAACGACACCTTTACCTGGCCGCCCAAATTCCGGGAAAAACCAGATAGGAGATGAAAAGCTAGTTTGTTTGAGAAGCAGGTGGGTCCAGATGTTGATGCTACGGAAGGAAGATTGCCAACATCCACGGGAACGACCTGCAGGCGAGCGCTTGTGTGCAGTTTGAGGGTAAACCGCCCGTTTGTGCTCCCGGCTAGTCTGTCAGGGGACTGGCAACGTGCCAGTGCATTTTGGGGGTGCATCCTCTCTCAGTGCTAACTGGGATTCGCAAGGATTCTGGGAAATCTCATTATATTGAAGCTCATTAGTGGCTGAAATTTAAAACAAGTCATCATGGAAAGAAAACAACACATTTGGAAATGGTTAGAAGTGTGGATCTTCAGAGGCCTGTATAATAGAAGGATCTTTCACATCTATTTGACTAAAACTCGAAACTTATAGTGATAATCTTTTGGAGGTAGTGAAAGAAAGGTCATCTCTCCAGTTCAGAAAAATCACCATTTACTGGATGAAATAGCATGGACAGATCAATCTGTACTAACATGGGAAGTTTCAGAATGACCCCAATTAGTGATAATACATAGATATTTAAATTCTGTACTATTTATAAACCTAAAAATTTAAGAAATTTAAAAGAATTATTTTTTTACCCTCTTTTTCTTATAAAGAAATTCTGCTTGGACTCAGTATAGTATTAGTGCAGAATGATTTTCAAGATGTAATCTAAATTCTAATAAATTATTTTTCAGCAACAATTCAAACATACTCAAAACCTTCAAATCTCATTTCACCAATTCTTATGAAAAACAGTGATTATTGTTTATTAAAAATGCAGCAGCACCCACTACTTCTTCGAAGGCCCTTACCTCCAAAAATCCCTAAGGTGTCTTTATATAAGAAGAAAATCCAGACAGGTATGTGAATTAATCAGACATGTATATTAACCTTTATGTATTTTTCATAGCAATTCCTTGCCTTATATAGCTCAGAAACACAATAGTTAAGGACAATCACTAGTAAATGATAACTTAGAAATATTTGTTAAAGATGATAACATCTAATTGTCAACTCTACAAGCATTGTCATTGATCCTCATTTGTGGATTTGGTAAGTGATTTACTTATTGATAAAATTTACTTATAACCCCCAAATCAGTGCTTACAGCTCTTTCCCAGTCATTAATGGAAATGTGCAGATAAGTGAAAATTTGAGTCACTCAACACATGTGCTCCCAGCCAAGGTGGAATAGAGTTACCTCTGCCTTCCTGCTTCAGCTCACATATTGTGAACAAGTGTTTCTGTTCTGGTTTATTTAGTGCTGTGTTTCTTGGACTTTGTGCTTTTTGTTGGTGGTTTAATTGTTTAAAATGGCCCTATGCATAGTGCTGAAGTGCTGTCTAATATTCATAAGCACAAGAAGACTGTGATGTGCTTTCCAGCAAAAACACATAGTACATAAGCCTCCTTGGTGTACATAAAATGCTGTCGGCTGTGAGTTCAATGTTAATGAATAAACAATGTATGTTATATATTAATGAATATTTAATACCCATTTAGTAAGATGTCTTTAAATAGAAAGACATATAAACACAAGAATATGTATTGATTGGTTGACAAGAATGTTAAAAGCAGAGGCTAAAAGAATAGGGCCTCAGTGTTGGTAATTCAGTGTTTGCTGAGATTTTATAAAATACACAAATAATGAGAATTGACTATATTTATTGAGCATAGTGCTAGGTATTAGAGATAAAATAGTGAATAAAAACAGGTCCTGATAATCTCTTTCATTAGTTATGCTCTGGTGGGATAAAGATAATAGTCTATCAATCATATTAATAACTGTTAAATTACCCTGTAATATGTACTGTAAACGTAAGCCACTTTTATAGCTATAACTTTATATAAAATACTTCATCTTCTATTTGTGTATTTCTCTATTAACTCCTTATTATTTTAGAATATTTCCTCTTCCCTTCTCAATTTCCTCTACCATCTGTTTTTAGTTGTTTGCATCCTTTTAGTGTCAACATTTATGCTGTTAACTTGTTTTATAATACTAAATTTATTAACTCGATTTGTAATGTTAAATGCATTATCTTTTGACCCATATTAAATGTATTATCTTTATTATGTATGTTGATAATGTTAAATGTATTATCTTTTGTATTATCTTCTGACTACTAAAGATGTGCAGATCAACATACCTGTGCTGCCTCCAAGCCACTCTGCCACTTTCCCTCCCAACTGTTGTTATGTCATTTCTATATTGTCCTTTCTACACTTACAACCTGTTCTGTAACAATAATACCCACAGTTAGGCAGATTTGCTGCTCACTATCAGTTCTTTTGGTGGCACCAGGATTTGAATTCAGGGCCTCACACTTGCTACACAGTTACTCTACCACTTGAGTCACTACACCAGCCCCAGGTCCCTACCTTTTATAACTTTGCAAGACCTTTCAATTAAGTGCTCATTATGAGCTGCACTAAAAACGAAATCTTAAGTAATAGAACCAAACAGCCTAGAATGTACCCTATGTCCAATTAATGGTATAGAAAGAATGGGTTCAGAGATGTGAGAAAGCACTGAGGTAGGAATAGGATTGGAACTAAGACTTGAGGAATTAGTTAAAGTAGAATGAAATACGTTTAATAAGAAAGGAGACCTGTGTAGATTTTGATGGTGGATGTGAATACTAGAAAAATAGAAATTTAATATACTATAAAAAATAAGAAAAGATCATAGTGAAATATGTCAAAAAACAGGGAAATATGAAATTCAGAAGACAATTGCCATCTTCATTGAGAAGATTTATTTATGTACCTCCTCTCTCCACTCCCCTCTTTTTCCATAGTGCCCTATATTTCCTATCAAGCAATTATCATTCTCTCTTGTCACTGTTTACCTGCCTAGTTTCTGTATTAAATAGTGAGGTTTTTGCTGGTAGAAAGTTTTGTGCTAGATCATTGTACCCCCAGCACTATGTAGACAGCTGACATATGCTAGGTGTTAAATGTTTGTTGAATCAATTCATGAGAATAATAAACATAGATTGTAGTCATCAACGAAGGATGGTGGCATAAGGTATAAGGTTGACTTTGAAAGAGGAAAACTGTTTAAATTGGTTAGCAAAAAAAGGTATTCCACACAGTGTGATCAATGTGAGAATGAAGTTCAAAGTGAACAGTGTGGCCTTTGGTTATCAGTAATGATTGTAGTAACTAAGGGTTCTCACTGGAAAATAACAAGTCATCACATGGTAAAGTTAGATGAAGTGGACCCACTTCATCTTATATCAAGATATATTCTTATATCAAGTTATTCTTATATCTTCTTATATCTTATATAAGAATATATATATTCTTATATCAAGTTATCACTGCCAAGGTCCTGATAATTCAGTGGAAAGAGTATAAGGCAATATCAGAAGACTAAGGAGAAAGTTAAGCTAATGTAGTCTAGAATGATGGCAGTGAGAATAAGAAGGGAAAAGCTGTATTTTTGCTTTTAAATCATTTAACTGTTAGATGTAAAAGTTTAAATGCCTGTATGAAAGCACTTTATAAACTAAAACCACTGTGCAGTTGTAAAATGTTCTAATAAATATAATAGTTCTCTCTTATTAACTCATTTGTAGCAACACAGAACTGTACAAAATGCCCTAGAATGGGAGTCCTAGGATCTGAACTTGGGTCTCAGTTCCAACAATAATGTGACATATGACATTTGAAAGTCATTTAGTCAATGGGTTTTATTGTTCTATTCTGAAACAACAGAATTTAATTACATCCTTGGTTTTCAATATTTTTCTTCACTCTAAATCCCAACAAGAATAAGGTACAGATCTATCACAATAGTGTACTTTTTCAGTGATTCACATGGTGAAAAAGAAAAGAGAGCGTGCCCTCTTAAAGGGTGTGTGTGTGTGTGTGTGTGTGTGTGTGTGTGTTAGTGTATGTGTGTTGGGATGGGTGGGAGACAGGAAAAGATGAGGAATTAGACGCTCTAGATTTGATAGATGTCATTTGAATAAAGCCCTGAGATATCTTACTGATATGTGAAATGTGAAGGATAAGGAATGGGAGATGTAATTGGGGGGAAATGATTCCCTAAAAGATATCAATATCTCAATCCCTAGAACCTCTGAATGTTGTATTATATGGTAAAAAAATTGTATGGAGTTTCAGATATGATTAAGTTACGGACTTAAAGTGGAGGGACTATTGTAGATTATCTGGTAAACAAATGCAATCATCTGTATTCTCATAAGACACAGGCAGAGGGAAATTTCACAGAATCAGAGAAGAAGGCGATGTGAAGATGGAACAAAGAGAAAATTAAAGACAATGGTATTGAAGATTGTAATGGTGTGGCCACAAGCCACGGAATGCTAGCAGTCCCCAGAAGGCAGAAGAGTCAAGAAATGGATTTCCCAGAAAAGATTCCAGTGGGAGCATTGCCCTGATAACATCATGGTTTTCGGCTCAGTGATACTGATTTTGGACTTCTGGACTCCAGAACTATAAAAGAATAAATTTCTGTTGTTTTAAGCTGCCAAGTTTGTGGTAATTTTTTAAAGCAACCATAATAAACAAGTACAGGTGAAATTATTATTCTAGTTTGGAGTCTTTGTAACTAGACAACAGATCTTTAGAATATAAATGAGAACAGAAACTACTGCTGAGCGTGACTTGAACTTGATAAGCTGAAGGTGCTTAGAGCTTCCAAACTCAGATTTTAGAATTATTGTATATGGCAAATGAGTTAGAGTGAGGAGAGGGACGTTAACAGAACCCTTAGGAAAATTAAGTGGTGGACTGAGAAAGAGATTTACTTAGAAAGGAGAGATAAGTTGCCAGAATGGTAGGAATGGAAAAGTGATAGAGTGTTATCATTGAAGCTAAGAAAGAGTGGATTAAAATATCAAAAGCAAATTATAGGTCATAAAGGTTTGAAAAGTAAATACAAGAAGACTTGTGGTTTCAGTTTGCAAATGTAAAGAGATTGGAGGCCATCATTCCCATCATCAAGCCAAGGGAGAAACAAACAAAAAACCAAACAAGCTGATAATCAAGGACTATTTTCCAGTTTGTCAGAAAATTCAGACCCCATGTGTCACTGCTGCTCAAAGTGAGGACAGAGGAGGTCCACTTTGAGGGGCAAGGACATTGACTTGCACTCAAACACTGGGTCCTTGAGTCAGATGCAAAAAGATTTCAGGGGCAGTCAGAAGTGACAGTGTGTTCGCAGTTTATTAGCAAGTAAACAGAACATAGTACACACTCAAGTGTAGCGTGCATGCGTAAAGAGACATACCATCCTATCTTTAACAGAGTATATGTACATTTTGGGGCTGTGTTCTTGAAATTCTGACCTATGCTGGATTTCCTTCTACTGACCATATGGCCCAATTGATATTTTACTTTGGCTGTTCTCACAGCACCATATTCAAAAGGCTTTATTGTTGTGCTTTGTGACTTCAGATACTAAGGGAGTTAAGCCAAAGGTGTATAATCATTCACTTAAGAGATGCATTTGAAATTGCTAGAGACTTTTTAACATGTTTTCTTTTCAAAGTCCAGCGCTTTAATTAAGGTGTGTGCAGTTCTCTGTGGGATTTCATTTAAGTCTGAGGGCTATGTGCAGGAATAGACATAATATAATGTAGAAGGATTTATTTGGATATTTCTATATTTTTACTTATTTTTTGTTTTCTCATCTTCTATGTTTTCCCTATTTCACAGAGAAGACTACCATCCCAAAGTCTGGCGAGATAGTCAAACCTAAAAAGTCACAACTGAAGTCAACTTCTTGGAAACAGAAGATGCCTGAGCCAATAACTGGTAGGAACACTTACATGTTAATTTTAATGAATTGGTAGAGCTTGAGGGTTAAAAGGTTCTGGTAGTCCAGTCTTAGTAAGATCCCTACAGAGCCATGGGTTTTACCTTTAGAAGTCCTACCAAGTTCTTGTGGTGAAGACCAGAGAAAATTTTACTGGTGTTTGTTTCCTCAAGGAGAAGAGGGGAGTATCTATTTTAAAATACTCCCAGAGCATTCTCCATAACAAAGACATTCCCTCCAAATGAAAGTAGATCACCAGAACCTTATCTGATCTGAAGGAAGGGCAAATTAGACAACTCTAGCGCCTGTTACTCGTCATATCCTTGTAAGGTAGGAAGGAAGACTCTAAGAATCATTTATGAAAGTGAAAGCCCAGGGATTCAGGCCCACTCAAAAACTGAGGTTTAATCATATTACAGAGCATTTCTGATCCCTGCCACATTACCCCACATCAACAGTGTGCCAGTATAATAATAGTAGATTACAAGTGAGAGAGATGTAAGATGAAGACTCTATTCAATAAGGAGCTCATAGGGACACCAAAGACAATAGAGGAGAAAAACAAACAAAAGGAGAAAAGGAAGCTTAAGCCTCTGGCACCTACAGATACAACCATCAACATTTCTATTATTGATGCATCATGTTGGGCATTTAACAAAAAATTACAAAGCATGCTTAAAAATTAGAAAAAACAGTCTGAAGAGATAAATCAAGCATTAAAAACATACTCAGAAATGGCACTGATCTTGGAATTAATCAGAAAGAAAATTGAAAATAAATATGATATGTTTAAAATATTAATGGAAAAAGTAAACAATATATAGAAACAAATGCACAATGCAAGCAGAGATATGAAAACTCCAAGCAAAAACCAAAAGGAAATGCTAGAAATCAAAAACACTGTAACAGAAATGGAAATAGTCTTTGACAGGTTTGCCAGTAGCCTGGACACTATAGAGGAAAGAATCTGTGGACTTGAAGGTATTTCACTAGAAAACTCTCAAACTGAAATATGAAGAAATAAAAAGAATGAAAACAATTAAAAATAACAGAATATCCAGCTGCGTACCTGTGCCTCACGCCTGTAATCCTAGCTACTCAGGAGGCAGAGATCAGTAGGATCACGATTCAAAGCCAATCCAGGCAAATAGTTCACAAGACCCTATCTCAAAAAAAAAAAAAAAACACACACACAAAAAAAAGAAAAAAGAATAGACTATCCAAAACCTGTTACAACAACAAAAGGTTTAACATGTAATTGGAGTATTAAAGAAAGGAAAGAGTGAAGTAAAATGATTGAGAATTTTCTAAAATTAATGACAAGAGACCAAACTAAAGATCCAGAAAGCACAGGGAACACCTACCAGAATCAATACAAAGATAGATGATAGATTAGATATATAGATAGATAGATGATAGATAGATAGAAATGTAGATAGATAAAGACATAGATATACAAGAAGACTTAGGCATATCACAGCCAGATTGAAGACAATTAAAGACAAAAGAAAATCTTGAAAGAAACCAGAGGGGCAATAATATATTACCTATGGAGGAATAAGAATAAGAATACATTGGATTTCTTATGAGAAACTATGTATGCAAGCAAATATTAGAATGAAATATTGAAAGCATAGAAAGAAAAAATCAACAAACTAGAATCTCTAACCATTGAATTTCAGAAGTGAAGGAGAAATATAGACTTCCTCAGAAAACCAAAAATTACGGGAATCTGTTGCTCATACATCTGCCATGAGGAAACATTAAAAGAAGTTCTTTGGAGAGAAGGAAAATGAAATAGGCCAGAAATTCAAATCTCCCCACCCCCTAAAAAATTAAGAGAAAATGTCAGAGAGGGAATAAATGAAAGTAAAATAAAAACTTCTTTTTTTTTTTTTTTGTGGTACTGGGGCTTGAACTTGGTGCCTTCAACTTGAGCCACTCCGCCAGCTCTTTTTGTAATGGGTTTTTTTCAACATAGGGTCTTATGAACTATTTGCCTGGGCTGGCTTGGAACCATGATCCTCCTGATCTCTGCCTCCTGAGTAGCTAGGATTACAGGAGTGAACCACTGGTGCCCAACTAAAACTTTTATGTTTATCATTCTTATTTGATCTAATAGATGACTGTTCTGATCAAAAATAGCAGAAATTATTTAGTCAGTTATACCATAGGGATAAACAGCTGAATGACAGCAAGGTTTTAAGGGATGTGAGAGAGAAACTGGGAGCACTGTTAAAAGTACCTGAAATACCCAATACTGTAGTATAGGGTGATCTGAAAGCAGGTTATTTGCAAATATAAATTATGGAGTGTAAGGAAACTACTCAAAAGTTGTTTTTTTTAAAGAAACATAATTGATATGCCAAGACAAGAGAGAAAATGGAATAATAACATGTTTAATTAAAACCAGAAAGCAAGAAAAGAAGGGAAGATTTTGTTAAAGGAAGCAAAAGAACATAAATGAATAGAAAACTTTATGAACATTGCAGATATTAAGGCGATAATGTCAATAATTCATTAATAGATGTTCTAAAACATCTATTAGAAGACATAAACTGCCAGAGTAAATAAAAAAAAACAAGATCCAACTACATATTGTATACAAGACATTCACTTCAAATATAGAAACATAGATGAAAATTAATTGGAAAAAATATCATACTAAAGCTAATTAAAAGAACATTGGAGCAGTTAACTTCAGACATAGACAAGCAAAATTTATCTGAGATAAACCTAGACAATTTATAATGACAAAGGGGGAATTCTCCAAGAAGACATAACAATCCTTAGCTTGCATGCATCTAAAAGAGAGTCAAAAACTGATGGAATTGTAAGGAGAAATTGATATATTATTATAGTTGTAGTCTTCAATATCCTGTTATCAGTAATTGATATATCCGTCAGGCAGAAAATTAATAAGGAAATAATTAAATTGAATTGCACCATCAGTCAACTGGATCTAATTGACATTTATAGAATATTCTCTCTACCAACAGCAGAATACATATTCCTCTCTAATCCCATGGAGCATTCACCAGATCTAATGCATTCTGTGTAAAAAAGCAAATATTAGCAAATTTATAAGAATAGACATCAAAGTATATTCTCAGAACACAATGAAAGTGAACTAAAAGTCACAGGAGATATTTAAAAATATTTTGAGTAAAAGGAAGTGAATACAATATATCAAAATTAGAGCAAGCAGCAAAAGCAGAGTTAGAAGATATGTCTGTTATTGAATGCACATACTAGGAAAGAAAGAATGATCTATAATAAATAATCCAAGATTTTACCTCAGGAAACTAGAAAAAGAAAACTAGTATAAATCTGAAGGAAAAAGGGAAAAAAAAAGAAATAAGAATTAGATTTAAAAATCAGTAAAATTTTAAAAAGTAATCAGTTGAGAAAACCAATGAAAATAGAAGCTGACTGTTTGAAATATTAATAAAATTGTTAAAAATCTATCCAGGTTAACTAAGAAAAAAATAAAAAGAACAAATTCTAATATCAGAAATGAAAAAAGGGCCTCCCTTCTGATCCCATGGTCATTAAAAAGAGAATAAAGGAAGCCAGGTATGGTGTTTCACACCTGTAATCCCAGAACTCAGGAGGCTGAATCAAGAAGGTAGTGAGTTCAAGGCAGCCTGGATTACATAGTGAGACCCTGTCTCAAAAAGGAGTGAGAGAGACAGAGAGAGAGAATGAATAAAGGAATACTATGAACAGCTCTAGTTCCACACAGAACATTTAAGGAAGAAATTACACCAGTTATCTATTGTCTGTCCCAGAGAATAGAAGCAGAAGGAATACTTCCTAAATCATTCTATGATGATAGCATATCCTAATATCAAAAACAAAGATACTGCAAAAAAACCCCTGCAGACCAATATCTTTCATGAATATAGATACAAAGTTCCTCAATGAAATATTAGTATCCAAAATAATTTAAAAATAATTATATACAACAACCAATCGGAATTTATTCTAGATATGCAAGACTGATTCAGCATTCAATAATTAATTAATCTAATCCATTACATCAATAAGCTCAAGAAGAAAAAAAATCACATGATTATATCAATGGGTATAGAAAAACGTTTGTCAAAATCCAACACAGAACAATGAAGAAACTCTCAAAAAACTAGGAATGGTTGGGTATTTCCTCAGTTTGATAAAGAACATCTGAAAAAAAAAAACTACAACTAACATCATCTTTAATGCTGAGTACCTAGAAGACTTCCCATTAAGGTCAAGTACATGGAAAGGATATTCCTCTCACTACCTCTATTCAACATTGTATTAGAAACTTCTAAGTAAAGCAACAAGAAAACGGATGAAATAAAAGCTGTGCATGTTAAGAAAGAGGACTGTCTTGGTTCACAGATGAAATTATTATGTGTGTCAAAAATCTAAAAGAATTAACAAAACATGTTAGAAGTTATAAGCAATTGTAGATTTGTTGCACAAGGATGCAAGTTAATGGACAAAAGTCAATTGTTTTTCCATATATCAGCAGTGAGGAATTAGAATTTGTTTAAAACACTACAGCATTCATTAATTCCACCAAATGACATATTTAGGTATAAATTAAACAATATATGTGTAGGTTCTACATGAGAGAAACTACACAATTATGAAGAAAGAAATCAAATAGGATTTAAATAAATAGATACTCAATGTTCACAAATAGGAAGACTCAATAACGTTTACATGTTAGTTATTCTCAACTTGATCTGTTGATTCAATGTTCTTCTAGTCAAAACCCCATCAAGTTACTTTGTATATATTACAGAATAAAGTTAAGTTTGTATGAAAGGGCAAAAACCTCAAATGGCCATCATAATAGTGAAAAATAAGAGAGAAACAGGAGTCTTATTGTACCCAACTTCAAGACTGTAGTAATAAAACTACTGTAATTAAATTAGTGTAATTAAATTGCTGCAATTAAGTTAGTGTTGTATTGGCAAAAGAACAGTCAAATAGATCAACAGATGAGAATACAGAGCCCACGAAATGCAGTCAACTGACCTTTGACAAAGGAGCAAGAAACAATTCAATGAACAAGATAGTTTTTTCAACAAATGGTACAGGAATAGCAAGGCATACAAAAGCTAAACCAACCACAACAAGAATCCAGCTGGCCGTGGTGGCACACGCTTGTGTTTCCATCTAGTCTGGAGACAGAATTAGGAGGAGTACTTGAGCTCAGGAGTTCAAGGCCAGCCTGGGCAACACAATGAGATCCTGGCTTGAAAACAAAGAATGAAACTAGACTAGACATTACAACTTTAAAAATATTGACACTAAATGTACAAAAGGCTTATCTGGTTCACTGAAGCGCCTAAGAACGCTGGCCCAGTGGATTTCTGGACATAGAGAGAAAAGAATTCTTATTGCTTGTGGTAACTTGTAGTCAGTATCAGAATGTTCTCATGTTCAAAAGGTACTATTTTTCTCATTTAGCATTGAAAAGAGATGTTAATCTTTGTTCAAAACATTCAGATAGGGGAAAGCTAATGATGAAATAGCCAAACTTCATCAAAATAATTTTTCCATTCATATTGCCAGAGTTTGAGTGGCAACTCCTCAAAATTCTCCCCTAGGTCCTACTCTTTTCTTCACCATCTGTGTTCTTCTGAAAGCAACTGTATACCCTTTTTAGATCTAATACAATTTGGCCTTTCACTTCTCCAATTGTTCACGCAAACTTTTTTTTTTTTTTTTTTTTTTTTGGCAGTATTGGGTTTGAACTCAGAGCCTCATTCTTGCTAGACAGGCGCTCTACCACTTGAGCCACTTCTCCAGCCCTGTTTGGTGTTGGGTATTTTTGAAAGAGGGTCTCATGAACTATTTGTCTGGACTGACTTGAAACCTCCATCCTCCTGATCTCCGCCTCCCAAGCAGCTAGTATTGCAGGCATGAGCTACCAATGCCTGACCTGTTCAAACTTTATCCCCATCAGCTTGATGACAGTTTTGGTAGCTGAGCAAGTATAAACATATTTTTGAAGGTAAGAGAGGTGTGAGTGGATAAAGAAAAAATTATGGATGCTAAGACAGTAGGATTTTTTTTTCATATATTGATAAATGTAATATAATTTTCTCTTTTTTCTTTTTCATGTTTAGCCACGTCTGGAAAAACTGAAGCACTCCATGTAAATTTCAGTGAAGAGGAAATCACTTCAACTGAAAAAGGCGAAACTAGTTTTCTGGATGTCACTCCAGGAAGAAAATCAGGAGTACCTATCAGAATCCAAAATATATTACTTGATCATCAAGTACAAGAAACAATGACTGTGATTTCAACATCCTATAAATCTGCTGTCAATATCTATTGGCACATTCCACATATTGCTCTTGGTTCCTTTTTTTTCCCGAGAAGTCACTCTGCTTCTAGTCGAGTTTTTTTGAAAGAATTTAAAAAGTTAAAAAGAAAGCTACGTAAACAAAAAAAGATTCGCATTGGTGAAAATTTAGAAGACATTTTAAATTTTTCCTCAAAGTTTTCCAAACCTTTAGCTGATTCTTGCTTGATCATTGCTGCCCAGTTAAACAAAGAGCACCCTAAGTATCATTGGCCTTTACCAAAGACCACACACTATACTCATGACCTCCCTCCCTCTCAGAGAGGGCGCAGTTCAACATTGCTAAGCCACAGGCCTAGTAGTATATCTACTAAAGTAGAATCACAGAAGTCTGGACATTTCCAACAAGAGACTAACGTTGTTAATAAAATGGCATTAGGCATTGCTCAGTTTCCAGGAATCCTTGATCTACCAACACAAACTTTACCAAGAAAACCTCGAAGACAATCTCAAATAGGTAAATATAATCAGATCTTGGTCTCTAATAATGGAGTAAATTAGAGCAAAGGGGAGAGAAGAAATTTAAGCAAGTGGTTCTCTTTTCCCTGGCTTTTGGGGTAGAAAGACAGAACTACCTTTCTTGTTTACATAACACCTGATCAGAGGGCAGTAACAAGAATTCTGACCGTGCAGATCTACCAAACTGGGTACCCCATCCAAATGGTAGTGATGAAAGCCAATAAGGAAATTCAAAAGTTCAGAAAAACTAATATAAAGGATCAGTGAGGATGAACAATAGAAGGTGGTTTAATAGAATGCCAGTGCTGATGGATGCCTTCATGGATACATTTCTATGAACCATCCCAATTTGTTAAATGATGAACAATGATAATAAAGTCATAAGACTCTCAAATGAATTTCCACAACTATCCAAAAGTTGTTTCTTTTTCTTTCTTTCTTTTTTTTAGAAAGTCTTGCAGAAAGTAGAAAGGCAGAAACTGTCCGAAGACGAAGTGAAGGTAAATGCTAGGTATACCAGCATTTTTTAGAACTATATGTAAGATCATCTCTCTGTACAAGTATTTGTAATTTTTTGTTTGTGTATATATATGAGTAATTCACACGTCTCACCTCATTTTCAGTTTCTTAAGACATTTACTCAGCAATTATTTTTAAGTATTAACCATGAATCAAATGTTGTACTAATGTTGGAAATATAAAAGTTGATTTATTCTTTTTGCTTATTTATTTGTTTGTTTTGCGGTGCAGGGGATGGAACTCAAGGCCTTGCACATGTTAGGCAGTACTCTTCCACTGAACTACCTCCCTCCTGAAAACTGATGCATTCTTAATTTGGATGGGCAAAAACAAATGCAGGCAGACATGCATTACTAAGAGTTAACTACATGCCACATGTTGGACACTGTCCTGGCAGAAATGAATGAAAAACCATATATAAAGACCTTGCATTTATCTTTAACAACAAGCTCATGAAAATATAGTATGTGGCAAATAATTTATAATAATTAGGCACACAAAGAGAAAGACAAAATAAATGAAAGCTAGCAGAAACATACACACAGGAGTGTTAGGTATTAGAATTATCACATAGATTTTTAAATAACCCAAAGACTTCTGGTTCTATCCATGACTGAATAACTTCTATTAGACTAACCTTCCAGCCAAAATCAACTACTAAAGCTGCCAAAGTGTACGTAAAATGGCCCTTAAAGGCACCAGAACGTAAGCAATGGAGGTATGATTTCAGTGGCTACAATACCTGAAAGAAGGGAAACTCAAAGTGTAAATAGCCCCACCTCAACCTCAGTGTTTTGCCTGCTGCCATTTGTGCTGTGGGAGAATAGAGTCCAAGTAGAAGGTGGTAGTTTTAGTGGGTTGAGGACAAAGACATCAGGCTTCAAAGCTGCCAGGGTATTTGAGACTTGGAAAGCAAAATCTTGCAGAAAACTGAAGGGAAGTGAATCTAAAAACCTGAATACAAATTCCCTTAAAGATGCCAGCTGATTTCTAAGCTGTGCACTGGCAAGCCAAAATTTTGAGAAACACAGCAGAAAACAGCCGAGAAGCTAAGGAATTGGGCATAGACTTTTACTGTTGCACAAGAGACGGGTATGGAGTTCAAACTCTGCCAAAATAGAGGGGCCTTTGTGAGCAAGCTGGGATTTTAAATGAAGACCCAGAGGACCTATGTATTAGGACTAAGGATGATGTAGAACAAAACTAAAATATACTAGTCCCAATAAAGCTCAAAACAGGCCCTGAATAAATCAAAGAGATACTTTCTGACTGATTGAAGACAGCCTAAAACTTGTCAAAGACAGAGAATTATCCAGTCTTCTTAAAACTGTTCCTTCACAAGTTCAGCATTCAGTTAAAAAAAAAAAATCACAAAACATCAGTGTGCTGGAGGATCAAGAGTTCAATGCAAGCCTGGGCTCCATAGCAAGGGCCTGGTCTCAAACAAAACAAAACAAAATCCTTTAAAGTCTGAAAACAGACACAACCCCATAGTTGATTCAGATATTATAGTTTCAGACAGGGGTTTAAAAATAGCTATGATTATTGTCTTCAAGAAAATAAAGAAAAGGTTAGAGAATTAGTTTAAAAATATGAGTCAAGGGCTGGCAGAGTGGCTTAATTTGTAGAACTCCTGCCTAGCAAGTGTGAGGCCCTGAGTTTAAGTCCCAGTGCTGCCAAAAACCCAAAACAAAAAAGTCAAATAACATTCTAGAATAGAAAAAAAAATAATACAGCATATTAATATTTCTCTCTCTCATATATATATATATATATATATGGGACTGGGGTTTGAATTCAGGACCTCAAGCTTGCAAAGCAGGCACGCTACTATTTGAGCTACACTCCAGCCCCACAAATTAATATTTTAATAGCTGTATTTAGCAGGAGACAATACTCCAACCATAGGGCTTTCTGAGCCCACCATTCCTCCCAGTCATTTGGTATAATTTTCTGTGACATGAATTAACTTTTGGGTCTCCTCCCAATTATAAGCTTAAACAAACTGTTTAGCCTAATAATGATTTCTGTTATTTAGTTTCTTTCTTTCCCCTCCTCTGGTGATACTTGGGTTTGCACTTGTGCTTGCAAGTGCAAGTGACTCTACAGCTTGAGTCACTCTACCAGACCAGTAATGAATTTCTGATGTTTCTTTCATTGGACAGTTAAAGACAAGTTTAAAGATCCTCAGATCCTTTAGAGATCTAACAGTGAATTTCTAATCATTCCCTCTTTACTACTCAAAAACCAACTGCATGGCTTTAGAGCCTGAGGGTGGGTGAGCAGGGGCAGGCCACAGTCTTATGTCTTAACTCACTTTCCTATCCTTCTTGCTCTATTCCCTTTCCCAAGAGCAGGTACCTGTATATCATGTCATGCATATTTATTCTGTAGTTAACTTTCACATCTATTGATTTGAAATGGGCAGTCTGTTTCAGAAATTAAAAGCTGAACATTTTTATTGTGGCTGTTCTGAAATACTTTATTTCCACTTACTGAAGCAATGATATACGAATTATTGAGATTTTAAAATATGTTGCTGCAAGTAATTCAGCAAGAATGGTTGCAAGTTTAAAATATATTTTTTAAAATGTCAAAATATTTTTCCAGCCACAATTTGGTGTATGCTTGCATAAACCTTTTTTTTTTTTTTTTAATGATATACTGAGGTTTGAACTCAGGGCCTACACCTTGAGCCACTCAAGCAGACCTTTTTTCTTTATGATGGGTTTTTCTTCAAGATATGGTCTTGCAAACTGTTTGACCAGGCTGGCTTTGAAATGTGATACTCTTAATCTCTGCCTCCTGAGTAGCTAAGATTACAAGCATGAGCCACTGGCACCTGACTTCCTTTCTTTTTTTTCATGGAATCTACAAACTGAAAATTAAAATTACACAGGGCATTTGAGTCATGCATCAATCATGCCCCTTGGGAGATGATGTCTGAGTTATGTTCTTATGATGTCCTTTATTAATTCTGTGAGCCAAACAGTTGTTTATGTAATTTGTGAATTAATAAAATTTTTCAAGAAAAAATTTACATTCAATACAAAAAACTGAGTTTGACAGATTTTAAATTAGTCAGGTAGAAATCTATGACCAGAGATTTTATTTTTGAAAGACAATTGCACCATGTAATATTTAAAAAGGAAAAACCCCAGAGCAACACCCAGTTTGGCAAACAGAGCAAGCTGTGATTGTGTGGATGAAGGATGTAGGAAACCGTTTCCAGAGGATGTATGTAGCGAATCTTTTTGGTAACTCATTTTTATGGTAGCTTAAGTGTCTTAACTACCACTCTAAGCAATAACACATTTAAGTTTCATGCTTTGTTTTGCTTGTTTATTTAGGTTTCAGTAAATATAGAAAGCCAGAACCAGAAGGACATATTTTACGTGGTGAAGGTTTTAGGACTGTGGCGGCAACACGTTATGAAACAATAATGGCAATGGTCAACCTGGCAACAGCCAGCTGCCAAGTGCATGGAAGAAACGCACTTAGTCTTAAGGTACGTAGAGCTTGTTAACAGCAAGGTCATGCTGTGCTGTCAGTCATCTTTCAGCTTCCTAACGCAGGTTAGTTTCCATGGTTTTGAAGGAGTCTTTCCTACTGTAATAGACATTTCCCAGGAACATCTGCAAATTATATTCTTAAATCTATCTGTCCTAGTCTGCCTTCAGCCCACCAGCTAAATTTAAAAAGATGCTCGGATCCAAAGCAATTACAGTGCTTTTTTTCATTACTTTAGCCCGGTTAGAGAAGTGGATTTCCAATTTACCATGTTTTTAAGTCATCAGTAATCTTTGGACCTCGTGTCAAATTTAGTACTAGGCTAGCTTCTCATGAAACATAAGCCTAGCATGATGAATAATAATAGTTCTAGTTACCATTTATTAAGCACTCACTGTGTCCCAAGCAAACAGTACTGAAACTTACAACTCTGCCAAGTACATATTATAATCTTTGCTTAAAAGATGAAAACGCTGAAGCTTAGTTACACTAATTTGGATCCAGAACTCATTGGACTCAAAAATCTATATATTTGATTAAAAAAAAAAAACCACCAGTGGGGACAATTTTGGAAGTTCCAACCAATAGCCAGTGGTGTATGCAGTACTTTTTCTATATCAGATTTAGTGGTAAATACAAGTCTTATCTTTTTCGACAGTCAAATCCCTAACCAAGAATAGTTCACCAGGTAATGTGTTTTGTAACCCAGGAGGAACCTCTATCAGCCAAGCCTTATTGGTTCAGAAGATTTCTGAGCTCATCAGTTTTGTTTTTGTTTGTTCTGAGACAGGGCATGTCTTTTCTTTTTAAACGTTTTTTATTGGCATACATTAAATCGTACAATAGTAAGCTGTCTCACCATGACATTTCCATACATGAATATAAGATGGTTTGATCATATTTGCCCCTCTATTACTCTTTCCTATCCCCCCTCTTTCTTTTCCTTTTCCCTTTCCACATTCCTAGTAGTCCCCCTTTTACTTTCCTGACCTATTTTTGTTTTGTTTTCCCCTAGTTTCCACAAATGAGAGAAAACGTGATACTTGTCTTTGTGGGACTGGCTTATTTCACTTCACTATTAATTTCCATTTCCATCGATTTTCTGGGAAATGACATAATTTCATTCCTTTTTTTTGAGGGTTTGAACTTAGGGCCTATACCTTGAGTCACTCCACCAGCCCCTTTTTGTGATGGGTTTTGTTGAGACAGAGTCTTGCGAACTATTTGCCCAGGCTGGCTTAGAACTTCTATCCTCCAGATCTCTGCTTCCTGAGTATCTAGGATTACAGGCATGAGCCCCTGGCACATGGCATAATTTCATTCTTAGTGGTTGAGTAGAACTCTATTGGTATATGTACCACATTTTCTTTATCTGTTCTTTGGTTGATGGACACCTAGACTGATTCTATCATTTGGCTTGTGGATAATACTGTGGTAGATATTGGTGTACAAGTATCTCATTAGTAAGCTGATTTTGATTTTTGGGGTATACACCCAGAATTGGTATAACTGGGTCATATGGGAATTCTATTTTTAATTTCAATTTTAACTTTATTTTTTTTTTGAGAAACCTCCATACTGATTTCATAGTGGCTACATGAATTTACATTCCCACTAGCAGGGTATAAAAGTTCCTTTTTCCCCACATCCTTACCAACATTTGTTACTTATTTGCTTGGTGATAGACATTCTGACTGGGTGGGAAGGAATCTCAATGTAGGTTTGATTTGCATTTTCCTAATGACTAAGGATGATGAACATTTTAATATATTCATTGGCCATTTGCACTTCATTTGAAAAGTGTTCAGTTAATTTGGTCATTTATCAATTGGATTATTTATCATTTGGTGTTTAATTTTTTTGAGTTCTTTACATATTCTGGATATTTATCCCCTGTCAGACAAATGTCCAGCAAAGATTTTATCCCATTTTGTAGGCTGTCTCTTCACTCTTCTGATTGTTTCTTTTGCTATGCAGAAGATTTTTAATTTGATACAATCCCATTTTTCAATTCTTGCTCTTATTTCCTGGGCTATTGGAATCCTAGTCAGAAAATCACTGCCTGTCCCTATAGCTTGATGAGTTTTCCCCTAGTAGTTTCAAAGTTCCAGGTTGTATATTAAGTTCTTTGATCTATTTTGAGTTGATTTTTGTATAGGGTGAGCGACAGGAGTCTAGTTTCAATCTTCTACATGTGGATGTCTAGTTTTCCCAGCCCCACTTTTTACTTTATTTATTTATTTATTTATTTAATTTTTTTATTATTCATATGTGCGTACAATGCTTGGGTCATTTCTCCCCCCTGCCCCACCCCCTCCCTTACCACCCACTCCAACCCCTCCCTCTCCCCCCACCCCCTCGATACTTGGCAGAAACTATTTTGCCCTTATCTCTAATTTTGTTGAAGAGAGAGTATAAGCAATAATAGCAAGGAACAAGGGTTTTTGCTAGTTGAGATAAGGATAGCTATACAGGGAGTTGACTCACATTAATTTCCTGTGCATGTGTGTTACCTTCTAGGTTAATTCTTTTTGATCTAACCTTTTCTCTAGTTCCTGGTCCCCTTCTCCTATTGGCCTCAGTTGCTTTTAAGGTATCTGCTTTAGTTTCTCTGCGTTGAGGGCAACAAATGCTAGCTAATTTTTTAGGTGTCTTACCTATCCTCATATCTCCCTTGTGTGATCTCGCTTTTATCTTGTGATCAAAGTTCAATCCCCTTGTTGTGTTTGCCCTTGATCTAATGTCCGCATATGAGGGAGAACATATGATTTTTGGTCTTTTGGGCCAAAAATCCAATTCCAATCCATTTACCAGCGAATGATAACATTTTGTTCTTCTTCATGGCTGCATAAAATTCCATTGTGTAGAGATACCACATTTTCTTGATCCATTCGTCAGTAGTGGGGCATCTTGGCTGTTTCCACAACTTGCCAGCCCCACTTTTTAAAGAGGCTGTGTTTTTTCTTTTTTGGTACCTTTGTCAAGAATCAAATGGCACTACCTTCTTGGGTGTATTTTTGGATCTTCTGTTCTTTTCCATTGGTCTAATTTGTCTGTTTTTTGCTAATATCATGCTTTTTGTTGTCATTGTTGTTGTTACTATGGTTCTATAGTATAGTTTGAAGTCAGGTGATATGTCCACATAGCTTTTTTTGCTCAGAATTGCTTTATCTATTAATATCTTTTGTGATTCCATATCAATTTTAGGACTGATATTTTTCTATTTCTGTGAGGACTGTCAATGTAATTTTGATGAGAATTGCATTGAATTTGTGTATCACTTTTGGTAGCATGACTATTTTAAAAATATTTATTCTGCTGATCCACACACATGGGAGGTCTTTCTGTGCTTTACAGTTTTCATTATAGAAGTCTTTAACATCTTTGGTAAAGTTTATGCCTAGGAACTCAAAAACCTAAACTCCCAAAGTCAATGAACCAATAAAAAAAAATGTGCAACTGAACTAAACAGAACTTTCTCAAAAGAAGAAATTCAAATGACCAAAAAACACATGAAAAAATGCTCACCATCTCTAGCCATAAAAGAAATGCAAATCAAAACCACACTAAGATTCCACCTCACCCCTCTTAGAATAGCCATCCTTAAAAACAGCACTAACAACAGGTATTGGTGAGGATGTGGGGAGAAAGGAACCCTCATTTCTGGTGGGAATGCAAACTAGTGTAACCACTCTGGAAAAAAATTTGGAGGCTTCTTAAAAATCTAAACATTTATCTACCATATGATCCAGCAATCCCTCTCCTGGGGATATTCCCAAAGGAATGCGACATAAGTTACTCCAGAGGCACTTGCACACCCATGTTTATTGCAACACTATTCACAATAGCCAAATTATGGAAACAGCCAAGATGCCCCACTACTGACAAATGGATCAAGAAAATGCGATATTTATACATAATGGAACTTGACTCAGCCATGAAGAAGAATGAAATGTTATCATTCGCTGGTAAATGGATGGAACTGGAGACCATCATCCTGAGCGAGGTTAGCCAGGCTCAGAAGACCAAAAATCATATGTTCTCCCTCATATGTGGACTTTAGATCTTGGGCAAATACAGCAATGTGGTTGAACTTGGGTCACATGATAAGGAGCGTGCACACACGAGAGGTATGGGGATAGATAAGAAACCCAAAACATGATAGTATTTGATGTCCCCATTGCAGAGGAGCTAATACAGAAAACTTAAAGCAACAGGTCAATATGAGAAGGTGATCAGGAACTAGTCAAAAGGTCAGTTAGAGATGAATCAACTTGGGATGTAACACACTTGTACATGGAAGCAATGCTAGGAATCTCTCTGTATAGCTATCCTTAGCTCAAGTAGCAAAAATGCTTTGTCTTTCTCATTATTGCTTATGTGTTCTCTTCAACAAAATTAGAGATAAGGGCAGAACAGATTCTGCCTGGAAGCAAGGGGGATTTGGGGGGAGGTGGGGGGGAGAAATGGTCCAAACAATGTATGCACATATGAATAAACGAAGAAAAAAACAGCTTATGCCTAGGTTTTGTTTTTAAGGCTGTTGTGAATGGAATTGCTCTTCTGACTTCTTTTTCAGTGAATTTGTTGCCAATGTATAGAAAAGTTACTATATTTTTTGTATGTTAATTTTGTATCCTGCTACTTTGATGAAATTATATATCATATCTACTAATCTTCTTGTGGAATATATAAGGTTTTTCAAGTATGGGATCATATCATCTGCAAACTTGGATAGTTTACTTCTTCCTTCTCTTTTATATGCCTTTTATTTCTTTCTCTTGCCTTATTGTTCTGGCTAAGAATTCAAGCACTATACTGAATAAGAATGGAGAGGGTAGACACCCTTGTCTCATTTTTTAAAGCATTTAGAGGAAATGCTTTCAGTTTTTCCCCATTCAATATAATATTGGCTGTAGGTCTGTAATATATAGCCTTTGTTTAGATAAGGTATGAACCTTCTACTCCTAGTTTCTTCAGGGCTTTTATCAAGAAGGGATGTGGATTTTGTCAAAGGATTTTTCTTCATCTATTGAGATGATTATGTGATTTTTGTCCTTGTTTCTATTTTTATGCTGCATTACATTTATTTTCTTGTCTGAGCCACCATTGCATTCCTGAAATGAAGCCAACTTGAGCATAATGTATGACCTTTTAATGTGTTTTTGAAATTGGTTTGCAAGTATTTTATTGAGACTTTCTGCAACTATATTCATAAAGAAAATTGGCCTAAATGGGACTTCATAAAACTAAAGAGCTTCTGCTCAACAAAAGAAATGGTCTCTAAACTGAAGAGACGACCCGCAGAGTGGGAGAAAATATTTCCCAGCTACACATCAGACAAAGGACTGATAACCAGAATATGTAGGGAACTCAAAAAACTAAACTCTCCCAAAATTAATGAACCAATAAAGAAATTGGCAAGGGAACTAAACAGAACTTTCTCAAAAGAAGAAATTCAAATGGCCAAAAAACACATGAAAAAATGCTCACCATCTCTAGCAATAAAGGAAATGCAAATTAAAACCACACTAAGATTCCACCTCACCCCTGTTAGAATAGCCATCATTAGCAACACCACCACCAACAGGTGTTGGCGAGGATGCTGGGAAAAAGGAACCCTCTTACACTGCTGGTGGGAATGTAAACTAGTACAACAACTCTGGAAATAAATTTGGAGGCTTCTTAAAAATCTAAACATTTATCTACCATATGATCCAGCAATTCCTCTCTTGGGAATATACCCAAAAGAAAGTGACACAGGTTACTCCAGAGGCATCTGCACACCCATGTTTATTGCAACACTTTTCACAATAGCCAAGTTATGGAAACAGCCAAGATGCCCCACTACTGACGAATGGATTAAGAAAATATAGTATTTATACACAATGGAATTTTATGCAGCCATCAAGAAGAACAAATTGTTATCATTCGCAGGTAAATAGATGGAACTGGAGAACATCATTCTGAGTGAGGTTAGCCTGGCCCAAAAGACCAAAAATTGTATGTTCTCCCTCATATGTGGACATTAGATCAAGGGCAAACACAACAAGGGGATTGGACTTTGATCACATGATAAAGCGAGATCACACAAGGGAGATATGAGGATAGGTAAGACACCTAAAAACTAGATAGCATTTGTTGCCCTCAACACAGAGAAACTAAAGCAGATACTTTAAAGCAACTGAGGCCAATAGGAGAAGGGGACCAGAAATTAGAGAAAAGGTTAGTTCAAGAAGAATTAACTTAGAAGGTAACACACATGTACAGGAAAGCAATGTGAGTCAACTCCCTGTATAGCTATCCTTACCTCAACTAGCAAAAACCCTTGGTCCTTCCTGTTATTGCTTATACTCTCTCTTCAACAAAACTAAAGATAAGGGCAAAATAGTTTTGCCTGGTAGCAAGAGGTTAAGGGGGGAAAGGGAGGGGGCAGGGGGAAGGGCGGAGAAATGACCCAAACATTGTATGCACATGTGAATAAAATAAAATAATTTAAAAAAATAAAAAATAAAAGAAAATTGGCCTATAGTTTTCCTTTGTCATTGTGCCTTTCTCAGGATAACACTGCCTTCATAGAATGAGTTGGAAATGTGACTTCTATTTGTAATATGTGGACTGGTTTGAGGAGCATTCATGTTAGGTCTACTTTAAAGATATAGAATTCAGCATTAAATCCTGCTGGTCTTAAGCTTTTCTTTTTTGGGAGTTTTAAAAAAAATTTCTATTTCTATTCTATTGCTCATTATTGATATTTAAGGTTTTATCTTCTTGGTTCAATTTTGATAGGTCATCTGTGTCTAGAAATATATCAATTTCTTTGAAATTTTCCAATTTATTGAGTATACATTTTCAAAATATTCCTTAATTATCCTATGGATATCAGTAGTTATCTGTTGCAATGTCACTTTTATGTCTCTAAAATTTTATTAATTTAGGTTTTCTCTTTCTTTTGTTTGGTTGGTTTGGATGAGGGTTTGTCAATCTTTTATTCTTTCAAAAAATCTTAGTTTCATTGATGCTTTGTTTTTTAGTTTCCATTCCATTAATGTTACTCTGATCTTTATTTCTTTCCTTCTACTAATTTTAAGATTGGCTTGTTCTTGCTCTTCTGAGACTTTGAAGTGCATTATTAACTTATTTATTTGCAATCACTCTGATTTTCATAATATAAGCACTCATAGCTATAAACTTTCCTCTTAGAACCACTTTCATTGTATCCCATAGGTTCATTTTGCCTTCAGTAGTCTTCATTTTCTTTGTTTATGGAATTTAAATTTTTTTGTTTGAGTTCTTCAATGACTCACTGATCATTCAGAAAACAGTAGTTCAGTCTCCATGTGTTTATTTTCTATAGATTCTCGTCGTTCATTTCTAACTTTACTCCACTGAGGTCTGATAAAATATAAATTACTTCACTTTTCTTGTATTTGTTAAGACTTGCTTTATGTCCTAAAATACAATCTATTTTGGAGAATGTTGTGGCTGTGTATTCTGCAACTGTTGGGTAGAATATTCTCTAGATATTTGCAGAAATCCATTTGATTTTTTTGTCTGTGTGACCTATCTGTTGGTGAGGATGGGGGATGAAGCTACTGACTATTATTGTATTAGGGTCTATCCATGCTTTTATGTCCAGTATTGTTTAGCATATATGAATATGCTTACTTCTGCTTCTTTTGGGCTCCATTTGCTTGAGATATCTTTTTTCCTATTCTTTCACTTTAAGCTGTTTTTGTCTTTGCCAGTAAGGTGTGTTTCTTGTATACAGCAAATGTTTGGGTCTTGGTTTTTTTAATCTAATCTACCAGTCTGTGTCTTTTAATTGGAGGATTGAGACCATTAACATTTGGAGTTATTATTTCAAGTTATTATTGAAAGTTATATATTAATTCCTGTCATTTTAAAATTTTTGTAGTGTTTGATTCTTTCTGAATACTGATTTGCTTATCTACTCAGCTAATGAGATATGTTTTTTCCTGTATTCTCATGGCTGTGTTTATCTTCCTCTTTTGTGTGTAGGATTCCTTTAAGTATCTTCTGTAATAAACTTGGGTGTGTAGGTGCCTGTGTAGTAACCTTCTTTGTTACTGTTTTTACATTATGACTCATCTACCTTATCTTCAAGTCCTGATATTATGTTATCAACTAGATCCAGTCTGTTGGCATTTTATTTGACTTATTGAGCTTTTCATTTCCAAGTGATCCTGTCTCTCTGCCTGCAGATCTCAGCACTTCCAAATCCTTCTTAGCAGTTAACCACCCTGTGGGAGGGAGGATCCTGGAGGAATGGAGTGATCTTTAGGACCTGATCTCAGAGCCCTCTATCCCACCTGGCAGCCAAACCACCCCAGCTCCCAGAGGCTAAGCAATTCACCAGCCACAAACTTGGAGCTTTGTTTCTGCAGTGATCCTTAGATGGTGGCATTCCCTCCTTACCAGAGGGCAGGGCCATCAGCCACTGTTCCCATCACTGTCTGAGCTCTCTGCTATTTAAAACTTGTCAGCAGGTCCATGTGAGAACCCACCCCCACTCATGACTATCACCTATCTCCAACCTAGAGAAGTGTAGCATGGTGTCCCCTGGCTCCCTGAGGTGTAATTGTTTTTGTTTTCAGTTCTCTAGAGTATCTTGGACTCAAACAATAGGTCCTCTCTCATGATGGCATCTGGGTATAGCTCTCCTACATATGGGGAGCGACAAAATGTCTTCTTTAATGTTGGCCAGCTGCACAGGAGGAGCCACTGTCACACCAGACCCCTGCAGCACATTTAAGGCTTCACCATGACCAGCCATAGGGAATTTCTTGAAGATAAACTACCCCACTAACAACAGAAAGCACATTAATCCCTTCACAAGAATTCAAATTTCTACCTGTTTTATATACCATTTTTATTTTCAGCAGGAATTGGTGTTGTCAGGATTTCAGCTCTCAGGGGTTCAATGGTTTTTTAACCTTTCAGGATTGGAATCTGGGGAGTTTTAACTTTTTGGGATTTCAATTTTTTGGGATTATGGCTTTAAGAATTATGATCCATACTAACAAAAGTTATTAAAGTTAATAAATTCGACCAAGTTACAGTTTACAAAAATCAGTGTGTTTCTATACACCAGCAAAGGAAATTTCTAACAAGATGCTCCTATTTACAATCATAGTCAACAGAAAAAAAAACAGGCAAAATACATGAAAAGATAGTTCACTGAAACACATTACCCTTATAAATATGAAAATATGCTTGACCTCACTCAACATAAAAACAATACAATTTTAAACTACGTAGAAAGCCAGACATGGTAGTAAATGCCTATAACCCAGTACTTAAAAGGCAGAGATAAGGAGATCACAAGTTTAAGGCTAGTCTTGGCTACATAGCAAGACCCTGTCTTAAATAAATAAAATAAATAAAACTATATAGAGTTACAATTTCTCCCTGAACAAATTGGGAAAACTTTGACAGAGTACCTTATGGGTGAGGTTGTAGTATTGCCATTAAAAATTCAAAATGTTGTATTCATATGGGGAGAATTTGCTGTTAATAATTAATATCCTTTGTAATTTTCCTTTAGGGATTTTCTCTCCAGAATTGTCCAGACTTAACACCATTGGCTTCTCAATTGATATATCTTAATTTATCATATAATGATCTCAGTAATTTTCCCACAGAAGTGAGTTCATTTTTGTTACTATATATATATGCTGATATAATTTATTGCTGTGAATAATTGTAATAAACAGTAGACATCTTATGATACCCTGAAGTTACTATTTGGATTGCATCCCAAAAGGCTTATTTTTAGAAAAGTATAGTATAATTTCCTTTTGAAGTCCCATGATATAATACTCAAAGGCTGTGTTGTAGTCAGGCTTTCAAATACGTCCTCATAATCTTTCAAAGTATAAAAAGTAATTCATTTTTCTAATTCTGAATAAAATCTAAAATAAACATATTCATGAGGTAATGAAAGCTCTAAAAAAAAAGTTAGTGACAGGTATTGTTGTTGTAAGACTTAATTACCACAGGCTAAAATAAGACATTCTGCTTAATAAAATGTATTTATATATATATATATGACCTAATTTATGTCATTTCAAATAAATGAAATATTATGAATAATTAGGGTGGATTTTGTTTTCAGTATCTTCGGTGACTATTTCATAAGTCACTGATTTGTCTTGTGAATTGACTTCCATAGTATTGGCTTTCAGTGAATTGACTTTTCACAAATTGGCCTTCTTTCTGTATCATATGTATAATATTTAAAACATTTGTTTTTCTAAGAATGGACAAAATGCCTATTTCATGAAGCTGATGCTTTAGTGGGGCCAGATCATTCACATGTTTATGTGTGGTACACCCTGTGAGAAGAGCTATGAAGAATAATACAAGTGAAAAGAACCAAGAACAATAATATATTCTATTTTCACTTGGAAAAATTACTTTTTTCTTTTCTAATACATGAAACTAGTTTTATTAATTTTTCTAGGCCAAATTGGTAAGAATTCTCAAGGGATATAAGGGTCCCATTCTTCGTGCTAATTTAATCTTTCTTCTTTTTTTTTTTTGTGGTACTGGGGTTTGAACTCAGGGCCTACACCTTGAGCCACTCCATCAGCCTTTTTTTTTTGTGATGGGTTTTTTTGATAGTCTCACTATTTGCCTGGGTTGGATTTGAGCATTGATCCTCCTTATCTCTGCCTCCTGAGTAGCTAGGATTATAAGTGTGAGCCACTGGTGCCCAGCTTAATCTTTCTTCTAGGTACAAGAAAGATATAACATACAAAGTATTTTATTTACTTACTTATATATATATTTTTTGCAGTACTGGTGCTTGAACTCAGGACTTCACACTTGCTAGGCAGCTGCTCCACCACTTGAGCCACACTTCCAGTCCCTAAAATGCTCATTTTTAAATCAATGGAACTTTTCACTAAAATGCAGATCTGTGTTACATAGCTGTAGCTAAAATATTCCAATGATGGTGGTAATATACAGGCATAATAGGCTATACTGTGAGGTAAACTACTTATTCCTTGTTATTAGCATAGCATAAAGATAATGAATAGAAACCAAAACTAGATACTGTAGAATGGAAAGAATGGTATGTCTTATGAGTATAGATGTAAAAGTCCTCAAAAAATGCTATCAAATCATATAAATATTTTACATCATGAACAAGTCAGGTTTATCTCACAAATGCATAGTTGGCTCTACATAGGAAAATCAATCAATATAATAATCCACACTGACATACTAATGGAGGAACAAACCACACAATTGTGTCAATAGGCACAGAATACATTTGGAAAAATCCAACACCCTTTCTTGACAAAAAGCAAGCCAACTTCCTCAATCCAGTAAAGGGCATCTACAAAAACCCCATAACTAACATCATACTTGGTAGTGGATGACTTAAAGTTTTTCTCCAAGATCAGGAAAAAGATGAAGATATCTACTCTGGCCACTATTCAACATTGCATGGAATATATAGCCAAGGCAATTATTCAAGAAAAAGAAACAAAAGTCATCCAGATTGAAATGGAAAGATTATTACATATTGTACACACATTTCAAAACATCATAATGCACCCCATAATTATGTACAAATATTTTATCTCAATAAAAACCTATATATTTATATTAAAATGTTGAAATTATATTAAATATTTTTATTTAAAAAAGGAAAGGAGTAAAACTATCTTTAGATGTAGATAACCTGGTCTGGTATATAGAAATACCAAGAAATCCAGAAAAATACTATTAGTACTCATGAATGATTTCTGAAAGGTTGCAGAATATAAATTCAATATATTAAAAGCAATTACATTTCTATATACTATCAATAATCTTTTTTGTGGTACTTGGGATTGAACCCGGGGCTTTGTACATGCCAGGCAAGTATTCTACCATTTGAGCTATGTCTCTAGTCCCCAACAAATAATCTTGATAATAAAATTAGGAAAGCAGTTCTATTTAATGTGAAAAAGAACAAAAAAATTTAGGAGTAAGGTCAATAAAAGTGCAAAACCTGCATTGTGAAATTTACACATTGTTGACAGAAATTAAAAGACATACATAGGGAACAAACATTCCATGTTCATGGGTCTTAAGACTTAATATTGTTCAGATACTATACTCCCAATGAATCTATAGATTCATTACAATCATAAAAAATTATAGCTGCCTTTTTGTTTACAGAATTTGACAAGCTGATCCTAATATCCATGAAAATGCAAGGCACTCCAAAGAGCCAAAACAATTGTGAAAAGAAAAATGAACTTAGAAGACTCATACTTCCTGTTTATAAGAATTAGTATGTTGTACTCCACCAAGTTTGGAATTTTATAAAAATAAAAATATCATATGTAATGCTAGAAAGAACCTTCTCTATAAAATTTTCTTAAGATATATTAGGGAGCAAAAATATGTTAAACAAAGGTCACAAATTTAAATGATAGATTCTGTTTTTAACTTTACATGATAAAAAATTACAGTAACATCTCAGTGAACATACTCTGCTATGACACCTGACATGTCCTGATCACTAAGGTTAATTTCACTTATCTTCCTGGTTCTGCAGATAACTTATCCCTCCTCCTTCAATTTTTCATGAGTGCCTTACATGAACCTTTGAGCTTGATAAGGAAAAAAAGGATGACCTTTCTCCTTTAGAAGTTGAGTCAAGCATGTATGCATACAGTAGTTTCAGTAACTCACGTACTCGTACATATTAATGCCAGTCTCTTGTTTTGAAGGTTTACTAAAAGTATGGAGATGCATGTATATATATTGCAATCTATATTGCAATACTGAGTCTATGAAAGATCACAAATAACTTAAAGGATGACGCTATTATTTTATCCATGTTTGTTTCTCTTTTCTTTCCCAGGTGTATTGTCTTAAAAAGTTGCAAGTATTGATGCTGAGAAACAATCCCATCAAGGAAATTCCTTCTTCAATTAAAAAACTTAAGACCCTTAGAATTTTCAGCATTGCCTTTAATTTGATTCATGATCTTCCACATGGGTAAGGTTGATTTTCTGTGATTATAAACACAGAAAATAAAGAGCTCGTAATTTAGTAAATAATCAGTTTCCCTTCTGAAAGTAGCTAAAAGCTTTTTTGACTAATTATTAATTCTTATCCTGTTAAAATTAGCTAATTTGCTTCTTATCATGGTATTTAAAATAATGATACTAGCTACACAGATGGTAACTAGCATGTGTCTAGTGATGCACATCTAGACATCTATTGTCTGAGTGTGGATTGAATGAACCCAGATCTTCTAAAGCAATTCAGGTGAGACTCTTGCAACTATCCTTTGATGTCATTTTTTGATACAGAAAGAGTACTGAACTTGGAATTAGAAAAATCTAAATCTTTGCCTTTAAAGTTAACAATAATTATGTTTTTTTCTGTAGAAAATAACTTAACCATTCTTGAACTCAATGTTTTAATCTATAAACTAAGGAGATTGGCCTATATTATATCTAAGGGCTGTTCAACTCTAATAGGAATGCTGATATGTGGGTATATAAAGATGGATTTCTTGCCACATATGAACTGTTATTTAACTCCTGATATAAGTTTTAAGCCCAAAACCATAACCAAATACCAGAACCAGATAATTCCTCCAATTAGAGTTTAACAAATTGAATGTATGTTAAAGGCATCTGTGTGTACATGTATACATATACATACATAACTAAATATATTTTTATACACAGAACTATGTAAATATATGTATATTTATGACCACATTTAAACATAATTTGTACTAGATTATAACCATAATATCATACTTTAATCATAACTGTCACTTCAAATGTAAAAACCCTGGTTAGGTATGGTGATTGAGGCCTGTAATCCCAGCTACATGGGAGGCATAGGTAGGGAGAGTATAGCCAAGGCCTGCCCTAAGTGAAAAGTGAGACCCTATCTAAGAATAAAAAGGGATGGAGGTATCACTCAAGAGGTAGAGTGCTTGCCTAGTAAGCATGAGACCCTGAGTTCAAGCCCCAGTACCACAAAAATAAGTAAAAATCCCAAAGCAACTAAAATTTGATCATAACTAAAGGGCCAACGTATTGTTCAATTTAGTATGAGCTGTTTTTAATTTAAAATGTTTTAAGGTACTTTAAGAATGTATTTCTAAAACAAAGCACTGTATTTTTTGTTAAATTACATTGGATGTGTATGCATATCAAGGAAAGATAGCAGCAAAGAATGAAAAATGAAATAGGAAAATATTATTGACCTCAGAGACAAAGCAACCTCAGATGTAAATGTAAATGTTTATTTGCAGCGTTTGTTAAATGAAAACTCACCTAGAGAGCAAGTATACAGTGAGGGATGAGAGTTGAATTCCTTATATTTAATAATTGTCAGAATTCTAGTTTGTTGAATGACAGGATTCAGGAAGCATTAGCTGCTGAAATGGAGTGAAATGCAGTGGACCAAACAACTATGTAAAATATTTGATATAGTTCCAGATCCATATAAATTTTGTGCTTTGGATATTATTACTGTCAAAAGTAATTACATTGATGCATTCAAATGTTATTCTTTCACCCTTACAATTAATTCACCAGATATTCATGAAGTATCTACTGTGTGTTCCTAGAAGCTCACTACCTATGAGGAAAGCAGACAATTGAATATACTTAGTAAAGTAAAATAATGGAGATGCACATTGTGAAGATTTGTGAATCCCAAAGAGTGTCATGTAACACATTCTGGAGGGTCAGAGGTGACTCCCTGGAAGAGATAAATCTTGACCCAAGTATGACCATTAGTTAGCTAGGTCACAGAGGAGAGGGCAAGATACAGTTGATCCAATGTTAGGATGAACACTTCAAGGAAGAGAGATGTGAAGTGTCATACATACTGTGGGTTGGGGAATACTGTTTGTTATTTTTGAAGCTTAGAGTGTAAAGCCAACTGGTGAGAAATGAGCTCCATGTGGTAAGCAGGGACTAGATTATTCAGGAGCCTTGTGATATAAGTTGGAAAACTTATACTTCATGCTGTGTGTGATGAGAAACCAATATAGGGCTTTCCGTAGGGGAGTGGCAGAGTTGTACTTCTATTTTTAGGTGGCAGTGTAGAGCATGACTATAAAGAGACAAATCAGAATTCAAGATAACCAGTTGGGGGCTATCACAATAGCTCAGGCAAGAGATGGAAAGAACTTGGGCCAGGGTAATAGTAGTGATCACAGAGCAGAAGGAACAAATTGTTGAGAAACTCAAGCAAAATCTGCAAGATCTATTACTGATGAGACATAGAAGATGTAGGGGATGGAAGAGTCAAGGTTTAAAGAAAGTTTAGGTGACTCCCAGATGTCTCATTAGAGCAAAATAATTGAATAGTGTAAAATATATTTAATACTTACAAAATACTAGGCTCTGTCCTAAGAGTTAGGTTTATATTAGTAAATGAAAGGGAAATGAACCATTTCCTTACAGGGACTGAGAATCCTGGGATGGATACAGAAAAATGAACAAACATTAAGGCTAAGGCTAAGAATGTAAAGATCAATAAGATGCCAGGGAAAATATAAATTAAATCAAGTTGATAAGAGGAATTATCTGAGAAAATGTCATTTAAGCAGAAAATTATGTCCAGGCCAAAACTAGGGAAAAGAATATTCACGAAGTGTGAATACCAAATGTAAGGCAGGTAATAATCAGGACTCTTACAGGAATTGCACAATGCCAAGCACAGGTGCAAGTGTAATGAGAGTGTGGCCTCAGGCAAGGTCCAAGAGTTTGACAAAGGCAGCATATCATGAAGTTTTAGAGGTCATGTGAAGAAATTTATATGTAAGTGCCCCAAGACTGGTATGAAGCAGGAGTGATAAGATCAAAGCTGAGGAAATTTGAAGGAAGGAAAATAATGAGTTTAGCTTTAGATTACCACGTTGGTTTGGGTTGTGTTTTCTTTTTCTCTGTTTATTGTTTGCTTTGAAACATGGTCATTTATGAAGTGCAAGATAGCCTCGAGCTTGTGACCCTTCTCCCTCAGCCTCCCAAGTACTGGGATTACAGGTTTGAGCCATTATGCCAAACTTGGGTTGTATTTTCTACTACAAAGTTAAGATATTAAACTCACAGTAGAGTTTTGTGCTGGAGATAAAGATTTTGAATGATCAGAAGATATTAACTGAAATAAGGGAGAATGTGCAGAACAATCTTCTGAGGAGATAATCCTGGAGAAACACCAGCATTTTAGGTGCCAACATTAAGAGGAAATTATAGACATAGGGGGTCTCAATTTATACAAAGAGAGCCAGGTGAAGCTAAATGAGTGGATTATTTCACGAAAGAAGGGTGACAAACAATGCCAAATGCAACAGAAAAACCCAGATTAAGGCTGAGAACAATTTCAGTGGAATGTTCAGAACAAAAGTGGGTTGAGAAAAAATGGGCAAAGAGAGACTAGTGATCATGACTATAGACCATTGTTATAGTTTGAATATGAAATATTTCCTATAGACTCATGTGTTGAGTGCTTGGTCCTCAGCTGGTAGCACTATTTTTTTTTTGTTGGGGGGTGGTTTCTGAAAACTTTGAGAGATGTGCCTAGTTGGAGGAAGTAGGTCATTGGGACCTGACTTCAAAAGTTCTATCTGGTCCCATCCCTTTGTTACTCTGCTTCCTGTTCTCCACAAAGTGAGAAGCTTGATGTTCTGTTCAAGTGCGTGGGGCCAAGCAGCCAGAGACTGAACCTTCTGTAACTGTGAACAAGATAAATCGATAAATCGTTCCTCCTTTAAGTTGCTCTCTTGGGTATTCGGTCACAGCTGCACAAAAGTAACTAGCAGAAGGGGAGGCCAGAGGAGCTGGGGCAGAAGAGAAGGCCAGAGGAGTGGGGTTGTTGCTGTGACTAAACCTGGCCACGAGATTCTTAGGTCTTTGGAACTGGTTTGGAGGGAGAATTTTGAAGAGTTTGGAGACGTGGGCCACAGAAACCCTAGAATGCTGTAAGCAGAGCTTAATGTGCAATTCTGGTGGGAGCTCAGAAGACCAGAATGCCAGTAGGAATATGGACAGTAAAAATTTTGCTCATGAGGTTTCATATGGCAATAAGGACTCTATTGGATATTGGACTAGAAGATATGTGTGTTACATTCTGGCAAAGATCTTGTGTACATTTTGTCTATGTCCTGAGACTTTACAGGAGGCTGAGTTTAAAAAGTGATTAACTAATTTAATCTGGTGGAAGAAATTTCAAGGCAGAACTCTGGAGTACTCTACTCACAGAGAAATACAAAAGTGTTTCCCTGTATTCAGCCATCAGGCACTCAGTAGCCTCTTCAGCTGTTGTCCAAGAAGACCCACCTACTGCTTGAGCTGGCAGTAGACCTTGGCATTTTCATGTGATTCTGGTTTTGCAGATATGCAGGATGCAAGAGTTGTGATGGAGGCTTCCACTCAGATTTCAAAGGAAGGCCTGGGAGGCCAAGCAGTGAATGACAGGGTTAGTAGCCATGTAGGCAGTCCCTGAGAGGGCAAGACATGAAACTGTGAGGGTGAAGCCTAACCTGCACTGGGGAACCCAGGATGTTGGAGATGTCAGGAATGTCAATATCTGCAAAGAAAAGTCACAGGCAATGAGTGAAACCAGCACAAGAGAGAGGCCATGTGGTCTGCAGATGGCAAGGTCATAGGGATGGGGCTTCCCAAGCCCATTGACCCTCACATCACACCCATGCTCCAGATGTTAGACATGGAGTTACACAACATAATGTTTTCCCTGCTCTGTTAAGATACTATAATTTTTATGAAAAACAAAAAAATAGAATACTCTACTACAAGGGAGTGGGAGTGCAATTTTAAATTGGGCAGTTAGGGTGAAACTTATTTTAGAAGGGACACTGATCAAAGTATGCTAGTCAGTGGTATAAATTTTGCCATTCAAATAAAATTTAGCAGTATTTTATAATTGTTACTCAACTTGTTTGAAACCATAGTATTAGAATTTAAATTAAGAAATATACTTTTGGGCTGGCAGAGTGCTCAAGTGGTAGAGTACCTGCTTACCAAGCATGAGGCCCTAAGTTCAAACTCAGTACTGCCAAAAAAAAAAGAAAAAAATATATATATATACTTTTTCAGAATTTATCTAACGTAGAAAAAAATGATTGTTCATTTTAAATAGCTGAACATTACATTATATTTATAAGATGGTCTTTTCTTTTTTTATTGTTGTGCTGGGGATACATTGTGGCATTTATAAAAAATATGGAACACTTCACAAATCTGCATGTCTTCCTTACGCAGAGAACATGATAGGTCTTCTCTGTATTGTTCCAATTTTAGTATATGTGCTGCTGAAGTGAGAACAAAGATGGTGTTTTCCATTCTTCTCATTACTTGTCTAAAGTTCTCTTATGAATTCCATAAACTAAAATTTTAATTTTATTTAGATAACTTTTTTCTAAAAATTTGATGATGTTCTTTCACTATTATCTCCCTATTCCAAGAGGTTTGTAGTTCTGTGAGACTTAATATGACATGGTTGAAAGGCAAGGCACCTTTAGGGGTGGGTTCTGCACCCTAGATGCTATGCTGTAAGTTTTGGCAAGCCACTCACACACCCTTAACTTCAGCCTCTAGCTGGACAGTTAGAAAAATTGTACTTGCTTTTTTAAAAAATCAAATGAGAAAAATTTCGTAAATTATTTTTTAAATCCTTTCAGTTATTTCTATAGATTTTTCTTTTTCCCTTGACTTAAGTTTCTAAAACAAAGTAAAACATCCAGTATTTTTGAAAATATGTACCAGCTGATTGCTCAATAGAACACATTAAAATTAAGGAATTATTAACAAGGAAAAAATCTGTTTAGTTAAAGCACCAATTCACAGAGGCCTAAATTTTTGCTCCTAATATATTTTGTTTTATTTTATTTTGACTGCTTAGGGCATCCAATACGAGTCAACATGGAGGGAGAGAGGTCCCTTATTGAAGGCAGGAAGAACTGTGCTTTCATCTTGATCCTGCTCCCTTAGGGACTGTGAACATACCCCACTTATGTAATCTTGAAAAGTTCTTTGATTCGTCTTTTTAACCCTTCATAAAATAAAAATAGCAAATCATTTTTAAATACCCAAAAGGTTTTTTTTTAAGGTTTTGTATATAAAAAAAAGACAAGAAAATGAGGAAAAAAATGAAAGAGTAAGAGGCATGTTTGATGATGTTATTACCTTCAAGAGAACAAAGAAAAACATATTTCACGAACAAATACTGTTTGCCACAAAAACAACTTTTTAGACCCAAACCCTAAGGTTTTGAAAAAAGAACTGTTGCAAAGGTTAAAAAAAGAAACCCATATATGTTTTCTGAGTGAATTGCAAGAGAACAGTGACATGGAAAATTGCTTTTAACTATCAAAATCACATTTTTGCCTTACTTGTCTGATTTAGTGTGCTTTCATTGGCGGGCAGTTTCTTTGGGAAAGAGAAGCTATTTAGAACAAAGACCTGAACAACCTACTTGAAAGCATGTAGTAAGAGCCAGCTCTGAAATTTCATATTTTCCCATGGTGTTGTTGATTAAATGCCTTTGTCCCCACATAGTCGAAGAAAAAGGATAGCTGTATTCATACAACTTGAATAAGTTACTTGACATCAAATAACTTCCATTCTTAAAAATTCTATAAAAATTATAAAAGTCTTATAGTGGTGTTGTAAAAGACCATTCTAAATTCCCATGAAATGGGAATTAATTAAAATTCCCATTAATTAATTAAAATTAATTTTAAAAATTAGTAACTGGTATTTATAATGCCGTGGTGACCATCACTTTTAATATATATTACTATTATTATTATTTTATTTATTTTAATTTTATTTCATTTTTACATTTACACACATGTGTATACATTATTTGGGCCACTGCCCCACCCCCCTGCTTCCAGGCAGAACCTGTTCTGCCCTCTTGTTCTCCGATTTTGTTGAAGAGAAAACATAAGAGATAATAAGAAAAGCACAGCGTTTTTACTAGCTTGAGTAAAGATAGCTATACAGAGAAATTCCTAGTGTTGCTACCATGCATAATTACACATTATTGTTAATAGTAGCTTATTCTTCCAAGTGGTCATCAGGACTCTAGTTTAAGTAGCTATTTCTTAATAAAGTACTAATAAAACAATGAAATAAGAAACTAAATTCTCCCCAAATCAATGAACCAATTAAGAAATGGGCAACTGAACTAAATAGAACTTTCTCAAAAGAAGAAATTCAAGTGGCCAAGAAACACATAAAAAATGCGCACCATCTCTAGCCATAAAGGAAATGCAAATCAAAACCACACTAAGATTCCACCTCCCTCCTGTTAGAATAGCCATCATCAAAAACACCACCAACAACAGGTGTTGGCGAGGATGTGGAGAAAAAGGAACCCTCATACACTGCTGGTGGGAATGCAAGCTGGTGCAACCACTCTGGAAAAAAATATGGAAGCTTCTTAAAAATCTAAACATAGATCTGCCATATGATCCAGCAATCCCACTCCTGGGGATATACCCAAAGGAATGCGACACAGATTATTCCAAAAGCACCTCCATACCCATGTTTATTGCAGCACTATTCACAATCGCCAAGTTATGGAAACAACCAAGATGCCCCACTACTGACAAATGGGTTAAGAAAATGTGGTATTTATACACAATGGAATTTTACTCAGCCATGAAGAAGAATGAAATCTTATTTGCAGGTAAATGGGTAGAACCGGAGAACATCATTCTGAGCGAGGTTAGCCAGGCTCAGAAGACCAAAAATCATATGTTCTCCTTCACATGTGGACTTTAGATCTAGGGCAAATACAGCAATGTTGTAGGACTTGGGTTACATGATAAGTAGTGATCATATACGGGAGGTACGGGGTTAGATAGAAAACCCAAAACATGAAAGCATTTGATGTCCCCACTCCAGAGGAATTAATACAGAAACCTTAAGGTGACAGAGGTCAACACAAGAAGGGGATCAGGACCCAGTGTAATAAAGATCAGTTAGAGATGAATCAACCTGGGTTGTAACACATTTGTACATGAAAGCAATGCTAGGAATCTCTCTGTATAGCTGTCCTTATCTCAACTAGCAAAAATGCTGTGTTTTTCTTACTATTGCTTATTTCTACTCTTCAATGGAACTGGAGAAAAGTGCAGAACAGGTTCTGCCTGGAAGGGAGGGAGCAGGGGTGGAGAGGGTGGGGTCAGGGGCAGCAGGGAGAAATGACCCAAACAATGTATGCACATGTGAATAAATGAATAATGAAAAAAATGCTCTACATGTTCTAAAAAAAAAATGTGATAGATTTAGTGCTGGTGAGTGTCACGAATCAGACTAAACAGACATTGTCTGGACAGATTTGCTCTCTAAAATCATATATAGGTGAGATAAACTCCAAGTCTAGAACCTCTGAATCTTCTTAGTTAGCTCCTCAGTGCTGCCACTAAAGCCCTACTCAGCTTCACAATCAACAGGGTACATCATATACAGTGAAGGCTGGGACCAGGCTACTTTGCAAGTGCTGATGGATAGGGAAGACAAGATGGTTCTTGAAACTACCTGAGACAAGAAAGTAAAATATTCTTTCTAAATTGAAAAATAGAGCAAATGTTATGAGCATTTCCTTTACAGAGGTGGTAAGAAGTTGGGGATGACCACTGAATTGAGTTGAAAGGCTTATTTTTTGTGTTCCTAGTCAACTATATCAGTTCCTCGGAGGAAAGGATTTTAGAGTGGAACTGCCACTCCTTTTCATTCAACTGTGATTTACTCGGCAATTACAATGTACAAGGCATCGTGTAGACAGAAATGTAGAATGGAATCCTTGGCCTCCATAGTGTTAGAAGGAAGACATTTACTGCATAATGTGAAAGGGGATGGGAGAGAGGTAAACAGAGCACAGAAGAGCCAGCTCACCCAAATCTGGAAGATTTGGAAAGAATTCCTTGAAAGAGGTGATATCTGAGTTCAGACTTAAAATGTCAAAAGACAAGGACTAAAGAGTTAAGTTTAGGGGATGGCATATGCCATTTGGAAACATGTAAGAACTGGTTTATTCTGGGAGATTTAACAAACAAATGCTGGATCTTAGGAATATGGGGGAAACTGAGAGGCAAGCTGGACAGTAATCTGGGGTTAGATCGTGGGACCTTTATATGGCAAGCTCAGAGTAGGAAGTTAGTGAAATACTGTGCTCATAATGTCTTAATAATCATGCAAGTGATTTTTTGTTTTTTATTTGTATGGAAATAGAAAGGCATTTGAGAAGAACACACACGTAAGGTGTGTTTACTAGGGATTAGGATCAATATCATACTTAGTCATGCAATTCTGTCTTCACGAATTCTACTCCCATTTCCCAGAAAACAGGACATGTGACAGTGTAAGTCTATGATACAGAGTCTTTGTATTCTATCTTTCTTTTTTTTTTTTAATGGTACTGGAATTTGAACTCAGGACCTTCACTTTGAGCCACTCTGCCAGCCCTTTTTTGTGATGGATATTTTCTAGATAGGGTCTTGTGAACTGTTTTCCTGGGGTGGCTTTGAACCACAGTCCTTCTGATCTCTGCCTCCTCAGTAGCTAAGATTACAGGCGTGAGCCACTGGTACCCGGCTGTCATTCTTACTTTAAGTACTTATCTTTATGGAAAGATCAAAGGTGTTTCACCAAGAAAGTCTCTTTTTAATTTTTTTCTTAGCATATATTAATTGCACAAAGGAGTTCCATTTTGGTATTTCTATACATGTGTATAAGATACTTTGATCAAATTCACAACCTCTATTATTCTTTCTTAGACCCATTTCCATCCTTTAAAAACAATATTTAATGGTTCATTATCCTATTTTCATACATGTGTATGAAGTACTTTGACCATATTTATCCCCCTTCAGCTTCTTTTTTTAGCCCCCCCACTGGTTCTCACCCCCAACAGTCACCCCATTTTACACACCTGCCATTGTTTTATTTTTAGGCCCAGATTCCACATATCAGAGAGAACATGTGATATTTGTCTACTTCAATCTAGATTATTATGCTTAATGTGATAATTTTCAATTCATCCATTTTCCTGTAAACAACATTATTTTTCTTTGTGGGTGAATAATTATCCATTGTGTATATATATATATACCACATTTTCTTCATTCATTCCTTGGTTGAAAGACACGTAGGCTGATTCTATAGTTGGGCTATTATGATTAGAGCTGCTGTAAACATGGCTGTACAGGTATTTCTATTGTATGCTGACTGGATATAAGGCCAGGAGAAGTATAGAAGATTCACATGGTAGCTCTGTTTTTAGCTTTTTGCGGAACCTATTGATTTCCATAGTGACTGGACTAATTTACATTTCCACCAACAGTGTGTAAGGGTTCCATCCCCCGCAGCCCGGTATCTTTTCCAGCATTTGTGTTCCCTTGATGATAGCCATTCTGAGTGAGGTAACATGGGATCTCAGTGTTGAGCATTTCTTCATATATTTCTTAGCCATTTGTACTTCTCTTAGAAATGTGTGCTTAACACAAGGGAGGGGTGAGGATAGGTAAGACACCTAAAAAACTAGCTAGCATTTGTTGCCCTTAATGCAGAGAAACTAAAGCAGATACCTTAAAGCAACTGAGGCCAATAGGAAAAGGGGACCAGGAACTAGAGAAAAGGTTAGATCAAAAAGAATTAACCTAGAAGGTAACACCCACGCACAGGAAATCAATGTGAGTCAATGCCCTGTATAGCTATCCTTATCTCAACCAGCAAAACCCCTTGTTCCTTCCTATTATTGCTTATACTCTCTCTACAACAAAATTAGAGATAAGGGCAAAATAGTTTCTGCTGGGTATTGAGGGGGGGGAGCGGGAGGGGGTGGAGTGGGTGGTAAGGGAGGGGGTGGGGGCAGGGGGGAGAAATGAACCAAGCCTTGTATGCACATATGAATAATAAAAGAAAAATGAAAAACATAAAAAATAAAAAAAAAAAAGAAATGTGTGCTTAATTCATTTGCCCATTTATTAATTAGAATGCTCTTTGGGTGCTTAATTTTTGGAGCTCTTTATATATTCTAGATATTAATCCTGTATCTGATGAACAATTGGCAAAGATTTTTTTTCCTGTTCTGTGGTTGTCTCTTAATTCTGGTATCTGTTTCCTTTGCTATGCAGAAGGATATGAAATTTGATGCAGTCCTGTGTCTCAATTCTTGCTCTTATTTCATGAACCATTTGGAGTCCTATTCAGAAAGATTCTGCCTAAATCTTCAAGGGCTTGCCCTGTGTTTTTCTCTAGTATTTTCAAAATTCCATGCCTTACATTAAGATCCTTTATTCATTTTAAAGTAATTTTTGTATAATGTGAGAAACAGGGTCTAGATTCAATCTTCTACTTGTAGATAGCCAGTTTTTCCAACATTATTTGGTGAAGAGACTATCATATCTTCAATGCATGTTTTAGGTGCCTTAGTCAAAAATCTCTAAGAGTTTTTAGGTTCTTTTAACTATAAAATTATGTAGTCTGCAAGTAGAGACAATACAACTTGTTCCTTTTCTATTTGTATCTCTTTTGTAACTTTTTTTCTCCCTTATTGCTTTTGTTAAGGATTCAAGCAGTTTACTGAGTAAGAGTAGAAAAGGTAGACACCCTTGTCTCATTCCTGACTTTAGAGGAAATGGTTTCTGTTTTTCCTTGTTTAGTACAATATGACTACGGGTTTATCATATGTAGCGTTTATATGTTGATATACATTCCTTCTATTCCTGGTTACTTCAGGGCTTTTATCATGAAGGGATGTTGAGTTTTATCAAATAATTTTTTGGCATCTAGTGAGATGATCATGTGACTTTTGTCCTTTATTCTGTTTTTGTGCTGTATTGTTTATTGATTTGCATATGTTGAACAATCCTTTACATCCCTGGAATCAAATCAACTGATCATGGTGTTTGATCCTTTTAATGTGTTATTGAATTCATTTTGCAAATAGTTAATTGAAAATTGTTGTATCTGTGTTCATCAAGGAAATTGTTGTGTAATTTTCTTTGTTTTTTATCTTTATCCAGTTTTGGTGTTAAGTAATACTGGCTTCCTAGCATGAGTTTAGTCAGGTTCCTTCCCTTTGTATTTTATAGAATGGCTTGAGGTGCATTGGTGTTAGCTCTTCTGTAGAGGTTTGGTAGAATTTATCAGTGATCTGTCACTGATGATCTGTGCTGGGCTTTTCTTTGTTGGGAGACTCTTTACTACTGTTCCAATTACATTAGTTAGTATAGATGTGGTTTAGTGGTTTATATTCTCTTGTTTTAATTTTGGTGGGTCATATGCATCTAGAAATTTATTAATTTCTTCTAGATTTTCCAGTTTATTAGGTTATAAACTTCTGAAATATTCCTTAATGATCTTCTGAATTTCATTTGTGTTTGTTGTGATGTACCCTTTCTCATCTCTAATTTTGTTAACTTGAATGTTCTCCCTATTTCTTTTGGTTAACTTAGCTAAGGGTTTGTCAAGCTTGTTTATCTTTTCAAATAATCAACTCAGTTTCATTGACACTATGTATCATTCTTTTATTCTTCATTTTATTAATTTCTATCCTTATCATTATTATTTCTTTCCATTTACTGCTTTCATGTTTATGTTATTATTGTTTTCCTAAGATCTTGGGTGCCTTGCTAGATTGTTTATTTAGGATCTCTCTGATTTTTTAATTTTGGCACTCATAGCTATAAACTTTCCTCTTAGCATTGCTTTTGCTCTGTCCCAATAATTATGATAAGTTGTGTTTTCATTTTCATTTGAGTCTAGGAATTTTTTAATTCCCCTCCCCCCTTCTTTATTTCTTCTCTCTCTCTCTTTCTAGTGGGACTTGGGTTTGAATTCAGGACTTCCTTTTTTTTTATTATTATTGCTGTGCTGGGGATACATTGTGACATTTACAAAATTTCTTACAATATATCATAGTTGACTTTATCCCCACCATCATTCTCCTTTATCCTCCCTCCTCTCATTCCAAACTCAGGACTTCCTGCTTGCAAAGCAGGTGCTCTACCACTTGATCCATGCCTGCAGCCCAACCCCCTTATTTCTTTAATGAACAACTGATCATTCAAAAGTGAATTGATTAGACTCCATGTGTTTGGATATCTTCTGTTGTTTCTCTGGTTCTTGATTTCTAGCTTTATTCCTTATGGTTTAATAAAATACAGGAAACTTTTTCAAATTTCTTGTATTTGTTTAGGATCTCTTTATGTTCTAACATATGATCTATTTGGAAGAAAGTTCCATGGGCTGCTGAGAAGAATGTGTATCCTGTAGCAGTTTGGTAGAATATTCTGTATATGTCAGTTTTTTCCATTTGATCTATAGTGTCATTTAATTCCTAAGACTTCTTGTTGAAATTTTTTGCCTGGATGACCTGTTTATTGGTGAACATTGGGTATTAAAAGCACCCACCATTATTGTGCTGAGTTCCATCTGTGTTTTTATGTCCAGTACTGTTTGTTTTATGAAATTGGGTATGCTGATGTTTTGGTGCATACGTTTGCAATTGCTGTATCCTCCCGATGGATCATTCCATTTATAAAAGCAAGCTTTTTTGTCTCTTCTAATTTTCACTTGAAGTCTTTTTTGTCAGATATGAGTATAGCTACTCTTGCTTAATTTTTGACTCCATTTGCTTAGAAAATATTTTTCCACCCTTTTACTATAAGCCTGGGTTTGTCTTTGCCAGCAAGGCACATTTCTTATGGACAATGTTTTTTAACCCAAACTGCCAATATATGTCTTTTGTTTATAAAAATGAGGCCATTAGAATTCAGAGTTATAATTTAAAGGTATGTAATAATCCCTCCCATTTCACGGGTTTTGTAGTGTTTGATTCTTCCTTACTCCTTGTTTGCTTATCTACTTGTCTAGTGAGATTTATTCTTTCTCACAATTTTATGAGTGTATTTATCTTCTTTTGTGTGTAACATTCCTTTAAGTATCTTCTGCAGTGCTAGTTTTGTGATCATGAATTCCTTTAGTTTTGCTTATCATAGAAGACTTGTATTTCTCCTTCAATTATGAAGGACAGATTCACTGGATACAGCATTCTAGATTAGCAACTATTTTCTCTAGGACTAGAAATATATCATTCCACACCCTCTTTTTCAAAAAAGTTTCTATTGAAAAATCTGCTGTTATTCTGAAGGGTTTGCCTTTATAGGTGACTTGGACCTTCTCTCTGTGGCTTTCAATATTCTTTGTTTGTTCTTAAGCCAAATGTTTCAATGGTAATTTGCTTTGTAGTTGTCCTTTTCTGGTTTAGTCTGTTTGGAGTCCTAAAAACCTCCTGTACCTAGATGACCATCTCGTTCTCAAGATTTCTGCTATTGAATATGTTTTCTGTGTCTTTAGCTTGCATCTCTTCTCCTGCTTCTATGCCAATGATTCTTAGTTCTTGGTCTCTTAATACTGTTCCAGAGGTCTTCCATTCATACTTCTTTATGTTTTCCTTCATCTTCATTTGAATGTTCTAATACATATACCTTGTCTTTAAGCCCTGATATTCTGTCTTAAACTAGATCCAATCTGTGAACTTCCAACTGATTTTTTTTGTAATTTGACTTATTGAGCTTTTCATTTCCAGAAGTTCAGTTTGATTTTTTTCACAAGTTCTATGTCTTGTTCAATGTCTCTTTCATGACCTGCAATGCCTTCTGTGTTATATTCAGCACTTTAGTGTTCTTTGTACTCATCCTGGCATTTATTCATGTCCTCTTTAATTTTATTGGTCATTCTTACAATATTTTTGAATTCTTTGTCTGAAATTTCATACATTTCACTATCATTAGAATTTATTACTGTGGAGATTTTTTAGTTTTGGAGGAGCAATATTGCATTGTTTTACGTATTTCTTGTGTTCCTGAATTGGGATTTCTGCATCTGAGGATAAGTCATTGGTTGAAGGTTTTAATAACCTGCAGTCTTTCCGTGAAGTAGTCTTTGTGTTCAGGCAGGACTGTGTAGTGCCTGGGTTGAGGTGCTATTTTTCACCACTGGATTGGGGGATGGCCCAGTAACCATGCATTAGCCCACATACTCAGGATACCCAGACCTGATCCTCAGCACTGCCCAGATCAAGAAAAACTAGCTGGAGTCTCTTACAGAAGGGGTTGGTTGTCTGCTTTTGACCTGCTTTCCCTATAGCAGTTTTCCTTCTGCGAAGACACTGATGGTAACAGGGATGTTTACAGCAGCACGTGGGTCAGGCAGGTTCCCACTTGCTCTTCAAGATTCCTTGTTTGTGTCCCAGGGGTAACAAGTGTTCAAGTGTAAGAGTGATCCCCAAATGCATCACAAATTTGTGGGGGGAGCAAACACAGCATTGAGTTCTGAAGTCTAGGGGAGCCCTTAGGGACCTAGGCACACAAGTTCTAGACATAGAACTTGTGAAAGTCTCATTACTTTCAGGCCCCACCAAGTACTTCACCTCCCATTGCAGGGAAGAGAATATAGAAGTCATATGACTGGATTCAGTGCTCTTAGACCCACCTAGAGCAAACATGCAGGGATGAAGTTCCCAGAGGTAGGACTCAGTGCTTTCAGAATCTGCATAGTAGTTTGCCTTGCTGGGGATTGGAGGGGAGGGAGACTATGGAAATCATGTAATTTGGAAGGCCTGGGTTTGGGATTCTCATACCTGCCTGACAGCAAACACAAACTAGGATGAAGTTCTCAGAACCAAAACTCAGAACTTTCAGACCCTGCCTAGCATTTCACCTCCCTGTGGGAAGAGAGGAGGCTCTGAAAATCATATGGTTTGGAAGGCCTGTACTTCAGGCATTCAGACCTGCCTGGCAGCAAATACACACTGTGATGCAGTTCTTCAAGGTGTGCCTTGCTACTTTCAGGCTCTGCCCAGAAGTTCACCTCCCTATGGGTAGAAAGAGACTGTGGATATCACGTAATTCAAGGGGGGGGTCTGGGCTCAGGGCCCTCAGACCCACCTAGTAGCCAACACATGCAGTCAGGACATAGGCTTTGGAGGCTGTACTAAGCCAGTCACAGGCTAGGTGCTTTGTTTCTTCCATGACCCTTAGGATATGGGACTTGCTCTTTGCCAGGGAGGGGGAGGGGACTGTAACTACTGTGCCCTTTACTGCTGCAGCTCCCAACTGGTTGAACTTTGCTGTAGGACCACATCATACCCTCTTCCTCTCTATGATCACCTCTCATGGCCATCTGCTACCCAGACAGTGTGGCAGGGTGCTCCAAGACTCCCTGAGCCATGATTGCTTCTTATCTTCAAGCCCCCGGAGTATCTCAGTCTCAAACAATAGACCCTCTCTCGAGATGGCATCTTTCTTCAGCACTCAGAGATGAATGGAGCAACAGAATGTCTTTCTTCACCAAGGCTAGCTTTCTACACTGAAGTCAGACTCACCAAATCTCCACACTGCATGTAAGGCTTGCAGGATATGTGGACTTATCTTGCAGCAAGGTTTGCCAGTCTGTTGCCAAGGCTGTCTGGCTTACCTTGTGATTGTGTCTTCAGATTCCCCTTCCCCTCCTGGGGAGCTGGGTAAGGGCTTGGGATCTTTGCTGCTTTTCTCTGTTGCCTGTTTCTCAGTGCTTTTATGCTATTCTCCTACCTCTTTCATGATTCCTGATGCCCTTCTCTTTCTCTTTCAGAATATTGTCTCTCTTATGTTACCAGACCCTTCTCTTTGATGGAGTCAAAACAGTGGATACTTCTAATCCCTCTCACAAAGAAACTCTTAGTGCAATTGGCATAAATAGTGTCCCTGAAAAATCCATGTCCATACAAATCTCAGAATGTGACTTTATTTGGAAATAGGGATTTTGCACATGTAATTAGTTAAATTAATACGAGGTTATACTGAATTGAAGTGGGCTGTAAATCCAGTGACTGGTGTCCTTGTTAAAAGGATATATAAAGACAAAGGCAGAGGTTGGAGTTGTGCTGAAACAAGTCAAGAAATATCAAATATTGCAGGCAACCAGAAGAAGCTAAGAGAGACCCAGGGATGGTTTCCTCCTCAGAACCTCCAGAAGGAACCAACCCAGCTAACACCTTAATCTTAGACTTCTGATCTTCTGTAGTCTGTAAAGAATTTCTCTTATTTTAAGCCACCTGGAAAATGGTTGTCAGCCCTAGGAAACTAATAGAGCAACTAAGAAAAACTATGTTTAAATTATGTTAAAATTTTCTCAGGTGTCTTTTAACTACCTCAAACATCTCAAGCTAGTGTAATGGCTAGAAGAATCATTCTTAGTGATCTTCATGATATTTGTACCATCCATAAAGAAAAGAACTCTATACAAATTTCAAGACCTTAGAAAAGTTTGGTTTCTCTATACTGTAAACAGTTTACTTAATTATATAATTCTTTCTTATTCCCAGTGACAAAACAATCATTTTTTACAATGAATTTTCTTTCTATCTAAGGTTATTTTCCTTGTCCAGTCTTGAGGAACTTGATATTTCCTACAATGAAATTACTTCTATTCCCAGTGAAATCCAGAAACTCAGGTATTTTTTGAAGTAATAAGTACACAGAAAGGTGTATGTCCCATTAGGGATAATTGGAAATGATAGTGATGAAAAACATTGAGTTATTTATTCATTTAATAGCCATAAACTATAACAAGTGAAGTGTGAGAAGTTTATAAAAATGTAACTTTTTTTAGTACGGGAGTTTGAACTCAGGGCCTTACACTTGCTAGGCAAGCACTCTACCACTTGAACCACTCTATCAGCCTATAAAAATGTAATTTGAATGATTTGTGTACAGTGTTTTTAAGATCTAATATCGTCAATAATTATTTGAATGACAATATTATGACTGTTTAATAGAATAACAAGATACTTTTGTCCATTTTTCTGTGTGGGTACTTATGGCTCCCATCCATTTAGTTAGAATTTTTTTGAATAAGTAAGCATATACATATATAAATTTCTCAAAATACACAATGTAATTATAGTGCTAAACTCTAATCCTTTATCACATTAATAAAAATGGCTGACAGTCATCTGAGTCTTTCTATGTCAACACCATGCTGTTTTGGCTATGATTTTAGAATAGTAACTACTAGGGAGGATATTTTTCAATAACAATCTCTTGAGTGTTCTCTTTATTTTTATTAGCATATATTAATTGTACAAAGGGGTTTCATTGTGATATTTCCATGCATGTATATGATAAAATTCACCACTCTATTACTCTTTATTGTACCTCCCCCCTTTAAAAATTTTTTATGGATTTCATTATTCTGTTTTCATACATGTGGTTGAAGTAACTGATGTTATATTTATCCCTTCACCCTCTCTTTTAGCCCTCCTCCCTCCTGATGGTTCCCACTCCCCCAAACAGACCCCATTTTACTCTTAAAACAATCATTTTACTTTGGGTTTTATTTTCCACATATGAGATAAAGCATATGATAGCTGTCTTTCTCAGTCAGGCTTATTATGATGCTCTCTAGTTCAACTCATTTTTCTGTAAATGGCATAATTTAATTCTACTTCATAGCTGAATAGTGCTCCATTGTGTATATTATGCCCCATTTGCTTGATCCATTCATTGGTTGATAGGCACATAGATTGATTCCATAGTTGTGCTATTGCGAATAGTGTTGATATGAACATGGGTATGCAGTATCTTTATTGTATGCCAACTTACATCCTTTTCAATACATGCCCAAGAAAGATATAGCAGGATCATATGGTAGGTTTTTAAGGAACCTCCATACTGATTCCCATAGTGGCTGCAGCAATTTACATTCCACCAACAGTGGAATCCTTGCCAGCATTTTCTGTTTGTTTTCTTGATGGTTGGCATTCTGACTAGGTTGAGATGAGATCTCAGTTTAGGTTTGAGTGATTGCATTTCCTTTATGACTAAGGATCTTGAGCATTTCTCCGTGTATTTACTGGCCGTTTATACTTCTTATGGTCACTATCTGTTCAATTAGTTTACCCATTTATGAACTGGGTAGTTTGTTCTTTGGTGTTTAATTTTTGGAGCTCTTTACATATTCTGAATATTAATCCTTTATCCAATGAACAACTGACAAAGATTTTCTCCCATTCTGTAGGTTGTCTCTTAATTCTGCTATCTGTTTCCTTTTCTTTGCAGAAGGATATGAAATTTGATGCAATCCCATTTCTCAATTCTTGCTGTTATTTCCTGAGCAATTGGAGTCCCATTCAGAGAGGTATACCTATGCCTAAATCTTCAAGGACTTTGCTAGGTTTTCTTCTAGTAGTTTCAAAGTTTCATTCCTTACATTAATATGTTTGATTCATCTTAAACTAATTTTTGCATAGAGTGTGAAACAGGGGTGTAGCTTCATTCTTCTACATGTAGATACCCAGATTTCCCAACACCATTTGGTGAAGAGGCTATCATTTCTTCAATGCATACTTTTGGTGCCTTTGTCAAAAATCAGATGGATAGCTGTGTGGGTTTATTTCTGGATCTTACATTCTATTCCATTGGTCTCTGTGTCTGTTCTGTGCCAGTGCCATGCTGTTTTTGTGAATTTGTCTATGTAGTATAATTTGAGGTCCATTATTATGATAACTCTATCATTGTTCTTTTTCTCAGGATTGCTTTGGCTATTCAGGGTCTTTTGTGTTTCCATGTGAATTTTAGGATTGACTTTTCTATTTTTGTGAGAAAGAAACATTTGAATTTTTATGGAGATTAAGTGAATCTGAAGATTACTTTCAGTAGTATAGCCATTTTCCACAGTATCAATTCTGCCAGTCTATGAACGTGATAGGGCTTTATTTTTGTATAATATTTAATTTTATTTGTAATTATCATACATCAATAATATAAGGGGATTTCATTATGATTATTCCCTACATGTGTACAGTGTACCTTAAAGAAGTACACCCCTTCATGGGACTTCCACAACTCTCCTTGTGTCTTCTTGAATTTTCTTCCTAAACGTTTTATAGTTTTCATTGTAGAGGTCTTTCACTTTCTTAGTAAGTTTATTCCTAGCTATTCAATTTTTTTAGGTCATTGTGAATGTGATTGTTTCCTTGATTTTTTTTTCTCAGTCTGTTCCCTATTAGTATATAGAAAAGCCAACTGCTTTTATATCTCAATTTTGTATCCTGCTACTTTGCTGAAAGTGCTTTTTGGGCATAAGAGTTTTTTCCTATCTGTATCAGTTCCATTTCTTTCTCTTCTCTATTGTACTGGCTAAGGATTGAATAAGAGTGGGGGAAGTGGATAACCTTGTTTCACTCCTGACTTTAGAGAGAATGGTTTTCCTTTTCCCGCATTTAGTGCAATATGGCTATGGGTTTATCATATACAGCTTTTCTATGTTGATATATGCTTTTTCTATTCCTGGTTACTTCAGGGCTTTTATATCATGAAGAGATGTTGACTTTTGTCAAAGGTTTGTTCAGCATCCATTGAGATGATTACGTGATTTTTTTCCCTTTATTGTGTTTATGTGCTATATCATGTTTATTGATTTGCATATGTTGGACCATCCTTGCATCCCTGGAATGAAACCAAGTTGATATGGCATATAATTTTTAATTTGTTGTTGAATTCAGTTTAAAAATATTTAATTGAGAATTGTTGCTTTTTTGTTGCTATATCCTTATATAGTTTTAGTATCAGGGTTACACTGATTTCATAGAATGAGTTTGGTAGTATTCCTCCTGTTTATGTATTATGGAACAATTTAAAGAGCATTAGTGTTAGTTCTATTTTAAAGGTCTGGTAGAATTTAGCAATGAATCTGTCCTGTGCTGAGCTTTTCTTTGTTGGGAGCCAGGTTATTACTGTTTAATTACGTTACTTGTTATAGATTTGTTTAAGTAGTCTATAGTCTCTTGTTTCAATTTTGGTAGGTCATATGCACTTAAAAATTTATTATTTCTTCCAGTTCACCAGAATGTGAGTTTTCAGTGAGTTCCCTAATGATTCCCTTTATTTCATCAACATTTGTTGTGATGTTCCCTTTCTCATCTTTAGTTATATTAATTTGAGTCCTAACTCTCTTTCTCTTGGTTAGTTTGGCTAAGGATTTGCCAATTTTGTGTTTCATCGACTCTTTGTATTATTCTTTTGATCTTCATTTTGTTAATTTCTGCCCTGATCTTTATTATTTCCTTCCATCTACCTCTTCTGGTTTGTCTTATTATTGTTTTTCTAATATCTTGAGGTACATTGTTAGATTTTTTATTTGAGATCTGTCTCATATTTTAATGTAGCCACACATAGCTAAAACATTCCTCTTAGCACTGCTTGTTCTGTCCCAAAGGTTCTGATAGGTTGTGTTTTCATTTTCATTTGATTCTAGAACTTTTTTTATCCTTCACCCTTATTTCCTTGATGACCCACTGATCATTCAAGAGTAATTTGTCCAGTCTCCATATGTTTGGGTATTTCCTGTTGTTTTCTTTGTTACTGATTTCTAATTTTACTCTATTGTGGTCTGATAAGATACAAGAAATTATTTTAATTTTCTTGCTTTGTGATCTATTTGGGAGAAAGCTCTATGGGCTGCTGAGAAGAATGTGTATCCTGTGGCTGTTGGGTGGAATATTCTGTAGATGTCTTTTAAGTCTATTTGATTTTTTATGCCATTTAATTCTGAAGCTTCCTTGTGGGCTTTTTGTCTGGATGTTCTATTAGTAAAAGTTGCATATTAAAAGCACCCACTATTATGCTGAGGTCTAGCTTGTTTTTATATCTAGTAGTGTTTGCTTTATGAAATTTCATGTACTGATATTTGTTTCTAATTATTACATCCTCCTGATAGATTATTCCCTTTATTGATATAATGTGACCTTCTTTGTCTCTTCTGACTAATTTTGGTTTGAAATCTGCTTTGTTAGATATGAGTAGAGCTACTCCTGCTTGATTTCTGGCTCCATTTGCTTGGAAAATCTTTTTCCATTCTTTCACTTTAACCTTGTGTTTATCTTTGCCATCGAGGTGCATTTCTTGTAGGCAACAAATGGTTGGATCTTGTTTTTTAATCTAATCTGTGTGTTTTCATTGGAGAATTGAGACCATTGGCATTCAGACTTTTTATTAAAAGTTATGTGGTGATTTCTGCCATTTTGTTGTGTTTAGAGTTGTTTTTGATCTTCCTACTCCTAATTTTCTGTGTATTCATCTAGTAAGATTTATTTTTTCCCCATTTTCATGATTGTATTTATTTTCTTTCCCTGTCCATAACATTCCTTTAAGTATCTTCTGCAGCACTGGTTTTGTAGAAATGAATTCCTTTAGTTTTTGTTTATCATGGGATATTTTAATCTGTTTCAATTATGAAAGATAGCTTTGCTGAATAGAATAATCTAGGTTGAGAGTTATTTTCTTTCTTTTTTGTGGTACTTGGGTTTGAAATCAGTCTCACGCTTGCTAAGTAGGTGCTCTACCACTTGAGCCACTCCACCAGCCCTTTTTTGTGTTGGGTATTTTTGAAATAGTGTCTCACACACTATTTGCTGGGGCAAGCCTCAAACTGCAATCCTCCTAGAATTGTAGGTGTGCCTGGTAGGAGAATCATTCCATGCCCTCCTTCTTTTAAAGTTTCTGTTGAGAAATCTACTGTTATTTTGATGGAGTTGCCTTTTTAGGTGACTGGCACTTTTCTCTTGTGGTGTACAATATTCTTTTCTTGTTTTGTGTGCATAATGTTTTTAAATAATATGATGTCTGCTCTTGTCTGTTTGGAGATTTAAAAGCCTCCTGTATCTGGATGATCATCTTTCTCAATTTTGGGATTTTTCTGCTCTTACTTTATTGAATATGGTTTATATGCCTTTAGTTACATTCTTCTATATCTCTAGATTCTTAGTTCTTGGTCTCTTAATGCTGTTCCATTTGTATATCTTTATTTTTTTCTTCATCTTCATCTGAGTGTTCTAATACATATGCCTGTCTTCAAGTCCTGATATTCTGTCTTCAACTAAATCCAGTCTGTTTGTGAGCTTTAACTCAGGTTTTTGACTTATTGAGCTATTCCTTTCCAGAATTTCAGTTTTATTTTTTCATAAATTCTACATCTTGTTAAATTTCTTTTTTATGACTGAATTGTCTTGTTTGTTACATCTAGCTCTTTATTTGAGTTCTCCTGGATTTCATTCAGGTATTTACTCATGCCCTATTTAATCCCATTTATCTTTCTTGTAATCATATTTTTTAATTCTTTGAGATTTCATTTGCTACACTATCAGTATTTATTACTGTCAAATTGTTGAGTTTTTTTCATATTTCTTGCATCTCTCATTGATATTTGCACATCTTAGTATAAGTCATTGGTTGGAACTTCTAATTGCCTGTAGTCTTCTAGCTTAGGTATTCTCAATATTAGGGAGGACTGAATAGTGTCTGGTTTGATGTGCCATTTCTCACAGTTTACTTGGAGGTACAGCTCAACAATGAGAAGATCACCAACTAAAACCCAAATCAGATATTTAAAGAAAGTGAAACATAATCTACACTCCAGCAAGATTTTACCTATAGGACTAGTGTTCTAGGGAACATTACTTTGCAAATTATTGAAAATATACCAGTTAATAATTAGGTAGTAAAATGAGTGGAAAGTGAGGGAAGGAAAAAGGAAGTAGGAAGTTGGGTGGGGGGAAGCATATGGACGAAAGTGTATCAAATAATAGTGTTTGACAACACAGTATAATTAGTGCAAAGCCAATATAGTCAAGAAGGAAGAATAGAAAAGAATGAAAATTTTAAAAACTGAAACATTTTAAAATGAAAATTTAAAGCATTAATACTTCTCACTTGGTGAGGAGAAGCCATGCTCCATCTGTGTAGTAGGTGTTTACCTCGTATCTCTGGCCCTCTGAGCCTGTCAGTGGCTCTCTCATAGTGTTTGATATGGGCTCGCCTACATCAAATTTTAAATGATTTTAAAATTTTAAATAAGTACAAACTTGACATTTTAGTTGTAATTGTCATTTAACAAAATTTTGAAGAATTTATATTTTTAATATAATAAATTTTTCCATTCTAAAATGTATTTTGTATTTTTAATTTTTTCAGATCTTATTTTATGTTCTTCATAAAAATTTGTGACTCACTTCATTCCTGTTTCAACAACCTTTCTAAGCGTTTTGTAATTGTGTTCCTATTAGAAACATTTCTCTTCTTTCTATTTTTATGGTAGTGGGGCTTGAACTCAGGGCCTGTGCTTACTAGGCAGGCACTCAGCTACTTGAGCCACCTCAGGCCTTTTTATGGTTGCTTATTTTAGAATAAGGTCTTGTGTTTATGCCTGGACCAGCCTGGACCTCGATCCTCCTATTTACACTTCCTGAATACCTGTTATTACAGGTGTATCCCACTGTGTCTAGCTATTTGTTGAGATGGGGTCTTATTTTTTGCCTAGGCTGGCCTCAAATGGTGATCCTCCCCATCTCCACTTCCCAAGTAGCTGTGATTACAAGTGTGAGCCATTGTACCCAGCTTCTTATTTCTTAAATACCTTTCCTAAGTGTTTTATAATTGTGCAGCTGCTAAGAACAACTGCTATTTCTGCTTAAATTATCTATTTTGGTGGTATTAGGATTTGAACTCAGGGACTTGCATTTGCTATGCAGATGCTTAATACTTAAGCTACACCATTTTTACCTTAGTTATCTTTCAGCTGGGGTCTTTTTTGCATGGGGGCAGCCTCAGACCAAGATCTTCCTATCCCTTCCTCTTGTATAACTAGAATTACAGGCATTCCTGACCTGTTTTTAGAATAGTGTCTCACTAACATTTTTTTCCTGGCTGACTTCAAACCATGAACCTCCTATCTCTGCATCTCACATAGCTGGAATTACAGGTATGCACCATCACACTCTGCTCTTATTTCCAACTTTAGCTGATTATTGCCAGTGCATAATAGGGAAAGGCTGTATATTTCTTTAATATAATTTAATATCATGTAATCAAATTCTCTTATTAATTCTTTCTGAGTTTTCTTTGCTTGAGCTGATTGATTTTCTAAGGACATAATCTTATCTTCAGCAAAATGATTTTTTAATATTTATATCAATTACTTGATTTCTCATGTGACATCTTTATATTTTAATGGAATTTATCCAATTCATATTTATTATGAATGACATATTTAATTTCTGCTTTCCATTTTACCTTGTATTTGCTATTCTTTTCTTTTTCTTTTTTTGCCTTTTTTCTTTTTTTGCTCAGAATAGTATTTCCTATTTGTTCTCTTTTTCCCTCCCTGGTTAACTTTGGAGTTTTATAATGTTTTCTTAATCTGTTCCTGGCCATCTTTCTTTTTCCAAAATTCATAATCAAACACATATTTCCTTAATATTGTATACCACACCCCACCATGATGGTCTGCTTCCCCACTGCTACCTCCACCAAAACTTGAGACTTAGATTACTTTCCTTTTCTCACTTTCCCTCCAAACTCACCTGTGGTCAAAGCTCAGTCAAAATCCACAAACACAGGAAGATGCCAGTTCTCTCCAAATAGAGCCTGATGTCATGCTTACATTTACATGACCACGAAAGGTCCAGTAGTCCCACTGTGATTGAATAATCCAGGCCCAGTGACTTCCTCCTAGCCTCATTGTTTTTAAATACCCCATTTATTCGTATTTTAGTATTGTTAGCAAGTCACAATTATAGAACATAATTGTGGGGCTCTGAGATCTGAGATTAGACCGTCCAGGAGAGGTCAGAGGCCCCTGCTGCTCTCTACTAAAGTCCATGTATCAGCCTGGCCAACTATAATGTGTTTGACAAGTTGTCTTCGATTTGATTTTTATATGTCCTTCATGAACAGACACTTGTCTGTCTGCTTATAGCACTAATTAGAAAGAAGATAAGTGACTAAAGAAAACAATACTGAGACAAGTGAAAATGAGAAAATCAGACATGCTTCTTTTTAAATACAGGAGCAAGGATTATAAGAAGCAATTGACACAGTAGAAACTAAATGGACCCGGGTGTTAAAAGTCAAAGTATAAAATAATGCATAAGACATTTTGATCAGATAAAATTGTACTGTTTTTATTAGGCTTGAATGAAAAACTGTATATTTGTGTTCAATTTGTCTATGAAAACATTTTTCTGTATATCATCATACCATACTATATTCATTTATCTCTCTGTGTTTGTGGATTTTGACTATGCTACTCGCACAAATGCTCTTATTTACATTATAATATATTGGTTCAGTTGTTTTATAAGTAAATTCTCTTTATTCTAAGGAAATATTGAAATACATGTTTTATTGCAACTAAGTTTGATACCAATTTTCAAGAACCCTGGAGCAGAATTTTACTTCAATATTATAAATTAGGTTGATATCTTTTAAAATGTGGTTTCCTTTATTTACAGATCACTTGACAAACTGACTATTGATGGGAATTACATGACTTCTTTACCACCTGCAATTTTAAGGCTTAACTTGACAAAAATTCACTTAGAGAATACTTATACTCATCATACTCTTTGGGCAGAGAATTCTTTGAATAGTCCTCTACAACTTACTCACATTATTGCTTTGTTCATTATCAAGAATAACCTATGTCGATTTTACGATGTAATCTCAGCAAAAATTCAAAAGTTACTAAAAAGGTGAGTAAATTCTAAGGTGCTTTTAACCAAAGCACACTTTTGAGTATTTAAAAATGTATTTAAAATCTTTCATAAGTCTTTTTATGAATTATAAGGACCCAGAAGTGTTTTTTTTTTAAATTGTTTATTTCTAGGGGAAAATGTTTTATTGCATTCTAACTTGATAGAGATCAGGAACAGAGCAGACATACATAGGGCAACTTCTCCCCATCATGAATGGATGACCAGATTGGGAGTCATTACTGATAGAGGTCTTAAACTCCACTTACTTACAGTCCACTCACATCTGTCTCTTATTTCCTTCAGATGGTATGAAACCATTTTTCCTTACATATCCATCATCAGTGCTCAGACTATTGATTTAACAAATATTTGTTGTATGCCTATGTAAAATGTTTTCCCAGGAGCATATAAATTATCAGTATTGATTCAATAAAAGACAGATGCTATATTGTGGATCTTGAATGTCCCCCAAAAGCTCAAGTCATATGTTAAAGCCTTGGTCTCCTGGGTAGTGCTGTTGGATAGGAGGTGGAACCATTAAGAGGTGGGGCCTAGTAAGTGGTCTTTAGGTCTTGGGGGCATGCCCTTGAAGAGGATTGTAGAATTCCAGTCCCTTCCTCTTTCTCTTTGGCTTCTTGGCCATGAGTAAGTGGCTTTGCTCTGCCACCCACTCCTACCGTGGTGTGCTGCCTCACCACAGGCCAAAACAATAGGGCCAGTCAATCATGGACTGGAATCTCCCAAACTTCAAGTCCAAATAAACCTTTCTCTTTATAAGTTGATTGTCTCAAGTATTCATAATAGTGATAGGAAGCTGACTAACACAGCAGACAACCAGAACAAACTAATAACCATTGGAGAAACTGGGAAAAGTGATGAAAGATCCACCAAAAAAACCAAATCAGGCCCAGAAGTTTTCAGTATCAATATATTGTGGTATCGATGCTCATGGAATTTTATTGCACATGACAAAGTAAAACAAAATGTCTCCAAGGGAAAAACATTCCTTAAAGTATTAAGTGATAAGAATTTAAGGATTGATTAGGTGGTAAACAGATGTGGGCACAGAAGATTTGGATTCACCTGCCAGAAACATCCTCAATTTAGACAGCAAAGATTCCAGAAAATTAAGTTCAAATGAATATTGTCCCATAATTCAAAGAAATCAAATAACATGAGAAAACAATCCACCAAGAATAAAAGTCAGCAAAAACAATTAACAGATACGAATCTCTGAGAATCTAAGATACTAGTACAAAATAACTTTAAGTGTTTTAATAATTAAAATATAGTTAAAAATAGTTAAGGAATAAGAGATCACCAATATGACCAGGAAAATATGAAAAAGAAATTTTAAATGAAACAAAAGTCTAGACACTAAAAAATGCCATCATTGACATTAACTTGTTGCACAGATTAATAGCAGGTGATATACACATGGAGAGAAATGTCTGGGAATTATAGTGAATATAGTGATAGGAGGTAAAAAGGCATGAACAAAAAAGAAAAAGACATAATATGCTCTTGGAAAGCAGGAACTGAGAATGGTGGGAGTCATGTGAAGGCAAAGTTAGTTACAGGGATGATAATTGAAGGCTTAATGTGCACCAGAAAGAGAACGGTAAATGAAATTATAGTATGTCCATACTATGGAACATAATTATGTTATTAATAAGAATGGAGTCAAACAAAAATATATCAACATGGAAAGTTGCTCAAGACATTTGTTAAATCAGAAGAGCAAATAGTACAAAGTGAGGGAGCACACATATGAAAGAGGTTTAATTCACTTAAGAAATAGTCATGTGTCTGGGAGCTGGAGGGTACAATCCACACCATGAGCTTTAGTTATTCTGGAAAGGGGAGTTACACTGGCTGAATGCAGAATAAGGAGGAATTTCTGTTTACTTATACACTATTTAGAAATTTCACAAGGACAGGTTCTCATGTAAAAGTGACTCAAGAGCCAGGTGCCAGTGACTCATGCCTGTAATCCTACCTACTTGGGAGGCTGAGATAAGAGGACTGTGGTTTGAGGCCAGCTTGGGCAAAAAGTTCACAAGACCCCATCTCAACCAATAGCTTGGGTCTAGTGATACGCACCTATCATCCCAGGCTATGCAGGAGACTGAGATCAGGAGGATCATGGTTCCAGGCAAGTAAAGTTTGCAAGATGCCATCTCAGTGAAAGAAAGCTGGGCATAGTGGTGCACACCTACCATTCAAGTACTAAAGGAAGCATGAAATAGGAGGATCAAGGTCCAGGCCAGCCTGAGCAAAAAGTGAAACCCTGTGTCCAAAATAGCCAGAGCAAAAAAGACTGGAGGTGTGGCTCAAGCTGTAGAGCATATGCCTAGCAAGCATGATGCTTCAGTACTGCATTAAAAAAAAGTGTGACTCAAGTGAGTTGTAAGTAAAAGAGGCCAGAGAAGGAGAAGGAGGGATTACAAATACTGCTGGGAAAATAATGGTTTGATGTGATGGGTATGGAGTGTCAGTGTGAGAAAATAAAAACATATTTGAGATGGATGTTGGTGATGGTTACACAAAAATATTAACTATACCCCTAAAATAGGTAAAAGGACCAAATTTTATTTTAAATATATATATACAATTTTTAGCAGAGAAAAATACACACACACGTACATATATAGATATACACACACATACACACACATATACACACACACATGTATATAACAAATGGAGCTTAAAGAACTCCAAGGGAACAGAGTCAGGACAGAGAGTAGATACATATACTTTTGTTTTATAAAACATAATTGTATTATACATATATTGACCTTATTGTTTCGCTCTGTTAGCATTTCATTTTTCACTTGATGGTAAGTGCCTCGTCTAAATGATAAACTCAATGGAGATCAAGGTCATATTCTATAGAACTTTGAGTTTCACATAGCATCAGTCACAGTGTTTTCACTTTAGTAGACACTTATTAAATACTGACTTGATGTTTCTTCCACATCAGCACATCCAACTGTGATTGGTGTCATGGTGCCATGTTTGGTGAAGGTTTGCGTATCATCCGATCCTGCGATATTTTTGGAGCATCACAGCTTCCTATTATGTTTCATGTCTGTTCTCCTCCCTGCTATATGAAAATGAAGGAAAGCACTTTCATTTTTGAAGGTTTGCCACCTAGAAGAATATCTCTAAATATGGACTGGACAAAAGACAGAAAATACAGTGATATATCCTACCTGAAAAGCCATTAATGCTTCTGCATTAGTAATTCATCTCTGAGAACAGGTACTAAATAGAAGACATAGAATCTTCTCATATGATTCTCTTTGTAATCATAACTCCTTATGAAAATTTGTGATTGTTAGGAATTTGTTGCAGAATAATTCCTCAAGAAGGATCAGTGAGGGCCTTTGATTTCAATGAAGATCTGGAAAGTTTTTCAGAGCATGTTGACTATAGAAAAAAAGTGCTCAAATCTTTTGCAGAAAGAATTGTGTCTTACATCTGGTCTTTCATGGATCCATACTAAATGACAAGACAGCATTTCAAAGTTGTCTCTGAGGTTGGTACTACATATGGCTTCAATGTTCCACACTCAACTACTCAATGTTATTTTGTCCATTCCTGTGCAAGTCTGTCCGGTGCCAACCATCTCAGTTACTTTACTTTCAGAAATAAAAGATTTATTCCAGACTAGTTTTTAGTTGTTTTAATTCATATTCATTTCCCAAGCAACTGGTACAGTCAGGCATAGTGGTACATGGCTGCAATCTACAATCCCAGCAATCAGGAGGCAGAGGCAGGAAGCCTGCCCAGGTCAGTTGGGACTACATAATGAGACCCTGTCTCAAAAAAACAACAGCAGCCAACAGCATCAAACAAACAGGAAAGAAAACTCATAAAATTTCCAATGGCTACCTTGACCTTCATCATACAAAGCTGAGGTACCGGCCATTAGCCTGATTGCATAGGCTAGCATGGCCTTCAGGGATAGCACAAGAAAACAGAGTAGAATTTACAATATTACATTGCAAAGAAACATACCTAGGGTGAGCTTGAGACTTAAAGAATTAATTTTGATAAGAGGAAGGAGATAAAACATTTTGATATAGCAATTTTAGATGGCACAGGATTGTTTCATGTGTGGCATATTTTTAATGTACAGTTAATTTAAATATAAAATATTGCTAATTAAACTCAATAAAATGAAATAATTTAAATTTACACAGTTATCTTATTATTAGAGAATGTCAGAAAATGTAAATTATGTCAGGTTTGTGTGTACAATTGAATAACAAAGATAAAATGATGAGGCAAGATAATATTTTCTGACTATTGAATTCAAAAATTAGAATACTTAACATTCTTTTCCTTAAAATTCAGCTTGATTTTAAGTGGATATAGACAAAATTAGCTTTAGTATACACTGTATTCCCTAGCAAGATAAAAAAATTATTTATAATATAAGTAACTACCATATCACATATGTAATACAGAAGGGTATATTTATATAGCACCTTAACAAATTAGTTCATTACAAGTGTAATATACCCATAATTAGAAAACAAGATAAAAATAAAATGAAGACTGAGTGGCTTATAGCCTATTAATGCCCACCATTGCCTCTGAAATATTTCTTGGGTAAAAAATATTTATTTATTCAGAGAATAATAGGTTTTAGCTTGAGTACCTGGGTGATGCCATATTTAAAGAGAGAATAAATAAGAAATAATAGGTTTCAAAATATCTTAGAGGTTTCAGAATATCTTAGAGAGATTTCAGAGAAACAAATAGAGAGAGAGAATGGGAAGAAGTAAGAAACATTCTTGGAATCCAATCCCATATGGTCAGTAGAAACTTGGAATCTCACAGACCTCTTAGAGATGCACAAATAAAGTAACATATAGTGTACTTTTCAATATGAACATTAAGACATACTTACTATATAAATATTTTTAAAAATACAACTAAACCTAATAATCTAATGCCACCACCCAATAAAACACAGAGATAATTATTTTGATATGTGTGTGTGTATATACACATTTATATAACATATTACTGTTTTTAATGGAATTATCTGTTTCATACCACACTACAAATTAAGGTCCAATTTTAGACCTAAGGTTCTAAGGTTCTATCTATCTGTCTGTCTATCTATCTATCTATCTATCTAATCTACCTATCCTCTCCCTCTCTCTCTCTATCAGCAACCTTTTTTTTTTTTTTAAAGAGTTGCCTCAGACCCAGATAGCAAGAATGGCTAGTGATAATTCCAGGTTCTCTGCAGCCTCAGAGAAAAACAAACCATCTTCCCAACTGTGACTGTAAAATATACTAGGAATGATTTCCATTGGCTCAATTTGGGTCACATGTTCACTCATATGCAAACAAATCATTACAGCTTCATGGATGGAACACTTTGGCCCACCTGAGTCACATGATCATCTCCAAAACTGGGAAAGGCAGAATTAGCTCCTCCCAGAACACATGAAATAGTCTCCACAAGAAAGAATAGTTCAGGAACTGAAAACTGGGGGGAAGGAAAAGGGTTTTAGGCAGCAAAAATCTAGATCAGAAGCCTCTAAACTTCCTAACATGAAATGAGCTGTTAACAAGTAACAATAACAAGAAATGAACTAAGTGCTTAAATAGCTACAGCAGTCAAAATTAAATATATGTATTTTGTCATAATTCTAAGAATTTCTTGCCCAAAAATATTTGCAGATGTGTGCAGAAAACATATTCAAGGATATTTACTACAAAAATATTTTACAATTAAAAATCTGAAAAAAATTTAAATTTTCATTAATAGAGAAATGGTTAAATATGGAAACCCATATAGGCAATGACATTCAGCTACCTAAAAAATTAACTCTGTTGCCCCTGACATGGAAAAATATAAAGTTTTTTTTAAAAATATTTACTAAGTAAAATAATCACACAATTCACAATTCAAAATGCACAAAAGAAAATACCATAAAAATTCTTTCCATTCCATTCCCTTTCCATTCCATTTCCTTTCTCATAGGTAACAAATGATATGAATCCTTTTGTGTTTTTCCAGGATCATTTATGCCTATGCAGGCTAATATATAAATGTTTCTCCCTTACTTGTGTAAAATTAGAATAATATTCTAATTCTGCACCTTTTCATTTACTATTGTGCTATTCAATAGCCCCTCAGCAGAACAATGTATCATTAGTAATATTCTTTTATATAGTTTCTTATACAGTTTTGTTCCATTGAGCAACATATATACAGAAAGTCTGCCTTGTTCTCAAATTTTAACACGTTGTTTTGACCAAGTGTGTTAACTGCAAAAATCAAACATTCTTAATTCACACATTCCGCAGCTCAGTTGATGCAGAGCAACTCTCAGTCAGCCCGTGTTATTGTCAGTTGTGTTTAAATCATTGGGTGATCTGCTGAATGTTTCTCTGCCCTTAATTTGGTGAAAACCTGCCTTCCAAAAGGCAAAAATAGTGCCCCAAAAGCAAGATAAAAGTGAATGTGCTTAATTGAAGTGATAAAGTGATCATTTTAGATTGGCCAAAAAGTAGCGTGTCTTTAGAGGAAGCTGGGCAGGATTGTGGGAAAAATGAATCAAGCACCTAGTACAGTGCTGAGTTCATGCATTCTGAGCATGTTCAGGTTTTCCTCCATGGCCGTCTCCTTGGAGTCACAGTCCTGTGGATACCAAGGTTCCACTGAAGTTCATTTCACCGGCTCACAATTAATGCACTTTTAACTTCCTATAAACTCTTGCTGTGGCAAAAGTTGCATTGAATAACCTTTCTATTTGCATATGATTAAATATATCTGTGGAATAAAATCGCTAGAAGTGAAGTTGCTGCGTCAAAAGGTGTGTGCATTTTTATTTAATTGAGAGTTGGAGAAATAGAGATTTATTCATCTTTTGAATGCATAATACTGGTATACAGCACTCAGCTTAAAAACTATTTTTTTCTAGCAAGCATGAGGCCCTAAGTTCAAACTCAGGACCTGAGTACTGCCAAAAAACAAAAAAACAAAACTATTTTTAGAGTGAAAAATAAGTCTCACATATTAACTTTGCTTAGAAACCCACTTCTCAGTGGCACCTTTAGCAAGCTGCTTGCATTTGCCTAAACACCAAGTGCATATGAGTATGTCTTCATGATTAGAAGACTCTCCCTTATTCTAGTAAGGATTTGAATTTGTTTTTGCATTATTTAACTTAGGAGCAATGCTAAAAGTACCATTTGTAAGCTTGTTGGTAATGCATGTTCTCAGAACCACCCTAAACTTACTAAATGCTACCCAGGAATCTCTATACTCCTAGCTGTTGATTCTAAAGTTGAGAATCATTGGTCTCCAGAGGTCAAAATGCTCAAACCAAGGTGTTAGTCAAATAAAAGATGCTGACTTTGGTGTAACATGCTTTATTATCTCCTGATTAGGTTAAACCACACACTACCATAACTGAGAATCTCAGCTGTAAAAATTATCCCAAGAACACAAGACTGGTTTAACATTCAAAAATCAGTGTTACCCAATCAATTACAGGTGTGCACACCTGCAATCCCACCTACTCAGGCCAGCCTAGACTACATAGTGAGACCCTGCCTCAAAACAAAAACATAAGTAAAAGCAAAAAAACAGTGCAAGCAAATGGGCATTTGTTTTAAAACCCCCACACTCACTACAATTTCCAGGATCATCAGAGGTGGGAGAGCAATGTGAATGTTTCTGTTGCTGGATTTTTATGGTCCTTGTTCATAGCATCTGGATAAGCAGGATCTTTTTTTTCCTGTCCTTTCTTTGACCTGTCCTACTTTCATGCCTTTCCACCCTCCATCTCACCCTCTTCTCATTGCTTTCTTTCATCTTTTGTGTTGCCTATCTTTCTCATTCCTGGTGCAGAGTGCTGAAGTCATTCAGCATGTAGAGGCACCAGGATCACTGAAATTGTCTGTCTGTAAAATACTTGAGATAATCTCAAAGTTGCGCCCACCTGTCTGGACGTGTAGCTGCCTACACTACTAAAAAGTTGGAAGAACTCATCTGAATGGCAAACAATGAATTCCTGGTCACCCCTGAGAAATGGAATCCAGGGGCTGGCAAGAGGGTCTTTCATTTTGACTAGATGCACCTCTCTCATTGTTTTGAGTTTTTAGTATAATTTTATATTACTCTTATAAAATGAAAAAGGTTTGAGCTTTTAACTTGATCATATAAATGGTGATGCTGTTGTTTTCTCTCCTCAACCATCTATCACAAATATCTTTCTGTTCTGCTTCAGTGCTGATATGTCATTATGGAAGTCCCCAATTCACTTATGTAACATTCTCTTATAAAACAAATGTTTTCTTTTTCTATTATCAGCCACTTGATTTTTTTATTTTATTTTATTTTATTTTTATGTTTGATGTCTTTCTTTTTTTTATTGTTTTATTATTCATATGTGCATACAAGGCTTGGGTCATTTCTCCCCCCTGCCCCACCCCCTCCCTTACCACCCACTCTGCCCGCTCCTGCTCCCACCACTTGATTTTTTTTAATTCTTAACTTTTAAATCTTTGCCAAAAATCAAATTCAGCAACACATCAAAAAGATTATTCACCACGACCAGGTAGGCTTCATCCCAGGGATGCAGGGGTGGTTCAACATACGAAAATCAATAAACGTAATAAACCACATTAACAGAAGCAAAGACAAAAACCACTTGATCATCTCAATAGATGCAGAAAAAGCCTTTGATAAGATCCAACATCATTTCATGATAAAAGCTCTAAGAAAACTAGGAATAGAAGGAAAGTTTCTCAACATTATAAAAGCTATATATGACAAACCTACAGCCAGCATTATACTTAACGGAGAAAAATTAAAACCATTCCCTCTAAAATCAGGAACCAGACAAGGATGCCCACTATCTCCACTCCTATTCAACATAGTACTGGAATTCCTAGCCAGAGCAATTAGGCAAGAAGAAGGAATAAAAGGAATACAAATAGGTAAAGAAACTGTCAAAATATCCCTATTTGCAGACGACATGATCCTATACCTTAAAGACCCAAAAAACTCTACTCAGAAGCTTCTAGACATCATCAATAGCTATAGCAAGGTAGCAGGATATAAAATCAACATAGAAAAATCATTAGCATTTCTATACACTAACAATGAGCAAACGGAAAAAGAATGTATGAAAACAATTCCATTTACAATAGCCTCAAACAAAATCAAATACCTAGGTGTAAACCTAACAAAAGATGTGAAAGACCTCTACAAGGAAAACTATACACTTCTGAAGAAAGAGATTGAGGAAGACTATAGAAAGTGGAGAGATCTCCCATGCTCATGGATTGGTAGAATCAACATAGTAAAAATGTCGATACTCCCCAAAGTAATCTACATGTTTAATGCAATTCCCATCAAAATTCCAATGACATTCATTAAAGAGGTTGAAAAATCTACTGTTAAATTTATATGGAAACACAAGAGGCCACGAGTAGCCAAGGCAATACTCAGTCAAAAGAACAATGCAGGAGGTATCACAATACCTGACTTCAAACTATATTACAAAGCAATAACAATAAAAACAGCATGGTACTGGCACAAAAACAGACATGAAGACCAGTGGAACAGAATAGAGGATCCAGATATGAAGCCACACAACTATGAGCAACTTGTCTTTGACAAAGGAGCTAAAAATATACGATGGAGAAATAGCAGCCTCTTCAACAAAAACTGCTGGGAAAACTGGTTAGCAGTCTGCAAAAAACTGAAACTAGATCCATGTATATCACCCTATACCAAGATTAACTCAAAATGGATCAAGGATCTTAATATCAGACCCCAAACTCTTAAGTTGATACAAGAAAGAGTAGGAAATACTCTGGAGTTAGTAGGTATAGGTAAGAACTTTCTCAATGAAACCCCAGCAGCACAGCAACTAAGAGATAGCATAGATAAATGGGACCTCATAAAACTAAAAAGCTTCTGTTCATCAAAAGAAATGGTCTCTAAACTGAAGAGAACACCCACAGAGTGGGAGAAAATATTTGCCAACTATACATCAGACAAAGGACTGATAACCAGAATATACAGGGAACTTAAAAAACTAAATTCTCCCAAAACTAATGAACCAATAAAGAAATGGGCATGTGAACTAAACAGAACTTTCTCAAAAGAAGAAATTCAAATGGCCAAAAAACACATGAAAAAATGCTCACCATCTCTAGCAATAAAAGAAATGCAAATTAAAACCATACTAAGATTCCACCTCACCCCTGTTAGAATAGCCATCATTGGGAACACCACCAACAACAGGTGTTGGCGAGGATGCGGGGAAAAAGGAACCCTCTTACACTGTTGGTGGGAATGTAAACTAGTACAACCACTCTGGAAAAAAATTTGGAGGCTACTTAAAAAGCTGGATATCGATCTACCATTTGATCCAGTAATACCACTCTTGGGGATATACCCAAAAGACTGTTACTCCAGAGGCACCTGCACATCCATGTTTATTGAGGCACTATTCACAATAGCCAAGTTATGGAAACAGCCAAGATGCCCCAGCACAGACGAATGGATTAAGAAAATGTGGAATCTATACACAATGGAATTCTATGCAGCCATGAAGAAGAACGAAATGTTATCATTCGCTGGTAAATGGATGGAACTGGAGAACATCATTCTGAGTGAGGTTAGCCTGGCCCAAAAGACCAAAAATCGTATGTTCTCCCTCATATGTGGACATTAGATCAAGGGCAAACACAACAAGTGGATTGGACTATGAGCACATGATAAACGCGAGAGCACACAAGGGAGGGGTGAGGATAGGTAAGACACCTAAAAAACTAGCTAGCATTTGTTGCCCTTAATGCAGAGAAACTAAAGCAGATACCTTAAAAGCAACTGAGGCCAATAGGAAAAGGGGAACAGGTACTAGAGAAAAGGTTAGATCAAAAAGAATTAACTTAGAAGGTAACACCCACGCACAGGAAATCAATGTGAGTGAATGCCCTGTATGGCTATCCTTATCTCAACCAGCAAAACCCCTTGTTCCTTCCTATTAATGCTTATACTGTCTCTACAACAAAATTAGAGACAAGGGGAAAATAGTTTCTGCTGGGTATTGGGGGGGGGGAGCGGGAGGGGGTGGAGTGGGTGGTAAGGGAGGGGGTGGGGGCAGGGGGGAGAAACGAACCAAGCCTTGTATGCACATATGAATAATAAAAGAAAAAAAAATAAAATAAATCTTTGCCAAAATCTATACTTGTTTCTATTTAATTTAAAAAGAAGTTTCTGACACTAATATCTATAGAATTATGCAGATGGTTCAGTCATTTTTATCCTTAACAATAAAATTGTTCTTCATATCAGTTTACCTTTTCACTAGGAATGTATAAAATACTTTTTCCCCTCAAACATGCATCATTGATTTTACTTAGTTAATTAGTTAGGATATTCATTGCCAATTTGGTAGCCAAAAAGCATGCACGATTAGTTTTTGTTACTAATAAATTTTATTTTTTTCCATGTTACATCTTTTTCTGTGTTTCTGTTGGAATGTTTATTTGATCCAAATATATTTAAAGAAAGAGAATATTATTAATCTTCTGTCATGTATGATGAAAATATTTTTCTCAGCTTACTGACTGCCTTTTATTTTGATTTGATGTGGAATTGTTTGATGTGAGGATTTTAAAGTTCAGATTTTAATATCTCCATTCTCTTATGTTTTTGTTTTTTATTGGTAATCTTTGAAAGTCCTTCCTTACTCCCAAAATTACATAACTATTGACTTATATTTTAACCTACCTAACATTTTACTTGTTTTATTCTTATTTATGTATTTATTTATTTATGCACTAGCTTTTTTGTCAATAAAATCCAATTTATCTGCTTTTTTAATTTATACCTTCTGTGTCATACCTATCAAACCATGGCCTAACTCAATGAGTATTTATCCTATGTTCCATCTACAAGTTTTGATGTAGTAACTCAGGGTTATCTATTTTCAGTTACCTTTTGTAAATGGTGTGAAGTGAAGTAGAGCTCCACCTTCATACTTTTGCATGTTGTCCCCAAATTGTTTTGTTGACATTTAACAATAATATTATTCTTTTTTTTGCAGTTTTATTAGCATATATTAGTTGTACAGAGGGGAATTCATTGTGACATTTACATATGTGCTTACAATATAGCTTAATTAGATTCACCCCCTCCATCATTCTCCCTCATCCCTCTCCCCAGTTCTAAGAAATGATTTCCCTATTGAATTCTTAGCACTCTAATTGAAAATCAATTGACCATAAATGTAAGGGTTTAATTCTGGATTCTCAGTTATTTTCCATAGATCTTTATGGCTAGCCTTATATCAGAGCAATACTGTGTTCTGTAACTTTGTAGTGAGCTTGAAAATTAAGATACAGGCATGGTAGCTTATGCCTGTAATTCTAGCTATTCTGGAGGTGAACATTGGCAGGATTACAGTTTGAGGTCAATTTGGACAAAAAGTTAGTGAGATCCCATCTCAGCCAATAAGGCTGTGCATGCTGGTACATGCTTGTCCTCCCAGCTACTCAGGAGGCGTAAATAGTAGGATCACAATCCAAGCCAGCCCAGCAAAAATACACACCCTTTTCAAAAAATAGCTAAAGCAAAAAGGGGTGGGGAGTGACTCAAGTGGTAGAGCACCTGCCTAACAAGTACAAAGCCCTGAATTCGAATCCAAGTACTGCCAAGGAGGAAGAGGAGAAAAAGAAGGGGAAGGGAGGGAGAGGAGGAGGGAGAGGAGAAGGGGAGGAAGAGGAAGTTGAATCCTCCGTTTTTTTCTTTTTCTTTTGGCCATTCTGGGTCTCTACGTTTCCAGATGGGTTTTAGGCTAAGCATGCAGTTTCCACAAGAACAACAACAAAAAAACGAGCTAAGGAAGTTTTTGATAGGAGTCTGGTAAATCTATAGCTCTCTTTGTGGAACATTGCCATCTTAACAATAGTGAGTTTTCATATAAGTACCGCGCGCTAACCCATTGCGCCACTGGAGCTCCAATAGTAAGTTTTCAAATCAATGAACATGGGGTATAGTTCCATTTAGTTAGGTCTTTTTAAGTTTCAACAATGTGTTGCTCGTTTTGGTGTCAAATCTTGCACTTCTTTATTAAATTTATAAGTACTTTGTTCTTTATTTGGATCTTCTCTGTTTTTTCTTGGCCAGTCCAGCTCAATGTTTTTCCACTTTGTTTATCTTTCAAAGAGTCAGATTTCTATTCGCTGGTTTTCTCTTCTCTATTTTATTTCTTTTCCAATCTTTATTATTTCCTCCCTTATGCTTGCATTAGGCTTACTTTTCTCTTATTTCTCCAGTTTCTCAACGTGAAAGTTTAGATTACTGAGAACTTCTTTCATAAATTTTACACAAAAATATAACATACTTTCATAAGACTAATGCCTTCTGTTACTCTCTCTTTGTCTGTCCCTCTTACCCCATTACTCAATAGCTGTAAGGGCATTTCGTTATGTCATCTTCATACACAGCGACAATGTATTTCAGTATTTCAGTATTATTCACTCTCCCACCTCCCCCTGGTCCCCTCAAACAGTCCACTATTGCAAACATTTTATATATATATATATGTCTAGCTCCCACATATGAGAGAAAACATGCAGCTTTTGTCCTTCTGAACCTGGCTTACTTTGCTTAACATTATGATCTCCAGTTCCATCCATTTTCCTGCCAACGACATCATTTCATTCTTTTTATGAAAGAATAATACTCCATTGCTTATATATATCACATTTTCATTTTTTAAGTTTTGAGTATTTTGGGTTTTTTTTTTGTGGCACTGGGGTTTAAACTCAGGGTCTCACACTTGCTAGGCAGGTGCTCTACCACTTGAGTCACGCCTCCAACTCCACATTTTCTTCATCCAGTCATCAGTTGTAGGACATCTGGACTGTTTCCATGTGTAAGACAAGGTCTCCCTGTCTATCCCAGGCAGGCCTCCAACTTGCAAACCTCCACCTCAGCCTCTTACTGCTTGGAATTTACAGGTGTGCACCACCACTGTCCAGCTCCTGTTTCACATCCTAATCACTGAGAATTTCTTTAGTTTAGCAAGTGATACATGACTCCAGCACTCAAGTCTTTCTGGGATGCTGGGAAGTCTTTTCTTCCCACTTTCTATTCTGTCCCATTAACTTGTCTACTTGATGTCAGTACCACACTGTTTTATTTATTTTAACAATACCACACCTCAGTATATCTGGATTATCAGTTCTAATTCATGGCTATTTTTAGAATATGTTTATCTATTCTTGCGTCTTTATTTTTCTGCAACAATTATCATAATCTTTTTTTTTCAGTTATCATAATCTTTGAAATTATTTTACTTCTCTTTCCCTTATAACTACACTGTTTTGGATTTTGGTTAGAATTACTTTAATTTGAAGAGAATTGACATCCACATAATATAGAGTCTTCCCATCCAGGAATAAATGGGATGGAAAGCTTCATTTTTGTTAATAATAATAATAATTCAGTCATTAAGGGATTCACTTGTATTATTATTATTATTTTTTTTTTTTGGTGGTATCAGGGATTGAATCCAGGGCAAGCACTGTACCACTTGAACCATGTCCCTAGCCCTTTTGCTTTAGGTGGTTTTTTGTTTGTTTCTTTTTTTGTTAGATAAAGGCTCACACTTTTGCCTAGATCTTGGACCTTGATCCTCCTATTTCTGCCTCCCAGGCTGAATTTACAGGTGTGAAACACTATGCCTGACCCTTGATCTTTGTTATTTATGGTAAAAACAATGTGGTCCACAGTTTTTGATGTGCAGCTTACTTGAGAGTTGTAATTATGGATAAAATTGCATATGCACTAACTATAATTAACAAAAAGTATAATTTCCAAGTTCAAACTTTCGTTCAATATACATCTATGGAATATAATTCCTTACTCTAAAAAGCTGAATGCTAGTCTATTCACTTTCTCTCTTGTTTTTTTAGTCCCCTCAGGGTTCTGCAGGCCATTAATTAGCTGACTGTGGTGATAGGCAGGAGGCGGGATCGACCAGCAGGGTCTTCTAAGTCCCCTTTGCTATATATTATCATTTCATGCTTGGAATCTAAAGGGAAAGAACTATGTGATATCCTTCGTACATGGTAACGGATATCAGTATCTCCGGGCAACAGGCCCACACAAGTAGCTCTCCAGTATCACCATTTAATTTTAGCCTGCCTAGGGAGGCAGTGTGTCTCTTTTACCTGATTGACCTCCTATATCCTAAGTCTTGACTGTCATAACCTAACTCCCACACCCATAAGTGACGAGTGGAAGCTATTTCGTGGAACTGCTGTCATCTGTCAGAGATAACAGGGAGTGGGGATTGAGAAGGACCAATGCTCAACCCAAGGCAGCTCAGAGCATGCTCCAGCCCAGGAGGTGTAGTGTGGAGACCTGGAGTTTCCTTGTCCAGGAAGGCCAGATGAGTAGCCCGTTCTGTAGTGGTGAATAACCATTCTGTAGACCAGCCTTCTTCCTCCACTGGTGTGCCATCCCTCCCAAAGATCTTTTCTTCCACTTAGCAGTGTGGGTGGACACCCAGTCAGGAAAGCAAGTGGACAACCCAACCTGCACAGCTACTATTGGGTAGGGAGGTGAGGGAACAAGAGTTGGTTCTTTCCCCTCCCAGAACCTAGACTCAGGAGCCCCACTTGCAATGCAGTACAGAAAAGCAGAGACTCATTGACTTGCCTGAGGCTCCTAGAGTCAGGACTGATAAAGTACCTGTGCAGAACTTGTCACAGAGTAGGGTCTCAGAAAGAATGGCTCTTATTTTCAATGTCAGAACTCATGTCTGCTCAATCCCAGTCTGATGCTCCCTTTTCCTACACTATGAAGGCTGAATTCAAGGGCATTATGGTTTGTTTGTTTGTTTGTTTGTTCTAAAAACTAGATTTTAAACACAAACTTATCATATTTAAATTATAAACACAATGACCTTCTCGACTGATTGAATGTCAGTTGAGGATCTCTGGTGTTTTCATTACATCTGGGGAGGTGGAAGATGTAGAGACTAATGACAAAATTGATTCTTCTTTCTATTTTCTCCCAGTTATGCTTAGTTAAGCACTTCTAATCTTTAAATAGAATTTCTTTGGCTACTGAACAATGCAAATGTTCCAAACACAATTAATCTCAGAAATCCATACATGCACAAATCAAGAGTGTCAAGTCTTTTTGACTACCTAACCACACTTTTCTAAGATGTTAGGAAGCTCTGTTTTTCACAAGTAAGAACTGTTGAAAATGGTTGTTGGAGGACATGTGCAAAGGGGTCCGACAGGTTCATTCAGAGCACCCTTGTCCTGCATGCTTGTGGGGAAACCTGGAGATTAGTTGTTTAGTAGTGAAAGAAAACAAATAATAATCCTTTTAACTATTGAATAAAACTTCCAAATTAATGCTACCCAGGGGTCAGTTTAGTTCAGTTCACCAGTGATTTATCAAGCATCTACTTGATGTCCAGTACCACATTAGGCCCTTTGGAAAAAGTGGAATGGGGACTGTCCTATGACAGAGGCATGGCAATTCATGCCATAGGGAAACAGAGCCAGCTCTAGGGATTCAAGGAACACTTCTTGAACCCTCAGGAAATTGTTATAGTTATTATGGTCAAACCAAATAAATAAGATTTCTGTTGTAAAATGGACAGCAGAAAATTATGGGAGTTAAGACAAGAAATAAATAATACCAGGGCCATCAGACACTCATATTCTAAGCTAAGGAGTGTCATTAACTGTTAAGAAGTCATGGAAAGGCTTCAAGAGAAGAATAACACAGTCAATGTGTACTCTAAATAGATTCGTCTGGTGGATGGACAGAGGTAGTTCAGAAAAGATACTAGGGTTTTTAACCAGGCTTGACAGTAGCAGTGGGGAGAAGAAATTATCAGGACATAGAGTGGGCAGGATGGATGCTGATCATAAGGGAGGCAGAGGAGTCTCTAGGATGATTTCCCTGATTTGTATTTTATGGGAGGAAGAAATATGAAAAAAAAAAAAAACCTTGTTCACTAATTCACCAATCCTATAACATCGTCATAGAAAAAAGGTTATTGGACTGATTTTGTGAAAATGTACGCCGGTTTTAATTCAAATGCCTTTCTCTTTTGGGCACTAAAATAGAGTTGAAGCTACTTTACACAAATGTGACATAAAAAAAAAAATCCAGATTTGTCGGACAAACAAAATAAGGGTGTTCCTTCTCTTTATAATAGGAGTTTTTGTTTTATGAAATAAATCTCCATATCATACCTTTAAATTATCAGCTTTATATATGAATTGATTAATATATTGCTCCTTAGAAAATGTCTGCTTTCTAAAACCAGATATACACGTCCTTTCAAATCAGTTTTTTCCAAAAATACTTTTTTAGAGTGTCAGGTCAGTATTTTCTAGTATTCATTCATTCATTCATTCAGTTAACAAATATTTACTGGGGATTTTGTGGAGAGTTGAACACTGAACGGTTGTGTCCGTGTTGTCGACCTTGAGCAACAGCTTCTCTGTGTAGAACCTGGGAGTTGGAGATTCAGGATCGAATCTCTGCTCCCTCCCCCCTCCTGTGAGATTTTTTTGATCTTCAGCTACACTTTTCAGCTTTGTGAGAAACCTATCATCAAACACGATGGCTAGCAATGTCACCAACAAGACAGACCCTCACTCCATGAACTCCCATGTATTCATTGGGAATCTGAATACTCTTGTGGTGAAAGTCTGATGTGGAAGCAATCTTCTTGAAATATGGCAAAATTGTGGGTTGCTCTGTTCATAAGGGCTTTGCCTTCGTCTAGTATGTTAATGAGAGAAATGCCCGCGCTGCTGTAGCAGGAGAGGATGGCAGAATGATTGCTGGCCAGGTTTTAGATATTAATCCGGCTGCAGAGCCAAAAGTGAACTGAGGAAAAGCAGGTGTGAAACGATCTGCAGGGAGATGTACGGGTCAGTACCAGAACACCCTTCTCCGTCCCCTCTACTCAGCTCCTCATTTGACTTGGATTATGACTTTCAACGGGGTTATTATGACAGGATGTACAGTTACCCAGCACGTGTGCCACCACCACCACCTATTGCTCGGGCTGCAGTGCCCTCTAAACGCCAGCGTGTATCAGGAAACACCTCACGAAGGGGCAAAAGTGGCTTCAATTCTTTTTTTTTTTTTTTTTTTCAAGGAGACACAGCATGTGGCTTCTCTATTGCCTTAACAGCTTTTAAACTAAAAATTTTGAATTACACAAATTCCCAATCAAAATTAATGACACAGTCACGCCAAACTTAACATCAAAAATGTTTTGTGAGTCATATTGGCTCTAAAAAGCCACCCGTATTCACTTCTTAGACACAATAATCAAATACCTCCTTCATCTGAACAATAAATTTTGCCTAGCAATAAGTCAAATTAATTAGAGTATTGTCACTTTTAAACATGGGTTAATGAAAGCATTTTCTCAAAAGCTTCTACCTGAGTCATTTTATTTTTTTTAATTTTTTTTTTATTATTCATATGTGCATACAAGGCTTGGTTCATTTCTCCCCCCTGCCCCCACCCCCTCCCTTACCACCCACTCCACCCCCTCCCTCTCCCCGCCCAATACCCAGCAGAAACTATTTTGCCCTTATTTCTAATTTTGTTGTAGAGAGAGTATAAGCAATAATAGGAAGGAACAAGGGGTTTTGCTGGTTGAGATAAGGATAGCTATACAGGGCATTGACTCACATTGATTTCCTGTGTGTGGGTGTTACCTTCTAGGTTAATTCTTTTTGATCTAACCTTTTCTCTAGTTCCTGGTCCCCTTTTCCTATTGGCCTCAGTTGCTTTAAGGTATCTGCTTTAGTTTCTCTGCGTTAAGGGCAACAAATGCTAGCTAGTTTTTTAGGTGTCTTACCTATCCTCACCCCTCCCTTGTGTGCTCTCGCTTTTATCATGTGCTCATAGTCCAATCCCCTTGTTGTGTTTGCCCTTGATCTAATGTCCACATATGAGGGAGAACATACGATTTTTGGTCTTTTGAGCCAGGCTAACCTCACTCAGAATGATGTTCTCCAATTCCATCCATTTACCAGCGAATGATAACATTTCGTTCTTCTTCGTGGCTGCATAAAATTCCATTGTGTATAGATACCACATTTTCTTAATCCATTCGTCAGTGCTGGGGCATCTTGGCTGTTTCCATAACTTGGCTATTGTGAATAGTGCCGCAATAAACATGGATGTGCAGGTGCCTCTGGAGTAACAGTCTTTTGGGTATATCCCCAAGAGTGGTATTGCTGGATCAAATGGTAGATCGATGTCCAGCTTTTTAAGTAGCCTCCAAATTTTTTTCCAGAGTGGTTGTACTAGTCTACATTCCCACCAACAGTGTAAGAGGGTTCCTTTTTCCCCGCATCCTCGCCAACACCTGTTGTTGGTGGTGTTGCTGATGATGGCTATTCTAACAGGGGTGAGGTGGAATCTTAGTGTGGTTTTAATTTGCATTTCCTTTATTGCTAGAGATGGTGAGCATTTTTTCATGTGTTTTTTGGCCATTTGAATTTCTTCTTTTGAGAAAGTTCTGTTTAGTTCACATGCCCATTTCTTTATTGGTTCATTAGTTTTGGGAGAATTTAGTTTTTTAAGTTCCCTGTATATTCTGGTTATCAGTCCTTTGTCTGATGTATAGTTGGCAAATATTTTCTCCCACTCTGTGGGTGTTCTCTTCAGTTTAGAGACCATTTCTTTTGATGAACAGAAGCTTTTTAGTTTTATGAGGTCCCATTTATCTATGCTATCTCTTAGTTGCTGTGCTGCTGGGGTTTCATTGAGAAAGTTCTTACCTATACCTACTAACTCCAGAGTATTTCCTACTCTTTCTTGTATCAACTTAAGAGTTTGGGGTCTGATATTAAGATCCTTGATCCATTTTGAGTTAATCTTGGTATAGGGTGATATACATGGATCTAGTTTCAGTTTTTTGCAGACTGCTAACCAGTTTTCCCAGCAGTTTTTGTTGAAGAGGCTGCTATTTCTCCATCGTATATTTTTAGCTCCTTTGTCAAAGATAAGTTGCTCATAGTTGTGTGGCTTCATATCTGGATCCTCTATTCTATTCCACTGGTCTTCATGTCTGTTTTTGTGCCAGTACCATGCTGTTTTTATTGTTATTGCTTTGTAATATAGTTTGAAGTCAGGTATTGTGATACCTCCTGCATTGTTCTTTTGACTGAGTATTGCCTTGGCTATTCGTGGCCTCTTGTGTTTCCATATAAATTTCACAGTAGATTTTTCAATCTCTTTAATGAATGTCATTGGAATTTTGATGGGAATTGCATTAAACATGTAGATTACTTTGGGGAGTATCGACATTTTTACTATGTTGATTCTACCAATCCATGAGCATGGGAGATCTCTCCACTTTCTATAATCTTCCTCAATCTCTTTCTTCAGAAGTGTATAGTTTTCCTTGTAGAAGTCTTTCACATCTTTTGTTAGGTTTACACCTAGGTATTTGATTTTTTTTGAGGCTATTATAAATGGAATTGTTTTCATACATTCTTTTTCCGTTTGCTCATTGTTAGTGTATAGAAATGCTAATGATTTTTCTATGTTGATTTTATATCCTGCTACCTTGCTATAGCTATTGATGATGTCTAGAAGCTTCTGAGTAGAGTTTTTTGGGTCTTTAAGGTATAGGATCATGTCGTCTGCAAATAGGGATATTTTGACAGTTTCTTTACCTATTTGTATTCCTTTTATTCCTTCTTCTTGCCTAATTGCTCTGGCTAGGAATTCCAGTACTATGTTGAATAGGAGTGGAGATAGTGGGCATCCTTGTCTGGTTCCTGATTTTAGAGGGAATGGTTTTAATTTTTCTCCGTTAAGTATAATGCTGGCTGTAGGTTTGTCATATATAGCTTTTATAATGTTGAGGAACTTTCCTTCTATTCCTAGTTTTCTTAGAGCTTTTATCATGAAATGATGTTGGATCTTATCAAAGGCTTTTTCTGCATCTATTGAGATGATCAAGTGGTTTTTGTCTTTGCTTCTGTTAATGTGGTTTATTACGTTTATTGATTTTCATATGTTGAACCACCCCTGCATCCCTGGGATGAAGCCTACCTGGTCGTGGTGAATAATCTTTTTGATGTGTTGCTGAATTCGATTTGCCATTATTTTGTTGAGGATTTTTGCATCAATGTTCATTAAGGAGATTGGCCTATAGTTCTCCTTTGTGGAGGTGTCTTTGCCTGGTTTTGGGATAAGTGTAATACTGGCTTCATAAAATGTGTTTGGCAGTTTTCCTTCCCTTTCTATTTCATGGAACAGTTTAAGGAGGGTTGCTATCAGTTCTTCTTTAAAGGTCTGATAGAATTCAGCAGAGAATCCATCAGGTCCTGGACTTTTCTTTTTGGGGAGACTCTTGATTGCTGCTTCAATTTCATTTTGTGTTATAGGTCTATTCAGGTGATTAATTTCCTCTTGGTTCAGTTTTGGATGATCATATGTATCTAGAAATCTGTCCATTTCTTTTAGATTTTCAAATTTATTTGAATATAGGTTCTCAAAGTAGTCTCTGGTGATTTCCTGGACTTCCATGGTGTTTGTTGTTATCTCCCCTTTTGCATTCCTAATTCTACTAATTTGGGTTTTTTCTCTCCTCATTTTAGTCAGGTTTGCCAGGGGTCTATCGATCTTGTTTATTTTTTCAAAGAACCAACTTTTTGTTTCATTAATTCTTTGTATGGTTTTTTGGTTTCTATTTCGTTGATTTCAGCTCTTATTTTTATTATTTCTCTCCTTCTATTTGTTTTGGGATTTGCTTGTTCTTGTTTTTCTAGGAGTTTGAGATGTATCATTAGGTCATTGATTTGGGATCTTTCAATCTTTTTAATATATGCACTCATGGCTATAAACTTCCTCTCAAGACTGCCTTAGCTGTGTCCCATAGGTTCCGGTAGGTTGTGTTTTCATTTTCATTGACTTCCAGGAACTTTTTAATTTCCTCTTTTATTGCATCGATGATCCATTCTTCATTAAGTAATGAGTTATTTAGTTTCCAGCTGTTTGCATGTTTTTTGTCTTTACTTTTGTTGTTGAGTTCTACTTTTACTGCATTGTGGTCAGATAGTATGCACGGTATTATTTCTATTTTCTTATATTTGCTGAGGCTTGCTTTGTGCCCTAGGATATGATCTATTTTGGAGAAGGTTCCATGGGCTGCTGAGAAGAATGTATATTGTGTAGAGGTTGGATGAAATGTTCTGTAGACATCTACTAGGTCCATGTGATCTATTGCATGTTTTAGATCTTGGATTTCTTTATTGAGTTTTTGTTTGGATGACCTATCTATTGATGATAATGGGGTGTTAAAGTCTCCCACAACCACTGTGTTTGCATTTATATATGCTTTTAGGTCTTTCAGGGTATGTTTGATGAAATTGGGTGCATTGACATTGGGTGCGTACAGATTGATGATTATTATTTCCTTTTGGTCTATTTCCCCTTTTATTAGTATGGAATGTCCTTCTTTATCTCATTTGATCAATGTAGGTTTGAAGTCTACTTTGTCAGAGATAAGTATTGCTACTCCTGCTTGTTTTCGGGGGCCATTGTCTTGGTAAATCTTCTTCCAGCCTTTCATCCTAAGCCTATGCTTATTTCTGTCGGTGAGATGAGTCTCCTGTAAGCAACAAATTGTTGGATCTTCTTTTTTAATCCATTTTGTCAAACGGTGTCTTTTGATGGTTGAATTAAGTCCATTAACATTAAGTGTTAGTACTGATAGGTATGTGGTGATTCCTGCCATTTAGTTATCTTAGTTGTTTGAAGGTTTGATTGTGTGTACCTAACTTGATGTTACTCTCTACTGTCTTGCTTTTTCTTATCCTGTGGTTTGGTGCTGCCTGCCTTTTCATGGTTAAGTTGGGTGTCACTTTCTGTGTGCAGGATCCCTTGCAGAATCTTTTGTAATGGTGGCTTTGTGGTCACATATTGTTTTAGTTTCTGCTTATCATGGAAGACTTTTATTGCTCCATCTATTTTGAATGATAGCTTTGCTGGGTAGAGTATCCTGGGGTTGAAGTTATTTTCATTCAGTGCCCGGAAGATCTCACCCCACGCTCTTCTTGCTTTTAATGTTTCTGTTGAGAAGTCTGCTGTGATTTTGATGGGTTTACCTTTGTATGTTACTTGTTTTTTCTCTCTTACAGCCTTCAATATTCTTTCCTTAGTTTCTGAACTTGTTGTTTTAATGATGATATGTCGTGGAGTAGTTCTATTTTGATCTGGTCTGTTTGGTGTCCTGGAGGCCTCTTGCATTTGTATGGGAATATCTTTCTCTAGATTTGGGAAATTTTCCGTTATTATTTTGTTAAATATATTACGCATTCCCTTCGCTTGCACCTCTTCTCCTTCTTCGATGCCCATGATTCTCAAGTTTGGTCTTTTGATGGAGTCAGTGAGTTCTTGCATTTTCTTTTCACAGGTCTTGAGTTGTTTAATTAATAGTTCTTCAGTTTTTCCTTTAATTACCATTTCATCTTCAAGTTCTGAGATTCTGTCTTCTGTTTGTTCTATTCTGCTGGATTGGCCTTCCGTTTTGTTTTGCAGTTCTGTTTCGTTCTTTTTTCTGAGGTTTTCCATATCCTGGCTGTTTTCTTCTTTATTGTTGTCTATTTTTGTCCTGAGTTCATTTATCCATTTATTCATTGTGTTCTCTCTTTCACTTTGGTGTTTATACAGTGCTTCTATGGTTTCCTTTATTTCTTCTTTTGCTTTTTCAAATTCTCTATTTTTATTGTCTTGGAATTTCTTGAGTGTCTCCTGTACATTTTGGTTGACCCTATCCAGTATCATCTCTATAAAATTCTCATTGAGTACTTGTAGTATGTCTTCTTTTAAATTATTCTTGTGGGCTTCATTGGGTCCTTTGGCATAGTTTATCTTCATTTTGTTGGAGTCTGGATCTGAGTTTCTGTTCTCTTCATTCCCCTCTAGTTCCTGTACTAATTTTTTGCTGTGGGGAAACTGGTTTCCCTGTTTTTTCTGTCTTCCTGTCATTGTCCTTGGTGTTGTTACTGTCCCTGTACTGTGTGTAATTAAGTATTTTCTAGCTTGTAATAATAACAATGGTAATATTGAGAATGGAAGAGTGAGCTGAGATGGAAAGCAAGAAGTTAAAGGAAAGGGGAAAACAAATATACAGACAAGAGGGAGAAAGCAGAACAAGGTATCAGACAAGAGAGTTTCAAAGGTATAAACAGGGAGTGTTAGTGTACTAATCGACAGTAAGCTGAACAGACAATAGAGAGACAGAGAGAGGATTGAAAATCAAAGATAAAAAAAATAAAAAATAAGTATATGAAAGTAATATCTATTTATAAAAATGAATTAAAATAAAATGGAGAGTAGAAAATTAAAAAAAAAAAAACCAAAAAACTTCCAAGTTTATATGCAATGCAATTTCAGTCTTAATAATTTGGATGTCCGTCTTAATCTCCAGTCCTGGAGTTGGTGCCTCAGATGTTGTTCTGTAGTTGTCTCATCAAAGGGGATGCATAAAGTAGAACAAAACTACACTCACACACACACAGAAGAAAAAAAAAAAAGCCCCACCATGTATCCCCAGTTCAAATGCAATACAGTTTCAGTAAGTTTTTCAGTTTGCAGGTGTAATTCGGTTGTTCTCTCATCAAAGGTAGGGAGAAAAAGAAAAAAAAGCATCTGGAGGCAGTTCTGAGAGTGGTGTCTGCAACTGTGGCTTGCCTGCCTGCTGCTCTCAGCCTGTAGCTGGCGGCGTTATTTATGCAGATCTCTGGGGTGAGCTAGCACTCACCTGGTCCCACAGGCTTTGTTTGCTCAGAGTTCTCCTGTGCAGGAGCCTCTGCTACAGGCTTTTCCCTTTCCAAGCACTGGGAAAGGTGACACTGCCCCGCGTTGTCAGGCCTGCGTGTTTATTTACAGTTCACGTGGGAAGTGGGTCTTCCCTCCTCTCACAAGCGTCCCCGCTCCTGGTTGCTGGGCGCGCCCCGCTCCCGCCTGGCTTGTTTATTTACAGTCCCGGGAAGGATTCCCTTCACCAATCTTCAGCGCTCAGGGCGCCCCACCCTCTTTCCTGCGTGTCTTAACTGTTCTTATTGCTTAGTACTCAGTTTCTCTTTTTTTTTTTTTCCCGGGTGGAGGTCAGTCTGTCCAGGGGGCTATGCTGCACTGGCCCAGGCTTGTCTGTGGGGCTACCATGGTACCGCGAAGCTCACCTGGTCCGCGTCTTCCCAAGCTGTATGGGCGCCGGCCACTGGCAGCCCCGGGGGCCCTCCTCGGTTCTCCGTTTAACGTGAAGTGGAGATTCTCTGCACTGGCTGGAGATGTGGAGGGGTCAAAGTTATGCCTTTTCTCAGTGATTATGCCTGTAAAGTGTGTCTCCAGCGTCTCTCCAAGATTTCACTATAGGAGGGTCACTTTCTGCTTCCTACCTGTAGCCGCCATCTTGGAATTCCTCGTGGCTTCAATTCTAAGAGTGGTCAGTGAGGATCATCATCCAAGTCTGGAAAGTTGAAAGGAGATGACCTTCAGGCCATTAAGAAGGAGCTGACCCAGATAAAGCAAAAAGTGGATTCTCTACTGGAAAGTCTGGAAAAAATAGAAAAGGAACAGAGCAAACAAGCAGTAGAGGTGAAGAATGAAAAGTCAGAAGAGGAACAGAGCAGCAGCTCCCAGAAGAAAGATGAGACTAATGTGAAGATGGAATCTGAGGGGGGTGCAGATGACTGCTGAGGAGGGAGACCTACTGGATGATGATGATAATGAAGATGGGGGGAAGACCAGCTGTAGTTCATCAAGGATAATGAAAAGGAGGCTGAGGAAGGAGAGGATGACAGAGACAGCGCCAATGGCGAGGATGACTCTTAAGCACATAGGGGTTTAGAAATCTTACCCCATTATTTCTTTACCTAGGCGCTTGTCTAAGATCAATATTTCACCAGATCCTCTCCCCTAGTATCTTCAGCACATGCTAACTGTCTCCCTATCCTTCCCATGTCGTTCATTCATATTGCTCTGCGCCTAGTTCCATTTTCACTTCCTTTGATGCTCCTAGTAGTTTTGTTAAGTCTCTCCCTGTAATTTTTGGTTTTAATTTTGATACCTCTTTATGACTTAACAATAAAAAGGATGTATGGTTTTTATCAACTGTCTCCAAAATAATCTCTTGTTATGCAGGGAGTACAGTTCTTTCCATTTATACATGATTTCGGTAGTTGCTTCCCTAACTGCAAAGGCAATCTCACTTAGTCGTAGCACCTGAGAGCTGCTTTGAGTTGGAGGTATGTGTGTTTTACCTCACATAAGTACTGTGTGGGGCTGTTCAACACAAATGTAACAATGTATTTTTGTGAATGAGAGTTGGCATGTCAAATGCATCCTTTAGAAAAATAATTAGTGTTACAGTCTTCTAAAGTTGATACTGTGGGTTATTTTTGTGAACAGCTTGATGTTCGGGACCTTTTTTCTCAAAATAAACAAGCCCTTATTAAACCAGGAATTTGGAGAAAAAAAAAACAAATATTTACTGGGCTCCTATTCTATGCCAGACTGTCTCATACACTTCAGTAATCGCAGTGAATGACAGAGAAAAATGTTCCTATGCTTGTGGAAGTTACCTTTTCATGGATTGCTCCTTTTGTTCTTTTTAAAAATAGGATATCATTGTTTTTACAATTAATACACACTAATAACAGTAAATTGAAATATAAATAAAGTAAAAATAGGATATGATATTTTCTATTCTGCTAGTTTTTAAGGTATATTCTAGCACAGTGCCTTGCACATAGCAAGTAACTCTATATATTTTAACTGAATAAGTTCTCAAAACAACAGATGAGATATATATTCTTGTTTTGTAAAATACATTCAGATACATGGTCATGATGTTTAAGTTATTTGTTAGGAGATAAAGGCACTAGGATTAGAAAATTTTTGTTCACCTTATACACTGCTGGTGGGAATGCAAACTAGTACAACCACTCTGGAAAAGAATTTGGAGGCTTCTCAAAAATCTAAACATATATCTGCCATATGATCCAGCAATCCCACTCTTGGGGATATACCCAAAGGAATGTGACACAAGTTACTCCAGAGGCACCTGCACACCTATGTTTATTGCAGCGCTATTCACAATAGCCAAGTTATGGAAACAACCAAGATGCCCCACTACTGATGAATGTAATCAAGAAAATGTGATATTTATACACGATGGAATACTACTCAGCCATGAAGAAGAACGAAATGTTATCATTTGCTGGTAAATGGATGGAATTGGAGAACATCATTCTGAGTGAGGTTAGCCTGGCCCAAAAGACCAAAAATCATATGTTCTCCCTCATATGTGGACATTAGATCAAGGGCAAACACAACAAGGGGATTGAACTTTGATCACATGATGAGGCAAGAGCACACAAGGGAGGTATGAGGATACGCAAGAAACCCAAAAAAAGAAAAAAAACCAAGATAGCATTTGATGTTCTCAATGCAAAGGAACTAATGCAGAAACTTTAAAGCGACAGAAGCCAATAGGAGAAGGGGACCAGGAACTAGAGAAAAGGTTAGTTCAAGAAGAATTAATTTAGAATGTAACACATATGTACAGGAAAGCAATGCGAGTCAACTCCCTGTATAGCTGTCCTTATCTCAACCAGCAAAAACCCTTGTTCCTTCCTATTATTGCCTATACTCTCTCTACAACAAAATTAGAGATAAGGGCAAAATAGTTTCTGCCTGGTAGCGAGGGCGTGGCGGGGGGAAAGAGAGGAGGCACGGGGAAGGCGGGAGAAATGACCCAAACATTGTATGCACATATGAATAAAAGAAACACACACACACACACAAAGAAAATTCTTGTTCATGTAATCCTCACCAGCGTATTATCTTTGCATCACTTTGAATCTTAAATGTTAATATAAACCAGATTACCTCCCCTACACATTTTATAATTTTGCCAAGCACTTTCATAGGCTAAAGGAAAGGAGGGACTTGAAAGCCACTGCTTTTCTAATGTTACCTGAGTGGCAGAGCACACTGATTACTCAGTATCTCCTTTTTCTGGTTCCTCCTTAAGAGAAGAATCCCGATGGTTTTATACTTGGCGGCAAAACTGCCTCCTTGTATAAGATGCTAGTTTTTCCCAGCCTCCCTTGAAACTACAAATCTGTCCAGTGAGATATGAGTGAAAATATTGGACCAGATTCCAGGAACTCTGTTAAAGAGAAATGACTGATTTGAGAGATGATCATTTTAGCCTTTGATCTTTCCTGCAGCCTGGACTACAGACAGGATTACTAGGGTTCCAGCAGCCATTTGGGGCCATGAGGTGACCTTGAAACAAGAAAGTAGGAGCCCAGGTCTACAACAACACCATGTAGCCACAGTACTAAATCTGGCAATCCCTACTTTATACATGAGAAAGAACTTGATTTCTATCTTGTTTTAGACTGATATCTTAGGGTTTTCTGTTACACCCATCCAAGTCTTATCCTAATATGTATAATTTGTATAGATGCCAATCAGTCACACCACTGAAGAGCCAGAGTCTCTCTGTCAGAGGGAGTTAGTGCATTTCCCTTTCCCCTTAGGCTTCTCTTAATTACCTTGTAAACTTGATTTTGGTCAGGCTTCCCAAGACTGGGAAAAAGGTTAAGCAAATTTGCTTGCCTATGATCTCACTTGTGAGGTGGGGAAGGGGCCAGTTTCTCTCTTACCTTGCTAGACACTGTAACCTACTGGCAAGGAAGATCAAGCACCTCTGGTCAGATCATTTTCCTTTTCTGTACCTCTGAATACATCTTAAAAGAAAAACATCTTTTTGTATATCATTATACTACATTTATATAACACAGCATTTATTACTCTTCCTGTACTGGTGGATATTACTTCTTTTTCTACAGCGATGACAGGTTATAAAGACCCCAAACACAAGCTTTGACTATGATACTCACACAAATGTACTTATTTGCATAATAAATACAAAACAACTGAGTTGGCTCAGTTGTTTTATAAGTAAATTCTTGATACTAAAGATATTGAAAGATATTGAAGTACATGTTTTATTGCAACTGAGTTTGGTGCCAATTTTCAAGAATACTGGGGCAGAAATAAATTGAAATAAAATTACTACTACTACTATTATTATTGCATGGATATCTTTTAAGATACAGTTTTCTTTATTTACAGATCACTTGACAAACTGACTATTGATGAATAACTTCTTTACCCCCTGGAATTTTGGGCTTAACCTGATAAAAATCCACTTTGAGAATACTCATAGTTTTTGGTCACAGAATTCTTTGAAGAGTCCCCAACAATTTACTCACACTAGTGCTGTGTTCAATACCAAATCAGCAAACCAGGACAAGCCTGGGGGCAGCGTGTCATTGCAGACATTGCAAATTGATCCTCATACTCTTGCCTCTGAGTTCTTGTCAATGTACCTGCCAGCAGCAGCTTTTCCATGTTTACATGTACACATTAGCTCCTTACAGATGCATTTGATGTCACTTCTTTTCAGGTTACTAAGCTATTGATTGGTACCAGCTAGCAACACCGAAATGAGAGTCTCCCTGTCTCCATTTTAGCTGGGCCCTATTATTGAAAATAAAATAAAATGAGGTGCTACACAACACTTGGAGAGAAAGTGGCCAAAACTAGTGTGAGCACAGCTGGCCATCTTTCTGCCTGAAAGACATGTAAAAGCTGTGACAGAGGTGGATCAAGAGGGACAAGGAAGGCATGGTGGAATGTGCTTGTAATCCCAGATACTAGGGAGATGTAGGTAGGAGAATAATCATCTAAAGCCTGGCCAGGGAAAAAGTGTGAGACCCTCAAGGGAGAGAGAACAAGAGTGAGAAAGAGAGGAGAGAGAGAGAGAGAGAGAGAGAGAGAGAGAGAGAGAGAGAGAGAGAGAGAGAGAGAGAGAGAGAGAGAGAGAGAGAGAGAGAGAGAGAGAGAGAGAGAGAACAATGAGAAGGTACAGAGAGGAATTTCTTTATAGAGAATTGTTGTAGAGATAAGCCTCCAGAAATTCCAGTGGTTGCTTATTTCCCCGTGGGTTAAGCCAAGAGGCTTCCTGGTGGCCAGGTGAAGTTTAGATGCATTCCCTGAAGTGTCAGGAACAAAGGGTACTGATCACACTCTCAGAGAAAGGTGAAGGAAAGAGACTGACTATTGGCCTGAGGTGGCCAAGCAAAGAAAAGAGACAGAGCAGGTTGGGTACAAGCAGCAGGGCCATGGATGGGGGCAAAAAGGAGCAAGCTTTCCTTTGCATCAGGAGAGAAGATATGGCTTAGTGTCCTGTTGAAAGGGTTCTGGCTGGGGAGCTCTGCTTGGGAGTGGGACCAAGCAATCACAGAGGGATGTGCCGCTGGAGGAGCAGGCTTGGGCGGGGGTGGAAAATAGCAAGCAAAGGAAGCATAACCTGGATGGTAGGAGCTGCAATGGGATTCCTGATGGGGGAGGACTCCTCAAGAAAACCACAACACTGTCCAGAGGGTCCACCAAGCCCACATGGCACAATGTCAGATCATCATGGAGCAGATGGCACAAGACTGTGCACATTGCTCTTAATCTTCTTCACCCCTAGGACACCTCTGTTGACAGGGTCAGAAACTGCAGCCAGTTCATGGGCTAGTGATGGGGATCTGGGTGGCTGGGGGTTGGGATGACAAATGAAACTTTTCATGGACTTGACCCCACTGTGGGTTTTGGTTTGGGGTGTTTTTATTTTTTGTTTTGTTTTGTTTTGTCTTGGTAGGACTGGGGTTTGAACTCAGGGCAGCACTCGACACCTCTGAGTGCGATTATTATCCTGGCCCAGACATTGTTGCTGTGATGATACTGTTCTAGGGACACAAACGGGTGAAAGAGCTTTGGATCTATAGGGGCGAAGGGAAATTTCTTCTCTGCCCTCTCAAGGTTGGAATAAACTGGTGTAGACTCAATAGGAGAACAAACGATTTTATTAATGTGCAAAAGAGGAGAATTCAGAACAAGGGGGAAGTCACAGGACTGTGATTATCCACTACCCAGCCCAGCATCACCTAGAAGCTTTTATACCCCTTTTGTCTATAGGGAAAGGGGAGATGGGAATAGAGACCATTTTGAGGGCTTGTGGATGGATATTAGGGGGATGAATGGTCCTGCAGATGGACTCTCTGGGATTTGAGTGAACCCAAGGACAGAATTCATCTGTAAGGGAAGTGGGACCAGGTGTGGCTACATTCCTCAGTAATGGGATGTCAGGTGGGGGAAGCAGTAATGTTTCCACTGGTCTTCATGCAGGTAAGGTAATTGCAGAAAGCCTTTCCTCCCCACCAAATTGCTCAGCATGGCAAAACCACCATACTTGGGGGATGTTGTTCTCTGATTATCAATAGACAACTAGAGATTTCATGCATAGGCAAGGAAAGAAACCAGTCTTTAAAGAGATATTTAAGGCCAAGAGAGAAAGAACCAAGTTACCCATGCTGCCCACACTGTCCCCACTCCTCCGTGGGCCCTATTTGCTTACAAAAGCAGCCATACTGCCTTCAACTCGGATCCCCTTATGACCTATAGATGATGTGTGAGCCCAGGGCACAGAATCACCTGACCGTCTTGAGACAATGCAACCTGGCTGCCAGCACCCGCTGGCAAAGGAAAAGCATGTTTCCTGACAACTGGACGTGAGAAGAATTAGGAAGGTCCACCACTCATTGTGTCACGCTGATTTTGAAAAACCTGACCTGCCTTTACAACATGTCAGAAGAAAAACATTGAATTTGTTTACTCACTAGGAAAGTATGAACAAGTTAAATTTTTACTATGCAAAATTCTTACTATGTAAGATACTGTATGCTCTTTATTTGAAAATAATAAAGAGTACTAGAAAATTTTGGTACTAGAAAATTCCAAGGAATCCAGCGATGTCTCCAAAATGCTACTATGATGACATTTCTCTCAAGATGAAAGTTTATGGAGCCAATTGGCTTATTCCTCAGAACTTGGATGGGCTACTTATTGTAATTTTTTTTTAAGTTTAGAAAGAATTGTAGACTTATGTGAAACTGTAAAAACAATAGTTCTTTTTTTTCATTTTCTTCTTTTATTTTTCTTTAGTTCAATTTCATAAAGCTTATGGGTTGTATAAATTTTTTTTGTACTAAATAGAGATGCACATTATTGTCCTTTTTGATCCCTGGTCACTCTTGCTTTTATCATATACTTTTAATTTAAGTAGTGAGGTACTAAAGTGCAAGCATTACCCAAGTAATTTATAGTAATGCAAAATTTGGCTCAACAAGCAGATCAATAGTCTCCATAAAGCCTGAGCCAGATGCAGAGACAGTTACAAAAAGTCATTATCTAGTTGGAAACATCAGCCAGGACACCAGAGCTCCGACTGACCTGAACCGAACATTCTCTCATCCCAGAAAGCCTGATAATAGATAGTCCTTGAATCAGCTTCCTACAAGGGCATTTCCCTGCAACTCATGCATCATAGAAAGAATTGCCTGAGACTTCCTAATTTCATTTTCCCTTTCTGTTTGGCAATATGTCAAGAAAGAGACCCAAAATGATTCACGAAACTTCTTTTGGCAATGCTCAAAGAACCCTTAAATATCCACTTCATTCCATTACCATGATGAAGGTGTCTGCTGCTATCACCATTAGATCGATCTCCTTGTCCCCCATTTTCAACAGAACACATGAAATTACAACTATTTATTGTCCTCAGTAGACACAAGTGGATGGCATATTCTGTGTCAAAGACAAACACGTTTAAAAGCAATAGGGAAAGAATGTTGCCTTGTAAGGATAAGGGATGTCATTAAACTATGTCTCAGCCTGAGAGAGATTTTGTTCAGTTTGGCAAGACTGCCCCAGATGCAAGAGAGAGAGCCCCTCTGATAGAGCTGGGGCTCCCCAGAATACAATCCTCATTGGAGATTCGTAGGTGTCCTGGCAAGTTGTAAGGAGCTGTTACATTGATCTGGACAAAGGCAAGCAATGTGGCTCTGCTGGGGATTGTCCCTGCTAGTCAGTCAGCTGGTGAGGCAGAGGGGCAGGTAGAACCCAGGAACATCCTGTCAAAGCTCGGAGGAGAAGGGGAAACAGGTTTCCATAGGCAGGAAGGCTGCATGGATGGTGATGGATACACCATTCAAGGCAGCTGCTTGGCCAGGAAAGGAAGCCTGCACTGAGTTCCCATCAGTCTGCATCTCCCCAACCCCAACCCCTGCTCCACAATAACAGCCTCTCGCTCATATCCCATAACCACAGCTGATGTCTCCCTCCTCTCTATTCTCTGGGGGTTCCTATTGCACCCTTCTTTCCTTTGGAAGGCGGCTCCTTCTTTACTGCCTCCCCAAACAGCTGTGCTCCCTCCTCTCTACTCACAGCACACCTTGAGTTATCCATCAAAACCACAGCTCAGTTATTACCGTCTCAAAACACTCTGGATTTTCTTCATTAAGAACTGGCAAGACCACCATCAAAGCCCCTGAAAAACAGATCCCAGCACCCACCAGGTGTTTGATAAGCCCGCCCTTCACACACAATTCCAGGTATCTGAGTGTTCCCTCAAATGTTCCACATAAACACTAACTTTATCCCAAAAGCAATCCCTAAAAATAACATGTAGTTTTTCTTATGCCAAAGAAGTCCTTAATTTTTATGACAATGTCTCTGAATTAAATCTTGACCTCCAATTTACATAACTTTCAGACATCTTAAGAGGTCTATTCAAGAAGTGAGTGGGTAGAAGGCTCAAAAGCCCAGCCAAAGGTCTCTTCCTAAATGGTTTCTAAGATCGCTCCAGTACAAGGACCTAAATTTCTATGCCCACGCAGTAATAACTTTTGTCTGGAACGATTTTTATTTTTTCATCAATAATTATGCCTAACAATGACTGTATGCTACCTATTTCTCACGTCATTCTATAAACTAGTTCCTATTAATTCTCTATCGTACTGGAAAGCAAAGCAAATGGAGCTAAGAAAGTATGGGCTCTGAGATGAAAAATTTCAGGGTGATATATCCAATCATGGCTAAGCTTTTGATACAGAAAGCCATTTGCTTTCTGAAAACTTGGTGACCCGCTAGGGCATTCAGCTAGCAAGCTACAGAGTCATTTTCCTACCCTCCCCTCACTAAAACATTAACAATTGTCTTTTAAAGCATTTAGTAATTCAACATGGGGTAAAATAGTGTGGTTATTTTAATTGTCTTTAAATTCTGCTTTCTAGTGGTTTAATTTTGTGATACTTCGGAATTTTGTGCACCAGTGGCTCAGACCTATAATCCTAGCTACTCAGGAGGCAGAGATCAGGAAGGCAGTGGTTTGAGACCAGCCAGGGCAAATAGTTTGTGAGATCCTATCTTGAAAATACCCCTCACAAAAAAGGGCTGGTGGAGTGGCTCAAGGTGTAGGCCCCAAGTTCAAACCCTAGTCCACAAAAAAAAAAAAAAGAGAGAGAGAGAGGTTAAAAGCATTAGCCCTTCCCACACTTCTATGGCTTGTTCCAGAAAAAGGAACAGAAAGATGTTTGCTTTATGAGTTCCTCTTCTCATAGCCAGTTTCAGAGTGAAGCTAAGAGTTTCAAGAGAAGCTAAAGGAACAGACTCACATGACAGGAAGTTTGTGGGTTTGTATGTGTCAAAACTAGCCTGAGCCTCCCTGTACTTTTTCTCCTCTTTGCATGAACTCATGGCCAGAGCTAGTCATGGAATTGTGTCATTGCCTGCTGAGAATTCTATGTACCTCCATGAATATGTGAGTATCAAATATCCAAGTCCCAAGACCTAAGCTCAGTAGAAGGAAGTAGGTCCAATGATTAAGGTGCCCACTCCGGCATCAATGACTTTCACAGTGCTTGGAGAGTTGTGTCAAACAGGATGATGGGTATTGCAAGCAGCAGAGACCACAAACCAACTGTTTGCCACAACTGCCAGGCTCTCCCGTTACCCCTCCCTCCTCCATTTCTTGGCAAGTAATATCTGGCACAGTGCAAGAGAGCAGCACTTTCTGCAAAGACTGCAGCTTTAAGTAAAATTGGTGTCAGGTAAGAGAGAAAAAAAATCGGATTGCCAGCTATTTTAGAATACATTTGAATACCCCAGTGAACTGGCCCCCAAATACAAACAAATCATTGTTTTAGGTCCACCCATAACCAAAACAGCTGAAAGAAGAAACAGCAGGAGAGAAGCTGCTCTACAGAAGAGGCAGGCTGCCTACTTTGGCTGACTTGTGCTCCAGCAGATTCTGTCAAAGAATACCAAGACAGAATGTGTTCTCTAAAAGCTGGATCTTCCAAAAGACCATGAAGCAACTGCTCGTAGTATGTTCAAATGAAAGGTGTATTAGTTTCTGATTGCTTCTGTAACAAATAACCACAAATCAGTGGCTTAACGCAATACATCTTCATCATTGTCCAGTTCTGTAAGTCTGAAGTCTGAAATGAGTGGTCACCTGATTAAGGTCAATGGCAATCTTCCTATCGTAAGATCAGCTGACTAGCAACCTTAATTCAGTCAGGAACCTCCACTCCCACACTGCATGTGATATAACCTACACACAGCTCCCAGGAATTAAGAGGTCAGCATCTGTGGGGGGAGAGGGGACACTTTTGCATGCCACATAGGAAACACTAGAGACTTCTGTTTTGTATTTCTCATCTTCATAGCAAACTTTGAGGTGGGATGTTTGCAAACTAAGAAACCAAGCCTCCAAGAATTAAATAATTTTTCTGCAAGTAACAGAGCTGGACCATGGTGCAGATGTGTCTGTCATGAAAGTCACACTCATCCTCCATACCATACATCCTCCCAGAAGCACCCCAGCCCCTTCTTCTGCATCTCTATCCCAGATGGAGCCTGAGGGCTCCTCAGCAGGACCCTTGGAGGACTGTCAGGCTTGCTGTGATGAGAAAGACTCAGGACAACTGACCTTACCATTACGTTGCATCATGACCACTATGTGACTCTGTGCTAAAATTTTCAGATTCTCATGACCCTCAACTCTGAAACCAAGAGTTTGGACCACATGATGCTATCTGTACACTTCTAGAATTGAATGATGTTATGGGTGAGACCCCTGGGCATGGGTCCATGCCACTGTAAGTATGGTTTGTCAGTCACTTTAAACTGATACCTGTCCACGATAAGACAAGGTGCTTCAGCCAAACTGTTAACCACCCATCAGTAGGCACAAGGTGAGCACTGCTGAAGGAGGCAGTGTGTCGATTTACTTTCTGGTTTAAACAAATAGTGCTGATGTAGAAAAACTCCAAAGTTCAGAAGGTTTAGGTCAGAAAATTCTTAGAGTGTGACAGCTTTCTATTTTTTGAATTAGATCCAATGACCATTTGTAAATATGTAAATGAGAAAAAAATGTCTTTGGGTTATGTGGCAGATTGCAATACAGTCTTCCAAACCATTTATACCCTCCCTGTAAGAGTGCTATACACCAATGCCTATCACCATGTGCCCTGTGGACTTGACATCAGGTTTGACCAAGAACTTGCTTGGGTTAATGGAATGTAAGCAGATGTACAGGTGCACTATGTCTTAAGAAATATTTTCATAGCTGTTGCATGGTTTGGCCATGACTATTTTCCTTGTCCTACAAACGGGGCATACTGCAGATAGGGACAAGAAATAAACTTTGGGTGTTTGTTGTAAGCCCTTGAGATTTTTGGAGCTGTCACTACAAACTAACCGAACAAAAGCTTACTGATACCATGTAGTACACCTTTGATAACAAAGAAAAGAACTTTCTGATCTTTTTACATTTTGTGAGTTAGAAAGTAACAACCGAAGAGTTTCGTTTTGTTTTGTTTCCTCATCTTGTTTGGTAAACTATTTTTTATTTGGCAGCACTGGGGTTTGAAATGAAGGCCTCATGCTTGCTAAGCAGGAGCTCTATCACTTAAGCCACGCCCCCAGCCCTTTTATGCTTTACTTACTTTTTAGCTTTTTGCCTGGGGCCAGCCTAGGGCCTGGAACTGTAACCCTCCTACCTACACCTCCTGAAAAAAGCTGGGATTACAGGTAGGTACCACCATGGCCAGCTTTATTTGGTAAACTTTAGAAAGATGTTTTGGGTCTTTTGAAATCTCAGGGGGATTCCACCCCCACCCCAGAGAGCTGAATCAACATTAGTAATGCTCCTAAGGATGTTAAGGGAAAATACTGACTTTTAGAACATGCATATTTTAAAGGAGGAAGCTCTGTTACACAATAGATATTTACACACAAAATTCCTTTATTTCACTTCTCTTCAAAATAATTTAAGCTGGGTATGATGGTGCTGTAATCTCAGCTATTCACAAGGCAGAGATCTGGAGGATCTTGGTTCAAGTCTAGCCCAGGAAGAAACTTAGCAAGATCCCATCTCACAAACAAACCAGGAGGTGGTATACATTCCAGCCACATGGGAGGCATTGGGGTAAAAGGATCATGATCTGACTCCAGCCCAGGAGAAAAGCGTGAGACCCTATCCAAAAGTACCTAAGGTGAAACAGGGCTGGGGGCATGGCTCAAATTGTAGACCACTTGCTTAACAAGTACAGGTCCTGAATCCAATACTCCCAAATAATAACAATAATAATAATTTAGCTGAGAATAGAATTTAGGCTGATGGCTATTCCACTGCAGGGTTTTGACACTGATCTCCTGGATCTGTCACTGTTACTAGCAAGTTTGTCTCGTATAGTTAATGCCCCTTTTTGGGTAAGCTGTTTATTTTCTCGTTGCATTTAATGTTTCCTCTTTCTCTCTGAAGTTTCACGGTGATATGTTTAGTGCTGATTGGTTTAATTTTCCTTGGAAATGTAGAAAATCCTTCAACACTGGCTTCCGCCATTTTGTCCGTGCTCTCTTAGGGCTCCTGGAAGAAGTGACTGATGTGCACCCTCTTCTTTAGTTTTCCATTTCTTTTACCTCTTCGTCTGTTTATTTTGATGTACTGCATTCTGGGTGATTTCTTTGTATCACCTTCCAGTTGTGCAGCTGTTTCTAATGTGATATTTAATCCTTATACTCAGGTTTCTTGTTTGTTTTTAATGATTTCTCACTTCTAGAAATTCTGTTTGATTATTTTCTACTGTTTTATCATGGTATCTATTCTTTTATTATGGCTTATTATCATATTAGAATTACTTAGTCATTATAAATATGCTTATTTTATAGTTTCTTTCAGATTATCCTATTTTTTTTCCAATCTTCTATTTTTGTGTGTACAGACTCTCCTCAGAGGATGATTTCCTCTTTTGGAAAGAAACTTTTTATTGTAATTATTTTTGGTAGGCATTATTTTTTCCATGGAATTCCCATGGTTATGAAAATCTTTCATTTGCTTTGGTAAGAACTCTAGTGGTTTCCAGGGGTTGAGTTTCCCTATCTATGCAAATAAGATACATTCAGACACCACATACACAGTTTTTATTTTTCATGGGTGGATGTTCACCCATGTGGCCATATATATGGTAATTTTTTTTACAACTCCCTCAAGTGAACAAAATTTTTCAAAATTTCCATTTTTACTGTGTTAAGGTAAAGTTCAAATTCAACTCTGAGCCTTGAAAAGCTAGTATCCCATAAGCTTAACCATCAGAATTAGCATCCTCTAGTCACCTTACTCACAGTTTTAAGGTTTTGTTAAAAACTATTTTCTCAATCATAATTCATCAAGTTTGGTGACTCAGAAATATCACCAGAATAGTTAAAAGAACAATAGTGGCATTCCTGTGGTGTTTTTATGTGGCAACTTGGTTACACTGGACTACATTTCCCAGAATCCCTCTCCAGTATGTCTCTAGTCAGGGCTGACCACAGGAAAGTCTGGCATGTTTACTCTCTGAGAATGATGGAGGTCAGACTCTCTTGTGTTGTGGCTCACACACATTTTCATGAGTCTGTTGACTTAGTCTGTTGTGTGGGTCAGTGGCTGGGCCCACAGCTCCTCCAGCCTCCATGGGATCTCTTCCTTTGGCCTCCCATATCCTTGACCAGGCAGGAGTATAGTTACGTGGACCAAGCAGGCCTTCTCTGAAGGTAGCAAGAATGGAGTTGGAGATGGGCAGGGGGAGCGGGCAACGCGAATGTTCTCTGCTCACAAAGGTATGGGCAGTGCGTAGTGGAATGTGAGATGGTGTCTCCACCTGGACTGGCAGCAGCAGAACTCATTCCTCCCTTGCTTGAAGAACCACCAATGAGGAGATAGAGGTTTCTAGAACTAAGAAGGACAAAGGGAGACATGTGGAGCAGCCAACTTGACAGGCACTGTCACCTTTGGTCAAGGAACATGGCCAACTCAAAGCAGCCTCACAGAAAGAAACCCAGAGGAGAAGATACTTTGGCCTCATTCTGCTCTCTTTTCAGGGCTTTTAGTTGTCCAAACACTTGCGGAAGCCATAATGCTAGGGAGCCATTGATATTTAGCATCCAGGTTGAACACCTGGGGCAGACAGCAGGGTTGAGAGCAGCAGCAGTGCATCTGAAGAGCAAAGGGAGGATGTCTGACATAGGCTCCAACTTCTACTGCCATTCTCACTGTATTAGTAACTACAGAATTCTTAGCTCAATAACCACATGCTCCATCCAGCATTACTCCACCTCAGACAGCAGAGACTATGAATATTATGAAAGTAGCATTATTTCCTCATGAATGAAAAGATTTCTGATTACTGGGAGCAGCCTCCTCCCCCACACACAGACACACAAAAGTGTGCCCATGAACACATCCACACACAAGCACACACACAGAGGTTCATTTCATCTTTCCCATCATTTTAGTTGTTTTGTCTTCTAGGGATTTTGTTAGTTATTAGAGAATAAAGATATTTTTATTTAAATTCTATTACATTTCTCAACTGTAGTAATCTCTTCAAGAGAAACATCTTCTCCCTGGGATGTGGAAGGTTGTAAGCATGGGCTGCCGTGCTGAATGCAGAGTGTAGAGAAAGAGGCATGAAAGCCTACTCTTCAATGTGCAAGTTTTACTTATCTCCCTTGTTTTCAACTTATACTTATCTCACCTTCACCGTGAGTCTCTTTTCTCAAGTTCAAGTCTTCTAGGCAATAAATGTTCTGTCACTGAGGGCTGAAAGGATAGTTACCTGGCTTCATGAGGACAGTGGAGGGTGTCTAGCCACTCAACACACAGACTTCCAGAAAGCACCTCTCATGGTGCTCTCATTTTACCAGTTACTCTCATTTTACTAGGGGTCCAGAAAGGAGAGGGAGAGAGCATGTAGTTATTTTGAACTTATGATGAAAACAGATGAATTTATGTTATTGTCTTAACATATTTTAAATGTAGCGGTTATACAAAAGCAAAGAAAAGTATCACACACACACACACACACAAAAAAATTAAGTTCACTTCCACTGCTTCAGAAGAGAAGTAATGTTGTTTCCTCATTTGCTTTAAACCTTTGTTGGGTAAAAAATAGTTTTATTTTCTGCTCATATGTACCCTTATTTGCTGCTATTGCAATATCGAAGTTGTGAAATTTGACGGGAAATGTGAGGGAAGACTAAGCACTAATGAGCTCCAGACAAGGTGTCTTTCTGCTTCTAGACTTGATCTGCTCTAATGAAAGATGGGGACACTTATGGATCTTTCTTTTAGGGCCATTGGTTAGTGTTTATTTCAGATGAGGCAGAGAAGGGCTGGGATCAAGAAGGACTCATGGAGGTCATGGCAAATGAGTGAGAGGATTGTTGGGTCCATGAGCACAGCGTGATTTAAGTTAATTATTAATTAATTATGGATCAATAACTGATAAATGATTATTAATTACCAATTAATTAGTTTTAGCCATCTTAAATAGTTTTTAACAAAAACAAAACTAACCAAAGGAGAAAATTCCTGGCAGAGGAGACATCAATTATGAAGGGTTTCAAATGGGAAGAGTGAGATGCTGCTCAGAATGTGAGAGAAGCCAGTGTGACTGGAGCACAGGGAGCAGGGATGGACAGAGATAGGTAGGGTCAGGGCAGGGACAATGTAGGGTGGTTGACAGTAAGAAAGCCTTGGGCTCAGTACGGCCAGTTGCTGGAGTGAAGAAAGCAGAGGGAGTCAGCTGGAGATCATGAGGTGTCAGAGATGATGCAATTATTGGTGATGACAATGTTACAAATGTGATTTCAGGACTGGTATAGAGATAAGGTATGAGAAGAATGAAATATCAGGGCCAGGGGGTTGAGAAAGTAGGAGGCAGGATGGGGATTTGGTCCCCCATCTGGATGCAGTGTTTGGTAGGTCCCTTCTTTTACCCCATCCGATTGCAAGCAGCCATGTTGGCCCAACCACAGTGCCACCTTCCATGCCACCCTCCACACCTGCTACCTGAGATCCAAGCTGACGCCCAATCTTTGGTTTCCACAGGCAGGTAGAAATTGGGTTAGAGGAGTGACCTGAGTGGAAGCACACACAGGGTTTGAGAAGTAGCACCAGGTAAGATTATTCAGTTGCTGAAGTGCAAGAGCAGGACTGGAGCCCAGACCTGTTGAACTTTGGGCCTGGGTCCTCTTCAGTACTCCCAGGCAATCAGGGGAAGGAAGCACTTCCACTGGGTTCTGAAGGCTGATGGAAATTACCCAGGAAAGGGAGAAGGTAAGAAGTAGAGTCAGTGGTCCCAGGCAGAGGAAGCACACAAAGTGAGCACAGCTGAGAAAATGAGAAAGCACGATGTGTCCAGGTTACATAAGATGATCAGTAGGTCCCCAATTCAACAAAGTGAGCTTTGTTCCTTCCAGAATTCCTTCCCGTCAGTCTTTCTGTCAATATTTTTTGTTATTCTTCAAACTGCTTTCAAAGGGTCAATTCTCCCAGATAGCCCTGTGTTTCTCAGAGGCCTGAGCACTGGCTGGGTATGCCCCACCCTTCTGCAAAGGGCTGGGCTGCATTTGTCCTGCAGGATAGAGATGAGATTTATGAATCCGTTTTTCCCTACACAGAGAAAGATATAAACTCACAAATTTCTGTGAGATTCCTGCCAAAACCTGCATGGCCTGTTTGCCATCATGAGGAAACACCAGGAAAACCCAGATCCAGGGAACACCTACAAAATGACTAGTCTGTCAAGTTCAGGGAAGAAAGCAAAACCAAGAAACTGATCCAGGTTCAAGCAGACTATGAAATGATGGATGAGATGTGTGCTTCTGAATTAGAACAGGAGTGACAATTTAAAAATCTACAGTTTTAAAAAGAGATTACTATTGTGTTGGTGTTAATTTCTTGATCTGGGTTATTGAACTCTGAGTCTGTAAAAGAATGACTTTATTTTTCAAAACTCTCCACTGAAATATTTGGAAACAAAAGGCTTTATTTTTGCAACTTACTCTCAAACATCTCAGAAACAATATGCATACATCCGTGCAGAATGTGTTGGTAAATTAACTTTTGAGGAATCTAGATAAAGGACTATGAAAACTCCATTTTATATTTGCAACTTTTTGTAATCCTGAAATGATTTTAAAATTGAAAGTTTTTTTTTTTTAAATTAGTGGTAGAGTTGAGGAGGAGGAAAGAAAAGAAAGACAAACGGATGAAGGGAGGCAGGAGGAGGAGGAGAAGTAGGAGGAAGAGGAGCACCTCCCACTCTGTTCTTCTGAACACACACACATTTGTCCTGTCCTTATAGAGACATCACTCCACAAACACACACCATCAAATGTTGCCTTTGCAAGCCAGATGTGATAATTCACACCTGTAGTTCCAGCACTCAGGAGGTTGAGGCAGGAGGATGGAGAGTTTGAGGCCACCCTGAGCTACATACCAAAATCCCGTCTCAAAAAAGAAAACAAAAACACAAGAAATTTTCTCTTCAAATAATTTAGTTTCAGGAAATTTGAGACCCAAGCCAGTTGTTTCAAGAAAGGGGAACAATGCTACCTCGTCAGCATTCCGGTGGAGCATGCAGGTTTTTTTTCAGCTCATAGCTCCTTGAGCACATTTTTTCCTCTGCTGCCTTGAGTGCTGGTCTGTATTCATCAGACCCTCTCCCATCCTCCTTCAGGATATTTCAGTTTGTACTTCCACTGGTCACCATCTCTGTCTTTTGGTCATTGAGGTTGCAGAGAAAAGGCATCTGATTGGCCCAGCTCATCTTTCCCACCAGAGGCTGAGCCGCTGGTCCCCGGTCACTGTAAGGATAGGACATCGTGGAGTCAGGTGTGGTTGGTGAGTTGGGGAAAGACCAGACAGGCTACATGAGCCCCAGCCACAGTGCTGAGGCAGTGGGGGTGTCTCTTACCAGGTAAAGGGACAGAAGGCATCCTCGGACCCAGCCTGTCACACATCATCTCTCAAGAGGCAGTTCTGCATGATGGTAACCAGATAAGAACTGTATCCTCCTCAGCTGGCCCAAGAGAAAGAACAAGTAGTATTTAGTGCTTTCATCTTTTAAGATAGCTACATGATGCCCCCCTCCACCCACACAGACAGACAGACAGACAGACACACATGCACACGCACACACACACACACACACACCAGAAGCAGCATCTTCCTTGCATTTCATCTGGGCACTGCTATTAACACTTATGATGGAGTCCCCACCCGTCTCTCCCCATCCCCGCAGAAAGGATGGTGTTTCTGTCCTACCCTACAATTCCACAGAGAATGTACTTGGAGCTGTTTTTCCTGCTATGTTGTTTTGAGAGTCACATTCACTAGGTCCACACTTGACCTCCTGGGGCTTACAATAGCAAAATCCAATGACTGGATCTGATCATTTGCAAGGTCTCCTCTTGCTGACGGCTGCAAAGCCGCCAGGCCTTCCAGAAGCACTTAGCTGTGTCGCTGGTGCCCTCTGGTGGGCAGATCTGACACTGACAGCAGCCGCAGCACTTTGAGAAAAATTAACAAAGTCAAAATCATACTAAAATTTAAATGAGAGTTTACTAAGGGTCAGCTGCTAATCCACAGAGCAGGCAGACCACTTCATCTAACCTTCACAGTGTCCTTGTGTGGTAGGTGGCGCTGTTATTACCACTTTAGAGCCGAAGACGCTGAGGAAGCAGAGGCTAAGGTGACCTGTCCATTCAGCTAACAGCTCCCAGAGTGGGACTGAACTCAGGCATGAGGATCTGGAGCTGTAGCCAGAATAGGACCACGTGCTGCTTCCACAGGGAAAATACCTTTAACAAGTTGTTAAACTGAAAACAACTTTGGAGACCATCTGGCCAGTTTCCCAGGATGTCTCACTATCAAGAGGCAGTTCTGAGTGATGATAGCAAGATTACAGGTGGGGGAAGAGCCCCATGAGCAAAGAGGTCTGAAAACCCTGGATTAAAGATTTACTGTGATCCTCCTCCAAGTCTCCACACCATGTTAGTATGAACTGAGGAAGGGATGGGGACACAAATAAGCGGAGGCCATTGTCCTAAAGGTGTCTTCGTACTTTGTGTTCCTCTGCAACAATCTCGCTTATAAACAAACCAAAACCTATTTAGGGATTTTTTTTTTTGTAACAAATAGTGACTTTCAGCCAATTGTAAACTGCTGAGTTTCAGCCAATCTCAGGCAGCCGGTAGATGACACATATGGCCCAATAACGCAGACATGGAGCCATGACCAGTCAGGTGGTTTCTCTATCTGGCTTCGGCCATCTAGCCTATAAAAGCCACTTTTGTGCTGTCCAGCAGCGCCTCTGGAACTCTCCTGGTTCTGAGTGCTGCCTGATTCATGAGTCATTTGGTTAAATATACAGTTAAAGTTTGGTTGTCTAAAGTTTTCCTTTTAATAGATCTGTATAACTTATGAGACAAGTGTTTTTCATTAGGCCTTTGCTCTTCAGCACTGTCACATTTTGAACCACAGTGTTCATTGTGGGGACTGTCCTGAGTGCTATACAGTGTCTAGAAGCACCCTCTCCTCCACCCACCAGATGCTAAAAACAGCCTCCCTGGTTAAAACTCTTCACAGCCAACTCACAGCACTAATGTCCCAGAGAATTCACTTCTGGACACATTGAGTTCATTTGTCCTCATCTTATAAGCGAGGAAATAAAAGCTAGGGAGGAGAGGTGACTCATGTCAGTCATAAAACTTGAGTGTTGTATGGAAGAGTCATGTTGTCCAGATAAACTCTGTCCTTTGGCTTTCAACCTGATCCTGGCTTCTTTGGGTAACATTGACAATGGAACCTGGGGGTAGGTCTGAAGACAGAACTGACTCAGCTTGGTGAAGCCCTGTTATTGTCGGTGGTGCTTTTCATAAATAGTCAAATACTCTATCCTTCTTTCTTCCCCTTCTATTGAGTTTACTCAGGTGCTTAGACACACCCCAAAGAGAAGAGCAGCTTATGACTAACTCTGGTCCAACTGTTATGAATTTCTGTTTTTCAACCAAATTAAGGGAAAGGCTTAGTTCAGAAAGAGCCCTTTTCTTTCTTTTCCTTATGAATTTTTCCTACAGTGCTCATGTTTGGAATCAAAATTGGGATCTCAGATCTCTTTTCAAGGATGAGCTCTTAAATGAGGCAGATTTCCATCCATTGGGGCTGGTTTGTTTGAACATGAGTCAGGTTGAGGGTGTCAACAATAAGAGGTCATGAAGGTGTTGCAGAGGACATGCCATACTTTCTGAGAGTATTCACATCTAAGTTGAATTCCCCAGGATGGGAGGTTGGAAGAAGTGTAAGTTCAGCTTCTGATTTGGTATGGAGTCCATTCTAGAAGCCAAGATGCATCTCATGCTTCTCCCATGGATTTCTACCTCCCAGATACTGGGCAAGTAAGGCATCTGTGGCCAGTTGCTGTTGGCCTAGAGTGGTGAGCACTTGAGGCTCTGCAAGGGCTGCTATGACACCTGAAGTCCTCACACAATGTCAGCTGTCACTCGTACTGTGCTTACCACACGGTCAGCTGTGTTCCCGTGCTTTGCATTTACAACTAGTGGATACAAGAGCCAGGTCTGAAACCCAAGTAGTCTGGACCCTGAGGCTCTTTCCTTCAGTGCCCCTCAGCCCCTCCAGGTCTAAACATACAGTCATGGACCTCCTCCACTGAGGCAGTAAGGACATGTTGGCTTATTAGAAAACCACTTTTGGTATTGCATGGTCTTTGTAATGACCAGAAAAGCAGGAAAAGAAAAAAGAAAAATGACTTTTCTTTTAAAAAAGGTGACATGTTAGCCCTATGAGAATAAGCAAATTCTGGTAGGTTTGTATAATAGAATACTACTCAGTTTAGCCCAGTGCCTTTAATAAAATCTTCTGATGTGCCAACTAAGACTTCTTTGCATGCTGGATGATGGAAATGTTTTATGTCTTCATTGGGATGTACACTTAATTATATGTTTGTCAAACTTCATCAAACAATACTTACATGATTACACTTTACAGTATACAAGTTATGCTTTCAGTTGACTTTTTTAAAGTTCTGTATAGGGTTCTGAAAATCATCACTCAAGAATCTTATATGGACATTATGAAAACTTATTGGGGGAATAAAATGTATGTGATGACAGTATCCAATTTTAGCATTTTAGAGTTTGAAATGTGATTACTACAAGTTTTCCTGGTCCCTTTTAGAAAAATACTTTCTCTGAATCCTGATCCAGAGAACCACCAGTGAGCTTCTGTCACTGTTGATTTGCTTGTTACAGAATTCAATGTACATGGATTTACACAGCCTTTCACTTTTATATCTGACTTTTGGATTTATCAGCCATTCATTCATTTCATTACTGAGTTGAATTCTACTATGAATCTATTCAAATTGGTTTATTCACTGTTTGTATTAATGGACTTTTGGGTTATTTCTAGTTCTTTGGGAAAAATACCCAAGTGGAATTCTGGGTCATATGGTGAATGCATGTTTATCTTTGCAAAAAACTGCCAAGCTGTTTTCCAAAGTGACTGTACCATTTTGTATTTCCACCAGCAAAGCATAAGAGTGCCTGTCATTCCACATCCTCACCAGCATTTGGTATTTTTGTCTATCAAATTGCAGACATGTTAATGGGTATGGGAGGTATCTTACTATGGGATATGTAACATGTTTAACCCCAGTAAGTGATAAAAACATCCAAGAAAGAAGAGAGGTCAGGTTAAGCTGACAAGCCTTACTGTGGTCTGCATTATACTGAACTAAAATAATTGATTTGCAACAACTCTAAGGAGTTGTCCAGACTATGGTCTGAACTGGGCAAGAGAATCAAACCCTATGGTGCCTGTGCTGGGCACCTCTTCTAGGTCTCTGTGCTAGTCAGCTATCTGTTAGTATGACAAAAAACCAGAGATAGCTAACCTAAAGGAGGAAAGATTTATTCTGATTCGTGGTTTCAGAGATTTCACTGCATGGTTGACCCAGTCACTTTGGGGCCTGTAATAAGGCAGTACATCGAGGTTGTGGGAGCATGTGGCTAGAGGAGGCTGCTCACCTCATGGAAGCCAGGAAGGAAAGAGAGAGAGGAAGGAGCCAGGTCCTAATATCCCCTTCAAGGGCACACCCCCACGACCTAACTTCCTTCCACTAGGCCCCACCTCCAAAGGTTCTGCTACCTCCCAATAGTGCCATAGGATAGCAACCATGCTTTTAACACATGGGCATTTGGAGGATTTTTTTTATAGCAAAGTTTATTAGAAAGGGAATACACTATCGATGGACTGAAAGCACATCAACCCTAGAGTGAGAACAAGAATGACCAAGTGGGTGATATTTAAAATTCAAATCACAACAATCGCCCAAGAACTTAAAATTGCTTTCAGAGAAAGTAGTTTGATCACTGAAAATGGTAATTAAACAATATGTCTATAATCTGTGATCATTTCTACAGATAAAGGCTTTTGATGATTGATTTTTTTAATTTTGGAAAAGGAGTGTTAGAGAGTCATCTTATTGAGGAAAAATACTTTCTGCTATACCTCAAATCTCCATATCATGCAGGGAATCATGACTCCTGGTAGGAAAAGAGCAGGGGGAATGTTTCTGGCCCCCTTCTTCACAAGTGAGGTATAACAATCAAAAGTTTTAACAACACATAGCACATAGGCACCAACCAAGCAGAAAAGATGTCACCCTGGAGTAATTTCTTTGGAGCCCCTGCAATACCAAGGCATTGTCATTGTAAGGTCCAATTGGAGGGTGGGGAGGCTGGAGTTGATGCTGATCGTGAGCTGCATGGCAGTATTCCAGAATTGTCACTAGCACTGTAGTCATACCAGTGTGCAGGGGCTGACATGGCAGGAGGAACAATTTGTCCTTGTAGTCAGTTTGGGAGAAGGAACTGCTGACTGTCTGAGTCCCCTCCCCCCACACTGGGTTTCCATTCTGAGTGTGCTTGCTTCCCCTTCAGCACACCGTAGATTACCAGGCAGCTATGCTATGAGGGACAGGCTGACAGGAGCCCAGACTCTGAAGGTTCAATGAGTTAAAGGCTGAAAGTTTAGTGTGCCTTCATCAATGTACTACCATCAGTAATATCTGTCTGATTCCTGTGTCTCAATGATTTCCACATTTGGTGTGGAAGGCAGGACTATAATTTGTACTCCTAAAAAAGCAAATACTGTTGTTAGAGGGTCCCCAGCTCCATTTATTGCAAACAATCTTTGTTTCTCAATAACCAGTTCTCAACTTTAGACACAACTATCCCTAGTGAAAACAATTGCTCAAGTTTCCCTAACTCATGGCTATATCCTACAATATCATTCCATCCCTTCTGGTTAGTTTCTGTCATGCCAAGCAATTCTTGGATTGACATGTTGACTTCCTAGCACTTGCTCAGCAAAGGGCTATGTCCTGGTCATGTGACAAAATTGTGATGTATGGACAGGAACCTCATTCACTTATTTTGTGTTAAGCAAGTTTTTCATGTAAGGAGCTAGATCCTTTGTAAATTCCAGGCCTTGCATAAATCAATTGTGGAGCATGAATATATGACAATAAAGAGCATGCTAGAAGGAAGATAACTGAGGAATATATAATCTACATGGATATACTTCTTTTTATTTTATTTTCTAAATGTACAACAGTGAGTGGATTACTCACACCCTTTGTACCAACGATAAAAATAAATAATAATAAAATTCAATTTTATGAGGCTCTTGTGAAAATAAAAAATAAAATATATACAAATAGATAAATTAAATGTGTAATAAAATGCATATAAAAATGATGTAACAGCAGAGTGGCTCAAGTGGTAGAGCTCCTGCCTAGCAAGCACAAGGCCCTGAGTTCAAACCTCAGTACCACCAAAAAAAAAGAAAATGGTGTAGAAAATTTCAAAGTTGACATAAGATCAGTTACTATTATTACTTTTTGAAATGCTGCCTGCTGTAGACAGATTATAAATATTCATTATGATAATGAAGAGTTTAGTATTTGTTCTCAAAGTGTCACAAAAGTCTGGCTTAGGGTACTTTTGCTCCATGCGGATGGAAATTGTGAATGAGCAAGGAACATCTCCCTTAGCGTTGGCATCCCTGAGCTCTTGGGTGCAGGTGGCTTCTGTGCTGGACTTACAAACCCGCAGCTCATACTTCTAGGCCTTGAGAACTAAAGGCTATGACTCCAGATTTAAAAAGCTGGGGACTCAGAGTTCCAAGTGCTCAAGTCAGAGACTAACTGCTCTGGCCTGTAAGTGCCACCGGCTTAAACCCAGCAGCTAGTGTTACAGCTCCAGAACTTCAGGTGTCAGGAGCCTGGGCTCTTGACCTTCAGCAGCTCTCAGGAACTCTTCCCTAACTGGGGCTTGCAGCTTCACTCTTCAGCTCTTCATAACCTCTCACCTTCTATGGTCTCAGTTCTTTGCAGTTTCTGTTCCTGGTTGTTCTCTGGAACCCTTCAGCCACTTTCTCATAGCCACTGGGTCATAGTCGGTCTGGGCCTCAAACCACCAGGAGCTCTTCTGCTCTTCATGCAACAAGCTCAGTCTACTTTACTGGTGATAAAGACCATGAGTAGCGATAAAAGACCATTCAGAAACCTGTGTTGGGGTGATGCAGCACACAGGAGAGAAGCCTGGCAAGACTGAGAAATGGCCTTCTTGCATAGCTAGAAAAGGGGCATACAGTGATTGTGTTCAGACTGCAGTTCTATCGATCACAACCCTGCGTGTGCATGGCTCCCAGTTCCACTCATCACAAGCCTCACTTATGAAACAATCACAAGACTGGCATCGCACCAATCATAGGCTTTTTGATGAGTCACTGGGGGGCGGAGGGCTCCCTTTGCTGTCCTGAGTGAGAATACCTGCAGGGTCATCTAGAGTTTCCCAAGGCTTGTCTTGCCTGGCGTGGAATCTCCCAAAACCATGGCAAGTTGCCTGGAGCAATTGTGACTGGAGCAAGGCCTCCAGAAACAGGAATGGTAGTATCAGCAGAAGCCTGCTTGTGATGGTCCTTGCAGCTGGAGTGGAATTTCCTCAGTGGTCTTACCATGTTCAAAACAACTGGAATACCTGAGCAGTCCTATCTGTTGCAAAAGAAGGTGGCTTGGCTGACAGCTGCCTGCTCAATCTAGCCAGGCATAAGGGAAGGGTCTGTAAGTTATCATTCAAGGAGCTGGACAGCCTGTTCCCAAAAGTTTTGCTCATTCACAGGGGGATGAAAACTATTATTTATTAATAATAAAGACCTAGTAAATTAACATTCTCAACAGTATTTAGCAATGTTTAACTTCTAGTCAAACACCCTTAAGGAGAGTGGGGCCCATCAAAAGTACTGGGATCCATCAGCTTTCTTCTATTTTTTTTCTATTTGCTACCCTGGTTGGAAGATAAACCAATTGTTCGTGCAAGAGATTAAATTCTTTAAAGAACAAATGAAGAATAAGAAAAAGGAGAAAAGAAGAGAGGGAAGAAGGGAAAAAATGTGAGAGAAGAGAGGAGAGAAAGAAGCAATAAAAGTTGTCAGCACTTCAGGAAAGTGTCTCTTTCCCACCCGGAGGAAAAGTGAGTGATTCAGAAAACCTTCATCTTTAACTTTGTGAAGGCCATCGGGATCTGCCCAGAGGTGTGCAGATTCCATCTCTGTGTGTTGGCTTGAAGCGTGGAAACCCTGAGGTTCCTTCTCCCTTCACCCACTGCTGCTGGTCCTGATGTCTGCCCTCCCCCAGATTCCTGCTCAGCAGGAAGCCTGTGAGGCTCTGCTCAGAAGATGGAGGATTGGCACTCTGCTGGACAGGCTTCTGTGTCCACATGGCTGAAATAATCAAACACTAGCATAAGTTGTTTCTGGGGAGGCATTTTGTAGACATGGTTAGTGTCCACAGTGTGTTGACTGGAGTAAAGGGGAGCATCTTTGATAGTGTAAGTGTGCCTGGTCCAATCAGTGACCGGCAATATGAGCAAAACTGGGGTTTCCTTGAGAAAGAAGAGATTCCACCTGTGGACAGCAGCATCAGCTCAGCTCTAGACTGTCCTCTATGATGGCCTACTACTCATTTCAGATTTGCCTAGCCAGTTCCACAATCATGTAAGCTAACTCCTTGCAATCAGTCAGTCAACAAATGTGTGTGTGTGTGTATGTGTGTGTATCCTACCAAGTCTGTTTTGTACCCAGTCCACATCATTTTTCCTTTTTGGAACCTCAGCCATCCTGTGGTTAATGATGGCACAGTGTTAGCCAGGGCAGGACCTGGCACCAGCATCAGCCATGCAACTGCAGAGTGTACTGACATTTTAACCTTGACTTTGACTGTGAAGGCAAATCCAATCGGAGTTTAAATCTAAGGAGCTGTTACAAGGCTGTAAGAGAAAGGCTAAAAAATTAAATGGAAGATGAGCCATGAGAACAGGTAACACCCAAACTAATGTCCTCTGAACATAGGGTAGGATGCTGTCTCACTTATAATTAGAGAAATGTGAATTAAATCACAATACATCATTTTTCACCTATCAGGCAAAGATTTGAAAGCGTAATGGTAAAATATATATAGTCTAGTGTATGCTAAAATACCTCAATTAAAAAAATAGTCATGCACAGTAACTCACACTTAAAATCCAAGCTACTCAGGAGGTAAAGATCAGGAGTCTCCTGGTTCAAGACCAGCTTAAGCGAAAGGTTTAGTGAGACCCTACCTCGACAAACAAGCTGGGTATGAGGACTGTAATCTCAGTTACATGGGGGGCATAGGTAGGAGGATTGTGGTCCAAGGCTGGTCCCAGGCAAAAATTCAACACTCTACCTGAAAAATGACTAATGCAAAAAAGGTCTGGGGGAGTGACTCAAGAGGCAGAGAGAGAAGAAAAGGTGTTTGGAAGATTGGGAGGAAATAGACATTCTAAGTGTGTAAGCATTGAGTTGGTATTTGTAAAGGGCAACTTGACAACATTTATTAAAATGTAAATTAAATTCACATTTGACCTAGCAGTTCCTTTCCTACAGTTTTCAAACTGGTACCAAAGGAGCAGCTTAAAAATAATAAAACAAGGGAGGAAGAAAGGGGGGAAAGAAGGAAGGAGAGAAAATCGCCTCCTGGAAGACATAATTAGAACGGTGAATATATTTGATAGAGACATAAGAACACTGACATTTATAATAGCAAAAAGTCCAGACAAAAATTGGACTATGAGCACATGATAAAAGCGAGAGCACACAAGTAAGGGGTGAGGATAGGTAAGACACCTAAAAAACTAGCTAGCATTTGTTGCCCTTAACGCAGAGAAACTAAAGCAGATACCTTAAAGCAACTGAGGCCAATAGGAAAAGGGGAACAGGTACTAGAGAAAAGGTTAGATCAAAAAGAATTAACCTAGAAGGTAACACCCACGCACAGGAAATCAATGTGAGTCAATGCCCTGTATAGCTATCCTTATCTCAACCAGCAAAAACCCTTGTTCCTTCCTATTATTGCTTATACTCTCTCTACAACAAAATTAGAAATAAGGGCAAAATAGTTTCTGCTGGGTATTGGGGGGGAGGGGGAGGGGACGGAGTGGGTGGTAAGGGAGGGGGTGGGGGCAGGGGGGAGAAATGAACCAAGCCTTGTATGCACATATGAATAATAAAAGAAAAATGAAAAAAAAAAAAAGAATCTCTGTATCATTCAGCTGTGACTCCCACCCACTCTCCTATTCTTCACCCAACCCTAAGCAACCCTAATCTACTTTCTGGATCTATAGATTTGCCTGTTGCAGATATTTAATAAAAATGGAATCCTACCATATGCCATGTTTTGTGACTGGCACAATATTTACAAGGTTTCATACTGTAGTATATGGTTCCATCACAGTGCTATGCCACATTTTGTTTATCTGTCCATCAGCTGATAGGGATCTAGGTTGTTTCCACTTTTTCACCATTGAAGTTTTATGAATAAACATTCATGCACATAAAAAAAATTAGATGAGTCAAATAAATTATGTTAGAGCCATAGAACAAGATGTCAGGCAGGCATTAAAATAATTTGTAAATCCACGTGAATTGGAATGGGAAAATACCAAAAGATATTATTAGGTGAGAAAAGTAGATTTAAACCAGAATTAATCCTTTAAAAAAATCTTGTGTAGAAGAATATATAAGAAAATAGACATACATTTTAATTTTTGGGGGGTTGGTAACAATGAATGACTTTATAATCAGAAATAATATGCCACTTTTAAAATTAAAATGAACAATAGCAGTAAATAAATATTGTTCTTCAAGAAGCTTTCAGGGAATGCCTGATGTGATAGGTCATGCCTGTAATTCTAGCTTGCTCAGGAAGCAGAGATGGTACAATAACAGTCTGAGGCCAGCCCAGGCAAAAAGTTCGTGAGACCCCATCTCAACCAGTGGCTGGGTACAGTGGTCCATTCCTGTCATGCCCAGCTACTTGGGGAAGCACAAATAAAGTATGGCAGTCCAAGCCAGCTGGGCATAAGCAAGATCCTGTCTTAAAAATAACCAAAGCAAAAGAGCTTACAGGGATGAAATAGAAACTGAATTTAACCTCTAATACATTAGAGGATGTTATTACTTACTTATTTATATATCTTCAAACATTTATTATTTGTAATTGACACATGGTACTTGGATATTTAAGGGGTACAGCATAGAAATTTGATATATGTATATAATGTCTAATGATCAAGTTAGGGTAATTGTCATTTTCATCTCCTTAAAATATTGATCCTCTCTTCTAGTTCTTCATAAAAATATAGTAAATTGTGAACTGTAGTCACAACTGTGCAGACACTAGGACTTATCTCTCCTCTCTACCTCTTTTGGTACCAATTCCTCCTCCTCGCACTGCCCTCCACAGCCTTTCGTGACCTCTGCTCTACTTTCTACTATCATGTCATGACTGGTTTTTTATCTTCTACATGATATCTTTTTCATCTTCCATGTGAGTTAGAATATGGGGGATTTGTCTTTCTGTGCCAGGCTTATCTCATTTAACATGATGCCCTTCAATTCCATCCAGGAGGATAACAATATCAGAATTTCATTCTTAATAATCATCCAATAATATCCACTGTGTTTATATATCATGTTTTATTTGTCTTTTCATCTGTCAATGGAGACCTTGGCTACTCCATATCTTGGCTTCTGTGGATGGTGCTGCAGTAAATGTGGGAGTGCAGGTGTCTCTTTGATATGCTTATTTCATTTCCCTTAACTGTATATCCAGTAGTAGGATTAATGGGTCATATGCTAACTTTATTTCTAGTTTCTGAAGGAAAAAGAAAAACTTATATGGTGCTTTTATAATGCTTCATAGAAAATTTTCCATGCTGTTTTTATAATAGCTGTTCTAATTTACATTCCCACCAATGGTGTGTCAGTGTCTCTTTTCTTCCCCATCTTTGCCAGCATTTGTTACTTTTTGTCTTTTTGATTCTATCCATTCTAACTGGAGTTAGAAAATATATCATTTGGTCTTGAGTTGTATTTCCCTCATGATGAGTGATATTGAGGATTTTCATGTGCTTATTAGCCATTGGTATCTCTTATTTTCAGAAGTGTCTATTCAGATTATTTATTCATTTTTAGAATCAGATTTCTTTGCTGTTGAATTTTTGAGTTCCTTATAAACTCTGGAAATTAATCCCTTGTTGAATGAATACTTTATGCAGATTTCTCCCGTTCTGTGGGTTATTTCTTCACTCTTGGCCATGCAGAAGATTTTTTAACTTGACATAATCCCCATTTGTCTATTCTTGTTTCTGTTGCCATACATGTTGTACTTTTGAGGTCTTATAAAAATATCTTTGCCTAGCTAGGCTCCATTGGCTCATGCTTATAATCTTAGCTACTTAAAAGGCTGAGATGAGGAGGATTGCAGTTGGAGGCCAGTCCAATAGCTGTGCACCGTAGTATATGTCTGTCATCCTGCTGCAGTGGGAAGCCTAATATAGGAGGATCGAGGTCCAGGCTGGTCTGGAAAAAAAGTGAAGTCCTCTCTCCAAAATAACCAGAGCAAAAAGAGTGGAGGCATGGCTCAAGTGGTACAGCACTTGCCTCACATGTGCAAACCCCTGAGTTCAAACTCCAGTACCACTAAAACAAATAAAAGTATCTTTGCCTATCTCAATGGCCTGAAGTTTTCTCTGTGTTTTCCTTCCAGTGCTTTCAGAGTTTCTGGCCTTATACTTCTGCCTTTGATCTATTTGGAGTTAATTGTTTTATAGAGCAAGAGATAAGGGTCTAGTTTCAGTCTTGTGCACCAGCACTGTTTATTGAAGAGGCTGTCTTTTCTCCAGTGTATGTCTTTGGTGTCTTTGCTGAAGAGCAGTTGGCTATAGAGGTATGGATTTATTTCTGGTTGCCCTGTTCTGTTCCATTGGTCCCTAATCAGTTTTTATGCCAGTTCAATGATGTTTTGTTCATCTCTAATATATTGATTTAGGATTTCCTGAGGCTCAAACTGACCCCTAAAAGGAAATTCTCTCAGGGGTGAGTACTGGGAATAACCAGGCGTTCTGAAAAGATCTTTGTAGCACATGGACCTGAATCAATACCTGAGAGAAGCACTTTCTATCCATATTTGCTGTGAAAAAGCTGAAGACCAAGTTTGGTTTCCCTTTAACAAGAACGTGAGACACTGGGTGCATATAGTCTGTATTGACTTCTCCCTTAAATTCAAGGAATGCTGCTTCCTCTTATCTTAGCTTCACCCTGATTTTCTCCCTTATTTTTATCTTAATTAATGATTAATTCATTCAAAAATATGTACTGTGCTAGATTATGCTAAAATAAGATGAAATATGCATGCTGTCAGTTTAGAGTCTGTGATGGGGCAACAGTTATTAAAAGTTGAGGTAAGGTACTTGTAACTTGTATTAAAAGCACACAGATATTGCAGAGGATATACATATAGTGAGAATTTACTCATTTATCTGACATTCAAATTTAACGAGATATTTTATGTTTTTATTTTCGAAATCTGGCAACTCAAATAGGGCTGTACCACTGCCCACACCAATTGTCTCATCCAAAGATAGGAACCAAGGGAAGATCAGACAAAATGTGGCCAGTCTAGGTTCTCACAATGAAAGAGGTAGTCTGGGAAGTGACTTTGGGGAAATTCAATGGCAATTTACAAGTGTTCAGAGGGTGGAAACCATGAAGGTGAGGTTTTCAGGCGCCTTTCTGTCCAAAAAGAGTAAATGTTACAAGTTGCATTTGTAATGTGCTTTCCATTATGGCCCTTCACTTACGTCATTCTTATTTGATGGCCACAATGACCCTGCAAGGTAGTTGTTTCACCCCATTTTGAAAGACCCAGAGGTTAACCTGTCTAAAGTCACACTGCTGAAAGCCTCTGGGCTACCTGTTAAATGTGGGTTTCCTGACTGTTAACCATCTGCTCTGTGTCACCATCATTTCATGGGTCAAAGCAATCACCCTCATAGTCCAAAGACGAAGTATCACACGGAAAGGGAACTCTTAGGAAAGCTGATTTTATTGAAGGGTTGCGTGAACAGGACAGAAGATAGTGAGTGAGATGTGTGGATTGCATGAGAAACTCACACAACTGAATCAAGAGGTTATGGAAAAGTTAGGACTCAGAAGGAAAAGTGAGGTGCTGGGGCTAGGCAGGGGTGTGGAGGCCAGAGGATAAAAGTGGATTTTGTATACAAAGTGCTAGACTTTTTATAGGGTGAAGCACTTTTAATAATTCACATCATTTAATGTATACAACAATTCTCTGAAAAAGATTATCACCATTTTGCAAATAAAGTGGGTCTCAAGAAATTTGAATAACTTACCACAGATGACAAAATTGGAACTGCAAGTACTTCTGACTCTAAACTCTGGTGACTGCAAGTCACTGTCACCCTGGAGAAAGCATGGGATGATTGAGAATATAATGAAGGACAAAATCACAATGAAATCTCTTTGTATAATTAATTTGTATACACTTAAAAATAAAACCAAGGAGAGTGTGCTTCCAGACTGGACATATAGTAAGTTGGACGCACACACTTCTTGTTTTCACTGTGATATTTTCAGGCATGCATACAATGTACTTTGATCAAATTCATCCTCTCTGTTGCTCTTATCACCCTCTTAACATAGTTTCAGTGTTCTGTTTTCATACATGCATATAATATACTTCCATCATGTCTAACTCCCATAACCCTCTCACTCTCCCCTCCCACTAGTTCCTCTTTCACAGTCATGTCATTTTTTAAGGTCTAGATTAGCATATGAGTGAAAATGTGATATTTGTCTTTAGTGTTCATCTTATTTTCCTTAGTAGGATCTCCAGTTTCACCCATTTTCCCTGCAACTGATATGACTTCATTCTTCTTTGTGACTGAATAATATTCCATTGTGTATACATATACACACCCATATCACATTTTCTTTAATCATTAGTTAATGCTTTATAGCTTGGTTATTGTGAATAGTGCTGATATTAACATGGGTGTACAGGTATCTGTCTTACATTGGTTTACTTTTCTTCAGATATATGCCCAGTAGTGGTATACAGGATCATATTGTAGTTCTATTTTTAGTTTTTGGAGGAAACTCCATACTAATTTCCATAGTGGCTGCACTAATTTGCATTCCCACCAACAGTGTATAAAGATTCCTTTTCCCCACACACACTTGCCAGCATTTGTTACTTGTTTTCTTTCTGACTGGGGTCGGATGAAATCTCAGTACCATTTTGATTTGCATTTCCTTTATGGCTACGAATGTTAAACATTTCTTCATGTATTTATTGACTATTTGTAGTTCTTTAGAGAACTGTCTGTATAATTCATTTACCCATTTATTAATTGGATTACTTTTCTTTTGGTGTTTAATTTTTGAGCTCTTTATATATTTTAAATATTAATCCTTTTTCTGATGAATAGCTAGCAAACATTTTCTCCCATTTTGTAGGCTGTCTCTTCACTCTGGTAATTGTTTGCTTTGCTGTACAGAAGCTTTTTAATCTGATGCAATCCTATTTGTCTGTTCTTCATCTCATTTCCTGGGCAATTGAAGTCCTATTCAGAAAACTGTCACCCGTGCCTGTATCTTCAGGTGGTTTTCTTATGTTCTTCTGTAGTAGTTTAGATCTTTGATCTATTTGAATTGATTTTTGTACAGGATGAGAGATAAGGATCTAGTTTCAGTCTTCTGCTCCTGGATATCCAGTTTTCCCAACACCATTTTTGTTGAAGAGGCTGTCTTTTCTCCAATGTGTTTTTGGCACCTTTGTTGAAACTCAAATGGGTGTAGTTGTGTAGGTTTATTTCTTGGGACTTTCATTCGATTCCCTTGATCTAAGTATCTGTGTTGCTCTAGTACCAACCTGTTTTTGTTACTATGGCTCTTTAGTATAATTTGAAGCTTCCTCCTTTGCTTTCTTACAGGACCATAGTTAATGGAAGTCAGTGTCCATTAATTTGATGGGATAAAGATCACTTAACAGCAACTAACTGACCATTTTTTATTGGTTATTAACAGGAGCAGTTCCCTAGAGCCTTCAAGAGGTAAAGCAATGTGCTGTTTGTTTGTTTGGTTTTTACTTATACACTTTTATCAATTATTGCAGACCAGTATGATAATTAACAAATACAAAATTAACATGCTGGTATTTTACCCCCAGTAGTGTGCAGGAGAAAGAGTTCAGATCTGGGTAACTAGAGTGCATAGTCAAGCCCTTCTCCAAAGGCATCTTTATACACCTGGCAACAGTACTTACTTGCTCAATAAATGACCTACTGAAGTGATTCATTAATTTATTTTTACTACTGAAATGTGTGTAAAGTGAATGGGACCTAGAACCAGAACAAGGTAATAGAGGTAGGGATAGCAGAAGGGGAGCCCGCTCAAATGGGAATTAAAAGTTGCTCTGCTGAGGCAGAAGGAAAGTTCTGGAGGTGGAAGACGCCAGGGTTGATGATCTAATGCGTCCATGCGTTCTTCCTGTTCTTGCTGAAGGGAATATTGAAACTCTATCAGGACGGTGTTGGGACTTCACTCCCTGCCCTCAGGCCTAAGCCTGTGTTTCTGCTTAATGTCAGGCCACCAGACACCACACAGCAGGAAACCGTCAGTCACGAGCCTGCACCTTAGAGGGATAGGAGATAAGGAATAGCACTGTTTCACTTGTCTACATTCTTTATAAGCATGCTTCCTTAAAACATTTAAGGATCTGTCTTTAAATAAACAAGTCCTCAACTGGTTTGAAAAGGGAAATCATAGTTCCCTTTTTTCACTTCACTAGAAACTAAAATAGTTTTTATGAGTGATGCCTTGATAGGCAGACTGCAGACATAAATTGGAAATTTCAGCGTCAAAATGACACAATGAGCCCCTCCACATCCCCACGCAGGTGTGGGCAGCAATCCTAGCCATCAGACTAAGAATAGAAGAGATTAATCATATAATTAAGCAAATGGTGGTGGTGGGTTTTTTTGTTATTGTTTTTGTTTTTGAGACAGGGTCTCACTATGTAGCCCAGGCTGGCCTGGATTTTGCAATTCTGCTTCTACCTCCCAAGTACTGGGATAACATGAGTGCATCACCACACCTGGCTTAAAGGCTGCATTTCCCCTGCGCTTTTTCAGGCCTCTGCCTGTGCCTCCAGCCTTCTGTCTTGCCAGTGTGGCCCCCTCTTACCTCGTCCTTCTGGGTTCCTGACTTAATGATCTCCATTTCTTACATCCCCTGCCAGGGTTCAGGCTTGTCCTTAGATCTTGGAAAGAGAGGCCCTTCTGTGGCCTTCCTCTGGCTATGTCCCTCCCTACATGTGCAGAGACAAAGGCCAAGAACCAGATCTGCCCATAAACACCACTCCCCCACACCCCTACCCTCCCACCCCCGGCTTTAAGATGATGTTCTGGGTACCTGAGATTCCAGATCTCCTGCCCTATCATTCCAAAACCCTTACTGGACTGCTCAGGAATTTTCCCTTGGTCCGAGCTCCTGAAGGTGAGCTGCACTGCCCCATGAAGACCAAGGGACATCTGTTTGTGGAATGGAGTCAATGTGGGAAGGGAAAGACGGCAAGTGTCACCCCATGGTGACATCATATTCTAAAGCAGAGTAAAAGATTTGAAAATCCAAACCAGCTCCCTCGGGTTTGGATCCATCAAAATAGGAGAGAAAACGTATTTTAATTTTTAAACATTTAGATATATGGTCCATGGTCTTCTGTCTCTACTCTATTGTAGGCTCCTCAGGTGTTAGCAGTGGTACTTTTCCCTTCCTCCCTCCCTCCCGTTGCATTCATTTTTCAACATACTGTGCATGCCCACATGATCTCTTCTTAATTGTCATATGTGCTTTTACTGTGACTTTCAGGATGGTTGGCAACCTTGGATTCTTTTAATCTGTTCTCGAGACTCTCTCAAGGTCTGTGAGAGAGATTTCTCCTCTCCTCACTCCTCCAGCCCCCAAAGATAACCTCCCCAAGGGTCCTCCAGGCCACCTACTCGTCTGGGATCCCACCTGTCCTCCTTCCCACCTCTGGGACTCCAGCACTGTTCTTTCCCACTGAGTACCTGCATGGGGCTCACTGGCATCTCACCACCTCTTCTCCACACATGCCCTCCTAATGAAAGATGTTCCCTCCTTCTAGACAGTCTCACAATCTCCTGTTTCCCAGGACTTTCTCCACTATCAGCTCAGCCATTCTGGCTCTTGTGCCTTCTCGTTGTCTGACCCACAGGCTGAATCAGAGTGAGATGCACAAGGTAAATTTGTCGTTTTTGAAATTTTGATATTTTATTCACTGCGGATTTTTTGAAATCATGCTTAAAAAAATAGTCTATTAAAACATGATTTGTGTTTTTACTGAGTTTTGGGGATTTCCCTCAATTCTATGTTGAGGCAAGTGTCTTATTCACCTCACCCTAGTTCTTCCTTGCTTCTCCAAGTGTTCCCTCTTCTCCCTTTTGTCTGTGGAGCCCAATCCATTCAGACCCCAAGCCCAGCTCTGGCTTTCTGCAGTGTAGGCTGAGTTGTGCCCACTTCTCCCTCAAATCCCTTCACAGCATCCAGCTGCCTGCAGAGTGCCACCTCCCTGGCCTCAGGGTCGCTATGCTCCACTCTGTGAGCTTTGCTTCCCTTTGCAGCTTCCTTCTACAAATCCCTCTGTTGGGCCCCTTGAGCAGCCACACTACCTCTGGGCTGCTCTTCGTCATGTTGAGCCACCTCCTTTCCTCCTCTTCAATATGGCGACTGAATACCCTTCAGGGATCAAACTCCATCACACCTTCTCAGAGTGTCCCAAGTGGAATCCATTGGTCCTACAGTGTAGTGACTATACCTCAGCCTTAGACTATATTCAGACCTCTCATACCTGTTTTCCTCACCATAGCCCAGTCCCTGCCAGTCTCTCTAGGAGAGACCCCAAGTGCCTTCACTGCAGAGTCCACGCCTTACTCTCCAGACCAGGGCTGGTCAGCAGCATTGACCAGAACCTCTTCAGCCTCCAGCTCTCAACTATACTTGACAGATACTTGGTTTTTTTCCATCACAGCCTCTGCCAGGGATCTCTCTTTGCACTGGCTCATCCTTCTTTCCCTCTATCTGTTGGATGTTCCAGTGATGCCTCAGATCTGGTTTAAAAATCCAGTCCTGTTCTAAAAATAGAGTCCTTACCTCACACTCTAAACCCCTATAGCAAAGGTCTACAAAGTGGTCCACTCACAGAGCTGCTCAGAGAGTTACCTGATCTAGAATACCAACACCTTCTCTTCAGCAGCTTCTCACCCTCTGAGATCCTCTGTGTGAGGTTGAGAGGGAAGGTGCTGTTAGAACATCTCCCCAAACCTACAGAACACCCACCCCCACCCCAGTCCACTGAAGCAGCCTGGGGCAGTGCTGTGTTTTGAATGTCACCTCCAAAACTCATGTGGAAATTTAGCTACCATTATAACAATGTTGAGAGGTGGGAGCTAAGAGGTGATTAGGTCATGGTGGCTCTGCCTTATGAATGGGCTAATGCCACTGTCACAAGAGTTCCTTAGTTGTTCAGGGGATGGATTTCTGATAAAACGATTAGTTTGGCCCAGTTTCTTCTCTCTGTATCATGTGTCTTTCCACCATGTTGCAGTGCTGGTGAAGGCCCTTACCAGATGCCGGCACTATGCTCTTGGACTTCCCAGTTTTCCAGAACCATGAGCCAATTAAATTTATTTAGCCTGTGGCATTATATTATAGCAACAGAAAATGGTCTTACATAGGCAGGAACATGTGGGCCTGCTGCCCCACACCAAGCTGTCCTGGGCCCTGTGAGGAAAGGGAAGGATTTATTTGAAGATAAGTTTCAATTTCTTTTGCATACGAAACTCAAGTTGGACCTGTTTGCTCTCTCATGTGTAATAACCTACCAACTCCCTCCATCATGATTCAAACCACCACCTTCCAAATTCATGGCCAGCCCCCAAGACATGGAGGGTAAGTAGCTGTCTTCATCACTTAAGAGCTGAGAGAGTAAAGAGGGGCAGATCAGTTGCTACTGCACTGTTGTGGGTCTCTCTATACACCCACAGGTCTATATATAGATACTGTAGTTTCCTATGCCATTGTCATCCTTCAGAGTCCATCTTCTGTGTCTTGACAGGTGAGGGTTAGAGGACTGACACTTGATAAGGCCTTTCATGTGCCAGGAACTGTGACAATTCTTCCATATATGCTACTTACCCAACATTTAACCCTCAAGACCACCTTACAAGGCAGATATATTCATTTCCTAGGACTACAGTAACAAATTACTATAAGCTAGATGATTTAAAATAACAAGAATTCATTCTGTAATTCTGGATAAATCTGAAATCAAGGAGTTTTTTTCTGAAAGCTCTGAGAATCTTCCCCATGTCTTCCTCTTAGCTTCTAGTGGCTGCCAGGAATCCCTGGCAATCCTTGATCCTTGGTAGATATATCACTCCAATCTCTGCACACATTTTCTCTGTGTCTTTTGTGTCTATAACTCTGTCCAAATTTCCCTCCTCTTCTAAGGACACAAGTTTATGGATCAAGATTCATCCCAGGAGATTCCAAGATGGCGACTAGAGGTAGGAAGCAGAAAGCGACCCTCCTATAGTGAAATCTTGGAGAGACGCTGGAGACACACTTTGCAGGCATAATCACTGAGAAAAGGCATAATTTGACCCCTCCACATCTCCAGCCGGTGCAGAGAATCTCCACTTCACGTTAAATGGAGAAACGAGGAGGGCCCCCGGGGCCGCCAGTGGCCGGCACCCATACGGCTTGGGAAGACGCGGACCAGGTGAGCTTCGCGGTACCGCGGTACTCCCACAGACAAGCCTGGGCCAGAGCAGCATAGCCCCCTGGACAGACTGACCTCCACCCGGGAAAAAAAGAGAAACTGAGTAATAAGCAATAAGAACAGTTAAGACACGCTGGAAAGAGGGTGGGGCGCCCTGAGCGCTGAAGATTGGGGGAAGGGAATCCTTCCCGGGACTGTAAATAAACAAGCCAGGTGGGCTGGAGAGCCTCTGGCGGGAGCGGGGCACGCCCAGCAACCAGGAGTGGGAAAGCTTGTGAGAGTGGAAGAGGGAGGAAAACTCCACAGGAGAGGAGGGAAGACCACTTCCCACGTGAACTGTAAATAAACATGGTGGCTGGCAGGAGCAGCAGCACCGCCCAGTAAGCAGGAGCAGGAAAGCTTGTGAAAGTGGCAGTGGGAGGAAAACTTCAGAGGAGAGGGGGGAAGACCCACCTCCCACATGAACTGTAAATAAACACGCATGCCTGACAACGCGGGGGCAGTGTCACCTTTCCCAGTACTTGGAAAGGGGAAAGCCTGTAGAAGAAGCTCCCGCACAGGAGAACTCTGAGCAAACAAAGCCTGTGGGACCAGGTGAGTGCTAGCTCACCCCAGAGATCTGCATAAATAACGCCGCCAGCTACAGGCTGAGAGCAGCAGGCAAGCAAGCTACAGTTGCAGATACCACTCTCAGAACTGTCTCCAGACGCTTTTTTTTCTTTTTCTCCCTACCTTTGATGAGAGAACATCCAAATTACACCTGCAAGCCGAAAAACTTACTGAAACTGTATTGCATTTGAACTGGGGACACTTGGTGGAGCTTTGTGTGTGTGTGTGTGTGTGTGTGTGTGTGTGTGTGTAGTTTTGTTCTACTTTATGCATCCCCTTTGATGAGACAACTACAGAACAACATCTGAGGCACCAACTCCAGGACTGGAGATTGAGATGGACACCCAAATTATTAAGACTGAAACTGCATTGCATATAAACTTGGAAGATTTTTGGGTTTTTTTTTTAATTTTCTATTTTCCATTTTATTTTAATTCATTTTTATATATAGATATTTCTTTCATTTACTTATTTTTTATTTTTTTATCTTTGATTTTCAATCCTCTCTCTGTCTCTCTAATGTCTGTTCAGCTTACTGTCGATTAGTACACTAACACTCCCTGTTTATACCTTTGAAACTCTCTTGTCTGATACCTTGTTCTGCTTTCTCCCTCTTGTCTGTATATTTGTTTTCCCCTTTTCTTTAACTTCTTGCTTTCCATCTCAGCTCACCCTTCCATTCTAAATATTACCATTGTTATTATTACAAGCTAGAAAATACTTAATTGCACACAGTACAGGGACAGTAACAACACCAAGGACAATGACGGGAAGACAGAAAAAACAGGGAAACCAGTTTCCCCACAGCAAAAAATTAGTACAGGAACTAGAGGGGAATGAAGAGAACAGAAACTCAGATCCAGACTCCAACAAAATGAAGATAAACTATGCCAAAGGACCCAATGAAGCCCACAAGAATAATTTAAAAGAAGACATACTACAAGTACTCAATGAGAATTTTATAGAGATGATACTGGATAGGGTCAACCAAAATGTACAGGAGACACTCAAGAAATTCCAAGACAATAAAAATAGAGAATTTGAAAAAGCAAAAGAAGAAATAAAGGAAACCACAGAAGCACTGTATAAACACCAAAGTGAAAGAGAGAACATAATGAATAAATGGATAAATGAACTCAGGACAAAAATAGACAACATTAAAGAAGAAAACTGCCAGGATATGGAAAACCTCAGAAAAAAGAACGAAACAGAACTGCAAAACAAAATGGAAGGCCAATCCAGCAGAATAGAACAAACAGAAGACAGAATCTCAGAACTTGAAAATGAAATGGTAATTAAAGGAAAAACCAAAGAACTATTAATTAAACAACTCAAGACCTGTGAAAAGAAAATGCAAGAACTCACTGACTCCATCAAAAGACCAAACTTGAGAATCATGGGCATCGAAGAAGGAGAAGAGGTGCAAGTGAAGGGAATGCGTAATATATTCAACAAAATAATAACGGAAAATTTCCCAAATCTACAGAAAGATATTCCCATACAAATGCAAGAGGCCTCCAGGACACCAAACAGACCAGATCAAAATAGAACTACTCCACGACATATCATCATTAAAACAAGTTCAAAAACTAAGGAAAGAATTTTGAAGGCTGTAAGAGAGAAAAAACAAGTAACATACAAAGGTAAACCCATCAAAATCACAGCAGACTTCTCAACAGAAACATTAAAAGCAAGAAGAGTGTGGGGTGAGGTCTTCTGGGCACTGAATGAAAATAACTTCAACCCCAGGATACTCTACCCAGCAAAGCTATCATTCAAAATAGATGGAGCAATAAAAGTCTTCCATGATAAGCAGAAACTAAAACAATATGTGACCACAAAGCCACCACACAGAAAGTGACACCCAACTTAACCATGAAAAGGCAGGCAGCACCAAACCACAGGAAAAGAAAAAGCAAGACAGTAGAGAGTAACATCAAGTTAGGTACACACAATCAAACCTTGAAACAACTAAGACAACTAAATGGCAGGAATCACCACATACCTATCAGTACTAACGCTTAATGTTAATGGACTTAATTCACCCATCAAAAGACACCGTTTGACAAAATGGATTAAAAAAGAAGATCCAACAATTTGTTGCTTACAGGAGACTCATCCTAAGCATATGCTTAGGATGAAAGGCTGGAAGAAGATTTACCAAGCCAATGGCCCCCGAAAACAAGCAGGAGTAGCAATACTTATCTCTGACAAAGTAGACTTCAAACCTACATTGATCAAACGAGATAAAGAAGGACATTCCATACTAATAAAAGGGGAAATAGACCAAAAGGAAATAATAATCATCAATCTGTACGCACCCAATGTCAACGCACCCAATTTCATCAAACATACCCTGAAAGACCTAAAAGCATATATAAACGCCAACACAGTGGTTGTGGGAGACTTTAACACCCCATTATCATCAATAGATAGGTCATCCAAACAAAAACTCAATAAAGAAATCCAAGATCTAAAACATGCAATAGATCACATGGACCTAGTAGATGTCTACAGAACATTTCATCCAACCTCTACACAATATACATTCTTCTCAGCAGCCCATGGAACCTTCTCCAAAATAGATCATATCCTAGGGCACAAAGCAAGCCTCAGCAAATATAAGAAAAGAGAAATAATACCGTGCATACTATCTGACCACAATGCAGTAAAAGTAGAACTCAACAACAAAAGTAAAGACAAAAAACATGCAAACAGCTGGAAACTAAATAACTCATTACTTAATGAAGAATGGATCATCGATGCAATAAAAGAGGAAATTAAAAAGTTCCTGGAAGTCAATGAAAATGAAAACACAACCTACCGGAACCTATGGGACACAGCTAAGGCAGTCTTGAGAGGAAAGTTTATAGCCATGAGTGCATATATTAAAAAGATTGAAAGATCCCAAATCAATGACCTAATGATACATCTCAAACTCCTAGAAAAACAAGAACAAGCAAATCCCAAAACAAATAGAAGGAGAGAAATAATAAAAATAAGAGCTGAAATCAACGAAATAGAAACCAAAAAAACCATACAAAGAATTAATGAAACAAAAAGTTGGTTCTTTGAAAAATAAACAAGATCGATAGACCCCTGGCAAACCTGACTAAAATGAGGAGAGAAAAAACCCAAATTAGTAGAATTAGGAATGCAAAAGGGGAGATAACAACAAATACCATGGAATTCCAGGAAATCACCAGAGACTACTTTGAGAACCTATATTCAAATAAATTTGAAAATCTAAAAGAAATGGACAGACTTCTAGATACATATGATCATCCAAAACTGAACCAAGAGGAAATTAATCACCTGAATAGACCTATAACACAAAATGAAATTGAAGCAGCAATCAAGAGTCTCCCCAAAAAGAAAAGTCCAGGACCTGATGGATTCTCTGCTGAATTCTATCAGACCTTTAAAGAAGAACTGATACCAACCCTCCTTAAACTGTTCCACAAAATAGAAAGGGAAGGAAAACTGCCAAACACATTTTATGAAGCCAGTATTACACTTATCCCAAAACCAGGCAAAGACACCTCCACAAAGGAGAACTATAGGCCAATCTCCTTAATGAACATTGATGCAAAAATCCTCAACAAAATAATGGCAAATCGAATTCAGCAACACATCAAAAAGATTATTCACCACGACCAAGTAGGCTTCATCCCAGGGATGCAGGGGTGGTTCAACATACGAAAATCAATAAACGTAATAAACCACATTAACAGAAGCAAAGACAAAAACCACTTGATCATCTCAATAGATGCAGAAAAAGCCTTTGATAAGATCCAACATCATTTCATGATAAAAGCTCTAAGAAAACTAGGAATAGAAGGAAAGTTCCTTAACATTATAAAAGCTATATATGACAAACCTACAGCCAGCATTATACTTAATGGAGAAAAACTAAAACCATTCCCTCTAAAATCAGGAACCAGACAAGGATGCCCACTATCTCCACTCCTATTCAACATAGTACTGGAATTCCTTGCCAGAGCAATTAGGCAAGAAGAAGGAATAAAAGGAATACAAATAGGTAAAGAAACTGTCAAAATATCTCCATTTGCAGACGACATGGTCCTATACCTTAAAGACCCAAAAAACTCTACTCAGAAGCTTCTAGACATCATCAATAGCTATAGCAGGGTAGCAGGATATAAAATCAACATAGAAAAATCACTAGCATTTCTATACACTAACAATGAGCAAACCGAAAAAGAATGTATGAAAACAATTCCATTTACAATAGCCTCAAAAAAAATCAAATACCTAGGTGTAAACCTAACAAAAGATGAGAAAGACCTCTATGAGGAAAACTACCACTTCTGAAGAAAGAGATTGAGGAAGACTATAGAAAGTGGAGAGATCTCCCATGCTCATGGATTGGTAGAATCAACATAGTAAAAATGTCGATACTCCCCAAAGTAATCTACATGTTTAATGCAATCCCCATCAAAATTCCAATGACATTCATTAAAGAGATTGAAAAATCTACTGTGAAATTTATATGGAAACACAAGAGGCCACGAATAGCCAAGGCAATACTCAGTCAAAAGAACAATGCAGGAGGTATCACAATACCTGACTTCAAACTATATTACAAAGCAATAACAATAAAAACAGCATGGTATTGGCACAAAAACAGACATGAAGACCAGTGGAACAGAATAGAGGACCCAGATATGAAGCCACACAACTACAACCAACTTATCTTTGACAAAGGAGCTAAAAATATACAATGGAGAAAAAGCAGCCTCTTCAACAAAAACTGCTGGGAAAACTGGTTAGCAGTCTGCAAAAAACTGAAACTAGATCCATGTATATCACCCTATACCAAGATTAACTCAAAATGGATCAAGCATCTTAATATCAGACCCCAAACTCTTAAGTTGATACAAGAAAGAGTAGGAAATACTCTGGAGTTAGTAGGTATAGGTAAGAACTTTCTCAATGAAACCCCAGCAGCACAGCAACTAAGAGATAGCATAGATAAATGGGACCTCATAAAACTAAAAAGCTTCTGTTCATCAAAAGAGATGGTCTCTAAACTGAAGAGAACACCCACAGAGTGGGAGAAAATATTTGCCAACTAGACATCAGACAAAGGACTGATAACCAGAATATACAGGGAACTTAAAAAACTAAATTCTCCCAAAACTAATGAACCAATAAAGAAATGGGCACGTGAACTAAACAGAACCTTCTCAAAAGAAGAAATTCAAATGGCCAGAAAACACACGAAAAAATGCTCACCATCTCTAGCAATAAAGGAAATGCAAATTAAAACCACGCTAAGATTCCACCTCACCCCTGTTAGAATAGCCATCATCAGCAACACCACCACCAACAGGTGTTGGCGAGGATGCGGGGAAAAAGGAACCCTCTTACACTGTTGGTGGGAATGTAGAGTAGTACAACCACTCTGGAAAACAATTTGGAGGCTACTTAAAAAGCTGGACATCGATCTACCATTTGATCCAGCAATACCACTCTTGGGGATATACCCAAAAGACTGTTACTCCAGAGGCACCTGCACACCCATGTTTATTGCGGCACTATTCACAATAGCCAAGTTATGGAAACAGCCAAGATGCCCCAGCACTGACGAATGGATTAAGAAAATGTGGTATCTATACACAATGGAATTTTATGCAGCCATGAAGAAGAACGAAATGTTATCATTCGCTGGTAAATGGATGGAATTGGAGAACATCATTCTGAGTGAGGTTAGCCTGGCCCAAAAGACCAAAAATCGTATGTTCTCCCTCATATGTGGACAGTAGATCAAGGGCAAACACAACAAGGGGATTGGACTATGAGCACATGATAAAAGCGAGAGCACACAAGGGAGGGGTGAGGATAGGTAAGACACCTGAAAAACTAGCTAGCATTTGTTGCCCTTAACGCAGAGAAACTAAAGCAGATACCTTAAAGCAACTGAGGCCAATAGGAAAAGGGGAACAGGTACTAGAGAAAAGGTTAGATCAAAAAGAATTAACCTAGAAGGTAACAGCCACGCACAGGAAATCAATGTGAGTCAATGCCCTGTATAGCTATCCTTATCTCAACCAGCAAAAACCCTTGTTCCTTCCTATTATTGCTTATACTCTCTCTACAACAAAATTAGAAATAAGGGCAAAATAGTTTCTGCTGGGTATTGAGGGGGGGGAGAGGGAGGGGGTGGAGTGGGTGGTAAGGGAGGGGGTGGGGGCAGGGGGGAGAAATGAACCAAGCCTTGTATGCACATATGAATAAAAAAAAAAAAAAAAGCATCATCCCAATCTAGCATGACTTCACCCTAATGAAATTACATCTGCAAAGACCCTAATTCTAAAGAAGTCACAGTCACAGGCACCTGGTTAGGATCCATAACTCCACCACAATAGTAGGTATTGTTCTAATCCCTGTAATATAGATTGCAAACTGAAATAGGTGGTATGACTCAGTTTTTAACCTGTCTATACCTAATTAATGCTACTTATTAGGCTCTTGTGTGTTGTAGGCCCTCTGCCGGGTGCTTCATTTTCGTTCTTAATCCTGTATCAACTGCATATAGTTATTACCCCTGATTTTACAAACAGAGCTTGGGTCATTGAAGAAGCTTGCCCAAGGTCACACAGCTGAGAAGCAGCAGATCCGGGATTCAGTTCCAAGGCCTGGCCAGTAAATTTCTCTACCAGAATGTCTTTGGAATGTATCTTTGGCTCATCCTCTTCACCCCACATCTGCTGCCTCTAGGTGGTACAACCTTCTCTCTGTGGCTGGAATCGTGGCCGTAAATGACACCTTAAGGAATTGTCCACGTGAGGAGGGTAGAGGCAGGAAGGTAATCATTAGGGGATCATAGCCCTGACTTGAGGCCTCACAGTGGGTGACAGTCTGAGGCCAATATTCCTCCATTCTTCTTCTTCCAGCAGTCAGAGGAAGAGCTGAATGGAAAGATCACCCAACACGCAAATCCCAGTAAAGAGCAATACAAGTGATGATTAGTTACTTCCCTACGGGATGCTGCTGGTAGTATGAGGGTCCCGTCTCTGTTCTCACAGGTGCCTCTCGGCGAAGGAGCCTCACCTACCATGCTGAGGAGGAACCAAGTGTCTGAGAAGGCTGTAGAGCAGTTATTTAAATTACCTCATTCTTCCCCAAAATCAAAAGCTAAAAGCATCACTTCCTGGCACTGACTGTGCACTCTTCCTTAATATAAAGATATGTAACACATAGGTACTTGTACACACACTCACTCACACACACACACACACACACACAAGTGCCTTACAAACACAGTAACCCTGAGTCCAGAACCTTCTAGCCACGCTTGAGCTATAATGAAACTGTGTAGAAAATACTGCCCACACCACCTCTGTAGGTTTGATTAGCACAAATTAAAGTTGCCCTTGCCTGCTTTGGAGGCAGGCAGACTCAGGACCAACCTGAGCTGTCCTGCAGTGTTTGTGGGAATTCAGGTGAGTTATTTCTCTTCCCTAAGATTCAGTTTCCTTTCTGGTACAATGGAACCTGTAACAGCTAAGAAAGTGGTTATAAGGAATACAAATACACCACTCTGACCCTTGATTCCTAAGAGGGAATATGAGCTCTGGATAGGGATGAAACAGTGTTTAAAATTTGAACTTATTTATTCCATGTGTCTAAATTTCCACCTCAAAGCGGTCTGGCTTAAATAGTGAATGTGACATAGCACTGGCAGAGGCATCAGGGATGAGAAAACAAATGACAGATTGAAAAAGACACCAGACTGATAAAAGACACCCATTTCTTTCAATCTGCTCAATATTTTCTCACTGAATCACACACGCACGCACACATACACCCACACTCACCCCCCACACACAAGATGTAGGGAATAACTTTATTGCCTGCTTGTATTGCTTGAAAAGCAGGCCTAGTCTGGATACGCGGTGTCAAAGACTGATATCCAAGAACTAAATTGAGAACCATTCAACCTGACATCCTAGGAAGAGACCAGGGGCTCAGTCCCTTTCTCAAGTGGAAGAAAGTACATAGGGGAGAAAGAAATAATAGGCTTATGTGTTTCCAGAAAGCGCATAAATATGAGAAATATTAGGAAAGAGAAATTCACAAAAACTTTGTGATTCCGTGAACCTTGTCTATGATTTTAATATTATTACCAGGATCACATTGGTGAAGAGTATTTTCTCATGGATGTGGTGTCACACAACTGTAATGCCAGAACTCTGGAGGCTGAGGCAGGAGGATTGAGAGTTTGAGGCCAATCTGGCTGCACAGTTAATTCAAGGTCAGCCTGGGCTAAATAGCAAGACCCTGTCTTAAAAAAAGAGATTTTATCTCAGGTTGTGTAAGTCTTCAAGTTCCTTGTATTCTGTTTTTCATATCTATAAGGCAAGGTACGGTACTAAAGACAGAGATGACTTCTCACCCTGCCTCCCTTGACTTAGCATGGACTAGTGTGCACTAGTGACAAACAGGCTGCAGAGTGGATCTGAAACAGTGCCACCTAAAGGCGAATGCACCAAATTACATCTCAACTGGACTTCCACCTGGACCTCCATGCAAGGCTAAGGCAAATTCATCTCTAACTAAAGGTAACTAAGTAACATGTGCTCTCTATGCCAACCCTGGAATAAGTGAAATATATAAGACTGACACTATCACAAAATGGCATTAGTAGAAGTCTGATTCTTGAAGGAAAAAAAGCCTGAGCAAACAGATTTTTGGTTGCATTTTTGTTCATTGAATGTACCAATCAGTTTCACAAACAAGCTTTAAAAGAAAAGGAATTGAGTAACTCATTTTGTCAGTTACAATTCATAAAAAAAAAAGATAGGTTCTAATATTAGCCAGATAAACTATTCCAATGCAATTTAAGCATTATAAAAAAATTCACAAGTAGCAGCAAAAATATCCAACATTTGTAAACAAAACCTTACCAACAACCCTATACTTAGTAACAAACTTCTGTATTATTTTAATACATTAAAACAGATACAGTGAAGAGAATGTTGGCCATCTCTTTCTTAAAATACAATACTTACTACCTAAAACAAGGTTATCAATAACAGACTAAATTGCTATTTTCATAACACTATTGAACAATCTCTTCTCCAATACTCAAAGGCGTCAGGTTGCCACAGAGGGCAAACTTTCCAGAAGTCTTCTCCGAGCTATGATCCTCGCACACCGGGGACACCCAGAGGACTGGAAGCACTGTTTGTGATAGCAAGCTCTGCAGGCTGCAAGCAAGGAGACCAGTCATCAGCAAATGTACTGACTAGTTCTGTCACTTGTGTATGGACTTTAATTCCCATCCTAGGGAGGGAAGGAATCTGAATCTAGAACCCACAGTACTGCAAAAAGAAAGCAGCCAGGTGAAAACTCTCAGGGATTATAAATTACCCAACAAATCATGACCATGACCATGACATGACACTCAGTGAGCCTGATGAGTATAGCTGCCTCCAGATTTGCCTAAGCTCCAGACCACAAATTCCCCTAGCCTCTGAGAGAGCTCCTGTCTGATGGCTCTTAGGAGATGGAATTGATTCTCTGGAAATGGCCTTAAATGGAGAGAGTTGCCTCACCCAAGGTCATTCCCCTTCTTGGCAACCAGTAACTGGTTACTGTGGGGTTTGTACACCTGGTTGGCCTTCTGTCCACACATTGGGACAATGCTGAAAGGCCAAACAGCTCCCATGAGATGAGTTGGGAGATTCACTGCAACCACACAACAGTTCAACTTCTCCCACTGCCCCAATCTTGTGCCTTCTGCAAATCCTTCCTCCTGTCTCTGTATTGGGGAATTTGTCCTGAAACACTGTTTTATGGGTTGGGGAAGACAGCTTGGGGTGTCCACATCAAGAGTAAAGGCAGGATTCACTGCCAAAATTTTTCCTATGAAACAGAATTTAGAAAGCACACGATGTCCTAGTACTAATCCCCTAAACCAAGGATCAGCAACTTTTTCTATAAAGAGTCAAGTAGGCTTGGGCACCACATGGTCTCTATAACAACTACTCAGCTCTGCCATCATGGCACAAAAGCAGCCAGAGACAACATTTCGGTGTTGGGTGTGACTGAGATCCAATTACAAAACAGGGTTGTGCACAGGTAGAAATGGGACCATCTCCTCTAGATATGAAACAGCGTTCTTTATCCCTGCCCAATCCAAGTATCCCCCCTTGCTGGTGTGCCCAAAACCGTATCATCTTCAATCTACCAGACAGGCACACACAGCATCATTGTACTTTAAAGAATGAGCTGTGCTTAAGCTATTAAACTATTTCTCAGTTTAAGTTAATTTTACAGTTATTAAACTCAAATCACCTTTATAATTAAGCTAAGCGATTATGAGGCTTATGTTACTGAGTGACTAAAATACCTGAACATCTTCTGCATGTTGTGGTCTGAAATGGGAAGATGACAGCTGTACTCTGACAAAATTCACAAATGAAGCCCTTTCCCTGGCACAGCTATAAAAGAACACATCAAGAAATTACAACTAGAGTTGGCGGAGTGGCTCAAGTGGTAGAGCACCTGCCTAGCAAGCATGAGGCCCTGAGTTCAAACCCTAGTACCACCAAAAAAAAAAAGAAAAAATAGTTAGAACTAGGCAATCTTCTCTTGATGAAGAAATTTAAATACAGTGATTTTTGAATGTCTATATTTTAGCCTCTAGACAAATGGATCAGAATAATAACAAAAAATACACATGCATTATTTCTCATCAAGGCAGTTAAAAACACACCAGAGAAAGATCGTGATAAACATGTGCTTTTCCTTGATTGATTGATTGGTTGATTTTTGAGATGGGCTCTTGCTTTGCTGCCCAGGCTGGCTCCAAACACTTGGGCCCAAGAGATCTCACTGCCTCATCTGGTACTGTAGCATGCGTCATGGCAGCTGGCTTTCAACATATTTTCTTTTTGTGTATGGTTCTGGGGTTTGAATTCAGGGCCTCCTGCTTGCAAGGCAAGCACTCTTAATGCTTTAGCCACTCCCCTTAGTTCTTTTGCTTTTTTAGTTTATTTTTGAGATTGGGTGTCTTGATAACTTTGGCCAGGCTGGCCTCAAATTTCTATCCTCCTGATCTCTGCCTCCCAAATAAATAATTGGGATTACAGGTATGGGCCACTATGCCTAAGCCAACATATGTTCTTAAATAATAGCATTTCAAGCTGAGGATGGTGGTACATGCCTGTAATACCAGCTACCCAAGAAGATCCTGAATTCAAAGCTAGCCCGAACAATATAGCAAGACCTTGTCTCCAAAACATAAAAAATAAATAATTAATTTAATGATGGAATTTCATTTCTGATTTCTGCATTAGCCTCCTATTCCATTAGATCCAGAGCCCAGGTGGCTGCTTCAAGGCAGAGTGGCCTCTAAGCGGGGCTGGGAACCCCGACTTTGAAGTTGCAGGACCCGAGCTTATGACCCAGCTCTGCCAGTTGTCAGTGGGATGATCTTGGTCCCTTAAGTCACAGCTGTGAACCTCATTTTCCTCATCTGTAAATAGCATCACCCGCACTGCCCTCCAGGGTTCTGAGAGCTACTGCAGAACAACCAGCACAGGAATGGTTCAGGGACACACGCCTGCTCCAGGGGACCCCTCACCTCACAGTCAGCAACGTGCATGAGGGAAACTTTCAGAACATGCTTGAGCAAGGGTGCCAGCAGCCCTTTCTTGGTCCTGACAAGGTCCTCCAGGGAGAACAGGTAGAGCTCATCCGACAAGTGTCTGGGCAGCTGCTCAAACGCCTTCATCGTGCTGCCAGGGGAAGCAGAGGAATTCAGAAAGCCACCCATGTGGCACACAAGATGGGGGAGGACATGGCCATATGTTTTGACTCTCACACTTCATTTTTTAAACTCTTTTTTAAAATCAATTAGCCCTGAGAACAGCAGTGAAACTTCCTCCCCACTCTCCATTTTGCAAGTTTGCTTGGAAGCCAGGAAGAAGTTAAAATTCCAGAAAAGCTGACTTGGAGTTGTGGAGTGAGCCAGGAAATGCAACTCTTGCAGGCTGCCCGTGTCCACATTGATAAAATGAAATGGAATATTTCATTTTCAAGTCTTTTTTTTTGAAACAGAGTCTCACTATGAACCCCAAACTTGCCTTTGAACTCACAATCCCAAGTGCTGGGATTACAGGCAGGCGCTATTACACCTGGCTCTGATTTTCAAATCTTAAAAATGTGTCTCCATGGGCTGGTGGAGAGGCTCAAGTAGTAAGAGCACCTGCCTAGCAAGTGTGAGGCCATGAGTTCAAACCCCAGTGCTACAAGAAAAAAATGACTACCCTATTCATTCCAGCTAAATGTCATTCCCACCAGGGTGACCACTGTCTCAGCTGGGAAGGCAGATACTGCTCACATACAAGTGTATGACTCCAAGTCCATGAATCTGACACTGCATTTTAAGACTCATGTATCCAAGTGCTGGCAGTCCTGGCACTTAGATGTCCAAAGGGCATTCAAAACTTAATTATCTTTCTTGAAACCCCTCTCATCTCCTCCTGAGGTCCCCAAATCAGTTACTGACAGCCTCTTCACTATATTACCAAACCAGCCACAGTCTACACTGGACATGGCACTCTATTGATGCCATAGCCGTTGTGCCAAGGCCACGAGGTAGGGCTCAAGACCCACTGGCTACACTATACATGGTCCTTCCCTGGACATTTAGTTCAAAAAAGATAAAAAGCCTATGATCACATTTATTATGAGAAATAATCTTAGCCCTCCTTGAGTCACCTACTCTTTCTCCACTTAAATATCTCTCTCAATGAATTCATGTCTAAATTTTTATTGGTTATTTAGCATTTCATACTATGCATGTAGTATTAATTTAAGTAACATTATGTTACTGAACAGCTAGTAGATTTTCAATGTTATTTCTTATTTAAAACTACATCTCTGTAAGGACATCCTTAGGGGAAGCCTTGAGAAATTCCTGGAGGCTATGATCTCACCCAACATGACATGCCTCATGCTCTCTGTAAGGGGATTTTAACAGGCCATGGATCCACCCATGTTCACAGCAGCACTGTTCACAAAAGGTGGAAACAACTCACTTTCCTTTGGTGGTGGATAAACAAAATGTGGTATCCACACACTATGGAATATGACACAGCCTTTAAAAAGAAGGAAATTCTGACACATGTTACAATGGGGATAGACCCTGAGAACATTTCAAGTGAAATAATCCAGTCATAAAAAGCCAAATACTATGAGATCACACTTATATGAAGTACTTAGAGTAGTCAAATTCTTGAGAAGGAAATTAGGAAGGTGGTTGCCTGGGGCTGGGGGGAGGAGAGAATGGACAGTTAGTGCTTAATGGGTATAGTTTCAGTTTTGCAAGATGAAAAGAGTTCTGAGGACAAATGGTGGTGAGGGTAGCACAACACTGAACCACACACTTAAGATGGCTAAGATAGTAAATTTTACATTATGTGTATTTATCACAATTTATTATTATTATTATTGTTATTATAAAGGCCATTGGCTACAGTTGTTTCATTTTCAGCCTTATCCTGTCCCATTCTCATTCTTTCTCTCTCTCTTTCTCTTTCCATCCCTAGGTTGAGTAATTTCAAAGAGGTTGTTTGTAACCCCAGGGGAAGCTACAGGGTTTAATTACTGTGCTAAGAATTACCACATTGGGCGGGGTGGGGGGGATTCAGGGGATGAGCAGATATGAGAGGTGAGGGGGAAGGGGACTGTCCCAGCCACGCATCTACCTGTGGGCAAACCTGCAAGTCTTCAACAGCTTCTTGATATGGAACAGCTGCTCCTGGATGTCCTAACACAAGAAATCAAATGGGAAGGGTGTGATTTGTGATAAAGAACACTGGAAACACACACATTAAATTCTATTTCTCACCGTGAAACACTACCTCTGTATAAAATGACCCTTTAACGCAAACAGCCTCCATAATAAGGGTTAATAGCTGAGTCCATGGACTCACAGAGGTCCTGGCAGGACACAGGTTTTATGGATCCTGAGGATTACACACCTTTGGGAGCCTCTTCAATAAAAACACAAAGTATGTATAAATATAAATATAAAATTGAGTTGGGTCTCAAAAGACCAAGCTTCATTCACTTCATCATTCCATCTCCATAGGGAGGGGAGGTTAGACACCCTGAAACCAGAGGGATATGCATTTCTTGCCCCAGGACACTTAACCTGCTGGATGTGCTTCCTCCTTGCAGAGGTACCTGCTCACCTTAACCTTGTCCAGTTCCTTGGCTTTCGAGTATAGGCTGTGACTGATGCTAAGCAAATTGAAAATGGGCTGGTGCCATATGCTGTCGAGCAGCTGTTTGGAAAAGTTGCTGACGTAGTACTTCCTGAAGTCCCACATCATCAGGATTCGTGCTGGGATGCAGGACTCTGCATATGAGTGACAGCTCTCGCAGAAATACTTCCCCAGATAGTTGCAGTACCGGAGCCTCTTCACAAACTCTGCCGAGCACACAGGAGGGTCAGCGCTGTGCATCTGACTCTGAAAATGCACCCTGCTCCACCTCCGAGCTCCAACCTTTACACAAGTTCAGATTCAGATGACTGTTTGCATGACCCCAGAACAGCTGACACAGCTCTGAGAGGGACATGAGGACTTAAATTATGGCAATTCATGAGCTTTGCAATGGTGTACAGCTGTCAGAAAAATAGAACCCTCCCCAAATACTCCTGGATTTGGAAGATGCATAGAAAACTGCAGAACTTTCCACTTACAAACTGCAAACCTGGTTGGAAATGAGGACTCCGCCTGCCACTAGCAGGTGCACTGCGGGCAGGTCAGAGTCTGTTCAGGTCAACTGTCTTGGAGTCACAAAATGCAACTCAACAGGATTCAGTGTCATCACACATAGGACGAGTGCTTTGTGAATTCTAAAGCAGCACATATACAATGTTAGGAAGTAGTATCCAGAAGAGTGCCATGATTATCAGAGAGTGAAAGAGGAAAAATGTACAAAAATGAGCAAAGGATGGGAACAGGCAATAAATGGAAAGAAGAAATGCAGACAACCAAGGCAGGTGTGAAAGCACTCAGGCTCCACAACAGTCAAGAACATGCATGTTTCATCACTGAGATACTCTGTTCTGTCATAGACTGTCACAAATTTAGAAGCTCCAGAGCAGGTCAGCTGTGGAGAGGTGGGTTCTCATTTCTAGTGTTGATGGAATGAACACCTTTTGAGAGGACACTTCTGAGATACTTCCATCTTACAGGTGCAGCAGTAATCTTATTTCTGTGACTCCATCATTAGAAATGCTCACGGGCACAGAGGTCCTCACTGCGGCATATTTACAATTGAGGGTAAGGAAGAGTGGCAACCAGAATGTTCATCAAAAGGAAAATACATCCCTGTCAGGACAAAATGCTGTGCAGCCTATAAAGGAAGTGGACGAGCATGGGAAGTGCACATCCAATTACAGGTAGACACACATGCACATGCATGCCTGCAAGTGTGCACATATGTACATACACACACAGCCTAGAGCCCCACCAAAAAGCCAACAGTGGATATTTCTGGAGGGTGGGCAGGAAATGATTTTGTCCATTGCATTTATTTTAATTTATTAAAATGAATATGCCTATGCATTGCTTTTGGAAATCTCTCTGCTAAAATAAAAGGTATGAATATGACAAATATCTGTGTACCCGCCACCTAGATTAAGAAGGAAAACAATCCAGGTATGCCTCTCCCTCAACAGTAGGTTCTAATATGAAGCAAGTTTGATGTTTATCAAACTCATGTGTCTCTTTGTAATTAAGATATGATAAAGTGCAATGCTAGATGCTACAGTCATCATTCATTGTGAGAATCAGTGAAATAATGGATAGGAAAGCTGCTATTACAGTACTGAGCACACTAGTTTCTGAATACAATTTCAAAGAATGCCGTGAGGATGTACCACTGAGGGTGCAGCTCCAGGGTTACAGCACTTGTGTAGGGATACGGGTTCAGCATATGGATACAGCATGTGTAAGGGCTATGGGTTCAATCCTCGACACCACAAATGGAAAGAAGGGAAGAAAGGAGGAAGGGAGGGAAGGAGGGAAGGAAGGAAGGAAGGAAGGAAGGAAGGAAGGAAGGAAGGAAGGAAGGAAGGAAGGAAGGGGAGAGAGAGGGAGGGAGAGACAGAAGAAGAGAGGGAGAGGCCTGAGTGACTGCAGGAACAAATCTCTATTGGACTCTGTGCCACACAGTGGCTGCTTGATATATTCTATGTCATTCTGTGCTTCCCTAGTTCATTGATGGAAACACAAGAAAGTGAGGCCGGATAACATGGTGGTGACACACAAGCAGTGTAACAGGCACATGGGACTCTAAGCCAAGCCTGGACTGCCCAGAAGCTCCAGTGTGGCCACCACATTCGGCTCCTCTTCTGCTGCACTCAGTGAAGGGGCGGGGATATGGGGGGGCTATTGCCTCAGCAATCTCCACATAATCCCTCAGCCAGGTCACACTCAGAGATGATTTTTAAAGCAAATAAATACAGATGATTCCCACAGTTGGTGGTAGTTTGTTCTATAAGGCTGCCATGAATGTTGAACCAGCCAGCATAGTCTAGTTTTTTGTGTATTTCTGTTTAAAAGGGACTCTAATTGATGATATATTTTTTTGATTGATAACACTGAATTCAGGGTCAAGAGCTCATATTTTCCCCATAAGAAGAGTCATGGCCTTCTTGTGTTTAAGGACATTAGTGAATACCTCAACACCATGCCTGAGACCATTTTAAACTAAAGTCAGTGACAAAAAGCACAGAAATGCATTAAAATATGGCACTAAGTAAACCACTAAAGGATATTCTCTGGCCCTTGAACTCTACATTCCTGATCAAACTTGGTAAGATGGGAAAAGAAAGAACAGAAGGGGCCAATAAATGCTTCTGAAATATACTTCATCTTTCCCTAACATCTTTTGTTCATTCCTCAACTTCACTAAATGCACACCAAACATTAACCTGTCAATACAAGAATAAATTATTTCCATTTCTTTTGGTTTACTAAGGCCTTTAATTAAAACAGAACAAAGCAAAGTGTCCTAAACCAGTGGCTCTCAACCAGAGGCAATTTTCCCCTCAGGGGACATTTGAAAATACTGAGGAGCGTTGTCAGCTGTCACTGCGAAGGGGCTGCTACCAGCATCCAGTGATGCTGCTAAGCATCCTAAAATGTACAGGACATCCCCCAGCACAAAGTCAACAGTACTGAAGTTGAGAAAGCCTGCTCTAAATGGCAAGTGTTCTTTCTTTGTGAGGTCAATGACATGGGAAGAAATAGGGAGGGAGTATTCTAGAACTTTACTGTCTACTAGTGGAACTGGACTATCTAACAGAGCTTACTACAGGGACACAATATTCCATACCAGTGCTGTCCAACACAGTAGCCATGAGTGACACATAGTTATTGAGCACTTAAAATAGCAGCTAGGATTACTAAAGAACTGAGTTTTAAATTTCAACTAATTTTAATGGTATGTAGCCACAACGGAAGTGGTTACCATATTGGATACAGCAGTTCTAGAATAAAGCTTACTAGAGTAATAATAAACTGAATGCATTGTTAGAAATTCAGTTGACACTGGGGGGAAAAATTAGCCATAAATGATCTTGAAAATGATCTTCTAGGAGACAGGATTAGGGGATTGCTGTCAAGTTTTTGGTATGGCAACTGTTTATAATGCTTATTTATACAGAAGTAGCAGAGGGTAAAACATGTTTAGCATATGAGATTGGAGGAGATTGAGGAAGCATGACAACTAAATTCTAGAATTCTGGATTGAATTCTAGAACAAATAAAGGTCAAGAGTGATAACCTGGTGAAATGTGACAGTCTGTAGTTTACTTAATGGGATTGTGTCAGATGTATAATTTCTCAGATGTAATGATTATACTATGATTATGTAAGATATTGACATTGAGGGAAGCTGGGTGAAGGAGTTCTGGGAAATCTCAACTATTAAATCTGTACTATTAACAAATCTCTTTTTGCAACTCTTCAGTAAATCTAAGATGATCTCAAATATGAAGTTATGAAGTTAAAAAAATTATCCTCCTGGTGTGGTAGCTCATGCCTGTAATCCCAGTCCAAGGCCAGCCTGGGTAAAAGTCAAGATCTTATCTGAAAAACAGTTAAGGCAAAAATGGCTGGGCGTGTGGCTCAAATGGTAGAGCATCTACCTAGCAGGTACAATGCCTTGAGTTCAAACCCAAATACCATCAAATATATATATGTATATGTATATATATACACACATACATACATACATATATACATACATATATATACATATACACACACACATATACACATATATACATATAGAGAAAGGAGATATATATCCTAAGAGCTAAAGGAAGCTTTCAGAGAAAGTCCAAAATTATTTCATAGTTGACAAGTCATCCACAACCTGCCCTGCCTACTCTGGAGTGTGTTTCCTTCTTTCATTCTTGTTTTCAATTGCCACGGGCCATTTGCATAGGACAAACACCCTACTTCCTGGAGATAATTACTTCTTCATGCCCCCACAGCACTCTTGCCTTTCTCTTTCATCACAAACATCGTCCTTGTTCTCACTCGTTTGTGTCTTCCCTCCAAGACAGTAAGTGTACTCCATGAGAGGCAGGGCCAAGTTTGTAAGATCCACCACTGCACGAACAGTGCAGACTCACCCTCAGTGTTTGGACAAACTTAGGGAAGCACTTAAAAAATTAGTGGAATCATAGTAAATGTCTATAGTTTCTGACTCACACATTTGACGTTCACTGCACCAGGATACAGTGGTTAACCAACAGACCTGGTCCTTGCTAGACCAACTGGGAAAATGAGTCATTTAAAGAAAACTAGTCATAACTGGGATGCCTGTCAGGCATTACCAGTTAGAGGAAGCCCAGAAGATTTCTGCTTTCAATTTTTATCTCCTGATATAGAACGAGAGAACAGGAGAGCAAAGAATTCTCACTCTCAAGAGGGAAGCTTGTGTGTCTCGAGATGTCTGATTTTCTAGACCTCAATCGGCCCTCAAACTCTTAGGCCCTCTCTTCAAACACTCAGGGAAGGTTGGCTAGCTCCATGGCAAGCCATTCATTCACTCAATAAATATCTCCTCTAGGAGCTGGAGATTAAACAATGAAAGCAGGCAATGTGTCTACCCTTGTGGAACTTATGATCCAGTGAAGAAGACACAGTAGGATAAATCAATTAAATAGAAAAGTATTCAATGAAGAACATTTAGGAGTAAAAAAATAGAAGGCTGTGGTACATGCCCATAATCCTAGCACTTGAGAAAAGGCAGGAAGACTGCCAGTTCCAGGCCAGTCTGGCTACATAGAGAGACTCTGTCTCAAAACAATAAAAAAGAATGATGATGTGACATACACACGATTGTTTGAGGCCAGGTGAGCATTTACAGCGCAGCCAGGGACAATCTCAAGACTTTAGAGTAAATGTGTGAAGGAAACCAAGGACTCAGTCATGGGGGTGTCTGCAGAGAGGGGGTCCTTGGGAGAAAGCCACAGGTACAAATTCCTGAGTCAGGAGTGAGCTGGCACCTCCAAGTGCCCAATGGGGAGTCCACTAAGATACTGGTCCTCCCAGCTCCTGAATGGTCCCACAGCCTTGTAGGTCATTGTGGCTTCTTCGTGAAAAGAAAGACAATATCCATGATGCTCTTTTCATAAAAAACAGTGCACCTCCCAACAGTTATTCTTTGCTCTGTTATCAAGTAACAAGCAAACAATCCGTGATCCATACTTACTAAGTTCAATTGGAGTTCCACAGCCAGCACAGAAAAAATTCTGGGCTACCACCACCAGGTCCCTCCTGAGGACAGAAAGTGGTAATCATTCATTATGTGTCAGAGGTGGCTAATGGGGCCTGGAGCTTTAATTCTGTCATTTTTAATTTGGAAAAAATTCGATTTATTCAATATAGTTTTCTAGGTGAAATCTGTGGGTCTTCCCCCCAATCCCCTCTTTTTTTGAGACAGGGTCTCACTATGTAGCCCAGGCTGGTGAGGAACTCCTGATTCTCCTGACTCGGTCTTCCAAGAGCTGGGATTACAGATGTGTGCCATCAACCCCAGCTTCTGGATCTTTCAAAGCTAGAGCTCTTTAATAGTCTCAGCTATCCCCAAAGCAGAGTCATTATCACAAATGCTACTATGCCAAGTGACTTCTCATTACCCACGCACAGGAGCCTCCCCAGAGAGAGCTAGAGACACACTGTCCTGGAAGACAGTTCAGGGAGGCCAGACACCAAAAGCCAATGTGCTTGGGCAGTTTATAAGTGGACCCCTCAAAAAAAAAAAAGAGAGATAATGCAAGACAAAGTTACCAAATATTTCTGCTAAGAGATACTCCATGGAAGTGTTTTCTACTGAATTATTGTGCCATGATTTCATCTGTGACCTGGACAAAGTGGTAACATTTGATTGCTGTTCATGGTAAGGAAAGGGCCAACGTAAAAAAAAAAAAATTATATATATATATATATATATATATATATATATATATATACACATATATATATATGTGTGCTAAATCTCTGTCCCTTGTTCCTTAGACAGGATTTAAAGAAACCATAGAGAAAAGATATCCTGTGCTAAGGAAAGCGACCTGTCACAATGCCTTAGAGTGAGCTCTTCTGCCCAACCAGCCCCAAAGATCTTCTTGGCATCCTCTCAAGAAAAGAATGATGCTTGAAAGAGATACCATCTAAAGGCACTTCCGCAGGGCACAGTTCACAACCCATGTCGGTCTCTTCACAACTCTTTGAAGTTTGCATGCCAAACTGCATACGAACCAAGACAAATGGAAAAACTGTTTAAAATGTTTGCCTAAGCCAGATGTGGTGGTATGCACTTGTAATTCCAGCTACTCAGAGGCAGGAGGATCTTGAGACCATCCCAGGCAAAGTTAGGAGACCCTATCTCAATAACAAAATACAAAACAAAGGGTTAAGGGTGTGACTCAAATGCCTTTGCCTAGCATATTTGAGGCCTGAGTTCAATCCCGAGTTCCACCATAAATACACACACACACAAAAAAAAATGGTTTGCCTACAGTCTTTGTTTATAATCTGTAATATGCTCTCAGAACAAATTATAAACTACTACATAGGTTGTACACGTAAGTATATATAGATTCATTTCCTTTTTTACATCGTTTTAGTCATTTTGTCTTTTAGGACTTTGTCACTTCTTAGGAATAAAGATATTTTAATTTACATTCTAGTTCTGAAACTGAAGGGGCTCTCCTCAAGATTAAATTTTCTTTTTAAATTTATTCAGTTTTATTAACCTACTAACTACACTGGAAAATGGAATGGTCTAATCTTTTTAAATTACTGTATTTGATTTTTAAGTTTTGATATTAGCTACTTAAAAATTCCCTTTAAACCTATTTAATTTTCATTTGCTGTGTAATATTCCTAATTAGGAATACACAGTCACATTCTCAACTTGTCAAAACTTACAGAGCTCCTAAAAGCCCATGATAAATAAGGTGCGAAGAAAGCCATGCCAGAAAAATGTGCCTAACTTTCCTTTCCTAAAACAAATGTTCCTGTGTCCCTCAACCCATATTATTTTCCCCCTCCTATATCCATAACAAATCCAGTGGGGTCCCTCACAAACTGTCTGAAGTGGACTGGGGTCAGGCAGCATCCCGCACTTACTTGAGTGGTGGATGAACATTAAATATGATTTGAAATCTAGGGGGGACCCAGTCTTCAGCCCCTCTGATCCTAGACTTGAACGGAATTTCCTGTATTGACTCTGTCGTGGAGTTAAAGTCTTTTTGGATATGCTCTTCATTCACAACCTGTGTGACACATAAGAGGATTTAGGGACAACCGAAGGAAATATATTTCAAGAGATTAAAAAAAAGGCATTCAAATGCTTTCCTACATTAAAAGTTACCATGAGAAATTGAAACCGCTTTCAACCCAACTAAAGGACTTGGTGAGGTCCTTCCAGCACTGGTTGGGATCACTTTTCTTAGTATTTTTAATTCATTTCTTTCCAGACTTTGGTCTTAGTGCAAATAAGTCCTTTCAGCCTGGAGTACTTCAGGAACAGCAGGAACCTCTACTCCTAAGTGAACAGTCTCATAGTTGCCACTTGTCAGACCCTGTTGTGGTCCTATCAGCTCTGTGAAGAAGTGCCCCAGCTTATGATTGGTAAGTGGCTCGGCCCTGGACCATTACACTTTCCTATTCTCCAGACTTCTCAAATCTGTCCTGTGCCCTCCACAATTCAGCCATATCTCTCAAGGCTTATTCCCAGCAAGATGAACACACACACACACACACACAGAGATACATACATAATGCATTATTCACCCTGCTCCACCATTAATGGGCTGAGGTCTCTGCTCATCCCTTTAGAATAATAGTAATGAGATCATCTACTAAACAGGTTACTTATGAGCATTAACTAGAGGTTGGTAAACACGGTTCATGGCATACTAAGCACTAATCCATGCTGGCCTCCTCATTCATTTTGAGTCTTCCCCAGAGACCATTCAAGAAACATTAATATTTGAAGTGAAGTGAAATAAGAGTTCAAGAACTGTTAATTCAAAGTCAATTTCTTTTCATACTTACTAGCGAGCTGGCTGCCATCAAGGAACCTGGCAGTTGAACATTAGCTAACACCCAGCACTTCTGGAAGACCTGCAACAACTCTCGGGCTAACACCTCAGCAGAATTGAAGTCTGGCTCATGAGTAACACTGAAACACAAGAGATGCAAAGTTGGAAAACCATGTGCATGAGGAGTGAGTTCAGGGTCTTCCCCAATTTTCCAACTGCTCCTTACACTCCCCAATGTGTCAGGAGGCTGTGGTGTGAGACCATGTACCCATCATGGACTGTGTGTGTTACGCACCGCCGTCCATCCATGCTCAGTAAATAGAGCCTCTTTCGTTATTCCGGGTGCTAAGACTAAAAGGTGTGGAGAAAAGAGCACTGGATTTAGAGTCAGAAGACCTGCTACTGTTTAACTGCATTGTGACCGGAGGCACATCCTGTATAAGGCTTAGTTTCTATAGCTATAAAATGGGATTTAAAAATAAAAACATACATGAAACTTGTCCAGTCTATCCATCGGTATTAAGTAAGAATGCATACAAAAGCCTTTTATGTACTATGAAAATAGTAACTTTGGCGTGCTATGGCTTGAGTATGAGTATCTCCTAACAGTTCAGATGTTAAGGGCTTGGTCCCCAAGGAAGTGGTGGAATCTTGAGAGGTTGGGCCCAGTAGCAGGTCCTTAGGTCACTGGGGGAGGGAATTGCTCAAAAGAGATGGTGGGACCCCATCTGTTCTTTCTCTTTCTGCTTCCTAGCTTGAGGAATGAACACTCCATCTGACACTCCTGCCATGATGTGTCACCAGCCACTGCCCTCACCAGAATTAAGCTAGTGGAGACACTATGCTTTTGAATTTCCAAAACTGTGAACTAAATAAACATTTTCTCTTTATAAGTTTGTTGTTTGGGGTATTTTGTTACAGTAATATGAAGCTGCTGATACAGGGATGATTGATTGATTCAAGGAGGTAATCCTCACTGTTAGAACTGGCTATAAACCTGGCCCAAGGTGTCAAAGGACTTGTGTTCACAGTGCCTCTCCAGGGTAAGCTCTCCAGGGGTCTATGTGCAATGCACATGGCAGAAAGATACCTCTTAGAAGGGCTATAGCAGCATCTACAGGTTTCTGTGACCTCATTCAACTCCCCAAGTTCTGTGGAAAAATGAAAGAAAGGGTGGTGAGTCTTTTGGTCTGTTTCATTCAGACATAGTCAATGTTATACGAACACAAAAATACCTCCCTGCACCTCAGAAAGAACCAGCTATTCAGCATCTCTGTGCTTCAGGTTCTTTTGAAAGGCTGCATTCAGGGAATCCACTAATTAGCTACTAACATATTATGAGACTCAAAGAACCACGGAAGATGGAATTTCATCTAGAATTTCATCAAAATATAACTGAGAGACCATACAGATATCAGATCATAATGAGTATCTGCTTTTTCATTCAATTCTAAAAGTGAGGTATAAGATTAGCTCTCAAGACATTTGAAACAAGAAAACACTTTTAGTGGCAGGGAAATAATCTGATCTTGGGAAAAGTTTCTTCAAATACCACTATTGTACAGTTTTGTGCACGATGCACATTAGGATGTGTGGATAGAGGGAGTGGGGGGGCAGCTGGTCATTTCCAATGTGATCCAAATCTTACCTAAAATAACAAAGTCACCAAAATCACACTTGCAGTCCTCCTTCACCACCTTAGAGTAAGGCGATGTCTCAGTCACTGGGCTGCCCTGCAGCACAGCACAACCTAGAAAAGGAAAGAACCGGGATTTCACCATTGAGAAGAAAAGGGAAAACTATAACCAGCAACACCCAGCTAAACAGAAATTGGGGTTGGGGGGTGGTGAAAAAGCTAAGAGATTATTTCAAAAGAATTATAAAATTCAGCTTTAAAAATGCAGGAAGCTAATTTTGTCTTCTTCCTACAGTCATTATAATTAAGTGAAATAGACGGATGAGGATTTGGGGGGGCTCATAATGGTTTTCTGCCTACTTTTAGGTATGTTTGAGAATTTCCTCTGCTTTGCAGTGAGGCAAACAGTACAGGAAATGTTAATATTCTACTGGGTTAAGTAGTTTCTCCAAAAATTCTTGTCCACCTAGAACCTTTGAACATGGACTTGTTTCCATCACCTCACAGATAGAAAGATGGAAAAACAGTCTTACTTTCCTTCCTTCCTTCCTCCCTTTCTTCCTTCCTCCCTTTCTTCCTTCCTCCCTTCCTTCCTTCCTTCCTTCCCTCCTTCCTTTTTTCTCTCTCTCCCTTCATGAAGGAGTCTTAGATGAATGCAAAGTGTTAATTAGAAGTTAAGTACAACCACTTTTATGTTGCAGAGATGATTGTATCAGCAATGGAGAAAAGGAAGTACATTTTAAGTCCCCTGGAAATCAAGTGTCAAGCTAGAGGACCCGGGAACTAACTAAGCAGGTGGATAAGTATGACAGGTCTTAGACACTAAGAACAAAACACTCGGAAGAGAGAGCCAGAGCTGAAAATGCTGATTGGGGAGGTATCAACAGAGAGAGAATGAATAACTGAAGGTGTACAATGGATCAATTCTGCCATAAAGCTAATGTAGAGGAAAAAAGCGGGGGGGGCACTGAAGCTAGGACTTACATTTAGGAAATGGTTAGAAAGTAGCAAACACTAACATCAGTTGGCAGCTTAGGTACCCTTTCCTCCAGGAAGAGCTTCCTGGGTTCCCAAATAAGGGAAACCACTCCTACTGAGTGACACCCCCCAGCTCCGGTGCTGGGTCCTTGCCTCTGCTGCTTGAGGGAAGGAGTGCATTCTGTGTACTACTCATTTCCCAGCACATGGCAGAATCATTGCTTGCTGAATGAATGAAAGATTTCTTGGAAAAGAAAAGAAGGTAGAAGGAGGAACACTGTGTAACAAAAAACAAAGGAAGACAGAAGACATCAGCTACTGGGAAAAAAGAAATGTAAAATGAAGAAGTCCAAGTTAAAAAACAAAAGGAAACACAGCATGGCTGGAGCATGATAACCAATTCCAAGGCAAAATGGCCCCCATGGTGAGGATTACACAGGTTACTCAAGAGTTTTAGACAGAGGATTGAAAGAAGTCCGTGCATCAGGACTTGACAGAGGAGGGAAGATGTGTGAGAAGCACTTGCCCAACTTGCCTTCAGAACCACTGTCTGAAGAAGTAGAGGACCCCAGGTCTTGCTGTGTGGGAGGATAAAAGGTCACTTCGGAGCCAGCTTGATCAGTCCCAAAGGACCTGCTTGCTTCTTCTAGGCTCCAGCTCTCTGTCTGCTTTTGACTGAGGATGGTCCACTTCATTTTCTCCATTGCTGATATAATCATATCTGCAACATGAAAGTGGGCATTTTCCTGCAAGAAAAAAGTCAATTAAAATACAAGAATATCAGCTTTTTTAAAAAACCCCATTTAAGTGAAACTAATGCAGATAGATATATCGGTATTGATTTAACTGGGTTATTACAAGTCATTTGTAACTTATAACCCATATCATTGAAAGTCATGGGTTTATCCCACTGTAGTCAATGGTCAGCAAGTTGAACTTCTCATGACAGGAAGCCCTCAGTTGGTGGTGGCCCAGTAGCTGACATGATTTATCAGTCATGGAATCTTACTAGCTGAGCAGACACTACCAGGGAAACCACCTCAGCTCAGTGCTCCTGGCAGACTCCATCAACACGGAAATAAAACCTATTTGCTAGCCTCATCAGGGTGAAGTTTCCAGATTTGATCAGAACACTGCTACCTAAGAGATTAAGACTCTTGATGTTGATAAAAAAGAGGATTGCATTCACCTTTTCTATGTCGACGGGCACCACAAACGTCTCCGGTGACAAGGAATTAGAAGAAATGGGCCTTCTGGGAACAGCACCTGTCAGTGTAGACAGCTATTAAAAATGAAGGAAGGGAAGTTCAAAGTTTACATAAGAAAGTAAAACAGGCCAAGCATGGTGGCTCAAGTTTATAATCCTAACTATTTGGGAGGTAGAGATTGGGAGGATCAAGTTTTGAGGCCAGCCTGGGCAAAATGTACATGAGACCCCATCTCAACAAATAGCCAGGTGCACCTGTCATCACAGCAGGGAAGCAAAAATAGGTGAATCACAATCCAGGTGGTCCAGGCATAGAGCAATACCTTATCTCAAAAAATAGCCAATGCAAAAAGGGCTGTCAGAGTGGCTCAGCTTGGTAGAGTGCTGGCCTAGTAAGGGTGCGAGGTTCTGAGTTCAAACCTCTAGTACCACCAAAAAAAAAAAAAAAAACCCAGAAAACAAGCAAAATGTTCTAGGACACAGCTTTCAAATACTGTTTATAAAGAAAATCTAACCCAATTCCAAATTCTAGAATAAACTAGCGTGACAGAAGATCCTTCTGATGGCAGGTCTTGTAGCTAAAGCCCTATCTTGGGAAGCTAATGGAGTAACTGGGAGAGATGCTCAGAGAACCACTGGTGTAGAAATCAAAGAGGATAGAAAGAGGAGAGGGTAATGGGAAATACCCACAGGAGACGGGGAAGGAGAGAAGGAACAGTCCAGAAGCAGGGCCATCTCATCACAATTGACTCCACACTTCCTGTTACGTACATACACAAAATCATCTGAGAAAAAGTCAGTGCTGCTTCTCTAAAGTCATCTTCCTCCAATTCAAACCAAGAAGAAACTGCAGAAGGTATATTCTGCTGAGTCATCCATTCTTGCACCCTCAGCTGCTCCATTACCGGCAATGACCACCATCAAAACAAGCTCTCTTCCAGTCTTGTGACTTCTTACTGCAACTTTGGAAGCAAAAGTTTCTGAGACAGCCACAAGAACTGACCGAGTTGCCCCACTTAATTAGAACAAAATGCTGCTGCAAATGTCCTGGTGATCATGATCTCCCAAGATGACAAAAAGGGTCACTCAGATTCAAGCATAGAAAAATTAGAAGCTCTTGGCTAGAATTGGTGAACTTTTTGGTAAAGGTCTAGGTAGTGAATATTGTAGGAATTGGGGCCATACTCTCTATCTGTGCCAACTTACTCCACTCTGCCTCTGTTGTGAGAAAGCCGCTGTTGACAAAGAAAAGGTTTGTCCTTGTTTTTTCATGAAGACTGGAAGCTGGCAGGATTTTGGCCAACAGGTAGGTCACAGGTACAGACCGAGAGAACAGAGAAAACAACAGAAAGAAGGGTCAGAGTGGATTCCAATCCCAGCTCTTCATTCACCAGTTGTGTCCTGACACCCATGTTTTTGTAGCCAATGCCTGTTCTCCCCTGTTGCCCCAAAGGTAAAGAAAGAACTAGACGACACTCAGGGCTTCTCTTTCTTAATCCCATGGAATGAATCCCCTTCCCCAATGTGACAGAGATTCTTGAAATACTAGGGGGTTTTAAAGGCACTGAGAAGGATGCTGGGATCCCTGTCTTTGGTCAAAAGGAGTTGGGAGTTGCAACACCTGGTTTTTGTTGTTTGTTTTTGTTTTTCTGGGAGAAACACAAAGATACAGGATAATTCTAAGTTGCAGAACTGCTTTTACTGGAATACAACAAATGGTTAGGTGCAGGGGTATACTAGGCTCCAAAGATCATCTTCAGTCAGTGACAGTTGAGGGCTGGCAGCAGGGGGTAGGGGCAGCTTGTGTCCATGAGACAATTTAACAGCAGACTAATCTCTTACTTAGAAACCACTAAATCTTACAGCCACTCTTTACCCTCAGAACTACCCAGGCAGCTGAGCAAAAGCTTTAAAAAAAAAAAAGCCTGCAATGAGAGTCATTTTATCCAAATTTGATTGTTATCTTAAAATTAGCCATTGAAAGATGGTCCCAAATCTGCTATTCTTAGCCTATGGATAATGTATCATCTTTGATTTTTCAAATATTTCCCAATAAATGCTTTTTTTTTTTGGTGCACTGGGGTTTGAACTCAGGGCTTTGCACTTGCAAAGCAGGTGCTCTACTGCTTGAGCCACACATTCAGCCCATTTTGCTCTGGTTACTATTTGGAGATAGGGTCTCACAAACTATTTGCTGGGCTGGCCTTGAACCGCTCTCCTCCTGATCTCAGTCTCTTTTTATTGTTGTTGTTCACTTATTCACATGTGCATACATTGTTTGGGTCATTTCGCCACCCGCTCTTCCCCCTGCAGATCTCAGTCTCTGAAGTAGCTAGGATTACAGATGTGAGTCACCAGCGCCCAGCTGTAAACATCATATATGAGTAAGGAAGAACACAGGTTCCTCCTGGTGAGAAATATATAAATAGACACACAGGCAGACAGCAGCAGGTAGACAGCTTTTAAAATTCTTTAAAAAATGATTGACTATTTGCCCTAGGGTCTAAATAATGCAAAGCATGAATATAACACAATGAATGTTTGAAAATAAACATGCCACGAACAACCGTGCTAACCAATTGACTCTTGTGTGGCACTTTGCATAGATCATTTCATTTTAGGAATTTTAGGATTTCAGGAATATGTACACTACTTCATAGCAATGACAGCTCTTGTTTTAAGACAAACAGGGAGGAATTGTGGTTATTGTTTTTCAATCTTACTATTTTCTCATCATTGTCTATACAGGTAAATAGAACAGGTGAGCTGAGTTCATTGCCTATGTGAGCACTGGTGTGAGACAGAGCTGCCTTCTCTCACCCACGTTGGGCTGAGAGTGCGTCTGATGCAGACAAGGTAATGAGCTGTTAAGTTCTAGAAGGCAGACACCATCTGCTGGCGACATGAAATGAACCCGTGCACTGGCTTCTGGTCAAAGTGGAAGTAAAGGAACTTCTTTCTCATGGGAAAGACAAGAGACAGACTTTAGAGGCAGACCAAGCAAGCATGTGGACAGACAGGAATGAGGGAAGTCACCAACTAAAGTTACCTCTGTCAGCAGAAGTTGTCAAGTGGAAAAACTCAGAACAAGTGCTGCCAACCTCAGGAGATGGGCTTGTGAGCAAAGACAGCTGCTGAGAATGTCCTGGGGATGCCACCTGCTCTTCCGTGGAGATCAAGAAGCCTCTACTCTTTTCACCTGAGCTCTGGGCAGAGGCGCTGCTCACAGAGTCCACACCGTCCTCAGACAATGGCATCTCTGCCAGAGGGTTCCCAGAGGACAACTGTGCATCCACCTCACGATGATTCCCAGCATCCTGCACTTCTGAGGGCAAATCCTGCAGTGGTTGCTGTACACAGGAGGAGTTAATCCACGCAGCTTTGTTCCTCCTGAGCCTGATGTCTAATTGGGAAGGAGAGTGATCAGTGTCCAGGAAGATGGGTGAACCTTCAGTGTCTCCAGAGTCATGGCTGATCCCTTCCCAGAGGACCACAGGAGAGTCTTGCCGGCCCATAGACGGTGACACCATCCTTCCAGGCTTGGAGCTGCTATGATCAACTCAAAACAGGACAAGTTCTTTGAAGCTGACGTAGCACCTGACAAGGTCCTTGAACTCACCACAGGACCACTTGGAGGTCTGAAGAGCTTACCTACAGTGAGCAAGAATCACTCAAGATAAATACAGGTTCAATCATATATTTTCATTTCAAATTACTGTGAGGAGGCTATATCTATCTATCTGTCTATCTGTCTGTCTATCTATCTATCTATACATACATGTATAAAGTTTGTACTTTACTCTATACAACACAGTAAATTCAACTTGTACTTAGAAGAAAATAAATCACCCAAAAAAGCAGCAACAAACCTAGAGGACTTGCCATTGGCATAGGAAACATTTTTACAAAGCATAAAAATAATTGAAGAAGCTACAAAGATCAACCAAACATGTACATCTATATATAAAATTAATTCCAATAAATTATATACCAAATCCAAAAGGGGAATGCCATCTGAAAGTAAAGACACATTTTCTTATTTTTAGTTCCTCCTACTATTTAAACAAAGTAGGCAAGTGGCGTATAAACCTGTGGAGAACAATCAATACACTAAAAGCTTTGTTTCATGTAACTTCTATTACTTTTAACATTTATTTGATAATAATAGAAGCATATCATTAGTTTATAATATTTAAAGAAGACTCTGTGAACCTAGAATCCATCTTTAAAATGGCACACTCACTTTGAAGCTGGGGTTTTAGCTTTAGTAAATGATGTGATGATTAAAATATCTACAGTTGTATCAATGAGAAGCACTCCTGTCACTACCATTCCAGGAACAGCATCTGTCCAGACAAGTTCAGCCCAAATGAAGGTGGCATAGCACGATGTAAAGTTAACTTTACATCACTGTGACCAAATTCCTGAGAAAAGCAGCTTAAGGGAGGAAGGATTTACTTTGGCTCAGATTTCAAAGGGCTCAGTCCTTGGGGCTCGTCTTTCTGTACCCGGTAGTAGGAGCTTGTGGTAGGGGCTGCCACACCTCATGGTGGCCAGGAAACAAAGAAAAGACAGGAAGAGGCCAGGGCAAGGTATGCCCTTCAAAGACTCGCCTCCATGACCTTCTACCTCCCACCAGGCCCTACCTTCTGTAGTTTCTACCATCTCCCAATAGTCTATTCAAATTTTGAATCCATCATTGGATTAAACCATGATTAGGTCAGAGGCCCTGTGTAATCATCTTTGGAAATGCCATCAGAGACACACCCAGAGGTTTGTATTACTAAACTCCTAGGGAATCTCTCTATCCGACCAAGTTGACAATCAAGATTAAACATCACACAGACGCAGCAGTGAACGTAAGACCATGGAGTCAATTCCAAGGCTCTAAATTCCATCGCTGTGTATAGATGACTGCCACATACATGTACATATCTACTCTTGACCTCCCCTGAACTCCAAGGTAACAGTTCTTCCTGCCTACTTGGCATTTGTCCAATAGGTGTCTAAATCTGATATGCCTCAGATACTGATTTCCCCCCAAATCTGTTCTTCCCTACTTTTCACGTCCCAGGAAACACATTTCTCAATTGCTCAATCCTAAATTTAGGAACCATTTCTGATCCTATTCTTCCCCAGCTCTCCATCTATCATCCATCAGCAAGTTCACAACTATAGCTCCCACCTTAGCCCAAGTCACTTTCCTCTTCCCTCTGCACATCCAGCATAGCTTCCAGAGGCCTTCCCTGCTTCTACTCTTGCCCATCCACACAATTGGCATGCTATCCCCCTAGTCAAAATCCCCCAATGGCTTCCCATCAAATTTGGAATAAAATTCACACTCCTTACCTTATCCTTAAGGCTTGATGTGATTCTGTCCCTAGAGACCTCTCTCACTCATCTTCACCCAGCCTCCGTAAGTCCCAACCGCACAGCAAACTCTTGAACCCTATGAGCATTTTCCTTCTATAGGGGTACAATTCTGAGCTCTTCTGTCCGAAATGCTCTGCCCACAAATGAACACACATCTCGCTCTCTGTTGTTATGCTTCACTTGCCTTCCAAATTACTTCCTCAAAGAAATCTTTCCTAACTACCTCTCTAAAGACAGTTCCCTCATTTTCCCCATCACATCATCCTGTGTCGTTTTCATCACAGACGTGCTCACTTCCTGGTTATTTTTTAGCTCCTTCCTGTTAATCTTCCCACCCTCGCTCCCACTTGGCCTGACTATAAACTCTACGAGAGCAAAGGCCTTGTCTGTTCTCTGCTAGTTCCACCCCTCATACATCGGGTCATGTGGTGGGCGAAGTTCAGTAAATGTTTACGGACCTAATGAACCTACCCAACAAAGTGGGTAGGTTTCTCTGTCAAGAGACAGAGAAAAAACTTTTGTGGTAGATACAACTGTTCAAATGGTGGGGCAGAACTGTTCATATGCAGATAGAAGTGAATCTGTGTTTCTTAAAAACAGGAATTTTTTCCCATCCAATGCTTACACTGATAAGATGTAAATTCAAATACACCAAAACAAGCTACATGTGAAAATTGTTCTTAAAAGTCTTTGGATTTTCTTGATTTGGGGACCTTGTACTCTAGGTCACACCTTTGGAGTGATGCAGGGGAGGACATATAGATGCATATGACATATCTACTGAAAACATTGCACAAACCCCAAATCACCATCCACAGAACATCACAGGAGAAGGTGACTACATTAACTGCCTGAGCTCACAACCTAAAATGCTTCACGTTCCTTCTCCTGACCTCCAATCCTACAGGGGATTTGCTCCAATCTCTCTCTGTCATCCATCTTTTCCTCTCCAGTAATTCTGAATTTTATAATTACAAAAGGAAATCATGACTATGTTTCTATAAAATGCCCAAACGCAGAAGCTCAGAGTAAAAAGTGAAGCGTACTCATCACACTATACCCCACCAAGGCTACTTTATTCTCAGAAATAACCTTGCTAGCCATTTCACTCTTTCCAGGTCTTTTTCTATGAATTGGTACTATGTCAGAGCTGAAGATTTATTTAATTCTTTAAACATACATGAGATCATACTGGATATGTTACATAATTTGCCTTCTTTTTCTGTCAGCAGGTTCTCTCAAGAGTATATCTCATTCTTCTTAACTGTCTTATTACTTTCTGTGGCTTAAATGCATTAGTTTGCTTAGCAAACTATTGATAGCAATTATTTCCACCTTTTCCCTATTACAAAATATACATCAAAACAAAATTTAAACAAAAGACCAAATATACATCAATGAACATCTTTGTTCATGACTTTTTCTTTAACTGACTTTCTTTTACTCCATAATAACTTCACTATTTCTTAGAGGATAAAAGTATATAAGTAAGTCATGGTTTACTCTGTTAATTTTCTACACATTGCATTTCTTTTGTGTAGTGGAGGAATGATTGTAGATGTGAAAAATATACAATCTCAACTGGTGAATTATCCCTGTGGTTTTTGTGGTTGTTCATTTGTTTTGTTTTGAGGTAGAGACTTACTATATAGCCCAGGATGACTTTGCACTGGTGATCCTCCTGCCTCAGCCTCTCCAGTGCTGGGATTACAAGCATGTACCCTCACACCTGGCTCCCAGTCTTTTTTTTTTAACAAACAAATTAAAGTCAGTCGTTAAAAGAGAATGACATTATTTCCAATCTTCCTATATATGGGATTGACCTAAAAGCACTGAGCAAAAACAGACTTCCTAATAAAAAGCAGTTTTCAGAAGCAAGTGCTTGTTCTACTTTCTTCTCTAAAGGTATTTTTGATTCACACAAATGACCAGCAAGTGCTGGCTATGGCAGGTTATAAAATCAGATCATATTAGGTCGGGAATAGGCCCATGGAGCTTCAAACTGTGTCTGAGGTCACAGGAAGACACTGACAGAGACAAAAGTTAGTCATCAGGGAACACAAGTTTCTCTGAGAGGCAGACTGGCACAGGAGAACAATGACTGGACACAATGAAATTCCAGTCCTTATGACAGGAGACTGGCATCTCTACTTTTTCATCTTAAGGCAACCAAAAACTCACAAGTTACTATCACACAGCTACCTGTGTTGGTACCCTGTTAGTTAGCCAATAAAAAAAAAATTGTTGAGTATCTGCTACATGTATGGCACTGGTTTTGTTTTGGTGGCACTGGAATAACACAACAGTAATGACTGAAACAAGCTTCCTGCCCTCAAGGAGCCTGCACCCAGGGTTACATCCATTCACACATTTCAGGGACTGACCAGCAAAGCCTCCAGGATCTAAGAAAGGCATCTTCTCACCACACTTCCCACTGTCATAAATGATGTTCTTCAAATCAGAGAGGCTGGGATTCAAAGACAAAATGCACTTTCAAACCATCTTAAAGGAAGAAAAGTCAAGTCTCAAAAGCTTACCATCATTCCTGAGATTTTCCTACTGGGACAATAGGTGAACACAGGCCCTAGACAGAGGACAGACCCCAGGACTTTCCAGGTCAGTCATTCAGACTTCATCAGTCAGTGCCCCACTGAGAATGACTGAATCAGTGGGGTCAGGAGAACCACAGCATCAACTGCAGAGACTCAACCTTTACAAGAGGAACAGTCACCAGGGCAGGACACAACCTCCCTGACTTCTACAGTGACTTCCCAAAGCCTTTCACACTATAAGCAGCCAGCACTTGGCTGACATAGTGGCTTGGGCACCTAATATTCCTAACAGTCTTAAAGCTACTTCATGAATGCTTCTGATGCACAAGCATATCAGATTTAGGGTTTTCTGTCCTGACACCAACTACTCACTAAATACATAACTGGAGTATCAGAGTAAAGACCATCTTAAACGTTACCTTACAATTGAGGTCCCTCTGGTCACCCTATAAAAAGGGACAACCCTCCCTACACTGTTCCTATTCCTTTTCCTAACTTTATTCCTCTACTTAACATGAATCCTTCTTTTATCCAACCTCAGTGCCTGGGACTCATGGACATGGTAAGACCCAGGAGGGTAACTACTGTTTAAATTTACTTTGGATGCTGCTCTGTCCCCGGAACCTAAACACCAAAACATAAGGGTATGGAGAATATAAACACTAAGGAACAGTACCTAAGTATGGCTATGTTGGTTATTTCTGTTGACAAAGAAGTGAAAAACAGAAGTCACCCGTTAAAAGAAACTTGAGATCGTGACCTGAAATGTCTGCTAATCATTTCTTCAGAAAGGTATTAGAGAACAGAAATCACCAAAAAGCGGGTTGAGGATGAAAGATAAAATTCACTTTTATTTTTTAATTATAAAACTTATATGTATTTATGGTGTGCAACATGGTGTTTTGAAATTTGTATTCACTGTGGAATGGATAAATTGAGGCAATTAACATATGTATTTTCACATACGGACTTTTTGCATGTGTGGTGAGAACACATAAAATCGACTTAGCAACCATCCAGTTAGTAGCTATAGTCACCACGTTGTACGATAGATTTCTTGAACTTATTCCTCCTGTCTCACTGAAGTTTTGTATTCTCTGACCAATATCTCCTCAATTCTTTGCCATTCCTCAGGTTCTGGGAACCCCCATTTTATGCTCTGCTTTTATATGCTTGACTGTTTTAGGTTTCACAACAGAGATCATTCAGTAATTTTCTTACTGTCTGGCTTATTTCTTTTCTTTGTTTCTCACCCTTCTTTTTTTTTGGTGGAACTGGAGTTTGAACTCAGGGCTTCATAAACACTCTATTGTTGAGCCACACCTCCTGTCCATTTTGCTCTGGTTGTTGTTGGAAAAGGCTGGCCTTGAACTGCAGTCCTCCCAATCTCAGTCTCCCAAGTAGCTAGGATTACAGGTGTGAGCCACTGGTGCTCACTATCTGGCTTATTTAACTTAACACAATGTCCTCCAGATTTCTGCATGTTGTCACAAGTGACAGAATTTCCCTTTTTAAAGGCTGAATAGTATTCCACTGTGACTGTATCCCATGTTGTCTTTGTCCCTCCATGTATGAACACGTGTTGATTCCATATCTTGGCCATTGTGAATGATGCCGTGAAGAACGTGGGAGTGCAGATGTCTCTCTCACATACTGACTTCATTTCCTTTGGATATTTACCCGGAAGTGGGATTGCTAGATCATTTGGTAGTTCTATTTTCTGTTTTTTGAGACAAGATCTCACTATATAACCCAGGCTAGCCTGGAACTCACTATGTAGTTCAGCATGGCCTCAAACTCACAATCTTCCTGCCTCAGCCTCTCAAATGTTAGAATACAAGTGTACACCACCACACCAGGCTCTATTTTCAATTTTTTTGAGGAACTCCAATATTGTTTTCCATGAGCAGTAGAAGTTACATTCTCATCGCCAGTGTGCAAAGCATCTAGGCCAATAAAATTAATGGTAACCAGTTTTATCTGACCTAGCATATCCAATGGTAAACAAATCCAAGTAAGCAGAAAATAAATAAATCTCTAAGTGTAATCAGAGCTGATTCATTAACGCTCCCCAGAACCTCTTTCTTTCTCCAGATCTACTTCCCTTCATGCTTTAAGCAAAGACTCACATCCCAAGGATGCCAACCTATTTTAAAACCATCACATCAAACAGAAACCACAGACGGCCAGAGATGTGGCTCCCCAGCTTCCACTCAGCAGCTAGGAATCAGGGCAAATGGTGATTTTCACACAGGACTTCACCGTACATGTGAAACCTGTGTTGTAACAAAGGCAACAGGAAGGACAGTGCATTACTGCAATGGTGGCTGGACGGTGTCACAGGGTCTTCTCTCAAACTGATCTAGCCTTCAGTGATGAAAAACAGAAGAAGGACAGAACGCAATGAATAGCAATCAGTAGAGTAGGGTAAGGGGAGGAAGACCCAACAAAGCAAAGATCAGAGAAAACAGATGGTGCACCTGAAAGAACCACAGGGTTGCCCAAGACACACAATGGCTAACTTCCTGTGATGACCACAGAGGTCATGCTTACCACTCATTCTGCATGATAAAAAGCACGCTATTTCAGGTGTTAGTATGCCAATTTGAGAATAGAAATGGGGATCACTAGGGGAATTGCCCAGCTTCACTGTTAGTAATCAGCAGTAGTAGGACAAAAATAAAATTCTGACACCAGATCCAAAGCTCTTTCCATGGGAATAAACATGGTGCATGTGAGCTGACATTAGTGGGATATCCTCAGTTTCACTAGCAAACTAATCTTAAGAATTCTCCTTGCAGGGTGAGATAGTGTATATTTGTAATCCCAGATATTCAGGAGGCCGAACAGGAGGATCACAAGTCTGAGGCACAGAAAGAAAAATGAAAGGACTCCATAGCTAGCCAGGCACAGTGGCATGTGCCTGTAATCTCAGCACTTAAAAGGCTGCGGTGGGAAGAGCTGTTGAGACCAGGGTTCAAGGCCAGCTTGGGCAACAAAGCGAGACCATCATAAAAAGTAAAATAATAAGAAGAATAATAATAAGCTACCTAGCTATATTTAACTTCATGTCTCTATAACAGTTGTCTTCAAGACTTTATGATGATTCCATTCTAGTTATATAAAAACAATTTTGAACATAAAATTCTAGTATAAGAATAGTTATTTGTTGGGCTTGGTAGCACATGACTACAATCCTAGCTACTCTGGAGGCTGAAGCAGGAGGATCAGAAGGATCACAAGTCTGAAGCCAGCCTGGGCAATTTAGTGAAACTCTAACTCCAAATAAAATAAAAATGGCAGGGGTCATGGCTTAGTGGTAGAACATTTGACAGCATGCACAAAGCCCTGGGTTTGATCCCCTATGTCACACACATGCACAGAATATTTATTTATAAACCTTATTTTGAAATACTAGATAAGTATAAAGCATACTTATAAACAGCATTTTGTTCTTGTTTTCCAGTGACTTTTCCTACACCCTAAAGGTACGTACCCTTCACTTTGGGGCCCATGCTCAAGGAACTTGAGTAAACTGTTCTACTTTAAAACCTTATACACAAATAAACAATAATAGATAAACAAAAAACAAAATTACACATGAAAATAATTAGATAGCTAAGTAAGACTTTGAAAATTACATATTAATCTATACATAGATCCAAAGTAAGAGCATATATCTGTACTTCAAAGATGGCTGGATTTCCACATATGGGCAAAATGAAATGAGAAGCCATGTTGGAAAATGTCTGGCAGTTCCTCAAATAATTAATATGCAGAGATCTTTTGATCTAGTAACTTCATTCCTGGATATATACAAATAAGAATGAGTGTTTATACAAACATTTATAATGAATATTATAGCAGCATTATTCATCACAGTTAAAAAAAGCAAAGAACCCAAATGTCTATAAACCAATGAAAGGATAAACCAAGTGTGCCATGTCCTTCAGTGGAGTGCTGTGCAGCCATGATTGCAAATGAAATACTGACTCATGCCATGACATGCATGAGCACTGAAAATGAAGAGGTGCTTAAACTGCTTTTGGTGAAGGCACTGACTCCTTCTTGGGCCCATGAATTAGCTAATAGCAAGGGAAAAGCATGGCATCTGTCCTTTATTTTGTATCTGTCTTTGTTCTAAGCCATTCTCTGTGTAGTTAGTCACTTTGCAATCACCTTGGATGGCAGGAAAGACAGTTAACATCTTCATGACAAGGGACAGAAACTACTCTCAACAGTAGACCTTCCTCAGAATGAACAACCTGCCAACTGACAATAAATCCAGATAACTCCAGAACCTCTCCTGAAACCCTTAGACTGAGACAATGGTCAACCAAAACACATCTATGACTGGGACTGTTTAACTATGTATGCCTTTGTCCCTTGTCCCCAGTAGTTAAACCTATAGAATAGTTCATGTCTGTACCCCAAAGATGGCTGAGGATAAGCTGAGTGCTTACTCTGCCTCTTCCCACTGCATGTTCCAAGCTGTGCAATAAACCTCCTTTCTCTGCCTTCACCACGCCTCTTTATTTGGCCTTTAAGGGGTGGGTGGCCGGACCTGGCATGTGAAATCTCAGGAGTCTGGGTCCTGAGTCCAAAACTCCAGTTTCAAAAACTTTATGCCAAGTGAAAGAAGCCAGACATAAAAGACTTTTCATATTTTTATTCATATGAAATATCCAGAATATGCAAACCGATAGGGACAGAGAGATTAGTGATTGCTTAGAGTAGGGATAAGGGGATGAGAATAGTGAAGGGTACCAGGTTTCTTTTTGAGATAATGAAAATGTTCTAGAAACAACTAAAATTCATTGACTTGTACACAAACCATGTCACATGTGAATTCTGTCTGGAGCTCAATAATGATGTTTTCTATAATGAAATGGGGAGAGATAACCATCTTCCTTCAAAAAGATCCAGGAGAGGGGAAGGAGCTGGTGTTCCATGGATCACCAGGGTCAAAGGAGCACCAACTGCAGGTCGGGCTGTGAGCAAAGATACTGATGGGGAAGGAGAATGTGTGTGAAAAGAGGTGAAATTGCCACAGCAGAACTATCTAGAAAAAGGGAAAGACCATCAAGGGCTGGTAAAGGTAACACCATGAATCTGATAGCTACCAACAAGGGGACACCTACTGTTCCACCTACAGCGAGAAGCTCAGACATCCTTGCACCCTACCTTTCAACCAGCACTACAGGGGAAAGGGTTGGCCTGATTCACAGAGGAGAAACAAGCCCCAGAAACATTAAGTGCAATCTTTCAGAAATATAGAGGGGACACAACCGGCCTTGTTGACAATTGTTGGAGTTGGGAGAAGAGCTTTTATTCTTTCCACTTTCAAATTTGAAATTTTCCATAAGAAAATTCCTAGCTGGGTGGGGCTCAAAGGTAGCCTTTGATTAAGGCAGACTCTTCTGAGGTGTTTTAGATTATCACCATTCTACCTCAGCCCACAATAAAAATGAACTCTCTAGTTTTGTAAAGAGCAGCATTCACAGGGGAATCGCAGACATGAGTAAGGTGAAGATCATTAAAGTTTTCTTGATGAAGAAAACAGTTGAGTTGGGTGTGGTGGCTGGCTACACCAGCTCTCAGGAGGCAGAGTCAGGAAGATTGAGAATTTCAGGTCAGACTAGGTGTCACAGCAAGATACTGTCTCAAAAAAGACCATAAAGAAGAAACAAATAGTTGATATGTAAGCAAAATCCACAAGTCCAAACATTTTAAAAAACAGAAAGCAAAAAACCATTTTCACAGCATGTAACAGAAGCCATTTGAAGTCCTTAATAATCTGCTAAGGCACACAGGCAGCCTGCTTGAGAAGCTGTTTTCACATAAGCAAGATCCACCAGGCCCAGGCTGAACTAGTCTATCCCTCACCCCTCAGGCACAGGGGTGAAGGTTAAGGCCTTTGGATCTCATGACCAAACGCCTCTCCAGAACATCCATGTTCACCAGACATGGAACAGGCTGACTTGAACGTGGCAATGCCAGTGAAGTTAACACATTTATTTCCGCGAACCTAAATCTTCACAAAACCAACTGTTTAAACTAAGAGTGAGCAACACTTAGCTGAATTGTCTTACCCAGGTCATAAGACAATTCAGCTGACTGGACTGTCGAGCCATATTTTAAAAAATACTCTTAGATTATGCATATAAAAAGTTTAAGTCTCCTTACCAGATTTAAAGCAGCCACCCTCAGAGCCATCTTCTAAAAGTAATTTCCAAATAGAGAAAGAGAACAGGGAGGTGCCCTTCGTGTATTTTCAGAACTCGGTTGTTTTCAGATATACTAGAACTTGTCGAAACAAAACAAGAGTGTGAGCAGGAAGAGTATCTCCTTCTTCCAGTTCTCATCATGTGACACCAACTAGAGCAAATGCCCTTTGCAACATCACCTGCCAAAGAACAGCCTTGAAGGACTAATTTGTTCTTCTCTCACTGACTGAATGGACAGCTAAGGATCCAATCAGAGAACCCAAGCATAGTTTTAAAAAATATAATTTTCAATATAACTCAGAAATCACATTAGTGTGTAGTTTATTTCAGCTTCCAGTTGCCGTTTTTCTTCCTCCTGTTACCGATCACAAAAAGAAAGTTCTTTTTAAATTGAGTATTTTTCTTTCCCGGTTCATACTTCATGTTCTAGTTGACATAAAGCATTCGTTCAACATGGGATTATCATCAATATTTCAGGGGTGAGAAAACTAATACACAGAAAAAGTGATGACCATCCAGCCAGGCAGTGGCGGGTGCAGAGCCCGTAAACTTACTCCAGAACCCTTTTCTCACTTCTGTGCCACCTCTGTGTGAGATAAAATCCAAGGCAGAACATGCAGAGACAGACAGACAGACAGAGTCCCAATCAGTGAATGAGTTTATGCCAAACTGTGAGAAAATACTTATTAGCTATGGTGACCTTGAACAAGGCACATAACCCCTCTAGGTTTCATTACATTTACAGAATTGTTGAGAACCAAAGAATTGTAGCATGTGTATCTCAGTCTGGCACACAATGTTCTAGAAAAGTTAACTTTATTATCCATCATTACTACTGCATAAAGACTCACAGTTCAGTAAAAGTCAGCACAGTTCAGGAAGTCTAGGTTTATTTCTCAACCTCTTAACTGAGACATCCTCCAAAGCCAATTTTTTTTTTTTTTGTGGTATGGGGGCTTGAACTCAGGGCCTCATGCTTGCTAGGCATGTGCTCTACTGAGGCAGGATAGATAAATGAGGAGACAAGGAAATTATTTTAACAAATATTTAAAGGGCCCAACTCTGACATTGGAACAAGGAAGTAAAGGCTGGAGAGCCAAAGCAGCTACCTGCTTGTAGCTACAAGCTATAAGGATCCGTGCTAGGGCAGATAATGAAAGGGAAGTTCGAAAGCACACCTATTATCTCTGTGATTTGGGTGGGATGTGGGTGGGATTTGGGGTGGGACTTGGGAGGATGGCCACCTGCCTGTTTTAACAGTCATCTCAGCCACCCAGACTCGTTGTCTTTGACCATATGTATTCCCCCAGCTCTCCAGTTTAAGACTAAAAGATGAAGACCACCATTTTTGAGTTTTTGCTCCCATTTCCTGGTGTAGAGAACAGGAAATGTCTCTCTTTTTCTCCCCCAACCTCCATTGTTCTCACTCTGGACACAACCTGCTTTCAGAGTGTTGAAAGTGTATTCCTCTCCTAATAAACTTTACAGTTACCTTTACTGAATCTCTGTGTTTTGCATGAATTCTTCTCCTGCCAAACTCAAGAACCAAGGTAATTTTCAAGGCCATTTTTCTGCTAACACTACCATTTGAGTCACTCTACCAGCCCCAAGTCCTTTTAATTAAAATGGAAAAACCAATCAAAGATCTTACTGGGTACCATGAAAAGAGGTAAGACTAACAAGCACTAGATTGCTCAAATTTATTATCTCTGAAAGGTTAGACATGCTTGCTTAAGAACTGCTTAAATTGTAACACAACCAACCATGCAGTCAGTCACTCCTTTCCATATTAGAAACATGACTCTAGATTTGGTAACAATCGAAACTATTCAAATTTGTGCTATTCTGTATGTGCCTTCAGATGGGCCCTCCCCGCCCCCAACACACCAGGGGTCAATGCTCTCTTTCTTTAGCCTTTCACTTACTTTCCACTCAAGACGATTCAAATGAAAATGCTTGCCCTTGAATGTTTACCCTTGGCTCTGAAAGCATTTTCCCTGTCAAAAATCAAGAGATGAGAAAACCAACAAAGCTTTTGGAGTTAAATGTTTGCATGAAGACCATGTCTAGTCGAATATAAACCCTAGAGTCCATAACCCTCAATTTTCACCAACGTTCCTAACACCTCCTCACTTAATATGGACCCTTTTAAAGAAGTTGATAAAAAGGCAAAGTTTCTGTCCCCTGATGTCAGGTCGTGCTGAGCATTTTCAGGTGTCGGGGCAGGGAAGGGGAACTGCGAGGGGATGGAGAAACTGAAAGTCCTGACACTTTAGACAGGTTAATGTGAAAACCCCAGCGACCCTGACCCAAAAAAGGTTCTGTTGGTGGCCCAGAAGAGGGGTGTGGGCAGCAAGACATCGATACCCTCACTTGTAGTAAAAGACCATACTTAGTACTTTTCAAAAACATCGCCCTCCCTCCAATTCATTTATCTTCAACCACCCCAGTGGGGTCGGGGAGGAGGATCCTCCCTCATCTCACGCAAGGGAACTGAAGTTCAGCGAGGTCACCGCTATTTGGCCTTAGGACCGACTGAGTGTAAAAACCCGTTTACCCACTGATCCTCTCGTCCCACTCGTCCCACTCGTCCTTTCCTCCCTCTTCCAACTTCAAGGACCTTTCCAAATTCCACTGTAATAACACGATAGCGCAGCCCTGAGTCTTAGTTCCCATTTAGGGCGAAATAACCCCGCCTCTGAAGGTTCTCTACGTTTCTCCAAGCTCACAGCATCAGTTTCGCACAGAACCCCCCACTGCACCGTCACCGGGTGGCAGGGCGGGAGTGAACGCAGCAATTCCGCTCCCCCCTTCTCCCCGCCGCAACCTCAGCAGGTGGACATCACTCCGGGCGCTCGGACCAAACGACTCTTTCATCCTCCTACCTCGGTCCGTTAAGTCGCAAAGTGTTTGGCTTTTTCCACCACATAGCCGTGGGTTGGATGTAGGAAGGGCTCCTCCGCTGGCCTTCTAAGTCTGTGCGCGCGTTAGGGGAACCGAGAAAAGCCACGAGTCCGGAAGACAGTGCCTGGGACAATGCAGGGCGCAGTACTCGCCTAGAGTCACCCAGCCAAAAGTGTCCAGAGGCCCAGTTCCTGCGCCCTTCCCTGCCCAAGCCAGGCACAGGGTCGCTCTAGCTTCGTAAAGTCTGTCTCTCTGTAAGGAGCCCCTTGCTGGTCTCCAAAGGGTCAATGCCACTGCCCTGACTCACCCCAAGGTCCCTGGGTCACCTCTCAGCACAAGCCTCGCGCCCCCCCAACCTTCTCTCCCCTTTCTTCCAAACACCCCTGCCGGCGCGCCCCTCTTTCACCCCGGTCCCCTGCACCGTCCCCTGGCCGCCTCACCCAGGCGTGGAAAGCCGCGCAGGTGAGAGCCGCGCATCGGGTCCTCGTTCGCGTGGCTTCGGGCAGCCTTCAGGGGTCACAGAGTCGCTCCGAGCCTCGCATAGATCGAGCCAGGAGGGGGAAGCGACGCCGGGACGCCGCCACGCCCCCCGCCATCCTCGCCTCCCTTGTGGGGTGGGGAGTCCTGCTGCAACCTGAGCCTCTCCCCAGTGAAGCCAAGCTCCGCCACCGCGCCCACTGCGCGCACGGAGACAACGCCGAGCTGCAGGGCACTTGAGCTCCGCGCTCTGCGGTGCCCCCAGCCCTGTGCGACGCGGCCAGGAACAGCAGGAAGCACCTGTGCGTCCCTCTTCCCATCCTCGCTCCGGAAATCACGCTGGGTCCTCGCCACCCACCCAGACGCAACCGCGTCTTCGGGTTTTGCAGACCAGGCAGAAAGGGGCTCCCAACCCCAAACACCCCAAGCAGCGGGATTCAGCACGCAGTGCAATTGCTGGAAATGAAGAACGCGCAGTCTGGATATGTTTGCACTGAAATCAGCTGGGCCAGCGGGGATCCGCAATTTACCCGTGCAGGAGCTGCGGCTGTCAGATCTCAGTGGCCTGCTCCAGCCGGAGCCCGGCTCCTTCCGAGGACTGTTAGTCAACCCAATCGTCACCTTGCCCTCTTGCAGCGACAGTTGGGATCCCAACACAGGTGTACCGCGGATTGATCGTGCTCAGAGAAGCGGCCAACGAATGCAGAAAGTTTTCACGGATGGAAACTTAAACCCTGACTGTTAGCAAGACTGAGCGCGCGAGGTCCCTCCGCCTCTAGTGGGCGCGGCGCGCTCTCCAGAAACCCCAACTTCTTTAGTGAGAAGGATCCCCAGCTACCCGCCCATAACTAGCAGGCAAGCGGGTCTGGGCTCGCTTGGAAGAGTTCCTCCTGCTCGGTAAAACCAAACTCCACCGCATTCCGCCTGGTTCTCTGGTGTTGTCCTTTGTCGTTGCTAGATTGCAGGGGAAAAAAAGACTAGCATTTTGGATTTTCCTTGTCCGTTATTTCAGAAACACTCCCACTACTTGACACATCCTGGCTTGGAAAGGTTAAGGGAAGACCCCATTTGCTTGTTGTTGCTTTTTTCTGATGAACGAGGTAGAAACCAATGAAACCAATTTGGCAGTCTGCTGAATACTACTTGCCAAGTCGTCGCCCCCAGTGGTCAGCCCGTTTGGGCCTATACCGGTTGAGACTTGGAAGAATTCTGGATACTTGGGGTTCTCCAGGAATTCGAGTCAGCAGAACTCCAACTCAGAAGAGTTTACATTAAAATGTCAGAAAGTGGAGCTGGGTGTGGTTGTGAACGACTGTAATTCCAGCACTCTGGAGGCTGAATCAGGAGGATGTTTGAGGTCAGCCTGGACGACATAGGGAGACTGTCTCAAAAAAAAAAAAGTTATAAAGAAAAATGTGTGGTGAGTGCTAACATGTGTTGCACACCTGCTATGTTTCCTAATAATTTTAAGAAATCCTATAAATATCCCTGGCAATAACAAATCATTGCCCCGTTTCACAGATGAGAAATCTGTAGTTCATGGAGGTTACAGTGACACAGCTAGTACGTATCGTATTCAGGCGTTGAAGGCAGATATATCTAACACCAAATCTTATGTTCAATTTTCACCATGCCACCAGAAAGAAGCATAACGAGACAGGAGCCATACGGGATTCCTTTCAGGAATATTGACAAAAAAAAAAAAAAAAAAAAAAAAGAGGAGTCAGGAAGAAGGCAAGAGAAAAAAATCTCAAAATAAGAACAAATATCATGCAAAGTAAATTAGTAAGTCGACTCCTGAGAAAGCAAAAACAAATGCATTGGGAGCTGGCGTGTGGCTTAGTGGTAGAATTCGTGCTTAACGTGCATAAAGTCCTGGGTTAGAGCCCCAGCACTGGAAAAAACAAACAAACAAACAAAAAAACACACAAAAAAACTGCACTAGGTGGCCAACTACATATAGTCTTAGTTAAGAAAAATTTTAAATTGTTTTTAAAAGGGGGTAATAAAGAGTAATAAAGGGGGTAAATTTGATCAAAGTACATTATATGCATATATGGAAATATCACAACGAAAGCCCTTTGTACAATTAATATATGCTAATTTTAAAACGGGAGAGAGAACTATGGGCTGGGACCATAGTTCAGTGGCGAGCACTAGCTCACACAAGGCCCTGGGTTTGATCTCAAGCCCTGCAAAAAAAAAACAAAAGAGAAAAAGAAAAGAAAGGAAAGAAGGAAAGAAAAGGAAAAAAAAAAAAAGAGAAAAAGAAAATAAATAAAAATAAGATCATTCCTGTATGGTGGCTGGAAAATTTGGGGCCAAGATGGTGGGAGTTCCATCAGTCCCCTGTGAGGTCACTTTGAAGTCACTTTTACCAAAATTGCCATAATGCTGGACTGTGCACTATGGTGTGGGCACCTTACTAAATTTGATATACACCTTTAACATCTAGCCACAAAGGAGGCCTGTGTTCTGAAAGACTATTTCTAGAACTACCAAGGAAGATTCAAGGACAAAATTTTCAATTAAGAAATACTGGAAATTTGCACTGTTCCTTCTGGGATCTAGAAGTAGAATTTCACAAGCACTAAATGCTGAGGGTGGGCTTTCCGAGGCTGCGTACTGATTAGTTAATTCTCAGTGCAACACCAAGGAAAGGCAGAAAAGTTCATTCCCATTGGGAAAGTCAACCTCAAGGTCATAGCACTTTCCAAAACCAAGGGCTTGAAAGCCATGAATGTCAGAGACAATTTACCATTTTTGCCAGCCTAACCAGGCTCCTGTCCAGCACCAGTTAGACACACACAAAGCTCCCTTGTGGCCAGGACAACCTCACAGGAGAGTTTAAACGCCTGGCAGCCGCCCCCCAAAACCCAGCCAGGCTTCACAAGAAGCCATCTGTGCTGTGAGCAGAGCTTTGACCCTGGTTTAGAACTCAGCTGACAGAGTCAGCCAAGGGGAAATCAATCTGTACAAAACAGGAAGGAAATGGGATGAAACGAACTGCATAATAAGCCACCAGAAGGAGCCTAATGGTGTCATCACTACACAGGAGTCCAGGGAAGAAAGAGCAACAATCCTGAATGTGAGAGAAGCCAAGACCTGCATCAGGACAGAAAGAACCAAGCAAGGGAAACTGTGCTTGTCTTGTCTGTTTCTTTTCCTCTGGCCTGCCTGTCTTAAACATCCATTATCCACAAAAGGACAAATTTGTGTACTTCTACTTTCGTGAGAAACCTAGAATAGACAAATTCATAGACAGAAATTAGAATAAACATCACCAGGGATATGGGCAATGAGGAATGGGAGTTATTTATTGTTTAATGGGTACAGAGTTTCTGTTTAGGGTGATGAAAACATTCTGTAAATGGAAATTGGTGACGTTGCACAATACTGTAAATGTACTCAGTGCCACCGAGTAATCTCAGTTTGTAATCCCAGCTACACGCATATAATCCCAGCTACTTGAGAATCGAAGATAAAAGGAGTGAGATCAAAGGTCAGCCAAGACAAAAGCATGAGACCCTATCTGAGAAACAAACTAAAGAGCAAGAGGAATGGGGCTTGGCTCAACTGGTACAGCTGCTTACCTAGCAAGCATGAGACCTTAAGCTCAATTCCACTTCCACCAAAAAATATTGAGTTTTATGTTATGCAAATTTACCATAATAAAAACAGACATGCATGCTGCACGCACAAGTGTGGGGCGTGTGTGTATAAATCTGTTATCACAATGCAATATTTTTTGGCGTGAAAGTCCAAGTGAAAACAATATGCTGAGAGAATACTACCCTTGTCAATTCTTTCCTTGAATTTTAATAAATCTCACCTTCACCTTGTTTTTCTTTCTGTTAGGGGTGGGAGAGCCCAGTTGTTGCAGTTCCCCACTTGAAAGAATGAGTTGTCCTGACATTTTGTGGGCTTTTTTTTTTTTCTTTGAAGAAGTATCTGTCTATACTACCCAGACTGGCCTTGAACTCCTGGGCTCAAGCAATCCTCTTGCCTCAGCCTCCTCGTAGCTGGGACTACAAGTACAGGTCACCATCCAGCTTGTCCTGCCATTTTAACCGTATGCTTCTACTGATAATAAGTGGATGGGGACAGAAGGGGATATTCAGAGCTGTTGCACCCTGAAAGAGGCTCTTTACCTCTAATAGGTTGAGGTCATTAAAACAAAGAATTGCAGACCCAAGGTGAAACACTATTTGCCTCCATCCGGTCAAGAATACCAAGCAGAGCCACCCCACGGTTCAAGGCCAACTCTCATACCCAGGGTCGCCTGTTCCTGGAGATGGTAGTATGGAGGGTGTTTGCTTTTGTCTGACAGATAACAAAAAGTAAAGTTTATCCTTTAGTCTTTCTCTTCTGCCTCTTCATTGTGTGGTTTCTGCTGTTCTAGACCAGCAGAGCCAGAGGCTGCACCTGTTTGTGGCCTATTTTCATGATTAAAAATGTAGCATGAAGGCCAGGCATAGTGGCTCATACCTGCAGTCCCAGCTATTTAGGAGGCAGAGATTGGGAGGATCATGATTCCAGGTCAGCCCAGGGGGCGAGGGGGATCTTAGCAAGAGCTAAAGGTATGGTTCAAATGGTAGAATGCAGACTGGATGGGCAAAAGGCACAAAACCTTAACTTTAAGAAATAAGTAAAGCAAAAAAAAGATGGGAGCATGGCTCAAGTGGCAGAGCACCTACCTAGCAAGTATGAAGTCCTGAATTCAAACCCCAGTACTGCAGAAAAAATGGCATACTGCATGAATGCAACCATACTCTGCCATTGGTACTAAAAATATTGAGCTAGGATATGCAGTACAGCATTTTCCTGGCATTTGTGAGGCCCTGGGTTCAACTCCCAGCACTGTGTGTATAGGAGAGAGAGAGAGAAAAAAAGAGAGAGAGAACAATATTAAATTGTTTATATTCTTTCTCTTTCACTGGATTGCAGAACTAAGAGAACCCTACTTACTTCCAAGTTATTTTTCCTAAATCCCCTCCTCCCCCAGCACCTACCTCTTATACTTTACATGTTTTAGGTGTCCCATGAATGTTTGTAACTCCTCACATGGCTTGTGGGGTATGATGTGAAGGCCATCCTACAAAACAGAAAGACGGTGAGCTAAGATTATTCCATGCCTGGAACAGTTAAAATGTCCAAAGTTCATTATCTTACTCTAACATTTGAGGTCTTCTTTGATGTGATCTCAGCCTAATTTTTGGTCTCTTCTCTCACCCCTGCCTCAATTACCCTAAGATCCACAGAGGCCACAAGTTGCCCTAGGAACATTCTGTACATTTTCCTATGATTACACCTGAGGTCATTGACCGTGTTTTCTGTCTTTCACATTTCCCTCCTGGTGCTGACCCTTATACTTCAGTGCCTCATACCTGACGTCTTACTCATTGCACAAGAGCCAGGATAGACAGCCTCCCAATCATTTCCATGTGGACTATTTGGTGAGGAAAGGCTGAAACATTTTTGAAATCTTCTGAGGCTGCTATGAAATTTATTTTGTAGCTCTGAAACAAAATCCAAAGTCGCACCACATAATTTTTCTAAAATTTTTTCTAAATCAAATTAAATTGAGTTGCTATCCCTGCTAAAATAAATGACGAGAAATTAAATCCTCGTTGTGTTAGAGAACTCCCCTTCCCTGTCACTTCCCAAGAGCCCCTCAGGCACCTATGTAACATCTGGGGAAAGATTTCCAGTCTCTGTTCCATCATAATCACTGCAGAAATCCCCATTTTCAGTGTCTGGATTAATGTGGGAAGTTGTGTCACTGCATACATTGCTACGACTTTGGGGGTTCAGTCAGTCAGCATCCAAATGCTTACCCTTCAGATAATCTGTACCTCACTCACAGGCCTTATGCTCTCTTTCCATCAAAACACAAGCAAAATTCCTTCTCCTTAGCTCCTACTTGAGGAAGCTACCTCCCACTCAGCCAACCCTTGCCCCTCTGTTTACCATACCATACGGTCACACCCAAACTAAATCCAAACATCTCTTAACTGTCCTGGGGCCTGCTGACCTTCCTTAGAGAGGTGAGAGACAAGTGGTTTTCTTGAATCAGAGACTGCTACAAATCAATAAATATAATACAAATGAATTCCTTCATAAATTAAATTGCCACAGTGGTTCCAAAATGCTGATGTACCAGCACAGACAGATACTGGTCTCTAGGCTGAATAGAAGTTGCATCTCTCTATAAAGGTACATGGATTCAACCACAAGCTTCTGTCCCCTCGATTCATTTCATCAACTGTCAAAGTCATTCTGCTTGATTCGATGCTCTGATCTCATGCTTACCAAGCAGTTCTCTACTTAGAAATAGATTTTTTGTCAGTTTGCCTGCAGAGACAGAAGGCACTGACCAGCAGCAAGGGCATTCTCACCTACTCCACTCTCCGATTCAGTTTCATAATGAATAATAGTACATTTCTGTTCACGCTTATGTATTCATCCTTATTGAGTCTGTTCTAATTATTATTAAATTTTTTTGGTAGTACTAGGGTTTAAGCTCAGGACCTTGCACTTGCTAGGCAGGTGCTCAACTACTTGAGCCACACCTCCTGCCCTTTTCTATTTTAGATGTTTTTTGAATCGGGCCTCATCATTTTGCCTTGTCCAGCCTGGATGACAATCCTCTTACCTATGCCTTATTTGTAGTTGAGATCACAAGTGCATGCCACCCTGCTCAGCTTGTTGGTAGAGATGGGGTCTCACTAACTTTTTTGCCCCAGCTGACGTGGAACTGCAATCCTCTTGATCTCAGCCTGCCAAGCAGCTGGATTACAGTCATGAACCACCAACCTGGCTAATTAATACCTTTAACACCAATGTGGTAGTGAATTTTATCTAAATGTCAACTTGATCAGATCAGGGGATGACTGGATATCTGGCTAAACATTGTTACCAGTGCATCTGGTAAAATGTTACTAAAATGCTACTACTATCTGAAGCAGTAAAGTCCCCAGTGTGGGTGGGCCCCCGCAACCCTTTGAGGACCCAATTAGAATCAAAGACAGAGGAAAGAAGACATCATCCCCTTTTCCCATCTCTCTACTTGAGGTAGAACACTTCATCTTTTCCTGCCCTTGACCTGGGATTTGCATCATCACCCCCCATGGTTCTCAGATTTTCAGACATGAACTGTATTATTACCACTGCTTGTCCTGGGTCTCCAACTTGCAGACAGCAGATCACAGGACTTCTCAGCCTGTATAGTTGTATGAGCCAATTCTGTCACTCTGTCACGGTCTCCACAGTCAGTTACTTAAAATCTCTCTGCTTTTTTTGTTTTTCATCCTCCTGGTGTATTAGGAGTTTTTGAACCTCTGTGGAAATTTAATTCATTGAAAATTCATTCTTGTTCTTACTGCTTCTTAGCAAAATCTGAATTGATGAAAGCATATATAACCTATTGGTTTTGTTTCTCTACAGTACCCTAAAAATTTAAAAAATGAAAATGAAATTATATGAACTTAAAATGAAAGTGAACTTGTGATGGTAATATCCAGCAGTATTTTCTACTTACAGGTAAATGAGGACTCAGTTTACAAACCAATGCCCAATCTTGGCAGGCAGTAATGACTAATGACTTCCTCATACAAGAGGACATTTCATTTCCATTGTTCTTTATAGGCTGGCTGGTGAAAGAGCTTGTGCTATTCTGGTTGACAGATCTGACACCCATATCACAGATAACACTAAACACTAGTCCTATGTAAAGAAGGAAAGGCAAGTAAGCATATCAACAAACCATTACAACATCTGGTCGGCAAAGAAGGGCTCCCCAGAGGCCTGTTGTCATGCTTTGGTGTTGAAGCTGCTGTTGGAGTCAAACCAAGTGAAAATGAAAATGTGCCTTTAAAAGTTCCACCAGTGGAAGTCTCCTGGCTCAGGAACCCTCCTGGGGAGCTGTTGTGCTGCTTGTGTTGAGTTGTGAGCTCCCTATGGCCTGAGCTGTGCAGTGACAAGCCACACTCACTGGACCATGTGGGGAAGGGATTTGTTTCTTTCTAATGCCCATTGTTTCGATAGTGCTATATTTCTGTGACTTTCGAGCAGCCTTATTTATTAAAGCTATGAAAAGCATATCAGTTAGCAGAAGTGTGAGCACATAGAGCAAAAAAGAAGCTGGCTAGCTTGGATTGCTACTTTGTGTTGAGCTTGGCTGGGCTGGAGATGAGAAGCCCAGGCCATAGAGCCAGGGAACTGGGGCCTTGTCCTAAGGGCGGTGGAGCTGCTGGCAGGCCTTGAACTATGGACTGTTATACAGATATTTGTGTTTCCTTCCTTGGTGATATGACATTCCTTAGGGCAGTGCTCTTCTTAAGCATCAGAGTGCATAGGAATTCCCTGACACCATCGTGAGATGTAGATTCTGACTTAGTAGATCTCAGTGGGACTCCCGAGGCTGCCTGGGTTGCTGAATCATGGACTGTGTATCAAGGAGCAAAGTCTTAGACAGAATCACTTGTGAACATCCACCACTGACTTTTTCAGAGCTGCAAGAAGGGAAGGGATCAGCTGGAAGGCATGCAAAAAGCTCTTTTCCACCCTCAAATAGCTGTGTGTTTTCTTGGAATGGCCTATTTACCCAGGCAGAGAACATTGTGGCAATGTCATTAGGTCATTTATTCTGAGCACTTCATTTGTTGTGGACCATTACTTAGACTCACTGCACTTTTGGTTCAGAACTTTCTGTCTCGTCTTGCTCTCTGTGCGCTCATTTACCAAATGGGCTTCAAAACTTCCTTTTCCTGTTGTCTGCAGAGACACTGATTTCCTCATTTCTTGAAGTTGACTTCAAACCACGAACGTCAGATTCTACAAATGTGATCACTGTGCCTTGACTAAGATAGTTTAGGGTACAAAGAGAAGTTGCTGATAGATAAATTAGATTTTTTTAAATTGCTACTGCAGAGAAAGAAACGCAGGGCTCCTCTAGCCTTTGTTTTGGATCAGGGAAGCATACACACGTACCTTAGCATATAAATGAGACCAAAATGTAAAGCACTCAGCACAGTATTTGCACACAGGAACTTTCAGCCTATGGCAACCAGGATCATCAAAACACGTACTTTATAGACATGTTGTGGGAGCTAAGTAAGTTAGTGTTCAGAGCACTGAGTGCCTGGCACATGGTGGATGCTAAATACTCCGTAGCTTTCATGATGATGATGATGGTGGTGAGTGATGATGAGGAGAGGAGAGGATGAGAAGAAAAAGAAGGTAAGCAGGAGAAGGTCAGGGAGAGGAGGATAATGAGGAAGAAGAGAATGAGGTGCTGTTGGTGCAGAGTTGAAAGGAAGAGAGATGTAAATCTGGACTTCGGCGGGGGCAGCCATAGTGGTTGCTAGTAAATGCCTGACTCAGCACACCCCTGGAGAAAGAGTAAGGTGAGATTAGTCCAAGTGTCCCAAGGCTGATTGTGGTGAGAAGAGCATGAATGTGAGGTGTGAGTTGGTATGACAGGAGCACACAAAGCTTTGGGGGTCACTCTTCATTTCTGCCAATGGCAGCGACTGTTATTCTTCCATTAATACTGAGTGTGTACTTACCATTGGAATGGTCAATTTTTGTTATGTATGCTTTACTACTATAAAATATCTTTAAAATAGCATTAATTATGAAACTGGTGAAATTGAAGTAAATTTTGTACTTTAATTAGTTTAAATGACCAAAGACACTGAGTGTATTCTTACGATAATCTTGTTTGGAATTAAGCTAGAAAAAAGAAGTCAAATCATTAAAATTTAAACAATCCTCGTCAAGCTCCTCACCATGTCCTTCAGGTTCTAACCAACTCTGTCTTTTTCCTTATCCATTATCAGACTGCCTTCTTAAGTTTGCCGGTCCTAAGCACAGTGTCTCACTAAATGTCTCTGAGGACCCAACTTTCAGTTGGTCATCTTTGCTGAGCTCTCCCTAGTGTGAGCAGGCAATCAGTCGGTGGTCAGCTTCTCTTGGCAGTCACTAATCCCTGGTCTGTGCTCTTCCAAGCTGTCTAGAAGTCAGAAACTTCCCCAAGCCCTTACCAAGAAGAATAAAACTACCCCCCCATCATGTGCCTGTCACCTGTATTCTCAGCTCTCATATGTCTCAGATTTGATTATAGTTGTGTTAAGATCTTTTCCTGTTTCTCAGTGGTTGGGGCAGAAATATGAGATTGGAAATCTTACATCAAGTCTTGGCTGTATTTTTGGCAATGTATTGAACCCAGATAGGCTTCTGTTTCCTCTTTTGTCAATAAAACTACCTTCCCATGATAAGACCTCAGGGGCAGGGGATTAAGGCAGTAAAGTAATTTACTTAAACAGATTTCAACCACCAAGAGTGACTATAACAGAACAAAAACCCTTCCTTTTCACATTCATAACTTTTCACCCACGTCAATGCATTCCTTCTCCCTTCTTCATGGATTCATTGACACCCACGTTGTCTCCAAGTGCTGCTTCTTTCATCCAGTTACTCAATTCTGGTGGTTTCTATCATGTGTATGTCTATATCTTCCATAGCACCAAACACAGAGCTTCCCACACAGTGAGAGCTCAGCAAACATTTGTGAAATTGAACAGAATTTTGACAGTACACAGAGTTCTTAACTTCAAAAATGCTAGAGTAAATGACTTTTTCTTAAAAAAAATAAGTTCAACCTCAGTCACTTCTGTCACTGCCAAGCTCATCCTTCTCACACAGATGTGACATCTTCTTAAAGAAAGGACATGACACATACCCCTTCCCTTTGGCTTCCCTCCTCTTCCCTATTATCTTAAGTCAGTGACAAGGGAGGACCCCTGAATCCAAGTGTGTTTCTCTTCAGTTCTGGAGTGCCTCAAACTCTCTCTTAGATGCTGTGAGATGTTCTTCCCCCAAAACTCATGGCCTGGTTCTTCAGGAATATTGTAGTTTGCATATGAAATGTTCCCAGGTATTAGTTAATTTTGCATGGCTGTGATCATACTACCTGACAACTTAAAGGAGGAAGGATTCCTTTTGGCTCTCACTTTCAGAGGATTTAGTCCATCATTCCTAACTGATTTAGTGAGTACATGCCAGTTGCAAAAAAACAGACACTTTCCCAGCTAATGATTTATAAAATAGGACCAGAAAAGAGAAGTCTGTTGTGCTTTTAAGAACTTCCCTAAAAAGACAATGAGGTAGAAATAAAACTGTTCTTAGTGTACAGCCCTCCTTACTAAGTTGTCAGCATTTCTTTGGTTGTATGACCCTCCCAGCTACAGGAGAAATGACCTTGTCTTTCTCAAATCTTTTTCAGCAGGCAATTGTCCATTAGACTCAATGGCAAAGTTAGCAGCATTAAAGGTTGTTGAATCCAGGAATGTCTTCATTGGTATAATTGTACCTTGCATTGTTCTGTGAGAAAGGAGGATGATAAGGAAGATAGTTTCTAGAAGCCCTGTGACTTCAGGATTCTTATTTTATATGCTCCTCAACTGATACATTCCTAGCTAAAGTTTTCGTAACACATTTGGTGCGTTGACTTCTCTTCTTTATAGTTTCTTATCCATTTTGATTTATTCTACAAATCCTCATCTTCCTCTGATTTTGGCTCCTTCCTTAAATCTTTGAAAAGACAATGAAAACAATCTGAAGCAGACTGATATGTAACCCCAGGCTCTTTCTTGGCCAACAGTCTTCCCTAAGTCCCGTTTTCTAAGGTGTAGCAGAGCTGAATACTTGGTGCTGAGGCTCAGTACCAGTCTTCCTCCTAGCGATGCTTCCAGCCACCTGCCTCAGGTTATGTTCTCGCTGAGATTTCATTCCCTTGTTTGTAAAATGGACATGCATTAGCATTATGAAATGTGTGCTAGAAGTCTAGATCTTAGCACAGGTCCCAGCATGGAGAAGATGTTAACATTCATGTGCCAATCATAGCTCTCTTGTGCAATAGAGTCACAGTCTACTGCTGCACTCCACACATGCTTGTCAAGGACCAAACTCCAAATGCACGGTGTTCAACCAGACACTTCCAGACCCCAACACCTATGCTGTCCTGTGCAAACACTGGTGAACATCAAATTATTGTGGAAGTAAAGGAAAAACTGAGATGCAGGTTTGAAGATAGGGAATTCTCTTTATTTCAGATGCTTGCTGGTTATCATAAATGAAAAAGTGACTGGCCAAAATTTTTCTATCTAGAATTGATATGTAGATCTCAAAGATATGCTTAGCACTAGTGGGAAATAATTTTTGCACCATGTTAAGGACTCAAAGCAACAGATAGCATAGGTGATGTATGTTTATTTGACATCGGACAAGATATTTAAGGTCTCTAAGCCTCAGTTTGCATATACGTAAAGTGTGCATGATAAGAGTATCTACTTCAAAAGGGCAATTCTGAAGATTAAAATAGATAATAGGAGGCCAGGAAAGATGGTTCACATCTGTCATCCCAGCTACTCAGGAGGTACAGACTGGGAGGATTGTAGTTGGCAACCAGCTCAGGCAAAAAGTTAGGAAGAACCTATTTCAATAAGCAAGCTAAGCGTGGTGGCACAGGTCTGCCATTTCATCTATGCTGGAAGCGTAAGTAAGAGGATCAAGGTCTAACACCAGCCCAGACAAAATTTGCAAGACTGAAAATAACCTAAAAGGCAAAAAGGGTTGGGGGCATTGCTTAAATGCAAGACCCTGAGTTCAAACCCTAGTGACACTCAAAAAATAGAAAATATAAACATTTAGTCCAACAAATAATAGGTAAACACTTGAGGCATATGGTCTATCAACAATGCTGCTTGTTCCTTATCTGTAAAAGAAAATAAAAATACCTTCTCATAGATTTTTATGAGGATTATGTGAGATAATACTTAAATTCTGTGTGGTGCAATTTTTGACAAATCATAAGAGCTTAAAGAACATTAGTTTCTTCTTTTTAAAAAGTATCTGTAGTTGTCTGTTTCTCTAGCCTCACGTGCACCCGTGTGTGTGCACACACACGTGCAATAGCCCTAGATCAGTGCTGATACCAGGGAAGAAGAAGGAAAATGTACGTGTTGTTTCACAAACCTCCACAGCATTTGAGGTTTCAGAAAAGCCTCAGGTCCAGTCATAGATTTGCACCATCAAATTTACGGTCTAGATTAAAATGAGTATTCTTTTAAATGTTTCTTTTAGCTTGAACGAAAATTCTGCTTGAGGAAAATAAAAGCAGTTTCCCCTTATCCTGTGTCCTAATCCAAATGGGAATTCTAAATGACATAATCTGTTTGTGCCACAAAGATGCATTTGTAGTGCTGCTCTCTTCCCCCCAGCATTGTCATAAGACGCTCCTTACCCGCCATCTGCACCGCACCGCATCAGACGGGGTTCCTCCTAACCCCTCTCAGCTCATCAATCTTGGTGAATCAGACAATGTCATCTTTTTTTTTACTGACTTTCATACTTAGCTATATGAGTAGCTTGGTCATGTGCCCCAATAAACCTTTTTTTAGACAAAAAGATTTCTGTGTATGTGGCTAAATATAGAAATTGCTCAATCCATTTTCTCCCTTCATATACTCTGAGCAGAGGAACTGTGCACTCTGTCAAATATACAAAGCCATAGATAGTACAGGGAAGTGCTTAAGATTGCTGAGCCTCCATTTGCATATCTGTAAACTCTGAATTAGAGCATGTAGTTCAGTAGGATGATTATGAAAATAAACAGACAAATATGAATATTTAATATGGTAGGGTTTTGCTTTAAACAACTGACAGGAAGTCTTTCTATTTCCCCACATAGTTGCCATGTCTTAACCATGGAACCAACATTACCACTGTTGTCTTTCATAGAAGGTGAGGCAATTGACCCCTTAAGGACAAGGACTCCAGGCCGCTTCTTTAGCAGTTATCAGTGACTTATTTTAGAGACAGCTGTGCAGATCTGGGGTAGCATGTGGTCAAGGATTTGAACGATATAGTTTGTAAAATAGTCGACCTTATCTTCCTGGTCCTATCAACATCTGCTTTTATCACTATTGTAAATGGCTCAGAAAATAGATTAGGCACTTTGGGAATTAGAATAATTCTTTAAAATGTTCCAAACAGGCCAAGCATGGTGATCATGTTTGTTATCCCAGCTTCTCAGGAGGCTAGTGCCAGCAAAAAAAAGTTAGCAAGACTCCATCTCAATCAATTTGCTGGGTGTGATGAAGTCCACCTGTCATCCCAGCTATAAGGGAGGCCATAGGTAGGAGGATCAATGTCTAAGGCTAGCCCTAGGTAAAAAAGAATGTAAGATCCTAGCTAAGTTATAAGCTGAAGCAAAAAAGCCAGGAGTGTGGCTCAAGTGATAGAGCATCTGCCCCTAGCAAGCATGAGGCCCTGAGTTCAAACACCAGTACTGCCAATAAAATTCCTGATTTTAAATAAAATATGTGTATTAGTCAGCTTCTTGTTGCTTCTACCAGTGACAACTAATTTACAAAGAGAAAAGGTCTGGAGCTGGGCATGGGGAGAATGGTGTAATTCCAGTTGCTGGGAAGACTAAGGTAGGAGAATTTAAAAGATATCAACAAGGCGACATCTTTGAAACGTAAGAGTGAGACTTCACCAGACACCAGATCTGTTGGTGCCTTGATCTTAGGTTTCCAAGCCTTTAAGCAATAATTTCCTATTGTTCATAAATTACCCAGCTGAAGGTACTTTTGTTATATCAGCAGGAACAGACTACAGCAGGTTGACAATGAAAATAACTGCCCATACAATATGAATTGCATAACTCAGTATCCTTATCAGAAACACCCAGGCTTGCTACATTCCAGTGTGGTGGGGAGGTGCATGGAAAGGAGGTGAAGTAGAACTATTTGGGGAAGAAGGTTAAGAAGGGGTCAGGAGGGGAGAAGAAAGGCCATCTAGTTACCCAACTTGGTACTAGTATATTCCCGTTTTAATATGGTGACAGTCAAGAGAAGACAGAGGAGAACATGCTTGACAGCCCCACATGACACGTTCCCAAGTTGCACACATGAAATCAGCTCGGAAATTGAACTCCTCTGAACTGATGCTTTGAAAGGTACTTTTACACTAAATTCTTTCCAAAAGCCATGGGACCCTGTCCCTGGGTGGCTTCCCTGGACAAATTTCAGCTGCTTTTTGTAGCCATGCAACTCCCTAGCCATGAAGTCACTCCAAGGGCCCGCTGTCCAGGAAAGAGAGGTCCTGACATGAGATTGGCCTGAGCACCATGAGGTTGTCATAAACTTCATGTTTGATTTCCTCCTAAATTTGATATTCCTCAAATGGCTATGTGAAAGTTAACCTTGTATGTTCCTCCTCTGTCTCATTGTTGAGAAAGTACTTATCTTGCAACAAACACATATGCAATAGGAGCATGAGGTGTGTCTGTGTGTCCTGAGTTTCAGGCATTTACTCCTGACAGTAAAAGTGAGTATCTGAATGCACTAATGAAGTTCTATTTTATTAAAAAATAAATAAATAAGTGGGGAGGGGGAAAGGAGAGGATGACGGGGTGAATATAATTGAAGTACATTATATGTGTATGTGTGTGTGTGTGTGTGTGTGTACGAAAATAACATAATGAGCCCTACTAAAATTGTTTTTAAAAGGGAAGGGAGGAGGTAAGGGCTAAGAAGGAGTAATAGAGGGGGTGAATTTGATCAGAGAGAAAATATATGCACATATGGTAATATCACAAATGAAATTCCTTTGTACAATTAATTTCTGCTAATAAAAAAGACTCCAGTGACTTTATACAAAAATAACACACACACACACACACACACACACACACACACGTCGTGCTCTTCAGACTCTAACAGACAAGGGAGGGCCCAGATAAGAAACAGAACCTGCAGATGCTGCCCTTGGTTACTACACAATGTGCAGTCTACCCCAGTGCAGAGTGTGAATGAGCTCAGAACAGCAGGTGGATTCAAGCAGCTTCTCAGCACCACAATGAAAGCTTCTGATCTGGTTGCCAAAAGAGAAGTTTTTGTTTGTTTTGTCTTGCTCCTGTTTTCTTTTTTTTTTTTGTTTCTTTCATTCTTTGCCTCAGAATGATTATCCCCAGTATACAAATCATTTCTAGTCAACTCACTCACTTGGAAAGACAACTGTGGAACAGTAGCAACACGAAGCATGACATTTTCAACCTAGAGAAGACATGCAGGTCCTATAACCACAGTCACATGACATAAATAGAACTGCACAAATAGAACCAAAAGATTTAGCTTGAATCAAAAGACACATTCATACACTAGTTTTTAAAACCCTAGAATTAGACCATCTCAATATTGTTTTAAGTGATATAAATGCACTCTAGAATTGGAGCGCTTTAAAATGAGTTAGTTTGCGCCTTTTGAAAGCCCTACATAAAGACCTTGCTTTGCAAGGAGCTGGTGGTTTGCTGTTCCACACCAATCATGTTTATCCAAGATTGGACAACACTTCCGCATTCATTTGCTATTTCAGGGCAAAGGCCTAAGTAGTTCTCCTATTTTTCTACAGAGCAAAAACTTCCACACTTATATACTGGGTTCCAAAGCTAGTCACTGAGCATTTGATCTCTGTTATTCATGTGAAAGCATCTTGTGTTTCTTCTTCGGTGACAGGGGTGATGCCAGATAGTGGGGAGGGAATTAGGGCTTTCACACCAGAGGTGAGTCTATCACATAGCAGCCTAGAAAAACACAGCCATAAGCCTTGACAGGGACTGCAAGTTACACTTTAAGAAAACCTGGAATGAGAAAAGGGTAAATTCAATGATAATGACCTTTGCTAGACTGTGGTTGTACAGGTAGAATGACAGAAACAAACAAAGAATGCGTTTTGAGAAAATATTCTAATAAAAAATAATCAGAGCTGCCATGGAAGGAATGAAAAGATTGTGTTTTTATTTATTTATAGGAAGACATAAAAAGATAGTGTTTGCTTTTATTGATATAAAATTCAAATAGGTAATACACAACTCTATGTTTTAGAGAGACAGAAATAAGTGGCACCACTATTAAAAAAACCAAAGACATCAAAACAAAAAGCCAGAGTAGTGGTTCCCACTAGAGGTGGGGTGGGGACAGGCTGTGACTGGGTGGAGCATGGGGGAGGTTTGGGATTGCTGGTAATGTTTAAGCTGGGGGGTAGTTAAATAGGTGTTCTATGGTCTGCATGTGTCCCTCAAAATGCATGTGTGGAAACCTAACTTCTAATGCAATGGTGTTGATCTGTGGGGCCTACTCCCTGCAGGAGTGGGTTTGCTCTCTTCTGGACTATCCTGGAGCATGATAAAGCAAAGAAGGCTCTCATCAGAAGCCAGGTGCCGGCACTTTTATTTTGGAATTCTCAGTTTCCAGAGCTGTGAAAAACAAGTTTCTGTTCTTTATAAATTATCTGGTCCCAGGTATTCTATTATAGCAGTATGAAACAGACTAAGACAAAGTATTTGCAGTGGAATTATTTATTAAATGATACACACATGCTTTTTTTCAGGTCTTGTTTCACAATTTAAAAAGAGAATATGAAGTAGACAGTGACCTTAATCATCCTAGGAAGACAGACGTTCTCTCAAGGCTGAGACTGGACACCATTGGATTTTTTTTCTTTTTTGTGGTCTTAGGGATTGAACCCAGGGCCTTCCACTTGCAGGGCAAGTGCTCTACAACTTGATCCATGCCGACCAGTGCATATTGTGACTGACACATTTCGAGGCTCACCCAAGTGAGAGTCTCACTTTGATATCCCCAAAGGTCCTTCAGATTTAGATGGAGACTAAGAGAGCCATTGGTCTTGATGCTGGCTTCTGATTGGCAGTCCAGGGACTACAGCAACAAGGGCAACAGGTGGAACAAGGAAGGCCAGGTGAATGTTGGGAGAGCAAAATAAGGGAAGAAGAAGACACAGAGCAAGGCAGGGAGACCAGATGTCATAGTGGGAGCCAAGGGTCAAATAGGCAGAGCTACTGGCAGTAAGAGCAAGGCTGTGTCAAGGTGATGCAGGGAGCAGAGGTCTAGACAGCTACAGCTACTGGCAAGTTTTCAGAATGGAAACTTAGAGCTCTGGAGACCTGACAGTGAGTCTCCCCCTGGACTGGGAAGAGTAGAGACAGGTGGGAATAGAAATGACTCATATGTACTGTGATGGAAGAAGTACTGGGGACCTAAGTAAAGGCAGCTCAGAAATGACAAAGTAAGGACAGACATGATCCTAAGGATTCATGCATGCATTCATTTCATTCAATACCTACCAGAGAGCCTACTGTGAGCTGGATACTATGCTAGATATCAGGCATCCAGTGTGAACAAAACGGTCCTTGTCTTCCTGGAGTTTTTATTCTAGGAGGCAGCAAAGGAGTAGAAAAGACAGATGGTAAGTAAATAATTATACAACTAAAAGGGTAAATCCACACGGTACTATCAAGAAAAAAAAAAAAAGACTGAGGCATGGTTCAAGACATAGAGCATGAAGTCCTGAGTTCTAACCCCACTACCACCAAAAAAAGAAAAGAAAAAAGACAGGATAATTGAGAATGGCTTGAAGGCAGAGGGGAAGTCCTGGGGATGGATGAGAAATGTTCTTTTAGAGGAGCAAGCAGAAAGACCAATGGAGAGATGCTACTGGCTTTCTGAAAGGAGTTGTCAAGGGTGGAAAAGAACCAGCAGTGAGGCCTGTGATTAAGGTCCAGCTGCTCATCACAGCTTAGGACCAGGATTCCAGCTACCTGGGAAGATTGGAGAAGTACCTTAATCCAATCCCATGGCCCAAGCTTGCCAGAGCCCATCAGGGAACATGGCTGCAAGGGGGGGAAATCTGAGGCTTGGTTTTAAGACCATCTCATAAGTCAGAGCTAGGGGGAAAAGCCAGAAAACTCTCCATTTATGACACATGATTCTGTTTCCTGAGCCAGTTGCTTTCTCTCCAAAGAAGCCTCAGATCTCTGGTGCGGACCTTTCACCATGAAGTACACATACCACTTGAAGCACATCAAAGCATACTTCTTCCTGGGGATGCTGCTGGATTTGCTCATCTTGGCTGAGGACGCTGCCATGTTCCGATAGTCCAGGGGTTTGTTAGTACACAAAGGCAGACCATGTGGACAGAACCCCCTCGGCCTTCAGAGGAAGTCTAGAGCACAGTCTCTTTGTTGGTAGCCTCACTTTTAGAATCTCCTGGTAAGATAAGATCTTCTAAAATATTGATCATTGAGAGACTTGGAATCAAGCAAGTTATGGTTAGTGATCCTTTGTAGCCATTTTTTCTTCTGGTCTATCTTTTAACCTGTTAAGCCCTTAGCTGTTCATGGATGCACCTGAGAAGGCCACTTGGTCTATCAATGTAGCCAGTTCCAACTCCTTAGTCTTCAAAAGCCAAATGTAACTCAGAAAAGGGGAAAGAGTTGGATTCAAGAACAGTCAAAGCTGCTCTATGTGAGACAGGGAGAAATTCCTCCCTGTTTCTCCTACCACACCACCCTGGAGATTTCCTTGAGCATTTCCTTGGCAAGGTCACCATGAAAACAGATGGCTCCATTAATTTTCCTGGATCACCTCACAAGTTTATTGGATGGTCAAATGAAGAAAGCTGTAAAGCAGTGTGGGAATTTAAGAGATCATTACTATTATATTAAGATCACTTTAAAATCTAATATAGACCCACAAGTACAATGAGTAGGAAAATAAACTGCTTAAATTTTCAAAGGTGTGCAGTGGTGGTCAGGAGGAAAAGGCTTGATTTGCAGTGCCTACCAGTTTCTTTGGTGTAAATATTCCCTTCGTGGTTGATAGTAAGCTACTAAGGTGATATACCACCTACATTAGAATTGGGAAGAAATGAGCACATTTTACACTAGAAGCTGGTGCTCACCAGCTGTATGTCTGTATTGGCCATGTAAGAACTGGGGTCTCAGAGGTAAAAAGAAAAACCCCACAGTTTGTAGCCTCATAGACCAAGGCATGGTTCAGCTGAGGAGATGGACCAGTAAAGAACCAGAAGATGGTGTGTAAATAGGGCAACAAAATCACGTACTCAGAGCAGACTCGTATTTGTTCTTGCAGTGAGATCCTGTCCTTGTTTCCTGTTAGGCAAACAAGATGAAGGTGTTTGATAATGGAATATCAGGTGTCTGCTACAAGTCACATGGATCACTGGAAATCCCACCTCTATAGATGCCTACTTTTTTATGAGGACTGGTTCCAAATATAATGATGCTGTAACAGATTATGTTCAATGATCTCTGTTAGGTTGCTGGTAAGTATGAGAGGAAGTGAGTCAGAGACAGGATAATTGCAGCTGAGGCATCCATGTGTGACCTGTATCCCATCCTCCTGACATCTGCTGGCTCCTGTGGCAGGGGGAAGGAGCAATAGGGTCAGAGAGGATGGGGGAAGGTGTGGGAAAAGCTTGAGAACCTAGGGGAAGAAGACATAGTGCCTGTCAACATCTCCATATCACATCCTTCTGCTCAGTTGAAGTCTATGACTCCTACCACACCCTTTTCCTGGGCAGTCCTTTCAGGGTTCAAGTCTTAGTAGCACCTCAGTGGGTATTCAGAACCCCATGGTTCTTCTTCTTGCTCTTTCATTGCATGTTTCTTTCTCTTCTGCCTCTTCACATAGGTGCTCCCTCAAGGTTCGGCCATTTCTTGCTTCTTTTTTCTTTCCATTCTTTCTCTTTGAATGTTGCCATCCATTCTCTTATTTATTCTCTCTGTGCAGATCCCAACTCTGACTACTTATGAAGAGCCCACTTTTCTCTTGAACACCAACCTCACATTTCACTCACTGTATAGGAACATCAGTTTAGACAGCACATTCTAGCACATTCGGTCCTCCCTCTTTAAAGTCTCCATTTCTCTTTGATGCACTATAACTCTTCCAGCCACTAAGGCTTGAACTCTCAAGTCACTTTTTAAGGCTTTCCTTTCTCTATTAACCCAACCACTTAGGTGCTGAGTTTCTCTATTTTGTCCTCATGAACACCAGTGCCATTCCAGCTTTAATGACCTCTCTCTTTTGTGTGGCTCTTTCTCTTGTCCCAATCCTGTGCCTAGATAGGAGGCTGCTACCGTAGAATGCATCTCTCAGCTGGTGCAGCCATGGGATCTCATTTGTCAGACAGAATCCTTCCTTGGCAGGTTTCATCAAAAGAATTTTGTGTTCACTATAGTTGTGAAGTGGAATTATAAATGTGGGTCCTAAACTTCTGATTATTGAAAACCCTAATGTATAGAGAAACCTAAACAAGAGCAGTCAATATACAACCACAGGAATCTTTGTTTCCATCCCTGATTCTATTTGACCATAAGGGTAGCTCTAGAACTTTCCCCATTCCAAAAGCATTCCCATATCTCACAATGTGGGTTTTTTTAAAAACTGAAGTATTTTATTGATTCACAGGAATAGAATTACGTACACATTTAAAAGTTAAAATATATGTTCCTGGCCAAAAAAGGGAGGCATACAATTTAAATAGTGAGGGAGACTCCTCTCACATTTGATTCTACAAGAAAGCAGAGCTGACTTCTAGTTTCCAGCTGGTAAACAGACCCCCTCCCACCACTCCTGGGGGTCTGTGGTGCTCACAGTGACCTTTCTAGAGGGTCCTCTCCAAATAAGTGTGATTCTAGTGTTCAGGGAGACAGGTCTTCTCATCAGCATGACTCCTAAAAGCAAGCTTATCTTCATCTGGTGTCCCACTGAAGAAACAATCTTCATTTCCATGATCTTGGGAAAACCAGCCTTGTTGGATTACCAAGGCATTTTCCTATAGGCTTTTCAAGAGTTATTGCTCAATTTACTTCAATTTTTTTTTATCTTTGCCCATTAGTTCCCAAAGAATATGCAATGCCATTGTACCTGTTTTAAGTTATTTATTACAACATTAAAAATGGCAAATTACTTGATTGTTTTAGCCTCCCTTCTGGGTTTATACACTCACACTGGAGTATAGCACTAGTGTTAACTTAAGAAACATTTATCAGTGTGTCTATACCAGCCCCACACATCAGCAGTGTATTGGCATGGAGGTACCCAGGTCAGTAAGGCTACATTCCTGTCCAGGAAGAGTTTCAGATCTAGTGAAGGAGCTGGAAAACTTGGCTGGAAATTGCAGTCACCTGGAAAGGCTCTACCGGGATTGGCTGGGATTGCTCAGGGACTTCAGGAATTTTAATTCCCCGGGTGATTCCATTGTACAGCCAAAGTTGAGGAAGGTTGTTCTAGAAGAAGAGAAGTTGGAGAGGAAGGAGAAAAAAGCACTGTATTTCAGTACAATACTGAGGGTGCTGTGGGTGAAGTAGCTGCAGGACTATGAAAACTCTTAGAAGAAGCACCGCTCAGAGAACCTCAACCCTGCCTGCTAGTCACCTGCAGAATGGCTCCACTCCAAAATAACAGATGTAGAACCTCAGCTCTGTAGGACAGTAGGTGTTCTTTATTTTTTTTTTTTTCATTTTTCTTTTATTATTCATATGTGCATACAAGGCTTGGTTCATTTCTCCCCCCTGCCCCCACCCCCTCCCTTACCACCTACTCCACCCCCTCCCGCTCCCCCCCTCAATACCCAGCAGAAACTATTTTGCCCTTATCTCTAATTTTGTTGTAGAGAGAGTATAAGCAATAATAGGAAGGAACAAGGGGTTTTGCTGGTTGAGATAAGGATAGCTATACAGGGCATTGACTCACATTGATTTCCTGTGCGTGGGTATTACCTTCTAGGTTAATTCTTTTTGATCTAACCTTTTCTCTAGTTCCTGGTCCCCTTTTCCTATTGGCCTCAGTTGCTTTAAGCACCCACACATACTAGGTGCCTCTGATGCTGAGGTGGTTGAGACCCATCGGAAGTCACCTAGCAGTTACAATGAGGAAGGCTGTCCACAGGGGCAACAGCTGAGCAGAGGCTTGGATTGTCCCCAGGCAATCCACCTGCAGCTGGGAATGTAAACTGGTCCAACTACTTTGAAAAAGCAGTTTGGCATTTTCTTAGTAAGGTGGACATGCAGATACCATATAACCTGGTATTTACCCAGGAGAAAAGAAAGCTCATTGTCTTGATCCATTTGGGCTGCCATAGTCCAGTAGACTGGTCCCTGTAACGCACCTCTGGCTTGCTTCTCTCGTGTGGTCACATACGGCCTGAGCATACTTTTCTGAAGTAAATGTTCAGCCCTAGGTAGTCCCTTGCAAATGTGGAAGCCTCTGTGCTAGTTTCCTAGGGCTACCATGACAAAGGGTGACTTGAAGCAACAGAAATGTCTTCTCTCCTGCTTCTGGAGGGCAAAGGCCTGAGATCCAGGCGCTGGGCAGGGCTGGTTTCTTTGGGGAGGTCCGACTAAGAATCTGCTCCATGCCTCTCCCCCAGCTTCTAGTGGTTGCCAACAATCCTTGGCATTCCTTGACTTTGGAAGCATCTCTCCTGGTTCTGCCTCTGTTTTCACATGGCCTTCTCTGTGCATTTCTCTGTTCACGTTTCCCCATTGTTGTTGTTGTTTTTGGGACGTGGTCTTACTATGTAGCCCAGACTGGCCTAGAATTCTCCATCCTCCTACCTCAGTCTCCCAGGTGCTGGCATTACTGGTGTGCACTACCACATTGGCTTCAACTTTCCCTCATTTTCTACAGACAGCTGTCATTGGGTTAGGGCCCACCTTAGTTTAGAATGAACTTATCATAACTTGATGACATCAGTAAAGATTATTTCCAAATAAGGTAGCTGTGTGTGTTAGGGGGGTTGCAATTCAATCCACAATAGTATTCAAAGGGATAAGAGACCAAAGGATGGAGAGAGGTGGGCAGGGACAGGGTCCCCAAACTCTCCCTGGCCTCATTCCTGCTCTCACTGACTCTTTGATTTAGTGAGGGGTTCTGACACAGAGTTTTTGTATGATTTCTCCACATGTACCAGATTATTCATTGTGAAGTTACACTTCTCATTTTTAGGGAGAAATGAGAAATAGTCTTGCTCAGTTAAAGGGCATGTGGTATCTTCTTTCCTCCATCCAAGTCCTCAGGCTTTATTGATTTGACTCTTTCTCCAACTTTGACTGCAGTCGACCAAGTTCCCACATCCTCACAGATGCAGGATGCACGTCAGTGCTAAAACTGGGACGTTATTGTCAAACCGGCACAGATGGTCACCCTATCTGTTTCTCACTGTTTCTGATTGTCCTTGCCAGCCTCCTTGCTCGTCTTCTGTTTGGGTGTCCCTGTCAGAAGAGGAAAAAGATGCTTGTGACATATTTAAAGCTTTGTAAAAGAGCTGTGAGACATTCCAGCTATTTTTCCCAACCTTAAAACACTGAGTATTACTCAAGAAGCAATGTGCCCTCGCAATTTGGTAAAATTCAAAAGAAATATTTTTGTTCTGTAAAGCCCCACCCAACCACTGGAATTGTGAACTGCGAAGGGTGGCATATTTTGAATATAGGCCCTCGACTTTCCCATGAACTTGGAGTATCTCTCAAGGCCAAAGGTATATAAGAAGAGCTTCTACTCTCTGCCTCCATGCCTGGCTCCTGCTCCTCCTCCTGACACAGCCAAGCTTGTGTCCCCACATCCACAGCAGATTGTCAGAACATTCTGGGGTCTGTGTTTTTTTTTTTTTTTTTGGCAGTACTGTGGTTTGAACTCATGGTCTTGCGCTTGCTAGGCAGGCATGCTACCACTTGAGCCACTCCCCCAGACCCTTGTTTTTCAGATAGGGTCTCAAGATTTTTGCCAGGGCCCATCTAAGACTGCTATACTCCTACCCATGCCTCCCATGCATCTGGGATTATGGATATGCACCACTACACCCATCTTTTTGGTTGAGAATGGGGTCTTGATAAGTTTTTGCCTGCATTGACTTCAAATCAAGATTCTCCTGATCTCCAGGTAGCTGGGATTATAGGTGTGTATCGCCATGACTCACCCTGTCAGAACATTCTGACAGTCAAATTTCATGGACAACATCTGGTAGAATAGCTTAAATTAAAAAGACCAACCAAATCAGCTCTGGCAAAGATATGGAAGAACTGGAACTCTCAAACACTGATGGGAATATAAAATGGCATGACTATTGTGAAAAACATTTTGACAGTTTCTTTAAAGACTTGGACATATGCACGCTGCATGATTCAGCCATTTTACTCCTAGGCATTTACCCAAGAGAAAAGAGAGCATTTTGTCTACTTCTCACAGTTCTGAAAGCTAGAATCCACAATCAAGGTGCCAGAAAATTCAATATTGAATAAGGGTCCATGTTCTGGTTCATAGATGGTCATCTGTGTACAGAGAGAAAGATGCCCTCTAGGTCTATGTTACAAGAACATTGATTTGATTCCAGAGGACTTCACCCTCATGACCTAATTATTTCCCTCTTGGTATCATCACCTTGGGGGACCGGACTTTAACCTATGCTTTTGTGGGAGAGACAAACATTTAGTGCATGGCACAAATGTTCATACCAAGGCATGAACAACATAAGTGTTCAAAGCAACTTTATTTGTAATAGCCCCAACTGGAAACAACCCAAATTTCCACCAATAGGTGACATTGCAGAAACACACTGTATTATGTCCACACAACAGAATGTTACAGAAACAAAGAATGAATGTGCTATTTATAAATGCTCTAACATGAATAAGTCTCAGTCTCAAAATAACTAGATCAAGTCCATGTGAAAGAAGCCAGACCAAAACATTTTTGGTGGTACTGGGGCTTGAACTCAGGGCCTCAGGCTTGCTAAGCAGGCACTCTATCACTTCAGACACTCTGCCAGCCTTGTTTTGTGTTGGATATTTGCAAGATAGGGTCTCAAGAACTATATTCCCTTGACCCTTCTGATCTCTGCCTCCTGAGTAGCTAGGATTACAGCACCCAGTCAGATCAAAACATTTTAAAAAATGTACACAGTGTGCAATTTCATTTAAGTAAAATTCTAGAAAATGCAAAATACCATACAGTGACAGAAAGAAGATTGGTCCTTGCTTAGGAATAGAGGTGAGGGAGAGGTGGGCAGGAAAGATATAAAGGAGCAGGAGAAAACTTTTAGGGTGACACGGGTGTTAGTTTTCTTTTTTTGGTCAAATTGGGGTTTGAACTCAGGGCTTCACATTCTTGCAAAGCAGGTGCTCTACCATTTGAGCCACACCTTTAGTCCATTTTGCTCTGATTATTTTGGAGATGGGGTCTCATGAGCTATTTCCCCAGGCCTCCCAAGTAGCTAGGATTATAGGCATGAGCCACCAGTGCCTGGTTTAGTTATCTTGATTGTGGTGATGGTTTGAGGGTGTGTACACATCCCCGAAACTTACCAAACTACACAGTTTAAATATGTGTATTTCAATACCTTTTTGTGTATCAACTGTACTGCACTGAAGCAGTTTTTAAAATCCCATGCATATGTTTAAGTCCCACATTTGCTTGATTCATCCAGAGTATCTGGGAAAACTGGTGATGTCTCTTTGAAACCTTCCCCTTCAGGCCCTCCCTCGTGGAGTCTCTTCCTGCTCTACTGTATAAACAGTAAGAGAGGACAGCATCAGCTGAAGAGAATAGACGAGAATTCCTGTCCGTGAATTTTAAGTTGACAGACCTATCTGTCTATCATCATCTTCAGCAACTGAAACAAGGAAAAGCAGGAAAACTTCTAATCAATCCCAAGCATCCAAGTGTCTCCATAAATGCTGTTGTATTTCCTGGCCCGTGTGACACCAGAAGTGTGCTTAGGGGCTTGGGGCTTTTGCATGTGTAAATGCTACCCCTCAAGAATAAGGAACCACAATTAAGAAAAGGCAGAAGATTCCTCAGTGAACCTGGCAGCCTTCTTGGGCTCCCAGTGCTGCAGGGAGCCAACAAATGGGGCCCAGTTTCCCACGTGGACAGTCTGGCTTTTCACCCATCACTCAGAAATGTCTGGCAGGGAGGCAGAAGCTGGCTGGGCCTCAGCCTCCTTGGGTGCAGGGCAGGCAAGGGTCTCTGGCTTGATGCCAGCCTCATCTTCACCCTGCTTAGGAGAGAAAAGTGACTTTTTTTTGTCAGTGCTGGAATTTGAACTCAGGATTGTGCTTACGAGGCAGGTGCTCTACTGCTTGAAGCATGGCTCTGGTTATTTTGGAGCTAGGGTCCAGTCTGGACCGTGATCCTCCTATATTGTGCTTCCCACCGTCACTGAGAAGACAGACATGTGCCATTACACCCTGCTATTGGTTGAGATGGAGTATCTCAAACTTTTTGTTGGGCCTGGTCTCAAATCATGATCCTCCTGATCTCAGCCTCCCAAGAAGCCAGGATTACAGGTGTGAAACACCAGCACTTGGCATGAACAACTTTTTTTTAAGCCCTCAAATCTGGCTTCTGCTCATACACAAACTACTGCCTTTTCAGAAGGGCACACTCTCTTACCAGACAACTACTGAGCAGAGCAGTTTTTATGAGATTTGTGCCCAGCTTATTTTTAGCTTCCAATAGTTACCCAACTATCTTATGACACATATTTATTTAATAAGTCAGTCCATGTGGTTTGAGTTTCTCTAAGAGAAGAAATCTCTGAGATTGTGGCTCTGTAGCTTTACCAGACCTTGAAGTGCAGAACAAGGAGACAGCAGCCCAAGCTTCTGTCTAAACACCTGAGTTACAACTGTCGCTCCTGAGAAGAGTCATACCCGTGGGTACTGACTTGTGCCTATTTCAAGGTTTTCTCTTTTCACTTCATTAAGGCTTGTTATCAAATCGGTAGCCATCAAATTTAGTTGCTCCCAACCTTTTTGTTTGTTTGTTTTGAGACAGGGTCTCACTACATAGCCCGGGTGACCTTGAGCTCCAAATCTTCCTGCCTCTGGGTCTGTCTCCTAAGTGCTGGAATTACAGACAGGTGGGACCAACCCTCCACTATCTGAGCGCCTAAGGCCTCGGTTTCTCTACAACAGGGACACAGGAAAATCACAGAGTGATTGAGGACCCTTGCAGGGTTCAGTGAAGCACCTTCTTAGGGCACCTACCAAGACACTAGTTACTGGACACCAATGTCCCAAGATTACCAAACATCATTGCATTTTTGTCTTTTAAAAATGAAAGACCACAAGAGGGCACCAGACTTCACTTTTTTAACTTAAAAAAAAAAAAAAAGTGGCCCCTGGGTCTTGCAAAGCACAAAATACAGAGGTTACAGTCCAAGGGAGCAAGCCCTAACTGTTTAACATTTATCTCTGTTCATGAATAAAATTGTATACATATATTTTTGTATTATTTTGCACGAATGTGAATATTGATTTGTTCTCCAAACTCCATTTCTAGGTTAAAAGAAAATAATACATTAAGCATTACGTCTTGCAATTGGATTCAGGACCAATATTCAAGGACTGAAGAATCAAATGATGAAAGGTTCAGCTCAGACCATCTTCTCCTTGATTTTCCCAGGCTAAGTAACCTATGCCAGCTGATAGGTGACTTGCTCATTTATTTGTTTACCCACTTAGCAAGTATTTCTTCAGGTTTTGTTATGTGTAGGCAAGTGCTGGGTGTTGAAATACACACACATTCACACACAGGCATGCATGCTGCTCTCCAGCAGCTTACTGGGTGGGAGGTTCCAGAAAAACAAACAAACAAGTAAACAAACAAGAAAATGTGGTAGGTGCTCTAAGGAGGTGTTTCACTGAATCCAGCCAAGGGTCCTCAGTCACTCTGTGATTTACCTTTGTCCATGTTGTAAGGAAGTCAAGGCCTTAGGGGCTCAGGTAGTAGAGTGTTGGTCTTACCTGGACCTTGGACTGTGAGGTGTTTGCTAAAACTCTTCAGGTCTTAGATCTAAGTTTACCCAGCTCTGAAGTGACACTTTTGTTCCCAAAAACCTATATGACTTTTTCTAGTTTCAGCATCCAGTGGACCATTTGAACTTCAGTGTGAAGTTCTTTTTTCAGTTCTGGTTTTTAAAAATGGTATATATATGTATGTATTTTTTAATACTGGGTATGGAACTCAGAGCCTCACCTAAGCACTGTACCACTGAACCACACCCCAGCCCTAAGCCATTTTAAGTGTGCAATTCAATGACATTCAATACAGTCACACCATTGTGCAACTATAATCACCATCCAACTCCAGAGCTTTCTTCTGAGTCCAAACTGAGACTGTATTCATCAAACAATAAGTTCCCTCTCCCACCTCCAGCCACTGGCAATCACCACTCTGCTGTTTGACTATGAATTTGACTACTCTAGCTACCTCACAGAAATAGAGTTACACGTTTTTCTGTCTGTGTCTGACTTGTTTTATTTAGTGTCTTCAAGGTTCACCCACGCTGTAGCATGAGTTAGAATTTCCTTCCTTTGTGAGGCTGAATAATAATACTCCATCACATGTATTTGCAAAGTTCTATTGAAGTGATTACTAACTAACTAAGTTACAAAAGGGACTAAGCAAAGCTGTGGCAGAGCCCTCCTTCCCCCCTTCCCTGCTCTTTGCATCCAGGAAGGCCGGTCCAGACTTGCTGTTCAGAGAGCCTTGCTGCTTCTCCTGAGACAGCTCGTCCCATTCAGAAGAGCCCTTTAGCTCCCATTGTCTTAATTCCCTCCTGCTGCTATAACAAAATACTATAGAGGGGGGTTGGGTTTTACAAACAACAGAAATTTATTTCCCACAGTTCTGGAAGCTGGAATGTCCAAGATCAGGTACCAGCAGATTTGGTGTCTGGTGAAGCCCTGATTTCTGCCTCACATAGATAACTGTCTTCTCACTGTGTCCTCACATGGTGGAAGGGGCCAATGAGTTCTCTTAGGGGTTTCTCTCTCTCTCTCTCTCTGACAGGGCCTTGCTATATAGCCCAGTCTTGCCTTGAACTCATTACAAGTCATAATTCTCCTATCTCCCCAAGTGCTGGAATTACAGGCGTGCATGGCCACACCAGGCTTCCGGGGTCTCTTTTATAAGGGTACTAATTTGAATCATTCTTGAAGGCTCCACACTGATGATCTAATCATCTCCCAAAGGTCCCACCTTCTAACACCATCACCTTGGGGATTAGGATTTCAACATGTGGATTATGAAAGGACATATTCTGACCACAACACCTACCTCTGAGATAGCTCTTGGTTCTTCTTGGGTTTTTAGAGCAGGAATCTTGCTTCTTTCCCTTATAAGTAAGAATACACTCCATCATTTAAATATCCCAAACAGGAAAGACGAAAAGAATGAAGACATACTGTTTTTTTTTCCTCTTTACCTGAGACAGCAGCAAAATGACAGGCCAGAAGTAAAAAGGGGTTGTATGTTGGTGGTGTTTGGAACCTGAATACTCCATTCATACAGTGTATCAGAGACCAGAAAATCAACAATGGAAAATGTGGTCTTAATTACTACCATGAGAAATTGCTCAGTGATGTGGTTGCGAGGGAATTAGATTTCTGGATGGAGGAGAAAATCAAAGCCAGTTTGTTCAAATAGAATTTTATGCCTTATCCAATGTGGACTAGAGGCACATAGATGACCATTGGCTCAAAGCATCACTGTTGGAAACCAGACAAGGAATATATTGACTTTGAGAGTATTTGCCAAACCTATTCACAATAAAATAATATGGTTTCATTTTCAAAGGGTCTCACACATCAAACTCTTGTGGAGGTTCCCAATGCCTCAATCCTTGCTCTGCTTGAACACTTTCTGGAGGTATAGAATGAAAAGGGGGTTGGGCCAGGTTCACTGCCAGGCCAAAGAATTTCACACTAAGAATAAAGGATACCACTGATACAAGGCTCCACTTTTTCCCTAATTGAAATGGACTGGTAACACAGAATTTTATATTAACACACTCAGAATGCATAAAGTGTAAGATAAATCAGTTTGGCTGAATAGAAAACAGATGGTCAGGCCTTTGCTCTCCTTTCTTGAAGTCTGCTTTTGTGGTTAAGCACCCCAGGGATAGTGTAGTGGCTGGGATATGCAGACTCTGGTATCAGACTGCCTGGTTCCAACTCTAGTTCAGTCTTGCGTAGATGTGGAGGCTTGACCAGCTAGTTAAATTCTCTGACGTTCAGTTTTCTATGAGTTGGAATAATAGTAGTATCTCTATCATAGGGTTTTATAGTAATTAAATTATGTGTGCAGTCCCTGGCACAATGGTATTGGTGGTGGTGGTGTTAAGTAGTTTAAGGATGGGATCTTTTTCTCTTATCTCTGCCTACTAATCTCTATGTAAATACACAAAGGGAGGCCAATGCTGTAGAGAAAACCAGTGGGCACTGCCCTAAGGTCATCACATGACCTTGGAATCTCGCCTCTCAAAGCTGAGTTCAGTCATCTGGATTACCACAATGAAGTAGGTCTGAACATTCTCCATAGATCTGGTGTACTAGACACTTGAATTTCTTTCTTTCTTTCCTTCCTTCCTTCCTTCCTTCTTCCTCCCTCCCTCCCTTTCTTTTTTTCTTTCTTTCCTCTCTTTCTTTCTTTCACCCTCTCCCTCTCTTTCTCTTCTTCTCCTTCTCCTACTTCTTTCTTTTTCTGGCAGTATTCAGACCCTCACACTTGCTAGGCTGGTGCTCTACCACTCAAGCCACTCCATCATCAAGACACTTTTATTTTTCTAAAGCCAAGTTAACTCTGAGGCTGGGCCCACTTAGGAGGCAGGGAATTTGGTCTTAGACTTGTTGATAGTCTCCTTCCTCCCCCCCAGGAGGATTTGGGGAAAGGACCCTGATCTTCAGTCCATAATCTGTGGTGGGCTGGGTCCTTTATCCTTGAAGATTATCACTCTGATTCTTCTTTGCCAAAGTTGAGCTTTGGGTCTTGGTGAGGTAAACACTTCTTTCTAAGGCTTGTTCACCCTCTAGTGATGCCACAAGGATCAGGAACTTGGGTCATCAGTGCTTCACCCCATCCTTATTCCTTTCCCCACATTGATTTCACAGATTCCACTACTTATCACTTTCAAGGCATTCATTCTTTTCTTCCCTTTTTAGAAAAATCTCTTGATTTTGGCAGGCTCTTTAGAGGAAGGTAATGGTGATAGTGAAATCTTGAAGAAACTTCTGATTTGGGCAGTGAAGCAAAAGAACACAAAGACCCAAACACTTTCTAGAATCAAAAGAGAAGATAATGATCCAACGAAAATACGACACAGAGTAACATTTCAATGAACACTCCTTCTCATGAGATGACCTAGCTTGCTGATTCTCAATTTTTACTTTCTGTTTCACGTTATTGTTTCCAAGTGTTATGTCTCAAATATCTGTTAGGTAATTTTGGGTACAGATTATTTTTTTGTTAACTGTAGCTCTATTAGGATTTTTAAGATAATGTCTTTCATGTCAAGAGAGTCCTTTCCAGGCTGCCACATTAGGAGGGTCAGGACAAATTCCACAATGTCATATGGTACAGTTTCCAGAATAAACTTTTCTCACAGGGCAGTGAGGCAGAGATGAGCACAACTTTCTAGTTTCTCCATTGCTTCTGCATGAAAACCATCTCAGGAGAGGTGTGCTGGGCCACAGTTCAACAGAGGGACTTTCCCTCTTGTGGCTATATTTGCATAGGACAATGTGAAGAAGTGGCCGCTTCAGAAACACCTAGATTGCATGACCAACCAGTCTCGGACTTGTCTCAGATCAGACCCTCTGCTAAATGGGAACTTAGAGCAGGTGGGATCCCAGAGACACATGGAATAGGACTCAGATATGTTAGAAACAGATAGGAGAGCTTGGATGAGCCCCAACTTCTCAGGAAACCCCTTTCCAGAGGTCCTATGTAGCTGGTTGTCCAGGCAAAATTTAGTGAGTACACTGGTTACTTCCACAACACCAACTCCTTAAATAATAATGAAAATCACTTCCAGGCTATCACCCCTACCTGCAGAGATGCCAGGATGAGGTAATTCTCTATGGGCCTGCTCCACCAGGGCCCTTTTTCTTGTTGTGGCTAATTCTGTCCCTTTAGTCCTCTCTACAACGTTTTTTTGGTTCAAATTTTTTTTTTGGTTCATTTTTTTTGACTTTTTATTTAATTAATTAATTTATTTATTCATATGTGCATACAATGTTTGGGTCATTTCTCCCCCCGTCCCCACCCCCTCCCTTACCACCCACCCCGCCCCCTCCCTCTCTCCCTCACCCCCTCAATACCCAGCAGAAACTATTTTGCCCTTATCTCTAATTTTGTTGAAGAGAGTATGAGCAATAATAGGAAGGAACAAGGGTTTTTGCTGGTTGAGATAAGGATAGCTATACAGGGAGTTGACTCACATTAATTTCCTGTGCGTGTGTGTTACCTTCTAGGTTAATTCTTCTTGAACTAACCTTTTCTCTAGTTCCTGGTTCCCTTCTCCTATTGGCCTCAGTTGCTTTAAGGTATCTGCTGTAGTTTCTCTGCATTGAGGGCAACAAATGCTAGCTAGTTTTTTAGGTGTCTTACCTATCCTCACCCCTCCCTTGTGTGATCTCTCTTTATCATGTGATCAAAGTCCAATCCCCTTGTTGTGTTTGCCCTTGATCTAATGTCTGCATATGAGGGAGAACATATGATTTTTGGTCTTTTGGGCCAAGCTAACTTCACTCAGAATGATGTTCTCCAATTCCATCCATTTACCAGAGAATGATAACATTTTGTTCTTCTTCATGGCTGCATAAAATTCCACTGTGTGTAAATGCCACATTTTCTTGATCCATTCATCAGTAGTGGGGCATCTTGGCTGTTTCCATAACTTGGCTATTGTGAATAGTGCTGCAATAAACATGGGTGTGCAGGTGCCTCTGGAGTAACCTGTGTCACAGTCTTTTGGGTATATCCCCAAGAGTGGTATTGCTGGATCAAATGGTGGATCAATGTCTAGCTTTTTAAGTAGCCTCCAAATTTTTTTCCAGAGTGGTTGTACTAGTTTACATCCCCACCAGTGGCGTAAGAGGGTTCCTTTTTCCCCCACATCCTCGCCAACACCTGTTGTTAGTGGTGTTGCTGATGATGGATATTCTAATAGGGGTGAGGTGGAATCTTAGTGTGGTTTTAATTTGCATTTCCTTTATTACTAGAGATGGTGAGCATTTTTTCATGTGTTTTGTGGCAATTTGAATTTCTTGTTTTGAGAAAGTTCTGTTTGTTCACTTGCCCATTTTTTTATTGGTTCATTAGTTTTGGGAGAATTTCATTTTTTAAGTTCCCTATATATTCTGGTTATCAGTCCTTTGTCTGATGTATAGCTGGCAAATATTTTCTCCCACTCTGTGGGTGTTCTCTTCAGTTTAGAGACCATTTCTTTTGTTGAGCAGAAGCTTTTTAATTTTATGAAGTCCCATTTATCTATGCTATCTCTTAGTTGCTGTGCTGCTGGAGTTCCATTGAGAAAGTTCTTACCTATACCTATTAATTCCAGAGTATTTCCTACTCTTTCCTGTATCAACTTTAGAGTTTGGGGTCTGATATTAAGATCCTTGATCCATTTTGAGTTAATCTTGGTATAGGGTGATATACATGGATCTAGTTTCAGTTTTTTGCAGACTGCTAACCAGTTTTCCCAGCAGTTTTTGTTGAAGAGGCTGTCTTTTCTCCATCATATATTTTTAGCTCCTTTGTCAAAGACAAGTTGGTTATAGTTGTGTGGCTTCATATCTGGGTCCTCTATTCTGTTCCACTGGTCTTCATGTCTGTTTTTGTGCCAGTACCATGCTGTTTTTATTGTTATTGCTTTGTAATATAGTTTGAAGTCAGGTATTGTGATACCTCCTGCATTGTTCTTTTGACTGAGTATTGCCTTGGCTATTCGTGGCCTCTTGTGTTTCCATATAAATTTAACGGTAGATTTTTCAGTCTCTTTAATGAATGTCATTGGAATTTTGATGGGAATTGCATTAAACATGTAGATTACTTTTGGGAGTATAGACATTTTTACTATGTTGATTCTACCAATCCATGAGCATGGGAGATTTCTCCACTTTCTATAGTCTTCCTCAATCTCTTTCTTCAGGAGTGTATAGTTTTCCTTGTAGAGATCTTTCACATCCTTTGTTAGGTTTACACCTAGGTATTTGATTTTTTTTGAGGCTATTGTAAATGGAATTGTTTTCATATATTCTTTCTCAGTTTGCTCATTGTTAGTGTATAGAAATGCTAATGATTTTTCTATGTAGATTTTATATCCTGCTACCTTGCTATAGCTATTGATGGTGTCTAGGAGCTTTTGAGTAGAGTTTTTTGGGTCTTTAAGGTATAGGATCATGTCGTCTGCAAATGGAGATATTTTGACAGTTTCTTTACCTATTTGTATTCCTTTTATTCCTTCTTCTTGCCTAATTGCTCTGGCTAGGAATTCCAGTACTATGTTGAATAGGAGTGGAGATAGTGGGCATCCTTCTCTGGTTCCTGATTTTAAAGGGAATGGTTTCAGTTTTTCTCCGTTAAGTATAATGCTGGCTGTAGGTTTGTCATATATAGCTTTTATAATGTTGAGGTACTTTCCTTCTAATACTAGTTTTCTTGGAGCTTTTATCATGAAATGGTGTTGGATCTTATCAAAGGCTTTTTCTGCATCTATTGAGATGGTCGAGTGGTTTTTGTTATTGCTTATTATTCAGTTTCTCTTTTTTCCCTGGGTGGGGGTCAGTCTGTCCAGGGGGCTATGCTGATCTGGCCCAGGGTTGTCTGTGGGAGTACAGCATACTGCTTAGCTCACTTTGTGCTTCGCGTCTTCCCAAGCCGTCTGGGTGCTGGCGTCTGGCGGCATTGCGGGAGCCCTCCTGGTTTCTTCGTTTAACATGAAGTGGAGATGCGATGCGCAGGCTGGAGGTGTGGAGGAGTTAAAGTTTTGCCTCTTCTTGGTGGTTTTTCCTGTAAGGTGTATCTCCAGCGTCTCTCCAATATTTTACTTCAGGAGGCACACTTTCTGCTTCCTCCTTCTAGCCACCATCTTGGAATCCCCTCTATAATGTTTTTAAATTTCTCCAGAATCACCAATTCCTGCTCTTCTGTAGCCATACTATTCAAAGTATGCCCCTCCTACAAAAGTAGTCCTATCACCTGTGAGACCATCCGAGACCTGGCAGAGTCTCATACTCCATCCCAGACCTACTGAGTCAGAATCTGCTTTCTAACAAGATCCCCAAGTATAAAATTTGAGAAGCTTGGTCTATACACGACTGTGCTCCTCCAAGTGTCTGTGGTGAAGAGCCAGTCTTCTTAATTTCCAGGCCATAGGAACATTTATACAGTAGCTAAGCATAAATTACTAGAAAAATTAATTAAAAAATACATAAAGCAAATAATGACCACTTAATTATTACAGTCAATAAATATAGTTACATTTCAGGACATATAGTTGGGATAAAAACATAAAAATAAGAAATACAAAAGCAAAGCTGGCATAGTGAAAAAGTGGATTTAGGCAATTCATGACAAGAGTCAGTAGTTGCGGTTATACCTAAACAAATAATTATAACATAGTTTCTCATTGTAAATGCTTCTACATTCTCAGTGAATATAATAGATAGCAATATTCAAAGTTTTTAATATGACTACTGTATTTTTTCTGTCTTGTGAAGTTGTAATACTACCCAAAAGGATAATGTATGTCTAAACTATTTCTATGCTTTGTTTTAATAGCATACATGGTACAGAAACCAGATAGTCTCAAAGAGCTACATTAAGAAAGATGGAAAATGAGATTTCCAAGGGATTTTGGCAAGCAAATAAAGCTAGTTGTGCTGTATTTTCAAAAGGTCACCTCTAATCTTTCATTAATATCAAGTTCCAACAAATTTACCCTGTAAATATAACTTGTCTTTTGATTAATGAAATGGATCCAAGATTTTAAACTTTTACATTACAGTTGGCAAACTAACTTAAAAATATCACCTATAATGATAAAGACCAATGACATGGCACTAAGACGCAGCTCACACTGCATTTGACTCAAAACAGGAATTTGACAATGTCCAAACTGACCCATTTCCCATTTGGTAAGATGAATCTGCTGGCTGTAGGCTTTCACACTGCAATAGCAAAGCATAAAAGTCTCTAAAAACTTGCTCTCAGTGTCCATGTATATCCTGATGGATTGGTAGTAGTTCTGCCAGTGTGAGACCCACATTTTGAGTCCCAGTGGCTTGCACCCTAACCAGGGCTCTCTGTAGCTCTCTACACACCTGCAATTCTAGCAGTTGGGAAATTGAGACAGTAGGGTCATGAGTTTGAGGACAGACTGGACTACAATAGCAAGATCCTGTCTCAATACACCTCCCCCAAATAAAAACAGTTTTGTGTCTTCCTTTGTAGGTAACTTTTTCCATCAATCTTGAGGAATGTATCCTCTTTTTTTGCCCATGTTTTAAAATCTTTCTTGATATTCCTTGAAACATCACTGTAGCATATAATTTTTAAAGCCCACCCAACTTTTTTCTTTGCTTATAGGGTCCCATATTTTGGGGTGATTCTGTGTCTCAGGAAAGATGAATTTTGTTAAAAGATGTTACAAATGATAAAATCACAAGTCTCATCCAAACACAAAATGAACATATGTCAACAACTTTACTTAACCCGTTAATGAATGAGGGAACCAATACAATGTTATAAACATTTTCACACACATACAGGTAGATAAGGATGGCTGAGATGAATTTACAAACAGATGCACAACTGGACTATCATAGGCAGTGATCAACTGCACACATGATTTATTTGTATTTCTGAAGATAAGAATTAATTACATTTTACCATCAGTTTTCTACAACTTAGAGACTTTTTTTTGAGACAGGTCTCAATAGGTGGCCCAGGCTGGCCTCAAACTTTCAATCTTCCAGCATCAGCCTCCAGAGTGCTAGGATTATAGGAATGCACCACTATGTCTGGCTAGAGTTCTTGAAATAGCCCAGAGACAGGGAAAGGTGGAGAAAACCTGAAAAGGTAGTCTTTTTCTTGTTTCAAAGGCTTTCCTAATTTTTCCTGCTATCCTACTATAGCTCAATGTCAATGCTGATTGGTTTAAGCCAGTTAATGGTCATTCCTTTGCCCCTTCCATGTGAATACTTTAGAGGTAGAAAAGTGAACCAATTCTGACCAATAAGATAGAAGAGGAGTCTTGAAGCTTGCACTGGAAGAGATGACCTTTTTCTCAACATATCTGGATGTTATGCCTCAAGGAACTTGCTGCAGCAACACGAGGGAGACTCCAGCTGACTGAGAAGGGAGGTACCAAGGGATCTGTGAAAAAGTAAAGATGGAGTCCAGGAGCTGCCCAATCTCTGGACTGTAGTTAGATAACAAGCTTCCTGACTGATTAAGCTACTAACCTTGTTTTCTGTTACTTTCAGCTGATAGCACCCTGGTAGATACTCTTTCAGATACTGGATGCCTCTGCCTTTCCCTGGGGGAATGTTATTCCCTATGAAGACTGTGGTAGAAACACCCTTGACCTGTAGTATCAGAACAGGAGTGCAGTCTCAAGCCTTATCCTTCCTAGATATGTGTCCTCAGGCAAGTTATTCCAATTCTAAACTGACCATTTCCTCTTCTGATTAAAAAAAAACAGTATACCCAACTCATAAAGCTTTGGGGAAGATGAGAAGAGATAAGACATGGTGAAGAAGCAGTATGATTCCCTTTAATCTTTCTAAAATATTGAAAGCAGCTGACAGACTTCCATCATCAGCAAGGTCAAGGCCAAATACAAGGTCCAGAGTCTTCTTTCCCCCTCTGTTTTTGCCTCAATTTTTTTTCCCCTATTTTAAACAGTTCTTTCTTTAAGCATCCAGGTCTTAGTTTCTTTCTAATTTTCTGTTTCCCTTTGGATTAATATAGAGGAAAATATGTTTTCTGAGGCTCTGCAGAGAGTGCTTATGTGATTAGAAAAACTACTTTGGTAGATGCTCGGATTGAGAGCACAGATGGAAAGAAACTTGCAAGAGTTTTGCTCAAATAATATAATATACAACTGAATTCCAGGGAGCTGTTTATAAGAAGCTGGGATAAGGGCAGGGGGAAGCCTAGAAAAGACGGTAATCAAGAGAACCATCATCCCAGGGGAGCTTATAAAGTTGTAGGATCAGGGGAATCTGATGACCCCTTTCCTGCATCTTTCTTATGAACACTCAGTCAACTCTTTGCTCAGTGCTCCTTTTGGCGTAATTGTGGAGTCTTCCCAAGAAGCTCTTTGGCCTTTGGTTGGCAGGTGGTGGAAATAAAGACTGATTAGGAACTAGCTGGACACCTTCCCTTCCCTTACCTATTCATTTGCTAACTGAATGTCATCTCCACCTCATTCACACCCTTGGGCATCTCTGAGCTCACCTTTCCTGCTCACTGGCCCCACTTCCTTTGCAGTTTCCAGTCTCTGCTCTTCCTGATGTCAAGGCTTCTGGCTTCTACCATTAGGCCTGGAGTCAGGACAGGGACCCATATGTTGTCTGGCACAAAATGACTAATCCTAGTAATATAACTTACTGAGTATTTATATACCTGATCATAAGAGCTAGGTGTCTGCCATAATTTCACTTTACCCTTTTTACAACTCTACATGGTAAATATTATTATTGCTATGTCACAGAAATCAAACTGAGTTTTGCTGTCTTAACATTCCCTGGGCTTGAAGCATTACTCCCACACGGGTGGGTGGTAAGTCGGGACATAGGTGTGATTAGGCAGGTATGATGAACAGCCCAACTGCTGAGGTTGCTTTCTGCCTTCGTTATTTTGCTGCGGATTTCATTTAAAAATTGAGCACGTGCAAGTTATTAAAATTGCCTGAGGTTGACTTCAGACTTTTAGGTTATCTCTCTTCTCGGCCTGAACATAACTATGAAGCAATAGCACTGCCATAGAAAAGTGAAAATTGGAGTCATTATTGTTTTATTATTTCTGCTTATTTATCCTACTTTCCCATTTATGCTTCAAAATCCAGTGGATTAAATGTCCGTGTAGAGGACAGCAGTAGAACAGTTTTAAGGCTTCTGTTTCTTAAGGAATGATAATGTCGAGTTACTTTAATATTAGAGATTCAACTGAAAAGAGAATAGCAATTGCACTAAAAAGCAAATAGCTGTGTTTTCTATTTTTAAATTATTTTACAGATATAGTGAACTGTTTTTTTGGAACAGTATTTGTCATCTCCTGACTTAAATATGTTTTATTCATGTGAAAGTTTATAATGAAGATTAATTATCTTTCTATTATTTTCTGTAATTTGAGTTAACTGATTTTGTTAGTAAAATTGTTTTTGTGCCATTTCTTCTTGCCATCAAAATGTAAAAAGAAACTATTAGGAAGACTCTTGCTACCTGGTTTCAAGACTTTTAACATGAGGTTACAGGAGTCACGAGAGTATAGGTTTGGAGAAAGGATAGTCAGAGAGAACAACAGAACAGAAGAGAGCCTGAAAGGAGACACACCCATACAGTCAATTGTTTTTTTTTTTGGTTTCTTTTTTCTTGACAAAGATGAAAAAGCAATTCCCTGGAGAAAGGATAGTAATGGTCCTTTCAACAAATGTTTGGGAACATTTGCCTATCAATATGCAAAAACTAAATCTTTTTTGTGTGGGTGGTACAGGGATTTGAATAAAAAAACTAAATCTTCATCTAGCCCTTACTCCATAAACAGAAATTAACTCAAAGTGTATTATGGATCTGAATGTAAAACTTACAACTCTAAAATGCCTAGAAGAAAAATCTTTGTGATCTGGGTTAGGGATGTATATTTTAGAAATACACAAAAGGTGCTATCCATAGAGAAAAAAAGGCATATTTGTACTTTATTGAAATTAAGAACTTCAGTTTTTTGAAAGACTCTGTAAAGAAAATTAAAAGGTAGGTCCAACTAGGAAAAATATTTGCAAATTACATATCTGATAAAAGACATGTATCCAGAATATATAAAAATATATATGTATATATATATTTAAATGGAGAAAAATTGGGGCCAGACACTTGACCAAGGAAGATAGATGAATAGTGAGGAAGGACACATAGTGATAAATGCAAATAAAAACCACACTGAGATACAGACCTACTAGAATGGCTGGAATTCAAAAAATTAAATCAATTATTAGACAATACCAAATGCAGGCAAGGACTGACTGGATTTTTCATACATTATTGGTGGAAATGCAAAATGGTCCAGCCACTTTAGCAAAACACTTGGCAATTTCTTACAAAGTTAAGTGGCCACTCATCTTATGTCTTAGCAATCTTACTTGACTGGTGAAATGAAAATTTATGTTCATATATAAAACTATATGTGAATATTTATCGTGACTTTATTCATAATTGTCCTAAACAGGAAACACCACGATTTTGTATGAACTGAAGAATAGATCAACAAGCCATACCATAATATTCATGAGTGAGTATCAAGGCATCTACCCAAATCTCCCTGTAAAACTGGGGGTCCTTATGGCATGGTCACAAAATATTTTTAATTTTATGTAAACAAATTTGTCAAGTTTTGCCTTACAATTTCTGTTTTCCATATTGGGTTTGAGAAATTTTTGGCCACATAGTGTCACAAAGTAGGAAACCCAGCATAGATGGGCAGCCACATGTCCCAGAAGAGTGAAGAATGGATTGAAGCAACCCCACGTGGAGTTGTCTGTGGGACTTAATATGATGGTGTCTCCCTAAATGATCATGCAGAGCTGGGTCTTCCAGTCATCCTGAGTATCCACCTAGGAATTACTGTGTGACAGAAGTAATATTATAATCTATGTAAGTATTTTTATTTTTTAATTTCTTTTAAGACTATACTTAAATGCTTATTTAAGTATTTTGGTCAATTTGCTATAGTACCTTAGCTTTACCTGACTCACATGTCCATATTGCAAAATAAAGAGATGAAATTTGGAGAACAAATAGCTTTCCCAAGTTTACACAGGCAGATGGAAAACCTCCTTGTGACTCAATTTTAGGTATAAGGTATGATTTTTTTTCCCTAAAGCTGGTTTTCCTCTCTTTTCTCTTCTGTTTTACTTTTTCCCTCAGAATTTCAAATCTTTCCATTAACTTTTACTTTAGTTTTACTATTCTTCAAAGGCAATTAATAAAGTTTATGTTCTAATAAGCCAATAATAAAATATAAAACATTTTGCATTTGAAATGACATCTTTCAAATCTGAATCTTACTTATTATAAGGCACACTTTGGAGAAAGCCACAATTAGTCTTTATTCACTGAAAGATCTAACTCAGTGATGGTGAGCACCCCCACAGAAAGAGCAAGAGTGACTGAAGAAAAATCTGTGTGGGAAAACAAGAAGAAATTTCAGCTGGGGACATATCTCAAGTGATGGAGTCACTTGTAGCATAAGGCCCTGAGTTGAAACCCCAGTACTGCCACCTCCCCCGCAAAAAAAAGAAAGAAAAAGAAATCTCAGTGTTATACACACAGATAAAGACATTATGAAGCAATATCCCTACAGAATATTGTGTTTGAAGACATTGACAGGAGTTGTGTCAGCTGTTGCAATGCCTGGGAAGTAAGATTGTTTTCCAGTCACTAGACCACTCTTTATTCCAATAATCATCCTGCAAGGTAGATAATTGTAACAATTTAAGACATGAGGAAACTGGCAGATGAAGTAACTCTACAGGGTGTAAGAATTCCTGGACACACCTCCAGGAGTTGTTGGGCTGGGCTGTTAGGGATGGGTGATCAAGTTGGCCTCCCCTGCAGAAGTGATTAAGAAGTGGAATGGGCCTCCATCAACAGGACTCCGCCTGGACTGGATTGAAATCCAGTTCTCTTAGTCAGTCATGAAATCTCATGAGCTGTCATATGCTCCAGGTTATGAAGGAGTTACCCAAGAGCCAGGACACACAAGTAAGACAAATCTACGTCCCCTTCAAAACGCTTTCTGGTAACTCTTGAGTGTATTTCCTACAGATAATTTTTTTTTTTCTTTTTGGATCCGGACAGCTCAAAAAAAGGGAAAATAGTTAAGCAGGATAAAACAAAATCATTGGTAATGGAAATGAGAGCTAATTAATTCATAAAGACAGCTTTTTGAGGATCCACAAGACACATTGGATGTGGAAAAAGAGAGGGATACCAGTCTACAAGGTCCAAAGTTCGGGGATTGCTTGACCCACTGAATCATTATCCAGTTCAACACCCAGTTCTCATAGGTAATCTTAGTGGCCTGGAGCTGGCTTTGGGCTCTGGACCATATACAATTTTCATGGATTTTGCTCTACATTTAAAGGAGCTTGGGGTGTGCAATAGCTTTGGGTTCTTAAAATGATGAGCTTTGTTCACTAACGGAGATATATAAATACTGACTGCAACCATTCCTTCCAGGGGCTAATAATTGATGCTGACAATCAGAAATGAAGACTCTTTAGATAGTGACACAGAGCTTCATTTTGTCACTTGCATGTAAATATTCTAAGAACCCAAACACTAAAAAACATTCTATCAGCAAGTACCCAGACTCTCGTCACATGCCTGGAGGTCAACGAGGGTTTGGTTGTCCCCATTCTTGTAGGACCTACTATAGATGGGTGTCTTAGTCTTTTTTATGTTGCTATAGCAAATTCTAGGACTGAACATTTTCTAAAGAAAAGACGATTATTTAGCTCATAGTCTGCAGGTTCAAGGTCATGGTGCTATCATCCGCTTGGCTCTTGTGAGGGCCTTCTGGATACATCAAAATGGTGGTTGACATCATCATGATTACATAAGTACAAGAGATCATATGGTGACACAGGAAGCCAGGGGGATTCAGGGGCCAGGCTTGCATCTTTTTATAACAACTCACTTTTGTGGGAACTAAGATCCTGTGAAAGCTACATTAATTCCTTCTAAGGGTGGCACCCCCAATGACCTAATTACCCACCTCTTAAAGTTTTCATCAACTCAATACCTCCATACTGATGACCAAGATTCCAGCTTATAAACCTTTGGTGAATACACTCAAACCAACAAATCCAAAGTGGTGGGATTTTTTGTTTGTTTGTTTGTTTTGCTGCTGTAATTTCTTTATTTTTGATCCAGACTTAGACGCAGGGAACAAAATAGGATTCAATTACTAGAACCAGGGTGTTGACTGGAAACATATCTCAAGGTCAATCACAAGCCTACTTCTCAGAATTGAGGAAGTGTCTTAAAGTTAGACTAGCACTAAAGGTAAGTTAATACTTTAGCCAAGTGCATCAAGTCTGGCTTAAAGTCAGGGTAGTTCTATTAAGGCAGGATTGAATCTGTTGCTGGAGGTCTCATTGCCCAATTAGTGGAGAAAAGGGATAAAGAATTTAGGAATCCAAGCAGGGCTGGCTGCAGGTGAATTCATGTTTTAAAAAAATAAATCTTTGTGAACAGGAATTCTGAGCTATTTTTTGTTGTTGTTGTTTTGGGATAGATCTCAAAAGTAAATTAAGGAACCATGTAAGTCAGTCTTCAACTCTCAACCTAGCAGTAGCCAGAAACGTCCTTCAGAGCTGCTGCTCTCCTGAACTCTTTCTAATTGCAAACAACTATTGATATTAACATCTATTTACAAGCTATGCACATGGACAATTTCCCCCAGATAGTATGAAAGCATACACTTAAAAAGCAGGGACAAAATAAAAACATAGAAAGATGAAATAAAGAATACACAGAAATTCTAACACGATGCTCTCGCACCTAAGCCAGTTGTCCATGGTCCTTTGCAGTGACATATCCTGTTTTGGAGATCTTTTCTTTAGAATATTAATGGTGAACTAATAAATAGCATGACTGGGTTTTCAAACTTCCTGCCCCAGGTCTGGAGACATGATTTTTATTTCTCCCATTCATTAATCTGACAGTGTAGGCCCTACATAGGTCTTTCTTGAGTATTCTGATTATTCTGATTCATGGCAGAGAGCTGGTCTCAGATGGTGATGTTGTTTTGCTCTGATATCCCAGAAGAGCCAGAGTGCACTGATTTATTTTCTACATGACGAATATTAGGCTCCAGCTGCTGAGGTCAGAGGCCAAATGAAACTTCACCAGATGCTAAAATCCAGGAATTCTCCTAGCACCTGCGTCTCAGGTCCAGAGCCAGAATAGACCCTATTCCCCGGAGATCAGCGGCCTTGGGATCAGAGAACAGCCCAGCTGGACACAGAAGTCCTGCTAAAGCAATCCTGGAGGTGTCTCGCAGGATAACAGCGCCATGGCCGTCACTACATCCTGGGCCGTCCCAGGTCCCTGGATATGTGGGCTTGAGGCTTGGACCCAACTGCTTGGTCCTTACTGAACCCCCAAACATTTTGAGGACTTCAGGAAAACATTTTGATATGCATTTCTTTTTACATTTTTTAAAACAACTTTATTGGGGTATAATTCACATTTCATAAATTCACCAATTCAATGATTCTTGGTTTATTCACAGACACCTGCAATTATCCCCACAATCAATTTTAGAACATTTTCATCACTATAAAGAGAAACCCACTAGTGGAGGAGGGAGAAAAAAAAGGAAAAACAAAAAGAAACCCACTAGCAGTCACTACCTCAACACACTCCTCTCCCTTTTCCCCCACAGCCCCAGGCAACTACTAATCTGTTCTCTGTCCCTATAGACTTGCCTATGTGGTCATTGTATACAAATAGAACCATATGATACATGGTCTTTTGTGACTGACTTCCTTTATGTTCATCTGGGATTACAGATGTGTACCACCACATCCCAGCCTTTATTTTGGTTGTTGTTGTTATTTGAGGTTCTTTCATTTGTTTGTTTGTTTTGTTTCATTTTGTGTGGGGACAGGGTCTTGATATGTAGTCTAGGCTGACCTCAAACTCCTGATCCTCCTATTTCAGCTTTCCAAGACTAGGATTATAGGTGTGAACCACCACACCCAACTCTTTAATCTATTTTAATTGCCAAATAATATTTCATCAGGTGAATATTTCACATTTTATATTTACATTTATCTATTCTTCAGTTGATGGATATTTGGGCTGTTTCTATTTTTTTGCTACTATGACTAGGGCTGCTTTGAATGTTTATTATTCTTTATATGAACATATGTTTTCATTTCTCTTGCAGAAATGAAGATTCTACCTAGGAGGAGAATTGAAGGGGCATATGGTGAATCCCAAAAGAGCTGCCCTTGAGTAGGATAGAACCAAAATTTCACATCCTGAGAGAAGCCACATCTTAGAAACTATGTTATCCTACTCTTTGCTCAATTCTGTAGAATTTAAGCTTGGTAAAATCTTATTTAATGTTCTTTAGATTCCTTTAGACACAGAACCTAAATCTTATTTAATCAGATCTTAGGGAATCACTAAATCAATGAAAGAGCCCCACTGTCCAGCTCAGTCCAGAAAGCTCTTTGGGACATGACCAAAATGTTGGTTCTGACCACCAGAGACCCAGCAAAAGGGAAGGGGAATCTTAGGGAATAAAATCCTATGAAGATTTTCTTGTCTTAATAATAGAGCTGGTGAAGTGGCTTAAGTGGTAGAGTACCTGCCTTGCAAGCATGAAGCCCTGAATTCAAACCCTAGTACCTATCTAGCAATTTTATCTAGCAATTACTAGATAAAAACCCTGTCACCAGCTAATCACTATCTAACATAACATCTGAACTTCTTGGTTTGGACCACAACATAGTCACAATCTAGTCCCAGCTCTCCTCTTCCTTCCCTCCCATGCCTTCTGCCCTTAATACACTCACATAACTCGAACCTGTGCCTTTCTCATTATGTTCACAAGGAATGAAATGCCCTTCCCTTCCCATGCCACCTGCCATTCTCCCACTCATCCTTTAAGTCCTTGTTCAATGTCACCTCCACTGTAAAGCTTTCCCATTCACCTCCTGTCTTGCCCACAAAATTAGAAGTTCTCAGTTCCATGCCCCCTGACCATTTCCACGTAATCCTGTTTCATCACTCACCACATGGGTACCATTGCTAGGTGTCTGTCTCCTGTCATGGACATGTACTCCCCAGTGGTGAGTGCATGCGTGTCCTTCAGAGGTGTTAAGCAACGTGATTGAGTGAGTTCTCATCAAGAAATTGCACAGATATTTGATATTTGAGGAAGCCCACCAGTTATCTCTAGCAATCAAATAGAAAAGGTTTGCCTCTAATGTGAAAAACTCAAAAAGATTTTCTCAGAAGCCTTCCCCAAAACCAACTTCACATTCCAATAACTATTCTGATAAATTCAGGAAAAAATGACTCCTGAATTTGGTAACTGAGGATAGAGGATCACAAATTGAAGGGAATGATTCATGTTAGTCTTCTCACTACTGAACTTGACTGGAAAAGAAAAATACCAGCTTTCCTTTGTGCTGTACAAAACCTTCTAAGAAAGGCTAGAGGATAAACACTGTCAAGATGATGCTCTTTTTTTTTTCTTTGTCAAAAAGATAGGGACAATGAATGTTGACATCGTTGGAGGAAAAAGTAAAGAAACCACAAGCCATTTGCCTGGTTGGTGATACTTTATTTATAAGCACAGAATGTCACATAAATCCTCTATCCACTTCAGTGTAAGGACTTGTTATTCGTCATGCACAGAGCAGCATTTGGAATTCATTTATCTGAGCTCCATAGCCTGTGTTCAAATTACCTAAGGTTGGCATCTCTGATTTCTTTCTCCAAAGCAACAAGGAGACCTCACAGATTGGAGTCTGGATACAGGGGGTTCTGTACAAGAGCCAAGATTTGGTCCTGAGAGAAAAGCAAGTAAGAATAAAGAAAACAAAACACAAAAACAAAGCAAAACTAAAAGAAAGGGAAAAAAAAGCAAGCAACCTATTAATCCTGGAAGAAAACACAAAACATTATTTTTATTATTAGGATTCTCTTTGTTTTTGCACTCAATAGCATCATCTGACATAAGTTTCCTTTCTCATTTCATTCCCAAGTGACACTTTTGGTGTCCAGGAAAAGTGCCAAGCTGAATCTTTCTGAAGATCTAATTACTCCTACTAGAAACTCTACCCAAGAGATACATCCATTCTTGCTCTAACTTCTCTCATTCTCTCATTTCCTATAGGAGTTGGTGTGAAAACCCAGTCATATGTGTGAAGTTCGAAACAGCAAGGAATGGTGAGTTCGGGAAGCCACAGCCCACTCGCACCCTCACCAGGGGAGAGGAACCTTGCCAGGTGGAGGTGGGAGGATGTGCTCTAGCATGAGAGAATGGGGTGCTGGGCCAGCTCCCTGGAACATAAGCAGAGTGCGGAGCTGACCTGCGATTTCTCAGACTTGCAGACCATTAGGAGGGCTTTTTCCCATTGTCTATGCTTGAACTTAGAGAAACTAACCACCCACCCCCAACCCCTGCAGTTCTAAACCAATCACATCTTTCCTGGTAAGATCCTCCTTTATATTCACTTCCTAAACTTCAGGCTCATATATGTAAATGCCCATGAAATGTCAAGTTCAGCATGTCATTGTCCTCCTTTCCAAACTTCCTCCTTTTCCTCCTACTTCTTTACCTCATTTCTGTATCGACGTCACTCCCAACACCAGCCTCAGCGGCAAAAACTTAAGACTTAAGACGTATCATATCCACACTATCCTTTGACCCCAACTACCCCGCAGTTACTAGATTCTAGCAATTTGATCTCCTAATTGTTTAATTCTTCCCACCACCCTTCTCTTTTTCCATTGCTAGAATATCATTTCTTGCTGTACATTGCTATTTGGTTCATAACTGATACTTAATGTTTGGTTTTGATTGAATAAAAAAATGGATCTTCCCATTGATTTATACTATAGGGTGAATGACTTTTTCAGATTCTTCAGTTAGGCTGAAAAAGGAAAACAGAAGAGGATTGCATGGAATATCTGAGAGGAAGAGGTGTCACAAGAGGATATTCCCCAAATTTCATCTCACTTATCAGCCTGGAGAATGATTTGATTGCATTGTAGCAACCATTGAATACAACACAAAGCTGACCGGTTATCCTGTCTTAACAGTTTTAGAGGTAGGCTTTGCCCATGAAGTAGCACACAATGATCTTAATGTATATTGAAGTGGAGCTTTGGCTTCTGCATTTCCTACAAGTTCCCGTATGAGGCTTGATGCTGCTGGTCTGTGGGCCATGCTTTGGATGGTAAGGGCTTGGATGAGTTCCTTCAGAATAAGATTTCACTGCTGCAAACTACTACATCACTGTCACCATTGAAACAGTAAAAGTGATTTATGGCTCAATGAGTCTCTGGGTTTTGCAGTTTCAGCTTTGTGGCATCACAGACTTTGACCCAAATGGGGAAGGACTCTTTAGAACTGAAACACTTGCAGCCAAGCCCTCTGCAGGCTGACAAAGACTTGCTTAGCAGGTGGAGTTAGAGAATTTCAGGACAGGGTTTACTGACAGGTGTGAGCAGGGTTCAGAAATTCAAAAGGGACTAAGAAACATACAGGAGAAAGCACAATTGGAAGCTGTGCCCACCTCTAGCCTGAAAGGATGGGAGTTTGATGAAACCTGAGGTCATCAAGGGAGCACTGAGCAGATACTGATGTCATGTTGAAGAAAACCCTCAGCCATTGCCAGATCCACAATAGAAGGAAGGAGGGGGGCAAACACCCTGACCTTATTTTCCCCTCAATGGTGACTAAGAATGGCTAAATTCAAATGGAAGAGACCTCACGCTGCAGTCCATGGGGACCAGGTCCCAGGGAACAGAGCAGGTGGAAAAGAGTGGGAAAAGGATCTGGGTTGGCTAGTGGAAAATAAGTAACTCATAAGCCTATACAATAAGAGGGTCACCCTGCACTGAGAGCTCTCATCCTTGTAGTAGAAATGCATGACTGTTTTAAAACATATCATCCCTAAACATAGCAGAAAGGCAACTCTTGACATGACCTGTGGACACACTGACCTTGAGGCAAGGTCAGGACCAATAGAGAGCAAACAATAGATGCAGAAGCCACTTCAGTCTGGTCCCCTTCTCTGCCTGTTTTATCTTTGGGCATCTCACAGAGGATCTGATCCCCAAACTCCTACTTTACCCAACAAGTCAATTCTTCAAAGGCCTCTGGGCAAATGTGCATTGGCTCACACTATTCTAAGTAAGGCTGTTGGCTTTTCCAGGTCAATTCTTATATTCTTTTGCAAGCACTGTCATGTCAAAAGCACTGACATGTTAAAGGAAATATGAATAAGATGGAATGGTCTACTCCAGAGCCGTTGGAAGCTCAGTGAAGGAAGCCAGGGCAAGCTGATCATGAAAAACACACAGCGCTTGATCACAATTGGAGTCCATACTCCAGTTGAATCCATCTTCAATAGAACCAGGGAATGTAAACTGCTGAGGCTTAGCATTTCCAACTTACTAGGGGAAAGGACCCCTGTGACCTCATTGCCTTAGGAAAGCTCAATAGGTCACATTTCCGGCATTGGCCACCAAGTCCCTTTGGCTTTTCCTTCCTTTGCACAAAATTTCAGAAGTCACTGATAGCAGAATTTCCTTTGCTAACAGAAAAAACAGTCATTACTGTTGAATGCAAGGAACTGATCTGACCTTCAGTCAATGATTTCTTCCTGCAAGTGACAAAGCCTATTTCCTCCAGCTGATAATGAACCCTGGAAATGCACTGGACATGTGTTTTCAAAAGCAAATCCCCAACAAGGATGCAATCCAGTGCCTTAACCAATCCAAAGTGAAGAGCCGTGCTTTAAAACAGTTTTTTCTACTGCAGTGAAGCATACACATCAAAAAACTTACCATTTACCACTGAAATTGTGCAATTCAGAGGCAATAAGTACATAGAGTCATATTTTTTAAGGACATACATATAAATTAGCCCCCAATCCTTCTGAAGAAATGTCCACCACAGAGTCAACAAAGAGGGAGCCATAGTTTTCACTCCAGAGAAAAATGTGAACGTGTGATACATACCGAAAAATAATGATATAAGTTTTAGGAAAGAAAACAAATCCGATGTCCCCTTTTTCCAGACAGAGGAATTAAGCAAGGGTATTAAGGGCTAATCATGGTTCTCCAGCTTTAGGAAAGTTCTGTTGACATTTGCTGGATTGGCTGCTCTTGTCTTACAGCACTAAACTCATGCCATCTGAAAGATTCAGGAGCTGCAAGCGATCTCTCTCAATATGGAAAAGATACATCTTCCAGCCCCCATAAAGAAGGCTGGTGTAGGGGAAAACACACACACATACTATGTCCTGTTAAGAGTTTGGACTTCTGTCAAATAGTTCGCAAAATGGACAGGAGGTGTGGCTCAAGCAGCATGAATCTCTTGAGTTCAAACCCCAGTTCCACCAAAAAAAAGAAAAAAAATTTGGGCTTTAGAATAAGAAGGAGCTGGATTTGAAGGGCTGGGAGGTGAGAGTAATAGCTCAAGCAGGTTCTTGCCTAGCATGTGCAAGACCCTTGATTAAATCTCCAGTACCACAAACAAACATGGAAGACCCAGGTTCAAATATCAGCTCTCCTCCTTCAGGTCTGCATTTAAGTTTTCTCATCTATAAAACTGGGATTAATGTAATGCACTACCTCATAAAGTGGATGTAACAGTTGAATGAGACAAGAGGATTAGTTAGGATAGTATCTACTTTGCTGTATTAATGAATGAATTTCAAAATCTCAATGGCTTTATGTCACAGTGGGAGAAGGTGGCTTTCCTCCAAGAGTAACCAAGTACTTGAGCTGCTTCCAAATAGCAACTCTGATTTCTTAGAGGCCTTTGCTTCTTAATGAGTGGAGGAGCCACACTGGCTTTTCACTTCGTTGGCCTCAGAGTGACATATCATTGCTGGTTATATTCCATTATAAAGAAGCATGTGTATCAGATGGGCCCAGCACAAAGACAGATGGCACCTTCTAAAGATCCATCTGTTTAGTGACTTGTTAACAAAGGTGTGAGCAGGGTAACAGGAACTATAAGAGACGTAAGGCACCCCAGGGCTACTAGCAGCCTCATCCAGGTCCTAAATCTTTAATATCTAAAACTCAGGAAGAGGATGGGAGAGAGAATAAGCATTCTCCTTCTGTCCTTCTAACTCTTGCTGCAGGCAAGCTCAACTATGACCCAGAAGTCAATGGAGCCTGACAGATGTTACCCATCAGGGGTCAGCATCCTGGGGTCCCACAGCAGGGTGGAAAGACACGCAAAAGACTTAGTGATGTGCTGAGCACATAATGGTGATCAAAAACTGCATGCAAGAAGCCGAGAATAAATGAAGGAAATATTTTAAAGTTACTTGTATTTATGGAGGTGTTCAGTTCGTTCTACTGCTGATAAAGAGAAATTTACATTTGCTAAAGAGAAATGCATCTCTACACCAAGGGCTCAGTGTCCAAAGCTGGGATGTCCTTTTTCTTGGCTCATGTGCAAACATTGAGCTGTCCTTCCGCTCTCCCAAACAAGGAGTTTACCAGGAAGAATAGTGTTTTGTTTGCAAAGTGAGAGACATTGATAGCTCTGCTCCAAAGAACTTTATCTGTTCTGCCAGCAATTACAACCTAAATCAGAACTAATGGCACGGTTACTTACACTGATAACTGCTGTCACTGTTTTCATTCGTCAACTTGCCAACAAGATCCGCTCGTCCCTTATCTTGTACTGGGGCCAACCCAACAAGAACAGAAATTGAAATCCTCACACTTCAAAGCCCAGGGCATTGTGAATGAGCTGCTAGTTGTTTGTGTTGGGCTTTGCTAAATCACACGCTGGGTTCCATGCCAGTAAAAAGCTCTGGAGCCTAGTTTATGATGTTACTCCCATAGATCGTTTCTCATCTTGCACATAAGTGAAATGATCTTTTCCAAGATCAAATTCATTTCTTGTGTTTTTTCCTGCAATTGAGCATTTTTATTAGCAAGTCATAGAAACTGAATGGAAAGGCAGCTTAGAAGTCATGTTGCCAGTCCCCCTCATATCCCGTCAACACCTTGGAAAGACTGAGATTCATCTTCTGTAGCTCACTCCTAGTAGAAACAGCGGCACCTATGTATTTATTTTGAATCTGGTACAGAGTTTTACTGATGTTATCTCCTTAACCCTCACCCCAACTCTCAGGCCAGCTACTATTATTAGCTCTATTTTGCAAATCCAGAACCAAAATACAGAAAAGTACCTTGCCCCAGGATGCACATCTACGTTGCATTGAAGCCAGAGTTCAAACCCATATCTGTTTTTCTCAAACCTAAAACTTTTATTCACAAAGGCCTCCCAGTACCTTTCAGGATAGCTCATTTCCCCCAAGAACTATCTGAAATATACCTCCTGGAGCTTCTATAATTTATCTAGTCATTTTATGTTTTATATGATAGCAAAAAATGGGAATGAAAACAACTATTAATTGTAATGTATATTTGATATCACTTTCTCATTTATGAAGAGTGACAGTAATCTCATTTGAACTTCTCAACAGTTCTGGGGGAGTTAGGTCAGTCTCTATTTTATTTACTTGCTGAGTTTCAGAGCATTTGTGCATGTCAAAGGTACAACCTGGATGTATAGCCAGGAGCAGAGGCCGGTTCTTTTAACTTCTATGTGCTTTTTCTACTCCACCATGCTATGGGCTCAGTGAGTGATGAAAAATGCAGCCCGTGTGTTGGCTCTTGATGTAGCTTCCTTCCTAAAGTGCCTCTGACAGGACTGCAAGAAAGTATCACTCTGACTCTGATTTCCACACTACTTCCTGTCTTTTTCCAGTACACAGTGGTATCATGAACTCTTGTGTTTAAGAGTTTTGGTCTTCCTAATAAATCTGTCCCACGCCTACTCCTTAGGCCTGAATCCCAATGACCAATTGTTTCCATCAACTTTACTACCTGACCTTGGTGCAAACCACTGCTGGCCATGCTTGATCAACAGTGTTCTTGGGACTGGATCTTAGAGGCGGTAAGAAGATCAGACAGAAGGCAATTTCAGGCCACAGTGGTACAATGGTGCTTCTATTTGGCCCACAGGATGCCAAACAGCTGCTTCCACACATCCAGATGCATCATGTAGAACAAAACTTTGATTCATTGGCCAAATATTCTAACCAATCAACACATGCTGGGATGTTTTTGGCATCCTGTAGGCCCTACATTTGCATATAAGTGAATAGATTTTAATATTTCAGCTTCTAAAAGGTATCCCACAACAAAAGCTCCCACACTATTTTCCACTGCACAAAGCTTTCCTTGTTGCTGGTCAGTATCCCCACATTTTACAAACTCTTTAATCAGCTAAACACATCTGCATCAAAGGCCATCATGATGTTCTTTTGGGTTACTAGAAAGAAAAGGAAACTGTGATTTTTCTCTTGTGTCTTGAAATCCAAACCAATGTAAGCAGGATGTATTTTAGCCTACTTTCCTCCATCTTTGGTTTTTCTATCCTGGACTTAAAATTAGAATGTTCAATGAAAATTATTTCACTGCAGTTTTTTCCTAGTTGTTTTTCTCATACTCAGACACCAGGATTCACATTTGGCAGATTAGTTAGCAAGGAGTACTAAAAGTCTCTTCTCTAGTAAGTACGACCTCTGTGCTTTCTCTGTAGGAAGATGATGTTTTCCTCCTTGGAAGATATTAGATATGCCTAAGCTTCTTTACTTCTTTTGTTCCTTTTAATTTAAGGCTACTCTGATAGTATCTATTCTGTATTCGGCTGTCAATACATTTGTCAGGCTTTGTGTTAAGTGCATTATGAACATAACATTTATTTCTCCAAGAAGTCTTTTAGGCATGAGTATTTTGGTAAGGTTTGTATACAATGTGACCGATAATTTGGAGATGAGGAAACTGTAGCTCAGAGAGGGTCATCAGCTTGCTAAAGAGCATACAGCTACTAGTCATCAGAGCTGGACTCAACCTTGGCCTATCTGCTACTATAGCCCATGCACTTGACCTCTCAATTTTCTCCTGCCACCTCTCTGCTTTCAAAGCAACCATCCTTAAACAGAGAAATGAATCCATCAGCCCAAAGCATGAGCCCTAGCCCATGATGTCTCTCTCCTGCCTTTGCACTTCTATGCTGATATTTCTTGATAGGCACCATGCTCAACCACGCAGACTGCAAGCCATCACTTAAACACCATGCTCTCACTCCTCCTCACCTTGTGTCCTGGGGCCAGGCACATGCCCAGACTAACTCTACCTGCCCAACCTCTTTCCCTGGGAAAGTTCCCACTCAACCAGCAACAGCCACTCAAAAATTAGCTTTACTTGGAAGTCCACCTGACATTGTGCTGGCTCCTCTCTTCTTTCACAGCCACACCTGTCCTGGCCACAGTACCTGATACATTGGTCATCCTTATGGTGCCAGTCATATGTCTTGACATAATTTGTTTGCTTCTCTGGTACTCTTGCCAGCCTAAGTTTCTTTATGGAAGATAATTTTACCTCTGGGTCTTCAGGGCCCCACAGTAGGCTCTCCACTTGTATTTACTGAATAAATGACGAGCTAAGTGTGCCTAAGTAATGGTGATGTGTGTGTGATTACTAGCATTCATTTAATACTTCCACTGTGTTTGAAATGTCCTAAATCTGTGCCTCTGAAGGTTTCTTAGGACAGAGCCTTTGATTGTTCCAGCAACTCAGTAGAGTTGAGTTTATTATCCCTCCCTACCTTTTCAGTAGAAGAAGGAGAATCTCAGAGAGATTGAGTGATCAGTTCTGGAACACAGAGGCTGGTCGTCACAGAGCCATGACTTCTACTGGAAGCAGAGTTTCTGTCTTTTGTTTGGACTGTGATGTTGACTTTTGAGAAGAGAGAGAAAAACTGAGAAAGACTTTTCCCTTGGAATCTCAATTCTAAAGTCTCAGGGAAGGACTCAGTTGACTCAATTCTGATACTAAAAGATCACACCAGTGACTACATTATTCTAACACAACTGTTTCCATAATTAGCTAGTAATTGGGAAGAAGCAGCAGTTCCACTAAATGAGAGTGGGTGGGGTGGTAAGCAAACCAAACAACAGATGTCTGCTGCCATCACTAACATCAAGGGCTGATAAACAATGTCCATTACTGGGGTCAGTAAGACCTTGTTTATCTAGTCAGCCTTCTCAATGTGTTTAGAGATTTCAATAAGCACTCCCTTCAACACCAGAAGACCACCAACACTGAGAGGACTGCCTTTCCAATACAGTGATTACAGATCCCGATGGATGAGATATTTGGGTCTTCTCCAGATTCTCTAAATTACCCCGTGTAGAGAGCTGAGGTCTTTTATTCAGAAACCCACAGAGGTCTGCTTATTGACATTGATGCTGTGTCACTGGTAGCAGTTACTGGGCACCTAAGTTTTAAAAGTAGCAACATGTTCACACTGAGATATGCAAAGCAAAAGGGATCTAGAAAGCCTGGAAACACTGGTCTCAAGTTATGGCCTTGTGACCACCGGGCTCTCTCTTGATCGTTTCCACTAATTAAAGTGCAAAAATTTAATGCCAAAATGTAAGTAATTATAAATAATCTATATGTCATCCCCTTCTAAATGTAAATGCAATGTCATTGGCTTTACAATTTCCCCTAACATAACACAAGTAAGTAACATTTATATGACTTTTGGCTTTCCATAGTTTTGGCTTGATTCTCCTGGCAACTAAGTAGAGATAGATTAATTATTTCCCCCTTTTTTACAGTAGAAAAAAGACAGGCTCAGAAAGATTAAGTGATCAATTCAGGAACAGAGAGCTTATATTTATCAGAGTTCTTCACACAAGCAGAACCAGTAGTGTGTGTGTGTGTGTGTGTGTGTGTGTGTGTGTGTGTGTGTGTGTGTTTGAGGGCACATCAGGGAGGTAGGGGGGGAAGATAGAAGGGCACTTATAAGGAACTGGCTTATGTAATTATGGAGGCTGACAAATCCCAAGGGCTGCCATGAGCAAGACCCAGGGAAGTGATAGTTCCAGGCTGAAGGTGGACAGGATTGAGCCCCAGGAAGAGCTGAAGTTAGACCAGCTTTTCAGTGGGATGGATCAGGCCCAACCACATCATAGAGGACAACCTGTTTTACTCAGTGTGCTGATTCACGTGTTAACCTCATCCAGAAATACTCTCATAGACATACCCAGGATGATGCTCTGCCAACCATCAGGGCACCCCATGGCCCAATCAAGTTGATACACAAAATTAAGCATCACAAAATCTTTACCACTAAATTACATTTATCACATCATTACTCTGCTTAAATCTTTTCCTTGATGCATGCTTAAGGTCCTAAATGATAATATTTGTTCTTTCAGAATTTTGGGGAAAGCTCTTTGATGAATCATTTCACCCATGGCTTAATCAGGGTTTTGAGAACTTAGAATGGTATTTGCATAATTTCTTACAATAAGGAACTATTTGCATGTTCCTTAGACTAACTCTAATAGGCTGGGTGAAACCTTTTCCTCTATTACAAGTGAAGTTCTCTCATACACATCTCTCCTCTTCCTGAAACAAAAATGGGGGGAAAAAAGAATTTTTCCATATAAACATCTATTTGGATTTTTCTCAGGCTATTTTAGGTCCACAACTGTATCCATTTGATATTCATTTTACTCTTTCATCACAATGAATGTCCATTTGCTTACATTTTAGTTGAAACATGGGAGAAACAGCCAGCCAGCATTTCAGCGAGATTATCATGAGGAAAACTAAGCCTCACTTCCAAGCTTCTCTGAATCGCTGTAGTTTTCTGTGCTAACTTGACATACACCTTGTAAAAGAGACGTGCCAGTATAGATAACTTTCTAGTGGATCTTATATGCATGGACAGCCAAATGGTGGATATACCAGTTTCACTATTTTTATAACTTTTCTATTTAAAGTTTTCATAATAAAGTAAAACAAAAAAATGAGTGTGGTTTAGTGGTAAAGTGCTTGTCTACCATGTTTGGGGTCCCTGATTTGATCCCCAGCACTGAAAATAAAAGTGTTTTCATAGTAAAGAGTTAAGAGGAGACCAAGAACATTTCCTGAGATTTCCAACATAGATCATTGGGATTTTGAACATTAAAAATGGTTTGATTACTGATGGCTCACATCTGTAATCCTAGCTACTTGGAAGGATCATGGTTCGAGGCCAGTCTGGGCCTTGAAGATGAGTCTTCATCTTCAAAATAACCAGAGAAAAATGGACTGGAGGAGTGGCTCAAGTGGTAGAGTATCTGCTTTGCAAGTGCAAAGCCCTGAGTTCAAACCCCAGTTTCACCAAAAGAAAAAAATAGATTTGACTTAATTTCATTTCCATACTATGTCTTCATACATAGTTCATCCAAAAGTCTTCCACCTTTATGAACTTCCTCTCGTGGAGCTCCGTGTTCTATGCCAGAGGACCATCAATCAAGAAGGAAAGAGTGTGAACAAACCTTAATTTGCAGTGTTTGCCTAGTGTTCTCCGTCTCATGTATAGACTGGAAAGTCCTTAGACCTCTAAATACGCAGAACTTGCCCGAGCCCTTCCAACCTCTTGAAGTACAGGGAGGAAAACTTCCCTTTCCCTGGCTCTTCCCTGCAAGGCAAAGACCAATGGGAACCGTGAGATGGTAGCTCAGTTCTGGGTCTCTTTGCTCTCACTCTGATTTCTGCCTAGGAGTAGAGAAGGTCCCCTCCCCATTTCTACCTCTCCCTCAATAAGCTTGCTAGAGAGGTTTCTCACTTGAGTCCTCTGCTTTTCATCTTGGGGCTGGTGGGTTTGTTAAGAGATGTAGGAAGCTACAGCCTAGCCTTGGGTCAAGCCACATTTCTCTAATGCACCAGCTTTACTTTAAATAAAATTGAGGCGGTATTGCAATTGCATCTGGCTTCTTGTGTCCTTTTTGGTTTGAAAACTGGAGGAGAGAATAACAATCAACTCCATTCAAACCTCCAGACACACACCAAGGACTTGAGAAAATGGTGGGGTGAGTATGTTCCTATAATAACCTCATACCAAGTTCCCAAGAAAATATGTGCTTGGAAGACTAAAGCCAAATGCAGTCTGGGGTCCATCTCATCAAATATCTAAGGCAGTTCTGGCTGCAAGTGATTGTGCACAACATAAACTGCACAAGATGGATGTCGAAGTTTCCCTTGAGCTCCAGCTTCAGAGTACCACTATATGTGATTAAACAAAAATCATAGTTTGCATCTGCAAAGTAAAATACTTTCATTTTCTGTTACTATCAAGCTTATAAATATGGTGGTCCCTAATAAGAAAAAAAACTAAAAATAATTTTTAAAAGAATACTTGAAAAAAGTGTCTGGAAAGGAGCACACAACTTTACAAGCAAGGTGACTATTTTAAAATGAACTTATTGTTTTAATACAGCTCGACTCAAAATCTCAATGAACTATTTTAGAAACTTCGCAAAATGTTTTTATTTTTTCCCCTTTACTTTTTATCATGAAAGGTTTAGAAATGCTAATTTTACTAATAATTTTCTTATAAAAATAATTTGAATTTTTCTTGGCAGTGATATTGAACAGGCTATCTTGGCAGTCAGGGTATTGAACTCAGGGCCTCACACTTGCCTAGAAATCTCTTTGACCCTTATCCCTAGTCTTTTAAGTTTGCTTTTCAGATAGGACTTCACACTTTTGCCTGAGAGCAACTTTAGGCTGCAATCCTCTAATCTCCACTTCCAGAGCAGCTAGGATTACAGGAGTGCGACACCAAGCCTGGCATTAATTTTGAAAAATTTCAAGAACAACCTTAACCTTTCAAAAAGATCCGGCCAGTCCCAGGTTCCCTGTCCTGGATGTGCTTTACAATGTCTATAATGCAATTTAACTTGCGCTCTCTTACTCTCTCTGACTCCAAAAAGGGTGAATAAGGCTCAGGGTAAGCATCTTTAGAAGGATCTCCTCCCACATCATGTTATATATTCCACAATGAATCACGTGTACAGGCACAGAATTCAGCTGTCTCACAGTTTGTTAGGTGGTTAAGGTGCTGACTGCCAGATCTATGGCAGCAAAGGTGTGGGGATTGCCTTTAAAATTAACCAAAATCCTAAGCGGTGGCAAAACAAAACTATCCTCAACTATATTTGGAGGAATTCATAGATATATCAAAGAAAATTAAGAAAAAGAAGAGTAATGAAGAGTGACTACTATCAGATATTAAAAATGCATTTCACAGTATGGTAAGAGAGCAAAACATGACCCCCTAATGGGATAAGTAGCCTACAAATAGCCCCTTATCATGTGGCTTTGGTGAGAGACCAGAACTTGCCTTAAACAGTAAGCATGAGCTCCTGACTTTGACGATTCTCAGCTCCCCTTGGTCACCTTTGCTAAGTCCTGTGGCCATACACACTGCAAACTGGCACAGATTCTTCTACAAAAAGTTGTGACTAGGTCATAGTCAATGCTTTTATTGATCTTCTTTCATAGTTTATAATCATATGGGAACAAATTCCTTTTGCACAGAGGCTTCTTCAACAGACATATTAGAAAAAGATAGACAATACTTGCAATTCAGGATAAGGAAACAAAACAAAACAAATTCAGACAAAAGAGTAATGGTCCTGGATATCATAGGGTTACCCCTGTTATCCCAGAAGACAGTCATCCTATTCAAAAATGTGTGTCAGTGGCCAGCCTTAAGGCTCCATGAGTGAGGGTCAGGAAAGAGAAAGGGTGAGTACAATGTAGGCTCCAGCAAACCAGGAGTGTGGGTAAGAGCTGGACTACCGTGGAGGCAGGGTCTGCAGTAAAGGAGAGATGTGGGAAGATGGCAGCTGTGTGGTAGTGTGCACAGCTTCTCCTGAGCCTATACCTCAGAATGTCTCTCTGTCCTTCTCTATATGTAGAGCTAACCAGAGAAATTTGTTCCCTTTTCCCTTCTCACCCAACTCATGAAAAGTTCTCTGCCCAAGAACAGACGGTGTCCATGGAAAGGCCTTCCCTCCACTGTGATCTTTTGAGGGCTTTGAGGGCAGATTTGAGGCTGAAGATGAGTGGAAGCTCACCTGCTTAGTCTGACAGAGTCATACAAATGATACACATGTGAGCCACAATGACGGTGTCCTTGGGGATGGCTGTGTGAGCAAGAACATGTCAGATGGCCAGTTGCAGCCTCTTTGGGGCTCTCTGTGTGAGCTGGGATTCTCTTAGCTGGGTTCCTGCCCCTAATCTCAGAGCTGCTCTCCTAGGATGAAGGAGGTGATTCAAAGGTATTAATCTATACAGTAGATTATTTTCTGCTGGTCTAATCAAAAGGAGTCTTCTCTTAGGAGTTTTTAGGAATGAAGAGAGGCCTCTGGTTACCATAACACCAGCACATGGGCAAGTCGTGTAGACTTACTCTTTCCTGGAGGCAGCACAAGACAACATGAAAGGGACAGTTAAGTCAGACTCAAAAAAATATGTCTAAGGACATTTTAGAGCAAAAGCATATTCCACACCTCTTGGCTAGTCTACTTCCAATCATCATATTCCCCAGGTAATGGCTTAATTTTTTTCTTTTCGAAGGCACTAGGTCTTAACAGTCTCTTTTAAAATTATTTCTTGGTGATGGCAGCATCTGATTTGTGCCTAACAAGAATCCACACCCAAATTAGATCTGTTGCTGTTAATTTGATCACCAAGTTTCTCATTTGCAAGGATTGCCCAATAACTCTTTAATACTCTACTAAGTCTAAAACAATTGTGTAACGTGATTGCGTGAGCTGACTGCCTTGCGTTTCATTATCCTGCAAGAAAATTTTTGCAGCATGCATTTTGAGCTAGGCTATACACTGGCATAAAAGACTCTGAGCATAGTGTTTTTCCATAGTTAACAAAAAGACCCTTTACAGAGCATGTATAGCCACATGCTATTGGCATTTTTGATAAAAGTGAAGGTGTGTGAAGGTGTGTCACTGTAATGACATTTGTTATAACAAATGTATTAAACCAATTCTTCTGTTACTCTAAAAATCCCTGTGTTCCATCTATTCATTCTTCCCTCCCTCTCCCAGAACCCCTAATCTTTTGTTCTGTCTCCATATTTTTGTGTTTTCCATAATGTCATATAATCAGGATCCTGCAGTGTAGCCTTTTCAGATTGTCTTCCTTTGCTTAGCAGTATGCAACTGAAGGTCTTCCATGTCTTTCTGTGGCTTGACGCTTCATTTATTTTTATTGCTGAATAATATCCCATTGTCTGGATGTAACGGTGTATTTATCCATCCACTTATAAAAGGACATTTTGGTGGCTTCCAAATCTTAGCATTATGAATAATGCTGCTATAAACATTGGTGTAGACATGACTTTCAACTCATCAGGATAAAGACCAAGGAGCACGATTGCTAGATCACACGGTAAGAGTAGGTTTAGTTTTGTAAAACTGCTGACTATTTTGCAATCTTATCACCAATGAGCTATTTTTTGTACATAGGATCTTATAATTCACAAAACACTTTTACCTATCTTAACTGTACCTGGTTCACAGGAAGACATATTTCTTCAAATTCATACTATCTTTTAGGTATGTTGTGAACTTTCCTGTACAATCATTCCTACAAAATAAAGGGTACCACTTATTCAGAACCTATTTGATGTACTGCATTTTTTTTTAGGGGCTCACCCAGTAGCTCAGGGTGGCCTCTAACTCACTGAGTAGCCTGAACTCATAATGGATCCTTCTGCCTCAACCTTTCCAGTGCTGGGATTACAGGTGTGGGCTACCATACTCATTTGTGTGTGTGTGTGTGTGTGTGTGTGTATGTGTGTGTGTGTGTGTGTGTGTTTATCTAATTTACCTTTCAGAACACCAGGAAAGACCGGTATCGTCATCCATATTTTATTCAAAAGGAAATTGAGACTCAGAGGAGTCAAAGATACTACTCAGGATGACAGCAGCCTGTTGTCATATCCTGGGTTTGTTGCACTCTACCACTTTACATTCTCCTGGTGGGAATTGTCACAGGTAAATTGTGAAAAGCTTCCAAAGTGGCAGGAAAAAAATGGGGAGGAGGATGGATTTCTGAGTGGCCTTTCTGGTACACTTTCCAAGTTATCTCCTCCTTTTATTATCTCTAGCTATTTTACAACTCTGCAAATTGTAGAAAACTAAAAATAATGCACACTATTCTTGGCCACAATTTCAAATTATTTGTGTCTAATAGAGGACAATGGATTAGGACCCTGTAGACAGGCTATCTTTTTTGTATCTAGTTGTGAATACTTTTTTAGCATTCCTTATCTGCCTATATGTGTGTGTGTTCACTTGAGGTGACTATAATGTCACTCATCAACCAGTGAGTTAAATGAGTTCCTTCACATATGTGGATTTTATATTTGTATGAGTAATGATTTTTATCCATAAAGTTATCTTTTAACAGAATGAACTTGCACATGTGTGAATATAATCAGAAGTAATGTTAATATTTATCATGGCTCCTTTGTTACTTAGGTATCCACAATATCAGCATATCCAAGATTTCCACCTTCCTAAGCCTGACTGGCTGCCTTTTGAGTCTGGTAATTGACATGGTCCTTTCCTCAGCTCGATTTCCATTGTGAGCACTCAATCATTTCTCATTTTCCCCTGAGATTTTTTTTTTCTCCTTTTTGGTAAAATTAAGATTCTCTGCTTATCACTACTATGGAAACAAGTTATTACTGGAAGAGGAATACACAATAACGGCCTAACTGAGAAGGGTCTAGAACTGAGTTTTCTTGCAATACCCTGACGTGGGACTGTGTGACAGGCTATGATGTGTTTTGTGCATTATTCAGGACACCAGTATCTCTTTGGGCCAGCTTCAGGCCATTCGTAATTTTGCTCTACTCTCACTAGGCAGATGAGAAGCATTGCCAAAATGCTTTCAGTAGAGCAGAAATTTGAAAATGTTGATCAAACTGATTATGAGAGTTATGAAATTTTACAGATTAAGAGAGATCTTAGAACTGGGCGCTGGTGGCTCATGCCTATAATCCTAGCTACTCTGGAGGCAGAGATCAGGAGCCAGCCCCAGGCAAATAGTTCCTGAGACCCTATCTCAAAAATAAACAACACAAAAATGGGCTGGCAGAGTGTCTCAAGTAGTAGAGTGCCTGCCTAACAAGTGTGAGTTTAAACCCTAGTACCACCATAAAAAATAAATAATAAAGAGAGATCTTAAGCAAAAACTTTCTACTCCCTTCATTTGGCAGATGTGGAAGTTGAGTTTCAGAGAAAATAAATGACTTGACCACAATAACACAGCTGATTGGTAGAAATAGAGCTGCACTTTCCTTATTCCTAGCTCAGCTCTCTTCCAAATACACATGGTACTTCAATAATCTTGGCCTTCAAAGACTCTAATTAGCTCTGTAGTTAAGGAGTAGCTATGGCATGCAGTGTTTTTCTGAACGTCTATGTCCATGTTCTTACGGAATCATGCAAATTGTAAAAGTTTTTTCTTTTATCCATTTGTGGGGGGAGAAAAAAACAAGGCAAGGTCAAAGGGAGCAAATTTAAATCACAACTTGCAAAAATGCATTTTAAGTTAATGCCAGATTTCCACCATCGTTCTCTGAAACTGGATTAGGTCAAATGACCACCATGCATCCCACCTGCTTCCAGGTATAAAAGCCCAGAGGGCTTTTCACTCAGCTTGCTGAAGTTGGGCAGAGGTTGGTTAATGGATGCTGAACACATATTTGTTTGTCTACATAATTCAATAGTTAATGACTCAGAAAACAGTCAATTATTAAGAGCCCTGCATTTAATATCCCTATTTTTCTAAGTCACGAGGAAGGTTTTGAAGGGAGCAACAAATAAAAGAGCCCTGACCTCATTTTTGGAAAACCTTAAGCTTAGACTACCTCTTGATGTTCAACTTTTCAAGTGTGCTATGTATGTATGTATTTACTTTTGGTGCTAAGGATAGAATCCAGAGTCTCGTGTGTTCTATCACTGAGATATCCCCCAGCTGGAAGCAAGTGCTGCTTAATGCAGCCACCTGGATCCTAATCCTCCCATTTGTAGAGAGGTACATTTAATTGGAAAGAAGTACATTTAATTGGAACTGGCAGTGGAAACCAGTGTAATCTAAGAAGTAACAAAGACCTGAATGATGTATGATTCCCTCCTCTCTGATCCTGAGGCTATCATTCACTGTTTGGGGGTTGCGTCACTAGGTATCCCCTTCATTTACATACTTCAGTGCCAACCCCATACAAGTTTCCCATGTAAGAAGTGTGAAACCAGAAAGTTCTTGCTTCTGTTAATGGCATCTAATGTGAATTTTTAACATCAGGAGTCATGAGTTTCTTTCCCCTCTGCCATAAGTTACCAAGCAAACCAGAATCCCTTGGAGATGGTGACATATCCAATGAACTCAATAGTAAAGCCCTTGCTTCCTGAGACTTTTAACTCCAAAGAGTAATGGTTTGTTTAATAAGATAATATCTGTGCCTACCTGTGAAACAACTCTTAGTTTTAGGTAAGTGGAAGATGATGGGTGACTTAAATGTTGTCCAAACACATTATGCTACTTACCACAAACTCAGTAAGAGTGGGAGGAACTCAGCCATGTGTGTCCTCCTTGCAGACTCATGCAGAGATGCCTTGTGTCATTGGGGAAGTGAGTAACCTGCTGGGCAGCCATGCTGCTCACAGGTCTGTGCTCTAGCTATGGGCAAGTGCCCATCTCCTGCTGATGACATATGATGCCCCATCATCAGCCAGATGGGAAAGGGCCTGAGCACACACAAATAATCTAACCTGAGCTGTGGGAGGTGATTAGGAGGCTGGGTGGGGATCTCAGTGGGGGTGTGCCCTAAATAGGAGTTCAGAGCATGAAAGATGGGGTTGAGGTTGGCATGGGTGCTTCTTCATCATCAGCCCCACCCTCAGTCACCACCACTCCCATGTCTGTGCTGAAGTCCTTTCCAATGTCATACAATTCTCTCTGTGTCCACAATAAGTATCAGGGGTTCAGGAGAAGAAAAACTTGCTATACATAAAAAGTACGATATTTTTAGAGATAGACTCATGTAATTGGATGCCTTTTTAGGGTTTTTTTTCTTCTTCTTAGTAGAGAATGTTCAGAGTCAGAGTGGATCCAGTGATGCTTCTCCAGTTAGCTCAGGAGGTTCAGAGAGTGTTTAACACCTTTGAAACTGTATATGAAATGCTGTGTGTAGGAGTTACCCTTGGTCTAGAGTCTAGGGACCAAGGGAACCTGGCCTTTCAGATCATGACAGAAAGAATCCTGAAAGGTCACTACATGAAGCAGATGTCAGCTAACACATGACCTTGTGCCTGGCCTTTGGCTATTTACCTTGTCCAGCACACACTTCCTGTCCCATCTCAGAGACAAGTAGTCAGACCATCTCAGTCCCGTGGGCCTGCTGTGACCACAGCCTGAACCCAGAATCAACTGTATGAGCCAGCACCCTAGGCCATATTCCTTTAATAAAGTCATACTCAGGCAGCAAGCAGAGGAACCACTTTGATGGAGGGACACAAGCAGGTCCCCAACTGTGGCAGGTAGTGGCTAAATCACACTTATTCTGTCGAGGATCTAGGAGAAAATACTAGTAGGAACTGTACACTGAGTTCCAGTCAGCATTCTGCACTGGCCAGCAAAATGAGCATTGAGCAATTCACCTTCAGGCATTTATTTCAAGTTTCCCAATCTGTAGAATGGGGATGCTGGACTGGATTCCTGAGACCTCTCTGACCAAGGAGCTGACTTGGTCTCTCCAAGCTCCATGGCGTGGCCTTGACTGCAGAGAAGAATTTGGAAACATCTGGTCTTTTACCAGAAGCCTGTTTATTTTTCTATCTTTAAACACCAAGCTATATGTTTTAAGGCAGATTTGATTTTTTTTCAACCTACAGTTGTATAAGCAACATCCAAGAGGAAAAGCAACACTTATGGGCAACATCAAGAATTTAGTAACAAATTCAGGCATGATAGTACATGCCTATAATCCCAACTGAGGCTGGAGGATCACAAGATTGAGGTCAGTGTGGGCTATATAGGGGCAGACTGTCTAAAAAACAACAGCAAAACAAAACAAAAACCAAGGAATCAAATAAACAATTCAGTGATAAGTTCTTCTGCTTATTAGGGCAGAAAGAGCAAAAATCAAAATATTTTGGATTATGATGGGGCACCACTGTAAAACTGCCCTGCAGTTTCTGGTTTTGCTTGTTCATAAATCTCCATTCCACCCCCAACTTTCTGATCTGCTCTTAGCAGATGGTATGCATATAGATTTTTGACTCCTCAGCATACAAACCTTAAAGTGTCTGAATTGTTGCTTTGGTGTATTAATACCCTTACTTTGGTCTCCTGATTTTCTTACTCCAGGTTCAGAGGAAGCATCCCAGTCCTTGGTCTACCCTGGATTGCATCCTTCTAGCCTCCCCTTCTTCCCTGGATGTCTCACCTATGATGGACCCTTCCATCCTTTTTCCCACTTTCTCCTCCTGGACTCCAATTTATCTTTCTCATGAGATTTTTTTCTTCTTTCAGATCTTCTCTGATATTTTACACCAGTTTTCACTGCTCTCTTGGCCAGTTTAGTCACCTATTAATGTTTTTCTTCCCTCCACAACTCGAAACGCTTGGTATAAGTAAGTTTCACGCATTACTTCTATTTCTTTTGTCTTCTTCTTACCTCTGTAGTCTGGATGGTCACAAATCATCCTGCAATTGCTCTCTTAAGAAAGAGGCTGCTCTGTGTCCTCTGTCTCAGCATTTGATATATCTAAGTGCAATGCAGAGACAGTACTTAGCTCCATCACACCCTTACTACCAAACATTGCCCATGACTTGGAAATAGCTTAGTGAATCTTTGTTAAATGCTGACACTCTTTCCCCTCCAAATACTTCTTAGCCATCTATCCTTCCACATGCCCTGTTCCTTTTCCTCATCCCAGAGTGCCTTGTCTCACCCCACATGGTCGTAACACTATTCTGGTTTGCTTCTTCACCTCCAGTTCATCCCGCAGAGCGGTAGATCACTTGAATCTTCCTCATGATTCACCTATACCTCCCCATTGACTGTCACTCCAAGCTCAATCTCCTTAACTGGTATTTTAAAACCATAATTAATTCTTATAAAAGTAATAGATGCACAAGTTGAAACATTTAAGCTGAATGGAAAAGGTATGAAAGGTAAATCTCTCTCCCATCCATCCTCCCAGTTTTCTTTCCCACAATCACTGGTAGTAGTTTCTGATCTATCCTTGTGAAGCCATCTAGTACTATGCAAATACATCATGACTAGACTACAGCTCACCACTGTGCCTGGACCCCTGTTTTGAATCCCAGCCAGGGCTGTGGTCCTATTTACCTACTGAATGTTTCTTCCAGACCTGGGCTCTACCATATGTGACTCCCAAGTACTAGCTTGCAATTTGTTTCAGTCCACAGGGCCTGAAACTAGCTTTACTCTTAGTAGATTGTCTGGACTTCTAGTAGCTGTGACCAACTGTGAGGGGTTGTGCTACCTGTTGACCTGGCTAATGGGAATGAATGCTTCTACACTATCACTTCATTGTTCAACTTTATTTCCCAAGTCCAGGTGTGACCACTCTTTAAGTGATACACAGGAATGATTTAAGAAATTCTTGAGGGTCTTGACAGCTAATGTACAATATGAACAATGATATAATCAGGATATAGAATGCCTAATGGCATTGTAGCCAGAGAGTATTTCTCTGTATAAATCCAGGGAGGATAGCCACTCTGAGAGCTGGTCTGCATTTGACTAGGCACTAATGATAGCTTTATTTGGAAAATATCCCTGTAAAGTTATTGTAGTCTTAAAAACTGCCTTTGGGGAATGTATAAATTAATGCTTTACCTAGATGCAAAGTACCTTATATATATTATATATATATATATATATATATATATATAAAATTAGATAAAGATTTAATACTAATTATCTAACATTTACATTTATTTCTTTAAACAGCTGGTTACTTAAAAAGTGTTTCTTTGTAAGCTGAAGTCCTGCTAGCTGGTACCCTTCAGTCTTATTTTCCAGTGACTTCTCTGGCTGCCTCTTAAGAAACTTCTGACATGAGACTGAAGGGGAGAGATGATGGGGACAGTGTAACCAATGTACAATATAAGTCTAATTGGGGTTGTCACAATGAAACCCCCCCATGCCATGAATATATCCTAATAAAAATTTATTAAAAAAAAAAGAAACTTCTGACATGAGCCACAAGGTTGGCTATTGCTCATTTACATCTTTTCCCTATAACTTAAGGAAATCTCAACCTCATGAAGCCAAAGATACTCTATTCTTATTCCAAGCGGTCCAAGTTATACTTGACCACTCAGAATAGGTTTACATAGGTTCTTTCAAGATGGTGTCATCTCTCTTAAGCTTTGGGACAGAATGTTGTCTCTGCCATATTATTGGTTATAATATCTCATATGTAATTTCTTAAAGCATTGATTTAAAAATCACACAAAATGGTGCCTCGTCCAAGTCCAAATATATTTATGAAAACAGAACAAAGATTAAAGCATAGATAATTCTTTTGTCACATACTGGTCCTCTATTGTCAGAGGAACTCAGAGGATGGTTCCAGAAGACAGTTTCTTTGAGAATTTTATCTTGATGGCCCAGATCCTGTAGTTTCTTTGTTTGGAAGGAGCTGCAATGGAAAGGAGGACTTGAATGAAGTCTTCCTGGTTTGGGAGCTAGGGCTCTGCTATAGTCAGGGGGAGAACAAGTATACAGGAGTGGGCAGGGCCTGGCCACTTGGCAATAGTTACTTCTTTTTTGCTCCAGGAGGAGGCTGAGGTTTTCTGCTGGGGGTTTGAGGCAGTGAGGGTAAAAAATCTGGGTCTGAGCAACTGTTCACTGAGAAAGATTTAATAAAAAGGTGAAGACAGGCAACATCCTCTTTACAGACTTACCATAATTTCTAGAATGAGAAGACCTAGAAAACAGAAAGGAGGTGGAGGTGAAGACCCAAACAAATCAGTGCTCTCATGGGATATGTGGACATTACACTGAATTACAGTTGGTGTGGTTGCAGCTGGAGAAAACACTCAAAGGCAAGGAGGCAGGTAACTGGAGCAGGTAGGACCAACTAAATCCTTTAAAAAAGGCCTCAGCACGTACAGGAAATCAATGTGAGTCAATGCCCTGTATAGCTATCCTTATCTCAACCAGCAAAAACCCTTGTTCCTTCCTATTATTGCTTATACTCTCTCTACAACAAAATTAGAAATAAGGGCAAAATAGTTTCTGCTGGGTATTGAGGGGGGGAGAGGGAGGGGGTGGAGTGGGTGGTAAGGGAGGGGGTGGGGGCAGGGGGGAGAAATGAACCAAGCCTTGTATGCACATATGAATAATAAAAGAAAAATGAAAAAAAAAATAAAAAAATAAAAAAGGCCTCAGCAAGTAGTTCCTAGGCCTTTTGATTTCACAGAAAAACAACATGAAAATCATTGTTAACTGACTCTAGTAATGTATTTTTAGTTTTCTCAAAAAAAAAGGATGTTAACACAACTAATTTTATTTTTTTCTACCAGAAAAAACAAATGAAAATGACTCATTCTTGAAACTGAATGATTCAGTTTTATTTAAAACAACAACAACAACAACAAAAAAAACCCCCCAAAACTCAGCATATTGTCCTAAGTTTTCTCATTGTGGAGGGTCACTTTTAATGAATTGGTTCACAGATTATCGAAAAGCTCTGAAACATGTTTGAGATAGTAATATTTATCATCTTCAGAGAAATTCATGTTGGTGGTAATTCCATTGCAACACAAAAATATCTCAGTCAGACATTATTTATTGAGTCATCCCGTCAGCAGATTAAAAAAAAAAAAAAAAAGGCCTGATCCCTGCTTTGGAAAGCTAACGAATACAACATGTCCTGATCATTTACAGATAAATATTTACAGATAAATATTTATAGATCCAGTACAAAGGGAATACTTCAGTACTGAGAGCATGTGGAGGCGTAACCAGAAACTGTAGTGTTAATTCAGGGAATAGTCTTGCTCCTTTTCAAGAAAGGGCTGAACCAGAAGCAGAGGGCTTAGAAGAGAACATGAAGGTAAATAGATGTAAATAGCCCCAACTCTCCTGCCCCTGAGGTTAAATGCCTGTTTCTATTTGATTCTGGTCTCCATGTGTTTTTGATTAAAAATTTCATTGGAGAGTCTGGTTGTTGAACTCATCAGCTGTGGATGACTGGACTTTGTGCCAGCTTCTCTGGTCCAGTTAGCTTTGGTTGAAAGGGGCATTGTGGACCATGAAAAGCAAATATGGCTGACATGTCCACTTTAGCCCATGCTTTGGGTTCCCACCAAAAGAGACTTCTTGGTGATTTTCAAAGAAGGCCACATGGGTTGAACAGCCACCCCAAAATCTGCCTCACATTCTGAATTAAGTTTGGCTCATCTGAACTTGTCCATAGCTCCAGGGTTGAAGGAAGACTGAGTTGAGTTTTAAATGTAGAAGGGTTTATGATTTGGTAACTTTTCTGAGTGCAAGAAAACTTCTAAAAAATGACTTTAATTTTTTATATTTCTTGATTACATTGATGACTTTTCTTCTAACGGTCAACATTTTTAAGTGAAAATATTTCTATTTCCCCTTTTCTCAATAATTTCAGTTATTTTGCTTCACAGAATAACTGAAAGAGATTGAAAACAGAACATGAAAAAAATCTGCAGTCATCATCTAAACTATTTGTAAAAGATTATTAGAGTATCCAAAAATAGGAGTATATTGAGAAACAAAGCAGAATAAGAACAAAATATGGTATATTCAGTTTAGTAATTAGAACTTTTGGTTGCATTGATAGACTAAAGTGATTTTTGACTTTGGCAAAAAGCAGAATATATTATAGTGGGCTTCCATGGGAGATAGTTGGCTACCAAAATCTGAGGAAGTTCAAGTCCCTTATATAAGAGCATAGAATGTTTCTCGCTCATACCTTAAATCATCTCTAGATTACTTCTATGACAAGGGGGAAAAGTCTGTGTATATGTTTGGCATATATACAACTTTTTTCCCAAAATTTTTTGAGCCACAGTTGGTTAAATACAAGGATGCAGGACCTGGAGATGCAAAACCCACTATATACTGGATTGCTCATAGAAACCAAAGATGAGACTCAGGAACATCAGAACCTAGTTGCAAACACAGTCAGGATCTTCTGAGTGGTCTTCATGTGGCAAGATCCACTTCTGGACTAAATAACAATGGCCAGATGTAATAAAATGGCTGCTTCCAGTGGAATGTATGTACAGAGAGAGGAGGGTAGAACAGGAAGAGGGTACTGTTCTCAGAACAGTATATTAACACAAAAGAGATAAGTCCATCTTTTTGAAGAAACAAGACAGCTAGTGGAAATGGCTTGTCATGCTTTTCTTTTCCTTTCCCTCCCTTCTTCGCTCTCTCCCTCTCTTTCTTCTTTCCTTCCTTCTGAGACAGGTTCTCTCTATGTAGCTTGAACTCACTATTTGTCCAGGCTGAACTTGCCATCCTCCTACCTCCGCCTTCCAAATCCCTTCTGGGATTACAAACTTGTGTAACCATAAGAGGGTTGTTTCCTGGGCATTTAGAAATAATCAAAATCATTTTGCTTCTTGGACATTTAGAAATAACCAAGATCAGTTTCAAGGGTCAAGTACTCCAATTAGAAGGAAAAATTTCTTCATGAAGGGAAAGTATTTAAAGGTGTATCAACAAATAGCAATTGGTTAAGCACATTACGTTAGTAATGTGCAATGCTTTATTACTAATATTCCTTGTGCAGTCATTGCATACAAAGTATCCTCCTAGATTCTGAGACACAGGGAGGGAGTTGCGAAGGTGAATAGGCCTCCGACCTCAGGGAGTTTACAGGTTAGTCATCTGCATAAAGTAAAACAACTACAATTACAAGGTCAGATCAAAATAAGGATTTCATCACTTGTTACAAAGCAAATCACGGACTCATTACCATTATTTCCTCTAAAAAAGGATCGTTGATCTTTTATTTTTTTAAAAAAAATTTATGCTCTTTATGGTGTATCACCAACAATTCTTGCTCTGAACTGAGTTTGCAGTCAGCCTGAAGATGTCCTTCACCACATCCTTCATAGGGATCACAGACTGTCTCCTGGCTTTAGCTGAAGGTTTCCCATTGAAATTTTCTGCTTCTCACTGGATTTTTTAGGGAGGGAAAAGACCAGCAAAGACAGGAGAAGGTAAGTTAATTTTTATGTGATGTAAGGATACTTTCATTTATTATTTTAATAATTATTTTTGAAACTTGGTTTTTAAAAACTTGGGGGACTGAGAGAGGAGGTTGGGGGGATTACCAGTAGGTGGCGCATGTCTCTCCCAAGATTAGAACGTTTTGCTCTCAGCCAGGAATTCCGGAGGGACTGAGGGTGACTATGCCTGCAGTCACTGGAAGTGACATTTGATCTCCAATACTTCCATGCTCAGTCCATGAAGTCACAAGTTCCACCCTGTTGCATAGGCCATCACACTTCTGCATTGTCACTTAAAAGACTTAAAAGACTTCATTATTTTCATACTTGACCCAATCCTCATTTCCCCAACCCAAGTCACCCTGTAGACCCCTATATAGGTGATCAAGCCTTGAGTGTAGAGCAAAATTAAGTCCGTAGGCAGTTGTAGAGGAAGCTTCGAAAAAGCAATGGGACTTTATTATTTTTCAGCTGGTCAGCCCTTTGGTGACAGAGGTTCCCTGTCCCCCATGGCGTTGGCCTGAGCGTCCGCTTGGGGTAGCAAATGACGGAACGTAAATTTATCCGCTTGCAGCAAACCTGTGGTTCCTATATCCCACAGGGGCAACGAGAAGCAGCACAAGGACACTTTGATGGTACCTCAGACTTAAGCCGTGACCTACTGGCTTGCTGGATCACTGGTTTCTAAACTCTCCCTGGCGCCACCCAATTTAGGGCTCAATCAGCCATAGCCAGACTCTCCCCCTTACATGACAAATGTATTCTGTGCACCATAAAAACGACCCTTTTCCCAGCTCCCTCCTTTGTATTTATTAGCCTGGAGTCTGGTCCCAGGACTATACAATGAAGGTTGGTCACCATGGAGTAGAGGGCGACTAGTTCAAGTCCATCTCCACCTCTGACTGCAGGGGTGACCTTAGATAAGCTTAACTTTCTTTGTAGAACGAGTACAGCAATATTTCCACTTTGAGGTTCTTGGATTTAATGATATAATTTATGTAGACTACCTAGCCCAGCGCCTGGTTCATTGTAAGTTGCCTAAATACCAGGAGGCGTCTGTGGAGCTAGCCCCACAGTAAAAAACTGCCTTTTTTTGTTGCTGTTGGGGGTGGAAAGTCTGGGTCAAACAGCCAGAAAAACCCTCCTCGACGTGGGATCTCACTGTATTTCGAATCCCATCCCTTGCCTCGCCGCCGATTTCTCAATCCCTATTAAAAACCCTGGTGCCCTGGGCAGAAATATGGGGACCCAAGGGTTCGGCACGTATCTGCAAGCCCCCCGAGCGGGGTGGATTGCGGGGCTGGGCGCGGGGGAAGGCCGGGGCTGGACAGTCGGCGTGGGGGAAGGAGGAGGAGAGCGCAGGCGGCGGAGGAGGGGAGAGCGGCGAGAGGAGGGCGCGCGCGGGAGGAGACACATGCGCGCTGCCGCCGCCGCAGTCCTCCGCTCCCCGGACAGGAAAGCTGTAAGCCCGAGCCGCCGCCGCCTCCCCGGCCGTCCTCCACTCCGCGCGCCGACCCGCAGCCTCCCCCCGCTCTTTCGCGTCTTTCCAGGGAGCACTGCAGGGACTCGGCCCGGACTGCCGTCTTCCTGCCGGGGAAGCCTGTGACCCCCCCCCCGCAGGAGCGGCGGGGCGGGGTGGGAGGGGGGGCGCCCGGGAGAAGATGGCGACGCCGGGAAGCGAACCCCAACCTTTCGTCCCTCCGCTCTCCGTAGCTGCTCTGCACCCACATCACCATCCCCACCACCACCACCACCACCACCACCACCACCACCATCACCACCACCACCACCAGCACCACGGAGGAACCGGAGCCAGCGGCGGGGCCGGTGGCGGTGGTGGCGCCGGCAGCGGGGGCTTCAACCTGCCCTTGAACCGGGGTCTGGAGCGCGCGCTGGAGGAGGCGGCCAACTCTGGGGGCTTGAACCTCAGCGCCAGGAAATTGAAGGAATTTCCTAGGACCGCGGCCCCTGGGCACGACCTCTCGGACACGGTGCAGGCAGGTGAGAGAGGGCGGAGGGGCAGCAGGCGGTGGGTGTTGGGGGCTGTGTGTGTCCAGCTGTCGTGCTTTCCCCGACGCGATGGCCAGTCTGAGACCGGCCACGCTGGGGGGTTCTTCGGGCTCGTGCTCTCCCGAGTAGGCGCGTGGGAAGCGGGTTCTGCAGAAGGCACGGTGGCCCGTAGAGCTGTGCCAGGAGGAATGCGCCGGGCCACTGCGCCCGCGAGCGTGCGGGTCCCACCTTCTCCGCCCTGCGCGCTGGGGAAGTGGCGGCCGGCTGGGACCTGTGGGCGGGCGTGCACTGCGGGCGCAGTGGAAGTGGGAGGTTGCGTGCGGCCGTGCCGGCTTCCTGGGTCGCGCGCGCAGGGCCGGGAACGCGAGCGCGGACTACCGCGTCTGCGCCCCCAACCAAGTCGGATCATTGCATCGAAGCGTCGCATCCTGGTGGGGAAACCCAGACAAAGGTGGCACGCCCTCCTCCGACCCCAGGGCATCAGTGCAGAGCCCCTCGGGCCCCTCGGCGACAGCACAGAACAGTCCGGCAATTTGGTGCTGTCCGCGAGGAGGTGCAGAACCTTCGTCTTCCTGCGCCTGTGCGAGCAAAGAGCCGCTGCGATTGTCGCGAATCCGAGTCTGCGGTCGCTTCGGAAGCGATCGGCTCCCTCCTCCCTTGCCTTTCGCCCACCGCCCACAATGTTTGGTTCCTAACACCTGGACTACCTGGTTCTCTGAACCCGACCTTTGCTGGGGCCCTGGAAGGGAAGCATGGCACAGTAAATGAAAAGTAATTAAAGTGAGCCGGTTTTCCTGTGTGAGCTCGGCAAGTTGTAACTCGCGCCAATAAGCAGCCAGCTTTTTCAAGTTATGTCATGTGTTGACATATTTCAGAGACGTCTGCTTTCTCTTTGGTAGTTGGAGTTGTGGGAGCCGGATCCATAAACAGGAAGGAGGGTGGTGGAATGGGACTGGGGCCTAGGGATCAGCACCGAACTAACCATCTGCTTCCGCTCCTTGGGGGATGACTGGGGGGGACCGTTTGTATCCTGGCAGGCGCCCAGCCTTTCCTAGGAGAGTGGGTACCCCATTTTGGAGCCACTGCCCAGACTTCTGTCTGGCCACCGCCTCCCTGGACCGAGTGTTAGGTCTCCCAGCTTCCTCTTACAGAGGATGAAGGGGGCGGGACAAGGGAGCAGGCAGTGGCTTTAGGAGGCTAGGTTTTCAAGTGCTCACCCCCTTAATTCAATAAACATTTATCTGGAGACCTAATGAATATTTTGATAGAGTTCTGGGTTCTCTGGAGGCAAAAAGCTGTTTCCCAGGTCATTAAACTTTGATATTTGGAGTTAGAGATTGTCAGTAATGGTTAAGAAAAAGGGAATTTCCAGAGTTGAGGTCTGAACAGCTGGGGAGACTCTTGTGTTATGACCTCTTAGTTACATCTTCTCAAGTAGAAGTTATTTCAAGAATTGCCTGAATCATTACTTTAAAAAATATGTTATTAAACTGTACTTCCCTTCTGCCATATAGTTTACCATGAATTGTGGAATGGCTGTGTAGGACTGCAGAAAATAAAGACAGTCTGACCAGTAATATTTGTTTGTACAGTTCATAGGGGGAGAGGAGGGGAGCTCAGAGTTGCTCCTCTAGGTAGGTGAACTTAATGTGTCTGCTTTGTTGGCGTTTCATTGAGACCAGTGATTTATAAAAGTAGGAACCTCATCCTTCAGTTGTGACCTTGCCATGTGAGGTGCATGTTTAGAAAGGTTTGCTTCTCTTGGCTTGTTCATGGCCAGTGGAGGCTATAGGTTTTCAGATTTTTAATTATGAGTCTTCCTTGCACATGTTTAATGCTCAGAAAATTCTAACTAGTTAAAATTCAGAGGCTCCATGCGAATTCCTCATGAAAAATACAATATTTTTGTATATTGTACAAAAAGTACAAAGGGCAGCAAAGAGATGTTACCTAACTTTGTAGGACTTAAGACAACCCAATAAAGAGATAAGAGTGTTCAGTGCGGCCATGAAATTTGAATTCCCAACCATGTTAAAGAGTTGATTCTGAAAAACATCTTTGATTCAGATTGCTGGGGGCATGGTTCATGTGATAGAATTCTTGCCTAGCAAGCACAGGCCCCTGAGTTCAAACTCCAGTACAGCCCCTCCTCCCCTAAAAAAATCTAAAACATTTAAATGCTGGAGGTGTGACTCAAGTGGTAGAGCTTGTGCAAGGCCCTGAGTTCAAACCCCAGTACCACCAAAAACAAAACAAAAACATCTTTAACTCAGGTCAAAAGCTGTATAAACCCCATGCAATTCTCTTTGTTCTAAAGAACTATTTAGTTGAGCACTGATCCTTATTTGGAAGAGCCAAAAAGCAAAAATAAAGTAAGGGTTAAAAATGACTTCCAGTGTGCACTGTTGACATTTCCTACATATAAAGAGTTTAGAAGAGTTGAAAGTTTGAGTAATAATATATTTGGTAAAGATAGTGTTTTTTCCTGGGCTCATACTTCATTTACAGAATATCTTCTAAAGTCAGAATGTCCTATGAAGATCCTTAAAGTCCTTTTCATAAATTCTGCTAGTCAGAGAGTGACAAGCTTTTTCTCCCTGTTAAGTTGTATGATACAGGCCATTTGGTTTTTGCCTTGTAAAAAGTAACTCTTCTGGCAGCCACCTGTGCAGATCTGTACTCTTAGGCAATGTAGCATATCTGAACAGAGTTGAAAACCAAGATGTAAATACAGAAATGTAGAGACCCTGAGCTGCTAGTGAAAGTCCAAGTTCTGTCACTCAGATGCATACACTTTAGTCATAGGAACAAATCTCTCAGGGTCTCACTTAAAGTCTATTAATTGACTTGCATTTTAGTCAAAATGTGTTTTGTTGTGAGATTCTAGTCTTTTAGCAGGTCAGAAGGGGGAAGGTGTAGTGGCACAGGTGGCATGAACCGAAAGGTCACTTAGGTCCCTTACTATATGTGCTGTCGTCTCACTCAGTCCTCACTTGGGAGCATAGTCATATCCTCACTTACAGGTGGGGAGACTAGGATGGAGTGAAATCAGGTAACACTCTGAGCTCTTGTTCTGGAGCATGTTGTGTTCAGCAGAGGGAATGGGTGGAGAGCTGCAGAATCTAGGAGACTTTCTGAAGGTTCATTCAACCATCATTCATTCTTCAGGTACCTTCTGAGTGTTACTCCATGCACTTCAGGGTACAGCAGCGAACCAAGGAGAACTCCTGTATCCCCTCCTATGAAATTTTCACTCTAGTTGGATGGAGGGATGGGGAGATAAATTAAGAAATTGATTTTGCATGGTGAGTAGGAGTTTTAGGATGGATGTAATATCTTTGTTTAATAAACACACAGACTGATTCCTGTGGACTTGAGCTAGCTTGTAACAAGTTAGTAATAAACATTAAACTGAAGCAAAGAAAGAGGTATACAAATAAGCATATCAGTAAAGCAACCTTGTTTTTCTAGTGTTGATTTATTAAGCAGTGTCACTTCAGATGGAGAAGTTCAAAAAGGTGTACGACTGAAATAAAGTGGATTCAAATGAGGAGTAGGAAAAGAAATCTGAGGCTGACTGCATGAGGTTCTAGAAAATAAAAAGAATGCAAGTTCTTACACTTGACCTTGGGAACACTCATGGAAAAGTTGATATTTGTTAAGGAGCGGATGGAGTGTATCATTGTCAGTATCTTTTTGAGTTGGCTGTAAGCTGGAAAGACTGAGAAATGAATAGCTTATCTAGGCAGGAGTACAGAAATGTGATATAAAAAATAACCATTGAATATGTGTGTGTGTGTGTGTGTGTGTGTGTGTGTGTGTGTTTTCTTTTTTTAGTAATGGGAATCCAGGGCCTGGTGCATGCTAGGCAAGTGCTTTGTCACTGAGCCACACCCCTAGTCCTGAATGTACATTTTTTATGCATGAGTGTGGAGTTCTGTAGATGGTAAGTGTAAGATGGGAATACATAAGAAGCTAAGTAACAGCTCCAGGAAGCTGAGGCAGGTGAAAGTGAGTCTCCAAGTGGCATTGGTAGGTGTTATGTGCAGAACTCAGAGGAAAAAGTCATTTTTGTGAAGCTGGGTAGGACTTGGAAGGGGGTTTGCAGGTTGGATAGGATTTGGTAAGGAGATGTCTGGAAAGACGGTTGTATGTTGTGGAGTGAGAAACTGTCACTGAGAATCTTATGAATAAAAGGAAAGAGGGCATTTGAACCTGTCCTCTGGTCATGTCCCCTACCTTCTTCCTGTTGTACAATGGGTGACAGAGCGTAGGGCTTTTGTTGGAGGACTCTGGAGATGACTGGGCCTGGGACTTGTTGGCTGTGGCACTAATGCCATAGTCTGTCTGAAGTAGCTCTCAAATGCCTGTGAAGATTCAAAGACTGAAGGCTGACTTCTCGCACCACACTCCCAGCCACTGGCCACGGAGTCCTTGGATATTAGGACTCTTTAGTTACCGGAATTTGCACAGCTCTTTTTAAAAAAAATTTTTTTTTTGGTTGCATTGGGGTTTGAACTCAGGACCTCCCACTTGGTAGGCAGATGCTCTTACTGCTTGAGCCATTCCACCAGCCCTTTTTGGGGGATGGGTTTTTCCAGATAGGGTCTCTTGAACTATTTTGCTTAGGGCTGGCTTTGAACTGTGATCCTCCTGATCTCTGCCTCCGAGTAGCTAGGATTACAGACCTGAGCCACTGGCACCCAGCTTGCACAGGTCTTGATAAACAAATCTGTCTACTTTTAGCCCTGCATGGTAGAACATGGCTGTACTTCCAGCTACTCTGGAGGCAGGAGGATCTCAATGTCAGGTCAGTCTGGGGAAAAAGCTAGGGAGATCCTGTCTCCGAAACAAAATTAAACAAAAGGGATGGGGGTGTGGATCAAGTAGTAGAGTGCTTGACTAGCATGCTGGAGGCCCTGAGTTCAATTCCCAGTACTGTGTGTGTGGGGGGGGGGGTGGGATTTACCTTTGATAACATGTTCTGTTCTGTAATTTTGGCTGTAAAGATTTTTCGCTATGAACTTTTGAAATCACATGTGTTTTCTTAAAAACCCATTTTCTTTTAGAAGTATATTCAGTTTGGAATTATTTTTCTGCTACTGAATTAAATTTGTCAGTTACTGATGTAATTGTCACTTCTTATGGTAGTCACTATCATAAATGCCTTCATGAGTACTCTAAATTCTTACCCATTCATGAACTATTAACTATCTCCTTTTCCCTTTCTGTTAATATTTTGTCTACTGATTAATTTCTTCCTTGTTAAGTTATAGAGGACGTCTGACATTAAAAGTTTTTAGAACTTGCTGGGCTTCTGTGGCTCACGCCTATAATCTTAACTACTCAGGAGGATCATGGTTCGAAGCCAGCCCAGGCAAATAGTTCTTGAGACCCTATCTCAAAAAAACTCAACACAATGGTTCTTTTTTCCATACAACCATTGTGACTCAGTGCATTGGTGGTTCTGAATCTTGTCCAGATATGCTCTCAGGTGTGTCTTGTATGGCAGAAATCATCACCAACATGTGTGCTGCTCTCATTGCTTGCAGTATAGGCTGCTTTATTGAAAAGGCAAGAGCACACAAATTACACTTCTAGAACAGTAGCTTACATTTGTAGGCCAGGAAGCCTTTGGGAATTTGTGGTTTTATAGAAGGAAAGCCCAATGTTTGGCCTTCATCATTGAACTGATTCTACCAGACAGTTTGTCAGTCACTGTAACACTCTTAATTGATTTTTTGGTGGGTGTGTATTCAGCCAAAATTAGACATACTCTACCATTTAGCAGTTTTTATTTTAATGATTGAGTTTTTTTTTTTTTTTTTTCCCCTGAGTTGCTGAAGCAAACTGAAGTTTTCCATTTAGAGGGTAGAGAAGTCTACTTCCTTTGCCTTGTCTGTCCTTCTGGAGTGTGCACAGGCTGTTTCTGTCCTGTTAACTCACATTCATTATTGCTTGTTTAAGTAGAAGTTGTTCCCGCTTTGTGTGTACTTTGCCTCCCCCTCCTGTTTTCCATATATATAAAGTCTTTCTAGAAAAATGTTTCAGCTGGGCAGCGTTTCCTGACTGTTAGTATCTCCATGATCATCTCCCAGGTGTGGTGTTGCCTATTCTCTTCCAAAGACTTGGTAAATCAATGAAAAGGCAGAAATGCTATTCTCTTTGCTTAAGGTGCTTATGGGCTCATCAAGCCACAACCCTGGAGCTTTTGTTTAAGCCTCATAAAAACCTGCTTGTGAGGGAACTTTGCAGATTTTGTTGAGCTTTTTGAAAAATTGAACTTCAGCCTGAGAGAGGTATCAGATAAACCTGATCTGGTCTTAGGTGTGATAATGCCACCAACTTGCAAACTCTTTCAGCGATTTGTTAGTTGTTAGGATTAGGTGATTTGCAGTTGATTGTGATGACTGTTTCAAGTTATAAAATTATAATCTGTCAGAAAAGCTTTTAGGAGGTAAAACACAAAACCCAGCTATATGTACATAGCTCATAGGAAGCCTAGCTTTTGTTATTACTATGATTTTATTGCAGGAAAGTTTTTTTTTTTTGGGTCAGAATTTTGCTATGATCTTTTTTTATGTGTGTGATAGGAATTGTTTAATAAAACAAAAATTACAACAATAGAATAACCTGTGCAAGAAAGAAAAGGAAAAAAAAGAGTCAATTTCAAATGAGACTTAGTTTAGAAAAATAAGGTTTATCAAAATAGACTCGAGCATGAAGTATACCCTGTGTTATTCTTCATCTTAACTGAAGAAGTCCAGTATTATTGCTTCCACATATTGTAGGAAGAAATAGTACATTTGAAAGTCATCTGTTCCCATAGAGTAATTCAAAAATAAAATGAGATTGTTTACATGAGCAAAAAGTTGATGAGCTGTGAGAATTTGGCCTCTCTTGCTTATTCCAGCAATGCAAGAGAAGGGAAATGCCTTTTTAGTCAGATCTCTGCACATGTTCATAGTTTTTCCTGACTGTGTCCTCTTTCACTGGCCAAAAAATTGGGAGCAGGGGTGTGGACAAATCAGAGAATAAATAGTGTGTTTGTTTTCCATAGCAGAAGTACTTTTCTATTCATATTAAGACATTATTGCTCCTGTGTCAGTGTGATTTTGATTCTGAGACAGCTCAACTTGTCCTACCTGAAACTCTTACAGAACAACTTCAATTTCCTCCTCCTCCTCTCTTCTCCTTCTTCTGCTTCTCATTCTTCTGCTTCTCCTTCTTCTTCCTCCTCCCTCTTCCTCTTCCCCCTTTTATTATTATTATTATTATTATTAATTTGGTGGTACTGGGGATGGAACCCAGGGCCTGGCTCATGTTAGGTAAGCACTTTGTCCCTTGAGCCATGTCCCTAGTCCCTTTGTTACAGAACATTTTTATAGTGATTGAGTGGGCTCTTCCTTGATGTTTGTTTTTCTTCTTTCTGCTCTTTCCTTCAGTCCCCTGCTGGGGACAGCAAGACCTAAGAAGGGCATGAGATGAAACAGCTCAGCAGTTACGAATTTCCTCTTCATTGTTCTCACCCAATGGGCAGAAAGAGGCTCCCACCTTAGTTTTTCTAACCCTCTTGTTTCTCATGTGGCCTTGCTTTTGACAGTTGACCCCTGCAGTGTAGTACATGTGTTTTTGTAACACACTGTGTTCCAATATTCTTTCCTATTTTTGAGGTTTGTGCTGTGTACACAGCGTGAATGTGCCACACAGCATCAATATGCCTGACCAGGACCGGTTTAGCTTAGCTCTGGTTTAACTCACTTTATCTCTGCCGGCAGCAGTGACAGTTCAAAGATAGCACTATGAACAGACTGCCAGACTTGCCCTGTTGTAGATTTTCTGTAGTTTGTGTTTTCAAGTCATCCACCTTATGTCCCTGTTTCTCACTGCCCTGTGAGGGGTCTGCATATCCCACTCTCATTTCATCCCTAACCTGCTCAAAATAAGCTGCCCCTCGCCCGCCAATTTCTTACATGTCTCAGCAGTGAATCATATGTAGCCTTAAGGCATCTTTGTATTAGTTCCTTGTGCATTTTGTGTTTTATTGCCTTCTTTTGTTAGAGTAGTCTTTCCTTATCTGTGGTTTCACTTCCATGTTTGTGTACCAGCAATTTCAGTTACCTATGTTCAGCCATAGTCCAAAAATATTAAGTGGGAAATTACAGAAATGAACAGTTCCTAAGTGTCACATTGGGTGCTGTTCTGAGTAGCAGGATGAAGTCTATCTCTGTCTTGCTACATCTCAGCCAGACATGAATCTTGCCTTTGTCAAGCATATCCACACATTATATGCTACTCCCCCATTAGTCACTTAAGGAGCCTTCCTGGTTATCGCATTGAGTGATGCAGTACGGGAGTGTGTGCTCAAGCAACCCACTGGACAGCGTAAGGCAACTCCACAGTACCTCTACCACTCATCTCATGTTGCCTTATATGCAGGTATATCATCTCATATCATCACCAGAAGGGTGAGTACAGTACGGTAAGAGACTTGAGAGTGAGGGAGAGAGTAAAGAGAGAGACCACATTCACATAACTTCTATTACTGTACATTGTTACAGTTGTTTTATTAATTTCTAACTGCAACTAATCTATAAATTAAACTTTATTGTAGGTGTGTATGTGTAGGAAGAAACATAGCATAAATAGGTTTCAGTTCTAGCCGTGTTTTCAGGCATCTGCCCCGGGGTTTTGAACATATACCCCTCAGAAAAGGGCGAGCCACTGTATTTTTCCCCTGGTTAACTGTCCTGTGAGATAGGTGGGACAGAGACTTTTCCTGAGTTTTGTATATGCCTTCCATGTCTAGCAGAAAAAGAACTAGCTTTGTCCCTTTCTTTTGCTCTCTGCACTTTCCATCCATTATCTCAGATCTGCCATGAAGCAGATCTGTCACAAAGCACACTAAGTTATCTGCTGTTATTGTCCTGGTGCTGACTGTTATTTTTTCACATGGAATCTTTGTACTTCTCAGTGTTGTTTACTGTATTAGTCTACTAAGGCAGTCATAACAAAATGCCACAGCCTGGGTGGTTTAAATAACAGAAATGTATTTTCTCACAGTTCTGGAGCCTAGAAGTCAAAGATCAAGATGTTGGCAGTGTGACTTCTCTCTTGGGCTTGCCCGTGGCCATCTTCTTCCTGTGTCTTAAGAAGCCCTTTGTCTGTGTACACACATCCCTGGTATCTCTTTCTAAGTCTAAATTTCCTCTTCTTACAAGGATACCAGTCAGATTAGATTAGGGTTCAACCATATGATTTAATGTAACCTCTTTAAAGCTTGACTTCCAAATACAGTCACTTCCTGAGGTATGTGGGATTAGGTTTCCTTGTGAGTTTTGTGTGCATACTAGTCAGCCCATAGCATCTACTTTTTTGCTTCTCCTCCTGTTTGGGTAAACTGACCTTGGACTTATAAGAGGCTGACCTTGAGCTACCCTTCCAGGAGTCTAGGGACAAAGCCTGTCTTGTTCATCTGCCATGGTGTGCTTGTGGTTTGGAAGGTTCCTATATTGCAAGTGTGGTCCCCATTTGGTGATATTAAGAGCTGCAGAACCCTTAAGAGGTTTAGGACCTTATTGGAGGCATCACCTGCAGAAGACATTAAGATAGTTCTTGTGGGACCTCGGTTAGTTCTCAAGAGTTTTGGGTTGTAGTAAAGAGGCTACACCACCTGCTTTGCCTCTTCTGCAAGTGGCTGTTTCTCTTCCTGCTTCTCCATCATGTTGTGACCTAGCCAAGGGGACCTTTACCAGAGACTTAACCAATGGGGCTGCACAGTCTTGGACTTTCAGCCTCCAGAATTGTGAGCTTAACAAACTTCTTTTCTATATCAAATACTCTGGTATTTTGTTACAGCATCAAAAAATGGTACTATATGCTCTCTCTCCCCTAGGATCTATCATGGCACTTTAGCTTTTGCCTGGGCTCTCAATAAGTGTAACTTGAATGTGCTGTAAAATGGGGAAAAGGTGACATTTACATTAAAAATGGATGATTCTAGCTTGTTTGGGTCCCTCTGTCATTTCTCATAGATGTAGAATTTCTGGATGACAGAGCTCTAGAGCTGTTGCTTCCTCAGTCAATGTGAGGTCTCTTCTCAACATTTGCAAGTGTCTGGTGAGCAGTCACTTGCAGAAGTCAGGTCACATCCAGCAGTCACATCCAGAAGTCAGGTCAGTTTCAAGGAGCTCTGGAGGAAATGGGCAGAGATTTTATTGTATTAAATAAGGAAATTAGCAAGTGAAGAAAAACTAGTCAACATTTTTTTTGTGCATCTATCATATGTAAAGAGCTATGGATGATTAAAAAATAGAGATGTAGTCTTCTGCTGGTGGCTCATACCTGTGATCCTAGCTACCTCAGGAGGCAGAGATCAGGATGATTGTGGTTTGAGGCCAGCCTGGGAAAGTAGTTTGTGAGACCCTATCTTGAAAATAACCTAGACAAAAAAGGGCTGGTGTAATGGCTCAAGTAGCAGAGTCTTACCTAGCAAGTGTGAAGGCCTGAGTTCAAGCCCCAGCACCACCAAAAAAAAAAAAAGTGGTTTTACCTACTTTGTATAATTAGGTGAGGATTTAAGAAATAATAAATTTGAAAGTACTTTGCACATGTAAATATTCTCATTTACAAATACACTTAGCCAAAGGGTTTTTTTTCCCTTCTTTTTCCATCATTTTTAACTTACTGCTTAAAAATTGGGTCCTGAGTCTCAAAGACCTGGGTCCAAATCCTGTCTTTGCACCTTATAAGTGTGTTACTTGTGTCAGATAAACTCTGAGCATCAGTTTCCTCACCTGCAAAATGGTATAGTAAGAGTGTATACCTACTAGAGTTATGAGGACAATGATTATATATAACAACAGATAAAAATTATATCAAGAAGTTTCTTCATGCCAGTTATTTCAAGTGCTTTATATGTAAATATATGTACTAAATATATGTAATATATTTATTATCTTCTTTAATGCTTACTAAGTGTTGTATTTTAACCATAATAGGGGCCTAATAGCTCTTGGCTATGCCTTTTTGCTGGGGCCTAAAGAGGAAGTTTAGAAACCTAGAAACCATCCATTCCTATCTCTCCCTCACTTAACTGCTGAGGACCCTCAGGCCAAGGTCACATTGCAGGGTGGTGGTATGGCAGAGGCAAGGTAGAGTCTCATGGCTTCATATTGAAAGCTGTTTCCCTGGAGCCAGGAGGCTACATCGGGATGGAGGGAAGACTTCTGAGAGAGCTCTCAGGTCACACACACGCACAGATCAGCCATGCGGTATAGCCCCCAAAAGAGCAGAAAGTGCTGTGAAACCTTTAATAACATCTGGTCCAAAGCTGGGGCAAATAAGACATAAGGCAGTAGTCACAAATTAGATTTGTTAGTTCAGGATTTTAGTGCCTGTGGTTTGGGGTTAGGCATGGGCCCCTTGTAAATTGGATCACAAGAACTAAACCATCTTGCTGGGCAGCCCTGACTCCCAAACTAGAGGCTGCACAGGTCTTTCATAGCCATCCTTGTGTTTTGGAGCTTGGAAGACCTTTTCCTATGGAAACTGTTGATTTAGCTCTCATGTCAGTCCAGGAAGGCTGTTTAACCCTAGCAAATGTGGCCTTTGTGTTAATGGTGGTTTCTTTGCGAAATTGCAGCCTTGTTCAGACGTGATACCCTGAGGTGCTCAGGAGGTGTGAGCAGGCTGTGAACATGCTCCCTGCCTCTGGATGATGCTTCTTCCTTCCAGCCATTCCTATCTGGGGTTAGAAGGTCCCCACCTTGCTCCCAGGCCCTTGGTCAGTGGGCCCACAGATGGGTGGCCCTCCACACTGGAAGCAGGTGCCAGAGTAAGCACAAATCAGAGTCCTTGTTGTCAGCTAGGCAGGGAGGAGTAGGGGAGCTGACTGGGATTTAGACAGTTTTCTTACTTCACTTTTTAATTTTTTACATGTTAACACCCAATTTATTAATTTTAGAACTGGAAGCAAGTTATTGAATCTCTCTGAAGCTGTTTCCCGCTCCAGTGGTTGTGTTGACTCTGTGTATAGTTCACAGGGCAGGTCTGGCCCTAAGTAAATGACAGACAGAAGCCATGTTCTGTCCTTGACTCCTATGAGGCTATGTGACATAGTTTTCTTCATTCAGATCAATAATTGGAAGCTGTCACCGTACCATTGGCATAGGAGCCATGGTGTGACTGTGGTTGGAGCTTGTCCTGGCTCCCCAGGGCATGGCTGTACTTCCTCTCCCATGCCTTAGTTTCCTCGTGGTAAGATGGGAGATCATGACCCTAGGATTACTGTGGACAGTAAATGGATGAATATATATGTAGGGTGTAGGTAAGTGCCTGGTACTGACTTTGCCATTATTTTAAGACTCCATACCTTTAGAAAAGATAATCTTATGAAGTGTAGAAAGAATAACTACCCAGAAATATTGTGACATTAATAAAATAATGTCACTATACAGAAAGCTTAGGTGTGTGTGCTTGCAGAGCACGTAGGTGTTATTTCTATTCTTCTGATAGTCTTGGGAAGATGAAGAGTAGGCAGTATTTGTTATTTCTTGTGACAGGTGAGGCTGGATGGTGAGATGCTTTTCCTTGGGTCATGCTGCTTGTCTGGTTGAGTCAGGACCATGTCTTCTGAACTTTCACATGTTTTCCATTCATTCCTCGGTTTGATGGTGTTCTTAGGTCTGACTTGATGTTGCCCAGGACATAGAAATCCGGAGAGGAGCAAGTCCGGTAGAGAGGAATGTGTGCAGGATGGGGAGCTGTATTCCTGAGCCTGATGGATGCTGGTAAAGGGTGTAGGGCCAGCTCTTGTCCTGGGGATTAGAGGGTGGGAAGGAGGGTATGTGTGGACTCAGAAACACCTGGGGTGTATCTTTCCACCCTTTGCAAGAGTCCTGCCTTTGATTCAAAAGTGCTTGTAGACTGAAAGAAAAGAAATTGATCATTTTTTCATTCTCTTGGCAAAACCCAGCTTGTGAGTCTTTTTATATTCTTGGCAACAGCTTTGAAGATGTTCATCGAATGATTTTTTTTGGTAAGAAGTGAGACCATGCCTATGAGGAAGTAGAGGCTTAGAGTGATAGATAGATTCACAGCTGTCTCTTACTGTTTTACTGGTATCCAGCCTTCATATGGCTCTTTAAATGAAGTTGTTTTATTAAAAAAAACACTGTGATAGTTCAGTATCATCCTGAATGTGCCTTCAGGGAAGGGGAGGGGCTACTGTTTTGTTAAGCAGGGTCCCACCTGGGGCCACGGCCTCTCAGAATGATTCTCATCCAGTCCCCAGATCACCCTGGAGAGAGGCAAGGCAATGGCTCTTTGTTTCTGTGAATGAAACTTGTCAGATGGGCTGTCTGACTGTAACAACAGGGCCAAAATGGGAACCCACACTCTTGGAGAAGCTCAGGAGCTGCTTCTGTTTTAGTGTTTTAGAGCTGGAGGAAGTGATCAGAGAAGACTTGCAGATGAGCTCTGAAGTCATTACCAGCGCTTTGTGACAGGTGGTCCATTGGGTGGCATAGAGATTTTGGATCCGTCTCTGGGTAGGACCCTGATTTCTGATGAATGGGACTTCCCATACTGATCTGAAGGGAAATGCAGAGGGACAGGTGTGTGCCTTGGAAATTTCAGCTCTTTGCCTTGCCTCGCCTGTTTGGAAGAATTGTGTTTTAAAGCAAGTAGCCTTTGTTAGTTTTAAAACGTCTTCAAGATGTCCATTAAAAACGTGGATATACTTTTGGGTTTTTAGTTTGGGTATGAACCTTTCTTATTTGACTATAACACATAAAATAATTGAACAGTCATTTGACATTTTACTGATTTCATTCTCTCCATCGGGAAATGGAGCCATTATGAGAAAGACCAGGAAGGTTACTTTTAGAACATTCTCTTACAGTGCTTACTTTCTAAAAGCTGTTTTATCAGCTAATAAGAATCACTGATTTGATTTTTAAAAATGTTGTTTTACTCAATACATGAATAGGTTGCTTTTAAAATCTTATAAATGAGGCTGGGGGTGTCTCAGTGGTAGAATGCTTCCTAGCATGTGAGGCCCTGGATTCAGTCCCCAGAACTGTAACCCAGGAGTCTGATTATGCAGTTGAAGGTAAAAATCTCTCTCTTCATGCAGTTCCTTAGTGGTGTGGGTGATAATCTCTGCATGTAGTTTAAGGCAGGTTTCGTGTGTGTGTCTGTGTGTGTGTGTGTAAGAAAGGGGGAGAGAGAGAGAGTTTGGTCTTTGGAATTAATTTTAGTAGTATCAATCACTCCAGTGGCAACAGGCTTGTAATAAACTTTAGCTGTGGTTTATTCAGATACTTACAGTTAATGCTTTCTTGTATTTGCACAATACCTTAAACGGCCTATGTTACAACTTATGAATGGAAATGCGCCTTATTCTGATCTGTTGTATAAAACTCAGTTGGCAGCTGTGAGCACTTGCTTTGCTCAGGCCACTTCCTTGGTATTCGTATGTCAATGAATACCGGGGTTATGGATATGAAATTTGCACAGTGGGAGTTCTGAGGTAATGTGCCCTAATAGAGCCCTTCATGTCTGCTTCTGAGGAGGGCAGGTGGCAAAGACCACGTAACCCAGCTAAGAGTGTTCATCACTAGGCAGCCTTGTCCTTCTGAATGCTTTATGGTTTCAGTGTGTGCTTTGTATGGTGTCTCTGTGTCTCAGATCCCTTCTCTCCTTAGGCAGCTTATAATCTTTTAATACCACATAGTAGGTTGGATGAACTTCCTTACCTTTGCATAAAAGACCTCAGCTTTTGGTCATCTCACTTTGCAAGTCTATGTGACACTGCTACTTTCTGAGAGAGCATATCATGCCAGTGCACATCACCTGAGCGCTCTCAGAGGATGCTCACGAGTTGCATTTGCCTAAGTCCAGGTTGGCTGTGGATGGTCTGGGTTTATGCCTCTTGACCTTGTCTAATTAATAATAGCATCTCCTTTGAACATGCTCATGGGGCATGGTAGATGTGTAGATGCCATCTCTTAAGAATATATTAAAATGGAGACAAGGGAAGTGACTCGTCCATGTCCCCAGCCCATTTTGTCAGATCAGCATTGTATTCTGGTCCCCTTTGTCAGAGGCCCATATCTTTGTCCTTTGAAGGAATTACAATACTTGGCTGTTTTTTCTTTCTAGCCTTCATTCCAAGAGAAACTATTGCTAAGGTCTTTGGAATTTGTTGGTAGTTTTTTTTTTAATATTATTATTTTTTTTTTTTGGTACTGGGGTTTGAACTCAGGGCTTTATGCTTTCTATGCAGGCACTTTTCTACTTGAGCCACTCTGCCAGCCTCTGTTGGTGGTCTTAGCTGGCAAAAAGAATTAATTTAAAAATTATTAACTATCAAATGTGCAGAAAGGAGTCCATATACCATGTGGATGTGATTTAAATAATGGTAATGAACAGATATCAGACATAGTGGCAGGAAGCTGGCACTGGAGGTGAGGAGATGGTAGCCTAGCAAGGAGCACAGGGATGATGGGAATGGCCTTTGCCTTGACTGTAATGATGGGTGCACAGGTGCACACACTTATGAGGACACCATACTTAAAATGGCTGCATTTTATTGTATGTAAGTCATACTTCCCTAAAATAGGCCAGAAAGACACCTTGGTACACACTGGCCAACTTAAAAAGTAGAACATTCCCAGTAATTTTTTAGTGTTTAGCCTGTTGCTGATTTTTAACTGAGAAGCTTTTCTAAAAACACAGAATAACTGGAGTTTTATACCAGTTATTTATACCAGTATAATACCTACTTTTAGAAGACTGATGTTATTATTTTAGTGGACAAATTCCATGTTCTTCATTTTTCTTCATTTTGAAATAACTGTTACCTCTATATAATATAGTCTCATAAAATATTCTAATTCTGCTTATAATAAATGACATTTTATTTTACTGAGAGAAAAAAAAAAAAAACCCAAAAAACAAAACTGATGCTGAGCCAGGCTTCCTAGGACCACTGGGATGATGTTAGCTAAAGGCCAGAGAGCACCTGCTGTGTACCTACTGATTTCCAGACACTGTAGACATAGTCTTATTCCTGTTCCCCTGTCCAGCCCATGCAATAGGTATCATTCACCTTAAATTTCCTCACATGCACAACTAAGGCTCATCGATGCTAAGCAATTGCTTCAGGATCTCCATGCAGAAGTGGGGGAGCCAGGGTTTGTACCCCAGTAGTCTGGCTAGAACTTGAACCACTTCTCCACCAAGTACACTGTCATTGTGAACTGCCTTTTGCTGGAAGGCGGAATGCTTTGGCTGCTGTCCCTGGTTGAATCCTGTAGCTCAGGGACCACATGCCTGTCTCTTCCAAGCTGCCTACCCCACAGCTGTGCAGCACACGCCCTGCCCAGACCTGCTGCGGCACTCTCCTGTCTGCCACCCAGACTCAGCTGCCTGACAGCAGGTCTCTTGGGCCTGTGGAATCTGGCGCCACCCTGCTTATCCTACTGGGGCTTCCTCTCACCCTCCACAAGGGCCTGCATGACTCTAGCTGCCTTTTTCTTCACTGGCCCCATATGTTCCAAGTTAAGTGCCTCCACTTTGTCTTGGATAATGCCTTTTCTTTCACTGCATTTGCCAAATGAAAGAGAACAGAAAACAAAACAATAAAAATGCCCAGTTCTCCAGTCTCTGTCAGTCATCTTAGAATCTCAGCTCCTGCCTCTTCTGTGATGCTCAGAAGCTTGCCTCTACCCCACTCACCTTCAATCATGGTCTATCAGAGGCCATTTACAGTGATGGAGTTCTTTATTTTTATGTCTTTCCTCTTTAATAGTTAGTAATACTAGTGATCATAGCTTTATTCACTGAGTTGAATAATTACTCTCCACTTCACGTGCCTTTTCTCATTTAGGTTCCAAATCAATCTTAGGAAGCAGCTACAGTTTTTTCCCCATTTTTAAGAGTAGAAAATTGAGGCCCAGAAAGAAATGTCCAAGATTTCATAGCTACTAAGTGGAGAGATGGATTCAAATTGTGTGACTGCTCTTTGCAGATTCGTTAGAAACTCCTGGAGAGGAGCAGAAGAGAAGGGGGGACTGACTTTCCTTGTATGTGGTAGGGGTGGTTTAGCATGATGGTAAGCATTTTAGATCAGCTGATTTCCAAATACGCTGTTTAAGCAATTAGCTTGAGGTCACAGAGATGGTCAATGGAGAGATCCCAATTGAACCAGAGCTTCTGCTCCAAGGGATGTCTCACTGTGTGCAGGAGAAACTCCTCTCTGTTTTTTTTTATTTAGTCTCTGCAAGGCCAGCATAAGGCTGGGTATCAGTGTAACTTTTCAGTTAGTTATAAGTTAATTGAAAACACAAAAGATCCTTTTATGCTGTTAGAAACATGAGCCTAGAAGGTATCTTCCAGTAGGGAAGAGTAGAGTACATGAGTGCTTGAGTAGCATGCATTAGACCCTGGGTTCAATCCCAGCACCACAAAAACAAAAATAAATAAATAGTGTTAAAAAAGAGTGTTGGACTTTTAAAAGAGACTGTAAAAACAACAAGGTGCAATAGGTAATTGGACCTGCATCGCAGCCACAGGATTTCTTGTTTGCTTTTGGAGAGGTTTACTTTATACTTCTATCACAGTGGAGGAGTGTCTAGAATTAAGAAATCACAGAAGATGACTTTGTTTCCCTGATCAGAATTTTGAGGTGCTGCATTGTTAGCCTTCTCCAGTCGGCCATCTTCACTGCCCTTCTCAGGGACAAAAGTAAGTGGTAATGGAGAGTTACCATGGGTGAATTGTAGACAACTGCAGTGCACCCTACAACTCATCCTCTAGGGGAAATTACTATTTAAAAACCCCACATGTATTGCTGGGTGTGGTGGTGCTTATCTGTAATCCCAGCACTCAGGAGGCTGAGGCAGGAGGATTTTGAGTTTGAGACCAGCCTGGACTATATAGCAAGACCTGTCTCAAAAAACAAACAAGAGCTACCAAAACAAATAACAACAACAACAAACCACTTCACATCCACAAAAAAGGAATTCCTTCAGTTCTAAAGTATGTTACAGTGTGTAGAAATAAGGTCGAAGATCAAAACACACCTGCTGGAACTGCCCAGCAGTTCTGTTAGTGATGCCCAGCAGGGTGGAAGGACAGGTCTGCATCAAGTGTAGTTCCCGGCCCTTGGAATATGTCTCACCCCCCCCAGTTTTTTTTTCCAAGAGTGTTTCTGTTGGGTGTGCCAAGAGAACAGTTGTCAGTGGTATTTGCAGCAATGCCTGTCAGCATGAGTGCCAGGAAGATTCAAGTGATGATGGGCACCAACTTGGTCTTCTGCACATTGTCTTTTGTGCTCTTGGTAACTGGAGAAGAGCTAGCCATGTGCTCTGGGTTTTCTCACAGTGTGCTAGCTGTATCATTTTTAAAGGACAAAGAACTTTCTAGAACAGTGCATGATGTGAAAGCTCTCCCAGGATGATGAAATATCAGGTGCCCAAGTTTCCAGGTCTTGCTGGTTTCCATGCTTTTCTTGCCGTGACCACTCATGAAGCTTAAAACCATTGTAGATGCTTGGGTAATGGACTTGGAGTCAATAGATCAAGGTCAAATTCTGACTCTGTCATTTACTAATTGAGTAATTTGTGACAACTTGCACACATCTTTAAGCCTCTTTATTTCTCATCTGTAAAGTGAAAATAATACCTATTTTGTGATGGTGAAAGTATGAAATTCTAAGTACATGACTTGTGGGCTCTGTGTGTGTGTGTGTGTGAGAGAGAGAGAGAGAGAGAGAGAGAGAGAGAGAGAGAGAGAGAGAGAGAGAGAGAGAGAGATTCCTAGTAGCTACTTTGTGAATTGTGATGCCACACAGGGGAAGCTATTTTGGAGAGCAGGGGTCCCCTCACTGTTCCCAACCCCCATACATGCTGGGGACTTGCATCTGTCTCTGTCACTAGTCTGGAAACAGCCCTTAGCTGACACAGCTGTCTTGCTGTTCCCTTGGTCTGCCAGCTCAGGGAGGAGGCCGATCCCTGCCTGTTCTTCCTCCTTGTATTCTCTTTCCAGGCAGTGCCTGGAGATTCCCTAGCCTGGTGCCCAGCTAGCCAGAAGCTCGCTACTCCTTGAAGGGAGAACTTTGGATCCTCTGTCCCCTGCTGTCCTGAAAAACTTTCAGATCCTGTGAAGCTGCAGTCCTCTGACCAGATGCACTATTAACTTGTTTTAACGGTCCTGGGACTTATTGCAACACTTCTTTAAGTTCTGACTTTCATTTGGACTATAACCTATCTCAAGGCATGGTGCCTTAGCTCTCGGTGAAATAGAAAATCAGTGAGTGAAAGAAAGAGAAATAGATGCTGATTGGAGTGCAGGATAATCCAAAAGCAAATTTTGTATGTATGTGCAATATGAATACCTCAGAGTGGAGATTCTTAATGGATGGGGTATAGTTTGGAAAAAAAATATTTTTAATCATTATTTTCGTTATATTGATTAAAGAGAAAAGCTTAACAAAAATGAAACTGCTCATGAGGTCATACAGACATCAGAGTCATAGAGAAGTCCTGCAAAGTCTTCAAAAGGTTTATTTAAGCTCTGAATTCAAATCCCACATTCCCAAAACTAAGAAGTGCTGTGTTACTGTATTCATTGATTAACTAGTTAATTCATCCAAAAGATGCTCATTATCCAGCATATGTAAACTGCTTATGAACTTGTCCTGTGCTGTGTTAGGATAGCAATGTGCTCAGTGGCTTGAACCATGTCGCCTGTGTTAGTTCCTGCCCCTCCATCTACTGGCCCAGAGACCATGTGCAAGCTCCATAACCTCTGAGTGCTCTGGTTTCCTCATTTGTAAAGTAGAAACGACAATACACAGAGCCTGTCTCTGACAGCTTTGGGAGCTGAATATGCCAGGAGTGCATAACAGTACCTGGCCTAGGAAAGACTCAATGAATGTTAGCTGGGATTGTTTCAGACTTATTTGTTTGTTTCTTTATTGCTATTCTTCTCCTCCACCACCTTGTGTTTTTCTATTCTCTTGGAACTAGTATGCCTCCTTTCTAGGATAGTGTCTGGCCCATCGTAGGAGTTTAGTAAATACCTTGGCTCAATAAACTCATAGAATGAATGCAGGCCAGGTTCTGTGCTGGTGCTTCCTACTCAGTCCTAACAAAATATGGTGTCTGCCTTTGTAGAGCATTCAGTTTGTCATGTGGAAGAAAAACTCAGAAGTGCATAACAATGAAAGGTGACAAATAACATGTAAGGAAAAAACAAGTGACATTATTCTGGATTGCAGGGTCAGGGAAGAAATAGCATTTTCAGGCTATGGTGGGTTGTTAATACACAGGACAGCTTTTTACCTTCATCCATTTGAAGACAAAGTAATTATTGATGGATCCCTCTCCCTACTTTTTAAAGGATTTCTCTTTCTTCATACATATAACCTATTATATGTGTGTGTCCTAAGGCTTTTAAAAAGAAGGTAAACAAACTTAAATGATTTAAAAGGTCTTTAAAAAGTCAACCCAAGTAACTTAAAACTGATTATGAAACACTCTCTTGTTTACTTTTGGTTGCTTGGAATTAATTTGTCTTTTTTTCTTTTTTGGCATATGTGGTATTTATTAGTTTTTCTTAATCTTTTCCTTATCTGTTCAGATAAATTCAGAGAGCAGAGTTCTTTTTGGCAGAAGCAATAATGAAGATTTATGCCTCATCTCGGTCTTTAGATGAGGTTTGCATGAAATATTTGCAAGTGCATACTTGAATATTAGAGTAGCAAGGTCTTTTGTCCAATGAAAAATATTGAACCAAGATGCACCTTTTTTTTTAACAGGTGGAGTCCTTGTTAGAGTCCACTTCTTTCCATTCCTGCTCTTCTTGGTTCTGTTTCATCAGAGAACTCCTGGGGAATCTCCTCCATTACCTCCAGCACAAAGGGTCCCTCCCATTCTCTGCAAATCAAGAGTCTTTTTAGGTATGGACGGTCACAGAACCACAACAAAGAACTCTTCCTGTGATCTGCCGTCTGGCCATTGAAGCAGGGCTTTCTTTTTCTTGTTCTGTGCACACAAATCACTCTTTCTCCAAGTTGACAGATGTATTGCACTACAGCATAAATCTGAAAAAGTAAGAGCTGTGCATGAGTGAGTGAGTGTGTGTGTGCGTGTGTGTGTGTGTGTGTCTGTGTGTCTATCTGGTGGGGGCAGAGGCGCTCTGTATTCTGACTTGTAAACCTCCTTAGTAGGGGTTTTCACAGCCTTGCCTGGAGCTTGGGTTCTTTAGCAAGCAGCTTGGGTTGTCTGAATGTCAGCAGCACTTCTTCAGCTCAGGGCAATGCTTTGGAAAGAGTCCGAGATCAATGTGTGTTTGTGGGCTGGATCCAAATGGAATTGAATGATACTGAAACCATTGCCCAGTTCATATTTTTAGGAACATCATGTTCCATGTTTCCTTTTTTTCTCTCCCTCACTCTCAGTTTTTCCTGAAAAGCATATAAGAAGTTCTTCTTGGCTGAAATAAGAGTAAGGCAGACTCCCAAGCCCTTGAGCTCAGGCTTCTGGTGAAAAAGGTCTATGAAGAGTTCCAGAGGAAGAGGGAACGAACGTGCTACCAGTAGCGAGGGAGGAAAGCCCTGGCAGAGATGCCATGAGTAGTAGGGCATCCAGAAGTAACTAATATTTGACTTTGGAATGCATTTTTATTTTTGGCCATGGACTTGCCTCCTTGTGTTCTGCCTGGACAAACATTGGAATTAGTAGGCATTCTTGAAGCACATGCTAGGACAGCCAAACAAAGTGACAGCCTCAAGGCATGCTGGCAACCAGGAGAGAGCCAGCTGGATTAGACATTTGCTATAGAACTTGTGTTCATGTAACTAGTGGGTCGGCCACCTTAAGCCAGAGAAATAAGACACTCAAAGGCACTTTGGACAAGGTTCTCATGCTTGGTAGTGTATTTTAATATTAGACAGGCCATAGGTCAGAATGACTTTTTATAATTTTTTCCTATAGAATTCAGGTTGTCAGTATAAAATTTGTTAGAGTTCCCAGTGAAACTATTTAAATGTATTTTTTATTTTTTTTGGTGGTACTAGGGTTTGAACTCAGGGCTTCCACCAGCCCTGTTTTGTGTTGGTTATTTTTGAGATAGAGTCTCATGAAATATTTGCCCTGGCTGGCTTCAAACCCTGATCCTCCCGATCTCTACCTTTCAAGTAGCTAGGATTACAGCTGTGAGCCACCAGCGCCCAGAATGTCTTTCCTTCAAACTGAAGTTGTCAGTGGCTACTGAACTCAACAGAAGTCATTGCATTGTTGATGCTGCTTATTTGTGTATATTTTGAGACCGAGGAGGACTGTCACAAAATGGTCCTATTGCTATTGTCCATTAGGGTTCTGTGTTTTAGAGTATGTCAACTTTGGTGCTCTTTGAAAAGTTGGAAATTAATGGTTGCATGGAATTTTCTGTTTTTTCTTGTTCCTGATCGCCCTTATGTATTACACGTCTCTATTTGTCCCCAGCATTCCAGTGCAGTGCTAGAAATTTGCACTAACTTAGAGATTGTTAGTCAGAATTCTGTTACTGTGACAAAGTACCTGAGATAAACAACTTATAAGGAGGAATGGTTTATTTTGGCTCACAGTTTCAGAGGTTTAGTCATACTCGGTTGGTTCCATTGCTTTTGGGCCTGTGGCAAGGCAGCAGCACACCATGGTGGGAACATGTGGCAGAAGAAACTTCTCACTCATGCAGCAGGAAGGGAAGGAGGGAGAGGAAGGGGCTAGGGTTCCACTGTCCCCTTCAAGGGCATGCCCCCAATAACTGGACCTCCTCTCACTAGGCTCCACCTCTTAAAGGTCCCCCTACTTCTCAGTTGCATCACACGTTGGTGACCAAGCCTGTAACTCATGGACCTCTTGGGAAGCATTCAAGATCCAAACAATAGCAGTGGCTATTGTCATCAAAGCCACTGAGATAACATCTGTTACCTGCTCATAGTCTTACAGTCAAAATGTTGCCTAGAGCTCTTGCCTCTGAGAGTTGGGGGCCTCATCCAAGCTCTCGAGGTTATAGGCCTTATTTGCTTCCTTGTGGTTGTAGAAATCATGGTGACTTTTTCCTTCAGGGTCGGCAGAATTTCTCTGACCTCAGAGTGGGTCCCAGTCTCTTTTGAAGACATCACCTGATTAGGACAGGCCCCTTCATGATCACGCAGAGTCAGCTCATTAGACCTGGATTACATTTGCAGAATCCCTTTGCCCTATAAAGTGACATAATCATCAGAGTGCCATCCCATCATGTTCACAAGTCCCATCCACACTCAAAGGGAGGAGATATACAGAATGTGTCCTCCAGAGGTGCAGGCACATATGGAGTTGAAAGAAAGAAAGAAAGAAAGAATGAATGAATGAAATGAGTGAGTTCTGATAGGTGGCACCCAGCAGCCAGCTCTTGTGTAGAGTGAGTGAGAGGGGCATTGGTTCCTTATTGTAGAATGCAGTTGCCAGCAGTTTCTCACAAGTGAGCAATGCTTTCTGATAACTAATGATAAGAGAAAAAAAAAAAAGCAAGAAGGGAGAGAAGGAGAAAGGGAAGGACAAAGACACACTAAGTCTTGGGCTAGTGTTAGGTGGTATTTCTGAGGAGTGCCACCAGTCCCCAGGGCACTGCCCAGAGACCAAGAGCTGGGGGTCTGTTTGGTTCTGCTCTGTGGCATAGACACTGTGAGCTCAGAAGTACAGAGCGCCAGGAAAGGGAACCCTCTCAACTTGGCTTCTAGTTTCCAAAGATCCAGTGTCTGCCTTAGGCTGAAAGAGAAACCAAGGGTGAGTGAGTCTTTGTTGAATCTCTGTAACCACATGCACATGAGGCAGCTCTTAGAGTCTAAGAGCAGGTTGATGCATGAGGTGAGGAAAGGAAGCCTTCATCTCAAATCTCCTGGCTATGGTTGGCTTTAAAAATCAAGCTGAGCTGCAGCGTCTGTGTTTAATTTGGAAGCGTGGAAGGGAAGTGTGCACCATGGCGCCCATGTGGTGAAAGTCTCCATGATCTAATGCCACTCGGCCCAGCCTGCAAGGCCTTGTTGGCAGACAATGGCCTGGGTGCCACCTTGTGTAAACATTGCTGCTTTTAGTGCATTGCAGAGGTGGAAGATGACACATTAATAGCAGCCGGAGGATCTCATTAAAATCCGGAGGAAACTATGAAGGCTGGAGCCTGGTAAGGTACAGACAGAAAAAGCCTTTGTCTCCTCTGATTGACCATCGGGTACATTCGGAGTGCCTCTCTGGTTGGGAAGAACCAGCACCTCAGCCGAAAGTACTCTGTGATTCTCTCCCTAGCCTAACCTTGTTACTCAATTCCCTTATTCCCTCCAAAAATAATACACTGGTCCCTTGAGAACTGAAGCAGCCTGATGGCCAGGCAGTCTCTGCAAGCTGGTGCAGAAAACAGTTGCTGGCTGAGAGACATCTGAATTATGCAGTCAAGTGCTACCATGGTGGGAGCTAGATACACAGGACGTGGTCCTGGTGCCAGAAAGGACAAGGAAACCCATTTTGGTAGAGCTCCCTGGGCAGGGCGTGATGGGGATGGTGAGTGGGGAAGGGGGCCTCTCTTTCTGTATTAATGTTTTTAACTGGCACAGCCTCCCAGCTCTGCAGAGAACCCTCCAAGGCTGATAAAAATTCCCTTTTCATGAAGAACATTGGGATGTTTCCCCTGGTGTGTAGATGGTAAGGGTGAAGTAGAGAGGGAGATAGAGGGCTGCTTGTAAGAATCCATACACCATACCTTGAATATACACAAAATATACCAGGGGACTGCTTCTTTTGAAACTTTGGTTCAGCTGACTCTGAAGTGGGTTGTTGACAGGCTTAGCTACTGCGTCTGACTGTGGGTAGAAGGTTGCAGAATGGAGTGATTTCAGAGGGACCCACAGGATGCAGTTTAGCTCTGGCCATCAGCAATCATCTGTTTATATTTTGAACCCATCAGAGAAATATTGTGAAAAGGGGATCATTTTAGAATTCCATGACCAAGAAGTCAATCAGTGTTAATATTGAGTGGGCATGGTGGTACATACCTGTAATCCCAGCACTTGGGAGGCTGAGGCAAGAGGATCAAGAGTTGGAAGCCAGTCTGGACTACAAAGCAAAACCCTGTCTTACAAAAAGTATCTATCTCCATCTATATATCTATGCACTGTATCTTTTGGCCTATGGAACTTTTTCTATATATGTGCACTTAGTAGCTATGGGGAAGAAAAGATGGTTTTTTCCTGTGTGAATCCTTCTTTGGCTGAGTTGAATAGGCCTCCGGTTCCTTTTCTGGGGTTTATCACTAAGGGTCTCAGAATGTGGATAATAAAGAGAAAATAACATGCATCCAATAATCAAATAATCTTCAGTTTCTTTCCTAAATTACCTTTTTGCTTGTCTCCACCTTGCTTGCACATTTCAGAACTTATCCTTGTGTGAACTCATGAGAGGTGACTGACCTTGTTCCTGCTGCACCTGTGCAATGAGAATGTCCAAGTAATTTACAGTTTAAAAAAACCTCATCTCAGAAACATGTGTGAAATTGCTCATTGTCTGGCAGTGTGAAGTGTCAAAGCCTGTGTGGCTGATGCTAGGAACCTCAGCTCTATAAAGTGACCCTTGTGAGCCTCAGAGTAATTGAGAAGGCTTGGAGTCTATCCCTGGGAAAGACAGGCTTGGGAAATGGTTCATAAGGAAGTGAAATCTCTCAATTAAGTGGGATGTACAAGGCAAGCCAGGGGGACATTAGGTTTGAGTTTCTAGCTCCCGGCCTCTATACATTTGTTCCTCTCCCGGGCCTCCTTCTACTGCCTCTATTTTTTTTTTAATTAAATTCCTTTTAACTCATTCTTGTTTGACAATGAGCTAACTCAGAAAAAACCTTGTGGTACTATGGAAAACTTGAGGGGTTTTAAAACTAATTGTATCGCTTATAATCAAATTCTAACCCAACTGTGGCCTCCACCTAGGTCCTAGGATATTAACAGGAGCTCAGTTATTTTATTGTTCTTATAGGACTCTTCGCTCCTTGCTAGGGTCCTGGCTCATTATAATGAGGAAGTGAAATCATCCAAGGGCTGTCTGCAGTATGCAGCTTAGCCAAACAAAAGCAAAACTGCAAGGAAACATAACAAATCCCATGTCTTCTTGTAAGGCCAGCATTTAGGGGAGTGCACACTGCTTTCTTCTAGCACCCTAATACTGTAATTGAGGACAGTTAATTTTTGACCTGGGACAAATCTGAAAGATAAGTAAGCCAGCCACCTGTTAGGTCTTGTATGAAGAACTCTTTTGTGAGACTAACAGAAAAGTCCTTTCATTTTTTACCATTAACCCTACAGGATGTAGGTTCATTAGCACAGACATAGTGGAGAAGCCTACTGTCACCTGGGAGACACTTTGGGCATGGTGTGGACCAGGATGGAAGTGCTTAAATGCAGTGTAGTGGTATCAGAAGGACAGAGCTTTGGAATGAGTGGGGCAGGACACAAAGGGGAAGTGTTGCTGTTCCAAAGTTTTCAGTGCTGGATGGGCTCTAATAAATCCCTGGGAAGGGGAGTTTACACGAAAGGCGACTGTAAATCCCTTTATTATCACTGTTTTGCTGTTGGTAGGAAGGAGTAGGAGTGTTCTGAATGTTGAAGTGTGTAGTTGGCACTCATCTTTTTGTTACTGGATGCATCACTGGGTGAGCTTCCAGATGGCTTAACCAACAGATCTAGCATTGCCCTGATTAATGAAACCAAGTCCCTGTCACTGTTGTACCAGAAAGTGTGTTCATTGCCCTCTTCACCGTGACATTTGGAACCTTGCAAATGCAGGTTTTGTGGGCAATTTCATTGTCTTTGTTTCTTTCCTTGCCTGCAGAGCCACTGCAGCTGGAGAGCCTTTGCCTCCTGCCTCACTTCAGCTCTGAGGCCTCTGTGCGAATGGTCCCTGGCGTTGTCCTTCGTTTCTCCATTCCATAATTGATTGTCCTTCCTTTATATAATCCAAAAGAAGTTTTTCACCATTATTTTAAGAAAACGAAGGGCATACCTAAAGGCTGTTCATTCCTTTTTTTTTTTTTTTAGTTTTGTTTTTTGAGGCAGGATCTTACTATATAGCCCAGGCTGGCCTTGAACTCATGGTCCACCTGCCTCCTGAGTGCTGGAATCACATTACAGGTGTGCACTACCACCCAGATTAAAGTTATTTATTTCATGACACTTACACAGTTCTGAAAATCTGAATGCATTGTCATTGTAAGACACAAAGAACCCTTGTAACCGGGTATTCCTATTAGCAGGAAAACATCTGTTTCTCTCTCTCTCTGTCTGTCTTGGTCATTTCATCTTTCTAGTGACTGAGAGCACTGAGACACTCCATGGTTGTTTTTAAGATCCTTCAGATCTTAAATGGGAATGAGTTGCTGTTTGATAAGTACTACCAAGTGCTTCACAGAGGATACTGGCCTCTGTAAATGTCCCTACCCTGCTGTCCTAACACCACTCACCACACAGGCTTGCTCTCTCTGTAGGATGGCAGTTCCAGTCAGTCAAATGGAGGGCAGAACCAGGAACAGAATACTTTCTCAAAAAAGTGTTCCCAAGAAATCCACTTGAATCAATGCCAGAGACCATCTAGTTTCTATGTACTGCAGTCTTAAGGACTGTTCTGCCACTGTTTCTCCATTCTCAATTCTGCAACATTCTTAATGTCATAGAACTGAAAAAACATTTTCTTTTAGAAGTTTATCCAGTCTCACATTAGATCTTTAGTTTTGACAACTACCAGGATAAGTCAGTTCTAGCTTCCCCCTCTTTTTAAGCGAAATTTACCATCACTTCATGCCCACCCTAGATCAGGCATGCTGAATCCCTAATAGTCTGCTTGTTACCAAGTGCTGAAGAAAATAGCCAGTGAGAATGCTGGTCAAACTGAAAAGAATGAAATTCACTGCACCAAAACATCCTCCTCCATCAGTGAAGTCAACAATCTGTATCCTGCATGAGAGCTCTTGCTTGGGTATGTATTAGAGGAGTTTTGTCTCCTTGCTGAGGCACACATGTTCTTCCACTCCTCACATGGAAAACCTCTAGCTCAGAAGCCAGTTGGTCAACATACAGCTACAAAGATGGCTTCAGATGCCTTGGCTACAACGCTAATGTGATTGATTACTCACTTCTGATAAGTATAGCTAGTTTTTAAATTCTAGGCAATTGAGAGTAACTAATCCTCCTATGTTCTCTCCCATTTAATAGAATAAGTGGTTTAATAATGTGATTTGATCTGATTGGACTACCACAAATTTTCAGACTTCACAAATTTTTTTTCTTTTTTTTTTTGTCATCACAAATTTTAAACTAAGGAATTCTGATTTCTTTGGTGACCTATACTTTAAACTCCTCAAGGACAGCAAACTTGTTTTTCACACAGTGCATTTTCCTTTCCTACAGAGGAATATTTTCTGTGAACATTTTGGAGGTGGTGTGGCCAATGGTTAAAGACCTGGACCTCTGAAGATTGCTGTTCTTATATGGATCCTCGCCTGGCCTCCTGCTTAACTGTATTTTGGGCTAGCCTTTTAATCTTTCTGGACTCTACTTCCCTGTTCTACAAAATGTGGATGACACAAGGATGCTGGGATATTTAAGTGAGATAATCCACCAAAAAGCACAGGGCTTGACAAACTACATACTCAGTAAATGCTAACTGGATACTATTCTGTTTCCATTGTTATTTTGTAGCTTTTTAGGGGTAACTGAGAGATTGATACTTATAGGCCAGTATAGTGATTTTCTGAATAAAGCAATGAAAATGGTGAAATAAATCAAGGATTGGTTGAAGAAACAGGGTATTTAGCTTAGAAAACAAAGCAAAAAATGTGTTAACTATGGTCACTATTTTCTATCTTAGGAGATAATGTGAATCCTTTATTAGAAATTTATTGTAACTGTCAGAAAGGCCACATAAAGTTGGAAAAACATTACGTCTGTTTGTAAAAATGAATTTCTTTATTACTTTATCCAATGTGTGTATGATTTTGGTTTGTATTCAAAGACAAAGGATAGGACTGGGGGTGTGGCTAAAGAGGTAGAGCACTTGGCTAGCCAACATGAAGACCTGAGTTCAAGCCAAGTATTGCAAAGGAAAAAACCAAAAACAAACAAACAAAAAAACCAATAAACAAAACAAAGGCGTAGGATAATGCACTTCAGTTTACCATTGGGATGATTCTAATTTTAGTAACATGGTGGCTTTCTTCCAGGGAACCTGAGGTGCTTTACATAGAGAGCCTCATTTCATCTCATAGCATGCTCTGTGAATTCCACTTTTCCATGGAGGATTTCAGACACACCATCCAAGGTGGCTTTGCTTAGGAGCCTATGAGAAATGCAGGATCTCAGGCTCTGTCCCAGACTTCATGAATCAAAATCTGCATTTAACAGGATCCCTTTAGAGTCTGACAAACGCTGTCTAATACGCCAACATTAATTATTCCTCCTGTGTCGCAGTGCAAGCAGATCTGCAGTCCCAGGTCCAGGTAGGGTAGCAAAGTCAGTGCTGTTGATGTTGTGAAGATGCAGGTTCTTTGTTCTTTCCCACAGTGACGCAGAGCCTCTCAGCCACCACCTGGGTGGGATGGTCCCTTCATTCTGTGTTTCTCTTCTTAGGCTTTTGAACTGTACCTCTATGTGCTTTGTCCCTATGCTTTCTTAAGTGCACCAAACTTAATTTTTTTTTTTTTTTACTTCTTTAACATGTCTACTCAGTATGTGATAAATTTATAGTCAAACCCCACATGGAATCAATTATCAATGTTTTATGAAGTACCACTTCTTATGAAAAAAGTAGGTCTTCCTGAGGTGGTGTATGTAAAAATTATGGATGGAATTTGCGTGTCCTTTGGGAATCAAAGGTCAGCTGTAAAATTTCCTTTCTCAAACTGCTTCCATATAATTAAGCAATGAAGGAGCAGGAGAATTTTCAGTTTGATTCATAACTGAAAAATAAAAGGAAATTTATGGGGTAACAGTGATGTTGAAAAGAAGTAGTTATTTAAGGGAACTGAATTTTTCATAGGTAACAGGAAACATTTTCAGCTTATAAAATGAACAGATGTCTTTCTGTCATGACTAGTCAGGTTTGGGGAATGAGTAAGAATGACTTGTAGAATTTCTGACATATATTTCAAAGCATTTTGAATCTATTTGTTAAGTAAGATGTTTTAAAAACATTTGACACTTATATTTCTGCTACTTGTAAGAACGCCTTTAGCCTTTTTATAACTTGCCACAATTTTGTAGAAGTGCATATGATCTGAAATGGTCCTGAATGTTAGTGACTATCTGGTATTGTGAACCCAAGTAGTTTCCACTGTTCAGGTTACATCTCTTTCTCTTTTTGGTTGTGACTGGGTTTGCTGGGGATAAGAATGAATTTTGTTATTTCTTCCACCCAGGTCATTGATATAATAAATGTAATTGCAGCACTAAGAAATCCTTTCTAACTAAAGGAATAAACCACAAAGACAGTCAAGTCTTTGTGAATAACCCCCCCCTTTAAAATCTAAATCACATATTTAGATTTGGTTGTGGCCCACAGGTGTCTGTTTTTAGATTTTTTTCTGTTTTGTAATGTTTCAGTTCTTAGTCATAAAGAAGGTCAATATTGGGGGCAATACCTGTACTTTAAAGCTTATTTTTACTTTTCATTTTGAGTTCTAACAACTTAAAAGCCTCATTCATTCTTTTTGCAGGCCCTCGCACTAGGAACATACCATGAAACCTGTTTATTGCCAGTCTGACCTCTAGACAAAGGCTGACTCATAGATGATAGGAAATGAATAGTAGTATAAAGAAAGAGAGAGAGCCAGGTACCAGTAGCTCATGCCTGTAATCCTAGCTATTTAGGAGGGCGAGATCAGGAGGCTCGTGGTTCACAGCCAGCCAGGGCAAATAGTTTGCAAGACCCTATCTTGAAAAAACCCTTCACACACACACAAAAATATAGAGCTCATGGAGTGGCTGAAGGGGTGGACCCTGAGTTCAAGCCATAGTACCGCCAAAAAAGAAAGAGAGAAGAATAAAGGATGACAGGCAGGAAAGGAGATGACCACAGAGATGCTAAATTCAACATTTTGCCAAATTCAACTTGTACTTGTTCCCAGGAAGTTCTCACAGAAGTGCCACATATAGGGTCAGAGGTCCCATGTCACATGCAGTTGGTAGCCAGGAATAACTAGAGGAAGGTGGAGGGGAACATCATTCATCTGCATCTGTTGTCTCATTCATGTAACTTATGTTGAGTTCCCTCACAGCATTAAAGACCCATACTGAGCTGTAACAGTTAGTTGGGGGTCAGAACAGGTGCTGAGATATGCTGCCATGTTTGTTGGCATGCACAGTTTTTCTGGATCTTTGTATCTTTCCAACCATTGGATTGGATTATTAGACATTTTGGACAGATGTGGTTCATTTCACCCAGGATTTTGTCTTAGCTTTGGCAACAGAGACAGTGAGTCCCTCTGGGTTCCAATTTCTTCATGAGGGAAAGGAGTTGGCCATGAAATAACCTTAGTAGTGGCTTTCTAGCTTGCATTCCTGAGATGTTGTGTGGCTTGTTAAGGATCAAACAGTGTGATGGTCACTGTACTCTGTTTCCTTAGGCTTTTAAACTATACCTCCATGTGTTTTGTCCCTTGGGCTTTGTCTCTTTGCTTTTGGCAAAACATCTTGAAATGTGTGGTTTGTTAAGGATCAAATAGCTCATGACAGCTATTAGAAGAGGCTTAATAAGTCTAGACCTTTCTTTACCAATCCAACTTGCTTGAGTTATAAATGTTCTAATTATAGCACTCCAAGGATACTGCTTGCTCAAGATGAAGCCTCTCATCTCATTTCCCTGATTCTAGGGAAGAGTGGGGAGACAGATAGCCTTTGGCACCATCTTTGTTCTTGATTTTGTGTATATGTCATACCTTCTTCAGCCAGTGGAAAGCCAATTCCTTGAAAGAAAACACTGTCCTCTAAATTTATTATATGCTTTCTGCAAGGGCCCAACATAGAATGTGTAACAGTAATACTGATTACTTGAAAAAAATATTAAGGCTTGAAAATTGATTTTTGGCGCTGATGAATTAAGATAGACTAGATAGTATTTCAGGACACTTCTGATAACCTTGCAGTATGTGAGAGACATTTTAGAAGCATCAGAACAAAATTAGTAGGAGTATTGAAGCATATGGTACATGCCTGAGAGGAAATATTTGATCCAAGAGAAATTTTTTTGTCCCAAATTGATGAATTAATCTTTCAGTAAATTGTTTCTTTGAGAGTTTTGATTAGGTAGGAATTAGAGACAAATTTCAGGATATTTTATTTAAAAAACGTTTTTGAAAGTGAACTTCTTTAAATGCCACTTGTTTTATTGATAAAAAGTTGAAACAGATGTACTATTGTGACTTGAAATTAAAATCTTAGCATGGGTTCAAGGAACTATGGGAAACAGTGAAACTACATATTAACAGTATTGTATGCAGTGTATCAAATTACTAATCTCTTTACTCCCTTCTCCCAATTGATGAATTTATTCTTGGGGTTTCTGTTTTATTTTAATATGACAGAGTAGTTATGAGATGGTGGGGCTATGACTGCTAGCATTATGGGGTTTATTTCAATATAATTTAATGTGAGAAAGTGAGAGGAGTATGCTGTATTTCTCCCTCATGACCAAATCCAGCCATATAACTCTGACAGAACTGTAAAGGCCCAGTTGTTTGATCTTTCCTGACTGACTTGTCTTGGTCATTCATATTTACAACACACTGTGCACTAAAGTGTGACTCCCAAAACCATACAGTTTCACTACCATCTGAAGTCGTAAAGTATTTTTTATTTACACAGTAAATCTGGAGTAGATGACAGTAGAAAATCCCCATAGATTTGAGATTCTGAAAGTGGCAGCAGTGTGCAGAGATAAATAAGTAACCTATTAGTCTGATTAAATGTCTTTGGTAGTTACATGATAAATAAGACATGGCTTTCCGTGTTCACTCTTTTCCTTATAGACATATTTTCTTTTGACACATTTAGGATCCTAGCTAGCAGCATTTTCTTTTCTTAGCTTTTTATTATAAAAATCTGAAACAAAGAAAAATTGAGAGAATAGTACATTGTAATTCATAAATCTACTTCCTAGCTTCATTAATTGTTAATACTGTGTTGCATTTTCTGTATCTATTTGTGTGTTTGTGTGTGGGGGGGGTAGATGTGGGTGTATATACATTTATAGATGATAGATAGATAGAAAGATAGATAATTTTTGAACAGTTTGAGGTAAGTTGAGGTAAGCAGACATCATGATACTTCTTGGGCATTCTCCTATATAGCTACAATAATATTTCCAAATACAAGCATTGGCAGTAATGTTCTCATGCTAGCTGATATCCAGTCATATGCAAATTCCCTCAGTTTTCTCCAGAATGTCATGGGTGGCTGTCTGTGCAGTCAGTATTCATGTGTTGGGAAGCATGGGATGGCTCTAGAACATCTTTCACATTTACTGTAGAGTCTGGAACAGTTCTGTGACATTTCTCCTGTGACAGTGACTTTTTAGAGAGACGAGGCCCACTCTAAAAGTGGGAAAAGACCCACTTTAAGTATACTTTGGATTGATTGTTTCCTTTTCAGTTTTCTCTTGTCCCTGTATTTTTAGTAAACTGGAAGGTTAGGCCAAAAGTTTGGAGGTTAGTATTTCTCTTAAATCTTTTTTGGGTAGGTGAGGTGGGGAGGATTAAGAAACAATGAATACTGTCTTTGCCTCCATGATACTCAGAAAAGTAGACAGGAATTATCACTTTACTGGAAGGTAAAAATGTGTACACTTCTTCCTTATTTTAAAAGACCCAAGATGTAAGTTGACCACAGTCTTGTCTCCCCATCCCTTCCTCTCTCTTTTTTGGCCTTCCATGGCCATGGGTGTGCCGATACAAGAGTATTCCACACAGTATAGGAACTATTTTGTGTACTTTTCTGTATGTGAGTTACTGACGGCAAAGATGGTGTTACTTTTTTCATAATTTCTTGAAGCCCAACACAATTTAGTTTTTTCACAGGTGAATTTATTTCCATTTAGCATGTTCTTGGTCTTTTTTTTTTTTTTTTGATGGTACTGGGGTTTGAACTCAGGACCTCACACTTGCTAGGCAAGTGCTCCCTCTACCACTTGAGACAGGCCTCCAGCTAGCATGTTCTTAAGTGGGATGAGGAAAAGAATTTCTGGGCCCATAATCGAATTTCCTGTTTGGTAGGTGGATCCCTGTCAAATGCTGGAGACCCATCCAGCACCTTCTCTCTTGTCCTAGTATAGCCACTTCTCTCACTTCTAAGCTGTCTACTCTCCCAAGTGAGAAGATAGATCAGTGTCTGTTCTTTCACTTTGTCTTTTAGATTCCCCTTTTAGGAGTTGAAGCGTGTCTTCTCTGAGCTTAGCTTCCTGCTGCCTGCGGCATTTTCTGATTTTGTCTCTTGTTTTTCTGGTCAGTTCTCTGCCAGCGGAACACTGTGCAAACATGTGGGCTGTGTTTCACTTTCACTTGCACTTAGAGTCCCCTTCTGCATGGAAATTCTGATGGCCTTAAAACGTTCAGCAAGTATTCTTTTCTGTTTGCCCTACAACTCACTTAGCCTAAACTTTGCTATAAATGGCAAAGTTACTGAATCGTCTTGGCTCCATGCCAAATTTTAGAGTATAAAAACACAGCTTTCATATGAAAATATTTATTTTAGGAGCCCTTGATAGGCATGTATGTGTGTTAGCCATTTTCATAATGAATTAGTTCCTTCTTTCGATTGTAAGAATAAACCTTGGCAATATCTAATTCATTGGAATGAAAATGATGCTGGTTGGGCTTCATTGTGAGTGCCTTATGGGGAGGCATGGTGGACTAGACACTGTCATCAAATTTGAAGGAAAAATACTGCTCAGCATGTGCAGTTGATACACAGACAAGGCAGCATTCGGCATTCACCTTTATGTGTTATCGTTGAACTAGAGCTCTAGGCTAGCACCCTCCCCCTCCCCCACTCCTGTAGGCAGTTGAGATGAGGGTCATGGTTCAGAGAGCTCTAAGTCTGGCAGAACTACTTAGAGTCCTTATACCATAAAGCCACTGGATGAAGACTATGGCCTTTATACCAGTAAGAAATTAACCCCTGTGACAGGCAAGGGCAAGCATATTTGGAACCAGTAATAGTGTTTTGAGTAAGTGAAGCCAGCCAGAGGATTGGAGCCTGGGTTTTGGTCATTTGTTATCCTCCTCTTCCTACTCTAAAAATAGCCTTTTTTTTTTGGTGGTATTGGGGGTTTGAACTCAGGGCCTTACACTTGCTAGGCAGGTGCTCTGCCACTTGAAGCACGCCCCCAGCCTTTTTTCTTTTTTGCTGTAGTTATTTTTCTCTATAGGGTCTTGTGTGGGGCCAACTGTGGATCTTGATCCTCCTACCTGTACTTCCTGTGTAGCTGAGCTCACAGGTGCACACCAGCATACCTGGCTTATTTGTTGACATGGGGTCTCACTGACTTTTTACCTGGGCTGCCCTTGAACCACAATCCTTCTGATCTCTGGCTCTTGAGTAGCTGGCATTGCAGGTGTGTACCACTGCCCCCAGCCCCTAAATAGCTTTATTTTTCTAATTCAACTCATTAGAGTAATAGTAAGGAAAATATTATTCACATTGGAGAAATGAGAGTAGCTCAGTGATCTGTTTGCAGAGAATTTGCCATGGAGTCCTTGAACCTTGTCATGTAACTGGAGGAAAAGCATCCAGGCTCCTAGCATCCTGTGGTTTTGAAATAAAAAATAGAGTCCCATTTTCAAACTATCAGAATTGCAAAGTTCCCAGCCAGCAGCACATTCTGCAGCTCTGGCTCTTACTTTGAAGCCAGTGATGAAATGCTGAGGGCCTGAAGATCCTTCCTCTGGAAGGCTCAGGTTTGCAGAGCACGTCACCACATGCAGGCCTCCATTAATAGAGAACAGTGGCCTCCTGCCTTTGGATTGCTAAGTTTTGTTAAAAACAGGAGGGCTCCTGAGTCAGAGTACGCCACAGTTTAGACAGTAGTTTTTGTAGTGTCTGGGACAGAGTCCTGGTGAGCTACCCAGACTTTTGGCCTCTGGATCCCTCTCTTGAGCCATGATAGGCAGGGGCAAAGGAAAAAGAACCCCCAGGTACAGGGGGGCCTCCTCTTGCCACGTATGGTGCTAAGTCCTCTAAGCAGACACCACGTTTTCTCCACCAGCCGTCTGCAGCACTCCTTAGTCACACTGATGTTCCCCTTCTCATCTATAAAATGACATTAAGTTGGTCAAGTATATGAAGCCCTTAAGCAAGTACTCATCTACAAAAGGTACTTAGCCTCCGCCACTCCATTTATATTTTTGTCATGTTCTAAACCACTCAGTTGTTTGGGTCGCCCTCTTCCCATGCTCAAGAACCTTTGGTGGGCTTAGGGGTAATCCAAACCCCTTCATTTCCTGGGATCTGGCCTTCTGTCATCTGACCTTGTCCTACTTTTCTTTCATGGTGGTGTTGGTAGGAGAAACATGAGCCATGTTTTTGGGTTCATGGTCTCCATAAATGAGTGGGTTTTCTTCACCCAGAAATCCTTCGCCACCTGTACTCCTGTTCCCTCCACGCTCTAGTCTCTACCTGTTCAAATCCCTTGTCTCTTTGGGACACAGATTCCCACCTGTGCCCCAGCATATAGCCTCCCCTTTTTTCTTTAACCTGGAAGACTGGTCTCCTTTGAATTGTTAACCATGTGTTTGTAGATTGCCACTTCAAGTCGTGGAAGAGTACCGAGTAACGTCCACACTTAGGTGTACGGAATACACAAGTTACCAGTGTGTTAGCCAACAGCGTCAACGTGACTTGAAACAAAGATGTTTCTTTTACCTTAAGGTTTTTTTTTTTTTGTCTTCCTAAGACCTTAGTGGACAAGACATTTATTTCACTGGAACCTCTCATTCTTCAAACATTTCTAGGAATCCTAGTACTTGGGAGCTGAATAGGTCCTGATGGAGACCAGAACGAAAGCAAAAGCCTTCCCAGAGAGCAACTGGATTCTATTTGTTTATTTATTTATTTAGCCTGGCAAAATATTTTCTCTGGGGAAAGAACTCAGGGCTGCACACATGCTCAACAAGCATTCCACCACTGAGCCACATCTTCAGCCCTGACTCACTGGATTTGAAAACCTAAGGGACTTTAATGAAGCATCATGTGTTCCTCTGAGGTAGGAGGTGATGTCCTGAATAAATTTGTTTTGTCAGAGTGGCTACCCAGCAAGCCAGGGTCAGTGGCCACAGTCGATTGCCATGCATTGGTCCTGGCTGCCTGCTCTGTGCCCCTGTTGGGGCCCATCCTTCTGATGGCTCAATCTCTGTCTACTTCTGCCCCTCTGAATTTTAACCTCACCCTGACCAGATTTCCTATTTCTTCATTGTGACAGCTTTGGTTAGTTAGCCCCCAAATAATGTTGAGGAAAAGACATTGGCTCTTTGCTCCGTACTTTTCTCCAGTATCATTTCCTTTATAAAGCTAATGTTAATTTGAAATGGTACAATGCAGAGGGGTCCTTGTGTAACTTTTACTAGCACTGGATTTGGGATGATGAGGTCATGTAAATAATGATAACAATGGCTAGCCCTCATAACATTTGCCCTGTGGTAGGAGCAATTTTAATACTCTACCTATTCAGTTGACCCATTTAATTCTCTTAACTCTGTGGGGGAAGTGGCTATTATTGTCCTCACCAAAGCACAGAGAGATTAAGTAATTTGCCCAAGAGGCCATAGCCAGTAAGTGGCAGAGTTGAGATTTAAGCTCAGGCATTATGACTTCAGAAAACAAGTCAGGTTATTCATTTTTCATTTCTTACTTGTATTCTGTTTGGCACTGGATCCCTCTTCAATTTCAGAAAAAAAAGTACATATTTTAAGACCAAGTGGAATAAACATAGGCTGTAGTAAATTTCCAAACTAATAGCAAATTATTCTGTAAATAGGTTTGTAGAGGACAACTGCAAATTTCTCTAGGACAGGTGTGGAATCCTTGTTTTCCGATGGGTGTGCTGACCCAAAGAAAAGTTCAGCGGAAGGATTCTTGCGAAGTGTAATGGGTTTAGTCCCCCTGCAGGTGTGAAGACTCGTTGGCCTCCAGTTCCTAAGGCTACCAGACCCTCCTGCCTCCTGGAGGGGAGAACAGTCAGTGCTCAGGACCATCTGCTCTGTACCGGTGCCCCAGGTTTGATGGAGGAGAGGTGATGTCCAGAATTTACTGTTTAAACTTCCTCAAGTAGACTAGGCTGAGTTAGTCTATAACTTCCAAAGTGACTTCTTCATTTTGCTTTGGGGAATGAATTTATCTGGCAGCAGGGTGTGAATAAGCTCATGACCCCCAATCCCCATTTTCAAGTGCATGGCGCCTTTGGAAGAGAAAACGAGGGTGCAATGTGATCCAGTAACATGGCATCATCTGGAAACCCCCAGCAGACTCCAGTTTGTGTGACTACAGTCTATCTGCAGTCTGTGTCTACACAGAAAGTGTCACGCATAGATTTCATCTCAGCCACATTCACCTTGCCTTCAGTAACTTCCTCTGTTTTCTCAGGCTCTGAGTTTTTTCCTACCTTACTCTGGGTTTTCAGTATTTATATATATATATATATATATATATATAGAGAGAGAGAGAGAGAGAGAGAGAGAGAGAGAGAGAGAGAGAGAGAGAGAGAGAGAGAGAGAAAGTACTGGGGTTTGAACTCATGGCCTTGCATTTTCTAGGTGGGCATTCTACCACTTGAGCCCCACCCCCAGTCCTTTTTTACCTTCATTAATTAATTTATTTAATTTTTTTGCAGTACTGGGGCTTGAACTCAGGGACTTAACCTTGAGCCACTCCACCAGCCCTACTTTTGTAAAGGGTTTTTCAAGAGAGGGTCTCTTGAATTATTTGCCCAGGCTGGCTTTGAACAGTGATCCTCCTGATCTCTGCCTCTTGAGTAGCTAGGATTACGGGCGCAATCCATTGGCTCCTGGCATCTTAATTTATTTTTCATATAGGGTCTCCTGCATTTTGCCCAGGGTAAGCCTCCACTGTGATCCTCCCATTTCCACCTCAAGTAGCTGGGATTACAGGATGAGCCACCACTCCTAGCCTTAGTCTTTACTTAATTACTATCTTCATGACAGTCCTTCCTAGGTTTGCCTTCTGCCCTTGTCACTTCAGATTTATTTATTTACGGTGGCATTAGGGCTTGAACTCAGGGCCTCACACTTGCTAGGCAAATACTCTACCATTTGAGCCACTCCAACAGCTCTTCAGATTTAATTTTATGCCATTCCTGGTCATTTATAGTTTTAGTTCCCAATCTTGCAGACACCATCCAGAACCATGCTGCACTGTGTCAGCCTGGAATGAATGGAATAGTGGGTCATGTGTTTGCTTTCTCTGGGAACTAAGAGGATGCCTGGACCTGGGGCCGGTAGCTTCCCTGTAGGTATTGCGTGTGAGACCATGCGTGTTACATTCTTGGACCACGTACCACACTGACTTCCTCACTCTAAAGTGGTGCGCCTGTGCTGTGGCCCTGTGCCATTTTTGGATTCCCCTTGAGGTTCTGTCCTTTCATACCGCTCACCCAGATCAGGCAAGAAAGCAGTCACCACACCACTTAGTGCTCGCATCAGCGTTTTCATTTGGGGCTCAAGACAGACATAACTTCGCTTTTGTAACTTGTCTGCATGTATTGCTGACATCTGTTCCCCCCACCCCCCATCCAGCCGGGGCCAGAGTCACATCTGCACTTACAACTTCCACCTACCTTTTTTTTTTTCAGTGTAATTTTAGACATGGTTTGTTTTTAATTGTGAACTCAGAAGAGAAGATGGGTTCCAGCCATGACTCAGTGTGAGTTCTCATGTCAAAATTCCACATTTCTGGAGCATTTGCACCTGACAGGAATAGACCCAAGGAAACAAAAGGCACAGGAAAGGCCTGAGGCACAAACCTGTTGGCTCAGACAAAGAATTTTGCTGGCAACTGGCACAGAGTGCTGTTGGCCACATGTGATCCAGAGTGTGAATAGTCTGTGCAGGAAAGGGATGTTGGGAAGTCAGAAAAGAAAATCAGAATGGCAAAAGTATCTGAAGATTAAACATAATTATCATAACTTTCAAACTTGAAAGCTTTTTTGGTTGTCATGTCCAGAAGGCTTTCAAAGGAAGCAGGTTGGAGACTTGCAAAAAGAGGAAGTTTTCAAGAGCAATGTCTCCTATTTTCGTACCATAGAGAGGAGGAGTTGCTGTCTGTGGTAGGGCAAGGCTGTGACAAGATCAAAAATGGTTCCTTGGGCTGGAGCCATGGCTCAGTGGTAGAGTGCTTGCCTAGCAGGTGAGAGTCCCTGGGTTTGATCTCCAGCAATGGAAAAGAAAGAAGATTCCTTGCCCAGGAACATATCTTCCCATCTTCAGTACTTGAGTGCTTGTTTCTTCCATTCTGAGAATGTTTTGAACTTTTCATGCAGCACTGAACAACCTATAGTCATCCTTAATATTCTCAACCTCAGATGTGTGCAGTTTGGTAGTGGCCGTCCCTACTTCACCAGGGAGGTAAACAATTGCTTGTTATTTTGGAAGGATTCTGTGTGAACGGCAGTGTGTTTGCCATCTGGTCGATTTTTATAATGTAAGATAGTTAATGTTGCCATGCATAGCAAATTGGAAAACACATGGGCGTCTTTTAAAATATTGAATGAAACCATAAGCATGTATGTGGAAGTTAAATGGAGATCTTGGAATAGATGTCTTTGTTAGGATGTGAAAGAATGGCAGTGAATTCTCACTCGAAGTCACATTTGGCTGAGGTGGGAGTGAAGGCGGAATTTTGAGGAAGTACTTCTGGAAGCTGTGGGGAAATCTAGCCTGGGTAATGCCACTGGATCAAAGTCATGCAGATGTTAGGTCATCAGTGGAACAGCCAGCACTGGAGGTCCTCAGCACTTGACCATTTGCTTAGCATGTCACCTGCTGAATGTGGGGGGAGTGAGGGGAGACAGTGAGTGACTGGTAACCAGTGTATGCTGCTCAGAAAACTTGAATTGTCAGATGACCTTTTAAGAGTCATCACTGATGGGCTGAGTATTTTTATTTCTTCATATTTATTACTGTACATTTAGGTCTAGGTAAGTTCCACATTAGTTAGTAGAGTTGTTCTTCATTGTGAATTTCCCTACTTGCTGCTAAAAATTTATTTGTAACCTCTGAATCTATTTTTGGGGTGCTCTGGGGGTCACTGGTGGTTGGTGGACATGCTTGGAGCAGCAAAAAATTTGACTAGTTCATGGTGTCTATATCTAGCTGAGATTGAACAGACAGCATTGTTTTGTTTTGCAAATTTGTGTCCTTGTTGCAAGTGTATTTAGTGTCATTTTTGTTTGTGCTTTTTCTGTTGGTGATTTCACTGTTTTAAATGGCCCCCAACCATAGATAGGGCTGACATGTGTCAGTGCTCCCAAGGGCAAGAAGGCTGGGATGTGCGTTATGGGGAAAAAGAGATGTGTTAGAGAGCTTTCTTTAAGCCTCAGAGATGTGGGTGCTGGCCGAAATTGGTAACGAACCAACAACATATCAAAAAGGGTATTTTAAACAGAAACACACATAAAGCAATGCCATGTGTTGATCAGTTGATGAAGATGTTGTGACCAGGTGCTCAGAGGAAACTGAGTTACCCTAGGAGCAAAGGTATGTCATTTCCTGATGCAATGTTCAAGGCTACTTTATAGCAGAAAGCTGTCACCATGAATATGATGACCCCTGAGTGGAGAAACTCCTCTCCTTCCAGCCTGCCTCCCCAGTTCCTCCAAAATTTACAAGCATCGTCAGCTCATAAAGGTTCTTAAAACCACATTACAATTGGTATATCAATACAAATGTGTATGCTTGTTGGTACGTTGGTCCAGAACCATCATTTTAGGGAAATGATAGTACAGCTTAAACTCCACAGTTCCTGATTTTCTTCAGAGTAAATCAGTCTATACTGTACCACCTCCCCCCAAAATTACATTGTTTCCTTATATGCAAAACTACCATCTTTTTTGAGCAGCTCTTCGTGATTTGCTGTGGCCCTCCTGCAGCTGGGGTGCCCCACTCAGTGCACAGCCAGTATAAAAATAGGCAACACAGGAACCTGCCTGTCTGGGGGAAGGAGATGGTTGCAGATTTGGAGAAACTTTTGCATTTGAATGAATGATATTGTATAGGTTCAAGAAAAAAAATCCAATTTCAGGATGAAATTAAAAAAAGAATATCCAGTTTTGAAAAATTCAAGGGGAAAAAAGTAATCTGCCTTTCTATATTCCCTATAACTTTTTGTTGTGTAGTTCCATCACTTTTCATTAAAAAAAACAAACCAAAACAAAAAACACAAGCAAAACAGCCCTGTTCTGTGTTTTGAGGAAATGGGTTTTTTTGAGGTCATTTTGTTAGACAATGAGTTAAGGAGGCAGAACTTCCGGGATGTGCTTTCTGTAGGGGAAATGCAGCTGCTGGGAGGGCTGGGGTGCATTTCTACAGGGCCCTTAGAAAGCCAACAGACTGAGGTGCAAAGACCTCATGGTGAAGTACGGACAGTGTGTGTGTTTAATTGTGGTAACATACACTTAAAATCTACCATTTAAGGGCACAGTTCAGTGGTGTTAAGTATACTCTTGTCTTGCAAGATGGAAACTGTGTACCCATTAAACAACAGTTCTCTGTCTCCCTTTACCTCAACCCCTTTGCAGCCACCATTTCTACTTTTCTGTTGCTATGAGTTTGATTACTTACTGTAGGTACCTCCTTCCTTTTTAAGGCTAAAAAATACTTACATAATGCCTTTTATGTCTGTGCCACATTTTGTGTATTCATTCTTCTATCGATTGGCCCCTTGGACTGCTTCTACCTTTGGCATTGGTGAATAATGCCACTGTGAACATGGGTTTGCACATATCTCTTTAAGACCTTGCTTTCAAATCCTTTTTATATATACACAGAAGCATGATTGCTGATCACAGAATAATCACATTTTTAATGTTTTGAGAACTGCCATACTGTTTTGCAAAGAAGCTGCATGATTTTTAAATCCTACCAACAGTGCATAATGGTTCCAGTCCTTCCATGTTCTTGCTAACACTATTTTCTGTTTTTTTAAAAAATATTTTCTGATATTCTTAATAAACAGCTCTGTTGAAGAACTATTACAATGTCCTGATAAGAAATTTTGGCCATCTGTGTTTTATTAGGAATATTTTGTATTCTACCTTTCGATTATGTAGATTAAGAACAAATCAGAGAGAGAAATTTGCCTTACATGACCCTAGAGCCGTGGTGATGACCTAGTAGGCACTCAGTTAATTTTGGTTAAATGAGTAAATTAGGAACTATGATGACAGTGTTACTTGTTACAGAGATACATAGTTGGACTGGGAAAAAATGTGAGGTGAATATGTTAACCCTCCTCTTTGTTATCTCTTTAGCCACTTCAAAACAATACTTGTTTTACATATCCAAAAGTAAATATTAAGTAGATTAAAAAGATACTTTGGGTGAATGCGTCAGTCCTTTAAAAAAATAATTCTATTTTGTTTTCCCACACTGAGGCAGTGCCTGGATGGCATTGTTTCTCTGTGGTGTCCAGGGACCCCCTTCATGGTGACAGTGCACATCGTCTGCTCCCTCGGCTTGTTAACACAGCAACACGAACATTTTTGTTCTAGTGATGTCTTATGGTTTGGGGATGTGGAGTGTCATCTGCATGTCCCCAAAACTGGGTGCTCCTTGGTTTTTGGAGTGTGCCTTCCGAGCATGTGCATTTGAGATCTCCCAGGTGTTTTGTATCAGTTTTCTTGAGACAGTTGCACTACTTCAAGCCAGCATAACAAGAGGAGAGGTCAAGATTGTGAACCATATGGCCAGTCCTTCAAAGATTGTATTTATTTTTACTCACTTTTGTTTGCCTTTCCTTGGGTCATGGTTCTTATGGTGCTTATCCAAAACTGAGTTTATTCCTGAGCCTAAGACAGTGTTTTCCAAGCTTGCTAAGCCATTGTCTCCAGGAAGAAATATATTTCATGTCCTGACTGGTCTTACAAACACACAGATGCACACACACCCTAAAGTAGCATTGGTTGCAGTTGTATACAGTTTTTGCTAAGGGCATGTATTTCTGTTTAATTTGCAGACAGTGCTGGTCACTGAATTGACTTAATAATCAACAAATTATTTCCTCATTCATTTTAACAAGCATTGAACACTGGCATCATAGAACTTTGTTGTTTACAGGAGCAGTTGCTTTTGAGGATCAGGGAAGGGTGGCAGGCCTCCCTGTGCAGTCACCAGAGCCTAGAATGTTAGAGACATAGCTAGGTGTCCCTCGTGTCATCAGCACTGCTGCCTAACTCTGATATCCAGCTACTGAGCCAAATTTTGAGCTGTTTTCTTTTTGTTGACAGATGAGATACTGTTTTAGAAACCTAAGAATGAAGAGTTGGTGCATTGTAGCTGGGTTTGTAACCGGATCACCTTTGTCTTAGTTTTCTTCTTCTCCTCTTCCCTCTACCTTCTTCCTCCTCCCTCGTCTTCCTCTTTGAGGCAGGGTCTCTTTGGCTCTGTAGTTCAGGCTGGCCTTGAACTCACGATTCTCGTATTTCAGCCTCTCTAGTTCTAGGATTATAGGCATGGATCTTGCATCTTGCAATTTTGTCATGTAATCACAGATCATGGGTCCAGTTGTGGTTTAATGACTGTCCTGCATGTGGATTCTGAATAAGCCACTTAACGTTTCTAAGCCTCAGGGGTGTCAGGAAGATTAAATGCTACTATGTATAGTTTGACCCTAAGAAATTTTTGGTTCAAACTGAATAGAGTCTGGATTTTTGACTAAGGGTTTTGGAGATGATCTGACTTCATTGGATAAGTGAGGGCGAGAGAAATTTAAGTGTGTTCCCTGGAATGGGTCATGCCTCTGTTTACTGTATCATGGTCACCACCCGGAGGGCATGTCCTTTAATCTGACAGGGGTATCCACTCAGCATGAAGGACATGGTTTTAGGTTGGTCTGCAGTGAGTGTAAACTACTCCCTTGCAGTTTTCCACGTCTGCAGGCTTAGAAGCCACTTAGCACTTAGCTTCTTGCAGACTTAGTTTTTCTGTTAGATTAAACAGAAAATAAGGATTTAAAAATGTTTTTTCAGGTGTTTGGTGAGCTTTGAAGAGATGACAAACTTATATAAAGCTCCCAGCACAATGGCTGGCACCCACAAAATATTCAGCACTATTATTTCTTAGTCAAAGGGTATTAATACTCTCAAATAAAATATCCTTTGTTCTTTCTTACCAGGCCATCCTATCTGAAAACCAGAAAAATGATGTGTGATGAGAGAGTTGTTGATAACTATTGATAACTATTTGTCAGCACTTTTTAGGTCAGCCAACCAATCATTCAGGCAATTTAAATTTATTTCTTGCTGAATCAATGGCTGCATTTTTATAATTGAATGTCTGCATTCCAGTGGCTCCATCATGGAAATACTTCTTTTTACCACTGGCAGTTTCTGTGATCTTCCTCATTGTAGGCATAGAACAGAGATACGCTAAGGGCCGGCCCCAGACGACAGTTTTTGGCGTGGTCCTGTGTTTGGAGCTTGGGTGTGTCTGATCACTAGGCCTAACAAAGCCACACTGTGGATGCAAGGTCCTGGGAACCCGCCCAGTTTCCTTCTCCTGACCCTGACTCAAATCTTCCTTGAAATCTTCTGTCAGCCCCAGCCACATTCTTTTTCTACCACTGCCCTCCCTTACGAAACCCAGTAGGGTGTACAAGCGTATGTTTCCAAATGGTGTTGCAGAAGTGTTCTGTGTACGGCAGAAAAGAAAAGAAACAGAAAAGAAGATCCGTTGGCGTCACTAAAGTAAGTTAATTAAGTGATGTGTGCTAACACTGAATGCCATCAATGAATGAATGACATCTACCATACAAAATGGAGTCACTTAATTATACCCAAAAGCTTGATAAGTTTTAAACATGCTGTTTAAACACACTTTTTAATCTACCTTCACCTTTCTAATTGGACACGTTAATATTCAGAGTGCTGTGAAAGAGGTTATGGCCTGCAGATCTCCAGGGCCTTTTTGAGGTTGTTTGCTTCAAACAATAATGACAAACCCTTTAATTTAATGACACACAATTTTGTTGTTTTAAAATCATTGCCTTTGCTGTTGTTGAACTTATTTCTATGAAAAGCTGTTAACTCCTCCCCACTGACCAGTTGTTTTTTTGGGCAGGTTTTTTTTTTTTTTTTTATTTCATAGAATATCTTGGGAGAATATTGAAAGATTAGAGAGGGCTAAGAGTGCTATATTTAGCAATAAAAATACTGGGGCATCTAGTTAATTTTGAATTTCAAATAAACTGTATTTTTTAGTATAAATATGACCTATGCAGTATTTAGGACATATGTGTACTAAAAAAAATTACAGATGTGCCTCTACTTACCACGAGTTATGTACAGATAAGACCATTGTAAGCTGAAAATATTGTGAAGTCTAAACTGCATTTGATTAACTTCACCTCCCTAACATAGCTTAGCCTAGCCTACCTTAAATATATCCACAGAACACTCACGTTAGCCTATACCTGGCAGAATCATTTAATACAGTGGATATTTTATAATAAAGTGTTGAATATATCATGTAATATTATGCATTTATTATCAGAAATGAAAAATACCATTGTCCTAGAGTGGAAAAACCCTAAGGTTGAACCATCCTGCGTCTGTACTTGTAAATTATCTGAAGTTCAAGTTGAACTGGGTATCCTGTATACTGTTTAGTTGGTGCTGGGGTCTCAGTCTTGCTAGGCAAGCACTCCACCCCTTGAGCCATGCCCCTAGCCCTGAGGCAACCGATATTTTGTCAATCCTAGCTGGTGTGGGGATGGTGGAGACAGCCCTGGGAGTGGCCAGAGGAGAGGTCTTGGGTTCAGGCAGGGTCTTATGGCAGGGTGGCCTTGCTTGCCTGGGTCTCCAGCCCTGTGCCTGCTCCTACGGTCACTCAGCATTGGAAGATGATGATCAAGGCAACAGGATAGCTTAATAGTGAAGGAACACTGTGGGCCAGTCTCCTGGAAAAGTTTACTCACCGATCCTGTTATTTTACTTCTCAGTTGTCTGCCCTTTCCTTCCATGATACCGAATAAACATGAAATTGTGGCTGAAGCAGAACGTAGGTCACGTGGCTCTTCTGCCTCAGCCCATGACTTCCCCCATGGCTTACCCTTTCATCTTGTTTTCTCATTGTCCAAGACATGAACTATTCCAGAAAGATTTGACAGGAATTTGCAAAGTGCTTTCTACTGGATGAGCTTAGGGCATTAGTAATTTTGTGTCACTGGTCACAACACTATCTGTAGACCTTCCAGCCCTTAATCTGAGGGACCAGGCGACTACTGGCCATGATCAAATGAACCACACACAGAGTTTAGTCCTCATGCTTTGATAAGAGCCAAGGGCACATCAGAGAATATGTTCAGTCTTATTGAGCATGGGGGAGATGGAGGAGAAAAATGTTGGGTTGACTGACAGGCAATTGTGTCACCATGTTATTTCCTCAAGAAATGGACCCTGTTGGGAGAGGCAGCCCTGGAGCATCTGCTTCTTAGCAGCGACTCAGAAAAGCATGGACATAAATCTCTTCTGATCCTTTCTAAATCTTTACTATTCTGAGCTTAAACATGTTTTCTCTAAGGAAAGTTGGATTGACATGGAATCACACATGTCTGGAATTATCTCCAATCCTTTATAAACACACCAGGACTTGGAAGAGCACACCTTAGGTTACACAGTGTTTTCCCGGGCTGGACTCCAAAGTTTCCTGACTCTTGAACAATATGCATTCTTTCCATGCTACTTTATGTATTTGTTTTACAGAAGCCTTTGCCTATTATCCGTTCATATCCACTTTGCAGACGTACTCGGGTCCCACAAGAGCAGAGGTTCAACACTTGTGGACTGTTTTCCAGTTAGATGCTAAGAAGTGTACATGAGATTGAAGGGACTTTGTCTTTGTTCTCCTCCTGGTTCTGCCACCTCCCTTTTCTTCTCTTTTTAAAATTAGTCATAAGCATGTGTTTTCTGGTTATGTGCCTGTAAATATTTTTGTTGGGCATTCTTGACTAGGATTTCCAAACATCCTGATCAGGGGAGTTTGAGTATTATTATTTTTTTTCCATGAGATAAATTCCTTAAGGAAAAATTTGAGTAGTTTTGTTTGACCTTTGGGTTCCTTTTTTTTTTTTCTTTCAGTTTTCCTTGCTGTCTAAAAATGTTATGTTTCTGGTTATAAGGAACGAGCAAACCTATAATTTGTAATTCATATTGTAGATTCAATACTGACAACCCTAGTGCTGGAAGGAATCTTAGATTGGTTTGGTTCAGCATTTTCCCTCAGAGGAAATAGAGGCTTTTCCCCCACATGTTGGTTGGTGGTAAGGCTGGAATAAGACCTGTTTTGCCTGATTCCAGAGCGGAGCTCTTTCCCCAGCTGTTGCGGAAACAGCTTAGTGTGATTTAACTTTGCAGACAACTGAATTATCCTTTAAGTATTCCCACTATAATTCTAGTAACTTTTAGGTGAATGTTGTTTTTTTGATAGGGTGTGGTTTTCTGGGGAATTGCACCACTCCACCACTGAGCTACATATGAAGCCACTGAAAGTGATTCCAAAGTCATTCATCTTCGAAAGCCTTGCCTCTGTAGCACATCATTTAGTTTTTTTCTTAGTTTCATCATTTTTTATCCTCACTATTCTGTGAGCACTGGTTATTATTTATGGTTTAATTCTTGGATGCCCTACACTACTAGGAACATACAGAACTCTCAGCCCATGGTTATACTCAGACTTCTGTAGGCCAAGGCTCATGAATACATTAGTTGATTTTATAACTTCTCATTATTGTTCCTTAGTTACCACTTTTGGCTATGCTCAGAGGTGAGGATAACAATAGTGTTTTCTCCTTTCTGCCTCATTTGTACTTATAGGATACAGTGCTGAGAGGCCAATACCACTGAAGGAAGAGGCTTTTATTTTTTATTGTTGCTCATGTTTCCTGAGGAAATGGCATGCCATGCTTTACAGAGCCACATGGGGAAGCACCAGCAATTTGGGTCACGAGGGAGAAATTGGAGCAAGGGGAAAGCTTAGGCCAGAGCCTGTGTTAGTTTCCCTGGGAGGAGTAAGGAGGCAGAGGAACAGCACAGGATTGGCCACTTTGAGTAACATCAGCAGACACTGGGCTGCGGGGATCCTTTAGATGTGCTATTTGGCTATGGGTGATTTAGGACAGGGGAGCTTTGGACTGGGTATGTTACAGTTGGGTAAAGAGATGGCTCAGCAGATAGACTCTGGATCCCAGGGTAGATAGAAGCCACTTTGGCTTTAGGTTTGGCTATAATTAATGAATGACAAATAGATGCACACAGATCTAAGAAAACACACGACACCACCCCAGGTCTCTCAGCTGCAGTTAAATTTGTGGTAAACTAAGAAACCATTTACCCCAAGTGTGTTAGAAGGTGGATATTTTGTGAATGTGTTCATACTATAGAGAGATTTTTGGAATAATGTGTGTTCTTTGCAAGGAGGAGGATCTGGGATAGGTTTTTAGTTTATTTGGGTTTTTTTCCTTTAATTTTGGATTTAAAAAACAAAAGCTAGGTATTTTATTATTAGAAATAATATTTGGAAATACAGTGTGCTTAAGTGATAGATAAATAGATTCTGAGTGAGGACTTTCTTGCCCTGGGGCCACAGTTCATTCTCTTTTTTTCTAATTGGAGAGGGTCTGTATGTAGCAAAACTCTACCTATGTTTAAACGAAGCGTAAGTGCCGCCTTTGCCTTGGCATCATTGTCTGAACAGCTATTCCTGACCACCTCCTTCATCTCCAACTATTAAGTGCCTTTTTCTTCTTTCAGCGTGGCACTTACCACCTTTCAGGTTTTCTTCTGTGTGCACTTCATTTCCTCTTCTAGTGTGGTCCTTTTTTTATCTTGGCATTCTCCCTAGTGTCCAGTGCTCAGTAGGTACCCAGATGTAAGTGTGGGTTGAGTGGAGCCTAGATGGCTTGCATTTGCATTGTTACTTCCTGTTGCATCTCAGATTTGCTCTGGTAGTTGAGGTCACCTGCTAAGTGACATCAGGGATGTGAGAGACAGGGATGTATGTAATACAAATGAATTCTTCTAAATAGTTAAAGTGTTACAATGCATTATATCAGACAGGTCCTGCTCAGTATTTCTGGGACTAATGAAGTGATGTAGTTTTTAGAGGTAGAGTAACTGAGCAGAGGAAAGGGACTCTAAGATCATAGAGTGAAAAATATTGAATCAAAAAGATTTCAATGCCAGCTGCAGTGGCTCACTCCTGTAATCCTAGCCTACTCAGGAGGCAGAGATCAGGATTGTGGTTCAAGGCCAGCCCAGGCAAAAAGTTCTCAAGATCCCATCCTAACCCATAAATCTGGGTGTGGTGGTGCATATGTCATCCCAGCTATGCGAAGTGTGAACAGGAGAATTGTGGGCTAGCCCTGCTTGGGTATAAACATGAGACCCTACTTGAAAAATAACTAAAGCAAAATGGGCTGGGGGCATAGTTCAAGTGGTAGAATGCCTGCCTAGCAAGTGCAAGGCCCTGAGTTCAAACCCCAGTACCACCAAAAACAAAAACAAAAACAAAAAAATTCTTTAACATAATCCAGGGAAATTATATTTTTTATTTGAATTAAAAATTTCACATGTCAAGGGTTTTATGGATAACACTGAAATATAGTTCATTAATGTGATTGATTGAATAAGGACCCTTCCAAAGATGTCCAGGTCATAATCCCTGCAACTTGTGAGAATGTTAGTCTATATGGCAAAAAGAATTTTGCAGATGTCATTAAGGATCCTGAGCCGGAGGGACTATCTTGGATCGCCCCAGGGGACCCAACATAATTACTGGATTCTGAAAAAGAGAATAGGTCAGTCAGACAACAAGATGTCGGTATGGATGGGAACAGAAGTTGGAGTGATGCAGTGTCTCCAGCCAAGGGATGCAGGGAATGCGAGAAATGAGCCACCTGAGGAAACAAAGTGGTACCAGCTTCTTGGTTTTAGTTTGGTCAGACCTTTTCTGACTTCTGTATCTGGAATTTGTCAGTTTGTGTTGTTTAAGCCAATAAGTTTGTATTGACTTGTGACAGCATAAATAGGAACTGATACAGTCTTTATTAGAAATTTATAGTCTTCCTTTAGTCTGTTGGGCCATGAGTGCCCCAGAAATTTGGAAAGAAGAGGTTCACACATGGGCTAAAGATGCTTGCATTTCTACCTGTTCTCAAGTGATCAAAAAGGACTCTCTCTCTCTACTACACAGCACACACACACACACCACACCAGCACACACATCCAGACACACACCACCACATACACACACACACACCACACCACCACACACACGTACCACACCACACCACACCAGCACACACACACACACCACACACACACGCAACACCATACCACCACACATACACACATACCACACTACACACACACACCACACCAGCACACACACACACACCATAGCACACCAGCATACATATACACACACCACACTACTACACACATACATACACACATACCACCACACATACACCACACCACACCAGCACACACACACACCACAAAACCACACATAGACACACAACACAACACACCACACCAGCATACACATACACACTCCACACTACTACTCACATACAAACACACACACACACACACACACAGACACCGTGCTGAGCAGAAATGACTTTGAGAAATATTTCCATGCCTACAGTGTGATACTGCCCCAGACTCTGAAAGGACTCTGACCTAAAGGAAGACACAGCCTCTACTTCCTAGAATTGAGACCAAAACTCTGCTCCTTAGTGTTAGTGTCAGACATTTTCTGCCAGAAATAATCAACCCTCCACCACAGTACTTGCTAAATTTTCAGATTGCACACATTCATTTAAAATGTAATTTGGCTCGTTAAGTACTTTTATTGGTATCACTTAAGGCATCATTTAAAATCCCAGGCCATAGGAACGCCATAGGAAAATGAGTGTCATTTATTGTCTCCCAACCAGGTGAACAGCTTCCGTGGCAGTGATGGGTGGGGCAGGAAAGAGGAAGACTCAGAGAGACACAATTCCCTTACTCATGAACAACTTCACCTGGGGAAAGGAGACCGATCCTCCACTTGGTGGGTCTGTTCTTCTTAACACAGCTAGTGATTACTGTTTTGTTGTGAAGCAGAACCAAGCTCAGGGAAGGCTGTGGAAGAGGGCCACCAGCCTTCCCTCCCCAGGAGATCCAGTGTAGTATGTAATTGTGGTAAGTAACTCTTGATCAAAGCAGGAGGCTGGAAGTCCCAGGCAAGAAGTCAGAGACTTGTGAAGGGGTCACAGATGCCTTTCCAAAGTCACTAGAACTTCAGGTTCAGGGAATGTTGATTTGTCCTTGTCCAAGTCCAGGGACTGCTTGCATGGACCACAGTCAGAGGACAAAAGACAAGGGTGGCCATGTTCCCAGGTCTCTGCAGGTGGAAGATGATGATTGGTGGCTTGCTCACTGTTAAGAGTTGCTTTGTTTGGAGTTACAGAGACTTCCACACTGTTTCTGTTGAGGATCATAGTTTCCTCTGACAGTGCCTTGTGTCATTTGGGGTAACTTTGACTTGTATGAGGAAAAGACCAGAAGACAGATTGAAGTCATTTCTGGAAAAAATGCTTTGTAGCAGGCTGGAAGTTCTTCTTATGACAAGTATTTGATGGACATGCTTTTATTACCCAGTTCAGGAAAGCATACAAATTACCTTCCTGAGTCAACAGACGGAGACTTTGCCATCTAACTGTACCTGCACCCCCCCCCCCCCGCTCCTTCCCCTTTTTCTTACTGTAACTAAGGAGGCCAAATGGAGTTGCAAATGGCCACCATTCACAAGTGAAGGATATTTGTCCATTTGTTGTTAAAAGAGTTAACACAACCATTCTAACTTGGATTGATTGTTACAGAATGCAGTGGATTTTAAAAACAGATTTGTTTTCTATGTAATTGACAATGAACTTTGTAATTTATAGAATATAATTTTTGTAGAAATTATTACACTGCATATATTCCTTCTTTAAGCAAAATTGACAGAAATCCATTTAGTAATCTTTGCTTGTCTTGTGAAGGGCAGTGCAGGGCGTTTAATTGTGTGATGTCCTGATCTGCATAACACACCTGAGTGACCAAGGGACAGATGGCTTCCTCCCAGGCATTTCGTTAGTGTCTGCAAAGTTAGTGATGTCCTTTAATGAATCACCACAGTTTCAAACCAGGGTGGTATTTCTGCACGGAGCAGGCCTAAGTGTCACCTTGTCTGCCTTGCTCAGCCTCCTTGTCACTGCTCCTTATTTGGGCACAAAGCATAAAGCCTATGTGTGCTTCTCAGTTTGTGATGTCATTCTGGGACAGAGTTCCGTGGTTGTTCCCTTGAGCAAAAGCATCTGCATTCTTTGTCCTACAGGGTGACAGTCTTGCTGGCTCATGTGGACAGGACCACTGTGTTCACTGCTATTCAGTTGTAGCATGTCTAAGATTAAAAACTGCATTTTGATAGAGCTGGCAACAAGGGCACAAGAAAAAAGTCATAAATTTTATTTTGTAAATATCCAGCCAGTGATCTTTTTATTTGAAGGAGAAAGCTTTATTTAAGGAACATCTCATAGTTTAGAATTTCATAGTAAAAAGAGGTCTTCGATTAACCTAGTGGGTAAGTTACCTATTTAGGTTCAATCAAAAGACTTATTGGACACCTATGTTAGGAAATGGGGTTCCTTGGTGTCATGGCACTCATAGTGGGGGTGGTGTCACAGGCAATACTCAAGTAAATTAGAAAAATGTGTAATTATTAACTAAAATAACCTGTGACAATTCCGCTGTGTGAGAAGCTAGGGACTCTGAGAGCCTATGAGGGGAGGAAGCCAGATGGAGCCTGGAGGGCAAGGGAGGATGGAGGTTGGTAGATGTGTGAACAGAGCCTAAGAATGAGTTTAAAATAATCCAGAGCAGGTGATCGACACGCACACACAGACACACACACACACACACACACACACACACACACACACACACCCCCGAACCCCACAGCACTTCCCTAGGGTTTTGCAGTCCGGAAAGGTACCTTTCTCTGGAGGTCTTCAACAGATGTCCATGTGGAAGGAAAATGTGAAGAAAGGTTATTCTTGTGAGGTGGTAGCCAGGTTTTTTTATTTCCTTTTCTCTTTTTTGGTGGGAGGATGCTGGGGATCAAAGCCAGGACCTGGAGGATTTTGGGTAAGTGCCTGCTCTGACCTATATCTCAAGCCCTTTTCCATTTCTTATGGCTGGCAGAGCTATGTACCCTTCACCAGGTCTACCATCAAAGTCGAACAGAAAGCACGGAGGAAGTAGAACGTTCACTTCTCAGACCTTACTTTAATTCTGGTGAAGACTTACTTGAGAGAGTTCAAAATGATGATTCAAAATGCTCTCTCTCCCTTTGAACATTTGCAGAAGTTAATGATTTAAACCTGTATTTTAACACTCAGTTATATGTGATGCTACATATACATATGTATATATATATTTACATATTTATATGTATATACATATGTATATGTATCTTTTTTTTTTACCATTGTTTTATGTTCAGATTAGATTTCCAATTGTAGTACTGGTTTCTTCTGTCTCTTTCAGACCATATTACCCTGTTTTCTTTTGGGGGAAAAATAGTCATTATATTTATAAATTTTCCTATAAAAAATTGTAAAATTTTATTAATCTGTCTACTCAAGTCTCCCTCCCAGAGGCGTGCCTTTCAGATAGCTGTTTATCTGGCCTGGTCTTCCCCTTCCACCACAATGCAGGACATTTTTGTAAGCAGCATTACAAATGGGACTGAAAGTGATGGAGGAAATGTGGTGTAGAAGGCAATTTATCTGGACAATCACTGATCCTTGGTAACATGTATTCAAGGTGCAACTTTATGACCAAAGTTAGAAACAGCCCTAGGGGTGCTGGTTTTAGGGGCTTTAGTTTTTGTCTCAGTTCATACCATGCCTTAGGAAGTTTTGCTTGAGACAACTTTACAGCTGTCATATATGGTGGACTCTCCCAGGCAAGTCCTCCCCATGTCTCACTGGATCACAATGACCTTGGTCTCTTCTGAGCCCACCCACATTGGCGTCAACCTTATTTGGGCCTGAGCTACCACAGCTTCCTTCTTTGGGCTCCTGTGCATGTAGGGTAGCTAGAACACGGACCGTTCCTCCTGAGGATACCTGAGCAGTATCCAAGAACCACTGTCACGTCCTGTGACCAAGGGCTGAGCTGTCCAAGGCTTCAGGCAACAGCCACATTTGACTTGAAAAACACGAGAGTTGGTAGGATGACTCATAATTGAATTTTTTATTTTACTTAACTTTAATTTTAATTTAAACTTCAAAATAGATATTCAAATCAGTGATTGGAACCACTTCAGTATGTGAATTTACCTGTTCACTGAAACTTTTATGATTATTATCAATAAAAATTTAATGTCCAGTATGCATGTATGGAAACAGCTCGGTGAATCCCATTAACTTGTACAATAAATATGTGTTAATAATTATAATAAAATGGTAATCAAAAACACTTAAAATTAATGTCAAAATTGAAATATGCTGTAAATATAAAATAAGTGCTGTATTTCAAAAACTTAGTATTTTTAAAAGGGACTATAAAATAAGTAATCTAAAAATGTTGATTATATGTTAAGACCATAACATTTTGAACATATTGGGTTAAATAATATATATAATTAGGATAAATTTACCTTCCTTAAAAATGTGGCTACTAGAAAATTTAAAATTGCGTATGTGGCTTAGCTAATATTTTTGTTCCTGGGCTCTGGTGTAAAGCTTATAGGGGAAAGATACCAGGGCAGTGTTGCGTTTCCCGTGGCTGCCATGCATGTGGCACTCAGTACTAGGAGGCCCGGCTGGTCATATGGCACTGTTCTTTAAGGAGCATGACAGCCTTCATATTTCTCACACTTGATACGCACTGGAATCACCCTGGAAGCTTTAAAATGGAGATGCCTGGGCTCTATTCCCAGAGACTGGTTTATTTGGTCTGGTGCGGACCAGGCTTAGCCATTTTGAAATGTGTTCTCTGTAGCTTGTGGCTGAAACCATTCAGGTAGCTGCAACATAAGTAGGGTGACCACAGAATTTATCATCCAAGACTGGTATGTTCTTCAGTGTCTTCTAAACTTCCACCTTCCACTCTTAGGTAAGTGTGGGCCAAACACCTCCTTTTCTAGCATTAAAATGGCTAGTAGGTTCTTGGCTTTATCTGCAACTTGTGTATGTCCTTAGGTGAGCCAGGTTACACGTGTTTTTGGTCTCTTGAAGTTGGCTTCATAGTTATGCCTGGTGGACTTTTTTTTCTTATTTTTTAATTATGTATTGAAGTATACAGTATGATGTTTTGATAAACATATACATTGTGAAGTGGTTATCGAGTAAAGCAACATAACGTATTCATCAATTCATACAGCTTTCTTTTTCTTTTGTCTTTTTCTGTGGAACGTATACCTAAAATCAACTGTCTTAGCAAATTTCTAGTACAATACAGTATACTAACCACAGCCCTTATTCTGTACATAGGTTTCCAGGCTTATTCACCCAAGATGACTGCATTTTTGCACTTTTTTACCTCCATCTCCCCATTTCCCTCACCTTTCCCAATTATGCCTTTTGAAGCAGTGTATTATGGTGTTATAGTAATCAAGGAATTCTTGGGAGCCTTTTGTCTGAGTTCAGGGGGATAAAATTGTTACAGAAAGACTAGAAGAATGAAAATAGTTTGAAGATAATGCATGATAAAACCACGTCATAAACATCTGCCAGAAAAATCCATATAAAGGAAAACTGAGAAATGTTGAATTCTTAAAAGGTGAAAGAACCCCAACTGTTCTTAGAGGAAGAGCAAGCACAGTTAAGGAGTGTTTATAAAGAAAGTCGTAATAAAATCTGATCTCTAGTGGTAGATGGTATTTCTGAGTCATATTTATAGTTCTATCTTGAATCATATTTTCTGGTTGACATTTTTGCTTATTTTTCATTTGAAAACAAATACAGTGACTCCTCCTTGTTTGACCCCCCCCCCCCCCGTGTATTATTGTGTAAACTCCCTTGGGCTGTCAGGCTTAGATCAAGTGTGATACGACATTTGAGGTGAATAATGGTGTAAGAAGGACTTACTCTATTGTATATCACAGTGCAACATCAAAGCATTTTGTCCTGGAAAGAGATGCAAGGACTCAGAAAATCCTGTTGGAGTTAGATTATAATGTAGGAAACCATTTCAGAATTACCACTGACATTTGAACATCTGGACTCTGGCCTCATTCTGTGGCCACACCTGCTTGTAGGGTTTGTATGCTGTTGTTTATCTTCTGGTGGTGCTTGGGATCAAACTCAGGGATTGTGCATGCTAGGTATACGCTCTACCACTGAGCTACATCCCCGACCCTTGCCACACCTTCTTATAAATTTTATTGTGAGGCTCCTCTTGATTTTAGGGCTATCCCTGGTTTCTTGTCTACACTGATAGAGTCATTGGATAGCAATGAATCTGAGTTACTTCTTACCACAATTGACTTCTTAATCTTTTTATTATTATTGTTGTTGTACTGGGGGGAGTTCTTACTCTTAAAACCGTTCTCCCATAGCTAAGTGGTGTAAAATGTGACCATCACACTGTTTGCTTTTATAAAACCCAGCTCTGAACACTCTTCTGTTGCCTCATCAGGACCTCCATGGTAGAGATACATTGACCTGCTTTTGTGTTACTGTTTCTTAAGGCCAAATGGGACTCTATTTTTAAGTAATTTAAAATTTTTTAACTGACATAATAATTTCACAGATTTCTGGGATGCAGTGTGATATCCAATATACGATGTATATACAATGTATAAATGATCAAATCAGAGTAATTATCATTTCCATCTCTAAAAGGGACTTGAAGCACAGGCATTTCAGTGATGCTTTTGTCCCCAAGGTTGGATGTTTCTCAATTGTGTTTTCCCCAAGCACTTCTGACATGTACAGATATGCCCAACTATGGTGCTCTGTGTAGATCGTCTTACAAATGAAGTCTCATCACTCAAGGATTGATGAAAAAGCTTCGTACTTTGTTGGGGAAGAGAAGCCATCAGGTGTTGCATAGGCCCTTGCTCCTTTTCTGCCTTTTCTCTGTTGTGCCCCGTGTAAGGCAACTCATAGCTAGAGTTTGTTAAGTTTGAAAAAGCTCCCTTATATTTTGCCTCTGGGTAATTAAACATTGTTTCTTAGCACTGTAAGCATGGGGCTTAGAATTAGGATTCGGTAATGCATTTGACAGAGGAACTGTGTAACTGGAAAAGGAAAATACCCACTCTAACAGTATCCCCACCCCAGTGCTTGCTAGAAGTCTACCTGTGGCAGAACTCCTAGCACAGGGAGGAGGTACAGGTTCCTAGTGGTAGTGGAGGCTGAGGTATTTCTGTTATTTAGAGAATCTCTAAAAGTACAAGTTAAAGCATGTGTCCAGTCACTTCCAGAATCTTCCCTGAAAACTTGAAGGTTGTGTGGTATTGAAAAACAAGAGCGAGCCAGCATTCATTTGTAGAACCTGCCCCAGAATCAACTTCTTTCTGCATGTCTTTGTGGGGAGCCATAACAGTGGCCTGGGTGACAGGTGGAGAGCCCTTGGGTGGCCGTGGGCTTTCTGTTTGTGTGGGCTGTCTGTCTGTGGTCTATCCTTGGATGCTCTGTAGGGTGAAGGTGGGCAGAAATCTGCTCTTCATGTAAGGCGAGGGAGAATGGTGAGTCGGACATCACTATGGACGGGGGCGCCTGGAGACTGTGGTTCTCACCCTTGAACCAGTCCCCAGCCTGGGCTAGCAGTGTGGGAGCTACTTCCTTTGTCAGCCTTCCTTCAAATCCTGTTCTAAAATAAGGATCTTGCCTAATCTGGGTGGTCCCTCCTGGCAGTGCTTTTGTGGGTTGGAGCTTGCGGGTGGGGAGAGCTGTGCCTTCCCACTTGCTATCCGGAGAGGCAGAGAGAAGCTGTCCTCCTGCCCAGAGCAGGGCTCTGCAGGGCCAGTCTCAGCTTCCGGTCCCCCAGGCTCTCCCTGTTTCCTTTGCTTGGGGAGGGAATTTGGATGTCATTGGTCCTTACCCAAGCCTTCCCTCTAAAAGACAGGGATCAGGTCTTCTCTCTGGAGCAGTTAGTGTTCTTAGACTGACTCACTCAGATTCTCCTTAGAGAATGATAAAATGATCTTTTGGAAGTTTCTAGGAAATTCCTGAAGGACATTAAAAGCTCTCATCCAAGATAGGCCCTCGAACTTTTTTTTCCCCTCATGATAGGCTGTCATTTCCTTATTTTACTTTTGTTTGGTTTTTTTACTTATTGAACAAATATTTTTTAGACTCTGCTGAGCACCTGATAATATCAGATACTTGGACATGAAGATAAATAAGACATAGCCCCCCTGTCTTCAAGAAGCTTAATACTCTAAGAGTGATGCCCTTGGCATGTTTCATAAGCCACATGTGTATGAAATTTATACCTACTTCAATTTATTTTTCTTATTTGTTTATTTTTGCAGCACTGGGGTTTGAACTTTGGGCCTTGGGCTTCCTTGGCAGGTGCTCTGCTACTTGAGCCATGCCCCCAGTCTTTTTTGGCTTTAGTTATTTTTTTTTTAAATAGGATCTTGCATTTTTGCCTGAGGCCAGTTTCCACGCACAGTCCTTCTATCTATGCCTTCTGTGTAGCTGGTATTATAGGCATGTGACACCACAACTGACTTTTTGGTTGAGATGGAATCTTGTTAAATTTTTGCCCAAGCTGCCCTTGAATTTCAGTCCTTTTGATCTCTACTTCCAGAGTTGCTGGGATTGCGGGTATGAGCTATTGTATCTGGCCTTCCTACTTTTTCAATTTTCAGTAAAGCCTGATATATGAGGAAATTGTTCTTCTGTGTTATTCACACTGAATTTTGTTGTGGTATTTTTCCGTCAACAGTGGTTGCAAAAAAAAATTACAAATACAGAACCTCCTGCATTTATAGAGTTTTGCATTTTCTGTGGCGAGAATGTGGAGAACATAGGATGTTATCCTATAGACGGACCCCTCATGAAGTCCCTCAGTGGGTGTTTCTGTAAGTCCTAAATTTCAAACAAATAACAATGGCCACCACACCTTGGTGGAGTCTGAGGAGCTCAATTTATTTTTCTTATAGCTGTGACATTTCTACCAGCGTGTTTTCCTTTAGCTTTGCCCATGAAGATGTTCAGAGTTGAATTCTGTTTGTGCCACTCAGAGACTTCCTGTATCTTTATCTGTTATCTGTCCCTCTGTTGTATTTTCCTGGTGTGGGTTTGTCTTGGGAAGAGGAAGGAATTTTCCTTACATCAAATAACTATTGTAAGGATAGTGTTTCATGGTATACAAGTATTTTTTAGATAAATCCTGTTCAATTCTTGGAATCTTCAAACTAGCTTCATGTCTAAAGTTCCTGTTTAAATGTTTTCTTCTCATCTCTTTTAGTTTAAGCAGTTGGGTTTGAAACAGCCCCCACATATTTTCAGGAAATCTGTTTAGAAATGAATGATTCAGCCAGCAGAACAGGTGCAAAGTGAGAGCCCAGGTTCTAAGACAGGCAAAGAGAGATGGCCAGGGTTTTAGATGGAGAAGGCGTTTCAGAATCTTCAGAGGCCATCTTGGGGTTACCTTGGTCTTAGAAATCACACATAAAGCTTGGCGTTTGCAGTCAGAGGCAAGTGAACATTTGGATGAAGAGGCTGTTGGAGTTGCAATGGCTTTTACTTCTGTTTTTTCTTTGGCTGATTAGTAAATCGTGAGCCTTGTAGATTTCACGTGGCCAGGAATTTAGCGGAAATCATTCCTTATGCTGAAGTTTTGCCCCCATTTGACACCCACAGTCGACTTTGTGTTGCTGCCAAAGTGTGGGATTACATTTTATATTTTATTTTTTCAATAAAGGATTAAATTTGTGTTTAAGGAAATGAGTACATCTAATTTGCTTTTGGTTCAGTCCCAGTTTAAATTATGAGTGGAGGTTAATGTAAGTGTAGTGTTTGCATTTGATTGTTAAGATATTTTGACTCAGCAATGTTTCTAAGCTTGACAGGTGTAAAAAGGTAGAGGCTGCAAACCCCTTCCTGGTCCATCTCCAGCCACCTGTCACCTCTTCCTAGGCATCTTGCCTTTTCAGTTCCTTGCCTGTCCTAAATTCCAACAAAAACAAGAGAGTGTTATTTTCTTCCTGTTTTTTCACCAATGATATGCTAAGTCCCTCTTTTTTGTTGTGTGCATTTATGTTCAGTAATTTCCTAAGGAAGAAAGTAAAAAGTATAGAGTAAAATGAAATCTGTAGTATCCTTCTAGAAGCAGGCATAGAGCACAAAGTTCTAATCATTGCAAAAACCTATGTTGGGTAAATGGTGAGCCCGGGGAGTCGCGCAGCTGTAAAGGGTCCTGTCTGTAGTCTACCACATTTTTCCGAAGCAAGGTTGGTTTCTGTAGACAGAGCCGACAAGAACTTACCTAAAAGTTTGCCTTATTATTTATTGAAAAATTTGCCCTTGGAGTTGGACATTTCTGTGCTTAGCATTGAATCTGAATTTCAGTTATGACTGAAATTCAGCTTTGTTTCCTTTTCCATTTTGCAGAGACGTGGAGTAAATAATTCACCAAAGACAATTCCTTCTTTGTATCACGTGCTGAATTGTTACAGGGGACTGATGAAGTTCCTGGCTCGCACAGGGAATGCAGCCAGTTCGCACTGTGTTGCGGGTGTGGCCTGGGACATCCTTTGCGCTGAGAATAGGGCCAGGTCACAGGCGCCTGCCTGGCTCACACATGCCCACCTCCTCCTGGGAGACCTCGTCTTTCACTGACCCCTGGACAGTTTGGGGTCCTAAGTACAGAGATGTGTACAAGCCCGTTATTTTTCTTGTACCGATCGACTTTTGTATCCCCTGCCTCCTCTGCACTGACACTATTTTGCCAGTATTCTGGATACAGCAAATCAGATATTTCTCTTCATGCACAGTAAAAGTTAACTGTCTGGGCGGTGTGTGTTCTGCATGTGTTCATCTTAGGCATCTTTCCCATGTACTTGGAGCAGTGAGGGGGCCAGTGCTATGGTTTTTCCCTAGCAAAGCATGTATTTTATGCATTCTATTTTGTATTTTGTACATACTGTTATGATGCAAAAGAAAACACATCAGGTGAGTGAGGTGTTGCTTTGAGAAGTTTGGTATTGCTTCTGCAGACTTTTTTATCTAGTTCGTTGTCTCTGCTGTGATGAATAACATATTAGGTCTGTGATCCAGACATTGAACTCTGAACTTAAAACAAGCAGGACATTATTCTTCCTTCTGTAAAAGAATGTTTATCTAAAGTTGTGTGTAGATCAGTCTGGAGTAAAGTGAGTTAAATGGAATGTCCCAGTAGAAGTCATTATTTAAAGAAGTCCTGGAATAAAACTTTTTTTTATAATAAAGAACTTTCAAAAACTGAAATTCAGTAAGCACCCTTGTTTCTGTGTTTTTTTTCCCAAGCAAGGTATCCTGTCTTCTGTGTTGATTGGATTCCAGTTGGCCAACCACCTGCCTAGTTTAATAGAGTACACCATTAACTTAGTGACACGGGAGCTCTTCAAAGGGCATGGAATGTGATCACTGCTGTGCCGTCTTGGCTACTGAGTAGATTTTAATTCACTTCATCTTGGGTGGATGTGATTTGCATCTTTCCTAACAGACAAGCATCTGCAAGCAGATTGCCTGCAGAAGCTCATTAAAAATCAGTGAGCCTGTGTCTAGCAGCAGGCATCAACTTGCAGAACTCTCGCAAGTGGATTATATTCCAGTATCTGCAAAGCTTCCTCACTCTTCTGCCGCCATAAAAGTGTAGCCCTAGAATATTTAGTACTAGTGTCTCTTGTACTAAACCCAAAGGGAACTGGTCAAATGCCAGAGCGCCTGTAAGATGAGAGGAGGAAAGAAGTTCAAATATGGTTTCTTTCTTTTTTCTTTTTTCTGGTTAGTGAATTTATTGAGCCTAATTTATGCCATGAATAAGCTAAGAAAATCACTTTCTAATTTGAACAACTTGACTGCCTGCATGGTTTTCCAGCAACTTATAGAGACATTGTGATGAAGCTGGCATTTCTATGGAGACTGTTTCACATTTGCTTCTGTTTCTGTAAGAAGTTTGCCCTTCGTAGTCTCAGCAAAGCATCTTTGTTGTTGTGTCATACTGCTAATGCAATGAAGCCTTTTGGGAAAACAGCATTTGGAGAGAGACTACGGCATAATAACTGATCCCACTGGCACACGTCCCAGAGTAAGCAGGGCTGGAGGCTTTTAGTGTAGTTAGAAGAGGTGGTCTGGTCTGTCATTTGCATCCACTGTAATTGGGCAAGTGGTTTCAGACTGAGTTTTGCAGTATACTTCCACTGAGAACAGCTGATAGGAGGCTGCGGATTCCGTGTGAGCTGGGGACCCGTCATCTGGTGTGTTTAATGCCATCCTGCCTTGTCTTGGGAGCAATTTCTTATTAATGACAATAGTAATGCACAATCTTGGTGACAGATAATGCTTGTGGTTACTAGAATGTGTGGACTGAGAGGGGATCTGGCATAAAGGTGGTAGTGGTAGGAGGGCAAATATTTGAAACAAGGGTAGTAATGAGGAGAAGACAAATGTTTTGCAGGCGGGGGAAAGCCACAAATGAGATTAGTTCAAGAGTCTTAAAATGTCTGTAAAATATTGGCTTTTCATTACCAGTAAGGCAAAGTGTCCAGACTCTAGCTTCCTTTGTAAACTTGTACTCATCCTTGGAGGGTCACAGTTTCGTTGTTGTTCAAAGTCAATCTTTTCCTCCAGGAACGAGTTTTAAGTCTGTCATCTTCCATTAGTGATTGTGCTAATTTCATCATCCTTTGCATACTGCCACGCCACCCCATTTTCTTGACTTGCAATAATTTTCTGCAGCTATGTCTCTGTTTTTAACTTGAAATCAATCTTCTGCATGACTGAATTGATAAAAGATTATAAGCACATAGAACAGTCTACTGTACAGCCGCCTTCATTCATTTTGTTCTCTGGCATTTGGTTTGACTGGTGTGGAGCTGGCAAATGGAGAGAGTAGGAACGTTATTAAGGGAAGCACTTGGAGGAGCAGCTAGGACCCACTTAACTTATTTTGGAATGATGGTGCTTTGGTAGTCCCTGGGCCTCTCCCATTTCTTAAACCGGCCTTGATCTTTAAGGACTGGGCTAGTGTAGCAGATTTTTCTCCATTTTCAGCAGAATGCTCTGGTATTTTTCCTTGGTGAGAGGATATGAAAGCCTCTTAAAATGGGAGTTTGGGTTTGTTGAGGATTTTAGGAGATCCACAGTGGTGAAAAGTCTTACAGGGAATCAGGGAAGATTGGGACAGAGGATTTTGTTGTGACAAAGTTCTGGCGGAACATTGTGCTAGTAATGATGGCAGGGTGACTCCTTGCAAAATTAGAATTCAGCTGTTCATACTGGATACACACCTGTTTTAATCAAGATGAAGAAAAAAGACATTGTTAATACCATGATGGCTTAAATCTGCCAACTCCAAATAACCACTTTTTCAAGATCTGTTCTAACCTTTTATAATAGCATTTACTTGTAGAGAAGAATTTTGTGTTAGGCAGGTTTTATTGGGATTAGAAATCTTCCTACCACTGAAATTCTTCCAGCTTCTTTTTTTTTTTTTCTGGACTGGGGTTTGATCTGAAGTTTTAGTGCTTGCAAAGCTGGTGATCTACTACTTAAGCCACTCTGCCAGTCCATTTTGGTTATTTTGGAGATGGACTATTTGCCTGGGCTGCCCTCAATCCTCGATCTCCTGATCTCAGCCTCTCAAGTAGCTAGGATTATAGGTGTGAGCCACTGGTTTCCAGTTCTTTTTTTAGTTAAAAGGCTTCAGTAGCCCACACCCTCTGGATTACAGTCATAGAGACCCTGGACAGCCTGTTCAGCTTTGTCTTCTGTCATTATGCCAATTCTAGCACAGATTCTACCAAAGCCCACTTACTTACATCTGTGACTATGCAGATTCATCTTTTTGGATTCTCAGCTCTCACCCTCACCCAAGTGCTTAGAGGTGCTCCTTGGGCACATGAAGATCGAGCCCAGGTGCTACATTCTTCCCAAACCTCCTCACTTCTAGTTATGGCTGTTCAGTTCTAACACATGCCTAACATCTGTGTTTTACTCAGCTATTGCCATGGAATAGATCACTCTACGGTGGCTTAAAACAATGCTGTTGACTGAATATTTGTGTTATCCTAACCCCCAGTGGTGTGGTAGGGCCTCTGGGACATGACTACGTCATGAGGGTGGAGCCCTCATGAATGGGATGAGTACCCTTGTGAAAGAGATCCCAGAGATTTAGCTAGATAGTTCCTCTGCTGTGTGAGGACACAGCGAGAAGACAGTTGTTTGTGAATCAGGAAGCAGGCTCTCACCAGATGCCAGATCTGTGCTTGCCCTTGATCTCGGACTCCCCAGCCTCCAGAGCTGTGAGAAGTCAATGTTTGTTGTTGAAGCCACTGAGTTTTATGCCAGGTTTGTTATGGGACCTGAACTAAGACAAACAATAACATTCGTTTGGTTTCTCTGTGAATCTGGGGGTGGAGTGGACTGAGCTAAGGAGTTCTGGCTTAGATTCTCTCATGCAGTTGATGTCAGAGGGTGGCTGGAAATGAGTACGTCTCAAAGATTTCTTTGCTCGTTGATGGAGGCTGGGAGCAGGAACTGCTGAGGCCCCTGGGAAACTCCCTTCCAGAGTTTTCCCCACATGACCTCTCCCCATGGAAGCCTCAGGTAGCAGGACTTTTTTACATGGTGACCACGCTCCTGAAGTGGGTGTCCCTAGAGAAACTGGCATAACCTACCTCACCTTGGAGATCATACAGTTACTTTTGCTGGCTTGGTAGTCATGAAGGCCTGCTTATCTTTGGGAGTGGGTAGTAGAGAGAGGTCCATAGACTTCACCCCTTGATGGAAGGAATGTGAAAGAATGTGGAAAATATAGCATTTAAAAAATTCACACAACATAAAATTTACCATTTTAGTCTTTCAGAGTTCAATTCAGTGGCATTGAGTGCTTTCACCATCACTTCCATCTGTTGTCTAGAAGTCTTTTCATTTTATAAATGGAAACCATCCTCCCTCTCTCCTCCTGGCAACTGTATTATCTGAATGGTGAATATGAATTCTCTATGAATTTGACTGTGCTAGGGACTGATATAAGTGGAATTATATAATATTTGTCTTTCTTTGACTTATTTCAATTACCATAATGTCCTGGAAGTTTATCTGTGTTGTAGCCTATGTCAGAGTTTCCTTCTATTCTAAAGGCTGGATAAAATTCCATTAGGATGTATACACCACACTTTGTTTCTCTTTTCATCCATTGATGAACACGTGGGTTATTTTTACCTTTGGGTATTGTAAATAGTGCTGTTTTGACGTGGGTATAGTAGAAGGCCTGTTTTAAATCACTACACTCTTACTGTTACTTCTGGCTTCTCAAGTCTTTTTCCTCACTGGATCAGAAATATCTGAGGGCAAGAACAATGTCTTTCAATGTGGTTCAGGGCTCAGGTCCAGGCACAAAAACTACTTGTTGAATGAGTAATGGATAGATGGATGGATTGGTGGTGACTGTACCTATAAGATGGATGATTTCATTTCTGAAGTACGACAAGGGCATGGCACATTGCAAATGTGGTCATCCTTTGTGAGTAGAGCCCACAGTTGAGCTCCACTCCTGTTATTTTAAAATGCTTATTAGAGAGCACTTGGCATGGAGTGGGTACTTTATAAAAATCGGTTGAGTTTTGTTAAATTGCCATTAAGAAACACGGTATGAACTCGCAAGGGGATATTTTAATAAGTTTCCACTATGCATAATTTACAGATCTTATGTTCTGTAATGTATGTCATTTAAGGGTTATGAAGTGAAACCACTTGCTTTGTGTATTAAATTTTAAGCCTAGAAACCTTATAATGTCATATCATGTGCACAATGTGTGATACTAGATTTGATTTTCATTGGATTGTTGCAGGAGTTTTAGACCCCAGGCTCAAACTCCTGTGTTGCACATGTCAGGTCTGGACACCCCAGTACCTCAAATAAACAGACAGGTAATGGTGGAGGTCAGAGAAAGGAGATTTAATTAACGCAGCATGCACATGCCTCTGTGAGAAGAGGCAAAACATCATTTCAACCCATCTTCTTCATACAGACATTTGATTTAGGTTTAAATAGAGGAAGAATTGGGGGCAGAGGGAAAGAGATATGTGTAAGTATTGAACAGTCTCAGTCACAAGTGTGTTCTTGTGGTCATAGGCGGTGGTCAGCTCGCTCATTGTCAGACTGGGCCTCATTCTAGTCAGAGTCATTGCTACCTGGCAGGTGGTTTATCCTGCAGACTCAGCTGTTCCTTTCCTTGGTGGCAGTTTCCATTGTAAAGATGTTATAGGAGCAGTCTTGTCCTTCCTGGAACCCAAGTGATTACAGGACAGAGAGACTCAAAGTAAAGAAGAGAGATTCAACATGGAGGCGGGGCTGCCATGCTTTTCTCCTGTTTTTAGTTAATTGGTAGGCCCAAATAAGGAGTTGGTGCTTTTTGGCTTGAGTACCTGCTACAGGATTCATTTTAGGTCTTCTGTGCAAGGATGGATGGTAGCAGCTCATTCTAAAGCACAGACCTGTGATCATATTGAGAGCTGAATTTTGGACCCAAGGCCCAAACTCCTGGACTCCCACATGCCAGGTCTGGCCACCCACCCTGTACGCCAAATATTGGCACATGGTGAAGCCAGAGAAAGGGGATTGATTACATGGCTGAGGACATGCAGTGGGAAGAGACAGAGTAAGTATTCAGCCCATCTTCAGCCATCTAAGGTACAGACATGAGCTTTAGCTTTAAATAAACAAAGAATTAGGGAACAAAAGATATGTATAAACAGTCCCAGTCATAGGTTTGGCCTGGTGGGTCATTATGTGAGCCCTTGTTCTTCCAGGGTTCTTGAGAAGTTGTTATTGTTATTATTACTTGAGGGGAGCATCTGGTTCCCAAGACATGATTACTCTTGCTCCAGGGTGCAGCCTCTCTACTATGGGTAATTGTCCTCATTTGGGGGCTACTCTGTCTTGCGAGGCTCTGCTGTTCTTAGGGGTAGTTTTGGTCCCTTGTCATAAAGAAGTTAATCGATCATTCCTGTCATTGCTTGATTCCAAGGTGGCTGTGGGAGAGAAAGACTGAGAGCATAGGACAACAGAAATGCCAAGCTTTCCCCCTGTTAGTTAATTCATTGGCCCCAGTAAGGAGTCAGTGCTTTTCAGCAAAGGCACGTAGTATTACACTATCAGTGGCTGTGGATGCATGGGTATCATAATAAAATTTGTGCTGAGGCTATATTGTTCTTCTATTTTTAAATTAAGGACCATAGAAGAGGTTGATGTATCAAGTAAGAAGTCATATATACCTTTGTCTTCTCTCATTTATGGGTTTATGCAAAATTGAAAACAAAACTGAAAGTGACCATAATTCTTTGACTTCCTGTTTTGTTATAAATGAGATAAATACCAGGCAGCATTTTCCTTTACTTTCTTTATGTGTTCTTCTCAAATTAATGTTTGAGGAATGGTTGGTTGTTTTCAAATGCTTCCTATTTTTTTTCTTTTGCGGTACTGTGGCTTGGACTCAGGTCTCATGCTTTTTCCTGGACTGGCCTTTGGACCAAGATCCTCCTCCTACCTTTGTTTCCCAAGTAGGTGGGATTACAGGTATGCTTCACCATACCTGGTTTCCCCTTCCATATCTTTGATTTCAACAGCAGGGTCAAATGGAAAGAGCTTTGGACTTAATGGGGTAAGGTTTTCAGTTTGGTTCTGTCATTCACTTACTTATTAGAGTACTACTTGGAAAGAGAAGAAATAATACTAATCTCATAGACCAATAGGAAGGTTCAGTTCAACCCAGTTACCAGCGTGAGAGGGTATGAGTACAGGCAACATTTGGCAGTAACATTTGGGGTTTCCGCTGGCATTTGTGTTTGCAGAAGTGATGCAAGCTAAGTCACTTGTGCTCCAGGAAGCTAATATGGTGCCAAGGATAGTTCTCTGTCAAACCCTTTTGCTTAGTATTAGAGTTCAAATATGAGTGAAGCTTTTTATTTGGCAGAAAGAAAATTTAGAGAGCTGTGTGAGTCCCGGTGCTCATTAGAGGAGAGTTAGGGATTCTGTCCAGTGCTCTGTTGTAGCATTATGCTGCTGCCTTCCTACCGTCTCTGACTTTTCCCCACCTTCTCCCTCCTTGTCAGTTCTGGTCTCCCTGTACATGCACAAGCCTACACACTCGTACACAGTTGTAAAACAGAGATCAAGCAGGATGCTATGTCCAAGCTCCCTTTCCACTGGAGCCTGCCATTACTGCTCTTGGCTAGACATGGTTCTTGGTTGTCAGCCACTGACAGCACCAACATATTCTGAAAGGCTAAGTATAGTTATTTCTTTCTAGGCTTTCCTTTTCATTCATAGGCTTTGGACTCATGTGGTATCCTGAAGTGATAACACTTTTTTCTTTTTCTCTGTTTTCATGGCCTGTGTTACCATTATGGGTGCTCCTGTCCATATTACTGAAAACCTCAGGTTCTGTAAAATCATACATTTACAATGAACTGGCTATTGAGTAATATTGGGTTGGAGCTGACCACTCTAAATCTACAGTACTTTGCAACCAGATCACTAGCAAAGCAATAAAAACCAAAGTCAAAATAGTTGTATAGTTCAGAGGACATTGAATTCTTCTTGTATACAGATATGCTTTTTTTAACCTTATGAATTTTTTATTAAGTGTATATTAGTTGTACAAAGGAGTTTCATTGTGATACTTCCACCCATACATACAGTATATCTAGATCAAATTCATGACCCTCTGTTTCTCCTCACCATCCATCTCCTGTTCTGAAAACAATTTCAACAGGTTTCGTAGTTCTATATTCATACATGGGCATAAAGTACTTTGACCTTATTCACTCCCCCTTTATCTTCTCCTTTCACCCTCCTCCCTCCTGCTGATACACATCCCCTTCAGGACCTGCTATATTCCTGCTATTCATTTTTTAAGGGCTAGATTCCACATATGCGAAGAACATGTCATGTATGTCTTTCTCAGCCTGGCTTAGTTTTCTTAACATGATGATATCTAGTTCCATCCATTTTCCTGCATAAAGATCTGTGCAATTCACTGAAAGAGAATTGTGCACAGGGCATGTCTAAGACAGAAGGCCCAACATGCTTAGCCATTAGGGGATCCCTACAGGGGCTCCTGAATCATCTGGAGGCTCCATTCAGCTTTGCTGTGCACTTTACATCCAGCTGCTCTTACTTCAGGTACCAAATAGCCATATGTGCTGCCCTATTGCCAGTCTAATTCACATTGTAGAAACAGGTCCTGGAGCAGGACAGACAACATCTAGCCCTGCCACTGCTGCAGGGCAAGATCATCCAAGTCCCCACTGGGCTATCCGTCTTAGAAGTTTTCAAAATTATCTCGTACATATTATTTATTCTGAATTTGACAGTGGCTGACTAAATCTCTCTGAACTCCAGAAAATAAGTAAAGCTATCTCAAAGCTTCTTTCCCAAGGACCTTATGCCAGCTTCCTGGGAAATATTTGAAAAAACATGAGGGCAAAGTTGCAGAGAATCGCAGGGGCAAAATCAGTGATTGGAATGTCAGACAGAGGAAACCAGCATAGCATCCTTTCTGGGGGAAGATACGTCTCTCCTCAGTAAATAAAACTACAGGGAAAACTGATTGTCTTCTCAGGGACGGTAGCCCTTTATTCCTTAGTCTCACCTGTTAGTTTTACGTTTTCTATACTGATCCTGTGGGGATGTTTTGCATCGTCATGTGTGCCAGTCAGATATTAAAATATGGATGGATAAGGCCTCTACCTGCATGAAAGGCTTAAGAATGACAGGGGACAGCTGCTTGACGCTGTCAGTGGGATTTTGACTTGAGCCCCTGGTAGCTCGGTCTTTGATTCTGCCCTCACAAGTCTCCCTAGCATCCTAAGACCCTGAGGGGTCAGTAGGACCCCAGAGTTCATGGAGGGCTCTGTGGTACTGCTGCAGAGGAGGTTGGGGGATCTGTCTGTGTGTCTTTGAGTCCATGGGAACAGACAGGGAAGATGGATGGATGGGGAGAAATAAAAGAAAGAATTTAGATGAGTTGCCAGCGAAGCACAGGTTGGAATTTGTGTCCTACATCACTTCTGGAAGGAAATCGATAGGGTATCCCCCTTTGTGCCCATTACCTTTAGCAGGCAATACCCATGATGTCAGGATCAGTTGAGTGAGAGTCCTCCCATGTTTCACCCACAAATAGAATTGGAAAGGTAGACATCCCTTATGGCTCAGTAGAGCAGAGGTTCCCCCCAGGTGTGGTAAGCCAACAAGTCTTTAAAGAGTGGACACAGGGACTGGCAGAGTGGCTCAAGCAGTAAGAGTGCCTGCCTAGCAAGCATGAGACCCTGAGTTCAGATCCCAGGGCTGCCAAAAAAAAAAGAAAAAGAAAAAGAATGGACAGAACTAGAGTGGATAGAGATGGAGGAGTGAAGGTAGGGCAGAAAAGAGGAAATTCTGGACCAGAGAAAGTTTGTGAGGATAATAATTATGGTATCAATGGACCTCACTCCTGGGACTAGTGGGTAAATGATTACCTTTTTCCCCCCATATTCTTGACACTCATTCAATGACTACTCATTGAAAATTGATGATAATGGCCATATGGAAAGTCTCAGAGCTTATGGAGGATTTGGTTCCCTGGGGCACAATTGGTGGGTGGAACAGCAGATGGATGGGGCAGAATATTGTTCTCTTCCTTCCTATCAATGACAGTTGATTACAAGTTATAAAAATGGGTGTTCTCCTTGTGGTGCTAGCTTCCAAAGTTGTCACTTCCTCAGCAAACTGATCTAAGATTGATATTTCTGAATTAGATTTAGCAAGAATGAACTTAAGGCTCCACCATAACACAGAGTCATCTGAATCTGAAGATATGTCCTTCCTATTTTAGCATGTCATGCTGTCTAAGAATGCAAAGCACATTACTCCGTCTCTGAAGTCCCCCAGTTTGGTAAGAGTGCTATCTAGTAGTCAGTTCTGTGTCTCTTTCCGTTCTCTGCCGAAGTTTTGTGTGCATTAAGAAATTGGGACTGAGAGAGGACTGCATTGTTCGTTAAATAGAAATTAGACTACACTTTGAGGTTTTGAATGCATAGGGAGAGGTGCATTTTGACTTTCCTTCCTTTGTAAAATGTAGTTAAGCTGATATCCAGAACAATGGTGAGAAAGCACTAATAAATATTGGAGGTGGGGGCAGTATGTACTTCAGGCACTTACAGTTCCTTTGCTATAAGCTTAGGCTTTGGGGATTCCCATTTTCTCTGGAGTTAGGCCTGTCTGACTCCCTTCCAGCTCTGCCTTCAGGGAGAAATGTGCTCCCAGGTCTGGGAACCAGTTGGTCTGCAGGCCACTGGGTGACCTCAGGAATGGGCTCTGCCTGCTTCTTCTCTCTATTTTAGATCTGCAGGAAAGATTTGAGGCTTCTTTTAAGCTTTCAACTCTGAGGTATTTTGGAAAACTGTAATTTTGTTTGTTTTCTGCTGTGTGCATGTGGTTTCTCAAAACACAAGTGTGATTATTTTCTGCGTCCTTTCCACAGCAAACATTTCTCCCTCAACTACAGGCTCCAAAAGTAGGTTCTCGAGTGCCCTCGGCTCACTTTCTTCTGCTTGCTGAGAGTCACTGTCTCGACGAAAGGAACTGGTTGCAATGTTTTAGGCTTTCAAGGTGGCTTCCAACATTGTATTGGAGCTTGGTCCTCACATACTGAGCAGCCAGACATAACCAGTGCAAGCCACGAATTTTGTAGTAAGCCATGAATTACTGTTAAGTTATTATGAAACTTAAGTTGATAATACGGTGGGGCTATATAATAGCACTTTGGGTAGTTTTTACCCAAAAATTAGCAATTTGTGGAAGACCTTAGCAGGACCTCTGCAGCTAGATTACTTGGGTTTGAATCCCAGCTTTTCCACCTTCCCCTGCACCCCAATAATTTTGTTTCTTTTTACTGCTAAAATTTTAATCTCCTTGAAATTTATTTTGGAATAAGAAGTCAAGTTTGGATCTAGCTGTTTTTTTCCTTTTAAAATGATTTTAGTTATTTCTTTTATTTACCATTTTGACCATTTTTGTTTAGGTGTACAATTGAGTGACATTGAGTACATTCACAATTTTTTGACCTTCCAGCTGTGTGTTAGAGGTCAATTTTTTTTTCTTTCTATGTCTTAAGGGTTTAACTTTAAAGAATTTTGTTGTTGTTACTGCTCTTTTTTTTTGTCTCACCATGTAGCCCAGGCTGGCTTCGAACTTGTGATCCTCCTGCCTGAGCCTCCTGAGTACTGTTATAACAGGTATGTGCCACCATGCTTGGCAGGTTTTTATGAGATTACAAGTTAATTCATAGAAAATACTTGGTGTGCATAGGTCACCAGGTGATCAATCAATGACTGCAGTGGTCAAGAAGACTTGTATTACTAGTCAGGTGTTCATTAGCTAGTTAGGAAGCAGTATTGGTGTTACATATATATGCCCATACATATGAGGTTGAAGTTGCTCCCCACTTAATCATGGTAAAGACCTAGAGAATTCTTGCAAACACTGGGTTGCTATATACCATTTTTTGGTGTCCACTTTAGCATAGGACTAATACATAGTTTGAACTACAAGGAAGAAAAAAAAGACTGTTTAACAGATTTGTGTTTCAAATTTTTTGCAAAGCACTTAATAATAAAAAGATAAAACCTGTTTAATCTTCAATAAGAAAGCATAATAGGAGGAACTTGTACAGTGTGTACTTCTGAATATGCACCATCAACAGTACTCTTTTCAGAGCTTTTGAGGAAAACCTCTTGTTTTAAGAAAATGAATAATTATTTGTTATTCATGAAATCTAGATGTGCAAATGGTGTGATTGAATGAGGGGGAAAAAGAAGTCTCAGGAGAATAAGCATTTTGTTTACATTTAAGTCTTTCTGAAATGCTATGTTTGAAAATAACGTACAGTTAGATATAGCTTCGTAAATTATTTCAGTAAACTGTTACATAGTTTCTAGAAAATAAACAGTGTAAAATGATTTCAATTTTATAATCAGCAGTCTTACTGGTATTTAGTTTAGCAAGAAGCTTCCAAGTAGATCTGTGTGAAAGGATGTAAGAATCCTCTGAAATAAATAAACTATTTCTAGCCTTAAAATTCATGTTCCCACAATGGAATATACTATGTTCAGTCTCCATCACAAAAATGCCTTTCTTATCAGCACTGCCCTAGCTAAATGTGAACTTTAAAAATTGGAAAATCAGGCACTTTGTAGACAGCTCACTCTTTGTTTCATATTTTGGGGTTAAGAAAAAAAAATTGCCCAAGGAAGTATTTCTGGAAGGAGTTTAACTTCTCAGTTGCTTTGGTGTTTCAGCCTACAGTATTTTTGCTGTTTTGGGAATTGATAGTGACTTAGGTGTAACCGAATGAATTCTTATTTCTGAAGCATGGATTCTATTTGGTTCTTAAAAAGTGAGTGAGGATGGAGCAATTAAATTTTGTCACCAAATCACACACTTGGTCAGGGAGTCATCACAATGCCTTATTATTATTGAGCTAAGTAATAAACCTGTGGGACAGGGTGGCAATAACTCTGGAGGTGTGAATTCTGGGATTTCCCAGCCTTCCTGCTTTGAGAAGTTGTGATGGGCAAAGAGAAGGGCATTGACCCGATAGAGCTGCTGGGGATTCTTTCCTAACTGCTTCTCTTTCTTCATCTTCTTGTGTTTTTCCAGGGTGACATCACACTCCTTATTTATATGCTGATATCTTCCTATCCAACATTTTAGCCAAAACATTTCTCATGGACCCCTTGCACACAGTCCATTGTCCAACTTGGCTGCCCATTAAACTGGTGCGTCAGAGGCTAAGTTCATCATGACTCTTCTTTTCCAGCATCACTCCCAAACCTATGCTGGGTATCGTCCCAGCCAGATGCCCTCAACTCTTCCTTTCTCTTTACATTGCATCTTAGACTGATGGCTAAGCTCTGCCAGATCCACATCACAAATGTCTCTCCTGTTCATTCCTCCTTTCCATAGAAACTGTCTTCCCCTTACTTCCGGCCCCCACGTTTCCCACTGGATCTATGTAAATGTTGCTTGTAGATCCTAGCTGAACACAGTGCCATGGGTCTCAGCCATATGCAAGTAGCATGTCCTGTTAATCTGTAATGAATTATCCTGTCTGCCCTGGCAAGCTCCCAGATACTTGTCCAAAGACTTATCATGCCTCTTGGAAGCCTCTTTCAACCTTTGTCAACAGAGTCAAGATTTCACCATGTGGGTAAACATAGATCTAATCATTGGACATTTTCTTTTGCTTACTTGTCTGTCTTCCCTATCAGTTACCTCAGATTATAAATTAAGTCTCACTCATGTCTGTATTCTGTACATACACTATCCAGCGTGGTATGTCTGCTTCACAGAAGATATCCAACAAGTGACTGTGAATGGGTGAAAGTGTGGGTGTTTTTTTTTGGTGCAAAGACTTGGGAAGGTACTACATAGCTGTTTTGAGCCTGCTTCCAGTACCCATGACTTAGCTGAATAGTCTACCAGGTGGTGACTTTTCCCTTGCCCTTCCCAGTTAGATATGTGCTTTAGACTAGAGCTGCAAGATATAAACACAAATATGTATCCAAATGAATTTGGTGCATGCTTATTTTGCCATGTTGGAGATAGAACCCAAGGCCTTGTATATGCTAGGCCAGTGCTGTGTCAGTGAGCTGCACCCCTGCCCTCCAGATTGAGGTTTTGATAGGCAAAGTACTGAGCTCGAACATGGCTAAATGATCACAGTGACGTGTACACACTTCTATCAGACACCTATTTACTGTGGCTATCCCAGAGATCTCACTTTCCATTCATGTGCCAATGCAGTTGAGCCCTCATGCTACATTTCTCTACTGCACTGACTTTTTCACTCTCTGGGGACCATGTCACACTTTATGCTCTCCTTATTCCTCTTCCCTCTTTTCCATCCCATCACTCTTAGCTAACTGGGCTTGTAGGTAATTAGAAGGAAACTCCTCATGTTGCCATTTCTGCATGTTGTCTGCTGGCTAGCCTCTCTTGCTGTTGAGGAATTGTCAGTGTTCCTGGGAAGGTCATGCCTCCACCTGAGCTCAAGGTCCCATGCCTTTCCACCTTCAGAACATCACTCTGTCAGTTCTCCTTTCTCATCTATAGCATCAGTCTTTCCCTTCCGTCAAGTTTTTCTCATCAGCATACACACATGCGGACATTTCTTCATCATCCCGTGTGTGTCTCCTTTCCAGCTCCCATTCCCTTTCTCTCCTCTCCTTTGCCTTGATTTGCATAAACTCTTTGTAACCTATTCCTCATCTTCCAGTCTCTTGTTTAAAGCTTTTAGTTATAAAATTTACCATCTGAATCACTTTTGGCTATACAATTCAGTAATGTTAAGTACACCTCATTACTGCACGCTCAGTCCTCAAACCTTTTCCTCTTGTAAAACTGAAACTCTGTACCCATTAAATATTTGGTGCCCAGGGGCAGGGACCTATCTGTGTTTTCCTCCTTTCTCACAGACCATCTTCCCTTCTATTTTCCCACCTCTGTGTATTGGAGAGTTCCAGGGCTCAATGTTTGGCTCTCTTCTCCAACCTTCACCCAGTTCCTTGGTGATATTTATGGTTGATGTCTTATATCCATTTTACTATGACAACTCCCAACATCTCTTCTGTGAGCTCTCACCTTGCATGTCTCCCTTCCTCATATCTTTACCTGCATATGTAATTGGCATTTCATTGTTAATGGTTCCAAAATGACTCTAGACCTGCCCCAGGTATCTACCCAGAGGTTTCCATACCTGAGTATGGCAACTCCATTCTTCCAGTTCCTTAGGCCAAAACAGAGTTGGTTGCTGTTTTTCTCTCAAACTCATAACCAATCAGAAATTCAGTTAGCTCTATTTCAGAAGGCATAACCTGAGTCTGAGCACTTCTCTTCACTTCGGCTATAGCACTCAGGTCTAACTGCCATCTTTCCTTAACTGGATGATGGCAGCAGCCTCCCTCTTATCTTCCGGCCCCTGCCTTGCTCCTCCACAGTCTTTTCTGAACACACTTCTAGGAGAAGCCTTTTAAAAGGTGAGTCAGACCCTGCTAAAAATGCTCCAAGAGTTAGTAGATGCAAATTTACACAATGACTAGAAGCCACTGGAGTGGCCTCTGTGATTGGCCACCCCATGACCTCACTTTCTTATTTTCTCACCTGTGTTCTTTCTGCCAGAGCCACACTGTCTTCCCTAGTGACCCTTCAACATGCCATCTGCTCTCACCATAGAGCTTTCCTCTTGTTGCTTGCTCTGGGAAAGGCACCCCCCCCACACTCTAGGTATTCTCTTATCCCTTCAGCTCTTAGCTGTGATTCACAGACCCTCTCCTATACTTCCTAGTTTCCTTTTCTTCTTTATTCCTCACTTCAGCCCTTGGCACCATCTATCATGTCATCTGTTTTACCTGCTGGTTTAGTTTGTGTCAGTTCTAGGGCAGGCATTTTGGTGGGCATTGGCTGTGCTCACCCATGGCTTAGAACTATTTTTGGCACATAGTAGGCACACAGTCTAGTTACTGTACAAAGAAGTTTTTTCAAAACAGAAGAGCATAATTAATTGTCCATTTTCCTCTTTTAAAACTATAGGCATCATTTGAAATTTCAAGTTCTTATTTCATTTAAATGATAAAAAAATTTTAAATTCCTCAAAACAATGTCTATTTTCCAAGGAACACACAAATGAAATTATAATTTAGACTGTGTTGAACATTTTTACATCTATAAAATTTCATTAGTGGTAAAAATGGTACTTCCATTATAGTCAAGAAAATTGCTATGAGTTTTCAAATAGACATATATTAAAATTTGCTTTTTTTATGGGTTATTAAATTTAAATATGTTAATTTTCTCAAGTCCTACATACTTAAAAATACCACAGGTAATATCTTCTAGGGGCGTTTGGAGGCACATTTTGTGATAGTGATTTTTTTTCTTTGATTTCTTAAGGAGCGTGTTGGTGTAGACACAGAATCACTTGAATTTTTTCTCTTTTGAGATTAATCTTACTGATGTAGTTAACACCATGTGGTATAAATTTTGAATTCTGCATGGTTTCTACTTCAAAATAGTGCTATTACCTTCACTTAACTTTATGTTTGACATGACCCATTGCTCAAGTTTGGGAACTTGGGTTATCTGGCTAATGGACCTGTAATTTACTCCAGATAAAAAGGTAGTTTTCTTTCTCCAGGAACTCTTTCATGCCAAGTTCAAGTCTCTTAGAGGGTCAGTAGTTTTAATTTTGATGATGAAAGGTCTTACATGGTCTCTTGCCTGAGATTATTTATAATACCTTGTTTTAGAAAAAATAAAATATTTGATATACCTCTCAAAAACTTTCTTGAAATAGAAGAGACCAAATCAATAATATATATGAACATGCTATGTGAACTATAAAAGCTTTACATCCACTTTACCTTTGAAGGGGTAGTATTCACTTTCCCAGTGTTTTTACTAGTTTTGTTTGTTTGTTTGTTTTTGAAATAAGGTCTTGCTCACTATGCTGCCCAGACTGGTCTTGAACTTCTATCCTCCTGCCTCAGCCTTCTGAGTAGCTAGAACTATAGGCACTTGCTCCTTGGCTCATTTACTGTTTTTAAAGTACATTATAAAAGAAAATCTAATTAGTTGAGGGTTATGGTGAATTGAAGTTTTAATAGACTGTTTTACAGTACATTTAATTTCAGTTAGCTTCCAACCAAGCTAAAGATCTTGGAAAAACTTTTTGGGGTGGATATTATATTATAAGGTGCTTCCTTGTCGGCAAATTTACCTATCTTTTATGGTTGAGAATTTCAACATTTATGTCATCATCACTCACAGCTGTGCATTGTTTCATTCCGGATAGTAAGCCTGCATGGTACTAAAACTCTGGCAAGACTGCAGAATCCATAGAGCTTGCTCCTCTTCCTTTCCCTCCCCTTTCAGAAGCCCACCCAAAGTCCTATCACGATCATGCATGAAGGAGGCCAGTTTTCCTTGATATCCTTGGGAGCCATTTTCTTTATATCCCCCAAATGGCTCACTTTGCTGCATTTGTCAGATCCCTTATTAAAAACTAGTCTTCCTCTAATTACTGTGTGATGGAGACTGTTTGTGAACTGCTATAGGATACTGTTCAGTTCAAATGAGTCAACAAGGTATTTGTTACATAAAAATACTTCATCATGTGATATAGGGAAGGTCCTCACAATTGAAGGTTCCAGAGATTTCTGTGCTCCCCTTACACTCTGAAGAACCCCAGGTCTCCTGTCCTCCCCGCACTCTGAGCAGCTGCCCTTAGCCTGCCCTTCTAGGGAGTCTCCTCAGCAGAGCCTCAAGCCATGTGGTTCCTGCCAGGCAGGCCTAGTTCAGCTCCTCTGTACCTTTGAGAACCCCATACCTGCATCCTTCTGTGCTGGTGCCTGTCCCCACACTTCTTTCTAGAATTCTACCAGAGTTGTGCTTCTCTTCCTTTCGGCATCAAGATTGTTAGAGCAGAAGCCATGATCTAGGTATGTTTCTGCTTTCAGCAGTCATCTGCTGAGTTCTGAACGCTGCTGACTGGGTCCTTTGCATCATCTGAGGTGCAGATGTATCAAACACACATGGATGGCACTGTGATGAATGAGAGAATGGCTATGTTGATCAATGGGTGGAGCTCGAGAAAACTGTGGAGTGCTAACTTAGCGGGAAGGGAAGCCCTCACACTGACTTACAGATTTTTCACTCATTGTACTGAAGCATGATTAGTTTAGTCTTTCATAGGGAGTATGCTTCATGTGCTTCCAGTTAAATTTGCAGCTCCTGGCCAGTTCAGACCTTATTTCTTGCTGTCTCCTGGAACCTGGTAAGAGCTAACATATTTGTAGAGATTATTTGAGAGTGTTTTGCTCCGTGCCAGGCACTGCTCCAAGCACTTTGCATACATCATCTCATTTAATCCTTTTAATCACTCTGGGACCAGTTATTATTATTATATTATTATTAGTTATAATTATATATAATAAGTATTATTATAATATTGTTAGTTATTATTATTGAGGCAGAGGGAAACTCCAAGTCCACCCAGCTAAGTGGTGGGACCAGGGCTTGAACTCAGGCTTTCTAACCCTGCTTTCCTACCATGCTTTCTTCATTCATGCTTTTTTCATTCAAATCATTCAATAAATTTTTTTATTATTATTCATTTATTTCAACAAATGTTTTTTAAGCTCTTACTGTGTATCGATGAACATGCAAAGATCCCAACTCTCAGGGAGCTTACATTTGAGGAAGGGGAGAAAGAATTGACAACCATAATACAGGAAGTAATAAATAGTGCTAAGAAGAAAAGAAACCATAGAACAGCAAGGGGGGGGGTGAGATTGATAAATTGAGGTTTTGAGGAGGTGGTCAGAGAAGATCTCATAGTTCACATTGGAGAATTGGTTCCTGGATCTCTGTTTCACACAATTCCTTTATTCATCTGTAAAAGATGCAGCTTGAGATCTGGACTAACTCAAAACTTTTAGGAATCTGCCTATTATTTCCACTCCTTTAGCCCTGGCAGCTTCAGGTGGTTATTTGTCTGTAGAATGGGGAATGAGTGCCATAGACTCTGCCTCACTGCCTTCAGCTGCCCTCCCTTACTCCAGTGCCTTTCTGAATGTGCACCCCCATGGGTGGGTATTGGATCATAAGGCTGGGTGTAGTGTCTGTGTGGAGGGAGGAGTGGGAAGCGAGGGGAAGTAGAGACATTGTGGAGCAGAAGAGGACAGGTAGAAAGATACAGCTGAGATTCTTCTGGTGGTCTTTGCCTATATAGGCAAAGAAAGACATAGATCATCCAAGAGAGGCAAAGGATCGTCCTCCATCCAACAACTGTTTCCAGAAGCATCCATCCCAGGAGGAGCCACACAAAGAGGGTGGAGGCTCCAGGGACAGAGCCGCTCTCTGCAGTATAATTTAGGAAACAGCAGGTCCCACACAAGTGGGTGACTAGGGCTCTTGATTTATATGTGAAGGACACATCTCATCCAACTATGGAGACATCACGAGTAGCACCAGTATAGTCGTTCTCCTTATATGCAGTTTCACCCTCTTTGTTTCAGTTACCCATGGCCAACCATGGCCCAAAAATACTAACATTTGTCTTGCTTCTGTCGAGAGAGAACAACCACATTCACATAGCTTTTATTACAGTGCATTGTTACAATTGTTCTAGTTTATTATCAGTTGTTTTTGTTAATCTCTTACTGTGCCTGATTCATAAATTGAACTTTATCATAGGTGTGTTTGTAGAGGAAAAAGGTTCGGTATTACCTGTGAATTTCAGGCATCCATTGGTAGTGGTGGTCTTGGGATGTGTCTTTGCATAGGGGCAGTTACTGTATTCTGAAGTTAAATTCCCATGACAACATGTCTATGGTCTCATTCAGTCTTGCTGGAATTGGCCATGATACTGACTGCCAAGACGAGGCCTTTTCTTCCCTCTGACTAGCAGCATGGTGTACATGGCGTCCCAGCTGCCCTGGTCCATCAGCTCTGTGCATTGTGGCCTTCACTGGCTGCAGACTCAGGATGTTGTTGCTGGAGTGTGAGGTCCTCATCCAGCTGCTTCCTTCTGAGCCACCACTTTCTTTTTTTACTTAAAAACAACCCCATGCCTCCCTCTGAGCTTGCTAACTGCACACCAGATTCCATGGGCTGTTTTTCTATCCTACCCTGCTTATTTTTATTCATTTGGCTACTTTATTTTAGGGATTTACAAAGCTTATTTTGGCAGTAGTTACACTTATTGTTTTATTTCTGGCTGCGCAGCTTTCATGTGAATGCTTTAATTAAGATACGGACACAGGAAGACCTGGTTTTGGGGTTCCAGTTTGATGGATGGATGTGTTTGCACAGAACTGAGGTGTATCCAGGTCCCCACTGCAGGGCAAGACCCCAGTGTGGGCTTTCCAACAAGAAGGACACTTGCCAGCATGGGCTGGGTGGAGGATGAAGGTAAAAGAGACCTGTACTCTTCTGGAAAAAAATATTAAGAACTTGGTTCAAAGGTCAGCTACTTTTAGTACAGGGCTGTGGAATGTTTTTAATGATCAGGCAATGGAAATGGGCCAATTATGTTGTTCTTTCTTCTTCCAAGATAGATCCAAATGAACAACTGATCTTCCCTGTATCGCAATCCTATGAGGCTGAGTCAGGAAAGGTTCAAGGCAGGATTTTGGTGGCATATTCTTCTGGTTTAGTTCTTGGCTCTGCTACTTCCCAGCTCTGTGACCTCAGACAAGTTACCTCACCTTTGTGGTCCTCAGTGTCTGCATTTAACTGAGAATTATAGCAGTACCCGTCTCACCTTTTCTGGCTTATGGCAGAAAAGAGAAAACTAATTTTCTAGGAAGGTGGCTAAAATTCAAAATGTGTAAAACGCCATTCCAGGTTGGATTTTTGTTGTTCTAAGAAGGGAGTTAGAATGAGAACCAAGTCTAATAATGGTTAACTCTGCTGTGGAGGGTAAGGTTTCCTTTCCCACATTACGGTCTTGGTAAGGTACCATCCTGGTGTCTAAACCAGACCCCTTCTGGGCGTGATCTCTGGCCCTAGGAGAGTACCAGCAACTGAGGCTTGGTTGAGACTGATTGACATAGGGAGATCATTTCCTCCCCAGGGCTCCCTGTACAGTGGTGGGCACCAGCTGGATGTTTCAAGAATCCCAATGGCTGAGTCTCACTTGGAAGTTCCTGGCCCTGTACCCCAGCCTTCAGGATTTTCAAAGACTCTCCAAGTAATTCCAATGTGCCAACAAGGCTGTGAAACACCAAGCAGATATTTTCTTTAGGAAAAACAGCTCTTGAACTGGTTCATTTATACTGCTATATGTTTATAATAGAATCCAAGCAAAAGACATCAAAAATCAGCACAGATTTTTCTATCCATATTTCTCTCTACCTTTTAAAAGCTCTTGCTAATTAGATCCTAATGGGTCTTTCACTGCCCCTGACCCGTTCTGCCCCCACCCCCAGTCTTGGCTGTCATTCAAGGTAAATACACAAATTGCCTTCTAGTATTTGTCTGTTACATGAGTGACCTCATGTGCTTTCTGTGTTTCCTGAGTTAGAGAACTGTCATTGCAGTTCTTGTTCTCTCTTTCTCTCTCGCTCCCTTTCTTCCTCCTTACTTTCTTTCACTAGACCTTGTTTTACTTCTTTTTTTTTTCAGGTAACAGGAAGCATTCTGAACATATTTCAGTGCTACCCCCTCCACCACACATACTGTGTAACTGGACAGTCCATTCCAGTTGATATCCATCAAAAGCAAAACATCTTAGTCCAGACTGACTTCCTCTTCCTTTCTGGGAATCCTCACCATTATGGGTCAGTGCGTTCCCAAAGATACGAGATGATTTCTATGTCAGTCTAAGTAAAGCATAGGAACAAACATAACCATTTTTTATGCTTTCTCTTTCCCACTAACAAAGGTAATTGAGAGTTAAATGATGCACACAGACAAGTAGAAAAAACAAGTCATACTTTTGAAAACCCGTTCAGTAAGCAGTGCTTATCTGCAGTTGGTGTAGTTAGCAAGTTAAGCCAGGTTTCTGCTTACCAAGCTTTGTGTAGTTGCTTCCAGAATTAAGCCCCTCGCTGACACACCCTCATCTTTAGTGGTGTGTTGCACTGGTCATGCCGTGGTTTGAATGAGGCGCCATCTGTGAACCTCAAGTGTCTGCCCTGTTGGAAGGGCACTGTGCAGTGCAGACTTCACCAAATGCATTCTGAGTTTGTCTACCCAATGTCCAGGTCTTTATTTAGATCTTTTCTTATGGCACATTTAGGAGAATCCTGCCTTCTGGTTCATTCTGAGTTTGTCTCATCTTTCCTTTCAAAGTTTAAGCACCTTGAAAGTAGGGCGATACGGTTTTTCACTTCTCTAGAAACTATGTATTTAGGAATTATTCATGAACACTTAAATAGTTCAGCATATGGTTTTCTACACCAAGAAAGGAAGGCTTTTGTTTTTCTCTTTTCCAGTTTTGTTTAGACTGAACAGGCTTATACAGGCAACTGGTTTTCTATAACCACTGAGTCTAGGTTATGTAGATTCTGCAGTACAGTTCCTTTCTTTCTCATGTAGAAACTGTACAAACCCAGGATGACGGGGCCCGTGGCACAGGTAAGTTATCACTACTCACTGGACACAAGATCTACTCACTTGGCAGGCATTGTAGGCCTGGCCATGGCAGACACCCACTGTCTACATCTCAGAGGCTCATTTATTTGTAATGCATAGCCTGCTCGTTTCAAAAAAGAATTCCTGAAAAAAGAACCTACAGAGTAGCACAAGTAAGAAATAAGAGTTTAAGAGATCAGGTACAATTTAAAATAAGAGGAAAAATTAAGGTTTTATCAGATGTACCTCCGATTTCCTTTCAGTAGGCAGAATGAACCCTTTTTTTGCTAAGAGTCAAACCAGCTGTCAGCATGGATACAGGTCAGACTGCCAGGGAAGTGTAATCACTGGAAGGAAAAATTCCTAACTTTCCCCTCAAACCTGGAGATTGTGGAGGAGAAGATAAGAAGAGAGGCGAGCATATAAACTCCATGTTGTAAATAGTAATGGAAACACCAGACTGCATACTACAGTTGTTTCTGGATGTTCTTCAGTGGAATTTTCTGAGAGGTACCTGAAGGAAATAACACATATAAGTTTTCTGGGCAAGTTTCCAGCTTTATAGTACATGAAGATCTTTGTGGTTAGTAAAGAGTTCAAGAGACGTTTAGAATTCCTTTCTGGTTTTGGTCCTAAACATTCAGGAAAGAAAACTTGCTTCAATATTTTTCTTTTAGTACGAGAGTCTTGACAGTTTGCTGTGGCCTCTTCAGTCTTTTCAAATGAAACAAAAATTCTTTGTGTAGAGGAAGAATTAAAAATGTTGATGGGAAGATTCTTTGTTTAAAAAATATATACAAGCAGATTGTTGATATGTAATCAGATAAATGCATTCAAGTTTGTAAGTACAAAAGGATCTACAAGTGAGAAGTTGCCCTCTCACTCACTTTCTGTCTACCTGAAGATCCTTTCCCTAGAAGCAGCCATTTTTATCTCTTTTCCTGTATGATGCTCCAGAAATTATTTATGACTACATAATTGTGTAAAGGTCCACTAAAAAATACAAATGCTCTATGCACTAACTGTTCTGTACCTGGCTTTTACCAACATTTGCAGTGTATCTTGGAGACTGTTCCAAGTCAGCTGGTAGACAGCTCCTTCCTTCATTTTTGTTGTTGTGTGGTGTCAGTGTTCCTTTACGGGTATGATGTTTAGTATTCCATTCCATCACATGAAACAGAATTAATATCTATTGGTTGATTTAATCGTAGTATCATCGCAATATTTATAAATAGTCTATGAATATTTAACCAGCCCTGTACTGATCTTTAAATTGCTTTCTGTCTTATTCTATTTATAACTATACTAAAAACATATGTCACATGTACATGTATATCTGTAGGTAAAAGGATGGCTAGGTTGAGGTTTATATAATTTTTATTGTATATACTCAATGTGTATAGCCCAATGCTTTGATATACATGTACATAGTGATGTGATAATTACATTAAAGTAAATTAAGATACCTGTCATCTCACATATTCACTTTTGTGTTGGTGTATGTAAGAGCCCCTAAAATCTACTCTCAACAAATCTCCAGTGTACAGCAAATATTGACTGCAATTCTCAAGCTGTACAGTCCTCTCTAGCCTTCTTCATCCTATCTAACTGCAACTCTGTACCCTTTGACCGCTACCTCACCTTTCCCCTTACCCCCACATTTGTAATTTTGATGGACATTGCTAAGATGTCTTCATCTACATGTCCCTCATTCACCATGTCCTCGGTATATGGGTCAAATTTTTTGATATCCACTAATGTAATAAGTGAAAAACACTGTAAGTATGATTCCATTCAGTCATAATTTGCATTGCTGTAATTTATGTAAGGTTGGCCTTTTTTTGTTTATTTTTCTCATATGCTTAAGAGTGATTTATGTTCCCTTTCATGTGAGCTACCTTTTCTCCTTCTTTGGCTCTTTTTTTTCTCCCCGTGGTCCTGGGAATGGAAGCCAGGGCCTCTCACATGCTAGGCAAATGCTGCACCACTGAGTAACATCCGCAGCCCAACCTTACTGTTACTGACTATAGCAGCTCTTTATATTTGGTAATCAAAGGACTTCCAACCTGCCTCTCATCCTTCCTCCCCCCAAGTCCTTGATTGTCATTTATGTTTCAGGTAGAGTTTTTGATTGTTTTGCTGTACGTGTTGCTTTGATGTGTCAAAGTTACCAATCTTGCTACACGCCATCCGTAGGAAGGCCCTCCCCCTTCTAGGATCCCAACACCAAGTTCCTAGGTGTAGCACTAGTGCTGTTGTGGCTTCACTTTTCACAGTCAGTCATTTCACTCACCTACAATTTGTAGAGGTAAAAGGTGTGGAGTGGGTAGGCTTCCTTTTTGTGTTTGTTTCAAATGGCTGTCAGGTTTTCTCAATTTATTGACCTTGACATGCCACTTTTATTACATACTTGATTTCCATATATGTGTATCTTGGGCCCATTTCCCATCTTTGTAATTTGTGTCATTGGCTTTCCAACTATCTGCCAGACTCTGTTATGATGTGTTTTTGAATGTCTGGGAGAGCTGGTATCCCCTCTTTTTGGAGAGACACTTCACTACCTTTGCACTATTTTACCACATGTACTTAAAAATCAACTTGTCTATAAGCCCAGCAAATTTTTTAAAAATCCAAGAAATATGTTTTTGAAGTGGGAGTGCATTGAATTATGTAGGCATAACTTAGAAATGACATTTTGGTGTTGAGTCTTATTTAAAATCATGGAGTATCTTTTTAATTGGTTTAACTTTCATACTGCATTTTAAAGTTTTCTTCATATAAACTTTGCCTATCTCTTAAGATTTTTCTAGGTGTTTTACCGTTTTGGTATTGTCATAAATAAGGCCTCTTTTATTCTGGTTTGTGTAAAGGCTGCTGTTTCAGCATGTTAATTTTCTCCTGTGTGCCTTATTGAAATCTTATAATATTTGTAATAGGTTTTCTGTTGACACTCTTCGATATTCCAGGAAAACAGTCATATTAGCAAAAATCAATTCTGTCTTCTCCTTCCCGGTTTTGGTTTTTACTTTCCCTCACTAGTCTTTGACTAGCGCCTCCTGTGCAATGACACATGTTAGTAATAGTTACAGCAGTGATGTCATCTCTTGACCTAATGGCAACATTTCTAGTCATTTATGATCCAGCAGTAAATAAAATCATTCTTTCATGTGTAAGGAATTATATACGTATGTGTATATACACATCCTGGAGGGAGTCATCCAACTATGCTCCTTTCCTTAGCAGTTATACTAATAATGAATGTAAATGTTCTAAAACTGATATCACCACTCAGTAATAGTAGAGACCACCAAATTATAAAGTTAAAATGGTTGATTTATGATATAAAATATGCCTTAGTAAGGTTAGTGAACTGTTTTGTCAAATGCCTTTTAATTATTCATAGGGATGACCATATACTCTTTCACTTTTGCTATGTCATAGGGTAAATTGTTTTAATAAGATAAGATACTTATATTCCTAGAGTAAACCCCACTTACACATAGTATGTTGATATTTTTAGGTGCTGCTGCTCAATTATGTTTGCTAATTTTTCAACTTAGGATTTATATCAATATTTAAAGCAGAGATTCTATGTAGTGTCTTTTGTGTACCTTCTTTGTTAATTGATAGTGTCAATATTATACCTCATCTTTAAGATAAGAACTTGGAAACTTTGCTTCTTTCAGTATGTGTTGGGATAGTTTAAACAGTATCAGAATTATTCCTTAGAGGTTTCTGAATAATTCTAGTTATCTAGTCCTGGTTTTTTTTTTTGTATACATACTATTTATTCCTTGGAGGGACAGTGTGGGAGGTTGATCTGTGGTTGACCTGTTTAAGATATCTGCCCCTCCTACTTTGGTCAGGATGTAGCTCATTATGTCTCAGTAAATGCTGTGTAATAGTTCATGTTGTTTGAAGCCCTCCTGGTACAGCTTGAGGTGGCCTGTCATTGTTGCTTTCAAGAGTGGAAGCTCTTGGCTCATATTTAGTGTTTATGTCTAACATTCCCATATTTGTCTACAAAAGATATTGCATTGCTTTGATGTTGGGATGTTGATCCTGTAAACCATACCATGTGTCACATTGCTTTCTGTATCCTTACTGCTATCCTTGTACACTCAACCAGTGGTCTCCAGTTTCACTGGGGATCATGTGGCTGACACAGTGTTGGTTCTTAATAGGCACAACTGATTTATCTTACTTGTATACATTATAAGTACTTAGTAATTCTAGTGAGTGAAATACTTGTTTAGTATCTCTTATGGGTTCATTTGAAGAAGATAAAAAAGACATGTTCCTTGTGTATAAAAGAGATTATACTATAGTTGGAGAGGTAATGATGAATGTAAAATTGAAAGAATAATTATAGTAAATATATGTATTCAAATACATTTAAAAGGATAGATGTTTACATATTTACTTAAGATAGACTGAGTTTGAGATAATTTTCAGATAAAGTTCCCTTTCTGTGGCCAGGTTTACAAATTAGAGAACTGGAAAGTTTTAATGGTAGATTGCTTTTCCTTATCCCACGTGTTTTTGAGTTTGGCTAAGAAATAGAAACCACAATGCTGTAGGAACAAAGGTGCAAAAAATGATAATTTTGATATAAATTTAGATTATGATATTAAGAAACATAGTATCATGGTTGATATGATTATATTGAGTATGTTGAAGATTTATTGACCAAATATACTTTCCTTTTCTCATAGATTTATCTAAAAACAGACTGGTGGAAGTTCCAATGGAATTGTGTCATTTCGTGTCACTGGAAATTCTTAATCTGTATCACAATTGTATCAGAGTCATTCCTGAGGCCATTGTTAATCTGCAGATGCTGACCTACTTGAACTTGAGGTAGGTTAACTATAAAAGTTTTGATCAAATTCAGTGATGAAATATCAGGTAATTATGTATCATTCCTGTCATTTTTCCTCTTTGCAGTTCCTAACTAGTCTTTGAGGTAAATCATACAGGAACCATTTAAAAAACATCTTTTGTAAAAAAAAAAAAATTGTAGTGCCTTTAATATCGTTCTTGTTGCTGGACTTCCTGAATGCCAATGTGATAAGATTCTTGAAGAAGTAATTTATACCCTTTGTCTGATTGGTGCTTATAAGGTTGTAGGTATTACTGCCTTCATGTATTCATGTAGATTTTGGAGGAGATGGAGAAGGGTAAGGGAAGTGAGAAAGAATTGGGGAGTTGAGTCAAATTAGGGGTCTCTGGGGGGTTCTTGGTACCATTGGCCTTTGCTACTGAGTACTAATTGAACTCATTCACTTTAAGCTACTTTAAGAAAGTTGACAAGCTCTAAGCTACTATAACCAGTTAGAAGGAGCTTTAATAACTAGGCAAGCTCATCTAATTTTATAAGCAGCTCAAATACTTTCTATAGTACTTAGAGTTTTCCCCTCGTTTCTAACTAGGAGGAAAGACTTGTTAGCTATTGTACAAACAAGGTGCATCTCAAATTTTCACAGATTTCATGTTTTTTACACTTAAAATTAAACATGGACTCACTGTACCACTTTTTTTTTTTTCCAGTTTTGGGGATCAAATCATGGCGGGCCATAACCTCATTCCCAATCTTGCCATTTTAAATTTTGTCCTCTCTTAATAAGTCACATCCAGAAATTACTAATTTTGTACATTCCCAAGTAGGAGAGATACTTTGAATTTATGAGAAACATTCAAAGCTGATTACACCCTCTGGGAAGTGTTATATAAAAATTCTAGCAGAGTCAATGGTCATATGTATTTGATGGTGGAGGCCATGATGGCGTGGGGGGGGCAGTGCCACTGCTTACCCAGGTTCTTTATTGGCATGGTCTTTCAGCGATGTTCTTTAATGTCAAATGGTTTCTTGGTGCCAACAACCCTTCATCTATGACTTAAACTAGACATGGGTTTTAATTAGCACATGAAAAAAAAATCTTTACCACGAAGTGTAGTTGAAAACACTAGAATGTTTTCCACATTATCTCACAAGATGGGAACATTATATTTGTGGAAAATACTAATTTATTGCTGTTTATGTAGCCTGTGCTTGAAGGATCTGGGCTTTTAATCTCTGCTTCTTGGTGTTCACAACAAAAGGTTATACTAGTTTAGTATATGTGCTACTGTGTGTCTTCCTGTTATAAAGTATCTTAATCCAAGAAATGTGGCCAAGAACAATAAAAATGATTAAGCAAGACTTGTTCTGATCTAGGAACAAATACTTTGAACCTGAAACACATAGGAAAGTTTAAAATCTATTTTAAGTAATTGGAAAGGTAGTTGTTGATGAAGTTCATGAAGAAAATGTACCTTAGGAAAAAAAAATAATCCAGATTATCAGAGACTGGCAATAATTGGAAGGTTTTGAATTTAAGACCTTGGCTTAGAAGTCTCATCTAAGATTGGTTCTGGGATAGTGGCTGCCAAAAATAGAAAGTTCTTTACAGCTTTGACCCTACCACTTCTAGAACTTAGGTGAGTGGTTTTGCTTGTCTCTAGGGAAGCCCGCATGGCTAGGCATGGTTTATTCACCAGAAACCCCAGTCTCTCCCAGCCTGCTTGGAATGGGTTCTGAGGCATTGCCTGTAGAGAAGAGAGCACTGTCTTGCACAAAATGTTATCATACCATAAAAGGAATGTGTTTTTGGCTGCTTTCTCTGAAGCCTGGTATCCTTTTTGGCTGCTAAACAATGTGCGAAAAAGAGCCAACTTCCTGATGGCCGTCTAACCCGTATCCCCACATTCTTTTGGGACTCATTTGGAGAAATAATCTGTAATCCTCACAATATTGCCCTCTGTTTGAAGGATCCTGCATGCTAGGTTTGCCTTAGAAAGCACAGATTTTACATTTTTGTTGTGAACCAAAGATTAATTTTCATTGTTCCTCTCCTTGCACTGATATTTCTGAGGAAGGCATCTATAGCAAAGTACTGTTTTTTTCTCTCTAGAAAATGGAGAAATTGTGTCTTCCTAAACTGAAAAAGAGGAGGAGTTTTCTTTAATTCAATACATACTTAAATCCCACATCCTTTCATGGTTTTTTATATGCCAAGCTGGGTCTTATGAAATGACAGATTGGTAGAGAGTCACCAAAACACAATGAATTGGAATTTGAAAGTATTAATCTTAAAATTTGAAATGATTTTTCAAAGAATGGCAGAGTTAGAAGAGGCCTTGGGGCATCCAGTCCCATATGTGTGACTGGCCACATGTAGTTTAAGCCTTGTCCCCTTTCTAGTGTTCACCAGCCATTTGTTTTTAAGGTGGAACCTAGAGTCAGTGGGCTTTACAGTGTTTAATGTGTTTATAAATTGCTGTGCCTGTAGACTTATAGTCCATTGGCATTGGCAGCTGGTAGACTTTATTAAGCATGAATGAGTTAATAATTGGATATTTCTTATCAAATTCCATTCCTTTTAGTATAGCCCATACTTGGCAAGACTGACAAAGAGGATTTTTCCATTATACACACCACCTGATCACAGGTGTTTTAGTTTGGTGTTCGTATTGAAAAAAATAAAAATAAAAAAGAACAGTGACATGAAAGGGATACTTTGGCCTGGATAGCTAGGGCACAGTGAGAATTTGTGTTTGTTTCCAGTTCTGCTTCTGAACTTAATAGAAATACTGAGATCTTTGTGCTTCAGATGGCTCTCTGGAAATGAGGTGAATTCTTAGCTCCTAATTCATTGTATAGATTTCTGTAGTAATTCTCAGAGTTTATTCAGCAAGACCAAAATGAACAAACTCCAAATTGCATTTGTTTTTGTAACTGGACAGATAAAAGACCTTTGAAACAATGCTATTTTATTGATAAACAACTTAGTATATTTTCTTTAAGAATATTGCAGTTTACCAAGTCTAATAACAAGCCATGTACATGAGAAGAGATAAAAGAGAATATACACATGTACAAAAAAGAGAAGGAGTGGATTTTTGAGTCATCATTATCATCATAACCAACACCATTTTTGAATAGCCAAATAGGATCTAGCCATTACACTGTTAAATCCAGGCCCCTCAGCAACTCTTTGCTTTAGATCCCTAGGCTATACCATCTTGTAAATAATAGAAATGAGTGAGAGGAATGAGATGTATTGCTTTGGCATTTTGTAGTTTGCCATGTACTTTCACCTTTGCTGTTTTGCTAAATACTGTCACCATTGAATTCTACACTCCTTAGAACAGTTTCATGACCCTGAAAATGGTTTTAAGGGAATTTTCCAGGGAGACAAGCTTTATATGCAAATAAGAGAAAGCCTTTTCATTTTAAAGTTGCTTCTGTGCTGATGGTTAGTTCCCCCTTTAAGTTTTTAAAACTATAGATTTGTGCATTCTTTTTTCAGAAGTTGTTTTGCAGGACATTCAAGGCAAGGATTTCCCTGTACACAGAGCTTCAGAATTTTTGATATACAGTGTTTTAGTCAGCCTTCTGTACCACAACATAATTTATGAGGCAATTAACTTAAAAAAGATTTTGGCTCACAGTTTTGAAGGTTCTAGTCCAAGATGGGGTAGCCCCATGGATTAGGGCTTCTGGCAGAGGTGGCACATAACAGTCAAGCACAGAACACAGCAAGCCACTCACCTTATGATCCAGGGAGTAAAGAAAGAGACAAAAAGGAACTCCCTTCAAAGACAGGCCTCTCAAAGACCTATGGACCTAGCATAAGATCCAGCCCACCTCCAGAGGTCTAACAGCACCATGCTGGGGGCCAAGCTTTTGCTACTTGTCCCTTGGGGGTGGGGGGCACTCATCCAAACCATAGCATGAACTGTTTTTATAATCACTCCTAAACTTTTGCTGATTCCCAGTACTACTTTTTTTTTTTATTTTTATTTTATTATTCATATGTGCATACAAGGCTTGGTTTATTTCTCCCCCCTGCCCCCACCCCCTCCCTTACCACCCACTCTGCTCCCTCCCTCTCACCCCCAACCCCTCAATACCCAGCAGGAACTATTTTGCCCTTATCTCTAATTTTGTTGTAGAGAGAGTATAAGCAATAATAGGAAGGAACAAGGGGTTTTGCTGGTTGAGATAAGGATAGCTATACAGGGCATTGACTCTCATTGATTTCCTGTGCGTGGGTGTTACCTTCTAGGTTAATTCTTTTTGATCTAACCTTTTCTCTAGTACCTGTTCCCCTTTTCCTATTGGCCTCAGTTGCTTTAAGGTATCTGCTTTAGTTTCTCTGCATTAAGGGCAACAAATGCTAGCTAGTTTTTTAGGTGTCTTACCTATCCTCACCCCTCCCTTGTGTGCTCTCGCTTTTATCATGTGCTCATAGTCCAATCCCCTTGTTGTGTTTGCCCTTGATCTAATGTCCACATAGGAGGGAGAACATAGAATTTTTGGTCTTTTGGGCCAGGCTAACCTCACTCAGAATGATGTTCTCCAGTTCCATCCATTTACCAGCGAATGATAACATTTCGTTCTTCTTCATGGCTGCATAGAATTCCATTGTGTATAGATACCACATTTTCTTAATCCATTCGTCTGTGCTGGGGCATCTTGGCTGTTTCCATAACTTGGCTATTGTGAATAGTGCCGCAATAAACATGGATGTGCAGGTGCCTCTGGAGTAACAGTCTTTTGGGTATATCCCCAAGAGTGGTATTGCTGGATCAAATGGTAGATCGATGTCCAGCTTTTTAAGTAGCCTCCAAATTTTTTTCCAGAGTGGTTGTACCAGTCTACATTCCCACCAACAGTGTAAGAGGGTTCCTTTTTCCCTGCATCCTCGCCAACACCTGTTGGTGGTGGTGTTGCTGATGATGGCTATTCTAACAGGGGTGAGGTGGAATCTTAGTGTGGTTTTAATTTGCATTTCCTTTATTGCTAAAGATGGTGAGCATTTTTTCATGTGTTTTCTGGCCATTTGAATTTCTTCTTTTGAGAAAGTTCTGTTCAGTTCACGTGCCCATTTCTTTATTGGTTCATTCGTTTTGGGAGAATTTAGTTTTTTAAGTTCCCTGTATATTCTGGTTATCAGTCCTTTGTCTGATGTATAGTTGGCAAATATTTTCTCCCACTCTGTGGGTGTTCTCTTCAGTTTAGAGAGCATTTCTTTTGATGAACAGAAGCTTTTTAGTTTTATGAGGTCCCATTTATCTATGCTATCTCTTAGTTGCTGTGCTGCTGGGGTTTCATTGAGAAAGTTCTTACCTATACCTACTAACTCCAGAGTATTTCCTACTCTTTCTTGTATCAACTTAAGAGTTTGGGGTCTGATATTAAGATCCTTGATCCATTTTGAGTTAATCTTGGTATAGGGTGATATACATGGATCTAGTTTCAGTTTTTTGCAGACTGCTAACCAGTTTTCCCAGCAGTTTTTGTTGAAGAGGCTGCTATTTCTCCATCATATATTTTTAGCTCCTTTGTCAAAGATAAGTTGCTCATAGTTGTGTGGCTTCATATCTGGATCCTCTATTCTGTTCCACTGGTCTTCATGTCTGTTTTTGTGCCAGTACCATGCTGTTTTTATTGTTATTGCTTTGTAATATAGTTTGAAGTCAGGTATTGTGATACCTCCTGCATTGTTCTTTTGACTGAGTATTGCCTTGGCTATTCGTGGCCTCTTGTGTTTCCATATAAATTTCACAGTAGATTTTTCAATCTCTTTAATGAATGTCATTGGAATTTTGATGGGAATTGCATTAAACATGTAGATTACTTTGGGGAGTATCGACATTTTTACTATGTTGATTCTACCAATCCATGAGAATGGGAGATCTCTCTACTTTCTATAGTCTTCCTCAATCTCTTTCTTCAGAAGTGTATAGTTTTCCTTGTAGAGGTCTTTCACATCTTTTGTTAGGTTTACACCTAGGTATTTGATTTTGTTTGAGGCTATTGTAAATGGAATTGTTTTCATACATTCTTTTTCCGTTTGCTCATTGTTAGTGTATAGAAATGCTAATGATTTTTCTATGTTGATTTTATATCCTGCTACCTTGCTATAGCTGTTGATGATGTCTAGAAGCTTCTGAGTAGAGTTTTTTTGGGTCTTTAAGGTATAGGATCATGTCGTCTGCAAATAGGGATATTTTGACAGTTTCTTTACCTATTTGTATTCCTTTTATTCCTTCTTCTTGCCTAATTGCTCCCAGTACTACTTTGACCTATGAGTTTTAAATTTCTACAGAATTGTTTTTTTGTTTATCTTTTAATTTACATTGTTTTCAGAGGACATTTTCTGTTTCATGTAGATTCCTTAGATTGGTCAAGATTCATTTTGTAGCCTATGCATAGTTAATTTTGTAAATATTCCGCATGTACTTGCAAATAATGCTGGATTCTGATAAATTCACTAAATAGAACTTTTTAAATGTGTGTGGGGGGTTAATGTCTCCTCCACCCTAAAGCATCTTGTATTTGTAGGTAGATATAACCTGGAGGGGTACTCTAGACAAGATTATCAGCAATCTTTTTGCCCATTTCAAAATCATTTGCAATTGAATAATTACGGGTAATTATTCAAATTTATGTCACCATATGCAAGAATTGTGCAGTTTCATGAACTATTTGAACAGGACTATACATAGAAAATAAAATGGTAATAATATTTAGAGGGGACTGTAAAATTCCCCTTTTAGATCCTGTGTCCTAAGGATTGTGAGAGCCTGATGGTGTGGAGGTGGAAGGGGAGATAGCAGATTCTCTGAGGACAGGGCATTTGCTTTTGTTTGGTCAACAGTTTGAATGGGCTATCTTTGGGGAATATAGGGGAAACTGATATAAGAGGTGGCCCTTCTAGTGAGTCCCAGAAAGAGACCACTGTGTCTTCAATTACAATATGACCAGGAAGAGAGCAACCTGACATCTTCTCTGATGTGAACTTTGAGCAATTGACAGCAGTGCCCAGGTCTGTAAGCACTTAGGTAAAGAGTCCTTAGGAATAGTCTGGAACACTTTCCCTCCATCTTACATGATCAAATCCTCAAAGGAAGCCTCTCTTCTTTATTCCTTAGAAGGTACCAAACTTTAAAACTGAAAACTTCAGAAATCTGTAGGAAATGCCTGTTGCTATAGCGCTTTGGAGATGTATGATGAGCGTTCTGCTAGGATGTAGGAGATATCAGCTCAGAGTGATGCTGCCTGACCCTGTTAGGGACACAGCTTTAGGATTCAGAGATGCCTCATATGTTCTCAGAGCTTAGTACTGGTTCTTGAACAGAGCAGACACTCAGGAGGTGTTGAGAACAATAGATTTCTTTTTGGTATTGACCACCATGGCATCTTCCTTCCTTGGCTGTCCTTGTGCCTCCTGAGTCTCAAGTATGTTCTCAACTCAGGGGTATCCCTTTGACTTATTTGAACCCCAGTCTTCATTTCCCTCAACAGCCTAACAGTCAGTCCTCTTCAAGGTCCTGTTGATTTCTCAAAATTCAGCATGTGCTAAATTCAGCCCATTTTCTTCCTTTACAAATTAGCATATATTGGATTCTTGTTCCTGCTCATGCTTTTACTATTTTTCTCTAGCACCTCTGCTTGGATTCTAGAAATTCTTTGACCACTTTCCTCCATCCCTTTTGCATGAATGAATCATTACTTACTTGTTCAGCATCCCTACACCTCCTGCTGGGAAACCTGTGCCTTCCTGCTGCTATTTTCCTGGCTTACCTTACTTTTTATTCCATAGCAAAAGAAAAAAGGCTGTGTTGTGTGCAGGGACAGCCACAGACTTTGATCTGAACCCCACTCCACCGGTTTCAAATACGAGCACAGAGCAACTCACTCCCTGGCAACTTGAAGCAAGTTATTTAAGTTCTCTGAACAATGTCAGTTTTATGTCTGGAAAGTAGGGATATCGACACTTATGTTCTAGCATTGTTATGAATATAAATAAAATAATATTTGTCCAGTTGCCAACACAGTGCCTTATACATAGCTAACTACCCAAGAAATATTTGTTGAATTAAGTTTTGTGGTACATTATGTCATCATACAAATTGCAATATGAATTAATAGTGGGAAAAGATCTGGTATTGGAGTAAAGTATGTAGATTTCATAGTATTGTTAAGAAGATAGTTCTGGGTGCCTAAAAATATTAGAGCAGTGAAGAAGAATTGAGTTATTAGTGGCTGTCAAGTTACATGACACAGAACCTCTCTGAAGAATCCTCTCCTTGAAGGATGAGTAGGAAAAAGAGGATACCTAGGCTAATATTCATTCAGTCCACCTGTATTCCATTTTCAGAAGTTCCTAGAACTAGATGGACAGGCCTGTGTCTTCAAATGGTAAGCAATAATGTTTAGGCATCTTAACTTTTATTGTGAATGTGTTTTATTAACTCAGTGTCCCTGAGTAAAAATTGATCTGAGTAGCCTGTGGTCATTCAAGTCAGTGTCAGTATTCCTTTCTTTCTCAGAGGGAAAATGTTAAAGTGAAAAATACATATGTGTTTTCTTAGCTTTGGTGGGCTGGCATGGAGGAGAGTGAAGGTAGGCCAGGGTATTTTTCTGGTAACAGAAAACTGCAGTCCATTCTTCCTGAGCACAGCCCCCAAAAGTAGGACAGTTATCCCCACTGGCATCTTTCCCATCCTCTTCATGGGGATTTTCCTGTGTACCAGTAGCAGTGCTCTCCACAGTGGTGTTTTTCAGGATATCAGGCTCAGGCCACTACAGTGTTAATATTTAAAACTCCAAGCCTTAATTGTTACCTCTGAAAGTGTCTGATAAATTAATATTCTTGCTGGTGTTGGATGTGAGTTGAAGCTAGTTATCGATGACTATTCTTTGAAATCTAACTATACACATTGGTAGCAGTGTTTGCTGACCAGTTGCCGTGTAAAAAATAGAATATTTTAAGCAGTGACTTATTTATACTCAAGAGGAGATGGATAGGCTGTTGCTGTGGGAAGCCAGTGCAGTTGCAATACCCAAATATGGAGTCGGCATGCTCAGCTGAAAGGCAGTGAAATGACTGTTGCAGAAGTCCCCTAATTCTGAGTTGCTTCAGAGGCTCACTTCGGTGGACTGACTTTTCTAACAGTTTTCCTTCCAACCCGAATCCTTTATCTTCTCAAAACAGGGCTTTTGTGTGTGCAGAGAGTGAAATGGATTGGCACATAATTCAAGAGCCTGGTCTGAAATTCAGTTAAAATGATTATTATGTTTCTAGTTTTAAAACATGTCAGGTTTTCAAATGATGGTCATACTACAGCTGCAGTTAGCATAATTGCTTCCAAAGTCAGGTTTAAACTTGGGCTCCCAGACTCAATGCATATATGAATCTCAAATTTCTCAGTCTTGGGACTGAGGGTGTAGCACAGTGGTAGTGCACATGCTTCCCATGTGTGAGGCCCTGGCTTAACTGTCTCACACATAATTATGGTGGGAGTGAAGGGGGCTGGTGATGAAAGGGAAATAATCATTAGAGGAAATACAGGTGAAACATTTTGCCAAGGCAAACTTTTCAGAATGGAATGAGCAGGAAACTGGAAACGGTTCTCTATAGATACTGTTCACTGCCATGTGTACATGAACTTTTTTAACAGGTGTTGTATGCAAAACAGAGGACAGTTACTCTGCTTAAATGGAAGGTGAACAGGGTATGAATCAAAGAACATAGAAACAAAATCAAGTGAGGTGTCCTGTGAAAAAGGAAACTTACTTGGCTAAAGTAAGATAGTCGCTGTTCACTGTAGGTCAAGAGCCAAGCACAGACAATAACATTCAAACAATAACAACACTGTGGGCTGCTTATTAGTTCCCTTCTCTCTGCAGATACTCAGGACAGAGTGAGCCTGATGTGTCCATGAAACCTGCCCTTTTTCTGTGGTCCTTTAGAGTTAGGCCTGTGGTGTTTTCTTAATCATTTTGTGATGGCTAGCATTTCACATCACTATTTCTGTCACTGTTTGAAAACCAGTCGTAGATAGAGATGATGATTCCTGAGTTGGTATTGTTTTCCCAGAAAAAGAGAAAGGGTAGGTCCTGAGATCAAGGAAGATGGCTAAGAAAAGCTCACTCATATACTCATATGTGAGTGTTTGTGCCTTGGTTATCCAGATTGGAAGCAGGTACTTGGTTCCAGAGGACCTTTTGTCCTCTGGATGTTCTTGAGTAATTGTCCTTGTTTTTAATTTGGTTTATGTTTTCAGTGAGTGAAACATAAAGCCATATTTTAAGAGCAGCTGAAATTTTAACAACTAGAAAATAGAGTGAATAAATAAATATACATGGTCAAGCCAAGCATACTTATGCTCGTTTTGGACATCTTGTTTTGTTTGGGTATGGATGTCTTAATCCATGGATATAATGTGTGGCTGAGCACTTTCACATCCATAAGCTCATATCAGGTAATCTTATTATCTGTGTTTTATAGCCAACAAAACCAGGCAGGTTAAATGGCTTACCTAAAGTCATAGAGATGATTTTTTTGCAAAGATGGGATTTGAACCCAGGTCTTCTGATTACAGAATTGGTGATCTGTCTGTGACATCAAGCAGTCAGATGAGTAGGTGAATCTTTATAGAAAATTTTCTATTATTTTATACATTAAAAATAAAGAAGTATATCCCAGTAGAAATAAAAGAATATAGTTTGCTCTGATAATAAAATCACATATAGGCTATAGTGTGTCTCTATTTTTATTTATTTTGAGGAAACAACCTTTTGATAAACCAATAATAAATAATGTCAAATGCTAACATTGTATCTCAAAATAGGGATGTTGATAAGTTCTCGAGTCAAAAATGCACTAAAATAAGACTAAAGGTAAAACCATAAGAAGTGAGTTGCCTTATAATTCCTTAATAATTCTCCTGGCCTGAGCTAAAAGAAATTGATCCTTTAAATTTAGACAACCACAGATGTGTAGATTATGTTGATCTACCTTATTTCATTTTGAGATGAAGAAATGGACAAATGAAGCATCAGTCAGCTGTGGAAGATGGAAGGGATAAGCATGGATCTGGTCAAAGCCAGAGCCTTCTTCCCTCTCTTCTTTCTTCCCTGCCCCGACCCTTTACCTAGACAATGTAGGGACAGTGGCAAGAGCAGGTGGGCAGGCTCTGCTTCAGGGAGGACAAGAAATCTCAGGCCACCATATCTGATTCTATGATTTCTACTTCTAAATGAACAGCCCCTTTTCCCTACAAATTCACTCTTTTGTAAAGAGTAAGACAAAATAAAAGAGAAAGTAAATAAATTTTGCTTTAAGATGTGGCTCACAGGCTGGATTTGCAAATAAATATTGGCCATTACCTTATCAGATACTAACTACATGGCCTTATTTTTAAGCATTCTTTCTGTGAAGCTTTATTTATAGCAGAGAGGCCTGCAGGAGACCAACGGGGTTAGCAGAGTGGATTATAGCCTGACGCATTTACTTGCTTGAGAAAAAAAAATAACAGCCAGATGAGTGGTTTCAGAAAGCTAAGGCTGCTGATGTAGTCTGCAGCGGGTTCAAGATTAGAGGGCATGCAGTTTCTCCTCTCCTTTATAAATATTTACTGGAAAGCTCATGGTTTTTTCCCTATTCTCTTAAGGAAATTGCAAGTAATACAAAAACATCCTGTGATAAAATATATGCAGTACAGGCTGAGCGGGCAGATGGATGAAACAGAAGAAATGTGCCCCAGGACTATGGCATGCTTGTATTATGACTAAATTCTTGGCTTTTGAATTTGTTAAGTCCACAGGTGATAGTATATGAGGAGTGTGTGGGACAGAAGTAGAGATATACTTTGCCATGAGCAGCTTTTAATGTAAAATAGCATTTATTCTCCTCAAAGAGGCTATGAATGCTTTCACAAGCTTAACTTTCATCTTATTTTAAGTTATACCCACCCTGGAAGAATATGCCCAGGTAATCTCCAACACTCAGGCATCAGAATGAGCAGCGCCTTCTGCACATTGCTTCCTCCTTCTAGGTCTGCTAATCTGGTTAGGTGCCTGTATGAAGGCAGTGAGACTAGGAGTAGTTTAAAGCTGCATTTCCAGGCAAAAATGTGTAGGAAGGATCTCAACCTGTAATCGTTAATTCTGCAGAATAAGAAAGTAGAAATTTCTGGAAATGAAATTTTTTTTGTTCCCATGATCCCTTTTCAAGAGGAAGTTTAAATATGGCTCCAAAATAAGAGAATTACCTTGTTAATATTTTTATTTGCCCTTCCTCACTTTGCAAAATCACGTATTTAAACCATTTTATGGTCACAAGTTATATTTTAAATTATTTACTTGCCACCTTTTAATAAACTCAGTCTCTTTGCTAGAGGTAGTTATCTATGGAGCTGGTGGTTTAAGAGCTTGAAGAAAACCTGCAGGGCACCTCATCCAGCCAGGAGTCTCCTGGATCCCTGTGGGTGAGTGAAGGAAGTGGGAGGAATGTGAGGGACAGAAGACAGGCTAGTGGCCCTAGCTCCCTCCACTAGCCTAAGAGAGTGTCAGTAGTCTGGCACCCTTATTCTCTCTGTCCTCCTAACCAGAAAGTAAGCCAGCTGGTCCTTCCAGTGCAGAGGAACTGCTGGAGGCTATCTCTCCTCCCTTTGCTGGGCCTTCTAAGAGAAAGCTCTTAGAAGAGCCACCCCTTTCTGGAAATAGCTTCCTTTGCAGATTAGGGCAATGGAGAGAAGATAGGGCTGTTTTATTTCTTGCCCAAACTGAGTTACTTGGGCTTTGGATGCCTGGAATAGGAGCAATATCAGATGGATGGCAGGAGAGGGCCTAAATTAGACATTTTTGCACAGCACATCATCTACTTACTCCCCCTATCCCCAGTGCTGGGGATGGATCTTGTGTGCATGGTAGGCAAGCACTTTACCACTGAGCTCCATCTTGCTTTTCTTCTGAACCCATCAGTTAGAAATGCCCATTGGTTGACCAGATTCCTGCCCTGTGTGTGTGTGTGTGTGTGTGTGTGTGTGTGTGTGTGTGTGTGTGTGTGTGTGTTGGGGTGGGCAAGGGGGCTTGAATATTGCATATGTACAGGGAAGTGAACAGGTCACAAGGATATATCTCAATGAATTTTCAGAAATAGAAGCATCCAGGTTAAGCTTATCTTGTTATAATGACACTTCTTTTCTGATTTTAAAAGTACTATTAGGAATTTTGGAAAATACAGCAAAGGATATTAAAGAGAATAGAAACCACTTGTACTTATTTCTCAAAATGATTACCAATAATGTCTTGATATGTTTCCAATCTGCCTGTCTCGCTCTCACTTGCATATACAGATATTTATGCTTGTGAACACACACACATGCGCACACACACACACACACAGGACACAGCCTCTGAAGCTTTCTGTATGTGTTCATGAATGCACTGAAGAATTTTTAAACAGTTACAATCACATAATATACACATTTTGAGGTGTTTCAATTGTGTGGTATTATTGGTTTCATCCACAGAAAGACAGGGTAAGTCAAGGAAACTGAAAACCATCGTCTTTTTTCCTAGGTATAAGGAAAAAGGGCTTTGCGTGAGGGAGGAGGTTGAACTAAATGGCTGACATGCAAATATGGATGATCAATGTATTTCATTGATCCAGTATTTTTCCCTGTCTCAGCAAACTGAGTATTGACAATAGGAAGTTCAAAGACTTCTGGGTGGAGGTCCTCTTCATGCAGAGCAGGGGTAAGACCTCAATCAGACTTTGGTTGCTGCTTTGTGGAGCCGAAAACCTCTAAGCTTCAGGCTTACTTTGCCAGAAGGCTACCTTTATTTTATTTAAACTTACCTCCTGTGCAGCTAACCAAACAGACTTTAATTGTAGCAGCTCTTGTCTTAAAAGGAAGCTGAGTCAAATGCTGGAAATGGCCTAGCGGCTTTGTGAGTTGCAGCAAATCATCTTCCCCATCACTACAGAAATGGACCAAATGAGGCCTTTGTGGTACTGGTTGCTTTGGTTCTATCTGAGTTTTCTACACACATTGTTAGGAGAGAACAGTTGGTACCTGTGTTAGTCAGCTTCCTGTTACTGTAAGAAAACAGCTGAGATAATAACTTAAAAAGAAGAAAGGCTTATTTTGGAAGCTCTAGTTCATGGTTATTTGGCCCCCATTGCTTTTAAGCCTGTGGCAAGGCAGCACATCATGCTAACAAGCATTTGGTGGAGTAGCTGCTCACCTCATGGCAGCTGGGAAGTAAAGAGAGGGAGGGGAAGAGCCTGAGGTCATCCCACAATCCCCTTTGAAGGCATGCCCCCAGTGACCTAATACCTCCCACCAGACCCCATCTTTCAAAGACTCCATTACTTCCTAATAGTGCCAGGGACTAAGGCAAGCCCATAACACATGGGCCTTTGGAGAACAAGTAAGATCCAAACTGCAGCAGCACCAGCTTCCTCCTGCTGTTGGTTGGGAAGGAAGCATTGTCTATCTGCCTCCTGGCTGGTCAAGGGTTCAGCTTCTGCAGGGAGATAGTGGCACTCCTTGTGCTGGGAAAAGTTCTCTCCCTCAGAACCACCCATCTGTTGATTTATTTATAACTGACTTATAATAATTGTCCATATATTTGGGGTGCATTGTGACAATTCAATACATGGATGCAAGTATGTGATCAAACCAGGATACTTAGCATTTCCCTGTCCTTCAGTGCTCATTGTTTCTTCATGTTGGTAATCTTTGAACTCATCTTTTGTAGTTATTTTGAAATACATAACAAGCTACTGTAAACAGTAGTCACCCTACTGTGCTGTGGAGCTATATTGAACTATATTTTGGTGTCCATTATCTGACCTGTTTTTATTCCTTGCCTTGTTCTTTTTCTAATATTTAATATAGTTTGCTTCCTTTATGCACTTATAATTTATGTTATTATATACTCAGAAAATGTATTGGATGTTTTGTATTTGTGACTATCGTGTCAGATCACCCCTCTTTCCTTTCTTGTTAAGAACATGTTCACAGACAGCATGAAGTGGCCCTTGTGTTTACATGTGTTCTTGTTGTATTGTCTTTGCAGCCGAAATCAGCTGTCTGCCCTGCCTGCCTGCCTGTGTGGTCTGCCTCTCAAAGTCTTAATCGCAAGTAACAACAAGCTTGGATCTCTGCCAGAGGAGATAGGTCAGCTCAAACAATTAATGGAGTTGGTATGTTACTGATTTCTAAGATGCTTTTTTCATTTGTTAACTGATGATAACCTGTCAGGGTATTCAGAGAGACTTTTTTGCTATAGTTGGGCAAGGAGGAATTTGCAGTAGTTTATTTCCCATTGCTATAAGAAAACACCTGAGACTGGGCTGGGTACTTTATAAAGAAAAAAGTTCACTTAGCTCATAGTTTTGGAGGTTGAGAATCCATGATCAGGTGGCCTTATCAGTTCAGCCTCTGATGAGGGACCCCTAGGCTGTATTACAACATAGCTTATGGCAAAGTGATGTGAGCAAACGTGAGAAGGAGAGATCACAAGGCTAGAAAGGAAGTCAGGGAGCAGGAAGGGGCCAGTCTTGCTCTTTTATATCAACCCACTCCCATGGGGACTTCCTGGAGTCTCATAAGAACTGAGGGCAATGTTCCCTGTGACCTAATAACCACCTCCCATTAGGCTTCACCTCTTAAAGTTTCCACTTCCTCTTAATACCACCAAACCGGGGACTAAACTATAACAGAGTCCTAGTTCTTTATGGACAGTATATAAAAAAGACATTAAGTAGGGAGATTATTAAGCCAACAGCTGTGACTTTGCTGTGACACAGTTCCTGAAATTTACAAGTTTCCTGTGGTTTACATTTCTTGCAGTTTACAGGATTTACAGTTCCTGAGGTTTACAGGTTATCATATTGTCATTGCAATGAATTTTTTGGATTTAATATAAATTTATGAAAAATATGGCTGAAATTGGAAAAAAATCTCCAAATAAGTCAGTAGTCTCCATTTTTTGAAGTATGAAATTAGATCAAAACACAGAATAAAGAGGGTGTTGTGATTCTGTAAAGACTTTTGGCATGTCTAGCTAGAACAGCGCTGTCTCTAGTGGAGGACACATGAGCTGCTGGCTAGCTTGAGAGCCATACTGAACTTTTTTAGGTGTCCTGTGGTGAGCTCTCCCAAGGCTGCCCTGCATCTTAGACACAGCACTGTCATCACCCAGTCCTTGTGTCTTCTCTCCACTAGCACTATGAGACCTACGCTCAAGTTCTAGAAAGTCAGCCAGCGAGGACAGTGAAAGTTATCTAGCCCAAGCTCTTGACCCCTTTACCAAATGAAGACACCCAGGTCAGAGAGACAGTGAGTGACATGTGCAAGTTCACCCTGGTGTGGCTAAGTGGTAATCTACATGGAAACATCCTTACATCCTTACTAGACCTGTCCAGCGAACAATGTGAGCAACAAATACGATTTTTAAATGTACTAGTGGTCACATTTTAAAAAGTGAAAAGAAGCAAATGAAGTTAATTTAAGCCCCAGTAGCCAAAATATTATTACTTCAACATGTATACAATATAAAGATTTTGGGATATTTTACTTTCTTCTTTTCATACTAAGTCTTCAATATCTGGTATGTCACAACGGCAGTGCGCTGCAGGTGGGACCAGCCGTGTTTCTGGTGCTCAGCAGCCACACAGGCCAGTGGCCACTCTCCTGACAGAGAAGCTCTGGAGTCTGTGCTTTTTCTGCTCTATTGCTCCCATCCTGGGTCAGAGCAAATGAGTGCTTGTAAAAAGTATTTATTTGTAAAGTAGGTAAAACTTTAATAACTTGACATTATTTAACCACAGGAAGTGATGTGACTGGCCTTGGTTGGTTAAGGTCACAGACTAAAATACGATTGTTTTCCATTCTTTCTCATTTATCTTTGATATCTTTTAAAATTTAAAATAGTAGTGTTACTGTTGCTAACCACATCAGAATAATCAGAATATTTTTAGTTATCAGTTGGGAAAAATTCTCTGGAGAGCTTAAAGTAATCCTAGAATGGCAACTGGAGTCTTTTTTGTTTTGTAGTCACACAATACCAATTTGTTTTAAAAAAAAAAAAATATATATATATATATATATATATATGGGAGCTACCCCAAGCATTCAAAATTCACAAGCCACCTGTGGCTTCAGTGCCTATTCCACTAGGCTCTAAGCATTGTTTGCTAACTAGTTTGGAAAAAATATTATTTAATTTTTCCCATCAGATTCAAAGGATCCCAAAATTGAGTTGTAAACTCTTTCCTTCCCTGTGTGGATCAACATTTCCAGAGATAACATCCACTTGAAAAACAAAACTAAAACACCTTTGCCATTAACAGGAAAGTACTTGCCCTTCTAATTTTTTAAAGGAAGCAGAATTGCTTTAAAAATTATACCAGAGTTATGTAAGAGTCTTAAAAGAAAAAGCATTCCCTGTTCATTCATTGGCTTGTCCAATGATTGGAGAACATGCAGGGAGTGTGGAAAGACCACAGAGAAACCACTGAGAAGTACCACTGGCTGTCTTTTTCCTGAATCAACAAGAACGGCCATATTGTGTCTCCACCTTGCTGCAGAGGCAGAACTCACACGATGCATCTTACTGTCTGGATGTCTTCTCTCTAGATAGTCTGCTAGGACATGGCACGTACTATTTCACATTAACTTGAAAGTAACCCAGCAAGGCAGATAGCAAGTTCACGTTTTATAGACAAGTGTTGGCTTTGAAATTATGTACCCAAAGCCATGGAGCTACATGGTAGAGCTGGGGTCCAAACCAAGTTTGTCTGATGGAAGTCCACACCACAAGGCAGTCAGCGTTTGCTGTAAGCACTTCGTAGTTCTTTCTCTGGAGTTCCTTGGCTCACCTCACAGTGGTTTTCTCATTCAGGCTGTGGCAAGCTATGAAATACTGAAAGCGAATAGGCGGATGCATGGCCCCCGCCCACCACCACGGTTGTGAGTAGAAATAGCCTGTCTGTTGGAAGTTTTCTTATTGTGAAACCAAGTCAGGGAGGGGAGCTGTGAACTTCTTTTGTGTTGGCTAAACCTCATTTTACTCATTCAGCCCTCTGAACTTGTTGGAAACAGTTTTTTTACACTGAAATTCTGCTGAAGGGCGAGATGTACTTGGTAGGAGGTGTGGTATAAATGTTACATGTTGTAGTTAACAGACAGCTGTGAAGACAAACCCTCTAAGTCAGAGCACAATAAATGGAGAGTCTTCAATGGGGCATCTGCTAAAGATCTGGGAGTCCCCTCATTGGGTTTGTATGCCTGGTGGTGTGCTGTGTCTGCAGATGTTCTAGTCCTGTTTGGTTTCTATCCCTTCTTCCCTCTCCCATCTCACATAGTGTGTGAGAATCATGTCTTCCAGCTCATACCTCCATGTCAGAGAATCCAGCATCACCAGATTAGAAACCCATCTCTAGAACCCCAAAGCCTGCCAGGGCTGGCTCAAGTCATAACCAGTTGGAACGTGTGTGTTTCCTGGCTGCAACTAGACTATTCCTCATTTGCTTTTCATGCAATGTTTGGTTGTGTGGAAAGTTTTAATTCATTTATTGACTGTAGACATGTGATTTAATGAGCAGCTTCCAAGGAAAATCCTTTCATTATTTTTATGTTTAGCATTCCAGACTCTGAGGTAGGTTTAGTGTCTGCCCTAACTGTCCATTCATGGTCTCCAGTGATGCCCTGTAACCTCTCTGGTTTCTGTGGGATAATTGGAAACCCAGGGCTTGCTTCAGGCCCCTCTGTGGCTTCCATTTCTGTGTTTCTTAGGAATAGCAGCAGGATGGAACATGTGTTTGTGGGTCCATGGTGGGGTGTGAAGTAGTTTCACACTAGAGAGAGACACTGGTGTTGAGAGATCATTTATCATACCAAAAGTTGTTTGAAAAGGGCTCAAGCTAAATAAACATACCAGTTTTTCCTTCCTTTTGAAGTTCTAACACTAGGCATTAAAGGTTTTTTGCTGCTAAGAAATCAAAATTGACATTACTAATTATCAGCCAAGGTCTTTTCATTATTTTTGATGTGTTAAATGGATCTTCTTGATACTGAAAGAAAATTAGAATTGTTTAATGATCACCTTTTCTCTTTATATAGGTACAGAGAGGGTACATTTACTTAAAGTTGCATGGTGAGTCATACAAAAGGCATTTCCTCAAGAGTGAAGGGAGGGCAGTGTCAGTAGCTTGCATTTCCTTTCAGAATGTTTGCATTTCCATCAATTAAATAAAGGGATAGGTTTATTTCAGAAATAAATATAAGCTGATAGTGTCACCAGATCAATCTTTGAAAATCTGAAGGCAGTGCAAGCCCATTTGTGAGAGACCGCCTTCAGTTCCGCAGTACAGCCTGGTCCCATGGGACTCTTCTGTGCCAAGATCATCTTGACACAATGTTTATATTGGTTTTTGTTAGACATCAGTCCTTAAAAAACACTTCTGGTCTTTTTTTTTTTTTTTTTTTTTACAGTATTTTCTGAAGGTAAGTTAGTAACTAGCAGTTAGCAACAGAAATGTATTAATCTCCAGCATGCGTTTAACACTTCTGGAGGCTTTGAAGAGAGAGACCTTTTTTTATCTTTTGGTATGGGACCTGAACTCAGGGACTAGTGCTTGTCATTGTCAGGCAGACTCTATTTGAGCCACATCCCCAGCCCAAGAGAGATTCTTAATGTCCAAAGTTTTTCTTTTGGCCACTTAAAAACTTGACAGTTGAAACCAGTAGAAAATAAGTAAGATTTAAATTATAGTTAGGCTTCTCCATTTTATTTTTTATCTAAATGAAAAATTGGACTGGTTGGTCTATAAACAACTTAAACTTATTATAAATAGATTTACTTCTGTATCAAAAAGAACAAAATCAGTAAAGATTCATAATAGATTCTCATGATTCTTTTTGCCAGATCTGTAATACTATGACACTAAACATAGTGATTTGATTTCACTGAAGCTTGGAGTAATTATTCTCTAAGACGTAGCTTAAGGCTAGTAGAAAATTCAGAAGGAATTAATAAGTAAGTGAGTCATGAATTTGTAACCTGATAAATTCTCACTAATTGCAAAAATATAAGTCATTATTGTTATTTTTTTGAATTTATTTTCCTGACTATTATTTTCTTTAAATAGCTAAAAAATAATCCAGACCTTATCATAGGCTAACTTTGGACAGAGATGTTATAGAGAATGGGACTGTTCTGGAAATATTGTTTGTACATTTTCAGAACTGAAATCTCTAATCCCCAAATGCATAGACTGTTAACTCCTCTTCCTTCTCCTCCTCCAGCTAATTAGCCATAATTACCCATGGGGTTTTATTTTTGTGATGGAATTCATAACCTCTTTAAGATTTGACAAGGTTCAGTGACTTGTGGGAATTGGAATTTTGCCCTGCTTTCTGTAGTATCGATTATACAGTAGTGAAGAGTCTTTATCTCCCTATGTGCTAGATCACCTGGGCTTCCCCACCCCCATTATTTTATAAGTCAAGTGCAGAGTACTATTAACACAGTCTGACCTTCACCTTGTATTCTGCAAAATGTGAATGGACCATTGGACTCTGTGCTTCTAATTGTTTACAGATGTCCTGTTTTATAGAAAAATTTTATTTTTATCACTGTGTGAAGCTTCTTTTTAAGTATATTGAGCAACTGTTTTCTCTACCAGTATTTAAATATAGCTGCCAGGGATTGGTTTGCTTTGCTAAGGCCATCGTATTAGACCTATATGTTAGAAAGAATTTTCTTAGATGTAGGGAGCTAGCATAAATTGATTTCACAGTTAACCCAGGGGTGATCAGCAGAGAACAAGGTGTATGTAGTTCACATTAAAAAATGGAAGAAGTCTGAGCTTCATCTCAGGAGACTTCATGCTGTGAATATACTGCCTAAATATATAGGTTATCTTTTTTTGCTTTCCTTCCTCTACTTATTTTTTAAGAGATTTTTCTTAATAGTTATGTCCTTAAAACTTAAGAAAAATTGTCAGTTTCTTATTGACAATCTGTGGTTTCCATGAGCTACAAAGGGGTCTTCCTCTCCTTGTCACAAGACTTACAGTAACACAAGTTCTCTCCACAGATGGAAAATAATTCCCAGGAATTATTATTCCCACTCCTGGCACTGTCACCACTGTGTCTGTGCCTGGCCAGGAGTCTACTGGGATGAGCCGATGACAGGCATTTCTAGGGCTCTCTTGTGTTCCCTGTGTGAGGGCTCTTGTAAATTAGAATGGAATGGCATCTCTTGCTTATGTGTAACTTAGTTAAGGCAAACAAAGGCAACTGCTTTCATTGGAAGGATTTGGTTGTTGACTACCATGACAGAACAAATGCCACCTCTTAATTCTGTATTTACTTCCCTAGGTGTTTTTGTTTCTATAGATACACTGTTTGAATTTCTTTTTGTTTTAAATGCTAGGGGTATTTTTCTTAAATCATGTGTGGCTTTTCTGGACCAGGAACAATACATGGCTTGGGAGATGCCTCTGAACACTTAAAGTCCCTAACCTCTCTCACCCACCTCCCCTCCCTGAAGACAGAAAAGCACAGTGGGCCGACTATTGCAGGTGCACTTATACTTCATAGATGGTTACTTCATTTTCATCTAGCAATTGTGGTGGTGTTCCTCCTCATGAAGTGGAATCCACGGAGCCCCCTCGTGACTAGAAGAGGTCATTGGAAGGTTTTTAGATGAGATGAAGTTAGAGGATAGGAATCCACTGCTTTTGTGTAGCTCTTGTCTAATAGGGATCCCTGAGGGGCAGAGGGGGGCACTCAAGGGATTGATTGGTAAATTATGAGTTACCTCATCTAAAGGAAAGTGAAATGGATTTTGGAACAAAGCCTTGACCTCGGTGGCTTCTAAGGTGAAAGGGGGAGTTTTTGCAGGATCATCTGTGAAGTGGGATATTTGTGGACCAAATCTTACCAGGATAGTTGTTACCCTGAATTCGTCTTTGGTTCTGTGATACCCATGGGACCTGCATGCAATTTAAGTGTGTTACAGCATCCCAGCCACAAGGCAGAAGGAGCCACACAGTATTATGACATGTCTACTTCAGTGGATTTTAGATACTTCATGCAAAATTAATTGATTCCTGCCTTATAACTGGCTCTCTGTTAGGCACCAGGAGGGGGGAGTGAATACAGTGCAGTTGCTCTCACCTGGAATCTCACAGGCTTAAGGGGGAAGGTGAACAAGCAGGCAAGTGAATTACAGAAACACACTCAGACCACCAGAGGAAACTGGTCCTGCCCCAGATGTTGGATCGGAGTGGGAAGTGAACGGGAACCTTCGGAAAGATTTGGAGGTTAGGTCATGAATCTTTTATAGGTGAGTAGATGGGGCCAGAGGACAATACCAGGGGCTGGCATGTCAAGCAGAGAAAAAGCCTGAACAAGTTTTGGGACTGAAATGGCATGGCCCACACTGAGAACTGCAAGCAGCAATTAGGTGGCTTGAGGGTAGGAGGCAAGGGAGGACACTCAGAGAACAGGCCCTGGAGAGATTAGCAAAGCTCATCCTGGAGGCTGGGCCCGACTGCACATGTTTCAGCTGGTGAACAACACAATGAAATTTGCACTCTGCCAGCTCTGTAAAGGATAGATCCGAGGAGGACATTGATGACTGGAAACCAATCAGGAGATCTCTATGTTCTCTAGCTGGGAGAGAATGCAGCTTTAGCCTGAAGGAGGGGAGGAGAGCAGGCAGCTACCGGGGCTGAGGGGAAGACTGGGATTAGGGAAATAAAAAGGATATGTAGGACTATAAATGTCATGGTCTCCACTTCACGTGTCAAGAGCTGTTTCCAATCAAGGATTAATAGGGTGTTAGCATTCTCAAGGAAAGATGACAAAATCTGAATATCCCAGTCTTAGTTACAAAATGTATGGGAAGGTAGCAAGCTACAGGGTTTCCAGCTATGCAGTAAGAAGTCCATTTAATAAATAGTGCATCCAAACAATGCATTGCTATTCTAAAATGATAGTTTGGTAAGAGAGGATGTGTTGTAACCTTCCTTCTGTTTAGAGGCACTGCAATACACTGGCACCTCCAGCCTTGGGTCATTGAATCTCATTTTTCTGACCTGTAAATATTAGGCTAGTAGTACTGCCACATGGGTTTGATGTGAGAATTAAATAAAATCCAAGCACATGAAAAATGGAAGTGACAGAAGCAGCTGCCAAATGCTACTGATGTCCTTCCTGGCTCCCTTGTTCTCTCCTCAAAAGGTGTTTAAAACTGAATTTCCTTTTCCTTTTCTGCTGAATCTCACAGACTGGGGTCCTGGAGGCCAGTATGAAAGTGTAATGTGTAATTGGCCAAATGTTTAAGTTCCTTGAGGAGAATTTACCTGAAATGCTTGATCTCATGGATAAGGGCATTTAAGATTTCTGTCTCTGCTTTTGCAGGATGTCAGCTGCAATGAGATCACAGCGTTGCCCCAGCAGATAGGCCAGCTGAAGTCTCTACGAGAACTGAACGTCAGGAGAAATTACCTTAAAGTTCTACCACCAGGTAAGAAAGGAGGGAAGAATGGGAGACTTGTATTATTTTTTGGTTTACTTTTGGGAGCAGGGTGGGTGTGGTCATATGTGTGTGCCTGCTAATATTAATAATTTGGATTTCACAGGCAGATAACAGAAAAATGATGCTCAGGCTGTAATTTTAATTAAGGGCTACAGCAACAACATCACTCCCCTCTGCAGTGCTGTGGGGAGTGGGAGGTGCACTAGTTTACTAGGCCTGCTGTAGAAAGAAAGGACCGTAGACTGGGCAGCTTAACTAAAGAAAGTTATCTTCTCACAGTTCTGGAGGCTTAAGTCTGGGAAGGTGCTGGCTGGATCTGTTCCTTCTGAGGCCTCTCTCCCTGGCCTGTAGATGGTCACCTTCTCCCTGTGTCCTCACATCAGCCTCCCTCTCTGTGTGTCTGTATCCTAATCTCTTCTTACAATAACAACAGTGGATCAGGATCACCCAAATGATCTCAACTTAACTTAATATTACCCTTGAAAGGCTGAGCTCCAAATACAGTCACATTCCTACATAGTGGGGTGAGGACTTTCCACAGATGAATTGGGGAGCACACAAGTATGTTCACAATAGGGGACATGCTTGGTCATACAGATCCTGTCATCAGGATCTCTTCTCTAGGGGTTTGGGACCCTGGTTGGGAACTCCCCGAGTCTAAAATCTGTTCTTAGGCAATGGGTGGCTGGTGTCACTGATAGTCTTGGTGAATTTCTCTCAGTACTGAGACTTGACTCCCTCACCCTGTACTCAGCACCACCAGTGTCTCTCAGACAGTCCTGCTGTAGCTGCTGTGGCCTCTGGTATGCTGTGTCAGGGTACAAGTAAAAAGATGTATGTATTGTGAAATTTTCTACCATCAAGAGCTTAAAAGCAGCCCTGCAGGTGGTAGTGAATCATATTTGGGCTTGGGCCTGGATCAGGATTGAGTTGAAGAGCAGCAGAACTCTGGAGGCTTTTCCAAAACACATTATTCTTTTTTCAAAGATCACACTGGTCCCCATTGTTTTTGCTTAAGGACATTAGACATTTCAAACATATATGTAAAAATAATACTGTATTTGGACGCCATTACCCTTTGATTAATTTGACATTAATGCAGCAGTTTGGGAGCTGCCTGGTTTTTATTGTCCTGTTGCTACATTGTGATCTTTGGCTTGAAAGGTTTCATTATTCAAGGGAAGGAAACAGAGTTCATAAACCACGGGAGAGAATTTGGTAAAGTATGCTGCGCCGGATGGGAGGAAGGGGAGGTGTTTGCACATCTTTCACTTTTCTCAAGTCGACTTTGCATTTTAAAGGAGAATTAGAAACTGTCTCAGCTTAAGATTTATCATATTATTTCTCAGGCAGGACTGTAAAATACGAACAGTGTGGGGGGTACTTGTGGGAGGAAGGAGAGTAAATGGAGGAGATGAAGGTGATATGGTTAATGGGCTTCATATACACACGTGAAATGGAACAATGAAACCTCTTACAATTTCATTAATGGTGGGAGCAATCTAGCCAATGTACAATGTAAGGCTATTTGGAATTGTCACAATGAATCCTCCCTGTACAATGAATATGTGCTAATAAAGATGAAAAAAAAATTTTTTAAAGAGAAATTGGTATTAGATAAGAAAAAAGACTTATTACATTATCTTTTGAGGTAAATTTGTGTGAAAATAGTGATTTTTCATTTTGTTAGTGTACTATACCTTTTTTTGTATGAAACTTTTTCTTAGTTTAAGCAGGTACAAAAGGAAAACTTTTAATAGCAAATTTACACATATATAACTTTTAGGCATTGAAAACCTTTCATTTAAATGTAAGCTCCTCTGATAATCCTTGTGAAAATACCACAAATAATTGAATTCCCATTTCCAAAAGGAAAAATTAGTCACATTATTTTATGGTCTTCGTTTAGAAATGTGTGGAAAGAAAGTGCACCTGCAAAATCCAGGATTTTGTTTCTCTTCTTACAAATCAGTTATAAATTGCTCTATTTTACGTAATTAAGTTTTCTCAGTTTTGGTATTTTAAAACACTCAGAACTAAAACATTAGTTTGTTGGAAAACCTTTTTCAAAAAAAACAAAAAAAAAAACCTTCCTGAATATCAAGTTTCTTTTTGCTTCACTCTGGAGCTCTCTATTGACAAAAGAGCATTGATGATGCTTTCAGGCAGTGCATTAAGGACTTTCCATATTTACTTACACATTCGTCTTCTTTGGAACCCCTTCTCATGTGCTTTCAACTTGAGGAGGAAAGAAAGAAAAGTTTGTGACCTAATTACCCATATCAGTTTGCGGTTCTGTTACAGCTACTGTATTGAGGAGACCTTTTTTTCTTTTTTTCCCTAGGACCGGAATGAGTAGAGGACAAAAATTGCCATTCATTGTCCCCTCTTTGCAATGGAGAAAGAAAAGAAGGGTTCTTCCTACTCTCCTCCTGCTTTTCCTTCTCTTCCTCCTCTTCCCTTTCCTCCTCCTTCACCTGTTTCTTCTTTCCCTTCCTGCTCTGTTTCTTTTGGCCTTTTCTGGGTTGACCTTGAAGGATTATCATATTCTCTTTAGCTTTATTGCTGTGAAATTATATAGATCTCATTTTCCTGAACTATTATGGAAATTGTGCTCCAAATTGAGACGGAAAGAAAAGGCAATAGTTGTTATACAATCATTCCTTATTTTATTTACTTGTAAGTTACCTCCTGCTGTGTCTTCCATGAATTTAGTCCTCTAGTCCTGCTTCAGAGTCTTTATTTAAGTGATAAAGAATTGCTGAAGATCCAAAGTCTTGCTAAATTTGGGCACTGATTTGCTAACCTGACCCTAGTGAGCACTGGGGGTTATAAGAAGGTATTCCTCTCATGTCACCGCCTCCTCAGCTTTCTACATACCATGACACAGAAGGGGATCTTATTTTACCTTTCCTTTCACTTGCATGCCTCCATGTCCCCCAGACTTACCTTGTCCCTCCCTCTCCAATACTTCCAGATGCTCAGAGCCTCTTTATCAAAACAACTACCACAACTAGTGTGGCTTAAAGCCCATGTCTATCCCTCAAGCAGGGAGGAGAGCTGGATCTGAACCATGAACACTCAGTACAACTTGGAAATATAGATTCACTGGCTTCAGATCCAGGTGTCTGTATTTTTAAAAAATAAACTTCCTGAGTTTCTCCTACAAAGCCCACATGTCATGGGCCTGACTTTAGGACCTCCTGCTAGAATTTCACTCTCATTATTCTTCAAGCAATTTGTTAGGTATGAAAGAAGGAAAGTCCCTTACATTCCCAGAGTGTGCTGAATGCTGAGAAGAAGCAGTGTGGCTCCTAGGGGAATTTGGAGGTGGAATTTGAAGTAGGATGGCTGAGAGCCCTCTGGTAGTGTAGGGGAGGGGAGATGGTGCCAGTTCTTACTCTAGATCACTGCCTTAGGCTCCTCTTATCTAGTTCCTGCCTTTCACTTCAGGACTCCTGGAATATTTTAAAGCTCCATGCTTTAGTCCCCGACAGCTCCCATAACAAAAGCCCTGGCTCTGCTCTGATGTGACCCTCCATAGCCTCCACACAAGATCCTATTAATGGAGCCCGTGTAGTCTGTGATCAGAAAACTTCCAAACTTCTTGGTGTCCTGCGGGAAGAATCCATGGCAGGACACATGGGTGTGAATGGAGCTCATTAAAAGTTAGAGAAGGGAAATAAAAAAGGAAGCATTATGGGTGCAGGTGGACTCTGCCAATAGAGAGAGCTTGTCTTCTTCAGGTACCTTTAAAACTTATGCTAATCTAGGGGAAGAGGGGAACCAGGTGATTTCCAATAGTCAGTGAGTGGGGAGGGGCATGGGTGGTTCCTGGCCAGGTGAGGGTGGTCCGGGCCATCCCTGGGCAACCTATGTATGAGTCCTGAACTTTCCCTACTTCTATCCTACCTCGATCTCAGTGATTTGCCAAGGTCACCCTAGTTTCTGGCATGGCTCAGCCTCTCTGCTCTATGGAATATATTTCTAGCAGCTGCCAGCGTCGGTTTGAATGCTTGAAATTACTGAGTGTTTACTGTGCTGCTGGGTGGGGATTTTAGGCTAAATATAATGTTCCATCTTGTAAGCAGAGCAAAAGAAGATCTTAAAAGCAGCAAGGCCTCATCGCATCAGAATCATGCCACCCATTGGAAAATCGTAAATTAGATAACATTTTAAAAAATTGCAGTTGCAAAAACACCATGAACATATTTACTGTAACCGTTTTTTAGCAGTATGCCAGCTCAGATACATTGCATAGCTAAGGATGCTCTGTAATTAGCACATCATTCAAGTGCTAGCAAGTGCTACTTGAAAACAGTTTGAAGTTAAATCACAAACATGGCTCGGCTCTCATGATTCTTTTGCTGAAAAAAAAGGCTTTTAATCAACAGATATTGTAAATGTCAAGTGTTTTTAGCTCTTATCAGAACTAACTTGAAGTCACCAAGCTCCCAGTACAAAGTGTCCCAGTGAGTGAAATACTATATACCCATATCATGTGCAAATGCACAGCTTGCTTTGGGTTATGCTAAGTATTTTTTCTCCCATTTAGGTGACAAATTAATTTTTGAATTCTTTAGCCATTTGGTCTTACTTTCTAAAATTTCTTTCTTTTGTTATTTTAGAACTAGTAGATCTTCCCTTGGTAAAGTTTGACTTCTCCTGCAACAAGGTGCTCGTGATTCCAATCTGTTTTAGAGACATGAAGCAGCTGCAAGTGTTACTGCTGGAGAACAACCCCCTACAGTCCCCTCCCGCACAGGTGAGGTCAGCCACCATCGCTGCAGAGCTGGGTTTAAATACACCCCATTTGTTTTCAATTTTCACATGAGTGTCACTGTGACATTTTCGTATGTTCATACATTCATATTCACCCCCCCATCAACCTCTCTCTTCTCCTCTTACCTCCCACTGGTTTCCACAATAGTCACCCTTTTATATCTTTTTTAAAAAAGATTTAGATTCTGCATATGAGAGAAAATAGGCGATATTAATCATTCTGAGTCATTGCTTAACATGATGAGTCCAGTTCCATCCATTTTCCTGCATATGAGATAATTGCATTCTTCTTTATGGCTGAATAACTGTGTGTGTGTGTGTGTGTGTGTGTGTGTGTGTGTGTGTGTGTGTGTGTACACGCGCGCCTGAGTGTGTATGAGTGTGTGTGAGTATGTACACACTGTACGATGTGCATGTATACTGTGATATATACACACCTATACTACATTTTCTTTATCCATTCATCTGTGAATGGGCACCTGGGCTGATTCCACAACTGGGCTGTTGTGAACAGCATTACATTAAGCATGGATGTGCAGGTATTAGGGTCAGGGTTTTGGATTATCTGCTGAATTTGTACTGTAGTATACATGATCAAAGCAGACACCGTTTTTAAAGAAGATGAAACCTTGAGTCAAGCTGACTATAAATTGCTTTCTTGGCCAAGCTTGGTGGTTCACATCTGTAATCCCAGCTACTTGGGAGGCAGCAATTAGGAGGATCATAGTTCAAAACAAGCCTAGGGTTCAAGCTCAGATATAAAACTGCATGAGAACAATATGAAGCATATATGGTTTCAGATGATTATATAAACATTTTCCAGTTTATTTTTTCAGATAATTTAATAGCTTTTAAATCTGAATTATTTTTAGACTCTTAATTGCTTTTTTATGGGCTTGAAAATAATTGTGCTTTTGTAATTGGACTGTTTGCCGTCTAGTTATTTGTCATTTACACTGAATGGACTTTTTATACTTAAATGTGTTTCTGTTAGAATTTTGTGGTTTAATTTTTAAAAATCAGAATTGCTTGAGCATGGTTCTCTACTCCAACTAGAAATTGGAGGGAGTAGCTCCCCAAATTCCTATACATTCTGGAGAGGTCAACTTCAGTGGCCATTGTTACTTACAAAGAAGTCGTAATGATTAAATACATGGTCAGGTGTCTAGGACTTGAATTTTGCTTTGTCATTGAAAAATTAATACATATTCCTCATCTTTCCATAGATCTGCACAAAGGGCAAAGTGCATATATTTAAGTATCTGAGCATACAAGCATGCCAGATTAAGACAGCAGACTCACTTTATCTCCAGTCCATGGAGAGGCCACATTTGCACCAGCATGTGGAGGACAGGTGAGTCGATGCCTTCCTTTCCTCAGAGCCATGTTCAGAATGTGTTCGGGCCAAGGCTGTGGAGGTAACTGGCTTCAAAAACCTGCTGGCTTCACTTACCTGGTTCAGATTTATAACTCAGCACTTGGGAAACCATTGGAATAATAAATGGCAGTGAGAAATTCTGCCATCTCTCACATCTCATCCCCCTCTCTTGATCAATAGTCAGTCCTCCTGTGAGTGGCTGTAGATACTTAGGAATACAATCTACACTGTAAATATGAGTATTTTTGCTTATCAATTAGAACAACTCTATCAGACTCAACTATTTTAACAATAAACAAATTTTAAGTTAATAATTGCTTTAAAAATTTTAATAACTATATTAAGCTTGACTATTTTAGCAATTATTAATTTTCAGTATGCCTGAAGAACATAGTTAGGATCTCTAGGCTTTCTCTTTTGTCTTTTAAAATGTAATGTGCAAAACAAAAAATTCAGTGTGTGTAGTTTTTAACCATTTAACCATTGAATTGTTACAGAGTTGTTGAAAGTAGCATTTCCTATCCTAAGAGATAAAAACTTTTATGTACTTTACTGCTGTTTTTGTATGTTAGAATAAATAAAATAAGGAAATTGGTGTTTCCAAGAAACAACTTGACCTCTAAGAGGAGGAAACTCTGAACACAAAGAGTTTGTCCTGTATTCTGTTTAGATAATATAAGAATATGATTTTCATTAGATGCATAGCTTAATATTCTTTAGAACTGATTACTGTATAATGGTAATAATAATATAGAGCAAAGTCTTTATTAAAATATGAATTGTTATATCTTAGTTTGAACTTTATGATTTTACTTTTTCCTAAATGAATTCAATATTGATGACATCTACCCCAGCAAGAAGGATTCTGATTCAGGAGTTGGAAGTGATAATGGAGACAAGCGGTTATCTGCCACCGAGGTAAAGCTAGTGATCAGATCTTTCCTAAATAAATACTGACTGTTGTTAGCTTATTATGTATCTTTACTATTTTGGAAACACCTCAAGAATAGAGTCCCTGTCTTCTTCTCCCCCACTCCACATTCTCTGAAATGTTCTTTTTTTTTTTTTTCATACTACAGGATTGAAACCAGGGCCTCACACATGCTAAACAAGCACTCTACCTCTTGAGCCATGCCCCCAGTTCTTTTTGCTTTAGTTTATTTTTCAGATAGGGTCTTCCCAGGTCAGCCTTGGATGGCAATCTTCCTACTTCTGTCTCCTGACTAGCTGGGATGGTAGGCGTGAGCCACCAATGCCTGGCTGGCATATTCTTGAGTACGCAAAGCACTTTCATTAATATGCTTGTTTTTTAAGTAACAGTAATCCAGGAAAAAGTTGTTACATGCATGCATTAATGTAAGGAATTAAGTATACATTGCATTTTAGCAGTTTACCAGCCTGAAACATTTATAACTAGCTGTAGTTTTTATAACCATATGTTTTCCTGAACATCTTAGATTGCATTCTGTTTTCTTCCGATAATTGGATAAAAGTTTGTATGCTAAGAGGACATAAATGCTAGAGCTTTCCACAGTGATGTTAAGGTACTCTGCATTAGCATATTTATTGTCTCACACGTTGTGTGTTAAATCACCCAAAAATCATTAAATGGACCCCTCCCCCTTACCCCCGGTGCTTGCCAGGCAGGTACTCCACCAGCCCTTTTTGTGTAGATTATTTTTGAGATAGGATTTTGCTTTATGCAATAAAGCAAAAAAATAGTTTGATGACAGGTACTTGCCACCACACCCAATCAGTGATTGAGATGAGGTCTCACAAATATTTTGCCTGGGCTGGCCTCAAACTGCCATCCTCCCAACATGCACCTCCCAAGTCAGGCTTGAGCCTTTTTTGAGGGAATCTTCTGAGTTCTTGTGATTACTGAATTTTGAAACATTGTAATACAATCTTGAGGTTGTAATTAATTAGATTGATCACTTCGTCTAAAGTCACATTTTTACAATATGTGATTCCAGGAAAAAGCTTTTTTTTTTTTTAGATCTTCGAGGTCTAGTCAGTAGCTAAGATATTTGATTTGTTTTCCACAAAATGCTCTCTAAAGCTGTGTATTAAAAAAAACAACTTGGATTTCTTAACATTTTTCTAATACAGAACATTTTGAAAGGAAGAAGAATTAGTAGGCGGAAAAAGAAAGCCAATGGCAATAAAAGAAAATGGCCCACAGGAAGCCACATTAATAGTTTACTGTGGTTCCCTGGTGGGGGTGGGAATACTAAACACATAGCTTTGTAAGCTGTATTTTAATTCATCCATTTGTCTTTATTAAAACTCAGAAGTCCCCTCAAATGAACCATTGTTGCAGAAACTACTCATTCTATGCGTATTTTCTATTAAACTAAAACAGTCCCTACTCTATCCTTTCTCTCTCTTGTAAGACTAATTAAGTTCATTAATAAAACATTACACAAAAACTTCATTATCCTTCCCTTCTCACTTAGTGTAAGTAGAATGCTCATATCATCCTGAAAAGAGCCCAGCACTTTATTCTTTCCTTTGTAATTCAATGTACTTCTTTGGAATTGTGCTCAGTTTTAAAGATGGGAGGAAGATGGAAGAAAGATAATATTCAGTAGAATAAAATGGCCAAATCTTCTCTTTGGCTTTTTTTACTCTCACACAACAATTTTATTACCTAAGTATTCCTACAAGAAACTAATTTTGTAGGATAATGGTACTGAATTACCCATGTCAGTTCCAATTTTACTTTGTTTGGGAAACATGTTACCATCCAAAGTCACTCCCCATTTACATCTGATTGTGGGACTTAGAGGTCACATCTGTGTGACCTCTTTCTTTGGCTATTACATTGTCCGATTAATTTAGCATTTGCATGAAGACACTAAATACATATTTTTGTCAAGATAGTTAAGCAAGATCCTGTGGGGGCTCTATGAATATTCGTTTGATGGATGAAGCATGCTTGCTTCCCACCATGTTCCAGACAAACCCGTACAGGTATCCAAAAGTAAATAAGGACAAATTGAAATTGTAGCCTTGAGAATTTAGGAGCAAGCCACACTCACCTGAAATGTGTTCCGTGGAGGTTTCTGCTCCCTGTGACTTGGAAATCTTGCCACTTAATAGCAACACTAAAATGAAGACATGGGAAAAGAAATGATGCTGCACATTTCACTTGGGGCAGAATCATAGATTTTCTAAATGAGCTTCCTCAGCTAGTGTAGGAAGGGAAACCCTCAGAAGGTACAAATGCCATTATTATTTTGAAGGTTTGTGCCAAAAATCACACAGAACACCTGCTTCTTAAAACTATTACAATTGTTTAGCACCTTTTTATATTTAGTGCAACTTCCTTAGCCTAAATCAGGGAGATGAACCAAAGTTTAATGTCACATGCAAAATGCATTCTTAGGTAAATGAATTATTTTCACAGAAATTGTCTGTTTTTTGTGACTAGCCATGTGAAATTTTCATGTAGTTTTGGTAAATTAGCTTTGTTGGCAGATCTCAGAGAACCATCACTATTAAAATGATTGATTAGACTTGGGCTAATGTGATTGTATATTTACAACTATTCCTGTGTTATGTTGGATATTGCACAGTCCTTTTAGTGCCCTGACCATGGCTCTTAGTTTAGATTTCAGCTCAAAACATACATACAGAAGTCACATGCACACAGTAAGTGTTAGCTGCATCAGTTTTCACAGTGAACATACCCATACGACCAGCTCCCAGTTCACGAAACACTTTCACTGGCACCCCTGAAAGCCTCACTCGTGCCCACCCATCCCCGAGAATACTACATCTTCACTTCAACATCATGGATCAGATTTGCTGTTTTTGAACTCATATAAGGGGAATTGTCCTTTGTTTCAGGTGTCTTTTACTCATTACGTTTGTTAGAGCCCAGGACATGATTCTGTTACATTGTTTTCTCTTTATCTCCATGGATAAAACGTCTCTCATGAATGAAACAGTGCCTTCTGTCTTTTTAGCCTTCTGATGAAGACACAGTTAGCCTCAATGTGCCAATGTCGAATATCATGGAGGAAGAACAGATCACCAAGGAGGACGCATGCCATCATCTTACCCCATCTGAAGGTCGGAGACGAAAAAATGGAGGGGAAGTGCTTGCTGTTTAGTTTCAAATGTTAGCTTTAGAATAATGTGTACAAACATGGTGGCATTGATGGTTCCTATTTATTTATTGTATTTCTCCTGAACCGGGCATTGTGTTTATCTGGGAAGGTGATCTCACTTAAAATTCAAAACTCTGAGATAGGTCTTCTGCTCATCTAAGTTTTATAGGGGTGGAAATCAAGACTCAAAGATTTTAAGTAACTTGCCAGTGGTCCCACCCGCCAGAGAGCTATTCTTGTTCTGAGTTTATAGGAGATTCTTTCAGTCCATTTTTGGGAAGAAAATACTGAAATGGTAGACATATTAGTTAGGACAACTCTAGCTGCTCTCATACATAAAATTCTCAAATCTCAGCAACTTAACACAATGCAAATTAAGTCTATATGGAAGTTAATTAACAGGCAACTTCCATCTAAGAGTCGACTCAAGGACCCAAGCCCTGTTCACCCTGTGGCTGCACCAGCTTTAACACAGGCCTTCCAGAGTCCACATGTCCATTTGCGCTAAGCCAGAAGAACAAATGGAGGTTGGTCCTAAGGGTTTTGTGCGTTCAGCCTAAAGCGTCCATCACTTGTAAGAAGAATTTCCTTCCATGGCCACATCTTGCTACATGTGAGGGAGGAAAGTACTTGCGTATTTCTAAACTATGTTTAGAAATATACTTGACCTTGGAGAATTCAGTTAACCTTAATTCTGTCCCCTGTAAATGAGATGATTAGATGAACCGATCTCTAGACTGCTTTATACCTCCAAAGTTCTGTGGCTCTAGTAGTTATCAAATGATCACTAAACACAGTAGCTTGTGAATCTTCAGAATACTCGTCATCTATTTGGTCACATTGTGGCAGTATTTTGGTGGCTTCTGTTTGAACAATGACTTTTAAATGTAGTGACTATTAATTTGTGGCAGAGACTATTTCATGATGTATAAATAATATAGAACTAAATTAATACACAAATTATCTCCATAGTAGTTTGAATGTGCTCTTATTAATGATGAGAGAGCTGTTCAAAGCAACTCAGACTTTCATGTTTGCTTTCACTTCTCAGATTTAGGTTTTTAAGTTTATCACCTAAGGTTAGCATTAAACTTAATGAGACTATGTTGGGAACCACACATTGTCCCAAACTATAACTGTATACTCGCATACGCTGTATTCATTCATATAAACTTCATCATATTATGTAGCAAGTATATTGTCTGTTACTAGTGAACTTTGTCTGTCTGTTCTAGATCTGGGTATCTTGCTAGCTCAAAGTACTTAAAGGATAGCCCTGTTTGGTTCTTTTTAGTCTTCATATTGGCCCAAAGAGTTCTCCATGCTGTTCCTTTTGCCTTCCTTATGTTCCCTGGCACAGGTTCCTGTTGGTGTGCTCACCAGAGCATGCTTTTGCCTCTGTGTGGCCTTTCTTATAGTCACTTCTATTGTTGCTAGGATTTGGAGCCCTTGTCTAGTCTCATCCCACACTTCCTTGAGATTGTTTGCTGCTGAAGGACAAGAGTCATACTTGGTTGACTTTTCTAACCCCTAAAATGTACAGCATAATCCCTGTCATTTAGCAGGCACTCAGTCAATATTTGTTGAATTTGGAATTTGAAATAACTAGTGCATATTTCTGAGGATACAAAAACTCTCTTTTATAATTTACTTTCTCCATTCCTTAAAAAAGTAAAAGGAAAAGAAATTCATTTTTTTTTCAAAAGGAATTAAGCCTTAAAGAGACCTTGGCTTTTTAAGTTCAGTTTGGGCTTTCTGTTTCTTTTACTTTTCTTCCTCTTCCTTCTATTTTTAATCTTTCCTCACATACTGTGGGGAAGAGAGAATTTGAGTTATTCATGTATTCCCATAATAGGTAAAGAGAGAAGATGGGAACAATTAGATTGCATGTTAGGGGATCATCTGTGCTTTGTGCTTCTGTTCATGAAATCATGCTTTCTTCCTTTCTCTGTGTTTTTCTAATAGGGGAATTTCATCAGGAATTTCAACCAGAGCCTTCCCTTTTGGGCGACAGCAACAACTCAGGACAAGAAGGAGACCAGTTTGTGGATGGACCAGATGTTCTTCATTCGGGATTTATCAGCTATATTAAGGCAGGGTTTTTGAGGACCAACCAATTTTTTTACCCATTTTCTCCTGTTTAGCACCTTAAATCTCAAGTTCAAGGTTTCTAATCCATCATTTTCCAAGCCCAGCACATCCCCTTAAAGCTCACTGTGTCTGTTTTCTGATGTTAGATACTGGTCCCACCATGCATCTCTCTTCATTTGTCTGGTTACTTACGATTTTTTTTTTCTAGTCAGAAAGTGCTCAGCTACTTACTGAGTCATTCAAGTTAACAAACTTAACAGAATTGTCATCACCACTCAGGAAGAGCTGAAATCATTTCACATTCTTCTCAGTGTGTTCTTGGTAAATACTGAATACAGGTTAGGTATCCCTTATGCAAAATGCTTGGAACCAGAAATATTTCAGATTGTGGAGTTCTTTAGATTCTGGAATGTTTGCATAGGCTGTACAGGATGAACATCCTTAATCCAAAAGTCTGAAATCTGAAAATCTAAAACTCAGAAAGTTTATGTGGCTCTAAGAGTTTCAGATTTTGGAGCATTTTGGACTTAAGATTTTAAGATCAGGAATGCCTATCCTATATATCCAAAGTGTAAAGAGAAAGATGAAGACTTTTCAAAATCTGGAAATGAGTATTTGTTTTCTCTTTCTGGACAGGCCACTTTGAGGACACTTATGCTTAGAACTGTTGTAGTTACCCCAGAGTGTTGAAAGGGCAGGAGAAGTTGCTAGGTTTTCAGGAGAGCTAGTGTAATGTCTTTGGACATATATTTTTCATCACTCTGTGTATGTCTGTGAATTACCTCAATAGCACCATGAATATTGGTTTTAGGGCTACAAAAAATTTAATGAGTAGGCAAATTCACAAATACAAGAATCCATTTTATAACCCTCTAACTTAGAAACTCAGTAAGCCTATTTTGCATAGTGAAAAAGATAGATGTTCCATACAATTGACTACTTTTAATTTTGAAACCAAAAACTTAGGAGGAAGTACCCATGTCTGCTATAGTTGAAACCAGTGAGAAGAGCTAGAAAATGGTGTCCTGGTAATGCCTGGTAGTCTATTTACATCCATGGATTTTGCTATCATTTGAAAAGTGACACAGTAGTTTATATGTTGACATTATTGTGCACTAAAAGCAAAATCAATATAGGAAAATCCCCAGTGTTTTTCAAGCCAGAGGCCACATTGGAGAGTTAGCCCATTCCTCAGAGAAAGTCTCATTTTAATGACAGTCCTGGAGCTTTGCTGGTCCTGAGCTAGTTAAGATGGGCCCCACAGTCCTTTAATCTGGTGATCTTTCCTTGCCAGGGAAAAGCAGCCACTCTGGGGTGGCTCACCTTTGAGTGTCAGCCCAGCAAAAGCATCATTTTCCTGTGTCCAAGAGGAAAGCATGAGGAAGCATGTGAAAGGCCACAGAGTGAATACTTTCTCAGTGTTCCCTCCCACTGCAGTGCTGCTTTGGGGAGAGTTGGGGTGAGGTGCAGAACAGTGAGGTCTGATGTTACATGCCTGAAAACTACTGGATTCAGTGTGGGGCATTTTTCTGTTAAGTACCAGTGAGTTAAGTATCAATGAGGAACCCAGTTAAAGCTTTAGGGTTCTGATGCTAGGTTTACAGATGCTGTGGTCTTGGGCCAGATTGTTTTTGTTTTTGTCTTTAATTTCCTAAGCTTTAATTGTAGTAAAACATATATAACATAATATAATAGCCTTTTTATTTTTGAGACAGGGTCTCACTTTGCTGCTCAGGCTAGCCTTGAACTCATGGTCCTTCTGCTTTAGCCTCCCAAGTGCCAGAATAATAGGAATGCACCACCATGCCTGTTGCATCTTAGCCATTTTTGAAGAGCATGGTGCAGTATGTGTTAAATACATTCACATTGTTGTGCAACCAATTTCCAGCACTTTCCTCATCTTGCATAATAGAGACTTTGTACTCAGTAAGCAACCTTTCCTCCTTCCCCTGTCCCCAGGGCTTGTGGCAACCACCACTCTACTTTCTGTCTCAATGAGTTTGACTCATATGAATATCTCAATGAGTGGAGTTATAAGTTATTGTTTTTCTAGCTTATCACTCAGTATAACCTCCACACGGTTCATCCATATGTGTAACATATGTAGGAATTTTCTCCTTATTAATGAATATATCCCATTATACATCCATACCATGTTTTGTATATCCATTTGTCCATCAGTGGACACTTGGCTTGCCTTTTGGCTCTTACAAATTATATTGCCATGGATGTGGGTAGGGCAGGTTTTAATTCTTTATTGAAAAGCCAGTAGCTCTCAGGAAAACTGTGTGTTCCATCTGCAGGACAGGGCAGAGGACTGTGAAGAGCTGTTACGGATAGAAGAGGACACGCACTGGCAGATGGAGGGAATGTGAGTGCCAGGGACATGGTGATGGGCCATCATTCCTGGAAAATGCACTTTTCAAGCACATTGGCAACCCTGTCCTGATAGAATTTTGACCCACTTTTCTTTGGGCAAGCTGATATTTTTACCCAAAGTAATATTGACTAAAAAGTTGCCTGTTTTCATCTGTCTGATGCTTGTTGTATCTAAGATACATACAGTGTATCTTAGACTGTTTAGTGCTGCTCTAATGGAATACCATAGACTGGGTAATTTTTAAATAGAAGTTTATTTGGGTTACAGTCGTGGAGGCTGGGAGGTTCAATATCAAGGGGATGCATCTAGTGAAGGCTTCCTTGCTACCCTATAACATGGCAGAAGACATTACATGGCAAGAGAGTTTGAGAGAGAGTGGTGAACTTTCTTTGATAAGGAACCCATTGCTATGGAAATACCATTAATCTCATTACCTCATGAAGTCCCATCCTTCAAGACTATTGCATTAGGGATTGAGTTTCCAGCACAGGAACTCTGGGAGATACATTTAAACCACAGCACGGTGGAAAGTTGTGCCTTTTTGTGGACCTTGGGTTTTAGCTGATTTGAGGCTGTAGGTAGAAATGTTATTCGGAGAGTTAAATTAAATAGAGTATCTACAGTGGAGATTCTATCTTCCTACTATTTGCCTAAAAAAGTCAATAACTGAACGTAAAGTGAAGTAGTCTGTAGTGCTGATCTGCTTCTTCACCCAGGCTCTTCCGGTTCAGTATTAATCACATTTTGTTTGTTTGGTGGCACTGGAGTTTGAACTCAGATCACTGTGCTTGCTAGGCAACTGTTCTACCACTTGACTACTGGTTCAATCTTAGAAAGTCTTTAATGTCCTGGTCCCAAGTCTAATAACGGTCACAGCTGACATTTATTAACACTACATGCCTGGCACTATTCTAAAAGTCAAGACTCATTCATCTCTACAGCAGTCCCTAAGTTCTGCTGTCTCCCTTTTGCAGATGATAAAGCTTGAACACAGAGCGATTGATGATCTTGCCTGCAAGGTCACAGAAGGCCAACACTTCCCCTAGGACTCTTGTACCTCATGGCTGTCCCTTCTGTTCTGTTATCTGTAAAAATTTATTTGGCAAGATCTTCAGAGGAGGGAATGAGTGATCTCATCAGACTGAGCAATTTCCAGGGGAAATTAAGTTTGGAACCTATTACATGGAGAAGATTTTGGGTCCCCAAGATTTTGTTTTCCATGATCTGAGACGCAGACCTGGACCTTGCATCATACTTTGTGGGGATTTAAATTTTTCTGTATGTGCAGAAATTCATTGGCTTATATTCTGGAGTGAGAACAACTAATCAGGATCCAATTTCTCTTACACGTTAAAAACACTGGAAAGTTCCTCTTCAATTGCCATCTGTATACTAGCTGATCATTGGGTAGATTTGTGAGCCACCAAGGAGGTCTAGCTTGATTATAAAATCACTGGCATAGAGAGTTATTTTAAAACTACATAAAGCTTTGGAAACAGGTTGTTTTCAACCCTGGCTATAAATCAGGATCACTTATAGAGCTTTATAAAACACCCAACCCTACTTGAGGTCAGACTGACTTGGGAGTGTCCTGGCCAGGCATATTTCTTAAGCAGTGCAGTTGATTTTGCTACATATAGAACCTAACTGAGAGCCACTCTCTAAGACTGCATGAGATGGTTGAACTGGAGTTGGAAGGCTTAGAAATACTGCAGACTACTACTCATTGGAGCCCCCTGGAAAGCCCTGTGGAACTCAGGAAAGGGCACTGAAACTCATAGATTATAGATTGCCTGACTCTACAAAGGAGCAGTTGGGAACCCACAGCATTGAGCTGACCTGGGCGTCCCCCTCCCATGAGCACTTCCCACCACACTCTGGCACCTACCCCTCAGGATTCTGACATGTCTTCATTGTAGTGTTGAATTGATCAAAAACATTTTTATAAGTTTGATGAATTTTTACAAGTTTACCCTCAAGAACCTAGATGATACTCATGTTTTAGTGATCATTTCCATTCTTGTACTTGGTTTCATGTTGCAGAGTAAGTTCATCCAAAGATCAGAACATGGATATGGTCATGATTGAGCAGCTAAGAGACGCAGTAGATTTGCTGCAAGATCCCAACAGGTATGCATGTCTTTCCTTGGCCCAGATTTTGCATGTAAATGATGACTACTAATTTTTTTGAGCACATTATCTCAATTTCTAAAATGTTTATACATATGTTTTCTTCTCTGTCTAACCACTAAGAGTCGAGTCATTTTAAGTACCTGTTTTCCAAGGCCCAAAAGTAAAAGAGTCAAATTTCTGCATAGATTGAGATCACTTCCCCCTTTTTCTACCTCTCACTCAAATTCATTTACCTCTCATGGAATTCACATGGGATTTTGGTATAATTCTTAGAGTATGGTAAAAGTGCATAAAGTTTAAGGTGCTGATTTGTAGAAATACAAGGGAAAATTTTGTAAAATGGAAATTAAATAAACAACTGCAGCTATATTTATTTTGGATAGTGCCAAATATATGTTCATTAATATATTTCTAACGATCTTGGGCTGTAGGTTACTTTTTAAATTTGAATTTGGCTGCTGTAAATAATGTATACTCTATGCCTTGGTGGTACTTTTTGGTTTCTTATCTAAGGATAGTGGAATTTGCATGAACAAAATATTAAGATGGTATCAGGTATCAAATAATAACTACGTGACCACTAGAGAGATAGATCCAAAGCTTATCCCTGGGAAACTGTTCAGAAGTCCCAGGCATTGAAATGTGAAGATGATGTTGGTCTTGTAAGATGGAAATCACGGGAATCCCACCACAGCACTTTTAGCTGGGTTCTGAGAACAGTGCACTTTGTGAACATAGAGCACCAGCAAGGGCACTCCAACAGTGCCACCTGGCTCTGAAAGAACAGTGACAAGTCAGGCTCATTGTGGCTGCAGATTCTTAATAGTTTATTGAGAAGCATTTCAGCGATGCAGAATTGAAACTCAGTTGAGTGCTTACAACATGGGAAGACCTGCAGTCTGCACCTTGGGGAATGTAAAGGTGAACCAGACAGCTCTGGCCTCCCAAGCCCTTAGGGCTTGCTATATGCTCGAGCAGTTCCTGATAAGTGCTCTGTGTTCCTGGCCTCAGTTTCTTCTTTGTTGGGAAATGGGTTGAAACAAGGAGCTCTAAATTCCTCCCCAGCTCTGAAATGTCTAAGGCAATGAATTGGATGGGTTGGGATGGTAGGAGTGTAAGAGAACATCCCTGAATAGTATCTCTGTTTTGGTGGGACTTGGGTTTGAACACAGGGTTTCACTCTTATAAGCAGGAATTCTACCACTTGAGTCACTCCTCCAGTCTGAGAACATCCCTGAGTAATATCAGTGCTGTTTTGAAAATAAATTATGTTGGAAAACTTTATGTAGATTTCATTTCTTCCCTAAAATAATCCACTACTTTGGCTACTTCACATATTTGTTCTTTATCTTGAAATAATTACTACACTATAGTCTTATTTTCTAATATTTCTGAGGGCAGTGTAATATGGTAAAGGAAGAGCCATGGTTTTGCTTCTGAGAGAAAGAGTGCACTTCAAGAGGTTGTTTAATTTTAGCTGCTTGAATAGTAGCAATAGAAGAGTTTATATTCACATTGGGTTTTTCCTTTATCTGATATTTCATAGAGCCATGTGTTTTTTCTTTTTAAAGTTAAGCTGCTGACTATAGGATTAAGTTTTAAGGTTTGCCTTAAAATCATGATTTTATCCAAAATTTATCCAAAATCATATTATATTGTAAATAAGTTGGATTTTAGTGCCAAAAGTAGATGAAAAATTGTATTTTGTTAAATAGTAAGAAAATATCCTGCTGTTTGAAATTTCTGTCATAAATCCTTACATAATCCTAACGATAAGCATCACTTTTCAATATATTAAACTTTTAAGGTAAATATGACTGATAGAATTTATAAAAAGTAAAAGTTTAGTAAATTGACATCTTTTTCTCTCTTCCTTAGACTAAGCACAGACATTACAGAGAGAAGCATTTTAAATCTGTATCCTATAGAATCAGCAGACACTTTAGAATTACCAGATTCTGCACTAAAGTACGTTTGCCTTTTTATAACTCAGTATATTTTCTCTTTTTTACATTGAAATATTTGTGCTATAAATTCCTATGCATGTCTTTTTTTCTTTCTTTCTTTGTTGCTACAGTGGTCAAATACAGTTGGAGACATCTCCGGTGTGTGAGGTAAGGCCAGACTTCTGCCGCAGAATACTCACTGCTATATTCTGTAAACAGGTTTGTCAGGGGAAAAAGCATTGTGAGAAAGGCCGGTAATCTTCAAGACACATCTTTCCACTTTTTCATCCTTTTATTGTCTTTAGTTCTGCTTTTTACCTTCCATGAAAGGTGAGAGTTGGCTATTTCTATGAGGTTGTCTTAACAACCTGCACTATCCTCTGCAGGATAGTGTTGCAGAGTCAAGCAATGGCTGCTAAAATACATAAGGAACCTCCTCTGTGTCAGAAACAGTAAAGGAGGCCCATTAGTCCAGAGTTTAGATCCAAGAAAGAAGTGTGGTCAAGTGAAAATGAACTAGGAAAGACCTGAAGGGATATCTAGGAAGATCAAAAGAATAGTATAAGAGAAACTGGTGGGGATGTTTGGGGATGGGTTAAGAGTAGGTTAGGTAGAGTTACATGGGATAAAATTTGGGTGGCTGTAGAGGGAGCAGTCTTGACATAAAACTAGAGATGTGCCTGACATATCCCAAAGAAAGATTAGTTACCCAGTCATGGAGAGATCAGTTTGAGCTGGTGATCTAGAAGGTACATGTGTTATAATCTGTTTCATCCCTTCTTACTGAATGGGTTTAAGATGGCTAATTTAGGTATTGAGATTGGGTACAAACCCATTTATGTCCCCTGAAGTGTAAGTAGTAAAGTAGTCACACACTTAACTAAGTCTCTGTGTTAAAGAAATAAGGAAAAAAGAACTGAAAAAGGAAAAGCCATCTTCACAGAGAGTATCACTGCATTGTTAAATGCAGGGACTAGAAATTATGTTAGGTACCAACCCCATCCCAAAGACTTGCTAACTCTGGGCAAGTTAATTAACTTCTCTAAACTTGACCTTCATCTTCAGTAAATTGAGATCATAATAATAATTATTGTAAAGCTCAAATCAGATGATTCTAGAAGGGTTTCACAACACAGGGTACTTAAATTCTAGCTGTTGTACTATTCTGTTATTGCTATTGGTGTGGTCATTAGACAGAATCATGGTACCACCCCTGCCCTGGGTGGAGGTGTTTCTCAATTGCCCAGTAAGGAACACCAGGAAGCCTTTCATTTGCAGGCTCCCTGGGCTCATTTCCTCGAGCTCTTCATCTGAGATTTATTGTGGTCTCTGCAGACTCATTTTTTTTGTTGTTGTTTTAGCTTCTTATTCAGAAATAATTTTAACCTTATAAAAGATTGCAAAAATAAATTACAAGGTTTTATAAACAGTTGTGAAAAATACAGTCTTATACTCAGATTTACCAGTTATGGGTTGAGCATCTCTAATCTGAAAATCCAAAGTTTTCTAAAATCTGAAACTTTTTAAACACCAACATGATGTCATAGTGGAAAATTCCACAGCTGTCTTCATGTGATGGGTGACAGTCAAAATGCAATGTGCTAAAAATATTGTTTAAAATTACCTTTAGACAATGTGTGTACAATGTATCTGAAGCACAAGTGAATTTCATGTTTAGAACAGGGTCCCATTTGAGAGATATTTCATTATAGATATGCAGATATTCCAAAATCCAATACTATCTGAAATTCAAACCACTTCTGGTCCCAAACATTTTGGTTAAGGGATACTCAACCTGTATGAACATTTACTGTATTTTATTTTCTCTCTTTCTCTCTCTCTTACACACACACACACACACACACACACACACACACACACACATCCCTTTTTTTTGTGGTACTGGGGTTTGAACTTGGGGCCTATACCTTGAGCCACTCTGCCAGCCCTTTTTTTGTGATAGGGTTTTTTTTCTTTTTTTTTGAGATAGGGTCCCCCAAACTATTTTTTTTATTATTCATATGTGCATACAAGGCTTGGGTCATTTCTCCCCCCTGCCCCCACCCCCTCCCTTACCACCCACTCTGCTCCCTCCCTCTCACCCCCAACCCCTCAATACCCAGCAGAAACTATTTTGCCCTTATTTCTAATTTTGTTGTAGAGAGAGTATAAGCAATAATAGGAAGGAACAAGGGTTTTTGCTGGTTGAGATAAGGATAGCTATACAGGGCATTGACTCTCATTGATTTCCTGTGCGTGGGTGTTACCTTCTAGGTTAATTCTTTTTGATCTTACCTTTTCTCTAGTTCCTGGTCCCCTTTTCCTATTGGCCTCAGTTGCTTTTAAGGTATCTGCTTTAGTTTTTCTGCGTTAAGGGCAACAAATGCTAACTAATTTTTTAGGTGTCTTACCTATCCTCACCCCTCCCTTGTATGCTAAAGCTTTTATCATGTGCTCAAAGTCCAATCCCCTTGTTGTGTTTGCCCTTGATCTAATGTCCACATATGAGGGAGAACATACGATTTTTGGTCTTTTGGGCCAGGCTAACCTCACTCAGAATGATGTTCTCCAGTTCCATCCATTTACCAGCGAATGATAACATTTCGTTCTTCTTCATGGCTGCATAAAATTCCATTGTGTATAGATACCACATTTTCTTAATCCATTCGTCAGTGGTGGGGCATCTTGGCTGTTTCCATAACTTGGCTATTGTGAATAGTGCCGCAATAAACATGGGTGTGCAGTTGCCTCTGGAGTAACCTGTGTCACAGTCTTTTGGGTATATCCCCAAGAGTGGTATTGCTGGATCAAATGGTAGATCAATGTCTAGCTTTTTAAGTAGCCTCCAAATTTTTTTCCAGAGTTGTTGTACTAGTCTACATTCCCACCAACAGTGTAAGAGGGTTCGTTTTTCCACGCATCCTCGCCAACACCTGTTGTTGGTGGTGTTGCTAATGATGGCTATTCTAACAGGGGTGAGGTGGAATCTTAGTGTGGTTTTAATTTGCATTTCCTTTATTGCTAGAGATGGTGAGCATTTTTTCATGTGCTTTTTGGCCATTTGAATTTCTTCTTTTGAGAAAGTTCTATTTAGTTCACTTGCCCATTTCTTTACTGGTTCATTAGTTTTGGGAGAATTTAGTTTTTTAAGTTCCCTATATATTCTGGTTATCAGTCCTTTGTCTGATGTATAGCTGGCAAATATTTTCTCCCACTCTGTGGGTGGTCTCTTCAGTTTAGAGACCATTTATTTTGTTGAGCAGAAGCTTTTTAGTTTTATGAAGTCCCATTTATCTATGCTATCTCTTAGTTGCTGTGCTGCTGGGGTTTCGTTGAGAAAGTTCTTACCTATACCTACTAACTCCAGAGTATTTCCTACTCTTTCCTGTATCAACTTTAGAGTTTGTGGTCTGATATTAAGATCCTTGATCCATTTTGAGTTAATCTTAGTATAGGGTGATATACATGGATCTAGTTACAGTTTTTCGCAGACTGCTAACCAGTTTTCCCAGCAGTTTTTGTTGAAGAGGCTGCTATTTCTCCATCGTATATTTTTAGCTCCTTTGTCAAAGACAAGCCCCCAAACTGTTTTTCAGGACTGGCTTCAAACCACAATCTTCCTGATCTCTGCCTCCTGAGTAGATAGTCCATTGCATGAGCCAGTGGAGTCTGGCTCCCTATTTTTTAAGAATGGGGATTTTACATTACATAACTACATTTCAGTTATCAACTTCATAAACTTACATTAACCTATTTTCATCGAATCTACCTAGATTTATCAGCTGATCTAAGATACTCTTCAGAGCTTTGTTCCTTCCAGTGTGGGATCCAATCTAGTGACGGGAATTGCATTCAGTTGTCAGATATTTATTTTCACCTTACTTTAGAACATTTACAAAAACCTTTTTTATTTTATGACCTTGAAATTTAGAAGAAAATGGGCCTTCCCTTTTGAATGGACTGTCCTTCTTTTGGTGTTTATCTGACATCTCCTTATGACTAGGTTGAAGTTTTGTACTCTTACTTGCAATACTGCCCAGGGCATGGTATGTGCCCTTTCCAGGGTGTCACATTTGTGGACACACTATGTCCTATCTGTCTCTCATTGGTGATGTTTAGTTTGACCACCTGGTTAAGGTGTAGTCCCATTTCTCTACTGTATAATGACGGTTTTGTTTAGCTTATGGAACTAATGAGCAGTCTATGAAGACATACTTCAGGACCGTCTTAGTATCCTGCTGCAGACCTTTAGTAAAATAAATGACCACCTATGTACATTATTTCAGGAGTGCCAGAAACACACAAAAGTTGTAGGAAAAAGATAGCTCTATTCCATTTCTTACGTACAATTGGACAGTCATTGCAATAATTTTATCTCCTATTAAAATGCACATATTCCTGATGAACAACAACAACAAAAAGAGGCTTTGCTAGATGCCAGACCAAGTGCTTTGCGTTTTACAGCTGCGCTGCTCAGCTTTCAACAGGGTGTGTTCCCACTAAACCCATCATTAAGTCAAAAATGCATCAAATGCACCTAACCTACTGAGCGTCCTAGCTTAGTCTAGCCTACCGCAAACCTGCTCACAACACTTACATTAGCTTGCAGTTGGGAAAAATCATCTAACATAAACCCTATTTTATAATAAAATAGCAACTAGCTCATATAATTTATTGGATGCTATACTGAAAGTAAAAAGCCGAATGGTTAGATGTGTACACTTTTACACCAAAGTGAAGTTGAAAAGTCATAAATCAAACCATTGTAAGTCAGGACTGTCTGTATTTTCATTCCTTTAGTAAATACTCATTGTGTGTCTCTGAGGAAGCAGTTGGTGAAGACCACCAAGGTCTTACACTTGGCAGCTTTATTAGTGCAAGATAGGAGTTATGCTCTACTTACAGAGGCAGGGTATGAAGTTCAAGAAAGTCAGAGAACAGATTGGTCACTTAACGTGGTACATGACTACGCCCTGCTTTCCCACTGTGGTGTGTTGCCCCTCTGTGCCATGGACTAGTGGTAATGCTCAGGCTGGTCATGCTTACAAACCTAGTGAGGTCTGATTGTATCAAATCTTTTTTTAAAAGCTAGTCTTGGCAGAAAGAGAGAGGCCAAAATACGTACGTGAGCAATGCTCCCAGGAATGTGGATGGGTATGGAAGGATCAGGGAATGAATATATTCTACTTATAGACTGTGCCCAGTTCCCTTCCAGAAGAAGGGAAGGAAAGAGGTAGGAAGTAGATGTTAAGGAATGGGCTTTGGTCAGCAGAATTTCAGTGTCCTGCTCATCTAGTGTATAGACCTGTAGTTATTAACTGATACAGTAACTGAGAATACTCCATCATGTAGGTAAAGTGTTTATTATCCTTCACTAAATGCACTTTCTTGTACTTAAGTATAGGGCAACTCCTCCAATATTCTTCCAGTGCTCACAAAGCTTTTGGGATTTTTCTGAAGTCTACCCATGCTTGCCACCATTACGTTACATTAGATGGAAAAGCCTAGTGACCTCTTAAAGGAGGAAATCTGACTTCCAAGCAATATGTCAATCATTCAGGCAGTGCGGTCACTCAGCTTCCCTGTAATGATGAATCCGTTCCATCTACCAGCTGTTAAAGCAGTGAATGTTGATCTACAGCTCTGAAAAAGACCCAGTACTCTGTGCCATGTGGGCCTCCAAGCAGGTCACTGCATACTTTCTCCAGCACGAATTTCCTGCTCTTGACCAAGCAGGTTATATTACTGTCCTGAACAAATGCACCAGGCAGTTAAGTATTAATGCTACTTAAACTGTCCTTGAGTTTTCACTCTTACGGAGTTGTGAAAAGGAATATACCTGGACAGACATGATGGTGCATACCTGTAATCCCAGCTCTTAGGAGGATCCAGAGTTTGAGGCCAGCCTGGGCTACATAGAGAGACCCTGTCTCAACAAAAACAAAAACAAAGGACACGCCTGCGTTCGGGATTGTAGGAGCACCAGGGAGACACAAAAACCTCCCTGGATTCCATTTCCACTCGTCTTACAATGTCGTATGAAGTCTCTTTTTCTGCTTTGGTTGAATGAGGACTCATGTTTGGTGTAAGGAATGCTGACTCTTTGTCTACCATCTCGGGGCAGTTCTCTGACTTTGACATACAATGTCTCCATGATCGTGAAAGGAAACAATAGCTGACTTTGGTACATAAAGTAAGAAGAAGAAGGTAAAGAAAAGAAACTAGTAAGTTCTGGAAGCCAGGGGCCATGCTTCTGCAGAATGTGACCCTCATTTATGACTTGGTTATTTTTATGTTCTCTCTTCCACATCATCCAGAAAGAAGGTAGCATAGTGTGCTTGGCTTTGCCAGCATCTATTGAGTACCTGAGCTGGGTTCAGCTCTCTTTGATATAGAGGGCTAGAATGTGAAGGATTTGATATGGTCTTCATTTTTAAGGAGTTTTAAAATTGTAGTTTATAAATGGAAAAAAATTTAGAGAATAATAGGAGATGATCTGCCGTCTTGAGTCTGTTTTCTGTACTCTGGGAGACTGGAAAGGAATAGAGAGTTTAAGGAGAGAGGAGTATACTTAAATTTTTAAGCTGGCTTGGATTTTGACTTGCAGTCAGGAGACTGCTGTGTGGGGTAGAACTAGCACAATGTGTGAATCAGGCAGAGCCGGGAGGCCAAGATCATGGAGCACTTTGCAATTGATAATTTGTCACTTTATGTGCCTTAAACATACTTTCAAAGATGGTCTACATCATTTGAATATCATTGGCATCCATTGAAGGAAAAATGCAAATTGCCTGCTCATTCGATAAATCATACCTAATGGGGGAGGTTATTGAGGGGAAAATAGAAAAAAGTAGAGGAAGGAGTTGCTTGTAGGATGAATTAAAACAGATGCTCCTTGTTCACAATTTTCACAAACCTCTAATTGGATAGGGACACAAATAACATTTTACTCTAAAAATATGTTTTCCCTTGGATTTGTGTCAAAGTTGGGAATATTTTCAGTAGCATTTTTCAACAATGATTAGAATGCACATCTAAAAATTATATTAAGTGGTGGTGTCTGTGAAGATGCTTATACTAGCAGTCACCAGATCTTTTATTAGGGCAAGCCCATGGGGTTCTTGATCACCATAGAAAGAAAGCAGGTCTGAAAATAAGCTAGAGTGTGCCCTTGGGGGACCCTTGTCTCTGTGTGGCCCTTTCGGACCGGTTTTCTAGGAACAGCCATTGTTCCTCACCTTCTGGAACATCTGTCCACATGAACTCAGACAGCCCGTACATAATAATGACTTCCAAAGGTATAGCTCATGTTCCCAATCCCTTCCCTTCTTTGTAGGATTCAAATTCTATCTCCATTTCCTATAGTTTGACATTCTCTACGTGACTAAGCTGAAACTCTCAACTTCCTCTTGAACTGTTTCTGTGTGCTCAGTGGTATTCAGTGATACCACCACCTACCCAGTGATTTCTGCTGGAAACGATGGCCAACCATAAATCCTTCACAGTTTGCATAGTTTTTTTCTTATCTAGTGATGACCAAAGAAAACTGATTTTGAACTGACCACATGAGATTTGCCCAGGTAATCTGGGGTCCAGGCAATTTAAGGCTCCCAATGTGATTCTGCATATTTTGGGAAGATGTCCTTGCACCATTCTTGAAAACTCATAATTAAAATGGGTATGGGAATCAATAGGCAAGTTGGTAACCTACCTCATGGGTCCTTGGGAGTGAACTTTTTATGCTGGGAAAAGCCTTATCTTAATTTGTGTATGATACTTCAGATGTATTTTTCTGTCATATAGCTGCATATTTTTAGAAAATGAAGTATAATCTACTTAGCTGCTTAACACAATAATGAATTCAAAGTGTATTCAATTGTGTGCTTCTTGGCTAGGGATATGATGGGAATTAAGGAAGACACAAATGTGGCCTCATCTTTTTCAGTCTACCATACCATGTATTTTTCTCTTCCTTAAGGTACAAAATGATCTTACATTTCAGAGTAATGGGAGCCAGTATTCTCCAAACGAGGTAAGTTTTCTGAAGATTAACGGAAGGTAAGGACTTCCATGAAGACTGAATTGGAACATCTGTTATAGAAATAGATAATATAATGCTGTGATTAATGAGTTAGTGGGAGAGTCCCTGGGGATTCTCCTTAGTTGCCACTCACTGTCATTCTCTGACCCTGTTCATAACTACATCAGTTTTGTAAGAAGTATGCTTTAAAAATGAGACATCTTTATAGAAAACAGAATGAAACTCACTCAGACAGACAACGTTTAGAAAGTCATCATGAGGTTTATCTGTAGATGTGCAGAGACATCTGCTCGGGGTTAACAGTGTTATCACAGTCCTTGCTTGATGTGCCCTCTTTGGGATGTGTGTGCACACACAAACAGACACACAACTATGCTGAAGGAGAAATGGAGTTCCGGCTTCATGTGATGTACAATGTATTTATGATGAGCAAATAAAAAATGAGTGAGTAACCCTGCAATGTTCTGATGATTACTACACCTAAAGAGTTTGCACAGTAATGTTTTAGCCAGGACTTCATCACATAGCAGCAAGTACAATCAGGAAGTAGTTTTATGATAATCCTTGACCACAGAGAAGCATCCATACTTTCTTCAGTTTTTTTCCCTAATATTCTTTCCTTCTAACCTGACAGATAAGAGAGAATTCCCCTGCTATCTCTCCTACCACAAACTGCCCAGCTCCATTTGGCCTGAAGCCTCGATCAGGTATGCTAAAACCTCAGTCCATCCTCACACTAAATAACACAGTGGTTTCTCATTATGCTTTTAAACATATATATATATGATTAACGTGACCATTGTGGATTCTGCAGGTTGCAATCCTGTCATCAGATCTGTGCTATACCTTGGGGAAGTCTGAGATTTTTGGAAACCAGCTGTTCAGTTCATGCAAGCCATAATGGATGGCTTTCCTTCTTTGAATCAGAGAAAGGAAAAGCAGTAATAGGAGCTAGTAAAAGGGGAAGAAATAGTGAACTTTCTTACCCAAGGAAGATAAAATAGCTCCCCTTTACACCAGTAAGTTAAAGAGCAGCTGGGGAGAGGGACTTCTTCCTGAGACATTCCCAGTTGATTTCTGAGCATGGTAGGCTCTATGTATTTCCTCATGTAACAAGTCATCATTTGTAGGCTTACCTGAGTGGTCAGGAGTAATAAAAAAAATACATTTGGGCAAGCACTACTTTTTGATCTACTAGATTTTCATTTGTTATATTCATCAAACTAAATTATAACAATATACAAAATAACTATTGATTTTAAAAAGGACTCTGAGTAGGAAAATGTGTTTCTTCTTCTTTCTCCAGTTATTTATAGTTTTAGTGCTATTTGCCTTCTTTTAGGATCTTTGTTGTACTATTTTTATTTCTTTGGTGTGTTCACCACTGATGTGAATTTTAAGCACAGACACTTAGAAGCAAAAGTTGGTAAAGAACTCAGATGTTCTCAGGTTTTCCAGAAAAGAATTTTGAAAACAGTAGAAGTTATACATGTGTCTGGTTTGAAAAATGGTATCCATGGGAAAAGCAAAGATGATTCATTAATAAAGGAAATGTTTTTGTTCTTGGAGCAAGTTGATTGATGGGCAGTATGTGGCCAGGTGAAATGGTTTCCTGGCAGTGTCAATGGGCTGTTAGAGAAAATCCACTTGAGAAAATGCCTCTTGTGTTACACAGATTTGTGTGTGATTTGCTTTTGCGTTTGGTTTTTTTTTGTGGTGCTGGGGATGGAATGCAGGCCCTCGCACATGCTATGCAAGCTCTCTACCACTATATGCCCAACCCTAGTGGATGCGTTAGAGAGAGTAAAACTGTACCTTAAATAAGACTGAAATGCTGGCCTTATATATGAAACTTAAGTGTACATGACCAGATATGGACCAGGCTTCCACTAGCATGATTTGAGGTATGTCCTGCAGGAATGGAGGTGAGTCCAGGGTTATGTCCTCTGTGCCTTCAGTGAGGACCACAGGAAACTTTTCTCTACACACTGAGGACCTCAGTATGAGCCACAAACTTCTCTTACTCCTTCTAGGCAATTCTACAGTTTTTAAATATTTCATAATTGAGCAAATGCAAAGTTGAATGGGTCTCGAAGAATAAGATTATTGTCTTTTGAATGTGTGGTCTTGCAGTTCAAGTATAGAATTGTTCTGTTGACTTCTAAACTCCTTTTGTAGCGTCTAACCTTGACTTACCAAAGTTAGCGATAACATTGTACTTGTCCTGTAATGCATTTCATATTCTTTGTAGTGACAAGAAATAAATGGAGAGCTTATTTTGGAGAGCAGAAAACAAAGATCATTTCCTCTCCAAGTTTCCATCTTGGATTGCTTGATGAGCCAGTGTGGAAACTATTGTAGTTGCTGAAAGTTCTGTAGAATTTAGAAAATAATATTAAATGTCAAGGACTCTCATGTGACATATTGGAACTTTATAAAACTAGCATTATGTATTGGGGCTTTAATTTTTATTTAGTAATTTTTTAAATGTTGCAGTATGTAGTTTTCATATTTTAATAAAATAGTATGTGTGGCAAATTTAATTGGAAATCATGTGATTAAAAAGATAGAAACCATTTTTGATTGAGTAGCTTTGGAATTCTTGAAGCCAATTAATTTTTATTTGTTTTGTTTCTTGTGCTGGGGATCAAATCCAGGGCTGTGCTCATGCTAGGCAAAGCACTCTACCATTGAGCTACGTCCCCCAGCCCTAATTTTTATTTTTAATATATGAGTCTATGTAAGTTCTGTGTTATGAATAAAAACAAGTGGGAATAAAAAATTTACTTTCTTAAAATAGACCAACTGTTTTCTTCAAAAGTATTATTTTTCTCCTCTGTGTTTTCCTCCCAAAGAAAGAGAGAGCATGTATCCAAATATTTATTCCTAGGCCCATTAATTTTGCTGGACCTGCCTTATGTCCAGCAATTAAATTAGGTAGATTAATAAATTAAACTTAGATAGATACTTCCTAGATAAAAGTATCCTAAATAAATTTGAAATTTCTAATAGATATTAAGTACAAAGATAAGACATGTTATCTAATTTCATAAATGACCAACTCGGATGCTTTAGAGATTGGCATCTATCTACTGGTTAGTTGGTTTTATTGTTAAATAGACTTGGCTGGATATTCAAATTTGGTTTGTGGTTTACTGATCAGCATTGAAAACTGGATTGAGAAGCGTATCAAGGTTGAGGAAGAATTAGGGTGATTCATCTCTTATTAAAGCATGAAACTTGCAGGTGTCTTTAAAAAGGAATTCTACTTTGCCCTGGAAAAGATGTATTAATTGTCAGTAATGCTTCTATAGTAGTTTTATTTCTAAACAATAGATGTATTGCTAGCCTGTTAAGCTTCATCCTATGTGACCAAATTTTTGTGTAAATTGTGTAATTGTATTCGCTAAGATGGTGAGTTGTTTAGAAAGTATTTCAGAAAGGTATCAGGGAAGTCTTTTGCTTTTTAATCTGGATAACCTGTGGGTATCCTTTCTTCCCACTGACACGACCGTTAGTACTCTAAGTCTGCAGGCTTGCGGAACTGTAAAGATAAACAATATTAACTGCATGCAGAGTACATGACTGATGAGTACTAACACTCAGTTTTTGTCATTCTTTTTATTCCATGCGCCATCTGTCATTCTCCTCCTATATTGCACATTTGAAATTAAATCCCATGTAAATGAATCACTCCATTTCCATACAAACCTTTTGCCATTTGTGAAATGCTGCGGCCCCTTTCGTTTTCCCTGGTCCTTGTGCAACTGTACGTGGCCTGGCTCTCTCGCTCTCCTGCAGACCCAGCCCTCATTCTCCCTCCTATCTCCTTCAACAAACTTACACAGGCACAAACATGGGACAACTCTAGCTACAGTGTTCCATCTGCAGGAGACAGTGACAATGGTAGGTGGCTTTGTACCTCTTCTTCATTGTTCTTTTTAATAAGCCAGTGATATACCAAGCATTCTTTTGTGTGTGCAGAGGATAGAGTGCATTCACCTGCATGTTTGTACTGTGCAAGCCTGAAAGGGACTCCAGAAGAATGCATGGGAATTGCTCTAAGAGCTGTCATACCACAGTTTAATTGGGTTAAGTGTTCAGAATTTGGGGAGAATTTTGCAGCTTTCTTCTCTGCCTGTTTCTCCTTGGATTTAAAAAAATATTTTTACTTGTTTGGGGTTTGCACTTTTGGATTCTCTGCTTGCTCTATAAACCTGTATTAATGCTTTAAGAGTCTGACATTTTATTATCTATGCTTACCACATGAGATTTTTAAGGTAATTAAAAGATACCTTGACTGATCCTAGAATGTTGCACTGAAAATAATGTTAGCATTGAAAACTTTCTAAAAATGAAATCACTTACCTTCCTTTTTTCACATTATTTGCACATTTTGACTTTTGATAACTTAATATCAGTTCATCTATATTATATCCAAGAAAGTATGAAAATCATATGTATAAATTTAAAAAATGAGGATATCCAGTTAGATTAATGTGAATATCTTAATTTTGTGCCATGAGCTATCTTAAATAGTTCAAGAGAGGAAAGCCAAATAAATAAAATTATTTAGATCTACATACCACATGTAGCTGAGTTTCTGTTGTAGTCTAATGCTAGTTCAAATCTTAAACATTTTACTCAGAAATACAGAGTGATAGAAGTAATGTTGATTGACATGGAATGTAATCAGTGAAGAAGCAAGCAAGACATGAGACATAACCATGATGCAAACACAATAGAAAGATAGATTTCCTAATGCTACTTTTTAACATCTAAGTGTGTTACATGTAATACTTAGAAAATATGTATTAAAATGCTTGCTTTTAACTCTGGTTAAAAGTTAACCAAAAATGCTTTTGCCATTTCCTTATGTAGACGGATCATGTATACTCTGGCAAATCAGTTATAAAGGGAATATTACTGTTTCAAAGATGGCGAATGTTTTTAACTGAAAATAAGAGTAATCAAAAAAACAACAATCATGAAATAAAAGTCCCTCCTCATATCACTCTGTTTTAAATTCCAGAAGTTGAAGAGAGCTAAATGGAAGCTTTCTTGGTAAACTGCTCCTTTATTTAAAAATAAAAATATAAACAAAAATGAAGGAAGGAATTTTTGTTTTTCAGAAGGCATGACTATTTATGGGTGTGATCTTGTTTAAAGGAAATAAAGCCTTGTATAAAAGATTTATGTGTGATTTGGTATTTCCTTAGAAATGATATCTGAAACCAGCTTTTTTTAAAGCTGGGAAAGATTTAGACATCTTATGTAGCAGTAGAATTTCTGTCCTAAAACCAGAGAGGTGAGGTGGGTCTCACTCTTAGGTAGGGGAAAGGTGGGACTACACCCAGGGCTCCTAACTCCTGAGCTTCTCCTCTCAGACAAATTTGTATGCATTGTCAGATGTTTATTGAGGATCTTGTTTGCTAGGCTGCCTTCTTTTTCTTAAAAATGCTGAGGTCTCCACAGCAGACAATCGTTGTGAAAAATCTTTCTAAAAATAAAATAACTTTGCATTCATTACTTGCTGTTTTTCTATGAGTGAACATTCTAGGAATTCATGTGTACCTCTTACACAGTAGAACAGTAATCATAAAAGAATCGTTTTTAGTCTTCATCTGGCTAGGTCAATCATATCAGATGTTCGATAGTTGTCATTTTTTGCTGTTTGCAAATTGTCTCTAATATGCCCTGGGCAGGAGAGAATTTTCCATGCACAAATATTCTTTGCAGGCTTCCAGATCTGATCTTCCATGCACACTGTCATTCTCTTTGTGCTAAACTTTGCCTTGTGATTTGGATGGATTTCCTAATGCAGTTTTGAAATTAAAGGAGGTGCATTGCACGGTGCCCAGTCGATCAGCAAATGTGGCGTGAGAAATGCAGCCTAGTTTTTAAGTTATCCTAAATGCTTCCTTCTAAGAATGTTCTACTCATCTGGCTCTCTTGGCATTTCAAAGCAGATTACCACATTGGTGTGGTTTTCTCTTATTTTCCTCACTACTCCATATCTGTGTCTGTCTCAATCTTTGTAATGAAGTGGAATCTTATTACCAGCTCAACCTAATATAATGTAACTTTAAGTTATTAAATTTTGGCAAACTTGGACTTCTTGTTTCTTGCTCACTGCTTTATTTTAATAAAAAAGTTGCTCATTTATTTAAATTTTTTCCAATATTTCATTCCAAATCTATTCATCTTAATTTCAGCATTGTCTCTATAAAGTGTTTTTCAAAGAAAGTTTAAAGTGGCCCACAGGCTAGAAGATCTATCTCCTGGGAGGGAGAAAAGACAGGGTAGAGGTTCATCTGTAGGTCTGTCTGCCTCTGGCATTGGCTGACGCGGCTTTATCTCTGATCTTCACCTAAAAACTTACTTTCTGCTCCTTACCTTGCTCTCGTGCCCCTCATGACTCGATCTTTCCTTTTCCCTTCACTTTGAAGCTTAAAAACCCTTCTGATCTTTTGAATCTTTTGGTTTGTTTAAAATCAGTCTTCATGTAGGAATGAGCACGTGGATGGACCTGTCCTGGATCAGCTTGCAAATGCTTTCTTTAATTTTTTATTGTATTAATCTTGCACCAAGATCTTATTCTACCCATTACAAAAATGAAGAAACTGAGGCCATGAGAGGCTTTTCTGTGGACCTCAGCTCTGGTTTTGCACGGGAATTGCCTGGGCCCCTGGTCCCAGACTCAGAGATGCTAATTTATTTGGTCTAAGCACTGATTTTTTTAAACTGCTTTTTATGTGATATGTGGCTCTAGTAGGCTTTAAGGAACTAAATAAATGAGCTCATCAGATTTCCACCTCACATTAACCTGGATCTAAAGCTCGTGATATTTTATCAGAGCCATGTATCACTGCCCTTGATTTTTTTTGCTATTTTTCGGTGCTGAATATTGAACCCAGGACCTCATGGATGTTAGCTAGGCAAGTGTTCTGCCACTGAACTATAGCTCCGGCAAATTTGTGTATCTTAAACAGTACTCTAGTCCAAGTTCTGAACTTCAAGAAGGTGTGAACTAAATTTCAAAACCTCATGTTTCAGGATGGAGGTGTGGCTCAGTGGTAGAGTACCTGTCTAGCAAGCATGAGGTCTGAGTTCAAACCCCAGTACCACCAAAAACCAAACAAAAACCCTCATGCTTCCATAGAAGAGAAACTTCCTCTCACTGGGATAAGGTTAGGTAATAAGGGATAATAATGTAGACAGATAATGGTGCATTTCATGTACTAATTTTATGTAATAATTAAATGATAGACTGCATTTCAGGCAAATTTTAGAGCAGTGGACTTGCTTTCTTTACTTATCTGAAAGATGTTCTCAGGACAATTACAGAAATGTTTCTCATGAGCATTCTTAGATCTATAATGTAGTGCCTATGACGTTCTAGGCATGACTCCCATGAAAAAGACAGGCATAGTCTCTGTGCTCATGGAACTTTTATTTTAGAGTCTGACACATTCAAGCCTGGAAAATAAGTTTCGAAGATTTTTCAGGGGAGAAAAAAATTTGATGACTGATTATTTGGACAAGGTAATTTCTACCAAGATGTTCTTCAATACACTGATCTTGCCATGAGTTTTTGAAGCGCTCATTTCATGTATTCATTCAGCAAACTTACGCTGTCCTGCTTACTACCTTGTGGGACACATAGAGGGTACAAACTGAAGAGAAACACAATCTCATACAGAATCCTAGAGAGAAATGTAGTCATAAATTTATGCTGTAATACAGAAAGGGGTAAGTGCTGTGAGAGAGACAGATAAAGAATTTTGTATACTCATGGGATATGGAGTTGACTCCCAGCTCAGGGATGAGGATGGAGAGAGAGTGAAGGAGAGCCTAGAGATAACGGAAAGTTCAGCAGAATTCAGCTGCAGAGATGAATTGATATTCTGCTTCAGTAGAGCCATCTATTCCCTGCTGGGCTGTGCTTAGAGATTTGTCTCTTCTGCTAAATAAATTGCATACAAGAGCAAATCTTACTATCCATGTTTTAAATGCTACTGATTTGATACATAATAAATAAACAGTTAAGAAGGGCTTTTTTCCTGCATCTTTAATTATCTGCCCCCTTTCTTCCTGTTTGTGCATGCCCCCCACCACATACTCACTCACTCAGCTCTTTCCCCTTCTTTTTTCTTATTTACATTTGAACAGTGTCCATTTGATTTGAAAAGCACATCCTACCAATGGGGCTAGTTTTAAATATGGTCTTATAGCCTCAAGTTGAACTTTCGTGTGTATGTGTGTGTGTGTGTGGCACTAGGGTTTGAACTCAGGGTTTTGTACTTGCAAAGCAGGCTCTCTGCTGCTTCAGCCACACCTCTAGTCCATTTGCTCTGGTTATTTTGGAGATGGGGTCTTGTAAACTGCCTGGACTGACCTCAAACCATGATCCTCCTGATCTCAGTCTCTAGCCACCAGCGCCTGGCATCAAGTTAAACTTTTATTGCCCTGAATTAAGTGAAGAAGTTTTTGAAATGCAGTGATATGGAATTGACAAAATCTGACTAATTCCTGAAGTCTTGGCCCAGACAGAAATAAGTGTAGATTTATTATGAGCTGGAAGAATTTGTTTTAAATCTTCATTTATTATTATTTTATCCTATAATAATTAATACATTTAGAAAACTGGTATGAATGTAGCCATGATTTCCAGTAATTGTATGTGCATTTGGAGTGTTAAACTACAGCTCAAATAAATTTTTAACACTTTTTGATTGCTTAATATTCATAAAGCAAATGCTCCACTGTGCATGTTGTGTTTTTAGAATGCACAGGAATTTAAAACGAAAAGCAGTGACAGGAAATTAAAACCCAGACACCATTCCATTGTCCTAATAGCCCTCATAGAGCTCCAATAAGGCATAGATGCTTGAATTTAGTGCTGTTAAACCAAAGCTTGTGGTTCATTTAACTTCCTGATAGTTCCATATTCAGGATGAAATCTGCCAGTAAAAACATATTGAAAATATTAAACATGCTGTATTAGATAAGATTACCCCAGAAAAAAAGGCAAAGGAAAACAAAACAATACTTTTATTTAGATGGTATTGAGGCTCCCCCTGGTGGCATATATGTGTATTTCCTAGCTCTATCCACATTCCTTGACTTTTTTTGGTAACCATGGTTGACTTTTTTAGGAGGTGTGGATTATTTCTATATTTTACATTTTAATACATTTCTCCTCCAATTACTATGCTTCAATCAGTAGATTTTTTTTTGTTTTTCTTTGGATAGTATAAACCAAGTGTAATTCATTCTCCAAGTTTCTTCCATGGTTCTTAATTTGTCAGACTTTCCCCTCACTTCCCTTTGCTCTGTGAACTTTTCGTCTCTCCTTGCCTGGCCACTCTGTCCTTCTGTTGCTGAACTTGGCTTTATTTTTAAACAATTGTTCTCACTTCCTGTGGGCTTTGGCTTTTGTGGGCCTTCAGGAGATCCTTTCTGTGACATGCCTTTGGCTTTTTTGCCTGCGACTTCCCTGGCTGACTTCCAGCAAAGGCTCAGGCCACAGACTGACTCCTCTCTGAAGTTCCAGAAGGCACGGTAGACCATCCTCTTTATCTATTAACTATGAGTCAAGGATTGAATCAACTTTCTAATATTCCCTAGACCTTAGAATGTGATTCAGATATCTTCAAACTCACTTAGAAATAAAATGTAAGGGGACAAATTGAGATTAAATTGATTTAGTTAGGCAAGCACAGGATATTTAATTAGACAGAGTGGATGCAAGGCTTTCATTCCAAGTATTGTATTTGTAACCCACATTTAATTTTTTAAAAATCAAACCTTGAAATAGTTTCTAAAGTGCCCCATAGGAAATGTTGTCAGGATAAAGTAAAAGTCACAAAATCTTCATGTTTGACATGGTTTAAATTATAGAGATTGGAACTACTTCAATTGCTTCTTAGTTCACACCACCAAGAATAATGTAAAATATAATTTCCTCCAGAATATTTGAGTTCAGCTTGCCCTGTGAACTCAGAATTTCTTTGTTTCTGTGTGTCGTAAATAAATTATTTAGGATGAATAAAGAAATTGCTTAATGTAAGCATGAATATCCCTGTATGGCAACCTGTGCAAGGCAATACGTAAAGGCTTTTCTCTCTTTCTGTTGTAGTGTTTCTAAGACCACAGAGAAATTTGGAATCTATAGACCCACAGTTTACAATTCGGAGGAAAATGGAACAGATGAGAGAAGAAAAAGAGCTGGTGGAGCAACTCCGTGAGGTACTCAGGAGACAGCATCCAAGTGAACAGTGATTTTCTGAATTGAAGCAGCGTTTTATATATATATATATATATATATATATATATTTTAAATATATATATATTTAAATATATTTAAATATATTAAATATATTTAAATATATTTATATTTTAAATCCCTAGTTTCTAATCTAGCTAGGTGACTTACTGACTCTTTGACGTTGAGAAAATCACCTCACAACCCTGAGTTTCACTTTATCCATGGTCTAAATATTCTGATCTCCCTTTGCAGGGGTTTGTGAAGAATATATGAAATAGTGTAAGGAGAAATACTTAGTACATACACACACACACATGCACATATAAACAATAGTATTATCTGGTATGCTTTAAAATAATGCACTGTCATTTATTGGCTTAGTAATAAAATTCCATTAATTTAAACGTAGGAAAGTTACCCTCACTTTGTACCTGGTCAGAGCTTTTAAATTAATCATTCAATAGACAGACCATTTGAATTCCTGCTAAAGATGAAGTCTTGCCCTCGGCTCCATCAAAGATTTTCAGCTTGGTAATGGCAGGGTCTGGGCTGTCTGTAGTTTTTAGTTCCCGTTGGGCACCCTGGAGGCGTTTGTGTATCTCTGGTCTCTGTCTAGATAGGAGGACTGTGTATGAATATGTGGAAGTTCAAATAACAGTTCCAGAATCTGTCACCAAGGGAGGAGACACCAGAATCAGGTATTAAAGGAAGCACAGTATGAGCTGTTTCAAAGTCCATTCACATTCACAGAGAAGCAACATAGCTGTGCCCTGGAAGAGCGTAAGAAAGCGACTGGGATCTTTGTCTAACAAATGTTTTTTGACCACCACTATGCTAGGTGGTGACATATCCATCTGGGTGATGGATATAGGAAGGAGAAGAAGGGTCCCTGCTGTTAGGAATCCTATAGTCTATTGGGAAGAAATAGTAAGTAAGAAGGGAGCAAATAAATACACAGTTTCAAATAGTAATGAATTCTACAAAGAAGCAATGAATCCTACAAATTAACTTAACTTAAGTTAAATTAAGGCAAGTTGGTTGTTGTAGATGACACTTCATGATGTATAGCAAGTCATCTGGAAGAAAGGATTTTTGAAAAAATAAACTCTTACCCCACTTTCAGTCACTGTTGTTGATTAAACAAGAACTAAGGGAAAGTTAGACCTGTCATTTTCCCAGAATATTTGGATGTGCCGTAAACTTGGAAGGTAAACTTTCCAGGACACATGAAATTAAGACCAGAACTTAAGATATGCCTCTTAAAGAGTGATATAATTGTATGATAAACTTGGGTCATATTGATAATTTGTGTTTTAATTTAATGATACGAAATTAGAGCTGAAAAGAGTTTTGTTTTTGTTTTTTTTAATTTAGGTATCTATACACAGGATGGTTCTGAAAGAGATTTATGCAACCCTATTTGCCTATTTTTCATTCTGGACACAGATTTCTTTTTTTAAAGAAAAAGCCCCACTGAAGCTTCCTCTAGCCAGATAACCAAGAATGGTTAACGAATGGTCTAATAAGACAGAACATTTTTAGATAGTAAATGCTGGACTTCAGCCAAACACTGGAAAAAACAAACTGGTCCACCATGGCCATGTCAGCAAAAACTGTCAGGAAACCAGACTTGCCCTGCTCGGGTGGTGTCAGGGAAGCCAAGGCAGAAGCCAGAGGTTTCATCCCCAATACTAGTAAGGACTCCTGTCAGCTCCCACAGTGCCAGTGGAGGTCAATGTAGAGTCTGAATTCCCCCACCTACCTGCCCAGTCATGAGAAGACTGGGCAGGTAGTCCACTTCACCCCCACACCCTGGCCAACTGAGACCAAGTGAAAAACCTACACTTCTACATTTATCTGGCAACATTCTACTGGATGGGACTCTCCCTTCCTGTACCAGTATCCAAAAAAAAAAAGCCAGCTAGAATGGAACTTTAAGTAAGATCCAGCATTGTATCACATAGTATGAAGAAAATGCAGGTTTCAGTTGATGATCACTAATCACATTAAGGACCGGGAAGATCTCTAACCAAATGAAAAAGCAATTCATAGATGACAGCACTGATCTTGCACAAATGTTAGAATTATCTGACAAAGATCTTAAAGTAGCCATGATAGAAAAGCTTCACTGACCAATGATGAAAGTGTTTGCAGGAAAGAAAACCTGGCATCTTAACAAATAACTAGAAACTTGGGGGCCTGTGGAGGGTAACAATATACTAAAATCATGTCATGGAGTTCCAGAAGGAAAAGAGAAGGAGAATAGGACAGAAAATTGTTCTCGGTGGGAGTGAAGTGGATGTGGTTGTAAAAAAGCAGTGAGAGAGACCCTTAGGATGAAAAAGCTGTGCACCTGGACCTTGTCAGTGGCACTATTGTGGTTGTTTTAAATTGTTACCGTTTGGGAAACTAGGCAACCAGTACATGGAATCTCTCTTTACTGTTTGCTACAAATGCGTATCAATCTAGAATTGGCTCAGAATTTAAAGTTTAATTTTTAAGAAAAGGCCAGTCATTGATTTTGCAACTAAAACATTGTCTAAGAGAAAGCCTCCCTTAATCTCTTTTCCCCCATGCAGCCGTTTGAGCCTCTTGGTTCTCACTTATCAGTTCATTCTCTTTTTACATTTTTATAGCCAAGGCTGAGGAAACATTGAACTCAAGAAGTGATTCCATTATTCCTTTCATTCTAGTTAAAATCTTGAAACACTACTGAATTTGTCTTCATACAGAGGGATTTTTTATGTTGTTTGAAAAGATTTAAATAGCATCACTGTTATCTTGGTGTCCTTATCCTCACCCCTAAAATGACTTCAGTGCCTCAGTTCATATACTTGTCATTATATTTTACCCTTGGCTGTCTCGGTGTTGGTACCAACTGGCTTCCTTCTGATTCCCCCACAGAGCATCGAGATGAGGCTGAAGGTCACTCTTCATGAAGACTTGGGGGCAGCACTCATGGATGGTGTTGTGCTCTGCCACCTGGTCAATCACATCCGCCCACGGTCTGTGGCAAGCATCCATGTCCCCTCACCAGCTGTTGTAAGTAACAGCCTGTAAAGGAAAACTGACTTTGATGTAAAGCACAGTTTTTAGACGTTGTTGGTTAAGGGACCAGTGCGATCACTAGGACCCTCCTCAAGTCCTTTCTCTTGGGCCCTAAGGAACTAGAAGAAAGGAACAAAGGAAGAGGTCTGATTAAGCAATATTTTCACTAGAAAGAGGGAATAATTGTAAATATGTAAATGACAGCTATTTAACATCGATTTTAAAGAAATTACTGGTTGAGGTGCTAACTTCAGAGTATAGGAACCTAAAGATTCATTTCTCACATAGGATTATTTTAAGAAGTCTTTTCAGAAAGCTCCCTTTGGTTGGTGAGTTTCCTTCTAAATGGAATCTCTTCCTGCTCTTCCTCTTCTTACCTCTCCCTCTCCCTCTCCCTCACTTCTCTCCCCACCTCCACCACCACTTTCTCTGAACCATGTTTCACTAAGTAGCCCAGGATGGCCCTGAACTCACAATCTTCTGCCTCAGCCTTCTGAGTCCTGGGATTACACGTTCATCATTGGGAGATACTAGGACAGTCCTGTAGAGATGTGCAGTCTATGGAAAGTATCATTAATAACCTGTCAAGCCAGAGGTCAGTCAGCCAGTCACAAATTCAACAGCTGCTCTGTCACACTGTGCTCAGGGACACGCTGTAGAGAGTGGGGAAGGCGAGGACCAGTGGGACTCCATCAGTGCCCCCAAATCCTCACCTCCCCTGCAAGGGAGACCCAGCCTGCACAAGGGATCCTTGTCCTATATTTTTTAAATTTTAAAAATAGGTATATGTATGTATGTGTGTGTGCGTTTCTGGAGATCAAACCCAGGGCCTCTCTGCTAAGCAAGTGCTCTCCCACTGTGCTAAACACCAGCTCTAATCCTTGTGCTAGACATCACAAAGCACAGTCAGAGGAGGGGCAGTTTAATAGTCCTTCTAGTGAGAATGCAGGAATTAGGGATAAGCTTGTTGTCTTTGAAGCCCTTGTAGGGTTTGGTCAGGTAGAGAAGGGAGAATTTCCACTTGGGGGTTTTTGGTGTGCATTAAGGGGAAGTAGAAGAGTTTAGAGGCAAAGAATGTAAGTTAGGATTAAAATTACAGATCTGCTTCTTAAAGCCATAAGACTTTGGGCAAATCATATATTCATTCTGTCTCCAACTTGTCTTCCTCTTCTTTACAATGGACCCGTTGTTGTGAGGATGACATGAGGTGTTACATAGAACATACATGTAAATGTGAGCCATTACTGTCATTTGTGTTTATATAGAGTCTCAACATCAAGCTACAGTGTTCGTAAGATACCAGGTAATCTGTGTTGGATGGGAGTTTGTGTGATGCCCTCTTCCCCTACCGCTTCCCCTAGGAAGGCTCCACATAGGTCTGTTCATCTGACTTTCTTTTCTCTTAGCATCAGGAAATTAGCCGAAGATCACATTTCAGTGTTAGTTTCCTTTCTGTAATATTGAATGGGCTTTTTTCCTTTCAAAAGTTTGACCACTCTTTTGCTTCAAAAACACCAGGAAAATAAGACCAGTTTGGCTTCTCTTTCAAATCCTCCTCACAGCTTTCCTGTAGGACAGTGAGTTCTATCCTGTAATCCAGTGGGAAACTTTCCAGATTCTTTTAGAGATGGGGGTCCAGACTGCCTGAGCTGTGTGCCAAATTCTCACTTAATATTTCCTAAATGATACCAGAGACACTGTGGATTCCTCTCCAAATAGAACACACACTCATTTCACGTGTTAGAGGGAATTATGAATCATGAACCTTATGTGCTTTGTATATTTTATTAATTTTTCAGGAAAATACCACACTTTTAAAGAAATCTTATGGGTTTTCTTTTTTAATATTTTTTTAAATTAAAAAAATAATGGGGAATAGTGCCTGACTGGAGAAAATAAGGGAAAACAGAAAAGAAATAAATCACCTTTTATCATACCATCCAAAGACAACCACTGCTAACTTTTTCTCCTTTTTTCTTCCAATATTTTCCATACATTTGTTTTTAATTGTGAGCTTCTCACATGTACTATTCACTAGTAATTAAATTTTCTTATAAAACCCTAAATAGTCCCCATATCAGTAAAATTCTTCCTAAACACCTATTTTAATAACTATAGCATACTTCAGCCTCTGTGGTTGTATTGTGTTCTGTTCAGAAGTGCAGTTAGCTTGTAAGTGTTCACAGCTGTTGTTGACAGCAAGCCTCACTGTAGCCACCTGTGCTGCCCCCAGCAGGGTGGGATGCACTCGCTCCCACTTCTCCTCTATCACAGTGTTTACAGCAGGCAAACCTTTCTGAACCCCTTAGAACTGGGTTTCCTTGGGTACATTTCTTCCCTTATGCCAACCCCATCACCACTAGGAACTGCCTAGATTACACTACAATCTCCTTGAACTTGTTGATATTTCCAGCTGCACTTGAGTGAGCTAAGTGGCCATGAGGTTTGTGCTTTGGGTTCCACAGTATGTCTTTAGCACCAAGTATAATGGCTGGCACAGAGTAAGCAATAAATACAGTTGTGTCTTCACTGTCAGCCATAGACGACAGTGCCTTTGCTACCAGAATTACTGCTAGTATTAAGCATTCTAATTTTTCATGCATAAGACTATTGTTCATTTTTTATGCCAAGCTGAGGGCAAAGTGGTGGACAGAATCACTGTGATAGTCAGTATGCCAAGAGCCTATTCCTCAGAAAAGTGTCTTCAGTATTTGAGAATTTGATATGCAAACCATTGGAATCCCAATTGGTATAATTAGTGTAGTTTTTAATTCTTTGACCAATGGCAAGATTGCTCATCATTATGTTTGTCATAAGTACTTTTCTACCTGAAGCTAGACAACAGTCTTAGAAAGGCTTCCCTTATTTCCAAAGGTGGGAGTCAACTTTATGTAGCTTGAGATTTACTTTCCAGTGACTTCTTCTGGGGTGACCTAAGTATTTAGGGTGATGTGGGCATCGTTGGAGTTTCAGAACAGATCCTCCTAAGCCATATATGTAGATTAAAGAAGGTAACAGGCCCAAAGGATCAGAACCACTCGATGGGGTGAAATGCTGCTTGGTGCCCCCCCCGCCTCATCTAGAACCTGTTCCTCAGTTGTCCCTGTGTACCTTCCTCAGGTCTGTTCCTCCTGTTTGCATGAAGCTTCATGTCGCCGTGCAGGGTGGGCAAAACCATCACAGAGGCTGCTCGCCATGTATTTAATGGCCCTTGCTGAAGGGCACTACTTCCTCTCTAGCCAAGATGGAGAGACTTCAGCCTCCAAACTAAGATGTTCCTCATGGCAGCAGGCCTTTTCTTTTTCATAAGACAGGGAAAGAAATCTTTTTACTTTTCTTTTTAAAATAAATGCTATGCAAATTTAGATTTTAATGATTGGTTTGTGCTCTTATAAGATGGAGTGAGAGTCACTCATTTCCCCTCTGTCACTTCCCTCACCAGTAACAGATTGCTATGCCTCGTAAATATAAACATAGCTGGACAGGGGTTATTGGGGTCAGTCTTGCTCCTTGTTTTTCTTTCTAAAGAAAATAAGAGTGCAATGTTAAAATTTAGTTGCAAAGTGTTTAAAAATTACCATGCAAAAATAATAGTGAAGAATCAAATTTGCTTCTTCCATCCGGCACCTTCAAGGTCATTTGTCATGAAGGTCATGGTAGTTATGAGAAGCTTTTTGTTAAGTCCTGAGCATCCACTATTTTTAATGCTGTTTACTTTGTTGTGTCTTTCTAATTAAATCTGTGCCTTTGGCAAGGGATGGGTAGTAATTAACTTGGTGAATGTAAACCCTTCATATAGATGTAGACTTATTGTTGGGGAAAGGTAATGTCTGTGGTGTAGTTTTAGATGAACTGAAGTAGGCTTCACAACAGGATGATCCCATAAAAGCCGTGTGTATGTATGTCTGCACACATGTGTAGGTATATTTACACTTTCACATATGCATGCAGAAAGCTTTGGATACATATAACCAGTATATACACATTGTATACTTCTTAATCTAGATACCTGCATATATACATATGTATATGTTTATAGCTAACTGTTGGCACGCATACACTCATATACACATACAACGTTTGGAAGAATATGACCCAAAATATTAAATCTTTTATCTCTGATGAATGTTTCTTTGTAATTATTTATTTTAGTAATATATTACTTCTATATGTTTGCATTTATAGCCTAAGCTGAGCATGGCCAAATGCAGAAGAAATGTGGAAAACTTTTTGGAAGCATGCCGAAAACTAGGAGTACCAGAGGTAAAGTTAAACTTAGTTCAAATAACCACAATTCAGTAAATCTCTTTAATATATGTGTTTGAACCATTGAATCTCTGTTAAGCTTTGTGCATCTTTTTCACTCTCAACTTTTGTTAAGGAATTATCTTGAATGAGTTATACAAAATCTTAATTTAAATTGCTGTATTGCAGTGAAATCAAAATGGCTTTACACAGTATGTTCAATTCCAAGGAAAAGGGGGAAATGATTTCTTTAAGGTTTTGAAGTAAGTATAAACTTCCAAGCTTGAAAAAATTAATCAGCTAGATTAGAATAAGTAGATTGTCTAAGAACAGAAATGCCAGAGCTTCAGGTGAGCCTCCCGTTAGGCTCCACAGGATAGAATCTTGGAGCTGGTGGTTTCCTACCCCAAGCTCTTATGCAGAGACCTTGAGTTGCTTTTCATTCTTGGTAGTTGGGTTTTAAGTGTGTGAATCAAAGTAACTGATACTGAAAATATTAGATTTCTTATTATTGTTAGCAATAGTAATAACAGTGTTGGCATGCTGCATTAGAGTTCGTTGAATTTTACATTTTCTTTTAGTCTGCTGTAGAAGCAATTTGCAATTCTCTGAACCTAGCCTAACCGTACAACTTATTACATTTTCCCTCTCCCAACCTCAGCCCCAGATTCGCAATTCTGAGCTTTTAAACACATTGCTGTTAGTAACAAAAATGATTTCACAGGGGGACATGAGCCAATCCACTCACAAAAATTGAGCCATATAAATTGAGAAGCTTCCCATCATCATGATAAACAGAAATAAATACAAATTATATTTCTTATGGCTTCTAGGTTTCTTAATGCCCCAGGGATAAAGCAACCTTTACAAAATCTAGTATGAGGTACTCTTTGACTATGTGAAGGAATTACATTTCACTATCATTGTACTCAGCCCACCAGTTGTTGAGATTGCCAGAGGGTTTTTCCCTCTCCCTTCCTTTGTGTTCCTTTCTTTCCTCCTCCTTTTTTTTTTTTTAAACTTAGTGTGTGTGTGTTTGGGGTGGTGATTGGTGGGATTCTAATGTTTAAAGAAAGGAAAGCCTAACTAGAGGCTCCTTGATGCAGAGCTGTAACAATAAAAAGAAAGTGATGAGTTCTTTTTTGGGTCTAATTTTCTATAATGGTGTAAATGTCTTCGTGATCAATTCTCCTTTCAACAATATTAATCTGTGTGTCTGTATTACATGTATATATTTTAATATTGCATATACATTCTTGGCTTCAAATATATGTGGAAATGCATACTTGCTCTAATAATTTAATTCTGTCATGATCTAGTAAGATTTCTCATGTATGAATCAGAATTGTCATGCTAAGGTTCAGATGATAAATTATTTGAGTCTTGCTAGAAAAGCCCTGATGAGTTATGACCTAACCCTCCCCACCCCCCACCACACCAGGATTATTTTAAATTTATCACTGTTTTATGGCTTACAGTGATACAAAGTGGTGTGGAAATGCCCTTACCCATTTATAGTCAGTAAAGATTGGTAACTCCAATTTCCTTTTAAAGTGGTATAAAGGAAATTAAATTATCATAAAGTTGAAGAACAAAATTTATCGTAATTTCTGAATTCTGTCTGTCACATAGGGTCCCTACTCCCAATAGGCAACTCATAATTCCAAGAAAGTCAAAACAAAAAAAAGTGAATGACCTTTGTCAATGTCCCAATTAACTATGCTTAGACAGCAGGAAATCACTAAGAATATTTTTAAGGTTTTAAATGATTCGTGTGTGTGTGTGTGTGTGTGTGTGTGTGTGTGTGTGTATACATATATATTCATTCTTAGGGATGATCCAACAGCATTTTACTGGTGACCAGAGTTACTTTAAGGTCATAGCTACTAGAAAAAAAAGTTTAGGAAGGAATATGAAACACCAGAAATTCCCAATTGAAAGATAATTGGCAAAGCTTCCTGCTTCCTCAAAGCAGCATGTTTTTTCACCCCACAGAATGCACAAGGAAGTATTTCCATCCAGGAATGTGACACTAAGTTGGGGAGTCAGATGACCTTCTCCCTTTCCATGTGTGTGCTCCTTTTACTTCTAAATGGGGTCTGTGTTTGGAATGTGCACGTGGCCCCGTGCCACTGATGATTTATGCCAAAGATACAGTTGCATCGCGAGAGTACTCGTGGAAGTTCTCTATCTACAATTAGACATTTTAAAGGTCTGGTTCTAAAAATACAGGAACATCTAGCATGTTTTCCCATCTATTGCATCAAAGTAAATGTTTGGGAACCAAAATAGTCATTGATTTTCTATACTCAACAGAGTTAATTCTCTCTGATTTGTAAGCTTTTTCTACTTCACTCATGAATTACCTTCACACACACAAACCACAGAGATCTTGACTTCTGTCTTTTATAAGCTACATACTAATGATGAATTATTCTGTAAATACTAAAATTCACAGCTGTGATGTAAGCCTAAATTTGTTCCCTTTTTGAAACTTATTTTTGAAATTTTTTCCACTCTTTGAAACTACAAATCAAAGGCCAGCCTCCATTGCTCATGCCTATAATCTCAGCTACTTAGAAGGTAGAGATAGAAGGATTGAGTTCAAGGTGAACTGGGGCAAAAAGTTAGTGAGCTCCTACCTCAATAAATAACCTCGGTGGAAGGCAGTAGGTAGGGAAATCATGATCTGAGGCTGGGCCAGGGCAAAAGCATGAGACCCTTTCTGAAAAATAACTAAAATAAAAAAGGGATGGATTGTGTGGCTCAAGTAATAAAGTGCCTGCTTAGCAACTGTGAGGCCCTGACTTCAAACCCCAGTAACAACCCCTCCAACAAAACCTATAACCAAAGACAAGCAGTTTATATAATTTTATTGGGTGCATATAGATGAATACAAGATTTAGTTAAATGACTAACATCTTATGATGTTGTAGTGTGTTGTTTTTTCTTTAGAAGTCCCCAGATTATGTACCCCAGGGTTGGTCAGCATTCCTGAAATATTTTTGTATGATTCAGCTTCTGGAACCACAGAACCAGTCTGGGGTTTGTTGAGTATTCAGGACATATGTCCACACAGGATGTGGTAGGATGACCCTTAACGTCCCTGAGTAAATAGTAGAGTTAGTAAGTGAGACTATGGAATGGTAAGCTCACTTCTACAGCAGAGTGGGAAAGCGTGGTCTTGAATTGGCTTCTCTATAAACGTAGCTTCCCCAGTGGGCTACATTCAGAGTCAGAGGCAGTGCAAGGCATCATCCATATCCCAGTTTATGCAGCTCTCTTTGACCTCTGAGCAAGCATCAGCTTGGTCTTGAGAATGGCTTCTAAATCCTTCAGGACAGATTCTTTGTCTCACTGAAGAATCTGACCCGACTTAGTCTTTGGGCTCAGGAGGCCATTTATGGAGACACCTTAGCTTCTTTTGCATCTCTGAGTCAGTTTGGTCCTTCCTGGCATCTAACCTCATGATAGAAGACTCCTCGTTACTATCCACCCAAATTTAAGGGTGTTTTTATGGCTCTTATTCATATTCTCTCAGGTCAAGAGAAATCTCTGGTTTATAAAGCTTCAAATGTACTAGAAAACAGGTATTTATTTGGTTCACCGGGGAAACTTTTCAGAGTATAAGAACTCTGTAGAAGGAAGGCCTTTCTTTTAACAGACTTACACTGGTTAGCTAAGGGGTGCTTGGAATGAAATGCACTGTTTTCTAGTGGCCCAGTCCATCCCCTTCATCACTATCTCTAGAGAGAAAATAGAGAAGATGAAGTGTACTGAATCAGTTGGCAGTGGGTGTAGAAATCTTGGCAGTCTGTGGCGCTTAGTGCTTGTCTTGCAGCCCAGGGTCCTTTCAAGGGTGTAAGAGGTGGCAGGTTTTCATTTCATGTCCATAGGACAGGTCACTCAGTGTCCATCAACTTATGCACCAGTAGAATGAAATTAAAAATAAAATTCTAAAATATAGTCGGATGGCAACAGTGTTTGTATTAATATAAATGTAAATCTTCTTAACTGCCTTTCATATTTGCACTGTTGTGGTTTTATACTGAGATTTCCTACCTGAAAGCAACAGTAATAACTTTTATACTTTATACTGTCAAGAAGGTTTAAGAAATTACACATATTTAGCTGATCAGGAGTTTTGTTGTTGAAAGAATGTGCAACTTGGAGCTACTGTTTTGTTTTCATCCTGACGAGACATGTGTTCCTTTACCTCTTTGAACTTAGACCTCTTTTTCCCCAAATCAATGACTTTCATGTCAATTTTGCGGGGGCAGGGGAGATTCTTGTTACAATATTTATTTTAATTTTAAATGCATATTAGTTAATTCCAAGGGCAAATAACCAGAGATGCAGGCTTAATATTACACCAACTTGTAAATCCATAATTTATGTAAAAGAGCCCATCTCTAGCGTATAAAATCAGTTTATCTTATATGTATTTACTATGGATGTGAGCTTCCCTGCCTAGTTGTATGTTTCATAGTCACTTCTGCTCAGCAACCTGACAGCTTTTTCTGTGTGCATGGTTGAGAATAAATCACTTTAGAAGCAGCATTCACAGGAAGTTTTAAATGACATTTCTAGGTAAATTGGCTTATCAATATTAGAGTTACCCCCAATCCTATAAAGATGGCGATTTGTTGTTATATATTTAGAGAAAGCTGGAAATCTTCCCTCACCTCTTCCTCTGTCTGCCAGACTATCTATGCCTTTTACTAATTGTGCTTTAAATTTTCAACATGACCATCAACATTCCTTGTGCTATGAAATTTTTTAAATTAAAAAGTATTTTATAAGCATATTGACTTCAAATTAAAATAATATTTAAATAAATGAAACCCATTCCAAATGTCCAAATAAAAGTTCTGCCTAGACATGGTTAGCTCTGGGAATTTAGACTACATAGCTCCCAGAACTTCTATAAAAACCAGACCTGTTGCCAGATCTGTCTACATTTTCTGTTTGTATCCATAATATTTGGGGAACTGGAGCTAATGTTTAGCCGTAATCTCCGAAAACACTGATTCACTACAAACAAATCACTTCACCTCTGCTGACTGCAATTTTTGTTCTCTATAATGAAAAGAGCATTTGTGAATTAACTTTCTCAGATCCCCTCAGTAATTAAAATGCTCTGTTAATGCATGTTGAAGTTTTGCCTCTTTGACTTTACTTCCTTTTTAGTATTCTTGCCAAATCCCTCTCATTAAAGCTAAGTTTGAGAAAGCACAAGGGTCAGAAAATGCCACGCTTCCTGAGGAATTCAGCCCAGGTTTGCATCCTTGCCAAAGTGCCAGTGCTAGAGTGACAGCCACTGGCCTTGGGGTTGACTCAGAAAGCCATGCTGGGTGGCCATAGCAGTCCACATCCCACACGTTAATTTTGACAGTTTGGAGTTTAGCCTAGCAGTCAGACTTAGAGCCACTCATTTTCTTTAGAGGTCACAGTTTAATTTAAACCAGCACAGATTGTGGCTCTAGGCCTTACCTACTTTAATTAAAGCCAGTTTCTATGATATCATGAAATCCTTTCCTTGCTAAGAAGAGTGATCTGTAAGAGACATCCCTGGGGAGTATGCTTCTAAGCCAACTGACCATATCTCAATAAGTACCCTGGAAATGGCAAAGATGGACTAACGTGGGGTCTTTGATGGTACGGTCAGAAAGCAGACCAGACATGCTCTGTAGGTCTTCAGAAGTGGACTGAAGTACTCACTGGCAGTAGAGTGATTTGCTTTTAATGTGGAAGCACCACATTTTTGAAAATCATATTTCATTTTGCATCTAAGCCTTTTTTCTGTCGTATGTCTGCCTTGCTCAAATTTACTGGTCAAGTATAATATTACAATAAAGAATTCTTGTTGCAGTAGAAAACTTCTTTTCTTAGATGTCCTCCATCTGTTAATGCTTGACCAGTAAAGATTCTCCAATGAGCTCCAATCTGTTTGTGGCTGTTCTAATTGTTGGGAGATTTAACAATGGTAGCTTGACGCTCCAAACTTACTGAGAAAAGTAAGGTGTGAATAGACACAGAATGATATTTATCCTAAACAATCTTTGGTGAAGAGTATCTTTGCCTTCATAAATAAAATATGAATATTTAAATTTTATTCCGCTACTGGATATTATGCTATTCCATGACTGAGGGCTTAAGCTAATGTTAGAGGATACAAGCAGACAAACCCTCTAACTTACAATCACCACTGTGAAATCGCTCAAATAAAGGCTCAGTATTGCAGCAAAGTAGATAGAGATATAGATAGATAGATGATACATAGATGATAGATAAATAGATAGATGATAGAGAGATAGATGATAGATCTGTTAAATGCTTTGCCTAACTTTAAAAAAAAGTAGCATTTATGAAATATGTCACAAATACTTTCAATCTTTGTTTAATTTGGAAGCAAAACCACAATTTTTCTTCTTAATGAACACATCAGTTATAATCATTGTTAATTTTAAGCTCTAAAGCTTAAAGTTGTGATTCAGGAAATCAGTGTGTAAGAAAAGTGTTTGCTTCCTGCCACGGTAGGCTGTTAGAGGTCATCTGAGAAGACTGCGTGTCTTATTTTTGCTTTAAGTTGATGAAGTAGCTGTTCTGCCTCCTTATATGATGATGACTGTCAAGTATAAAACATGGAGGCCGGGTTCCTGCACCATAGGTGTGTAGAGGGAATAAAATTTACATAATGACTATGCAGGGTTGTACTTTTCTTCTAACTGTATTCCCCAGGAGCTTCCTGTGGACTTTTGCTTAATGTAGAGTTGCAAAAATATGAAATTTAATGTACTTTTTGACACATGAAGTAGCAATCTTCAGAGTTCATAAATGGAACTAAAATGAAAATAAATTAGTTGGTGCGTGTTAATTAACTTTCAGAGAGAATCTTAGTTCATACAGACCACGTAAAAGGCACATTAAGAGTAGTAAGACCAGGGCTAGGCTTGTGGCTAGCAAGGCCAAGGTCCTGAGTTCAAAACCCAGAAATGCCAAAAACAGTATTAAAGCCAGACGTGGTAGTGCCTGTAATCCCTGCATACAGAAGGCTGAGGCAGGAGGATCTAGAGTTTGAGGCCAACCTGGGCTACATAGCAAGATCCTGTCTCAGAAGAAAGGGTGGGGGGAATGAGGATTAAAGTTTGTATGTTTCCTTTAGTAAAGTTTAGTCCTAAACATCCCAAGTGAAAAGCCATTATTTTTATGTGACTGGTGAGCACGTGATGCTACTTGAATATTGAAACTGTGAGAATGCCAGAATGATGTACAAATTGTAGAACATGCTGTTCCTCACTCGTAAGATGTGGGTGGAGGATTTTCTTGTCCTGTATGCCTAAGACACATTGGGTATTCCATTTTTCTTTTGACTAATTATCTTTGATGGTGGAAAGGGTTTTTACCTGCTTTAAAGGAGGTGTCTCCTACCATATACAAGTAACCAAAAATGTGCGTTCTTCTCACCTGTCCTTCTGTATGTTTTTAATTGTATGCACTCTCTTTCTGTTCTAATGGCTGCCCTCGGAATAGGCTGACCTCTGCTCTCCGTGTGACATCCTGCAGTTGGATTTTCGTCACATTCGAAAGACTGTTGACACTCTGCTGGCACTCGGGGAGAAACCCCCACAACCAACTTCTGCCCTCCGCTCCAGGGACCTAATAGGCTTCTGTCTTGTCCATGTTCTCTTTATAGTGCTGGTCTATATCACTTACGGCTGGAATGCTCTGTCCTTGTAGGCCTGCATGTGCACCCACACGCTCTGCCCTGGCATCCTGATCCATTATGGGCTCCTTCCTCCACTGGAGCCTTTGCCTTGCAGGCTTCCATCCCTGACATCTCCTCAGTAATTTCTCAAGTTTTGAAGCTGAACGTTAGAAATCAGATTTTCTCCGAAGCACAAACTTGATAGTATGCTATTTGCATTTAGTAATTTCTTGCACTTACTGAAGAATAAAAGCAACATCAAAGTGAGTTCAGACCTCAAGTTCCCTCACCCACATAGTGCAGCTATGGCTGTGTCGTTCCTCTTCTCCCATGAGTGTGTGCTGATCTGAGCAGGGGGAAGAGGGCTCCAGGACAGGAAAACGTGGGATTTGGCATATGGAAGTCTTGCCATTTAACTGCAGTCCTAACTCAGGACTGGACATTTTAGCTGTAGAGGGGTCTCCTTGCAGAGGAGACGGGAAGCCAGCTTTTTGGCCCAATTTGACCTATAAAAATCTTTAATAATAACCACTGCTGACCAAGTTGAAAAGTATGATGTGAAGGATGACTGCTTTGCAGACCACTCAGTTGGATTCCTCCCGATTTCCTGTAGAGGGAACGCTCAGTGGTATCAGAGGGTTGCCGCCAGTTTGCATCCTGCGCAAAACCCTGCCCTAGGCAAGAGTGCTCTGTTAGAGCGCCACCTGGAGGATTCACTGACAAACCAAGTTCTGTAGTTTTTACTGGTTCCTTCACAGGGCTGCTCTGGGGCTGTAAGAAAAGCGTTTTCCAGAAGGGATTTCTATTTTTGAAGGAGATAGTGGATTTTTTGCTGCATTACATAATAACTGCAAGTCCATAAAGTGATAGATTTTGCTGTATTCATTTCAAATAAAGCCATGAGTCATGGAACAGTCTTCATCCAGGGGCTTGTGTTACTGTGACAAGAGCCAATAATAAGATTGTTTTTATTTCAGAAGAATGCAGCTTCTCTAATCACTTGGAATGTCCATTTAACCTTTGATCTCCAGTGATATTAACTATCAAACTGCTTCATTTTTAAGTCAGCTTGAAAGATTACATATCAGCTAGCTCTGCTTTGGAGCAGAGCGATGAGTCTGTAATGAAAAGAAGAAGAGTTAGAATCTTACGTAGGCCAAGACATTCCCGATTGTGAGGCGTCTTCCTACATGAGAAAGCCCTGCTCCGGGGCCAGGCCAGGCTCCTCCACGCTTCATTTACTGTCCCGTTTGCCAAGTGCCGTGTCCTGGGAGGTGGCATACCGTTCCTCAGGATAGTTGTCTGATTTGTTAAGATGCATACAGTCCTCAAACATGGCTACTAAAAAGAAAATCTTATTTTTCTGAACATTTTCATGAACCCAGGGAAGATGAGACTATGAAAAACCACATAGTTAAAAGGATATATTTATAAAGATTCCTTGCTGTTATATCTGATCAGAGTCTTTAACAGAAGACCTTCTTTACGTGTTGAGTTATCTGAGCTCTTTCCTCCTGACTTTGTGTTGATTGGTGAAATACAGGGTATGTGGACATTGTGTAACCTCAGCTGTGTCTATAAACCCACGGATGTACTGCATTGCCTTCGGTGCTATCTTGTACTCCTCAATGTGTAACAATAAAATCCCTTTGTACAATGTCTTCTGGGTACCCTGAGCCATAAGCTGCTTAAAGAACACATTGTGGGTGATTAGTCCACATTTTTATTGGCCCACTGATGCATTTATTCATCTGTGTCCAGATTAGCTCTTAGCATTTCTATCCAGTTCTGCCATGCATTGAGCTTCCTGTCCGTGGCCACCACTGTTTGCTTTTTCCTCTTCTTTATGGGGGGAAAAGGGGAAAAAGAGAAAAAAATGCCATTTCTGGGGTTCATGTCTGTAATCCCAGCTACGCTGGAGGCAGATATCAGAAAGATGACTGTTCAAGGCCAGTCCAGGTAAAAAGTTAGTGAGACCCCATGTCAACCAAAAAGCGAGGTACAGTGTGTATGCCTGTCATTCCAGCTACACAGGAGTCATAGGTCAGAGGATTGGGGTCCAGGCTAGCCCAGGGCCAAAACATGACACCCTATCTTAAAAATAACTAAAGCGACAAAGGGCTGGCGAGTGTCTAAAGCAGTAGAGCACCTGCCTAGCAAGTGTGAGTCCCTCTGTTCAATTCCAGAGAGAGAAAGAAAGAAAGATGTATTTGCCACCTGAAAGGAACTATTATCAATAAAGCCTGAACTGAGCAATCATATAAGATTAGACTGAATTTTCAGGTTGAATTAACATAGTTTTCCAGTTGTGTATGTATTTCAGTTCTGGCCACCCAAGGATTCTTTGGATACACCTTCATTTTTCATTTTTCAAGTCCTAAATTTAATCTAGAGTCCTGTCCTTGGATTTGTTGGATTGTATTTTTTTTTCGTCTAAGTAGTATGGGAGCCAGCAGAACCATGACCAGACCATTAATTTCTAGTCAGAATATTAAACCTGTCTGTGGTTTTCCAAGATATCCGCACACCAACTGATGTGCTGACATGATGCCTGCCATTGCAGCTTGACTGGGGACCTGGCTGACCAACTTAGATCCTGAGGGGTGGTGGGGGCTCAGTTGTGTGATTTACCTTGCATACTCAATTATCATCATCTCAAAATAAAAAAACCTTATTTTTTCAGTACATCCTGCCAATACATGATAAAAAGAAACAAGTATTGATTTATATTTTCTTTTTTACATAACCATTTATGTTCTCTTTCTTAAATTGAGGGCAACTCTCCATTCAGTGTCACGATATCCAAGCTTCGTAACAACTAACTCATTTGTAGTAGTTCCATTTATTCATGGGCTTCTGGTTCATATGCATTGCATTTTCCTTGGGAGAAAAGGGTGAAAAAAACCCTACCAGATGCCAAATTAAGATAATTGAGTAGGATTTTATCAAGGAGATTAGATGAAGAAAGTCACTTGATACCCCAATACTATTTGTTTGTAAAAAGAAAAAAAATGAATTTAGTGTCTAATGTCTCAGCTGTGTGTAAAATACACACTAGTCCTCACCTATTCCCTACAGGGGAAAAGAAGGGGAATTATATTTAAAATTTCAAAAGCCTGAAAGTGTAAAAGTGGTTATAGGTTGGGTAGAAAAAAATCTGAGGTTTGAACCTAGAACTTTGAATATACGAAGCATACTCTCTACCTAAAATAGTATTTTAATATGATTTTATTTCAGGAGATTTGATTTTTGAAGTTAGGATTCAGATTTCAAGATTACTTTCAATAAACCACCAATTTGTTACAATGCATGTGAGCTTTACTCTCTGTAAGCCTATCTTGACCTACTTCCTTGGCTTCTGATAGCACCTTTGTTCATTCTTAAGTTCATTCAATCACTCCTCAAATGCTGAGTGAGCCTCTGTGCAAGGCCTCATGGGAGCCCTGGGGATAAAGTAGTGATCATGACCCATGCCTTGTCCTCAAAAAGTAAGTCCAGGCCAGACATCAGCAAAAAAATTTTTTTCTTTGAAAGGACCAGATAACAAATATATTAGGCCATGTGGTCTCTTGTGACTATTCACCTTGCCTTCATAGCATGAATGGAGTCATAGAAGATACATAAAAATGGGCATGTCTGTGTGCCAGTAAAGCTTTATTGACAAAAATAGGCTACCAGCCAGATGAGCCTGAAGATCATAGTTTATGGGCCCCTGATCTAACAGATCCTTAGAAAATAGAGGAATTCAGCGAAAAGGATCTGAGATGGATCAGGTACAGGATTCTCTAAAATACATGGAAAGGGGGCCAGACCTTGATGGGGCATTGGGACCATGCAGGCTCCTGAGATGGTGATGTTTACACTAAGATTAGAAGATGTGTAGGAAAAACCAGGTGAAGGGGGAAGGCAGGAAACAGGTAGGTGTGTGTGTGGAGAGCACAGTGGTCTAGGGAGGGTGGTCTGGCTCCAACATAAAGAATCAAGGGAGGGGTGACCAACAATCCTTTCAACTCTAAGAGGTTGACCTGATCTCCATTGGCATCAGAAGAGACTGGTCCTCACTAGCAGAGTGGGAACTTGTAGCTCTCCTACATGAAAGTAATACATGGACAGTTTGAGATTGGAACAGTTCATCCCTAGACTAAACAAAAACAGATGGAGCCCAAGGAAGTAGGCTGTCATGAATGACTTCATTTTTATCTAGCACCGAGTGGCCTGAAAGCAAGAGCACAAGAGATCACAGGGAGAGGGGAGCTGGCAGTGATGACAGTTCAGCCTGCTCCCCACAGCCTTCTCTGCCAAGATGAGTATCTGCCCCTCAGTAGGAAGGGAAGCCAGTGGACCTGAGTGGCAGAGCTAACTAACACTATTCACTGGCTTGAACGTTCCCTGATCACACATAATATGGGTGATTGGACATGCCATCAAAAGACTCCCAGTGCTGAGGGCCCTCTCCTGTGTCATGACCACAGACTTTGCCATCCAGGACTTCCCAGCTGTGTAACATTAGCAAGATTACCTGAACTCTATGCCTCACTTTTTTCATCTGTAAAATGGAGGTGTTAATGTCTACCCTGAAGGATTATCATAAAGAAATAGCCAAGGCAAATCTGTAGTATTGGTGCCAGGTATATAGGAGTCACCCAAGAAATCCTTCACAGTCAGCACTTGCTCTTTATTGTTTGCCTGCCTTTTCTAACTCATTGTTGGGGCCTTGAAGAGGGGTGCATGGGGGACTTAATGGAGTCCACCATTGGAGAAGCAACATAAAGCATAGTCCTGCAAAAGGGGTCAGAAGTGTTAGGTTTATGAAGGATGCTACTGAATGCTTCTACTCCATGCTTTAAAAGCACAACAAAAATGCCCGTGGGTAGCTGAGGTGTCTGCTGCTGTCACATTCCCAACAAAATCTCTGTGTCCGTGTCACAGTGCATTTGAAGTTGATGTAAAAACAGCTATTTCTGCTTTAAATCCATTTTACAAAGAGTCATCAGGAGGGCTCCCCTCACCTGCCTGGGCCTTTGAATGCTTATCTCTTCTGTGCTGTTCCTTGTCCAGTTACGTATCTACAGCTATTCCATCCCCATTCCAACTTCTGGGCTCACCTTGGGATGCAGTGTGATGGAAAATGGCTCTGGCCTCCCTCAATGCCCTCCTGTCCATTTCTGGCTGGCTCCCTTGATCATCCTTCCATTCAGCACCTAGACTTGTGACTCCTAAGTCTTCATCCTAGTCCTGTGATGGAATAAGCAGAGCTTCCATGTTTGTTTAATAAGGCTTCTGTTTTTTTGTGTTAGTCTTCTTAGGTACCTCCAACCCCATCAAACTAATCTGAGCCCACCTTTGAGTATCTTTAAGGGGGTGTGAATGAAGAGAAAATGGCAGGAAGTATGCTAGGGGTACCTTTTTATGTCTTTTATTTACAGGTGGTCCCTGTCTTAGGATGGTTTGATTTAGGATTTTTCAACTGTAAGATGGTACAGTGGCTCATAGCTATAATCCCAGCTACTTCGGTGGATCATGGTTTGAGGCCAGCCCAGGCAAAAAGTTAACCTGACCCCATGTCAAGAAACATGTCAGGCACAGTTTTACACAACTGAAATCCCAGCTACAAAGGAGGGACAGGTAGCAGAAGCATGGTCCAGGCTGGCACTGGGCAAAAAGGCTGAGACTATCTAAAAATAACCTAAAACAAAAAGGGTCAGAAGGGTGGCTCAAATGAGGCCTTCAGTTCAAACCCAAGGACTGCCCAAAGCAAAACAAAAAACAAGATGGTGCAGAAGTAATACACATTACAACCGTTTTGTTTTTTACTTTCAGTGACAATACTCAAAAAAATTACATGAGGTGTTCAACAGTGTATTATTTATTTAGCTTTGTGTTGACGGTTGACCCAACTCTATCTAGTGGAAGTGTTCTGAGCATAGTGGAGCTAGGCCAGGCCCAGCCTGGACGCCAAGTTCGTAATGTGTACTTCCAACTTCAGGGGTGACTCAAGATCTAACCCCATCACATGCCGAGGACCTTCTGCACTCCTCATGACTGACTGTAGACACAAAAGGGAACATCTTAACTCTGCCCGTGCTTTCGGGGTAGGAGAAGGGGAGAAAGGCTGAGAATGATGCAAATGCCCTGTCAGGAGGAGGAGGCCTTCTTCCCACCTTCTCTTCCCATCTCTGGACCCCAGCCCCTCCCTCCCATGACCGACTTGCAACTCTGCAGAACCAGCGCTCATGGATTGGACTGGCCAGTTCCTCCCTGGAGAAGCCAGGCCACTCTGCAGTCAACCGTCAGCCATGCTTCTCTGTGAGCTGTGTGGACATTACATCAGAATTCAGGCACATTTGGGTTTAAGCATAAATAAACAGGATGAGAATCACAATGTCCTGTTCACCACCATGGGCAAATCCCTCACCTTCAAGATTCTCTTCTGACTCCTTGCTTAGTGATTGATTGGTCTCTTGGTCTTTTCCTTATTGATTTGTTAGACCTGTGTCCAGACAGCTCTTTGTAATTTGATGCACACAATTGTGCTGTTAGAGTTCATTGTTTATCTTTTCATTCAGTTGATCTTTTTGACACACGGAGACTAAATTTTTACACAATCAATATTTTCATCTATTCTTTTGTAAATTTTTAATGTTTTAATAGGTTAAAAGTCCTTCTCATCCATTTTTCAGAAAAAAATACTAGGTATTCACCTTCATTGGGAGAGATGGGTTTTAAAAACCCATTTAAATCTTTAGCTCATTTTGAATTGATTTTACTACATGGCATGAGGATTTACTCTCTCCAAATAATGCCTGGCACCAGGAACTTAACTGGCTTAGTGTTTCTAGTCATCTTCAAACCAGATGTTGACTGGGTGCTGGGGAAACCATGAATGCGGAGGGCATAGCTCTGCGCCTGTGGAACCAGGCTTGGCTAAGAAGTAACACATTCAGGTGGTTTCCAAACCTATGGCAGATGGTGGCGGGGAAGGATGGCACTGACATCTGGCTGCAGCTGTCCCCTCACCCTACCCTAAGGTAAAGTCATCATCATGACAACTTGGCTCATGGCTCACAATTCAGACCCACCCTCGCTCCTTTCTCCTGTTGAGCACTCAATCAGCAAACAACATAACCTTGCATGCATGCTTGCTGTACTGAGGACTAGATCTTCCTGCTTTGGTCCATTGCAGCTCCACGGAGTCCTGTCCAAATTGTGCATTAAAGAATTGGCTGTTTTACTTTTGCTGTGTGGACATTTCTTCAGGCCGGGAGTCCATGTCTGAGATGCTCTGAGGGAAGGCAGAGGGGCTGGGTGCAGGACGGTGGTGAGAATGCAGGACTCACTGACATTTGAGACAGTGAAACAAGTTATTAGAGATGTCATGGACTGTCCATGATGATCTCACACCCACAGTGCCTGTGTCTCTGATAGTTTGGGAGAGGCAGCAGTGGGAAAGTCTGGTTCCTCAGCAAGAATCACATGAAGGCTGGATACTGTGGCTCACACCTATAATCTCAGCTACTTGGGAGGCGTAGATTAGGGGAGTAGAAATTCATGGCCAACCTGGGCAAAAAGTTAGTAAGACCTTATCTCAACACACAAGCCAGGCACAGTAGTTCATGCCTGTGATTATAGCTATGCAGGAGGCATACGTAGGAGGATCACAGTCTGAAAGCCCACCCAGGCAAAAATTGTGAGACCCTATCTGAAAAAATAACTAAAGCAAAGAGGGCTGGATGCATGGCTAAAGTGATAGACCCATTGCCAAGTAAACATGGGGGCCTGAGTTCAAAACCAGTACAACCCCCACACCCTCTCAGAAAAGTCACATGAAAGAAAGCAGTCCTGTGCCAAGCACTTGGCTTAACAGAAAACAGAGACTCCACCACTGGGGTTTGATGCAGAAGCTGCTCAAATGCTCCTTGGAAACAGTACTGTCCATCCTCAGGAAGAAGGAACTCATTTGTGATAGGTAGATGGGCTTAGAGGACATTCTGTGAGTAAAGTAAGCCAGGCACAGAATGACAAATACCACACAAGCTCACATACATGGTGAATCTAAAAAGCTTATCTCATAGAAGTTGAGAGTAGAATGGTAGTGACCAGCAGCTGGGAGGCAGGGGTCAAGGAGATGTTAGTGAAAGCATAAAAAATGCCAGTTAAATAGGAAGAATGAGTTCAAAAGATCCATTGTGCACAATGGTGACTACAGGTATTTACTATGTGTACTTGAAAATTGTTGGGCTGGGATGTAGCTCAGTGGTAGAACAATTGCCTATCATGCACAAAGCCTGGGTTTGATCCCCAGCACCACAAAAAAATAAATTAAAATTTCAAAGAGAGTAAGTAGATTATAAGTGTTCTCACTGCAAAAAAAAAAAAATGTTTGTGCGTTGGGCCATGGAGAGCCTACCATCATCAGGTGGTAAGAAGCCATATTTATAGAGGAATATTTTCTTTGCCAAGAAGAAAGACACACCCTGGAAGGACAGTCCCATAGAGATGTCAGACAGAGCCAAATGACAAAGATGTAAAATTGTTTTGTAATGTGATTTTGTAAAGTGCTTTGTGGAGCATCAAGGAGTGTATACACAAGTGACTCACATTGACCATTCTCCCTGACTATCATGTGCTAGACATTTCCCCAAGCACAAATGCAACACAACAAAGAAGTAGAGCATTTGTGTCTTTGACAGTTTTATGAAAGAGCTTTGAAAGAGAGGCCATGGATGGCTGTGCCCAAAATTCCTTATGTAGAAGACCAACCCCTAAAGAAAGGATGTCACATGCCCAGCAGGTCCTCATTCCAGAGGGGGAAGGCCATAAAGTGAATGCGGTTTATGGTTTATGGTCAGTATAATGGTGTGCGGTCTGTATAAATGCACGCTTGAGCTCCTTAAAAATGTGTGAGAAGCTATTTGCCCTGTCGCTTTATAACAACAATAGCTATTCTGTTGGTGGCGTGCAGTTTCTAACTGACTGTGTAGCTCAGTTATTTAAAATGTTGAGATCTTTGCAGGTTTCAGGGTGGTTAGGAGCCTTTCTGGAACAACTCTCATGTGTGGCCCGTCATTGATTTCCCTGCAAACACAGAAAAGCCTTTCCCTGAGTTGCCAGCAAGGGATGGAGCACAGATGGAGGCGATCAAGCAGGCCTAGGACAGTGCTCCATCTCCCTTACGGTGTAGCAGGATTTTACAATTAAGTCCCATCATCTACAAATCGATGTCTTGTTCTTCCTTGTAGGAGAAACTGTGTCTACCCCACCACATCCTTGAAGAGAAAGGCCTGGTCAAAGTGGGCATCACCATTCAAGCCTTACTTGATGTCACTGTCACGAAGACTCTGTTCACATGAGACCAAGCCCTCACCTCTGGGTCGACTCAGACTCTCCCTCCATCAAGGATCCTGGACTCTGCTCCTGCCACCTGTTACCCCGTCTCCCCAACTCCCTGCCTGTCAGTTCCTGGGCTCTGGTTGCAATGACAGTGACTCTAGTTGCATTGACAGGGCTTCAGCCTTAGGGAGGACTTTCCACCTTTCACAGCTGACCTTGACTTCCAACGCTAAGACTTGACAGGTATTTTCCTTGAAGCCAGTGGGGAGCTGGTGGATAACTAGGTAGCACATCATTGCCTTTTCAACCTCCTTCATCCCTTCCACACTCACCAACTGCCAATACCAGAAAGCCAAGCACAACCGTTTTGCTGCAAGACGCATCTGTTTTATTGAAACCAAACCCATTGCAGATTTAGTGGGGGAGGGGGATACAATCAGGTTTTTCACCACCAAATTTTTCAAGAAGTTTCTTGAGACCATTGCCTTTTAAAAAAAAACGAACTATTTTCGACTTACAAAATATTTATATAAATATTATTTATTAGTGAGTTGTTATTCATCCTTTGGATGCAAATTGTAAATGAGGAAACTATTTTATTACTGCTTTTTTGTGGTTAAACACTTTATTTTAATATTATAAATATTGAGTTATTTTCTATCCTCTTTGGTGCGCAGTAGTTTTAGGTCTCAGTAATCATATTTCTTGGTGTCTAGGATTCAGACAAGAAAAAAAGAAGCAAAAACCGGGTGCTTCTGCGCGAGTGTTTTCTGGGGAGGCATTATTTACACTTTAGTTTGTGGAACACCGGTCTTGTATCTTTCTGCATTCCATCCAGTTCCTACATTCCAGCAGCCCTGTTGTCCCTCAACATAATGAACTGACTGAAATCAAGAGAGCACCCCAGAGTTATTTGTAAGTAGCTTTGATGGAAAAAAAAAGACATATTAAACTTTGAGTTAAAAAGTGAGCAATTATTTTTTTGGATTCATATTTCTTTTGCCATGCAAAAAACATTCACATTTTAACACAGAGAAGTAATAAGTGTTAGCACAGTATGTCTTGAAGTACAATGTTGCACTGTAAGTTGGGTAATTAAGAGAGTCTACCACCAAAGGTAGATAATGAAGAAATGGTATGGGAAAGTAGAGATGAGAAGATTATTGTTTAACCAAAAAAGTTTTTGAAAGGAAGCTTCGATTAAGTGATCAAAATTACTTGAGGCACATAGGACCTGATAAGGAAACCAGCACTTCCTACAACTGCCACTTTTAAAGACAGAACTGATTCTGAGATGCAGATGTGCTTGTTTTATTATAATTTCATTGTAGTTTTCACAGTAGTCTGGAAAATTCTGCAGGATTCGTAGTTTCTGGTATGAAAGCTGAGAAGTGAGTTCTGCAGGATTCATGGTTTCTGGTATGAAAGCTGAGAAGTGAGCGAGTTGTCAATTAGCCAGTGGCAAGCACATGTTCCACCAGGACAGGTCAAGAGAAGAACAAGTACGTGGATTGTGCAAGTCTGAGTTGCCAGGAAGGGAGCAAACACAGCAGGACCAGAGAAGGGCCAGCCAAGGAAAGGAACCTGTCCATGTGGGCCTGGAAGAGTCACCAAAGGCTTCACATGACAAGACGATCCATGCCAGGCAGGTACACACATGTACACTCACACTGCAGCTACAGATCCCCAGTCATTAATCTTGCAGAGTCCTGTGAGTGCTGACTCCACTTTCACCTCAACTCCCATTAGAAGTGTTGAGAGCAGCAGTAGTCACACTGTCTAAGCATAGTGGAGAATGCAAGAGAAAAGACGTCAGGAGGAGAGCGTGCACTGAGCACAATCCAACATCAACCAACACCAGGGCTGCCCTCTGCCATAGGGAAGACGGAGGAGTTTTCAACATGGAAACTTCGACTGGAAGCTACCAGTCACTTCCTATCAAATGTACTGTGCACTTTAACCTAACATAAATATATTTTAATATTTTCCTGTACTGCACAAATTCCTGTTTTGTCAACTAGCATGACAATGTAAAGATAAAAGGCATTTTGAACAAAGAATGTGTACAATTTAGGCAACATTTAAGATTGATTATATAAATAGTGAATATAGACTGCTGCACCTTCACGGGCATTCTGAATGCAGGGTCCTGAAATATTTTTTTACATGTATATATGGCAACGTGAAGCTCTGTGATCATTGTTTTCAGAGATTTTTTTCAAAATTAAAATATTTCTTTTGATATTAATTTTCAGTATTTTCTTGAAGTTGGCTGTATAATATAAATGGCTTCAGTATTTTGTAAAATGGCTTTTCTTGTCAATCCAATTCTTGTGTGGCTAAGATATCTTCAAGATCCTTGTACACTGTTTATATGTGCAATAAAATATGCCTGGCCACCTGACATTACCATAAGTAGACAGAATGTATATAGTGCAAAATCCTTCCTTTCATTATTTAACAGCCATTAAAACTTTGAATTTGTACAAACCATTTTCTGATTGACTTACTGTCTGATGCAAAGACTGACTCGTCACACACACAAAAAAATCATACAGTGTCATGGCTGAAACAATGTGGCCTTTATATTTAGAATGTACTTGTGCACATTAATGAGGTGTACATGTAATATGTATTTACTGGAAAGTGGACATATATTCATAGACAGTGCTCAGAATACATACATATAAAACATATGTGTGCAGTAGGTTACCCATCTCCAAGGTTGTACCTTTCATGATTTCAGTTACTCATGGTCAGCCCCAGTCCAAATATAATGTGTCTTGACTATTTTGAGAACCACATTTGTGTAACTCTGCTTACTGTGTATTGTTACACTTGTTCTATTTGTATTAGTCATTGTCTCTTCACCTAATGTATAAATTTGAATTTATGGTGTGTCTATAACTGTAAAAACAAAGGTTTCAGTAGCATCCACAGTTGTAGGCATCTACTGGGGTCTTGGAATGGATTCTTTGTGGATAAGGGAGGACTACTCTGTGCGTATTTTATTTACATACACACATAGAAATACACATGTCACATGTCAGGATGGCAATCATTCCATCCCAAACTAAAGCTTACCTGGACATACAGCAAAAGCAAACTTGTTATGATGAGATTGGGCTGGGGAGGAAGGTGGAGATTTAGGACTTGCACATGTTCCTGGATCATGGTGCCAAAGGCATCTCTGGGGACACTTCAGTTCCTTTGCCCATGCTGTGGAAAGCAATGAATCAGGTCCTTCCCACCTCAAAGACCTCCTGTGGAATCTGACACCCAGAGTGAAGTGTCTGGATTATACCTCTCCTAGATCTGAGCCAGCGTTTCCCCTTCGGTAAGAGCAGTTGCTGTGAGAAATCCAAGTGAAAGCAGTAGCATGGTTTCCATCTTCTTGCTCCACTGCACGTATAACACATGGACTCAGGACCACTGGCCTGAGCAGGGACCAGTGTCAGGCCTCTGTATTTCCGACCTGCACCTACCAAGTCTAGAACATCTATACACGAGCCATGATGTTTTGATCTGAGATGCTGTTTCTGTGCCAAACCCCACAGTCTTAGTCATCCCTCCTCACATTAAAGAAAGCTAGTGTGCCGCAGACGCCCCCTGTCGTAAGCTGGCTGGAGTACTGGGAAATGTGTAAAGTGGAGGGATGGCAGTAAGGAAGCATGCATGCAACAACTGAGTGACAGCATTGGTCACAGCTGGGGACTGTCTCAGAGACCACATCCTGACCAACAGATACACCTGGGAGCTGCCCAGTTCTTCCCAGGTGAATCTGAGAGATCTGGCAACAATGACCCCCAATCTTCCATCTTCCCCAGAATGTTACCTAGCAGACATCACTCCAGTCCAGTCTAGGTTTCAGGGGATGATATGAGGCAGGGAATTTTCTCAGGAACTGGCATTCCTTGAGTATGGGGACGTGTGTAAGCAGAGCTCCACTCTCAATCACGTTCACCCTGAGCCAGTTTATTGGGTGGCTACTCTGTGTGCCCCATTAGAGCAAGGCTGCCTGTCCTGTTTGTTCTCTGCTGATTGCCAGGTGTCTATAATAGTCTCTCCCTGTAGTAGGTACTCAAGAGAAGCCAAGTAGGACTAACAAATTTCATATATGCTAGCTGAAAAATTGTTATCACAGGGTAAGGAAGATATTTGAAATGGACACCTGTGAAGCTTTTATGGTACTGCCCATCTGGCTATTGTTTTTTGATTCAGAAACAGTCACTTTACAATTGACCAATAAATCTCTTTTTGTGTTGGTAACTTAATCCCCAATGTAAGAGCGAGTTTAAGGTGGGACTTAAAAGTTGACTAGGTCAAAGAGACTGTCCTCATGTATGGATTAATACCATTGCCACAGGAAAGGGTTCATTATAGTAGACATGGGTTCCTTTAAAAGATGAGTTCAGCACCCTGTTTTCCTTTCTCTCTTGTACACTCTCCCATCATGCAATGCCTTCCATCATGGAATGATGGAACAAGAAGGCCCATACCAAATCCAGCCACTCAGTCTTGAACTTCCAGCCACCAGAACTGCGAGGCAAATTCTGTTTAGTATAAATGACCCAGGCTCAGGTATTCTGTTACAGTAGCACAACATGAACTAAGTCATTTAGGACTTTGGTTCTTTTCCTCATGACTGAAGATGGAAGACATAAAAGTTAGAAAAGATCTAAAGGGAAAACCAGTATCTGAGAGAAACAGGGACAAGAGATGGCAGCAAAGGAATCCCTGCTGTTTGCACTCCAGGGTCCAGTAGAAACAGACTCCTGTGTCTGTGAAGCTTTGTCTATTCAAGCTTCCCAGGAGTACTTCCAAGAGGCTAGGACTTACAGCTGAAAATCAATTTCTGCTGGGCTTCTGTCATGTCTAAGGAAGAATGCAAACTAAAGGAGAAGCTGAATCTCAGAGTGTTCAGGGAACCATTCAAGGTCACAGCAGTTAAGAAAGACAGCAAGTCATATTCAAACTCAGTGACGTCTGCGCAGTTCCAGCACTATACAGAGGGCTTCCAAGCAGAGCTGACCTCATGGAAGTTTCTAGAATTAAAAAATGAACAATAGGATATTTGGAGACACAATGGAAAGCACATTTGTGTGACAGATAAAACTTGATATAGCAAGCCGTCTGGGCCAATTTAAATGCTAAGACTGATCAAGGTCAGAGCAAAAAACAATAGGAAAATGGGTATTTGCTGAAGAAATCTGTGTTTTCCTTGCCACTTCTCTCTTCAACTTAATCAAATATTTCTATGCTGTTTTTTTTTAATTTGGAGATTTTTTTCTCCATTTATCAACATGATATATATAAGAACTTTGGAAGATATAAAGAAGTTGGGGAGGGCTAGGGGTTAGCTCAGTGTACAGAGCTTGCCTGGCATGTATGAGGCCCTGGACATGACTCCCAGCACTGAAAAAGTAAATAAAACATAAAAGTTGGGGAAAACAACCCAAACTGGACATGGGAAAGACTATTTGGAAATCCTGTAATGTTTGATTCCACGGCCTCATAGCAGATGCATTCCTGACCCACGCAAAGCTCACGGAATATCGGCTCTTGTACGGAGGAGAACAGATACTGACCGGGAAATGAGATGAGCTTCCTCCAGTGGAGGCATGGAACACCGGTTTCTCCTGTCAGAGTCCACACAGGAGAAAGTTGCTATCTAAGCTTGCTTTGAACTATGCTGGAGATCACGTCTTGAGGAATGGGTAGGTATTACCACACCTGAAAGACAGAGGGAGGAATCAAATTGTGACAAATCCTCTAGCCTGGACTTTTTATTGTGAGCCAGGTCAGGATGACTGAATAAACCTGGACTATCAGTAGGATGATCTTATAATTCATAATTAAAATCAAATGATCATTCCAATATCTGGGATAGCCTCTCTGTACCACGCAGCAAGATATGGGCTGGATTATTATTCCTAGTTTAAAGTAGGAAATGTCCTTTGGTCTTTCAGGGTTATTTGAATGTAGAGATCCTCAGTTTAGATTAGAGTTACAACCCACTTAAATCCATGAAAATTGAAGGTAGGTAACACACATAACATGGTGCAATAGTTGAGATCTGAAATGGTCCCCAAAAGTCCATGTGTGGAAGGCTTGGTCTGCAGACTGTGGTACTATTAGGAAGTGACAGAACCTTTAGGAGGTGAGGCCTATTGCAAAGAAGTGAAGTCACTGGGGTTGTGCCCTTGGAGGGCATATTGGAAGCATGGCCTCTCCTCTTCCTCTCTGATCCCAGCACCATTCACAGAGCAGCTTCCTCTCTCTAGTGCTCCTGTGATGTTGTTCTGCCTTTGCACCAGCCCAAAAGCAAGGAGCCAAGTGACCATGGGCCGAAACTGTGAGCCAAAATAAGCCTTTCCTCTTTTAAGAAGACTATGTCAGGTATTTCGTCACGGTAATGGAAAGCTAATACACTTAGCAAACATCTTGGCTTTTTAGCACAGCACGTGATAGAGTATTGGTTGTTTCTCCTCACGATGGTGGGGATGACTGAGAGCTGTGGTCACTGCTGCTGTGTAGCATCACAAGAAAGGATCAGACTGCATTGCTAGCAGGGGAAAAGATCCAAAGTCAAAATTCAAAGTACAGTTATACCTAATGTTTACCGCTTTCACACCATCATATCATCAAAAATTGTAACCATTAAAAGTTGGGCACCATCTGTAGAGCTACAAAAGCAAGTCATTGCTATTCATTCTGGAAAACTATTTTTAAGAGGGCTTGGTCTAATTTGCCTAATTGAAACACTGGGTGGCAGTATTTTTACTAAAATGGTTTCAGAAGAGACCCAAAAGAAGTAGGCTTCATTCCAAAACAAATAATCCTATCTAACCAGCAATGCTCAAAAAAGCAATCTGCCTTCAGGCCACCACTTGCACAGCCTTGCTCAATATTACAACTTTACATGCAGGGATTAAACACAGACACATCCCAGAACCAAAATCCCTGAAATAATGTCTTGGATAAATTTTTAAAAAAAGGTCTCTTGCCTCACTCAGTTCCCACCTCTATGCCTCATTTTAATGGTATTTGGTTTTTGTCTTGTGAAACTAATGGAATAAAACTGTTAGTTTTTTTTCTGATTGAATATACCATATACCCAAAAGAGGAAGCATTACAATTCTATTTTTACATATCACCAGAAAGTGAGGTGCTCATTAATGTGTCACCAGAGACAGAGGCTGGCACCTACCAAAACACACGAATGGAATTGGAAATGCAGTGTTACTGAATTGCCATCCTGAACATCAGCCAAATACAAGGCTGTAGATTGTTTCTATGTCTCCAGAGGCCAAAAGGACTGTTTCTTCTAGATTTCCAGGATTACTAAAGAGTGAGAAACTTATACTTTATGTTCTCCTGGAGCAGAGTAGTGTATGTTTATAGGCCAACCTTGGCACAGGCAGAGTACAAATTAATAGGACAGTAGATACGCTATGTTTTGGCCACAATATTTTTACAAATAGCAAGGTCTTAGGGTTAGGACCACCCGAGCCCTTGGGGATGCTCAATGTACCCTGAAGCTACATGTTGCTATAGGATTTAGAGTTGTTCTGCTGGGTTTAAGTCTTGAGTTGGTCCAATCCATTCTTGCTCTTCTCTTGTTCCTCCCTTTCAGAATGGGAATGAAGTATGGAACTTACATTTTATTTTGCAGGTGCTCAAGGTTGAGAGTTTGCTGAAGTCTCAGAGGAGACTTTGAATAGATGTTTGAACAGTCTGGGAGACGGGCTCAATGGACTTTGCATTAAGAGATGGTCACGAGCCTTTGGAGGACAGGAGTTACGGTGTGACTACGAACAGTCTGCCACAGGTTCATGGGTTGAGTGCTTGGTCTCCACCCGGTGGTGCTATTTTGGGAGGTGGTGGAAACTTCAGGAGGTGGGGTCTATCTTGAGGAAGGAGGTCACCAAGGGGGAGGATGACTTTGAAGGTCATACCTAGTCCCTGTTCCCTTTCTGCCTGCCATGAGGTGAGTACCTCTGCTACATGCTTCTCCCTCACTATGGGCCCAGAATCAACAGAACCAAGGAATATGCACTGAAACTTCTGAAACTGTGAGCCCAAAAAACCTTCCCAACCTTAAGTTGTTTGGTCCCTAAAATGCAAAGGTAACTAATACATGTACCTATGGCTGCTATATTTTTTCCACGGTTTCAATATAGTATCAAATTATGTGAATTGTTCAGCAACTTTTATTTGTAAATGTTTGGGATTGTTTTCACATTACAAACAAGGATTTAAAGCATGCCCCTTGCACAAGTCTTGTTTTTCTACATGAAGCTGCTAAAAATATTTTTGCAGGAGCATTCATGATGTAATTCCGCTATTTCCCTCTCTGATTTGAGATACTACCATTACAATGCACTAAGTTCCCATTGGGTATGTGATAGGACTTTTCCATCCATTGAATTCTGCTAAGAGTGAAAACTCATTTTAACTGTCACAGCTTTATAATGGGCCTTGCCATCTGGTGGAGCAATTTGTTCTTTCTCAATCTCTTTTGATATATTCTTCCATATAAATTTTATAATTAGCTCCTTGACTTCCCTTAACAATATTGAGATTCTAGCCTATCTTCCCGTACAATGATAGTGTGCCAACAGAAATGAAAATGACACATATTGAGGTTCTGATTGAGATTTCATTCTATTCACCAGGTGCCGGTGACTCACACCTGTGATCTTAGCTACCTGGGAGACTAAGATTGGGAGGAGTGTGGTTCTAGCCCAACGCAGGCAAACAGTTCACAAAACCCCACCTCCAAAATAACCAGAGCAAAATGGACTGGTGATATGGCTCAAGTGATAGAGCATCTGCTTTTCAAGCATGAAGTCCTGAGTTCAAACCCAGTCCCACTAAAACAAAAGTCATTCCATTCATAGATTAATCTGGGGCATATTAATACCTTTATAATATTGAGCCTTTTATTCCGTGAATACGATAATTGCTCTCTATTTGTTGAAGACTTACTTTTGTAATGGCCTTATGCAATTCTTACTTGGATTATCCCTCTGTATTTCCATTTTTTGTTGCTGTAGTGATTGGGATCACTTTGTTATAATTTCTTGTTTGACAGGTTTGTGAGAGTAAATGTTGATCTTATTTCTAAGCCACTTTAAACTCTTCTTTGTTCTAATGCTTTCTCCTCCATTGAACCCATGTTGCTGTGGCCACTGTTGCATCTTTGCCCTATCACCTTTGCCAATTTCTTCTTACCACTGAACACCAGTAACATTTGTTTTCATTCAAGACCCTAGCTCTTCAGGTAACTTGGAACCTAGGCTTCAAAAATGAAAAGTTAAAATAAAAACTGGCACATTTAATTTTAATACAGTGTTAGTTTGAAGTTCTGTGAAGCAATGTAACATTACATACTGACAACCTTGAACAAATTTCCTAATGCTGAGATCCAAAATGGTTGCTTGGCTAATTTGAGTGTGTTTATGTGGGAGGCTGAGGCAGTGGAAGTAGGCCTTGATGTGAGCACAGCTATGTGAAGGGCCTCTTGGCTGATAGGCACAGACCCAGTCCAGGGGAGGCAAGGTTCAGCAAGGCTGTCTTGCAAGAAAAACAGGACACACTGACCTGGTCAGGATAGTCTATACTAAGTAACAGCATACCACAACTTCTCTTTTCCTGCTGCCTATGCGACTGGAGCCATGAGAACTCGACTTGTATTTCACCCCGCTTTCTCATACATGCTGTATAAATAAATGCTCTTGGAGGCAGAGGGGGTCACAGGCATCTCATCAGGAGTGTCGGACCCACCCAATCCCAGCTTTTCTTTATGTCTGTTTTGCGTCTTTTCTTAATACTCAGTAGCCCCCAGTCAGGTCAACGGACCTACTCACGCTGGCCATGAGATGTTTATAAACTCTTAACTACAGAATCATGTCTATTGGTCATGTCTTATTACACAACATTTAAAATACTTTAGATGTCAGTTTAGAAATATTATTACGCCGTAAGATTTTACATAGTAATTTTATCTAGTCTTCACTTGCATCTTCAAAAGCAGTGACATCCCTGAAGTGGCTCCACATTTTTTGCAGCACAGCACATCACCTTTACTTCTTAGATAATACATTATTGCATCCATGAATGATACAGCCTCTGGAAATTTAATTCCCCAAGTATCCTATGTAATAACTTTAAGGTCTTTTCTTCTTCATGCAGTAGTCAGTCTATTTATTATCTCCACAGTGTAATGACTTGATGCATTTTTAATGTAAACTTTATCAAAATATAACACATATAGAAAAATGTGTTTTTGGGCTGATGAATTTTCAAATTGGGCATACTCATGTAACAGCAACCCAGAAAGAGAACTCCACCAGTATTCTAAAGGCCCTCTCATGCCATCCTCCAACACCCTTTCTTGGACTCCACATCTCCCCTTGCTATAAGTTACACTGTCCTGACTTGACACCATAAATGAGTTTGCCTTATATAAAATGGTACCAAGTAATTTATACAGAAAATTATTGTCTGGATTCTTTTCACTGTGGATTGTGCTAGATATTCCTTTGTTGCTGCATCTAGGTGTAGTGTGCTTATTTTCATGTATGTAGAATACTCATCATATGAGTAACCATTCTATTGTACTTGGACATTCACTCTATTTCCAGATGTTTGGCTATTATGGATATTGCTGCTCTAGTCACCTCGTATAGGCCTTATATGCACGTGTCTGTTGGTTACAGCCTGGAGTGGAATTGTTGTGTGGGGACATGCATGCATCCATTCAACCTCAGCAGACATCTCACTTTCCCCAGCTGTGAAAGTTCAGGTCACTGGGTCTTGCCAACACTTGGGATTTTCTGCAGTCTTAGGTTTAGCCAGTCAGCTGAGTATGTAGCAGTGTATGCTTGTAATTTTCATTTGCATTTCCCATCTTATGAAGTTAAGCACATTTTCATGTGCTATTTGTCCTATTTTGTGAAGTAACCATTTGATTTTTTTGGACCATTTTCTATTGGTTTATCCATTTTTGTTTTATGAACTCATGGCAGGTCTTTATACATCCTGATAGAATCTGTCAGATAAGCATGTTGCAAGCAGCCTATGCATTTTGTGACTTGTCCTTTTATTCTTAATGGTGGCTCACTGTACTGCACTGCTTCTCAAAGTGAAAGATGGAATAAACATCTAATATAACCCATGAAATCTAAGATTCCCTTGCCTGCTTCTTTATCTGATTATGTCGAGATGACTTCGAGAAGCACCCAAAATTAGTACTGAGAAGTTAGTTTTAGATTATCTGTTTTCTACAGTAAAGTCATTGAGATGGATTCTTATAATCTGAGAAGAAATATAGTGGGCCTCACTCAATCAGTAAGAAGGCATTAAAAGCAAGACCAGGGCTTCCTTAGGAAAGGAGGCATTCTGCCTGTGGACAGCAGCTTGAGCTCATGCCTGGAGGTCCCTCCTGGTTGTGCTCTTCCCTTCCCTTCCTGAATACTATTTGGTATTTACCAAGAGACTGATTGCTTTTCTTGGTGAACTCACCAAGTTAAATTTTTGCCTCTGACTAAAGAAAAATATTTGTTTATAGTAACAGAATTTGCAAGTCTCCATTTTCAGATTGAATCTTACTATAAAATTATTGAAAGTTTTGACATACCTCAAAATCAATGTTCTCCAATGTATTCAGCTCAAAAATTAAGAAAAATCATTCAGCTGAAGTTTAGGAAGCCTGACTTGTAATCTTAGCTTTCCCACAGATTGCTGTGTAATGATGACTAATCTTAGCTTTCCCACAGATTGCAGTATAATGATGACTAATCTTAATTGTCCCACAGATTGCTGTGTAATGATGAGGCAGTCACTTAACTTTCTGAGCCTACTTCCTTGTTCTATAGTTAACTACCAGGTATTATATCAAGTACTTGCTAGACACTATAGATAACAATGGACATGACAAAGACAGTCCATACCTTGAGAAGTTCAAAGTCTGGAAATGAGAAGTTGGGCTAACTTACCTTTAAAATCCTTTTTCTCAGATTTAGCATTTCATAATTTTAATAGGATTATATCCATATATTGTGACCTGAGGTTAATACAACAAGGATTCCCAAATGACACTGAAAAAACTGTAAGTTAATAAATATTTCCTATGTAAACACTGGCAAAATAACTTTTTAAGTCAGAAGGAGATTTTATATATTTATTCAGAAGGTGATTCAACTGTAGAAGGAAGTGCTTTTAGCTTTATGAAATCCAATGTTTTGAAATCTTTTTCTCTTGGCAGTTTGGTTTATTACAACTTTTGTAATCCCGAAGAGATTCTCTTGTCTGAAGTTCTTCATGCATTCAGGTATTTTGCATGATGTCTGATGTGGTCAGTAATAAAGGTTGCAATGAAGTAGTAGTTATGATCATAACCCTAGAAGACCAAAAACAGAGATGATAAGATACTTGTCTACCACTCAGAAACCTCAATATTACAGCCATTAATTGTATCTCTCTTGTCATTTAATTTGCCAGAGAATAAAGTATTGCAATATAAGCAAGGTTTAATTAAATCAAAGTTGTCATACTTAATACTTTAACATTGAAACTGCAGAATAAAAGACCAGCAAAAATATAGTTAAGCATGTACACTGTTGTTTCTAAATGTTGCCATTAATATACAAAGAAAAGAAATGACACATTAACTAAATATGCAGTCATATTGACAAGGATTAAAAGAATTAGAATGAAGAAAGCCTAGAAACACAGGCAAGAAATTTTAACTCAGAAAAGCAGAATGCTGATATCAATAAAATAGTGACTGAAAATACTGGCACACACAAAAAATACAGAGAAAGAACACAAAAATGCCTAAAGCTGTATCATTATTTAGGCACACAGCCTAAACACAGCCATCACAAATCATGTTAAGAATCCTACTTCCTACTTCATTTGAGAAGTTTTCTGGTCTGGATGTGAATCTGACAGGAGGGTGTCAAGACCAACATTGAACCTTGGAATTACTTGTTTTGCAAGATAATGATAAGAGTTTTCCCAGCTAATTAAATTAGAGCTAAAGAACAGTTTCTTACATGAAGAAAGATTTTAAAGAAAAACATTTCTTTCCCAATTCTTTTTTTTTTTTGGTGGTACTAGAGTTTGAACTCAGGGTTTTATACTTGCTAGGCATGCATTCTTTCATTCTCCACTCAACTCTTAAAAAGAAGCTGCTCCTGCAGCTCTGATGGACATTTATCTAACAGGCAGTGTTTTCCTACACATTTTCCAGACCCAATTAGAAAAATTCAAATCTGAATCCCCAGGTTAAGTCTCTTCACAGTACAAAGAAGACTTTTGAAGGGTTTCATCTATTCATTTAACAAGCAGTCTATGTGCTAGACATCTGCTTGGCATGATGAGTGAGAGAGCCCTGCATTTCTGGAACCGTCTGCCATGTTCTTACTCTTCTCTAGAAGGCAGGAGGAGAGGCCAAAACAGCCTCTGAATCTTCAAAAGGTCCTGAGACATGAGAAGAGAGGACAGCCTCTCTCTCTAGTCTCCTAGAAGGAAATACTACTTCTAGAAATTTCCAGTCTTAGGTCACTGAATTTTCTTCCCAACCAGGTAACTTTAATCACTAATGGTAGGATGTACTAACCTGACTCTTTCAGGCTAACTTTTGATCTCCATACATCAGCTATCAGAATTGTGCTGTTATTATTTTCAATTTATATTTCCTGAAGGCAAATATGAAAGGCTATATGAAATAAGTAAATATTCCCATGCATTAATTCCTCCCTCTCAAAACAAATTTTTTGACAACTGACAAAGTGTGAGTATAAATTGTGAATTTTTAACAAGCTAAAAAGAGGCAAAGGAATGAACTTAGGGAAATCATAAACATGACTGTAGTCATTTTCTTTTTCCCTTTTTAGACCACTTCTTTACACATACCCTGTCATTTTCAGCTTATTTATTTTTTCACAGCTCCTATTTCACCAAGAAGTACAGTTATACTATACTTATAATTAGATGATTAAAAAATTCTCAAAGGTAAGGTAATTTGAAGTTAATGGAAGTTGACTGAAAAAAACTCTGAAAGTGGCCTCTCTGGAGACACTGCTCAGACATGTCCATTAAGTTGTTGATTCAATTACAACAAGCCTAAATCTGCCTCAGACATGTAGTTCTCAATCTTATGACTTTTCTAGAAGAAAGATGAGTGAAAATTGTACTGAGTTCAATATTGTGATTGGTGATTTTAATACTTTCTTATAAGAATTGATGCTCTGTCTTGACTCCTCATAATAGAGCCAATCACAGTATTTTTCTTCACTGAATGGGATTATAGGTGTTTAAATAGGTTGATTTATCTTTTCCCTCTATCAGTGTCCTCTATGTTCTAACTCTAGGCTGTTGCAACAAACTCCAGAGATGTTCAGACTCTGTTGACAGGCAGAAACTTTGTCTATAGAAACAATAGAATTTCTTGGCACAGCATCATGAGTAGACAAGGCATTCAGCGTGGCTAATGCCATGAAGTTAAGATCATTTGGAAATAACGTGATTTGGTGCATCACTTATAACTACTGTTAGTATAGCTAAACAAGTATAATCAAATTGGAATTTGGATTTCTCAAGGTTTAGGCTGTCAGTCTAAAATGTAGTTGTGATTATAAATATTCAAATGAATCTAAAAAGTTCTATTACTTAAGGATAGATACTCAATGATCACAAGATATGCAGACACTGTGTACTAAAGATTTTGTTTATATTATGTCCTGCAGCTTATGAGCAGATTTTAAACAATCAAAGCAGAATAGGTGAGTAGTAGGTAGTCAAAAGCATTTTAGTCAAGGAAAATTAACAGCTAATTGCAATTCTATAATTGTCTTCAACCACTAGAAATTCCAAGTAGCACAACAGAGTAGTATAAAAGTCAAATAATACAGAATTGCAAGTGAAACCAACAATGCTTAGCTTCTGAGACTTGGATTGGTACAGAAAATGAAGCATAACAAAGGGAGGAGCTTGGCCTTATTCCACTGTTAACAGCTGTGCGTATGTAAAGAAAGTATATCCAGGAGATGAAGTGTATCACTCAAGCATTAAACTGCAGGTTTTCTACTGCTTGCCAATGGGGAGAAATTTGTACATATTCTTTGTCAAAGACTTTCCTATTTCTATCAAATTTGGTCTTGGATATCATGAACTTAATAGGAAGGCTTTCATTTCAAGTGTCTTAATGTAAGCAGATCTTACTTAATACTACTCTAAAATAAAGCTAGGACAAGTAGTATGGGAACTTGCTTTTTGATAGTTTTGCTATTTAGATCAAACTAAAGTTTCCTAGTACTTGCCTCTTGTAATCTTAAAACAACAGGGATTTTCTTTTCTGTACAGGCAGCAATGAAGTTATCAGGGAGTAGCTGTCCGTCTAAAAGAAACTCATCGTCTTTTCCTTGATCAATTAATATGTCTAGGTGAGAACCTGGATAGGACTTCACAAGATGGGTTGCATCGTAAGCCTGTAAAAAGAAAAACACTGAAAACGAAAATAAAATTGCCCAGACATACATTCTTAAGAATATACTAATATTAGATCCAAAAAGAAATTATAAGTTAGGTAAGGTGTTAGGCTGATCAAATCAGACATACCATTTTAAATTTAGTAATATGATTTTTTAGTTCTGCTAATTTCTAAGCAAAAATATAAATAAAACATTAGCAGAATAAAAGGTGCCTCAAAATATCTTTCATGATTCAAAGAAATTAGAAATTAGGGTTTTACAGTTGTTAGATAGTGGTGTCCCTTGGTATCTGTGGGGAAGTGGCACCAGCACTGCAAGGATAATGAAATCACAGATGCTCAAGTCCTGTACATGAAATGTCATAGTATTTGCATATAACCTGCAAACATCCTCCCAAATACATTAAATCATCTCTAGATCACTTACAATACCTAATACAACGTAAATGTGATGTAACAGTTGTCATACTGCACTGTCTACAAAATAGATAAGGAAAAAAGTCTGCATGTGTGTGGTACTGGCATAATTTTTTTAAAAATTCTGTTTTGTGCTTCAGTGTAGATGTAGAACCCACAGATAGGAAGGGTTAAAATATGTACACACTACTAGAGATAAAAAATTGTTTTCAAAAATAAAGAAAGTAGTATGGGATTTTGCTTTTTTATACTTTTGCTATTTAGATCAAGCTAAGGTCTAGTACTTGCCTCATAATCTAGAAACATTCAATTATTCTCTTAATTTGAGTGACTAAGAATACAGTATTTATGATATGTGCAGCATTTAAACAACTTTAACAGACTGAAGAATGAGTATGGACACAGTCATCCAGTACCTACCTTCCATTTACTTTCATCTGTTCCCAAATATCCAGTGAAGACTTTCTTGCCCCAAGAAGAGAGCACTGGGTTGCAGATTGGAGCAAATGCTGATACAGACTTCATAAACCAAAGAAATTTAAAAATAAGTTACATTTTGCTAAATCTAATATAAATATATTCACAATTTTCTTAAAAATTATGACTAGCCATGAAAACACTGTGGACAACAGATCTCAACTGTGGGCCTCTTCATAACGTATCTTTTGTGTACTCTATTAAGAGAACTAATACATGTAGACACTTAATGCAAAGCAATGCACTACAATTTAATTATGGTACTAACAGATGTGCATGTTCAGAGCTTCCACTTTTTTCCACTGAGAATAAATCTGTAGTAATATAAAACACTTCATGCCAACCTTAGTGAACTTGAAGATATTACTCAATCTGAAGCATCAGTTCTTTTCAACAGTGCCAAGAAAGCAGTGAGGAATGCTTTTATGTAGGACAGAATTTCTACTTCAATTTTGTATTCTATACAATGTTGTTTTTCACTGGGGAAAATATGGGATTTCTCTGCTTTAGAATACTTATCAATGTACATACTTACCAATAATGACTTAGTTTGTTTTGGTAGGGTACATTGTGGCATTTACAAAAGTTCTTACAATATATCAAATACATCATAGTTGAATTCACCCAAACTACTAGCATTTTTAAAGGACCAAAAATTTAAGTTTGCTTTTCTGCCTCAGACACAATAAATTGACTGCCTTATTATTTTTTTAAAACAGGAAAATAAAACCCTTTTGAAACCTATGAGAAATAGTTCATTTCTCAGTAGCTCACCTGAAATTTCTAAGAAGTCTCTCCTAAAGACAGCAAATGGATTCAACAAGTCTGAAGATAATTAAGGACTAGCCCATGGTTATAAAAACATAAGCAATCTTAAAATGATCATTGCTTTACCATACATTTCTTTCCTTTTTCAATTCTTGTAACGTAGTGCTCTGTGCATATAACACTACAGACAAAGTATGGCACTCTCGTATGACGGTTATTCAAACCTGGATCATTTACACAAAAAAATGTCAACCTATAAGGCATCAAATAAATATTCTGAAAGGCTGAGTGGTGTTTTTCATTCAAACCGCATTTCAATTTTCATTATAGGTCTTAGGAACACAGAATTCTTAAACTTCTACAAAGCGTGACCATCTTTTACCTCAGAAAATCAAATTCGGATAGAGTGTATGATATGTTTGAAATATTGTAAGAACTTTTATAAGTGCCACAATCTACCCCCAGCACAACAATAAAAAAAATCAAATTCAACCGTAGAAAGAGATTTCTAGTAAAAATAAAGATAAATGATAAGATAGTGGGCCAACGATATTAATATAGAATATCTGCTTGGTGCCAGTGACCCCATGCTTTTAATCCTAGCAACTTGGGGGACGGAGACCAGGAGCACCATTCAAGGCCAGCCTGGACAAAATGTTCACACGACTCCATCTTAACCAACAGCTGGGTGTGGTGGCATCTGTCATCTCAAGATACAAGGGAGGCAGAGATAAAGAGGACTGGGGTTCCAGGCCAGCCCAGGTAAAAAGTGTGTCAAACTTCCATTCTCCAGGAAAAAAGCTGGGCATGGTGGCAGGCACCTGTCTTTCCAGTATAGTGGAAGAACAAAATAGGAGGATCGTGGTCCAGGCCAGTCTGGGCAAAAAGTGAGACCTTATCTCCAAAATAACCAGAGCACAAAAGACTGGAGGTGTGGCTCCAGTGGTAGAGTGCCAGCCTAGCAGCCTGGAGCCCTGAGTTCAAACAACAGTGCCACAAAAAAAAAAAAAAAAAAAAAAAAAAAAGCCTAGAAAGCGGAAGAAACATGGTAAAAATTTGTTTGAAAAAAGCAATGGAAAAGATAAACAACATTTTATAATGCTTCTAATAGGCCAAAAAGAAAACACTGATAGAATTTCTGTGCTTCTGATTCTGTAGTACATATATCATATAATCAAAGTGAATGCCTTCTTGTCAACCTCCTGAAATACCCAACCCTAGAAGAGTTTAGTTCTGATTCTGAAACAACAATATCATAATTTCAATCTAAGGTCTTAACATTATAATATTCAAGAGAAATATTTATCACTAGGAGCTTGGGTAATCTTACTTTGTATTTTCCAGGATTTTTCAAAGCACAAATCAGAGCTCCATGGCCTCCCATCGAGTGGCCAAAAATAGACATCCTTTGGGGGTCCACTGGAAAATGGGCATTTATGAGTTGGGGAAGCTAGAAAGAATTTTGTAGTATAATAAAAGATACAAGAGAAAGTAAGTTTAGAATTGTTCTAAATTATATACAATAATTGCACAATCAGTACTTACAAATTAAATGGTATAAACTAATAGAGAAGAAAAGAAAGAAAAACCTCAGGTAGGCAATGGTTATTAATACATCACTGAAAATATATGGTACAAACTTTTTTGTTTTGTTTTGTCTTGTTTTCTGTGGTATTGGGGCTTGAACTCAGGGCCTACAACTTGAGCCGCTCCACCAGCCCTTTTATGTGATGGGTTTTTTGAGAAAGGGTCTCACGAACTGCTGTCCTGAGCTGGCTTTGAACTCTGATCTCCTGATCTCTGTCTCCTGAATATGGTACAAATTTCTTAAAAAGCAAGTTGAGGAAGTTAGGAAGATGATGCAAACTCTGCAAAAAGTGTCAAGTTTTGACCTGGTAATTTCACTTCTTAGAATCTGTAATAAGGGAAAAGTACAGAAGGGGGGACTATGCACATAGATAATGTAGTAATGTTTGATATGGTAAAATATATATAAAACATAAATAGATTATGACAGAATATACAATTGCTGAAATTAGAATATTTGGAGATACCTATTTTATACAACTGAAATAAAGGACAAGATTAAAAAAGTTTTATAATTAGGTTAAAATTAGTGAAAGAAACAAGTATTGGCTGGGTATGGTGGTGCATTTCTGTAATTCTAGCACTTGGGACACTGAGGCAGGAGGATCATGAGTTTGAGGTCACTCTGGGCTGCAGGGCAATTGTGAGGCCAGCATGGGCTACACAGTGAGACCCTGTCTCAAATACAAATACAGAAATGAAAACTTAAAAGTCTGGAATATACCAAAACATAATTGTTCCCTAGGGTGAGGGTATGGCTCAGTGGTAGGATTCTTGCTTACCATGTGTTAGGCCCTGGGTTTAAACCCTAGTACAATAAATAAATAAATAAATAAATACACAAACAAATAAATAAATAGAAGAGTTGGAGTGGTTGGAATTTTAATTATTGGATCTAAGTTTTTATGATATATATAATAAAATCATAAATGCATAAAAATGCACAAGCTACACATCAATATTATTGATAGAAGAATGTTTTACCACTTGTCCTTTCTAATTATGTGTTGCTTTGTCACTACAAAATATAGCTGAGTCACCCAGCTGTCAGGAAATGAACTGTTGTTTAATACACTATTTTCTTTGATATTCTGGGCAGTATGCACAGGTTGCAAAATAATTACTAAAATACTTAAATGTATATTTGATGTTAGCAGCAGCAAATAAACTAATACTAGCAAAATTTTAGGATCTTCACAAAGATGCTTATAAAAATGTACAAAATAGATTCTCCAATACCATAGCACAGTTTAAAATTCTCAGGACTGAAAGGACTTTGTGCCTAAAATCAAACTCTTGGCAGCCATCAGTTAATAATTACAATACAAATTAAATTACCTCCTCTGTCACGTAAGAGTACATTCTGTAGTTGGTTTTCCAAGGGTCTTCAGTGGCGTTCACATAAAACCCAGCGCCGGTGCCAAAGTCCCAGCTCTCATCCTCTCCTTTAATATTGCAGCCACCTGTAAAGGAAAAACCTGGTGATTTCATCTATTCGGTAATCGGTCCTCATGTTCAACGCCACACTTTTAGATGAGTGTACAAGTTCATCTGCACTAGAGCTGTCTGCCAAACACTGTGTGCTTTCTCCCTTTTGGGGTACACGGTGCAATTATACTTCCTGTCCCTTTTGTCCTTGAATGTGGCTAGCTTTGGTCAATGAGATGAGAGAGGGAATGAATGACCTTCCAACCTGGAGAATTCAGTTGCCAGGAAAAGGAACAAAGAAAGGAGCTTTATTGATTGATACAGTTCCTCCTAAGTATTCTGAATATATACCCTTCATTACTCTGTTACAAAGGACATGTCATCTCCGTCTTTCAGAGCTGTGTAGAGATCTCATCTCTATGTCCCTTCCTGACTACCAACACTTCTTTAACTCTCTTTATCACTGTGATTGCAGAAGGGAAGAGAGACACATATCTGCAGTCAATTCACTATCTTGAACTAAAGTTTCCTTATGTACTCTGGAATCACTCTAGCCTAGTGCATACATCACGGTGTTTTAATCATGATGGCACCTGAGAGGTTAAGAGACAATAGAAAAACTAGGACATGAATGTACATTCATCTGTATACTACACCAGTTTTATTTAGACTTGAAGATGGAGATCTTTAGAAAGGATCTCTGAAAAAGATACTTACGAGGGCTGGTGTCTGGAGCAATGACGACAAGGCCATGTTCTGAGGCAGCTCGATGAAAACCAGACTTCGTTATAAAATTTTGTTCTGTACAAGTTAAACCTAAAGATCAAAAGTTTTGTTATCTCATGCCAGAATTGATTATAAGCTTTAATTGTTTTATAATACAGGAGAATATGCTCACTTGTTTTACAAAAATTTTATTTTTGCATTAGAAATAATTTGAGTAAGATAAGAAAGTTTCTTTTTTTACAAAATTTACAACGGTATTAATCTAAGAACTTTTTTTTTTAAGCCACGTACCACTGGCTCATGCCTCTAATCGTAACTAGTTAGGAGGCAGAGATCATGAGGATTGTGGTTCAAAGTCAGCTGGGGGAAATAGTTCGAAAGACCCTACCTATCTTGAAAAAACTCATCAGAAAAAAAGAGGCTGGTGGAGTGGCTGAAGGTATAAGCCCTGAGTTGAAGGCCCCGTATGGAAGGAAGAAAAAAAAAAAGCCAAAATCCTATCTTTTAAAAATTCTTTTATTTTATATTTTTATTAGTTTTTAAACTGATATATAAAAGCATAAAAGGTGTACATATGAAAGTGGTGCCATTTTAATCTATATATTCATTGTGTAATGTTTCAATCAGCTTAAATGCCATTTCATATTAGGAAATTGAGCATCCGCAGAGTTTGGTACACAGGTGAGGAAGGGGATGTCATGGAAATGATACCTGTGCGGAATAAGGGAAGTACGGCACTATGGCCCACTCTGTACCTGGCTCTTAGGCAGCCACTAACACCAAAACTGCTAAGAACTGTCTTAGGTTAAATGATCCTGTAATTATGCTTTCTAAGTAGCTGAAGTTTAAATTACTGTAATTCTTTAGACTGGATGATTTGGGAATCCAGCAATATTGTTAAACGGCAATATAGGGCAGACGGTCAATATTAAAACAACCCCAGCAGGGTGTTAGCAAACATGAGTCTTTGTATTCTTCACTGAACAAGAGAAGAATGATGACCAGGTACCTTCCTTAAATTCAGTTTTAGCACATGTTGTCATTTTTCCTATAGCTGTACTTTTCAGTCATGTGATAAAGAGATGACGAAATTATCTTACCAGATGTACCTAAGACTACAGCGATGGGAGAAGGGCCTTGAGCGAGCGATAATGCTTGAGCTAAACACCACCTCACATAAGTTTTCAGTGGTCAGTGCAACATATCCTAATTCGTGGGTAATTAGCAACATGGAAGCTTATGAATAGGCATGGTGCAATATGAACTATAAAACACACTTAACATTGCTAATTATGTATAACCTCAAGACCCCTGAAGTAGTTGCCCATAAATGTGTTAAATTAATAACTTCCTCTAGGACATGAAGTTACAAATATCATTACAGGAGTGTATGATTAAATTGATAGGGTATGTAGTTATTAATGAAACCTACTTTACTCAGGTAAGTGCTCGATTTAATGACTGCTAGAATATTTTCAGTTATGCAACCATCACCACTAATTTTAGAACATTTTCATCGCTCAAAAGAAACCTCATTCATTAGTAATTACACCCTGGTTATCCCAATCCCCTCCCTGACCTCCAGTCTACTGTCTGTCTCTATGAATCTGCCTATTCTGGGCACTTATACAAATGGAATATGTAGTCTTTTCAAAATGGTTTGTTCCACTTAGCATAATGTTTTCAAGGTTCATCCATGTTGTAGCATGTATGATGACTTCATTATTTTTTTGTTGCTTAGTATTATTCTATTGAAAAATGAAAAAAACTACAAAATAACTTACTATTCTATGGATATACCACATTTCTTGTGGTATCATTTTATCAGAAGAGGTCATCTTCTGGAGGACATCTAGTTTGTTTCCACTTTTTGACAATCACAAGGTGCTACAGACATTGATGTGTTTTTGTGCAGACATATGTTTTCTTAGGTATACAGGGAACTAAGAACTATTCTGAAAGTCACCGTGACTTGGGAATGATAGGAATTACCATATAGGGGCTAACTTTGAAGACTTTAGTTTGGATTTCAGCTAATTTATCATTTTTAACAAGATAACAATTGATGTAACCTTTTTGCCATTGTTCTCCTTCAACTTACTGGAAAATAAACATTGTGGAATTCTTTCATCATCATTTCTCAAATTCACTAGCCAGGCAATCTTACCTTTTCTCAGAAAACCAGATTTAATTCCCAGGATTTACCTGTTCTTCAGCATCTCCCTAAGCAAACTGTCCTGTCATTTGATGTAAACTAACAAAAATCCTGTATTTAATACTCATAAAGCTTAGATAATCCATTTCAATTCTGGTCAGGAATTTAAGGTCTGATTATTACAGTACCCATGACAAAATCTTTAGTCAAAATAAATGACTTTAATAGCACTCACCAGAAATAAAATACAAAAAGGGGCAAAGACTGAACATAGGTCTGGACTGTGAGTCAGAAAACTTGTTCATAGGCATTTATTTAGCTACTCAGCATCTCAGTTTTCATTCTATAGATCACTTGATTTCTAAGATTATCTTTAGCTATACATGTTATGTTTTCTAAAACAATTAAAATTTAATTTTTTCGTGGATGTTTCTTACAATATCTAATTCTCTCCTGGTAAAATTCGTGTTCTTCATTTGTCACAGAAATACTTTATTAAGTTAAAATCACACTTAATAAAAGTTACATACTTAACTTTGACCTTATAAAGTGAAATATTTATTTTCATTTTCAAAGACTGGTATTAGGGCTTATCCTTGATGATACATTCTTAAGGAAGATTTAGTGAATCAATGTTATCAGAACTAATTTTAAGGAAACAAAATAACAGTTCATTACACAAATAAAAAATTTGGTTGCTTTAACTCTCAGTGTAATATTTGCTTCCAAAAGTGTCCTGAAAGAAAAGTTAGCATATTGGCTCATTTGGCTCCTGTCAAAGTCTTACTCTCCCACATTCTACTCTGCAGTCTGATTAAGAATTCTAATCACTGAAGAAGAATTAGTGTTCTCTAAGACTTTCCAGATTGCTACCAAAGATGCTCTATTGAGTCCAATTAAGATAGTATAGAGGATACTGTAGGAAGTTCTTGTCTGTGGTTTCTAATTAGTGTATCACAGTACCCTGCCTTCATCTAAAATTGTCCCATTTGACTAGTAAACTCTCTACAAACTCAAAAATGCTTGGGCAAGTATAAATTAAGTAAATAAATTTTCCAAGTCCTTGCCATTGAGTACAGAATTTTATATCCTCTGCTATGTCACTTAGTCTAATTGAAAAGGTGAAATAAATAGAATTTCATAGGTCTGAAATTAGTTTCAAGATAATGTTTCAAAGCAGATTATGACAGGCCTCTACAAACTTTTACCAGTGGCTCAGAAAGCATACCAATAAAAGAAAATAAGCCAATTAAAAAGAAACAGAAATTCCTTCATAAAATTCAGTGTGTAATACTTACCAGACAGCCAATATAGTGCAGGGCACTTTTCAGTTTCTGCCTTTGGTGGTAGGTAGATAGCAAATTTCATTTTGCATTTCAGCTCAACACTACAATTTTAACAATGACCAAACCACAGCAAATATTAATGCTCTTTATTAATCAAGACAGAATAAAAAAATTAAGCATTATGTAAAATATAAAATATATAGTATAGTGTCAAAAAAGTGATCTAATGTCCAAAGTAAGTAATTCCACCAACATTTAAGGAATATACTTTATCCTTTGAAGAAAGAATGGAGCCAGTTCAGAACACTGATCCACTGACCAAGCCGAGCCTATGCTTTGCATGAAATATAGTCATCTGGAGCAGAATAAGTCAAGAAAAATAAATGTAATGCTCAATGTAGCACTTCTATTCTTACAAGAAAAAATGTTTCTATGTCCAAAGAAACAGAACAATAGCTTTGATGAAAATGAATTCCAACTATCTTAAATCCCATGTTTGTTCATGGGCACTGAAATGCACATCTTTAATTTGCTCTTTCATCATTAATATTTTGTCACAATCACAATGGTTACAACTAGCTAAGACAATCTTGATAAAAAAAAAAAACCTCAGTTATTTTCCCATGTAAACAGTAATTTATGCAACAATGACCTCTCATGGGCTTATTTACAAAATCACATAGATGTAAGTCAACTTACTGCTTCAGAACAAATAGCTATTCTTTCATTAGTTATGTGTGTACAGATAATTTGAAGTAAATGGAACTACAAACAGTGGATTCTTCTATAAGCCCTGTAAGAAACTACTTTTCCCTTACCCACAACTTTTCAATTCGTCACATTCAAGAGCATTTTACCTTTTATCATCTGATTCTTCTGTTACTTAGCACCACATCTAAATAACATCCTTTCACTGCTGTTTCTTAATTTTTTTCAGTTTCAGTTTTTATCTATTTCCCATTACGGCAGATTTTAGTTAACTTACCACCTTGCCTTTGCATTCTGTACCTTAAGACCTTTTCTAAGCTAGATGAGGAGGCACACAACTTAATCCCTGCACTTGGGAAGTTAAGCAGGAAGACTGAGAGTTCGGGGCTGTCTGGGCTATGTGGGGAGACCCTGTGTTAAAAAAAAAAAAAGAAAAAAAACAACCTTTCCTGTTCACTTAAAAATTTCTTAAAAGCAATAAATGCTCAAAAAAAAAAAAAAAAAAGAGAGAGAGAGAGAAATCTACAAAATAAGTGGCAGAGAAAAACTGTCAACAGGGTAGATCCCATGTGAAGTGTTCTTACAAATGGTTTTTGTTTAAAAGTCCTCTCTCCAGCAGTTGTGGAACAAATCAGGTCTGAAGCAATTCAAACAATAGTATGATTAACACCTACTTAAGCAAGCTTCTCAAACTTCTGTCCCTCTCAGGTCATTAGGACTTTGCTCATTACCAAGGAACAGAATCTCAACCATAGGGTTTGCTATGGCCATTCTGTTTTATCACTAATTCAACACCAAACTCCCCTCTCATCCAGTTATATAAATTTCCTTTCAAATAGTCAATTGCATAGATTTCACTTTCTTAAAAAAATTGAGGACAATGAGGGGATGGATATGATCCAAACACATGATATACATGATTGAAAATATCATAATGAAGCCTATTATTTTGTACAAAAAAAAAAGACTTTTAAAATCTCACCAAACCAATATGGTCCAACAGAACTTTCTACAATGATAAAAATGTCCCATACCTGCATTCTCAATACAGCAGCTTCCAGTCCCTGTAGCTAACCACTGAGCTTCTGAAGTGTGGCCAGAAGACTGAATGTTAGATGCATAATTAGTTTAACTGGAATGGGTGCATGTGACTACTGGCTATTGTTGTCTTCTGACTTTCTGATATGCTGCCTTAGCATCACCACGCTCATCTGGAAATTCCTTCCCTTCTGATCCTCTTTCCTATCACATGTACTCAGCTCTCTTGCTTTTCAGTCCCTCATTTTGGTGAAGCACAAATGGTCCACATTTGGTCCAGTTGCCTGTATAAGAGCTGCATGGGAAATACACGTATGTATTCAAAAATGTCTTCATCTTATTGTGAACACGTAAGTGACGTGACAGGCCTGGAAGCTATCCTTCAGGAGTTTGAAGGCAATGCCACTGCCTTCTTGATTCTGGTATTGTCCACGAGCTAACCTGTATCTTTGAAGATTCTTAATTTCTTAATACATTTCTTCCCTCTGGATGTTTGGGAATTTTGTCTTTGCTGTCAATGCACTTGCTTCAGTGTTGCCGGTGTATTTTCATCTATTATGCTGGACCACTTTTTCAGACTAGCAATTTAAACCATTCACTTTAAGAATTCAAGATTTCTTTATCTTTTATAGCCACATCTGTTTATTTTTCAAAACTCCTAATAGATAATGGGCTTCCTGGACTAGTCCTCTAATTTTATCTTTTCTCCCTAATCTCCCATTTTGGTCTTGTCCTACTTTCTAGGAAGCTCAATTTTATCAATGAATCTTTCTAAGGAGTGTTGTTATTTCTACTATCAAATTTTAAATTTCTGGGCTCTGTTTTGTTCTTCAATATTTTTAATATCATTTTCCCGATGTCAGAAGTCAGTATCATCTCCTATGCCTTGGACAGTATCAGTAGTACATGGGTTTGTTTGTTTGTTTGTTTTTTTATTATTCATATGTGCATACAATGCTTGGGTCATTTCTCCCCCCTTCCCCAACTCCCTCCCTTACCACCCACTCCACCCCCTCCCTCTCCCCCCCACCCCCTTGATACCCGGCAGAAACTATTTTGCCCTTATCTCTAATTTTGTTGTAGAGAGAGTATAAGCCATAATAGGAAGGAACAAGGATTTTTGCTAGTTGAGATAAGGATACAGGGAGTTGACTCACATTGATTTCCTGTGCGTGGGTGTTACCTTCTAGGTTAATTCTTCTTGTTCTAACCTTTTCTCTAGTTCCTGGTCCCCTTCTCCCATTGGCCTCAGTTGCTTTTAAGGTATCTGCTTTAGTTTCTCTGTGTTGAGGGCAACAAATGCTAGCTAATTTTTTAGGTGTCTTACCTATCCTCATATCTCCCTTGTGTGCTCTCGCTTTTATCTTGTGATGAAAGTTCAATCCCCTTGTTGTGTTTGTCCTTGATCTAATGTCCGCATATGAGGGAGAACATACGATTTTTGGTCTTTTGAGCCATTCTGAGGCTAACCTCACTCAGAATGATGTTCTCCAATTCCATCCATTTACCAGTGAATGATAACATTTCATTCTTCATAACTGCATAAAATTCCATTGTGTATAGATACCACATTTTCTTAATCCATTCGTCAGTAGTGGGGCATCTTGACTGTTTCCATAACTTGGCTATTGTGAATAGTGCTGCAATAAACATGGGTGTGCAGGTTCCTCTGGAGTAACCTGTGTAACAGTGTTTGTTTGTTTTTCTGATTGGCAGTCCAGGGGTTTCAACTCAGGGCTTCACACTTGATAGGCAGGCTCTCCTGCTTTGGTTGAAGCACACCCCCAGGCCAACAGCAGTACTTCTGAAGTTTATCTCCTTCAGTCTGTTTCCTTCAATGCTTTTCTGCCATAAGTATATGTGTTTTGAATTTGAGGAGTCACATGAGTGTCTAGAGCTCTTTAGCCACCTACTCCTATTTAAGAGCGGAACACTAAAAATGTGACTGAAAACAGTGTGCCTGGTAGGGATGTCAGTCATTTCTTCACTGTAGAATGATATCTGGCTGGGCTATTTTGTTTGCAAAATAAAGAAGAGACCTCTTCTTTTAGAGTAGTCAAATTCCCAAAGAAAACTCTTCTAAAAGGTTATAAATTTAATTCCCCATGTTCTGGAAACAAATGGAAGAAATTCAGTGTACCAGTATTTGCTTACTGTACTTACATTACTACACTTCCCATCAAGTACACCTTCACTAAAGAATAAACCTCCAATCATTGCCCAGAACTGGGGAAAGGTAGCATCCTGTATACAAAGAATGATGGGATAATATGGAATTTGTTTTTAAAATAAACTTTTGACTAATTGCTTTTTACTGAGTTCCAATTTATCTTTCCCAGGTGTACTTGATAGCTTCATTTCCTAAGGCTGCATTTAACTGTCACTTTTCAGCTTTCTCTTGCTGATGTTTAGGATTTAGGTCTCTAAGCTTTGCTGTAGGTAGTGCCCTGTCCACCTGTATTCCTGTTTCTAAACTGCTGTGATTAGCTGCTGACCCCTGCTTCTTTTTTTTTTTTTTTTTTTTACTTTTCATAATATTTTTATTAATATTCAAAGTAATTGGCTATAAGTTTTTGTAATACAAAATCTAATAAGAAGGATGGAATTAATTTAGGGGGACATGGGGTGTTATAATAGTTTCATAGGGCCTTTATAACAAAGTACCAAAACTGCGAAGCTCAGAACAGATTTATTCTTTGGTCTGGAAACTAGAAGTTTGAAATCAAGGTGGACTTCTTTCTGCAATGCTGGGTAGAGTCCTTCCTTGCTTCCTCCTAGTTTCTGTGGTGGCCAGCAATCATTGGCATTCCTTGACTTGTGTCTGCATCACTCCTGTCTTTGCCTGTATCATCACCTGGTGTTGATGACATGGAGTGTGGTCTGTCTTCACCGTCTTCTCTCTTGTAAGAAAGGGCCTAACCTTTCTTGACATCATCTTAACTAGTTCTGTATGCAACAGTTCTGTTTCCAAAGGTCATATTCTGAGGTATTTCAGCATATCTTTTTGGGGAGGACACCATTCAATCAATAACAGGGAGATACTGTTTTGCTTAATTGGAGTTCAAAGCCGGGTGCTGGTGGCTCATGCCTGTATTCTCAGATAACATGGGAGGCTGAGATTGGAAGGATCAGGTTCATGGCCAGCCCAGGCAAATAGTTCATAAGACCCCATCTCTATAAAAATAACCAAAGCAAAATGGCAGAAGGCATGTCTCAAGTGGTACAGTGCCTGCTTTGAAAGTAGGATGGCCTGAGTTCAAACCCCAGAACCACACACACACACACACACACAAAAACTGGAGTTCAGGATTAGTGTTTCTTATCAGATAGGTCACAGATGTTCATCATAGCTCTAGGGCCATATATGCAAAGGTCATGAATTGAATTTGGCCTATGAGCCCTTGGTTGATACATAGATACATAGGTATTAAGAATAATAATAATAGAAAGAAATGGATAATAATATTGAAGGTAGTTTTACTTGCAGGATGTGACCCCTGCTTCTTCATGCCTTTCTCTGTGTGTTTGTGTGTGTGTGTGTGTGTGTGTGAGCCGTCTTTACTCAATGTATGTCAGTCAGATTTGGGGAAGCAACAGAGGCAAATGCAGGCATTTAGTAAGTTGCCTTCTTTATCAAGGCCAGGTGTCTTTTACATTAAAAAATTCTCAAGAAAGATGTTCTCAGAATTTTAGTGGCAATATAGACCTTTTCACAACGTTTTAGAAGGCCATCAAGTCAAAGCTTGAAGATAGTCTTTGTTCAGGCTCCTCTTCAACTCATAAGTCCAGTGCTTAGCCAATTAAGTTGGTGAAATTGTCAAATAGAAGGTGAAAGAGAGAGAGAGACATACACAGAGAGAAACAGGCAGGTCTAAAAGTAAAATGTTATACCACTATGTAAACAGTTATATAAAAAATTCAATAAAATTGATTGAGAGACATCTAAAATTATCTGTATCTTAATAGTTACCTGTTATGTTCAAAAACTTTCTGAAATCCTCCAAAGCACTTGTTTCTGGAAATCTGTTTCAGTGCCATTCTTCTCCTATTAGTGAAGATTAATCGCATTAATTTTTAAAGACTCAATTCTTGAAAACCTTGAAACAAAACTGTTTTTCAAATTATTTGACCATACACCTATTTTCTACCTAGAACTTTTTCTCACATGCCTGCTAAATAATATTAAGAGAATAATACTCACATTTGCTTTTGTTATTTATACTTCTTACTAGAATACATTAGTACTTTGTTATATTGTTACTAATTTATTAATAAGCTTTTAGTGATTGTTGTATATTATCCTAAATTTTTTTAAATCAGATCTTTTTTAAAGATCTGAAGTTATCAATTGGTAATTATAATTTATATATTATAATTTCAATACTGGGGTATTGAAACAAAAAGTTAAGATTTTATAAGAGGAGGAAGATGTGACAATTATTTTGATAATTACAGGTAACATCTTCGTGAAATAGGTTTTTTTTTTATATGTTAAAACAATCAAATTACTCATTCTTTGGGAGTTTTTGAGAAAAGGTAATACACAAATTTCAGAAAAATATATCTCCTTTTAAAACAAAAGAACAAGTAAACATATGCCTGTTAGTAGTAAATTAAAAGAACATCTTGTCAGGTCAGAAGTGGTGGCTCACACTTTTAATCCCAGATACTCCGAAAGTGGAGATGAGAGGATTGTGATTCGAGGACAGCCGGGGCCAAAAAACAAAGAGTCTGCTTCCAAAAAGAAGACAGGCCTAGTGGTTACACCTGTAACCCCAGCTATAGGGGAAAAGATGTAGGGGAATCATGGTCCCAGACTTTCCAGGCAAAATGCCAGATGCTATCTCAAAAGTAAGCTAAAGCAAAAAGGACTGGAGGTGTGGCTCAAGCACAAAGCATTGAGTTTAAACTCCAGTGTCACCAAGCAAACAAACATAACACATGGAGGGCTGGGGCATGGCTCAAGTGGTAGAATGATGGGTAAACAGTGGAAGGCCCTGAGTTCAAACCTCAGTACCTCAAAAAAAAAAGTAAATTAAATGGGAAAGTCATTTTTAGATTAAGTACTTGTTAAGCAAAGAGGAATTTGAACTGATTCTGATGTGTACAACTCAAGGATTTCCTTCCCACCCCATAGAGGCACAGCATTAAAATGTAAAATGCTAGGTTTTACAGAGGAAATGAAAGCTTCAGGCACCAGGAACAGGTAGTACCACTCTGGTGGCCTCTGTGAAACGTACCACTATATGTCCACCAGATTAAACTGCAGATTACTCTCATAAAGACATGTAATGACAATCTTAAAAGGCTAATTTTGGAAATGCCTTTGCAAAATCCTAAATGAGAACAGTTAAATCTCATCTTCAAGGAATCCTCTAGTAAGTCTAGATAATTAGTTTTACACTGGAAAATTCTCATTTGAACTCAGGGAGTCTGACACCAGAGTTCCTACTCTCAGTTGCCTGGTTGTACTGCCTCTCTACAGCCCTTAAGTACTTAAAAAAAAAGTACACTTCAAGGGTACTCGCAGGAGGGTAGGGTAAATGAAGAGGATAAAGGAGAGTGAATATGGTGACATATTTTTCTATACATCTATGAATACTGAACACTGAATCCTACTGAAGCCTTTAAGAAGGGGAATGGGAGAAAAGGCACAATAATGGAGGGGACGAACCAAACTGGGGTACATTGCTCACATGCATAGAAATATCACAATGAAACCCCCTGTATAACTACCACATACCAATAAAAATGTTTTAAAAACAAGAAAGTACATTCCAAGATTGACTAATGCTATGGGATTAGGGTATTACAATCACACACAGAGAAACTACCGTCTGTTAATATGTAATTTATGTTTTCAGTCTACAAAAGATTACTTCTTAAAAATGACAAACTGCCTATACGGTGTTATTATATATAAACCTCAGTTATTCATGATCCAGCTTTAAACAATAAAATCAGAGGCAGACACTGAATCATTTTTATATATATATGGGACCAAGGAATAAAATTTATTTGCTAAAGAACTCGACAAGGAATCTTTTTTTTTAATGCAAAGGGACTATGTCTGCTTTCTCAAAACGTGATACACTAAGCCTGTATCTGGTACAAAAGAGGAACTTAATAATTGTGTCTCTGTTTGAATGTTTGAATTTACAATGTGAAACATTAAAAACTTAGCTGGCCTTTTATTTGTATCATTCAAACTTTGTTATTCACTTTGTTATTATCCCACAAGTAGTCTCCTACCACTGCTCTTTGAATGTTCCTTAATTAAAACTCTAAACTAATACTTGTAGTAAAAGAAACATGAAAATGCTTTTTTTAAATTGGTAGAAGTCCTTAGAAATTGTTAGTCATTTTTATTTAATTATTAAATCAAAAATGACCCCAACAAAATTGGCGGTTCCCTATTGAGTTCTCAGTTCACTGTGCGACCCGAATTTTCAACTGAGTCCAGAGACGCGGTACCGCCCCACCCTCCCCGCACCGTCCGCACCCTGGTGCGCGCCCCCGACGCAGACGGTCACCGCTGTCCCCTGGCGCCACAGGTAGGGTGACATCTACTCCGCGCGCTGGGAAAAGCCGCACAGCGCGGCGGGCACCGCGGACAGCAGCGTCCCTGAAGGCAGCGCGCCCGGCGCTGGTCACGCGCGACCGGGAGCTCCGCGCCGAAATGCGGGGAGCGACGAGGTCCGGGCTCCCGGCCACGGCTTGGTGGCGCTAGGCCTGCAGATGCCCGCCCCGACCAGGCCCCTGCCCCAGCCCCACACAGGCCAAATACGACCCGGCTTAGGCTAGAACCCCATCTTACCTGGAGCAGCGGTGGAAGCGAGACAGAAGCCACCACAGGGGAAGAGCCAGGCTTCAACTTAGTCTTTTAGGACCCGGGCTGGCCACGCCCCTAATCCCACCCCCTCCAGTCCCACCCCCCCTTCGCGCCCAACCCTGGCCCGCCCTCCGTGGGCTCGCCCTTTTCCCCGCCCCCTGCCCACCCACCCTCCGTGTCCCCGCCCCCTGCCCACCTCCTTCTGTCGAGTGTCCCAAGAACGTTCCAGGAGAGGGCAGCAAGAGGCCGAGCCTTTAAGAAGCCGATGGCTGGTCCACTTAACTCAGGGAAAAGGTTCCTGTGTAACTCTTTACGGTCATTCAGACACCGGGGCTTCATTTCATGTCCTCACTTCCACCCCAGATCCTCTCTGTCCACCTACCTGGTGGAGTTACTTGGAATCTCCTGCAGATCCAATCTTCCCTCAGTAAAACACTGTGCAAATTGCTGATTAATGATCAACGACAGATCTCACTGACTTTCTGCCTCTTTCATTTAAACAAACTGTGAATGTACTTTGTCTTTTGAGAAAATCAAACACCACTACAAAGGGCTGTTTTCACCAGTGTCAGACGGGTTGTTCCTCCTGGCTTCGTGGCACAACGTGAGCATTTGCAAAGGGCCCCTAGGTCAGGTGCTGCCTGCACTTGCTCTTATTGTCAGTGGGCTTTTGAGCCAGGGCTCTACATTTTCGTTTTGCTCTAGGCCTGCAAATGATGTAGCTGAGCTTGCTGAAAGGACCACTAGGGGAAATGGCTTCTGGAAACTAGATTCAAAAAATTCTATTCTTTAAAAAATATTAGGAATCTGTATTATTATTTTGATTTGAAAGCAAACTGAAATTCAAAGGGAGGTTGACATTCTTGATAATGAAAATATAATAAAATGGGCAAATATTAAGTATCTAAATAAATAATACAAAAATGATTTGTAAACATGTGACTGAGGAGTTTGAATTGAGTAGGATGCAATCTTCGGAAGTCAATAAAGGGATGCAATGAAAATGAAAAATCTCAAGTCTACTTGATTCTGTGGATGAGGAAATTGTCTTAGACAGCCCAGCTGCTGTAACAGACTGGGTGGCTTAAGAGAAATTTATTCCATCTCATTCTGAAAGCTGGGAAGTCCAAGTTTAAGGAGCCAGCCAGCTCTGTTCCTGGTGTCTGCCTTATTCTTGGTTTTCAGGGGGACACCATTTTGTTATAACCTCACTTTTGGAAGGACTACAGGTCTGGTCTCTTCATCTTTTTATAAGGACATTAGTCTCACTGATGAAAACTCCATGCACCAGTCATAACTGTTTTCCAAAGTCCTCACCTCCATATGCTGTAAAATAAGTGATTCAGGCTTCAAAATAGGAGTTTTGGGGAGCACAAACATTCTGTCCATAGCAGACTAATTTTTGAGAGTGTAGAAAAGGTAGCACCCATGGAGAATGACATACTGAACATCAGATATGCACCTTGTAAAGTGTTATGGATTTTCCACAGACTAGGTCAGGCTTTCTCAATTTGGGGATTACTGGCATTTGGGCCAGAAAATGTTTGCTGTGGGCAATTGTCCTGAGCATCATAGTGACACTGGATTGCTGATCCTGAGTTCATGACTGCGCAAAGTCCATGATCGAAGACGCTGGACCAAGAATTAAGGAGTAAAGCAAGCACAAGACAGCAATGCTCACAGGGCAGGAATGGCTCAGGGAAAGCCAGATTCTCAGAATGAAGTACAGGGCTCTGCCTGGCTTAGGTCCAACTTTTCTATCATGAAACTTGCTACATTTGTGATTGCCTGTGCTGGGTCAACTTCCCACTGGACTCAGCCACCTTCCCAACCTCTTCTTTGTCGAAAAGCACATTCTGAGAGGGTCTGGTCAGCTCATCCAGGCCTTGGCACTGCCACGTACATCTTGCAGCTGCATTTTGTGAGAGGTCTATGATTTCTCCGTGAAGCCTGTTGTTCTGCACGCCCCTTTAGATGTTTCCCTCATCAAAATGCAGGTATCTCTGTCATTGTTCCCTACAGGAGGATGTTTAGTAACATCCGGGTCTCTACCAACTAGAAGCCAGTAGCATCCATGTAGATGCACTAGCTCTCCAACGAGCTTCAGTCCCCAAATGTCTCTAGACATTGCCAATGGTGACAAGTAAAATGGAGATTCAGGATTGAAATCTAAGTGGCCTGATGGGAAAACACATGCCTAACCTGTAAAATAAGTGAATCTGAGGCCAGGTCTACCAACATACATTTTTAAGAATCATATCGTGCTTCTCTTATGTGGAATGTCAGTGGAATTGTACTGTGGAAAAATTTATGGGTCTCAGATTTTGTTTTCATTTCTGGAAGATCAGTCAGAATGAATTCTAAGGTAAAGTATGGGATACAGGTCATGCCTAGAGCATGTCCACCAGAACGTTCTGTGATAATGGAAATGGTCCCTGTCTGATCTCTCCAATACAGCAGCCATTAGCAGTAATGATTCCTGGCACAGAGTAAACAAAAAACACAGTGTGTCTGCACTGTCAGTGATTGACGACAGTGCCTTTCCTATTGGAATTACTGCTAACTTTAATCATTCTAATTTTTCATTCATAAGACTATTGTTCATTTTTTATGCCAAGCTGAGGGCATAAGTGGGGGACAGAATCACTGTGAAAGTCAGTATGCCAAGAGCCTATTCCTCAGAAAAGTGAGTGTCTTCAGTGTTTGAGAATTTGATAAGGATATCTTTGGCATCCCAGTTGGTGTAATTACTGTAATTTTTAATTCTTTGACCAATGGCAAGATTGCTCACCATTGTATTTGTCATGAGTGCTTTTCTACCTGAAGCTAGACAACAGTCTTAGAAAGGCTTCCCTTATTTCCAAAGGTGGGAGTCAACTCTATGTAGCTTGAAATTTACTTTCCATTGACTTCTTCTGGGGTGACCTAAGTATTTAGGGTGATGTGGGCATCGTTGGAGTTTTGGAACAGATCCTCCTAAGCCATATATGTAGATTAAAGAAGATAACTGTGCCAAAGGCTCAGAACTAAATGCTAGGAACTCAATGGGGTGAAATGCTGCTTGGTGCCCGGCCAGCTTTATCTAGAACCTGTTCCTTAGTTGTCCCCCGTGTACCTTCCTCAGGTCTGTTCCTCCTGTTTGCATGAAGCTTCATATCGCCATGCAGGGTGGGCAAGACCATTGCAGAGGCTGCTCGCCATGTATTTAATGGCCCTTGCTGAAGGGCACTACTTCCTCTCTAGCCAAGATGGAGAGACTTCAGCCTCCAAACTAAGATGTTCCTCATGGCAGCAGGCCTTTTCTTTTTCATAAGGCAGGGAAAGAAGTCTTTTTACTTTTCTTTTTAAAATAAATGCTATGATCTTATTTCTGAGCCACCTTGAACTCTTCTGTATTCTAATGCTTTCTCCTCTATTGAACCCATGCTGCTGTGGCCACTGTTGCACCTTTGTCCTTTCACACCTGCCAATATCTTCTTACCACTGAACACCAATAACATTTACTATTTTCATGCAAGACCCGAGTTCTTCCAATAACTTGGAATCTAAGCTTCAAAAATGAAAAGTTAAAATCAAAACTGGCACATTTAATTTTAATAGTGTTAGTTTGAAGTTCTGTGAAACAATGTAACATTATATACTGACAACCTTGAACACATTTCCTAATGCTGAAACCCAAAACAGTTGCATGGCTAATTTGAGCATGTTTATAAACTCTTAACTACAGAATCATGTCTACTGGTCATGTCTTATTACACATACATTTAAAATTACTTTAGGTATCAGTTTAAAAATATTCATTATGTCAAAAGATTTTATATAGTAATTCTATCTAGTTTTCGCTTGCATCTTCAAAAGCAGTGACATCCCTGAAGTGGCTCCACATTTTTTGCAGCACAGCACATCACCTTCAATTCTTAGATAATACATTATTGCATCCATGAATGATGTGGCCTCTGGAAATTTAATTCCCCAAGTATCCTATGTAATAACATCAAGATCTTTTCTTCTTCATGCAGTAGTCTACTTATGACCTTCACAATGTAATGACTTGATGCATTTTTAATGTAAACTTTATCAAAATATAACACATATGGAAAAGTGTTTTTGGGCTGATGAATTTTCAAATTGGGCATACTCATGTAACAGCAACCCAGAAAGAGAACTCCACCAGTATTCTAAAGGCCCTCTCATGCCATCCTCCAACACCCTTTCTTGGACTCCACATCTCCCCTTGCTATAAGTTAACACTGTCCTGACTTGACACCATAAATGAGTTTGCCTTATATAAAATGGTACCAAGTAATTTATACAGAAAATTATTGTCTGGATTCTTTTCACTGTGGATTGTGCTAGATATTCCTTTGTTGCTGCATCTAGGTGTAGTGTGCTTATTTTCATGTATGTAGAATACTCATCATATGAGTAACCATTCTATTGTACTTGGACATTCACTCTATTTCCAGATGTTTGGCTATTATGGATATTGCTGCTCTAGTCACCTCGTATAGGCCTTATATGCACGTGTCTGTTGGTTACAGCCTGGAGTGGAATTGTTGTGTGGGGACATGCATGCATCCATTCAACCTCAGCAGACATCTCACTTTCCCCAGCTGTGAAAGTTCAGGTCACTGGGTCTTGCCAACACTTGGGATTTTCTGCAGTCTTAGGTTTAGCCAGTCAGCTGAGTATGTAGCAGTGTATGCTTGTAATTTTCATTTGCATTTCCCATCTTATGAAATTAAGCACATTTTCATGTGCTATTTGTCCTATTTTGTGAAGTAACCATTTGATTTTTTTGGACCATTTTCTATTGGTTTATCCATTTTTGTTTTATGAACTCATGGCAGGTCTTTATACATCCTGATAGAATCTGTCAGATAAGCATGTTGCAAGCAGCCTATGCATTTTGTGACTTGTCCTTTTATTCTTAATGGTGGCTCACTGTACTGCACTGCTTCTTAAAGTGAAAGTTTTGACATACCCCAAAATCAATGTTCTCCAATGTATTCAGTTCAAAAATTAAGAAAAATCATTCAGCTGAAGTTTAGGAAGCCTGACTTGTAATCTTAGCTTTCCCACAGATTGCTGTGTAATGATGACTAATCTTAGCTTTCCCACAGATTGCAGTATAATGACGACTAATCTTAATTGTCCCACAGATTGCTGTGTAATGATGAGGCAGTCACTTAACTTTCTGAGCCTACTTCCTTGTTCTATAGTTAACTACCAGGTATTATATCAAGTTCTTGCTAGACACTATAGATAACAATGGACATGACAAAGACAGTCCATACCTTCAGAGGCTCAAAGTCTGGAAATATGAGAAGTTGGGCTAATTTACCTTTAAAATCCTCTTTCTCAGATTTAGCATTTCATGATTTTAATAGGATTATATTCATATTTTGTGACCTGAGGTTAATATAACAAGGATTCCCAAATGACACTGAAAAAACTGTGATGTATTAAATATTTCCTATGTAATATGGGCAAAATAACCTTTTAAGTCAGAAAGAGATTTTACATATTTATTCAAAGGTGATTCAACTGTAGAAGGAAGTGCTTTTAGCTTTATGAAATCCAATGTTTTGAAATCTTTTTCTCTTGGCAGTTTGGTTTATTACAACTTTTGTAAGCCTGAAGAGATTCTCTTGTCTGAAGTTCTTCATGCATTCAGGTATTTTGCATGATGTCTGATGTGGTCAGTAATAAAGGTTGCAATGAAGTAGTAGTTATGATCATAACCCTAGAAGACCAAAAACAGAGATGATAAGATACTTGTCTACCACTCAGAAACCTCAATATTACAGCCATTAATTGTATCTCTCTTGTCATTTAATTTGCCAGAGAATAGTTAAAATAATAAGGTTTAATTAAATCAAAGTTTGTTATACTTATACTTTAACATTCAAACTGCGTATTAAAAGACCAGTAAATGTAAATCAAAACCACACTAAGATTCCACCTCACCCCTGATAGAATAACCATCATCAAAAATACCACGAACAACAGGTGTTGGCGAGGATGCGGGGAAAAGAACGCTTGTACACCTCTGGGTGGGAATGCGAACTAGTGCAACCACTCTGGAAAAAATATGGAGGCTTTTAAAAAATCTAAACATAGATCTGCCATATGATCCAGCAATCCCACTCCTGGGGATATACCCAAAGGAATGTGACACAGGTTACTCCAGAGGCACCTGCACACCCATGTTTATTGCAGCACCATTCACAATAGCCAAGTTATGGAAACAGCCAAGATGCCCCACTACTGACGAACGGATCAAGAAAATGTGGTGTTTATACACAATGGAATTTTACTGAGCCATAAAGAAGAATGAAATCTTATCATTTCTAGCTAAATGGATGGAACTGGAGAACATCATTCTGAGCAAGGTTAGCCAGGCTCACAAGACCAAAAATTGTTATGTTGTTGGACTTGGGTCACATGCTAAGGGGAGAGCACATAAGGGAGGTCTGAGGATAGGTAGGAAACCCAAAACATGTAAGTGTCTGATGTCCCCACTGCAGAGAAGCTAATACAGAAACCTTAAAGCAATAGAGGTCATTATGGGAAGGGGATCAGGAACTAGTGAAAAGATCAGTTAGAGATGAATCAACTCGGGTTGTAACACACATGTGCATAGAAGCAATGCTAGGATCTGTCTATATAGCTGTCCTTATCTTAATTAGCAAATCTACTTTGTCTTTCTTATTATTGGTTATGTGTTCTCTTCAACAAAATTGGAGAAAAGAGCAAGACAGGTTCTGCCTGGAAGCGAGAGGGCAGGGGAGAGAGGGGCGAGAAATGGCCCAAACAATGTATGCACATGTGAATAAATGAATAAAAAATTAAAAAAAAAAAGACCAGCAAAACTATAGTTAAGCATGCTACCCAGTTGTTTCTAAATGTTGCCATTAATATGCAGAGAAGAAATGACACATTAACTAAATATGCAGTCATACTGACAAGGATTAAAAGAATTAGAATGTAGAAAGCCTAGAAACACAGGCAAGAAATTTTAACTCAGAAAAGAAGAGCGATGACGTCAATGAAATAGTGACTGTGATAAGCACACAAAAAATACAGAGAAAGAACACAAAAGTGCTAAAGCTCTATCATTATTTAGGCACACAGCCTAAACATAGCCATCACAAGTCATGTTAAGAATCCTATTTCCTACCCATATCAATATCTTCATTTGAGAAGAAGTTTTCTATTATGAATGTCAATCTGACAGGAGGGTGACAAGATAAACACTGAACCTTGGAATTACTTGTTTTGCATCTTTCGATAAGAGTTGTCCCAGCTGGTTAAATGTAGAGCTAAAGACAAGTTTCGTACAGCAAGAAAGAAATTTAAAGAAAAACATTTCTTTCCCAATTCTGTTTTTTTTTTGGGGTGGGGAGGAGGGTAGTGGGGATACTGGAGTCTGAACTCAGGGCCTAACACTTGCTAGTCATACATTCTTTCACTCTTCACTCAACTTTTAAAAAGGAAGCAGTGCTCCTGAAGCTATAATGGACTTTCATTCTGATCAGTTGCGTTTTTTACTTGGGTCTGGAAAATCAGGCCCAGTTAGAATTAGTTCCAATTAGAAAATTAGAAAAATTCACATCTGAATCCCCAGGTTAAGTCTCTTCACAATACAAAGACTACTGAAGGGTTTTATTAATTTAACAAGCAGTCTATGTAGCAGCTAGCGGCTCGGCATGGAGATAGAGATAAATGAGCGCGCCCTGCATTTCTGGAACTGTCTGCCATGTTCTTACTCTTCTCTAGAAGGCAGGAGGAGAGGCCAAAACAGCCTCTGAATCTTCAAAAGGTCTTGAGACATGAGAAGAGAGGACAGCCTCTCTCTCTAGTCTCCTAGAAGGGAATACTACTTCTAGAAATTTCCAGTCTTAGGTCACTGAATTTTCTTCCCAACCAGGTAACTTTAATCACTAATGGTAGGATGTACTAACCTGACTCTTTAGGCTAACTTTTGATCTCCATACATCAGCTATCATAATTGTGCTGTTATTATTTTCAATTTATATTCCCTGAAGGCAAATATGAAAGGCTATATGAAATAAGTAAATATTCCCATGCATTAATTCCTCCCTCTCAAAACAAATTTTTTGACAACTGACAAAGTGTGAGTATAAATTGTGAGTTTTTAACAAGCTAAAAAGAGGCAAAGGAATGAAGTTAGGGAAATCATAAACATGACTGCAATCATTTTCTTTTTCCCCTTTTAAACCACTTATTTACACATAACCTATCATTTTCAGTTTATTTTATTTTTTCACAGCTCCTATTTCACCAAGAAGTAGTTATACTATACTTATAATTAAATGATTAAACAGATGATTAAAAAATTCTCAAAGGTAAGGTAATTTGAAGTTAATAGAAGTTAACTGAAAAAACTCTGAAAGTGGCCTCTCTAGAGACACTACTCAGATATGTTCATTCAGTTGTTGATTCAATTACAACAAACCTAAACTCACTCTTCTGACTTTTCTAGAAGGAAGATGAGTGAAAATTGTACTGAGTTCAATATTGTGATTAGTGATTTTAATACTTATAAGAATTGATGCTCTGTCTTGACTCCTCATAATAGAGCCAATCACAGTATTTTTCTTCACTGAATGGGATTATAGGTGTTTAAATAGGCTGATTTATCTTTTCCCTCTATCAGTGTCCTCTATGTTCTAACTCTAGGCTGTTGCGACAAACTCCAGAGATGTTCACTCTGTTGACAGGCAGAAACTTTGTCTATAGAAACAATAGAATTTCTTGGCACAGCATCAGGAGTAGACAAGGCATTCAGCATGGCTAATGCCACGAAGTTAAGATCATTTGGAAATAACGTGATTTGGTGCATTACTTATAACTATAGTTTATATAGCTAAAAATGTATAATCAAATTGGAATTTGGATTTCTCAAGGTTGGGACTGTTGATCTAAAATGTAATTGTGATTGTAAATATTCAAATGAATCTAAAAAGCTATTACTTAAGGATAGATACTCAATGATCACAAGATATGCAGACACTGTGTACTAAAGATTTTGTTTATATTATGTCCTGCAGCTTATGAGCAGATTTTAAACAATCAAAGCAGAATAGGTGAGTAGTAGGTAGTCAAAAGCATTTTAGTCAAGGAAAATTAACAGCTAATTGCAATTCTATAATTGTCCTTAAACCACTAGAAATTCCAAGTAGCACAACAGACAGAGTAGCATAAAAGTCAAAAGTCAAATAGCTTCTGAGGCTCGGATTGGTACAGAAAATGAAGCATAACAAAGGGAGGAGCTTGGCCTTATTCTACTGTTAACAGCTGTGCGTATGTAAAGAAAGTATATCCAGGAGATGAAGTGTATCACTCAAGCATTAAACTGCAGGTTTTCTACTGCTTGCCAATGGTAAGAAAACTGTACATATTCTTCTCTGTCAAAGACTTTCCTATTTCTATCAAACTTGGTCTTGGATATCATGAACTTAATAGGAAGGCTTTCATTTCAAGTGTCTTAATGTAAGCAGATCTTACTTAATACTACTCTAAAATAAAGCTAGGACAGTAGCATGGGATCTTGCTTTTTGATAGTTTTGCTGTTTAGATCAAGCTAAAGTTTCCTAGTACTTGCCTCTTGTAATCTAAAAACAACAGGGATTTTCTTTTCTGTACAGGCAGCAATGAAGTTATCAGGGAGTAGCTGTCCGTCTAAAAGAAACTCATCGTCTTTTCCTTGATCAATTAATATGTCTAGGTGAGAACCTGAATAGGACTTTACAAGATGGGTTGCATCGTAAGCCTATAAAAAGAAGAAATATTGAAAAACAAAATTAAAATTGTACAGACATACATTCTTAAGAATATACTAATACTAGATCTGAAAGGAAATTATAAGCTATGTAAGGTGTTAGGCTGATTAAATTTAGTAATCACATATTTTTTTAGTTTTGTTAATTTACAAATAAAAATAAAACATTAGCAGAAAAAAAGGTGTCTGAAAATAGAAATTAGGATTTCACAGTTATTGGATAGAGGTGTCCCTTGGTATCTGTGGGGAAGTGGCACCAGCACTGCAAGGATAATGAAATCCACAGATTCTCAAGTCCTGTACATGAAATGTCAAAGTATTTGCATATAACCTACAAACATCCTCCCAAATACGTTAAATCATCTCTAGATCACTTACAATGCCTAATACAATGTAAATGTGATGTATAACAGTTGTCATACTGCTTTGTCTACGAGATAGATAAGGAAAAAAGTCTGTGTGTGGTACTGGCATAATTTAAAAAAAAAATTCTATTTTGTGCTTTCAATGTAGATGGAGAACCCACAGATATGAAGGGTTAAAATATGCACACACTACTAGAGGTAACATTTTGTATTTTAAAATAAAGAAAGTAGTATAGGATTTTGCTTTTTTATACTTTTGCTATTTAGATCAAGCTAAGGGTCTAGTACTTGCCTCTTATAATATAGAAACATTCAATTATTCTTGTAATTTGAGTGACCTAAGAATATAATGTCTATCATGTGTGCAGCTTTTTAACAACTTTAACAAACTGAAGAATGAGTATGGACACAGTCATCCAGTACCTACCTTCCATTTACTTTCATCTGTTCCCAAATATCCACTGAAGGCTTTTTTGCCCCAAGAAGAGAGCACTGGGTTGCATATTGGAGCAAATGCTGATACAGACTTCACAAACCAAAGAAATTTAACAATAAGTTACATTTTGCTAAATCGAAAATAAATATATTCACAATTTTCTTAAAAATTATAACTAGCCATGAAAACCCTGTGGACATCAGATCTCAATTGTGGTCTTCTTCATAATGTATCTTCTGTGTACTCTTTTAAGAGAACTAATACATGTAGATACTTAAATGCAAAGCAATGCACTACAATCTAATTATGACACTAACAAAAGTTTATGTTCAGAGCTTCCACTTTTTTCCACTGAGAATAAATCTGTAGTACTATAAAACACTTCATGCCAACCTTATTCAAGTTGAATATATTACTCAATCTGAAACATCACTTCTCTCAAAACAGTGCCATGAAAGCACAAGGAAAGCTTTTATGTGGTGCAGAATTTCTAATACAATTTTGTATTCCATACAATGTTTTTCATTGGTGAAAATATGGGATTTCTCAGCTTTAGAATACTTATCAATGTATATATTTAACAATAACTACTAGCATTTTGTTTCATTGTTGTGCTGGGGTACATTGTGACATTTACAAAAGCTCTTACAATATATCAAATACATCATAGTTGAATTCACCCAAACTGCTAGCATTTTTAAATGAGAAAAAATTTAAATTTGCTTTTCTGCTTCAGACACATCAAACTGACTGCCTTATTTTTTAAAAAAGGAAAATAAAGCCCATTTTTTTCTACTGTCGTAGAAACTGGTATGAAACTATGAAACTGGTATGAGAAATATTTCATTTCTCAACAGCTCACCTGAAATTTCTAAGAAGTCTCTCCTTAAGACAGCAAATAGATTCAACAAGTCTGAAGATAATTAAGGACTAGCCCATGGTTATAAAAACATAATCAGTCTTAAAATGATCATTGCTTTACCATACATTTCTTTCCTTTTTCAATTCTTATAACGTGGTGCTCTGTGCATATAACACTACAAACACAGTATGACACTCTCGTATGATGGTTATTCAAACCTGGATCATTTACACAAAAAACTGTAAACCTATAAGGCATCAAATAAAGATTCTGAAAGGTTGAGTGATATTTTTCATTCAAAACACATTTCAATTTTCATTATAGGTCTTAGGAACACAGAATTCTTAAACTTCTACAAAGCGTGACCATCTTCTAGATCAAAAATCAAATTCAGATAGAGGGGGTGAATTCACACACGATATATTTGAAATATTGTAAAAACTTTTATAAATGCAGTAATGTACCTCCAGCACAACAACAACAAAAAACAAATGAATCAACCTTACAAAGATATTTCTAGTAAAAATACAGATAAATGATAATATATTACCCCAATAATATTAATTTAGAATATCTGCTTGGTGCTAGTGACCCCATGCTTTTAATCCTAGAAACTTGGGGGACGGAGACCAGGAGCACCATTCAAGGCCACCTGGCAAAATATTCACACGACTCCATCTTAACCAACAGCTGGGTGTGGTGGCATCTGTCATCTCAAGATACAAGGGAGGCAGAGATAAAGAGGACTGGGGTTCCAGGCCAGCCCAGGTAAAAAGTGTGTCACACTTCCATTCTCCAGGTAAAAAAGCTGGGCATGGTGGAAGGCACATATCATCCCAGTACAGCAGAAGAACAAAATAGGAGGATCGTGGTCCAGGCCAGTCAGGGCAAAAAGTGAGACCTTATCTTCAAAATAACCAGAGCACAAAAGACTGGAGGTGTGGCTCCAGTGGTAGAGTGCCGGCCTTGCAAGCATTGGCCCTGAGTTCAAAGAACAGTGCCACAAAAAAAAAAAAATAACAACAAGCCTGGAAAGCGGAAGAAACGTGGTTAAAACTAGTTTGAGTAAAAGCAATGGAAAAGATAAACAACATTTTATAATGCTTCTAATAGGCCAAAAAGAAAACACTGATAGAATTTCTGTGCTTCTGATTCTGTAGTACATATATCATATAATCAAAGTGGATGCCTTCTTGTCAACCTCCTGAAATACCCAACCCTAGAAGAGTTTAGTTCTGATTCTGAAACAACAATATCATAATTTCAATCTAAGGTCTTAACATTATAATATTCAAGAGAAATATTTATCACTAGGAGCTTGGGTAATCTTACTTTGTATTTTCCAGGATTTTTCAAAGCACAAATCAGAGCTCCATGGCCTCCCATCGAGTGGCCAAAAATAGATATCCTTTGGGGGTCCACTGGAAAATGGGCATTTATGAGTTGGGGAAGCTAGAAAGAATTTTGTAGTATAATAAAAGATACAAGAGAAAGTAAGTTTAGAATTGTTCTAAATTATATACAATAATTGCACAATCAGTACTTACAAATTAAATGGTATAAACTAATAGAGAAGAAAAGAAAGAAAAACCTCAGGTAGGCAATGGTTATTAATACATCACTGAAAATATATGGTACAAACTTTTTTGTTTTGTTTTGTCTTGTTTTCTGTGGTATTGGGGCTTGAACTCAGGGCCTACAACTTGAGCCGCTCCACCAGCCCTTTTATGTGATGGGTTTTTTGAGACAGGGTCTCACGAACTGCTGTCCTGAGCTGGCTTTGAACCCCGATCTCCTGATCTCTGCCTCCTGAATATGGTACAAATTTCTTAAAAAGCAAGTTGAGGAAGTTAGGAAGATGATGCAAACTCTGCAAAAAGTGTCAAGTTTTGACCTGGTAATTTCACTTCTTAGAATCTGTAATAAGGGAAAAGTACAGAAGGGGGGACTATGCACATAGATAATGTAGTAATGTTTGATATGGTAAAATATATATTAAACATAAATAGATTATGACAGAATATACAATTACTGAAATTAGAATATTTGGAGATACCTATTTTATACAACTGAAATAAAGGACAAGATTAAAAAAGTTTTATAATTAGGTTAAAATTAGTGAAAGAAACAAGTATCGGCTGGGTATGGTGGTGCATTTCTGTAATTCTAGCACTTGGGACACTGAGGCAGGAGGATCAAGAGTTCAAGGTCACTCTGGGCTGCAGGGCAAGTGTGAGGCCAGCATGGGCTACACAGTGAGACCCTGTCTCAAATACAAATACAGAAATGAAAACTTAAAAGTCTGGAATATACCAAAACATAATTGTTCCCTAGGGTGAGGGTATGGCTCAGTGGTAGGATTCTTGCTTACCATGTGTTAGGCCCTGGGTTTAAACCCTAGTACAATAAATAAATAAATACACAAACAAATAAATAAATAGAAGAGTTGGAGTGGTTGGAATTTTAATTATTGGATCTAAGTTTTTATGATGTATATAATAAAATCATAAATGCATAAAAATGCACAAGCTACACATCAATATTATTGATAGAAGAATGTTTTACCACTTGTCCTTTCTAATTATGTGTTGCTTTGTCACTACAAAATATAGCTGAGTCACCCAGCTGTCAGGAAATGAACTGTTGTTTAATACACTATTTTCTTTGATATTCTGGGCAGTATGCACAGGTTGCAAAATAATTACTAAAATACTTAAATGTATATTTGATGTTAACAGCAGCAAAAAAACTATAATACTAGCAAAATTTTAGGATCTTCACAAAGATGCTTATAAAAATGTATAAAATAGATTCTCCAATACCATAGCACAGTTTAAAATTCTCAGGACTGAAAGGACTTTGTGCCTAAAATCAAACTCTTGGCAGCCATCAATTAATAATTATAATACAAATTAAATTACCTCCTCTGTCACGTAAGAGTACATTCTGTAGTTGGTTTTCCAAGGGTCTTCAGTGGCGTTCACATAAAACCCAGCGCCGGTGCCAAAGTCCCAGCTCTCATCCTCTCCTTTAATATTGCAGCCACCTGTAAAGGAAAAACCTGGTGATTTCATCTATTCGGTAATCGGTCCTCATGTTCAATGCCACACTTTTAGATGAGTGTGCAAGTTCATCTGCACTAGAGCTGTCTGCCAAACACTGTGTGCTCTCTCCCTTTTGAGGTACATGGTGCAATTATACTTCCTTCCCCTTTTGTCCTTGAATGGGGACATGTGACTAGTTCTGGTCAATGAGATGAGAGAGGGAATGAATGATCTTCCAACCTGGTGAATTCAGTTACCAGGATAAGGAACAAAGAAAGGTGCTTTCTTTATTGATAGAGTCCCTCCTAAGTATTCCTTCATTACTCTGTTACAAAGGACATGTCATCTCCGTCTTTCAGAGCTGTGTAGAGATCTCATCTCTATGTCCCTTCCTGACTACCAACACTTCTTTAACTCTCTTTATCACTGTGATCTCAGAAGGGAAGAGAGACACATGTCTGCACTCAATTCACTATCTTGAACTAAAGTTTCCTTATGTACTCTGGAATCACTCTAGCCTAATTCCCCTATTTACTCATAACATGTTATTTTAAAGTCATGATGCTACTTGAAAGATTAAGAGATACTAGCAAAAATAGGAGATGAATGGTGTAAAGTATATTACACCAGTTTTATTTAGACTTGAAGATGGAGATCTTTAGAAAGGATCTCTGAAAAAGATACTTACGAGGGCTGGTGTCTGGAGCAATGACGACAAGGCCATGTTCTGAGGCAGCTCGATGAAAACCAGACTTCGTTATAAAATTTTGTTCTGTACAAGTTAAACCTAAAGATCAAAAATTTTGTTATCTCATGCCAGACTTGATTGTAAGCTTTGTTTTATAATACAAGAAAATATGATCACTTGGTATTACAAAAAATTTATTTTTGCTTTAGAAATAATTTTTGCTTTGAGAAAGACAAGAAAGTTTCCTTTTTACAAAATTTACAATGGCATTAATCTAAGAACTATCTTATTTTTTTAAGCTGGATGCTGCTGGCTCATGCCTCAGTCCTACTATTCAGGAGGCAGAGATCATGAGGATTATGGTTCGAAGTCATCCTGAGCAAATAGTTGGAAAGATCCTACCTATCTCAAAAAAACTCATCACAAAAAAAAAAAAAAAAGGGGCTGGTGGAGTGGCTCAAGGTGGGGGCCAAGAGTGCAAGCCCCAGAACCGAAGGAAAAAGAAAAGTCAAAAAAAATCCTGTCTTTTAAAAATTCTTTTATTGTGTATTTTTATTAGTTTTTAAACTGATATATAAAAGCATAAAAGGTGTACGTATGAACGTGGTGCCATTTTAATCTATATATTCATTGTGTAATATTTCAATCAGCTTAAATGCCATTTCATATTAGGAAATTGAGCATCCGCAGAGTTTGGTACACAGGTGAGGAAGGGGATGTCATGGAAATGATACCTGTGCGGAATAAGGGAAGTATGGCACTATGGCCCACTCTGTACCTGGCTCTTAGGCAGCCACTAACACCAAAACTGCTAAGAACTGTCTTAGGTTAAATGATCCTGTAATTATGCTTTCTAAGTAGCTGAAGTTTAAATTACTGTAATTCTTTAGACTGGATGATTTGGGACTCCAGCAATACTGTTAAACGGCAATATAGGGCAGACGGTCAATATTAAAACAACCCCAGCAGGGTGTTAGCAAACATGAGTCTTTGTATTCTTCACTGAACAAGAGAAGAATGATGACCAGGTACCTTCCTTAAATTCAGTTTTAGCACATGTTGTCATTTTTCCTATAGTTGTACTTTGCAGTCATGTGATAAAGAGATGACTAAATTATCTTACCAGATGTACCTAAGACTACAATGATGAGGGAATGGCTTTGAGCTAGTGATAATACTTGAGCTAAACACTACCTCACATAAATTTTCAGTGGTCAGTGCAACATATCCTAATACGTGGGTAATTAGCAACATGGAAGCTTATGAATAGGCATGGTGCAATATGAACTATAAAACACTTAACATTGCTAATTATCTATAACCTCAAGACCCCTGAATTAGTTGCCCATAAATGTGTTAATAACTTCCTCTAGGACATGAAGTTACAGGTATCATTATAGGAGTGTACGATTAAATTGTTAGGACATTAGACTTTCACAGCAGACAACAAGGTTACTGTCCACCACATTTCTTTCCAGTACTTTGTCCAAAGATACTGGAGGCATATCATGATGGAGAACAGCCCCCAATACTGGTAAAAGGTAGCACACAGACCTTTGTGTGTGTGTTCAAAGGATGCAGGTGGCAGAAAACAAGCACGGGTTTTGGATTTCAGACAAGATCTGGTTCCAATATTATTCAGTCAATTACTAACTAACTGAATATTCTGAGTCTCTGTTCTTTGACTTGAAAAATCAAGAGTACTTGCTTTTTCTACCTCATAGGAAGATTAAGTGTGGTTACATGTAAAGACCCTTGTGGGGGGAAATGTTCTGTTTTGTTTCTAGTTAAAACACAAATTGTTTATTGTAAAGTCACAGAAATGAAGATTATTCAAGTAGAAGCATTACTTTCAAGGCGATGTAGTTACTAATGAAATTTACTTGAACAACTATATGTATTTATAGGAAGAACTGAATTTATATAAAAACTTTACTCAGGTAAGTGCTCGATTTAATGACTGCTAGAATATTTTCAGGTATGTAACCATCACCACTAATTTTAGAACATTTTCATCACCTCAAAAAGAAACCTCATTCATTAGCAATTACACCCTGTTTATCCCAATCCCCTCCCTGACCTTCAGTCTACTGTTTGTCTCTATGAATCTGCCTAGTCTGGGCACGTATAGAAATGGAATATGTAGTCTTTTCAAAATGGCTTGTTTCACTTAGCATGTTTTCAATGTTCATCCATGTTGTAGCATGTATGACGACTTCATATTTTTTTTGTTGCTCAGTCAGTATTATTCTATTGAAAATTAAAAACAAAATAACATACTATTATAAGGATATACTACATTTCTTTTGATGAAAGGTATCATTTCATCAGAAGAGGTCCATCTTCTGGGGGACATTTGGTTTGTTTCCACTTTGTGGCAATCACAAGGTGCTGCGGACATTCATGTTTTCGTTTTTGTGTGGACATGTGTTTTCTTGGGTACACAGGGAATTAAGAATTATTCTGACAGTCACCTTGACTAGGGAATGACAGGAATTACCATATAAGGATTATCTTTGAGGATTTTAGTTTGAATTTCAGCTAATTTATCATTTTTAGCAAGATAACAATTGATGTAATTTTTCTGTCATGTTTTTCTTCAACTTACTGGAAAATAAACTTTGTGGAATTCTTTCATCATTTCTCAAGTGCACTAGTCAGGCAATTTTACCTTTTCTCAGAAAATCATGATTTAATTTCCAAGGTTTACCTGTTCTTCAGCATCTCACTGAGGAAACTGTCCTGTCATTTGATGTAAACTAACAAAAATTCTGCATTTTATACTCATAAAACTCAGATGATCTGTCTTGATAGAGTTCAATTTTGGTCAGGAATTTAAGGTCTGACTATTCCACTTCCTACAACACAAGCTTTAGCCAAAAAAAGAAAAAAAAGGGATTTTAATAGCACTCACCAGGAATAAAATACAAAAAGAGCAAAGACTGAATACAGGTCTGGACTTGTACATGAAACTGAAAACTTGTTCAAGGGTAGTTATTTAGCTACTCAGGATCTCAGTTATCTTTCTAAAAATCACATGATTTCTAAGATTATCTTCAGCTATATATATTATGTTTTCTAAAACAAGTATTTAATTTTGTCACAGATTTTTTTTTTACAACATCTAATTCTCTCCTGGTAAAACTGGTATTCTTCATTTGTCAAAGAAATGTTTTATTGAGTTAAAATCAGATACACACTTAACTTTGACCTTATAAAGTGAAATATTGGTTTTCATTTTCAAAGACTGGTATTAGGGCTTATCCTTGGTGAAACATTCATAAAGAAAATTTACTAAATAATTGTTACAAGAACTAATTTTAAGAATACAAAAGTTTATTACACGAATCAAAAATGTGGTTGCTTTAACTCTCATTGTAATGTTTCCTTCCAAAGATGTCTTGAAATAAAAGTTAGCATACAGGCATATAACTACTGGTGTCAAAGTCTCTCACATTCTACTCTGCAGTCTGACTCAGAATTCTGTGTTCTCCATGAATTTCCAGATTGTTACCAGAGAAGCTCTATAGAGTCTGATTAAAATAATATAGAGGATACTTGTCTATGTAATTAGTGTATCACAGTACCCTGGCTTCATCTAATATTGTCCAATTTGACTGGTAAACTCTCTACAAACTCCAGAAATGCTTGGACAGGTATAAATTAAAAAAATAACTTTTAGGAGTCTTTGTCACTGAGTACAGAACTTTACATCCTCTGCTAAGTTACTTGGTCTAACTAAAAAGGTGAAATAAATATAATTTCATAGGTCTGAAATTAGTCTCAAGATAATGTTTCAAAGCAGATTATGACAGGTCTCTACAGTCTTTTACCAGTGGCTCAGAAAGCATACCAATAAAAGAAGATAAGCCAATTAAAAAGAAACAGAAGTTCCTTCATAAAATTCAGTGTGTAATACTTACCAGACAGCCAATATAGTGCAGGGCACTTTTCAGTTTCTGCCTTTGGTGGTAGGTAGATAGCAAATTTCATTTTGCATTTCAGCTCAACACTACAATTTTAACAATGACCAAATCACAACAAATATTAATGCTCTTTATTATCAAGACAGAATAAAAAAACAGACATTATGTAAAATATAAAATATATCGTATAGTATCAAAAAAGTGATCTAATGTCCAAAGTAAGTAATTCCACCATTTAAGGAATATACTTTATCCCCTGAAGAAAGAATGGAGCTAGTTCAGAACACTGATCCATTGACCAGCCGAGCCTATGCTTTGCATGAAATATAGTCATCTGGAGCAGAATAAGTCAAGAAAAATAAATGTAATGCTCAGTGTAGCACTTCTATTCTTACAAGAAAAAAATGTTTCTATGTCCAAAGAAACAGAACAATAGCTTTGATAAAAAATGAATTCCAATCATCTTAAATCCCATGTTTGTTCATGGGCACTGAAATGCACATCTTTAATTTGCTCTTTCATCACTAATATTTTGTCACAATCACAATGATTACAACTAGCTAAGACAATCTTGATAAAAACAAAAACTCAGGTATTTTCCCATGTAAACAGTAATTTATGCAACAATGACCTCTCATGGGCTTATTTATAAAATCACATAGATGCAAGTGAACTTACTGCTTCAGAACAAATAACTATTCTTTCATTAGTTATGTGTGTACAGATAATTTAAAGTAAATGGAACTACAGTGAATTCTTCTATAAGCCCTGTAAGAAACTACTTTTCCCTTATCCACAACTTTTCAATTCGTCACATTCCAGAGACATTTTACTTTTTTTCATCTGATTCTTCTGTTACTTAGCACCACATCTAAATAACATCCTTTCACTGCTGTTTCTTAGTTATTTTCAGTTTCAGTTTTTATCTATTTCCCATTATGGCAGATTTTAGTTAACTTACCATCTTGCTTTTGCATTCTGTACCTTAAGACCTTTGTGAACTAGGTATCCTGGCACACAACTTTAATCCCTGCACTTAGGAAGTTAAGCAGGAGGACTAAGAGTTCAAGGCCAGCCTGAGCTATGTGGGGAGACCCTGTGTTAAAAAAAGAAAAGAAAAAACAACCTTTCCTGTTCACTTAAAAATTTCTTAAACATAATAAAAATATGCTTAAAAAAAGAAAAAAAACCTACAAAACAAGTAGCAGAAAAAAACTGTCAAGAGGGTAGATCCCATGTGAAGTGTTCTTACCACAGTTCTTTTTAAAAAGACCTCTCTCCAGCAGATGTGGAATAAATCAGGTCTGAAGCAACTGAAACAATAGTATGATTAACACCTGCTTAAGTAAGCTTCTCAAACTTCTGTCCCTCTCAGGTCATTAGGACTTTGCTCATTACCAAGGAACAGAATCTCAACCATAGAGGTTTGCTATGGCCATTCTGTTTTATCACTAATTCAACACCAAACTTCCCTCTCATCCAGTTATATAAATTTCTTTTCAAATAGTCAATTGCATAGATTTCACTTTCTTAAAAAAATTGAGGACAATGAGGGGATGGATATGATCCAAACACATGACATACATGATTGAAAATATCATAATGAAGCCTATTATTTTGTATAAAAAAAGACTTTAAAATCTCACCAAACCAATATGGTCCAACAGAACTTTCTACAATGATAAAAATGTTCCATACCTGCATTCTCAATACAGCAGCTTCCAGTCCCTGTAGCTAACTACTGAGCTTCTGAAGTGTGGCCAGAAGACTGAATGTTAGATGCATAATTAGTTTAACTGGAATGGCTGCATGTGACTACTGGCTATTGTTATCTTCTGACTTTCTGATATGCTGCCTTAGCATCACCATGCTCATCTGGAAATTCCTTCCCTTCTGATCCTCTTTCCTATCACATGTACTCAGCTCTCTTGCTTTTTAGTCCCTCATTTTGGTGAAGCACAAATGGTCCACATTTGGTCCAGTTGCTTGTATAAGAGCTGCATGGGAAATACACGTATGTATTCAAAAATGTCTTCATCTTATTGTGACACGTAAATGACATGATAAGGCCTGGAAGCTATCCTTCAGGAGTTTGAAGGCAATGCCACTGCCTTCTTTTTTTTTTTTGGTGCTGGGGACTGAACTCAGGGCCTTGCACTTGCCAGGCAAGCGCTCTTCCACTGAGCTAAATCCCCAACCCCGCCACTGCCTTCTTAATTCTGGTATTGCCCACAAGCTAACCTGTATCTTTGAAAATTCTTAATTTCTTAGTACATTTCTTCCCTCTGGATGTTTGGGAATTTTGTCTTTGCTGCCAATGCACTTGCTTCAGTGTTGCCGGTGTATTTTCATCTATTATGCTGGACCACTTTTTCAAACTAGCAATTTAAACCATTCACGATTTAAATTCAAGATTTTTTTTTTATCTTTTATATCCACATCTGTTTATTTTTATTTTTCAAAACTCCTAATATTTAATGGGCTTCCTGGACTGGTCCTCTAATTTTATCTTTTCTCCTTAATCTTGTTCTACTTGTCTTTACATTTTGGTCTTGTTCTACTTTCTAGAAAGCTCAATTTTATCAATGAATCCTTCTAATGAGTCTTGTCATTTCTACTATGAAATTTTAAATTTCTGGTCTCTGTTTTGTTCTTCAATATTTTTAATATCATTTTCCTGATGTCAGAAGTCAGTATCATCTCCTATGCCTTGGACAGTATCATTAGTACATGGGTTGGTTTGTTTTTCTGATTGGCAGTCCTGGGGTTTCAACTCAGGGCTTCACATTTGATAGGCAGGCTCTCCTGCTTTGGTTGAAGCACACCCCCAGGCCAACAGCAGTACTTCTGAAGTTTATCTCCTTCAGTTGTTTCCTTCAATGCTTTTCTGCCATAAGTATATGTGTTTCGAATTAGAGGAGTCACATGAGTGTCTAGAGATCTTTAGCCATCTACTCCTATTTAAGAGCGGAACACTTAAAAATCTGATTGAAAGCAGTGTGCCTGGTAGGGATGTCAGACACTTCCTCGGTGTAGAGTGATATCAGGCTGGGCCATTTTATTTGCAAATCTCTATCTCTTGAGACCTCTTCTTTTGAAGTAGTTAAATTCCCAAGAGAAAACTCTCCAAAAAGGTTATAAATCTATTTCCCCATATTCTGGAAACTAATGGAAGAAATTCAGTGTGCCAGTATTTGCTTCCTGTACCTGCATTACTACACCTCCCATCAAGTACACTTTCACTGAAGAATAAACCTCCAATCATTGCCCAGAACTGGGGAAAGGTAGCATCCTGTATACAAAGAATGATGGGATAGTATGGAATTTGACTAATTGCTTTTTTCTGAGCTCCAATTTATCTTTCCCAGGTGTACTTGATAGCTTCATTTCCTAAGGCTGCATTTAATCTGTCACTTTTCAGCTTTCTCTTGCTGATGTTTAGGATTTAGGTCTCTAAGCTTTGCTGTTAGGTAGTGCCCTGTCCACCTGTATTCCTGTTTCTAAACTGCTGTGATTAGCTGCTGATCCCTGCTTCTTCATGCCTTTCTCTGTGTGTTTGTGTGTGTGTGTGTGAGCCGTCTTTACTTAATGCATGTCAGTCAGATTTGGGGAGGCAGCAGAGGCAAATGCAGGCATTTAATAAGCTGCCATCTTTATCAAGGCCAGGTGTCTTTTACATTAGAAGATTCTCAAGAAAGATGTTCTCAGAATTTTAGTGGCAATATAGATCTTTTCACAACATTTTAGAAAACCATCAAGTCAAAGCTTAAAGATAGTCTTTGTTCAGGCTCCTCTTCAACTCATACGGTCCAGTGCATAGCCAATTAAGTTGGTGAAATTTCAAATACAAGGTGAAAGAGAGACAGAGAGAAAGAGAGACACAGAGAGAGACAGACAGGTTTAAAAGTTAAATGATATACCACTCTGTAAATAGTTATATAAAAAAAAAACAATAAAATTGAGAGCCATCTAAAATTATTCGTATCTTCTTAATAGTTACCTGTCATGTTCAAAAACTTTCTGAAATCCTCCAAAGCATTTGTTGCTGGAAATCTGTTTCAACGCCATTCTTCTCCTTTTAGTGAAAATTAATCTCATTAATTTTGAAAGACTCAGTTCTTGAAAACCTTGAAACAAAACTGTTCTTCAAATTATTTGACCATATACCTGTTTTCTACCTAGAACTTTTTTTCACATGCCTGATAATAACATTATGAAAATAATATTCACATTTGCTTTTAGTATTCATACTTAACAGAAAGCATTAGTACTTTGTTATATTGTTACTAATTTATTAATAAGCTTTTTGTGATTGTTGTATATTATCCAAATTCTGTTTTAAAGTATCTCAAGTTATTAATAGATTATTATAGTTTAGAATATTAAAAGTTATTTATTGACTATCCACTCGTCAACCGAAACAAAGAATTCGAGAAAATGGTATGATTGATTGTGGTTAATTTTAAAAGGGAAGGAAGATGTAACAATGATTTTGATAATTACAGGTAACATCGTACAACAGGTATTTTTTTATGTGTTAAAACAATCAAATTACTCATCTTTTGAGAGTTTTTGCGAAAAGGTAATACACAAATTTCAGAATATTTCTCCTTTTAAAACAAAACAAGTAAACATATGCCTGTCAGTAGTAAATTAAAAGAACATTTTGTCAGGTCAGAAGTGGTGGCTCACACTTTTAATCCCAGCTACTCCGAAGGTGGAGATGAGAGGATTGTGATTCGAGGACAGCCGGGGCCAAAAAACAAAGAGTCTGCTTCCAAAAAGAAGACAGGCCTAGTGGTTACACCTGTAACCCCAGCTATAGGGGAGAAGATGTAGGAGGATCATGGTCCCAGACTTTCCAGGCAAAATGCCAGATGCTATCTCAAAAGTAAGCTAAAGCAAAAAGGACTGGAGGTGTGGCTCAAGTACAAAGCATTGAGTTTAAACTCCAGTGCCACCAAGCAAACAAACATAACACATGGAGGGCTGGGGCATGGCTCAAGTGGTAGAATGATGGGTAAACAGTGGAAGGCCCTGAGTTCAAACCTCAGTACCGCAAAAAAAAAAAAAAAGTAAATTAAATGGGAAAGTCATTTTTAGATTAAGTACTTGTTAAGCAAAGAGGAATTTGAACTGATTCTGATGTGTACAACTCAAGGATTTCCTTCCCACCCCATAGAGGCACAGCATTAAAATGTAAAATGCTAGGTTTTATAGAGGAAATGAAAGCTTCAGGCACCAGGAACAGGTAGTACCACTCTGGTGGCCTCTGTGAAACGTACCACTGTATGTCCACCCGATTAAACTGCAGGATTACTCTCATAAAGACATGTAATGACAATCTTAAAAGGCTAATTTTGGAAATGCCTTTGCAAAATCCTAAATGAGAACAGTTAAATCTCATCTTCAAGGAATCCTCTAGTAAGTCTAGATAATTAGTTTTACACTGGAAAATTCTCATTTGAACTCAGGGAGTCTGACACCAGAGTTCCTACTCTCAGTTGCCTGGTTGTACCGCCTCTCTACAGCCCTGAAGTACTTAAAAAAAAAGTACACTTCAAGATTGACTAATGCTATGGGATTAGGGAATTACAATTACACACAGAGAAAATGCCCTCTGTTCATGGGTAATTTATGTTTTCAGTCTACAAAAGATTACTTCTTAAAAGTGACAAACAGCCCAAAAGGTGTTATTACATATAAACCTCATATTCATGATCCAACCTTAAACAATCAAATCAGAGGCAGACACTGCACCATTTTTATATACATCTGGGACCAAGGAATAAAATTTATTTGCTAAAGAACTCGACAAGGAAACTTTTTTTTAAATGCGAAGGGACTTTGCTTTCTCGAAACAAGGGACGCTGAGCCTTTATCGGCTACAACAGAGGCACTCGGTAACTGCCGTCTGAGGAACGGATAAAGAAAGCTGCACGGCGGGCACCGCGGACGCCCAGCGCGGGTCACGCGCGACCCGGAGCTCCGCGCCGAAATGCGGGGAGCGACGAGGCCCGGGCTCCCGGCCACGGCGTGGCGGGGCTCGGCCTGCAGATGTCTCCGCCGCAGGCCTCGGCGTCCGCCCCGACCAGGCCCAGTCCCAGCCCCACGCAGTCCAAACACGCCTCGGCTTCCGCGAGAACCCCATCTTACCTGGGGCAGCGGTGGCAATGAGACAGAAGAAGCGGCCTCAAGGGAAGGGCAGGGCTTCAAAATGGACGCCGGGGACCCGGGCTGGCCACGCCCCTAATCCCACCCCCTCCAGTCCCACCCCCCCTTCGCGCCCAACCCTGGCCCGCCCTCCGTGGGCTCGCCCTTTTCCCCGCCCCCTGCCCACCCACCCTCCGTGTCCCCGCCCCCTGCCCACCTCCTTCTGTCGAGTGTCCCCAGAACGTTCCAGGAGAGGGCAGCAAGAGGCCGAGCCTTTAAGAAGCCGATGGCTGGTCCACTTAACTCAGGGAAAAGGTTCCTGTGTAACTCTTTACGGTCATTCAGACACCGGGGCTTCATTTCATGTCCCCACTTCCACCCCAGATCCTCTCTGTCCACCTACCTGGTGGAGTTACTTGGAATCTCCTGCAGATCCAATCTTCCCTCAGTAAAACACTGTGCAAATTGCTGATTAATGATCAACGACAGATCTCACTGACTTTCTGCCTCTTTCATTTAAACAAACTGTGAATGTACTTTGTCTTTTGAGAAAATCAAACACCACTACAAAGGGCTGTTTTCACCAGTGTCAGACGGGTTGTTCCTCCTGGCTTCGTGGCACAACGTGAGCATTTGCAAAGGGCCCCTAGGTCAGGTGCTGCCTGCACTTGCTCTTATTGTCAGTGGGCTTTTGAGCCAGGGCTCTACATTTTCGTTTTGCTCTAGGCCTGCAAATGATGTAGCTGAGCTTGCTGAAAGGACCACTAGGGGAAATGGCTTCTGGAAACTAGATTCAAAAAATTCTATTCTTTAAAAAATATTAGGAATCTGTATTATTATTTTGATTTGAAAGCAAACTGAAATTCAAAGGGAGGTTGACATTCTTGATAATGAAAATATAATAAAATGGGCAAATATTAAGTATCTAAATAAATAATACAAAAATGATTTGTAAACATGTGACTGAGGAGTTTGAATTGAGTAGGATGCAATCTTCGGAAGTCAATAAAGGGATGCAATGAAAATGAAAAATCTCAAGTCTACTTGATTCTGTGGATGAGGAAATTGTCTTAGACAGCCCAGCTGCTGTAACAGACTGGGTGGCTTAAGAGAAATTTATTCCATCTCATTCTGAAAGCTGGGAAGTCCAAGTTTAAGGAGCCAGCCAGCTCTGTTCCTGGTGTCTGCCTTATTCTTGGTTTTCAGGGGGACACCATTTTGTTATAACCTCACTTTTGGAAGGACTACAGGTCTGGTCTCTTCATCTTTTTATAAGGACATTAGTCTCACTGATGAAAACTCCATGCACCAGTCATAACTGTTTTCCAAAGTCCTCACCTCCATATGCTGTAAAATAAGTGATTCAGGCTTCAAAATAGGAGTTTTGGGGAGCACAAATATTCTGTCCATAGCAGACTAATTTTTGAGAGTGTAGAAAAGGTAGCACCCATGGAGAATGACATACTGAACATCAGATATGCACCTTGTAAAGTGTTATGGATTTTCCACAGACTAGGTCAGGCTTTCTCAATTTGGGGATTACTGGCATTTGGGCCAGAAAATGTTTGCTGTGGGCAATTGTCCTGAGCATCATAGTGACACTGGATTGCTGATCCTGAGTTCATGACTGCGCAAAGTCCATGATCGAAGATGCTGGACCAAGAATTAAGGAGTAAAGCAAGCACAAGACAGCAATGCTCACAGGGCAGGAATGGCTCAGGGAAAGCCAGATTCTCAGAATGAAGTACAGGGCTCTGCCTGGCTTAGGTCCAACTTTTCTATCATGAAACTTGCTACATTTGTGATTGGCTGGTGCTGGGTCAACTTCCTGTCCTCATTTTCCTCAACATTCTCAAATTAGAGCTACCTTCCCTTATTTTTCATTGACTTCAATGCAATAAAAATTACCTCTACTTTATTTCAATTAGACTCCATCTCTATTTAAAATACAATTTTAATGTTATATAATACTAATATTTTAATAGCAAAAAATTGAAAGGTAGAAGACTTGAAAATATAAAATTGTGGAAACAGATAGTTAAATCACCATTATTCCTACTATTTAGAGAGAATTTAATTTCTTTGATTCAATTCATTTAATGTTTGAAAACTCAGTTGCAAAACTTTTTATGCCTGACAATTTTTTGGAAGCAGTAGTGAAAGCGTTTTCAGTTTGTAACATGATTATTTAAATTTTCCAATGCCTTTTTGATAAATTTTGATAACTTGTTTTCCAAAACAATATCTATTTTATCCAAATTTCATACTTTTGTACATTAAAAATATCTCACATCTACAATCATCATACTGTTCTCCTAATAGTGTTGAATGTGTTCTTTCTCTTCTAGATTCTTTTTTCAGAGATGATTCATTTCTTCTGAGCTTTTCAAAGAGAAATTCTTGCATTTATACAATAATTTAAAATTGAAGACCCATTTCTACAAGATGAGTTATTGGGTCAATTGTTTTTGACATTTTTGCTGCCCTTGAAATCTGTTGCCCAATTGCTTTCTAGAAATTGCATAAGTGCAATATTTATCTTTCTGACTTTCACACACTAGGTCATGTTATATGTGTTAGGCCTGTGAAATACCATCTTGTTTTGCTTATAGGCTTGGAATTGTGCAGGTCACAATAGGCATGACTTACCTCTGATCCATGATATCTGTGGCCTCAACTGGGAAGATCCAACTGCTGAAGCAACTCAACAGTGGGAGAATGGAGTCATTGGTAGGTATTTTCACTCACATACCTGGAAGTGGAAACTAGCTATTGGCTAGAATACTATCTGTCCCTGTAGACTGAGCTTCCTAACACAATGGTGGTTTCAAGCGAATTAAACATTTCATAGTGTGACTCAGGAGAAAAAGGCAGAAACCACATGGCCTTTCCTAACCTAGCCTTGAGTGCCATATACTGTTGTGTCTATTGGTGTCTATTGGTCACAGAATGCATACATTACCCAAAAAGCAGAGGGACACTTGATAGGAAAAATACCAAGTTGTGTACATGTTTTAACAATTAGGACATTTAAGGGTTTTGTTCATACAAAGCAGAATGAGCACCACACACACACACACACACACACACATATACCACACACCACACACACACACACACACACCACACACACACACTACACTACACTACACTACACACATACACACCACACACACACTACACTACACTACACACATAGACACAACACACACACTTCACTACACTACACACACACACACACCACACAACACACACACTACACTACACACATACACACAACACACACACTACACTACACTACACACATACACACAACACACACACTACACTACACTACACACACACACACCACACAACACACACACACTACACTACACACACACACACCACACAACACACACACACTACACTACACACATACACACAACACACACACTACACTACACTACACACACACACACCACACAACACACACACACTACACTACACACACACACACAACACACACACTACACTACACTACACACACACACACCACACAACACACACACACTACACTACACACACACACACCACACAACACACACACTACACTACACTACACACACACCACACAACACACACACTACACTACACTACACACATACACACCACACAACACACACACACTACACTACACACACACACCACACAACACACACACACTACACTACACACATACACACAACACACACACTACACTACACTACACACATACACACAACACACACACTACACTACACTACACACATACACACTACACACATACACACAACACACACACACACACACCACACACACACACACTACACTACACACATACACACAACACACACTACACTACACTACACACACACACCCTACACACACACACACCACACAACACACACACATACTACACTACACACAAACACACATATTTGTGTACATAGCAAGATCCTGTCCTGTGGGGTATTTTCCTGGGAATAGAGTTGCTGCCCTGCACGGCATGCACACTTTGTAATTTTGATAAGTCTACCTAGTATCTCTCCTAATTTACTCACATCCTACCAGCATACAAAATAAACTCCACTTTTCTGTCTCTCTACCCATTCAAAGAGTTTGCAGCTTCTTTTTTAGTTATGATTTTATTAGCATATAATAATTGTACCAAGGGAATATATTGTGATATTTGCATATATGTTTAAAACATATCTTAGTTGGATTTACACCCCCACCATTCTCTCTCTTCTCCCTCCCCACCTTTTTAGAACAATTTCAACAGGTTTCATTCTTCTATTTTCATATATGGATACAAAACATATCCACCATATATATCCTCATTCCTCCTTTCCTTATGCCCACTCCCTCCCATTGGTACCCACCCCTGGAGAAGATTTATTTTTCCGTTCTGCCCTTCATTTAAAAAAATTTTTTAAAAATTAAGTGTATATTGATATTCCAAGGGGGTTTTGCCTTGGTACTTGCTTTTATTAAATTAACCCCTCCCCTCCATTACCTACTCATTCTCTGTCACCATACTTCCCTAAGATACAACAGTTTATTGTACTATGCATTTTATAATATTCATATATAGATGGGTTATTTCAATATTTTTCATTTCTCCCACTTCCCATAGCCCCCTCAGACAGACTCACTAATGCAATTTTGTTCTGTCACTATATTTATATATATCTCCATATGTTCCATCATCCATTTACCTGCAAACAACATAATTTCATTCTTCTTTATGGCTGAATAAAACTCCATTGTGTATAAATACCACATTTTCTTAATCCATTCATCAGTTGTTGGGAATCTGGGCTGCTTCCAAAGCTTGGCTATTGTGAATAGTGTAAGTTTGCAGCTTCTTAACATTTCAAAGGAGAAGGGAGATGCAGACAGCCCCTTTCAGCTGTAACTAAAGATTTAAAAGGAGAAAGGTGACAGGTGGGAGTTTGCTGCTCTGAATTTTAATTTTTTAGCAGTGTTTACTTTGGTTTAAATTTGAGTGTGACCCTTTTAATATTTATTATTTTTAATTTACTGATCATTTTTTCTATCTCTCCTGCCTCATGGAGAATCCAGTCTCATGGAGGTTATTATTGTAAGAATCAAGAAAAAGACTAAAGGAATTTCAGCAAGATTGGAATATTCATTTCTGAGTAACATTTGATTGTGACAGAACTTAAAAGTTATAGAAAAATTGCAAAAAATAATATAATAAAACTTGTTTTAGAACTTTGAAGTAATCTAGAACATCAAGAAACTAATGTCGATTAACACTATTGTGAATTCCACAGTTCATATATAAATTTGTAAGTTTTTCCCTTGATTATTCAATGTGTGTATGTGTGTGTGTGTGTGTGTGTGTGTGTGTCCTTCTTAGTACATGCTCACTCATTCATTGACACATCTCTTTAGTCTCCTTTATTTTTTTATTTTTCTTTTTTTATTATATGCGTATACAATGTTTGGGTCATTTCTCCCCCCTTTCCCCCACCCCCTTCCTTACCCCCACTTCCCCCTCACTACCAGGCAGAAACTATTTTGCCCTTATCTCTAATTTTGTTGAAGAGAAAGTATAAGCAATAATAGGAAAGACCAAGGGATTTTGCTAGTTGAGATAAGGATAGCTACACAGGGAGTTGACTTGCATTGCTTTCCTGTACATGTGTGTTACCTTCTAAGTTAATTCTCGAACTAACCTTTTCTCTAGTTCCTGGTCTCCTTCTCCTATTGGCCTCAGTTGCTTTAAAGTATCTGTTTTAGTTTCTGTGCATTGAGGGCAACAAATATTATCTAGTTTTTTGGGTGTCTTACCTATCCTCATACCTCCCTGTGCGCTATCACTTTATCATGCGATCGAGGTACAATCCCCTTGTTGTGTTTGCCCTTGATCTAGTGTCCGCATATGAGGGAGAACATATGATTTTTGGTCTTTTGGGCTAGGCTAACCTCACTCAGAATGATGCTTTCCAGTTCCATCCATTTACTTACAAATGACAAGATTTCATTCTTCTTCAAGGCTGCATAAAATTCCATTGTGTATAAATACCATGTTTTTTTAATCCATTCGTCAGTGGTGGGGCATCTTGGTTGTTTCCATAACTTGGCTATTGTGAATAGTGCTGCAATAAACATGGGTGTGCAGGTGCCTCTGGAGTAATCTGTGTCACATTCTTTTTGGTATATCCCCAAGAGTGGTATTGCTGGATCATATGGTAGATCAATGTTTAGATTTTTAAGAAGCCTCCAAATTTTTTTCCAGAGTGGTTATACTAGTTTACATTCCCACCAGCAGTGTAAGAGGGTTCCTTTTCCCCACATCCTCGCCAACACCTGTTGTTGGTGGTGTTGCTAATGATGGCTATTCTAACAGGGGTGAGGTGGAATCTTAGTGTGGTTTTAATTTGCATTTCCTTTATTCCTAGAGATGGTGAGCATTTTTTCATGTGTTTTTTGCCCATTTGAATTTCTTCTTTTGAGAAAGTTCTATTTAGTTCACTTGCCCATTTCTTTATTCTTTCATTAATTTTGGGAGAATTTAGTTTTTTGAGTTCTCTGTATATTCTGGTTATCAGTCCTTTGTCCGATGTGTAGCTGGCAAATATTTTCTCCCACTCTGTGGGTGGTCTCTTCAGTTTGGAGACCATTTCTTTTGTTGAGCAGAAGCTTTTTTAGTTTTATGAAGTCTTATTTATCTATGCTATCTCTTAGTTGCTGTGCTGCTGGGGTTCCATTGAGAAAGTTCTTGCCTATACCTGTTAATTCCAAGGTATTTCCTACTCTTTCGTGTACCAACTTTAGAGTTTGGGGTTCGATATTAAGATCCTTGATCCATTTTGAGTTAATCTTAGTATAGGGTGATATACATGGATCTAGTTACAGTTTTTTGCAGACCGCTAACCAGTTTTCCCAGCAGTTTTTGTTGAAGGGGCTGTCTTTTCTCTATCGTAAATTTTTAGTGCCTTTGTCAAAAATAAGTTGGTTATAGTTGTGTGGTTTCATATCCGGGTCCTCTATTCTGTTCCACTGGTCTTCATGTCTGTTTTTGTGCCAGTACCATGCTGTTTTTATTGCTATTACTTTGTAATACAGTTTGGAGTCGGGTATTGTGATACTTCCAGCATTGTTCTTTTGACTGAGTATTGCCTTGGCTATTCGTGGCCTCTTGTGTTTCCATATGAATTTAATGGTAGATTTTTCAATCTCTTTGATGAATGTCATTGGGAATTTGATGGGAATTGCATTAAACATGTAGATTACTTTTGGGAGTACAGACATTTTTACTATGTTGATTCTACCAATCCAGGAGCATGGGAGATCTCTCCACTTTCTATAGTCTTCCTCAATCTCTTTCTTCAGAAGTGTATAGTTTTCCTTGTAGAGGTCTTTCACATCTTTTGTTAGGTTTACACCTAGGTATTTGATTTTTTTTTGAGGCTATTGTAAATGGAACTGTTTTCATATGTTCTTTCTCAGTTTGTTCATTATTAAAGTGTATAGAAATGCTAATGATTTTTCTATGTTGATTTCATATCCTGCTACCTTGCTGTAGCTATTGATGGTGTCTAGAAGCTTTTGAGTAGAGTTTTTTGGGTCTTTAAGGTATAGGATCATATCATCTGAAAATAGGGATATTTTGACAGTTTCTTTACCTATTTATATTCCTTTTATTCCTTCTTCTTGCCTAATTGCTCTGGCTAGGAATTCTAGTACTATGTTGAATAGGAGTGGAGATAGTGGGCATCCTTGTCTAGTTCCTGATTTTAGAAGGAATGGTTTCAGTTTTTCTCTGTTAAGTATAATGCTGGCTGTAGGTTTGTCATATATAGCTTTTATAATGTTGAGGTACTTTCCTTCTATTCCTAGTTTTCTTAGAACTTTTATCATGAAATGGTGTTGGATCTTATCAAAGGCTTTTTCTGCATCTATTGAGATGATCAAGTGGTTTTTGTCTTTGCTTCTGTTAATGTGGTTTATTACGTTTATTGATTTTTGTATGTTGAACCACCCCTGCATTCCTGGGATGAAGCCTACTTGGTTGTGGTGAATGATCTTTTTGATGTGTTGTTGAATTCGGTTTGCCATTATTTTATTGAGGATTTTTGTTTCAATGTTCTTTAGTCTCCTTTAATCCAAAATAATTCCTCAGGTTTTCTTTGCCTTCTTCATTTTAATATTTTTAAGACTACAAGCCAATCATACTTAAAAATATCCTCAATTTGTTTATTAACACATACAGATAAAGGATTTTTTTGACAAAACATTGAAGCTCATTTCCCCATGTATAGAGTAAAATTAATAATGAAAATAATATAAGTAGTTACTATTTAGAACTATCAAATAAAATAAGTTTAATTAAAATTAAATAACAAATAACATAAAAAAATTAAAATTTAAAAGTAAAAGTTTCAAAGTACTAGAAAAAATAGGTAAATTAATTTATACTACTTATACTCAGGTAGGAAAGTTCTTTCTAACCTTAACTCAAAACTTGGGCATTATAATAAAAATAAATGCTAAAAATATGTGTTGCATTTTACTACATTAAAAACAACAACAACATTCCTGCATAGAGGAAAAACACCACAAGAAAAAATCAAAAGGGGGAGAATATATTTAACTCATATCATATTTTCAGGTCTAATCTCTCCAGTACAGAGCTCTTAGAAATCAAACAGGAAAAGATCAGTCAACCACCACAGAGAAAAATAGGGGAACAAACGTGGATCTTCTCAGGAAAATAAGTACCAGTGATTCTTCAAGATATGAAAATATGCCCAATTTCACTTATAATAAAGGAAATGAAAATTAAAACCACACAGACATCATGTCTCAGCTGTTAGGTAAAATTTTGAAAGTTGATAGCATACTGTCAGCCAGGCTTTGGAAAGCAAATTTTATCACCCACAGTTGATGGGAGTGCAAAGTGGAATGAACATCTGAAAACATGGTGATATTTATATGATATTTATCAAAGTTCAAATATATTAATACTTTGACCCAGTACTGATGGAATTTTTATGATGATATTTATCAAAATTACAGGTGCATTTATGTTTCAACGCAGCACTGATGGAAATTTCCCTACAGATATGACTTCAAATGTGTGAAATATGCATTTGAAGTTCTCATTGCATCATTGTTTATAACAGCAAAAAAAGAAAAACTCCCAAGTAAATCTGCCAAGAAAAGATTTAATTAAACAATAGTATATAAAAAAAGTTTCTATGCTGGTTTTTATAAGAATAAGGGAGTTCTCTGTGTACAAATACAGACTAATCTCTAGTTTTTAAAAAGCAAGGCAAAGATCAAGGTATGCAGTACTACTTTATAAATCTCTATCTCTCTCTCTATCTATATATGGAAATAAAAGTAGGCATTTGTGTTTGTGTAATGAATGCTGAAGAGATGCACAAAATCTAATGAAAGGGACTACCTGTATACTATAGAGTGTGGATATAAAAAAACAGCAAGCAACAAGATTCTTAATTATATTGGTTTGATTTTTGAAACACGTTTGTTTAAAAGTTCTGTTTTCATAGCTAAATCAAATTCTGTGACTGAAGAGAGAGATCCTTGTGCTAGCAAGAATATGTACCATAGAGCTTTCCATTTTAGATGAAAATAACATTTTCTCACACTTACTATCTTCTGCCTTTGATTTAAGATAGCCATTTTTTTTTGTATTCCAGCCCTTTTTTTCTCTCACAAGAAAATAAATGATTAGTCCAGGAAATGAATGCGGCCAGCATTAAAGAAACTCACGCATTTCCCAAGAGCTATTAGTTTTTTGTCAGTTGCTAGGTCTTTTATTCCTTTGGTTCTCTAACTCTTTGTTTAAATGAATTGTCTCAAATGTTAGGTTAGCAAAAGAAAACGTTCATACTGAGAAATATGTCTTTTCTTGTGCATAATTGAGAGATGGACTGTTGAGAAAAATATGGTTTTTGTGACTGCACTGTCTCTGGAGATGTGAGCCCAGGTTATAACAGTCTTGGACAAAAGAATCTCACAAGATGAGCAGTTTGGCTGACCGTGAGTGTGAAGGGAAATATCTAGGCCACCATCTACAAACATCAAATGGGGAAATATCCCCATTATCAGTAAAATACCTAAGAGTAAGATGGGGCATAAATTTGAGAAAAGTATACAAGGAGAATATATGCAATGCAAAATATTACTAAGGCTATTCTCCTGGAAAGAACAATAGGTTATAAAAATACAAATAAAACTCCCAAATGAATTTTTAAGTTTCATGGACTCCTCACTAAAATCCCAAGGATATTTTCGTAGAAACTGGAAAATGATTCCTCTACAAGAATGAAAAATCCACCACAAAAATTAAAAGTAAACAAAATCAAGATGGGTGGATACCTAGGTACTGGGACAAACAGATACAGATAAAGCAAACATGGTGGCATGTAAATTGAGAATCCACTTGACACATGTGGATGTTTAGTGTGCAAAACTCAGGGTTTTTTTTTTTAATTTAAATTAAAAAAAACAAATTTGTAGTACTGGGGTTTGATCCCAGGGTCTTGTACATGCTAGGCACACACACTGCACCGCTGAGCCTCACCTCCAGCTCTTCAGTTATTTTTGATGTTTGAAAATTTCCAAAATAAAATGAGGAAAACTATATCATGGCCCTTGTTCTTACTCAACTGGGTTCACACGCCTCTGCCTGGCTTTTACAGTGGGATTGTAGTCTTGCTGTACCCATCCAACCTTATTTTCCTCTGCTTACTACCAAGCACTCTGCTGTAACCAAGCTAATTTCCTCACTATCCCTCACTCCCGCTGTGCTCATTTTCTCCTTCATGCTTTTGCTCCTTTCTCTCGCCTAAGGTGCTCTTGTGACACTTCTTCATCTATCCTAATCTTGCCAGTCCTCCATCTGGTTCCTTTGGAGCACAGTCCTCAGTCTAGTACATACTGACCTCCTGCTACACTACTCTGAGGACTTAATGGAAACTCCATTTTACCTCACATTGTTGACTCTGAAGTTTTGGTCCATTAGTCTGATCTTATATGATGATAAACCTGTTCTGACACTTCTTTGTGTTACTTAGCATCTAGCTTAGTACTGAGTAGGAAATGATCAATAATTTCTAGTTGGCTGACTGATTATCACCACAGTCACATATTCGATCATTGAATGAATCAGTGAAGCTACCTTCATGCTGCACTATGACTCAGTGTCTACCACAGACACCATGTCTGGCCCATGGGAGATTTTCAGTAACTTTTGGGTTAAAATATCAAAATAAACACACACACACTCTCTCTCTCTGTTCTTTTCTCTCTCTCCCTCTCTCTGTTTTTTTTTTTACAGATTATGTTTACTGAACAGAACAGTCTTCCAGTTATCACATACAACACAATACATAAGCAAGTTACACATTTGCTAGATATCTGTGAAAATTCAAAGTTGAAAGCATTTCTTCCACTAGTATATGGAAGGAGTGCTCTGTGGCTACTGTGAAATGAAGGGTGAATTAGTGTGTTAGTTTCCTCTTACTGATATAACAAATTACCACAATTTACTGGCTCAAGAACACCAAACTTACTATCTTGCAGTTCTGAACATCAGGCATCTGAAAAGAGTCTTTTGGGTAAAGCTAAGGTGTTGGGGATGCTGCATTCATTATGCAGGTCCTGATGTGGACACCTACCAGCTACATTTTGGATCAGCAGGGAGCCAAGTGTGGCTGGACAGACCAGGCACATTGTGGGAGAAGAGCTCAGAGAGATGGGGGCTGAGGCAGATTATTTCAGAATGGTCTTGGGCGTTTACTCTGTGTTGGAGACTTTTGAGCAGAAGACCAGTTTTTAAAGGATCCTTCTGGCTGTTGTGTGGTGAATAGATTTTCAGGAAACTAAGAGACCAGGAAAAGGCTATTGTTGTCATCTGAATGAGAGACAATAATGGTTTGGTTTAGGATGATGGGTACAGTTTGAAGACTGAGTCAACAAAATTTCCTGACTGAAAAGATATTAGAGGGAAAGAGAGAGGAGGAAGGAGAAAGGGAGGGAAAGAAAGAACCTGAAGACAAAAACAACAGAATTCTCAGTGGAATGCAGTAATATTATTGGACATGGGTCACACTAAGGGGAGACTGTGCAGGAGGATAGGGCAAGGGAAGAAAACCAAACACTTGAATGTGTTTGATGGTGCTCACTGCAGAGGAGAGAATAAAGTAATCTTAAACTGGCCAAGGCCACTATGGGGAGGGGACTAGGGAGTGGTGAAGAGGTCTGGTAGAAATGAGCCAATGTGGGTTGCAATACACATGTGCCTGGAAGCAACGCAAGGAATGTCCCTGTATAGCTATCTTTATCTCTAACTAGCAAAAACTGCCATGTTTTTCGTATTATCTTCTGTTTTCTCTTCTACAAAATCAAGAACAAGAGGGCAGAACAGGTTCTGCCCGGAGGTAGTGTGTGTGTGTGTGTGTGGTGCTCCAAATAATGTATACACATGTATGTAAATGCAAAAATGATACCTGTTGAGATTGTTCCAGGATTCAGGGGAGGGGGGATGAAAGAGAGCAGCAGAGGGGCTGAATTCAAGTATGGTATATTTGATACATTGCAAGAACCTTTGTAAATACTCCAATGCACCCCCACCTAGCACAACCATAATACAAATTTAAAAAAAAGAATAATTCAGAATGGAATGACTTATACCAAAGTGGTGGTAGGAAGAAGAGTCTAAATGAAGGTCCCTTTTATGGACCTTCACATTTGGCTATGAACTGCTATATTTTTGAATCTTTTACTACAATAATATAGTCATGTTATTTGCATGTTTTTAAAGAAATTACAGGTAAGATGTACAAGTTTTGCAAAGGACACAGTTAACTTCACTTCAGCAACATGTATATAATTTTTTACTCATGAGTATTAATTTTACAATTTGTATGTAATTTTAACACAAGGTTTGTCAGGGATGTAAGTGAATTGAGACCAGTATTTAGCACCTAGATTTGTCAAGGACACTGAAATGTGCCATGGAATGATCAGCTAAACATAGGATTATAAAGAAAAATGCAATCAAGAATAGAACAATTAAATACATTATTAACTCAGTGGATGGAGATACAGATGCAAACAAGGTTAATAGATGTACAATTACAGATCATTGTGCAATTTTTTGGAAAATTTGCGGATTGCAAAGAAAATTGCGATTAAACTATATAGCGTGTTAAAGAGAAGGAGGCAGGCTGGCTGCTTTATTATTTTTTTCCTGTAGCAGTAGAAATAATGCTGTACTATTTGATGAATTCAGTTTAACTTCTTTCACACTGGTGTGGAAGCTAATTAGAACATATGTGGTTCCATAAATTCCTCTCCCCAGGATATCAAGCCTCTCCTTGCACATAGAGGCTTTTCTGGTAGTGAATATATTTCTTGAAACTTCACATATGTAAAAATAAACTGCCTATTTGAAATTGAGATTGAGCTGAATCTCTTGAGCTATGCATACAAAAATGCTGTAGGATCAAGTGCAATAGTTTTAGTTTAGGTCCTTGATAGGTTCTGAAAGGCCAACCCATCTCAGGCATCATCTTTTTTTTGTCTTTACTTAATCTAGTGTTGAAGAAGTTAGAGGTGTTCTAGACAAGTGAATTTTTTCATGTATGTATAATATTCTCATTTAAATATTTTTTATTTTCATTTTTAAATTTAATTTAATATTTGAGATGGTTTTGCTATGTAGCCCAAGCTAGCCCCAACTTTTGATTCCCCTGCCTCAACCTCCCAAGTGCTGGGATTACAAGTGTGGACCACCACACCCAGCTAAACACTAATTTTTAAAAATTAATTTAAGTAGAAAAAGTCTTATTTAGTTTAAATTCTGTTGACTGTTCTTTAATCTTTGGGTCCCTTCTCCTTCATTCTGGATAGTGATACTCTCTATTGTCCTAGACCTGCCACAGAGGTGGGATTCTTTCCTCCCCTTCACATATCAAGTCTTGCTGGTTTCAATGCTTCTCTCTGCTGTCGTAGTTCTTGGGGTATAGCAGCATCTTCATTTTTGTTTCTGAGCTTCTGGCTTTGGAATTGAGGAAGAAAAATTTGAAAATGAGGTTAAAAGATTGAGGGCCTATAGGTATAACAGTTTTCTGAGGGCTTCACACCCCTCTTCTTCCATCTCTAATTCTACCTCTGTATTACCAAATGATGCCAGCATTTGTGCTTCTCCACCTGTTCCCATTGCTTTTAGGTAAGGCCATCCCCTCCACCTTCAATGCCTCTACCTTCATAGGATGATCCTCCTGGTGTCCAAGTGATCAAAAGTACAAATCTGACTGCATGGTATTTTTTTCACTAATTCTTCACCCACAGAAGTGATTTCTAATGTGAAAGTTTGCAGTTTGGGGTTGACTTTGACCTGGCCCCTCTCTGAATCATCTTACCTTATCCCCTACTGTTCTCCTCTCTTCCATACTCCATATCAGGCTTACCGTCTGCTCATGTCCTCACTTTCCCAATCCCAGGGCTCACTTGCTATTCAAATGTTCTTCCCTTCTGTCAGTGTGATCAACTCGAACTTGTTCATGACATAACACAAGCATCTTACCCAGGAAGGCTTCAATGACTTGTAGTAGGTTTATCATTCTCTTTGTATTGCCACATTATCACGCTATTGATCATACTATTGCAATTTTAATTTACCTGTCTTTATATACAAGTAGGCTGTGGGCTTCCTGAAGGCAGGACTATGTGTTTGTCAATAATCCCTCTTAGCACCTGGGTGTATTTTAAATAAACATCGGTTGAAGGAATGAATAACAGAGTTGCAGTCAAACCTTTAGGTCAGTGTTTCCTGACAAGGAGTCCACAGCCTAGATTCCTAGGCCTGATCTTAAATGCTCCCAAACAGAGTCTCTGTTAATAGGCTCTGGAATCTTCACTTTAAATAAATTCTTCACAAATCCTGGACATTGAGAACCATGACTCTGGGGGCCCTTGAAGCCTGTGGGAGTTGCCGTCCAAAACAAAACTGCTGGATGTCACGTGACTTTTTCTGTCCCTTGATGATAGCAGTCATTTACCTCAGCTGTTCTTTATTTCCTGTTTCCTCACTCTGCTCCAGTCTTCTCTTCCTGCTGTACCCAATGGCAGTAGTGAACAGCACCTCATCGCCTTGTTACCACAGCCCTCAGGTACAGGGGAGTTCAAGGTCATAAGTTGTGTGTAACGTAATGTTGCTTATTACCTCCATAGACTGCTTCAGAGCTGGAAGGGGTTTCTATGGAAGGAAGGGCATATTTTGAGTCTGAGGACATTGATGAAAATTATTTTGGCCATTCAGCAGCTTTTTTTGGCTCCTCTGTCTTCATAGCTCTGTTTTGGAGGGCTGAAGCTGCTTGGCATCCAGTGTAGAAAGCATTCTCTGTTCCATTGGGACCATGCTGCCCAAGGATGCTTAGACAGAACTGATAATCAATTATGTCAGCACAGGACAGAGTTGAAGGAAATGTAACTTTATCTTATCCTTGCCTCTAGTTATTCTTCTGCACAATGACACATGAGAGAAAAACTATCTTTCTATGTCAAAATAAGTCCGGGGCTGATTTCTTCTTTTTCCCCAGAGGCTTTTGGAAAGTCCAGTTTTGGTGGAAAGCCCTCAGGGGACCACCCTCTTACTTTTCAAGAGTCCAAAAGTAATAAGCCAGAAGCCTTGAGGTGCATGTGTATCTGGCCCTGTGGTGGGAGGCTGGGAGGCTCATCACCTCCATGCCAGGCTCAGACTTAGAGTTCTTTTGCCAATGCATCACTCTCTCCTTCTTTTTCTTTTCCTGATAGAGGCCTTCCTAACTCCTAAGGTCCTGCATGGAGCAGATCTTTCTCACCTGTAGAAGTGCTCTCCCAGTACTTTTCCTAGTCTCAGGAAAACATTGGGGTCAGGCCATCATCCCTAATGTCATCTTAAAGCATCAGTTCCCTATCCTCTCTGCATTTGACAACCCCAATGTGCCCGAAAGACTTATTTACTGGCTCCCTCATTGGAAGGAACTGTCACACATGACTGAGCATTCTTTTGCTCTACTTGGATGGAAATAGGCAAGGAGCAACTTCCTAACAATTGGTTCTTAAGTGCCAGACCCTTACAGGGTAGGCTGTCCAAGCTGGCGGCTTATAAATTTGAGCTTTGAGTACCACTGCGTCAGCACCTAGCAGCTAGTGTTATGGCTCCTGAACTTTGGGTGTCAGATGCTGGTGCCCTCCATGCTTAGCCCTTGCTGGCTTTCTGGAACTTTTCCAGCCACAACGGCTTGCAGCTTCCACAGTCTTGGTTCTTCTTTGTGCCTCTAGCCTGTAGCTATTCACAGCCTCTCGCCTTCTGCAGTCTTCCTCTCTACTGCCAGTCTCTCACCTTCTTATACCCCCACAGTCCTTTTTGTGTCTGTTCCCAGCTGCTCTCTGGAAATTTTCAGCTGCCTTCCCCTGCTGCTGAATGTGTCTGGGGCTGGAAGCTGTTGGTACAACCAGCTCAGCCCACTCTAATGGTAATAAAGACCACAAGCAGCCAATAAAACCATTCTAGAGAGATTTCATTGAGGGTCTAATGTTTCAATATAAGAGAGATAGTGCATAGGAAGGAAGCCTCCCAGGCCAGTCCAAGGAGAGTGAGAGGAGCACGGTTTATACAGACAGTCATACATGCATACTAGCATGGTTGACTACATACTAGCATGTGGGCTCCTTCCCACAGGAAATCACTGAGATGAGGGTGGGGCAGCAGTGGTGGGGTCATCTAAAGGTCCTCTGATCTGTTTTGGCCTTCTGTGGAGTGACTGTGGGCAGTCATAACCAAAGAATGTCTACAAGAGCCCTTGCAGGGTGTTCACCACATGTAGCTGGAACCGCAACAGAGTCGCCAAGGCCATGAAAGCTGCAGTGGTTTCTGTGGCTGAATCAGTTTCTGTGGCGGTGTTTCAAGGTTGTGGTTTTCAGGACAGCTTAAAGAAGTGGTAAAAAAGTGACTGTTTAGCCAGACTGATGGCTCATGCCTATAATCCTAGCTACTTTAGAGGTTGAGATCAGGAGGATTGTGGTTCCAGCCTACCCTAGGCAAAAAAGTGAGATCCCATCTCAACCAATAACTGCGTGTGGTGGTGTGAGCCTGTCATCCCAGCTAAGGCAGGAAGCATAAAATAGGCTGGCCAAGACCCTATCTTAAAACACCCAGAACAAAAAGGGCTGGAGGTGTGGCTAAGAAGCACGAAACCCTGACAACTTCAGCTTTGCTTAAAGAAAAAAAATTAAAAAGCACTTATAATACAGATCTATCATGAAATTAGCATTGTTACTCAACAGTGTTTAACCCCCAGCCAAATACTGTTAGGGAAGGTTTTGCCACCTGGGTCTGTCACAGAAACAGGACGGGGTAGGGAAAGAAGATGCATCCCCTTAAGCTCATACTTTCAAAATAACAGAAAAAATGATCTACTTTTTTGAAGTTAAGCTTGTTTCTTTATTGCAAGACTTCTCAGAGCCTTTATGATATTAACCTACATTGTGTACTGTACAGAAAAATTATAAAATACATTTTCCAACATTTTATTCAAGTTTATTAAGGTATAATCAATGAATCAAAATTGTTCCTATTTCAGGTAGACCACTAATGTTCTAATTTACATGTACATGGGTAGTGATTACCACAACCAAACTACTGAACACACTGGTTACCATGCACAGCTATCATTTGTGTCTGTGTGGTGAGGACACTTAAGATCTACTCTTGTGATGATTGGCATTGGGACTGGGGTGAGGCAGAATCCGTGTCATTTTGATTCGAATTCCCTTTCTGGTTAGGGATGTTGAGCCTTTCTTCACGCATTCATTGACCATTTGTACTTGTTCTTTTCAGAACTGTCTGTTCAGTTTGTTTGCCTATTTATGAATTGGATTGTTTTTTCTTTTGATGTTTACTTTTTTGAGCTATTTATATATTCTGGCAAGGACGCAGGTTTTTAAAAGGAACCCTTATGCTGCTGGTGGGAATGTGAATTAATGTAGCCATATGGAAATCAGTGTGGAGGGTCCTCGACAAGCTAAACATAGAACAGCCATATGACCCTGCTACACCACTCTTGGGCACATATCTAAAGAAGTGTAAGTCAGCATACACAGATACCTGCACACCCATGTTTATTGCAGCACTACTCACTGGAGCCAAGCTATGGAACCAGCCTTGGTGCCCAACAACTGAAGAATGGATAAAGAATATGCATTACATATGTACAACTGAGTATTGCTGAGCAATAAAGAAGACTGAAATCATGTCATTTGTGCAGGATAATGGATGGCACTGGAGACCATCGTTGAGCAAGATAAGCCAGACTAAGAAAGAAAAACATTATATGTTTTCACTCATATGTGGAATGTAGACCTAAAAATAAAATGATATGTCAGGATTGTAAAAGCGGGAAAGTTTGGTGGTAGTAGTGAACCAGGAGGAGGGAGAGGGAGAAAGATGAGGGTGAGTATGATCAAAATAATCATACACATATATATGTTGAAAAAGCATAATGAAATTCTCTAAAAAAGGGAGGTCCCTCCCTTTTTAAACAGAAGGAATGATAAAGATTGGGTGAATTTGATCAAACTACATTATATGTATGAATATAAATATCACAATGAAACTCCTGTATACAATTAATTTATTCTAATAAAAGAAAAGATCTCTCCTAGCAAATTTTAAGTATTTAATACTACTAGCTATAGTCACTACGGTATGCCTGAAATTACTCATCTTGTAACTATAAGGTTTTACTCTTTGATCACCATTCATTAGCCACCTTCCCTCCTAGTCCTTGGCAACCAACATTCTTCTCTCTGCCTCTAAGAGTTGGTTTTAGATTCCACATAAAGTGAGATCCTGCAGTTTTTGTCTGTGTTGATTGCTTTTTCTCTTGGTAGCTCACCTTATATATACCAAAAGGGAAAAATAAGATGGAATAGATTTGTTTGAAAGCTTTGACAGACTTCATGTGTAACTTTTGCCTCTAGTTTGTTATTATTACAGTTCCTCTGCTTTCATTTTTATCTTCCTTTCTGATAAACATGTGGTCAGTAGAGCCCTCTGTAAGACTTGTTAAGAGGCAGTTATTTATTTGTTCTCTAGCTTAGCCATATTAATAGCTGTTACATTTATGTCCTATTATGGGCCACATCCTGCTCAAGAAGCTGTCCATAAATTACCTCTAATTCTTACAACTCCAGAAAATACTATTATCCCCACTTGGCAGATGAGGCTCACAGAGTTTAAGTAATTTTCCCACACGGCCAGTAAATAGGAGAGGCAGAATTTGAATAAAATCTCTGTAACTCCTAAGCCCATGATCCATCTCAAATATCTTTCTAAATCTTTTAGCACTAGATTGAAAATACAACCTCCACCTAATGTACTTCCTGTGAACTTTGAGTTATTGTAATAGTCTTTAAAAATAAATTGCCCAAGCTCTATTGTATCTTTTTTTCTTTATTTGTGAACCTAGAGTATGGAATAATTCAAACAATTCTTGTACTACAGGAGAAAAATATTTTATTATCTTATTTTTTTTAATATCCAAAATTTCCTCATTGTTCTTAGAGTTTTAGTCTGCTCTCCTTTGCACACAGGGAGAGCTAGAGGTATGACTATACCTGGTCATACCTAGGGCTAGAGGTATGACTCACCCTGAACATTTTCCTTCGTAGGTATGAGATTATAACATCTGAGGATCCAGTGGTTAGAGGGCTATGCCAATTTACTGATACAAATGTGTCTAATTTAGCTAGCAACTGATTTTCTCCTCTTCTAAGGTTTAGAAGATTTTTCTTCCTAAAGTGTCCAATTTCCTTTAGATTGTAATGTGGCTATTTAATCATGGTGTACTGTGATTGCTTGCTGAGGTCATTAAATCACAATTCTCAGGGAAAGCATTGGAAAAGCAGCATTGAGTTTCATTCAGCTCCATTAAGTGTTTTCCCAGGGTTTCATATTCAAGCTTCTGTATTTTTTAGTGATGACTATTTTTCAGATTGCCCCATAAAAGAAAATTGGCTGACTTGCTTCATGGTAATGTTCTTTAAAGTATCAGCTACTGTGAAGGTTCTCTTTTACAGACTAGGTTTTGGACAGAAAACTGGAAACAGTTATAAGGGATAAATGTAGAGTAAGAAAAGAGAGTACTGGTTGAAAGAGGCAGCTAGAATAGCAAGTCAAGACAGCCTCTCTCTTTTCAGAGCAGCTGAGCTAGCATTTAGACCCAGTGGTAGGCACAGCTTTGTCCTTTTATCTGAAAACTCTTCTGTCAAGGGATCCATTTGGGGGGACATTCTGCACAGCTACACAGCTGATCAGATTAAGAAAGTCCTCTGGTCAGAATATAGACCGCCTACAATGGACTCAGAACAATATCTCTGCCCAAATATATGAAGAACCTGAACTAACCTGATCAGCCCTCCCTTAGAAGTCTACATAAGGAAGTATAGAGAAGATCAAGTAATTTGTGGTAACTTTAGAAGATTAAAGTCCACCAGGTAGAGAGAAGTCACAGTGAACCATGAATGAGCACTTTATAAATGTGAAGATAGAGCAAAACTGATTGGTAGGAGGAGAATGAGTTAAAGAGGCAAGAGAGGAAGAGGTTGTTGCAAGATAGTGGCTAAAAATCATGGATAATTGAAGCCTTTGATTAAAATGGAGGAATTTGTGCCTGCATCCCTCAGGCAGTCTTGGATTTGGCATGAAATGGTTTCTGTTTCTGCATTTCCATAACGCTTACTTGGTACTTGTGATCTCTATTTACTCATTCCCATTTGTATCTTGACGATAAAGTCCATGTTCTCTGAAGGAACTTGAGTATTTTTCATTCTCCCTGATTAACATATTTAACACGCATTGAATATAGTATCTCTTTTCCAGTCAAAATTCATTCTCTTATTGATTAGTGCAGGAAGTAGGAAAAAAAAATCAGAAATTTAATTTTGAACATAATGTCTCTGGTATGAAGGACAAAGAGTTCTTCCCTTCATTTGGAAAGAACTGAATGTTAAGTACATTCTTTGGATAAGAAGCTCGCCCAAGAGAAGAGACAGTGAGAAATATATCATGATTTTGTCTTATCAGATCAAGAATATCTTTTATGCTGAAAATTAATCATATTGATGATCAACTATATTTATGGATCGAAATGTCTATTCCTCAGTCTAATTTGCCCTTTACAGGAAGTAAGAGACTTTAGGAAGAACTGTATCTTTCCCAAGGTTAGAGCTCTATTGAACGTCACTCTTCAGACTTTGGTGAAGTAATCACAGGCATGATGAGGTGGGGGGGGGTATGTGTGTGCTCTTCCACTCCTGGGGAAGGATATTAATTCAAATCCTTGCTCAACCATTGGCTACATGTGAGTGTGGGCAAGTTCCTAACTAATCTCTAGTTTCCTTACACACAATACTGAGATGCTAGCAAGTATGCAGTGTTAGCACTGTAAGATTATGTGAAGTGATAAAGTAACTACCACAATACTTGATATTCCACAAGGGTCCAAACAAATAGTTTGCATGGCAGAAGTAGTGTATGCTGTTGTGTCTGTTGTAATTACTATTATTGATGTTGGATGTTATAGTCCAGGGGTTGGCCTCCTATGTATGACCCATGGGCTTAATCTGTCCTATAATTTATTTTTGTGAATAAAGTTTTATTGGAACACAGTCATGTCTTCTCATTTGCATATTGTCTGTGGCTGCATTCTTACCACAATAGCAGAGCTGAATGATTGTTGCAGATTGTATGGCCCACCAAACCTAAAACAAACTATTTGGTTAATGTATCAGCTTTCTGTTGCTGTTAAAAAAATAACTGAGTTAAGCAAAAGGAGGAAAGATTTATTTTGGCTCATGGTTTCATAAAGTCAGTCCATGGTCACCTGGCCCTATGACTTTGGGCCTTTGGTGGGGAAGAATATGGCAGGGAGTGTGTGGTGAAGCAAAGCTCCTTGCCTCATGGCAGCCAGAAAGCAGAGAGAGGAGAAGTGTCTGTCGGGGAGAGGGGACAGGGTCCCAAATATCCCCTTGGGGGGCATGACCCCAATGCCTACTTCCTCCAAATAGGCCCCTAAAGTTTGCACCAACTCCCAATAGTGCCATGGGCTGATAACCAAGCCTTTGGGGGACATTTTAGATCCAAACCATAAAAGGTCTTTATAAAAAAAATATTTTCTGACCACTAGTGCATTGGAAATAGGAACTAGTACACATGTAGTAGTCACACAAATCTGCGTTTGAATTCTATTCTTCATCTAGTCTTGAAATTGATTAAATTTCCCTCTGACACCCAGTTTCCCCACTGGTTATGTTGGTGTGATTACATATGTGGAGACTCTTAGAAAAAAATCATTGTTCAATGAATGTTAGCAACAATATATTCCGTCTGTATTTCTTCTTCTAGTCTCCCTCCTTATAGGAAGGTAAGTAGATTGGATGATTCTGGGCTTGATTTCACTATCTCAAAGAGATGTCAAAACACTGCAAATTTATGCCGTTTTGTGTGTGTGTGTGTGTGTGTGTGTGTGTGTGTGTGTGTGTATTTTGGGTGTTTTTGAGATAGCGTCTTGTTTTTTGTCTGGGCTGGTCTTAAACTGCCAACTTCCTCATCACTGCTTCCTGAGTAGTTAGGATTATAGGCATGAATCACTGCTTTTGATGCACCTTGTCACCTACTTTCAAGTGATTGGCTTTACTTCGCTTGAATTCTTAGAACAAAGAAAGACCACTCATAGCCATTAGCAATAGGAGCTGATACTTAATTCAAATAAAAAAAACATCAAAGTAGTAGTTCATTTGTCTTTTGAAGTCATTACTGCAAATTTCTCAAAGCAGAATATTGCATAAATGGACTTCTAGCTTCAATGTTTTCTTTATCATGCTTGATATAAATTGGAATATTTGTATCATGATAGTGACAGTGTGGCAAGCCTTGTTCTCTTTGAACAGTCCTAATAAGTTTCTGGCCTTGGTCAGGTCTACCTGGTAGATGGGAACAGGACCAAATGTCATTGCATCACATTTTCCCATTCTACTATACAGAAGTGTGGGGATGAATTAATTATTGTCAAGTTCTCTGGTGATTATGTTGGAAAGCTGACTAAAGCATGACATTTTCATGCAAATCATTTTTCTTGCTCCTTAGTCTTAAAATGTTTAGTTGTCTTAATTTTATCAGAATCACATCACTCATGAACAACTAACATTGTCTATTTTTCTTCTGATTCAGAAAAAACTCACCATCTAATTTCTATGAATTAAGTGAAAAATAAATATATCCTATTTTCAGAGTATCAGAGAGACAAATTAGTAAGTGTGTACATGCTAAGCAAATTCATTTTGATTTTTATCATAGCTTGTGCTTTTTAAAGTTTCCTTTATTCTTCTTTTATAAATTTCTTCTTTGTTTGCTTGTCTGGTTGACTTAACCCGTCTTTTACATAGCGTTCTTTATAATCTCCATTGAGAACCTGGACCTACAGAACTTCAACACTAGAGCCTGGAAATAGTGGTATTTTATTTTCTCACCTTCATTTTTCTCCTTTAAAACTAATTTCTAAATTCTGCATTATTCACATTTTCTCCATTGGCCCACACAGCTCTGCTTTTCACCATTGTTTAAACTTCCTGAAACACCAGCTTCAGCCAGGTGGTGGCATTGCCCCAGAGGGCATCTGGCCATATGCAGTCTCTCCAGCGGTATCATTGGGTTGGTCTGTTAAGTAATCCATGTATTCAATAGGCTAATTCGTGATAAAGTCAGAGTGTTGAACAAAATAAACATGCGTTTGTGTGGCGACAATCTCCCCACACAATATCTTTTTCAATTTTTTGGAAGAGAACTTTCACCCCCAGACATCCCACATGTAATCATGTGTTATGTACACATAGTGGACTTTCACTAACAAATCTGTTGTGAGAATAAATGAGTTTGCAGCACTGAGGGTTCAATCCAACTTAAATGCATCTTGATTCCATGCCCGACACATTTGATATCACACACTGAAGTAGATTTTTCCTTCTTCCTTGTCTAATTCTATTTGTTTTCCAGGGTCACCTCCCGTATCAGTGATCTGCACCCAAGCCTTGGCTCTGCTCTTAGGGTCACTCCAACTAAGACAAGATGAATAATGCATATATTACTTTTCAATATTAGAAAGAAATATAGGACAGGAAGTACATGCTGTGCTGTTCTCTAGATGACAGAGTAAACATCATTTTTAAGATCTCATATTCTTAATTATAAACAAAACTTAAATGGCCTTGGCTCAATTTCAACAAAGATCTAGCTTTTTAAAAAGAGATGCTCTGCACCATGAGTGCTAAATCTATTTGGGCTTTTAAATTTTAACCCTTCAAGGAAACCGAGCTCAAATAGTGGGAAGAATTGTTCTTTAGGAAGCTGGAGAAGGGGGAGGCTGTTAGAAAGAGCAACACGGTGTCTCATAGCAGCTATGAAACTGCACAAAGGAAAGGCCAACTATGAGAAGGTTAGCAAGAACACTTATGTTGAGAGATGCCTCCTAGTCTCATCTCTTAGAAACTCCTTACATAATAATTTGATTTATCTCATGATTTTTGTATAAAAGGTAGTTATCACTCATTTGAGATTCATCTAGAGAATTTAAGAGAAAGTGAGAGTTGTGAGTTCTAGAGTGATCTTTGCACATGAAGCTGTTCATCAAAGTCTTGACTGGTCTCTTGACAGTGTTCAAGTGAATCCTGATGAGAACATTATCTCTAAGTCCTTTATTCTGCACTTGAGGGAAGAGAGGCTGAGACTTGTTCAAGGTCAGATGTGAAGTAGACTGGACCTAAATTTCCTTTGTCTGCAGTTGGGCCACATGAAAAGAGTCTCCAATTAGGTAGGAAGATGGCCTATAATGTGTTAGCTTATGTGAACACACTGGTGTCAAATACAAAAAAATGAAGGACAGACCTAAGATTGGGGTGCATATTATTGGTGGGGGAGGGGGGAGGCATCATTTGTTTGCACAAACCACATGAAAATAATCAGAAATTAACAAAGAATAGTAAAACTATTACATATTTACTGTGATAAATACCATTGGCTATTAAACTTGAGGGAAACCTTAGTAATTAACTAATTTCCTACTTGGAATGAAATCTTACAGGCTGTGGTTGTTTCTTTCAAAGTTATTATTGTGAATTAAAATTCAATGCTGTTATAAAATTTTTTATAAATTATAGTGTCTGAGAGTACTTTTTTTTCTGTAGGTCATTAGAGGGATACCAGCAAAACATTTATTGCGCTCAAATTTCTTTCTTGTCTTCTTGGTGTCTAAAATGATTGTCTTTTGGATTATGGTCCAGGTGCACAGCTCGAGATGTGAATGCAGCACCATGTTTTATCAACTTCAGTTACTCATTATACCCCACAAGAGAGCAGAGACATGAGAAATAAGGACATAGGATGGGTAAATTTTGATGAAAGCAATGAAGAGTCCAATGAAGGGAACTCTGTATCATGGCAGGGACAAAGCAGAAGTAAAAAGTTTTTGTTTATCTATCTGTTTATTTTCAGTACTGGAGTTTGAATTCAGGGCCTTGTGCTTGCTAGGCAGGTGCTCTAACACTTGAGCCTTGCTTCACCTTTTTCTTTAGTTGTTTTTTTAGATAGAATCTCACGTTTTCATCTCAGGCTTGACTTGGCCTGAGATCCTCCTACCTATGCCTCTTGCGTAGCTGGGATTATGGATGTATGCCATGATACTCACCTTGTTTTTTGAGATGACTGTTTGTCTTGACTGACTTGAAGCCACACATAAAGGTGGTGGTGAATCAGGACAAATTTCCAGTTTATCTAATGATACTAGGTCTCCTTGGCTTACTTTGGGTCCTGTGAAGGAGTGTATGTGTTCACATGGTAATGTATTTGTGCATGTGCACACCTGTGTGCATGTCTTGAGGCATCAGTGGTTCTCTATGTTCCCAGGCTGTGTAGAACCAGACACAGTGATCAAGCACAGAGCATTTGTCTTCTGTAGATCACTGGAAGCTAAACATAAAGCCAATTGGTCCAGGCCGGTCATGGCACCATGATGTGGCTGAGTTCCAGAAGCACAGATTTCTTAATTTCAAAATATCAGTATGTAACCTGGAATTCCCAGTCTGATGACCTGAAAGGTTTTGGGCAATTCCTTTTAGTAGACACAGCTCCAGACTCACAAAAAATTGCATTCATTTTTGAGTATACTTTATTTACAATTAATCATTCATTCTTGAAGTCTTTTAGAATAGATTAAAATCAGTACATAAAATAAACTTCACGGTATTTGTTACATATGGCACAGAATAATTTAACACTTAATAAATATGTTTCAGTGATGCACAAATGGGAGAAGCACCCTTTGCTAAAAGCAGGACAGTAACTTAGATTTGGCTATGGTAGCATTTAAACAAATGACCATGAGATGGCGCTGTGGCCAAACAGATTACATACGCGTTAAAAAGAGTTTTCCTTAACTATGGCATTTAATTCCTCTCTTTAAAAGTAGAAGAATCTATCCATTTAAAGTACAGCAAGGTTTGTTACTCTGTTTTTATAGTATTGGCTAAGAGTGAATTCTTTCATTTCTGGACCCATAGGTCATTTGAGGAGTGTTACACTGGGGTGAGGAGGATATTTAAAAAGCCATAGTAGTCAGGAAGTCCCCAGACTCAACAAAGGGCCCCAAGTTACCATTTGATTTAAGATCAATAAACTACATATATATATGTGTATATATATATGTTTATATATGTATATATATATATGTTTATATATATATATTTGGACTATTGTTTCACCACCCTCATAGAATTGTGTTAAAGTCCTTCCATAAAACCAGAGCAACTTCCAGTTTATTTAAAGGGTATACCTGTGTTACACTCTAACCTCTTTCGTCAGTAATGGAAGGTCATAGAAATATTAGAATGTGAATTCACATTTAAATTGACATAGTACAAACATGCACACATGTGTATATATTGAGTGTTTTCATTGACTTGCTTTTCCTCCATATAAATATATAAATATTGAATAAAGTGCATGGGAACATATCTGTACATATATACAGATACACATTTATCTTATATACACTTGAGTAGATATTTATGGAGAGAAAAAACACATACACACTTGTAATATATGTGTAGTCAAAAGACATCTGTCAGGCAGGATTTATGTTCAAGATTTATGTTCTGAACAAGATTGAGTATATTGGGTAGAATCTGTAATCTTTTCTCTAATATATGATGATGTGTGGAGTTTAAAACTAAGGCAAAATACATTAGAGCAGAGACTTTTTAAGATTTGTATCTTCATGAGTATGGTGTAATGTAAAGAGGAGTTTAGTGTAAATGCAACCTTGGTATCAGTGTCATATTACAGATTCTAGCTTTGAAGTGGTGAGCCATAACTCAGCATATCTATAAGAACGTAATTAGGACAACCTAAATGCATTCCAAATTATACAATGATGCTCTCTACTTTCTTTAATTTTAAAATTGATAGATTTTTTTTTACAAATGTTTAGGGCAAAAACAATTTTATATTTAACAGAAAGTCTTCGGCATTGTAATAATGTATCTAGTATCTGTTTCAACAAAGATGTACAATTTAATCTTGAATATTACACCATCAAGGTGAATTAACCACTGTTAAGCTTTTTCACAACAAATTACAGTATTTTTTTTAATCGTGGAATCTAATTTTTAATTCTAAAATAAGTGCATTTTTAGAGAGATGGAACAAAAATTTTGTTCAAAACTTTGGTAGTCATAAGTTGTGTCCAGACTGAGGTGCATATTTCCATATCAATTGTAAAGTTCAATTCTCAGGTGATATTTTCCCCTTCCTTGTTTTTTTGGCATCCATTGGTAGCCAATCAGAGAAACTAACTGAGAAAACTACTCTCAAAGTTGAAACAAACTTGTTTCTGAACCAGGTAAGAAGGAATAAATTGAACTGATTCTCAAAATAAGTTTGTTTGTAGTTTTTACAATGACCATTTTACTTTAGTCATTTTCTTTAGGGGCAAGGATCTTCCCCATCCCCCTTCCTTCCCCCAGCACTGGGGTTTGAACTTAGGGTCTTACATTTGCTAGGTAGATGCTCTTACCACCTGAGCCACTCTGCTAGCCCAGGGGCAAGGATCTTGTTTTAATTTATATCTCTAGTACCTAGAAAATTCCTCCACCCAAAAGTATATACTCAATAGATAATTGTCCAACCAAGTCGAATGGTTTTAATAAATATTATAAATTGTTCTGAAAGCATCCATTTTATCTGATAAGTGTCAGTAGGAAAGTCATCTGCATCTTACAGATATATCCTTAGATGCTACTACTGCCGACAGCCAGAAACCTGAGTTTATTCTTCAACCCTGATACAGTAATATCAACATACTGTTTACTGCTCAAAAGAGTATGTATGCAATGTAGTCGTTTCATAGCAAGTTATCAAATACCTCTAATGGTGCTGTCTCAGAGAAGCAATTTCTAGAAATGTATTTGGTAATGTTAAATTATCCTTTTGATAGTTTACATAGAAGAACAAGTACTAAACAAGACCATATTGGAAATACAGAGTAAAGCACAAGAAATAGAAGAAAAAGCAGCAATAGTTATTCAATAACATTTAAAATCTTTTTACTTCTGAGAAGAATTAACTTGAAATGCACAAATGCCAACAATCTTACAAATATTTCAAAATGGAATCTATGAAAAAGCAGGAATGAAAAATGTTGTCAAGTATTTCATTTAATTATTGTAGCAATATAGATTTCATAATACTGTCTTTTTCAAAGTATGTGTCATGGTGAGTTATAAAGAGAATTTTTCTTTTTTTAAGAGGCCATTATATTCAACAAAATTTTCACTATGTATAGCTATTTTTATTTACAGCAATAGGTAGCCAACTCAGTTCCATGCTATCAACCAACAACATAGCAGCAAGGTTTCTATTTGATCATAAAAGTCAGTTTAGAGTTATTTAGGGCCTCATTATAATTGTACAGTAAAAGCTAATTATTTTAAAGACATCATTGACAATGTTAAAACTATCATAAAGCTCACAGCTGAAATGCCAGGAGAACATTTTCCAAGTGCACATTTTGTGGCATTTAGCCCTGCTTTTCATTGACACAATGTGATGAGGCATGTAGATATTATTGTTGGTTCCACTAGACTGGCTTATTTTTTTCCAGTCATTCTATTTTTCCCCCCAGTAGGGGGAAACTTGTTCAGCTTGTGCTCCTCGGTTGCCATGACAACCAGTCTATCACACACAGCTAACCTTTTCATTCGCGGTGTCGATGTCCGTACAAGTATCTTCTGAATGTTGTTTTCCTAGAGCAACCATGGAGCAGTCCTTATCTGTTGTCTGGACATCTTTCTTTGAATTCTTTTTCTGTCCTGCTTGGAGTTGACTAGACTTATAGGCCAATGCCGGTATAGTGTTCACTAAAATTAATTGCAATGGTTTTTTGTTTTCTTTGTACTGACACTGAATGTACCGTGAAAAGGCAGACCTGTAGGTTTTATTGAACAGTGTGTAGACGAGTGGGTTGACGGCTGAAGAGAGGTAACCGATCCACACGAACACATTGAGTAGGGCTCCGATGACATCTTCGTTGCAAGACTCTTTGCACATGACAGCCATGATGTTCGTGATGAAGAATGGGCACCACATCACCACAAACAGAAAGAAGACGATGCCCAGCACCTTGCAAGCTTTTTGCTCGTTGCTGATGGACTGCATAGTCCTCCTGCCTGCATAGGCCCCAGGCTCCCTGTGGATAGACCTCTGGAAGAGCTTTTCTGAAGACAGGGAACTTTGAGGGAGGAAGCTGAAAGAAGCTAACTTGGCCCGCATGCCGAGATCACTCACACACAAAGTAGCTTCTTTCTGAAGTGATTTGATAGTTAAAAAATAGGTGATCACCATGATGGTTAAGGGGATGAAAAATGACACAAAGGAGCCAATCAGGACAAAGTTATCATCTGCAAGTAGGCAGCTTCCCTCCTTAAAGACCTTGGAGTCATCCTGCAGCCCAAAGACTGGGATTGGCATGGATATACCTGGAGATGGACAGAAAATGAAAACAGGTTTATTAAGTATATAAAGGCATGAGCCTTGTTTAAAAGCTTAACATGTAGTTTTGATGAGAATTCATAATCCTTTGGACTTACCTATTTTATGAGTGTATGTTTATTATGGTTTCAATATAAAATGTCCCTCAAAGGCTCATGTGTGTAGCCTTGGTCCCCAGCTGGTAACTCTATTTTGGAGGATTGTGGAAACTTTAGGAGAGTGTGCCCAGTTGGAGGAAGTAGGTCACATAGGACAACTTTAGGGGTTATATCTTGTCCTGGCCTCTTCCTGTTTGTCTCTTTTTGTTTCCTGACTGTCATGAAGTCAGCAACCACTCTACCATGCCTTCTTGCCATGATCTACTGCCTCATCACAGGCCCAGGCTCCAAACAATGGAACAGCAACCATGAGCTAAAAGCTCTGAATCTGTGAGCCAAAATAAATCTCTCTCCTTTAAATCATTTCTCAAATATTTGTTACAGTGATGAAAAGTTGAACACAATACTACATAGTTCCTTGTCTGTTATACTGTTCTATTTAGTCTTTAACTTATAAAGAACTATACTAAAAATAGCTTTAATTTTTCACACCATTTTTTTGATTATAACATTTTACTTATTAATCGAAGAAACACATAGGCAAAGAAACACAAATAAAAATGAGCAATAACATACCACCATACAGAGATAACTACTATTAACAATTTAACACCATTTATTTTAAATACACACACACATTCACACAACACACACCCACACCCACACATACACCATGTGTACACACTGTAAAACAGAATTGGGACTCTATCTCATAAACAGTTCTGTAATTCTTTTTATCACCTAACATGTCACAAGCAAAGCTTACATATAAAAATAACTTTGTAATGCTACAAATGTGGTATATTTCTAGCAATTTTGGAAAATACAAAAAAAAGCAATCATGAATAAAGAAAAACAATGTATATTTTCAGCGACTCAGGGCAACTATAATTTACATTTCTTCTTCCATTTATAGATACATATGAAGTATACATTTGTAGTATTTTAGGTACAGTTTTAGATCTTCCTGATGGCATATGTTTTAAAGTATTTTTGAAAGATTTGATTTTCTAATATTAATTAAAAATAACCCTAACCAATTTGGGTTCTTAAAAAAAACTCTTATTATGGAAAAATTTTAACATATGTCTAAAACCAAAAAGAATAAAAAACTAGCACAATGAACCTGTCACCCAGCTTTAAGCATTATGACTTCAAGTCCAGTCTTGTTTCACACATACTTCCACCTGCTCCCACTCCTCCTATGTTATTTTGAAGCAAATCACAGATATCATGTAGTTCAATCTGGAAATATTTTATTGTGAAGATTTAAAAGCTACACACTTTTAGAAAATCTAATATTATCACAATAGCAATCTCACTCTTAGATAGAAATTTAATATTTCCTTAATATTATTAAGTATAGTTAGTTTTTGAATTTCCAATTGTCCCACAAGTCATTGTATATTTTTAGTAGGTAAGTATTCATAAGTGTGAATTGCAAATATAAGGCAGCCATAGACTTTTATTGATAAATTTAAGTTAATTACAGAATGTGACAAAATATGGGAATTATGAGAATTATAATCAGTTACTCTGCAACTTAAATTTTGGGGTTTGGTAAACTCCTTCAGCCCAGGGCTCAGGCAGAAGAGGGGCAGAGATGAGGAAAGGTGACATTTGTTCTTTGATTATGCTCATTTTCCTTATTTAAGGGAGATTCAACTGGCCAGGTTGTACAGTTTTGACTCCTTTCTGAAGCTCTGCAGATGCCAGAGAGGTTGAGTCAGGCCAAGGCAATCATGAGATGACTTGTTTCTCTGCCATAAAGGAAGAATCAGGGTAATGGGAAAGGAGAAGAAGCATAAACTAACTATAACTTAGTTCAAGGTTCCTTGCCTTGCAAAGGAGTAAACAATGCAGGAACACTATGGTAGAAACAGAGAAGTTTCCTTTCTACTCCCAAATTTTCAGCTCCCCCATGCTGTAAAAATTAATGTCCTGATACTGCTTCTGGCCACACTGTGGAGTCTAACATAGCCAAAAGTACTAGTTAAGTCCAGAGTCAGGGGCCACTGTTTGACTCTTGCAATCTTTTTGGAAAATGTTCCTTTGATGGTTATGATCTAACTTTTTCATAGTCGGAAGAGCTAAGTTCTACCCAATCACATATATGACTGCCCTAACCTTGTGTCTCCTCACACAAGGAGGAACCTGAGCTTGAGCTGGTGAAATGTTTGACAAGAATCTTTCTGGGTGACATTTGCTATTATCTTCACAGGCTTAATTGAAGATATTTGTTTCTTTTCTATACAAGGCCATACCAATTTCCTTGGAAGGTGGAGATAAATGACATGTGGGTTCTTCTTGAGGACGCTTATTGTGGCTAATGACTCTTCATTTCCTTCATTCTTCTTTGTCCCTGGCACATTTTGGGAGCATTCTGTGGATCAAGAGTTGTTGTTCTCAGAAGAACATCCTCTGAGACCCTTAAATGCCCACCAGTTTTGCTTATCCTTCAAAAACACCTGGATCATCAAAGCTAATACATGATTTCTAAGAAGAGTGTATTTTCTTCCAATGTTTGAGCATATATCCATGAGAGATGTTTCCTATACTCATCCACAAAGTCTCGTTAGACAGGATAGTTGCTCACTTGTTAGAATAGATACATTGCCCATCCATTTGAGACAGTCCTTGATTTGAGTCTTGGCTATGGCACTGGGCTCCTGGACTGGTCACTTCACCTATTCATGATGCTCAGTTCTTCATGTATAATATGGGGCTAGCACCAATATGCCTTCATGGATATACAGAGAGAATAAAATGGTGAAATATGCAGAGCACCCAAGACAGTATCTAATTCAAAGGAGATGTTCCACCAATGGCAGACAAACATGAGAATAACTTTATCTGCAGAATTATTTGGATAAAATATATCAACATAGTTTGTTCTCATCTATTTTGCTTGGTTTGTATTTATTATACTTTATATAATAGATCTTCATAAACCAAAAGAAAATACAAAAGAGTTTTGGGTATTGACTATATAATGATATAATTATTAGTTTTTGCCAGGGTCACAGAGGGTCTCAATCAATTTTAATTTGGTATACCTAAAGCTGTTGATTACCTTCCTAATGTGATGAATTACAGCCATTACTATTAGTCATGATATACATAAGCAAAATATCAAGTGTCCAAAAAGGTGTATGATTTTGTTATTAAATTCTTGGATGTTCATTATCCTGATTAATGCAAAGGAAGTTACTAAATTGAAAGCCTTTTGCCCAATTTGTTTGCAACCTGGTAATTTATAATAAGTGGCAGTTTTCAACTAACCAGAATGTGGGTTTAACTAAAATGCCAAATTCTTCAATCTTTTGGAATCAGAACTATGACATTGTTTAGGACAACACATACTCACATGCCCAACCCAGTCCAGAATGTTTCAATTTCTGCAGCCCTGGAGGGAAAGGAGTGGTGGAGCTATTCACACTCACATACTGACATGGGGATTCCCTCTCTTTAGATGCCTAGAATAAACAGTCACTCAAAAAGAGGATGTGGCAAGGGGTTATAGGCAGTTCTGTGTCTGGAAGGGAGACCTTGATTTGGAGGGTGAGAATCAAGATGATAGGTCTTTAAATGGCCTATTTCTCTTTACACTTAACAAAAAAACCACTGAATGCTGTCATATGCCATTCTTTTTCAGTGTGTCACTTATGGTGAGTGACCAGTAATTGTTTGTGAATAGATTAACCACAAAGTTAAAGCAATAGTCTATAAAGAGGGGAAGAAATGTATGTCAAAGAGCTAGAACACTTGGATAGGCATTGTGGGTACAAACACGCTCCTACCAAGAGAGATGAAGACACTGGCTGATACCCAAGATCACAGTCATAGCCATCTCCAGGGCATTAATTTTCTGGCTGCTTTGTTTGATAATAGCTGCTTTTGGAGACCTGACATCTCCTCTCACTTGAAATTTCCGCATATGAAGCATTTTCCCTTTATGAACAAGCAGACAGTAACTTGAACTACGTGACTCTGCATTTTGTTTAATATATTTTATTCAAAAGAGTAGAAAACAGCAATCAAAATGCACTCTCAGTATTGGATCCTCCATGCACATTTTTATTTCTTTCCATTAAAATTCAGACAGTGAAATGAATGGGAAACATGGACACCGAAGCATACAAAGGCTTTGGTTGGTGCCTTTCTTTTAGCATAGCTCTACTTACTCTTTGCACAAAACGTTTGCATCTCTAATTAATGTTTTACCATGGCTGGATAAAGGACCTCACTATAAATCAGTGAGGGTGAAAGATGGGCCCTATTCTTAATGCTTTTATGATTTAATATCTTAGCACTGATGGCACTTCTAGGACAAGGTACTCGCCTAAGAAACAAGAAGATTCCCTCACTAGGTAGCAAGGTTCCCATTGGGACCAGGATACTGGGAATCCTAGGGGCCTCCAGTGGAGTAGGGGATGGAGGAGCAGAAATACATATTTCAGGGCTTTTGTGAAAATGGTCAAAAATTTGGCTCATAGTTTTCAATTCCTTTCAAGCTGCTACCTTTTGTTTGCATTTTAACACATGCTAGTTTTTCAAGTTATAAGAAGGGATTTATGAGCAGTTTGACAGAAAGCACCACACATAAATACTGCAGGGTAATCCTTCTACTGAAGAGAGAGAGGAATTGAGTAAATAGGGCAACTGGGACTGGGGCTCATTGACCTTCCGGCAGTGTTAACACTCAAGCGTTGCTAAATTCCTCACAATCAGTGGTCTGTGCACAAGGCAGATGTACATCAAAATGAGGGCTGGGTAAGCAGGTCAGTTACGTACGAGGTTGAGTATTTCTTCTTCAATGGATTCTGAATGGAACCAATAATCAAAACATTCAAGGTGTTTTCACATAGATCCACATTTACTCTATATTGATTTTTATTTTTACAAAATAATAAAAAACACTACTCACACTGCCCTATGTATTGATAAAAGTTTCACCCTATAGATATGAAAACTGGGCCTAACAAGTTTAGATTAATTTATTTAGAGTCACACAAAAATTTAGGGGCAAAAAAATTGAGACTCTTACTTAATTCTTCAGGTCCATATATTTTTTTGAAGGTCTTGCCCTATAATCCAGGCTGGCCTTGAACATGTGATCTTCCTGCTTTACCTTCCCAAGTGCTGGGATTACAGGCATGGAGCACAACCCCCAGCTTCAAGTTGTTTTTTTAAAAAGGCCTGTTCATGTGTTATTTTGTGGTGATATAAAAGTCCATGAGTAGCCAATCCTTAACATTGTGTTTTGGAAGTCTGTAATAGTTCTAAAATCTGTATATCTATATCTATCTATTTATTTATCTACCTATCTATCTATGTCTCCTTCAAGAAAGAAAAAAGTTCCATTCTCCAACATGATTAATAACGACTGAATTGCACTGATGTTGCATGTACAGAATTTCTCTCTCTCTTTCTCCTCTGTGAGATATTATTCTTTGAGGCTAGATAGTTTACAAACAAAATCTTACAATCAACCCTTTTTCTTTCATATACAGCAGTTATTCCCTACTTTGGTTGTGTAGTAGAATAATCTGGGAAACTTTTTTTAAAAAACTTCATTATCAGAGGTTCTGCTAGTTCTAAAAATATGAATGTCCATACCCTAGTTAGACATTAAAATAATAAACAGTTCAGTGACCCCTGAGGTCTAAGCAGTTGTGCACTTCAGAAGCTGGTGGCATAATTGCCTCCATCATAGAGTCCTAGTGAGGTGGCCTCTGGCTCTTCTGACCCAACCCTTATTCCTTCCCTTTCTGTCTCATAGCCAAGGGGTTATGCTTTTTTTTCTTCTTCTTTTTGGTAGTACTGGAGATTGAACTCAAGACCTTGCACTTGTTAGGCAAGTACTCCATCAGTTTATCCACATCCACCAGCCTAGCTTTAGTTAATTTTTCAGATAGGGTCTCAAGTTTTGCCCAGGCTGGCCTCCACCATGAGCCTCCTATCTCCTTCCTCCTGAGTAATTGAGAGCACACACACTCTACACCATGGAACTCCCAGTCCTACTATGACAATCTTGCACTGAAAAAGTGGAGAGACAGAATTGGGATTTGAAGATGAGGATTATGACCTCTTACTGCAACACCTAGAAGCTCATCCCTGTCTCTCTTGTCCTAGGGAAGACTTCCTTCAACCTACCATTTTTTTTTTACTGATAATGTGCTATAAAATCCAAATAGAACATGAATCATATGCTATAATTAAAATACATTATCACAGCTTTGCTTTGCTGTTAGAATCACAAATAATACAATAACTTTGGGTGATGGATATGTTAATTAGCTTGATTTAATCATCCTACATTGTATACAGATATCAAAACCTCACACTGTACCTACAAATGTATACAATTATGATTTGTCAATCAAAATAATATTTGTAATAACAAACTTCAACTTATCAACAGTGTTTTAATCAATGTATATTATGTAATGCACTCAAAGAACACATGCATTCTTTTTTCCCTTTTTTAAAAAAATAAAAGGTGGCAGCTCAGGAAATATTAATTTTCACATGTATTCTTTTCTCAACTGCATATTTAGAAATGTGCTCATAAGCAATATTTGTTTAGAAAAAAATTTGTTCCTGCCCTTCTGTGTTGAACTTCCTCTTAAAGGTATTATATCATTTTTCCCATTTGTATTAGGGCAGATTTTTGGCATGTTTCTTTTTGAATATTTGGAGAAGAGTTTTGCATGTGACATGTCTCACTGCAGACAGTCTGGTCTACAAGGTGTGTGTAGAAACAGTTGTAGTGTCTGGAGAGTAGGCAGATGGCCACACAATCCAGGTCCACAGGCAGTCGGTTCTTCCAGTGGCCTCTCTGGCATACAGAACCCTAATGGACTACATCTATCATATTATACTACAGAGAACCCATGGTGTTTCTGATGCTCAAGCAGTTTCTAGCTACTCAGCCTCCTGTAGAAGATCTTTGTAGCTTGGTTTAAACAGAATTATTCAATGTTCTCAATTTTTGATATAACCATGTAATATTCTGTCTTTGTCTCTTCCTTATGTGTCAAATTATTCAGAAGAATATTACACATGGCTTGATTGTTCGGCTAGTCACATAGTATGATTTGAGGTGTTCTCAAGAACTGTCTCCTTTCACATGTGCCTCCTCTCATTTACTGCAATGTTCTACTGTTAGAGTAAGTGGTCCCATTTTGTTTATCTAGAATACCTTAAAGGGTTGGCTAGTAGTCCAAGTTCAAGTGGACATGACACAGAATAGAAGAATCTTGAGAGCATGGGACTTGGAAAGGTAGGCTGTCATAGGAAAGAAGGGAGAGAGAATAGCTCACGTTTACAGGTGTGAGAGGGAGGTCATGATTGTGGCATGCTGCACTGTTCCTAAAAACCCAGAGCAATCATGGAGGAACAGTCACTGTAAACATTAAAGAGAAGATACAGAGTAACCTCTCATTTCAGCTCTGGACTAATTTTAATGCCATCCCATTTCTGAAATGCTTCACAAACTAGTGGGGGTTCCAGGATTTCTATGTAGCAGGGCTTGGAGGTGGCAGCTGGTTTGACATCTGGGAGTGAGGCACCCTGTCTTGTGGTCACATTTGCATAGAAAGCACACCTTTTACTTTGAATGTATGATTATTTGGGGTTGGTATGGGAGCTGCAGAGGAGATGATATTCTCAAACTATATCCTACATTTCTTTCAAGACATATCTCAAGGTACATCTCTTGTGGGAAGCCTTTTCGATATCATTTCTCTCTATAATAAGAACTCTTCTTGTTACTCTATTTTCCTTCATTGCCTACTTAATCACTTATACTGTGCTGGTACCACTTCTAATACCTTAATCTCATTAGTGGTAGGATTATCTTTTCTTTTACTGATTGCAGCTATTCTAGCATCTAATGTAATTCTGCTTATACCAAGGACTTAGTAAATGCTTGTAGGACTGGGGTATAAACAAATGAGAAGGAGAAAGGAAAAAGAGAGGGTCTGGAATTCTAATACATTTATAGACACAGTTGAAAATTACTAACTAATTCCATGATACTTCCCTTCATTTGTGCTGGGAAAACACAGTAATGAGGCTGTTAGTTACATAAGACAAGAAGAAGGAAAATGGAAATTTATTTGGTACAGACTATGTTTACTTCTGAGAGCGCTACCCATTTTATTAGGCTGCGCAGTGGTTAACTACCTGAACAGCTGCTATCACGAGGGGAAAGGTGGCTGTGAAATGGTGCTGTGGGGGAATCAGGAGACCTGAGTTTATTCCTGCCTATTCTGACTCATAACCTAGAGGTAGGCCTGTTATTTTTCTCAAAATTCTTTTTCAGGTAAATTAAACAAGTATTAGGAAACTAAAGCATCATATAGTGGGGAAACCATAGAATTTAAAAACACAGGACACAAGTTTGTCTCCTGACTGTTCATCAGCAGCTGGGTGGCTTTAGGTTGCTTTATTTTAAAGACTTCATGTGTAAATTGGAATAATAAAAAGAGACACCTACCCTAATTTACATGCAGGGCTTTGGTGAGAAAAAGTGACATAATGGGTCTGAATTATTTTGTAAACTTTTAAGATTCATTGAGAGGAAAGTGCAACAACATTTGTTGTTGCTTCTCAGAGGCACTGGGCAGGTCCTCTATCTGTGATAGCAATCAACTTTGCTTATGCATCTGTCAATCAAATATTTAACTGAGCCTTCACTGAATTAGGCACTTTAGGAATTTGAGAGGAAGAAGGTGCTTGAGTCTATGATCAGTTACTTTATAATCTAAGACCTTTCACTGTCATTTATCAACTCATCAATCCAAAACGAGACTAGGGAGGGAGGTGGTACAGAAAAGTAAGCAGAAAAGCTATGTTTAGTACAGTCATTGAATTGCTAAAAAAAATAAATAAATTCAAGGTAAATCTACATTTACTTTGGATTTTTTTGGGAAGGTGCTATAATGTAAACAGTAGTTCTGAAACATTTGGTCTCAGGACTACTTAAACATTAAACAATTACCAAGGGTTCCAGAGTTTTTGTTTCCATGGGTTATATCAGTATCTATTGTATTAGAAATTAAAAAAGAACATTTAAAGATAATTATCAAATCATTTAAAAATGATAGTAATAAACCTAACTTAAGAAGCATATATATACATATATAATATAAATATACATATATTACATATTAAATTATATAAACAGCTATATGTATATATATATATATATATATATATATATATATATATATATATATATATATATATATATATAATTATTATTTTGTGATAGGGTTATTTGAATTCAGGGCCTCTACCAGTTGAGTCACACCCCTAGCCCTTTTTGCTTTAGTTTGCTTTTAGATAGGGTCTCATGAGCTTGCCCAGATGGACTTGGGCTGAGATCCTCCTACCTCCACCTCTTGCATAGCTGAGATTACAGATGTGCACTACCATATCCAGAATAGTAGCATATTTTTAAGGAAAAAGAAAACAGTGTATTTTCTAAAACCTAAGCAGCACTTTTTCATAATTGAAAATCTTTTTAGTGTCTGGCTTAATAGAAGACAGCTGGCTTCCCATAGCTGTTTCTGCTTTAGTCTGTTGTGTTATCACACACCTACGCATCTAGAAACCATACTTGCCTTCATGGAGAATGAGAGGCAGCAAGGCAAACAGCATCTTCCTTTTATTCTAAAAACAGTAGTGACCCCCTGGACTTCCTGAAAGAGTGTCAGGGATCCCTAAGGACTGAGAATACACTTTGAAGGGCACCAAGGTAGACGAGAAATGCCATTAGCTTGGAATCAGAAAAGCCAAGTTTGGATCCCCTATGACTATAAGCTAGCCACTACATCTCTCTGAGTTTTTTCTCCTGTAATGTGAGGATTACTTAAGAGTATCCCTTTTAAAGGATAATCATGAGGAATATAAATGAGAATTGCTATGCCATTAATAGTAACTATAGGATTATCTAACAACTGGCAAAGAGAAGAATATTCCACAGGCACTTTATTCTGTCTAAAAATCCCTGCTGTAGCTAAAACATCCAACCACTCTTGATATGTGTTCATGGCTTGCATTCTTTGTTCATAGGTCTCTATTAATATGGAACCAGTTACCCACCCAAGATGGGGTCTAGCAGAGCAAGACCATCTCCCACTATGGGTGATAATGGATGTAGTGAATGTGATATGACCTCTCTGTGGATGGGAACAATGAATCAACTGCCAAGAGTACTGAGTAATGGGTATGAAATGTCACATTGCTTTAGAAATACACTTTAGGATTTACAAAGCAAGGATAAAAGAGATTTCTAATGCATTCTTCCTATGTGGGAGCCAACTTGGCCTTATGAAAGTTAGGTTTCTTCCCTAGGCATTAGGAGGGTGGGGGAAATAAATGTGAGTGGCCCTCCCCCAAGGCAGCCCCAATGAAAGGTTCTCCAAGGACATCTGCAGTGCTTGCTTTATCTGTCAAAGTTCTTTGGGTTTAAGCAATGAAAACTGAGATGCTTCTGGTTTAGTAGAGAATGAGCTTAATAAATGATACTGGTACTTCAAAGAATGTGGGAGAGTGCTAAGCTCCAGACTAAGATACCAGTAGCAAAACTGCATTGCAGATGTGATGGGAGGTGAGGAAACTTGCTTTTTTCCTTTCCCATTGCCTAGTGAGAGCCACCACAGAAGTGTCTGCTGCTGTGCCACCAGTGCCAGGGACTCAGGGATGCTATCCCTGGAAACTGGGTGCCTTGGCCATGTGGGCCAAGCATGGGAGCAGTTTGCTCATCCAGTTCATTTTCATTTTTCTAAATCACATTTTTGCCAGGTGCAGACATTGGGTGGGACCTAGGCTACAAGCCAGTGTCCTCACTGTAAGGAAAGTTGAGAATCTGAGTTTGAGAACTGTTTGAGTTCTTGAGAATTTCCCCAAATACTGAGAAGTTAGTTAAAGGAGCCATAGCTCTTTAAGTGCAGTGATCGACATCCGCTTCACTTGACATTTGGCATAATCTTCAGGTGCTCTGATGGGGGTGGGGGGGATGATTTTCCCAAAGATGGTGTTGCTAGAATTTCTTTTCCCATTCCTCACCTGCTTATTGAGATTTCCATCTCTCTTGCTCTCTATTTATTTGTGATCTCTACGGTTAGCATAAGTTCAAATGTATTTATTATTTAATTATTTTTATTATTGTACTTAGGATACATTGTGACATTTACCAATTTACCATAGTTGACTTCACCCCCTCCATCATTCTCCTTTATCCTTATTCCCTCCATTCCTGAAACAGTTTCAACAGGTCTCATTTTTCTACTTTCATACACAAATACATAATATTTTCAGTATATTCTCCCTTCTACAGCTTTTCCCTACATCCTCCACTCCCAACCCCGCTAGTGCCAACTCCCAGACATATTTAATACTTAAAAATTAGTCAACCCGGAAATACTAATCACATAACAATAGCTGTGGGGCCAGCAATGTAACTCAGCAAAATAGCTGAGCTATGTGGTAGGGTCTGAGAAGGTAGAGAGAATGGAGCTTGGTAAGCTGGATAATGACTGAGTGCAATCAGGTTCAACTAAAAAAAAATGACACATTGTGCAAGCAAAACAAAATATTCTGTGGACTACATATATTTTTTTCATTATATTATTGGCTTGGCAGGATTAGAGCTTTAAAGAGTTTCTTTTGGGTTCATTTTTGTTCACATCTCTTATGGACTTCTCACCTTGGCCTTCCTCTTGAGGTTAATGTCCTTGTCCTGATAAATTAATACCATTTCTGCCACAAGGCTCAAATAACTTTTTGTTTGGTTCTTAAGTCCTGAGATCTGTCCCAGAGACTGTCTCAGCTTGGTTTCACATGCATGACCCTTGTTCTCAGAAAACACAGTTGTCACACAGATGGATAAAGTTAATCTAACATTAGTGTCTCTGGGCACAATTTGAGGGCACAGATAGTCCATAACTAGCAACTTCTTTTTCTAACATGAGCTAAACTTCTGAATCTCCCTCCTGTCTTAGCAATGCTGTCTTTGAGTCTTCAGAATTCTAGAAGCTTAAAGTTTCACCTTTCAACACTTGAAAGTCTTGGCTAAGACCCACAACTGCCCATACAGCCAGGGAAGACTGGGATAAAGAATGCTGAGTTTTAATTTCTTTCAAGTAGTGAGCAATACTAAAGCCACTATTCAATGAGCTTTCATTCAAAGTTATACATACTCTGAAATGTTAGGTCAGGGATTTGAAAGAACAATTTTTTTTCCTGTAACATTGGAGAGACCTTTGTGTGGCCTAATTTCTACTCGTGAATGCTCTATCTTCCCCAGTCTTAGTAAGACCTTTGCTTGCAAAAAGATGCACTGACTTAAGGTTAAAAAAGCAGATTTGATCGATGTTTATCTGCTTGTTTTCAAAAGAATCACGTATAGATTTTTTTTGAAGAGCTATGTTATTGCTCATTGGTCTTCTAGTGATGCAGCTTTCGTTACAATTAATGAACCATGGTAGAGATATTCAATGCTTTGTGCAAGTTTACGACAATAGGTAAAAAGTGAGGGAAAATACATATTTACAAATAGCCACAATGTGCCAGATCCTGTGTAGATCTTCACAGATGTTAGCAAATTCCATCCCAACTAGAAACGGATGAGGCTGGAATTATTATTCTCATTTTATGGATGAAGAAAAGAGTTTGCAATCTATTTCATGGTTTGCTGTAGGCATTGTTGTTAATTAAATGAACGAACAGGATTGAAAACCAAGTCTGATTTGTTTTCTTCTGTAACTCATTTTTTTTTTTTTAGGACTTTGGCCTCATGAACTCTAGTCTTGGGTTCTTTTAACAACACCATTGTGTTTATAGGCCTACTAAAGAAGTTTTCATAGATCTGTTGAAAACATGAGATTTATTACTTAGCTTTTTCATTGCTTTCATTCTAGAATTAATACTTATGGGTTTTAAGGATTAAGAGTGTTTACTTGGGAAGAGCTTAGACACATATGAAAATTATGTGAATCTCACATCACTTAAACATGGGCAGCAGGAATAGAAATGGAAGACAGAAAGTGGGAAACAAAACCTGCACCCCAAAGTCAGTGAACTGTCATCACAAGTGATAAGTCACTTAAGCATCTAACTGCCTACTTGGATTTCTGTCATGGGCATCCCTAACCTTATATGGCCATGGCCACAGCAGATTCTGGATTGCACTGAATCCCATTTTCCTTATCCCGAGAAATAGCACTACTATCCAGTCAGATACCAGTTCAAAACTTAGGAGTTGTTCTTTCTGTTATCCTTCTCACGAAAAAGAACTCACCAGCATCCTAATGGTGCTACCCAAGAATCCATGCCAATTCTACCTCTGGAATATATCTTATGTCCAAATCTACCTTTCTTTATTTCCACTGTCATCTCTGAACTCCAAGCCATTAGGACTCGTATCTGACCTTCCCCTCTGTTCTTATATCTTTCACTCCTGCCTGTGTATCCCCAGCTTAACCCCTTCCCTTTTCCCCTCACTGCACTTAGATTAACATGGAAACTTCTTACTGAAGTGATGGGCTGGCTTTCTTCTCCTTTCTTCATCTAGAATCACTCATCCCTGTTCTTACTGTACTTGAGTTTCATTGGCCACTTTCTGGTTCTTCAACCTTGTAAGCTGGTTACCTCACTAGGGACTTGGGACTTTCTAGTCCCACTGCTAGGATGCCATTTCCACTGATATGTCCCTACTTGGCTCCTTCTTATTCCACATCCATGTAGGTGCCCTTTCCCTACAGTACCTTGTCCTGGTTTGTTTTTCCTTTGGCATTTTTCCACTATATAAAATAATTTTGTTGGTCTATTATTTGATTGTTTGTTGTTTGTTTCCACAAATATGAGCCCCATAATAGCAAGGACTTTTCCTGGCACATAGTGTTCAAATATTAAGCACTAAATAAAGATTGTGGAGTAAAAGAACAAGCAAATGCGAAGCTTTTGGGAACACATGTGACATAAGAAGAAGAAAATCATGACTGAATGGTAGGCTTCCTTATCTTAGTTATAGGGCCAAGAGAGTGCCCAAATGTAAGTCATTTGGGGTTAATAATTCTGACAATTTTGGGCTCTATAGAAGATGAAGGTAAAGATATTTTATTTGAGGATTCTCCATTGACATTGATATTTCCCTCATCCTAGTTAATAACAATTCTTTGATTCTTTATCTTTACAACCTAATGTTGCATCAGGAAGGATTATGTGGTGGTGGAAGTAATAATAACCATAAAAACCATATTAGCAGCAAGTACTTATTTGAAGCTTGCTATGTTCCGGGTGCTTAGTGCAAATTAGCTCCCTTACTCCCTACAGCAACCCTGTGAAGTAGGTCACACATGAGTGGCAGAACTTGGATTTTTGAGCAATGCTCAGCATGGCTCCATAATCTGTGCTTGTCTCTGCTCTGTGGCCTCAGCATAATCCAGCCCCTAGGCTTGAGGGTCAAACTCCCTCACTTTGGAAGAGCTCTGCCACTGAGTCATAGTACTCAGGACTGGATCTTGGATCCTGAATCACCAGGGTCTGGAGCCTGGAAATCATGCTGGGCCCTGTTCAATCTTTTCATGAGTGCAGGCCTCCTTTATCTGCACTGTATCACAGGAGCTGCAAATTTCACATTTAGAGCCATTTAGATGCTATCCAGGTGAAAGCATCCCATAGGAGTGATTAAAAAAAAAAGAATGAGAAATGGAACCTTGCTTTCAGGAGCTTAATGTTAAGGAGCAATTATTTTTTACTGTAAGCCTTTAATGTACAATTCCCAAATCAACATTTTTTAAAATTATAATTTCATCCACTGTTTTTTTTACAGTGTTTATTTTCTCATGAGTTCCAGCTAACTGGTATTCTGTACCTGTCCTGATGTTGACTGTTTTTCTTCCAACTTAATATAGATGATGGCAGAGATGGGGTGGAAGTAGGGTAGACACCCTTGAGAATGAAGGCAAAACTTCATGTTCAGAAGACTAATTTGAGAAGAGGAATAATTCTCCCAACACGTTGCAACACACAAAAGATTCTGGATCACTGCACCTGGATGTACAGAGGCTATGTTGTGTGTGTGTGTGTGTCTGTGTGTGTGTTTATGTCTGTTTGTGTGTGTTTCCTAGTAAAACAATAGCTTAGGGCTTCCTAGTTCCATTTCTTCTGGTTGGTACCTTTTTGCGAATATAGAAGCAATTTATAATATTAAATAACATGAAGAAACAAAGGTCACATTCAAAATCTAATGAACCAGATAGTTTATAAAGAAATGCAGGGAAATACAGGAGCTCCTCAATGAATTGTGCATTCTGGTTAAAACATATACACATCGTAAAACACATTCACTTTAATATCTCACTGTGTTACAGACACATATTAACACCAATGCATTTAGAATAAACCAGAGATGAACACACTAATATAGATTATCTATGAATGGAAACAGGAACTTCTGAGAAATTGCTTCAGGTCTCCACTGCACTTTACAGTGACAGGATGGGTTTAGAGTAATTGAAGAGAGATGAACCTTCTAGCCGTATTCTGGGCACGAGGGGGTATTTGTGCATCCAGCTAAATAAGCTGTAAATTTCTTGTTGACATATGCGACATTGTTTTAGATTTGTGTGATAGCAATAAAAGAGCTGTTTGACCAACTCCACTCCTCTAAAGTATTTGATGTACTCTATAGTAGGCAGAATAATGGTGCCCCAAGAAGTCCAAATTTAACTCCTGGAACCTGTGACTATGTTATGTTACACAGTTAGGGGGAATTAAAGCTGCAAATGGGAATTAAGAATCCAAATCACCTGGCCTTAAAATAAGGCAAGTGCCCTGGGACTCTCCAGGTGTACCCAATGTAATGGCATGTTTCTGTAAAAGTGGAAGAGGGGGGCAGGAGAGTTTGGCCAGAGTGACTCAGTGACAGGAGGGCTCAGCCTGCTCCCTGCCTGGGTTTGCAGATGGAGGAGAGGAGCAGGAGTTAAGAAGTGCAGTTGGCCTCTAGAAGCTGAAGGGGCCATTTGGCGTTTTCTCCCTAGAACTTGTGGAAAGAACATCCCTTGCTCACATCTTGGTTTTGGCCCAGTGATATTTGTTTGGACTTCTCACCTCTAGAACTGTCAGTTAATTCAGGTTGTTTTAGGGCAATAACAAAAGTGTTGTTTAAGCTATGGTCATTGTCACAGTGGCAGGAGGAAGCTCGTGCTCATTGCCAGCCCTGTTCGGGCTCTGATACTTGGTGTTGCTGTAGGTATGTGGCCACGAGATATTAAAAGCGAGGAGTGGGTGGGGAGGGCTGGGTTCTTCTTCCAGGCTGTGATGATGGAGTGTACACACAAAGAACTCCCTCATGTTCATGGTTTTGTCTTAGTGTCTGAGCTTTTGGAGAGGCATTCCCTGCAAAATTCTTTGACAAAGGGACAAACTAGATGAGTTTTGATGCCACTTGGTTGGACATAGTGACTCAAACCATTCTGTGAGCAAGATAAATATCCTGTAATATGAAAAGTGGCATTGCATTCAGTCTTTTTTTGGTGCTATTAAAATGCAAGTCACAGCTGTGGCTGAGTGGGATGAGATAAGCATGGGAAGGAGTGATAGAAGTCCTGGTTTCTTTTCTGGTCGCTCCATGTACAAGCTATGGATGTGGTGAACTATTCCATAAACATTTTAGAACAACTGTCAGGTTTCTTTAAAAGAAAAGAAAACCTTTTAACTTTTTTTTTAAAAAATTTTTATTTTATTCATATGTGCATACAATGTTTGGGTCATTGAATTAAAACTGTTGAAAGTCAATTTTGGGGAAAACTAAGTTTTACAACATTACATTATTGAGGTAATTTGAACATACTGTTTTTAGAAATATGTTTAGATCTTTTCTGTTCTATGATAGGAATTTTTCCCTACCAAAGTCTTGGTAATTCTTATGTTAACTTATTTTGCATCCAGCATTGCAGTTTGTGTCAATCTTATGTTTTGCTCCTTTGTCAGCGCACACCTTCTGAATTGTTAGGTAAAAGTTGATCTGCTTATTTTCTGTCTTTATAGAGATTGCGTTTCTCATATGTTTAGGAATTTTCTTATGATTTTAGGGAAATCAGCCGTAAGTGATATGTAAATCATACCAGAGAAAGAGTTATGGCTCAAGCCTAGCCTGTGTCCCTCCTGGTGGTCTTGTTTAGCGGGGAGGATGGGCCTCAGGGCAGAGGACCTCTAGCAGTAATGTATGGGTTTAAAAATTCTCCATTTGCCCTTATGTTGCCTGGATACCACCATAGACATTTGCCTGGGCCACTGCTCATTGGAACCACATGGAAGCTTTAAAAATACACCTAGGTTGAGTCTGTGAGGAATCTGTTATGAGTCCCAAGTGAGGCTGATCATGTGGGGATGTTTTAAAGCCACTGAGGTGATTCTGATGTGCTACTGGAGTTGAGATCTGCATCCCAGCCCCATTCTGAAGCCACTCATGGGCTGGAGAACATGCTGGGCTCACACTGCCAATTCTGCCTTGCCATGGTCACTAGGTGGTAGGTCACTGTGTATGGTAATATGGACACTATACCACGGTACCTTCTGCTCTGAGGCTCTCAGCTTTCCTCCTTTTTGTCACTATGTCCTCCACATGTGGACTTAATGATCTTCTAGTTGCCTAGAGATTTAAAAAATTTTTTCCAATCTTTTTTACTTCTGTTAGGTTTGCAGGAGGCAGTTTGTTGTCTCAATTACTGTGCCTTCAGGACCAAGCTAGGAGTCTCTCTTTGTCATCCTGAAAGAGCAAAGGGAAAACTAGCTGACCAAGCCAGGCGGGCCTGGTCCTCAGTACCATGCTCTTTCTGCTTTGGAACATTACCAAACAGCAGAGGAATAGGGGGAGAGGACAGGGCGAGTGCCAAGTCTGCAATGTGATTCTTAGCTAACAAAATAAGTTTTATCCCTTGCAGAGTTGTTAGAAAGATTAAATAAAATAAAATGGAAATGTACACAGCAGTGGTGGGCTTTCAGAAGGTGCCCATAGATGTTAGCTGAATTTGAACCTTTTCAGGTTGTACAGGAAAGAAATGTTAACTAGTGTTGACAGAAGGCTCACCTATATAAGCATAAAACATTCATCTAATAGGAAGCATTGCTAATGGCACAGGCTTGGGTATTCCTCAATAACCTTGAGCTATACCTTGGTACTTCTCTCCTGTTAGTATTGTTTATTAGACTTGGTTAGCATTTACTTTATTAGACTTCTTTTTCTGTTATGCCACAAGAGGGGCATATAACAGAGCTTATACCACTCAGTGCATTTTAGGCTTGGACCAGCTCAAAGTAGTAGCTGCTGTAATTTGATTTATAGTCAGGACTTCTCATAGTGACTTTTGGGCCCATATTGGAATAAAATATTATTATTCTATGTCTGGACTTAACTGACTTCAGCTCTTTCCAGGCTAAAATTTACCCTTGGGTTTTAAGATCTATACCACTAATAACAAAAGTCAGCAGAGACTCCTAGACACAGGGATATGATAATATAATTAGCATTTTGATAGCATTCAAGGGAGAAACATAATAGTGCTTTTGGCCAGGAAATCATGGATCCCCATTGCCCTGTTATGAGTTGAAGTGGTTTTCAAAAAGATGGTAAAGTCCTAATCCCAAATAGAGCTGTGAATGTGATTTTATTTGGAAAAAGGTTCTTTGCAGATGATAAAGTTAAAGTCATTAAGGTAGCCACAATCCAATATGACTGATGACCTTATAAAAGGAGAAATTAGGACACAGAGACAGACATGCACACAGGGATAACATTGTAGACCAATTGGGTGACACATGTACAAGCCAAGCAATACCAAATTACCAACACATCCTCAGAAATTAAGGTCATGAAACACTCTCACAGCCTTCAGAGGGAAACAACCCTGCTGATACTTTCGTCCTATTCTACTGACCTTCAGTGTGAGACAAGACATATTTGCTGTTTTAAAGCCAGTGAGATTGGGGTACTTTGCTACAGCAGCCCTAAGGAAACTAGTATACCACCATTTCCTCCCTCTGTCTTCCAGAAGAAATGATGTTATAAACTGATCAAATTCAAGGGCACTCATTGATAATTCTTAGGCTGAAATGCAAAAAGACTGATACTTAGCCATTTTAACCTTCGAAAGGGCAGTTTCATATGATGTAATCTATGTATAGTCTACTGAGCAGAACTCTGTGACATACATCTCTTTGGGGGTGGGAGGGCTGTCACTTTCAATTTGCACTTCCTCTTGTTTGGATGGGGGAGGGGAGAAGGCACTTCCAATTGGATTTATACTGGACACATTTTTTTTTTTTTGTCTTTACCTTCTGCTTTTGGAATGCTCTTCATTCCATGTAGCTAAGAAAGATGTAAATGGAGGAAGAATCAAAAAGCTTTCTCTCCCTAAAGAGTATGGCTAGCAGACAGGTGGGAAAACAGTGGTGCTCTGTAGGCCTATGAAAAACTTAAAGCCTGGAAAAAAAGTATTCCAAAATTTAAAAAAGTACAATCTCACAATTAATAAACACTTCAGTATCTTTAATATAGTCACATATGCTGGACAGATCAGCCCTGATAATTGAGTAAGTTATATTTAATGTGGCATATTAATGCATAATATATGATGTGGATAGGGTCTCTAAAAGTAAGGATCCAAAGGTCTGAAACAGCTTTGGGCACTAGAGCAAATGGTCTTTCCTCTGGCTCGCACTGTCTTGCATTTAAACCTTCTTGGCTAGCATGTTCCTTAGCATTCAAAATGGTAAAATTAGACACTTAGTGTGGGTTTAAGACAAAAGGGGTAGAATACAGCAATCCTTTGCCCTGCTTTGTCTCTGATCTTACATTTATCTTAGAAAACTGAGAATGTTCTAATAGTAGGTTGAGAACAAGATTCAGGAATTCCTGGGTACCTGCCAATACACATCATACCTTTTGTGAGTAGCCAATTTAAATATTTCTCTACACAAATTTACTAAAATAAAAGCTGTCTGGGACCCCTTTTTATAAGATTACTTAGCCCATTCTTGAGGGCTCTGTCCTCATGAGCTAATAAGCTTTCCAAAGCCCTACTCTCTAATACCATTACATTGGTGATTAGGCTTCAATATACAAATTATCCCTCATAGGTTTATAATCAAACTACTAGATGATTTAGAAAAGACTTGAATTTTATAATCAAACTACTAGATGATTTAGAAAAGACTTGAATTAAATGCAAATACCTAACTGTAATGTTCTTTCTTTCTAATGAAACTTCAATAAATCTAATTAACTTTTCCTTTTCTCCTACCAAAGGCAGGTAGACAGGAAAAATGTAAGCTCATGAAATTCAAGAGGTAGAAAATACAGAAAGATTTTGAATAGGAAAAGAGACTTTTAAAGGCATGTGAGGCTCAGTTATTACTTATGCTTTACATGATATGGGTTTCTTCAGTGGATATGAGTCTTGGCTACACCTTAAAGTTTGTGAAAATGAAGATTAGCAAGATCTCCAGCAGATTTCTTCAACTGTCTTAGTAACAAAATACCAGACTAAGTGGGCCATTAGTATAATCTAGGTGATTCTTTTGAATATACTGTCATGCTTGGATCAGAGTTTCTTACTAAAAGATTTGTAGCTTAGGCTAAAACAGATATCATTATGTATCTCCATTGCTGATTTATTGAGCATATATTTATTGAATATCTTCTAAGCTCAGATGTGAGGCTAGGTGCTGAGAATACAACCCTTGTCCAAAACTGTCCGTTGTTATGGAGTTTATAGCTGAGTAAGAGGCCATTTATAACGCAATGTGATAAGTACTAGGATGAAACTAGTGCAAGATGCTATGAGGAGCAGCCAATGGGCTGCTATAACAAAATACCACACACTGGGTAGCTTATAAATGGTAGATACTCATTTTTAGCAAGTCCAAGGTGGAGGCATCAGCAGAATAGGTGTCTGGTGAGGATCCATTTCCTAGCACATACATGATGTTTTTGCACCATATCTCACATGGTAGAAGGGCAAAGACAGCTCTCTGGGACTCCTTTTATAAGATTACTAGTCCATTTTTGAGGGCTCTGTTCTCACGAGTTAATCAGCTTTCCAAAGCCTACTCTCTAATACCATTACATTGGTGATTAAGTTTCAATATCCAAATTAGGAGACACACAAGCATTCAGATCATATCCAACTAGTGAGAGGCACTTGACTTGGATTTAGGAATTGACCAGGAAAGCTTTCTGTGGAAAGCGATAACTAAGCTCTCAAGAAAATGAAGAGTTTATCCAGACAAATTGGATAAATGCCCCAGAGGCAAGAAAGCAGATCATATAATGAGAACTGAAAGTAACTCACTATGAGTAAGGATGCTCAAGAGAGAGATGAACCTAGAGTGGTTTGTGAGAGTCACATCTTGAAGGGCCTTGCAAGCCATTTAGAGAAGTTTTAACTTTATCCTGAGGGCAATGGGCAGCTATTAAATGATTTTAGGTACAGAACAGAAATGATCCGATAAATGGCCTGGCTGTGTGGAGACTGGCTTGGGAGTGAACTGGACCAGTAAAGAGGATGCTGCAGTAAATAGGGTGGACGGTGACAGACATCAATGATAGTGGCAGGGAACAGAGGGGAGTGGAGGGTTCCTAAGATATTTGGAAATAGAATTGGCCAAACTTAGTGATTAATTAGGTGTAGCTGCAATGGAGAAAGAGAAAATGGGAGATTTTTCGTTTAAAAATTCGATAGAGAATTGCAAGTTTTGGAGGAAAAGTAATGACTCAGTTTTGAACATACTAAATTTGGAGCTGCTGATAGTATATCCAAATGGAGCTGCTTGGTAAGCAGATCCCTGAGTCTGGAGACTCAGGGATATTCTAGGGATTCCTCTAGGATGAGCTTCTTACTCTGGCAGCTCTTGGGGAGAGGGGCCTCCAGGAACTTTTAGTAGTAAGTCTTGAAAGATGAATAGTAGTGGTCAAGTGATGAAGAGGTAGCATGTTGGTGAAAGAGACCAAATACCACGAGGAACTGCACGTGATGTAGAGGGGTGGAGACGGAAGGCAGGGAATAATTTTGGATGAGTCTTGCATGTTATGTTTTATGCATGCAGAACTGGGAAAGAACCAACAAAAGACTTCAGGAAGGAGGGAGACATCATCTTTGTTTTGGAAATTGCAGTGGCACTAGCATAAGTATGACCTGGAAATGGGAAGACCAATTAAGACAATGCAGCATTATTTCTTTCAAAAGATCATGTCTGAGACAGAGGGAGGGAGAAAAAGGAATGATAGATATTGGAGGGAAGAAAGAGTATGATGGCAAAGGTGGTACTCAGAGCTCTGGCTTGACAATGGTGGGCCATTGGGTAAGATGGGCAATACCAGCTAGGATACAGCAAGGTGTAGGCACAAAAAATCAGGACATATAAACTCTGTTTTTACACTTTACTAAAAAGTCACTAGTCACTAAAGCGTTAGAAACTTGTTTCCCTATAAGAAATAAGTCATAATCATTTTTATCTACAATAAAAAAATTGTGATGTCCTTTAACTGTTTGTATTTATCAATATTAAGTCTCAAGAATTAGTTCACTGTTTGCAAAAAGTACTTAGCTTTTAAAAAAAGACATTACTTGACATGTTAAAATACTACTATGATTAGTAAGTATTTGCAGGGTGTCTTTCTCAAATAATACGATACAGGTACTCCGCAATGGAGACTTTTTAATAATTCATTCAAGTCCTCAGGATGCTATTGTACGGCTGATTTCTCATTGTTCAAGTTTCAGCAGAGATTAAAATGATCAGAAAGGCCTTCCCTGAATACCTTCTCTGAATAGATTCCATTATATTATGGCACTATGTCCTGTTCGTCCAGACCACTTTGTTGCCTTTAAATTCTGTTTTTTGTTTGTTTGTTTACATATTTATTGTCTTTCTCTCACTTCACCTGGAAGTTTCTGCCAGCTTCTTTACCTGGGCATGACCAATGGCAGCATTATGTCTGATGCATAATCACCATTCAGCAAATAGCAGTTAACAATTAGTCAAGATCACTGTTCCCAGGGCTCTTTTCAGCCAGTATCTGTTTTATGGCCACACTGACTGTTAACATTTGAACTCCTCTGTACTCATCAATCAATAACCACTGCTCAGAACTCTGGAAGTGGATGTTCTCCTCCCTCTATGCCTCCCCCATCCTTATCTCTACCTTTTTCTGGGAGTCCTTGGAATTTTCCATAACCTACAATTAAAGGCTTAACACCTGGCCCAGCAGACCCTAGCTCCGGTGCTAAGACCTGTATTTGTTCAATTCAGTTGGTGTCTGTATTACACATGTTCATAAATACTTTGACTGTCATTGCTAGCTAAACTTCCAAAGCCAGGATCTACTTTATCTTGCTATATAATATATGTAAACTTCCACAATAATTAGATTAACATAAAAGAGATTCCTAATGTTAATGATGGACATTTTATGTTCACATTAAAGCAAAACCTCGTATCAGATATGGTAAGTGAATGGGTGAGGCTGTGTGTATATAGGTTTGTGTTAGGATCAGGAGACAGAGAAGTCTGGAGCAAGGAGGATTGTAGAATAATCACCTTTATGTTATTATTATTATTTTTCATTATTCATTTATTCACATGTGCATACATTGTTTGGGTCATTTCTCCCTCCTGCCCCAGCCCCCACCCTCTCCCTCCACCCCCCTCCCTTCTAGGCAGAACCTGTTTTGCCCTTTCCTCCAGTTCCATTGAAGAGTAGAACTAAGCAATAATAAGAAAGACATAGCATTTTTGCTAGTTGAGATAAGGATAGCTATACAGAGAGATTCCTAGCATTGCTTTCATGTGCAAATGTGTTACAACCCAGGTTGACTGATCTCTAATTGATCTTTACACTGGTTCCTGATCCCCTTCTCGTGTCACTTTAAGGTTTCTGTATTAATTCCTCTGGAGTGGGGACATCAAATGCTTTCATGTTTTGGGTTTTCTATCTAACCCCATACCTCCCGTATATGTTCTCCCCTTGTCATGTAACCCAAGTCCTACAACATTACTGTATATGCCCTTGATCTAAAGCCCGCATATAAGGGAGAACATATAATTTTTGGTCTTCTGAGTCTCGCTAACCTTGCTCAGAATGATGTTCTCCAGTTCCATCCATTTACTTGCAAATGATAAGATTTCATTTTTCTTCATTGCTGAATAAAATTCCATTGTGTACAAATGCCACATTTTCTTGATCCATTCGTCAGTAGTGAGGCATCGTGGTTGTTTCCATAACTTGGCTATTGTGAATAGCGCTGCAATAAACATGGGTGTGCAGGTGCCTTTGGAGTAACCTGTGTTGCATTCCTTTGGGTATATCCCCAGGAGTGGGATCGCTGGATCATATGGCAGATCTATGTTTAGATTTTTAAGAAGCCTCCAAATTTTTTTCCAGAGTGGTTGCACCAGCTTGTATTCCCACCAGCAGTGTATGAGGGTTCCTTTTTGCCCACATCCTCACCAACACACATGTTATTGTTGGTGTTTTTGATCATGGCTATTCTAACAGGGGTGAGGTGGAATCTTATTTTGGATAAAAGGCAATGTTTTATTGCTTCCCAAGAAAGATGGGACCTTTATTGAAAGAAGTCAAACTTCAGTTGTGTTGATTCTGTAATATATTCTTAAGTGGAGAGATCCTGAATGAGCCTTCCTCCAAAGCTGGCTTAATTGGATTCCAACTGGGCAGAATCAATTCTTAATCAGAATATATTTTATTTGCTTAAGGTGAATATTACTGCAGTTACCCCCTATTTATCAACAAAGTGGTCATTAACAACGTCAGTGGCTGACCTTGACAGATTGTATTACTGAAATAATGAAGCCCGATGGGTTACTATTATTTGCTAATGGTTTTACATTTCAGAGAAAGCATGAGTGTGGAGTGAAATAGAGCTACTTACTCAGGCAGATTGACCATGAGAAGGTGAGGAAGGAATTAATGAAAAGCACAGGGAGCTTGATGAAAAATGAATGACTCCCAGGCAGAGTTTCTACAAATGAAATGCAAATTCAGATATATATCTTTTAATCATCATGCTGAAAAGGTTGATTAGTCAAAATTAGACTCACCAGATGTTTTTGTTGTGGGCAGGAATGGGAAGCTGGCTAAGTGGGAAAATAAAAATTTATCCTTTCAAAAGGTTCTAGCTATTTCATGATAGCTGGTAGGGAACTGGAATGATAAATTGAAAGTGGCGAAGTTTAAAAGGGATTTGAAGGAGAAAAGTTCAGAAGCAAGAAAGAAGGACAAAAAAGACAAAACCCTACTGTGCATCAGCATTTCTGAAATTTGGGAACCTGGGCTGATGAACAATAGAAGTGACTTTTTTCCCTAAGGATTCATTGGCTAATGACTGCTTTCTCATTGATATCTTTTTAGATTGTAAAAAATTTCTTTCCCTTACCCTGTGTCAAGCACATGACCCAAGAATAAGAAACCTCCAGCCCCCTTTTTTGGGTAGAACTAGTATACTTGCTTCTGTGATAGAGTTTGGGAGACACTGGAAAGCTCTGTTCAAGCTCAGATTTCTCCCACCTTCCTGAAGTTTTCTCCTCACAGATTCATTTCTTTGAATCTATGAAGCATTTTGATTTTCCTACCTATTTTGATTAAAATACAAACACTTTTGTAAGAAGTAATAACTTAAAACCCATTAGCGCATATCAACTGGAGCATTAGCCTAAAAGGAAGTCCTGTAGGGAGTGGCTCATGTGGAGTGGATTATTTTTAAGAAATTAGCATCTGGAAGAGGGAAAATGGCACTCAGGTTTTTGCTGGTCTTATGATTCTGAAGAGGAAGGCCTTTCTCTAGTTTAATTGCTATTGGCAAAATTTTGTGGATCACAAATTCTGCAGTTGAAGTCAGGTGAGGTATTTTCATGCCTCAATATTGTAAAAGAGCCCAAGACATAGACATTGAATGTACATGGGGTAATCTCTTTGTTAGTCTCTGTGTTGTCTGTCTTTAGTTTCTAGGTTGTTGGCCCAGGATCTTGGTAATTTTCTATAGAAGAAATTAGCCAGACATCTTAACATGACTTTGCCCAAGCATACAAAATACAGAACTGGACATGAGTAAATTCCTTGTTAGACTGATGTATTTATAATCAATATATATAACAAGCTACAGCACCTTCTGTATCAGTGCACAACCTACAGAAAATACATATGCAGTTTTGAACCATCAATTTAAGCATATAGCACAGTATAGCAATAGACTGAAAGCACCTTTAAAAATGTGTTTCTATGCATCACTTTTATCACAAAAGGCCTCTTTTGTAGGTACCACAGGCTAAGAGTATAATCACTATGCAAGAAATGGACTTGCTGTATGCAGATGAATGCATTAGACAAACTATGCTACATTTTCTTATCAAGTTTAATAAAACATAAAAGTAAAATTAGCTGGTGGAAAAACTATTGTATAATCCATTTGGAGAGAGTTGAAAAATGGCCTTTGGGGACACAGAGCCCCCCAGTGAGGAAATTCCAAAAGAGGAAAATAAAAATTGACTGGTGACTCTCACATGGGAGATAATTATTGGTGGTTTCTACTAAATGAACTGTTTATGAGATAACATAACTTATTTTGAGTTTGTTAACTTTGAATTATCTTCTAGTTGGTAACAAATGGCTCCAGTGGTAAGATACACTGCCTTCCCCAACTTGTAGCCCAGCCCTAAAGGAAGAGAAGAAATGCAGGATGGGTAAGGGTGGGAAATGAAATTTAAACCCTGAAACAAGACAGTTTGGGTGACTGGGGAAAAGGCTAGTTATACTGGTCTTAAAGGAGGGAGCAAGTCATGAGGCTTAAGAAGTATGCACCTGAGGGCAGAGGGTCTTATTTAAATGAACATTTACATTCATAAAAGCCTTTCAAAGTCATCCTAAGGGTAATGGCAACCATTAAAAAGGTTTTAAAAGAACTTTACTCATGTAGCTCATAACTCTGAAGTCTACTGAATACCTAAAAAAAATGAATTAACCACTGTTAAGTATTTAAGTATTCAATTACAGATTAACTGGGTTAATTGCACATTTTAAATGATTATTGAAAATCTTGAGCTGTTTTGCCCACTTATTTAACATTTTTAAGGTATTTTGTAAGGAAATGAAATGTACATAAAATATGGGGACCACATCCAACTGGTCCTTGAAGTGAATAATGGTGTGATTCTTAATTTTCTTAAATCAAAATTTCATCAAGTGTTGAAATCAAGTTTTTAAATCAAGTGATATATATTTTCAGGTAAATGGATGGAACTGGAGAACATCATCCTGAGCGAGGTTAGCCAGGCCCAGAAGACCAAAAATCATATGTTCTCCCTCATATGAGGACTTTAGATCAAGGGCAAACACAACAAGGGGATTGGACTTTGATCACATGATGAGGTGAGAGCACACAAGGGAGGTTTGAGGATAGGCAAGAAACCCCCCCAAAATAAGGCAGCATTTGATGTCCTCAATGCAAAGGAACTAATGCAGAAACTTTAAAGCGACAGAGGCCAATAGGAGAAGGGGACCAGGAACTAGAGAAAAGGTTAGTTCAAGAAGAATTAATTTAGAATGTAACACATGTGTATAGGAAAGCAATGGGAGTAAACTCCCTGTAGAGCTATCCATATCTCAACTAGCAAAAACCCTTGTTCCTTCCTATTATTGCTTATACTCTCTCTTCAACAAAATTAGAGATAAGGGCAAAATAGTTTCTGCCTGGTAGCGAGGGGGTGGGGGGAAGAGGGAGGGGGCGGGGGGGTAAGGGAGGGAGTGGGGGAAGGGTGGAGAAATGACCCAAACATTGTATGCACATATGACTAAAAGAAATAAAAAAAAATAAATCAAGTGACAATAGTTTTCCTAAATTATAATAGAAGTCAGCAGGAGAATATCTTTGTGACATGCAACATTTTCAGTAACATAAAAAACAAGGCAAAAATCTATAGCAAGGCATTAAGTCCAAGACAAATTAAGTTCTTTGCTGGCTTCATAAAATAAAACTTTATTTGAATGTCACTATTTCAGAACACATAAAAGTATTTGCACTAAGTATAAAATGACAAGCAGTATAAAATATGTTTTTTGGAGAAACTATTTTCAGGTACTTGCCAGTCATTTCTGTATAAATGACTTAAATCATTAATTTAAAAAATGTTTCAATTTAATCTTCACAGAAAGTACCACAGGGACTTCTATCCCTGATTCTTTGTGGTATAACCTTAGTTACTATGTGCATTTTGAAAGTAAAAAACAAATATTCTCTTAGATAATCTGTAATTGAGGATCTTTAATTCAGACTTAGTTTTTCAACAATTAGTCAAAAAGGTGACATTCTAAATAGTTCTACAAAACTTTAAATTAATATATTTCTTGTGAAGACTATTTAATGGTAAATACAAATAAAAAATAAGGCTTCTCCACTTTAAAAGCAAGGCAAGGGACATTCATTCTCTCTCTCTCTCTCTCTCTCTCTCTCTCTCTCTTATTTTTCTGAGAGCATTTTCTTTTGTAAATGTGTAATTGAAAATTGTGTCTCTGCCATTTGGAGATAGAAATCTCTTTGAAAGCCCCTTGCAGGTATTAAAATCCCTGTATATCTTTTCCAAGGACCAAGGAGCTATCTCTTTGAAATGTAATCATTAAAGGAGATAGCTTCCCTGTTTCCTGGATTTAGTGGGAAGGTAGGGGTATAAATAACATCCAATGTATGACTCCCTCCAAGTGCCAAAACTAACTCTGTCATTAAGAGGTGAGAAATTTGTTTTTCCTTTGTATGAAGTCAATTAGCTTCACACAGATGGTCACCCCAATTACTAGAAAATATTAGGATGGACTTTGTGTGATAAATGGAGCTGCTACATCCTCTTACTTGAGGACTAACTAGTTATCCTTTATCTCTATAATATGTATGTCATAGGCTGCATCTGCTTGGCTCTATAAAAAGTTGAGATTTCTTTCTGTCTATAATCTCTTAGCTGGATGCCTGTGTGCATTATATTCTGGTTTAATGTGTACTCAATAACAAAGCTGTTTTCTTTCTTGACTATCTTTATGGAGAGATTTTTCTAGGTTGGAAGATGATTTTGTTTTTAAATCTTCCCAACGTGTTCTTACATTGATTAATGGAGGATTTTACATGCTCTTTAAACAGTCCTCAACAGATATTAATATTAGTTTTATTGTTTGAGTTAGCCATTCTCCAGTCTCCAAATCTCACCAAGTCATGTTAGAACACATTCTGCCACCCTTCCAGGCATTATCTCACCAGGAATTATTTCTAATATAATGCTCTTTATCTTTTAATTTGGATATAGAGGATTAATTTTATGATATCTGAGTGAGATAACAGTATGGCAGATTGTCCTATGCTTCATGTGGTCAGGAAATGTCAGCTAGCTGAGAAAAAGAGTACTGCAAGTGGCGGAGAGGGAAGAGAGGCTAGATAGTTGGGGATTTGGTCAGAGTGTATGATAAAAAACATTCCATGACTCAAAAGGCAGGATAAGATGAAAAATGGCTCAAAGCTCACCAACAGTGAAGAATGCAGAGGACATGTTAGAGTTCAGTTCTAGCCACAGACAGTGACCCAAAACAATTCTGACTCTACCAGGTTGAGCAGACCAAAACCAGTCCTTCATCTGGACCATAACTAGAGCAGCATTGTCTAACAGAATTTTCTGTGATGATGGAAGTGTTTCATACCTGTACTGTCCAATGCAGTGACTACTGAAAATGTGGCCATTGTGACTTAAAAATGCTTAATTTTCTATTTTTAATAATGCCTGTGCTATGGAGGGGGGAGGGGTAGGTGCTGATCAGTTTTTAACTCTAATTGGAGGATGTGTCAGGAATTGAAGTTCTACTAAAAGTTGTTAGCAGTGATGGGAACATTTGGATGCTGGGGATGAGGTAAGATTTTCTGGGCTCTCTCCAGCCATCTCATGAGAACTTTTTGCAGTCTTTCTTTCACATATTTCATTATTTTCCAGTTCTGCTATCTTTACCTTGACTACAACCTGGGAACCCTAAGAGGATTCATTTGTGAGAGTTTTATAGATTGCTTTGTAGATTAAGATTCTATAAAGTGTCTAGTACTACTGGCAGTCCTGACTTACAGAGATTAGGCTTCTGACAGTTCTCATTTGTGTGGCTTGGAGCAATGAATCCCTGTTATTAATCCAGGAGCCAGGCTCACCCAGATGCCGTTACATCACAGGGTCTGTTTCTTGATACTCTTACCTATAAAGCTAACATTCCTGAAGCCTCAGCCTGGCCTCGCAGTTCTCCCTTCTCTACTCATGTCAGTCCTCAGCTTATTGTTGCAGTTCCCAGACAGAGCTAATCTACATCCACCTGAGGGACTGTGCCATTAGCTCAAACCTAAGGGTAGGGAGAAGTTGAGAGTTGTGAAATAAGAGTTGCACAGGAGAAACAGCCATGGATTTCAAGTCAGACGACCTGCCTTTGACTCCCAGTCCTACTCTGTTAGTTATGAAACCATGACTAAGTACTTAATTTCTTTGAGCCTTAGCACTTTCATTTAACAAATACTGAGCACCAGTTATGGGTGAAGTATTGTGTTAGGATTTGTCAGTGAATTAGTTTATAAACATCAACCCCCATGAAACTTAAATTTCCATTGAGGGAAACTGAAAATAAAACATCATACATGCATTATATAATACATAATATAATAATAAGCTAGAGAGAAAAATAAAACTGGGCTGGGTAGAATGGATAGGAGAGAGAGCATAATTTCTGTGGGGAAACAGGATAGGCCTCAATGAGAAATAGACCTTTGAACAAACACTTGAAATAAGTGAGGTAGTAAAGCAGGTTTGGTCCAGAAACAGGACAGAAACCTGGTTGAGAACCCTCACCTGCAAACAATAATTACCACCCTTGAAATGCCTATCATATGCTAGGTGCCAAATACCTCACATCTAAAAGCTGATTCTGACTGACCTTCATCCTAGAAGATGAACAACGGCTCCAACACTCAATGAATTAGCAGTCTCAGGAAAGGGACTATTTTCAACCTGAATCTGACTTATTCTATATGACATTATGAATTTATCTCAAAATTATGAAAAAATAGCCTGGTACACATGGGCATGCAATGTACTGTAAGACTGTTGAAAGCCAATTCTTTCATGGGACTCTGAGTTGCTGTCTCTCCAGACTCTTTTCAAGGATGTTTGAATAGTGAATCTTGGGAGACAGATAGGGAATCTCCATCAGGAGCAAAGGACATGTCTCTTATTGTTCACTATATAAGAGTTGATAAGCTCAGGTTCCTTTCTTCTAATGTAATTCACTGCTATTTATAGTTGTGGGAAAAGGGACTCAGGACAGTCAGTTTGAGAAAGTGATAAAATGCTGATTATTGGGTGTACCTCTGACCCACAAGTCTCATGTCTTCTGCCAGCATCCATGAAACTGTGGCAAGCTAATTTGTTAGTTTGCACAGAGAATATAATCCAAGACCTGCCCTTCTATCCTGACATCTATTTGAGTTAGACCCTTTTCAAGGACAATAGTTAAAGAAATTTAAGAAGGGATAATAAACCTTACAAACATAAGCTACCTACATTAACTCTGTCCTGATTAAAGTACAAAATACCCAGGTTAAAAAGTTGAAAATAACCTTGTTTATTCATTGTCCCAGTGTTGCTGCAGAGATAGTTAACTCTTTTTAAAAAATTTTATTAGCATATGATAGTTGTACAGGGGATACATTGTAATATTTACATATGTGCTTATAATATATCTAAGTTAGATTTACCCTGTCCGTTGTTCTCCCTTATCCCCTTCTCCCTCCCTCCCCCTGTTCTTAGAACAATTTCAACAGGTTTCATTCTGTTTTCATACGTGGATACAAAATATATCCACCATATTCACCCTCATTCACCCTTTCTTTGTACCCCTTCCTACTGGTACTCACCCCCAGAAAAGACCTATTTTATCCCCCTGTCATTTATATTTTTCAGTGTATATTGACATAGTCCATGGGGGTTTCTCCTTGGTACTTTAGGCCTGAATATATCATACTTTAATCAAATTACGCCCCCATTACTTTTTCTCTATTACCATGCTCCCCTTATATTCAACAGTTTATGGTTTAATATGTTGTATTCATATATACTGTTTCAACATTTTTCATTCTCTAAGAGAAAGTTAATTCACAAAAGGCAGGATTCCTTACGCAATTGGAAACTTAGATGATTTTGTGACTTTATCAGGCCATCACTGGAAGTCCTTTTTACAATTTCAAACATTTTTTCCCCTTCTATCTTTTTAAAGCTATGAGAATGTCTTTTCCTTAGGATGGTCAGACTTTAGGAAACACTGAACATTTGAATAACCCGAAAGCTCAGTATCTGTGGACTTGCAAAGCTGCCAGAGCTGGGTCAGAGAGTCAAGCGGAATGGAATTGCTGAAGGCTGCTGAGCGGCTGGAAATGCAATCTGGAGGTGAAATGAAAAGCAAAGCTGTGATTGCTGGGAACTGAGATTTAACATTTGTACAGGGTCCTTGAGGGTAAAGGCACTGACGAGAACAAACAAGCCTGTTCTGAAGATTACGGTTTGGAAGAGTCATCCATATGACCAAAGCAATCGCCAATGCAGGGACTTGCACACTAACTAACACTTCCCCAAATGTCATTGCTCATTTTATTTCCTTCAAAATGAAAGAATTAGCACCCTAAAAGTGAAATGACACCCCTAGGTCTTTGAGAGAGCTAGTCACACGAGTATATTTGAAATTTCCTCTGTTTTGCTGAGCTCCTATTTTATCCTGTTGGCAGCATTTCTATGTTTTGTCTTCAGGCACTTCCCTGGAACAGGTATTTATCCTTAAAACATTCAAATATGTGTTGTAAACCATGCTCACTTCACACTCACTTGCTACTGAAACATTATCATTTCCAATCATGGGTAAAAGTTTTTCACTACGGTTATTACTGTGCAGAAAAAATGTAATACTAAAATAGTTTAAAGAAATTGTAGAAAAAACTTTGTACAAATGTTTACTTTTTCTTCCCAGATATATTATTTAATGAAATGCAATCCAAGAATGACTGAACACATGGTAGTAAAGTAGCTTTAAAGAATCTGAAGAGGGTAAAAAGGGAAGTAAGATTAAAGGTATATAAAGTGTTTGAAGTAAATAGGACACTAAAAGCATAAGCAAAAGGAAAAAAATGAACTTTATTATAAAATCCTTTATGCCTCAAAGAATATTGTCAAGAAAGTGCAAAGACAACATGTAGACTGAATGAAAATATTTGCAAATCACATATCTAATAAGGATTTAATATCTAGGTACATAAAGAACTTCTAAAATTCAACAAAAGGGTAAAACAATTCAATCAATAAATGGGCAAAGCACTTGAGTATTTTTCTTCAAAGATATACAAATGACTAGTAAGCACATGAGATAATACTGAACATCATTAGTTACTAGGAAAATGAATTAATATGCAATGAGATAACACTTCATAGTATTACAATGGGCTATAACAAAATCAATGGAAAATTAGGAGTGTAGCTCAGGATTGGAAGAAATTGGAACCTTTGTATATTGCTGGTAGGAGTGTAAAATGATGCAATTGCTTCAGAAAATAGTTTGGCAATTCCTCAAAGAGCAAAATCTAGGTTACCATAAGACCCAGCCGTTCTATTCCTATCCATAGATTTCAAAGATTTGAAAGCGAGGACTTAAAGTTACTTGTATGCCATTGTTCATTGCAACACTATTCACAAAATGGCCAAAGATGGAAATAACTCAAGTGTCCATCAGCAGATGATTCAATGAACAAAGTGTGGTATATACATATAATAGAATATTATCCAACATAAAAGGGAGTGCTGTTCTGATGTGTTGTAATGTAGATGAACTTTAAAATGGTATGCAAATTTAATAAGCCAGATACATAAAGGACAAATCTTGTTGTATTCCACTTGTATGAAATATCTAGAATGGGCAAACTAATGGACAGAAAGCAGATTGGAGAGCTTCTCTAATCAAGGAGCTGGGGTGGGAGGGAATAGAGGATTATTGATCTATGGTTATGGAGTTCACTTTTGGGAGATGAAAAAGTTTGGAGATATTGGTGGTAGTAGAACAAGATTGAGAGTTAATGTAATTAATACCACTGAACGATGTACTTAAGAATGGTTAAAATGGCAAATTCTATGCTATCTACTTTACCACAAGAACATTTTAAAATGTATATTCCTTTGTTTGTGATAAAAATTATAAATTCTAAACTGGTCAAATGAAGCTCTTTTTTTTAAAGGGTAGAGTAAAGACATTATTGGGGTCTAAGTAAGTATATGTGAAATCATTATAAGCGATGAAATTGGACAGGTATAGACTACTGTAAGGGTAGAAAAATAAATATGATCAAATGCCACACTACTTTTTATTTTTTTATTTTTTTTTTCATTTTTCTTTTATTATTCATGTGTGCATACAAGGATTGGTTCATTTCTCCCCACTGCCCCCACCCCCTCCCTTACCACCCACTCCGCCCCCTCCCTCTCCCCCCCCAATACCCAGCAGAAACTATTTTGCCCTTATTTCTAATTTTGTTGTAGAGAGAGTATAAGCAATAATAGGAAGGAACAAGAGTTTTTGCTGGTTGAGATAAGGATAGCTATACAGGGCATTGACTCACATTGATTTCCTGTGTGTGGGTGTTACCTTCTAGGTTAATTCTTTTTGATCTAACCTTTTCTCTAGTACCTGTTCCCCTTTTCCTATTGGCCTCAGTTGCTTTAAGGTATCTGCTTTAGTTTCTCTGCGTTAAGGGCAACAAATGCTAGCTAGTTTTTTAGGTGTCTTACCTATCCTCACCCCTCCCTTGTGTGCTCTCACTTTTATCATGTGCTCATAGTCCAATCCCCTTGTTGTGTTTGCCCTTGATCTAATGTCCACATATGAGGGAGAACAGCCACACTACTTTTTAAAATGTACTACTTTCTTTCATTTTTGATAGTTACACTGGAAACAGAGAGTAAAGAATAGTTGATAGCTTTTGGTCTCACAATATCATGGAATAACTTTTAGGAACTGCAGTCATCACGAGACCCATATAACACACAAAAATGTGTTAATTATACAAGGAGCCATAAGAGGATCAGAATGGAGACCAGTCTATGATACTATTGCAACTTTGATATGATACACTGTATGTGGGAGACGAAACAAAAATGGAAATAGCAGTGCTAGGATTAAAATATTTCCACTGCTGTTACATTATTCAGTTTTTTTTTTCAAATTAAAAAGTGGAAAATGAAAAGAAATTGGTTGACTCTACCTTCTTTGCATCTCAGTAATTACCTAATATGCAAATATTTGGGGGTTTTAGGATAGATTCCCTTTATTCTAGAATTGCATTTATTATTTAATTTTTTTTGCAGATTGTTATGTCTAAATTGGGCTAGAAGTAGTGACATTAGAGCAAAGCCAATGGTTTGAAGAAATTAAAAGTTATAGAAATTCCATATTGGGTTTTGCTTGAGATCTTGCTCAATATTCTCACTTAGACTTCAAGGCTCAATTTATAACTAAGACTACAGAGTTGAACCACCAAATTATTAAGTTAATTTTCAAGTTCTTTGTACAAAGAAAGTGTGGCAAACATCCTGCATGCTGACAGCAGTCAGATAGTAGCCTGGATCTCCTGAGTCTCCGTGCTCTGCTTATTTTATTATACCAGAACTATCTTTTATCCATTGTCAAACTGTGCATTACTGCATATTGTAGACACATACAGAAGATATACACTTCAAAATGTTACTAGCTTGTTACTAATTTGTACTAAACTAGCCAAATAAACCAAACCTATTATCCCTCATTACATTGTAAGAGTTGTTTCAACTTATCATTACACTTGGGCACATGATAGAAGAGTACTGCAACCTGATTCAGATTTCTTTTCAATCCTTGGAAAATCTGTTCCAAGCCCATCAATTATATGGGTCAATTTTGACCTTAAAAAACCTAAGGGAAATAATTTCTAAAACCTTGTCACCTCTGTGATTGCTCTCTATTCAATTCTACTCTCAAGAGGCTGAGTTAAAAAAGAATCTCTCTGGCCCTGCAGTCCTATTCTGGTCTAACTCCATTGCTGGTCTATCATTTAATGTTGGTGAGCCACTGATCAGGCTACTAAATAGTCAATTTTCTGCTCTGCATTCAACTATCATGAAAAAGGAAAAGATGAGAAAACAAAAGCAAGCAAACCATCCTGAAAATAGAGTATTTATCATTTCTCTTTCAATAAAGTCAGTGATTTAGTTTATTCAACAAAGAACCAACCCTATTTCAAAATAATTACAAAGTGTTAGTAAACTCTCCAGCTAGGCAGACAGAGATAAGAGTTGCAGGAAACACCACATGCGTTGGTCAGGCTAGGGACAGGTTTCAATGTCCTTCCATGCATTTTGACATCCAGCTAGCTCTGAGCCTGACTCTGCAGGTCACGTGGAGACCTTGTTGTCCCTTGCTACCAGAACAAAAGCATCGTTGTTCAGAGGCTTGCTGACAATTTTTGGTGTTGCCACCTAACAGCAAAAAATGAAATCACAGTGCTGAAAATGATTATCAAAATGTAATTTAATGCCAGGCAAATCCCATGTAAGACTTAACAATTTTCTAAACCATTTCAAAACAACACCAGGGAAATTGTATTTTCTATTTTCTTTTTACAGTCTGATGTTGTTCATGGACAGTGATGTCTTTAACATGCCATGGTGTTCTTTGAGAGGCTAGAGAATACCTTTTAACCTTCTTACTAACTTAGAATGAAAACTGTTCCCCAAATGCAAACTTTAAATCAAAGGTAACATGACAGTAAATGTGAAAGAATCAAGGCCAATGCACCTGCTTGAGGAAGTCAGGATTGGCTTGTTAATGGCCACTTTTGGCATTTATTAGGTGCCAGTTGTGCTAGTGGTGAGAAACCAAGGACAGTAAGACACAGCCCTGCTTTGGAGAGCTTAAAAACCGAGCATGTTCTATTGGCAAGGTTTCTTTGATCACTCTGTACACTGCTAATGGAAATGCTTGCATAAGAAGCTTATGTACAATGTACAGAAAGCCTGCAATTTTAAAAGCAAATGTGCAATCCATGGGTAAATGCTACACATCTGTCCAAATCCTAGACTGATAGTATGGATAATGTGTCTTGGAGCCCACTGATTCCAGGCTTCCCCTCAGTTCCTACTGAACCAGATTCTCTGGGAATAGACTCTAAAAGTATACATTTTCCAGTAATTCTTAGGCACTTCCATTGTTTCCTGCACAGAAACAAGTACATTCTCATGCAAAGGTGAAAGGGTCTTCACTTGGTACTTTAGTTTTGCCTCTGTTTACCATTCAGACTTGTCTGAGAATGGTTATTGTGGATGCTCAGAGATAATTCACTTTCACTGTCCAGTAATATTCTTTCCTTGAGTTCCTCATTGTGTGTGTGTGTGTGTGTGTGTGTGTGTGTGTGTGGTTTTTATGAGACAGGGTCTTATTATGAGCCCACCTTGGTCTTGAACTCATGATCCTCCTGTTTCAGCCTCCTGAGTGCTGGGATTACAGATGTGCACCACCATGCCCAACTCCTTCAGTTTTTCTTTTTTGAACACTTACAAACCATCTATCCAAACTTAATAAAAAAAATGCTTCAGAACAGGTAGGTGAGCAAGTGCTGGCTACAAAAGTGACTGTGGAAAGGGCTGAATGTGGGGAGCTTGGAAGGCTGTAACTCTAATCTCCAAGTTCTCCATTCCCTGGAGGAAAATTCCATATTAACATTGGCCCTGTAATTGCTTTCACTTTTATGAGAAATGTAAACAGTTAAAAATGAACCCTCATTAATATAATGAAAATATTTTTTGGTTGAATTGATAAGATGCTCTCCTGCTGAGTTTAAAGCACCAAGTTATTGAAAGACAAAAAGTACAACGAGACTGCCAGCTTTTGCCTGGCAGTTGGAATGTGAAATTCTCATGGTGTACGTTTTTCATTCTTGGCTTCTGTCTACAACCCATTTTGCCAAAACTATCTCCATGGAAACTGACACTGAATCTGTGAAAATACTGGAAAAGCTACTACAGAGATGTTCACCCAAATTCCCATTTGTTGTACTCTTGTAAGTAAAGTCCCATATGTACAGGCAGGCATAGGTGTATATCCTTCTTTGAAAACAACTTTCTTATCTGGGAAATACAACAAGGACTTCTCAGGAAGCATCTTCTCTCCTTTTATTTCTCTCTTCCTTCTTCCCTTTCATTGTCCCCTCCCTTCTTTTCTCATTCTGTTATTCATTCAACCAACATAATTGCACTGTTATTTATGGTTAAAACAATTGACAAAGATACTATCTTTGAGTACACTGAGGAAGCATGTCTGTTTAAACAGACAGCGATGTTAGGGGTGGGGGTGCTGTCTGTATCCAACACACGATGATTCAATGCACATTTAAGCAGTATGAGGCTCTAGTAGAATGGCTGGAGGACTGGTGCAGGTATGTGTTGGGGAGTTAAGGATAACTGAGAAACTTAAAAGGAACTTCTCTTAAGCAAAGAAGCCTCAGGCATATGGCGTCTGACACCTCACAGGGACCTACCAGGAGTCCAGAATTCTGTCCCTACGGTGAAAGTAGTAGACATAAAACCATACTGCTTCCTGCACAGCCAATAATGGAGGGTAATTCCTCATTATTTCAGACTTAAATGTCTTTTCTCCACATGAAACAAAGTATTAATAAGTGCCCTTACCAAAGACAGATAGTTTAATTGATCTATTAGTGAAATAAAGGGACCCTGAGTAGACAGAACTTTGGATTCTGTATCAAAGGTATAAATGGAGTACGTTAAAGCAGGCAATGTGTTAATTCTGGCAATGTAGTCTGTAAACCTGGTCATGCTCATAAACCATTACAGTGGTTCATTTGGGATTTTAAAAAGAATCATGATGAATCTACTTTGTGAAAAATAAGGAAATGTAGAAGACAAACTAATCCCCGTTTAAAAAAGCTAGCAATGGTATTAGTGATTATTACCTTAATTGTTCCTATGGGTACATTCTAATAGAAATTGGGCAAAAAGGTTCTGTTCACCTTTACAACTCCCCACAGCCAATGGTCCTAACTCCTGAAATCAGGTATTAATAATTATTTCTAAAGACACATTGAATAATGAACCTTGAAGATAATACTTCTTGTCTGAGTGTGGTCGTGCATCTCTGTAATCCCTGGCTACTTTGGAGACAGAGACAGGAAGACCACAGTTTGAGGCCAGCTCAGGCAAAAGTTAACAAAACCCAATCGCAAAAACAATTTGGGCATGGTATAGCAACGCCGGTGGTCCCAGCTATTCAGGAGGCAGAGGAAGGAGGCTCTTTGTCTGAGGCTGGGCCTGGCAAGTGCACCAGGCCTTCTCTGGAGGGGAAAAAAACAACCAAAAAAGAAAAAAGGTCTGGGCACTGGTGGCTCATGCCTGTAATCCTAGCTACTCAGGAGACAGAGATCAGGAGGATCCAGGTTTGAAGCCAGCCTGGGCAAATAGTTCTGTGAGATCCTATCTTGAAAAAACCCATCACAAAAAGGGCTGGTGGAGGGGCTCAAGTTGTAAGCCTTGAGTTCAAGCTCCAGTACCAGAAAAAAAAAAAAAAAAAAGGACTGATTGCCTGGCTCAAGTGCCAGGGACTTCTGGTAGGTCCCTGTGAGGTGTCAGACACCACATGCCTGAGGTTTCTTTGCTTAAGAGAAGTTCCCTTTATATTTCTCAGTTACCCTTAACTTAACTCCCCAACACATACCTGCTCCAGTCCTCCAGCCATTCTACTCGAGCCTCATACTGCTTAAAGGTGCATTTGAGCAAATATGAGTCCCTGAGTTCAATCCTGAGTACTGCAAAACACAAAATCAAGGTATTACTTTTTTGGGGATGGGACTGGGGTTTGAACTCAGCACTTCACTCTTGCAAGGCAGGAACTCTACCCCTTGAGCCACACCTCCAGTCCATTTTGCTCTGGTTATTTTGGAGATAGGGGGTCTCACAAGCTGTTTGCCCTGGCTGGCCTCAAACCGCAATCCTCCTGTTTTCAGCCTCCCAAGTAGGTAGGGTTACAGGCATGAGCCACTGGTGCCCAGTAAGATATTTCTCTTTTAAAAGAAGATACCACTATTTTTTTTTAAATGAGTATTTTTTAAGTGTCACTGGAATTCACATTTCTCAACTTATGATAAAGACAAAAGCCGTTAGAGATCCATAACCAAGGACCTAGAATGCAGAGAGGGAAAGGTCAGAAATTCACCACTTTTTGGAAGGAAAACCAAGGTTTATCATAAAATGGTAAAACTGTTCCTTTGCCAAAGGCTTTCTAGAAGTGCCTGTTCAGAAGTTTTGAAAATGTTTCTGATAAAAGTCCACCTCCTTGTTCATCGAACACCCCAAAGTGCCTCTCTAAAACTCATCAAACAAACACTATCTCCTACATTGCTGGCAGGGGACAGTGTTCATCTTGAAACTGTGGTGTTAATACAAGGCTTTTGATGACTGAAAAGAAATGCTGAAAAAGATGACTTTGGCCAGGAATTCTTCCGCATTCTTTCAGTAACATACGTGATAAAAATGTTCTTTGAATTCGGGGCCTCATGCTTGCTAGGCAATAGCTCTAAGGCAAGTGCTCTTCCACTTAAGCCACATCTCCAGCCCTTTTGCTTTAATTTTTCAGAAGGGGTCTCACATTTTTGCCTGGGCTGGCCTTGGATTCCATCCTCCTGCTTATGCCTCCATGTAGCTGGGATTACAGATGTGAACTACTATATCGAGCTTGTTTGTTGACATGGAGTTTTACTAACTTTTTTCCCGGGCTGGCCTTAAACCACAATCCTGATCTCCACCTCCCAAGATACTGGGATTACAGGCATAAGCTACTGTACCCAGCAGAAATCCTGCCCATCAAATTTCTCTCTTTTCATATAACCTTCCCTGTTGCCCAACCCTGCCAGAGTTTTCTATACTTTTATTATAATGGCAAATTCTGCTTTCTGCTATAGGTAACTATTTTTTCCCACTAGATTGTGAGCCATTTGTTGTGTCCTGGCATTTGATTCACATTTTAAAAGTGTATCAGAACATATGTGTCAAATTTTCTGCTGGATGCCTTTATGTACATTCAATCTTTACTATGGCCCCCACTGTGGTTCTACAGCCCCTGGCCCATTGTGGACCCCCACAGACTTTGCCTTGCTATTTTATATGGTTTGCTGAGCAGATGGTTCTGTCAGGAAGGAGAACTCCCTGCAGGTGAATGAATCCAGAAAAATTGGTGTTTGTTACCTACATTTAAAATAAGTGAGTTTACTGGAATTTGATATATGCATATGTCATCTTCCCAGAGTGTGATTATTCCTGGATAAAGGATAGAAAAATAGTTAATTGCCTGGAACACGGGAATTCCACTAACCAGGAGTCAGCATAGTGAGGTCCTCTGAGAGAGTCTCTGCAGACACACTAAACCCCTTCTCATAAGTCTTTCCTTTCTTTTTCTTGTTCTGTCTCTCTCTGTCCTCCTTTCTCTCTGCCTCTTTTCTTCTTTTCCTTCCTTCCCTGTTGCCCCCTTCCTCTCTTCCTCCCAACCAATTTAAAGAAACTTCCCTAAGATGGCATCTGCACTTTGACACAAGAGAACTCAGCTTATAAAGGGAAGATCTGGAATGCTTTCTAAAGAAATCTTAAAATCTCAGAATAAAGCAAGGGTTAAAACTAAATACAGTAACAGTCTTTCAGCCCCTGCTAATTAGGCATTTATGATAATTGCAACATGATTGATATTAAGTAGAAACAAAAGTAGTTTATTATTATATACATGTTAATCTTTTATTTAAATTATGGGAAAGTAATGTAAAAACAGTTTTCACAACAGCACAAGGAAATAAGGTTTATTTTAAAGATGTCTTCACAATAGGTATAGGCAAGGATTTCCTCAGTAGAACTTAAGCACCCCAGAGACTAAGAGAAAGGATGGGTAAATGGACTACCTGAAATTAAAAACAACAAATGAAATGGTCTCTAAGCTGAAGAGACCACCCACAGAGTGGGAGAAAATCTTTGCCAGCTACACATCAGACAAGGGACTGATAACCAGAATATACAGGGAGCTCAAAAACCTAAACTCCCCCGAAATCAATGAACCAATAAAGAAATGGGCACCTGAACTAAACAGAACTTTTTCAAAGGAAGAAGTCCAAATGGCCAAAAACACATGAAAAAAAAAAATGCTCACCATCCCTGGCCATAAAGGAAATGCAAATCAAAGCCACACTAAGATTCCACCTCTTTCCTGTTAGAATTGCCATCATCAAAAACACCACCACCAACAAAAGTTGGTGAGGATGTAGGGAAAAAGGAACCCTCATTCACTCTTGGTGGGAATGTAAGCTAGTGCAACCACTTTGGAAAACAAGATAGAGGCTTCTTCAAAAACTAAACATAAATCTGCTATATGATCCAGCAATCCCACTCCTAGGGATATACCCGAAGGAATGTGACTCAAGTTATTCCACGTCACCTGCACACCCATGTTTATTGCAGCGCTATTCACAGTAGCCAAGTATGGAAACAACCAAGATGCCCCCCCACTGACGAATGGATTAAGAAAATGTGGTATCTATACACAATGGAATTTTATTCAACCACAAAGAAGAATGAAAATTTGTCATTTGCAAGTAAATGGATGGAACTGGAGAACATCATCTTAAGCAAAGCAAGTTAGGCTCAGAAGGCCAAAAATCACATGTTCTCCCTCATATGCAGATTATAGGCCTGAAACAAATGCAGTAATATTATTGGACATGGGTCATACACTAAGGGGAGAATGTGCACAGAGGAATATGGAAAGTGAAGGAAACCTAAAACTTGAATGTGGTTGATGTGCTCACTATAGAGGAGCGAATATAGTAATCTTAAACTGGCAGAGGCTACTATGGGAAGGGAACCAGGAAGTAGTGAAGATGTCTGGTAAAGATGAACCAGTGTGGGTTGTAATACACATATGCATGGAAGCAATGCTAGGAACCTCTCTGTATAGCTATCTTTACTTCAAACTAGCAAGAATGCTATGTCTTTCTTGTTATCTCCTCAATAAAATTGGAGAACAAGAGGGTACAGCAGATTCTGCCTGGAAGCTGGGAGGGAGGTGGCCCAAATAATGTATGCACATGTAAATAAATGTAAAAAAGACAAAATAAAATAAACTAAAAACCCCTCAGAACTCAGATTATATTTACTCCTGTATGGTTCTTTGGAGATAATATTGTTCCACCCCCCCCTGCCCCCCAGAAATGGTACTTGACTTAAATTGCTGATAATATTAGATGCTGGCTTATTGCATCCTGGATTAATAAACCCCAGGAAATAGACAATATCCACAATGCCCTTATGATTTATTATATCTTCAATTTGTAAGTGGTAAGTATTTAAGATTATGAATTTTGATAATCATATTTTTCAATCTTCTTGCTGAAAGGTGGACTTTGCTGCTAATGTATAAACTTTATCTTTGCCAACAACCATTGTTATAGGACCTGAGTTCATAAAGAGTGTTCCTTGGCAGTTGGCGATTATGTTGGAAAATCTCAGCCTGGCCTGTCTTATCCCACTTAAGTATAGCGAATTTGTCAGTTTGTATAACTTAAAAGGAATCGAGCATTTTTTATTTTTATTTGCTTGAGTTTTGCATTCATGATAGAGTAATATTTCCCTTATGGCAAGAATAATACAATTTTGATTCATTTTTAAAATCTTAACTTGGAGCCTAATGCTTAGTACATTATAAGTATATAAAATACAACATTTTAAAACAAATTAACTAATCTACTATTATAATTTTGAGAACCAATGATAAGTTCATATATCCTATGCTTTGATTCAAGCTCAATCCCTGAATGAAAGAAGGGGTGGGGGAGGAGGGGAGAGGTGGCCCAAACAATGCATACACATGTGAGTAAATAAAAAAGAAATGAAAACAGTCTGTAATGAAAACAACAACAACAACAACAAAAAACCCCACAAGAAATATACAGACAAAAAAAAATCCAAAAAACCCAAAACCAAAACAGATGTCTTCAGTGTCAGATTCTAGACGTTTTGAATGCATATCTGGATGGGCATTTTCTACTGCATAGTGTGGGAGCAAGATGAAGTGCATTTTATTTACTTTTGGGTTTGTTTTGCTCTCCATTCTTCTCTGGAAACTTGTGACTTAGTGGAAGGATAACTAGATTGTTATCACATAAATCAAATACGTGAAAAGATAGATGTATGGAAGGATATGAAAGAATCAAAGAGGGGGAAGGACCTAATTCCTGGAGAGAAGAGAGATGTGAAAAAGGCTTCCTAGGGGAGATAAAGAAATAAAGGAAAGTAGATGTTAGCTAAGCAGGGGCTTTGGAAGACATTTCAAATAGAAGATTAAAAAGTACAGATAGAAGAGTGAGATGGCCTAGGAATAATGGAGCATTTCTTATAGCTGGAGAATGGTGAAGTAAACTGTGTAGGGAATGTGCCAGCAGAGCCTGAATTTAGCGGACCGATGGGGATTCAGCTAAGGAGCTGTGCCCCCCTATCAAAAAAGGCAGAATTTCAAGCCTGAAAATGATCTCATTGAACCTGATCTCAGTGGCAAGACAGAGAATGAGAGCAAGAAACCTGTGCACTGGGAAATGTTTGTATTAGCACAGGAGAGAGATGGGGAGGGCTGAATGGAAGAGGAAGACTGACTTATCATGCAGTGAGCAAGTTAAAACTAGGCTGGTCCAGTGTGGAGGTAGAGGTGAGGAAGGGGGGATGCTGTCTGTCTAAGTGATGGAGTAGGTGTCTATGCTATGTTCCAAGAGAGATTTTGGGAAGGGAAGTGGGTGCACAGTGAATACAGCTTCTGATCTGATGAGGCTGAGGTTCCTGTGGACTTAGGCTAGAGGATCCCATCAGGTGTTGAAGACAGGAGTCTGAAGCTCTGTAGCCACTGTGGGTCAGAATATTGATGAATCAGTTCAGCAGTGTTCTGCTAATAACTGAATCCATGGAAATGGAGAGGACTCAGAAAATGCCAGGGGCATAAAAAGTGAGAAGATGGAAAATGGATCTCTGAAGGATGCTAGCACCATTTAAGGAAGAAAAGAAAAAGGAGCCTGGAAAAGTCAGAGAAGATGAGGGGGTGGAGGAAGCTAAGGAAAGGGTCATCTTAAGAGAGACCAACCCAGAGAATAAATAAGTGCATAGAAGAGGGACAACAGGTGAGAAATGTATCCATATGTGCACAATTTTCTTCTGTGTGTGGCTCAAGATAGTATCTGAGCATGGGTCTATACTAACCCCTAAAGTCCCATTTAATGATTAAAAAGATGAAAAGAATCATAACCCTCAATGAAAAAATGTCATTTTATTGGTATTTCAAAAATACCAATGTCGATTGGTAGTTCAAATGTCTTTGAGAAAGAGATGGCAGATGGGATCTGGTCAGGGAGAAACAGAACTAAAACGGACCAAGACAAATATAAGAAAAGCTCACAGCAAATGTCCACAAGATTGAGTTGGGGGCTGCTTGAAATGCAAACACAGAGTCAGTGGATGTAGAAAAGGAAGAACTCAGGGACACTTCCAAGGACTGAAATCGGAGGGAGACTTTCTTGGCTATGTTCCTCTCCTGCTTATGCTCCACATAAAAGGGGAGCAGCATGGCTCAAGGTGACCATGGTGACAGGGAGCTGGGCTGGAGCAGCAGGGAGGGGCACAGGGTCACCTCACTGTGTTCTCTACAGCCCTGGGCTGTTGACTCTTTCATGTTGAAAAAGTATTCATGTGTTACTTGAGTACATTATGTTTTGTGACTCATGAACAGATTTATAATTCACCAAGGAAGTACCAGTGAGCCTCAAGCATAGGAAACACCAATTAGAAGGCATTTTAAAGACCTAACTTGACTATAATAGATCCATGAACATAGAAAGGGGAAAGCATCAATGTACACAACTATATCTATTTTAACTGGTGTATATAAAAACACAATTGTATATATTTGTGGGATGTCATGTGATATTTCACTATGCACGTACATCGTAAAATGTTTGTCAGATTGGACAGATCTATCTCCTTAAATAGTTATCATTTCTTTATGGTGAAAACATTCAGAAGTATTTTTTCTAGATTTTAAAATATACAATGCATTCTCTTTATCTAGAGCCACCTTTCTGTGCAATAGCATGCCAAGACATCTTACTTATATTAACTATAACTTAGTACCCAACAATCAGATTCCCCTTTTCCTCCTCCTTCTCTACTCTTCCCAGCCTTTGATAACCCCTGTCCTACTTTCAACTTCTACAAGATAACTTTTTCAGATTCCACATATGAAATCACGCAGTGCTTGTCTTTCCATCCCTAGCTTTCTTCACTTTTCATAATGATTTCTATGTCTAACCAAGCTGCTGCAGATGGCAAACTTTGACTCTTTGTTATGGCTTAAACATATCCACTGTGTATAGGCACCACATTTTTCTTTATCAATTCATCAGCTGATGGAAACTTGATTATTTCTATTTCCTGACGATTGTGAATACTGGCAAAATGAACACAGGACTGTAGATGTTTTTTTGACATGCTGATTTGACTTCTTACCTGGCTATTAAATACTAAAATAGAAGGTCTTCAGAATTTAATTGAAAATCTGGAAGGCACTGGCGACATTGACAAGAATAGTAAAAGGGAAGGAGGTTGAAGCAAGATGACACTTTGAGGAGCAAATGAGAGGAGACAAAATGGAAAGGGTAGAGTCTTGGAGAAATAGTAACCTAAGTTCAGGAGAGATGGATGGAGAGGAGTTGATCTTTGGAATGGAGGGAGGTAAAAGCATGAAGTATGGGAAAACATGGGTACAATTGGGAAATGGAAGTAGAAAAGGACAGAAAATTGTGAATGATGACCTTTTCTTAAAGGAGGAGGGCAGGCATCTAGCTAAAGTGTCAATCTGAGGTTGAGAAAGGGGACTTGAACAGAAAAGTGATTTGAAGTCAGTGAGGTGGTTCACACCTATAACCCCAGCACTCAGGAGACCAGGAGTTTGAGGCCAGCCTGGGCTACATAGTGAAACTCTGTTTCAAAGCAAACTAAACCCAAATCAAACAAACTGAAAAAAGTCCACTGGGTACAAATCCAAGGTTTAGAAGCAATGGTGAACAGCCTGTTGAGGCGGGACTCCACCAGTGGGTGATACTGCCCAATCCCCAGTGTGGTCCTTTCTCAAGCCGCTCAAGGTTCCCTGAGCACAACCCTAGTAGAGGCTGCTGGGTAGAGCCTCAGAGCTGGGATTCCTTAGGCTGACAGAGGAGCAGGGTACTAAGATGCAAAGGGTGCTGGTGATAACCGATTAGATGATCTGCCATGGCTCCATACTTTGGTAGAGATTCCTACCTTTTAGCCTCAGGAGCCTACAGGTTCTTAGTGCAGCCCAAGGGCAGAGGGTGGCATGAAAGACAGCATGTGGCTGGTACTTCTCCACTTTAAGTGGCCAGAGACACCAGAGTTCCTGACTCCCCTCCCTGCTCCTTCTCTGCAAAAAAGAGCAACAAAACTCACAGTCCACAAATCAGCCAAGCCAACAGACTGAAAAAGGGATGGAGTGTGTTTTTCATTATCACCCGATCACTTCTAAAATTTCCTCCTCAGCTTCCAGTGACCATGGAGGCTGGATAGCACTCAGCGCTGCTTTATTGAGCACACTGTCCCATAGCTGCGGCTAGAGTCCGCCATGCAGAGAGAAGTCAGCTGCCACTCTGGCAGGCTCTGAGCTACCCAGGCCATTAAGTGACTTCTCACTAAAGGACAACCCAGGACATGTCCTCCAAGAGCACAGGCTCTTTATAGTTCCTTTGACCATATTGTGTTTATTTTTTTTTTCCATATTGTATTTTTAAGTGTGAGAAGAGCTGGCCAGGCAAGATGTCCTTACAGCCTCCTGCACCTGGGGCCAGAACACAGGAAAGGTCACTACACTCAAGGGACAAAAGAAAGGGTGGGCCTAGAGGTGGCCTCGATGGGCCTTTTGTCTCAGGGTGGTAACAGCAAGCTTGCCACTTTGCCGATATGCAGTACTGCAAGACTGTGGGGATGGACAGCACCCTCTCTCAGTGTGGCTATGAGTGTCCCTGCTCTTGGAGCTGACACCCTCACCTGCAGGCTGTGACAATGCCTGGATCTCCCCTGGGCCTTTGAAAAGGGTAACTTAGCAGGGTAGTGCAAAAAACAAAGACAGACAAAAAAGAAAGAAAAGAAAAACGATTTTAGTTTTCTCCCAAGAGAGAAAATGAGAAGACAAACTGAAATAGTTAGGCTGATTCTTTTCAAGTTTCCTTTTGTATCCTGGGAGGTGCTCACCTATTATATGATCTCCTGGGAATGGGGCTAGAACAGGTAACTTCAGTCCTGGTGCTTGAAGAGTCTCTGCAATCTACTTCCTGAGCTGATTCATAGTCATAAGGGAGTTGGGTATAAGCCAAAGAGGCCCAGAAGAAAGAATCCCAAGTGAGTTCCACATATATGTGTGTGTATGTGTATGCTTTTTTTTCAATATTTTTTTAATACTAGGGATTGAACCCATGACTCAGGATTCCTAGGCAAGGGCTCTGTTCTTGGGCCATGCCCCCAGTACTTTGTTTTTCATTTTGTTTTTGAAATAGGATCTCATTAGGTTTGTCTGGGCTGGTCTTGAACTCATGATTCTTTTGCCTCCACCTGCTGAGTAGCTGGGATGACAGGTATGAACCACTGTGCTTAGCTAGATATTTTGATTCAGAACACAAGTCTGGGAATATGCCCCAGCATAAAGGCCCATGGAACACTATCTGATACTGAGCCCATTTTATTGAATGTATTATTTATTTTTTCAAGCATTTTTCAGAAGATATGATAAGAAAAGTAAACACACATATTTTATTATCATTCCTCTTTGACAAATTGTTGATTCAATATTTTCAACCTAAGTACTAAGATTTTAGGTAGTTATATTTGCTTATATAAATTCATTCCATTCTACACAGAAAGCTAGTTTGGGACAAATGCAGAAAAAAAAAGAAAAAGGACAGATCCAAAAAAAAGCACAAAAATATGTCAGGTGAAAGTCTAAAAATGATTTATGAAGTTATTTGCAATTCTAAATAAAATAGGAATATTTTTCTACAACTATATAAAAGCTGATTTCTAAAACTCATAAGTAAATGAAAGCAATCAGAAAAAAGCTGAAAAAAGAGAAGAAAAACAAAGCACTAGTCCTAAGATGATAAAAATGTCAGTCCTTAGTACCTAGAAGAGTGCTGTACGCTGGTCAGTGAAAAAATCTACAAATATGCTTTTATATGTGTGTGTGTGTATAAACTCAGTACACGATAAAAGTGACATATGAGGTTAATGGGGGAAATTAATGGTACAAGAACAATAGGTGGCCATGTAAAGAAAGATAAATGAGACCTCAGGTTAAGTTTTAAATGGTCAAAGAGTTGAATGTAGAAAGCAAAACTATACAAATCATGGGAGAAAATATGGGAGACTCTTTTGCAACTTGGTAGAAGGAAAGCCATTTTAAATAGTGATTCAAAATTTAGAAGACCTCAAAAAATTTATAAATGAGATCATGTAAACATCTGTGTAGAAAAAAATGACATAAGAAATGTCAAGTGACAAGTAGCAAATAGGGAAAATACAGATAAATTGTAATAACAAAAGAGCTAATTTCCAAATCTATCAGTTAGAAAAAAACCAAGAACCTTATAAAAAAAGTTTAAATGCTCTTAAAAATCTTATATAGCACATTATTATATGACATTTTATTTACCCACTGAATCCTTAAAATAACCTTATAGGCACTGTATGTCTATTTTATTACCAGGAAGCCAAGACACAGGTTCAGTCACTTGTTCAAGTTACACAGCTTACAAGGGATAGAGCCAGAATTCAAATTCAGGCAGTCTGGTTTAGATTTTTATGTCTTATAATCACCAAGTTCTACAGTGAATACTACAAACAGTCAAGAATAGAAAACAAAATGCAAATTCGCTCATAAATATGAAAAGAAAAATCCCATGTAAAAATACAAATTAAAACTGCAGTTAGATGTATTTTCACTGTCCCTCAGAGCTTCTGTATATACCTGAAGACTGAGAAGGTAGGTATTTGACTTGCATAAAGGTAAGAGTTTGGGCCCAGAAACCTAAGCTTCCAGTTTAGGATTCTATGCATTGTGTCACAGCTTGTGAGGTTGAAGGCCTTGAATAAATGTGACACAGCTTGCCTTTCCTGCTATCACAAATGTAGTAATGCAGAAAATACGTAGTCATGCTTAGCCCCGAGGGGAAAAATATCTTTCTGTTTAGACGCACATCAGAATTATCCCATAAGCTGCAAATATATTTCTGAAATGAAATACTATTTCAGGAAAAAGAGTTTGATGTCTTTGCTTGCCTATCAGAAGGTGACAATGTGAAAACAGTCATTTTCACTTTTCCAGTCTAACACATACCTTTGCTAAAGACAGCAAATGAACTAGTGTCTATTCTTTTTTCCATAAGGCATTAGCAAGGCAATTAGCATGAAGAAAGGTTTGCTCACTTACAGATTATAGTGAAGTCACAGTTACCTCTGATCATGGGAATTAGGTTTATGAAGGGAAAAAATCCACAGAAAATCCCAAGGTCATTCTTTACCTAATGCCTCATTCTTTTTCATCATTTCTTCACTCAGAAGCTTGCAAATGGGAAACACAAATGATTTGTAATTGTGCTCATTTTCTTCACAATTAGGTGGAAGCCTGGCTAGCAATAAATAACCACACTAGTAGCAGGAAGCAGGGAAAAGAAGAAGCAAACATCACAGATAGCTAGTTAAAGGAAGCCTGAGTAATCTATGATGTGGTTTCTGAGGTCACTATGTAATACAACCTGGCAAATCACCACCTCCAGGAAGCCTTCTCTGACCAATGATGGAGGTGTGATTCATTCTTAATCATTCCAAATCACTTTGTAAATATCTGTGACAAAGCTAGGCAGAAGTGTATAAAGGAGGTAACACTCCCATACTTTTAACATTTCTTCTTCTTGATAAGTGTGAGGTCTTTCAATGATGTGTAGCCCCATATGTTACTATTACTGTTATTGCTGTACCAGCATCAGCTCATCCCATGCATGCCACGCCTAAACTTGCTGTTGTTTTTAACTTCATAGACATTCCTCCACTGAAGAGCATATAGTCACAACTCAGTATAAAGAGCTTCAAATTATTCTGCAGCTTAGATAAAGCCATATATCCAAACACAGCCTAACCTTTCCATTGTTCCATTCCACCATTTCAAAACTTGCTGTACTGAAGATTCTTACATGTAGTTTTGTTTTTCTATAGAAAAAAAGATACTCTCAAATGGGACCATAGGGTGAAATTTCAATAGCTATTGCTGTATTGCCAAAGAACAAACAATTCACACTTGCAGAATCAGGTATGGGAGTCCATATGGTGTTATGTCCAAAATGGTACTGGGTGCTTTTACTCACTATTTTTGCCAGTTGGATGGGTGAAAAGTGGCACTACTCTGTTACTTTAAATTGTGTTTCTATGATTTTTTTAAAGGGGCTGAGCATTTTTTAAAATGAGCCTTATTGTCCATATGTTTCTATAAACTGCCTGTTTATTTTTTCACCTATTTCTTTCCCTACTAGATTGCCTCCCCCTTTTCAATCACAATGTATGTGTTGGTTTGTATCTTGAAAAGTACCAATCCTTGGTCTGTAACATATGCATTACAAATATTTTTCTTTTAAATTTTCTTATATTGACTTTAGCTATACCAATAGCTATATTCTATTTTTCACAGGATTGGTTATGTTAAAATAAAAAAGACTTTGTTAAAATCCATCTAAGTTACTTGTGAAAATGCACATAGAGCAAAGGAACAAAATATATTAAAAATGAAGGAATGAAAAAAGATACACCAGAGTGATTCAAAGGAAAAGGAGGATGGTAATATTAGTATCCGATAAGGTAGAATTCAAGGGAGATAAAAACAATCATTGTTAGGATGTCCAAGATTCTGAAGGGAAGGAAGACACCCAGTCAGGTGACAGACAATAGGAACCACCTTTCTCCTGCAGGCTGAATAGCTAAAGAGAGACTGTAGCAGTCTTATGGGGCTAGGATATAAAAATTGCAGTTCAGAGCTCTTACACTGGAGAGCACATCAGGCTTTCATCTAGGATCATGAAGGAAGACAGTTTAGGAAAGATAGACTATAACAGGACCAGTTCTTACAAAAAAAACTGTTTAAAATAAGATCAATCTCCAATTGGATTAAGGGGATGTGTACTTACTATGTCTGTTAAACCTTATGGGATCTCCTCTGGCAGAAGATAACCCCAAGAAAGCACCCATTAGTTTTTCTACACAGGGTGAAGTATTCAGTTAAAAGGGTGGGGTGAGGGGATCCCCAAAACAGAAATCTCCAGGTAATTCAGATTTCTAAACAGCCATGGTTAATAATTAAGAAAACAGATGAAAACATAGGGAATTATTATAGAAAACTGAAATCTATAAAAAAAGGAATCAAATGGAAAAATCTAGGACTAAGAATATAGTAACTGAAATTACACAATACAATAGAAATGTTTAGCAGTAGATTAGAAGTAGCTGTTGAGAAGATTGATATTCCAGAAGAAAAATCAGTAAAACCAACCGACTGAAGCAAGAAGAGAGGAAGAAAAAAGATGGAAAGAGTAGAAAACTGAATCATAAGAACCATGGGCAAAACTTGTATCATGCATGAGTTAGAGTCCTACAAGTGAGTGTTAAGAGACAATGGGGTAAAAATAATTGAAAAGGTCATTGGCAAGGGATTTCCCAAAGTGACAAGAAACACATTTAACAATCAATACAAACTCCATGTAGGAAAAAAACCTAAAAGTAGTGCACACCTAGGTGTATATATAATAAAATTGCTAATGTTGTAAGGTGTAGGAAGAGATAGTGGTTTCTGAGGAATGATAAGACTGAGAGCTGAGTTTCATAATTATTTAAAGAAACAAAGGAATATAGTTTAGAAACTTTACAAAGCCACCTAGAAAGTGCTGGAAAAAATGAGAGCTAATATTCTATACTTAGAAAAGATATGCTTAAGATGAAGGCAAAATAAAGACGTTTAGTGCAGCAAAAGCTCAGAAAACACATGCTATTGTAAAGGAAATTCTCTAGGAATAAGGAATGTGGAGCTAGGCAGAATCATGAAAATGAAGAAAGCAATAAGCAGCAGCAGAAAAGACAGTACGTGGGAAATAAGTGCACACCAAGTGAACAGAACAGCTACAATTATGTCTTACAGGTTTATAAACATTACACACAGAAAAAAATGGAAAGAAACACAACAGGGGTAAATGGAGTTAAACTGTTCTTAAGTTTTTGCATTTCTAAGAATTATTAAAGGAATTATTTGAGACGGGTCAACAAGGTATGCTGGAATCACAAAAAGAACTTAAAAGAATGGGTAACTAATAAGCTTACAAAGGGGAATGATGAATTGGCAAATCTTGATTAGCCCAAAAGAAAGCAAAAGTGAAGAGAAACGGGAATATAGAACAAGTGAGACGACAGAAAGCAAATTGTACCAGAGCAGATTTAAATCCAAACATATCTAACATACAAAGAACCAAATTCTCTAATCAAAAGACAATGACTGATTGCATAAAAACAGAACTTTATACACTGCTCACAGGCATCACACTTTAAAGTTACAAGGTTTAAATGTAATAGGGTGAAATAAGGTACATCTAGAAAAGGGACAATCAAAAGAAATGTGGCATAACTGTACTAACACCAGATGGGTTTGTTTGTGAACTCAGGGCTTCACACTTGCCAAGCAGGCGAACTCTGCCACTGAGTCACACCTCCAGTCCCTTTTAGTCTGATTATTTTTGAGATGGGGTCTCGCAAACCCCTCTAACTATGATTGTCCTGATCTCAGCCTCCCAAGTAGTTAGAATTACAGGCATGAGTCACCAGTACCCAGCTGGAGTTAATTTTCAAGGCAAGAAACATCACTAGGTACAAAATAAAACACTTAATAAGATGAAATAATCAACATAAAAGATAGCTTAAAATTTGAATGTTGCTAATAACCCAATAAGAGGTAGAACAGGTAAATGGAATAACTATTGAAGAGGTCAGGGATGTAAGTAAAAGTACCATTTTAATAAGCATCAAGATGAGAGTGATTTAGAACTTAAGTTCTACATTTCCTTTCGAGAATACACAGTTCCTGCTTACAGAGAGACTTTAGGGGAAAAACTGAAAACCTCTCAAATCCATTTAATGAAGCTAGAAGAAGAACTTTGTAAAAATAACCAACAAAAAGTCATCCAAATCTAATACTTGTGAATATATTCTACAAATACAAGTCTTCAATATTCAGAAATTTATCAAGAAAACTCAGTATATCAGTCAAAGGCGGAAACCGATTATATTAATAGGTGCTAAAATCTTTGTTGATAATGTAAAATAAGTTAGGTCATATACAAATATAAATTCCATATTATGTGCACCCTCCCCCAAAAAAGAAAGCTCTGCCATTTGTAACAACATGAATAAGTCTTGAGGGGATGATGCTAAGTGAAATAAGCCAGAGAAAGATATATTGCGCATGACATCACTTGAGTGTGGAGTCTAAAAATGCTGACTTCATAGAATCAGAGTACAGTGATAGTTACTAGGGACAGGAAGGTGAGGGGAAAAGGGAGGTGTGGGTCAACATGTACAAACGTACAGTTATATAATAGAAATAAGTTCAGGGGACCTCACGTATAGCATAGTGACTACATTTAATAAAACTGAATTGCATTAAAATTTGCTTAAATGTTCTGACCACAAAACAAAAAGGAACTGGGTAAAATGGGGGAATTCACTAACTTACTATAGTAATTATTTCACAGAATATAAGCATATCAAATGTGTATCTTAAAATTACACTGTATCAATTATATCTTCAATAAACTGGATAATTTAGAAAGTTTCAGCTGGACTGAAGATCTAAATTTAAAACACCTACACAAAACAAACAAACCAAAACCCCACATATCAAACAAAACAAAAAAATTAGAAGCAGAGCCATAGAAGAAACTTCAGGAAAATATTTGTAACTTCTTCAGGTCCCTCAGTAGAACTGACTTTTCCTTTCTTTACCTTTCCCATCTACTCCCTTCTCAGTCACACACCTCTCAGACTTCTGGTATATATGCTATATAAACTTTGTTTTTCTGATACGGGTTTTTTTTTTTTTAACCTACCTTCTGCACTGTGAGAGATCATTGAACACATATCTTATTCATCAGATTTGCTTTAGAAAAGGAAAGCTTTACTATATCCAGTGCCACGGACATAGCAGATATCTAATAATTTTTTTTGGTCAAATGGATGAATGATGACCCTTGGACAGAACTGCCATAACTATACAAGGCTGTCTGCCTCTGGAGTGATAGCCAGCAAGGTCCAGAGGCAGACTGCCTTAGTGGGCAGTTGATCAAGCTTGGGCTTTGGTGTCAGACTGACCTGGATTGACTCTTGGATCTAAGCGATGTCATCCTGTGTAAGTTGTGTCTCTGCAGCTGACTTTCTGTAAGGTGATTTGGACACTGCAGGGTTGATAGCGATTATTCAGGAACACTTAGCTTTTACTAATGGTGCTATTATGAAGTTTGACTAAGATGGGAGAGTTGGTGTGTCTGATTGACTCAAAGATGACTGGTTCTTCTAAATCAGCAATGGGACAGTCCACAGGGGTTAAATAGTGTAACTTCACCAATAGCTTTGCACCTCACTTGCACTATACTTGACCCTTGTTTGCTTTTCATATTTCTCTCTCTGTCTTAGTGGTCCTCAACTCTGGCTGTAACTTGGACAAAATTAAATCAGATGGTTTTATATACAGCTGGAACTGAGAATTTCTGGCTCATGTTGTCTGTAATCTATAATGAGTCATAGATCACACAGGCTCAGAACCACCAGTATTTTCTTAGAGCAAAATATTCTTTCCTAGCAGCTGAAAGAGTACAGCGTGGTGCCAGAAACTTAGAGTCTGGCCCTGATGCATGTAGGAGGTGCAACCTAGGAAGTCATTAAGACCCCTGTGTCCAGATTCCCTAACTTCTCAATAAGCACAATAGGATCATATGCTCAGGCTACCTCAAATGACAATGTGACGGATAACTTTTGATAAGACATCAAAAGTTTGGAAATTGTGCACATGTACCTTGTTACTTTATTCATCAGAATCAAGGAAAAACCTTGCTGTGCACCTGAGTGGCTGTGTGTCTCTCATTGCACCTTGAAATGGAGATACCCACTCTACAAATTGCATGTTACTTGCTAGGAGGAAAGGAAGCAGTGGTAACTGAAGGCAAGATGTTATATTGCTGTGTTTGTTATTACTGATTGGTATAGTTATTGCAAAGCTGTGAGTAACCTCACACAAGTACTCGAATTTTAACCTGCCATTAAATCCCATAGTCCCCCAGGGAGGAAGATACTGTACCAGTGGCCTTAGAGAACATAGTGTTTCTGCTTGCAAAGCTTTGAGACTTAACAACAGGTCTGTGGGAATCTTTGGCTGCAAACCAAGCCTGCTGAGGTGACAGGTACAGTTGACTTCGTTGCTAGAGAGCTGCTCCTTTACCTCCTCTGACCTGAGTTTTCCTGAGTGTTAGGTGTGTGACAGAAGATTGATACTGGCAAGACTTCAGCCTATCTGAAGTGGGTGGAAATCCTTTGGTGGGTGCTGTCACAACAGGAGGAAGGGCACTGAGCAGGCTGAAATACCTGCCCCTCAACAAGGCCCACCACTTTTCTCTGTCCTCATTTTCCTTGAGTTTCATACCCACTACCTTTCTTTAGACCCACCAGGCCTGATATTCTTTATTGCAAGGATCTGCGTCTTTATACTGACCACAAATCCAGTGATTATAAAACTTTAGGTTTCTGAGCGACCCAAGATTTTGAGTAGTGAACTTGGAAGTGAGAGAAATTTCAGTTATTTCTGATTTTTGGCTCTACTTTTGTTTTTATTCTTACCTGTGCAAAACAATACAGATGTATATTGTCAGCCAGTGACATAATCAGATTTTCCTTTCCTAAGCAAATCTGATAATTGTGATGTTGAGACATAGCTTGTAACACATAAAACAATAGATGCATAATGTCAGGTTTCAGTGCAAAAACATTGAACGTCTCTTGAGAAAGCAGGAGCTGTTATTTCAAATGAGACTCTGACGGATGTTCCCACTTACCTACAGATATGGTCCAAACAGCAATTATTTTCAGAAATGCCTTAGTTCTGGAGTTGAAGCGGCTGTGGTGGATGGGATTTTGGATGGCAACATAGCGGTCTAGTGAGATGGCACAGAGGTGCATGATGGAGGCCGTGGAGAAGAGCACGTCTAGGTAAATCCAGACTGCACAGAGCTTGCTAGGCAGAGGCCACCTGTACCCTATGATGCAGAAACTTAGCATCAGTAAACAAGCAGCCTTGTGCATCCTGGGGCATCTGAACTACACCTTTGGACAACCATTTCCATCTTGGGGACAGGCACAGGTAGCAGGAAAGGTCAATACAAGAAATTTCCAACATTTGAACAAACAAATAGCAACTGTGCTTAACTACAATATGATTGACTTGCTGGATGAGTCCAGGTTTCAACATTTCTTGTGTCTGCATTACATCAGTGTAGTGAACTCAGGTTGTTCCTTTTCAGTGGTTTTCTTCCTTCCCCCTCCATCTTGAAAAATCATTTTTAAACATGACTTATGTTCAAAGTTGTGATTGTTTTGACCTCTCCTACTGGAGCATCTCACACTGCACTATCAATATTTACTCATGCAATTATTCTCAGATTTTATGTCCCTAAAGTTAGCCCCATGTTAGTCATACTTATAATTATCCAGTCTCACAGTGATGGCAATAAAATGTGTTGGTGTAAGTGACTAAAAGATTAAAGATCTAGATTAGGAATATGTCGCTATTTGTAAAAATGAAACACAATTATCTAGTAATGCATTGGGTGTTAAACTCAAATTTGGAGTGTGTGAGAAAAACTGAAGATGAAGAAAAGCACAGGGCTCCTTTCTGAGTTTTGTTTCAGGGAAGTAGTTCTAAAATCTGAGAGAACAGACAACTGTCTCAGATGGTTTCTCAAAACAGGCACAGCTGGACCACCTCTGGATGTTCTGATCCAATAAGTCTAGATAGAGCAGGCCTGAAAATCTGTATGTCTAACCAAATGTCCCGGTGTTGCTGGTGGTGGTCCAGGGATCACACTTGGAGAATGGCTGGCTTCTTAGTGTTCTCACTCCTAGCCACACCTTAGAACCAGCTACAAGCTTTAGAGACAGCCCCGATGTCCAGACTAAACTGCCCAGTTTCTATGGAGGTTGTCCAAAGATGGGCCCTAAACATTAAAGATTCTAAAGAGCATAATACAGCAGGTCACCTATTATATTTGGAAGATAGAAGATGTCTTATGGGTGCAAGCAAAGTGTCCTGTTTCTGTGAATTTTGAAGAGGATCAAACAGGTCTACATAAACTGTTAATTAGTTTTGCTAACGGAATAAGTAATGGTGTTAGATCTGTCTGTATTTGAGAAGGAAAATATAAAGATCACCTTTTCTTCCAGATAGCACAGACCACAAAACAGGACAAACTCTCCATATGGGAAGGTACTCTCCCTACCAGGTTACCACCTGGGATATTTAAAAAAGGAATGGGTTCAGAACACAGTCTAACCTATCGCCTTTCACTTGAATTATTTGCAAAGAGCTTGAGCTGAAAGGACCTGGCTTTTCTTTTGCAGCCCTGAAGGTGAAGCAGGCTGTGCCTGTTGGGAACTGGTGTTGTCTCTTTAAGGGGCTTTCCCTGAAAGGAGGAGCCTGGGGCCTCAGTCTGGGTTTCCACAATGGGGATCAGATAGAGACACTTAGGAAGTGGACTGAAGAAGGCTCCAAGACCAGCAGAGAGCTGCGCTCCCAGAAGTCGTCGCCAGGGGGCAGCCGTGCACCCCGAGCGGGTGATGCTGACCGCCCTGCTGCTCTTTTACCCTCTCTGCAAGGGACTCCTGCAGCTTTGGGTTCCTGCACAGTCACCTCTCCCACCCCTCACTGGAGTTTGCCTGCTTGTGAGGGCAGGATTGGGTTTTGGGAAAGGAGAACTCCTCCCCAGTGTCTGGGAAATAACGGGAATTTAATGGAATGATTCCGCTGTGACATTTGAATGGTCAAGCAGGGGCTGGCTCGCAGTGAGCGTTAGCAAGAAAGGGCGGATGCCTGCTCCCTCTCCTTCACCTCCTTCTTCACGCTCTCAGGGCTCCGCGGAGTCTTTTTAGTTTTAGCCTCTGATATACTTGACCGGAAAAATCCCCTCTTAAAGGTAGCCTTTAAAACCCAACTCTAAGCTCTGGGTAATTGCTGACCGCCTATGGGAACAGTTCAGTATTTTCTCCTTTGCTCTCTCTGTAAGGAGAAATCTGGCTATCCTACTCATAATTCGGAAGGAAGATCCCATTCTGCTCCCCGATAAAGCCGTCCCAATGTTTGCAGACTTGCTCAGAGATTTCACTGAGTGGAACTCGGTTGAGAAGAAAGCAGGATTAAATCTCTTTGCATTGGTTTTTACCCTCCTCCAAATCAGACTGGAGTTTATTTATGCGTATGCATTTTTTGAAGAGTCGAGAATGTAATTCAAAGGCACATTTCCAAATTAGCTTCTCTGGTCAGGGGACAATTAAAACTGGAGTAATTCATTTATCCTAATGGCGACTAAATATTTTAACACCAAACACATTCCACCACACTAATGTTCTCTCTGCAAATGTTCCAAGGAAATTGGGAAGGTTTTACCACTCCATTAGAAGTGCTGAAAACTGTGTGATAAAGATAAAATTGTCTGTCCTGAGCCTGGAATTTTTAGGTGGGAATACAAAGGAGTAAAAGTCAAGTGGAGTCAGAATAATGGGTAAGTTATTCCTTGATGACAGCACTGAGGTACTCGCAATTATTTCTACAGAAAACTTATGTTTTAAAGCACAACTTTGTAATTATCTCTTTATATAAAATATACATTTTTAACGCACAAAACTCTCCACAGATAATAGGTTGCTTGCATCTTTCAAATTAATTATCATTTTAAGAGTTAAAATTCATGCCATGGTAGATTTTCGTCTATAAACAAAGCCTTCTATTTCCTGTTTGCCCCTGAGCCCTGTTTCAGCCACTAAGGACATGCACATGCTTTTTGTGACTATCGTGGGTACAACTGGGAAAGGAATGCCACTCACCATACAGGATGGTTAGCATGGACACGGGCATGACAAGGAAGCCCAGCAGCATATCAGCTATGGCAAGTGACATCAGGAAATAGTTGGTGGCGTTCTGCAGCTTTTTCTCTAGGGACACTGCCATGATGACGAGTATGTTTCCAGCAATGGTTAGAATAATCACTACAGCTGTCAATAAAGCAGACCAGTTTTTTTCCTGCAGATGGAGTATGGAGAAACACGTTGGTGGGAAGTACCCCTCGCAGGAAAGGTTGGTTCGATTTTCAGAATCTACTGTCCAGTTAAATGCATCAGAAGTGTTAGCTTCTCCGGAATTAAAGTCATCATTTAATTGCATTAAGGAGTTCGGAGTTGAGCTCAAAGAAATATTTTCTTCACAAAGGATATCCATGTCTAAGCTGGAACTTGTAGCAGATGAAGTGTTGAAAAACTAACAAGTTATAACCTCTGATCACCATTCATCTTTCTGTCCCCAGGCTCTGCTGTGCAGAAGCTGGTGTGCAAGTGGGGTTTCTTGGTTGCCTTTTTCTCTCCCATTGTCACAATAATAGTGAAAGAAAGGCTCTTTATAGTTCCTTCAACATGTTAGTAAGAGTCCACTGTTGGATTTCTTTTTTTTTTTTTCACCAAAAGCAAAGACAAATAAAACCAAAAAACAAAAAAACAGAATAAACTCTGAACATAAATGTTGCAGAGTTTGAGCATTCAGGGAGACAAATGTGGTCCTGACCAGAGAAGGAAAAGTTTTGTAACTACTAGGAATCTTGTTTAGTTATATCTCCGGTTGGATGTGCCGATCACTAGTTTAGCCACAGCAACGTTAAAATAGCATGCAGTCCAAAACCAGCAGGGATGTGTGCCGTCTCCATTAAGAAAGTCAATTACAAACACATCCCCTGTTAATCCCATAGTAATTGGATACACTCTGGGTTTCAGTTCTCAGTCTTAGGTTGAATTGCCGCAGCTGCCGTTAGGAATTTCAGCTTGTCTTATGCTGCTTAGTTAGTAAGAGGAGAAAGAAAAAGTCCTGAGTATTCGCAGACAACTTTCCACACCAGAAATTCTCATGGAAATGATTATGTTTTGACCAAGCATGATTTCCAACCGGAAAGAAAATTACACAGCAATAAAACACAGCAGCAGCGAGAAAACTTACATGTGCCTCCAGGGTCCACACAGTAGACATACTTGGCTATTCTGTGAGTCGCTGCATCTCGCATGGTAATTAAGCCAGTGTAGACTCCCCTCTCCTTGAGCTTCCAGCAGCATAATAGGATAGTAATTTGATTTCTGTTTTGCCGACTTCAAAAACTGCATGCATGAGTCGAGCCAGTTCCAGCACTGTGAGGTCTGTGTTGGCTTCCTCTGCCACAGCTCCCTTGGCTTGGGTTCTCCCTCCCTGTGCGACGCGTCTCATTCAGCAGGCACACATTGAGAAATCTCAAAGTCACACAAAAGAACCAGCCACACAGGAAAGTAGGAAGCGCTGTGTGCGCATGGGGGCTCTGGGTTTCCACGGGAATGGAACAGCTCTCAGCTCTCTGACTGCCTTGTCACTTCATCAGACCTTTTTCTATCTTGTGTCAAAAGCTGCAAGGTAGCAACAGCCAGGGAGGGCGTACCAAGCAAGCTCCCCACCCCCCACTCCCCACCCCCGCCCTTTTTGCTATATGTTAACATTGAGAAGTTCTCGTTTGCCTTAAAAAGAAAGTGGAGAAATGACCTATGGTACAGATTCCTGGTAAGTCAGATAAGCTGTATGGTGATTTTTTTTTTGGCTAAGGATGAAGACAAAACATATAAATAAGGCTAGAAAATGGTATGTCCTCGGAACTGTAAGCATACGGACCTTCCATCCAAAGACAATGATGTTCTGTCCAAGTGAATTTACTGACATAGGCAACATGGGCTCAGAATAGCCAGGAAATCTGATCAACTACTAGTACTATTTTTACGTAGTTAAATATATTTATATACATCATTATTAAATATATACACCATTTAGCTAGCCTTTTTTTAAAATCAGAAATATGCCACCTAGAAGTTAATTCAAAACTTGACATGAGGTAGAGAATGAGTTGTTTTTTCAGAAATAACTCTAATGGTCACATGTCTTGTATGTAAAAGAAGACATTTCCCTAGAAGGTTTCTAAGGCAGAAATAGCTCCTTAGTTTTACAGATGAGAAAATGGGTTCTTTCCTGAATAGTGGGGGTTTTCTGGGTTTCTAGCCATCACCTCTCTTCGTTATTATTGACTTTTCCCTAGACAATTCACCCTCTCAGGATTTCAACATGTTTGTGGCCTTATTTATACCGTAATAGAAATTTTTTTCCTTAGTTCCAGATCTAAGTGTCCACTACTGTCTGGATTCTTCCAGCCTAGGTGACCTTGACTTCAGCATTTTCTATCATTCTCCATTCCCTGCCTAGCTCTCAGGGCTTATCCCCACCCATTCTCCTGGTTCATAAAACCATCTCTTTAGACAGCTGACTGTAATCTATGACCCTTCTTTCCTTCCTTCTCTCTGCCAGATCTTGCTAAGTTTCCAGTGCTTTTCTCTGGAACCTCTCTGTTTCCTAACCCACAGCTAGATGGTTTTGGTTGAGAGGGGACTTCGGCAGCCTCCTGGCTGTGCATCAGTCCCCCCTCATCACCTGCTCACCATCCTACTGTCCCTCTGCATCAAATGCATGCACTGTGAACAGGAAATGGAGAGCACAGGCTTAGGAGTCACAGCTCCTTGGTTTGGAGTCCCAGTTCTATTATAACTCCTAAGCAGCAGGACTCCGTACAATCTGGCAGCTAGCTCCCTTGAAAGCTCAGCATTCTCCCTTGTAAGAATAATGCCTTCCTTCCTCATTAGATGGTAGGGAAGCAAGAATGAGCTCACGTGTGCCAATATTTAGTCCACATCTGTCTTATGGGATTCTCAGTGCATGTTAGCTGTTTTATTAATATTCTTACTGAGATCATAACAAAACTGGCATCACTCCCATGCCTGCATTCCTTCAGTCTGTTCTTTGTGGAGTGTATGACTACTTTCTTAGTTTGCTCATCCTCCAGAGCCCCTTCTTTTCAGGCCTGCACTATTTTTGCTCTCCCATGAGCAGCCTACCTATAACCAGAACATATATATTTCTGACCATTTTTATGTATTGGTCCTTGCAGTTCCCTGAGTCTAGAATGCTCTCATCACCCCCACCCCGACCCCCTGCCTGCCTTTTTTTGTATCCATCTGGAAAACTCCCACTTAGCTTTTGAGGCTCAATTCCAGAGTTATCTCCTCTAAGAATCCCAGGCCTGCCACTTACCTTCTGTGGGAACTTGATTAAGGTATTTAATCTGTGTTTTAGTTTCCTTATCTGTAAATGGGGAATATTATTAGCAATATAGCTGCCTCAGAGAATTAATTTGAAAGCTAAATAAGTTTAAAGATGTGCTTGACATATGATAAACACACAAATATAAGTTACTATTATTACTAAGCTTAGCTTTTTTTATTTTGAGATAGGATCTTGCTATGCAGCCCAGGCTGTCTTTGAACTCACTGTGTAGCTCAGGATGGCCTTTAACTTGGGATCCTCCTGCCTCATACTCCTGAGATCTCCAATTATAGGTATGTACCAACATGCTTGGCTAAGCTTACTATCATTAAGTTTGTTGATGCCATCCTTCCCCAGTGAGGGCAAAAACTACAGCATCTTCTGCAGTCTTTCATGTTATCACTCATCCTATTTCATGTAAGCTTCACAAAGGAAGGAATTGTGTCCAGCTTGGTCATGGTTGGGCACGGGGTTGGTGCTTAGATGTACTAGATTGAGTGGATGTGTGGTGGATTTATAATGACTTGTTTGCATGTGTGACCTCTCTGTTGCATAATAAAGTTCTCATTCATCTTTACATCTTTAATACCAAGTGTGGAGTCTCAAAAAGGAAGATCCTTAGTTAAATTGTTAGCATACGTTAAAAAGGAGAATCAAGGAAAGAGTAAGGATCTCTCCCTTTTTTTCATTTATTTGTCCAGGGCAATAATTTAATTTCATTAGAGAGAAAAGAAAAGAGAGGGCAAAGAGAAATATTTAAATGCTGCACTGTTGAAAATTTACTTTAATTTTTTTTTGATGCTAAATTATTTTAGAGATTTCTGTTCCTCTTTAAACATATGTGATATTCCCAGGTCATTATTGCTCAGGTTTCTAGTCATGACAAAATTAGTCAGCGAATTTCTTGTACTGTTTACCCTGTGAAATAAATGTGTTACTAGCCATGTAAGATTATTTGTAATTTCTAGTGCAGTTTTGTGATCGCTTGTTCCAGACAAAGCATTCTAGGCCTTTGGCTACTGATTCTTAAACAGAGCATGTAAGTAAGATTGGGTAGAAATGGTTTCTTGTAAGTTAGACACTCCTTTTGAGTTTGAGACTGGGATGTTTTGGTTGCTGTGGACACTTAGGTGCTGTGCAGTGCCCTCTTCAGGTCTCAAATGCTCAGTCTCCTTTCTGAGCAAAGTGGTAGCTGATAGCTTTCAGCTGATTCTCCTTGTGAAAATGATCTCAACCAGGGGACTCCCCTGTCCCCCTGGTGGTCATGCCTCTTCCTTGGGGCAGCTAGCAAGCACTGGTTTGTTGTGAGGATATAAAGGTCTAGTCCTCTTGTCTTAAGTCTGGATAGCCCCCTAGGGTCCTCCCTGGTTCCAGATCTCCCCAGAGGATCTGGTGAGGTCTCTACTGTGACTGAGTCACATTTAAGCACTTACCCCCAGTGCTGCTTCCTTTGCTCCCTTATAGGTGTTGATCTGTGAGCTCTCCCCAGTAAATCCTCCTACACACAAGTCTGTCTGATTCCACTTCCTGGGGAACTCAGTCTAAGCTTATCTTTTTTTTTTTTTAGCTTGTGTTTTAATGCCTTGATACCACCTCTGGATGAGCTGGATGTCTTGCAGAGAACAGGAAGAGAAACATTGCTTATATTTGGATGAACACTTCCTTGGCATAAATTTGGAGTCTTTCAATTGACAACTGATAGCTAATCATTTTGCCAGAGGGGTTTAAGGTCAACAACACCAAAACTAAATTTATTATTTTGGGCAAAATTCCTCTAGTACTTAATTGGGCCTTTTATATGGGTGTATTTTATAGCAAGTTTATTCTGGACATTTCTTCAGGAAGTGATTGCTTAAAATTAGATGCTAACTTCTAAAAAATGGCTGCAGTAGTATTTGTAGCCCTTGCTTAAAAATTTTCCATGCTAAAGTTACTGGGTTTCTGAAACATTAGTACATTATAGATGTTAATATATGTAAGGAAAAATGTTCCATGAGCAAATAAATCTGGAACATATTATACCCTAAGTCTCCTCAAAGAAATATACAGTGCACATTAGCATATTAAAAGCTGTGAGAGACCTTGCAGTAAAAAAATTCACTTATAGTTATCTTTTATTTCCCCTCTTTTCAGAACACTCATAGGTCAGTTTTATTTTATTTGCTTAAATTGAGTTATATTTCACACTCATTAATACATAAAGATCCTAAGTATGCAGTTCAATGAGGTTTGGCCAATATATACACTGCACGTAACTAACCAAGACCCCAATGAAAATACCTACCATTCCCTTCACTTCTGGAAGTTCTTCCACGCCCTCTTTTGACCTTCACTTAGATGGAGACATGTAGTATGTTCTTGTCTTCTGTCTGGTTTCTTTTGCTCCCATTATGTTTGTGAGATTTATTCATGTTGCTATGAACAAGCTTTTTTTTTTAATGGAGTATAGTCTGAGAAACTTATTCTGAACATTTAGAGAATCAACACTTGTTCATTTCTTTCTTCACAGACCCTTAATCTGTCTGTCCTTTTTAAAATTTTTTAGATGATGCCAATGTTAACATTAACCTCCATTCAATTGATTATACCTGATTTTGTCATGAACTGGCAACTTTTTTTGCACTGAGGGCTTTGTACTTGCTTTGGTTATTTTGGAGATAGGGTCTTGCTTTTTGCCCAGACCAGCTGGACTGTGATCTTCCTATTTTATGCTTCCTACCATCACTGAGATAAGTACACACCACTCCACCCAGCTTTTTTCCTTTGAAGATAGAATCTCACAAACTTTTTTTGTCTAGGCTGACCTTGAACCACATCCATATCCCTGAGATTTCTGCTACCCAAATTTTAACAATGGTCTGAGAATGAAAAAGAATTTGCAACAAGATTTCCTGAAGGACATTTAAGCCATCATTTCTTTTGGATGTTTCAATTTTCAGGTTTGGAGTAAGCCAGAGTCCTAAACACCAGATAACTGGAATATAAAGTATCTTGAATTGCTTTTGCTTGTATCAAAAGAAGCAACTGCTTGAAATCAGCAAATTATTATCTACCTTAGTTTTCTCAGAGTGGATATTTAGCTTAACAATATTTATTCATTAGATAATTGAGTGCTATTTTGAGCACTATTTTAGGTGCTGAGTATAACCATGAAGATGGGCAAAATTCTTGCCTTAATTCATTCAGTTCACTAAAGAAATAGTTATACTCTTATTCAGTATAATGCTTGAATTCTTAGCCAGAGCAATAAGGCAAGAGAAAGAAATAAAAGGGAAACAAATAGGAAAGGATGAAGTCAAATTACCCTATTTGCAGATGATATGGTCCTGAACTTAAGACTCTACCAAAAAACCGTCTTAGATCTGGTGAACACTTTCAGCAAAGTAGCAGGGTACAAAATCAACATACACAAATTAGTAGCTTTTCCATACACCAAAAATGACCATGCTGAGAAAGAAATCAGGAAAACAATCCCATTCACAATAGCCTTAAAAAACAAAACCAAAAAAAGCCCAGTAGTAAACCTAACCAAGGAGATGAAAGATCTCTACAATGAACAGTATAAAACACTGAAGAAAGAAATGAAATTAGAAAGACCTCCCATGTTCATGGATCAACAAAATTAATATTATGAAAATGAATATACTCCTGAAAGAGATCTGCAGACTCAACACAATTTGCACCTAAATTCCAGTGACATTCTTACAGAAATAGAAGAAATAATCCTAAAATTCATATAGAAGCACAAAAGATCCAAATATCAAAACCCAAAGGAAATTCTGAGCAAAAAGACCAATGCTGGAGGAATAGCAATACCTGACTTGAAATTATACTACAGAGCCATAGTAACAAAAACAACATGGTAGGCACAAATAAGTCTACATAGCTATAGCCATCTGATTCTCAATGAAGGTGGCAAAATATACGTTGGAGATAAAAACAGCCTCTTCAACAAATGATTCTGGGAAAAATGGATATCCACTTGTAGAGAACTGAAATTAGATCCCCATGTCTAACTCTGAAAAAAGATCAATTTAAAATGGGCCAAACACCTTAATGTAAGTCCTGAAACTTCAAAACTACAAGAGAAAAACACTTTAAGATAAAGCATAGACAAAGGCTTTAAACAGGATTCCACCAGTTCAGGAAATAGGAGCAAAAATTGACAAATGGGACTGTATCAAATTAAAATGTTTCTGCACAGCAAAGGAAACAATTACCAGAGTGAAAAGACAGCCTATAGAATGGGAGAAAGTCTTTGTCAGCTATTCACCTGACAAAGGATTAATACCCAGAGTACATTTTAAGAAATTAAACACCAAAAGAATAATCCTCTCAAATGGGCAAATGAATTGAATAGAGTTCTTAAAAGAGGTAGTACAAGGCCTGACACTGATGGCTCAAACTTGTAATTCTAACCATTCAGGAGGCAGAAACCAGAAAGATTGTGGTTCTAGGCCAGCCTAGGTGGAAAAAAAAAAGATCCAACTACAAAAAGGGCTGGGGGCATGGCTCAACTGGTAGAGCTCCTGCCTAGCAAGCACATGGCCCTAAGTTAAAACCCCAGCACAGCCAAAAAAAAGTAGTACAAATGGCCAATAAATACATAAAAATTTTTTAGCAACTTTAGAGATCAAGGAAATGAAAATCAAAACTACACTGATATTCCATCTCAGCCCAGTCAGAATGGTTATTATAAAGGAAATATGTAACAAATGTTGGCAACAATGAGGAGGGAGGGAAGGAAATTTCATAGTTGTTGGTGAGACTGTAAATCAGTGCAGCCACTGTGGAAATTAGTATGGAGGTTTCTCAAAAAGTTAAAAATGTTAGCTACTATATGACCCTGCTGTACCACTTCTGGGAATATAGCCAAAGTACTGAAGTCAACATTCAATAGAGATACCTGTACACTTATGTATGTTGCAGCACAATTCACAGCAGTAAAGTTACAGAATCAGATGACTGGATAAAAAATATATAGTATATGAACACAATGGAATATTATTCAGCCATAAAGAAGAAAATTATGTGACTTACAAAAAATGAAACTAGAGATCATCATGTTCAGTGAAATAAACCAGGCTCAGAAAGGCAAACATCACATTTTTTGCTGATATGTAGAAACTAATCAAGCAAAAAGACCTGAACGAATAAAGGGGACAATTTGCTATTTGGTGAAGGACATCAGGAAGAGGAAGGCACATCACAGAAGGTGAGGGGGGCAAATGGGATCAAAGTTCATGTACAAAAAACATCAAATTGAAACCCACTACTTTAGAAATAATTAAAAAATGGTTGTAGCATAGGTGAGTACACAGTTCAGGGAAGAGAGAAAAACTTGCTAGTCAATGGCATATTGATGGTACTGGAAGTGTGACCTGGTGAGCTCATCCAGCAGAGTGAGTAGAGATGGAAAAGGGAGGAGATCTGAGGACTGAGCCCTGGATTCTTCTAATATTTACGTCAGGGAGCACCCAGTAAATACAAAGGGATGTAAAGAAAAAGTGAAATCCTGGAAGCCAGGTTAAAAAAAAACTGTAAAGAGTTTACAACTAGGCCAAATATTCCCAGTAGTTAGAATATAATGAGGGCTGAGCTGAATATGAGGACTTGTCAAAATGCCAACAAGCTTGTCAAAATGTCAATGTTTGGTGGCTTACCATCTCTCTGGTTCTCTGCATTGGAAAAGGCTCTCTGCTTTTAAGGACTTGAGTGTATACTGAGTCCACTTGGAAAATTCAGGATACTTTCCCAGTCTCAAGGTCCATAACCTTAGTTATATCTGCAAAGTTATACTTACCTTTGAAAGTAACATAAATGTTTGAGAGGTTAAGACATGGATATCTTTTGAGGCTATTATTCTACCATTTCAAAGTGCTTTAAGAAGTAAAAGTTATCACAGAGAAGAACAGAAGACCTGGGGCAAACATTGTGACATTTAGAGTCTAAATTTTAAAGATATGGTAGAGGAAGAGACACAAGCAAAAAATTACTTTCAGTGTGTGAAACATAACTTGGTGATGTTAATTTATCACTTGCAGGAAAGACCCTGGCTGGACCTACATACCCAGCTCTGATTCTGTCAGGTGAATGAATGACTCAAATTGGCTGGACCACTGCCTCCCCCACAGGGAGGGGGCCGGGGAACATGACTGACCAGCTTCATTCAGGTTATATGGAGTGGACTCCTCTTCTAAATTAAGATTTCTGCCTAATAGTAGAATGATGGCTAGTGGAAGATATTACTTGACTTACCTATTTTTTTGCTGTGTTTTTATTCAGCCATGTTGGCTCTGGTGCCTGAGTCGTACTTAGGTCCTTCAACAGCATCACATTTATTTCAGGGCAGTGAGGCTAGGTACATTCTTACTCTGGATGTAAATAGCACTCCAGTCAGCGACTTAAAAGTGCAAGTACATTTCCTGAAATATCTAATTTACTACCAGGTGTGACCTAGATTTGGGAGAAATAATATTACCACTTAGATTCTCTTTATAGAGCAAGATGATAACCTTTCTTATAAGAAAAGCTCAGATTTATTTGAAGCAAAATAGTTTTGGTCATCACAAAGAATTACTCCTACAAAATTTTGCAGATGCCCATTGGTTGAATATTAAAGTAAGATATTTGGCCAGGATCCCGATCCCAAATTTTGTTCTGGCACCAACAGTTAGGAGTCTGTGGTATGTGCTGAAGAGATATTTGAGGCAAATTTACTTCTTACTCCTAACTAGGACATAGAGTGCACCAGGCTGGTCCACTTGAGTTGTGAGGTTTCTGTTTGATCAGAACTGTGCCCAAGGCTATTGGATGTCTCCTCTGAGCTACACTTTGCTTCCCACTTACTGCTGTAGGGACTTGGAGGCTGGTGGTCAAGGTACTTTCAAGGCAACAGGAATCCTTTGGACCAATTTTACCCAACCAGCACTATGAGAAAAGCAGCCTTAAGGAGGAAAGAAAATAATGAGTTCATGATTCAGAGGGTAGATTTTTAACCTATTTACTTCTTTCAATGAAGGCTGAGTCTTTCAGCAGTATGGCCTAATTATGTCCTTGGTCTTGAACCTTTTTAATGTCCTCCTTACTTTTGTGGTGAGTGGCAGTGTGGAACAAAGGAAGTATTGAATTTTGGCAGGATAAAATGGGTGGGCCATACTCTTGGTTCCTGTATTTTCTAATGAAGTCAACAGGTTCACATGGGTCAATAGGAACATGAAGCCCTGCCTTCTTCTGGAGGACATCAGTATGTAAGAAAAGTCAAGTTCTCACCTTCACGAGGCTACTTTTCAAATCCAAGTTACTGTTCTTTCTGTCCACCTAATATTGATGGTTCATGCAGATAAGTGCCTCAGGGTCTTTCATAAATATCTTAAATGGGGTCCCAGAAAGTACTGAAAAGAATCAGAGCATTATTTCAGTTTAGTTTCTCCTAAGGCCACATGCTTTACACGGAGGTGGAATTACTCCTCTTGTTCTATTTTTTCATTTCAAATATGCTCAACTCTGCTATTCAAGATAAAATTGCGCATTGCATTTCAATGTGCCTCTTAAAGGTGTGGGTGAACCTGCTTTCCACTGTTATGACAAAATACCTGAGATAAGCAGCTTGTAAGAAGGAAAGATTTATTTTGTCTCATGGTTTTAGATGTTGCCATCCATGGATGCTTGGTCCTGTTGCTTTGGGCCTTTTGTGGCACAATACAAGCAGGAGTGTGTGGCAGAGGAGGCCTGTTCACCTTATGGTGGCCTAGAAGCAAAAAGAGAGAGGAAGGGACCAATATCCCAATATCCTCTTCAAGGGCATGTCTCCAGTGACCTGACTTCCTCCAAGTAGGCCCCATCTCTTAAAGGTTCTACCTCCTCCCAATAGCGTCATGGCTGGAAAATAAGCCTTTAATACATGTGCCTTTGGGGGACATTTCAGATACAAACTATAGCATACCTGCCCCACAATTTTGAGTGAAAAAGATAGTCATGCATTTTATTTATAAAAAGCAATCACTTGATGGGCCGGGCATGGTGGGTTATATCTATAATCTCAGCTACTAGGGAGGTGGAGCTCAGGAGGATTTCACTTCAGGGCCAGCATGCAAAAAATTATCAAGACCCCTTAACAAATAAGCCAGGTCCAGTGGCACATGTATAATTCTTGCTATGTGGGAGGAATAGGTAGGAGGATCTGGGTCTGAGGCTGGCTCAGGGCAAAAACATGAGACCCTATCTGAGAAAATAGTTAAAGCAAAAAAGGGCTGGGAGTGTGGCTTAAGTGGTAGAACACCTGCCTTAGTAGGTGTGAGGTACTGAGTTTAAAATCCCAATGCTGCCAATTTTTTTTCCTTATCTATCTGCCCTTAAGACAGGAAGTCTAATACTTCCCCTTTGAAGCAAGTTACTATTTGCCATCTTCTGATATTGATAAGAGATCATGGAGTCTTAGATCAAAGAGGTCAATCCAGCTTCAAGCTTTCTGTAGGGAGAGAAGCCGAGTGGGTCAGTTCACTGCTACTGTGGACTTTTGCTGCCGAAAAAGTGTCTCTGTTGAAGTCTTTTCCTCTCCTCAGTCATGTATGGCCTTGCTCCTGGGTGTTCCACAGTATTCAGCGGTCAGGACACATTTCATTTGTACTACCTGGTGTCCATTGCCTTTGGAGGTGAGCCTGAAGCAGTGTGACTTGTTCAGGTTCCTCCTGCAGAACCACTTTGGCCCTGGGAGGTTTGAATCCTCAGGATAGAGGGGTTGAAGATTGGACTGACTGAATTTGAAGAAATTTTAGAGAAGACTCACTTCTAGAATTGTTCCTATAGGTCTCTTCTAAGGAAAATAAAATACTATTGGTGTTCTTAAATTTGGTCATTTATGTTCTTACCTATAAGAAAAATTAATGCATGTTGTAAAAAGTCAAACTATTTAGAAGGATCTCTCTTCCAAACATACTCCCTATATATATTTTATAGCCTTTCAGATATTTTCTTTGCATATGTAAGAGTTTGCATATGTGTAATTGCATTTATGTATGAGACTAGCAATAGGATTCTGCTGATGGATATATCACCAAATAGCTCCCCAAAATAGTATGTTAATATACATTCTTACCAACACATCACTAGTAACTTCCTCACACCTAACAAAGATTTCTTTAAATTGCCAGCTCTAAGATCTTTACATCTTTTGGGTTACCAGTTGGTTGCTGTATTAAAATCTTTCTCACTGTAAAACAAATAAAATTGTTTTTTTCCAATGGAAATTAATATTTTCATTTATCTTCAAACTTTCAAAGCATAAAAATGTAGCAGGGTTTTTGGGAGCCTCAGTCTTAGTAGTTCATAAAGGTCCTGATTCTCAAAAGGAATATCTTTATCCCACAGTTTCAGATTCCCCCTACTCTTTCTGTCAGTGTTTATTTTAATTGCATTTTTAGTAACTTGTTTCCAGATAATTTCTTCACAGAGAGTAAAAACTTTTCGACACATCACTTGCCATGAGAAAAGTCAGTCTCTATTATGTTTGGAGAAAATATTTCACCTATGAATGCATTATGAAAATTTAATATAAAGGTATGTACAGAGCTGTGACTCAACAAGATCCTTACAGCCCTTCTGACTCTGAAATATATGTGTACTTTTACTATGTGGTTTTCCATCTTTAAATAATATCTATAAAGAAAAGAAAAACCATATTCACATAATTACTAGGTTTCCTATTCTTCCAATTTTGTTAATGATATCATTTCTAAACATTTCTGGGGCTTATGACATTAAATTCTGATTTGTGATCACAATCTCCACATCTGTGCTAGCCTTAATCATATAGCTAGAATGGGATGAATGCTCACCATCATCTGTTTTGCATAGGTGTCCCATGACACAGACGTTCTTCCAAGGAGTCCTGGAGCCATATTCTGATTTCTAAAAAGTTCTCATTCTCTGTTGTCTTTGTACTCGAATAACATTTGATGATCTAAAATGCTTGTTACATTTCTTTTCTTAAGGACACTGTAGGTATTGAATCAATCACTCTCTGGGGTGAATATGGATGTGGAGAAAATAGAAGTGAGTTCAGTAACACTCCCCACCTCAACTTTTTAGGTGCCATAAACTTTTTGTCTGGACACTCAAGAGATTTTTTTTTTTTCATTTAAGCTTCACTTATTTAGTTAAAATTACCAGAAGGTTACTTAAGCTTGCCGTGTATGTGTGTGTGTGTGTGTGTGTGTGTGTGTGTGTGTGTACACTTTACATCTCTCTAGCCAGCCAGTAATTGGTGTTTCAGGACACTGATCAAGGCAAATATTGTTCTATACTCACCCAGCCCTACTCACTGACAGATGGCTTCCTGATGCCTCATTCAGTCTTCCTCTCCCATGCCAAATATGGTTAGGAAGGCTCTTGCTAGCATACCTACTCCATTCTGTTACACAAAAGAGGTTGTTAGTCTTCCTGCTCATAGTTTGCTACCTCTTGGCAAAATGGATGCTGATAACTTACCCTTGAGATTTGCAACTACAGGCATCCTACTGTGGCATCTTCCCACGCCAGTGTTTGACCTTCCTTAAATTTGGCAGATCTTTCTCTTAGACGGTGGTCCAAGGCTACCAATTTTGTTGAAAATGGAGACTATTTATTTCAAACTCGTGAAATATTTTTCAAGGTACCATTGAAAGGAGAAAGAAGCAAAATGTTCTCATCTGTATATTTTAGATTAGATGTCTTCTTGCATTGGAATAAATTGTATTTGAAATCAATCACATAGGTTGAGTTTTCTTCAGCTAAGAGTTGTTTTGCGTGTCAAGGCTTTCTTTCATTTTAAGGTTCTGATATTGTACTTTCCAAGCTTATGAAAACAGGTGGAAGGTGTGTTTAAACATCAAGGAGAAAGGTCTTTTTTTTTTTTTAAGTATAAGAAGACTTGAGTAAGCAGCTAGTGTCTTAGGAGACATGATTGTCTAGGCTTTCAATTTGGCATTAAAAAGTACCAAGATCTCATGGACAGGTTTGGTAAAAAGGTTGTTCAATATATTTCACTCAATAAGAAGGTGTTTTAGTGATACTCCCTAGACCAGGGTCAATCTGGAAACTGACTACTAAATACTACTTACTACCTGTTTTCTAAATAAAATTTTATTCGAATATAGCCATATTCAATAACTTATCCATTGTATATGATTTATTTCATACTACAATGAGGAGTTGAGTCATTGTGATAGCATTAATGATGCAGTCATTTTAAAGTATTTAGCCCTGTACAGAAAAAAAATTACTAACCCCTGCTTAGGAAGAATTAATTCTCTATCACCTTAAAATTCTCTATCTCTATGTTTTTCTATTTAAATCACTCTAAGAATAAATCAGAAACCTCCATCTCCCTTTTTTTTTTCCTTGTAGTATGTGAAAGTTTGGCATGTAAATGGGCTCTGTCAGTTATTTCTTAGCTACAGACCTGTAGTGATCAATTCACCTTTTGGAAGATCCCCCCAAAAAATGGAATTTTGAGAAACTTGAAGGAAAAGAATGAAGCTAAGATCTTTTGCTGTTGTCTTTAGTCTTTTTTTTTTAATATTTAGAAGATTGTCTACATATTTTGTTAGTATCCACATTTTGGTAGTATCAATTTTGGAGGTGCTCATGATCCATGACTAGACTCATTTGCAATTGAACCTAGAGGCCAAGGACTGTAATGGAAAGTTGTAGAATATAAAGCAAGTTTATTCACTCAAACACTCCATTCTGCACTTTGTTTCTATTTCCAGGCATGCTTTTCTCTGTCATAATCAGAAATTACAGAGATCATATATCCTGACTGTATGTGCTGTTCTAAAAACAAAATGAGACCAGTGAAGAGGGTATCATTTTTACTTAGGAAAGCATTCATGGAACCCATAGGCAGCACTGTGAAAACATACTAGAAGGTTCATTGCTGTGTTTTATTTTTTTGACAACTATTTTAATTATTTTCCCCTGTAAGTCCTTGATCTTTTGATTCAAACTCACACTTTGTTGAAGTGTTTCCTACTTTTCTTTCTTTGTATGAATAATGCTGATTACTTTTAAGTTTTGCTTATTTGTCTCAGATTTTAATTTTTGTTTCTCTCAGTCTTCTCCAAATCTTGTCTCTTCTGGAGTCCAGATGAGAACCAGATGGTGAGAGAAGGAGGAGACACACGCAGTAGATCTTGAGTCAGTGTGCTGTGATGAATAAAATGCCAGCTCCCCTCACAGCATCGGGGGATGAACTGCTTTTAAAGAGCAACACTCTCATGCAGACTCCCATTCAGCTTGACTTAAATCGGGAATTTTTTCTGCTGCATTTGAATTTGGTTGCTGGAGTGTGATCATCTCTTACTTCAGTGACACATATTTTAGTGACACCCCACAGAGTCAGGATCACAGCACCAGATTGTTGAAAATAGTGTGTCACAGCCAGTGTTCTTTTAGACATCACATTGTGCACCATGGATATGGTTGCTGGAGAAGATGTCTGTCTGTCAGCTCCGTTTACTACCTACCATCTGCTTTACCACCCCAGAAAAGCAAGAAAAATTAGAAATACCTAAAAATTCTCTAGAGTTTTCTAATTCTGAGCTGGTGTAAACATTCCATTGTATGTTTTCCTGCACTGATTCTGAAGTCATTTTAAATGGTACCATTGAAAGGGGAAAGAAGCAAAACATTCTTGTCTGAATATTTTAGATTAGGTATCTTATTGCATTAGAATGAGTCATATTTGAATCAATCATATAGACTGGATTTTCCACCCTTACTGGTTGGTTATATACCCTCACTACATTTAAGAATATGGCAGTTGTTTTTGTATAAAGCATACTTCTATCTTGTTTTAGAGTGAAGGAAGGAATGGAGATGAATAAATGCTAATGGAGCCATGTGCCAAGTACTATGTTTTACATACAGATGTTATATAACCTTAGTGACAACTCTGCAGAGCAGATGAGACAGAACCTTTAAGATGGATGCCCTTCAGGGAGGAGATGTGCCTGAGTTTGTCTCTTAGTCCTGCACTGGTGCTGGATCTCAATACCCAGCTCTTTCCCCTGTCCATTATATCGCTTTTCTCTGACTATTTGTTTTAAATTTTACTATGTTTTGGTTTAAAAACTTTGAAATGTCTAACAACTCCTGTTTGGTTTGCTATGGATGTTTTAGACTTGCTTTACTTTTAAGTTATATTACTGTGTTATATATTACAGTAAAGTACATATATTCTAAGTATAAAGCTCAGTTAAATTTCTTAAAATGAATGTACCCATGTTATCAGCACTGAGGCTGAAAAACAGAAGAATATCAGCACTTAAGAAACCCTCTTTAATCTCCCTTTCAGTTACTCTTCCCCTAACCTCAAGGATAGACACATTCTTGACTTCCAACAGCAAATATGGGCTTTGTTTGTTCTTGCATTTCATTCTAATGGAACCAAGCAGTATATAAACTTTTGTATCTGGCTACTTTTGCCCATTATTTTGCTTGTGAGATTCCTCCTTATTGTTGCATAGAGCTAGATTGCTTTATAGAATTTCGTTGTGAGAATATGTCACAACTTATTTATTCTACTGCCCCTAGGTTTTTTTGGTAGTCTCTAGTTTTGGGCTATGAATAGTCTAGAACATGTCTTTTGTTAAACACAGAGTATATCTAGAGTAGAATTATTGGATTATCTTTAATAAGAATATTAATAGGTAGTCTCAGTCATTGGTTCATTCAACAAATGACTTTTCATAATCCATACACCTAAGTTTAGATTTAGATTTAGATCTAGGTCAACCATCTGGAGTGGGGCCTAGCTTTCTTCATTAAAAACAAAATAAAACTTCATGGAAATTCATTTAAGTAGCAGAAATCAAGAATCATTGATAATGTTTATGGCAGACAACACTTAATGTTCTTAAAATACCTTTTCAACATTCAACGTATATAAGGTTATGTGTATAAACATGTAAAACGGTAATTCATAAATATGCAAATACATTATTTCTACTTATTTTAGCAAATTCATATTTTCTTTTATATAAAAAATTACAATGTTTTAACCAGATTCAGGTCTACTTAGTGTTTTACTCTGTGCCTGCTGTGTGTTCAGCACTCAAGGGATTCAGTGTGTCCATACAGAGGGGATTATCAGACCAAGGAATTAAATTTTTATTATAAAAGTAATTCATTCTCCATATAAAGAAATCAAGCACTGGAGAGAGTTGTTCTGGCTTGGATATAAAATATCCCTAAGACTCATGCATTGAAAGCTTGGTCCCCAGCTGGTGGCGCTATTGAGTTGATTGGATTATGAAGTTGCTAACTTCATCAGTGGATTGATTAGCTCATAGCGGAGCTGTTAGGCGGTTGGGTGTTGGAGGAAGTAGGCCACCTCTGAAGGTGTATCTTGTTCCTGGTCCCCTCCTCTTGCTGCTTCCTGGCTTCTACAAGGTGAGTAGCCTCCCACATGGTCCTGATGCCATGAAATTTTGTCTGGTCTCAGGCTCAAAGCAATGGAGCCTGCCCACTTTGGACTGAAACCTGTGAAACCATGAGCAAAAATAAATTCTTCCTCCTTTAAGTTGTTTTTTTCAGGTAGTTTGTCACAAGCACAAAAAGCTGACTAACACGAGATACATAAGCCAAACTGAATTTCTGCTTGTACATCTACCACCTCTAAGGCTGACTTCTTAGAGGCAATAGCCATCATTGTCTCCACTTCCTAAGCATATGTGAAGTGTTTGATTTTGTTTTGTTTGTTCTAAGCATATGTGAGGTTTTAATTTTTTTAGAGCAGTTTCAGAGTCTCGTTTGGAACCTTAGTCTGACTAAGTTATTCTGAGCCTCAGTTTTCTCTTCTATATATGGGTGGTAATGAATCATAGGATTATTGTGAGGATTAAATGTGACACCTGGAAAGTACCAAGTATAGCACCTGGCAGGTGATAGGCACTCAATAAGTAGAACAATTAGGATTACAATTATGATAGTGGTTAACAATCTGCTTTTAGGGCATAGCAGTTTAATGAGTGAAGAAGGAAGGTGCTTTGTATGACACCTCAAGGTGCATTGCTCACCTCATTAAAATGTCTGTGTCATTTTTATCCTATTTCGACATACACAGAAGCAAGTTGGAAGCTTGGCTCATTCACAGAAAATGTCAGAGATAATTTTTTTAATTTGTGGAGATACAAATATGCCAAGTTGCCTAAAGGTAAATTTTCCGGGGTTCATACATCTGTCACTGTCAAGGACGTGTCACTTCTGTCCTTCTCTTCACAGCCTGTGTGATATAATGCCTTTTGGTTTATATACCTATTCAAAAGCCCTGATAGTTTCCTGGTACAAACACCAGGCCCCACATTTTAAAATGCTGTTTTTTTTTTCCAGTTTATTTCTTCCATTCTCTATAAAATCTGTTCCTGAACTTTCCCAAAAGGAAAAGTGTCTCTGGCTTACTGTTAGTATATCACTAGCTGTGAGAGAGTCCTCTGAGGCTCTTTGCTCAGTTTCATAAAGATGTGACTAAATTTGCACACACAACCCTTTCTATCATAAAAATCAGACTTACAGAAGTTAGCTACAAATGTTTGTGAGGCCCAGTACCGTTTAGTCTACTCAACACGATAGGCTCCATCTACAAAACATAGACACAAACCCAAAGGTCCACCAGGCAGGGAGGAAACTACAACTGTGGAGGTGGGTAAACCCTATAACCTCACACACTGTAAATGAGGAAGCCCATGTTGGCATAGTGAAGGAAATTAGAATTACTCATTTAAAGTAAAACTCTTGAGGTTATATTTTTGGGTTTTATTTCTTTTAGAATATTGTTTCTAATTGGATCCTTTCTCTGCTTCAGAAGAAGAAATGAGAATCAACTTTTAAATTTAATTGAGGGGCCCTTTAAGAGGGTAAGAATGAACTTGAGCAGAAGAGCAGAGGAATTGGGTTTTGTTCATGGTCCACATAGCTCAGTAAAGTCAATTGATTACCATCATGGCATCCGGCTTGGAATAACGGAAGTCGTCTTAACACTTATGTTGCTTTTCAAAATTTTCCTTCTGTTTCTGTAAGTCTTGAACATAAGGTAATTTAAGGGAAGTTATGGAGGCTTAAAATGGCTTGATTCAACTATCAGCAAAACAATTTAAGAGGTTTTCCCACTGAAAATGGGACAACTCAGTCCAAAGGATTCTATATATTTGCTAATCTGTGCAGGTGTATTGTTTACAATTATGATCAATACTGATAACATTATGGGTATTTCCATATTTAATTTCCATAATTAACTACTCCACACTACATTAGCCTGCCTTAAAAATGAAATCTACCTGTGATTTATCTCACTTTTTTTTTTTGATGGTACTAGGGATTGAGCTCAGAGTCTCATGCTTGCTAGGTAAGTAATCTATCACTTGAACCACTCCCTCAGTCATTTTGGTTTTCATTTGTTTTTCATATGGGGTCTCATGCTTTTGCCTGGCCAGTCTTGGATTGTGACTCTCCTACCTCCACCTCCCAAGTAGTTGCACCACCACACCTGGCCCAATTTTTTGAAACAATATATTTTTAAGAGCAGTTTTAGATTTACAGCACAATTGAGAAGAAGTTACAGAGAGTTCCCACTTGCTCCCTGTTCCCACACATGCACAGTTCCTTCATTATCAACATCTGTCCAGAATGTATATTTTTAATAATCTGTGAACCTATAGAATTTATAATCTTTGAGTCAGCACATCATAATCAGCCAGTGTTCATAGCTGACATTAGTGCTTGCTCCTGGTGTTGCAAATTCTGTGGATTTGGAGATTATGTATAAAATCATATATGTCATTGTCATATCATATGAAGTATTTTTAGGGCCCTAAACATCCTCTGTGTGCTGTCTATTCATCCTTTCCTCCAACCCCTGACCACTCTTACCTTTTTAGTGTCTCCATAGTTTTGCTGTTTCAGGAGTGGGATACAGCTAGAATCACCCAGTATAGGCTTTTCAGATTGGGTTCTTGACTTAGTAATATGCAATTAAGGTGACCTCATGCCTGTTCATGGCTTTGTAGCTCATTTCTTTTGAAGCTGAGTGATAGTAGGTAGATGTGCCATAATTTATTTATCCATTCACCTGAGGAAGAACTTTTAGATTGTTTCCACTATTTTTGCTGCTACAAATAAGGCTGCCATAGACATTCATATATCTTTTTGTGGGAACAAAAGTGTTCATTTCTTTGAGATAAATGTCCAGTAACAAAATTGCTGAGTGAACTGCCAAACTCTTGTCCACAGTATCTGTACCATTCGATAGTCATACTAGCGACCTGTGAGGGATTTGGTTTCTGTGTGTCCTGGCCAGCATTTGGTTATTGTCACTATTTTTCATTTTAGCCATTCTGATAAACACATAATGACATCTTGCTGTGCTTTTAATTTCCATTTCCTTAATATTTAATGATATGAACATATTTTCTCATGCTTACTTTCCTTCTGTATATCTTCATCAGTGAAAAATCTGTTCATATCTTTTGCCCATTTTTAATCAGATTTTTAAATATTGGGTTTTGAATGTTCCTTATATATTCTAGATGTTGGTCCTTTGTCATGTATGTGGCTGGCAAATATTTTCTCCCACTCTGTAACTTGTCTTTTCAAGTTTAGACTTTATTAGACTTTTTATAAAACAAAAGTTTTAAATTTTGATGAAATCCACTAAATAAAATCTTCCTTTATGGATCATGATTTTGGTATCAGTTTTAAAAACTCTTTGCTTACCTCTGTACCTCCTGGTTTTTTTTCCTAAAGGTTTTATAGCTTTATATTTGTCTATGATCCATTTTGAGTAGTGTTTATGTAAGTTGTAGGTAATTGAGGTTCAGTTTTGTCTATAGATCCCCAAGATTTTTTTTTTAGCACTACTTCTTGAAAGACTGTGTTTCCTAAATTGGCTTGTTTTTGCATATTTAAAAAAAATGAGACGGACAATTTGTGTGAACTGCTTCTGAGCTCTGTGTGCCTGTCCCTCTGCCAATGTCACACATCATGATTGCAGTAGATGTGTAATTCTTGACGTCAAGTATACTGATTGCTCACAATTATCCATTTTCAATTTTTTTTTGGGAGTACTCAGGGCCTTGTGCTTGCTAGGCAAATGCTCTCTACTTGAGCTATGCCTATAGCCCTTTTTGCTTTTTAGGTTATTGTTATTATTTTTTTGATAAGATCTCACTTTTTGCCCAGGCCAGCCTACGACCACAATCCTCCTACCTATGCTTCCCACATAGCTGGGTTCACAGGCTTGTATCACCATTCCCAGTTTATTCGTTGAGACAGGATTACTAACTCTTTGCCTGAGCTGACACAGTCTTCCTGATCTCTGCTTCCTGAGTAGCTGGGGTTACAGGCATGAGCCGCTGTGCCTGGTGATACAAAGATGTTTTTGGATTGATATTCATGATGAATGTTCTGTAGTTTTATGTTGGTGCTGTTTTCTTTTTTCCTTCTGGTGTTAGTATGAGGGTGATATGATTTTGGAACTATTTTTTTCTTTTTCTCTGAAGGAGGCTATAATATTGATAATAATTTTTCCTTAAATATTTGTTAGAATTCTCTAGTGAAACCATATGGAGTTGAAGAGTTGTTTTTTTTTGGGGGGTGTTGAAATTAAGAAATACTTTAACATTGGTTGGATGGTGGTTAAGTTGTATTATCCAAGAAATCTAGTTATTTGATCTGAATTATTAAACTTATATGTATACTATTGCTTACTCACTTATTCATAGTTCTTCATTTGTGTAGTGTTTTTCTCTTTTCATCACTATTTATAGAGGGTTTGCAGTTTATCTTTTTAAAGAACCAGCTCTTTGTTTCACTGGTTTTTCTTTATCTTTTTTTTCTATTCAATTCCTTTGATTTTTGGCTCTTCCTTCTGTTCACACTGCGTTACTTTGCTCCTCCTCATTGAGGCTTGGATGTGGAGGCTTTGATTACAAACTTGACATTTTGTTGTGTGTCTTCAATGTTATAAATTTCCTTTTCAGCATTGCTTTTGCTACAGCTCACAGGTTTTGACATATTCTATTTTAATCCTTTTCAGTATACCTTTGAAGATATTCTTTACAATTAGTTCTTTGACCAATAGGTTATTTAGAGGCAAGCACATTATTTTCCTGTTATCTTTCTGTTCCCGATTTCTAGTTCAATTCTATGTGGCTGTGAGAAAATGCTCTGATTTCAATTTTTTAAAAAAAACTTGTTGGCTGTTTTTAAAGGCCAGGATATGGTCTGCCTTACTGTATATTCCAGGATGTTTGGAAATAATATGAATCTTTGGTTGTTCAGTGGAATGTTTTATATGTTTGTGTCTGTTATAAATGTTAGTGTCATTGAGTGCTTCTTTACCTGTTTCTCTATAAATTCTTCTAATTGTTGAGAAAGAATTGCTGACATCTCCATCCATAATTGTGAGTTTATTCATTTTTTCTTTCACTTCTGTTTCACATAATTTGCATCTCTGGTGCAAGCATTAATAGCATTGCTCTGTTGTCTTGTAGAATGACCCTTTAATCATTATGCAATATCACTTTCTTTATCTGGAAATATTCTTTGCATTCAAGATTTTTTTAATGTGATGGAACACAGTCCCTTCTGCCTGCCTTTGGTTTATGCCAGAATGACATTCCCCCTTCTTTCTTTCATTCTGCATTCATCATTTTTTTAGGATGCAAATTTTTATTTAACAAACTATTTGCAGTTCCCCTGTATTGATAATACAAGTGAGATACTTATTTCAGACATTTAAATTATCTTAATGACAGTACTTAGCTGCAATGTGGTCCAGAAATGAGAATATACAAAATAGTTTTATAAACACATGTATTTTTCTACCTGTGGGACACTTACAAATCATGCAAAGACGCTTTTAAAATAAAGACCCTGAAAATGAAATCAGCTCATCCATTTTTACCGGCATATGACAGAAAATCTTTTATGAAAAAATAGAAAATGATGCAGAAATAACGATTGCAACTTTGTTTTCTAATGTCTTAGAAATTACATGAATTCTATAAGTCACTATTTCTAAACAGAGAACTTTAACTGTTTCCTTTGCATTTCTGATGTGCCTACAATGAAACATAGAAAATGTTCTAAGCACAATACTTGGAATCATTACATTTTTAAACAACTTTCTTAATATAGAGGATAACATTCAAATCGTGTTATATTTTTACTTAGGTTTATAATATACTAACCTTACTTTATATGGAAGAACTCATATCATGACATAATACCTATGAAACATTCTTTGATACTGGAATATACATTAGTGAATATTTCATAGTCCACTTAAATAAATCTCACATACACCAAGTCATCTAACAAAAGCATGGGTGGAGCACTACTCTGTTTTTGAGAGAAAGATGTTCAGTGTTTGTTATTATTGTCTTTGAAATACACTGACTTTTAAGAGCATGTGTAAATCACTCATAGTGCCTGGTTAATAACATTTGAGAAAAACCTGATACTTCCTTATTTTTTCAGTCTCTACTTTTTAGATACAGCATTGATTTTATGGAAAAAATGGAGGAAGGCTGGGGTGTATAGCTCAGTGGTACAGCACTTGCCTAGTGTCTGCAAGGCCCTAGGTTCCATCCCCAGAATGGCAAAAAACAAAACAAAACAAAACATTTTTTAAAAAATGAAGGAAAAAATGATTGTTATTTTATCCAGTGGAACAGAATTATGAGATAATACTTCCAGTGTGGCTGTTTCATAGAACTTAAAGATGATTCAGTCCTCATCATTCTACTGCATTGTAAGCTAGCGTGCTTATGAATGATACTAGGTGAGGTTAGAGGGCTGGAGATGACGTTCAGAGGTTAAGCACTTGCCTAGCATGAGTGAGGCCCTGGGTGTGATCCCCAGCACCACGTACACACAAATAAGGGGTAAAATCACCACTGCAAAAGTTGGGGATGTAGCTCATTGGCAGTGTGTGCTCAGCATGCATGAGGCCCTGGGTTTGATCCCTAGTACTACATTTAAAAAAGAAAAGAAAAGAAAAGAAAATCGTGGCTCATGCCTGTAATCTCAGCTACTTGGACTGCAGAGATCAGGACTGCAGTCGAAGCCAGTCCAGAGTAATAGTTCTGGAGACCCTATCTTGAAAACACCCAACACAAAAAAGGGCTGGCGGTGTGGCTCAAGTGGTAGAGTGCCTGCCTGGCAAGCATTGAAACCCCGAGTTTGAACCTCAGTACTGAAAAAAAAAAAAAAGAGAGAAGAAAATCATAATTACCTACTGGGGATGTAGCTTAGTGGAACAGCATGTGCTTAGCATGTGGAAGCACACAACAACAAAAATCATGTTTGCAATTGAAAGCTTGGAACAGTATGATAAAGCTACCAGCCACAACTTGAATGCCATTAAAAGTTCCTTCTGCTTCCAAAGAACACTTTAAGATGGTTTTAAATAACCTACCTGATTAATCGGTGCGAGCTTAAGAATTTCTTTCAGCATTAAATGGTAAAATGTTTGGCATAAAAAAGTATTTTAATCACTTTTGATTTGTGCTCTTAGGAAAAAAAATTAAGTAATGCCAGGCATGGTGGTGCATGCCTGTAATCCCAGGACTTAGAAGGCTGATGCAGGAGGATCTAGAGTTCCAGGCCAGCCTGGACTACACAGCAAGACCCTATCTTAAAAAGCAACAACAACAAAAAATCAAGTACTAAAATATCAGTGGTTCCTGTGACAGGGTAAACATTCGCCTTCAGGTACTATTTGCCCACAATTAAAGTAACATTTTGTTCTTCTGAGACTTTATTGGGAAAAAGAAACCACAGATCATAATTTGTTTTTAGTTGAGGTGAAAAACCTGCTTCATAAATTCGTATGTTGAAAAAGCCACTGCTTGAGAGGGAATGCCGCGAATGCAGTTAAGGGATAAGCCAAGGAACAGCCCTATCTGAATCTCATGCTGTCCACAGATGTTCTTCACAGCCTCCTACATAGCCAGGCACTCTTCAGATTCTGGCCAAACAGTGCTGATTGCATTCTCCACGAGTTACATCAAATGGGTAGCGTATTGTCTGTGCTGTCCATCCAGCAATACCTCAAAGTAAGTTTATGTGAGTTTTCAAAACTAGGACTTTAGGATTGTCTGATGAAGAAGGGTAGGAGTATAGGAGAGCCTAACACGCTTCAAGGTACCAAAAGTGAAGAATGAAACACCTGCCTATGCAGCCACTCCTAATATAGTAGGCATCAGCCTCTATAGCATCCAAGGAAACCACCTTCCTTTGCATAAATGGTGTTGAGCACATGAACAATTCCTGTGTAGGTATGTTCTCCTTTCACCTGGAATGATAGAGGTACTCTAACCATGCTTCTTACAGATAGCTTATATTAGGACCATGTTTTTAGATTTACGAAGTGAAATGATGTGTAGATAACTTATAGTTGGGGGTCATAGTGTCAAATCCACTTTACCAGTATTAGTGTTTTAAGTGGCATGTGTAAATCATCTGCATTTAATGTATTTGATTTGTAGTATTGTGGTTTTTTTTTGTTGTATTTTTTTAATATTCTCTGCTTTTTATGTCTTCTCCTTCCTTGCTGTGAATTGCTTGAACACTTTTTACACTCCCATTTTGATTTATTAATAGTGGTTTTGCATAGGTCTTAGGACTTGATGTAGATATTACATTACATACACAGCATGTCACAGTCTTCTGGTGCTATTTTGCCAGTTCCAGCAAAATATGGAAACCTTAATTCTTTTTTTATCTCTTCTTCCAATTTATGTTATAAATATCATAGACATTTCCTATACATACCTTTAGAAGCTCATAAGATAGTATTATAACTTTTTCCCTTCTATTATCAAATACAACTTAGCCACCTCAAGAAGAGAAATCTGTTGTATTTATTTATATTTTTGCTTCCTGTGTTCTTTTTATTCCTCCTGATGTTCCAGTTTCTCCCATCTGTTGTCATTTGTGTAAAAAATTTCTTTTAGCCATTCTTTCGCACATGTATTATTTTCTCTTTATATACCCAAGGGATATATTCAATGCACATAAGATTCAAGGTTGAGAGTTCTTTTCTTTTAGCTTTCAAAAGATGCTGTGTCATTTCTTTCTAGTATCAAGAATTTTTTTTTCTTTTTTGCTGAGACTGGGATTTGAACTAAGGGCGTCACACTTGTAGTACTAAGGTGCTACATTGCTTGAGTTGAGTCTCCAGTCCATTTTATTCTGGTAATTTTGGAGATAGAGCCTCTAAATTCTGTCTGGGTTGGCCTTGAACCTTGATCCTCCCAATCTCAGTTCCCATGAGCCACCTGTGCCTGGCAAGGATTACTGATGAGAAGAAATCCACTGTCATTTGAATAGTTTTCCCCTATAGAGAAGGTATTGTTTCTCTTTGTGTGCTTTTTAGAACTTTGACCTCGATATGTCTTTGTGTGAATATCTTTGGATTTATCTTGTTCAGAGATTACTCAGTTTTTGAATTTGTATACCTATCACTGGCTAAATTTGGGAAGTTTTTGTCCATTATTTCTTTGAATACTTTTTTAGACTTACTCTCTTTCTCCTGTCCTTCTCATACTCAATAACATGACTGTTAGATCCTTTGTTATAGTTATACAGGTCAAAGAAGCCCTGTTAGTATTTTTTCAGTATGCTTTCTCTCTGTTCAGGGTGGATAATTTCTATTGTTCTTTTGGCTCACCGAATCTTACCTGATTCTCCCCATTCTCCATTCGAGACCATTTACTTTATTTATTGATTGATTGATAGACACGGTCTTGCCATAAAGGCCAGGAGGGCCTGCACTCATGATCTTCCTGCCATGGCCTGTCATGTGCTAGGGTCATGTGTGCACCAGCACATCTGGCTTTAAAATATAATTATTATAGGTTTTAGTTGTAAAATTTCCATTTGATTCTTTATATCATCTATTTCTTTGAGACTTCCTATTTTTCAAGTGTTTCATGTGTTTATATTTTCTTCTTGGAAAATATAAACACATTTTTATGATGGCTGCTTTAAAATCATTGTCCAGTAATTCTAAAATCTAGCATCTGGGTGTTGGTGCCCATTTTGTTTCTTTTCATTCAGTTTGAGAGTTTCATATACAAAGATATGATGATTATGGATTGAAATCATTCATTTGTGGATTTTGTTAGGAGATTCTGGATCTCATTTAAGCCTTCTGTTGTAGTCGTTTTCCTCCTTGAGAGCACAGCTCTGGCAGGAGAGCAGTGTCTGTGCCACTTCATTCCTGCCACGTATGTATGAGGGACGACTAGGTTCCTGTCTTGGCTACTTTGACTCCCGAGGGTGGGGTGAGATTTTCAGCTGCTCTCTAGGCTTCCACTCATTCCTCCTAGGATAGAGAGGCTGTGCCTCATTACTCTCCCCAAATAGCCCCCCTGGACACCATGAGCAGCAGTGGCCTCATTACAGGCAGTGGTAAACATCTGGATGATCCACTAGACCTTCTCTGATACAACCCACTGGGGAGAGGAGGTCCTCACACATGGTTCCTGAAAGGTGGGGGTAGAAGTCCAGGCTGCACATGTGGTTTCCACAGACACTGGGAGGGGTAGCCTCTTTTCACCAAGCAGGGATGAGTATCCTGGCTACCTTCTCAGTCTTCTAAAACACCACGTTGATGAGTGCTTTGGACGCCTCAGTGTATCTCGGGAGGGCCTAGGCCCTCCATTCAGTATTTCCTGGGGGTGGGGGAACCATCGTTTATTCTCTGGTGTTTGATTAGAGAAGAGTGGTTATTATCTAAAACTTTTCTGTCTTCCTTGGCTTCCCCTTTCCTGATCTTCTGCTAGAGGGAAGCTTTTGGTTTTTTTTGTCTCTGTTCTTATTGGTGTTTCCCAGTTGCTGTCTTCTGAAGCATCTAGATTAGAATATATGAGGCCAAAACAAAACCCAGGGAAATCAATGCTGTGTTATTTCTTGGGTCAAGAGGGCTCAATCAGCTTTGTACCTTTTCTATACTTTTCAGAGTCGTAATTGTTTTCATAAATATCTGTATATATTTATATACACATATAGATAGCATCTAAGATTTTTAGTTATGTGTATTTCTATACTATATATTTTTGGAGTTAAAAGTTTTTTTCTGGAGGGTTTTGAAGACCTTCTCAGGATTAAGAGCAGAGACGATCTGAGTAGTACATTTGGGGTCTTCTACTTCTGTTTCATTTATCAATAGGGAGGTCAGCTTGTTACCAACTTTAGCTGGGATGGCAAAAGCAGAGTCTTTGAAAGGGAGTTTGAATGGGCAGGAATTCTATGAGGTATTTTACTGTATGGGCTATTAAGGTTTTTAATAATTATTATTTATTTTCTGAGGCAGGGCTGCACCATGTAGCCCAAGCTGTCCTTGATCTTGCGATCTTTCTTGCTTCAGCCTCCCTATTGTTGGAATTATAGGCCTGTGCCATCACACCAGTGACTTTATTTCTTAATTGTGATCCATTTGTGACAAGACATTCCAACTACGAAGTTAGTAATCCCCTGGGCAGTTTGAAAAACTATGAATGAACAAATTAAATATGAAAGGAGATGAGAAAATAGGATGAATATTTCTCTTAGAAATGTATGAGACAAGTTTTAAATTATAAATAAATAATAAATAGTAATAACCTTTAATAATAAATAAATAATTTACAAAGAACACTGGAAATGATCAAGTTCTATATGCATTAATTAAATATTAGTTCTAAGATGCAGTCTCTTCATTGTAGCCTACTCAGTCACAAGATGCTCATTACATATTCCTGACAAATTTCAACTGTCATTTTCCTGTCAGAAATGTGACATCCTCTGCTGTGTTTGCTGTACCTTTTAACAGTATTTAAAAATCAGTTAGATTCCTGCAAACATAATTAGGTTAGAGATGTTCTGTCTCTAATAAAAAAAAAAACTTCTCTAATTGAACAGAGTGATGTTTTCTGTAACCTCTTTCCAGTTCCAGTTACTCTGACAGCTCCTAGTTTTTTCCAGTTCCTCTTAATAGCCTCTGGCATTTCCCTCATTTGTTAACTATTTATTTGGTGGCTCCCATTATCCAGGTACTGCTCCAGATGTTGGTATGCAAATGTGAGTAGGGTAGAATTAAGTCTCTGCCTTACAGAGTTTCCATTTCACTCAGGAAAGTAGTTCATGAACAAATATACAAAATGACATGTAATATTTAGCCAGGTGATGGTGAATGTTTAGAACAACAATGGTATAAAGGAAGAGAGTTGAGGGCTATGGGTGGTCAGGGTGGGAAGTACTTCAGATAGGGTCCTTAGGAAAGATCTTTCTGAAGAGCTAGTGTTAGAGTTAGTACCTGAATAGTAAGGAAGCTCTGATGAGAATTGGAGCAAGAGTCTTCTAAGCAGAGCCAAAATTAAATGCAAAGATGTTTGGTGGGATGTTTGAGGAAAGGAAAAAGCCCAGATAGTATGATTAGAGTGGTGAGGAAGAAGTGTGGCGGGATAAGAGGTTGGAAAAATAAGCAGCCAACAGGTTAGGGAGGGCTGTGCAGTTTATGGTAAATAGCTTGAGGCTTTAGAAGCATGCTTTGTCTACAGGGTGGAAAACTGACTCTAGCAAGTAAGTAATTGAGGAAATTCCATTGGAAAGTTGTTGTCCTAGTCTAGGCTCTGACTAGCTGGAAGTGGTGAAAGTTGTAAGGTGTTACTGGTTTGGGGTTACATTATGAAGATAGACTCCTCCCAGTAGGACTTGCCAATGGCTTGAGTCTGGGTGTGCATGTCAGTCAGATTTCCATCATTGTGAGAAAAATACCCAAGACAACTTACAAGGAGGAATGGTTTATTTTGGCCCAGTTTCAAAGGTTTCAATGCATGGTTGCTTGGTCCTGTTGCTTTGAACCTGTTATGACACAGTACATCATGGCAGGAACACTGGGTGGAGAATGGTTGTTCACCTTATGGCAGCCAGGAAGCAAAGAGAGAGGAGGAAGGGGCCAGGGTCATAATATATCTTTTAGGAGCACACTCCTAATGACCTAACTTTCTTCCACAAAGCCCCATCTCCTAAAGATTCTGCCATCTCCCAATATTGCCACAAGCTGATGACTGAACTTTTAACACATGGGCCTCTGGGGGACACTTCAGATTCAAACTACAGCAATGAGAGAAAGGCAATTGAGAAGTTTTTGATCTGAGCAATTATGATAGAATTGCCATTTACTGAGATGTGAAAGATTATAGAGAAACATAATTTTGGTGGAGGACAAATATTAAATTCTGCTTTGGACATGGTAAGTTTAAGATGTTTCTAAGACATTCATATGGAGATATTAAGTGAGCAGGTGGATGTATACTCTGCAATTAGGAGATAAGGTTAGGTCTGGAGTACAAAGTTTGAGTGTCTTCAGTATTTAGATTGTCTTCAAACCCAAGAGATAGAAAGATATTGTGTAAAAAGTGAGAAGAGATAAAGAGTTGATTACTGAGCACTGAGTTCTGGGGTATTCCAACAAGCAGAGTCAGTAAGAGGTTGATGCCTTGATAGTAAAGGATGGTGAAAATGGGCAGCCCTTGTAGTAGGAGGAATCCCAGGAAAAGGAGGAATTGTGAAATCCAAGAGGTGAGATTCTTCCAAGATTACTAGAAGACTGAGAACTGACCAGAAAAATTAAAAAAACCCCTCATTTCATGACTTATTGACAGAGAGGTTTTAGAAAAATGGGGGCTGAAAGTCTGACTAGGGTAGATTTAGAACAGAATGAGAAGTTAAAAAAAAAGAGGTAGTGAATACAGATAGTTCTTAAGTTTTGCTGTAAAGAAGAGGACAGAAATCCTGGGGAAGCTGGAGAAGATGAGGTTTTGGGAAGTGGGTTTGTTTCTGATGGGAAATGTATGTGTGTGCTCATGGAGAGATTCCATTGTGAGGGAGAAGAAAATGGTGAGACAGTAGAGATAACTCGATAAATAAATAATGTGAAATGGAGTAAGATAGACTACAAAATAAAATTAGACTGATGTTGAGTACAATACTTACATTTAAATTTAGATTATTTCAGAAACGCTTTTTGTCATCTCTTTCATCTTTCCAGTTTAGTCAAACATAGAGCTGGTCTTATGAGACGGACACAGGTTACTTTTGTCTGACTACCACTCCTCTTTCGGTGGGTTAACTGCTCTCTTTTGAGTCCAGAAGTTCTCATGAAACTGTTTTTATTGCTTAAAAACTGCTATGGTGAGCACAGGACCTAGCCAGGCCAAGTAATTCTCCTGTTTTTGTTTGTCAGTTTGATTTGAGTTTCTATTAACTGTACCAGAAAGGCTAACAGTGCATATATAGTTAACAAAATTACATGTTAATAGATGACAAGAATGCTCGTAAAGAAAGAAAAACGTTTTTGTTTTCAGATAGAATTCTATCTGAAATATGGTCAGATATGCTAGGGAAAAGAAATTATCAAAGTATGTCAGTCATGTTTTGTTTCTGAGTGTCTCTCCTCAGCTTATGTCTGCCCCCTTCTAATAAGGAAACGTATTTTCATGCTTACTGTCAGCTTGTGCCCAGATTTTGGTCACACTGCTGGGATATATGTAAGGTAATTGAGTCTGTGGGACTAGGGAGGCAGGTTGTGTCTTCTTGGTAAGTGTATTCATCTTAGGAGCCTACCATGGCACATTCTTAAGAAAACAAGGGAAAAGTGCCTGCTAATTAGAGCAAGATTTTTTTTGTATTGTTAACATTGGACTGTAGTATTTGAATAGACACAGACAATGAAGCCAAAATATGGAGAAAAGTCTTTATTTACTAGGAATTCCTTATTTCTCTTCATGTAATGTGTAAAGTCCACATAAGGACCAACTTTCCCTCTGCCTCCTCAGCAATGGAAAGAGCACAAGGTGACTCAGACCTAATCGATGGCACCTGCAGTTTTCCCAGGAAGAAAAGATGATCACAGAGTAGCAATAGAAGTGTGTTCTCATTTTCCACTCACAGAACCATGGGAACTCCAGTCCGTTCTCTTGGAAGCTCTGGGGTTCGGGGGCACATTACATGTGTGAGAGGCTGTGGTGGCCATGTGTGGTGACCATCTCCTGCTTCTCCCTGGTCTTGAGGACTTTCTCAGCTGCCATGATATGGAATGGAGACTCAGGGCCCTGGTCACTCCTTGCCTCTTCTACATCTGCCATTGACAAGATGCCGTACCTCAATTTGTTATATTTTGTATTAAAACACAGCTATGTGTACCTTTGGAATCTAACAATCATGGTCTTGGCCTTCTTCTAAGTTCTTCTGCAAAGCAGTCTCCCCTTCATAAAAATCAGTCTGTGTAGTTGGGCTGTGGGACTTCTGAGTAACACCTACTTATGTGTTCAGTTACCCTTTTCCCCCAGAAAACAACTAATTTTCCTTGGACTATATTTTTTTGCTTCCATGGCAAATTAAAGATGGAGTCTACCTTCCTTGAATTGGGCTGACCTTATAATGGCTCTGACCAATTGAGTGTGAAGAGATGTTATGCCAGTACTGGCCTGGCCACTAGGGGGCTGCAGTTCCTGCTTATTGTCTCTTGGAAGAACAATGCTGTTGGAGCCTGGGGCCACCATGTCCTTCCAGGAGGACATTTGGAGGCCCCAAGTCTATGTGGAAAAATTTGGGGGTCCAACTGCACCCAGCTTTCCAGTTACCAAGGCCCCAGGCAGCTGAGTGCAGACACTTTGGACCTTTCAGACTAGAACAAACTGGATCAGTCACCAGCTGATTGCTACTGAGTGATCCCAAGCAGCACCCCATGGTGCATAAGAATTATACAGCTGCATCTTGCCCAAATTTCTGACCCACAAAATCTTCAGCAGTAATACAAGAGGTTACTTCTAAGCCACTAGGCTTTTGGCACAGTTGCTACACAGCAATTGGTAGATAACCAGAATGGCTGTGGCTTTTCTCTGGCTTTCTTCTTTCTCCTGAGATTGCTTGGTTTTCCATGCAAATAGATTTTTAGAAGGCGTCTCTTCTAGTGCCCCCTGCTATCCTGGGTACTGCCAGAATTTGCAGCGGCACACATGTAGGCTCCTTCTGTGATCTGCTTGACATTTTGTTACTAGTCCACAGGAGAACTTGGTCTGCATGTGCTCTGCCTTCACTTCTGCTGCCTTACTGATAAAATTAGCACTATCCTCACAACAACCTCCTCCCCTCAAGATAACTTCTCCATCCCATCCTTATGTGAGTTTTCATTGAAGGTATTTTATTGTTGTTGTTGGTAGTAGTGCAAGGGAAGGATTGGCGAGGAAAATATTAACAGCAATAGTTAATCAAAGTTTATTATTAGAAAAAACCCTTTTCTTTCAGATTTCTCACTCAAGCATGCACCCTTCTAAAATCCTCCCTTCTTATCCACAGGAGTTCAGCTGTTCCCATCAGCTCCTATACTCCTCTGAGCTCTCAGACTAAAAAGATTGTTCTTCAACACGGCCTTTGCACAGAGCAGGAAAGAGGTGAACTGTTGTAGTTTAAAGAGGGGCCTGTGCAATATTTCTGAACTTCCTATTTGTCTAAAATTCCTAGTTCAGCTCTGTCTCTTATGCCCTACTATCCATGTCTCCAGCTCCTTCAGGGATGAGCATGGAAGATCTGAGTTGCTCTCTTAAGTGACTGCTCAGGCTACCTGTTAAAAATGCTGGGCATATTTGTGCTCTATCCTCTGAGCCCTGCCCTCCTGCCACAACACAAGACAGACAAGTGCCCTGTAGGTAACCAGGGTCTTGGGGAGGCTGAGAGACCTGGCTTTGTAAATATTGTTAAGTTAAACTTACTTGCACCAGAAAGTGGGCAGAACCCCCATCTGGGCAGCCTTTGGTGTTCTCCAGTCTGAGTACAGCCCGACCTGTGATATCTGGTCCTCTGCTATGGTCTGAATGTGTCCCTTCAACCCCTAAATTCCTATGTTGAAATCTTAATCCTCAAAGTGATAGTGTTAAGAGATGGGGCATTAGGGAGGCAAATAGCTATGCCGATGGAGCTCACATGAGTGGAATTGTGCCTGTATAAAAGTGGCCCCAAAAGGCTCTTATCTGGCATATGAAGACACAGTGAGCAGGTGCTGCCTGTAACTCTGAAAGAGGCACCGCAGCAGACACTGTGGGAAGTTTATGAGCTTCCCAGTCTATAGTATGCTGTTATGGCAGCCTGGATGGATGAAGACCTCTTTCACTCTGTGAAGGAAAAGGAGCAATGGGTGGATCCTTTGCCTACTTTAGTATCTCCTTCCAGGATCTCTTAAAAAGGAAGACCCATGGCCAATTCTTAGAGTAGATTGGTGATTGTCTTCCCCATGATATTTCTTTTCATCACAACTGGAACAGATGGGCAGACATTCTACCTCCCAGTACCCTGGACAATCCCAGGATGGATCCAGAATCTATGTCACATGAGCTGTGTCTAAAAGGAGCTGGAAATTGGAACTTACTTGCTCCCAGCTTTGCTGCTACCAACCATGTCATAATAGAAGTAGATTATAGAGTTTCTCATGCTCTCCGACCTGAAGCAGGTTCTGAAGACACTCTTGCCAAAGACTTGATCTCAAAGGTCATTTATGCCTTATCTCTAGTTCTTTAAGGCTTAGTTCTTCTTGTCTTACTTTCTGAGGGTGGCCAATTCTTCCCTACCTTTTTTCTCACCTAAGAATAGCATCTTTTCTTGTGCCTCTGCTGTGCTTTTCCAAGGTGTACTCCTTGAAAATTGTCTGGACTTTCAACTAATATGTGGAGTACCTTTCTCTTTCATGTATCCTAAAAAGGATCTCTTGATATTACTAAGGAGCTCATTCAAATGCTGTTCAGCATTTTGCCAGAGATACTGATGTTTCATTGATGCTTGAAACTAAATACATTTTTAAATGTCCTACTCTGCAAGCTTTTACCTGATCTCCAGGGATTAGTGTCACCTGTAAGATATAAGGCCACTATACTGATCCAATGACACTCACAATTCAGTTCCTTCTTTCTTATTCATTGTCATGTTTATGCTGAGATGATTTCTGATCAAACACAGATTTGCCAGTGGTTCCTATGGTTGTATGCTAACAGAACCCAGAATACATCTCTTTAAAGAATCTCATTTCAACAGATGAAAAATGGTGGGGGCCACAATTTAATGAAGACATATATGCCAGACATTTCCTTTTTCCCTCCTTAAAAACAAACAATTTTCCATTTCTTTTGCCTGTTAAGGTTGGTTTTCACATGAGTCCTGTTTGCAAACTCACAAGGTAGTCTGCCACTTTGTCAATGTGGCAAGTCATATTTCTGCATGTGTCTGGCTTTCCATCTTGAACAGTCAATGCCTAATAGCACATTTTACTAACAGTTTTAGTGCTGGTGATAAAATATTTCCACAATTTTTAATTGACTTGGAAGCAGTATGGCTTAGGTCAAGTTGATTTCTGGATACTCTAGGCTTGTCTGTTTGGCAATCATGGTGAAGACATATTTTTGATTCAGTGAGGTATGGCTAGGAAATGCATCTCAGGCATCCAGGGCCAGATCCCAGACAAAACATCCTTAGAAATTGGAACTGACAGACCCAACACTGAGATTCTCAAATACATTCTGGGACCCTTTCAGAGAAAAAAAATTTTACAGAAAATTTAATGATAATTAAACTTTATTACCTTGATGCAGTGAAGTACAGTTCCAAGCAACAGGGAAGACAGAACGGGAAACTCTAAGATGCTATTCTATCTATAACCAAGAACACAGTAGCTCCCAATGCCAATGTATTTAAGGCTTGGTTGCCAGTCTGTGGAGCTACTAGAAAATGGTAGAATCTTTAAGAAGTGGAGCTTAGAGGGAGGTCTTCTTGTCTTTGGGAGTATGCTCTTGAAGGGGGATGTTGGGACTTTTGTTTTTTGCCCTGGCCATGAGGTAAATGAACTTCCTCTACCATGCACTCCTGCTATGATGCACTGGGCTGCCCCAAAGTCAAAGCAATGGGGCCAAGAAATGGGACTGAAGCCTCCAAAATTGTGAGTCAAAATAAACCTTTCCTTTTTATAAGATGATCATCTCAGGCATTTTGTTAAAGTAATGGGAATCTGTCCAACACAGGCTGAAAAGACCTGAAAGTGGCTAAAAATTCAAGCTTTGAAATTATACAACTGTGTGGTAGAAATTGAGATCTATTTCTTAGATTAACTTTTCTAAGCTTTGTTGTTCAGAGAATTAACTAAGATAATGCCTATAAAGGACTTTGCATGGTTGCTAGCACACAGTAAACATTGTGTAAATGTTAAGTATTTATAATTATAATTGGTTAGGAAGAGTGTGGAATCAAACTGTCTTACAAATAATCTAATCACATGATGGAGGTTGTAGTAGAAACCTTGCATCTGCATATACACTGGCAAAGACTCAGAGTTGACTTTGGAGTTTTTAGGGGATATTTGTGAATATTTTCTAAAAATCTGATGGACTTGAATATGACAAGGATCTTTTAGTTTCTAGCATTAATGAAAGAAGATGAAAATATTATGGAGTTTGGAAACCTATGTTTGAAGGAGTTCTGACTTTTAGTAGCCACAAATTTGGACATATTACTGAACCTGGGAAATATAAGTTCTTCCTCTGTAAAATGGGGATTAAAATGATAGCAGATATAGAAAATCAAATAATGACAAATACAGTTTTGTATATTAAGAGACAATGCTGGTTATTATGGACAGGTGCAAAATGAATTAGCAAGATAGGCTTACTTAGACACACTATCCTAGAACAAAGATAGTCCATTTTCTCTGCTTCAAATAGTTTCCCTTTGAAGTTCTTAGAAGATCAGTAGAATATATTAGCAGTTATTGTTTGGAGGTTCAAATGAAGACATTAAGTTAGATGGCAAGGTAAATGCATCATTGAAGCTAAATACAATTTAGTAGAACTTGATGTGAGTCTGACTTTTGACTTTTATCATCTGTGCCAATTCATCACATTCCCACTCATGCCCTACACTGATGGTCAGAAAAGTTTTATAGAAAACATACCACTGAAGTGGGTTTTCACAAGGTTAAGGCCTTACTAAGGACTTATTATTACCTAGATATTATGTTGATTGCACAGCATTTAACTCTGACAACTCTATTGGCTAGATACCAAGGAAACAGAAGCACAGAGGCTGAAATAACACTCCTACAGTCACCCAGCTAGTGAATATTCATTCCATGCTCTTAATGCCTATGCTGTACTACTGTTTGATGTTACCTCCCCAGACCAGAGACCCGCCCCACCACTACACACTTTTATTTTGTTTTATACTTTTTCCTTTTATTAATTTGAATGTCTTTTCATGAGGGCATGGACTGTCTGCTTTGCATGTGATTTTATCTTTAGTGACTGATAAAGAACCAGCACATAGCAGGTGTTCAACAAATACTAGATGACGGTTGACAGAAGGAAAAGGCATTCCAGGCAGAGGAGATACAAAATCAGAGGTGTGAATGACACAGGGTATTCTGGACACAATGACAGTAGCTACCCATTGTTGACCACAAATCATATGCTAAACCATTTGTCAGTATATCACATACATGAATCCTCCCAAAAGTCCAGAGCAAGCCTCATTATCATTCTCATTTTATACATAAGGGTATAAAAGTTCAGACAGAGTAAATAATTTGTTAAGAATCATGTAACTAGTAAGTGGTAGATCTGGTTTCAAATGCAGGTATATACTTCCTTAACACAAGCTTATGACATGATAATGCCTCTCCATCAGTAGCTCAGGGCTGCACCTGTTAGGAATGGGTTTCTTTAGAACCCCAGGACCTCAGAAACCTTGTGGGTTATTAATAACCACATGCTCTTTACTCCATTCAGTTATACACCGCATCATAGTTTACACATGTGTGTGGTAGATACATATCAATAGTTACTTCTCTGCTGCTGGGTGCTCAAATATTTCGATTATTTTTGATGCATGAAGATAACATGAAATGTTTTTGCCAGTTTTCTAAGTTAGTATCTCATATTCAAATGTTGAAATTACTGTTGTGGTGGCCTCTGGTATGATCATTGAAATCTTTGGCGTGAGTCACTCCATGTGGGCAGGAAGTGAAGTCTCTAAAAATGAGAAACACTTCTGTTTATTCACTTTTGGGAGAGGCTAATCATCAAACAGGAAATCAGAAGTTGGCAGACACAGAGTAAAGGGTAGAAGAGAGAATTTCTGACTTTTTCATTATTTTCTTGAATCTTACAGTGTTAAGGCATGTCTGTGGCCACTCCTGGTATATGTAGGGAGATAATAATCCATGCCGAGTGGAGGCTGACAGTAAGATGGCTTAGAAGATCCCTAGTTGAAGATGAATGTGAGGAATCTTGCACATAAGCCATCATGTTCATTGGTTCTCAACCTGGGTTGAACTTGAGCCTGATCTGGGAAGCTCTAAAAACAGTGCTGATGCCTGACTCACACCATTTTGTAGACCAGTACATTTGGTGCCCATTGCAATTATCTGGGGAGTTTAAAAAGCTATTAATGTCTGACTTCCAGCCCCAGAGTTTGATTTAGTTGGTTGGTTGTAAGGTCTGTGTGTTGGAGCTTATAAAAGAAACTTTCATGATGCTAATATGCAACGAAATTTGAGAATGATTATCATAAGCCAATGAATCAGAGTCTGAGGTTAACAAGTTTAGCAGTTTTAAATTCTTCACGAAAGGATCACCAAAAAAGCTGCTTAAAGCATGGATTCTGGGCCCTGTGCCTAGATATGCTGATTTCGTAAGTCTGGAGTGGGGGCTTGTGAATTTGCATTTGTGACTGATTCCTAAGTGATACTGTGGTTGCTGGTTTTGGATCCCTAATAGGTTGCTCTCAGTGCTTATTTTCATATTCTTCCCCAATTTTTTCTCAAACTTTTGTGTAAATGTTTGAGTTTTGGCTCAATTTCACTTGGGGGATTGAAAGAAAGTTCCTATGCTTTGACCTAGGCTGGAGTATTGAAGGAGAAAATGTAACTCCTCATGAAACAGCTACAAACAATAAAAGATACATTTCCAGAGAGGGAGGATTATGAAATCTATGGCCTTCCTCCTCCTGGTCTTTTTTTTCTATTATCAGTGGAGGGTGTTAGATTTGATTTTATTAGGAGATATGATGATTTTACCTTACAGCACACATGACATTTAAGACTATAAATAAAAGTGATTGCATTTTAAAGAAAATATTTCAGACCTTATATCTCAAAGGAATTGTCTTCCTTGAAAATGTTCACATTAAAAAGATAAACACATATTGGAGACTGGGAGCACACCATTGTCTTTTGTTACTTTCTTTTTCGGAGTTGCTTTTGGAGCTTTGTTGACAGATGTTGGACTGTCTTCATGACATCTGCAGCGGCAACTCTTTTTAAAAATACTGTGTTTATAATACAAAAATACATTTTTATATTTTAAACAGACAAAAGTATGAAACTAGACTAATGCTAGTTTACATTATTAGTGATACAAGAGTAGAGAGACTTATAAATAAATTTCCATATTTTAACATCAAGATTTAAAAGTTGTTGAGATTTTTCTGTCTTATCTAGAACTTTAGAAAAGTTTTAAAAAGCAGTTATGAAAAATCATGTCATTTTACACCTTTATACATCAGTGTACATCTTTATAAACAATACATATTTTTATGTAAGTACAATGACATATTTAACAAAATGATTAATACTTTCTTAGTAACATCCGATACTGTTGGATATCACTATTTTTTTTTTCTTTCAAGTCAGAATCCAAGCAAGACCTATGTGTTGGATTCTGTAATTGTTTCTTAAGATTCTTTTCTTCTATATTGGCTCCATCCACATTTTTTTTATGACCTTATGACTTGTTGCAGCATTTAGCTAGTGATTTGTCTACAGAAACCTGCAAAAGTCACTAATTTTAGAACCATTTGCTTGACTCTTTGTGGTACCATTTGTTTTTCTGTCCCTGGATTTCCTGGAAATGAACATTTGCTTTAGATACTTCTGGCTCAACATTTTTGGCAAAAGTAATTCATAGATGATGAATACTATGGGCTCCCTATTGCATCACCTCAGGAGGCTGTCATGCCTGGTTATTAATCTCTGGATGTTGAAAGTTGGATCCCTCCACTGTAAAGATTGCCACTAACCTGTTTTCAACTGATTTCATCCCATTCATATTTGTCGCCTGAATCAATTCTGAATTCACTCAGGAGCTTGCAACTGTAGGTCTCCTTTCCAATGTGAATGAAGAATTTCTTGCTTCTTGGCATGTCAAGTAATTTTGGATTAAACCTGAGTTATTTAAAATTGTGTTATGAGACTTTGGGTATTGTTTAAATCCAATAGTGAGTGGTGATAGTTTTGTCATTCCCTGTGTCTACCCCTCCTCAGCCCCTGGCAGCCACCAGTCAGTTCTTTGATTCTATGAGTTTGACTATTTTTGGTACCTCAAATAAATGGAATTACGCAATGTTTGTCTCTTCCTGGCTAGCTTAATGTTCACTTTGCTTAATGTTCTCAAGGTTTGGTATGTTGTCACATACTGTAAAAATTTCCTTTTTTTTTTTAAAACTGAATAGTGTTCTTTTTAAAAAATATTGTCTATATTTGGACATTTAGGCGGTTTCCACATTTTTGTTATTCTCAAGAGTGCTACAACAAATACAGAGTGCTAATATTTCTTTGTGATCTTGATTTCACTTATTTTGAATAAGTGCCCAGAAGTGGTATTGCTGGATCTTGCTGTAGTTCTCTTTTTAAGTTTTTGAGGAACTTCCATAGTGTTTTCCATGGAGGCTGCACTGTTTTTCAGTGCAATGTGTAAGTTTCAACTCACTTACATCCTTGCCAGCTCTCATGCGTTGTTCTTTTGATAATAGCTATCCTGACATTGGTGAGATAACATCTGATTGTGGTGTTAAGTTGCTTTACCCTATTAGTGGTGTTGAGCATTTTATTCATGTACCCTTTGGTTCTCATAATGATTTCTTTAGAGAAATGTCTGTCAAGTGCTTAGCTCATCTTAAAATTGGGTTATTAGTCTTTTGCTTTTGCATTATAGGAGTTCCTTATATATTTTTGTTATTTACCTATTATCAAAATATGGTTTGACAATGTTTTCTTTCATTTATTTATTGCTTCCTTGCTCTTTTGTTTATTTCTTTTTCTATGTAGAAGATTTTTAGCTTGATGTATGTAAAGCACAGTTTAGTTACCTGTACTTTTTTTTTGTGGTACTGGGGATTGAACTCAGGGCCTCACACTTGCCAGGCAAGGCTCTTACCACTTGAGCCATGCTCCCAGTCCTTTTTAAGTTTTGGTTTAATTTTCAGATAGGTGTCTCATGCTTTTGCCTGAGCTGGCCACAGACCACAATCCCCTGCATTCACCTCCCAACTAACTGAGATTACAGGCATGCACCACCATGCCCAGCTTCATCTGTGCTTTTGTTATCATATCTATGAAATCATTGTCAATTCCAATGTCATGAAGCTTTTCTATTGTTTGCTTCTAGGAATTCTATAGTATTTACATTTAAGTATTTAATACTTTTAAAATTTTGTGTCTATAAAATTTTTATATACTAAATAAAATCTTATCTACTTCAGTTCAATGGTAAACCCCAAAGTTAACAAAAAACTTCCTGGGGTTGCTTTTGCAACTATCATTGCAATTCCCCTAGTACTTGGTTGCTTCCTAGGATCTCCTTAAAGCCCTCTGGCCAATACCAAAGCTCCAGAGGGCTCTGCTGTGGACTTCAGCCATACCCACCTATGGGGCCACATGATAGGAATTCTGACTGGAGGGAAAAAATGTCAACGTGGTATCATGTTGTGGTCTTTATCCCTAATTCATCTGCCAGCATTTACTTTTCAGAATCCCCCAATAGCTTTCCCATGTGTTCTGTTCAGGTTTTGTACCTGAATTCAGTGGCAGAGATAATGAAGAGTGTTCACTCCATTTTGCACAGAATCAGAAACTTGGCTTAAAATTTGGATCATAGGTGGGAAATTTTTCCCTATGGGCCAGATAGAAAATATTGTAGGCTTGTGAGTTGTATGATTTCTGTTGCAACTAAACTATGCTGTTGTATCTTGAATGCATCCATAAACAGAATACAAATTATTTAGAAAAACAGGTGGCTGGCCTTCAGGTGATAGTTTGCTAACCTCTGTTTAAGATAATGAGTGCAATGCCTAGGAGTGATGATGTCAAGCAGGGCTATGGAATGTCAGTGGAGGTGTGAACAGCTCGTCTTATTACCTTGTGATGGAAATATGATATGGATGATAACATTTGAGTTTTTCCAGTTATCTTATTGTTTCTGTTAAACACTATAATGCTTCTTCTATAACTATAGGCATTTAAATGCTAATGGCTTATTTTCTAAATTCTAGGCTAGTTATGTTGTTATACCTGTCTCACCAGTTACTACTTTGCTTTGTTATTTATAGCTATTACTTAATGAAAACTTAGTTGCCCATGTCTTTTGTGACACTGAGTTTTGACAGGGCTAAGGTGGGAGAGCTAATTGGTACATTTATCAATTACATTGAACTGGTTGCATAAGCATACCTTAGGGTGGTGCAATCTCTTTAGTGTCAGCTAAGATGATAATAAGTAGTGATAGTGCATTAATGACAGACGGCTGACATTTGTAACCACCTCATGTGGGCAGATGAGCACAATATTTGTTATTTATTATAGAAAGGGCTACAGATAACAGTTTGGAGTAAACATCATTCTCTCCCATATTGTCCCTAGGCCACATATGTTTTGACCAAAGAAAGTTAGTCATTCTGAAAGTATGGAAATAAACGTGTGGTTATTTCTCAGGCCTAGATGTTGTCCCAATGACTCCCTTTTCTTTGCCTTGTAGAAACACAAAGAATCAGTTTTCTTAGGACTCCAAAAAGCAAGGATAATTGGGAGACATGTATTGTCTTGATTTCAAGAGGAAATCTGTCAGTAGTGTTGTAACTTTCAATTTTATATTGCATACTGAAGTCTTGTCTTTCCTGTGCAAAGCCCTAGAGGCTCTGACTCCATCTGCCTAAGATTTCATATCTGGTAGGAGGTGATAGGAGGTTGCTTTCTGGAGTTTTCACTGATATGGCCAGTGAACCTCTCCCTCAACCCTATTTTCAGCAACTCTCATTGAAAAACAATGTGCTTTTCATACTCTTCTCTTTGAGAGCCTCATAGTGAGAAGGAAGAAAGGGAAATAAAAAAGGAGAAATTGGAAATCAATCTTTATTAAAAGGATGACTTAATCATGTCACATATATTTTATAATTTCATCTTCACAACCACTCAGTAAACCATGAGGGTTTTAATTTGCATGAAAGTCCAGTGATCCTTGTAGTAGAACCTCATCTACTAGTTTAGTGTTAGCAGCTTGGGTTCTGGAGTCAGACTCTCAGAATTTGAATCTTGGATTTCCTGTGTACTACTTATATTAATTGGACAGTTATTTCACTCACTTGGCCTAAATTTCCTTATAAGGAAAATGGAAAAAATAATGGTACCTATCTCACAGCAGATACAAGTTTTACCTACTGAAAAATTATTCTCCTTTGAGACTCATGGGCAGTGTTCAGGGCTGCTTCAACTAAGGATACAGGTATCCCCAGATAGGGAGAGAGATTTGGTGTGACAGATAGTCTGGATGTATAAATTTGATTTGGAGTCTTTTACTAGGTTTGAAGGGAGAAATGTGGAACAGGATGTAGGAACATGACTGACTTGTCTTCTAGAGAAAGTTTCAATAAAAAGATCATACTAAGTTCCTGGGATGAGTCCATACTGGGGCTCTAATGTGCAGTATTAAAGAGCTGTGCATATCTTAAGGTCATGCTGGGACTCAGGTTGCTTTGCTTTTCAGCCTATCAATGGACTTCATCACAAATAGATCACAAATAGATCAGATTTCTCTCTTCATGTAGCTACAGGAAAGAGGAAGATGAAAAGCAACAATTAAGGTGTTATCCAAGATAAACATATTTGGTGTCCCTTCCTCCCCAACCTGAAATCCTAAATCATTGGAATTTAGGAATAAATTTAAGGTGATAGAAATGTCTTTTTAAAAAATTTAAAATAAGCTCCTTTTAACTATACCTAAGTTTATGCCAATGAGGTGATTTTAGGTAGCCTAGGACAGGGGCTAGTTTCAGAAAGACAAAGCCTTGATAGAAGCTTGGAACTTTCTGCTCTACCCCTGACTTCTAGGGAGGTAGATATTAAGTTCAATCAACAAAGATCAGTGAATTAATTAATCATGTCTGTCTAATGAAACTTGCATGCAAGTCTATAAGGTTCTGAGAGAGAATGGCATACTTGGAAAGGACAGGTGCACCTTCTCTATACTCATCCCTTCTCTATACACATCTTCCATTTAGTTTTTCATAAGATGTCCCTTACAATAGAGAATAGTGAGTCACTTACCTGAGTTCTGTGAGTCAATCCAATAAATTATCAAACCTATGGTGAGGGAAGATTATGGGAACCTTCAGATTTGTAATTGGCTGAGTAGGATGGCCACACTCTTTGCAACTGGTGTCTGAAATGGCAATAGTTTTGTGACTTAGTGTGACTTGTGTGACTTAGTGGTGCCTGCACTAATAACAAGAGTGGTGTTATTGTTGAATTGAAATTTTGAATATCCAGTTGGTGTCAGAGAATCAGAGGACTGCTTGGTCTGAGGAAAATTCCCACATATTTGGTGTCAGAAAAAAACCTCTCAGATGGGCAAATGAGAAATATCCACAGTGGTGAGGAGCCGCATCTGTGGTTAAGACAGTGACTGTCTTTGGCCATGACATGGGTCCCTGAGTGTCTCACAGAGAACTGTGATTGCTCAGGAGAGATACTAAGAAATAAATGTCTTAAGGAAGAGAATTGTTGCTATTTGATATCACTGTAAGAAAAGTCTAAGGATCCCCAGACTGAGCCAGGAGTGATTTTGGGCTGAGTTTTCCATGATTATGCTGATTATTCTCTTTTTCATTCCATTCATTTAATTAAAAATATATTGATTTTTTTTATGTGATAAACATTTAAAATATATTAATGATAGACAGAGTCCTAGCCATAAGGTAGCTTATTATCTATCAAAGTAGAACAGACATTGGACCAATAATTGAGTAAGTGAAGAGCTGATGAGAACTAAAGACTACTTTTTAAATTTGCTGTGTTAGAAGCTCTCATGAACATGTAAAACAAATTAAATTTTATAACAAAAGAAACTTCTGCTCTTGATTCACTTACCAGCCCGGCATTTTGTTACATTTTTTCTTTCTTGAAGCCTTAATAGTCTTTCACTAATGCAACTCTCATAAAGGAGACAGAAGAGGACAGAGGTAAAGCAGTTTAAGATTGTTGCTAGAGCGTCCTGATACCCTAATAGGTCACAGTTCAACAGAACCCAGCATCCCTAGTGGAGTTTTATTACTAAACCCCTATGTTGAGTTTTATTGCTAGAAAGGTTTTCCTTCTTACAAAAATGATGATGGAGAGTCATGAAGCATAATCTGCTTTTAGGACATACAGTATATTATTAGGTGTTTATTTTGATTTCCTGTAACTAGTACAAAGGATTGTCTGTTGGAGGAGGTGCCTTTCTTTGTGATATATTCCCATATTTCATCCATTCCTAAATCTCATCCAGGATTGTTAGCTTTCATTGACTTTCTTTTCATAATTCCTAAAACGTACTATTTCTTAGGAGCAGATATTTACTCCAAACTGTAATAGTAAGTAATCACGGCATATTGCAGAAGATTGGTACAGTCTGCTGATTATCATGAGCTCTGATTTCTACAGTGTTTCAACCACCCACCAGCTATTTCCCTAGAGAAAGATGACCCCCCGTTCCAAAATGTTCTCAATCATGCAGGCATATTTGATTATTTAGCAAATCTTGAGTCTTGAATTCTTAAAATTATCAGACTTCTACACTTCTGTGGAGATATTCAAGCACATAGGACTCTCATTTTGACTGATAATTTTTTCAAGGATTTCTAGGTTTTTTCTTTCTTTTATTTTACCATTTTTACATTTACTTACATGTGTAAACATTGTTTGGGCCACCTTCCTCTTCCTCTTTCCCCCGCCCCCCCCCCGTTCCGCCCTCTTGTTCTCTGATTTTGTTGAAGAAAAAACATGAGATAACAAGAAAGACATAGCGTTTTTGCTATTTTAAGATAACGATAGCTATACAGAGAGATTCCTAGTGTTGCTTCCATGCACATGTGTATTGCATGTACATCTCTACCAGACCTCTTCACTACTTCCTAGTCCCCTTTCCATAGTGGCCTCTGCCAGTTTAAGATTACTATATTCACTCTCTACAGTGAACACATCAACCACATTCAAGTTTTAGGTTTCTTTCCTTTTTCCTATTCCTCTCATGCGTTCTCCCCTTAGCATGTGACCCATGTCCAATAATATTACCCCATTTTTGGGGGTGTGACCCATGTTCAAGGATATTGTTGCATTTATTTTAAGTCTATTATCTGCATATGAGGGAGAACATGCAATTTTTGGCCTTCTGAGCCTGGCTAACTTCCCTTAAGATGAAGTTCTCCAGTTCAATCCATTTACTTGTGAATGACAAAATTTTATTCTTCTTTGTGGCTGAATAAAATTCCACTATGTGTAAATATCACATTTTCTTAATCCATTTGTTGGTAGTGGGGCATCTTGGCTGTTTCCATACTTGGCTAATGTGAATAGTGCTACAATAAACATGGGTGTGCAGGTGCCTTTGGAATAAACTGAGTCGCATTCCTTTGGGTATATCCCTAAGAGTGGCATTGCTGGATCATATGGCAGATCTATGTTTAGTTTTTTTTAAGAATCCTCCATATTGTTTTCCAAAGTGGTTGTATTAACTTACATTCCCACCAGCAGTGTATGAGGGTTCCTTTTTCCTTCATCCTCGCCAACATTTGTTGATGGTGGTGTTCTTGATGATAGCTATTGTGGTTTTGATTTGCATTTTCTTTATGGCCAGGGATGGTGAGCAGTTTTTCAAGTTCTGCTTAGTTCAGTTGACCACTTCTTTATTGGTTCATTAATTTTTGGGGAGTTTAGTTTTTTGAGCTCTCTGTATATTTAGTTAGTCCTTTGTCTGATGTATAGCTAGCAAATATTTTCTTCCACGCTGTGGGTGATCTCTTCTATTTAGAGACCATTTGTTTTCTTTTGCAGAAGCATTTTAATTTCATGTAGCCCCATTTGTCCATCCTTTCTTTTAGTTGCTAGGCTGCTAGAGTTCTACTGAGGAAGTCTTTGCTTATTCCTATTGCTTCCAGAGTATTCCCTGCTCTTCTGTGTACTGACTGCAAGTTTTCGGGTCTGATATTAAGGTCCTTAATCCACTTTGAGTTGATACTAGTACAGGGTGATAGGCATGGATCTAGTTTCATTTTTCTGTAGGCAGATAACCACTTTTCCCAGTAACATTTGTTGAAGAGGCTGTCTTTTCTTCATTGTATGGTTTTGGCACCTTTTGTCTTATGATTTTGTTAAAATTAGGAGAACAGGACTGTTCAGCTAATTCTCAGTTTGATACAAAACATAAGTGGATCAGCCCTTTATGTCTAAGGTTGAAGACTGTACATACCTTGCCTTCACTCAAAGAAACTAGTTTCTCTTCCCTTCGAATGCAGTTTCAAGCTGTTGGATTCTGCACCTGTAGCAATTTTTGGCTTCTTTTCAAGAAAAACACAGGGAATTACAAATTACAGTTACGTGCCTTGCAAAAAAAGTTTAACAACATGGCCTCATGTAGTCTTTGCATTAAACATATCAGAAATTAAAGAAAATGAAGATAAATTATGTAGTAAATATTAAAATTCACTTGTGCTCAGCATGTATGGAGGTAGGAGTTGTACAGTCTTTTGCTTAATGTTTCTGTGGCCCAGATAAGCTTGCTTTTAGTTATTTCTTAATTCTTTCTAGAATCCTTATACTATGCACTGGGAACAACAGGGTTCTATTTATTTAAAATTGAATTAAATAATATTAAAGCAAAGTCTTTGCAAATAATTCAGACAGGGTTCCCATCTATCAACAGAGCTAATTGAGAGCTAATTGTCCAGTGTGGTGGTGCAGCCGGCTGTGGGTGGGACATGGATTTACATCATTGATAGCCAACTTTCTAGTGTCCACCTAGACTTGGGACTCCCAATTGCATTGAATGTTTACACTCACATGACACTAGTTGTATTTGTGTCAACTAATTACCACTGATTAGATGAAAAAGAAGTTAGTATGGCATGTCACCTAACAAATGTAGAAATAATGTAATGCTAGAAAACTGCTATCTTGCAACCTCCAGTAAGATAATATTAACAGATGTTAAAACTGGTGGGGAACAGGAAATTCACATGGTCTTCAAGCATCAAACCATAGATTAATATTTACAAACAAACAAAAAATGCCCCTCTGCAATGGAGATTCTGCCTTTAATTGTCTAAACCGGATGACCAAACTTAGCTTCTCTAGTATGGGTTAGCTGGCATTATGTGCCCCCAATTCAATGCAATAAGGAGTACAAAGAATTTATACAAAAGTATTCTTGCAAAATGTTTTAATTGAATTGACTGAAGCATCAGTCAGACCGTGCATTGGATGGGATATTATACAAGACCATTTTCCTAGCCTCATCTGAAAAATCAATGCTATAAAAACAAAAATAGATGAAAGGACTATTTTATATTAAAAGAAAATAAATAAAATGTAACCAAAGGTATTTCTAGAGTCTTGTTTAGCTCCAAAGCCAAGCTTTTAAACATATCTATAGGACAATTGGTGAACTTTAAATACATCCGTTTTTTTGTTCATTGATGTTAATTTTAGTAATCATGAGAGTCATATTATGGTTATCTCTCAAAGTCCATAGTTGCACAGTAAGGTTCACCATGGTTCACCATTGGTGTCATACATGGGTTTAGAAAAATGTGTAATGACATGTATCCATCATTAGATATCTTACAAAATACTTCTACTACCCTAAAATTCCTTTGTGTGTGTCTATTCATCCTTCCTTGCCCTATCCCCTGGCAACCACTGATAGTTTATTGTCTCCATAGTTTTACCTTTTCTAGAATGGCAATTGTTGGAATCATACAGTATGTGCCTCAGATTCATTTACTAATATTTATTTAAGTTTTCTCCATGTCTTTTCATGACTTCACAACTCATTTCTCTGTAGTGTTGAATAATAATCCATTCTCTTACCACACTTTGTTTATCCATTTACCTGGTGAAGGACATTTTGGATGCTTCTAGGTTTTAGCTCTTCTGGATTCATGGTCTGCTTAGCCTTTTTTTTTGGCCTTAGCTTCTCTAGTAGTGGGTTAGCTGGCAGCTCAGTTAGTAGCTGGGTTAGTAATTATGGTTTAATCATTCTGTTATTAGAAGGCAACATTTTCAAAGATTCAAAGGGTAGCAACAATAACAAAAAAGAATCAGTGTGGTTAAGGTGGGTTCCTATGGGCATCAAATAATAATATGATACCTGGAAATGTGTATTTATAAGTGGATATGAATTCATCACACTCCAAGTAAGAAAGGTTAATATTAAGTGTATCAAAGGTAGTTGTTATATAAAAATAAGCTTATATGTACTTGGATACCTTTTAAATTACTGAATTTTACAATAAGGGGTATTGTTGGATGTGACTCTTTTACTTCTATAGCTAGACGTATTTTAATAAGGTGCAGATATACTTTTGCCTGTGTAAGCAGGAAAGAAATTCGGTATAAAGCAGGAACTCTACCAAGAGTAGGAGGTACTGATTAGCATCTGCTGTCATATGAAATAACTTAGTGAATTGGGTACAAAAGTTATTCAAATCTATTGGTCAAGATAGAAACTTCAAATGTTTTGTTTCCAGTAAAATAAATTAATTTAATCTCCTAAGGAGGTTAGCTCTATATATAGAGATTAAACCTTAGATGGCTCCAATAACTAAACAACAGCAACAAAAATCTAGCAAGAAATATACACTTTTAAATGTCAATAGACTAGGTCCATATATCATAGTGACAGGACAATAGGTTAGGGATTAGGACATCCAAAACTTAAAAAAATGCACCAATTTCAGAAAAGGCTTAAAACTTAGATATTTATTATGTAAAGGGATTCATGTGATTATTCTTAGTGTCACCCACTTGAATCACCATTGTAAAGGTTTAACAATAATATAATAACTATTATAATCACACCAAGGTCCCAACCCAAAGTCACTTAACCTTCAACTCAGAATCTGCAGACTTGACTGGTATGAGATTTATTTTTCCTTTGAATTTGGTAAAGATTGATAAAGCTGTAAGAATTCCTAAAAGAGGAGCGATAATAATATGTCAAAATAAGGGTAAGAATAAAAACGTTTTTTAGAATTTTGATAACTAGCTTTAATATAAAAGTATTGTTAGTTTCACAATTACTGTACTTGCAAATGGTTTGCTGTTATAGATGCTTGATATATTAAAAGAGTCAAATACACTAAATTGGCAATTACATTTAAATTATTTAAGGAAATTTAACCAAATTTATAGTCAATGTTTAAATGCCCAATAAAATTGGTTTAGAAAGTCTTTATAATCAGATAGTTTAACAAATTGAACACTAAACTAAATATTATAGTAGTATAATAGTCCTTTCCTTGAATAAAAACCTTGGGTCATAATCCTGCTTGGTTTTTTGAAAAGGAGATTTAAAATTTAAAACCAATATTCTCTCACATATAAGACTTTAACTTGCCTTTCCCCCTGCCTTTGAGAAGCTGCAACAGTGATTCTCAACCAGCATTATGACTCACCACGCTGTTCTCCATCATCGTGTCTACCACTAGCCCTTGGTTATGTATATTTCAGTCATGGCTGACTTGGAGGCAGAGGAGAAGGAGCATAGGGAATGAGCTGGCTGTGTAGAACCAGAATTAGGTTTTAACTGAATATTAGATTTGTAGAAGTCCACCGTTGTGCTTTGTTCACAGGGTCTTGGATAATGGCCTGAAGAACTAAAAAATGAGGCACGAACCGATGCTATTGAAATATTGGCCATAAGACACCTCCAAAAAGGAGAACTATAGACCAATCTCCTTAATGAACATTGACGCAAAAATTCTCAACAAAATAATGGCAAACCGAATTCAACAACACATCAAAAAGATTATTCACCATTACCAAGTAGGCTTCATCCCAGGGATGCAGGGGTGGTTCAACATACAAAAATCAATAAACGTAATAAACCACATTAACAGAAGCAAAGACAAAAACCACTTGATCATCTCAATAGATGCAGAAAAAGCCTTTGATAAGATCCAACACCATTTCATGATAAAAGCTCTAAGAAAACTAGGAATAGAAGGAAAGTACCTCAACATTATAAAAGCTATATATGACAAACCTACAGCCAGCATTATACTTAACAGAGAAAAACTGAAACCATCCCCTCTAAAATCAGGAACCAGACAAGGATGCCCACTATCTCCACTTCTATTCAACATAGTACTGGAATTCCTAGCCAGAGCAATTAGGCAAGAAGAAGGAATAAAAGGAATACAAATAGGTAAAGAAACTGTCAAACTATCCTTATTTGCAGACGACATGATCCTATACCTTAAAGACCCAAAAAACTCTACTCAGAAGCTTCTAGACATCATAAATAGCTATAGCAAGGTAGCAGGATATAAAATCAACATAGAAAAATCATTAGCATTTCTATACACTAACAATGAGCAAACTGAAAAACAATGTATCAAAACAATTCCATTTACAATAGCCTCAAAAAAAATCAAATACCTAGGTGTAAACCTAACAAAAGATGTGAATGACCTCTACAAGGAAAACTATAAACTTCTGAAGAAAGAGATTGAGGAAGACTATAGAAAGTGGAGAGATCTCCCATGCTCATGGATTGGTAGAATCAACATAGTAAAAATGTCGATACTCCCAAAAGTAATCTACATGTTTAATGCAATTCCCATCAAAATTCCAATGACATTCATTAAAGAGATTGAAAAATCTACTGTTAAATTTATAAGGAAACACAAGAGGCCACGAATAGCCAAGGCAATACTCAGTCAAAAGAACAATGCTGGAGGTATCACGATACCTGACTTCAAACTATATTACAAAGAAATAACGATAAAAACCGCATGGTACTGGCACAAAAACAGACATGAAGACCAGTGGAACAGAACAGAGGACCCAGATATGAAGCCACACAACTATAACCAACTTGTCTTTGACAAAGGAGCTAAAAACTGCTTGGAAAACTGGTTAGCAGTCTGCAAAAAACTGAAACTAGATCCATGTATATCACCCTATACCAAGATTAACTCAAAATGGATCAAGGATCTTAATATCAGACCATAAACTCTAAAGTTGATACAGGAAAGAGTAGGAACTACTCTGGAGTTAGTAGGTATAGGTAAGAACTTTCTCAACAAAACCCCAGCAGCATAGCAACTAACAGATAGCATAGATAAATGGGACCTCATAAAACTAAAAAGCTTCTGCTCAACAAAAGAAATGGTCTCTAAACTGAAGAGAACACCCACAGAGTGGGAGAAAATGTTTGCCAGCTACACATCAGACAAAGGACTGATAACCAGAATATATAGGGAACTTAAAAAACTAAATTCTCCCAAAACTAATGAACCAATAAAGAAATGGGCAAGTGAACTAAACAGAACTTTCTCAAAAGAAGAAATTCAAATGGCCAAAAAACACATGAAAAAATGCTCACCATCTCTAGCAATAAAGGAAATGCAAATTAAAACCACACTAAGATTCCACCTCACCCCTGTTAGAATAGCCATCATTAGCAACACCACCAACAACAGGTGTTGCGAGGATGCGGTGGAAAAGGAACCCTCTTACACTGTTGGTGGGAATGTAAACTAGTACAACCACTCTGGAAAAAAATTTGGAGGCTGCTTAAAAAGCTAGACATTGATCTACCATTTGATCCAGCAATACCACTCCTGGGGATATACCCAAAAGACTGTGACACAGGTTACTCCAGAGGCACCTGCACACCCATGTTTATTGCGGCACTATTCACAATAGCCAAGTTATGGAAACAGCCAAGATGCCCCACCACTGACGAATAGATTAAGAAAGTGTGGTATCTATACACAATGGAATTTTATGCAGCCATGAAGAAGAACGAAATGTTATCAATCGCTGGTAAATGGATGGAATTGGAGAACATCATTCTGAGTGAGGTTAGCCTGGCCCAAAAGACCAAAAATCATATGTTCTCCCTCATATGAGGACATTAGATCAAGGGCAAACACAACAAGGGGATTGGACTTTGAGCACAGGATAAAAGCTTTAGCACACAAGGGAGGGGTGAGGATAGGAAAGACACCTAAAAAATTAGCTAGCATTTGTTGCCCTTAATGCAGAGAAGCTAAAGCAGATACCTTAAAAGCAACTGAGGCCAATAGGAAAAGGGGACCAGGAACTAGAGAAAAGGTTAGATCAAAAAGAATTAACCTAGAAGGTAACACCCACTCACAGGAAATCAATGTGAGTCAACTCCCTGTATAGTTATCCTTATCTCAACCAGCAAAAAACCTTGATCCTTCCTATTATTGCTTATACTCTCTCTACAACAAAATTAGAAATAAGGGCAAAATAGTTTTTGCTGGGTATTGAGGGGTTGGGGGTGAGAGGGAGGGAGCAGAGTGGGTGGTAAGGGGTAGGGGGGAGAAATGACTCAAGCCTTGTATGCACATATGAATAATAAAACAATAAAAAAGAGAGAAATATACCCTAAGTAGTGGCTATCAGAATTTTTATTGATGACTATAACAATAGTGAAAGAAAATTATTTTCAGGGTTTATTTCTTTCAAATTCTATCAGGTACTGTTTCCAAGCAGATGGATTAAAAAATGAGCTGTGGTTTCTCAATGACACCACTTTTTCCTGGCATTATTGTTTTTGATCCTATTTCCCAGACCCAGTGCAAGTGTGTTAGGATTTAATTTCTGTAGATCAAATACATACACCTAAAGCCTGCAATTAAATGTGCTCATTTATATACACTCTCCAAAATGGAGATTTTCTTATGTGTCAAATTGACCACCTCAAATCATAGCTGAACTTATTTGCTTTTGGTTTTGGTAACCTATGTATTTTTTCAGTACTGCCCAATCCTTAAGAAACACCATTCACACTATATTGTGAACACTGTGAGTCTTGATTTAGGTCATAATAAGATGGAGGGCAGTGAACTCCCTAAAGGGAGGAATTCTGTCTCACTCATTTAGCACAGTACTTGATGTAAAATTCAAGAAATGTGTAGTTGTTGTATTGAGTGGAGTTTGTATTCATCACACAGGAACATATAATAACAGGGGACATTTTCCACTTAGTTGTTATGTCAGTTCAGATCCATCTAGAGAAATCTCAAAACAAAAATCACAGCCAAAGTGAGCTGTATGAGTGCATGGGCGTTTTTGAAGATTTTGGTTGAGCACCCATAGTGGAAGCATTCATTCATGATGTTGAATGGAAAAAGCTTGCCATATTCCATGTAAGGGAGGAAAAGTATATTTTAGAAAGAATATTATAGTAAAGGAGAGTCAAAACTGAATTTGAATCATGGAAATTTTGCAATCTCAGGTTTATTATATTACACACCTTGATGATGGGAATTTTATATTTAAAACAAATAAACTTTGAAAAAAAAAAGAAATATTGGCCATAGATATTTGTTGTTTTATCCTGTTTTATCACTCACCAGGGGTGGTGAGCTCTTCCTTCTCTATCTCACCTGTGTGCTTTATGTAAGGCTACTACTATATATCTCTACTGAGGTGAGTGTGTATCAGAGTTGTATACCTTCTCAGTTACATAAACTCATTGAAAGAGAACCATGACTCAAACAAGTTTAGAGTTTATGTACAATGAAGCTGGAGAAGAACTCCATTTTCCACTTGGTCTTGATGATTAGAAAGCATGGTCCTGGTGGTAACAGTGTCTGTCCCATGAAAGAGTCGATGGGGCAGAATGGTAGAATGAGTTGAATGGTAGAATGAGGGTGATGCTTGGAGAAAAGTGAGATAGGGAAGTGAGATACTGACAGCATTTGAGTCTCTAGTCCTCGCTCCTAAAGTCTCAGGAGCTGTCTTAGTTTTCAGAGCACTTATTCCAGTTCAAGGGATAGCCTCCATTTTTTTCGTTGTAATTTGTGATAATGGATCTAGACTTTGTGGACTTTATTTCTTCTTTGGAAACTGGCTTGATGTTATGCTTTGAAAGTAAGTGGTTCTTGAAGGAGTTGGTAAGATTGGAGAAACAGAGGGGCTTTTTCTCCTCTGTTTTTTCTTCTTGTCTCTCAAATAATAGCATAAGGAAGATACTCTTGTTATTCCCATTGTGCACATGGGAAAGGAAATCTGAGAACAAGGAGTAATTTGCCCATATTCACAGTAGTGAATGGTGAAGAATTCTTTAAACCAAATAAGCATTTGGCATCATGCTTGAATTTTTGCCATCAAACTGTTCTATTTCCATGGGCAATGCATTGTTATTAGGACTGTTTTAATGACTGAAACTCTATGATATTGTCCATTGATTCCTGTATTGATCATTTTGTCACTGCTATAACCAAATACCTGAAGCTATCCCCAGTGGCCAATATTCCATGACCCACTGTCCTTCATGTGTAAACCAAAGGGCAAGGATGCCTGAGTTCAGTAGCTATTGTCAAACTTTATTTGGCTTGCCATTACATGGGTTTGGTACATCCTTGTGGTCAATGTTACCAAGAAATCAGATATCTGATTGCTATACATGGTATAACTTATGTTGCGTAGACCTCAGAAGACTTTTTTTTTCTTTTCAATCAGTCATATTGTGAAAAGATTGAGACTATCTGAGTTTGTCATCTATGGGGGAGGGATGCCCATGTTGGGAGCTGTTTGACAGTAGTGCCAAACACAGCAAAATAATTCATGGATTGTTGTGCACACATGAGTTTTCCTTTCCCCACCACATGTGGACGAGGACAATAAACCCAAAGTGAGTGGCACTGCTAGCACAGCTGCCGCTTGACTAAGGAAGACCATGTGATTGTTCTGCCAGGTTGTGGAGTCAGATCTAAGGAACAAAGTGAACATTAACTATTCCTCCCTCCAAATATTCTCAGAGGCTAAGGTCTCTCCTCCTTAGGGACTAGAGCTGTTTTTTATTCTGTACAGTTACATAACTTGTCCTAAGCTAAAAGTCACATCTCCCTTTCCCCAGCCTGAGGGGCAGAGGCACCTTGATGGAACTTATAATGACTTAAGATGCCTCTATTACTGTCACAGAATAGGGGCTCTGTAGGGATGCTATAGGACTTACAGATTCTTTATGTGATTGAGTTAGTCATACTCAATAACTAAAACCACCCAGGCACTAGTGGCTTGAACCTGTAATCCTCAGGAGGCAAGAGATCAGGGACATTGTGTTTTGAAGCCAACTCCAGACAAATGGCTGAGTGACCCTATCTCAGAAATACTCAACACAAAAAAGGGCTGGTGGAGCAGCTCGGATAGTAGAATACCTGCCTAACAAGTGTGAAGCCCTGAATTCAAACCCCAGTACCACTACCGTACACACACAAAACCAAACATACCAAAAACTGAACCCAGGTAGAGTTCAAACAACAGATTGGAGTTTCCCATGCCCTCTCCTCATCTAATTGCCACCCTAAGATGAAAATGTTCAGGCCTTCCAGACCTAAGAGACACTGGGGAGAATAGAGGATAGGGTGAGTGTTGTCAGATTGTCAGAATTACATATATGGAGAGCTGGTCTCTTCATTCTGCTCCCTGCTTTCTCTAACCTGATTTCCTGCAAGGAATAATTCCAAAGGGCATGTTCCCTTGTCCATAACAGCTGCTCTTACTGCCCTTTCTGTCTGAATAAGTTGCTTTGTCCACAATGCTGAGAAAACATTTTATTTACAGTTCTTTTTTAGCCAAGTTTTTAAATATCCACTCTATCTCTTGATAATGTGAACAAACCTTGGGATAAGGGTATGAAATGTCTATTGAATTTTATGTCCACTTGCCCACTGTTTACTTTTTGCTGTTAGTAGCATGACACTGTCTTATTGAAAGCAGCCTGCTGCATCAAATTAAAAAGTTTCTGCACATCAAAAGAAACAGCTACCAGAATTGAGAGACAACCCACAGAACAGGAGAAAATCTTCACCAGCTAAGTATTCAACAGATAAGGGATCAATATTCAGAATGTACAAAGACTTCAAAAAACTGTATAGCTATCCTTATCTCAACCAGCAAAACCCCTTGTTCCTTCCTATTATTGCTTATACTCTCTCTACAACAAAATTAGAGATAAGGGCAAAATAGTTTCTGCTGGGTATTGAGGGGTGGGAGCGGGAGGGGGTGGAGTGGGTGGTAAGGGAGGGGGTGGGGGCAGGGGGGAGAAATGAACCAAGCCTTGTGTGCACATATGAATAATAAAAGAAAAATGAAAAAAAAAAAACAATTTAACACCCAAAAAAAAAAAAAAAGGTATTAGGAATATTTTTTGGGAAAAAAGTTAAAGGAAATAAAAAGTGCTATTAAATAAAAAAGGATTTTATAAAAAAAAAAAAACTAAACAGCACTAGAATGAACAATCCAATTAAGATGGGCAAATGAACTGAATACAGTTTTCAGAAGAAGAAAATTCCAGTATGAATTGCTAATACATGAAGCAATGTTCTACATCCTTACCTATAAAGGAAATGCAAATCAAAACTACACTGAGACTCCATCTCATCCCTGTCAGGTTAGCCATCATTAAGAAAACAGCAAATGCTGGTGAGCATGCAGGGGAAAAGAAACCCTCACACACTGTTGGTTGGGACTGTAAACTAGTGGAACCACTGTGGAAATTGGTATGAAAGTTCCTCAAATTAAAAATAGAACTACCTTATGATCACAGCACACCACACTTGGGTATATATCCAAAGAAATGTAAATTAAGATATGAGAGAGACACCTGTATACCCATGCTTATTGTAGCTCTCTTCACAATATCCAAACTATGGAATCAGTGTCCAAGAACTGATGAATGGATAAAGAAAATATGATATATATGTTATATATATGCATATATATATATAATTTATGCACACACATATACTATGGAATATTATTCAACCATAAAGAAAAATGAAATTGTCATTTGTGGGAAGATGGATGGAACTGAAGATCATCGTGTTGAGCTAGATAATCCAAGCTCTATAGGCCAAATATCATATGTTCTCACTCATTTGTAAAACCTAGACCTAAAATGACAATAATAGGACATGAATGTATACAGGGGACTGTCTTGGGGGATTAGTGGGGCAGGGGGAGGAAAGGATACTGAGGAAAAAAAAGGATAGAAGTATGCTGTATATATACACATATGAAAACAGCATAATGAAACCAACCAAACACTGTTTGAAAGAGGTAGAAGAGGAGAAATGGGAATATAATGAAGGGAGTGAGCTTGTTCAAGGAATACTGTATGCATGGATAGAATGCTCAAAATGAAGTTCCTTTTTATTAATGTGTGATAAGTCAAAAATTAAAAGAATTTAAAAAAGAATGTAAACTGAAATAAAACCTTATTAATCTCACTCCCCCAAAAAAGAAAAAATAAGAAAACAGTCCTAAATGTTCAAAAACCTCGTGTAATGTGTTCTCCAGTGCTAGTACTGTGAGGCTGACACTGGAGTAACTATCAGTGGCTTTTAAACACTGAGAGATTCTACCAGAATATTGATACTTTCTCTGTCAGGGGTAGCTGGATGCCTTGATCTGTGTACCCTCACTGGAATATAAGACTTCAGATCCTTCTGGGAACAGAGAGAACTTGGGTTCATCTCTAGTCTTCCTTCTCACTAAAAGGCTTTCAAATCAGGGTACAGGGGTGCAGAGTCAGGCAGCGAGAGTTCTAATGGATCAGCTGGCTCTGAGGAACCAAGCTGCTGCTTCCTCCAGTAGGATGGCAGTGATCTCCATGGAGGAAGCTGGTTCTATGGAGGCACTTTCTGTTTCATTGGCTTTGGGGGAAGTCTCTGTGGGTGGCCATAACACAGTCATTGAATGAGAAATGCAAGGTAGAAAGCCTGATCCTGGAACATGATTCTGTCTGCACAGGTTGGCAGCATGAGGTTAAGGGTAAGCTGCAGTGCCATTTATCTCCTAAGAGCATAAGCCTTCTCACTCGCTCATTATACACACGCCGATTTCCTAGCCTCTGAGTCCACAAGGCATCATGACAAGTCCAGATAAGAGCTACATGTAAAGTAGGTACCTTTTGTAGCAAGCAGCAAATTACCCTCCCTCCTGTGTGGAGCTTGTACTTACCCACTGGTCACACTGTGGTCACTGTGTGGACTTACTTAATTGCCTGGGTGGTTATGATCTTTTGACACAGTCAGACCTTGCAATTTAGCACGCTCAGCAGAAGTGTGTGAGGCATCAGGACCCTCCTGACATTACTATGTCCATATTTTAAGAATGCTGTAATTGTTTATAATTGAAAATGTCAAATTTTAAAGGGCTTTTTGTATGATGAATATCGAGAGTGAATGTTTGTGGGACTGTCCCTAGATTCCAGGTATGAAGAGCGGCAGCCACACTGATAGGAAAAGTAGAGCAGATAAGAGACACTGTACTGAGGAAATCTATTATTTTTTCTCTGTTCTCTTACTTCCATTCCCACCCACCTGGGGATGGCAAAAGTAGAAAGAATACCTGGATTTTTCTTTTTTTATGTCTAAGAAGCAGAAACACATTATTACAGCTACTTGGACTATTACAATGTTGCCTGGCTAACTTTATTCTAGATTACTGCATGTAAACTCTGGTTTAATGTCTTTAAGCACATCTTTCAAGCACTCTTTATTTTAAAACATTTTTATTAGCATATGTTAGTTATACAGAAGGTTTCATCACGACATTTCCATATACGCTTATAATGTACCTTGGTGTTAGGTTTATCCATCCTTTTTCCTCATTCCCCTTCCCCTAATTAAAATTTCAACAGGTTACATTGTTCCACCGTCATACAAGTATATAAAGTTCATCAACCATATTCACCCTTCTTTTCTCTCTCTATTCACCACCCCGGTCCACTAGACCCATCCCCCTAACAGGACCTTTTTTACATTTCTGTCCTTCATTATTTAAGCGATGTTCATTGTTCAGAGGGGTTTCATCATGGTATTTTGCCCTGAATATGTTGCCATATCACTCTTCCTTACCTTTTCCCCAACCCCTGTAACAGCTTTCAGTGCATTTCATTATGCCTTTTTCCTACAGAGATGCAATGTACTTCAATATTATTCACTCTCTCTTCCTCTTCCTCCTGCCCCTTCCCTAGTCCTCATAGACAGTCCCACTATTGCAAACATTTTATACATAGTGTGTGTGTGTGTGTGTGTGTGTGGTCATGTTTGTATTTGTGTATATGTTTATCTTTTGGATCTATCTTCCACTATGAGAGAAAACATGTGACCTTTGTCTTTCTGAACCTGGTTTACCATTCATCAGTTGTAGGGTATCTGGGCTGTTTTCATAGCTTGACTATTTCAGTCACTCTTTTGTCTGTTGACTCCTGCTGCTTTAAAGGAAAGTGTCAAACTCCCAATCTCAACATTGCTAAGTCCTGTACCAGACCAATCATATCTCTGGTTGCTCCTCTTTAAAAGTAGCAAGGTAGAACCACCTGTTGTCCATGAAAGATTTCTGTGTTAGCTTCTTTATTCATGACATTATCTAGAACCTAATTGCACACTCACTGTCTTCCTACTGCTCTTTACCCTTTTAGGGCTAGCACATGCTTTGCATACTTCATGATCATTCCTCTAACTAACAAGAGCTCACCTTCCTGTTGTCCTCCTATCTGGCACTTCGCCTACTTTCTGACTATTTCCACTTAACAACTAGATTGCAAATTTCCTGTGGGCGCATATTCTACTTACCACATGGATTAACTCAGTATGTATTCAATGATAGATGTATGGCATTTTTTTCCCCTTTTCAATAATATTTGAAGAGTTTCAGATGAAATGATCATATTTGTTTATTGGTGATGTTACTTCCATTTAAAAACAAGAACACATTCCATCTCAGCTGTTTTATGAGTATCTTAGGACGATGTCTGAACTTTCATTTAGGGAGTTTTAGTATTAGTAATTCCTCCTATGATAGCCTTCTAATAGCATCTTAAATTTCTTCCACATATCATCTCTGAAAACTACGTCTCAGACTTAGTTCTGATGAACCGGGACTACCTGTTCCTTAATAGCTTAATTAGTACTGTCATACTTATTGTTTCTTCGGAAGTGACTCTCAAAACCAATGGGTGTAGCTAAAAGGAAAGGAGATGAACAGTGGGAAGAACTCCAAAACTGACTTGGATGTACACTAAATTTAGAGTGAACACTGCAATAGCTACACGAGTAGTGAGTGTCACACTATGCAATAACCCTGTCTGATTGATTGCTTTGGCTGAACAATATTTTGGAAAAACATGTTCAGCATAAATTGCCTACATGCATTTTCTCCACTAAGTATAAAGAATAATTATTTCTTCTTTTGTCAAGATTAGGTACCCTCAAGTATTTATTTTAGAGAGAGAAAAATAGCTTGGTTATTGAGTTCAGATTTGCCTGATTTCTCAGCAGCCCCGACAGTCCTATTTTTATGATTTTTCAAAGCTCTAATGTCTTCAGGACAATAGTAAAAAATACAAACTGTGCATCATCAGCACAATGAAAATATTTATAGACCCTTTTCCCTGCACTAGAGAGAAGAAAAGCAGGCTATCTGTAGAGATTTAGATTTACTAAAGTGGATCTGGGGAGTGGAGTGGCAAAGGAAAAACATCCTGTGAGTTATGATATCTCAGGAAAGAGGAGGAGGCACCAATGCACAGTGTGGAGCAGGTGGAGTAAAGATGGCGTAGTACCTGGGCAATGCCATTTCTGCTAGAATGATCAGAAGAGGATGAATTGGATAAAACCAACTCATTCCTGCTCAAGTGCTATAGCACCAATCCCAGTACATTAGTACAAATTAAATGAAATGTTAAAACTCAGCTTTTTTTATATGAATGCCACCATTTATATAAATGCCCCTGACTCTGGAATGCCAAAATATTTAGCAATGATTAAGTATGGGTACCGAACAGTCAGGACCCTGTCACGTGCTGGAGCAGGTCCCAGAGCCCCTTTATTCAGCCAGGTATTAAGCCTTTAGTTCTGGCATCCTAGGGATGTCAAGATGGTTCCAGGGAAGAATGACGATGAGGGAAGGGGGACACTTAGGGAGCAAAGGACAGGGACAGTGCCTATACTAATGCATATGGGCTTTATTCTACATATTATAAAGCAATGTGACTTTTTTAGTAAGTACTCACTCATTAGTTCTGAATCCAAAATTCTGTCTCCAGGCTTTTCCTTAGATGAAATAAGTCCAAATATTGAAAAAGCCATGTGCAGTACTCTGATAGGTCATAGATAATGGGACAACTAGGAATAGCCTGAATATACCATAGGGAACTGTTTATGTAAGTTTTATGTATTTAATCAATAGAACCATTATGCACATATTAAAATGGTGGCTCTGAAGGTTTTGTGATAACACATAAATATGGTAACACATTGTTGAGTTACAGCACTGTCTAAGCAGTATTTATTTAAATGTGCATTATGTTTAAAAAGAGCCTTAGTACCTCTGTTCCCTTTACTTTTTATTTCTTTTTTTTGGTGGCACTGTGGTTTGAATCAGGTCTTTGTGCTTGCTAGGCAGGTGTTCTACCACTTGAGCCATGCTTCCAGCCCTTTTTGCTCTGTTTATTTTGGAGATAGGGTCTTGCTTCTTTGCCCAGGGCAGCCTAGACTGTGATCCTCTTACCTCTGCCCTTGAAGTAGCTGGGATGATAGGTGCATGCCCCCAAGCCTAGTTATTGATTGTAATGGGATCTTGCTAACTTTTTGCCTAAATTGGCCTAGAACCACAGCCCTCTCAATCTCAACTTCAGTTAGGACTATAGGTATGAACCGTCAGCACCTGGCTATGTGTTGTGTTAATAATAAACAATATAAATAGAAAAAAAGAGTAAGAAAAACAATCAAACCCAAATGTAAGCCCACTTTCCTTCTTTTCAAATAGTCATGACCTATAATTTATTCATCATAGTTAGGGTAGGGTCTCTGCCCTGGCCCTTAATTTTGAACAAAAACTATGTTTGGAGTCAAGGTCTCCAGAGAAACAGAGCTATACCTAAGAAATTTATGTTAAGGAATTTGCTCAAGCAATTGTGATGCCAGTAATTTGAAACCTTGGACAGGGTAGCAGACTGGAAATTCAGGTGGGGATAAATGTATTTTTGAGGCAGAATTTCTTTCTCTTCAGAATATGTGAGGTTTTGCCCAGTCCTTCAACTGGCTAGGTGAGGCCCATGTATGTTATCTATGGTGATTGCCCTTAATTAAAGTCAACTGATTATAGATGCTAACCACATTTTACAGAATACTTTTCAGCAATACTTAGATTAGTGTTTGCTTAAATACCCCATGGTACTATAACCTAACTAAATTGATACATAAAACTAATAATCCCATGCACTGATTACTTCCTATATATTAGATTCCTCTGCTTCTATTTCTGGCACCAAGTAACAAATGGAACTGTTGGGGGTTAGGATTAAATTATGTTATTCAATTCTGTACATAGTTGCTATCACTATAACTAAAGATAAATTATTTCTTTATTTGAAATGCTTAATCTTCATAAGCCTACATATGAAATCTAGTACTTACCATCATATTTAGTCTTTAAATGGATTTTTACCTTTTTTTCTCTTTCATCATTCAGCAGACTATACATTAAAGCCGAATGCCTCTGGTTTTGACATTTAAATGAGAAATTTCCTACCTTTAATACTTTTACTTTTGGTTACCTTTGGACTCTTAATTTCATGTTCTGTGACTTGGTAGTTTTCTGTAATAATTAACTCCTCCCACTCAAATGTACTTATTTAGAGAATGTAAAATTATGAAATACTAGTATTCGAGGAGACAGATTGCTTTGTTCTTCTTCTCACTCAACATAAAAAATTTTATTTGCCAAGTTACTGTTGGATGGTCATCCAAGGCATGTGGGAATGCTTTAATGACAGAAGATATTATTACTTCACTAAGCAAATTTTATTTGGGTCATAATTAGAAAGATATTTAGAAAGATTTTTTTTTGTGGAAGAGTAATTAGACTTGTATTTTTATCTTTTTTAAACTGCATTTTCTTTTGATCCATCTCCTGCCTCCTGTAATGATACAAAGTAGGTTAGATCACTGTTGGCAATTTAGCACTTTGTGCATGTGCTCCTCCTTAATCTCCCATTTGTCATGATAAACAATCCCAATTCCTCCAACTCTTCTTTATCTGTGTAATTTTTACATTTTTACCTTTTATGGAGACTCCCGTAATAGATAATTATTAGCCAACATATTTTAAAGGAGGAATGCAGAAGGAAGGAATTCTCCAGAAGGAAACTTACCAGTTAGCTGATCTTATTCTAAGTGCTATGCTTCTACTGCTTAAACTGGGTGTGACAGCTATTTCCCGACAGCTGTGTCACTCTGTGGTCCTATGAATGGACCTGATTGAAACTTCAAAATCTTTTCCATAGACAATTATGTTAACTCAAATATTCTCACACTTGTGTAGTATTTTTTTTATATTTAAGTACAGAAATCTAAATTGAATTGTATAAGAAAACTTCCCTTGCAAATTTTGGTTCACTATTCTAGATGTCCACATTCTATTGGCATACTGGTTCTCTTGCCAACATCAAAAGCCTAGGATTCATTCTTACTTTTTCTTTCCCCCTCATTATTCTCATGTACTCCATCTGCATGTCCATGTACAGAATCTTCGTCATCTACTCCAAACCTTCTCCCCTCAGAGCCTCTACTCCCACTACGGTAGTCCAAGCCACCTTCATTTCCTTCCTGGATGCCTATGAGAGTGTTCTAGTTCCTCCAGACCCTATAAACCATTCTCCATATAACACTTGGAGTAATCATTTTGGCATCTGTACCAGATCACATCATCTTCCTGCTTAAAATTCTCTAATGACTGCACCTCCTTTAGAATAAAATTTGGACTCCTTGCCACAATTGAACCTACCTTCTTCCATAAGGTCATCTTTTGCTGTTGTTCCTTTACATGCTGTACCCTTTCAGTTATGCTTCTTGCTTCCCATTGCTAGAGCATATCAGGTTTATCCTGTCTTCAGATGTGCCCAAACTGCTGCTTTTGACTGTAAGTGGCTTTTTGTCATTGTGTCTTAGTCAAAATTTAGTTAGCATTTCTACACTTGTTAAAATCTGTGGACATTTTGTATATAGGACCCTTCACTTTCTGTTGAAATTATAAAATATATTTTTATTTTAGCAGGAAAATTGGAAGGAATAATGTGAAAAAAAAGTTCTTTGTTGGCTGATGCATATATTTTTTACTGATAAATTACTTCTGTGGTTTCTCATTTTAGGAACAGTTAGAGGGTAGAAAACATAATTTGTTCTTTGAGCATTATAGGTGTATTTGACCACAAGCCTTCATTTACTTCAGAACTTTACTTAAGCTGTTTAAAAGGGGTCAAACTGTGTAGATAGCAGACGGAGAAATAAGAGGAATGAAACTTGCAGGGCTTGGAGTTTTATGATGATGTACTTCCAGCAGAGAGAGCAAAACTGAGAAGTTGCCAGAATGGAGATGTGGCTGAAATTGGACCAAAGATAATGGATATATTGTCAAAACTTGCAACTGTGGTTGCATATTTTTCAATTTAAATGCATGTGTCATTGTTGCATTGATCTTACTTTAGAAACCTTGCCTTCTGAATCTAGAAGCATTTGATAGTTTAGTTTGGCTTCTATTAATAGCCAGTCTCTTCTTTAAACAACATTGAAATTGTTGATAAAAATACTTTTATTATTAGTTATATATTGTTATCTTTCTAATGAGAGTAATTTTACCATAAGTTTTTTTTAACTTTTGAAATTGATATTTTAATTTATATATAAAGGTTGAAAGGGTACTTTAAAAAGGTGAGGCACATTTAATTTTGATGAGGAAATGCTTATAGGTTATGTTCTGGGTTTGCCATGCTCTCAAAACTCTGTGACAATATATTTTGCAATACCTCATTTACCTTCTTCATTAATTGTCTCTTTTTTCTTTGCTCCTTAATTTCTTCTATATAATCTCTAAATTATGCACTATTGATGTTTTGGAAAATATTGTAACCATCTAGTGTAGGCCCTTATTTCAGAGGTAAAGAAATCTCAGGTTGATGATGGTAAGAGGCATGTCATCATCTCCAGAGACTATACTAAAGGACTATATATCAGTAAGATGGAAGAATAGGAAGCTCCAAACTTTCTTGTGCCTATGGAGACATTGGCCAAACAATAGTACATGGACCAGTTCCCTTTTTGAGCAATGTAGGAATCAGTTAAGAGGCTTCACAGGTGAGAAGCCATCACTGAGCTGGCAGGAAATTTGTGATACTCATTTGTCATAGTCCTTTTCTATTGCTCAGTGTGACACAATTGTGAGACTAACTCCCAGCTTCTCCCTGGCAAGGGAAAAGAGAAGTCTGTGCTGCATATCTAATGTTCAGAATTTCCTAGAGGCTGCCTGAGGGACTGGGCTCAATCTTGCCTGGATCTATATATTGACAAGAAAGGGCACCAGGATGAGGACATTGAAAACAAATTGATAGTTTGGAGATCCTTCTTGCCCTACTACAACCACCACTGCCTCTCTCAGCCCCCCAGCTCAGTGCAGAATGAATGGGAGAAAAATCTTCAACTCTAGGCTTCTTCCTGGGACATGAATGAACTGGAATGTGTGTCAGATATTCTGGCTCTTGGGGGGCTACCTAAGGGATTAGTTTCTGTCTTACCTGACTTAAAGCCTTGATGGTATCCAGTGTGCTCTGAGGTCTGGGGACTTCAGTAATAAGAGTGCTTGGAAGCTTGTGTCAGCTCCAGAAAACCTGCAGTGCTGCAGAAGTCAGTAAGAACAAAGGATTATGAGCTCTTGATAAACAAACCTTTGCTTGTTTACATGCATTTTTGACATGATATTTTCGACTTAAGATGAGCTACAGAATGTAACCCTATCATAAGTCAAAACAGCTGTATATTCATTATGGCAGCCCAAGAGGTAGAAATGAGAGAGAAAGGGTAAAATAATGTACTTGAAACAATAATGGCTAATAACTTCTAAATCTGAGGAAGGGGGCATCTAAATTCAAGAAACCAAGTGGGCCTAAACTAGGATGAACCCCCAAAACTCCCATACCAAAACACATCAAAATGAAATTGTTAAAAATCAAAGAATTTTAAAAACAGAAAGACAAAATTGACTTGTCATGTACAAGAGAGCAGTTAGAAGTTTATCAGCTGATTTCTCGGCAGAAACCTAATAGTGCAGAAGATACATTAAAAGTACTTTGAAAAACTCTGTTGAGCAAGAATATTGTATTCAGAGAAGTTATCCTTCAAAAATAAAGGAGAAATAAAGACTCCCAGCTAATCAAAAGCTGAGAGAGTTCATCACCATTAGACCTAAATACTAAAAGGATTCATTTGACTTAAAATGAAAGGATTCTATACAGTAACATGAGAGCATAAAGCTCACTGATAAAAGTAAATATATGGATGAGTGGAGAATATTGTTAACACTCTAGTAAGGATAAATTTATCACTTGGAATTTTTGTATACAAATTAAAATATAAAAGTGTAAAAATATTATAGCGACAAAAACATATGAATGGACACACAATAGAGAAAGATATAGTTTGTGACATCAATATCATCGAGCACAGGTGGAGTCTAAAATAGTTTCTGTATGTAACCAAAGTTGTTATCAGATTAAAAAGACCTTGTTATAACTACAAAATATGTTTCCTGGTAGTAGAAAGAAAACACCTATAGAAGATATACAAAAGAAAATGGAATCAAAGCAAGCTGTTACAAAATATCAATAAAACATGAAGGAAGAGAACAAGAAAAGGAAAAGAGAGACAATACAACATAGACATAAACAATTAACAAAATGGCAGTACTAAGTCCTTTCCTATCAGCAATTAAGTGTAAGTGGATTAAACTCAATTAAGAGAATAATGTAGATGAATGGATAAGAAAAACAAGATTCAACTATATGCTGTCTATTAGAGACCTACTTCAGACTTAAGGACATACATATATGGACAGTAAGGAGCTGTAAAAGATATTAAATATAAATGGAAACCAAAAAATAGTAGGAGTGGCTGGATGGAGTGGCTCATGCCTGTAACCCCAGTTCCCAAAGTGGAGATTAGAGAATCGTGGTTGTAGGCAGCCTGGGTAAAAATGTTAGTAAGGCCCCATCTCAACGAATAAGCCAGGTATGGTAGCTTTCAGCTACGTGGGAGGCTGTGTAGGAGAATCACAGTCTGAGACTGGCTTCAGGAAAAAATTAGAGACCCTACCTGAAAAATAAAGTGATAAAGAACTGGAAACAAGGCCGAAGTGGCAGAGCACCTGCCTAGGAATCATGAGGACCTGACGTCAATTACCAATACTATGGGTGCAAAAAAAAAAAAAAAAAAAGGCTATACTTAAGTCAGACCACATAGCATTTGTCAAAAATTGTCACCAAATACATTATATAATACAGAGACCAATCACCAAGAAGATAGAACAATTATACCCATTATCAGCACACGCAAGTACAGGAAGCAAACATTAACAGAATTGACAGGAGAAACAGACAACGTGATAACCGTGGGTGATTTCAATACCATGCTCTCAATAATGGGTAGAATACCCAAGACAGAACCATAAGGAAATTTTAACAATGGACCAAGCAGACACACATGGATAATTCCACCCAACAGCAGCAGAATACCCATCCTTCTCAATTGTCCAGAATGCAGCCTATTATTAACTATGGTCACTGTGTTTTAGATAGCTCTCCAGAACTTACTCCTCTCTAACTGAAACTTTGTACCTTTTCCGAACTTATCCCTATTCTTACCCATCCCTCCAGTCCCTAGTAACTACCATTCTCCTTTATATAAACGTTTCTTTAGAGTCCACATATAAATGAGTTATGCTGTATTTATTTTTCTATGCCTGGCTTATTTCTTGTCACGTATGTCTTCTAAGTTAATCCACTGTGTTGCAAATAACAGAATTTCCTTTTTAAAAAAGACTGAATAGTCTTCTATTGGGTATATAGTCCATATTTTCTTTATCCATTTACTTATTGATGAATACCTGGGTCGATACTGTAACTTTGCTGTTGCGATAGTGCTGCAATGAACACACTGTTGGCAGCTATCTCTTCAACATATGAATTCAATGTCCTTTGGACATGCACACAGTAGTGGAATTATGGGTTGTATGTTAGTTTACCTTTTGGTTTCTCTAAAACCTCCAGACTGTTTTCTGTCTGTGATGACCATGCTAACTTACATTTCTACCAAAGTGTTCCTTTTCTCCATATCTTTGCCAGCACTTGTCTTTTGTCTTTTTGATAAAGACTATTCTGAAAAGTGTGAAGCGATATTTCATTGTGGTTTTCATTAGTATTTTCTGATGTTTAGTGATGTTGAGTATCTTCTTATATACCTGTCATATTTGTATATCTTCTTGGGAGAAATGTGTATTCAGGATCTTTGCCCATTTAAAACTGGGTTGTGTTCTTACTAATGAATTGTTTGTGTTCCTTATATATCTCCTTTTGACCCTCCCACACTATCTGTAGCAGTTTCTGTATCTGTTTTCAGTTTTTACAGGAGTGAAAACCAGAAAATAAATGATGGAGATCTAAAATATATGTTAAATTTTGAGACTGAAGATTGATATCTTATGTATGAACTGATTTATTGAAGTCCTTGGTTTAAGAAAACCTGTGATTGATTAATGTTTCATGATATTAGTGTTCTTGATATTAGTGATTAACTTTTTAAAGGCTTTATTTTTTAGAGTAGTTTTAGGTTTGTAGAAGAACCAGAAGGAAGTTATCCCTTATACCTCTGGCCCTCACACACGTATAGCTTCTTCCATTATTCATATCCTCCACCAGAGTAGTACATTTGTTACAATTAACAAACCTACATTGGTACCTAACCATTGCCTAAAGTCCATGGTTTATTTTAGGGTTCATGCTTGGTGTTGAACATTTCCTGGGCTTGAACAAATGTATGATGTTATATTCACCACTATCGTGTATGAGTATTTTCACTGCCCTAAAAATTCTGTCTTCTGCTTACTCACTCTTCTTTGTTCTTCTAGGCTTTTGCAGCCACTGAGCTTTTAAATCAAATAATATTTGACTTTTAAAATACATAGTTTATGTTAAAATATTATGTATGGATATACAATACAGCACTATATGTAATGCATGTGTACAATATTATATATTAATATACAATATAGAAAGTTTTCCATGAGGGGTAGTAAGAAAGGGTAAGTAAAAGAATAGAGTAGAATCTGAAATTAGGTATAGATTCTTTTCCCCTTTCCTCAGTTGGAGGTAGGGAAAAAGTAGCTGGAGATGGGAAGGCAGGAGAAGGAGATGTTTCAGAGTTTGGCTTGTCTTTCAGCATTTCCGGCCTGGAGTATTCACCTTCTCTTGTTCCCAGCAATAGGTGTATAGAAGAATGGACATTGTTCTTGGGCCCTGAGAAATGTGACTCTTGTCTCATACTCAACTATGAACCAACTAAGGAATGTGGGAGCAGTTACCAAGTCTGGTTTCCTCATATGTAGAATGAGAAAGTTGTTTTATTGACCTAGATTGATTTTCTGGACTCTTCATCATAGTCTCGATTTTAAATATATAGTTCTGAGACTGCAATCTGATCTTGGCTAAGTAAATGTGGCTTCTCACGTCTGTCCAGAATGAGTCTTTTTTATCTGTGAAATGAGTATTAACTTCTGCAAAACCTGGGAAGTCTTTTCTCCTTGTGGCTCCTGTGATGCAAGCAGAGCCAGATAGAAGGAGCTGAGTTGTGATGATGAGTTCCTCTCAGAGTGACATTGCAGTTAGCTCTCAGGCTGTGTCCCATGGGACAGCACATCCTACCAAGCTCTGGTAGCAGCAGTGGTCTTCTGCAGAGACCAGTTGGGTCCATTCAAGAGAGGACTCTCCTGTTTAGAACCTCTTTCCTGCTGAATTTCCCATGGAGTGTAATGTGTTAATATCCATCATTGATACCCCTACAGATCATCAAACCAATTCCTTTCAGAACTTGTCCAGAAATTCAGGACTTCTTATCCTATGTAATACAAAATCATCATTTAATAACAAAATCAAATACTTATCAGTTCATACTGTAAGATAAGGAATATGCAAGATTCTTTCCCATACATTCACTCCCTTATTTTGGGAGTTACCAAACTACATGGTCTAATGACCAATGTTTTTCACTGAAAGATCAGCCAAGCCAGATCTATGGCAGATTCTGTACATGTTTCCATCTTCCAGATTCTTAGTCCAACTGATGCCACATAACACTGGGATATCCTATAGTTACACCTCTAAGACATCCATAAGACCTTTTCTGTATTATCAGTTTTATTCGACAGTTTGACAGGTAAGCATATTTATCTGTAGGAAGAATTTTGTGTCTAGAGGATCTTTTGGGGAACAGTAATGGGAACCCACTATTATGGGTTGGTTCCATGTAAGAGCAATCCTGGTAGAATCATGTAATTGACCCTAAAACTATTCATCAGCCAGAACATCTATTCACTAAGTACATTTTTTAGTCACTGAGATTGATGTCATTGTGATGTTATTTTTGAAAAACTTGGAACAATCTATTTTCCCTTAAGAAAGTAGTATCAACAACACTAAATAGTCGATTTAGAAAGCTGGCCACTATTTTATTGTCATATAACATCTTAATTTTTTCCCCATTTGAAACTGAAATAATTGCATTTCTGAAACTTTTGGTATTTTTCCTTGGTGGTCATAAGTGTAAAACCTAAATTAAGGTGAGACTAAGATTTAGTTTGTGGATTTGACATAATTAATATGAAATTAACTTTAATATTCTGATAATTTTGAGGGAAATATTTTTTCATCGAATGTGGTTCAACCCATTCTTTATCCTTTGCTGCTTTAGAATAAGATGCAGAAAATGATGATGATACCTAACACTTATTATGTTATTTTAAAATCACCAAGTATTGTCACAACTATAATCTCATTTAAGTATGGGCTCTGTTCCCCCTAAAAACTTACATTGAATAATTTCAGGAGAAAAGCTAACAGATATATAGTTACTAAAGAACTATTAAGTAGTGTTCTGTGTGAATTTAAATATCATAGAGAAAGGTCAGTATAGGTTGAATACTGACATTTCAGGTTGAATGAGATTTAATAAATCTCATTAAATAAGAACCAGCCTACTCCTATGGTTGGCTTCATAAAAAGTAGATTGATTGAACTTCCCTATACTAACACCACAGGGTTATTATTTTAGATCACCAATCTTTGATTTGTAAGCATGGCAGTGGTTATTTACGGACTCCCCAGATACAGAATATGCCTGTACCTAATCACCTTTGATGAACTGATTCACTTAAAAAACCAGAGATGTGAAATTATGAAATGAAATCATTACCAGGAGAAACACTGAGAATAAGAAATTCTGCTCTTATTCTTAGGAATGAGCAGATGAACATACTACTTGCATTATATTTTTCTGTTTCTCTTCACCTCCTCCATGATGCTGGGTTCTCGCTTAAAGATGCTATAATTTGTTATGTTTTCCATTAGTTTCTTAACTGCAAATCCTCATTACATCTTTATATCATTTTTTCCCTGTAGGAAATGTGGGTAGCAGGAGGACAATTCCAGCTCACTTAGTTCAAGTTTGCATTAGGAAAGATGGGAGTCCATTTATGATCTCTTTTTGCTTGATCCTCATTCTGTTACTAAGCCCCACTTTGAGCCTGTTTATTGCACAGTAATCATGCAACTCATTATAGCTGAAGAGATAAAGGGACCATGGATTCCTAAAACAAGCTCAGCTTATGTTTATGTTTACAACATAATACAATGTAATGCTTGTATGTTCATTAAATACCTTAAACTAGCATCTTAAAAGAAAGGTTTATTATATGGAACCTTATAATATTTCACTGAGCCTATTTCAGTGATTTTGAAATTTGAACAGTGTAATAAACATTAGATTCCTGGGTTCTACTCTTTAAAGATGCTGAGTGAGTAGACCTGTGATGGATCCTGGATTTTTAACAAGCACTTCAGATTATTCAAATACAATTGATTCACTTCCCTTGAGAAATGCTAATCTAGACTCATTCAAAATTCGAGAGTTGAATTGGTTCACTATGATTTACATGAATACAAATTATGATTTATTGGGGCTAATTGAGCCCATATTTTTCTGATGTAGCTAGAATTAAGTTTAGTTCAGGTTCTCTTTATTTTCCAGCTTTATGGAGGTCTAATTAACAAAATAAAAACTGTGTATACTTAAGGTATACACATGTACCATGTGAAATAATTACCACAGTCAAGATAATTAACATTTCCATCACTTCTTATATGACCCTTTTGTATGTGCAGTGAGAACACTTAAGATCTGCCCACTTAGCAAATTTCAAATGCATAATAAGTACTGTTAACCTAGTGACCATGCTGTTCATCACATCTCCAGACAGATCCCACATAATTGAAATTGATGTTGGTCAAAGGACGTACAGCTCAGTTATGCAGAAATACTATTATTTATTTGCTTTTTTTTTGGTGGTACTGGGGTTTAAATTCAGGATTCGCACTTGTGAGGCAGGTGCTCTATTGCTTGAACCACGCCCCCAGCCCAAGAAGTACCTTGCCTTGATAGGTAGATGATCCATTGCTTGAGCCACTCTGCCAGCCCAATACAAAATGTTTTAAATGAGGGCTATGTTATTTAATTTTCAGAGGTTTTCACTTAGGAAAACTGCTTTTATACTATTTTTTCTTTTTCAAGTGTTACTACTTCTGAAATGAAAATTTAATGCCACACATATGAACTTTCCAATACTGCAGCCACATACTTTACCAGTCAGCTTTCTGTCACTGTGACAAAATATCTGAGGTTAACCTACAAGAAGGAGAGATTTATTTGGTTCACAGTTTTGGAGGTTTCAGCCAATGGTCAGTTAGCTCCAGTACTTTGGGGCCTGTGGCAAGGCAGAACATCACGGCAGGAGAAAAGGTGGGAAGTGAAAAACAGAGGAAGAGGATGGGTCCCACTATCCCCATTAAGGGCACACCTCTGGTGACCTGAGTTCCTCCCATTAGGCCCAACTTCTTAACAATTCCACCATCTTCCATAGCGTTATGGGTTGGGAACCAAGCTTTTATTGCATGGGCCATTAGGACACATTTCAGATCTGCATACATTGTGTTTTTTTCTTTGTTGTGAGATTATTTAATCCACTGAATGATTATAAATTATCTGTCAGTTATGATAGAGTAGCTTATACTTCAATAACCAATCTCTCTCTGTTTTGAAGAGTCAATATCAACTCATTAACAGCTAAAGTCCATTGTTCACAATAGGGTTAATTCTTTGTGTTATATATTCTATGGGTTTGCCAAATATATGTCATATCTACCATTATAGTGTCCTATGGAGTAGTCTCACTGTCCTAAAAATCCCTTTTCACCCATTTTTTCTCTCTCTTCCTCCAACTGTTGGAAATCACCAATATTTTTAATGTATCTTGCCTTTTCCCCAATATCATATAAATGGAATTATATAGCATGTATCCCTTTTTGATCATCTTGTTTCATTTAATAATACGCATTTAAGCTTTCTCCATGTCTTTTTATGGCTTGAGAGCTCCTTCATTTTTACTGCCAAATGCTATTCAATTGTCTGACTATACCACAGTTTATCCATTCACCTAAAGAAGAACATCTAGGTCACTTTCAAGCTTTAGCAACTATTATTAAAATTACTATAAACATTTGCACAGAGATTTTTGTGTAGGTGTATATTTTACTCCTTTGAGTGAATACCAAGTCTTATGATTCCTGGATCACACAGTAAAAGTAAAACCTCTGAAAATAAAAATGTTTATTTTTTGATTAAGCTATATGTTCATTCTGGCTTGGCTCAGGGGTGCTGCTTTGACATTCTGACTCAAGGACTGAGGCTCATGAGTACCTGTCAGCTTGTTGTGGGCTTCCATGATCAGCCTAGTAGAAGAAATGAGGAAAAAGCAATTCAGTACTTTAGCATGAAAATGATTCACGCCATTTGTGCTTACTGATGGCATGCCCTGCCCATAGAAAAGGGAGCCAGGAAATCCAGTTTTCCAGTTGCCCAGAAGAAGTGGATAGCAGTGAGTAGCTCCTACCCATACACAAAGTATATTTACTCCATCCTGAGGAGCATAACCAAAAAGAGCAAGGTAGTAATGTCATCAAGCTCAAGGTTCAAGATCTCTGGAGGATGCATGGTAGCCTCTACCCAGAGTGGGGGAGGGTAGCCTCTACCCAGAGGTGGGGGATGGCATGGCCTGTGCATTAGATCTGGAGGTGCATGTGAAGATAGAGGCTCTTACTAAGTAGACTCCCTGAGTTGAACTCCCTCTATTCACCTCCATAACCATTGGCTTTGAACTCTGAGGGACTGTTTTTCTACTGCTCACTTTAGTCACATATGAAGAAGGCACTGGACAGTATATTCTCTTGTGTTGAGCAGCCTTCTCAGCTCACTCCTTGCCTGTAGATTCATAGTCTTTAAAATTTTTCTTTGACAATTTAGTTCTCTCAGTTATTAGCCAGTCTTATATTTATTTTAATTCAGTCACTATATGCTAATAGCCACATGTTCTTTTCTAGACATTCTTGTTAGATTTGCAATTTACTTCTGTTACCTTTCCCCCATCCTTTTCTCACTTAGCTTAATTGTGGACACTCCGGGCCCATCAGGCTTCTGTGGTAGAACCAATTTTGTTTATTTTTCATGCAGCCATGTTTTTCTGACACAAGTTTCTGGGTGCGTTCTAAATCCATTCAAAGATTTTAACTGTGGGTGAGGTGGTTAATCCCTTCATTGAATTTTGCTTCAGCATGGAGTTTTAATTGGCATTTGTAACTCTAGCTTTATCCTTTTACTCTTTAGGCATCAGAAGCAGCTGCTTCTTCCAAACTTAGAAGTTTCTGCACTTCTGGGCTCTCTATTCCCTTATACTTTTGCTTGCAGCATGACTCTTTCCTGATTTCATCTTTTTCCTAAAATACCTGGTGTTATGGATTGAGCTATGTGCTCCTCAATGGACATACTGAAGTCTTAACTTCTAGTAGTTCAGAATATGATCTTACTTGGGAATAGGCCTTTACAAATGTAATCAACTTAAAATGAAATAATTAGGATGGGCTGTAATCCAATATGGTTGGTGTCCTTTTAAAACGCATAAGTTTGTACACAGAACAGGCATACACCCAGAGAAAGTACCATGTAAGGATAAAAGCAGAGTTGAGCGGTGAAGTATCTACAAGTCAAGGAATGTCAATAATTGCCAACAAACCAGGAGGCAAAACAGAGGCATGGACTACCTTCTCCCTTACAGCCCTCAGAAGGAACTAATGCTACAAACCCCTTGATCTGAACGTCTAACCTTCAGAACCATGAGACAGTAAACTTCTGTTGTTTAAGCTACCTAGTATGGTAATTTCTTATGGAATCCCAGGAAACGAATCTGCCTTGTCAAATGAAGACAATGCCACAGGTAACTTCTGTTTTGATTCCCAATCCCTTCTACCAGAGATACAAATTCACTAAGCATATTATTGTCTTTCCATATTATCACAGGTAAGTCATTTTATCAAATGTGCCACCACTGCGTTCTACTGTGTAATACGGGTGACAATCTTCCTAGTACCAATTTCTACTTCATTCAGGATAGATTAAGTTGTGCAGATGTTACAAATAACCCTAAAACCTCAGAGGCTCAAACAGTAATGGCCCGTTTCTCACTTAGGCTAATCATCCATTGCAGGCTGTCTGGAAGGTTCTCTCTGCCCTCCTCACTCAGACCAAGGCTATGATAGAAAACTCATTTCAATGTGTGATTCCAGACAGGGAAGAGAATACTTGGTCTTCCACTGATAATTAAAATACTTTATCCACTTCTAATGCATTGACCAGAAATAATCACAAGTCATCAACCATACACAAAAGGAACAGGAAGTTGAGTCTTTTGTGTGCTCAGAGAATATCATAGTTAGCTCTGGCTGCTATTACAAATACCATGCGCTGAGGCACTAAAACATTGAATACTTACTCCTTGCAGTTCTCAAGGCTGGTCAGTTTTTGGTGAGGTTCTGCTTCCTGATCAGCAGATAGCTGTTTTCTTACTGTGTCTTCACATGGTGAGATGAGAAACAGAGAGAACAAGCCCTTGTGTCTCTTGCTAGAAGGCGTTAGTCTTATTCCTGAGCCTCATGACCTAATCACGTTCCAAAGGACCTGTCTCCTAAAACCATCACATGGAGCTATTTTGTAATGTGAATTGGTGGGTGGAGAACAAACATTCAATATCCAAAAGAAGAAAAGGAGAACAAGATATTGGCTATCACCAAAATCCCACCAAAATGTTGTCTAGAAACTAGGAAGTTTTCAATTTATTCATTAATTTGACATTTATCAAGTACTTAGTATGTACTCATCACTGTGATTGGTGCTGGGATAAATGAATAAAACTGAATTCCTTCTTTGTTTTCAGGGAATATAGCCTGATGAGTGAAACAAGCATTGATTAAATAATTTAATTTGAAATTGTGACTATGACAATTGCTACCAAGAAGGGAGTACTGATAATGAAAGGATTTGATCTGGTCATGAAGGTTAAAAAGTTCCTTAAGGAAGTGATGCTTGAGATAAGGGCTAACACACAAGTAACTGTAGAGAAGTGAAGCAGAGTAATAAGCATTTTCAGGAGGACAGAACTTTCTGTGCAAAGATCCTCGGACCGGAAGGGGCATGGAGCTGTCCTGGGGTGAAGAGGGTTAGGGACAGCAATGCTAGAGATGAGAGATGGCCAGATGACACATCCCACGAGGATTTGTAGGCTATGAAACACAAGCTCATTTTCATCACAACAGAAAATGGGATCAATTATAGGCACTTAGCAGGAGCACGGAGTGGACTGTTTCTCCTCAGTTAATAGTTGATGGCTGTCTGCTGACAGTACCTCCAGAGCAGGGCAGCAAGGCCTTCCCTGAAGAAGGATGGGTGGGCCCATGTGCACATCCACCATGCTCCATACTTGCACTGGGAGCCTGGGGTTAAGGCCACAAGGTCACAGGTGGAAAATACTGCAAAGTACAGTGAATAAGATAATAAGGGAATAAATACAAGCAACTCTTCCCCTAAAACAGTATCTCGGCAAATGAACCATTTTTCCCCTCCAGGGCTTTTCCTCCCCCTCTATTCTTAGTGTCTGCCCTTTGCTCTATAATAGAGTAAACTTTCACATAAGAACATTTGATTTTCCCCTCCAATCTGACTATTCATAACCTACTTAAAATTGATTGATAGTCTTACAGTCTTCAAATTAATTCAGGCAGAAGCCAGGAGAAGGTCATCTTCTTCACGATTTCTGCACTTTGCCAGTTTTCTCTGCTAGTTAAAGGGCCAGCTTGAATTTCACTGCTCAGCAGATCCAGCCTTATGTATTACTCAGGCTAATTACCCTCACCTTGATAGTGGTCCTGGTCTGAATGATGCTACACTTTCTTCAGCTTGGGATCATCTCCTTCAGGGGTCACCAAGGTCACAGAGGCAAAGATGTACAGCCACATGTTCGGTATCAGATTATTAATTGGTCAGAGAATTGTGATCAGAAGGCAAATTTCTGGAGTCCTCATCTGGGATGTTTCCAATATGAGCCCAACCTCATTGTTCTTCTGAGGCAGAAAGAGATACCGTTAAAGCGTTGGCTAACCTCTGTGCTGAGTATGACATCCTTGGAATGCTTTGATTTGCTGTGAAGAGATTCCATCACTGGTTCTCTCTCTCTCTCTGGCCTTCCAAATAGCCTCTCTGTCTGTTCTTTCTTAATCTGGTTTTTAAACTGTGATGAACTCTGGGGACTATCATCTTTATCCTTTGCTAAATCTCTTGGTTTAGAAAATCCTTATGCTGAATTTTACTCTCCTTTGAGGTGTCTGCTGATTCCCTATGGGGTTGTTCTGCAGTCATCTTGTGCCTTGCAAGTGTCTTTTTTCTTTTTCTTATGTATTCCTTAGTCTTCCTAAGTAATTAAGCATCTTGGATCAGTGATTTTTGTCCCCAAAGTAAGCAAGGTTTCAAGGCTTGGGATCATCTCCTTCAGAGGTCAAATATTTGCAATAAGATTTTGAAAATACTTGATATGTTCCCATCTTTACTCTCTGGAGACCAGTAATATAAATAAATGCATTTCAATATTTCAGACTATGATTGAGGGAGTGATCAAGATACTCTATTCCTGTTCCTATAGCTGCTCTGAAATAGAGGACATACAGATTAATAATTAAGTACAAACTCTAGATTCAAGATCACCTGTGTGAATCTTGATTCTACCACTTATAGCTGAGATCTTGGGCATCAGATCACAGAGCTGGGAAATGGAAGAGCCAGTGTTCAAATCTTGGGGTTAATGTAGTAATTGGTACCTAGATTGCAATTTCAGACCGCAGGAATCTGGGATTGGTACTCAGACATGCTCGAAGGCATGAAGATCCCTTAGCATTTAAAATGTGAGACATGTCAAAATGGTTATTTAACATCTCCCAAGGTCATCTGAAGCCAAGTGCTATGAAGACAGCATGGGTGGGTCAGAGGGCAGCTCCCTCAGTGGTCTGGATGAGTAAGAAATACTGAGCCGTGGGTTGACTGCTTCCAACAAGGGAAGAGAACTATAAGATCAAAGTTTCATAATGCCTATCCTTCTTTGAATGACTTTTTATTAGACAGGTTTAGTCCTCTGCCACATAATGACATTTCTGTCAACGATGGATTGCACATTATGATGGCTGCCCATCAGTTTACAATGCTTAGTGACATCATAGCTATCTTTGTGTAAGTACACGCTGATCTTCACAAAATCATGAAATCATCTTATGATACATTTCTCATAAGGAATTCCTGTAGTTAAGCAGCACACAATTACACAGAATGTAGTCAGAGCTCAGAGGATGTCAAGGCAAGATTGTGCTTCAACCAGAGGAGAAGGTCACACCACTCAGGGATGGGCACAGGGACTATAAGGCTATGGATCTCCTCTTTGTGGGAGGATGTCCAGTTGCAGAAGGCAGAATTAGGTCAGGAGTGTGTTTTCCTTTGCTGTTGCTTGGACAGTTATGAGAAGGAAGGTGTGGAGGGATGGTGGCTGGTTAAAGGAACACACCATGGCTGGTACTGTAGGTTGGCTCACTCAACACCTCTCCTAGCTGTCTTCCAATTTGCTATCCATCCTCTACTGCAAAAGTTGGTCCAAGCTAGCCACTCAGAGTTCTCAGGTTTTCTTGTAGTTTGCAATGCCAAGCAGCTTGGGCTCTACTAAACCAACAAAATAGCATAAGACTTGGAGACAGTCATGAACCTTCTGTGGCTGTGGCCAGGGAGTGTGGGCAGTGGTGTAGATGCTTGAGTGCTCAGGGTGTTTCAACAGTTCTCAAGTCCATTCCCAGCAAGACCAGAGCTAAGCACAAATGTCAACACCTGTGGAGATTGCTAGTCCAGGTGCTCAGCATTGGTTGCTTTTGTGACAAAGCAGTGATGTGCCTGGGTAGGCATCCAGCAAGTGTGGGTCTCCAGCACCTGCAGGGACTTTGTTGGTGACAAACTTCTGTCTTTTACAAAATCCTCTTCTGCTTCAACTAACCAGAATGTGTTTTGTCATTTTTGACTAAAAAGTCTTTTTGTTCCAAAGTCCTGGTTGTTCTGCTTTATTACATATAGCTCCTCTAGAAAAAAAATACATAATTAAACAAAAAAATTGGTTCACTGCATAAGTCTTCTTTTGTAAATTAAGTAAAATAGAATTCTAAGCGTACAGGGACACTTTGTGACAACTGTTGTTTTAAGATTTTTCCACCATGGGGGGCTTTCAATTCATACCTATAGTCAAAACAAGTATTCCAAGTATTTGTATATATGACTTAATGAAAAAGTAATAAACCATGTCTCCATAATTCTATAATAAAAAAACTTGCATTGTTTCTTCTTTCAGTAGCTAATGTCTGCCATGTTATTTATTATATTTTGAGGATACTAAATTTATGATTACTTAGGGATTTTAGAGTTGTTAACTACTCAGGATCATTCCTATTGTGTTTTAATTTTCTTAGCTTTTTTTTTTTTTTGGCAGTACTGGGTCTTGATCTCAGGGCCTATACCTTGATCTACTCCACCAGCCCTTTTTTGTGATGGGTTTTTTTCATGCTAGGGTTTCGAGAACTATTTGCCTAGACTGGCTTTGAACCATGATCCTCCTGATTTTTGCCTCTTGAGTAGCTAGGATTACAGGTGTGAGCTACTGCTGTCTGGCTTTCTTAACATTTTTTTATATTGACTTCTTGACTATTCATAATATCTCTGCGGTTATTTTTAGAACAAGTTAGAGTTGTAGAAATGTGAGAGTAAACTTTCCCTCTTTGCTGATGTATCCAACTGTGTTTAAATTTCAGCATGAATTAGTACCATAATTCCTATGGGCTTAGCTCTGAGACCATAAAAACAGAATCACAAGGAAGAGAAAGGTAATTGGTCTATGTGGGATATGAGCTATTTTGTAAAGGATAAGTTTCATTCAGTTTGGCTTTGACAATGAGAATGTCTGATCTGGTAGGTGGAACCTGGTAGCCTAATCAGGTGGTAGGAAATACCTGAAGTTCAAGTGGTTAGTTAGTCCACAGAAAACCACAATTAATGTCTAGGATTAGTAAGATCAGGATTCTGCTTTTTGGGGAAGGGAATTATCAGAAGTAATTTAAGGCCTTAACACTATAACCAGGTGGGATTAATGTCAGGGCAGGGTTAACACATCAATGGAGATGGAAGTTCTGATAGGGGATGTAGAGCAGATGCTCACAGTCAATTGTTGTGCCAGTTGGGCAATGTGTGTGCACGTACATTCCCGTGTGCATGACTGGCAGAGGAAAATGGTAAGGGAGGAAGTGAGAGAGGAGACAAGGAAAGAAGCAGCCTATGATTTCTGACTCATTAAACCAAAGACCATTCTGAGAAGACAAGAGGTATCCTCTCTAAATAATATCAACAGCTCTGCAAAAGCAAATAATGAACAGACATTTGACAACAGAACTTGGTCTTCCATATTTTTAAGTGACAATTTAATTAGGTATTTTAAATGGAAAAATAAAAACACTTTGCTATCAAGGACGGTGATGAATAAATCATGCTCAAATTTTGGCATTATCTTTAGAGATGTGCAAATCTAAATCTATGCCAGTGTGACTGTCTCTAAACCCTGACTAGTTAGGGTAAGGCTATGGATTTATTTCCTATTACAACCATTATCAATTCATCAATGCAGACCTAATGAAGAGAACCACAGAGTGAGGGAGGCTGTGCAGGGAATGGCAGATGGATAGCAGAGGGAGCGGAAGGCACTGTGTATTTGAAAGGGAAGCTATAAAATTAATTTGCGTGTCCTCTATGAATGAGACATGAGCAAACACTTTTGGGCCAATTATGTTGTCCATCACATTTTTGATAGTGGCAGTTTCAGCCAGTTTAATTAGTAAGCTTTTGTGAGTAATTTAACATTTCCCCAGAATAAGAGGCCATTCTGAGAGGAAAAGAAGTATCCTTTCTAAGTAATACAGCTCTGGAAAGCAGATCAGTTAAGAAGCAGACATCCAACAACAGAGAAATTGTTGTTCCATATTTTTAAAGTGACAATTTAATTAGGTACTTAAAATGGAAAAGTAGAAACACTGTTTGCTGTCAATGGTGGTGATGAATAAGTTGTGCTTACGTTTTGGCATTATCTCTTCTTCCTCCTCACTAGTTCTTCTGTTCTAATTTATTATATATGATCTTTTTTCTTCTCATTTAAAAATTTTTCCCTCTACCCCCATTCCCATAGCTTCATTTCATTCAAAGCTCTCATCATCTGGTTCCCTCTTTCTGTGAAATTACATTTCTTTCTTCCACCAATCATTTCTACATATGCTATCAATTAAAGCTTCAAAGAGAACTCTTTTGTTCTTGGTACTCCTTTCATACCTTTCTTTTGACTAATTCTTCATTTCTTTTTTTTCTTTATTCATTTATTCATATGTGCATACATCATTTGAGCCATTTCTCCTCACTACCCTCCACCCCCTCTCTCCCCCCCCCACCTCCCTTGCTTCCAGGTGTTCTGCCCTTTTCTCCAATTTTGTTGAAGAGAACACATAAGCAATAATAAGAAAGACAAAACATTTTTGCTAGTTGAGATAAGGATAGCTATACAGAGAGATTCCTAGCATTGCTTCCATGCACAAATATGTTACAGCCCAAGTTGATTCATCTCTACCTGACCTCTTCACTACTTCCTGGTCACCTTCCCATATTGACCTCTGTCATTTACTCATACATTTACTGTATGAGCTCCACTGCAGTGGGGACAACAAACACTTTCAAGTTTTGGGTTTCCTACCTATCCTCATTCCTCTCATATGTGCTCTCCCCTTAGTGTGTGACCCAAGTCCAACAACATTACTGCCTTTGCCCTAGATCTAAAGTCCGCATATGAGGGAGAACATATGATTTTTGGTCTTCTGAGCCTGGCTAACCTTGCTCAGGATGATGTTCTCCAGTTCCATCCATTTACTGGAGAATGATACAATTTCATTCTTCTTCATGGCTGAGTAGAATTCCATTGTGTATAAATACCAAATTTTCTTAATCCATTCATCAGTAGTGGGACATCTTGGCTGTTTCCATAACTTGGCTGTTGTGAATAGCACTGCAATAAACATGGATGTGCAGGTGCCTCTGGAGTAACCTGAGTCGCATTCCTTTGGGTATATCCCCAGGAGTGGTATTGCTGGATCATATGGCAGATCTATATTTAGTGTTTAAAGAAGCCTCCATGTTATTTTCCAGAGTGGTTGCACCAGCTTGCATTCCCACCAGAGGTGTACAAGGGTTCCTTTTTCCACACATCTTCGCCAACACCTGTTGTTGGTGGTGTTTTTGATGATAGCCATTCTAACAGGGGTGAGGTAGAATCTTAGTGTGATTTTGATTTGCATTTCCTTTATGGCCAGAGATGGTGAGAAGTTTTTCATGTGTTTTTTGGCCATGTGAATTTCTTCCTTTGAAAAAGTTCTGTTTAGTTCAGTTGCCCATTTCTTTATTGGTTCATTGATTTTAGGAGAGTTTAGTTTTTTGAGTTCCCTGTATACTCTGGTTATCAGTCCTTTGTCTGATGTATAGCTAGAAAATATTTTCTTCCACTTTGTGGGTGGTGTCTTCAGATTATAGACGATTTCTTTCATTGTGCAGAAGCTTTTTAATTTCATTTAGTCCCATTTGTCCATCTTTTCTCTTAGTTGCTTGGCTGTTGGGGTTCTATTGAGGAAGTCCTTGCCTATATCTATTGCTTCCATAGTATTCCCTGCTCTTTCCTATACTAACTTCAGAGTTTCGGGTCTGATATTAAGGTCCTCATCCATTTTGACTTGATACTAGTACAGAGTGATAAACATGGATCTAGTTTCATTTTTTTGCAGGCAGATAACCACTTTTCCCAGCAACATTTGTCGAAGAGGCTGTCTTTTCTCCATTGTATTGATAAGGAAACCCAGAGAAATATCAAAGCTGGGAAAAGAGCCAAAGATGAGTAAAGCCCTTCCCCTTAGCCCTGGCCCCTGCATCCAGCTATCTCATTAGAAACTGTGGATGGCCTTCGTCCACAGCTGTGCTGACATGATATATTGTAACCTTGAACAGCTAACTGCCAAGTCTGCTTCTGCACTCCCTGCTTGCTTGCTGCTTCTTTTCTCAGTATAAAAACCTCAACCACCCTGAGCTTGGGGCCTGAGCCATTTTGGAGATATCCAGGTGCTGGCCTAATAGTGTAATAAACCTTCCTTTCCTCCAACCACCTGGGTTTGAATCTTATTCTTTCTGGTCAGTCATACTTTCTGTACTGTTCCTGCAACAGTATGTTTTTGGCACCTTTGTCAAAAATAAGATGGGCATAGCTGTGTGGATTCATATCCAGGTCCTCTATTCTGTTCCACTGGTCTTCATCTGTTTTTGTGCCAGTACCATGCTGTTTTTATTGCTATTGCTTTATAATATAGTTTGAAGTCGGGTATTGTGATACCTCCAGCATTGCTCTTTTTGCTGAGTATTGCCTTGGCTATTTGTGGTAACAGGGTGGTATTAAAGTTTCTCACTACCACTGTGTTGGAGCCCACATATGTTTTTTGGTCCTTCAGAGTATGTTTGATGAAATTGGGTGCATTGACGTTGGGTGTATGTAGGTTGATAATTGTTATTTCCTTTTGGTGTATTTACCCTTTTATTAGTATAGAGTGTCCTTCTTTATCTCATTTGATTAATGCAAATTTGAAGTCTACTTTGTCCAAGATAAGTATTGCTACCCCTGCCTGTTTTTGGGCACCAATGGCTTGGTAAATCTTCTTCCAGCCTTTCACCCTAAGGCAATGCTTATTTCTGTCAATGAGATGAGTCTCCTGCAAACAACAGATTGTTGGATCTCCCTTTTTAATCCAGTTTGCCAAGTGGTGTCTTTTGATGGGGGAGTTAAGTCTGTTATTGTGGTGATTCTTGTCATTTAGTTGTTTTTGTTGTTTGAGGGTTTGATTGTGTACAGCTGAATCAGTGTTACTCTCTGATTTCTTGTCTTTTCTTCTCCTGTGGTTTGGTACTGCCTGTCCTCTCATGGTTTTGTCTGCTTTCATTATCTGTGTGAAGAATTCCTTGAAGAATCTTTTGTAGTGGTTTCTTGGTGGTCATATATGTTTTAGTTTCTGCTTATCATGGGAGACTTTTATTGCTCCATCTATTTTGAATGATAGTTTTGCTCGGAAGAATATCCTAGGGTTGAATTATTTTCCTTCACTGCCCAGAATACCTCACTTCATGCCTTTCTTGCTTTAAGGTTTCCATTGAGAAATCTGCTGTGATTTTGATGGGTTTACCTTTGTATGGTATTTGTTTTTTATTCTTACAGACTTCAATATTCTTTCTCTATACTCTGTACTTGTTGTTTTAATGATAATATGTCATGGGGTAGTTCTATTTTGGTCAAGTCTGTTTGGTGTCCTGGAGGTTTCCTGTGCCTGGATGGGCATAGCTTTCTCCAGATTTGGGAAATTTTCTGTTATTATTTTGTTGACTATATTATGAATCCCTTTTGCTTGCACCTCTTTTTCTTCTTCAATGCCCATGATTCTCAGGTTTGGTCTATAGTTTTTCCTTTTTTCCATTTTATCTTCAAGTTCTGAGATTCTGTCTTCCATTTGTTCTAGTCTGCTGGAGTGGCCTTCCATTGTGTTTTTTATTTCTGTTTCATTCTTTTTTCTGAGGTTTTCCTATATCATGGGTCACTTCCTCTTTAATATTGTCTAGTATCATCTTTAAATCATTTATTTCTTGATTTATAATGTTTTCTGTTTCATTTTGGTATTTATTTAAGGATCCTATGAGTTCATTTATTTGTTTCTGTGTCTTCTCATGTTCTTTATTTTTGGTGTCTTGGAATTTCTTGAGTGCATCTTGTATGTTTTGGCTAACCATGTCTAGTAACATCTCTGTGAAATTCTCAGTGATTACTTGCAGGATTTCTTCTTTGAGGTTGTTCTTGTGGGCATCATTGAGTTCCTTGGCATAGTTTATCTTTGTTTTGTTGGAGTCCGGAACTGGGTATCCGTTTTCTTCATTTCCCTCTGCAGCCTGTATTAAATTATTTCTGGGGGTAGAATGGTTTCCATCCATTTTTCGTCTTCCTATCACTCCACTTGGTACTGTGTAACTATGTTCTTAGGCTGGTTGGTGATTTTAGTCACCTGTTTTCTTTCCCTTGGTTTAATTTTGTTTTGTGGCTGTATTGGGTTTGTATATAAGTGTGTGTGTGCTATTTCTGTCCTTGGTCTGGGTGTAATTTTGAATAAACTAATTCAAAATGATAAAAGTAACAAAAAAAAAAAGAAAAACATAACAAAGCAAAACTCAAAGAAGTCAACAGGAAGAGATGAACAAACAGAAACAACAACAAAAAAAATTCCAGGTTCAGGAAATAGAATTTCAGTCTTAGTTTAAGTTCTGGTGTTATTCCTCTAGCATCCAATCCTGGTGTTGGTATTTAAGACGAAGCTCTGTCATAATCTTGCCAGGTGGTTGGGTAGTGTTTTTTTTTCTTCTGTGTTTTAGTGGCAGCTGCTTGGTCAGCTCCTCCCTCAGTGGGGTATGGCAGTTCAGTTTGTATGTTGTCCTCAGGTTCAGGAGATCATCTCTGTAGCCCACCAGCTGTCCTGCTTAGGAGTTGGGTTTTCACTGTGCTTAATCAAGAAACAAGCACTGGGGGCTTGTTTCTTTGCCTCACCTCCTTTCTCTGGGCCAAGGTCAGTGATCCATCAGCCAGCCCCCTTCTGTCAACATCTTGTGATGGTTTGCTGTTTGTTTTTCATTTTGCAGTGTTGTTTGACTTTGGATATTGTTCACTGGCTTAGTGGACTGCCTCCTGCCCTACTTTAGGCAGTAGCTTTTCACCCGCCCACTGTTGGCCCTCCTGCCTTTCCAGCCTTTGTTTACTGAAAGTTCACATGGAGATCAGCTCCTTGCCTCTCCCCACTTCTCCAGTGTCCTTTCAGAGTTCCTGCCCCCTCCGCTGTGTGCTAGTTTTCAGTTCGTTGTTTATTATTCAGTTTTTTTGGGAGGGGGTTCAGTCTGCCCAGGGGGTTATGCTGGTTTATCCCAGGGGTGGCTGGGGGAATGCTGTGTGATGCTTGGTACTCACCTGTTTGGTATGCTGAATGTCTCCCAAGCTGGTTTGGAGCCAGTGTTTGGTGGTGGTGGCAGCCCTCTTGTTTTCTCAGTGTAACGTGGCATGGAGAAGCTTTCTATGGGCTAGGGGTTCAGATTGTCAAAGTTTTGATTCTCCTTGGTGCTTTATTTCTTCCAAGTGTGGCTCCAGTGTCTCAGCAAGGTTTTTGATTCACGGAGATCACATTGTCTGCTTCTGCATCCTAGTCACCATCTTGGATCCTCTAATCCCTCATTTCTTAGAATTATATCTAAGACTCTCCATAAGGCTGTCTTTTTTCTTTTTCTGGCCTGACTTTTCTTTCTTGTATTTAAATGCTTGCAAAGTTTAACCACTGTCTCCTGAAGGTGTGTGTGTGTGTATGAATATATGTGTTATCTTTTAGTTTTCCCCATCTAAGTCAACCTACCTTGAAACCTGTTCTTTATCCTTCCTGTTCATTTGTATACAATTAAAGAAGTCTTACTTTCTCTCAGGACAAAGACTTGAAATTCAGGCAGAAGTTGACCATCTGTTATGGACTGAGTTATGTCCTACCTAAATTCTTATGTCTAAGTCCTAACACTCAGTGCCTCAGAATGTGACTGTATTTGGCGACAGAGTTTTCTTTGAAACCATAAAAAAAAATTGTTCAAATTTGTTAATGTGAACAAACACAGGATTCCTATAAATAGGAAACTCAATGGGTCAGATAGTTGATGCTTAAATCCATATGACCAGTGTCCTTATAAAAAGAAAATAGGCTGCAGTGAGGTACAGAGGGAAGATGATGTGGGGATTTGGGAAAAGCAGCTGTCTACAAGGCCAAGACAGAGGCCTTAAGAGAAAACCAACACACCATCACCATAGTCTTAGATTTTAGCTTCCCAAACTGTGAGAAGTAACTTTCTGTTGCTGAAGCCCCTCAGTCTGTGAGGCAGCCATTACCAAACTAATCCATGACTCAGAACACCCCCAGAACCCCTGATCCTGCTACAGGGAGCTTGAGGCTTCACTTCTGCTCTCCTCTTCAGAGTCTATCACTAACTCAAAGCAGTTTCCCTGAATAAACTACTTGTGCCACTTTCTACCTCTCCTGAGCCCTTTGCTTCATTTACTGGGTGCCTAGCCTTCATATTCTGAAAATCAAAAATTAAAACTTGGCTTTGCCATTCCCAAACTTCCAAGGCCCAATTCTATGTACCTTGGAAATCTCTGTCACCCATGTATTTCTAAAAGTTATTACTGACAGGGATTAAATACTTTATCTTCACGCTTTCACAATGCCATTGTGTTTTCAACATTGCACCCCAGAATCTAGGTAAAACATGAGAGCTATGAGATTCTTATCTTTTGTCACTGTGGCAAACTTGGTACATCCGTGCACTCCTTAAGTTGACCCAAACTTAATGTATTGCCTAATGATAAATAAATAATTTACTGCAAATTTCAGAGGGCAGCTAGAGTGTAAGTGGGACCAACCTTGCAGTGTTCATCTCTTTCTCTGTCCCCTTTTAGCCATCTGATAATTCCTTAAAGGTCTTTGCTGCACACAGCAATAAAATTCTCATTGATAAATTGTCTCAAAATACAGAGGAGTGGAAATACAAAACATCAAAGTGCCAGTTGTTCTTACATCCACAAAAAGGTGATGTTGGGTAACATCTAAAAAGGGGTGCATTAGCTTCAAATAATATGGAGCTTCATAAATATTAGGACAGTTGCTTGGGGGCATGGAAGAGAAAACGCAGCTTTCTTTGCTGTTGAACTCAGAGCCTCACGCTTGCTAGGTAAGTGTTCTCCCACTTGAGCCATACCCCCAGTCCCTTTTCCTTTAGTTATTTTTGGGGTAAGGTTTTTGCCCTGGCTGGCCTGGACCACAACCTTCCTACTTAAATCTTCCCATGTAATTGTGATGACAGGCATTTTCTACCACACCAGCTTTATTGGTTAATATAAGGTCTTAACTAACTTTTTGCTCTGGTTGGACTCAAACGGCAATCCTCTGGATCTTTACCTTCTGAGTAACTGGGATTACAGTTGTGAGCCACCTCTCCAACTCATTTTTTTATTAAATTAAAAATTTTTATTAATACATGTTAATTTACAGGCTTCTTGGATTCAGTTTGATAATTCCACATACTACTACATGCTTTGATCATATCTAACCACACTTCTCCATCTGCTCTCCACCTCTGTTCCCTGTCATCCTTTACATTCTCACTGTGTGTGAGCTCCTTTTCTGTCTACATTGTTGCCAGCATATGTTACTTTTTTATTATTGTTTTTGGTAACAGCCATTCTAACTGGGGTGAGATGATCTGTCATTGTAGTTTGGTTTATATTTCCCAATAACTGATGATATTGAACATTTTCACATATATTTATTGGCCATTTTTATTCCTGTGAAAATTGCCTATTCAGCTTACTTGCCCATTTTAAAAATTTACTTGTTTTTGGTAGTTTTTAAAAATTCTTCATATATTCTGGTTATTAATCATCTGACAGATTAACAGTTTGCAAATTTTTTTTCCTATTCTGCAGGTTTCCTTTTCACTCTATTGTTTCTTTGGCTGTGTGAAGCTTTTTAGTTTGATGCAGTCCCATTTATCAAATTTTGCTTTTGTTTCCTGTGCTTTGGGGGATCTTATCCAGAATGTCATTGCTGGTGCCAATGTCTTGAATCATCTTCTCTGTGTGTACCTCTACTAGGAAAACAATTCTTATGTACTGTTTTAGGTATGTAGCTAGAGTATCTTCTGAATTAAATTGATAGTTCAGTTGTTTTGTGATCCTAAAGCATATATATCTCAAATGATAGGATATGTTTTATTCTAATGAGGTTTCTTTTAAATGAAGACATAGATAGTATTGGATTTTTTCTTTTTAGTATCAGAAATTAAGACTAGCATAAACAATTCATGATTAGGAAATTGTAGAGGTAATTAAACCATATTCTGGTTGCACCTGCATATTTTCTGAATCAGTGACATTTTTTAGACAAAAATTATCATTATATTAGAAATGACTGCTCCATTTCAATATACATTATTAAAAAGAAAAAGCACACTACATGAAGTAATTTTCTTTGTAGATGGGTCAAGAAGTGTTCATCTCCATGTTTGACCTAGAATACAAGAATGGGCCCTCTGGTCTGAAAAATTAGAACTCATACATATGATACCCATATAGGGAAAATGAAAAGAAAGCCCATAATTAAACCATTCCAACACAAACGATCTTTGTTCCATGCCTGTCTGCATTATGCCTAATTACCCAGTAGAGTACCTTCAAGAAACACTTACCACATGGGGCAGGGAAATGCTTAGGAAATTCACGAATAATTGTGGTTTTTTGGGGTGGAGGGCTTTGGGCTTGAAAATGCAAAAGGATGAAGAGCTGCAGAAAATAGCTGTAAGAGCTGTTTGAAAGGAGCTTTATATTTTCAGTATTTTGTGAAAGATGGCCTGCTGTTGCAGAATTTTAAATGGGAGAAAAGAGAACACCACAGAGTCACCAAGCTTAGATCACTGCCTTCCACACAACTTCCTGTTCTCCCCTCCCACTTTGGTGAACAGTGGTTCAAGAGCCAAGGCGTAGTCTGAACACCATCACTTCTCAGAAGTTTCTAGCTCTTTCTTAACTTGATTTCATCATGTAAAAATCATCTTTACTATTCCTGGAAAATTGACTGCAGTCTCAGGGCTTCTTTACTTTAAGCCAGTTGCATATTTAAAACTATCCAATTTCTCTGAGGTTTACCTGAAAGGAATTTTCTTTCTTTGCTCATTCCATATATTTTTCCTTTATTTGTATGTACAATTAATATGGATACTGCGATTTAAGAATGACATAAAATATGTACTTCATTAGTGATCCAATGTACTTTGGGGATCTACTGGAGATCCCAATTAAGCTTGCCAGCTGCTAGTCCACCATGTAACAGTAAAACTGTAATCATGTCACTCTGACCTAAGGACAAATATTTAATACTTGACCAAGAAAGACACATAGGAACAGTGCCAAAGTACAGTGTAAAGGTGACCATTGCTAGGATGCCTGTCTGACTCACATTATTTGTAGGTCTTTGGGTGTTCAGAGTGACAATGATGCTTTTGTCATGTCTCCCAATATAAGGCAAGCCTTTTGGTCATTTGAATATCTTTTTGCTTCATTCTGTTTCTGAATCAGGGTTTGCATCTTTAATCCAACACTGGGCCACTTACATCCTAGTGATAGTGAGAGGCATTTATGTTGACAAAGGCAGGTAACCTAAGTTCTCTGAGTATTAGTTTTGACTGTAAAATGGGCATTATACTTGTATCACTGTCACTTTTGCACTAAATCTATTATTCTCTTTCTCAATCTGTATTTTTTGTAATAATTCCATATAATTCTGTCATCACTCTATGAGAAGTCAGGGAAAAAAGATTATTTTTTGAACTTTCAGAATCCTAGAGTATGATCCTGGAGTAGGGGTTGTACCTTCTGCCACAGCCTAAGGGAGGCACCACTATACTGACTGAATTTATGCTAATTTTCAAACTTAAATTCTAGCCATCTGTTCCCAACTGAGATCCAAAAAATTCCCTGTCTTGGGACTATATATTTTCAGACTGAAGTCTGCCTTTTCTGTTTATTGTTCATCTGATACACTTAGGAGGCTAGGAAGTGAACCAAACTTGTAAGAAGTCCTAAAATCCTGGAAAGAAAAGATGATACTCAAACAAAGCTGCTCTCTCTCCCATAAGGTTTTTCCTGCTCAAGACAAATATGAGGGGTATGAAGGTAAAGGAGAATGATGAAGGAGGTGAATTCACCTATGATATATTGTAGGAACTTTTATAAATGTCACAATGTACCCCCAATGCGACAATAATATAATAAAAAATATTCCTTAGTACTGTTTTTGCTATATCCCTTAGGTTTTGGTATGTTGTGTCTGCATTTATGTATGTTTCAAGATTTTTATTTGTCTTGATTTTTTTCTTTATTTATTGTTTAAAAGAAATCCACTTTTCATGTATTTGTATAGTTTCCAAAGATTTCTTGAAAACCAAAATGACAGATACGAGTTTGACTATAGAAGTTCTTGGATTTGTCATCTCAGATCCTTCATGACTTTTATTGTCAACAAGAAGTTTTATGGGGACATTTCTACAGGTACATGAAGCATCGGGCTATTTACAGCATAAACATCTGTGCTGGTGCCATCTGTTGGTTGATTGCTTATCACTCCACCGGATGGCCTGTTCTTTTTTCTCTGACATTTACATTTCTGAATTTATCAGGCAAAAATTGAAATAAAAATAACAACATGACTTTTGTAGTTATTTGTCTTCCTTATTTTCTTTTCTAAGAGAAACCAGTAAGAGAATGCTTTTGATCTTCCTTCTTAATCTCAGCGAAATTGGCCATTTTACTTACTTGTTTTGTTTATGACATTTTAAAGGAATTTACTATACCCTCCATGTGTCAGTTGTTTTCATATTGGTGAGCTGAAATACTTTACCTTAACCTCCATCCACTTAAAAGGCCTACAAAGAAATAATGATTTCCATATGTAAAAGGGCCAGTTTGGGGCTTCACCTTCAAAACTCCCCCTGATTTGATATTTTTGGATTTGTTTACAGGCTTTATGTATTTTTATTAAGAAGTATGAAATAGCAGCTTTGTTGATATCAGGGAATAAAGTCATTTAACTTGGGATTTTTTTTTCCAAACTGATGAAATTGTCATCAGTTTGAATTTAAGGAATGTCTTCAATTCTTAAACTGGTGATGTGCAAGCTCCCTTTTTGTAAAAAAAACAATTAATCAGGTTTATTATAACTGGAACATGAAAATACAAAAGCTTTATATATTGAACATTGTATGTTTTGTATATGTATACATTGTGTCATGTTTAATTCATGTTCAACATATCTACTGAACATGTATCATTCCTTCCTGTAAAAACTTTCAAAGTTCTTTTTTCTAGTTTTTGAAACATGCAGTACATTGTTAACTATAGTCACCTACTCCACAGCAGCACACTAGAGCTTTTTGCTCCTATCTGACTATAGATTGGTGTCCATTGACCAACTGTTCCCCATCTTTCCTCTGCCCCACTCTCCTGAGCCTTGGGCAACCTCCACTCTCAACTTCTGTGAGATCAATGTTTTTAGATTCAGCATATGAGTGAGATCATGTGGTACTAGATTTTTTGTGCCTGGGTTAGTTCTTCTTTTTAAAATTTTATTTTATTGTTTTTACATTTATTTACATGTGTTTACATTATTTGGGTCACTTTCTCCCCCCTCCCACCTCTAGGCAGAACCTGTTCTGCCCTCTTAGTCTCCAATTTTGTTAAAGAAAAAACATATAAGATAAAAAGAAAAGCAGCATTTTTGCTAGCTTGAGATGAAGATAGCTATACAGGGAGATTCCTTGTGTTGTTTCCATGCACTTGTGTTTTACAACCAAAATTGGTTCATCTCTAGCAGACCTCTTCAATACTTCCTAGTCCCCTTCCCATAGTAGCCTCTGCCAGTTTAAGATTACTATATTTTGCTCCTCTACAGGGAGCACATCAACTACATTAGAGTTTTTGGTTTCCCTTCCCTTTCCCTATCCCTCCCATGCGCAGTCTCCTCTTAGTGTGTTACCTGTGTCCAGTGATACTATGAGTTTGTTTTAGGTCTATAATCCACATATGAGGGAGAACGTGATTTTCCCTCTGAGCCTGGCTAACTTCGCTTAAGATAACGTTCTCCACTTCCATCCATTTTCCTGCGAATGTTAAAATTTCATTCTTCTTTGTGGATGAATAGAATTCCATTGTGTATAAGTACCACATTTTCTTAATCTGTTCATCAGTAGTGAGGCATCTTGGCTGTTTCCATAACTTGACTATTGTGAATAGGGCTGCAATAAACATGGGTATGCAGGTGCCTTTCTAGCAACCTGAGTCATATTCCTTTGGGTATATCCCCTAGGAGTGGTAATGCTGGATCATATGGCAGATCCATTTTGAATTTTTTAAAGAAGCCTCCATATTGTTTTCCAAAGTGGTTTGAGGGAGAAGTGTATTGGCTTATATTCCCACCAGCAGTTTTTGAGGGTTCCTTCTTCCCCACATCCTAGCCAACATTTGTTGGTGGTGTTCTTGATCATAGCTATTCTAACAGGAGTAGGTAGAATCTTAGTGTGATTTTTATTTGTGTTTCCTTTATGGCCAGGGATAGTGAGCATTTTTTCATGTGTGGTTTTTTTTTCTTTTTTTGCCATTTGGACTTCTTCCTTTGAAAAAGTTCTGTTTAGTTCAGTTGCCCACTTCTTTATTGGTTCATTGATTTTGGGGGAGTTTAGGTTTTTGAACTTCCTGTATATTCTGGTTATCAGTCCCTTGCCTGATATATAGCTAATGAAGATTTTCTCCCACTCTGTGGGTGGTCTCTTCAATTTAGAGACCATTTCTTTCGTGTGCAGAAGCTTTTGAATTTCATGTAGTTCCATTTACTCATCCTTTCTCTTAGTTGCTTGGCTGCTTGAGTTCTACTGAGGAAGTCCTTCCCTCTATCTATTACTTCCAGTGTATTCCCTGCTCTTTCCTGTACAAATGTCAAGTGTTTGGGAAGGATATTAAGGTTCTTAATCCACTTTGAGTTGATACTAGTACAGAGTGACAGGCATGGATCTAGTTTCAGTGTTCTGTAGGCAGATAGCCACTTTTCCCAGCAAAATTTCTGAAAAGGCTGTTTTTTCTGACCATATTTTTTTGGCACCTTTGTCAAAAATTAGTTGGGTATAGATATGAGGATTCATATCTGAGTCTTCTATTCTGTTCCACTGGTCTTCCTATCTATTTTTGTGCTAGTACCATGCTGTTTTTCTTGGTATGGCTCTGTAGTATAGTGTGACGTTGTGTACTGTGATACCTCCAGCATTGCTCTTTTTGCTCAATATTGCCTTTGCTAGTTACAGTCTTTTGTGTTTCCAAATGGACTTTAGGGTAGATTTTTCAATCTCTGTGATGAATGTTATTGGGATTTTTTATGGGAATTGCATTGAACATGTAGATTGTTTTTGACAGTATAGCCATTTTTACTATGTTGATTCTGCCAATCCATGAGCATGGGAGATCTTTCCATCTTCTGGAGTCTTCTTTGATCTCTTTCTTCAATAGTTTGTAGTTCTCCTTGTAGAGCTCATTTATATCTTTTGTTAAATTTATTTCTAGGTATTTAATTTTTTTGAGGCAATAATAAATGGAATTATTTTCCAATATTCTTTCTCAATCAGTTCATTGTTGGTGTATAGAAAGGCTACTGTTTTTTTTAAGTTGATTTTGTATCCTGCTATTTTGCTGAGGCTATTTATGGTGTCTAGGAGTTTTTTGATTCCTTAAAGTATAAGGTCACGTTATCTGTGAATAGGGATAGTTTGACTGCTTCTTTACCTATTTATGTTCCTTTTATTTCTTCTTCATGCCTTACTAGTCTGGCTAGGAATTCCAAGACTATGTTGAACAGGAGTGGGGATAGTGGGCACCCTTGTTTCATTCCTCACTTTAGAGGAAATTGTTTCAGTTTTTCCCCATTAAGTATGATGTTGCCTGTAGGTTTGTCTTATATATCCTTTATAATGTTGAGGTACATTCCTTCTATTCCTAATTCCCTTAGAGCTTTTATCATGAAATGGAGTTGAATCTTCTCAATGGCTTTTTCTGTATCTTTGACATGAGCAAGTGGTTTTTGTTTTTGTTTCTATTGATGTGCTATATTACATTTAATGATTTGTGAATGTTGAATCATCCCTGCATCCCTGGGATGAAGCTGACTTGGTCATGGTGAATGACCATTCTGATATGTTGTTGGATTGGGTTTGCCATTATTTTATTGAGGATTTTTGTATCAATGTTCATTAAGGTGATTGGCCAAAGAAGTTCTCCTTTTTGAATATGTCCTTGTGTGGTTTGGGGATGAGTGTAATACTGGCTTCATAGAATGAGTTAGGCAGCATTCCTTCCCTTTCTATTTTGGGGAAAAGTTTACGGAGCATTGGTATTAGTTCTTCTTTAAAGGTCAGATAGAATTCAGCAGAGAATCTGTCAGGTCCTGGACTTTTCTTTTCTGGGAGACTCTATTGCTGCTTCAATTTCAGTACATGTTATAGATCTGTTCATGTGGTTAATATCCTCTTGGTTCAGTCTTGGATGGTCATAAGTATCTAGAAATTTGTCTATTTCTTCAACATTTTCCAATTTATTAGAATATAGCTTCTCAAAGTAGTCCCTGGTGATTCCCTGGATTTCCTTGTAGTTATTGTTATCACCCCTTTTTCATTTCTGATTTTACTAATTTGGGTCTTTTCCCTCCTCATTTTAATCAGATTTGCCAGGGACTTGTCAATCTTTTTTAGTTTTTCAAAGAACCAGCTTTTTGTTTTGTTGATTTTTGTATTTTTTTTTGGGGGGGGTGTCTCTATTTCATTAATTTTGGCCCTTATTTTTATTATTTCTCTCCTTCTGCTTGTTTTTTAATTTATATTTTTATCATTTATTTATTCATATGCACATACATTGTTTGGACCTTTTCTCTCCCCTGCCCCTCATCCTCTCCCCTGCTTCCTCCCTCTCCTCCCCACCCCCTCACTTCCAGGCAGAACCTGCTCTGCCCCTTTTCCAAGTTTGTTGAAGAGAAGACATAAGCAATAATAAGACACAGCATTTTTGCTAGTTTGACATAAGGATAGCTATACAGAGAGATTCCTAGCATTGCTTCCATACCCATGTGTATTACAAACTGAATTGATTCATCTCTTCCAGACCTCTTTACTACTTCCCAGTCACCTTCTCATAGTGACCTCTGTCATTTTAAGGTTAGTATATTAACTCCTCTACAGTGGACACATCAAACAGTTTCAAGTTTTGGGTTTCCTACCTTTCCCTATTCCTCATGTATGTGTTCTCTGCTTAGCATGTGACCCATGTCCAATAATATTACTGCATTTGTTTTAGGTCTAAAGTCTGCATATGAAGGAGAACATACAATTTTTGGCCTCCTGAGCCTGGCTAACTTTGCTTAAGATGTTCTCCAGTTTCATCCATTTCCTTATGAATGACAAGATTTCATTCTTCTTCATGGCTGAGTAAAATTCCATCATGTATAAATACCACATTTTCTTAATCCATGTGTCAGTAGCGGGGTATCTTAGCTATTTCCATAACTTGGCTATTGTGAATAGTGCTGCAATAAACATGGGTATGCAGGTGCCTATGGAGTATCCTGAGTCGCATTCCTTTGGGTATATCCCTAGGAGTGGGATTGCTGGATCATATGGCAAATCTATGTTTAGTTTTTTTAAGAAGCCTCCATCTTGTTCTCCAAAGTGGTTGTACTAGCTTACATTCCCACCAGCAGTGTATTAGGGTTCCTTTTTCTCCACATCCTCACCAACATTTGTTGTTGTTGGTGTTTTTGATGATAGCTATTCTAACAGGGGTGAGGTGGGATCCTGGTGTGGTTTTGATTTGTATTTCCTTTATTTCCAGAGATGGTGAGCATTTTTTCATGTGTTTTTTGGCCATGTGAATTTCTTCTTCTGAAAAAGTTCTGTTTAGTTCAGTTGCCTATTTTTTTATGCATTCATTGATTTTTGGGGATGGGTTAGTTTTTTTGAGCTCTCTGTATATTCTGGTTATTAGTCCTTTATCTGATGTATAGCTGGCAAATATTTTCTCCCATTCTGTGGGTGGTCTCTTTAGTTTAGAGGCCATTTCTTCTGTTGTGCAGAAGCTTTTTAATTTCATGTAGTCCCATTTGTCCATCTTGTCTTTTAGTTGCTGAGCTGCTAGGGTTCTTTTGAGGAAGTCCTTGCTTATTCCTATTGCTTCCAGAGTATTTCCTGCTCTTTCCTGTACTAGCTTCAGTGTTTTGTGTCTGATATTAAGGTCCTTGATCCATTTTGAGTTGATACTAGTACAGGGTGGTAAACATAGATCTAGTTTCAGTTTTCTCCTCTGCTTGTTTTGGGTTTTGCTAGCTCTTGTTTTTCTAGGAGTTTGAGATGTGGCATTAAGTTGTTTATATGAGATCTTTTTGTCCTTTTAATATATGCACTCATGACTATAAACTTTCCTCTTAGGATGGCTTTTGGTGTGTCTCAAAGGTTCTGATAGGTTGTGTTTGCATTTTTATTAAATTTCAAGAACTTTGGGATTACCTTTCTTATTTCTTCTATAACCTACTGATTGTTGAACAATGTGTTGTTTAGCTTCCCATTACTTGTTTGATTTCTGCTGTTGCTTTTGTTGAGTTCTAGTTTTATTGCATTGTGATCAGATAGAATGCAGGGGGCTTATTTCTATTTTCTTACATTTCCTGAGGCTCTTTATGCCCTAAGATATGGTCTATTTTGGAGAAAGTTCCATAGGCTGCTGAGAAGAATGTATATTGTGCTGTTGCTGAATGAGATATCCTGTAGATATCAGTTAGGTCCATTTGATCTATGATGTCATTTAGATCTAGGATTTCTTTGTTGATTTTTTTTTTTTGAGGATGATCTATTTATTTTGATAGACGGGTATTAAAGTCTCCCACTACCACAGTGTTTGGGTCTATATGGGCTTTTAAGTTCTTTAGTGTATGTTTGATGAAATTGGGTGCATGTAGGTTGCTAATTGTTATTTCCTTTTGATGTATTGCCCGTTTTATTAGTATGAAGTGTTCTTTGTGCTGTTTGACCAAAGTAAGTTTGAAGTCTACTTTGTTGTAAGTATTGCTACTCCTCCTTGTTTTGGGGGGCCATTAGCTTGGCAAATATTATTCCATCCTTTCACCCTAAGCCAGTGTTTATTTCTGTCAATAAGGTGGGTCTCTTGTAAACAACAGATTGTTGGATCTTTCTTTTTAATCCCATTTGCCAAAGGTGCCTTTTGATTGGGAAGTTGAGTCCATTGACATTCAGTGTTAATATTGATAGGTATGTGGTGATTCCTGCCATTTAGTTGTTTTAGGATTTGAGTGTGTGCAGCTGAATCAGTGCTACTGTCTGATTACTTCACTTTTTTTTCTCCTGTGTTTTGACACTTCCTATTCTTTCACAGTATGTTTTTGATTTTTCATTGTCTATGTGCAGAATTTGTTGTAGAATCTTCTGTAGTGGTGGCTTGGTGGTCACATATTGTTTTATTTTCTGTTTATTGTGGAAGACTTTTATTCCTCCATCAATTTTCAGTGATAGTTTTGCTGTGTAGAGTATCCTAGGGCTGAAATTATTCTCACTCATTGCCTGGAATACTTTGCTCCAAACCCTTCTTGCTTTTAAGTTTCTGTTGAGACATCTGCTGTTATTTTGATGGGTTTACCTTTATATGTTATTTGTTTTTTTTCTCTCTTACAGGCTTCAATATTCTTTCTCTGTTCTCTGTGCTTATTGTTTTAATGATAATATGTTGTGGAAAGGTTCTATTTTGGTCAAGTCTGTTTGTCCTGAAGGCTTCCTGTACCTGAATGGGCAAAACTTTCTGGAGATTTGGTAAATTTTCTGTTATTATTTTATTGAATATAGTACATATCCCTTTGGTTTGCACCTCTTTTCCTTATTCAATGTCCATGATTCTCAGGTTTGGCCTTTAATGGAGTCTCTGAGTTCTTGCACATTCCTTTCACAGATCTTGAGTTGTTTGCTTAAGAGTTCTTCTCTTTTTTCTTTAATTTCTATTTTATCTTTTTTTGTTGGTGTCAAGAACTGAGTGTCCATTTTGTTCATTTCCCACTAGATCCTCCATTGAATTTTTTTTTTGAGCAATATAGTTTCCTTCCCCTCTTCTCCCCATCACTCCAATTGATGCTGTACAACTATGTTCTTGCTTGGGTAGTTGGTGGTTTTAATTGCCTGTTTGCTTTCCCTTGATTTAATTTTTGTGTTGTAACTGACTTGTTGTTGGCTAGGTTGTTGTGCTATTTCTGTCCCTGGCCTGGAGGTGTAAATCATAAATATCAAATTCACATGTTCTATGCCAGACCAGGTGTTTGCCTATTATATATAAAACCCCTTGGTGATAGAACAGTGGGAGCTGAGGGAATAATGGTTGTTTGGCTAGAGATAGAAATTGGGGTAATTGGTAAAGGTGGCACTAAAAGGGGGACAGAAGGAGGGAGTCAGGGAAGGGATATGGTGACTGCTGTGGTTTGTGGCCCTTGTGTGTGTGTTTGGATGTATTGCCACTGTTGTAGTGGAGGGTGCTTGGCTTGCAGGGGGCTAGGGGTGTGTACAGTTGATACAGTAGGATGGTGAGTGGGTGGTGAGTGTGTAGAAGGGAGGGATAGTATGGTGACAGGTTAGGGAAGAATAGGAGGGGAGGCAAAGAGAAGGTGAGGGAGTGGATGAGAAGGTGTAGAAAGAATAGTTGGGAGGGAAAAAATAGATTGTTGCACAGAAAATGATAGAAAGTGAAGGGAGTAAGATAGAGATAAGAAAATAGCGATGGTAAAGTTAATAATACAGGAAAAATAAAACAGGCACAGAAACAGCAAAAAGTTCAGTCTGCTCGGCAAAGGTTCTGGACTTATTCCTTTGGTGTCCAATCCTGGTATTGGCACTTGGTATTCTGGGCTTTGTGGGGAAGGGTGCTGCACCTCTCATTGGACAGCTTGGGGTGGACATGGCTGGAGATTTTCTTCTTTTTCTTTTTTTCCCCACTTTTCTTGGTCTCATGGGATGTCCATTACAAGCAGGAGCTGTGAAATGGTAGCACCAGGTGACTGGCTTGTGAACAGTATTTGGTTCCTTCTGTCCACAGGGCAGGTTGCAGTTGGGATTTGAGGTAACTCACTGCCAGTTCATTCAAGGTGGTTAGATCTGATGTTATTTTTGCCTGGCAGTAGCTGTGTTGCCCTACAGCTGCAATTCTGTCTAGTCAGTTCCTCCCCCAGGAAGGTGGAGCAATTCAGTTTTGAGTGTAGTCCTCAGTCCCATGAGAACAGCTCAAGAGTCCCCCATGGCCCTGCTTTGGGAGGTTGGCTTGTCGTCCCACCCTTGCTCTCAGCCTTTGTTACTTTTCCTGCCTTTGTTCACTGAGAATTAGGCTCCTTGCCCCACCTTCATTTTCTGGGGCAGGTTCCGGGTTCCACCCCACCCCTGCTATCGGTGTTAGATTACAATTCCCTGTTTATGTTTTTCAGTTTTATTGGTGGCAGGAGTTCAATTTGCCCAGGGGCTGTGCTGGACTATGTTCCCAGGAGTGGGTAGGGGAGTCACGTGTGGTGCATATTGCTCACCTGTTGGGTCTGCAGATTTATACAGGCAGCTTTGAAACCAACTGGCAGGCTGAAATAGCATGCTGCTTTTCCCAAGGCAAACACTTCCTGGGACTGGTTTCAGTGTGGTAAGCATAGGGATGCTTTCCATGGGTAAGGGGTCCAGGATGTCACAGTGCTCAATTCTGGTTGATGCTCTATCTTCATGGCCTGTGGGCAGCAATGTGATGTCAGGGAAACCAGTGTCCCTCTTGGGTTATTTCACTTATCATAATGATCTGAAGTTCTATCCATGTTGACACAAATGACAGCAGTTCATTTTTTTAATATGACTGAATGGTATTTTTTTTTCAGTATTGGGGTTTGAACTCAGGGTCTCAGCCTTGCTAGACAGGAGCTCTACCACTTGGGTCACCCCAAAAGCTCTTTTTTATGGTTATTTTTAAGATAGGGTCTCACTTTTTGCAGGGCTGGCCTTGAACCATGATCCTCCTGATCTCTGCCTCCTGAGTAGCTAGGATTACAGGCGTGAGCCAGTGGCACCTGGCCTTAAACAGTATTCTATTGTATGTATGCCCCACATTTTCTTTATTCATTTGTCAGTTGCTGGGCTCTTGAGCTGTTTCCATTTCTTCGCTATTGTGAACAGTGCTGCAATGAACATGAAGTACAGATGTCTCTTTAATGTACAATTCCATTTCCTTTGGATACATACCCCCTACTGGGATCGCTGGATCATATGGTAGCTCTATTTTTGTTTATTGAAGAACGTCTGTAATGTTCTCCAAAATAGCTGTACTAACTTACATTCCCACCAACACTGTACCGAGCTCCTTTTTCTCTACATCCTCATCAGCACTTGTTATCTTCTGTCTTTTTGATTGTGGCTATGCTTACTGGATTGAGGTAATATCTCATCACAATGAGGTATTGATTGCATTTTATTGATGGCTAATGATATTAAGCATTTTTTGTATTTTTTGTCCATTTGTATTTATTCTCATGAAACTTGTCTATTCAGATCATTTGCCTATTTTTAAAAATGGGATTACTTAAAAATTTGTTTTTGACTTCCTAAGGTATATCAGATATTAATCCTTGATCAAAGGCATAGTTTGCAAATGTTTTGTTCCATTCTGTAGGTTGTCTCTTCACTCTGATTGTTCTCTTTGCTGTATAGAAGCTTCCTAGGCTTTTGGGGTCTTCTCAAAAAACAACAACAAAAACTTTGCCCATTTCAATGCTCTGAAGCATTTCTTCTGTTTCTTTTTCTAGTATTTTTATGTTTTGCATTTAAGCCTTTAACCTATTTTGAGTTGATTTTTGTAGCTGATGAGAGATAGGGTTCTAGTTTTATTTTTCTACATGTAGATATCCAATATTTGTGGCACCATTTATTGAAAAGACTGTCCTTTCCCCAATGTACTCTTAATGTCTTTGTCAATTCAGTTGGATGAAGATATGTGGGTTTACCAGTAGACTCTCTATTTTGTTCATTTGTCTACACATCTGTTCTTATGTCAATACCATGTTGAATTTATTACTATAGTATTATAGTATATTTTGAAGTTAGGTCATATTCTTTTTGCTCAAGTTGGCTTGGGTTTTGGGGACTTTTTGTGGTTCTGCACAAATAGTAGGATTTTTTTCTAGTTTTGTGAAAAAGTCATTGGTATTTTGATAGGGATTGCATTGAATCTATAGATGAGTTTGGATAGTGTCAAGAGTTTGGACCTGCAATGTCCCCCAAAGGACTATGTGTTAAAGTTTTGGTCCTCACCCTGATGCTATTGAAAGATGGTGGAATCTTTAAGTCATTGGGGAGTGTGCCTTCAAAGGGGATAGTGTGATTCAGCATCTTCCCATCTCTCTTTTTTGGCTTCTAGCCACAAAGTGAACAGCTGTTCTCTACCATGTGTTCCCCACCATGATCACATCACAGGCCCAAAGCAACAGAGCCAATTGGTCATGAATTAAAACCTCTGAAAACATGACCAAATATGAACTTTTTTCTTTGTAAGTTGGTATATCTCAGGTATTTGTTATACTGACAGAGAGCTGATTAACATAGGTAGTATGGACATTTTAATGATATTGATTCTTCCAATCTGCGAACATGAGTTTCTTTATGTTTTCTGGTGTCCTTTTCAATTTCCTTCATCAAATTTTTAAAAATAATTTTCACTATAGAGATTTTCTAACTTGTTGGTTAAATTTATTCATAGGTTTTTTTTTTTGACTATTGTAAATGGGACTACTTAATTTATGTTTCAGAAAACTTCCTTTTGGCATGTAGTAATGCTTCTGATTTTTATATGTTGATTTTTGTATCCTGTAACTGTATTGCTATATTCATTTGTTGGTTCTAATACTTTTTGGTAGAGTCTTTGAGGTGGCCTGTTGTTAGGAGCTAGCTTGATCTCAAGCAGTTAGGGCTGGGGGCCATAAAGAAGCAATTAAAGTCAGCAAGTATGTTACAAAAAAATATAGTGCTGATAAATACCACAGTTCTTGCATCTAGCAGGAAAAGAATTCAAGCAAGACACAAAGATTATAACAAAATAATGGTGGAGTTTATTGGGAAAGGAATGAACTTTCAGCAGGCTGAGGGCAAGAGGGAGAGAACATTAGCCTTAAAGTCAGAATGCTTGTTAAAGAAGTTTTAGCTTTGGGTTAATTTGGTCCTGGGGATGATTTCCTGGGTTTGGCTCACTATCTTGTTAAATGAGAGATAACCTGTATAAACTACCAATTCTTGCTCTAATTTATAGTTTGTGTTTGAAATTCCTAACCTTAGCTCTATCCAGCTCCTAGATTTGGGTCATTGTTTTGTTAAATTCACCTGTATAAGCTTTCAGCACTAGACCTACCTTATGTTTAAGAGGTAGGTTACTCTTCAAAGTGGATCAAGCTTTAGGTGAGTAGCTAACTTCAAAGTGAGCCCAGGACAGGGAGAAAGATGAGGACAGTTAAAATTTAAAAACAAAGGGCCATCAAGGGAAAGGGAAGAAAAATTGTGCCAAGACCCTATAAGAAAACAGTTGGGTGCCCACCTATCAGAGAGCTGTATCTGGGGACTTGCAAGGTCTATCCCAAAAGAACTCCAAGAACTAGGTAAAAACTTTTATACACACAGATGCTATGGCTCAATTTTTCTGGGACCCCTCTGTCCAGTGGGGGTTTCTGCCTTTATTTACTTCAATTAAACTTCTTTTCCTCTTGCCACTCATTGTCCAGGCTTGTCATTCTTTGCTTGACCCTGGAGAAGGACTCAACAAACTCAACTCTGGTATCACTGTGTACAAGATTATGTTATCTGCAAATGATGACAGTTTGACTCCTTTATTTCCAATTTATATGCCCTTTATTTCCTTCTTTTGTCTGCTTCCTCCAGATAGGACTTACAGCACTATGCTGAATAAAAGTAGTTAAAAATCATATCCCTGTCTTGTCTCAAGTCTTAAAGATATGTCTTTAGGATTGGCCCCATACAGAAATGGTCAAGGAGTTGTATAGTTCCTAAAATTGGTACTGTCTTTTTCACCTGATGACTAGAGCCTCTACTTGGCACCCTATACTTTAGAGAAGCAAACTGTTACAGAAAAGTTGCAATGGTGGAGAAAAACAGGCAAAGAAGAGTTTACTTAGGGCTGTTACAATAAAGAAGACAGACTGAATTCAACTGCCCTGAAAGAAAAGATGTATGTGGGGGGAATGGTTAAGAAAGCACTGGCTTGAGCTAGTAGAAAACTACTGAAGGATGTTGGTGGTAGATTAGTCATTGTGTATTTGCTAATTGGTACTTAGGAAGGTTAGGCTGCAACTCTTCCACAGAGACTGGGAGATAAGGGCCTCCATTTTCCTTGATGGTTATATTGCAAAGAGATGGGTTCCAGGTTCTTGAGAAAGAGTTCCTGAGTTGTGAAACTGGAAAGAGATTGGGAAATGAGTTAAATCTGAAAGCAGCAGAAATCTGCTTGGTCACTATTCTTCCCTGCTATTGTCTGTGTTCTTTTGAAAAATCAAGGAGTACATTGGGTAAAGGAAGTGTGATCACTCAACAAGAATTCTTCATAGTATTACCCTAGAATTGTTCTTAGTTGAATGTTAGGTTTTAGAGATTTCACTAGATAAATGTGCAAAACCACCAGCTAGGTCATGCAACATTTGACTATGTATTTGTTTTTCTTTTTTATCTCTGCAGATTTTTAAAAGCTTCATTAAGTAGTTCACACAAATCTAAACAGAACAGCTCAGTATATGTTCTACATGTATACACCCATGCAACTGAATCATAATATAAAACTTTTTCAGCATTATTTAGGTCCTTGTTCCTCTTATCTATTAGTATTTACTAACAGTAAGCATTATTCTGATCTATATCACTATAAGTAGACTTGGTCTTATTCCTGTATATATATGAAGCCATATCATCTGTGTTCTTTCCTTTATTAATGTTGCAATGTTCAGACTTTTTCCTTGCTATGTGTGATGTTAATGTTGTATCTAGTTTTAGGTATTATGAATGAAGCTACTCTGAAAGCTTTCATAGTAGACACATATGTTCATTTTGTTAAGGGTATTGTTAGTAGTAGAATTCCTGGATTGTAAGTTAGACATATTTTTAGCTTTGGTATATACTTCCAAACCAAGTGCTTCTATCAGTTTACCTCTTACCAGGAATATGAGTTCTAATTACAACCATGAGAGCCTTTGAGATCGTCTAGCAATTTAATTTTAGCCATAATTGTGAGTGTTTAATGATAGATCATTATGATTTTATTCCCATTTCCTTGAAATATCATGACGGAGTATATTTTTCCTATTTGTTGGTCATTTGCATATTTATATTTAAGTGCCTATTTAACTCTCTTACCAATGCTTTTTCCCTGTCAAGTGGTCTGTTAATGTTTTATAGGTCTTTATATGTTCTACATAGGTAAACGTATTGCAAACACATTTGTGCCCAAGTTGTGCCTTTCTTTTTAAACTCTTTTAAAGTAGTTTTTGATTAGCAGAAGTTCATAATTTTCCTGAAATCTAATTTGTTAATGTTTTCTCTTATGGTTTTTGTTTTCTATTTAAGAAATATTTGACTGTCCATAATCAGGAAGATATTTTTCTCTAAAAGCTTTATTTACATTTATGCCTCTTGTCCACCTTAAGGAATGAAGTGTCTTATTGTACTGGGCAGGATAGCCAGAGCAGGCTGGAAAGAAATAGTGATAGTGGAATTTTTTGTCTTATTCAAAAATAAGATTATTTTTCAAAAAGAAACAAGTTAAAATTAATGTAATATAGCTGAAATTTGGTCTAGTAAATTATGGCTACAACTCTAAATAAAACCAAGTCAAGTTCAGTTCTATACTATGGAATGCTTGTCTAGAAAGATGGGAACCAGCACTTTCAAAGAACATTGATAAAAACCTCCCAAATATCCTCTTAAAATCCCAGTCATCTGTGAGTCTTAGTTCTTCAAATCTTTTTTTTTTTTTTGGATAGGTTATAAGAATATAAAAAACAGTCCTCTCACACTTAGAGGTGTGGAATGAAGCCTCAATAACAGAAAATCACAGAGCATGGAGACTAAAGTGGTTAACTTTCTGGATGCTGAGTTAGGAATTATAGAATGCAGTTAGCAGAACCATAAATGGCCATGTCTTTTTATAGAAATGCATATCAGCTAAATTATAAAATAGCTTAGATGAATCTTTTCACTTTCACACTTCAATGGGAATTTTAGGGTTAAGTCCAGTATTGACTTGGGACAGTGAGTAGGGAAGAGAGTTGCTCACACTTGTTACAGCAATAATTAGGCAACAGTTCAGTGGAAACTTGGAGTTTTGGAGAGCTTCTTAACATTTTCTGCACTCATTTATTCATTCAATAGATACTTACACATTCTCTACAATATGTAATGAATTCTGAATTCTTCCCTGACTCAAGGAGCTTAAGGCTTTTTTTGAGGGTATGAAGCATATATATTAAATAACCATACTTTAAGGAAGAAAGTGATAAATTTCTCCTATTTATTTACATACATTAATCCGTTAGTCTGAGTTCATTGAAAACAAGAACACATATTATCTTATAACTAATAATGGAATCCTTTCTAAGCAGTAAGTAATTTGTCTCCTAATGCCCACCTCATTTTATTTCAACCATTCTAAATACGCTGGGGATTCAGTATGTGCCAGGAACTAGCCTAGGCATGGAGGATATAATTGTAAACAAAAAGTATCCCTGAAGGCATGTAACTTATCTGGAAGCAACTATTACTTTGGTCTTAATGGATGAAGAAGAAAAGATTTTGAACATTCCATGACTAAACAGAATATTCTAGATAGAGACAAAAATTGGAACAAAGAAGTGAAAGCAAGGCACTTGGGGCAGTATGGAGAGCAATTAATAGCTCAGAGTTAAGTACGGAATAGAAAAGTAAAGGGACTATGACATGTGGGGGCCCTGATGTGCAGATCTCTATTCTGTTCATGGGCTCTAAACCATGTGAGGAAATATTATGGGTAAAGATGGAGTTATATAGACAGGTGTAGTTCAGTAGGAGAGCCAATGGGCTGAACTGGACTCTAGATTCAGCCAGACTTACCCACTCTGTCATACGTAGAGCTGGACCAGGTTAGGCCCAGCCCTGGCAAGAATAACTGTCTGTTCTGCTTTTGTTAAAGAATGGCACATGAATAAGCTCTTCCCTAAAAGAAAAAAGGTGTTGAATTGAGTCAAACGTCCCCAACTAATTTTTCCCCAGTTCATCATAAGATAAGTCATTCCACTTACCTAACAAAAGAAAAGCATAAGGGTATAGTGGATCAGAATCACACATAATAATTCTCTTGAGAAGAAGAAAGCAGTAGGAGTAGTGCATCTCATGAGTTAATCCCTATTTTTTAGCCAATTTCATTTAATTATTATTCATATTGTCAAAAGGGGAAGACACTCTCACTCAGGTGAAGTATTCAATAGTTTCTCAAGACAGTCCAGCTTGTGTTTTCCTGAAACTCTTACTTTGATACCACTCCTTTTCATTTGTCCACCTGCACTGCTGATGAGCAGACTCTCCCTCCTCTCCATCTGAAATAAATGAGACTATTAATTAAATACCTCAGATTAACTCAAGACTGAAAATAGTTTCCCGATTCTATTTCTTACCCAAATTAAGCTGTCCGTCTTCTCCAATACAGCTTAACAAAAATCTGCAATGAGACTGAATGACAACATTAAGGTACTCCTACAGTAAAATTTATAAAAACTCTCCAATAATATAATTTCCAAAACCATGGAATTTCCCCAAATCTGAGTGTTAAAGGCACATATAAAATTCTTATGCTCTTGTGTGCTAAAGGTCTTATTCTTCCTTGCCTAACCCACAGAAATTGTTGATCGCTGGGGATATGTGATTTTCTTATCATCTCCAGCCTGAAGATATCCCTGATTAGAGTTGGTGTGGTTTCTTTAAGATCTAAGAAGTTTTATTTAGTTCATGAATGCTAAAATATGCTAGAAGTGTCACCTTTTAAGAAACAAGAGAGTTCATGAAGCTTATGTGGAGAGGAGCAGGAAGAATAATATGAAGCCATCTACACTATAATAGAAGTAGATGAATTCATTCATTCCATTATTCAACACATACTTGTATTGTATAGAGTAGACACTGTTCTAGATTTTGGGGATACCTCAATGACTAAAAACAAAACTCATGATAAAGTTTACCTTCCATAGAGAGAGGCAGGCAAACCAGCAAACCAATAGGCTACCAGATGGTGATTGATGAAATGGAGGAAGGATAGGGATAGCGAGTGCTGGGTGGGGCTGATGTTGGCTCACTGCCAGATGTGGGCAATGAACTGGGAGTCAAGTCTCATTAGATGTGGGAAATAAATAGAGGTAATGAGAATAAGATTAATCTTGAGGGTCCCAAGGCAAGTGGTGGGAGGTTGTGAAGCTTGGGTATCATGCTAAGATCATAGTATTCTCTCCTGATGTCCAACTTTTTAGAAGCTATCTTTTGGTTCCTTGTGAAGCAGAAGATTGTTAAGAAGTGTTTTTTAATTGTTGCTAAAGCTGTGATCAGCAAACTTTATTGTAAATTGCTTTCAAGTCACTGGAAATGAAAGTAGAACCCTAATATTGAGCATTATTCCTGCTTACATTGATGTCTTTCAAGTCTAAGGTGATATTATCTTTTAGGCACCAAGGGGAATACATCCTTTTTGAAGAGTCCTAAGACAGAAGTGAGCCACAGTGGTTTTCAGTCCTGACCAAGACAGAGGGAGGTAGGGGAGGAGGAATCCACTATACCCAGGATAAGAGAAACTAAGCTACTTTTAACATTTTAACAGCTGTGAGTGGGCTGGTGTAACAGATTAGAATCCAGACAATCCCCAGACTCAGAATGAGACTGAACTTCCACCTCCTCCACCCTCGTCTCTTCCCCACTTGGCTGAGTGCAGTGAGTAGTTCAAAAGTATGGGCATGGAGAGTTGAGAAAAGCTTCCTGAGGTACTTCAGGATGTAAGGGAGTATGCAGGTTGAGTGCAAGGAAAGCAACACCTAGGCACATCACAGAGAAACTGCTAGGAACCAAAGATACAATGAAGAGAGATGAAAAGCAGTTCTAGGGGACAAAGGATACTTTATACACAGGGAAACAATTACTACTGACTTCTCACCAGAAAAAAAAAGAAACCAGAAAAAGAGATTGCATCTTTTATGCAGTGGGGGAAAAAGCCTGTCAACCTACAGTATTATGTTCAGTGAAAATGATGTTCAAATATGAAACTAGAGAATTCACAGACATGTGAAAGCTGAAAGAATTCACCTCCAGCAGACATATAAGAGGTACAAAAGAAGTACTTTAGCTGATGGGAAATGACATAAGGACTACATGGAATCCCATATTTGCAGGAAGGAATAAGGAACACCAGAAAATAGAAATAGAATCATGCTTTAATAACTTCACTTCACATACACAATTTATTTTTTAAAAGTACTAACTGTTTAAGCAAAAAATAATACCTTGTGGGGTTTATAACTGTTGTGGAAGTAAGACATAGGAAGAGCACAGTGCAAGAGGGTAAATGGAATTGTACTTTTCTAAGATCTTATATTACATATAAGATTCTATAATATCTGAAGGCAGACTACATAAATTAAGCAGACACATTGTAATACACGTAATAAATTTGTGGGTTCAATGAAAGCAGTGCTTAGAAGTCAATTTATAGTATTATATGTTTGTATTGGCCCAAAAGACCAAAAATCGTATGTTTTCCCTCATATGCGGACATTAGATCAAGGGCAAAAACAACAAGAAGATTGGACTTTGATCACATGATAAAGCAAGAGCACACAAGGGAGGTATGAGGATAGGTGAGACACCCAAAAAACTAGATAGCATTTGTTGCCCTCACACAGATAAACTAAAGCAGATACCTTAAAGCAACTGAGGCCAATAGGAAAAGGGGACCAGGAACTAGAGAAAAGGTTAGATCAAGAAGAATTAACCTAGAAGGTAACACACGTGCACAGGAAATCAGTGTGAGTCAACTCCCTGTATAGCTATCCTTATCTCAACTAGCAAAAACCCTTGGTCCTTCCTATTATTGCTTATACTCTCTCTTCAACAAAATTAGAGATAAGGGCAAAATAGTTTCTGCCTGGTAGCAAGGGGGTGGGGGGGAAGAGGGAGGGGGCAGGGGGGTAAGGGAGGGAGTGGGGGAAGGGTGGAGAAATGACCCAAACATTATATGCACATATGAATAAAATAAAAATTAAAAGAAAAGAAAAGAAAAGAAAAATCTGAATCAATGGCCTAAGGCCCTACCTTAAGAAATTAAAAGTAAAGTAGAAAGAAAAGAAACAATAAAAGGAGCAGAAATCAATGACAGAAAATAAGTAATAAACATATACAGAATTGAAAATTTAATTTTTGAGGTTTAATAAAATTGATAAACCTCTCAAAAGATTGATTAAGAAAGAATAGAGAAAAATTATGAGTTATCAGAATCAAGAATGAAGAGACATTACTACAGATCCTAATGACACTGAAAAAGGGTAATATTTTGAACAACTTTGTAGCAATAAACTACACAACTTGAATCAAAAGGACAAATTCTTGAAAACATGACTTATCAGAACTGTCAAAATTTTCCTATTTTATATCATTAAAGAAATTGAATGTATAATACCCATTCTGTAAAGAAAACCCGAGGCCCAGATGGGTCCATTTGTGAGTAGTATCAAATGGTTAATGAAGAAATATACTAAAGGCAAGCTAGCGTAGATATTAAAATGTATCCAAATAAAAAAAGTAAGAAAACAATGTCCTTTATGAATAGAAACATACAAATCTTTAGTAAAATATTAGCAAATTAAATCTAGTAATATTTTTAGAAAAGGATAATAAATCATGATCAAGTGGGATTCTAGGGAAGCACAGTAGATTTTACATTAAAAAGTAAATGTAAGTACTGAATTAAAAGAAAAAGAGACAGTAATAAAATAATCTCAATAGTTGCAGTAAAGATATTTGACAAAATTTAATGTCCTTGTGTACACTAGAAATCAAAGAAAATTTCCTCAATCTGATGAAGGGCATCTTCTAATAAACATAACAAAACACTAGAACTGATGTCACATTTAATTAATTCCTCCTAAGACTGAGCACGTGGGAAGAATGTCAGTCCCCTTTTAACACCATATTGGAGAGGAGAAAGTGAAACACAAAAGGCAAAATGATTGAAATGATGCTATGGGGGACACGATTGTGCACTTAGAAAATGCTATGGCTTGGCCTCCCTGCAAATTTTAAAAATCTAATAAATGAATTCAGCATAGTAAGCTTCCTACCTGTCTATTCTTAGATAGCATATGAACATAGATAATCAGAGAGGATCAATGAAAGCCCTATTAGCATTAATAAGTGAATGCTATCAGAGTGACAGAATATAAGGCCAATATATAAAAAGATCAACTGTATTTTTAATATATGAACAATTTGAAAAGAAATTAGGATACCGTTTACAACAGCACTCAACATCAAACATGTTTATTGACAGATGTGTAAAGCCAATACATTGTAACTTAGAAAACATCACTGAAAAACTAAGCAAAAATAAATAGAAAATTACCATATTGATGAATATTGTGAGTCAAAATTATATCATATTTATGAATTGGGTGAGTAAATATGGTTAAAAGGTCCATGCTTTCTAATACAGGTTTATAGATTCAATATAATTTCTGTAAAAATCCAAGCAATCTTTGGATAATTATGGGATGTGATTTTAAAATTTGTACAAAAATGCAGGACATATAATGCCAAAATACTCCTTAAAAACAGAAAAAGTTGAAGAACCTACACCAAGTGACTTTTAAAGCTACAATGTATTTATAGTAGTCAAGACAGAACTAGGCTAAGGGAAAACAAATACATCAATGGATTGGAACAGAAAGGTTAGAAGTAGAACTGCATATATGCAGCCAATCAATTTTTTTTAAAATCAGGGTACCCAGTTAGTGAATGGGGGGCATCTTTTCAATAAATATTGCTAGAACAACTGGACACCTGTGTAGGAAAATTTCACCTAAACAGAGTACAGGTATACTCTATACCTAGAGTATATGTTTTACTCTATACATAAAAATGAATTTAAAGTAGACCTTAATGTAGATGTCTATTTACCAAACATGTAGAAGAAAGTATAGAGGGATATCTTTGCAACTTTGGGGTAGAAGAAATTATTTGGATTGGAAACTAAAAGCAATAAGCATGTTTTTAAATTTTAATAAATTATATTAATCAATATTCAAAAGCATGATATGTACGTCTGAAATACCAAGGCAACCCCTCCTTGAAGTATTGATATGCACTTAAAAAAATAAAGGACAGGAAGCTGAAACAGATCCTGTCCCAGTGTGGGTACAAGTGGGAGGGAGGAAGCATAAGGAAAGGGCGAAGGAGTGTAAATATGGTAGATACATTTTGTATTCATGTATGAAAACAGAATGAAACCTGTTGAAATTGTTCTAAGAAGGGAGGAAGGGGGATGAGGGGCAATGATGGAGGGGGTGAATCTAATCAAGATATATTGTAAGCACATATGGAAATGTCACAATGAATCCTCCCCCAACAACTATTATATGCTAATAAAAAATTCAATAGTCTGTCTTCAAAAGATACAACTAGCAGTGTAGTACTCCCAGAGAACTCCCCTCAGAGCATCACCTCCTAACCTTCTCCTCACTTGATAGAAGATGTTGGAATTAGTAACCCTAGGGTGCCGAAAACAGACACACAAGAGACAGAGAAAATCTTGACAAGGCAATTTCTTTTGTCAAGAAAGAAAAGGGTGCAAGCACCTGCTCACTTCAGCTAAGCAAACATGCAAGTACAAAATGGCTGACCGTGGCTCCTCTTTATATCCCTGATGCAATCATACCTGTTCCTCACCTGGGATTTGTCCAGGTCAGAGGTTCACAATCTCCCTCAATTGGCTAAAAGGCCTTGGGGGATGGGTTAGGGCATACATTTAGGTGGGCAATGGAGTCATACAGGAATCTGGATGAAGCAAAGACCCTTTAAACATGCAAGTCACCTAAGATGGTGACCTGAGGAATTTTACGTAATCTAAGAGGGTGACATATATTTTGATAGAAAAGATCATTTTTCTTACAAGGAGTTCCTGTGGCCTGGACTATAAAGGAAGTCACCTCCAAGGAACAGCTCCATCAACCCTCACCACTTATGGTGGGAATTGCAGTAACTTATGTCCAACGGTTTTTTTTTTTTAATTTTTATTTTATTCATATGTGCAAACAATGTTTGGGTCATTTCTCCCCCTTTCCCCTGCCCCCTCCCTTACCTCCCCTCCCGCTCCCTCCCTTATCCCCCCTTACCCCTCGCTACCCGGCAGAAACTATTTTGCCCTTGTCTCTAATTTTGTTGTAGAGAGAGTATAAGCAATAATAGGAAGGAACAAGGGTTTTTGCTAGTTGAGATAAGGATAGCTATACAGGGAGTTGACTCGCATTGATTTCCTGTGCATGTGTGTTACCTGCCCAAAGGTTTTAAGCACAGATCCTCTCAGGAAACTTGGGCTGGCTCCATTGTCTCAGTCATTCAGAGTTGGGGTAGAGCAGGCAGTGAGGGGGGACAGAGGAAGAGAGGTGGGAGAGCTATAAACTTGGAAAATACAGAAATACCTCTTATCAAGCAGGTACTATTATGAAAATAAAAGAAAAGCCACAAATAAAACATTTTTGCAGAATGTATCTGACAAATGACTTGTATCTAGATTCTATAATAAATTATTAGAAAGCACTAAAAAAGAACAAATTAAAAATGGGCAAAATACTTAAATGACACTTCACAAAAGAAGTGCATAAGTGGCCCACAAACACAGAAAAACAAAAACAGGCATGAAAATTAAAACCACAATAAGGCAGCAGTTCACATATGCTTCAATAACTAATACAAAAGACCAAATATTGAGCAATTGATGTTATATAAAATGTACAAAGCCACTATGGAAAACTCTATGAACTCAGCAATTTGAATCTTAACTATCTACTCAAGAGAAAAAATACATATTTTTACAAAAACACTTGTACAAGAATGTTTATAGCAGTTTTATTCCTAGTCACCCAAATCCTGTTGAATGTCTCCCAGCAGGAGAACAGGCAAATGAACTGTAAGGGATACTACTCAGTAATGGAAAGGAATGAATAAATGAAGCACACAGTAACATGGATGGCTCTCAAAAGTATTATGTTAAGCAAAAACAGATCCAACTTATAAGTGCTAGGTAATTTCCATTTATGAGACTCTCAAACAATGATTTCTAAGAACAGAAAAAAACAAACCTATTAATCTATAGTGATAGAAATTAGAAAGTAGTGCAAAGTAGGGGCAGGAACTGACTGAAAAGGAATGCAAAACTTTTGGGATATAAATAGTTTATAATTTGTTTTAGGAGGTTGATATAGAGGTAAGTACAATGGTCAAAAGTTATCAAATAGAATACCTAAAATCTGTGCAATTTACCTTATTTAATTATACCTCAATTAGAAAAAAGGTACATAAAAGTATGTATAGTGAAAGTATGATTTTCCTTCTATCCTCCATTCAATGAGCATTTTCATTCAGTGCATCACCACTGTTAGTGTCAGAATCTCCCAGATTTGGTGAAGATCAAAGGAGGAGAGCTATGTATTTGTTTTGGAATTGGAGAGAGAGCAAAGACATTGAAAAACCAGGACTGGAAGGAATATCTCAGAGTGTTACCTATCAGCTGGCTGGGGTCCTTTTGTTCCTTCTTGATGGAAATCTCGAGTAAACAAGAAAAGGCTCTTCTAGTGCTCACAATCCTGGGCTCTTGAGTGCCCAAAGGCCTAGGGTATGGACTGGCAGAACCAGAGGCTTACAGCTCCATTTTTGAATACTAGGGCCTATTGTTCCAGGCTTCAGAAGCCAGAGACTTATGGCTATAGATATTCTAGTTGGATGCTTATTGCATGGACTTTCACTAATAGTAACAGCACTACTTAATTCCTGCCACAGGGTCTCTCTTACTATCTTAAGAGTATGATCCAAAATATCTCAAAGTTTATTAAATTACCTAAAAAACATAATTCTTTAACTCTGTGTAAAACTATTTTGTTTTCCTGCAAAATAAGCACTGAACAGAACCATATCATTTCCCCCAGACAAACAAATGAATAAAAGCAAAAGATTGTTTTCTTTTTTTAGTTCTTGCTGCTGACCTAGATAAAACCCCTCGTGGACACTGGCAAATCCCTTCGTATTTACATTGGTTTCCTGATTCATTCTCACCAATTGCTTTTTCCAAAGTCTGGACCCCTGGAAGAGAGCTGAGCAATTATACTTTTAAAATGCACCATTTTTTCTTTCACTTTCAACTCTTCAGTCTTTGGGGGGAATATTCAAAAGGAAAGGGCTTTTTTCTTTCACAATTAAAATCAATGGGTGTGGTAGATACATCCTAAGATGGCCTCCAGTGAATCTTGCCTTTCTATAATCCCTTCCCTTTGAGAGCAGATGGAATCTGTGTGTTGCTTTTTAAGTACTAAACTATGACAAAGGTGATGGGAGATATGCGATATTATATAAGGCTTAGTGTTACTAGACGGAGAGAACTTCTCTTCTGGCCTAAAAGAAGTAAATAGCTGTGATGTGAACTGCCTAAGGGTAGGACCATGTGGTAGCGACCTAGAGCTTGCCTGGCAAGCTGAGGGGCTCAGTCTTATAACCACAAGGAGCTGGAGTTTTCCAACAATCTCAGGAGCTTGGGAGAGGACTCAAAATTTCCAATAGAGAATGTAGTTCAACTGATTGTAACCTTGGGACACTATGAGCAGAGGACCTTGCTAAGTAATGCCTGAATTCTTCACCCATGGAAACCTGTGCGGTATAAATGTGTGTTGTTTTAAAATGCTGAGTTTGTGGAGCTTTGTTGAAGAGCAATTAAAAGCTAATGTAGCAGGCAGAGTGCTAATTTAGTGTTGAACCCCCAAAGTAAATATCCTTTGATGTGTAACCAACTAGAGAATGAATATGAAATATTTCTTTTGTATTACAAAATAACTGAAGTTAAAACCTTAGGGTACCATAACTTGTAAAACCTTAGGGTACCATAACTTGTCATTTACTTGGGAGACAACACATTTGTTCTAGTTGTATTGGTTCAGCTGTGAGAGGTGAGTGACTCATTGGAAGGAGACACAGACAGATGGGTCCTCTTATTGTGAATGTCCCTTGATATTCTTGCTAGCCTGAGGTTTGATTTCCATGACTCCAGGCCTTCTCACATTGTTTCAGATTGTGGAATTTTTTTCCTTTGTTGCCTATAGATGCAATAGCATTAAATGAGGAGGGGGACCGGTCCTTCTTCCAAACTTGCTTCACCCTTCACTCCATTTCGCTTTGTTCTCAGTAACTTAGTGTGTATTATACTAAGGGTACTGTTGACATATGGGATAAACATTGTTTTATCAGCATGACAGAGCTCCTGTACTTGTGGACATTTGTTTTATCCAGTTTTAGTGGACGTGGTACTATGGGAAGAACAAAAATAAGACAATCAGTTCCATGACATGGGTTGCTTGGATAGTGTCACTGTGGACTTGAAAGAAACGGTCCTGTGAACCTGCTAATTAATCTTTTGGATTTTAATTTCCTTGGAGGTGGAGGGCTTCAGTAGTTATCACCATAGCATTGCAGGTAAAGTCTTGAAGTAGAGAAAGAACAGGTTATTTCTCCATTGGTAGGGGGTCCAAACCCCTTCTTCATCCACTAACTGTGCTTGACTGGGACAAACCATGTTGTTGCTTGGCCTCTGTATCTAAGTGAACATGAGTAATCTTACCTATGAGAAATGAGATTTGGCCAGGTGATCTGTTGGGTGTTTTAAAGTCATAGGATCTGCTATTCTAAATTGGAATGAACTGTAGCTTCTGCAGTGGCCTAAAGCCTCCAAAAGTTACCAAAGCAGGATCATCTACATAAAGAATTAGCAAAACTCAGTGAATATATATCCATATACAATGAAACAACCAAAACTACAATATAATTAGAAAGCCGTCAAAAATGAATAAATATTTCACTGCAAAGGTTAGGGTTAGGGGTTAAGGCTACACATGGCAGGTAGCACATGAAATGATATTTAATACATTAGATGCTAAAAAATGCAAGTTAGAATGTAATGCACTATCACTACATGAATTGCTAAAATAAAAAAAAACATTGACAAGATGAAATGCTTACAAGGATGGAAAGACAGCAGCCCATTCATACATTACTGCTAGGAATATAAAGCAATATAAAGTGGTACAATCACCCTGAGAAACAGTTTGGTAGTGTTTTTTTTTTAAACAAATAAAACCAAGCATTTAATTTCTGCAGAACCTTGCAATTGTAGTGTTGTATATTTACTCCAAAGGCATACCATTTAGCAATAAAAAAGAACAAATTGTTAATACACACAACAACTTTGATCAGCCTCAGGGAATTACGCTGAGCTAAAGCGCCAACTCAAAAGGTTACACATATGTGTGCTCCCATCTGTATGAAGTTCTTGAAATGACAAAGTTATAAAAGCAGAGTATAGATTAGTGATGCATAGGTATGGATATGAAAGAACATAGGAGAGAAGATGTTTACAACTCCACAGCCCCATGGGGCAGAGCTGTCCATGAACTATGTAGACACAAGGAAACTCCTCAGAAACCACATTTAGGTAAGAAGCAGGAGCCAGCGCTTCCCTGTAGAGTTCAACAGTGTCTGGAAGGTAAACCAAATCAAAGAGTCAGGGGAGGAAGCAGGAGCAGCAGGTGGCAGCTGGAGAGACCTCTCAGCTCCAGAGGCTGTGGCTGCTGGTGACCAGGACCACCACCCTGCTTTGGACTGAAGAATGACTTCGTGTAGTAATTAGCCTTGGTGAGTTAAAAGTGAGAGATACCTACTTGAGAGATGGAGATTGAGAGGGCTGTTGTTTAGCCATCCTGGGTAAAAAGTTAGCAAAACCCCATCTCAACAAACAAGCCAGGTATGAAGGTGCATATCTATAAATCCAAGCTACAGGGGAGGCATAGGTAGGAGGATTGTAATGCTAGGCTTGCCCTTGGAAAAAGCTCCTGAATCCCCATCTGAAAAATAACTAAAACAAAAAAGGAGTGACAGGGTGTGGCTTGAGTTTTACAGCACCTCCTAGCAAGTATAAGGCCCTGAGTTCTACCGAAAAAAAAAAAAAAAAGATATCCAAAGTAGACAAACACCAGAATACAGACAATGAAAGGAAATTCTCTGGCAGAAGTCAGAGTTTGTGGCACAGAGGCAGTGCGGACACAAGTAAAAGCGGTGGTAGATAATTTTGCTAAAACCAAGGAAATTGCTACCCAGAACTCAGAGCTGATACTGCTGTACTCCAACTTTGTATTACAAGTGACAGTGTGACAGAAGATTGTCCATTGATAGATTGGGATCAAATTCAAGAGGATTTGCTTTGAAATGGGGTAAAAAAAAGTGGGCAGATTTACCTACAATTAAGAAATCTTTTACATAAAATCAGCAACAAGGTCAATGTCACAAGTGCAAGTAGGCACTGGAGAAAGGCAAATTGCAATACAATATGGGAAAGGTGGCGAGAAATGTCCTACCTGCAGTCTTATCTGTAAATGTGAAGATGCCTTTCAATGCTACCCTGAAGTACGGAAAACATTATAATGTTTGCCACCAGCCTGGCTTACAAAATCCTTCAGCCCTTTATTGATGGCGTAACTAGCTGAGCACTAGGGGAAATGAGATGGTGAAAACTTTAGTGTCATCAAAAATTGGCATATGTAACAAAAAGTAGAAAACCCTTTTTATAATGTAACATTCCATAATCTTCTCATAGTTTCAGCCTGTGACTAATGGCCACATCCCGTGACAGAGGATGAAGGGGGAATTTCTGGAGAGACAGATACAAGAGCCTTTGCCATCATCACTTTTGCTGGAAACTCTAACTGTTATTCTGGGGGGTCATCTGTCCTTTTCAGTAGCTATGTAGACATATTAAGATTTATGGTGCCTTTGAAAAACAATATGTAATTCTGTCTTCAGATGTAGCATCCATTTGAAAATTTCAGTTTTGATGAACACTTGTCTTAAGAGTTTGTATTTTTCTTCATTAGATGTTAATGAAATATTCTAAATAGGCTTCTGAAATGATTGTTCCAATCTGATGATTCAGAGACACATTCCTGCGTACAGTATGTTCTCTGTCCATAGAACTGTTCTATCATGTACATCTCACACAATTTAGTGTCAACATTTGCTGATAAAAAAAATAATTGTCATTTGTACTGTGCTGGTTCACATTTTTCTCAGTAGCTGTCAAAATAGTCACCCTTCTCCTGAGAGCAAAGATGCTGTGAGCTTAATTTTCTCAGCAATGAATCTATGAGTATTTCTGATGGTGGCCAACACAAGAACCTGTGGTAGCAACAGTTGCTGCTGATGAAAGGGCTTGGTCTTAGCCATTAGTCTCCACCATAATATTTCATACATTAGATAACTCAAGGACTATTTTATTTTCTTAAAAAATGAGTTGTGTGAATTAGTCTGAGAATTGAAATGCACAGATGGTGCTTTTGAGACTATCTGTACCCTCTTCACATAGCCTCATTCCTCATCTCTCACAAAAACAGGAATGTCATTGTTGGCAGCCATGGAGAACCTTGCATCCAGAAATCCCAAAGTATTTTCTTATCGAATCTTGCGTAAGCACAGAATTTGGTACTGTTGTGGTGTATCCTTTTGGACTGTCATGCCTCTGATCACTGTTCTTTACTTTTACTTCATTGTTACTGGTTTTTCTTTTATTTGCACATGTTGATAACAAAAATAATTGTCATGTACATTGTGCTGGTTTACAGTTTCCTCAGTAGCTGTCAAAATGTTGATGTTCCCTGGGAACTTTATCTCCCACCATTTTAAACCCAGGGAATGAGATTTCTAGGGTTAAACCTATCTGGATGGTTTCCTTTGGATAATCATGGTGTCAGATGTGAAGGTTACCTGAGGAACACAGCTTAAAGTGTGGCTGATGTTTGTTACTTAGACTTGCCTCTTGCTAGGCCAGTCTGAAAGGGACTGGCTTTGAGCCAGTTTCTACCAATTTACCCACCTCCCTTATTCCTTTTTCTCTTCCACTTTGGGTTAAATTATTAAACACAGTGGCACTTATTTTCCCTGGCTTGATGCCTAGCGCTTCTTCTGGAAGAGAAATTATCTCTTTGTCCAGCCATTCCTTGCTCTTAGCTCAGGGACTTTGAAAGCCAGCAACCTGGAGCCTTTTTCTGACTGCCAACTAATCAAAAAAGACAGTGCTAGGGAAGGAGGTCTGTGCATTGTCCCACTCCTCCTCTCTGTCCCACTTTTAATTGAGTGTCTGTCAGGTATTGAAAAGCACTATAGAAACACACTGCCTGACAAAGGAATTGGATGGCCAGGAAGTAAATTTGGGAATGTTCAGTTATTTGGTGAATGACATGAGCAACAGAACATTAAAAGCCTAAAGCAGGTGAAAGCGCCCATGAATCAGAACTGCGGAAGTTAAATGCTTCTATTTCTCTGAAAAAAGAATGAAAGGGGCCCAAAACACCATCTCTTGAGGTGCAGAGTCAAGAATTGAACCAACACTGCACAGGAAAATTAGAGAGAATAGGCATGGAACAAAATGACACAAATTGTAGGTTTATGGCTTGCAGAAAGAAGATAAGGGAGAAGAGAAGACCAGAATAAATTGTGACTTGTCAAAGACGGGGAATGGAATTTGTATTTATAAAGTTTCCAGGGAAAAGAGCTGTTGAGAAGTGACATTTACACATGAGATAGATGATGGCCAAGGGGCTGAGGTACCAAATTAATTTCAAAAGTGTGATTATGAGTCAGGAAACCATAAGGACCTATAAAATATGTATTGATAGAGAGGACAAAAAGAACCACTTAGAAGCTTCTAGTACTAAACAATTAGATCAAAATGACATAAATCCAAGGATTCTGAATGAAGGAAGTACAGTCTTCATGTTCAAATTGACAAAACCATTTTTTAAATGAGCCTGGATGTGTGGGCAATTTCAGAACGATGGAGAACAGAAAGTAAGGGAAGGTATGGAAGGAAAACAGCCCTGAGGATAGATCATTTATGCAGCTAAGTGTGATTAATTAGCTGATCTACAAATGACAAAAAATTCAACGTATATGGGATGATCAGGGAAAACTGAGTTATAACTGTAACATCTTTATAATACATGAAGGAAAATCTGGCATATTTTATCTCTATAGTAGAATTATAAAATCTCTTTTTAAAAGGGTGCCTCTGAGTAGGCAGAGCTGAATTCAACATGAAATTTTATAGTCCTGTTCATCAAATGAGTGTAATTTTTTTCCTGGCCTCATCCAGACACAGAAAAGTAGACAATGAACTAAGTGCAAGCCTTTGGAAAGGGTGAGTATCTAGCTATCTTGTGGAAAGAAGTAGGTGTCAAATTGATGAATTTCAAGTCTGTTCTTAGTAATTTCATTAATAATCTAGACAAAGTAGAGTATAAATTTTGGACATATGAACTTTAATACAAGTGTGGGACCTGAGTAACCTTGGAGAAGTTATATAATGTCTGAATCAGTTTCCTCATTGTAAAACAGGTAACAACAGCTGCCCGGTAACAGCTGCATCCAGAGGACATTACAAAAAATCTAAAAGAAGGACCAGAGGAAAATACCTAATGCACTAGGTATTCTATAGGCCTTGCTTCATCTGTTATTTCTTATTTGAGAATGGCTTACCCTTGCTGGGCATGTCATTTTATTGTGTGTGTTTGTGTATTATTTTCTTCTCTTTTATATAGGTTATTATGTCTTTGCTCATTATCATCCCCAGCTCCTTTCCTGGTCCACTTATTCACACTACTGGTAATCTTTGTATATTTCACTGCTCTTCTATATGCATTCGTGCATATTCTTCATACAGTTAGGTTTTTATATAGCCTGTCATTGAGTGTGTCTGAAATGAATTAAGTAGCTTAAATTTGATCTTTTAAGGCAGTGGGCCTCAACCATGGCTGCAATCCAAATCACATGGGAAGCTTTACAAAAACCCTGATGTCAAATGCCAGCCCGATTGAATTAGACTGGCAGGTTGCTGAACCTGTGTATCAGGGCTCTTACACAATTCCAGGGATTCCAATGTGCAGTCAAGTGTGGGAATTACTGTTCTAATGTGTTGGTATGGTACTTCCTCTTGATGCCCTCTGGAAAATTAACAAGAGTGTTTTTCATTGCGTTATGAATTTGATTGTGGGCCAAGATAGTTTTCAGGTTTATGCCAATCTGAAGCCCTAGCCCTTTTACCCCACATGGATTCTGTTCCACTTTTATCTCCCTACCATGCAGACGTAAAAGACAAAATACTTTCATGATGCAAAATTAAGAGGATCTAGCACTACCCTTTCATTTCAGACCCGAGGCACAAAAAGAAGAAGCAAAAACGTATCTCAAATCCCAAGATGGTACTAGAGCCAATGAAAGTATTAATGTTTGGCATTAAGGGAGAAACTCTATGTAATCTGAGCTTGCTTTGATTTGTAATAAATAGAAAAAATTCTTGCCCTAATTTTAATTTTTGTAAGTATAGAGGTTCCCATTCAATACTAGGTAGTATGTGTAGAGGCTAATTACATATACTGATAAATGAAAACTATAGGCTTGAGTCACTGAACTGGCTGGAGATTCTGAGTCCTTGGTGATCTTAGTGTCCTGTGGGGGGGAGGTTTAAACATCATCATTGCTTGGGCCTCACCCCTGAGCACATGACTTTAGTTGATATGTGTTGGCTCAGACTGTATTGCTTTAAACCTCCCCAAGAGAGTCCCAACATGTAGTCAATATTGAAAGCCATGGCAAGAGGCCAAATCTCTTGTGAAAAAAAAGAGAGAGAAATAAGGCCAGATGGATGAGGGTGGTTACCGGCCTGCCCACCACCTCATCATCAATTACAGAATACCCAGGATCAGTGCTTATCTCTCTACTCCTAAGTCAGTCTTTTGTGCTTACATTTTCTCTGCATGTACCACATTTAGATTTGTAGTAAGTAGACAAAGTTTCTTTTATTTCATTTTCTTTTAATTTACTTCAGATTAATGATTTCAGAGTAGAACCTTGGAGTACTCATACATGCTATGGGATGTGGGAGTCAGGCAGGTGACAAGGTTGCTGACAGTGAGACATTTGGTTTCTGTGCTTCAGTTTCCCATCTTTAAATTAAGACTATTTCCACACAATCACCATTTAATTTATAGTTTTAAGAGTAGAAATCTTACATATATTCAGTCTCTGGTCATGTTTCTATCCATGGTATAGTCTCAAAACGATTTCTACAGGTGCCTGCCTGAGCGATTTAATAGTTGTTTGTAGGAACAGTGTTGATGTAGACAGGGACAAAGGTGTTTTCCCTTTTTAGGGATTTGTAGCTATTCCTTGGAGAGAAAGATTTTCCAGTATGGTTGACTTAGGATGGTCGATTTTGAATAGTAGTCTTTCTCCTCTTATATTGTAAATATTGCTTCCTAGTTGTTTATCTTTTTCTATAATTTTCTTCCACACCCAGAAGATTTAAATTTTGCAGAGGCCCAATCTCTGTCTCTTTTATAGTTTCTAGGCCGTATGCCTTAAACAAGAATGGTGTTCTTAGCTCAGAAAAAATGTCTTTTCTTCTATAAACAAGATTTAGCTATTTTACTCATAATACATTTGGAATTTATATATGTTCATGATATTAGGCAGTAGTCTAACAACATCAGTTTCCAAATGAATAACTAATAGCCAGTTTTTACTATACTATTTATGTAATAATTTCTAATTTAAATATCGCTTTTATCTTGAACTAAATTTGCATTTGTGCATGGTTTGTTTCTGTATTTTGCATGTCGTTCCACTTACATTAGTTTATTCTGGTTCTAGAATTATTTTAATTGGTTAAGATTTTTAGAATGTTTTTATATTTAATAATATAACTTACCTCTACTGACATTAAATTTTTTCTTAAACTTTCTTGCCTATTTTGACTTTTGTGTAAATTTTGGAAATGAGTGTGCTAAGTTCTGTAAATATTCCAGGTGAAATTTTTATTGGGGTTGCTTTGAATTTGTAGTTTTAAGGGGAAATAAGTTATGATTTGAAATATTGATGCTTCTTACTCGGAATCATGGGACATTTTTCTATTACTTAGATTTTAAAAATCTTTATGTGTATTATAATTTTTCATGAAGATATTACAGATGTATCCATATGTATTTGGTTACTTGAAGATTTTGCTTCATTATCTTCTAACATCAAATATTGCTAATGACAAGTCTAGTGCCATTTTGATTACATACTTTTGTAGTTATTTTCCTTCTCCTTATAAGCAGTTTTCTTCTATTATTTTTTATTCTTTCTGAACAAATCGGGACACATGAGGAACATCTGAGGACCCTGCATTTTCTCTTCCCATTTCAGCACTAATAATTCTGATGATAGGTACCTTTCTCTTCTCCTCATACTTTTGGTCTGACTTACCACAGGCTTTCTTAAATAAAACACTCTTTTGGTCTTTCCAAGTTTTTAATTCACCCAAAGGTGGCTATGCAATAATGATTTACCACCAAGAGGTACATTCTTCTCATTTGCAGTTGCTGGCATATCATGGGAGATTATATATTTTTTCATGGAAGATTAGATGGGGTTGGTAGAAGGAATGATTTTTCTATTTAGGCCAACTCCAAAACTCACTCACATTAGCTTAGATAACAGTGATCACAGGTGTCTGACTGGGAAATACCCTTGGTAGTTACCTATACCACCCAAGCAATCAGGATCTTGTTCCTATTTCACTCTCAAGGAAACACATCCCAGAAGCTTCAATGATACTGTCTATTGTTTGCTCAGGCATTCTGATGTTCAGCTCTGAGACTTTTCTTCCCACTGCCTCAGAGAATTATATGGTCAACTTTTATGGTTACATGGGTTAGGACGGTCAAATATGAAAGAAAGGATTCTCCTACACTTCATCCCATGATACTTTATTCAGAATGACTTGGAGATTGCACAAGACACAGAAAACATAAATTAAGGGGACATAATTGTCTCCTTTAGTTGTGTGCACCTCAAACATAACCTTCAAATTTACTGTAGTTAATGTGTATTTATAAAGTATTTTGAAATAATTTCCATTAAAGCATATTCTCTTATTATTTTCATAAATGATAAGAAATTAGATCAAGAGATCAAGGCGACTCAATATTTCATAGAGATGTATCCCAGTTATAGATCAGAGGTATTATCCAAAGAATGCCCCAAATGTGTCACCAAAAGTTTTCTCAAGTACTTAGATAATAGGTTATTTTTAAGGACTTATATAAGAAAACAATTCTGTGACCTTTCTGATTTATGACATGCTAGGAACAAAATAGAAAATAAATACTTATTGAGCACTTACTGTATGATGATTATTATACCAGTACACATATTTATTTTATATGTATAGAAAGTAATATTTTCATTTTGCTTTAATACACATCTATTTTGAGCATCTGAGCACTCAAATGAAGTTTGTTGCTCTGAAGATAATAATTCTAGTTCTTTTTTCCAAAGTATCTGTCACTGTCTCCCAGTGCCTAAACGCTGTTTACTAATATGCATTTTGAAGCACAAGAACAAATTTAGCATGCATCACTGTGGACTGAGTTATGCATAATTAATTATGAATAAGCTGGAAAATGGAGCTTAAAATGACTGAATCTTTTAAAATTTGGAGTATTAGTTAAAGGAGAATTTTTTAGATCATGGATTTTTCATGAAGCCATAAAAATCATGAGAATGTAGTCATAGAAAGAAATGGATTTAAGAATCACACTTTTTTGTTCTAGCTATTTGGTAGCTGGAGTTGAGTTTACCTTTTAAATCTTCAGTTTCTCATTTCAAAAGACACATAATAATTACTTAGTAAGGTTTTATGAGAATTAAGGAAAATAAGATACATAAAAACCTAGCATACATGGTTTGTTGTATTTTGACACTTTGAAAATGATCATTATTAAATGTTCCTTGAAGCACTTGAAATTTGTGTCCTTGGGCTATTGCCTCGAGCTCAAAACACTGCAGTAGTTGGTTGGGTAATAGTTCTGTCCTAAAATTAAATTATATATTTCATTCTTTATAGATAGAGAACATCTTTTAACTTTTCCTAGAGGCATGCTCCATAACTTGGCATGGTAGCTAGGTTTTTCCCCCCAGCAAATATATATCTTATTCTAAAAAACTATTTGGGATTTTTTTTCTCCTTGTCTGTACAACTCAATTGTGTTCCTTTTAGAAGAAAAATCTCTACTTTCTCTGTCTGTAATACCACACATTCCATAGAAAAATAGTTGAAATCAGGTGAGAACTACCTCATCTTCTAGTCACCAATATTACCAACCCATCTCACTGTGTTCTCACACAGTGTGCCTCCTTCCCCTTACAATGTGAACTTTTGTTCTTATTGCTGAAGACAACTTGATCCCTAAAGCCCTTCTCTTCTTCTCAAAGAACTTGTTCTTGCTGTGGTACCACTTCCCTATTCTATCACCTGCTGGATCCTTCCTGCCAGCATGAGATATGCCTTTGTGCTATTTATTAATATATTTCCTAACTGCACCATCTTGCTCTTGCGGCAGCTCTTTCACCCCCTAGTTCATTTAGAATTGGCTTTTCTGTTTCAGCTTACATTTTTCCACAAATCGGCCCAAAGTGGCTTTTTAAAATTCACCTCTTCCAAGGAATGTCCTTGTCAAGGACACCATCTACTTCAGCATGCCAGGTCTGTGGGCAATTCTCCATCCTCATCTAATCTGATCTCAGCAGCATTGACATTGCAGACCCCTCTTTAAGAAGCACTTGCTAACCACCCACCCTCTGTGAACTCCATACTTCCTGTTTCCCTTCTAAATCTCCAGCTGTTCTTTTTCATTCTATCCTACTAGCTTTTGTTCCTGTACTGAACTACTAAATTTTGGAATATGCCAGACATCATTTCCCCCACCCCAGGAATCACATCTTATATCCAGGCAATCACTTATAAGTAGTCTATTTTCTTTTTTTTTTTCATGATCTTTCTTTCCCCCCATCTTCTCTCTTCTTCCGCTTTTCTCTTTCTCCTTTCCTGCCTTTCTTCCTTCCCTCTCTCTTCCTCTCTTTTTCCCTCCTGGCCTTTCTCTTCAAATTAATGAACTTACATTGATTACCTTCTTTGTTTTCTGAATACTGGTAAAGACACTGGACTTACAAAGTTGAATAAGATATATTCTCTGTCTTCAAGCAATTCATGGCCTACTAGCAAGTGTTACACATAGAAAGAAAGAATCATTTAGAATTATAGATGCTGTGATAGTTTTGGGTAGGGGTCCGAAGTATACAATGGATAGGGATATAAGAAATCCAAGGAGAATTTCCTCTCTGAAATATGGAGGCTCACTCTGTTCTTAATCCAAACCCATAACCTGCAGGAGGAAAATAAACTGAAGGCCACACAAATGTTATCTTTCTGGTAAAAAAAATACAGTCTTTTCAAACCACCTGAGTTTTGAAATATGAATGATAGTTTACAAATGAAATAATTTGAAGTCCTTTATTTAGTTTAAGTTTTCATTTTTGTCAAAGTGGTATATATCCATAATTTTAGCAAGCCAAAGGGTCTACAAGGTTAACTGTGGAAAGAGTTCCTGTTTATTTCTCTCCTGCTTGGTTTGGATTTTCCTTGCTCTTGTTTTTTTAAGAGTTTGAGATGTAGCATTAGGTTGTTTATTTGAGGTCTTTCTGTCCTTTTAATATATGCAGTCATGGCTACAAACTTTCCTCTTAGGACTGCCTTTGCTGTGTCCCATAGGTTCTGATAGGTTGTATTTTCATTTTTCTCTTGTGCTGGGGAATTTAGTGGGCTTTTCCATCTGAAAATCTACTTCTGGAAATTTTTGCAGAATTATTCTGTTGATCTATTTTAATTACTTTTTGCTTTCTGTGTTCTTGATTTCTGTTGTTTAGACATTGACCTCCCTGCATTAAATCTCTAATTTTCTTATCTTTTCTCTTGTGTTTTCTGTCTTTTTGAGCTACCTTCTGAGGAAATTCTACAACTTTATTTCCTTTTTTCCATTGCATTATTTCACTTGTAAAAGCTCTCTTTTGTCCCACAATTTTTCATATTTGTAATAGTTTTCATGTTTATATTATCTGTCTGAGAAGTGTTGATTTTTGTTTTATTCTCTTAGCAATAAAATTTATGTTTCAATTTTGTTTTTCTTGATAGATTCAATTTCCTGATAGAGGAAAATGAGGTTAAAATGTGAGTTAAACTTCACATTAAATTAAACCAGTTTGTCCCTGCAATCAAATAAGGGGAAATTAAATAAAACTGAGGCAGAAAGAAGGGAGCAATTAACAAGAAGATGCACACAGGTGGGGAGAAAGAATAAGACCTGGACTGTAGAAAGGCAGAAGACAGAGCAGCTCATAATGCAAAATGGTATCATTCGATTCATTCATTCCTCTATGCACCTGCTCATTCATGCAATGGAAAGTCCTCTGGAGTCATCACGTTAAGAACTCTGATATGTGTTCTAAGTATCGAATATGTAGACTGAAGGTAAATTAGCATTTTTCTTTGATAGTAATAAAAGCTAACATTTACTGAGCCCCCAAAGGGCTCATAGCCTGATATCTTCAGATTACTTCAACTTAAAAATACTTTTTTTCAGAATCTACTGATTCTATGTAGTAGAATGAATTTTTCCTTTTTATACTGTCTGATATGTGATTTGTTGATTATTCATCTTAATTTGTTGATTATTCACTTTCATAGCTTTTTAGCTACTCTTTGTCTTAAAAAACATAACACATTCTAAATTCATTCATAGCTGAATGTATAGCATTGTGCAGATATACATGGTCTCCACACTTACAGTGTTTGAGAATTTTTCAAATTGGGATAGCATAGAAGTGACACACATTCAATAGAAACTGTATTTTAACATATATTAACTGTACTTTTCATGGTGAGTACTCAATCATTCTATTTTTTTCACTTTCAATACAGTGCTTAATAAATTGTGTGAACTATTCAATACTTTGTTATAAAATTTACTTTGTTTTAGGTGATGGGCCCCAGTTGTAGGCTAATCTAAGCATTCTGAAAATGTTGGCAATGTGCCAGGCTAAGCTTTATTGTTGGGGAGGCTATTGTATTTGCAGCATTTTCAACTTACAGTAGTTTCAATTTATGATGAGTATATTGGAATGTAATGTAACTCCATCATAAGTCATATCTGTACTTACACAATATTTAAATATTTTCTTGAAGAGCAGGTAAGTAGGGCTTAATAAAAAAACTTTTAAATACTGAAGTATTGCTATGGCTACATCACTGGCAGTATAGAATAACTATGGCCACAAAATTAGGTCAAAATTATCATAAAAACACATAATATGTATTGAATGTTTAGTATGTGCCAGACATTCTTCTAGGCATTGTATCTGAATGACCTCATTTCATTCTCCAGGCAAAGGAGGATCTACCTTGACTCCCATTTAAGAATAAGAAAACTGAGACAGATTCAGTGACAACTGGAGAAGTCTGTAGAGTTCCTATGCCATCCCATTTAAACATGGAATGATCCATCTTTTTAGATTATTGCTCGTGCTATGCTTTCAATATGAAGGATGCCTCATGTGTTGAATGCTTGGTCCCCAGCTGGTGGTGCTATTTTGGGAGGTTATGAAACCTTTAGGACATGGAAATGTGTTGGATGAAGTAGGTCATTGTGGGTGTACTTTGAAAATTGTACTTAGTCTCCACTTCCCTTCATAATTTTTATTTCCTGTCTGTCAGGAAATAAAGTACATCCTACTACTGCCATGATGTTCTGTCTCACTGTGAGCCTAGAATTGATGGTGACAAGGACTACAGACTGAAATTTCTGAAACCGTGAGAAAAAATAAACCTTTCCTTCTTTAAGTTGTTCTTTTAGGCATTTGGTCACAGATACACAAAAGTAACTAACAAGTCTCTAAGGATGGTCACTGAATGATCATCTAAGGGACCTTCTAGAAAAGATTCCAGAATGCAGCAGTGGTACCCATGGAAGTTGGTAGGTCTGTTAGGATTTTGTTTGCTCATTTGTTTGTTTTAAGTTTAATTTTATACTGATGCCTGAGTAAACTTGACAAGCATGGGAGGACTAATAAAAGTTGTGAAATTTTAAAAAAGTTAAGAATATTTAACTTTATATCTACTATTTATGTAAAACAATTTATCAGTGTATTTTTGGAAATGGATTTGTTTGCACTGATTTTAAGCAAAACACATTTAAGGAATTGTTACTGGTGCTTGAACTATCAGTCTAAACTTGGTTTACAAATTAATTTCTACCATACTATAATAGTTTCTCATAAGACTTTTTAGGTGCTATGATTTACAAACGAATCCCAGTACCATACCACTGCTGATTTTGACTTCATTTGGTTGTTTTTTCACTGTTTAAAATAATTAATGATCATGTAGGCTGCTAGCTGTTGATAGGCCATTGAATTGTCCAAGGAAATCACAATGTCAGATATAGAGCTCTCTGCATAAATGAGGCAGCACAACTAAGTCATTAATTATAACGTCCCAGACAACATGTGCTTCCAAGGAACTTCTGATTAACCTCTAGTCTCAAAAGATTATCCAGAGTTCTCTTCTTTGGTGGCTTCTATACAGAATCAAAACCAACCTGAATTTGAAATCCAAATTCATAGCTTATTTGATGTATAAATAATGTTTGGGAAGCAAGTTTATCCATGAGAGGCTTCTGCACTAAAGGCTTCATAGTTTTTTAATACTTTCTTTTGGAAACCTGTCATTCTTGTATACACTAATCTCTATGTGTATTTAAAGTGCTTGCCTTAGGTTTGTTGAGGTTAAGATTGTTCACATTAGGATTTTTATCTCTAACCACTGTAAACAAGCTATCCTTATTTACAAACTGGTGCTTAAGTAGACTTAATTACTAGAATATTGCCAAAAACAGCTAGTGTTTTGCATACACCACTTTATTTAACCTCTACAAACTTTCTTATACATACTGGGGCCGTTTGTAAATCTATTATCACTATTATTTTTAACTGGCCTTGTGACCTTGAGAAAGTTTCTTAGCCATTCAAAGTCTCACTTTTGTCATTCATTAGATAGAGATAACACACGTGTCTTATAACGTTGTGTGAGAATTAAAGAAAAATTTGAATTAAGGCAAGTAAAACATTGTTTGGCTATAGTAATCACTCAGTAAACATTAATTTGATTACTACCAATGAAAAAGAACCATTTTACTTTCAATTCATGTTTATTTTGAATATGCAGAAATAGTCTCTTCTATAATATTTACTCAAAGTAAATTTTAGTGTTTATCCTGTGTTTTCATGCCATGTCTGTGGTAGGAGGCAGAGATATCCAACCTAACAAATCATAGGCTGGTGGGTCTATGGTATCCAATATTTACAGTAAAAGCCCCCATAGTTACCATTTCAGAGGAAGCAAAAGTGGTCAGTACATGAAAACATTACTTTATTGAACTGAGCACTTAATATATGGTTCCCTGGGAATGGCTCAAGTGGTAGAGTACCTGCTTAGCAAGTGAAAGGTCCTGAGTTCAACTCCTAGTACCAAAACAACAACAAAGATATAATACCCTTTTCTAGTATCCTCCTGGATGCAACACAAGACATCCCCATCCATTGTAAAAATACCTGTTATTGAAGATCCTCTTTGAATGTTAGGTAGTGTAAACATCTGTGCACTTAATGAAAATGTAGTGGAAACCAATTGCAAAGTGAAATCTCAAAACTTATTTAGGAATTTATGAAATCCATAAAAGTGAGAAGTTAAATGAAATGACTGTCATGAAATAACTATCTACCATCCCTCAGGTAAGGCAGACATCCAGGACTTCTAGTCCAAGCTTCTTACACAAGAGAGTCTCCAGTGTTCTGCATAGGTGAGAAATTATTTGCCCTCAAATTCTTCCACATAGCTTAAACAATTGCTCAGAATTTGAAAATTGGGAGCGGATTAATATTCAGTTTTGTTTTTTGCCTCTATATTCTTAACCAATTCCTTCCTGTACTTCCAATTTACATTTTCCTGAAATAGTTTTTCATTGCTGTCTGAGCATGCCAATGAATATTTGAGCTGTTATGTCACTCACCTCAGAAGAAAATTTCAGTCAAGTCCAAGCTAAATTACTAAAAATATGAGGTTAGCAACACAAACAGTGGCTTAGCAAAATAAACCATAATAAAAAGTAAATTCCTGCTGAGAAAAAGAAAAAAGTATTCTATTGGAGATCAGATTTTACTTTTCCTTTGCAAGAATGTCAGTTTCTGCCTGAGCTCTAGCTAGGTTTATGAAATAAGCCACTTCAGAATTTCAGTGTTGTTTCTTCATCTACTTAGGAAAGGAGAGGAAGCTGTTGTGACATTTCAGTTTAGTTTAGACTGTTCCATAGCAAGGCAATGAAGGCAGAAATGTCTAAACACTATGTTGTTTCTTAGAATTGTTTGTGTATGGAAGGCTGAAGTAATGCAATCAGCCAGTAATCAAGAAGGTGGTATTTCCTTGGGGCTCTAAAGTGAATTGCTCCACCTGTATCCTCATGTAATCCTGTCTTGTTTCCCTCCAGAATCTGACTCTGTAAACCTCTCAAATAATTTTCATCAGTTCTTGCTCAGACCCCCTCTTTTCTCCCTAGATTCTCTCTTATCATTTTATCCTCTTTCATAGCCTAACTTACACCTCTGAGCAGATGACTCCCAAATTGGTATTTATAGCCCCATCTTATCTTCCAAAGCTATATTTCACATTTCCAACTATCTGCTAGACATTTGCACTTAAAAATACCACTGGTGTCTCAATTTCAAAATATCTAAAAGTTATTTCCTTTCTTTCAGATCCTCCTCCCAATTTTCTTTCTTTTTTCACTTTTTTAAAATAAAGTGGCAGCCACATTCTTTCAACCATGCACTTTCAAATCTTAAAGTATACTTGATCTCTCTTCACATTTCAGTTGTCACAAAAATCCCATCAAACCTTCCTTTAGATCATTTCAATTGGATACCTCTTCTAGCCTTAGCTGTGTGCTGGAGACTAAGGGGTAAACCACAGATTGAGATATGAATCCTGTGCTCAGGAGCCTTTCAATCTACTAGTTGAGATAGGACATGGACTCAAGTATTATTGTTAGGACCCTGAGATTAATTTTTCCACATCTCATACTCCTTTATTCAAAACCTATCAACACTTGTTTTCTTCTGGATGAAGCTCATATTCTTAATCGTGGCTTTCAAAATAGTCTATAATCAGATTCTCTCATACCTATAGTAGTGTACATTACCTGAGTAATTTCTTGTGTACCAAATACCTTTTGTTTTAAACCCAGTCACCTATGATTTCACCTAATCTCCACAACTCTATAAGGTAGATATTCTGCTATTTCCCTTACAGACAAAGAAGCTTAGGCAGACAGTGATCAGATATCTTGCCTAAAGTTGCACAGTTTTTAAATGATAGATCCAAGGACTGAGCCCTGAAGTCTTGCTGCAGAGATCAGTCTCTGGCCTACTGCCTGCCCCACGCCTTTGGACCCTGGACCCTGTCTTTCCCCAGTTACAAATGGAAGGGAAGAACCCTGACCCCAAAAGTCAGTCTGTTGGTTGGATATTTACTTAAGGTTTATGTGACTTGGCTTCAATAAATGAGCCTCTTTGAGGTTCTTCTCTTGGGAATGTGAACTAAGACACAGCAGCTACCACCATTTTCACTGATTCCTGAAATAAGATTTTTTTCTCTAATTCTGATATGCTTTTGATATTTTTGGATTGAAAATTGAAATTGAGATTAAAATAACTTTGATTCATCTCATTTAACATAAAATGATTTTTGGATGGTTTTAGATAAAATTTAAATATTTGTGTTAATATCCATTTTTTTCTTTCTAAACTTTTTACCTCCTTACTATTCTTTAGTGAGTTTTCTGATAGTTTGTCAACTTAGGTTTTTAAATGTAAGCAAATGGCATCTAAATGTTAAAACTGAGGCATGTGTTTTAACATATCTGTGTTATTTTCTTACTAGTCCAGATTTTCAGATCCTGTGTAGGGAGTTCCCTCACTGCCTTATTTGATTTTACCCTTTCATTTTTATAACTCTACCAATTACTGATGTCACCACTATTACTCTTATTAGAAGCACTTAACATTTGTTCAGATTACTCAGGTTATTTTCAATTTACTTTAGATGCTTTTGAATATCATTTTCTATTTCTCCAACATTCAACTTTCTTTTTTTCAAGATAGGCTCTTCCTGTGTAGCCCAGGATGGCCCTATACTCCTAACTTCCTGCCTTGGCCTCCTGAGTGCTAGGATAACAGATGTATGCAACCATTCCCAGCAAAATTCAAATGTGTGTTTCTATTCTTTTTCAACTTCTCTGAAAGAGAATATAAGCCCTTCTCAGTAGTTCTGAATTTAAAGTGAATTTTAAATAAATGTTCAACTGAAAATACATTTAAGTTTAATTAAAACTCAATTTGAAGTTTAACTATTTCATTTTCACAACTGACTTAAAAATATTTTAACTCATAAATAAAAACATAAAAATTGTTCATACTTATGTGGTAAATGATCTTTTGGCATGTACTCATTATATAAAATTTAAATGAGGTTAAAAGCATCTCCTCAAACAGTTATCATTCCTTTATGTGGAAAACTTTCAAAATAAGTTCTAGCTTTTTGAAGTGTACAGTTCATTATTTTTATCTATATTCACAATAAAATAGCACACTGGAATGTCTTGCTCTTAACTGAAATTAAAATTTAAATTAGAAAGATTTTAATATTTGAATTGATGTTTTAAGTTCAATTTTAAACTAATATTCAGCAGCATCTGAAATAAATCAGAATTTGCCCAAATAATCTTGCATTAAAAGTTAATATATTCTAGTTTGCCTTAAAAAAGGAGATTCCATCATATGCTATAACATGGATGAACTTTGAATATATTGTGCTTAGTGAAATAAGGAAGTCACAAAAAGATACAGTATGATTGAATTTAGAAAAAGTAATTAAAGTATTCACAATTCATAGCATCAAACAGTGGACTGGTGAATGTCAGGGGCTCAGGGAAAGGGAAAATTGGGGAGTTACTGATCTAAGGGCATAAATTGTCAGTCAAGCAAGATGGATAGGATGTAGAGGTCTGCTGTGCAGTATTGTACCTACTGTTAGGTACCAAAAGTCAGCCTATAAATCCATGCCAATCCAGTAGCAAGTCTTACTCATTGTTTTGTTAGCATTTACCCTAATTAATGGCTATAATGCTTAAAACAATTTCTTCACATGACTTCTGGGATACCTATTTAGATAGTTTCCTCCTACTCCTTCGTTTCCTTCTCTGGCTCTGACTTCTATTGACAACTGATGTTGACATTTTCTCTCTGTGTAGATTTTCCTTTGGGATCTCAAATAATTCCATAATTTTAAATATTCCCTCATGCTATTCTCTGCCCAGCTTGTTTCTTCAGTTCTGTCCATGGTCCTGATTGCTAAACTCACACATCCAGTTATTTCACTCTTAGTTTCTTAATAGGCATTTGAAATGGCACATGTTTATTGCGGCACTATTCACAATAGCCAAGTTATGGAAACAGCCAAGATGCCCCACCACTGATGAATGGATTAAGAAAATGTGGTATCTATACACAATGGAATTTTATGCAGCCATGAAGAAGAACGAAATGTTATCATTCGCTGGTAAATGGATGGAATTGGAGAACATCATTCTGAGTGAGGTTAGCTGGCCCAAAAGACCAAAAATCGTATGTTCTCCCTCATATGTGGACATTAGATCAAGGGCAAACACAACAAGGGGATTGGACTATGATCACAAGATAAAAGCGAGAGCACATAAGGGAGGGGTGAGGATAGGTAAGACACCTAAAAAATTAGCTAGCATTTGTTGCCCTTAACGCAGAGAAACTAAAGCAGATACTTTAAAGCAACTGAGGCCAATAGGAAAAGGGGAACAGGTACTAGAGAAAAGGTGAGATCAAAAAGAATTAACCTAGAAGGTAACACACATGCACAGGAAATCAATGTGAGTCAATGCCCTGTATAGCTATCCTTATCTCAACCAGCAAAACCCCTTGTTCCTTCCTATTATTGCTTATACTCTCTCTACAACAAAATTAGAAATAAGGGTAAAATAGTTCCTGCTGGGTATTGAGGGGGTGGGGGGGAGCGGGAGGGGGCGGAGTGGGTGGTAAGGGAGGGGGTGGGGGCAGGGGGGAGAAATGGACCAAGCCCTGTATGCACATATGAATAATAAAAGAAAAAGAAAAAAAAAAGAAAGGAGAACAATTAATTCTACTCTATCTCCCTTGCCCAAGTTACTATCAGTTCTTATCTCTACCCCTGTGTGGCCACCCATCTAGTTCATGGTTCTTCTGTTACCACTTTTTAGGTCTGCTCTCCACAGCACACCCAGAATAATCTTTAAAAGTACCCTTTGGGCTCTGGACTTCTCCATAACTATCTGTCTGTCTATCTATCTATCTATCTATCTATCTATCTATCTATCATCTATCTATCTATCTATCTATCTATCTATCTACATATCTAGTGTCTCTCATCTCTCTCTATATATATCTTCTGTAGATGAACATAATGTACTTTGATCATATTTACCTACTCTATTACTCTTTCTTATTCTCCTACCTCCACCTTTTTAATGCAATTTAATGGGTTTCATTATGCTATTTTCATACATGCACACAATGTGCTTCAATCATATTCACCCCCATCACCTTCTCCTTTTACCCTTCTCTTTTCTATTGATTTCCCCCTCAGAAGTCCCCCTTTTACATTCAGTGTTTGTATGACTCAAAGAGCCTACATCACCTGAACACTGCCTACCTCTTTATTTCTGTCCCCTTTTCTTTACCATGCTTCTCACTTGGTTCCAACCACATATAAGTTTTGTTTCTAGAGATGCCAATCTCAATTGTATATCTGTGTCTTTACACTTGCTCTTTCCTCTATTACTGCTCTTACCAAGATTGACTTTCACATTATAGCAGTCCTCCATTACATGTAGGAAATATGTTCCTAGACCCCAGTGGGGGCCTGAAGGCAAGATTGTACCCATCTCTATATTTATGGTGTTTTCTCAATACATATGTACATATCATCATTAAATTTATAAATCAATCATAGTAATAGATCAACATCAATAACAATAAACTAGAACATTCATAACAGCATTATGTCATAATACTGGTAGCATCACTACTCTTGAGCTTTGAGGCCATTATTAAGTACAGAAAGAGTTACTTCATCACAATGATGCTGTGACAGTCAATCTGAGAACCGAGATGGCTATTGGGTGATTAATGGCAGGTGGTGTGTGAAGCACGGATACACTGGATAGAAGGATGATTTACACTGTGGGTGGGCTGGTGCAGGACAGCATGAGATGTCTTTGTGCTATGCAGAATAGCATACAATTTAAATTCTAGAAGTTTTAGAATCTTCTATTTAATATTTGCTGACTGTGCTTGGCCACAGGTAACAGAAATTGCAGAAAGTGAAAGCATGAGTTAGAGGGGACTACTATGCTTAGATCTTTGCTCAAATGTCACATATTTAAAATGACTCACTTCTACTTTGTCACTTTGTATGACTTAAACCTGTTTTATTTTCTTAATAGCCGTTGATTACTGCCAACATTATAGTTTTATGTTTATTTGTTGTTATCCATCTCTTCCACCAAAACTCATAAAGGTAAGGACTTTGTCAGATCATAGCACCTGGCACATAGAAGATGCACGATAAACATTTGTTGTGTGAACATACGTGAGAAATAAATAGCCTCTTTCTTGATGCTATGAAACTTTAGTGAAAATGACAATCTCTGAGGTACCAAATCTGTCATTCTTACAAGCATCTAATCAGTGTCTTTAAGGCTTTCATAATTGTGTAACTATTTTCGCTATCATGTCTACTTAGGTGTGTATACTGCTGTTGTTAAAGCCACAGTAAAACTTTGCATGTAATACAGTGAGCTGGTTCTGATGGACCAACCTCTTCATTATAAGGAAATGCTTTGGTTGCTTGGAAAGGAATTTCTCATGAATGAGTAGTCAGCTGGCTGGACCATCTTAGTTATAACTGAAACAATAAAAATACCAGCAGGCACGCTAGACATACCATTCTAGATCCCAAAACTTCCCTAAGGAAGAGAGTTTTGCAATACATAAAATGATTAATGGTTGAAGAGATAGAAATACCTATTACCCTGACTTGATTAATATACATAGTATATGTGTATTGAATTACCATAATGTACCCCATAAATATACAAATTTTAAAAATTAAAAAAATGGTTTTAGTAAGAGGTAAAAAAAACCCAGTGGAACTGAAATCAGTACAATATTCAGTGGAATTAGCATAGTTCCAACTTATGTTAAACAGGATTTTATTTTTTTAGTTCTGATTTATACCAATAAGCATTAAACAAAATGCAAGGCAGTTTCACTGTGTGGATTTCAGATAAGGCATGACCGATGTTTTGTTGTTCTGCTAGAATTTATCCTTGCCCTCTGAGCACACACCAGATCTTACATCTGCTGCAGAGATCATTTATTGTGCACCAGAACCTTCATTTCTAAAACTCTGGAGTGATTAAAATGCCTCAAAGGTCAGCAAAGTACTGAATGGAGTCATTGATGTAATGTTTGAAGGACGACCTGTGTACTAGAACGATGTCTTAACACATCATATTCAAACCTGACTATTTATTTTGTCAGACAATTTTCTTTGGTAGGAAAAAAACACTAGCATCAGAAGAACCAATTTGCCTCTGAGTTTTCATGCATGCTCACATGCCTGCAGATTGGTTTAGGTGTGTGAAAGTATGTGGTTACAATAACAGGTACCGGGGCAAGCAAAGACAAATTGCAAATTAAAAACTTGCTATTAAAGACAACAGATTTCCCTACTTTAGTGTATTTGTGCTCTTTGTTTATATATCCCCTGGAAATACATATTTTTCTCTTATTATCTTATGTGTGCTTGCCTTTATTCCTTGCTTATAACAACAAGGATGAGGTCTTGCAGCACATTAGCATTTTGGAGTTTTTATACTACATTATTTCTACCAAATTACTTGATGCTTCATTTCATCAAGTAATTTCAAGTCAGAGGGCCAATATTGAAGTGATTCAGAGTTTAGGTAATATATCTTCAGCTTCTGTGAGATTTACAAATAGGAAGAGAAGACTATATATTAGTCCTTTTATGAATTTGAAGTAGATGAATTTGAATAGAGAATGCTTCTATTCATTCTATGAAAATTGACCAAACTTCATTCCAGAGAGCTGAATTGTGAAAAGATGGAGAACAGCAGTGCAACCCACTTGGTAATGTTGGTGGTAGGGAAGGATGTAGGATTTCCATTTGATGAGGTTTTTGATGTTTTGTTAATTTGTATCCTATTAGCTAGCAGAAAACCAATAATTTTAGTGGAGGAGTATGGTATTGTCTTAGAGTGGGCATAGGTTTCAAAATCAGGCTGCTGGTATTATTCAGCTTTTCATTACTATAATAAAATACTTCAGGCAGCTAAACTATAAGAGAAAAGGTTTATTGAGCTCACAATTTTGAGGCTCAAATTCCAACCTGAGGTGGGCTCCAGAAGTTTGGCCTCTGGTAAGGGCAGTAAATAACAGGACATCATGGCAAGAGTATGAGTACACAGGTGTACTTACATTGCCAAAGGGGAAATCAGAGACACTGCAATCCCATAGTTCCTTCTGAAGGCACACCCCAATGACTAAAGAACCTTCACTAAGGCCCCACACCCCAACAGCACCATTCTGAGGACCAGGACTTGAATCATAACGAACTCTTGGGAGTTGTTCAGACCACACACAAATCATGCATTAGTTTGGATTTACTCACTGTGTTCTTTCAAGCAAGTCATTTGATGCTGAATCTCAGTTTGCTTATCTGTCAATAAAGAACATAAGAGCTGTATTTAAATAGCCCATGTGAGCATCTGTTACCCCAGAGTCAGTGATGACTGGCTTCTTGGTGAGAGAGGAAATTACTGTGCTTAGTTGGGGTGAAAAACACTAATACTAAACTCACATGTACTAACATCTTAGCTTGAAAAGTGAGCTGCTCAAGTGGTTGGACAGAGGGTGTAATGACTAGATCTGGGAGGGAACTCTGTTTCTTTGCTCCGAATCTGGCCTTCTTGGTGGGTGGAACTTTCATTTTAATTGTGTTTTAAGAGTTTCCTTTAGGGCCCCACGTAGCACCCTTTATGATTTCTTTATCATTTCTAACCTTTCTATTTAGCAGATGTAAGGCAGGTAGTATATTTAAAATAACCATGTAAACAAGGAAGGGAGGGAGAGAAAGAGAGAAGAAAGAGGAAAGGAAAGAAGGAGAAAAGAAAATTTTTACCTATACTCTGCACCAGTTGTTCACTAGTGTTAGTTGAGACACTGAGGCAGGTTCTGGGCCCTATTATCCAGAGAACCAGAGTGTGGGTTTAGTGCTTCCCAGTGTCTTCAACATTGTCAGAAGCTGGCCTTGAAGTCTATAAACTGTTGGCCAGTGGATTCTGTTTTATGCAATTAATAGGAACTGAAAAGTTTGTAGGCTGCTCAGTTCCCATCAGACAGCACTGAAGAATGGGCACTCATATTCAGTGCTCTGAGGCTCACACACTGAGAATTTAAAATAGATTTTTAGAAACTATAATTTTTGGTCAAGGTGGAAAAATGGGGGCCAGATTTACTACCCTTTCTGATACAACTGAGGATGCAGGCAAAAATACATGTGGCAATAGTTTTTTTTTCTTTTATTATTCATATGTACATACAAGGCTTGGGTCATATCTCCCCCCTGCCCCCACCCCCTCCCTTACCACCCACTCCGCCCCCTCCCGCTCCCCCCCACCCCCTCAATACCCAGCAGAAACTATTTTGCCCTTATTTCTAATTTTGTTATAGAGAGAGTATAAGCAATAATAGGAAGGAACAAGGGGTTTTGCTGGTTGAGATAAGGATAGCTATACAGGGCATTGACTCACATTGATTTCCTGTGCATGTGTGTTACCTTCTAGGTTAATTCTTTTTGATCTCACCTTTTCTCTAGTCCCTGGTCCCCTTTTCCTATTGGCCTCAGTTGCTTTTAAGGTATCTGCTTTAGTTTCTCTGCGTTCAGGGCAACAAATGCTAGCTAATTTTTTAGGTGTCTTACCTATCCTCACCCCTCCCTTGTGTGCTCTACTTTTATCATGTGCTCAAAGTCCAATCCCATTGTTGTGTTGTGGCAATAGTTTTTAAGACATTGAATGTCAAGGCAATGAAAGTGATTCCTGATCACATCAGACAGGATTTGATTTCTAAGAGAAGGGAAGCAAGCAAAGTGTATTATGCCTTAAACACTACCCTGAGAATGGTTCTTATCATGGTACAAAAGGGACCCAGGAAGTCTCCCTGAGTTGAGGCATCTGGGCTGAGAGTGAGAGCAGAGTACAAGAGAGATTATAGTTAAACATATAGAACCCTAGAGATCTGTAGAGAACCCTTCTTGACTATTTCACAGAGAACTGATCATGTAAGATAGCTACTCAAGTGTGGAGAAGGAACCACTAGAAAAAATAACATGACAGTTGTTGGAGCTCACACGAGGTCAGGAATGGTGCATTTTCTCACCAACTAGAGTGGAAATCCCATAATTCATGGGACATTGGCTAGATGAAGAATATTGCTTTAGCAGTACAAAACATGGCTCTTGTCTTTCTTAGTAAATAATATAAAAGGACCTAAAAGGGTCAAACTATTTCCAAGTGAGTTAACTGCATCTCAGAACAAAGTTAAAGTATATTTATAGTAACATTGTACCTAAAACTCAGTTATAGAATTCAATAAAATTACAAAGCATGTAAAAAAAACCCCAGGAAAACAAAAACCCTCTTTTTAAATTAATTGAGACATGAAACAAACACATGCTCAAAGACCTCTCACCTCTAAGATTTCTTCTTTTCTTTTCCCTTTTCTCAGTGAGCTAGTTTGATGTTAAAACAACTTCAAGAATGTAAATTGCCTTTCTCTTCTATGTGTAACAAAATGATATTAACAATTAGGCAATTGAAAATTTGTTTTTCATATTTGCAAACAGGCCTATTACATTTCTGTAGAGTCATATTTAAAAAATTTCAGATAGTAATAAAAAGTGCTTGAGGTTTTCTTTTTTTTAATCTGATTTCCTTCTGTCTTTTGAGTCCTCCTGAGAACTTTAGGAAAATAAAACAATCCAACAAAACAAAAAATATATGCTATGCATTAGAAGTAAAAAAACTCTTGTAACTCCCCTGATACAACACTGACTACCCCACTGTTTTGTAAGACCATAATTTTCATAAGGATGATCAATTATTATTGCTGAGTTTAAAACAGTGGAATAAAGCCTGAAATCTGGACCCCTAACATAGTCATAGGCTTTTAGGAAAGCTAATTGGGATATTCTCAGTGCTTAAATCAGAAGTTTTCAAACTTGAAATGACCTTGGGGTGTCTTCAAGTTACTGTTTTTGTTTTTCACTACTTCTTTCCTTCTCCAAATGAATTCCCTTATAAATCTGTTTCCTAGTTCTGCCTCTCAGTGACGGTGATCCCACTAGAAAGGAAGCTCCCCACCCTTTGTGTTCTCCTTAATTCTTTTCGAAAGAACAGACTAGTCTATTTCTGTTCCCTTTGATCCTGGAAACTCTATTATAGTCTCATGTCTTTCTAATTGATTCCTGACAACCAAGTCTAGCCTTGGCAGGTGGCTAAGTTTATAGACGGAAATTGAGAAGAGTCATCAAACATGATTGGGGTTGACTGATTCAGATCTTACTCTGGTCATGTGTAACCGAAGTCACCTGAGCCCTTTCGTTTATATGCCTTTCATTATGTAGTACTATGATTGATGCACTATATATATATATATATTTATATATATACATACACACATACATATATATACATATACATACATATATACATATATGCATATATACATAGATACATATATACATACATATATATACACATACATACATACATATATATGTGTATATATATATATACACATACAAAAGGGTTGTGACTCTCTGGAAAATATATCACTGTAAAAGTGAGCATACAAACTTCTCTTATAGAAACTATCAGTGATGACTAAAATCTAACCTCAATACAGAGGAATTACTTGCATCCATGCTGAAATGAGGGAATAGTAAGTAACCACATACCAGGATCTTGCTTTCAAGAAATGTCTGCTCAGTGTAGTCTGCTACATATTGTGTTGAAGAGAGTCATAAAGTCTCAGCTCATTAACTCCCTTTCCTTGATAAAATGGTACAGAATTGTTAAATTACCATAAAGAGAGTTCTGGAAGACCACAAGTGCTCTTACTTTTGAGGGCATCAAGAACCACTTTGAGCCTGTGTTAGCTTCAGGTACAGACTTTCAGGGGCATCAATACAGGGACCTGAAAAGCAGTCTCTGCTGTAGACAATAGGAAGTGAATGAACAGATAACTGATTCCTAATGGATAGGTGCAATGAAAATACCACTCTCCATCTTAATAGAAAAACCAGAAATAAGGCTAGATGATTTATTTTGGAGAGAATTCCATCATGGGCTGCTGAGAAGAATATATATTGTGCTGTTGCCAGATGAAATATTCTGTAGACATCAGTTAGGTCCATTTGCTCTATGGTGTCATTTAGGTCTAGGATTTCTTTATTGATTTTTTTTTTCCAAATGACCTAATTATTGGTGATAGAGGGGTATTAAAGTTTCCCACTACCACTGCATTGGAGTCTATATGTGCTTTAAAGTCCTGTAGTATATGTTTGATGAAATTGGGTGCACTGACATTGAGTGCATATAGGTTGATAATTGTTACTTCCTTTTGATGTATTGCCTCTTTTATTAGTATGAAGTGTCCTTCTTTGTCTCATTTGACCATGGTAACTTTGAAGTCTTTGTCTGATACAAGTATTGTTACCCCTGCCTGTGTTTTGGGGGAGGTCATTAGCTTGGTATTTCTTCTTCCAGCCTTTCACCCTAAGCCAGTGTTTATTTCTGTTAATAAGGTGGGTCTCTTATAAACAACAGATTGTTGGATCTTCCTTTTTAATCCACTTTGCCAAATGGTGTCTTTTGATGGGGGAGTTAAGTCCATTGACATTCAGTGTTAATATTGATAAGTATATGGTGATTCCTGCCATTTAGTTGTTTTTGTTGTTTAAGGATTTGAGTGTGGGCATCCAAATCAATGCTACTCACTGATTCCTTGTCTTTTCTTCTCCTGTGGTTTAATACTGCCTGTCCTCTCAGGGTTTTGTTTGCTTTCATCTTCTGTGTGCAGAATTCCTTGAGAATCTTCTGTAGTGGTGGCTTGGTAGTCATGTATTGTTAGCTTCTGTTTATTGTGGAAGACTTTTATTGCTCTGTCAATTTTGAATGATAGTTTTGCTGGGTACAGTTCATAGGGATAAAATTATTTGCATTCAGTGCCTCAAAGACCTTACTCCATGCCCTTCTTGCTTTTAAGCTTTCTGTTGAGAAATCTGCTGTTATTTTGTTGGGTTTACCTTTATAAGTTATTTGTATTTTTCTCTTGCACAGCCTTCAATATTCTTTCTCTGTTCTCTGTGCTAGTTGTTTTAATGATAATATGCTGTGGAGAGATTCTATTTTGGTCAAGTCCATTGGGTGTCCGGGAGGCTTCCTGTACCTGAATGAGCAAAATTTTCTTGAGATATGGGAAATTTTCTGTTATTTTATTGAATATCCTTTGGTTCACACCTCTTCTCCTCCAATGCCCATGATTCTCAGGTTTGGTTTTTTGATGGAGTCGCTGAGTTCTTGCATATTCCTTTCAGAACTCTTGAGCTGTTTGACTTAGAGTTCTTCTGTTTTTTCTTTAATTTCTATTTTGTCTTTGAGCTCTGAGATTCTGTCTTCTGCTTGTTCTAGTCTGCTGGAGTGGCCTTCCACTGTTTTTTGTTTGACTAAAGGGACTTTATATTTCCAGGATTGCTATCTGATTCTTTCTTCTGAGGTTTTCCATATCTTTGTTCAACTCTTCTTTTATATTTTGTGCTGTATTCTTTGGTTCATAGCTATCTTTTTTATAGTGTCCTTTTTTTCACTTTGGTGTTTGTTGAAGTCTTCTCTGAATTCATTTATTTGTTTCTGTGTGTTCTCATGTTCTTTATTTTTGGTAATCAGAATTACCCAAGTGTAGTTCTCACATCTCAAGGTGGTTTCTGGAGTCACAGAGCTCAGGAATTCTGATTCCTTACCCTAACCACCATCTTGGATCTCTCTCTGTCCTCAGTCTGATGGTTGTATTTTTAAAGCATACACTTAAAAGTAAGCAGTACAAAAAGAAAAGCAAACTATATAACCTTCAAATTAGTAGAGAAACCAAAGAAAACCCAAAATAAAAGGAACAATTAGAAAACAGAAAAATTAAAAATAGTGTCAGGAATAAGACCAACCAGCTTGATGTGATTGTAAGTGACATAAAGTTAATGTAGTAAATTATGTATCAGATTAGATTTCAAACCAAATGTAATATTCCATCCACAGTGCCTCAGAAGACCTGCCAGCAAAAAGACAAAATATTCCATATGGATGAAAATGTAGAGAAGGTTGGGCTGCAATGTTTTCAGAAGATGTAGAATTTAAAATATGACATTAAATTAATCATAGAATATATTTTAATGAATGAAATAGTTAAAAATGGAGATACAATTTCATTTACCTTCTCATGGGTGTTTATAGCAACTTTATTTGTAATTACCAAAACTTGAAAGCTACCAAGATTCCTTCACTAGGTGAATGAATAAACTGTAGTAAGTCAGATAATGAAATATTCCTCAGTATTAAAAATAATTGAGATCTGAAGCTGTGAAAAGACATGAAGGAAACTTAACTGTACATTAGTAAGTGAAAGAATCCAGTCTGAGGATATATACATAACATTTTGGAAAAAGCAAAACTACAGAGAGAATGAAAAAGATCAATGGTGGCCAGGGGTTGGGGAAGAGGGATGAATAGGCAGAGCAGAGAGAATTTTTCAGGGCAGTGAATACCTAGTATGACACTCTAATAATAGATACATGTATTTGTACATTTGTCTAAGGGCTATATAATATCAGAAGTAGACCCTAATAGTGGAAACCATGCTCACTGAGTTATAAGGATGTGTTGATGTAGCTTCATAGATTGTAACAAATGTACCACTTTGGCGGGGGAGGTTAATAAAGAGGAAAGCCTTACATATGAAGGAATGGTGGTATATGGCATATCTCTGTACCTTCATTTCAATCTTACTATGAACCTAAAACTGGTCTATGAAATAAACTCTAAGAAAGTCATTAGACTATTTTAACTTTCCTTTCTTTTTTATAATTCAGTTGAATTTTTTATATCTAAAAAATTTTATCCATTAATTTATTGATACAGGGTCTTGTTAGCCTTTGACCTCAAACTCTTGATCTTCCTGTCTCAGCCTCCCAAGTGCTATGATAACAGGCATGCACCACCACACCCAAGTTACAAATCCTATTTTTTATTTTTTTCTGATTTTGGAATCAGAAAGAAAAAACAGTTTGAACAATGGCTATTTAGATGACTTGTGAATTACTCCTGCCTCTGTTTTCTTTTATTATACAAAGTTTAAAAAAAACTATGTTCTTTTAAATATATGCAGACTTTGTTTTTTAAATATATTTTTATTGTTGTGCTGGGTGGGGGTACATTGGAGTGTTTGCAAAGGTTCTTGCAATGTATCAAATATATCATACTTGAATTCACCCTCTCCACTGTTCTCTTTCATCCCCTCTCCCCACCCCTGATTCCTGAACAGTTTCAACAGGTATCATTTTTGCATTTACTTACATGTGTATGCATTATTTGCACCATATTCATCCTCCTACACGTTATTAAACAATGTGGATTCATGCTCTGAGGTGCTATTTTATTTTGTTTTCTAAAGAATACTGATTTCCACTCTTACAGTTTGTCAGCATGTCCTTGAAACCTTGGCTGGAGAAGGCTTAGTGGCAGGACTCTGGAGTGGCATCAAGCTGGGCAGACATTGAGCCAAGGTCACCTGTGACTGCACTGCTGAGATGAGAGATAGAAGTAAATCGTGAAACAGCCAAGGTTATGGGTGGGAGAAATTGAAATATGTGTCATGATGGAGGTAGACCGAGACCATATCCTAGAGAGACCAGTGAGCTTTGCAGTAGAAAAATAAAAGAAATACATCAAAGATGCAATCATGGGGAAAGTGAAGTAGTTCAGGACCTGATCTTTAAGCAAGCAACATTGATGACGTGTCCTGTTATATAAAGGAACTAGTTAAGTTGAGCCTATTTTTCCTTTTATTTTTTTTTGAAGTATTATTTTTGATTATAAATGCAACACAAAATCATTGTGATAATTTAGGGCAAAGAAAATCAAATCAAAGGTGAATTTTCCTAGTACTGTGTTTACTCCTACCCTACACATTCTTATTCCCACTCCACAGAACTGTTAAGCTCTACTGTTTCTTACTGTATCTCCCCCAATTTTACTATGCATTTAAAAGCATCTACCAGTGATCTACCTAACACACTCTATTTTATACCAACTATATTATCCCATATTTAGGTTTCAACAGATTGCTTTAGCAGGGACATTTTGCAAATAAATGCATATAGTTTTAATTTTTAAAGGTAATTATTGTGTGCATTTTCTAAGAATACACTTACAAGTATGTCTGTTGGATAAATTCCTGACATTTCCTGGATCACATGATATGCAAATTTAAATTATTTTATGGATATTGTCAAGGTGTTCTTCAAACAGTTTGAATATGCCTATAGCAGCATATTAGACTGACAGTTTCCTCCTCCCTGACCTGTGTCAGATACTGCTGGTCTTTAAAATATTTCCTAAACTTCTAGGTGAACTATGGCATCTTACTGTTTTAATTCACTTTCCTTTGATTGTGAGATAAGCATTTCTTTTTCTGTGAACTCTCTTTCACATTATTTGCTCATTTTTCAATTTTGCTGTTCATCTGTTTTACTGAGGTATAATAGCTACCTGCACATTTAAGAACTAAGTTGTCTGTTTTCTGTGCTTGTATATTTTCCTCCATTTGTCATTTTCCTCTTGACTTTATTTTTATATTTGTTCTGTAAAATTTTAAATTCTTATGTGGTCTTATTTGTATTGCCAGGACATTTTAACAATGGGTAGGAATGTCTCTGGCCCTCCCAGCATTCTACACTACTCTTTTGTATCTTGTCAAAATTAAGTGGCTTCATAACTGGCCATTCCTTGTATTGGAAAAAATACCATAAATATAGAAGAATTTCAATTTGAGCCTAATCTACATCCAACAGTGGGATTCATGTAAATCTAGAGAGGGAGGGGTTCCAGTTCTTCAGTGCCTGAGGCTTTTATCTTGGCAAATAACATGACCTAATTAATAAGGGAAGTTCAGACCAATAAGCTTGGCCCAATAACAAATCTCAGTTTCCAGAAGAGAAGAACTCAACTCATTTCTGGGTCCTAAAAAGATGAGACTATTAGCACATGCTAAAGCACTGTCTTAACCACTGGAGTGGTAAAACTATAAGAATAGAATGCAGTATTTCTTGGGTGTGAGTGTCTACAGGAAACAGTGCCTACAGTATTGTGGTGGTGAAAGACGGCTCTCCTATTATGAGAACACTGCACAGTCCTGGTGTCTATCAAGGGCTCCAGAGCACTGGCAGCTTTGGCAAAGGCTCTCCAGGTGCAGGCCACTCTGTGCTTGACTGAGGCAGCTGTGACCAGAGGACATGAGGTTTCTGAGGGTAGGGGACAGCACCACAGTTAGGCAGACCTCGGAGGGGCTTGATGATAGCTTGGAAGGTGAGTAAGAGGGGTAAGTCTGTAAAGACAAAGGAGAAGGAGAACAAGGAATGAGCAGCAGAAGGATCCTGGCAGAGGAGGTAACCTGCAGAGAGAGATAATGCTAGGTTTAGCCATCTATAGGGGGAAGAAAAGTTTAAATGGGTCTCACAGAAATCACACACTTGAGAAAAGCAGTTTGTTTCAAATAGAATTTAAAACCATTTAAGTAGCAAGATTATTGTGGCCTATGTGAGAAAAAGACACTCATAAACAACTGGTCAAGATTCAGATGAAATAAGGGCCAAGTTACCATGAGCTAACCTCATAACCTTGTATGAACCTAATATTATTTAAAGTAGGATCACTGTTGTCATGTCATTTTTTGTCTAGAGGTTGGAATGTGACAGTGTGGGGTGACATGTGGGCCAACTGTCACTTACAGAAGGCATAACAAGAGCCCTCAACCATCTCTGTAACACCACATAAGCTCTGGTGAGATGCCATGTGCAGAGCTAGTTTCAAGGGTGACCTATGCTCCAAGAGGATCTGTGCCATCAGTCTTCCAACTAAAGATCCAGCATGGATGAAATAAGATGCATTAAGCAAGCAGACAGACTCAGATAAAGGAGAATGAGAAGTCAGTGTAAGCCCTTCTAGGTATCACCAGTAGATTATAAGCTCTCTGAGATCATGGGCCTGGCTCATTATAGGCTGACTTGCTTTTTTTGGTGGGGGGTGGTGGTGGTACTGGATTCAAACTCAGGGCCTCACACTTGGTAGGCAGGTGCTTTATCACTTAAGCCACACACCCAGCCCTTTTTGCTTTAGTTTGTTTTGAGATACAGTCTTGTGTTTATACCTGGACTGGCCTCAACCACCATCCTCCTATTTATGCTAGGATGACATAGCTAGGATGACAGGTGCATGCCACCACACACAGTTTTTATTAGTTGAAATGGGGTCTTGGGAACTTTTTGCCCAGATTGGTCTCAAAAACATCAATCCTCTGAATATCTCCATCTGCCACATAGCAAGGATTACAGGTTTGAGTTACCACACCTGGCTCACTATAAACTTTCAACAAGCATTTGGCTAACTGATGACAGGACAAACTCTAGAAGCCTTGCCTGGAGAGACAGACCATTAAAAACAAAGCCTCATCCAACACTGTAAGGAACCAGACTGTGGCCATCCCAGACCTCAGCCTGATTTGTTCTTCTTAAAGACAGGATGAGAGTAGGTAAGGTTTGGGAAAACACTGAAAAGCTGTAAACCAATTCTTCATGGTAATGAAAGTGAGTTAGGAGGATATGCTAGAAGTGAATTTTATATAATCCCAAGCCTATAATTATTAGACAAAAGGTCTGCCTCTTTATCAAATCTGGGAGTAACAATAGGATTACTTCATATAACTTGAAATCAATAGTTTTAAAATACATGGAATAAGTGGTGATTTTATAAAATTCATTTAAGGTATAATGTGAAGAAATAGGTAAATCAGATATATTTAGTCAACTATTTTAAAACCAGATTCATAACATTTTTAAGGAAAATTAAGAATATTTTAGACAGGTTCTGAGTGTTTGAAGGGTTGTCATTGAACTAAGTTTACTGAGATTCACAGGTAAACACTCAAAGACTAATTAAGGAAACACATGGCTTAGTTCTAGGTAGCAGGTCAAACTGTCCAGATGCAACTCTGGCTCTGCTGTTACCATATTGAGTAGAGTTCCTTAATTTCTCTCTGCATGTACTTCCTGATCAGTAATACTGGGATAATAGTAGTACCATTTTCACAGAGAAATGTGTAGGGTAGGTTGGAACATTGTCTGGCATAAAGATTTAGTAAATAATTGCTGTTATTAATGATAATTGGATGGACTGAGGCACTGTCATTTTTCAGGAATTATATTGATGGGCTGACATTCTGTTTTGTAAAATTCTCTCTGAGTAGAGATGAAAGATAAAATGAAACCAAGACTTGGCGAGCATGAGCTATGCCATCTCTGCCCCATCTTGATCATTAAGCAGCTTAATCACTTAAGTGATTGGTGAACTGGGTATAGCAGCCCAATGGGCCGTGAAAGTCCTAGGTGTACCCTTACCATTATTAGCAAATGAAAATACAGGACACCTAGCCAAATTTGAATTTCAAAGAAATGATGAATACTTTGTGTATTGTGTTCCATGCCTTTGAAACATAGTCATGCTAAAATAATTATTCTTTGCATATTTGAAACTCAGATATAACTGGGTGTCTGGCAGCACTGGACAAGTGTGCCACTGAGGCACCATGTGATCTGTGCAGATTTCTGAGGTCATATTATAATCTTTGGACACTGAGCCTCATCCTTATGACCTGTCTTTTCTATCTTGAAATTTATTTTATTCACATCAAAAAAAAAAGGTAAGATGAGTGCTAGTGGCTCAATACTGCCACAATAAAGTGTAGATTTTTTTTTTAAAAAGTGTATTTTGTTTTATGGCTGAAGTGGGACAGAGTCTGAGCTCTTTTGATTTTTGGGCAATTGCAATATCTAGTATGAGGAATTATAGGTGTGCCCTGGGGAAATAGATTGTTTGGATCCTGCAATGCTAAATGCTTTAGGATAAATGAAGGGAAAGTAACTCTAAAATTTTCAAATGACATTTGCATGATATGGTGGTGTTCTGTATTCTCAAATGTTTAATATAGTGATTTATACATACCCACCATTGAGGATCCCCAAACTCTATTGAACCAGTCATTAAAGTTCATTCTATTTACCTGTAAAGGCACAATTATTTTCCTTTTCCTCTCTAATTTATTTATTAATATATATTTATATACATATATAAACAAAATAAAACTTAGTATCTTAGTCTTTTAAAGTAAACAGTTCAGTGGTTTTAAGTACATTGACAATGTTTTTTTTATTTTTTTCTTTTATTATTCATATGTGCATACAAGGCAGTACATTGACAATGTTATACAACCATCACTGTTACACAATCAGACCTCTCTTCATGATGTAAAACTGAAACTTTATATCTATGAAATAAAATTAATTCTATTCTCCTTTCTCTCAGCCTCTGGCCTCTCTTCCCTCTAATTTCTGTCTCTGTGATCTTGACTTTTCTAAGTACTTCATATAAATGGAACCATGCCACACTTCTTTTTTGTGACTGACTTATTTGACCTAGTATAATGTTCCTAAGGTTCATCCATGCTATAGCATATGTCAGAATTTCCTTATTATGACTAAACAGTATTTATTGTGGGTAGATACTACATTTTGAGCATTCTTTCATCCATCCTGCACATTTGGGATTCCTCCCATGTTTTAGCTATGGGAAATAATGCTGCTTTGAACAGTGGAGTACAAATATCTCTTCAAGACCATGATTTCAATTCTTTCAGGTAAATACTCAGAAGAAGAGTTGTTAGGTCATATGGTAATTCTATTTGATTTTTTTTAGGAACTCCCAAACCATTTACTTTAGCATCTATACCATTTTACATTTCCAGTGAAAGTTCACAAGGGCTATAGCTTTTCCAAATCCTCATCAATAATTATTATTTTCTGTTTACTGCAATTAACAAAAATTGCAAATATTTAGGTATACCATGTGCTGTTTCAATACTTGTGTATGTTGTATAATGCTCAAATCAAGGTAAGGTGTATCTCTACAAACCTTATTTTTTAATAATGATCACCTAATGAGAGTGAGGTGCTATCTTACTATAGTTTCAATTTGTATTTCCATCATTTTTAATGTTATTTCACCTTCTAGGACTCCCTTGAGCATTTTTTGCTGGGAAGTTGTGCTGGTAACAAACTCCCTCAGCTTTTATTTGTGTGAAAAGGTCTTAATTTTCCACCCACTTAAGAAGAACATTTTGGCCAGATATAAGATTCATGGTTAAAAGGATTATTTCAGCATTTTGAATATGTAGGCACACTCTGTTGGGAACTCCACATTTCTGATGAGAAATCTGATAACATTTTAGGATCCCTTGTATGTGATGAGTTGAGTCTCTCTTGCTGCTTTTAAGGATTTCTGCTTTTAAGGATTTCTCTTTGTCTTTCAAAAGTTTGATTATAATGGGTCTTAGTGTGTGTGGTTCTTTTGGAGTTCACTGAGCTTCTTGGGTATTTACTGTTGTATCTTTCATCAAATTTGGGAAAATTTCAGCCATTATTTCTTCAAATATTCTCTCTCCTTCTTTAGTCTTTTCACTTCTTTCTATACTGAGTATGGTAGACTGCTTATTGGCAATTTACTGGTCATATAGGCTCTGCTCACTTTTTTTTGGATGTTGGGTTTCACAATAGCACAGGTTGGACTCAAATTTGAGATCTTCCTGGCTCAGTCTCCTGAGCTAGGATTACAGGCAAGTGCCACCATGCCACCATGTTCAGTGCTACTGTTCACTTTAATTTTCTTTGTCTTTCTCACATTTGATAATATTACTGTTCAAGTTCACTGTTTCTTTTTTCTGCCTGCTTGAATCTAACTAGGAATTTTTTTCAATTTCAGTCACTTTACAGTTTTAGAACTGTTTTTTGTTTTTTTAAAAATCATTTTATTGATAATTCCATTTTGTTCGGATATCATTTCTTAACTTTCTCCACAACTTCCTTTAGTCTTTGAACATCTTATTTTAATATGTTTGTCTATATAGATTTGACATCAGCTCTTTTTCTGTTGAATTCTTTTTCTTTTGAATGGACCATACTTTGTATGTCTTAGAACTTCTGTTGGAAACTGGACATGTGACAATTCTGGAAGTCAAATTCAATCTGGAGTATAAATTTAAGGTCATTGTGGAGTCTGCATCTTTTCCAGAGAAGGCATAGTCATATCCTAATTTTCCTAATATATGTAATTGATTTTGGATAACTTAGTTCTTTAAAATCATGCTTCCAAAGGGAGAAAAGGAAATAAAATGAAGGGAGAGAGGATGCTGGTCATTTAAGTCTCCTGGAAATCATTTCAGCAGGAAGGAAAGGGGCTTACAACAATAAGGAGAGGTGTAGCAGCAACAACCACCTGCTTCTTCATCTATATCCCTGTGATCAATAACAGTAATCATTGTTCAAAACACAGATACCCAGTATTTGGAGGGCAGTCTTTTTTTGCCTTCCCTGGTTCCTATAAGCTATGCGCAGGTTGTTCTGGGAATGCACTCATAGCTGCCTGCCATGGGATTGGGGCTGGGGCCAGGATGAGTAATTGCTACTGTAGTAGGAATTGAAATTGACCAGCAATAATTTCAATTTACTATCCAAGCCTTCCCCTGGAAGCTGGAAGCCTTCAGTAGACTCCAGAGTTCTCAAGCAGTGGTCTAAGACAGATTCTGCCCCTGTGATCATTGTCAGATTCCTGATGGTTCCTCTTCCATCATCTTCCCAGGACCCTTGATTGGTATCACCTCTAAATTAGGAGAAAATCCAGCACCCCAGAGAGAAAGCCTATTTAAAGAAAAATTGTTAACTACTGGGGCATAGTAGTAGTATTTTGTGTTCTGTTGACAGTTTTTGGAAGAAATATTTTAGTTTGGAAGTGTCAGAGAAGAGACAGAGAACATAGAGATAATTGGTTATTGAGATACCCATGGAGTTTACTGACATGTTGAGTTATCTGACAAAAATAATAATTAAAAGTGCTTATCTTCATTTTGATGCCACCTCCCTAGAGCTCAAAATATCTCCCTTTTCCCAACGATGCCCTTGTGCGTCAAGTGGGTCTCTAATAATATCATCTCCTGGTCTTCTTTCAGTCTCTGGACCTTAGACAGCCAAAATTCCAGCAAGTGAGGTTTTCTTCACTAGACCTGTGTTTACATCAGAAGATGGCAAATGTGTGAGCTCAGGAGAAGCATTTAGTTCTTATTTTCCATTTGTTTTTATTTCTGAATTCTAGCAGAACAGTGGCAAGATAAAGAAAATAGAGTAGATGAAGAAAATGACCCAAGCCTTGTATGCACATATGAATAATAAAAGAAAAAAAACGTATCTAAGTTCTGTTACAAAAAAAAAAAAAAGAAGGAGAAAAGAATGGAAAGAAACCAAGTTATAAGGTTGATACTTTTGCTTGAAAGGGAGAAGTTAAATCTTCTGTCACCACCTTGACAAGACAAGTAGGTCTTTAAAGGAAGCAAGACAAGGATAGAATAGTAGTTTTGACCATTAAAAATCCGTGGACTTAAGAAAAATGAAGCACAACAAAGTCACAAAAAAGTACTGCTTAAGATAACATTGCTTATTGAACACATTAAAAAAAATAAAATCTAGGGCCATTTGTTCTTAAGAGCATGTCGGTCAATCCTATGTCACACCGTCTATGGTCAGTGTCAGGTATCACCTTATATTTTGATGAAATGGGAAAATAGATGCAGAAGATGTCCATCTTTTCTCCCATATGCACATTGGTGGCACCAAAAAGCACTGTTTTGCATCATTGACTCTATTTTTCACTTTTGCAGAATGTCTTAGAATATCAGGGACCATAATAGACATATCAAATTGGGAAAAGGTTGTTATTTAAAACTTTAATGTAGGCTTTGGGGGTGATTTATATTCATTCTTTTTCTTTGTCTCTCTTAGAAATTCAGGACTCTCATGATAAGACTGAGAACTTGTACTTTTGTTTCTCCTTTGACATGACTGTTGGCCAGTTTTGTACTGTCATGGCTTCCAGCCCATTGGAGAGGAGTATTTCTTTCCACTCCTGGTATTTTCTTTCCTAGTATTTCCCTCTTTGCCTGCCTTCCATCCCTCCCTCAGGTTCTCTAGAGAAGATATGACTTAATCTCACTGGGGATTTTAGAAGGACATATGCAGAAAATACTCTCCAAATCTCTCCTTTAACCTTTCTCTTAGGTACAAACCTGCCTAGCATGCATAGCATTCATTTGCCCTTGTCTATATGGTAAAGCCTATATGGGAAAGTTGATAGCTATAACCTAGTAGAGGAAGTCTATATGCTTTGGGGATTTAGTATAAGGAAACCCATGTCCTTATAGGTTCAAGCCACCTTCTTCATTATTATCTTCAGAATAAAGCTGCTGCTATATATATGTCTTTTTTACTTTCCTTAGCACATTTTATTTCTTGGTTGGTTCAGAACCTCAGTAAGGAAGAGAGATATTACTTGTTGAATCCTTTTGTGTCCTGACACATTTGTTGCTCAATTCAGTGCAGCGTCATGTACCCAGAAAGCTTGACAGTAGTGATGTGGGACTCAGGGATGTAACCAAGTAAACAAAAGTATGTGTAGAAAACCTGTTAAAGTTGGGGGCTTTAAAACAGAGCTGTTGGGATAGGATAGAAGCCAGTCTTGATCTTTAGGGCAAAATGAACTGTATGTAACTCCTAAATATAAACACCTTTTTCAAAATACCCTTTGTATTAAACCAAATAATAAAAATAATATCTGCAATAAGTAGGCAATTATTAACATGTAATTTTTTATTTAAGCCTTATAACCAGTCTATGAGATAGATAGGTACTACTGTTACCCATTTTACAGATGAGAACATGGAAACAGAGGTTAAGAACCTTGTGCACGATCACACATAGCAGCTACTTAGTAGCTGGTAAGTGATAGAGCTGGGGCCAATAGCAAACTGGATGGCTCCAGGCCACCCTGCTGTACTGTCGCCTATATTACCTCCATGCCTGAAATTTCCATTTGACTACACTATTTTGTAGATAAATGTGTACAGATGCAAAATGTAGTGCTTGTCAAGTCCTTATTTTTCTTCCTGAATGCTCTAGCATCTTTCATCAAAGCAGGAGCTGGAGAACATCCTCAGATAAATCATGAGAAGTGAAATTAAAAGGAAAAAGTGAGCTAAGCCAGTGACAATGTGGGGCAGGACAAGAAACTGAAGCAGAAAGCCATTTCACCAGGAGTTTGGTATGTAGGACCCAGAATTGAATGCAGAACATGGAAGCAGAATTATTAATTCCCTAAACAAAAGGTCTGTCATGGAGTACTATACAACAATGAGAATCAGACCAAATGCTCTTGAAGGAAAAAGTCAATTGCATTTGGTTGTATGAGGTTTTGTCAGAACAGCATCAGAAACAGATTGAAAAAGTTCTGGAGCAACAGCAGCAAGAAAATGGGATACAAGTTTCTATGTCATGTGTATACTTTGCAGTACAGCATCATGGTAAATACAGCTGCCTTTTAGATCCATCTGGCTAGAAGGCAAGCCTTCAAGATTTTACTTCTGGGAAATTGATGCCATTTTATGCTCTTTGGGAAGAAGTAGGCAATTTTGAGTGTGAGTGCTGACATCTGAAACCAGAAGATTATATGATGAAGGGGCTAGTGCTTCAAGTATAAAGCATTGCTCATTTTGTATTGTTAACTATTTGAACCCGAGAAAGAATTGGAAGAAACTGGACTCAAAAACAATAGGAAATTTGTTAGATTTTTAGGATGATGGCTAGAAGGATCTTGAATCCCTCTCTGCTCTCAGTATTGCTTTAAAAATCAAGCCAAAACACAAGAGAAGCTAACTGAGAAGACAAGTATCCACTTGGAGGGCACAAGCAGATTTGCACCTCTCAAAGATGAAAGCCGAATTTCATTTCTTCCTGAAAGAGGAGGTTTGTTAAGGTGAGGGTAGATAGTATGGATGTCTTTAAACCAAAGTAGAATTAAAGATATCATAAAGGCATACTTGCATCCAAAGATATACATGGGAATAAACCCAAAATTAACTTTGCAGTTTTTGGAAAAAATCTTTTGCTGAAGGTTTTTGATTGTGATGGTGACCTTATTGTTCATAAGCAGAATGAAGTTGATGTAAGCATCAGGAGACTTAAATTAAGAAGTGCTGTGAACTAGTTGAGGAAGAGTTTGCCATAAGGTGTTTGGCAGGTTTTTTTGTTGTTGTTTGTTTTTTGTTTTTTACTGAGAGACAGGTGGGACAGAAGAGTTGAGATTTGAATGTTAGCAAAGCATTAATCTTCTCAGAAATAAAGGTTTAAAATTGAATGTTCTTTTCAAGGAAATCAAGTGAAAAGACAAATATCAGGAAATCACAAATAAATCATCTGTATTGGTGAACCACAAATAATACAGACATGAACTCTGAGTCAGCTGGGGCCAGCTCAGAGTTTGGATTTCAGGTACTGTAGGAACAAGTGTATTTGAAGCCCCAACATAGACTTCTCACCCTGCCCCTTAAAGGAAACTTCCTCTTGCAGAAGGAGGAATTAGAGTGATAGCTGACACAAGGGAAATTCACCTGGGCAATCTTCCATTGGGTAAGACCACCCTCTTCTGGTAGAAATCACCCTGGTACAAACAATAAATGAAATATTCCTGATGTGGGAGGGATCACTGGGACTGGAGAGCAGTGGAGAATACTTGGGGGGTAAGGTAGGACCTTGAGGGGCCCAAAGGCTGAGTAAGACCAAAATAAGAGTAGAGAGAGGAGGTCAGTCATGAAGAGGTAGGGACTAATGAAGACAATGGTCACAGAACAGTCCCCTCAATTAAAATTTCCCTATGCCAAATGGTACTGAGAAACTCCATCTGGGTGAACAAGTTTCTCTTATGTACAAATGTCTTACTGCATGATTCCCAAGTCCCTGAAAAGTAAACCCTGAGACAAAAATTTGGGTGTAAGTAGTTTACTTGGGAGATAAAAGAAATATGAAGAGAGTGAAATGAGAAGGAAAAAGTAAGTTAGCAAATAAATGGTGAATCATGATGCCAGAAATCATACTGAGAGAGTAGAACTCAATCCTGCATGGAAATTCCAGGGTACATATCAAACACTCTTCTTGGAATTCTCCATCCTGAGGGGATGGAGCTGGAGTAGTTATACAAGAATTTCTTAGCATCATTGGAGAATATTCCAGGTTGGTTTTAATTCCCCAGCACTTCTGACCTATTTCATGCACAGTTCAGTCTTCCATAGTTTTGAAACCACTTCTCGCGTGAAATCCCAGGGACATGAGCGAGACAGCATCTACCATCAGAGGATTAATCATTCTAATGCAGTGTGAATGAATTACTTAAATCCATTTGTTCTTCTGGAAACCTGATGAGCTTGTGTGAAACATATATGACTTATGATTGACAGGAGGCCAATGTTTGGTTACATCTTTACACATATCTCAGGGTCTTTTCCCTAGTAGCTTCCTAATAACCTGTTGTTAAATTGTATTGAAAATTATTGTTGAAAGGGAGGAGGGAAGACCATCCAAAGACAAACTTCAACAGTTCTACCATTTTAAGTACAGAAACCATGACAGATCCTCACCTAAGTCTGTATGCTTAGAACTTCACAAATGATACCATTTGGAAAACAGGATGTTTAGTAAATATTGAAAAATAATAATGAGTAATTTGTGTATTTCCCACCATCTAGGAGTTTTCACACTAGTATTAGATTTCAAGTTCTGATTCATCTTTTTGCATTTAATTATACTCATTGTACCAACATAAATAATTCCTTTCACTGAAGGAAGTTATTAAGTATTCTCATTATTTCAATCTTCAAAATATGAATTATGTAATTGAATATTCTCGGGATGATTCACTTTCATTTTTTTTACTGTCAAATCATTTTTTTAGTTTCATATCAGCTACATTGAGGGAATTAATGTTAATTATTTGATTTCATGTAACTAAGTGGCAGACATAATCACATTAAGTAACGATTAATATTTTAATATTAGATAACTTTCTTTAGTCCATAAACAGTATGCAATACAGTTGTTTTTAGAATTTGTGATATTTGGAATTTTAAATGCTTCTCTAGGTTCTGAGTCAATTCTGATCCATATACCAAAGGTTTTTAGTATTCAATTGCTGATTAACTTTTGTTTAGCATTAAGTGTTTTTTCTTTAAAATTTCCTGTGTCAGTAAAATTCACCCAGGCTCCTAAGGACATACATTATTAAAATTATAAATGCAGGATTAGAGAAAAGATCTTTAAAAATAAACTTTCCTTTTTATGCCTATATGTTTTATACCTGATTAGCTCTCAGTATATGGTATATTTTTCTTTTTGCGGTACTGGGGCTTGAACTCAGGGCCTCACACTTGCTAGGCAGGTGCTCTACAACTTGAGCTACTCCACCAGCCCTTTTTTGTGATGTGTATTTTTTCTTTCTTTTAAAAATATTATTGTTGTCCTGGAGGTACATTCTGACACAAAAGATCTTACAATATATTACAGTTGAATTCATCCCCTCCATCATTCTCCTTTATTCTCCCCTCCTCCCATTCTTGGAATAGTTTCAACAAGTCTTATTTTTTTGATTTTTATACATGAGCACATAATATTTACACCATATTCACCCTCCTACACCCTTTTCTTATATCCTCCCTCTCCCCAGAAAGGACATGTTTTGCCTTCCTGTTCTGTTTTTGAAAAAAAAAGACATCTTTATTTAAGATAGCTATACAGGGTGTTTCACTGTGATATTTCCATATATAGATATATTACAACCTGAATTTTCAAAATAGGATTTTGCAAACTATTTGCTTAGGCTGGCCTTGATATGCAATCCTGATCTCTGCCACCTGAGTAGCTAGGAGTTCAGGCTTGAGCCACTGGTGCTAAGCAGTGCCTTGTGTATTGCTTGGCAGTAAATTCAAGTTTTTATCCTAGACTTTGGTCATAGTGATTTTAGTACTGATGGGGATGTTTAGAAGGGAATGGACAGAATGGAAATAAGGCTAACACATGGCAGGGATTATAAGAAGCAAGCTAAAATTAGTGAATGATATTTTATTCTACTTATTTCCCCAAATGGTTCTAGGGAAATCTAGAAAACATGGAAACAAAGAAGATTTACAGTCATGGAGAACCCCATGACATTATCACTTGCTCCTCTCTCAGGACCCGTGTCATGTCCTTGTTGTCCCCCATCTGGATGCTTTTCTCAGGTTCCCTCCTTGAGTTGTCTACCACAACTGGAGTTTACCATCTTTACTTTTCCTCATTTCATTGATCTGACTGAGGTTTTGGTATACTCCTGCAATGCCACATGTCCTTCTTGTCTGTAACTTTTCATGGTTCAAAAAATCTTGTGATGTCTTCTCTTCACACTTTAGTCTCAACACAGATATCCTCTCTGAAGAACCTTTTCCTGACCACCATGTTTAAAATATTACTTCTCTCCAACACAGATGCCCAGTTACTTTCTATTGCTCTATTTTGCTTTCTTCGTTAACATTTATTGTCTGAAGTACATTCTTTACTTATGTGTGGATTTTTTTGGTGGGTGTGGTGTTTATGTCTACCTCTTTCCTCTTTAACAAAGAGTTAAAGGAAGGACATAAGGGATTGGCAGGGATGTACTAACATCTTCAACTTCCAATGAGATAAAGATGAACAAATGTGGTAAATTCCACTATCCCAAGATGACAGGTAGAAGTCAAAGAAGGGATCTGGTATGAGGATGGGCGTTCTTTTCCCTGGCCACAACTGGGAGTGCTGTAGGCCTGTGTTGCCATATTTTCCAATTTTCTAAGAAAAAGGAATTATCTAGATTTTAAAAAAATTTCCTGAGTTTTAAATGTGGAATATAAAGTTGAATATAAAATATTATGCAGGATGAATAAAACTTGTTTGAGATTCCTAGTTAGCCATTAGACTCCCAGGCTTTTTGTTATAAATTAAAATAAGCAGATTTTTGGACTTTGTAATTATTTTATTTTAAGAAAATGAATTGCTGATAACTTTGGGGAATAGGAAAGGGTTTCCTACTTGATGGAATTGTTTAACTTCGTTTAGTCTTAATACAAAGGCCCTAAAACCTTGAGCTATGTTTTTTTAAAGATATGTGGTAAAGAAATAATTTTTTAAAAATTTCTGTCATGCATTATTACTTTTGAGATGTGTAACATAAATGAAAAGCATTTATTATTTAAAAGTGATTATTAAAAATTATATTAAATGTTAATATTATCTAATAACAATTATTAAAAGTGATGTTTATTAGAAAAGTGATCACGTGCCTCAAGGTCATGGTCATTACTAATTTCTATGAAAGTTTCTAAAAGAACAGTTTTAATTTCTGTATTTGTCTCCTTCCAGGCCAGTAATGAATAGTTGACAGTTGGGGGCAAACTTCAAATAGTAACTTCATGCTTTAAAGCAAAAGCAACTGGCGTGGATACTCTTCTATACAGTTATTAGATGTCTGTACAATTATTAGTTATTTATTAGATATCTGTCTCTGCACTGCTATAGACGGAAGCCTTCTATTTCCCCTCCCCGACTGATGTTACATCCTGTTGCCTAATGTGGTGGTACATGGAGGTGGGACCTTTGAGCGATGATTAGGTCACCAGGGTCGAGCCCTGATGAGTGGGTTTAGTGCCTTATAAGTTTCCAGAGGGCCACAGGAGGTTACAGTGAGAAGACAACTATCTGTGAACTAGGGAGCAGGCCTCACCAGACACCAAATTTACTGGCACCTGGATTTTGTACTTCCCATCTTCCAGAATAATGAGAAGTAAATTTCTGTTGTTCATTTATTTGTTAATTTATTTTGGTGGTACTGGGGTTCAACCTCATGGTCTTGCCTTTGCAAGGTAAGCGTTCTACCATTTGAGCCACACTCCCAGTTCTTTTTTACTTTAGTTATTTTTCAGATAGGGCCCATGCTTTTTGTCCAGGCCAGCCTGGCATGATACTCCAACCTATCCTTCTTATATAGCTAGGATTACAGGCATTAACCATCACAACTTGCTTGTATATTGAGATGGGGTCTCAATAACTTTCTGCCCATGCGGACCTTGAACTGCAATCCTGATAGCTACCTTCCAAGTAACTGGAATTACAGGTATGAACCAGATACACATCCTTAAATTTCTGTTGCCTATTTCTGTTGTGTCTCTTAAAAGAAGAGACACCGTGGATTACGGACTACTTAAATGCAGGGTTTTTTAAGTTAATTTTTTTGCATTTTTGAGTTCAACTCAGTGCGTGGCACATGATGGGTGATTAATAAATGTGTAACAATTGAATAAATGTACTAAGGCAGATGAGAAACTCAAGTTGTTTTGTAGTGTTAAAATATAAAAGTTTTCGTATTTCACTGTGAAATACGAAATCCATACCATTAACTTTCTGTTATCTTATTTCCACACCCACATGGCTGTGGGTGGAAGGAGTTAATCCCAAATACTGTCCCATTTGATTTCATGTAGAGATTCAAATGCCTCCTTGGTCTATAGCTTCTTTAAGATTGCAGTATTTTAATTACAACTTCAAAGTCACTTTAATTAACACTAAACTTCTCTATTGTCAGTTAACTGGGAATTTGCCTGACCCAGATTTCTTCCTTTTTTTCTGATGTATACCATTTCAAGCTAAATACATTACTCTCTGCTTAGACAATGTGGCTATGGATAGCCTATGTATCTAAATACGGTTTCAAAACTTGTAGTATTTGTAAACAGAAAAATTGAGTTTGGAAACAAACTGAGAAGAACAGTCTATCCCTCCACTCCTTTGTTTTTTGGGTGGAACTTCTTGTCCCCCCATCTTCTTCATCCACAAGCTTCCTTTACAATGTCTGCATCTCATCTAGATCTCCGTGGACTATCAACTCCTCTTCTAGTAGGAACTTTTCTCAACTCCATTTGGTAATTTTCTGGAATGAACTAGCTTTAGAATGGTTCTGAAAGTGAAGGTAAGTAAATGAAGGGGGAGGAGAGGCAGGAATGATTTTTCCCCTTGGCTGTGTTGCTTTCTACTTTCTTGAGTGATGAAATCTCATTTGGTCTATGAGCCCTCTCTGTGGGGACTGAGGTTCCCTGTGGGCCACTCCTAGAAACAAGTGCTCAGGCTTATCTGCTGCTCTTAGGGCTAATGACTGAGATCATTCAAGCGAGCCTCCCTAGTGATCTACCCACAGCTGGGAAGTGCCTTTCTGATTTTGTGGAATGATTGATAATTGCAATCAATGTGTTTCCTAATGGCCTTGTCAATATGTTCTTCTGACTGAAAAATTAACATAAAATACAAAACTTTTGTTAGCTTCATGCCTGTGGTGACAATGATGAATATTTCTATTTAAGTCATCTAGAAGTGCCAGGAGTAGAATTCAACCTATTCTTATCTAAGAAAAACCAGCAATAGTAGATTGCAAGGAAGCTACCTTATATATTTATTTTTGCCTTGAATGTTTCTCTTTGTAGCATGGAAAAGGGTTTTAATGATAGAATCATAGCCAGCTTATGCAATTTATTGGGAAATATGAGGATGACTGCCTTCTCTTCTTTGGAAAACTGAAAATGCCAGCTCATGGTCTTAAAGTATTTTGCTGGTTTTGAAAGCAGTTCTTTTAAGAGACATCTTAGTCTGGAGGTGGGGACTGGCACTCTACTCTTTTCATCTAGAATTCCAACTACAGCCTTGTTGTCTCTAGTGACCTGAAGGAAATCCACTGAAGATCTCACCCGCAGTTTCAGACATGCCCTAGTTCCATAACCGGTTCCAACAGAGACTAGGTATGCATCAGTAGCTCTTGCCTCCCCTCCTGTCCAGGTGAGCTTTATAAAATCTGCCTCAATAAGAACCTTGGATGCCATTCCATATGCTATTCTACTAAGATAGCAATCTCAGTCTTCCAAAACAGCTCAAAACAAGAGCTGGGTTTCTTTCCTGGTGTCCCCACTTAGGAATTCCCACCCTGATATCATGTATAACTTTTGAGAGTTTTGCTGCTTGAAACTGGATTCTGCACTTTCCCTGCCTGACTTCTGAATCATTTGGGAGATTAAGTAGTCAGAGCAAGATCAAAGCATCAGCTTTAGCACTGATAAGAGCTGGACCTAATGCTTTGGCTTATGTATGCTGCCTTAGCAAGTTTGTTAAGCTTGTCTTCGGAACTGGGCTTACTTACCCAGACACAGCTAACACTGAAAGGGTACAGATGCATCCCACCCACCCAGCATGGTGCCTCTAAAAGTGATGGTTAATGGGCAGAGGGGAGCATGAGTCTCCTGCAAGACCATCGGCAGAGAAGGAGACCAGGAAGGACTAGGACAATTATGACTGGCTCCTCTCTGAAACACCACAGAGAAGGGAAAGGGTGGTAAGGGCAGGGAAATTGAGGGAAAGTCTTAGACAACTTGTGACAATTTGTCACAAACTTTGTGGCTTAAAAAAACCTGAATTTTTGGGGGGGGGGGCAATAGTGGGGTTTGAACTCAGGGCCCCATGCTTGCTAGACAGGTGCTCTACCACTTGAGCCACTCTGCCAGCCCAGCACAACTGACTTTATTATAGTCGAGTTTAGCAGTCTGAAAATGGATCTCACTGGGCTAATGTCAAAGGTGTTGGCAGGTTTGTATTCTTTCTGAGGGTTCTGAGGGAGAATCCATTCCTTGACTTTTCTAATTTCTGGTGGCCATTCACTTTCCTCACATTCCTTTTTCAACAATGGCATCACTCCAACCTCTTGCATTGTTACATCTCCTCCTCTGACTGTCCTTCTTGCTTTTCTCTAATAAGAATGCTTGTGCTCTTCACACAAGTGTATCCCACCTAGATAGTCCAAGATTCTCCTATCTCAATACCCTCAACTTAAGCACACCTTCCAAGTCCCATTTCCCATGTAGTCATGCCATTTTCACAGGCTTCAGTGTGATCTCTATGCCTTATATATAACAGCAACACAGCCCAGTGTTTTGGAGATTTATATGAATTATTTAACATTTCAAACAACCTTGAAATATAGATATTAATATTTCTACTTTACAAACAAGACCTGAAACTCAGAATGTGGAAATTACTTACTGAAAATATAGCTGAAAAGGAAGTAGCTCTAGTATTTTAACCTGGGTCCGTTTTTTATTTCAAACTCACACATATTCTACTTTTCTTTCCATGTGTCCATCTTTTACCAAAGTGAATCGCTCAGGCCCCATCCCACAGTTATGAATGGATCTCTTCCTATTCTTGTTCATTATCACTCTCGAAGGGCTTTTTGTGGCTGAGGATTTATCATGCCTTGTTCCCAATGACACAGAACAGAAGTGAATCTCAAAATGTCCTTGTCTTTGGTCCTTTATGCTTTATCTTCCTATTTCTATTTCAGTACAGCTTGATAGAAAGCTCCTCCAAGGAGGAGCTGAGATAAAAGAATGCCTCTCAGGGAAGCTTGGGGCTGCCGAATCTGCTGCTGTCCCTGGGAAATATGATGGCTATTTTTCCCAGACAGTGAGCAATTCCAGCTCTGTTCCAGGGTAACTTGGATGATTGACACAAGTAAGACTAGCTGGATTTAATGGAAAGAACAGTTTCTTACAAAGCCATGACTAATACATAGACATAGTTTAAGAATGTATCTAGGCTTTATGGTATAAATCATGCATCATTTTATGGATAACCCAACATAGTACCTGGAACAAAGAAGGCCCTTTAACAAATGTTTTCTAAAATTCATCCCAAATATAACCAAAAGACTGTGACACCGGTTACTCCAGAGGCACCTGCACACCCATGTTTATTGCAGCACTATTCACAATAGCCAAGTTATGGAAACAGCCAAGATGCCCCACCACTGACGAATGGATCAAGAAAATGTGGTATCTATACACAATGGAATTTTATGCAGCTATGAAGAAGAACGAAATGTTATCATTCACTGGTAAATGGATGGAATTGGAGAACATCATTCTGAGTGAGGTTAGCCTGGCCCAAAAGACCAAAAATCATATGTTCTCCCTCATATGTGGATATTAGATCAAGGGCAAACACAACAAGGGGATCGGACTTTGATCACGTGATAAAGCAAAAGCACACAAGGGAGGTATGAGGATAGGTAAGACACCTAAAAAATTAGATAGCATTTGTTGCCCTCAAAGCAGAGAAACTAAAGCAGATACCTTAAAAGCAACTGAGGCCAATAGGAGAAGGGGACCAGGAACTAGAGAAAAGGTTAGATCAAAAAGAATTAACCTAGAAGGTAACACACATGCACAGGAAATTAAGGTGAGTCAACTCCCTGTATAGCTATCCTTATCTCAACTAGCAAAAACCCTTGTTCTTTCCTATTATTGCTTATACTCTCTCTTCAACAAAATTAGAGATAAGGCAAAATAGTTTCTGCTGGGTATTGAGGGGGTTGAGGGGAGAGGGAGGGGGCAGAGAAGGTGGTAAGGGAGGGAGTGGGGGTAGGGGAGAGAAATGACCCAAGCATTGTATGCACATATGAATAATAAAACAATTAAAAAAAAAGAAAAAAACTAAAATTCATCCCAAATAGTTTAGTCAAAATTAGCATGGATTACCATTTGATGCCCTGAGTGTTAAAGGAATAAAACATAAAATCAGCTGGGCTGGCATGTAATTTTTGCAGAATTGCTGGCAAGTGCATCATTGTTATTAACAGCATTTACTGAGAGGCTTCTATATGCCATATACTGAAAAGAAACTACACTATTTTCTATTTATTGAAAATCTGTTTTTGACTTTATCCACAAAACGACTGCATATAAGGCCAAATTTAGCTTTAATTTATATTTGATCTTTGCAGCAATAATACTAAACAAACAGCACAATGACAAGATTTCCTCTGCAATTGATTAAGTTAACTTAGACAATAATTCTCAACATTTGTATATAGCCAAGCTTATATTGCCAAGCAAACTCACATTGCCCCAGTTCACATGGGCCAGTGGCATTATCTTTGTTTATCTTGTGTTTTTAAGCTTCTCTGAGGAACAAAATGTTTAGAGAACATGGCATTTTTTTTTTGTGATAAAGTGTCTGTTCTCTTGAAAAGCTCAACTGCTTGAGAAGATTTCATCAAGATGAGAGAGCAGTATTAGCTTTCTTGACCTACATGCTGCTAGTTCATGCATTTTGTTTACTTTGCTTTTTAAAGCTCACACAGCATTTTAAAGTGTTTTTAATCAAATTTATATGTTTATGGAGTCAACTAAATATCCAAGTTTTACTAAGATGAAAAGTAGTGTTATTTCCCCTTCCACAGAAGCACCCTCTTGTTAAGATAAGGTTTTAAAAATGCTGTGTATCAGACGTAAGAATAGAGAAACCCCAACATGGTGGTGTTGGAAGATGTCAGTGCTCCTCTATCACCAATAGATAGGTCATCCAAGTAAAAAAAAATCAATAAAGAAATTCTAGAATTGAATGAAACCATAGATCAAATGGACCTGATAGAAGTCTACAGGTATTCCATCCTTCAACAGCACAATATACATTCTTCTCAGCAGCCAATGGAAATTTCTCCAAAATAATCATACCTTAGGGCACAAAGCAAGTCTTAAAAAATATAGGAAAATTGAAATAACCCCTTATATACTGTCTGACCATGACACAATAAAAGTAGAACTCAACAACAAAGGAAACAGCAGAAAATACACAAACACTTGAAGGCTGAACAACACCTTGCTCCATGACAAGTGGGTCATTGAAGAAATAAGGGAAGAAATCAAAAAATTCTTGGAATTTAATGAGAATGAAAGCACAACTTATCAGAACTTATGGGACACACCTAAGGCAGTCCTAAGAGGAAAGTTTATAGCCATGAATGAATATATTAAAACCACAGAAAGAGCTCAAATAAATGAACCAATGCTGTATCTCAAACTCCTACAAAATCAAGAACAAGCTAAACCCAAAACTAGCAGAAGGAGAGAAATAAAAATAAAGGCCAAAAATCAATAAAATAGAGACAAAAAAATACAAAGAATCAAAGACACAAAAAGGTGGTTCTTTGAAATGATAAATGAGATTGATAAATCCCTGGAAAATCTGACTAAAATGAGGAGGTAAAAGACTCAAGTTAATAAAATTTCAAATGAAAAAGGGGAGATAACAACAAACACTAAGGAAATCTAGGGAATCATTAGGGACTTCTTTGAAAACTTATATTCAAATAAATTGAAAAAATCTAGAAGAAATGAAAAAACTTCTAGATACATATAACCATCCAAAATTGAACTAAGAGGAAATCAATCAGATCTAAACATCTATAACAAACAAATAAATTGAAGCAGCAATAAAGAGTCTCCCAATGAAGAAAAATCCAGGCTCTTATGGATTTACTACTGAATTCTACCAGACCTTTAAAGAAGAACTAATACTAACACTCCTTAAACTTTTCCACAAAATAGAAAGGGAAGGGACACTTCCAAACTCACTCTATGAAACCAATATTACAATCATCCTCAAACCAGAAAATGATATAACAAAAAAAGAGAATTACAGATTAATATCTTTAATGAACACAGGTATAAAAATTTTCTATAAAATATTGGCAAACCAAATTCATCAGTATATCAAAAAGATTATACACCATGATCAAGTTGGTTTCATCCCAAGGATACAGGATGGTTCAACGTACACAAATCATGAAATATAAGAAAACATATTAACAGAAGCAAAGACAAAAACCATATGATCATCTTAATAGATACAGAAAAGCCTTTGATAAAATTGAGCATCCTTCCATGATAAAAGCTCTGATGAAACTAGGAATATAAGGAATGTATCTCAACATAATAAAAGCTATATATGAAAAGCCTATAGCAAATACCATACTACATGAGGAAAAACTGAAACCATTTACATTAAAGTCAGGAACAAGATAAGGGTATCCACTTTCTCCACTTTTATTCAACATAGTTTTGGAATTCTTAGAGCAATAAAAAAGGAAGAAGAAATAAAAGTAATACAAATTGGAAAGGAAGTAGTCAAACTATCCCTATTTGCAGATGACATGATCTTATACCTAAAAGATTCAAAAAACACCACCAAAAAACTCCTAGACACCAGAAACAGCTTCAGCAAACTAGCAGGATACAAAATCAATTTACAAAATTCAGTAGCTTCTCTGTATACCAACAATGAACAGATTGAGAAAGACTATAGGAAAATAAATCCACTTACAATAGCCTCAAGAAAACCTAGGAATAAACTTAACAAAGGATATGAAAGACCTCTACAAAGAAAACTCTGAACCATTGTAAAAAATCAAAGAAGACTACAGAAGACGGAAAGATCTCCCATGCTCATGGATTGGTAGAATCAACATAGTGAAAATGACTATATTACAAAAAGCAATCTACATATTCAATGCAATTCCCATCAAATTTCCAATCAAATTCATCACAGAGATTGAAAAATCAACCCAAAGTTCATTTGGAAGCACAAAAGATTGCAAATAGCCAAGGCAATACTCAGCAAAAAGAGCAACACTGGAGTTATCACAATACCCAATTTGAAACTATGCTATAGAGTCACAGCAATAAAAAATAGCATGGTATTGGCACAAAAACAGATATGAAGATTGGTGGAACAGAATAGAAGACCCAGCTGTGAATTCACACAGCTACACCCACCTGATTTTTGACAAAGGCATCAAAAACATACAATGGAGAAAAGACGGCCTCTTCAACAAATGTTGCTGGGAAAAGTGAATATCTGCAAGCAGAAAAGTGAATCTAGATCCATGTATGTCACCCTGTACAAATATCAACTGAAAGTGGATTAAGGACCTTAATATAAGACCTGAAAATTTAAAGCTGGTGCAGGAAAGAGCAGTAAATAACACTAAAATGAAGGCACAGACAATGACTTCTTCAATAGAACTCAAATGGTTCAACTAAGAGAAATGATTGACAAATGGGACTACATGAAATTAAAAAGCTTGTGCACACAAAAAGAAATAGTCTCTAAATTGAAGAGGCTTCCCATAGAATGGGAGAAAATGTTTTCCAGCTACACATCTGACAAGGGATTAATTATCAGAATATATAGGGAAGTCAAAAAACTAAACTTCCCAAAAATGAATGACCCAATGAAGAAATGGCCAAATTAACTGAATAGAGTTTTTTCAAAGGAAGAAATCCAAATGGCTACAAAACACATGAAGAAATGCTTAACATCTTTGGCCATAGAGGAAATGAGAATCAAAACCACATTAAGATTCCACCTTACTCTTGTCAGAATGGCTACCATCAAGAACACAAACAGCAACAAATGTTGGTAAGGATATGGGGAAAAAGGAACCTTTACACACTGCTGGTAGGAATGTAAATTAGTACAACCACTATGGAAAACACTATGGAGGCTCCTCAAAAAACTAAAATTAGAGCTGCCATATATGATCAGCAGTTCCACTCTTAGGGATATACCTGAAGGAATGTAAGTTAGGTTATAACAAAGGCACCTGCACACCCATGTTTATTATAACATGATTCACAATAGCTAAGCTATGGAAACAGGAAGATGCCCCACTACTGATGAATAGATTAAGAAAATGTGGTATTTATATACAATGGAATTTTATTCAGTCACATGGAAGAATGAAGTTTTGACATTTTCAGTTTAATGGATGGAACTGGAGAACATCTTAAGTGAAGTTAGCCAGGTTCAGGAGGTCAAAAGCCACATGTTTTCTTCATATGTGGAATACAGACCTAATACAAATATGGCAACATTGTGAAAAACAGGTCACGCTAAGGGGAGGTCACATATGAGAGAGGGAGGGTAAAACAAGGAAGGTAAGAAGGTAAATATGGTTGATGTACTCTCTATACAAAAATGAATATAGAATTTTTAAACCTGTTGAAACACCACAAGAAAGGAACTAAGGCAGAAAAAAGGAAAATAGAGGAGATGACCCAATTGGTGCTATAATACAGGTATACATGGAAGTGTCTCAAAGAAACTTCCTGTGTAGCTATATTAAATAAGCAAAAATGTCATTTTTTTCTTTTACAATATATGAGAACAGGAGGGCAGAACAGGTCTTACCTGGGGTATGTGGGGGGAGTACTGATCCTCAATATTTCTTTAAGAGTATTAAGGAATCCTGCAACAAAAGGTTTGAGAACTGCTACTGTGAATATTCCTTATTAGATATCACATTTTTGTTTCATGGGCTCTGTGGTTGTCTTCCTTCCTCTTAGGATTTTTTGTTGTGGTACTAGGCAAGCACTTGAGTTATACCCCTAGCTCTTTTGTTCTTATTTTGCTTTTGAGATAGGGCCTTGTACTAACCTTGCTTGGGATGGCCTTGGGCTTGTGCTACTCCAGTTTCCACCTCCTGAGTGGCTGAGATTATGGGTGCTGACACTCCTGACTAACAGAGGGGGTTGAGTTGACAAAGTAAAGTATATTAACAGCTGGATACATCAAGAAACACCTTTGAACACTGACTTTGAATTAAAAATGAAAGACAGGACTGTAAAATAGTTACAGTGTGATTATGGGGGAATACCTGTAAGGGAGGATGGAGGAGATGAAGGTGAGGGATAGGGTTGATTGGGCTCCATGTGCATATATGAAATAGAACGATAAAACCTCAAAAAAAAATACCTGTATAGCTATCTTAAACAGCAACAACAAAATATTAATTTATTAAAGGTTTTCCTTCTCCCCATATAGTCTCTTTTCCTGTTAAGTTGCTTTCTTCTGTCTGTTTTGTTGTCTGTCCTAGAGGCATTCCTGAAATGTTGGTGGTCTTTGTCTGCTTATGTAAGAGTGAAAACTTGAAATAGTGAACAAAAATCCAGGGCATGGGTGGGTGTCTTTTGCCTTAGGGTGATCTAGCTGTTAAAATACCAGGTGTGGAAATCAGCATTTTTGGATATTTCCTTTTAGGCTGATCTAATTTCAACTTCTTGCCTGGAGATTAGTGATAGGGCTACCCTTGTTTAGGAAACAAGCAAAGTCATTTTCCTGGAGGATCTCAGCTCTGAACATACCAGGGTTTACAGTGAGGTAACCCCCACTTCGTTCTATGTGCATGTTCTCCTTGGTCCATGTATCCTGGCATTCTGCTGGGGAAAGAGTAGTGACCCAAAAGCATGAAATGAGTCTGGGATCTGGGGGTCTAATGCTTCTCAAGGGTCTTTGAATTTTCTTCACCATAGCCTTATCCAAGAGCTGAAATCTTAGCCTTTTGAACACTGGCTGTGTAATTCTGGCTGTGTCTCCCCTTTTCCTATAATCAGTTTTGGATTCGGTTCTTTTCTGCCAAGTGAGTTGCGCCTTGCCCACTGCCTTTTCAGTTTCCAAATTCTGCTATCACTGTTGCTTTCTTTTTCTTTCTGTGAGTTTATGATTGTTTAAAAAAAAGCCCATTATAAATATCTCTTCTGTGGTTTGCTCATCTATAGCAAAATTGGTTGATTGTATTGAATGTTTCATCATTACACAGAACCAGGCCCAGTTTCTGTATGGGCCCCAGGCATGTGGCCAGTGTTTATTTTCATGAATGCTTCATTTTGAAGGTTCAGAAATTATGGTAAGTTCTGCTGCCAAAGTTGTGTTTTAGCTGTCCACTCAGCTTATTATTAGCAAAAGACAGATATGATGAAAAATCTAATATTAAAAATCTTCCCCAAGGTTTTTTTTAGTATCAAGGCTTTAAATGGATATATTTATTTCAAAGAAGATGATTTTAATTTAACAAAGAAGTTGCTATTTTTATAAGCCTTTTCACAAAGATAAATGTTTTATTCTTTCCAATATTGTTACTAGATTTGTATTGGCACTGCCTAGAATTTCATCTCCTGTAGGAAATGTTATAAAAAGCAGAATCTTCTATAGGAATATTTTTTAACAATAGAACTCATTAATATTTATTGAACTCTGTGATCCTTGGCCTCAGTAGAATTTAAGGAGCTCTTGTCACTATTTCAGGGTACTGTACATGGAGACCATTTAAAGCACAGCAAATGCTAGAATCATTTTTAGAAAAAAATGACTAATTGAAATCTACCAGTAGGAAAAAAGCATCAATGATCTCTGGTTTGGTCTCTAAAAAGACATTTCCATTTCCCAGTCAGTGGTTCAAAGTCTGACACTTTCCTTTTTGGTCTTGTAGGCAGAATACCTTGACTATAGAGATGCATTTATTGAGTTGTAAGTCATCCCTCCCTCTGTTTACTTGGCTGATGAACTCAAAGCAGCAGAGTTTCCATATATGCCTTCCAGATTTCAAGCTGGAAGCAAGAAGGAAGAAATTAAAATTGATGGTACTTTGGCTACACCTTGGGGATGCTAGGGAAGGTTTTATTTTTATAATTCATCTTGCTGTAATTTTATGTTGGTGTTTAGTGTAGACAAGGTTTAGGTTAATATTGCTCTGTTTATAGTGGTTATATATTTGGTACACTTTAGCAACAAAGGGAAGACTGTTTAGAGCCAAAAGGGTACAAATGTCAACATGCCTGACAAAGAGTCAACTTACAATTCATAGGTTAAAGTTGCTAACCATATCTGGTTAAAAGCAGGAGATTTGAAACTTTAGACTTCCAATTTAGTAGGGCTGAGGTAGGTCTTAGAACTTTGCATTTATCATAAATCCCATAGGTGATTTGGAAGTTATAGTTAATAGTCTTACAGGTAAGTTGTAAGACCACTCTTATAATTCAGTTGATATCTCTGACTTTCAGTTAAGATTCAAGTCACTAATATTATAAGTGAATTGCCTGTATTTTGTAGATTTTTTTATGATTTTTGCTTTTAAAGTGGTTTAGTTATATTGTCAATTACACTATGATTAGCTCTTATTTCTCTACAATCATTGTACATTGTTGGAAATTATTGAGAATTTGAAATATAAAATGTATCTACAGATTATTTTTATCTGTAATGATTTATAATGAGTGTCAAACTTAATAATTAATGACATAATGCTAACTTTAATTTTTTTTACATTTTGTTTAATATTTTGGAGCCAATAATTCACTTACATCTACTCATCTCTGAAAAGCTCGTAAGTGTAAGGCAACATGTCAATAACAGTTGAAGGACAGACCAGCCGAGATGGTGATGCAGTTCGATACTGGGATAGGTGTGGGAGCATCATGGGGCAAGTCCAAGGTGCAGAACTTTCATCAAAGTGGTTTGAAGGAGCACTGATTTAGATATTAGGATCATTAACTGAAGAGGAGATTAAAACAGACATGGCAATGATCTTCACTTATTTGAAGAGCTTATTTTGTGAAAAAAAAAACTTAAGTTTTAGAATCTGTAGACTAGACTTGGGATCAGTAATTGCAACTCACAGAGGGGTGAATTTTGGTTTAATATTTTCTTACACTTAGAGGATCCCAATGATAGAGTAAGAGACTGTAGACTCTGTTAAGTGTAGTGGTGTGTGTGTGTGTGTGTGTGTGTGTGTGAAGAGAGAGAGAGAGAGAGAGAGAGAGAGAGAGAGAGAGAGAGAGATGAGGTTTCTAGATCAGAGACCAGATCACATTTGCAGGCAGGTGTCACTGCATATACAGTGACTCTATACCACAGGAGAAGAGCTAAAACTGAGTTTTGGAGTTTATATAGTAGCTACTTGCACAGTTGCTCCTGTTCAGGAAGAGAGAGGTAGACAGAGAGGCAGAGAGAGAGAGAGAAAGAGAGACAGAGAGACAGAGAGAGAGAGAGAGAGAGAGAGAAAATACACTGTTGAACTTTTGTCTCTTGGAAAATAAGTGAACCCTCACTAGTGAGAAGCAGCTAGGTCCTTAGGTCCATTACCTTTTGAAATGTAAACAAGTGACTCCATGAAAAAGAAACCAGTAAATCTTTCTGGAATTGTACTTTAACTTCCAATTATACTTTAACAACCTTGTTTGCCGTGCTGCATCCTCTAATGCCAGAAACATGAAAATAGTTGCTTCCTGGCCCTAACAAACTTAAGGTACAATTTAGATATCACAAGTAGTTTTGAACTGAGTATAATGGAGAAATTTAAATGAACGCTTTGCTTCCTTAAGAGTTGTGCATGTGAAGATACATGGTATACTATAAAGTTATGTTTAGCGTTGATGGGTAGTCTTGCTAGTCTAAGTTGTCTTTAGGGAGCTAGCTCACCCTCTCATCCTCTGCAATGACAATTTCATACTCCAACTCCTCAAACTTTCCTTCTAGCTCCATTCACTGTTTTATTTACTGACTTTGCCTCATAAATCACTGAGGAAAATGCAAGCAGTCTTTAGGGCATGTCCTTACCTTCCATCTCCAAATCACTCATCTGTATGGTGCTCTTCCCATCTCTCTTTCCTCTCCTTCCTTAGTCATGTTCTTCACATATTCTCTGAACCCTTCCATCATCCTAAAGTTTTCCTTTATCAGCAGTCTCCTCTACTTTGTGCTTAATCAGCTTCTTTCTAGTGTGTCATTTTAATCACATAAAACTTGTTATTGACACTATGTTTTCCTTCAGTGACTCTTGCATTTTTCTCTTTCTTTAAATTTTCAAACATGTTGTGTACATTTCTACTTCCTCATCCACATCTTTTTTCCCCTCATTTTTCATTTCATTACATTGTTGCTTCTCTTCATAAACTATTTCTTCCAAGGTCACTAGATACTTCCATTTTTTAAATTTCTTAAAGTTGATTTCCTCATTTTTGAGACCATCTCTTTGGTTCCATTTACCTCATTGGACATCCCTCAAGCTATGATAATTTAATGAGAGTTTTGGCTAAGGAGAATCTATTGTATATGCATGAAATAAAATATCAATCAAAATGTGTTTAGGACAGTTTCCAAGCAATGAATCATTACTACATATTAAATACAAAACAAAAATGACAGAAGTGCTACTTCTTCAAAGATCATTGTTACTAATGCCTCTTTTTAAATCCAGAGCTGCATACATTAAAATAAATATCCAATCTTTATAGCCTCCTTTGGTACAAACAAGGTTCACAAGCCTATTTTAGGGTTTACCTTCATAACAATCCCCTCTCAAAAAAATCAATAATCAAACTCTTCTGATTATTTTTACATTTTTTCAGGGTCATCTTTATATCTACATTATGGCATTTTGGAAAATGAATATGCATCAAAAAGTATGGTAGGAAAGTCTAAAGGCAAGCCATGTATCTCTTCAATTTTATTTCATTTTTTCACAAAATGGTTCATTTAATTCCACTGGGAAAAGTCACACATTGAGGATCATGACAATCATCTCAGGAAGTCATCAGCATTAAGGATCACTTGTCCTGATTTGACTCTAGACAATATGTTACCTCTAGATTATTTTGAAGACTCAACTGCATATTTACACCAAGACAATTAGAACATTTTAAATACATAAGAACTTGACAAAATATTTGAAATAATACTTGAGACTTCAATTTTGGTACAACTTTCTTTTTTAAAAATTATTTAGGAATTAACATTAGTTATAGTTACAAATTTGAATTTTTAATTCTTTTTAATTTAAAATTCTTTAAATTTTTAATTCTTTCTTCAAGTGATGAAGAAAGTTTGTGAGCTTTCCTGTAAGATTTTATTTTAAAAATAAAAAGTTTTAATATTTATATCTTGTGTGTAAAGTATAAAATGACTTTGCCCATTTTTTTCTATTCAACTTTCGAGGAATTTCTATTTTTAAAAAAAGAATGAAAAATAAAAATTGTTCACATAAGTAATATATGTTTAATCCAGTACTTAATCCACTACAATCATGTAGAGTTTTAAGAAGAATTTTACTTTAGTAAGCATTTGCTGAGTGCCTTCCGTGTAATTAGTACTGAAACAAAACTTGTCAAGGATGTAGTTAATACATGGTACAGTGCACCTGTAGACTTGCTTGGCAGGCATTGCTAATTTTTAAATAGAGTCTTTCACAGTGAATTTAACTGAAGCCTTCCCTTCAGTCTGTCCAATACAGGTTACTTTCATGCCAGACACATTACTTTTTAACCATCTTAGTTTTAGCAGTGGCAAGATCTGAGGAGCTCAGATTGTATCTACTTGCAAGGAAATAGATTATTTTGTAACTGTTTCATGAATATAAGAGGAGACTTCTGGATCAGAGACAAAGGACTTCATTACTCATGTAATAGTAGGCAGGATGTTGAAGATCAGCATATTTTATTTTAGTTCCCTAAAAGTAGGTCCTAGCAAGGCACAGTGCAAAGGGCCAGATGCTACTTACACATGTAGTTGCTTGTATTAGAATAGAGGCCTTTAGGGTTTCAGGAACAGAAAGCTTTCATAATGGGAGGTAAGCATGCTTGCTCTTTGCTCCAGAGGGAAATACTAAATCTATCTTTCAAGGCTGTTCTGACTCAGAGTTTTAAAATGTATTCTGTAACAAAGGATAGTCTGTACCTCTGCTTATAAGACATGTAGAAGTCCAGAATTTCTATGCAGAATTGTGTCCCAACAAGCAAATAGAATATCTGCAAAGGATTTAATCCTCCTCATACTAGTCCATATCACATATTCTTCCTCAGAAACCAGGAAGGTGATTGACAATGTTTATTATACTCTAAAAAATATATCAATGAAGACACTTTTGTATATAACTAGGAACTACGCAACTAATTTAAGATGAAATGATCAAAGTTAGTCATGTTTAGCTTTAATGAGCTTATAGGTACTGTATCTGGATTAGAGCCAGGTACATTTATAGTATTAAGGAAATTAATAAGCATAAAGATCATTTTAATAGTTTTGATTATTCTCCTCATTGACATGTGCTGCTATTGGATATAGATATCAGTATTGCTTTCATTAACTATTTATCATATATATGTATTTATGTTATATATAGTATATATAATATATATATAGTATGTATTTATATATATTCTATTTTTTGTTATGGGTATTTTCTAATGAACAAAAAAGCAGAACAGTAAAGCAGAATATGTGGATATCACCTAGTTAGAAAATCATCACCTTATGGTCAATCTCATTTCCTTTACTCCTCATCACTCCCTAGTTTGCGTGACTACTTTTAAGACATCTAAGATATTACATCATTTTGTTTGGGTTAGATATTTCTCAACCAAAAGCATTTTTGTTGCTCTCTTTTTGCCCATTACATCCTAGGTTTATTCCAATGTCTGTGTTTTTGGCAATCCCTCTAAGCAAGTTGTATATTTGAATCTTGTTTGAGGGCTTGACATGCAGGCATCCTATGCTGAATTTCTGTTTTGTTTTTATTCTTTAATAGTATTCTTTTTATTTTTATGTATGAAAATGGAGTCCCAGTATTATTGGATTTGACACTGAAGGAAGAACATCTGAAGAAAATATTCTATCTGCTTGTTGGAAGATAATTCTGCATGGGTATTCTGGGTTTCTACATGACTTGCAAGCAGATGCACAGACTGTTCCTTATTACAAAGTATCTTTAAAAAATCTTTGTGTAGGAACAGCCTTGAAAGAAAGACAGTGCTTTTCTCTGGATTGAAGGTGAAGAGCAGACATGCTTACCTCCCATTATGGAAGCTTTTGGTTCCTGAAACTGTAAGGTCTTCTATTTCTAACACCATAATTTTTATTTTGTCATTTGATAAAGACTAATTCTATTTTACATTCATTTCCTTTTAACTCAACAAAGATGTTCATATTCCTTTCTCACATTTTTTACTTAAGAGATAAGTGACCTTGGAACTCCCTTCAAGTTGATAGAATAGCTTCTACATATGCAAATTCCCATTACCCACCTTCCCCAATCATTTTCTCCAAGATGCAAATCACTCTTTCTTGTTTTTGCTCTGATCCTTCTCTGGTTCATCTTCAGCTTTAGAAATGAAATGCTAGAAGAAGAAAGCCCAGCCCATACTCTAAAAGAGGTGGCCCCATATCCTACAGAGACCTAGGTTAGTCTGTTGAGAAAGAAAATGGTTGCTGACAGTGTTTCCAATTTGGTAGAACTCTTTAAGTTAATATCTCACAAGTTCCTTTGCACAGTAGAGGATTCTACTGGGAGAAAAATGTCCATTTCTCTTTAGGTGCTAATTCTTAGCATATGTATACTATCTTCAATTTTAGTTCTGATACAATTATGTTACAACCCCATAGTGTGTATGTGTTGGGGCAGGAGATGGTGAAGCCACAAGGAAAGAGTTTTTCTGTAGTGATGAGATTGTTAATTATATCAGTCACCATAAGCCAAATAAATCTGTGCAGAATAAATCTCTCATAGACTGGAATTGCTAAACAAGAGGAAGAACCCGGAAAATATGAATGCTTTTGCAAAGGGCTTGAAAGTTCTGGAGTAGTGACAATTCAATGGGAATCAGATAAATTTAGGAAAGGAAGAAAGTCATTACCACTGTAGATGCACATGGCACTGGTGTATAGTCACTGCAGAATCAAAAACAAAACAAGGGAACATTGGTAAAGTTTCTTTGTTTGTGTTTTTTAAAATCATTATTTGGCTGGTTTTATAGAAAACTCCTTTTGAATACTGCAACTTTTTTTCTTATGAAGCACACCAACAATTTTTAATTTTTCCTCAGTTTGCAAAGTATTTTCCACATGTACTAATAAATTTCTTAGGGAGTGAATTCAATAACAGATTATTTCATATTTATAAGATATCGAACTTACAAATACAAGTTAATTTCCTGTTTATACCATGTTAGGCACGAATTTTAAGGAAATGACTCTCCTTGTCTATACTGATGTCTTTAGTAATATGCTATCTATGATATACCTGTTGTGCATATATCATGTGTTAATTACACATTTTTCCCTTTTTTTGGTGGTGCTAGGGTTTGAACTCAAGGACTTGCTTTTGCTAGGCAGATGTTCTAACACTTGAGCCATATCTCTAGCCCTGCTTTTTTTGTTGTTTTATTCTCCTTATCTTTCTACCACACAAAATATTCGGGTGATGAACACACTTCATAAAAATCAATTATGACCATTTTGCAGTCTTATATGTGACAATTTTATCTTTTATTACTTGTCACAGGAAAACACAACAAGGTCTTTAAGTAGAATATTAAAAGATTTCTTTCCAGAGAAGCATCAGCAGTGTTTCTCCGATAGCTTCTAATAATACTAAGTAGGAAAGAACAGTGCACTGAATCACAGTCTTGCACTATTACATAATTGCTTAAGGTCAGTTACATAAGGAAACAGACAAGGCAAAAGCAAACTTCCATCGCATTTGTGAAAAAATTCAAGTGCAAAGGATGGAAATCGCAGCCAGTTTTTGGAGGTGGCTGCATTCAGGTTTTGATTCATCAGCCCTTCAGTCTGCTTATTACAGAAAGCTCTTTTTGGTTACTTACATCTTATGTTTATAGGGAAAATGAGAGGAAAAATTGATTCCCAGTAACTAAACATAATCTTATTAATTTCTTAAGGCCTTTTCACTGAGGTAGTTATTAGGTCTCGAGATCTTAAAATAGCTGACTTTTAAAGACTGAGAATGGAAAGCCCAGCTGTGAATAGTTAGAACTGATAGTCCTTTCTCTCCTGGGCTTGGGTCCTAGTCTGCCTAACTAATCCTGTTATTTTGGAAAAAAGCAAGTTGGCCTCTTCTAAGTCTCAGTTTCTCTTTTATAAAATGTGGACAGTATTCTCTACTTACATCAGAGATCTGTTAAGAAGGCAAAATGAGAAAATACATGTTTAAATGTTTTATAAGCTGAAGAATATAAATGTAAGATGTTATTATTCCAGAGTTTCCTCTTAATAAGCCACATGAAGAATGACCTCCCAGAGGAGGAAAAGGGTTGAGATAGTCAAGGATTTTGATCAAATCTTTTGTAAGTCTTACCCTTCAATATGATCCTCTTAGTTGCTAAAGGGATTGAGTTATACTTCTAGGGGTAAATATACATTAAATATATTTCAACAACTTGTATATAATTTTCAAAAGAGCTTGGTAATTTTCTGATTGTTCCTACTCTCTAACAATCTAAAAGAAGAAGCTACAACCCTTTGTCCTCTAAATACTGAGTTCCACAAATACACTTCATCAAATAGTCAAGAATACTCAGGCGTGCACAGAATCCAAATAACATCTCAAGAAACGCACAGTGGGCTATTTGAGATAGGACTTAACAGTATGTAATTATATTAAAGACATTTATTTTATTTAGAATTAAAGAGGGCATCATGAGAGGTGATGAGAAGTGAGGAGAGATCAGGAGGTTCTTAGATTCCTTGTAAGTCTTTACTAACCTCTTTCCTAGGGATATGTGTATCCTGCATAGGGGCCCAAAGCAGGACCATTCTACAAGACACCATTCTACTTTCATCTTCAGATTGTAAGAAGGGGAGTTTTCAGCATAAATGGCACATTAATTTATTGCACTGAAAAATTAACTTTAAAGCTGTATATTATGGAAATAGCAAGTTGAAACAATTAGATGGATGGTATTAGGCCCACTTAATAATGACCAGTGAAATATTCATGTAGAAAACATTTGGCCTGAATTACACTGATAATTGCATCAGTCCTCTGTTTAACTTTGTGTGTATAAACAAACACTTTTTAAGTGTACTCCGGACATCAGAACCATGTTGCCAAGCATAGAGCTATTTATGTTCTTTAAGACACTGGACTAAACAGTCCATTAAGTCTTTGAGGGTTCACAGGATGGAACCACTCTTCATCTGATTAACTTTCATCCTTAACTTTCCACGCAAAACAATACTCAAAGGCTCATGGAGCATTCTGACTTTTGCTCTTTGCCTGTGCTCTAATTCTAGTTGCAAATTTGCTTCAATGATTTCACATTATTGAGTTAATCAATTTTTCATTTTGCCAGGTCAGTATATTAATACTGGCTCTTCCTGCAGTGTCGCATAAGTAACTTAATGAACACAAATTAATACAGACACAGAGGTCTTGGTGCCATGTCTCTGGTTCCACCAAAAGCTGAATTTCCTAGGAAATTCACAGGATTGCACTGTGACTGAATGAATGAGTTCTGTCAAAGAGTAAAGATCTCAACAAATGTGGATACTGCACCCAACCACAGGTGTGGTTACAACATTGGTAAAGCTATCACTGCCCTTAAAACCAGGGAGAGAGCCAACAGCTACCCTGCTCACCATCATGGGGGTTCAGTGAGAGCTTGACTGCAGCTGTACCATCCTGACATGGGGGCATCAGTGTGGGAGGCAGCCTTTGGAGTTAGAGAGATTCTGATGTGGATCCCCTGGTTATGTTATTTGCTTCAAATGATATAAATCTTCTGGCCCTCACTTTATTGTGCAAGATGCAAGCATGATAGTTTCATGTGAAGTAAGTGAATGAACACAATTGAAGTTCCTAGAACTATGCCTGACCCAGAAATGGCATTCTGTACATATGTCTTTCCTTCTCTGTTTGTGTGTTACTGGAGACAGAAGTGCAGGGATATCTGATCAGGTCTTGTCCACCCAGCTAAAGACAATAGGGTCCTTGTTTTGTTGCAGGAGAGAACTCTGAAATGTGGGTTTAAGTCCTCCACCGGGGTCCACTTTAGTCCTCTTCCTCCACTGTCCAGTCCAGCTGGCAATGAGCCACCAGCAGACAGCAGGACCTATTAGAAGAGCAGATGTCCCTATTGATACCTCAAGGGCATCATTCATGTCCTATGCCTCCTGGAGAAACCTGAATTATGCAAAGAATATTGTTCCCCAAAGGAAACCAAAGGACATCTGCAAACATGGGTGGTACTTAAGTGGGGCACCACCCTGCTTCTCTTCATCCAGCACAGCTTCTGCTGTCTTTGAGTATCCAGTGTTGTAAAATCACTTCAAATGCTTCAAAATGAACCTACTATCTCCTCCTCCTGACATTCAAATACCTCCCATTTAATTTTTTATTATTTCTTCAATTAGGATATATTCACTGTATGGGGGGGGAGGGATTCATTGTGACAATTCAAAATAGGCTTATATTGTACATTAGTTAGATTACCTCCACCGTTTCTCCCCCTCAACCTCTCCCCACCCCACTTAAAGCAATTGCAAGAGGATTCTTTGTTCTATTTTTTATAGGTATATGAAGTCTATCAACCATATTCCCTCATCTTAATCTCCTTCATTCACCCTCCTCCTCCTTTCTAGTATCCACGTATACATATCTATTTTACAGTCCTGTTTGTCATTATTAATATCTAAGTTGATGTTCAAAATGGATTCTCAACCTATCCCCACTGTGGGTATACTTTACTTTGGCCCATTCAACCCCTTGTATTACCTCTCCCTTACCCATTTACCTCCTACCTCCCATTTTTCAACAGCTTTCAATACATATCCTTATATCCTCTACCTTCACAGATGTTATGTTTTACAATATTGTTGGTGCTCTATCGTTCTCTTTTTCTTTCCCTCCTTCCCCGAGTTCTAAAGAGTAGTCCCACTATTACAAACATCTTGTACATATGAGTTTGTATTTCATCATGTTTATTTTTGTGTATATGTTTATCTTTTGGATCTATCTTCCACATATAGGAGGAAAACATGCAACCTTTGGCTTTCTGAACCTGGTTTTATGCACTTAACCTGATGTCCTCCAGTTGCATGCAATTACCTTCAAACCACATGGTGTCATTTTTCTTTATGGCTGAGTAAAGCCATATAGAAATATAGATAGATAGATAGATAAATAGATAGATATACCTATATCACATTTTCTTGATCCATTCATGAGTTGTAGGGCATCTGGGTTTTTCCATAGCTTGCCTACGTGAATAGTGCTGCAATAAATATCGATGTACAAGTGTCTCTATTGCGTCCTGACTTGCATTCCTTTGGATATATATGCCCAGGAGCCATATCACTGGATCATGTGGCAGCTCTATCTTCAGCTTTTTAGGGAATCTCCATAGTGCTTTCCATAATGGTTGTACTTATTTGCATTTCCACCAACAGTGTGTAAGGGTTCCTGTTTTGCCACATCCTTACCAGCATTTCTGGGCTTTGCCCTTGAATGTCACCATTTTAATTGGGGTCAGATTAAATCTTAGTGTAGTTTTGATTTGCAACTCTTTTATATCTAGGGAAGTTGAACACTTTCCATTTATTTATTGGCCATTTGTACCTCTTTCTTTGAGAATTCCCTGTTTGATTCATGTGTTGATTTTTTGGGAGCTGAGTTTTTTGAGTTCCCTGTACATTCTGGATTTTAGATCTTTATCAGATGAAGAGCTGGCAAAGATTTTTTTCACATTCTGTGGGCAGTCTCTTAAGTGTAGTGACTGTTTCTTTTGCTGTGCAAAAGCTTTTTAGTTTGATTCAGTCCTGTTTGTTCATTCTTTCTCTTAGATGCATAGCCTTTTGAGTTCTATTTAAGACATCACTCCCTATGCCTATATGTTGAAGTGTATTTCCTATTACTTCCTGTAGTTGTTTTAAAATTTCAGGCCTTATGTTGTGGTCTTTGATCCACTTTGAGTTGATATTGGTGTAGGGTAAGAGCCAGGGATCTAGTCTTGGTCTTCTGCATGTGGATATCCAGTTTTCCCAGCAATATTTGTTGAAGAGGTTGTCTTTTCTCCATTGTGAGTTTTGGGCTCCTTTGTCAAAGATCAGTTGGCTGTAGCTGTGTGTGTTTATATCTGGGTCTTCTATTCTAATTCATTGGTCTTCATGTCCGTTTTGTTGCCAATATCATGCTGTTTTTATTGTTGAACTGGCAGTGTCTCTGGTACCAGTGACAAATTTATATTACAAATTTTTTTGATGGTGGTACAGGGTACTCATGACCTCATAGCACCTGAACTACACACTCCAGCCAGCATTTGTATGGCAAATTATATCAAATCTTTAACATGATTTATTTATTAATCCATGCCATGTATACTTACCGATTGTTGGGCACTGGGAAATTGTTCCAGATTAGAACTATAAGACAGTGAGTTTAAAAGAATGGAAAAAAGAGGAAATTAGAAAAGGTAGACTATTTTATGGCTATAGTAAAACACACACAGATCAAGATGATCCTGCCCTACTCCCGAAAAAACTTCAGATACACTTTGGGCTCTAGGTCACTGACCTTCCTTTTCTTAGATCATGTACATGAGAAAACTTACCACTGTAAATTCTTTCTTTGCCCCTTTGAAATGCAAATCTTTTCTTCTTGCCAGCTCTACAACCCAGGAATATCTTTCTCAAGGATATGGACACCATCCCTTTTTTTTATTATTCATATGTGCATACAAGGCTTGGGTCATTTCTCCCCCCTGCCCCTACCCCCTCCCTTACCACCCACTCCGCCTGCTCCCTCTCCCCCCCCCAATACCCAGCAGAAACTATTTTGCCCTTATTTCTAATTTTGTTGTAGAGAGAGTATATGCAATAATAGGAAGGAACAAGGGATTTTGCTGGTTGAGATAAGGATAGCTATACAGGGCATTGACTCACATTGATTTCCTGTGCGTGGGTGTTACCTTCTAGGTTAATTCTTTTTGATCTAACCTTTTCTCTAGTTCCTGGTCCCCTTTTCCTATTGGCCTCAGTTGCTTTTAAGGTATCTGCTTTAGTTTCTCTGCATTCAGGGCAACAAATGCTAGCTAATTTTTTAGGTGTCTTACCTATCTTCATATCTCCCTTGTGTGTCTCTCTTTTATCATGTGCTCAAAGTCCAATCCCATTGTTGTGTTTGCCCTTGATCTAACGTCCACATATGAGGGAGAACATACGATTTTTGGTCTTTTGGGCCAGGCTAGCCTCACTCAGAATGATGTTCTCCAATTCCATCCATTTACCAGCGAATGATAACATTTCACTCTTCTTCATGGCTGCATAAAATTCCATTGTGTATAGATACCACATTTTCTTAATCCATTCGTCAGTGGTGGGGCATCTTGGCTGTTTCCATAACTTGGCTATTGTGAATAGTGCCACAATAAACATGGGTGTGCAGGTGCCTCTGGAGTAACCTGTGTCACAGTCTTTTGGGTATATCCCCAAGAGTGGAATTGCTGGACCAAATGGTAGATCAATGTCTAGCTTTTCAAGTAGCCTCCAAATTTTTTTCCAGAGTGGTTGTACTAGTTTACATTCCCACCAGCAGTGTAAGAGGGTTCCTTTTTCCCCGCATTCTCGCCAACACCTGTTGTTGGTGGTGTTGCTAATGATGGCTATTCTAACGGGGTGAGGTGGAATCTTAGCGTGTGGACACCATCCCTTTGAAATGAGGAGACTGTGCTCCTAAATTCAGTTCTTATGGGAAAATAGTAGCTTACCTTCAGTAGTCAATAATTAGTAAACACAGATGGCCTGGTCACATACACCAGGCTCTCCCAAGCATCCTCTAGTATTTCTCTATTAACTCACCTGAGCGTCTAAAATTTTTTAGCCTTTTGTTTCAGGGGAGTGGAATTGAATCTCTCTCCTCTATTGCAGTAGTTGTTGAGTAAGGTCTTCTTTGACTGTTTACATCTGCCCAGTGCAAGGTTTCTTTGAGCACACACATACATACACACACACACACACACACACACAGACACATAAACACAGCTATTGGAACTTCCAAATAAAAGAGCTATCATATAAACTTTATAAGCAAGACATACCTTATATAGGAATGTAAAATACAGCATGATTAGGCTCTTGGCAGAGTATACAAATGAAATCTTTTCTGCAGTCTTCTTAGGGTGGCTTAGAAATTATGAGCTTTGAAATTATGAAATACTCTTCACTTCAGAAACCATACAACTTGTTTCTGAAATAATATTTCCTCAGTTATAAGAATGAAATGCTATTCATTGCCATTCAATTTTGCAATTACGTATAGGTAAAGCATGGAATACTAAATAATAGCTACAGAACAAAGCAAATGTTTCAACCTTGATAATGTAAAGTATGGAAATGGGAAAAAGAAAGAGATAGCAAGAAAAGATGAGGCTGTAAGTATGTATATAGCTGATGGAAAAAACAGAAGTGCAAATATTTTGATAAAAACATGGAGGTAACCATAAAAAGGCCCAAAAAAGTTATCTAATGATAGAAGGTTATACTGGAGCAGAGTGGTAGGAAGAAGATGAAGAACCTTAAGCACGTTAAATGTAGTTGCAGGAATAACAGTGGCAGGACACTGGCATTGTAAAATTTTTTATACTTACTATTAATTTTTAATTTTTTTATTTTGCAGAAACAAAACATATTTGTATGCTTTCTCTTTGGCTATATACCAAAGAGAATATATATATTCTCTTTTTTTGTGTGTGTGTGAAATCCTTGCCCCACATAGGGCCAGCCTCCATACCTCCCTAGACCCTGCTCTCCTGAACACACAGCCCTCTGTCATTGTATCTCTAGGCTATCCTTATCCATGACATTTCTTTCATTTTCCCCCACAACCACTTGGTATTCTGCATACAAAGGATTCACCAGGTGTCAGAATCTACCCTTTTTAGAAGGCAGAAGTGTTTTACCAATGACAAAATCAATAAAATACGCCAGAACACAGTTTCTTATAATTTTTTCTTTCCTTTCACAAATTGAAAATCTTGTCATGATGGTTCTTAGGATACTTAAAGAAGGTTAATGACCTGCCCCTTTCACCTCAGCCCTTTAAATGAATGAGTTCTCTTTCCTTTTTTAAAAAAACATTTTTACTAGCATATATTAGTTGTACAGGGAGGATTCACTGTGACATGTCAATTTCCATACATGCTTACAACATGCCTTAATTAGATTCACTCCTACCATCTCTTCCTCATCTCCCTCTGCCTGAGTTCTCTTTTAAGTCACCAGCCTCCAAATTTCCAACTCTGTCATATGTATCCTTTAGGTTATTGTTATATTGTAGAACCTTCTCTATCCTATTTGTTCTCCATAGTACAAACTTCTCTTTGTTAGTGTCCTGTTTACTATTGGCTCTCAGAACAGAAAGCTGTCAATGTACTCTAGACTGGAGAGGACAGGCCAACCATTTTCTTGAATTCCTTATAATTTGGTTATTAGTATCTATATTACACAATTAATGAACTGAAAAATACTTTTTAATTTTTTAAAAGTTTACTTCCTTAGAATATTGAAATGTATTATAAATTGTTTAAGGGACAGGAAGGGGAAGACATAAAGAGTAATAGTGGGTGATTTTTACTATATTATATGCATGTATGGAAATATCCAAATGAAACTCCTTTGTATAATTAATATATGTTAATAAAAAACAAAAACTATTTTTAACTGACACATAAAAACTTAAAAAATACTAATGGGATACAATATAGTGTTTTGATATATATATATTATATAATGTTTAAATCAGGTTAAATTCATCCATTTTCCCAAACATTTATTATGTCTTTATGGTGAAAACTTTCAAAAGCCTTTTATCTAGCTTTAAAAAATCTACATTATTATCTATACTCACCCTACTATGCGATAGTGAACCAGAACTTTTCCTCTTATCTAATTGTAACTTACTAGAAAAATATCCATTTTATGTGGAGTTAGACTATATTAATTCATCAACTGTACATTCATCAGTTGCCTGATGAGTGCTTGTTTGAGTGGTGCTTAGCATTCCTTGATTTCTATTAAATGTTAATATTGAGGGCCAAAAGTATATTTGCTGATGAAAAGAAAACTGTTTTTGGAGAAGAATTAATTGTACAAAATATCACTTTTTAACCTTTTTTCTAATGTTTCTTTATTGTTATATAAGATTTGCAACTTTATTAATTTCCTGAACCCCAATGTACTCATATGAGTGCATTTGAGGGATTATTCTTGGTTGGAAATAGGTTGGGTGTTGGCAGGTGCCATGGCAGCATGGATTTAAAAGGAAAATGTGATTCATTCTAAGCTAATAAAGAATAACTGGGTGTATTTGTTACTTTTGCATAGCTATAAACAAAATACCCTAGAGAACAACTTATAGAGGAAAGTTTTATTTTAGCTCATGATTTCAAAGTTTCAGTTCATAATGCAGGCTCTACTGGTTGTGGACACATGGTGAAGCAGAACATGAGGTGTGACAGCAATATGTAGGAGGAGGAGGCTGGTTGATAGAAGAGCAGAGAGGAAGGGACCAACCAGGTATAACCTTCAAAAGCATGCCCTCAGTGATCCACTTCTTCCAGCAAGGCTCCACTTCCCAAAATAGCACCACAGGCTGGACACCAAACATTTAACAGAAGAGCCTCTTGGCGACATTTCATATTCAAACCATAACATTGGGAGATGATTCTTGGTTATTGATCTCTTACTAGGGAATATGCAGAATTTAAAAGGATGATTACTAAATTAAAATTAACCCAAAATGGGATGAACTGAGAAAAAAAGAAATTCTGTGCTCATTAAAAATCAAAGAAGTAGAATCTATACCAAAGACCTTATATGTGAAATTGTTTTGTATCAAGGTCCAGTATGTAGCATCATGCATAGTTCATCATATTAATAAAAAACTGTTGTATGAGCAAGTGATTTAATGAACCAATAAACTGTAACTGCATGGGTGCCATCATCCCCTTCAATTTAAAAATCCCACAGATCCATAATTTCCAAGTCCTCATTCTCATTCTTCTTTAGAACCATTTTTGGCAGTTTTTACAATTCCTTCTAAGTCAGCTACACAGCTGTCACAAAGAAGTCACCTGCAAAAAATTAAATATTGTACTACACAATTTCTGAATTTATATTTCGCCTTCACAGGTCTTTTTTTTTTTTAACCATTTGACCTTGTATCACCAGTTGTGAATGTCAATTTCAATCACTGTTCTGTCCTATGAGGCAATGACTTCCCCTTTGTTCTCTCATCTTGTCCTGACATGGTTTCCCACAGGGTCTCAATTCTGCCTGTCCTGATTTAAAGGACTGCCAAAGGAATCCTACCCTTGCTTCTACCACCATCATGAGGAGGATAGTGGGGTCACATTTCTTCACAACTAATGCTCTGGTTTTTTTTATTCATTTATTCACATGTGCATACATTGAATAATAATAATGCACCCCTCCCTCCTCACTTCCAGGCAGAACCTGTTCTGCCTCTATCTCTAAATTTGTTGAAGAAAAGACATAAGCATAATAAGGAAAACAAAGCATTTTTGTTAGTTGAGTTAAGGATAGTTATACAGAAAGATTCCTAGCATTGCTTTCATGTACACATGTGTTACAACCCATGTTGATTCATCTCTAACTGATCTTTACACTGGTTCCTGATCCCCTTCTCATGTTAACCACTGTTGCTTTAAGGTATCTGTATTAGTTCCTCTGGAGTGGGGACATCAAACACTTTCATGTTTTAGGTTTTCTACCTATTCCTCTATCTCCCGTATGTGCTCTCCCCTTGTCATGTGATCCAAGTCCAACCACACTGCTGCATTTGCCCTAGATCTAAAGTCCACATGTGAGGGAGAACATAGGATTTTTGGTCTTCTGAGCCTGGCTGACCTCGCTCAGAATGATGTTCTTCAGTTCCATCCATTTACTTGAGAATGATACGATTTCATTCTTCATGGCTGAGTAAAATTCCATTGTGTATAGATACCACATTGTCTTGATCCATTCATCAGTAGTGGGGCATCTTGGTTGTTTCCATAACTTGGCTATTGTGAATAGTACTGCAATAAACATGGGTGTGCAGGTGCCTCTGGAGTAAACTGTGTTGCATTCCTCTGGATATATCCCCAGGAGTGGGATTGCTGAATCATCTGGCAGATCTATGTTTAGATTTTTAAGAAATCTCCAAATTTTTTTTCCAGAGTGGTTGCACCAGCTTGCATTGCCACCAGCAGTGTACCAGGGTTCCTTTTTCCCTGCATCCTTGCCAACACATGTTGGTGGTGGTGTTTTTGATTATGGCTATATTAACAGGGGTGAGGTGGAATCCTAGTGTGGTTTTGATTTGCATTTCCTTTATGGCTAGAGATGGTGAGCATTTTTTCATGTGTTTTTTGGCCATTTGAATTTATTCTTTTGAGAAAGCTCTGTTTCATTCATTTGCCCATATCTTAATTGGTTCATTGATTTTAGGAGAGTTTAGTTTCTTAAGTTCCCTGTATATTCTTGTTATCAGTCCTTTCATGTATAGCTGGCAAATATTTTCTCCCACTCTATGGGTGGTCTCTTTAGTTTAGAGACCATTTCTTTTGTTGTGCAGAAGCTTTTTAATTTTATGAAGTCCCATTTGTCCATCCTTTCTCTTAGTTGCTGGGCTGCTGGGGTTCTATTGAGGAAGTCTTTGCCTTTACTTATTTGTTCCAAAGTGTTTCCTGCTCTTTCCTGTAGTAACTTCAGAGTTTCAGGTCTGATATTAATGTCCTTGATCCTTGATTCATTTTGAGTTGATACTAGTACAAGGTGATAGACATGGATCTAGTTTCAGTTTCTTGCAGATGGATAACCACTTTTCCAGCACTATTTGTTGAAGAGGCTGTCTTTTCTCCATTGTATATTTTTGGTACCTTTGTCAAAAATGAGGTGGGTATAGTTGTGTGGATTCATATCCAGGTCCTCTATTCTGTTCCACTGGTCTTCATGTCTGTTTTTGTGCCAGTACCATGCTGTTTTTATTGTTATTGCTTTGTAATATAGTTTGAAGTCAGGTATTGTGATACCTCCAGCATTGCTCTTTTTGCTGAGTATTGCCTTGGCTATTTGCAGTCTCTTACAACTAATGTTCTTTATCACAGTCTCTCTTCCTTCCTAGTACTGAACAGAGTTGTTGTTACTATTGCTGTTTTCACTTCCTTTCCTTTCCTTCCTTCTGACTCACACTAACCTCTTACTTAATTAAATGTCACCCTAAGATGAACAATGTAGTTGATCATGTTGTTAGTATCTTCTAAGTGGGTGCCCAAATCCTTAACTTTACATAACTATGTGTAGAATTGAATACTCACTCCTGAATAGACTGATTTATCTCCTGCTTCCCTCTCTCCATTCACTCTTTCTCATCTTTCTTAGGGATCATTGTTTTCACTTGTTATGAAGAACTCTTGCTGGCATCTGTTCTCTTCTAGTTCTACAAGGTAGACCTTAGACTATGACCACTTTCACTACCACTCATCTACCAAAACCTCAACCTTGAACTCTAGATCTAAATAGTCTTATACATTCTAGTGAGCACCCATGTGCCTATTCATCACATATGGTGTGATGAATATTATATTTTCTAAAAGAAAGTGATACTAAATTACTGTCATTTTTTAAAAAAATATGTTTTGTAGCAATATTTTATATTTCTGACTATTAATAACATTGAATTATTTTTGAAGTATAAAATTTTCTGAGTCAAATTATTGGTATTAGCTAACAGATGTTAAACACTTACTATGTGCCAGAAACTATATTAAGTTTTCCAGTATATGAAATAAATGAATCCTGAGGACCACTCTATAAAGTAACACTATGATCATTTACATTTTACAGATGAGGAATCTGAATTACAGAGAATTATAGAACTTTTCCAAGGTCATAAGGAAAGAAAATGCCCTACAACTTGAATCTATGCCCTGAATTAGGGCTGAAGTTCTTGATCATCTTGTTCTTCCTCTTAGGAAGAACACTGAGAAATTACAGGAAATTGCTAATGAAATATTTAGATGATGTTAGAAAAGAGATCAAATAGTTGATTAGCAGAAATGACTCTCTTTGAAGATAAAGACAGAAAAGGAAATGATTAAAAATAATAGAAAAACCCAATTCAAAGTAGAAAACCTCAATGCTGTGATCAATATGAACATCTTACATAGAAATCTGGGTCACAATTAAAGCACTGCCATCAGTATGTTGCTTTCTCAGGAAAGAAATTGATTTGAAATGGAATGTATGCAATATATACGCAATGGAAACAATAATACTATATAGTATCTTGGTTACAACAAGATTTTTATGTCATTAGCCATAAGATAATTTTATTGTGACTTGCTCCCAGCATACATTGACTACATTGGCAATGTCTTGAAAGCTCTATAGTGTGAAACAAGAAGCAGCAAAAACGTTGACATACATTGGGAAGAGAACTTGAAATGGATTCAGAACTGGTCTCTGATGAGGCAAATCCTGATTTGCCCAGGATTGGAGTTCTGAGTCTTAGGAAACTTATCTGTACCAGACAAACTAGGATGTTTGCTTATATTTAAATCCAACTCTATGAATTACAAACTTTGTATTATACAATTTCAGGCAAATCCATAAGCCATTCTAGTCCCACTTTCTTCACATATGGTATGAGTCATTCTCTCATTTAATGGGGCTGCGTGGGCAGAGTTGCCACAGTGTCGTTGTAGTCATGTGAGACCCAGGGACTGTGGAGAGCCCTGGCAGTGTAGCACTTCCTCATAGCACTTACCATACTTGGAATGAGGTGTAAGGCCTGTAATTCTTATCGGTTTTTTCTCTCTTCTGTAGCTATAGTTGATGGTGCTTGATAGATTGTGATTAATATGTGTCAAACAGTGGGTCCAGGGGCAAGAAACTTTGGAATACAAAAGTGGCTATAGTGTGGATGTGCTTCTCTGTTCTGTCTTCATCACTCCCATCCCTCTACATCATCTTTCTGTATAACTCCCCACCCCTAAAAAATACTTGCTCAGTTGACCACATCCACTCTCAGTGGGAAATAGGAAAAAGGGTCTTTGGGGATTGCAGGGTAGTGTAACAGACCCATCAGTCTGTGGATGGGACTAACCACAGAGCAGAACATAATAGGCTTTTTGTGGAGTATATTTATAGTAGGTCTGCTACTTCTTCTGAAGATGAAACATAACAGTGCAATTTTTAGAGACTGGAAACTGTTGGGTAATAGCATTTTGCAGAGATGAAGGTGTCATTGTAAATATTTACCTTTTTCATACCTTCTTTTCCACATTCTTCAAAACCATCTGAATGTTCTTAGTTAATACAAGAGGAGGTAGAGGGAGATTGATTTCAGAAAAAAAAAAGAAATGTTATTTTAAGTGACCCTTAATGCTAGGATTTGAATGATATGTTTTAAAATTACAGGGTTGAAGCTATGCACTAATATTTAAACAGAACGATAGCAGTAATTTTCACAGATTTCATATGAATGAACCAAAGAAATCAACGTGGCACAAAATTTAGTGACCTGAATATATTGTTTATGTTCATATTTGAAAACATGGGTTCCATATAAATGTCTGTATTGAGGCAGTGCAACTAAGCATTTGTTTTCCTAAATTATAGATTACTCATTTAAAATTTTAAAGGCCTACATTATTATATGTGAGAATTTTGATCAAAGAAAAGATATCTATATACCTTAGTACCTTGTTGCTTTCTAGCTTAGTGCTTTTTGTCTTTGGCAGTACAAGCCTTCCATATGAATATTTTATTTATATCTTCTGTTAACAACAACAAAAGAATATTTTTAAAAGGGTTTTTTTATTGTGGAGAAAGGGTTTAATATCATATACTAGTAAATTACATAAAGGAAATACTGGCCATGGAGTCGAGAAACTATTGTTAAACACACAGGTAGGTATTTGATTGAAGTAGCAAAGGGAGTTTAAACAAAGGAAAGGATTCATTATAAGGATCTTGAGGTCTCTCTTAGAACTCAGGAACATAAAAGCAGCCCCATTTCAGGGAACATCTGCCTCTGAAACATGCACAGTCATCTCAGAAACGGATGTTGCTGGTCACAAGAGAGCAGGTGAGAGTAGATGACTCAGTGTGAATCCACCAGAGTCACTAGCAAACAATGAATCCTGGCCAGCAAATAAATGGCAAATGTTAAGACCCCTGGGCTTAACAGAATGGGCTTGAGTCCATTCTGAGTTTGCCTGCATGAAGAATGTTCAAAAAAAGGAAGATGCTTTTTCATTTTCCTAGTTTATTTTTTTCCTTTGAAAAACATTTTGCTTAAAATAAAATGTTATTATCCACACATGGCTTCCCACAGCAAGAACGAGCAAATATTGAAGTGTAATTATTATTACTACTACTATTATTATTAGGATTGTGGCCCATTGTAGTAGTCATCTGTTCACACCCTCTTCTTCTTCTTCTTCTATTATTATTATTGTTATTATTAATTAATTAATTTATTAATTAATTTATTTATTTTGGTGGGACTAGGGTTTGAACTCAGGGTTTCATGCTTGCAGGGCCGGCACTCTACCACTTGAGCCATGCCTCCAGCCCTCACACATTTTAAGGAAAATGCCTTGCCCTCAGTGGTTCTCTTATTTATTTTGTTGGCCCAAAATAAAGAATTTATAGTAAGCAGTAATTTCTGATGGTCTCTAGAGTCCAAATGGTTAATTCAGATTCTAAACGGAAATAGTAAAGTGAATTTTCAGCCTAAATTGCTTGGCTGATTTGCCTGGTCTGGGAATGGGGATTGTTCCTCATGGACATAGCTTGTAGTGTTCCGTGAGAGGACTGCTTTCAGTTCTACCAAGTTTAGACATTCTAAGTAGCAATTGTAAGCTACCTCTGGGACTCTTCTTTGAAGCTGTCCATTGTTAAAACTATTTCTTCAGGATTTCCTTCAAGGAAAGGGTTCTGGCCAATTTGTCATTTTTTTTTATGAATCAGGAGAATTTGTGAATTTATATTTCATTTGTTCACATAAGAAATGTGTTTGACAGCTAATTCTGTTTTCACACAGTTTGTGGGTATTGGGATGCACCAGAGAAGAAAGCAAATAAAAATACATCCCTTCATGGAGCGCACATGGTAGTGGAGAAAGATGAATATAAACATAATAGTTATGTATTATATCAGAAGGTGGTAGGTGCCATGGAAAGGAAAATAAGCCAGGTAAAGAACACTGGAGGTATAGGGGGTTGAATTTAGTTTCAATTTAAAATTGAGTGTTTTGTGTAAAGTTCATTGAGCAGATGATATTCAGAGCAAAGACCTGAAGAAGTTAAGGATATGGAGAGAGGAGGTCTCCGAGGCACAAAGAAGTCTAAGCACAAAAGTCACAATGAGGAAGCATTGTGGCCATGCACGGGCAGCATGGAGGCGTTGAGCAGAGGAGCTAGAGAAGGAGGGGACTTCAGGTCTGATCCTGTAGCATTGAATTGTCTTCCCTCCAAATTCAAATGATGAATTTCTAACACCCAGAACCTGAGAATGTAAGTTTAGAAATACAGTCATCATAGATGTAGTAAGTTAGGATGAGGTCATGCTGGAATGGAGTGGGCTCCTAGTGCAGTGTGATCAGTGTCCTTATAAAAAGAGGACACATGCACACATATACACCACATGGAGGTTAAGTCACAGGTTGGGGCGGTGCTTCCACAAATCAAGAGATGCTAGCGATATCCATCAAGCCACAGACACTAGGGAAAAGCATGGAAAAGACCCCCTCCCCCACATCCCTCAGGAGGAAACAACCCTGCTAACACCTCCATCGTAGAACTAGAACTGTGATAATAAATGTGTGGTGTTTAAGCCACCCAGTCTGTGTGGTACTTTGTTTTGGCAGCTATACCAAACTAACACATGGAATTGTAAGGACTTTGGCTTTGACTCTGGGTAACACTGCAGAGTTTTGAAAGGCAGGTCATGATTTGACTTATGCTTTGAAAGGATATTCCTGGGGAGTACAGAGCAAGTGTGTACAATTGAAGTTATGTGCACAGGCCCAAAAGAATGGTGGCCAAGATGATAGAAGTGGGTAAGAAGTGGTTGATTTGTAGATTGTTTTGAAGGTAGAGCTGACAGAATTAGATGTGGCATATAAGAGGAAGTGAGGCATAAGGGATGATGGTAAGGTCTTGGACTTGTAGTACTAGAAATTTGAGCTTCCATCAAATAAGGCTAAGGTTGGATTAGGTTTTTACTTGGTTTTAGTAGAAGGAGATCAGAGTTTCCGTTTTGAACATGTGAAGTATGTGATTGCTAATGACAGCCCTGTGAAAGTATTACTATGCAGAAGCACGAAGTGGATTCATATCCTTTCAATGCTCCTCTGATCCAATGGTGATAAAAATCCATCAAATGTAGGAAAGTAGAATGTACAGATTTAATGCTGACTATTCTGACAACAGGTATTTAGTTCAGTAGATGGACACTGTAATGATATGGAATTAGATACAATCAAAGATGCTGTAAAAATGCTGCAGGACAGGTTTTAATTAGAAATTCACAAATTACTTCTGTTCTTGAGTCCTATCTGTGACTTTATATATTGTACATTATTTATGTTGCATGTATATTGGAATGGCCTATAGAAGTCTAGTGAGAGCAATTGGTCATAAGAAGTGTGCCTTCATTGCTTTTCTTTTATCATGATAGATAACTTTTCCTTGCATGCTACCTTTTGAGTTTTCTGTATATTTAGTGTTACAGACTGGTTTCCATCTCTGTTCAGCTACAATTAATTATGCAGAATATTTATTTAATGTTCCCTCTTTCCTGAAAAGATCAATATCCATGCCCATTAGTCTCCAGTGATTTTCATGAGGCATTTTAGAGTACATTAGAATGCAAATGGAAAGTGATCCCAACCTTGATATTTTAAGAATTGGGGAGCTTTTAAAAGCTGATTTTGGTTTTGTACAAACCATGACTCCACATTCCAGCAGCATTTTGCTGGGTATTTTGAGAGCTGCTTTCTTGTGGTTGGTGGTAGAGACAGCAGGCAGGAGGGAGCTGAGGAGCTAGTGGTCCACAGGAGCTCTGAGTGGCAGGCCGTCAGCTGGGTGGAGGCTGTAGGGGTGTGTGTTTGTGTGTGTGTGTGTGTGTGTGTGTGTGTGTGTGTGTGTGTGTGTGTGTGTGTGAGGCAGGGAAGCTGCAAGGGGAAGGAGGTGTAAGGAGCAAGATGAGATGGTAGAAAATGTTCTAGAAGGTAGGAGAGGCAATGAAGAGGTGAAAATCAAAGGCTGACAGAGAGCATCTTGCATAGTTAGTGGTCATATACCTAAATATGACTGAGTTTCATTTGGTTTGTTTACCTAAAAGTAATAGGATATTTCATGATGAAGATGAGTACAGGTATCACTCTTTTAACACTAAAAGGTGCTAGCCACTTTCCATATAGTATTGGTTTAGTGAATTTTGGGTACCTCAGACTTCACCTATCCTCTACCCTACCTTTCCCAGTATACTTGAAATATTTTTTAAATAAAATAAAGAGCTATTCTTAGCTACTGTCATCAGTTTCAGATGGCAACCCAAATTTCCTGGGTCATGAAATTTCCAGTCTGCATTATTTCTTTTGCTTCCCCTATAATTCTGAAGGGTTAGAGGAGTGTTTTCTCAGCTTACCCGTCTCAGAACCACAATTGTCCCTGAGACAAGCTAAAATCCTCCTGATGAAAAGAACCCTTAAAATCTTAGGAGAGGGTAGTGAGGAAGAGGAACAGAAGGGCACTGAGGCACTGGCTCTTTGTCTCTGAGCAGCACCACCTTTCTTTCACAAGCAATTTGGATTGCTCTCCTTGTGTTCTGCTGATTTTACTTTTCTTGGACTGAAGCACTTGCATTCTTCCTTAAAAATCTCCCATCATAGTCAGAGTTTGGGTTCCTCATGTCTTCCTGGTAAATCCCTATGCTATCTTATTGATTACACACAGGCACCCTGCAAAGCACAGGGGATTACCTCCTTTTTGCAGATAAAGGAACTGCAGATCAGAGATGTAGTTCGGCTAGGACCATAAAGTAATTACTGGAATTTGAAGCCAGATCAGCCCAAATTCCATTTCCCAATCTCAGGTTTGTCTACTACTTTGTATAACCTGGTTAAGCAGACAAGGGGTGGGGTGGAGGTATTTTAAGCAGAGGAAATTCATGTGAACAGGTAGGAGTGCTCAAGAAGTCTGGGAACTCAGCATGGTGCAGAGTGGCCAAGATGCATTAGGAGAGCAGTAGTAGAATGAATGTCAGTCACTCTGTCTTGGGATGAAGGTAAAGGTTTTTATGTCAATGATGTGTTAGACCCATGGGTGTAACATCGATGCTCAGAACTAGTGCGGGAGCATGCATCGATGCACAGGGTGTGATCTCGAGGACTATGGGAACATATTCCTTCACATACCTGCCTCCCTTTCCCCACCAGCCTCATTTACAGGTTTCTTTCCAATCCAAAATTTCTAGTTCTTAAAATCTACTCCTTTAGGTTTATAAGAAATCAATTTTATTAAAAGTCATGCACATTTTTGGAGCCATGGTACATTAAATGTTCTTAGCTGTTAATATTTTTTACTCATGAATTCACTCATTCATTTGTAACATATGCTTGATCCAATCATTTCATTAGGTAGATAGACGACAAATGACTTGAAGCAATTAGACTCTTCAAGGTTTATTTCTAGTTGTTAAAACAAACTATTAAATACATTTGAAAAATACTTAGTTTAGGAGCGGTGGCAAGGGACCTTGTTGCTTTAGTAAACACTTGTTGAATACTCGCAGCATTCAAGAATGTTTTCTTGGTGATCCAAAGAAAAGGGATTTACTTGCTGATGGAGTCAGGCCTGGAGAGCTCTAGGAAGAGGAGACAGCACACGCAGAAGACCAGAAATGAGGGTGAGAGCTACTTCTGGCTTGTCCGGAGGTTAGAGTGCAGGGAGTGAGAACAAGGCAGGTCTGAGTAACAAGAAGGAAAGCTAAAGACAATGTGGCAGAGACAGAACTTGAGAACCCCTGTGCGTGTATGTTTACCATGCTAAGGGTTTAAATTTGATCCCAAATGCAATGGAGATGATTGATGGGTTTTCAACTGGAGAATGTCATAATAAGGATTTGCGATTTAGAAGGAAGCAGTGCATAAAATATTTGAGAGGTGGTTGAATTGGTACACAGGAGATCTAAGCAAGAGCTGAGGAAGATAATGACAATGGACATGTTTGTGAACTAGTAAATATTAGAGTATATATAATATAAGTAAATGTAGATCTATACAAATTGATATATATTTGACCCAAACATAATATCATGTCATAGTGTATCCTAACCATATATCTAAGGAATTGGATTTGACAAATGGACTGTGCCTCATTCACTGAGTTAAGAAATATAGCAAGAAGAACAAATTGTTCTTCCAATGAGTATAGGGATTCCCACAGGTATATGCCTCTTTGGGGTGAATGTTCTCTGATATGGGATTTGAATGTTACTGTCCAAGACCATTCATCACTGCTAAAAATCAGCTGATGCTTTTGTGCATCAGTTTTGTGACTTTAGTAAGCGCTTTCCTGTGGCTGCTGTAACTAAATTGTTAAAAACTTGGTGGCTTAAAGCAACAAAACTTATTCTTTGATAGTTCTAGGGGCCACACGTCCAAAATTAGTTTCATTGAGCTGAGCCAAAGTGACTTCTCCAAAAGCAACATTGGAGAATCTGTTTCTTGCCTCTTTTAACTTCTGGTGGTTGCATCATTCTTTGGCTTGTAGCTGCTTCATGCCAGTCTCTGCCTCCATGGTCACAATATCTTTTCTACATGCAGGTGTGCGGGCATGTGTGTGGTGGGAGATGTGAGAGAGATTTTTCATCCTTTAGCTTTCAGGGACCCTTGTGATAACATTTAGAGGCCACCAGGGTAATCTCCCCAATATAACACTTTCAGTTAAACATGTCCGCAATACCCTTTTTTGTTTTTTTCCCAAATGAAAACCTGTAACTTCACAGGTTCCAGGAATTAGGATTCAATATCTTTGGGGCCACTAGTTAGCCCACCATACTAAGTTTGTATTTGACTCACAGAATGGAACCTACTTGCGGTGGCCTGACAAAGTCAGGCTCTGTGTGGGAGATGCCTTGTAGTATATTTTCTAAGCGCTGAATGGGTTTCTGTCCCCTTGGGCCGAGGGGGAACAACCTGATGCCTTTTCTCCTGTGTAAGCTCGTAGACTTCTCTGCATCATGCATTTCACTGGCAATGCACCATGTTTCCTTCTTTGTGAATTTCTGTAGGAAATATCTCCCTTGCAAAACAAATGCTAGAGCATAACAAGTAACTGAATGGAAATAGAACAGCAGCAAGTGACCAAGCACAGGATAAAAATGTACCAAAGGGCCTGGTCACAGAAGGTAGGAGACCTTAGATCAAATACATTTTAGAACCCAAAATAAAATTATGAGTCTGACCTTACTCAAGATGGTGTTGGTTGGTCTGCCTTGTCAAGAAGTCTAATAATAGCTCACATTTACTGAGCATCACTACCAGGCATTCTCCTAAGCATCTGCAAGCTTTTATTTATTTCATCATCATAAAAATCCTATGAAGGATTCACAAGGGAAACTGAGGCAAGGATAAACTAAGTCACTTCCCCAAGGTCACTCAGTGTGTAAGTGGTGGGTTTGTGAGAGAAACTAAAGAAATTTGGTCTCTAAACGATGCCTTTGGCTTCAGTGCCACCCTAAATGACTTAGTGTTTGCTCCAGTATATAGTTATTCTTGCTTTTCTACTGGTTCCACTTGCTCACAGTCAAGAGTCATCCTCTAACTTACAGGGACTACTGTGATTATATTTAGGATATACCAGAAAACTGGATAAACCAGGAAAATCTCCCCAAGATAAGGTGCCAACAACCCGGGAAACACCTCATGTGCAGTGGTGTACACTGTGTGCTCTTTGTATGGCTCACTGATACTCTTGTGGTATTACTTGTCACAGGCTGCTATGAGGGAGTGACCTGAGTTTTACTAAAGAGGAATCTGGGACTAATAAAGAAAAGGCTTTGCAAACAATTGAGCATCTTCCTGCAGTCAGTAATAGCCTTTCTGATGTGTTGAGTCAGCTCTTGGTTTGTGGTTTCAGGCTTGGTAAGCGGCATTTTGATGGAAGGCATGCCTCCGTAGGCCATATTTCATACCTGACTTTTTTTTAAATGTGTAAATCAAGTTTTATTGGTAATATTTTTTTGTTTTTGCTGGGACTGGGGTTTGAACTCAGGGCTTTGTGCTTGAAGAGCAAGTGCTTTACCTCTTGAGCCACACCTTCAGTCCTCATACCTGACTTTGAGCACATGAGTGAATGCTGATATATAGCTAGAAGTGAAGGGAAGATTTAATCCTTTCATTTGAATTTCATCTACATTAAGATAAAAGTCAAAATATATAAAAGCAAATTTCTTCTAAGGTCTTGTGGGTAGAGGGATTTAGAGAAAGCTAGCAAGAAAGAAAGATGTTAAAAATTGGGATGAGTAGGCAATTTAAGAAAGTAGAGTGATATTTCATTTTTCTGAAAGATATGATAGAGCAGCAGCCCCAACAAAATAGTCCATAAGGATACAGAAGCAATCGAATGGGCATAAATAAGCAGGGCACCCATATTTGTTCCATAGTTTAAGCTACAGGAAAATTTAAGAGGGAATTTGGCAAATTTCTCTCTCGTAAGAACCTCAAATGCTCCACTCATGAAAACCTTATTCATCATCAAAGCTACAGGAATTGTCTATCCTCACAGCAATATCAAACATAATTTTAAAGCCAATGGGAAGAATAATAACACTATTTTAACCAAAGAAAAAATAAGATCCTAGTGTGAATACACACTGTGTTCTGTCACACCAGGCTGAACAAAGACAATAGCAAGAACAGTCAGACTCCTGCCAGCCTTGAGGCTCTGCATGTGTGGAGGGGCCATCAGATGGTGGCTATGCATTCCAGAAGGGTCTGTCCCTAAGAGCTGTGGCATCTTGGAATCTAATGTACAGAGGTTAGGCCTGTAGAACAGTAGTTCGTGTGACTGATTTTATCATCCTCCAGATATCACTATGAGCGAAGTCTCTCCCTCCTCATGTAGAGACCAGAGAAGCAAAATTTCCCATACACATGGATGCACACACACATACTGTATGGTCCTCACCATAACACAATGTAGTCTTGGACTCTTTCCCACTCACCCAGCTTCTGTAATCGTAACAACACAAATGAGTGGGATTCAAGATCAAGGAAGTCTGTGTCTTTTAGAACTCTTATCTTAGCATTTCATGATCTATAAATGGATGATTGAGTTGTAACATTCCAGACCTAGCCAGTTATCCTAGACGGCCAAGTGTCTGCTAGTCTATTTTAATTGCATTTGTGTTCCTTCATCTTGTCCCAAATGTTAAGAATCCTAGGTTACTTGTTATATGTTAGAGGTTAAACTTTGACAGATAACTACACTGGGGTTAGCATCACCAAGTCCAAGTACTGAACGTACACATCATCCCTCAAAATTCCTCAACCCCTTTGTTATCCCTCCCTCTTGACTTCCCCCTCCCCTCAAAGAAAACCAAGATATGGACTGATCTTTCTTCCAATTACGGATTATCTCACATTTTCCAGAATGTGGACCCATAGAACTATGCACTATACATTCTTTTTCTAGGAGTAGAGGTCTGGCTTCTTTTGCTCAAATATTTTATCAAATAAGGTGTTGTCTTATTATGGCTCTCAATGACTTTCCCTAATGGGTAAAGACAGTGAGCATGTGCTTTTTGTCATTGATATGTTATCTTGGGAGAATTGTTTGTGCAAATCATTAATTTTGTAATTAGGTTCTTTACTTTTTTTCAATGCTGGCTCCACAAAGGGTTGTTTTCTTATTATTTTGTTTTGAAAACTTTTGTTTACTCAGGGTGCAAGTCCTTTTACAGATATGTGATTTTTAATATCCTAATCCAATATATGACTTATCTTTTCATTCTCTGAATGGTCTTGAAACAGCAGAAGTTTGAAATCTTGGCAAAGTTCAGTTTCTCAATAATTTCATTCATGTAATGTGCTTTTGGTGTTGTATCTAAAACATCTTTGCCTAAGCCGAAGCTAAAACCTTTTCTCTGTGTTTTCTTCTAATAGTTATATAATTTGCTATTTGGAGTCTCTGGGTCACTTTGGTGCCAGTTTTAGTATGTGGTACCAGAAATGGTTTGAATTTCTATTTCTCCTTTTTTTCGCTTTAACATCATGCCCAAAGGTAGTTATTAGGCTCAAGTCACAAGAAAGAAACAACGTAACTCTTCTGAACCTACCTCGCAAACATAGGAAGGAAGAGGTGGGTAATTCCTTCTAGCAAAAGTGGCAGATCTCTGGTTGTCAGAGAGATGGTGGTGCTGTAGAAATTTTAATGCTTTTTGTCTTCTAGGTTAGTTTATCTTTTGCTTATTCTAAGCCTTCTGATAATTCAAATTTTGTTCCAATATTTGGGCCTTAGAATTCTCAAATACTAGTAAAGGACATAAGGGTTAGGAGGACAGAGGGCTAGGATAGATCTTCAAAATTACTCTGTATTCTGGCTGACTTTAAATTTTAAATTGCTTTTTACAGAAGAGGAGCTAAGTCATTCTTAAAGCTATAATGTTACTATTATTCAAGACAATGCATTTCAAAATTCGTAGACCTGTGATAATTGTACTAGAAACAAGCAATGAGAAAATAATAACAAAACTTCACATATGTACCTGGCTTAGGGAGAGAAGTATGATCAAGTATATATTGAAAAATAGAAATATAGTCATATTACATGGAGTGTGTGTGTAAGATGGGGCACCAAGTTTCCAAAAGGTGGCAAAAATTTTGAATCAAAGATGTGTTTTTTTTTTAAATCAAAGTTTTGAAGTTTTCACATGGATAATTTCCTTGGGCCAATTATGGTAACTCAGAGTTCTCTTGTGGGAAACTCAAGTTTTCTCCCAAGGATTTTTTTCTCGTTTTGGAATTTTTGGGTTTTGGTGGTGCTGTAGTTTGAACTCAGGGTCTTGCACTTGCTAGGCAGGTACTCTCCCACTTCAGCCACACCTCCAGTCCTTTTTTGCTTTGATTATTTTTGAGAGAGGGTCTTGCATTTATGCCCAGGCTGGCTGGGACTCTGACTCCTATTTATGTTTCCCAAGAAGCTGGGATGACCAGGTATAACAACTCCGCTGAGATTGGATTTTACAAACTTTTTTGCCTGTGCTAGCCTTGAACTGTGATTCTCCAAATCTATGCTTCCCAAACAGGTAGTATTATAGGCATGAAGTACTATACCTCGTCCTGTATTGGAAATTTCAAATAGAATTTAATTTAAAATGAAAAGAGTAGGATACTTAAAAAATCATAAAATAATTTCTTAAATGATATTAAAAAATCACGTAGTGAATCAAGGCATATTTTGATGCTTACTTGGAATGAAATGATTAGTAAGTCTTCTGATTACACTTCCCTAGTTTGTGTTGGAGTCACTTAAATGCAGTTCAGCTGAAGGAGTAAAGGATCTTAACCTCTGTGACTAAATGACCCACACAGTTAACTGCTTCTTTATGTGAACCCCCATACATACAGTAGGTGAAGGTAGAGTCATTCTGGTAGAAGTTAAGACAGTGGGGTCCTTGCCTCTTCCTCCTTCAAAGAGGTTTCTGATACAAACCTGAAGAGCCTTCACTGTGAATAAAAATGCAAACCCATCAACCACCAGGGTACTTCTTGTTGCTTTGCTCCGGCCACCTAACATCACCACAGGCAAATTTCCTTTCTTTCACCTTTCTTTCCCACTTCTGCCCTATCTGAAATTTGTTCCACTATTTCCCTGATTAAACTGTTCAGGCTTCCCTCACCCCTTTCTTATGGCATTTTCCTTTTGTAGGAATGTAGTTTAAAGCACAGTTCTATGCAGACAACTTTCAAGTCTACAACCTTTCTGAAGTCAGCCAAGGAATTGATTTTTAACATCATCAAGATGTTTTTGACCTGATTCTTACCTTGGGGACTTAAAACTCAATCAAACTTCTTTGCCATTAATCCTTAAGACTTCTGAGGTTGATCTAAGCCTTTATAAGCAGGTTGCTGCTTATAACCTTGTCTTAAACTATGTTCCTACAAAAGAAAAAGAGTCCTGAGAAAAAGGAGATGCCTGACCGGAGCTTAATCAGGGGAAAATATGGAGCAGATTTCAGTAGAGAGAGGTGGTAAAGGATGGATGGGAGAAGTGAAATGCAGACTGAGATGATCCTGAATGCACAATTGAGACACTAAGAATTCATATAACCATACTGCCTGTCTTGACTCTTCCTGACACTTCTGTTCATCATAACAGTATTAATTGAATAGTTGTTTGACTAATGCTGGATGTGTACTCCTTGAAATTAGGATGTATGGTAAAGACTATAAAAGCCAGGTCTTTAAAGCCAAAGCCTGTAAAACAATATAATGACACTTTGGTGAAGGATGACTGGCATATACAACATTGGTCCCTTAAAGTTAAAACACAGGTGAAAAATTCCTATTGCTTAGGATATTGGAGCCATGCATAAGGCATTTCTCGTGTTTGTGGTGATGCTGATATAAACAAACCTACTGGGTTGCCAGTTGTAAGAAAGCCATATGCCATTTGTTGGAAAATGAGTTGAAGTGTAGATGATCATGTGAAGTGAAATAAGCCAATCCCACAAAGACAAGTATTGCATGTTTTCTCTCATTCGTGGAAGATAGGGGAGTGGAGGAACTAAGGTCATAAAAACAAAAGGGGGACTACCAGGGAGGTGGAATGAGAAGGGAAAGGGAGAGAAGGGATAGGAAAGAACAATAAGAGGAGTGAGTATAATCAAAGTACATTATATATGTATACAGAAGTATAATGAAACCCTATACTAATAAAAGAAAGAATAGTACATATAATTATACACTGTACATAATATTTGGTCATGATAATAAATGGCTATGTTACTATTTTGGGTATTATTAATACACTATACTTTCTATTGGTACCTTAAAATATACTCCTATTATTGACAAAAAGTTTACTGTTAAGTAGAGGCTGTGTTACACTGGCAGGAGATCCAAACATCTTGTTTATTGCTTCTCTTGTTTGCATCAAGAGACCATGTGTGCAATCAGCCTAGGTACCCAAAAACTGATGATTGCATGAAGACAATATGGCACACATATACAATGGAGTATTATTCATCAATAAAGAATGAAATTATGTCATTTGCAGGAAAATGGATATAACTGGAGATCATCATGTTAATCAAGATAAGATAAGCTCAAAAAGACAAATAATACATGGTTTTGCTCATGAGTGGAATCTAGACCTAATATAATAATAATATATTGCAAAGGAGGTACTTTTTTGGAGAGGGGATAACTAGTGGGAGGAGGGAGGGGGAAAGGAGAGAGTGATGGCAGGTGAATGTACTGCTATTGAAATGGTTATGTAGGTATGGAAATAGCATACTGAAACCCACTAAAACTGTTAAAATTGAGAGGAGAGGAGAAAGGGAGGTTATGAAAAAGTAATATATATAGGGTAAATTTGATCAAAGTACTGTATATGCATGAGTGTAAATATCACAATGAAACTCATTTGTACAATTAATTTTTAAAAGAAGGAAGGTGAGGAAATAAAGAGACCAGTCAAGTGACTGACCTACACACCATCTATTCTTGTGTAAGTACACCTCTCAGTAAGCACTCTCACATTCACATGATAAAAGCACCAAATGGCATGTTTCTCAGAATGTATCCCCGTTGTTTAGCAATGCATGGCTGTATTTTAAAAGACATTACCTCCTATGAATGAATTAGCCTGTAGATATTTACTAACTTGGATTAACATTAAAAACAAGCCCACAGTAGCAGCAACGATGTGTCAGATCTGGTTCAGATCACTAAAAGGTACCCCACTGGGTATATCATACCACTGTCTATACTGCTTCCAAATTCTGGCCAAACTTCATGTACTTTCCTGCCCCTTCCCAGGTCCTAATCCTAATAGCCAGGTGGTTACTCTTACTTCCATAACCTCTAGCATCTCAAGTCAGACGGTAGGATGGTCACGTGTGCTAGCAGGTCCATTGGTGTGCATTGCTGTACTTGGCAAGCTCTATACCTCTGTGCACACCCAATGGGCATCTCAGCTGCTATTAATGCAGCTCAGATCTGCTGTTCTAAGAAAACTTATATTTAATTCAAGAATCACTGGAAATTGGCATAGAAGAGGTTAGAAGAATTAGTGTGTAGGTGGCTAAAAACTATCTTTTAAGACTTCAAAATGACACAAGAAGCAGTCCAAACCAAGGGGGTGTTTGTGTGTGTGTGTGAATATACAATGTTAGGATTCAGGCCAATGGTAAGACATTAGCATATCCATAAAACACTTAAAACTTGAATTTCTGACAGCTTTATTATCTTGAGAATACATAGCCCTTTGGGGACTTTTCTTACTTGTGCATGTGCTGCCCCTGCCCCTTCTTTCTTTGTACACGTTCCCTGGGCTGACACTGCACATCTGTTCTTTATCCCGATTATGAATTTATGAATTGCACTCACACAGCTTCCTAATAGGGAGGACGGATAGCCTCAATATTATTGCTGGCCCTTGGGAAGCAGCTGGAAGTTTCTGAGCCTGTTTAACAGATGGCTAGAGCCAGCTTCCAGTTTAAATTCCAATAAGGGCACCAAGCACCACCTCTTGGGGAAGTGTTAAAACCAACTTCAGTATTTTATGTTTTCAAATTGGCAGCCATCAAAGCTTTATGACTTACCCCACGGGAACCAGCTAGAGCTGGCCTGCTCTGTATATGTGCTGTGCAGTTGGCCGCCTTTTGCAAATTATTACTGCTGCATAAGCAGTTGCCGGAAATTAGGAAAGAGATTGTTTGTGGAGGTAAGGAAAACACCAACCACATGTGCATGTATATGTGCTGATAACAGAGGAACAAGGAAAAAGGAAAACCACCATCCAGCTTCCCAGCATCCTGAAAATACTTGAAGATGCTTTCTTTTGTGTTCATGCTTCTCTGTAAAAATACAAATGACCTTGTAGCACAATACATTCAGTATAAAATCATTTATATATGTCCTTTCCTCAGGGACAAAAGTGATGGAGAGATGCATCCTTATTTTATAGTCAAGTTATAAAAATGGGGTTGGGGGTCTGGCTCAATTGGTAGAGCACCTGCTTAGCAAGCACAAGGCCCAGTACAGCCAAAAAAATAAAGTTTTAAGAATGATTTACATTTTAAGCTCACATTACCAACTATAAAACTTTTTACATACATTATTCTATTTGCTTCTCAGCACAATTATTTATGACAAGTGGAGCAGCATTCCTTATCGTTTTATAGATGAAGAGGCAACATTTGCAGATGTTAAGTGATTTAAATGTTAGTGAATAAAGAGCACAAACAAGATGCAAATGTGTGTTTTCTAACTCAGAGCCTTTATTTTCTCTACTTGGCTTGATTGGAAATTGTGTAGGGTGAAAAAAGGAGTCCAGAGTAAAGATAAGTGTGTAAGGAGCTCCTGGAGGCCAGGGCAGGGTGATGGGCAGGAGCCGGTGAGGCCAGAAGCACTTTTTCACCAAAGTGGGAAGACAGACCACAAATCACTGAAGTAACTTTTATGCTTAGCAATGATGAGCCGAATGTCTAAAGAAATACCTTGAAAAGCACATGAAAGTGCTCTACATGGGAGTGGGTGGGGTGGGGAGTGAGAGGGGGTATAGGTAGGAAAAGAAGGCCAGAAGTGAACAGAAAGCACTAATTCAGTGAAGCAAGTAGGACTCCCAATTCAGGAGGTTGGCAAGAAGCAAATGAGATCATTCAATTATTACTGTTTATTAACATATCTAAAAGTTCCTAATACATTTGCTATATTTATCAATTTAAAATATGCCTCCCCCAAACAGTCCCACCTTTGGTGAAAGGCTGGAAGTGGAAGTGAACAGTAACTGAAATTGGAGCTAACTGGGCACTGAACAAAGGTTTCAGTTCATTTCTTGCTTACATTGTGCTAGATCCATTATTCATATAATTTGTAACCCTGCAAATAAATGTTCCTAAAAGGAAGTGTTGGTTATCAAAGGAAATTAATACTTAGTCGATATTACTCATTGTGTTAGTCTGCTTTTCCATTGTCATGACAAAATATTGAAAGCAAACCAGAAGAAGGAAAGATTTATTTTGGCTCATAGTTTCAGAGGTTTCAGTCCATGGTCACTTGGCTGTGTTCCTTTGGGGCTAGTGCATCTGTCTTGAGCATGCCTCCAGTGACCTACTTCCTTCAACTGGGCCCCACCTCCCAGTCATGCCATCAGATTGTGAATCCATCAAGGAATTAATCTGTTGATTAAGTCAGAACCCTCATGATCCAATCACCTTTCAATGATTGTATCCATCAGTTGGGGACCAAGCTTTCAACACATGGGCTTGAAGGATGCTTCATATTCAAACCATAGCACTCATCTAAAAGCACATCGTGTGAGGAGACTGATTCAAACTAGGTTTTATCTGGTTCCATACTCAGTTCACTATTTCCCAGGTGTGACTGCATTCCACACCACTTTGTCTTTCTCAGATATCCTGAGATCCACTTACTCAGCTCTATTTTCTTTAGTATTTTGCTCAGCTCAGTGTAGAAGTCATGAATGATGGAAATAATGGGAGAGAAACATAGACTGTTCTATGTACAATCCCAACAGCCACTCCTGTAACCTGCAATGTTTTCCTCTATGGTGAAAGCCTAGTCAGAAAGAAGCAAAACTTTCTGTCACTTAAACAGGAGTGCTGGGGTTTCCCATTAGGCTCCATAAAAATTAGAGAATCAGGCATATATATATATATATATACATACATATATATATGTATGTATATATATATATATATACATACATATATATACATACATATATATATGTATGTATATATATATCCTGATATATGCACACACATATACATATACATCAATATGTATGTAAAGATTTAACTATTTAACTTTTCATTAAATCAAAATTAGTCTGGAAAAAAGTATTATTTTCTTAACATTATTAAACTTAATTGTGAAAATAAAAACACCTGTACAAAATCCAAAGATTGTTTTTTGGAGTATCAAGAAAATCTTCAAGAAACTCATAATTTAGATCCAGTATCAATACCCCACTGACTGATTTTCCTCACACCATTGACTTGAAGCATATCCAGTTTCTTTCATCTCTACTAAGGTAGATAATATTTTTTCACTGCTATAAAAATAACTGAAATTTTTGTTTGCAAAAGATCTTTGAGTTCTTTGGAGAAAATTTTTAAAAGTTGTAACTTGTTATTGGTATTTGTGGTTTATTACAAAAGAAATAAAGCAAAGTGTAATTGTTATGATTAAAAAGAAAAATCAGAAGATCAATCACTGTAGTATAGGGCATTGCTATCAAAGAATAACTATTTTCTCCTCCAAAAAATAAATGCTTTAAGTTTTCCTTCATAGTTTCAGTGTATATGTGTGTCTGGGCAGGGTGAGGCAAAGGGGAAAAGGCCAAAGGGAATGAGAAAGACATTTATAAAAAACTGAATGAGAGAGGAGATCAATTCAAGTGGTGAAATTGATTCATTATTTTATCATATGACAATTTTAACCCCTGTTTTCTGCTTTTTGTCTTAAGTGATTAATAAGGTAAATTTGGCAATTACAACAATATAAACTTATAGGTGTAATGACTGACCTGGAAGTAATATTGATGATCATTCACCCAACCACCCCATTTTATAGAGACAAAACCGAGACTCAGGACCTTATCAGCGCAACACAGATGCTGGGCGTGGGCCAAATGGCAGGAAAGGGAGTGAAGAGTGGGAACCAGAACACCAGACTCTATGACACTGCCCACTGTCTCCTCGGGAATTTGCTTCTATCTAGTGAGAAAAAAACCTGCATTGCTTTGAACCTCAGTCCTGACTGTTTTCTGGAAAGGAGGGCATAAGTCCTCATTCGTCAGACACAATCCACCGTGTTCTGCTCATTTGGCCTCTGAGGGGCAGAAATAGCCCTAGGCGAGAACTTGTGCTGGATTTCTCCCATTGCCTTTGAGAGAGGGTAAACTTGACCTGTGTAATGAACCATTTTCTATGTGACATAGAACCAAGCTGAATTAAGCCTCTCTACAGTGTGGTTCAACAATGTACCAGGGGAACCAGTGGTAGCCAGGCTCAGATTCTTGGCACTGTCAGCTTTTTGGCCATATATCACTGACAAGCAAGGTCTGGGGTATTTTTTTTTTATTTTGGCTGACATATACAAGGTGACCGTTCTCTCAACACAGTTCTGATATGAGTTGCTTAAAACTGCAGAATCTAATACAGAGTGACAGAGACTCCCAGGATAGTGATTTTCTAATTTGGTTTGTAGCTACTGCTTTGTTTGCAATATTGCAACACACCATAAAGATAAGAATACGCTGTTTACTCAAATTTTCATTAAAAGTCCTTCTCTTTAGAAAGAATACATACCAAATATAAAATACCTCCTCATCCTACCTCCTCTGTCTCTCTCTGAAAAAAAAAAATCTAAGAACTAACCTAACTTATTGTCTCTAAACTGGACATTGAAGATAAAACTAAAATTTTTGTGTCATAGATAAAGCATATGTAAAGCAGCAGGAAAGTATTGGAGCCCCAAATCCTGGTAAGAAGCAGGGCATTTGTTTATTTTCTTAAAAGTATCTCCACTCCTTTATAGTGATGGACACGTCAAAACAATCATTCTTGGGTTTCTCAATCCCTGAGATGGGTAGCAGAAGGGTGCTTAGGCTTTACATATTCAAAGCATTGGGAAGGTGCCTTGGGGTCTCCCTGGGACCATCTTGTCTGCAGGTGGCATGGTCTGTATAAGGCATGGGCTTCAGGAATTTCAGGCAAGGCTGGGACCTGGAGGTGGGCCATAGAACCATGGCTTCTTTGGGTTTGCCAGTAAATAAGAAGCTCTTACTTTTGAGGGACTCTCAGAGCTATTTCTTTCCCATGCCCAACTAATATCCCCTTCTTGTCTTGCTTCTTTTCAAAGACACATTAACTCTGTTCACTGCATAGGGCCACAATTCCTGAGGCAGGAATGTGAAATGAGTGGGGAGGGAAATTTACAGGCAGGAAAAGCACAATTTAATAGTGCAATAAATCGTCTTGCCATAGTGATACATGTTTGTAAGTTAGAATTTTCACTCTTAGAGAATTTTTGCAAGTTCCACAGAAGAAAATCTACTGCAAAACTGTTCTACATAACAAATACGTGTGTGTATATGTGTGTACATATACAAGAATATGTACAAGACATATAATGTATACATACAGATGTATTATATATATAACTATATGTGTGTTTCTATCTATCTATCTATCTATCTATCTATCTATCTATCTATAGCTACACATATGTATTTGTCAATTATAGGACCATGAAGGAAGGAAGGAAGGAAGGAAGGAAGGAAGGAAGGAAGGAAGGAAAAAAGGAGGGTAGGAAGGAAGGAAGGAAATTGTCAGAATTATTTTTTTCTTTTTCCTCTTTCAAAATCTTAATCTTTTAATTTTTTTCCTTATTTATTTTTTAATTGACAAAGATTATATTCATGTACTACATAGTTTGAAATATGCTTACAGTGTGGGATGACTAAACTAGACTGTTGACTTAATGCATTATCTCATACACCGTTTTGTTGTGAGAACACTTAAAACCTACTTTCTTAGCAATTTTCAAGTATACAATACCTTGTTAGTAACTATAGGAACCATATTATACAACAGATCTCTTGTACTTATTCTTCCCTCCAATTGAAACCCTGTACCTTTTGACAAACACATTCCTTCCCACCCACCCTCCTAACAACCATTCTACTCTCTGCTTTTGCGATTTCAATATTTTTAGATTCTACATATAAATAAGATCATATGGTATCTGTCTTTTTATAACTGGTTTGTTTCATGTCACATACTGTCCTTCACATTCCTCCATGTTATCACCTGTGTTTTGAATATAGTTATTCATTTGTAAAATGAAGGATTAATAATATTTGTGAACATCATTCATTATTTCTGCCACCTAAGATATGAAACTCTGGGGTTGGTCTGGAAGTCTTGGACAGTCTAAACATGGAGAACCTTTTATTAAAACCAGCCTTTCTCAGAGAAACCGAAGCAGGTGGTCTCAACCACCGGAGTCTGGTAATCAAAACATGACCAGTTTCCCCTTACAATGGGCAAGAAACACTTGGGTCTGAAAGGAGCTGTCAATGTCCTAAGCCAGTGTTTTAGAGGAAAGAGATCAAAAGAGTTAAGGGAACAATAGAAACAATGGCTAAGGAGCCCTTACAATCACAGCTGGAAAAAAAACCAAAAAACCCTTACTTTGTCTGGCCCAGTCTCCTGACTTTACAGATGAGTAAACTGGGTATCCAACAGACGAAGTGATGCGTTCTAAGCCCCATGGGTCATCAACACCGAGCAGTGGTTAGAACTCAGGTGAAAAGTACCTCTTTTGATCCAAGTTGTTTTCAATAGTTTCCATGGAGTTTCTCTGAAGCAGATTGGTGCCTGAGGAGCTTACTATTTATTCAAGAAATAGCACTCAGGACTCAAGTTTTCTGGAATTTCACCAGGCTGGGCAAGTAATAGCAAATAATAACAATCAATCATTAGATAAATTATCTAGGTAACTCCAAGGACCCAAAGTTAAAAGAGCAAGCAGGAGTGTGCTTAATTCATGCCATGCTCTCAAAACATGTCTAGTGTTTTCTGGAATCTGTTAACATTGTTTCATACATTTCTCTTGATTTGGAGAAAAGTTAAGGCTTTTCTGTAACGTTTGATCTGCTGTGACATCATTAAACCCATATGTTGAATTGCATTCCTGAATCCTCTAAGGACTACTTTAAGTAGATTCCCATTGTAAAATTCAGTACTACTTTTTTGCTTTTAAAAAACATACCTCCTGAACCTGACATTGACATTTAGGGCATAGAGTTGATTCTAAACGACCAGACTCTGGTAAAAGCTTTTCCCCCAAGCATGTGAACATAGCAATTCACTTGTTAGAGAATTCATGACAAAAAAGGCAAATAATTAGAGGTGATGAAATAGCAGAATTTCAACATGAATATATGCAGCCTATGATATGATATGTATTAAATTTCCCGATGATCATCTGTCAACTCTTTAATTTTACTGCTCAAAAAATTGTATTTTAGAAGTCGATAGAAGCCAGTGGCCTTTCCCCTTGGATAGCAGTTGCAGTTTTCTGCATCTTAAGAGATCGTTCTGGCTCTACAGAAACAAGAAAGAATTAATCCTGAATCCAATGGAACCAAAGTGGTACTAATGAATCTAGAGTTACTCAGTTATAATTTCCAAAACTTAGCAATCCTGAGAACTTATTTTGGATTCCCCATATTAACATACAGTTCTTGAGGTACTTTAGCCTATTCCACCAGCCAGATCACAGAAGGTGATTTTGAAGCAATAAAGGTTCTGGGAAGAATGAAATTGAGAAGAGTTTAAATGATCGCAATTTACATGTAAGATTATTGCTCATCAAAATTCAAGGTGCTTGAAGAAAGCTCCGTGTTTTCCCTACCAGCTGTGTAATGAACAAGTTGCTGCTTATTCTTTCTGGACTTTAGTTCCTTCACTTGTGAGATAGGACTAAAGAACTCCTTTCATGAGGTTGTTGGAGTCTGATGAACGAGGATGGGTGAGATATCTGGAATATACAGGAAATAAATCCATGCTGGCTCTGTGCTTGGATGAACCAATCCATCATGGGTGATATTTGGTAAGTCCTTCCTTTCTTAAGGACTCAGTTTCACTCTCTATAAACTAACTGGCTGAGAATACAACGGATTTCTCCACTGTCTGGTGGTGGTAACATTAATTTAGTAGTTGTGGCCAGCACTTTTTGTTTAAATGAATTGAAGCAAAAGAGAATAGAAAGTATCAGAGCATCCCTAGTATGCTTTGTGATACTTTTGTTTACATATTAATTGGGTGATACTAGACTGAAATGAAAAGTGATTTTTTTATTACTCATGCTCAGAATTTGGAAGTCACTGGGTTTTATAATGCCCCAGATTTCCTTTACTCTCTAGTGGTTCAATATTCTATTAAGAAGTAAAAGCAGTGTGCAGCTAGAAGACTTCAGGGCCTGGTCCTTCCTAGCTGAAATAATTTCCCTTGGCCCCAAATTTCTCTTGTGCAAAATGTGGATAAGAGTACTCCCCTTGAGGCTCATCACAAGGAATAGAGAAAATAATTTAAACTATGTATTATTATAAAATCTACATTTCATCATGATTGTGATTATTCTGTGATTCTGTAACTATGAGTCTCATTCTACATAGTCTCTACCACCTTTACTCTTTGCCTTCTTTTGCATCCATCATTTGCCTGAAGCTCCTTTTTCTCTTTTAAGAATTAGGCATCTTCTCACTCATGTCATCCCAAAAGTATATTTATATTTATTTTTACCTCTTACCACATTTTAAAATACAAGTCTGTTAATGTGGCTGACCTCTCCACTAGGCTACGACACAATGTCCTGTTCTACTACTTGATTTCCAAAACATTGCTGAGCATCTGTATGTGCTAGGCAGTCTAAAATTTTCACTGAGCTGAACAACATCTCTGCTTTTGTTTCTATTTCTTCCTCCACTTTTATGATTGCTCTCTCACACCCCTTTTCAATGTATTCACTCATTTTTCCTACTTCCTATCCTATTTGTAGCATACACATGGCATAAATAATGGCTAATTGAGCAGCAACAATTACCTCTTGGTCTTCTTTATTGCAGCGTCTCTCAGAGAGGCTATTATAAAAGTGGATTCAGAAAGGGAGAGCAGTAATTGTAGAAGAGACATAATGACCATACGAGAAAGTTGAAAATGTCAAGTTACTCACACATTGTGACATTTAACTGGGAGACCATACATGGATATACAAGAGGAAAGCTAAGGGAGAAGCTTGAGTCACAGAGGTAAGTAGCAGAAGGCCTTTTCTCACCAGCTCATCAGCCCCTAGAATGGGACAAAAGTCCTGAGATCACCATGGTACCCCAATTATGCTTCTCTCTGCACTACAGAAAGGGAGGCCCTGGTAGTGTGACCCTCAATCATTTCCCAACCATCCTGACCCAAAAACTTCTGATTCCTAGTTCAGCATATAAATTATTCACAAAGCAATTTCCAGGAGGCCATGATAGTGTGACATAGAAATCAATGATGCCTGGGTACAAGGACAGACACTTCTTCAGCTCTGAGTCCCATCAGATGGTTACATCATTCTTCCGGCTGTTGGATGTTTTCCCTGCTGTCATTGCCAAGTTGCTCGGTTGATTTATCAGGAAACACAGGTAACAGTCACCTTCTCACCACTGTTAGCAGATTTCTGGGAGAGAACTGGCTACCAAAACATCTGGTTTGTTTCCCTTGCATTTATCTGTTTATTCATGCATGGAGTTTTGTTCTGAGGATAACTCAAGCATGTAATACCTAGAGTTCTAATACATTGAAAATTGTTCCTGCTGAGATTTCGGCAAGTTATTTTCCGACTGGTGTTCAGTCAAGACTTTTCTGTCTTTCACAGAATATTTCAAGTGGCTTCCCCTGTGTCAGATACACTGTCTCAGAGCCACAGCTTCAAGGTAGGCACAGTATGTTTTTAAAAGCTCCAAGCCACCCAGTTTGCTATTTCGTTTATGTTATCAATAACAGTGATTTGTCTGCCAACTTTCATGAAAGTTGCAATAATAATAATAATGATCATGGTACCATGTAGCACCTTTCTTCATGAATGAACCTTCACTTGTCTTATGGATGGCATAAGCTGAGAGCAGATGTCCTGGTGTCATTCAATAGAAGTCACATCTGCCCAGGTACAAATCGTTTTCATGTGCATTAACTTCTCTAACATGACACACCCTGTGTATTGTATTAGTTCATCTTCTGCTGATAAGAAGACATTATTTTAATGTACTAGGTAAGTTATAAAGAAGTTTCTTTTGACTCATGGTCCTGATTCAGGGTTGAGGGTTCACATCTGTTGATGGCCTTTTTGATGGCAGAGTCCCCAGGTGGCACGGAGTATCCCATAACAGAGACAGCAAGTGTGCATGTGTGTGTGTTTCTTCTGGTCTGTCTCCGTCTTCTTATATAGTCACCAGGATTCAATCATGGGCTCCACCCTGATGATCCATCTAATCCTAATCAACTTCCAAAGGCTCCTCCTCTAAACTCCATATTCAGGTTGAGTTTTCACAGTTTTGACACTTGGCAGTGGGTATTAAACTCCAATGTGAATTTTCTTTTCTTTTTTTCCCCTTTATTGTTGTGTTGGGTGTGTGTGGGGATACACTGTGGCATTTATATTTGCAAAGGTTCTTATAATATATCAAATGTATCTTATTTGAATTCACCCTCTCCACTGCTCTCCTTCATTCCCCCTCCTCTGATTCCTGGAACGGTTTCAGCAGGTATTTTAGAGGAGACAAACCATATCCAAACCACAGCAGGAATGTGGTTTTCTCTCCACTGTCAGAAGAATGAACTTTGTCTTAAAGACAAGCAACAGGCCCAAGCAGTGGGTTTAGAAAGAGGAAGGGCCAATACTCAGACAATTTTTGTACTCTCTTGTGACTGACCTGTGTCATACGTCTGGTGGTTTCTCCAATACCCCAAATCTGCTACTTTCATGTTAAGAAAATTACAGTTTTGTTTTTCCTTCCATGTACCTGACTCCATGGGAGGAATCATGACTAGTCTCAGAGCAGACAGAAGTCTTGCCTGGTAATCATTCTCAGAGTGGATATTGGACTACACAGTTCAAGCCATGGAAACTTTATGGGAGGTCTTTTGGGTCTTTCTTAGAATGTTCTCTCTAATAAGAGAGAAGAAAATGATGAGAAACCCTTTTTTACTTACCACAATTCTTGGTTACTGCTTGAAATGGTCATGTGATATTTGGAGCTGCAGCTAGCCATTTTATAACGGTACGGACAGATGACATCTGATATACAGAGAGTGGATTTCTGGAAGGATGTAAACAGTTAGGTCTGTGATAGCATTAGTGCCTTTCCAAACCTACTGCATCTACTTCTGGACTTCTTGATAAGTAAATAAACATATGTTTATGTTTTAAGTCATCTTAATCAGCTTTTCTTATACAACACCTGATTATACCCTAATTGATACACAGGAATTCTTTACCTGGTCTATTCTTGAAACACTGATGAATTAAGGTATCTAGCATTCTTCAGGCTTATCCTGTCTCTCCCAACTCTGGCAGGTACTTGGAATTACCTTCAAGACCCAGAGTAGCTCTGATGCAATAAGAGCTGCCTTCAAAGAAAATGAAATCTACGTTAAGGGATATCTAACTCACCAGCAGCTTTTCCTGTTAGTTCTGTGTGGCCCTGCTCTTTTCTATGATTTCAGTTTGTCCACATTAGTGTTTTCTGGCCCTTAGATTTTCTACCTGTCCCAATTACTCACTTCAGCATTTTCCTCTTTACTTATCTGTGGTATGTGTTTATACCTCAGCCTTCTCCTTGCTTTGTTCTCTGACATTAGTGCCCATTTGGATATGGCATGAGACTTATGATAACTTAGCTATTAATTTGTGACCTATTGTCTTGCTTTGTATCCTCAAAAAAGAGAATTAACACTTATTAACTATATAGTATTTTCTAAGTTCTGATTTAAGAGTTCATTGCATTTACTCCTTAAAATAAACCTATGAAATGAGTACTTTCTCCATTTTCCTTTAGCAAAATCTCAGAATGTAGAACTACCCAAGATTGAACCTCCAGAAGTAAGTATCCAAGGAGACCAACCTGTTAAGTTGGAGCCTAAAGTCCATGTCTTCTAACTATATTAGGACACAGTACAAATCCTTAGTTTTTATTATGTCTTTCCTAATCTTTCTATGTCTAATTTTTCCCAGACTGCTTATTTCTATCAAACATCCTTCTGAATTAATGCAGTCATGACAGCAATACATTCTGACAAAAGTATCCTTAGGCAATTTCATCATTGTGCAAACATCTCAGAGTGTACTTACACAAACCTAGATGGTCTAGCCTACTATCACCCTAGTCTTTATCACCCTAGTCCAAAAACCTGTACAATATGTTACTGTAATGCATACAATTGTAGCACAACAGAAGTATTTATGTGTCTAAACAAAGAAAAGGTACAGTTAAAATATAGATAAAAATGGTTTACTAGTATAGGGTACTTACCATGAATGGAGCTTATCAGACCAAGAACTGCCCCAGGTGAGTCAGTGAGGTGGAGGTGATTGTAAAGGCCTAAAATAATACCATGCACTACTCTAGCCTTCATAAATAGCTGTACACTTAACTACACTGAATTTATAAAAATATTTTTCTTCAATAGTAAATTAACTTTATTATTTTAACTTTTTTACTTGCAAACTTTGTAATATTTTTAACTTTTAAATTCTTTTTAAAATAACACTTAGCTTCAAACACAAACACATCATACAATTATACAAAATAGTTTTCTTTATTTCATAGGATTTTTCTGTTTATAATTAAAAATGTTTTTTGGTGGTATTAGGATTTGAACTTAGGGCTAATGCTTGCTAGGCAGGCATAATTTAAGAATTTTTAAAAATTCTTTTGGTTTTGTAAATGATTTTTGTTAAAAACTAAAACGTGAACACATTAACCTAGACCCATGTAAGGTCAGGGTCATCAATATCATGGTCTTCTACCTCCACTGCTCATCCCTCTAAAGATCTAAAGAATAGAAACACATGTGGAACCATCATCTCCTAAGGTAGCAATGACTTCTGAAATAACTGTTCATTTTTTATAAGTAGAAAAAGCACACTCTAGAATAACAATAAGTAGTATAGTAAATACATGAACAAGTAGCATAGTTGTTCATTGCCATTATCAAATAGTAGGTACTACACATAATTATGTGTGCTATACTTTCATGTCACAAACATGAATACAGTGTTGCTATATGAGTTTCCCTGGTTGTGACATTGCTGGACGATAGGAACTTTTCAGCTCCACTATAATTCTGTTATTGACAAAAGCATTGCTATGCAGTGCATGATTGTACTAAGAAAGCATGGAAGTATGATGAATGACCATCATCTGATTGCCCTAAAATGTTGGGTCTTATATGTTGCACATTTAGATGAGTAGTCTGATTTTGTTAAATTAATATGGTGTGGTGAAGAGAAGTAGTGAGCCATTTGGCTAAATGACGTGGTGGGGAGTCACCACTTGATTTTTTTGCTATTAGCTGTCTATTAAGTAGGAATCTAGAGTTCCCTTAATATAAGTGTCAAATTTGTGTTTCTTGGCTATACATGTTCATTGGTGAAACACTTGGTCTAAAATTAGCATAATTGGGTGTATACATGTGTATGATGATATTCCTTACACTTTTATTTAAAGTAATCAAAGCTCATCATATCTAGGTGTTCAATAATTAAGGCTTAGCTAAACAAATTATGGTATACTTAGGAAGGAATATCTTATGGCTATTAGATTTTATTATAGGTAATATTTTATGACAGAAAAATATAATGTTAAGTTAAAAAGTAAGATTCTATGGGAGGTTGAGGTAGGAAGATTTTGTACTTAAGCCCAGCCTATGTTATAAAATAACAAGATCCCATCTCAAAACAATAACAACAAAAAATAAGATTCTAAATTACACACAGTATAGAGTTTCATTTTTGTAATAAATACATATGTTTGAAAGCAGAAGGGAGATTATTTGGTGAGGGAGGAGCCAGGGGAACAAGACAGAGTAATGGGGGATGAGTATGACCAAAGAACATGGTGTGCAAGTATGAAAATGTCATAATGAAACCCATTATTTTGTCTAATAATAAAAATAATTATGAAGTAGAAGGGGGATTATTAAGAAAGAAGAAAGGGAACAGTAGGAGGGAGAAGGGAGATGAAAGAAGGGGTGCTGAATATGATCTAAGTATATTATATATATGTATGAAATGTCATAATGAATACATTTATATATAAATATATGTCAAAATGAATGTATTTTGTTCAATGAATTTATAATATTTTTAAAGAATATATATTATATGCATAGAATAAAAGAAGTAGAAATATTATCAAGATATTGTCTGTGAAAAAATGGTGGGTTTTTTTCTTTCTTTACATTCTTTATTTTTTTAAATAGTTTTTTATAAATAGTTTTTATATAGTTTATAATGAATAGATTTTGCTAACCATAAGAGAAAATCACCATTAAAGAGAAAAGTGATTTATAAGTGGATTTGCATTAATGTTTTTAAATAGTGAGACATTTTTACTAATGCAGCTTAAAAATAATGTGATTTCTAAAAATCAAAAGCCTTTGCTTACAGCTTTTCATCAGTGTATCTACTGCCTATAGCAAATGTAATTATTTCTTTAAAAATTAAGAACTATCTACATTACAAAGAATGAAGGAACTCTCCTCCCATTGTCAAGCCACTAAGATCTTTGCGGGGCAGCACCCTAATTGCTGGCTTCTTTTGGGTCATTGCATGTCTGCAATGGAACTAGGACTCATTTTTCATGCCATATGGGATCCAAGAATGTTGGTATGCATCAAAAATCAGCAAGCAAATGAGTGAGTGGTAGTGTTTAGATGGTGGTGATCCAGGAAGGGAAAATGCAAGTCATAGACTGTGATTTGCTAGAAATTTGCTTGGCAAATGTGACCTGCTAGTTGGCCACATTTGACTGCATTGTTGAAGAAGCCTCATTTGTGAGGTAACATAGTCACCTGGGTTATTGAGAAGTGAAGTCCAAGAAGGTTTCAGCCAGGTCATGATCTGGAGGCAAAGAGCTAGAGGAGAGGATAGCAAACAAAAGGCTATCAGGCAGGAAAAGCTGGGAGACAGTCAAACACAAGTAGGCATTGGGCATTTGGATGGAGCTTAAAGAGAGAGGGGGAGAGTTAGGACGGGGTGATAGCAGTTCCCACATCATATGAAGACCAGGGGCAATTTTATTTTATGTACAATGTGTTCACACTGAAATAAAACCCGACATACACACACACACACACACACACACACACACACACACACACAGCTTCAGCATTCAAATTAACAGGGACTTCCAGACTCAAAGTTTCCAAAGAAACTGATCTGTGCCAAAAAGAAATTAAGAGTCCACAGAAATGACAGTTTTAATAAAAGGAGAGTATATAAATGTGAGACAATGACTCATCCTATGATGAGTGAGTAAGGCAGGGGTAAAAAGAGCAAGGTAAAAGTTCATGAACCTTTTACAGGCTGAAAATGTCATTTTGAATTGGTTTTCTAGGAAAAATCCAACTGATATGGCCTGGTAACCATGGTTACAATGATGATGATAATTCAGACAAATGTATTACTTCCTGACTTATCGGTAGAAACAAGGAATCTCTTGTTTACATTATACCAGATATATTTGACCAACAAATACCTTATATTTAAAAGTGGCCTAAGTGCTACTGAGGTCACAAATTAAATTTTATGTTCAGAATTTGGAGTTCTCTGATTTTCAAAAGTAGCTTTCAATATTACAAAAGTTCTCAGTTACATTGTCTATGACAAACGTAAGTACCATTTAGGAGAGGTACACATTTGTTATCCTTTGCCTGAAGAAAGTTCCTTAATCTAAAAACATTAAGTATATGCTTCTGCTCCTGATTTAAATCAAACAAGCCTCACAAGAAGGCTGGAAGTCTGAGATGCAAATATCTTTAAGATCTCCAAAGTTGCTAGCATTAGGCTGAGATTCATCCTACGAATAATTTCTAGGGACAGGATTAGGTTGGATCAATACAGGTCAGTTGTTTAGAGAACACAGGTTTGAAAAAAATGTATTTAATCTCCAGAGCCAATGCAATTCAAATCTTAAAGCAAAACACAAGCTTTTTGACAAAATCATATCGGTAAATGCACGCAAAAATGTAATGAATAAGAAAAGATGAACAGGTTGGGTATATGTCACCCTGTGGGACTTGGTTATGTGAGCAACTGACTCTTCCTTGGTGACCTCGTTTTATCTTGTGTCTTTTGAAATTCCATCATAATGTTTTTGACATCAGTGTCAATTACTGGCACAGATAAAATCTCTTCCAATCTTTTGAACTTATGACTACTTGATCAGAGCTTCAGAAGGAGGAATACAAAATATTATTGAAACTCCAATCAGTATTCAGTGGAGTTGTTCCTACTGAATATGTGTGGGACGTTAGAATTTGGTCAGTAGTTTAATACCTTGTAAGAATGACCTTCCTATCCTGTTGAAATATGTAAATCCCATTACATTTTGGCTGTTCATGTAGTAAACTGAATTCTTCTTCCATGATTTTTCAAAAGAACAGCTTAAAAAAGCCTTTAGCCAGTTAGGTTTTATGTTATCAAGAGGGATCATTGGATAGCCTCAAGCATTGTGAGTTTCCTTATTTCTTTGCTTAGGATTTTTACACCTTAGTTTTTCACTGAAAACTATTTTATGGTTTTAAACACTGTAACTAGAAGTCCAAAAGTTATCTTAGTGAATTGGCTCAAACATATATACCTTTCCTATCAGGAAATGCTCCTATACCTGTATCTCATTATGGGGTATGTTAGTGGGGAAAGAGTTCATGTAGGTTTTTTTATTTATTTTGTTTTTAGTATTTCATGTGTTTGAATTGTTTCCTAACTACCTTGTCTGAAGACAACACTGGGTTTGGGTGAGTAGTTACATTCTGTAAGTTCTACAAAGAATTTAAAGCAAGTTGGTGTCCACTGTAGTTATATTATCAAAGCCCTTATCAACTCAGGCTTTCTCTGAGAATGTCCTCACAATGTCTGTATAGGGTACAAGGTCTTTAAGATGTTCCAGACTTTCTGGGACAAAACCATTTGGACACTTGATCTTCTTATACACAGGCAAAGAACTGGTGTACTGCCAGCACTGATCCTGTGTTCTGGGGCTTATTTAATATCCAGAAATGTATCATTCTATGTTATGCACCAACATGAAACAAATTCAGGAATTTCAGATTTGGAAGGAATTTTTAAGGCCTTTTAAAAACTTTCTTATTTTGAAAATATTATAGCTTTATAAGAAATTGTAAAAGCAGTACAGAAAGGTCCAAGGTTATTTATGTAACTACCTGCCTTGCCCTGAAAATCTGAGCCTCTAAAACTGAAGAAATTGTTCTGAAGACTCACCTATTCACTATCTAAAGAATGCACACATCCAAATCAGAGAACCAAGTTACCAGCATGTAAAAATATGGTAAAGGTTAGAACAATGACCCAAGAAATAACATCCTTATCCAAGATGACTCCTAATAGAGAAACATGTAATGATGAAATGGGTACTTAAAAATGTGCAGGCTTCTTAATTCTGCAGTTAGGATGGATGAGGTATTTACACAGGCTTTTACATCAGAGCCTGTTACAAATTCTGGCTCTGTCACTTAGTTAATTAATCCTAAGAAGATAATTGACCTGTCTGTCTTTGTTTCCTCCTCTTCAGCAATAATAATAATAATAATAATAATGATAATACCTTCTTCATATGTTTGTCACAAAAGTTAAAATAGTGCATATATATAAGGAAAATACTTAGTAAGGTGTTTAAGCAAGTACTCAATATATTAACAGTAGTATCATTGTCATTTCACTTTTAAAATTAGAAGGCACCCACTTCTTATTTGTGGCAGTTCTGTTCTATAAGGTCACTATGAACCAACACTGAATTAGTAAATATTAACCCTTTGTCCCCAGGAGAAATACAGGGTTAGGGTCCTGCAAACCTCTAGCCATAACATTTTTGTCACCCTATCAGTTTATCACCTTATTTTATATGTGCTTCTGTTCAGAGACACCACATTCATTCATTAACCCTGAACTCATAGCTAACAGCACTATAACTCATGTCTGAACAAAGCTTGTCTAACACATGTATTTTCTCCATGAAGAAAAGTAGTCTTCTTGCTCTGAGGAACACTAGAGCACTCTGCAACACTATGCTTGGAAATAACTTAAAACAGCGGAATTGCTAAGAAAAAGCACGAAACTGAAAAATATGTACAACTAAGTAGACTACAATAAGCACACTTATTTACAGTAGGAGAGCTGAAACAACAGGGCAGAGGATGGTGTTATTGGATTCATCTGGGAGTTGTGCATAAAGTATTCTCTGCACATACGCATGTCCACAAATGACTGAGAGTGTTGTATTAATTTGGGGGTTAAAAATAAATTTCAGTAAGTAGTTGAGTTCACAAATACATAATTTGCAAATGATGATGAAGATTGACCATGATAGTTCTTATTGTTTATGTGAATAGATTCTAATACTGACCTCTGCAAATATAAGTGTACTGTCTCAGAGTATAAAGTTTTGAGACCAGTTTTTACGTATCTTGTAGAACCAAAGACAGATCCATGCTTCTGGTTCTACTCCTCTTTCCTACATATGTTCTGTTCTGGACCTCCATGCCTGTTTGAGATCCTTGAACATGGCAGTTCTCTCATCTGAATGCAGTTCCCTGTCTGTGATGGAGAGTGCAGATCAGCGTACCCTACCTGTTGTGAAGTCCCATAGATTGGGTATGACATTCAGCTCAGCCACTTACAGTGTGTATGATCTGGAGCAAGTTGTGGACCCTTTATGACTGCAATTTCCTCATGTATAAAATTTAGGTAATAAGATTATTTACTTCAGAGGATATTAATGAGCATATATACAAAACACTCCACACAGTGCCTGGCACATTGGATCATCTCGTGTTTCTCTGCCTGGCAGGGTTTTTCCTGAACCTAACATAAACCTCACTTCCTCTGTAAACACTTTTCCATTCCCCAGCCACAATTAACCATTTTCACCCTCTGCTCCCAAGTCATTTTTACTGACAGCAATTAGTACTTGATGAAATGCATTGCTGGCAGGCTCCTCCCTGCTCAGCTGTGAGCTTCCTGTTTCTCTGACACCTATCAAGGAGCCAGACACAGAGAAAGTACTCAGCCTTACTTTCTGAGTATATGAATTAATCAACACATGTAACTACTACTCATAAAAAGTACTAGCTTGAACAATCAGCAAGAAGTTTTGGGGTAAATATAAAATATCTGCTGCCTTTAAAATTCAAACATAGACATTTGTTAGCTTTTGTCCTAAGCTTAAACATATACAACAAATTATGTATTCTATACCCAACTCTGCAACAGATGGGCTTTGTAATCACCTGGGAAATTTGTTATTTTCATAGATTCCTAAAATTCACTTCAGTACTGCTGAACATGCATGATGTGTCACAGCTTCCCATGTGACCTTTGGCTATCACTGTCATGGTCACTGCCAAATTCTTCAGGTTAGTCTCCTATATCCCTGTGATGCATTAGGATGTACATGCCCCAGGAGGTCAAGGAACGCATATGTTTTGCTTAATATGGTACCTCCTTATCTAGAATAAGATATGATGCATGAAAAAAGCCTGATCACTAGTTTCTGGTAAATGAATAAATTGTGCTGACAAAAAGTTTAAAGTCCTCAAGATATACTCTAGCTCATATTATTGAAGTGGGAGTCCCAAAATTCACTGCTTCTCAAAACGTCAGTGAAGTTAATAATCAACTGTTTAAAAGAAGTCTCCCAGAGTCACTTTCTGGAGATTCGGATTTGTAGATCTAGGGGATAGGGCAGGAAATCTCCACTTTTAACAGGATCAGAGGTGGTTCAGTTAACTTCATCACTGTTATACTTTGAAAGATACACTATATCATCCAAGCAATGGCCAACAACTTAATCAAGGCTAAACACATCTGTGTTGTATAGCTTTGCTGTGAAATGCAAAAGGAGGTTATGTGTAATAGTTAATGTTCAGTTTAATAAAGCTATAAAACCTAGGATATTATGAACTCTTCAGTGTTGTTCTAATAAATACACAGCTACTTGTATGTCTTCAGATTATGTTTAGAATAAAGAGTGCCACTTAAATTCTCTCCTATTGTAGATCTTAATTATCTTCCTGATAGAGGAGGAACATGGCTGGGTAAATGTGAATCCTGCCTACCATCTCCTGTATGTGCACTGTTTAATGAGTGAAAACAAGAATGACAGTGAAACCAGGTCTTCTCATAAGGCTGTTGTGATAGTTGCAGTACTTTAACTTTCTTAAAAAGAACCCTGGTCTTTCTTATTTGGGAAACTTACGGTAGGCCCATCTATAAGACTTCTGGCTATGAAATACCTGTTCTGTTTTTATTATCGAAAGCTTTTCTCAATTCAGTTGGACAACTTGGTGTCTATTGTCATATCTTCCAATAATTTGGGAGGGGTAGTTTTCACATTTTCTGTTCACCATTTCTCACCAGAAATGGGGGCTCCATTGCTCTTTCATCCTTCAGAGAGAAGGTCTATAGTTTTCTATAGCCCATCCAGGCACAAACTCACTTCAGCTCTCAAACTCATCAGCTCAGGCTTTCATCAGTTCACAGGTGGGTCACCTGCAGAAGGCTATGCCCACTCTGCTAGGATAGATCAGTTCCTGGCTGGAATTCTGCTCAGTTTGGATGTTCATTGTCATGTCCCCTTGTCCACCCCCACTAGTCTCGAGGCTCATGCATCATAACTTTTGGGCAGAAGTATAGATTAAAAAGCTCCCTACACCCACCTACTGCTCTGCTGCTTTCTAGGCATTTGAAGCAGAAATGGTCGTAGGACACATGTGGGTGGTGTGCAGGACTTGGGAAGCTCCTGTACTGGCAGCAATGACTTGAGGAAAGCAGAAAAGATAGACTGAAGTTTCTGCCTTTGGGCTGTACTTAACACAGGACATTTCCTACACATTTGCAGTTATATGCAGTTTGAATGTGGGCACACTAAAAAAAATCTTCTAAGAGTTCTTGAGCTTGATGGATTAAAAAATGTGTGATTACATTGATAGCATTTACATGTGGTAGATAGGGTAAGCCATTCCATTTCACTTACTGATTAGTGGCATGATAAATTATTCCATTTAGAATGGTGCTATAAATAATAACAGTGTTATTTTATGGAAAGATGTTCTTTCCTCTCTTTGTGGTATCAGGATCAATATAGCATCTGAGAGTCAAATGACTTAGTGACACAGTAAAAAGGGCCTGGAGCTGACCTCAGAAGATGTAGATTCCTGCTCTGTCTTCATCATTAATCAATGGGATTAACATGACCAGAACTGACAATTTCAGTGACACATTTTTTTTAAGCAGCATGTATAAAAACAGCAACTTTGCCTACCATAGCACTGCTGAGGACCAAATGAGATGTATATAAAAGCTCACTTTAAAGCAAAAAGTCCTTAAGAAATGTAAGCTACAGAAATACTTTGGAACTAACAGGTATAGGCAAGGACTTTCTCTTTTTTTATTGTTTTATTATTCATATGTGCATACGGGGCTTGGGTCATTTCTCCCCCCTGCCCCCACCCCCTCCCTTACCAGCCATTCCACCCCTTCCCTCTCCCCCCAACCCCCTCAATACCCAGCAGAAACTATTTTGCCCTTATCTCTAATTTTGTTGAAGAGAGAGTATAGGCAATAATAGGAAGGAACAAGTGTTCCTGGTTGAGATAAGGATAGCTATACAGGGAGTTGACTCACATTAATTTCCTGTACGTGTGTGTTGCTTTCTAGGTTAATTCTTTTTGATCTAACTTTTCTCTAGATCCTGGTCCCCTTTTCCTATTGGCCTCCGTTGCTTTTAAGGTATCTGCTTTAGTTTCTCTGCGTTCAGGGCAACAAATGCTAGCTAATTTTTTAGGTGTCTTACCTATCCTCACCCCTCCCTTGTGTGCTCTCGTTTTTATCATGTGCTCAAAGTCCAATCCCCTTGTTGTGTTTGCCCTTGATCTAATGTCCACATATGAGGGAAAACATACGATTTTTGGTCTTTTGGGCCAGGCTAACCTCACTCAGAATGATGTTCTCCAATTCCATCCATTTACCAGCGAATGATAACATTTCATTCTTCTTCATGGCTGCATAAAATTCCATCGTGTATAGATACCACATTTTCTTAATCCATTCGTCAGTAGTGGGGCATCTTGGCTGTTTCCATATCTTAGCTATTGTGAATAGTGCCGCAATAAACATGGGTGTGCAAGTTGCCTCTGGAGTAACCTGTGTCACATTCTTTTGGGTATATCCCCAAGAGTGGTATTGCTGGATCGTATGGTAGATCTATGGAATTTTATGCAGCCATGAAGAAGAATGAAATCTTATCATTCACAAGTAAATGGATGGAACTGGAGAACATCATTCTGAGCGAGGTTAGCCTGGCCCAAAAGACCGAAAATCATATGTTCTCCTTCATATGCGGACATTAGATCAAGGGTAAACACAACAAGGGGATTGGACTTTAATCACATGATAAAGCAAGAGCACACAGGAAGGTATGAGGATGGGTTAGACACCCAAAAACTACATAGCATTTGTTGCCCTCAATGCAGAGAAACTAATGCAGATATTTTAAAGCGACAGAGGCCAATAGGAGAAAATGACCAGGAACTAGACAAAAGGTTAGTTCGAGAAGAATTAATTTAGAAGGTAACACACATGTACAGGAAAGCAATGCGAGTCAACTCTCTGTATAGCTGTCCTTATCTCAACTAGCAAAAACCCTTGGTCCTTCCTATTATTGCTTATACTCTCTTCAACAAAATTAGAGATAAGGGCAAAATAGTTTCTGCCTGGTAGCAAGGGGGCAGGGGGATAAGGGAGGGGATGGGGGGAAGGAGGAGAAATGACCCAAACATTGTATGCACATATGAATAAAAGAAAAGAAAAAGAAATGTAAGATACAATTATAGCAAATACTATTATTTCTATATTTTTTGTCACTCATCAGTTGAAGAAACTGAGTCCAGAAATAATTGGCAACAAAAGTAACCAGGCTGTTGTTAGCAAAGCCTGAATTAACTCCTGGTCCATATTTCTTCAATTGTATATTTTCTGGAAACATTTACACAAATTTTAAAGCCTACATGCCCATCAATAAGTATCTGTAATTTTGATTCAAGGTGAAATACCACATTTTCCATTACCAATGACAGATAATCTTAAAAAATATGTCTAGGAGACCAAAGGAAGAATTAATCACATTTTAAAAATATAAGAGTTTTGTTGACAAATGAAAACTACAGGCTCTTTCTCTTAGACATTTCCTATAAAAGGAAAACAAGAACTAATTAAGCTTTTCTTATACCCAGGCCAATGTGCTCTCCTCTAGCTCATTAGTGAGAACATGAAACTGAGGTGCCTGTTGTCAGTGAACTTGAATTGTAAACAGTTCCCTACACTGATATAAATGTTCCCTGAATGATAACAGTACTTTACTATGCTTAAGTAATTTGTGCAAACATTATGGTTTATGCTGAACACCTGTTATCCTTTTGGAATTTTGATACATGCTAGGCAGAAGGTTCCCAATTAAAAAAAGGAAAAACCTGGGCATTTCATCTCTAATGAGTGTCTCTGGTTGATAAAACATTTTACACTTGATATGTTAGTTCCTCAGTGGAAGAGAAGAACTTCTGGAAAAAAACTCTTGGAACTCCCACAGGACTGTCCTTTTGCTCATCATGCTTTGTGTCCTTTTGCTGTTATACACCATAGCTGAGAATACCACTAGATGCTGAGTCTGTGAGTTCTCCTTGCAAATCAGCAAACCTAGGGATGGTCTTGGAGACTCCTGATGTAGTTGGAAGTTCTTTCCTTTCCATCTGTTTGGCATTTTCCCTGCCTTTCAGTTTTATGTAGAGAAGTCATAAGTCCAACTTACCGCTAGCTTTTGTACATAATATTCTTTCTCCCTCTTGCTTTCCCAAATCTTTTATGATCTTGACTTTGTTCTTAGTGTTCTGCAATGGTGGAGTGTCCTGACAATGGGCCTTGGTGAATGTCCATTTTCATCTACTCTGCTGATCTCTAAGTAAGTCCTTTTAACTAGGAAGTTTTATCATTTATTCATTGTACATTTTCATAATTTAGTATATTATGATTTCATACCTTCTATTTGCTCTGTTTTCTATCTGGTTTCTTTTGTTTTGGATATTGGGCCTTTTAATCTACTCTTCCAGTATTCTTGCATTTTCTCTCTACTATTTTCTTTGTTTTTGTCTAGTTACATACAAGTTCCTTTGATTTCACCTTCAAACTCTTCTCTGGCATTTTTCACATCTTCTGTAATCTTTAATGTATAAAAGCTCATTTTTGTTCTTTGAATGCTCTTTTTTTATGCCATCTTATTTTTTATCTTTTTTTTCCTATGAGGATATTACTAATGGTTATTCTGAAATTATTTTCCCCAAGAAGAATCTCTTTCTGCAAATTGCATTATAACTACATGATTCCTTTGGTTCCTTTCATGTTAGAGACTCTGTTCAGGTGTCTGCTAATCTTGGCTATCTATATTTAGGACTTCAACAGTACAAATCTTTTTGAAAACTCTGAGCTAGTGGTTTCATTTTAGATTCTTTAATTGGTTTTGCTGTAGAGTTTCTGCCAGCCAGTCTCCTGGGAATGTCTCCTGGTGAGTTGCTTTAGACTTTTAGTCTGCTCAGAGTCCTTGGAGAAGGAGCTGAGTGGCAAGCGAGGTGTTGGTCTCCTATTCTGGATGTAGTATTCACTCAACCTCTGTGTGATCAGATATTTCCATCCTCAACTTTGTGGATGCTCCTCCTCCAACCCAAGCCTACTTGTTTTAACCTTCCCAAAAGTAATAGGTAGCATTGAGAAGATGGAGGATTTGGGGGTCCGATTGATTTTTAAAAATTTTTTATTCATTTATTAACATGTGCATACATTGTTTGGGCCATTTCTCCCCCCTGTCCCCCACCCTCTTCCTTTCCCCCCATCCCCACTCACTTCCAGGCAGAACCTGTTCTGCTCTTTTCTCCAATTTTGTTGAAGAGAAAAAATAAGCAATAATAAGAAAGACAAAGTGTTTCTGCTGTTGAGCTAGGGATAGGTATACAGAGAGATTCCTAGCATTGCTTCCATGCACAAGTGTGTTACGACCCAAATTGATTCATCTCTACCTGACCTTTTCACTTGTTCCTGATTCCCTTCCCATATTTATCTCTGTTGCTTTAAGGTTTCTGTTTTAGCTCAATGCACTGGGGACATGAAACACTTTCATTATTTTGGGTTTCCTACCCATCCCCATACCTCCCATATGTGCCCTCCCCTTAGCATGTGGCCCAAGTCCAACCACATTGCTGTATTTGCCCTAGATCTAAAGTCCACATATGAGGGAGAACATATGATTTTTGGTCTTCTGAGCCTGGCTGACCTCGCTCAGAATGATGTTCCCCAGTTCCATCCATTTACTTGAGAATAATAAGATTTCATTCTTCTTCATGGCTGAGTAAATCTCCATTGTGTATAGATACCACATTTTCTTAATCCATTCGTCAGTAGTGGGACATCTTGGCTATTTCCATAACATGGCTATTGTGAATAGCACTGCAATAAACATGGGTGTGCAGGTGCCTCTGGAGTAAACTGTGTCACATTCCTTTGGGTATATCCCCAGGAGTGGGATTGCTGGATCATATGGCAGATCTATATTTAGATTTTTAAGAAGCCTCCATATTTTTTTTCACAGTGGTTGCACAGGCTTGCATTCTCACCAGCAGTGTATGAGGGTTCCTTTTTCCCTACATCCTCTCCAATACCTGTTGTTGGTGGTGTTTCTGATGGTGGCTATTCTAACAGGGATGAGGTGGAATCTTAGTGTGGTTTAGATTTGCATTTCCTTTATGGCTAGAGATGGTGAGCATTTTTTCATGTGATTTTTGGCTATTTGAATTTCTTCTTTTGAGAAAGTTCTATTCAATTCAGTTGCCATTTTATTTATTGGCTCATTGATTTTGGGGTGGTTTAGTTTTTTTTTTCAGCTGCCTGTATATTCTGGTTTTCAGTCCTTTGTCTGATGTATAGCTGACAAATATTTTCTCCCACTCTGTGGGTGGTCTATTCAGTTTAGAGACCATATCTTTTCTTGTGCAGAAGTTTTTAGTTTTATGAAGTCCCATTTGTCCATTCATTCTCTTAGTTGCTGAGCTACTGGGGTTCTATTGAGGAAGTCCTTGCCTATACCTATTATTTCCAGAGTGTTTCCTGCCATTTCCTGTACTAACTTCAGAGTTTCAGGTCTGATATTAAGATACTTGATCCATTTTGAGTTGAACTAGTATAGGGTGATAAACATGGATCTAGTTTCAGTTTATTGTAGACGGATAACCACTTTTCCTAGCAACATTTGTTGAAGAGGCTGTCTTTTCTCCATCGTATGTTTTTTGGCAACTTTGTCAAAAATAGGGTGGGCATAGCCGTTGTGGATTCATATCCGAGTCCTCTATTCTGTTCCACTGGTCTTCATGTCTGTTTTGGTGCCAGTACCATGCTGTTTTTATTGCTATGGCTGTGTAATACAGTTTGAAGTTGGGTTTTGTGATACCTCCAACATAGCTCTTTTTGCTGAGTATTGCCTTGGCTATTTGTGGTCTCTTGTGTTTCCAAATGAACTTTAGGGTAGATTCATCCCAATGATGAATGTCATTGGGAATTTGATGGGAATTGCATTAAACATGTAGATTGCTTTTGGAAGTATAGCCTTTTTTACTATGTTGAGTCTACCAATCCATGAGCAATGGGAGATCTTTCCACCTTCTCTAGTATTCCTCAATCTCTTTCTTCAGGGGTTTGTAGTTCTCCTTGTAGAGGTCATTTACATCCTTTGTTAAGTTTACTCCTAAGTATTTGCTTTTTTTGAGGCTATTGTAAATGGAATTGTTTCCATATATTCTTTCTCAGTTTGCTGGTTATTGGTGTATAGAAAAGCTAATGATTTTTGAAAGTAAATTTTGTATCCTGCCACCTTGCTGTAGCTGTTTATGGTGTCTAGGAGTTTTTGGGTAAAGTTTTTTGGGTCTTTAAGATATAGGATCATGTCATCTGCAAATAGGGATATTTTGACAGTTTCTTTACCTATTTGTATTCCTTTTATTTCTTCTTCTTGCCTAATTGCTCTGGCTAGAAATTCCAGTACTATGTTGAATAGGAGTGGAGATAGTGGGCACCCTTGTCTTGTTCCTGATTTTAGGGGAAACGGTTTCACTTTTTTCACCATTAATTACGATGTTGGCTGTAGGTTTGTCATATATTGCCTTAACGATGTGGAGGTACTTTCCTTCTATTCCTTGTTTTCTTAGAGCTTCTATCATGAACTGGTATTGGATCTTCTTGAAGGCTTTTTCTGCATCTATTGAGATTATCAAGTGGTTTTTGTCTTTGCTTCTGTTAATATGCTGTATTACATTTATAGATTTGTGGATGTTGAACCACCCCTACATCCATGGGATGAATCTGACTTGGTTGTGGTGAATGATCTTTCTGATATGTTGTTGGATTCGGTTTGCCATTGTTTTATTGAGGGTTTCTGCGTTGATGTTCATTAAGGAAATTGGCCTGTAGTTCTCCTTTTTGGAGGTGTCTTTATTGGTTTGGGCATAAGTGTAATATGGGCTTCATAAAGTGAGTTAGGCAGTATTACTTCCCTTTCTATTTCATGGATCAGTTTAAGGAGGATTAGTATTAGTTCTTTAAAGGTCTGATAGAATTCAGCAGAGAATCCATCAGGTCCTGGACTTTTCTTTTTTTGGGAGACTTTTTATTGCTGCTTCAATTTCATTTTGTGTTATAGATCTATTCAGGTGATTAATGTCTTCTTGGTTCAATTTTGGGGTCATAATTATCTAGAAATCTGTCCATTTCTTCAAGGTTTTCAAATTTATTAGTAGTCTCTGATGATTCCTTGGATTTCTGTGGTGTTTGTTGTTATTTCCCCTTTTGCATTTCTGATTTTACTGATTTAGTTTTTGTCTCTGTTCATTTTAATCAGGTTTGCCAGGGGTCTGGCAATCTTATTTATTTTTTCAAAGAACCAGCTTTTCGTTTCATTGATTCTTTGTATTTTTTTTGTTTGTTTGTTTCTTTTTTTTATTTTTCTTTTATTATTCATATGTGCATACAAGGATTGGTTCATTTCTCCGCACTGCTCCCACCCCCTCCTTTACCACCCACTCCGCCCCCTCCCGCTCCCCCCCCTCAATACCCAGCAGAAACTATTTTGCCCTTATCTCTAATTTTGTTGTAGAGAGAGTATAAGCAATAATAGGAAGGAACAAGGGTTTTTGCTGGTTGAGATAAGGATAGCTATACAGGGCATTGACTCACATTGATTTCCTGTGCGTGGGTGTTACCTTCTAGGTTAATTCTTTTTGATCTAACCTTTTCTCTAGTACCTGTTCCCCTTTTCCTATTGGCCTCCGTTGCTTTAAGGTATCTGCTTTAGTTATTCTGCGTTAAGGGCAACAAATGCTAGCTAGTTTTTTAGGTGTCTTACCTATCCTCATCCCTCCCTTGTGTGCTCTCGCTTTTATCATGTGCTCATAGTCCAATCCCCTTGTTGTGTTTGCCCTTGATCTAATGTCCACATATGAGGGAGAACATACGATTTTTGGTCTTTTGGGCCAGACTAACCTCACTCAGAATGATGTTCTCCAGTTCCATCCATTTACCAGCGAATGATAACATTTCGTTCTTCTTCATGGCTGCATAGAATTCCATTGTGTATAGATACCACATTTTCTTAATCCATTCGTCAGTGCTGGGGCATCTTGGCTGTTTCCATAACTTGGCTATTGTGAATAGTGCTGCAATAAACATGGGTGTGCAGGTGCCTCTGGAGTAACAGTCTTTTGGGTATATCCCCAAGAGTGGTATTGCTGGATCAAATGGTAGATCGATGTCCAGCTTTTTAAGTAGCCTCCAGATTTTTTTCCAGAGTGGTTGTACTAGTCTACATTCCCACCAACAGTGTAAGAGGGTTCCTTTTTCCCCGCATCCTCGCCAACACCTGTTGTTGGTGGTGTTGCTGATGATGGCTATTCTAACAGGGGTGAGGTGGAATCTTAGAGTGGTTTTAATTTGCATTTCCTTTATTGCTAGAGATGGTGAGCATTTTTTCATGTGTTTTCTGGCCATTTGAATTTCTTCTTTTGAGAAAGTTCTGTTTAGTTCACATGCCCATTTCTTTATTGGTTCATTAGTTTTGGGAGAATTTAGTTTTTTAAGTTCCCTGTATATTCTGGTTATCAGTCCTTTGTCTGATGTATACTTGGCAAATATTTTCTCCCACTCTGTGGGTGTATAGAGACCATTTCTTTTGATGAACAGAAGCTTTTTAGTTTTATGAGGTCCCATTTATCTATGCTATCTCTTAGTTGCTGTGCTGCTGGGGTTTCATTGAGAAAGTTCTTACCTATACCTACTAACTCCAGAGTATTTCCTATTCTTTCTTGTATCAACTTAAGAGTTTGGGGTCTGATATTAAGACCCTTGATCCATTTTGAGTTAATCTTGGTATAGGGTGATATACATGGATCTAGTTTCAGTTTTTTGCAGACTGCTAACCAGTTTTCCCAGCAGTTTTTGTTGAAGAGGCTGCTATTTCTCCATCGTATTTTTTTAGTTCCTTTGTCAAAGATAAGTTGCTTATAGTTGTGTGGCTTCATATCTGGATCTTCTATTCTTTTCCACTGGTCTTCATGTCTGTTTTTGTGCCAGTACCATGCTGTTTTTATTGTTATTGCTTTGTAATATAGTTTGAAGTCAGGTATTGTGATACCTCCTGCATTGTTCTTTTGACTGAGTATTGCCTTGGCTATTCGTGGCCTCTTGTGTTTCCATATAAATTTCACAGTAGATTTTTCAATCTGTTTAATGAATGTCATTGGGATTTTGATGGGAATTGCATTAAACATGTAGATTACTTTGGGGAGTATTGACATTTTTACTATGTTGATTCTACCAATCCATGAGCATGGGAAATCTCTCCACTTTCTATAGTCTTCCTCAATCTCTCTCTTCAGAAGTGTATAGTTTTCCTTGTAGAGGTCTTTCACATCTTTTGTTAGGTTTACACCTAGGTATTTGATTTTGTTTGAGGCTATTGTAAATGGAATTGTTTTCATACATTCTTTTTCCGTTTGCTCATTGTTAGTGTATAGAAATGCTAATGATTTTTCTATGTTGATTTTATATCCTGCTACCTTGCTATAGCTATTGATGATGTCTAGAAGCTTCTGAGTAGAGTTTTTTGGGTCTTTAAGGTATAGGATCATGTCATCTGCAAATAGGGATATTTTGACAGTTCTTTACCTATTTGTATTCCTTTTATTCCTTCTTCTTGCCTAATTGCTCTGGCTAGGAATTCCAGTACTATGTTGAATAGGAGTGGAGATAGTGGGCATCCTTGTCTGGTTCCTGATTTTAGAGGGAATGGTTTTAATTTTTCTCCGTTAAGTATAATGCTGGCTGTAGGTTTGTCATATATAGCTTTTATAATGTTGAGGAACTTTCCTTCTATTCCTAGTTTTCTTAGAGCTTTTATCATGAAATGATGTTGGATCTTATCAAAAGCTTTTTCTGCATCTATTGAGATGATCAAGTGGTTTTTGTCTTTGCTTCTGTTAATGTGGTTTATTACGTTTATTGATTTTTGTATGTTGAACCACCCCTGCATCCCTGGGATGAAGCCTACCTGGTCGTGGTGAATAATCTTTTTGATGTGTTGCTGAATTCGGTTTGCCATTATTTTGTTGAGGATTTTTGCATCAATGTTCATTAAGGAGATTGGCCTATAGTTCTCCTTTTTGGAGGTGTCTTTGCCTGGTTTTGGGATAAGTGTAATACGGGCTTCATAAAATGTGTTTGGCAGTTTTCCTTCCCTTTCTATTTCATGGAACAGTTTAAGGAGGGTTGGTATCAGTTCTTCTTTAAAGGTCTGATAGAATTCATCAGAGAATCCATCAGGTCCTGGACTTTTCTTTTTGGGGAGACTCTTGATTGCTGCTTCAATTTCATTTTGTGTTATAAGTCTATTCAGGTCATTAATTTCCTCTTGGTTCAGTTTTGGATGATCACATGTATCTAGAAATCTGTCCATTTCTTTTAGATTTTCAAATTTATTTGAATATAGGTTCTCAAAGTAGTCTCTGATGATTTCCTGGACTTCCATGGTGTTTGTTGTTATCTCCCCTTTTGCATTCCTGATTCTACTAATTTGGGTTTTTTCTCTCCTCATTTTAGTCAGGTTTGCCAGGGGTCTATCAATCTTGTTTATTTTTTCAAAGAACCAACTTTTTGTTTCATTAATTCTTTGTATGGTTTTTTTGGTTTCTATTTCATTGATTTCAGCTCTTATTTTTATTATTTCTCTCCTTCTATTTGTTTTGGGATTTGCTTGTTCTTGTTTTTCTAGGAGTTTGAGATGTATCATTAAGTCATTGATTTGGGATCTTTCAATCTTTTTAATATATGCACTCATGGCTATAAACTTTCCTCTCAAGACTGCCTTAGCTGTGTCCCATAGGTTCCGGTAGGTTGTGTTTTCATTTTCATTGACTTCCAGGAACATTTTAATTTCCTCTTTTATTGCATCGATGATCCACTCTTCATTAAGTAATGAGTTATTTAGTTTCCAGCTGTTTGCATGTTTTTTGTCTTTACTTTTGTTGTTGAGTTCTACTTTTACTGCATTGTGGTCAGATAGTATGCACAGTATTATTTCTATTTTCTTATATTTGCTGAGGCTTGCTTTGTGCCCTAGGATATGATCTATTTTGGAGAAGGTTCCATGGGCTGCTGAGAAGAATGTATATTGTGTAGAGGTTGGATGAAATGTTCTGTAGACATCTACTAGGTCCACTTGATCTATAGCATATTTTAGATCTTGGATTTCTTTATTGAGTTTTTGTTTGGATCACCTGTCTATTGATGATAATGGAGTGTTAAAGTCTCCCACAACCACTGTGTTGGCGTTTATATATGCTTTTAGGTCTTTCATGGTATGTTTGATGAAATTGGGTGCGTTGACATTGGGTGCGTACAGATTGATGATTATTATTTCCTTTTGGTCTATTTCCCCTTTTATTAGTATGGAATGTCCTTCTTTATCTCGTTTGATCAATGTAGGCTTGAAGTCTACTTTGTCAGAGATAAGTATTGCTACTCCTGCTTGTTTTCGGGGGCCATTGGCTTGGTAAATCTTCTTCCAGCCTTTCATCCTAAGCATATGCTTATTTCTGTCAGTGAGATGAGTCTCCTGTAAGCAACAAATTGTTGGATCTTCTTTTTTAATCCATTTTTCAAATGGTGTCTTTTGATGGGTGAATTAAGTCCATTAACATTAAGTGTTAGTACTGATAGGTATGTGGTGATTCCTGCCATTTAGTTGTCTTAGTTATTTGAAGGTTTGATTGTGTGTACCTAACTTGATGTTACTCTCTACTGTCTTGCTTTTTCTTCCTGTGGTTTGGTGCTGCCTGCCTTTTCATGGTTAAGTTGGGTGTCACTTTCTGTGTGCAGGATCCCTTGCAGAATCTTTCGTAATGGTGGCTTTGTGGTCACATATTGTTTTAGTTTCCGCTTATCATGGAAGACTTTTATTGCTCCATGTATTTTGAATGATAGCTTTGCTGGGTAGAGTATCCTGGGGTTGAAGTTATTTTCATTCAGTGCCCGGAAGATCTCACCCCACGCTCTTCTTGCTTTTAATGTTTCTGTTGAGAAGTCTGCTGTGATTTCGATGGGTTTACCTTTGTATGTTACTTGTTTTTTCTCTCTTACAGCCTTCAATATTCTTTCCTTAGTTTCTGAACTTGTTCTTTTAATGATGATATGTCGTGGAGTAGTTCTATTTTGATCTGGTCTGTTTGGTGTCCTGGAGGCCTCTTGCATTTGTATGGGAATATCTTTCTCTAGATTTGGGAAATTTTCCGTTATTATTTTGTTAAATATATTTCGCATTCCTTTCGCTTGCACCTCTTCTCCTTCTTCGATGCCCATGACTCTGAAGTTTGGTCTTTTGATGGAGTCAGTGCGTTCTTGCATTTTCTTTTCACAGGTCTTGAGTTGTTTAATTAATAGTTCTTCAGTTTTTCCTTTAATTACCATTTCATCTTCAAGTTCTGAGATTCTGTCTTCTGTTTGTTCTATTCTGCTGGATTGGCCTTCCATTTTGTTTTGCAGTTCTGTTTCGTTCTTTTTTCTGAGGTTTTCCATATCCTGGCTGTTTTCTTCTTTATTGTTGTCTATTTTTGTCCTGAGTTCATTTATCCATTTATTCATTGTGTTCTCTCTTTCACTTTGGTGTTTATACAGTGCTTCTATGGTTTCCTTTATTTCTTCTTTTGCTTTTTCAAATTCTCTATTTTTATTGTCTTGGAATTTCTTGAGTGTCTCCTGTACATTTTGGTTGACCCTATCCAGTATCATCTCTATAAAATTCTCATTGAGTACTTGTAGTATGTCTTCTTTTAAATTATTCTTGTGGGCTTCATTGGGTCCTTTGGCATAGTTTATCTTCATTTTGTTGGAGTCTGGATCTGAGTTTCTGTTCTCTTCATTCCCCTCTGGTTCCTGTACTAATTTTTTGCTGTGGGGAAACTGGTTTCCCTGTTTTTTCTGTCTTCCCGTCATTGTCCTTGGTGTTGTTACTGTCCCTGTATTGTGTGTAATTAAGTATTTTCTAGCTTGTAATAATAACAATGGTAATATTGAGAATGGAAGAGTGAGCTGAGATGGAAAGCAAGAAGTTAAAGGAAAGGGGAAAACAAATATACAGACAAGAGGGAGAAAGCAGAACAAGGTATCAGACAAGAGAGTTTCAAAGGTATAAACAGGGAGTGTTAGTGTACTAATCGACAGTAAGCTGAACAGACAATAGAGAGACAGAGAGAGGATTGAAAATCAAAGATAAAAAAATAAAAAATAAGTATATGAAAGTAATATCTATATATAAAAATGAATTAAAATAAAATGGAAAATAGAAAATTAAAAAAAAAACCCAAAAAACTTCCAAGTTTATATGCAATGCAATTTCAGTCTTAATAATTTGGATGTCCGTCTCAATCTCCAGTCCTGGAGTTGGTGCCTCAGATGTTGTTCTGTAGTTGTCTCATCAAAGGGGATGCATAAAGTAGAACAAAACTACACACTCACACACACACACACACACACACACACACACACAAAAGCCCCACCAAGTGTCCCCAGTTCAAATGCAATACAGTTTCAGTAAGTTTTTCGGCTTGCAGGTGTAATTCGGTTGTTCTCTCATCAAAGGTAGGGAGAAAGAGAAAAAAAAGCATCTGGAGGCAGTTCTGAGAGTGGTATCTGCAACTGTGGCTTGCCTGCCTGCTGCTCTCAGCCTGTAGCCGGCAGCGTTATTTATGCAGATCTCTGGGGTGAGCTAGCACTCACCTGGTCCCACAGGCTTTGTTTGCTCAGAGTTCTCCTGTGCGGGAGCCTCTGCTACAGGCTTTCCCCTTTCCCAGCACTGGGAAAGGTGACACTGCTCTGCGTTGTCAGGCCTGCGTGTTTATTTACAGTTCATGTGGGAGGTGGGTCTTCCCCCCTCTCCTCTGAAGTTTTCCTCCCACTGCCACTTTCAGCAGCTTTCCTGCTCCTGCTTACTGGGTGGTGCTGCTGCTCCTGCCGGCCGCCATGTTTGTTTACAGTTCATGTGGGAAGTGGTTCTTCCCTCCTCTCACCAGCTTCCCCGCTCCTGGTTGCTGGGCACGCACCCCGCTCCCGCCAGAGGCTCTCCAGCCCGCCCGGCTTGTTTATTTACAGTCCCGGGAAGGATTCCCTTCCCCCAATCTTCAGCGCTCAGGGCGCCCCACCCTCTTTCCAGCGTGTCTTAACTGTTCTTATTGCTTATTACTCAGTTTCTCTTTTTTTCCCGGGTGGAGGTCAGTCTGTCCAGGGGGCTATGCTGCTCTGGCCCAGGCTTGTCTGTGGGGCTACCGCGGTACCGGAAAGCTCACCTGGTCCGCGTCTTCCCATGCTGTATGTGCGCCGGCCACTGGCGGCCCCGGGGGCCCTCCTCGTTTCTCCGTTTAACGTGAAGTGGAGATTCTCTGCACCGGCTGGAGATGTGGAGTGGTCAAAGTTATGCCTTTTCTCAGTGATTATGCCTGCAAAGTGTGTCTCCAGCGTCTCTCCAAGATTTCACTATAGGAGGGTCGCTTTCTGCTTCCTGCCTCTAGCCGCCATCTTGGAGTCTCTCTGTTTGTTTCTATTTCATTGATTTTTGACCTTATTTTTATTATTTCTCTCCTTTTGTTTGTTTTGGGATTTGCTTGTTCTTGTTTTTCTAGGATGTAGCATAAGGACATTGATTTTAGATCTTTCTGTCCTTTTAATATATGATTCATGGCAGTCCTCTTAGGACTGCCTTAGCTGTGTCTCATAGGTTCTGGTAGGTCGTTTTTTTCATTATCATCAACTTCCAGGAACCTTTTAATTTCCTCTTTTATTTCATCAATGACCCATTGTTCATTGAGCAATGGGTTGTTCAGCTTCCAACTATTTGCAAGTTTTTTACTATTGTTTTTGTTGTTGAATTCTAGTTTTAATGCACTGTGGTCAGATAGAATGCATGGGATTATTTCTATTTTCTTATATTTCCTGAGGCTTGCTCTGTGCTCTAAGATATGAACAATTTGGAGAAAGTTCTATGGGCTGCTGAGAAGAATGTATATTGTGCAGAAGTTGGATGAAATATTCTGTAGACATCAGCTAAGTCCATTTGATCTATGCTATGATATAGTTCCAGAATGTCTTTATTCATTTTTTGTTTGGATGACCTATCTATTGGTGATGGGGGAGGTATTAAAGTCTCCCACTACCACTGTGTTGGAGTCTATATATGTTTTTAGATCCTTCAGATTGTTTTTGATGAAATTGGGTGCATTGACATTGGGTTCATATAGGTTGATAATTGTTATTTCCTTTTGGTGTATTTCACCTTTTATTAGTATGGAGTGTCCTTCTTTATCTCCTTTGATCAATGTATGTTTGAAGTCTACTTTGTCCAAGATAAGTATTGCTACTCTTGCCTGTTTTGCGGGGCCATTGGCTTGGTAAATCTTCTTCCAGCCTTTTACATTAAGCCATGAGATGGGTCTCCTGTAAGCAACAGATTCTTCAATCTTCCTTTTTAATCCAGTTTGCCAAACATTGTCTTTAGATGGGAGAGTTAAGTCCATTAACATTCAGTGTTGGTATTGATACATATGTGGTGATTCCTGTCATTTAGTTGTTTTTGTTGTTTAAGGGTTTGATTGTGTGCAGCTGAATCAATATTAGTCTCTACTTTCTTACCTTTTCTTCTTCTGTGCTTTGGCCCTGCCTGTCCTTTCATGGTTTTGTTTGCTTTCATTTTCTGTGTGCAGGATTCCTTGAAGAATCTTTCATAGTAGTGACTTGGTGGTCCTATATTGTTTTAGTTTCTGCTTATCATGGAAGTCTTTTATTGCTCCATCTATTTTGAATGATAGTTTTGCTGGGTAGAGTATCCTAGGGTTGAAGTTATTTTCATTCAATGCCCAGAATACTCCATGCTCTTCTTGCTTTAAATGTTTCCATTGAGAAATCTGCAGTGATTTTGATGGGTTTACCTTTGTACGTTATTTGTTTTTTCTCTCTTTCAGCATTCATTATTCTTTATTCTCTGTGGTTGTTGTTTTAATGATAACATATCATGGGATAATTGTATTGGTCAGGTCTGTTTGGTGTCCTGGAGGCTTCCTGTACCTGAATGGGCATAGTTTTCTCTAGATTTGTGAAATTTTCTGCTATTATTTTGTTGACTATATTATGAATTCCTTTTTTTCTTGTACTTCTCCTTCTTCAACGCCCTTGATTCTCAGGTTTGCTCTTTTGATGGAGTTGGTGAGTTCTTGCATATCCCTTTCACAAGTCTTGAGTTGTTTGACTAATAGCTCTTCAGTTTTTCCTTTAATTTCCATTTCATCTTCAAGTTCTGAGATTCTGTCTTCTGCTTGTTCTAGTCTGCTGGAGTGGCCTTCCATTGTGTTTTGTATTTTTGTTTGATTCTTTTTTCTGAGGTTTTCCATATCATGGAGCACTTCTTCTTTAAATATGTCAATTTTCATCCTTCTTCATTAATCTATCTATTTATTGTGTTCTTTGTTTCACTTTGGTGTTTATTTAGGGCTCCTATGAGTTCATTTGTTTTTGTGTCTTCTAATATTCTTTATTTTTGTTGTTTTGGAGTTTCTTGAGTGCCTCTTGTACCATTTGGTTGACCATGTCTAGTAACATCTCCATGACATTCTCAATGATTACTTGCAGGATTTCTTCTTTCAGAGGCTTTGTTGGTTTCCTTAGCATAGTTTATCTTTCTTTTGTTGGAGTCTGGAACTGGGTATCCATTTTCTTCATTTCCCTCTGAAACCTGTATTAGTTTATTTTTAGGGAGAGAATGGTTTCCATCCCTTTTTCATCTTCCCATCACTTCACTTGATACTGTGTAACTTTGTTTTTGATAGGCTATTCGTGGTTTCAGTCACCTGTTTACTTTCCCTTGGTTTAATTTTATTCTGTGGGTGTGTTAGGTTTTAGGTTAGTGGATGTTTGCTGTTTCTGTCCCTGGTCTGTGTGTGATTTAGTATTAGCTAACTTCCAATAGTAAAATTAACAAAACAAAGAAAGAAAACCAAATAAATCAACAGGGAAATCTGGTGGACAAACAAATTGGAAACAAAACAAACAAACACATAAAAAAATTCCAGGTTCAGGAACAACAGAATTTCAGTCTTAGTAGTTCTGGTGTTACTCCTTCAGCATCCATTCCTGGTGTTGGTATTTAAGCAGAAGCTCTGTCTTAGTCTCACCTGGTGGTTGGGGAGACTTGCCAGTTTTTTTACCTATCTTTCAGAGGCAGCTGCTTAGTCAGTTCCCCCCTCAGTGAGGTGTGGTTGGTCCTCAGGTTCCAGAGAATAGCTCTGTGGCCCACTAGCCATCCTGCTTTGGAGTTGGGTTTTCTCTGTGTTGGTTTATTGGAGGTTTTTTCTTTGCCTTGTCCCCTTTCTCTGGGACAAGGTCAGAGATCCATCAGCCAGCTCCCTGTTGTCAGTGTGTTATGCTGGTTTGCTGATTGTTTTTCAATTTTGCAACATCATTTGACTTTGGATGTTGCTCACCAGTTCAGGAGATGAGCTTTGTGGACTGCTACCTGCCCTATTTCAGGCAGCAGCTTATCACCTGCCTGCTGTTGGCTCTTCTGCCTTTCCAGTCTTTGTTTACTGAAAGTTCACATGGAGATCAGCTCCTTGCCTCTTCTCAGGTGTGCTTTCCACACCCTTCCCCCTTTGCTGTATGTTCCTTTTCAGTTCCTTGTTTATTATTCAGGTTTTTTTTGCAGGGCGGGGGGTTGCTTTGTCCAGGGGGCTATGCTGATTTATCCCAGGGGTGGCTGGGGGAATACCATGTGCCACTTATCTGCTCACCTGTTGGTCTGCTGAATGTCTCCCAAGCAGGTTTGTAGCAGTGTCTGGTGGCATGGGAGCCCTCCTGTTTTGTCAGTGTAATGGTGTAGAGAAGCTTTGTATGGGCTGGGGGATCAGGGTGTCGAAGTTTTGATTCTTCTTGGTGCTTTTTTTCTGCCAAGTGTGGCTCCAGCATCTCAGCAAAAGTTTTGATTTACAGAGCTCATGCTGTCAGCTAATGCACTCTTGTTGCCATCTTAGATCCTCCTTGATTTTAAACAGACTGTGACCACTCCTTTTTTTTCCCCTAAGCCCCATTTTTTTCATTCATAGAGATAATTGTGCTATCATCTTCTGGAGATTTTGTGTTTCAAATTGTGGGCATAAATCACAGTGTCTAAACTTTTCTCATTATTGTTCACTATTGAGTCACTTTGCTTTTCCTAGTAGTATTGTCAGCTGATGGTAATTAGATCCCTACCATCTACCAAAATTCATTGCTATATTTTTTCTCATTCACTTTTTCCTTATACATTTATGTCTTTAAAAAAAAAGGACAAATAAACCCTTTATTGTTGTCTTAAAGGAAATTTCAGAAGAGAGAAAGTAAGTGTACTGGTTTAAAAGTGCTATCTCAATCCAGAAATTTGGATCCTCATTCAGTAAATGTTATTTATTTACTTATTTATTGGTAGTACTGGTGCTTGAACTCAGGACCTTGTGCTTGAACAAACATTTCCTATTGCTGGGTTAGGCACTATTATATAAATACCATGTGAAAGTTTATACTTCAATGCAGTATTTGATGTCCAAATAACTTTCTCAGCATTACATTCAAGGTCCTTCTTCATGTGGCTTCACCTCAAGGAATTATGCTATCACCTTATCCCAAATGTCCATGGAAGTTGGGTCAGTAGTCACACCAACCCCTCCTACAACATCTTAACTTCTGGCTCTGAGCCTGTTTCTCTTCCCAGAATTTCCTCTCCACAAAACCATCTCTAGTTATTTCTGTTAAGCTTCAGCCCAAGGCCAGTTTGCTCTTGGCACATCTTAGATGTAATTTACAAATGTCTATAGCCATTCAAGCCAACACTAGATTATATTCTATCTAAAAATTATACCTGGCATTTATTTTCATTTGGGCATCTCATGAGCCAAACTTGCACAGATCCAGTCATTTTAGTCTCTCATAAAATTTAACTTCACTTTTAAGTAAATATGTTGACTTAATTTAGTTTGACCTTTAGGAGTTAGTCTCTCAAGAAGGCTCAGGTCCAATGCCAGAACTCAGTAACAGTTAAAATTTTAATTTCATTTTCTAGAGTTATCCATTCACAAATAATATATACATATTTATTTGCCATTTAACCTACTTGAAATTCAAACCACCAGCAAAATACTAAGTGGCCTTTGTACAGCGGTTTTCCTGGCAGCATTATTTGTAACAGCAATTGAAATGTCCACTAATTCAGAACTGGTTAAGAAAAAAATCTGTGGTTAATTTACCCATGAAGTGTTACACAGCCAAAATAACTAAATAGGATAATAATATGTGAATACAGCTTGACCACCAAAATGTATTTTTAAGCTAAAAAAGAAGAAAATAAAGAACTATGTTCCTAGAACACTGCTTTATGTAAGAATTTGGATTTGCATGGATATGTGTACATGCATACTTATTTTTACAGAAACAGTGGAAAGATAATGTCAAAACTAATAAAAATGCCTGAGGATAAGGTGACCTGATGAATGAAAGGAAGGTGCTTATGAGACTTCAGTGAATGTAGTTTTCTTTTTGGAACCCAGTAGAAGTTTTCAAATTTTTTTTTAAAGTCCAAAAGAAGGAAAAAAGCAATCTCTAAAAATCTTGAAAGAAAAAAACAAACAAATAAACAAAGAAAACCAAATCCAAGTTTATGTCAAGTTGAATTAACACACAGAAAAGAATTATTTAGAGGGAATTTAAGTAAATTATCCCAGTTGTACACCCAAAGTGAGATTTATTTCATGGACAAAGAATCACATTACATCATAAACTGTATTCAGTTTATTCTGGTAATAATAATACTCATATTATAATTTTCAAATTCATAAAAAATGGTATGATACAAAGCAAGTGAGTAATTTATTTAAGACCTTTATGAACCAAAATTTTCAATAGAAAAGAAAAACATGGCTGGGCATGGATGGTAGCTCACACCTGTAATCCTAGCTCACACCTGTAATCCTAGCTACTTGGGAGGCAGATATCAGGAAGATAGTGGTTTAAGGCCAGCCAGGCAAAAAGTTAGTGAGACCTCATTTCAACAAAAGAAGGCAGCCATAGTGGTTCATGTCTGTAATCCCAGCTATATAGGTGGTATATGTAGGAAGATTGAGGTCCAGACTGACTTGGGCAAAAACACTGTGATCTTATCTGAAAAACAGTGAAAGGAAAAAGGTCTAGGGGTATGAATCAAGCAGTTTCAAACCCCAGTACCATCACCAAAAAAAAAAAAAAAAAGACACAAAAAAGTCAAAGAAAGTAAGTAAAAAATTTGAAATAGAAATAGCAATGTGGCTGGAATTCCAAGAGGCGGCTAGAGGTAGGAAGCAGAAAGCGACCCTCCTATAGTGAAATCTTGGAGAGACGCTGGAGACACACTTTGCAGGCATAATCACCGAGAAAAGGCATAACTTTGACTCCTCCACATCTCCAGCCGGCGCAGAGAATCTCCACGTTAAATGGAGAAATGAGGAGGGCCTTCGGGGCCGCCACTGGCCGGCGCACATAGGGCTTGGGAAGACGCGGACCAGGTGAGCTTCGCGGTACCATGGTAGCCCCACAGACAAGCCTGGGCCAGAGCAGCATAGCCCCCTGGACAGACTGACCTCCACCCGGGAAAAAAAGAGAAACTGAGTACTAAGCAATAAGAACAGTTAAGACACGCTGGAAAGAGGGTGGGGCACCCTGAGCGCTGAAGATTGGGGGAAGGGACTCCTTCCTGGGACTGTAAATAAACGAGCCGGGTGGGCCGGAGAGGCTCTGGCGGGAGCGGGGCGCGCCCAGCAACCAGGAGTGGGGAAGCTTGTGAGAGGAGGGAAGACCCACTTCTCACGTGAACTGTAAATAAACACGCAGGCCTGACAACGCCGGGCAGTGGCACCTTTCCCAGTGCTTGGAAAGGGAAAAGCCTGTAGCAGAGGCCCCCCGCACAGGAGAACTCTGAGCAAACAAAGCCTGTGGGACCAGGTGAGTGCTAGCTCACCCCAGAGATCTGCATAAATAACACCGCCAGCTACAGGCTGAGAGCAGCAGGCAGGCAAGCCACAGTTGCAGATACCACTCTCAGAACTGCCTCCAGACGCTTTTTTTTCTTTTTCTCCCTACCTTTGATGAGAGAACAACCGGATTACACCTGCAAGCTGAAAAACTTACTGAAACTGTATTGCATTTGAACTGGGGACACTTGGTGGGGCTTATTTTTTTTATCTTCTGTGTGTGTGTGAGTGTAGTTTTGTTCTACTTTATGCATCCCCTTTGATGAGACAACTACAGAACAACATCTGAGGCACCAACTCCAGGACTGGAGATTGAGACGGACATCCAAATTATTAAGACTGAAATTGCATTGCATATAAACTTGGAAGTTTTTTGGTTTTTTTTTTTTTTAATATTCTATTTTCCATTTTATTTTAATTCATTTTTATATATAGATATTACTTTCATATACTTATTTTTTATTTTTTTATCTTTGATTTTCAATCCTCTCTCTGTCTCTCTATTGTCTGTTCAGCTTACTGTCGATTAGTACACTAACACTCCCTGTTTATACCTTTGAAACTCTCTTGTCTGATACCTTGTTCTGCTTTCTCCCTCTTGTCTGTATATTTGTTTTCCCCTTTCCTTTAACTTCTTGCTTTCCATCTCAGCTCACTCTTCCATTCTCAATATTACCATTGTTATTATTACAAGCTAGAAAATACTTAATTACACACAGTACAGGGACAGTAACAACACCAAGGACAATGACGGGAAGACAGAAAAAACAGGGAAACCAGTTTCCCCACAGCAAAAAATTAGTACAGGAACCAGAGGGGAATGAAGAGAACAGAAACTCAGATCCAGACTCCAACAAAATGAAGATAAACTATGCCAAAGGACCCAATGAAGCCCACAAGAATAATTTAAAAGAAGACATACTACAAGTACTCAATGAGAATTTTATAGAGATGATACTGGATAGGGTCAACCAAAATGTACAGGAGACACTCAAGAAATTCCAAGACAATAAAAATAGAGAATTTGAAAAAGCAAAAGAAGAAATAAAGGAAACCATAGAAGCACTGTATAAACACCAAAGTGAAAGAGAGAACACAATGAATAAATGGATAAATGAACTCAGGACAAAAATAGACAACAATAAAGAAGAAAACAGCCAGGATATGGAAAACCTCAGAAAAAAGAACGAAACAGAACTGCAAAACAAAATGGAAGGCCAATCCAGCAGAATAGAACAAACAGAAGACAGAATCTCAGAACTTGAAGATGAAATGGTAATTAAAGGAAAAACTGAAGAACTATTAATTAAACAACTCAAGACCTGTGAAAAGAAAATGCAAGAACTCACTGACTCCATCAAAAGACCAAACTTCAGAGTCATGGGCATCGAAGAAGGAGAAGAGGTGCAAGCAAAGGGAATGCATAATATATTCAACAAAATAATAACGGAAAATTTCCCAAATCTAGAGAAAGATATTCCCATACAAATGCAAGAGGCCTCCAGGACACCAAACAGACCAGATCAAAATAGAACTACTCCACGACATATCATCATTAAAAGAACAAGTTCAGAAACTAAGGAAAGAATATTGAAGGCTGTAAGAGAGAAAAAACAAGTAACATACAAAGGTAAACCCATCGAAATCACAGCAGACTTCTCAACAGAAACATTAAAAGCAAGAAGAGCGTGGGGTGAGATCTTCCGGGCACTGAATGAAAATAACTTCAACCCCAGGATACTCTACCCAGCAAAGCTATCATTCAAAATACATGGAGCAATAAAAGTCTTCCATGATAAGCAGAAACTAAAACAATATGTGACCACAAAGCCACCATTACGAAAGATTCTGCAAGGGATCCTGCACACAGAAAGTGACACCCAACTTAACCATGAAAAGGCACGCAGCACCAAACCACAGGATAAGAAAAAGCAAGACAGTAGAGAGTAACATCAAGTTAGGTACACACAATCAAACCTTCAAACAACTAAGATAACTAAATGCCAGGAATCACCACATACCTATCAGTACTAACACTTAATGTTAATGGACTTAATTCACCCATCAAAAGACACCGTTTGACAAAATGGATTAAAAAAGAAGATCCAACAATTTGTTGCTTACAGGAGACTCATCTCACTGACAGAAATAAGCATATGCTTAGGATGAAAGGCTGGAAGAAGATTTACCAAGCCAATGGCCCCCGAAAACAAGCAGGAGTAGCAATACTTATCTCTGACAAAGTAGACTTCAAGCCTACATTGATCAAACGAGATAAAGAAGGACATTCCATACTAATAAAAGGGGAAATAGACCAAAAGGAAATAATAATCATCAATCTGTACGCACCCAATGTCAACGCACCCAATTTCATCAAACATACCATGAAAGACCTAAAAGCATATATAAACGCCAACACAGTGGTTGTGGGAGACTTTAACACTCCATTATCATCAATAGATAGGTCATCCAAACAAAAACTCAATAAAGAAATCCAAGATCTAAAATATGCTATAGATCAAGTGGACCTAGTAGATGTCTACAGAACATTTCATCCAACCTCTCCACAATATACATTCTTCTCAGCAGCCCATGGAACCTTCTCCAAAATAGATCATATCCTAGGGCACAAAGCAAGCCTCAGCAAATATAAGAAAATAGAAATAATACCGTGCATACTATCTGACCACAATGCAGTAAAAGTAGAACTCAACAACAAAAGTAAAGACAAAAAACATGCAAACAGCTGGAAACTAAATAACTCATTACTTAATGAAGAGTGGATCATCGATGCAATAAAAGAGGAAATTAAAATGTTCCTGGAAGTCAATGAAAATGAAAACACAACCTACCGGAACCTATGGGACACAGCTAAGGCAGTCTTGAGAGGAATGTTTATAGCCATGAGTGCATATATTAAAAAGATTGAAAGATCCCAAATCAATGACATAATGATACATCTCAAACTCCTAGAAAAACAAGAACAAGCAAATCCCAAAACAAATAGAAGGAGAGAAATAATAAAAACAAGAGCTGAAATCAACGAAATAGAAACCAAAAAAACCATACAAAGAATTAATGAAACAAAAAGTTGGTTCTTTGAAAAAATAAACAAGATTGATAGACCCCTGGCAAACCTGACTAAAATGAGGAGAGAAAAAACCCAAATTAGTAGAATCAGGAATGCAAAAGGGGAGATAACAACAAATACCATGGAAGTCCAGGAAATCATCAGAGACTACTTTGAGAACCTATATTCAAATAAATTTGAAAATCTAAAAGAAATGGACAGATTTCTAGATACATATGACCATCCAAAACTGAACCAAGAGGAAATTAATGACCTGAATAGACTTATAACACAAAATGAAATTGAAGCAGCAATCAAGAGTCTCCCCAAAAAGAAAAGTCCAGGACCTGATGGATTCTCTGATGAATTCTATCAGACCTTTAAAGAAGAACTGATACCAACCCTCCTTAAACTGTTCCATGAAATAGAAAGGGAAGGAAAACTGCCAAACACATTTTATGAAGCCCGTATTACACTTATCCCAAAACCAGGCAAAGACACCTCCAAAAAGGAGAACTATAGGCCAATCTCCTTAATGAACATTGATGCAAAAATCCTCAACAAAATAATGGCAAACCGAATTCAGCAACACATCAAAAAGATTATTCACCACGACCAGGTAGGCTTCATCCCAGGGATGCAGGGGTGGTTCAACATACAAAAATCAATAAACGTAATAAACCACATTAACAGAAGCAAAGACAAAAACCACTTGATCATCTCAATAGATGCAGAAAAAGCTTTTGATAAGATCCAACATCATTTCATGATAAAAGCTCTAAGAAAACTAGGAATAGAAGGAAAGTTCCTCAACATTATAAAAGCTATATATGACAAACCTACAGCCAGCATTATACTTAACGGAGAAAAATTAAAACCATTCCCTCTAAAATCAGGAACCAGACAAGGATGCCCACTATCTCCACTCCTATTCAACATAGTACTGGAATTCCTAGCCAGAGCAATTAGGCAAGAAGAAGGAATAAAAGGAATACAAATAGGTAAAGAAACTGTCAAAATATCCCTATTTGCAGACGACATGATCCTATACCTTAAAGACCCAAAAAACTCTACTCAGAAGCTTCTAGACATCATCAATAGCTATAGCAAGGTAGCTGGATATAAAATCAACATAGAAAAATCATTAGCATTTCTATACACTAACAATGAGCAAACGGAAAAAGAATGTATGAAAACAATTCCATTTACAATAGCCTCGAACAAAATCAAATACATAGGTGTAAACATAACAAAAGATGTGAAAGACCTCTACAAGGAAAACTATACACTTCTGAAGAGAGAGATTGAGGAAGACTATAGAAAGTGGAGAGATCTCCCATGCTCATGGATTGGTAGAATCAACATAGTAAAAATGTCAATACTCCCCAAAGTAATCTACATGTTTAATGCAATTCCCATCAAAATTCCAATGACATTCATTAAAGAGATTGAAAAATCTACTGTGAAATTTATATGGAAACACAAGAGGCCACGAATAGCCAAGGCAATACTCAGTCAAAAGAACAATGCAGGAGGTATCACAATACCTGACTTCAAATTATATTACAAAGCAATAACAATAAAAACAGCATGGTACTGGCACAAAAACAGATATGAAGACCAGTGGAACAGAATAGAGGATCCAGATATGAAGCCACACAACTATGAGCAACTTATCTTTGACAAAGGAACTAAAAATATACGATGGAGAAATAGCAGCCTCTTCAACAAAAACTGCTGGGAAAACTGGTTAGCAGTCTGCAAAAAACTGAAACTAGATCCATGTATATCACCCTATACCAAGATTAACTCAAAATGGATCAAGGATCTTAATATCAGACCCCAAACTCTTAAGTTGATACAAGAAAGAATAGGAAATACTCTGGAGTTAGTAGGTATAGGTAAGAACTTTCTCAATGAAACCCCAGCAGCACAGCAACTAAGAGATAGCATAGATAAATGGGACCTCATAAAACTAAAAAGCTTCTGTTCATCAAAAGAAATGGTCTCTAACCTGAAGAGAACACCCACAGAGTGGGAGAAAATATTTACCACCTACACATCAGACAAAGGACTGATAACCAGAATATACAGGGAACTTAAAAAACTAAATTCTCCCAAAACTAATGAACCAATAAAGAAATGGGCATGTGAACTAAACAGAACTTTCTCAAAAGAAGAAATTCAAATGGCCAGAAAACACATGAAAAAATGCTCACCATCTCTAGCAATAAAGGAAATGCAAATTAAAACCACGCTAAGATTCCACCTCACCCCTGTTAGAATAGCCATCATCAGCAACACCACCAACAACAGGTGTTGGCGAGGATGCGGGGAAAAAGGAACCCTCTTACACTGTTGGTGGGAATGTAGACTAGTACAACCACTCTGGAAAAAAATCTGGAGGCTACTTAAAAAGCTGGACATCGATCTACCATTTGATCCAGCAATACCACTCTTGGGGATATACCCAAAAGACTGTTACTCCAGAGGCACCTGCACACCCATGTTTATTGCAGCACTATTCACAATAGCCAAGTTATGGAAACAGCCAAGATGCCCCAGCACTGACGAATGGATTAAGAAAATGTGGTGTCTATACACAATGGAATTCTATGCAGCCATGAAGAAGAACGAAATGTTATCATTCGCTGGTAAATGGATGGAACTGGAGAACATCATTCTGAGTGAGGTTAGTCTGGCCCAAAAGACCAAAAATCGTATGTTCTCCCTCATATGTGGACATTAGATCAAGGGCAAACACAACAAGGGGATTGGACTATGAGCACATGATAAAAGCGAGAGCACACAAGGGAGGGGTGAGGATAGGTAAGACACCTAAAAAACTAGCTAGCATTTGTTGCCCTTAACGCAGAGAAACTAAAGCAGATACCTTAAAGCAACTGAGGCCAATAGGGAAAGGGGAACAGGTACTAGAGAAAAGGTGAGATCAAAAAGAATTAACCTAGAAGGTAACACCCACGCACAGGAAATCAATGTGAGTCAATGCCCTGTATAGCTATCCTTATCTCAACCAGCAAAACTCCTTGTTCCTTCCTATTATTGCTGATACTCTCTCTACAACAAAATTAGAGATAAGGGCAAAATAGTTTCTGCTGGGTATTGGGGGGGGGCGGGAGGGGGTGGAGTGGGTGGTAAGGGAGGGGGTGGGGGCAGGGGGGAGAAATGAACCAAGCCTTGTATGCACATATGAATAATAAAAGAAAAATGAAAAATAAAATAAAATAAAATATCAAAAAAAAAAAGAAATAGCAATGTGAACTTATAATTTAATTTTTCTTATATGCATATTTCCTGACTTTCTCCACTAAAAAAAAATCAGAGAAGCAGTGGCAACCCTGTAGGAATGGTTTCTAATGTCATTTTCATTAAACGGAGACAGGACTCCTTGAAACAACTAGCTCAGTTCCAGGCCTGAGGTAGGAACTGTGCAAAATCACCCTGAGATATCTTATGGCAGAAAGGAAAAAAGTTTACAAAGATTAATGGTAACATTCCAAGAGAACACTGAAACAACTAAAAGGGACTCTTCCTGTCTTGGGATGAAACAATCTGAGGGTTAAAAATGTAGTCACTGCAACTGGTTAAATATAAGAAGATCCACCAATTCTTATTCACACCAAAATATCAAACACTGCTCACAGGACAACATGGGAAGTTACTGGGCACAAATCATTACTCTGAAAAGTGATCATTAAAGAGAAAGAATTAAAATTTCATCTTATCTTTTCTGTACCAGATATAGTCCCTTTGGTATAATGTTAACTTGTAATGTATGAATTTGTTTGAGCATAGTATATAAAATTAAATTTTTGGTGTGCTCTGAGTGTGAGTGCCCCCTACCAAATTCACAAGTTGGAATCCTAACCTTCAAGGTGATGACATTAAGAGGTAAGGCCTTGGGACAGTGATTAGATTGTGAGGGCAGAGCCATCATGACTGGGGTTAGAGCTGCCTTGTTCCTTACACCATGCAGGGACAGAGTAAGAAGGTGCATCCTGTGAACCAGAAGTAGGCCCTCCTCAGACTCTGAATCCAGGAACACCTTAGTTTGGACTTCCTAGCCTCCAGAACTTGAGAAAGTTCTCCAGAACTGTGAGAAATAAAATTCTGTTGTTTACAAGCACCTTAGTTTATGACAGTTTTCTTATATGGTTAAATCAACTAGGACAATCATCAAAATGAAAAATGAGCAAAACAAACATTTTCATGAGGTAAATATGTTACACCTACCAAATAACCTACTGGGTGGAATGTCATAACTGCATCCTGGAGGACTGTGGTCCTTGTGGGGGAAGACACAGAATACTCTCACATCATTTTCTCTAAATTCAGTTCCTCATTCATGCTGCTTTCCAAGTATATGTCATGGTTCTCCTGAGCTTGGAAACTATACATGCTATACTAAATATATATAAATATATGCATATATATATATGAATTCATCTAAAATATAAACAAGTATCATGACTAAAAGAATTCAGCAGCAAATATAAAAGGAAAAACTGTTGAGAAGCAAGAAATAATAGTGTTTTGAAATAAACAAAAGAATGTGTTACTGAAAGACTATAGACCTGAAGAAATTCATGCTGTGCATCCTAAGAGACAAGGCTGTGAATATAAAAGAAACAATAGATCTTAATACTTCACAGCTACCTTCTTCTTTTATTGGGACTGAAGCACTTGCCATGGACTGTGAGACAAGGACAACATTGCTGAGGACAGCAGGATGTCACTTAGATGTATCTGGTCTCTTTGCCATGTACAAGCTGCTTCTTTGTGAAAGGGAAAAACTGATAAAACATCAAAATCCAGATTTTTATGTTAAGCAAATGCAGAAAAATGACAGTCCAGTGATTTATAGGTGCTGGTTTCATTACATTTTATCCTAAGAATGATAATTTTTTTCCAACCTCTTCATAAGTTAAAGGCCAAAGCACCCTAACACCTACACTTCTACCATGTTGTGTGTACTATCAAGGTGAAGTTCATTGTTCAAAATTTTTTATTATGAATCTAATATTTCAAACTATAATATATTTAATGAGCAAAAACAATTGGAAAATGCTGCTTCAAAAAAAACCTGTATAAATATAGGAACAAATCTATAGCTTTCTAACTGAAAACTATAAAAATTTGTTGAAAGAAATTATGTATATATACATATAAATATGTAAATATGTATATATACATATGGGTAAATATGTATATATAAAAATATGTGTATATACATATATTAAAATATATATACATATTTATGTATATATGAAATGGGAAACACTGCTGAGTAGAAAGATTAAACATTTTAATCTACAGATTCAATGAAATTTCAGTCACAAATGCAGAAAGTTTTCACAAAAATTGTAAAGTTGATTATGTAATCTGCATGCAAAAGGAAATGCCCTCCAATCACAAAGGAATGATACAATTGGAAAAACTTTCCCTGGCTTTTAGATTTACTCTAAAATTATCAAGAGAATAAGTAAAACCTTGAGTATAGATAGAAAGGGGAATGTTAACAGAATAGAATCCAAATGTAGTCATAGATTTGATAAAGGAATCAGTGTAACTCAGTGAAGAAAGGACAATCATAAAACCAACTGGATATCTGTATAGAGAAAATTTAGTCAATTCATGTCACATATAACGTGTAAAAATTGTCATAAAATGAATTATAATCCTACATGTACAACCAAAAATACAAAGCTTTCAAAGATCTTAACATAAGGCATGAAACTTTGAAACTACTACAGGAAAAAATAGAGAAAGGTCTGGGAGATAAAGGTCTAGGTAATTATTTTCTGAATAGGACACCAGGAAATAAGAGCAAGAATTGACAAATGAGACTGCATCAAATTAAAAAGTTTCAGCACATCAAAAGAAGCAATTACTAGAATGAAGAGACCACCCACAGAATGGGAGAAAATCTTCACCAGCTATTCAACAGATAAAGAATTAATATCAAGAATATGAAAATAGCTCAAAAAACAGCAAAAGAACAAATAATCCAGTCGATACATGGGCAAATTTATTGAAAAGATAGTTCTCAGAAAAAAATTCAAATGACTAATAAATACAGGAAAAAGTGTTTAACATCCTTTGTCATAAAGAAAATGCAAATCAAAACTATACTAAGATTGCATCTCACCCCAGTCAGATTGGTAATCCTCAAGAAAACAAATAACAAATGCTGACAAGGATGCCAGAAAAAGGAATCCTCATATACTGTTGGTGAGAATGTAAACTAGTGCACCCACTGTGGAAATCAGTATGGAGAGTTCCCAAAACACTAAAGATAGACCTACCTATAAACCTGCCATACCACTCTTGGCCATTTAACTGGAAGAGTGTAAAGTCACATACAAGACATGTACCTGCACACCCATGTTTATTGCAGCTCTGACCACAAATAGCTAAACTGTGGAATCAGCTAAGGTGCCCAACAACCAATGAATGGATAAAGAAAATGTGCATATGTGTGTGTAAAATGGAATATTACTTGGCCATAAAGAAAAATGCAACGATGTCATTCACAGGAAAATGGATGGAACCAAGCTCATCATCATTGAGTGAGATAAGCCAAGATCGTAAAGCCAAACATCACATCCTCGGTGGAGCCTAGACTTAAAATCATGATAATGATGATGACTATAATGGGACATTAATGTGAAAGGGGGAACAGTCTGAAAGAAGATCAAGGGAAGAGTCGGGGGAAAGAAAAGGATAGTGAGGGGAAGAGATTTGAAATATGCTACAGGTATATGATTGAAGACAGCATGGTGAACCCCTCCAAACAATGTTTAAAAATGGGTGGAGGAGGAAGTGGGAATGGCAAAGGGAGGTGGTGAACTTTTTCAAAGTACACTGTATACATGTATAGAATTACCACAATGAAACCCATTCATCAATGTATACTAATTCAAATGATAAACTGTTAAAAATAAAGTCTGGGAATATGCAGTTAAAAACCAACTTTCAGAAGGAAATACAGATGTCTTTGACTTACAGTAAGGTTATATTCTAATATGCCTTTTGTAAACTGAAAATATAGTAAGTCAAAATGCACTAATATGGGGGAGAGGAAGGAGAGATGGCCCAAACAATGTATGCACATATGAATAAATGAATAAACAAAAGAGAAATTTAAAAATTGCACTAATACACCTACCTAACATGGAAATTACTCAGTATCGGCTGTGTTGCCTTGTGATTGCATGGCCGGCTGGGAGCTGTGGCTGGTTGACACTGCCTGGCCTTGTGAGAGCTTATTTTTACTGCATATTACTAGTCTAACAAAAGACCAAAATCAAAAATTTGAAGAACAGCTTTTCCTGAGTTCACATTGCTTTTGCACTACTGCAAGGATGAAAAACTGTAACTTATACATTATGTTGGGAAGTATCTATACAGAAAAAAAAATCTTAGCAAACTGGGGATAGACAAATGTTTCTTATAAAGATCTCTACAAGCTTTAACCATGAAAGAAAAAAGCTAAATTGGAATTAATCAAAATTTATACCTTCTATTCTTTGAAAGACACTGCTAATTTAAAAGGAAGCTACAAACTTCCAGTTTGTAGCTCAGTAAGTAAAGAGCTTGGAGGTTGTCACTACCATCCTCACAATAAGAATCAGCTGAACAAACTGAAAATCAGCAACTCTTCTTTTTTTTTTTTCATTGTTTTATTATTCATATGTGCATACAAGGCTTGGGTCATTTCTCCCCCCTGCCCCCACCCCCTCCCTTACCACCCACTCCGCCCCCTCCCTCTCCCCCCTACCACCTCAATACCCAGCATAAACTATTTTGCCCTTATCTCTAATTTTGTTGAAGAGAGAGTATAGGCAATAATAGGAAGGAACAAGTGTTCCTGGTTGAGATAAGGATAGCTATACAGGGAGTTGACTCACATTAATTTCCTGTACATGTGTGTTGCCTTCTAGGTTAATTCTTTTTGATCTAACCTTTTCTCTAATTCCTGGTCCCCTTTTCCTATTGGCCTCAGTTGCTTTAAGGTATCTGCTTTAGTTTCTCTGCGTTCAGGGCAACAAATGCTAGCTAATTTTTTAGGTGTCTTACCTATCCTCACCCCTCCCTTGTGTGCTCTCGTTTTTATCATGTGCTCAAAGTCCAAGCCCCTTGTTGTGTTTGCATTCTGAGTGAGGTTAGCCTAGCCCAAAAGACCAAAAATCGTATGTTCTCCCTCATATGTGGACATTAGATCAAGGGCAACTCTTCTTATGTCATTAGGTAATTGAAATCACAGAGCAAACTGTTGCTCTGAGAAACCGAGAACCAGACAGGCACAGAGAGAATCAGTTTAGTGGCAGCAGAAACTTCACCGGAGCCAGCAAGTAACAGGAATACCTAAAGGGCCGCAATGGACTAGTTGTTGGAGACAGAGCCTAGATCAGTTTAAGATTAAAACAGGTAAAGTTTCCTAAGGGCACAGCATTAGGTGCCAGCCCCCAAAACGTTTTTGAGTACTTTAATCCAGGAACCTCACTAGGCTGTCACTATTATTGGAGATGTCCCTTCCTGCTTGGAGCAGGAGTAAAGGAAAAGTAACAATTTTGAAATACAGCCTAAGCATTCTATTCTCTTTAAAAAGGCTTGTCCTTGAGTGAGACTATTTTACCACACACAAACCAATGTGTTTTTTACCACAGCCTAACTCCAGGTTCTTCTAGACTCCTACCCCACCTAAGAGGTGGGGAAAGCTGAGTAGGACTTGGGAAGTTGCAGTCCAGAGGCTCAGACTCAGAATGGGAATTTGGAAGTAACTAAAATGTCCCTTTTTAGGTGAATGTTTGCCATGATTGAGGTACATGGATTCAACGAACTATTATTCAGGAATTAAAAGAAGCTATTAATATATGAAAATATGTGGAGGAAACTTGAATGCTTATTGCATATTGAAGAAAGCAGACCAAGTGGTAAGTAAGCCAGGTTCAGAAAGGCAAAGCCTGCATGTTTTTTCTCATATGTGGAAGATAGATCCAAAAGATAAGTGTATATACAAAAAGAAACATATACACATTTATATATAGAAAAGATAATAGTGGAACTATTCTATGGAACTTGGGAGAGCACGAAAAGGAAAAAAGAATGATAGAGTCAACAACATCAAATACATTGCATCTGTGCAAGTTCAGGACATAATGACAGGTACTGAAAGCTGCCAAATAATAGGGGATAGAAGGGAAAAGGGAACGGAGAGTATTAGAGAATGTTGGAGTGACCAAAGTAAAATATATTCAGAGCTGGGATACATCAATAAACCCTTTGAACACTGTCTTTGGAAGTAAAAATGAAAGCCAGGATTGAAATGTGTACGGGGCACAGGGGGACTTAAAGGAGGGGAGAAGGTAAATGGAGATGAAGGTGAGGGAATATGGTTGATGGGTTCAGTATAAATAGATGAAATAGAATGATGAAATGACCTAGAACTGTTTTAAGTGGGGGAAAATGGTGGGGGAAATCTGACTAATATAGAATGTAAGGCTATTTACAATTGTCACAATGAATCCTCCCTGTACAATGAATATATGCTCATTCAAAATGGGGGAAAAAAGCAGTCCAAAATGACAACACACTGTATGATTCCAACTGTACAGGATTCTAGAAGAGACCAGTGGTTTCCAGGCCTGGGGAGAGGAGGCACAGTAGAATAAATGGAGCACAGACCATTTTTAGGTTCAAGAAACTATTCCATAGGATTCTATAATGATGGACATTGACATAATGTTTTGTATAAAAGCCAAATAATGATGGATACATGACATAATTTTTCAAAACTCATAGAATTATACTCCACAAGCATAAACCCTATTTAAACTATGGCCTTTAGTTAATAAGGATGTGTCAATATTGGAAAATTGCAAAAAATTGCAAAAAATGTACCATAGTAATACAAGATTTCACTAATAGGGAAGTGTGTGGAGTGAAGACATTGGGGGTGGAAGAAGATGATTGGGAACTGGGAACGCTCTTTCTGTGCATTATTTCTATGAACCTAAAATTGTTCTAAAGAGTAAAATCTATTGTATTAAAAGGAGCTTTAGACTTGAGAAAATAATATTTCTGATTCATATGCCTGACGAAACTCAAATTTATAGATCTAAAATTTATAATCAAGTCAATAATTAAAAGACAAATAATCTAATAAAAATGGGCAGAATTCTTAGACACTTCACCAGTCATGTATCAGCTGATCAATATTTGACCAAAAAAGAGTATATGTACTAGTCATCATGGACATGCTAATTAAAATTACAATGAAATATTACTAAAGCACTGGAAATCATATAATTTAAAAGACTGATAATACCACAATTTTGCAAAGATATGGAGGAGCCAGATCTTTTATACATTCCTGGAGGAAGTATAAAATGATATGGCCACTGTAGTTAATAGTCACTTTCAACTAATCATGTACCCCCAACCATCAATTCAACTCCCAGAAAATTAAATCTTAAATGTTGAGTGCAGTTTTGTTCATAATAGTAAAATCCTTGAAAACAACCCAAATGTCTGTAAACAGAAAAATGAATAAGCAATATAGAAAAATGGAATACTACTCAACAATAAAAGGAACGAACTACCGATAGACAGAATAATCTTGAATTTATGCTCAGTAAAAAAAAGTCAAAGAGTATAATGTTACAGCAATCAAGAACAGGCAAAATTTACCCATGAAGATAGAAATCAGAGAAGTGATTGCCTGTGGGCATCAAGGATAGGTTGTTTTTGTAAATAAAACTTTATTGGAACACAGCCACACTAATTTGTTTATATATTGCCTCTGGCTTGGTTCACACTTTAACAACCAAATTAAATACGTTGTGACAAGGACCATATGGTCTGAAAAGTTGAAAATATTTACTGTTTGACCCTCTTCCGAAAATGTTTGCTGGCTCCTAGTATAATTCACCATGATTAACAAAATGTTGATAATTATAGAGGGCAGGCAAACAAATGAGGGTTTCTTTTACTATTTGATCTATTTTTTTATTATTGAAACTTTCCATAATTAAAAAAAATCAGAAATATCATCTTGACTGAGAATTGTAGAATATTTGCTAGTTAAGTTGGTACTTCTGCTCAGAAAAATTTAAGGAAAGAATACAGATTCAATGCTGGGAAAATAAAAGTGCCAACTAGAACATCCCAAGCCTTGTGGAAAACAGACATAAGATCCAAATGGGACCTTAGTTCAACCACCTCCAGACAGTAGTAAAGACTGTACATTTATCAGGAATGTATCCCTTACTTAACTTGCCTCTGAAGTTGTAGAGGGAATAGCCAGCTGTTTGAGGATTCAGGTACTTGGGGTCCTGTTCACCTCTTCCTCTCTCTCTCCTTCGGAGAGCCAACCCATCCTTGATAGCCTATATACAGTGTCAACTCTGAATGAAGACATGGAGTTAGTGCAGGGAAGGTGACGGGCACTCAGGCAGTCTTGACTTTATCACTTCACCAAGGACCAGATTTTATAAGGGCTTGTTGGTATGTTTTTCAAACCAACTTCATGGTCTGTAAGTTAAGTTAGCATGACTTGGGACCCATTTGTAAATTGTAACTTTTACTGTGGACCTAGGTTATTCATTTTTTTCCCAAAACTGACAGACAGACATTTTGTTGTATTTGTACAACCTTATCTCCCTATGCGTATTTTGAAATTATTAGACTCCCAGGAAAATTGGGAATCTCAGACTATATTTAAAGCATCATTTTTAAAGCAAATCAATGTTTTTTTTCCCTTTTCTCCTTTCAGTATTTGTTTTTTGCTATTCAAGTATAAAATAACATTAGTTTACTAAAGCCTCACTTTGCTGAGTCAATGAGTGATTCAGGGGTACAGTAGTGAGCTATAGTTTGGGTAAAGATGGACTCCCAAAAAAGGTTTGAAATCCAAAGCTTCTTAGTAATAAGAACTAAGTTTACACATAAGAATAGTTTAAATGCCAGTTTATAGACTTACAAATGGGGGAATGATTGGCCTAGGACTTAAGAAGTTGCAGAAATCATTTCTTTTTTTTTTTTGCTGGTAATGAGGTTTGAACTCATGGATTTCTGCTTGCTAGGCAGACACTCAACCACATGAGCCATGCCTCCCAGCTCATCACTTCTAGTTTTAAATACCTCATGCTAGTTGCTAAAATACTGTTTGAAAACCTTTTAAGGTTCATTTCTTGGGTGAGTTACATTATCAAACATCCTGCTTTATAATGTGAATATGAGTGAAGGGACATTAATGATTCTGCAAGATAGTTACTATTAGCATCATTGTGGTATAGATGGAAACCTTCAGTTAAGCACTGTTAGCCAGTCTTTCATAGCTGTGACAAAACATCTGATAGAAGCAGCATAAGTGCAGAGGGATTTATTTGGTTCACAGTTTCAATCAGTGGTTGGCGCCTCTGTGGTGGGACTGAGGAGAGGCAGAAACATCACAGCAGTGATGAACAAAGTGCTTACCTCATGGCAAACAGAAAGTAGAGGGAGAAGAGCAAGTTTGCCGTAGCAGACATTTTTTAGTACAATGTAATTTAAATTATGAGATACAATAAGAATGAAAATGTTTTGGGCTGGGGATATAGCTCAGTGGTAGGGCACATGCCATGCCTGAGGCATTGGGTTCAGTTCCTGCAGTGTAAGAAACACTTATCAAGAGTAGTTTGAATGGTGCTTGTCGCTTGTCATATAGCTACGATATGGAACTGGTATCTTCTCTTTGTCTTGGTGAATTCTCATATCCTTTCTTGGTTTGGATCGGCATCCTCATTCTATCTTTTGCACTGTCAATATTGGAAAATAGCTCTGATTGCTCAGATAATATGAGGATTATTATCAGTGTCACTTTCCCTGGGATATCTTCATCTTTTTAGTACCAACCACTTGTTTTATTTATGTCACTAAGTTTTGTTTTAGTAAGTTCCGCCTCCACCCCCCACAACATACCTAGAGTTTCTGAATGGCAGCAGTGTCAATATTCCCATTTTGAACCATTTCTTTTTAAACTCTGTTTATGCTGGATTCAAATTTCCCTTCAGAGTGATCATTTTTTATTTTTTTGTCATACTTTTATTTGATTGGCCAATTCCTTTGTGCTGGTAAAATGTCATATGGTTTTAATCACTGGGAGAAAAGGAGGGAACACAACTATACATTTACTGCTTGTGTGTGAACTGAATAGCAGATGCACAGTGAACAAAGTTGAAAAGAACTTGAGAGAAGCAATATTGTTGGTCACTGGTCATCAAGTATACCTTTGTGGACTGAGGAGCTAGTAGCAAGATATGTACCTTATGAGAGTACTCTAATGGAGAAAATTTGAATCCCATTTTTAAGGGCTGGTGTTATTTAATTATACAATGGAATCAGAAATGTGTGCTTTTCAGAACAGTGCAAGGCAACGTTTGCTCATAGTCAAGTCTATGACACTTTAGCCACCACTAACCGAAATTCTGGTACTGAGAAGTTTTGTTGTATGGAGCAGCAGACAGATGGAGATTAGACAGTGGATGACTTGAGTGGATAAAAATGTATGACACGCAGTCCCAGAAAGAAAAGCAAAGTGAAAGATTATTAAAGACTGATTTCTCTAAAATTTTGCTGTATGCAAAATGCCAGTTAGTAGGAAATCTTTTCTGACTAGAGAAGACAATTTTTTTTTGGTGGTACTGAGGTTTGAACTCAAGGCTTCATGCTTATAAGGCAGACACTCTACCTCTTGAGCCATGCTTCTAGCCATTTTAGCTCTGGTTATTTTTAAGATAGTGTTTCGCTTTTTGCACAAATCAGCCTGGACTGCCCTAGTTGAAAAGATAGGCATGCACCATTGATTGAGATAGAGTCTTGAAAATTTTTTTTGCCCTGGCAGGCCCTGAACAGCAATCCTCCTGATCTCAGACTACATGTAGGCACCTGGCTGAGAAAACATTTGAAAAGCGTGCTCTTGAATATAGATACATTAATCAGGGCAGGCCCATATCATTTATAGATCTTTTTGTTTGTGTGACAAAAACAGTAGATGCTTGTTGTAAAAGATTTGAATATAGTAGAAGGGGGAAACGCAAAATAATTGAAAATTTAAAGATAGGGCTTTCTTATTTTCTGTCTTCCTTATTAGTTTAATACCAGCTGTGATATTATGTGATACTTGCTTAGATATATGTGGAAGGATTCTATTAACAGAAACTTAAAATGCATTTAAAAAAAATGCCTTTTCTGTGATCAGAAAAGATTGTACTTAGCAAAAGCAAAGGCAGTTGCTATTGCTACCTTGAGTATCAATAGGATACTTGAGAAATCTGTTAGAAAATGCAACAAATAACAAAAGACCTTTTCCAAGAAGTAAGTTTCCTGGACCACCTGTGAAAGGACATGCTTCAAGGACATCCTTTCACATACAATGAGCTGTCAGAACTCAGTCTCACCTTGAAATATTCAAAACCAGGAATATATTTTAACCCAGAAATAGTTCAAACCTTAAGTTTTCCAGAAACATAAGGATGCCATCTTACAGGTAAAGTTTTTTCCCTACTTTTAAAAATTACAAACTATTGATACACACCAAAAAACAGTAACTGTATGATTATTTTGGTATTGCTAATACTGGGATGTTATCTATGTTACTTATCATATAACATGAACACACATGCATCCAATATTGAGCTTAAGAAATAAACTAATAAGTTGGAAGCCCCTGAGCCTCTTCTTGATTGTTATTTCATGCCTCAAAACATTGTCCTGAAATGGAACCTTGGCCTTGAACTTTTGGGTTCATTCCCTTCCTTTCCTTTGCAGTTTTATGACAAGTGTTTGAAACCTAACTCATTTATCATTTGCCCATCTTTGTAATCTATAGCTGCATTATTGCTCCAGGCAATATTTTCTGACTTGTCTTTTCTATCTTTTCATGTTTGATTAGCACATTTGTTTAACCACTGGATTTCACCACATGGATATGTTTGGCTTTATTTTGTTCATCCTCTTCATTTACAGCGTTCTATGGCACATCATTGTAGAATAACCCAACCATTTACTTATCATTTCTTCTGGCAGTAGATATTTGGATTTTTCCCCAATTTTACATAGCTGCAGAGATTTTTGCATGTGTTTTCTGACATACATATGGCAGAGTGTCCCTAAAATTTACTGTAAGAAAGAAGGCACACGTTCAACTTACTTTTTGCAAAGCAATTATATGAACTTAGTCACCCAATAGCTGGGAATTAGAGTTCCCATCTCTCTACAACTTTCCAAGGCTTTAAAAATAGCATGAATTGGGTGGGTATGAAGGTGTACGTCATTGTGGAATTAATTTACATTTGACACTTGGCACAGTTGACCTTGATTTTCTTTAAAGTTCTGAGGGATCTATTCTATTTTATAGTTACGAGTTTATTGATGACTTTGGCAAGAATGGTTTCACAGTAGTGGTGGGGATAAATGATAGCAGTTGTCTGAAAGAGGACACACATTAGGGTCCCAGTTTTCTCTATGTTGACAAGTCATCTTGTATGCTAAAAATGAAAAAAACAGAATGAGGAAGTCTTAGGAGGATGGTGAAGGTTTTGAAGAACTGAAAGAGTCTGGAAACCCAAGGACTTTGGCAAACTGTGCCTCGTCAAGCTGTCTTTATTCATTAAACATTGATTTTTTTTAAATTGAAAGCACATAAAATTAGACATTGGGAAAGGCACATGTAAATAAGACTCAAAGAAGCCCAGGGAGAAAAATCAAATGTGTAAATATATAATTATGCAATGAGTTGCTTGTTTTGCTGGAGGCTCTACTTGGCACAGCAAGAATGGGGGAAGGAGAAACTGGCTCCAAGTGAATGCATAAGGATGGCTCCTGAGTGACAGAGGAGCAGAGCATCTGCAGAGGACATGGTGGCATGAGAGGACACAGTGCTCAGAATGGTCTGGGCATCAGCACTTCTGAGGACACAAGTGGTGGTGGAGAGAGGGAAGTCTAAAGAAAGGCTTTAGCATTAGAGCTGAGTTTATTTTGTGGACAATTCAGTGGCATCAGACAGTTTTGTTGTTTTTTATAGTGATTTTTTAAGATGGACTTTATTTTTTAGAGCAGTTTTATTTTCACAGAAAAATTAAGCCAAAAATACAGTTGTTCTCTGACTCTGCACACTTAATTAGAAGTTTTTTCAGTAAAGTGTTATGATGGAAGTATTTTTGGAAAACTACCTCTAGCAACAATGCTGGAATTAATAAGTTAGGAGGCTCAGTCAGGGAGACAGCATTAATGAGATGTGGTGACCAAGTGAAGGAGGTGAGGGAGAAGTTAAAAATCAAGGATGACTTCAGAATTTTCACTTCCTGAGGTGATGGAACATAATTTACCCAGGTTGAGAGTTCAAGAGCGTGGACAGGTTAGGTGGGTTCCATATAAAGAACAATTAGTGCTAACTTTGGGGTAGAGTTACTTTCATTCTCTCAAATGTTCAAAGATGTCCAAGAAGCTATAATATGTGGTAAACATTGAAATATCAGTCTTACCTCCTCATAACCTAGAGAATAAAGGTTTTCTTTAGGCAATTATAAAGATGGTTTTGTCTACCATATGGTAGCAAAATCAAAACAATTTTGCTTTTATAAAATTAAAAATAAATATTATAGTCATCATTGTATAAGCTCTGAGAAATTGATATTCAGTAGAAGTAAACAGTACATTGAAAGTACTCTGATCCCAAGCATAATATTCTTGGGGCTTATGAGATTTCATAGATTCATGAGCATTCCTTTTTAGATCAAATTCACTTTATCTCAAATTCTAAAAAAGCCATTAAAGATTTCAAGTGAAGTTTTTTGGGCACAATACCATGCTATATCAGGATATGGTGGTATTACTTATTAAATATAAAACTGGAAAGATATTTTTGATAACATAATTTCTAATCAATTAAAGCACAGATAAGAAACTCTTCTGTGATGAAAACAAGAAACCACAATTCCATGCCTAACTTGAAATAAAAGTAAAGATAATTCAAATAGTAATTATGTATTGTGAACTGAGCATCTTTTTAGTAAGCCACTTTGTGGCAAACTGTGCCTAATCTCTGTATTGACACTATCTTTTTTTTAAAAATTTTTATTTTTTTATTATTCATATGTGCATACAAGGCTTGGGTCATTTCTCCCCCCTGCTCCCACCCCCTCCCTTACCACCCACTCTGCCCCCTCCTCTCCCCACCTCCTCAATAACCGGCAGAAACTATTTTGCACTTATCTCTAATTTTGTTGAAGAGAGAGTATAAGCAATAACAGGAAGGATCAAGGGTTTTTGCTAGTTGAGATAAGGATAGCTATACAGGGAGTTGACTTGCATTGATTTCCTGTGCATGTGTGTTACCTTCTAGGTTAATTCTTCTTGATCTAAACTTTTCTCTAGTTCCTGGTCCCCTTCTCCCATTGGCCTCAGTTGCTTTTAACGTATCTGCTTTAGTTTCTCTGCATTGAGGGCAACAAATGCTATCTAATTTTTTAGGTGTCTTACCTATCCTCACCCCTCCCTTGTGTGCATTCGCTTTTATCTTGTGATCAAAGTTCAATCCCCTTGTTGTGTTTGCCCTTGATCTAATGTCCGCATATGAGGGAGAACATACGATTTTTGGTCTTTTGGGCCAGGCTAACCTCACTCAGAATGATGTTCTCCAATTCCATCCATTTACCAGCAAATGATGACATTTCGTTCTTCTTCATGGCTGCATAAAATTCCATTGTGTATAGATACCACATTTTCTTGATCATTCGTCAGTAGTGGGGCATCTTGGCTGTTTCCGTAACTTGACTATTGTGAATAGTGCTGCAATAAACATGGGTGTGCAGGTGCCTCTGGAGTAACCTGTTGACACTATCTAAGCAAGGTCTTGAAGACCTTTTAAATTCTCAAAAAGAGATTGAACTCTGTTGAGCAGGCCTTTATTTTCAAGTGAACACTGCAGTTGTAACCCACACATTAGCTGAGATCTCTGTAAGACTGCCTGTAGTCCCTTTTCAAGTTCTGTAAGATATTTGGTGCCACTCCCATGACTTCTGCAGATTGTGGTGCCTTACGTTCTCCCATTACTGCTGTCTCCAATATTACTTCCTGTCTATTCCCCAATTATTTGCTTTTCTGTGTCATATCAACCAGAAAATAATGCCTAGTTCATTGTTCACTGGGTTATTTCTCTTTGCCAAATCCCACCTATGCAAGGCATTTTAAGATATTTCAGTCTCTGTTGAAGTTTAGAGTATGTAACAACCTTAAATTGAACATAAGACTTTTTTTTTAAGTAGCTTTAGTTCACCAGCCATGAGAAATTTCTTGCTGGCTACCCTTTTCTGAGGGCTTCAACTTCCTGCCTTGTTGCCTGATTCTCTCTCCCTCAAGGTTTTGTTCAGATCTGTCTGTTTTCCTTTTCTAAGAGGGGTGGTGAGTCAGCGTTTCCTCAGGAATTTCAATTCCTCTCATTTTTAAATCAGGTAGAACAATCTTGCTTTCATCCCTTTCTTAATTCTGAGATACTTTGACATGTCCAAAGATCCACAAACAAAGGATCCACAAAAAAATTTCCTTTTACATTGTCCTATTACTATAGGTTTGAAGTAGGTTTTGAAATTGGGAAAATGACTATCCTAACTTTCTCCTACTTCTTCATTGGTTATTTTGGATCCCTGGATTTCCATATGCTTTTTAGGGTCTGCTTGCAAAGAAGCCCAGTGAATTTTTAGAAGGATTATATAGAATGTGTAGATCAATTCATAGACTATTGTCATATTAGCAAGAAGTTTGGACCAGGGGGTGTCTTTCTGTTTATTGAGGTCTTTTATTTCTTTCAACAATATTTTGTGTTTTTCAGAATGTAGGACAGTGTAGGTTTTTAGCCTTTTAACTAAACTTATGTCTATTGTTTTGATGATACTATAAGAGGAATATTTTGAAATTTCATTTTCAGATCATTTATTGCAATCATATGGAAATATCATTGATTTTATATATTGGTCTTATAACCTGCAACCTTGCTGAATACACTTATTCTCATAATTTTTTAATGGATTCTTTTCCTAGGGCTTTTCATAGATCCTTTTTTTTTCTGAGCACAGATAGTTTTATTGTTTCATTTCCCATCTGGATGGTTTTTATTTCATTTTCTTACCTAGACCCTTCCGTACAGTGTTAACAATGGCAAGGGTCAGCATCCTTTTCTTGTTTCTGGTCCTAGAGAAAAAGCATTCAATGCTTCACTTAGTGATGGTAAGTGTGAATTTCTCATAGATCCCCCACCCAACCAGGTCAAGGAAAGTTCCTTCTAATTCAGTTCACTGGGTGTTTCTTTGTGATTAAGGGGTATACAATTTTGTCAATTGCTTTTTCTGCAACCAATTGAGATGGCCATGTGATTTTCTCTTTTATTCAATTGATATGACATTTTGCATTAATTGGTTTTTGGACTCCTATTTGATTATTTTGGACTCCTGTTTGAATACTGGTAAAATGACCCTTTTCATTTTACCAGTATTGAGTATTTTGAGGTTTTATTCATAAAAGATGTTGGTCTACTTTTTGACTCTGGTTTTGTCAGTACTTTTTAAGCTGTTGGGCATCTGCTGAGATGTTAGGTCCTTCCTCTATGCCTAGTTTACTCACACAGAAAGTAAAGATTGTGAATTTACCCTCTAGACCTCTGCTTTATTTACATTCAGGTTCAGAAGGAGAAATAGCATGAGTTTCATGCATGCTGAATCTAGACCTAAAAAAAATCATATTATTTTAAAAAGAGTGACTGTGTGGGGGGACCAGAACGAGGTAGGAGAGGGAAATAAAAGGGTGGGGGGGGTAAGTATGATAGAAGTAAAATGTATTTATATATAACATAATTAAACCCAGTGAAGCTGTTAAAAAGGACAGGAGACGTAGAAGAGAATTTGATCAAAGTACATTATATTAATTTATGTAAGTATCACAATGAAACCCTTTTGCATAATCAGTTTGGGCTTTGGGAATATAGTGGTGAATAATACAAGGTTTCTGTTCTAAAGGATCTTAACAAACAAGACAATACATATAAAAGAAATAATGCATGTTATGTCAAGGCTAATAAGTGATCAGGAACAAAGAACCTGGTAAAGAAAAGGAAATGGAGGAACAGGGAAGTCTTAGGACCATCAAGAGGACTTTCACATAGTAAGCTAAGAAGGTAAATGTGGTTGATATGCTTCCTATTCAGAAATGAATATACAATTTTTCAATCTGTTGAAATCAACATAAGAATGAGACTAAAGTAGAAAGGAGAAAAAGAGAGGGGATGAATCAATTTGGGTTATAATACATATATACATGGAAATGTCACAAGGAAATTCCCCATGTACTGTGTAGCTACTAAACAAAGATGTCTTATTTTATTTTACAAAAATGGAGAACAAGAGGGCAGAACAGGTCCTGTCTGGGGGTTGGTACCAGTGGGAGGGAGGAGGATGAGGAGAGGGTGTACGAGGATGCATATGGTTTAAATATTGTGTACACACCTGTTGAAACTATTCCAGGAATGGGGGTTGTGGGCTAAAGGAGAATGATGGAGGCAGTGAATCCAGCTATTATATGCTGTAAGAACTTGTGCAAATGTCACAGTGTACCCCAGCACAACAATAAAGAAAATGAAAACAATGTACTAAAAAGCTTAAAAAAAAAAAAAAAGAAAAGAAAACCTTCATGAGTGGTGTTTGAGCAGAGAACTGTACAAAGTGAAGATGTGAGTCATGTGGGAAGTTTGGGGAAAGTTCTCCAGAGGAAATACAAAGTGCAAAATGTGAGGTCAAAGCATCCTTAGGGTGTTTCAAGATTAAGAAGTAGGCCAGGAGAGAAGGAGTAGGGTAAAACGTCATTAATTAAAATTATGCCCAGCTGTGCACAATAGCAAACACATTTACAGTGGCTTCATAATTAGGAATCTTAAGTGTCACCATGAAAAAGAGGCTGGTATGGAAGCTTCATGATACTGTCAGGAACCCAGTTTCTCTCTACCAACCTTGGCCTAAAGCTTCAATGCACATGTCTTATGCTCAAGATACTGTTCTACTCACTTTAATCTTTCAGGCATGAAGAAGACGGAAGGTGCTCGAAAGATCACATGGCAGCTGAATTGATTCTTATGAAGGTGTTTTTCCCTCTGGGAAGCTGTCTCCCAACTTTTACTGGACACGACTGTGGCATATGAACACACCTAAACACAAAGCATGCTATTTGTGACAGGTGAATGATGGAGGCTTTTAGCTGGGCAAATGGTGTATTCCATTAACACTGGCATTCTTTCAGTAGGAAAAAAGTGAAGGATAAACAGGTAACTAGTAGTCTCTGCCCCTTGTGTGCTATTGGTGGTAATATAAATTAGCACAGTCATTATTAAAAGCAAGGTAGATATTCCACAAATACTAAAAATGGAACTACACACATATTTGTATGTGTGTATATTATATATATTTGTATATACACACACAAAGGAAATTAAATGAGTATACTTAGTAGATCTGCACTCCCATGTTCATTGCACCATTAATTATAATAGCCAGGATGGGGAACCAAGCTGAGTATCCATCAGTGGATGAATGACTAAAGAAAAGGTGGTATACAACTACAGTGGAATACTATTCTGCCTTAAAAAGAAGGAAATCCTACAATATCCATGCAGCAACATAGGTAAACCTGAAAGAACCATGTTAAGTGAGATCATATGGTCTTTATCTTTCTGTGCCTGGAAGAGTTCATGTGGAATCTAAAAATGTTGAACTCACAGAGGCAGAATGCAATGAAGGTAACCAGGAACTAGAGGGTAGGAATTAGGACAATGTATATGAAAGGATACAAAATTTCAGTTAGCCAAGTGGAATAAGTTCAGGAGATCTATCATACAGCATGGCCACTTTAGTTGGTAAGATACTGTATACTTGACAGTGGCTCAGAATAAATTTAAAGCATTTTCACCACAGATAAGCATGTAGGTGAATGCATATATGTCAAATAACTTGATTTAGTCATTTAATAAATGTACTTATTCACAAGTGTATACTTATTTTAAACATTGTGTTCACCATAAATATATATATAATTTTGTCAATTAAAAATTTTTAAGATGGTGAATAGCAAGTAGAAATATAGGCCAAGAGTATAAAATAGTAATGAATAAAATAAAACCTAAATGACCAATTAAAAAGAAAAAAAAGAGAACTGTCACGGGGTCTAGATAATGCTGGGGTTTTAAATTAGGTGTAGGTCTTCAGGTTTCACTCAGTGAGATGGAGAGCTTTGGAGGTTTTTGTGCAGAGGTAATACATGGTATGATTTATGTATTGAACACTATGTTTTAGCCTGGGGTTACCTAGAAGCAGAGCCTTAAGCGAAGGTTTGCATGCAAAAAGTTTATTTGGGAATTGAGCAGAAGTGTGGGTCCAAAAAGTGAAAAAAGGAAGAGAAGGAAATCCTCATAGTCAGTGCTGGAACCAGAGATGATACCAGGAGGATATGAGGCATTGCACCAGAGGGTCCAGTATCATCTCCCTGCCTCCATTCACGTCACACCCCCAACTAAGTGCAATTCATCACAGAGCTTTCAGTATGGTGCCAGCCCATAGCTACAAAAAGGATGCAGTGTAAAATGATAATGAAGGCAGCTATGGGATCTTTATTTCCAGCTGTTTCCAAGATTGCAATTGGTATTTATCATCTCCCTGTTAAAGCATCTATTCTTGATTTCCCTTACCCTCGCAAAACACTTCAGCTGGGCTAGGTTGTTTATCTGGTAAAATAATCTGGATCTTCTCAAAGAACTGAATTTCCTTTCTCTATTTGAACTTTGAATTCTTACAATTGCCTTTTGCCATTATTTTTTAATCATCAAAGCAGCAAGAGAGATCCAGTTGAATATTCTGAATTGTAGGCAAGGTTTTCCTGACCTAATTGTGTAGCAGGAATGCCATCTTCTTATGATAACTAAAGTTTATTAATTTAAGTAACTCCTTTCTTATTCTCTTCTTTGCCTTCTGACTCACTGGCATGAGCACCCACAGTGACAGGTGGTGATCATAGCTTTCAGTTTAGTGGACTCAGAGCTCTGCCCCTGGGGAAAGTACTCCTCCACTAGGAACTTGGTCCTCCAATCAAGCACAGCCTGATTTTTGAGACAAAACCACACTTCTTCTAGCAGGTTACTTGCATGTTGTTAAGAGGGGGGCGAATTCTCTTTATGACTTTTTTGTTTCTGGTCCTATTCATCCTAAATACTGGGAATACCTCTCCAGCTTGTTCAATGCATATGCTGCAAGACAGCATTCCAAACCCACAGGGTATTGTCCCCAGGATGACATTTTATCCAAGCTTTAAATAGGTCATTGTTTTTCATTCTATTATGCCAGCAGCTTTTGGGTAGCTACTGTTGAGAGGTACCCATTATTAATAGCACTTTTGGTATAAAATAGGCCCTTTCAGATGATGCAATGTTCTATAAGGTCCATGCTGTCAAATGGTTCTGACTGAGACATTGCTGGTGGGGAAGTCAGACTAGTCTAAGTATCAAATTTGATAAGGCCAAATCACCATCTCTTTAGGGTTGAATCGATCTCACGTAATCAACTTAGCCTATCTACTCAGCCTGCTCAAGGGATGGTATTACATTATGGGGGTGGTGGCAGCATCTATGCTAGGTAGTAGAGGAAGTAACCAGGTCGGCCTTATTGAGTGGAAGTCCATGCATATTATTCAACGCATAGCTTCCATTTCTGCTATCATGGCACTCATTAATGCCATGATGTTCAAGGGCTTATTAATAAGCCCTGGGGTGACTGAGGACAGGTTGGAAGAAATCCACAGGATGAATCATCCTATGTAAATGGTTATAGAGACCCTTGTCCACAGTGGATGCTGGTAAGCAAAAACTTTAAATATAAAGATCTATATTTTTATATATCTCCATGGGTCCATGCTATGCATATCATTTCTTCAGACTAATGTTTCCATGAAAGTCTTGCAACCAACCCATCACTACCAACTAAATTATCACAGCTGAAGAGTTCGTGAATAGTGGTGTTTCATGACACTGCTTCCACTGCATAAAACAGAAAAATCAATGTACTTCTCTCTCATCTCTCTACTGGGAGGATTTCCTTTATCACCTTCCTCTTAGGCAGTCTCTGAGTTGGGGTGTGGTGTGAGGACATTCTGGTTTTTTGCAGTGTGTATTGCCATTTGGGTCTACCCTTCTATGAATTTGAGTCAAGACTTTTCTCTTCCTTCAACTCATCATAGGGAATGCCTCAGGAGAAATTAGTGTAAGGGAAGAGATAGGTAGTATAGGAGTTTGCGTATCTGTTTATATGACTCTGTCCTTTAGACCTGAGTAAGCCTGTTCTTGAATGTATCAATTCTATCATACAATGGATTTCTGTCATGTTCCCTAACGTTATGAGTGTTGGGTTTGATAATACTGAGTTGCGTAGTCACCTGACATTTCCCATTCAAATGCTGTCTTTATTACAGTGCAATAAGACATCAAGAATTGCTTCTTGTCTGGGGATATAGTGCAGTGTTAGAACACTTGCCTAGCACATGCAAGGCCCTGGGTTTAATCCCTAGCACTGTAAAAGATAATTGCTTCCCAAAGGGAAGTCCTTTCCTACCACAGAAGACACAATTTTTTTTCTAGAAGCTTGGGATCTATACTGTGAATTGGAGTAAGTCTTGCCAGAGACCGAATTCAGCATCAACACAGATAACTTTTGTACATTTAACCTCTGGGTCACATGACCTACATGCCAGGGTCACTTGTAGCACAGGGTCACAGGTGCACTTGTAGTTGCAGGTCAAGTGTCAGTCAATACTGATGGCTTTCTAAGTAACCTGTTAAATGAGTCAGGGAAGGATGACCCAGTGTGAAATATATTGTCTTTAAAATCCTCAAAGTCTTGCTGATCTTACTAACATATGGGGTGACCACTCTGTGGAATGTTAAAAACAGCAGTATTCATATAGAGTCAATTGTTACAGAAAGCAGAAGAATTAACATAGCCCTGGGATGGAGAACGAATGTGGACTGGTGTTTGTTTCCTTCCCTTCATATAAAAGTCTGTTCTTTTTGTTTTCCTTGTTGACAGAGATTTAAAAGAATGCACTTTCTAGATCCTTACTCTTGTCCCAAGCCTGAAAGGTAACATTAACCTGTAGCTATATTGAGGCTTCTACTTGGTTAAGTTTATTGTAGTCCATTATTTTTGCAATTGTCTGAACATTATGGGAACAGAATCTTTAAATTAAACTGAGATCCATCACTTTTAAGAGTTCAATGATGACTCTAATTTCTGTGATTCCTCTTCACACATGGTTTTACTTCTCATTTGTTATCTTGGTTGGTGTTCGGCAGACAGGTTTGGGACCTCCCAACTGGATTACCTAAATTGTTGGATCTTATGTCATGAGTCAGGAAACCAATATGATAGATATGTCAGCTATTAAATACATACATCCCAAATATACACACAAATATGTGCAAGGTCCCATTGAACCTACTATGTGGTAAACTGAGACATAAATTTTGTCATGTGTGCTTTATTGAAGCACATGACATCTAACTGGAGGGTTGTGATGGTGTTATGGTCTCCCATTTATAATGTCATCTCAAATCTTAAATCCTCTTGTCCTTGAAAGGTCTTGGTAATTTCCTTTCCAAATTGCATGGTTATTCTAATAAATCACATCATGACTTCTTTGGTGAAGGAGTACAAAAACCGACTAAGTTTCTTCAATGGGACCCACCCTATGTTTAATTAGTGGGCTTTGGATCTGTGAACTGGTTTAGATTCTGAACTAAGGGAACATGAGAGATGTTCCATTATAGTGGTTGATTTTAACTTTCTGATTGTCAGCTCTTGTTTTTTTATTATAAGAAATTAAAGTTACAAATGCTATTTCTGTGTCCATCAGGATCACCACTAGAAACACCATGCTATATTAGTAATCATCAGAGCTTACTGTGGTCCTAGGCCTCCTGGTTGCCACTTTGGATGGTTACCCAAGAAGGTCATTAAATATGCATTGCCTTTCATGTTTAAATGCTACCACATGACCTCTATCATTCCAGATTCCTGCCATTCTCATTAAAATTAGGGAATCCAGATCTAATGTAAAATCTCTTATCAATCCCAGTCTATAGAGGACTGCTATTTCTGAGCTTCCCAGAGATTCCAGTGCTTCTCTTAATATGTGATTCTCTAATGCTGTAGTGAAGTGAATATCCTCTGGGGCATGTGAATCCTTCGGTTTCACATAATCAGTCCTCTTTAGCATTCTCATCCAAATGATCCTTATCACCTCTATTTCACTATTCTATCATGGTAGCTTCAGAATTTCAACTTCACTCATTGTAAGCATCTATGCTTCTGGTCTCTTTTCTGGAATACTAAATCCTTAGTCATGGGTGAGTCCTTCCAAATCAATGACCACCCTCTCTGTTCAGCTTATATCCCACCCATCTGTTCAAAACCCTCAAGATTTATGTATGCAACCTTGAATTTTCTCAATGTATATTATAGGGAAAGTACTGTTAAGTCCTGATATGTAAACCTCTTTGCCCTGGAAGAGAGACAGGCAGTTCCTTCTCTGGCTACACTGAGACTTGATCTAATAATTGGTCTGGAGGTAGTGGGGAAAGAGAGAAAAACAAAAAGAATCTAAAAGTGAACACATATCATCATGCAAGGTGCTTGCTTGACTGAGGTGTTAGCATGTTCTTCAGACAAGAGAAAAACAGCTGTTTCTGTTATTCAGCAGTTTTCAAAGAAATATGTGAGTTAAGACTCAGTTTCATCCACCTAATGACTCCCCCCTAGTTCTTGGTGGGACACAGGAGACATGTTGAAGCTACGAATTTTTGTCCCCTATGCATTTACGATTACTCTTAGCAATAAAATTCAGGTTTTGTTTTCAGCACAATGAACTAGGCCACTGCAAGAGATGGAAGTCTTTTTAGTTCTTCCTATGGAAAATTTTTGGCTTTCATAGAGTGACCTCACTGGATGGTTGCTGACCTAAGCTTGTCATTTTCCTTTTCCAAAGCTTCAAAAGCATTTTTAAAATGTCATCAAAGTCCATAATCCTTAAAGCTACCATTGACCTCACACTACATGAGTGTCATAGCTAGCACAAAACCAACACTTTCCTTTCCTTTCCTTTTCTCCTCTTCCAAGTCTTCCTTGGGTCACTATCACACTATGTATGATACTATTGCATATCAGAAATCATCACTAACTCGCCACCAGCAGGGGGATTATTCTTTCTGTCTGGCAGGCATATGATGTCACCCATAGGATCTGTTTTCTAGGACTACTTTTGATAGCAATTCTCTTAGCCTGAGTTTTTTGAGCTAAGGGTTGCTGAGTATAGTTTATAGAGTGAACAGGATCAATGGCTGGGGAGAAAGAAATGCATAGAAAGCCAAATACAAAAATATATGGTACAGTTGACTATTTAGGAGGAGAACTGGTATTCAGTCACTATAGATCAGGGAAATAAAAATGAGCTTGACAGTTTTCTACATTCTGAGTCCTCCTGGTGACAGAAGTAAGATATGTGGTACACATTTGAGATGATGTACTTTCAACGTGAAGAAAGTTGAAATTTGCAAGGGGGGGAAGGACCAATCTACCAACATAACTTGGAACTGAATGTGGGAATACTTTATGTTGTCTTTAGTTCCTTGTTTTGGTAAAATTAAAGGAAAATAAGTAATTTCCTTAGCAGCCTTCAGCAGATAGTTGTTTCCTTGCCAGCTAGGGGTCTAGGTTCAGTTTTTCTATCATACATACAATCAGGGATAGATTCCTGACAGCAGGGTAACCTGGTCCATCTAGCCCCAGCACAGTATTTCTAATGATATGTTTATATGTGAGAACTGAGAGAGCTGAGGTAGGGGAGATCTGAACTCAAAATTTTGAGTCCATCATAAGCCCTTTTTCATGGGCCATATTACTAGCAAGCAAGGGCTCACTCAACAGCAAATGTGTTGAGATTCAAGGTTGCTGGCAATCTGAGGGACAGAGGGTTCTCAGATGAGTAATAGGTTTCTGCGGTATCTCATAAAATAAGCCTTTCTTTTCTTTTGGTACTAGGGATAAAAATAGTTTATTGTAGAGGACCTGCTTACTCACCAGGTGAAAAGGCAAGTGTGTTTATATGATGATAAGAAGGCAAAGCTGAATTCCAGTTTTGCTCATCATAGTGTTTATTTTTATTCTGCTGTTAATGCTAATATCCTGTTCTTAAACCCTGGCTTTAGGAAGGATTGACCCCCTCCCTATGGCATCCACATCCTAATGCCTGGAATCTGTGACTATGCAGCAAAAGGGAATTTGCAGATGTAATTAAGTTAAGGATCTTGATAATCTTAAGATGGGTGGACAGTTAGTTATGTAGGTGGGCACAGCATAATCACAAAGGTTCTTCTGAGAAAGAGACAGAAGGCGAAAGTCAGAGATGGAAATGAGATGATGGAGGCAGGGGTCAAGGTGAGAGAGACTTGAAGATGAAGAGTCACTGGCTTTGAAGATGGAGGGAGGGGCTGCCTGCCAAAGAATGAAGGTAGGTGGTCTCTAGAAGCTGGAGAAGATAAAGAAAAGGATTTCCTCCTTAGAATCAGAAAGGATGCAACTTTGCTGACACCTTGATTTCAGCTCAATGAAATTGATTTAGGATGTTTGACTTACAAGACTAGAACACAATAAATATTTGTGGTATTTTAAGAGAACAGATTTGTGGTAAATTGTTACAACTGCAATAGGAAATGATTACATTGGCCAATAACTGTGTACAGCTGCTGGAGTTTCTTATGTTCTTTCTCAGCCATCCACAAGTCAGAGAACTAGCCAAATATTTATTCCTGGATATCATTTCTTATTAGGAACTCTCTCTTTATCCACTCCAATAAACTGGACTGAACAATGCGAAATATGAAGATTCCCTGTATTCTTTTTGCTTATGCTAAAACTATTTCTGTGGAGTAAGCAATTAGCTTTCTCTCATTGAGCCTGACCCAATCTCCTCTTCTCAAAAGTCAAAGACACCATCTTCTGTGGTCTGAATGTGTCCTCCAAAATTCATGTGTTGAAAACTTAATCCCCAATGCACATTTTGGAGGTGGGGCCTAATGAGTTATTTGGAATCTCAGGAATGGATTAACAACAGTATAAAAAAGGGCTTACAGAGGTGGGTTCCCTCTCTTCTTGCTTTCACAATGGAGGACTCTACACCTCTTCTCTCCAGAGGATGTGGAAATGAGGCATCATCTTGTAACCAAAGACCGGACCTGGGGTATACCATGATCTTGGACTCTCTAACCTCCACAACTGAACAAATAAGTTTCGGTTCTTTTTTAAATTACCTATTTTGTAGTAAGACACCATCAGTGTTGATTGTCTCTGCACAAATAAGAAAGAGAGAAACAAAATTTCTGTAGAGTCAAATGTCTCCAAGAGACTCAGCTTTCACGATCATAAGGTCAGAACAGGGTTGGGAATGCCATTCAATTGTCTTGCCCCAAAACTATAACCAAGGTGTCTCCTGGAGAGAAGTCTTTTCCCTTTCTTCCGCTCCCCTTCCCTCCTCCTAGGAGGATGATCCTTTGATTTCTTCTGCCAAAAATGCGTCTCTTGCCTTTGTGCTGCCCTGTTGCTATCCTTTGAGAAATGGGAAGGAGGTATCAGGATACCAGTTCCTCTATCCGAACTTCATTGAGGACAAGTGCTATGTTATTCTTCTTTGTGTTTTCAGTACTGGCAAAGAAGACACACTCAATAAATACGTGGTGAACAGTGCCAAATTTCCACTTTTATAAATGTATCCTTGGTACCCTGAAGTCTTGTAAATCCTCAGAGCCTCATGCCAGAATGTAAATATTCTTTGGAGAGATGAGTTTGTAGCTCTTACCTGCTAACCTCTTAAAGGGAAGTGGTTGCTCGCTAAACTCAAGGCGCATTGGAAACACTGCATCTCCTATATGTTTATGTTATCTTCCTTAAACCTCACAACAACAACAAGTCCCTCCATTTTTCAGATAAAGAAAATGAAGCTCACAATCTACACAGTTTGAGTCTGAAATGTCCCCTGCAGGCTTGGTTGCCAACCGATGGGCTTTTAGGAAACGATTAAGCCTTAAGGGCTTTGATTTCATGAATTCACTAATCCATGGTGGATTTGTAATGTTATGACATTATTAGGAGGTGATGGAAACATTAGGAGGAAGGGTCTGGTTGGAGGTAGTTGGTCACTGGAGATGTGCCTTTGAGAGACATATCTCTACCCTGTCCTATCCTCTGTCACTTCTCCCTGCTTCCTGGCCCCATGATGTGAGCAACTTTGTTTTGCCACACACTCTTGCCACCATGATGTTCTGCCTCACCACAGGCCCATAGCAATGGAGCAAGCCAACCGTGGATGGAACCTCTGAAACCATGAGCCAAAATAAATTCCTTCCTCCTTTTAAACTGTTTCTTTCAGGTATTTGTCACAGCAGTGCAAACACATGACTAACATATAGTCACACTGCTAACAGAGAAACTAGCTCTCTTTCTGTTCTACTACACTGAAGAGAAGGAGTACATTTTAAGGAGGAATAAGATGTGAGATAAATTCATCCTTCCTCTTGTCAGTTAAAAGTAGGTCAACTACAAAAAACTTGGGCAAACAATTCTCTATGAAAGTTTCCTTGGGATTTAGGGTTATCACAAGAGTGGCTATATGAAAGATCTAAACTGAGTTTGAAGAAGGCGATACTTCTAGGACATAAATCCAGGCCTGAGCTTTTAACTCCAGTACCTTCCTAGGTAAGGTCCTAAAAGTATCTGTTTCAAATGCTGTGTTTTCTGTCACTGATTTCTAAGACAATTAGAGAAGAAACTATTCAATGTATTCTTAGCTCATGGTATTCTTCTTGTAAGAGTTACAGAATTTATGGTTTCATGGGCTATTATAGTACATTTAGTAGCACTGAGTCATCATCTTCTTTTCTTGTTTTACCTCCCTTTATTTTATTTTACTACCTTAGTGTTACCTAGTGATCATAAGAGTACCAAACACCACTATGCTGTGATGCTCAGTCAGGACACTCAGTCAGGACATTCAGTAAGTTACATGGTGTGATGGTTAATCTCAGTCAGCTTGTCTGGTTTGAGAAATGCTTAGAGTATTAGTAAAGCACACTACTGGGTGTATCTGAGAGGGCATTTCTAGAGAGGAGACCCATCCAGAATGTGAGTGACGCCATCCAATAGGCTGAAGGCCTGGATAGAATAAAGGGGAAACTACAAACTTTTTCATCAAGAGCATGATTAGCAGTTTATCTGGTATTTCTGATATTCTTGTTGCTGTTTTGCATTTTATGAGTTCTGTGATTTTTAAATCTAGAAGGTTTTGAACAACCCTGTTTGACTTTGGGACAATGATCTTTGTAAGTTAAATTGGTCTGGAAAAATAATGAATCATTATTACTTAATTATTATTACTTAAATTATTAATCATTATTACTTAAATTGCTCTCTTTCTTTCCTTTTTCTCTTTTTCTTGAGGAGGTTGGTAGTAGAGATTGAACTTGGGGCCTCATGCTTACTAGGCAGATGCTCTACCACTTGAACCATGTCCCTTTTTTGCTTTAGTTATTTTTAAGAAAGGGTCTTATGTTTTTGCCTAGGGCTGCCCTCAGACTGCAATCCTTTATTATTTTAATAAATATTTAAATAACACTGAAGAAAATCATGTAGATATAATTCATGGGTTACTACTTAATAAACCATATATCAGTTTGCTCTTAATACTAGTTTATTGGGGGAACTTAAGGTGAGAGTTCCTCTCTTTGCTGTCCTAACTAATTTAAAATGCCTAAAGAAAGAAAAAAGCAGTCTTTATTTAGAGTCACAGAAAAATTAATTGCCTGACTTATAAATATAGATCATAATATATTACCAGCCTTAGGTTTTCAATACTATTAATTTTGGAAATTTGTGCTCAGTGCTTTTCAATCTATGTATTGAATAGAGTGGTACTACTATAAGAACCATAGGAAAATAAAATCTGTCAGTTGTGAATAAAATGGATTAGAGGAAGCGATAGAAGGAGTGGGGAGATCATTTAGGAAGCTTTGGAGTTGTCAAGGGAAGAAGTTATGAGAACATGGTTGTACCCAGCATATACAAAAGATGAATAGGAGTAATGTTCTTGCGTTAGGACCATTGTGATTTGCAATTGATGGTTAAGTTGCAGGCTATCAAATAGAAAGTGCTATAGATAAATTCCATTCTTCTCAGGGAATTGGAAAATTACCGTGTCTAAGAACCTAACCTTTGCAATCAGACTAGTGTATGCTGGTTAACCTCTTGAGGTTTCAGCTCTTCAACTATAAAGTGGCAGTAGTAATATTTCTTAAGGGATTGAAGAGAGTTATGGCCATAAAGTACTTAGTGCAATGCCTGGAAACTTACCGCTATTTGTTGTCTCCGCAGGACCTTGTCAGTATTAGTCACCACATGATAAGAGATACATGATGCTTATTTACCAGATTTATTTCATGAGCTCACTGATTTTCAATGAAATAAAATGTAAGAGACCTTCTGCCCTCTAAATTAGAGTTACACTTTAATATTTTAATTCATAGTGCTGTTTATATTACTAGACTAATTGGAATCTCTTCATAAACTTCATCTCCACAAAGCTAATTTATGAAGGTAGCATGTACAGGCTGTAGTTTCTGAGGCACCAAACAGACTTCCTTTTTAGGCAATTTAACATATTAAACAGACCACAGCAGAGACTAGGATATCACACCTCTGCCAACTTATACAGACCTTAGTTGTCATTCCTATCAGAGCTCTGCCATCATCAGAGTCATCAGGGATTTATGGGACCCTGTTCTAAGAGCAAGCCCATAGCCAGGCTCCAGGGCTGCACTAACATCTTTACCAAAACAAAATGTTTTGGCTCCAAGTGTTCTGTGGAAGTAAGACTCCTTCAATGTTTTTGGTTCATTTACCGCAAAGAAAGCATGTTATTATGTTATTGAGCGGTACACCATTGTTTACCAAATAGAAACAGACAGTAACTTTCAAAAGTCAGGTCAGATTCTTATCTGATTTGAAACTCAGTCAATAATTATCAGTAATAAAAGTGAACTTCGGGGAAGCTGCAGTCCCTTCCACAGATCAGGAAAACAGGGTTTAGTAATCACACAGATAGTTTATGTAGTGATACTCAGTCCATGGCCCTAGATCATGAATAAGGTTACTGAGTATCCAGGGTAACACTTGGGAGAAGTGTAAAAGAAGTATAAATCCACAAAAAATACTTGTTATGTATATTTAGATGAGGTAGTAGGTTAAAAAAAAGTGTTTTAACAATAGGTCCTAGGCATGTGATTGGGATTGCATTGTTATCTGACACTGAATTCTCCTCTAAAAGTGTAATCTGTGGGAGTATGTGGTGGAGATATATGTATCTCCAATATATATATATATTGTTCTTAGACATTGTATAATCAGAAAAAAGCTCCTCAAGGTTGTTGTTGTTCGTGTTTGTGTGTACAAGTGAAAACAAATGATGCTTTTATTTCATTGTAAACTTTTGTAACTAGGAAAGAAATGTATAGAGAGCAAAGTGCTTTCAGCAAAATTTCTGTTGCTGAAAATGTGTGATTATTCTTTCTGTGGGAGGATAAAGCAACACATGGAGAGATGATTTGGCTAGATAAATTTACCTTATATCTCAAATTACTTTGCTTGAAGGCAAGGAATAGAAGGATCTATAGTCTAAAGGGAACTATTGATAAGCTGAAAAATGAAGATAGTAGAAAAGAAAGTTAAAGTTTTGTATCATCCTAAAAAGAGTAAGGCTGACATTTTTACTTTTTGAAACATTGCTTCAGAGATTATTAGAAAGATTAATCTTTGTCATATATGGATGTCTTCAAATGTAATATAAAGAGGAATAGATTCAGCAAATAGATCATATTAGGGTTAAAGATTATTGTTACTTAAGTTACAATTCTACTAAACGAATTAATGAGAAATTAGCCATGCATTAAAGTATCACACCCAAATTACTTGTTTTGTAATTACTAATTTCCTGTGTCAGAATTAGTCTTTTGAGTTGAAAATACCATTGTATGTATTAGGATCCAGGCATATGAGAAGGAGAGTCACTGACTTCATACAGAAAAAAGGTTAGGATGATTTCACTGTTCCACTCCAGATCATCTAACTTCTGTTCCTTGGTGTCTATTCAGCACCAAGTACTATGACAGTATGTTAATGAAATTTGTATATGTGAAATCATTTGGAGAGGTTGAAGAATGGTCTAAATGTGAGGAATCACTATAACAAATTATTGAAGAAAAAGGTGAAAATGAATAATTATTACTCAAATATTTGAGCTTACAATGTCATAAGAATTTAGAATATTTAGTAATTTACTAAATACATACAATATGAGGCCTTTGGAGAGTGTGTTTTAATCCTTATTACATCAAATCACTTTTCAGATATCAGGTGTGGAATTTTCATCTGGTAAAGCTTTTTATTATCTGTAAGTCCCTTTCTCCCAGGCATTTGTCATCCATGCAGCAGGTGTCTAAGAAAACAATAAAGCAAAAGTAATTCTTTCCTAAAATGAAATGATGACATCCCAGTGGGATCTTGGAAGAAGGGAACTATGATTTGATTGATAGCTTTTGTCTGGTCTTCAGTAGCTGTATAACTGAGCACCACATTAAGATTTTTGTGAGTTTGTATTCTAATACTCTAGTTTCCTACCTAACGATATTATAAAGTCAGTCAATCAATTATTCTCTAATTGATGCTTATAAATTAATCACACAATCAAGTATTTTTTGAATTGCTATAAAAGACACCTGGAAATATATAGTTATATTAGAAAAAAATCCTTTAGAGAAGTAAGACTTAATTTTATAGTCTTACTAAAGAGAAACAATAGGTAATGTTACAAGAAAGTTATAAACTTTGTGGGACAAACCATTAGCAAATGACGAGTGTGGAGATGGGAAATATTTGATGGAATCAAGTTGGGACTGGAAAAGTGAATAGGTATTGAATGTGTGGCGTGGGTTTGCAGGCTGTATGGAGCAATCAAATGTTAAGGTGGTGATTAAGATAGTGAGTCACACTGAAAATAACAAACTTTTGTACACTCACTGCAAAAGTCAGCTCTTTAGTGTTTCCTTCCTTCCTGTGAAACAGCCCCGAGAAAGGGTCAAATGGATGCAGTGGAAATGGGATGAATCACGTCACTGCTACAGATTCCCAAACAGAAGTCCTCTCCCTCATTATGGATCTATGGGCTCAGGAAGAAACAGTGGTGAGTGATAGGTAGCAGTCAGACTTGAGCAATGGAGGGAAGCTATGCAAATGGAGGTTCCTTGGTTCAGTGCATACATATTGAGGTCCTCATTCTCCTTCTCCCTATATGCTTACATGCTGTGAGTTAAATTTTTCTTTACCTAAACTTTTGACCCCACACCCTTGTAAAATACTTGTAAAACAAAGGAAATCCTGATGTGCCTGATAGGGAGGAGGCTGGATAAGCCAGACTCTCCTGAAGATTAACTTTGCTCATCGTTATGTCCCCTTGCACCTGGTTCCAAATGAAAAGCAAGTTCTGACCTAAACAAGTTAAGGTGAGCTGCTGTGGCTGAGCCTTTTTCCCATTACCAAGTCATTCTAATCCCACTATATTTCAAAATTTTCTCCTCTCATGGGTTTTTCTTAGGTGATCATGGGTAATTGTATGCACAGAGTGATTCTTCAGACATGTATAATTATTTCACAACTTTCATGTCAAGGGGAGAGACCTGATGTTCCAAGCACCTTGAAGTTCATTCAATAAAACCTGTGGATGTGAGCATCATTCTCAATCTCTCCTGAGATGACCTGCTGCCACCTCTGAAAGTACCTTTCTATTCTAATAAACTTCACTATTCTCAATAAACTTTGCTATCACTTTCAGTATGCTTTTGGACTTGCCTGAATTCTCTTGCTGGATGCGAGAATTGAGACAGCTACAATAACATCCAGTAACAGGGATGATTAGTTGTAGGTAAGTCCTGAGTCAGCAGAACAAAGTGACTCAACACAGATCCTGCAGTAAAGAGGTGTCTGAATGAAGACACCAAGGATAGGAAAGTAGATATGACTATGAGCATGGCTGGTTCAGGAGGGTTGAGGTGGGAGGGCAGGTTGGAAATTGAATCTTTACATTTCCCTCCAGGAAATTGCAGTGCATGCCTTATGTACCAGGGTTGTTACGGGAAGGGAAGCCTCCCCTGATGAGGCCTTCCAGACAAAGCCTTGCAATTGCTCTTGGCTAGTTGTGAAAGAACACATTGGATTTTAGCCTGGAGCCAGACTCCTTAGTGAAGGGGATGGCACCACAAGCAAAAGTATGGTTGTTGGTTCCTCCAGCCAAAGTGGAAATCAGTTCCAAAGATGGCACATTCAAAGTTTCATTCTTTGTTAGATACATTGTGAGTTTTTGGCTGATAAAGAAGAGAAGACCTGAGTTCCAGTGCTGGCTTGTCCCTTACTGGTAGACTTAATCACATCACTTCCCTCTCTGAGGAAGAGAGAGCTGTTTCTTCATCTATTGATTGAGATAATACTCGCCTATGGGTTTGGGTTAAATAAAGATTTTGAGAAAAGTCAGTACTGGCATGCTCTCAGACTAAAGTTATAGCCATTAGTTGAGATTAGGACTTTGGCATAAAACTTACAATAAAGGAAGACCCACCATTTTAGAACTAATCCAGGGAGAAAGCTGTGATAGTCTGAATAATGGCACTTGAAAGATGTCTACCTCCTAATTCCTGAGACCCATAAATGCAGAATGAAATGGAAGGTTAGCCTGGTTATCCAGATGGGCCCTAAATATAATCACAAGAGTCCTTACAAACAGTAAGCCAAGGGAGATTTGACTTTGGATGAGGAAAAGGCATTGTGCTGACAGAAGATACTGAAGCAATACCATCACCAGCCAAAGAATGATAATAGCCTAAGGACATGAAAGGGACAAGCAACAAATTCTCCCCTACAGCCTCCCGAGGAACCACCCCTGCTGCACTTTGATTTTAGCTCAGTAAAACCCAGTTCATACTTGTGACCTCCATTGGAAACTATCTTGAACTAGCATTGTTTTAGCCTACTAAGTTAATGGTAAGTTTTTTAGGATGGCCACAGGAAACTAATACAAGGCTTCAGTTGTCAATTGGGTATATACGTCTGAGAACAACTCAGGTTTTGACAATCAGCTTTGTTTATTAGCTTTTTACTCCCTGGACCCATGTCTGATTGTCAGCCTACCTTTCTTACTGAAGCAAGGAGGGACATAAAGGGACTTTCTTTGCTGGAAAATCTAAGAAGGCAATGAATGGACCACTGTGAAGCAACAGAAGTAGAAGCTCATCAGTTTTAAGAACATCGGAGACATCCCTTGGAGTCCTAGGGTTAGTGTAAGGTAAGGTACTGGGCTAACAACATTTGAATGCTTACTTGTGAAGTGTTGAAGTGGCTTGGTATTCTCTTATTGATGGAGCTAAGGAATTCATTGTATCGTGTGTTCTTGCAGACTGTTAAGTAAAATTAGTGGTCTTCAATACAGACTTTTTATCTTCTCTCCTAACTTTCCTTTATGAGATAGTACCTGAAGCATTGCCTCTGACAAGCAAGCATTTTCAGCATAATCTTCTCATGGATATGCACCTACTCTTAGGTTCCAAGGCAAACAAGTTTTCATCAACTGCCTGGGCTTGCATAAGTGAAAGGCCATGGAGTTGACTTTACATTCATGCTATCTCAATGTCACAGTGAGAATGGCAAGCATGTGGAGAGCCACACACCTTGACAAATGATAGAAATGTCTGGGGCCCACAAGAATATGGAAGTGACCACACTCACAGACCCAGCAAGCCACAAGCTCTTCTGTCATTAGTTTGACCTTTTTTCCCTTCCATCTTTCACCTCTAGATATCTTCCTTCTGCCCATTTCCTAGTTCATTATCACTTCCACTACAGGAAGAGTGCAGAGAGGAGGGAAAAACATGTATGAATTGTAAGTTGATTTCAAAAGCTATTAGGAGCTTTTGCAGAAGGTTTATGAGAAACGAAGGTGAAAATTATTGATAGAGGATTTGGAATAGCTGTAGAGATCATTGACCCAAGGAAACAGTATACATTGAGAACTGAAGGCCAGTGTCTTGTTCATTTACAACTAGCATTTTCACTCTGAGTGGAGAATTTTGTGATTTCTAAGCCTTTTCTATAAGTGAAGGCAAGAAAAGGAGAAGGAACATAATGGCAGAGACAGAACTAGATATTTGTGTGACTGTATCTGAAGGACTTACTGGCACTTTTACAAAGACATATTTCTGGAGAACAAAATAAGACCAATGAGAAGCAACTACAGGGCTAAATACAGACTTGATGAAGGAACAGAATGCTCACATCTAGAGTGGTTCAATGGAGCAAGGAGAGGAGAGACGTAAATGTATTCAAGCAAAGGTTGGTGTCCATTTGCGAAGGATGTGGAGTTAGGATTGAGCCCAAAGAAAACGCATATCTCTCTGAATTTTGAGTTTATCATTAGTCTGAATTTTGACTTAATATTAAACTACCTCTCTATTTTATTTTCCTTGACTAGTTTTCATTTGCTTATATTCAACTTAATCTGTAATGCCCTCATTCCTCTACCCATCTATTCAAATCATAGCCATCCTTAAAGGATCAGTGAAAGCATCATGTTTTTAGCCTTTGCTCCGCTCAGTGGTCTCCTTCTTTCTGACTGTTGCAACATTCAGTGACTGCATCACTTATATCTGCATTTCATTACATACCTTCCTTGTAGTATCATCTGTGTATCCCCTATCTCCTCTACAAAACTGACATCTGCTAAAAGGAGTGAACAGTACAGGGCTAACTATATAGTAAATTTTTTCTTATTCCTTTTCTAGTAATTAAAAATTAACTAGCCTATGTTGTAGAGAAATGAAGAACTTGAGTTTTTCAGTAAAGTGTCTCTTTTGCCATTGAAGTAACCTATGAAATACATCACCATGTCAATCTAAAAAGTCTTTATAGGGTGATTTTTTTTCTCTGAAAATGTATTATGTGAAAATCTTTCTAGAACCAGGCTGCAGAAATATTTAACTATTTCTTTAGTATCATAAGCTCTGAATATCTCTATTCCTGATCTTTTGTAAATGTCACTTCATGACAAAATAGAATAATGACACAGGCAGCTTCACAAAGGATAGCGTATGAGAGTAGAGAAGTGAATTTCATAAAACTATAATAATAGAATAGTATTATTTGACTACCCAGTATTTTAGTTTCATCAGAGTTACAAAAAATGAAAAAAATTTCTCTAACCCTTTCTTGTAATACTATTTTGACTCCATTCATTTTTCTCAGGCTGGTTTTTCATTAAATAAATTGAAGGTAAATTGTAGCTGTGCATCATGAAAGTGTATATAGGAATAGATAACATAGGGTAAAAGTAAATACCTAAAATTTATTGTAGGGTCACCAAAATCCTTTGCCCAAAAATTGCTTTGGGATAAAAGAAATCTATCATGAATTCCTCTAACAAACACTTACCAACAGTTTTTTATGTGCCAAGAGTTATTATTTTACTTCCTTCATTGACATTATATTTTAAATGAGTATGAAAATATTTGCTTTACCTAGGTCAATGTAGTATGTTGAATAAAAGAAAACTATGGTTGGAAGGACTTGAAGAATTCCTGTGTTGCCAGACTCCATCTTCTTGGGGACAGAAAGTCAGCTGTGACACAGAATTAGTACCACTATTAAAGTGTCCCTCAACCAACCATTCAGAGTCACCTAAACTTCCCCATTCTTGCTCTGCAGGTAAGAGAAATTCCACTGTCTTCTCAGAGGCAGAGGCAGAAGAGTTGAATGAGCCTCTAGAAGTAAGTTTTTAATGTTATTTTCTTCAAACTAAAAATTATACATAAATTCATATGATGTACACATGTATATATATATAATATAGCTCATAATGAACACACTTTACACATTGGTGACCATAGGAAGTACAGAGGGATGTGCTAGGTGGAGTGTATTCTTACCTCCTCACAGAGAAGCAGTCAGAAGGGAAGGGAAGAGTGCCATTCCAGTTTTACAGCTTTCAGGGTAGGCAAAAGGACAGTATTCCCCCAGCACACCCCTTTTTCACAGCTGCTATTGTTTCAATAATCAAATATTAAGTGTCTCATGAACTGAATTCTAGATAGTTATTTTTTTTCGATCCAATGTCCATTCTATCTTAAAATTATTGCCATGACCTCTTAAATTTTATTGCTTTTATGGTGAATTTGAATAATGTTAAGAGTTCCCATCTTTATTCTGTATAGAGACTGTTTAGTAAGAAATTGAAATGTAGTTTAGGAGAGATTATTGAGATACCTTCTTGTCCCAGAAATTCTTGATAAATCAGTCTTAGTACTATTTCTAGTAAACTAAAGCAGAAGGTGGAGTTTCCTCTGATCCTTTGGGTTTCATGAAAGTATTTTGTATCATCTGTATGAGAACATTCAATTATTTCAATAAGCATTTAAGATCCAATCAATCCTATATATTATTTGCACCACTGAAGAAACAAAACATGCAAAACAGCAAATTGTAACAAATAGATTATAGTAAATAACTTTGACTGGGACATCAAAACCACCCAATATGAAATACTGTTGAGTAGGTGATATTTGAGTTGAGACTTGATGAATAAACTTTAATAAATACATAAGATGAGAACTATTGTAAGTGGAAATACTTACATAAGCATTACATAGTATAACCAATTTTACGTTTTGTGTTTTAAATAGAGAATAATTTCAAGGATATGCTTGTAAGTCACATTGACCACCTCTCTATTCCTCAAACACACTAAATTCCTTCCAACATAAGAGACTTTGTGCTTTCTGTGCCCTCTACCTGCAATGTCTACTTCCATTTCTTCACTCCACATAATTTGGCTATACTTTTACCTCCTCAAACTGACTTCCTCTGTCTGCAATATTTAAATTTGCCTTCTCTGTGCAGCCTACCCCACCATAAACTTCCATCACAAGATTTTTTTATTTTGTAAATATTTTGTAAATAAACTTCCATCACAAGATTTTTTAATTTTGTAAATATATTTTCAATATAAACGTTAAGACATTTTGTCTTTATTCTGAAGGTAATACAGTGGCAATGGAGTCTTTGTAAGATGGGCAGTGATTTGTTTTTAGGAATTTGTTTGTAAATTAGAAGTAGGTGGTTATTTCATGGGTTTAGATGGGGATTTCTAAACTGCTATGCAGCTATGGGGATGAGAAAAGATGGGAGTTAGATTATTAAACTAGAAGTGGTCATGATTTACAATTTTCTATATAGGAGTTCTTAATGAGTACCTTTTGCTGATGTACTTATGCAATGATAAGAATTTTGACAGGTCATACTGCACAAGTTGTGAGAACCGTATGTGATTCTTTGTAATTTCTCTTTCACATTTTTATTTACTGTTCTACTTAAAGAATACCATGATTATATTAATATATTAGTAATAGACTATTAGTTACCAGTTGTCCTGTTACATTGTTTAATAGGAAGGTAAAAGTCAACAAAACTGAAAAATATTTTTCAGCGTACTTCTCTGAGTGCTTCTTTCTCATCTGATACAGACTCTGTGTCATTCTGCTTTGGAATATGTTTCTGTGCAAATATCTTCCTCCCTCCTTCACCTGGCAATTGCCACCTAGATCATGCAAAGAAACTATGTAGGCTAAAACCAGAGATGTACTGCATAACTTCTTCTTCCCCCTCTTTTAAATTTGCTCCTGTCTCAAAGATCAGTTGACTAAATTTGTGTGGGTCTTTTTAGGGCTCTCTATTTTGTTTTATTGATCTATTTATCAATTCTTTCATGAATGCTACACTGTCCTGATCTTTGAAAATTTATTCATGTCATGTATGATTAGTCTTGGTTTATTCTTCAGTATTGTGTTGATTTCTGGGCCTATTTCCCTTCTGTATAAAATTTAGAATTAGTTTCTCAATGTCCATAAAAAACTTGGTGGATTTAAATTGAGATTGCATTACATCTCTATACTAAGTTGGGAAGAACTGAAATTTTAACATTGAATCTTACTATCCATGAACATAGAATATCTCTCCTTTCACTTAGATCTTTTTTCTCATTCATTAGTGATATGTGGTTTTTCTCATTTAGATATCATTTTTGTTAGAATTATATAAAAATTATTATTAATGGAAATTGTATTTTTAGTTTTAAGTTTCAATTGTTCATTGCTGGTTTATAGGAAACCAATAACATTTTTTATTTTAACCTTGTATCCTAGAAATTTGCTATGATTTATGTTAGTGCTAGGATATTTGTTTGCTCTTTGGGATACTCTGCTTTTGTCTTCAAAAGCAATTTTTTAAATTTTCTGATCTGTAAAACTTTTATCTCCTTGTTTGGTGGCAGTAGTTAGAGTTTCTAGTATAATATTGAATATAGCAGTCAGAAAGGCCATCCTTGTCTTATTCTTCACCTTAGGAGGAAAGCATCTAGTTTCTCACCATTAAGTATGATGTTAGATGTGTTTTTGGTGGACATTCTTTATCAAATTGAGGAAGTCCACTTTTATTACTACTTTTCTAAATGATTGTTAGGTTTTTAAAATGTGTTTTTACTTTTCTATTAATCACCTGATTGTCTTCAGTCTGTTAATGTGGTATATTATATTATTGATTTTCAAATCTTGAACCAGCCTTGAATACAATTTGGTGTATAATTCTTATATGCTGTTGAATTTTATTATTATTTTATTGAGGATTTTTACATCCATGTCCACCAGAGATACTGGTCTGTAGTTTTCCTTTCTTGCCATCTTTGTCTGGTTTGAGTGCTTAGGTACTGCTGATCTCATCAGATGACTTAGAAAGTTCTTCCTTCAATTTTCTGTAAGCAATTGTAGAGAATTGGTACCTTTTCTTATTTAAATGTTATTACAATTTGGGGCTGAGGGCTTGGTTCAAGTGCAGAGCACCTGCCTAGCAAGTGTGAACCCTAGTTCAAACCCCAGTACCACCATAAATATTGTTACAATTTACCAGTAAAAGTATCTGGTTTTGATGCTTTGTGTTTTGGCAGGTTATTAATTATTGACTTGGTATCTCTAATAAATATGGCCCTATACAGGTAATTTTGCTGGAACATGGTTTTTAATGAATCAATCCATTTTATCTAAGATATCAAATTTGTGGGCATAGAGTTTTTATAACATACTTTATTTATCCTTTTAGTGTTATCAAAAGGGATCAGTAGTGATAGCTATAAGTTTATGTGGTTTAATATTTAATAACAAACATGTTGAATAACTGGTGCAAATTCTGGAAACTTTAACAGTCAGCCAAAGCCAATGCCCACTGGCTCCAGCACACCATTGAAAGGTATCATTGAGTATCATCTACAGAAACCTGAATACCATTGTAGTTGCCAGAAGAATGTGTTTTAAACAGTTGTTATTTTTCATCAATTCTTTTAGGTTCAAAGTTTCATAAAAGAGCATCTTAAATAAATAGCCAGGGATCTTACTGACAGGTCTCTGTGGTCAGAAGGCTCTTTTTAGCTGCCAAAGCTCATACAATTATATATTTTCCAAAGTAAGAAAGGAGTTCATTTGGTGGACAACATAAACAAGAAAAGAAGAAATGACAAAAGTCTACTATAAATGACTAGCTATTTAATAGGTGGACCTTTAGGACAGGGAAATTAAATAATATGTTCCTGAACACCCAATGAGTTAAAGAAGAAAATAAAAAGGAAATTTAAAAATATCTTGAGATAAATAAAAATGGAAATAAAACATATAAAACTTATGAGATATAGCAAGAACAGTATCAGATTTTTTTCTTGAAAGGCAGTTTAAATCATGTATTAGCATGCCACATCTACTTCCCTAAAGTAGTGATGCAAGGCTCAGCATCCTTAGTCAATATAGTCAATATGGCAGCAGGGGTGTCCTGACCAGCCTGTTTTTCTGTCCATGGTTGCCACCATCTGAGTTCCTTTGTTTCTACCAAGTTTCTGAGCCTGACCCTCTAGTTTTCTAAGAGTCTATGATCTATTTCTTATTTATACAATATATTCCTTTTCTACTCAATTTAACCAATGTCTTTTTTTCAATAAGAACCACAATAGACTTGTTATATTTTCAAAGTCTATGAAGCAGAGCCAAACCTGACACTGCTCACAATGTGCATAGACTTTCTTTTTACTGAATGTATCTCTTATGCTTCAATATTTTCCTCAAGCATTGCAATTTATTTGTTTATGCTTCTGTGTGTTTTTGAAGCTAGGGACGTTGTTTTATTTACCTTTATTTCCCAAGCTTCTGTCACCAGGTCTGGACAGAGAATGAAATAAATATTGGGTTGTTCTTCATTGATTTCATTCATAAGGAAGCTGATGGGATGTGGTGGCAATTCTAGACATATTCCTCAAGTCATGAAATCAACACTTCTGAAATGACCCACTATATCACTGTGACTCATAAAAGGTAGGTAGATACATAGAATTTGAATGCTCCCTTGTTTACTGTAACTGAGCCTCTATGACTCAGACTACATGGAGCAGGGGACAGGACAGGATACAGTGATATCATCATTCAGGACCTGAAAAATAATGTCATCTGAGTCTTATACTCAAAATAAAAACCTATGCTGAGAAACAATGAAAAGTGAGGGAAGATTAAAAAATTAAAGGCCATGAACACAAAATTAAAAGCATAAAAAAATAGATGAATAGCTGACCCAAAGAAAATTATTGAAGGAAAAAACTAAAGAAGGAAAATACACAAAAAAGTAAAGAATGTAGACAAGGAGATTGCCAAAATGTGGGTAATTCTGAGAAGAGTTTTTATTATTTATGAAGGATTTTGAGGCTGTACTTAAATTTCATCCACTATTCCTAATAGTAAAGCAAAAGATGGAGTGCTATTAACATATTTGTAGTCCAAATTAGAGACCTTCTTACCACCCCCCTTCAGTCTAACCAAGTCTGATATGGCTTTAATTGACACAGTAAGTTCACAGTGGGTGCAATGATTTATGCAAACATAAATCCAAAATTATTCTCTGATATGATCAGTCTACAATTACTTTTGAAGTCAACATGTGAATTGCATTGTCAAAGGAATAAATCTAATGAAAAATCTACAGGGAAAATTGCATACCATGTTTATAAAGGAGAAAGCAATCAATGTGAGTTCTGTTTGTTACATGGTTTTATACAACTTTTAATAACTGAGCAGAGTTTAAAAGATTTTCTAATAATTTTATCTGAATTAACAGATAAGAATGTTATAGCAAACTAGATGAGATGATAAAGGCAAAAACCCTAAATACCCTAAATTAAAAGAGAGTCCAAGAGCAACAGGACTTCAAAAGTGGTAAAAATATATGCCAATCCATTCTTTCATGAAATCAACAAGAACATTGGTCAAAAACTCAAAATAAACAAATTTCACCTATTTAGCTTTATTAACCAATGATTTTTAGTAAATTCATGTCGGGAAATCAATACTACAACCTCACACTCACTAAGCAAATTCCCTACCATTTAGTTACACCCACCCCAGCCCTCTTCTAAAATATTTTGGACAGGGTCTTGCTATTTAGCCCAGGATGGCCTGAAACTCACTATATAGTCCAGGTTGGACTCAAACACAAGATCTTCCTGCTCCAGAGTCCTGTGTGCCACCATACCAGGTATTTGTAAGGACATTTTTCTTGAATTTTTTTCTTGCTTCATGTGAGACATTAGACTCCTGTGTATTCATAATTAAATTTTGGTAACTTTTAATCCAATGGTTAAGAAACTATTTATTAAATGTCCAAGTGACTGAGGTTTTTCTCAGTTGTTTAAATATTTTATTTTTATATATGGTGGGGAGGATGCAAGATGGCGACTAGGGTATGGAAGCAGAAAGCCTAACCTCCATGACTCCAAAACCTCCCTGAGAAGTTGGAGCCACACCTGGGTTACTCTGATTGCCTCTAGCCAAAATAATAACTGCCATTACACTAGGTGCAAGAAAAAATTCAGACTGACACACAAATCAGCCTTTAATTGCACCTTACAGCTGCAACCCGCTGCACAGCCAGCAAGGTGGGTCCAGCCCTGGGGAAACCTTCCTTCCCCATGATGATTTTTTTTTCTTTCCTTCTCTTTTCCTCCTCCATCAAGCAGAAATAATGCACCAACCAGAATCAAACCTTCAACACCTGAACCACTAGACTGGGGAAAGCTTCCCCACAACACATTACACTGAGAAAATTTGGAGGCTGCCACCACTGCCACAGCTGCCACTGCCAGTTCCAAACCCTCCTGTGAGACATTCCATAGAATAAACAGATGAGTGCCAAGCATCATGTAGAATTCCCCCACACCCCCAGGATAAACCAGCACAGCCTCTGGGCAGACTGAGCCTGAATAACAAACAGTGAAGTGTAATCTAGCACAACAGCAGAGGGGGTGGGAACACCGAAAGTGCAGCTGAGAAAGGGGGAGGAGCAAAGAGCTAATCTCAGTGTGAACTATCACTAAACAAAAACTGGAAAGGCAGGAAGGCCAAGAGCAGGTGGGTGATAAGCCTCTCCCCAAAGCAGAGCAGGTAGCGGATCACAGATCTCATCTCATTCTCCTCCACCTGTCACCAGACTACCCCTCCCTCCTACACACTCATCACCTGCTGACCAACCTACTATACTAACTTTACACAACTCCAAACCCCTGCAATTCCTGACAAGGCACCCTTCACTACAACAACAGAAATATACCAAAACACACATAGGAACCACAAAAACCAGCAGCCCCCAGTCACTGCTTCCCTCATCCCACTTCCTGCCTCTGCCTTTAGTGCCATCCTATCCAACTCCCAAAATTTCTATAGCTAGCCTTACAAATGTTAACTGCCCCCCAACTGCCGCTGCTTATAGATATTACCACCAAGGGGTCTTCTATTTAACATATAAACTACTGGTTGGGTATTAAACCTGTGAATTAGTTATTACTAAACCACACCCAGACCAGGGACAGAAATAGCACACTAACCTAGCTAAAAACCCAAGACAGCTACAAAACAAAAATTAAATCAAGGGGAAGAAATCAAGTGAATAAAACCACAACTACCCTATCAAGAACATAGTTGCACAGTACCAAGTGGAGCGATGGGAAGAAGAAAAAGGAATGGAAACCACTCTCCCCCCAAAAATAATTTCATACAGGATTCAGAGGGAAATGAAGAAAACAAATACCCAGTTTTTCACTCCAACAAAACAAAGATAAATGACACCAGGGAACCTAGTGATGCCTACGAAAACACCCTCACTCAAAGAAGAAATCCTGTAAGTAATCATTGAGAATTTCATGGAGATGATACTAGATGTGGTTAACCAAAATGTACAAAATTCACTCAAGAAATTTCAAGACATCAAAAATAAAGAATACAAGAAGACACAGAAACAAATAAATGAACTCATAGGAGCCCTAAATAAACACCAAAGTGAAACAAAGAACATTATAAATAGAGAGATAAATGAATTAAAGATGAAAATAGAAAATGTTAAAGAGGAAGTGGCCCATGATATGGAAAACCTCAGAAAAAAGAATCAAAAAGAAACACAAAACACAGTGGAAGGCCACTACAGCAGACTAGAATAAGTGGAAGACAGAATCTCACAATTCGAAGATAAAATAGAAATTAAAGGATAAACTGAAGAATTGTTAGTCAAACAACTCAAGACCTGCGAAAGACATATACAAGAACTCACCGACTCCATCAAAAGAAGAAACCTGAGAATCATGGATGTTGAAGAAGGAGAAGAGGTCCAAGAAAAAGGGATCCATAAAATGTTCAATAAAATAAGAACAGAAAATTTCCCAAATCTAGAGAAAACTATGCCCATTCAGGTATAGGAAGCTTCCAGAACACAAAACAGACTTGACCAAATAGAACTATCCCACGACATATTATCAATAAAACAACAAGCACAGAGAATAGAGAAAGAATATTGAAGGCTGTAAGAGAGAAAAACAAGTAACATATAAGGCAAACCCATCAAAATCACAGCAGATTTCTCAATGGAAGCCTTAAAAACAAGAAGGGCATGGAGTGAGGTATTTCGGGTACTGAATGAAAATAACTTCAACCTTAGGATACTCTACCCAGCAAAACTATTATTCAAAATAGATGGAGCAATAAAAATCTTGTACAATAAACAGAAACTATATATATGACTACCAAGCCACCACTACAAAAGATTCTCCAAGGAATTCTGCACATAGAAAATGAAAGCAAGCAAAACCATGAGAAGACAGGTAGTACCAAATCAGAGGAGAAGAAAAGACAAGGAATCAGAGAGTAACATTGATTCAACTGCATACAATCAAACCCTTAAATAACTAAATGGCAGGAATCACCACATACCTATCAATATTAACACTGAATGTTAATGGACCTAACTGCCCCATCAAGACACCATCTGGCAAATTGAATTAAAAAGGAAGATCCAACAATCTGTTGTTTACAGGAGACCCATCTCATTGACAGAAACAAGCACTGGCTTAGGGTGAAAGGCTGAAAGACGATTTACCAAGCCAGTTGCCCCCAAAAACAGGCAGGAGTACCAATACTTATCTCGGACAAAGTAGACTTCAAATTTCATTGATCAATCAAGATAAAGAAGGACACTCCATACTAATAAAAGGTGAAATACACCAAAAGGAAATAAGAATTGTCAACCTATATGCATCCAATCTCAGTGAACCCAATTTCATCAAACTTACTTTAAAGAACTTAAAAGCACATACAGACTCCAATACAGTGGTAGTGGGGGACTTTAATATCTCCCTATAACCAATAAATAGGTCATCCAAGCAAAAAAACCTGTAAGAAATTCTAGAACTATATCATTCCATAGATCAAATGGACCTAACTGATGTCTACAGAATATTTCATCCAACATCTGTGCAATATACATTCTTCTCAGCAGCCCATGGAACTTTCTCCAAAATTGATCATATCTAAGAGCATGAAGCATGCCTCAGCAAATAAAAGAAAATAGAAATAATCCCATGCATTCTATCTGATCACAATGCATTAAAACTAGAACTCAACAACAAAAACAATAGCAGAAAACACACAAACAATTGGAAGCTGAACAAAACATTGCTCAATGATCAGTGGGTCATTCATGAAATAAAAGAGGAAATTAAAAGGTTCCTGGAAGTTAATGAAAATGAAAACAAGACCTACCAGAACCTATGGGACAGCAAAGGCAGTCCTAAGAGGAAAGTTTATAGCCATGAGTGCATATATTAAAAGGACAGAAAGATCTCAAAAAAACAACCTAATGCCACATCTCAAACTCCTAGAAAAACAAGAACAAGCAAAGCCCAAAACAAGCAGAAGGAGAGAAAAAATAAAAATAAGGGCCAAAATTAATGAAATAGAGGCCAAAAATACCATACAAAGTATCCATGGAAGATAAAGCTGGTTCTTTGAAAAATAAACAAGATTGACAGACTCCTGGCAAATCTGACTTAAATGAGGAGGGAAAAAAACCCAAATCAGTAAAATCAGAAATGCAAAAGGGAGATAACAACAAACACCATGGAAGTTCAGGAAATCATCAGAGACTACTTTGAGAATCTTTATTCCAATAAATTTGAAAATCTTGAAGAAATGGAAAATTTCTAGATACTTATGATCCCATTCAAAACTGAACCAAGAGCACATTAATCACCTGAATAGATCTATAACACAAAATGAAATTGAAGCAGCATTAAAGAGTCTCCCAAAAAGGAAAAGTCAAGGACCTGATGGGATTCTCTGGTGAATTCTATCAGACCTTTAAAGAACTAATACCAACCCTCCTTAAACTGTTTCACAAAATATAAAGGGAAGGAACACTGCCTAACTCATCCTATGAAGTCAGTATTACATTCATTCTAAAAGCAGACAAAGACACATCCAAAAAGGAGAACTATAGGCCAATCTCCTTAATGAACATCGATGCAAAAATCCTCAATAAAATGTTGGCAAACTGAATCCAACAACATATCAGAAAGATCATTCACCACAACCAAGTTGGCTTCATCCCAGGAATGCAGGGATGGTTCAACATGTACAAATCTAAAAATGTAATACAGCACATCAATAGAAGCAAAGACAAAACCACATGATCATCTCAATAGATGCCAAAAAAGCCTTCGATAAGATCTAACACCACTTCATGATAAAAGCTATAAGAAAACTAGGAATAGAAGGAATGTACCTCAACATTGTAAAGGCTATATATGACAAGCCTATAGCCAAATCATACTTAATGGTGAAAAACTGAAACCATTTCCCTTAAAATCAGGAATGAGACAAGGATGCCCACTATCCCCACTCTTACTCAACATAGTCCTGAAATTTCTAGCCAGAGTAATAAAGCAAGAAGAAAAAAAAAGGAATATAAATAGGTAAAGAAACTATCAAAATATCCCTATTTGCAAATGACATGATCCTATACCTCAAAGACCAAAAAAACTCTACCCAAAAACTCCTAGACACCATAAACAGCTTCAGCAATGTGGCAGGACACAAAATCAACTTACAAAAATCATTAGTTTTTCTATACACCAACAATGAACAAACTGAGAAAGAATATAGGAAAACAATTCCATTTACAATAGCCTCAAAGAAAATCAAATACCTAGGAGTAAACATAAAAAAGGATGTGAATGGCTGCTATAAGGAGAACTACAAACCTCTGAAGAAAGAGATTGAGGAAGACTATAGAAGGTAGACAGATCTTCCATGCTCATGGATTGATAGAATCAACATAGTAAAAATGGCTATACTACCAAAAGAAATCTACATGTTCAATGCAATTTCCATCAAAATCCCAATGACATTCATCACAGAGATTGAAATATCTATCCTAAAGTTCATTTGGAAACTCAAGAGACTGTGGATAGCCAAGGCAATACTCAGCAAAAAGAGCAATGCTGGAGGTATCACAATATCTGACTTAAAACTATAAAGACCAAAAATCGTATGTTCTCCCTCATATGTGGACATTAGATCAAGGGCAAACACAACAATGGGATTGGACTTTGAGCACATGATAAAAGCAAGAGCACACAAGGGAGGTGTAAGGATAGGTAAGACACCTAAAAAATTAGCTAGCATTTGTTGCCCTCAACGCAGAGAATCTAAAGCAGATACCTTAAAAGCAATTGAGGCCAATAGGAAAAGGTGACCAGGAACTAGAGAAAATGTTAGATCAAAAAGAATTAACCTAGAAGGTAACACACATGCACAGGAAATTAATGTGAGTCAACTCCCTGTATAGCCATCCTTATCTCAACTAGCAAAAACCCTTGTTCCTTCCTATTATTGCTTATACTCTCTCTTCAACAAAATTAGAGATAAGGGCAAAATAGTTTCTGCTGGGTATTGAGGGGGTGAGGGGGAGTGGGTGGTTAGGGAGGGGGTGGGGGCGAGGGGGAAAAATGACCCAAGCATTGTATGCACATATGAATAATAAAACAATTAAAAAAAACTATATTACAAAGCCATAGCAAGAAAAACAGCATGGTACTGGCACAGAAACAGATATGAAGACCAGTGGAACAGAATAGAGGATGTGCATATGAAGCCACACAGCTATGCCTACCTATTTTTTACAAAGGTGTCAAAAACATATGAAAGAAAATAGATGGCCTCTTCAACAAATGTTGCTGGGAAAAGTGATTACCCATCTGCAAGAAACTGAAACTAGGTCCATGTATATCACCTATTCTAGTATCAACTCAAAATGGATCAAGGACCTTAATATCAGACCCAAAACTTAGAAGCTAGTACAGAAAAGAGCAGGGAATACTCTGGAAGCAATAGGTATAAGCAAGGACTTCCTCAATAGAACTTCTGCAGCCCAGCAAGTAAAAGAAAGGATGGACAAATGAGACTATGTGAAATTTAAAAGCTTCTGCACAACAAAAGAAATGGTCTCTAAACTGGAGACCACCCACAGAGTGGGAGAAAATATTTGCTAGATATACATCAGACAAAGGACCGATAATCAGAATATACAGGGAGTTAAAAAAACTAAACTCCCCCCAAATCAATGAACCAATAAAGAAATGGGCAACTGAAATAAACTGAACTAATCTTTTTCAAAGAAAGATATCCAAATGGCCAAAACACATGAAAAAAATGTTCACCATCTCTGGCCATAAAGGAAATGCAAATCAAAACCACACTAAGATCCCACCTCACCCCTGTTAGAATAGTATCATCAAAAACACCACCAACAACAAATGTTGGTGAGGATATGGGGAAAAAGGAACACTTATACACTGCTGGTGGGATGTAAGCTAATGCAACCACTCTGGAAAAAAAATATGGAGGTTTCTTAAAAAAACAAACATAGCTCTGCTATATGATCCAGCAATCCCACTCCTAGGGATATACCCAAAGGAATGCAACTCAGGTTACTCCAGAGGCACTTGCACACCCATGTTTATTGCAGCACTATTCACAATAGCCAAGTTATGGAAATAGCCAAGATGCTCCACTTCTGACAAATGGATTAAGAAAATGTCGTATATATGCAGAATGGAATTTTACTCAGCTATGAAGAAGAATGAAATTTTGTCATTTGCACGTAAATGGATGGAAATGGAGAACATCATCTTAAGCAAAGTTAGCCAGGCTCAGAAGGCCAAAACTTGTATGTTTTCTCTCATATGCAGAGTTTAGACCTAAAACAAATGCAGTAATATTATTAGACATGGGTCACACACTAAGAGGAGAACACATACAGGAGGAGGAGGGAAAGATAGGAAACCCAAAACTTGAAAGTGTTTGATGTGCCTACTGTAGAGGAGCTAATATGTCACTATGGGAAGGTGACTGGGAAGTAGTGAAGAGGTCTGATAGAGATGAACCAATTTGGGTTGTAATACACTTGTGCATGGAAGCAATGGTAGGAATCTCTCTGTATAGCTATCCTTATCTCAACTAGCAAAAATGCTATGTCTTCCTTATTATTGTTTATGTCTTCTCTTCAACAAAATTGGAGAAGAGGGCAGAGCAGGTTCTGCCTGGACAGAAGGGGGTTGGGGGGGAGAGAGAGGTGGTGGAGGACAGGGATGTGAAATGGCCCAAACAATGTATGCACATATGAATAAATGAATAAATAACCAAAAAAAATACAGAACTTTAAATTTAATGAATAAACGTGAAGCCTCTTGTAATAATTATTTAAGAATTCTTAATCGATAAGATTATGCTAACTTCAAAATGCAAGACATTTAGCTGTATTATTAAAATCATCTGAATCTTTGTATTTTTGTATTTGATCTGTCAATGACAAAGAAAGCTGTATGCTGTATTATAATTATGTTTCAGTCCATTTCTACATAAAAGTCTAGTGTTTACCTTTGCTTTGGTGTTATGTCTTCAGGAGTACAAAGACTCATGACTACCTTGAACTACTTTTATTATGCTTTTTAAAGTTTATTTTTTATTATCATATTATTGTTGTACCTGGGGTACATTGTGGCATTTGCAAAAGTTCTTACAATATATCATAGTTGAATTCACCCCTTTCTCCTCACTCCTGGAATAGTTTCAACATGCCTCATTTTTCAATTTTCATACATGAGTACGTAATATTTCTACCACATTCATCCTCCTACAATCTTTCCTTATATTCTCCCTTCTCCTATTGGTACCAACCCCAGATGGGACCTGTTCTCCATTTTTTTGTTGTTATTGTTTTCCACTTTTTGCTGTACTGGGGTTTGAACTTAGGACCTACATCTTGAGACACTCTACCAGCTTTATTTTTGTGATGGGTTTTTTCAAGATAGTGTTTTGAGAACTATTTGCCCAGTCTTGCTTGGAACTGTGATCCTACTGATCTCTGCCTCCTGAGAAACTAAGATTACAGAAGGGTGAGCCTCTGGTGCTTGGCTTTGTTATGTTTTTGAAAAAAGGCATTTATGTTTAAGATAGCTACACAGGGAGTTAGATTGTGATATTTCCATGTATATATGTATTATAACCCAAATTAGTTCAATCTCTCTATTTTTCTCTTTTCTACCTTAGTCCCCTTCTTATAGTGGTTTCAATGTGTTTTAAAATTCTGTATTCATTATTGTATAGAAAGTACATCAAACATATTCATCTTCTTAACTTTCTTCTTTTACCCTCCCTTTTCCCTTAGTGACCTCCCCTTAGCGTAACCTGTTTTTCATAATTTTTCTTGTATTTGTATTGTGTTTATCTCTCACAAATGAGAGAAAACATGTAGTCTTTGTCTTTCTGAGCTTGGCTTACTTCATTTAACATGATGTCCTCCAAATGCATCCACTTACCTTCAGACCACGTGATTTCATTCTTCCTTATAGCTGAATAAAACTTCAGTGTGTGTGTATGTGTTTGTGTGTGTGTGTGTGTATGTGTGTGTAAAATTACATCTTCTTAATCCACTCATCATTTGTAGGGCATCTGGGTTTTTCCCATAGCTTGGCTATTGTGAACAGTTCTTCAGTAAACATCACTGTGCAAGTGTGTCTTTTGAATCCTGATTTAGATTCCTTTGGGTATATCCCTAAGAGTGGTATTTCTGGATCATATGGCAGTTCTATTTTTAGTTTTCTGAGGAGCCTCCATATTCTGGTTCATAGTGATTATAATAATTCACATTCTCACCAGCAGTGTATGAGGATTCTTTTTTCCCCACATCCTCTCCAACATATGTTGTTTGTGTTCTCGAAGGTAGCCATTCTAACAAGAGTGAGGTAGAATCTTAGTGTAGTTTTGATTTGCATTTCCTTTATAACCAGGGGTAGTGAGCATTTCTTCTTTTTGGCCATTTGGATTTCTTCCTTTGAAACATTTCTGCTCAGTTCATTTGTCCATTTCTTCATTGGTTCATTGATTTTTTTGAGAGTTCAATTTTTTTTGAGCTCCCGGTATATTCTGGTTTTTAGTCCTTTGTCAGATGTATAGGTAGCAAAGATTTTCTCCCATTCAGTGAGATGCCTCTTCAATCTAATGACCATTTCCTTCATTGTACAGAATTATTGATTTTGAATAAAATTTTAGTAAATATAAAATTACATACCTAATGGTTTTTCTACCAAAACTATTGCTCAATTACATTTTCTTTGTATTTGAATGTTATACATTTACTATTTTAAACTTTCCAGTTTTAACTTTTGTTGTATTTCTTATAAGTAGCATATAATTTTAATTCAGGAATAAACCTAGGTAGCTTTTTCTGGAAGTGCATGAAGATCAACCTCATGCTCCACAACTGTTGGGCTGGACTCCATTCATTACCTGCATTCCACAACTCATTTAATCACTTCTTATGAGTAAGCTTTTGGATTATTTCTATTTTATATTTTGGCTAATTATAAATGTGTGATGAACACCTCCATATATGTAACTTCTAAGCAATGGTGTTTATGGATTAAAAGGTAGGTGCATTTTAATTGATTGACATTCCCAAAATATCCATTGAAAAGTTTCTTTGGATATAGCAATGGCTATAGTTATGTAATACTGATTTCTCCTTCCATTTAGCTATTCACAATGAGACACTGTCTGGATAAAGAAAGAGAACAATCTAATTTATTTTTCTTCCAAATGAATAGCCAGTAGTCCCAACATCATTTATGAAACAATCCATATTTTTTGAAATGTCATTTTTATCATAGGTTGAATCACCTTATAAACTCTAGTCTGTATATATATTCTAGTTTCATGGTGATGTATTACTATTATTTATATTGTCATGTTTGTTTTCCAGTTTGATCTCAAAGTTTCTTCCTTGAGAATGGCCATAAGCCAAGATACACAGTCTGTAGGAGAGCCCAGAGTAAAATTAGGTTCAGGTGAGACACAATGAGGACATGAAACAAAACTGCAGAAATCAGAATAAATTTATTACTCATAGGTCTCACAAACTTAGGAGTGCTGACAGGAAAGGAAGTCAACAAGAACTCTGAAGGTAGAAAGGTCAATCAGTGCATGGAAAGAGGGAGGGAGGAAGGGGAACACATATCTGGGGCCATATCTTTATTAAGGCCCGTGAGCATTGTCCCACAGGCCTTTTCTGCAACAGTTATGGATTGGCTAGTTTAGAGAAAACACACATGAAGGAGGGAAATTTATTTACAAGGACTTGCTGTTGACTATTAGATTTATCACGGTAAATACCAGTGAGGTATGTTCAGCTTTTGATCATTGAGATAAAGAACAGTTTACTATGTGGAAATTGAAGTTTTAATTAGGTTGGAGGTAACACAGTATCACTGGGTTTCAAACATCAGCTGGGCTTACGATGGGTCTGACAACCAGACCCAATGCAGCAGCTACACTAAATACATTTATGATACCTACTGTTATAAAACATTATTTTTGCTTTATCATATATTTAAAGGTATATCACTTCAAAGTTTGCATCTCAATCCCACCTTGGCTATAAACACAGAGCAATCACACAGATAAACATAAAAATGGAAAATAAAAGCATATGGCTATATAAAAATATGATACATATGTTTTGGCTAACCGGTATTGGAACAGAAAGGCAAATAGTAGCAGTGACTAAAGCTGTTGGGCTCTTGTTCTCTGAGTCATGAAGTGAGCTGTACTGGTTGGGGTCATAGCTGTATAGAGCAGAGAGGGAAAACAGACCTGGTTCACATAAAATGAGGGACTTGAGGAGGGCTGGCTACTACTGGAAGGGAAAACTTGGACTACAACAATCTTAAGTTCAGCTTGAGAGCAGGCAAAGCCAAACAGAGCCATAATCAGCACGGATTTCACATCCAAATTCAGTAAAGACATCACACAAAAACTAGAGAAAAATAGCCTTTGTGAATATAGGATGCAAGAAACCTCAATAAGAAACCCCACTAAAAAACTGGATCCAGCAGTGTAGTAAGAGGATTTAAAACTGTGGTTAAGAGGAATTACCCTAGGAATACAATAAATGAAAATAAACTAATAAAATACAGCATTTTAATAGAATGAATAATCACTTCAATTGATGTAGGAAAAGCATTTTTGAGTATCTAGCAATCAATCATGGAAAAAAATGAAACTAAGAATAAGGGAACTTCCTCAATATTGAAAGGCATTTATAAAAATCCACAGCTAACATCATACTTATTTGTAAAAGGCTAATATCTCTCTCCCCACATTCAGAAACCAGGTGAGGATTCTTCTATTTAACATTGTACTGGAAGTTCTAGCCAGTGCAATTAATCAAGAAAAAGAAACAAAAACTATCCAATTTTAAAAGAAAAAAGCAAAACTATCTGTGTAATTGTAGAAGAAATGATCTTCGTATAAAAACCACTTAAGAAACCATAAAAAATCTATTCAGTAGTGATAAGCAAATTCTACAAAATTGTGGGGTGCAACAGCTACATACCAAAATCAGTTGCATTGTTATACAATTAACAGTGAGCAATTAAATAAGGAAATTAAACAATTCCATTAATAATAACATCAAAAAGAATGCAAAACTTAGGAGTAAATTTAACCAAAAAGTGCAAGACCGTACACTGAAAACTAGAAAACATTGCTGAAGTTGAAGAAGGCCTACATAAATGGAACAACATCCAGCATTCACAGATTAGGCTTATTATTAAGTAAAGTACTCCTCAAGTAATCTGCACATTTGTTGTCATTAATAGAAAAGCCAGTCCTAAAATTCACATAAAATTCCAAGAAATTCTGGTCACAACAAACATGATGAAGTTTTAAAATCTCACATTTCTTGTTTTCAAAATTTACAAAGCTACAGAAATCAAAATATAGACTTGATAGGGGTAGACATATACCTCAATGGAACAACATTCGAAACATAGAAATAAACCTATACTTCTATGGTCAGTTGATATTTAACAAGGTGCCAAGATCATTCAATGGGTAAAAAATAGTCTCCTCCGAAAGTGGGACTATTATGATTGGACATCCACATGCAAAAAATATATATACCCTTATTTCACACCATCTACAAAATTTAGCTACAAGCCTAAACCATAAGAGCTAAAACTATAAAAGTCTTAGAAGAAAACATAGGGGTAAATAAATCTTCATACTCTTGTATTTCTTGTCTGAAATCACGATATATATCACCAAAATGTTCATGGGGAATTTTTTTCTTCATCATTAGTCAGGGAAATGAAAATGAAAGCTATAATCAGATACAATTTCAAAAAATATTTTTTTAAATCTAGAAAATAGCAAGTGTTGATGAAGACATGGAAAAATTAGAGTTTTCATATGTTGCTGGTGAGAACATATAGGGCACAGCAATTTTGGAGAACAGGTTACAGTTCTACATACGTTAAGCATGGAATTATGGTCTAGCAATTACATTGCTAGGTATATACTGAGATAAGCTGAAAACAAGTGTTCAAATAAAAACTTGTACATAACGGATCATAATGACACTATTATGAGTAGCTAACAGTTGGAAACAACCCAAATAAGCATCAACCATTTATCCGTTTATCAATGGATAAATTAAATGTAGTGTATACATATGATGAAATGCTGCTATATAAATGAATACTGAGAGATACACAGGAGATACAGAGTAGACCATGAATGGGCCTTGCAAATGTTAGTGATGACTCTAGACACGAAAGGTCACTTGCCATGTCTTGTGATTCCATCTACTTGAAATATCTAGAAGAGGCCAAACCATAGAGATAGAAAGCAGATAAGTGGTCACCAGGAACTGGGGAGTGAGAGGCAATAAAGAATGACTGCTTAGAGGGCATTGTGTTTCCTTTCTTTGTGATGCAAATATTATGGAACTAGTGTTGATAGTTGAACAATACCATGAATGACCTAAAAGACACTGAATTATATAATTTAAAACGGTTCATATTAGAAATTTCATGTTTTGTAAATTTTACGTTAATAATGAAAAATGATAAAATATTAGGAAAAACGTTAAAAGCGGGGACAAATTAAATTGTAAGCTACATGGGTAGAAACATGGTCACATATTTTGTAAATTATAAAATAGTAAGTTGGCTAAATGTCCATTTGGACTGGATTGAAAAAGCAATCCACATGTGTGTTCTGAAAGGGAGATGTAGCTAAATCATAAGGACACATCAAATTTTTAGTTAAAAATGAAATGTGGAAAAAATGAAGCAAAAAGAAATCAACTCAGTTTATTAGAAAATAAATTTTCAAAATCTTCCCTTGTGATCCTCTGGATTTCATTGGATTTTGTTATGATAACCCCATTTGCATTTCTAGTTTTATTAATTTGGGTCAATTTGGCTAAGGGTTTATCCATCTTATTTATCTCTTCAAAGAACCAACTTTTTGTTGCAATGATTCTTTGTATACTTTTTACTCTTTTTGCCCTTATCGTTATTTTTGTCCACCTACTGATTTTGGGTTTGGGTTTGGCTTGTTCTTTTTTTTTAGGAGTTTGAGATGCATCATTAGGCTATTTTTTGGGATCTATGTTTTTTATGTAGGCATTCATGGCTATAAATTTTTCTCTTAGCACTACCTTTGTGGCACCCCAAAGGTTCTGGTAGGTTACATTTTTTTCATTAGATTCTAGAGACTCTTTAATTTCCCCCCTAACTTCTTCAATGACCCACTGGTCATTCAGCAGTATATTCTTCAGTCTCCAGGTATATGAGTATTTTCTATAGTTTCTTTTGCAGGAAGAAATGCTCAACATACTTAGTCATAAAGAAAATACAAATTAATACTACTCTGCATGGTATACCACTATGTTATTTTAGGTAGTGTCTCACTAATTCTTTTTTTTTTTTTTTTGCTCTAGCTGGATTCAAACTACAGTCTTCCTATCTGCCTCCAAGTAGCTGGGATTATAAGCACAAGACACCCAGGTCCAACCATTTTTAATAATAAAAAATTGAATTCACCAAAAAGAGAAAAACAAGTGTGCAGTAAATAAATATACTCAAAATACATATTGCAAAATTTGATAGCAAAATGAGGAAAAACTGACAAATTCATTTTAGTGGGGCATCGTAACATCCCTTTATTAATTCAATATGAAAAACAGCCTTAAAATTAAGAAAATATTAAAAATCAACCATTCTGCACTAAATTAATCATTGCAAGTATATTCTTCACTAGCGTACATAGTTACAACAAAATATCTTGTCTGATTGCTGACTAATGAGCCTAACAGATTTCAAAAGTAGTTATAGACCAAATTCTCTCTCTCATGCTATCTCCCTTGAAATTACTTCTCAGTGCCATTCTTAGGCCCTGGTATCCAGTTATCACAAAATCATGCTTATAAATCAGAATCTTCATCTTATCAACTTGGTTCAGATATATGATGGGTTTAATCACAAAGATTTAGCAAGATAAGAACTCCTCAGCCATCGCTCAACATGTCTATTCTAAATACCGTAATAGGATTGTCTGCATAGAACAGAAAAGACCACAGTGTTACTAATCACCAAACTCCTGTTTATGGTTGACCTTAGCATTTCCCTGTAAAGACCTGGTAAGTCAGAGTAAGTGAAAGTTCCATAGTATGTTCAGTATTACCATAGAGTATCTTATCTTAAATATAAGGCAAACATAATCATCATCATTATTATGGATAGTATTATGCTAAAATAATAATAATAGCAGTTACTAATTACTAGATGGTCTAAGCACTTGCTAGGTTCCTGATTTTTTGCAAATGATATTTTTCTAGTTCATATTAAGTCTATGCCAATATTCTTCATATGTGTTATTTAATTTAATCCTGCAAAGCCTTATAAAGGAGGTATTGTGCTTTTTCCCACTTTTATAGAAGAGGATAGCTCAGAAAATGTAAGAAACATGCCCAAGGCTAAAAGGCACTATAGAGATTTATTTACATTAACTTCTGTGACTCCAGCATCCAAGATGTTGTCACCTATCAAGCATCCCTCCACATCTCACTTTGTTTCTTCCTCATTGTCTTCTTATTGACTTCATGTTACAGAAAAGGCAAGTGAGGCCAAAGGAAGGCCATAACTTTCCAAGATCAAGAGCTAGTCAGTGGCAGAAGAGTCCATGGAAATCCAGCTTTCCTGATTCTCTGTCTCTGTACATTTGTTTAGAACATAGCCTCATGACAAAATCTTTGGCCAGCAACTCATGCTTTACTGATAAAAGACAATCCGTTTTCCATCAGTTATCATTTCAACTAACAGTAGGTTCATTCTAAGGGCCTTTCAAACAGATAATAATAAGTAGTGAGGCCAGGTCCCTTAAAGGTTTCATTTTTAACTTATAGTATATAAAATTGCATTTCTTCGACAGTCTTTTGATACAGACCTAAGGTCTTTTCTCTGAATATGGACATGCTAATTAGAACTTTTTTTTCTGTTGAATTGGTATGAATTTTTAAAATTTCTTTTATTCATATGTGCATACAATGTTTGGGTCATTTCTCCCCCCTTCCCCAACCCTCTCTCTTCTCCCCACCCCCTCCCTCTCCCCCCATCCCCTCGCTACCAGGTAGAAACTATTTTGCCCTTATCTCTAATTTTGTTGAAGAGAGAATATAAGCAATAATAGGAAGGAACAAGGGTTTTTGCTAGTTGAAATAAGGATAGCTATACAGGGAGTTGACTCACATTGCTTTCCTGTACATACGTGTTACATTCTAAATTAATTCTTCTTGAATTAATCTTTTCTCTAGTTCCTGGTCCCTTCTCCTATTGGCCTCTGTTGCTTTAAAGTTTGTGTATTAGTTCTTTTGCATTGAGGACATCAGATGCTATCTTGTTTTTTTTTGGGGGGGGGGGTTCTTGCCTATCCTCATACCTCCCTTGTGTGCTCTCACCTCATCATGTGATCAAAGTCCAATCCCCTTGTTGCATTTGCCCTAGATCTAAAGCCTGCATATGAGGGAGAATACACGATTTTTGGTCTTCTGGGCCTGGCTCACTTAGCTCAGAATGATGTTCTCCAGTTCCATCCATTTACCTGCAAATGATAAGATTTCATTCTTCTTCGTGGCTGAGTAGTATTCCATTGTATATAAATACCACATTTTCTTATTCCATTCGTCAGTAGTGGGGCATATTGGCTGTTTCCATAACTTGGCTATTGTGAATGGTGCTGCAATAAACATGGGTGTGCAAGTGCCTTTGGAGTAACATTCCTTTGGGTATATCCCCAAGAGTGGTATTGCTGGATCATATGGCAAATCTATGTTTAGATTTTTAAGAAGCCTCCAAATTTTTTTCCAGAGTGGTTGTACTAGTTTGCATTCCCACCAGCAGTGTATAAGGGTTCCTTTTCCCCCACATCCTCACCAACACCTGTTGTTAGTGGTGTTGCTAATGATGGCTATTCTAACGGGTGAGGTGGAATCTTAGCGTGGTTTTAATTTGCATTTCCTTAATGACTAGAGATGGTGAGCATTTTTTCATGTTGTTATGTCATTTGAATTTCTTCTTTTGAGAAAGTTCTGTTTAGTTCACTTGCCCATTTCTTTATTGGTTCATTAATTTTGGGAGAGTTTAGTTTTTTGAGCTCCCTGTATATTCTGGTTATCAGTCCTTTGTCTGATGTGTAGCTGGAAAATATTTTCTCCCACTCTGTGGGTGGTCTCTTCAGTTTAGAGACCATTTCTTTTGTTGAGCAGAAGCTTTTTTGTTTTATGAAGTCCCATTTGTCTATGCTATCCCTTAGTTGCTGTGCTACTGGGGTTACACTGAGAAAATCCTTGCCTATACCTATTAGTTCCAAAGTATTTTCTACTCTTTCCTGAACCAACTTTAGAGTTTGGGGTCTGATATTAAGGTCCTTGATCCATTTTGAGTTAATACTGTTATAGGGTGATAAACATGGATCTAGTTTCAGTTTTTTGCAGACTGCTAACCAGTTTTCCCAGAAGTTTTTGTTGAAGAGGCTGTCTTTTCTCCATCGTATATTTTTAGTGCCTTTGTCAAAGATAAGTTGGTTATAGTTGTGTGGCTTCATATCTGGGTCCTCTATTCTGTTCCACTGGTCTTCATGTCTGTTTTTGTGCCAGTACCATGCTATTTTTATTGCTATTGCTTTGTAATATAGTTTTAAGTCAGGTATTGTGATACCTCCAGCGTTGTTCTTTTTGCTGAGTATTGCCTTGGCTATTCATGGCCTCTTGTGTTTCCATATAAATTTCACAGTAGATTTTTCAATCTCTTTAATGAATGTCATTGGAATTTTGATGGGAATTGCATTAAACATGTAGATTACTTTTGGGAGTATCAACATTTTTACTATGTTGATTCTACCAATCCATGAGCATGGGAGATCTCTCCACTTTCTATAGTCTTCCTCAATCTCTTTCTTCAGAAGTGTATAGTTTTCCTTGTAGAGGTCTTTCACATCTTTTGTTAGGTTTACACTGAGGTATTTGATTTTTGAGGGGCTACTGTAAATGGAATTTTTTTCATATATTCTTTCTCAGTTTGTTCATTATTAGTGTATAGAAATGCTAATGATTTTTCTATGTTGATTTTATATCCTGCTACCTTGTTATAGCTCTTGATGGTGTCTAGAAGCTTTTCAGTAGAGTTTTTTGGGTTTTTAAGGTACAGGATCATGTCGTCTGCAAATAGGGATATTTTGACAGTTTCGTTACCTATTTGTATTCCTTTTATTCCTTCTTCTTGCCTAATTGATCTGGCTAGGAATTCCAGTATTATGTTGAATAGGAGTGGAGATAGTGGGCATCCTTGTCTCAATCCTGATTTTAGCGGGAATGGTTTCAGTTTTTCATCATTAAGTATAATGTTGGCTATAGGTTTGTCATATATAGCTTTTATAATGTTAAGGTACTTTCCTTCTATTCCTGTTTTCTTAGAGCTTTTATCATGAAATGGTGTTGGATCTTATCAAAGGCTTTTTCTGCATCTATTGAGATGACCAAGTGGTTTTTGTCTTTGCTTCTGTTAATGTGGTTTATTACGTTTATTGATTTTCGTATGTTGAACCACCCCTGCATCCCTGGGATGAAGCCTACTTGGTCATGGTGAATGATCTTTCTGATGTGTTGTAGAATTCAGTTTGCCATTATTTTACTGAGGATTTTTGCATCAATTTTCATTAAGGAGATTGGCCTATTGCTCTCCTTTTTGTAGGTGTCTTTGCCTGTTTTGGGGATAAGTGTAATACTGGCTTCATAATATGAGTTAGGCAGTTTTCCTTCCCTTTCTATTTCATGGAACAGTTTAAAGAGGTTTGGTATCAGTTCTTCTTTAAAGGTCTGATAGAATTCAGCAGAGAATCCATCAGGTCCTGGACTTTTCTTTTTAGGGAGACTCTTGATTGCTGCTTCAATTTCATTTTGTGTTATAGGTCTATTCAGGTGATTAATTTCCTCTTGGTTCAGTTTTGGATGATCATAAGTATCTAGAAATCTGTCCATTTCGTCAAGATTTTCAAATTTATTTGAATATAGGTTCTCAAAGTGGTCTCTGATGATTTCCTAGATTCCATGGTGTTTGTTGTTATCTCCCCTTTTGGATTCCTGATTTTACTAATTTGGGTTTTTTCTCTCCTCATTTTAGTCAGGTTTGCCAGGGGTCTATCGATCTTGTTTATTTTTTCAAAGAACTAACTTTTTGTTTCATTAATTCTTTGTATGGTTTTTTTGGTTTCTATTTTGTTGATTTCAGCTCTTATTTTTATTATTTCTCTCCTTCTATTTGTTTTGGGATTTGCCTGTTCTTGTTTTTCTAGGAGTTTGAGATGTATCATTAGGTCATTGATTTGGGATCTTTCAGTCTTATTAACTATAAACTATAAACTATAAACTGTCCTCTCAGGACTGCCTTTGCTGTGTCTCATAGGTTCTGGTAGGTTGTGTTTTCATTTTCATTGACTTCCAGGAACCTTTTAATTTCCTCTTTTATTTCATCAATGACCCATTGTTCATTAAGCAATGAGTTGTTCAGTTTCCAGCTGTTTGCATGTTTTTTGTCTTAACTTTTGTTGTTGAGTTCTACTTTTATTGCATTGTGATCAGATAGAATGCATGGTATAAGTTCTGTTTTCTTACATTTTCTGAGGTTTGCTTTGTGCCCTAGGATATGATCTATCTTGAAGAAGTTTCCGTGAGCTGCTGAGAAGAATGTATATTGTGTAGAAGTTGGATGAAATGTTCTGTAGACATCAACTAGGTTCATTTGATCTATGGTATGTTTTAGATCTAGGATTTCTTTATTGATCTTTTGTTTGGATGACCTATCTATTGATGATAATGGGGTGTTAAAGTCTCCCACAACCACTGTGTTAGAGTTAATAAATGCTTTTAGGTCCTTCAGGGTGTGTTTGATGAAATTGGGTGTGTTGTCATTAGGTGCATATAGGTTGATAATTGTTATTTCCTTTTGGTCCATTTCCTCTTTTATTAGTATGGAATGTCCTTCTTTATCTCATTTGATCTATGTAGGTTTGAAGTCTACTTCTTTATCTCATTTGATCTATGTAGGTTTGAAATCTACTACTGTCTGAGATCAGTATTGCTACTCCTGCCTGTTTTCAGGGGGCATTGGCTTGGTAAATCATCTTTAAACAACCATCCCCTATTACGTTTGCTAGGACTTTGAGATTAAAACAAAATTGGAAGCTAAAGACATTTAAGAAGCAATCTAGGTGCCACATATACATTTTCAAAACACTTATAGCTGTTTGGACTGTATATACATATATATATATATGCATATATATATATATATACACTCATTTGTGAATGATGGGGATACATCCTAAGAAATGTATTGTTAGTGGTTTTTGTCATTGGGTGGATATCATAGCCTGTACTTAGAAAAACTAAGATGGCTAAGATGTCACTAGAGGATATAATCTTACAAAATTGGTGTATATGCAGTTCTTTCATTGACTAAAAGGTCATTAGGGGGGTCATAACTAAATTACATGCATATAAAATCCAATATGTAATATGTATAATATCTAATCACAACTGTGTTACTATATAATACTAATACATATTATATAACACAAATATGTAAACATATATACATTTAAACACATGGTGATCTATATTGCTACATATATGTATAACATACGACATGTAGTAAACAATATCTAATTTTTAGTTATTTGTTCTTATCAGGATTTGTTAAGTATTTTGCCTCACTTTCACAGAAAAAAGAAACCAGCTCTATTTCCATTTGCACACAGACTTATTGATTTTGGTTAATGAAATACAAAATTATGTTACCTAATTAGGATAACAGACACTCCAGGCATTAATAGGAAGGAATGCTGGCGTGCTCACACCTCAGCTGATGGCAGATGTCCAGCCTAGAGGGGAACCCACAAGCTATAGTTGCACTGCATTCTTTGGGCATTTGAAAGAATGTTCCAGAAAGAGATTGGGTTAGTCCTGTGTGAGAATTTAGTACAGGCTCGTTCTGAGGGTGTAGACTGCAGTTTTAACAAGGGACCTTGTCATATTTCTTCTGATGTGATCCTTGCTATACTTTACCCAGGTTAACCCCCTCACAATGTATCTAATGTGCTGTGTTTGAGGACAACCTTAAGAGATTTCAGAAGTCTCAAAATTTGAAAATGATGTTCTAAGAAGCAATGGTGGGTCCCCTGCCAGTTTTTCACACTCAGAATGTAGTGCTTATGCAACCTTTCTCAGCTGATACTAGTCCATCCACTGTGGTTCTGAACCTCAGTTGTACGTGGAATAACCTAAGTCATTTTAAAAAGTATTGAAGCCTGAACCCCACCCACAAAGAGTTTGATCTTATTAATATGTGTTGCACTCTAGGAATTGAAAGTTTAAAAATCCCTCCAGGTGATCCTTTCTTTATTTCTTTGGCAGTACTGGGGATTTAACTCAGGGTCTCATGCTTGCTAGGCATGTACTCTATCAATTGAGCCATGCCCTTAGTCCTTTTTGCTTTTATTTGTTTTTTAGATAGGTTCTTATGCTTTTGTTTGGGCTGGTCTTGGACTGTAGTCCTCCAACCTCTGACTCCCAACTAGCTGGGATTATAGGTGTGAACTACTGTGTTCCCCTGCCCAGGTGATCTTAATGTGCAGCAGAAGTCAGAAGGACAATGTAGAAACTCTTAAGGCTCTGAGGTTACCAGAAACCAAGCCAAGGAACATGGAGACACACTCTCTTCTACCTCACCGAACCTGGATTTATTCCATTTTTAAGGATGCTTGGGTGATACTGTCCATTCAGGAAGTATCTGTTCTGACTTGGATGTGAATGCTTACGTGGAACTGGACCTCTTGCCAGACGCTGGAGGAAGTTCAGAATCATGCCACTCATTTGTAGAAGACTGATCTTAAGACGAATCTACATTTGGAACAAAGTGTCTGAAGTTGGTTCTATAGCCTTTTCTCACTCAGGATCAGCTCATGTAGTGCACATAGACCTTCCAAACCCTGTAACCTGAGCTAACCCCAGCATGCTAACCATCTCCAAAGGAGACTCACCTACTGCCTCTTGGGGACCAGCCCAACCTGCTTCCACGGCAGAAGGCACAGCCTGAAAATGCTACTGCTTTGAGAATGCTTTGGGCTTTCTTTGTCTCTGAGGAGCTATTCATCCTGAGGAAATCTCTTCCCTTTTCTGGAATAGGATGAAATTATGACTAAAAATTTTCTAACCCTAAATCCCATATTTCCCTGCGTTTTAATTTTACTAGTTAATGTTTTCAATGGGGTGAAGACTACATCACCTCTTTTTGGAGATTGTCTTCTCTGCTGTCTGGGAGTGTCTGGTCTGCCCATGTGAACAGTAAATATAAGAGTACGATGGAGACTGATACATCAATGCATTATGACGTCTTCTAGGGTGAGTTTAAAAGTTGCTGTTTCTTTCCTCTCCAATTATTTTTTATTCTAATCAGGAGGACTCTAAGTGAATCATTTTTTCAATACTTAGAGAATCATGAGTATAAAGAACCTGTTCCAGCCATTCCACTCAGCTCTTCTACCCTCTTCTTTTTTGGTAGTGTCTTTCTTAAGCTGGCATAGTAATATCTCAGACTCAATTTTAAGTGTTGTTGAGTAGGCCTTCTTTGCTTCAGGGAGGTATATCCTTTGACCCCTCTGTCCTGATCCATCAACAGAAGACAAAAATCCTCTATGCGGTACAACAAGTGTCACCATGACTCTGCACTGAGGTCATGACTCCATCTTATGCAAACAGAGAATTTCTGTACTTGATTGGCTAGTTTGTATTCTCTTCTCCAACACTGTGTAAGAAGGGTGATTGATTCAGAGATGACATCTAATATTTCTGAGTTCCTTAGCTAAAATAACCTGTTAATCCACTCTTAGTCATGACATTATGAAGAAAATATGCTTATAGGCTTGATGGTCACAAAATGGACATTGGTTCCTTGAGGGCTACCATACCTGTCTTTCTCACTACTACTGTATCTACACTACCTTATACAGAGTAAGAGCTTGGTAAGTATTTGTTAACTGGATTAATGAATATGTAACTGACCAGTAAAGTTTCTAATTACTCTGTTGCTATACTGGTGATGATGAAATGATGATGAGACAACAGCCTTGTATCTTCCAGATAAAATTGTTTTTGTGGTAGTAGAGTTTGAACTTAGGGCCTTGTGCTTGCTAGGCAAGTGTTCTGGCACTTGAGCCCTGCCCCAGCCCTTTCTAAATAAGTTCTTTATCCATTTTCTCACATATCCACAGCTACCTGCACAGACCCATTTTCTAGCTGGTAGATAAGGTGGTAACAATTTGAAGAATTAGATCTTATAGTACAAACAATCAGCAAGACAGGCATTTACTTTAATCCTAAATATTTTTCAAGTATTCCCAGAATCTTTATTCTGTAGCTACTTATAAATCTGGGAGAAGCAATATTTTAAATCATTTCTGCACTTATGAATATTTAACATAGGAAACTCAAAATAGCTATTTGTATTCTACCTACAAATGGTCATTTTTATAAACCAAAGCCATCTCAGCATATCTTAGTTGTATATTAAAATAATTGAGTGGGAGAGTCTTAAATTAATGTATTTTGGTTTATTTTTGACTTTTACATTTAAAATTGAGGCAAAGCCAAAATGCGTGTCAGCATATGCTTGCTATACACTCCTCCTTCTGACACTGTCTTTTTCCCCCACTTCTAAATCCTTCTTTCCAGGAGTTTCTTCTCTTCTCCGGACAATGGCCTTCAGGCCACCCTCTGCCTCTTCACATTATAACTCTTAGTCAGCAAAATAATAAACACTGTCTAATTGAAATGCAAAAAAAGATTTTTTTAAACATTTAATGTTATACTCTCAGTGGAATTTTCATTTCAACATGTAGTTTGCAGCTTTTAATTAAGGAAAAAGATGATATGAAATTTCCTGAGTCAATGGACTGTTGGACATAGAATTAAAGGGAAAGCCTGGTAACTTTGAGAGGCATGTTCACTTTTCTGAAATCAAACTTATATCTAGGTTAGGACAAGTGTCTGTTTCTCAGCTAACCTGGCATGGAGCCTGAGCACCATAGCTAAGGAGTTACCTTCATGAGCAGTTTCCTAGAAGAATTAAAGGGCCGACTACAAAAATAACAGCCTTTTGGGTGTGAATATGAGCTCATACTTTCTAGCTCTTTACGCAGGTTATAAAATCTTTCTTAGTGTTTGGTACTTTGCCTGTAAAATGCAATTAAGTGTATGTTATAATTAAATGAGATAATGCAGAAAATGTGCTTGGCTGTACATTGGAAACTAGTAAATGTCCAGTGAATATCAGTATGTGTGAACTCACAGGCACATGTGTGTGAACCCATGAGTCCACTCCCTTCAAAGTCAGTGGTTTAGGGAGCCTGCGGAATGAAGCCAGGGAGGCCCTTGGGCTGGTGCAGTCAGAGATGAGAAGAGATGTGAGGCAGTGAGAGATGGAAAGCGTTATCATGGGATGAATAAGTGGGAGAACTACTGGAAGGATTAAAGTGAACTGGGCTCAAGTCAGAATTGATTGGGGCAGACAGTGGACATAAAGAAGGAAAGGACAAATGGTACTCTTATTGTGTCTGGCAATAACTCAAACTTCTGACTCATCAGTTTGTCATTTTTGGAGTTTGGATTATAAAAGCAGCACAAACCCTGCCATCAAAAACAGGAAGTTATATTGTAAATTAAATATCTCCACCAAGTAGGTAACATTTCTAAGCTATTTGCAGTTGGCAGACACTAAAATAAGTCATCCACTCCTGAGTGTATTCTGTTTTTTCCCAGTGACTTTAATTGGACAGCAAGGGCACACATCATCTTGAATTTTATTTACTAACCCTAAATCAAGAAAGAGAGTTTCCGGAAGCACAAAGACACATTGAACAAGCAAGCCTGCCCCAGAATTGCACTGTATTGATTTGGTTCTAAAACAGAACCGAAGAGTCTTACTAAAACATGTCTGTTTAATCAGCTCTGAAGAGGATTGAAAAAAGAGATGGAAGGTCTGCACAGTGGTACTCCTTAAATCAAAGAGCTCTCTGTGCAGTTTAGAGAAGTCAGGTTGCATAGTAAAATCTTGATTAGTTGGAATTCCTTATGCACATCTCTTGTATCACAGGAGAGATTTAGCATAAATAAGTATTCCCAGAAAACCCACGAGTAATATAGATGACATATGGCCTTCTCCATATCTCTGGGATTTATCACAGAGAACTGTACCAACTGAAGGATAGAACAGTCCTCCTGGGATCAGCTGGAGCTGCAGTAACCAAAGAGCATTCAATTTCTCTTTTTATACTCTATATACTAAGACAGGAATATAGATCAATGAATTAGAGGATGTTTTTCCAAAACAAGAGTTGAAATTAAAAACAAAATAAAATGTGTTTTCTTTTTCTTTTTTTTTCACATTAAAAAGCAGTTTTATTAGAAAATTTAAAATGACAGTATGTTAATTTGAACAGCTAGGTTATGTAAGTTCTGAAAATTCCCTTTTTGATATTATCCAATCTTCAAAACATAATTGAGGGCATTCAGTTAATAGACCCACCCCTTTCCCCTGAGAAATCTGTTTGATTACATCTTCTTAGAAGACATAAAGGAAGAACATGAGCAATATACATGTTTGTACCCAGAAAGTCCTCTGAAAGAGAACCTCAATTTACAGTTACCCAGTGTTCTTTCTTACTATGGGTATTTGCATGGGAGTTATCACAAACTGAAGAATTTCTAGGGGGCTCCAGAAATTCTGTAGAGAACAGTTGTATAGCAAGCACAGGATAGAAATGGGGAGGAAGGAAACAAGGGTACCTCTTCAGGAGCAGGAAGTGGAGAAATGAAGTGGGGGTTGCAGTACTCTTTCAAGAAAGTATATGCAGAATTATCCCTCCTTTCTTGCACTCATTTAGGAAGATGGAACAGAGATGCTTTAGCTCTGTAAATCCTCTCTTCCATGAATGGGTAATTAAGAAAAGTACAGAAGGCAGAGCCAAGAACTAGCAACTTGAACTTGGTGTAAGTGATAAGGATAAAAGGGTCTTGAGGTTGGCACAAGAATTGTAATTGAAATTCTAGACCAGGAGCCCATCTCTGGGGAATCCAATATGTCAGGTCCAACCAGTTGCCCCAATATGCAAAATAAAGAGGTGAGTAGTGGTGAAGGACAGAAGAAAATGGTTTATCAAATTGTACAGACATGCCATGGAAAGAGGCAATGTAAGCACTTCAGCCCATCTTTGGGATTCAGACTTGAGCTTTAGGTTTAAATAGAAGAAGAATTGGGGTAGGGGATAAGAGGTATGTCTAGTTAAATACTCTTGGTCAAAGGTTGCCATCACTTAAGGGGAGCAGTCTGGTTCCCATGAAATGATTACACCTGCTCCAGGGTGCAGCCTCATCATCATAAGTAATTGTCCTCATTTGGGGTGGTCTATCCTATGAGCCTCTGTTGATCTTTCCCTGGGGGTTAGTTTCAGTCCTATGTCATAAAGATTTTATTGATTAGTCCTGTCTTTGGAACACAAAGTGACTGGAAGAGAAAAACTCAGAGCAAGTGGAGGCAGTGATGTCAGGTTTTATCCTGTGAATTTTTGGTCCCAAGTCAGGAGTCAGTGCTTTTTAGCAAAAGCAGTTTCTAAGTACCTGTTATAGAACCAGCCCAGTTGTTTAGTTATGAGAACATGGAGCTAAACAAACATTCAGAGATTACGATAGTCTACAGTGTCCTTGGTTTGACTGTTGTTCTGGTGACAAAGTTCAATTTCTCCATACCACTCTTAGGCTCCTAAGTGCCAAACTCTCCCTTCTACAGATACGTTGCACCTTAAACACATACACACACACACACACACACACACACACACACACACGCACACACACACATCCCCCCTTATGATCTGCCCAAGGAAATGAATCCTACATGTAATATTAACTTCTGATTTCTAAACATCTGGCTTTTAGGTCAAACCATTTTTTTTCCTTTTTCTTTTATTATTCATATGTGCATACAAGGCTTGGCTCATTTCTCCCCCCTGCCCCCACCCCCTCCCTTACCACCCACTCCGCCCCCTCCCTCTCTCCCCCTCAATACCCAGCAGAAACTATTTTGCCCTTATTTCTAATTTTGTTGTAGAGAGAGTATAAGCAATAACAGGAAGGGACAAGGGATTTTGCTGGTTGAGATAAGGATAGCTATACAGGGCAAGGTCAAACCATTTGTAAGTTGGTGTTGTAATGAACTGGCTGTATTGCCTGAACAAATGGATGCTTTTTTTCCCTGTTTGGATAAAACCTTTTAGGATCCTTCTATTCAATATTGATGCATATCATCTCTGAGAAATAGGTTTCCAAAAGATTAGATCTGCTTGATTTCATTCTCCACCTGATTACTGCCTGCCTGAGTCAAACCTATCTTTGGAGACACATGACAGCATCACCTGTCATCAGGCCAGAGAATTGTGTCTTTATATTCTAGTAACTGGTTATTGTTTTTGCTCAGTGGATGCTTCCTTTTCAACTCAGTCTTACATAATTTATCTATAAAGGCAGGAACTAAAAAAGCACATTGTATACAGTATACTTGTGCATAAAGAACCAAGAAAGACCCAGACAAATTAATTGGCTTGGCCAAGGTTACCTTGAAAGCCACATCTGTATTTTTGAACCATAGCACTTTTGACTTGAAAGTGACTTAGGAGATGTTCTCTAAAACTTCTTCTGTTCACAGATAAGGAAGTTGAGGTGAAGGTTAAGTGACATGTCAAGGTCACAAAGCTAATTGGTGGGAGGGTTATGACTAAAGGTGGGATCTCCAGACATTAAGTCAATGGTTCTCTTCACAGTACTACATGCAAACTCAACTCACACATTTCAGAATCTCTGGGTAATTGTTTTACTTAATAAGCAGGGAATGATGAACCTTAGTGTACGTTAGGAAGGATCTAACTGCTAATTCAGATACTTAATTTTTAGGCACATGACTACCCTTTGGAAAAACAGATCTTTCCAGTTTGCAATTATGATTGGAGTGTTATTACTCCCAAAAAGTTGTAGAGAATTTCAAGAATCTTGATAGCTTAGAAAATCAGCAAATTCTGGCAGAAAGGAGAAACTATTCATTCCTCCCCCAGGGGAAGGGGAGAGCAAAATGGTCAAGTGAAAGAAATAAATCAGAGACTGGCAGGAGGAACTATTCTTTCTGTCTTTGGATGCTGTTGTATGATAGTAGGCTACCTGGGAAAAGGCAGCCATCATGCAGTCATGAAGAGTCAAGCCTGAGATGCATAGCCAGTATGCTGAGGACAGAGGAAGAGAAACACAGAATTACTTGGGTCTTTGATGATATTGTTCAACCACCGAGTTAACTCCCAAATTGTTGATTTCTTGTCTTGTGATGTGTTGGAGTCAGCTCTTATGGTGAGATCTGATTGTATGCATATCTTTCAAATTCTGCATTCAGTAACTGAGTTGGTAGCATATAATTATCCATGGCAGGTATACAAATACCATGGAAATAGTAAATAGTACAAATCAGAGCTTTGTAATTCTCTGGAGAGTCAATTGTTAAATATGGACCAGTACAAAACTGGATGCAATGTATCCTTAAGATTAAGCCACATTAAGTTGTAAAGTCTGGTCCTTGCATTTGAGAACAAGTTGATACAGTAGTCTGGCCTTGGAATGCTTATCTGTAGTGTATTTATCCATAGCTCAAATAGTTGAATAGAGTTAATCACCCTATATGGCTGCTGCATCTCAATTAGTGTCAACTATGCTCAGAAAGCCTTGTCACAACTGTCTCTTTCAAAGTGAGACTTCCCACTCTTTATTGACCCGGTAGCTTCAGGATTTGGGAATGGATCTTTTGTGACAGTCCTATTGTGGCTTTGGTGGTTATGTGGTAAGATAATAAGAGAAGGTAATTATGTGAGAAAGAGAACTCTCCAGGGTTGCTATCATCCAGAAGACAGGGGTTTAAGAAGGGAGGCAGCAGAAAGGAGCTTCAAGAATCCTGAGCAAAATCAGAAGCATCCAAAGTCCTTCATAGCTGGTCAGATGTGCAAGGAATAATGACCATCAAGTAACTCACCAGCTCACAGAGCAAGGACTACACGACGAGTCTCATCGCTTTCCATGGGCTAATGATACTCAGTCAAGTACAAGGATGAGCCCTGGCGAAGGCAACATATGTAGGAATGAGAAAAAGATAATGAGTTTCAGCAAACCAGAATTCTGTTCTTGCTTGTTTTGCCTTATGTGAATCATTTTAATTCATGGTTTGTCTCCTGTGTTTTAAGAGAAAAGTAGTGAACTAATGTTTAAAATAACCCTTTCATTTGTGAAGCTGTATCCAAGAGATGACACTTTCATGATCTCTAAAGAAAGTTGTCACTCACTTGTTTATTCAATGAATGTAAGTGAGTATGTTATTTGCATAGTATACAAGTTATATGCATAGTATATCAAAGCCATATGACCATGAAAAATGTGTTAACCTAGCTGAGCACTTGTTACCACATTTGTGAAATGGACACAATGACATGCATGCAGCCCATAAGGTTGTAGAAGTGACTAGTAGGATTGTTTCTGTTATTTTATAAAGTCATAAAATCTTATATAAAGGAAATCACTATTAGTATCAATAACTCTACTCATAGGAAATATTTGTCACATGGGAGACACTCAGTTTCTTCCTTTATCCTGCCCTCCTTCACTTACAGCATGCTAATTTCCTTCTGAAGAAAACACTCCAATGTATGTAGTTTTAGAGAAGGGTATTGGTGCTGGCCTCTTACTGACACTTCTTCCTATTGCCTCACTTATGGCTTTGGTTGGAGCTTGACTGACCAATCAGACATTTCCTTCAGGCATTGTGAATCTTTGACTATTTAGCAACTGAGTCAAGGTACCAGTGTATGTTTGGAAGCTAGTTGCCTTGGAGCAGCTCACAAGATCATATGACTTCAGCTCTGTGCCCAGGGTTACTAATGCTTAGCATGTAGGAGTCCCTTAGTTTTTTTTTAATTTTTCCTGTATTATATTTGATTTTATTTGTGTAAAAAGATCTTTCTAAGACTTCCACTATCAACAAAGATGTGTTAGTGCTTTTATTATTGTTGAAAGATGTGTTATATTGAATTTTTTGTATCTACCTAACTTGGAAAATTGGCACCCCCCAATTCAACTATGTCACAATGTACCCCCATCTCAACAATAATAAAATAAATAAATATGATTTTAAATCACAAAACTATTGGGAACAAATGGTGTGATTAATGCATATTTAAAGCAATCTAGTGAACATAGTTTTAAGTTCAATGTAAAATAGAAAATAATTGTTGTTGGTTTCTATTCACAGAAACCTGTAGGCTCAGGCACTCTTAAGCAGGACATGAAAGCATTCATCCATGGGCATTCTAAGATAACATGAGAATAGTTCTATATGCCACAAGCACATGATTCTTCTATTTGTAAAGAAATGAGTGGGTATACATGGAATACACTGTCTCTGCCAGGTTTCCTGGTAAATATTGCCAAGTATTTCCAAATCTCTTGTAAAACCTAAGTTCAGAGTTTGAAATCTCTATTTGTGGCTTTTGGAAAATAATTTTTTTTGTCTCTAACACAAAGTGTCCTGTTCTTTAGCTGCTAAGGTGAATTAGCTGTCTTCCCTAAACATATTTTATTGATCGGCTGCTTACCATCATTTACAAAGAAACAAACAGTGTGCTAGAATGACATTCTGTATTGAATTTTCAGTATAAAAGACATAATGCTATTTATTCATGGGCAATGTGGTCAAATTTTATTTAATTTCACATTATTTTTAATGTTTTCTCAGAATTTTTAAAAAAATTTGGCAAGAACCACACATTGCATGAGGTAGTGGGATAGAGTGGTTGATGTCAAGCTATTCTTTTGAACATCTTCTAATTCAGAATAGTAACAATATCAGCAAAACAAGAAGAAAAAGAATAGTAAAGCAACACATGTAGTCATCATTTTGAACTTTGCACTTATCAGCTAATCCTAATAACTGTGAGTTTGACATCTTTTTAATCTATAATTTACAGATGAATGATTAAAGCTCAGAAAGGTTAAGAAATACCTTTATATTCACAGAGTCTCTAAACGACAGAAATTGGGTTACATCTCTCTGGAAATTTTAACATTATAAGGCCAGGACCTAAAATTAACATCCCACCACTGCTAAAATCCCCTTGTTATTTCACATTTGATGGAGTAAACAGTAGTTTTCTTTGGTTGTAGGAAAGCTATATTGTAAGCTTGATGGCTAAGTTCTAAGGAACAGAGTTTTCTAATGACTACTTTTACCTTAGCGCTCTGTGATTATAGAGAATGAAGAAAACAGGGATAATTTAAAATCCACCCCCTTCTCCAGAGTATCATTGCCCAGAGTGGTCAGTTTAGGGCTAAGCAGCATGTATAGCCACCACTGGAAATTCACAAGGCAAGTTATCATAAAGGGCTTGAAAAACACTGCAGACAAATCTTGATTTTCCTTAAGTTACCTTTTCCCAAACACCTGAATGTGTGACTTATTAATTTATTGTGTTTATCAAATACTAATGTCCTATAGCACTGCTATTACCCAAACACAAGGTAAGAAATGTGGATCTAGAAAATATATGGAAATAACTTGCATCTGATTTCTCCAGAACTGCCTTTATTTTATGCTCATTTGAAAAGCAGTGTAATCCTCATGTAAGCTATCATATTCAAAATACATAGCAGGCTCACATATGCCACTACTGCATTTTGGAGTAATGACCATGTGGTAATATATGCCATAAAATTCTCACTTAAAGGTGTATAATTCAGTTGTTTCCAGTATATTAACAGGTATGAAGCGATCACTGTTACTTTATTTTAGAACACTTCATCACCCCAAAAGGAAAGTCCATACTAATGAGCTGTTATACTCTATTCTCCCTTCACCCGAGCTCTTGGGAAACACTAGCCTTCTTCCATTCTCTATGGATTTGTCTATACTAGACATTTCATCTAAATGGAATCATAAAATATGTGGTCTTTTATGACTGGTTTATTTCACTTAAAGTTTTTAAGATTTATCCACATTTTACCATTTAAACATTGGCCATTTCTTTAATTTCTTTGGCAAATATATATTCAAATTACTTGCTGAGTTTAAAAACTGGGTTGTCTCTATTGTTAAGTTGTATGATATACATGTATATATCTGAAATAAGTTCCTTATCAGATATATATTTTTAAAATATATCTCTCAAGCTCTATTTATTCAAATTATTGAAAGTGTTTTTGAAGAAAGATTTTAATTTGACATGTTGATGAAGTTGATTTGTGGCTTATGCTTTTGATGTCACATATAAGAAACAACTCTCTAATCCAAGGTCATGGGAATTTATACATGTTCCCATCTATGAGATTTATAGTTTTGGCTCTTATATTTAGGTCTATGTTCAATTTTGAATTGTTGTATGTGAATATCCAGCTGTCTCAATTCATTTGAAAAAATATACTTTCCAACCTAAATTGCATTAGCTTTCTTATGTCTGCTCTAACAAAATGCTATAAACTGGGTGGCTTAAAACCACATCCATTTATTATTATAATGTTCCAGAAGTGGGAAGTATGAAATCGAGGTGTTGCAGCTCTCTTGGAAATTTTTAGAGATTCCCTCCTTGCTTTTTATGGCTTCTGGTCTTTGCAGACAATCCTTAGTATTCCTTGTAGATCCATTACACCAGTCTCTCATCTCTGCTGTCATATATCTGTCTTGTCTCTGTGTGTAGCTCTTCCTTTCCTATCAGGATCCCAATCATATTTAACTAAGAGCTCACCCAACACCAGTATGACTTTATCTTAACTAATTATATCTGTAATGACCCAAGTTCCACTTAGGGTTAGGACTTACACGTGTCCTTTTAAGGATACACAGTTCAACCAATAATAGTCTGTGGTGTGGCTTCCCAAAATCATATAGTTTTCATGAGAAAAACAGATTCACTAAACCCAGTATCCCCAAGAGTATTAACTATTCCAGCATCAACTCTAAGTCCAAAATTACATCTAAATGTCACCAACTCAAAGTCCCAAGTTCTAACTTTTATCATCTAAATCACTTGTGTATTAGATTCAATGCATGAACCATCCTGGGATAAAATTCTTCTCTGCCTATGAACCTGAAAACCAGACAAAAAGTTACCTGCTTTTAAAATGGAATGGTAGGACCAATATATGCTAGGCATTCCCATTGGAAAAGAGGGAAACTGAAAGGGGAAAAAAGGGTCTCCTGTCTGAAGCCTATCAGAATAAATTACATTAGATTTCAAGGGCTGAGAATAGTCCTCTTTGCCTTAATGTTCTGTCTTCTGGAAATGTGGAAATGCCAGCCTTTCTTTCTCAATCCTCTGGAGAGCGGCCGCACTCTCTCAGTCCAAGGAGACTTTTGTGAACAGGCCTCTGCATCAGTGGCTTTTTCATGGGGGTCATTCTTCCTTCATTTTCTCCTGTCACTGTCACTTTTATTTCAGACCAGCAATATTTCTGCTAGTGTGAAACTAAAAAATTGGGCTAGGCTCAGTGGCATACATCTGTAATCCCAATGAAGTGAGAGGCAGACATAGGAAGATTTCTAACCTAGTCTGACCAGGGCAAAAGCATGAGATCCTACCTAAAAAGAAAACTAAAATCAAAAGGACTAGGGGTGTGTTTGAAATGGTACAGTGCTTGCTTAGTAAGTGCCACAAAAGGCAATCATCACCACAGTCATCATCATCTAAAAACCTTGTTCTGCTCATGCAATTCATAGCCTTTCCTGCTTAGTTTCTTTTTTTTTCTGTCTTCTGCGAGATCCATGTCACACACCATATTTCTTTAGCAAATTGTTGTTCAGCCACTCCCTATTTCTAGAGTACACTATTTGAATAAGTTTAAAATTTTCCAAATCATCAAATCCTCTTTCCTATTTGCACAACAATTTGTTCTCCAACTTATCTCTCTCCTCACACATTTCACTCTTGAGAACTAAATTTGTACTTTCCACAGTCTGATTGGTAATCTCAAGTAGATGTCAAAGTTCATCATTTGCAAGTTCCACTTTCCCCTCAGAAAAACATAATTCTGCCAAATCATCTGTCACCTTGTAACAGAGATCACCTTTCTTCCAGTGCCCAATAATATGCCCATAATTTCTGAGACAAAACCAGAAGCTCTTTTAATGTGTATGTTTCCTATATCATCCAATTGGAAAATATGTTTGTAGTCTCTAAGATGCTAAATGCTTCTGAATTTTTTCTGTGTGCTTGGATTTCACCAATTTGACTGATGTTTCTAGGTGTGGATCTATTTGACTGTATTCTACAGGGTTCATTGAACTCATGTATTACTGAGTTTTTCAAAATTAATTTTAGGAAGATTTCTTCAAGTTATTTCCTTAAATATTCTTTGTTTCTCTGTTTGAAATCCTCACTGTGTACGTGTTGGAATGCTTGATGTTGTCCCAGTTATCTGAGGCTTATAAATTTTCATATTGCTTTCAGTTTGTTAAGTTGAATACTCTCAGTGGACGGGTTTTCTAGTTTATTGATTCTCTTTTTGTTTTCATTTTCGCCTGCTCAAATCTATTTAACCAGGCTAGCAATTTTTAAAATTTCAGATATTTTCTTTCATCTGTAGAATTTCTATTTGGTTATTTAAAAAATAATTCCTATTTCTTCTACTGATAGTGTTTATATATTAAGACATGTTGTCACACCTTCCTGTAATTCTTTATCTATTTTTTTTCTTAAGTTCATTGGATGTATAACAGTTGATTTAAACACTTTAATAAGCCCACATACAACCTTCCTTGGAGAAACTTTCTTTTTGCTATTTCCTGTGCATTAGCCATATTTTCCCATTTCTTCTCGGATCTAATTTGCTTTTGTTAAAAACTGGGAAGTTAAATTATATCATGTGACAACCTTGAAAATCAAATTCTCCTTTCCCCCTTTTAGGGTCTGTTGCTTTCACTTTCTTTCTTACTATTTCTGTCATTTATTTTGTGACTGTTAGAATATTTCTATAAAATCTCTATTTCCTGTTATGGATGGCCAAAAATATCTCAGCTCAGCTAATGATTGAACAGTTTTCCTCAAAAGCCTCAAAGCAATGAGCCTGGTGATTGCTGAGGAGCTCAATGTTGGGCATGCCTCATGACTCTAGCAGTTTGCAACTCTACCTTGCCTTCACTTCCTGCCAATGTCAGACCTCAGGGGGGCCCAAAGGTAAGTGGTTATAGGTGAGGGTTTCCTTAGGTACATGTAGGGTCCTGAGTGTGTATATGACTTTTTAGATCTTTAAGGTGTGTGAACTTTACATGGGTACTTATGTACATCTCATTTCCAGATTTTGCTTTTAATGATCATGTTTTATTGATGTTATTACATTTATGAATTATCCTGGTTTCTCTTTTTCTATTTTTATTGTTGTGCTAGGTGGAGGTACACTGTAACATTTACAAAAGTTCTGACAATATTTGATTCTTGAATTCACCCCCCTCGACCATTCTCATTTATCTCCACCCACTGAATCTGGGAATAGTTTCAGGAGGTAACATTTTTCCATTTACATACATGTGTACATAGTATTTGCACTATATTCACCCTCCTACACACTTTCCCCACCCATTCTCCTTTTCCACTGTACCAGCCTCCCCAGGCAGGATCTGTTCTGCTCTCTTGTTCTCTGATTTTGTAAAAGAAAAAAAATGACATTTTTGCTTAAGATAGCTCTACAGGGAGTTTCCTTGTGACAGTTCCATGTATATGTATTATAACCTGAATTGGTTCATCTTCTCTATTTTTCTCTTTCTACCCTAGTCTCCTTCTTATGGTGCTTTCAATAGGTTTATAAATTCTGTATTCATTTTTGTATAGAGAGTACATCAGCCAAATTCACCTTCTGAACTTCCTTCTTTTACCCTCCCCCTCTCATATGTGACCTCCCCTTAGCGTGACTTATTTTAATACTATTACTCTATTTATTGGGTCTATATTTCACATATGAGAGAAAACATGTGACTTTTGGCTTTCTGAACCTGGCTAACTTCACTTAATATGATGTTCTCCCATTCCATTCATTTACCTTCAAATTAAAAAATTTCTTCTTTGTGGCTGAATAAAGTTCCATTGTATATAAATTCTACTTTTTCTTAATCCATTCCTCAGTAGTGGGGCACTATCACTATGGTGAATAGTGCTGCAATAAGTGTGGGTGTGCAGGTGCCTTTATTATTACCTGACTGAACTTCCCTTACTATTCCTAAGAGTGGTATTGCAGTTCTAGTTTTAGTTTTTTAAGGAGCCTCCATACTGTTTTCCATAGTGGTTGTACTAATTTACATTCCTACCAGCAGTGTGTAAGAGTTCATTTTTCCTCACATCCTCGCCAACATTTGTGGTTGGTTGTGTTCTTGATGGTAGCCATTCTAATAAGTGTAAGATGGAATCTAGGAATAAAATTAATAAGGAAAACTATAAACTATTGAAGAAAGAAATCAAAGGAGACTAGAAGATGGAGAGATCTCCCATGTTCAATGATTGGTAGAATCAGTATTGTGAAAATGGCTATATTACCAAAAGCAATCTACATGTTCAATGCAATTCCCATCAAAAATTCAATGACATTCATCACAGAGATTGAAAAAACAACCCTAAAGTTCATTTGGAGGCACAAAAAAGACCACGCACAGCCAAGGCCATACTGAGCAAAAACAGCAACACTGGAGCTATCACAATACCTGACTTTAAACTATGCTACAGAGTCATAGCAATGAAAACAGCATGGTATTGGCACAAAAACAGATATGAAGACCAGTGGAACAGAAGACCTAGACATGAATCCACGCAGCTATGCCTATTTGATTTTTGACGAAGGTGCCAAAAACATACTATGGAGAAAAGACAAACTCATTAACAAATGTTGCTGGGAAAACTGGATATCTATGTGCAGAAAACTGAAACTAGTCCATGTCTTTCACCCTGACATCAACTCAAAGTGGATTAAGGACCTTAATATATAAGAACTAAAACTTTGAAGCTAGTGCAGGAAAGAACAGAGAATACATTGTGATTAATAGGCACAGATAATGACTTCCTAAATAGAATTCAAATTGCTCAGCAACCAAGAGAAAGGATTGACAAGTCAGACTACATGAAATTAAAATTTTTCTGCACAACAAAAGAAATGGTTTCTAAATTGAAGAGGCTGCCCACAGAATGGGAGAGTATCTTTGCCAGCTGACAAGGGATTAATTACCAGAACATAAAGGGAACTCAAAAAACTCAACTCCCCAAAAATCAATGACCCAGTGAAGAAATGGGCAAAAGATCTGAACAGCACTTTTTCAAAGGAAGAAGTCTAATTGGCTAAAAAATACACGGAGAAATGTTCAACATCCCTGGCCATAAAGGAAATGCAACTCAAAACCACATTATTCTGATTTCTCTTTACTTCATGATTCACAAAGGATTTAATTATTGTTTACCTTACAAATATTTTTTTGAAATGTGAAAACAAATTTTAATAGTTTTGAACTAAACATCAGCAATATAAGTGTATATTTCCTAAACCTTAAATTAATAATTGCTAACAATTTTCCAATTTATTCAATATATTTTTGAGAAAAATCACTCTATGGGTTTTGAAGAGTCATAAGTAATCATTGTGACGAGTTCACATAGTGCAGCAAAGTACAAAGATGCAAGTGAAAAAAAATTTCTATTTCCTGTCAACCTATTTCATCTTTAAATTCATCAGTGCACATGACAAATTCTTGTTAGCATAGACCTTTAATTCCTAAATTTTTTAGTTATGATCCAGTCCTCGAGAGCCTATATTCCACTGTTGAGTAATTCTTTCAAGAAAAATTCAGGTTCTGTCATTTTTAGTAATATCAGCTCATTGTTTCTATTTGATGGACACTTTGCTGTGTGTAATATTCTCTCAAATGTGGGGTATTTTCTTCTGGCATTAAATGTAGGTTTAGAAAAACACAAGATTGGTCTACCATTGTTCCTTTGATTTGTCCTCTTCTGTCTGGATTCCAGAAAAATGAATAATTTTTCCTCAAGTTGCAATAGTTTATTGAAGTTATATTTGCAGTTGAGTGTCCTCTTATTGTATTTCTCCTACAACACAATGTGTTCTTTTTAATGTACAGAAATCAAGGTTTGTTTTATATTCATTTTTGAAAATTTTTCATGCATAATTTAAATACATCTTATGTTGCTTTTTTAAAATCTGTACTTTAGGAACATCTGTTGTCCTTATCGTAGATCATTGTATCTCAATACTCATTGTATTGACCTCTAGGTTTGTTTCTTATCCACATTCAATTTTTATCTTACTACTGTAAGATTTTTCTCTATGCCAGTAATTCCAGATTCTGTTTCTGTTTTAGCTTCATTTAGTTTATAAATTTTATAAGCTACTTTAAAATTTTATTTTCTTGTTTCAAATCTCACCTTTAAACTTTTACTCTGTTGATTTCAATCTCAGCATTAAGCTCTTGCTTTATTGAATGTTCTAAGAGATTCTACTGTAGCTCCAATTATGAAAAATTGATTTCCCATTTTGAGTGATTAATCAAGGTTTTGTACTTTGGCTTTTGCCTGAGTTCATATTGCTCTTGCTTTGGATCTAGCATGTTTGTGTAGTTCTATGTTATTTCTATTCATCATGGTCATCCTTGGGCAATTCTGCTCAACTATCCTATTTTCACTCATTCTATATGGATGACTTTTTATTTCTATGGTCAGTTTATTTTTTTATCTGTGAGCTAGAATTGGGGTCGTTATAAAAGCCTGTTCCATATAACGTACTCAGAGACCTTGCCCTCTGTGTTACCACCATTTCATCCCGTGGCTTCCAGTATTGCTGTGATCAGTGAAGTGAGAGACCATAGATGATTCACATCAGCTTTAGCATATAAATAAGTTGCTTCATATATGTTAAAACACCATTGATCCAAAATGACTTGTAACTTCAACATAACTACATTCTGGTTTGTGGAATACTTACTGATCCATACTGTCTCTTCAATAATGCTCAATATGCAGTCATCAATAATGTATTTTTATGTATTTCAATGCTTTTCTTTCTTCCATGTTGACTTCATTGTCATGTGCATCCCTCCTGGAAGAGGGACATTTCCCCAGTTTAGCTATCATAGTACTAAAGACAGCTCCTTTTTGCCAATAGTTCTAATAAATTCCCAGACATAGATATTATTAGTCTGGTTCTCAAATACTTACTGTGGTCAGGGGAATACAGTGGTTTGATTGGGAAAGCCCATGTAATGGGTCCTCTCTTGGTAATATCAATCATAAGTGAATTGCATGAATGCAGGTGTTAGAAAAGAAAACTGGGACATTGTCTTCAAAGGACATGAAAGAGATACCAGTCTTTAATTAAAACAACAGGTGTCCACTACATGTTGCAAAGTTTATGAGCCATTTAATGTATCATTTGGATGAGTAATTCTCTGTTAGCAACATGTAGATACATAGTTGATAAATTTCCTAATATTCCTCAAGCCATAGACTTCTCTGCATTCATTAAAATTTAGCCTTTTACTTAATACTTGATATGTGTATTTTGTTAATAATTAATTTAAAATAAATTTTATTGCATGGTGAACATGGTCAATGTGCATTATGTACGTGTATGAAGATAGGACATTGAAACCTGACAAAATCATTTTAAGTAGTTTGGAGGGGGTTGAGGGAAAATGATGGTGAGGATGAAACTAACCAAGTTCCATTATAAGCTTGTATAGAAATGTCACAATATATCTATCTATACAAGTATTATGTGCTAATAAAAGAATTTAGAAAAGGAACTAAATTTTATTAAATATTTAATATGTTTAATTTATATCTTTATGACATGATAACATAAGAACATCTAAAATTTATTGACTTCTTACAATGTGTAATTTGTCTATTTTCTGATGATAATTAATGTCTTCAATAGGATTAAAACTTGGTTTTGACTCTAAATCTGTGTTCTCTCCAATCATTGCCACTTGACTCTGATCTGATTTCACCTATACTTTATTCCTACCAAAATGTCCTCTTAGTAATCTACTTTTGATGAAAGGAAAATTTTCCTTACTAGGCAACTTATTTTTTCCTTCTTGTTTTATTATTTCTTACCACTCCTATCACCGTACTGGTAAGTTTTAGGGTTTCTTCATTATTTATTCCATATTGGTGATGTTTGAATTAAAAATGGGGAGTTCTTATCAGAGAACTAAACTCCATTTGAAACTTTGCATTGTACTTTTTTAGCTAGGGAGATGCCCAGTGAGCATTCTGTGAAATGATTTATCCACATTTGATGATTATGTCATTTGTAATGTGAACTGTAAATAAGAGGCTTTCCTTGTCTGAAAAATGATGCTGGAAGTGCCTAGATATTGACATTCCTATATTCCCTGGAATAATATATAAATATTTAATTAGGGTAGATTATTGTTAGATCATCATTAGATTTGAACCTGACAGTTTAATTGTCTATTGTTTCTGAAAGTGGAGCAGTTCTGTGTGGGATGCAGCTTTTATAAAGTTGATATTTTTGTCAAAAATTGTTCAGAATATCTTGGAATCTAGAGGAGCACTAAATGTTCATGTCACTATTGAATCCTGTTACTCTAGTGTGCATGAAAGAAAACAAGAGGTTTGTAAATAATGCTCATTCCAAGTTAGTGTATATACCTATGACACAAGAAAATGTCTGTGTGTCTTTATATGCTCTAAAGATATCAGAATTCCAGACGATTGTCAAGGAAAGATCTTTAAGGAATTACCAGCTATCATGAGTTGAATTATGTCCCCTCCAGAAAGACAAGTTGAAGTCCTAACTCCCAGAGTGCAGAATGTGCCCTTATTTGGAAACAGGGACATTGCAGATAAAATGAAGTTAAAATGAAGTTGAACCAGAGTAGGGAGGATCACTGATTCAGTATGACTGGTGTCCTTGCAGAAAGACTGGCATCTGAAGACAGAGAGAGAGATAATGCTGTGACAACAAAGGCAGAAAATGGAGTTATGCAGCTTCAAGCCAAGGAATTCTTGAGATTAATAAGGAGTCAGACACTGAGAAATGGCAAGGATTCTTCTGCAGATTGCAGAGAAAGAGACTGGCTCTGCCAACACCTTGATTGTGACCTCCAACCTCCAGAAGTGTGAGACAGTAATATGCAATTGTTTTAAGCCACGTAGGTTGTCATATGTGTTTTAGCAGATGTAGGAAACAACTACACCATTTTTTATTACTCCTTATTCAAGGAATCATTACTGTGCCTTAACAGTATCAGGGAATTAATGCCTATTATTTGCACACATCACAGTTCCTATTAAATGACCACTATGTTACCTTCATCTCAAACAAGCAAAATGTCATGTTTTTCTTTTTCTCATTTTTCTTCTACAAAATTGGAGAACAGGAGGGTGGAACAAGTCCTGCCCTGGAGAGGGGGAGGGTTGGTACCAGTGGGAGAGGGGAGGTGGTGGAAAAAGCAGTAGGAGTTGAATACGGTGCAAATACTGTATGCACATGTATGTAAATGCAAAAATGATACCTGTTGAAACTGTTCCAGGAATCAGGGGAGGGGGTGATAAAGAGAACATTAGAGGGGGAGAATCCAAGTATGATATATTTGACACATTGTAAGAACCTTTGTAAATGCTACAATGTACCCATACCCAGCACAACAATAAAGGGAAAAAAACAAAGATAAAAAGAAAAACATGACCACTATGCTTATCAAGTTGCTTCTATGTATTCTCTAAAACCCACAATATGTTATTTTCATTACATAGTTAATCTTTCATAGAGAGTTCAATGAGAAAAATATTTCACACACATCCAGAAAGTTAATATTCTTAGTGCTTATCATGCCTTTCTCAAACCAGACTTCTCTCTGATATTGTAGTGTTGTGCCTGAAGTTGATTTTAAGCACATTCTGTAGCATGGGTCCTGTAGTATGCTTTTGTGAGAAAAAGTCTATTTCACCTTCATTTTTCAAAGACGTTTCCACTAGTTATTAGATTCTAGGTCAACATTTTTGTTGTTTTTGTTTCTTTGCTTTTTGTTTGTTTCTGTATGTTACCTTTTAATCTTGTATTTTTAAATTGTTCTTGGCAGTACTGGGGTTTGAACTCAGGGTCTTGTGCTTGTTAGTTAGGTGCTCTACGACTTGAACCATGCACTGTTTGCTTTAGTTATGTTCTGGATAGGGATTCATGTTTTTGCATGGGGTAGCCTGAGACCATGATCTCCTACCTGCAGCCTCCTGCATAGCTGGGATTACAGAAGCACATCACCATACCTGCTTATTAGTTTAGATGGAGGGATCTCAGCAACTTTTTCCTAGGCTGGCCTCAAAATGTGATCCTCCTGATCTGCCTCCTGAGCAGCTGGAATTTACAGACAAGCACCACCATACCTGGCCAATATTTTAATCTTTTATATTATATACAACATATATTAATTGAGTTCACTGTGATAGTTCCATACTTGTACATAGCTTTAGTTATGTTCTGGATAGCATGCAGTGCTTAAATCCAACCTTCTTTTATCCATTCCTCTACTCACCTACCTCAACCCCTATTAATTGCTACTCTACATTCAGTCAACTCTTTCCACCTTTTACTTGTGAAACAGAAGATGTGGTACCTGTCTTTCTAGGTTTAGATTATTTCACTCACCATAGTGTCCTCAAGCTCCATCATTTTGCCCTAAATGACTGGATTTAATTCTTCATTATAGCTGAACAATATCCTACTGCATATATTGCACCATATTTTCTTTGTCTGTTCATTCACCACTGGACACTAAGGCTGATTCCATATCTTGCCTATTGTGAATAGTTCTAGGAACGTGGGTGTGCAGGTATCTCTAAAGTAAACTGACTTCATTTGATTGATGTATACCAGAAGTATATATCCAGCAGTAGGATAGCAGGATGATAGGGTAGATAGTTTATTGAAGAATCTCTGTAATGTTCTCAACAATGGCTGTGCCAGTTTACATTCCCATCAGTCATATACAAATTTTCCCACCATATTGTTATCACCAGCATTATTATTATTTTTTTATAATACTCATTCTAACTGGGGTGAGAAGGTGTCTCGTTGTATGATTTGCATTTTTGCTGGCTAGTGATAATTGAGAATATTTTCATATATTTGTTTTCCATTTGTATTCTCCTTTTGAGAAGAGAATGTTCAGCTGATTTACTCATTTTTAATTAGATTATTTGGGATGTTTTGTTCTGACATTTTGAATTGTTTATATAAATCTAAATATTAAATTGATCTAAACCTGCAGATCAATAGTTGGCAAATATTTACTTCCATTTTATCACTGTTGATATTTTGCGTTCCCATGCAGAAGCTTTGCAGTTTGATATAATCCCATTTTTCAGTGTTTTCTTTGTTTGCTGTGCTTTTGTGGTTCTATCTATAAAATCACTGCCTGTACCAATGTCTTAAAGTGTTCCCCCTATGTTTTCTTTTCTTAATGCTTTAAATATATCTTTATATGTTTTATTAGCATATATTAATTTTACAAAAGGGTTTCCATGCATAAGTACAATGTACTATGATCAAATTAACCCCTTCTATTACCCTTTCTTATCCCCAGCTTGCCTTTGCTTTCAGTTTTTGGTAGGTTTCATTAATACTGTTTTTACATACAGATATAATGTATCTAGATCATATTCACCTCACCATCCTCTCCGTTCCCCCTCTCCCTTCTGCTGGTCCCCACCCAACAGTCATACCTGTATCATTTATATAATTTGTGTGTGTGTGTCTAAGACCCACATATGAGAGAAAATATGGAATATTTGTCTTTCAGGTTCAAAGTCTGGCTTGTTTGCTTAACATGAAGATGTCCAGTTCTATGCATTTTCCTGCAAATGATATTTCATTCTTCTTTATGACAGAATAATACTCCATTGTATACATATGCCACATTTTATGTATCCACTCTTTTGTTGATTGGTACCTGGGTTGATTCACAGCTTGGCTATTCTGAATAGTACCATGATAAACATGGGTGTGCAGGTGTCTCTATTATAACTTAAATTCTTTTGGATATACATATAACCATGTTAGAGCAGAATCCTGTGGTAATTCTATCTTCAGTTTTTTGAGGAGCCTCCATACTAATTTCATTCTCACACCATTTATTGTGATTTGTTTTCTTGATCATGGCCATTTTGACTAGGGTGACATGGAATCTCAGTGTCATTTTGATTTGCATTTCCTTTTATGGCTGAGGATATTGAGCATTTCTTCATATATTTATTGGTCATATGTACTTTTTCTAATTGGATTGTTAGTTCTTTTGGTGTTTGGGGTTGTTGAGCTTTTCATAGATTCTAGTTATTAATCTCTTGTGAGATGAATAGCTCATAAAGATTTTCTGTCTCTTCATTATAGTAATTGTTTCCTTTAATATGCAGAAGCTTTTAGTAGTCCAGTGTTTTCCTGTAGTAGTTTCAGATTTTACATTATGGTCTTTTATCCATTCTGATTTGTTTGTTGATGGGACTGGGATTTGAACTCAGGGCTTCACACTTGCACTCTTCTTTTATCCATTTTGAATAGACTTATTTTTTACAGGATGAGATAGATTTACTTTCATTCTTCTACATGAGTATATCCAGTTTTCTTAGCACCATTTGTTAATAGGCTGTCATTTCTTAATGTATGTTTTTGGTACCTCTGCCAAAATTCACATGGCTATCGTTGTGTGGGCTTAGTGTTGGGTCCTCAGTTCTATTCCATTGGTCTACCTGTCTATTTCTGTGCCAGTACCATAGTGTTTCAGGTATACAGCTCTGTAGTATAATTTGAAGCCAGGTACCTGTAACATTGTTAGTTTTGCTCAGTATCTCTTTGACTATTTGGTATCCTTTGTGCTTCCATAATAATTTTTGAATTGATTTTTATAGTTCTGTGAAAATGTCACTGGAATTTTGATGAGGATTGCATTGACTACGTAGATAATTTTCAGTAGTGTAGTCATTTTCACAATACTGATTCTACTGATCCATGAGCATGGGAGGACTTTCCATCTTCTAGTGTTTCCTTTAACTTCTTTCTTCGGTGTTATATAGTTTTCATAGTAGTGTCTTTCACTTCCTTAGTTAAGCTTATTCCTAGGTATTTTATTTTTTGAGGCTATTATAAATGGGCTTGTTTTCCTGATTTCTTTCTTAGCATGTTCATTTATTGGTGTATAGGAAAGCTAGTGATTTTTATGTATTGATTTTTTAAAATCTTGCTGCTTTGCTAAAAGTGTGTATTAAATCTAAATATCTTCTAGTGAAGCCTTTGGTCCTTTTAAGTATAGGATCACATCATCTGCAGAGACAGTTTGAGTAATTCCTTTAATATTTGTATGCCTTTTAGGTCTTTCATCTGCCTTATAAATCTGGCTATGAATTTATGCACTATATTGAATAAAAGTAAAGAGGGTAGACACTCTAGTTTTGTTCCTTACTTTAACTATTTTAATTTCTTTTTGAAATATTGGGGTTTGAACTTAGGGCCTTATACTTGTAATTGCACTCTACCACTTGAATCACAACTGACCCTTTCTTCCTGACTTTATAAGCTCTCAGTTTATTTCAATGCTAGCTATATTTTTGTCATGTATATCCTTTATTAGGGTGAAATACATTTCTCTATTCCTACTTTCTTTAGGACTTTTATCATGCAGAACTGTTGAATTTTGACAAAGGCTTTTTCTGCATCTTTAGAGATGATCATGTGATTTTTGTCCTTTATTCTGTTTATGTGCCATATTACATTTACTTATTTCATATGGTGAATCATTCTTATATCCCTGGAATGAAAACAACTCTATCACAGTGAAAGTTTCCTTTAACGTGTTGTTGAATTCAGTTTGCAAGTATTTTACTGAGAATTTGTGCATCTTTGTTCATTAAGGGAATTTCCTATTCCTTGCCTTTCTTCTTGTGGCTTCATCCAGTTTTGGTATCAGGTTAATAGTGGATCCATGGCATGTTGCTTTCCTGTGTATTTTGTGGAATAGTTTGAGGAACATTGGTGTTAGTTCTTCATTAAATATCTGATAGAATTCATTAGCAAATCCATCCAGTCCTGGGCTTCCCTTTTTTGGGAGTTTTGTTTATTACTGTTAAGTCTCATATCTAGTTCAATTTTGGTAGGTCATATGTGTGTATAAATTTATGCATTTCTTCTAGATTTGCCAATTTATTGGAGTATAAGTTTTCAAAAATACTCTGTAATGATCCTTTGGATTTCATCAGTATCTATTGGAACATCACCTTTTCATCTCTAATTTTATTAATTTAGGTCTTTCTTTTGCCTGGTTTGGGAAAGGGTTTGTCAATCTTGCTTATTCTTTCAAGGAACCAATTCTTTGTTTCATTGATCCTTTGTACTGTTCTTTGGTTTCCATTTTGTTAATTTCAGCTTTGATCTTTATTCTTTCTTTCCTTTAAATTATTCTGATACTGGCTTGTTCATATTTTTCTAAGAGCTTGATGTGTATCATTAAGTTATTTAATTGAGTTTTTTTTAACACAGGAATGCATGGCAATTACGTTTCCTATTAATACTGTTTTTGCTGTGTCCCAAAGGTTCTGATAGACCATGTTTTCATTTTCAGTTGGTTCTAAAAATTATTTGATTTCCCTTTATTTCTTCAATGACCCCACTGATCATTCAAAAATGTATTTTTGGGTCTCCATGTGTTAGAAATGTTCTATTGATGCTAATTTCTAGTTTTATTCCATCTGATAAGATATAAGATATTTTAACTTTATTATACTTGCTAAAGCTTGTTTTATGACCTAAAATATGATGTATAGTTCCACAGGCTGCCAAGAAGAACATATATTCCGCAGCAGTTGGGTGTGATATTCTGTAGAAGTTTTTTAAGTCCATTTGATCTATAGTGTTATAAAATTTTGATGTTTCATTGCGTTTTTTGTTTGTTTGTTTGACTGACTTAGCTACTAAAGTCACCCACTTTTATTGTGCTGGGCCTAGCTGTGCTTTTCTATCCATAATGATTGTTTATGAAATTGGGTACACCAATATTTAGCATGCCTATGTTTAAAATTTTAATATCCTCTTGATGAATTATTCCTTTTATCAATACAAAGTGACCTTCCTTGTCTGTTCTGAGTAATTTTTTTGAAGTTGTCTTTGTCAGACACAAGCAAAGCTTGTGTCTTTTAGACTCCATTTGCTTGGAATATCTTTCTCATTCTTTTGCTTTTATCTATGTTTGCAATTTGAGAGTGAAGTGTGATTCTTGTATGCTACAGAGAATTGGATCTTTTAATTGGAGAATTGAGATAATTGACATTTAGTTATTACTGAAAGGTATGTAGTAATTCCTGTCATTTTGTTGTTTTTGAAATATCTTTTCTTTTTTTTTGATTTTTAATTTTTTTTTTTCATTTTTCTTTTATTATTCATATGTGCATACAAGGCTTGGTTTATTTCTCCCCCCTGCCCCCACCCCCTCCCTTACCACCCACTCCACCCCCTCCCTTACCACCCACTCCACCCTCTCCCGCTCCCCCCCTCAATACCCAGCAGAAACTATTTTGCCCTTATCTCTAATTTTGTTGTAGAGAGAGTATAAGCAATAATAGGAAGGAGCAAGGGGTTTTGCTGGTTGAGATAAGGATAGCTATACAGGGCATTGACTCACATTGATTTCCTGTGCGTGGGTGTTACCTTCTAGGTTAATTCTTTTTAATCTAACCTTTTCTCTAGTTCCTGGTCCCCTTTTCCTATTGGCCTCAGTTGCTTTAAGGTATCTGCTTTAGTTTCTCTGCATTAAGGGCAACAAATGCTAGCTAGTTTTTTAGGTGTCTTACCTATCCTCACCCCTCCCTTGTGTGCTAAAGCTTTTATCATGTGCTCATAGTCCAATCCCCTTGTTGTGTTTGCCCTTGATCTAATGAAATATCTTTTCTATTCCTCATTTGGTTATCTACTCATCTAATGAGATCTGTCCTTTCTTATACTCTCATATTTGTGTTTATTTTCCTCATTTATGTGTAGAATTCCATTAAATATCTTCCACAGTTCTGGCTTAATGGCCATGAATTCCTTTAGCTTTGGTTTATCATGGAAGGCTTTTATTTCTCAATTAAAGACAGCTTTGCTGGATACAGTAATCTAGGTTTACAGTTATTTTCTTTCAGGACTTGAAATACCTTATTCCATGCCCTCCTAGCTTTCAGGGCTTCTGTTGAGAAATCTGCTGTTATTCTGGTTGGTTTACTTTTATATGTAACTTTATATGTGATCTCTTTTGTAGCTTTCAATATTTTTCCTTGATATGGATGCTTAATGTGTTAATTGTAATATGACATGGGGAAGTTCTTTATTGGTCTTATCTTTTGGTATTCTAAAATCCTGTTGTATCTAGATGACTATCTCTTTCCCAAGCATTTGGGAAATTTTTGGCTATTGTTTTGTTGAGTATGTTTTCTATGTCTTTAACTTATACCTTTTCTTCTTCTATACCCATGATTCATAGTTGTTTTTCTTTTAGTCATATCCTAGAGTTCTTGTATGTTCTACTTACACTTTCTTAATTTTTTTCTATCATTGTGTGAATGTTTTGATTCATATACCTTGTCTTCTGTCTCCCATTTGCTCTGGTATACTGGAAAGACTTTCACTGAGATTTTTATTTGACTTATTGAGCTTTTAATATGAATGTTTTCAATTTGACTTTTGTGGGATATCTGTATCTCTGTTGAATTTCATTTACTTCCTTATTTCATTTAACTGTTTATTTGTTATCTCTTTAAATTCAATTCATTCAGGTGTTCACTTTAATTTTGTAGATCATTCCTTTGAATGACTCTTTGATTCTTTGTCTAAGATTTTTATCCACTTGATTATGATTAGAGTTGGTTATTGCAGAATTGTTGATTTTTGGAGGAGTCAAGTTGCCTTGCTTTTTCATACTTATTGTGTTTCTGCACTGGGACTTGCACATCTGTGGCCAAGTCATTGGGTGGAGGCTTTAGTCACCTATATTCTTTCAGTGGAAATACTCTCAGTGTTCAGGGAGGACTGGGTAGTGGACAGTGTTGAGGTGCAGTTTCTCACTACTGGATTGGATGGTGGCTCATTAACCAAACATTTGTTTACATGCTCAAGACATCAGGCCAAATACCCAGCACCACTCCAAAAGAAAAGTAGCTGAAATCTCTTGTAGTTCTCACTGTTGAGGGTGGTAGCTATTGGTGGGTTGGGTAAGTTCCCACTTGCTCCACAAACCCCTCAGTTTGTGCTGAGGCACTGGGTGCCCAAGAATCTCCTGAATGCATCAGAGAGTAGGAGAAGCAAATAGAGCACTGAGTTCTGCACTGCAAGGTGAGAACTGATGTAACTTAGCACTCTGCCTTCTGGTCTCAGTACTTTCAGCCCCAGTTAGAGCGCTCAGTCTCACCCAGCAGCAAACCATACTACTGCTGTGAAGCAGTTCTTGAGGCCAAGTGAACCACTTTTCTCTTTATAGGCTTTCAATTTCTTCATGCTTTTCAGCCATTTTGTCAGCTCTTTTGTGATTCCCAATCCTCTTCCTTTCTTTGGAATATAGCCTCTCCTTTGCTACTCTCTTTATCATTCATTGGGTCACACAGAAGCAGCTTCTAATCTGCCATCTTGTCTCACTATCTCCTGTAATTGTTTATCTGTATTCTCTTGGCTTTCCTGGACTTCTTTATAATCATTATTTAAAATTATTTATCAAACATTTCTTCTATATCAATTTATTTAGGATTTCTCATATGTATTCTGCTTAATTTGAGATTGGTACATCCAGTGAATCATGTATCTCTATTTATACAAGGAGGACATCTTAGTAAGCAACTTTCTACTGAAAATGTGTGTTGGGGTATCAGTTTGTTATGGTTTCTAGCTGGGCATTATAGTGCAATCTCCCTATTAGTTCTCCATGTGATTAATGAGTTATGGCACAGTGCATACTATGGAGAGACCCACTGCCTATGCAGTGAGGATGCTGTAGTGGCTCACACTGTTGTTGTGTAGACAGAAGTGGTTGTGGGCTGCTCGCTCCTATAATAGGAGTAGTGGACCCAGATGCTTCATAAGGCACTGTTGATGCTTGCTGTGCTACTACTAAGGGACCCGGGCAACCTCAGAAGTGGAGAAGGGTCTGAAGCACTTGTTTTCCAGCCAGTCAGTGGTATGGGCCCAGACACTACAAAAGGAGAGGTTGTCACAGGAACCATAGTGTTCCTCTCTGTTGCTTCAGTGGCAGTGCACATCTAGGATAGGATAGTGGTTATGGTTGCTGGTGTTTCCTTAGGTCTTTTTGTAGTATCACAAACTTTAGGGCAAGCTAGAGCTAGGCTTCTCTCCACCCCCTCAGTTAGAGTGTGCATCCCAGAGTGGGCCTGCAGTTGGAGCCATGGCAAAGTTTCTCTTGGCCTCCTTTGGCTTTGTGTGCCTGGGTGGAGTAATGGCTGGAGCCACAGAGTTGCTCAAAGTTCACTATGCAGGCCCCTGTGGGTGAGGTAGCATCAGAGACCTAGCCTTACTCTCCCTACCCAATGATCAATAAGTGCCTAAGCACGGGTAGTGGGGTCACATTCATGTCAGAACATCCATCCTATGCAGTGCAGGGTACCCAGTGGGCTTGGATCATAGGCATCCTTCTGGGTTAAGTTGAGTTTGGAAAGCAGCTAAGCTTGCCCTCCAGTCAGTATGCTGGAATGTCTTTGAAATCCCAGAAATGGAAATGTGCAGTGATTTCTGCCCTCTAAATCAGCCCAAACTCAGACAATAGCTCCCTTCTCAAGAGGACTCCAGATTCTTTTTCCAAAGCAGACTATTGTGCAGATTTCAGATTACTTATTCTACTATGTAGTATTGCCAGAATCTACACTGATAGTTTGTTGGGTTTTACCTTTACCCCTGCACAGGGGACACTTTCATGGCCATGGAGTTGTGGTGATGAGTGCCTTGTTTCTCTCCCTATGAAAAGTCTCTGAATCTTACAATGTTCCAGTTTCTCTCACTGATTTCTGTGTTCTTGAATAATCATTCATCTCAAAATGCAGCTACACATCTGTTAATTTTGTGTGTGTGTGTGTGTGTGTGTGTGTGTGTGTGTGTGTGTGTAGATGACTTCTGGGAACCTCTATTCAGACATCCATCTTGAATCCACTCTCCTCTTTGAATATTTTTAAAATGCTGCTTCACAGTTTTGTAGCTTGCATTTTTTCCCAGCAAGAAATATTGTCTCTTTTCTCTACCACTTGTAACCAATTGATAATGATGTATTGTACGACTTTCTTCATGTTTCTTGTGCTTAGATTATGTTCAGTTTCTAAGTTCTGTTGGTTTGTAGTCTCACTAAATTTAGAAAAATTTGGCAATTCTTTTCTCTTTTTCTGAGACAGGATCTCCTTATGTAACCCAGGCCAGATTAGAACTCTTGGTTCTCCTGCCTCAGCCCCCCTGCATGCAGGAATTGCAAGCATGCACCACCACACTCTATTGGGAATTGTTTCATCAAATTTTTTCTTACCTTTCTCTTTTACTCATCCTTCAGAGATTGCAATTACATTCACATATTTGGCTACTTAAAACTGACCCACAACTCACTGATACTCTATTCCTTTTTTCTCTTTTTGGATTATTTCTATTGCTATGCTCTTAGATTCACTAATCTGTTCTCTAATGTGTAAGATGCCATTAATCTTACATCTTCAACCTAGGCCTTTTTAATACCTTCCATGTTACCAGTTAACATTTTCAATCATTCCTCTAGTTTGACATATTGAAGTAAGTTGTAATTATTTAATTGCTTCCCCACACACCTACTGTGTCATTTCTGAGTTAGTTTCTACTGACTTTTTTCTCCTCGTTGTGGGTTATAATTTCCTACTTCTTTGCATACCTAGCAATTTTTAATTTAATGCCAGATAGATAAAAATGAATTTTATCCTGTTAGGTACTGGACATTTTTTTATCATTGTCATAGGTGTAATTTACTTACTTGTGAAAGTTCACTCTTTTGGGGTTTTGCTTTTAGACTCAGACAGTATGAGAGCAATGCTTCATCAAGGTTAACTTTTCCTCACTGAGGCATTCTCCCTTCTGAGTGCCCTATTCAATGCTCCCTCAATGATGAGGCTTTCTTTTCCAACTGGCTAGAACAAGAAGTATTTCTTTCCCTAAATGAGCACAAATCATTTTAAGAGTTTTTTTATTTGTTTTTTTTTTAAATTTCAGTTATAGGTAGTATCTAATGAAACATGCTGAAAGTTCTTGAATATGGCATAAGGGACAAAAAAGTACAAAATAGTCACAGGTAAAATACCATGGAAAAACCTCTTTGTGCAATGAATATACACTTGAAGTACAGTAATGTAAAACAGGTCCTGTTAGGGGTGTGTACTGGGTGGGGGGGAATATGGTTAAGTATACTTTGTTAACTTGTATGCAAATAGAACAATGAAACCTGTTGAAATCACTTTAAGTGTGTGTGGGGGGAGCTAACCAAGATATGTTGTAAGCATATACGAAAAAATCACAATGAACCCCCTCCATACAATTTATATATCCTAATAAAAATTTAAACTAAAAACTATAGCATCATCACACTGTGTAGTACCAAATAATTTTTAGGGAATAGGTTGATTTTTAAAAAACAATTAGTTCCTTTTAAGTTTTGAAGGACCATCTTATACATCCCATTCCTTTCTGTATTCAAAGCTTGAACCATATTTCAGGGCATGTAGAGCAGAATGCTTTTAGGAATTTTAAACCTGCTATAATTCACCAAGAAGATATGAAAGAATGAAGAATTCTTATGCACAAATACAGCAGCTAAGTATGTAACAGACTCATTGTTTGCTGGGTGACACTGTGTTACTGACAATGCTTCCTGGAGTGCAGCTGAGTCACTGCTGAAGTGCTCACGGGTGACCCAGGCAGGTGCACAGGCTGGAACCTCTGCTGAGGACAGAATGCTCTCTATTCCAGAGGCAAGATTGGCTCTCTGGAGGTTTGCTGTGGAAAAGTGGTACATAACTGCCAGAAAACATAATAATTGCTGTGATTATGAGTGCCTTTTAATTGCTGCTACATCATGCCAAATATCTTGGGAAGTAAAAAGTAGGGCCTTATGAATAAATGATCACTTAAATATTTAAATGGATGATTATAATATACAACTTTAGAATACTTGGCTTTATATTACCCTTGAAGCTAAGTACTTCCTGCAAAGTATGGAAAATTCATGCTTAATGGCCAAGCAGTTCAGATGTCTGTTAGCATGAAACACAAGCATTCTAACTCTGTTTTACAAAACATGTATAAGTCTGAGTAATGGATAAATTAGCAAGTATTTAATTATGTAGCATGGATATTTAGGGAGCTTATTTTTAAAATGTGTGGGAAAGCATATTGTATTGAAAAATTATTTGCTTTTAATATTCTATTTCCAATAGAAAATTGAACTTCACAGAGAATTATAGTTGCTGGAAAGGAAGGACATCTTCCAAATTCTAAAATCTTACCTCTATATAGTGAAATACAAGTCTGTGGAAGAGTTCTGCTATAAAACATAGTTTAGAATATTAGAAGACATGATCCATCCATCAGAATTAGCTTTTTGCTGAAAAGGGAAGAAACGTGAAAACAATGTTGTTAGGACAGAAGGTTGCTTCCTGGGTCCCTAAAAGCAGATTCAGTACCTCCAGGGTCTCAGGCAATTCCAGTACAAACTGAGCTAGGTTGAGAGGGAATATGTGAGCTGCTGTTTTTTTCTGGAATCAGCAAGACCCACAACCATTAAAGCATCATGGGCAGAAGGTGAGATGAACCTGAAGAGTCAGCAATTTACACACAGTCTGTGGAACATGCAAGGAACCCAAGACTTTTATAATCCATACAAACAATCTGGCAGAGTAACAAGATCAGAAGGAAAGGGCTGTAGAATGGGGTTGGAAAATTGCTGTCTGCAAGTCTGCTTTTTAATGGCCCTGAGAGAAAATTGTTCTTTACAATAAAAAAAGAACTTGGGGAAGGAGAATAACAAGAAAAATATGGCAAAACTATGTGGGTAGGTTCTGAAAACTTAAAATATTTGTTCTTTGGTCCTTTACATAGTTTACCACTCCCTTCCTCCAGAGCATAATGACCTCATAGCTGAGGATAATCACAAATGACCACAGACTTGAGCAACAGGAGTCAGTACAGTCTCTAAATGTGAGTAGGAGCATTCTGGGGATTATCAGCCCAGAGACCAGGAATAAAAAGTGTTCATCAGAGGCTTCTCTTCATATATCTATAAGGATAAATAAGGTTCATTCTGAAACCAGATACAATCTCAGGAAGGAGTAGAGAAGACCCTGCTGAGAAAAGAGCAATGATTAGGAGTTTGAACTGAGTTAACCTGAAAAAGATACTTTAAGCTTAACAATGATTAATTTAGGCATTGCCTTCTTTTGGGGAATATTAGAATGGACTCCAGGGGAAAATAAAAATAGATGAGAAAAAATTACTTTATAAAAGAGTTCTTTGTGTAATCAACATAGGATTTGTTATGCTGTAATACCTAATTAGCCTGGAAATCTTAGTGACTTAACACAATAAAGGTTTATTTTGTACTCATGTTACTTGCCTCAGGTGGATGGGCAGGGGACAGAGGTCCTGACTGATGAAGACCTCACTATATTGTAGTTGTGCTAAAAGGAACATGTAAATATTGAGGTCACTGCAGAACAGAAAGAAATGGATGAAAGGGAAACAGCTCAAATTGCTTCAGCCTGGATGAAATGTGTCATTTCTTTGCATAGTCTATTCAATAGTACAAGTTACATGGTCCTGATCTAACTGCAAGACTTAGAAATATTCTACTCACACTTTTCAAAATTTCTTACAATTTAAAAATTGCACATGCTTTATGAGAGATATCACAATAGACCAAACAAAGCATTTGCAAAAGTTCAACATTCTTTGTTGATAGAATTGACTAAGTATAGAAGGAGTCTACCTCAACACAATAAAGGCCATATATATATATATATGGTAAGCCTACAGCTACAGGGAAATGCTGATTGTTTTCCCTATAAGATCAGGAATAAAAGAAGAGTGTCCAGAATTACCACTTCTATCCAGTGAAGAATTAGAAGCCTTCCAATAAGAAAAAAAATAGGCATTCAAATAGGAAGGGAAAAAGTAAAATTGTTCACTGATGACATGATTTTATATTAGGAACCCATCAGGTTTACACACACACACACACACACACACACACACACACACACACACAAAAGATTATTAGAAATAATAAGCAGGAAAACAATCAGGTAATACAGGAGAAATTATATTCTGAAAAGAAGAAGAATATCAGGAATCACAAAAGAGGGAACAGGACAGCAGAAAGCTAGAAAAAACTGAGGCAATAGAAAATCAGCAAACAGTTACAAGGTGGGGAGGCTGAAGAGGCCATCATAAGTCTGGGACAGAGTAGCAATTCTAGTTGCAAGATAAGCCACACCTCTCTTAAGCTTTTGGATTTGTAAGACGGTGACTGCTCTGGTGTGGAAGGCTAGCCTTGGTGAAGAAAGACATTCTGTTATTCCCCTTATCTTGAAGGCACTCACAAAGCACTATCTTGAGGGAAGGCCTATTGTTTGAAACTGAGATACTCTAAGGGCCTGAAAATAAGGAACACTCACAGTTTGGGGTACCAAGCCACAGAGTCTGGGTGGGAAATGGAGAGCAGCTGATAGGGTCCCACAGAGAAGTTCAAGTAACAGGAATCTTCAATGATGAAGGGTGCCATGATAGAGACCCTGCCTACCCTGGCCAGGAGCAAGTTGCTTTACCTGAGTCTCAGATGAACTTAAAGCAATGAACCTTTGGCTGGTTTAGTATTTAATCACCTGTCCCTGTATCCCAGCTATGTGTATTGATTGCTATATGAATCGGAGCCTTATACCCAGACACTCTGACACATGGTAACCACAGTGTTCTCCTCCCCTACAAGGAGGTAAATTATCAACAGAGCTGAAAGCACTGAGATCTGCATTCTGGCAGATGTTTGCCAACAGAACTTAGGGCTCAGAGTCCAGATGCTCTGAATACAAAGTTTCTATAGCCACCTCCTTTCCACAGGAAGGTGAATGGCTGGACAGATTCTCTAAGTATTGAGATCAACAGACAGAGCAACTAGGTCCCTCAGTTATTCCCCAGAAAAAGCAGAGATCAGTGCTCCCTCCACTCTCTAATGTATTAAGGGGCCACCTGAGGCTTGCATGCTTGTTTCCATGGGGAAACAGACTGGGAGACATATGGAGCAAGTTGGAAGCTGACCAACCAACATGCTATAAAGCTGTCTGCAGCCAACAGTAGTTCCTAGTACACAAAGAAGGAAAACATACACAGTGAAAGCAACCCAGAGGCAGACAACTGACCCTTTTACAAGAGACTCCAGCTCGTCTACCTCAATATGAGCAATGTTTGAGATCAGGTCCAGTGATGTAAACACAACACGTTGGGTGAATGCTTACTTACTGAGCTATACCCCCTTGCATAGTGATGAGAAATAACACCTCAAACCAGCCACTCCACTGTCCTTTCTAGCATTGTGACTATTGCAACTGAAAGAACACAGGTGATTAAAACCTCCAACCGGTAACTTGGCTTCAGGTGTGCAAATCTCAACATAGAAACACAAGTAATATGAAAAATAAGACAACATGCCTTCCCCTCCACAAGTAAAAGTCATCAATTCCACAATAAAGGACTGAACTAAAGTGAAAGGGATGAAATTTTAAACAAGAAACTCAAACACCAATGGTAAGACTAGTCATAAAATTAAAGAGGATACAAATAAACAGCTGAATGTAGGATATGAAAGAGAAATTCAATAAAGATGTAGAAATCTTGGGAAAAAATGAAAAGCCCAATAACCCAAATGAAAAACTTAGTTGAAGGTATTGCTAATAGAATGGAACAAGTTCAAAATACAGTATCAGGAATCCAAGATATAGTAGAGGAATTAGATCAACTAGATGAAGAAAAGGATACTATGAAAATACAAATGGAATATGCAATAACTCTGGGGTAACATAAAAAGATGTCATACTTATGATTCTTGGGTACTGAAGAAGAGGTACAATGTAAAAGCCAAGAAAGCATATTCAATAGAATAATAGCATAAATTTCCCCAATCTTGAGAAAGAAGGTGTCATCCACATATAGAAGGCTTTCAGAACATCAAACAGGCAAGACCAGAAAAAGAAATATCCCTAAAACATCAACTATACAGAACAAAGAAAGAGTATTGAAAGGCATAAGAGAGAAACAGTAACTTATATATTGCCTCATATATAAAGGCAAACCAGCAGATTTTTTCAACAGAAACTCTAAAAGCAAGAAGGCATGGCATGATATTATATATTCCAAGCACTGAAAGAAAATAACTGTCAACCTAGATTAATGTATCCAGCAAAGCTATCATTCATAATTGAAGGAAAAATAGCAACCTTCTATTATAAACTAAAGCTAAAGAAATTAATGACTAAACCAGACTGCAGAAGACATTTACTGGAACTTGACCCACAGAACAGTAAATGCAACCAGAAAATACAAGAAAGAACAAATCCCGCTAGATGAGTAGATAGTAAAGGATGAATAGGAAAGAAGAAAAACTAACAGAAATAACAAAATGACTGGAAATAGTATATACCTTTCAATATTTCAGTACTGAACTTATTCTTCTCAGCAGCACATGGTACTTTCTCCAAAATAGATATTTAGGACACAAAGTGAGTCTTAGCAAATACAAGATTGAGATAACTCCCAGGATTTTGTCTGATAACAATGGATACAATTAGAAATCAACAAAAGAAACCACAGAAGGTATCTAAACACATGCAGATTGAATAATATATTCTTGAATAACCAGTGGGTTATTAAAGAAATAATGGGGGAAATTAAAAAATTCCTAAAATCTAACAAAAATGATAATCCACTAGATAATCCACTGTCCTCTGGGATACAGAAAACTCAATGCAAAGAGGAGAATGCATAGCTAAGAGCACCTACATAAATAAATAAAAACACAACCAGAGAGATTTCAAATAAATAACCTAATTATCTACCTAAAGCTCCTAAAAAAGAATAAACCAAGCCCTAAATTAGTAGATATAAATAAAAAATAAAAATTGGGGCAGAAATTAATGCAATGGAGATGAGAAAAGTAAATAATCAATGAAACAAAAAGTTGATACTTTGAAAAAATATGATTGATAAACCATTAGCCAAACTAACCAAAAGAAGGAGAGAAAACAAAAGTTAATAAAATTAGGGATGAAAAAGGAGATATCACATCAAATACCAGTGAAATCCAGAGTATCACTAGGGAATACTTTTGACAACTTATATCCTAATAAACTTGAAAATCTAGAAGAAATGAATAAAAATCTAAATGCATTTGATCTACCACAATTGAACCAAGAGGATATTAACTACTTAAACTAATCTATAACAAGCAGTGAGATTGAAGTAGTATCAAAGAATCTCCCAACAAATAGCATCCTAGGACTAGAAATATTTCTCTTATAAATTCTACCAGACCATTAAAGATGAATTAATACTACTGTGCCTCAAAATTTTTCACAAAAAAGAAAGTGAAGGAGTTGTACCTCATTATATGAAGCCAGTATTAACTCTGATACTAAAACCTGGTAAGACACAACACAGCAAAACAGAAAATTTTAGATCAATTTCCTTGATGAACATAGACAAAATATTAGCATAAATACTTGCAAATAATAAATAAATTTAACACATTAAAAATGTCATACACAATGATCAAGCTGGTTCCATTCCAGGGATGCAAGGATGAGTCAACATATGGAAATCAGCCAGTATAATAATACAGTACAAAAACAGAATCAAGAACAAAAAAGTCACATGATCATTTCAACAGGTACAGAAAAGACCCATGACAAAATTCAACATCCTTTCTTGATAAAAGCTTTGAAGAAACTAAGAATAGAAGGAAAGTACCTCAACCTAATAAAGGTAATATATAATGAACATATAGCAAACATCATACTAAATGGGAAAAAACTAAAATCTTTTCCTTTAAAGTAACAAAACAAGGGTGTCCATTCTCCTCACCATTATTCAATATAGTACTACAATCCTAACTAGAGCAATAAGAAAAGCAAAAGAAATAAAAAGGATTCAATTAGGAAAGGAAAAAGTCAAATTATCTTTATTTTCAGATGGTGTGATCCTGCGATTCTATACTTAAAGGAGTCTACCAAAATAAAAACTCACCTAGATCTGATAGACACTTTTGGCAATGTAGCAGAATATATAATTAACATACAAAATGAGTACCATTTCTATATACCAATAATGAACAGTCTGAGGAAGAAATGAGGAAAACATTTCCACTCAAAATAAATAAAATACATAGGGCTAACCTTAACTATGCAAGTGAAAAACCTCTACAAAGAAAGCCATAAAACTATGAAGAAAGAAATTAAAGAAAACACCTCAAGATGGAAAAGACCTCTCATGTTCATAGATAGGCGAGTTAATTTTGTGAAAATGGCTATATTACTGAAAGCAATCTATAGATTCAATGTAATTTTCATCAAAATACTGAACTCATTCTTCACAGAAATAGAAAAATCAGTCCTAAAAATTTATATGGAAACATAAAAGACCCCGAATAGCAAAAGTAATCCAAGAGCAATGCTACAGGTATCACAATACAAGACTTCAAATTATACTACAGAGCCATAGTAACAAAATCAGCATGGAATTGATACAAAAACCAGTGGAACAAGATTTAAGACCCAGAAATAAAAGCACACAGCTACAGCCATCTGATTTTTGACAAAGGAACCAAAAATATGTATTCTCCATTCTCTTGATTATCATCAAGAAACGGTTCTGGGAAAACTTATTAGCTATGTGTGGAAGATTGAAACTAAACTCCTCTCTCTTACCCTGCACAAAAATCAAACTTGAGCAAAGATCAAGATCTGAAAGTTTGAAACTATTATAGAAAAACATAGGAAAAAGACTCAAAGATATAGGAATAGACAATTATTTTCTGAAAAGGACTCTAATTGCTCAGGAAATAAGAGCAAGAATGACAAATGGATTGCAACAATTAAAATGCTTCTGCACACCAAAGGAAACAATTACCTGAATCAAGAGAAAAGACACACAGTATGGGACAAAATCTTTACCAGCTATTAAATAGATAAAGGGTTAATAACCAGAATATGCAAAAAAGTTAAACACTAAAGAACAAATAGTACAATTAATAAGTGGCAAATGCATCGAGCATACAGTTCTCAGAAGAAGAAATTCAAATGGGTAATAAATACATGAAGAAATGTTCAACATCCTTAGCTATAAAGGAAATGCTAGTGAAATGTATACTAAGATTCCATGTCATCTCAGTGAAAGTGGCAATCAACAAGAAATGCCAATGAGGATGCTGTGAAATATGAACCTGTTGGTAGAAATATAAACTAGTACAACCACTATGGAAGTTCCTCAAAAAAAACAAATAAAACAGACCTACCTGTGACCCTGCCCACTCTTGGACATAGATCTGAAGGAATGTAAATCAACAGACAAGACATATACCTGCAGACCTAGGTTAATTGCAGCACTATTCACAATAGCCATATAATATATGGTACACAATACCTCATATAAAATGAGGTATTACTTAGCCATGTCATTTGTGGAAAATGGATAGAACTGCCAATCATCATTTTATGTAAGAAAAGTCAGACTCAGAAATACAAATATGTCTTCACTCATATGTAGACCTAAAATAATAGTAATTGTACATGAGTGTAAAAGGGGGACTTTCTATGTGGGGATCAGAGGAGGTACCGGGGATGAAGTGGATTAAAGTATGTTTTATATAAATATGTTATATGTGTGTGTGTGTATGGTATACACATATATATGAAGGTAGCATAATGAAACCCACCAAATGCTATTTGAAAAATGGGGATGAGGCACCAGGGTTAAGGAAACATACAGAGAAGTGAACTTGTTCAAAGTACACAATGCATTATGGAATTATCACAATGAAAACCCTTGTACTATTAATATTTGCTAATAAAAGTAGTCAATAAAAACAACCTTAGGGAAGTGACAGGATGTAAATCAGTAACATATTTGTACACTAAGAATGAACTATCCAAAAAAGAAATTAAGAATAACAGCATAAATACTTAGGAAGAAATTTAACCAAGAAGGTAATAGGATCTGTACAGTGAAATGTATAAAATATTGCTGAACAAATCAAGAGTGACAAGTAAATGGAAATGTATCCCATGTTCACAGATTAAAAGAAGTAATATTAAAATGTACATACCATAGATATATACGTATATGTGTGTATATATGTATGTATATATGTATGCATGTACATATATGTATATATACATATATGTGTATATAAAATTCTAATCATATTTTAGTAGAAATAGGGGAGAATCCCTAGCGTATATGGAATTACAAAAGATTCTGAATTGCCAAAAGAATAACATAGCTGGGGGCATCACATACCTGGTTTTTAAAATATACTACAAAACTGCAGTAACCAAGACAACATGACACAAATATGAAAACAGATATATATACAGAGAAGATAGAGTGCCCAGAAATAAACCTCAACATTTACATTCAGTTGATCTCTGAAAATAATAACAAAATACATGATGGAGAAAGGACAGTATCTTCAATAGGTGGTGTTGGGAAAACTGTATAGCTGATATAGAATAATGAAATTAGACACTGACCTCACATTATAAAATTCAAGTCAACATAGGTTAAAGTCTTAACCATAAGACTTGAAACTGTGACATTAAAACTAGAGGAAAATCTTCACATTGGTTTGGTCAATGATTTTTTTTAGATATGATTCCAAAAGCAAAGGTTTAAAAAGACAAAGATGATTATATCAACCTAAAAAGCTAATAAATAGAGTGAAGGGATTATGTAAGGAATGGAAAAGTATATTTGCAAACCATAGGCCTGATAAGGGGTTAATATCCAAAATATACAAGGAGCTCAATGCAATAGCAAGAAAACAGCCTAGTTAAAAAATGAGCAAAGAACATGAATAGATATTTCATATACCAACAGGTATATGAAAAGATACTCAACATCATTACTTATCAGAGAAATGGCAATTGAAACTACAATGAGATATCAGCTAACACCTGTTTAGAATGGCTATTATCAAAACAATAAAAGGTAACGTGTCGGAAAGGATGTAGATATAAGAGAAACACTATATAATGTTTATGGGAATGTAAGTTAAAACATTTATTATGGACAACATTATAGAGGCCCCTCAAAAAGTTAAAAATAGAGCTACCATATAATCCAAAGGAACTGAACTCAGTATGTTCACATTCATTGTAGCATCATACAATACAGCCTAGATGTGGCATCAACCCAAATGTCCACCAACCGATGAGCAGATAAAGCATATGTAGAGCATACTACACAGCCTGAAGAATAATATACTGCCATTTGCAACAAAATGAATGAACCTTGAGGATATTAAGCTAAGCAAAATAAACTAGACACAGAAATACATGTACTGTATCCTGCCTGGTCTCACTAACGTGCAGAATCTGAAAAAGTCAAACCCACAAAAGCAGAGAGTAGCAAGGTATCTGAGAGAGATGTGAAAAGCACAAAGTTTCAGTCAGGATGCATACATTCTGGAGATCTGTTGTTCAGCATGGTTACTATAGTTAACAATAATGTATTCTGAATTTCAAAACTGCAAAGAGATTAGATCTGGAATATTCTTCCCACAATAACTAGGATGTGCTTTATGTACTTATTTTGATCTTAATATTGAATGATGTATACAGACATGAAAATATCCCGTTATATACTATATTTACTTTTTAACCAGTTATTCCTTAATAAAATGGAGGGGGGAGGAACGTTTTCTACCTTAGAAAATGTGCTCTTTAGGCATTTGCAAGATTACAACATAGTAGAGACATCGAGCGTATTAAAACAAAGTTGAAAGTTTTGGAGTTAAGGCAAAATAATAAGACAAATCAAAATAATGAAAATGTTTTTCTAAAAAATAAACTTACATAAAAAGAATTTGATTTCCCAAGATTTATCTTAACATTAGAAATAAGTGCTAAAACTTGGGAGTCTAGGAAAGTGACATTTACCTCTGATATTCATGAAATTTTATTCAAAACCATCTCAGGTTTTAAAAGTCACATGGATTGATTAATAGACTAGATCTGGCCAAATCTCCTAATTTTTTTTCATGTGTACATTTTTGATGTTCTGGAATGTCACTAAAATTGAAATATACATTGTATATCCTGGGTTTTTTTAATGTTATCTTCTCACAGCACACAGTGGTTTGGTAGTTTACACTTGGATCTTTAATTGAGTTTCACACAGTTTAGTTCATCCTGTAAACTCAGCTGAATGACTTATGGTCCCAGGAACTGTATATTCCAAAAGATTTTGAGGTGCTTCTCTTACTTAAAGCAACCTGTAACTTATTTCTAGGATTCACCAAATGGATATCTTTAAGATAAATTGCTTGGTAGATCTTGCCCAGTGATTAAAGTTTGATGCCATATCACAGAAGATAAAATACTGGCACTGCATCTTAGGTTCTGCATGTTTTTTTTTTAATTAATACTTATTTTCTAGAAGAATTTTAGATTTACATAAAAATTAAGCACATAATTCAGGCAGTTCCCCCATGCCTCTCACAGTTTTCCATATTATTTTTAATATTGTGATACATTTGTTCAAGGAATGAGCCAGATTGAACATTATTATTAACTAAATCTCCCTTTCTTAAGCTTTTTGCCTAATGTCTTTTTTTCCTGATCCACAATACCATATTACCTTTAGTCCTCATGGTTGTGAGAGTTTCTTAGATTTGTCTTATTTGATCATTGTCATGGATTAAATATTGGTCAGATATATTATAGGATGACCCTCTATTGGAATTTATTTTCCTCAAGATGACATTGAAGTTGTTAGTTTTACAGAGAAAGATTAAAGAGATAAAATGCCTTCATTGGGATGTATATGTGTATGCATATATATATATATATATATATATATATATACACATACATGTATATAATTTTATGGTGGTTTTAGGTGCACAGAAAAACTTAGAGGAAAATTCAGAGACACTTTTTATAATTCCTACCCCAATTATGTACAGCCTCCCCATTATAAATATCCCTCACCAGAGTGGTTATAACATTTGTTATAATTGTTGAACCTACCTGACCCAACTTCACCCAAAGGATGACGTTAGGGCTTATTCTTGTACATTATATTTTTGGGGCAAATGTATAATGTCATGTGTCCACCATTACAACATCATAGTGTTTTCCCTGCCCTAAAAGTTCTTTGTGCTCCATTTTTTTATCTCTTCCTTACACTCAACTTCTGGAAAACAATGGCCTTTTTACTGTCTTCACTGTTTTGCCCATGGTCTGGATATTCCACAGATAATCCATTCCCAACTGAAAGGCATTCAGGTGGCTTCCGAGTTTTTACAATTAAGAATGAAGTAGATATAAACGTGTGTAGGTTTTTGTGTCAACATAGATTTTTATCTCTTTGGGGTAAACATCAAGGAACATGATTGCTATCTTCCATAGTGGCTGTACCATTTTGCATTCCCACCAGCAACAAATGAGTATTCCTATTGTTTCACATCCTTGCTGCCATCAGTATTGACAGTATTTTAAATTTTGTCCATTTTAACAGGTGTCTAGTGTTATCTCTAAAATGCCTTTTTCATGCACTGACACCAATAGGGAAAGACTTATTCTCTCCCTTTTTAGGGTGAAGTATCTACATGCTAAACTTATTTTTTATAGGGGAGAACTGTCTTTTTCTCCATTTATTCATTTTTGCAATAATTTACATCAGCTTGGACTCACAGATATTCATCTTATACTTTGAGTTATAATACAGCACTACTTCATTTATTATGCTGCTCAAATTGTTCCAGCTTTGGCCATTTAGAGCGCTTTTATTTGGCTCCTATATCCCTTTGACATAGCTGCAACAATGATACATATTTTTAAATGAGTAATTCCTTCCTGGCACTATAAGATATTCTAGCCTCATCTTGTATATTTTGTGCCCAGTCCCAGAATGAACACTTTCTCCAAGTTTCCTTTTATTTCTGGATCATTTTGAAAACCAAGATATGGTGTTAGAGGTGTTCATTGTTACTGTGGTGTCATTTCCCTTGGACCCTCTCAGGTGACAACAAAGAAGAGTGTGTGTATGTGTGTTTGTGTTGGATGAACCTTCATGAACACATATCTATATCTATATCTATATCTATATCTATATCCATATCCATATCTATATCTATATCTATATCATCTATATCTATCTCTTTCTATATATGACTCTAGTCCATTACCACATGGATCATTGTGCCCTTTTACTTTTGCTTACCTGTAAACTTCTCCTACAGTAAGAGATGTATCTCCTACCACTTGTCATTCATTTATGTATTTGTTTAAATCCACTACAAAAGTATAATACTATCAGAATTGCTCATTTAGAGTCCCATAAGAAACAACTTTCTCAACTGGAGTACCATGATTCCATTCATATCCAAAGTTATTTAAGTTAACACCTCTTTTCCTCATCTTCTTTGGGTTATTTCACAAATTTATGATATAATTACATTCTCTATACCTTTTTGGGACCTGTAGCCCTTTTAACCTATTAAATGATTTTTTTTAAATTTGTATACATTAAGGTTGGTTTGGGGTTGAACAATTCTGTGGGTTAGGATGAATGCAGTGTCATGCATCCACCACCTCAGCCTCATACAGGATAGCTTCACCATATTAATGTTCCCTGTTCTTACATTTATTTATTCCTTCAGACCCCTAAAAACCTCTAGAAACAACTGATCCCTTTTATTGTCTCTGAGGTTTGGCTTTTTATAAAAAGAGGAGACATGTGACTATTGTGATTTTTGTTATATAATTGGTATCATAAGGTATGTACTTTTTCAAATTGGTTTCTTTCACTTAGAAATATGGGAAGGGGAGGTGTTGGAGAAAGGAAATAAAAGGGTGAATATAGTACAATAAAATGTATACACATGTAAGTAAATGCAAAAATGATACCTGTTGAAAGTACTCCAGGAGTCAGGGGAGGGTGGGATGAAGGAAAATGGTGAGGAGGTGAAGTCATGCATGATATATTTGATATATTGTAATAACCTATGTAAGTGCCATAATGAACCCCCATCCATCACAGTAACAAAGGAGAAAAGAAAGAAATATGCATTTAGGATTCCTTCACATCTTTTTATGGCTTGATATCTCATTTCTTTTTATATCTGAATACGCCATTAAATAGATGTATACTATCCATTCACTTCATGAAAATATATTGGTTATAGCCAATGTTTGGTGATATGAACAAAGCTACTATAAATTTGTGGGGATTTCATGGGCATACATTTTCAACAAAATTTTATAAATATCATACAATCCAGTAACTGTACTCTTAGGCAAGACTATGCTTAGATTTATAAGAAAGCATCCAATTGCCATCTAACATTTCTGTACCATTTTGAATTCACATAAGCGAGGAGGGTAATTCGTGTTGCTCTACATCCTTGCTGAAACTATTACCATTTTTACAGTTTGGGATGTGAGAACAGGCTAATTCTAATAGCAGTATCTCATTTTTGCTATAATTTACAGCTCCCCAGTGACAAATGATAGTGAGCAACTTTTCATATGCTCATTTGCCATCTGCTTATCTTCTTTCATGAGATGTCTGTTCAGATCTCTTGTCCAAGTTTTAATTGAGTATTGTTTTCTTGTTTAATTTTAAGAATTCTCTGTATATTTTGGGTATGAATTATTTGTCAGATGTGCGTTTTGCAAATATTTTCTCCCGGTCCGTGGGTTGTCTTAATAGTATCTTTGATGTGGCAGAATTTTTCAATTTTAATAAGGTATGATTTCTTTTTCTTTTATGGATTCTTCTTCTGGTATGATATATGAAAATGTCATCATCAAGACCAAGGTTGACTAGATTTTCTCTTGTGCTACCTTCTGGAAGTTGCACTTTTATTTTATTTTTTATAACTTGAAGTCAGGTATTATACCTCTAACATTGCTCTTTCTGCTCAAGATTGCTTTGGCAGCTTTCACTATTGTAGCTTTATACTGTTTTGAAGTTGTATTAACGTCAGTCTTCTATTTTTGTTTTTTCCAGTCATCTGTTCTGTTTTTGTTTTGTTTCCGTGCAGTGTTGGAGATCTAACCCAGGGCCTGTGCATGCCAGGCAAGCACTCTACCACTGAGCTACAACCCCATCCTAGAGTCAGCCTTTTTATTTTATTGTTCTTCCATATTGCATTGGTTTCTCCAGATGTTTTTTCCCTCTATATAAACATTAGATTAGTTTGTCAATATTCCTACACTAATTTTCTAAGATTTTGATTAGCATATTAAATCTATGGATCATGTTGGAAAGAACTGGTGTCAACAATGTCGAGTCTTTAGATCCACAAATATGGAAGTTGTCTTTAGTTATTAGAATTTTTAAAAGTATTTCCTCAGAGTTTAGTCATTTCTGCATACTGCTCCAGTACCTATTTTGATAGATTTATAAAACTATATGAAACTTCACTCATAATTATCCCAAACTGGAAACAATCCAAGTGTCCCTAAACTTGTAGGTTTTAAAAAGCTATTGTATATTCATAAAGTGTATATTACACAGAAATAAAAAGGAATGAACTACTGGCACATGAATAATATGGTTGATTTTCATTTTTTTTGTTTTGCCTAGTCCAAGAAGCCAGACCCAAAGGAAAAATATATCATAAGATTCAATGTGTATGACTTTCTTGAACAGGCAAACCTCTAGGGAACAAGAAAGGTTAGTAATCTTCAGAGGCTTTGATAAGATGAAAGGATTTTGTGGCGGATAAAAGCATTTATTTTATATTATGAGTTTTTGCAATTGAATTAATAAGTATAGAATTATATACCACAAAATGGAATTTTACTGCATATAAATTTAAAATGCTAAAACATAAAGATATTATGGAAATATTTTCTATGAAGTAGGAAAAATAGCACTTTCTTTCCTGGAAAGCTAACTAATTATTTGTAAAAATTTAAGGAGAAATTAAAAGCTCATGAAATTAATTGTCCCAGTCTTAAAAATATTAATCTTTTTCCAGCTGAAGGATAATGAGCACAGATAAAAGTACAAAACCGGAAACAAGAACTAATGTATATCACAAGGGTATATCAGTGGATAAGTTATGGAGTAGTCACACCATGGGAACACACAGCAATAAAAACAATACTTTGATCGATAGACCCCTGGCAAACCTGACTAAAATGAGGAGAGAAAAAACCCAAATTAGTAGAATTAGGAATGCAAAAGGGGAGATAACAACAAACACCATGGAAGTCCAGGAAATCATCAGAGACTACTTTGAGAACCTATATTCAAATACATTTGAAAATCTTAAAGAAATGGACAGATTTCTACATACATATGATCATCCAAAACTGAACCAAGAGGAAATTAATCACCTGAATAGACCTATAACACAAAATGAAATTGAAGCAGCAATCAAGAGTCTCCCCAAAAAGAAAAGTCCAGGACCTGATGGATTCTCTGATGAATTCTATCAGACCTTTAAAGAAGAACTGATACCAACCCTCCTTAAACTGTTCCACAAAATAGAAAGGGAAGGAAAACTGCCAAACACATTTTATGAAGCCAGTATTACACTTATCCCAAAACCAGGCAAAGACACCTCCAAAAAGGAGAACTGTAGGCCAATCTCCTTAATGAACATTGATGCAAAAATCCTCAACAAAATAATGGCAAACCGAATTCAGCAACACATCAAAAAGATTATTCACCACGACCAAGTAGGCTTCATCCCAGGGATGCAGGGGTGGTTCAACATACGAAAATCAATAAACGTAATAAACCACATTAACAGAAGCAAAGACAAAAACCACTTGATCATCTCAATAGATGCAGAAAAAGCCTTTGATAAGATCCAACATCATTTCATGATAAAAGCTCTAAGAAAACTAGGAATAGAAGGAAAGTTCCTCAACATTATAAAAGCTATATATGACAAACCTACAGCCAGCATTATACTTAATGGAGAAAAATTAAAACCATTCCCTCTAAAATCAGGAACCAGACAAGGATGCCCACTATCTTCACTCCTATTCAACATAGTACTGGAATTCCTAGCCAGAGCAATTAGGCAAGAAGAAGGAATAAAAGGAATACAAATAGGTAAAGAAACTGTCAAAATATCCCTATTTGCAGACGACATGATCCTATACCTTAAAGACCCAAAAAACTCTACTCAGAAGCTTCTAGACATCATCAATAGCTATAGCAAGGTAGCAGGATATAAAATCAACATAGAAAAATCATTAGCATTTCTATACACTAACAATGAGCAAACGGAAAAGGAATGTATGAAAACAATTCCATTTACAATAGCCTCAAACAAAATCAAATACCTAGGTGTAAACCTAACAAAAGATGTGAAAGACCTCTACAAGGAAAACTATACACTTCTGAAGAAAGAGATTGAGGAAGACTATAGAAAGTGGAGAGATCTCCCATGCTCATGGATTGGTAGAATCAACATAGTAAAAATGTCGATACTCCCCAAAGTAATCTACATGTTTAATGCAATTCCCATCAAAATTCCAATGACATTCATTAAAGAGATTGAAAAATCTACTGTTAAATTTATATGGAAACACAAGAGGCCTCGAATAGCCAAGGTAATACTCAGTCAAAAGAACAATGCAGGAGGTATCACAATACCTGACTTCAAACTATATTACAAAGCAATAACAATAAAAACAGCATGGTACTGGCACAAAAACAGACATGAAGACCAGTGGAACAGAATAGAGGATCCAGATATGAAGCCACACAACTATGAGCAACTTATCTTTGACAAAGGAGCTAAAAATATACGATGGAGAAATAGCAGCCTCTTCAACAAAAACTGCTGGGAAAACTGGTTAGCAGTCTGCAAAAAACTGAAACTAGATCCATGTATATCACCCTATACCAAGATTAACTCAAAATGGATCAAGGATCTTAATATCAGACCCCAAACTCTTAAGTTGATACAAGGAAGAGTAGGAAATACTCTGGAGTTAGTAGGTATAGGTAAGAACTTTCTCAATGAAACCCCAGCAGCACAGCAACTAAGAGATAGCATAGATAAATGGGACCTCATAAAACTAAAAAGCTTCTGTTCATCAAAAGAAATGGTCTCTAAACACCCACAGAGTGGGAGAAAATATTTGCCAACTATACATCAGACAAAGGACTGATAACCAGAATATACAGGGAACTTAAAAAACTAAATTCTCCCAAAACTAATGAACCAATAAAGAAATGGGCATGTGAACTAAACAGAACTTTTTCAAAAGAAGAAATTCAAATGGCCAGAAAACACATGAAAAAATGCTCACCATCTCTAGCAATAAAGGAAATGCAAATTAAAACCACGCTAAGATTCCACCTCACCCCTGTTAGAATAGCCATCATCAGCAACACCACCAACAACAGGTGTTGGCGAGGATGCGGGGAAAAAGGAACCTTCTTACACTGTTGGTGGGAATGTAGACTAATACAACCACTCTGGAAAAAAATTTGGAGGCTACTTAAAAAGCTGGACATCGATCTACCATTTGATCCAGCAATACCACTTTGGGGATATACCCAAAAGACTGTTACTCCAGAGGCACCTGCACACCCATGTTTATTGCGGCACTATTCACAATAGCCAAGTTATGGAAACAGCCAAGATGCCCCAGCACAGACGAATGGATTAAGAAAATGTGGTATCTATACACAATGGAATTTTATGCAGCCATGAAGAAGAACGAAATGTTATCATTCGCTGGTAAATGGATGGAATTGGAGAACATCATTCTGAGTGAGGTTAGCCTGGCTCAAAAACCAAAAATCGTATGTTCTCCCTCATATGTGGACATTAGATCAAGGGCAAACACAACAAGGGGAATGGACTATGAGCATATGATAAAAGCGAGAGCACACAAGAGAGGGGTGAGGTTAGGTAAGACACCTAAAAAATAGCTAGCATTTGTTGCCCTTAACGCAGAGAAACTAAAGCAGATACCTTAAAGCAACTGAGGCCAATAGGAAAAGGGGAACAGGTACTAGAGAAAAGGTTAGATCAAAAAGAATTAACCTAGAAGGTAACACCCACACACAGGAAATCAATGTGAGTCAATGCCCTGTATAGCTATCCTTATCTCAACCAGCAAAACCCCTTGTTCCTTCCTATTATTGCTTATACTCTCTCTACAACAAAATTAGAAATAAGGGCAAAATAGTTTCTGCTGGGTATTGAGGAGGGGGGAGAGGAAGGGGGCGGAGTAGGTGGTAAGGGAGGGGGTGGGGGCAGGGGGGAGAAATGAACCAAGCCTTGTATGCACATATGAATAATAAAAGAAAAATGAAAAAAAACAAACAATACTTTGCTACAAGTCAACAGCCTTGATAACTCTCTAGACATTATACTGAGCAAGAGAAGTCATACACAGAAGAGCACATACTGTACAATTTCATTTGTATGTGTTCAGCCAAACCACTTTCAGTACTGAAGGGTCCACATCCCGGGAAACTCCTTAGATCAAGGCAAACCTTGTGGCCTTCCATAACACAGCCAATCATATCACACTGACATGGAATTTGAGCTTATAAAGCATGTAGAGAGAAAAGAGGCTGCTTTGATGGCACGTTTTGAGTTTAAAAAAATAGAAGGTCAAGGAGGAACTTCCTGAAGCATGGAAAGAGTCTCCTGAGGTAAATGGTGGTTATATGGGTATATAAACACACAATAAATCACTAGCTATACATTCACAGTTAATACACTTTATCCATTCTACTATATGAATGTACCTTAAATAAAAATTTTAAAATAAAAAAAGCATTTGTACTATTTGTCAGCTATGTGACCTTAGCAATTTCTTAAAACAAGTCTGAGCTTAGCTTCCTCACATGTGTAGTAAAGGTAATAGCAACTATCTCCCAGATCTGAATAGAGTCTCATCTATAGTAGGCATCCAACTACTTTTGGATTCCATTTCAACAAATCTCAGAGAAATGCCTTTCCCAAGGGAAGGCTTTCTGCTTCTGAAATTTTATTTCTGAGAACTTCACCCATGCATTAGCTTGTCACAAGTTACTTTCTCTCAGGTTTCCTCCTGGCAGTTACCACCCGTGATGAAAACAAAGCAGGCAGCTGTATCGCAGTAGCAAAGAATAATAGCCAAAAGTCTTTTGAACTCATTGCCTTGAGGATCTGTGCAGACCCACTTCATGCACTTGTTTTTATGCCTTTATGGATTGAAATGTTCAGGTTTCTCTTAAGTTGAATTCCTGAGCATCCAGAAAATCTATAAACTTGACTAGGAATTCTTGTGACTTTTGGAAGCAACCCGGCAGCAAGCTAGGAAAGCTACACATGCCTGCTGCCCAGTACCACACAATGTTTTCCTGGATTCATCAAGGGGCTTCCTTTTACATCATGTCTGGGAAAACTTTGCATTATAATCAAGTATATAGAAACATATTCTTTAACTACAGAGTAATTCTGAGTTGGATTTTGTGGGAATTAAAAGTATTCAGGAAATATTTTTTAAAACCTTCAGTGATTTTTTTCTTTCTTATTATAAATTTAAATTTATTTAAGAAATGCATAAAATATTAAAATTACACATATTTATATAGGACCATGTGGTATTTTGATAAATGTACATATTGTGTAGTGCTCAAATCAGAGTAAGAAATTCTATCTATGCAAATATTTAACATTTCTTTATTGTGAAAACTTTCAAAATCATTCCTTCTAGTTTTTTGAAATATATTGTATATTATCATATAGCATCATTATAGTCACCCTACTGTGCAATATCATACCAGAACTTCTTGCTCCTGTCTAAGTGTACTTAGTACATTTAACAACCTTTCTCCATCATCTCCCACATACTGTCCCCAGCCTCTGGTAGCCACCATTCTAACAACTTCTGTGAAATTGACTTCTTTATATTCCACATGACTAAGTTCATGGGATATTTATGTTTCTATGCCTGATTTATTTCACTTAAGATCACCATTATCATCCATGTCACAAGTAACAGGATGTCATTCTGTTTTGAAATTTGTTTTTAGTATATATGTTAATATATTATGGGTATACAATGGGAACCATCAAAGTTCCCATGACACATGTGAACTTAGAATTTAGAAACTGGATTTGTCTCTAGCTCCACTCCAAAAAGTTGTGTAACCTTGGATAAGTTATCTAACTGCTCTGCATCTAAACATTAGGAATAAGTAAGACCTAGCCCTCCAGAGGATTGTAAAGAATTCATAAAAACGTGCATAGCAAAGTAGCTAATTCAACACTACTTCTATAGTAAATGCTTCGCATGTGGAATGTTTGTGCCTTCCATCCTCATTCAAACGGCTTCTCAGAGCCTCGTGAGGTTCACCTTGAGTTCAGATACTAAAGACAGAGGTAGAATGATAATACTCTCACCTCATCCACCCAAACCAGTCCAGACACAAACAAATGTCTCAGTCCATGCTAGTCTTCACCTCCTTTCTGTGTTCTGGCCTTAATGCACTGCTGTGCCATTGGGAAGCATTCTATGCTTTCAGTACAGGAGCCCTTGGGAAATTCTAAATAACAAAGCATTAATTGCCTCAAGGAATTAACTGATTCTTGCTTGTTTCTGGGAAAATCAATAGTTTCTTGCCAGTTTTCTGAACTAAAGGAACTAAGTCTTACAGAGCATTGAAGATTTTTAAGGCCTGATTTTTTCCCTGCTGCTTTTGTATCTATAGGTCTCAACAAGAAATTCTGTACAGATCAGAGATATTGGCTCAGAGCAAAAATGTCTTGTACATTATGTTAAAAAGAACTTCTAATTTATTTTACACAAAGACTTAGCCACATGTTCTGTAGGCTCTTTAAAGTTTGAATTCCTTTTGTGGCATTTAATCTACTGATTTGATGCTGGAAATGATACGAAAAGTTAGCTTTATTGAAATATGTTGCTTGAATTTGAAGCTTTCTGGGCTTTTATGGCCTCTGTCAACCTTCTTCTTTAGAACACCCACTCATAGAATGATTTCAGCAGTCAGCATAATTGCTCAGCTCTTTTCCCTTCTGGGGATTGAGAAGGCAGTGGATAGTTTAGAGCTTAAAAGTTTACTTTGTGATACAATTTCAGGAAGTTAAAATCAGGTTTCCCCATACCCTGTTCATACCCTCCATGATGCTTGGAACATCATTTCTTCCCATAAGGCCTTGTTTCTTATAGTCAGCAAATCCCACCCTCTCCTCTCACTGATGCTAAGAGTCAGGTCAGGACAACAATCTGAGATGAAGGTACCATACCACTCTGAAACCCAGTCAGCACCTCCTGGAGAAAAGTGAGCAATTTGCTGGATTCTCCCAGTCCAGGCTCTTGAGTATCTTGGTTATATTTCTAAGCAGGAATTCCAAAGATTAATCAGTAGCTCTCTCCTCTCTAGCTCTGGGAGTAGTTAATCTTTAAGAATTAGTCAAATTTCCTTTCATATGTTGGTTAGGAACAAGCCCAGTCAAAATTGTTCCCCATATCTTTGCCCAATGAATGTCTACATCTTCAATTGATGGTTATGTTTTTCTCCTTCTGATAACCCAACTGTAAATCAGGGGTTGTCTTGCCACTCCACAATTAGTGGAGTATGCACAAGCCAAGCATAAACAAAACTTTTACCTCGGTTGAGTCAGATCCCCATTATTTTCTTGGGGTTACAGGGATGTAAACATTGCATGGTCCTGCCTGTTTTATATTCTTGATTGAACTTTTTCCTTTCTTAGGGTTTTAGTATCTGTGTAATGTCACTGTAAATAATTAACATCCTTCTGTTTACTCCAATCTTGGTGTCTTGCTCTTTCTTCTCTACAGCAGACTCCTTCTGATTAGTACTTCTTACTCACTGTTCTCTAACAACCCGTGGCTCTAAGATCATCACTAGTCTTCATGTAAATGTAAAAGAGATTCATTTGCTTACATGTGAATATACACATATGAATGGAGTTCTAAGAGAAGATCTGGCATAATCAAATGTGTGTTATAACTAAAGTACTGGCCACATGCAGTTTTATAGCTTCAGAGGCTAGAGCTGAATTGGGAACTGTGATCTGAGACAGAGACTGAAGAATGGACACATTGAAGATTCAATTAGGATTTGAGACATAGGATCCTCAAAGTCTAGAGAAGTTCTGTCCAGTAGAAGTTTCCCGATGATAAAATGTTCTTTAATATTCTCTTTTGTTCAATACAGTAGTCACTAGCCGCCTTTGGCTATTGAACATTCAAAATGTGACTAGTGCAACGTAAGAACTGAATTTTAATTTTATTTGCTTTTAGGTTATTTAAATATACACAAGTGAGTAGTGACTATTATATGGGATAGTGAAGAGGGAAATACACTCATTTCAAGGACAGGATAGAGGAATTGCCAATGCCAAAATACAGATCCCAGAGTGAGAAACCAAGAGATTATACTCCAAGGCAAGTCAGGCAGAACTTAACAGAGAACAGGGATGAGGTTGCCACAAGTATTTTTCTAGAAAAGTAGCCTCTTGTATTTACTTTTATGAATAGTCTAAGTTATGCTCAGAACTTTATAGAGGTGCACTGGACCAAAGGTATCTGGGTGATCCTTTAGGGCAACAACAATTCTCCTTAAGAGATTAGTAAACTTGCTCTGAACGGTGGTCTCAAGCACAAGTACCATAAAGTTCTTTAGTTTTAATGTTCACAAATATAGTAGATAGCTTTGATTACTTATTTTTAGTACAAGGGGGTTTAGTTAAATATTTAATGTTTTCAAAGAACCTACATGGATTTATTATTGAAAAGTGTTCCTCACTCTTATTTAGAGATCTCAGGTCATTAGAGCTAGAAATAGCTCTAATAGCTTATCCAGGGATAAGATCCTATAGGATCTCAATCAAGAGATTGAGATCAGCTTATATATATTTTCAAGCTATCAAAGTTTCCAGGAGACTGGCAGTCTTTATTTCCCTCAATGGTCACATAAAAAAGAACCCATTCAAACCCCAAAGACTCCGCTATTAGAACTAATAATTCAGCAAAGTTGTAGGATACAAAATAAATATACAATAATCAGTACCATTGCTATATGCCAATAGAAAAATATCTAAAATAGAAATCAAGAAAGCAGTCCCATTAACAATATCCACAAAAATAAGTCAGTAAAATACCAAGAATAATTTTAACCAAAAAGTGGAAGTGGTGGGGTACAGTGGCTCACACCTGCAATCCTAATAAGGAGGTAGAAATCTGGAGGACCATAGCTCAAGGCTGGTCTGGCAAATAGTTAGTGAGATACCATCTCAACCAATAAGCTGGATGCAGCTGTGTATGGCTGTCATCCCAGTTATATAGGCAGAATAAGGAAGAGGCTCGGGATCCAGGCTGGCTCCAGCAGAACATGAGACACTATTCAAAAAAATAACAAGCATGGTTAGAGTACCTGCTTAGCAAGGATGAGGTCCTGAGTTCAAACCTCAGTACCCCTAAACAAACAATAGCAACAAAAGAAGTAAAACATCTCTATAATGTAACTTATAGAATGTTGATAAAAAGAAATTGAAAAGTACACAAAAACATGGAAGGACATCCATCCTGTGTTCATGTATTAAAAGAACCAGTATTTAAAAAATTTCCATACTGCACAAAGTGATCTTTAGCTTCAGTGCAATCCCCATCAAAATACCAATGAAATTCTTCACAGATGTAAAAGAAACAAACCTAACATTTATGTGGAACCACAGAAAAAGAACAAAACAAAACAGAATAGCCAAAGTCACATTTAACAAAAAGAACAAAGCAGGAGACTTTATACTACAGAACTTCAAAAGACACTACAAAACTTTCATAATCCAAACAGCCTGGTATTGTCATAAATACTGATACCTAGACCTAGACACAGAGAAAGGACAGTTTTTTTAAAAATGTTGCTGGAAAAATTGATGTCCACTAGTCTAGTAGAAACTAGACTACTCTCTCATGCCAGTTACCAAAATCAAGTCCAAATGAATTAAAGACTTAAATGTAAGACATGAAGCTACCAGAAGAAAAAATAAGGGAAATGCCAAAAAATTGACAAAGATATTTCTGCATAAGATCCCAAAACCCCAGGAAGCAAAAGCAGACAATTGGCATTTCATCAAACTAAAAAGCTTCTGCACAACAAAGGAAACAACAGAGTGAAGAGACAGCCTACAGAATGGGAGAAAATGTTTGCAAATTACAGATCTTCCAAGAAGTGATATCCAGAATATATAAAGAACTAAAAAAACTTAATAGCAAAAAAATAATAAAAACGGGCAACAAACTTAAGTAGACATTTCTTTAAAAAAGATATACAAATAGTCAATGAGTATTTGACAAAATGTTCGCCATGACTAATCATCAGGACATGTGGTTCAAAACCACAATGAGCATGGCTCAAGTGGTAGAGAATCTGTCTAACAAGCTTGAGGCCCTGAGCTCAACTTCCAATAATGCCCCCTGCCCCGCCAAAAAACCCCAAAATGACCTTTCACCTCACTCTAGTTAAGAATGGCTATTATCACAAAGGCTACACATAACAAGAGGATGTGGAGAAAAGTGAACCCTTTGCACACTGTCAGTAAGAATACAATTAGCACAGCCATTATGGAAAACAGTGTGGAGTTCCTGAAAAAGTTAAAAATATAGCTACCTATTGATACAGCAGTCCCACTAAGGCTGTATGATCAAAGGAAATGAAAGCAGTGTGAGACAACTGTACTTCTATCTTCATTGCAACACTATTCACAATGGTCAAGAAATGGAATGAATGGAAGTATCCATCAACTGATACAAAATTTGGGACACATATACAATGGAATACTATTTAATAATGAAAAAGAATGAAATCTTCTCATTTAGACAACATGGATGGAACTGGAGATCATTATGTTAAGTGAAATAATCCAGGCTCAGACATGTACTACATGATCTTACTTATGTGGAATCTTAAAAAAAAAATCATTGCTTAAAAGTTGAGAGTAGAATGGTGTGGTTATCAGAGGGGACATGACGGCATGGGGGAGGGATAAATGGGGAAAGTCTGATCAATGTGTACTAAGTTATGGTTAGATAGGACCAAGAAGTTCTGGTCTCTTATTGTACAATAGGCTTGATATAGATAACAATAATGTCCTGTATTTTTCAGAAATATAGAAGTTTTTAAAAGCTATCACCATAAAAAATGATAAGTGTTTGGGAAGATGATATATTTAATCTTATTTAAACACTTTGCTACATATGTATCAAAATATCTCTTTACTCCAATAATACATACAATATTTAAGTCTTTATGTCTCAATTTAAAATAAATTTAAGAAGAACATGTTCAAGATCACTAAAGCAGAAAAGAGATTATGATGGGTTCATTTACTTAACAAATAAATTCTTTATACATGTCCAGTATAGTTCTAAAGTTGGGGACAGAGATGCTACTGAACAACTATTCCATGCCTTTAGGTAGTACTTGACTATACTTATTAACAAATAAGTTAATGAATAAATATAAATATCAGATAGTGATTAATGAAATAGAGCAGACCAAGCAGGATAAAAAGATACTGAGTGCTGGAATACAGGGGAAAGAACTACTATTTTACTTTGGGTATTGAAGGAAAGCACATTTGTTCACAGACTGGAAGGGGGTAAGGAGGGTATCTGCTATGAGAACATTGGAGCAATACTCTTAAGACTGAAGAAAGACCAAGTGCAAAGACCCTAAGGTGAAAGTGGAAATCATGGTCCAGGAATAGAGTAGAATGTTCTAGCAGAAAACTAGAGCATAAGATCTGGGGGAGGGTGGTAAGTCTATTGGGTGTCAGACTATTTTGGGTGTTAAAGGCTATTACAAAACCTTTTGATCTTGGAGCTATGAGAATGTAAGCAGTCCACTGGGAGAAATAGAGATGGATTAAAAACAGTAGCCCAAAGACAGCGTAAGTGTCCACACACATTTACATGTCAGGAAGATAAGGAAGAACCCACAAAAGAGACTGAGAAAGGGAATCCAATCAGGTAGGAGAAGAAAAGGAATTGATGTCATTGAGGGCAAGTGAGAAGTAGGTTTCAACAGGAAGAAGCTATCAACATAACAAGTGCTGCTAAGAGTTAAGTCACAGGGGGAATATGACTCACTGGTTGGATTTTGCAAGATGAATGTCTTGGTGATGGACAGAGTAAGATGGAGAGTAGTGAGAATAAAAGTATGCTCACCGTGGGAGAATGGGGCAAGAAGACCATGAGTTAGAAAACCCTTATTATGAGTTTTGCTTAAAAGGAAAAATAATGGTCATGCAAGGCCATGTAGCTGCACCAGGTGATGTGCTAATCAAGGTGGTACAGCAGAGAAGAAAAGATAATCTAGGAAGAGCAAGGCTAATTGCTGAAGAAGATACTGCTGGCCAAATGAGAGGAGGTAGGGCCTGGTGCACAGCTGGAAGAGTTGGCCTTAGACAGGGTAAGAGACTGATATCAATTCTATCAGAAGAAAAGGCAAGTGCATGGACAGAGATGCAGACAGCCAGGAGTCTAATGTGTGAACACTCTTTTTTATACTTCAGTTTTCTTACTGGAATAAGACCACCACTAACTGAAAGTCACAATGGAGACATTTTAAGAGAGAAAAGGTATGAGCTAGAGGGCTAGAAGGGTGAGCAGGTGAAAGTACTGAGGAAAAGAGGAGGACAGCCCTGAGGACCACTGAAATGAGTGGTCTTATATTCTCACTAATTAGATGGTCCTTTATCCTTCCCCAACCATGCTCAGCTGCCAAGGTAACTTTGTCATTTAACTGGATTCTTCCAGGCTATACAATGAAGAGAAAAAGAAAGGGAACAATACTGAGGATCTGTACAAAGAAGTAATTACCAAGAAAACAACAGAATACAGTCTGGGAAAGTACAGGAAATGAGGGTGTCACGGAGTGAGGGCAGTAAACGAGCTGGTAAGATCAAGAGATTCAAAGTTCAGATAGGGTAAAAAAATTGTGTGTGTGTCTCACAATCTTTGGAAAAGTAAGTCACAAAGAATAAGATGTGGTTGTTGGAGAGCAGAATGCTTCAAAGGGGAGGTACTGTTGTTGCTAAACAAAACGTCTAACATATAGCAATGGAGCAGGTAGCTGAGATCCAGTGTAAGATGAGATCGCTGGAAAAGGATGAGAAACTCAGATGTCAGGGCAATAGGCGAACTGTCTACATGTGTATTAAAACAATCAGGAATTATGACAGGGATTATTTAGAAGAGAATGATGGACTAGGACAGTAAGGTAGGAAGAGGGGCAGACTGAAATGAATCTGTTGTTAGGTTTGAATTTAGAGGAGAAAGAAGACCCAAGGCTTTGTACTCATGATTACCATGTAGCAGAACTGGTTCTAGTAGTAGGCAACCCAGAGCATTTAGGAAATGCACACTTTAGAGAAGATCAAGTAGATAATAAGTCAGTTCTTCAGCTACCTGGAAGGCAGAGGTAGGAGGATCATAGTCCAAGGCCAGCTTTGGCAAAAGTGGGTGACTATATCTGAAAAATAGCTAAAAAAACAAAAACAGCAAAAGTATTAGGGGTATGGCTCCACTTGTCTAGCAAATATGAGGCCAAGTTCAATCCCAGGACTGCAAAAATAATGGTGAGTTATTTAATTACTTGAGTTTGTGGCACTGGGAGAATATTTAGATAGAGCTAGTCAATATGTAGGGAAAACTATGCCTGGAGTCTTGGAGAGAAATGATGCTAAAAACATAGATGTTGGGGTATGGGTAGCTGATACCACAGAGAGAAATTGGTAACCTTAGGAAAACACACAGAGGGAGAGGGAGAGACAGCATGGACAGTACTGTAGAGCACACAGCATTTTGAGAAGGTCAGACAGAGAAGAGCCAGGCTCTGTGTCTGAGTTGGCACAGTCAGTGACATTGGAGGACACCCAGTTAGAGTAGAACCTATCATTTTTTCACAATTATTTATTCCCTCCCCACCCTGGTCACGCCTCCTTTCTCCCAAACCTGTGGAGGAAGCAATCTCCCTTCCTTAAGCCAATGTATTGGTAGCAGACATGACATATGCCCCATCTGAGCAAGGGCTTTAATTAACATGCACAAAATGGCTCTGTTCCTTTCCCCCTTTTGTTCCTGTTATCCATTATGAGAACAGAATGGGCCAGACAATGTCTAGTCCTTCGTCATGGGTTCCACAGCAAGAAAACACATGGAAGCCTGCCAAAACTGTAGCTAAACCTGCAACAACAGATAAATATTGGTTTGGTGAGCTACTTATTTGGTGGGGAGGGGGTCTGTTTTTGCTGCAACAAAAGCTAACCATTACTGTGATATTAAGGAAATTGTAGGGGGAAAATAGAGTAAAGAAAGTAAGGGTATCAAATACTACAGAAATGTCACATAACATGGGAATTGAAAAGGAGCTATAGAATTTGGAAAAATCCAAGTATGTAAGAATCATCAAATGCCTGGTATGTGTCTGGGTTCAGGGCTTACCTTGGGCTACATAATGAACTTTGTTTTAAATACTTGCCTTCTTTTAGTTACACATTTCTTTCACTTATTTTTCCATTCTGCTGCTTTGTGGGAAAAGGAAATAGAACCCTCTTTCTTAGTCTCTTTTGGAGACTCAAGAGCCTTTGAGGTTAAAAGATGTTCAGACCCAGAAGAGACAGTGAGTGAATGCTGGCACCTATACACAAAGTAGTCTGCCCAGAAGGGAATTCAGTCATTGGAAGAATTCTTTATGAACTTGGCTTCTTGCAGTATTTTTCTCATATCTGTTTAGAATAGTATAAGATCTGAAGAGTAAACCAAGTTCTACATATGCTGCCTGCTTACATGTAATGAAATGAGTGCTGGGCTTACTCAATCCCTGTGACTGTTTGCAGATGACCGTAACTATAAGCTTCAGTTTTGGGGTTCATATCCAGGCTTAGCAAATTCCTAGATGTATGAACTTAGATGTATGAACATTACTGAGTTCCCTCTACCTTACTTTCTTTTTTATTAACAGAGAAAAAGAATATCTTCTGCAGAATTTGAGTGTTCAAATTAGAAGTGCTTGTATAATAATTATCACATAGCCTCAATAAATGTTAATCATTATTATAATATTAGTTTTACTACCTTGTTTCTTAAATTCCATTGTACATGTAATAGAACTTTCAGTGCTTAATTATGATTTTGTTGTGTTTAGACATGAACTAGCAGGACTTACTGCTAGGAGCAAGTTTGAATAAGGGTTTGTAGTGAAGGGAGTTGAGAGAGTACATTTCTGGGCTGATACATGGATTAAAGAAGACAGGTTGGCATCTCTCCCAGAGAAAGGGTTAGCTGTCCATCAGGGCCCAGCCAAGTCAAGTCCATCTGACTCAGTTCTGTGGAGAGAGAAGCTATGCTGTATATCTGTGCAGCTCATCACAAAGCACTATTTTCACAGGGATTCTCCTGGAGATGAGGATAATACAGTATTCATGTGAAAACCTGAAATATGAAGTGGGGTTCTCCAATATGTAACACCAGCTCCAACCAAGAGAACATGCTGATTGCTTGCTCCACAATGACACCTGAGCACAAGGCTCTTACATCATGCATAGATAGCATTCTTGCCATGAATAGTCACCTCCTCAGTGTGACTAAGACTGTAGCCATGAGGCATGCTTTTGGTGGGTTTTTGACCAATAGACACCAGTGATTAAAACAGAAGAGTATACACTTGAGAATTCCCATAGGGCTCCTCACAGAGTTCCAGGACTAATTTTCAGGGATTTGAGAGTAGTGTTAGCAGTAGTGACTGAGAGTAAAATGTGCATAAGTGTTACTGACTGGCCACATTTTAAATCCTAGTCTGATGTACCCTGACACTGTAGAAGACAAAGATTTGGAAACATATATTTGAAGAAAGGGTTGCTTTTTCAAAACAGCTATATAAACTCCTGGTAAATTGATTGGGTCTCAAATATTCCCACATTTTCTCCACCTCCCCAAGCATATATGTGAAATCCCACATTACAGGTTTATATCCCTTCATTTTTGAGATGCAAAATGCATTTTTCCTTGAAAAAAGAACCACTATATCTTTTATTAAAATAGTGCTGATAATACAGAAGGTAATAAAGGAAGGTTTTTAAAAGGCAGCAAGTGTAAGGAGCATGAAGATTTAAATTTGATATATGAAGTAAGTTGCAGAAGGGCTCTCAGTGGGAAGGTGGGAAAGTAACAAAACACGTAACCATGTGTTAGCATCTTCATAACTCAGTTTAAGCTATGGACTAACTCTCAATTCAACAAAGTAAAAGTACCTGTATCTATAGTAGATAGGTGCTATAGAAGTTATCTTACTCAGGTGTTGAGCATGTCTAAAGATTGGGGGTGGGGTAAGTAACACTGACTGCTACTACAGATGACGTGAAAATGTTAATGGTTCATTGTAATAGAACCATTATAGGTAGGGGTTCTCTGCTGGACTTGGCCATGTGTAACTTTTGACTTTCGAGGTTTCTCTGTGTACAGATATGGAGATACACTGTGATTCCTCTTCAAAAGACTTGGTGACGCAGTGGTAGGGCATGCCTTCAGAGGGTATAGAACTCGCTTATCTATGGTCCCTTTCTAGAGCAGTCCACACCCAATGACTAAAGTGGGCACAGTAGCCATTTTGGCTCAACCTGAGTGGGGTCTAATGGGCTACTTTAGCTCTAGAGCTCAGTCAAGTTTGTCATCAGGTCTGCTTCACATCTTAACTTGATCTGCTGTTTAATCCTGATTTTTCCCTCTCTTCCATGGGTATTTATCTCAAAGACTCCCTAATAAACATTCAAATGAGGTGTCTATTTACAACAGAACTCAACCAAAGAAACTCTGAGAATCGTCTTATAGCTGACAATGAGAGAATGGATGCCTGAGGAGGTCATTCATAGTATTATGTGAAAGGGACTCATGTCACTGTCACTACATCATTAGCTAGAACCCAGTCATCTATTCAAGTCTTCCAGCTCCTCATCTTAGGAAGAACCAGAAACATCAGATGGCTTACACAAGGTCTGTAGCCCATTCTACAATTCAGATTGTTGGAATCCTTGTCCTTCTGAGGAAAGCATATGATTTTATTTTTCACTTTGGATGAGAAAGCCATGTAACTGTCCACCTCTTCCTTTTGCCTTTGTTTCAGGAAAAATCGAAAACACATTTAGAAATTATAGCAACTATGTAATCCCTTATACACTAGATTGTTTTTTATTTTGACCTACTCCGTTATGACCTACTCTTCTAATTGATCTTCACCTGGGGACTCTTTCTTTTTTCTTTTGTATCTTATCAGGTTATTTCACTGTGAATCACTTCAAATTCTTTTTTTTTTTTTTACAGTGAGTCAGAATATATTTAAATAAGTAAATTAATAAATGCATGATTCAGGATACTTTATGCCATAGCATCCTATTGCAAACCCTTCCATTATAGTTGGGAATTATTGTAAGAACATTTTCATCTCATTATAAAATGAATTGAGTAAACAGGCAGAACTACTTATTAGAACTTCTGATTTCTAGACAGGAAATGGCAATGTGATTTATGATTAAGACTTTTAAAAAGATAGTTGCCAGATAAAATTTAATTATTCTCTAAGTTATTGTCTTTTGCCCTTAGTGGCAACTCATACTTACAACATAATCCTCTCTTGTATGCAACAAAACCTGGATTGCTTAGAGCTACACAACTAAGGAGTGGAAACATTGTCCTTTTATATTCATTAAATCAGCTGTCTGCTTTAGAAAAACATCCCTAATACAGGATTTCATGGTTTTGTAGTAAAATGCAAAGATATTTTTTCAGTTTGTCTTTTAAATTTTTTTCTTAGTTTTTGCCATGTTCCTAACTTTTAAATTTTTATGTAGTCGGCTTTGCAATCCTTATAATTTTAGGATATTGTATCTTAATTAGAAAGGTTTTCCACACTGTCTGGTTATTCCCCCATGATTTTAGGAATTAAATATTACACACATACACGTATATACAAATCATTGGTACACTGGAATTTATTCTTATATAAAGTGCTAGTTAAAATCCAATTTATTTTCACTATGTAGCTATCCAGTTATCCCAATCCCCCTTATTTAATTATTTATATTTCCCCCATTGATTTAAGATACCATTTTGCTAGTTATTAAATTATCTTTTGCATTTATTTATATTACTAGATTCTATTTTGTTACATCAATGTCTGTGCTTGAGCATGTGTTACAATGCTGTCACTACTTAGGTTTTACAGTGTGTTTTTATATCTGATCAAGATGCTTCTTCCTTACTGTTCTTGTTTTTCAGAGTGTTTCTGACTATCCTTGGGTTGTGTGAATCTTCGTATGAGTTTATAATAACCTTGTCTGGTTGCAAGAACAAATCCTGTTGGTATTTATATTGAAACCATGTTAGAGGTACAGGCTGACTTTGGGGAATTTACTCTTTTGATAGTGCATCTTCATTTTTCACACATTCTGCCTTTCCATTTGTTCGTGACTGTTTTTGTCCTTCTGAAGTACTTTAAAGTTTTTTCCCCATAGAGTTTACAAATTTTTTGTTTTGCAGTTAATTCTCTTGAGTATCTTGGAGTATTTCATGTTGTCTCTAATTAGTGGTAAATTTACATCCTGTTTAAATTATCCAGTCCAAAATTTCAGGCTGAAAAATATGCCTGCACTGAACAATACTACCTTCCACACCAACAGATTCATGTTCTTCAAATATGGTGAACTTCTCCCATCTTAGGACCTATGTCTTCACTACCTCCTTTCTTGAGAATGCTCTTTTCTCCAGGTTTTACCATGCGGTCTCCTTCTTGTCAATCCAGTGTCAGTTTAAGCACAGTCTTTTTAGACAGGACTTTCTGTAACAAATGTTAAGGATATTCTGAATAGAACTTAACCATGTCTGATACTTTAAGAATCAATCTGACTGTAGCAAATTTTCTGTTGTTATACACTATTAAATCTCAGGGTTTGCTTAAGTAAACTAAAAATAGCAGTTCTTTCATGTTCTGCAAGTTTGTCTTCATCTCTCCCTTCCCTGATATCACATGTGGCTATTAGCTGTTTGGTTTAGGAAAATCTTATCTTCCTCACAAATCAAAAGCATCTAGCTCCCAGGAGAGGAAGAGATGGGGCCTGATGCCCAAAGTCCTCCTGGAGTTCCTCTACTCTTTTTGCCTGGAGTCTGTTATCTGCAACTAGAAAGGGGGCCTGTTATTTCCTTTGTCCCAGAGTGGACAGGTTATTCCCCCTCCTAGGACATATCACCTTGAGAAAAAGACAAAATGTATTGGCATAAGTATCTGGACATGTTCTGTAGTCATTCACAGGATCAAAGGAATTGCTGTGGGGTCTAGACCTTGGCTTCCTACTACCAGGCTTTTCCTTACTTCTTCATGCAGCCTCCTGTCTACCTGTCCTTGCTTGACTTCATTCTTCAGAACAGCTTCTCCAGCCTTCTGCAAAGATATGCTCTTTTAGTTAGATAAGAGCAACTTAAAGGGAGCTTCCTTTTTCAAAATGTTTATAGAAAGGAAAATACTTTTTATTGGCCCTTTGTAGGTCACATGTCTATCCTTGGACCAATCAACACACACAGAGGAATGAGTGGGGACTCTGTTCACTTTCTGCTCAGGTTCCCATGGTTCCCACTTCCATTTCCTATGATGCTTGGGGTTGGGTGGAGAAATGCATGAATAAGAAAAGTACACACCACAGTCCATCACCAGCAGTTATTGAATGTGTCCTATAATTGGAAACTTTTCTACAATCTGCATATTATTTAAAAGATCACATATATAAGACCTGAATTATATAAGACAACACTCAAATAACAGTTGTGTTTTATGTTTTGATATGCTTATCTTTATTTTAGCACTTTTTTATTTTTATGTACATGGTGTTTTGAGTATTTGGCCTAGATTTTAACATTATTTTTATGCAAATCTTGTCACTGTTATTATAGTTTAAAAATTGTAACTGTTTAACTCATTAATTACTTTTCCAGAGGGATTAGTTCCATCTGGGTCAAGTCCTGTGACCCTTCCATCATAAGGACCTGTGAAACTTTCACAAGGAAGGATGGCGACTTGTGCTAGCATATTGTACATTATGAAACAGAATGTTTCATTACCTAAATCCCAACCTCAATACAAAACTTCACAGGAAGATTCACATAAAAATTTCTAAAATGTGAATGAGAAAAACACCTGGATGCACCCTCTCCAGAGGTGCTGAGTTCCACCTAAGAATCCACTGAAATTTTCTTTGAAACTTTGGGAAAACATGTCAGCTTTTCAGTCCCTCAGTTTAACTTTGTCAAATGAGGATTTTCCACGACAATCTCACAGAATTATGTAGGTAGGTGCATTCCACAAATAATAAAGCACCAAATAAGTGTATTTTTAATAATGATAATAATCAACCTGCTTTAAATATTTCAAGTGACAAAACAGGTTGTGATCAATACTGCAATCATGAGCTAATGTTGTAACAAAATACATGCACTATTCATTTTCTGACAGAGATAACTTTGCACATTCACCATTTTATATATGCAGAATTTGTCTTCTCAAAAAGTGTTTTTGTGAGGAAAAAGCAACTTGACATACACACTTTTGAATGCCATCATTATGTCTACTATAGAGCAAGACACCTACAGGAAACTGCAAAAATGCATGCAGAATTGAGTCATGGTGATGAATCCCAGGTTGAGTTAAACTGGATTGAGACAGTTGTGGAAGGGGAGCCAGGAGCACCAGCGGAATTAGGGCCTTTTGTTCTTGAGGTCTATGAAGGTTAAGTGTGAAACCAAATTTAAACATAATTGTGAAGATCCAGAATAGGATTCACTATTTAAGTTCCAACATATACCTCTTGTCTTCTGAATTCTGGCAGATTGTGAGTAAACACAGAGAATTGTGTGAAAGTGGGGAAAGCCATTCTAGGGCCTTCTAGAATGGCCAGTGTACAGAATGCAGTGTGACTTCTTTATCACCAAACCATTAGAAGACTCACATCATTGATTGGCCACTACTTTCACATAATAAAGTTGAAGCTGGAATGACTCCACCAATTAAAAAAATCAGGAGATTCTGGGCTACCCAAGACTGGATTTGTTTCCCATTGCTTCTGAAAAATTACTATGACTTAGTTTCTACAAACATGTATTTTTTTATTTTACAGTTCTGAAAGTGTAAAATCAGTCTCTGGACTTAAAATCAAGGTGTTGGCTAGGCTGGCTGCTCCTGGAGTTTCCTTGGCTCCACAAGTTCTTCTGCTACTGTCATCATATCATCTTCTCTCTGACTCTAATCCTCTTGTAAAGACAGCTGTGATTACATTGGACATACCCGAATAATCCAAAGTAATCTCCCTATGTCAAGATCTTCAATTTAACCTCATCTGCAAAATCTCTGTTACCTGTGAAGTAACAAGTCACAGTTTCGTAGGGCTGGGACTTAGATCACTTCGTAGGAGGCCAGAGGTGTGTGTGTGTGTGTGTGTGTGTGTGTGTGTGTGTGTGTGTGTGAGAGAGAGAGAGAGAGAGAGAGAGAGAGAGAGAGACAGAGAGAGAGAGAGAGAGAGAGAGAAGGAGGAATGAATGAGCAAGTCAATGGGTGACAGAAATGGTGACAGGAGTCTTCATGCCGTGCCTACCTCTTATTTACTGTGTTAAAGTAATTCTCAGACTTCTATGTGAGTCTCACCAATTACTCACCAAGAGGGAAGTCTAGGTGGTGGTAGAGAGACTCTGAAAAGCTAGTTTTTATAGTTACCTTGTAAGAAAAGAGGTGTATGTGCTTTTAGGGAAGGAAGGCAGTTATATAGTAAGGGATATCTCCCTATGAGAGTGAGGGGAAGAATTGCCTCTTTTTAGTCCTGTTTGAAGATGGACATATAGCATAGACAATGTGCCACCACTACTTCCTGCTTTACTGCTCTTCCTTCTCCCTTTTCCTCCCTCTCCTCCTTTCTCTTTGTTCCAAAACTCAGGGAAAGAAATGGAAAGAACAAAGACAGGAAATCAACATCATAAAGATCAAAATGAGTAATAGGTCAGAGAGAAGGAATGTGGTGGGAGAGTGATGAGTTTTCAGGAGAGAAGTACAGAGAGAAGTGAATGGCCTACCTGGGTGGAATGTTCTTTAAACTCCAGAGCACCTATGTCCCAAGTAAATATATTGTAAGCTACAAATGTTAACTGGCTCTGTGATTTTAAATCTTCCAGTCAGTATGTTTACAAAGTAAAAAAGAAACCCATTATATTCAAGATATTGCTATTGTAATATGCAATCAATACTTTCTAATAAGATATTTTACATTTTTCTGTGCTAAATGGATTTGGGTATCTATTCTATATTTAGGGCACATTGCATCTGAATTTAGGCCCATCGAACTGCTTCAAGGCCACACATGGTAAGTGACTACTGTATTGGACACATAGCTCTAGAAGCTTCCCCTTTTTAAAAAAACTCAATTTATTTCACATATCTACCACACATGAGAACATTTAAATTCTATTCTCTCAGCAATTTTCAGATAGATAATATATTATTATTATTAACTATTGTCACCATGCTATGCAATTGCCGTCCAGTACTACCTCCTGTCTGACTGAAACTTTGCATTTCTTTTTATTAGCAAATATTAATTGTACAGAGTAAGGTTATTCATTATGACATTTCCATACATTCACATAATACAACACAATTTTATTAACATCTTCCCAGAACCCCATTCCACCCCATTCTACTGTCCAATTCTATGAGTTTGATGTCTTAAATTTTTCACATATAAATGCAATTATGTGATACGCATCTTTCTGTGCCTTGCTTACTTCACTTACATAATGATTTCCAGTTCCCTTCCATGGTATTGCAAATGACAAGATTTCATCCTTTTTATCTTTAAACAGTATTCCACTGCTCCTATGTACCACATTTTTAATATATTCATCAGATGATGAACACCTAAGATACTTCCATCTCCTAAGAGTCCATACTATTATATGCTACATTTTCTTTATTCATTTGGTTGATTCCATATCTCCAATGCATATGCAAGTGCAGATATCTCTTTGACATATTGATTTCATTTCTTTTGGATATATTCCCAAAAGTAGGATTGGTGGATCACATGACTGTTTTATTTTCATTTTTTTGAGGAAGTTTCATACTGTTTTCCATGGCTGTAGTATTTTATGTTGCAATCAAGAGTCTTATAAGAGATCTGTTTTCTCCACATAGGCACCAAAACTTGTTTGTTTGTTTTTGTCTTTTTTTATAATAACCATCTTAATAGGTGTAATGTGATAATCTATTGTGATTTTTAACTTGCATTTCTCTGATGTATAATATTAGTAGATCTAAAGCATGGGCTAGACTACACAATTGTAGGAGGGAACTTCACCACCTTACTTTCAACAATGTACATATCCTTGCAGACAGAAAATCTGCAAGGAAACAGTGCACTTGGACTACACTTTAGGCTCAATGGACCTAATAAACTTGTACAGAACATTGCATTCAACAGCAGCAGAATTTCCAAGTGCACATGAAACATTCTCTAGAAGAGATCATATGTTAGGTCACAAAACAAATCTTAACAATTTTAAGATAACTAAAATCATATCAAGTGTCTTTTCCAAACACAATGCTATGCAATTAGAAATCAGTAACAGGAGAAATTTTGGAAGATTGCCAAATATGTGGAATGTCCTTATCTCTTTGATTTTGGTTGTGAAGGGGAAATAAATTTAATCCCCCTTAAAAGGCAAACAGGCCTATAAAGGAAAATTGACAAAAGAGTTAGAAAAAAAGTGCCCAGCTTTCTTACTCAGATTGCCTCTGCAGCCTAGTGGGCAGATGGTCTCTCTGTTCATTATAAAAGAAGCTGATACTTGAGTTTCACAATTATTACAGTGAGATCAACAGAAATGAGAACAGATTCTACAAGACATTGAGCAATTTCTAGAAACAGATGCTGCACTAGGTATATTTACTAGGTGGATCGGTTTATTGTGTTGTCTTGTTAAATGCAATGCTATTGTTAATACTTCCTGTGAGTTTCGATATTTGATACTGGTTATGCCACTTTATGTTGACTAAAGATTCAATGAAGAAGACTTAATGTGTTGCCTCGGCAATGGATTCTCATGGAGGTTAGCAGCAGAATAAATGGCAAGTCGGTGTTTTGTTCTTCCACTGCTACATTCTGTGTATGCCTTGTTTTGCCTTATCTTATTCACCCTATTTATTTACTGGTTATGATCTGGTTCTTTAATTGTAGTGTAGTTGACTGTCTCCATATCAAAGAGACATAAAAGAAGACCTCAGAGCAATCAGTCAGAAACTACTCTCCAAGGTGATGCCCACTAAAGCAAAGTGAAGGTGCTAAGCAATTATCTGGTGAGTAAGATCAATATAGATAGCTAAACCAGGTAATGCATTATGTGTTCCCTTTTGAGAGAATTACCAGTAAAAGCTGAAAAATGTGGGCTTAATAAAGCTACTCTTATAGGTTCTATGGTGGCCAGGCTCACTCATGGGTCCAGACACCTGCCTTTGTTCTCTGTACTCTGGTACCTCTCAACATCACAGCTAAAGGGACATTTTTCATGCCAGTCAAGGACAGTGCTATATATTAATTGTAAATTACTTAGGATTTATAAAAATTATCTAGGTGTTTTTGAGGTCCAAATTATGTTTGTATGTGTAATAGGATGTTCAACAGGACACCTATTGTTGCAGCAAAGATCCCAAACTGAATAAAAATGACAACATGACTCTTTAATGAGATTGGCTAGTGAGCCAGCAAACATGGAGCCACCTTTAGTCACATCAAGATGATAAGGAGCCGAGAGGAGGAGAGACAGTGTGTGATGGGAAATGTGGTGCTAACAGAAAAGCTACAAATACATTTGTGTACACATACATTGTAGGGGGAATGCTGTGAACGGACATTGAAGAAATGATTCATGAAGTCATGAGCTGACCAAAGGGAAGAGAGCCTGGCATCTAGTTTTTGACTGTATTCTTTTTAATTACTCAAAGTGTTGTCTGCCCTTACACTGCTATCTGAGTGGAACCTGGTAAAAGCTCTGAGGAGAGTGTCCTGGTCCCTAGGAGCAGGGCTACAATGTGGCAAAGAAGCACATCTTGAGGTACTCCGTTCAGTCTGGCCACTGTGGTGTAAGAAGAGCACACACTTGAGTCAACTTTGAAGCAGAACTTTAAAATAAATAGAACCGAGCCTCAAAATGAGACTGAGGCTGTTTAACACCCAAATGTGACCAGGAAGAACAATGGAAATCAGACAAGATACATTGACAGTATTTATTCAGCAAGTAAATGAAAGAGGATAATATATGTGTGAGAATATATGTAATTCTTGCTTAAGCCTTTTGCTTCAAATATAAGCAAACATACAATTCATGTACACCTACAAACCATCAGAAAAATTTTTGTTTAGAGAGGCAGCACTTTACATCACTGCCATTCATATCAGTGATAGAGATTCATATCACCTCTAAAAAATTCACAGAAGCAACTACACTAATGGGAGACCAAATAACTAGGCAATATAGTATAGCCAAGTTCAAACATGAAATCAAGTATCACAAGTAGTATATTGGAAAATAGAAAGATATTCATAGGTCAACATGTGAAGATTCCTTGATGAAGTAATTCTTCCTCTTTGGTGAGAAGCAGGAAGAATAAAAGAATGGCAGAGATGCAAAGTGTTGCCTCTCTAAACAAAAACTCTTCTGGTGTTTTTTAGGTGTACGTGGGTTGTATGTTTGCTTATATTTGAAACAAAAGGCTTAAGCAAGAATTACATGTTTTTCTTCCCTCTGACTGTTTCCTTTAGAGAATTGATAAAGCTATGGAAATCCTCAAAAGATCTTCTGTATTCTAGGTTCTATAAGAGCACCATTGATTTAGATTTGGATGTAGGGGACAGCTTCATGAGTATATACTACAATCACTGTCACCTTAGCAAAGTGATGATGATGATGAAGAAAAAGGAGGCAATGATAATTGGGAAAGAACAGAGTCCATGTATAAACTCAAATCATGTTTGGTCTCTATTCTGAACGTAAAGCAAGGACACATTTGCATGACACGAATGTATTTGTAAGGAAGGCAGTGTAATGAGAGGGTGTGTGCATGCTCATGAGCACCTGAGTGAAAAAAGAACTACACTTTGTATGTTACTAGGTGGCATCCTCATGTTCGGTGCCTACCTCCCCTTATGACACTTTCATGGCTACTTTTGCTTATGCGCATTTCAGTGATTTCCTGCTATGTATTGCCCATCTCTTCTACTTTTGTTGTCACTAATGTCCAAGTGAGGCCTTCTATTTTGTGTGAACTTAATGTCTCCTTTGTTCATAGGCTTCAACAGTACTTGAGAAAGACGGCTCATAAAGCACCCCCTCGCTCTGTAAATCCTGGAGGCCGAATTCAGAGAACTAGGTTAAACACAATTCCTAAAGTTATTTGCCACATGAAAGACTACCCACGTTATTCCTCTAAACCAAAGACCATCTAGCAAGTAGTCTATAGTGTGATCACCTTTTCTTGATGTATTTATGCCAAAGTAGTCTCATCCTTTAATTCAAAAAGTTATTCTGTTCTTTCTATTGTAAAGTCAGAACAAGCCTTTAAGCAAACAGCAACAATAATGTATAAAGCTATAATAAAAAAGACTATTAAGAGTTAATTCAGTTAAAAAATTAACATATTAATAAATACATTTCATATGTAAAAAACCCTATATCACCAAGAATATTGTTTGATTCCCTTTTATTTTTATTTTATTGAATAATAGAAAAAATGCCAGGTTTTGTTTTTCTAAAGGAAGGCCAGATTTGGAATTAATTGTATCTACTAAGTACTGATTAACTTCCTACTTCTATGATTTACCCTGAGAAAATGTGTTGGGGGTAAGGAGATGGCATAAAAGAAGACAGAAAATGAAAAAAGAATTCAAAAACTTGTTTGAAGTGCATGTCTCACTATGACAACACATTTATAATAACATGATGAATAAGGAGCTGTGGACCATAAGAACTGTAGGAGTTCAGAGGGAGAGTTCAAGTGATAACATAAGTAGGAAAGAATTTATGAAATAGCTAAAGTTTGAACTGGACTGTGAGGGATAAAGCAAAAGAATAAGGATCTTCTTAGGCTCAGAGGACAGGGGCAAGGATTTCAATCAAGAGCCACAGGCTACATGCACAATGGTGAAAATGGGACAAAATCACGGGTCATAAACCCATCATGGTCAGAGAAAAGGCTGCCTTATCTAAAGTTGAGGCTTTCTGATGGATAAGAGCTGTAAATAGGTTTGCTAAATCATGTGAAATTCAAAATGTACTATACATTTTTTAATTCCTACCATTGCAACAGAGAAAGAGTTCATTAATTAGGTGCATTTTAAGATAAGAGAAAAAAAACTTGGGAGATCATAAGACACGAGAATCATCGAGAAATGGTACAAGTGGGTCTCATTTCAGAATTGCTGTTAGAAGGAATACAAAAGGGTGAGGGGGCATTTAACTGTCCCTAATTCCAGGGAGTACAAGGTTCTGGGGAAATTCATTATTGTCAACAGGACAATATTATGCAGTCCAGAAGGCAGACTGAGAATGCCAGAGCTGAGAAGGAAGCTAACAGAGAAGCATAAAGGCTACATGAAGAACATAATGTAAAGAAAATAAGATAAATGCATCTTATTCTGCTTTCGTTATGATATGCAGAATAGGATAGGTTGGGCAACTGAGTAGGGGGCAAGTAGAGCACACAGAAGGTTGTTAGAAAAGAAAAGAAAATCTGCTAGACAGGATGATGTATTACATATATAGAATAAAGGATAGAAGTGGATAAACTCAATACCTAGCAGAAAGTAGTGAAGGGGGTAATTTGGTAAGCAGGGCGTTTGAGAAAGGAGAAAAGATGGAACACTTGATCCTCTGCCCTCCTTATTTCAATCCACAGATTCAACCAACCATGGATTGAAAGCATTTTATTTTAAATTATGTCTGTACTGAACATGTAAATCTTTTATGCTTGTCATCATTTCTTACACAATACAGTATAACTATTTACATAACCACTACATTGAATAAGGTATTATAAATAACCTAGGGATGACTCAAAGTATATAGGAGGATGGGCTCAGGTTACATGTAAACATTATGCCACCATATCTAAGGGACTTGAGCATTCGTGGATTTTGGTATATATGTAGGCTCTCAGAACCAATCCTCATGGACACCCAGGGATGTAATTTGTATTTGAATGTAACAAAAGTCTATAAAAGAAGCAATTAGGCAAAAATACACTTCAACAGAATTGTCTTGAAGTACGTTGAGATTCAGCTTCTATGTAGTGTTTAATAGCAAAATGATTGGCAGTAATGGTGCTTACACAACCAAAAATGGAAACTGCTTGGTTCATGTAGTTGCAGGAGACTAATGCAAAGCACTTTGGCAGTGTGAGTCATTGTGCAGATGTGTGATCTGGTAAAATGCTCACCAGACTTGGTCTCCTTGGACATAGACATACATCTTGCTTCCAAGTTATGTGTTCTTGGGAAAACCATTAGTCTCTTGAGTGAGTCTCTGTGACTGGAAAGCAGAATAATGTATTTCCTGTTAATAGGAAGAAATAATGTGTTGAAGCAATTTGTACAATACAAGTACTATACAAATGTAAGGACTTCATTTTGCTTTACTTATTCACTTTGCACTTAATCATGAGAAAGAATTTGAGGCAACTTGCAGGTATTTAAAGAATAAACAGATAAGATATATACATAATACCATATTTTCTTACTCTGCACCAGTCACAGTGCTACAAGCTTTATATTCTTTACTGCATAAGAATCCTAAGGAGTAAGTACTATTTCTACCATAATTTTCCAAATAAGAAAAAGGAGGATTAGAGAATAAAAAGGTCACAAAGCAATGGTTAAAGCTGAATATGAACCCATGTGTGTCCTACTTAAATCTCAATGCTAAAGAAAGCAGAGGTAGGTATAAGATGATGTAAAATTTCACTAGAATTCTGGATACTTGCCATCAGCAAGATAAAAATCAGACTCTGAACTTTATATAAAAAAGAAAATATGATCAGCTACACAACTTAGACTATCAAGATAAAATCAAACTTAGTGCTATAGAAAAATAGAGTTGTTCTAATAATAACAGTAGAAAGAGATGTCTCCCACAGTTCTCACCACTTTCAATATCATATTCACCTTTCTCAGCAATACCCTGAACATAGACACAATGAGGAATATCGGATTATGTAGCTTTATTATCATTGCATATGTAACAAGTTATTATAATTAGTTTTAAGCAAGATATAGAAATACAATGGCCTAGAATTTCCAAAGCTCAATCTCATGTGCACACATATTTCACCATCTTCAAATTTCAGTTAGATAAATTATGTAAACCCTTGTCACAGTGAAGAAAAGGAGGATTCATGGAGGTGTGTCTTTGGAAGGTCTGTTATAAAGCTGCTAGTCCCACCTTCACTGCAGACAGTAGGTTGGTTACTGGGATGGTGGATAGGATGAGTCACTTCTTCACCTAAGGCCTGCTAAGAAGTGCTTAGTTTAAACAGATACATCCTTGTCTGATTGTGCCTCACCCTGGCCTTTTCCTAACAATCTGGTCTGGAGCCTAAGGAAGAATTGCATTTGCTTTGCTTCAGCAAGATAACAGTTGGGACAGAGAAACAATGGTGACAGATATGACAGTGAAAGAGATCAAAATAAAACCATCCAGCCCAAGGGCTCCCAAATTCACTTCAGGAACTAAAAAGTAGAACTGTGCTGGCCATGCAGTCATAGTAATGTTAGTGCCTTCTGGCTGGCTGGCTGGCTGTTGCCAAGGGTCCAAGAAGAAAATGATGTCCCAGGTGACAGAAGAATCTGTCTGGAAGAATGTATGAGGCCTGATCAGGGCACTTCCTAAAGCAGGCAGAGTGATGTGATTATGGCTTACCTGGGAGATGTTACTCAAAAATTGTGGACCTGGGAGACACATATTCACTGACATTGCAAAGCTTGCTGATGAGACATTGATTGTACCTTTCCAACTAAAAGGTTCTTTTCCATGTGTCCCTCTCAAGGAAGGACTGTAATCAATGAACAAAAACTTAACACTAAATAATTGGCTAGATTTCCAGAGACATATGTAAGAACAAGACAGCCCAAGTTTCAGTTCTAAGTGGGGGAAGAGAGGAGCTATGTTGTTATGGGAAACTCGAACAGAGACACAGGACTCTGAGACAAGGAAACAATGCTTTATTGTGCTGGCACAGACTCGGTAGACTCGTGTCCAAAGGCTGAGCCCTGAGAACAGAGGGGTCTCACCTTATATACCCTTGCAAACAGGTTACAGAGGCAAAAACAAACAAACAAACAAAAAAACCACAAGGTTTAACTCATATATGGTTACATGCAGTTCTACAGGCTACTTCAGCCTAGTGCTAGTGCCCTTCTTCCCCTAGTACTATGTGACCTTCTTCATGTTTGGATTCTTAGGGTTTTATCTCTCTGCTATACCATGCCTTAACCCCTGCTACTTTATCAGAACACAGGCCTGTCTGTTTCTCTTCTGGTCCTCCTCAAATGTGACTTATCAAATTCATCAAGGGGCCAGGACTAAAGTTCTACAACCTGCTTTTCAGGTCTGTGTGATGGTTTCTGCCAGAGAGGACCTCCTGACCTAAAAAAAAAAAATGTCTTCTGTGTGTTAAATGGTAAGAAGCTGAGAAATGCTAAAATTTTTAAGAGCTTATTTGAGCAAACAACAATTCATCAATCAGGTATCTTGAACCCAGAAGTGGTTCAGGACCTCCAGTGAAGAACATAAGGAGCAGACTTTAATAGAGCGGGTATGGAAGCAGCATAGAGAAAATATCTGATGGATTATAATTATAAAGTTATCTCATTTGGTCAGTCCTGCTGGAAAGTCCCTAGTTATATAAGCTTGTTGGCTGCCTTTCATAGGTTGTGCTTAAGCTATTTTTTCTTTAATATTAGTATTTGCAAGGAATAGTCCAAATTAAGCTTGCTTATATTTGCAAATCAAGCAAAGTTAAGGTCATTTATGAGGCCTAATGGGCTTCGTTTACTTACTGATTTTTCAAGTCTAGTCTCCAATTTTCTTTTTAATACCTGGTTCATTAGTAGAGATGCTTTTTAACTGATCAGAGAAGTCCTTTTTTCCTACAAAGACTAAAATACTTCTAGGGAAAGTTATAAATCTGAGTTCTTATGGAGAACCCCAAACAGTACCATCCATACACGCTACATTGCGGGTCCTCTCCTTGGATTGTCTCTTAGAATTGGGTGTCTGCTTCTTCCTTTGTAGTTTGCAGAATTATATTCTCGATTGTTTATTCACTTACTCAAAACAGCCGTCATTATTCTTACCTTTCTAATGTTCAGTAGTTGAATTTTTTGATTGGTGTATCTCCATTAATGACTGCCTTGGAGCACAGCCTTCACATAGAGCCAAATGAGAACTAAGAATTCTTTTAAAAAGGCTTTGATACTCATTTATTTGCCTTTTAATTTTAGGTTTAAAATGCTCTTTTTGCTGAGTTAGAATAGCTTGTCATTTATGGAAGGAATTTGGCTCTTTGTTATCCGGGGCCATGGCCAGGAGCCGTGTCAGCTTATAAATCCTCCTCTTTGGCTTATGTGAGCTTCTGTGCTTGCATCAGGTGCCTGGTATTCAGGGGAAATTCCCATCCCATTCTCCCCTAACCTAAAGACTTAGCTGGACATTAACCATTCTGTCTACCCACTTATTTCTCTCCTCCCTTGATTTTCATGGCTAGGAACAACAGCCATCACAAATCAAATGAACTTCTTTATTTCTGGTCTACAACTTACAACAAAGCAAGGTTATAAAGGTAGTTTTTCAACATTGCCCAGCAATCGTACTTGCTTCCTATACCATTTCCTGTCATCCCCCGTACCTCAATGACCTCACCTTCTGTTTTTTCAGAGTTAAGCCATCAAAAAAGAATTTAGATCAGGCTCAGCAAAACCTCATTGTGAGGCAGGGCATCTGTGGACAGACCTCTGTTGGGTAGACACACTTATCATTCAGCTCAGGACAGGAATTTCAACTTTCCTAGTTTCTCAGTTTCTTTTTTTAATCATACAAAGGCTGTGTTAGACGTGCCATTTGTATAATGCTTTTAATTTTTCAAAATGGTTAATTATTGCATGATCATATATTACCTTAGAATTCCTGTGAGAGAAAGGAAGAACTATGGAGACTTAGAGGCAGACAACAAATGGTGATCTGTTTAAGTTCACACACTTTGTAAAGGGAACTCTGGAATGAGAATTCATTCTTTAGCCCCAGGATCTGAGTTAATAACTGTATCCCTGTCTTCTGCACACTTTGTGTTCAGTCACACAAAGTGAAGTAAATATTTAATAAAAAAAAATAGGTTCTCTTTTTAATTCAGAAGTACGGGAAACATCAAAATGGTTGGTGACTTGTCTTAGAATTTTCTTAACAAATGGGATGACTTTTAGCAGAAAAAAATGTGTATATTTTCTAAGATTTATAAGTCTGATCTTACAAGTGAAAACAGCCCAGGAATTCAAATTCAATTTACCCTTTTCAAGCACAAATTAAGGTAGAATGTAGATAACTAGAGGAAATAAACCAATTGTGAGTATAACACATATATGCATGGAAATATCACAAGGAAACTCCCATGTAGCTATCTTTATCTCAAACTAGCAAAAATGTCATGTTTTTCATTTTACCTTTTTCCTTTTCTCTTCTGCAAAATCAGAGAACAGAAGGAAGAACAGGTCTTGCCCAAGAGGGAGGGTTGGCATCAGTGGAAGGAAAGGAGGGAGGTGGCAGGGAAAGAGGGTAGGAGAGTGAATATGGTACAAAAAATGTGTACACATGCATATAAATACAAAAATGATACCGGTTGAAAGTGTTCCATGAACGGGGGTTGATAAAGGGGAGCCCTGGAAGGAGTAAATTCAAGTATGATATAGTTGATACATTGTAAGAACTTTTGTAGATGCCACAATGTACCCCCACCCAACACAACAGTAAAGGGAAAAGAAAGTTTTTGCTTCTCTCCTTCTCTCTCTCTCTGCATTTGTGATTACTTTTTGATTTTAGAATTTATACATAGCTAATGCTTAGATATATAGCACCTCACTATTCCCGGTTGTTTCTCTTATTTTAAAATATGGTCCTCTATCAAGATCTCTGAACAAAAACACTGTCATTCAATGGTAGCTAGTCAATTTGCCATGAGAAGCCTGAATTTTGAGGCTTGAATGACTTAATTTTGGGGTTTTCAATCAATCTCCTGTTTTAGCTATTTATGGTTTGTCACCAGAAGACCTACAACTACACAGATGGGTCTAACTCATCTATTTTTGAAAGTGTTATGGTAGGAAACATTTCATTGTTTCTATGATTTGATCCTAACTCTTCTTTGGGGATTAACATCAAAAACAGCATTTTCTTTGTTCCATGACCTCATGATGTGTGAACTAATTAATTCGACCCTCTTCTCTGTAATTATTTGTTTTATATATCATTGACACTTTTCTAATGAAAAGTCTCTGCAAAAAGAGACTCTTATCCTTTTTCTAAACTGTGTTTGGAGAGTATTAGTTAAAAAGACAATACACCCGCAAAAGAGATATTGTATCCTACATTAAGGGATACATACAGAAGTTATAAAATACAGAGGTATAGTCCGGTAACTTGATTAATTTTCCACTGTCCTTACTAATTACTGCCAAATTTAACTTTAGTCTTCTCTATGCGGATTTAAAGAGAACATGTATATTTCTCAAGTGATTAAAAATAAACATTCATTGGCGGTCCCATTTGCTTGCTGATGCCTGCTTAGCTCAGGCTTACTTTCTCAAAAAGCTACGCCCACATCTTCAGCTAACTGCTTTAAAATTATCAAAAAGAAAACAGTAAGTTCATCTTTGTTTCAATTAATTTCTTAAGACACCTACTTCCTACTTGCCTACTCTGCATTACCCTCAACTTACCAAAAATTATTAAAAAAAAAAATCCCTTCTCACCCTTGCTAGCTCACTACCATAGGAAAAAAACCAAACACCTACAGAACCAAGTAGACCCCAACTGTGGTTACATCCAGAATGAGACCTAGTTAGGAGGACATTTTCTCAATTTGGCTTCTGTTCTCAGAACAAAAAGTGCACATGTATTATTGAACCTGAATTAAGTGATTGATTAGCATGGACAAGAATCACCAAGGACTGTCGAGGGCAAAAAATTCATAAACTGATTTCCAAAAATAGTGAGTCAGGAGCTCCAGAGAAGCAGAAGGTAGCAATGAAAGTAGCAGTCATCTAATTCTAATGCAGGTGTTGTGGCTTATTCTTTTGCAAATAGTGCTTTATGTTTCCCAATTTTATACTTTAAATTTTATGCACTACTAAATGTTCTTAAACAGATTTTAAAAATTGAAATACAACTACTAAGAAATATTAAATGCTGTTTGAAAAGGTAATCTGGGTGTTATTTCAGGTTTAAACATGTTTTTCCTTTAACTATGCAGTTATCTGAAAACTTATAAGGTGGCTTCTAATTACTTCTCAGTCATAAGGCTTTTAAAGGTTATTTTTTCATCTTCTCTCTCCCTGATTCCATCCAATGGACCTTTCATCCATCCTTCCTTCCTTCCTCCCTCCCTTCCCTTTCCTTCCAATACCTGTCAGGAGATCATACAGTCTAGGATTTTTGTTAGATAACTCCATGCAGACTTGATTAGTATTCTTTAAATCAATACAACAAAAAACTTTAAATGAGCTAAAATTGCAATATCTTTTAGTGACACTTTTTCCCTTAATTCTATTGACAGAGTTAATTGAAAGCACTCACATACATTTATTATAAATGCAAATTTGTCATTATTAAACAGAAAAGAGAAACTTGGAGAACTGGGAGTCATTGGAAGCAGAGAATGTTGAGTAAAAGAATCCAACTGTCACAAGAATCCTCACAGGGAATACTATCCTAAGTCCTTATGTATCACTATCCTTGGAAAGGACACAGTATATTTAGCATTTGGTGATCCCATCCCTAGGACAGAGTTGCAAACAAATCTAGGCTTCAGAGCAGGGTTGTTATCCAAGTTATTGTCAAGATATTTTCAGCTTCCCAGGAAATTTTTTCTAGAATCTTTTCAAATCTCACTGAGAATCCCACTTTACACTGATGACTATAACACATTGGCATTTTGAGCTATGAGTTCTGACTCCAGTTTTATTGTATATAAAACTAATTCTGATAAAAAATACCTATTAGAAATAAGGAACTAATTTGAAATTTTTTTCATTGTTTAATTAATTAGAACAAATTCAAGATTTTCTTTTTAATGCATCTCCCAACACTCATCAATTACACTGTCACATGCTTGCTAAAGCAAACGTGCAAATGTTGAGCTTGAAGACACCACAGAGAAGTTATTATAATCAGTGCTGTGGCCCAAAGTGAATGAATGACCTCACAGTAAATCCTTTTATTATATAGAAATTAATATAACATTTATACTTTTGTAACTTAAATGTTCTATCTAAGGAAAACCTTGCTCTACCACTGTGTTTTTCCAATAAAGACCTATAAACTACCTATGTCAGAATTATCTGGAGTATTTGTGAAAATGCTTATTTCTGGAGATTGTCCCAGAGCTAGAGTTCATGAATCATGATCTTTGGAGGTGGTGTCCAGGAATCTACATGTTCATTAAACTTCTTATAAAGAGTAATGATAGATTAGGATTTTCCTACAGTAATCAAGAAGTGTCTCAATGAAATGATTACATTTAAGCTGAACCTTAAATAAATACTTGCAAGATCTGGTGGAGGAGCAGGGCAGAAAATGAAATTTTTCTGGGGGAAATGGCTAAATATGTTCTTTGAGGTAAATAAGCCAAGTTGTGAGAGATGAAGTCAAAGATATTGGCAAGACTGAGCAAGTAATGTCTTTAAGGTTTTGTAAAGAATTTAGACTTAATTTTGTGTACTATGGGATAACATGGGTAGGTTTTAGGTAAAAGGGTAATGGATTTTTGTTTGTACTTTTAAAAGATCTTGCTGGCTGTTGTGAATTGAATAGAAATTGGCAAGAAAGAAAAGTGAGAAGGAGTCAGAGTAGACTTGGATGAGAACAAGGAAGTTGGTAAAGAGTACACAGATTCAGAATATGTTTTGAAGGTAAAGCCTGGGGCTAACCAGTGGAGTGGATGTGTACTATGATGAGCACAAAGGAGAAATTTGCAATTTTTGATTTCAGCAATAAACTGAATTGTGATACCCTTTAATGAGATGGAAAAAAGTAAGGAAGAGCAGGTAGACTATTATTTAAAAGTTTTAAAATATACTAAGTTTGAACTGCCTATTAAGCATCCACATACCAAGGAAGTAATTGGGCAAATGAGCATAGAATTTAGGGAAGAGGTCAGCAGTACAGTTATTAAATTGATACTCAAATTTAATAGCTAAATAATAAATTAAATTGATTACTCAAATATAAATGATATCCATAGTCAGTAAACTGGATAAAGATTATCAGGAGAATGAGTATAGATGGGAAGGAAATAAAATTATAAGCATATTTTAATTTCATTGAAATAAAAAACAGTTTACATCATAGTGGTTCTCTGAGAATAAACCTTAGAAGGAAAGAATTTTGATGAAATAAGTATTATAAATTCTCAAAATATTATACTGATTATTATTCTTCTCAAAAAATAGGGAAAATAAGTCAGAGAACAGTAACATCCTGGGACCTCAGGTGAGCAATGAACAAACAGCATGACAGACGATGGAATTGTGGAAAGTGCTCCTTCAAATTTCATGCTCATATTTTGCCTATTTTTTATTTCTTCAAATAGAGCAAGAAGCTTACAAAAATATCCATTTCCAAGGAGTCGATCTTCTACTTTTTACTGGGATACTCATGGACAATATAAGGTCAGCAATTTAGTCTACATAGTACATTTGTTATAGGATACTTTTCTTACAAGGAAGTGATAGGCAATTCACAGAGAGAAGCATAATGGTTAATAAACATTTGAAAGATACTCAGCTTAATTTGTATTCAAGAAACTCCAAGTTAAAACAAACCATAACACTACTCATTTAACTGAAGTGAAAAAATACAATGTTATTTGCTAGCAACTATGGAGAAAACACTAGTGTACAATGTTGGTGGGAGTAAAGTAGATGTAAACCATTACTAAGAATAAGTTAGCAGTATCTAGTAAAACTAAAAATTTATGCACCCTACCCTCCTAAATGAAACTTTTCTGAATGTACAAATAAACACAGCATTACTCATAATATTGAAAAATGGGAAACAAATTACTGCGCTTAGAATAATACATACATGAAATATGGTATATTCAAACTATAGAAGATGATGAATCAGTCAAGCAATAATGTAGTGCTAACATTCATAGATTTGGAAAATATCTCTTTCAATGAAGGAAAGCAGGCTGCAGAGAGGTATGCACAACTTTGCATTTCTGAAAAACTTTATTTAACACACTGCCACCAACATATTTGTGTGTATCTGTACAAATGTAAAAATATAAAACGATGAATTTAGCAATATTTACACCAAATTAATCATAGCAGATATCTCTTTGAAGGCAGATATGAGAGATAAAGGACACTTATGTCCAATTTATTCATTTATAAAATTAAAGGACATATACAGTTATTAAAATTATACATGTAGGATGTACCTTTGACCTTCTCCTTGGTAATTTTCTATACTTTCTATGTCTTAAAAATCAAAGGAAAAAGAGTCAAAGATGGATGAAGAAACTTCTGAGAATACATCCAAACATCTCTACTAGTAAAATCACAACAGTTGAAGAAAACAGAAAAGAGACAACTAAAATTGAGCTATTTGGGGCTCTTAGTTTAAGGAGTAGAATTTTTAAAGTCAAACCTGCTTTGCCAAATTTCCTATTCCTATTTGTTCTATAATTCAAGGCACCTCTTAAACCAGAATGTTCTTATCTACTGAAAAATCTATTTTTAATTCATTAAATGAAAAGAAACATTTTATATTACAGTGGTTCTTTGGGGATCAATTTTAGAAGGAAAGAATTTTTGATGACATAAGTACTTGATTATAATAAAATTCCCTTTTATCTTAAAATATGTAATGTTTATCTTTCCTTGGTTTGAGAACTTTGATGTGTATAGTTTTTGAATTCATTAGATATATTAATTCCAAGTAAGGATAATGACCCAAGTGGTATTTTTGATATAAAGAAGGCATGAAATCCCAGAAACTTCAACCTCTTAAGGCTATATTTAACAAGATGCCAAAAGTCCCTGGGAAGAAGATACTATGACTAGATGTCTCTAAAATTATGAGCCAGGCTCACATGTGTTTCAAAGTATCTTCCATTCTACATCTCAATAGAAATATATGAAAACTGCTAAATTAAAACAGCCACTTAAAGATTTTCTTATACGTGTGGTGTTTCATCTTTAAGCAGAACAGAACAGAAAATTCAAATGACATCTGCCTAGTTTGTCAGAGATCCTGCTTCAGCTTGTCAGCCTGCCCGCTTCAACTGCCCTAGCAGACGGTAAGAGTACGAGTATCACCCTTCGCTGGTCAGTTGGCATCTGTGGAACTTACCCTGACTTTATCTGAAAGTGTGTGTGCGTGTATGTGCGCACGTGTGTATGTGTATGAGAGAGAGAGAGATGGGGGAGAGAGGATGGAGAGGGAGAAGGAGGGAGAAAAGAGAGGAGGGAGAGGAAGAGACAGTATTAAATGTTTTACAGTATTAAATGTTGCCATTGATAAGATAAAAAGCAGTTTAGTAAAAAAAAACAGACATTGCTAATCACCATATCTGGCTCCACAAATACTTTGCTTATTTGCACAAAGAAAGAACTGGTGGTCCCTCGTTCAGACTCCTAATGACATTGATCAGGGAGGGAATGACTCATCTGAGAGGTACAGTTTCCTTTCTGTCTCCCAAACACACTGCAGGGGCCCCCTCGGTGCCTCCCAAATAATGAAAAACCACAGCTTTCCAGAGTGCACTCTCAGTACAAAGTATTCACAACACAAAAGGCTCTGAATTTCTTTTGTTTCCAAACCCACTGAAAAAAGGAAGGGCAAACATGTCAAGAGATTAAGTCCCCAAATTTACCACTGCAGAGTTACTATTACACTTGCTTCTAGCTTTAATATCTTCAGTTTGTAATAGGGAGAAAATTACCCAAGCAAACTATCCTTGCTCTCATCTCTTCTCTTTAAATTAACAGGAAATCGGAACTCTGACTCACTCTTTCCTACCCAACAACCCAGCAGCACTGTGTGATATGTGTATATTTGTGAACAAATATGTGCACATGTGTATGTGTACATAACATTTATATGTATATGTATGTGTGAATATCTATGCATATATTTGTTTTATATATGTGTCTGTGTATACATGTTTGTATATCTGCATATGTGTGGGTATGTGTGTGTTCAAAGAAAAAGAGTTGGTGCTGTGGTAGTATAAAGCTGCAAAAATCTTTTCTACTTTTCTTACATCATGAGACTCAAGCCCACGCCAGGGGCCTTCTTGATAGATACTAGTTATGGCTGTCCTTCCTATCACTGCAAAGCCTTGCTGGCAGGACATCTTTTACTTCACTCTGCTCACTGAAGTATTCTTAGCTAAGGGAAATGCGTTTATGTACTGGCAAAAGTAAAGGAGCCATACCTAACAAAGCTAAATGCCACAGAAATGAGAGTGACACTTGTATAATACTGCACAGTTTCCCGAGGTCCTTCCACATATATTAATTCATTTGCTTCTTAGAACAACTCTATTCCTATGTTGCAGAAACAATAACATCACTCTTTTAAAGAGAACACTGAAGCCTAGGGATAAGTGGCTTGCTCAATGACCTACAGCTAGTTAGGGACAGAGTACAAGCCAAATGACATTTCATCCCAGCATGACATTCAAACAACATTGAGACTCCCATTATGCCACAGGGACTACTGCAGTGAAGTGACTCAGCACCAAAAACCAGTGTCTCTCAAGTAGATGTGCTGTATGAATTTATTGAATGGACGGAGGCCTCATCAGTTAGTTTATTTAGATTTGGATTTTAAAGTAAAAATGGATACCATTGAAAACCCTATACTCTCTCAAATTGTAGAAGTAAGATGTGGTTCTAGCAGAGTTTGAGAAGTCTTCTGGCCATACAAGTTGACACACTGGCATAGCACAGTATGAGTCTGACTTGGGGACTTTAGGGAAATCAGTCACAATAGGATAGGGGAAAAAGTCCATCCTATATTGGCAAACAACCTCAGCATTCCAGTGCCTGTGGAAAGCAAAGGCTTATTTCTCATTTATACTGCATCGTCACCATTTGTTTGCCATGGTGCTGCTCTGTGTTATCATCCACGTTATCCAGGCTGGTAGGCAGTCATAATCAGGACTTTATGGGTCTGATGGAAGAGGATTAAAGATGAGATTAAACCATCAGCTGCTCCTAAAGTTTCTTCTTGGGAATGACATAGGGCATTTCCTTCACAGTTTTATTGCTCAGAGTAAGGCACATGCTATTCCAGCCACCAATACCTTGTGGGTGGTATAAACCTCACTCAGGAAGGAGCAGATAATATTTATGAAAATAAATAAATGTGGTCCATGGAATCATGGTTTTCCTTGCTTTCCCTCCTTTTGTCTTATTACTTGAATTTTCCTACATGCAACATTCTTAAGAACAGATGGAAAAAAGAAGAGACAACCATTTGTAATAGGTAGGGCTTTTTTTAGGCTCCATACTGATAACTTCCAAGTTGTGTTTGACTCTGAGACTGGAAGGAGGCCTCTCAGCACATGTTTTCCTGAGGGCTTGGACTGGAGGTTAACGCCCCTGCCTTGGGTACCAACCACAACTTTGCAGTCAGACAGAAACGAGCTGCCTGTGTCCACTATGCTTCCCTTGTTCTAGATTTCTTTAATTTGCTTCTGATTCCAGCTTAAAAAAGGGTAATATAGATGAGTCAAGGATTTTATGCAATTTATTCAAGGTTACAGAGGCAGCAAGTGTTAAGAGTTAACACTTGAACTTCAAGTGACCAAAGACAAAGGCCATGCTTTCTATCTTACACAACATTTTAATTTAAAAGGACAACAGAAAAGCTTTTCCTGATGAATAATGGTGACAGAAGGGAAAATCTGCATCTTCTTTGATCAGCATTTCTACCCATAGGCTGAAAAAAATTCTTGTCTCCAATCTAAAATATTACTCTTTCCTAATCCTCTAACAGTAGCAGAAATGAGAACACTTCCTTAGTACAATCAATGCATTCCTCTGGAGATGGATTTTAAATTATCTAAATAAGTAAGAAAAGAACATATTTCAGGGTACAGTACTTGAAACTAAAGGAAGCATAAATGGTAACTTATGACACACATATGGTCAGTCCCTAGAGCTTGCTGTAAGAGAAAAAATGTTGTCTAAAATCTACCCCACACTTCATGCCTCCCTCAGTTCTTTTTTTCTTCAACCCTCTAAGAAGACTACTTCATAACATGGGGTATTTACTAGCCTTAGTCTTTACCAGGGACTCAAATACAGTAAATGGATCAATAGCAATATGCTATCAGATATCTCCTATGTGGAAAAGGAAGAGTAGAAAGTTTCCTTGGCAATCAAACCTCAATATTAGATGTCCTCCAAGAAGTCCTCCTGAGCAGAGTGCTTGTGCCCATTGCTGATCCACAAAACACCAAACAAGGATGGGTGGAACAGCTCAGCAAGCAAAACTCATTTCTGAATCATCTATACTGCACCACCTTCAAAAGGAAACAAAGCTTAGAATTTTTCCAAATGGAAGTTTTAATCAGCTTGAGCAAGTCTTGACACATCCTTAGGTATGACCAACTGGTAAACTGCGCTCTTTGGCCAGTGCTGGACTCAAAGTGGATACCCACTTGAATAGAATAGCAGTAGTGGTAATAATAAGAGTAATAGGTAATAGTCATAATTTATAATGCTATGCATACATTAACAATTCTCAAAGCAACCCTATTATCTCTACTTTGAAGAAATAAATGGAGACACATGGATGTTAAATAGCATGTCAGGGCCATATAGCAGGCAAAAATACCAGTGTCATAGGTTGGAGATCTAAAGCCTGCTTTTATCAATACTCTACTACACTGTCTCTGAAAAGGATGTGGGATTGCCCTTCCTGAGAGAATGGAGTTAGGCCAATAGTTTGGAGTCAGTTTCTTACAAATTTGGAGTAGAAGTAAAAGGTGTGGAACACTGGTTAACACCAGGATCTGCCAATGGTATATGTAAATAATATATTTTAAACTGATTAATCTGACATACCTATGCACCTGTATTTTAAAGTAAATATAGATGCTGTTGTGATTACTTAAATGCAAATTCACAGCATTAAAATCATACTTAAGTCTGCAAACCTCTTGAGAGAAAAGATTATGTTTGCTAAGTGTCATGTCGGTCATATAACATGTACTTGGTACATATGTGTTAAATATAAATCTTTTGGTATAAATGTCATTCTTTAAAAAGGGATAATTGAAAATAAAATAATTTTCAGGATTATATTTAGTGTATTCGTTAGTAATTACTTTAGGGTAACTTATTTTAGGTTCCAAAGGAATTGCTAAAACTCAAAAGTTTAGAAACCACTAGCTAAGACACTGAATTGTTTGGGGAAAGTTGACTTTCTTAATCATTTACAGCTAGGTCAAATGACATCAAGCATATCTACTGGTTACATGGTCCCAGTACTGCATGTGAAATATATCTTTCAAGACAAAAATAGTTTTCTCTCTTTGTATAAAAATGATAGAGGTCATGATAAAATGTTAGCTACCCAGGAGCATTTAAGAAAATGCTAATTGGCTGCTGACCTTGGCTTTGTGGCCACTGTACATCTGTTTCTGTGCTAGAGCTTCCTTACGTGAAAAATGGACTTGCTAATCCAGATCTGGGTAGAAAATAAGTCATTTAGAATTACATAATGAGCCATGAATGGTGTGTGTGCCTTTGGAAGGAAACATGACTTTCTAGATATAGTTAACCAAATAAGCTCAGACAGTCCACAATATGTCAGCTTGGAGCAGATCCTAATGCAAACTCCTCAGCCTAACACTAACAAAGATTTTTCCTCTGCCTATTTCTATTTTCTTCCTAAGTGCAGTTACGTCAGATAAGAATGACTTCACTATGAACTTGACACTCTCTTAGTAAGTCAGAAAAGAACTCAGGGGGAAAAAAATCACATAATAACATCAGTAAATAGTCGGAAGAGGTCACATTTCAAGAATCTCCTCATCAAACCATAAGTCATTACCTGAGTCAGAATTAGTTAAAATACAGCAGTGTCTCCTTCTAATATATATCTGATCACCTTCAGCTCCTAGTCCCAGTGCTCTAGAAAAGAAGCAAATAGACTATTGGGTTTTTGGGAATTAAGGTTGAACTGGGGCTGCCTGTCATTGGCAAGGGTCTCCAGAAATAAGGAACTTGAACACTAAACTTGCCTTAGCGTTGTTGCAAATAATTTTCAGGTAAATTAGAGGAAATTAAATAGAAGCCACCTGCTTTGTTCCTTAGTTATTTGTTTTTTCTCATTCTTGAGTTAAGAAAGTGGATGCTAAGTGTTCTTACCACAAAAGTGAGAACCATATGAGGAAATGAATGTCAAATAATTAGACCTAGTTATTCCACAATCTATACATATTTTAAAATATTTTCTACATAATATATACATAAAAATTTATCTGCTGATTTAAAAATAGTAAAATAAAAAATTATGATTGACTATATAATCAAATAAATGTTAAGATATATATATTTACTTCTAATAATTATTTAGCAAATTTTTGTTGAAGATTTACCTTTTCTAAAAGAAACTGCTCATAAACATAAACTATGGGTAACACTGAGTCTACAGGGCTCAATTTTTTTCTTTAATTTTAAATGTTATACTTATGTCAAAGGAGCCCAGATGAATTCACAATAAGAATTCACAGTTACCACCTGTAATTTTCAGCAGTTGTTACTCTACTCTTTTTTTTCTAAGAGAAGAGTTTTTAATTTCAACTTTTCACTTTTAAATATGAGAAAGTCATATAATACACATATAAGAAATAAACCTACTTAGTATCAAATAAGTTATTTTTGAATTATGAAAGTGAAACAAATGTCAAAGGGATTTTAACTCCTTAACTTCCTCTAGAGATCACTGTAACACCCTCCTAAGGCAGAGAGAGACTCCTGCCAATAGGTCATATTGCTTATTCTAAAGACATAAGTAATAACTCTGTTCTTTGAGAGTCCCTGCTGGTTCCTTCTAAGATATTCTCCATTCATAGAACCAAGTACCTTCTTCCAGATGAACAAACTATCTCAAAATGCCAGCTATTTACTTGGTGGATACCTAACTCTACAGGGTACGTGAAGCATATTAATGTATAACATTAGGGCACAATTTGATAAACAGAATACAGTTCATGTACTTTTAAATATCATCTTTTTAAGAGATAGTTATTTTGTCTTGAAACATTTAATTTAAGATACAAGATATCAAGAGTTGTTGGACAAGTTCAGTCATCTCTTGGTCCCTTTCTTGGTGACTCTAAAACTGTAGAAGAAAGAAAAGAAGAGGGAGTCTACAGCAGCAGAACTGGAAGAAGTGAGAGACTCTACAAACATAGCGTCTTTATAAATGCAGCAATAACCAGAGTAGACATCCAACTTACTTGAGTATCACTCGATTCTCCTTGGTATTGTAAAGAAAAATGATTATTATTTTCTTCTTAGTTGAGATAATCTTTGTTAATCTAATTTTTTTGTTGCAAAGCATTTTGAAAATTTACTCAAAGACCTACAGCTTTGTTTACCATTAAATAAAACATTTGAAATCTGCTATTACTTCAGTATAGATGGGTGTCTCAAAGATGCAATATGGTGTTTGGATCTGAGTATCAGAATGACAGACACAAAAGCAAATTTCTTGAAAGTAATCATCAAACCAGGAGAATACAAATATAAAACTAGGCTAGCAACTCCTCCATTTCCTAATTTGTCTTCCTTACTTACCATGTTTCCCTCATTTTTCATATCCTTTATCAAAAACTTGCCCTCCTCTTTGGGTAGATTATCTACTTCCACCTATCATCTAACTTTTGCAGGAAGTATATAGAAGAATGAGTGAAGAAGAGGATCACCTGCATGACTAGTCAAATAATGCATTATGGGTAGAGTGGCATATATACCAGCCCCATCACCCTTACTTCCAACACTTTGCCATGCTCATGATAGCATACAGGGGGCACTTAAGATAATGAAGAATAAAGATTTGACAGGGTTGTGGCTCAGAAATATCTTTAGTATGACTGAGATGGAGGTTTTTGAAATCACAATGGATATATAGTAACCAAAAAACAAAGGGGGAATCAGTGGAAAGATCATGACTATGAAAGTTGTACATGGTATCTCACACCCTACATGATTCCTTGCTGAATATCCAGCCATACAAAGAGAAAAGAAAACCAAGCTCATTGACTTGTGTCACTTTGGTGCAATAACAAGTGGGTAAAAAAAGTAGACTTCCCCTTTCTCCTTTCCTATTGCCTGACCTCTTGTTTAAGTCTTTTGGGAAAGTTAAGGTCTTGTCTATAGCCCATAGATTTTTTTTTTTGCCTTGCTGTTAGAACTACAACCACATCATAAGTTCCAAAATGTTGTTCCATATTTGTCTGTATTCAGTTATTAATTCCTTAGAAAAATGGTAATCTATACCAAAGGTAAAATTATATCTACCAGTAACCTTGCTAGTCTCTATCAATGACTCCTCATTCTGGAATAATCTGAATTAATGTTCAAATATATGACTTACATTGAAGAGTTATCTAACAGTTGACATTTGGGTGTTACAGACCATTTCCACAGGTATGTCTCAAGCATGATAGCATTTCTTGATGTTGTCAGACTTAATTAAACTCATGTTAAATATTCATAAATCATTGCGCTGTCTCCTGGTCTCTTGATTAAATTTTTCCTTAACTGGTCTAAACAGTAGGATGTCTGTCAAGATCTTTTTAATCTACCCTTTATATGACACAGTGTTTCTCATAGTAAGATATTGCATATGGAATGTTTCTTTTGATCCTCCAGTCTCTTTCCTATAAATTACAAACATCCTCCTAATGTTGGCTGAAAAAAAACTTTTATTGGAAATAGAAGAAGCATTCTTAAACTAAAAATAATGTAAGATTTCTACATTGTTTATTCATCTGTAAAAGGATATTTTATTAAAATGATATCAGTTGGAAATTAAATTTAACCTCAGAACTGAGTAAGAATCTCAGATTTCAAGACTTGTGTATAAAACAGTGATCACCAGTTGATTAAAATCAATTATTTAATGGTTATTTTTTGTTCTCTAAAGGTTCCAGGCCAGACAATAGGATACCAACCATTATTCTTGTACAAAAAAAGCTAATAATCTATTGGGAAAAACAGATATTGGCAATTATGATACATAGTAAACAAAGACATGTGTGCAAGCACACCATGCTTTTGGATTTCAAAGGGAACAGAAGAAAATTTTGCCTGGAAGACCCAAGGGTAACAGAAGTTTGTAGATTATGTGAAATTTAACTAAGTCCTGAAGGCTACATAGGATTACTAGATAGGTAGAGAATAGTGGTGCAGAGAATATTCTAGATTGAAGCAAGGACTGGAGCAAAGGCCCTGATAACTGAAAGGATATGGAATATATAGAAAATGGCAGAGTTTGAGAATAATAAAAAAAAGTACTGTTGAGGACAAAGTTAAAAATAGAGTATGGATGCAGATTGTAGAAGACCTTAACAACCAGTCTGAGTTGGATAGCATTTCAACAGAGAGCTGTTCAAACTCTTTCAGTGGACAAGCTCTGTGATCAGATGTGGCTGGGGGCAGTGAGGAGAACACACTGGAAGGGGAGAAGACTTTTAAGATCTTTGCCAAAATAAGGAAAGCTTTGTGATATTGTGTTTCATTTTATGTTTTTTAAAAAATGGTTCTGAAATTAAAAAGATGTGTATGCAAATAAAAAAATTCAGACTGAGACTATGAGTATGTATTTTTCAATGTTCCTGATAATTAAAAGCTACATTATGGTCTGGTGGATAATCACAATCCTGGAAATTGGGTGTTTTGGCATTCCCATTGGGTCACAGGCCTATTTTATGAGGCTGATGCAAGAGAAGGGGATAGTTTGACACTGTGTTCAGGAGGAAAGTGACTTTTACCAGAATTACCTGTTAATCTTAAGTGGATACCAAGCTGGTAGATGACACCATGTTACTTTGGTAGCCCTTAATTTAGCCTTTATTTACCCATTAGATCTAAATTCTATCTCTTAATAGTGTAGAAGGGAGTCCTGGTTGGAATATGTTATTTTCATTGAAATCTTAAGCTACAATAATAAAAATTTATCATACTCATCAATCTGAAAAACAATATATGATGACAATAGTCATCTGTTAAGAGAACAGAGGCTGGTGGTGAAAAGTGTGAGCTCTAGAGTCTGCTGGATCCATCTATACACCTGCTTTTATTGTTTACTGGACTCAGCTTCCTTAACTGCAGAATGTGAATAATAATTCCTACTCATGAGATTGTATGAGTGTTACATAGGACAATGCTTATAAAATCCTTGGTACCTCAACACATTTAACGGATACTGCTGTTGTTATTCATCACATCGTTGCTTGCCACACAATACTCACACGTTCTTCTTACAGATAAACTTTTGCTTCTCGAGTTGCAAATATTTATACTAAAATTTTTACAGTTTTGCCCTCTAGTTCATTCATTTTATTCATGGACTCACTATATATTTAACACTAGACATTTCCATTTTATGTATGTATATACATATATGTATACATATACATAATACATACACACACACATACGATGTTTCTCTTTCCTTCCTAGGAACCCATGCTCAGCTCATGGGCTGTCTTAAGCTCCTTTGTAGGAAGATGTGGAAAGGTCACCATGCTTCGCAAAGAGACTCTATTTCATCATTTAGTTTATCTTTTGTTTTAGCTGAATTAAAGTGATGCCCATTTTTAATTTAGTCTTGGTTTTATGAATGGCCAAATTTATTTTCACTTACAGTGAAGGTCTACTTAATATCCTGTACACTGTCAGCTTCTTAGAAAAGGAAACCATGCTTTGTAATTGCATTGTTCACAGCACTGAGTATAGCCTTTGATAAATAGAAGCTGCTAAATGAATATTTTTGGTACATTGATTAAATTTCATATCTAAAGTCATTGTTCCCATTTTATATTACATCACTTCTTCACAAATAATTGGAGTTATGTAAGTAAAGACCTATAAAAGTACTTTTAATAAAAAGCTAAAGAATTCTAACTGTGCCTACTGGAAAAAATGATGGGAAAAATGTGTAGTTTTCTACCATAGATTGGCTAGAAGTTTTGCACTGAGACCAAAAGTCTGAATAAGCCTGTAAAGGAAAATGTAATGTGGGAGGTTGGTAACTATATGTGCTGCATTTGTGCTTTTTAATATAAAAGAAAAAAATCGTGTATCTCTTCCATTTACATCTTTGGCATTAAATAAAAATGTTTCCTTGTGTAGGGATGTGTTAGCAAGGATGTTTTCCATCATCTCCAGATGTGTGCCTGTGTTGCTACTCTTAATATTCAAGTTCATGTGTGTCCCACTAGAATATCTAGGAGAATTACATCATAGAGAGGAAAACTAGTGATACACACGGTTTAGGAAGACAAGGAGGTAGAAACTGGTGTTCTCTTATAAGACCAGTCCACATGAGTGATACTGTGGACTGTCAATTTTCCCATCTCTTCTTTTTAGGGATGTGACCCAAAGAAAAAAGAAAACCAAATATAATTAGAAAGGAGTAATTGGTTCTGGTGTTCTCTAACAAAGTATGATAGCAGTCTATAACAATTTATGACATATTTCAAAGTAATTATAAGAGTACCATGGTTCCCAACACATAGAAATGATTATGTTTGAGGTGATGGACATGCTAATTATCCTATTTTATTATAATATACTATATATACATGTAGTGAATTATTGTGCTTGCCCTGCCATTATGTACAAATGCTGTGTCAACTTTAAGCAAGTTAAAATTTTAAAAATAGGAAAAGGAAAACCATAATTGCCACATACTAGCAAAATTATGAATATCAGTGCAATTCTATTATGTGTCATTTAATTTTCACTTTAAGTTTAGAAGGTATTCATTGTTATTCTCACTTTACAGATGAGAAAAGCAAACCCAGGCAGAAAGTGATATGTCCAAGGTTACCTAGGTAGCAGGTGGAAGAGTTAGGTTTCAAATCCCTGCAATTTAGCTCCACAGTCCACAGATAAATCTATATACTGTAACTGCTTTTTTGCTTATCATAAATAATAATATTCATGATATTATTAATTGAAGAAATGTAATTTATGAAACATACCATGACAGAATAAATTCAATTTCAATCCTTAAAAACATACCTGTCACATCACTGTGACTTAAGAGACTAGCTACAGTTTTCAGGAAATCCAAACAAGCTATTGAATGCAACAAAGCACTTATTAAAGCCACAGAGTCTGAGAGGAGCACAGTATTACCCTCAGTGCCACAACCCATCCCACTTGCATAGGATGTAGTATCGTGTCATGACATGCAATTGGTTGAAATTCAAATGAGCTGTAACCTGATAGAGCACTTACTTCTTCATTGTTTCCTCGTATAGAAGTGTAGATGATGTATAGGTTCCTCAGTTCTGGCTTTGGCCTCACATATAGCTGATATTAACTCAGTCTTTACTTACTAACTAGCCAAACATTTCTTTTCATGACTACATTCCCTCCCAAAAAATTAACTCATCTCTAGAACAATGACTTTGTTGAAATTATTCTAGGAAGGTGTGTGTGGGGAGAATGATGGAAGGGGTGGATCTAATTAAGATACACCATAAGCACATATGTAAATGTCAGAATGAAACCCCCTGCTAATAAAATGCAAAAAAGACACCATCTGTTTCACTGTGTTTTCATTATATTAACTTTTTACAGTATTATTCTCTAGTCTCTCATTTTTTATGCCTATTCATTCTCAAACTTACCATCTCCTCATTGTTACCTTTATTTCTAACATTGTATATCTAACATTTATTCTTAATTGTTGTGAGCATAAACAATAGAAAATTACAGAAACACAGAGGATATAAGAATACTTTTGATAGCATTTTGATATATATTGGTGCATCTTCTATGAGTATGTACTTCTACATAATTGAGATTAAACTGAATATAAATGTTTCTATCCTGGTACTTACTCATTTAATTGAAATAGCATATCATAATTATTTACTAAATTGTTAAAAACTCAATGTAACAGGTTTTTGTGGGATTGGGGTTTGAACTCAGTGCTTCACACTTGCAAAATATGCACTCTAGCAATTGAGCCATGCTTCCAGCCCTATTAACATAATAGTTGAGTAATACTTAATTATGGTGCTTCTCCATAATTTACTTACTCATTCTTCTTTTGTTGAAGATGGGGTATTTTCAATTTTTCCTTATTATAAATATTACTGTGATGGCCATTTTGGACAGAAATAATTGCCCATAATTATGATTAGTTCCCTGGTAGAAATAATCTACATTTAGATGTACAAAAAAAATCAGTCAAAAGGTATGAAATTTTAAAAGGTTTTGATGTATATTAATCAGTTCATCAGAAGCCAGATTTTAGCCACTATAAATAACCCTAAGAATCAATGACAGTGGATCTCTACTGTTGTTTTACCACAATTTAACCTAATTGTGCAAATGCAAAAGATGAAAACTATCTTTGTTCTTATAACAATAGGAGAAAAGGTAATAACATACTTTTTATTGAGTTATCAAAGAGTCATGGACTCAAGAAAGTGTTGGAGAAATGAAATCTAGAGAAGAAAGAACCCTTCATGGTCTAGGAGAGGAGGTCTATATTAATTTCCATACATGAGGTCAACTATCTGATCTCAGTTTGAGAAGGCTGGAAAGCAAAAAGGGTTAGGACAAGAAATATTAAAAACAATGAATTTTTAAACCTAAAGTGATATGGCACAATAGAATAAAATCTTAGAAAATCCATAAATGCAAAAATAAATCATCCAACTTTATAATTTTCTTCTATCTAAAAAGTTTTGCAGAGAAGGCAACAGTGGAGGTACTAGAAGAGAGAAATGGTGGTTTTCATGGGGCTTAACTTTTAGAATCCTGGTCAGGCTGAATACAAAGGTTAATTAAACTTTTCCAAAATTGCAGCATAAGCTTCTCCTACTCAAATATTGCTGAGAATAAAGAGGTCAGTATCTTGACAATGGTGGTATAAGAGGTTGAACCTGTGTCAACCAGAGCTGAATTAAATCTATTAAAAGTATAGGTCAGTACCAGTGAAATAAGATCCTTTGTGGAATCTGAAAAGACATCCCTTACCCTAGCAGTCAGAGAGAAAAAAGAAATATATTCTCTAGGAAAATAAAATAAGGTCATTCTTCAGTTTCCACTGTTATTTAAAACATAATATCCACAATACAACTTTAAAAACTTGATAAATTTTAAGAAAAAGAAAATTTAACCTATTATCAAGAGAAAAAAACAAAAACAGACACAGAGATGATCCAGAGATTGTAATTATCAGATGAGAATTGTACACAATCATTATAGGTATGTTTACCAATTTAAGGGATAAAGGATATAATTTTTCAAGGGAGAAATAAACGTTTAAAAAGTGAGGATTCTAGAATAAAAAATGCAACATCGAAAATCAATATACTACGGCTGAGGATATAACTTTGTGGCAGAGTTCTTGCCTAGCCTGCACGAGGACTTTGTTTCAATTTATTAATTGAAAATATTAATTAAGTCTACTAGACATCTGCACTGAAAACTGTAAAACATTATGGAGAGAAATTCAATAAGATCTAAAGAAATGAAGATACAAACCATGTTTATGAATTGGAATATTAAATATTTTGTCTATTTCTCTCAAATTGCTGCATAATAAAAGTTTTTAAATGGGATTGGATTTATAGTTCTAGAAAAGATATAGTGGATAAACTTCTCTCTGTTCCTCCCACTAAGTACCACTAAAAACCTTGGATATTACATATAAGAAAAACAAATACTCTGAAAATCAGCAACAAGTCACCCTGGCCAGAAACTTCAAACTCTGAGTAAGCACATGGCAGTGAGTTCCCTGAGTTTTCTTTTTGCTTCAAATAGCTCTAACTGGAAGCATCAATGGATTCAATCAAAAAGGACCCAGGAAAAGCCTGCTCTTTCTAGGCAAAGGATCAAGAGACATGTAGATAGCAAGACATTAAACTTTTAGACAATAACTATCCTACTTTAGGCAAACACTACAAAGAAAACTGTGGCCCCAATTGTTCTCTCACTCAGCAAAAGTTGGGTAGGAGCCATCCTCACCTAGCTGTATGTAATTCGGTTCCAGGTGGGATCAGAAGTTAGAGTGGGGAGCCAGGACTTTCATTTCCATTAGGTAGTAACAAGACTGCCCCTACATGGCAGCATCAAGAAGGCAATGTGGAAGAAGTGATAAGGTATCATCCACCAACCCCCAGTACAAACAGAAGAAAAGTGTGGAGGTTTTGATCTTCCACCAAGGATAACAGTAATGAGACAGCAAGGGGGAAAAGTATAGTTAGAAAGAAAAATAATATACCACATATAGAAGCAAATGATCTGAATGATGATGGAGTTTTCATGAGAAATTATTAGACCAGAAGACATTTGAACAGGACTTCTTAAAGAATAAAAGGAAAGAACTTGTTAATCCAGAATTCTGTATCCAGTGAAAATATTCTTCAGGAATGTAGGGGATATCAAGATCTTCTCAAATGAAATAAAATTAACAGAATTTTTTAAGGAGAAAGCAAAGACTTATTAGGACACCATTAAAAGGAACGAGAATGGAGGGCTAACAAAATTAAGAGAATTTATAACTTGCAGACTTATGCTAATGTAATTGTTAAAGGAAATTATTGAATTAGAAAATAATAAAAGAAGGTATTTTTAGACAACATAAAAAAGAGTAATGAAAAGAGGAAAAAAAGGAGCAAATATAATAGTCTTTCATTATCCTCTTGAGTTTCTAAATTAGGCTTGGTGATTGAGACAATAATGGTAATATTGCTTGATAAGATTTTCAATGCACACAGAGATAATATTTAAGATCTCTGTATAATAAATGAGGCAAGTTAAAAACACTTAAAGACTTACCATTTAAACTAGTAAAATGTCAATACCAGTAGACTTTAATGTTATGTGTATGTAATGTAATACCTATCATATATATACACACACAAAGAGATAAAAATTACAGAAAAAATACCATAGGGAAATAAAACTGCAATTTAGAAAAAAATCAAGAAACTCACAGGAAGGCAGGAAAAAAGGAAGACTGAGTGGAACAAACAGAAAATCAAGACATATAACATAAGACTTATCAATAATTACTTTAAAGGTAAATGATTTAAATACTCCAAATAAAAGACAAAAATTAGTTCTAGAGTAAGGAAGTAAGGGTGAAATCCTACTACATGATTCATCTGAGAGACTCACCTTAAATATAATTATATAGTTAGGTTGAAAATAACTGACAGAAAAAGGCACATTAGCAAAAGGAAGCTGGGGCCTCTCTACTAATATCTTCTGATAGGATAGAATTCATAGCAAAGGAGAGTACCAAAAAGACACAGGGGTATTAAATAATATTAAGAGGGTAAAAACAGCTACAAAATGTTTGAAGCAAAAAAACATAAAACTGAAAGGAGAAATGGACAAATTCACAATTATAATTTGAGACTTCAACAAAATTGAAAGAACAATTAAACAGAAAATCACCTAGGACATAAAAAAATCATCATGAACCACTACCAGGCAATTGACTGATATTATGGAACATGCTATTTAACATTAGGATATGTACACATTCTCTCTGGTTACATATAGAACATTTACCTAGACAGAAAATACACCATATTATCAAACAAACCTTGACAAGTAAATGTATGATAGTAAACCATGCAAACTATGTTCCCCGACCACAACAGAATCAAAACAGAAACCAGTTACAGGAAAATTTCTAAACACAAGGAAACTAAACTGAATACTTCTAAATAATTCATTTGTCAAAGAAGAATTCTCAAGGAAAATTAAAAAATTGAAGCACACTAAAATCAAAGCACAGCATGTTAAAACTTGAGTAAGGCAGTTATTGCAGTGCTGTGAGAAACACTTATAGTAACACAGTCCTACATTAGAAAAGAGTACGTCTTATCATAATCTAAACTTTTACTTCAGGATGCTAGAAAAAAGAAGACCAAAATTAATCCAGAGCAAACAGAAGGAAATTATAAAGCTAACTGCAGTAATCAATCAAATAAAATAGAGAAACAGCAACAAACCAGAGGCTTAGTCCTTTGAAAAGACTGATAAAACTGACAAACCCATATGAAGACTAAAAGATCAATAAAAGGCACAGATTACTGATATCAAGAATATTACTCCAGACATTTTATACATCACAAGATAATCAAGGAATACTAATGGCCAACTCTACAAACAAATTCAATAGCCTAAATCTTCCTGTGAATCTACATTTATTTCAAAATAAATAATAAATAGGAATAACTTTTAAACACGTCATAAAAATCCATATTTAAATGGTCATTTGTACAAATGGATGCTCAATATCTAAGCATAAGGAAAATGTACATTAAAATCACTGGTTATCCAGATGATCCCAAGTAAGTTTGCTCCATCAACACTGAAATGAATTGAAATGTAAATATTTTTCTTTTTAATTGCTGCACTGGGTGGGGGTACCCTGTGGCATTTACAAAAGTTCTTATAATGTATCAAATAAATCATACTTGAATTCACCCCCTCCACTGCTCTCCCTTACCCCCTCCCCCCATTCCTGGAATAGTTTCAACAGGTACCATTTTCGTATTGACATACATATGTGCACATTTTTTGTGCAGTATTCACCCTCCTACCCGCTTTCCCTGCCACCTCTCCTCTCCCACTCCTACCATGCCTCCACCCTGCACCCCAGGAAGAACCGCTTCCCACCCTCCTGCTCTCTGATTTTGTACAAGATAAAAAAAAGAGAAAAAACGACACTTTTGCTTGTTTGAGATAAAGGTAGTGCTACACAGGGAGTTTTCTTGTGATATTTCCATGTATATGTTTATAACTCCAACTGACTCATTTCCTCTATTTTTCTTCATTCTGCCTTAGTTCATTTCTTATGGTGGTTTCAGTCAGTTTAAGAATTCTATATTCATTCTTGTATAGAGAATATATCAACCATATTAATCTTCTTAATTTCCTTCTTTTACCCTATTCTATCATATGTGACCTCCCCTTAGTGTGACCAGTTTTTCATAATATTGCGATAGCAAAGTAAATATTCTTCTAAACTTTTGTGGATCACTCATTTTGGAAGCATTGCTTTTGAGGAATTCGCTACCTCTCTGTTCAACTCCTCCTTGGTCTTTGATTTCCTAATTCCCCTTGGCTCTCATTTTTACATACAGTCTCTTGGATTGATGAATCACTGTGGATTTCTTCTTTACCTAGGCTTATAGCTTAATACTCTCCAAGAGATCTTAAAAATTATAAGCTTAGGCTCTGAGGAAGGAGTCCCTGCCCCAAGTCCTGCCTCAAGTTCCTGGAAATTACACAGAGAAGATACCCACCCTCTACTCCTCACGTCCCTCCCATTCTCCCTCAGGGCCAACACATTCAGTGCAATCAGGATCCATACTCAGCTGGTACCTACATGTGGAACACAAGGGACCTGCTGGCAGTTGGTCCTCAAATCAGAAGGAGGAAACAAAAGAATAAAGAAAATGAAAGTGGAAAGTATTGTGTGTTAGATCACAAATGCTAGACTAAGGTATTTGGGAATTTTCAAGGGTATGAGAGGCAATGAAATGGAGGACAGTACAAGCTTTTTGCTTGTGTATTTTTCAAAGAAGTGATGTGAATTGCCTTGTCTATTAGGAAAATAAATCCATGGACCATTTTCCTGAACTACCAGTAGCCAAATAACATTATTACTTTGTAATCATGTAAAAGCATAACCAAATATTTTCTGAATTTGATTCAAATTGTTTCCCTAGAGAGATAATCATTCCAATCCAGAAGTCCTATGTCATAAGAACTTTCAGTCTGAACACTTATATTTCTGGAAATGCTAAATAGCTTGTAGATCCTTTATGATTATCAATTTGAGAGAGTTGTAAATGATAATAAAAAGAGTGGCGAGACTGTAACAGGGAAGGCCAAGTTGGTTCATGGTGGCTGAATTAAAACCAGGAGCACTGACTCTCCCTACACTTTCCAATGTTTATGTAAAGCTGAATTAAGTAGTCTCAGCTTAGGTGGCAAATTTTTGCTTCTAACATCTTTTGTGAAGCAGAATTTAAAATATCCTCACTGTATCATATCATTTTAAAGCAAATTATGGTAAAAGTAATATGAAGGTAGAAAGATCAATTTTTATGTATTTTCTCTTGCATTTGCCATATTACAGAAGAAGTATATTAACAGTTGAGATATATACATGGAAAGCATTTCTCAGGTTCAGATAAATAAATTCTTTTCTCTATTTGAACATGGCTTTGAATATTTCTAGCATTACTATGTTACTAATGTCACTACAATTCCCTAAGCATAATTTATACAACTTGCAATGTGCAAAGGTTGACTGGTTTCTGGTAATAGAGGAATTTATGGTTCTGCTAGACCAGAGTTTTCAACCTCAGCACTACTGAAATCTTCAGCCAAATAATTCTTTGTTCTGACATTCTGCCCTGTTCGTTGTAGGATACTTGGAAGCATCTTGGGCCTCTAGACTTAACATGGCACTATCACACCTCCATCCCAATTATAACAACCAAACTCTCCAGGCATTCCCAAATGTCCCCCATGGGACAAAATTTTATCTGGTTGAGAACCTGTGTGCTTCACCAATATACCTGAAAGGAAGTTAAGGTCTCAACAGTAACTGAGGAGGAGAGAATTGTGTCAGCAGGAAAATTGACCTGAACAACTGACCTCTTTTTTTTTTTAATTTTATTCATATGTGCATACAATGTTTGGGTCATTTCTCTCCCCTTCCCCCTGCTACCTCCCTTACCTCCACCTTACCCCAGGCAACCCGGCAGAAACTATTCTGCCCTTATCTCTAATTTTGTTGAAGAGAGAGTATAAACAATAATAGGAAGGATCAAGGGTTTTTGCTGGTTGAGATAAGGAAAGCTATACAGGGAGTTGACTTGAACTGCTTTCCAGTGCATGTGTGTTACCTTCTAAGTTAATTCTTCTCGAACTAACCTTTTCTCTAATTCCTGGTCTCCTTCTCCTATTGGCATCAGTTGCTTTAAAGTATCTGCTTTAGTTTATCTGTGTTCAGGGCAACAAATGCTATCTAGTTTTTTGGGTGTCTTACCTATCCTCATACCTTCCTTGTGTGCTCTTGCTTTATCATGTAATCAAAGTCCAATCCCCTTGTGTTTGCCCTTGATCTAACGTCCACATATGAGGGAGAACATATGATTTTTGGTCTTTTGCCCAGGCTAACCTCACTCAGAATGACGTTCTCCAATTCCATTATTTACTTGCGAATGATAACATTTTGTTCTTCATGGCTGCATAAAATTCCACTGTGTATAAATACCACATTTTCTTTTTTTTATTGTTTTATTATTCATATGTGCATACAAGGCTTGCGTCATTTCTTCCCCCTGACCCCACCCCCTCTCTTACCACCCAATCTGCCCCCTCCCTCTCCACCCCACCCCCTCAATACCCGGCAGAAACTATTTAGCCCTTATCTCTAATTTTGTTGTAGAGAGAGTATAAGCAATAATAGAAAGGAACAAGGGTTTTTGCTGGTTGAGATAAGGATAGCTATACAGGGAGTTGACTCACATTAATTTCCTGTGCGTGTGAGTTACCTTCTAGGTTAATTCTTTTTGATCTAACCTTTTCTCTACTTCCTGGTCCCCTTTCCCTGTTGGCCTCAGTTGCTTTTAAAGTATCTGCTTTAGTTTCTCTGAGTTAAGGGCAACAAATGCTAGTTAATTTTTTAGGTGTCTTACCTATCCTCACGCCACCTTGGGTGCTCTCCCTTTTATCATGTGCTCAAAGTCCAATCCCCTTGTTGTGTTTGCCCTTGATCTAATGTCCACATATGAGGGAGAACATACGATTTTTGGTCTTTTGGGCCAGGCTAACCTCACTCAGAATGTTGTTCTCCAATTCCATCCATTTACCAGCGAATGATAACATTTCGTTCTTCTTCATGGCTGCATAAAATTCCATTGTGTATAGATACCACATTTTCTTAATCCATTCATCAGTGCTGGGGCATCTTGGCTGTTTCCATAACTTGGCTATTGTGAATAGTGCCGCAATAAACATGGGTGTGCAGGTGCCTCTGGAGTAACCTGTGTCTTTTGGGTATATCCCCAGGAGTGGTATTGCTGGATCAAATGGTAGATCAATGTTTAGCTTTTAAAGTAGTCTCCAAATTTTTTTCCAGAGTGGTGGTACTAGTTTACATTTCCACCAACAGTGTAAGAGAGTTCCTTTTCCCCCGCATCCTCGCCAACACCTGTTGTTGGTGGTGTTGCTAATGATGGCTATTTTAACAGGGGTGAGGTGGAATCTTTGTGTGGTTTTAATTTGCATTTCCTTTATTGCTAGGGATGGTGAGCATTTTTTTCATGTGTTTTTTGCCCATTTGAATTTCTTCTTTTGAGAAAGCTCTGTTCAGTTCACTTGCCCATTTCTTTCTTGATTCATTAATTTTGGGATAATTTAGTTTTTTGAGTTCCCTATATATTCTGCTTATTAGTCCTTTGTCTGATGTGTAGCTGGTTAATATTTTCTCCCACTCTGTGTGTGGTCTCTTCAGTTTGGAGACCATTTCTTTTGTTGAGCATAAGCTTTTTAGTTTTATGAGGTCCCATTTATCTATGCTATCTCTTAGTTGCAGAGCTGCTGGGGTTCCATTGAGAAAGTTCTTGCCTATACCTATTAATTCCAGAGTATTTCCTACACTTTTCTGTACCAACTTTAGAGTTTGGGGTCTGATATTAAGGTTCTTGATCCATTTTGAGTTAATATTGGTATAGGGTGATAAACATGAATCTAGTTTCAGTTTTTTGCAGACTGCTAACCAGTTTTCCCAGCAGTTTTTGTTGAAGAGGCTGCTATTTCTCCATCATATATTTTTAGCACCCTTGTCAAAGACAAGTTGGTTATAGTTGTGTGGCTTCATATCTGGGTCCTCTATTCTGTTCCACTGGTTTTCATGTCTGTTTTTGTGCCAGTACCATACTGTTTTTATTGCTATTGCTTTCTAATATAGTTTGAAGTCTGGTATCCTGATACCTCAAGTGTAGTTCTTTTTACTGAGTATTGCCTTGGCTATTCGTGGCCTCTTGTGTTTCCATACAAATTTAACGGTAGATTATTCAATCTCTTTGATGAATGTCATTGGGATTTTGATGGGAATTGCATTAAACATGTAGATTACTTTTGGGAGTATAGATATTTTTACAGTTTTTTTTACCTATTTGTATTCCTTTTATTCCTTCTTCTTACCTAATTGCTCTGGCTAGGAATTCCAGTACTATGTTGAATAGGAGTGGAGATAGTGGGCATCCTTGTCTGGCTCCTGATATTAGAGGGAATGGTTTCAGTTTTTCACCATTAATTATAATGCTGGCTGTAGGTTGTCATATATAGGATTTATGATGTTGAGGTACTTTCCTTCTAATCCTAGTTTTATTACAGCTGTTATCATGAAATGTTGTTGGATCTTATCAAAGGCTTTTTCTGCATCTATTGAGATGATCAAGTGGTTTTTGTCTTTGCTTCTGTTAATGTGGTTTATTACATTTATTGATATTCGTATGTTGAACCACCCCTGCATTCCTGGGATGAAGCCTACTTGGTTGTAGTGAATGATCTTTTTGATGTGTTGTTGAATTCAATTTGCCATTATTTTTTTGAGGATTTTTGCACCAATGTTCATTAAGGAGATTGGCCTATAGTTCTCCTTTTTGGAGGTGTCTTTGCCTGGTTTTGCAATAAGTGTAATACTGGCCTCATAAAATGTGTAAGGCAGTTTTCCTTCCCTTTCTATTTTGTGGAACAGTTTAAGGAGGGTTGGTATCAGTTCTTCTTTAAAAGTCTGAGAGAATTCAGCAGAGAAACCATCAGGTCCTGGACTTTTCTTTTTAGGGAGACTCTTGATTGCTGCTTCAATTACATTTTGGTTATAGATCAATTCAGGTGATTAATATCCTCTTGGTTCAGTTTTGGATGATCATATGTATCTAGAACTCTGTCCATTTCTTTAAGATTTTTGAATTTATTTGAATACAGGTTCTTGAAGGAGTCTTTGATGATTTCCTAGACTTCCATGATGTTTGTTATCATCTCCCCTATTGCATTCCTGATTCTACTAATTTGGGTTTTTTCTCTGCTCATTCTAGTCAGGTTTGCCAGGGGTGTGTTGATGTCATTTATTTTTTCAAAGAACCAACTTTTTGTTTCTTTAATTCTTTGTATTTTTTTTGTTTCTATTTCATTGATTTCAGCTCTTATTTTTATTATTTCTCTCCTTCTATTTGTTTTGGGATTTGCTTGTTCTTGGTTTTCTAGGAGTTTGAGATATATCATTAGGTCACTATTTGGGATCTTTCAGTCTTTTTAATATATGCACTCATGGCTATAAAGTTTCCTCTCGGGACTGCCTTTGCTGCGTCCCATAGGTTCTGGTAGGTTGTGTTTTCATTTTCATTGACTTCCAGGAACTTTTTATTTCCTCTTTTATTTCATGAGTGACCCATTGTTCATTAAGCAATGAATTATTCAGGTTCCAGCTATTTGCATGTTTTTTGTCTTTACATTTATTGTTGAGTTCTAGTTTTATTGCATTGTGATCAGATAGAATGCATGGTATAATTTCTATTTTCTTATATTTGCTGAGGCTTGTTTTGTCCCCTAGGATATGATTTATTTTGGAAAAGGTTCCATGGGCTGCTGAGAAGAATGTATATTGTGTAGAAGTTGGATGAAATGTTCTGTAGACATCAACTAGGTCCATTTGATCTATGGTATATTTTAGATCTAGGATTTCTTAATTGATTTCTCATTTGGATGACCTATCTATTGATGATAATGGGGTGTTAAAGTCTCCCAGAATCACTATGTTGGAGTAAATATATGCTTTTAGGTCCTTCATATGTTTAATGAAATTGGGTGCATTGACATTGGGTGCATATAGGTTGATTATTGTTATTTCCTTTTGGTCTATTTCCCCTTTTATTAGAATGGAATGTCCTTTTTTATCTCATTTGATCAATGTAGGTTTGAAGTCTACTTTGTCAGAGATAAGTATTGCTACTCCTGCCTGTTTTGGGGGGCCATTGGTTTGGTAAATCTTCTTCCAGCTTTTCATCATAAGCCTATGCTTATTTCTGTCAGTGAGATGGGTCTCCTGTAAGCAACAAATTGTTGGATCTTCCTTTTTAATCCAGTTCATCAAATTTTGCCTTTTGATAGGGAAATTAAGTCCATTAACCTTAAATGTTAGTACTGATAGGTATGTGGTGATTCCTGTCATTTAGTTGTGTTAGTTATTTGAAGATTTGATTGTGTGTATTTAATTGAGGTTATTCTCTACTTTCTTGTTTTTTCTTTTCCTGTAGTTTGGTACTGCCTGCCCTTTCATGGTTATGTTGGGTTTCACTTTCTGTGTGCAGAATCCCTTGAAGAATCTTTTGTAGTGGTGGCTTTGTGGTCACATATTCTTTTAGTTTCTGCTTATCATGGAAGACTTTTATTGCTCCATCTATTTTGAATGATAGTTTTGCTGGGTAGAGTATCCTAGGGTTGAAGTTATTTTCATTCAGTGCCCAGAAGATCTCACCCAAAGCTCTTCTTGCTTTTAATGTTTCTGTTGAGAAGTCTGCTGTGATTTTGATGGGTTTACCTTTGTATGTTATTTTTTTTCCCTCTTATAGACTTCAATATTCTTTCTCGAGTCTCTGTACTTGTTGTTTTAATGATAATATGCCTTGAGTAGTTCTATTTTGGTCTGGTCTGTTTGGTGTTCTGGATGCCTCTTCCATGTGTATGGGAATAGATTTCTCTAGATTTTGGAAATGTTCTGTTATTATTTTGTTGAATATATTACACATTCCCTTTGCTTGCACCTCTTTTCCTTCTTCAATGCCCATGATTCTCAGGTTTGGTCTTTTGATGGAGTCGGTGAGTTCTTGCATTTTCTTTTCACAGGTCTTGAGTTGTTTAACTAATAGTTCTTCGGTTTTTCCTTTAATTACCATTTTATCTTTGAGTTCTGAGATTCTGTCTTCTATTTGTTCTATTCTGCTGGCTGGCCTTCCATTTTGTATTCCATTTCTGTTTCATTCTTTTTTCTGAGGTTTTCCATATCCTGAGTCGCTTCCTTTTTAATGTTGTCTATTTTCGTCCTCAGTTCATTTATCTGTTTGTTAATTGTGTTCTCTGTTTCACTTTGGTGTTTATACAGTGATTCTATGGTTTCTTTTATTTCTTCTTGTGCTTTCTCAAATTCTCTATTTTTGTTGTCTTAGAATTTCTTGAGTATCTCCTGTACATTTTGGTTGACTATATCCATTATCATCTCTATAAAATTCTCATTGATTATGGAGGATTTCATCTTTCAGATTATTCTTTGGGCTTCATTAGGTTCTTTGGCATAGTTTATCTTCATTTTGTTGGAGTCTGGATCTGAGTATCTGTTTTCTTCATTTCCCTCTGGTTCCTGTAGTAATTTTTTGCTGTGGGGAAACTGGTTTCCCTGTTTTTTCTATCTTCCTGTCATTGCCCTTGGTATTGTTATTGTCCCTGTACTGTGTGCAATTAAGTATTTTCTATCTTGTAATAATAACAATGGTGATATTTAGAATGTAGGGGTGAGAGGAGAGGGAGAGCAAAGAAGGTAAAGAAAAAGGAAACAACAAATAAACAAACAAGTAAAAACAAACAAACAAACAAAAAGTGTCAAAGATATAAACAGGGAGAGATAGTGTACTAATCAACAGTAAGCTAAACAGGCATTAGAGAGACAGAGAGAGGATTAAAAAATAACAATAATAATAAAAAATCTCCAAGTTCAAATGCAATGAAGTTTCAGTCTTAACAATTTTGGTGTTAGTCTGTCAGCCTCCAGTACTGGAGATGGTGTCTTAGAAGTAGTTCTGTCATTGTCTCATCAAGGGCGAAAAAAACCAAAGAAACCCAAAACACCACAAAGTGTCCCAAGTTTGAATACAATACAGTTTCAGTAAGTTTTTCAGCATGCAGGTGTAGTTTGGTTGTTGTCTCATCAAAGGAAGAGAGAAAAAAAAAAAAGAATCTGGAGACAGCTTTGAATGTCTATCTGAGGCTGTGGCTCACCTGCCTGCTGCTGTCAGCCAGCTGTTGCTGCAGGCTCTATTTATGCGAATCTCAGGAGTAGTTTAACACTCACCTAGCCCTGCAAGCTTTGTTTATTTAGAGTTCTCCTATGCAGGACTGCCACTGTTACAAGCTTTCCCCTTTCCAAGCACACTGGGGGAGGTGACACTACTCCTGCTTTCTCACACTGATGTGTTTATTTACAGTTCACATGGGAAGTGGCCCTTTCCCCTTCTCCTGTGGAGTTTTCCTCCCACCGCCACTTTTACAAGCTTTCCCATTCCTCGTTGCTGGGCGTGTGCCACTGCTCCTGCCTTCTCTGGCTGGCTTGTTAATTTATAGTTCTGTGAGGGATTTCCCCTCCCCCACTTTTCCACACTCAGGGTGCCCTGACCTCTTTGCTACATGTCTTTTTTATTGTTGTTTACTATTCAGGGTTTTTTTTCCCTTTTTTCCCTGGGTGGGGGTCAGTCTGTCCAGGGGGCTATGCTGATGTGGCCCAGGGTTATCTGTGGGAGTACCACGTGCCGCTTAGATCACCTAGTTGTCTATGTCTTCCCAAGCAGTCTGGGAGCTGGCATCTGGTGGCATGGGAGCCCTCCTGGTTTCTCCATTTAATGTGGAGTGGGGATGCTATGTGTGGGCTGGTTGTGTGGAGGAGTCAAAGTTTTGCCTCTTCTTGGTGGTTTTTCCTGTAAGGTGTATCTCTAGCATCTCTCCAAGATTTTATTTTAGGAAGCACACTTTCTGCTTCCTCCCTCCAGTCACCATCTTGGAATCTCAAGAACTGGCTTCTTGAAAACAGGGATCTTTCTGACTTCTACATTCTTTGGCAAGTACCTTATACCACCTGTATGTAAATGGAAAAATGAGACCCATTGAAACTATTCCAGAAATCTGGGGAGAGGGGATAAAGAAGAATGATGGAGGGGGGTGAATTCAACAATGATACGCTGTAAGAACTTTTGTAAATGTCACAATGTATCCCCAGTACAACAATAATAAAAAATAACTAAAAAGAACTGCCTTATACCAGTGCTTGGTAGCATATAATTGTTTAGTAAATAACTATTGAATAAGCTGGAGGCGTGGCTCAAGTGATAGAATGCCTGCTTAGCAAGCAAGAAGCCCCCAGTTCAAACCCCATACCACAAAAAAACAGAGTTTAAGAAAATCTGTTGAATGAATGAATATCCCTCTGAGAGAAGAAGTTGGAGAAGAGACTCACACAGAAATACAAAGCTGTCACTGCTCAAGAATTGATGTCAAATTTCCTGGCATATAGTTAGAAGAAAACTAAGAACAGAGACAATCTAATTAGAGTTTAGATTGATGAAGACATCATCAGGTGAAGTTTCCAGGTAGAGTTTAAGTAACCTAACTATTTAAAGTTGGATATATGTTCATCAGGCTGCAGACATCTAAAGATTACTGTGAACACAGTATGTGGCTAGTTATTCATACTTGAAAGGCTCTGGTACTGTAGTCAGACATTGACTGCAGAATAAGGTTGGGGGTAACAGGGACAATCTAATGAGGTTCATTTGCTAGAAAGACTCTGCTATGGATTGTCCTCATAGCCATTAATATTTAATAATAAACTAGGGGAGATGACATGTCTGAAACATAAGGAGAGTGTTTTTTTAAAACAACTACCTTTTGAAAAAGTTGAATTCTGCCTTGAGACACATCTGTGAATTCACATTTATTTCTAGACACGGGAACCTCCTATAATACTTTCCTTTAAGAAGAAAAATAATTTGTTACTTTTTAAATATGAATTACTTGTAGCTTGGAAATTATTTGCAATCACAAAGTCCTCAGTTAATCACATACATTTTCTTTAGGAGAAGGCCCTTCTAATGACTTATAATCAATGTTATTAGTTCAGAAATGATCTAATACAAGATTCAATTATTAAAAATCATAATATTATACTCTTGTAAGTCACTACACTGAATCAGCTTAACTATGTGAAATATTCAGACTCAAATCTAGCATAAGGGACACAGTTAATCAAAGTTCATTAGTTTATCCAGCTAATATTTACTGGTGGCCCAGTCTGCACTAGGCACTTTTATAGATGCTGGCAATGCATTAGTGAAGTGAATGAAGAGGACAATGAATCTTGTCCTGCTTATATTGTAATGGGGGAAGCAAACCAACACCAATGATCAAAATAAGTAATTTATATCTAGGCTAGGGAATGAGGAGTGTAGGGGAAAGGAAAAGCCAAGCAGGAGAAAAGATGAAAAGCTCACTCTGTGTGGGATGGGAGGAAAGACCTAAAGGAGAAGTGTGTATTTGAGTAAAGGTGCAGCAACAAAGCGATTCTTCATTTGATTCTTTAGGCATCAAGCATTCCAGGACGTAGGAAACATCAGTGACATTTGCTAGGATTAGTGTGCAACCTGGAATGCTTGAAGTACAGCAAGGAGGCCAGAGCGGCTAGAGCAGAGTCAGGAAGGTGAAAGAAGTTGGTGATGAAGTCATATAGGTATGGAGCAGGTGGAGGTAAATCATTTAGGGCCTTCGTGGACATCGAAATTCCTTTGAATTTTTCTCAGCCAAAATGTGGGTATCATTGATTAGTTTTGGGCAGAGTATAATGCAATTTAAATTGAGAAAAAATTACTTGAATTCTACTGGGGAAAGGCAGGATTTAGGGGATGAATACCGAAGCAAAAAAGGCTTTTCAGTGATCTAGTTGAGAGATGATGGCTGAGTGTGAAAGAGAGAGAGAGTGAGTGTGTGTGTGTGTGTGTGTGTGTGTGTATGTGTGTAAAATGGAATTTATGTTTTTCTTTTGGGGGAATAGAGAAAATGAAGTCCATGCTTGGAAGTAGTGGTTCCCTAGAGAAGGGATTCTTGGTTCTGAATGCTATTTGAGTGTGGTGAATAGGTCTTTTTCAGGGAGTGGGAAGTCCTGAGACTGGCTTGGGCCATGAATCACACATCATATTTATTATGCATTGATGCTTCTGTTTCAAGTTAGGAAGAGTAAAACATAAATAAAACGAATGAACAAATGATGTATCATGTTTCCTATGTTGTAGATTCTATTTTAAACTTCCTGTTTATTTTCCATAGTCCTGTGAGGGGAGTACTATGAATACACCCATTTTACAGATGAGGAAAGAAAATGGAGGCACAAATGGGTTGAGTGTCTTATTCATAATTACACAGTTAGTAAAGGGTGTGCTGGTATCTCAGGATGAACTCAAACTTGTGATTTTCATGCCTCTGCCTCTTAAGTACTGGGAATCTAGTCATGTGCCACCATGACCAGCTGACATTATTTAAGTGCAAACAATCAATAATTGTTTAGCTTTCAAAAGCCTCCTTTATTTGGCAAAGAACAGAACAAAACCACATCATAAAGTCCTATGTAATAATTCAACTAAATAAATGAAGAAAGTAAGATGGATTTCTCTAGGAGGGGAGAAGTTCCCACAACCTTGTATGTGAGACTGAGCAGAGAAGTCCTTGAATCTACAAGGCAGAGGAGACGTCTGGACATTGTCTGAAGCAGAAGTGAGGAGGCATTGCAGTCAGGTGAGAGCAGAATTTGCTCTTAGGATGGGACTCGTCATCAAGTGGCAATTCACAGGCTATGCCTGATAGCACCACATTATCACAGAAGCCGCTGTTGCCAAAGTATGAAATCACTTTATGTAGAATTTTTACTTTCATTTAGTTAGCTCCTACTCTCTTCCAGGCACTTTGCTAGGTGTTAGGGATTTTTTTTAATGGCCATATTTGAAACCCTATCTCCAGAGGCCTCAGAGAATATTTTCTTATATTCCTGTATACACTGAAATTTGAAAATGAACATTTTTGAAAGGTGTGGGTTTCATTGAGCTTACTTTTCCTTCTCTATCACCCAATATAGCATGAAAGAGCAGTAGGGTTTTGACTGATAACGTAAGCTGTAATATTCTTTGATAGATAATATGGCTATGTGGGGTCCATGTTTTGGGACAACATTCCCAAACATCCTTGAGGCTCTGACAAGACACAATAGTAGCCAAAATGCTTAGCTCACTACAGGATATGACCCTCATTGCTCAGTTCCTGTCTGACCCATTTCCACTAAGATTCTCCCAGCTGACCTTCTGGTGCCCACAATAATTAACAAAGATTGAGAGGAATGGTTTCTGTCGGAAGAGCTTATGGAAATCTCTTAATATATGCAGAGCAGAGTTAGTGAAAATGTACCAGAACTTTGAATGCATACAGATTTATGTTAAGGGCTTGGTTTCATTTAATAAGTGGTTTTCTTCTGATTTTCTTTACTATACTTGAAGTTTGCCAAATTCTGAGTGGTCTAGGTCTTAATTGATTATTTGGTTCAGGTTCAAATTCAGCTCACACTTAAAATTCATCTATTGTAATCTAAGCACTTTTGCATGCATTCGCAATAGTTCAGCCTACCCATACTTTATTTGCAATGACAACTAAATTTTATATGTTTAACTCCACTTTTTTAATGCACATACTATTAGAGATAAAATCAAGACACCATCTCATCCCAGTACCTCTAGCCAGATGAACTTTGCCTATCCTTATCTCACTAGCAAGTGCATTTCCAAAGTCTACACTTCTCTGAAGTTCAAGGTGACATTGGATAAAGCACTGCTGAGGTTACTACTATATTGCAGGCCGCTTAACCAGATGACTAATAATTAAAAGTACGCCAGTAACAGTAGCAAGTGATAGAGAAGACCTATGTATTTTCTCTCAGCTTCTCTCTATATAGGAGAGGCACACAAGCACAATATTTCTTAAGTCTGTTTGATAACTATTCTTAATGTTGATAACTTAAGAATTTCAAGAATTTATTAGACAACCAATAACTTGACTGGAATTGCCTACGAAATGCTACAGGCAAAGTCTTTGGAAGAAATGTTTCTTTCTCCTTTGCAAGTTTGACACTCTTCATCCACTTAGTACTTCAGTGCAGAGTATTTATCATTAATGCTTTACTTTCATAATGAAAAAATTAAGGCCTCTGGGGGTTTGTTGAAGATTATAGTTCTCTGTAGGGTCAGATGACGGATTGTAAGTTTGAGCTCTTAACTCTCAGTTCTGGGCAAAGGTTGCAGAGGTTATATTTGCCTTTAAAATCAGGGAAACTTCTGCCACGACCTCTCAAATAACCAGTTTCAGCTACCAAAGACACTGCTGGGAATTTCTCCCCTCATCCAAATTTATTCTCCCAGAGTGTTAAAGAAATAATTTCCCATGAACTTGAAGAATATCTTCTCAGCTAAAAGGAAAACTATGTTTTTTCTGCACTTTATGTTAATTCAATATACTTGTAGAATCAAGGTCAGAATTAATGAAATGTTAAATATGCTCGTCCCATTTTGAGAAATTGTGTGCTCACTGTCAAATAAATTCCTAATTAGTGAACTTCTAGTTATTGTTGCAAGTGTAATGAGATGTCAAGAATGGATGAATGAACCTCCTTAAAATATCACCAACACTTCTAGAGCTGGAAGGAAACTTGGTGAAAATCCAGACACAAAAGCATCCAATGGACTACACATGGCTGAGAAAACACTCACTGAATTGAAGTTATGTCAACTGAAATCATCCAAATGAAAAGCGAAAGAGTGAAAGGGAAAACAAGTAAACAACTGGAGCACATAAGAACTGTGGGAATGTGAAATAGTTTAATATATAGATATTTAGAGTCCCACAGATACAAGAACAATGGGGGGGGTCAAATAATTCTTGAAGAAATATTAGCTGAGAATGTTTTTTAAAAATGAAGGAAATCAAATGACATAGCTAAAAAAGTGCAGAGAATCCTAAGCATGATAAATATGAAAAGCAAAAATAAATTTAAAATAGAAAGCAAAAACATAAAAGGAACACATTTAGATAAATCATAGCCAATTTGTTGAAAACTAAAACTAAAGAGAAAATACTTTAAAAAGAAGAAAAAGAAGTATTGAGTGTAGAGAAATAAAGATGAGAATAATACAAGAGGTAATATAACCCAGGATCCTCCAGACACATGAAAGTGTACTATAAGAACACTATACATAATTTTATAGCAATAAGTACAGAAACTTAGAAGAAATGAACAAATTCCCTAGAACACAAGATTTGCAACCTTTTCTAGGAATCTGAATGTGAGGAACCCTTTCCAACATATATTATTAGTCCAGAATTACATTGCTACCAAACCTAGACAAAGGCATTTTTAAAAGAGAAAACTACAGACCTGTATCCTTCTTAAATATTGACACAAAAATCATTAACAAAATATTATCAAATTAAATATGAAAAAAATGATATTTCATCATGATCAAGTGGAGTTTATCCCAGAGATGCAAATTAACTTAATGTTAAAAATTAATTTGCATGTTTCATATATTAATAAGACTAAAAATAAACATTCTCAACAGATAAAGTAAAACATACATAAAATTCATGACTAATAAAAACAAAAATGCTCAGTAAACTAGAAATAGAAGGAAAGGTCTCCACATCATAAAAGGCATTTTGAGAAACCTACAGTTAATCATAAAAAACTGAATAGATTCCTTGATATAATAAAAGCAAAGATGTTCCCTTTTGTCAGTTCCAATGCACTGGGTATTCTATCTAATACAATAAGGAAAGAAACTGAATAAAAGCATACAGTCCAGAAACAGATATATAAACGGTCTCTGTAGAGAATATGATAGTTTACCTAGAAAACTCCCCCAGTATACATACAAATAAAAAGGCACAACAGTAAATGATTTGAAGATTTCAGGACTTAAATTCAATTCACAAACCTCATGGTATTTCTAAGGACTAGCAAACAGGAAGAAATTGAAATCTTAAAAATTATCTCTTTTTCATAGCATGTAAAACCATAAAATACTTAGGAATAAATCTAACAAAAGATACCTGAGATTCCTATGTTGACAAGGAGTAAAAGAAATGGTATACAAATGGAGAGGTTTTTTTATGGTGAAAGGAGTAAAAGAAATGGTATAAAAATGGAGAGGTTTTTTTATGAATCAGAAGAGTTAATACTGTCAATGTATCAGCTTTCCTTAAATTGATCCCCAGCATCAACACAATCGCAATCAAAATCCCTGTAGGAATTTCTTACAGAGGTCTGATTAAGAGATTTATTGCAAAGCTATAATAAATAAACAGTGTGGGAATGGTACAAAAACAGACAAACAGAACTGAATAGAGTCCAGAAATAAGCCAACTCTCACATGGTCAAATGATTTTTGACAAATGTTCCAAGACAATTCAATGGGGAAAGGGATAATTTTCCCAAACGAACTGTACTGATACAAAAAGATATCCATAAAATACAAACATCAGCTCTTACCTCAAACAAACACAAAATTAACCCAAATTATAAATCTGAATATAGGGTGAAAAACCATAAAAATTCCCAAAGAAAACAGGAAAAATTGTGATTTTGAGCTTAGCTATCATTTCTTTAACATTATGTAAAAAATACAAATTTTAAAACAATATGTTGTTAAATTAGATATTGCCAATTTTCTTTAAAATACACTTGTTTTTTGGAAGACAATGTTAAGAGGACAAAAAGGCAAGACATACACTGGGAAAAGTATTTGCAAAACAAAAATGGTTCCAATTAAAAAATAACATTGAATATTAGAAATGCACAACTTAGAGCTCTTATATGGTATTAATAAACGTTGACAGTATCCACTAAAGTGGAAAGTATGCCGGCTCTATTTCCCAGTGATTCCATTCCCATAAAGGTGTGCATATGTCACTAAAATATGTACATATGTTAATTAAATACTATAAAGTGGTGCTTACAGCAGCACTCTTAACAACAGTAATATTAGAAGAACCTGAGTATAAGTGCAAATGCACAATAGAATAGCCTGCAATAGACTGTATAGCAGTGGAAATGAATGAATTATTTGTATATGGATAGACAATTCCACTAATGTACATTGAGCAAGGGAAGACAGACATAACTGCACATGCTACATGATTCCATTTATATCAAGTACAAGGCAGGGCAAAATAACCCATTGTGATAGAAGACATGATGGTGTTTGCTTTTCTGGGGGGAGAATCATGACCGAGCAAGGGCACACCAGGGTTGCCTGAGTGCAGCCAGTATTCCATTTTTTATGTTAGTGGGTGGCCGTTACAGGGATGGGTTCACTTTTTAAACATTCATCAAGCTGGACATTTCCTTTGTGTGCACTTTTTAATGTACAGAGCCTGTCTGGCAAAGCCTGACCTTCTCCTAGAGGATGGCAGGAGAGCCAGAGGAAAGGAGGTGGCATAGACATCTACCTGCTGTTTCTAGCTCATTATGAGAGACTCTGTACCATCAATTTAGTTCTACCATAGCTCATCCTTTGAATAGTTTTCAGAATTTCTTTTCCCAGTAGTCTAAGTGTGTGCTAGTCTGAAGTTTTATTTTTGCTAATACACATTTCTTTACTTCCAAAACATAATGAGTAAGGAGGATGGGGAAAAAAACAGGAGCTGTTTCTGAGTTTGATCCTCAATGATGTTAGCGGTTCCCAGTTCCATTCTTACACTCATCATCCTATGTGGAGAATCTCTTCTGAGAGCTATCAAGTTCTGTCTACCATGGAGAGCTCTTGACAGGGTACTCCAAAAATCCAACTTTACTTTCCTCCTCCCTTCCCCTCCCACTCAAAGTTTCTTCAAGAAACTCTCTTATTCTTCTCTGCTATCTGCTTTATTCTCCTAAAGGTATTTCATTTCTTCTTTGTGCTGAATCATCCTCATCAGGAATCAAAAATTAATAGTGATTCTTTTTTTAAAACCAGTTTGTGGAGATGTGATTGACATACACGAAGCTATACATATTTAATATATACCTGTGAAAGTACATAGTACACCATGAACATATCCATTCCTTCCAGAAGTTTCTCCACATCATCTTTATTCATTATTATTTTTTGTAAAAAAATACAACATAAGAGCTACCCTCCCAGCAAAGTTTTAACTAGACACATGGTACTGCATGGTAGGTCTCTAGGACTTAGTATAGCTGAAACTTCACTCCCACTCACCATTACCTGTTTCCCTCTTTCCCATGGACCACGCGATCACCATTCTATTCTCTGCTTCTCAGAATTTGATTTAGATCCTATATAAGTGGCACCAAGGTACTACTTAATTCTTCTTAAATATAGATAATTTATTAAAGTTCCTAAATAATTACATTTTTTTCCTGAGGGGGAAAATGGATTTTGTCTTGTTTCCTTTTTCAGAAAACAGGATGGGAAGACAGCAAACGTGTGGTTTTGTGTTGTTGAAATATATGATGTGAGGCATTTTACTACCTTCTGTTTACATGGCTGTAAACCAGTTCAATAATAATATTTCTTTCAGCCTTAGAAGGGCAAAGCTCATTAATAAATAAATATTCCTATATCCTACAACTTACTATATACTGCTTGGATAAGCCTGAGGTATAAGATGCTTTCTTTTCTCTTTCCTTTTCCCCTCCCCTTCTTTCCTTTTCTTCCTACTTCCTCATTTCCATTTTTCTTTCTTCCTCTTACTTTCTTTCCTTCTTCTCTACTATCCAAGTAAACCAATGTCTAACTTAGACTCACATGCATTTCTTAGGAAGCCAAGAATTAAACGGACAAAAAATGAATTTGAGCAACAGCCACATTTACATGCAATTTATTTCATATTGAGTTGAGATCGAAGGTCCTGGAATAAAAATGTGAAGAATTTGCTCTTTTCACATTTGGATTGAAGAAGGGGAAATTCAATTACGTTAAAGAATCCATTAGCTTATGAGTGGTTTTATCAGTGTTCCAGAAAAAGTTTGGCTCCAATGTTTTGGTGGGCAACTTCTCAGTTTAGAAGAGACCAAAGGTAGGACAGATGTGACGTGCAGAATTTTCATTGTAAGTTAGAAGGGATCGCCATTGGAGAGCTCACATCTGAGAGCTGGATAGAAGAACATTTGGCTATAAATTCTCTGAGCTGAGCAATAAGCTTTTATAATTCTTTGCTTAGAGGTGGGTGAGTGAATGAATTCCTTAAGAACTCGTGCAAGTTACATGCTTTGCCAATAAGGAGTTGATTGACAAGTGTGGCCTATTTATTGAATCTATAAATGCCTGGCTCTAATTTATAGCTTAAAATTCAGTATTTGCATCATAAACCTAAAAGAGAAAATTCTTAAGTGACATATTACTGAAGGTTCAAATAATATTCTTTTTTTTAAATGCTGTCCTTAATCCTCTGGGGAAATGCAGCCTCATTCTAGTTTTACTTCTACCTTGTTACCCTATTTCATTTTCAGTTTGTTATCTTTCTCCACAGAATAAGTCCATCCTGCTTTGGGAGCAGGAGCTCAACTTATCTTACATGTCTACAACTTCCAACAGGATCTAGAACACACAAGTTGTTCAATATTCAACTCAATATCTAACATGCTGACTAATTACCAAACCTATTCATAGATGGTACCCATAATGGTGTATTTTTAAATCCTCTATCTGTAAAGAAAGAGGTGGTCACATGCTAACCTTGTTAAATTTGTGAGTGGATAAGTGGTTAAATGAATGAGTACAAATTCATAATCAATCTGAAAATCCAGCTGTGGGATGAGAATAAGATAATGAGTCAGAGGTTTGAGTTTCCATTAAATGACAGTGACACATTTCAGGAGTACTTTCATTTTTTTTACCTGAAATGTATACTTTGGATACCTAAGGTTCTAAACCAAAGAAGGAAAATACATCAAAGTTCCTGGTTCCCTTCTAATTATCCATACCAACTGGAGGCTCCTTAGTTCAACTGTATCTTCTCTGACTAAATGTATACCAAATAACCCTGTTCCCACACGTTTTTAGGTTGCTTACTGCTATACAATCCATCTCTTCTCAAATGGTCTGAACACTTGATGCTCATTTATTTTAATCAACATCTTAGTCACCACAAACCATTATTGTCCACCTCGATGAGGCATATGGGCACTTTGATGGGCCCATGATTCACACTATGGTAGCCAAAAGATATCAAAGAGTCAGGGACAGAATCTATGAACATGCTGCTTACACAGCATAAGGGACTTTGCAGATGTGAATAAGTTAAGCATTTTAAGATTGGAAGGTTATCCTGGTTATCCTATATGAAAGAGGCAAGAGAGTCAGGCAGGTTTGAAGTGATGTATGATTGAGGGTCAAGCTGCAAAAGGCAAGGAAGCAGTTCTACTTCACAGCCTTTCGAAAGAGCTAGTCCTACCGGCATCTTTCTGTCAGACTGGTAAAACCCATTTCAGACTCCGACCTTCTGTGCTATGTGATGCTGAATCTGTGTATCTAACACATTTGTGACAAGGTGTCTCAGTAGCAATGGGAAACTAATTCAAGAACATAATGTGAAGTCCAACCTCAAAGAGCTTACACAACACTTGATCTTTTTTTTAGATATGAATTTTCACATACAGTTATCCAGTCCTGAATGTCCCTGCACACTCCCTTTGCATTTTCTTTGACATTCATCACAACCTTTACATCCCACCAGACTTTACCCTCCATTCCCAACTAATTTCTGTTTCTTACAAATAACTAGCTAGTGTAATGACCTCCTGATGGTTTTCTCTACTCCTGATTCTTACATCCTCCACAGACCAACTATGTTAATTTTCTTAACGAGTCACTTGATCACAGAGTTAGAATCTCAGAATGTTGTGGGCAAAGTAGTCAATCTATCCTAACAATTATCCAATGAACCAATAACTCTGCTTAGGAACTGTCATTTTCTCTACATTTCTGCCAAACACAGCTTATCCTCCCTAGGCTGACAAATAATACACCTTTTTTTAATGCTATGTTTTAGCATACTGCTGATCTCCAGAAAAATGAACTAAATTGTCTGGCATACTCCATGTCTTCCCCTTTCTTCACCTTTTCTATTCCACTTCTGTTCCTAAAATGTGTTTCTTACAATGTTATCAGAATTTTGTCTTCCCACAAAGCACAGTTCAAAAACTATATCCTACAGAGTGAGCCTGTAGTGCACTAACTAGAATCTCTCTCTCTCTCTCTCCCTTCCTCCCTCCCTACTTCCTTTGACCTCTTTGAACTCTTATTTATCCATTCTTTCAATCCATGTATATTTACAAAACACATCTATGTGCCACTTACCTTGCTGGTGATAGAAGGATAAGTCAAAAGGGATAACGTCTCTTTTGTGTGACTTACAATTCAGTGAGGGAAGCAGATATTAGAAACACATAATTAGTCATGAAAATAAAACTGCTCAAGGGAAACAGAACACAGCATTTCTAATTAACCATCTCAGGGAGGCGAGGGAAGAACTTCCTGTCTTATCTGAGAACTTGGTGTTGATGAAGGGTTAGGTAGAGGATGAGAACAGAGTAGCAAGATAGAATAGGTTACTCTATGCAAGAGGTAACATCTTTACAGCCTATACAAAGGTTCAGTAGCACAATCATTGGAGCACTTGGAAGAATGGAAGAAAGCTGGTGTGGCTTACAACAGAGTAAAGAACAGCCTGAAAGTAGAGAAACAGCAAAAATAAAATTTTCAGGGTGCCTCAGGCCATGTTATAGGTTTTTAAATTTATCATAAGAACAACAATTGAGATATTTTAAGCAGAAAGATAGAATAATAAATTTTTAATTCACAGACATCATTGAGTGCAGAGTAGAAAATAATTATAGCTAACAATGACAAAAGAAGATGCAACCCATCCATGGAAGTAGTATTGGCACAAGTTGGTGGTAACTGGGACTCATGTGCTGATTGTGATGGTGGAAATGTAGAGAAATAAAATTGGGAGCTCATTGAGAGTTAACGGCAGGTGGACACAATGGACTGGATATGGGGACTAAGGCATAGAGAGAAGAAAGGTACCCACTAGATTATGGCCTTGAACAATGGAAAGCAGGTGGTAAAATCATTCACTCTAGGAGAACCAGGTCCTAAGATACTAATCAATGCAGCTGTTTATTCATTTGGTGTCCCTCCTAGTCAAACCTTTTGTTATCATTTGGTTTACGTGCCATCTCTACCTTCTAGTGTACACTGCATAGCACTTAACTGCCTATCTCACCCATGATAGATACCCATAAAATACTGACTGAAAAACACTGTCACTGCCTTGCCACACTTGCAAACATAGTCACCTATGCTCACCTGCTAGGTTTGGGCTATAAACAATAGAATAGAAGTTGGTAGGACCATTCACTGAGAGAATCAGGGTTACAGAAACTCACAAATAGTATAAGTGCAAGAAACATATTCACTGGAATCTTCAATTCTTGTGCAAGATTAAAATATAAAATTGTAAGCATCTATCTCAAATAATTATAGCAGAGACTCTGTTTATAACACCTTTGGGTTATAATCATTGATAGTTTTTATTTAAAGAGGGCATCTTGGACTGTCAGGCTTTGCTATAAAACCCTAGAGCTGAGGGCTGGTAATGAATAGAGTATGTGGCTTCTAGTACTTTTGTGCTAGGCCAAACATTTTCTGGAAGTGTACCTCCTAACTGATTTTTTCCACCATTGCTATGAAAGCATGTCATGGTATTTTGGTGATGCCTTGTCAGTCTCCCTGGGTTTACTCTTCATGCACTAAAATGAATGAGGCAACTTGAATAAGGAAAGTGATCCTTGGATAAATAGTTGGCTTTGCCACTACTGAGTTATATAAATTGTACCAATCTACTTAACCTTTCTTTGTGTATGATTGGAGATTATTCCCAACTTCAAAACAAATCCTATAAGTGGGGACTCAAGTATCTTTAGCTCACTTAATTCCATGCTGCTTCACATAGCTTCTTCCTTGGGCCGCTGATACCAGGTTTCTCAAATGGCATTCTTTTATTGTACATGCAGAGTACAGCCTTCTGCAAGGGAGGCAGAGGGTAGACCCTTCCTTCTGGCCGAGCTCAGGACAGTGGCAGTTTGGGGTGTCTTTGTTGACTATTGGACAAGAAGAAGTCCCAAGTGTGAGTTTCTCAGAGCCAGAAGCAGAAGACTGTCCCATTCTTTGCTGCTTGATAGGTCTTACCAAACAAATTTTTCAAATTTTCATCTGAGATAACACAGAGTTGAAATAAGAATCTGGCCTTGGAGTCAGACTGCTGCCTTTTAGTTCTGACTGTCATATTTTAACCGTGTGATGATAGATATGCTGCTTTATCATTTTTGTGCGTTAGCTATTTCATGTATAAATTGAAGATGGTATCAATAGCACCTAATCCAGAGCTATTGCAAGGATTAAAGTGAATAAGTACTATGAATCTTCTGTCAGTAGTGGTTGTAGGAGTAAGAGGAGGAGCAAAAAAGAAAAGAATGAGCAGAAGGAGAACTGAAGGCTCAATAGTTTTACTTGTCTGCAGTACAAGCACATGGCATTCAAAATCCAAGCTGACTGAACCAGGAGGAGCTCATTCTCTGTGCCTTCCAACCAACTATCCTGATTCCTCTTCTATAATCAGAATCTGACATGCACTTCCTCTTTTCTTTGCTCTTGTTTTCCTCAGTCAGAATGCCCTGTTTTTCCTTCTCTATATCTTTCAAGTTTAAGCTAAATGGCACCTTGTGAAGCCTTTTCCAGTCACCCAGTCAGATTTAAATTCTGCTTCCCTCCTATTATTTTTCTCACACAGCACTTCTTTTCATTCTGTTTCATGTTAGAGTTAGTAACTTGCACTTCACGCTCCTCAGCTAAAGGAAAAGAACTTTGAAGGCATAAATCACCACCTCTGTCCTCCTGGGGCTTGTAATTCCCCCCCACCCCCGCCGCCCACATCTGCTGTGTTAATCGGACCCATCAGCACAAGGTAAGCACCTGCCAGGGAAGCAAACACCCATTGTCCTCCCTGCTCTTCAGCCACAGCTGGTTTCTTCAGAACATTCCTGCTTACATCATATACCTGAAGGTCACCTGGAAATGCACAGAGGGCAATGACTATAGCCAACTATATTGCTTTGAATAAAATTAATAAAAAGGAGGCAATTGCTGCTGCTACATTGTAGATCATTGATTGGGACAGGAATACTCTTTTCAAAAGTCCATAATATGTCAGCCTTAATATTAAGCAAAACCAAACATAAAAACGACAAGCACAACTGCCCAGTGACTCCAGGTTTGAAAACTAGTGATGGCAGAAAGAAGGGAAGAGGAAGTGTAGGAAATGGAACAGTAACTGAAGCCTGAAAGTGAATCCAGGAATCATGAAGTCAATCATTGAAACTTGGGCTTTGCAACATTTTCTCCATGCACACTCTAAACAAATATAGATCTCATTTCTATCAGTTAAGTTTTTTTTATATTACATGATCAACTGGAAAACTGAAATCCAACCAAACCTTAATTTGTATACTTTTCTCTAAGGAGGACTTACTGGCATTTTAGAAGATTTTAAGATTCTAACTTTTTCTTTTTTTCATCTGATTTGAACTTCTTTGATTATTTAATACTCAACATTTCTCATTTCTCACTCATAAATTACTTGTGTTTAGTTTCTTGGCCATCCCTCAATAGTCTTTGCAGTCATATTAACTTCTAAATTACTGAAATAAAATAGGATTTCTTATATTGAATAAAGGGAGGTTTTCCTTTTACCCATTTATGTAATTGATTTGCTTATTTTTTTAAATAGTTGAGGTTAAGCAAGTAATTGAGAAATAGATGTATATACTATGCTTGAAAGCAATGTGTTAGAGTTCTTTAAATGAAATTGAGAGATCAGAATAATTTTCAAAGGGCATTATTTCCATATGAGTTAGTCATATGCTCAAACTGTTTTGTTCCAATTAATGTCAATTATATAATTTCCATGCTCACAAGGAAGAAGTTCTGAATTGAGAGCTATGTCCAGTCTATAGCCCATGAAGGAAGAGTTGGTTTATAAAGGGAAGGAGAGAACTGAGACTTCTCATCTCTTGCTCTGTCATTAGTAGAGGGAAAATGATCTGATTTTACCTATGGATGTGATGAACAGGGGTAGGGAGGAGTCAGCTGTCTTTTCCTTACCTCTGTGCTCTGTCAGAAGGAAGTCCTCCTGAGTAAGGCAGTAGGGACTTCTGCATCTGGGAAAAGAATACCTTTTGCTTTGCCCTTTTTAGGTCAATTTTGCTTCATATAATTCTATTTAACATAGATGTCTTTACAGGTGTGGTGGTGCAAACCTGTAATACCAGCACTTGTGAGACATAGGATTATAGGTTTGAGGCTGACCTGAGTTACACTGTGAGACACTGTCTCATAAAAGGAGACAGATGTCTAGTTATTTAAGCTTTTTATTCTCAAAAACTGGTAATCCTTGGGCCAGGAGTGATGGGTCACCCTGTAATCCCAGTTCCTCAAGAGGTAGAGATCAGGAGAATCACACTTTGAAACCAGTCAGAGCAAAAAGTCAGCTAGGCCACATCTCAACACACAAGCTGGACATGGTGACACATGCCTCTGATCCCAACTCTGAGGGAGGCTGCACATAGTAGGATCACTACCTGAAAAATAACTAAAGCAAAAAAGGGCTGGGATGTAGCTCAAGTGATAGAGTATTGCCTAGAAAGCATGAAGCCCTAAATTCAAATTCTAATATTACCAAAAGAAAAAGGTAATCCTGGTATAAAATTATCTTCCTCAAATTTACAGGGCAATGCTTTTCAATGTGTGCTCTCTGAGCACTCTAGCAAACAAGATAATCATCCTTAAGGTGACTTTTGCTTTAGTTTGAAAATGCTTTCTTCAAGTCTATCAGAGGTCAAGGACCTACAAAGTACCAATTTCAACTTTAGTAGGGTAATTTTCAAGACCTACTTCACCCACGTTTGCTCATGGGCTGCTATAGATGCTTGCAATATTAACTGAAATTAGTGTTTCTGTTTTCTGTATCCCTGCCACACATACTTATGTACATGCTTGTGTTACTATAAGTTAAATGGTTTCTGACCCAGGTCCAAATTATTAATTCCAACTGCTTCAAAGACTTTTCAATATTTCAACTAAAATATTTTAAAAACTCCTTCTATGGACCTTATAATATGTTAGGTGCTACTAAAATGTTCCAAAATCTTATAATCTAGTTGAGGGGAATATACATATATATTTAGGTTTTAAATGCTAAATGAATATATTGCCATACACTAATACCTTCGTGTTTTTAAAGAACTTTCTTATATGTTACCTACATTTACTCTCAAGCAAAGGCTGCTGGGAAGTTGAAGTTATCAATATCCCCATTTTAGGAATGAGGAGGTGGTATAGGGAGGTAATAATTATCTTGTGACTAAATGATTCTTATGTGACATGGTCAGAAACAGAAGAGATGTCGTGAATCTGATCCACTGTTCTAGAATTGCCTCAGGTATCCTCTGAAGGACTAGGTAGAGGCAAATGCTCACATTATAATAAAGACATTCTGGGTCACAGGACTTGGAACCCCACCATTCTCTTGGGAGAGGAAGGTAGAGTGGAGAATCTTAAAGTGAATGGGGCATGAGGCCAAGTAGAGAGAATAGCTGAGTGGGAATGGGGCCATCTCAAGAACAAACAATGCTGAGTACACATGGGAAAGGTACCAGCTGGAAAAGTGAAAGGCAAAAATGGATAGCCACTGCCAAGTTGGGATGTGATTGAAGTAGGGTGAATCTGGAATTGAAAAGTGAAACTTTCTTCCAGGAAGATTTCACCTCTTTGTCCTACCAATAATAAGACGCAAGGGGAACCGGGGTGTTAATTAGATGACAAAGTGCATGTATATCCATCCAAACCTTGGGAAGACAGATTTAAGGATAGAGAAAACAATTCTTCCTAAATTAAGTCAACTGAAAGCCTACCAAAATTCCAGCAGATAGTGAGAAGTCTAATATTATAAATTATACAAAAAGGAACCAGAACAGAAAGAAAAAAATTGAAAAGAATAAAGTTAGAGGACTTTGCTTTCAATTTCACAATTCACTAAAAAGCTACAGTAATTAAAACAGTATTGTGCTGGCATAAAGACATATATAAATCAACAGAACAAAATTCAGAATCTGGAAATAAATGCTTATATTTCGAGTCAATTGGTTTTTGGCAAAAGTGCTAAAACAAATTGTTGGGAGAATGAGTTATCTCTTCAACAAATGTGCTGAAAGAATTAAATATCCACATGCCAAAAGATTAATGCAGACCCTTACTTCCCACCATGCAAAACTTATCCAAAGGAAATCATAAACCTACATAGAGTAAATAAATCTACAAAAATTTTTGAGAGGAGGAGAAAAGTTTACAATCTTGAAATACCAAATGCTTGAACCTTCAAAGGAAAATAAAATGGTAAACTCATGTTTTGGGTTATATCTGAGCCATTCAGTAAGATCCAACAAAGGGTATGCACTCGGTGAACTGAAACCTCCTTTTGTCGGTAAATTTAAAGCTCATCTTCTACTCTGCTCTGAGCCAGTAAGCGGTAATAGTAACGTTGCTGTCATGCAGTCATTTCTGGGTACCATGACAGATGTCTGCAAAACAGTGGCTTAAATAACATAAATTTATGTATTTTTGATATTTTTTATTATTGTGCTGGGTGGGGGTGTATTGTGGCATTTACAAAAGTTCTATTATCTCACAGTTCTAAAAGTCAGAAATCCAAAGATTAGTCCCATTGAACTAACATCACAGTGTTGCTAGAGCAGGTTCTTTCTAGGGAGTCTAAGGGAGAATATATTTCCATGCATTTTCCAGCTTCTGGAAACCACTTATATTGTTTGGTCCATGCAAGTATCCAGTATATCAGTTCTTCTAGATGATTTAACAAATCTAAGTGTGATAACATTTTGATACTTACAATTCAATCCTAACAAGATTACCCATTTTAAAGGAAGAGTGTGTGTGTGTGTGTGTGTGTGTGTGTGTGTGTGCGCACACACTCATGGGTAAACTGCCACAGTTGAAAGCTGATTCTGCACTTTTACTTTGATACTAAGAGACTAAAAATACCACAAAATGAAAATTACAGATACAGGGATCATGATGTGAACAGACTATTACATTCCCAGTTTTGAGAAAGGGGTGTATTTTTGGGTAATTGTAGGACACCAGCTGGTAGAATGTTTACAGTGACGTTATATATTTTTTGTTGTTGTTTTTCTTAAACATCTGGTCTTTTCTAGTAGATTTTAGTGTCAGAGAATTTAAATTTTCTCCTGTGTTCTCAAAATAATCACTCATGTCATTCTCTCACATTTTTCCTTGCTAAATTTAAGATTATTTTAAATTCCAGGGCTAGATTTTCAGACTCTCCCTAACCTAATAGTGTAAGAAAGTTTTCATTACATTTCTCCCAGGTAAACAGTCTCACAGCATCTTAACAAATGAACAGAATCCACTTTGGAAAAGTCATAAATCTGGTACTTTAAGAAGTTTGATATCTTAAACATCTGTCTCCTTTCTCTATACTTAGGGGTCATTATTATTCCTCAAGGAAAAATAAATTCATCTATTCATTTTTATTTATACCCTGCTTTGTTCTAAAATAGCGTTAAGAAAGCTGTTTTGTTTGTTTATTTGAAAATATGTGTCTGGAGCAACTTAATTTGATATAAAAATTTCAGTGACATCTTTAAAGGTCTCCCTGAAATCCTCTGACTTAACGGTGAGAAAAGCTTCCAGGATTCGTTAGAGCCACATTTGCACTCAGGTGTCTAAGATCCATTCCAGATGCTGGATTGGAGTTGGCAAGCCAGCAACAGCTAATACTGTAGAGTGCTGGTCTGGACACCTGCCTGGGACAGTGTGGACTCCCTCCACTGTCCCTGACATCTGGTAAATGTCCAGATGAGTCCCAGCTTGCTCCGTGTCAAGGGAGGGCCTCTGGGTGAGGTGGGCAGTTGTACCCACTGGGATCAAACCTCAGTTCAAGGTGAACTACTTTTCCAGTATGGTTTGGGCTAGTCTGATGAAGCCTTATGCTGTAGGAACCATGGTTATCCCCTCTTTACACATGAGGACTCAGACAAAAAAAGAAAATAATTTCTCTATTCTTTCAATTCCTTGACACCTTTTCTGTCTCTACTTTATGGTATTGTTTTAAAGTATGGATTTGGGGGTTCTGTATGTTGGGTTTGAATGCTAGGTTGAGTATTTACTAGCTGAGTAAACTTGAGAAAATTACTTAATTTCCCTGTGCCTCAGTTTCCCCATCTGTAAAATAAAGATATTGGCACTGACTTGATTAGAGGACTGTCACAAGATGACTTGAAAAAGAGTACGTGGATTACTTGGAAGGATGCCTGGTACATAGTAAAGATGAACTAAATCTCAGTTCTTTTTATGATTTTTACCTTTCTTTGTGTGGTAGTACTGTATGTGTAAACTTTTCCAGGTAGAATGTAACTCCCTGAAGAAGTCAACACAGAGCAGTCCCTCAAAATTTACTTGCTTATGATTTACTATTTCATACACATCTGAAACACAGTTTTATATCCACATTAGTTAAATACTGTGGTACCATCTAGACTAAGTAGGAAGACTGTGCCGTGTACCAACAACTGATGAGAACATCTTTTGTGAGAAGAAGGCACCATTTCTCTGCTGATATGCTCTTACTGGCTCCTGCCATTGCTTGTGATACTTCACTGCATAATGAGCTCTCACTAATTACACCCAAAGAACATTTTTTTTCTTAGTTGCTTTTTCATTAATTTATGCAGAACTCCTTTTTCAAAATCTGTCCTAAGCAAAAGAAAATAAGCTTTGGCAAAAACTGCAAAGTAATTAAGCCCTTGTTGAAATAGCCTGGTGCTTGAGGTAGAATACTAGGAAAATATGAAGATGCACAGATTGCCACATTTGTATAATACATATCCAAAGAAGCCATGCAAATTAACTCATCGGTTCATTAAGTAATTGGAAATTGTTTTCTAGGGTCAACAAAAAATATAAAAAGTGTTTTGCACGTTCAAAAGAAATTAAAGCCAGGAAAAAAGTCACTCAGATGATTAGTTCAGTATATGAGACCTTTTGGACCATCTCATGGCCTTTGCAAACTGGAATGGGATCAAGTGAGGTAATCCATTTGTTGGTACTTTGCAAATGTTGCAGCCTTCATGGCAAAGCATTATTATTATTACTAAAAGGAATCAGCCCTTAAATCCTAATAGTGGATAAAAGAAACTTAGAGGCATGTCATTTAAATTAGTCATCAAGATTTACTAAATAACTTATAATAAATTTTTGTCACCTCTGAGTCTGACCAACTGTGCCTATTATAATTGCAATACTTATTATTTGTTGAATCTTTGCTTAGTATCTTTTACATTTTTATATCTGATTAAATCTTCACAACATTTCTGAGAATTATGATTTCCATTTTACAGATGAACAGCTGGAGGAGAAGAGAGGTTACATGGCTTGGTAAAGGTCACCCAGCTCAGAAGAAGCCTGTGTCTCCTAGAGATTCAAATCCTGATCCTCTCAGAGAGTATACTTCTCTTCACTTTAAGCCACATGGGATCACTCCCGCTCTGGATGCACAATGTGGACTCCTAGTCCCCTGTATTTTTTTACAGTCTCCTTACTTCCAGTACTGGATAGTGTAATTGTTTAAGGCTATCAAAGTCATACAAAGCACTTACCTTTTTTAAATGTATTATAAGGTACTATGATAGGTGCTCTCCAAATTCAATAACATCAGTGTCAGGACACTCAGATGTGATGTGGAGACTGAAAGTTCTCTGCTCTTGCAGAAACTCAGTGTTGACAGAAAAGTAACATTTAGCACATTCAGTCTGACCCCTACTTGCCACCTACTTATTCTATAAAAATGCATATCCCATCCTCCTCACCTAAAATAAATCAGTCAGTATGACCATCTTTCTTATTTTTCATAAAACATGGATATCTAGCATTAATACTTAACCAGATCTTACAGACCATGAATGACCTTGTTAACTTTAAAGGTGAAGCCCAGAAGAGTTCTAACATGTTCAAGGTCATACAGACATGGGAAGCAGGGAAGTTAGAGTGCTTGAGGACTTTGCTGGAGGAACATTTCACACACTGGAGAAGGTGATGTCAAAGCCAGAACTGGAAAACAAGCAGAAGGTAGCCAGGAAGTGACAACAGCAAATCCATGTGTCTCAATACCCAGTGATGGAAACTTCAGCTCAGAGGACTTAAGAATCATTTCATTCTTCTGACCTTGAGAGATAGGTGGAAAGATTCCATGTCTGTATAGAATGTGGACTTTGGTAAAGAGCAATCTTTTGAAAGGATGACCAGGAGTTACATCATTTATTTTAAGATGAGAGACAGAAACCCAGGTTTCTCTGAAAAGCTTGATGGATTTAGGCCCATGTTTTCAGCAGAAAGTGTTCATTTACAGACAAGGTGCTGCTTCCTTGGATTGGTAGACAGAGTTAGTCCCATCAGTGAGTCTAACACTTTCCTGGGCAAAAGTTAGCAAGAATCTAGATCAAAAAACAAGCCTGGCATGGTGGTACATGGCTGTCATCCCAGGTAGGCAGTAGGAAAAGGTAGGAAGATTGCAGTCCAAGGCTGGCTCCCAGGCAAAAAAGGACAAGGCCCTACCTGAAAGAAATAACAAAGCAAAAAAGGTTGGGGGCATGGCTCAAGTGATAGAGAACTTTCCTAAAAAAGCATAAGACCACAAGTTTAATCCCAAGCAACACCAGAAAAAAAAAAGTCTTCAAACTAGAAAATCAATAGCAGAAACAAAACTGGAAGATTCACAAGTATGTGGAAATTAAATACATGCTTGAGTGATGTTACCTAGAAGAAATCAATGGAGAGATTAGTGAATATCTTGAGCAAAACAAAATACAAATACAATATACCAAAACTTACGGGATGCAGCAAAAACTGTCCCAAATGGGAAGTCTATAGCAGTAAATACCTACATTCTATAAAATAAAGATCTCAAATAACCTATATTTTTACCTTAAGGAACTAGTAAAAGAACAAATCATGCCCCAAATCAGCAGAAGGACAGAAATAAGGCTAGAAAAACAATAGAAAAGATAAAATGGATCTGTTTTTTGTCAAGAAAAACAAATCAACAAATCTTTACCTAGACAAGGAAAAAGGACAGAAGACCAAACAAATGAAAGTACAAATGAAAGAGAAGACGCTGCAGCTAATACCACAGAGATTAGACAATCATAAGAGGACTAAGAAAAAATATGTATAAACAAATTGGATAACATAGAAAAAATGAATTAATTCCTAGAAACATACAACCTACTCAAACTGAATCATAAAGAAATAGAAAATGCCAACAGACCAGTAACAAGTAAAGAGATTGAATAAGCATCAAAAACATCTCAAGAAAGAAAAGGCCAAGACCAGATGGTTTCACTGGTGAGTTGTAGCCAGTATTTAATGAAAGATATCAATCATTTCAAATGCTTTCAGGAAGGGCTGGTTGTATGGCCCAAGCAGTGGAGTACCTGCTTAGCAAGCTTGAGGCCCTGAGTTCAAACCCCAGTGCCACAAAAAAAAAAAGTTGCTCAAATACTTTCAGAAAATAAAAGAGGAGGGAACATTTCTAATCCCATCTTAGTAAGTCAGCACTACTCTGATAACAAAGCCAATCAAGAACTCTGCAAGAAAATCAGGGCCAGCATCCTTGATGAACATGAATGCAAAAATCCTCAAATAAAACACTAGCAAACCACTGAGAAACCCCTTTGAACATTGACTTTGGAACTTAAAATGAAAGCCAGGACTATAAAATAGGTACAATTGGCAGCATGTACTTGTGGAACTGGAGAAAGTGAACAAAGAAGATGAAGGTGAGGGAATGTGGTCAATGGGCTTTGTGTACACACAAGAAATAGAACAACGAAACCTCTTGCAAATGCTTTAAGTGGGAGCAGGGAGATGATTATGGGGAGAGTGATCTAACCAATGTACAACATAAGGCTATTGGGAATTGGCACAATGAATCCCCCATACAATGAATATACACTAATAAAAATTTTAAAAAGGAATAAAAAATGCCATCAAACCAAATTCAACAGCACATCAAAATATAATAAAGTCAGATGTGGTGAATCACACCTGTAGTCCCAGCTACATGGGAAGCAGAGGTAGGAGGATCACAGCTCAAGGAGGGCCCTGAGAGAATCTGATAAAGTAAAGTAAAAAAGGCAGGGGACATGGCTCAAGTGGTAGAGTTCTTGCTTAGCAAGTGTGAAACCTTGAGTTTAAACCTCAAACTGTGAAAAGAAAAAGTATAATGTACCATGATCATGTGAGATTTATCCCTGGTATTCATAGGAGAATTTAGCATACACAAATCATAAATGAGATATAACACATTGAAAGAATAAAGGATAAAATTATATGATGTTTACATAGATGCAGAAAAATATTTAAGAATCTACAACATTCTTTCATTCATTTTAAATAATTTTATTCCAGTTCTGCCATGTGAAATACTTTTAGATAAAAGCATTCTTTCATGATAACAACTGTCAGCCAATTAGGTATGGAAGAAATGCACCTTAACATGATAAGGACATATATGTACAACAAACAAAGCAAACAACATAGTCTAAAGTACAGCACTTGCCTAGCATATGCAAGGTACTGGTTTCAATCCTCAGCACTGTAAAAAGTATTTTTATGTAAACAAACGTGGTAAAGCTGAAAGCTTTTGCTCCAAGATCAAAACAAGGCTAGGGTCCTCAACTCACCACATTTATTCAGCCTAACACTGGAAGTCCCAACCAGGACAAAGGGTCCAAATTGGAAAAGAATAAATAAAATTATCTCTATTTACAGATAGTATGGTCTTGTATATAGAAACACTAAGGAACCTGGTAAAAAGAAAACTGTAGAACTATTAAACCAATTCAGTAATATCACAGAGTACAAAATCAACATGCAACAAATAAATTCTACTTCTGTACACTAACAATGAACTGTCAAAAAAAAAAAAGAAAAAAAACCTGTTTCACTCAGCATAGCAAAAAAAGAATAAAATACTTAGGAATAAGAATAACCATAAAGACAAAAGACTTGTGCACTGAAAATACGCAAAACTGATGGAAGAAGTAAAAGGAAACAGATAAATGGAAAAGTATCTCACATTCATGGGTTAGAAGAATTAGTATTGTTAAAATGTCCCCACTACCCAAAGGAATCTACAGATTTAATGCAATCCCTAACAAAATTCCAATAACATTTCCCACAAAAGAAAAAAACCTAAGATGCTAAGTGCAAATGGAATCATTAAAAATCCTGAATGGCCAAAGCAATCCTGAGCAAAAAGAATGATATCAAAGACTTTACACTGACTGACTTCAAAATATACTACAAGACTGTAGTAATTAAAATGGTACTGCCATAAAAACAATGCAGACACCATTATTACAAAGGTGAAAGATAAAAAATGTTGAATGAAATAGAAAAAAACAAACCCTTGCACATTGCTGGTAGGAATGTTTACTAGTAAAGCCATTATGGAAAACAGGATAGAAGTTTCTCAAAAACCTATAAGTAGAACTACCATATGATTCAGATATCCCATTTCTAGGAATATATCTAAAGGAAACAAAATCAGGATGTCAAAGAGATAATGTGGATTCCCATATTCACTGAAGCATTATTCACAATAGCCAAGATGAAGAATTAGCCTAGTGCATATCACAGATGAATAGAGTAAGAAAATGTGATACACACACACACATGTTTAAATTTAAGGAAAATCCCATCATTTGGTACAATGTAGATGAGCGTATTAGATGAAAAAGTCCAAGCACAGAATGACAACTACCACATGATTTCATTCATTTATGGAATCTAAAAACCTTGAACTCGTAGAAGAGAGTGAACTGGACATTATCAGAGGCTGGGTTAGGGGTGGAAGAACTTTGAAGATGTTGGTCAAACAAAATTTCAGTTAAACAGGAGGGATAAGTTCAAGACTTCTGTTGTACTACATGATTGCTAGAGTTAATAATATATGGTGTATTTTAAAATTTCTAAGAGAGTAGAAGAATATGTACACTTTCTCAACACAACAAATTATATTTGTGAGGTAATACATATGTTAAATAGATTGATCTGACCATTCATAATGTTTAAAAATATCAAAACATCACATTGTTCATTATAAATACATAATTTTTACTTGCCAAGAAAAAAAGAAATCTTTTACAATACAAACAAGTACCTTAATGTAGAGATACACCATATACAGAGATTGAGAGAATCAACACTATTCAAATTTCAATATCCTCAATCCAAGTTGAAACACTCATTTTAAAGTTAATACTTAATGCAAATGACTTAGAATAGACAATTTTAGAAAGAACAAAATTGGAAGACTTATACTACCTGACTTGAAGAATTAATAAAAAGCTGCAATAATCAATTAAATATGATATTAGAAAAATTATTATGAGATTAATGGAACCAAATAGAAATTCCTGAGATAGACACATAACACTTAGCTTATATACACAATGGAGTACTATTTAGCCATGAAAGTGAAATCATGTCATTTCCAGGAAGTGGATGGAACTGGAGATCACTAGGTTGAGAAAGATAAGTCAGGCTCAAAATGCCAAATATCTCATGTGCTTTCTCTTATGTGGAATGTAGACTAAAATGATGATGATTTCAACAACAGTAATGATGACTGTGATGATGACAGTGATGATGATGGAACATGAGTGCAATACAGCACAGTCTGGCAGGATTGTGGGAAAGGGGTGAGGAAGACAAGGGTACAGGGAGAAGAAGAAGATTGAAGTATGTTACATACGTATGAAAACAGCATAATAAAACCCACTAAATGAGGGGAGAGTGGTTAAAGAAATATAAGGGGAACTTTTAAACCTGCACTGTGCATCCATATAGTCATCATAATGAAACTCCCTTGCACAACCAATGGAAGCTAACTTTAAAAAATTCATATTTATTAAAAAATCGGCATATAGCTAGATAGACATAAGGAAATATATTTTTGTTTAAAAGGGAGTAATGGTCATGTAATTAGTGGTTTGTCACTTATATAAGTCTCAAGATTACCTACAGTAATTATGGATGACATTTAAAGAGGAAATCAAGCATGATAAGGTATCCATTCTTTAATAGTACTGTAAGCCTGTCCTGTGCTATGAAGCAAAAAGTAGTATATAACTGGTATTCAAACAAAAAATAGCATTTCATTTGAGAGAGCCCCAGGATGTTTCAATAGTGAAAGGATAGTCTTTACGGCAAGTGGCATAGGAAGAACCAGATACCCATACTGACAAAATAATCTTTGACCCTTTCCATATATTTATACATGACAGATCATAGACTATCAATATAAAAGCCCAAAGAGCATTAAGCATGCATCTTAATTTGCAGGGGGAGGGGGGAAGGAGGTTGGATTGGGGTTTGAGAACTCAATGCATCATACTGCAAAGCAGGTACTCTATTGCTTGAGCCACACCTCTAGTTCAAAAGGCATGAACCATGAAAGAGGCAAATGATACACTGGACTTTCTAATGTTTGAATAAATTTCTATGCATTAGGTTGGTTAAAATTTTAAAAGTTTTACCCAGGATGTAAAACATTAGAGCTTTCACATTTGGCTAGTTGGGATGTAAATGGTACAATTTTAAAAGAAAACTTTGTTATTTCTTTACGACATTAAACACATAAATACACTATAATCTAGTGTTTCTTCCCATAAGATTTTACTAAAGAGAAATGGACATACTTCCATAAGAAGATTTCTATAAGAATGTTCTTACATAAATAGCTCCATTCCAAATAGTTAAAACTCTGTAACTATTAACTATCTGTTCACAGGAGTATGTTTAACCAAGCTGTGGTATATTCCCAAAATGAAATACTTCGTAGCAACAAAAAGGAACAGAAGAAAGAAACCAGATACACAAAAGTAACTATGATTCAATTCATGTCAATTTCAAGAAATTTATCTGATGAACATTAAAAAACTGGCTAACTATGGTGGATGGACTGGCAGAGGAATAGGGAAAGTCTCAGAAGTTCTGAAAGCAGTTTCTGTTTTAACTGGTTTTGAATATTTTATTCGTCAAACTGTTTGCCTAGGATCCATGCCAAAAAGCACCAAAACTGACAACAGAGTTTGCATTCAACAGAGATTGTATGTAAAGTAACTGAAATTTTAAAAATGTGACCAGACTGAGTTATCACATGACATTATCTAGTGCAGCTATATGAAAACTCAGAACTGGTCCCATACCAGTCAATGACATACTGGTGTTTTGAGCTAATGTATTTTGCATTACAAATTGTATGCTACGGTTTGAATTTTTTGTGCATTCCTCTCAAAATTCGTGTGTTCAAATCCTAGTCCACAAGGTGATGGTGTCAGGAGCCCCTGTGAATGGGATTAACACCCTCCACCAAATGAGGACAGAGAGGAAAAGAACCAGAAGGTGGCCCCTCACCAGACACCAGATCTGCTGGTATCATGATTTTAGACTTCAAGCCTTCATAAATATGAGAAATAAATTCCTGTTATTTATAAACTACCCAGTTTATGGTATTTTGTAGGGGATTAAGATATTTTACTCATCAGTTTTAAATATATATTAGCTGCCAATAATAGTAGTAGCAAAAAAAATGAAAAACATTGTTTCTCATTCCAAAAATATTTGACTTATAACTATGTACCTTACATTTCTGCTGTAATATTGATCTTATGTATTTTAATGTATTCAACAGCTTTCAAAATTATCAAATGATGCATAGTTAAAAAGTATATTTGATGTTTATTTGCAGAGTGCTGGTTATGTATGAAGTCTGATGACCTCAAGTTATTTATAACATAATTAAATTATTATAATAGTATGAACATAAACACATAACATTATTAAATATACCACATATAGTATACTATATGTATATGTGTGTGTGGTATGTATATACATATAAGTATAAACTGAGGCTTAATGAAATCAAAATATAAAAATAATAAATATTAATTATTTATAAACTTTATTGTTTAATGAAGTATTTAGCTGCATTTCAATGTTTTACATCATATTAGACCGGCGTCTTTAATTTTGTTGGTATTGAAACTTTATTTGTATATGTACACTTATTTCTATTTTATAGTTACATGAGAGCTAAAGGAAAAAATTGATTTATATTTTGCAAATCTAAGAGATATTTCAATAAAAATAGTCCTTTTGTTCCATTGGTGGCCCTATGTCACTCAAATGAGAAAAATTCTGTATACAAACATTTATACTTACATAAAGATAAACAGTCATAAATAAAGTGTAGAAAACTTTTGTGGGGGAGTGGTACTGGGATTGAATTCAGGGCCTTGCACCTCCCAGGCAGGCACTCTGCCACTTCAGTCACATTTTGCTTTTAATTTTTTTCACATGGTGTCTTGTGCTAACTTTGCTAGGCCAGCCGTGGCCTGTGATCTTCCTACCTCCAGTAGTTGAGACCACAGACATGCACTGCCACACATGGCTTGTTTTTTCAGCTCTCCTTCCTAAGAAATAGAGGTGGACTGGCTGAGCTTATGTCACATGGCAGAAGCAGATAGGGTAAAGAGGTCATTAATTATAAGTCCTATCAAGATTGAATACAATGAGAAAATAGGCTATTTCTCCAAAGGAGTAACAGAGTGCTATCACCAAAACACAGTAGATTGAGCAAGCAAACCAAAGACACATATGTAATGGTTCCATGATTTGGGGCCTATTTTCTTCAGTGGAAAGGGAATCAGAATCATTCCTAGCCTCTGTAGTGACTGTAGTCAAGCTAATGGTATGGGATTCTGTGCCTGAATAGGTTCCCAAAACACACTTTTAGCATATAATCCTTTGTGAAGGACATGAAAGTAAAACACATCAGTTTCACATTTTGGGTTGACTGTGGCTGTATAATTTTACAAGTTAATGAACAGTTTTCTGCATTTGTCCATCATAATCCACGAGCAATTTTCATACATGAATGAACTTTCATGCTCTGTCAACAGCAGAGTGAAATGAATAACTCAAAGGGCTCAAATCATGATTTAATATAGTCTGACTTTTAGAAATATAAATTAGCCAAAGCGAAGTGATCCTTGCCTTATTCTCTCATTTTCTAAAATTACTTATGTAAACCCACAGTGTATATATATATATATATATATATATATCTCCTTACTCAGGAAGGCCTCAGAACGCTTATAGAAATTTTATTAATCTGCTTACTTTCTCTCAGAAAGAGAGTTGTCAGCAACATTAAACTTTTTAAAGACAATTTCTATAAGAAAATTCCTGTGCATAGAAAGATGCAACAATTTTTCACATTTTAATGATGCTATAGAAAAAATTTGAACATTTTGCCAGTATAGAAATAATAGCTATTGTATTAGCTAACTTGTTTGATTCCTCATTTTCATCTATAAAATAGAAAGCTCATCATTATCTAATCAAAACCATGTGTGGATTATCTTCCCATTTATGGTTCTACTTGGAACTTGTTAGGCATAATCTTTCCCTATCATCAAATATTATTCAGAAAGAAATCTCCTTTGGACTTTGAATAACTAATCACTACATTTGAGGCCTGTGTATGTAAATAACCTATGCTTTATTTTTATCAAGACAAACCTAGGTTTGGGGCAGAGTTTCTGAAGATATTAAGTTTTGAAGACTTATTCATGTAGTTGCCATCTCACAGATTTGATTTTTAAACTCAAGTTTTAGCACTATTTCTCAAAACATGGAAAAATCTGGAATCACAGCCAACCCTGCTTTTGTTCATAATTTTATTGCTCAGAGAAATAGTCTCTTCTTGTCAGTTTTATGAAGAATAGAAAATAATTTCCATAGGCCTATTTAGAGGACCAATCAATTGGTATTCTTGAGATGAATTTTTCCCATAGGCATAATATCAAAATAGAATTTGGCTTTATATATAGTCCTATTAATATTAATGTGCCCCTAGAGCACTTCATCATTTCATACTAATAACTTGGTTTCCATACTGGGTAAACACAGACTCCACTCCAGGATGCCTTTTCAAAGTGGGAGTTGTGTCGTGTAGCTCCTACTGTTTCAAACAGGGTACCTATATTTAAAACCCAGGCACCACTTCTCTAGATTGAAGGGATCTCTAACTAGTAGGCTGTCACTGGAGTTGGACCACTGATATCAAGCCTTGCTTGCAATGAGATAAAACATGATACCTATTAGTTGGTGATTCAATGGCAGAGTTCACATCTGTGGAAGAATTCTCTACACTGGGCATTGTTATCTGTAGTGGAAGGAAAGTTGAGTATTTTGTCAACAACAAAGAAACCTCTCTAACTAAAGGGGTGGAGACAGGCTTTTACAGGTAATTGGCTACTTCAGAGGGAGGTCACCATCCCTGGCTGCAATGTCTAAATGGTAATGACCATTAAATATGTGTTGCCAAATTAGTAAATGGAGCCCTGGTTACTCAGTTTTATACTTTAGGGAAATTTACATAAACAGAATAATCTAATCCTATAGTAATTATGCCTTCTTCTTTTGTCATAAGCATAGACAACTGACAGCTCTGTTGTAGGATTTCAAATTCTGCTTTAGTAGAATGCTCCAGCTAGCTTCCCTTCCCCTCCACATTCTCCTTAGAGTTTCGTCATTGTTTGTTGTCTTCTTGTCATGCCTTCTCTTCACATAAATAAGCTTACTAATGTGGTCTATGAATAGCTTAGTCTCAGTCATGTGGTTGTTGACTTTGAAAAGGACTCTAAGAAGTTATTTCTCCAACACTTGGAGTAGAGCTTAATATAAGGGTTGGCACATGGGAAGTGCTCAATTTCAGAAGGAATTGAAGTCATTTCAGAGGAAACATTAAGCAGGACCTCTTTATTGACTCTCTCTTTCCAATGCTTCTACGTTCTGATGAAGTAAAGAAAGAGGAAATGTAGTTGTCTTTTAACAGAAAGAGATTTTAAGAGGCTTGAAAATTGTAACAAATATTTACATGTAATGATTGATTATATCATTCTGTACTTTTTATAATAGAATAAATTGATAAAAATATAGACCTAGGATCGGTTAAAAAAAAAAGCCAATTATAATGTTTCTTGTGGGGAAAGGTTAGTCAATAGGTACTAAGTTACAATCTGATCAGAGAAGTAAGTCCTGGTATGCTCCTGTACTATAAGCTGACTATAGATAAAGGTGATATACTATACAGTAAAAAAAAAAAAAACTAGGTAGAAAGGATCCTGAATGTCTGTCAAGAAGAAATGGTAAATGAAGACAGAGATTGCTTATCCTGATTTGAACATTACACAAGGTATACATGCATTGAAAGAATCACATGATACCCTATAGACAGGTATGATTTTTATGTGCCAATGAAAAAATCATGTTTCTTGGGAATATTTTAGGACATGATAAAATGCAAAGCAAAATAAAGCTGACTATAGGAGTGGTCACACTAAACAATCATAAAAATAAAAACATGCATTAAAACCTGGAAAAGCACAGATTGCTAGCAGTGGTTATATCTAGGACTGGTGTGCTCTTATATGCTGTTTACATTTTTCAGTGTTTAAAGCCAGCTGAAGCAAAAATTATTTATCCTTCCCTTAAGTTCTCTTCACTATTCTATTTCCTCTGCATAAAGTCTGGTTCTGTTTTGATTGAATAGAACCTGTTTCAGTTGCTTACAGCCAAAGAACCTAAACACATAAATCTGTAGACCTGTATTGTTGGCAGGACCTTTATGTGGAAAAAATGGAGCAAGTCCAAGGAAACCTTGGAAACACAGAAGAGAAGGTGTGGAAGAAATGCACACGTCACTTTGTTAGGTAGGTTCATAAAATAGCATAAAGATGGACTGGTGGCATGAACACAGAACAGAAGTGAAGACCTGAGTTTAATTTACTTGTTTTACAAATAAGAACAGTAAGGACCGGAGAGGTTATCCACTGAAAGAATTAGAGCTACCCCTCGTATTATGGTGTCCTGAATATCAGTTCCAATTTGCTTATGTATATGTCATATTCCATCTTCTCATAAATCTTTTTCTCACTCTTTGGGCCTTTAACATGTACTAAATTTATAGCTACTTCTAGAATTGGGCTCTTTATTTCAAGTAATCAAACATATTTTCCAAAGGCTGAACTCAAGACCAATGATGTTGTAACACTTCTGGCTTTCACCTTCCAGCCCTCTATAATCCTTCGTAGCACCACTCCATCTGTTCATTATCACTTTTATATTTCAATTTGCCCTTACTTCTTCAGATTTTATAAACTTTGTATCTGTCCCAATGAAAGTGACTGATCTTGGCAAAATGAGCCCGGCTTCCAGATACCAGTCAAGCCCATTCCTACAAAGACAAATTTAATGGAGGTAGGACTAAGAAAAGTTACAGAATCAGCCTAGGTGCCCAATAATTGATGAATGGATAAAGAAAATGTGGTACATGGTGGAATATTATTCAGCCATAAAGATGAATAAAATTATGTCATTTGCAGGAAAATAGATGGAATCCTAATGTTGAGCAGATAAGCCAAGTTCCAAAAGAAAAATATGTTTTTGCTTATTTGCAGAATCTAGAAATAATCATACATGATTAGAAAAAGGGACTGTTGGGAGAGAGCCAGTGGGAGGGGAGAGGGGGAAAGGAGAAGATGAGATGGGGATTAATATGATCAAAGTACATTATATGTATATGTGTGTTTTGTGTGCAGGTGCATGTGTGTGTGAATGTGTGTGTGTGAGTGTGTGTGTGTGTGTGTGCACATGTGTGTGTATATGAAAATAGCATAATGAAACCCCAGTAAAAACTGTTAACAGGGTTGTTAATTTGATCAAAGTACACTATATGCATGTATGAAAATATCACAATGAAACACCTCTATAAAATTAATTTATGCTAATTTTTAAAAGAGATGGGAAATAAAAAGACAGATTAGACAAAGATGCTGAACATTTATTCTAGTTTGATAACTGAATTAAAAATCAAATCTAATCAAATTAAATGGGTACATATGTAATATCTCCAATGTTTCCAGCATTATTCAAGTTTTCTTAGAAGAAAAACAATTGTTCAATGAAATGGAGAAAAATTATAAGAAAATACATCTATATGCTAACTATAAAGGATACCACATAAGCAAATGCTAAATTGTATATGACATGACACAGTGCTCTGTACTCTTTGACAAAGACCTTCTGATCCCTTAACCTAAAAATTCCAGTTGCAAAATGAAAACTATTAAAAATCAAAGTTGAATATACTCCAGTGCATATAAATCCCCATTATCAAAATTTGAAATCCTAGAGCCAAAAACTGCTTGTGGAAACTGCAGGAACAATTTCTTTCTAAGAAGCTCAAATCCATTTAGAGATAATCTCTTGGTTTTCTAATCCATTTCTCTGAGACAGAATTGCCTCTTTCGATTTAACTAAACATGTACTTCCTTTTTCTCAGAATGTACATAGAAGGAAAGGCCAATTGTGGCTTTAGAAGTGTTGAGCAAAATATAATTAAACATCATTATGTCAAGAGTCAAGAAGAATTTTGGAGGAAGAGTTGAGACATCAGTACTTTCTTCCAGCATGGCAGGGTACTGATTGCTGTCTAGGGAAAACAGTGACGCTAAAGAAAGACCTCTTCTCTAGCAAATTCAACCACTTTGTCCAACTGAAGACATATGATTTTAGAAGGTATAAAGGCAATACAGCAGTAGCCAACAGGTCTTAGTGAAGAACTAATGTATCCAATATCTATAATTCTGTTGTTGGCTAGATGTGTGAGCTTAGACAAATTATTTAATTTCTACACTTATAAAATATTAATATCTTTTTCAGGTGGTATGGTGGACTAAATATAATGACTATTCCAACTAAAATGCTGGATACATATTTAAAGCAGGATTAAATATGCATCTGAAATCTTTTGAAAAAAATGCATTGTGCTGTTGACTAAATAACAAATCCTTTGAGGCAGGAAAAAATGTAAAAGAGAGCTTTATCCAAGGAATTCATCAAACTGATGAAATTTGAATTTCAATTTTTGATGCTACAAAGACTTGAGCACAAAGGGAAAAAACTCTAGGGCTTATTGCTATGAGACTGGTTTGTTACCATACTGTTTTCAAGGTTCATTAATGTCTAAATAACATTTAGCCATTAAATGTTATAAATTAAATAACATTTAATTTATATTAATTTGTATATATATATATATACAAATCTGCCCATCAATTGATGGACATTTGGAATGTTTCCACTTTTTGGCTATTATTAGTATTTTCCCATTCACTGCATTATCTAGTTACCATCATGATAGTATCTTAGAATCTTAGAACTCTGTGCAAATGTGTGTGTGGTAAAATATATCTATTTTTGGTCAACTATCCTTTCAGTACAACAATTAAGAATCAATTTCCTATTCCAAGATCATGAAGATTTACACTTGCATTTTCTCCAAGAGTTTATAGGAATTTTTTCTGTCAATAATTTTATTTCTTTATATTTATTTTATAATTTTTGCATTTAGCAATTTTTTAATTATTCATTTATTCACATGTGCATACATTGTGCTATTTCTCCCCCCTCCCCCCCACCCTTTCCCCCTCTCCCCACCTCGGTTCCAGGCAGAACCTCTTCTGCCCTTATCTCTAATTTTGTTGAAGAGAAGACATAAGCGTAATAAGGAAGACAAACCATTTTTGCTAGTTGAGTTAAGAATAGTTATACAGAGAGACTCCTAGCACTGCTTTCATGTACAAATGTGTTACAACCCAAGTTGATTGATCTCTAACTGATCTTTACACTGGTTCCTGATCCCCTTCTCATGTTGACTTCTGTCACTTTAAGGTTTCTGTATTAGTTCCTCTGGAGTGGGGACATCAAATGCTTTCATGTTTTGGGTTTTCTACCTATCCCCATACCTCCCGTATGTGCTCTTCCCTTGTCAAGTGATTCAACTCCAACCACAATGCTGTATTTACCCTAGATCTAAAGTCTGCATATGAGGGAGAACATACAATTTTTGGTCTTCTGAGCTTGACTGACCTCACTCAGGATGATGTTTTCCAGTTCCACCCATTTACCTGCAAATGATAACATTCCATTCTTCTTCATGGCTGACTAGTAATCCATTGTTTATAAATACCACACTTTCTTGATCCATTTGTCAGTAGTGAGGTATTTTGGCTGTTTCCATAACTTGGCTATTGTGAATAGTGCTGAAATAAACACGGGTATGCAGATGCCTTTGGAGTAACCATGTTGCATTCCTTTGGGTATATCCCTAGGAGTGGGATTGCTGGATCATATGGCAGATTTATGTTTAGATTTTTAAGAAGCCTCCAAATTTTTTTCCAGAGTTGTTGCACCAGCTTGCCTTGCTACGAGCAGTGTACGAGGGTTCCTTTTTCCCCACATCTTCACCAACACTTATTGTTGGTGGTGTTTTTGATGATGGCTATTAACAGGGGTAAGGTGGAATCTTAGTGTGGTTTTGATTTGCATTTCCTTTATGGCTAGAAATGGTGAGCATTTTTTCATGTGTTTTTTGTCCATTTGAATTTCTTCTCTTGAGAAAGTTCTGTCTAGTTCAGTTGCCCATCTCTTAATTGGTTCATTGATTTTAGGACCCCAGCAGCTCAGCAACAAAGAGAAAGGATGAACAAATGGGACTTCATAAAATTAAAAAATTTCTGCACAACAAAGAAATGGTCTCTAAACTGAAGAGACCACCCACAGAATGTGAGAAAATATTTGCCAGTTATACATCAGACAAAGGACTGATAACCAGATTATACAGGGATCTTAAGAAACTAAACTCTCCTAAAATCAATGAACCAATTAGCAATTATTTTGAATTAAGTTTAGTACCCAATGTGAGATCGGAGTTCAGAATCATTGTTTTGCAAGTGTACATCTAATTGTTTCAGCAGTTTCTGTCAAAAAGACTACTCTTTTCCACTGAATGTCTTGGCAATCTTCTTGAAATCAATTGACTATTAATAAAAGTATTTATTTCTGAATTCTTGTTTATACTTTATTGATCAGTACCCAACTGTCTTGATTATTATAGTTCTATAGAAAGTTTCAAAATTGAGGAATATCAGTCCTTAGCTTATTTTCCTCAAGATTGTTTTCTCTACTTGAATTTTAGCATAAGCAAATTTAAGCAAATGAGCTGTTGGAATTTTGATGGGGATTGTATTGGTTCTATTGATCAATCTAGGGGAGTATTGCTATTTTAATAGTATTAATTCTGCCAGTTTTCTAGGTCCAGTTGGTTTATAGGATTATTCTAGCCTTTTGTTCCCTTGCTGATTTTCTATTTAGTCTACTCATTATGGAAGGTGGGTACCAAGGTCTGAAATCTCTATTGTAGTGTAGTGTGTTTAGTTTTGTCATCAGGAAAATTCTGGTCTCACAGAATCAGTTGGGAGGTATTCCATACTGTTGCGTTTGGGCAGAGACTGTAAAGGTATCTCTCTTCGATTTTGTTACTCTTTAATTCATATATTTGGAAACCCTTCAGTTAATTGCATACATAATTATGAATTTTTCTTTTTTTATCATCTAAGGTTACTGTATGTAAACTTTTTCCTGTTTATTTATATATTTGAATTTGAATTTCTTCTCTTATACATAGTATATAGTTGGGATATTTTTATCCATTCTGGCAATGGATATGATTCATATGATTATCTACTTACTTTTATATGTAAGTATGATACATGATTAATCTACTTACATTTAATATAATTATTAAAATAGGACTTATGCTAACATTTTACTATTGCTTTCTGTATTTCTTATTATTTGTTACTCTTCTCCTTCACTGCCACCTTCTTTTGTAAATAGATACTTTTGTAAATATTTCTGGCATATTATTGTAATTTTCTTGTTACTTTTATTATCTTTATAATTAATTTAGTTGTTGAATGAGGATCATAATTAACATTTTAATTTATTAAGTAATTAGTTCAGATTGAAATGAACTTGGCTTTGATTATTGAAGTGCATCATTGAATACTGTCATTATATTATATTTGTCTCCCTGTGCTGTTATGTTCATAAGTTACAGCTATGTATATTGTATGTTGAACACTAAACATGATGCATTTATGCAGTTACCTTTTAAATCAGAAAAAAGTTTCAAACAAAAATACATTTATTCTGTCTTTTTTATTTACTGTCTTACAGAACATGTCTGGTAGTGATAAATTTTTTGATTGTGTTTATCTGAGAGAGTCTTAATATTCCTTTATTTTAGAAAGATTTTTTGCTGGTAGCATTGCTGGTTACAATATTTTTCTTTCAATACTTTGAATATGCCCTGCCACTGCCTTCTTTCAAAATTATGTTTTGCTCTTTGACTTATGACAGTTTGATTATGATGCTGATAATTGTGAATATTTGTGTTTATTCTACTTGGAACCACTGAGTTCTATGGATACGTAAGTTAATGTTTTTCAACAAATGTGTGAAGTTGTTGGCCATTATTTCTTCTACTGTTTACTCTTTACTCTCTTTCTGTGACTGTATATGGTGACACTGATAACATCTCACAGATCTCTGAAGAGCCACTCATTTTCTTCAATCATTTTTCTTTACCTTCCTTAAATTGAAAAATCTCAATTAACCTGTCTTCACATTCAATTATTTTTCTTCTGCCTGCCAATTCTGCTTTCAAGACTCTCAAGCGATTTTTATATCAGTTATTGAACTTTTCAACTCAAGAATTTATATTTAGTCCATTTTTAATAATTTCTAGCTCTCTATTAAGATTCTTAATTTGTGTGACTCATCTTTCCATATTTCCTTTTGTTATTTAGACATCATTTCCTTTAGTTATTTGAATGCATTTGAAATAATTAATTTAAAGTCTTAGTATAGTAAGCTAGTAGCTAGTCTTCCTCAGGACAGTTTCTACTGGTCAAGTTTTTGTCTTATGTATGAGCCACATTTTTACTTTCTTCATGTGTCTCATAGTTTCATGGAAACTTGACATCCTAAATAATATAATAATATTATATCACTTGAAATCAGATTATCCTGACCTGAAGGCTTTTGTTATTTATTTTTATTATTTTGGCTTCTGCTGTGTGGCTCATTGACATACAAGAATCTAATTCTATAAATATTGTCTTCTCTGTTGTCTTGAGGTGTACCTTTGATTACTAGTCATCTCATGACAAGACAGAGGTTTTGTTAAACACTGAGAATCAAATCTTGTAGTCTTTGCTGAGGTGTTGTTTGTGTGTGAATGGGGCCAGCATTTAACACTTATCCAAATAGCTTACAACTCTGCCTTAGTCCTCACTTCCTCCTTATATAGAATCTTAAGGTTATATAGACGTTCAAGCATAGGATACAGGCAAATCTTTCCTGAACATGTACATCATTTGGGGAATACACACAGCTCTACACATGTTCCTAGAAGTATGATGAACTATTTCAAAGCCCCTGTGGACATCTCTTTCTTTAGCTTCTCCTTTTAAGTTTTTTTTCTTTTTTTTTTTGGTTATCTTGTTATTTTGCCAAACTATGAAGTGTTGACTTCAGCTATGTTGTTAATTAATCACCAATTGCTTTTTTTATTATCGTCCATTTATTCACATGTACATACATTGTTTGGGTCATTTCTCCCTCCTGCCCCTGCCCCGACCCTCTGTTTCCCTCCCCTCTCCCTTCCAGGCAGAACCTGTTCTGTGCTTTTCTCCAGTTCCATTGAAGAGTAGAAATAAGCAATAATAAGAAAGACATAGCATTTTTGGTAGTTGACATAAGGACAGCTATACAGAGAGATTCCTAGTATTGCTTTCATGTGCAAATGTGTTACAACTCAGGTTGATTCATCTCTAACGGATCTTTACACTGGTTCCTGATCCCCTTCTTGTGTTGACCTCTGTCACTTTAAGGTTTCTGTATTAACTCCTCTGGAATGGGGACATCAAATACTTTCATGTTTTGGGTTTTCTATCTAACCCCTTACCTCCCATACATGTTCTCCCATTGTCATGTAACCCAAGTCCAACAACATTGCTGTATTTGCCCTAGATCTAAAGACCACATATGAGGAAGAACATCACTTTTGGTCTTCTGAGTCTGGTTAACCTTGCTCAGAATGATATTCTCCAGTTCCATCCAATTACTTGCAAATGATAAGATTTCATTTTTCTTCATGGCTGAGTAAAATTCCATTGTGTATAAATACCACATTTTCTTGATCCATTCATCAGTAGTGGGGCATCTTGTATCGATTACCACCTTAGGTATGTGTGATACTAAACCATCACACTGATTTTTATTGACAAATGCCTCTAGTGAAAAAGATGATTGCAATAATCAAGTTCAGGCTTAGTCAAAGAAAAAAAGCTTTATGATTGTTATTTTCTAGGAAACTGTTAGTTCAAATTATGACAGTTGTCTGGGAACAGGACTTGAGAGGAAATTCAATCCCTCTGTTTTCTTCCAGCCACTGTTAAGCTATTGATTTTTGATGTAATTTTGGGCTATTGTTTTCAAGGCTACCATGGAGATAGATAGAGTGCAATGCAATTAAGCCAAATTATAAAACCTCAGAGGTCTTTGTTCTTACCAACACTTTGCCATCTTTTTGGAATAAATTATTGTCATATTATTGCATGCATTTGGCTAATTTCTAGAGGTCTAAAAATTTTATTTTGACCATTTTTCCATAGTTCTTGATTTTTATGGTAGAGAGTACTAACTCCAGGATGTCCTCATGCCATCATTTGTGCTGGATGTTGATTCAGTCTATTGTTGAGTCTTATGTGTTCTTTGTGCATTTTTGTACAAGTCATTTATCATATATTTGTTTTGAAATTGTTTTCTGCTAGTCTGTAGCTTAATGCATTTTACAGAACAGATGTTTATGATTTTAATACAGTCTACTTTTTTTCTGTTATGAATTGTGCTTTTCTGTGTTTTATCTAAATGCTCATCTACAAATCAAATGTTACCTGGATTTTCTCTTGTGCTATCTTCTAGAAATTTTATAATTTTGCATTTTACATTTCTGTGCGAAAATGTAAGGCTCGTCTTTTTGTGTATAGATATTTTTCTAGCACCCTCTGCCAAAAAGAATTTTTTCCACTGAATTTCACTTACACTGTTGTCAAAACTTAGTTGAATACATTTGTATGGATTTATTTCTAAGCTCTTTATCCTATTCTATTAACCTCCTTGCCCATTACTTTGCCAAACCCAGGCTTTATTGAATATTTGTGTCGTGTTGTGTCTTGCAATTAGGTAGTGTGAATGCTCCTGGTATCTGTGTTGGCTATTCTGGGTCTTTTGCCTTTCTATGTATACATTAGAATCAGTCTTCTGACATCTCCAACATAGTGTGCTATCATCTAACATTATGATAGTTATATAATTATATTCCATCTAGAATCACCCAAGATAATTTTGTAGAAAATCACTGTTTTGTTCATTTCTGCTCTTGCTTGTTTGCCATCCCCGCTGATGGAGCAGCCTGTTTTGTAAACTGTGGTACTCTCATCACTGTTTTTATAATAGATTCAAAGTTATAGTTATTTACATAACTAAACTCCTTTACTCTAGTCAAATTCTGCCAAAATGAATATTTCTAGTTCATTTTGTGCAAAGCTAAGAACATAATTCCTTCTGAGACTTAAGCCCTTTCTACTTGTTCCAGTTCATGGCACATGGAATTTATAATTAGGAACTAATTTTTTGTGATTAAATATATAGCAAAGTAATTAACACAAGGAAAGGAACCACAATGTCCTGAATCTTAGGAATATAAAACCCCAGATACCAGGGATTTCATTACCAGGAGGGACAGTGGTCATGAAAACTCACTCTCATGTACCAATCACAGAATAAGAAATTGTTTGACAATCTAATGAAAGTGAGAGACAACTATCTGCAGAAAATATGTACTCAAATGCTCATAAAATTTTTATATTACCTCAAGGAAGGTCATAGACTCCAGAGGTCAAATCCTTGCCATGGTACCTAATAGGTTTTCATTTAATAGGAACCATCATTAGTTGCTTACAAAAAATTACATGACATGTCTGTGAACAGGCATATTGCTTTTTAATTGAGATCCAGTAAAGCAGTTAATTTTCCTTCTAGGAGGGACATTTAATACTCTTACTATAAGGGTCACTTTTCTAGCCAGAGAACAAAAGATCAAGAAGCATACAAATGAAGAAAGATTAGGATAGCTAAGAACCAGAAGAAGTTAGTAGCCCCAAAACATGAGGAAACAGTAAGTTATCATTAGTGGAAGTTTATACAGCATTGAAGATAAGCAAAATCCTGATGATAATACATATGTAGCAACTAAAGACATTTTCCCAAGGGTGATGGGTTACTAATGAAAGGCACCACCCCAATGCAAGCTTTTATCCTGAGAAGAACCACACAAGGTTCAAATTAGAAGAGTAAGACTCTAAAATACATAAACTGAGAACTACAGACTGTACCATCACAGAAACACATTGTAAAAAATGATTTCCACATATTCCCTGGGAATAAAGAATTAGAAATTTATATAACAGCATATACTTATACTAGATTATTTTACATAATATGCTATAATTAACTATATTATTCTCATTCCACTGATTGGATTTTGTCAGTGTCATCTATATAGAAGCTGACATTTCTTAAATATCTACTTTATTTCAGGTAGTGAAATTTTCTCACAACTCAAAATCTTATTATATGACTGTATAGCCATAAAGCAAAAGAAGCATAATTTGAATCGGGTATGATCTACATCAAATATCAGATTCTGTTCATTATTCTTTGTTTCTGACATTAAGTTATTCTTTTCAGCCTCTAAAAAGTGTTGTATTACATAGTCTTGGAATTCCTTACCTAAGACAGAAAGAAGAAATAAAAGGAATTCAAACAGTAAAGGAAGAAGTCCTGCAATCCCTATTTGCAGATGAGATGATCTTATACCTAAAAGACCTAGAAAACTCCACCAAAAAACTCTGAGACATCATCAACAGCTTCAGCAAAGTAGCAGGATACAAAATCAATCTATAAAAATCAGTAGCCTTTCCATACAACAACAATGAACAGACTGAGAAAGAATATAGGAAAACAATTTCATTTATAATAGTCTCAAAAAATAAAATACCTAGGAATAAACTTGACAAAGGAAGTGAAAGATCTCTACAATGAAAACCATAAACCACTAAAGAAAGAAACTGAAGAAGACTATAGAAGATGGAAAGATCTCCCATGCCCATGAATTAGCAGAAGCAATATTGTGAAAATGGCTATACTACCAAAAGCAATCTACATGCTCAAAGCAACCCCCATCAAAATCCCAATGACATTCATCACAAAGATTGAAAAATAAACCCTAAAGTTCATTTGGAAGCACAGAAGACCACAAATAGCCAAGGCAATACTGAGCAAAAAGAGCAACAACTGGAGGTATCATAATATCCAACTTCAAACTACACTATAGAGCCATAGCAATAAAAGCAGGTATGAAGACCCACAGAAAGATAGAAGATCCAGATATGAATCCACACAATTATGCCTACCTGATTATTGACAAAACATATGATGGAAAAAAGACAGCCTCTTCAACAAATGTTCAAGGAAAATTAGATGTTTGCCTGCAGAAAACTAAAACTAGATCCATGTCTTTCACCCTGTATGAGTATCAACTCAAAGTGGATCAAGGATATGAATATAAGACTTGAAACTTTGAAGCTAGTACAGGACAGAGCAGGGGATACACTGAAACAAAAAGGCATAAGCAATAAGTTCCTAAACAAAACTCAAATGGCTCAATAACTAAGAGAAAGGATTGAAAAATGAGACTGCATGCACAACAAAAGAAATGGTCACCAGATTGAAGAGGCAGCCCACTGAAAGGCAGAAAATCTTTTCCAGCTATACATCTGACAAGGGATTAATTACCAGAATATACAGGGAGCCCAAAAAACTAAACTTCCATAAAATCAATGGCTCAATGAGGAAACAGGCAAATGAACTGGACAGTGTTTTTCAAAGGAAAAAGTCCAAATGGCTAAAAAACACATGAAGAAATGTTCAACATCCCTGGCCATGAAGGAAATACAAATCAAAGTCATGTTAAGATTCTGCCTCACTCCTGTTAGAATGGCTACCATCAAGAACACAAAGAAAACAAATGTTGGGGAGGATGTGGGGGAAAGGAATCCTCATACACTCCTGATGGGAATGTAAATTAGTACCACTATGGAAAACAGTATGGAGGCTTTTCCAAAAACTAAAAATATAACTGCCATATGATCCAGCAATTTCATTTCTAGTATACCCAAAGGAATGTAAGTCAAGTTGTCATTATCCCTTTGATGATCAACCTCTGACCTTCTTATTGAAGTTCTGTTGGAGGCCAGCCAGATTCCAAGAAGATACTTGAAACAAGCATCAGAAGACTACCCTTGAGGGTCAAATAATCTGATTGGAGAGCCAGGGCATGTATATGGGATTTATTCTTTCTGCGACATGAGAGAATGTGGAAACACAGTGCCAATGGGTACATGATCACTGGGTCTGAGAGTAGCAAAGGAATGCTTTGCAAAGGATGAGCAAAAAGGGTACAGGAGAACAAACATTGTGGATGAAGGGGAAGACAGCAAAATTGTAGAGGTTACAAAACCTTTCCTAAACAGTTTTTATTTAGATAGCCTCACTGTAGTGAAATTTTTTTATAGGGCAGGTGGGAGATAAACTTAGAGAAGTGGGTTGGAATTAATCTTCTATTAGAGACATTCTATATCTGCATTGCCTATTCTGGACACTAGAATTTTGTCTCCATAGCTAATGGGAGTGCTGCTACCTTATATATTTATAACAATACCTAGAAAATTCTTAATAAAACACTTAAATTTTTTTGTTATTGTACTGGAGGTGCATTGTGACATTTACAAAAGTTCTTACAATGTATCATAGTTGAATTCACCTTTATTCTCCCCTAACACCTATTCCTAGAGTAGATTCAACATGTCTCATTTTCCCATTTTAATACATGAGTACATAATATTTCCATTCACCCTCCTATACCCCTTCCTTATATCTCCCCCACTCCCACTGGTACCAACACCCAGACAGGACCTGTTTTACTTACCTGTTATCCATTTTTGGAAAAAAAGGCATTTTTTTCCAAAATGATGTTTTGGAACCATGATGTTTATGGTCTTAAAAGCTGGTCTTAAAATGAATTTTTTAAAAATAAGACTAACATTTATTGAATACTTGTTGCATGCTAGGCTCTGTTCTGATTTGAGTTTCCTAAAAAACATATGTGTGTAAAGATTCTTCTGACTTCATGTGTGTAAAGAAGTTGAGGAACATGTCCACAGTCACACAAGACAAGTGGCAAAGTAAGCACTAGGGTCACTCTGGCTCTGAATCCCTGCTTTTCATCACTCTCCTGAAATTCATGACAGCTGAAGAACTTCAATTAGAAAACCAGCTGCCAGACTGTACACCTGAATTTCCAGCTATTTGGGAGCCCAGAGGAAGGATGATCTTCTGTTCAAGACAAGTCCAGAAAAAGATAGATGTGAGACCTTATCTCAAGAAAAATAAAAACAAAAAGGCTGGGGATATGGACCAAATAGTAGAGTGCTTGCTAGCAAGTGCAAGGCAGCCCTGGGTTAGGAAAAGAAAAAGAAGGATAAAATGAAGGTAAAAAGGAAAGAAAACCAGCTGGTGGCATCAGGACCCAGTGTAGGTGTGATGAATCACTGCCACCTGATGATAAAGACAGCTTAGAGTCTCTATGGTCATTAACATTCAGATAAATATGGTGCAAGCACTGTAACTTTCCACAAAATCTTTAGTTAACACCTGCTTGCTTATGCCAATTTAGCTGTGGAAGTGTACTCAGGCACAACTTAATTTCACAAAATATCATGCCTCTGATAAATATAGTCCTTTATGATAAAGTCACATCCAAAGGGTAGGAAAGGGTATGAAATTCTGAAATATCAGCATTCTTATGGAGGCTTTTACAAAAGAAAGACTTTACAATCAACAGTATAAAGCATTTTAAAAATATTCTTCTGATTTCAAATTCTTTCCTTTCAAAATGATGGGAAAGTGTTTCCCTTTCTTCATCACTGAAAGTCTCTGGCTTAGGAAAAATGTCCAGCCTGTGCTGTAAAAGATCCCAGGCACTTTGGCTTTCTCATATGTGCTTTTTCCTATTTTTTCCCCTCAATTTTGATGAAAATGAGCTGAACACATTGCTGTAGAGATAAATGCTGAGCATTTTGTATTTCACTATTTTCATCATGATATGTAATCATCACCATTAATGGGTGCTCTGAACATCTGGAAGCTTCATTTTCTTCAATGAAAAAAATAAAAGGAACTACTGAGTTCAGTGATCTTTTCAGCATCTAGAAATCATGCCCTCCCTTAGAATAGAAACAATTAACTTAAAAAGAGAAATAGTATCTTTTTTACATAGAAGAAACATGCAAAATTGCTCAAAAACTAAAAACGTTTGGTCCAATGAATAATGCTAAATCTGTATTTTATTTGATTTTTCACTGTTATTAAATAAAACAAAAAATACCTAATTTAAACCTTATTTTTCTCTACGTATGTAGTTACTATAGCACATTAAGGTCCAGAATCAGCCAGAAGTTTCAAAGCAAAAATCTAAAATTGTCTTTCCAAAAATCCATTCATCTCAAAAAACACTCTGAAGAATCTGTCCTTGCTAAGGTCATCAGTACCTGTTAATAGTCCATCCTCCCTCTTTGACTTCCTTCCTTCTTTGACAATACTGGGGATTGAACTTGGGGCCTCACCTCTGCTAGACAGGTGCTCTACCACTTGAGCCACTCCATCAGCCCTTTTTGCATTGGTTGTTTTTGAGAAATGGTCTCTTTTTATTCCCTGGGCAGACCTGGACCAGGATCCACTTGTTTGTGCTTTCCCATGGAGCTGGGATGACAGTACGTGCCACTGTGCCCAGCTATTGGTTGAGATGGGGGTCTCACAAATGTTTTGCCAAGGCTGGTCTCAAACCATGATCTTCCCAATCTCTGCCTCCCAATTAGGTTGTATTACAGGTGTGAGCCATCACTACTGGCCTATTAATAGTCCATCTTGATGAACCTCTGTGACATATTTGATAGATTTTCATCTTCTTAAAATTATCTCTCCCTTGGACACCTCTGGTTCATCTTGGACCTCTCTATTTTTTTCCTGTCTTCTTTATGGATTTATTTTTCCCATCCTTAATTTTTGTCATTTCCCCCAAATAATCCTTGACTTCACAACTTTTTGATACTACTCTTCCTACATCCTATGTATCCAATATCACTTTTATGGTTTGAATTATTCTTTATATTTAGATGGCCCCAATAGCTACATTTTCAATTCAGAATCCTATAACCCAAACTCAGGTCTTTAGTCTCATACATCCAAATCCATCTTGACTATCGCATAAGAATCTTTTTTTTAATTATTATTGGTAGTGTAGGGGTTTTGAACTTAGGGTCTTGTGCTTGCTAGGCAAGTGCTCTACCATTTGAACAGTGATTCCAGCCCTTTTAGCTGGAGTTATTTTTCAGATAGAGTATCATGCTTTCTTGTTAAAGCTCTCTTGGTTCCATTATTCTCCTTCTTATGCCTCCTGCCTAGCTGGTGTTATAGGTATGTGCCACAACACCCACTTTGTTCTTTGAGATAAAGTCTTGCTAACTTTTATTTGCCGGGAATGTTCTCAAACTATGATCCTCTTTTGTCTGCCTCCCAAGTAGCTGGGAGTATAGATGTTAGCCTGGTTAAGAATCTTGAAGTAAACATGTCTAAAAGTAAATTTGCCTTACTCCATCTCAGTCTGTTCTTGTATTTTCTCTGTTTCAGTGCCACTATCATTTGTCTAATCCTTCAAGTTAGACACTTGAAGTCATCTCTTTTACACTCCAGATCCAATTATTGTTTGCCGAATGTGGCCTCATCTGTAAGTCTCAAATACATCCCCACACCTTCAACTTTACCCTGATTACTACGCCATGTTTCAGGCCCTCATCTCTTGTCTATACTATTACAACAACCTCCTAATTCATCTCCCTACTTCCAGTTTTGTCATTTCTCCTAAGCTACCAGAACAACCTAAGACAAAGATCTTTCTTTCACATTCCCTCTTAGATAAGCAAAAGGCTGCATAGTTAAAGCACCAGATCTTTCAAGATCTGACTTCTCTCCTCCCCAGCTTCCCCTATGGTGCCTCTCTCTTCTTTACTCTTTGTACAAACTGCAGTACATCCTCAAGCCCTCCACACTGACTCTATCCCTGAGAGTAGCTAATATAGAAGTTCTTCACTTCAATGGGTTAACATTCTGCCATCCTTTTAGATTTTGTTAAGTTAGCTCCTCTTTTAAAAAGTCATTCTACTCTAACCCAGCTCACACTGGTTTCCCATCCTCTGTGTTCATAGGAATGCCCTTGAACTACTCTGTTACTACATACAGTGTATTGGTATTATGGATATAGGTGCATTTCTCTTCCTTTACTTTTAACCTCGAGGACAATGGCTGTGCAATACTCATTTTTGCATCCTCACCCTCAAGTACAATGCCCATAATATAGTAAAGCTTCAATAAATGTTTGCTGAATTAATAAATAAATGCAAGTTTTACATTTCTGCTATTTTAAATCAGAATACTTGAACAAGTTGTTCTTACCTCCTTTTTCACTCTGTTTGAAAAGTTTTCTCTACTAAAGCTTGCAAGAAGAAATTATCTAACCCTCATTATCAAAATAAGATAATAATAGTATCAACTACTAAAATTGTATTGGGTGTCAGGCACTGTGCTAAGTGCTTTGTGTACATGTCCTCTCTAATCCTAAAAACCCCACAAAATATGTCCTGTTATTGTCTTCATTTTACTTTGAAGGGGCCAGAATCTTACAGAAATTAAGTTTACCAAAGAAATACAATGAGGAAGAGGTGGGTTGTAATTTGAAGCTATCTCATCTGACCCTATTGTTTTTCCTGATATTTCAAAAAACAAAAACAACTCAGTGAGTAGCTACATTGAGTTTATGGGAAATGAAAAAAGTCCTCACAGAAAAGATGACCTTTGTATTGAACCTTGAAGATTGAATAGAAACTCACTAGGGAAACACAAACACAACACACACACATACACATACACACACACACACACACACACACACACACACACAGCCATTCCAGGTTGAAAAAACTCTGTGTGAGCTAGAATTCAGAGTGGGCTGAACATGGAACGATCAGTGAGATCTGAAGAACCCCTGGACCACTGATGTGGAAGGGTATTGATGGGGAAGAACCAGGAGAGGTGAGTTGTGAAACTCTGAAGCACTTTGCATACTGGACAAAGAAGTTTAGAATTTCTCTTTAATAGAGAACCATTTTAGATTTTTAATTGAATGTGTATGTCAAATATATTTTGTTCAGCAAAGTGATGGATTGACTGAAATAAGAAGAGGTTATGTGAAAAGAGACCAGAACTTACTTACTTCAGTCTCTATTTCTTTATATTTCTATATTTAAAACTATTCCTTGATAAGTGCTTCAGGATGTATGTATGTGTGTATATGTATATATGTGTGTGTGTATATGTGTGTATTATATAAGCTTTTCTGAGAATTTCTATATGTATTTTATATTATATATTAAATTTCTATTAGCTATAAAATGAATACCATATGTAATATGTAATATATAAAATATATAATACACAAAATGTATATTTTGCATTTATTAAATATATTTTATACTTACTTAGTATACAACAGCAGTATCTCCAACTACATATGGAATATTCAGAACTATGGAAAACTTGTTCTTTACTGGTTTTATTTATATCATAACACCTCTTATGCTTTTCTGAACAATGTAAGTGCATAACAAATGCTCATTTAATAACTAGTCATACACTTCTAAATTGAACTTTCTGTAAGTCATGGGCTTCCAATTCTTAATCTTTCTTTAGAAGGGGACTATGGAGATAAAGAAAAATCTTTTGGACTAAACATAACATTTATTTTTAATCAAGCCTTGGTTTTCCAGGAAAAAACTGCCATAATTTGGAGGTGTTAAAACAAAAGGGTGGGGGAGGGAGGAAGGGCTGGGGGGCAGGGAGGAGAGATGGCCCAAACAATGTATACACCTATGAATAAATGAATTATATATATATATACAAAGGTTAGGTAAAGCTGTTATTGGAGTGATCAGGAAGATGATCTTTTCTCTGCTTGGCTTTGATTTCTAATTTCTCTGTGTTGTGGTCTTTTAAAAGTGTTCTGCTCATTTCATTTTCCTTATGAGACAATATGCAACTGTGTGCATGTGTGGTGGGCTGGTGTGTGTGTCAGGACACACGAATAAACGATAGTCATGAAGAGTAATGATGAACACTGGCTCAATTTCATCATCTATGAGCTACTTCTCTTTTTTGAAAGAAATTGGTTATTAAGCATTGATGGCTTTTCATGCTCAATTCTGTAATTCATGTGATATACCTTTTAACAGCTGCATTTTCAATATGTGTATTTTTAACAGGAGTGAATCTGAAGCAGAACTATATATCCTCTCTACCTGTGTCCATCAATTTCCCTTTCTTCTTTATGCAGTACATAGTCATCCCACTTGCATCCAGTGAAATGCTTATTTTAAGGGATCTTATTCTAAATTTCTGGGTATATTCACTGTCTTTTCTTAATAAAACCACTTCATGGAAAAATGTTACATAGATATTTGAACTTCAATGTATATTCAGTGCATTGTGTTTCTTCTTTGGATCTCTAATAATGCCAGTTATTATAACAGGCCTTCGCCTCATCTCTGCCAACATCATCCCACTTATTCATTCATCAAGCCTTCCTAGTACATAGATTATGTATAAGAAAATATTAAAGTCATGAGCCATTTCCTTCCTATGTTTATAGTGTAATGGGGAGGTCAACAAGCAAACTGAAATTATGAGATCACAATGGCGAATGCCACAATGGTGTTAAGGAAGCCAAAGGAAGAGCACCTAGCACCAGTTGGAGGGACAGGGGAAGCTACCTAGAAGAGCAATCAAGTGAGCAAAATGCTTAGAAAATCTCTTGGTACCTAATCTCTTCAACCAAACCATCCTTCCCAAAGTTACTTGTATCTCCATAATCCATCTCAAGTGATTCCTTAATTTTAAATCTTTCATCTTAAGTGCTCAACTATGTCATAGTTTATTTTAAGACAAAAATTAATAGCTATCAAATAAAGAATTCAGTGAGTACCTATTATGTGCCAGACATTATGCTAATGCCTGTTATATCAGAATGAGTAAGACAATTCCCACCAAAGAATACAAAACAAAACCAAACCCTTTAATTAGTCATCAATGTGTTGTTACAGAGCAAGTACACATGAACCAGAAGCACTCAGGTGGGGAGCAAGAGATGTGAGAAGTCCAAGAAATGCTCTCTGCATGAGGTGAGAGTTGACCTGAGTAGGAGGAAACCAGACAGAAGGGCTGTTCTAGGAAGAAGAGATAGAATAAGCAAAGCATGGGGCTGAGAAACATCACAGGATTAAGTGGAAGCATCATAAGGTATAGTGAGAAGTACAGGAGGTGTCACATTTGGGAGAATTTAAGTCAAAAGGCAAAAAAAAAAAAATCAGAAGTGAGGCTGGCTGCAGGGTAAAGAGAGACTAGGTTACATAGGGCATTATGATTCATGAGGTTTTTCTAAAGTAGCATACAAACTTCAAATCTCACTGGCTTTAAATAAAAGACATATTGCCCACTTATACATTGGTCCTAGGTCTACTGCAGCTGTGTTCCATGAAGTTTCTTTATTTCAAGATGTGTGATCCAACTGGAATGGGCCTTCCTATTTGAAACATTATTATTTTTGTGACGGAAAAAAAAGAGGTACAGTAGTAGAACTAGAGTAACATATAAAATTACTGTCCAATATGGCATGTGGTATTTCCACTCGTAGTCAAAATAAGTCACCCTCAAACTGATAATGATTTTTTTTCAAAAGGGTAAATAAAATTGACAAATCTTACTTAGACTAACCAAGAAAAATGTGAGAGAAGAAGCAAATAAGATCATAGGAGTAAAAGGAGACATTAAAACTGATGCTACAGAAATACAAAAGATTTAAGAAACTACTATTAACAATTACATAGAAAAAATGAAAAATCTAGAATGGAAAATTTTCTGAATGCATACAACCTACCAAAATTGAATCAAGAAGAAATATGAAATCTAAACATACCAAAGAAGTAGTGAAAAGTCTTCCACTGGGGAAAAATAGTCCAGGACCTGATGGCTTTGTATCCAAATTCCACAAAACACTTAAGGAAAGATTAATCATCATTGTTCTTAATGTGTTCTAAAAAATTGAGATTGAAGGAACTTTGCCAAATTCTTATAGGGCCAGCATTACCCTTATATGAAAACCAAAGATGCAACAAAACTATTGACCTATGTCTCTGATGAAAATAGATGAAAAAAATTCTCAACATGATAACAAATTCAATTGCATATTGAATTCAACATCATATCAAAAAGATCATGTACCATGATCGGGTAGGATTAATCCCAAGGTTGCAAAGATTGATCAACACATGCAAATCAATAAATATGATATAACACATCAACAGAATGAAGGACAAAAACCATAAGACTAGTAAGGCATCAGTGGCTCTTGCCTACTATCCTAGCTACTTGGGAGACTGAAATCAGGAGAATTGTAATTCAAAGCCAGACTGGGCAAAAGTTAGCAAAAACCAATAGATGGGTATTGTGGCACACACCTGTCTTACCAAGCTATGCAAGAGGCTGTGGCAGGAAGCATAAAATAGGAAGAACACCATCTAGCCAGCTTGGGCTAAAAACAAGTCCCTATCTCCAAAATAACCAGAACAAAAGGGCTGGAGGTATAGTTCAAATACTAGAGTGCCTGTCTAAAAGCATAAAGTCCCGAGTTCAAACTCCAGGACTATACAGAACAACAACAACAAAAAATAGGATTATTTCACTAGATGCATAAACATTTGATAACATGGCTTTATGATAAAAACTCTCAGCAAATGAAATACAGAAAGGACATAACTCATGGTAATAAAGACTATATATGAAAGCCCAAATCAAATATCATATTGAATGGGGGGGGAATGAAAGCATTTCTCTAAAATCAGGAATAAGACAGAGGTGTCCACTTTCATCACTCTATTTCACAGTAGTAGAAGTATAAGCAAGAACAATTAGGCAAGAGAAAAAGATTTTGGATTATCCATGTTTGAATTATCTATGTTGAATTATCCATGATTCTGTATAATGACATACCTAAGTATTCCATCCAAATCGTTAGAACTTATGAATTCAGTAAAGCAGAAGAACATAAAATCGGCACACATGAAATAAGTAGCACTGCAAACACAAATAATGAACATGCTGGAAAATTAAGAAAGCATTCCATTCAAAATAGCCACAAAAATATGGAATATTTAGTAAAAAAGATCAATATAAAGAAACTATATAACACTGGTGAAAAAAATTATAGAGGACACCAAAAGATGGGAAGATATTCTATGTTCATGGATTAGAAAACTCAATATGGTTAAAATGACCACACTATCCAATACAACCTATAGATTCAATGCAATTCTCATAAAAATTCCAATAACTTTCTTCACACATATAGAAAAAAATAATCCTAAAATTCAAAAGGAACTTCAAATAACTCAGAAAAATAGCCGAAGCAATCCTGAGGGGAAAGAATTTTACAAAGGCTGGAGGCATCACATTATCTAACTTCAAAACAAACTACAAGCCTGTAGTTATTAAAACAGCACAGTGCTGACATAAAATCAGGCACGTAAACCAATGGAACAGAACAGAGAAGACATAAATTAATCCATGCTCATCAGCCAATTGATTTTTGACATAAGCACTAAGAATACAATATGGAGAAAAGATGGCCTCTTAGTAAATATCATTGGCAAAGTTGGATAGACATATGCAGAAAAATGAAACTAGATTCCTTTCTCTGATAATATATAAAAATTAACTCAAAAATGCATCAAAGACCTAAGCCCGAAACCTAAAACTATGAAACTACTACAAGACAATATAGGGAAAACCCTTTAAGGTGTTAGTGTAGGCAATGGTATTTTTAGATAGAACCCAAAAGTGCAGGCAACAAAAGCAAAAGGATTATTTCCTGCATGACAAAGGAAATAATCAAGAGGATTGGCAGACAACCTACAGAATGAGAGAAAATATTGGTGAATGGTACATCAGACCAGGGATTGAAAAATATGTTTGAGAACTAAGAAGACACCCAAATGGCCAACAAACACACACAAAAATGCCCAAATTCACTGGTCATAAGGAAAATGTGAATCAAACACGAGATTTCATCTCACCCCCGTTAGAATGGCTATCATCACAAAGACAGAAATACCAAATGCCAGCAAAGATACAAAGAAATGACAATCCTTATATATGGAAGGAATGTAAATTTGTACAGTCATTAGGAAAAATATGGAAATTACAAGCTAAAACTTGAAGTATCATATGATTCAGCAACTCCATGACTGGCTATATGTCGAAAGGAGATGAAAGATTTTTTACCAGAAAGGTACTTGTGCTTCCATGTTTATTACAGCACTATTCATAATAGCCAAAATAAGGAACCAACCCAAATGCCCTTCAGCAGATGAATGGATTAAGAAAATATCGTATATTGACACAGTAGAATACCACTCAGCTGCAGAAAATAAAATGCTATCAATTGCAGTGACATGAATGGAACTGGAGAACATTCTGTTGAAACAAGCCAGAAAAAGAAAGAGAATGTTCACACTCTTGTGTGGAAAACAGTAAGTCAATCTTGTAGAAGTATTGAGTGGAATAGTGGACACTGGAGAAAAGGAAGGATAAGGTGGAGGAGAACAGAAAGAAATTAGGAGGAACTTTTAGGTACAGAGAGTAATTCTCAGGGAAGGGTTGGATAGACATGATCAGTATAGATAGATAGATAGATAGATAGATAGATAGATCCATGCATGGAAATATCTCAATGAGCCCATTAACTTGTATAATAAATATACACTATAAATATAAATGAAATTTAAAAATTAATAAAGAAACTCAGTGGGTGCTCAATACTTGATAATTTATTTCTCCTATCTTCCATAATACAAGCCTTGTTGGCATTCACCCCAGCACTTGTGTTGGGCTCACATATTCGTAGACCCTCCTGTCACTTGACATTTAGCCAAAGGGAGGAAGGAAATAACAGACGCTTTACAGTGGAGACCATCTGAGGTTCACTTTTATCAACAGCTTCTTTCTTTGAAAACTAACACCTATCTTGCTGTGACACCCTTAGATCTCCTGACTTGAAGTACAGCACTTCTTCCCCACCAAGTTGTTGGAAACTGAATACCAAAGTCACTGGATAGTGCTGACAGAGTAACGTTGACCCACACAGAATGGTGCTTTCTGACCTTTGTGTGGTCATATGTAAGAAGACAATTCCTAATTGTATTCTGAAATAAAATTGTATTATTTTTTATTTTCCAAATAAATTTTTATCAAGTTCAAACTTAGGGGACTTTTCACTAATTCTAACTGATTTCAACAGAAGGAGAAGCAATGTGCCAATTCACAAATTACCTTCTTATATATCAGGCCAAGGTTCAAACAGCTACTTTGGCCAGCATTGGTTGCAATCCATTCTTTTGCATGAATGTTCAAATTTCAAGTTAGGATGACATAACGCCTTTGTTCCTCTCAATAAAGAAGGACAACTGAGCCAATACTTTGAGTTAACAATATTTGTTGTCAGCAAAGAAAAGTTTTGTAATGCATTTGCTTTTGGAAATTTAAAATACATGTGAATCTAATCTGTAATAATCATTTTTATTTTGGGAACTTAAATCAGATCTAATCTATCAACCAGCATTAGCTACTAGAAAATATAATTCTACTTTGAGTGTGTCTTTTAAAAATTTTATTCTATGCTTAGTGTTTCTGAGTGTTATAAAATGATGAAAAGATATTGAAATTTATAAAATGGCTTTTCTATAACTTCTGACAAGAGAGTACATCATTCATTTTTCATCTACTAATGTAATTGATTTTTTGATAGATTTTTTCCACTATAGAGCCATCCTTGGATTCACAGAATGACTCATTCTTGACTATGATTTAATTCTTGAAATTGACAATAAATTCACTTATATAATGTTATACCTTACATTGAAATCTATGTTCTAGGCCTACATTTGTGTGTGTCTTTGTGTGTACATGTGCATAAGCTCAGTACTCAATGGTTATTAGAATCAAGTTTATGATAATTTCAAAAACTGACATAAGTAGCTCCTCCTCCATGTTTCAGGCTTTTTTTTCCAGCAGCATTTATTATTTTATGTATTTTCACAATTGATACATTTTTTAAATTATGTTATTTCAGCAGTTCTCAACCCAGCTTGTACATGAAAATTATCTGGTTGATACACACATACACACACACATACACACACACACACACACACACACACACACACCCCAATACTGAGGCCCTGCCCCATATCATGGTTAAGTTAGAATCTCTGGAATAGAGATCAAACATGTATTTTTAAAATAATAATTATTTTTAAATTTTTCTTTTTTCCCTAAAATATGAAAATAATTTAAAAGTTTTTATATATATTATGAGGACAACTCAGTGCTACTTATTAAGAAAATCCAAAATTAATGGGTTTTACAAATCAGGAATATTATTATATTTTAAGCATATAGTTTCAACCAAAGTTGTACCACAATTTTGCCATGCTATTAACATTTTCTAAGTTGTATACCATGGCAAAATGTGCCAGAATCATCAGAACATTTATTTTAATTTCCCTTAAAGTAAAAGGAGTTGTGTTATTCACATTACTGTAATTGCCATAAGGAGAAATTCAGCATATTCCATTCAATCACTATATTTTAACAATTATCATTACTTTTATTACAATAGGTTATCATTGGAAAAATATTTTAGAAAGTATATGTTCACAACATTTTGGAAGATATGTTATTTTTTTTCCTTTATTGTTGTGCTGCCTGTGGTGGTGGTGGGGGGACTACATTATGGCTTTTACAAAGGTTCTTACAATGTATCAAATATATCATACATGACTTCACCCCCTCCTCCCTGCTCTACCTTATCCCCTCTACCATTCCTGGAATAGTCTTAATTATTTTTGCATTTACATACATGTGTACACATTTTTGTACCATATTCCCCCTCCTACCCTTTCCCCACCATCCCTTTTCCCATTGGTACCACCTCCCTCATGTAGGAACTGTTCTGCTCTCCTGCTCTCCGATTTTGTAGAAGAAAAAATTTAAAAATGACTTTTTTGCTTGCTTGAGATAAAGGTAGGTCATAGTAATGTATAGCCAAGAAAGTTCTGAGTTAGTTTTTTCTTTTTTTCAAATACATAGCTTTGGGGTGAATTCTAATAGTTTTCTGGGTTTTGCAATTTTTTTCTTTTGTCTTCATTAATTGTATTCTTTTCTTCTTGGTTCTTTTTTTTTTTCTAATTTTTTGAGTCAATGTTTAATAATTTATATATAATGATAAATTATCCATGTATGGATCATTTACATTTATTACATTTACATAATATACAAAAATACATTAATTTTCTTCTCAATGCTGCTTTAATTGCATCTCATAGATTCTGATATATAATGTTCTTATCAAAAATATCCCATGCTTTCCAACTACTTGGGAGGTAGATATTAAGAGTGGTGGTTTGAGACAGCTCAAGAAAAAAGCAAGACACCCATCTCAACAAATAAACTGTACTTGATGGCATGTACCTGTGATTCCAGCTAGAGGAAGCCATAGTGGACAGATCAAGATCTGAGGACTGTCCAGGCAAAAATTTGAGACCCTACCTGAAAAATAACAAAGCAAAAAAAAAGGGCTGGGGGCCTGGCTCAAGAGAAAGAGTACCTGCCTAGTAAGCATTCTTATATTTTCAGTTCCTTCCTAGTGTTTTTGATAGAATTTTAAATTTTTCAGATAGAAATTTATTATAATTATTATTACTATTCTTATTGTTTACATTGAGATTGGAGAATGTCGTCTATATACTCTCTGTTTTTTAGAATTTATTGGTCTTGCTTTGTCATCTACTACTAATACCTAGCTTTTTGAATACTCCATGTACATTTGAAAACATGGTATGTTTGTTATTTTCAGTGATTCTAGACTACTAGTTAGACTAGATCTTCTCTTGCAAATTCTCCTTCATAAAAGTCACTTCCAGGCTACAACTCATCAATCTATATTTATTTCATGGCTTTTAAACTGGAGTTCTACTTTGCCAAATGGTGTTTTCAATTTGTTCAACTAGTTTTGTTTTGCTTTTTAAACATTCTACCTTGTAGTTTTAATTCTGTCCCCTGCATATATCACACAGAAACATTCTTTCACTAGAAGAACTAAGTTGGAAATCATTCTTAGGAATTCTCTTTTGCTCGCCCTACCACTTTCCTCCTTCTCACCTACCACTGTGCTCCATGACCCAGAAGCAGAGTGAAAGGGAAAGGTGAGGCCCGTTTGTGCCTTTTATAACAACCTTGCTGCAAGGTCTACCAAAAGTGTTAGAGGAAAAACACCTAACACCCCCGGTCTACTAAGAACCTACCACTAGGCCCCGTGACCCAAAGCTTCCACAGCACTTCCCAATACCACCCAGTCCAAGACCAACCCTGCAATCTCAACATGCCTTTGGGGGACACAGTCCTTCTTAGACCATAACACACTACCACACTTACACAATTTCTACACATACAGTTGTATGTGGGCTACTTGCTTCTCTTCCACTACTGACATTCTTCATTAGGGAAGAGACTTCTTATGTCTGTTTGGGTTATCCACATATATTTATGGGCTACCATAGTTTTAAGCAGGTAGTAGGTCCTCTACAAGTATCTGTTGAGTTGGAAAGCTTAAATTATATAATGGAAAATAAACTCTCAGAATTCACAACTTTGCCTGAGCATTAAAGCTTTGAGATCATCATAGAGTACATCTTACCTGTAGTAGTACTCTAAAATGATTTTAGAGAAATTTTCATTACTCAAGTCCATAAAGGTTAAAACAAAGTCAAAGGGTTATATTATTATATAAGACCTATCTAGATACTGGTTGTGAAAATATCACCTTGTTTAGCTTTTGTTGTACTGGTCTCCATCCCTTCAAGGCAGCTACATGCAGACTGGACAGCTATGACCAACTCTGACCCAGGGCTGCTGAGTCAAATAGACCTCAGAGCACAAAACATTCTTGGAGGGATCCCTTCCTATTTCCACCACCACCACCACCAAACTTCATCTCTGAGTCAGAAATGGCTAACCCAAGAAAGTACCAATTAAAAGTATTTTATCCTATTAAACTTAAAAACATTGACATGAGCAGCACTGCTGTTATTTTATTATGAGAGTTTCTTAAATGGAGAAACACTGAAAATCTAAAACAAAATTGGCATCTAAAATACCTTTGTTTTTTTTTTTTAGAGCCGGAAGTAGGACAGAATAAAAATGTAAAAGAAATTAAAGGAGCAGACTTTCAAATTATTTTTTATCTTGGTGGGGAAGAAAAAAAAATCACTGGGAACTTTCTCAATATAGGAAGTGTGGATATTCTTGGCCTAATTCTTGTCTAGCACTTCTCTGCACTGCTCCTCTCTCTGCCACACCTCCCCCAACTCCTCTGCTAAGGAGTGCTCATTTGTATAATTAAATGCTTGACAGGAATGCCAGAGAGTGAAACAAGACAAGCACTGAGCCAAGTGTTCTTTCAATGCCACCCTTAACCACATCCCTCCTATGTAAGGAGAATTACTGAACCAGTTGAAGAAACATGGGACACTGTATATTGATACTCAAAATGTCCATAACATATATTTTATCAAATCAAAAGTTTACCATGGGGCCATTGCCCTGAGGACATGGAGCACAGCCACGAGAGAAATAGGAGGAAGAGTGAGAACTGAAATGGAGAATATGAATATATTTGGCAGCTCTTGGAGCTTGTTGAGGTTGATTGTAGTCAGAAAATTAATATTCTCCATTATGATTAAGGACACCAGCCAAAGGATTCTCTTGGTTGTGTATCTCCTCAGATGCATATAATCTATTTGATGGTTGATGATTTACATACAAGCATATATATCTGGAAGAATTTACTAATTTTTTTTTACTCAGAGCACTGAGGAATGAGACAAGGACTGAGTAAGGAACAGTTTTGGAAGGCAAACGCAAAGTCTCAATCTGGTGAAGTTTGATATGGAAGACGCAGCCACATCTTATCCTGGGCATGCAGGTTGCTGTGGGGGAGGACCAAGAACTTTGTCTACACTAGTTTTGCCTTAGGCTAACTTTGCTAATGTTTCCAGTCATCTGAGGTTTAATAATGCTATTAATTACATTAAGTGGGAAAATTGGTTAAAGTGCACATGAATTGAGACATGTAGACTTTGAGGTATCTTAGCTAATGACTGAATGCAGGTGCTGGCCAGAAGTCAGGGCAAAATAGTCCTCCTTGGTTAAAGTTACTGGACTTCTCCCGTAGCACAGACTCAGCCCCAACATCTCTTCTGAGCAACACTTGCCAGCCAATGATCAGCAGATTCTTACTCTTATTGCAGCAGGGTCTAACATTAGTTGTGTTATCTACGGTGAACCTCAGCATCTCTGGCATATTAATCCAAGCTGATGCCTCTCTTGTAGAATGTAGCTTCATGACAACATGAAGCCTGGTCTGACTTGTTCATGGTGATATTCCTAGTACCTAAATCAATGCCTATTACATGGTCAGCACTAAATAAATATTTGAGAACAAGAAGATGAATGAGAAAATAAAAAGCTGAAGTATAAATTCATTAGAGTGGCCCATTTTGTAATACTCAAAGCTCTACATCCTGGCAATCACCTCAGCCATGAGTAAACCAGAATGGCTGATGAAGCTAATGCCTGATCATATGACTAAATCTTACAACATTGGGCATGAGAGTTTATCCATCCAACAAATATTTTCTGAGCATCTAGTATGGTCCAAACACTGTGAGTAGGGCAGTGAACAAACACCTACTCAAATAGAACTCATATTCTGGTGTAGCATCATTAAAAACACAGACAGACACACCTAAGATCAGGTAGTGAAATGTTCCATGAAGAGCAGTGAAGCAGAACAATTTGAAATCATGATGGGATGGGGATACACTGCTTTGACATGATATGGTGGTCATAAAAACAGTCAGCATAGGTCTCCCTGGTTTGTACTGTGAATGAAGTAAAGGATTGAACATTGAAGATACGTGGGATGATATTGCTAAGAGGAAGCAGCAAATTCCTAGGCTCTGAAAGCAGAAGTTCATAGTCTGTTAGAGAAATCAAACTCTGTTACTATTTAAATTGCCCTCTGGGGCTAAAGGCCCACAGGAAAATCAACTTGTATGACTACATCTCTTCATTTGTTCAATTCTTGAATCATTCTCTTCAAAAATATTCTGCAGTTGGGCACTGGTGGCTCCTTCCTGTCATCCTAGCTACTTGGGAGGCTGAGATTTGGAGGACAGTTCAAGCAAAAAATACATGAGACCCCATCTCAAGAAATAGCTGGGCACAGTTACCTGAATCTGTCATCTCAAACTATGTGGGGGTTTAGATAGGGAAGATGTTGGTTCAAGACCACCAGGGCAAGTAGGTTTGAGGAGACCCTATCTTACCAAAAAAAAAAAAAAAAAACTGGGCATGGTGATACATGCCTGTCATCCTAGCAATAGTTAGAAGCTTAAAATAGGAGAATCATGGTCCAGTCTGGCCTGCACAAAAAGTAAGACCTATCTCCAAAATAACCAGAGCAAATAAAGGGCTGGAGGCATGGCTCAAGTTGTAAAGCACCTGCCTAGCAAGTGTGAAGCCCTGATTTCAAATCCAGTATCACCAAGAAAAACAAAAACCCATTTTGCTAAATGCCTACTATGTGCCAAGGGCTGTGACATGTACTGGAATACAAAGATACTATTTCCTTGTTCTTGTCCATCCTTTCTCTTAAGGAATGGGATTACTCTCTACTATTCAGGAGGTGTCTGAGATTATAAAATGAATGATTTCTGAGATATTTGAACCAGCCTTGATTCACTTCCACCAGTGACATTACTGGAGATTTCTTGCAGTCAGGTCCCACCTCTGAGGATTGTAAATTAAGTACATAAGTAAGTTGGATAACTTAAGTGTCTTATAAAACTCCATAGGATAAGCTGTTCCAGGGCTTTAATAAAGGTAAGGATATAGTATGACAGGAACAAAGTAAAGCAAATATCACAGAGATATGAGACTTCCAAGTGGAATTCCCAGGATCCAATCTCAACAGCATGGGCTGCTCTTCACCATTACACTTGTAAAGACACCTTGGTCTCAGAGAAGCCAAGGCACAAGTTTACCAAGGGATCATTTATGTCCTACTGGTCATGTGGCTAAAATCAAACTATATAACTAGCTATATCATATTCAAACCATAAAGCTATACATTTTCAGATAGCAATGCAGAGAAGGTAGTTCAAGGTGCACTCATGGGAGTTTTGAACCTTCATCAGCACATTATACATCACAAGTGACTTGTTTTCCTTGCTACATTGACTGATAGTCAGAAGTAGAGTTCCAGGCAGGCTCATGGTGAGCCACAGTGCTATTACACACCAGATGTGAGTTAACTCAGTCTTTATGTAGTTTCCAGTCCCTTTGGAGAAAGATCCACATGCAAATCAATTCCATCTTGCCTGCCTTTTCCATCTCTGGTTGATAGCAGATTCTCCAACATGGTTGGGATTTTAGCCTCTCAGTGCCTTTGCACTGTGACTGCTGTTGCCCTTAGCACTAAACTGCAGAAAACATGTAGCATTCCATCCAGCCCATTTCTTCCTTGTCTCCTCTACCTGTTCATCATCTCCAGTCCATGAATTTAAAACATGCATCACCTGATCACTCCTGAACTTAGAGCTTCTGGCAATACATCTGACTCTGCTTAGAAATCCAGCAGGCACTCCCAACTTAATGTATTCAAAGTAAAACTTGTTTCTTGCTCTAATCCTTTCCATTTCACAGATAACTCCCATCTCAGTCAGAAAATTTATTCCATTATCTATTCCCCCATCTGGGAGCACACAATCTTCATTCTTGGCTTTCCCTTGCAATCTCCATGCAAACATCAGCGGGCCAAATTTAGGTTTAGTTTCAAAAAGATGCCAATGTTGACCCTAACGTGCTTACCACAGAGTAGAAAGAACATGCAAAAGAAGGCATAAGTCTGAGAACTTAAATTTCCTGTGGGAAGCCGGAGTCAGGGAGACTAAACTATCTAATGCTCAGAAACCAGGGACCAACGAGAAGACCTAGATGGGCATTTAGGCGTCGGGAAGCACATGAAAACAAATCACTCTGAAGCACTACCAACAAGAAAATCTCAAAATGAAAGCTGTGCAGGTCTCAGATAAGAAAGCTGTAGTATCATTCCTGCAGGGAAAAGAGCAACAAAAATAAGACCAATCAAGGATTAGGAGAAGGAGGGAAAAATCAACCTACCATGATAGGTACTCTGTCATACTTATCAAACTCTACTCTATCATACTTCAGTATGATAGAGTAGAGTTTGGATAAGGGTATATTCTGGCCTAGGAAAACAGTAGATGAGTGTTTTTGATAAATGTGGGTAGTGTCCAATCAAAAATAAAGTTCATTTTTTAATGCCAGAGGTAACTACTAGCAAATTCTACTTGTAGATCAACTCAAAAGCTAAATTGTTTAAGAAAAGCTTCTGCCTTGATCAGAACTTTTGTAATGTAAAAGAGGTTTGCTAAATTTGGCTTTCTGATAGAAATCTGGTAGGCATCCCCCCAAAATCTAGCAGGTTTTGATAAAAAACAAGCAATTGTAGAAACCCAAATAAACTTGCAGTAGGGCCACAGTTCATATAGATAAAGTGAATTTCTCGTATAAAATACAATTCATGACAGAATTTTTGAATAGGCATTTAGCATCTTAACAGCAAGTCACCGAAGTTTGCTCTTAGGATGGTTGATAGAAGTGCTATTTGTAATAATATACAAAGTATAACATACTGGCTTATTTCCATTTCAAGGTAATATGATAGGATGGTAAAGTACATGCGGGGCACATCAAAAATGGAACGGCAATTACAGCATCTTGTAACTGATCAGTACCTCTGTTTTTGAAGAATCAGAGCTACTAGCATTCACTGAGGAAGCAGGCACAGATGTGTCCTCCAGCCTTATATGGAGATGGAAATTTTCATGAAAATGAAAATTTCCAGAGCCATCTGGAAATTACATAACTTTTGCAATGAAAGCAATTATATATTATCAAATCTAATAAATAAAAATAAAATAAAAGTTGACTGGGAGGATTGTGGTTCTAGGCTATCCCTGGCAATAAAAGCCCATGAAATCCCATCTCAACAGAAAAGACTGGATGTGGTGGCATGTTCCTGTCATCCCAGCTACACTGGAAAGTACAAAATAGAAGGATTGCATTGTAGGCCAGCCTGAGCAAAAGTCAAGATCTTATCTTAAAAATAACCAAAGCAAAATAGGTTTGAGGTATGGCTCAAGTGGGAGAGAGTGCTTCCCTAGCAAGTGCAAAGACCTGAGTTCAATCACCTGTATCAACCTTAAGAATAAGCTCACAAAACTATGTTGCTCTAGTTACTCCTGTAACTTATAACATTTTAAAACTAGGATAATGATGACATAATATAGCCTCATTATATTTACATTTTTAAATGTTTGGTTTAAGATTAAATGTGGGCATTTTAATTTGACAGTATATATAAATGCTAATACTCAGCTCTAATAAACTTCTACATGTGTGGGTGGGTTCATGAAAAAAGAAAAGCCTGCCAAATTAAAAATCATAATTTGTAAATATAAATATAAATAGTAAATCATATACAGGTATATGATTTACTATATACCTGTATTTCTATTCATGAATGATGAGAAAGTAGACATTAATTGGTAAGGAAGCTTACTAAACCAAACTAACACAGTAAATCAGTTATGCTAAATCAGACTATAATTTAAATGCAACTTTACCACATACTCAACTTATTTCTCTCACACATTAATTAAAAATATAGTCTTTTCATGTGTAAGTACATTAGCAGTCTTATTAAGAGGTTTAAATCTATTTTGACACCGCAAATGAAATTGAAAATTATTTCCCTGAGTCATGAGACCATCCAGTGGTGCCAAGTTAAATCATTTCAGATCAATCTCAGCCTGCCCCAAGCAGAACAGTACAAGCAAAGGATTGTGTGAGAAAAGGCCACAGCGAGCATGGTTTAAGGATTCTTTTTTTATGTCAGCTTTTTCTACATTAGTATTAATTCACTCTTTTGTTGAGGAGAAAAATTGTGTCTTAAACAGTCTTCAATTTAAATAAAAGAAATAAAGCAAGGTTATTTAAATTCATAAGTGATCTAGTTTTGTTTTTTTTTTTTTCCCATTTAAGACCAGTTGAAAGTTCTATAGGACAAACTCTATAGAAAATTTGAGAGAGAGAGAGAGAAAAAAAAACAGTCACTAGCTTTATTTATTATACATTCCAATTCCTCTGTGGAGCAGACAGTTTTTATTTGCCTTTGAGCATCTATTCTTTTAAATGTCTTCCAGAAAATAATAGTCAACATCTCTTTGTCCTAGGCCAAGGCTTCATCTAAGCTTCCAAAGAACAATCAATGAGCACAGCTTTTCATCTACACAATTCAGGACCCCATTAAGTTAGTCATGAAACAGCCTTCTAATTAAGCCAGATGTGATTTTACTAGCATATATTATTTGTGCAAAGTCAGGGCTTTCATTATGACATTTTCATACATATTTACCTCCTTTATTACTCATCCTACCCCTTCTTTCCACCTCCCCCTTTTTCCCTTCTCCTTCATATCCAGATAGGAGTTTTTTTATTTAGTCAGTTTCCTCTTCTAAAAAATTAAGACAATAAGCAAAACTGATTTTGTCAGAATCTGAGGATATTAGGGTCTTTTATAGTTTCAAAAAGAATCTGGGGCTGGGAGTGTAGTTCAGTAATAGACAACTGTTTAGATTATACAAGGCTCTGGGTTTGATCCCCGCCTCTGGAAAACAAAACAAAAATCCCTCAACTCTAAGTAATCTATCTTAAAAAACAAGACTACCTGGATCTAAATTTAATCTAGCAAAAGAGACACTTTGAATTACTTCTCATATAGTCTGAAAACATTGAGTCAGTTTAGTCATATCACTTTAATTTCAATTTAATCTGCCATTTATAGGCAGATGATTTCTTGCATTAACAGTAATACCTCTTAATAGGAAATTTCCAAAGGCACCCAAATACTTCCATCCAGTGGCTTATTAGCAGGATTTTCTACAAGAGATTCTACAACTCTTCTGTTTTAATAAAGATGTTTTTGTTGTTAAAATGAGTTTAAAGTTTCAGAGCCCATGCCCTTATTTCAGCCACGCCTTTCTGCTAAATTCACAAAAATGTTACAAAGTCAAAATGTTACTAGGAAATGGGAGGGAAAAATTCAGCTGTGCAGTGAAGAATTATTTCTTCCTCCAGGAGGTCTAAACAAACAAAAAACCTGCAATTTGAAGTTGCAAACTATTTTCTATGTCCACAACAAAGGTTTAATTTACATTTAAGGTTGATCATTTAATCTAGAAGAAATAATTTAAGTGAACCTTGTCATTAAAAAAAAAGTTTATAAAAGTACACGTCAACAATCCCTGGGGAGGAATACAAAGTTACCATTAACTTAATGTTTATTTATTAAACTGAGAAGGAAGCTTTTATTGAGTTATGTAAGTTGTGGAGTTTGGCCAGAGTTCTGTAGCCTTTGGAGAGCTTGTGGAGAGAAAACTGTCTTGATTGTGAATTTAGACTATGCTGGAAACCATTGCCTGGTCTCAGGGAATTGCAAAGGTACATATGTTTGCAGGGAAATCAGACAGAAGGGAATGAAGACACAAATGTATTGATTTCATGCTGTAAAAAAAAAAAATGAAATGGTTTGTGACTGACCTAAACTGGACTCATATTATACATATAATTTTTTAAGACTGACTGAGACATGACGCTCTGATCTTGGGCTTTCATAGTTTGAAGTTACTACCATGACACAAACGAACAAGATTGTACACAGCTTCAGGACATGAATGGGCCTGAGGAAGCTCCCATCCACAGACCTCCCAAACTGAGAATGGTGCACTGCACTTCTATGCACTTATGATAGGATCCTTCCTTGAACTAGAACTACCTAAACTGGTACCATAAGAATACAGTAAATTAAAAAGAAGCATATGTGCTCTCAGCCAGCATGAGATAAAGGAGATGTACTGAATTTATCTGGAAATCTCATAAACACAGAAAATGAAACTAGCTCATTATGTTTAGGTTTTTGCCATCCTCTTTCCTCTATGGCAGAGGACAGGTTGACCCTTCTCTAATATTCTCCTGCCCCCTGGTCTAATGGCACATGTGAACTCCTATAGGGAAATCATAAATTGTTGATGGGAATGTAAATTAATACAGGGAGAACAGTATGGAGGTTCCTCCAAAAGAAATAAAAAACTTTGAAAACAGACCTACCATATATAACTCCTGGGTTTATGTCCAAAGGAAATGATACCAGCATATCAAAAAGACACTTGCACTTTGTCTTTTTGCTGTTCTATTCAAAATAGCTAAGATATAGAATCAAGCTGGGTGTCCATCAATAGATGAATAGATTTTAAAAATATGGTATATATATATAGATGCATACCTATCTATCTATCTAAATCATATGCATATATGTATATATGAATAAATACATGACAGAATATTATTCAGCCATAAAAGAATATCCTATCAGATGGAGCAAAATGAATGGAACTGAAAGACATTTAGTGAAAAAAATCAGACACAGAAAAACAACTATTGCATTTTCTCTGTCATATGTAGATATTAAAAAGTGTTGAACAGAATGTATATGAATGATTACTAGAAGATGGCAAGGGTAGAGAGAGAGCAGGTAAAGGAGGTGGGTAATAGGTACTTATTTCACTCCATGAGGTGGGTAATAGGTACTTATTTCACTCCATGAAATAGAAGTGACAGTTTCTAGTGCTCTACAGCATAGTAAGGTGACTAGAGTTCACAATAATTATACATTGTATGAATAACTGTGAGAGGAGCTCAAAGGCTTCACACACAAAGGAATAACAAGGAATGGAAATATAAAGTACCTCCATTTGATCTTTACATGTTGTTTACATATATCAAATTACCATCACAATTTTTACAATTAAAATAATTAATGAGAGAAGAAAGAATGTGGTAAGCATATTGAGAGGAGACAACAGAAGGGTAATACCACCTTCCCTAGCTGCAGGTTCACAATCAGAAGGTCCACACTGGGGAAGAAGGGAGATTTTTTTTCACATTTAACGGGTAAGCACTCTATCACTGAAGTCATGCCCGCAGTACTTTTGCTTTTAGTTAATTTTCAGATAGTGTCCCATGCTTTTGCCAAAGCTTAACTTAGATCTTGATCTTCCTACCTCTGCTTCCTGAGTAGCTGGGACCACAGGCATGTGTGACCACCACCGGCAGGAAACAGACTTAACACTAAGTTATACTGGACATTCATTCTGGTTCTAAAGTAACCACATCACTTAAAAGTGAACAGGAGAGTTGTTGGAAACTTTCCAATCTTTCAATGTGGGAAAATTAAAAGGGACAGTGAATTTAAACAAAAGGGCAGGGGAATATTAATAGCAACCCTTGAGTTTTGTTTGTTCTATATTCCTGCTATAAATAATTGGAGAAAGTTTAGGGGGAGCATTCTTAATCTGACTCAGTACCAGAGTCACTTGGGAGATGCTCCAAAACACATGTACTCAGCTTGTATCCTGGATATTCTCATTTCTCAGTTGTGGGGGAGTCTCAGCAGGTGTATTTGGGGTGGGAAATCTCCAGAGATCCTAACCCCAGAGGATAAGCAATTCATTTACATAAATTCACAGATTGCAGATCAATAATAATGGCCATTCAAACAAAATAGGTTTTGAGAGGAATGTGACTAACATTAAAATCAGAATTGCTCTAGAGCTAAATGGGCCTCATTGTTAATTATTTCTTATACTCTGTGAGGATTAGTAACTAATGTTTTAAAGAGTAATTTGCATGCAAATGTTGGAAGCAGGAGGTAACTGAAATGGGGAACACAAATTGCTGAATGCAGAGGAGAAGGAAATTGTCAAGAAGAGAAATAGTGTTTCCTCATGTATAAGGACTATGTTTTGTGTGAGACACAGAACAAATCAGGATGATGTAGCTCTCAACTTCAAGCACCAAGACCATCACAGACCTCTACAAGTCAATTTATTGAACTGGAGTGAGACTTGATTTTTATTTTATTTTGGCAGTGCTGGGATTTGAAGTAATGATCTGGAACTTGCTAGACAAGTGGTCCACCACTTGAGCCATGCCACCAGCCCTTGTGTGTGACTTTAAAACAACCTATCAAGGCTGAGAATTCTCTCTTTACATTTTCCATCACTTATTTTCAGCTCAATAGCTGTGTTGTCTAGGATGGATCCATTTCTAAGAATTTAAAGAAATTAACCTTTTTCTTAATTAGCACATACCCTTGTGGTAGAGGGTGATATGGAAATGACAAAGATTAACATAATCCAAGATAGGACATGCCAACCTCAGTTTAACCACATCATAAGTTGCCTCATTGTTGAGTTTATAATTATAAACTTAGAGAAAATAACCATGAGATGAAGTTTAAAACCTTCCCAAATAAGCCCATGAAAGATCAAACTTGCCAAAACTCATTTGCCCTCCAATATTTCCATGTATAATACTTATTAAAGTGTTTCATAGACTCTCTTAATTACCACTCAGAGTTCCAAGTAAGTAAAGTACATTTGGTTTGAGCTCTGAGTTCCCACAGTAATCTTTGACCTTGATAAAGCCACTTAATTTCTACTTCCCATCCTTTTGACATCTATGGACTTGAAATAATACTAGCTACTCTGCTAGTGAATTTAAGAAAACCTGGCCTAAAATATAACTTATGTGAAATCATGTTATGAACAGCAGATCACCGTACAGATAGAAAATCATTATTTCTATAAGATGTTCTGTTCATCCTGGAAGTACATTTTGGTCTTCACCAATGCCATTTGGAGTATTTGCCTGGTTTTCCTCACTATTCCTTACTTTGGAATCCTCTTTTATGTTGATCTAGCCCTGCATCTTCTAGGCATTTCACTTATTTCTGACCTTGACTTGATGACATAAATGACTTATGCTTGGTAAACATCCTTCTAAGTCCTTATCCCAAAATTTAATCCTAGTACCAACAGGTCTGGCCAGTTTACCTCTTAGGATCTGTCCCTGAAGGAGAAAGGAAACACACTTCTTTCTCTCAGTTCCCTACTCCCATGTCCATTTCCTCAGTGCTGGTAGACTGACAATCCTACAGGACATGCCAAGGATCATGTCCGGAGGCTCAGCACTGAGATTACTATGTATCAGACTTTGAGTAGGTACACAGTTCTCTGTCCCCCTGGGCTGCATCCACTCCCAAGAGGGACCAGAAGCTTTGGGATTCAGAGTGCAAAAGAATCTCTTTCCCCTTTCTATTCATGTCAGAAGGAAAATGCAGTCCGTTGTCCTATGTTCCAACCCTTTGTACTGATGAGCTACTTAGACAAAGTATCACAGAACAGCAAGAAAGATGCAGCTGGATTTTTTTTTTGGTTGTTCTTTTTTAAATTTTTTTTTGTTTCACTTTAAGGCAAAGATTCAGTAATACTATTAGATACAACACACAGGAAAAATCCTTGGCAGAATTCTCAAACCTCTGCACAGTGAGATTTTTAAAATTCTCACAAGATGTAATGAAAGAAAAAACTGCTATGCTCTGTGGCATATGCTTTACAATGCCACCTCATTTAATATTCTTATCAGCTTTGTAAGGCAACTCATGGGCATCTGTCACACGCAATGAATGCCCTTCTTACATTTTTCTAATGTCCCACATATCAATTCTGCCTCCAGACATGAATTTGGAAGTGAGCAATAGGAGTGTGAAGGCTTTTCAGGGCATTTGAATTGCTGGCATGGGTGGTAGTAGAACAGTCCAGCTATGGAAGTGCTAATCACAGTTACCTAAGGGTCAAATTCCTGGAAGCTGGGTTTTCGCAGGTGGAGGCAGCAGTCCCAGAAGCCTTATGAGGTCACTCCTGCAGCATAGTGTTAATTATTGTTTTTGACAGCTTACCCTAGAATCGAGTTTTCTAGCCCTCCCAGCAATTCTTGAGCTACCTAATAGGCTTTAACAAGTGCCTTTCTTGAATGTAAGAAAGCTGACTCACAGAAGCCTAGCAACTGTCCAAAAGTCACATAGCTAGAGATAAGATGAAAATGAACTATTGAGCCATTTCTACAAGATGTTGAGTTGTTGATCTCACTTTACCCATCCTTTCTTGTATAGTATAATGTTTAACTTATTGATACACATTTTTTGTTTCAGGCTAGAACCTACGAACTCTGTGGCCATGAAAACATCATGATCTTTGGGGAAACAAGGGAGGTTTTGTAGAAAATTACAGCAGTTATCCTTGGCACAGGCATCTAAGTACTATAACATGCTCTCAATTGAGATAATCTTCAGTGACTCATGTGTTCCTCACTGTGACTCTAAGTCATTTCAAAGTGAGTGTCACCGAAGACAATCAGTAGCTCCTTATCAGATGGATACACATGGTTGAGGAATATCACAGGCTGCAAGGATAGGAGGGGGAGGATTTTGCTAATGACTTAGAGGGGAGCCAGGAGGGACCCCAAAGGAACTCTATACTATTTTTGATGCAGACATCTTATTGATAAGGAAGCAAGGATCCCTTCTTGGAACATGCATTGTGAAAAGGGACATGCATTCAATAGATGGGCTGGAAGAAATGATGCACAGAAGACATGCAGGAATTTCAGGTGTTCAGGGTTCTTGGGTCCACTCTGAGAATGAAAGCACAGGTGGCTCCAGCAGCAGAGGTCTGTATTTGTAGAGAATAGAGGAGAAAAGCTGCATGGGGGAATGCAGCAGACCGGAAACCAGTGGTCTGTGGTGGGTCAGGTTGGAAATGGGGGTTTATAGCCTTTTTTCTATTGCCTGAGGGCGGAGATGTCTCTCAGGTCTCCTGGGAAGAAGTGTCTCCTTGGCCAATTATCACTTTTTGGGACCTCTTGCAGTCTGTCCTTCAGAAACAAACCCCAAATCAAATTATGTTCTATGATCAGGCACTTGTGAATTATATAGAGCAATTGTTTTAATCCAGGTCTAATAAATCCCACCCATGTGTTGCTATGTTCAGAGAATGAAATGAGATTTATGTCCTTCTAAGACCACCACTGGGATACAAATCTGCTGAAAAAAATCACAATTCAAAGAGTAAGCATTTTAAAATTATTAGTTTCTCATTGCCTGTGTTTCTCCTTATAAATGCCACCCACATCCCTGTGATTGTGATTTAATATTAGGTCTGAAAACATTGCCTACTACTATCCTCCTCACCTGCCTCATTAGAATTTCTTTAACTTGTGATATATATGCATTTCATCTTGGTTCTAGGTGACTGAAAGTACTTTTAGATGTTATCCTGATTCCAGGTATTTTATTAAATATTAGAAATTTCAAGATATGAATTCTATATGCAAAGTCATGAAGGCTTAAAATAGGATTTGTATAATCCACTGACTTCCTAAAGCAGCAATTTCCAGGTTTGTAGTAGCAGAATTCCTATTTCCTATGAAGTCTTACTCTAAACTCCAATATATAAACTAAAAAAAAGGACTATTTTATTTGCATAAGGTTGTAAGTTTAAAATCTGCAAAGTTTACTTCTTTAACCTCAAAGAGCAGAGTTATAGCATCTTAAATATACAACTAGGAAATCAAGAATATGAATGGCTGCTGTAGTCATATTAATATTCCCACCCAATATATTCCTATACATGTGTGATCATGGTAATGAGAAAACTGTAATTCATGTAGATAAGTATTACAAATGTGAAAATTTTAATAACTTGCCTTGAAGCCTCAAGATATTCTTCAATTCTCAGGATTCTAAAACTTTAAATAAGAATACTATAAAATTATGTTCCTAGGTTGAACATTATAAAAGTGAAACAAAAGTCATTAGAAATACTGTAATACAGTATCATTATGATGCAACTTGCTACATACTTACATGTTACTACACAATTGAGGATTGTTCAGTAGCTAAGGTACAGACTGTCGAAGCATTTCTTGGCGTTTAATTTCTTGAGCTTGTATGTGACATAAACACTTATTTCCTTGGATATTAATAAGTAAACAGCCATGTACACATGTGGATTTTCTTTTTTCCTTCCTTCCTTTCTTTTTGGTGGCTCTGGGGAATTAACCCAGGGCCTTGTACTTGTTAGGAAAGCACTTTACCACTTGAACCATTCCCCTAGCCCGAGGTGTATATTTTCTTAATAAGGTCTTTTTTCTTTGGAATTATATTCAAACCAATTTCAGTTTGTGGAGAAGTCTAACATATATAAAAAGGATTGAAGTGATCAAGAGACCTATTTATCTTATCGAGGATTTGCTGCCGATGAATGTATGGGATGTATCATAAGCAGGACTATCATAGCAGGAATGCTTACGTCATAAGCAGGAATACATAGTCTACTAATCGTTTTTGCCTCCTAGCAACGCAGGTGATGTTTTGATTTGGGCAGAAAACCTTTAAGTTGCAAGGCCATAAATCATTTGGTGCCTTGTCCAAGTAAAGTGTGCGCTGACTCTTGGCAGGATGAACACCTATTTTAACATGGGAATTCAACATATGAATTTTGGGTGACATAGTCATTAAGCCCATAAAATGTAGGAATGGCAAAAGCTTTATTCTAAAACCTGAGTTTGAGCATGCATGTACACAGTGACAAGTTAGAGTTTTAATGATTGCAAAAATTAATAATGCCACCCTACTGCTTTAGCTTATTTCCCTTGGAACTCAGCTTGTTTTCAATATTTGTAATGTTTGAACAGTTCCCACCCTAGCTCCACACCCTCCCCTACTTTGCTTTTGGCAGTATTAAGCATAGTTTCACTTATAACTTATAAATCATTCCATCTGTAGGTTCTCCCAAGAGATGAGCACTGCTACTTTCAAAATTTTCTCAAGGAATTAAATTCCTACCAAACTTGCAATGTCAGACAACTCTACCCAAAGAAAGGGTAGGAGTCCACGGACATATGATCATGCATATATGGTCTAATCACCCAAACTATAAGAGGACTACATGGGGACTCATATTTGCAGTCAGTACCAACATGCACAGGTAAAGAGTGAAGAGTGAGTCTCAACATAAAATGAAGTAAATAGATTTCTATCCTGGATTTTGGGCACTCCATTTACAGAAAACCCCTGGAAGTTTGATAAGAAGTAATGAAGCTCTAGCTAGAAATTCTTATGACTGATAAAAGATAGCTTAACTTCAGACACATACAAGACATCCTGGAAAGTTCCCATGAAGGTTTATGAGAACTAGCAATCTTAAGCATAGCCTTGCCCACAATACTACCAAATGATGACAATTCACAATGTACAGAAATTCCTTGATGGAGATTACTATGAAGAGCAACCTGGACTTATTCTTTCTATCACTCATCCCAGGCCTGGGTATGGCTATAAACAAACAAAAAAGGTGAAGCACAAATTTGTCACGGGGCTCACAATTCATTCAACCCTAAATTTCAAATTATTTTCTCTAGAGCAAAGAATCTGATTCATTCTTCTTTTGCAGGGGCCGGCAGGGCATAGGTTTAAACTCAGGGTCTTGTACTTGCTGGGGAAGTACTCTGCCACTTGAGCCATGCCCCCAGCTCCTAGAGCAAGGCATTTGGGATCTATTATCAATCCAGGTTTTCCTAATGAATAAGGCTCATTGAACAAAAGCATCTAACAGTGTAAAAGTCCTTAGGATATACCAAGTGTTGGGAGATGTCCAAAGAAAATTCAAATTTTATGATCTCCACATCCCCAAGTCAATCTATGTTTGTCTGAATTAAAAGGACTTAGATCTTCTATTTTAATATGTGTGTCTTCCTTCACATGATTCTGTTTTCCTGATGATGTTTTCAATAGTTTTGAATTACCAAGCTTTCTATCTCAAGGTGGCTCTCGCAAGAGCAGCAGTGACCCTGCTGAGTGGTGGCACCACAGTACCATAGTTCAGAAGGAACACTGGCCTAGGAGTCAAAATGATCCCTTGACTTGACTGAGTAGCACTGGAAAATTCCCTGATTCTTCTGGTGCTCAATTTTCTCTAAATAGCAAAGATTGAACAATATGATCTTTTAGGCTCCATTATACTAAGGCTATTTCTCATTTCAGAGATGTAGAAAATAACAGCTACCTGATTGTCTCAGGATCATTTGGAAAGCATGTAAAATGACAAGGGAAACAGAGCTGTACCCATTCTGGGCTAATCAAACAAACTAAGCACCACGCTACATATCATATGTACAATGTCAAAGAGCCTGGCTTCCTTCTATCCTCTAACCTATTACCTTTCTTTAGGATTCATTGCCTCTTCATTGTGTTAGTGGTAGGAGTAGACTTCTAAAAGGCATTTACGAATATGAAATTCAATCTGTTCAGTATAAAAATTCCAGCACAAAGAGTAACTATGATGTGTCTGGAAAAACAAAGAAAATTTAAATATCATAAATTCAATAGTGGAGAGGTCCCTTTAGATTAGAATTATATTTCTTTTCAATTAGTATGTAGGTATTTAGCCTTAGCATATGTTAAATTAACTGGGAAGTTCCTCCTCTACCTCAGTAAAATGTGGTTTAAGCTCAAAGGAATGCAAAAAATAACTGAATTCAATACTCCAATTTTAAAAGTAAGTAAATTGAGACTTAGAATGCTTATAATGACTTGCACAAGTCACAGGACTGGTTAGCAGTACTGGGACTCATATGCCACTCTTCTGACCCCTAGCCTGTGCTTATGTTGTTACACCTAGGCAGTCATCAGGAAGAATAAGGACATGGAGACTCAAGGGCAAGGCGGCAGTGTCAGTTTTATAATAATCCACAATCATGACTTCTTCTGATCCAGTCTTCTTTGAAGCTTAGCTAATACCAGCCATTTTCCCCTTTTTTTGTCCTTTATTTGGCCCCTTTAGGCATCAGGGAAGGCACCACCATTGTTTCCAGCCCCGCAGCTCTGATTCTAGCATAAATGCTTTCCCCTGCAGTGGAGCACAACCTCATCACAACCGCTTGACATTTCAATGAGCCCAGAGAGGGCTCCCAACATTCAACATTCAAATCATGGAGAAATGTCTAAATTTGCATTGCAAAGACTGTCAGTAAAGCCCAGTGTTGGGGTGAACCAGAGGCAATTCAAAACTTCCCTTTTCCCTTCCTTGATTTCACTCTTTTAAAAAGTACAGGGAAAATAAAAAAAAGGCTAAAGGATGAATCTACATCCCAGTCTATTTAGAAAAACTATGGACTATTTACCAAGATAATACAATTATCCAGATTCTTCTGGCTGAACCCACTGGCTATTCAAGCATATGGGACAGTTTCTTTATAGTCCTATAGTCAAAGTATACCTGATAAGACCAAGGGAAATTCTGTGAAAGGGTGAAATTTTAGCTTAGTTGGAAGGAACATTTGCTGAATGAAGACTATCAATATCTTAGTTACTGGAGAAAACATTGTCTAGTAAGCTTGGGCCGTGACTGTAATTTTCAAATGACAGGTAAGGGGCTGAGATGGCTAATTATTATCTAGAAAGAGTTATTAAAATATTAGCTCATGAAGTGCAATTACAGAGAATAAGCCTACACAAAACTGCATATTTTTCTACACACTGAGCCCTCAAGAGTTACTTTTTCTTATTATTACCACTATTATTATTTTACTAGATTGGTAGATTGGTAAAATGACATTACATAACTGAGTTGAGTCTCTTCCCTTACTAGTGCTATATTTCAGGAAGAATTCTAGAATAACACTGGATCATTGGCATACATTTCTAGTATTCCCAAAACTATGAGTAATGCAAATCATTATCCTTAACCTTCACAATTCCCAGAATATTAGCAATTTTTTTGTCGTTGAACTTGCTTTGATCTTTCCTTGTAGGTACATTTTTTTCTTATGATGCCATATTAAGAGATAAATGTAAAAATTTATTAGAATACTGTAAAGAAAAAAATGGATTTGACACCCAAAGATATCCTATGAATCATAGTGGAATAAGTACTTTTATTCAAGTTTTCAATTTTTGAAAATGTATTAAGTATTATTTTTTAAATGTAAAGAAATCAAACAGAAATAATTACTAGGAAATGAATAAATAGCAAATGAGAGGAACACTAAGCTGAGAATCAAAAATCAAAGGTTTAAAGTACACCTATGACATATGACTCCTATTACTTTTTTAAATCATGTTTATCAGTGCAACTTATATAAAATAAAATTTACTGCAGCATACACATCTATGAGTTTTGACAATGCTACAATTGTGTGACCATCACCATGATCAAGAGACAGGACATTCCCACCTCCCCAAAAAGTTCTTTCATGTTTCTTATAGTCAAACCCTCCCTCTTTAAGGAACAATCCATAACTCACTTCTTTCTTATCCAATCCTCTTTGCAGTTTAATTGCAGTAATATCAGTTGCTTTACCTTTCTCTGTCCTTCATCTGCCCCTTCTAAGCACTGAAGAATAAGAATCTGGTTTCCAGAGCTACAGCCTTGAATTCACATTTGTAAGCTCTTACTTTTGGTATCATTTTGTCTATAAATTGATTATATTTTTGTGTCTTACCTCAAAAATTGTCTGGCCCGAGATCACAAAGATTTTTTTTGCTATGTATTCCTCTAAAAGTTTCCTGTTTTACATTTAGATTCAGTTTGAGGATTTCATTTTTGTGCATAGTGCCAGGTATGAGTTTGTGGGTCATTCTTTCCTGCATTGCATATGGATATCTGATCATGTGTGCACCATCTTTTGAAAAGGTTTGGTTAATGTGTTTGCACTTGAGCTGTGAGCTGGACCTTCAGTTGGTGTTAGCACAGAGTATAACAACAACTTCCCTTTAGGAGAACTCAGCCTTATTTTGAAAAATAATGCACAGACTTAATGAGCCATGCCTAAAATCTTTTTAATTTTGAAAGTCCAGTTGAAAACATTTTTCACATCTCTTAAAAGTTTTGGTTATAATATAAGTCTGTCATTATCCCTTCCCAACCCAGGTAGTAGGAAAATGAACTGAAAGTACCCTTGATTAGTGATTATGATGTCTCCTCTCCCAGCCATAGATATGCCAGTGGGTTGTAATTAGTAGAATTCAGCAGAACTTTGTCTCATCAATGAGATGATGGATACAAAGCTCACCACTACCACACTCTTAATTAAACAAGGAAATAAAGAAATGTTATGCAGATTTAGTTTCTGAAATGAGCCACCAAACAAGGAGCTGCTATATAGGTATTTCAGGCATATTTAACCTGCGATTTATATATCCTCCTCTGAAAGTTTGAATGAAAATTGCAACAATTTCTTCCTTTTTCCCCTCTCCTTTTCCATTTCTCTTTTGTTCTCCTCCCATATAGGTTAATAGAAATCTGTTTTTAAGCTTGTGCAAAATTGTGGTCGCTAGTAACCCTGGAGAACAGACAAGGCATAATTGCCTGTTTACTCTAGGTCAACCAAAGCATGTCAAATCCTCTTTCACTTGCTCTCCACTGGGTTTTCTTTCCTTTGGACAAATATCCACTGAGATTTCTAACTTGCTCCTTATTTTAAGCCTTATTTAAATCATCTCTTTTCCACAAGGGTTTTCCAGGTCCCAGTCAAAAATAACACCTTAATATATGATCTGATACACTTTGCATCTCTGTGACAATGCTTTATCTGTATAAATTCATATATGCACATCGAGATCTAGATCTCTTTCTCGGCATTTCCTATTTTACTACTTGCTCTGATGCAAGTCCCTAAGAACCACTTTTACCTCTAATTGGTCACAGCCTGGCACACAGCATTTGTCAAACTGGACTGAAAGCTAAATAAGCTGAAACTGTGAAGGATCTCCCTACTTCTTCCTTACAGTAGCCAAGTACATTAGGTTTTGTGAGCCTCGTGATTATTAGACTTAAGACTGGATATATTTCAAATTTTATTTATGATTTCGTTCTGCCATATTTCACATTGCAAAGTGATTTTTGATTAAATTCTCTGAAACATATGGAGTGTGTTTATAATGTAGACTGCTCTATGGCTAGTTGCTCTAGGACCTAAATCATCAGGTAGGATTTCAGAGAACTGTGTAGTGGCTTTCTTCTTCTTCTATTGCTGTTTTTCTATGTGAACATAAGCAAGTTACTCAGAATCCCTGTAAGAAAGAGAAACAATAATATAGTACTGGTAACCTAGCAACTTATCAAAATCATTATGTGATAATATTTAGAGAGTGCTTTCTGCTTGTTAGATGGAGAGGGGCTTTATAATAAAGCAAGCTATTACTGGCACCTTTAAGTAATACCTGCTAGACCAGGGTCATATCGTCCAACATTGGTCACTAGATCTGTAATTCTCTGAAGAGCCAAACTATCCATGGGTGGAAATAATATTAATAATTTCTATACAGTGCAATCTCAATTAACACAGAACTACAGCCCTCAAGTAATCAGCATTTCTCTAAACTGAGGTCTGTATCCTTCTCAAGCAACAATAACAATTCAAATAATACTGATTTAGAGCTTACTGTGGGCCAAGAACTCTAAATGTTTTACATGAAATTCCTCAATTATCACAGTCACCCTGTGATAATTTCCATTACTCCCATTTGATAGATGAGAAAAAAATGATACATGGAAAGCATAAGGAAATGGATGAAGGCAACTCAGTAATTGTAACACAGAATACCAATGCAGGAAATCTCTCACAGGGCCCAGGATTTTAACCACTATCCTTATCCAATCAAAAGGCAAAAGGATGGAAACTAGGGGAGTTAAAAATCTTTTCCTCTTCACCTTGTGACATCAGTGAAATTTTTCATGTGATTCATGGTTTTAAAGTTGGATGACACATACACATTACAGAAGAGAAGGAAGGCCACAGATGTGCTCTTGGAGGAGTTAGTGTTCCAGAAAGAACTGTCTAGGTGAAAAGGCAGAAACTGTTCAGAAGTGATCTGAAAGGTGCTTGTGCTTCCTAGAGCTTAGCTAATGCTAATCTAACAGTTGTCATGTTCGCAGGACCCACCAAGGTATTGCCACCATCTCAGTCTCTGACTCACCAGAAGTTTCACGCAGTCTAATATTAACTAGGAAAAGAGGTGACAAGAAGGCGTTTGTAAGTTCACAAGTCATTCCAGACTTATCTTGCTTAAGTTTTAAAAGATTCCTAAACTGGTAGATTGAGAGAATGCTGTAAAGTTAGAATACTTGGAATTCTGCAAAGGTTTGGGATAAGATAGGCAAATATAGGCTGATACTATCATAGGTAGATGGAGTTGGACGTTGTTCCAGGACTAGAAAGGGCACATTAATGAAAAATAAAGTCAATCTAATGGAAAGCATGTGGTTTTATGCTGCAGAGATTTTCCCCATCGGGTTCAATGTTTTTATCAATAATTTGGATAAAAACACAAAAAGCAAGCATATTTAATTTTCAGAGTTTAGGAAGCTTGTGGATACATGAAAGCTGAATAACAGAATCAGAAACCAAAGAGATTGGCAAGTTGGATTCAAGTTAACAAAACATACCATACAGAGGGCCCGAGTCATTTTGTGTGGCACTGAAAAAGCAGGCCAGAACTAGCCAGGAGAGTTTTTTAAAACTTATATTTCGCCTTAATATGATGAGTGACTTTCTAATAATTTTAAAATAAATATCTTAAGAACAAAATTAAAATATCTAGTCTAGGAAGTTCTGTGTTAGACAATTGTTTGTGCAAATGGTTTTCTCTCCTTTAATAGAGTATGGAATGATGTACAGTTTTATAAGAATGTGTTATATATTTTTGTACATTCATTTATGCCATTGGAATCTCTCTAATTGAGTGAGTTTCTTTGAAGAATCAATTCAAATAAAAAAACAAGCTGATGCCATTTTTAGAACTCATGAAGGTAAAACCAGAATGTATAGCAACATTACCATAGTATGGCAGTGATGACTATATGGTGCTTAATGTATGTATGTATACATAGACATAGCACTGAGTGAAGATGAAAATTGACTCAGGAACCCAAAGGTCAAAAGGACCTTGGTTTTCCTTGTTTGAACTTTATTTGGTGTACTATTCCTTCTATTTCATGTGAGGCCTTTTTAAAAAAAAAATTCAGTCACTAGAAAAAAAGAGAAAATTTTCAGAGATGACATTAGCTTTTCTAGTCCACTTCTCACTTCTCAACAGATATTGTTTTGTTTTTAAACTCAGACCATTTAACTTCAAGAGATTTTTGTTTGCTTGATTTGATTTAAAAATTGTTGGTTTTTCACTTCTTTGTCAGTCAAATTCCACTTAATACTTTTATTGTATGTGTATGAACAATCTATGTGGACTTAGAGAATTTAGAAAACATTTTAAGATTACTTAAGAGTATATTCTTGCTCATATGTTAGAGCTCACTTTTAAAGATACATTTTAAATATCTATGTATACTGGAGCTATAGTTAATAATTACCATGAATTTTCAAAGATTCTAAAACTGTTCTCCAATGTGCAAAATAAAAATATAATTTTAGCAAGTATACTGTAATTCAATTTCAGTAAAATAATTAGTTTAATGCCTTCTAACATCTAAGGAGTGGTCATTCTAATTCAAAATGGTGTGATGAGTTTACTAACAAATGATACATGACAGATACACACACACAAACAGAAAACCAAAAAGACATAGCTAGATTAGCAAAACAGTAAAGTCCCTCTGGTAGAATCAAAATGTCAAAGAGTGGACCAGCTTCTGTGGTATCCAGAGTTTGGCTCTTGCTGAGCAAAGGAAACTAAAAGTGTCTCCTAGGAAGTGGGGATGGACAAGAGGAGAGGATAGAGAGCACCGTGCAAGCTGAAGCTACTGTTTATATCTGAGAGCTCAGCATCACCCATTTTCAACCAAAAGGAGTGCGCATTCTTCCTCCTTGCCTACAGTTGTAAAAGCTGACCAGAGGAAACCCAAGAGCCTAATAGCATGAAAGAGACAGAGCTATGTGACTATGTCATTTGTCCTGTTGCCCACTATCACCTCAGACAGAAGCCTCAATGCTCAATTGAAAAACCTGGTATTTGTTTGGGGACCCAAAATTATCCAATTTTTTTGTAATTGGAGACAATTACAAAATTGACAAATGGGAAGAGGTGGAAACAAAGAAACAAAGGGAGTAAGAAATTTAGAATAGAGCTAGAACAGGAAAGAGAAAGAAAAACACAAGAGAAGAATATGGAAAAGGAAAAAAATCGAAGATTATATATTTTCAAAATGAGCCCAATGATGAAAATACACTAAGAAATTTACATTGAGTTAAATAATAAAAAAAATCAACTTTTAAAATGTGAATTATTTCAGATGATACAAAGTTTTAAGACACTTATGCAAAAACATTTCAGTATTTTAGGATGTTCAAGTAAATATATATAAATGTAATTTCCAACATTATGAGAGATTATGAAACAAAGCAGGAAGCTGAAGTAGGAATTATAAACCATTAAGTATAAATCCTAAAAATAAAATACATAGTATTTGAACTGTATTGATATTAAAAATATCAATAAATAGACATGATAGAAAACAAAAAGGTTATTGAAAGATAGTACCGAGGAACTTATCAACCCAGAGAGAGAGGGAAAGAAATTTATAAACACTTAAGAAAAAATTAGGCATGGTGGTCCATGCCTGTAATTCCATCTACTGGGGGTGGAGATCAGGAGACTGTGGTTTGAGGCTAACCCATGCAAGAATATAGTGAGAAACCCAATCTCAACATACAAACTAGGCATTGTGGTACACATCTGTAATCCCAACTACATGGAAGGAAAGAAGGATCACAGTCAAAAGTTGGCCCAGGCAAAAGTGTGGCACCCTATCTGAAAAATAACTAAAGCAAAAAGTGTGGAAGTGTGGCTCAAGTGGTAGAGTGCTCATGTTGTGAGCACAAAACCCTGAATTCAAATCCCATGACTACCAAAACTAATTAAGTACCATGTATTATCTTTTATATACATTCCCAAGAACAAGAAATAATTGCAAGAGAGCTGGCTTAAGTGGTTGAACAACTTCCTGACAAACATGAGACACTGAGTTCAAGTCTCAGTTCAACAAGGCAAATAGAATAATTGCTAAGAATCTTTCAAAAACAAAAGAAGATTGTACTTCACTCTAAGTACAAAGCCAAATATAAATCTAAACTTTAACATCTTTATAATCTATATCTTTACATATTGTAGTAAAATGCAAGAGTAAAGAATTAACCATGGATAGCATCAGAGAGAAAAATCATACTTCCTATGCAGGTAGGAACTACAGCAAAAGAAGACTTTTCATTAGTTGTAAGACTCTTTAGAGTGACCATGGAAAATAACAGGTAACGAGTAATTAGTCAAGAATGAGTGAAATAAAAACATTTGAAGGCATACAAACAAGAGGAGAGATAAGAGGCTAGAAGAAACAATGATAAGTGCCAAAAGCAATTTAAAATATTAATAAATATTTCAAAATACACAGAGAGAAAACCATTATTACTGTTTGAAGTGTAACATTAAAACTCTTAAGATCAGGAAAGCCACTCAATAAGTAGATAAAGCAGAGTATTACAGTTGACATGAAAATCCAAATATTGAATAAGTACAGGTTCACTAGAAATATTTATAGTTTAAATTTTCTGTAGGAATATAAAAATCAAGAAGATTGAGCTGCCAAGTACACAAAGAAAAAGCGACATAATGCTTCTTCCATACAGAATAGAGAGAAGTAAAAACAATAATAAAGAAAAAGAAAAGAATCATAAATTACTGTTTTCAACCCTAAGCCATTAATTTGGAACACCTGAGTAAAAAGGGTAATATTCCACAGTACATGTATTATCATATTAATAGTTTCGCTAATATTTAAAGGTATAATTTCTAACTCCTATGTCAGCATTCATATTATTATGCTAATATACTGCTTTGGTGTGTTTGCTAATGATGTACTTAGGCCCATTCCAATATTTTCAGAAGCATGATCCCCAGTATTTTGTTTAATGGATTCCTTGTAAGGATTTTTGTGCCTATATAACATTTAACTTGTATAAAGGATTTGGGGAGATTTTTTGCTTATCTATGTTATGAAATATTTGAATATCAGTGGAAGTAAAGATTAAAGGATTAGTTGAAGTCATTTGTGAAATTCTTTTGATGGGTAGGCTGTGTAGTCTAACATTAATTTTGTTTATGTTAATTAATTTTAATATTTCTCTCTGTATGGGTGGCTATTTTATAAGGAGACTGACTGTTCATCTCTTCTGGCTCTGTCTCAGGAAAGGATATTGGAATGGTGTCCAGGACAAAGGAGAAGACAAACATAAGAAGCCTGAACTTTTATAAGATCATGTGGTCATTGTGCATTTCCACTTAACATGTAGATGAACTCAATCCTGACCTAAACCTGCAGGTGATAAATTGACATTTATCAAACATATCAATTGATTAGTAACTTAAATACAAACAGCTTAAATATACCTTACATGAGTAATATACCTACAGATGAAATATAACTTAAAGTTTTTATTTTGGCTAAATGGAAATTTTTACTCCCAGATGTGATACTTGGATTAATGGGGCTTGCTTAATGTAACTTCAAGTAGTCATACACTCAACAAATTAGAAGTACAGGCTTGGTTTGGCTCATACTAGGTGTGACCTAATCTGACTTCTCATGACAGTCTAAAGTTTGTCATCTTCTCTCTAGGAGATAGGAGAGAGGTTTGTGGTAATGAAACAATCATATATGTGAGCTGAATAGCCTTTTTGATCTGTCCTACAGATATGTGTATTGCCACTGTTATTTTATTTTATCAGTATTCTATCATTAACTACATTTTTCTTTAATTCACTTATTTCTCTACTCAGGCAACAAATAAAGACTGGGTTTCCAGGCACTGTTTTAGATATCAAAGTACATTAAGAACAAGATGTTTCTGACTAGAGGAAATGGTTAGTTTTTCCTACAACACTTACTCCCCACTTGGTTGAGAACCAAGTCTGTCATTTTATTTCTCAGAAGTTTGCCTTTTCCAATACTTGCAAGGGGCTGGATTCTTACCTGATTATTTCAACGTGAATTTAGGTACACATACTGTCCTGTAGCTATTGCTTGAATCGTGGTGCAATGAGTGAGCACAAGAAATTTCAATATAATTAAGGAAGCCAAGAAATTGTCAAAGTGGTTATATGTCAAGCAGAGTCATCTGTGAGCTCTAGGACTGAAGCCAGACAGTGCCCGACACTACAATCTTGGGAAAGATTAATTCCCCTCAATTATGAGGATGGTGCACAAAGCAGAGTAGATTAGGATTTGGGCTGAATGGAATATTACTATTATGGTGATTGCTATCGTATTTTCTTCAGTGCTAATTATAGTTCCATTGATATACTTATGATGTAAGAATCTTGAAACTTTAATTGTTTCCAGTCATTGTGGAAAATATAGTTAAACCAACAATGACCATATTCCTTCAAGGGATTTCTTGAAAGCCTGTGATATTCATGCTACAGGTTTTTTTCTGTACAGTTATTTAGCTTTGTAATTATTATTATTATAAATTTCCAGCTACTGAAAAAAGCTATTTAAAAATCAAATCAATTGATAGCTATTCATACTTTGTTAGCATCCCACTCACTCACATAACTACCTCCATATGGAAATTCACTTTGTAGAATGTATTGTATCCTAATGTAGGTGATGTATGGGGCAGGCATTGGTTTCCATTGCTCTAAGCACATGAATAAAAATCCTGATGCCAAATACAAACTCCCAAAATGTAAACTCCAGAGTTAGTGCTTAATGTTTATTAAATAAATATTGCCAGCTTGCACCCCAGAGGAATCCACTCTAAATATTTACCCAGGGCTCTGCCAGCATTGAGTTCTATAACATTCACCCAATTTTTCAAAATACTAACAGAGAACACCTTCAAGTGAAAAAAAATTAAAAGATCACATGGGGACAAAAATATGAACTTTAGGAAAATCTTCTAGCCTTTAAGCTTTAAGTTATGGAATTCATTTGTAAAGAACAGTCCTTTAAACACTTGAACTTTTACACATTGTATGTGAAAGAAATGAACAACTCAGAAAAATAGTTGATTTTCCACTTATTTCATAAAATTAAGAAATTATTCCAAAGGGCTTTAAGTAAATACTGTTTTGTGAGCTTCTATTTTGGAAACACTGGTTATACAATCAAACCCTAGATTTACTGGGTCTACCTGAAGTCAATTAACTTAACAAGCTGCTTCAAAACCACCAAGTTCAGAATTCAATTCCCTTTTCCAGCCTCTGGTTTGTAAACACCCAGGGAAAACAGACTACTAATGACAGATACTATTCCTGCCTAACAAAGATAATTATGAAATGTATTACAAACCAATTATTAATTGCTTTCACATTATCACTGTTTCCCACATTAGAGAGAATAATTAAAAATCAGAAATTTATACGCATTTCAAACATTCTTAAATACTTCCAGACAATATCACATTGTTGCTATTATCAAAGAGAAGCCTGGTTATTGTTCCTGTTTTATTTGAGATTACATCTTAAGTCCACACAATTAGTCAATAGCATGAGGGAAAATGTCCCCAAATCCACAAAAATATACTTTTCAAGGACATTTAAAAGAACATTCTGGAACTGAAATTATTAGCCTTAAGCAACCAAGTGTTCTTAATTAAGCTCCTTGATAGTAAGTCATTGTTTTGATAGCCAATCCATGGTCTTCATTTAAGAAGAAAAGAATTCCCTAGAAAGCTTTCACTCAAAAGGTGTAAGTACAATTATTGTGTGATAGAGTGAAAAGGATTTGAGTTAATGGATTTGGATGCCTGTTCATGCTTTTGGAGTTGTCCTTGACCAAGTTGCTCAACTTCCTAGGGCTGTCTCTGTGTGTGTGTCTGTGCCTGTCTCTCTCCTCTTCTCTCCTCTCCTCTCCTCTTCTGTTCTCTCTCATTATAAGTGAGGAAATAGTAACCTCTATTTCAAAGGGTTCTCATAAAGATTAAATGAGTAAAAATGTGAAATATGCTGCAAAATTAGAAACCACTATTTATAACTCTGTGACACAATTATATTTATATACCTGACTGAATATAAGACAAAATGCTTCATGAGGTAGGTTCTGTGTCTTTTCATCTTAATTAGTCCCATTAAAATGGCTCATAACTAGTAGATATATATAGAGAGAAAATGCTTATTTAAAATGATTTTATGAAAGCAGAGGAAGCTATTTAGACACATGAGAACCTGAATTTTCTCAATATTTCAAATATAACCCCTGAGAAGATAAAGAAATAGATAAGGGGAAGGAAGGAAGACAAGCTAGGTTTTTTTTTTTTTTACAAACATTATATTACAAGCACCATTCTAGTCTTTGCAGACCTATCTTAATCATGTGACTATCTGTAACAAATAAAATTTATTACTGCCATTTTCATAGACAAAGAAATAAAGGCTCTGAGAAATAATGAATTTGCTAATCTCATTCAGGTTCAAATCCATTCTTGGTTCAAATCCAGATCTTACTCTCTTCAAACCATTGTTCTTTGGATTCCACTGCCTTTTCCTAAACATTAGATTTCCTTGGATTTCTTAGTTAACCATGATTAAATAAAGGGAATCTACTTTTTAAGTGGCCCAAAATAGATATCCATCCCCTCAACCACAACTATAATCACCACTGCTAATTTGAAGTTTTTAGAGCAGTGTGTCTCAAATTGTGTTCCATGGAAAAGTGGTCTCATAATATGCACCATAAATAAAAAGTCACCTATTATCTCTCCATAGAGATTCTCCATAGTGATTTCCTAAAACAAAACAAAACCAAACCAAAGATTCTGAAAAGTTGCAAACCAACTGAATCTTAAATTTTCTGTAGCCCAGTATCCTTTGATCATGAAATACTCCTCCTCACTACACAGTTTGGATTCATATCCAGGAAAACAGAATTCTACACTGGGAATTACTGCTTTAGGGCCTCTGAGAGCATGAGCTCTTAAACCAGATAAAGCATTACTACTCTAAGAAATAAAACATTGTCTCACACTGTGACAGTTCCATTGTCCACTTGTTATCTTCTTTTGTAGGAAGTAAGAAAGGTCCAGTGATGAAGAATTCGGTATTTCTCAACACAGCAGGCGCCTGTGAGAGACATGGAGCCACGCTGAGCCTTGGTGCCCTGAGGGAGGAGTTGCTAGAATTGAGAGTGAAAATGTCCCTGAGGACAAATCCACCTTCTCCATGAATTCGTTTAGGATCATTCCAAGGAAAATCTTTGTAGAATAAGAAAATAATCATGATGCTCCTCTCATACAACTTGGGTTTATCATTTTATTTGAATGGAATGCATGGCTTGCTGAATTCTAGTATACTCATGAACTAATACCTCATGGAGAAATTGCCTGCAAGGCCTAAGGCCCAGAGGACACTAGGGATGATTGGAAGTTTTCTGATATCTGGACTCACTTCTCTTAAAAGGGGAAAATCAAGATTTGTATTTTAATTTCATATGAAGTTCTACAGGAGAAAAACACATAAGAGCCTAGAAAGAACCTGAAGAAGGCAACACTGAACAATAAGCCTACCTACACTATCAAATGCAGACTACATACAAATCTACATACACTAATTCTGAAATTTCAGATAATAAAGAGGGGAACCCTCTCTCCTCACAACAATCTATCATCACAGCTTGAGAAGGAACTTCTACCCTAAGCAACCTGCCCTGATATAAAGCAAAACTGTGCTTATACAATTCTGCTATGGCCGAGGGTATAGCACAAAACCAGGAAGGTTGATTCTGATCATTTTTATTCCAAGCACTCTTCAAGGTAGCTTTACTAGTAATAAAGCTAATATTTCATTTGCCATATATAACACTCCTGCATCTATCCATCAACTCACTTTGGATTTGTGAAGGAGGGGTGTTAGATGGGAGCTATGATTACCTCCACACTCATCAGAGTACTTTGCTTGAATTCCTTGGGAGGCCCTTTCAGCAGGTAGCAGGGTTTGGGCACTTACTGGGAGGCACATTAAGTTCTGCAGAATGTCCCTCTTGATCTCACATCATCCTCCTTGTAGTCACTTTATTCTAGTCCTTGAAATTCACTTGTCTCAGGAAAGAGTTTTTCCCCTTCCATTCAGCAATTTGTTTTCTTAAACTGATTTTGGCAATCTTATTCTATGTTCTTGGAAATTGGACAAGTAAAATAAAGTTGCCCAACTAGAATGGCATCTTAGTTCTGCATGCTATTTTTAATAAAATTATAGATTGAAGACTCACAGGCACCAGAAACAGACTAAATTTTTAATGGCAAACTCAAAATCTGTTCTGCTCTATGAAGACAGAGATCATGCCTGACTTCTACACTCTATCTCTGATACCTCTGTTTATTAGGCATTAAAACACCTGTTAAGTAAATGAAAAAGAGAGTGCTCTCAGGCACCCTTTGTTCAGTTATTGATGATAACTACAATCTCCTGTCCCTTGTGTTTAATAGATTAGACCAGGGTCTAAATTTTACCTAGCTCTCTTCCTTTTACCAAAGGCTGAGTTAAAAAACACAGCATTCTTTGTTGTAGGGTTTGGCCTCAAACCCCATTGTAGTCTCTCCTGAAGTGATGAGTTACACTATATTGAAACCACAAAGACAGCTCCTGCCTAGAAAAAGGCAGGCCTGGGTACTGTGGATCAAGTTACACCCCTCCTGTTCCATTATGTACTCTAAAGGGAACTTTGAGGGGGAGGCAGAGCAGAAGTGGAGGATAGCATTATTTCTCCCCAAATGGAAGACAATCTGTGAACCATCTTGCAGCACCAGCCACCCAGGCAAATTTCAAAAGTGGCAATCATGGTTAATTTTATATCCCAACTTGACTGGCCCACAGGATACCCAGATATTTGGTTAAACATTATTCTAGGTATGTCTGTGAGGGTGTCTCTACAAGAGATTAACATTTAGATGATAGATCAATAGAAGCAAATTGCTCTCCTCAATATGCAAGGGCCTCATTCAACCCACTGAAGGCTTGAATAGGATAAAAGGCCGGAGATGTAGCTCAGTGGTAGAGCACTAGCCTAGCATGCAGGAGGCTCCTAGGTTCAATCCCCAGCACTACAAAAAAAAAAAAAAAAAAAAAAAAAAAGAAGTAAATAAAATGCAAAGTGAGTAAGACTTCACTCTCTGCCTGCGTCTCTTCAGCCTGGGACACTAGTCTTTTGCCTTCAGATTCTGGCAGATTAGAATATGTATACTTGGCTCTGCTGGTTTTCAGTCCTTCAGACCTGCACTAGAACTATACCATTGGCTATCCTGAGTCTCTAACTTGTCAAATACAGATTCTGAGACTTCCAAGCCTCACAATTATGAAAGTAACTGTTTAGAATTAATGGAGACACAGAGAGAGAAGAGGAAGAGGGAAGGAGAGGAGAAGAGAGGAGAGGGAGAGAAGAAAGAAGGAGGAATATAGGGGGAGAAGAGGGAAAAAAGTGACAGAGTGAAAGAATATACAGGATAGAGTTCTCCCATTGTTTCTGTTCTCTGCAAAATCTTGATTAATGCATGAGCCAAGACCCAAATGAGAGAAAGTGTCACAGCAATAATAATTTTTCATCTCTTTAGTCCTCACAAGGAAATACCCATCTCTATCACCATGGCTAGTTTGTATCCATACTCTTAATCCAGACTTGAGTTCTTGGTTGCTAAAAAAGTTATAGCTATTAGCCTAGTCACCAGAAACCTATCATATATCCCTCTGCAGAAGTCAGGAACAAATGAGACTTTAATTCTATTCTGAAAAAGAAATGTTTTCTTCAGCTGACAGGCTTATTCCAGACTGCTTCTGCTATTTTTCCAGAGTGGAAACTTTCACAAAGAGAATTGACTGTCAAATTCTCTACTCAAGCTCGATTTCTGATAGTTCTACTGTTTGATGAACAGAAAGGTCATGGGCTGGAGTGTAGCAAAACAGTACATACCCAAGGTCCTGTATTTGATCCCCAGCACCACAAAAGAAAGAAAGAAAAAGGAATGAGGAAGAAAGAAAAGTCATTAATTAAAGAAGTTGCAATTCAACATGGATTCTGAAATATAGTTGTGATTTGTGGGGGTTACCAGAGCACAGAAAACAGAACACTTGTGGAAAATACATTTCTATACAATGGAAGTTAAAATGAACATATGAAAATAAGAAGAGTTCCTAAATTTAGTTCTAATCTTACAGAAACATTGCATCTTTGTATGAATTGATAAAGGGAGTAAAGAAAAAATTAGACTTAAAAATAAAGAATTACAGGATCTACAATGGAAGAGATATGAAGCTTGAAAGGGCAAATAGAAATGTTAAGTAAATGAAACAGCATAGAATAACTACTTTCAAAGTTCTTATTTCATCTAAAGAAACTTCTCACAGCTCAGATCTTTCATTAGCTGCTTCAAAACTTTTGTTTTTGATGAATGCAAAGCTCTAAATCTCATCACAGACCTACTGAATCAAAATATCTGGGTGAAGGCCTGGAATCACATTCTAAACAAGCCTTTGATGGCATTTATATACTCTAAATTGTGAGACCCCATGACGTTAAGGCACCCTTAGTTACTTCAATGGATTCCGGTCCTTTATCCCCTTGTACTGCTACTTTGAATCTAGCAGTACATCTTTAATTAACTGGAAGTTTAAAAGCTCAATTTTGTAGATAAAAAGTATGGGGAGCCTTGCTAGTCTACATTTGAAGCAGTGTGTTCACTGCCCAAAAAGAAGAAGCCAGTTTATTCAACTCTGGAGAGGCAAACCCATCCTTACAGTTTCCCTTTTTTACAACTGTGGACAGGTTTGGCTCTATCTTTGAAGGACCTAGGACTTTCATGCTCAGTTTTCAATGTTAGCCTCCAAACCAAGTTGACTAAAAATCTGACCTTGAAAACTGAAGAGACTTTTCATAAGCATATATTATTTCTACTTCTTTAAAATAAGTATTTGGCATAAAGAATCCATTTTCAAGGTAAAAGAAAACATGGAACTGTGGGAAGGGAACTATGTCAAGTCCAGAGGTTTTCTTCTATCAGCCATGTGTTCTGGAAGTACCTGTGTAGACAGGCACTGAATTCTTTGAGCATTCATTACTAATTCATAAAGTAACAAGCTGAACTCGAGGACTTTTAAGTTCCCTTCAAATATCAAAATAAAACTTGATTTTTTTTCTGTAAAGTTTGAAAATTGATTTAATTTGCAGCTATTACTTCTAATAGAAAAGAATGAGTTCCCATATGTTTCAAAGCCCAAAACTAACACTGATAATATTTATGACAAAGTTTTTAGCCTGTATTTGAAATACAGATGTTGCAGACCATTTTGATGTCTTAGAGGAAGGTTGGAGCTCTGAATACTTTGATGGTCTAAATACAGATCCCTGCCTTTTGGGAAATGTGAGGAATTGTTATTCACAAAAATGAATCAGTAACACAACATTTGAAGAGTAATTTCATGCCAGCAAGAGTGTCTTCACCTTAATTTATTAAACATCTTAAAGAATATGCATCACAGAATTTGTACTATCTGTAAAAATTATTTAATAACATCTTGATCCCTCAACTTTCACACTACATGATATTAAGTTATAATAATAACAACAATAATAATATAGACTTTTGCATTGCAAACATCTCATGATTTCTTCTGCAAGGGAATTTTAGGAACTCAGTGATTATCCTACAAATCATATTTCTTCTAAATTATCTTTAAACCTCAAGTTTTAAAAGGATAAAATAATGAGGAGACAGGGCTTATATCTAAGATACTAAATTATGTGGACTACACTATTGGGCAAAAACTATACTCCACGATATGGAAGTAAAGAACCTTAATCAAATTACTGCCATCCTCTTGCAGTAACTACACTGAACCATGACACATATGGAGAGGGAGGATTTATAACTGCCCTACATAATGTTCATTTATCATCCAGAGACAGAGTTCTACACAAGTTCTCACCTGAGTTCCAGAGAATGTGACTTAAGTATTTAATTTCTTGAATTATTGGTTGGCCAAGTCTCTGAAGGGCACAGTCCAGGGGAAAAAGTCTATCTGAAAGAAAAACATGGCCTCTAATATCAAGCTTGAAAACAATGATGAACATGTAGACAAAATATTGTAATTCCTGCAGAATGCCAGTCTCATATAAATCTGGATTATGCTTTCTTTTGAAAAAATTAAAAACTTCGAAGTAAACATTGCCTTCTCTAAAAATGTTTACAGTAGCAGAACCAGGGCTCTGCAACGTTTCTCCCAGAAAACTTCGTTTTTAGACAGTAAAGTAGGAGCAACAACCAAGCTCTTTGCAGCTGCATCATCAGCAGCTCATATCATCATCCTGCAGTACGGTGTTAGTGGAAACCCTCCATCATAGATAGGAAAGGGGTTTGGGTGTTAATTTGCACCTGTGTTTATTTTAATAAACCAATCAACCTCAAATTAGACAACTCCAAGGTTCAGATTGCACAGGTAGATGGCACTTCCTGTGTACAAAGTGTTGTCTGCTCAGTTAATTTTCTCTGACCCCAGAGAAAATATGGGGTCAGCTCTGACCCCATATTACCAATGTGCTATAGATCATGTCATCAAAGAAGAGAAATGCAAGGGAAACAACTGGTTGCAGGATTTTATTAACAGTCACAATGCATTTTTGTTTTGTTTTACAATGATAGAAAGGTAGCTGAAGTTTAGTGGTTATGACTTCAAAGAACCTGAGTTCAAATTCCTTGTCTCAATTTAGTGACAAAGTATTTTGACATGATCATTAAATTTCCCTGAGATTACTTATTTATCAAAAAAGTAGATAGAGATAAATGGATCAGAACAGAAAGCCCAGAAATTGACCTGAATAAATATAGAAAGATGGAGGACTGATCTTTGACATAAGAGCAAAGGCAATTCAATAGAGAAAGGAGAGTCTCTTTTCAACAGATTGTGCTAAACAATTGAACATCCACATGCAGAAAAGAACATCTGTGCATAGACCTTACATCATACACAAAAAATAAGTCAAGATGGATTATTTATCCAAATATAAAGTCCAAAACTCTCGACCTTCTAGAAGAAGACAAAAGAGAAAATGTAGGTAATGAGGACTGGCAATGAGTTTTTAAATACAACACCAAAAGCAAGATCTATGAGAAAAAAATTGGTGTGATTTTACTAAAACTAGACGTTAGCTCTATAAAACACATTGTTAAGAAAATGGCAAGAAAAAATCAGACTGACAGAAAATATTTACAAAACTATGTATGATAGAAGACTTGTATCCAAGATATAAAGTGATCATGAAATTTATCTTGCATTGATGTTAACTTACATGAGCTACCAATTGCAAAAGTTCCTAACATAAACTGAAATCCAATGATGGTTTGATTAATCTGAAGATAAGTATACAAATGTTAAGATGTAGATATCCACTTGAATGTATATATCTATAGATATTTGATTTCTCAAGTGCATTGCACAATGGCTCATAAGAAAACACTTTGTGGTGATAATGTTGGTAGATACTTTGTTGTTGCCCCACTTATCTAGCACTTATTTCTTAGAAAAGGAAGAATTCCCAACTTGCAACATGCCTTATTCTTTGTCTGCTCTAAGAAGACTAAATTAATAATGATTCATTCTTTCTGGGAAAGACAGAAAATGACAACCATAAGTGCTTAGGAAAGTGACATTTAAGATTACATACAAAATCAGTTTTACTTGAAACTAGACATGTACAGCAAATTGTTCTGCAGCTTGTTACTCATGAAGCATAAGTTTTTTGGTAAAATGGATAAGGGATAAAAAATTCAACTGATAAAAATCACTCAGTGATATCTGATCACTTTTCATGAGTGAAAAAATCAAATTGCACAATCTTTAAGTGATATAAATTAACTTCATAATGTGTTTGTATCATGCTTGAACCCCAAAGTAGTAAGTTATCGGGAGATTTTTCTTAATAACTCATTTTTGTAGTAAGATCAGTTTCAAAATATTCTGCTTTGTTGACTCCTATCAGAACAGGCTGACTGATTTGCAAGAAGGGGCCCAATGTGCTCAGCCATCTCTTCTCTGAGCACTGTTCACTTACAGCAGGCGCCAGACAGACTGGACTGTTACTATTTAATATGTCTAAGTGTTTTCTTCCCTGACTGGAAGGACTTTGTCTCACATTTTGTCAAAACCCTCAGAGGTAGTTCCAGGAGGCAGTTAGACCCAAAGACAGACACAGGAAGCAAAAACCATGGACTCTGTAGGAAAACCAAAATAGATATCCAAAACAGTACATCAACTAGGTAAGTAGCTTTCTCTTTGTTAATAGAATATTTGTTGCATCCTGAAAGCTAATGACCCACATAAACCTTGTAATTTTTTAAAATGAGAATATTTTGCACAAAGGAAAATTTATGTTTCACCTTACAGTAAAAGAAAACAAACACACAAAAAAGAAACCACTTTGGACAGAACATACATTGTGTCCACTGTGGCTACATGGATTTGAATAGAGTAGACCCTTCCAGTTCCAAGGAAATGGCCATTGAGGAAAAACTGAATGCTCAGGATGTATGAGGTCAGTAATCTAAAATTACTCAAATTTACCAATACCATATGTATAGTATGTCTGAGTATCAATAACTTGTAAACACATGGAGTAGGCCAAGTTATTCTCATAAAACTAACTGCTGTACACATTAATACTGTCCATGAAAAGTTAGATCTTACATCATGTTCTTCATCTCAAATACTGTGGATGCTTGATTCGTTTTTCCTATAATGTCTCCCAAGCTTCCAGTAGAAACATGCTGCCTTTCAACAAATGTAAATTTTCCACTTTATCACTTCAATTAAGCTCATTCACTTTTGCTTTGCTTTTTGGGCACTATTTGCTTTGCAGAGGCAGATTTTCACCAAATTAAGGGCAGGGAAACACTACACAGATCACCCAATGATTTAAACAGAAGCGATCATATTGCAGGACTGACTGAGAACTTCACTGCATCAATGAGTTGCAGAATGTTCACATGGGAAATTAAATTTTTTTGTTTTTGAAATTTCTTTTGATTTTATTTATTCATTTGTTTATTGGCTGTACTTAGTCAAAAGCATGTGTGATAAATTCATGAATAAGGCAGGCTTATTGTGGATAACATAAGAAAACCTTCTGTAGAGAACTGATGACAATGGATTTAAGTCTTAAAGCAAGAGAGGCCATGAGGGATGATTCAGAAGACAGTGCTGAATTAGGAAGGAAATTAACTTGAGCAATGGCATGAGGTGTATAGAAAACCCCAGAGCTAAAACAGAAAGGCCACTGAAGCAAAGCAAAGAGAAGATGGAAGAAGGAGGAAATCAGTTGATGGAGACTGTGGGTGAGTTTGCTGGCAGCAATTTATAAAGTTTCTTTATTTCCAATTCTATCATGCCTAAGTGATCTGATACTTCAGTATGTCCTAGTGTTTCTTAAATCTAAGCCTTTTTCTAACCGAAGACTTTAGGATTGCTCACTTCTCCTCTCTTGGCAACTGTGAGAAGAACCTGAACTTGTTACTAGCTGCAACAGGGAAATGAAAGGGCTGAACAAGGCCTCCTGTGGTAGACGCTAGTTCCAAAAAGTGGGTACACTTTGTACTAAGGACAAGTACTTCCCAATCCTTTGCCCAAAATCACTGCCACAGATTGAAAATCCTAACTTTTACCATGGGGAAAAATATCAGCCCTGAAAGCAGGACAAGAATACATTTACCCCTTCAAAACTCTGCCTAACATTCTGGAACTAGATTCTACGAGGGTTTATTCTTTTCTTCCACTAATAATTCCTCCCAGTCACGATACTGTCCAGTGGAGGAGATGAAGTTTGACAAGTGTCATCTTTCCTACTGGATAATTGTGGGAAGTGAATATGCTCTAAATATAATCAGCCTATTTTCCAGCTCAGGGGTACAGCATTCTTTTTAATTTGACTATCATCACACCATAAGAAGAGTGCACTCCATATGCTGAAGTGCTGTAACCTGTGGGTTGCAGCCTGCTTTTGCACTGCAGATTTTCAATGTAATTGCATGTAACACTTTATTTATAGTTATGAAAAAGTACTTAAAATCCAATTATAGAGCTGGAAATTGCATATCTCTAAACAGATGTAGAATAATTAAAAAGCAATCCAGTGCATATCTACAGAAACTCTTTGGAATTAGCAAAATGACTTATTTCAATGTCCTCCAAGCAGTTCTTCTGGTTATGTCACTAGCTTATATTAGGTACATTAGACTAATACACATTTATATGCCTTAGTGGGCAATAAATATGTGGTCTCCGTGCATTTGTCTTTCTTTTCTCCTTATGGCCACAATCAGTCATTTAGTAGCAATATATTTCCATGGATTCCTTTTGCCCAGAAACGGTTTGACAAGTAAAATTGCTGAGAACATCCCTTAAAGTGTTCATTCATGGTAGAAGGTAAAGGATTGTGTTCTCACTCTGGATAAAGAATGGCCTTATGTGAATGCATTATTCACTTATTACCTCAAGTTTATTTTACTACACATTTAAAAGAACCAGATTAGAAATCCTACCGTACCTGGAAAATCCTTGGTTAATCTCCAATCCTTTTGATAGCAGATAGGAATAGCATTTACAACAGAAATCCATCCCTGTTGTTATTGACGCTTTTAACTGTTCCTCTCTGAGGCACCCCAAACACAAATAAACCATTTATTAATATAGAAAGTCAATAGGTATCTTTCTCTTGCTAATAGAATCATTGTTACATCCTAAAAGCTACCACCCACATAAATCTAATGATTTTTTTAAATGAGAAAATTTTACAGGAAGATTCTTGTTATACTTTGCAGTTAAAAATAATTACTCTCAGAACTTCTGCGTTTAGCAAAAACAATTTCTTTGAAAGCCCGTGTTAATAACTTTAATATTGCATTAATGTGACTTTCAGTCTTTAATATATCTCGCATAATTGAAAACATTTTCAGTAATAAAAACATATGTATTATTTATACATAGCATGGAAGAGAATTAGAATTTGCTGTCTAAACCATGTATTTGTTACATTAACTTTTTTCTTAATGATGGAAACAGTATTCCTACTATTTTTTGTGTGATTTATTTTATTTTATTGTGCTTGGTAGGGGTACATTGTGGCATATATCAAAGTTCTTACAATATATCAAATGTTGTGTACTTGAATTCACCGCCTCCACCATTCTTTGTCTCCCCTGCGCCCATTCCTGGAATAGCTTCAACAGGTCTCATTTTCCCATTCACATTCATGTGTACAAACTATTTACATTATATTCACAATCCTACATTCTTTCCCCCTCTCCCACTGGTACCCTCTGTTCCACCCTCTGGTTCTCTAATTTTGTAAAAGGAAAAAAATGTCATTTTTGTTTGTTTTAAATAACTATGTAGGGAGTTTCCTTGTGACATTTCCATATACAATATTGGTTCATTTCCTCTATTTTTCTTCTTTCAACCTTAGTCCCCTTCTTATGAGGGAAAAAATGTTCTATTTTTAAAAGTTGCCAACAGTTTGCACATGTTTGGGAGCTGTTCAGTGTTGACGTGTCTCTTTTTATCACTCTCCCATTCTTCAGGAGCCTCAACAAATTTAGGAACTCTGTTCCCTATAGATATGAAGGTGACTCTGGATCCTTTTAGCCCTTACATCCTTGTTCCTTGTCTCAGCTCTATCATATTTTTTTTTGTTTGAGTCATTTTTTTCATTTACTTTGGACTCCTCTCCTCTGGTTCCCTCCTTATTGAAATACACTCCCATAATACACCTGGCATGAGTCATTTTCATGTGGATATGATAGTGAGTTGCTATGTAAGTCAGGCAAATGAGTTATAGGTATCAAAAATGGAAAAGCAGCTGTTTAGAGGAAATGAGAGCATTATGTCCTTCTTAATTCACTGCACAGTTTTACCTAATTATCCCCCCACGTAATAATTAGCTTAAAAGAGAGGAAGGATGGGCACCACAAATTTGTGGATCAAGTAAATTGCTGTGGGGCTCCACAGCCCTTTATGACCCCAGTTGCTCACCCACATGTTCGGTGAGGGGACACATTTCCCTTTGAGTTTTGTGAATATGACTCAATAGTTTGTCTGTACACCGTCTGTTACTTTCTTTCTACAGATCAATTAAGGACTTCTACTTCTCATACTTTTCTCTACCATTTCACTTCATCTCTGATTTTTCCAGCTGCATTCATCTGATGCTCATGCCAAAAGAGATGAGTAATAGAGAGCTATTGCTCCTGTTAACCAACTTTATCATCACATAACATAAAAGATCATTTAAAAACTATGTAGCTAACCATGTGGCTTATGTCACCATCTCCCTTATCCAGATGAGAAAGTCAATTCAGAAGGCATGAATGACTCAGGCAAGGCCACATGACAGCTTATGACCAACAGCATTTCCCTTCACCATTTGGACATTTCTAATCCATCTCTCCCACTGGCAGAGAAAGCATGAGAATAATGGGTGGTCAGTTCAAAGCAGACACACGTGCCATGCAGAAGGGGGCTTCTTCTTCAGAGAAGGTTGCCTGGATCAGACAGACCCCTACTCTACACAATTTGCCATTGAATGTTTCCTTCCCTGAGGAACATTTGGGAGCAAGCTCTTTCTCTGCCCTACAGGCAGTCGCTCACTGAACATTGGGTGTCTACTGTTTGTTCATTTTTAGCTGTAGGGCTGGGGAAAGGATCTGGGGGACAAGGATCTAGAGGACAACATTGCTGTTGTTTAGGGGCTTACAGCACAGCAGAACAGGGTAGTGCTGACCATGATATTAGAATGACAGAGTGCTAAGATATACAGAGGAGAAGCTAAATGATTGTTTTGTCTGGGCAACTCAACTTCCATAGAGGAGGAGAGACTTAAGCTGAATAATGAAGTATTAGAGTTGTTGACCCCAAAAAGAAGTGGAGAAAAACTATTCCAGACAGAGAGTAGCCTGGATCTAATCTTCAGTATGTGAAAATGAAGAGTGCTTTCTGGGAACTATCAACTTTGTGATTTACATGCTGGACAGACAGATCACCAGGAGACAAGGCTGGAAAACAAGGTTGAAACAAAATCCTAAAGTGATAGAGTGCTACAATAGGAGTGTGAATTTTATCCTCTAGGTTTTAGGGATTTTTATTCAAGAAAACAGAATTATGTGACCTGAATTTTATAATGTAAAGTCAAAATATAAGAGGATATAAGAGAGATGAACACTAAGATAGAGAGATGAATTAGAGACCTAGCATTACAGCGTAGGCAGAAATGTCAAAAATCTTAATGAGGACAGTTGCAATACAAATGAAGGATAGGACAGAGAAAGACAGCAGCAGCAAATTCAAGAGTGATTTCTTAAATGCTCATGTTGGTTATTCTGTAGTCTTTGAGGCTTTCTCTTAGGAAGATACTGAAATCAGTAGGACTAGAAATCAAAGAGTGGAAGCTGGGATTACAGGTCCTGTAAATTCAAAACCTCAGCTTCTTCTTGTCGGTGTAAATGGTATGAACTCAGCCTCTGTATTCTGAGCCCATAGAAGGGATGGTGACAGACTAGAAGGTGCAGAAAGAGGCTGCAGAAGAACTTACACAGCAAAGTCAAAGTGAATAAAGACTGGAACAAGCTACCAACCAATCTTATGAACTCATTCTCCCTAGAGGCCTTTGGAAACCATTTATTGGAAGTTTTAGGCTGGATTCCAGGAAGATGAGGCACATTTATGCTTGTTTTACCGAAAGAATTGTAAATTCCACAGGGGAACAACTCATTTTCCCAGGATTGCACCATAGTCCATGAAGTCTCACATACCTATGGAATGTGAGTCTATAGAACACATTCTCAGTGTGTCTGTGGTGCCAAGAGCAGCTCATCCAGTAAGAACAGGGGAAAAGCTTTGAGGTAATGGACATGAGACAGTGGACATGAATGAAGGAAAAAGTCTTAGAACTTGAACTGAGGGAGGGACATACGAGGAAGTTTATGTGGAAAATGATGGAGCAATTTAGTGCAGAAATCACACAGAGGAAACACTTGCTGGTATCTATTGCTAAAACAGCCTCCAGTTTTCCCTTTTTCATTCTCTAATTGGCACGCATTTCCCAATACTTACTTCCCAGATGAGAATTTGAAGATGAAGGACTCTTGCTGTTGTCCCTTTCAAAGCCCTCTATTTTGACCTTGCTCTTCCAGCATTACTGAAATTTTAAGTCCCTCTCTTCAATATGGCCTTCTAGGTACAAATCTGGGAGGATACAATAGGCAGAGTAACAAGTGAAGCCTTGCATAGGATAACCACAGCCTCCTTCAGTGGGAAAGAGATGTGAGCTTTACTTCAAACTTGGGAAGAAAGTTTAGCTGCTCTTCCCTACCACCACTAAACAGCTGTGCTGACAGACTCTTCTCAAAGTGAGACACAAAGTAAAAGATGGTATGCTGGCATCAGAATCCTTCGGGGAAAGTGTCTTGAACCTGGAACATCAGAAAGATTGATAGACATCTTCACACTCTGTAAAATTAGAACCATCCCTATCTTCCTTAACATACAGTGATCAAAAATTTACCTTCTTATCCTGTTTGGTAGCTCCTGGATTCCAAAACCCCATTCTAGGTAAGTAGAGATCTTTCTGCCCTTATATTTCAAATGTATTTCCTAACCCTTGTTCTCCTCACTCTCTCAATTTCATTGCTGTCCAGGATGTCATCAGAAACTTCTTCCCTGCAGTAGTAAGCACATAGCTATTCAGCCTGCTTATGTATACAAACACCTGCCAACAGATGTTCAATGCATAGCTGCTGAACTGAAAATGGAGTCTGGCTTCATCAGCTGCTAACAGCCAGGGCATCCACTTTCCAATTTCAGTATCCACAGCGCATCTGTCTCAACTTCTTTATAGGAACATGATACTCAAGAGTCATAGTCTAAAGACATATCACTAGCAAATCAAAACCACAGCCTGCAGTTTAATCTTAGTAGGCAGTTAATTCCTCAATGTCTTGAATCTGAGTATTTCTAGATTTGAGAGGCCCCATCATCTACAATAAGGTCAACACCATGAGTCTGAATGGCAAGGAAGTTATGGGCAGGGCACTTCCTGGGTCTCTGTGCCACTGCTATTTACCCCATGGTCCATAGATACATGAAACCAGGATAGTCTCAAGAAGTGAAAGAGAGATTCTTGGTGGCCAAGAGTTCTGAGGTAGAAGGAAAAAAATTGCAGGAATGAGACATTGTTGTGAAGCCTACAATTCCAGTTCCTCTGTGACCTCTTCTATTTGCCATTGTAAATTGCACACTACTAAAGGTTTCCTAAGGAAAAGTAGGTTATGCAAAAGAAAATAGAATCCCTATGAATTATTAAATCCTTAGTCGTCACTTCACTTTCATAGTTTCACCTTTAAATAAAGGCTGTAACATTTACAAACCTCTGTGTGACTTGCATTCATGAGAACACTGACTGGTTATTTACAGTACCAAATTGCCTTGAGAAAGGGGAATGAAATCCCCTCTCACATTAAACTGTTCAGAAGCAATTAGCTGTGCTGTATATAGTATAATCTAAGTATGATCAAAAAGGAAAATAAGGATTATGTTCAAACTAAATCAAAATGTACCCTAAGTAGAAGTAGATCTGTGTTCACATAAACAAAAATATTTTGGTAAATGAATTGCTTGATTTTGAGACTTTATTTTTTAATTTCATAGACTGTATTTGCTTTAAAATGCATAGAAACTATTGAAAGTACCTCATTCTCAAAATTCCTAATGGCCCCTGAAGAGAAGTCATGATTCAGATGAGTTTTAATTTTTTTAGGCTAATCACAAAACAAAAATTCAGTAAATTCACACTAAATACTTCAGATATTTACTATGAAAGTAAGTATCTGAAATGTTTAATGTCAATACCATTTTTATGCAGCACTCATTTTTATTTGCAATACCAAGATCTCTGGAGAAAAGAAAATCCTATTAAACCCAATTGACCAGAGATTTGATTCATTCCACAATGTTACTCATATTATTTGAAAGACAGGGAAGACCAAACACTGTCTGTCAAAATCTTTCACATGCTTTAATGCTAAGCTATCACCTTTGTTCTTAAATCTTAACCTCAATCCCACTGTGGTTCCCATCTTGCTGAACTCTGCAAGAGTAAATAAACTATTTTACTATGCATTATAACTAGCTATATAGTTTTTCTTGGGATATGTAATTGTATATATAAGTGCAAACTGTAGTCCTGGATTTCCTAAATTATAGCAGCTCATTCTGAGTCCCATGTCTAGTAGGTTCTCAGGGAATGAAAAAATCATTCCACCGTCTGGGAAACTACAAATACATAGCATTAACTTATATTACATCAAAGGCATACTATATTCCAACATACTTTGCTCTTGCACAAAACTTACATAAATGCACATATACATAGTGATTACACACATTTAAAGGCATATCTTGTTTTTCATTTTCTCCATTTTTTTCAGTCTGTTACAAAATTGCCAATAAAAAAAGCAAAAACATCAACATGCTCAATTCAAAGTTTCCTCAGTCAAATATACAGAGAAACACACTCCTAGCATGTAACTCTTGTTATTGAGTCTACATATATCACTATTGCCCAACCATGTGCCAGACATTTTCCTAGGGTAGAGACAGAGCAAAACAGAAATGGCACCCATGTCTATTAGATAAACACTAAGTAAATGAATAAATATCAGTATAATCACAGTTGTAGGAAGTGAGAGGAATGGACAGAAATGATTCTGAGGATATTATGGTAGGGAGGACTCACTTTGGAATGAGTGATCAGGATAAAACTCTCTAGAGTATTGTTCAAGTTAACAGTCAAAGAATGGCAATAGCTCTTAAGGGAAAATGCATTTTATACACACAAAACAGACTTTGGAAAGAATGCAGAGTGTTTCAATAACTAGAATTTAGTGAAAGACTGAAAGAATGGTATTTCTGGAGATTGGAGAAATAGGCAAGAAGGCAATCATGCTGAACCATGGCTCCCACAGAGACAAAGAGTCACCTGAAGAAGTTAAATCTGGCTGCCATGTGGAGAGTGAATGAAAATGGGAGCAACAATGGAAAGGGGACCATTTGAAGCTACTGCAGTCATCCAAGCAAGAAATAAAGAGTTAATTTATGATACTGGTGGTGGACAATGGACAGTTTAAGATACATTTTGAAGGAATACACTTTTTTAAGATTTGGTGATGAAAGGAATACATGAGGTGAGCCAAAGGGAAAGACCAAAACTGCGTCTCAAATTTCAGACTAGCAACTGGCTGGCTGGAGATGCAGCTATGCAAAGGGTAAACACTGGAAAGCAGAATAATATAGACTTGCTGTTTAAACATTAGTTTATTTTAATGAAATTAACTAATATATGTTTTTGCATACATTTCAAAAAGATTCACCTTCCTCATAAAAGGAAATTCCTAGGGTTCTCAATTAGATGACATATTGTCACAGCTTGCTGTGTCTGACCCAAATCCACAGGTGAGGGCTCAAAATTGGGGAGCACTGGATAGGTTCCAGAAGGGGAAGTATTTGGGTCTTGTTAAACCATTCTGGGGATATTGGAAAGATGCCATGCATCCAGGGCAATTTCCCCTAAGCACTTGATGAACCATTCTGTAATGCTGTGAGGCTGAAGATAAAGTTCTGTCAGGGTTCATCCCAGCCTAAGGTAACAGAAAGACAGGGCTGTCTGAGGGATAGAGAAGATACAAGCAGGTATAGAGGTAAGTGAAAAGATCTTTTCTTGGTGTTCCTTCATCCTCTTTCCTTCTACTGTAGAATTGGTCAAATGACCCAAGAACGAAGGTTTAGCAGCAACCTGGAAGCTAAAAGGCAATAAAGCTGCAATTTCAACATTCTAAGGGAGAATAATTTGAAATGTCAAATTATATTTCATGAAATCTATCAATCAAGTGTGAAAGGAAATAGGAAATTTTTAGCCAAGCAATTCTCACAAACCTTCCTTCAATGGTTGATTTGTCAAGGAGCTGTTGAAAGATGTGCTCTACAAAATAAGGGTAGAAATCAGAAAAAAGGAAGACAACAGAAACAAAATAAGAGCTTTATAGGAAAAAATAGGAGAGGGACTCCCTATAAGGTGTTAAGACACATTTGTGGGACACCCCTGGATACTTGCTGCCCCCAGGGGAACAAACTGGGGGAAACTGGAGAAAAAAGTGGAAACCCAACAGGCCCAAAAGTTGCAAAGCTCCTAGAGACCAGCAATGGCTCTTGTTACACAAAGTAGGGAGGCTTCTAAAATGAAATCAGCCTAGAAGCAGATAGCTGACCCTTATGCAGCCTGGCCCTCGGCACATACGTAGTACCTATCTGTACACTAGGAACTAAAGAGATTTCAGCTAGTTTCCTTCTCTCTAAATAGTGCTGGGGTGGGGCCTGGCTCCCTGAGCACATAGGCAAATGTTAGTAATGGACTATACTCCCAGGCTAATGGTGAGAAATTATACCTCAACCCTACCACTACTTAGTTCTGCCTGAACATTGAGAAAACTTGAACTGAAAGACTACAGGTAATTAAAACTTCCAACCCAGGACACTGACTCAGATGCACAAATCCTAATGCAGAAACACAAGAAATATGAAGGAAAAAAGGCAACATGGCTCCTCCAAATGTCAACAACTCCACAATGAGGGATTCTCATGATAGTCAAGTAGATGAATTCCAAAGAATTCAAAAGAACAATTACAGTAATTATAATGAAATTAAATAGGACATATATAAATATAAACAACTAAATAAATTCAAAGAGAATAATCCAACTGAATGAATTCTAAGAAAATACATACAAATAGCCAAATGAAATGTGAAGATCATGAAGGATATGAAAGAGGAATTAAATAAAGATTTGGAAATCCTGAAAAATGTCAAATTGAAAATCTGGAAATGAAAAGCTCAATAACTCAAATTAAAAACTCAGTTGAAATCCTCTCAAATAGATTAGATCTCATTGAAGACAGACTATTAGGACTCAAAGACAGGGTAGATGAACAGAATATTCAGATAAAAATAAAGAAAAAATAAGAAACTGTGAATAGAACATGCAAGATTTCTGGAACACCGTTAAAAGATCAAACTTATGAATTACAAGCAGAGAAGGAGGAAAAGAAGTATAAGTTAAAGGCATAGAAAACATATTCAATAAGATAGCAGATTTCCCAAAGAGGTGATCATCCAGATAAAGGTGGATTTTAAGACACCAACCAGACAAGACCAGAAAAGAACCTCTCCATGTCATATTACAGTTAAAACACTAAGAAAACAGAACAAGGTAATAAGATTGAAAGCTGCAAGAGAGAAGTACCAAGTTACATACCAAGACAAATGCCATCAGAATAACAATAGACATTTAAAAAAAACTTTAAATACCAGGAAGGCATGGAGTTAGGTATTTCAAGCCCTGAAAAAAAAAAAATAACTGCCAACCTAGACTTCTGTATCCAGGAAATCTATCCTTTATAACTGAAGGAGAAATGGAAAAACTTCCATGATAAACAACAACTGGAGGAATTTGTGACTATTAATCTGGCACTGAAGAAAAAAATGTAGAGGAATCCTATGCACAGAAGAAAAAGACAAATGTAACCATGAAAATATGGGAAAGAATAAACCTCCCTAGATGAGTAGATAAGCAAATGAGAATTAGGAAAGAATCAAACACCAGAAAAAGCAATAGAATGACAGAAATTACTACAAACTTCACAATTACAATTCTGGAATTTAATGGTCTCAATTTTCCAATTGAAATACACATACTTGGTGAATTAATTGAAAAATAAGACTGAACCTTTTTTTTCCTACAAGAAACACAACATGCTAACAAAAACAAACATGACTTAAAGTGAAATGATCTAAAAAGATATTCAAAGGAAATGGAGCCTGAAAGCAGAAATAGCTAGAGTCATATCTGACAAAGATGACATCAACCCAAAACTAATCAGAAGACATAGAAGGTTACTTCTTATCAATAAATGAAACAATTGACCAAGAGGATATGATGATAACATATGCACACCAAACAGCCACACACCCAATTTCATATAGTAAACACTACTGGACCAGAAAATACAGTTAGACATTAAAACAATAATAGTGTGTGACTTCAATACCCCACTGTCACTAATACATAGGTTGCCCACACCAAAAAAAAAAATGACAAAGAAATATCATAATTAAATGACACTACATATCAAACGGCCTTAACAGACATGTACAGAATATTCCACCTAACAGGTGCAGAGTACATATTCTCAGTATCCCACAGAACTTTCTCCAAAACAGATAATTTTAGGACATAAAGTAAGTCTTTACAAATACAAGAAAATTAAAAGGACTTCTTGTATCTTATCAGACCAAAATAGAGTAAAACTAGAAATCAACATCAAGAGAAACTACAGAAAATATTCAAACACATGGAGACTGAACAATATACTTTTGAATGATCAATGAGTCATTGAAGAAATAATGTGGTGGTGAAAATCAGAAAATGCAGCAGTGGAGGGGATGAATTTAAGTATGATATGTTTGATACATTGTAAGAACTTTTGTAATACTCCAATGTACCACCACCCAGCACAATTAAAAAAAGAAGTAGATATAAGAAGAAAGGAAAAAAAAGAGATACAGAAGTATAGGTATGGAAGTCAAGCTATTTCATCTACCACTGTCAAATATTAAACAACTTCTTATGTGCTTTTATACATTTCCTATATTGCTTACAGTCTCCTCTGACATCTTGCTCTTGTAGAATTTTTGGTATTATTTGATGCTCTTGGTGTTACTTTATACAATATTATATTTACATGTGTTTCCTAAAATTTAAAATAATAAATTATATGTAAACATTCTTGAAAAAAAGTAAATGAGAAAAAGAGCTGTAGAACCTTTGGAACACAGCAAAGGTAATGCTAAGAGGAAAGTTTATACATAGGAGTGCCTACATTAAAAAAGTAGAGTGACTTCAAATAAATAACCTAATGATGTACCTAATAAATAACCTCAATGGATGTAGACAAATAATAAACATTAGAGAAAAATTAAACAGAGACCAAAATAATGATCAAAGAATCAATGAATCAATGAGTTGGATGTTTGAAAATATAGACAAGATTGACAAACCCTTAGCTAAACTTACCAAACTAATAAAATTAGATATAAAAAGGAGATACCATAAATAACAATGAAATTCAAAGAATCTAGGAATAGTAGGAACATACCTTAACATAATAAAGACAATATATATTATTAACCAATATCAAATATTTTACTGAAGAGGGAAAACCAAATCATTTTCTCTAAAATCAGGAATGAGACAAGGGTGTCTACTCTCCTCACTCTTATTCAAAATATTGTTTGAATTCTTAGCCAGCACATTGAGACAAGAGAAAGAAATAAAAGGAATACAAATAGCAAATGAAGAAGTCAAATTATCCCTATTTGCAGATGCTATGATACTATACTTAAAAGACCCCAAATATTCTATCACAAAACTCTTATCTCTTATACTTTTAGCAAAGAAGAATACAGTATTATTATATAAAAATCAATTATCTTTTATATATACTTATAATAAGCAGACCAAGAAGGAAATCAGGATAACAATCCCACTCACAATATCTTCAAAAAAAATTAAAGTACCTAGGAATAAATTCAGGGTGTGAAAGAACTCTACAATTAAAACTATAAATCATTAAAGAAATAAAATGAAGAAGGTACTAGAAGATGGAAAGACCTCACAGGTTCATGGATTCACAGAATTAATATTGTAAAAATGGCTACACTATTGAATGCAATCTATAAATTCAATGCAATCCCCATCAAAATTCTAATGTCATTCTTCACAGAAATAGAAAAATTGATCCTAAAACTCATGGGAAAGCATATGAGACTCTGGATATCCAAAGATATTCTGAGCAAAAAAAGAGCAACACTGGAGGTATTGATTCACGGATGACACGCACAGGAATTTCAGATGCTCAGGGTTCTTGAGCCTGCTCTGAGAATGAAAGCACAGGCAGACTCCAACAGCAGAGTTCGGAAAGATTTTATTTGTAGAGAATTTAGTTGGAGAAAAGAGAAGAGAAAGACTACATATTGAGAATGCAGGGGGACCCGGAAACCGGTGATCCCGTCAGTCAGGGTGGGGAGTGGGTTTTATAGCCTAGTTTGCATTGCCTGAGGGTGGAGATGCCTTTCAAATGCAAACAGGCATTTCTTAGGGAGGAGAAGTGTCTCCTTGACCACTTATCGCCCTTTTGGGACTTCCCGCTGTCTGTCCTTCAGTCCTTCATTATCACAATACCAGACTTTAAATTATACTATAGACCATAGTAACAAAACAGCACAGTAGTGGCAGAGAAACAGATGCACAGTCCAATGGAATAGAAGATCCAGAAATAAACCTACACAGCTATAGCCATCTGATTTTTGACAAAGGTGCCAAAAACATACATTGGAGAAATACAGCTTCTTCAACAAATAGTGTAAGGAAAATTAAATATCCACATGTTGAAGACCTAAACGAGGTACCTATCTTTTGCCCTGTATAAAAATTAACTCAAAAAACGAATCAAAAACCTATTGATTTTACATTAGTAAGACCTGAAATTTTGAACTAGCACAGGAAAACATTGAAAGATATAGGCATAAACAATGACTTTCTGAATATGATACCAGTTTCTCAGGAAATAAGAGCAGAGCTTTTATAAATGTCACAGTGTACCCCTACCCAGCACAACAACAACGAAAAGAATTGACAAATAGAATTGCATCAAGTTAAAAAGATCTGACCAAAGGATACAATTACCTGAATGAAGAGCTAACAGAATGAGAGAAAAAATATTTACTAGATATTCATTGGACAAAGAAATAATATCCAGAATATACAAAGAGCTAAAAAATATACTATGTAACAGGCCTAGACATTGTCAATCTCAAATTAAGTATAAAAATAATTTTAAACTAAGAGATTATCTGATATGTTTGATCATATTGAAACATATCTAACATTTCTGAAAAATAGCAAGTGAAAAAATGAACCAATTGCTAAGCACAACCAAAAATACATAATAAAGGATACATATTCATAGTATTCAGTGCAGCTCATCTGTAAACAATATAACTGTGCTATAAACGGAATGAGAAAAAGGAGTGGGAAGCATGTACAATAATAACTAAACCGGCATCTTCTGTAAAATGCAATAATAATGCCTAAAGTTTTACATCTATAATACAGAAATGTAATGCACAGAAATTTTATATTTGTTAATTGTATGTGTATAGATAAATGTATACATGCATATATGTTCAAATTTTAGCAATCTGAATGAAATTAAGAAAAGAAATCATACAAAGTTTGTGCAGAAAATGGGGTTATCAACGAGTGAGGCAGGAGACTTTTTCATGTATCATGCTATAGCATATTCTGATCTTAACTAAGTGAACATGGAAAACACAAGCTTTAATCATGGATTATAATCATTCCATTCAATGAGTGATAGGCAAAGGAGCCAAAAAATAGTATTAAAATCTCTCCATGCCTGCAATCCCAGTTGGAGAGGTGAAGATAGGGAGGATCACAGTTCAATGCCAGTCCAGGCAAAAAGTTCACAAGATCCCATCTCATCAAATAAGCCAGTCATGGTAGTATGTGTCTACTGTCCCAGCTACACAGGAGGCCGTAGGTAAGAGGAACATGGTCTAAGGCTGGTCCTAGGCAAAAATTCAAGACCCTAACTGAAAAATAACAAAACAGCAAAAAAGGGCTAAGGATTCAAGTGATAGAGTACCTATGGCAAGGGAAGCTCTGAGTTTAAACTCCAGTACTGACAAAAAGAAAAAGATCTGTAACATGGGCTCTAAAACAAATGGTGCACCTATTATTTGTTCATAAACGGATATGAGTGTATAAATGTACACGTATTTTGACTCTCATATTAGAACTCTTACAATAACTGATGGTAATGAACTATAGAGCTTTAATATTGTCCAAAGAAATATTGACATACAGATTGGGTTTTCTAAGGTTATGGTTATACAAAAAAATTAGAAATCAATATGAAAAAGTTAATCAAAAAGAAATGCATACCTGAGAACTATAGATCATACTACCAAAGTTTTTGTTAGAGAAGAAGCAAATCAATGGCGGTATCAGAGAATAGCTAGGATTAAATAATAGTTAAAAGTCTGTAGGCAAAACTCTGGAGGATATTAAGCTATTTACAGTTTAATACATTATCAAAAGATAACAAGAAAGAAGACAAATGGGTTAAGCTTTCAACTGAAGTTAGGGAAAGTGGGAGCAAAATAACCTTTTCTTACCCTTGCCAAGAAAAAAGGGAAAGAATAAAAGTGAAAGTTAATGAATGATCAGAGAAAGTTAAGCAAAGCCAAAAGTTATACATTTTAAGAGATGCAGGCACTAGAATCTTTTTTTAAAGCCTTACATTACCCCAAACATCTTCACTCTCTAACAGTTTTACAGGTAAATTTCATCAAACTCGAAAGAAACGGATATTCCTCTTTGATGAGTGTGAAATATTACAGAATAAAGAATAAGTCAAACCTGTTCAACTTACATTTGAATAACTACTTGATGAAATCACAAATAATTATAGACCCATTTCACCCATGATTGTGTATATAAAAATTCTAAATAAAATTTTAGCTAAATGATTTCAACATATGTTTAAAAAATCATTATTCAAATAGTTTTTTCCCAAAAAATGAGTAGACAAATTAACATAAAATGACTTTATTATTTGCAGCATTGATGGAACTAAGAGGAAAATTATATTATGGTAAGTGAGAAAAGTCCATTGTATACATGTCAGTACATCTTTATAATAAAAAATACCTGAAAAAGAAATGTAAAGGATATTCCTTAACAAAGTTAACTGCAAGTGGTAAATTGAGAGAAGATATTTATGCCATCTAAAATTGAGCAGGGATTATGTTCTAAAATACACATGGAATGTCTATAAAATTGTGAGAAAATGTCCAGAACTAAAGTAAAAAAACAGGTATAGGATATCAATGGAAAACTTGAATGGCTAACAAGTATGTGAGGAAATGCTCAGCTTGTCTATCATTGGACTTGTCTTCCAAAAAATTGTGCTGGTAAAAATGAGCAAAGTAGGGAAATCCCAAAAATCATTGATAAGATATATAAGATATATATTCACAAAATCAAGTGCTCCTACACCCAGGGACTCAGTAACCTAGCTACTGCATATATGCCAGAGAAAGTGTCCTGCCTCCTTTTAAGGGGGAAAAGAACATGTATTATATAGCCTTGTTTACATTATTGAAGGATAAAAGCAACCTGGTTGTCTGTGTAAGTACGGAATGTGTAGGAGAAATGTATGGGATGCCTGTTTTAGAATATTACATAAATTCAGAAACAAGGTTTAATAATAAAAATGGATAGATTATACAATTAAGCATATAAAATTGTAGGAGAAAAAAATGAGCTCACTAGCTCATACCATTTTTGTAAGTTAAATATACCTTGTAACAGCTTATATTTACATTGTATGTACTAGACATTGTTCTCAGAACTCTATACATTTTAATCTGTTCAACTGCCCATCAAGATAGAGAGTCTAAGTGACAGATTTTGTGACTAATAAGCCTCAGGGACATGTGCCAGGTAATGAACCTAGAGTGTCACCCAGGCAGAAGGGTTAAGGTCTTCACTCTTAACTACACATATCCACCTTGCAAAAACAACTCTCTATATTCTTCATCAATATAAATTTATCTAAGAATTTTTACAAAATACTTAGAACAAGGATGTATTAGACACAGGAATGTAAGGTAAAGAAGAGTGAGTGGGGCTGGGTGAGAAGGGTAATTATAATAGAGACTTGATAATAAGAAGAAAAATGGGGTTGGTGGAATAACTCAAGTGGTAGTGCACTTGTTTACAAAGACTGAGGCCCAGAGTTCAAAACCCAGTACCATAAAAAATAGATTAAAAAATAAAAACAAGAAAATGGAGTTCTAGAGAAGCCATGACAATTAACTATACATTAATCAGTACAGTGTCACAACTGATTAACTCAACTCTCCACTCCTACATTGACAGCAAACAAGTAAGTGCAAAGATGCTTTGGAAAAAAAAAAAAGAACAATACTAAGAACGAGATATATTGAAGACTGACATACAGTTTCCCAATAAGTTCCTAACAGCAAGTTTTCCTTCCAGCATTGGGGAAAATTACTTTTTCTTTGCTTGTGCTCTAGAGGAAATAGTTGTCTTTCTTGATAAAAGAAAAAGATAGATGTGTATCAACTAATGGCTCACTCAGCGCATCAAAAGATGAAACATGTACATCCGAGAGCCCTTCTTTCTCCTTTTAGATGTGAAGGCTTTTAAGGACTGGACATTCTGAAGCATGTATCATGCTACATCATTTCAAAGGCACTCAGCTGATGTTGAGTCATTCCAAATCGAACGAATGCCATTCCTATAAAAGGCAACATAGCACTTAATGTTCTCCTGTGCAGTCTGCACTATTTCATGCAGTAATCATTTCTTTTTAGAGTTTTACTAACCTTTTCATAACTTTTGGACAGAAACTATAACTGATGCTATTTTGCATGTTCCATACTTAAACCCTTGGAAATAGATACCAAATAGGCTACTACTAAATACTTGTTAATTAAAGAGAAAAATTTGAGTACGCTTAGATACAGTTGAAATTTACATTTAAGAACACCATCATTACCCTGCCACCAAATCCCAGCACCAAATACAAATTGCAATTAATTGCTATTAAAAGTCATAGCTGAAGCTAGGTGTGATGGTGCATTCCAGATACTTAGGAGACAGAAATAGGGATATTGAGGCTTGATGACAGCCTGAGGAAGGTTAGCAGGGGACCCCGAAAAATAAACTAAAAACAAAAAGACAGGCCCTAGGTAAAACAAACACAAACACACACACACACACACACACACAAAGTAGTAGATGCAGAGATCAGGGTAGAAGAAACAGTGAATATAAAATATAAGAATCAATTTAAGAAAACAAGATTGTAGGCATCTGGTTCATGATGAGAGAGAAGACATAAGACATGCTGGATCTATGTTACCCTAAGACAGCAGGATGGTCAGTGTTCATTATTTCAGAGTCCTGTGTGCCAGAAGAAAAGGGGTGGGGCCAAGAGAAGGGAAAGAGGTCATTGCTAGCTCAATCTACTCAAAACAACAAAAACTGTGCATGCATATGTGTACACATACTTATATTCACATATGACTATCTATGCACACACACTGCCACCTGATGTCCACCTCTTATGCAGTACTTGAGTTGTCTCATTTAGGAAGAAAGAAATTGATTCATAAGTTAACTTGAATAGCAAACTCCTAGTTTATTTCCAATATACAATCCTGTTTGTGTTAGATCATAAGACATCAGATTTTAGAATCTCACTGTGGTTCTCAACTTTTAGTTTGGAGTCACTGGATTAAAAATACCATTCTATTTTCTACCCTTTCAACTATCCAGATTGTTGGCACAGAAGCTTGAAAGCTCTGAGCAAAGAACCTCAGGGCATTTGGAGAGGTGTGAGAGAGAAACACTTGGCTTGATTTCACCATTCTTCCACTTACCTTACAATGGCAACTGCAGAATTCTCATTGAATGAATTGAGCAGCTGTCTGGTTTGATTGCAGATTTGGTGCATCTGTGCCTCTGACCTCTGTTGAATTGCTGTTTTATTGCTATTTACAACAATGTTCCCCAGTAAATCACAACTTCTGTCCCTATGGCAACCACATATACCTGAGATGTTACTGCCTCTTTTTCTGCCAGCCAAAAAAAAAGAAAGTAATAAATCTGACTAGTGACCTTTCGTACATTATTATTCCTGGGTCTTGTTCTGAATCATGCATTTTCAATTAGGGATCTCCTCACCAAACTCAGCAGTTATGTGCATAAGCAAGCCATTTTTTTCAGCAGGTGCAAATAAAAGACAAAGGTGTAAATTGCATATGTGATTACCTTGCTCTGGATAGGAGCTGAAGAATGCATGTCAGGTATGTATGAGACAGATAAAAGACATTTTCTGACAATGCATTATTGGTTGAGATTCTGGGATAAAAATATTTCCTTTGCCCTGGTTCATCATCATTTCTCGTGTATTTTTTCAGATTTCTCTCATTAGATCAGTACTTCTTTGAGTGTGATTCTTGAACAAGAAATACCCAGGGACTTATGTTAAAAATATGGAGCCCTAAATTCCACCAGAACCTTATGAATTAGAATGTAAGGTGAATGACAAAAACACATATTACAAACAACTTTTCATCTGATTCTTGTGAATGTTAAATTTTGAACATTCACAGAATGTTGTCACAGAAGACAACCTTTGTGAGAAAGGACTATGTTACGCATCTTTGTATTTATGGCATCTTGCACAATGCCAGTCATGCATTAAATAGGTATGGCTTACTTTCTTGGTATCATATCACTAAAATCTCCTGAGAGTTCATGAGTCAGGCTGGTCTCTATTCTCTTCAAAAACCTACAGGCTATATTCAAGAGGAATTTGGGTGCCAGTAAAACTAGATGGTGTACCACTCCTAAGATTGGTTCTGAATATAACCATAAATTCAGAATCAATGGATCTTTGATTCAAGACCTTATGTTTGGTAGCTTATAGTCCACATACTAAAACATACTGTTGGACCTCACAGTCTTTCTTTCACTTTTGTCTCTGATGACTTTAGATGACAACTGTAGAGATCTTTGGAAAGTAACCAAGGAGAATAGCCTCTGAGCTGTGTGTCAACAGGGACAAACTTGTTTGTAAAGAGCACTGGCTCTATGGTCCATGTTTGTCTCTTGCTAAGTGGGATCACCATCCCTTCACAGTACTTCCCCAGAACTCTGCACAAGGCACAAGAGTCTATAAAATGAGAACTGCAACACACACACACACACACACACACACACACACACACAAACACCCCAATTCATCCCCACAAAGAGAAGAATAGGTCCCAAATATTGGGTTCAGACACTGAAGAAAATACCATTGCACTAAGGATGATCTTTGCTTTTATGTGATTCTACAAAAAGATACAGGATGATTCCGCTTTTCCTTTATTGTTGCAATTTGTTTTGGAAACATACAGGAACACAGAATTCTCAAGAGATAAAATGAAAGAGATTCAAGTGAATGTATAACTTCTTAGAGTATGCATTGATTAAACATGGGCAAAATATTGTTCTGTATGTATTAATATATAGTGGAGAGTGGAAGAAAGAAGAGCAAAGAAGGATTGGGGTGGGATTTTTCATATCCTTAATCATCTGGGGACTTCTGCAATGTCATATCAGAAGGCATACCTTCAGGATTCCTTTCTGTACAATAGATTTCTATGGGGGAGACAGTGAAGAAGACTTAAGGCCTAGAAGAATGCATTTGGGCATCAAGATGAAAAGTTTTTGAAAACTTAATAAAATAGAACCTGCCAGAATCTGTGGGAGAATTGAAGAGAATGAGGGCTGAGTAGAAAATGGAAGGCAATGGAGCACAAGCTATTGGTACTGAGACAAAATTTCTGGAAAAATTAAGTATATAGGAGTGGAGCAGCTGCCCTTACTTGATATTAAAGTAGCCAGCCAGTACCTAGGTGACTTATTTCCTGTGTTGTAAGCACAGGAATACAGTTCTTCACTTCTCTAGAGCCCAAGTTCCAAGGTGAAAGAAAAGCATATGCAGAGTAGAGCTGAGTATGGCAGCCCTTGGGGAATGCAGGAATACAAGCAAGGCCAAGACTGTTCAGGAAGCTCCATATGGGCTCAGAGAAGGCCTGCTCCTTAGTATTTAGAACATAGAGGTTTTATACACTTTATCTCTGACCTTCTGCTTCCCTTCCCCTCTATACAGTCCCACTGTAGACTATTCTACCCTGAAAGCAATGCTTGCTTTGTCTCCCTTGTTCTGCCCCTCTCAGCCATCTTGATCTGATTGGTACCTGTTATATAGCCTGTGACCCCAAATCATATTGCCTTTCTCTGCATTGGCCTCAGTTGACCTCAGGGACATGTGCTCTATCATCACTATGGTCAATGAATAGAGGTGCTTGATTCTACCACCATAGTCATTCATTAGCAAACAAGAGAAATATTGGAATTCAAATGAGATTTGTGTTCATTGTCACTTCCCCATGGCCATCATCTCCCCCCTCCCTGATAAAAATGACTGATAAAAATAATGACTTGTCCCATGTCACTCCTCCAAAAGCAGAAGTAGAGCCATTAGGCATAATAGGCAACGTTACTCTTTCATTGTTTCTCCTTATGTGCCAGTGTGTTTGAAACAGAATGGAGGATCTATATTTGCAGATTTGTTAGATTTACTTTGTCATATAAAATTATTCTACTTTTCTTTCATTGTCTCCTGTGGCCTTCAGGAACAGATGTTTCTTTTGAGCATCTGGCAGCTCTAGTCTTGAAGTGTCAACTCAGAGGAACATGATTTTGTCTAGCAGCTTAGACTGCCATACAGATACAGCCTGGGAGGAGTGCGTACATACACACACACACACACACACACACACACACACACACACACTGATAAACCATAATGATGGGGCTATAAAGACATGAATCATCCAGTGGGATAAGAGAAACAAGGAAATGTACAAGTTGTATTATCTTAACATTTCCATTTGCAAAACTATTTTTTTAAATGATGGCTTTAGCTTTGGGCATTGTCTTCCCCAAGTGCAGCACAATTATTTAATCCAAGGTTACTTGTGCATGCTTGTCTAAGATGAGGCTAATACTCAAATGTTTTGTGTTCAACATCCTTTGTTATGATATTTGATATATTGTGAGTCTTTGCTGTCTCAGCTGTCAGATGACTTCTGAAGTATGAAGTAATTCTCAGGATATTTGCTGAGGTATAGATTTTAAGGGCATTATCCTTTGAGTAGATTTTGAAATATTTTATCTGAATAGATCATTTCATATGTTCATAAACTGAATCAGTTACCATAGGCTACCTAAAACCAAGGCAAAAGTTCTTAACTCATTAACAATACTTCTTTTAATTTTAAAACACAAATTATTACTTAAGGATAATGGAGTCCTTTTCTTGTAATAGTTAATATTTTAACAACACTTTAGGTACAGTTTTAGGCAAAGGGTTTTCCTGTGTTTTAATTCCAGAAAATATCTTCCTGCATATTGATTGCATAATGATGGAATTAAAATATCAGGAAGGATTTTTTTTCATACCTACCACATGCAGACTTGACTTTTTTTTTGCACATTCCTTCACTCAGTTTATTTATTAAAGTATGTGACTTCACTAGGGCCAATGTTGTTTACTACTAATGCCCTCTGTTTACACCTAGTTTAAACAGAGATTTTACTTAGAAGCTGCTTTTCCCAATCTCCAATGCATCTAAGAGGGCCACACAACTCAGTGGTGATCAGAGAAAGATATACTCCAATTTCTAGCATGACCCACATAAACTTCCCGTGTGATCTTCAATTTTCTCTTTTCCCACCTTTCAATAGGAATTTCAGTGACCCAGCTGACTGAAAGTTCCAGGTTGAGTCATAAAGAGAAAATTATTTCATTTGCAGGAAACTGATGGAACTGGATATTATCATGCTGAAAGAGATAAACCAAACTCAAAAGGGAAAATATCCCATGTTCTTGCTCATTTGTGGAACATAGACCTAAAATGATGATGATGATAGCAGGATCAATTGTAAATGGAAGGGGATCAGTAGGGGGAGGAGAGATAAAGGAAAGGATATTGAGGGATGAAAAGGATAGAAGTATGTTGCATATATGAAAACATAATGAAACCCACCAAATGCCACTTGAAAAAGGGAGGAAGAAGGGGGTGAATGGAAATATAATGGAAGGGTGATTTTGTTCAAGGTACACTGTATGTATATTTGGAATTATCAAAATGAAATACCCTTCTATTATTAATTCATGCTAATTCAAAAATAAAATTTAATTAAAAAAATAAAGTCCCATGTAGGAGATGCAACTTTCCATCAGTCTGGGTCTCTGAATGACTGCATGGAATCATTCTCCCAATGATTGATTGCACTTTATGGAACCAAGAAATTAACATCTATTATATCCTTGTATTTTTCTATAAATTAACATTTAACTATCTGGAATTTTTTTGTGTGTTTCTAGATTTTTTTTTAAATCTGTCAAAGATTCAATCTTACCTCAAACCTTGTTCATAAAAAGATTTGCATATATTGTTGCAAATATATGCTGGTTACTTGAGAGTTATCTTCAAAATAACAAATTCCTAGGATACTTAATCCCTATGTTGTAAACACAGAAATATAGTTCTTTGCTTCCCTGAAGCCTAAAGAATCTTTAACTGAAGAAGTGGAGCAAACCAGTTCTTCATTCATCTGGAAGGATTCTCAGGTATTAAACCAAAATTACTTAGTAGTAGCCTGGACAATTGTTACCTTGGATCATGGGATATATTCCAAATATGTTGACATTTTCTTGACTTACTATAAGTATGTTGTAACTTAAAAAGAGATGTTCAGAAGTGGAGGCAAGTATGTGTGCACATTCACACATATCTCTCTCTTTCTCTCTGCTTTCATGTTTTAGCTATAACCATACCAACAGGATACCTTATCCTCTCACAGTCGTTCCTGAACATCCATTAAAAATGTTAATCATTAGGTATAAATGATGTGCTGTCTTCAAAAAACACCATGTGATTTAAAATAACTATTTGATCAGCATAGTGGACTGATTAAATGCATGAACCTTGGAATTTCAGACCACACTTTGAGTAACGCTGCTGCCAGTGACTGTGTGACCTTGGCCAAATTACTTTTTTAGAGCCACCAATTTATTTTACTGCAAACCACAATAACTTAATCATTGGATTGCTATGATAATGAAATATTCCCAAAAATGACCAATAAAATTCCCTTACCATAGAAAATGCTTAATAAATACAGTTATCATTATCCAAACAATTCAACTTTTATAACATAATAGTACACAAATCACAAAAGAACAACCCAATATTTAATTTGAGTAGGAAAAACCTAAAAGTATCAAGAAAAGATACTTTTTTCCAAAACACAAGAATCAAATAGGAGAAGAGAGGGGCCCTCATCCCCAAATGTACATACCAAAAATATGCAATGCTGTTACAAACTCCACAGTTCAGTTTGGAGTAACTCAGCATAATCTACATAATTATGTTGGTAACAATTAAAGTTTAATTTTAGAGGCAGTCAGCTGGCATTGTATCTGAAGGGCCACACTCCAGAGACAGTTCCTGTAAGTCATCCTGCTATTGGTATCTCAATAAATATTTGACACTTTGATAACTAGAATACTAGAAGACAAAATGATTTTCACTGATAGAACCAGTGACTTATTATTTAGAATTATAAATACTAGAAATGAGTTCCCATTAAAAGAAAATAAAGACATTCTATTTGTGTGCATTACAAAAATTGTTGACATGCTCTCTACCCCTACAAGAAAAGGGTATAAGAATATGGGCATGGAGACTACTTTGAGAACCTATATTCCAATAAATTGGAAAATCTTGAAGAAATGGACAAATTTCTAGATACTTATGGCCATCTAAAACTGAACCAAGAGGATATTAACCACCTAAACAGATCTATAATACATAATGAAATTGAAGAGGCAATAAAAAGACTCCACTCCCCTCAAATAAAAGTACAGGATCTGATGGATTCTCTGCTAAACTCTACCACACTTTTAAAGAAGAACTAATAACCAACACTCCTTAAACTTTTTCATGAAACAGAAAGGGAAAAAACACTGCCTAACTCATTCTATGAAGCCAGTATTACACTCATCCCAAAACCAGGCAAGGACCCATCCAAAAAGAACTACAGGGAAATCTCCTTAATAAACAATGATTAAAAAATCCTCAATAAAATAATGGCAAACCAAATCCAACAACAAATCAGAAAGATCATTCACCATAACCAAGTCAGTTTCATCCCAGGGATGCAGGGGTGGTTCAACGTATGGAAATCAATAAATGTAATACAGCACATCAATAGAAGCAAAGACAAAAACTACATGATCATCTCAATAGATGCAGAAAAAGCCTTTGATAAGATTCAACACCATTTCATGATAAACGTTCTAAGAAAACTAGGATTAGAAGGAAAGTACCTCAACATTATAAAGGTTATGTATAACAAACCTATAGTCACCATTATACTTAAGGGGGAAAAACTGAAACCATTTCCTCCAAAGTCAGGAATGAGTCAAGGATGCCCACTCTCCCCAATCCTATTCAACATAGCTCTGGAATTCCTATCCAGAGCAATAAGGTAAGAAGAAGAAATAAGAAGAACACAAATAGGTAAAGAAGTAGTCAAAGTATCCCTACTTGTAGATGACATTATTCTATAACTCAAAGACCAAAAAACTCCATCGAAAAACTCCTAGACACCATAAACAGCTTCAGCAATGTAGAAGGATACAAAATTAACTTACAAAAATCAGTAGCCTTTCTATACACCAACAATGGACAAATTGTTTCTATACACCAACAATGAACAAATTGAGAAAGAATATAGGAAAACAGATTCATTTACAGTATCCTCAAAAAGAATCAAATACCTGGGAATGAACTTAACCAAGGATGTAAATGACCTCTACAAGAGGAACTACAAACCACTGAAGAAAGAGATCAAAGAAGACTACAGAAGTTGGAAAGCTCTCCCATGCTCATGAATTGGCAGAATCTACATAGTAAAAATGGTTATACTATCAAAAGTAATCACATGTTCAATGCAATTCACATCAACATTCCAATCACATTCATCATAAAGATTGAAAAATCTACCCTAAAGTTCATTTGGAAGCACAAAATACTGCAAATAGCCAAGGCAATACTAAGCAGAAAGAGCAATGCTGGAGGTATCACAATACCTAACTTCAAACTACTGCAGAAACATAGCAATAAAAACAGCATGATTCTGACACAAAAACAGATATGAAGACCAGTGTAATAGAATAGAGGACCCGGATATGAATCCACACAGCTATGCCCAGCTTATTTTTGACAAAGTTGCCAAAAACATACAATGGAGAAAAGACAGCCTCTTCAACAAATATTGCTGGGAAAAGTAGTTATCTGCCTGCAGAAAACCGAAACTAGATCCATGCCTATCACCCTGAACTAGTATCAACTCAAAGTGGATTAAAGACCTTGATGTGAGACCTGAAACCTTGCAGTTAGTACAGGAAAGAGCAGGGTATAGGCAAAGACTTCCTCAATACAACCCCAGCAGCCCAGCAACTAAGAGAAAGGATGGAGAAATGGGACTACAATAAATAAAAAAGCTTCTGCACAACAAAAGAAATGGTCTTTAAACTGAAGAGACCAACCACAGAGTGGGAGAAAATATTTGCTAGCTATACATCAGACAAAGGACTAATAAACAGAATATACAGGGAACTCAAAAAACTAAACTCTCCCAAAAATCAATGAATCAATAAAGAAGTGGGCAACTGAACTAAACAGAACTTTTTCTAAGGAAGAAATCCAAATGGCCAAAAAACACATGAAAAAATGCTCACCATCTCTGGCCACAAAAGAAATGCAAATCAAAACCACACTAAGATCCCACCTCACTCCTGTTAGAGTAGCTATCATCAAGAACACCACCAACAACAAATGTTGGTGAGAATACAGGAAAAAGGAACCCTCATTCACTTTTGGTGGGAATGTAAGCTAGTACAACCACTTTAGAAAACAATATGGAAGCTTCTTAAAAAAACTAAACATAGATCTGCCATATGATCCAACAATACCACCCCTAAGGATACACCCGATGGAATGCGACTCAGGTTATTACAAAGGCACCTGCACACACATATTTATTGCAGCACTAGTCACAATATCTAAGGTATGGAAATAGTCAAGATGCTCCACTACTGATGAATGGATTAAGAAAATGTGGTATTTATACACAATGGAATTTCATTCAAACACAAAAAAGAATGAAATTTTGTCTTTCGGAAGTAAATGGATGGAACTGAAGAACATCAACTTAAGCAAGGTTAGCCAGGTTCACATGGCCAAAAATCTCATGTTCTCCCTCATGTGCGGGTTATAGACCCAAAACAAATACAGTAATATTTCTGGAAAAGGGAAGGAAACCTAAAACTTGAATGTGGTTGATGTGCTCCCTGTAGAGGAGCGAATATATTAATCTTAAACTGGCAGAGGCCACTATGGGAAAGGGACCAGAAAGTAGTAAAGGGGTCTGGTAGAGATGAATCAATGTGGGTTGTAATAAAATGTGCATGGAAGCAATGCTAGGAATCTCTCTGTACAGATACCTTGATCTCAAACTAGAAAAACACCATGTCTTTCTTATTATCTCTTGTGTTTTCTCTTCAACAAAATTGGAGAACAAGAGGGCAGAAGAGGTTCTTCTTGGAAGTGGGTGGGGAGAGGTGGCCCAAACAATGTATATGCATGTGAGTAACTGTAAAAATGATAAAATAAAAAAGATGGGCATGGTGTAATCCTAGCTTTTCAGGGGGTAGATGCAGGAGGATCATGAGTTTGAGGCCAGCCTGGGCAAAGTTAGTGAGACCCTGTCTCAAAAACAAAAGGGTGGGGACAGTACATAAGTATTAGGGCTTTTGGTTTGAATGAGGAAGGACCTAGGTTCAATCCCCAATATCACAAAAGAAGAAAAAAAGAAAGAAAGAAAGGAAGGAAGGAAGGAAGAAAGAAAGGAAAAAAAAGATACTAGAATTCATCCAGGCTGTGCCCCTGGCCATGGGAATGGAGGCCCTGCGCTGATGCCCAACCAGTCCTGCATCTATCCACTGGCTTAGGAGAACCCTTACTACAGCATGTCAAATACAGAAATTTTGTTATAGGAAGTATTTTGTGCATTCTTTGCCAATGAGTATTTACTAATAATTATCTCCATATGTAGAAGACTTCTGCTGGGGTTTTTCTTTCATTGTAACCCAATGGCAAGTAGGTAGATGTCAAAAAGAACCTCAGAGATGAACAAACTGGCAAAGGTCAGGTCACAGCAAGCCTCTTCCACTTTCCATCTTCTCAGTCTTCTCTTCAACAGTCAGGGATGGCTATGATACTACACAACCTTGAACATGGATGTCTATTTACTAGATTGAAATCTATCAAGTAACACAGAACAGTGGTTCAGAATTCAAGGCCTGCCATTTACTAGGCATGTAACAATTACCAAATCCACTAATGTTCCTGAATGCTTCAGTTCCTACATCAGAAAAATAGCCTTTTAAAAGTACTTACTTAATAGATTCTGATGATTAAGTAAAATATAAAGAATTTATAACATTTTTGTTATAACATCTGAATAAGTTATAACATCTCAATAAATGGCTATTATTATTTTCCTAAATTCCTTAGCAAAGATTTAGTTTGGAATGGTAATATTGTTACCTGATACCCTCAGACTGCTCAGTTAAAGGCTATTTTTAATGGCAACTATGTCACAATTTTATTCGTGCCTGCAAAGTCCTTAAAAGGATTCTATTTGATCTGTCATTGCCTTCATGAAGAATGCTATTTAGATACAATGAAGCTCTATCCAGCATATGTTATCCTCAAAGTAGAGGCTGGAAAAGTTGGAGATTCCCTAGTTTCTTCCTTGGTACAAACACAGCTAATTCATTCTCTTTTCCTAAAATCACTTTCTCATGTTGAAGCACCTGTTTTACACTATAATCATGGAATGGCCTCATTTCCATAGCCTAGCAGACCACCTGTTTTTGATGAAAAGTGAAAAGAAAAAAAAGAAAAAGTCTACCTGGAGTACCTTGTTTCTCTGCCTTCCTAACTCAACCTTGAGGAGTTGGTAAAAGGTGAGGGAGGAGGGGACAGAATACAGAATGGCAAGGGAGCAGGGGCATCCCTCTTCTTCCTCAGGCTGTATTTCCATTTGTCAGCAAGTTATTCTCTTTCCCTTTCAGATTTTACTGTTTTAACTTCAATGTTTTGAATCACTACTTTGGAGCATATGTATTGCTTTAATAAGTGACTTTTTTGATCCTAATATTTACTCCAGAATTTCAATACAGCACTTCTTGCTTTATTGAAACTTAAACAATTTGTAAAAAGTAATTCATACTAATAAAAAACAATTCTACCATTACAGGAAGTCAGTGAAGTCAATTTAAAGAACCCAAAAGCTATGCACTTTAAGGGCTTTTTCTCCATTCACTTGAATCAAAAGGGAGGCTAACATTTATAGTTCTTCCTGTATATGCTGGACACATAAGAACCTTATGACATTCCCTTGAGATGGCATTAATACTTCTGTTCCCCTTCTATAGATGTGAATATTGGATTCTGAGATGAAGACACAAGCCATGTGGCACAAAGGTTTCATTTGGGCTTTGTGCCCATACCCATACCAATGAACCACATAACATTCCTTTCCCAAGTGTTTACTAACTCTTCCATGAATTGCTAACTTTTCTTTTCTCCCACCATAATTAAGGAAGAGTCTGACAAGGAGAACCATTCGTCATGACTTCTGGATCAGAGCTTTCCACCTTTAAGCAAACAGTCAGGAAATTTTCTAAAACTGGATGCTCAGGAGAGAAGCAATGTGTCCTCTAACCCTGTGTCTTTCTGCTGTAGACCCTCTCAAGAAGGACTAAAGCAAAACCCATGAACCTGTGGGGAAAGACAAATACAGTGTTCTAAAAATATATCATATACTGAAAGAAAGAGTGCTGGTATTCAAGTGATGCTGCTGAAATAGGCTATTCAAAGTATTTGTAAGGAATATCAGGTTTTTGAAAGTATGGTAAAAAAATGCAGATTTGAAGTATACTACAGAAAAATTGATTTAGAAAGTTAAGAGGATTATGAAGAAAGACATTTTGAGCAACCAGCTATTTGCACATCCTCCTTGACAGTGACTGGTGCATCAGCTTCTGAAGTAGTTACCCAAAAGTCCTGGTGGATATTTTTAATACAATGAACCTTTCAATCTCTGATTCATTAGAACCCAGGGGAACAGCAGGGTGCAATGATTTGAGGCAGCTCCGGAATAATACAGAAGTGTCTGGGCTTGCAGCAAGCAGCTGTAGAATTGTTTGTAAGTGTTTTAAACACTTTTAATTATTTTATCCTTATTTATAAACATGACAAAAATAAATCACATTTTATATATATATATATATATATATATATATATATATATTTGTATGATGTATATATCATGTACAAAAATTAAATAGTACAGAAAAATACAAAGAAGAAAATACAATTCACCTGAAAACAGTATATAGAAACAGCTAAGACACGGCTCACATTTTGACATATCTCAATGCAATTTTTTTCTATTGGAACTTCCTAATTCCTCCCTTTTCTGCTTCAGCAGTCATTTATTAATTCATGTAAGAAACATCTAATATATGTGTAGCTCCTGTACCAGGTCCTGAAATGGTAACACTTCACAACAGACTAAGGAAGATAAACCATTAAATAGTGAAAAACAGAATAGAAACCTAGAGTAATGCTTGTCTTGTGCATCTTTGTACTTTCATTGTCTGGGCAGGGAGAAAAATATGCTAAACCACTATTTGCTGACTGAATGAGTGACTTTTTCAATCAGTAGATGAATAGAATGTGCTAAATATAAATACAGATTGTTCATGGAAGCACCAAGGAGAAATACATAAATATAGCCAGTAAAAGTTTTCAGAGGTTGTGTCCAAATTGCATCCTAAAGCATAAGTGAGAATTCACCTGGAAGATGGGATCACATGCACAAAGTCCAGGTGGAAAAGAAAATGGTGCATCAAGGGAGATGCCAGTGATTCAGAGTGGCTGGAGCTCTGTGTTAGTGTAGAAATGGCCAAGAGAACTATAATTGTCACCAAGTCACGATGATCCTCCTATGCCGGCCAGCTAATGAAACTGGCATTTATCTTGAGACAGAAGATCAAAAGGCCTTGATTGTTAGAATAATGTCGTGGTGTCCATCTACAAAGTCTATGTACAACTTTCCTATACCTTAGTCTCTCAAGGTTCAGCAAATTACCTTGTTCAAAATCAGTTGTCCTGAAAGAAGAGCTAGGATGGCAGACTTGAGATAGAGACCACCAGAATCTTGGAAGAGCTTCTTCTGAGAATGACTGAAAGTGGCAAGCCCCAGCCCAGAAATAGCTGCCCTGGAGAGATAAAGAACCAAGAAAATGAGAATAAAAAGAGCCTCCCCACACTCTCCAGGGGGCACCTGGTTCCGAACCCCACTGCTCAAAGCACTTCTCAGCTTAAGGGCGGCAGGGTGATGGGGCCTGATCTTGGCCCCTCCATGTAGCTTGGAAATTAATAGATTGGACTTCTAAGATGGTTATATTTCCTAGTGGCACAAGCCCCTAGAGGAACACCAAAGCTTCTGATTCAGCTTCTGGGCCTATCTAACCCAAAGGGGGAGCCCTGCCATCTGGGACAGACCCAACTTATCAGACATTTTTCATTTTACTTCTTGGTGCAAGAGGCTCATTTACTGGCCCTAACAAGAATAAAAAAGCCACCCATTTCCTATAGGTTAAATATCATAATGCAGGAGAAAAAATATTTCTGCCCAGACCCACAGCTTGGATTTTCAGGCAAATGCAGCTGTTTTAGGACTCTCAGGTACATGACTAATGACCCCCACCAGGAACAACTGGGAGCAGGGTTTCTCTCCCTTAAAATTTAAATTCCACTCTTCTGGTTAGGAGGAAGGAGAAATCCTCAAGAAGGCTTGATAAAAATTGGAAAAGGACTTAATGACACAGTGGGTGGGAACATGTACAGCACCTGGCAGAATGTGTTCCTGTGGTCTCCCCCTTACAGAAACGAAACATACTCCAGAGACGTGATGCTCCCAAGGAATGCATAGTTAGCACTATTGTTTATGTGTTTTATCTCAGGTATCAAAGTTTAGCTACCTCTTTACCCCTATGAGCTATGCACTCCCATTCCACAATGTCCTGGGACCCATATTACATGAACCCTTCAAGGAAAATTGTTCCCTGACCTATGCTAGCCCTCCTGGCCATCCTAGGACCCTTTTTCAATAGAATCTTGTTGTACTAGAGGCTCTCAATACTTGAAAAAAGGCTAGATATACAGGTCATAAAATAAATAACCAAAGAGTTGGTCAGAGTCACACCAGTAGGATGGTCACAATCCAGACAAATCCAAATGTCTTCCCCATGGTCACAGGTGGCGGTGGTGGAAAAGAGATGGGAGGAAGGGATGCCTGCTCCCCAAAGGGAGTATGGATCCCTGTTGGGGAACCATGTCTCTGGCCCTGGGGACTCCCAGGCACATGAGACCCTCAAAATGACTAGTCTCCCTTAGCCCTCTTTAGACTGAAGCTCAGATTTCCTGAATCCCTGTGGGACCCCCCTTGCCTGCTTATTAAGGCACTGAAAAAAACTTAACCCTGAGAGCCTAAGGAAAAAAGATCCTCTTTCTCTACTGCACCCAAGCTTGTCCTAAATATCCTTTGGGAGACCAGGAGTACTGGCCAGATGGGTAAAACTTTAACTATAACATCATCCTACAACTAGACTCATTCTGCTGAAAGGAGGGGAAAACCTAAAATTTGTAGAAAATGCTATGTAGTGCAGTATTGTTAGCTAACTTCCAGGCCTTAACTCCTGGAGAAAACTTGAGAGAAAATGGAACAGAGGGAAATGGCAGTTATAAGGTTAACAAAGATCTTCAACTCTTGGTATATTCTTCTTCCTGCCTGCAGTTTTTTCTTGCTTGTGCTGAAAGTTTTGCTGTTCAAAGTCATTTTAAAGTCTTGTTATCTTACCCAGCTTTAATTGGAATATAACATTTTGTAAGTCTTAGTAAAATATCCAAGCAACAAGTTCACCAAAAGCAGAGGATCTCATGGGATGAGAGCAGCTCCCCAGCTGCTCCTCAGAAGAAATAGCCCAAAAGACTAATAGACACTGTAACCTGAAAGTGATATGGGAAAATATTATTCCTACTGGACATACATCACCTAGAGCAGGCTGTTCCTAGATGAGGGAAACAAACAAACAAACAAAATAACATCCATTTTGGGCCCCTCCTTTTCTTTCCCCCTTGGGCTCACAGCAGCTGCTTTTTACCAAGCCATCTCTTGTTTAATAGAGAATTTGGATTCTGTAACTTTAAGATACAAGTCAGCCAGAAGATTATTTTTACAAAAAGATATAGGAGGGTTTTGAGGAAAAATGGTTTTTGTTCTATCAAGATAACTGTTGGGGATTTTTGGTGCTACAAGTTGATTCAATAAGTTACCTATACCTGATCCAAGATGGCGACAGAGACAGGGCTGCAGACCTCGTGAGCTGACCCAGAGATCCTGAGGAGAAGCTGGAGACATGCCTGACTGAGGTAAAGCTCCAGGGATAGCCAAAAACACGGCACTCTAAAGATTTAGATCACGGAAGGTTTCACCACACCATGATCTAGTAAAAGAACAGCCAGCCTGCCAAATCCCCGCCCTGTAGATCTACAGAGCCACTGCTCTGTTCTGCCGGCCTCTCCGCCCCTCGGGCTGCACTAGGCCACAGCTCTGTTCCAGACCCACACATGGAGAGATACCCATCCCTCAGCAATGCCAGCCTCCAACCCCAGACCCACACATGCTAGAATACCCACCCCTCGGCCGAGCCACCGGATCCACGACCACCGGGATTAGTGCTACCAGACTGCACAGGAACCTAGCCTGGAATGGGTCCCACAGCTCGCGGGGATACCCACCCCTCCCCCTGAACCCACAGCCCTTCAGGCTCTGCTGAGCCCCAGCCATAAGTGGGAGGACTGGATCCCCACCCCAACATCAGTCCCTTCCTCGCTCCAGCTCCATGTGGAACAACTGGAGCCCCACTGGGACAGGCACCATCCTGGTGTGAGACAGCCACACCCACCAGCCTGCTAGGAACCCAGCTCCCTGTGTGGAGCAGGCCCCAGCTCTACAGGCTTCCCAGATAACTGCTCCACCAGGCTCCTGCTCGGCTGCCACTAGAGGGCTCCAAGCATGCCTAAGAGACACTCACAGACTGGACTAGACACTAAAGAAGTAAAAACAACTAAGCCTGTAATCCTACTGTTCCAGAACTGGTGATTTTTTTTTTCTCTCTTCTTTAAGGGTTTGGCAGCCTGGTTTGCTGTTTGATCACCTACCATCTCTCCCATTTTTTTTCTTTATTTCTTTATTTCCTTTTTTTCTCTCTTCTCCCTTTTATCTTCCCTTTTCTTTCTTTTTATCTTCCCTTTTCTTTCTTTTTATCCTTCTCTCACAACTCTGTTATTATTAATATTGTAACCCAGCTAATACCAAATTACACATAGTCCAGGGACAGAAATGGTACCTAGTGGAAATATGGGAAGAAGAAAAAGGGATGGAAACCATTCTTCCCCAAAAAATAAAGTAGTAAGGATTTAGAGCAAAGTGAAGAAAACAGATACTCAGACTCAGACTCCAACAAAACAAAGATAAACTATACCAAGGAACCCAATGAAGAACACAAGAAAACACTGAAAGAGGAAATTCTACAAGTAATTAATGAGAATTTCATAGAGAGCCTACTAGACATGGTCAACCAAGACGTGCAGGAGGCACTCAAGAAATTCCAAGATGACAAAACTCAAGAATATCAGAAAACACAGAAAAAAAATAAATGAAATCACAGAAGCCCTAAACAAATACCAAACTGAAACAAAGATCACCATAAGCAGAGAGATAAATGAATTAAGGGCAAAAATTGACAATATTAAAGAAGTAACTCATGATATGGAAAACCTCAAAAAAAAAAGAATGAAACAGAAATATAAAACAAAATGGTAATTCCAGCAGAATAGAACAAACAGAAGACAGAATCTCAGAACTTGAAGATGAAATGGCAATTAAAGGAAAAAATGAAGAACTATTAGTTAAACAACTTAAGACCTGTGAAAAGAAAATGCAGGAATTCACTGACTCCATCAAAAGACCAAACCTGAGAATCATGGGCATTGAAGAAGGAGAAGAGGTTCAAGCAAAAAGAATGCATAATATTTTCAACAAAATAATAACAGAAAATTTCCCAAATCTAGAGAAAACTGTGCCCATTCAGGTACAGGAAGCCTCGAGAACACCAAACAGACCTGACCAAAACAGAGCTACCCCACAACATATCATCATTAAAACAACAAATACAGAGACTAGAGAAAGAATATTGACGGCTGTAAGAGAGGAAAAACAAATAACATACAAAGGTAAACCCATCAAAATCACAGCAGACTTCTCAACAGAAACATTAAAAGCAAGAAGAGCATGGGGTGAGATCTTCCAAGCACTGAATGAAAATAACTTCAATCCTAGGATACTTTACCCAGCAAAACTATCGTTCAAAATAGATGGAACAATAAAAATCTTCCATGATAAGCAGAAATTAAAACAATATATGACCATCAAGCCACCACTACAAAAGATTCTCCAAGGAATTCTGCACACAGATAATGAAAGCAAGCAAAACCATGAAAGGGCAGGCAATACCAAACCACAGAAGAAGAGGCAAGAAAGTAAAGAGTAACATTGTTTCAGCTACACATACTCAAACTCTTAATCAACAAAGAAAACTACATGACAGGGATCACCATGTACTTATCAATACTAACACTGAAAGTTAATGGACTAAATTCCCCCATCAAAAGACACCAACTGGCAAACTGGATTAAAAAGGAAGATCCAACAGTCTGCTGCCTACAGGAGACCCACCTCATCAACAGAAATAAGCACTGGCTGAAAGTGAAAGGCTGGAAGAAGATTTAAGAAGATTTAACCAAGCCAATGGTTCCCAAAAACAGACAGGAGTACACATACTTATCTCAGACAAAGTAGACTTTACACCTAAATTGATCAAATGAGATAAAAGAGGACACTCCATACTAATAAAGGGGAAAATACACCAATAACAATTATCAACCTATGTGCACCCAACGTCAGTGCACCCAATTTCATCAAACATACCTGAAGGTCCTAAAAACATATAAACTCTGACACACTGATAGTGGGAGACCTTAATACTCCCCTATCACCAATAGATAGGTCATCCAAACAAAAAATCAATAAAGAAATTCTAGAACTAAACCACACAATTGATCAAATGGACCTAGCTGATGTCTACAGAATATTTCATCCAACTTCTGCACAATATACATTCTTCTCAGCAGTCCATGAAACCCTTTCCAAAATTGATCATATCTTACGGCACAAAGCAAGCCTCAACAAATATAAGAAAATAGAAATAATCCCATGCATTCTATCTGACCACAATGCATTAAAACTGGAAATCAACAACAAAAACAGCAGTAAAAAACATGTAAAGAATTGGAACCTGAACAACACATTGCTCAATGATGAATAGGTCATTGATGAAATAAAAGAGGAAATTAAAAGGTTCCTGGAAGTTAATGAAAATGAAAACATGACCTACCAGAACCTATGGGACACAGCAAAAGCAGTCCTAAGAGGAAAGTTTATAGCCATAAGTGCATATATTAAAAGGACAGAAAGATCTCAAATCAATGACCTAATTCTACAACTCAAACTCCTACAAAAACAAGAACAAGCAAATCCCAAAACAAGCAGAAGGAAAGAAATAATTAAAATAAGGGCTGAAATCAATGAAATAGAAACAAACAAACAAAAAACCATACAAAGAATCAATGAAACAAAAAGTTGGTTCTTTGAAAAAATAAATATGATTGACAGACCCCTGGCAAACCTGACTAAAATGAGGAGAGAAAAACCCAAATCAGTAAAATCAGAAACACAAAAGGGGAGATAACAACAAACACCATGGAAATCCAGGAAATCATCAGAGACTACTTTGAGAGCCTATACTCAAATAAATTTGAAAATCTTGATGAAATGGACAGATTTCTAGAAATTGACAACCATCCAAAACTGAACCAAGAAGATATTAATCACCTGAATAGATCTATAGCACAAAAAGAAATTGAAGCAGCAATCAAGAGTCTCCCAAAAAAGAAAAGTCCAGGACCTGATGGAGTCTCTGCTGAATTCTATCAGACATTTAAAGAAGAACTAATATCAACCCTCCTTAAACTTCCACAAAGTAGAAAGGGAAGGAAAACTGCCTAACTCATTTTATGAAGCTAATAATACTCTCATCCCAAAACCAGACAAAGACACATCCAAAAAGGAGAACTATAGGCCAATTTCCTTAATGAATATTGATTCAAAAATCCTCAATAAAATAATGGCAAACTGAATCCAACAACACATCAGAAAGATCATACACCACAACCAAGTCGGCTTCATCCCACAGATGCCGGGGTGGTTCAACATATGCAAATCTATATATATATAATACAGCACATCAATAGGAGCAAAGACAAAAACCACTTGATCATCTCATAGACACAGAAAAAGCCTTCAACAAGATCCAACACCACTTCATGATAAAAGCTCTAAGAAAACTAGGAATAGAAGGAATGTACTTCAACATTGTAAAGACTATATATGACAAACCCATAGCCAACATCATACTTAATGGTGAAAAACTGAAACCATTCCCCCTAAAATCAGGGGACAAGGGTGCCCATTATCCCCACTCCTACTCAACATAGTACTGGAATTCTGAGCCAGAGCAATCAGGCAAGAAGAAGAAATAAAAGGAATACAAATAGGTAAAGAAACTGTCAAAATATCCTTAGTTGCAGATGATATGATACTATAACTTAAAGACTAAAAAAACTGCACCCAAAAACTCTTAGACACCATAAACAGCTACAGTAAGGTGGTAGGATACAAAATCAATTCATAAAAATCATTAGCTTTTCTATACACCAACAATGAACAAACTAAAAAGGAATATAAGGAAACAATTCCATTCTCAATAGCCTCAAAAAAAATCAAATACCTAGGAGTAAATTTAACAAAAGATGTGAATGAACTCTATAAGGAGAACTACAAACTCCTGAAGAAAGAGATCGAGGAAGGTTACAGAAGATAGAAGATCTCCCATGCTCATGGATTGGTAGAATCAACATAGTAAAAATAGCTATACTACCAAAAGCAATCTACATGTTTAATGCAATTCCCATCAAAATCCCAATGACTTTCATCACAAAGATTGAAAAGTCTACTCTGAAGTTCATTTGGAAACACAAGAGACTGCAAATAGCCAAGGCAATACTCAGCAAAAAAAAAACAATGCTGGAGGTATCACAATACCTGACTTCAAACTATATTATAAAGCAATAGCAATAAAAACAGCATGGTACTGGCATAAAAACAGACATGAAGACCAATGGAACAGAATAGAAGATTCAGATATGAATCCACACAACTATACCCACCTCATTTTTGACAAAGGTGCCAAAAATATATGATGGAGAAAAGACAGCCTCTTCAACAAATGTTGTTGGGAAAAGTGATTATCCATCTGCAAGAAACTGAAACTAGATCTATCACCCTGTCTATCACCCTGTACTAGTATCAACTCAAAATGGATCAAGGACTTAAATATCAGACCTGAAACTCTGAAGTTACTAAAGGAAGGAGCAGGAAACACTCTGGAACTAATAGGTATAGGCAAGGACTTCCTAAATACAACCCCAGCAGCCCAGCAACTAAGAGAAAGGATGGACAAATGGGACTTCATAAAATTAAAAAGCTTCTGCACAACAAAAGAAATGATCTCTAAACTGAAGAGACCACCCATAGAGTGGGAGAAAATATTTGCCATCTATATATCAGACAAGGGACTGATAACCAGAATATATAGGGAACTTAAGAAACTAAACTCTCCTAAAATCCATGAACCAATTAAAAAATGGCAACTGAACTTAATAGAACTTTCTCAAAAGAAGAAATTCAAATGGCAAAAATGCTCACCATCTCTAGCCATAAAGGAAATGCAAATCAAAACCACACTAAGATTCCACCTCACCCCTGTTAGAATAGCCATCATCAAAAACACCACCACCAACATGTGTTGGCAAGGATGTGAGGAAAAAGGAACCCTAATCCACTGCTGGTGGGAATGCAAGCTGGTACAACCACTCTGGAAAAAAATTTGAAGACTCCTTAAATATCTAAACATAGACCTGCCATATGATCCAGCAATCCCACTCCTGGGAATATACCCAAAGAAATACAACACAGATTACTCCAGAGGCACCTGCACACCCATGTTTATTGTGGCACTATTCACAATAGCCAAGTTATGGAAACAACCAAGATGCCCCACTACTGATGAATGGATCAAGAAAATGTGATATTTATACACAATGGAATACTAGTCAGCCATGAAGAAGAATGAAATGTTATCATTGCAGGTAAATGGATGGAACTGGAGAACATCATCCTGGGTGAGGTCAGCCAAGCTCAGAAGACCAAAAATCGTATGTTCTCCCTCATATGCAGACTTTAGATCTAGAGCAAATGCAGCAATGTGGTTGAACTTGGATCACATGATAATGAGAGAGCACATTTCGGTGATGTAGAAATAGGTAGAAAACCCAAAACATGAAAGCGTTTGATGTCCCCACTCCAGAGGAACTAATATAGAAACCTTAAAGCAACAGAGGTTAACATGAGAAGGGGATCAGTAACCAGTGTAAAGATCAGTTAGAGATGAATCAACATGGGTCATAACATATGAAAGCAATGTTAGGAATATTTCTGTATAGCTATCCTCAACTCAACTAGCAAAAACTCTTTATCTTCCTTGTTATGCTTGTCTCTTTTCTTTAACAAAACTAAATGATAAAGGCAGAACAGGACCTGTCTGGAACTGAGGGGGAAGGGGGGAGAGGTTGGGGAAGGGGGGCAGGGGGGATAAATGACCCAAATAATGTATGCACATGTGAAAAAAAATAATAAAAATTTAAATAAATAAATAAATACCAGAAATGGTTAAAAAAAAAAAAAGAATTTACCAAGACAATCAAGTAGGGAAACAAGTTTATTTGGACCCAAAGAGGCAATAGGCAGCTAAACACAGGATATGCTGTAGATTGGGATAAATTTACTTATGTAAAGCAGAGTAAAACTACAGCCAAAGTGCACCCTCCAGATAAGATAAAAAAAGGACTCAAAAAGGAGCACTACACTGGAGGTCTTGAGACCCCAAGTCTTTCTTTTTTCATTTATTCATATGTGCATACAATGTTTGTGTCATTTCTGCAAGTAGGGATATTTTGATAGTTTCTTTACCTATTTGTATTGCTTTTATTCCTTCTTCTTGCCTAACTGCTCTGGCTAGGAATTTTAGTACTATGTTGAATAGGAGTGGGGATAGAAGGCATCCTTGTCTTGTTCCTGTTTTTAGGGGAAATGTTTCAGTTTTTCACCATTGAGTATGATGTTGGCTGTAGGTTTGTCATAAATAGCCTTTACAATGTTGAGGTACATTCCTTCTATTCCTCATTTTCTTAGAGCTTTTATCATGAAGTGGTGTTGGATCTTGTCGAAGGCTTTTTCTGCATCTATTGAGATGATCAAGTAGTCTTTGCTTCTGTTGATGTGCTGTATTACATTTATTAATTTGCGTATGTTGAACCACCCCTGCAGTCCTGGGATGAAGCCAACTTGGTCATGATGAATGATCTTTCTGAGGTATTGTTGAATTCGGTTTGCCATTATTTTAGCATCAATTTTCATTAAGGAGATTGGCCTATGGTTCTTTTTGGAGGTGTCTTTGCCTGGTTCGGGGATGAGTGTAATACTGGCTCATAAAATAAGTTAGGCAGTGTTCCTTCCCTTTCTATTTCATGGAACAATTTAAGGAGAGTTGGCATTAGTTCTTTAAATGTCTGATAGAATTCATCACAGAATCCATCAGGTCCTGGACTTTGCTTTTTTGGAGATTCTTTACTGCTGCTTCAATTTCATTTCATGTTATAGATCTATTTAGGTGACTAATGTCTTCTTGGTTCAATTTTGGATGATCATAAGTATCTAGAAATCCATCCATTCCTTCAAGATTTTCAAATTTATTAGAATGTAGGTTCTCAAAGTAGTCTTTGATGATTTCCTGGATTTACGTGGTGTTTGTTGTTATCTCTACATTTGCATTTCTGATTTTACTGACTTGGGTTTTTTGAGACCCCAAGTCTTTATTGGAGTCAACAGAGTGGAGGTAATTAGCTCTAAAAAGAACTGGTGTGTGTCATTATCTCGCAAGCACTGGGCTATGCATCATCAACTTCTTCCAGTTGTCAGACAGAGGGAATTCTTGGCCTGGGATGGTCAGATTGAGCCTATTGACTTTGGAGGCCTCCATTGTCTACAGGTCATCAGAATCCTGCTGTAGGTCATGACCCATCTGCTAACATCAGCCATCAGGTTTCCTAACTCCACACTTAGTTCTCATGAATATTTACCTGTGTTCTCTGCTGTTTTTCAGGGTTTTAACTACTGAGATAACTGAGTCATAACTAAATAAAAGTTTATTTAAGAGTCAGTTTATAAAGGGAGAGGGCAGGGAGAAGGGGAGAGTAATGATCCAACCATTGTGTGCACATATGAATAAAGGAAATAAAAAAGAGTCAGTTTATGTCAAATCTTCTAAATGACCTTATCATTGTGGTTAAGCAACAATTGCCTTAGGTGATTCTAATACAGTTATTACCCTATATGTGCCCGTGATTAGGCTATTTGGGGTCACTAACACTGCTTCCCAAACTAATGGAAAACCTAAAATTTACTCCAGGAGTAAAAACTATAGAGATGTGATGCTGTTGCTGGTTTCAGCATATTAAATATATGTATGTTTTTCAAATATATCAAGCCTTCTAAAGTACAGATAAACATTTTAACAAAAAGTTAATGGTACTGATATTCTGTGAGTTGCTAAATTGTCCATTACAATTTTAACCATGGCTATTTTAAGTTTTTCTCATTACAGTTCTGATCCTTCTGGGAGATTTATAATTAAGTCCATAAAAATGATTCTGATAATTACTTATGTGTCAACCAAGTTAGCTTTTTGGATGTCTGCTTTCATTAGATTTTGTTCTGTATTATCATTATCTAAAAGCCTACTGCCTAAGAGCAATTCCTTCTAAGGTTCTTTGTTGTTTAAATTTGGCCAAAAGGGTCTGGTTGATACTGATTCCCACCTGACCTGCTTGTTGATCCCCCCCGCCCCCCCCCACAGGACACTAAAAGAAAAAGCTAATCCTCACAAGGAGGAACCAAAATGACCAATTGGAAAAAAATCTTCAGAGGAGACTGCTCAGAGACAAACAGTTTGGAGACGTCTAGGGGAAGAATGCAGTCAAAGTGCAAATAGAGTCTCTCGTGCCAGATCTTTCAAAAATAATCAAAGCCGAAAGGGTTAAAGCAGTGGTTCTTGTGCATGTGTGGCTGTCTGGCATTAAAGCCCTTCTAGGCACAAACTCATGTTTTTGGCCAGGGCCTCTACTTTAATGGAGAAAAGTGACTATTTCTATTGGCTCCACTCAGATCCTATAATTGCTATCATCCTCTTGCTTATCTTTGGGCCTTGCATTCTTAACTCGTTGGTAAAAATTTGTTTCCTCTCACCTAGAAGATGTTAAATTACAGATGCTGATGGGAACAAACAGCACCTACTACCACAGCCTCCTGGATGGTCCCCATCACAGCCAACACTAGTGCCTCGGGGCCCAACATTGCCTCTTTTCAGCAAGAATCAACTAAAGACTACATTTCATCATCCCTTTCCCTAACAGCAGTGAGGGTGACCACTGAGGGGGGGACTTGAAAGGAGAGCTAGGATGGTGGACTTGATAGAGATTACCAGAGTCTTGGAAGAGCTGCTTCTGAGAATGACTAAAAGCAGTGAGCCCCAGCCCACAAACAGTTGCCCTGGAGAGACAGCCCAGAGACAGCTGCCATGGGGAGATAAAGAACCACAACAAGGAGAATAAAAAGAACCTCCCCACACCCCTCAGGGGGCACCCATTTTCCACACCCCCTTGAAGTGCTTCTCAGCTTAAGGGCAGCCTTTCACTTTCGCTTTTTGGCAAACATCTTTCTTGCTTTTACCTTGCTGGAGTTTTCTATCTTTAATTCTTTTTTTTTTATTCATATGTGCATACAAGGCTTGGGACATTTCTCCCCCCCTGATCCCACCCCCTCCCTTACCACCCATTACTCCCGCTCCCTCTCCCTCCTACCCCCACAATATCCAGCAGAAACTATTTTGCCCTTATTTCTAATTTTGTTGTAGAGAAAGAATAAGCCATAATAGGAAGGAACAAGGGTTTTTGCTGGTTGAGATAAGGATAGTTATACAGGGAGTTGACTCACATTAATTTCCTGTGGGTGTCTGTTACCTTCTAGGTTAATTCTTTTTGATCTCACCTTTTCTCTATTCCTGGTCCCCTTTTCCTATTGGCCTCAGTTGCTTTTAAAGTATCTGCTTTAGTTTCTCTGCGTTAAGGGCAACAAATGCTAGCTAGTTTTTTAGGTGTCTTACCTATCCTCACCCCTCCCTTGTGTGCTCTCGCTTTTATCATGCGCTCAAAGTCCAATCCCCTTGTTGTGTTTACCCTTGATCTAATGTCAACATATGAGGGAGAACATATGACTTTTGGTCTTTTGGGCCAGGCTAACCTCACTCAGAATGATGTTCTCCAATTCCATCCATTTACCGACGAAAGATAACATTTCGTTCTTCTTCATGGCTGCATAGAATTCCATACATACCACATTTTCATTTTTTTTTTGTTTTTTTATTATTATATTTTCCTCCTTTTTTTTCTTTTATTATTCATATGTGCATACAAGGCTTGGTTCATTTCTCCCCACTGCCCCCACCCCCTCCCTTACCACCCACTCCACCCCCTCCCTCTCCCCCCTCACCCTCTCAATACCCAGCAGAAACTATTTTGCCCTTATTTCTAATTTTGTTGTAGAGAGAGTATAAGCAATTAACCGGAAGGGACAAGGGTTTTTGCTGGTTGAGATAAGGATAGCTATACAGGGTATTGACTCACATTGATTTCCTGTGCATGGGTGTTACCTTCTAGGTTAATTCTTTTTGATCTAACCTTTTCTCTAGTACCTGTTCCCCTTTTCCTATTGGCCTCAGTTACATTTAAGGTATCTGCTTTAGTTTCTCTGCGTTAAGGGCAACACATGCTAGCTAATTTTTTAGGTGTCTTACCTATCCTCACCCCTCCCTTGTGTGCTCTCGCTTTTATCATGTGCTCATAGTCTAATCCCATTGTTGTGTTTGCCCTTGATCTAATGTCCGCATATGAGGGAGAACATATGATTTTTGGTCTTTTGGGCCAGGCTAACCTCACTCAAAATGATGTTCTCCAATTCCATCCATTTACCAGCGAATGATAACATTTCGTTTTTCTTCATGGCTGTATAAAATTCCATTGTGTATAGATACCACATTTTCTTAATCCATTCATCAGTGGTGGGGCATCTTGGCTGTTTCCATAACTTGGCTATTGTGAATAGTGCCGCAATAAACTTGGGTGTGCAGGTGCCTCTGGAGTAACCTGTGTCACAGTCTTTTGGGTATATCCCCAGGAGTGGTATTGCTGGATCAAATGGTAGATCAGTGTTTAGATATTTAAGAAGCCTCCAAATTTTTTTGCAGAGTGGTTGTACTAGTTTACATTCCCATCAACAGTGTAAGAGGGTTCCTTTTTCCTCACATCCTCGCCAACACCTGTTGTTGGTGGTGTTGCTAATGTTGGCTATTCTAACAGGGGTGAGGTGGAATCTTAGTGCAGTTTTAATTTGCATTTCCTTTATTGCTAGAGATGGTGAGCATTTTTTCATGTGTTTTTTGGCCATTTGAATTTCTTCTTTTGAGAAAGTTCTGTTTAGTTCACTTGCCCATTTCTTTGTTGGTTCATTAATTTTGGGAGAATTTAGTTTTTTAAGTTCCCTATATATTCCTCCCCTTATATTAACATGCTGTGACAAAATGTGATCTCCTGTCACTTGACAAAGAAAAATTAGTGACAGATTCCACCTTTGTTATTACAGAGGTGGTAATAAAGGATATCTTTGGACTTTCAGAGACACTAAATCAATAAATGGAACATACACATATTAGAAGACCAAAGAAGTAAATGCAAGTTTTCTTTTATATTTTTTTATTATCATATTATTGTTGTACTGGGAGTACATTGTGACATTTACAAAATTTCTTACAATAGACCATAGTTGAATTCACCTTCTCCATCATTCTTCTTTACCCTCTCCCCCATTCTTTGAATAGTTTCAACAGGTCTCATTTTTCCCATTTTCATACATGAGGACATAATATTTCCATCATATTCATCTTCCTACACCCTTTCCTTATCTCTTCCCCCACTCCCACTGGAACCAACCCCCAGATAGGACCTGGTAAACACAGTTTGAAGATGCTATCACAACAGGTCATTTTTCCATCCTAACACATTTTTTTGATTCTGCAGAATGAAAAGAATATAAATCAAAATCCAGGACAGGAGGTATATGTCAGTGAGAGCACATACTCTGCATATGTAAGACCCTGGGTTGCATCTCTAGCTCCCCAAAAAATCTACATGCAAAAATACATATCTTGGAACAGATGCTATTGGGTCTACAGAAAATGTCCCCTGCAGTAAACTCATTCCAAAAGTCACCACATCAATATAGAGGTGATCCAAATGTAGGAAAGCCCTCATGTGAAATTAAAGCCTATGTTTGATTCACCTGAGTCATTCAAGAAATAATCTGTACCTGTAATCTTCATTTGAAGTGATTCTAGCTTGGTTTCATACCTACTTATGAAGAAACTGGTCATTTATTTGAAGCTCTTTGACCTTAAATCTCCAGTTTTGTCATATTAGTCCTGTGAGACCATTAAAAACTCTGTTGGATTATCAGTCCCTCATCAGTGAACTTTGTCCTAAGCCCAGGGAGATTTTCACCCTATAGCCCATGACAAGATGTACAAATAGCTCTAGAGACAATTACATGAACCTAGCTTAAAAAGTCCTCTGCCTATGGAATTTTAATCCATCAAGTTTATGAGGATACAAATCATTATAAAAATAAATCAAGAAATAAGCCCACATAGCTACAGCCATCTGATATTTGACATAGGCATCAAACTGAACTTGTTCAGAGTACACTGTACATACCACGAAATTTTCACCAAGAAACTCCCTTGTACTAGTATATGTAAAAATTTAAAGTTTCTTTAAAAATATGTTACAGAAAAGATATTCTCTTTAACAAATGGTGTTGGGGAAACTGGATATCTACATATAGATGACTGAAACTAGACACTTATCTCTCACTATGTATAAAAATCAATTCCAAATGGATCAAAGATCTTAGCACAAGAAGTAAAACTGCTAGAGGAAAACATAGCAAAACCCCTTGAAGACGGAGGCATAGGTAATTCTTTTCTGAATTGCTCAGAAAATAAGAACAAGAATTGAAAAATGGGATTGCATCAAATTAAAAAACTTCTGTGTAGCAAAGGACAACTAGAATCAAAAGAAAACCTATAGTATGGGATAAAATAGTTGCCAGTTATTCATCACATAAATGATTAATATCCAGAATATATAAAGAGCCCAAAAATTAAACACCAAAAGGACAAATAACCCAATTAATAAATGGGCAAATCAATTGAACAGTTTTTAAAGAAGTATAAATAGCTAATAAATACATGAAAAAATATTCAACATCTTAGCCATAAAGTAAATGCAAGTCAAAACATTCTTGAGATTCCATCTCCTTAGTCAGAATGTCTATCATTGAGAAAATAATAACAAATGCTGGTGAGGATGCAAGGAAAAAGGGAAACTTATAAACTGTTGGTGGGGATGTCAATTAGTGAAGCCACTATGGAAATCAGGATGGAGATTCCTTAAAATCTAAAGACAGATATACCATATAATCCTGCTACACCACTCCTGGGCAAATATACAAAGGAATATAAATTAACATACTGTTAAGATACCTGGATATCTGTGTTGACTGTAGCACTATTCATGATAGCTAAAATATCAAAACAGTCTAGATGTCCACCAACCAATGAATGGATAAAGAAAATGTACTATATATACAAAATGGAGTATTACTTAGCCTTAAAGAAGAGTGAAATTATGTCATGTGCAGAAAAATGGATGGAACTAGAAATCATCATGTTAAATGAAATAAGCCAGACTTAGAAAGACAAATATCAAGTTTTCTCTCATAAGTATAATTAATCTTTACAAATGAATAACAGGAAAGTAAAACAAGTCCTGATTGGGAGAGGGTATTAGTGGGAGGGGGAGGATGAAAGTAGAAGGGTGGTTTGAATATGATGAAAATATTTTCTACTCAGGTATGAAAATTGAACTGTGAAACTGTTGAAATTGTTTAAGGAAGGAGGAGAGTGGGGAGAGGGATGGGGGAACTTTATCAAGGTATATTGTATGCATGTGTAGAAGTATTACAAGGAAACCCCTTCTTTGAGCACATGATAAAAGCTTTAGCACACAAGGGAGGGGTGAGGATAGGTAAGACACCTAAAAAATTAGTTAGCATTTGTTGCCCTTAACACAGAGAAACTAAAGCAGATACCTTAAAAGCAACAGAGGCCAATAGGAAAAGCGGACCAGGAACTAGAGAAAAGGTGAGATCAAAAAGAATTAACCTAGAAGGTAACAAACATGCACAGGAAATTAATGTGAGTCAACTCCCTGTATAGCTATCCTTATCTCAACCAGCAAAAACCCTTGTTCCTTCCTATTATGGCTTATACTCTCTCTTCAACAAAATTAGAGATAAGGGCAAAATAGTTTCTGCTGGATATTGAGGGGGTAGGGGGGAGAGGGAGTGGGTGGAGTGGGTGGTAAGGGAGGGGGTGGGGGCAGTGGGGAGAAATGACCCAAGACTTGTATGCACATATGAATAATAAAAAAAAGGAAACCCCTTTGTACAATTACTATATATTAATAAGTGAATGAATAACATAGATGAGGTGATTTTGATCAAAGTACATTATATACAAGTTGTGAATATCACAGTGAAACTCCTTTTGTACAATTGATTTATATTAAATTATTTAAAATCAAGGAATCTAAATAGATTTTCTAGAGATGAAACACACATGTACAAAGAATATTTAGAATAGAAGTAATAACAAATGAGACACTTGTGTAAGACAAGACCAGTGGGCATGATGGCATAGCAATAGAAATCTTCAAAATGAAGCAAATGGAGAAAAAAAAGTAAATAGAGCATCAGTGACCTATGAAATAATGCAATGTCACTTGGAGTTGAATATCCCCAAAAATATAAGGTGTGCAGGTTGGAGGATACTTGAAGGAACAATGACTAAAATATTTCTAAATTTGATGAAAATATCCAAAAGCAAAATTACCCCGAGGAATAAAGCTATAGAAAACCATGTAAATGAACACCACAGTCCAAAAACCATCACTGAGAGGAAGAAAGATGACCTAAATACATGGGAGAAAGATACCATGTTCATGGATTGGAGGAATAAATATTGTGAAGATGCCAATTCCCTTTAATTGATCTAGAGAGTCAATGTAATCACAAGCAAAGTTCTCAGGAGAGATAGATAGATAGATAGATAGATAATAGTTAGATATAGCTATAGATACACATATATATGGATATATAGATACATATATATGTACATATATATATATTGGAAATTGACAAACAGGTTCTAAAATTTGTGTGAAAATGCAAACCATTTATAGAGTCAAGAGAATTTTGAGAAATAACTTTAATGTTAGAGGACTTAAATTTCTTATTCTCAAGACTCATTATGAAGTTAGTAAAACAGTGATATATTTGCATACACAGAAAGATACTAAAATAACCACATTATGCTAAATTAGGTTTTGACTAAGGTGCCAAGGCAATCCAATGGAGAAATGGGCTTTTGAGTAAATAGTTTTGTAACAAATCAGTTAAACTTGACTTTTACTCAAAACATACACAAAATTTAATATAGGTTATTAATCTAGATTTAGGAGTTAAAACTATTAAATACCTAGAAAAAACAGTATTAGTAAGTTTTAGTAACATTGATTTGGGGAAAGATTTCTTCACTACAACACTTACCAAGAAATTGGGTGTCATCAAAATTAAAACCATTGTTCTTCAAAAGATTCTGTCACAAATGTGAAAAGGCAAGCCACAGGCTTGGAGAAAAAAAATGATATATGACTTAGGTTTATACTAAAGTATTATTTTCTCCTAAAATTTTTAAAAATGTGAAAAATGCACTCTACCGAAGCAAATACACAGATGACAAATATATGAACAGTTGCTCAATACTATCAGTCATCAAGGCAATATAAATTAGAGCCACAATATTACTACACACCTTCTAGAATTAATGAAGCCAGACAAAACATGGCACATACCATTCCTTTCACTCATAGAAAATTCTGACTAATCACTAAGGACAGGAAGCAGATCAGTGATGAACTAGAGAAGATGTTGGGGAAGTCAGATGGGGCAGGGAGGAGCTTGAAAGAAAAAAATAGAAAGAAGCATGGCTCTGAGGATGACGGCTGAGCACAGTATCTTGATCATGGTGATGGTCCCAAGGTGTGCACGTGCCCAAACTGCATACTTTAAATATATGCAGTTTATTGCATAGTAATTGCATCTCAAAACATCTGTAAAAATAGGGGGACTTAAATTGTATCGAATAGAAATGCATATGCAGAAAGTAAAGCTACAAAGAAGAGCAAATAAACATGGTACCAGTACCACAAAGTCAGTGTAGTAATTTCCCTGAGTGAGAGTAAGGAAAGGATTGGTGATCGGAGAGGAACATATGGCTTCTCTGGGGCTGAATATGTTCTACTTCTTCACCTGGGTGGTATTCACAGGCGTTTGCTTTATAAATATTGTATATGTTAAGCACTTTTCTGTATCTAATTTCATGTACACCAAGGTGAAGAGGAAAAGGAATAAAAGAGGATAGAGGGAGGGAGAGAAAAGAAAGGAAAAAAAGATGCAAGACATTGAAGTGGAAAGACCCCCCTACTAAGTACATGGAGACCTAAGTCGCAGCCATATTTCCATCCATGACTCAGTGGGATGGGATATAGGAAAAGTCAATCCATCCTTTGTGATGGTAGTATTAGTCTCCCCATCTGAGACTTATTAGTGCTGAATGAAGAGCCTGAAGTAGTTGATTTCTAACAGCCCTTCCATCACTTTGCATCTTTAAAAACATCCCTTAGAACATAACTGAAAATGGACTAGTGTTGCTACTCAGAACAGAGGCAAAAACCTTATAAATCCAAAGGAATGATTTTCTTTATAGAACATTCTAGAAAATTCCAGCTTATCATCTGGGAAGGGCAGGGACCCTGCAGTCATAGAGGAACAACTTCAGAAGTTTGCCCCTCTGTTCTTTCTACAGTGCTGTAACTGAAAGAGGACTGCAATTATAATCAGACCCCTTGAGATACAACCATGGTTTCCTTTCTCCCTGGTTATGGGATCTCTGAGTTTCTTCACTTTCAAAGCAAGAATAAGAACAGCCAATACTTTGATAGTGTGAACAATGTATCAGACGCTATTCTAATTTCTTCTCACAACTCTCGTTATTATTATTGTCCTTTTTTTAGGAATCTGAGGTTGATACCAATGCCAAAGGATTGTAAGCAGTACATAAAATAGTGTATGCAAAATTCCTTCTTATACTTAGAACTGTATATACATACATTTATAGAAACCTTAAAATATACTAATATCAAGAGATGAGGCAAAAGTATTGTGTGAAATACTTGTCTGATAAAGGACTATTAGACAAAATATACAAAGAATGCTTAAAACTGAGCAATAAGAAAGCGAATAGCCCAATTTAAAAGAGAGAAATGATCTGGAGGTCTTGCCAAAGAAGATATACAAGTGGCAGATAAGTATGTAAAAAACATTCAATATCATGTCACTAGGGAATCACAAGTTAAAAACCAAGAGCTACCACTTGCAGGCCTATTAGAATGGCAAGAATACGAAACACTGACAATGTCTCTGTCAACACTGATGTGATCAAGGAAGAAGCTATGGGGAGAGAAGTTGTATGGTAACTCTCTGTACTTTCCACTCCATCTTGCTATTATTTAAAAACTGCTCTAAGTAAAATATAATTAATACACACAGAGATATACTAATAAAAATGTATCCACCTCTTTTACCATGATTTAAATGATTTGAAATCAGATAAAGTTAGTAATACAGGAGAACCCCTACACATCTTGATTCTCAAATTATTTCTGATGCTAATTTGACAAATAAGAGATTTTATAGAGTTCTAACACACTTGTCACTTTGAAAGATTCAGTCATTCAAACTTTTTCAAAAGTTACATAAAATGCATACAGCATTTAATTGAGTTGAAAGGGAAAGACCATGAAGTGCCACCTCTCTTCATTCTTGTCCCTGTTCCAGAAACTGCACCACTGTCCTTTCATAATTCTGCCTGTGCCCCTCTCCAGTTTAAAGACATCCCTGCCCTATGGTTTGAATATGGACATGTGCCCCAAATTTTCACAGGTAAAGACTGGATCCCCAGAGTGGCATTACTGTCAGGTACTGTGGATCTTTAACAGGTATGGTCTGATGGGAGAACCTTAGGCCATGGGGGGGTATTCTCAAAGCAGACTGTGCAACCCCAGTCTCCCAGACACTCTTCTTCTTGGCTCATGATGTAAGCAGTTTATTTTGCCAAGCACTCCTGCCACGATGTGCCATCCTTACCAGGGACCCAAAGGAATGAGGTTGTCTGATCTTGAACTATCTTTTCTTTTTATAAAGTAATTGTCTCGGGTATTTCATTATTGTAATAGAAGGCTCTCTATACATTTATTTCAGGAATTCAGTGGATAACTGATAATGAAAATTTTTCAATGAGTTTATGTTTCTGACAACTAATAAAGTAATGTGCAGAACTGTTTTTTTTTATTATGAACAAAAATTATACGAAACCAAGCTAAAACCTGTGACCCAAGGGTAGTTGTTTAGAAAAAAACAAATCTCTGGATCTTAATTTTAACAAATCAAGGTGCAAGTTGAAAATTTGCATGTACTTTATAAAGCCCATCAGCTCCTTGGAAAGAACCTGAATTTCCCATGTGTGTACTGTATAAATTTCACAAGCATAAGCAATCCATTTGCCTTCATTTAGCCTTCAAACACTTCATTCCTGAGGAATTGGTTGGCCATTTAAATATAACTTACTTCCAGGGTGGTACAGTTTCTCAACAGTGTATAACTTCTCAGAAAACTTATGTTTAAAGGGAAAACACAGATATCCAGGGAGATTATGGATAAATTGAATTTAGGCAATTTTCACAAAATTCCCTAAGGATATAAATAACCCTATCTAGACATAGCATCAATGAGGGGAGGAGCAAAGACAGGTCATTAAGCCCATTCTTCTATCTCCAAATAGGAATACACCATCCACTGGCCCAGATCCCAAGGAGGCCCAATTTTTAGGAAGGCTTTGGAGTAGGTCACTAAGAGAGAATTTTGACAGTTATCAATCAGATCCAATTCAGTATACTATAATCATCTAGTTATTTTAGCAGAGAGAATTTAATATGAACAGTTGGTAATCAAATTTTAGAGAACTGCAAATGAGCTGAACTGAAGTGAGTTGTTGCAGAGGAAGGCATTTGGGCCTGAGGAGCAAAGAGACAAGTGGGGCTTAGGAGAATTTAGCTCAGAAGGAAGAGTTGTGCAGAACTGAGAAGAAGACCTGGAAGGAGGGAAGGCCATGACTGGCGCTGACTTGAGGGCTACAGTGCTTCTGAGTGTGGGGATAGAACTTCAAAAGGGAGACAAACTGCCAGGTCCAGCATGAAGAACTCATCCTGGGGTGTTCACAGCAACAGGAAGCAAAGCTTGAAGAAGTGAATTCTTCTCCTTTCTTCATTTTAGTCTCTTCCATGAAAAAACCAAATACAGCAAAGAAGCCAATGTGATTTCTAGGGTTCCTACCCTGGCATCCACAAATAGAGTGAGGAAGACAGGTTTGTGCTGAGTGGGCTGTCATTATCCTATTTAAACCAAGAGCTCAGTCAGGCTTTACAACTGGGCCACATAACTGCAAAAAGAAAGCCTATAAAACACAGTGGGATGGAAGCCACAAAAATCAGCTGAGAACATAGCACTGAGCCAGTTAGGGTGGTTGATGAAGAAGTGCAGACCCTGAAAGCATCCTATACCTTATAAGCATCACAGGAAGCCTCAGCTTAAGACTCCTTTGTGAATTTTCTAGTATCTTGAAAGGGGCAATAATTGTATCAAAGTAAATGAGCTTGTCACTCTGCTTGTTTTTCAAGAGCTATCTGCCCAGCAAGTCAAATAAAAGAGCAATTTTGTTCCCTATAAAGACAAACACCTGCTAACCTTTTGAAATTACTGTATTTTTACTGCAGTTCCTGGATGAACACATCCTTTCTCCTATCTCAGGAACAGAGGTGACTTTATTCCTCCAGCTATATCTAGAATATCTTGTTAGAGACATATGAGGAGAAGTTCCCTCTTGTTTTCCTAAACTCAGGACTCTGGACTCAGTCTGGGAGGAGTATGCATTGGAATAAAGTGTCCTGTCCTCTGTGACTTGTAGTTACTTGCATTTATCCCACAAAATGAATTACATAGTCAAATGTCATCATGGTTCTGTTTTTGCCTAGGCATATGACTATTATAGATTTAATCATAGCTTTCCTCCTAAGCTGCAATGAAAGAGGAGTGAAGACTTCTACATCCTACTGTGATTGGAGTTTCATAGCTATGTTTGACTGTCAGACTTCATTCCCTTGTGGAAAAAAGTGATTTCATTCCAACCAATATCTACTCCACGTTTCCCTGGACACACACACACACACACACACACACACACACACACACACACACACCTGATAAGCAAGAGACCAAAATAAGAATATTATCAGAAAATATAAAAATGAAGATGTAACAACATAACAATAAATGTTAGAGGTGAAGGAATAAAGTGGAGATCATAGCCTGGCTCATTCATTCACGTCAGAATAGAATGAGTCATAGCAACAACTGGGGTAGTGACTCAAATAGTAATTTAGAAAGAAATTTCAGAAGGATAAAAGGAGAAACTGGCAACTCTGTGAACCTGGAGAGTGTCTATTCATGCAAAACTAGTGGACTACGGTGTGGCCAATGTACTTCCAACAAGGAATATCAGTGGGTGTCTCTGGAAATTGATGTGACAGGGACCTTCCTCCTAATTCTAAAGACGAATAATGTATAAACAGATCAACAGGATTTGGGTCTCCTTTACCAGACCATTTTCTAAAGTAAATGCTGAGACTTCTTATCCTGAAAGACTGATTACCTGAAAGTAATCCTAAAAGGAAAAAAACCCCACAAGCCTAGAAACCAAATTTAACACACTTGTTACAGAAATTATATAGGAAATCAAGAAAAAAATCAAGCCCTCAAATCCAGCTGACACCCCAGGGTGGTATGGATTCATCCAAAAGGGGCTCTACAGAGAGAGGCTTCAGCCTTTCCAAGCTGTAGCATAACTATGTAGCAAACCAGGACCATAAAAATGAACATTAATGCTATTTGTCCCCTTTGTGGAACCTGAAAGGACACAGTTTAAGTGGGGGACTGGGAGCACATAGAGGCCATCCTAGAAGACAACTGTCTCAGCTGTAGGCTTACTTGGCTAACTAGACGTGTTTTTCATGGGAAACCTTTAGGAAAAGGAAGAGTCTGTTGCCTGGTCCACAGGAAACATAGACAGTCCTCTGGGAGAGACAGAATGGGGAGTTAGCTAATAATCACTAGATAGGACACATGTCATTCCAAGTCTCTGGGCACTGAAGCCAGAAAGGGTACACTTGGCCATTTGACTCAGCTAGCTACTCCCTCTTCCTTGACAACATTCCTCCCTTGCATCTGTGATGTTAACAATCTCCTTACTACAGTACAACTTTCTACCAGTTTCCTGCCCTCCTGTTGCCCTATAGCTATACAGGATTAGCTGATCCAAGTCAGCCTTTAGGTCCCTTCTCATCCAGCCTGCCCCTCTATTACCACATAGGTCACCTTCCCCTGCCTCATGATTTTAAATAAATCTCTGAAGGTCAACAATTCCCAACTTCTCTGATCTCCCTCCTGATGTCTACATGGGAACACTCAACTCCCATTCAATGTATCCACTTTATAAATGAAATTCTGGTAAGTATACTCTTGTATTGCTACAAGGGCAGACTCAGTGTTTTGCATTACAAGGAAGTCCTACACAGGTTGAAATGAAGACAAAAAGACAAAGAAAGGACATACAGAATGGGAAGAAATAAAAAATGGGATTACTGAGGTTCAAAAAAAAAAGAACCACAAAAGGTCTAACCATCTTTATGATCCCCTTACTAGGAGAATAGAAAAGTACCAAAAAAGGAGAGAGAAATTCAGAAAACAGTAGGAAATAAATTCTCAGGAAAAGAGAAAGGAGAAAAGGCAGATGAGGAGAAGAAAAGGGAAAGGAAAAAGGAAGGAAAGGAACACTGAAGAGGCTAAGCCCTCCAAAGCTAGTGGACAGTTACTGTCAATGTTCTTTTCAATCCCTCTTGGTGCTCATGGTAATGAAATGACAGTTCTGCCCCCTGAAAGGACTTGTTGGCAGCCTTAAAGAAAAGAAGAAAATGCAAAGAGCAGTTCTCCAAAGGGGTTCAGATACTGAGCGAAAGGCTGTCACACTAAATTAGCCTGGGAAATTTATTTAGCAGCCAAATAATATGGTAGAGGCAGAGGAAAAGCTGTCTAAATCAGCTAGACTAGGCTTACCACAGTTCATGAGAAAACCCCTCCAGTGGGCATAGCAGGGCAGACAGAAGAGGGTATCTCAGCAACAAATGAAAGTGACAGATTCTTAAGAGGCAGTAGTGATTGGGTGGCAAATCCCTCTGTGCATCAGTCCTCATCAGGCTGGGGACAGTTAGGCATCCAAAGTGAGTCATTATAATTGATCAAAGATCTGTGCCCTCTCAGAGAGCCCAAGTCAGTGGCTTCACTCAAGATTTCTGGTGCCTAAGGTCAAGAACCAGGGAAAGGAGAAAACAGCTACTGCCCTGAGGAACAGCTGAAAACACCATGTATGAGTTTGTTGCATTTTGTGCTTTGGTTTTGTTTTGTTTGTTTAGATGGCACTCGGGTTTGAACTCAGGATCTCTCGCTTGCTAGGCAAGTGCTCTACCACTTGAGCCATATATCCAGCCCTTTCTGCTATAGGTTATTTTTCAGATAGGTCTGATGCTTTTTGCCCAGACTAGCCTGAGACTGTGATTCTCTTCCCTAGATCTCCTGCATAGTTGGAATGACAGCTATAAATCACCACACCTGGCATTTGTTGAGATAGGGTCTTGTTAACTTTTTGCCTGGGCTGGCCTTGAACCACAGTCCTCCTTATCTCTGTCTCCAGCGTAGATGGGATTATAGGCACAAGTCACCATGTCCAGCTGTTTTAAGAAAATCACAGTCATGAATTTCTTGATTTAAGAAATTCTTATTAGATTCCTTGGCCCTCAAGCAAAATTTCCCCTTTCTTTAGAAAATAATTCTGTTTTAAATGGAATCTCAGGCATCTCTTCAGAGCTGGCTAAAAATTAGGCCCAGAAAAAGAGGAATTGAAAATTGTAATGGCATCAAGCCAACAGCGGCTATTTAGCTAGAAGTTTTGGAGTTTTTAACAATTTGGCCTAAAGCCACTACCTCTCTGTGTGGCATAAGAGGTGGACTCCACAGTCCTTCTCTACTGAAAGCACAGTGTCAAGTAATTTGTAAGGGATTATTACACAGTTTTATTTTTAAACAAAAAGGAAAAGTGATGGGGCATATGGTACAGTATCTGGGGAATGTGACTTGATGATGGCAATTTAATCAAGAAGAAATTTCTCAGTAATTTGGGCCTTTAATCCTACCAGACAAGGAAGTGTTTTAGCCCGCTCTTGCCACAAGAACCATCTTAAGGTATATTGTAATCCAAACCAAAATCAGTGCACATTCATGTTTCTATCCAAGCAAAAGTAACTTCATAACTTCCCACATTTCTGTTCCTGCACATACTCTGGCCAGCTCCTAAAATGTCTGAAAATGCCATGAATATTTCAATGTACATATAAAGAAAAGGTAAGACTGCAGCTGAAATGTACTATTTGTTCCTTTTCTTTCACAATTTGATTTTTGTGAACCCAGACCAGGTTGTAAAAACTCACAAGACACTGTCAAATATTCACTTTGTGGTTGAGAGGTTTTACTCTATAATCTTGTGCACATTTTTTGCTTGATAATATGTATTCAATTGTACCCCACAAATATTGGTGGAAAATTAAAATTTAATCTGAAAAATTTCAATTTTGTAGAGAACTAGTGGAAACTACTTTTGATATTTCAGCATCCAGAAAAGAATGATTACAGCTGCATCCAATTTGGATGCAGTCTCATTTTTAGCCATATTTTGCAAATATAATAAAAAAATGTCCTTATGATTTTATGCCTCAATAGCAGACTGGAAAAGTAATGTTCACAGAAGGTGAAAGGTCAAGCAGAAGTCCATTAGTGCCTGAAAATTTTAAAGCAGGACTGGAGAAAACAAAGCCTTTGTAGAGAAAGAGATTTTTTTAATACTATAAGATTTTATTTTTTAATTACTTTTATGTTTAGAGCAATTACTATAATATTTCAAAAGCAAAAAGGGAAAGTATCAACCCTGAATCTTTCTGAAATAAAAATCTACATCAAAAGAAAATCAATGAAGACGGGTGTGTAGCTCAGTTGTAGAGGGCTTGTCTAGCATAAATAAGGCCCTGTATTCAATACCCTGTACCCTAAAAAAATGGCATCATGGATGAGATGCTACAAAATAGATTCTAATGTAAGGGATCCCAGATGAGGCCTGAATTTCCTATGCTTCCCTAAAGGAAACGTCAGAATTTCATTTTCTTCTCAGGCAGAGCTGGTGTTTACTCTGGTGGTGCCAGCATGGAAGGTCTTTAAGCCTCTTGTAGTTTGGGCTTAATTCTAAGATATGTAGAAATAGAAAATCAAGAGCAAGGAAAAATGTGACAAGGAAGAAGGTAGAAATCACAACCATTGCTTTGTTCCTGTGGATGCTTAATCCATGTATTCACCTTTAATCACCTTAGTTCCACAGCCCCAAATGCAATAACACAGCTAAATGTTTCATTATCGCATATGTGGATCAAAGCACATATGTTTAAACATTGTACTGCTGACAATAAATAGATATCAAATATAATAGGTGGGCATACATCTGTACATATAAGAGCATGAGTCTAGGTTTGGAAACCTCTCATACTGAAAAAAGAATTAAAATCAAACTAAAGACTTGAATGAGACTTCCTGGTCTTCAGAGTTTGGTTAGTACACTCAGACCCACAGACTAGGGCATTGCTTTCACTCTACAGTGATGATAAACCCCAACTCACTGCAGAAAATCATACTGAGAAAAGGAACTTCCCACCTACCATCACATCACTTTGGTCAGTGTTTCTGTACCTATGGCTAATGGACATTTGTGTTCATGTACATGTATTTCTTGTCCCCTGCTACAGAATGCAAACTCCAAGGAGAAAGGACTTCATTTGCCACTGTGTAGGAAACTCTAGCTTCTGACCTTCTACTGAAATCCCTCATGCACGTCATAAATCACAAGCCTGCACAAACAAGCTTGAAACATTCTGCACTCCCCAATCTTTCTTTGTTTCTGTCTCTGCCTTGGTTTTAAAAACACAACCAACCCCTGCTCAGGTCTCTCTTGCACTCTCACCGCCAGAGACTGCCAGACGCCCTTCTGTCTTGCTAAAAAAACACAATTCGACGCTGTTGAAGTCTCTACCCTTCTTTGTCCTTTTTACCAGTCCTTTCCTAACAACTGGATTCTCAATAATCAGAACAATGATGAGGACAGAGTAGGAATATTTGTTGACTTCATCGATGAGTGTTGTGAATTCACAGAAAGAAGTACTTCATACTGCCAGAAAAGACATGAGATCCATTTTGTAAGTCTGATTTATATGCAAAATTAAGATAGGGAGAGATGGCTGGTTCAGGTGTGACACTAAACACCCTGATGACTACTTTGTAATCCAGGGTAAATGCAGAACTTGATTATGTTTGTGAATAGTTGAATTCAATGAAAGAAAAAAAGAAATGGGAGGGTTCTGCTTCATCTAAATTAGAACTTGACCAACCAATAAGTTGATGGTGTCCCTAGAGGGCAAGACATACATGGAGCTGCTTCTCTGGGTAAACTTGCTCAATTCTGATTAAGAACTCTACCTCTATTGACATTTTCAATGTGTATACTAAATGTTAGCAGTGTTTCTAAGCCTTTGGACATTCTTGGCCATAATGCCAGGATCCCATCTTTCTAATGTAAAGTTTAGACAATAGGCAATTTGATGTCGAGCCAAATGTAGCATTCTGTGGATTCCCAGAAAAGGAAAACTGAACTCCAGATTCTCCACACTAAGAATAGCATATAAACCAATTAGTCTTCTTTCACTCAACTGATTTCTCCTTGAACAATAAAAGCATTAAAATTATAAGGCCATCCATTCAAAATCCACATTGTTATTGATTATATAAGAAAACTGCCATGCTCAAATATATAATATCATGATATACAAGTATTCAGGATGCTTTCTCTTTACAATTTCCTATAGTTCTTAGTTTTTCCCAAAGAGCATTATCTTATCTTCAAAAAAAAAATAAGAATTAAATTTGTTTTAACAAAATTTTATTGGTCTGTTCTATTAAAGTTTTTGCTCAGTGAAATCTCTTTTGCTTTAAGAGTTCATTGAAGTTCTATGAAGGTACAATTCCTTATATAGTTCTCATCAATATCATCTAATTTCAGTAAAACATTTATTTTGTTGTTCATTGTCATTTACATTTTATAATCTCATCAACTGTGAGCAAATAAAATGTATTGCTTTCAAAACAGCATTCTTAAATGCTTTTACTTTCAATTGCAAAATTTTTCATGTTGGATTTGCTTAAGTCCCATTTTGTATTCAAGCAGATGTTCAGGAAATAAATATTCATATCAAGTTTATGTAGCTTATAATTCCATGTATTACAGATTGTTTCAGATGAGTCTCATTTTTAAGTCATGGTGTCCCTAGAGGGCAAGACCAACCCATTGCCCATCCCATCTAACATATTTGACACTGGATAGTTTACTTCAGCTACCTGTTAACATCACAGCAAGAGACCTCATTTTCTGACTTAAAAATGCACCTAGAATAATATTTAAATTACATTTACACATCTAATAAAGATGAACAGTCATTTTAGCAACCTCTGCACTGTCAATCATTGGTAGGAATATATAACCTGACATCCCCTGGATCTATCCGAACATGCAAAGCATTTGAAAGGGCTATAATTCTGTGCCCGGACAGACTTTTCTTAGAATGTCATCTGCCATCAATGCTGGATCTTTTTCTTCGAGATATGCTGGCCCTTGTCAGGTAAAAACACAGCATAAATGTGTGTCTTTTTCCTCTTAGCAGTCAGATGTATGCCTCCATTTGGAGCAGGGAGTTTTAAATCCAAATAAATGACATGATTTGCAAACATGTGTTACAAGTATATAAATTACAAGATTAAAATTCAGTACAAATCAAAGGATACATTGCTTCTATGGGCTGAACTACAATATTCTCAGTGTTGTCCTCACATTCATTTCCATCATGACTACCACTTGAGCACTAACTAGATGCCAGGCATATTTGAAGAACTTTCTAACTAATATCTCATTAAATCCTTACTACCTGGTTAAAAAAAAAAAGACTCTCTCATTATTCCATTTCACAAATGACAAAAGTAAGGAGGAAAGAATGATTAAGCCTATAGTCCCAGTGAGCAGGTGGAAGTACTGGAATTCTAACTCAGGAAGATCTCTCCTAACCATTATTCTGTACTTCCTCTCGAACATAAATTGTAACTTTAGAAATAACCAGAACACATTCCAAGATCTCTCTCTTCCAGAACTTGTTAATATTTTTATTCCTTTTGGCAGCAATACTATGTGCCAGTCAGCTGTCTGCCACTGTGACAAACTACCTAAAGTAATCAACTTAAAAGGAGGCCTCATGGATGTAGTCTATGGCACTTCACCACATAGCTTACAGCATGATGTGCATCATGGCGGGAACACATTGAACAGCAGAAAAGGGCTGTTCAACTCATGGTGTCTGTGAAGCAAAAAGAGAGACAGAAAGGCATCAAAGTTCCCCTATTCCACTCAAGGGCACATCTCCAGTGAATTAACTTCTCACTATTAAGTGTTCCACCATTTCCCAGGAACACCTTGGGCTGGGGACCAAGTCTGTAACATGTGGGGCTTTGAGAAACATTCCAGGCCCAAACTATAGCAAATTCTAAGGGCTGGGGATGTAGTTCAGTAGTAAAGCACTTGCCTAGCATGTATAAGGCCCTGAGTTTGATCCCCAACATGGCAAACATAAATAAATAAATAAACAAACAAACTATAGCAGAGTCTTTGTGCATTTTCAAAATATAATCCAGTGCCAAGTTTCTTTATCAAATACAAGAAATGTTTTTTTCATACTTCTACAGCCATGCAAACCTCAATATTGCAGTACATTGAGTTCTCATTTCATTATTTACATGAAATTTCTTCTTCTCAGGGACTCTAAAAGAATAGGATAAAATTTCAAATTCCTCATTTTCATTTGTGACAGCAAAACTTTCCACAGAACTTTCTCAAACTATAGAGTTTCTAAATTGAATTGGCTGAAAAAAAAAAACTCACACATCTTTAAATGCTGTGTGTTACTATATTCTTCAGGATATACTGAAAGAAATTTTAAAAATATTTTACCAGTTACCTGCTAGATGTGTCAGTACACAGAGTGTGGCCCTTACCCAGAAGCTTGTTAGAAATGCACTATCTTAGGTCATACCCCAGACTAAATCTAAACCTCCAGTCTGACCCTAATCCTGGGCAATGCACACACGTAGTAAATTTAAGAAGCACTGTAGCAGGGAGCCATAGCCGTGGTCATGTTCCCTATTGCCTACTGCAGCTACACATTTCCCAGCCTAGGGATAATCTTGATGGCACCGGGACAGACAGAAGCTAATACTATTCTCCTGCCTAAGCCCACCCTATTCTGCCAGGTCAGAAAGGCATGATTGTCATTAAGCTCAGGGTAGATAACAGAACAATAGAACATTCACTGGTTGGACTGTAAATTTTCTATAAGGATTTTGAGAAAATAAACCCTGTAGTCAGATTTCATTTTAGAAACTTCACACTGGCTTTGGGACAGAGAATGAATGATGCTTGGCAGGCTTGGAGCTAGGGTGATCAATTAGTGCAGGAAAGAAGAGTCAGTGGCCCTCAGCAGCATGCAGTGGGAGCATAAAGACCTGGAGGCACTCAAAGCATTTCAAAGATAGACTTGTTGGGGATTAAGTGGGATGTAAACTTGGGGATGAGGAAGGAGGAAGTAAAGGCAATATTTCTTGCCAAAAACTATTTTTTACACAGAGAAATAATTTGAACATTCAAATAGTGTTAAACTCCAGAACAACTAGAAATAGACTCAACACCTTGCTATAAATGGGTCTGATGATAAAGATGACATTTAACCTGCTAGGAAAAGAATGGATTAGTCAATGAGTCATACTGAGACAAATAATTACTAAGAAAAAAAGTTAGTCCCTCGTCTTATGCTAAAATGAGATTGAAGAACTGCATGTCAAAATATTTTTTAAAGAAGTGAACAGTAAATTCACCTCATGGCACAGAAAACTATTCTACAGCATAAGAGGAAAAGGTAAAAACCATGAAGGAAAAGATTTGCCTACCTAAAAGTTTAAGGCATCTGCATTGGAAAAAAGTTAACACAACCATCTGGAGATAAAGATAGAAAGAAATAGATTAGGAAACCAACAGCAAAAAGAATAGAGGATAGAAAATTTACACAAGAAAGAATGACAGCTTTTAAAAAAATCAAATTTGTTAGAACATATTGGTAACCATTGAAGTAAAAATTTAAATAATGAGAATATTTCTTGCTAAATTGGCTTAAAATGTACCCACTTACTATTCCAAGTAAAATTAGTAACTTTCATACCCTAGAAATTAATATAAATATTCTGGAACAATTTGGGAGGCTGTTTATTAAAAGGTTAAAAATGTTCATACTTGCTGGGTGCCAGTGGCTCATGCCTGTAATTCTAGCTACTAAGGAAGGAGAGATAAGGAGAATCTCAGTTCAAAGCCAGCCCAACAAATAGTTTGTGAGACCCTATCTCGATAAAACCCATCACACAAAAAAAGTGCTTGTGGAACGGCTCAAGGTGAAAGCTCTAAGTTCAAAATCCAGTACTGTAAAAAAATGTTTATACTCTTTGACCCAAAAGTTTTACTTTAGGAATTTATCCTAAGAGAACTACAACAATGCATAATGATTTATGATGTACAAGGGGAAGGGAGGGTTATACAAGCAATTTAGAAATTAAATCTAAAACAGAATGACTGACATTAAAAGATTCATTAATTATACATCAAAAACCAATATGAGTTATAATACATCTATACATGGAAATGTCACAAGGAAACTCCCTGTACAGCTATCTTAAACAACAAAAATGCCTTTTTGTGAAAACACAACAGGAAGGTAAAACAGGTCCTGTGTGGGGGTTGATACCAGTGGGAGAGGGATAGATATAAGGAAAGGGTGAAGGAGGCTGAATGTAGTGGAAACATGCATTCATGTATAAAAATGGAAAAATGAGATATGTTGACTATTGTAGGAACAGGGGGATGGGAGGAATAGGGACAATGATGGAGGGTGTGAATTCAACTATGATTTAAGAACTTTTGTAAATGTCACAATCTATCACCAGTACAATAATTTAAAAAGTGGGAAAAAAAGATCCAAATTTTCAGACATTTGGAAATTATTCATTTATTAAAACACAACTATTCAAATGGAATTAGTTTTGATAACACATTAATGTAATTTTGTCTCATCTGTTAAACATCACTGAAATTGCCAGTGTGTAATTTTCATGAAAATAAATTGTTGTAATCAAACTATTATTTGAAACTTTAAAAAAAAGTAGTCATTTTTAACTGATACTTTTCAAGGGATATTTAATAGTAAAGTGTATGTAATATAATGTATTTTAAAATATGTCACATGTTGACAAAAATTTTTAAATTCCCACTATCTGTATTATTCTGTACTGTGATCATTGTGCAGTTTTTTTGTACATATAGAAAGAATCCATATGAATGTCAATATTATAAAAAATATAGCCAAAGACATAAAAATTATGCAGAGGAAAATACAATGAGAGGTTAGCGGTTGTATCAGGAGAATGAGATATTCATTTACATTTTCTTATTCGCCTTTGTGTTTTACAAATTCAATAATGAGCATGTCTTAGTTATGCACTTTTTAAACAATAAATCTTAATTTTCCTTAATTTCTTAGTTTTCCTTAATTTCTACTCTGCACAAAGGGGAAGTAACTTTTCCTTAGGTTACTTTATGTTAAAGGAGACAAGGTAGCATTTTCAAAGAGAAATTGACTTCATAAAAAAGGAACAGTAAAGGAAATAATTACCAAAAAAAACCCAACAAAACGATTTCTACTGGACTCTTCAGAGTAACAGTCCGTCCCTCTCAAAGATGTCACAATCTGTAGACAGGTCACCTGGTTCCTTCTTACCTGGCTGGGAACAGCTCAGGACCTGAATTCTGGGAGGGGTCTGAGAGATACTTTGGCCCTTCCTGCACCAAAGTCAAAGGCTGAGAGTCAAGTACTTGGACTGACTGTCCTTAGTAATGTAATCCCCTTTGTCAGCTGGAATATACAGCATCATACAAAATAACTTAAGTTTTGGCTTTTTAGTAACTGGCTCTATTAACTCTCTACCAAGGGCAAATTTAGCCCTATGTCATCAATAGTAAACTTTAAGTAAATTGACTCACATTCTGGAAAAAATATGGAGAATGTCTTCAGTCTTAGCAACAGGAGAAAGAATCTTGCCACATTGAAGGATTGTGATGAATCAGTGTAATTAAATTTTAAATCTCTGCTTAACGGTTTGATATTTATGCTTCCTTAGCAGTAACCAATACCTGGTATCACTCACTACACAGCATTTACAACGTCTTGGATAACCGACCCCACCTGTGAAGATACTCTTGCATCTGCCACGACCCTTTCTTCCCAGTGTGATATCATTAACTTCATTTCACATATGCACATCAGAATGAGGGCATTCATAAGTCACCAATGGTCACATAAGAGGCAGAGAAGGTAACACTGAGCCCAGGATGTAGCTCCTCACATCTTCCTGGACTGCACCCCTAGGAAACCCTCCACACACGACTCATGCTAGTACCATTCAGGGAGTTACAGCAGGCCAGGCACAGTTCCAGAAAATTTTTATACTCACAGTAACTTGCTATGAGGTAGATTTTTTATTTCCCGATGGGAAAGTTGGGGTGTAGGGAGAGTAGCCAAATGGCCTAAATTCACCCAACTAACAGATGCCAGTAGAGGATAACCTCTATCATGTGTGGAAATCCTAACATTTCCAATTTCTCCAGGAAACTCCTTACTGTAGATCCCTACAACACACATTCATGGGTTATGGGCTGCTGATCCAATGCACACTTATGCTTAGAGCTGGTTCAAGCTAATTCAGTGAGCTCTCCTCTTCTCTACTTACAGTAAAAAGCTATTCTAACCCTGCTCTCAGGTAGTAAATGATACAGTTTTCCTGCATTGGAGTGAGTATACACTGTGAATCACTGTGAACAAATGATGAGATGTGCACTGTAGTTCATCCCAGGGAAAACCAATGTGTTTCTAATATTTACAAACTTCCTTGTTTAGGATTTACGTAGTATTATAAAATTATCTTCTTTTATACTATTTAAACCAAACCTGACTCCACCTCAAAGCCTGCATCCACTGCTCAAATAGAAACATAATGCAATATCGTTGCAATTTTAAATTTTCTAGTGACCACAGTAAGAAAAGAATAAGAAGAAATAGGCAAAGGTACTTTTAGGCAAGCGCTCTATCACTTGAGCCACACCTCCAGTCCTCAGTTAAGAGTAAGTTTTCTTTAATCAAAATATATCAATAATATCACTTGAGAAATACCAATATTAAAAATATTAATGAATTCTTTTATTTTGCTCATACTTAGTCCTCAAAACCCAGTGTATATTCTATAGTTATGGCACATCTCAATCAGATGAGCTCCATTCCAAATGCTCAGTAGCTACATAGAGCTGAGGCCCTCTATCGGTTTTGCACAATTGCTCCAAAAATGGGTAGCTATTGAAGAAGTAACTTCAGTGATTGATTCAAGTGTTAGTGTAGTAATTGTCTCACTGTATTTGATTCAAACAATACTGCATGTTTAACATCAGTTACCACAAACTGTTAGCAAGCTCTCATGAGAACTTGGGTTTCCAATCTCTTTTGAATCTTAGTGTTCTGAGGCAGACTTAATAAACTGGTATAACCTAAAAAGAAGTAGAAAAACGTATTTTGTTGCATACTGTAATCACAAATGGCTGATGAGCATATTTTTAACAATGTTCAACCTCATGAATCATTGTGAAAATACAAATTAAAAACAGTGCAGTATCACCTTGTACCTGCTAATATCAAAAATAAAAAGATAACAAATGTTGATGAGGATGTAGAGAAAATGTACACTATTTGAAGGAATGTAAATTGAATAGCCATTATGGAAAACAGTATGATGGTTTCCCAAAAAACTGGAGTTAGAACTACCCTATGATCCTGGAATATCCTCTCTTGTATATATCCAAAGGGAACTAAATCAGCTCCTCATAGAACTATCTGCACTCTCACGGTCATTGCAGAACTATTCATAATAATCAGAATACAGAAACAATCTAAGGAGCCATCAACAGAGGGATGGATTGTAAATTTTGATGTATTCCTGTATGTAATAGACATAGACACATTACTTAGGAATATTATTCAGTTTTAACAAAGAAGTATATTCTGCCTTTTACAATAACATGGATGAGTCTGTAGGACATTACACTAAGTGAAATAAACCAGACACAGAAAGAGAAATACATGTTTTCACTTAGAGGTAGAATTTTTTTTAAAAAAAATATTTAATATGTTGACAAGAGAGTAGAAAATACATAAAGGTGAAATTATGGCTAAACTGGAAAGCTAATATGCAGCAAGAAGAATATAGTGAATAATAGCATATTTCCAGTAGACAATATAACAAGAAAGTTGAATTTTGGTATCCTTACCACAGAACAGAAAGGTTGCTATTTGAGGAGAGGAATATACTAATTTGCTTGACTCTGGTAATCATTTCACAATGTATATGTATATCAAAACATGTTGTATACCTTAATATAGACAAAAAAAAATGAAGGAAGGAGCCAGGGAGGGAACCCGGATACAGAACTGCACCTCTGGACACAATGTAGAAACAGGAATTAGATACATTATTCTAATTGAAACAACCAACCAAAATAAGAATAAGAATTTAAGAGACTGAGTATCAGGCATTGAAAGACAGTGATTCCTGAGAAATGGTAAACAAATGAAAGCAGCTTGATGATTATTTTGGCTTATTGCCTTCAGAGACTTTCCCAGGCAGTGATGCAAGGAGGGACAACCTAATTTGGGCACAGTGGACAATTTACATTGAGGAGACAATATCATTTGCAAACCAAAGGAGTTAGAATTTTCATAACATTACCAAAGGAGAGGAGGATCACAGAAAGAGAATTCCACAAATCTGCAGAGAGGTCTTCCCTTAGTAGTGAAGAATAATTAACCCTACTAAATGTTGCTCTGGTCTCACCTAAGAAATCATACAGGCATATCTACCTACCCCTACATTTTTTTCAACTACTTTAACTATTTAACAGGGAGGAAAATCCAAGCACATTTATAGAGATATAAAACCCAAAGATCACCAGGAAGCAAAGCAGTAGGAAAAATGCATCCATAATGAAGAGAAAAATAAACCAATCTAAATTGGTCCAGAACGCAGTGTTAAAACTAGCAGAAAAAGACATTAAAGCTGTTATTATAACAATATTACAGATGTTCAAAAAATTAAGCAACATGTAAGACATGAAAAAGAATCAAACAGTAATTTCAGAGACAAAAGCTATAATGTCAAAGATGAAAAAATACTGGACAAAATCGTTGGGAAATCAGATCTTACAGATTAGTGAATATGAGGACAAAAAATAGAACCTGTGTAAAAGAAAACACAGAGAAAAATAATAAAAGATCAGAAAAATTAGGATGCTAAAGGACAACTTTAAGTAGATTAATATACTTGCAGTTGGAGTACATAAAGATGAAAATGGGCTGGGGCCTGTGGCTCACACCTATAATCCTAGCTATTCAGGAGGCAGAGAACAAGAGGATCAGGGTTCAAAGCCAGCCCCAGGGAAGAAGTTTATGAGACCCTATCTCAAAAAAGCCCAAAACATAAAACAGGGCTGGCAGAGTGGCTCAAGTGGCATGCTTGCTTAGGAAGCATGAGGCCCCGAGTTCAAATCCCAGAACCACCAAAAAAAAAAAAAAAAGAAAATGGGAACTAGAACATTTGAAGAATGGATGAATTTTTTTCCTATTTAGAAAAAGCTAAGTCCGTAGATCTAAGAACTCTTACTCCAAGCACAACAAACATCAAAGTATTACCAAGGCTTCGCACAAGCATAACCAAAGTGTATAAAAATTGGTGATAGAGAAAAAGATGTGCTGTGTAAAGAGGAACAGAGGTGAGGTTAATGGCAGAATTCTCACCAGCAATGATGCAAGTTAGAAGACATTGGAGAAGCATCTTTAAAAACTAAAAGTTATCTATTAATCTAGACTCTTAGACCCAGTGAAAATCTTTTCTAAAAACTGAAGATGAAATAGTTATGTCTTCAAACATACAGAAGCTTGAAGAAGACCCACACTATGTTTAAAAATGTCCTATAGACAGTCTGGGGGAAGACACTTTATCAAGTATATTTGAAACCCACTAAACTGCTCATGTGTAAAAAGTCACAACTTGATAAATCTTGACATATGCAATCACCTTCATAATCAAGATAATGAACATATGCATCACATTTCAAATTTTCCTTGTTCTTCTTTGTAATTCTTCTCTCCATGCCCATCCTCTACCCAGGCAACCACTGGATGGCTTTGTGAGAAGAAGGGACAGCTGCTTACTGAGCAAAACAAAGAAAACAATGATAAATACTCCAGAATAAATCTTCCTTCTCTTAAGCCTCCTCTTTATTACATGGACAAGAAATCAAAGCTAAGTATTTAAGACTCATCTAAGGTCACATTGCAAGGTAAGTGACAAAACCAAACTCAAACCTTCATCACTGGATTTTAATTTTCAAACTTTCCATTAAGCTACACTGCAATTATTTCAATAGAAATACATTTAAGTTTATATTTCTACAGATTTTCCCTTCTACACTTAAATAACTCAAGCATGCAACAATATTATTTTGTACTTCCTATTTTGGACTTTAAAACTTGTCATGTTTCTGAACTTACCAAGGAGTGCTATGTTGATTTATTCAGCAATTTGAACCAGAAGCTTTTCCATATTTGATTCAAATGTCACTAAATGTATTATGTTTGTTTATTTACTTTTTCATAACATGACATATGTAATCAATTTTATGCCTCTAGCAGTTCCTATCTGTATTTTATGGTTCTGAATGTTTGATATATGTACATATTTACAATATCCCTTGATTTGTTTGTCACATTTGGCTTTTCAAGATTTTGAAATGGCTTTATTTATATTTCCTATTACCTCATTTGACATTTACATTTTACTATTCAGGGAAACTTATTTATCCAATCATTTTTCTCTCTCCTTAAAAAAAAAATCCTAAAAAAGCTCTAGAGCTCAAATAACAACCAAAAGTATTTTAGTAGTTTGCCATTAGCAGCTTCCAAAATCATAGTATTGACCTACAAACTTCCTTCTAGTCTCCAACCTACTATCCCATTCTACTCTTTGTCACACTTAAACATTCTGATTTAATTTACCTCCTTTATTCAGCTCCTAAATTTGTAGAAAATGTAACAGTATTTTCTGGACCAGGCTGAACCCTAAGAAATTGATGAATGACTTAACCATTTGAGGTCCCAATACTGACTCTATGACCAGACAAATAAGGTTTTGTCACTGAAGCCTATAGCAAGGAAAATACTGAAGAGCCATTAGTGTCTACCCTCTGCTGAGATCTCATTATGACTATGTGCTGGTGAGCTTGAGACCTCTGTCCCATGATGTTTTCCAAGCAAGTATGTGGTATGCAACCGCTCCTCCAGTCCTGCACTGATAGGCAACATCTCTGATCCCTGCAGGCCCTGCCACTGAGCCAGCCTTAGCCCCACAGCCATGTCCCACAGTTCTACAGTTCTCAGTGAGAGGAAACTACTCTCACTAGGCTAATATCAAGGTGCAGACAGAGTTGTGTTCCTTTCTGGATGCTTTAGGAGAGAATATTTCCCTTTTCTTGATTTTAGAGGCCACCCTCATTCCTTGACTCATGCTTGCTTCCTCCATGCTCCAAGAAAGCAAGGGAAGGTCGAGTCCTCATATTCCTTCATTCCTACTCTTTTGCCTCCATCTTCCATACTTAAGGACTGCTAAGACTGGATTGAAACTACAGGGGAAATCAAAATCAAACCCATCTCAAACTTAGTTACATCCACAAAGCCAACTTTGCCATATAGGGTTTGGAAGGCTCCAGGGATCAGGACTTTGGACATCTCATAGGGTGTCTTATTCCATCTTCCACAAACAAGTACATAAGTATATGTGTAGAGATAAAGTAATTAATACACATTATTTTATGAAATAATGGGTTTTTTTTAAATATGTAGGGTAGGGTGCATGCCTATAACCCCAGCTACTTGGGAGGCAGAGATCAGGAGGATAACTTTTTACCCAGGCAAAAAGTTAGTGAGACTCCTATCTAAATAAGCAGAGCATGGTATTTCATTGCTGTAATCCCAGCTACATAGGAGGCATAGGTAAGAGGATCACAATCCAGGCAGGCCTCAGGCAAAAAAGTTTAAGACCCTATCTGAAAAATCACTAAAAGCAAAAAGGAGTATGGCTCAAATGGAGTACTTTCCTAGCAAGTACAAGGCCCTGAATTGAAACCCCAGTACCACCAAATACATATGCATATATGTAAGGTGTGATTCCATCAGTACAAAAATACATTTCTTTATACCTACACATAATACACTCAAGTTTACAAATCTGTAGGCTGTGTAGAAGAGGTCCCCCACAGTAAGGAACGGGATTTTAAGAGGGTGAGGGGAAAAACTCACTTTTTCTTGCTATAATCTTATATTGTTTGATTTTTTGAACACGTGAGTTTTATAATTACTATTATTTAGGTAGTATCACATTAACAGATTACAAAATAAAATCACATTTGGAATATGTTTCTACTATAAAAATATGTTTAAAAAATTGTCATATGTACCATACCAAGAAGAAATAATTTTTAAAGTTCTAGACAAAAAATGGATATGGTTACATAATGAAACTTTTAAACATGATTTGGGAATTTAAAAAAATGTGTAGGTATTCTACAAGTGTGTTACAGGAAACTGAACATTAAACTGATATTACTCCTTCCAAAATAATTTAGTAGTCAACAGGCTGGCCTAAATAATATTAATATACTTTTTAAAGCAATGATAGAATCATAAGATACTGACCCAAAAAATCAATTAATGCATACATAAGTGGAACAGAAATAGATGTACATAAAGACACACACACAAACAAATTCTACAAAATCAGTCTATCTTATCTTACCCAAAGTGCCAAAAGGAATTGTAGGTAACTAAAAGCAGAGTTTCTAGCTTTGGAGCCACTGACGTTAGGTTCAAATGATTCTCGGGGTAGCAGAGGTGGGGGTGTCTGCCCTATGTATTGTGGATGTTAAGCAACCTCTATCTGGTCGATATCAGTAGCTGCCCCATCCCTCCCAACTTCATCTTCCATCCTTGGTTGTAACAATCCAAAATGTGTTTAGACATTGTCAAATGTCCCCCAGAGTCCAAAATCATCCCTGGTATTTCCAAATGAATAATAATTTTTAAAAAGTTTGCCCTTACTAGTAATCAAATAAACACATATCAAAACAATGAGAAACATGGTTTTATTTGTTTAACAACATTTAACCAAAATGGTCATGGATTAAAATAGCACTGCTCTTAGGAAAGTTAATAAAATCTTTCTAGAAAGATTTCTGGAAAGACAGTTAGCAATATGCAATAAGAGCCTTATTTTTTGTTCATGTCATTAGACTTTAGGGATAAACTGAAGAGCAAATCAGGAGACAATATATAAAGATTCTCATTATGTAATTATGAAAAATGGTAAAAGATAAAACTCAATGTCCAATGATAGAAAAAGAGTAAGCACAGATTAGGATATAGCCGTGTTATAGGTTATAGAAATAACAAAAAGCTTATGTTTAAAAATGTTATATTGAAAACCACTTGTAATACAATGATAAATAGAAAAGGTAAAACACAAATCTGTGTCTAAATTATGGCCTGCTGTGTTACTCAATAAATACTTTCTGAGTGAATAAATGATCCCAATTTCAGATACTAAGTCCACATGCATAAAATTGGATAGGAGACATTGTGATAGGGCAACTGAAATATGTGAGATTTGAAGAGAGAAAATGAAGACATTTTAAAAACTGAGTTATTTGAAATTAGGTTTGGTAGGTGGGCTGACATTCTCAGGTAGAAGGAAGTGATTGAGGTTATTTTACATTTTTTCTTTATACTTGTCTACATTTCCCAACATTTGTACAATGACTGCATTATTATTTTTTTTCAAAATAATCTTAAAGAGCCCTTCTGTGTATTCAACCTTCACTCTCATTTGATTTTGTCTGCTATAGTCAGAATTCCACACCATTTCACAAAACAACTAGAGTATTAGATATTTGCAACATGATCCAATTAGTATCTCAAAATTGACTGCAACACTATCTTCTCCTAAATCACTAAGGAAAGACCTGACCCCCAAGTGGGTACCACTTTAGGTCACACCCTGCTTTGGCAACTCTTGTAACAAGTTTTCAATCCATGTAATTCAGTCCCTTTTCAATCCACATTTAATTAATTTTGTGTATAAACTCTTCACAAGACACTTTGTATGCTTCACTGAAAACCTTTTACCAATTAATTCTATCATTCTACCTAACCAGGAAATAAATTCCTCTACCATCAGCTTTCAGGCTGCCAATGTCTTCCATGATGACTCAAGAGATCATTATTTCCTAAAGGTTCAAAGGGGTTTTCCCCATTAATAGTATATGCTGTATTTAATTTAAAATGAGCTGAAATAACTAAACAGTATTTAAAAATTCCATTTGTTTCCTCTGGAAATTCACAAATGGGCCTGTTTAGCAATCTGTGTCTCTTCTTATCTCCTTTGTGCATAACCTGGTCAGCTGCTCAGTGAAGCCCTATGAGGTGGTTGTTTCTGCTCAGCTTCAGAATAAACTCTTAAAGTGCACTCCCAGGAGAGCACAGGCAGAGGAGTCAATCTATTATATCTATTACATTCTATTACTTCTGCTTCCTCCTCCAGGCCCTTTCCTTACTTTTCACATAGTTCCCACAGTCACACTCTGCTCCCTAGCAAATCTATTTTTAACTTTTCCAAAAGAGACTTTCAGTTGCAGTTAACCACAACACCTGTAATCACCAGAGTTCATCAACCAGTGTGCTGGTTTTTCCTGATGAAATCATAAAGCTATTGCAACCAATATCCAGCAATGAGATTTCAGAATGATCCCTTATTATATATGTTAAAATAATGAGTTAGTTACCATATGATATATTGGCTACCAAAAGGCCTAACTAACTTGCTGGCTAGTAACTTTCCTTCATGCTAAAACTCCTCTTTGATCTCTAGGAAAGTTGTCAATACAAGTTAGCATCCCAACTGGGATATTTTTATAGGGGTAAGGATGCTACAAATAAGTAGGGCCATGAAAATATGCGTAAACAAAAATTTAAGTCATCCTGGGGAACCAGAACTAGAGATAAGAAGTGGAACTAACTCAGAATAGTTGTCACATGTCAATGTTACCAGGATATATGATACCCTGAAACTTTATCAAGAAGATTTCTAGGTAAATATATTTTTTGAATTCTAAAATACTACAAAAGAACCAATCTTTCTTATTACAGATATTATATGGTCTGTCTCAAAATTCTGAAGAAACCACTAAACTGGAATTCAATGTTGGATAAAATCTAGACTATGGGCATAATCTTGGAGAACAAATGTTACACCAAGTTTTATAAATAAATAAAGAGTATGTTTCAATAGGGATTTTAGCATGCAAGCTTTTCCCAATACAGATTTCTTCTCCAACTCACATTTTAGTTCAATCTATGAGTTATGCAAAATATCACTTGGGAGCATTTGTTTCTAAAACACATTTTAGAAATGAAAAGGATGCTAAATGCTTAAAGGCTATAAAAACGTTATTGCTCCCAGCATTGACAACTCAGGAGGTCTTGATACTTCCCTCTGTATTCCATTCAACATTCAATTAACAAGTCATCTTGGTATTCTTCCCAAAGCTCTTTGGATTTGCTCACTTTTTCACTTCTGCTGTTGTCCCCTTTGCCCCAGATATGTCATTTCTCTTACCTGGTTTACTGCCGAATTCACTTTTGCTTTTCACATCTACTCCCACCTCCAATTCAGTCTACATAGCAGCACCAAGCAGACTTTTCAAAATGCAAACCTAATTTTGTGTCACCCCACACCACACCACACCAACCCTGCCCTGCCAACCCCACCTAGGACCCTTTTAGAGCTCCCTATTTTCTCATAGATAAAAACCAAAATCCATCATATAGCCATTACCACCCTACTTGCTTCAGACCCTCAGAGCAAAAATGATTCATTTTTCTATGCAAATGTCAGAATGTTTTGTTTTCTGTATTTTACTCTCTCTAGTTGGAGCCCTTGGCAAAACAATTCCCTTTTTCCAAGATATATCCATTAAAAATGACACTAATCAGAAGAAACCTAGTATTTGATATCAGTTTGCTTTGGTCTATTATTTCACTGCTTCCAAGCAGTTTTAATTAATGGTTTACTCCAAAGAGTGAAAAATTTCTGAGATAAATTGTACAATAATCAAGAATCTGAAAGTAGTTTTCTCTAGGAGCTAATACTGGTTTTGGAGAAATTCAATGTGCCTGTTTCCCTGGGAGAAATTGGCACTTTATTTGAAGACCCTCTTATTTCTGTAAGAGCTTTAATTACATGAACACAGGTTTAAAGTTTGACATACCCCAGTCAACTAACAGCAAGAGAACAATCTACCAATTTACAGCATCATGACACAAAACAATTTATCCTGAGCCCATCCCAGCCTGAGAACCCTGTCTCTTCCTTTCCTCTGTTCTCTTTAATTCTGTTCATGTGAACGGTGTAAAAAAGCAAAACAAAAGTGAAATACCGCTGTCAGCCCCACGGACATGCTACTTTTCATGAAACTGAGCTTAACTGGGATCTAAGAGGCTCAGTCCTACAGTAGGTTTTACGCTGTGATTTTCTGCTCCCAGGAATGCTAACCTGGGGTCAGGCGACTAGACAGTAGAGGAAGCTACCAATCTGCTTAAAAGACTTTCTATAAGTCTTTTATACCCTGAGATTTTAAGAGTTTTGTCCCAGAGGCCCAAGTTTTTTTGCCATTATTTCCAATATAGTATTTGTTTGGATAGAAAGGGGTTTATGCAGCCCCAAGTTATGCTATGCATTTCATTATTCTGAACTTTTTCCCTCCTCACATATTTTAAGAACTCATGTTGGAACTTAGCTTTAATTTTGTTCACGTTGTCTTGTCCAGGTCTTGTGCTTGAATATGTTTTTTACGATTGTGTTTACAGCATTCCATAAACCAATATTGATGCTCACACCTGTGTCTTAGAAACAGTGGTGGGACAGTTAATGGTCCCTGCATTCATTTTTAACTGGAACTGAAACAAATTATCACAAATTTAGGGGTTTAGAACAAGACAAATGTACTCTCTCAGAGTTCTGAAGGTCAGAGACAGAAACGTGTTTCACTGTGCTTAAATCAAGGCACTAGCTTCCTCTGGAAATTCTGAGCAGAGAATCTATTTCTTTGCCTTTTTTTTTTTTTTCTCTTCCCAGAATCTATTGGCTTCCTCTTGTCCTTGACAATGGGCCTATCTTCCATCTACAAAGCACTTTACTTCATTCTCTGCTTTTATTATTATATATTTCCTCTGCTTTATTCAAATCCCCCTCTGCTCCATCACATGATGATACTTATATTGACATATAAGCCCATCTGGACAATCCATAGTAATCTCCCCATCTCAGAATCCTTAATCACTCTAAAAACTCTTTTGCCATATAAGTTAACATTTTTATAGATTCCTAGGATTAAGGCATGGGCATTTTGGGAGTCTATTTAGCCTACTAAGTCATACTCTTGATACTTTAATAAATCACCCTTTTGTAGATTCCCACAAGACTAACAACACAGCGATAGTCCAAACCCCAGCCAATATAAATGAGACTTCTTTAGTACATTTTTCAGTTCTTCGCAGTACAGATCCCCACCCCAGGCTCAAGTCAATGTCCTTCTCATAAATCAACAGATACATCTCACCCCACCACACACAGATGCAACCTCACCTCTGTCTAGCACCCAACACGGTGCTGAATAAGAGTTTCTAGTGTTTAAAATCAAATGCTTTATAAATGATGGAAACAAAATAATCTCAGAATAAAAAAGAGTTTGTGAGGTCATGTAGGTCACCCATTTGATGATAGTAAATCATGGTGTTTGCATTCTTCCTGAACTGGGAGAGAAAGAAAGAAATAACTAAGCTCTTGTGCTGCCCTCTGCTAATAATTTTTTAAAGACTTAAAATGACTGATTAAAAAAGATGATCTCAGAACACATTCTCTGAGTCATTTCATAAACATGAAGATATCACCTTGTCTATTATGTTTAAGTACCATCTAACTCACCTGTACAACTGTGCATACCAACACCAGCACAAAATTTACAAAAAAATAAAAGAAAGAAAGAAAGAGAAAGAAAAACCTATCAAAATACTCAAAGAAGCTGATTCTGGTCCTTAATCTTCTCGGGAAAGTACTTTTAAAAACGAATTTAGTGTTCTGCCAATGCTTCCAAATGCAAGGCAGCAGTTCCCTGTCACATCTTGGAGAAGCTATTTTCATCCTGTTGTGCTATCTCACACAGGGTGGTGCAAAATAGTTAACATAAACTGGTTTACACATTCTGGAAGGAACAAACTTCAAAAGTTAATGCAACTTTATTTTTAACTTATATATGAAGTTACTTCCATAGAAAGGACTTAAAGGCATTTAAAATGCCCAGTAGATTTCTGGATGACCTCAAAATATATGTTATTTCAAGATGTCAAGTCATGGCTAAAATAAAAATGAAAAGGGATTTATTTATGGAGAATTACATTTTACCATAGCCTATGAGACTGTCTTTCTACCTCTCCTCCACTATAACTCTTGTATCATTATAAACCAAGTTCATGCCCATTTCCTGAGGTACTGCTGTGGACATTTTCCTGATATCTAATATATAGATGACCATAATTATTCCCTTTTATGAGAACTCAACCAGAATTGAGCCTTCAGGACTATATTCACATCTGAGAAAAAGTGACTTATTTTTCAAGTTGGCTTCATAAGGCACAGTAGCAAGTGCTTTATTAAAATCTAGATAACAAAATAAGCCCATTCATCTACTATTTCCTACCATCACATGATTAAATAAATTAAGTTAAATTTATGTTAAGCTCCTATAAATTAGGCCAGAGTAGATAAAGTTGAATAATCAAACATTTTTGGTTCCCTTGTCTTTTCCCTGCAAGGCAGAATTTTAAGGCTAGCATTTGGCATGCTGCCTATAATATGAACTGTTGTTTAGCCTCTATAGGGTGACATTTATACTGAAAACTCAGTGTAGAAAGTTCGAAGATTAAAAACATTATTCTAAAAGGTATTCTTGGGCTTTTGAAAGAAGCATCCTGTAAGCTCCATTGTGGGGGAAGAAGTACCTCCAAAGTTATAAAATATGCTACTTTTATTTTGGAGATGGATAGGTGATACAAGATGGAAAGATTTTCTTCAATTCTAGGTGTTTTCACTTCCAGAAAACACCTAATTCCCACACAAGTTGAACCACCTGATCTACCAGCATAAGAAACAGTAACAGGATCAAATACGCCATATGAAACAAGCTTTATGAATGGATCAGTTCCACAGAAATATGTCTTAACAGGAGGAGCTCTAAATGTTCATGTTTATTTCTTTGCAAATCTGCAAATTCTCACATAAACTCCACCTTACATCCAAATAAAAAGGATATAAACTGATGCAAATAACCCAGAGCTTCTTTAGGTGGGGAAGGGGAATATCTGCAAGATTATTTGACTCCAAGCCTCAATTTGCTTTCCATTATCTCTAATCATCCAGTATCCTTGGAGTCTTGGCTCACCTGGACACAGGTTCACTAAAATGGGGAGAAGGAAACTTAGGGCAGAACTAGATTGATCAGCAAGGAATAATTAGTGATTTTCTGAATAATTTTTAAGCCTAAACTATCAGTGAGCATAAACCAGGCAACCATGATTCTTATAATCCATTCCTTAGTGGAAACCATCAATGTGTTTCCAGTGTCATGGAAAAGATGGAAGCCCTGTCTTCTTCAACTCACCCTCTTCCCCACCCCCGCTCCTTCCCCCCACACACATCTCATTCCAGAACCCTGGATATAGTGAAAAGAATAATTCTGATTCTCAAGTAAAGCATGTTCTATGTCCTACACAAATAGCAACTAAAACAACTGAATCTTTTAGGAAACAGTGACAAATTGTTGCAAGGAAGTTACATGTCTTTAAAATGAGAGGATGATTTATTTCCTCTCTCTTAACTAGAACAATTAATTGGTAACATAATAGAAACACTCAGCAGTAAATGAAAAATGGCCTAATCTCTGAGGGGAATGGTACATTTTTCTGCATTAATTGCAGGATGGTGTTCAAGGGATTCCTGTGCTCTTCTTGTTTCTGTTGTGTTGCTAATTGCAAGACTTAAAAATCTGAGAGGAAAGGTTCAACTTGTTAACATAAGAACAAGTAAAAACTTAAAGTTAGAGTCTTAATTCTCTCAAAAATAACGGAAGAGTTGGCTTCTAGTTGTATATGTGAGGAGCTTGGAAATCACTATTTCATTCTAACAAATAAAAAACAACAGACTGAAAAACTGACAGCTTTTCTGGGATCCATATGAGTGATGAGGATGCAAAAACCAAACTGCTGCCCCCAGGATTGGAAAGACAGATAAATACAGGGAGTGAGGGCTTACCAGAGCAGAGACTCAGCAGTGGAGACAGCACAGGACCCCGGGCTGTGGTGTGGAGAGCCCTGCGATTTTATGAGACTTATTTCCAGGAGCTCTGGCAGTACTCACTGTAAATATCTGAGAAACTTGCCCTCACCGTCTAGCAGAAGGAAGGGAAAAAAAGCATTTTGGAATACACCAGCAGCTACTGCTGCTCTTCTTAATAAGGGCTGCCCTCAGAAGAAGATAGTTAACCACAGCTAACTGACTAAGGATTACTATCTCCTCACTCCTAGGCCACAGGGCTGACTCTCAGAGTTTCAAAATGTCAGGTCCAGCCATTTGCACCCCAAAGAAAGTTAATGGAAGTAATGGTGAAAAGGCACGAAAGGAGTTTAATCAACATAGCTATGTTGGGAAGACGAGGGATTAAGCATCTCAGCCCACCTTCAGGCTATTGGTGTGAGCTTTAAATTTAACTAGAGGAAGAATTGGGGCAGGGGGAAAGACATATACATAATTAAGCCATATTGGTCAAACTATGGTCTGGTTGATCATTTATATCAGTTCCGATTCTGCAAGGTGGTCCAATGAAGTCCTTATTCCTTGAGGGGACAATCTGGTTCCTATGAGATGATTATTCATGCTTAGGGCTGATCTCATCATGAGATTATCTGTGAGCCTCTGCTGTTCCTGGATTCCATGGTGACTGCAGGTTTAGGACAACGACTACAGATTTTCAGATGTCTTTTGGGGGAGGGAGGTTTAGGACAGACACTAACAGCTGATATAGGATAACCCAGTTACTCTTAACTTTGTACTTTCAGCCTTGAATGGGGGTGGAAGGAGATAGGTTAGTTATCACCAGTTTTTACACAGACACTTCTTGAGAGACTAACATGCATATGTGCAGAGTTAATCAAGGGTCTGATCCAAAGTTTTAAGACAGATGCAAAATGAAGATGGGGATGTCAAGCTTTTCTCCTGTTTTTATTACCTTGTGGTTCCAAGTACAGAGTCAGTGCTTTTTAGCAAAATAATTTCTAAGTTCCTGCTACATTACCAGAGCCTAATTGACCTAAGGAAGGAAAATGTTCAACTTCAGTTAGCCCTGGCCTTCCAAGTAGGAGAAGGAAAACACCCAACTCCAGTTCCTCAAACCATCCATTCTACCCTACCTAAAAGGGGGAAAACTGATAAATACTTGTGAAACTCACAGTTCAGCATCATGGGCTTTCTAGAAGACTGAGATCTAATCAGAGGACAGTAGAACACTTCTTTTGTCCCACAGGTCACTACCACATTACTAAATGCATATTTATAGCAATTCTCTTGTCCAGTATATCATAGTCAGATACTATTAAAAATTACAAAGCATACCAAAAAGAAGAAACCTACAATTTTAAGATCAAGTGTCAGAACCAGATATGGCAGGAATGTTGAAATTATCAAACCAGGAATTTGAAACAAGTATGGTTAATACACTAATGTCTGTAATGTATTAGGTAGACAACATGCAAAAGTGGAGGGGCAATGAAAGCAGAAAGATGAAAATCTTGTCAAAGCATCCAAAAGAAATGCTAGAGAAAAAAACCACTATAAAACAAATGAAGAATATATTTGGTGAAGTTAGCAGACTGGGCTAATGAAAGAATCTATGGGCTTAAAAAACAACAACAAAAAAGGATCTCTGAGCTTTATGATATCCCAACAGAAGCCTCTCAAGCTTAAATGTAAAGAGAACAAAGCCTAGGGGAAAAATAAAACAAAAAAAAAAAAAACACAGATTATCCAAGGACCATAGGACAAGTACAAAAGTTTTAACATGCTTGGAATAGGAATACCAGAAAGAGAAGTTAAAAGAAGCAGAAGAAATATTTAAAACAATAATCATTTGGAATTTCCCCCAAATTATTTTCAGGTGCCAATCCCAGACACAGGAAGCTTAGAGAACACCAAGAATGATAAATGCCCTCCAGATAAACAAACAAGAACAAAAAACTACACATAGGCATATCATTTTAAAACTACAGAAAAATTGAAGATAAAGAAAAAGATCCTGAAAGAAGGCAGAGGGTACAAACACCTTACCTATAAAGAGCAAAGATAAGAATCACATCTGCCTTCTTTACAGAAACCACACCAGCAAGAAGAGAGAAGAGTGAAATATTTAAAATGCTGAAAAAAAACACCAACCTGGGTTTCTGTACCCTGAAAAACTAGCCTTCAAATGTGAAGGAGAAACAGATAAAAATTCTCAGACAGATAAAAACTGAATAGATGACTTTCATATTTTATTCAAAATATGAAATGAATACTTAAAACTCAATAATAAGGAAACAATTGAGTTAAAAAATGGGTCAAGACCTGAATAGAAATGTTACCAAAGATATACAGATGACAAAATAAATGAAGAAAAGATGCTCCATAGCACATGTCATTGGGGGAATGCAAATTAAGACAACAATGAGATCCACTACCCATAGAATAGAATAGAAGTTTAGAGCAACAGTGAAACTCATATTATTGCTGGTGGAAAGGCAAAATGATAGTCACTTTACTTTCTTTTAACTAGTGATTTAAAAAAATTTATTAGTATATTCATTGTACAGAGGGATTCATTGGGACAATTCCTAATAAGCTTATATTGTGCATTGATTAGATTATCCCCTACCACCTTTCCCCTCAGCCCCCTCCCTGCTCCACTTCAAGCAATTGCAAGATGTTTCATTATTACATTTCATATAGGTATATCCATCAACCATATTCCCTCACCTACATCTCCTTTGATACATCCACTTTAGAAGGCAGTTTGGCAGTTTCTTACAGAACTGAACATACTCTTATCACAGGACCCTGCACTCACACTCTTTGATATTTACCCAAATGAGTTGCAAATTATGTCCACACAACAGCCTGCAGAAGGATTTTATAGCAGCTTTACTGGTAATTTTCAAAACTTGGAAGAAGCCGAGATGTTCTTTAGTAGATAAAAATTCATAAACTGTGGTACATCCAGACAATGGAATATTATTTGGCATTAAAAAATAAGTTATAAAGCCATGAAAAGACATAGAGGAAGTTTAAATGCTTATCAGTAAGTGAAAGAATGCAATGTGAAAAGTCTATATATTATACAATTCTAACTAGATGACATTCTGGAAAAAGCAAAAGTGTGGAGACAGGGAGGATCAGTGGTTGCCAAGGATTTGGCAGGGGGTAGAGTTGAAAAAAGCAGAACACAGGACTTTTAGGACAATGAAAATATTCTGTATTGAGGCAGGCAAGACTTAGAGAAAGTTTGGGACTCTTAGAATATAGATGACTTACTATTGTATTTCAGGTTGAACATTCTTCTCTTTCTCTGAGCCTTTTTTTTTTTTTTTAATGTATGTCTTCTTTTGAAGAAAGCTTTGTATGACCTTTTACTCACATTTGCTTTCCCTTCTAGAATTTTTTTTATTTTTATTTTTAAATGTTTTATTATTCATATGTGCATACAATGCTTGGGTCATTTCTCCCTCTTGCCCCCACCCCCTCCCTTACCACTCCCCACCCCCTCCCTTACCACTCCCCACCCCTTTGATACCTGGCAGAAACTATTTTGCCCTTATCTCTAATTTTGTTGAAGAGAGCGTATAAGCAATAGTAGGAAGGAACAAGGATTTTTGCTAGTTGAGATAAGGATAGCTATACAGGAAGTTGACTCACATTAATTTCCTGTACATGTGTGTTACCTTCTAGGTTAATTCTTTTTGATCTAACCTTTTCTTTAGTTCCTGGTCCCCTTCTCCTATTGGCCTCAGTTGCTTTTAAGGTATCTGCTTTAGTTTCTCTGCGTTGAGGGCAACAAATGCTAGCTAAGTTTTTAGGTTTCTTACCTATCCTCATATCTCCCTTGTGTGCTCTCGCTTTTATCTTGTGATCAAAGTTCGATCCCCTTGTTGTGTTTGCCCTTGATCTAGTGTCTGGATATGAGGGAGAACATACAATTTTTGGTCTTTTGGGCCTTCTTTTCAGCTGCAAATGTGTGTTGGTTATTCACATCCTGGCATAGAGACAATTCAAACCACCATCACCTAGCCCAGGGTACCACCCATGCTCTTCTCCTCTCATCGATTTTTGGTGGTTGGAAATCACAAGGTTCTTCCCTTTCCGTAGGTTAGCTGTAAGTTTTAAAAGCACCTGGAAAAGAGAAAGATGCTCTCTCTGCTTCCAGCTTCCAACTGGTCCCACCATGCCCCTTTAGTAATTCTCCCCCGCTAACTTTAATAAATTCCATTACACCCACATGTTCTGCTTAGATTCTTCCATGCCAAAGTGCTAGGACCAAGATCTTCTGGATAGAGACATCTTTGCTGTTAACAATGTGACATTGTAATGATAGGCACATGTCATTATACATTCATTAAAACCCATATAATGTGCTACACCAAGAGAGAGCTCTGTTGCAGTTATGGACTTTGGGTAATAATGATGTGTCAATGTAGGTTCATACTGCAACAAATGTACCACTCTGTAGGGATACTGATAATGGGGAGACAATGCATTTGTTGGGGAGAGGGCATATAGGGAAACTCTGAACCTTCCTCTCATTGTTGCTGTGAACCTAAAACTGCTCTGCATTCCCCTCCCATTTCTTAAAACATTATTTATTTTCATAAACTTAAAAATCTTTCTCTGCCCCTTTGAGACATAAGTAAACTTGCTATTTATTTATTTATCTATTTATTTATTTAGAAGTCTCTTGCTAGTGTTACAATCAAGGAATGTCTTTCTCAGGGATCTAGGAGCCAATTCTTTGAAATGTAAACATCAAAGAAGATGGAGCCCTTTTCTGGACATTTCTGGGGTAAGATAGTGGCCTGACTTTGGTGGGTACCTGGCTTCAACTTGTAAACTACCTCCTGTCAGAGCTATGAGAAGTTTGTTCTTCCTTTGTACAAAGCCAATTAACTAATAGATGGCTACCTTAATTGCCTGGCAAATTTAGGATGAACAAAGTATGACAAATGATCCTGTCAGGTTGTCTTACTTGTGGACTAGTTACTGTATATCTGGAGAACGTAACTGTGATGTGCTTGGCTATGTAATCTGTTCAGTTATGTGGGGGGGTGGGTGAGATTTCTTCCTGTCTTTGCATCTCTTAGTGAATTGCCTGTGATGAGCTTCACATTCTGTTTAATGCTTATTCAAAAATAAAATGTTTTCTTTTTCTACTACCTTTGTTGAATGTTTTTCTCTGAGCCAGAAGCAGATTTTTGTTTTTAATTATGTTTCCTCACCATAAATCCCTTTTAATCCTGAAAATCTTGGGAAAATATTCATTTCATGTTAAATTTTCTCATAGTTCTTGCTTCTTGTTAACCCTGAGACATTCCCTCCCATTAGTAATATAAAACTGTTAAGTTCTGCCAGTTGAAAGCCTGGGTGCCACACTTCTTTGATTGGGGGGAAAGGGGCCCATCCTCTTGAGAACTGGGTAGAATTTAGCTTATCTCTTTGTTCCTCTGACTAACAGAATCCCAAGATATTGCACATATTCTTTATTAATATCCACTACTGAAAATCCTTAGTGTTTCATATAATTCAAATATTCTGTCTTTATTTCTAACCATAAAACAAATTTCCCCAAGTCTCACCAATCTGTGAAACAAATGAGACCATATTTTAAAAAAGTAACTTAAGTGTCCATGACTTCTACATCTCATTCCCAATACAGCACAATTAGTCTCCTGAAGGATTCAGCTAACATTTGAGGAAGGCATCAATTGCAGAACAGTAGAACGGATCTCAGCTATGAGGCAAAGGCATCCTGTCAGAGCTGGGCCTGAGGTCAGTGTTGACTGAGAATCAAAGGTGAAGCTAACAAAAGATCTAGACTGCCTAGGCTAAGGACTGAGGCAAGACCAAGTCTGTAGGAAGGGCTGTTCTAGACACTGGGACTAATTCATTCTTATCTGCTATAAGCTAGTCAGTACTCCAGATGCTGGTAATTCAGCAGAGAAGCAAATGATCTAGGAAGGTCCCTGGTCTCATGGAGCACACTGTGTAGTAGGGAAGACAGAGAAGAAAATAGACAAGAACATTTTAGATCACGGTCACTGCTTTGAATCAAATATGCAGGGAAACTGGCAAGATGACCCAACAGAGAAAGGCACCCAGAGCTCACATACTGCTCCAAAAAGAAGAAACAAAACAAAAAATACTAGCCACCACTCTGTTGAAGAAATGCTCAACCCCAAAGACTCCCCATTCTGGGAAAGATAGAGTAAAAAAAGAGAGATTCTACAGGTGCCATTGACCTACTGCCATAGGTGTTCTTGTGCTGCTAGAACCAGAACACACCTGATAGTTCTGCACCAAGTCCATGATTTCATGATGCAGCCAACCACCTGTCTGCAATGGACTGAGCCAAGAAAAGCCTTTCCAAGTCCAAGAAGAAGTCATTTCTAACTAGCACTCAGATTTCTTTAGAGTTCTGAATGATCAAGTGCAAAGAATTCCCACCCCGACCTGTGCTACAAATCATGCCCAATGGCCAAAGGAACATTCTTGTAAAATCAGATCACTGACCTGTTTCAGTGCAATGCTTTATTGTGTGAGGTATCTTTGAAGACCATGGCCTTGTTTTACTTTTGAGAGCCTTATAAAGAGGAAGGGGAGAGCCAGGGACCTTGAACTAGTCTTCAGGATGCTGTGTCCTGATTCCATTCTGACACAGCATTAGACCCTGGAGTCCAGCACTTGACCTGCATGGGCCTCTTTCCTTCATCTATGAAATGAGGGGTTGGACAACATGATCTCTGAAGTTGTGTCCAGTCCATAGAGTCTATGAGTGATAGCAGATTCTTTTGTGATTGTATAATGAGAATTCATTTTAGATTTTTTTTTTAGCTACTGTTTTGCCTTGTGCAAACCTTAGGTGATATTAACTGTGTAGTATCATTATGCATTATTTTCAGAAAAGGGTGGGGGGAAGTCCTTTATATTCATGCTGAACTTTGTTTCTCCAAGAAACTGTGTCAGTAATGGTATGCTCCAGTTTAACAACCTGAACACAGAATGTCTATAAGTTGACTCCACTGTTCTTCCTTCCTTCCTTCCTGCCTTCCTTCCTTCCTTCCTTTCCTTATTTATTTGGTAGACTGGGATTTGAATTTACTGCCTGTTCTTGCTATGGAGGTACTCTACCACTTCAGCCATAAACCTAGACCTTTTTGCTTTAGTTATTTTTCAGCTAGGGTCTTGCATTTTTGCCCAGGACCAGCCTCCAGCCATGATTTTCCCAATCTGTGTTTGGATGGCTTAAATTACAGATGTGTAGCATCACACCTGGCCTCTTTATCTTTTAACATTAAGAGCCTTTGGTTCAGAGGGGCAGTAAAAGCCCTATTTTCCCTTTTCCCCAAAGTCTTTGGTAGCTATGAAATGTGTACTAAACAGGGAAACCTGTTTAATTCTAGGTATAGGAGAAAAAGAATGAGAACCTTGAATTAACTGCATTCAGGAAATAGGAAATCTTGTTGGCTACAGGAATAGCAAATGCTTTGAATCATGCACTATGTCAATAAGCTATATCTGCTAAATTAGGAATAAAAAGTCCTGCATCCCCCACGAGCTTGTCCTATAAACCTAACTGATGGTGATGGGAGATACAGAAAAAAACAACAGACAGAAGACCAAACATTCATAAAGCTGGGGCCAGGTAAACTGGGCACTTGGATGGAGACACATCCACCTTCAGTGAGTTTATTATATACCGTGGCAAAACAAGATGGAGAGGCAGTTCTTCAGGGAGGGGGCATGACATTGGAATTCTTGGGAACAGGAGGAACCTGTGAGTTCTTCTCTCTGAATGTAAACATCTTAGGAAAAAACAGCTGTACGGCATCTCGCCCTCTTTTGCAGCTGAGGCTGTGCCAACTCAAGTGTGCAATTTATTGGGCATAACTATGCTTGCTCCCTTCTGCTGTTTGGGGCTGTGCCAAACTCAAACCCACAGTTTGATACATCGGTGCTTATGTAGTCTGCACTCCACAAAAAAGAACTTGACTTGTTTTAAAAATGAAAGGAACATCATTGGCTGATTAAAAAGTTGGAAGGAGAAATGACACATGGATAACATAGGGCCTCATCAGTCATGTAAGATGTTGTGATTACATTGAAGTTGATGAGGACTTTAAATAGGAGAGGGTTACAGTCTCTGATTTATGTTTTTAAATGATCTCTACCAGAAGTGGGAACACTGTAGCCCTCATCCATATCCAAGTGAGGGTTGATGGTGTTTTGGATTTGGAAAAAAATGGTGAAAGTAGACATGGACAGATTTTTAGTTTACTTTGGAAGAATAGCTGATAGATTGCTGATGCTTATATGTTAAGAATGAGGAAAAGGAAAAATAAAAAAGAATCCAACATTTTGTTGAATGAGAAAATAGATGAATCTTCACTTTTGCTTTTTACTTGAGGATCTCCCCCTGTAATTATTCTTCTGAAAATGACGTATTTGCTGTACTCTATCATAATCTCTTTTCAACCACTACAACAGTGTTTTTCTTTCTCTCCTTCAGATTTTATTGTATACTGTTCTTGATCAGAAGCCCCCTGACCAAACCTATTATTTATTTTGAGAATTTGGAACTCCTTTACTGACCTTGAGTCTAATCTTCATTCCTCCTGGGCTCAGGGTAAGACCAAATTCCCCCATTATTATTTACACATCCCAGAGTGACTTTTCTAAGATGGAAGTGTGATGTAAATTATACCCCCTGGTTAAACTTGTTTAATGATGCCAAAGCTTTCAGGCTGACATTCATATCCACAGCTTAGACCCAGAGTCCCTCTGAAATTTACTCCCATCCTTCTTTCCAAGGATCCTTTGTAAATGATCCTTCTTTTGCTATCTCCTTTCTCCCAATCCCCAAACATTCTCATGACTCAAGGACAGCAAAATATTATAGGGCCTAAGAATGCAGGAATTTGTACTTTAAACATGTTATTCACTTAGCCTAGAATGTTCTTTTGCACTTAATATCCACCTAAAGTGTCTCAAGATACATTTTCTCTAGAAAACTTTCTATGAAACTTCAGTTTAAATTAATGACCTTCTTTCTGTGTCTTCACTTCACTATGGGTACAGAACTTATACCCTTTATCACTCTCTATGTTATTAGATTTACTTCAGTCTTCCCCATTATATCAGAATCCATTTTAAAAAGAATAATTCCATATTTAATTAGTGTTTTATTTTCCACACCTAGCATAAGATGGGTTCTCCATAAGTGTTGATCAATTGACTACTTATCAATAAATAGATAATTCTATTAGAAAGCAGGCTACTGTACATACCATCTATGAAGTTGCCATTAATTTTTAAAGCTTGCCTTCATTTTCTTAAGACCAAATCTTTAACTAAAAGAAGAGAAATGCTAAGCATGTCCTTAGAGACATCAACTTAGAACACAAAAATTCATTCTAGAGTTTTTCTGTTGTTATCATTTATTCAGACATGAGTTCAGAGTGGGCAGTAGGTATAGGCAATTTAATGAGTCCAAGAACACATATCAAATCCCAGATACTGAGTCCAGAAAGACAAACCACCCCATGGGACACTCTGTAGGAGCCAGGCATAGCATCAAGTCCATCACCAAAAGAGTTGCAAACTAGGACAGCCCATGTTTTCCTTTTACTGTTTCCATGGTATAATATACTATGTACTACCCAAGTCTTTCATTCTCTTAGGGAAAATGTTATTTCTTTATAACATTCTATCCCTGTATAAATTGTAAAACTCTATCCCTGCATAAATATGACATTGTTCCTCTTTCCAATTCTCTTGACTTTTCTCACTTCCTATCTTAGGCAATGTCTCACTTCCCAAGTAGGAATGATTTCTCCTCAGAAGCTAAGTTCCTCAAGGCCTTCTGTCTTCTTAAGCAGAAAAAAATACTCGCACATAATTGGTGAGTTTTTTAAATGAGAAGACAAACACTGTACATTAGAATAATTACCTCAGTGGCCAAATTTCCTGGAACTCAAGCTGAGGGCGGTTAGGGAAATGTGAACATGATTTGCCCTTTGGCTCCTGGGTTCCTGTGGAATTGTTTTCCTCTGTTTCTTCAACATCCCAGTTCCAGTCTGCCCTAGGGGTTACAGAATGAATTACTCTGACCTCCCAAAACCTTTGCCATCATACATTGTGCCAGACTATGCAATCCTTTTTGAAAGATCAAGGAGTTTTGACTTTGGCTTTAAATCACTAGCTTGAATTAAAGGAAAATGTATTTCACAATTGCTAAATTTCAGGGATTAAAATTGATAAGGTGTGCAAGAAGTTTGTTCCACTTTTTCTGTCCTTCCTCAGTTTATCCAGAAAAAAAAACACGCACGTTTCCTTTAATCCTGACAAGAACAAATTATCAGCTGCAAAAATTATTGATGTCACCCTCCCTTTTGGAAGAAAAATAGGCTTTTATTTTGATAATAATAGTATCAAATATCAATCTTAGTGGAATCTGATGACAGTTTCAGTTAATACAGGACATCAAGAAGCATTTGCCTGACTTTTATGGGAGCTCATTTTCATACATTGATCTTTGTACTTTTCTAGCAAATATTTGTGCTCAGAAGAAGCCGTATTTTACCTCTAGCACTGCTTCAGCTTTCAGTTTTGAAATGGAACCATTCCTTGAGTAAATGCTCTTTCTCTCATCTGTAATTCAGAATTTCTATCCCTGGAGAGGTGCTCAGCATCCTGAAGACATATATGTAATTACTGGGAAGTAGAGCATCCTTGAAGGAGAATGGCAGTCCCTGGGTATCAGAACTGTGCCATATGTGACTGCATCACACACCCAGGGCTGGGGTTGGATCACCAGGTAGCAGGAGACATGATCACTTCCCTTGACCCTTCTGCTGTAATCTGTCCAGCATTGCAGATTAAATCTAACCTGAACATTCTGCATATGATCTAGCACATAAATCCAAGATAATTACAGGAGCCACATTCACCTCATGTAATCCAGGAAGGAATAACATAAAGGATTAATATTAAACATTTATGTTATGATTACAAAATATAAATGATTCTGCTCAAGTGGGTCTTTCCTTTTTTTTCCCCTAGATTTGAAGCTCCTTGAGGCCAACAGTTTTATCTCTTCACAGTTTAGCACACAGATAGTAAGAAATGTTTATTCTTTCAAATAAGCCCAGCTGCCAATATAAACACTAGAAGCCTCAATGCCTCCCACCTTACCCTAGCATACCCCTACTCAAAACTCTATCCCTCCTCTCAAGGTAGCTGAGAAGCTTCTTTGCTTTTTTCTGTACCTGCTTGGGCACCTGCAAAGATTTCCTTCTACTGAGGGTTATCTTGTGGCTCTCTTGTCCAAGTTACTAAATGTGCTTGTGCATCTGATAAAAAACAAGAGTGAGGTTGGTGGGCATGTGCTGTGAATTCAAGCCAAGAAAGGGATTTAGCAACCCCAGAGCAAACTCCTAAAACTACATGAATGTTTTGCACGCTCCTGTGTTCCAATATCTAGAATCTTGGTGATGATTCAGACATTAGCCTGCTTTCAGCAAAGCGCAAAGGAAAAATAATTGCATAACTTACAAATTCTGCAGACTACACCTAGGAGGCCTTGGTGTAGCAAAAGCTTATCAACTGCCTAGTATGTGCCAAGCTGTTGTTAGAATTTTTTGCTCTAGCTAAATTTTTTTTAAAGCTGAATGTTTTAGAATTTCTAGCTGCCAAGCATTTGACAGAAAAGTCTTTTTAAAGTAAAATTGGATTGCCACTGGTGACAAGTTGCCCTAAAGCAAGACTTGTTTTCTGGAGAGATTTCATTCGGATAGAAGATTTGGCGAGGAAGGAGGCACCGCTGCTCAGCCCCATCCTAACAGTAGACATGCTGTGGTTAGGCTGCTGTAGGGGCCCCAGGCTATAGGAGCCCTGGAGCTATCTACTTGCTGCAAAGCACCAAGAGTTTCTTGAAACACAGAAACGCAGAATGTTGATAACACAATGGAGCTGGGGTGGCCAGAGAAGGGCCTGCAGTAGAGACCTTCCCTTCCTCTCTGCTTGTTCTAATTTCAGCATCCAGATTCTCCTTTCCCCACTTCAAAGCACAACCTCTCTTCACCAAAGGGCTTTGGTAAGCAGCCATGAGGAAAGACCCCACACATATTTATAAGTGGGTGAGATCCAGGAGAAGCCAAAAGTTTGCTTCTTCAAATACACCCTCAAGAAAAACATAGAGTAATGATGATTTATGGTGTTCTAGAAAAATGCAAACATATTTTAGCTTAAATTTTTGAGCTCAAATATTGAGTTTTGTATTTTAGCTCAAAAATGCTAAGTATGTAAGCATTGGTAATCAGCTAGATTTAACCACTCCTCAATGTATATAGACTTCAAAGCATCATATTGTACACAATAAATACATTCCACATTATCTGTCAAATTAAAAGCATAATAAAAACAAACATACAATACTTCTCCTCCTACTTCTGGCCCTCCCTCATGGTCCACATTCAACTCTAATAACAGAATCAGCCACAGCAGATTCATGAGGACCAACATGAGGGGAACTGTTTTGTCCAATCTTCAATTGAAGAATGGAGCTTTTCTGATGTTGGTCTGCTCCATGGAGCGTTCTGAATATACAGCAAACCTCTCAAGTGCTGTTTACACATTTGTGTCTTCACTTGACTTAATTAGGCAGCAGTACAGAGTTGTGGCTCCAACTGCAGAATCTGTTTCTGGAAGCACCTCACCAAGCAATTGCAAAAAATAACTAGCTATGTCCTGACAACTTTGTGGGCACCTGTAGGAGAAACAAAATCCTGGCGCAAAACCAGAGGCAATTTTTATATCCGTATTGTTGCTGCTGAATTCTCTCAGCAAATGAGAGAATTGAGTCTGACCAAGACCCTGCACTCCAGGGCTGTAGGCCTGGAGATTAAGCTGCTAAAAGGAAAAGATAAGAAAGGAGAATACATTAAAAAAATACAAGAACTCAGAAGACTCAACATCTTAACAGTCCTGGCTAGGCAAGTGTGATACACCATCAAAACTACAGAATAAACACCCAAACTTGACAGGCCATAAAAAGGAAGTTAGAAAGGAAGACCTCAGGGTTCTGAAAGACAGCTGGGACTAGATGTGTGTCCACTAACAAGTATCTTTCTTTCCAGAAACACTTTTGTATATTATCTTTGAATAAGAACTTTTATTTATAATCCTTTCTAAGTATACCAAATGTGTTGTTTTCATGATCAAACAATTTTTAATCATAATTCAGCTATCTAAACCAGCAGTTTGAAAACTACTCCTGCACGGATCCAAATAGTAAACATTTTAGACTTTACTGTCTCAGCTTCAACCACTCACCTTTGCTGTCATAGCACAAAATCAGCCCTAGCAATAGGTAAACAAATGTGCATGGCTGTATTCCAATAAAACTTTACTTACACAAACAGTTGATAAACTGTAATCAGAACTCAGGAGACCAAGGCAAAGGACTGCAAGTTTGAGAACAGCGTGGGCTATGTAGTGAAACTCTTAAAAGAAAAGGAAGTTTTTAATATATTTTAATTTCCCCAATGTTCAGATCTGTCAAAACTTCTCAACCTTTTCTTCATAAAAGCATACTTTTCATAGGTTCCAAACTTGCAGATTTTAGATCTCTTTACTCTTCCCACAGACGCCACTTTCTTTGAGTTCTGTTTTGCAGTAAGTATCAAATCTTGGTAAAAGGTGAGGGGAATGAGCAGGAAAGTTGGAGTTTAAGAGTCTCCCTGCATCCCAAATCTAGTTGCAGAAGTAGGGGGTTGAGCTCATCTGACTAGCCTTGTCCTCAGACTTCCCAGGAAAAAAGACCAACTACAACCACAGGGGAGCTGTTCCCACATGGAATGATCTTATTTTATGAAGCAAGTGAACCTAAGCAGCATAAGAAGTCAACTTGTCAACAGTAAGTGTTGACAGTTGATAGTCCATAGATGAGGCCCTCTTCAGAAATTGCTATCCGTAGAAGGGAGTGGTCTTAATATTCCACCCTCTCTATGGCTGCGATTCACATCTCATGACTAATGGATGCAGACCCCAGGCTTCAGTTGAGGACAGCTCTGAACAGGAATCATAACGTAGCAATGGCTTCCCCAACTCCAAAATTCTCCACGGGTCATGGGAGGCCTTTGTTGTGATTGTGCTACAGCTCAGCTTGTCCATCTGTCCAGCCCTGCTCCCAGCCAGCCCACTTCAATGGTTATTGTGCCTAAGAGTACTCACCAATAAACCTCTTTAACAAACTGTTATGAGTATTATGTTTGATTTGTACTAAGCATATTTGAAAATTATATAAAAATGTAACATACTGTAAAACCTATATGAAAATAATATTGTGTGCACTTGGAAGCCCTATGATGTCAACACATACCATATGATGCCGCCCAATATGCAAATCAGCCAACCCTGAGCTGCTGCTGATATCCAAATGAACCAACCCTAAGCTGGTGCCAATATGCAAATGAAGCAGCCCTAAGGTGGCTCCAATAAACCATTCCTCTATGAATACTTAAACTCCACTCGCCACAAGACCATCGCCACTTTCTCCTGATCGACAACGTGCATCACATCAGTTGAGAGCAGACCCAGATGAGGTGGACCCGGACTCTCTGCAGGGCCCGTCAGATTCCCTGGGCATCCTGGAGGTGTAGCAAGACTGAGAACTAGCCAGGACCGGTCGCCGATAGACTAAGATCATGTTGCAAGGTGAGCACAGCTTGGGGAAAGCTGAGGCTCTATTGGGTGTTAGGATGTAACTCCCTGCAATAAAGTGTGTGTATGAGCAACTTTAGTTCTGGCCTAAGTTAATTTATTTAGCGCCTGACTGACGGTCAACTTTACACTGTCACCTGCTTGCGACAGTTGGCATAGTTGGCAGAATAGTTTAGAAACAGGGAGGTCCTATCAAATTAAAAATAAATTGGCTATATTTCTATCCCTCAAAGAAGGATTAGAAAACCCACCACTGACCCTTGTAAAAGAATCTAGACATACTTTTGCGATTAGCCTCTGCCAACTACCTCCATTGTGCTATAACAACAACAAAGGCAAACCAGCCACATTTTGCCTTACAAGACCCTTGTTTCTGGCAAAGACCGGGTACCTGGTGCTGGCACTGGAGGGACTTGGCTACCATAACACCTACGAAGGCAAGCCAGTTGCATAATGCCACTTTCTGGCCTATGCACTTGGCGAAGACCAGGTAGCAGGCACTGGTTTTGGAGGCAAAAACCAAAGTATGAAAGATTTGGAAACACAGTCAGGTCCATCCACCTATGAAAGCAAGCCAGGCACATGTAGTCATACATGACCTATGTGCCTGGTGAAGACCGGGTAACAGGTTGGAGGACGGTAGTGGGGCCACAAGGGTATGAGGGGGTGGTGTTCCAAAAGACTTTATAGGTACATGGACGACCTCCTGGCAAAACAAATTCATAAGATAAGTTCTTCTTCAGCATTCGGTTGGTATTGCAGAAAGAAGCTGATTAAAACCTTATCATACTGCAGCCAGGATCATGCCCTAAATGCCATAGTGCCTCAGTGGTGGATCAAACTAAAATCTAAATGTGGAAAGGTACCTGAAAGTGTGGAATTAGAGCTAGGGTCCCCCTGGAAATTGTTAGAGAAAGAGGTTCAAACTAATTCAAACATGGATATGAAAAGGGGACAAATATTCAGATTCCCCTATCTAACCCACATACTGTGAACCCCATTATTGCTTGAGCAGACAAATCAGAGGTACCAGCTATATTATGCAAAATTATAGGTGATATTGATGTAGATAGATGCAAGGGCAAGCAGCTAGCTACTAAGATTGTTCAATCCAGCAATAACCCATTCTTGCAAGATACTGAAAAATCCCAACAGTCCTTCCCATGTACTACTAGGAGAATGACATATACACCTTCCAAGGGTGTGCGTAGAGATGAACAGGAAAGCATAGAAGATAAAGAAGGATTAGAAGGACATAAACTTGAAAATACTATCTTAGAACATAGAGCTCTTACTAGACCAGAAATTCAACAATATAGACAAGAATGTGCACAAAAAAGAGAAAAGGATGTTACTTACCTTGAGCAAGTCTGGTCTTCAGGGGCAGAGTCACTCAAACTCTCACATAATGAAATGAAACAGCTTTCAGGGATAATTGAAAATGCCCACATATATGAGAGATTACTGGCAGCCATGGAAGCATGCCGTAAGGCAGTCATGTCTCTCTTTAGGTGGTTGTCAGAAGCATGGTGTGTAACCATAAGAGACTTAGACTTTTCTGCCCTTGAGGTGGACATCTCATGGAAAAACCTGGATGTTGCTATCATGCTAGCCAGGAAATTAGGAATTTTATATAAGATATATCATAATGAATACCTGACACTGCTGGTGGCACCACTACAACCAGAAATGAAAAAGATAATTATTAATGGGGCTCCAGCCCACATGAGACTCTCTTTAACCACTTCCCTGGCACATGCACAAACTCTTCAGTACGTAGTTGAAGACTTTCCTTAAGGAAGTCAGGAATTTGGAAATCTCTAAGGTAGTCTCCCTCACTGCTTCCACTAAGGCTCCTACTAAGACCCCTACTAAGGGCAAGCATTGGCCTTTAACCACAGCTGGCATCCTTTCAGGCCTCTACCCCACCAAAACCACTAAAATGGTGTGGAAGATGTGACAGCCTATGGCATAATTGTAAGTGCTGGGCAAAAAATGGGAAAACATCTCCCATCCTGTTCTGGTGTTGTGGGGGGGCAGGAAGTTCCAATATGATGAGGAACTCACAGTTGGGCCCAAACAAAAACAGACAGTGGAGACTCCCAAACATAAGACCATTTGGGAATACCAAATTCAGGTCTCCACCAAACTCAAACAGGCCCAACAGGCTATGGGGACATCCTCAGACAACAGGCGCTACATACAATTATAAATGCATGTCCAGGGGACAACACATGTGCTAACCTTCTTGGTTGATACAGGGAGCCAAATAACTATTATATCTTCCACACTGCAGAAACCCACAGGCATTAGTATAGATATCCAAAGGGTAAATGGTATGACAAGGGCTCTCAGGGAAACCATTGAAATCTTATTGTATGATAACCCCCCTATCCCAGTCTTAGCAGCTTTTATGCCAGCCCTATGGACATTTTATGAATGGACGCTATTCCACTTTTGTTTCCTTTATGGATACCTTACAAACGACAAGAATATTGAAATAGCAGGAGTAGCATTATCTTCTGTTTCTATACCGCTGGTAAAATTGCCCCCATCCCACCTTCTTTCACCAAACAATGCCCTATAAAAGGTGGTCACGATGATATTACCTTGTGTGTCCAGAGATTACTTGATGAGGACGTTATTGAAAGGTCACAATCCTTTAACTATAACAGTCCAGTATGGCCAGTAAAGAAACCGAATGGAACTTATAGATTCACAGTTGATTAAAGGAAAATTAATGAGTTAACAGCCCAAACGCCAGGTAACCTACCAGAAGTTGCCGAGTTATTTAATAAACTACAGGCTGGGGCATATACATGGTTCTCAACTATTGACCTCTCGGACAGGTTTTCGTTATCCCACTAGATGAGGAATCGAGAGAGCTTACCACGTTCATGTGGGATAATAAATAATATCAATTTAAATGAATCCCACAAGGATATAAGAATAGCCCTATCATTGCTCATGTAACATTGCAGTGATCTATTGACCAATGTAAACTGCATCCCAAAAATTAGTATTTTAATATGTGGATGATATAATTATAGCTGGTAATGAGGCTAAGGAGGTTGAACTATCATTAAATGCACTGGTAGAGATTCTAACCAAAAATGGCTGGACTATTAATCCTGATAAAATCCAAAAACCTGCCCAACAGGTTAAATTCTTAGGTATTATCTGGACATCGACTGGTCCTAAGGTTCCAGAGCCAGTAATAAACAAAATTGCTAACTTAAAAACACCAGAAAATAAGACTCAAATGCAAATTTGGATATTGGAGAATACATATCCAATATCTACAAATTATCCTACAACCTCTATATAAGGAATCTGGGAAGGCCTCAGACTTTGGGGCAAAAAACAAAAATTAGCCTTCCAAACTGCTACAAAATTTATCTCAGAATTTAGTCAACTATATGTTCTTGGTCCATCAGACACGGTAACTTTGGACATTTTATTTGTCAACAGGTATGTATCTGGCCAGTTTTTCCTAAACCACCAGGTGGCATTAACAGACCTGTGGCATTCTATTTTAAACGCTTCCCTTATTCTCAGGAAAAATATAGCTTATCTGAAAAACTGACATGGACCCTGTATGAAGCTCTGAGGACTATATGCCTAATACTGCAGGATCAATGCATTATCATCCGAAGCCCACTATCCCCCCTAGATTGGATCAATATGCCAGGTGAACAATTAGTGAGAACACCCACAGAACCAAAGGTTCTGAATTAGAAGTGGTATCTACAAGAGCAATTTAAAAACCACAGGGCATCAGCTAAGGGGCAGAAACCTGCATGGATCAAGGACATAGCTAATGTCCCAATCATTCTATGCCCTGTTACTATTGCCCCTCCCCGAAAGGTGTCACCTATTGGAAGTTGGGGGACAGCCCTCTGGTCGCCCACCCAAACAAGTGCTTGGTTCACCGATGGCTCATCAGCTGTTAAAGGAGGCAAGCTGCACTGGAAATCAGCAGCCTGGAGACCCTCGGATGGCCATATCCTGCAGGACCAAGGCACTGGTAAATCCACGCACATGCCGAAGTTCATGCAGCTAGATTAGCTACATGCCATTCCCTGAAGAATGGTCATAAAATTGTTTGCATCTATTCCAATTCTTGGTGCCTTTGCAATGGTATTGCCATTTGGTCTCCTAAATGGCAACAATTAGATTGGAAAATTAATGGTAAAGATACTTGGACAAGAGAAGATTGGATGGCCATAGCAGAGGCCTCCAAACACATTAAAATTTTATGTCACCCACGTGGATACTGACACATCCAAAACTGACCCTACCCATGCCCATAATGACAAAGCTGATAAATTGGCTGCATTAATGACTTTGAAACTGACAATTTCTAATAAGGCCCCATGGAAAGTAACCAATACTTCTGATACTAAGGTCACATTACAATGTGACTCTCATTGGCAAGTCTGCATTCCAATACCTAAAACTAAATTAGTGAATAAACACCCATAGTCTGTTAAGAACTGGGAGGATACTAAAGTTACATTACATTGTAAGCCCATGTGGCATTCTCCTAAACCTCCACCAAATTCTGACATCCCCCATAGTGAAATCCTATACCTACATAGAACACTAGGCCATGCAGGCACTCATGCCTTATTTTCTTGGGCAACCTTTAGGAATATACCAATAACTTGGCATCAATGTAAAGTAGCAATCTCCAAATGTCCTGATTGCCCACAAACAATTACCAGATTTAAATTTCACCCTCCCATCTCTTCTTATAAGCGAGATTCCTTTAATTACTTAAGTCAGATTGATTTTACTGGCCCATTAAAAACTCATAAGGATTACTATGCATGCGCTATTGTGGATATCTATATGGGTCTCCTCTTAGCAAAAGCACATAACACACCAAATCAAATAGTGACCATTTATACTCTTTGGTGTTGGATAGCTAGATATGGCATGCCCATAATTATTAAGTCAGATTAAGGTACTCATTTTACTGGTACAGCTATTTGGAAATGGGCTAGTACTACGGATATACAGTGGAATTATCACCTACCTTATAATCCCACAGCATCAAGGAACATTGAAAGACATAATGGATTACTCAAATTAAAACTGGCACACTTAAGTGACACACCAATTCACAAGGCATTAGAGATAGCATGCTTTGAACTTAATTCAAGATATAGACTATACAGAAGAAGCCCCCTTGAGGAAGCATTTCCAGACAAAGTACTGGACAATCCAAAGCAAACTACAACCAAACAGCCTATCTTACCTTACAAGATACTAAAGAAAGACCAGAACAAACTTCTTTCTCCACAGGAAATCATCTGCCACAACCAGGGCAACACCACCTGGACCACAAATGGTAAAGGTATCTTGAACCTTACCAAATTGGATCAGATAACCCCACGATGACATCTCATGTTGCCAACTGCAGAAGTTGAATTTCTTCACAAATTTGTCTTGTAAAGTTTGTCATTCTTTCCCTGTTCATAATTTTGATCCTTACAACTACAGTATCACACTACACCATCTGCCACACAAGAGACTGCAGTGGGAGCAGTACCAATGATACCAACAACAAAACCACAACCTTCATTTGCAAGAAATTCATCAACTATACCATTTGTCTTATGGACCAATTCTTGTAAATGTTGGGAACAATCTTAGCAGCCATTCATGACCTTGGTGAGTGCAAAATTTTTTTCACACAGATTGCTAGACTCTTTAAATTCTGCAAACAAACCCAAGCGTCTCGTCCAAAGACAACAACAATGGGGACTCCAACTATACTTATAATCTTGCTGACCACATCTACGACTGTCCACACAAATACTACTAACCACACAAATAGTATTATTTCAACTACCACCACCAGAGGAAGACCAGTTAACATCACCTTTGCGTATAATGATTGCAGAGAACACATCAATCCTATCAATGTGAGTACAATTATTGCATATTGGAAATCTTCAATTCCTGGACAAACACTTCACCTATGCCAAGAACTGCTTCTTTGCTCATTATGCCTTTTGTCACGCCCTCAATAACTCAGTCCAGACGAAAGCATGTGAAGAATACTAAAAGCCAAAGAACTCTTTAATATAGACACTAGATTACTCACATACTCAGAGGTACAACACCATGATGATGACCCTAGTGTTTGTGTACAATTGGACCTATGGAGAAATGTCACCACAGAGTCAGCAATTTATGTATGTTACATCCGAAGAATGCACATTGGCATGATGTTACATTCATCAATCGCGTTAAACTTCAAGAACACCAGTGACACCACAACCAAACTAATCCTCGAGAACACACCAACATTCTCTTGCCAAACAGCAGCTACTTTAACATTCTTGAACTTGTATTTATACCCATGGATTTATCAGGAATTGCAATTTGAAGGAAAATACAATGTAACAACAGAGATGTGTGAGGAAGAGGATTATGATGACTATGAGGATGACTACGAGGACGAGGACAAAGAGGAGGAGGTAGTAGAGGAAACCTCTTCACCTACTTCTGCTACTTCTTCTACTCCTACTTCTTCTCCTACTTCTACTACCTCTCCCCCTACTAATGATCCTATCCCTATAGATCTAAGAAAACCACTCTTTCAATTTCATACAATTAAACCACCATCCCGCCCTTATGGTGATATGTGCCGATTCAAGCACTTATATGGCCTATACCCAGAACTTAACAATACTAAGTATTCTATTATTTGTGTAGCAGATGTTCCCAATTTACCAGTCTATGGTGCCTTGTCCTATTGGAATACGTACAGGCATGATCACTGGATCAGGAATATGTCCTTTCCACCAGTACCTACTTGGCTAAAAATGTTACCATTAGGGATGAAACAATATAGACTCCCAATCATCCTCACTGATCCATTGCCACAATCTTGGGCTACTATTGATTCTGGACTTCCAAATAGAAACCTACCTGACCTTCCCTTTTTGAAAGGTCAATCTTATTTCTGTGCACTTATGAATATCCTCCAGCTGTATACTTCCACCAACAACTCATTGACCCATATTCCCTTTAATAACACCTACCTTAATGGTACTACACATGTAGAAGCCAGCGTGAACTTGCTTTTATTTGCTCCATTAATGTTACCTCCTCTGGCCATACAATTACCATTACCAATTCTTCTGCTTCAAATTGGACTGGTCTCCATAATAACTTGACCATTGCTTTCCAACAACTAGACTATGATGCTACCAATGTTACTGTAAACTGGGACAGTATAAAAAGGAAGGAACCCAAACTTTATTGGCTGATCAATGGCACTTATGAACCCAATATGGCCATCCCATGTAATATTCCAATATTTATCAATGACTCATGGCACATTATGGTACACATGAGTCCTAGATACTATCAACTAAAGAAACCATATTACTATTTTGGTATGTACAATACATTTCTCCCTAAACTAGAATATATGAATATATGGTTCAATATGAACAGGTCAATATTACCATGTATACCTGGACACCTCATGGTGCTAAATACAAACATATTGGTGATACCATGGACCATGGGGATTCAGATTGTTAGTTAGAAGTGATATCATTTCAAGGTACATATTTACCCTCCCAGGTCATTAGCCATACTTCTTTTCAGGAATTTCCTATCCCTCTTAATATATGTGCCAACTCTACCAATCCCCTTAAGTATAACTTTACCACTCTTATAAAGAATAGAGCCAATGGGATTGAATACCACTGGAATTGAACTGCAATTACTGGTTACATACCACCTATTTTGAAGACCGATGGCTTCATAACAACCCATTGCAAGGACATCACCAACAATATCAAACCTTTCTACAACATCTCAGAGGCATCCAACAGAACCATTCAATGGTGGCATACTGCTGGAATACAGTTTGGTGAGGGCATCCATATCCACACCCACAGTGGCACACCTTACAATTTCGACATACTACTACCAACCAATGAACAATGGGACATTGTGGACCTCACAGCACAGAAGCCATACTTTGATGAAAATCACAAGGATGGCTACTATCCCATGGATTGGGACCAAATATACATCTTTCCAGCCTCTTTTTGTAGATGTCATATCCATGACTTCTCAGATACACCATGTATTATGGACCAAGGAGGATTCAACGAAACGCATAGATTCCTTTCAGTCCATAACAGACCAGAAGTACTCTTTGCTCCTAAGATGAATGCATCCAAGATAGAGATATTTCATCTACCATTGGTACACCCTATCTTTTCCACTGGTGTTTGCATTCTACCCAACCCCAGAATTAAGGAAGTTACCATGACCCTTAATCTTCAAGAATTGGCACTGCCACCTTTCCTCTGCCCAAACATTAGGATTCTTACCTTTCCTTATGGAACTAGTGTTCATGCCAGGAAACTGCTACAACTAGCAGCTGGAGCAGCATTGTTCTTAGGTGTCGCTCTTGCATCTATCATCACCACATCTTGACAGCACCTCTCTATGTCACCAACGAGGATCTCAAAAGAGTGACAGTCAACCAGATGCAAGCCATACATGCTTTATCAGATGGACTTACTACTCTTAACCATATCATTCAGAATATGCATTTGGAAATGCTTGCTATTGAAAAATGCATTTGTAAGATGGAGCAGCATAACTTAGAAATGTTCCAGAAAATGTATGCTGAAACCATGAAAAATGCACATGCTATTCAGTGCCTTCATGCTGAGCAAACCCTAGATACTGTGATGAATGACCTTTGTACCCTATTCATCACTGGTCAAGGTCATGAAACACCAGCATTCAAGACCATCATGGACAATAGATATCACTCTGAATGCTCTAGTGGTATCTGCACTATACATCTCCTGCAAATTTTCCTGGACAATGCTAAGACAGCTTATTTTACTACCATCATCCCAAGGAAGTTGGGTGATACCTATGTAACTTGACATACCCAACTCCTTTACATCAATGACACCAAGGCCTTCTAAACATCAATGACACCAAGGCCTTCTATTACCCACGTGACAGAATGATACCAATCACTCAAGGACTCTATGTTTTGACTGAGTCATTGAAACATGAACTTAATGAATTGGAACTTATCCCAATGAGATTGGCTGACACCATACAAACTTTAGGCCACAACAACTTTGTAGTATGTTCAGCAGAAAACATGACTGTTGAAGCTTTCTTTAAAAATTGGAATTTTTTTGCCTGGGGACTCATAGGCTTTAATTCCACTAAAATAAGCCTAAACAATAGATGTCATCTAATTCATGGCACATACAAACTAAATGTCACCTTTACTCATATGTCAAACAGGTACTACAATACAACTTCTTATTCTAGACAAGTTTAGGACAAAATTTGCTATGAAGCACGAAATTACTTTTCAGTATCTGGGCACATCACTCCAGACATCATATGCAGAGACCTGCTTGCAGCAGAACAAGCTGAAGAACAATTGAACATACTGGATCAATACATCCAAGAAAATGCACAAGTCTTCCAGTCTATGCATACACAGATTCAGAAGCAGTTTAAACACATGGACACCAAACTGGAAACCCTACAGAAAATAGTACATATTGTGGAAATGGATACCTTTGTGTTAGCTTATTCCAAATACAAACCCATGCACTGTGGAATACGCAACACTTTTATGAAACTTGTATGCTTGAATGTGACTTGTATTTGGCATTTTAATCTTTGGCATTGGCTTCAAGATCTGTGGCACCATACAATTTTGTTACTAGTGTTAATAATTGCCATTAAACTCCTACTTGCATATTGCAGGTCCAGAGAGAAGAAAGTATCAAAGAAAACCATGTAGAAGATTCATACAACAGATCATGGCCTCTCGTTTCCACTACCTTCAGACTAGGAAATTCAATAATAGATGTGATTGGAACCCAGAACTTCTTGGTGAAAATGTCTTCAAGGATATCTTCTTCTACACTATTAGACACCAACAAATTTACCCTGATGCCCTCTATGTGATACATTGCCTTTTAGGCCTATATAGACCTATCTCTGTCATTTCTGCACTGCTAGATTCTCCATCTATACAGGTATAAATAGGACTGACCCAGACCATTATAACATCCTGGAGACACTTACTATGCCATGATCTGGGCATACACCACCAAGCAAAACACAATTTTATTACGGTGTGTACATTACTAGCCTGTTTGGCAGCTTTGACTGTCAATAACAGAGTTCATTTGTACCCTACCTTCTTTTCTTTCCTTTTGCACACCACAGCCGAACATGTACTAAGAATGATTGATTCTAATAACTCTTATTAGTTCTACCATTCTCTTACAATCGTGAAACAAAAAGATTTAAGTTGTGCTGTGAATGTGGTTGTTCTGATACGAATATTTATTTTGAGATGTGTATTTTCTGGATAACCTTTGACTCTCCTTCACTCCACCAGTGAACTGGGTGGTTTGAAGAGTCAGGGAGTGGATTGTTATGAGTATTATGTTTGATTGGCATTAAGCATATTGAAAATTATATAAAAATGTAATGTACTGTAAAACCTATATAAAAATAATATTGTATGCACTTGGAAGCCCTATGATGTAAACACATACCATATGGTGCCTGATATGCAAATCAGCCAACCCTAAGCTGGTGCCGATATGCAAATGAAGCAACCCTAAGCTGGCTCCCATAAACCGTTCCTCTATGAATACTTAAACTCCACTTACCACGAGACCATCGCCACTTTATCCCAATCGACAACACACATCATGTCAGTCAAGAGCAGACCCAGACGAGGTGGACCTGGACTCTCTGCGGGATGCCCCTCAGATTCCCTGGGCATCCTGGAGGCATATCGAGGCTGAGAACTAGCCTGGGCCAGTTTGGAGCCAGCCGCCAACAGACTAAGATCACATCACAAGGTGAGCACAGCTTGGGGAAGGCTGAGGCGCTATTGGGTGTTAGGTTATAACTCCCTGCAATAAAGTGTGTGTATGAGCAACTTAGTTCTTGACTAAGTATTTAGTGCCTGACTGACGGTCAACTTTACACCATTGCCTGCTTGCGACACAAACAATTCCAGCTCTGAGACATTCTCCCAGCAAACCCACCACCAATCATGTATATGAGGATTCATCTGGCACTCTTTATACAGGTAATGAGGGGATAATAACAATCCTACTTCATAGAAGGATTATTATTAAGAGTCAACAAGTTAAGTCAGTGAAAGAGTTGTACAAACTATAAAATGTTACAGAAATTTAACCTTATAATGATGTTAATAGGATTGTAATAATAATAATAATATACTATTACGTCTCTCTCCTGAGAAGTAGTCATCAAAGACAGGCTAGAGTCATGCCATGCTTATCTACAACAAAGGAATTTCAAAAACACTGTGGACCAATGTTCAGAACCTGGTCTCTAGAAGCAAACAAACCTTTATCTCTATCTTTTACTAAGCATTTGCTAGTAAACACAAGACCCTAGTAATTGTAGACTATGTCATAATGCCTTTTCTCTGTTTAACATTTTATTTTATAATAAATGAAAGAGCCAATTCAAATTCAATTAACTATAGATTTTAATCATAGATCACTTCTAGGTATATGCTATGAGGAAAATCTGTGTGAAAGAAATTGGTTAGGGTATTTCTAAAACTTGTTCACACATGGAATCTGACTCCTGAGGCACTTCAGACCCAGACATCTATACTTCTGTGCACCATAGCATCCAGGGCAAAACCAGAGAACATGTAGTGCAGCACATCCTAAAAGGATCCATGGAGAGCTAATGCCACAGGTGCTGGCCTTAGTTCTACAAGGCTAACGTACTTTTAACTCCTAATTTGGAGATGATGCTAAACAAATCTGATATACCATCCCTCTCACCTCACCAGCCTCACAACCATTTGGTTCATAGGGATTAATTTTCTTCTGGATCCTTGACAGACATTCTGCAAGTTGTTCCACATTGTTGATGTTTATGCCCAGCAGACATGACTGCTTGCTGGCTGGAACATTGTAAGGTTCTGTCATTTCTCAGGTGCAGTATGATATCAGACCACAAAAAAAGCCTTAGGAGAAACAAAATAGAATAACTTCTTAAAACTCTGTTTCCTGACAAAATAGGATAACTATACCTACCTCACATGAATGCTGTAAGGTCAAAATAAAATAATCCACTGTGATTAATTAGCAGTGTCTGCATATGATAACATTTAATAAGTGATATTTACTATTACTGTTATCACAATTCTTAGTTAACCTTGGTATTCATAAATACCATGTATTGCTGAATGAAGATTAGTAGTTGAAAAACAATCACCTAATGACTGATTTAATCTCTTACCCATCTAAAAATTTAAAAAATGATAATAATTGAAGAATTTAAACCATTTACTCAGATTTCTTTGTCCATAAAAAATATTATGCTTTCCCCCTGGGTTGTTGCTTTAAAACATATTACTTATGCCATACCAAATTTAATCATTTCAAGTGCTTCTTTTTAAGACAAATTTTGCTTTTTTCCTCAGCAAAAGTTTTTAAAGGAGCACTCTTTACCACCCTAGCCATCCGCAAAGGAAAACTTTCTCTACATTGGGATTTCATCATGGCTCTTCCCCATTTTAGTGTAGTGGGGATGAAAGTGATCAATTATTTCATATTTCTGGGGAAGGGCATGTGTCATAATTCTTGGTGGTTCCATGGTTTGCCACTCACTGCACTATAATCCTATAGAGGAACAAGAGCTCAGATGTAAGTGTTTCAACTGGATGAGAAAGAAAGGTGGCAAGAAAGCTCCTCTGTAAACATTCTAGATTAAAATCTCCCCAAAACAGAAGTCCATGGCAGAAGATTGACAGGTTTAACATTTGGGGTGGAATGCCTACTCAGTGTCCAGGAGTACAGAGGATGCTGCAAAAGGAGGAAAAGAAACCTATCCTGCTATGTAGAGCTTAGAAGGGCCTTTGAAGTGTCATTGGGAGAAACAACCCAAAAGTCTTCTCAGAATGTAAGTACCCTTTCCAAAGAAAAGAGCTAAAGTCCTAAGGACTCTAAAGACCTATCATAAAACATAAAGAGGGAGGTAGGTAAGCCATGGTTCAACTGGGAGAGGTTGAGGACAGATACACATGGAGAACTCCTGCTTACTCCATGAACAGCTGCAGAGCAAGCTTTGTCTCACTCCCTTGTTGGAGTGAGCTTTCTCTCACTCCTGGTTATTACTGAACCTAACTGGGGTTACAGGGTAGACTAGAGATGCTGAAAGAACAAAGGATAGACAGACAGACAGACAGACAAAGAGTTGGGGCCAAGTGTGTTGGGCACTTGGGTGGAGATGCACAATCTTCATTGCTTCTTTTCTCTATTATTCTCCTCATTTACTCTGCTTCTTTTCTCTATTATTCTCTTCATATACTCTGCTTCTATTCTCTCTCATTATTCTTTAAGGCCTTACTGCTTTACAATTCTTTAAAACCTTGCTTCTAAAGTCTTTCCTTAAAATCTTGCTTTTAAAGTCTTTTTTTCTGTTCTTCAAAGTCTCTTTTCTTAAGACTTGCTCTGTCCCATGTTTTCTCTTAGCTGTTCTTTAGCATAATCTCTTAAAGTCTTTGCCCCCAGACCTGCACTGTCCCATGTTCTCTCTAGCTTTTCCTTAGATTAGCTTTTCTAAAGCCTATGTATAAAGTTCTCAGTGCAGACTTGTACTGTCCCATGTTCTCCCTTTAGCTTTCTTAAAGTCTCAGCTCTCAGACTTGCTGGCAATTCCCCTTTAGCAATTCTTTTCCCTTCAGAAATTCTTTTCCCTTCAACAATTCTTTTCCCTTCTAAAGCCTCCTATATCAAAAAGTCAAAAGCCCAAAAGCCAAAAGCAAAAGCCTCAGGCAAAAAGCCCAAAGCAAAAGCCCCCAAAGCAAAAAGCCTCATGTTTTCCTTCAGTGAGTCTTTTATAGCCAGTGGTAAATAGGGTGGAGCAGTGGTTCTTGGGAAGGGGCATGACATTGTAACAGGAGAAACCTGTGTTCCTGCTTCTCTGAATGTAAACAACTTAGGAGAAGCAGCTGTTCTGCATTTTCCTCTTTTGTGGCCAGGGCTGTGCCAATCCAATCTCAGCCTACAGATAAACATCTTAGGAAAAACAGTCGGGTTGCATCTCATCTTGGTATGTCCAGTTCTCATAGGTGTCTCATAATCTGCTCTCCACACAGGTGTAACCTCTGCTCAGCTTGCCAAGCATTGCCATCCAGAGTATTAGGAAATTGCTATGAATTGAATGTGTCTCCCACAAAAAGTATCCAACAGTGTGGGGAGATGTGGTCTAAAGGGAAATGTTTAGGTCATGCAGTATCCATTCTCATGAATGGAATAATGCCAGTTATAAAAGAGATGAGGATACCCATTTAAGCTCTTGCTGTCTTGTGCTCTCCTGCTTCTTCCTAAGGGATGGTGCAGCTGTAAGGCCCTCAGCAGGTATGAACCCCTTGATCTTGGAATTCTTAGCTTCCAGAACTGTAAGAAATAAATGCCTTCTTTTTATTATCCAGCCTCAGGTATTCTGTAATAACAGCACAAAAAAGACTTTGACAGAAAGAGTCTAGATGTTTTCAGAAAAGTCATATGTATTTATGCATGAATAGATGCATGTATGTATGTGAGCATGTGTCTGTATGTGTTTATGTATATGTGTGTTGACATTGAATCCAAGGAATATTTAACAACTACATAGGCTAGATAAAAAATTATCTAGGGCCTGATCTAATCTATAAGTCACTAGTTTGTGAATTTAAGATTTTCATTCTTTGAGACTCCTTAAAACTTAAAAAGTATGCATGCAAAATATAAATTTTAAAAAGGAAGAAAAATGCCCACAAACAATTGACATTATAGTTAGATATGTTGCCTGTTACTTTATGACCATAAAGACATGGGAATACTTATACTATTGTAAAGTTTATTAAATGTCATATCAGATACACTTTGAGGATGAAAGGAGGATTCTGTAAGCAGGAAAGATGTGGGTCACATAACTTCTGTTTATATTCGCTGGCCAGAACTCAGTCCTGTGGCACACCTAAATGCAGAGGAGACTGGAAAGTGTTGATGGTTGTAGGGATTAAAATAGAGACCTTTTAAGGGCAGCAGAGAAACTTTCATCCACATTTGCTACCATGAGCCTCACTGTCTTGCTAATTCTTTTCTGGGAGCCCCAAATCATGTCTTGCCTTTCCTTGGGATGTGTCCTTCTGGCCACTACTTGTCTGTTCCATATTCCTTCAGTGTGCTTTTGAGGCTTCCAACAGAACTTCCAACAGGTACTAGGGGTACCTAGTAGTAGTAATCAGGGCTTTCTTCTTGTCCCCTCAAGCCTGATGCTGTTTGCTGCACAACTTGAAACATGTGTTTGATTTTTAACTTTTTGACCCATCTGCTACCCTCTCTGATTCAGAGGTCCTAAGATAAATCTAAATTTCAGGTTCCTCATCCTTCTAAATTTTCAGTTATTAGACAAAGTTCACCATGACTAATTCTCATTCCCTAAAGTTCAATTCTTTTCTAAGAAGCACCTTGCTCTCTTACATGAATACATTTTTCTAGAAAACACACACTACCTACTAATCCTCAAGAGGAATAAAACATGTTTGTATCCCATTAATGTGTTCAACTATGACTCAAATTTGGAATCCTTTCTGCAGTTAAATAAAAAGTTTCTGTAAATTATTAGTGAAAATATAATTGTTTCTAAATGTTGCTGGACACATTTTCATAAACAAAATATTTTTAATCGTTTAATTAAGGTTTCCTTCCTACCTCTAGGCTCTCTAAAGAACACAGCAATTTATAGGTATATTTTCTATCAAAAAATTATTGGATGACCTAAAAATCAAGCCAGAGCCACACTTCACTGAGTACATGTTTATAAGAAACAGCAACAGTGCTCAATATGGTGGAGAGCTGAGGGACACAGAGAGCCTGAGTTCTATGATTTTAGAAAAATACTTCAGAGCTGTGCTAGCATGGATTGGGTAACTCTGATTATTTTGCCAGCTAAATTACCACCAATACATAGGGTGCATATAAGGTTCAATGACTGACACTGAAAATAGCTTTTTATTATACATAACAGCCTGGGAAATCCCAGTGGGGCTGGGACCAGCACAGCTGCTTGTTTGCCCACTGGAAAGCTATTTTTCCCTTTTTCTTCTCCCTTCTCTCCCAATTGTAAAAAGCAAAGACTCAATGCAGAGAACTACAGAACAAATTAAGCAAGAATCTGTGACATCCTGGACCTTCCATATTACACAACAGAGAACTTTAGATTCCTGCTTACGTGGCCCTGCCAGAACAGACATAACTCCACCGGTGAATTTGCAACCCTACCAGGTAAGCGAGGCACATCACCTGTCCTGGAGGGAACAACATAATCCAACAAGGTAGATGTAGATGGCACCCTCCAAGACAAAACTGGTGGCCATAAATGGAGGGAACAATTTACCTCTGCCTGGCAGGGATGGGGCAGAACACTGAGATGACTTAGCCTAAGTGGTGGTGGAACAACACAGCTACCATTTGGTAGAATAACAACATATTTGACTACCTTGGAGAAACTGGTAGTAGACTGGAAAGTGGTCAATCAAAAAGCTCAATTTCAACTTGCCCTGGGGGACCGAAGGGACTGGCAACTGCTCACAAATTAGCTCCTGGCAATACCACTTCAAAGAATCCACCTGCACCAGATGGCCCATCCCAGCAAGGAAAGCCTGGGTTCAAATACCCTGAGCTGACTTTCCCCCAAAGCTGTTCAATAGACAAGGGCAACATCCATTGCCACACAGCCCAGCATACCAACCTTAAGAAGGGATGGAGACACTGAGAAAGTTCCTGTCAAAAGTGTCAGCACCTTTGATTTCTGCATTTGAAATTAGAGGAAAAAGTCCAGACCTTTCAGTGAACTGATTGTTTTCTTTTTTATTTAGTATTTTTCAATTGTTATTAATATTTTTATCTTTATTTTTACTTTCTTCATTTTTTTCCTTTTTTAACAGTCTATTGTTATTTATCTCTCTTTCATTCTGTCCACATATTAATTTGCATAGTCCTCTCTTGCTCCACTTTCTTTTCTCTCCCCCAATTTTTTCTTCTTTTTTCTTCTATTCTCTCCTCCTTTCTTCTTTCCTTCTCCCCCTACCTCCTCCACACTCACCACTCACTGAATACTCTACTATGCCAGCTTAACACATTACCCTCATCCTTCCTATCCCCCTGTAATCCCTGATAATAGCACCTTTCACCCCAATGACTGAACTACACCTTTACACACATTAGGGCCCCATTACTCTACAGCTCCCACATCTCACACCTCTTTTGTCCCTTGACCCAGCCCCTCTTCTAGCACCATCTTTTCAATTACCCAAGTACTGATCTCTATCCAAACAACTGTTATATCCCCAGTACCCACTGTTGATAGACAATATTGCCAAGGGTTTTCTTATATATTATGTAAGTAACTGGTTTAGCATTGAATTTTTGAATTTGTTACTGCCTACTTATACCTCCAGATTAGAGAACAGAAATATTACAACAACCTAGCTAACAACTAAGTTAGTCAGAGAATAGAAATTCAGAAAAGGGAAAGAAAACAGGTGATTAAAATCTCCAACTAACTAATCAACAGAACTTGAGCAAAGAACAAAATAGAAACATGGGGAGAAAAAGAAGGCAGGGAATAAAACACCTCAAAAGACTAAGAATAGCATAATAGATTTGATGGAAAGTAAAGGGGATGAGTCCTTAGTTGCTGACCACAAAAAGAATGATGATAAGAATAGTCAATGAGCTTGAAGAGGAGCTTAAAGAAAATATGCAAAAACAACTCAATGAATAACAAGGAAATATAGATAAAAACCAAAAAGACACAGAAACAACCAAATGAACTCAGAGAGGATTTCAACAAATTCCAAAATGAAACTAAGGAGATTATAAAAAAGAAGAGGTATGTGAAATAAAGAAGACCACACAAGATATGAAAGAGGTGTGTAAAAAAGATATGAAAAGTCTCAGGAAAAAAAATCAAACAGAAATTCTGAAAATAAAAAGTCCCTTAAATCAACTAAAAAATACAGTTGAAAACCATTCCCATAGACTGGAACAAATGGAAGATAGAATTTCAGGGCTCAAAGACAAAATATGTATAAAAAACCAGAAGTATCCTTAGGCAAAAGACTCAAGAGCTGCAAAATGAACATGCAAGAACTCTGCAACTCCATGAAAAGACCAAACCACCAAATTATTGGCATTGAAGAAGGAAAATAGGACTGAGCCAAAGGTATACATAATGTATTCAACAAAATAATAACAGATAATTTCCCAAATCTCAAGAAAGAGATGCCCATTCAGGTACATGAAGCTCCAGGACACCAAACAGACATAACCAAAATAAAACCTCTCCACAACATATTATAATTAAAACAATTAGCACAAAGAACAAGGAAAGAATATTGAAGGCACTAAGAGAAAACAACTTCAGCTCTAGGACACTCGACTCAGCAAAGCTATCATTCAAAATTGAAGGAGGAATAAAAACTTCCATGATAAATAGAAACTAAAACAATACATGACAACTACAGAAGATTCTGAAAGGAATCCCACACACAAAAGATGAAAACAAACATAGCCATGAAAGGACGCGAATTATTATAACTCAAGAGAAGATCAGAGAGTAATACAGAATTAGGCACAAACACACAAACCCTTACCCAACAAAAATAACTAAATGGCAAGAATTATCACATACCTCACAATATTAACACTGAATGTTAATGGACTAAACTCCCCCATCAAAAGACACCAATTGGCAAACTGGATTAAGAAGGAAGACCCAGAGAGATTCCAAGATGGTGGCTAGAGGGAGGAAGCAGAAAGCATGCTTCCTAAAGTAAATTCTTGGAGAGACGCTGGAGATACACCTTACAGGCAAAACAAATGAGAAGAGGCAAAACTTTGACTCCTCCACACCCCCAGCCCACCCAAGCTTCCCCACTTTATGTTAAATGGAGAAAACAGGAGGACTACCACACTGCCAGATGCCAGCACCTAGACCACTTGGGAAGATGCAGACCACAAGGTGAGTTAAGTGGGATGTGGTACTCACACAGACAACCCTGGGCCAGATCAGCATAGCCCCCTGGACAGACTGACCACTACCCAGGGAAAAAAGAAAAAAACACTGAATAATAAGCAATAACAAGAAAAAAGACACTTAGCAAAGAGGACAGGGTGCCCTGAACTCTGAAGGTTGGGAGGGGCAATCACTCATGGAACTGTAAATAAACAATCTGGGTAGAGAAGGCAGGAGCAGTAGCACAGGCCCAGAAACCAAGAGCAGGAAAGCTTGTAAAAGTGGTGGTGGGAGGAAAACTCCACAGGAGATGGGGGAAGGCCCACTTCTCACATGAGCTGTAAATAAACATGCCAACCTGAGAAAGCTGGTGCAGTGTCACATCCCCCAGTGTGCTTGGAAAGGGGAAAGCTTATAGCAGTGGTGGATGCACCCAGGAGAACTCTGAAAAACAAAGCTTGCAGGGCTAGGTGAGTGTTAAGCTCATTCCTGAGATGTGCATAAATAAAGCCATCAACAACAGCAGGATGACAGCAGCAGGAAGATGAGCCACAACCTCAGATAGCCATTCACAGAACTGTCTCAAGACTCTTTTTTTTTCTGCTTCCTTTGATGAGACAACTGAACTACACCAGCATGCTGAAAAACTTACTGAAATTGTATTGCATTTGAACTTGGGACACTTTATGGTGTTTTTTTTTGTTTTGTTTTGTTTTCACTGGTTTGATTTGGTTTTTTTTCCCCTTTGAAGAGACAACGACAGAACTAATTTTGAGACACCATCTCAATATTGGAGGCTGAGGGACTAACACCAAAATTATTAAAAATGAACTTTATTGCATTTGAACTTGGAGATTTTTTTACTTTTTTTTATTTTTAATTTTATTTATTATTATATTTTTTTCTCAATCCCCTCTGTCTCCATAATGCCTTTCAGCTTACTGTTGACTAGTACACTATCTCTCCCTGTTTATATCTTTGAAACTTTTTTATTTGTTTCTTTGTTTTGTTTTTTAACTTGTTTGTTTATTTCTTTTTCCCTCTTTCTTTAACTTCTTTGCTTTCCCTCTCCTCTCACCCTTCCATTATAAATATCACCATTATTGTTATTACAACCTAGAAAATACTTAATTGCACAGAGTACAGGGACAATAACAACACCAAGGGCAATGACAGGAAGACAGAAAAAAACAGGGAAACCAGTTTCCCCACAGCAAAAAATTAGTACAGAAAACAAAGGGAAATGAAGAAAACAGATACTCAGATCCAGACTCCAACAAAATGAAGATAAATTATGCCAAAGAACCCAATGAAGCCCACAAGAATAATCTAAAAGAAGAAATACTACAGGTAATCAATGAGAATTTTATAGAGATGATACTGGATATGGTCAACCAAAATGTACAGGAGACACTCAAGAAATTCAAAGACAACAAAAATAGAGAATTTGAAAAAGCACAGGAAGAAATAAAAGAAACCACAGAAGCACTGCATAAACAACAAAGTGAAACAAAGAACATGAATAATAAAGAGATAAATGAACTCAGGATGAAATTAGAAAACATTAAAGATGAAGTGACTCAGGATAAGGAAAAGCTCAGAAAAAAGAATGAAAGAGAATTGAAAACCAAAATGGAAAGCCAACCCAGCAGAATAGAACAAAGAGAAGACAGAATCTCAGAACTTGAAGGTGAAATGGTAATTAAAGGAAAAACTGAAGAACTATTAGTTAAACAACTCAAGACCTGTGAAAAGAAAATGCAAGAACTCACTGACTCCATCAAAAGACCAAACCTGAGAATCATGGGCATTGAAGAAGGAGAATAGGTGCAAGCAAAGGGAATGAGTCATATATCAACAAAATAATAACAGATAATTTTCCAAATCTAGAGAAGTCTATTCCCATACAGATGCAAGAGGCCTCCAGAACACCTAACAGACCAGACCAAATAGATCTACCCCATGGCATATTATCATTAAAACAACAAATACAAAAAACTGAGAGAGAATATTGAAGGCTATACGAGAGAAAAAACAAATAACATACAAAGGTAAACCCATCAAAATCACAGCAGACTTCTCAACAGAAACATTAAAAGCAAGAACAGCTTGGGGTGAGATCTTCCGGGCACTGAATGAAAATAACTTCAAACCTAGGATACTCTACCCAGCAAAACTATCATTCAAAATAGATAGAGCAATAAAAGTCTTCTATGATAAGCAGAAACTAAAATAATATGTGAACACAAAGCCACCACTACAAAAGATTCTTCAAGGGATTCTGCACACAGAAAGTGAAACCCAACTTAACCATGAAAGGGCAGGCAGCACCAAACTACAGGAAAAGAAAAAGCAAGAAACTAGAGACAACCTCAACTTAGATATACACAATCAAACCTTCAAACAACTAAGACAATTAAATGACAGGAATCACCACATACCTATCAGTACTAACACTTAATGGACTTAATTCCCCCATCAAAAGGCACCGTTTGATGAACTGGATTAAAAACGAAGATCCAATAATTTTTTGCTTACAGGAGACCCATCTCACTGACAGAAATAAGCATAGACTTAGGATGAAAGGCTGGAAGAAATTTACCAAGCCAATAGCCCCCGAAAACAGGCAGGAATAGCAAGACTTATCTCAGACAAAGTAGACTTCAATCCTACATTGATCAAATGAGATAAAGAAAGACATTCCATACTAATAAAAGGGGAAATAGACCAAAAGGAAATAACAATTATCAACCTATATGCACCCAATGTCAGCACCCAATTTCATCAACATACCCTGAAGGACCTAAAAGCATATATTAACTCCAACACAGTGGTTGTGGGAGACTTTAACACCCCATTATCATTAATAGATAAGTCATCCAAACAAAAAATTAATAAACAAATCCAAGATCTAAAATATACAATAAATTAAATGGGCCTACTTCATGTCTACAGAACATTTCATCCACCTTCTACACAATGTACATTCTTCTCAGCAGCCCACAGAACCTTCTCCAAAAAGATCATATCTTAGGGCACAAAGCAAGCCTCAGCAAATATAAGAAATAGAAATTATACCATGCATACTATCTAATCACAATGCAGTAAAAATAGAACTCAACAACAAAAGTAAAGACAAAAAACTTGCAAACAGCTGGAAACTAAATAACTCATTACTTAATGAACAATGGGTCATTGATGAAATAAAAGAGGAAATTAAAAAGTTCCTGGAAGTCAATGAAAATGAAAACACAACCTACCAGAACCTATGGGACACAGCAAAGGCAGTCCTGAGAGGAAAGTTTATAGCCATGAGTGCATATATTAAAAGTCTGAAAGATCCCAAATCAATGACCTCATGATACAACTCAAACTCCTAGAAAAACAAGAATAAGCAAATCCCAAAACATATAGAAGGAGAGAAGTAATAAAAATAAGAGCTGAAATCAATGAAATAGAAACCAAAAAAACCATACAAAGAATTAATGAAACAAAAGGTTGGTTTTGAAAAAATAAACAAGATTGACAGACCCCTGGCGAACTTGACTAAAATGAGGAGAGAAAAAACCCAACTTAGTACAATCAGGAATGCTAAAGGGGAGATAACAAACACCATAGAAGTCCAGGAAATCATCAGAGACTACTTGGAGAATCTATATTCAAATAAATTCAAAAATCTTAAAGAAATCGACAGATTTCTAGATAAATACGATCTTCCAAAACTGAACCAAGAGGAAATTAATCACCTGAATAGTTCAACAACACAAAATGAAATTGAAGCAGCAATCAAGAGTCTCCCCAAAAAGAAAAGTCCAGGACCTAATGGATTCTCTGCTTAATTCTATCAGACCTTTAAAGAAGAATTGATACCAATCCTCCTTAAACTGTTCCACGAAATAGAAAGGGAAGGAAAACTTCCTAACACATTTTATGAAGCCAGTATTACACTTATCCCAAAACCAGGCAAAGACACCTCCAAAAAGGAGAACTATAGGCCAATCTCCTTAATGTACATTGATGCTAAAATCCTCAATAAAATAATGGCAAACCGAATTCAACAATACATTCAAAGATCATTCACCATGACCAAGTTGGCTTCATCCAGGAATGCAGGAGTGGTTCAACATATGATAATCGATAAACATAATAAACCACAATAACAGAAGCAAAGACAAAAACCACTTGATCATGTCAATAGATGCAGAAAAAGCCTTTGATAAGATCCAACACCATTTCATGACAAAAGCTCTAAGAAAACTAGGAATAGAAGGAAAGTATCTCAACATTATAAAAGCTATGTATGACAAACCTACAGCCAGCATTATACTCAATGGAGAAAAACTGAAACCATTCCCTCTAAAATCAGGAACCAGACAAGGATGCCCACTATCTCCACTCCTACTCAACATAGCACTGGAATTCCTAGCCAGAGCAATTAGACAAGTAGAAGGAATAAAAGGAATACAAATAGGTAAAGAAATTGTCAAAATATCCCTGTTTGCAGACGACATGATCCTATACCTTAAAGACCCAAAAAATTCTACTCAGAAGCTTCTAGACATCATCAATAACTACAGCAAGGTAGCAGGATATGAAATCAACATAGAAAAACCATTAGCATTTCTATACACTAATAATGAGCAAACTGAAAAAGAATGTGTGAAAACAATTCCATTTACAATAGCCTCAAAAAAAATCAAATACCTAGGTGTAAACCTAACAAAAGATGTGAATGACCTCTATAAGGAAAACTATAAACTTCTCAAGAAAGAGATTGAGGAAGACAATAGATCGTGGAGAGATCTCCCATGCCAATGGATTGGTAGAATCAATATAATAAAAATGTGTATACTCCCAAAAGTAATCCACATGTTTAATGCAATTCCCATCAAAATTCCAATGACATTCATTAAAGAGATTGAAAAATCTACTTTTACATTTATATGGAAACACAAGAGGCCACGAATAGCCAAGGCAATACTCAGTCAAAAGAACAATGCAGGAGGTATCACAATACCTGACTTCAAACTATATTACAAAGCAATAACAATACAAACAGCATGGTACTGGCACTAAAACAGACATGAAGACCAGTGGCAGAGAATAGAGGACCCAAATATGAAGCCACACAACTATAACCAACTTGTCTTTGACAAAGGCACTAAAAATATATGATGGAGAAATAGCAGCCTCTTCAACAAAAACTGCTGGGAAAACTGGTTAGCGGTCTACAAAAAACTGAAACTAGATCCATGTATATCACCCTATACCAATATTAACTCAAAATAAATCAAGGACTTAATATCAGACCACAAACTCTAAAGTTGATACAGGAAAGAGTAGGAAATACTCTGGAGTTAGTAGGTATAGGTAAGAACTTTCTCAACAGAACCCCAGCAGCACAGCAACTAGAGATAGCTTAGATAAATGAGACATCATAAAACTAAAAAGCTTCTGTTCATCAAAAGAAATGGTCTCTAAACTGAAGAGACCACCCACAGTGGGAGAAAATATTTGCCAGCTACACATCAGACAAAGGACTGATAACCAGAATATACAGGGAACTTAAAAAACTAAATTCTCCCAAAATTAATGAAGAAATAAAGAAATGGGCAAGTGAACTAAACAGAACTTTCTCAAAGGAAGAAATTCAAATGGCAAAAAAACACATGAAAAAATGCTCACCATCTCTAGCAATAAGGGAAATATAAATTAAAACCACATTAAGATTCTACCTCATCCCTGTTAGAATAGCCATCATTAGCAACACCACACTACAACAGATGTTGGCGAGGATGCAGGGAGAAAGGAACCCTCTTACACTGTTGGTGGGAATGTAAACTAGTACAACCACTCTGGAAAAAAATTTGGAGGCTACTTTAAAAGTTAAACATTGATCTACCATTTGATCCAGCAATACCACTCTTGGGGATATACCCAAAAGAATGTGACACAGATTACTCCAGAGGCACCTACAAACCCATGTTTATTGCAGTACTATTCACAATAGCCAAGTTATGGAAACAGCCTAGATGCCCCACTACTGATGAATGGTTTAAGAAAATGTGGTATTTATACACAATGGAATTTTATGCAGCCATGAAGAAGAATGAAATGTTATCATATTCAGGTAAATGGATGGAATTGGAGAACATCATTCTGAGTGAGGTTAGCCTGGCCCAAAAGACCAAAAATCATATGTTCTCCCTCATATGGGGCCATTATTAGATCAGGGGAAAACACAAGTGGATTGGACTTTGATCTCATGGTAAAGCAAAAGCACACAAGGGAGGTATGAGGATAGGTAAGACACCTCAAAAACTAGCTAGCATTTATTGCCCTCAACGCAGAGAAACTAAAGCAGATATTTTAAAGCAACTGAGGCCAATAGGAGAAGGGGATCAGGAACTAGAGAAAAGGTTAGATCAAGAAGAATTAACCTAGAAGGTAACACACATGTACAGGAAAGCAATGCAAGTCAACTCCTTGTATAGCTATCCTTATCTCAACTAGCAAAAACCCTTGTTCCTTCCTATTATTGCTTATACTCTCTCTTCAACAAAATTAGAGATAAGGACAAAATAGTTTCTGCTGGGTAGCAGTGAGGGGGTGGAGGGGAGAGGGAGGGAGCAGGGGATTTAAGGGAGGGTGTGGGAGGAAGTGCGGAGAAATGACCCAAACATTGTATGCACATATGAATAAAATAAATAAATAAATAAATAAATAAATAAATAAAAAGGAAGACCCAAAAATCTGTTGTTTACAAGAAATCCACCTTACTGACAGAAATAAACACTGCCTTAGAATGAAAGGGTGGAAGAAGATTTACCAAGCTAATGGCCCCCAGTAATAGGCAGGAATTGCAATACTTATATCAGATAAAGTAGACTTCAAACCTAAATTGGTCAGATGAAACAAGGAAGGTCACTTCATACTAATAAAAGGAGAAATACAGCAAGAGAAAATAACAATCATTAACTTATTTGCACCCAAGTCAGTGCACCCAAGTTCACTAAACATACACTACCAGACTTATAAACACACACAGTGGTGGTGGGAGACTTAGGTACTCCTCTATTACAGATAGATTGGTAATTTAGGCAAAAAATGAATAAATCTAGAATTGAAAGACACAGTAGATCCAATGGACCTGAAAGATGTCTACAGAGTATTCTATTCTTCTCAGCAGCCCATGGAACCTTCTTCAAAATAGACCATATTTTAGGTCACAAAGCAAGTCCTGACAAATATAAGAAAACTGAAACAACCTTCTGCATACTGTCTCACCAGAATGCAATAAAACTAGAATTCAACAACAAAAGAAACAGCAGAAAATATTCAAGAAGAGGCTGAACATGAGTGGGTCATTGAAGAAGTAAGGGAAGAAATCATAAACTTCCTATAACTTAATGAGAATGAAAGCACAACCAATTAGAACTTTTGGGACACAGTAAAGGATGACCTAAGGGGAAACTTGATAGCCATGAGTTCATACATTAAAAGCACAGAAAAATATCAAGTAAATGATCTAATGTTGTAAGTAAATGATCTAATGATCAAACTCCTAGAAAAACAAGAAAAAGCTAAACCCAAAACTAGCAGAAAGGGCAAAAAAAATAATAAGGACTGAAATCACAAAATAGAAACCAAAATAACCATACAAATAATCAACAAAACAAAAAGCTGGTTCTTTGAAAAGATAAACAAGATTGACAAACCTCTGGCAAATCTGACTAAAATGAGGAAAGAAAAGATACAAATTAATAAAATTTGGTATAAAAAGGGGAGATAACAACAAACACCTAGGAAATCCAAGGAATCTTAAGGGACTCTTTGAAAACTACATTCAAATAAATTTGAAAATCTAGAGGAAATGAACAAATTTCTAGACACATATGACCATCTAAAATTGAACCAAGAGGACATTAATCACCTAAACAGATCTATAACAAGCAATGAGATCAAAGCAGTAATAGTCTCCCATGAAAGAAAAGTCCAGGACTTGATAGATTCACTGCTGAATTCTACCATACCTTTAAAGAAGAACTAATACCAACATTCCTCAAACTTTTTCACAAAATAGAAAAGGAAGTAAAACTGCCAAACTCATTCTATGAAGCCAGTATCATACGCATCACTAAACTAGAGAAGGGCACAACAACAAAAAAAAAGAGGGGGAGAATTACAGGCCAATCTCTTTAATGAACATAGATACAAAAATCCTCAATAAAATAATGGCAAACTGAGCTCAGCAGCCTATCATAAAGATCATACAGCATTATCAAGTCAGTTTCATCCCAGGGACGCTGGAATGTTTCAACATAGGCAGATCATTAAATGTAATACAGCATATTAACAGAAGCAAAGACAAAAACCACATAATCATCTGAATAGATGCAAAAAAAGACTTTGATAAAATTCAACATCCTTTCATGATAAAAGCTCTGATGAAACTAGGAACAGAAGAAATGTACCTCAATACAATAAAGGATATATATATGACAAGCTGATAGCCAACATCATACTGAAAATATTCCTTCTAAAGTCAGGAATGAGACGAGGGCGTACACACTCTCCTCTAATCCAAAATAGTCTTGGAATTCCTTGCCAGAGCACTAAGACAGGGAGAAGAAATAAAAGGAAAACAAAATGGAAAGGAAGTAGTCAAACTTTCCCTATTTTCAGACGATATGATCTTATACCTAAAACATCCGAAAAACACCTTGACACCATAAACAGTTTCAGCAAAGTTTCAGGAAACAAAATCAATCTACAAAATTCAGTAGCCTTTCTATATCAACAATGATCAGATTGAGAACGAATATAGGAAAATAATTCCATTTACAAAAGCCTCAAAAAAAAAATACCTAGCAATAAACTTAACAAAAAATATGAAAGATCTCTACAAGGAAAACTATAAACTATTGAAGAAAGAAATCAAAAGACTACAGAAGATGGAAAGATCTCCCACACTCATGGATTGGTAGAATCAACATAATGAAAATGTCTAAATTACCAAAAGTAATCTACACATTCAATGTGACTCCCATCAAAATTCCAATGAGATTCATCACAGAGATTGATAAACCAACCCTAAAGTTCATTCAGAAGCACAAAAGACCATGAATAGCCAAGGCAATGCTCAGCAAAAAGAGCAGTGCTGGAAGTATCACAATGCCCAACTTCAAGTTATACTACAGAGCTGCATGCAGTAAACTGAAACTAGATCTATGTTTGTCACCCTGTACAAGTATTAACTCACAGTGGATTAAGGACCTTAATATAAGACCTGGAACTGTGAACAAGTGCAGGAAAGAGCAGGGAATAAACTGGAATTAATAGGCACATACAAGGACTTCCTCAATAGAACTCAAATGGTTCAGCAACTAAGAGAAAGGATTGATAAATGGGACTGCATGAAATTAAAAAGCTTCTGCACAATCAAAGAAATGGTTTCTAAATTGAAGAGGCTGTGCACAGAACAGGCAGAAATCTTTTCCAGTTATAAAACTGACAAGTGTTTGATACCCAGAATATATACAAGGAGCTCAAAACACTAAACTCCCCCCAAATTCAATGACCCAATGAAGAAATGTACAGAAGAACTGAACAGAGTTTTCTCAATGGACAAAGTCTAAATGGCTAAAAAATAACATGAAGAAATGCTCAACATCCCTGGCCATAAAGGAAATGCAATTCAAAACTATATTAAGATTCCACCTCACTCCTGTCAGAATGATTACCATCAAGAACACAAACAACAACAAATGTTGACAAGGATGTGGAGAAAAAGAACCCTCATACTCTGCTGGTGGGAATGTAATTAGTACAACCACTATGGAGGCTTCCCGAAAAACTAAAAATAGAAATGCCATATGATCCAGCAATACCAATCTTAGGGATACATCTGAAGAAATGTAAGTCAGGTTACAACAAAGGCAGCTGCACACCCATGTTTATTGCAGCACTATTCACAATAACCAAGCTATGGAAACAGCCAAGATGCCCCACTACTGATGAATGGATTAAGAAAATGTGGTATTTATATACACTGGAATTCAAATTCAGCCACAAAGAAAAATGAAATTTTGTCATTCGCAGGTTAAATGGATGGAGCTGGAGAATATCATCATAAGTGAACTTAGCCAGGTTCAAAAGGCCAAAGCCACATGTTCTCTCATATGTGGAATACAGACCTAATGTAAATACAGCAACATTATGAAAAACAGGTCACACAGGGAGGGCACATGAAAGGTGGAGGGTAAAAGAAGGAAGTTAAAGTGAATATGGTTGATATACTCCCTATACAAGAATGAATATAGAATTTTTAAACTGGTTGAAACAACTTCAAGAAAGGGACTAAATTAGAAGGAAGAAAAATAGAGGAAATAAACTGAAATGGGCTATAATACATATATACATGGAAGTGCCCAAGAAAACTCTCTATGTAACTCCCTTAAACCAGCAAAAATGTCCGTTTCTTTTTCCTTTCTTTTGCAAAATTGGAGATCAGGAGGGTGGAACAGGTCCTGCCTGGTGGAAGGAGGGCATTGATGCTAGTGGGATGGGAGAGGAGGTGGGGCAAGTGTGTAAGAGGGTGACCATGTGCAAATACTGTGTACACCTGAATGTAAATGGAAAAAAAAGATACCTGTTGAAACCATTCCATGAATGAGAGAAGGGAGGGATAAAGGAGTAGATGGAGTGAATTCAATTATATACTTGATATATTGTAAGAACCTTTGTAAATGCCACAATGTACCCCTACTCAGCACAATAAAATAAATAAATACATAAACATATATAAATAAATAAAAGAGACAGCAAAGTTCTAATTCAAGATGATAAAGTCATACCCAAAAGATGATGCTGTCTTATATTTTCTATAACATAACAGGAGAGAACTATTTGGTTAATTATTGAGATTAAGTCTTGCATTTTCTATTTCATAACAGGAAAGAACTATTTAATGCTCTCACTATTTCTTAGAAATTAATTGTAAAATGTGTACTTATAAATATGAAGAAGGAATTCCAGTGAACATGTAATACTGTCTCACTTTAGACACTTCATTTTGTCAGCTGTCAAATTTGTGACTTTAAGAAATGACATTATTTACCCAAAAATCACATAGCTAGAAAGTGAAAAGAACTCACTTGGGATCCAAGTCTTCTATCAACATAGCCAACCCTTTCTCCCCATACCACACTAGTTCTCCAAATTTGTAGAAAAAGAAATCTAAGGACTCTGGATGTAACTTAGTGGTAGAATACTTGCCTAGCATGAGTGAGTCCCTAGGTTCGATCCCCAACACACACACACACACACACACACACACACACACACACAAATGATTTTTAAAAAGAGAGAATTCTAAGAAAAATTTCACTCAGTATTTATCATCTTGACTTCTTTGACCCACCTATCCAATAATCAATTCTTTACTTCTTCAACTCATTTGTTTTACTTCAGTAACATTAATCCTCTGCACTTTCTCCTTCATGACTACTTTACTAGGTAGTTCTCAAAATTTAAATATGGAAAGCCAGAGAATATGAGTGGGCGTTTCAAGTGCAATGTCAGCCTTGACTTTCACCTATGTTTTGTGTGTTGCAGCTGTTTTGTAATTAACTCAGCAATCAGTTGTGTGATGCAAGAGCAATGGTACTGCTTTTCCAACACTTTCATTTAGTACTGAAAATATTTATTACCCACTTAATGTATGCCATCTGTTGCACAAATACTAAACTATATACACAAACATATATATATATATATAAACTTAAAATACACCCTTGCACATATAACAACTTTATTGTACTAAGATCTAGGTTCTGAGAGAGCTAGGCAGGAGGTGGGGATTTGAATTAAAAACTGTTCAAGACACTAGCATATTCAAGGTAAAATGCAAGACTTAATCTCAATAATTAACCAAATATAATTATCTAAATTTTTATTTGAAGAAGTCTATCATGCTCTGACATCTCGTCATGAATAGTCTTTCTTGATGATGCTTCAAAAATTTTAAAGAATATTAAGGTTTCCTTTTCCCCAAACCAAAGCTTTCTGACTCTATCAAGGTTTCTTATTTCGAGCCATGTAGCAGGCAGGTGGTGCCTGTGGGGGTCCCAGCAAGCTGTCAGCTCAGCTGTGTCTGTGTTCACTTAACAACTTATTGATCTGAAGCTGATTTTTCACTGCAGTTAGAAGCCTCAGCATTAGAAACTTTAAGCAATTCATCCTGTGCCATTAGCTTTGCATTGTAATCTTCCCTCAACCCACACAGAACAACAACAACTATTTCTCAGAGTTGACTGGAGAGAAGGTAGACTAGATGCTGTGCAGCTCTGCCAAGATCCCTGGTGTTTCAGGACTGACAGTATTGGCTCACAGCAGAATCCTTCTTCAGGGAATTGCCCTCACCAGAGAAAGCTGCCTCAAACCAGTCTCTGTGAATGGCTACAGGCAAGGTGAGGGGTACAAATGCCCTGTCTCTTTGCCTCAATCTGGGATGGATTAGACTACCTCTAGTCCAGCGTACCCTTGGGGATCACAGAAGCCTCTAAAGCTGTTCTGCTTCAGAGGCCCAGTCCTCTTCTATTACCCCTCACAGGTAGGGCTTTCAAAAGCACTTCCCAGCAAATCTTAAGAGGCCTTTTCCTGGGAACTTGACTGAAAACCAAAAGAGTTTTAAATGAGGATTCAGTGTGGTGAATGGAACAATACCTAGATGACATATTGATTCCTGTTATTTGGTTCAATAAGTATAAAAGAATAAATAACTGTGTATACCTGTGTGTATGCAAATATTAATTACTTTCTATATGCCAGTACTATCCTTGATGCTTTACAGTAATATAAAAACTCTATAAACTATGTGCTATTTTGTCTCTATTTCCAGATAAAAATAAATGATTGATTAATTAAATATGAGTTAATGACCCATATTACAAAGTAATTACTGGCAGGTCATGATTTTAACCCAAGCCAAAAGAAACACACAATCATGTAAGAACATTGAGGAGCAAACTAAGTGCTGAGAGAGTGTACTGCTCTTTTTGGACAAGTGTCCCAGTTTCTGGATGATTAAATGTTCTGTCTCCCCTTTTTTGTCTGTGTCATCTACTACATCCCCAAAGGAGTTCCAATTTGGAGAGGCTGCTTTTCATTAGTGTAAAATCATGCTTTTTATTCCCAAAGAAAAAAACATTAATCCTATTCCCATGCTAAGAGTTGCTTTAAGAATTGTTGTTACCCATGTTTATTGCGGCACTATTCACAATAGCCAAGTTATGGAAACAGCCAAGATGCCCCACCACTGACGAATGGATTAAGAAAATGTGGTATCTATACACAATGGAATTTTATGCAGCCATGAAGAAGAACGAAATGTTATCATTCGCTGGTAAATGGATGGAATTGGAGAACATCATTCTGAGTGAGGTTAGCCTGGCCCAAAAGACCAAAAATCGTATGTTCTCCCTCATATGTGGACATTAGATCAAGGGCAAACACAACAAGGGGATTGGACTATGAGCACATGATAAAAGCGAGAGCACACAAGGAAGGGGTGAAGATAGGTAAGACACCTAAAAAACTAGCTAGCATTTGTTGCCCTTAATGCAGAGAAACTAAAGCAGATACCTTAAAAGCAACTGAGGCCAATAGGAAAAGGGGACCAGGAACTAGAGAAAAGGTGAGCTCAAAAAGAATTAACCTAGAAGGTAACACCCACGCACAGGAAATCAATGTGAGTCAATGCCCTGTATAGCTATCCTTATCTCAACCAGCAAAAATCCTTGTCCCTTCCTGTTATTGCTTATACTCTCTCTACAACAAAATTAGAAATAAGGGCAAAATAGTTTCTGCTGAGTATTGAGGGAGGGGAGAGGGAGGGGGCAGAGTGGGTGGTAAGGGAGGGGGTGGGGGCAGGGGGGAGAAATGAACCAAGCCTTGTATGCACATATGAATAATAAAAGAAAAGGGAAAAAAAAAGAATTGTTGTTGTGCAATCCTTGCTACTGGGACATAAAAGAAATCTCTGGGGGCTTCTAAGAAGGCATTTGTTGATTATAAAAAGATACAGATGAAGAGAAGGGCTACTTTTAGGCTGAATATTGTCTTGAAATATGGCGACAAGAAAGCAGCCACCTGCAATCATAAGAGATAGGGCCTTCAACACAAAGTCAACAGGCTAATGAGGGCAGAGAGTAAGGTGGAAAGAACTCATATTCCTGATGTCTTGTCTAGATTCTAATTTCATCAGTCTTAGACTTTTCATACCTTCCAGCTTTATCTTACACAAAATAATAAAATTGTGTGTTTATTTCAGCCACTGAGTTTAGTAGGGGGAAGAAGTGGGGTTTGTTAACCTTGCAGCCAACAACATCCTAACTATCCAAAGCCTACAAAGCTAGAAAGAAAGTGAAAAAAACTTGTTAATAAAATGAACAAATAGCAAAAAGTACAACAGATGACAAGGAATGAGTTGGCAATTTAACAGAAAAGTAAAAATAAGAAAGTAAGATAAATGATGAGCGAATAGAAAAAGGTCAAATATAATAGAATTAAAGATAAAGACTAAAATGAATTTTGTAAATCTTGGTAGAACACTGAAACTATCCAGTCACTAAATCAAATTACAAAAGAGTAGAAAGTAGTTTATTTCCAAGATTCTTCAATCATTCACATATTTTTATATCAATAATGCCTCAAGAACTAGTTTGCTTAAATTTAGTGACCATGTTTATGTAACAATAGTTTTACCTTCATTACCACACTTAGCATCATTAGCCCAATCTTTTAAAATAATAATTATGCATCAGAGAGTCTATAGTTATGTGGTTATGGCTCTTTAATTTATTAGTAATAGAAGCAAAACTTGAATCAACTTACAGGAATTTAATTTTTTTTTTCATTTTTCTTTTATTATTCATATGTGCATACAAGGCTTGGTTCATTTCTCCCCCTTGCCCCCACCCCTCCCTTACCACCCACTCCGCCCCCTCCCTCTCCCCCCCTCAATACCCAGCAGAAACTATTTTGTCCTTATTTCTAATTTTGTTGTAGAGAGAGTATAAGCAATAATAGGAAGGAACAAGGGTTTTTGCTGGTTGAGATAAGGATAGGTATCTGCTTTAGTTTCTCTGCGTTAAGGGCAACAAATGCTAGCTAGATTTTAGGTGTCTTACCTATCCTCACCCCTCCCTTGTGTGCTCTCGCTTTTATCATGTGGCTATGATTTTTTTTATCTGGCTATGATTTATAGCCAGATCCCCACAGCTCAGACCTATTATCCTAGCTACTTGGGAGGCAGAGATTGGGAGGATCATGGTATGAGGCCAGCCCACACAAGTTTTCAAGACTCCCTCTCAACCAATAGCTTGATATGGGGACACATGCCTGTCATCCCAGCTATGGAGAGGAGTATAAAATTAGGCGGGTCAAGGTCCAGGCCAGACTGGACAAAAAAAAAAAAAAAACCCAATCGCAAAAACACCCAAAGAAAAGAGGATTAGAGGCAAGGCTCAAGTGGTAAAAAGTCTGTCTCTTAAGTGTGATGCCCTTAGTTCAAACTCCAGTACCACCAAAAAGCCTGCCTCATCCCTAAGATACTGTCATGCAAAAGGACTTGAATATGAACCACTAACACCACACAATCCAGTTATAAAATAGGAATTTCCAAGGAAAACGTTAGATGTGAAGTAGAGGAGAAGCAATCACCCCAAATCTAAACATCCCATAGGTTAAGCAGGGTAGGAATGATCTACCCACACTCAAACCAAAGTTCAGTAGTGAGGAAGTTCTATGAACTAAATGTGGTATCCCCCCCAAAATTATATGTTGAAACTTAATCTCAGTGGGTAATATTTGGAGGTGGAGCCTTAAAGAGATGATTATGTCACAGGGAAAAGCCCTCATGAATGGAGTTGGTGTCCTTATAGGAAGAGGCCAGAGAGCTAGCTTGCTGTCTTTCTGCACATAAGGACCCAGCAAGAAGTATGCACACTGGAAGAGGACTCTACCCAGATTCCAGCAATGCTAGAGCCCTGACCTTAGATTTACATCCTCCAGAACTGTCATAAATAAATTCCTCTTCTTGACAAACACTCAGTTTGTGATATTTTATTAAGAAATATGAACTAATACTGGTGGCCTTCCGCTATATAGCCTCACATACTTACAGGGCTACCAGTCAGGGAAGATGTGAGTGACTATGTAACGATGGATGAGTCTGTCTGTGGAAATGGCCTTGTTAGACAGGGAGTTTCCAAAGTCAGTGGCTGCTATAGCAGATCTCTGTCATTTTGAGTACACCTGCTGAGCTCACTCTCAGCTATACAACCAAAATGGAGGAATAAATGCACCTCTAGAACCATCGGATTTCTTTCTTGGAAGAAATATAAGGGGGAATATAAGGGGTTCTAGTTTATTACTAGAACCACATCCACAAGGAGCCAAGTTTCTTGGTCCATCATCCCTGCTACTGTCTCAAAGCCTACCTTCCACATATACATTTACATAATGACAATCAGGGCTATATACCTGAACTTACATGTTATGGCCTAGCCACTAGAGAAAGACTGAACCTATGACAAATATCTAAAGAAGAAAAATAAACTTGTGGGCCCAGGATAGTATGTATTGATCCAATGAACTATGGTCAGGGAGTTGAGTCATATCAGATGTGTATGAGGCACCTGTTATACCCTGAAGACCGACACTAGGCAAATTAGGAGAATAAGTAATTCTCCTAATTACTTCAATCTAGTAACTCAAAAACTCTGTCTTTTACCAATATCCTATACTAACGAATGAACAGAATGTGGGAACATCAGAGGGTAGTAATTAATTTGTCCTTATTGAACTATTCATTCCCTGCTTTCAGGGCTTTCTGCCTTCTCAGAAATATACACTTCCTTAATTTTTTGTCAAGATGCTCTTTTTTTTAATTGATTAATTCCTTTTTATTTATTTATTTATTTTTTTAAATTCATTTATTCACATGTGCATACATTGTTTGGGTCATTTCTCCACCCTGCCCCTGCCCCCACCCTCTTATCCCCACACCCCCTTGCTTCCAGGCAGAACCTGTTCTGCCCTTATCTCTAATTTTGTTGAAGAGAAGACATAAGCATAATAAGAAAGACAAAGCATTTTTGCTAGTTGAGATAAGGATAGTTATACATAGAGATTCCTAGCATTGCTTCCATGTACAAATGTGTTACAGCACAAGTTGATTCATCTCTAAGTGATCTTTACACTGGTTCCTGAATCCCTTCTCATGTTAACCTCTGTCGTTTTAAGGTTTCTTTATTAGTTCCTCTAGAGCGGGGACATCAAACACTTTCCTATTTTGGGTTTCCTACCTATCAGCATATCTCGCGTATGTGTTCTCCCCTTGTCATGTGACCCAAGTCAAACAACATTGCTGTATTTGCCTCTGATCTAAAGTCCATATGTGAGGGAGAACATAGAATTTTTGGTCTTTTGAGCCTGGCTAACCTTGCTCAGAATGATGTTCTCCAGTTCCATCCATTTACCTGCAAATGATAAGATTTCATTCTTCTTCATGGCTGAGTAAAATTCCATTGTGTATAAATAGCACATTTTCTTGAGCCATTTGTCAGTAGTGGGGCATCTTGGTTGTTTCCATAACTTGGCTATTGTGAATAGCGTGGCAATAAACATGGGTGTGCAGGTGCCTCTGGAGTAACTTGTTTTGCATTCCTTCAGATATATCCCCAGGATGGGATTGCTGGATTATATGGAAGATCTATGTTTAGATTTTTAAGAAGCCTCCATATTGTTTTCCAGAATGGTTGAACTAGCTTGTATTCCCACCAGCAGTGTACAAGGGTTCCTTTTTTTCCCACATCCTCACCAACATCTGTTGTTGGTGTTTTTGATGATGTCTATTCTAACAGGGGTGAGGTGGAATCTTAGTGTGGTTTTGATTTGCCTTTCCTTTATGGCTAGAGATGGTGGGCACTTTTTCAGGTGTTTTTCTGGCCAATTGAATTTCTTCATTGAGAAAGTTCTATTTAGTTCAGTTGCCCATTTCTTTGTTGATTCATTGATTTTAAGAGAGTTTAGTTTCATAAGTTCCCTGTACATTCTGGTTATCATCCTTTGAGGTATACCTGGCAAATATTTTCTCCCACTCTGTGAGTGGTCTCTTCAATTTAGAGACCATTTCTTTTGTTGTGCAGAAGCTTTTTAATTTTATGAAGTCCCATTTGTCCACTCCTTCTCTTAGTTGCTGAGCTACTGGGGTTCTATTGAGGAAGTCCTTATCTATAACTATTAATTCCTGAGTGTTTCTTGCTCCTTCCTGTACTAGCTTCAGAGTTTCAGGTCTGATATTAAAGTCCTTGATTCATTTTGAGTTGATACTAATACAGGGTGATAAACATGGATCTAGTTTCAGTTTCTTGCAGATGGATAACCACTTTTCCCAGCAACATTTGTTGAAGAGTCTGTCTTTTATCCATCATATGTTTTTGGCACCTTTGTCAAACATAAGGTGGGTACAGCTGTATGGATTCATATCCGGAGCCTCTATTCTGTTCTACAGGTCTTCATGTCTGTTTTTGTGCCAGTACCATGCTGTTTTTATTGCTATTGCTTTGTAATATAGTTTGAAGTCAGGTATTGTGATACCTCTAGCATTGCTCTTTTTGCAGAGCATTGCCTTTGCTATTCACAGTCTCTTGTGTTTCCAAATGAACTTTATGGTAGATATTTCAATCTTTGTGATGAAAGTCATTGAGATTTTGATGGGAATTGCATTAAACATGTAGATTGCTTTTGGTAGTATATCCATTTTTACTATGTTGATCCTACCAATCCATGAGCATGGAAGATCATTCCATCTTCTGAAGTCTTCCTCTATCTCTTTCTTCAGGGGGTTGTAGTTCTCCTTGTAGAGATCATTCACATCCTTTGTTCAGTTTACTCCTGGGTATTTGATTTTTTTTGAGGTTATTAAAATGGAATTGTCTCCATATATTCCTTCTCACTTTCTTCCTAGTTGGTGTATAGAAAAGCTAATGATTTTTGTAAGTTGATTTTGTATCCTGCCACCTTGCTATAACTGTTTATGGTGTCTAGGAGTTTTGGGATAGAGCTTTTTAGTCTTTAAGATATAGGATCATATCATCTGCAAATAGGGATATTTTGATAGTTTCTTTACCTATTTCTATTCCTTTTATTTCTTCTTCTTGCCTAATTGCTCTGGCTAGGAATTCCAGAACTATGTTTAATAGGAGTGGGGATAGTGGGCATCCTTGTCTCATTCCTGATTTTAGGGGAAATGGTTTCAGTTTTTTGGCACTAAGTATGATGTTCGCTGTAGGTTTGTCATATATAGCCTTTACAATGTTGAGATACATTCCTTCTATTCCTAGTTTTCTTAGAGATTTTATCACGAAGTGGTGTTGGATATTCTCGAAGGCTTTTTCTGCATCTATTGAGATTATCAAGTATTTTTTGTCTTTGCTTCTATTAATGTGATGTATTACATTTATAGATTTGCATATGTTGAACCACCCCTGCATCCCTGGGATGAAGCCAACTTGGTGGTGGTGAATGATCTTTCTGATGTGTTGTTGGATTCAGTTTGCCATTATTTTATTGAGGATTTTTGCATCATGGAACAGTTTAAGGAGGGGTGGTATTAGTTCTTCTTAAAACTTCTGATAGAATTCAGCAGAGAATCCATCAGTTCTTGGACTTTCCTTTTTGAGATACTCTTTATTGCATCTTCAATTTCATTTTGTGTTATAGATCTATTCAAGTGATTAATATCCTCTTGGTGCAGTTTTGGATGGTCATAAGTATCTAAAATATGTCCATTTCTTCAAGATTTTCAGATTTATTAGAATATAGGTTCTCAAAGTTGTCTCTGATGATTTACTGGATTTCCATGGTATTTGTTGTTTTCTCCCCTTTTGCATTTTTGATTTTACTGATTTGGGTTTTTTCTTTCCTCATTTTAGTCAGGTTTGCCAGGGTCTGTCTATCTTATTTATTTTTAAAAGAACCAGCTTTTTGTTTCATTGATTCTTTGTATTTTTTTAATTCTGTTTCATTGATTTCAGCCCTTATTTTTATTATTTCTCCCCTTCTGCTTGTTTTGGGATTAGCTTGTTCTTGTTTTTCTAGGAGTTTGAGATGTAGCATTAGGTCATTGATTTGAGATCTTTCTGCCCTTTTAATATATACACTCATGGCTATAAACTTTCCTCTTAGGACTGCCTTTGCTGCATCCCATAGGTTCCAGTACATTGTGTTTTCATTTTCATTAATGTCTGGGAACCTTTTAATTTCTTCTTTTATTTCATCAATGACCCATTGATCATTAAGGAATGTGTTGTTCAGCTTCCAATTGTTTGCATGGTTTTTACTATTGTTTTTGTTGTTGATTTCTAGTTTTAATGCATTGTGATCAGATAGTATGCATGGGATTATTTCTATATCCTTATATTTACTGAGTCTTGCTTTGTGCCCTATGATATGATCAATTTTGGAGAAGGTTCCATGAGCTGCTGAGAAGAATGTATATTGTGCAGAACTTGGATGAAATATTCTGTAGTCACCAGCTAGGTCCATTTGATCTAAGGTGGGATTTAGTTCTAGAATTTCTTTATTGATTTTTTGTTTGGATGACCTATCTGTTGATAATGGGGGGTATTCAAGTCTCCCACTACCTCTGTGTTGGTGTCTATATATCTTTTTAGGTCCTTCAGTGTATGTTTGATGAAATTGGGTGCATTGACATTGGGTGTATATAGGTTGTTAATTATTATTTCCTTTTGGTGTATTTCCCCTTTTATTATTATGGAGTGGCCTTCTTTATCTTGTTTGATCAATGTAAGTTTGAAGTCTATTTTGTCTGAGATAAGTATTGCTATCCCCTGCCTGGTTTTGGGGGCCACTGTCTTGGTAAATCTTCTTCCACCCTTTCACCCTCAGCCAGTGCTTATTTCTGTTGATGAGATGGCATCCTGCAAGCAGCAAATTGTTGGATCTTCCTTTTTAATCTAGTTTGCCGGGTGGTGTCTTCTGATGGGGGAAATTAAGTCTGTTAATTTTCAGTGTTAGTGTTGATAGGTATGTGGTGATTCCTGTAATTTAGTTGTCTTTGTTGTTTAAGTGTTTGATTGTGTGCAACTGAATCAATGTTACTCTTTCTTGCCTTTTCTTCTCCTGTGGTTTGTTACTGCCTGCCCTTTCATGGTTTTGTTTGCTTTCACTTTCTGTGTGTAGAATTCCTTGGAGAATTTTTTGTAGTGGTAGCTTCATGGTCATATATTGTTTTAGTTTCTACTTCTCATGGAAGACTTTTATTGTTCCATCTATTTTGAATGATAGTTTTACTGGGTAGAGTATCATAGGATTGAAGTTATTTTCATTCAGTACCCAGAAGACCTCACTCCATGCTCTTCTTGCTTTTAAGGTTTCCGTTGAGAAATTTGCTGTGATTTTGATGGGTTTACCCTTGTATGCTATTTGTTTTTTCTCTCTTACAGGCTTCAATATTCTTTCTCTAGTCTCTGTGCTTGTTCTTTAATGATAATATGTCATGGGGTAGTTCTATTTGGTCAAGTCTGTTTGTTGTCCGGGAGGCTTCCTGTACCTGAATGGGCATAGTTTTCTCTAGATTTAGGAAATTTTCTGTTATTATTTTGTTGACTATATTATGCATTCCTTTTGCTTGCACCTCTTCTCCTTCTTCAATGCCCATGATTCTCAGGTTTGGTCTTATGATGGAGTCAGTGAGTTCTTGCATATTCCTTTCATAGGTCTTGAGTTGTCTTCAGGTTTTCCTTTAATTTCCATTTCATCTTTAAGTTCTGAGATTCTGTCTTCTGCTTTTTCTAGTCTGCTGGAATGGCCTTCCATTTTATTTTGTATTTCTGTTTCATTCTTTTTTCTGAAGTGTTCTATATCATGGGTCACTTCCTCTTTAATACTGTCAATTTTCATCCTTATTTATGGTGTTCTCAATTTCAGTTTGGTGTTTATTTAGGGCTCCTATGAGTTCATTATTTGTTTTTGTGTTTTCTCATATTCTTTATTGTTTTTGTCTTTGAATTTCTTGAGTGCCTCCTGTACATTTTGGTTGACCATGTCTAGTAACATCTCTATGAAATTCTCATTGATTACTTGCAGGATTTCTTCTTTCAGAGTGTTCTTGTAGGCTTTGTTGGATTCCTTGGTATAGTTTATCTTTGTTTTGTTAGAGTCTGGATCTGGGTATCCATTTTCTTCATTTCCCTCTGAATCCTGTACTAATTTATTTTGGGGGGAGAGAATGATTTCCATCCTTTTTTCATCTTCTCATCATTCCACTTGGTACTGTTTCTGTACCTGATCTATGTGTAATTTAGTATTAGTTAACTTACAATAGTAACACTAACAAATCCAAGAAAGAAAGAGAAAAAAGAAAAAGAAAGAGAAAGATAGAAAAAAATGGAAAACCAAAGAAATCAACAGGGACAGATGGTGGACAATCCAACAGCAAACAAGACAAACAAACACCTAAAGAAAAGAAAAACAAAAATCCCAGGTTCAGAAACAGTATAATTTCAGTCTTAGTAGTTCTGGTGTTACTTCTTTAGCATCCAGTCCTGTTTGTCTGCATCTCATAGGCAGGTTTGGAGCCAGCACCTGGAGGTGCTGGAGCCTTCCTGTTTTCTCAGTGTAACATGGCGTGGAGAAGCTTTTTACAGGCTGGGGGTTCAGGGTTTTGGAGTTTTGTTTCTTCTTTCTTTTTTTTTTTTTTTTTTTTTTTGCCAAGTGTGGCTCCAGCAAGAAAGTATTCTGTTTGGTATTCTGAAGGTCTCCCAAGCATGTTTGGAGCTGGCGGCTGGTGGGTCTGCAGGCAGGGAGGCAGTGGGTGGTGGCCAGTGTGCTGGTAGCTGGGAGGGCAGTGGCTGTTGTGCTGGTGGGCCAGTGGGCAGGCCAGCAGCTTGGGGGTGGTGGCCCGCCTATTCTTGCAGTGCATTGTGGGGTGGAGAAGACTTCCACAGGCTAGGGTTTCAGGGTGCCAAAGTTTCAGCTCTCCCTTGTGCTTTACCTCAGCCAAGGGTGTCTCCAGCATCTCAGCAAAGTCCCTGATTCATGGAGCTCACAGTCTGCATCTGTGTCCCAGTCACCATTTTGGATCCTCCTTCAAGATGTTCTTTATTACTGATATAGAAACTATTTTGAAGCAAATTTCCTTTTAAATAATGTCTATTATTTAGGAAAATACCATAAAAATCAATAGTAGAATAATCATATGTTTATATAATGGAGTGCTATGTAGTTATTCAAATTATGACTTTTGCATCTGTATTGTCCAAATAATATAAAACATGGTGGGCCAGGGAGGGAGTAGAGGGGGAGAGATGATGGGGACAATGTAACTAACATACAGTATAAGTCTAACCAGCATTGTCACTATCAATCCCCCCATACAATGAATATATCTTAATAAAAAATTCATTAGAAAACATGTATTATTTCTATCTTCAGAAAAAAACCTTTTTCCTTTACGTAGTTTTTATGCTAGAGATAAGTCATTACGAAAATTTGAATTTATTTTATATACCTTTAGATTCCTTTGAGTTTAAAAAAAGACACAAAAGATAGTCATTAAAGATGGCAGAATCATACAAGAAGAACTTCTAAACAAGATGGATGAGAAATTAGATAATAAATAAGAGTCTTTTTTGTGAGGTATGAACATATCTTTCCCTTTCATTCTTTTTTATACTTTCTCTTATGGGTTCATAGATATATCTATCTCCCAATAAAAGGGTAATTAATATAAAATAAAGGAGAAGGCCAAATAAGAGACTCTAGAAGAAGTTGTGTGTCCAATGCAATATCAGTAAATAAAAACTTTTAAAAAATCCTTCTGCTATAGTTAAAGTAGATAGGTTTACCAAAATGACAAAAGTTTTGCTGAAAAATATACACAGCTAGAAGTCAAGAATCAGGGCATTATTTTATAAAACATCGTGTTTTCACTTGCACTCCAAGGCATTCTGTATTGCTCTGTATTCCAAAACTTTTTAAGACTGTGGCCTCCTTAAAAAAAAAAGGGTGAACAGGGCAAAAGCTTCTTTTCATCCTGTAGCCCTAACATCTAGCACACTGCTCAGAGTGTTGGATAAGTAAAATGGAGACACAGATGCACGTGCACACACACAGACATGCAGAGACCCACAGACACACAGACACACACAGACACACACACATACTCTCTTGCACACCACAGGCCAGAATGCCCCTCCTCAGACCCAACTCTTCAGAATCAATTTCTTGCCCAGGTCCACTCTGCCACCTATGATCTCCGTGGTGCAGTGATTTCAGGATCTAGAATCACAATAGTGAAATTTATTTTCAGACAATGTGTGTAGAGCCTCAAATACAAAATTTTTACAGAGATTATTTTCATATCACTACTCACTGTAGTTAAGTTAATTTAAATTTGTATTGGACTTTTAAACTGGCCTTCAGCTTCTGCCATGGTTTAAATGGGTCCCCTCCAAAATGCAGGTGTGACAATATATTAAATATTCAGAGGTAGAGTCTTTAAGAAGTGGCCAAGCCACAAGGACTCACAAATGAGATTAGGCACCTTTGAATGGATTTGACACAGGGAATTCATCCCTCTTGCCTATTCAACTTCTGCCAAAAGAGGACACAGTGCTCCTGTCTTTTGGAGCACTTGGTGTTCAGTGCACCATTTGGGAAGCAGAGATGGAACCATCACCAAATCATCACCAAAAAGCCTGCCAGTGCCACATACTTGAATTTCCTAGTCTTGAAAACTGTGGGAAATAGATTTATGTTCTTTCTAATTACCCAGTTTCAGGCATTTTGTTAAAGTGGCAGAAAATGAACTAAAATAGCTTCCTTTCCCAGTTTAATCTATTTTTTAACATGTAACACAAAATACCATTTTATTTGATTTATACTTATTTTAAGATGTTTAAAATATTTAATTAAGAGAAGTTAAGAAAATATTTTAAAGTATTGAAATCCAAATATAAGAAAAAGCACATTCATCTACCTGCCACAGTAAGAGGCTTGTTATTAATGTCTTCATGTCTTTTTTCCAGATATAGCCTACACATGGATTTTCTATCATTTCTTTTATAAAACTGTAGCATATAATTTTGCATTCTGTCTTTCTTCATGTTCAATAATTCCCCATAACTACGTTTATAGCATTAAAAGCTCTGTGTGACATTGTAGTTGGTCTTAAAATATTGGATCTATGAAAGTGTTATGGGTCATAATGCTGTTGTAGTGTTCTGTGGGTGAGCATTTAAGATGTTTTCATTGTTGCTAACACAGTTGTTAGCAGTTATTAAGAACATCCTTGTGGATAAAGCATTTTCCACACTGGAGATCATTTTCTTAGACTAGAGTCCCATTGATAGAATTGCTGGGTTAAATGACATTAACATGTGGTAAACTATTTTTTTAGGCAGACTTCAGAAATAAAGCTTCTGAGTACTCACTTTTGTGTAGTTTTCCTGTCCTTCAGTCTTTGATGATCCTGTGACTTGATTTAATCAATTGCAGTTCCAGGTCTAAGCCTTCAAAAAGTCTGGTCACTTTTGTGTTTGTATTCTTAGATAAAGGCTACACTCTGAGGTCTCTGTGCTGTGAGAAGCCCCTCTTTGCCATGTGAAGAGGCACTGAGGACACCTGAGACCCTCAGCCAACAGCTCCACTGACCTCTGCACATAGTCAGCATCAGTGTGCCTGTCCATGACCACACCTGTGGGATCTCCAACCTCAGTTGAGCTACCTCAGCTGACCCACATAGAGCACAGAAACATCCCTGCCCAGCCCTACACACATTGAAGAATTGAAAGCCAATGAGTAAAATTGTTGTTGTTTTAAATCAGTGAGCTCAAGAGTAGTTTGTTATTGAGAGTAGATAACTAAAAGAGAACATTTCAACATTTTAAAATGTGCATTGCTCAACAACACGCCACAAAAACATATTAAGGTAACTCTTTCAACAAAGCCTCACGACATAACAATTATGTACTTTTATATTTTAGAAAAAGGATTTGAGATGTATTTACCACTGAAAAATGATAAATGTTTAAGAGCAAAGATGCGTTTAATGTGACTTAAACATTACACAATGTGTACATGTATCTAAATATCACATAGTACCCTATTAATACATACAATTTTTATGATTCTATATATCAGTTTGGAAATAAATTTAATAATGTAAGAAAGAAAAACATGCCAACATAAACATGCATTCCACCCACACTTTCTTCCCAACATCCATTCAACCATCTTTCCTATATAAACAGCAATAGGCCACACCAGAGAGGAAGCAGCCTAGAGTATGTTAGGAACCACAATCTCTGTGAAAGCCTCTGGAGGACACAATGTACTCTGCACCTTCTCCTTGCTGACCCTGCAAGCTAGAAGTAGGGAAGCTCAGAGTCAGGCACTGAGGCATTGGTCTATGGATTGCACATGTATTCTAAGCTTCCTAAACTTTGAACCTGATGACTAGACCAAAGTTTTTGGTTGTCTCATATTGGGTATTGGTGAGTCTATTGTGTGCATAGAATGGAATACAAAAGGGCAGATGGGGGCTGGGTAAGGTGGTACATGCCCATAATCCCAGCTACTTAGGAGGCAGAGATCAGGGGAATCTAGGATTGAGATCAGCTGGGGAAAGTTAGTGAGACCCCATCTCAACCAACAAGTCAATCATAGTGTCTGCAATCTCAGCTATGCCAGAAGCATAGGTAGGAGGATCATGGTCTGAGGTCAATCTGAACAAAAATGTGAGATCCTATTTGAAGAATAACTAAAGCAAAAAGCAATGGGGGTGTGGCACAAGTACCTGCCTAGCAAGCATGAGACCCTGAGTTCAACCAAAACCAAAAAACAAAAGGAGAAGGTAGTGGTTTTCATTAGTAATATTTGCTAAATATTTTTTCTCCCCCTCTGGCCCCTTGTGGTTGTGTAGGGCTATAGGACTCATTCTGAAAAATAAGCTGCAAGGGAAAACTCTACTTGCTACTTCCAAGCCAGAGCTCAATTGGCAACGTGAAACTCTCCACAGCTCTCTTTCTCCATGATTTAGTGATGGGCAATTTCTATGACAGTGACTGAGTAACAAATGAGAATACAACTTCCTGCATACCCTATAAAGGAAATGAAGCTTGAACAAGAAATAATTCTTTATTGTGTTCAGTCACTGTGATTTGGGAGTTGTTGTTACCATAAAGCCATCTTGGGTATCCTGATTGATACCACCTCCTTCTTTATTGTAGCATAAACTCCAACCTAGACTTTGCCAAAATGGAGCTAGCAAAATGTTGTAATTTTCTGCTTTGAATCACTGTTTACTTCATTTTCTTGTGTTTTTTCTCGTTATAATGCCATCACTCCACAATGTGGCCTCAGGAGTAGTGTATGTACAATTGTGACATTTACTCATACCTTACTGCATTCAGTATGTCACTCACTGAATCTTTTCTCACCTTAATGTGACAAGAAGGCAATCACTCAGCAGCTTCCCTTCATAATTCTCTATCATCTCATCTATGTATGTGTGTTTGTATGTATCTATATCTCTATCATCTATCTATCTATGTATCTGTTATCTATCTATTTACTTTTTATAACCAGGCTGTATAGCTTCTCCAAGGAGACCATTGGGTATATGATGGAGATATCTCTTGGCAGAGGCCACATAAGCAGCAACATAATCTGGGTTCCCTATCAGAGTTGGGGAGTAAGATATGCTCTTACTTAAACTAGGGATCATTCAGAAGGTTTTGAAGAGGTTTGGGATTTGGAGGATGCACTAGAGCTGAGGCTCAAGTTGGCCCTGCATAGCTAGCCTTGGAGTATCCAAGGAACCAACCACCCCCCCAGGATCAGAAGGATATGTACAGTGGGACAATAGAATCCACTTGGAAGTGGCAGCTGCCACCCAGGGAAGCTGGGGATACCATGGCTGCCACATTGAGTAGTGCTCTTCTCAGACAACTGGGTCTACGGGGTCAGCCATCCAAGCTGAGACTGGGTGCTGTTAAGGACTGTACTCTATTCAAAGTATAGTCACCATCCTGCACATGCTCAAAAGGCAATAGGAAAAATAAGAATTTATATGGGAAAAAATTCTGCCTGCAACAAAACAGTCATTGAAATTGCTACATTTTAAAAATGAGTTATTTGCCAGGCACTGGTGGCTCACGTCTATTAATCCTAGCTAGTCAGAAAGCAGAGATCAGAAGGATCACAGTTTGAAGACAGCCCCAGACAAACAGTTAAGGAGGCCTTATCTGGAAAATACCCAGCACAAAACAGGGCTCTTGGAGTGGCTAAAGTGGTAGAGCACTGCTTAGCAAATAAACATGAGGCCCTCAGCTTAAACCCCAGTACTGCCCTCCCTCAAAAAATGGGTCATTTAAAGCTTAGCAGAATTTCAATGCTTATATTTTAAAGAAACGTATTCACAAGATGGGATAGATAGACCAAGGTTTTTATACATTGACATTGAATTTTATGAAGATCAAGAATGCAATCAATTTGAATATTCTTCAGTATAATTTTTTGAAGCAAGAAAAAGGTAAATATTGCCCATTATAAGACTAAAATCAAAATCAGGGACTATTTTTCACATTTTAAAATACTATGTCAATTTTATAATTTTTGAAAAATTCCCTGCCTTCTCAAAAAACCCAAAAGTGTTTCTATATTATGGAGTCTCTGCTTTAAATTTTGTATCATACTCTTAGATGGACAGTTATGACATTTCGGTCAACTAATTTAGTCTTACTTTAAACTTTGAGAGACCAGTCAGAGGTTTTATTGTAAGGATTCCACAATACCTATTGTGTACAAATTTATATATTGAGCATACAAGTGTCCTTAGAATGCACACACTTACATTGTGGAGTGATTTCTTTCTATAAAGGAAATTTTTATCATCAAGTTTTAGAGCTAAAAGAGATCTAATTCAACCCTCACATTTTATAAAGAAAGAAATATTGTCTCACAAATCTACTAAACCCTGAATCAATAGTTGTCCTCCAAATTATTGGCCCTTTATATTTTTCCAGCATCATGATAAATCTATTTTTTAATTTCCTTATGCTCAGGATCCTGTATTTCAAGTTCTGGACCAGAACTAAGTTATAATATTATCTTTCTGACTATTAAATTATCTTTAAAATTGTTGGATGTTACTTTCCCTTAGACGTGAGTTGTCACTTTTTAAGAGCTCGAAGGCAAAGAATCACTAAGAAACTCAAACTCTAATGACTTGTTTGTTCCATGATTGCATTCTGATTTCATATTATAATTTATTTTTCTTTTATGAATCAGTGTTTTTTTTCTATTCACACTACTGAGTGGATTTTATTTTTAAAAAGAAATACTTTTAAACTGTAGCATTATAAAGAAGAAATTAAATGCATAAATACCTCTACTCAGCTTCTCTCTTTTCCTTAGTGATAATTAATTTGTGCCCCCAGTACATAGCACACCATGCAGAAGTTAGGAGTTCAATAACAATAAAAAAAACATTTAGAGTGATGGTTCCCTGTATATTAACATTGAAGTGCAATGTGGTGTGTTTTATCTAGCATCCATCAGTCAGTCCAGCCGTTGCTAACCATCTTGGTCCAATCACCCTTAGTCTCTTACCTTAACCTCAGTCTCTTAAACAGTGCAATAGTCTCCCTAGTGAGCTCTCAACTTTCCTCACCCCTTTTCTCTTAACTTGTTTAGCAAGTTAGATCATGGCACTCCTCAGCCCAACCCTCCCCATGGCTTCCCATTTCCTTCAGACAGAAATAAAAATAAAACCCTACAATGGGTTTGGCCATATCATTTGACCCCTCATCACCTCTTTACCTCAATTCCTACTATTGTCCCCTGACTCAACTGGCTTAGCCATAGTGATCTTCTTGTTGCTTATCTTCTATATTAGATTTTTTTTTCCTCTTATGCTCTTCCCTCTGCCTTAAATGTTACTCCCTTAAATACTCAGATGCCTTGCTTCCTCACAACATTAAAAGCTCAAATATTATCATATCAGTCAGGGCTTTCCTGATCACTCTACAATTTTATCACAAGCATCCTTCCCTACTTTATTTTTCCCAATAGCAATTATCACCACCTAATACAATGAATTTTTCTTTGTTTCTTATATTCGCTCACTTATTGGTCTTTAATATTTGCATATTTTTAAGCCTAATTTGGCTAAAGCAATAGTAAAAGGAAAAAATGCTGACAAATTCCAAATACATTTATTTTCTGGTATTATACAAATCATTCTAAAAAGTCTATCCCTGTGTGGGCACATAGTAGATATTCAATGGGTACAATCTGAATCAAATATGTTGTAGGCTCTACAAATGCAAAGTACATCTATATAAGAGATATTTTAGATAGATTTTTAACTGACCAATCCTCAAAAAGCCCAGTAATTTTGCATACTCAGAACAATCAGAAAAAAATGAGGATTTTTATGTTTTAAGCATGTATTTTGTAAGTCATCTATTTTAACTTTTGTCTAATAACACTTTTAGTGAACATTAAAATTGCAATACAGTTTATATAATTAAAGTAAAAGCTATCACCTGCTTAAAACTAGTTGCAGGTGGGAGGAAATCAATCTGCTAAGCAAAGTACTTGCTCAATTGCAGAGTAAAAATTTTTATTAGAGTTTGTTCTGCTATCTGCAATTCAGAGATTTGTTTATTTTATGAGGAAATTTTTAATATAGGGAATCCTTATTTTACATGATTTTGTTTTATTCTTATGGTACAATGTATGATGAGTTTACATGTTATCCAGAGATTAGCTAGTAAAGCAAAGAGAAGAGTGCATGTGGTCAATTATTCCTTGAAGATCCCTTGGTTCCTCAAATGGTGAGGCTGGAGTACACCTGGTATTGGGGAAAGGATTTAAAAAAAAAAAAACTTCAACAACTTGGGAAACCTTGGGACATTAAAGAGTACAACAAGCAGAAACAACACTTTTAAGCCATTTTTTTATTTTATCATTTTTACATTTACTCACATATGTATGCATTGTTTGCTGCTTCCGGGTAGAACTTGTTCCATCCTCTTGTTCTCTGATTTTGTTGAACAGAAAACATAAGAGATAATGAAAAAGACATAGCATTTTTGCTAGTTTTGAGATAATGATGGCTATTCAGAGAGATTCCTAGTGTTGCTTCCATGCACATGTATATTGCAACCCACATTGGTTCATCTCTACCAGGCCTCTTCACTACTTGCTGGTCCCCTTTCCATAGTGGCCTCTGCCAGTTTAAGATTACTATATTTGCTCCTCTACAGTAAGCACATCAACCACATTCAAGTTTTAGGTTTCTTTCCCTTTCCCTATTCCTCCCATGCATGTCCTCACCTTAGTGTGTGACCCATGTCCAATAACATCACTGCATTTGTTTTAGGCCTATAATCTGCATATGAGGGAGAACATGTGATTTTTGGCCTTGTGAACCTGGCTAACTTCGCTTAAGATTATGTTCTCCAGTTCCATCCATTTACTTGCAAATGACAAAATTTCATTCTTCTTTGTGGCTGAATAAAATTCAATTGTGCATACATACCACATTTTCCTAATTCATTCATCAGTAGTGGGGTATCTTGGCTGTTTCCATAGCTGGGCTATTGTGAATAGTGCTGCCATAAACATGGGTGTGCAGATGATTTTGGAATAACCTGAGTCACATTCCTTCAGATATATCCCTAGAAGTGGTATTCGTGGATCACATGGCAGATCTGTGTTTAGTTTTTAAAGAACCCTCCATATTGTTTTCCAGAGTGGTGGCACTAGCTTATATTCCCACCAGCAGTGTACGAGGGTTCCTTTTTCCCCACATCCTCACCAACATTTGGTGGTGGTGGTGTTCTTGATGATAGCTATTCTAACAGGAGTGAGATGAATTCTTAATGTGGTTTTGATTTGCATTTCCTTTATGGCCAGGGATGGTGAGCATTTTTTTCACGTGTTTTTTAGCCATTTGGACTTCTTCCTTTGAAAAAGTTCTGTTTAGTTCAGTTGCCCACTTCTTTATTGGTTCATTGATATTTGGAGAGTTTCGTTTTTAAGCTCTTGTATATTCTGGTTAATAGTCTTTTGTCTGATGTACAGCTAGCAAATATTTTCTCCCACTATGTGGGTGGTCTCTTCAATTTAGAGGCCATTTCTTTTGCTGTGCAGAAGCTTTTTAATTTATTGTAGTCCCATTTGTCCATCCTTTCTCTTAGTTGTTGGGCTGCTTAAGTTCTATTGAGGAAGTCCTTGCCTATACCTATTGCTTCCAGAGTATTCCCTGCTCTTTCCTGTACTAATTGCAAAGTTTCAGGTCTGATATTGAGGTCCTTAATCCACTTTGAGTTGATACTAGTACAGGGTGATAGGCAGGATCTAGTTTCAGTTTTCTGCAGGCAGATAACCACTTTTCCCAGCAACATTTGTTGAAGAGGTTGTCTTTTCTCCATTATATGTTTTTGTTTCCTTTGTCAAAAATAAGGTGGGCATAGCTGTGTGGATTCATATCTGGGTCCTCTATTCTGTTCCACTGGTCTTCGTATCTATTTTTGTGCTAGTACCATGCTGTTTTTATTGCTATGCAAGGCCATTATTACTTTAAAGAAAGTAAGTCAATTAAGGGAGCAGCATCTTTTGGCCTTCTAGGGCTTTTCTATTTACAGAACTTTGCCTGAGAACGTATTGTTGAATGCTCATAAATGAAAAGCAATGTCATGCACCTCTGCCATAGATGTTTAAGAAGACTTAATAGTATAATTAATTACCATCTGTGTAACACTAATAACTTTATTATTTCTTTAACCTTCTGTAAAATTGTGTTATAAAAACATTAAAAGTCTGAAAAACATGAATGAAATGTCAGCCCACCATCTGTAAAATCACAGAAATTTTCTTTCACACTGGATTGATTCAGTAAAGGTCCGGATTTCATAAAGAATATAGAATATAAACATCCCTGCTTTCCAAAACAGAGAGAAAAATAGTGGGAGCACAGGAGATACTCAAATATTGGTTAGTGGTTAACTGTGGTTCACACAAACTGGATATTTAAAAGTATCAAGTTGGCCAGGAATACTGGCTCACATCTGTAATCGCAGCTATATGAGTAGAGTAAGTAGAAGAAACACAGTCCAAGGCAAGTCCCAGGCAAAAACACAAACCCTGTCTGAAAAATAATTAAAGCAAAAAAAGGGCTGGGAGTGTAGCTTAAGTGATAAACTGCTTGCCTAACAAGTGTGTACCACCAAAAATAAAAAGAAGAGAAAAAAGAAAGAAGCATCAAGTTATACTTCAGCCAAAATGTTGTCCAATGTTTCTATATTTTGTTTATTAACTTTGTTTTTTTTTTATTTTTGGTACTAGGGATTTGGTACCTAGTGCACATTAGGCACATGTTCTACCATATGTGTATATTTTGAAAGCCTAGCATCAACAAGAATAGTGAAGTTAAGACTGTTCTCAATATTTTTCTATATTCTCTTTGCAACACCAAGATTCTGGTTATATAATTCCTTGTGTGATACAGCTTTTTACAGGTTTTCCAAGTGTTCAACTGGCATCCCTGCTAAAACCTATTCAGATTTTTCAAATAGTACTCTTTATTACAAGTATTTAGTTTGAGTAAATAAAAAAATAGCAAAGATCTTGATTCATGTATTTCTAATGCAACTATTACTATATTACCCTGTTAAGTGAGAATTTTCTAAATTTGATTCATCAGTATTTGCATGTTAATACCAAAGTAGGAAAACCCTGAGCAGAATAATGGCTTTCCATTAGGTAATCCTTTAGAAACATGCAAACAGGTCTCAACTTACAACAGTTTGACTTAACTTTTTTGACTTTACAATGGTATAAAAGCAAATCCATACAACCATTCTGTTTTTTATTTCTAATATAATATCCAATAAATTACATGACCTATGCAACACTTGATTATAAAATAGGATGTGTGTTAGGTGGTTTTGCCAAACTATAGGATAAGCTTTATGTCCTGTAGGCTAGGTGCATTAATATATTTTGACTTATATTTTCAATTTACAATGGGTTAATGGAGATACAACCCCATCATATGTTAAGGGACATCTGTATAACAAAATCTAAGGGTGAAACACTCATCCTAAATATATTAGTTCACTTTCCTGCCTTGATGATAAAATAATTGCAGTATTGTTGTATGAAAATCATTTTTCTAGGAAGATACAATATGTTGAATAAGGTTAAGGTCATTCTGAAATGACTCTGAAAATCCATTCACACCATATCAAGATGTGGATGTAGGTTGTTGAGTTGCATATGTACTGACCCCAAGACAAAACCTACAAGTTGTGTGTATGTCTGTACTTAATAATTTCCTACTACATAACTTCTTGTTTTCTTATAGTTTAACTCATCTACAGGGAATTGGGAGAATCTAATAAATCAAAATTTTGGTAAGTTGTGATTTTTGTAATAGACCAAAAAATAAGCTATTATTTACCTTTAAGTAAAACAGAGCCTAAGTGAAATTCATATTGAATCAATGAGAATAATTAATAGCATTCTGTTAAAAGTTTCTTATTGTGGAATCTGCCCTAATATGAATCTTGCATTCTACTTCTCACCCTGTACTATAAGCTCTGTGGCCTTGGAAATACTGCTCACCCTCCCTGATCCTCTATTTCTACATTTGTAAAATAAGGATTCCATTTTCTATAAAGCTCCAACTCTCTCTAAAATGATTCTTCAGAGCTGCTGTGCACGATAGTTAAATTAATTGATGCACAATATTTTAAGACTATTTTGGGATGACCACTTCTGACAGATTTACTCTCCTTCCTCAAATAATTTCCCCCAAATTTATGAAGTACATAAACCAATGGGGTTCCAGATGGCAAATAATGAATGGTGGTGATTCTTGTAAGTCAAGGAACAAATGAAGTGAACCTTTTTTATTTACCTTACTGTTTGAGAGAGATTCCAGTTTGGGAAGGGTAAATCTGGGTGGAGCCTATCAGTTCCCTGAGCTGAAGAGATGAGATAAGAGTCCAGGAAACCAAAGAAACTGAAGTTTACAGAAAGCAGTACCAGATGGGAGATAGCTAAATGGAGGGAGAAAATCAGACATCTACAAAGAGCTCCCCTTGGGTGGTCAGGTGAGTAATGATCAGCACTAGGTAATGGTGTACAAGAAAATTTCTCAAAACTATAAAGAAGCTCCCAAAATAAGTAGAGGTAAGGATACCCAGCATTCACATAGGCCTGGGAATAAGTATTTGTTCTCTACAGCTAGAATGGAAAGCCCTACAATTCATTTGGGGATTTGATAGAGGATCCAGAAAATTTAACCTCAGAAGTTAGAAATATTTATCCCTTGAATGTAAACAGATCTCATACTGCTCATCAAATCTCAAAACTCAATGCCTGAAAGAGTCAATTTTCAAGAAATTGAACTGCATCAATGAACAAAGGTCAAGAATATTCTTAAGAATGCAAACACATCTCTTAACCAGCAAGTGAGATTCACATCTGGCAGCCAATCAAAGATTATCAGGCATGCAAACAAGCAAGAAAAAGCAATACAAGTCAATAAGAAATTACCCAAAACTTATACAAGTGATAGAATTAGCAGCCAAAAATATTAAAATAATTAGTCAGGCACCAGTGGCTCATGCCTGTAATCCTAACTATTCAGGAGGCAGAGATCAGGAGGATCACAGTGCGAAGTTAGCCCAGGCAAATAGTTTGCAAGACCCATCTTGAAAAACCTTATCACAAAAAATTGGGCTGGTGGAGTTGCTGAAGGTGAAGGCCCTGAGTTCAAGCCCCAGTATCACCAATAAATAAATAAATTAATTAAGGTAACTACAACTTTACTCAAGATTTCTGAAATTAAGAGGAAATATAGAAGATATTTTTAAAGATCCTAATAAATTTTATGGGAATAAAAAGTACAGTATAAAGATGAAAATACATTGGAAAATATTCATGGCAAGGTAGACACTGCAGAAAAAGGATTAGTGAACTTAAAGATACCAATAGAAACCAACCAAAATGAAAAAGAGAATAACTTTCAAAAATAGAATCAAGCAGCAAGATGCTGTGGAAATTCAGACAGTCTAATATTTGATAGTTACAGTCTTTTGTCAGAAAAGGAAGAAGCAAAAACAATATTTGAAAAAAATAGTGAACAGTAGGGTTTTGTTCACTATAATTTCTTTAAAATTATAGAGTCATATATAAAGAAGTTTAATGAACCCCAATCATAAGAAAATTACACCAAGGCTCATCAGAATCAAATTGCTCAAAACCAGTGATTTAAAAAAATATTAAAAGCAGCCAGAGGAAAGATATCCTACAGATAGGGGAAAAGATAAGAAACCAAGGAGATTTCTTGTCAGAAACAATGTAAGCAAGAGAGTATTGCAACATGTATTAAGTACTGAAAGAAAAAAAGAAACTATCAACACAGTGTTATATCTAGCATTAATGAAACACTGTATAATATCACAATGGACAAAAACTACACAATTACTTTAAAAAACATAAAACAGACAAAATACAATGGAATTTTATGAACATAACTAAACAAACTAGTAATAGAAGGAAATCTCCTCTTTCTGATAAAAGGAATCCATAAATAGCCCGTGGCCAACATCAAACTTAATAGTGAAAGGGCAAGTCGTTCCCTTTAAGATAAGGGACAAGACAAGGAGTTCTACTTTCATACTTCTATACAACAATGTACTAGAGGCTCTACAGGAGAAGGGATAGTCATTTCAATGAGTTGTTTAGGCACATTCAGGCACATTAGATATATGCATGAAAAAATAAACTTGAATCTATTTTCATCTAAACCATATACAACAATTAACTCAAAGTGGATCATAGACTTAAATGTAACACTGAAAATCATAAAAATTCTAGAATAAAACATAAGGAAAAACCATTGTGACTGGGTTAGGCAGAAATTTCTAAGACACTAAAAGTATGATCCACAAAGGAAGAAATTGATAAATTATACTTCATCAAAATTAAAAACTTCCAAAAGAAAAGCCTTGGATTGGAAGAGAACCTTTGCAAAGTATGAATCTGCTATAGGATATGTGTCTAGATATGAAAATAACTCTTAAAAATTCAGTAATAGGCATGGTTTTACTAGTATCTATATTGTATACTATCTTACATTCCTTCAGATATCTGGCCAGGTGTGGTATCACTGGAGTGTATAATAGCTCTATTTTTAGTGATTTGGAGAACCTCCAAGCAGCTTATCATAGTGGTTACACTAAATTACATTCTGATGATAGTGTATATTTTCCCCGAATCCTCACCAGCATTTGTTGTCATTTTGGTTTTGATGATAACCATTCTGACTGGAGTAGGTGAAATGTCATTTTGATTTTCATTTCCTTTATGGCCGAGGATGTTGAGCACTTCATATATTTGTTGGCCATTTGTACTTCTTCCTTTGAAAGTTGTCTATTCAGTTCATTTGCCCATTTATTCATTGGGTTGTGATTCTTTGGGAGTTTTGGTTTTTGAGCTCCCTATAAATTCTAGTTATTAATCCTTTATCAGATGTTATAGCTTTTTAAATTTTGGTCATTTTAATATACATGTAATAGTATTTCATTGTGGTTTTATTTGTGTTTCCCTAATAACTAAGGATGTTTGATATCTATTCACATGCTTGTTTGCCATTTCTGTCCTTTTTGGGGGGGTTTTGTGTGTGAAATGTCTTTTAAAATATTTTTTCTTATTTTCTTCTTGGGTTTAAATTTCATTACTGAATTTTTAAAAATATTTTATTAGCATATATGAATTGTACAGGGATTTCATTGTCACATTTATGTATCTGTTTACAATGTACCTTAGTTAGATTTATCCCCTCCATCATTCGCCCTTATCCCCTTCTCCAATACTTAAAATAATCTCAAAAAGTTTCATCATTCTATTTTCATATAAGTATATAAAGTCCATCAACCTTATGCCCCCTTGTTCACCTTCTCCATTTACAGTCCCCCTTCCCATTCACACTCACCCTAACAGGACCTGTTTTTCATTTCAGTCTTTCATCTTTCAAGTATGTATTCCACGGTCAAAGGGGAAGGATGTCTTTCAGTGATGGATACATTCACATCTTGATCATAATGATGGCTTCATAGGTAGGTGTGTGTGTGTATGTGTGTTACATCAAAACTTAACAAATTTTATACCTTAATATATGACATTTATTTTGTCTACTGTACCCAATTTAAAAAGAGTAGTTTATATATCACTACAGCTTGTGTCCCAAAGTTGAAATACACTCTATCAAAACAGGATCTTGGATACAGAAGTAAATGCCCAATTACACTTTTTTCTTTCTTTTCTCTCTCCTTTTTATTAGTGTACATTAACTTTATAAAGGGGCTTCATTGTGATACTTTCATACATGCAAATAATGTACTTTAATCGAATTCACCCCTCTATTACTCTTTCTTACCTGTTCCCCCCTTTTTAAACAGTTTTAATGGATTTCATTATTCTATGCATTTGAAATACATCAATCATTCACCTTCCTTCACCCTCTCCTTTTACCTTCCCCCATCCACAGGTCCCAACCCAAAGAAATTGCTCAATTTTACACTTGACAAGTACACCTTTCTGTATCATCTTTGAATATATCATCCTTACCAAGTGTTCAAATATATACTCAGTTCTTAAAAGTCTTTGGGAGTGGAGTAATTATTACTGCTCTTATGTTATTACTTTGGGTACAGCAAGTACTTAAAGCAGATTAGTGCTGTAACTTACTCTCCATTAGCTAAAACTATCATTGATGAGTTGATAAGATTCCACCTAGTTTAATTAAATTACTGATCTCAGAGCACAGTGGGAGTAAGAATTGCAGTGTGTAACTTGCCAACTGCACCCTTGAAGGTTAATTGGCTCCTTCAGGAGAAAGGAACTGCTTTCATGAAGTGGAACCATCCTGAATTGTTCTGAAAGGATGTCAAGAGTCACAGATCACACTGCCAAAATGAATAAATAGCATATACTACATTTGTATAAACAAACTTGTAAGAAAGAAATTCCTTTTTATAATTTAAATAAAATCCTATCCCAGCCAAGTTGACAGTGCCCAGAACTCCGTGGTCATGGGTGTCTGGAGGCTTCATTTATGTATCTATCCCCGAAGAAAAGGGATGAATTGAAAGGAGGTAGAAATTAAGTCAACTAGAGAGAGTCTTACTTCATTTAGTCAATTGTTATACTTTAATATAGTTACTTGGCAAATAACTAACTCTTTTGAGAAATGGACTATATTTCTGTGTTATTGGGACTCTAAGCCCAGGACCTAGAATGATGCATGGGATCTTAATTATACTAACTTAAACTCATGCAGCATTCACAGAGCTCCAGGCACTTCTAAGGACTTTACATGAATGAGCGCAAATTCCTCAAACACACCGTGAAGTTGACAGGATAGTATTTTACAGATGAGAAAACTGAAGCATGAAGCATTTAAGAACTGATTAATGAATATATGTTTGGGGCATTTAGCAGATGGCAAGCACTGTGAACTCTACTAACTTTGAGATTCTGGTCTGGTGAGCTCTGCTTCAGTAGATTTAAAAACCAAGTGCTTTTTCATCACATGAACAATGGCTTATTCAGTCATAATTCCCAGTGAAGAGGAATGGAGTAGGTGCTCAAAAAAAGTTTTGTTAAGTAGAAAGATCCATACCAAAAAAGGAGATAACAAATCTAAGGTCCATATCAAGGAATATATGGATAGGAAGAGTAAAAATGGAAGTTATAACACTAAGATGGTGAGAAAGTGAAATAGGGTACCCAGAGTTTACTGCTATTGGTGTTGTTCTTGACAGGAACAAGTTGAACTCCTTCCTGCCATGGAAATAAGATTTGCCTCCCTCAGGAACTGGTGAGAAAGTAGGGCTGGGAAGAAGAGGAACCAGGACAAAATGAATGATGGTTTTGAGTTTAGAAGAGTTGTTCAGACTTTCTCTAAGCTGCAAAGAGAAGGGGTCATTCTGAGTAACAAGTGGGAATCTGCCACACACCGTGCACACACTCACACATACCAGTGCCGTTAGTATAGCTTGGTTACAGAAAAAGTGATGGGACAGGTGGCATGGCATGTGTCCAACAATGTCCAGGTTCAGCTGGTCTTTGTACAGTTCTTAGCATCAAATCATTTGATCTCTCCTTGGCCAAAATTCAAGAAGTAAGTAGGATGAGGTGGGGGTTGATGCAAAGGTGTTAATTTTGGAATAAAGGTAGCAAAATTGGTGGTGTTGCCATAGGGGAGGGTTAGCTATTGCTGGAGAGAGAGGTAAGCAGGACAAAGGATATAATTTTAAATGTTGGGGATTTAATTGAGTACATCAAAAGAAACAGTAGACACTGGACTTCAAATTATAGCTATGGGTAGTCAGTGATAAGGGAAATAACACAACCACTTTGTTTTGCTTGTTTTTTGGGAAGAAGAACATAGTAGAAAAGACATATTTATATTGTCCTGCTCTAAAAGATTTTTCACAAGCTTTTCTCTAATAATTTTGAGTTCCCCTAATTTCCCAAAGAAATAATGCTTCTTCTAAGTCCATTTTTTACTTATTCCATTACGCTGCTACAACTAAATACCTTAAACTAGATAATTTATAAAGAACATAAATTTCTTTCCTACAGTTTTAGAAGCAGGGAACTCCAAAATCAAGGCATTGGTATTAGTGTCTGGTGAGGGTTGCTCACTGCTTCCAAGATGGTGCATTCTTCTGTGTCCTCACATGGCAGAGGACAGAAGGGTAAGAGAGTCTTCCCCTTCAACCTTGGGACCTTTTATAAGTGCGCTAATTCCATTTCATTTAATCACCTCCTAGACGATACCTCTTCATAATGTTATATTAGGGATGATGTTTGAGCATGAATTTTGGAGGGAGACTGTTATTTAAACGATAGCACACATAATCAGAACTATTCCCAAAGATGTGTTAAATAAACTTTGATGTATAACCACAAAGCTGCAATGATCTCAGGCATTTGAAGTTGCTGAGAAATACTGAAAAGGAATATCAAGAAATAGGAAAGAAATAAACTCCATCCCCCATAGCTCACAGGCAATAGATCCCCATTATGATATAAAAAAAATGAACACCTGCATGATCAGCAGGAAAGCACTTATGAACTGAGCTTAGCTGGAGCAGAGTGGGAGATTACCTGCATCGAAACCCCAAAATTCACACACACTGCTGATGTTTACCAGCAGCCGGATAATGTGACAATACACTAGAGCTGTTTAACTAGCAGAGCTTTTGCTTCCTGTAAGAAAATTGTCCTCCTGGTGGGAGAAAGCCTATACTGCTCCTGCTAGACCCAATAAACTTGTTCTCATTCTTCCCTAATTGACCTCATTCAGCTGTACTGACCACACCTCCTACAAAGGTACCCTCTCACAAATCTTCCTCTTCTGCTTCTCCAAAATTTTTGATAGGTTGTTTTGGTTTGAGATTTTGGTTTTTTAATCACCTCTCATAAAGATTCTTTGTCCTATACCTTCACCACTAGGGAACTTCAGGGCCTTGTCCTCAGCCATCTACACTTCTTCACCTAAACTCATTGTGCTCCTATATCAGAGGAACTGCAAATCAACATTCAAGAGATATACCTGCACACCATGTTTATAGCAGCACTATTTAGGATAGCCAAGATATGGAATCAGTCTAGGTGCCAGCATCCAATTAAAGAAATGTGGTACATATATGCAATGCAATATTATTCAGCCACAAAGAAGAATGAAATTGTGTCATTTGCAGGGAAACGGATGGAAACATAATGTTAAGTGAGGTAAGCCAAGCTCAAAAAGACAAATATTGCATGTTGTCACTCATATGCAGAATCTAGACCCAAAAAAGCACTCTGACATGATTGTAAAAGGAGGACTGTTTGGAAGGGATCTGTGGGTAGGCGGAGGAGGAAAGGAGAGGATAATGAGGGTGTATACTGTAGAGGTATACCACATATATGGATGAAAATAGCTCAATGAAACCTACCGAAACACTGTTAAAAGGCAGGGAGGATGGTTAAGAAAGAACAATATAGGTGGGGTGAATTTGGTCAAAGTACATTATATATATATATGCATGGAAACATCAAAATGAACCCCCTTTGTACAATTAATTTATCTTAATAAAAATAATTCAATAAATTCACCATGCCCCAAACTGCAGCATTAGCTATTCCTAGAACATGATGAGAACAGAATCCCATGCATTTGATATGCTTCCCCCGCTGATGGAGACAACCTTTCCTCCCCACTTCTTTCTTTTTTTTTTAAATTGTTTTATTATTCATATGTGCATACAAGGCTTGGGTCATTTCTCCCCCCGCCCCCACCCCCTCCCTTACCACCCACTCCACCCCTACCCTCTCCCCCACCCCCTCAATGCCCAGCAGAAACTATTTTGCCCTTATCTCTAATTTTGTTGTAGAGAGAGTATAAGCAATAATAGGAAGGAGCAAGGGATTTTGCTAGTTGAGATAAGGATAGCTATACAGGGAGTTGACTCACATTAATTTCCTGTGCATGTGTGTTACCTTCTAGGTTAATTCTTTTTGATCTTTTCTCTAGTTCCTTGTCCCCTTTTCCTATTGGCCTCAGTTGCTTTTAAGGTGTCTGCTTTAGTTTCTCTGCATTAAGGGCAACAAATGCTAGCTAATTTTTTAGGTGTCTTACCTATCCTCACCCTTCCCTTGTGTGCTCTCACTTTTATCATGTGCTCAAAGTCCAATCCCCTTGTTGTGTTTGCCCTTGATCTAATGTCCACATATGAGGAAGAACATACGATTTTTGGTCTTTTGGGCCAGGCTAACCTCACTCAGAATGATGTTATCCAATTCCATCCATTTACCGGCAAATAATAACATTTCGTTCTTCTTCATGACTGCATAAAACTCCATTGTGTATAGATACCACATTTTCTTAATCCATTCGTCAGTGGTGGGGCATCTTGGCTGTTTCCATAACTTGGCTATTGTGAATAGTGCCGTAATAAACATGGGTGTGCAGGTGCCTCTGGAGTAACCTGTGTCACAGTCTTTTGGGTATATCCCCAAGAGTGGTATTGCTGGATCAAATGGTAGATCAATGTTTAGCTTTTTAAGTAGCCTCCAAATTTTTTTCCAGAGTGGTTGTACTAGTTTACATTCCCACCAACAGTGTAAGAGGGTTCCTTTTTCCCCACATCCTCGCCAACACCTGTTGTTAGTGGTGTTGCTAATGATGGCTATTCTAACAGCGGTGAGGTGGAATCTTAGTGTGGTTTTAATTTGGATTTCCTTTATTGCTAGAGATGGTAAGCATTTTTTCATGTGTTTTTTGGCCCTTTGAATTTCTTCTTTTGAGAAAGTTCTGTTTAGTTCACTTGCCCATTTCTTTGTAGGTTCATTAGTTTTGGGAGAATTTAGTTTTTTAAGTTCTCTATATATTCTGGTTATCAGTCCTTTGTCTGATGTGTAGCTGGCAAATATTTTCTCCCACTCTGTGGGTGGTCTCTTCAGTTTAGAGACCATTTCTTTTGATGAACAGAAGTTTTTTAGTTTTATGAGGTCCCATTTATCTATGCTATCTCTTAGTTATTGTGCTGCTGGGGTTTCATTGAGAAGGTTCTTACCGATACCTACTAACTTTACAGTATTTCCTACTCTTTCCTGTATCAACTTTAGAGTTTGTGGTCTGATATTAAGACCCTTGATCCATTTTGAGTTAATCTTGGTATAGGGTGATATACATGGATCTAGTTTCAGTTTTTTGCAGACTGCTAACTAGTTTCCCAGCAGTTTTTGTTGAAGAGGCTGCTATTTCTCCATCATATATTTTTAGCACCTTTGTCAAAGACAAGTTGGTTATAGTTGTGTGGCTTCATTTCTGGGTCCTCTATTCTATTCCACTGGTCTTCATGTCTGTTTTTGTGCCAGTACCATGCTGTTTTTATTGTTATTGCTTGGTAATATAGTTTGAAGTCAGGTATCGTGATACTTCCAGCATTGTTTTCTTTTGACTGAGTATTGCCTTGGTTATTCATGGCCTCTTGTGTTTCCATATAAATTTAACAGTAGATTTTTCAATCTCTTTAATGAATGTCATTGGAATTTTGATGGGAATTGCATTAAACATGTCAATTACTTTTGGGAGTATGGACATTTTTACTATGTTGATTCTACCAATCCATGAGCATGGGAGATCTCTCCACTTTCTATAGTCTTCCTCAATCTCTTTCTTCAGAAGTTTATAGTTTTCTTTGTAGAGTTCATTCACATCTTTTGTTAGGTTTCCACCTAGGTATTTGATTTTTTTTGGAGGCTATTGTAAATGGAATTGTTTTCATACATTATTTTTCAGTTTGCTCATTGTTAGTGTATAGAAATGCTAATGATTTTTCTATATTGACTTTATATCCTGCTACCTTGCTGTAGCTACTGATGATGTCTAGAAGCTTCTGAGTAGATATTTTTGGGTCTTTAAGGTATAGGATCACGTCATCTGCAAATAGGGATATTTTGACAGTTTCTTTATCTATTTGTATTCCTTTATTCCTTCTTCTTGCCTAATTGCTCTGGCTAGGAATTCCAGTACTATGTTGAATAGGAGTGGAGTTAGTGGGCATCCTTGTCTGGTTCCTGATTTTAGAGGGAATGGTTTCAGTTTTTCTCCATTAAGTATAATGCTGGCTATAGGTTTGTCATATATAGCTTTTATAATGTTGAGGTACTTTCCTTCTATTCCTAGTTTTCTTAAAGCTTTTATCATGAAATGTTGTTGGATCTTATCAAAGGCTTTTTCTGCATCTATTGAGATAATCAAGTGGTTTTTGTCTTTGCTTCTGTTAACGTGGTTTATCACAATTATTGATTTTCGTATGTTGAACCACCCCTGCATCTCTGGAATGAAGCCTACTTGGTCGTGGTGAATAATCTTTTTGATGTGTTGTTGAATTCGGTTTGCCATTATTTTGTTGAGGATTTTTGCATCAATGTTCATTAAGGAGATCGGCCTATAGTTCTCCTTTCTGGAGGTGTCTTTGCCTGGTTTTGGGATAAGTGTAATACTGGCTTCATAAAAGGTGTTTGGCATTTTTCCTTCCCTTTCTATTTCGTGGAACAGTTTAAGGAGTGTTGGTATCAGTTCTTCTTTAAAGGTCTGATTGAATTCAGCAGAGAATCCATCAGGTCCTGTACTTTTCTTTTTGGGGAGACTTGATTGCTGCTTCAATTTCATTTTGTGTTATAGATCTATTTAGGTGATTAATATCCTCTTCGTTCAGTTTTGAATGATCATATGTAACTAGAAATCTGTCCATTTCTTTAAGATTATCAAATTTATTTGAATATAGGTTCTTGAAGTAGTCTCTGATGATTTCCTGGACTTCAATGGTGTTTGTTGTTATCTTCCCTTTTGCATTCCTGATTCTACTAATTTGCATTTTTTCTCTCCTCATTTTAGTCAGGTTTGCCAGGGGTCTATCGATCTTGTTTATTTTTTTGAAGAACCAACCTTTTGTTTTATTAATTCTTTGTATGGTTTTTTTGGTTTCTATTTCATTGATTTCAGCTCTTATTTTTATTATTTCTCTTCTATTTGTTTTGGGATTTGTTTGTTCTTGTTTTTCTAGGAGTTTGAGATGTATCATTAGGTCATTGATTTGGGATCTTTCAGTCTTTTTAATATATGCACTCATGGCTATAAACTTTCCTCTCAGGACGGCCTTTGCTGTGTCCCATTGGTTCTGCTAAGTTGAGTTTTCATTTTCATTGACTTCCAGGAACTTTTTAATTTCCTCTTTTATTGCATCGATGATCCATTCTTCATTGAGTAATGAGTTATTTAGTTTCCAGCTGTTTGCATGTTTTTTGTCTTTACTTTTGTTGTTGAGTTCTACTTTTACTGCCTTGTGATCAGATAGTATACATGGTATAATTTCTATTTTCTTATATTTGCTGAAGCTTGCTTTGTGCCCTAGGATATGATCTATTTTGGAGAAGGTTCCATGGGCTGCTGAGAAGAATGTATATTGTGTAAAAGTTGGATGAAATGTTCTGTAGACATCAAGTAGGTCCATTTGATCTATTGTATATTTTAGATCTTGGATATCTTTATTGATTTTTTGTTTGGATGACCTATCTATTGATGATAATGGGGTGTTAAAATCTCCCACAACCACTGTGTTGGTGTTAATATATGCTTGTAGGTCTTTCAGGGTATGTTTGATGAAATTGGGTGTGTTGACATTGGGTGCATACAGATTGATGATTATTATTTTCTTTTGGTCTATTTCCCCTTTTATTAGTATGGAATGTCCTTCTTCATTTTGTTTGATCAATGTAGGTTTGAAGTCTACTTTGTCAGGGATAAGTATTGCTACTCCTGCCTGTTTTCAGGGGCTGTTGGCTTGGTAAATCTTCTTCCAGCCTTTCATCCTAAGCCTATGCTTATTTCTGTCGGTGAGATGGGTCTCCTGTAAGCAAACAATTACTGGATCTTTGTTTTTAATCCAGTTCATCAAACAGTGCCTTTTGATGGGTGAATTAAGTCCATTAAGTGTTAGTACTGATAGGTATGTGGTGATTCCTGTCATTTAGTTGTCTTAGTTGTTTGAAGGTATGATTGTGTGTACCTAAGTTGAGGTTACTCTCTACTGTCTTGCTTTTTCTTTTCCTGTGGTTTGGTGCTGCCTGTCTTTTCATGGTTAAGTTGGGTTTCACTTTCTGTGTGCAGAATCCCTTGAGGAATCTTTTTAGTGGTGGCTTTGTGATCACATATTGTTTTAATGTCTGCTTATCATGGAAGACTTTCATTGCTCCATCTATTTTGAATGATAGTTTTGCTGGGTAGAGTATCCTAGGGTTGAAGTTATTTTCATTCAGTGCCCAGAAGATCTCACCCCACACTCTTCTTGCTTTTAATGTTCCTGTTGAGAAGTCTGCTGTGATTTTGATGGGTTTACCTTTGTATGTTACTTGTTTTTTCTCTCTTACAGCCTTCAAAATTCTTTCCCTAGTTTCTGAACTTGTTGTTTTAATGATGATATGTCGTGGGGTAGTTCTATTTTGATCTGGCGTCCTGGAGGCCTCTTGCATCTGTATTGGAATAGATTTCTCTAGATTTGGGAAATTTTCTGTTATTATTTTGTTGAATATATTATGCATTCCCTTCGCTTGCACCTCTTCTCCTTCTTCAATGCCCATGATTCTCAAGGTTGGTCTTTTGATGGAGTCAGTGAGTTCTTGCACTTTCTTTTCACAGGTCTTGAGTTGTTTAATTAATAGTTCTTTGGTTTTTCCTTTAATTACCATTTCATATTCAATTTCTGAGATTCTGTCTTCTGTTTGTTCTATTCTGCTGGATTGGCCTTCTGTTTTGGTTTGCAGTTCTATTTCATTCTTTTTTCTGAGGTTTTCCATATCCTGGCTGGTTTCCTCTTTAATGTTGTCTATTTTTGTCCTGAGTTCATTTCTGTTTATTAATCATGTTCTCTGTTTCACTTTGGTGTTTATACAGTGCTTCTATGGTTTCCTTTATTTCTTCTTTTTCTTTTTCAAATTCTCTATTTTTGTTGTCTTGGAATTTCTTGAGTGTCTCCTGTACATTTTGGTTGACCATATCTAGTATCATCTCTATAAAATTCTCATTGAGCCCCTGTAGTATGTCTTCTTTTAAATTATTCTTGTGGGCTTCATTGGGTTCTTTGGCATAGTTTATCTTCATTTTGTTAGAGTATGGATCTGAGTATCTGTTTTCTTCATTCCCCTCTGGTTCCTGTACTAATTTTTTGCTGTGGGGAAACTGGTTTCCCTTTTTTTTTCCTGTTTTCCCGTCATTGTCCTTGGTGTTGTTACTGTCCCTGTACTGTGTGCAATTAAGTATTTTCTAGCTTGTAATAATAACAATGGTAATATTTAGAATGGAAGGGTGAGAGGAGATGGAAAGCAAGAAGTTAAAGAAAAGGGAAAAACAAACAGACAAGTAAGAAAAAACAAAACAAGGAATCAAACAAGAAAGTTTCAAAGGTATAAACAGGGAGCATTAGTGTACTAATTGATAGTAAGCTGAACAGGCCTTAGAGAGACAGAGAGAGGATTGAAAATAACAAATAAAAAGAATAAAGGTAAGAATAAAAATAAAAAATAAGCAAATGAAAGTAATATATATATATAAATAAAATAAAACAAAATGAACAATAGAAAATGAAAAAAAAACCCTCCAAGTTCAAATGCAGTGATGTTTCAGTCTTAATAATTTTGGTGTCCATCTCAGTCTCCAATCCTGGAGATGGTGCCTCAGATGTTGTTCTGTAGATGTCTCATCAAAGGGGATGCATAAAGTAGGACAAAACTGCACACACACACAAAAAAACCCAAAATAAACCCACAAAGTGTCCCAAGTTCAAATGCAATACAGTTTCAGTAAGTTTTTCAGCATGCAGGTGTAGTTCAGTTGTTTTCTCATCAAAGGTAGGGAGAGAGAAAAAAAAAACAAGAGTCTGGAGACAGTTCTGTGAATGGTATCTGCGGCTGTGGCTTGCCTGCCCACTGCTGTCAGCCTGCTGTTGCTGGAGGCATTATTTATGTGGATCTCAGGGGTGAGCTTAGCACTCACCTGGCCCTGCAGGCTTTGTTTACTCAGAGTTCTCCTGTGTGCGAGCCTCTGCTACAAGCTTTCCCCTTTACAAGCACACCCGCTTTCTCAGGCCTGTGTGTTTGTTTACATTTCACATGGGTAGTGGGTCTTCCCCCTTCTCCTGTGGAGTTTTCCTCCCACTGCCACTTTTACAAGCTTTTCTGCTCGTGAATACTGGGCAGTGCTGCTGCTCCTGCCAGCCGCCATGTTTGTTTACAGCTCATGTGGGAAGTGGGTCTTCCCTCCTCTCCTGTGGAGTTTTCCTCCCTTGGCCATTCTCACAAGCTTTCCCACTCTTGGTTGCTGGGCACATGTCCCCGCTCCTGCCAGAGCTTCTCCAGTCCGCCTTACTTGTTTATTTACAATCCTGGGAAGGATTCCCTTTCCCCAATCTTCGGCACTCAGAGCACCCCACCTCTTTCCCACGTCTTCATTGTTCTTATGGTTTATTACTCCGTTTCTCTTTTTTCCCCCAGGTGGAGGTCGGTCTGCCCAGGGGGCTATGCTGCTCTGGCCGAGGGTTGTCTGTGGGAGTACCACAGTACCGTTAAGCTCACCTTGTCCGTGTCTTCCCAAGCTGTCTGGGCATGGGCGACTGGCAGCCTGGGGGCCCTCTGGTGTCTCTGTTTAACGTGAAGTGGAGATGCTCTGTGCCTGCTGGAGGTGTGGAGGGGTCAAAGCTTTGCTTCTTCTCGGTGGTTTTGCCTGCAAGGTATGTCTCCAGCGTCTCTCCAAGATTTCACTATAGGAGGCACGCTTTCTGCTTCCTCCCTCTATCTGCCATCTTAGAATCTCCCCCACTTCTTTCTGTCTGTGAAAACCACTTTCTTCAATGTCCCAGTCAAGTTTTACCTCCTGGGTGAAATGGTCCCTGACTTGCTGTCTTAGCATTTTTTTTTTTTTTGTAAAAGAAACCACTCCAAGATGCAGTTGCTTAATACAGCAACTATTTGTCTAATTTATTATGTTATGGGCTGGCAATTTAAGCTGGCTCCATTAGGCAGCTCTTTGGCTCCCTGTGATCTCAGCTGGGATTCCTTATGAGTCTGTGCTTAGCTTTTGGCAAGGCTAGTCTATGGGATTGTTAGACAGGAGAACTTGTCTCTGCTCCATATGGTCTCTCATGCTCCAACAGGCTATGGGCTGGTTCACATGGTAGGAGTAGGGCTCTCAACATAAGAGACGATGTGCATAATTGCTCTAGAGACTTATACTCAGAAACCTGTACATTGTCACTTTTGAAGCATTTTGTTGACCAGAGAAAGTAATAGTGCCTGCCCAAAATTTAGACAAAATCCATGTCTGCAGAGGAGGATTACACCACAGGGGACATAGGAATAGGACACATTTGGAATCTTTTTTTTTTTTTTTGCAACACACCACACACCCTTATACAAAAGGAGAACCAAGCACTGTACTCTCACTGTGTTATTGCTCAAAACCAAAGTATAGTATCCTCTTATTCACTTAATTGTATACCTACCATCTATATTTCCCTCTATCTGGGGTTCCTATTTGAATGGAAGAACCATGTTTTATCTATCTTTGTACTGTCACAGTTCCCAAACACAAAGTCTGATAAGTGCTCAATTCATGCTTAGTAAATGCTGATTGAAAATGAAATGGATGACATTTTCCATCCAGAGCTAGCTTCTATAATTAGCTGGAACTCTTTGCAGAGTTAGTGGTGGTCAGTTCTTGATCAAAGAGGTAAAACAATTGTAAATGCAGTCATCCTTCTGTATTCATAGGAGACTGGTTCCACAACCTTAAAATTTGCCAGTGCTTGGGTCCCTTAAGTAAAGTGACATAGTATTTGCATATAACCTTGGTACATCCTCCCATATATTTTAAATCATCTCTGGATTACTTTTTTTTTTTTTTGCACTACTGTGGGGTTGAATTCAGGGCCTTGCACTTGACAGGCAGCTACTCTACCACTTGAGCCACTCCACCAGCCCTTTTGGTATTGGTTATTTTTGAGATAAGGTCTTGCTTTATACCAGGGTCATGCTGGACCATAATCCTCCTATTTGTGCTTCCCCACATAGCTGAAGATGACAGGTGCATACCACCACATCCAGCCATTGGTTAAATGGGATCTTGTGAACTTTGTGCCTAGACTGACCTCAAACCACAATCCTTCCAATATCTGCTCCCAAGTTGTTAGGATTACAGACTTGAACCACCATGCCTGGTCATGTATTACTTATAATAACTAAAATAATATAAATGTTTTGTAAATAGTTTCCATATTGTATTTTTTAGGGAATAATATCAAGGGAAAAAGTCTACACAAGTTCAGTATAGATATAACCACCATAGACCTGACTACACAGTACTCAACAGGAATGATGTAACATTTTTATCAAATACGTTTCATCCAAGGTTGCTTGAATTTGCAGATATGGAACCCACAGATATGGAGGGCCAAGTATACTCACATTTTAGTTCAACGTTTTTATATTCCCTAAAGTTTGCCACCTTTGGTTTTGCAACTGTGTTTCTCAGATGTAAAAGAAATTCTGGACTCTAAAAGAAAAATATTCTAATGGAAAATTATGATTTCATAAATAACTGGTATTATGCTATTCAACATGTACAAACATAAAACTGAGTGTAATTCTTGTAGCTGTAAAATGACCACAGACCAAAATGAATTAAACAAAAAATAAAATTAAAAAACCAATAAGATTCCAATTAACATTAATTTAATGTGACATATAATCTTATTTTATTGACAATAAATCATGGCTTACAACAAGAATAGGGACTGATATGCTATTGTTCATATTCTCTTGTGTTGGTATGCCTATCATAAATATTGTAGGAGCAGGCATCTTTGTCTATAGTCTCCAGTGTACCTGAAAATCACTGTATTCTTTATTACAGTGACAATTTAATTTCCCTTTTCATGATCATCTAACAAAATAGCGGCTTAATCACTATAAGTTCAGAGTTTTTATTGCTTCTCACCATGATTGTACTTAAGTTCTGTGGTTCTTAGATTATACCAAAGTGGATAGGATGGAGAGAGGAGAGTTTGTAGTAGAAGGTTGGGTGGTAGGACAGAGGAGGTAACTATCTGATTTCCAAGTCCTTTGCCCACACCAATGTTTGTGGAGAAACTCATCATCAGCATATGCTGGTCACTCTGAAGAGCACTCTCATTTCTCTCCATGGAACTCCTTCCATGTCAGGCTGAGACTCCGAAATCCCCATTATTGTGTCAACAACACAATCTTCTCAAACATACTCAACAGCCATAATCTATGGTTCTGTGGGACTCTAGACCTGAAAAGCAACTCTCAGACATCCTCAACTGTTGTCTCTCAAATACATGTAAATGCTTTCCACCCCCTACATGTTCTGTCTAGAAATCGGGATGCAGGGGAAAGTCTAAATGGGATAGAATTCCTGAAGTACCTCTGATAAAAGGAGAATGGACAAAATACTATTTTAAATATGGTTTTGAGTCACATTGTCATTTTCTATACAACAATTCAATTCTTCTCAAGCTCCAATTTCAGCACATTATGACATTATTTGGTTCTTACTCAGCTTGGACATTTCATGAAACATATCTAATCTGTTTTTCCCACTAGCTCACATCAAGCTCAGGGCTGAAAGCAAACAAAAGTATCTGTCATATGTCCATACAGTAATATAGCCATACAAATAACCTAGAATATTATTTGTTGAAAGGAAAGGGTGATAGTTTGTCATCCTAATGAAAACATAATAGCTGAACATTTGACTATTCTGAGAGGCCCAGGAGCACATCCTTCAGTCTCACTGGCCTGGGAACCCAGTTTTAAAAAACGTTGCATTACAACAACCTTCTCTTCTTTTCAATCCATTTTCATGAAGGGAGATAATGGTAAAGTCAGTAAGTGGTTGAGGATTGATAACGTTTTAGTTTTACTTTTAGATGATATTGTGTACCTTACATCATCAATAATAGCCTTCCCATATCCCTGGCATATATTTTACTTCTGGAAAAGACCACTCTTGGATCCCCAAATCCTACAGTATTTGTTTGCCTCCTCTCCAGATTTCTGCCTTGAAAGTATGTATTTGACTCTTCTCCCCCCATGATGCAAACTCATACCAATCTCAGTCTTCTACGTTTTCCTGGTATTACTCCTTAGTTGTTTCCTTTAAATCCATTTTGACCCTCTGCTCATCAATTGCATTTTTTTAACCTATGTCTCACTACTTGACAATTAGAAATTTTGGTTAGGACATTTGGAAATCCTAGGAGGAATATTCACAAAGGTGAACTTGTAATTAGCGCCCTCTGGTGCATGAAGAAAAAATATTTTGGAAAAACAACAATTACACCATTGAGAAAATGTTAGATTTAACTATGGGTCCTTAATCTACCTCTCTGCCTAACTAACTAAAATATATTACCTCAAGTACTGGCATGGTATGTAACATATTCAAGGAGCAAAACAAAGATTTCTGTTTATCTTACTTGAGCACCAGAATCTTGGCTAACGTTTTTTGTTTGACTCTGCTCAGCCAAGTATCTACTGATAACTGTGCCAAAAGGTGGACATTTTAAAACTTGCATGCTCTTAAAGATAATAAAAAATTTGGTTTCAGAGTACTGCCCTCCTACCACAGAGGGAGATCTCTTTTTAATTCATTTCTCCCACCACTGTTTAAGTACCAAGTATATGCTTGATATATATGTGTTCCTAGGTATTAAGACAGCAAAGATCCAAATATTGAAAAGGCACACTGAATTTCAAAGAGCTCATAATGTAGGAAACTAGTAGACAGAGCAAGAAAAGTTATGTATCCATTAATTTACCAAGCACACATGCTTATACACACACACACACACACACACACAGCATTTGCTACGTGCAGATTAGTATTCTAACCAGTACCATAAGTCTCTTTTAAGTCTCATAACAATCCTTTAATGTAGTTTCTATCACCTCAGATTTACCCAGAGAGAAAGTGGAGTAGTTTGTCCATGTTCATACTGCTTTTAGTGGAGAAGTTGGGATTTAAACTTAGAAGGTTTAGCTCTCAGTGCTTACTACACTTGCTGCCTCTAACTAACTTTCCCCAAAGTATTTTCCACAGAAGAGAAGATCAACTAATTTTAAAGAAAAAGATTTATAATGCACATTAATTAGCATATTAAGAAGTCTCACTGTAAATAAATTTGTTTAGCTTTGCTTAAACAAAGTATCCCAATGTATTTAAGTTATGAAGACCTCTAACACACTGTTAGGTAGTCTAGGTTTGGTTCTATAGTGCCAACAAGTAGACCATGAAATCTCAGTGACTCAACTCTTATGAGAAGTTATTGTTCATTTATGCAAAGAACAATATAGATGTTGCTGATGAGAAGGTTGCACTGGCAGTTCTCCAAATGATGACTCAGAGACACAGATTGTTTTGATCTCACAGCTCTGCCATCATCAGCCAATGACCCCAAGGTTGCCACATAAAAAGAAAAAATGGAATGTGACAATTTGTGCTTTATAGCTAGCCTGAAAATAATATACATGATTTTTGCTCACATTTCATTAGATAGAAATCAACCAACTAGCCCCTATTTAACCATAGAATGGGTTTGGAAATATAGCCTTCTAGTGTGTTCAGGAAAGTGGTGGCTGGTTTCAGTAAATGCATAGCATTGTCCACAACAGCACTTGCCAGCCACATAGCCTGGCAGTTTTCTGAACTCCTTTGTGCTTCAATTTCTTTATCTACAATGGGATGTTATCTCATTAGACTATTATGAGAGTTAAATGAGTTACTATATTTAATCATTTAGAATTATATGCTAATTTTAAGCATCTGATTCATGTGTACAATCACATGTAATCCTAACTGTGTGTGAAATCCAATATTATCATTGGCTCAGGCTAGGCGATTTACCTATAATCACTTGATTTCTACATTGATCAGGACTCTTCAGAACATCAAATCCAAAAGGATGTATATATATACAAAAAGAGTTTTGTTGTAAGGAATTGCTTCATGTATTATTCATGGAGACTGGCTAGAGACCCAGGAAAGCCAATGGTGTAGGTCCAGCCAAAATGCCAGCAGGAGAAAAATAACATCTTCTTTGAGAGAGAGTGGATATTTTGTTCTCCTTGGCCTTCAACTGGTTGGATGGGGCTGATCTTCATTATGGAAGGAAATCTGTACCAATTTAAATATTAATTATGTCTGAGACACTTTCATAAATACTCAGAACACTTGTTAGATGCATTATGCATCAGAATACTGTTTTTACCAAATATCTGGGCAATCTGGGTTGATTTGATACATAAATTTAACCATCAAAGTTGCCAAGCATCAAAGCTTTCAAAACCTTTCTTCAGTCTTGTGATCTATTCATAGTTTTAAGGGGACTATTGATCACACAGAATCTAATTTGTAAGGTGGACAATTCTTTCATCTATTCAATCATTTTTCTCAATTGCACTTTTCAGAGCACAAAATAGAGAAGGATAACTAAAATGAACCCATTTCCTGCCCTCATAAAATTTATAGATACTTGGAAAGATAACTTCTTATATATCTGTGAACTGAAAATGGACCATGCTGGTATGTCATCACATTACCTGTCCCTGCCTCCACATGACTGAAGGGCTAGTGCTTCCTGTAAAATGCCTCAGATATCCCATGACATTCCTGATGCCTCAAATGTCACATAAAATACCAAGAGAGAAGAAATTTAGTTCATTCTTGGAGGAAGCAAAATTTATTTCTATCTACCTGTTCAAGACTAAAAGGTCACATCTTGGTCCTCATCATTGCTCAGTACAATCAAAATTTCCCTAAATTGAGCATACTGAACAAGTGAGAACTTTAAAGGTCTATGGGTTATTGGGCACTAGGGTGACTCAGAAAGATCACAAATATCTCTAATTGGCATTTATTCCTTTAGACTGATTTTCTTCCCAGAGCCAAGCAGCATTTCATAACCCAGCAGTGTATGAAATAAATTATGTCATTACCCTGATAAGCAAAGGGAGAGATAAAGAAGTTGTTTTTAATCTAAACTTTGCAATGGAATAAGCATTAATCAAAAGCATAATTCATCTAACAAAAGCTCATGCCCAAAATATGTTTTTTCATTATCATCCTTGATTTAAACTCAAATTTCATAAAGGAGAAACTTGTCCAATTTCCTTTTAAAGGAAGACACAAAATTTGATAAATACCCTTCACCAAATGCCTACAATGTTAATAATGACACTATTTTCAAGTGTGAAGATTAGTACATGCCCTTTAACTCATACTTTGAATTATGAACATATTTTTGTGAAAATCTCACAAATACTGTTAGTGAAAAGAAAAAACATATATACATGAAATGAGTCTGTTCCAGAAAATCCAAGATAATCTCTGTTACTATTGTTTGTTCTAGGCATTTAACAATGTCTAACTCATTTTGGGATTAGTTTTTAAAAATTAATGAATCATGAAAAGATTTAACAAGACTAATAAATGTTAGAAGAGAATCCAATTCAATAAACATTTGTTGACCACTTAACTACAAGCTAGTTAATAAGAAGATTATAAAGTAGACAAATAGACTCTAACCTCAAACAGTTTATAATTGAACAAAGAGGCATACAAGATGTACTTAAGTAATCATGACACAAGGCAGATTATAAGTGTCACTGGAGGTCTCCCCAGTATTAGCAGCTGTCTCTCTTAGTAGACTTAGGGAACCAGATTTGTGGCTCTTTTTACAATTCCCCATTCAGACAGGTCACAGGTCAGCAAATTTCTGAATGAAATGGAGACTTGGGTTTAATAAAGACTTTCAGAGACTGTTCAAACTGTAGATTCAGAGTATGACACTTAACTGCATTGCTCTTGTGCTGAGTCCCTACAACTGGGTTACATGTCACTGCCTAAGTTCATTTAATGAACCCTCCCCCAATTGGTTATCCAAAATAGTTACAATAAAATTCCCCATTTCTTACCTTCTGCCTATTAATTATCAATGGGGAAGGAGGTAATGAGAATAAGAGGTATTGGCATTTGTAGTTTACAAGGGTGACCACATACAATTTTAGAGTTGACGAGTTTTGTTGCATCCACACCAGAGGAAAGTGTAAATGCTTTATCTGACCTTGTTTATCCAGCATGGGGTGGATAAGTGTCTCCTAGGCTCAGAAAAGGAAGAGAACAGAAAGGGCTTGTGAAGCAGATAGATTTGAAATGTTGAAAAGGTGGTAGGATTTCGGTAAGGAAAAGTCATAGTGGGGACTTCCTAGGTAGAAAAAGAGAGAGTGAGCCAGCACAGGACCAGGAGTAGGAAAACATGAGTTGGGAATTGCAAACAGACTAACTATGCATAGAAAACAAAGAATGAGAAGGATAAAACAAACAGCAAAAACATTGACTTGAGCCCCATTTTATGGGGTTTTACACTAACCTTGCTGTGGGACAGATAAATCTCAGTCCATAAACTTTCATGTGCAAGCAATACAGCTTCCCTTACTTCCACTTACTCAACTTAATTTCTATTTTAAGCCTTACTCTGCTGGACTGGCTGAAGATTTTGATCTTTTTGTGTTGTGTGTGTTCCCTTCCCTTTTCTCATCCTGAGAAGTTAACTTAAGGTTTGCATCATGTGTTTGGAAAGGAATTGAACCACTGGATTCTAGAATCTTTTGCCCAATTTACTAAAAAGATGGTTTTTTTCTTTTGTGCCAGTTACAGAGGTTCTTTCTACAAAGTTGAGTATAGCTCTATCTAACCTTGCATATTCAGTGGTCATGCTGGGAAGCATAGGTTCCTTCTCCTGGAGTACCACAAACTCCTCTAAAGTCTTCTCACCTACTGGTAGCACTGCTTGGAAAACAATATATGTCTTTTATCATCATAAAATCACTCCTACACCACCACCACCACCACCACCACCACTTCCACCACCTCTACCACCACTAGCTCTGCCTCCACCATTGCTACTATCACCACCAGCAATTTCACAACCACTTTTCTCTTTCTTCTGACACAGAATAGAATTTATCTTAGTCTGGAGCAACCTTTAGTCCTATAAGATTTTCATCAAGAAATGTGTTTAATAACATGATTTCTTTTTCTTTCCACATCCTGAGGCAGAGGCTTTCAGAAGCTCAATTTAAGAAGGTTCTCCATTGATTTCTGTTTTCAGTTCCCCTATTTTATCTCACTTTGAGATGAGCAGAGGGCTGGCTAACTGATGAAATGAGGAGGGAAAAACTGAGGAAACAAAATATGCATCAAAATATTGTCAAGCTAAATATGCATACAATTGAGATTGTGGGCATCATTGTAGGCTTAGACAAATCATAATCACATGGAAGCTTGGAGGAGATAGAAAGTGAAATGGAGAAGAAGGATTACTATAACACTTCACAATGAGCTCAGTGGCAGGGAAGATGAAAAAAAGACAAATGTGGAAGACTGAAAAGGTAAAACCAATGGGACTTAGCCAATGAGTTAATGAACATAAGGAGCAAAGGAAATGAAACAGCTACTAACAGGAGGCTGGAAGAATAATACTGCCATTTCTGGAGAAGAAAAATGATCAAGTAGAAGACATTATTTATGGGAGAAAAAATAAATTCCATTTTGGCCTCACCTACTAGATGGGAATTCCCTGAAAATGTTTGGCATTTCAAAACTAGAGCTCAGGAGAGAGGCTTCACCAGGTATTTCAACTCCTTTATGGAATATTGTCTTATGTTGGTTAACTAACAAATATAACTCACGTAAATTATAATAAGCTAGAACTATAGAAGGGCATCTATAGTTCTTTATTAAATGATAATAGAAGGTACATATAAATATAGAAGATGGAAGAAACTAGGAGAAATAACAACTCAAGAATTTCCGGGAGAAGTTTCGTAAGGGGGGTTGGCCTGTACCCAGAGCTTTAGAACCTGCAAGGTCAAGAACCTAAGAATCCTCAGAGGATGTGGAAGTGAGAAGGTTACTGGAAGTAGTCTCAAGACTGATGTTAGCAAGGTATTAGGGGATGGTGATGTGCTGCAAGAAATTCAAATCTGCAAAGATGACATGTGGACCAAAGCGCCTACGGAAAAATATAGCATATGTGGAAAGAGAGAAACAAGGTTAAAATCAGATCCAGAAGGAATGATACATGGAGGGAGATAAAAGAACAACTCAAACTCATCTACAAATTCTTTAGATTTTGATAAAATTAGTCCCTATTATATGGTTTTAGGATCTTTGCAGACTCTCTGAACTGCCCAGAATTCTTTGTCTTCTCACTCTCCTTCTTTAGTTCTGTTATCAGTTTTTGATGTTTTTAAATTGGGGATAACCTATCCCCACATTGTAAAAGGGCATAGGTTAGTGGCTGTCACAGAATAGATATATAGCAGTGGTATTTTACTAAGAATTTTATTTAGCAAAAAAATATAATCCACATATAACCACCATAAAGCAATAGGAATGTGCTTACTAATGTTAATACTGGAGAGGCAATGATTGGCACTAGTGTTAAGGTGCTTGTGTACAAGGGAGTGAAGAACAGAGGTTTGCCAGGGCTGAGTTAATGAGAAAGGTAGCGAAACACTTAAAAGGATGTTTGTGAGTGATAGATGGGTGGGTGCTATACAGCTCTTCCATGATCCCCATCAAGTCCTTCAAAATGCATGTTCTGCTCTTCCAAAACCTGAAAGAACCTAATTTGACCTTATATTTCTCCAAAGGCACTGGGAACAACAGAAATAAATGCAGCAGCATACTGGTGTGGCTTTGGGCAGGAATTGTGGAACTGTTCCCTGTGTGACTCTTTCTACTCAGCTGAGTAACTTTGGGTCAGTCATATAAACACATTGGTCTTCAATGGAATACTGTTCAACAACAAAAGGATGAAATCTTGTCATTTGCAGCAACATGGATGGACCAAAGTATTCTGTGTTAAGCAGAATAGGCCAGTCACAGAAAAAAAAAAAATTCATGTGTGGAACTGAAAAAAAAAGACCTCATAGAAGTAGAGAGTAGAATAGCAGTTACCAGAGACCAGGGGAGAGTGGAGGAGAGAGGTGAGAGGGTGGCCGATGGACGCAAAGCACAAGTAGGAGGAACAAATTCTGGTGTTCTATAGCATCATAGGGTGACGATAGTTAACAATAATGTACCTTATATTTCAAAATAGTTTGAAGAGTTTATCATAAATTCTGTTAAATTCTTTATCAAAAACAGATATACTGTGAAGTTTATTTTATAAAATAGTTGTTTTTAACAATATAAATGCATGCTTTGCTCTTGGCTCATTACACTGTTTTTAATGGGTTCCTTCAAGCATCTTTAATTATTATGTGCTCATCAATCCTTTGACAGACTTCTAAGGCAGGGCAAACCCCTAATCAGAATGCATGTTTTTAAAACAATCCATGAAATAAAATACAGATAGTTACAAAGGAAACCCATTATATTGAAATACAAATGCCAAAATGTTCAAATATGATGTGGTAATATAAGTGCTTCCTCATAAGTGCATTAGAAATAGGAATTAGTGGCAGGTCTAATAGCAACAGAATGTCAAAGTAGGGAGGACCAAATGTTAAATTGCATTACATACAATGTCTGATTTAAAATACCTGATGGGAATAATTTGTTTAATTTCCATTTACTTATGAATTTTCAAAAATTCTTCCTGTTATTGATTTCTAATTTTATACCACTGTGGTCAAAAAAGATACTTGATATGATTCCAATCTTCTTAAATTTGTTAGACCTCTTTCATGGCCTAACATATAACCTATCCTGGAGACTGTGTGTGAGCTAGAAGAGAGGTTTTTGGACATTCTCATCACAAAGAAATGATAAATATATGCAGTAATAGATATGCTAATTACCCTGACTTAATCATTATGCAATGTACACATGAACCAAAACACCATAGTTCATAGTTACTATATGTCAATTTAAAAATTAATTTTTAAAAAAGGATTCAACTAGATAGATCCCTGGTTTTCCACTTCACCCCCTGGCCACATGGGCTGGGGTGGGGGGATGTCTCCTTGTCCCAGGATTGGGCAGTGCTGCTGACTTTAAAGGTACAGGTGGGGATGCTGGTCTGACTGCAATGCCTACACTCGTCCAACACCACCAAGAGTTGCCCATTGTAATGTCTCTCTGATATTGAAATTGGTGAAAGACCTTGCTATAACTAAAGAGCCTAGAATTTAACTTTGTTTTACAGATAAAAGTAAACAGTTTTGTACAGTTTTAATGTGTTCTATTAGCTTCTATTCTAATGCCACCTGTATCTTTGTTCTTGCATTTTTTGTTTTGCTGTTCAGAGTGGTTTCTGTCCTTACAAATCTAAACCTTTTCACTCTATGTAGTACAAACCTCTGACTGATTTGACATGTCTTCCAGAATATCAGACCTCAAAATTTATGCAATGAAATATATCTTATCATAAATGATCCTCATTTTCTCCATGTGTGGAAGGCTTGGCCCCCCAGGATGGTGCTATAGGGAGGTGATGGAACATTTAAGAGGTAGGGCCTAGTGAAAGGTTCAAATGTCACTGGGAATAAGAGGTCTTTAGATCATTTGGGAGGGGGTATGCCCTCGAAGGGGATTGTGGAACGCTGACCTTTTTCTCAATCTCTTTTGCTTCCTAGCCATGAGGTGAGCAATTCTACTATGCCACACACTCCTGCCAGAATGTTCTGCCTTACCACATGCCTAAAGCAATGGAGACAATCCTGTTCAGTTCAATCATGCACTGAAACCTCCAAACCATAAGCCAAAATAAACCTTTTCACTTTATAAGGTGACTATCTCAGGTATTTTGTTACAGTAGCAGAAAACTGACTAACACAGAAGTGTTATAAAATATTCATTTATAAGGCTCTTGGAAATACTCAGGACTAGATTAAGCACACAGATAAACACATAAATAATAATAGAACATAAATCAAAATATGAACATTCTTGGGTTACATTTGGTTTTTACTGATATTTTCCCTTATGGATCTTTTCCATGTTCCTCCCCCATCCGTATATAAATGGCTGAATTGCTTTTGTGACAAACAAAAATAATAATTTTAAACTCCCTCAGGAAAAAAGATGTGCTTCTTGGAGGGCTCACACCTGCAATCCTCCCTTTGGGAGGCAGATATAGAAAGATTGTGGCTCAAGGCCAGTCTAGGCAAAAATGCTTTTGAGATCCTATCTCAAAAAATAAGCTATATGCATTGGTGCACACCTATAATTGCAGCTATAAAGGGAGGCATACGTAGGAGGATCACAATCAGAGGCTAGACCTAGAAAAAGCATGAGACCCTATCTGAAAAAATGCTAAAAGCAAAAGGGCTAGGCTCAAGTATTAGAGCACCTGCCTAGAAAGTGTGAGGCCCAGAGTTCAAACCCCAGGACTGTGAAAAAACAAAAAACCCACAAGTACTCTTGGATCTGAAAGTTACCCTCCCATTAATAGTTCTCAGAACCTTCATGTACCTCAACCAGGTTCTATATCCTGCTTCTGTTGAAAGGCTGTTTTTCATTTGTTTTGCCATCAAAAAGATAAGTGAAACTATTTTTCAAGAAATACAGCAACTTTTGATAGAGCCAAAATGACATGTCAAATGCAGACAGGTGAAATGACTTGTGTTTGGTTACTGTCTCTATTTCTTAAGGAAAATAATCACAACCTAGGAGCCATATGCAGTTCTGTAGTACTCCAAGAGGGTAAATATTCATTTACATTTCACTTCTGAAAAAATTAACCATTGCAAAAAGCATAGGCACAATGCATGTTTTACATGATTTTTTTTTCCAGTACTGGGGTTTGAACTCAGGGTCTCATGCTTGCTAAGCAGACACTCTACCACTTGAGCCACTCTGCCAGCACAATGCATGTTTTAAATGAGTATTTCCACTATTCCCCCCTCCACACACATACCTTTTAGCAAAGGATAAGTAAGTGTATTGGCTTTTTTATAACCAGATTAAATGTCTATTTTTACCAACCTCCACCTCCAACTGATGGCAAAGACTCAATTCCAAGTGAATTCATTCAGTTACTTTCAGGGTTGTCTCCACCCTTCATCCCATAGGGTGTGGCATTGGTAGAGAGGAGGCTGGCTGTCCATTCCTCTGTCTTGCTCTTCTCTGTAATGTCTTGTGCCAAAACCACCAGCACCTGTTAATGTTGATTTCTGGCCACACCTCCATAAGAACTGCATTGGCCATACTACTATACAAAGGTACATTTTTCAACTACGACCTTCTGGCCACTTCTAGATCCTTTCTTCTCTCAGTGTCTCAGTCAAGTTGCTCTCTATCACCAAGGAAAGCATGTGACTGCTTCTGACACACCACTGGAGCTAGAGAGATCTCAGATGGCAGTGAGGGGTTCACTCAGACACACTTGCCTAGGTGCTGTATGCACTCATTTCTGCTAGCTTGGCAGCATGATTCTTCTTATGAGAACAGGCAGCTCCTGGGCAAAATGCTCCCTGAGTGTGACACTGATCTCCCTTATTCTCAAATCTCCATATTTAAAGGGGTGCAGGGTCCTTTCATCTGCCCCCACCCAGGACTTAGCTCATAAGAATGGAAGATGAGACACACAACTAGGCTAGCTTCCCATCAGGTTCTCTCTCTCTCTCTCTCTCTTTCTCTCTCTTTCTCTCTCTCCCTCTCCTTCCCTCCTTCTCTCCCTCCAACCTCCTCAAATGAGGAAACCGAATTCTCTCATTCACTGTCTTTCTCAGATTTTTCCTGTCTTATAAATGATTTAGTGGCTTGAAGGGTTTTATTAAAGTTTTATTGACCATCTCTCTTTTATTTATAGGTAGTGAAGTAAAATGAGCTCTCACACAGATTGCTAATTTTTAAATGGTACAAATTTTTGGCATGCAGTTTCATGTCATCTAAGCAGAAATTTTATCACTATGTCTCTAGCTTAAGAAAATAATCATAAAGTTGAAAAATTTTTATTTAAAAAATGCTAAAAACTACATCATTTATAATAATAGACCCAAACAAAAACCTTCCATATCCAAAATTAGGGAAGTAGAGAATTACAGAACTTTTCTGTGGTGTAATAACATGCAATCATTAGAAATTGTTCTGTATCGCTTCTCGGCCTTTTGGCTAAGATCAAGTGTAGAAATTGTTCTGTAAAGGAGAATGATGAATGGGTGATGAGACTCAAACTATAACATATTTGATATGTTATAAGAACTTTTGTAAATTCCACAATGTACCCCAGTACAATAAAAAAAGAGAAAAAAATTGTTGTAAATGAGGTGATTTGTGACCTAAAGAAATACTTGCCATAGAAAGCTAAATTAAAAAGTAAGTATAAATTACACATCAGGATTGAAAGACTTTTTAGGGAAAAAAATGTGAAATAACTCATTCATAATTTTTATGAGTTACATGTTAAAGTGATAGTATTACTAGTATCTTGGGCTAAATAAAGTATATCAATAAAATTAATTTTACCTGTTTCTTTTCACTTTTTTCATGTGCTTACCAAAAGATTTAAAATTGTACATGTGTGAGCTGAGCATGTAGCTCAGAAATAGAATACTTGCCTAGAATGCATGAAGCCCTGGGTTTGAATATGTGCAAAAAAATGAATATGTACTTCAAATTCTGTAGGACAATGCTACTGTGGAGAATAGCACAAGCAAAAAGATCAATGTATACCCTGTGTTCCAATGACAGAGACTAATACAAGTGATAGTAAGATGTCCCCAGTATGAAGATTATAAAAGCTGTTTCCCTGATTCACTGTGTATTCACCCCCTGTGGCATTTTGTTTAGACATCCTGTAAGCAAATGTTATAAATTCTAAAGTTCCCTTTTAGAAGACAGCTTTGTCCCTCTATCTGAACTGAGGTCATTGGCAAGAGACTCAGCCTGTGCCTTCAAAGGGCTATAGTTCTGGGGAACAGAGATGGGTGGGGAGGCACTGCCTGGGAAGCAGGGACTCGGGTGCTACCACTGGTGGGGACTCAGTCTCAGCCTCAGCCTCAGGCTATCTGAACACTCAATCCATGAGAGTTCAGTGACTGTTGCTCCTGCTCGCTAAAACTTTGACTAACTGATGGTTGTTGCTGTTGTTTATCTTGCTGTTGTTTATCTCAAGGGGAATTCTGCAAGTCAGCAAGTCAGAGAAAACAGACCTTCCTCTCTGAGCCTGCTGAACTCTAGGTACCCTGATGAAGAGCACATCAATCCTATAGGCTGTCCAACAACCAGGAAGCAATTCTGCTGTACTCCTGTATGAATGAGCATACATTTCAATATTTCACCCAATCTAAGGATGTCTATTATTCACAAAAGATGATCTACACATTATTTTTGGTTGGTTTGGGAAAAAATGAGTTCACCTAATTTACAACAAAGAGTTATCCCTGCATGATGCGAACACAGTTAATTTCTTAAAACTCTCCCTTTGCTAAATGGCAACTTCGCCATGTGGTTTTTCCCTTCAGGTTTTTCTAGAGCTGTGTGTCTAACCAGATTACCAAAGTGTTCACTTGTTCTCTTAAACTGCCTGACTGTGGTGGAAAGAGCTCAATTTTCTGGTACTCTACTAAACTCACCAACACTGAAAATGACTTGGTGTAGCCATCCATTACTGTTTCTTGGATTCTCCTCCCTTCTGATCAGATTTATTGTTTTTCTGCAGATCACAGTAACAAAGATTCTGAAGTGAGTCCTCTACCTCCTTATCTTGATGCCTCCCCATCCCTCCACCTCCCCACTCCTCCATCCCCCACTTTTCCCCCCACCCCATCCCTGCTATTTTTAACAAGCTTCTGGGTAATTCTTGCATCTTGATCGATTGCTTTTCTCCTCTTGTCTCACTGGAGCCAGAGCTAGGTCATGAAAGGGTGAAGACTATGGGGGAAGGGAGGTTTGCGAGTGTTTGGATTGAAAGAAAGAGTGCCACATATTCCCATGGCAGGGAAGTAATTGAAAGAGATCTGCAAGTGGCTAAAGGACCTTCCCTGATATGCCACTGTGAATGAAACTTTCATTTCATTGCACAACCAGCTGCTAGGGAAACTACTACTGTCAACTACAAAGGGACTTAAAACAGAAACCAGTTCAAATAGATCTTTACAGTCCCTGGCCAACAGGCAGTTTCCCCAGGGTGACCTTTTGACAGTTGTGGTTGCACAGGCCTCGGTGTAACAAGCTGTTGTTTCCAGTAGGGAGAGCTGCTCAAGCCCTGGCCAACAGATACAGACCCCACTGTGAAAGAGTTCAAAGCAAGAAACACTTTAAGTAATGTGGTGTAGAACCCTAAGACCAGACTAGCCCTCTGTGAAATCTCATTATGCTATAACTTTAGAGGAAATGTTTTTCAGATCCTTTGGTTATACAAAGCAAAAGGATCATCTGCCTTGCCCCCAGGCCATATATTGAGACAGCATTCCACCTCTGGTTTTTCTCAGCACCATCATAAACCCATGATGTCTGTTAGGCCTCTGAGAAGTTGCTGTCTGACTTCTAATTCCTCATATCAAATTTTCTTCCTCAGTGGTGACTCCCATGGAGATTCATTTTCTATTCTTGTTTTGCCTTCTTTCTGGACACAGAGATTTACCTAGCTACTTGTTTGATTAAATTTAATGCCTGCCTCATCATCTACAACCCTCCCATTCAGGTCTTGTGCATCCTTCTTTCCTACCCCTGTCAAGTAAGTGTCTTCAAAAATTCACTTGTGGGGTGTTTGCAGAAGAACAAAAAAGCACAAATAAAATATGCATGCCTTTGGTCAGGAGTTTTTAAGCTCTCACTCAAATTTTAATATCAGTTAACCTTTAGCAAAAACTTTATTATCAATTGCTAGTTATTTTAGATGAATTATTCAATAATGAACACGTAGGCATTCAGACCAAAAGAAAGGGATAGCTGAAAAGAATGTTTTGAATCAAGTTTCTCTTTGCTTCCTACCCCATTTAAATAAAGAGGAAGCTTGATGTCATGCACTTTGTAAAAATAACCTCAGCAAATCAAGTTTCAGACTAACCTAGACTCCATGAAGCACTGTTGCTAATTAATTGATTACACAGTTGTACTTGGGATTATTTTCTAAGTTTTAGGTCAACTTTCATCCAAGGGGCCAGACTCACTTGAAGGCATAGGGCCAACAACTGGTTGGTTTTAAATCCTGGTGTAGAAACCCTTGGCCTCTGACTGCCCCCTTCAGCTCCTATTGAAGGGGGTTTCAGTGGGAAGGGCTGCAGTCAGGGTCCAGAAAGTCCCAGAAAATGAACCACATTTATAAGCCCCTGGCTAGCAAGCTACCTACTCCTCACAGCACCCACATGTGACTTACAGACATTGCCACTCACACTTTCCCTTCTACCCATTGGGTGAGAAGTAAAGAGCTTTCTCTATTCAAAAGGGTGAAATCCTTGGCCCACCAGCTTCACCCCTGACATTGTACATAAAAATAAATAGCTTAGGAGTCACCAGGGTTACACACAGTGCTACATGGCTGCTCCTCTCGCCCACCAATGAGGAATTATTTCACCTGTAACTCCAAAAATGTTACTTCTTCAGTCAAAAGGAGATAAGTATTTTGCCATAGTGTGACTTAGAACACACAGAAAGGCTGAAAGTTCACAGAAAACAAAGAGGAAAAAATACCATTTTCTATAATTAATAATGCATTTAGCCAACATTTTGATGAGCATAAAGAAGCAAAATTTAGCCAGGCATGGTGGTTCACACCTGCAATCTCAGCTACTTGGGAGAAAGAAGCAGGAGCATCACAAGTTCAATGCCAGCCTGGGCAAAGTTAGTAAGCCCATATCTCAAAATCAAAATAAAAACAAAAGGGCTAGGAGTATTGTTCAAACAATAGAATGCTTGCCCACAAGTGCGAGGCCCTGGATTCAATCTTCAGTACCACAAAAGGGAAATTTAATTTTAGTACAGATTCCGCCTAATTAAAATGTTGATCAAGTACACAGCAAAAACTAAGAGCTTTCCAAAAAGTTATCATGAGGTACAAACAAACATCATCACATCAGCATGGATGTCAGTGAACCTAGAGGATGGGAGAGCAAAGATTCTTACCGAGGTTAAGGATTCTCCCCAGGCGTGATTATAGAGAGTCATGGAGACCAGTATGCCCAGAGTGGGCAAAACAAGGTCAAGAGAACCTTGAACACACCTCAATCCAGAAGTTCATTTATGGAGGGAATGAAACTAAGAAATTTAGGAATCCAACTCTCTCTTCCAATTCATAACCAAACTTCTTCAAAGAGTTGTGTATGCATCTTGTCTTAATTTTTCTTATCTTTTACTCTAATTTTATTTCTACCTCCATCATCCTACTAACATCTTTTGGCAAAGTCAACAATAAGTTGCATGTCATCGAGTCATCACAGGCGTTGAGACACTCTTGGCCAGTCCCTCAATCCCACCGCATTCTCTGGCCTTGTGATATTATCTTTACCAGTTCACTACCTGCTCTTCCTGCTTGACTGGACTATTAGAGATTTGCAAGTCTCCCTTTCAGATCTTTTTCTCTTCTCTCTAATGCCTAACAGCTCCCACATGAGTGATCTCAGTCAAGACCATTACAAAGGTAATGCAAAACTCACTAATTCCCTCTAACTTAAATTTCTCCTCTGAGCTCAACTCAACATCTGTACTTACGTGCAGAACACACCTCAAGTTCACATGTATAAACTCATGATCTGCCCCGATCCAGTTCTTTCACCATCACCATCTCAGGGATGGTGCCACTATCATCTTCTATAGGCTTGAAGCCATGAACTTGCTTGTTTACCTGCCTCTCCTTGACTCCCAATAACCAATCCATCAACAAAGTTGGCCAATTTATCTCTTATATATCTCCTGAATCTATCTTCTCTCCATCTGCCAATAGAATATCCCCTTCTTTGTCATCTCTGGTTTTCTCAATCTGTTCCTGCCATTATTGTGATCTTTGTAATGCCACATTTCTAAAACAAAAATATGAACCTGTCACTCCAGATTAAAATACCCCAATGTCTTCATATTGCTTTTATGATAAAAATCCTTACTCTACAGAAATCTGCATGATCTTACCTCTGTTTACATCTATGTTATTTTTCACCATATTAATTATTATTCTCTGTTTTTCAGTCATAGTGGTCATAGTACAGTTTTATGAACCATGCTCCTTTGTGCCACAGGGCCTTTTCACAAGCTATTTCCTTTATTGGAAACACTCTTCCCATTTCCTATTAACTCCTCTTCTTCCTAAAATTCTCAGATCAATAATCTTTTCCTCAGAATAGATTTCCTAGACTTCTCATCTTATTTGTAATTTTGCATGTTTGTTCCATTTCTTAACATTGATTTAACTCACCAAACAGCAATACTAAGGAGATAGAAGTATATCTGCCCTTTTTTCTGCTGTATCCCTGGCATATCATATCCCATGCATATCACAGTTTGTGTACATCAGAGAGTTCAATAAATACTTGCTGCCTAACTGAATGGATAAACTCTGATGATGAACAACTTACATCCCTTCCTACATCTGATAGTCCATCACATACAACTTACGGCAAGCCTTTGTAGCTGCTGTAGATGAAGAAGCAGAGAGGAAGGACAAGTGCAAGAAAGAACTAAACAACTACAGAAGATTAAAAGGCATTAAGATAATGCAGAAGTAGAACCTGTCAAGGAGGAAAGCACTGAAAAAAAAAAAAAAGCATATTGTCACAATTTGACCACTGAGTGGGAGACATTTCTGGAGGATGATTAGGAGTCATTTCGGTAGTCTAAAATTGCAAAACAGAATCCTAAAGGAATCAATTATCCATCACAGGATCATGGAATCTGATCATTAACATAATAATGGGGCATTTTATCAAATTACACAGTGGCTTGTACAGCTACCCAAGCACCAAAACCATGTAGGAGATTGTCTTTAAAAATATAGCTACACTGGGCTCTATCCCTTGACATTTAATTCAGTTAGCTTCCAGATCTGGGACAGGTTAGGTATAATATGAGCCTGAGGATATGGATGTGCAGGAAAGTAAGAACAAAACCCTGACACACACACACGCACACACACACACACACACACACACACACACAATGGGAGCAGGGCAAAAAGACATAGGCACCAGATTGAAAGACTCCTACTAGCCAATGATGGGTCAATCTGAGCATCAAAATAAATAGTATTAGTTATAAATTCTACCCCACTGAGTAAACAGGAATTCATGAGCCTGTATTCTCATAGAGAACAATATAAATAGATGACTGATGGATAGAGAGATAGAAGGAACAACATAGGAGCTATAGATGCACACAGAGAATGGCACATTGAGTTGCCTGTATAATAGATGACCAACTGATAAATATGGATGTTGGTTTGGGCAAGAATCAACAATAGTTGTTAAAGCTAATGTGAATGTTTGAGGATGAGTAGGATATGTATCCAAGTTTTCCCATAAAATATTTAATTGTTTATAAGAGGAAAAATAATAACTATATGCTGGAGAAAAGCTTTCCTGGGTGATCAACACTAACATCACCAAGATGGGTATTATTGTCATCTTGGATGTTTTGCAAAAGACCTGCATTGCTTTTTTTGGAATTCCTTAAGGAATTCGTAACCTGAATCCAATTACAAAAAAATCTATAAAAGATCATACTAAAAAAGAATTTTCGAATGTATCAATACAATAAAAGAGAAATAAATGCTGAGAAAACATTCCAGGCTAAAAGAAACTAAACAGACATGAAAATTAAATATGATACATAATCCTGGACTGGCTCTTGGGCTTGAGGAAAAGCAATGCCATAAAGGATGTGGTAAATTTGGAATATGGATTATACACTAGGTAAAACTAGTGCATCAATTTTAAATTCTTAAGAGTCTTTGCTCCCATTTACTGCATGAGGAACAGGAAATGTTTCTCTTTTTCTCCCCCCCTCCATACTTTATCCTGTTATACTAAAATCAATCCTTGCTAAAACTTTAAAAAATTTTAAATTCTTATAACTTGATAATTTTACCATCTAACTTAAAAGAATATCCTTATCCTAAAGAAAGGAAACAGATGTGGGAAAAATTAACATTATTAAGTCTTTAGAGGTTTGTTTTGGCAGCACTGCATTTCGAACTCATGGCCCCATGCTCGCCAGGCAAGCATTCTACCACTTGAGCCACATCTCCAGCTGTTTTTGCTATTAGGTTATTTTTCAGATAGTCTCGAGTATTTTTTCCTTGGGCCAGCATTGGACTGTAATCCTCCTAACTATACTTCTCGTGTAGCTGGGATTAACCATACCTGGATAATTGGCTGAGATGGGGTCACACAACTTGCCCAGATTGACTTAGAATTGTAATCCACGCAATCCAACTCCCAAGTATCTGGGATTATAAGTATGATTCACCACACCCAGGTGAATAGTTATTAAGTCTTGATAAATGGGATATAGGAGTTCTATATATTAATATTACAACTTTTCTGCAGATTTACAAATTATTTCAAAGAAAAAAACTGTTCAAATTTCTAGGTGATGACTGGCATTTGGGGATCACAAGTAACAACAGTGTGATTGTCACCTTAAGAAACCTAACAGACTGCTTTCTCACTGTATGTCCTGTTATTTTATAAAAAGTTCTTAAATGAACAATCAGTGTATTATCCAGAGTTACCATTCAGATCAACAACCAGCTGGGGATGATCAAAGGTATTAACTAAGGAGAAGAAACTGATGTGCATTTATATTTAAGCTTCTGCATAAACTTTTTCCATGCAATCAATTACTTGTCTCAACCCATTCAGACTTTTCTAAGATAATTGCATGTGCAATAATGATCTGCCTACATGCTTATTCATCATGACCATAAATTAATTACCAGAAAAAAGGAAACTCAATTTCCACAGACATTCCCATCTTTTTGCTTCTTCCTTTTTTCTCATTAATAAGAAAACATCGAAACAAAAAATCTGTGGAGACTATGAGAATATGCCTAATTGAGCTATAAAAAGATTCTCCATTTTAATAACTATATATATTACTACTTGCTGAGCTCCACAAGCATTTCATATTATGTCAGGAAATGACAAATTACACAGCTATAACTAGAAGTAGGAGAATCAAAAATTTCTGTGGTTTATAACAACAAAGGTTTATAACTAGCTGCTACCACAGGTCCCCTGCAGATGAACTATGGGATCTTGCAGACTTTCATTCCGAACACTTGGTTACCATGCCAGAGGAAGAGGAGTTTCTCAAGGGTCTTGTGCCAGCCATGACATCCATCATTTCCATTTACAACCCATTGGCCAGAATAAGCCATATGGCACCACTCAGCCAAAAGAAGCCTTAACTACAACTTCTGGTACCACTCAGTGGACCATCTACATGAGAGTGGCCAAGCACAGCATACATGAAGTGAGGAAGTATATGTTTTCCAATGCAGATGGAGAACTGCAAAATCACAAGGCAAAGAATGTGCATGAGTCTATATTTCTATATTCTAGAGAATAAGTAATAGGAACAATAAGCCAAACTTTGACTCCCCATCCCCTCCAAAAAAAAAAACAGAAAATGAAGCAACTGATGGATAATTCCTTGATCTTCCTTACTCACACCCCTGAGCCCCAAGAGTTGCTCTAGACAAGGAGGCTCCTTAAGGTCAATTTAGAGACACTGCACATGATTAAGATCCCAGATAGATTTCTTACAGGTCAGTCAGTGACATGGTAACATGCCAACTTGCATTTGCTTTTTCTCCTTCCCTACCTTACTTCCTCACTGTGGCAGCCCTAGAGTGCCACCCATGAATGAAACATCATCTCGTAAGATTTGCCTCAGGCCAGCCTTCACTGGAGTGAAGATGGTGGAGCTATGAGATACTCATCCTGAAGTGTTTTCTAAAATGGTAGGATAGATTCATATATTTTTTTCAAATTCATGAACTCAAATGCGCAGACTAGAACTTGGAGCCACCATTACACTTTATCTTAATCCAACACAAAACTCAGATAAGATCATTTCAGATGGTGTTCACAATAGGAAGCTTTATAGGTATGCTCAGTTCCTCTAGACTTTCTTTTCCCTCCAATCATGATGCCCCTGTCCCACCTGCAAAAACCATTTTCCTTCCAGCCTCTGTGCCCACTAGTGCCTCCTATATGGAACCTTACTTGCAGTCTATTACCCACAGATGCCCTGTTTTCCTACTTGGCATACATTTTGGCTTTTTATAGATTTTATTAGCAATGGGGATAGAGCTTTTTTATATTAACATGTGATTTTATTATATTAAAATCAGGTAATTATCTGGCCATTAAAAGGCTACCTATGAAAGACCATATGCTAAATTCTATTTACAAAGATTGTTATAGTCTTAGAAGTAAAGGATCCCCCCACAAAAATAAGATTAGTGGAAACAGCTGTTGCTCTTCAGAATTGGTAGTTGCTATATCAAATGTGAATTTACTCAAATGCTGAATGAAAAAAAAAATCCTTAGGACACAATGAATTGGTTTGCTTTGGTTTGTATTTACATTTCAGCACTTAGTGGTTCTGAAAAGGTGGCGAAACAGTCAATTTTGAGATCTACTGGGCATGCTGAGGTTTTAGTGGTTCCAAAGTATGAACCCGAGAGGTGGAAGCACCAAAAGCAAGACAGGCACAGAATTTAAGTTCGGTTTGTTCTGTATTTGTCAGATTCCAAACCATACTCACATGGATAAGAGTGACAAACTCAGAGCCCTGTTTGTTTAAAGCATGTCTTCTCAATTTTTAAAAGCAAAAAATAGAAAACAATCCATAAAGAAGAAATAAGTATGCTTGCAAATATTTCTATGTGCTCCTTCTCCAAAGGTAACCCACTAAGGTCTTTGAGAGCAATCCTCATGAATTATTGCTCTTCTCCCAAAAACATCAAAATTTGAATAAAGAACACATCTATTGGTTGCAGCATCTGGGTCAAGTTTTCCAAGATAATCTCTATTCTGTTTATTAAAATCAGGTTTGCGAGTCATACAGGAAGGGCATCTGGCTATTGGTCCATGTTGTAAAGCCATATAACTGGTTTTCATAAATTGTGCCTAGAGACCAATTATCAGTTCCCATACATCTGTACATACATGCTTTGATCAAGTTCATTCAATGTCAGAAATTGCACGTCTATTGTCGTCTCCTATCACTGTCATGGGGAAGCTGTCTTTTCTTCACGGTAGCTGCAGAGTGCTCTTCATACTTATTTTGGGTGACTCATGGTTTATAGCAACCTATCATTCAACTATACAAAGTCACATTTGCTTTTTTTATTATTAATATTTTTTATTATTATTATTTCTGCTGTTATTTTCCTTGACTCTGAATACCCTCTCTTTCCAATCCATCTACTGTAGTATGAAAAGTAATGCTGAGTCTCTTCCTCAAAACCTCACCTCATCCATAAAGATAAACAGTGAAGTAACTAAAACTGAAATATGGACAGTGAAACTGTAAAGTCAAATTTTAAAAAGGAAAATATCTTTGTGCTTTTACAATACACACAAGTTTTTAAACAAGACAATATTTTCATTTAGAATTTTGCACTTGTTCCTAAATGATATTAACCTAAAATTAACTTTTCTCAAACTGTGTTCAATTACAGCATAAAGTTGCATTAGTAGCATGAGGTGAGGTAAGCATTTCTTCTTTTTCTGTTTCCTAGAGAAACTTATATAGGGATTATCTTCTCCTTAAGTTTGGGTGAAAAATCAGAGAAGCTATCTGAACACAGAAATGATTGGGGAGAACATTTAATGGAGAATGGAGACTTAATCATCATTTGTTTTCTGTAATCACAATTGATGTATCACTTTCTATTTTTGACAATTATAACATTTAATGAAACATTTAGTCTGAGTTTTCAGATTTTATGGCATATTTTTCTTCAAAATATTCTTTAATTATAAAATCTTTATTACAACTGTAGTTATATACCTTTTTCATTTCATTCTTGCTATCTCTTTTATCATCTTATCAAATACCTTGATCGTTGTAATGAATCAGCTTTTAGGTTTGTCAACTTTCACTATGGTTTTTGTTGTTGTTGTTCTAAATATTGTTTTTCTCTAGCTGCTTTGGATTTACTCTGTCACTCTTTGACTGATTTATTGAAAGCTTAGTTTACATAGTTTCCTTTATGATATTGAAGAATTCAATCCAAGTTTCAAATAATCATTATCTCTATTCCCCAAATTTTGACATGTACTACTTTGCTATCTAGCATTTCATAACTTTTCCTTTCCATATTGGAATTATTTAGCAATATTTTTCAAAACATGGAGGGATAGATTTATAAGCTATCCTTTCTTCATTGATTTCTGACTTTGTTACATTGTAGCCATATGTCTCTCAAAACTGTCTCTCTCAAAAACAACATGCATTTAGTTATGAAATTCTAGTTAAAAAATTCTGATTAGGGCAAATCTTCCAGTTTATTTTTGTTTGCATGGCTTCTTGGTTTCCAAAAGTTACATTTAAAAAAAAAATTAGGCTAGAGATGTAGCTCAGTAGTGGAGCACTTGCTTAACATGGACAAGGACCTGGATTCCATCCAGGTCCTTGAATGAAGCAAGACCTCTAACATTAATGGTAATCCTCATTTCTTAATGTACATTTATAACTTGCTGCTTTATATACTTTAAAGCATATCAGTAAGCAGATATGTATTTGTAACTGTTTAACTCTTTACCTAATGTTTTAAATCAGTGTTACATACCTCTTTGCCTCTCTGTCATTTTTGTCTTCCATGATATTTTTTTCAGTTATTAAACTTGCTCCTCTCCAAGTTTTTCTAGCCTTTATAGTAGGAATACATATTAGCATCCTTTCATTTATGAATTTACTCCTTGTTCCTCCCACAGACATCTTCCTTGTTGACCATTTGGTTTCCATTCTGAAAGCATCTGTATTTTGACTAGAAGTTTTATTCCAATTAATTTATTGAAAATGTGATACAAATATTTGTTTACATACTCTTTAATGTTCTTTACCTATCCTTTCCTTTTGTCTCTTCCTCTTTTCTTACTGATTTTTAAGTTATGCATTCAGTTTTTTATTCTTCTAATGACTGCCTCTAAGTTGTAAGACCTACTTTTTATACAAATTTTCAAAAATTACCATTGTTTCCATTTTTCCTCTTAAAAAGACAATACAAATCCAAGATGGCAACCGGAACACAGCCACAGACCTTCTGACTTCCGTGATCCAGGGACCTTGATAAGAAGCTGGAGACCTGCTTGATCGAGGTTAAAACACTAGGGAGCGCTGAAACATCAGCACTCTGAACCCCTAGTTCATGGGAGGCCTCTCCACACCACCATACACGAAAAGAACAGCAGGAACCGTACACTAAGCCCCGCCCACAGGCTCATGGAGCCAGTGCTCCATACACCGTGGGATTGCCAGTTCTCCAGCCCTGCTCTTTTGCCCCACCAGGGCTGTGCTACCCCAAACTCCTACCCCTCAGAACAGCATCTCCGTGGGTCAAGCTTATAAGGCCAGGGATCCACAGACATTTACAATCTCTGCCAGGCCACATCCCTCCTCCCCCAGGACTGCACAGCCCTGCACAATCTCTGCCAGGCCATGCACCCAAGGACTGCACAGCTCTGCAGGAGCTCTGTTTAGCTGGGCTGTGCCCCCCAGCCCTGCATGATCTCTGCCTTGCCAGCCATGCCACCAAGGCCTACAGAGCCCTGCAAAATATTCACTCTGCAAGCCTGTGCCCCTAAGGGCTGCCAAGCTGGGAACCCACACAACCACGATCTCCATTCTGCTGGACCGTGCCCCCAAAGCCTGTCAAGCCAGGGATCCATAGACACACAGGATCTCCACTCTGCTGGCCTGCACCCTACAGGCACACCAGCCCATGCTCCAAAGGCCTGCTACTTCACCTCAGCTAAAGGCCTCCACCTGAAGGCCCATGGGAATCCACCCACCGTCCACTTGCCACAGGAGGGCTCCAAACCTACCTAAGAGACACACACAGACAGGTCTGGATGCTAAAGAACTAGCATCAGAACAACTAAGACTGCAATTCTACTGTCCCAGAACTGGTGATTTTCTTTTTTTTAATTTTTATTTTTTTCCCTTCTTTAAGGGATTTGCTGCATGTTTTACTGTTTGACTGTCCACCACCTTTACCCTTTTTTTCTCTTCTCCTCACTACTCTATTCCTTTTATCTTTCCATCTCTCTCTCTTTTTTATCCTTCTCTCTTGGTTTTGTTAGTATTAATATTGCTACCCAGCTAATACTAAATTACACAGAGTTCAGGGATAGAAACATTACCTAGTGGAAATATGGGAAGAAGAAAAAGGGAAGGAAACTATTCCCCCCCAAAAAATAAAGTACTGCAGGATTTAGAGCGAAATAAAGAATACGGATACCCAGACCCAGACTCCAACAAAACAAAGATAAACTATACCAAGGAACCCAACGAAGCCCACAAGAACATCCTGAATCAAGAAATCCTACAAGTAATTCATGAGAATTTCATAGAGATGTTATTAGACATGGTCAACCAAAATGTACAGGAGGCACTCGAAAAATTCCAAGAGGACAAAAATAAAGAACATGAGAAAAGACAAAAACAAATAAATGAAATCATAGAAGCCCTAAATAAACACCAAACTGAAACTGAGACCACCACAAACAGAGAGATAAATGAATTAAGGTCAAAAATTGACAATGTTAAGAGGAAGTAACCCACAATACGGAAAACCTCAAAAAAAAAGAGTGAAACAGAAATACAAAACAAAATGGAAGGCCATTCCCGCAGAATAGAGCAAACAGAAGACAGAATCTCAGAACTTGAAGATGAAATGGCAATTAAAGGAAAAACTAAAGAACTATTAGTTAAACAACTCAAGACCTGTGAAAAGAAACTGCAAGAACTCACTGACTCCATCAAAAGACCAAACCTGAGAAACATGGGCATTGAAGAAGGAGAAGAGGTGCAAGCAAACGGAATGCATAACATATTCAACAAAATAATAACAGAAAACTTCCCAAATCTAGAGAAAACTGTGCCCATTCAGGTACAGGAAGCCTCCAGAACACTGAACAGACCTGAACAAAATAGAACTACCCCACAACATACTATCATTAAAACAACAAATACAGAAACTAGAGAAAGAATATTGAAGGTTGTAAGAGAGAAAAAACAAATAACATACAAAGGCAAACCCATCAAAATCACAGCAGACTTCTCAACAGAAACATTAAAGCAAGAAGAGCTTGGGGTGAGATCTTCTGGGCACTGAATGAAAATAACTTCAACACCAAGATACTCTACCCAGCAAAACTATCATTCAAAATGGATAGAACAATAAAAGTCTTCCATGATAAGCAGAAACTAAAACAATATATGACCACCAAATTGCCACTACAAAAGATTCTCCAAGAGATTCTGTACACAGAAAATGAAAGAAAACAAAACCATGAAAGGGCAGGCAATACCAAACCACAGGAGCAGAAAAGGCAAGAAAGCAAGGAGTAACACTGATTCAGCTGCACACAATCAAATCCTTAATCAACAAAGACAACTACATGACAGGGATCACCACGTATTTATCAACACTAACACTGAATGTTAATGGAATAAATTCCCCCATCAAAAGACACCAATCGGCAAACTGGATTAAAAAGGAAGATCCAACAATCTGCTGCCTAGAGGAGACCCACCTCACCAACAGAAATAAGCACTGGCTGACAGTGAAAGGCTGGAAGAAGATTTACCAAGCCAATGGTCCCTGAAAACAGGCAAGGGTAGCAATACTTATCTCGGACAAAGTAGACTTCAAACCTACTTTGATCAAACGAGATAAAGGACAGTCCATACTAATAAAAGGAGAAATACACCAAAAGGAAATAACAATTATCAACCTATATGCACCTAATGTCAATACACCCAATTTCATCAAACATACTCCAAAGGACCTAAAAAGATATATAAACTCCAACACAGTGGTAGTGGGAGACTTTAATACCCTCCTATCACCAATACATAGGTCATCCAAACACAAAATCAATAAAGAAATCCTAGAACTAAATCATACCATTGATCAAATGGACCTAGCTGATGTCTACAGAATATTTCATCCAACTTCTGCACAATATACATTCTTCTCAGCAGTGCATGGAACCTTTTCCAAAATTGATCATATCTTACGGCACAAAGCAAGCCTCAGCAAATATAAGAAAATAGAAATAATCCCATGCATTCTGTCTGACCACAATGCATTAAAACTAGAAATCAACAACAAAAACAATAGTAAAAAACACACAAACAATTGGAAGCTGAACAACACATTACTCAATGATGAATGGGTCATTGATGAAATAAAAGAGGAAATTAAAAGGTTCCTGGAAGTTAATGAAAATGAAAACACAACCTACCGGATCCTATGGGACACAGCAAAGGCAGTCCTGAGAGGAAAGTTTATAGCCATGAGTGCATATATCAAAAGGACAGAAAGATCTCAAATCAATGACCTAACACTACAGCTGAAACTCCTAGAAAAACAAGAACAAACAAACCCCAAAACAAGCAGAAGGAAAGAAATAATTAAGATAAGAGCTGAAATCAATGACATAGAAACAAAGAAAACCATACAAAGAATCAATGAAACAAAAAGCTGTTTCTTTGAAAAAATAAACAAGATTGACAGACCTCTGGCAAACCTAACTAAAATGAGGAGAGAAAAAACCCAAATCAATAAAATCAGAAATTCAAAAGGAGAGATAACAACAAACACCACAGAAATCCAGGAAATCATCAGAGACTACTTTGACAGCCTATACTCTAATAAATTTGAAAATCTCAAAGAAATGGACAGATTTCTAGAAAATTACAACCACCCAAAACTGAACCAAGAGGACATTAATCACCTGAATAGATCTATAACACAAAAGAAATTGAAGCTGCCATCAAGAGCCTCCCAAAAAAAAAAGTCCAGGACCTGATGGATTCTCTGCTGAATTCTATCAGACATTTAAAGAAGAACTAATACCAACTCTCCTTAAACTGTTCCACAAAATAGAATGGGAAGGAACACTGCATAACTCATTTTATGAAGACAATATTACTCTCATCCCAAAACCAGACAAAGACACCTCCAAAAAGGAGAACTACAGGCCAATTTCCCTAATAAACATTGATACAAAAATCCTCAATAAAATAATGGCAAACTGAATCCAACAACACAGCAGAAAGATCATTCACCACCACCAAGTTGGCTTCATCCAGGGATGCAGGGGTGGTTCAACATATGCAAATCTATAAATGTAATACAGCACTTCAATAGAAGAAAAGACAAAAACCACTTGATCATCTCAATAGATGCTGAAAAAGCCTTTGACAAGATCCAACACCACTTCATGATAAAAGCTCTAAGAATACGAGGAATAGAAGGAATGTACCTCAACATTGTAAAGGCTATATATGACAAACCTACAGCTAACATCATACTTAATGGTGAAAAACTGAAACCATTCCCCCTAAAATCGGAATGAGACAAGGGTGCCCACTATTTCCACTCCTATTCAACATAGTACTGGAATTTCTGGCCAGAGCAATTAGGCAAGAAGAAGAAATAGGTAAAGAAATTGTCAAAATATCCTTATTTGCAGATGATATGATCCTATACCTTAAAGATCCAAAAACTCTTAGACACCATAAACAGCTACACTAAGCTGGCAGGATACAAAATCAACCTACAAAAATCATTAGCTTTTCTATACACCAACAATGAACAAACTGAGAAGGAATACATGGAAACAATTTCATTTACAATAGCCTAAAAAAAATCAAATACCTAGGAGTAAATTTAATAAAGGATGTGAATGACCTCTTCAAGGAGAATTACAAACTCCTGAAGAAAGAGATCGAGGAAGACTACAGAAGATGGAAAGATCTCCTGTGCTCATAGATTGGTAGAATCAACATAGTAAAAATGGCTATACTACCAAAAGCAATCTATATGCTTAATGCAATTCCCATCAAAATCCCAATGACTTTCATCACTGAGATTGAAAAATCTACCCTAAAATTCATTTGGAAACACAAGAGACTGCGAATACCAAGGCAATACTCAGCAAAAAAGCAATGCTGGAGGTATTGCAATACCTGACTTCAAACTATATTACAAAGCAATAGCAATAAAAACAGCATGGTACTGGCACAAAAACAGACATGAAGACCAGTGGAACAGAATAGAGGACCCAGATATGAACCCACACAACTATATCCACCTCATTTTTGACAAAGGTGCCAAAAATATACGATGGGGAAAAGACAGCCTCTTCAACAAACGTTGCTGGGAAAAGTGGTTATTCATCTGCGAGAAACTGAAACTAGATCCATGTCTACCACCCTGTACTAGTATCAATTCAAAATGGATCAAGGACCTAAATATCAGACCTGAAACTCTGAAGTTACTAAAGGAAGGAGCAGGAAACACTCTGGAACAAATAGGTATAGGCAAAGACTTCCTCAATAGAACCCCAGCAGCCCAGCAACTAAGAGAAAGGATGGACAAATGGGACTTCATAAAATTAAAAAGCTTCTTCAAAACAAAAGAAATGGTCTTTAAACTGAAAATACCACCCACAGAGTGGGAGAAAATATTTGCCAGCTATACATCAGACAAGTGACTGATAATCAGAATACACAGGGAACTTAAACTAAACTCTCCTAAAATCAATGAACCAATTAAGAAATGGGCAACTGGACTAAACAGAACTTTTTCAAAAGAAGAAATTCAAATGGCCAAAAAACACATGAAAAAATGTTCACCATCTCTGGCCATAAAGGAAATGCAAATCAAAACCACACTAAGATTCCATCTCATCCCTGTTAGAATAGCCATCATCCAAAACACACCAACAGCAAGTGCTGGTGAGGATGTGGCAAAAAAGGAACCCTAATCCACTGCTGGTGGGAATGCAAGTTGGTGCAACCACTCTGGAAAAAAATTTGGAGACTTCTTAAAAATCTAAACATAAACATGCCATATGATCCAGCAATCACACTCCTGGGGATATACCCAAAGAAATGCAACACAGTTTACTCCAGAGGCACCTACACACCCATGTTTATTACAGCACTATTCACAATAGCCAAATTATGGAAACAATCAAAATGGCCCACCACTGATGAATGGATCAAGAAAATGTGCTATTTATACACAATGGAATTTTACTCAGCCATGAAGAAAAATGAAATCTTATCATTTGCAGGTAAATGGATGGAACTGGAGAACATCATTCTGAGCAAGGTCAGCCAGGCCCAGAAGACCAAAAATTGTATGTTCTCCCTCACATGCAGACTTTAGATCTAGGGCAAATGCAGCAATTTTGTTGGACTTGGGTCACATGACAAGGGGAGAGCACATACGAGAGATATAGGAATAGGTAGAAAACCCAAAATATGAAAGCGTTTGATGTCCCCACTCCATAGGAACTAATACAGAAACCTTAAAATGACAGGTTTTCATGAGCAGGGGATTAGGAACCAAGGTAAAGATCAGTTAGAGTTGAATCAACATGGGTCATAACACATGGGTACATGAAAACAATAGTAGGAATCTTTCTGTATAGCTATTCTTAACTCAACTACCAAAAACGCTTTGTCTTTCTTATTATGCATATGTCCTTTCTTCAACAAAATCAGAGATAAGGGCAGAACAGGACCTGCCTGCAACTGAGGAGGGGAGGGGTGGGGGGAGGGGGCAGTGTGGAAAAATGACCCAAACAATGTATGTACACTTAAATAAATAAACAAAAAAAGAAAAATAATAATAAAAAGACAATACATTAATTGTCTCTCAACTCCCTCTAATCTCTATCTCCTCCCCCGTGTTGGTATCATCTGCAGTGTTCATCATCTTTAGGGATAGATTGGGGGATGGAGTCAGCATGCTTTGCTAGTTCACTACATTATCAAGAATGGAAAGCTCTCCTGCAAACTGTATACTTCATTCTCTATCTTGTAATCATTTGTTTGCAGGATTTCTTCCTCTGAAGGAAAGTAATATTGGCTATAAAGTCTCTTGCACTTACACATTTACTCTGAATCCACTTGTTTTCTTCAAGAAAGAAGCATTATTGGTTTAGGTGAAATTGCATTGAATCAATAAATCAATTTGGATGAAGTGATGTCTTAACATCATTGTCATGAACATAAAGCATCCCTCCCTTTACTTAGGTGTTCTTTCATTTCTATCAGAAACTATATGGTTTTCTAGGCACATGTTTTATGCATATTTTATCAGATTTATCCCTGTTGTATTTTTATGGCATTGGAAATAGTCATTTGTTTGAATTTAAAATCATGATTGGTACTAATAACTTATAGAAATATGATAGGTTATTTAATAAGCTTATATCCCTAACCTTGCTCATTTTTTCTCACAGCTTTTCATTGATTCTACCAGATTGTCTACATAAATGTTCATGTTGTTTGCAAACAGTTTTACCTCTTCCTTTTTTATCTTTTGTGTATTTTCTCCAATATTTCAGTGACTAGTCCACAGTTCAATATTTCATAGGTGGAATGAAAGCAAACATTCTTGTTTTGTTCTTCATCTTAGGGAGAAGGTATCCAGTCCTTTGCAGGCAAACATATTGTAGGCTATAGGTTTTTCCTAGATTCCCATTAAATAAGTTTCTCCTATTGTTAGTTTGCTGACATTTTTTATCATAAAAAAATGTTAGAATTTTCAAATACTTTCCTGTGTTATTAAGATCATCATACAGTTTCTTTGTAAATTTGTTAATATTTTGGATTATATTTCTTTTTAAGCAGACTGTGTTACCAATTCTTTATTCTAATGCCTTATTGAGATATAACTTGCATACCATACAATTAATTTAAAGTACTCATTAAATGGTTTATAGACTATTAAGAGATATGTGCAACCATCACCAATTTTAGAAGATTATTTATCACCTCTAAAAAAAATAAACCTGTACCTTTAGCTGTCACCTCCCTCATTTCCACATCCTTTTGAACCTCCAGCACTAAGCAACCACTAATGATGTACTTTCTATCTCTGTAGATTTTCCTATTGTGGACATTCACATGAATGGAACCAACCAATATATATTATATATTTTGCAGTGAATATTGGTCTGTAGTCTTCTTGTAATCCTTTTCAGGTTTTGATAGCAGGATAATGCTGGCCTCTAGAATAATCTAGAAAGTATTTTCTCTTTTTCATTTTATGAAAGAATTTGTGTAGAATTTTTATTACCTTTTTCTTAAAGATATGATACAATACACTAGTGAAACCATCTTCCTAGATTTCTTGTGTGTATGTATGTATGTACATGTGAATGTGTGTGCGTGAGAGAGAAAATTTTTAACTTGAAATCTGAATCTTTTGAGATAGAGCTATTTGAATTAATACCTATTATAGTCTTCTAATGAATATTTCCATGTCACTTACATTGTCGAGTTTGTTGGTATAAAGTTGTTCATAGTATTTCCTTATGATAACTGTAGAATTTATCATGACGTCACCCCTCTGTTTCCTGATCACTTCTTGATCAGTCTACCTAGTGACTTACCAATGTTATTGACCTTTTCATGAATTAAGATTTGGTTTCACTTATTTTTTCTTTAATTTGTTTCTTCTCTGATCTTTATTTTTCCTTTTCTTTCTATTTACTTTGGGCTTTATCTCTACGTTTTCTCTAGCTTTTTATTATCCACTAGCTTTTCAATTTAACACCTAAGATGAGTTGGAATTGAGAATGACTGGAATCTATGAGGCTAACCTCAAAATATTGGGGTTGATTGCTTGAGAACCTAGACATTTAGTTATTGCCTCTAAATCACTACTTGTCAGAAAGCCTGTATTACAGCACATCATATTTTTATCTGTAATTAGAAAAAGTTTGCCTTGGTTCTATTTTGGTTTTCCAAATTAATCTGAAAACCAGGAAAAGAAGGGTGTTTATCCAACTATCACTCCTAGAGCACCTATTATAGAACATTGTTGGAAAGTTGTTCAATAAATGTTTGTTAAATTGGTTTGGCCTAAGGTGACACAGGCAGATTTCTGAGGTAATACAAGCTGTTGCTCCAAGGTGCTGGATCTGAAACCAGTATAGGTTAATAGCACTAGCCCACAGCTAAGTCTATGAAAATCTAAGACTCCACTTGAGATTTACAAAGAATCAATAGTTCTGAAAATCCTGAGACAAACAAAAGTAAAAAACTAACCATTTTTCTGTTTTTTCTGGATTGCAATGCAGAAAATTCATGCTAGTTTGAACATCAGGTTGACAAATTGTTCATTTTTAGAAGTGATTTCAATACTCTCCATTCTTATTGATAGTTACCTCAGCCTCGGTGACGTGTCCCTGAAAACTACATTAGACCTTAATCATCCCTCTCTAAACAATGCAAGCCTGCGTGTCCGGTGCCTGGCATGTCACCTGTTCTACTTGAGCTTATCTGTGGTTTGAGAGCTAGGATTAGAGATGACTCCCAACAATTTCCTTTAAGCCACCACTGCCAATTTATTCCTGAGTCATCCCTATTTTAAAAGCCGTAGGAGTGTGTTTAGAGAACAGATTTCATGTGACCTTGAATAAGCACATTGATCATAAGGAAATAGAAAATTGAGAGGCAAAAACTGATTTTTCCTTCAGTTCAGGATGAATTTAGGCAAATATCATAATTTATTTGTGTCACTATTTTTTCAATTATAACATGGAACTATGTGGTAAAGTATGTCACTCATGTCCAGCATCATTAACTCCAAACTGAAAAAACAATCATGTACAGGATTGTGAAAATCCCCTTCAGAATCAACTCTCTGAATTGGCTAATGCTAACAGATAGGCCAGGTACTATGTAAACCAGTGTTGAAGACAATTAGTTGGCTGGGAGATGAGAACCCCTGGAGGAAGCTGGAATGAGGGCAAGCTTGGAAACACATGTGCTGACCTAAACTGGGAGTCAACAGGAAGAGTGAGTAAACAAATTTTCAGGAACACTGCACAATCACAAAGCCAAAATCATCAAGAAAATCCTGGCCTAAGAAGATTATCTTGGAAACAGGAAGTGCACTATAAGAAAATTATGTTAGGGAAATTCAGAGTCACTTTTAAACTAGGATTTGGTGGCTAGAAGAAGAGGTGTTTTAATTGGGCACTAAATGACTTAAAGAATCCCTTCCCACTTAATGTATTTGTAGTGCCTTTGTATATAGTTTATTCTATTCATGTAATAAATACATGTTTATACATGTATTTATATGTACATGAGTGTCTGAGAGTGCATGGGTGTGCTTACACAGATGTGTTGAGCACAGGTTCTAGGACTGGGATACAGTGGTGAACAAGAATAGAATGGTATCTGCCTTCACAGTTTCATTTCCAGTGGATATGGGATACAGTGGTGAACAAGAATAGAATGGTATCTACCTTCACAGTTTCATTTCCAGTGGAAATGCTAAGCAGGGATTGACTCTTTGACTTTTTGAAGTCCAGGATTGACTATAGTCAGCCCTCTGTCCATGCATTCCACATCAGCAGATTCAACCAATCATGGATTAAAAATATTTGAAAACATCATTGCATTCATACTAAACATATAATACCTTTGCGTGTCATTATAGCCATCCCTCCATACCAGTGACAGATTGGTTCCAGGACCCCCAGCAGAAACCAAAACCCACAAATGCTCAAGTCCTTTTTATCAAATGATGTAATATTTGCATATAATCCATGCACATCCTTCCACATACTTGAAACCATCTCCAGATAATCTATGATACCTAACACAGTATAAATGCTATGTAAATAGTTGGCATATTATATTGTTGAGGGTCACTAGTCCTCAAACAATATAATATACCAACTATTTACATAGCATTACAGTCTCCACAATTTTACCAAATTAGCTTCTTGCTCCCCATCCCTATGGCAGAACCCTATACCAAGACACTGTCATTTCATGCCTGCACTGATTTGTAATCATTAGAATAAATCTATGCTCTTTACAAATTACTCAGGCTCATGCATTCTGTTACAACAGCACCAATAAACTAAAACAACACAGACCTGATTCTTCCTCATTAAAAAGTGGAGTATAACTCCCCTCCCCTTGAGTCTTGGCTAGCCAATTACTAACTTCTAATAAATTAATAGAATGCAGTTAATGTGACACAATTTGGCTTCCATGGCTAGGTCAAAAAAAGTCACCAAGCTTCCATCTATTTTCTTGATACATTTGCTTTGGAGAAGCCAGGAGATGGCATGTACAAGTTCAGCTATTCTGAGATGACTGCTCTGGAAAGGCATACATAGGCATTTCAGTTCACAACTTCAGCTGCTAAACTCCCAGCAACTACTGCCAGGCATGACTGATTCATCTTGACCTGCCTGGCATGACTTTCCTCAACTGCAGCCCCAATGAATACCTGACCATGATCACATAAAAGACTTCAAAGGAGAACTGCCCAACCAACCACTGCCTAAATTACTGGTCCACAAATTTTCAAGTAAAAATAAAATAGTTGTGCTTATTCCACAAAAATTTTTGGAGTGATTTGTTGCCCAGTGAGTAGAATAGGTTCTCATAGTCTTTAAGATAAATCTAAAATTGTTTCTAGAACCTACAGAACCCTGCAGGACTTAGATCCTTATTATTCCTCCAGCCTCTATTTGTGCCTACTCACCAGGCTTTAATCATACTCGCATTTGCTCATTTCTCATTAAGAATTTTGTTGAAGCTATCATTGTCCCTGTCTACAAATAATGTCTTCATCTTACTAATACCATCTCAGCCCTCGGGTCTTAAAAAACATTTCTTCAAGAAAGTAAAAAAAAGATATATGGCATAAAGAGAATCCTTGTTTTTTTCTTTTTTTAAATGGAAGAAACAAGCAAAATTATAATCCATGATGCAGGAGAAACGAATGAATTGATGGAAAGGTGAGCTACAGGCATTACAGTCCTTGCTCAGAAGTTGTAAAGAAGAAAGGAACAACAGGTAGATACCTCCTTTATTCATGAAAGTCCTTCTCTACCAGTTGAGGGTGACCAATAGAGATTACACCAATAAGCCTACCCTCTTACATCTCTTAGGATCCCAAAGGGAAGTCCTAAGAAGGAACTGGTAGGAAGGAGGACAGAGATGCATATTTAGTCCCTGCTTCCTCCCTATGGGGTTACCTTGGGGTGGCTGCCTATTTTCCCCTTAGAATGACCACCAATTCTCTCAGTGATCCTCTTCACCCTGGATCCTTTGGGATTCTAGAGACTTCTCCCTGCCCCCTACAGTTAGTGATACCAGGTGATCCATTATCCTCTGGAGCTCCCTACACTCCTTTATAAATAGGCCATCCTAAAATTATCCTAATTTCAGTGTGACATCTGTTTCTTACTGGGCCCTGTCAGATATGGGTGGGAGGGCTAATGAATAAGTCAATGGAAAAGGTAAAAAAGTGTGAAACAGGCAACAAACTCAACAGCTGTTACCATTCTGGTTAAAACAGAAAAGTGAACAATGAATCATTAAAAACAGTATTATCATGAAACCAAGGAGTAAAATGAGAGGTGAGGGATTGACATATATATTTATATATGTGATGCCCACAGAGAACAAACATTCCTTTTCCATTAAACAATGAAATCAGGCTTTTCTTTTTGTCCCTTTCGAAGCTCTGAATTTCCAATGTTTACATAATATTATGAAAAGTAAACCAGATGAGTCATTTCATTCCTTTTCTGTTACCCACACATGGCAAACTTAGAACATCACCTTTGCCATATATACCACAAGTGGCTTCTGTAAACTAAAATACTCTAAATACTTTTTTCCTTTTTCACTAATTTCTTCAGAGTAAAAGCAAAATACATGCTTGTATTGAGGCAGATTTACTCTACATGGACCCACTGAGACTATGTTTCCTCTCAAAATAACCCTTGCTTCTGAAGAAGGAATAGTGAAAGTACAAGTGAGAAATCCTGATCCTAGTTGATTTACCACCATCTTCATCATGCCTTCTAGGCTTATTTTTAAGGCCTTTAAAGTTAATATTATTGTTATTATTACTGTTATTATACTTTTACTACTGAAGAAAAAACTTAACCACATTTATGGAGTATTTTACCTTGTGCTAGGCAGTCTCCTAAGATGTTGTATAAACCAACTCATGCATCCTCATGTCACTCCTATTACAGAAAGACATCATTGTTCCTTTTTTCAGATGAGGAGACAAAAGTGCAGACAGGTTATATGCTCGTCAAAGTCACATGCACACTAGATTTATAATGAAGAAGCCCACAGGGCAGCAGGAACATCAGCAAACAATTCATAACTGCAATGTTTTAGAGGTAATATTTTGATTTTCCTCCTTGTCTTTTTTACTACTAAGAAATGGCCTCGCACAGGGGAAATTTGGATCCGCTTTGACCTCAAGATTCTCTGAGAAATGACATTAGAACCTCACTATTTTCCCAGCTGTAAGTCCCAGGGGTGGCGAGTGAAGATTCCAAAATCACACTCATCATTATAAGGCTCTTTCCTGTAACTCAACATTTTTATAGCATCAGATGTGATTCTAGGAAAGCAGAACTATCTTAAGAATCAGAAAAAGTAAAAAAATAAATAAGTAATGTTGGCAAGCACACGCAGACACTGGAACTCTTGTGCCTTGCTGGTGGGATATAAAATGGATGCTGCTGTTATAAAAGGATGGTGCTCCCTTAAAAAGCTAGCCATGGAATTATCATGCTATTCCACTTGTCATGCATACCCCCAAAACTGAAAGCAAGGACTCAAGTAGATACTTGTATACCAATGTTTACAGCAGCATTATTCACAATAGTCAAAATCTAGGAACAACCCATGTGTCAACTAATGGATAAATGAGCAAACAAGATATGGCCAGTGGAATATCATTCAACCTTAAAAGGAAGGAAATCCTGACCCATTCTACAGCGTGGATAAACACTGAACACACTGTGCTAAAGGAAATCAGGCAGAAAAGAACAGATATAATGTATGTTCATATGAGGTGTCTAGAATAGATAAATACAACCAAAGTAGAATGGTGGCTCACAGGGCTGGGAGAGGAGAGAGGAGGAAGTTATGGCTTAAAAGGAACAGAGTCTCTTTCTCCTTCCTCTTTCTTTAAAAGACATGTTCTATGGTCCAGGCTGGCCTCAAACTCTACATGTAGCCAGGCTTGCCTCAAAGTCACAATACTGCCTCAGTCTCCCCATTGCTGGGATTACAAGCATACTCCACCACACCAGGCTGCCAAAGGGTACAGAGTTTTGGATTGGAAAATGAAAGTGTTCTGAAGGTGGATTCCAAGATGGCAGCTAGAGGGAGGAAGCAGAAATCGTGCTCCTAAAGTAAAATCTTGGAGAGACATTGGAGATACACCTTACAGGAAAAACCACTGAGAAGAGGCAAAACTTTGACTCCTCCACACCCCCAGCCCATGCATTGCATCTCCACTTCACGTTAAACAGAGAAACCAGGAGGCTCCCGCACCACCACCAGACACCAGTGCCCAGACCTCTTGGGAAGACACAGACCACAAGGTGAGCTAAGCGGTACATGGTACTCCCACAGACACCCCTGGGCCAGATCAACATAGCCCCCTGGACAGACTAACCCCCACCCAGGGAAAAAAGAAAAAAAACTGAATTATAAGCAATAACAAAAAACACATGTAGCAAAGGGGGGGGCACCCTGAGTGCTGAAGGGGGGGGAGGGGAAACCCCTCATGGAACTGTAAATAAACAAGCCAGGCTGGAGAAGGCGGGAGCGGTGGTACAAGCCCAGCAACCAGGAGCAGGAAAGCTTGTAAAAGTGGTGGTGGGAGGAAAACTCCACAGGAGATGGGGGAAGGCCCACTTCACACGTGAACTGTAAATAAACACACAGGCCTGAGAAAGCTGGTGCAGTGTCACCTCCTCCAGTGTGCTTGGAAAGGGGAAAGCTGTAGCACTGGCAGTCACACCCAGGAGAACTCTAAGTAAACAAAAACTGAGGGGCTAGGTGAGTGTTAAGCTCACTCCTGAGATCTGCATAAATAAAGCCTCCAGCAACAGCAGGCTGACAGCAGTGGGCAGGTGAGCTGCACCCCCAGATAGCCATTCACAGAACTGTCTCCAGACTCTTTTTTTTTCCTCTATTCCTTTGATGAGACAACAACCAAACTACACCTGCATGCTAAAAAACTCACTGAAACTGTATTGCATTTGAACTTGGGACACTTTCTAGTGTTTTTTGTTTGTTTGTTTTGTTTTGCTTTGTTTTTTGTTTTTTTTTTCCATTTGATGAGACAACGACAGAACTACTTCTGAGACACCATCTTCAGGATTGGAGGCTGAGGGACTAACACCAAAATTATTAAGACTGAAACTTTATTGTATTTGAACTGGAGATTTTTTTTTTCAATCCTCTGTCTGTCTCTCTAATGCCTATTTAGCTTACTGTTGATTAGTACACTATCTCTCCCTGTTTCTATCTTTGAAACTTTTTTCTGTTTATTGTTGGGGTTTTTTTACTTGTTTGTTTATTTGTTTTTCCCTTTTTCTTTAACTTCTTTGCTTTTCCCTCCTCTCACCCCTCCATCCTAAATATCACCATTGTTAATATTACAAGATAGAAAATACTTAATTGCACACAGTACAGGGACAATAACAACACCAAAGGCAATGATGGGAAGACAGAAAAAACAGGGAAACCAGTTTCCCCACAGCAAAAATTTAGCACAGGAACCAGAGGGAAATGAAGAAAACAGATACTCAGATCCAGATTCCAACAAAATGAAGATAAAATATGCCAAAGAACCCAATGAAGCCCACAAGAATAATCTAAAACAAGAAATCCTACAGGTAATCAATGAGAATTTTATAGAGATGATACTGAATATGGTCAACCAAAATGTACAGGAGACACTCAAGAAATTCCAAGACAACAAAAATAAATAATTGAAAAAAGCAAAAGAAGAAATAAAAGGAACCATGGAAGCAAGGTATAAACACAAAAGTGAAACAAAGAACACGATTAATAAAGAGATAAATGAACTGAGGATGAAATTAGACAACATTAAAGAGGAAGTGACTCAGGATAAGGAAAAGTTCAGGAAAAAGAATGAAACAGAATTGCAAAACAAAATGGAAGGCCAATCCAGCAGAATAGAACAAATAGAAGACAGAATCTCAGAACTTGAAGATGAAATGGTAATTAAAGGAAAAACTGAAGAACTATTAGATAAACAATGCAAGAACTATGAAAAGACAATGCAAGAACTCACTGACTCCATCAAAAGACCAAACTTGAGAATCATGGGCATCGAAGAAGGAGAAGAGGTGCAAGCGAAGGGAATGCGTAATATATTCAACAAAATAATAACAGAAAACTTCCCAAATCCAGAGAAATCTATTCCCATACAGATGCAAGAGGCCTCCAGAACACCAAACAGACCAGACGAAAATAGAAATACCCCATGGCATATTATCATTAAAACAACAAATACAGAGACTTGAGAGAGAATATTGAAGGTTGTAAGAGAGAAAAAACAAATAACAAACAAAGGTAAACCCATCAAAATCACAGCAGACTTCTCAACAGAAACATTAAAAGCAAGAAGAGCTGGGGGTGAGTTCTTCCATGCACTGAATGAAAATAACTTCAACCCTAGGATACTCTACCCAGCAAAACTATCATTCAAAATAGATGGAGCAATAAAAGTCTTCCATGATAAGCAGAAACTAAAACAATATATGACCACAAAGCCACCACTACAAAAGATTCTTCTAGGGATTCTGCACACAGAAAGTGAACCCAACATAACCATGAAAGGGCAGGCAGTACCAAACTACAGGAAAAGAAAAAGCAAGAAAGTAGAGAGTCACATTGATTTCGCTACACACAATCAAACCTTCAAACAACTAAGACAACTAATGACAGGAATCACCACATACCTATCAATACTAACACTTAATATTAACAGACTTAATTCTCCAATCAAAAGGCACAGTTTGACAAACTGGATTAAAAAGGAAGATCCAACAATTTGTTGCTTACAGGAGACCCATCTCACCAACAGAAATAAGCATAGGCTTAGGATGAAAGGCTGGAAGATTTACCAAGCCAATGGCCCCCAAAAACAGGTAGGAGTAGCAATACTTATCTTGGACAAAGTAGCCTTCAAACTTACATTGATCAAATGAGATAAAGAAGGACATTCCATACTAATAAAAGGGGAAATAGACCAAAAGGAAATAACAATTATCAACCTATATGCACCCAATGTCAATGCACCCAATTTTATCAAACATAACCAGGAGGACCTAAAAGCATATATTACCTCCAACACAGTGGTAGTGGGAGACTTTAACACCCCACTATCATCAATATATAGGTCATCCAAATAAAGAAATCCTAGATCTAAAACATACCATAGATCAAATGGACCTAGTTGAAGTCTACAGAACATTTCATCAAACTTCTACACAATATATATTCTTTTCAGCAGCCCACAGAACCTTCTTCAAAATAGATCATATCCTAGGACACAAAGCCAGCCTCAGAAAATATAAGAAAATAGAAATTATACCATGTATACTATCTGATCACAATGCAATAAAACTAGAACTCAACAACAAAGTAAAGACAAAAAATATGCAAACAGCTGGAAACTGAATAACTCATTGCTTAATGAACAATGGGTCAATGATGAAATAAAAGAAGAAATTAAAAAATTCCTGGAAATTAATGAAAATGAAAACACAACCTACCATAACCTATGGGACACAGCAAAGGCAGTCCTAAGAGGAAAGTTTACAGCCATGAGTGCATATATTAAAAAGACTGAAAGATCCCAATCAATGACCTAATGATACATCTCAAACTCCTAAAAAACAAGAACAAGCAAATCCCAAAACAAAGAGAAGGAGAGAAATAATAAAAATAAGACCTGAAATCAATGAAATAGAAATAAAAAAAAAATACAAAGAATTAATGAAACAAAAAGTTGGTTCTTTCAAAAAATAAACAAGATCGACAGACCCCTGGCAAACCTGACTAAAATGAGGAGAGAAAAAAAACCAAAATAGCAGAATCAGGAATGCAAAAGATAACAACAAACACCATGGGGAAGTCCAGGAAATCATCAGAGACTACTTCGAGAACCTATATTCAAATAAATTCGAAAATCTTAAAAGAAATGGACAGATACCTAGATACATATGGTCATCCAAAACAGAACCAAGAAGATATCAATCACAGGAATAGATCTGTAACACAAAATAAAATTGAAGCAGCAATCAAGAGTCTCCCCAAAAAGAAAAGTCCAGGACCTGGTGGATTCTCTGCTGAATTCTATCAGACCTTTAAAGAAGAACTGATACCAACCCTTCTTAAACTGCTCCACGAAATAGAAAGGGAAGGAAAACTGCCTAACACATTTTATGAAGCCAGTATTACACTTATCCCAAAACCAGGCAAAGACACCTCCAAAAAGGAGAACTATAGGCCACTCTCCTTAATGAACATTGATGCAAGAATCCTCAACAAAACATTGGCAAACCGAATTCAACAACATATCAAAAAGATCATTCACAATGACCAAGTAGGCTTCATCCCAAGAATGCAGGGGTGGTTCAACATACAAAAATCAATAAACATAATAAACCACATTAACAGAAGTTAAGACAAAAACCACTTGATCATGTCAATAGATGCAAGAAAGCCTTTGATAAGATCCAACACCACTTCATGACAAAAACCCCAAGAAAACTAGGAATAGAAGGAAAGTACCTCACATTATAAAAGCTATATATGACAAACCTACAGCTGGCATTATACTTAATGGAGAAAAACTGAAACCATTCCCTCTAAAATCAGGAACCAGACAAGGAAGCCCACTATCTCCACTCCTATTCAACATAGTGCTGGAATTCCTAGCCAGAGCAATTAGGCAAGAAGAAGGAATAAAAGGAATACAAATAGGTAAAGAAACTGTCAAAATATCCCTATTTGCAGACGACATGATCCTATACCTTAAAGACCCAAAAAACTCTACTCAGAAGCTTCTAGACATCATCAATAGCTATAGCAAGGTAACAGGATATAAAATCAACATAGAAAAATCATTAGCATTTCTATACACTAACAATGAGCAAATGGAAAAAGAATGTATGAAAACAATTCCATTTACAATAGCTTCAAAAAAAATCAAATACCTAGGAGTAAACCTAACAAAAATATGAAAGACCTCTACAAGGAAACTATACACTTCTGAAGAAAGAGATTGAGGAAGACTATAGAAAGTGGAGAGATCTCCCATGCTCATGGATTGGTAGAATCAACATAGTAAAAATGTCGATACTCCCCAAAGTAATCTACATGTTTAATGCAATTCCCATCAAAATTCCAATGACATTCATTAAAGAGATTGAAAAATCTACTGTGAAATTTATATGGAAACACAAGAGGCCACGAATAGCCAAGGCAATACTCAGTCAAAAGAACAATGCAGGAGGTATCACAATACCTGACTTCAAACTATATTACAAAGCAATAACAATAAAAACAGCATGGTACTGGCACAAAAACAGACATGAAGACCAGTGGAACAGAATAGAGGATCCAGATATGAAGCCACACAACTATAAGCAACTTATCTTTGACAAAGGAGCTAAAAATATACGATGGAGAAATAGCAGCCTCTTCAACAAAAACTGCTGGGAAAACTGGTTAGCAGTCTGCAGAAAACTGAAACTAGATCCATGTATATCACCCTATACCAAGATTAACTCAAAATGGAGCAAGGATCTTAATATCAGACCCCAAACTCTTAAGTTGATACAAGAAAGAGTAGGAAATACTCTGGAGTTAGTAGGTATAGGTAAAAACTTTCTCGATGAAACCCCAGCAGCACAGCAACTAAGAGACAGCATAGATAAATGGGACCTCATAAAACTAAAAAGCTTCTGTTCATCAAAAGAAATGTTCTCTAAACTGAAGAGAACACCCACAGACTGGGAGAAAATATTTGCCAACTATACATCAAAGGACTGATAATCAGAATATACAGGGAACTTAAAAAACTAAATTCTCCCAAAACTAATGAACCAATAAAGAAATGGGCACGTGAACTAAACAGAACTTTCTCAAAAGAAGAAATTCAAATGGCCAGAAAACACATGAAAAAATGCTCACCATCTCTAGCAATAAAGGAAATACAAATTAAAACCACGCTAAGATTCCACCTCACCCCTGTTAGAATAGCCATCATCAGCAACACCACCAACAACAGGTGTTGGCGAGGATGCAGGGAAAAAGGAACCCTCTTACACTGTTGGTGGGAATGTAGACTAGTACAACCACTCTGCAAAAAAATTTGGAGGCTACTTAAAAAGCTGGACATCGATCTACCATTTGATCCAGCAATACCACTTTGGGGATATACCCAAAAGACTGTTACTCCAGAGGCACCTGCACATCCATGTTTATTGCGGCACTATTCACAATAGCCAAGTTATGGAAACAGCCAAGATGCCCCACCACTGACGAATGGATTAAGAAAATGTGGTATCTATACACAATGGAATTCTATGCAGCCATGAAGAAGAATGAAATGTTATCATTCGCTGGTAAATGGATGGAATTGGAGAACATCATTCTGAGTGAGGTTAGCCTGGCTCAAAAAACCAAAAATCGTATGTTCTCCCTCATATGTGGACATTAGATCAAGGGCAAACACAACAAGGGGATTGGACTATGAGCACATGATAAAAGCAAGAGCACACAAGGGAGGGGTGAGGATAGGTAAGACACCTAAAAAACTAGCTAGCATTTGTTGCCCTTAACACAGAGAAACTAAAGCAGATACCTTAAAGCAACTGAGGCCAATAGGAAAAGGGGAACAGGTACTAGAGAAAAGGTTAGATCAAAAAGAATTAACCTAGAAGGTAACACCCACGCACAGGAAATCAATGTGAGTCAATGCCCTGTATAGCTATCCTTATCTCAACCAGCAAAAACCCTTGTTCCTTCCTATTATTGCTTATATTCTCTCTACAACAAAATTAGAAATAAGGGCCAAATAGTTTCTGCTGGGTATTGAGCGGGGGAGAGGGAGGGGGCGGAGTGGGTGGTAAGGGAGGGGGTGGGGGCAGGGGGGAGAAATGAACCAAGCCTTGTATGCACATATGAATAATAAAAGAAAAGCGAAAAAAAAAAAAACAAAAGTTAAGACAAAAACCACTTGATCATATCAATAGATGCAAGAAAGCCTTTGATAAGATCCAACACCACTTCATGATAAAAGCCCCAAGAAAACTAGGAATAGAAGGAAAGTACTTCACATTATAAAAGCTATATATGACAAACCTACAGCCGGCATTATACTTAAAGGAGAAAAACTGAAACCATTCCCTCTAAAATCAGGAACCAGACAAGGATGCCCACTATCTCCTTCCTATTCAACATAGTACTGGAATTCCTAGCCAGAGCAATTAGGCAAGAAGAAGGAATAAAAGGAATACAAATAGGTAAAGAAACTGTCAAAATATTCCTATTTGCAGCCTATATGATCCTATACCTTAAAGACCCAAAAAATTCTACTCAGAAGCTCCTAGACACCATCAATAGCTACAGCAAGGTAGCAGGATATAAAATCATTAGCATTTCTATACACTAACAATGACCAAACTGAGAAAGAATATATGAAAACAATTCCATTTACAATAGCCTCAAAAAAAATCAAATACCTAGGTGTGAACCTAACAAAGGATGTGAACGACCTCTTCAAGGAAAACTATAAACTTCTGAAGAAAGAGATTGAGGAAGACTATAGAAAGTGGAGAGATCTCCCATGCTCATGGATTGGTAGAATCAACATAATAAAAATGTCTATACTCCCAAAAGTAATCTACATGTTTAATGAAATTCCCATCAAAATTCCAAGGACATTCATTAAAGAGATTGAAAAATCTACCGTGAAATTTATATGGAAACACAAGAGGCCATGAATAGCCAAGGGAATACTCAGTCAAAAGAACAACTCTAGAGGTATCACAATACCTGACTTCAAACTATATTACAAAGCAATAGCAATAAAAACATCATGGTACTGGCACAAAAACAGACATGAAGACCAGTGGAACAGAATAGAGTACCCAGATATGAAGCCACACAACTATAACCAACTTGTCTTTGACAAAGGAGCTAAAAATATACGATTGAGAAAAGACAGCCTCTTCAACAAAAACTGCTAGGAAAACTGGTTAACAGTCTGCAAAAAACTGAAACTAGATCTATGTATATCACCCTATACCAAGATTAACTCAAAATGGATCAAGAATCTTAACATCAGACCACAAACTCTAAAGTTGGTACAGGAAAGAGTAGGAAATACTCTGGAATTAATAGGTATAGGCAAGAACTTTCTCAATGGAACCCTAGCAGCACAGCAACTAAGAGATAGCATAGATAAATGGGACTTCATAAATTAAAAAGCTTCTGCTCGACAAAAGAAATGGTCTCTAAACTGAAGAGACCACCCACAGAGTGGGAGAAAATATTTGCCAGCTACACATCACACAAAGGACTGATGACCAGAATATATAGGGAACTTAAAAAACTAAATTCTCCCAAATTAATGAACCTATAAAGAAATGGGCAAGTGAACTAAACAGAACTTTCTCAAAAGAAGAAATTCAAATGGCCAAAAAACATATGAAAAAATGCTCACCATCTCTAGCAATAAAGGAAATGCAAATTAAAACCACACTAAGATTCCACCTCACTCCTGTTACAATAGCCATCATTAGCAACGCCAGTAATAACAAGTGTTGGCGAGGATGTGGGGAGAAAGGAACCCTCTTACACTGGTGGTAGGAATGTAAACTAGTACAACCACTCTTGAGAAAAATTTGGAGGCTACTTAAAAATCTAAACATTAATCTACCATATGATCTAGCAATACCACTCTTGAGGATATACCCAAAAGAATGTGACACAGGTTACTCCAGAGGCACCTGCACACCCATGTTTATTGCAGCACTATTCACAATAGCCAAGTTATGGAAACAGTCAAGATGCCCCACCACTGACAAATGGTTTAAGAAAATGTGGTATCTATACACAATGGAATTTTATGCGGCCATGAAGAAGAACGAAATGTTATCATTCGCTGATAAATGAATGGAATTGGAGAACATCCTTCTGAGTGACGTTAGCCTGGCCCAAAAACCAAAAATTGTATGTTCTCCCTCATATTCGGATTTTAGATCAAGGGCAAACACAACAAGGGGATTGGACTTTGATCACATGATAAAGCGAGAGCACACAAGGGAGGGGTGAGGATAGGTAAAACACCTAAAAAACTAGATAGCATTTGTTGCCCTCAAAGCGGAGAAACTAAAGCAGATACTTTAAAACAACTGAGGCCAATAGAAGAAGGGGACCAGAAACTAGAGAAAAGGTTAGTTCAAGAAAAATTAACAAGAAGGTAACACACATATACAGGAAATCAATGCAAGTCAACTCCCTGTATAGCTATCCTTATCTCAACTAGCAAAAACAATTGGTCCTTTCTATTATTGCTGATACTCTCTCTTCAACAAAATTAGAGATAAGGGCAAAATAGTTTCTGCCAGGTAGCAAGGGGTAAAGGGGGGTGGGGGAGTTAAGGGAGGGGGCCGGGGAAAGGGGAAGAAATGACCCAATCATTGTATGCACATATGAATAAAATAAAAGTTAAAAAAAAAGAAAGTGTTCTGAAAATGGAAAATGGAATTTCTGCATAACATTGTAAATGTTCCTAATGTCAGTTTACCATCCACTTAAAATGACTAAAATTAAAAATTCTATATTATTTATAACTGAGCACCATAGAGAAAACAAAAGTGGGTTTAATCCCACATCTGCCTTTTTCTTACTCAGTGACCTTGAGCAAACTACAAAATTTCTCTGAAACTCACTTTTGTGATTTATAAATTAATGACTTTTTCTGGACTTAATAGAAATCACAAGATAGCTTCACCCAGAATCATTGAAGCCATAAAAGTCTGTGCTTTTTATACTTTAACTTAGAAATCTTAAAGATATTTTTACATAAAAATCCAGATCCAAAGCTTTTATTTAAAACAAATGAAAAAATAAGCTTCCCACACAGGAATGGAAAGAGTATTGCTTCTACTCTTACATCCAAAAAAAAACAAAGAAAGAGAAAAAAGATAGAAACAGGTAAAGTCCAAGTTTATAATTTTCTTGAAAACTTCAGAGAGCCAAGATGATAGGAAACTGAATTATTCCCAAATATAAGACACAGGCAGCCTCAGGGAAAGCTAGGGCGTAAGTATTTGCTTCCCTGCGGCAGACCCAACTGGACATAAGTAGGGAATATTCAGCTGAAATGGTTAGTGACTCAGGGATCCCAGCAGCAGGCCAGCAAGAGAGGCTAAAATACTTCCACCTTCAGTAATAACTGAAAGGTTACTTGCTGGATTTTTTGCAAGAGTTTTGGGTAAGATTGGAAATTCAATCCCTGCAAAACATGGAGACACATTTGCACCACTGTGAGCCTAAGCTGTTCTGCAGCCTTCCTTGATACAGTAGGACCAGCACCATTGTGTCCTTGCAGGGATTTTCCATTTCCCTGCACTCTACAAAGACCACATTGAGATGGCAGTATCAAAACTGTTCTCCTCCACACCACTGTAACAGAGGAGAGATGGATCAGAATGTGAGGGGGAGGCATTTTTGTAGCCTGAAAACAAAACATAAAAAAAATCAAAAATTTTTAAAAATGATTTTTAAGAATTCTAAGACCGTTTCGAGGAGTGAGAGGACATGCCTTGCCCAGAGCAATTTATGTCTCATTCTCATTAGATGGTGTCAGTACTCTTTGAAATTCTGATATGTTAGGGTTGTCCCTCTTATCAACCTTAGAAGTATGGAAAGGAGAGATTGTACAAGCAAATATAGCATTGGCGCTTTCACTTACATATCTGTGTGCTAGAGTTACTTAATGATAGGAAGCGATGTAATTGAAAGGGAGAGATTGGCAATTAGTTAACTCTCCCTTTGATTTACACAGGACCAGCAGTGGGCTTGATTGAGCTCCTTGAAATAATTACCAGGGGTGGGGAAAAGACTCCAGAATCAGCCTCCTGCTGATGACACATGGCTTGCAGCCCCATTACCATTTCCAGTATGACTGACTTCTCCTCCAGCATCAGCTTGTTCTTTTTCCCTTATGCTGTCATTAAAAAGTAAAGGCTGGTAACCCTTCACCTCCCCCAGGGCAAAGCAAGGGAAAGAAACTCAGACTTCATCAAAACCAAGTGTCCAGGGCTGATTATGTCCCTAGGCTGATTAAGACATCACTTCTAATCAGTTCTGAAAGGATGGGGTATTTCCCTTTTGCAAGAAAAACAAAGTCACGCTCCACAGAGCTCTGAGACCCACTGGGGGCAAAAGGGGAGGCAGTGGTTAAGAAACTAACTCACAAGGACAGAGTTGGACCCTTCCCCATGGAGCCCTTACTTGAAAAGAATGTTACTGCTTAGACAGGAGACATTGTGACCTGCATTCAAGACAATGATATGACTTTAATTTTGTGGTATGCAAGCCATATCTCAAAAAAAAGCATTACAAATTAAAAATTGGTGATAAGATTTATTTGTTTAAAAAAAGTCAATATGAGCCAGGCATGATGGGATACACCTGCGACCCCAGCAACATGACAGACATAGGGTAGGAGGATCATGGTCCAGTCCAGCCCCAGGCAAAAATGTGACATCCTATCAGAAAAGCAGCTAAAACAAAAAAGGGCTGGGGGTGTGGCTCAAACAGAAGAGCACCTGCTTATTAAGCAGGAGGCCCTGAGTTCAAACTCCAGTACCAAAATATATATATATTATATATAAGTGCATGTATACACACACACACCAGAGAGAGATATGATAACACAATGAAAGCATCAAGGTTCTGTCTGTCAGAAATCCCACAATTACTAACTGTGGCTCAGCTTTCTGGACCTCACATCTCTCATTTATCAAGGAAGCTGATGTTAGTCTACTCTTTAGGCATATTAGATGGTTCAAATGAGAATGAGTTTAAAATATTGTTCCATTATTATTGCTGTGGCTAGAGCAATGAACAATACAGACGTGGATTATTACCTTGTAAAAGTTATAATTTAGTAATGAATAAAGAAAAACTAAATAGGCAAATAGGCTGATGAAAAGGATAAGGAGATGAGACTGCATTTGGTAGTTAGGGAAGGACATGACAATGAAACTAAAACCTAAAAGATGCAGAAGTACTAACCACGAATAGAAACAAGGACAAAGAGTCCACACAGAATGTGCAAACGTCCTGTGGTAGACAAAATAATTCAGTGAGTTGAAGAAAGTGAAGTAAGACCAGTGAATCTAGAACATAATAAGTAGGAGAGAAGCATGAAATTAGGATAAAGAGAGGTTCTAGAATCATCTCTTCTATATTTCCCTAAAATTCTGGGTCAGAATTTTGACGATATATCTGAGACAGAGCTGGAGAAAAGAAACATGACAGTTCACACTGAACAATAGCAGAGACATATCCAAAGACTTAAACTCTAAAATTTGGTTCAACCACACTCCATTAAATCCAAATCTCAATGTACATTAATCCTCAAACATTCCAATATGTTTGGGTCATTTCTCTCCCCTTTCCCCCACTACCCCCTGCCCCCTCCCTCCACCCCCCCACCCTTTCCTTACTCTTATATGCATTCTCTTCTCCCTCCAGCTCAATAGGTCATTGGGCTTCCCCACACCCACAAAGTTAATTTTTCCTCCATTTGTTTTTCCAGTCCTTCACGCACCTGGCTTTCATTCTCAGGATTCAGTTTAAGCCTTTTACCTCCCTCATTTGGGGTCACTGCATTTCCTCCATGCCCCAAAGCACCCTCTGACTATTTGTATCTAACACTCACCACACTGGACCACACTTACTGTTCTACTTGTTCTTCTCACTAAATTAACCATAAACATTTCTGGTCACAGAACTTCTCTTTATTTGCTTCCCTATCACCACACACTGAGTAAACTCCTGCACAGAACATGTAGCCAGTGGGATAGTAACTTTAAATATAACAATATAAGTGATCAAGAAACTATAAAATTGAAAAAGAATGAATTTTGGTTTTATCTGAACAAATTATATATATATATATTTTTTTCATACATAGATGAAAAGAAAAGGTTTTGTTAAAAAACATTCCATCAAGCAAAACTATAGGTTAAGACATATTTAAAATATGAGTCGTGTTTCAACTCTTGTAGTCATTTTTCAAAGAGTAAAATTATGCCTCTGTCTCCACCACAGAGAATGAGGATTCTTTTCTGACACTGATAGATTCAGGGAAAATCACTGCAGAGAAACAGAACTCAGATGAGTGAGTACACAATCTCTTAATAGAAGTTTTGAAATCTAAAAGGCTCTACAAGTAAGTTTCAGAAACTCAGTCAGCAGCAACAGCTGACCTGACCAGAGCTATATTGATTACAAAACCTGACCTAAGGGCTATATATAGAAAGTCTTTACTTATCACACCACTGGGACTGCTATTCAACACTGTTTTCAATAATCCTTCTGCAGTTTCACTCTAAAATCCGACTGATGAGTTTGTTACTAAAAGAAAAAAAAAAGAGTTTTGTCCTCAAATTTCTGGTTATATATTCTCACAATATTTTAAGGCTTCCTAGTGTTTTATTCTTCTATAGTCGGAATTGCCCTAGTCCTAGTCAGAATTCTAGGTGGTTTTGTTTGGTTTTGGTTTTGTTTTTTAGAAGGGAAGAGTGTGGTATAAAGTAACTATTTATGGAGTTTTTCAATTTTACTGAGGTACAACTGACAAACATTGTGTATATTTAAGGTACACAATGTAATGGGTTTTGTTTGTTTTTTGTGGAGCTGAGAAACAAACCCATGGCCTTGTGCAGGCCTGACATAGACACTACAGCTGAACTATATCTCTAGCACACAAAGTGATGTTTTTATATAGGTATATGTTGCAAAATGATCACAACAAGCTAACTATTACACCTATTACCTAACACAGCTACCACTCTGGGTTTTTTTTGTGGAGAAAACACTGAAGATCTACCCTAGCACATTTCCAATGTATAATACAGCATTATTAACTACAGTCACTATACTGTACATCAGACCACCAGAACATATTCATTCTGAAACTGAACCCTTTGACTAATATCTCTCCATGTTCTTCCCCACCAGAAAATGGCAACTGCTATTCTACTCTTGGTTCTGTGAGTTTGACTATTTTTGATTCTATATACACATGAGGTCATTCAGTATGTGTCTTTCCATTTCTGTCTTATTTCACTTAGTGTAGTGTTTCCTCAGGTTCACCCATCTTGTCACAGGTGGCAGGATTTCCTTCTCTTTAACAGTTTAGTGATAATCCACTGTGTATATATACCACATTTTCTTTATCCATTCATCAATTCATGGACACTTAAGTTATTTTCAATTCTTGGTTATTATGAATGGTGCTACAATGAACATCTCTTTGACCTACTAATTTCATTTCTTTTAGACATATACTCAGAAGTGGGATTTCTGGGTAAGATAGTAGTTCTATTTTTAATGTTTTGATAAAACTCCATAGTGTTTTTCACCAAGACTATACCAATTTACATTCTTACCAGCAGTGAGCAAGGCTTTTCTTTTCACTAATGCACAGTTAACATTTGTTATCTTGTATCTTTTTGATAACCACCATTACATCATATGCATAATTAAATTCTTTATGTTTGCCTTTAAGCTAATCTACAGGAAAGCTTTTCTTTATCTGGCTAAATTCATTTAATACATTTCTAAAATTAAAAAAAGAGGGAAATGAAATTACCTCTATTGTTTTGTATATTGAAATCATGGCAGTCATCTTCAACCCTCCCCCCAAAAAAAGTTTTCTCAAGCAAAATTTATGTTAGAAGAACATATTCAAGCTTCCTCTCTTAATTAATTTCTTATTTTGAAATAACACTTTTAGATCTAAGCTAAGTCCCTATACAAGGATTCCAACTTTGTATCAAGGAAGAATTCCAAATAGCTTAAAAATGTAAACACAAGTAAACAAAACCATCAAATAATAAAGGCCAAGTAGGAGGATGTTCTTACTGCTTTAGAATGTAAATTTTATGAAAATTAAAAATAAGTTTTAGGTAGCTGATAAACCTGACCACCAAAAATTCAAAAATTTTCTTCAAGACAAATCACCATAAAATCAAAAGATAATATATAACTTGGAGAAAATATACATATTATTATTATCATTAATATATAATTAATTCCTATAACCAATTTAAGAAACAATAATAAAGAAAAAGACAAAAGATATGAATAAGTACCAAAAAAGCTTTAACATGGTTTTGAAACATAAATATCTTTCATCACATTCCCAATATGAGAAATGCTAATTGAAACTATACTGCTTTGTTTTTTATTCATCATAGTAGTGGTATTGAAAATTCAGAGACAGGCTTTGCTGGTAAAGCAGTGGAGACGACATGAATGCTTGTATGTAACAACCTGTACAGGAGCAATTGGCAATTTCTGTTGAAATTACAAGAGCACATATCATTTCATGAAACACTTTTAGGAATTTTTCCTACAGTATCAATCTATTTTTTGAAATTTATCTGACAACTTAGCAAATTGTTCAAGGAGACATATATACACGGTTTTTCATTGCAGCAGTATTTATATGGAGATTAGAGATTAACTAAAGTATCACTAATATGGAGTTGACTATACATTATCATACATCTATTTAAAATAAGACTGTACAGCTATTAAAAAAGAGTAGAGAAGCTCTTTGTGTACTGATATAGAAAAATATCTGTGATTTATTTTTAGATGTAAGAGAAAGGAAATCAATGGGCACAATTATATCTAATATATCATTAAAAATGTTTTGGATACTATTTTCTAAAAATCTCTCTTCCATAAAAATCTAACTTTAGAACACCAATGTTTTCTTTAACTTTTAGGGAAAAGGACAATTGCCAGGCACCAATAGCTCATGCCTATAATCCTAGCTACTCAGGAGGCAGAGATCAGAAAGATCATGGTTCAAAACCAGTCCAGGCAAATAGTTTCCAAAACCCTATGTCAAAGAAACCCTTCACAAAAAAGGAGTGGTGAAGTGGCTCAAGGTGTAGGCCCTGAGTTCAAACCCCAGTACCATAAAAAAGCGACATTTAAAATAATATAATAAAAGTGAGAGAGAGAATATATTTTCCAAATGAGTGAAAGTTCCCCCATGGAGGGTTTTCTATTTGCCCCTCTACAGTCTGGATCAAATTGGCTCCTTACATTCAAGTTTCCATCCACTCTTTTGACATACTGAAACAAAAAATCTTTTGACACACTTTAGGGTAAATCTTCATTCAGTAATGCTTTTCTGAGTACCAACAATAAACAGAAGATCTTAATTTGAACAATACATTTGCCTAGATAACCACCTGAATCAATTTAACCTATAGAACTAGAGACATTTTTTACTAAGAAGCTCTCCTACCTTTCTGACAAGTCTCCCTATTCTTTTGCTGACCTGTCATTGACCAATTTTTTTCAGCCATCTGTATTCCCAAGAATGCTTCTTCTCACTTTTTATAATGCCCTAGCTGGCCTCATTTACTTTGACGTCCTTTATTGCCAACTCTAAGTACCCTACACCCTCTCAAACACATGTCCAAAGCTGAACCCTTTGTCTTCCCCCAAATATCTTTCCTTCCTTCTTTACCATAGAACTTCTTTTCTAACTCACCCAGTATCCAGCTAGTTATTAAATCCTATTTTTCCTCACATCTGACCAATGTAGCCCATCTCTACCACCTTCACCTAAGGAGACCCACTTCACTTCTTACTCCAACAATTGCAAAGGTTGACAAGGTGTCCTTCCTCTATCTAATCTTTCCTCAAATCCTTCCTCAGAACAGATAATAAAAGTTTATCTTTAAAACCAAAAGCTGATCATAATACTTCCTGATTTAATTCTCCATCAACTGCCTGACACCTAGTCAATGCTCTGTCAACTAGTCCCTGTGGCCTCCACAACTAATTCCTCTCCACCTTCTCATTAGTGTCCTTCACTGATTCCCTAATCATCTGTGTCCTCCATTCTTCCTCTAGACCTTCCCTGCAGGTTTCCATAATACTTTTACATCCATGACTGACATGAACCATGCTTTGCTTGCCCCATACCTTACACACACAGCATTCATTATGCTGAAAACCTTTCTCTGCCCTTCCTCATGCCTGGTCTCCACTTCTATCTCCCACCACTTACTGAGTTCCTCATCTTTCACAAAGTTGGGAGTAACCAGCCCTGCTGAGCTCGCCCAGCACTGTGTAGCATCCGCTTGTGTAACAAGTTTGCACCATTAAACTGCTGACCTGGCGGGGTCTGAGGAACCAGGGCCAGCTTTCTTATCACTTCAGCCACACATTTCATACAGTCTCTGGTACATGAGCTTCTAATACATTGTGGCTGAATTAAATTTAATTAAATGATAATATCTAATACATGTTTGTCTTTAAAGCTCCAGTGGCATAGTGTGTTAAAGAAATGTCTCAGAGATTAGAGGCTGGGTATCTCAAGAAGCAAGTAAAAGAAAAGACTTTAAAGAAATAGGCTGGCAAATATTCAGGAGAGAGACTGAAAGTGATGCATCTGAAGTAAGGAGTAGGATAGAGAAGGAAAGAATAGCATGACTAATAGATGCCTCCCAGGGATTCTGGAAATGATAAGCTAACATCTTTTGCCAAAATTCAAGAAAGGTATTAGGATGACTGTCTTATTTTTCACTTCCTCTGCAGTCACTAGGAATTTATAGTCACAGAGTTGTTGAACTCTTCCAGTACTGGGGAAATGAGTCTCTTTGGGGGATCGATTCCCAAGTGATCCTTCTTTTCCATCACACTTTAAAACTATACCCTAAAAAAATACAAAAAACTACACCCTAGGTGTCTAGCTGCTTACCTAGAACCTAGTCTTGAACAGATTTGCCTAGCTCATTAAATACCTTGTCACTGGGACCTGGAATTAATTGGCTTCTCTCTGGAACCCAAAACCCAGAAAAGGAGGGCTAGCTGGATTCTTGTATCATTTTTCTTGTCTGGTGCCTTCCTGCTTATCAAAAAAGATTTCTGGAAGTGACTTTCTCCCCTTTTGTGTCATTTCCTAGCTGTCTAATCAGCAAACATAGTCCTGGTGTAATTATCTCTACAATGCTGGCAACAGCTTCAAATCAAACTGATTTTTATCACCTTATCAACTACTTCAAAGAATTTCCTTTTCTTTTTATTTGCCTCTTCTTCCTAACTCCCTTATGACTTTTCTGTCTGTCTCACACTCCTCTTTCTTCCCCCCTTCTCTCTCTGCCTTTCTTTCTCTACTCTCTCCCCATCTCCTCTCTCTCTCTCTCTCTCTCTCTCACACACACATATGCACGCATCTAGAAAATTCATACATACAAATCTCTATTTTCCCAGTAATTACTAATGTTCACAAAGCATGCATTTACATTTAAGATGTCGCCAGACTCTCCAGAAAAATACACTTTCAGATCCAAACATACGTGTGGGAGAAAGATTGTTGCCATCAAGAGAAATGCCTGAGATAAACATTCCAGAAACTAACTAGAAAAAAAAAAAGAGTTCAAAACAAAGTAAGAAAGAGCACTTTATTTCCTTCTTAGCATACTCAGAAAGCATTCTGGACTCTGATCTAAATGTACTGTGTTGTAGAAGTGACAAAAGCGAAAGATTTAGATCCATAGTGGCATGAGATAGCTACAGCTTAGCAACTGCTGAAAAATAATACAGAGATGCCAGAGAGAGATGGCTATACAAAGTGGTATCAGAAACAGCCTGACTCTACTCTTTTAAATATGATTCTAGTTATGTACTGGATCAGTATTTGCTAGATAAAACTCAATATCTAACTTCATAGTTTTTAAAGACCTTTTTTCTTGTCCTCAGAATTGCTAACATAATATTACACCATGTCATTCCTACTCAATTTATCACAAGATTATATTCCAAGTATATACACTTTTATTACTCCTTGCTATATTTTCTTTCAATCTCCTGAACTCTATTTTTTCTTAGAATTAATTTCTGAACCCACTTCCTATTATAGTACTCATCTATATTATCTCTACATACATATGAGAAAATGTGATTTTTGCACTGAAAGAACTCATCCACTTCTAAACTGGTGGGAATTAAGCAATATACTCACTTTTTCTCTTCTTTTAAATCTCAGCCTACATGCTAACTCATCAAAAGTCCTTGCTGGAAAAGGTCCTCCAGTTATTCTTTATCAGAGCAGCCTATTTATTTCCTCCATTTGGTTATTGGAATACCTAATTTTAAAACTATTTCATTGTTGTTTGCTGTCTCTTCCAACACAATGTAATCTTCATGAAGGCAAGGACCATTTCTGTCTTTCTGTGCATCCCACCATGTCAAACACATTGCAGAGGTTTGATAATTAATTACTAATAAACAAACAAATACATGTTTTAGCTCTGTAAGCACATAAGTACATATGGCATAAAGGGATTTAAGCAAATCTGCTTACCACCCAAATCTTGATATTAACACAGGAACTACGCCAACTGTAACAAAATGGGAGATCAAAATGTAATAAGGTAATAGAAATGACAAGTAACATGAATTAGTAAAGACACTTCATCTTTGGTACTATGAAATGGACAATGTATTGAAGAGTTTTATATTCCTGTGCAACAGCATTACCACAACAGCAGTTTGAAGTAAAGCACATTGATTTTCTCACAGTTTCTGTAGGCCGGGCATTTGGGAAAGGCTTAACTGGGTCTTCTACTTCACGACATCATCAAATTCCGACCCAAGTGTTAGCCAGGGCTGAAGTCTCATCTGAGAACTGAATGGAGAAAGATCCATTTCCAATACACAGGGTTGCTGACTACATTGTAAGATATTGGACTGAGCAACTCAGTGTCTTGCTGACACTTAACTGAAAGCCAAGCTATGTGTACCTTCCCAATATGGGTGCTTCCTTCTTCAAGATCAACAAAGGAGACTCTCCTTGGTTTATAGTCTTATCTACTGTAATGAAATATATCCCATCACACCTGTCATATTGCATTGGTTAGAAGCAAGCCATAGGTCCTTCCCACACTCAAGATGAAGGAATCACAAGATGGTATGGTTCTGGATAAGTGTCCCCAAAAGTCCATGTGTGTAAGTGTTTATCACCAGCCTCTGGTGCTATTACAAAGTGATGGAATTTTTAAGAGGTATGGTCTAGGGGAGGAAATAGATCACTAGGAACATGCCCTTGAAGGGAATATTGGGATCCTAGCCCCTTCTCATCTCTCTTCTTTGCTTCTTGGCTGCTATGAGGTTAGCATTTTCTTCCACCACACATTCCCCATAATGTATTGTCTTGCCACAGGCCCCAAAGCAACAGGCCAAACCAGCCATGGACTGAAAACTTTAAAACTATGAGCAAATATACACCCTTCCTCATTGTAAGGTATTTTTTCCCAGTGATAGAAAGCTGACTAATACAAAAAAAGTATAGGAGCTCTAGGAGAAGGAATCAAGGAGGCATACTAGACACTGTCTACCGCAGACAAAGCTGTCATTCAGAACCTGGATACTTTTAAAGATCAATGAATAAGATATTTCTGGTGGTAAAGAACATGTCTAACCTCAGTGGTTTCTCCAGAGTTTTATGAATAAGATATTAAAATAACTCACCCAAGTAATTTAGATTGCAATATTCACCCAGAAGGGTTTTTAATGTGCTTTAATAGTAAGAGAATAAATCAAGGAAATGTCTTCCTGGCTTTATCAAAAGCAGATGGAATAAATATGTTACATGAAACACATAGCATAAAAAGCAACTTAACATTCTATGTGCAAGACAAAGGTGTACGTGGGAGGTTGTGTCACGATCTCTCCTCTGTCCCCATTGCTGTCATGGTTCATTATAACAGAAAATAATTACCTGACCTGTTGACTCTGACTTTGGCCATGAGTTGCTTTAATCAATCACATGTGAACAGTGAAGACAGTTTAGAGCATTGGGCAGAGATGGAAAGAGATGTCGGGGGGTTCCCCTTTTGTACTCCCTACCATCCATCAAAAGAATAACTCATCCCAGAGTGAGAAGGTACCACAAGCCTAGTAAGCCCACTAGAGCCATGGTCAACCCTCAGATCTATAAATAATGAATAGATATTTATTGTCACAAACCACTGGATTTTGTTTATTAGGCAGTATTGCATCAGCAAAAAGGTGATTAATAAGCGAGGTATGGTGGTACATGCTTTTAACCCCAGTATTTGGGAAGCTGAGGCAGGAGAATCGTGAGTTGAAAGGCAGCCTAGGTTACCAAGCGAGAGCTTATTTCAAAAGAAAAAAATAGCTGATGAATACAGTGCAGAATTTTCCAAGTAGTTGATCAATACACTGAGAAGTGACTCAACATATTCCCTATAAAACATTAACATATATTGTGCTTCAAAATGAAAGTGTTTCGGCATATTTTTATATACCTATTCTGATCTCTGACAACATGGCTTCCTCTTCTTAGAAAGACCAGCATTGGGGTTTTAGGAGGTCATCAAATAACTCCTCTCCTGCCCCATCTGAGTCTAGGATATGGTAAGAGGCAGACAAATAATGCAGGTAGATAGAAAATAACAAATCACCTGTATTGTCATTAATTATCATTGTTAAAGAGCAAGTTGAAAAGGGAGAGTCAAAGAAGCCTCCTAATGTGAAGCCCAGAATTAAGCTTTCCACTTAAGCCCAAGCAGATGGGGACAAACATAGCCTTTGTTCATGAGGGCAAAGACCTCCAGCAATCAATTTAACACATGAAAGAAAAGACCTGAGCTCCTTCTTCCAAATCCACCAATCTGATACATCACCTCTCATGTGATGGGGAAAGAGACCAAGGCTGTTACTCTAGGCACGTTTCTGGAAGGAAACAAAAGGGGGAAAGTGTTTTGTGTTCTAAAAGCATTAATTCCTCATATCCCTGTATTTTCACAACATCTTAATTACATACTAGAATTACTTGGTATTCAAGCTGTTATATCTTCACCTGACCCTGTCACTAAACTATGACTCTCTGAACAGCAGAGGCCACAGTTCATTCATTTTGAAATTCCATGGTTCACAGTAACCTTAGAAAACAGGCATTGAGGATGTATGTGTGAGTTGAATTTTCATGCTCTTTGCTAAAAGTTGTTCTTTAACTATCAATGAGAAATAACCAGAGCAAAGTAACTTAAGAGCTAAATGGAAGGCAAACTGGCAAGATTTCATTTTAGATAAAACTTAAGACAGTCTCAAGTTCTCCTTTTTAAATTTTAATTTTTAAATTTTTTATTAGCTAGTTGTACAAGGCATACATTGTGACATGTACATAAATCCTTATAATATATCTTAATTAGATTCAACCCCTCCATCTTTCTCCTTTATCCCTCCCCCCTCCTTATAACAATTTCAGTAAGTTTCATTTTTCTATTTTCTTACATGAATACAAAATATTTCCACCATTTTTGCCCTCCTTCACCTTTTCCTTATGCCTTCCCCCCTCCTACTGGTACCCACTCCTAGACATGACCCATTTTACCATCGTGTCCTTCCGTTATTAAAAAAGAACATTATTGTTAGTTTATAATAGTTATACAGTAGGGTTTCCTTGTGACATTTTCATATATACATGAATCATACCCCCAAATGGTTGATGATAGAACCACATGTACCATGCCTAGAGACCTGTCACTTTAGACATGTCCTTTCCCCTGCATTGGATTTGTGCCCAGGTGAGCTCCAATTTCTGGCAGTACCTGTGGAGATTTATCCTTGATGTGTTAGCACCAAACAACTATAAATATTATTGATTTAAAAATCACAGTTCATATATCAAAGAAGAAAAAAATGTTTGTGTACCTAGCTTAATAAAACAGATATTAATCTCTGGGAAGATTTAAATGTAACATACTCAAAAATCATTTTTTAGTTACCTCCTAGATTTACTGACCCACTGCCTGTAACTTTTACATAAATATTAATACCAGGCTGCTTTCTGACAGTCAAACTTTAAACAAAACTAACTGTACTTTCATTCAGAGATTTCAAAAAATTCTGCATTCCTTCACAATAAAACTTGCATTTCTCTTCAAGAGAAAATAACCACATTGAAAATTCCTAAACTGACTGATAGTCTTTCTTTCTGAGAATTGGTTCCAATTTCATAGATGTGAGAGGTGCTAAGGTCAGAATGTGTGGACTCTGATTCTAAACATGTATTCAAGCAGCAAATGTACTAGAATTGGGAAGTATCCAGCAAGGCAGGCAGGTAGGGTTCTGCTCCCCAATCAGGCTAATAGCAACTTTCAGCAATCCACTCGACAATGCTGATTGAGAGGAGATTGAAGTCTGCAAGGGGTCAAGAAAACTTACTGTCTAGCACCCATGATCACAAAAATGCCAAAAAGCAAGGAAAAGAACAGGAAGTTTGTAGAAAATAAGAAAATATAATAGTCCTATCGCCTTCCAATCATGGTAAAAGGTAAAAAGAAAATGTGGCTAAAAACAAAACAAAATATTAGTTATCAGGCCTAGACTCTCAGACTGAATGAAAAATAATAGCAAATAAGACTGTCATATGCAAGAGCAAGGCATCAGAGCTCTGCACAAGCTATTGCTGTGTTTTGTTCTGCAATTCCAAGTAAAAGCTCTGTTTGAGCATCCATGCTGTAAGTGAGAATCACATAATGTCAGAGCTGGGGAGGACCTCAAGGATCACCTAGGACCACTTCCCACCCCACCACCCTCAACATGGACACTCACATTTCACATGAAAGGGAACTGAACCCAGAGAAAAATGGATTTTCCCCTCTGGCTCAGGAGGCTTCCATTGGAGCTAATGGATGCCTCAAACCTGTAAACCCAGTTCCACTGGAGCTAGGCTAGTGTGCTGAGTAAATGCTCCAAATGTGGAGCCAGATGAAGCTGGTTGGTGATTCTGCCTCTGCCATTCATTAGCTATGTGAACTTGAATGAAATCATTTAGCTTCAGTTACTCCATGTGTACACACACAAATACACACATATATGTATCTGATGACCCAAACTTGCTCACACAGTTGGGTCCTCACTAGGCAGAGCTCCCATCATTTAGCCCTCTCCTTACATCATGCAGAGGATCTTCTAAACCCTCGTAACTGTGGACATGAATCTCCCATGTTCTTTCCACCTCACTGTTTCATTTCTCCTAACTTGCAAAAAAAAAAAAAAAAGCTATCAACACACACCCTATCCATCCACTTTTTGGGGTTTTTTATTTGTTTGTTTTATCTTCTTAATAGACCTGCCTTGGTCCTTTGCCCTTGTGTCAAATAGGCTGGTCCACCCTTTTCCACCACTTTCAGACTTTGTTCCACTTTTCAACCCTCTCTTCATCCTCAGTATCTTACGTCCTGCTTCTCCCTTTTGTCCTTCCTTTCCCTCTGTCAACAAACAAACACAAACCTCCTCCATTCTAAGAAAAACTACAAAAATTATACCCCTTATACTTACTTGTTTTGCTGATTGATTGTTTTTTTCCAGCAGCTGTCTTCCAAGCTATTACTTGCTCCACCTCTTCTACTCTATTTAGGTCTTCTCTCTACCTCTGAAGGGTGAAGATCCCACCTGAGAACACCACAGACCTCCTAATTGCCAGACCTAAAGTGTTGTTTAAGCCCCCTCCCCATCCACAGATCTCCTGGCAGCAATAAACACGGCTGATCACCTGCTCTCCTTGATGTTCTCCATCCCTGATCTTCAGAAGCACCTGGCTTCCCTCCCCTGTCTCTGATCCTACTTCCCTTTTATTGTGATGGTTGTAACTATTGTTTCTGTTTTAATTCCTTTGGTGTTGGTTATGCTCAGAGTTTCATCTTTGGTCCTCTTTTCCCTTTCTTCACCTGCTTTTCTTTTTATTTCTCTTACATTCATCATTCTCTTTCACTGCTCCTTACCTGTATTCTAGCTCTACTTGGTATCTTTACAACACCTCAGACTTAGTGTGTACATAAAAACCCATTTCTGCTTTCATTCTAATCCTGTAAGTCTCAATTAGTGCAGCCTATTCACTCTGTCAGCCAAGGTGGTCCTCATGTCCCTGTTCCTTGCAGCCTACCTCACATTCATATCCAACCAGTTCCTGTGTTCTGCTGATTCATCTTCAAAAACATCTCCCTCCAGTCTACCCCCACCTCTCCATTGCTATGGCCATAGCTCCAGTAAACATCATTTCAGAGCTAGGCTACAAACAGTCTCCAATGTGGGTCTAATTGGCCCATGCCTCCCCAACTTCAGAACAGCACCTATTCACTAACCAAAGCTGGGAATAGATAGGGACATGAATTTCTGGCTCCTGGATGGTGATATAAAGTCTACCTTCCATAAACTGACACAGGTATCTTTTCAGAATCCAGCCTCACTTGCTTCCCTGTCCCTATCTCCCTGGTTTTCCCCACACCAATGAGTAGCCACACTAAATTTCTCACCACTTCTGACCACAAATCCTGATCTTTTGCAAGCAGGGCCCATTGCCTAGAATACCATTCCCCTCCTTTTCTTCTTATTACCATCATTAGTGACCATCTCAAATGTTACCCTTTCTGTGAGGTAACCCCAGAGGGCCCAGGAAAAACCTGACACAGTACTTTGGTAACACCTCTATCAAAACCATTACAAATTAGCATTGTAATAAAACACTTTTATGTATCTATCTTAACTGTGACACCTTCAGTCTTCCTGGCAGAAATTACCCCTTTTTGGGTGTAGGAGGGTGAAAGTGGTGGAAATGTTATGTACTCATGTAGGAAAATGGAAAAATGAGACCTGTTGAAACTATTCCAAGAGTAGGGGGAGGGGAGATAAAGGAGAATGATGGAGGGAGGTGAATCAACTATGATGTATTATAAGAACTTTTGTAAATGTCATAATGTACCTCAAGTACAACAGTAATATGATAATAAAATATGTAAAAAAAATAAATTTTAAGAATCACCCTTTTCACCTTCTTTTTTAGCACCTATTAGAGAGCCCTGATATACTTCATGATCAAATGAATCATTAAGGACAAATGAATAGTGGAACACATAGTATAGAACATGGCCAACACAGATTCTTGCTTTTTTTACACTTTCAATTGCATTGTGTAAAACTGCCTTCATTATAACCTACGATTAGATGATGAAGTAGTAAAATCAGTCATTCTAATAAGAAAATAGCAACTCACCATTCAGAAGATTTTTGTGAGATCAGCAGTAGCAGTAATGGAAGGAAAATGGGAGTAGAAAGTATCCAGGCAGAAGTGGCCGCAGTCCACATCTGCGGAGAGGCACAGAAGGACACCCAAACATATCCTACCTCGTTAGTCAGCTTACTGTCACTGTGACAAATGCCTAAAATAAACAACTCTAAAGAAAGAAAGTTTTATTTTGTCACAGAGTTTCAGTCCATGGTTGATCTTCCACATTGCTTTGGGCCTATGGCAGCATAGTACATCATGGCAAGAGGACATGGCAGAGGAGGGCTCTTCACTTTGTGGGAGCCATAAAGCAAAGAGAGATAAGGAAGGGACCAGCATCCCAAAATCATCTTCAAGGGCATGCCCCAAAAATGTTTCTCACACTAGGCCCACTGGCTAAAGATTCCACCAATAGTGTCATGGGCTGAAGACCAAGCTTTCAACACATGTACCTGTAGAGACACTTCAGGTTCAAACTTTAGTACTGCTCAAACCTCCCCTCAAACCCTCAGAAGAAGCTACATCACATGAATAAACGTGGAGAGGGCTCAAGATCAGGTGAAGAATGTACAACTTCATATGAGTTGTATGCTAACTGAAAACTACAAATTCCAAGAGACAATCAGGTACCTTATAGAAATGCAAACAGATCATTAGTAACCAGAGACTCTTACTACCCATCCCCTTAGAACTTAGAATCAACCCTGAAGACAAAAGGGAAATTTGAAATGAAAAATGAAACTGAGTTAATTAGGACCCTTAATTAGGTTATTTTCCACTGGAAATATGAAATCTTGAGACATAAATTGGTTCTTCTATACAAAAATTTGTGGTTTTGGACACATGAGGTAGTAAAATGAGAGAATATAGCTCTGTCTGCTACATAAAATGTACACTAATATTCTAAAAAAAGTTTTCCATTCTAGGGAAAAATAATATCCCTTCATTCTGCATCCATCTCTAGCTCCATATGCAATTGTTTCAATCCCTTCTAATCAAGGATCTTCTAGAGAGGGTGATCTACCCACTGCCTCTGTTTCCTTATTTTCTCTTCATGTCTTAATCACCAGCATTTGGGTATGATCCCAACAACCTCTCTGAATTACATCCAGCACAAGTCCCTGGTAACATCCGTAGAATCAAATTTAGTGAGTATGTTCAAGTTCTTGTTTTATTATACCTTTCTGCTATACTGGACAGAGCTCCTTTCTTTCTTCTGAATCTTTTAATCACTTTGGTTTCCCTGATGTCCCTAGGATATCTCATTCACTCTCAGTTTTGATGACCAAATCAACTACTGACAGATGGCACTGTGTCTCTAACTTGACCACTCACTGAACTCCACCCTCTAGTCCTCAGATACACAGTTTCCTCAACCTGAATGCCTGCGCCATCGAGCTCATGCCTTTCACACCTCCTACTCCAAACCTCTCTTCCTTAGGATTTATCCAGCTGTACCAATGGCTAACCCTCACCCTTTCTCTCTCTCTCTCTCTCTCTCTCTCTCTCTCTCTCTCTCTCTCTCTCTCCTTTACCTAAGGTTTACCAATCACCAGGTCCTGACAATTCTATATCTTAATTATTTTTCAAAAGTATCTCCCTCTTCTTTATCTCTGCTACTACTGCCCTAGCCTCAACAGTTAAAATAGTCTGCCAATTGACCCTTCTGTCTTCAATGTTGCCTCCTCAAATCTGTACTCCTTGCTGTTATCGTAACAGGCAAATTTTAACTATGGCATTCCTTTCCTCTTTGCCTACAGGATGAAATCCCAGCCCTTAGCTTTTCTCTAACCTACCTCCTTAGGTGTCAATTTCCACCATTTCCAATCTCCCTCTAGACATTAGAATAAGACCAAATACCTTGCAACTTCCCATATACATCATGTAGTTCCATTCTCTAGAGATCTTATTGTGTTATTTACTCTACCTGGAGGATCTTCTACATATCCTTCAACTTTTATGCATCCTTCAAGACTCAGCTCGAAATCAACTCCACAAAGTCTTTCTTGAACATCTAAATAGCTTAAGTGTCTTTCTTTTATGCTTCCACAGCCTTCCATCTGCCAATCATGATAGAGTAAAACTGTCTTTTAAATTATTTCCTTCCCCTTCTGGACACTAAGCTTCTTGAGGGAGAGACTAATTTTTTCATATTCCCAGAAATTTGCTTAAATACTTGGCAACAAGGGAAGTGCCCAACAGTGACAATAGACTTTCTATTACCACATAACTCAAATATCCAACTAATTTTTCATTCCATCCAATCCAGCAAAGATTTATGGAAAGCCAATTACATTTCAGGCATTATACTAGAGCTATAAAATAAAAGTAGTTTATATTTGCATAACCTTTTTTCAATTTCCAAAGTGCTTTCATATACATTCAACTAATTTTATTTCATCTTCATGGTAAATGAAATCTACATATTCCAGGAGACAACCTTATGAAGTAATCCCTCAATGTCTGATATGATGAGATGCAGATATATTATATATAAATAAAAGAATGGAAATATTCTCTTTTTCTGGATAGGGCTCTTCATTCATTCAATTTAGTGTAATAATAAAATATCACATGCCAGACACCATGGATATGATCTCTGCCTTCAATCCCTGACCACAGGTGGCTTCTAGTAGAGAATGAAAACTGTACAAGTTTATACACTAACATGTATATAAAAGAAACCAGGTGTATATTTGAAGTATAAAATACTATAGTGGCTTACAGAAGCACATCCATCTGGAAGAATTAGGGGAAAAAGTTTCACTTAAAAGATTGTCTTTGAGTTAAACCTGAAAGATGAAAGGACTTTGACAGATAGAATCCAGACTAAAGGCCATTCTTGGCCAGTAGAATAAGCACATGCCAAGTTATAGAATCGGAAATGTCCAGCATACAGGCAGGAAAACATTGATCCTCCAGGATTTCTGGAAACATAAAGAAATGTGACACAAGGCTGTGAATATAATATAAGTAAGTTAAATAGAATTTTGAATAAGAATTGATGCTTAGTTATAAGATATTGGAGACTAGTGAACATTTTTGAAATGAGCATAAGCTGATCACATCTGAGCTGTAAGAGGAAAACTGATGGAGTTGCGATGGACAGGACAGAAGAAAGAGTGAGAAACAGGGAAAAATCAAGAGGCAAGATTTGTAGCAGGCAAGCATACAATTTCTATTTTATGAGAATGAATCCTTAAGTGCTATAGCCAGCTATAATAGAACTAAAAACTTATACTTTGAAAAACAGCTGTAAGATGGAAATTCCTATGGCATTTTATAGTTAATCATCAAGTACTCCATTCCTGTCTGCTAAGTACCCAGTGCTATGTGAAATCCAAGGACAGAGGAGTGTGAAAATAAAGTAGAAAATGGCACACAATGAAAAGATGTGAAAACATCACATTATTATTAGGATCAGACTATTTTAGATCAGTTTGTCTATCAAGCTGATAGACATAGATCATTTTATGACTTTTGGTAATCTGAGCATAAGACTGATATGCACATTACTGGTAAGGAAATCTTACTAAAACTTATAACAGATGTAGATATATTATATATTACATCTCTAAAATGTTTACAAGTACAGACTGGTTAAAGAGGTGAATTAATTAGATACTCAAAGTAAGAGATAGTCTTGACTGCTAATAGTTATGATCCATTGTTATTGTGAAACATCACTGATTAATTCATTCACTCAAAAAATAACTTGTTAAGCATCTATCACGAGGCAGGCACTGTTCTAAGTGAGTTCATGGGATATGTAAACTATCCCTGTAGTCCTGAGTCTCACATTCTAACAGGAGGAAACAATACAGACAGTGAACACAATAACTAAATAACATAATATCCTAGAGGATGACAAATGCGAAGAAAATGGAAAAAAGACTGAAATATATGGGGTCTGGAGTATTGTGGTTTAATTTGGATGGTTCAGGGTGGGTGTCCTTTGAGAGGTAATATTTGAAAAGATGTCACCAATAGATCATTGATAAACCCCTCAAAACACAGTTAAAAAGAAAAATTCATCCAGGATGTCAATAAGTTTGCTATCTGAGGTTAGGAAATGTTGGTTTCTAAATTTCTAGAGTAAAAGCACTGTGAAAGGAAGGGCTAGCATCACCTTAAAATTACTGGTCCACCTTTGAGCTGTTGTAGAGGACACAATACATGCACCATAGCAGAGTTAGAAACTGGGCACTGCTCTTTATCTCCTTTACCACCTCCCTTTCTTTTTCTCTCAACCCCTAAACTGTCTCTCTCCTCTCTCTTCTCTCTCTCTCTCTCTCTCTCTCTCTGTCTCTTTCTCTCTAGTATTGCTGTGAGAGATTGGGCTATTCAGTTATATAGTCTCAGATTTGAGTACAAAATAATCAAGTCTTTTGGAGTTGGATTTCTATTGTTAATTACAATCCCTAAATTGAACTCAATGTAGTCAGCAAGGGCTTTTTTTAAATCCAGACTTTCCAGTAGGGAGAAAGTCACTGCTTTCTGAGAGATTAGACATCTATGTATATGCAAGTTTGCAAAGATGTAAGTGGGGGTCCAAGAGCAGAAGATAAAAGGTTTCATGAGACCGAGTAAAACACCTGGAAGGCATCTGTTGTAGAATTAGCCAGCAATTAACTTGATACACATCAGCCAATGTGCAGAGAATAAACAGAGAAGTAGTCAAAGTCCTCCTGGAATTGAATCTACATCAGACAACGGAGAACTAGGGAAATGCTCACAGATCTGTGAAGAATATCATTTGGCAAACTAAGAGACTATATCTCTATGATTTATACTCAAGTTGACTTTTATTAGCAATGTGTATCAACAAGTAGAAATTTGCTAAATTTCTTTTTGCTAAAAAGAAAAAAATGGAAAGACAGGGGAAAGGAGGAGTTCTTTGAAATTGCTTTTCTTTTAGATTTTCATAGGAATGGAACATTTCAGGCATCTCTGAAGAACTGAAGGAAGCAACTAAAAGTTAAGCAAATGAGGACTATACTTGGTCATGTTCTAAAACAACCATAATTATTTTTAAATGATGTGTAATCTTTTAACAGATCTATTCAAAATACTTCAGCTAATACTCAAAGACTTGACATAATTAAACTATCTTTGATGAAATAAATTGAAAGACTCTTAGGAGAGATAAAACACAAGCCACCTCTGCAATTTAATCTCTACTTGTTTGGTCTGTAACTTGACAATGCCACATGGTAAGAGGGAGGGTTATTTTTACAGAGGGAGAAGGTTCCTGAGACTGAGTATACTGGAAAGAACAGGGAGCATTCAATGTAGTACATGTCCCTAGAATAGTCTTTTAAAAACATAGGTCAGGATTCAGTCACTCTCTAACATAACCTTCAAATGACCTCCATTTAGTTCAGCCAAGCCCAGACACTTTGCAGTCATCTATGAGACCCTACGTGCCCTGGCCCTTGCCTTCTCTCTTGCTCACTAGGCCTCTACCAGGCTGGCTTCTTGTTGATCTCAAACATGCTAAATCTTTCCCACCCCAAGGCCTTTGCACACTCTATTCTCTGCTTGACTTATTTCCCTACTCCCTCCCTTCTTTGTGTGTCCTACTCCTTATCATTCAGATTCTACTCAAATGTCACCTTAAAACTGGATTGCTGGCCCAGAATTTGTGTCCTGGCAAAGTTGATGATTAAAGACACCAGATCAGGAATTAAGAGTAAAGCAAATCAAAAGTTTATTGAAAAGATAGCATAGCACCCTAACAGATGGAACCTAGTGAAAGAGCTAAGTGAAGAAATGGCTAAAGTCTAGGATATGGTATTTATAGGACCCTGCCTAAGGTCATCCTATTCTACCTTGAAACTAGTTTGTGATTGGATGTCATTTTAGTTGACTTCTTGCTGAACCCAATCCCCTGGCCATCTCCATCCTTATTTAACTGGACATTCCAGGAAGGTCTGGTCAACTTGTCCCAGCCTCAGACCCATCACTTACACTTTATAGCTACCTTTTGTTCTTATTGTGACATTTGCTGGTTTACTTTCCCTGAGGAGTTGGTTCCTCATCTCTTTTGAATGTTTGTTTTCAAAGATGCTTCTCCATCTCCCTTTTCCAGGAGAAAGACCACTGTATTTTATTATCTTGGTGAGGGGCTACTCCTTAGTCTCCTTAAATGTTTACTTTTAAGGGTGATTTCCTGTCTCTCTTAGCTAAGACAAAGTTACTCTTGCCATTTGCTCCCCTCATATTCTTCTATTATTTGCTCCCCTTGTTGGAATTAAAGACCCTTCAATGCCAAAAACAGACACACAAGAGACAGAAAATCTTAGCAAGGCAATTTCTTTTGATCAAAAGGGTTCAAGCATGTGCTCACTCCAACTGAGTGGACACACAAGCACAAAATGGCCAACCATGGCTCCTCCTTATATCCCTAACACAGTTGTACCTGCCCCAACCCAGGATTTGTCCAGGTCAAAGTTTCACAGTCCCCCTCAATTGGCTAAAAGGCTTGGGGGATGGGTTAGGGCATGCAGTTTGGTGAGCAATGGAGTCGTACAGGAATCTGGAAGAAGAAGCAAGGACCCTTTAAACATGCAAGTCACCTAAGATGGCGACCTGAGGAATTTTTAAGTAATCTAAGGGTAACAAATACTTTGATAGAAAAGATCATTTTTCTTACACCCTCACAACCTCATCAAGGATGTCTTAGACAGCCTGTATATCTGACCATCACATCCCACACACTACTTCCAGTATATACCCTCTAATCTTGTCCGCATTTCGTTTTTATAGTACTTCTCTCTACCTGAAATTATATTGGTTCCCTTTTTACTTGTTTATTTTCTGCCTCCCTAACTGCAACACAAGCAGAAATCAGAGGGTCAAAGTACCCTTGAGAAATCAGGAAATAACAAGGAAAGTTAAATACCAAGAGAAAGTTGCAAGGAGGTGCTAAGAAAAACATTTATATATAAGTGGACTTAAAATAGTCATATATAAGATAGGAAAACAAAACATTTCAGAAGCTTTAGTAATGTTCTGAAGGAAGTACATATAGAAAATAAATTAAGTAGTGCCTGGGAGAATTTCATTTCATTTTAATCATGGTTTCCAATATCTATCCAAAACAGGCTCCTCAAAGAAAGTAAAACAACAAATGTCTCAACAAAATAGCAAAAGGTAGTTATAAAGTGTAAATGATGGACCTCAGGGCCAGGACAAGCTGACCAGACTCTCCTGGAATGTCCATTTCGATAAGGATGGGGTGGCCAGGGTTGGGTTCAGCGAGAAGTCAAGTAAAATGACATCTAATCACAAACAAGTTTCAAGGTAGACTAGTTAGACATTAGGCAGAGTCCTATATCATATCATAAACTTCAACCACTCTTTAGCTTAACTCATGCACCAAATCCCACTCTTCAGGGTGCTTTGCTATCCTTTCAATAAACTTTGTACTTGTTCTACTCTTGACTCCTGCTCGTGTCTTCAATCATCGACTTTGCCAGGACATGAACTTGGGATCAACAATTCAGTTTCATAGTCAAATCAAATGTTGATTGAGAGAGAAGGAATAAATGAGTAGGGGTTCACCCATTACTCAGAGAGACAATGACTGTAAGTCTAATGATATCCAATCTTGTGAAATGTTAGGTGTAATAAAACCCAGGTATGTCAAGTTGTGTAAAGCCTAGTAACCAGCACTATTATACAATAATTGGTGTGTGTATAAAGGGGTGTGATTGTTGGAGAGTAATATGACAATGGATGTCAAAATTCAAAGCTCTCATGTTCTTTGAACCTACCAATTCCACTTATAAGAACTTATCTTAGACATGTACAGATTGATGTGAGGGAGTTTATTTCAGCATTGGCTCTAATAGCAAATGTTTATGCTATTATAGCTGGAAACAATGCAAACACTTATTTGGTTTGGCTAATAAGTTATGATGATATGGAACACCATGCAAAAATTTTCAAGAGGAGGTAAGATGGAAATGCAATGGAATTATATTTTTTTTAATTGTGAAAAGAAGGAAAACACAGGCTACAAGTATATACAGGGTAGCATTGCTTATAAAATAAAGAAATATATATTCCCAGAAAACATCTGAACAAGAGGACAAATGCCTTAATGGTTTTTGACCCCTCTAGGGAATTCGAATAGGAAGTAAAGGAAGAATTCTTACTTTTACTTTATATGCTTCTATTTCATTTAAACTTTTTTAACCAAAATCAAGTATTAGTCTTCTAATAGAATGCCAGTTAATTAATAGAAAAAAAGGCAGAGAAAATAGCAAGCAATTGTGTGTCATGACCTGACTCCTGCCTAGATCATTTCTGTCTTTCTCCTGCCTCCCACACCTTCGCCTTTGCACATGCTGTTCACTTTGGCAGAAGCATCACCTCCCAACCCCTACCTCCACCTCCCAGGGTGTCAGACACCAATCCGAATTTCCAGGCTATGTACAGACACAGCCTCATCTTAGCAAACGTTCTGACCTTAGAATGCAGGACTATGTGCCCTCCTCTTGCTCCTCTGTCCACCTGGCTGACTTACCACATCACATACCCACTAGCTTGCTGTCTCCTCCCAATCATGAACCCTCTCCCTCCCCTGCCCCCAGTGATGGCCAGACTGCTTCTCTACAACCACATAAGCCTCAGTACACACCGTTCTTTCTTGATAGGATTAAGCTTTGGGCTCCTAATTTGAAACACTCTCCCTAGATATTTTCAGGAATATCCTGTTAGGAGGGAATACTGCCTTGTATTTATACTTAAAATCATTCATTAACTCTTTAAGGTAAGGACTATATCTGCCTTTCTTATAATGCCCAAATCTATTAATATTCAGCACACAGTAGACTCTCAATAAATACTGGAGAAAGTAAAGGGTAAGGTTTATGAGTATTTGTGTTGTTTTGTTTTGTTTAACTCAGTGAGCACTTGTTTGAATATACACTTAAACATCTAGGGTAAAATCTGCCTTAGCTTAAGAAGTATCAGCAGGATCTCCCAAGAGGTCAATATGAATGAAGGACTGAAGTTTTAAAAAAGACCGAAAGTGAATATGTGGCAGGCTAAATATAGGAAAAAATGCCTCGGAACTCTCCAGACTTTCTCAGCACATTTCATGCGAAACTTCTTATCTCAGCCCAATGCCATCCTTTACTGTTGTAAATTGTAAGACAAAAAGCCTTGGGGTGATTCCACCCTCCATTATCTCTCAGATAAAAACATGAATATTGATCATACCCCATGCACATGATTAAAATACCTAAGAGCTAGCTTACAAGCATGGAGTAACTGCCAGTCACTCTAGCTAACCCACTGGAACTGTCCAAATCTTTCCCCAGCCACGGGTTATTGGTGGTTTACAAGGCCTTGAAATACAGCCTACTCTCTGCTTGCTGCTTCCATCTGACTAGATGTGGCCACCATTGCTTTTTGTAACACGTTTCCCTTACCTTTTTTAAACCGTATTACCTCCTTTACAACATTCATGCATTCTGCCTGGATGGTTCTATGTGGGAAACCAAGAATTTGGAAATCTTCTGATCAGAGACTACACTACAGGGGGAAAAAGCTTATTAAAATGATTGTGTATCGAAGTACATTATATACATGTATGAAAAGTCATAACGAAATCCATTATTATGTATAATTAATATGCACTAATAAAAAATAGAAAAGAAAAGCAGGGAAAAAATGCAGAAAGATAGAAGGCACAGGCCTCTACCAAGCAGTGGCTGTTTTAGTCAATAAGCGAATACCAAATCCTGCAGCAAATCTCATCGCCTGCAGTTTTTATGAAAACTAGTAGTTTTTGGTTTTGAAATAGTGTATGTGGACTTCTGTCTGTCTTTAAAAGATTCCCTACTGCCAACCTCCCTGGATATGCCTCCACTCTTCCCAGGTCAATGCCTTTATCTGGACAGCCTCTCTGAGTTTGTTCTTAGGTTTACAGTCACATATCTTTATCCTTGAACCTTCTGTTATTCCACACATGTGATCATTTGAGTTCTTTTGATTTTTTTCTTCTTATGGACTTTTAAATGTATCCCTCCTTCTTTCACCCTTGGTGTTCACCATCTCTTAACAACATCCCTGTGGTCTGTACCCTGTAGCCCTCCACTCTCCTCATTTCTCTACCTTCGTTCATTCTTCCACGCATTAGCAAATGTGAAATGTGCCCAGGGCTTCTGTGGAAGCTGAGCCTATAGCAATCTCTGCCTCAGGAGTGATAGTTCTCCCCCACTACCAACTCCCTTCAGCAGCTTGGTATGTACCAGATGCCTGAAATCATCTCCTCCACTGGCTTCATGCCTTACCTCCTCCCAATACCTTCCAATTTCCATATGCTGTATGAAGTTCCCCCGTCTAGGACTTCCAAGATGTCTTCTAGGTCAGACAGGGTCCTGGTCAGACACAAATGGAAACTCACGGAGAACTTTTGGGGAGGCTTTAACATAAAGGCTCTTTACCACTTGTGGCCAGGGATAAGGGACACCAACAAGAGACAGTGAAGCATCTGAGGCTAGTTACAACAAATAGCAGTTACCTCTTCCAAGGTCTGAAGCAGAAAAGGAAAGAAATAAATGTCAAAATCCTGGGGATGTCAGTGAAATTGTCAAGGTTGGTCCCTGGACAGAAGCCAAGGAGCCCATGGACCTGCAGTGACCAGCTGAGAAAAGTCAAGGAATAAACGTCCCACCCGGGCTATGCTCCTCCTTCCCTTTGATCTCTTGTCAGTGCTTTTCTTTGATCAAATTCATCCTACAGCCAAATGACAAGAGAGCTCTCCTATTTAGCCAATAATGGCCAACCTCTTAGGACTCAGGGTGAGAAAGGCATAGGGAGGAGATGGAAAGGCAAACCAAAAATATCTAAGACCCATCCAATCATTGCCTTTATATAGAATAGTGTCTCTCAACTAACCTGAGCCTGTTGTGGAAGAAAGACCCAGGCCTCTCAGACTGGAACTCAGTGGGTGCTCAGTAAGTTTTTAAACCACATGACGAGAACAGAGTTTCTTCTATCTTTAATTCTTCCTTTTGTTTCTACTGCATAAGGGGAAAAAATGAAAGCTACTAAAAGGCTACTCTCTTCTAGCATTTTTAGGAGAATCACTTGTGCTTTGTTGGGATTTAATATAGTGAAGGATTTCTTCAAATTAGAGATGATCCTTTCTGGGCTATAGAATGGCTATATGTCTTGCTGCTTGCTTTGGTAACAATTTTCCAGTCCTTGAAACCCAAAATCACCTATCTGGGACTTCTATCCTGCTGTCGGAGGAACCAGGAAGAATTCCATCCTTACGCTGCCTCTCTAGGCATAGTTAGGATCCTAGGATCAACCACCTGAGATGCCTCACCTTGCTTTCTTGAGTAGTGAAGAAAGGACTGCAGACTGCAGTCATATTTTCAAGGACTGAAGACAATTTTTGATATGATAAAAACATTAATATGGTAATTAACAATGTTCAATGTGAAATGTCTGATGCCTCACGAAAAAATTCAAAGGAAATGTTGATTTTCGGTACATTTGATATTTAATGAGCCCCTTCTTCTTTCAGCCAGGGGTGTGGATGAGAATTAGGATGAGATCTGAGCTGATGGAATTGCTGAGGGTGTAGGCTGTACCACAAGCTCAGTTTGTTCTATTTAAACTTATTGTTCTTAGCAAGTCAGTGTCTTTTCCACTCCACTGCTGCTTAATTTAACCAGAGATTGGAATGCTAAGGCCTCTGGGAGTGAGAGAGGTGCTCTCCTCAACCATGATGTCCCAGCCACAGGAGTTGAAGCAAAGCAAATACATTTCCTCCTAGAGTTTCCCAGAGCTCAACGAGATTTAATCACATTTTCTCCTTTAACATCTAAAAGCAGCCTTCCAAAAGTTTCATAGAGCTTATCCCCAAGCCCAATCAGAAGTTTTAGACAAGCACAGTGTCTAGGTAGATTTTCCTCCAGCCCTGATCTAGGGTGGTCAGGGATACACCAAGCACTCAAGCATTCCCAAGTGGATTAGGAACATTTCTGTGAAGTAGCTTCCTTTGGGAAGTATATTCTTCAAACTTGACTCTCTTTTCTCTCTCTCTCTTCTCTCTCTCTCTGTCTCTCTCTACCTCTCTGCCTCTCTGAAATTATACTGCTTTTTGATTTCCGGAAAGACCTGCCTGCCTGACAGTAAAAATCCCTCAGTGTGTGTTCTACTCACATAGCAGTTCTAGCCAGTTTAGGAATCTATGGCCCCTTTATGTTCTTGAAAAACTCCTCATGGATTGAGTTAAATCAATGCTGACTCATTTCAATAGACAGTAATCAAGTGCCTTCCATGTCAAACCATTGCACTGGACATTTGGGGAAAGAATGAAGAAAAATAAGGGACAACCCCTTCCTTCAGGGAACCTACATATGACTAGGGTCGAATGTCAGAGACACAAATACAGTGCAAGAGCTAAGTGCCAATGAGAGGACGAATAAAGAGTAGTATTTTAGAACTGAAGGATGAATGGTCCATCGACCTGGTGCATCCCAAGAAAGGCTTTCTATGAACAGAGGATTTGCTGTGATCTCAGAAAGTTGTACTCAAATGCTACAAGCAGAAGCATCTGTGCTTGAGTGCAACAAGCACGTGAACAAACATCTCCACAACTATGAAGGGAACAAATGTCAGGGGGAATAAACAGCAGAAATGGCTCTGGGAATGAACGGCAAAAATGACCCTAGGATTATAAAGGGAACAAATGGCAGAAGTAACTTTGTTTTAGATAAAGGAGACAGGAAGACATCCTTAAAAGAAAACATCTAAGCAGACATGAGAAACAGGCTTCTCACCCAGGTGGTAAAGCACAATGGTTTTTTTTTCCTTGATAAGGGAGACAAAGAAGCATTCTTAAAAGCAAACATCTAAAATGATGAAATATAGACCCCTAAAGCAAAGTATCATAGCACACTTCCCCAAGATAAACAAAATAATGAGCGGCAATCATAAAATGTACACGACAGAGTCTTAAGGACAGGATGGACGAATGAGACCCTCTTGGAATTACCAGTCTGATAAGGATGGTGGGCAGCCACATAGTCAGGTTCATCAAGAAGTTAATTAGACAGCCAATTATAGATGTAGCTTCAAAGTAGAGTGTAGGGGAGGGGGTATTGCTTAAGTCAGCCTCCTATATAACCTCATGGATTTAGCCATTCTTTTACTTAACCCTTTTACTAAGTCACACCCATCAGGGGGCTTTGCTATCTTTTCAATAAGCTTTGTGCTTGCTTTAACTCTTAATATCTAGTCTGTTGTCTTCAGTCATCAACTACACCAGGACATGAACTCAGGAAACAACATTCAGGTATCACTGCTACCTTAATTCAGTCTTCCACTTGTTCATCCAATAAGCATCCATTATGTGTCTACTGTATGCCTGAGCTGGGGATACATAGAGAATTAAGAGTAACTCTTGCCACTGCTTGCTTATGGGCTAAAGTGAGGAAAGGTGAACCATGGGTACTATACTATATGGTAAGTGCAATCATAGAAATGCAACCCACCATGGCAGAGAGATCCTCTCTGTCTTGGTAGGAAGGAAGGCTTCACAGAGAAAAGTACATTTGGATTGGGTCTCAAAGAACCAGCTAGTGTTTGATACGTAATCAAAAAGGAACTGAGAGTGGTGGCTCACATCTGTAATCCTAGCTACTTGGGAAGCATAGATAAAGAAGATTGTGTTTCAAGGCCAGATAGGGCAAAAAATTCAGGAAACCCTGCCATCTCAACCAACAAAAGTTAGCTGCTGGACTAGCTCAAGTGTTAAGAGCACCTGCCTAGCAAGTATGAGACCCTGAGTTCATACCCTAGTGCTGCCAAAAAAGAAAAAAGAGAATTCAACCAATAAAGCTGAGTATAGTAGTACACACCTGTTACCCCAGCTACATGGAAAGTGTAAATAGTAGTCTAAGCCAGCCAGGGCATAAATGAAAGACTTGAGCTCAAGTCGTAGCGCTCCTGCCTAGCAAGTGCAAGGCCTTGAGTTCAAACTTCAGTATTACTTCCCCTTCCAAAAAAGGGATAAAGGACACTCCTAGAAGAAGGAAATGTCAATGCAAAGGCAGAGACATGGCAAGTGGCATGGGAGGTGGTGCACACAGGCTTAGGAAAGGAGGGGCAGGGAAATGAAGTGAGGAGAAACAGGAATGTTCACATTAGCAAGGCTCTCTTAGATGACCAAGAAATTTTAAATTTTCTCCGTAAGCCCTAGAGAATGGTTTTAAGTGAAATACTAACATGATCTGATTTGCATTAAGGAGAATTGTAGGAACTTTCCAAAAGATCAAATACATAGGCAGAGGGAAAGACTAGTTAGAAGAGGACTGACAGGGTGCTTAAGAGATGGCAAAGGTCTAGACTCAGTCAACAACTGTGAAAATAGGAAAAGGAGTGAATGGTGACAGGGTGCAGAGATTCTGCAAGAAAGTCAAATGAATTGAGACTTAAGAAAAGCCCGGGGCATTTGGACATTAGGAGGTCCTTGGCAACCTGAGCTCAAGCAGTTCTGATGGAATGATGGCAGCTAGAAGTCTGAGGAATGACTGGAAAGGAGGAAAGAAGGGACTGTGAGCACTTCTCCCTCTTATGACGTTTGACAGAAAAGGGAAAGAATGAGAGTGGGTTAGAGCTGGGTGAGTCAGAGTCAAAGGATGAAGTGTGTTTATTGAGATGATAGATACTTTAGCACATTGTAAGAGAATCTAGTAAAGAAAGAGGCTTGAAAATGGAGTAAAACTCAAAATTAATAGCTATATTTAGAAAGAAAGGACTGGTGACTTTAGAACCATCCTTCTCAAACTTTAATTATGTAAATCTGTTAAAATGCAGATTCTGATTCAGTAAGTACAGGACAAAGCCCCAAATTGTGCATTGCTAACAAAAGCCAGGTGATATCAATGTTACAGTTCCAAAGATCACACATTGAAGAGCAAGACCTTAGCTAGTAAGAAGTACCCCTCGGTATCACAATGATACAAATTCCTCCCAAACTACCTCATAAGCTCACAGCAATTCCTATCAAAACTCCAATTTCATGAAATTTTATCCTAAACTTACTTGAAATAGTAAAAGCCAAAAATAACCCAGACAATTTTGAAGAAAATGAGTCACTCACCCTTGATACCCTGCCAGAAATTCAGATGAATTAGACAGCTACAAAAATGGACAGTGACCTATGTGAACAGAGCTAATCATGTAGACCAATGGAATGGAATCAGATGTGCTAGGACAAGAGAACTTTCATGTGGGTAATGATAAAATTATATTCTGAGATCACACCACAACAGAAGCCAATACCAGTAGATTAAAGAACAAAATACTTTTAAACCAAAAATTTTAGCTTTTAAAAGATTACAGTATGTTCATGACCTTGTAGCATGAGAAGGTACCAACACAAGAGCATAAAAGTAAAAACTCACAAACGGATAAATTTGGCTCCCTATGTATTTAAAGCTTCTCCATGACAAAAAAACCCACAAAGTTAAAAGACAAGCCATAGTGTAAGCGAAGACTATTTCAAATACATATAAATGGCAATAGATTATATTCAGTATACAGACCTTTATAAATTTAAATGTGCATTAAACATATAAACATATTTACATTTAAAATAGAAATATATTTTATGTTAATATTGTTAATCTAATATTAATATCATTTATGTAAATATTACATATACATTTCATTTAATAAATATTTTTATTAGAGCTGTAGCTGCAGTAGGACCATCTAGTTCTCAGGAATCAATACTAAAAGCTGAGGCTCCGCCCCCTTTCCTGCACTTGCGCAGTTCCTCCCCGCTGACATCAGGGTCTGCTCAGGGCACATGATAAAAATATTTTTTCATTTTTTTTAAAAACCTCCCTTTATTATGATAAAAGGATCAACAACCCACTAAGTGGTGAGAATGCAGAAAAGGAACTCACATAGCCAATATACAATTTTTAAGTTCTCGTCCTGATTAGTAATCAGGAAAATGCAAATGAATCGAACAAAATTTCGATGCATAGTATACCATCAGTTGGAGAGACGACTGTTTAAAATGACAGCTAGTAAGATATGGGGAAACAAAAATTCATATACAGTACTGATATATTTATAGAGCAAGTTGGCAATATCTAATGAATTTGAATTGGCTCATATGCTACTATCAAGCAATTCCACTTCTAAGATTATACCCTGGAAAGATTCTTGCACATGAGCCCAAGGACACATAAACAAAGATATTCTTTGCAGTAGCAAAGTGGATATTAGGCACTAATCAGTAGGAGGAGAGATATAAACAAATGTAATTTATTCATACCGTAGTTTAAATGAATCAGTTAAGTCTTTATGTTTCATCTTGTATCTTTCATTTAAAAAGAAGGATAAATAAGAGCAAATTGCAAAATTATACCTATAGAATGAATTTATGTCAATTTTAAGAGCAAAAATCCTATTATATATTGTCTATGGATAGCTACATATGTGCTTAAAGTATGGATAAATGAATGTAAATTACATGCACCAAATTTAAAGCAGTAATTTCTTCTAGGGTAAAAGGGAAGCTGTTTCAGTCAAGGCCCAACCAGAAAAAATAGAACCCATAACAATTGTTTTAACAGAATTTAACATAGGAAAGTGATTATGCCGGTATTGGAAAATGAACTAAGAAAATAAAAAGTGAACCCTGAGGTAATACAGACATTGTAACTGTAGAAAGCTCCTCCTGCTACCCATAGATTAGGGGAATCAAGAAAGAGAATGGGGCAGGCAAACTGGCTGAGGTGGTAAGAGTACCTGCTTAGTAAGCATAAGACCCTGAGTCCAAACCCCAGGGGTGTAAAAAAAAAATGAAAAGAATGGTTACTAAAACCTAAGAGGCTTGGGGTAGGGTTCTGCAGCTTGGGACCCAGAGAAGACTCATTGTCTAGCAGTACTGTTGCCGCAGGGACTCAGACCTTTGGAAAAAAGGCCACTGACTAACCGATGTCATCCTTGAGGTGTCCGGGAGTTCCAGGGGTGAAGAAGAGGCACACTATAACTAAGCACTACAGCACCCAATTGCACCTGTCGGTTTGGAACAGCTGTCAGCTCATAGCTGTGAGATGCTGACTGAAAAACCTAGCAAACGAATAAGTGAGTGCTCTTTCCTATTCCTCCCTTCCCATCTTTCTCTTCCATCCCTTATTGGCAGAAAACGAGAGCGATCCATTTGGCAAAGGGGAGTTTTGTTGACAAAAATCCAGTCCGAACATGACAGAGCAGAGTATAGAGGTGTGACCTTGGAGCTGGGAGACAATTTGTACATAACTAGTACAGAGGAGAAGCAATTTCACTTCATGACTTTTTAAAAGGTAAATCTGAATTAAATGTGCTATTTGTTAGATCAGAGTGATAGGTTCAATTATGTCTATACTTTTGTATAGAATTTAAAATGTATCATAATTAAATATTTTAAAAATTAAACCACCCAAATTTGACAAACCAAACGTGGCAGAGGAGTGGAAGGAGGAAGGTGAAGGGAAAGTTGAAGGTGCTGTTGGCGGGAGACTGACAGAAGCTATGTCCCTTAGAGTCAGTCCAGACTAGGTGGATGGAGGAAGGGAGCAAACCAAGAAGTAAAACAGAAAAGAGGAGTGGGGAAATTGGAGCAAAGAACACACTTTGTATAAGCACAAGAGCAGAACTCTGAAAAATCATAAAATTATGTCTGAAATGTGAATATGACATCAAAAATGTCCAAGATTGGGCAATTCCAGTGTTATTGACTTTTCAGTCTTAGAAGTTAGTTGACTCTAGTACAACACCAATTAAACGATGCCCCATTATTTTATGAGACACTAAGAAAGAATAAAATAAAGATAATTACACTATAATTAACAATATGTTCTTATTACTTACAACTTTGTTTTTTCATTTAAAACCTTTTCTAAGATTTGTTCAGGTGTAGAGTTCCTTAATAAATTACCCTAGTCCATTTTTTAAAAAGGAAAAAGTGAACAAAATTATTTAAAGCTTCACCCAACTTTTTCTCATTGAGCCCAGCTCCCCAGAATCACTTTTAGACTCAAAGTCATTTATGTCCATATATTTCTCCACGTGATTGTTCTCTGTGTCATTCAAAGCTTTGGGGATTCAACTTTTCTTTGTTGTTATTAATGCTGTATTTAACTTTCATCCCTTCAGAAATAGAATTTCTTTTTATAATAATATAAATTGTATACCTATTGATATACAGCAAATAATACGCTAGATAACACCTTTTAATTTTTCTTTTTTCCTGTGGCCTTTTTCATCATTTTATCTGATATTTATATAAAAATATTTTAGGCATAAAAACAAAATATTAAGAGGAATGCCAATGTGTATGCATTTTCTAATAAAATGGCATTTTCACACTGTCAGCTTTTACTTAGATGTTAAAAGAGTCATGTGGGTGTTTATTACAATGCAATCTGAAACTTCATTTGTTACTACTTTAAAATAATTGCATTGGTCTCATTATGTAGCCCAGGCTGGCCTTGAACTCTCTATCCTCTTGCCTCAATCTCCCACATGATGGGATTACAGGCATGTATGACCAACTCAGCTCAAGATGTGGCATTTCTTAAAATGAGATACCATCATTATCTCTAGGACTTTCTTCTCATCTCTAACCACTCATTCTGCTAATTTTGATACTAGTGCTTTCTTGATCTTACCAGAAAGTATCATCAGAAAGTTTCTAGAAAACACCCAAGATTCATATTATTTCTTCAAATTGTCTTTAAATGGTTTATGATTGGGTGTGGAAGAGTTTCCCATGTCCAGTCACATCTCAGAAATAACCAAGTCCCCAAACGTTTTGTGGACTTCTTCTTTAACTGAACAAATACATATATACTAAATATATAGTCATCATCCTTGATGGTTTATGTACAACTCTAAGATACTTATTTCAGATAACTTTAAGCCAGTCCCATGTCAATTCCACCATCACCTTTAAATCAATTTTTTATCTTCTTTTTTTTAGGAACATCTCATTCTTGTAATATTCTTTTGTGGATTAAATTAGAAATGGTGAAAACTTTTGACCAGTGCAGTTATGTCTATTATTACACTAACATGATGCTTTCCCAACCCATGATCAACCTCTTTAACTCTTTAGTACCATTAGCATAAATTTCTAGGCATTTCAAAAACTACTGAGACTTTATCAACACTTCCCACTGATGTAATTCATCTATTTTCTCTTGATTGAATCACAAGTTGCTGGAAATTATTCATGTCTGTTCAAAAGTTAACTCATCTGCACCACAGAAGTAATGTCACCCCCAGATCAAGGATATAGCCAGAGAAAGAGGATATGAGAAGGAGAAAGAGAGAGTCCTCACAGATCCCCTTCCCTAACATTCCTTCAGTGACAACTCAGTCATGGGATTCAGGCAGCTGTGAAGGAGATGGAAAGATGTCATCTCTAGCTGGGAAGCCATGTGCTCAGGGAAAAGAACAGACTTTGAAGGACAACAGAAAGACTCAGTGACTTTCTTAAGAACACCTAACTATTGAGTCAGACCCTAGCCTTCCAACTGCAGTCCAAGAGCTGATTTTTTTACACCAGAGCATCTTTACAATGAAAATGTCAGAGACCCTTAAATAACAGTCCTGCAGAGCAACTCATCCAACTAAATTTGAAAGGACTAAAGCCAGTTCTTTCTGGATCAAAGAAAGATGAGACAACATGTGAAACATGTCATTCTAAATAGATAAGCACCCCTGAGGATCAGTTTCTCTCAGAGGCTCCAACAGAGGTGACCATGACACTGTCCCTCCATATTGTTGGAAGGGTTAATTGTGCTATTGTTGACTTATCCAGACCCCCTATTTTAGCACCATTTGAAGTGAAGCTTTTTGTTGTTTTTATTGTTTCTGGTTTCCCTGCTTGTATGTAGCTCTTATAAAAATTTGGAAGGAGATGGGATTGAAAAGAAGCAGCTTAACAGAATAGCTGTTAGTTCCAGGTGGCACCTGTGAACTGTGCCATGACATTTTCAAAGAGGTGGATATGTAGATTGAAGTGAGGTACATAAGACTCTGGAGCATAGACTAGCATGCAATGAAAAACAGATTTGAGGCACACCACAACCAGCCAGGTATTTGATGGTAGTTAACAGGTGGAGACCACTGCAGACTAGGTGAACCCAGACTTGGGCTGGGTCCAAGGTGGACTCCAAGGAGGAGTGTTATAATTGATATGATCCAAAAAAAGAGGAAAAGACACTGAATCATAATATCCCATCTCCTTTTCTACCACTCCCACACAGAGCAGAGAGGACCTATTTGATGTAGCCTTCAGAACTTTTTCCATCTCATGGTCAAAGCTGCCAAATATTCCTTGAATCCTCCCTTCTCATCAGCTCTTCTGGAAAATCCTACATTGATGTTTACATTTTCATCTCATGTTTAAATCTCCCTTGAGTCACATCAAACATACTCCCTCCTTCTTGTACTTTTACAACTCTTTACCTGTCAAACAGCTCTGATCTGCCCCTGTTAAATCCTTGCTTAGCTAAGCTGGAGGGCTCTTGTTCCATCAACTTTGCTCCTAACCACATCTTGCTCTGGGATCATTGCAGCTGCTCTACATTGACCTTGTATGTGTTCTCTCTCCTCTCTCTCTCACCTCCTCCCCCTTCTCTCTCTCTCTCACCCTCTCCACTTCACTTCATCTCCCTGATGTCCAGAACTGCTGACAGACTTTATCATCACAGTGTAATGTCACCTTTTCAGCATACTATTCCATCAACAAACAGAAAAGTTTTGCATGAATATTCAGCTTTGCATGATGCAAAGTTCATAGCTTTTGGCACAGCATTTTCCAGGTGTCTGGCACAAATAAAAACTTCTCCCTTTCAGGGTCACCTTTACTTCAATAGTCTCTTCAAGATCAGGAATAAGAGCCTGGTGACAAACAACACTCTATCCAACATACAGATAGAAAAGCTGAGTGTCAGAGTGGCAGAATGACTGAGCTAAAATCTTAATAGTGGATAGCCTGGCAGAGTGCTTCTCCAACTCTTCTGTGCATATCAATTAGCTGGGATTCCAATTCTGTGTTTCTAACAATTGCCCAGGGGATGCTGTCCTAGTCCCAACAACTCAATGATTCTGTTTGCCACCCCTCTTTGTGCCTGCTTCTTAAACTGCTTAGTGGATTAATGAAACTATATTTTAATTGTGGGATAAAATATGCTGTATAAACATGAGGTGACATGAAGTGTTTCTGGAGTAGTGAATCTGGCATTTACATTCTTATGTTTAGACTCCAAAGTTTTCAGTGTATCTAAATTTACACTGGTGATTAAGAGGTTGAGAAGAGATTGACATTGCCTTCCTCATTATCACCATATTTACCACAAGCCTGCTGCCATTTCTCAGGTTACACACCTCCAGCAGCTTTGTGAAATCTTCTGATTGCAGGATCATAGGGAGGTCACCTGGACATGTCAGAAGTGGGAAATGATGACATAGAAAATCTATCAAGAAAGTTGAATTAGGAGATTCCAAGATGGTAACTAGAGGGAGAAAGGAGAAAGCATGCTTCCTAAAGAAAAACCTTGGAGAGATACTGGAGATACACCTTGCAGGAAAAACCACCACGAAGAGGTAAAACTCTGACATCTCCACACCCCCAGCCAGTGCATAGCATCCCCATGCCACATTAAACAGAGAAACCAGGAGGGCTCCCACACCGCTAGATGCCAGCTCCTTACCTGCTTGGGAGAAGCAGACCATCAGGTGAGCTAAGTGGAACGTGGTACTCCCACAGACAACCCTGGGACAAATCAGCATAGCCCCCTGGACAGACTGACCCCACCCAGGGAAAAAAGAGAAAAAACCAAACTGAATAATAAACAAGCAGCTGAGAAAAAAAAAGACATGTAGCAAAGAGGGCAGGGAGCCCTGAGCTCCTGAGAGTGGGGGAGGGGAACTCCCTCATGCAAACTGTAAATAAACAAGCCGGCCAGAGATGGTGGGAGTGGCACCACCTCCCCCAGTGTGCTTGGAGAGGGGAAGGCTTCCAACAGCGGCTGAAGTGTGGCATGCTCCACCGGAAAGTGGCGGAGGGGCACCTCCCCACACAAACTGTAAATAAATAAGCCGGCTGGAGAAGCAGGAGTGGCGGCACCTGCCCAGCAACCTTGGAGCAGGGAAAGCTTGTAACAGTGGCTGTTGTGAGGAAAGCTCCACTGAGTGGGGGAGAGGTACTCCTTCATGCAAACTGTAAATAAACACACCAGCCTGCCGGAGAAGGCAGGTGTGGCACCACCTCCCCCAGTGTGCTTGGAGAGGGGAAGGCGTGCAACAGTGGCTAACATGTGGCATGCTCCACCAGAGAGTGGGGGAGGGGCACATCCCCACACAAACTCTAAATAATAAAAAAAGACTGCAATTGCAACAGGCGGGTAGGGCTGTATACTGGAGAAAACAAAAGGGGCATGCATCCAGGAGAACTCTAAATAAACAAAGCCTGCGGGGCTAGGTGAGTGTTAAGATCATTCTTGAGATCAGCAATAAACAAAGCCTGCAGCAGCAGCTGGCTGACAGTAGGTGGCAGGTGAGCTGCAGCCTCAGATAGACATTCACAAAGCTGTCTCCAGACTCTTTTTTTTTTTCTCTTATTTGATGAGACAATGACAGAACTAGGATGGGATGCTGAAGGACTAACTGAAACTGTATTGCATTTGAACTTGGGATTTTGTTTTGTTTTTTTCCCTTTAATGAGACAATGTCAGAACTACTTCTCAGACACCAACACCAAGACTGGAGGCTGAAGGACTAACTGAAACTGTATTGCATTTGAACTTGGGGATTTTTTTTTATCCTTTCTCTGTCTCTCTAATGCCTGTTTAGCTTACCACTGATTAGTACACTATCTTTCCCTGTTTATTTCTTTGGCTCTGTTTTTGTTTGTCTGTTTATTTCCCCTATTTCTTTACCTTCTTTGCTTTCCCTCTCCTTTCACCCTTCCATTCCAGATATTACCATTATTACTATTACAAGCCAGACAATACTGAATTACACAAAGTACAGGGACAGTAATAATAGCAAGGGCAATGATGGGAAGGCAGAAAAAAGAGGGAAACCATTTTCTCCCAATAATAAATTAGTACAGGAACTAGAGAGAAATGAAGAAAACAGATACCCAGATCCAAACTCCAACAAAACAAAGATAAACTATGCCAAAGAAGCCCACAAGAAAATTCTGAAAGAAGAAATCCTGCAAGTAATCAAAGACAATTATATAGAGATGATACTGGATATGGTCAACCAAAATGTACAGGAGACACTCAAGAAATTCCAAGACAACAAAAATAGATAATTTGAGAAAGCACAAGAACAAATTAAAGAAACTATAAAAGCACTGAATAAACACCAAAGTGAAGCAAAGAACATGATAAATAAAGAGATAAATGAACTCAAAACAAAAATAGACAACATTAAGAGGAAGAAACTCAGCATATAGAAAACCTCAGAAAAAAGGATGAAACAGAAATGGAAAACACAATGGAAGGCCAATCCAGCAGACTAGAACAAGCAGAAGACAGATCCCAAAACTCGAAGATGAAATGGTAATTAAAGGAAAAACTGAAGAACTATTAAACAACTCAAGACCTGTGAAAAGAAAATGCAAGAACTTACTGACTCCATTAAAAGACCAAACATGAGAATCATGGGCATTGAAGAAGGAGAAGAGGTGCAAGCAAAAGGAATGCATACTATACTGAATTCAACAAGATAATAACAGAAAATTTCACAAATCAAGAGAAAACTATGCCCATGCAGGTACAGGAAGCCTCCAGAACTCCAAACAGACCTGACCAAAATAGAACTACCCCATGACATATTATCATTAAAACAACAAGTACAGAGACTAGAGAAAGAATATTGAAGGCTGTAAGAGCAAAAAACAAACAACATACAAAGGTAAACCCATCAAAATCACAGCAGACTTCTCAACAGAAACATTAAAAGCAAGAAGAGCTGGGGGTGAGTTCTTCCATGCACTGAATGAAAATAACTTCAACCCTAGGATACTCTACCCAGCAAAACTATCATTCAAAATAGATGGAGCAATAAAAGTCTTCCATGATAAGCAGAAACTAAAACAATATATGACCACAAAGCCACCACTACAAAAGATTCTTCTAGGGATTCTGCACACAGAAAGTGAACCCAACATAACCATGAAAGGGCAGGCAGTACCAAACTACAGGAAAAGAAAAAGCAAGAAAGTAGAGAGTCACATTGATTTCGCTACACACAATCAAACCTTCAAACAACTAAGACAACTAATGACAGGAATCACCACATACCTATCAATACTAACACTTAATATTAACAGACTTAATTCTCCAATCAAAAGGCACAGTTTGACAAACTGGATTAAAAAGGAAGATCCAACAATTTGTTGCTTACAGGAGACCCATCTCACCAACAGAAATAAGCATAGGCTTAGGATGAAAGGCTGGAAGATTTACCGAGCCAATGGCCCCCAAAAACAGGCAGGAGTAGCAATACTTATCTTGGACAAAGTATCCTTCAAACCTACATTGATCAAATGAGATAAAGAAGGACATTCCATACTAATAAAAGGGGAAATAGACCAAAAGGAAATAACAATTATCAACCTATATGCACCCAATGTCAACACACCCAATTTCAGCAAACATACCCTGAAAGACCTAAAAGCATGTATTAACTCCAACACAGTAGTCGTGGGAGACTTTAACACCCCACTATCATCAATAGATAGGACATCCAAACAAAAAATCCATAAAGAAATCCTAGATCTAAAACATACCATAGATCAAATGGACCTTGTTGATGTCTACAGACTATTTCATTCAACTTCTACACAATATATATTCTTCTCAGCAGCCCACAGAACCTTCTCCAAGATAGATCATAACCTAGGGCACAAAGAAAGCCTCAGCAAATATAAGAAAATAGAAATTATACATGCATTCTATCTGATCACAATGCAATAAAACTAGAACACAACAACAAAAATAAGGACAAAAAACATGCAAACAGCTGGAAATTGAATAACTCATGGCCTAATGAACAATGGGTCAGTGATGAAATAAAAGAGGAAATTAAAAGGTTCCTGGAAGTGAATGAAAATGAAAACACAACCTACAAAACCTATGGGACACAGCAGAGGCAGTCCTGAGAGTAAAGTTTATAGCCATGAGTGCATATATTAAAAAGACTGAAGATTTCAAATCAATGACCCAATGATACATCTCAAACTCCTGGAAAAATAAGTACAAGCAAATTCCAAATCAAAGAGAAGGAGAGAAATAATAAAAATAAGAGCAATCAAGAGTATCCAAAAAAAGAAAAGTCCAGGACCTGATGAATTCTGTGCTGAATTCTATCAGACATTTAAAGAAGAACTAATACCAAATCTCCTTAAATTGTTCCATGAAATACAAAGGGAAGGAAAACTGCCTAACTCATTTTATGAAGCCAGTATTATACTTATCCCAAAACCAAGTAAAGACACCTCCAAAAAGGAGAACTATAGGCCAATCTCCTTCATGAACATTGATGCAAAAATCCTCAATAAAACAATGGCAAACTGAATTCAACAACACATCAAAAAGATCATTCACCACGACCAAGTAGGCATCATCCCAGGAATGTAGGGGTGGTTCAGCGTATGAAAATCAATAAATGTAATAGACCACATTAACAGAAGCAAAGACAAAAACCACTTGATCATCTCAATAGATGCAGAAAAGGCCTTTGATAAGATCCAACACCATTTCATGATAAAAGCTCTAAGAAAACTAGGAATAGAAGGAAAGTACCTCAACATTATAAAAGCTATATATGACAAACCTATAGCCAGCATCATAGTTAATGGTGAAAAACTGAAATAATTCCCTCTAAAATCAGGAACCAGACAAGGATGCCCACTGTCTCCACTCCTATTCAACATAGTAGTGGAATTCCTAGCCAGAGCAGTTAGGCAAGAAGAAGGAATAAAAGGAATACAAATAGGTAAAGAAACTGTCAAAATATCCCTATTTGCAGACGATATGATCCTATGCCTTAAAGACCCAAAAACCTCTACTCAAAAGCTTCTAGACACCATCAATATCTATGGCAAGGTAGCAGGATATGAAATCAACATAGAAAAATCATTAGCATTTCTATACACTAATAATGAACAAACTGAGAAAGAATATTGAAAACAATTCCATTTACAATAGCCTCAAAAAAATCAAATACCTAGGTGTAAACCTAATACAAGGTTTCCTCTACAAGGAAAACTATAAACTTCTGAAGAAAGAGTTTGAGGAAGACTATAGAAAGTGGAGAGATCTCCCATGCTCATAGATTGGTAGAATCAACATAATAAAAATAATAAAAATGTCTATACTCCCAAAAGTAATCTACATGTTTAATGAAATTCCAATCAAAATTCCAATGACATTCATTAAAGAGATTGAAAAATCTACTGTTAAATTTATATGGAAACACAAGAGGCCATGAATAGCCAAGGGAATGCTCAGTCAAAAGAACAATGCTGGAGGTATCATGATACCCAACTTCAAACTACATTACAAAGCAATAACAATAAAAACAGCATGGTACTGGCACAAAAACAGACATGAAGACCAGTGGAACAGAATAGAGGACCCAGATATGAAGCCACACAACTATAACCAACTTATCTTTAACAAAGGTGCTAAAAATATACGATGGAGAAAGGACAGCTCTTCAACAAAAACTGCTGGGAAAACTGGTTAGCAGTCTGCAAAAAAATGAAACTACATCCATGTTTATCACCCTATACCAGTATTAATTCAAAATGGATCAGGACCTTAATATCAGACCCCAAACTCTAAAGTTGGTACAGGAAAGAGTAGGAAATACTTTGGAGCTAATAGGTATAGGTAAGGACTTTCTCAGTGTAACCACAGCAGCTCAACAACTAAGAGATAACATAGATAAATGGGACTTCATAAAATTAAAAAGCTTCTGCTCTACAAAAGAAATGGTCTCTAAACTGAAGTGACCACCCACAGTGTGGGAGAAAATATTTGCCAGCTACACATCAGACAAAGGACTGATAACCAGAATATATAGGGAACTTAAAAAATTAAATTCTCCCAAAATTAATGAACCAATAAAGAAATGGGCAAGTGAACTAAACAGAACTTTCTCAACAGAAGAAATTCCAATGGCAAAAAAACACATGAAAAAATGCTCACCATCTCTAGCCATAAAGGAAATGCAAAGTAAAACCACACTAAGATTCCACCTCACCCCTGTTAGAATAGCCATCATTAGCAACACCACTAACAACAGGTATTGGCAATGATGCAGGGAAAAAGGAACCCTTTTACACTGCTGGTGGGAATGCAAACTAGTAAAACCACTCTGGAAAAAAATTTGGAGGCTTCTTAAAAATCTAAACATAGATCTACCATATGATCCAGCAATACCACTCTAGGAGATATGCCCAAAAGAATGTGACACAGGTTTCTCCAGAGGCACTTGCACACCCATGTTTATTGCAGCACTATTCACAATAGCCAAATTTGGAACAGCCAAGATGCCCTACTACTGACAAATGGATTAAGAAAATTTGGTATTTATACACAATGGAATTTTATGGAGCCATGAAGAAGAATGAAATTTTATCATTCACAATAAATGGATGGAACTGGAGAACATCATTCTGAGTGAAGTTAACCTGGCCCAAAAGATCAAAACTCATATGTTCTCCCTCATATGCGGACCATAGATCAAGGGTAAACACAACAAGGGGATTAGACTTTAATTTCATGATAAAGTGAGAGCACACAAGGGAGGTATGAGGATAGGTAAGACACCCAAAAAACTAGATAGCATTTGTTGCCCTCAATGCAGAGGAACTAATGCAGATGCTTTAAAGCAACTGAGGCCAATAGGAGAATGGGACCAGGAACTAGACAAAAGGTTAGTTCAAGAAGAAGTAACTTAGAAGGTAACACACATGCACAGGAAATCAATGTGAGTCAACTTCCTGTATAGCTATCCTTATCTCAACTAGCAAAAACCCTTGTTCCTTCATATTCTTGCTTATACTCTCTCTTCAACAAAATTAGAGATAAGGGCAAAATAGTTTCTGCCTGGTAGCGAGAGGTTGGGGGGGTAAGGGAGGGGGTGGGGGCAAAGGGGGAGAAATGACCCAAACATTGTATGCACATATGAATAAAAGAAAAAATTAAAAATATAAATAATAAAATAAAGAAGAGGTTGGGAAGAGGGATGGCAGATAAAGGGAGGTTGGATTTGATCAGAGCATGCCATATGCATGTATGGAAATAGCACACAAAACCCCATTAATACATGCAATACATTACTCAGAAATAAAATAAAGGCCAGGCACAGTGGCTCAAGCCTACATTCCTAGCTACTCAAGAGGGAGAGATCAGGTGGATCATGGTTTGGAGTCAGCCTGGCAAAGTGTTTGAGATGCCCATCTTAACCAATCGCTGGGTATGTTGGTACACATCTGTCATCCAGCTTAAACTTCTTATTTAAGAAGTTTAGATAGGAGGATAAAGATCCTGGCCTGGCCAAGAATAAAGCAAGACTCTACCTGAAAAATTACCAAAGCAAAATGGGTTGGAGGTATGGCTCAAATTGTAGGTTATGTCTCTAGCAAGTGTGACCCTGAGTTCAACTCCTAGTATCACCAAAAAACAAACAGGCAAAAACACCCAAAGTTTGTCATTGACCCTTGCTTTCTTCAAAAATTAAATAAGCTTTATAAATATATTTATTTAGACACCCAAACATACATTTTGATTGCCAAAGTTAGCTATTTTTGCCCTCATTTTCCTTAGGAAACTCTTGCTTATATCAGTGGAATTTTTGTTGTTTTTATTGGTGGTGTTTTTTAAAAGTTTTAACTAGCATAAATGAATTGTACAAATCACTTTCACTGTAATATTTACAACATGCATATAATATGTATTTTGATCAAATTCACCCCATTTATTACTCTTTCTTAACTACCCACCTCCTTTTAACAGTTTTTGATGGGTTTCATTATGCTATTTTCATACGCATATATAGAATGGATTTTTACAATATTAACCCCTGTTACCCTCTCCTTTCCCCCTGCCTCCAACCACTGGTTCCCTCGACCAAACAGTCCCCTCCCATTTTTTTGCCAGTACTGGATATGGAACTCAGGGCTTCACACTTGCTCTACCACTTGAGCCACTCTGCCAACCCTTTTTTTGTGTTGGTTTTTTTTTTGAGATAGGGTCTCATGAACTATTTGCCCAAACTGGCTTCAAACCAAGATCCTCTGGATCTCTGTCTTCTGAGTAGCTAGGATTACAGGCATGAGCCATCAGTGCCTGGCCCCAGCCTCCCTTTTATGATCATGTCATATTTTCTCAGGTCTAGATTCTGTATCATTCCAATTTTAGTCTATGTGCTGCTGAAGCAAGTACTAAGCCTAGATTCTGCATATGAGCAAGGACATGCAATATGTATCCTTCTGAGCTTGGCTTATCTCACTTAGCATGATGATCTCCAGTTCCATCCATTTTCCTGCAAATGACAACATTTCAGTCTTTTTCTTGCCAAATAATACATTGACTATATATACTACTTTTTCTTTATCCAATCATCAGTTGCTGGGCATCCCAGCTGATTCCATATCTTGACTATTATAAATTTTGCTTCTATAAACATGTGTGTGAAGGTATCACTCTTGTAAGTTGATTTACATTCCTTGGGATATATATGCCCAAGAGTCCTATAACAGGATCATATGGCACTTCTATTTTTAGTTTCCTGAGGAACCCCTATACTGATTTCCATACTGGATAGACTAATTTACATTCCCCCTTATTGGTTTTTTATTTGAGGGATTTTATTTTTGGTTTGGAGATAGGATTTTGCTTTATAGCCCAGGCTGGCTTTGAACACTCAACCCTTCTGTCTCAGCTTCCTGAATGCCAGAATTACAGGCCTGCACCACCATACCCAGCAAAAGTTTTTTTGTTGTTGTTGTTTTAAATGGAGAGGAAAGAAAAAAAAATCTCCCTCTGGGATTAATATTGCTTATCTGGGATTAGTACTCATTATGGTTTTGATTTGTTAAACCACATTTAATCCATTGATAATTTGCCATGACGACTTTATTTCCATCAATTGCTCCAGACAACTTGTGTTGTTCTCATTTTTTGTCCTCTAAAGTGAAAAGACATTTTCTGTTTTTACATGAGGCATATCCTCACAGTTTTCTGAGAGGACCCAGATCCTGCAAGGTGATTTATTTCATAAAAACAAATCCACTGTTTATGACTTCAAATTATAAATCTAGATTTTCAAATCTGCCATAGATAATAACAAGTAGTCTCACTGAAAGTGACATATCTGTTAAGGTAAATTACCCTGAAAGTGAGACATAATACCCTCCCCACCCCCACTCCATCTTAGGGAAGGGGATTAAAACAACAGTTTCATTTCATTAAAAGCTACACCAGAAAGATCATTTGTCATCATCAATTTGAGATAATTATTCCTGACATTACATCATACATTAATCTTCTTTACCCAATGAGAATTAACTTTCTCACCAGCAGAGATACACTGTATAATGCCCTTTAATTTCTTCAAAATCAAAATCTTTCTTCCAAGCAATTAAATCAGAAGGTTTTATTTGTTCTATGCAATTTCAACTCTTTTTCTAGTTCATAAAGTTTCTTAGGTTGTGTAATCTATTACTGAAATATATTTTACTAACATTTTATTACTGAAAGAGACATTTCTTTATCTTTTAGTACAGTGGTACAATATGTGATTACATGTAGAGATCTTGCATTGGAAAATAGAAAAATACTCAACCCCAGTTTTTCCACAGGGACACAAGTATCCTTACCAGCCCAACCTGCACAGGGCAAGTGTACAAAATACTCTATCTATTATGCATTCTGGAGGCTGGAGAGGGAAGATACCACTTCAGGTTAGATCAATCAAGAAAGGCCCATGGAATATGAAGAGATGGCACTCTGTCTGAAGAGTGATTCAGGTTGGACAGTGCCATGATGTTTCATGCTTAGAATAACTCTCATGGTAGACATCAACTTCCTCTGAAAAAGAATCCTCTATGATCTCCTCACCCTCTCACTCCCACTGACTAGAGTGCCCCTGCCCCACCTTGCCATGGAAGCAGGTGCTCTCACCTCTGTCACAGCACTCAGAACAAAATGCCATGGTCATATCTCTCTCATCCTCCCCACAAGAGTACACCTCTTGATAGAAGGGATGACAAATCCCTTAATCATTATCATTCTTACACCCATAGTTCAGTACTAAGCCACAGTATTTGAAAATGTTTGCTAGAATGGGTAGATGGATGGATGGATGAAGAAACGGATAAATTAATGAATTATAAGCTTCTTCTTTTGTATATCCACCCAACATTCTCATGTAAGCATTTTTTTTCTAATTTTCTAAATAAACCAGAATAAAAGAAAAAAGGCTAGAATAAGGAGGGGGTGAATGGTCAAAGCAAAGTATCCAAGGAATTTATATATATATATATATATATATATATATATATATATATATATATATAAAATATATTTTATATATATATAATATGTTTTATATATATATATAATATATTATATATATATATATTTAATATATTTATATATTCCAGAGATCACCATAAAGAGAAATCAACATAAAATAAATTGAAACAAATTCTGATGCAAAAAGTAAGCTGTTGAGCACTGTCAAGTATGTTTCATGGAAGAATTCCATACAATCTTCATAAAACATAGTTCTGTCCTTGAGATCTGCACAGAAAATGGAGGGTGAAATCCTAGACAAAGGAATCTTCATGTTAGGAACAGCTCATGTGTCCAACATCTCATCTGTCTATAAGGAGAGGACAGGGACATAACTTTCTGCCAAATTCACAGACCAATTGACCACATATTCTATATGGACTAACACAAATGTAAATGCATATTTAAGCAACTACTTCATTGAAATTCATTAACTAGTTTTGGAGTCACATACCAGCACTGCTCAGAGCCTGGTAAAAGAATCTTTAAAAGACAGATGGATAGAGAGACAGATAGATAGATAGACAGACCAGATAGCTGCCCTTAAAAATTTGTACTTTCTGCCAGGAGAAATATCTATATATGTATATGTGAAACTAGGAAATTATTAGCAGCATAGGAAGTTAACTAGATTATTAGCACCAGTACTAATCATGATAATACTAAGTACAAAGTGACTGGCTTTGCTAGGGGAGATTAATTCACTCTGGGCTATTAAGTGAATGTAAGAATACCTTTGCATTAGTTTCCTATGGCTGCTGCAACAAATTTCATAGCTTAAACCAACAGAAACATATTCTCCCACAGTTCTAGAGCCAGAAGTCTAAAAGTAGTAACAATCAGCTGAAATTAAGGTTTTGGCAGGACCACAGTCTTTCTGGAGGATCTAGAGAAGAATGCATTCTTTGACTCTTCTTCTATTCTAGTGAAGGACATGTCCCTTCCTCCCTCAAAACCCAGTCTCCATTTGGATTCCTCATTTCATCCCTCCATTTTTCATAGTCTCTCTCTCTGTCCTTTTTTTCCCTCTCTCCCTCCCTCTCTCTCCACTCTTCTTCTCTCTCTTCCCACTTGATCATTTTCAATAGCATATAATACATGCAGGTACTTTTCATATCTAGAAAATCTTCCTATGCCACAACCCCATATCCTATTCCATACTACCATATTTCTCTGCACTTCTATCTATGTAATTTCTTGAAAGGATCTTTTAGAGAAAACAATCTCTACTTCTGGTTCTTTCCTCTGGTTCTCTTCTTAGTCTGTGTAGTCTAGATTGCCTTCATCACCCCCATGACTTGTCTCTTCTCAAGGTCACCAATGACTCCCATAGTTATTCTGCATTCAAAATGGTGGCCACTCCTTCCTCCTTGAACAATCCTTCTTCTTTGGCAATTTTAACCTCATGTTCTCCTGATTTTCCTTCTTTTCCTTCTATTCTTTCTCACATTGTTTCTACATATTCTCTAAATGTATAGGACATTTAAGGCTCCATCTCATTCTCTACCCTTTTTCCCTATGTAATCTCAATAATTCTATTGGAATTAAATGATGGCTCTGAAAATTTTATGTCTAGCCCACGCTTCTTCTCTGAAATATGTAGGCAAATACCTAAATTCCTACTTGACCTATTCTCTTGGATATCTTACAGAAAATGCAGATTGATATCCCCAGAGCAGAATTCACCATCTCTCCATTCCTGTCCTGTACCTCCAGTCCTACCCAACTGGTCAGCTACTCACCCATGAAAATTGTATGAGGGTAAGAAGGACCAAAGGCAGACACAGATATATTTCATACAGATGGCACTGTCTAAATGTACAGTTGAGTTTGTCAGCTGTCTTCTCAAGTAATTCAGGACTTGGACACCTTTCATCCCTCTTGGGATTTCCAGTGCTTGGATCCAGCCTCCAGTCCAGAGAAGAAAGAGCAGAGAATGATTGATCACTTCTTAAAACCCACCCCAGAAGTGAAGCATATCACTTTTGCTCACACTCTACTGGTATAAACCAACCATGCAACCCTACTGCAAAGCAAGAGGACCCAGGAAGCACATACTCTGGCTGGACATTTGCTCACTGTGTAAAGGGAAGCACAAATTTGTGGTTGGTATCTAGTTATCTCTGCCACAGCTAGCCAAATCAGGGAAATTACATTTTAAAACAGAAAAATCTTTTCATGGAAAGAAAGAAAACAGACATAGAAGAACAGAGAAGGCAAATGAAATGCTGAAGTACTAGAGCATATTTGTAAGGGGATTTCTTATCTCAAACACTCAGTATGCAGCTTCCCAGAAGCCCATGGCTATTTTTGACTCTTGGGCTGCATCTTTCAAAAATGGAGCAGGATCATTCCTCCATGAGGTAATCATAAAAGTTAAGATGAAAAATGAATTTCCATTAATTCCTACCAGCGTTTGAAATGAGTGTGCACACAAATGCATTCTGACAGTTGTAAGGAAAAAATTAATGAAGTAGATCCAGAAAAAGATATCATTGGCTAGTTATTCCCTGCCACTCCAAGCTCCCTTGTGTGTCTGTTACAAATGAAGGTTTTAGTAAATGTCATCCTGAAGGTAGCCTGACATCTCACCTTGGGATTTGGCAGACTTGTATAATGAGCTGCCAGAGGAGGGAATGGCAAGCAATGAAGAATCAAGTGCTCTAAATCTCCATTCCTTCTCTTTTGCTTCACATTCAAATTATGAAGAAGTAGGTCATGAAGAGAACTTTATAGAAGTGTAGTGAGAAGTCAGCTTACAAAGACCATCCCTGACTTGGAGAAGACAGGTAAATGACAAGGTCATGAAAAAGTATGGATCATGGAGAGCTCATAAGGTTCACAAAGTTACAAGCCCTTCTGCTTCTGAGAAGTATGAATCTACAATAGAATCACAGAAAAGGGACACTGGCCACACCAGAATAGAGAACATGGAGGGAAAGATAGGACCATATCTGCTGGAAAACAGTAGAGTCCCTACCCTGAACTGTAAGGGTCTAAATCTGCCTCAGACACAGAGACAGGGAATAATTCAGCTCTGATGAGATGCTCTGTGACTTTTCAGAATAAACAGCTACTGACAGATTGCCACAAGTCAAGGTAGCTGTAGTGCCTGTTCGCGCCCACTTAGTTGCCACAAAGATTTCCAACTAGGTTACCATGGAGACAGTCTGACGATGAAAGACATAGTTTAAATTATTAAAATCTACTAATTAGGAAGGAGAAACACTGATGTTCAAGTAATTTTCCACTGAGACTGGTAAATACTCATCTTGGGACAAGATACTTTTCTTGGGACAAAAAGAATTAACATGTTTTCCTACATAGTTTATGTGCTGTGACACCATGTTTATCATACTATTTCAGTTATTAGTTTAGATACAGAAATTTTTTATTACACATTATCTTTTATAGCTCCATCCTGTCAATTTATTAACATATGATTTATAATACATATTAGACTTACACTTAATAAATATGTTAACTAACCTCCTCAAATAATCTATGTTTTATTCTATTGCAGTGTCATAAGAAGACATAGGCATAATTTCTTGGCAGAACAATCTGCTATTTAATTAATATTCATTACAGCTGGTGTCTTGATAACTATACATACATGGTTAAAATCACATAACAATAAATTCAAAACCTATTCCCCAGGAATTAAGGAACCTCCACATGTTCTAGTTAGTTACTGTCTCTAAAATGAGATTGAGGGGGAATTTCCACAGCCAAAAACCTTGTTTAGACCAAGTAGAAAACTTCCTGTAGGGTATAACATGTATCTTCCCACCTACCTAAGAGTAAATCTTATAAACTGATCTTATGAACTCTGCCCTTCTTAACTACTCAGTCTAAAACCATCACCCAAGAGTCATTCTTTTGCTTTAGACAGCAAATACAGAGCCAATGTCTCTAGAGAATTGGGGAAGTGAAAGTCCAAACCAAAAAGAAGCCTCTTCAGTTGTTGACAGGGAAGATATAGAAGCACTAAGCTGATGTCATGAGCCAAAGTAAATCTTCCTAGGATGAAGCAAGCTATGATGGGAGAACAAGATGCTCTCCTTGCGAGAGAAAATGCAGGATAAATGAATGAAATAAAGAAAGCCTCACTCTCAGGTCCCTGTCCTAGAAGGAGAATAAGAGTATATATGCACTAGAAATTAACTGCCTTTGCTAAAACCAAAGGGAAGCCATTCCTGTACCATGCCAAACCCATTTTCTTCTTCCTCTCCTTTGCCTCAGTCTACCTCTCTTTCCTGTCCAACAATTTCAACCCATACTAACTCTGTAAAAGAAAACATCATAAGCAGTAGAAATTTTCAGTATCCATTCTTTCTTCCTTCCAATTTTCTTTTGGAAGGCAATGTGCCCAGTTAACAATATTTGCCTCCTCAACCTCTGTCGCAGCTTGGAATGGCCAGAACTGAGTGAGATATAATAACAATTCTCAGCTAGATTCAGGTAGGGAGTATTTTCCTCATTAAATGGGTCACAAACCTTTTGCTCTTCATGCTGGAAAGCAGGCACAAGGCTGTATATGGGCAAACAATTAGAAGAGCTTTGCTATTTTCTTACATTCACAAATAAGAAAACCATGCTATAGAGCAGTAGAAGGAGGCTACAAGAAACTCCCTGATCTGAAGTTTCCTTTGAAGATCCACCCTAGAATGCCACCTTTAGACAAATCATTATATGAGAACAATAAAATGCCCTTTGATAAAGGCATTAGTCTGTTTTATGACATTGAAATGACCTTTTGTGATATACCATGGCTATTATTTAACAGTGTGAGAATTTTCATGCAAGGAGACAGATAAGAAGGAATTAGGTTAAGAATAAGATCTTGGGAGAAACAGGAGAAATTATGGCTTCTATATCAGTCAGGGTTCCACAAGAGAAAATAAGAAAATAGATACGAAGAGATTTATCACAAGGAATTAGCTTAGAGGTTGTGAGGACTGGCCAGGCACATGCAAAATCTGCAGCCACACTATTCACAATAGCTAAGCTATGGAAACAGCCAAGATGCCCCACTACTGACGAATGGATTAAGAAAATGTGGTATTTATACACAATGGAATTTTATTCAGCCACAAAGAAAAATGAAATTTTGTTATTCGCAAGTAAATGGATGGAACTGGAGAGCATCATCTTAAGCAAGATTAGCCAGGCTCAGAAGGCCAAAGATCATATGCTCTCTCTTATATGTGGATTATAGACCCAAAGCACTTGCAGTAATATTACTGAACATGGGTCACACACTAAAGGAAAAACGCACATGGGAGGAATAGGGAAAGGGAAGGAAACTTAAAACTTGAATGTGGCTGATGTGCCCACTCTAGGTGAGCAAATATAGTAATCTTAAACTGGCAGAGGTCACTATGGGAAGGTGACCAGGAAGTAGTGAAGAGGTCTGGTACAGATCAACTAATGTGGGTTGTAATACACATGTGCATAGAAGCAATGCTAGGAATCTCTCTGTACAGCTATCTTTATCTCAAACTAGCAAAAATGCTATGTCTTTCTTATTATATCTTATGTTTTCTCTTCAACAAAACTGGAGAACAAGAGGGCAGAACAGATTCTTCCTGGAAGCAAGGGGGTGGGAGGAGGGAAGAGGAAAAAGGGTGGTGGGAGGTTGGGGGGAGAGGTGGCCAAAACAATGTATACATATAACACATATGAATAAATGTAAAAACAATTAAAAAATCTACAGCCATCTACTAGATGAACTGTGCATCAAAGAAGTGGAAATAATCAGACTTATGCAGTTTACTGGACATAGAAATTCCTGGAGACCTAAGTCCCACTATTCCCTCTCCATCAAAGTAAGAGCTTTGTGGAAGTTGGTGACTGTGGATTATCCTAAATCTCATCAAGTGATAATGCCAATTGCAGCTGCTCTTCCAAATGTGTATTTATTGCTAGAACAAATAAACACATTCCCTTGTACTTGTTATGTAGGTATTGATCTGAATAAATATTTTTTCTCTATACCTATTAATAAAGGTTATCAAAAGACCTTTGTTCCTAACTAGAAAGGCCAGCAAAATATCTTCACTGTCCTACTTTAGAGGTGTAGTAATTCTCCAGTCCCATATCATAATCAGTCCTGCAGAGAACATGATTGCCTTTCCCTCTGCTCCAGGTATCTGCTAAATTGATGATATGATGTTGATTGATACTGCTGAGTAGGAGTGGTTATTCTGGATGTATTAGTGAGATACAAATATGCCTAAGAATGGGAAATAAATCCCACAAAAATGTCAAGGCCTACCACTTCAGTGACATCTCTAGAAGTCCAGTTGTCTGGGAAATGTTGAGATAATCCCAGGAGAAAGATAATTGCTGCTTTTGGTCCTCCCAACCAATAAGAAAGAGGTGCAACATCTAGTGTTTCTCTTTGGATCTTGTAGGCAAAATACACCTCAACTCACTTACCAAGTGGCCCAAGAATATTGCAAATTTTTGGTACTACTCAGAAAAGAGAAGGCTTATGGCTGGGTGTATAGCTCAGTAGTAGAGTGCTTTCCTAGCACACGTAGACAGAACCCTGGGTTCTGTCCCCAGCATTACAAGGAAGAAGGGAAGGCAAGAGGAGAGAACAAGGGAGGGATGGAAGGAAGAGAGAGAGAGAAGGTAAGAGAGAGATGCCCATGCTGCTGTGCATGTTACTCTAATATTTATACCATATAACTCAGCAGATCTGAGGGTGCTTGAAATGGTAGTGGCAGATAAGGATGCTATTTGGAGCCTTTGGCAAGCCCTGAGAAGACCCTTAGGATACTAGAGCAAAGTCATGCCACCACTGAAGATAACTATACTTATTTTGAGAACTAGCATTTGGGTTGCTACTAGGCCTTAATGGAAATTGAATGTTTGTTCATGGAATACTAAGTTACCATACAAACTGAATTGCTCATCATGAAGTGGGTATTGTCTAACCCATCAAGCTATAAAGTTGGGAATACCCTGAAAGGTGAAGAGAGAAATTCTTCTAGTGGGCAGAACTTCAAGAAATGTACAAGATTGCTCAATTTTTTTCAGGAAAGAGAGATGCCTAAAGTGTATATACTAACTCAGGATCTGTGGTTAATGGTTTGATGGGATGGTCAGGAAATTGAAAGGAAAATAACTAGAAAATCAGTGACTAGGAGTCTAAATAAGACATATGTGGAGACATATGAGCACAGAGTGTGAAGGTTTGTGACTGATGTGAATATGCATGAAAGAGAATCCTTAGGGGAGGATTTTAATTATTAGGTAGTTTAAAATGTTGACATTAGCCATCCTCCTTCCCCAGCCACCAATCCAATAGATTCGTGAACAAACATGGACTTAGCAACATGACCAATCTGGCTACAGATGCAGCCAAGTGCCCAATCTGCCAGCATCCAGCAGCCACATGAATGAGTTTGGAAGCAAATGCTCCCCCTGCTGAGCCTTGAGCAGACCACAGCCCAAGTCCACAGCTTCACTGCAACCTCAGCACCAACCCAAGGCTACCACCTCCCAGCTGATTCACCTCTTGGTTTTGAACCCACAGAAACTCTGATATAATAAATGCTTGTTATTTGAAGATAAAATCTTGGATTCATTTGCTACCACACAAGGGACCCAGCATGATAAAAACCTGAGTAGTTCTGTATAGCCTAGAAGGGATGGTAATAGGAAATGCTAAGAAAAAGCATGGTGGGGTTTTTAACTTGTTTTACTTATGTGACAAGTAAAATCATTCTTTATGTTTTCAATTAAGAAGGTGATTCCCAAAAAATACATAGTCATTTTTAACTATTTCCCCAGATAATTACATCCAGACATTACCATTTTGGGAAAGGAACAGTTCCCCCTCTGTAGTCTGTTCCTTTCACCTTTCTCCTAAGCACTAGGATGACCACAGGAACTTACAAAAATGAAACAGAAAACCATAGGAACAGCTGATCAGAACAATGGGTACAACCATAGGATATCTGTGACCCAGTAACAGCTGTGGGAAAATGCATGATGGATATTACAGTTAAAAATGAAGAATATAAAATTGTGACAAAATGGGATGAACAGAAACATCTCAGCTTCTATTTTTTGCTCACCCTGATCAATTTGCCTTCCCATGAAACAGAGCTCAGACACCTTTGGTGGACCAACAACTCAGTCCTGAAATCAAATCCAATTTCCACAGCTCTTTCTATTCAGAGTATCTTTCACTTATGTGTAAGTCATAGTTTCTGACACTCAAATAGGACCACAATCTATTGGTCCTATTTATTTCTAGGTATAAATCTATCTCTTTTTAATTATATTTTGTTATTATTGTTGTTTAGAGAAAGACTAATTCAGTATACTTGCAATTGTCCTCTTTGATTTTCTTAGAATGAAAATAGGCCCTTGGAAAAATAATCACTGTGGATAGGTTTCTTCTTCTTTTTTTGACTTTAGAACTATTGAAACTTCACTTAGAAATTAAATGAGAACAAATTATAAAGTCAAATCCAATTTTGGAGGAAAAACCACAGGTTGACATAGGTGCAAACATAGTGATGTGACCTTGAAATGTACTTTTTTACATGCATATAATGTATTTTGATCAAATTCACCCCCTCTATTACTCCTTTATTATTCCCTTTTCCCCCTCCCACCTTTTTCAGTTTTTAGTGGGTTTCATTATGTTATTTTCAAACACACACACACACATATATATAATGTTGATATAATATAATAATACATATATATGTACCTTGATCATGTTCACCCACTACTACTGTCTCCTTCGCTCCTCCCATTGGTTCTCTGCCCAAACAGTCCTCTTTTTCACATTAATGGACAGGCTTCTTTTTAACAGAAAGCTATTATTGTTTTTCCTCTGTGTTATCAGATATACATCTTGTAGCACATTAGCTCCTGAATAGCAGTCCTTGTCTTGAGTCTTCAAGCTTTAATTTATTTCATTTTCCATCTTAAGTCTATAATTCACTACAAATCTCTTGCAAATAATTTTTAGTCACTTTATGCATTCCTAGAGGTTAAGAGATCACTCTAATTTTTATCTCCATATTATCCTGCAGGAGTTTACCTTACTTTTAAAAAGATGCACATTCTTCACTGTAGCAGGTGTCATATCCTGCAAAGGATGTATTAAACTACCCACAGGCTTGATTTTCCAATCTAATGGCACAAGTGGCTGGTGAGCTAAAATCAATTTTCCAGGTAATGAGACAATCTTCTTTGCCCATTTCTCTAATTAGTATTTTCCATATTTAATGGAAACTCTGACCTCGCCTTCCTTTAAGCAAGTGATTAAAGACAAAAATACTGACCTTGGGTCTTCAAGACCCAGTTTTCTAAACTCTCCAAACTGCACTCAGTGTCATCTGACCTTGCTTATTCAGGCTTGGTTAATGGTGGCCCTTCAACTATGCCACCAGCTGAAGAATCCACAGCAATAATAGTTAAGGTAGGAAACTAAGCTAATAACACTACTTCAAATTTTGGAGCAATGTCTGAGATGGAATCACAGGAAAGGGTAGGCACTCAAAAGATGAAATATAATGATATTATCAAGTGCTAATAGATGCTTGATATATTCATTTCCTGAGGTTGCAGTAACAGATTGTCTCAAACTTGGTGTCTTAAAACAATAGAAATTTATTCTTTCATGATTCTAGAAGCCAGGAGTCTGAACCCATGGTGTCAACAGGGATATATTCCTCTAGTGACTCTAGCTCCTTCCAGCTATTGGTGGTTCTAGGCATTCCTCAACTTGTGGTTACATCACTCCAATATCTTAACCTAGGGTCATGTATCTTTGTGTCTAATATCTATGTGAAACTTCTCTCTGTTTTCTACTTATAAGGACACTTGTCACCAGTTTTAGAGTTCACCTGGGTAATCTAGGCTGATCACATCATCTGAAGATCTGTGGCTTCCTTACATCTGTACAGACCATTTTCCAAATAAGGCCACATTCACAGTTCCCCAGAATTTGACACAGATATCTATTGGGGTGGCGGCATTTTTTTTTTGCTTATCACACATGAGTACATGTGTATAAGCAGACATGAGCACAAAGGGTCTGGTATCTCTGTGTCTGGCTGAGGAATGAGATATTGAATCAACAAAACATAACCACAGCAATTTAGTGTGTGTTGATGTCTGCTCTGTGCTCATCATGCGTAATTCTGGGAGAATAAAAACAATTGCAAAAATATGGTCCAGTTTTCCAAGTTCTAAAAGAGAATAAAATACAATAAATTCTAGAAACTGCTAATGTGACAGAGAAAAACTGAAGAGCAAAAAGAGCATGTGGGCATATGCGTTATAAAGAACTAAGTTTGAAGCCTGTATACACTGATCACTGACAATGGATGAGTTACTTTAAGTTCTTTGATTTTTCTCTTAGTAAAGAATGATAATGAAACTTGTGTTAATAATATAGTTTGGAGAGATGCACAGATAGACATACTGACCACTGAGACAGAAACCACAGTGTGGGAGAGGAAAAGAATATTCTTAGATGTTATGCTTTCTGCTTATTGTATCCTCACAACAATGCTAAGATATAATGGTGTAGTCCACAATTTTTAAGTGTGGTAAGGAGTCTTAGAGGAGGCAAGTAACTTCCTGAAAGTTTCACAGCTATTAACTAACTATCTAACATTATCTATCGAAATGAGAAAGGAAGTGATAAAATTGAAAATTAAATTGAAATGTTCAAACATTTATTCAAATGTTGCCTGGCACGTTCACTCTGTTCATTGCCTACTGAGAGGTGCTGAGACACGTAAAAAGATGGGGAAGGTCCAGATCCTGTTCTCAAAAAGAATCATCTCATAAGGCTACTGAAAATACACAAAGATCATTCTTCAGGAGGCTTGGTCATGGGCAATATAGAACAGCCCAGGAACAAGTTAGAAACTCTTAACTATTTCTTGAATGAAATTTATCTAGGAGCAGTGTCCAAAGTGCAATGAAAAGCAAGGTCATAGCTTGTCTACATTGTTCTCATTCCACATCATGAATAGGTCTTTCTACTTTTACCAGAACCTGCTGTAATCTCTCCATCAGCTCCACCTTTCCCAACCACCTACCACCACTCTAATGAGAGGAGACTTGGCAATGGTCCTCAGATCCAACCAGGCCAGGAAAACTCATACAGTTTACCTGGTCCTTGTTGATCTCTTTAGGATTTTTTTCACATGGAGGACAGGCCCATATCTTAGATCCCTTGGCCCTTGTTGAGTTCAAGTTAGTAACACCAACCTGGATTTTATTGAGATACTCCCAGATTTCTTCAGACTTTTTGTAAGGAAGCATGGTACCTTCTATTATTTCTATCCTGAAGCTTCCCTTGTACCCATTGATCCAGCTCTCTCCCTGCATGCTGACTAGTGGGGCTGAGAAAAGTTACATAATAAGTCAATGAGATGAACAGGGAGTTGTGTAACAAATGAATGAAAAAAACAATGAAATGTAAAACAAATTATATGAACAAGGAGGCAAATGACAAATGAATAAATTAACAGGGGCATACATAAAATGAATGAAATGAACAGAGTAGTATGTAACAGGTGAATGAAATGAATAGGTAGGTATACCACAAGTAAATGAAGTAAACAGAAGGATGTGTAACAAATGGAGAGGGGAAAGTATTTGGAAGTCTCAGTGAGGATAAAGAGTTATAGTCAAGCTCAGGCAGGTACATGCACTGCAGAATAACAATACCTGGGTTTAGAGGGATTCTCTTTCTTTAAATGTTTGTACTCATATTAGTGAGTCCACTTCCTTCTTGTGTCTGAAGAGATTTTTTGTCAAATGGTTTTCTCAGGTCAGCTTAAATAAAGGTAGGGTCAGCACTCAAAAGAGCAAAGTATTCCTGTGATTTAAAGATTAGCTATTTTCTAAGGATAGATGGATATGCTTTTCTGCTTCACTATATTGATTTTAAGCAAGGGGCAGGGGAAGGCAGATGTCTAACAATAGTAGAGAAAGTGACCTCAAGATTCTCAGAATCAATCATGGAAATCTCAATAATGTGCTATTCCAGGAAACACTCTGATCTAACCAACGAGGTTTGTTTCAAATGCAGACTCAAATACCTAAAACTTATACCTATCCAGTGCACTCTGCCTCTTGTGAGTCTGTGTCAGTGGCAATTTTCTTGAGTTGTATAAGCTCTATTATTAACAGAGTCAAGTCCAGAGAGGAAGCAAAACAGGTACAAGGTACATTTCTCCTGTCACAATTCCCAGACTGTCTGTATAAATCACCCACATGCTGCCACATGATTACAAAACAGCATTTATAGCTAACTCCAAAGCATTCAAAGGCTGATAATCCTGTTTATGGGTTGTACTCTCCTGTCCCATTACTTTATTTACCTTTTTTTTTTCATTTCAATGCTTGTAATCATCCACAAATACTACACTGGCAAGAATTTTAAAATATAACACAAACTAACCTGTTAAGAACTCAGAGAAGATGGTTGGTAAGTATTGAAGCAAATGGCTGAATGACATTTTTGGATCATGCATGAATTTCAACCACCTTTGCTTTCCCCAGGCCAGTTTATACTGTGAAAATCTGTATTCATTTGTATATTCATCCTTTCCAGATCCTCTTTAAAGTGAACGCTTGTATATAGCTATGCTCTTCTCAACTTTTAAGGTATAGTGATGGTGAAATAGCACAACTAAGGTTTGCAAGAATACAGAATTCTGCTAGTCCTACACCAAAGCCAAGAAGAATAGAGTGGATTCACACCTTATAATTCCTTTGATTTACAGATGACAACAATAACCAGAATCTACCTTCTGCCTCAATCAGCTAAAGTGCACCAAGGACTTAATTAAGGGACCTTTTCAGCGACCACATCTGCTAAATGTCACTCACACAGGGTCAGCATCACCTACTTACCTGGGTAGGATAGCACTTTGTTCAACACAAACTCAATAGACTTCATCTTGTTTATCTCTTTCTTTGGCATTTTCCAGGCAAGTGGGTATGAGCAGGAACTTTAAAGTATGATTTGATTATTGATATTTTCTGTACTTTTACACTGGTCACCAGGTATTGCTTCCCTCTTGTTGCTGCATGCCTCGTGAGTCTGCAGAGTGGTGATTTGGACCTGACTCTCTTGATACACAGGGAGAAGAAAAATAATGATCCTGGTAACTGCCTTTTATTTAGCAGTTACCAAGAATTTCCATTTAAAAGGCACCATGCCAAGTTCTTTAGGGTTTATTACATGAACTGCTCACAATAAAGTACAACTGGAAAGCAGCTCTCTTTTTCCCAATTTTTGGCCCACTAGGTCAAAATTTCCTATTCTCCATCCTGTACCCCCATCCTAGACAACATCTCAGACAACTTCCATCCTCTTTTATGTACTTCAAGAATAATTCTTGGGTGTTAAAAAATGTTCAATAGTCATATGGAGACATCAAGTCTTATGGAACAACCTCTTCCTTCTCCCTACTTCAGGCCTGGACTGAAGGTAAGATGGCTTACTGGAGGAATAAAGGTATACGATCTGGACTCTTACACTTTTCCCACCTTTCAACTTCCATCTTCCCCCTGTCCCTAGCTTAAGAGAGCCCAAGAAGAAGAGCAAACTACAGAAATTTCCTGTGATTAACCCAACTGGACAGCAAGCCCTGGGGTAATGAAGGTGTTCACATTTCAGAAGCTGTGTTGAACTCTTTGGGCTGAGCAAGGTGACATGGTTCTGGCCATCTCGTGGTGATCCTTCCCCAAAGATACCTTATGAAAGAAGGGAGATGCCTGCAATTAGAGGCTATAGGTTGATCTTCAAAGACATGAGGTTGGGGAGATTGAAAGAGGCTGGACAGAAAGGCCCTTGCTCAGGTCAGAGAGCTCTATCCCAGTGACTGGGACTAAACAATGAATTGCTTCTTGTGTCACACTGCTTAGTCTCTGTGGGAGCTTCTTGAGGGGCTTCATTTGCTGGGGATGGGAAAGAGCTGTTAGGAACAATCTGGAAAAAAGCCAATGAGTTTTCTATTCATATAGATTCCTTTCAATGAAACCTCTTTAAATGAGTGGAGGACAGGGTCATAATTGGCTAGATAAGATTTGCCAAGACTGGCTCAGATGTAATTATGACTTGTATTTGAAATGTGAGGGTACTTATCCCCTCTTTTAAGGTTTGTGACTTCAATCAAATTTTGAAATTATCATTCCATAAACATTTTGTGACACATATATCATGCATGTAAAATCCAGATGTCCCCTTCCTTTTCTTGCTCAGAGATTAGCTTCCTAACCTACAGGAACAAAAACAAGGCTTTTTGTGGTCCTAAGTTGGCTGCTGAGGAGCCACCTACAGCATCAAGAATTCATCTTCCACCCCACCAGACTCCCCGAGGAGTGATATTTTATAGCATCAGTGGCCACATTCAGACATCTGACCATGTCTACTCAATATGGTAAGCTCTGAGGGCAGCCCCCACTTTCCCGAGACTGCCATAAGAGACTGTGCCTATATGAGTTTCTTCACTAAACAGTTGGGACAGGACAAATTAAGTTTTCATTAACTATTTCCAGAGATCAGACAGGAAGTCTCCAAGGAAATTAGTCTTTCATGAGCGGATCATCCAAGGACAGTCCCCACTTTCCAACCAGTCTTCCCTGCCCTGAAGTTCCTGCTTCTCTCTCCCCCAATTACCTCCTCTTGCAAGTTTCCATCTGTGAATTCTGTCTTCCTTTCAGTAAAGTCACCCTCTCTAAAGGGAGAAGTCTTTGCCCCTGGATCTTTCCTAATATCTAATTTTATTTAGTATGTTTTATTATAAAATAATATTTCAAACACTTGGAAAACTATGATGAATTGTATATTAATCATTCATGCACTCCCCCAATCACTTTGCTATATTTACTTGAGATTCTTTTTCTAAAATGTAGCAATATTTTACAAATATAGTTGAATCCCCACAATCCCACTACATCCAACACCATGTCCTTCTCAAATTCCACCCCAGCACTCCCACCTGCCAGCTAGCAGAAACTGCTCTGCAGGATACTGTGTTTTGCCTCATTTTCCTTAAGTCTAAATCATTTGAGTTGCATTAGCCTGGTATTAGCTTTCTTGTGATGTCAACAGGATTTCCAAGCTCCTTAAAATCTTCCAGGATGGGGGAAGGGCAGGAATCAGGCTCTCTGATGCCATTTTGTAAGGCACACATGGGGGCTTCCAGGCTTAGTTTCCCTTATGATAGCCCATTTGTGAGTTCAATTATTCATCAGTTAGTGTGTATGCCAAGCACTGCTACAAACTCGTAGAAAATAGTAATGGACAAGACCAACAGAGCCCCTACCTTGGAAGAGCTTGCATTCCCGTAAATATTTGCATAAAGTAGGAAGTAGGTGTGTAGCTCAATGGTAGAGTGTTTTCCTGGCACCACAAGGAAAATGAAATACAGGAAGTAGAATAAATAAGGATCACATATACCATCCTGGACATCTGGTCAAGTTTTATGATGAAATAATTAATTTTAAAATACTCTTGTTTGGTTTCAGTGCTTTTTGACACAAGGGATTATGAACCTATAGGTCAGTGACCCCAATGTGTTCATCTGTTCCAGAAGAAACAAAATTGCCCCAACTGTTAGACTTTCTGGGAAGAAAAATACCACAAGCCATATTTACCAAGTATGCACTATCCTAAGTTTGTCTGAATGCTCACAATCCTATGAAACAGGTAGGTATTTTTATTACTCTTTTTAGCAAGGAAATGAGGCATGAGAAGGTTAAGAAAACTGCAGAGGCCGAATGTGAATTTTGGCAATCTGTTACCAGAAACGGGTGCTCTTTCCACTGCCGTACTGTCTCATTGTCAGAAGGATCAATAATAACAGAAGCCCTAGATTCAGAAGCTGCATGATGAAAAGCATTTAAGGAAAGGGGAATGGCACTGGTCACCCCAGAAAAAAAGTCCTCTCTGCTTCAATTAAAGAGAAGGGTATAAAAGAAAAGCAGAATAAGGTGAGGGACTAATGCCCATTATCCAGAGGACAAACTCATACCTGTGACACCATTTAGTCTTTCTAGTGTGGGCTACCCCAGATTCCCTCCCTTGTGAGAAAGAAAAGGGGCTATGACATTGGATGACATGGGAAGAAAACAGAGGTAACTAAAGATGCACATATTGTATATTTTAAACAGTTATATTTTCCTTCTAAATGAAAACAATGAGAGATTGCGTGGAAATGCAGAATTTTTTAATTGTTCTGGGTCCATCTTGCTTCCTACCAAGCAAATAATTTCAGGAGAAGCCTACGGCCTCTGAGTAGAAAAGATGGCTCTGTTCCCACTTTCCTCACTTTCAGGTTTCTTGTGCCAATGTGGGAAGAGTGTGTGTGTATGTGTGTGTGTGTGTGAGTGAGTGTGTGTGTGTGTGTGTGTGTGTGTGTGTGTGTCCTTATTCAGAAATCACACTTGTGTGGTTATGAGAAATATCTGCTTGGAATCTAATCCTGAGTCATGAGTCTAAGCACCATTTATTGAACCTTGGCAAAGCCCTTAGGGCATTATGGTGAGATGCTTCACAATGTTGCCCATGAAGTAATTTTAGCACTATTTGATAGAAATGATATATACTGAGCTGTAGTTTCGCTGAAGACTAGAGACAGAGCCTGCCACTTTGCATGATTACCCCACATTTCATGCAAAGACACCAAATCCCTAAGGCACAATTATTCCATGAGTCAGGAAAGCTCAAAGAAGGAAGATAACCGGTAGCTTCATGCAAGGCTTTGGAGGCAGGTAGATGGCCAGGCTCCACCAACTAAAAGGTTATCTACATTGCTTAAATCTCTCTAAGCCCTAACTTTGCTCCTCTGTAAAATGGACTATGGTACTCCCCCCAGCAGAGCTTCTCAAACCTCAGTGTACAAACAAATCACCTGGGACCTTGTTAAAATGCAGGCTCTGCCTCCAGAGGGCTGGGATTGGCCTGAGATTCTGCATTTCTAGCAAGACTCCAGGGACTGCTCATGCCACTGATCTGTGGACCACACTTTGAGGAGCAAAGTTTCTCTGGGGTTTTGTGTTAAGAGTTAAATGACATCATGCACATAAAGTTCTCAGCACAGTGACTGGCATGTAGTGAACATTCAGTAATATTTGTCATCTTATTATAGTCTACCCTATTTTATTGGGTGACTCAAAGTTAGAGCTGGTATTCTGCAAGATCACGCTTTGCAACGTCCTAGAAAGCTCTCAAAAGAGCATGGTGAAGGACAAAGCAGTGTGGTATAAAAAGAAAAGCAGAGGATCTCTAGAAACTTCTGTAAGGTCTTTTGGGATAATAATACTCCCCTACTTAGAAGATGGAATTTTTGTGAGAATCCTGTAGCAATACATGGAAATGTTCTCTGAAGTAAAGCGCTGGGTGCTGTGTGTATAGGAAGTAAAGATCCTTCTTCGTAAGTGTGAATATTTTCCAGCCACTCTCCCCTTGCCACCTTCCTCCCACCTATGATGGCAACCTCTGTGACTATCTATGTCAGAAGGCACAAATGAAAAAAGAAGCCCACCCTGTGACACCTGGTGGGAGAAATAGTTTTAAGCCATGTTAAATACTGCTTCCACTCAGCTTGCATATGTCACAAGAGAGAAGGAGAGGCTTAGAAGAAGAAATCCTAAAGCAAAGATAACAACATAGGCCAGCGGACTCTGAGCTCGCACTCCTAACCCCTGTACTACCCCACCTCCCAGAATCCTGAGGGATCAGTCATGCAAAGGATCTGGTGCTAGAGGCCATGAGTGGGTAGTCAAAACCTCTCACTCACAAAGGAGTAGAATTTTGAGAAGGATTAGGGCATCGGTTCTGTGTTTGGCAATTGCTTTCAAAGTTTGAAATGACCTCAGATGTTCTCACCATTCAAAAGGGGCAATAATATATAATGATAGAGCTTTTATAGCTTTCAAAATTACATCAAATTTTACAGTTAATCAGCTGAGTCATCCTCCCTACTTCTATGGGAATTTAATTTTCTGAGACTTATGAACCAGATTTTTTAGGCAAAACTCATGATAGATTTCCTGTCCTTTCTATGCCTGGACATAATTCCCTGGGTTGCACCAAATAACATCCTCCTTTTCAGGCTATTTAATTGATGGTCCTGTCTTGGAAGACATGCAAGGTTAACTCTGGCAAGTTCCTTATGTTCTTGACTTTCCTAAAAGGGAAGTCCTATCTCAAAATAAAACCCTTCGCTGCTTCACATGCCCTGTTGTAAGTGATGTGATGAATGCATAAGTAGATTGTGTTCTGAGTTCTCACTAGCAGTCAGTGCTAAGAATTGTGTTTTTAACACCTGGACTAGTGAAAAGGCTTTTGCTGTTGCGTAAGGTTTTAGACTTACAAAGCAAGCACTTGGTTCAGTTACTCCCAGCAAAGATATATGGTTTACTCAAAAGGATTTAACTAAGCATTGGTTAATACACAGGCAAGTTCAACTTTTGTCACAAAAGTAATGTCATTCAGAATCACATACAGTCAATCCCTGTTGTTCATGGATTCCATATTTATAAGATTGCCTACTAAGTAAAATTTAGGTGTAACTCTAAGATCAATATTCATGGTGCTTTCATGGTTCTTAGTGGACATGTGCATGACAAAGAATTTGAGTCCCCAAAATGCACAGGTTAAACAAGGGAACATTCTGCCTTCTTGTTTCAGCTCTCATACTGTAAATAAGTGTCCTTTCTGTAACTTTTTTTTCACTTTTTATTGTGATGTGTCTATTTAAAATGGTTCCCAAGCACTGTACTGAAGTGTTGGCTACTGTTCCTAATCCCAAAAGACTGTGATGTATATTACAGAGAAAATACATGTTAGACAAACCACTGGAGCATGAGCTATAATGCTAATGGGCACGAGTTCAATGTTAATGAATCGACAGTGTATGTTAAATACCATGCTTTTGAACCGAAGCATATACAAAAAACATGGCTATGTATTCGTCAGTTGATGCAAACGTTGAGACCAGAGGCTGTCAGGAATCTAACTCTAAATTTCCCGTAGGAGCGATGCTTTTGTATTTTCTCATCCAGCGTTTGCCAATAGTTTACAAAACATAACTACTGTGAATTAACTGTATTATGAAATCAAAGTTGGATAAGTAGGAACAATTAGGTGCAATTGTAACCTGCTCCTAATTAAAAATACTGAAATGCCTGCCTTATTCCTAGAACTTTTCCTAGTAACAGGAGACTTCCTAGACACAGACAGCCCTCCAGCTCTCAAATCTGTAAGGCCTCTAAGCTGCTGTGGCAACAGAGTTTCACCTTCTCCAAGTTCAGACACCTTCTACATAACTAAGACCCTTTTTTTCCTGCTTATCTGGAAAATTAAGATAAGTATTAGAAAAGAAAAAGCCTTATGTGTCATACACAATGAGTAAGAGTGTAATGTATTAGTAACTGGAAGGAGATGAAGCCCAGGTGCTCAGTCTTTTGGTACATTAAGGAAGCCCCCACAACACTTAAAAATGACACAAATAACTGCTGCCATTATCAAAGGAACTTCAGGGAATGACATTTCCTATTTCCCCATTTGATTATGGCACAATGCCTAGTGTCCTCCATGGTAGATGAAAAATTCAGCCAGGGGCACAGAGAGAAAGGACAAGAGCAGCCTACATGCTCTGTTAAAATGAACTACTACTGCCTCTACCTCTTAAAGAGGTAGAGATATCTTTAGAGGTCATTACTCTGAGAAAAGTGATTTATGATTTTTTATTATTCACTTTAAAATTTACAGCATCTTAGTTCAAACCCATATCATTGACTTAGCTACAATATTTTGCCAAGTCTTCTCTCTGCCTTACCTCTTCTCATGCCCTCCAATTCTTCACAGCTCCTATTTGACTTTTATTATCTAATCCCCCCCCACAGTTCACAAGTTAAAGTCTGCTATGGTTTCAATGTGGTTTGTCCCCCAAAGATTCATATACTGGAAGCTTAGTTCTCAGTGTGGCAGGGCTGAAGTTGTGGGACTTTTAAGAGGTAGAGGCTAGTAGGAAGTCCTTAGGTCATGGGGGCTCTGCCCTCAGAAAGACCAGGTATTTCTTGTTAGTTCTCACCTGAGTTAGTTCTCACAAGTGACTAGTACTCCTCAGCCTCTGCTTCCTGTCTCTCCCTCTCACATGGCATGTATTTCACCACTGTGAAGCCACCCTCCGTAAGACCCTCTCCAAGGCTTAGCAGATACAAGTGCCATGTCCTTGAATCTCCAGAACTTTGAGCTAAATTAACCTCTTTTCTTTATAAAGTTATCCAGTTCTGTTTTCTGGAAAACAGGCTAATATGGAACCCAAAATCAACAGCCTGGCATTCAAGGTCATCAAAAATTTACTTTATCTACCTATATTTCCCAGTCTTCCCTGTAACTACTAAGCCTACCTCTCTTTCTAAATATAATTTATTTCTCCTCAGCATGGTGAGTGAGTATTTAACCATAGGTTATGAGGGTAGATTGACCTGAGTTCAGATGCTGATTGTGTAACTTTCAGCAAATAGCCTCAATGCCCTCATTTTTAAATGGGGTTAATACTCAGAGTGACTGTAGTGGAAATTTTTCCTGATGATTAAATGTTATTATGCATAGAAATTACACCTTGCAGTACTTGGCACATTAAAAGCACTGAATAAATATTTGCTTTGTTTTTTAAATAAACATTGCAGAGTCCTAGTTTCACGTTTTTACCTCACGACCTTGAGGCTATTATCCTTTCTATATTGCCCATTCTCTTCCTCTCAGCTACCCAATTCTACTTTTCTTCATAGCTTTGACGAGTGACTAAGTTTCATATGTTGGGGACAAGGGTGAGGAAGAGGAAAAAGGACAAGTGATGAACAGAATTACTCACTAGGTCTCCTCCTAGGGAAATCAGAAATAAAAAGTGGAAATAGAATGTTCCTGAGCTGGAGTTGACAAACTTTTGCTGAGCCCTGACTTTACACATATTGGTGAAGAGGAGGTACAGGATAGTTAGACTAGGTTAGGTTATGCTGCAATAACCAACAATCCCAGAAACCTCAGTGGCTTACAACTACAAAAGTTGATTCTTCACATATACTGTATGCCTGATGCAGATGGGTAGGTCAGCCTTTCTCCAAGTGGCCCCTGCATCTTTGTGGTCCCTGCTATCATTTTTCCATGATGTTTCAAAACTCATTATTCCAAGGGAAGAGAAAAGTTGGAGAATAACACACCAGCCAGGAACTTCTCTAGCTCACAAGTCACACATCTCTTCTACTTACAACCCAGGGGCAATAACTAGTTGCCTAACTGCATGGCATGGCAGCAAGAAATTATGATCTTCCTATGTGCCCAGAATAAGAAGAGTACTGAACTGGGGAGAAATTACAAATCTCTGTCTGAAAGTATATGTTTTCCATAAGCTACTAAAAGCCCAAAGTTATTAACTCAGGAGCATATACATACACTAAACAACGCTTATTCTAAGTTCTTCAACAGCTATGATAACATGTGTTCTATTTTAATCTGAAATGATGAAAAATATTTCTAAAATGATTAATTACAGTGCCTGAGAGGAAATTCTAGAAGCTCATTGTAATGACTTAACCCAAATAAAAATAGAATCGATGTAGGGAGTTCTATAGGTTACCAGTCACCTGAACAGATGGAAAGAGGCTGGTGCTAGAACAACTATGACACCCCTCAATAACACGCATACCCATCTGGTGAAAAGGAGAGAGTAACCCAAAAGCTGGAAATGCCTGAGAGATACAGGATGCCTTTTAAAACAATGACCTAGCAATACTTTGTAAATTAGTACAAGCCTGGAATTCAAAAATATTCTCAAAACTAATTAGCCATCATTAAAGACTAATTCTTATTGGCCTGGATATAAGACAAACTCTGAGATATAAAGTCTTAATTTCTTAAGTGATTTTTAAAGTTTTAATTAAAAAAAAATACATTCAGGCATATGAAACCTTTACTTTCTTATACCCCCAGGGATCAATAAATCTTCATTCTAACTTAGCCTTTAATCCTATGAATTAAAATTTAGATTTCTGTGGTTATGGGGGCTAGCAGCCCCCAGAAACCTGCTTTGGACATCTTTCCTGATTTTCTGAACTCCATAGAAATTTTAGTCTGAAAGGTCAAATGTCATGCCTGGGGTGTGGCTCAGGGGTACAGCACTTGCCTAGCACTCTCAATTTTCTAATCATCCCCCAAATCTCCAACCCTTTCCTATGAGGTCAATTTTGTGAGGTCTCCTGAAACAGAAAATTCTGAATAATCAAAACAGAAAGACTTTGATCATCTGTATATGTGGGTTATATCTATCAATATTTACTATATTAGAAATTAAAACTGAAAAAATTTTAAAAAAATGAAACAGGACTTCAGCCCTGTTTGAGGAAGGGACTCCTTAATCAAAAGCTGTTTTGTTTCTTTCTTTTCTTTTTTCTTAAAGAGAACATGCCATGTTTTCACGTTAGTTTGGACAGATAATCAATCTTTCTGGTATTCCTAATTGGGAGGGCAAGGAAGAAATTTGGGAGGTGGGCACACAGGGACACCTCAAGAGCACATTTGGGAATGTTGTTTTGCAGGGTGATGGATGGGGCTATAGGACATTGCTCACTGCTTGGCTCTTGAAAATGCTTACACAGAAATGGGTGCATCCAAACTGGTTTTTCAACTCTCAGTTTGAAATTCTAAATCTCTCATTTTACCCCTCCTCGTTGCCTCTTTTTCCTCTTCTGTGAGCACTGTCCTGCCTCCTGTGCTATCTTTATGCTGTATTAAACTGAAAATAACTGTCCATGTGACCTTTTTTTCCAAAAGCTCTATAATAAGAGGAGGAGTTACATCACACAGTGTCAGGTTTCCTTTGTAATAAGAGTTGGGGAAAGAACACTTTCTTATCTCCTGACAGTCATACATGTAAGGAAGGCTAATACTCCTACACAAGTAGCTCCACTTAAACTGAAAGATGGAAAGGAAAAAATGCATCCTTGCTCACCTTGAGTAACATGGAATAAAAGTCCATGAAGTCACATAGTTGGCTTGTTCTGTAGCAAAAAACGTCATAGATTTTCCAAATCCTGCTGCTGGTGCTTCAAGAGGAATTATTTTAAATCATGACTACTACACTAGGCCATATGAGCAACCCACTAGCCATTAGTCACCTTGTCTGCTCAAAAGTCTGATAATATGTTGCTCTGGAAATGTCATTTGGGCTTTTTAACATTTGAGTTCTTTGCTGAACTGCACTTTGAAATGGCATACTTGGAGGAATGAAAGGATAAAGGAGACTTTTTACTTCCTGCAAACAGGGAAAGTGCAATTATCTCAGCAGGCATACTTCTTCCTTCTATTTCTTTCCTTTCCTCTGTCATCCAATATGGTAACAATAAAGAGAATCAATTTGCAATCAAAGCTAATGGCTGATTTGACAGTAGTACTTTCAGCAGAATGCTGTCATAGAAAGTGCTGTTGCCTTGATTCACAATGTCTGCTCCCATGGAATGCTGGCTATATCATAAAAAATATAACCATCATCACACTTACAAGTATTAAGGTTTTGAAGAAAAAGAGGAAAATAATTATTGGGGGAAAAATAATCAGCTGTACCAAGTGCTGGATGGATGGCACCTAAGAGTGGTGGAGCCAATGGGTGAGAACGGTTATGTTACAATGGCAATCTGTGATGACTGTTCCTCTCAAGCCTCATCAGGAAGGCTAAGGTGGATGCCATGTTGATTTATCAGGCTTTGCCTCTTCTGAAAAATGTAGTGCTTTAGAAAGAGGGAAGCCAATGCAACAAAAGTTCTGAGCCGATTCCCTAGTTGGGTAGAGAGGATAAACATCACCCTGTTCTCCTGGAGAGATGCCTGAGAAGGTCAGCAGAGGAGACGCCATGGATCTTATGGAGGTGGGAGCAACACATGATCATCAGTTGAGAAAGAGTATGCTTCTCTAAGACATAAGGCCACTTCTTAGCAGCTACGATGGAATTTGTTGCTCATAGAAGAGAAGCCAGAAAATAACTTTAACTCTGAAGATTTGGGTTTGTAGAGGACAAAACACAAGAAATGAGCATTCCTATTCGAATTTATTTTATGCTTCCTTTTAATCCCTTTTAATACTAAAATGGCTTCTATCTCACCAGGAACTTGTCACAATTTCCTTTCTTAGAAGACTTCATAGAAGAAGTCTGAGTTTTTATTTTTATTATCATTTGTTTAAGATGTTCTAAATAGATGGTTTTTAAAAACTGATGGCATCCACAATACTTTTAGGTTCGGAAGGTATCATTGATTTAAAAAAAATTAATAAGTAATTAACTATTATAAGTTATTTTGATAAATTGTGGTCCTATCTATGTTTAAAGTAAAGGATTCTTTTAATTATTAACTAGAAAAAATAATTATCTGTACAATTGTCTCATGCAATTGCTTTTTGGGGCCTTTGGTTGACTTCTCCCACTTAAAAAGATATTTATTCTAATGAATGTGGAAATTAGGTAAAGTTCCAGGAAATGTTAGTATGTCCTCACCAATGCTTATCATCATTCAAGGTCACATAGCAAAATTATCAGTCATGAAATCAGGGAATATTGTAAGACCAATGCTTTAAATATGAGAAGATAGATAGATAGATAGATAGATAGGTAGGTAGGTAGATAGATACACACACACACATATATATTTATATATACACAATTAATAAAGTTTGGGGGGCCCTTAGGGATCAAATCAGATGCATAAAGAACCACTGAGTATATCCAGAATTCACCAGAAAGGGGTAAAGGGGAAGGAAGGAAGGTCCTACCTCTAAACTAAACACAAGCCAAATGAAGAACAAGCTATTCTGGTCCTAAAACCCTTAAGCCAAAAACAAACTCTGCTGAGGTCTCATAAATGAGTTAACATAAAAAATAGCAATCTTTCTTTTTTTGCAATATTGACGATTGAACTCAGTGCCTCATGTTTGTTAGATAAGTGCTCTACCTACCACTTGAGCCATGCTCCCAGTTCAAAAATTAGGAACCTTCTATTCTGTGATCAAAACAGAAATTCTTGTGCTCAGCCATCCCATGTATGACAGGTCAATAAAAAGCGACCAGCTTACCTTGTTGCATGTGGCAGAAATATCAAGTGCATCACAATCTAAAAGCAAAGACCTTTTTTGAGCTAAGATGATACTGTCCCTAAATGGCAAGTATGATTAAAGGAAAAATTAAGTTCAAAAGTCTAGGCTACAGAGAAATGACTCCCTGATCACCCTAAAACATGTCACTCTGAGCAGAGAAAAACACACAATGGTAAGATATAGAGGTTAACATAAGATAGACTTAACTTTACAGATAAACTAAAGATGACCCAAACCAATACTGTGTTAGTCAGCTTTCCATTACTGAAAACAACAATAACAACAACAACAAAATCTACTCTTAAAAAAGGAAAGATTATTTTGGCACACAGTTTTAGAAGTGTCAGTCCATGGCTTGTCCCAAGGCTTTTGGGCCTGTGGTAAGGTAGAAGTCATGGTGGAGAAAAACTGTTCACCTTATGGCCAGGAAGAGACCAACATTCTACAGTCCCCTTTGAAGAAAGCCCCCCCCCCCCATTACCTAAACCTTCCCATGAGGCTCTGCCTCTTAAAAGTTTCCACCACCTTCCAATAAAGCCATGGGCTGGGGACCAAGCCTTTAATACATGGACCTTTGGGGAACAGTCCAGATCCAAAGTACAGCAAAAACTAGTAAAGAACTTTCTACTTTTCTCTCTTTATCTCTCTCTCTGGCTGGCCGTCTCACCAAGGGTATGCTTGTCTTATCTATCCACATCATGGGAGTGATGGGAAGGGTTAGTTCCTTGCTTTTTGAACTTGTTTTTTCCACTGTTTTTATTCCTTCAAGATGACTAGATTTATGTGTGCATTTCTCTAAATATATTCTGGGGAGTTAAAAAACATCATTACCACAGCTACAAATTAGCCAAACCAAGGCTGTCCCTGGGCCTCCAATATATAAAAGAAAGACCATGAAACATGAGCACAGAGTCACTGACATGAATCCAGAAGTCAAATAAACAGAAGGAATTTAATGTGAGTTGATAAAAACAGAATATTAAATCAAGCATGATAGCATGTATTACAAAGTTATAAATATATACTCACACAGTAACTTCTAGAGAAGAACTACTACATTTTAAATTTTATTATACAAGTACTTATTTCAAAATTGCTGGGCTGAAACTAAATTAGCACTTCAATATGGTTAAGTGGTTGTTCTTAGTGTGGGGTGAAATTTTGTTACAAGACTAAATATAAAAATTTGCTTCAATAAATTTGCTTTAATTGCCTGGGTCTCCTAACCAAGGAGTTTAAGAACTTAGTGCTATAAGTTGATAATTTACCACCTTGAAAACTTTGAGAAAATATTATTAAGTGCTATGAATTTGATAAAAGAATCTTAAATAGTAGAGACTTGAGATGTTCTCAGAAGACATCAGAGTACCAGCTCTCCACCATCCATAACAAAAAAGAGGGCATAAGTTCAGAGCAGAGGCAACAAGGCCCTACCTGTGTGCACTTTTTCAGAGGGAGAAAACGTGTGCGAAGACGATGAGCAGGTCCATTCAAAGCAGACAAATTTAGCTGCCAGCTTGAACTAGGACTAGTGAGTTTACCTCTCTAACCTCAATGTATTCACCTGCAAAATACAGACACCAGCAAAACTACTCTGCTGATGGTCTCAAGAGAGTCTATGTTATCAAACTCATGAGCACTTTTCAGTTCTAGGTCTGCCAACTTCATTTGACACAGCTAAGAAAGACTGTCTCTTTTTTTTTGAAATAATTCTCCCATGCTTTATAAAAAGGAAGCCTTTTCTCTCCATATTCCTGCTTTCATTTACATGGGAATAAGCCAGTCCTTCCCAAGAGTTCCCAACATCCTTCAGGCTGTGTGTAGTACAGTGAGGACACTACTGTACAAGGTCTCTGCTCAGGCATGCCATGTTCCCTGCTCACTCTTGCCAAGGAACCTCCCAGGTGCAACCCAAACTTCTCGACACCAGACCCCACAACCTGAGCTCCCTCCCAACCCCAACAAGGCTCTGCACCAGGAGGATAAAGACAGGTTTTTTCTCACTCCCCACCCACTGCATGCACTAGATGGAGAAGGCAGGGCTGTCCTTGTTTACAATGGACACCAACAGGGTGTTCTTGACTGATCCTGTCTCAGCTCTAAGTCAGTCAAAAGCATATTATAATATTATATGAAACCCCCACATTATGAAATTAATATGCACAAATAAAAATGTGCAAAAAAGGATGTTAAATAATCAGAAAAGTGAAATCCACTAATGGATATACATATACACATACATATATATACATTATGTATGTATACATATATGTTTACATGCATATATGCATCATATAATTGTTTATAACCTCTATGCCTTCCACAATATAGTAGCTGATTATGTAGTTCAAAACCTTCTAAAAATATAACTAGTTCATTTTTTAAAATTAATATATGCTAATTACACAAAGAGGTGTCATTGTGCTATTCCCATATAGATATCTAATGTATTTTGATCAAATTCACCCCCTCTATTATTCTTTTTTATCCCCTCTTTTAAACAATTTTTAGCAGTTTTCTTTATTCTATTTTCAGACCTGCATATAAAGTCCAACTATTTTCACTTTCTGCTTTTATCTTCTGGTTCCCACTCCTAAATAGACCCATTTTATAGCCATGTCATTCATTTTTTTAGGACTGGATTCTACAAATGAGAGGGAACATGAAATATTTGTCTTTCTCAGTCTGGCTTATTTCACTTAACATACTGATCTCCAATTCCATCCATTTTTTAGCAAACGACATAATTTCATTCTTCTTTATGACTGAAAACACTCAGTTATGTATATATACTTTTTTTATCTCTACTCATTTGTTGTTTGGTAGCTAGGCTGATTCCACAGATTGGCTATTGTGAATAGTGCTGCTATCAACAGGGGTTGCGGGTGTCTTTGCTGACTTACAGTCCTTCAGATATGTGCTCAGGAAAAAATGACTACTTGTTTTATAAAATCTTCGTGAGAATTTTTTTTCAAAAAATTTGGTATTTCAGGAAGGCAGAATATAAAGATTTGAATAACAAATCAGTACTAATATGAAAAATGCCATACTCGAGTTCAAACACTTTTCTCAATCTCTCATCTTCACCTTCATCCACCATCATCTCCCTCCTGGACCATGGAAAAGGCCCTGTGATAATTAATTCTAGGTTACACCCAGCTAGGCTGTCGGGGCAGGTGGCTTGGCCAAACACCAGCCCAGATGTGACTGTGAAGATATTTTTAGATGTGATTAACATTTAAACCCATAGATACTTAGTGAAACAGATGACCTATCATAATGTGACAGACCTCATCCAATTATTTAAAGGCCCTTGGTGAAAAGGCGGAGGGTCCCCGAAGAGAAAGGAATTCTGCTTCCAGCCTGCTGTCAGACTCAGGATTGCAAAATCAGTTCTTGTCTATTAGCCAGCAGTACAGATTTCAGACTTGCCAGCCCCACAATAATGAAAGCCAGTTCCTTAAAATCTCTCTTCTGTCTTTGTCTGTCTGTCTGCATCTATCTCTCTCTCCCTATCATATACACACATACCCATACAGACATTGTATATGTACGTACATACACAAACATACACACATTTTGTTCTCGAGAACCCTAACTATCATGACCACTCCCCAGGTAGTTTTCTCACCCTTGGCTCTCCCATCCATTCTCTACCAGGTAGTCAGAGTGTTGTTCTTTTTTAAAACACATGTTATATCATGGCACTTTGCAGTTTAAAATTTGTCAATGACTTCCCACTACACTTAATGTAAAATCCAAAATCCTCATAATGCTCCTCAAATCCCAGGATAGCTTGATCTCTCTTCCCCCATGGGGCCACATCTCAGTCCTACAGTCATTTGTAGTGCCCCAGATGGGCCTCTTTTTGTTTCTCAAATGTTCCAAGCTCCTTCCAGCCTCAGAAGCTTTTCCCTCTGCCTGGAGCCCATTCCCTGGCCCTCTTCATGGGGTTTCCTCTGAAGCCTTCTCTGCTGTCATTTCCTCACTGATGCTCTGTCCCTAACCCCAGCAATAACCCTAGCTAAAAGTTTACTCTTGGCTGGAATGTGTTCTTGTCATCTTGCACATATTAATTCATTTAATCCTCACAAGAACTCTATAAAGTAGGCATTATTAGTATCCTTATTTTACAGACGAAGGAAGGCACAGAAAGCTGTGTGTCCAAGTTCACACAGCTAAGTAATGGCACTGCTGGGATTTGAATTCAGACATCTGGCTCCAGATTCTATGGCTTAACCAGTGAGTTAATCTGTACCTAGGAGGCAAAATTGAAAGACTTCCTCAAAGACCTTCTTAGTGTCCTTTGCAATGTGCATTACAATTCACATTATATGTATAAATACATTATTTACATACACCAGTACCACACACACACACACACACACACACACACACAATTCTTTGATTACTTGTGAGCTCCCACCACTATCCTATCAAGAACCAGGAATACAAGGACATTATCTGTTTTGCTCACCTGTATACCTAGTTCAGTGTTGACAAATATTATTATTCAGTAAATATTTAAGGTTGAATGCCTTTGTTCCTTTCTCTAGCTCATTTATAGGTTGCAGATTCTCAAACTTCATCTTCATTGTCCTGATAGGAATAAAGTAGCAGTCTGGATAAAGAATATCCTCAATATGCGATCTTGGCTACGATTTTGATTCAACTGTGTTCTTGACCATACTAGCACAGGTAAACTGCTATACACAGGGTGATATTTGAGAATTCCTAACCTAAAATTTTCACCTATTTTCTTGAAATATAACCATTAGATAGGATGTTCCTTCTGATCCTACAGTAGAATGCAAATATCTCCTGAAGTCATTATTATTAGGTGAGTATCCTGCTTCTGAAATGCTTGGGATCAGAAGTGTTTCAAATTTTGGATGTTTTTCTGATTCTGAAATATTTGCACATACATAATGAGTTATCTAGGTAACCAACCCAAGTCTAAACCAGACTTCATACACATCTTATACACGTAACTTGAGAATCATCTTACACATTTTTTTTTTTTTGGTGTACCTGTGTTTGGCCTGCAGACTGTCATGTGAGGTCAGGTATAGAATTTTTTACTTGTAGCGTTATGGGGGTGCTCAAAAACTTTTGGATTTGGCATAAAAGTGTATTTCTGATCTTTAGCATGAGGAATCTTAACCTGCAGTTAACTCTCAGCTAGGTTTATAGGACAGGCGGCCTTGTAGGAATGCATCATCAAGCAGGTATTTCTATACTACATATCTGGTGGTGGGTCACCAGCAGTAGAGTAGAAGAGGACTTTAAGTGGAGCCTAAAGGACCCAAAGCTAATTGTGTCCCTGCCACAATGTTCAAGCACTGCCAGTTTGGCTGTTTTAGAGCTGATTTGATTGATGTCATAAATGCCTCTCATGGTGTGCAGGAAACCTCTAGTGTTTTGGCTTGGGGCTATTTATTAATTTATTTATTCACTTATTTTAGTTAATGCTGTATCCATTCAACAAGAAAACCACCAGTTTTAAAAGTGAGAAATTTAATTAATCAAAGAGTGGTTTTGCCTTCAAGCTGCCAAACCATTTTGTCTGATTCTTCACTGATTTAATGAAAAGTGCTATGGTCATGTAGCTGCAATCTAATTAAATACTGTTTCTTTCCACCTCTCCCCTACCCAGGGCAGTAGAAGACAACTCAATATGGAGTTTAAATTGGGAAGATGTTGATGGCAATTGTCAAAAAGATTTCAAAAGAAATCAGGTATTCTCTTTCAACTTCTTAAATTTATACCATTCTTTAAATGGAGCTGAGCCATCATTTTAACACTTATAAACTAAATTTGCATTCAAGCTATTTCAGGAAAGAATAAACCTTATATTGACTAGATTGATCACTTTTCACAGAAAGGGAAGGAGCCCAGTCTGTCTACAGGGGAGTGCCAGAGAGTCCTGACTCCAATCCATTAATCATGAAAACACAATTAAAATTCATTGAGGTTTCTTTTAGGCAACAAGTTACATACAATTAGGTTGTACTTACCAATGGGTAAAATGGTTCAAGTAACTATCTCCAAAAATTTTCTAGGGATGTCTTCTAAGAAAATGTAATGTCACAGCAATTGTATTTTAAATATAGTTTTATTTAGTTTTTTTTAAGTAAGATAGTCAGACCTGCTTCTTGATTCAGTTCTATCACTTCTTTCTAGGTTGTTTTGAAATAGTCACTGCATTTCTCTAAAACTCAAAGAGAGACTTTTAGAAGTAGAGGATGGCTAAAAGGCACAATTATTTGATTATCACTATAAATCAGAATAGGCAAAATGTTCCTGATTCTAGCTTCATGGAAAAAAAATTTTCAAGTTAATATACAAAATATTGAAGTTACACCCAGGTCACCAGAAAAAAAAAAAGGTCTGAATGAACTTTACAGAAGAATCACAAAGACAACTGATCCTTGCATCCCTACTGACTAAATCAACTCTCTTGAAATAGTCACCAACACGCTTTTGCTCTATGTGCTATTTTGTATTTAACTTAAAAATAAGGCTTAAAAGAGCTCTGTTCTACCAATGGTGGCTATGATTAACAAAGTGCATTATATTCTTGAAAAACGCTCAAAGGTAGATTTTAAGCATTCTCACCACAAAACAAAAATTGTGTGGAATAATGCAGCTATTAATTTGTTTGATTCCACCATTCTTCAACACATGTATGTGTGTATAAACATCACTATATACATGAAAAATTTACACAATCTCATCTGTCCATTAAAAAAAAATAATGATAATACCCCAGACTTGTTTTTCCCTGGTCTAGCTCTCATTCATTCACTCTTGCTCAACCAGTCTTCCTCATCCCATCAAACATGTTGGGATCACTCTTATTTACTGAGTGTTTTCTGTATACTCCACATAATGCTAAGTTTTTTGTATGTAGTGTTCCAAAGGGTAAGGGTCATTTATGTTCAATATATAATGAAAAACTCTATGTTATATTAGCCATAGATGAAGTTTATTGAGAGTAAAGATTAAAAGTATAATGGTTCATGATCATGTTTTTCCTAAACTTTGTTTATACTATTTCAGATTGAAATTTAAGAGGGAAATGCTTAAATATATTAAACACATAATTCTGGGAACTTTATGTAAAATTTTCATGTGGCAAGAACTTCCAATACAGTTGTAGGAGGTGAGATTCCACATTAAAATATATGAAGTGACAAGAACAGCTTTGAATATTGGAAGCATTTATGCTTCAGACAGGCAAAAAAACAGGTGACTGAGTGATCCTGGAGTTTCTCATCTTAAGAGTTCCAGATGATTTCTGTGAAATTTCTTATGTAGGAGAACTTTTAATATTTCAAAGTGGAATTTGTTTTCTTGTCACTTTCCTTGACAGTCTTTTAACATGCTGTTTCCAAACAGATGAACAAATCATTTCACAGATGGTGAATGGTGAAGTAGTACTTATTGGACAGATAAAAATTAAATAAATCTACCAATTCAAAAATCAAATTTCACAAGAGTTTGATAAAGAATTTCCTATTGATTGGACTTGGCTCCCATACGTGTCAGCAGCCTTTATGCTTTACTGCACCAAGTATCTAAATGACAGCAACTGATATCAGTTTGAAAGGAGTCAGCAAGTTGGTTGCTCCAAATAAACAAAGCCCTGTGTCCTTAAAAGCATCCTAAATTGTGTCCTGATACCTCTCTTTTCATATTGAAGCACAGCATCTTTATTTTTCTCCTTTACCCAACTCCTTTCCAGGAGGTATTTCCACATTTTTCTGTGTATAAGTAAGTCTCTGTTATTTCATAAATTACTGTTATAGATTTTTATTTTTGTTCCCAAATATTTTCTGATCCTTCCAATGGGTTGATTTTTGCCTCCTGACCCATTACTGACAGGCCTAGCTATGTGATTTGCTTTGGTCTATAAAAGCAAGTTTAAAGCTTCCAAGCTTCCAAGGTTAAAGCTTTAAAAGTGATGACACATGACCTCCACTGTAAGGAGGAAAGCCATGTCCAGGTGGGAACAGCTCTCTGTAGATCCTGGAGAGGATAGGGCATGGAGGTTACTCAGGTAACCTAAGTGAGAAACAACTTCATTGTTCTAAGCCACAAGATTTGAAGAGTATTAGTCTCACATTTGTTAGTCAACTCTAGCATTCGGTCAACTGACTGGAGCAACTGATGGCCTTTAAGCTTTTTAACTGTGTATCTTCTGAAATAATTGAGATACTATGAGTCCCCTTCTAAACTGTTCTACTTGACAGATGAAAACAATCCATATTATGCCTAAAAATATTCAAAAGTTGTCATTTGCAGCCTATTCTAAAATTGACCATTTAAATAAAACTATTTCTTCACTCTTTTAAATTACCTACATGGACAAAATGTCATGCCATTATAATATACACATCATCACATATTTCAAAACTACACATGAAGGTTTTCTTTGACAGTTGGAAGAGCTGCATGATTATTTTTTGTACTGGAACATAAACTTCCATTTTAGTTTACATACAAATTTGAATCCCAAGTTTATTAGCTATCCTTTCATATATTTCAGAAATATATATATAATTTGACTTTTAATTTATTTCCTTTGATTATAAGGTTCCAAAAGTGAAATTTTTCTTCAGATTTGAATTTTCATTACAATTAGTAGCATACAATTAACCAAAACATAGAATATACTATATGTTTTATAAATGATTGTCAAAGATAAAAAGTAAAATGGCATGGGAAATAATATCAATGGGCCTTTTTCAATAAGTTTATATAACTGTGAGTGGATATTGTACATTGTCAGAAAAAGATAGAATTCAGAGTTAAACCCACTGATATTTTTCATTTTTATAGATATAAACAATAAAAAAATTGCTCACATATATAAGTAAATTGGAATTGGGGAGATTTTTACTTCTGAGTGAAAGGCCCAAAATAATACTGCAATCTGGCATCAACTAGTTTAGTGTTTTATTAGCTGACAATTAGAGTCTGCCTTAATTTTGTCAAAAACAAAGAAACTGAACCCACCTATTTGTAGGTATTTGTAATTTAATCACTAGGCTCATTCACTTAAATCCTGGGAAGTATTTTTTAAAAGGCTTTAGCCAAGGCTTGTCACATTTTTTAATTATACACATTACTCATTCACATGAAAAGATTTTGTGTAACCCAAATATGCAAAACCGAAATATTGTTAGAGTACTTCTTTGCAAATACAGTGTTTTAGGTAAAATATTTTTATACAATTATTAAATAGATTCAGTATTTTTACCTAAATTTCATAACTGCACATTTAGCTCCTTCAGTTTATGAGCCACCCCCCCACCCCCAACAAAACCTAACCATCAAAGCCAGTCCTCCTTCCCAAACTAATCAGCCTAATCAGATTTGCTTCTATCAGAAAGTCTGGCTTCATTTTCAATTCAAATGAAAGCATTAGCACATGTTCCTATGGTGATCATGTCTGACCTCTAACACAGATCCAAAGTTTTGGATCACACTTATTCCAAGACATTGCTAACTGAACAGAAAAAGCTTTGCTTCTTGATAATTTCAAGCACAACCATCAGGAGCAACCACAATCTTCTGTGGTCTCTCTTTCCCCTCTGCCTGGAGCCCAGTCATCATCCTAGATAGGCACTGCTGTGACTGGATGTGAAGTGAAAAGCATGGAGAATATTCCCTGGACTTTCTTCTATGTGTCTCTCCCTGAGAACTACCACCTTCACCAATAAGGAGGTGATATAAGAAGGTTTTCATCATTCCTGCTACCCTATTTGACAACACACTCAGGTTCAGAACATTGCAAAAAAAAGCTGAAATAACATCTCTGGTGACATACTTTTCATTAAACAGAAGTTTGTGAAACACAGAGAAAAGTGCAAAGCCCTGCAGCAAGAACATGGGGTTTTGTTGAGTGGAGACATCATCAATACTAATATTTCACTTGATCAGAGATTTTTACACTCCTGAACAAAGATTTCAGGTGTGTGACAATATGCTTTTCTTTGGGGATGTGGATGGAAAGGCAGATGTGAAAACAAAGGTGGAAAAGGATACATGTGACTGTCTAGAGGACAGACATCTTTCCAGCCAGTAAATCACAAGCAAATGTATTGTGGGTGCTGAGCACATGGAAATAGACACCCTTAAAGCTCTCCATACCTAGGTACCCCTTGGACAGTTTCCTATTCCTCAACAGGCACCTAGATTTGAAGAATGTTGATGTGGACAGGCCATGTCTAATTTACAATGCTTAAAGAGCTCTTCTTCTCACTCTCAGTATTTATTTGCTGTTACTGCATCACAAATGACAGCATAAATCAATACACATCTTTTAGCTCATGGTTCCTCTGGGTATGAGCACAAAGTCCAAGCACAGCCTCACTGGGTCCTCTGCTCTGTATCTTGTACAAGGCTGCCTTACAATGCTGGTGGGCTCTGCAATCTTATATGGTGCCCATGCTCTTCCCTTACTGGTCGTTGACAGAGTTCAAGTCTCAAGAAAGTAAGACTAAGGCCCTCTTGACTAGAAGCTGCTCACCTGCTCCTCGCTATGTGGGCTTTTCCACACCACAGTGGTCTGGATTTTTAAGGTATCTCTGTTGCTTCTTTTCTGACCTCTATAACTACCTACACAGAGCTCAACTGACTAATCTAGACTCACCTACAGATAACATAAAATCAACTCCTGAAGGGGCTTAATTATATCCATAACATCCCTTTATCTTTGCTATAGAAGGTAATGGAATTCAGTAAGTGATACCCCATCATCTTTGCTATGGTGTACTGACTGGAAGCTACAGGTCTCACTCATAGTCAAAGAAGGAGAGTGTTACAAGGACATAGGTCGTTGGGAGTTACCTTAGACTATTACTTCCCTTACTATTAAAATCAAAAGTAACATTAAATTTATGAATACAACAAACTTGATGTGTTTTCTTCATGTTTTGAATATAAAATTTAAAGGACAGCCCAGGGCACTCACTGTTCAGTGAACCTCAGAAGAGTCACTAAGGACAATTCATTCAAAACGTAGATTTCCCACTCCCCAGAATTCTGATGTAGTATCATAAAGTCATTTAGTATCATAAAGAAATTTGCATTTTAAATAAGTTTTCCCTGGCAATTCTAATGCATGTTCTGGCCACACATTTGAAGAGCCCTAATATAGTATTTCTGGAAACTTCCCCCAAAACTCTGCAGTTGGACCTCAGAATTCCCCCAATGGACTGTGGGGTCCCTTTGCTCTATCAATCCTATTTCCCAGGATCTGCCTCTCTGCTTAGCACCCAACATACTGAGAGATCTTTACATCTGCTCAGGAAATGCCCTTCTATCTACAGTCCTATAAGACTGAGCCACCAGCCTTTTCTGACATTAAATATGAACATTTTTAAATAGTACAGAGTGGACAGAAACCTGGTTTCTTCTCCAACTGGAACTCCTACCATTCACTCTTGAGAGAAGAAGGGAGAGACAGAAGTCTAATTCTGGAGCAGGCCAGGAACTTCCGTTAGGCAGTGGCCACCTTGTCGGTGTTTTCCATGCTCAGATTTCAGCTGGATTCCTAAGATACAGGGTCCTTAAAGATGCTTTGATCAGCAACAGGTAAGAAGGCCCCAATGCCATGACTCCCTATTTCCATACAGACTCTATATAGCACGGAGGAAAGTGCAAGGGTATGCAATTAGATAGACTGGTCTGTCAGATCTTCAAGAACCAGAACTTTTCAGAAGAGAGAAACACTGAAAAGAGTACTGGAAGTTGCTGAGAATTATCAGGATATTGCAAGGCATTGGCAGCCTTGGCAACAGATACTCAGAGAGTAATAGTGACCATGAAGGGAAACAAGAGGGAAGACACCCACAGCACCTGATTTACTCATCCAATAGTTGCTGAATGCTTATATGTACTACACAGTGCCCTGGGCATTGCCACAACTCCTCCACATTTTGAACCAGGGAGAAGAGGTTGACTTTCTGACTGCCTTTTTCTTTGCTTCTTCTTGAACAGCTTATATATACACTGTACCCCAGTTAGAGTAGAATCACATCTAGCCAATAAAAAGAAGGTATTTCATCAAGGTTCCTTAGTCCCTCTTCACACAAGGATTCCAAGTCATGCCACTGATGGTTCTCCCTTGCAACTTGACCCTAACTTCTGAGAAAGATTCTCAAAGACAAAAAAGAAAAAGGCCCATCATCAGTACAGGTCTTAGGGAGTAGGATATAATGCATGTAATAGCTCAGTCACCTTCTGTCCAACTCAGAGAAAAGAGGAAAATGCAGAAACCAAGATTCGCAGACTCAGCAGAAGAGGACACCATTCTGCCTTCCCCACAGGTTGAGCCGGCATTTAACAGCAGCTGACCCAAGCAAACTATCTGATTAGGTGAAATTCGCCTGTGCTATCCCAGCCTCCCAGGTCACATCTATGTACCATCCCTGCCATCATCTCTCCCTGTATATCCATTCTATCCTCCTGTAGTTTTTTCACGTGCCAGATACTTGTGTTCTCTTCCTATCAAAACAAATTTAAAAAATTCCCAAGAAAGAATCAGAAATCACTATGTGGCCTCAAAAAAGAGGGTTTTTATAAAAAAAATTAATTATAAACTGCCAGATTATAGCTACATAAATTTATGTGGTACAAAGTGATTCTATCATTTATGAGCACAATGTGCAATAATTAAAGCTAATTAAGACATCCATCATCTTAAATACTTAACATTTTGTGATGAGAACATTTGAAATTTATCCACTTAGTAAATGTACAATATATTATTTACCATATCAGCCATAGTGCAACATATCTCAAAAAAAAAAATTTAATCTTCTGCCTAATTGAGACTTTCTATTCTTACCATCATCTCTTCATTCCTCCCACCCTCAAGCTTCTGTAAACACCATTATACTCTCTGCTTTGTTCAAATTGATATTTTTGGTTATACATATAAGTAAGAGCAAGTGATAGTTACCTTTCTGTGTGTGGCCTATTTCACTTAACATAATGTACTTACTTCGGGTTTATTCATGTTGCTGAAAATGACAACATTTCCTTATATAAGGTTGAATAATCATCCACAATGTGTATATATAACACACTTCATTTATTTGTTCATAGATGATGAACACTTGAGTTGATTTCACTTCTTAGCTATTGTGAACAAGGTTGTAATGTACATGGAAGTGCCGATAGCTCTGTGGCATACTTATTTCATTTCCTATATATTCAGAGTGAGACTGCTGGATTATATGGCAACACTCTGCCATATGATCTAAAACTAAAACTTTTTAGTTTTTGAGGAACATCCATATTGTTTTCCATAATGGCTACATATAATTTACATTCCCACCATCATTGTGTAAGTGTTCTCTTTTCTCCACATGCTCACAATTGCTCTCATGTCATTTTTTAATTTTTTTAAATGTTAATTGACAAATAATAATTGTATAAATATTTGGGGTACAATATGATGTTATGATACATGTATACATTGTGATATGATTATATGATTACCATAACCATGACCTCACATATTTATCACTTTAGGGAGATACTTTTTTTTTCTTGTTGTGCTGGGTAGGAGTACATTGTAGCATTTACAAAGGTTCTTACAATGTATCAAACGTATCACACTTGAACTCCCCACTTCCACATCTCTCCCCTATTCCCATCCCCTGAATTCTGGAACAGTTTCAATAGGTATTATTTTTGCATTTACGTACATGTGTATCCATTGTTTGCTCCATATTCATCCTCTTACCCCTTTCCCTGCCACCTCCCATCGGTGCCAACCACTCTCCTTCCACCCACCCAGCCCCCTACCCCTATACCCTCCTCCCCCTGTGGCAAAACCTGTTTCGTCCTCTTGTTCTCCAATTTTGTAGAAGGAAAAAGATAAAAGATAAAATGAGAAACATGACGTTTTGATAGTTTGAGATAAAGATAGCTACACAGGGAATTTCCTTGTGTTCTTCCCATCCATGTATGTATTTACAGCTCCAATTGATTTGCCTCTTCCAGTCCTCTTCCCTCCTCCCTAGTCCCTTTCCCTTGGTGGCCCCAGCCACTGTAAAATGTCTATATTCATTCCTGTACAGTGAGCACATCAACTCATTTAAGTTATTGGTTCCCTCTCTTGCCCTATTCCTCCCTTGCACAGCCTCCCCTTAGTGTGACCCATGTCCCATATATTGCTGCATTTGTTTTAGGTCTATAATCCACATATGAGAGAGAACATGCAGCTTTTGGCCTTCTGAAACTTTTCACCTTCACCTAAGGTGATATTCTCCAGTTCCATCCATTTACCTGTGAATGACAAAATTTCATTCTTCTTTGTGGCTGAGTAAAATTCCATGTGTATAAATACCACATTTTCTTAATCCATTCGTCTGTAATGGGGCATCATGGCTGTTTGCATTCCTTAGCTATTGTGAATAGTGTTGCAATAAACACTGGGCATGCAGATGCCTTTGACTCACATTCCTTCATATATATCCCTAGAAGTGGTATTGCTGGATCATATGGCAGATCTATTTCTAGTTTTTTAAGGAGCCTCCATACTGTTTTCTACAGTAGTTGTACTAACTTACATTCCCACCAGCAGTGTGTGAGGGTTCTTTTTTCTCCCCATTTGACAACATTTGTTGATGGTGGTGTTCTTGATGATAACTATTCTAACAGGAGTGACATGGAATCAGTGAGGTTTTGATTTGCATTCCCTTTATGGCCAGTGATGGTGAGCATTTTTTCATGTGTTTTTTTAGCCACTTGGATTTCTTCCTTTGGGAAAGTTCAGTTCAGTTGCCCATTCCTTTATTGGGTCATTGATTTGGGGGGAGTTTAGGTTTTTTAGTTCCCTGTATATTCTGGGTATCAGTCTCCTGTCTGATGTATAGTTATCAAAGATTTTCTCCCGTTCTGTGGGTAGCCTCTTCAATTTAGAGACCATTTCTTTTGTTATACAGAAGCTATTTAATTTCATGTAGTCCCATTTGTCTCTCCTTCCTCTTAGTTACTGAGCCACTTGTGTTCTACTGAGGAAGTCCTAGACTATGCCTATTGCTTCCAGTGTAATTTCTGCTTTATACTGTACTACCTTCAAGATTTCAGGTCTGATATTAAGGTCCTTAATCAACTTTCAGTAAATACTTTTACAGGGTTACAAACATGGATCTAGTTTCAGTTTTCTGCAGGCAGATATCCAGTTTTCCCAGAAACATTTGTTGAAGAGGCTGTCTTTTCTCCATCATATGTCTTTGGCACCTTTGTCAAAAATTAGGTGGATGAAGCTGCATAGATTCATATCCAGGTCCTCTATTCTGTTCCACTGGTCTTCATATCTATTTTTGTGCTAGTACCATGCTGTTTTCATTGCTATGGCTCTGTAGTATAGTTTGAAGTTGGGTATTGTGATACCTCCAGCATTGCTCTTTTTGCTCAGTATTGCCTTGGCTATTTGCAGTCCTTTGTGTTTTCAAATGAACTTTAGGGTTGATTTTTCAATCTCTGTGATAAATGTCATTGGGATTTTGATGGGAAAATCCCATGATGAACATGTAGATTGCTTTTGGTAGTATAGCCATTTTTATTTTGTTGATTCTGCCAATCCATGAGCATGGAAGATCTTTCCATCTTCTGTAGTCTACTTTGATTTCTTTCTTCAATGATTTGTAGTTCTCCTTGTAGAGGTCACTTATATCTGTTGTTAAGGTTATTCCTAGGTATTTTTTTAAGGCTATTGTAAATGGATTTGTTTTCCTATATTCTTTCTCAATCTGCTCATTGTTTGTGTATAGAAAGACTACCGATTTTTGTAAGTTGCTTTTGTATCCTGCTATTTTGCTGAAGTTTATGGGGTCTACTAATTTTTTGGTGGAGTTTTTCAGATTTTTTAGGTATAAGAGCATGTCATCTGTGAATAGGGATAGTTTGACTTCTTCGTTACTTATTTGTATTCCTTTTATTTCTTCTTCCTGCCTTATTGCTATAGCTAGGAATTCCAAGACTATGATGAAAGAGTGGAAAGAGTGGGCACCCTGTCTCATTCCTGACTTTGGGTGAGATGGTTTCAGTTTTTCCCTGTTAAGTATGATGTTGGCTATAGGTTTGTCATAAAGCCTTTATTATGTTGAAGTACATTCCTTCTATTCCTAGTTTCATCAGAACTATTAATGTGAAAAGATGTTGAATTTTACTGAAGGCTTTTTCTGCATCTATGATATGATCATGTAGTTTTTGTCTTTGCTTCTGTTAATATGCTGTATTACATTTAATGATTTACATATGTTGAACCATCCCTGCATCCCTGGGATGAAGTCTACTTGGTCATGGTGAATGATCTTTCTGATATGTTGTTGGATTTGGTTTGCCATTATTTTATTGAGGATTTTTGCATCAATATTCATTAAGGAGAATAGCCTGTAGTTCTTCTTTTTTTTGGATATGTCCTCTGGTTTTGGGATGAGTGTGATACTGGCTTCATAGAATAAGCTAAGCAGTGTTCCATCCCTTTTGATTTCATGGGAGAGTTTAAAGAGTATTAGTTCTTCTTTAAAGGTCTGGTAGAATTCAGCAGAGAATCCATCAGGTCCTGGACTTTTTTGGGGGGGGAGACTCTATTACTGCTTCAATTTCATTGCATGTTATAGATCTGTTTAGGTAATTAATATCCTTTTGGCTCAGTTTTGGATGGTCGTGTGAAGTTTGTCTGTTTCTTTTAGATTTCTCAATTTATTTGAATACAGGTCCCCAAAGTAGTTCCTGATGATTCCCTGGATTTCCTTGGTGTTTGTTTTTATCTCCCCTTTTTGTTTCTAATTTTATTAATTTGGGACTTTTCCCTCCTCATTTTTGTCAGATTTGCCATGGGTTTGTCAGTCTTGTTTATTTTTTCTAAGAACCAGCTTTTTGTTTCATTGATTCTTTGTATGGTTTTTTTTTGTCTTTATTTCATTTATTTTGGCCCTCATTTTTATTATTTCTCTCCTTCTACTTGTTTTGGGTTTAGCTTGTTCTTGTTTTTCTAGGCATTTGAGATGTAGCATTAGGTTGTTTATTTGAGATCTTTCTGTGTTTTTTAAATATATGCATTCATGGATATAAACTCCTCTTAAGACTGCCTATGCTGTATCCCATAAGTTTTGATAGGTTGTGTTTTCACTATCATTAAATTCTAGGAATTGTTTTATTTCCTCCCTTATTTCTTCTATGACCCACTGATTGTTCAGCAATGTGATGTTCAGCCTCCAATTGTTTGTGTATTTTCTGCTGCTGCTTTTGTTGTTGAATTCTAGTTTTATTGCATTGCGATCAAATAGTGTGCGGGGGGTTATTTCAATTTTCTTATATTTGTTAAGACTTGCTTTGTGCCCTGAGATATGATCTATTTTGGAGAACATTCCATGGGCTGCTGAGAAGAATGTATGTTGTGCTGTCACAGGATGGAATACTCTGTAGATATCTGTCAGTTCCATTAGATCTATGGTGTCATTTAGTTCTAGGATTTCTCTGTTGATATTTTTTGTTTGGATGATCTATCTATTGTTGATAGAGGGGTATTAAAGTCTCCTGCTACCACTATGTTGGGATCTATATGTGGTTTTAAGCCCTTTAGTGTATGCTTAATGAAGTTGGGTGCACTGACATTGGGTGCATGTAAGTTGATAATTGTAATTTCCTCTTGATGCATTGCTCCTTTTATTATTATGAAATAACCTTCTTTTTCTCTTTTGAGTAATTTAAGTTTGAAGTCCACCTTATCTGATATAAGTATATCTACTACTGCATTTTCAGGGGCCATTAGCTTGGTAAATCTTTTTCCTGCCTTTCACCCCAAGCTAGTATTTGTTTCTGTCAAGAAAGTAGGTCTCTGTAAACAACAGATTTTTGGGTCTTCCTTTTTAATCCAGTTTGCCAAATGGTGTCTTTTGATGGGGGAGTTGAGTCCATTAACATTCAGCATTAGTATTGAAAGGTATGTGGTGATTCTTGACATTTAGTTGTTTTTGTTCTTTAAGGATTTGAGTGTGTACACCCAATTCAATGCTACTCTCTGAGTGTTTGTTCTTTTCATGAGGTTTAATACTTACCATCCTTTCATGGTTATATCTGTTTTCATCTTTTGTGTGTAGAATTCCTTACAGAATCTTCTGTAGTGTTTTCTTGGTGGTAATATATTGTTTTATTTTCTGTTTATCATGGAAGACTTTTATTCCTCCATCAATTTTTAATGATAGTTTTGCTAGGTAGAGTATCTTAGGGCTGAAATTGTTTTATTTCAGTGCTCAAAATATCTCACTCCATGCCCTTCTTGCTTTAAATGTTTCAGTTGAGAGATCTACTGTTATTTTGATGGGTTTAACTTTATATGTTATTTGTTTTTTCTCTCTTACACTCTTCAATATTCTTTCTCTGTTCTCTGTGCTAGCTGTTTTAATAATAATATGCTGTGGAGAGGTTCTATTTTGGTCAAGCCTGTTTAGTGTCCTAGAGCCTTCCTGAACCTGAATGGACAACTCTTTCTCGAGATTTGGGAAATTTTCTGCTATTGTTTTGTTGAATATATTACATATTCCTTTGACTTGCACCTCTTTTCCTTCTTCAATGCCCATGACTCTCAGGTTTGGTCTTTTGATGGAGTCATTGACTTCTTGTGTATTTCTTTCACAGCTTTTGAGTCTTGTCTAATAGATCTTCTGTTTTTTCTTTCATATCTATTTTGTCTTCAAGTCCTGAGATTCTGTCTTCCACTTGTTCTGGTCTGCTGGAGCACCTTTCCCCCATATTTTTTATTTGATTTAAAGACCTTTTTATTTCCAGGGTTTCTGTTTGATTCTCTTTTTCTAAGGTTTTCCATATCTTTATTAAATTTCTCTTTCATATCTTGTGTTGTTTTCTTTATTTCATATATCTCTTTTTTTATAGACCCTTTTGTTTTACTTTGGAGTTTGTCAAAGTCCTCTCTGAGTTCATTTAGTTGATTCTGTTTCTTCTCAAGTGTTTTATTTGTGGTGTCTTGCTATTTCTTGAGTGCATCTTGTACTTTCTGGTTAACTATGTTGTGAGCTTCTCCATGAGTTTCTCAGTGATCTCGTCCATAATTTTCTCTTTGAGAGACTTTTTTGTGGGCATCAATGAGCTTATTGTTGATATTTATCATAGTTCTGTTGGGGTCAGGAACTGGGTATTCATTTGCTTCATTTTCCACTAAATCCTCTATTGAATTGTTGGTCTTTGGGGGGGTCAGGATTTCCTGGCCTACTTCTTTTCCCCATCTACTATGCTGTGCTGTGCTGCTATGTTGTTGAGTGGCTAACTGGGGATTTTAATCACCTGTTATTTTCCCCTTGACTCAATTACTGTGCTATGGCTGGCTTAGTCATTTGCTAGGTTGATGTGCTATTTCTGTTCCCTGACTAGGCAGTATAAATCAGCAATAACAAACCACTGATTCAATGCTGGACCAGTTATTTACAAAATATGTAGTGAGCCCCTTGGTGATATTATCTATAAGCTATTGAGATTGGAGGGGATAATGGTTGCTTGAATAGAGGTGGATACTTAGGTATTGAAAAAGCTGGCACCGGAGGAAGGGGCAGTAAGGTGGAAGGGGAGCAAGTTAGTGTTGGACAGAATGGAGAAGGTAGTTAAATAACAGTAAGATGGAAGAAAAAATGAGGTAAATAAAAGTTAAAATAAATAAAAAGTAAAATAAAAATTTAAAAATGCATATATTTATATAGAGAAAAATCAGTTCAATGAATGTTCTGGACTCTTTCCTCTGATTTGAAGTGCTGACAGGTTTTGTTTTGTTTTGTTTTTTGTAGGGGCTTTGGCCAAGACTTTCCTTACTCGAGGTTAGTATGTTGGATTGTGTGGCAATGAGTTTTGCTCTTCCCTATAGGACAGCTTTGGTGGTACTCAGTTCTGTGTGCTTGAGCCTGGGCTTTCTTAGTGGAGCAGGGACTCTGGAGCAGGCAGGTTCTCAGAAGTGGTCCCATGAGGGGTTGATGAATAAGCAGTTGCCAGCCCATTCCACTCACAGGGCAAGACTGTGAGTTAGAAATGAGCTTTTCTCTTGGTGAGGCTGTCAATATCAGCTTGCTCCCAGTTTCTCCAAGGCAGTGCAGTGCCTGGCTTTCCCCAGAGGACTGCTGAGTTGCTCCACCCTTGTACTGGCTTTTGCAGCTCTGTGTTGTGCCCTTCCCCCCCCAGGCAGAGGAGAAACAGTCCCTCCATGCATTTGGCCACCAGTTTTGTCCAGAGGGGATACAATCAGCTCTCAGCTGTGCTAGAATATGAGGTTCCCTCCCAAACAGTGTGTCACACTCACCTGGTGGATTAGCAGATTTGCTTGTTTGAAAACAGATCAGTGACAGGGCAGCACAGGCAGGTGGAAGACAGAGGTTTTGTGCCCCTGTGTGTTTTGTAGGTCCTGGTCTTCCCAGATGCTTGAAGCAGCTTTCTTTCTATGGTTCTCTGCATTGCATTACTGTTGGTGAGCTTTCAGACACACTAAGGTGGAGAAAGATCTGCACAAGCTGGTGGCAGTCAGAGGTTCTCTGTCCACATGTATTATGGCAGGTCCAGGTACTCCCAGATGCTTCCAGGTCTCTGTCATTCTCTGCATTGTTTTAGCTTTACTGACCTAGGTGGGAGGGAATTAAGAGAGAAAAAGAAAAGAAAAAAAGTGAAGGATCAGCTGGGACTATATGGCTCTTCTCCCAGCTGTTCCCACCCAGCAAACAGACAGGCAGGCTGGCAGCAGCCGCCTGACCCTGCGCCAGGCTGTTATGCACTTTAAAAAGTTAGTTTAAGGGTCCAGTCAATGAATATTATGTGTCCCCTATGTTGTTGGTGGTATCTTGGTTGGCAGAAAAAGCAGTATTACCCAATCCATGCTGCCTCGAAAATCTGGAGTAATTGTTTGAAATTGTGCAGGTCAAGGTCCTAGGATCCATCAGCTATCTGCCATCCTGATTTCTCCCTTCTCATGTCTTCTTGATGAAAGGCAATTTAGCAGGTTTGAAATAATATTTCATTGTTGCTTTAATTTTCATCTCCCTTGTGAATAGTGATGTTGAACGTTTTTTCATATATCTATTGTCTACTTGTATGTCTTTTGAGAAATATCTGCTCAGGTCCTTAAGAACTATGCCTGGGGCTGGCTTCGAACCTCGATCCTCCTGATCTCTGCCTCCTGAGAAGCTAGGATTGCAGGCATGAGCCACCGGCACCCAGCTCAAACATGTTTTGCTGTTTTTGGTTTTTTTAGTGGCACTGGGGTTTGAACTTAGGGCTTCACACTTGCTATGCTGGCACTCTTCCACATAAACCACTCTACCAGCCCCTTTTGCCCATTTTTAAATTGGGCTATTTTCTTACTGCTGAGTTGTTTGAATTCCTTATATATTTTTAGGTATTAACTTCTTATCAGATACATTGTTTGCAGATATTTTCTCACATTCTATAAGTTGTTCTTTACTTCACTGATTGTTTTCTTTGCTGTGCCTAAGCTCTTTAGTTCCATATAATCCTTTTTTGTCTATATTTGCTTTTTCTCCCCATGTTTTTTGATGTCATATCCAAAAAATTATTGCACAGAACAATGTTTTGGAGCTTTCCCCTATGTTCTCTTCTAGTACGTTACAGTTTCAGGTATTAAATATAAGTTTTTAATCCATCGTTAGCCAATTTTTTTATGGTTGATGTGAGGTAAGGGTCCACTTTTACTTTTCTGCATAAAGAGATCCAGTTTTCTCAACATTATTGAAGGGACTCCCTTTACCAATGTTTTTATTTGGAATCTTTGCTGAAAACCAATTGACCATAATGCATGGATTCATTTCTGGGCTCCCTACTTTTTTCCATTGGTCAATGAGTCTATTGTTATGCCAGAATCATGCTGTTTTAATTGCTATTCCTCTGTAGTATAGTTTGAAATCTATTGTGAAATCTAGTATAATCATGATTCCCTTAGCTATTCAGGGTTTCTTCTAATTCCATATTAGTTGTAGGATTGTTTGTCCTATTTCTATAAAAAAATGACATTGGAATTTTCACAAAAATTGCACTGAATTTGTAGATCGTTTGGAGTAATATGAATCATGTCACCATATTCCTCCAATCCATGAACACTGAATTGTTTCCCACTTATTTGTATGTATTTTCAATTTCTTTCTTTAACATTTGCAGTTTTCAATAGTAGATTTTTCACCTTTCTTAGTTAAATTTTTCCAAAGAATTTCATTTTTATTTCTCATTATTTAAATGACCTTGTTCTCATAATTGTTTTTCAGATTGTTCATTGTTAGTGTATAGAAAAGTTACTACTATTTTTTTTTTGCAGTGCTGGAGTCTCACACATACTAGGCAAGCTCTCTACCACTGAGCTACATCCCTAGCCCAAAGCTACTGACTTTTGTAGGTTAATTTTTGCATCCTATAACTTGGCTGTACTTATTAGTTCTAACAGTTTTCTTGGCGGATTCTTTTAGGGTCTTCTTTGTACGACATCACAATGTCAGCAAGTAACAATGATTTCTCTTCTTCTTTTCCTATTTGGATGCTTTATATTTCTTCCCTTCTCTAGCAATGCCTGCCAGGAACCCATCCTGATTGCCCATGAGAGGTAACCAACCATAGAAGGACAGGCTTATAGGGAAGGCATTGTAATCACTGGAGGACATCAGGAGAGCCACCATTAATGTGTAGGGAAAAGATAATTCTAACCTCCCAAAAAGTAGTGCAATGAAATCCTTTGTACTCCAAGAGTTGGAAAGGTGAAAGCTGTCTCTTCCTTAGAAATACAAACTGGCAGAGAGATGAAAGGGATTGTTTTACAAATAACAAACCCATACTCTGTTCTTTAGCAGTGCTTATGTGGTTCTGGTGCTTTGGAAAGTGACTTTGTATGGGTCACAAAGAACTGAATATTAAGAGATATATCCCTGGGAACTTGGGTGTAGGACACCCTTAACTAAGCATGACATAAAGATAGTGGGTCACCCACCACTGCAGATTGGCCTCCAAAAAGTCTTAGCTAGCCAAGCCAGGTGCCTGTGGCTCATGTTTGTAATCCTAACTTCTTGGCAGAGATCAAGAGGATCATAGTTCAAAGTCAGCCTGGGTAAATATTTCTTGAAACCCTATCTTGAAAATACCCAACATAGAAAAAGGGCTGACAGAGTGGCTTAAGTGCACCTGTCTTACAAATGTGAGGTCTTGAGTTTTAAAAAAAAAATGTCTCAGCAGCTGGCACAGACCTAAGCCAGAAGTTGCTGGCTAAAGCATCTGTCAAAATGACTAGTTGTCCACAGTGACACCATGTGGTTTCAAGAAGTAATGACAATATCTTACTCATTTCTGTGTTCCCTTTTCATGTCTAACCTCAACACTACACATATAGGTTCAAGCATTCACAAAAGGTCAGGGGCAGCTAAAAGGAAGATGCCAAGCCTCCTCCTAATCTAGCATGTGAAAGCTCTTGTCAAAATGAAAAAGGAAGGGCTACGCCTAATTGTCCTATAATATATAGAACAATTCAAGCTGGGGATGCAAAAATTACAACTCCTATCACAGAAAGAGAAGCTTTTTAAAAAAAAAAAATTCTTGTAATCCTTTTTCATAAAGGAAAATGTCTAGGAAACACTGGAACTAGGTAGACCAGAAACTACTACAGCTGATCTGGCTGACGTGGAAGGAGCCTCAAGCCCCCTTTGACGCAGGCTCCCCATATACTTGCCCCAGCCCTCATCAGTAGACTTTGAGCAACTCCAAAGAACACAAAAGAACTCCACAAAGAACATAGTTTAGAACCCACTTTCCTGATGATGGAAAGTCCACGAGGAATTTAACTCGAGGGTGACGTCACCGGGTTATCTGTGCACAGGATGCTTCCAAGGGTGTGAGGAGGCTGTGCCAGGATGGGGACCCGACAGTGGACTGTGAGAAGTTCACCAAAGGACAGACCGGCCTTCTGACAGGTAAAACGTCATGGGTAATGCTAGACACAAAGACATGCTGAACCAAATCTATTTCTAAGTTTGCAAATCACTTTCAAAAAATATCTGTAATTCATCGTCAAAACGTGTACGGGGAAAAAATTCCCTCAATGACTAATCAGTGACTACTTTGGAAATAGGTTTATTATCACAACATTCTTAAAGGCTTTTCTGTTAAAAATGTTGCTTCATACTCGGTATTTTTCCTGCAATCCCATTTTATAAAAATTATTTTCATTCAAATTCCACCAAAAAGTAGGGATTTAAACCCATTGTTATGAAAAATCATGTTTCCAAGCTAACTTTTAAGGAAAAACCTAATAAAAAATTCTTAATGGAAAAATGCAGAATATAACTGCTGGGATAAAAATTAGCTAAGGTTTCAAAGCAATCTTTGAGTAAAAGTCCAGTAGAATACACTACTTTTAAAAAAAATGTGGGTTCAAGCATGTTGTAATGAATTTCATGTTTTCAAGCTAGTTATTTTTATAAATTTTTATTAAGATATATTCATTACACAGAGGGGGATTCATAGTGACAATTCTGATTAGACTTATATTATACATTTGTTACATTGCCCCCATCGTCTCTCCCCCTCAACCTGCTCCCCACCCACTTAAAGCAATTGCAAGAGGTTTCTTAGTTCTGCTTCATATAAGTATATGAAGTTCATCTACCATATATCACCTTAATCTCCATCATTCACCCTCCCCCCTTCCAGTAGCACCCCTCTACATACACACACTGTACCTATTTTATAGTCCTATTTTTCATTATTAATATTTGAGTTGACGCTCAAGGTGTGTCTCAATGTATGCCCACTGTGGGTATACTGTACTTTGGTCTGTTCAACCCCTTCCATTATTCTCCCTTAACCCTTTACCTCCCACCTCTCTGTTTTCAACAGCATTCAATACACATCCTTGTTTCCTCTACCTTCATGTCTTATGTTATGCAATAGTACTGATGCTTTATCATTCTCTTTTCCTTTCCCTAGCTAGTTTTGAGGGGAAAAATTTAGAAGAAAACAAACACTTGAAATAGAAACATTTGCAATTTAATCCTGTTGTGTCTCTTCAAGTTAGTTTGGAAGGAAATTTTAGTATAAAACATATTTTAACAACAAAAAAGCACAGGATTTAAGATTGCGTTTGCCACAAGATGGAAAGTTGTGATGAAATTGTCCCAAATATGCCCAAAGTCACCACTCCTTTGTATCACCTCCCCTTTAGCTTCCCCTGGTGACCAGGAATGGAATGCAGGCTGTCCTAGGCAGTGGGGCACAAATGTGGGGAAGGCAGATCCTTTTGGCTCAAGGTGAATCCCCAAAAGGGGCTGTGCTATGAGCTAACAGCAGCCTGGAAAGGGAAATCCTGGGTCCTCGTGGACAGATATGAGCTCTGGGCTTGACCACTTTGGCCACACTGTCTGCAAAGAACATCAGTAAGAAATTCAAGGAATTTAGGATATGTGGGACTACACACAGAGAACTTCAGATACCTCAGAACTTAATAATGTCTCACCAGCTCAAGATCAGATGTCTGAATGCAGATGCAAGTCCTTAAAAAGGCAGCAAAAAAATGTTCTAAAATATTTAAACAGCAAAAGGGAAGGAATCTAAAAAAGGTAACTTATTCATTTGTGCCATGTGGAAACTAACACATTCCAAGCCCACATGTTGTTGAAATACAAGCAATAACTTAGGATAACAAATAAGCTCAATCACAGCTTTATAAGAGAAAGCTGGGGATTACCTTGATGCACCTGTGCTGGACCAAGTACCAAGAGTGGAAGGGAATTTTCCTACTTTTCCCAGATTTGGAGCCTGTCACCCAAAGCTGAAGCCAAGAGACTACCACATAACACACAATTGGAGTCTGACCCCCATATCCCAAAAATCCACTGCCCATCCCTGTCTTAGCTCATAATGAAAGAGTTAAAGAAATCATCAGAGGGATCAGTCAATGGAAATGTAAATATTCAGAATGGCTTTTCTCCCTTGCTTTCCTGTGCTCAAGTTTAGCAAGCAGCTGGCCCAGAGAAACATTCTGCTTGCAAGACATACTAGAATTTTATTCGCTCATTGGGCAGTGGGCTTACTGACCTCTCCTTTGGGTGCTATTTCAGAAAGACACAGGAGCATAGGCATAAAGTTGTCAGAAAAATTGAAATACTGACAAAACAGTGAAAAATTATTATCTGAAAGTTAGATTTAACTGGATGCCTTATGCTTTGTTTGCGAAATCTGTCAGTCCTAATTGGGGGAATAACAGAACAGAGAGACCTGGTGGCAGAGGGACAGTGGAAAATGGACACAACTAAAATAGCTGGATGTGAACCATCTTGATGTGCCCATTCAAGACACTCCAGACACTGAAGAGGTTCCAACACTAAGAACCTGTGGAATGGACTATCTGGTGTGGGAACTGTGTGTAGGGTATCAGGAAAGATCAAGAAACAGGGAAGAAACTCCAAAGAGTCCTAAAAAATACCTATCCAGATCTATGTCCTACAAAGGAGCCATAACATAAAGGGAAGGACAGGTTATACATTCAAAAGGCTCTCAGTGGCACAAAACTAAGATAGCAAGAGACTGATGAGAGGATTCATAATTAACAATTAATTTCCAGAAATATTTCCGACTAAAGGAAGAGAAGTTGAAGAATTATCCATAGGTTCTCCCTTCCCCCATTGGATGAGGGCTTTCCTAGGGCAGCCCCCCTTTTCTGCCTGTACCTGTGGACTTCTTCACATAGGGGAGGAGACACTGGGCAGGAAGCTGAGAGACTTCCCTACCTCTAAGTAAAATGATGTCTATTCTGGGGGCATCAGACCTCACACAGAACTGTCATGGTTGGAATCAGAGGCAAGCAAGGGGATGTGGTGTGGAGTACCCAGGATATTTATACTAGGGCAGGACAGAAAGAAGATGGAGGATTTCTCAAAATAAGCATCATCTACTTCACAATTTTACTTAAAGTCCATGCTAAAGTTAAGTCTATTTTGAATGCTACACAAATGGGAATTATCAAACAGCCCAGAAGTGTTGACCACAGCATGATTTCTACATTTATGTTAAAATAAAATACCAAAGGCAACAAAAGAAAAACAAATGAATTAGACTTATTCAAATTAAAGTCTTTTGTGTTCCACAGGATATGATCAAGAAAGTGGAGGCTTTTGCTAGATGGCAGAATGCTGACAGGCACCACCACTTTCCTGGGTCTGCAGGAACCAGAAATAAAATCTCAGATACATGGCTGCAAGAAGAAATGGCCAGTTTGTAAGCTAAAAGAGGCTGCAAGTAGGACAGATAGTAGCTAGAAAAAAAAACAAGAATATTGAACTTTTAGCCTCTAAGAGTGCAAATCTGCTCCACATATGGATCTACTTCATTCCCTATCCCTCCCAGACTCAATTTTTTTGTATGTATTTGTTTCTTTATTTTGGTTTTCAGTTTTTGTTTTTTACTATTCTGATTTCATTTGCTTCTGGCAAGAACCACATGTATAGACCACCCTGTGAAAAAAAAGAAACAACTGCACAAAGGACTAAGAACAGATCAGCAAGCCTTGCCCAAGCCACCAAGGAGAACTCAACTGGCATTTGTGCCTCACCACCCAGGACAAAAGCAGCATGGAAATGAGCCGGTGGGGCAAACCGGTTTCATTTTTGAGGGCTGCACATAGGCCAGCCCAACACACTGATTCAGATACACCTGACCTAAGAAAACTTTTGGTTAAGCAGGGTTATTAAAGGCTCCCACATGTGGCCACAGACTGGCAGAGGAAGGAGTAAAGCTACTCAAACTTCACTACAACCAATGTTACCACTGAGGGCCACCACTGAGCCAAGCCCAGTAGGCACACAAATACATCTGACACCTGAGAAAACTTTTGGCTAAGTGGGCCTATTAAAGGCTCTGGACAGGCAGGGATGGGGTGAAACCACTTGGCCCAGCATGTGTAGCCAAAGGCAGGACTTGGAAGTAAGCATGCTAGATAACTAGAATTCAACATCCAAGTCTCCATTCCAGCTAGCCAGAGCTAGAGCTGCCCACTGACATACCCACTGATCAACCAGCAGTGTTGCATGTACACAAGTTACAGGAGCTTTTCACACCTCTCTCTCCAAACATTAAACTGGAGGCATAGGTGGAAAGGGGGAAAGGGGGAAGCTTGTCATGGACAAGCCAGAACAGTCTCTGGACTGCCTGAACTGGGAAACGTGCAGGCTTCAAGGGTGGCAGAATGTTCTCTGATCCATCACTTATGTTCAGGGACCATGCCACCCAACCCATCACTATCCCAAATGACTGGAACTGCCACACTTCACCCCAGTAGCCTTTTTAAATTTTTTAATTTATCTCTTTTATATTGTCATTTTTTTATCCTTACTTTTTCTTTTTACTTTTCCTATCTCCTATTTACAAACTGTGCTTTTGATTTGCATTTCCTTTATTGCCAGAGATGGTGAGCATTTCTTCATGTGTTTTTTGGCCATTTGAATTTCTTCTTTTGAAAAAGTTCTGTTTAGTTCAGTTGCACATTTCTTTATTGATTTTAGGAGAGTTTAGTTTCTTAAGTTCCCTGTATATTCTGGTTATCAGTCCTTTGTCTGATGTATGGCTGACAAATATTTTCTCCCACTCTGGGGGTGGTCTCTTCAGTTTAGAGACCATTTCTTTTGTTGTGCAGAAGCTTTTTAATTTTATGACATCCCATTTGTCCATCTTTTCTCTTAAATGCTGAGCTACTGGGGTTCTATTGGGGAAGTTCTTGCCTATACCTATACGTTCCAGAGTGTTTCCTGCTCCTTCCTGTACTAACTTCAGAATTTCGGGTCTGATATTAAGGCCCTTGATCCATTTTGAGTTGATACTAGTACAGACATGGATCTAGTTTCAGTTTCTTGCAAGCGGATAACCACTTTTCCCAGCACCATTCATTGAGAAGGCTGTCTTTTCTCCATCATATGTTTTTGACACCTTTGTCAAAAATGAGGTGGGTATAGTTGGGTGGATTCATATCTGGGTCCTCTGTTCTGTTCCACTGGTCTTCATGTCTGGTTTTGTGCCAGTACCATGCTGTTTTTATTGCTATTGCTTTGTAATATAGTTTGAAGTTGGGTATTGTGATACCTCCAGCATTGCTCTTTTTGCTGAGTATTGCTTTGGCTATTCGCGGTCTCTTGTATTTCCAAATGAACTTTAGGGTAGATTTTTCAATCTCTGTGATGCATGTCATTGGGATTTTGATGGGAATTGCATTAAACATGTAGATTTCTTCTTCTTGCCTAATTGCTCTGGCTAGAAATTTCAGTACTATGTTGAATAGGAGTGGGGATAGTGGGCATCCTTGTCTCACTCCTGATTTTAGGGGAAATGGTTTCAGTTTTTCACCGTTAAGTATGATGTTAGTTGTAGGTTTGTCATATACGGTCAAAAAACACATGAAAAAATGCTCACCATCTCTATCCATAAAGGAAATGCAAATCAAAACCACACTAAGATTCCACCTCATCCCTGTTAGAATAGCCATCATCAAAAATACCACCAACAACACGTGTTGGCAAGGATGTGGGGAAAAAGGAACCCTTGTACACTGCTGGTGGGAATGCAAGCTGGTGCAACCACTCTGGAAAAAAATTTGGAGGCTTCTTAAAAATCTAAACATAGATCTGCCATATGATCCAGCAATCCCACTCCTGGGGATATACCCAAAGGAATGCAACACAAGTTACTCCAAAGGCATCTGCACACCCATGTTTATTGCAGCAATATTCACAATAGCCAAGTTATGGAAACAACCAAGATGCCCCACTACTAATGAATGGATCAAGAAAATGTGGTATTTATACACAATGGAATTTTACTCAGCCATGAAGAAGAATGAAATCTTATCATTTGCAAGTAAATGGGTGGAACTGGAGAACATCATTCTGAGAGAGATTAGCCACGCTCAGAAGACCAAAAATCATATGTTCTCCCTCATATGTGGTCTTTAGATCTAGGGCAAATACAGCAATGTGGTTGGACTTGGATCACATGACAAGGGGAGAGCACATACAGGAGATATGGGAATAGGAAGAAAACCCAAAACATGAAAGCGTTTGATGTCTCCACTGCAGAGGAACTAATGCAGAAACCTTAAAGCTACAGAGGTCAACATGAGAAGAGGATCAGGAACCAGTGTAAAAATCAGAGATGAATCAACTTGGGTTGTAACACATTTGTACTTTAAAGCAATGCTAGGAATCTTTCTGTATAGCTATCCTTAACTCGACTAGCAAAAATGCTTTGTCTTCCTTATTATGCTTATGTTTTTTCTTCAACAAAATTAGAGATAAGGGCAGAACAGGTTCTGCCTGGAAGCAAGGTGGGGAGAGGTTGGGGAAGGGGGGCAAAGGGGAGAAATGACCCAAACAATGTACGCACATGTAAATAAATGAATAATTGGAAAAAAAAATACATAGAAAGCCTAAAAAGTCAAATTAAAGCTCTGGAAGTGAAAAACTTTGTAAGTTGAATAAAAATTCACTTGAAAGCCTCTTAAGCAGACTGAATGAAATGGAAGACAGAATATCAGGGCTTGAAGACAAAGTAGACATAATAGAAAAGTCAGATGGATATAAAGAAAAAAGAATGGAATATTTGAAAACTCTGCAACTTCATTAAAAGACCAGATCTATGATTTATGAGCATTAATGAAGGAGAACAGGCAAAAGGTATCAGAAATAAAATATATTTAACAAAGCAATAGCAGAAAATGTCACAAATCTTGAGAAAGAGATGTCTATCAGGCCAAGGAGTCCTCTAAGATCCAAACAAACAAACTCAAAACAACCTCTCCATGGCATATTGCATTTAAAACATTAAGAACAGAAAACAAGGAAAGATAATGAAAGCTACAGAGAAGTGTCAAGTCACCAATAAAACCAAATCCATCAGAATAACAGATGTTTACAAAAGGAACATTAAAAACAAGGAGAGCATGGAATGATGTATTTCAGGCCCTATAAGAAAAGTCTAGATTACTTTACGCAGAAAAGGTATCATCTGTAACTGAATGGGGAAAACCTCCCATGATGAACAAAAACTGAAGCAATTTATGACCACTGAAATAACATCTGGAAGAAGCTCAAGTCAATCTTATACAAAAAAGAGAATACTAAAGGTAGCTGTAAAAATATGGGAAAAATAAATCTCACCAGACAATTAGATAAGCAAATGAAGAGTAGAAAAGAATCAAATACTAAAAAAATACAACAAAATGGCAGGAGTTATTACATACCTTTCAATATGAATACTGAATATTAATGGTCCCAATCCTTCAACCAAAATATATAGAATGGTAAGTTGAATTAAAAACAACCCCCAAACATTTGTTGTCTATAAGAAACACATCTCACTGACAAAAACAAACATTGTGTTAGGATGAAAGGGTGGAAAAATATTTAACAGGCCAATGGACCCCAAAAGGAGGCAGGCATATGATCCAGCAATTCCACACCTATGGGTATGCCCAAAGGAATGTAAGTCAGGTTACAATAAAGGCACCTGCACACCCATGGTCTATTGCAGCATTATTTACCATAGCTAAAGTATGAAAACAACCTAGATTCCCCACTACTGATGAATAGATTAAGAAAATGTGGTTTTTATTTACACACAATGAAATTTTATTTGGCCACAAAGAAGAATGAACTTTTGTCATTTGCAGACAAATGGATGGAACTCATGAGAACATCATCTTAAGTGAAGTTAGCCAGGTTCAAAAGGTCAAAGCCACATGTTTTCTGTCATATGTGGAATATAAACCTAATACAAATACAGCATTATGAAAAACAGGTCACTCTAAGGGGAGGTCACATATGAAAGAGGGAGGGTAAAAAACAGGAAGTTAAGAAGGTGAATATGGTTGGTGTACTCTCCATACAAGAATTAATATAGAAATTTTAAACCTGTTGAAACCACCATAAGAAAGGGACTAAGGTAGAAAGAAGAAAAATAGAGGAGATGAACTAATTCAGGTTAAAATATGTATATGGAAATGTCACAGGGAAACTCCCTGTGTATCTAACTTATACAAACAAAAGTGTCATTTTTTTCTCTCTTACAAAATTGGAGGACAAGAGGGTGGAACATATCCTGCCTAAGGAAATTGGTACTGGTGGGAGAGGGGAAGAGGTGGGGAAAAAGGTGTGGGAGGGTGAATATAGTGCAAATACTGTATACACATGTATATAAATGGAAAAATGATATCTTTTGAAACTATTTCAGGAATGGGGAGAGGGGAGGATAAAGGAGAATGGTGGAGGGGGTGAATTCAGGTATGATATATTTGATACACTGTAAGAACGAGTCAATGCCCTGTATAGCTATCCTTATCTCAACCAGCAAAACCCCTTGTTCCTTCCTATTATTGCTTATACTCTCTCTACAACAAAATTAGAGATAAGGGCAAAATAGTTTCTGCTGGGTATTGAGGGGGGGAGCGGGAGGGGGTGGAGTGGGTGGTAAGGGAGGGGGTGGGGGCAGGGGGGAGAAATAAAAAAAAAAAAAAAAGAACTTTTGTAAACACCACAATGTACCCCAACCCAGTATAACAATACAAATAAGTTTTTAAAAAAATAAAAGGAGGCAGGAATACCTATATAAATATCTGATAAGTATAATTCAAACCAGAATTAATCAGAAGAGACAAACAAGATCATTCTTTTCACATTAATGAAAAGAATAATATATTCAGAAGAAATAACAGTTGTTAACATATATTTGCTAATATTTGGTGCACTCCAACTTCATTAAACAAACACTACTTACAAATACAGAGGGACACCAACACATAAGTGGGAGACTTCAAGACCTTACTATCAACAATAGATAGGTCACCCAGACAAAAAGAATCAACAAAAAACCTCAGAATTAAATGATACTATAGACCAAATGGACTTGACAGACAGCTACACAGTATTTCATTCAGAAGCAGCACAATACACATTCTTCTCAACAGCTCCTGGGACTTTCTCCAAAATAGATCATATATACATATGTATATATGTAAATCTGAAAATGTAATACAGCATACAATCGGGATCAAGGACAAAAATCACATGACCATCTCAATTGATACAGAAAATCCATTGAAAAAAATTCAATATCCTTTTATAATTAAATCTCTCAAGCAACTAGGACTAGAAGGAATGTATTTGAACATAATAAAGGCTATATATGACAAACTTGCAGCCAGCATCATATGAAGTGGGGAAAAATGAAACCACAAGGGTGTCCGTTCTTCCCAAATTCCTAGCCAGAACAAGAATGCAAGAGAAAGAAATAAAAGGGATTCAATAGGGAAAAAAGTCAAATGATTCCTATTTGTAGGTAATACAATTCTACACTTAAGTGGCAGGAAATACTCCACCAAAAAACTCCTTTATCTGGTAAACACTTGCAGAAACATAGCAGGATATAAAATTAACATACAAAACTCAGTAGCTTTTCTATATAACAATGAACAGACTAAGAAATAAATCAGGAAAACAATCCCATTCACAATAGCCTCAAGAAAAAAAATCTAGGCATAAGCCTAATCAAGATGGGGAAAAACCTCTACAATATAAATTATTATGCTTTAAGAAAGGAATTGAAGACAACAGAAGGTGGAAAGGCCTCCCATATATGCATTGGCAGAATTTATATCATGAAAATGGCTATACTGCCAAAGCTATCTAGAGATTCAATGCAATGTTCATTAAAATTCCAATGTTATTCTTTGCAGAAATAGAAAAATCAATCCTAAAATTCATATGGAACAATAAAAGTCCCTGCATAGCAAGAGCAATCCTGAACAAATAGAGCAATGCTAGATGTATTACAATACTGGACTTCAAATTATACTACAGAGTCATAGCAACAGAAACAGCATATTTCCAGCACAAAAACAGACACAAAACCAGTGAAACAGACTAGAAGACCCAAAAATAAAACCACACAGCTTCAGTAAGCTGATCTTTGGCAAAGGAGCAAGAAACATATACTGGAAAAGATGGCCTCTTCAACAAACGGTGCAAACTGGACAACCCTATCAAACTAGAACCCTATCTATCACTCTGTACAAAAATCAACTCCAAATGAAATATCATTTTTTTTATATGTGCATACAATGCTTGGGTCATTTCTCCCACCTGCACCACCCCCTCCCTTACCACCCACTCCGCTCCCTCCCTCTTCCCCCGACCCCCTCCATACCCGGCAGAAACTATTTTTGCCCTTATCTCTAATTTTGTTGAAGAGAGAGTATAAGCAATAATAGGAAGGAACAAGGGTTTTTGCTAGTTGAGATAAGGATATCTATACAGGGAGTTGACTCGCATTAATTTCCTGTGCATGTGCGTTATCTTCTAGGTTAATTCTTTTTGATCTAATCTTTTCTCTAGTTCCTGGTCCCCTTCTCCTATTGGCCTCAGTTGCTTTTAAGGTATCTGCTTTAGTTTCTCTGCGTTGAGGGCAACAAATGCTAGCTAATTTTTTAGGTGTCTTACCTATCCTCATATCTCCCTTTTGTGTTCTCGTTTTTATCTTGTGATCAAAGTTCAATTCCCTTGTTGTGTTTGCCCTTAATCTAATATCTGCATATGAGGGAGAACATACAATTTTTGGTCTTTTGGGCCAGGCTAACCTTACTCAGAATGATGTTCTCCAATTCCATCCATTTACCAGAGAATGATAATATTTCATTCTTCTTCATGTGTATAGATAGCACATTTTCTTGATCCATTCACCAGCAGTGGGGAATCTTGGCTGTTTCCATAACTTGGCTATTGTGAATAGTGCTGCAATAAACATGGGTGTACAGGTGCCTCTGGAGTAACCTGTGTCACAGTCTTTTGGGTATATCCCCAGGAGTGGTATTGCTGGATCAAATGGTAGATCAATGTCTAGCTTTTTAAGTAGCCTCCAAATTTTTTTCAAGAGTGGTTGTACTAGTTTACATTCCCACCAGCAGTGGAAGAGGGTTCCTTTTTCCTCGCATCCTCGCCAACACCTCGCCAACACCTGTTTTTGGTGGTGTTGCTAATGATGGCTATTCTAACAGGGACAAGGTGGAATCTTAGTGTGGTTTTAATTTGCATTTCCTTTATTGCTAGGGATGGTGAGCATTTTTTCATGTGTTTTTTGGCCATTTGAATTTCTTCTTTTGAGAAAGTTCTGTTTAGTTCACTTGCCCATTTCTTTATTGGTTCATTAGTTTTGGGAGAATTTAGTTTTTTACGTTCCCTATATATTCTGGTTATCAGTCCTTTGATGTGTAGCTGGCAAATATTTTCTCCCACTCTGTGGGTGCTCTCTTTAGTTTAGAGACCATTTCTTTTGATGAGCAGAAGCTTTTTAGTTTTATGTAGTCCCATTTATCTTTGCTATCTCTTAGTTGCTGTTCTGCTGGGGTTCCATTGAGAAAGTTCTTACCTATACCTACTGACTCCTGAGTATTTACTACTCTTTCTTGTATCAACTTTAGAGTTTGTGGTCTGATATTAAGATCCTTGATCCACTTTCAGTTAATATTGGTATAGGGTGATATACATGGATCTAGTTTCAGTTTTTTGCAGACTGCTAACCAGTTTCCCAAGCAGTTTTTGTTGAAGAGGCTGCTTTTTCTCCATCGTATATTTTTAGCTCCTTTGTCAAAGACAAGTTGGTTATAGTTCTGTTGCTTCATATCTCGGTCCTCTATTCTGTTCCACTGGTCTTCATGTCTGTTTTAGTGCCAGTACCATGCTGTTTTTATTGTTATTGCTTTGTAATATAGTTTGAAGTCAGGTATTGTGATACCTCCAGCATTGTTCTTTAGACTGAGTATTGCCTTGGCTATTTGTGGCCTCTTGTGTTTCCATATAAATTTCATGGTAGATTTTTCAGTCTTTTTAATGAATGTCATTGGACTTTTGATGGGAATTGCATTAAACATGTAGATTACTTTGGGGAGTATCAACATTTTTACTATGTTGATTCTACCAATCCCTGAGCATGGGAGATCTCTCCACTTTCTATAGTCTTCCTCAATCTCTTTCTTCAGAAGTGTATAGTTTTCCTTGTAGAGGTCTTTCACATCTTTTGTTAGGTTTACACCTAGGTCTTTGATTTTTTTTTGAGGCTATTGTAAATGGAATTGTTTTCATACATTCTTTTTCCGTTTGCTCATTGTTAGTGTATAGAAATGCTAATGATTTTTCTATGTTGATTTTATATCCTGCTACCTTGCTATAGCTATTGATGATGTCTAGAAGCTTCTGAGTAGAGTTTTTTGGGTCTTTAAGATATAGGATCATGTCATCTGCAAATAGGGATATTTTGACAGTTTCTTTACCTATTTGTATTCCTTTTATTTTTTCTTCTTGCCTAATTGCTCTGGCTAGGAATTCCACTACTATGTTGAATAGGAGTGGAGATAGTGGGCATCCTTGTCTAGTTCCTGATTTTAGAGGGAATGGTTTCAGTTTTTCTCCATTTAGTATAACACCGGCTGTAGGTTTGTCATATATAGCTTTTATAATGTTGAGGTACTTTCCTTCTATTCCTAGTTTTCTTAGAGCTTTTATCATGAAATGGTGTTGGATCTTATCAAAGGCTTTTTTAGCATCTAGTGAGATGATCAAGTGGTTTTGTCTTTGCTTCTGTTAATGTGGTTTATTATGTTTATTGATTTTTGTATGTTGAACCACCCCTGCATTCCTGGGATGAAGCCTACTTGGTCGTGGTGGATAATATTTTTGATGTGTTGTTGAATTCAGTTTGCCATTATTTTGCATTAATGTTTATTAAGGTGGTTGGCCTATAGTTCTCCTTTTTGGAGGTGTCTTTGCCTGGTTTTGAGATGAGTGTAATACTGGCTTCATAAAATGTGTTAGGCAGTTTTTCTTCCCTTTCTATTTTGTGGGTTGGTATCAGTTCTTCTTTAAAGGTCTGATAGAATTCAGCAGAGAATCCATCAGGTCCTGGACTTTTCTTGATTGCTGCTTCAATTTCATCCAAATGAAATATCTTAACATAAGACCTGAAACTTTGAAACTGCTACAGGGTAAATTTCTGGTAGATAGAGGGATATAGGTAATTATTTTCTGAATACAACACCAATTGCTCAGAAAATAAGAACAAGAATTGTCAAATGGGACTGTACCAAATTAAAAAGTTTCTACAGCAAAAGAAACAATTACCAGAATCAAGAGACAACCCACAAAATGGGAGAAAATCTTCACCAGCCATTCAATAGATTAAGTGTTAATATCCAGAATATGCAAGGAGCTCAAAAACAATAGCAAAAGAACAAATAACCCAGTTAATAAAACAAATGGCAAAATTAATTTAAAATACATTTCTCAGAAGAAGAAATATAAATGGTTAATAAATAGATAAAATTCAAATGAAAACTACACTGAGATTCCATTTCACCCCAGTCATATTAGCTATCATCAAAAAGAACAAACAACAGCAAATGCCAGGAAAGATGAGGGGGAAAGGAACCCTAATACACTGTGAGAATATAAGCTAGTACAACCACTAGAGAAATCAGTATGGAGGATCCTTGTAAAACTAAAAATAGTCCTATTTTATACCTGTTATACCACCCTTGGGCATGTGTCTGAGGAGTATAAAAATCAATATATAAGGGAGAGATACTTGCATACCCATTTTATTGCAGCTCTGTTCTCACTAGCTAAACTGTGGAATCAACCAAGATGCCCAATATTTGATGAATAAAATATGTATACATATATATGTCTACATACATATTTCGGCATATATATACACACACATACAATGGAATATTACTCAAAGAAAAATGAAATTATATCATTTCAGGAAAATGGATGGAACTGAAGATCATCATGTTGAGTTAGATAAGCCAAGCTCAAAAAACCAAATATAATATGTTCTCACTCATTTGTGGAACCTAGACCTAAATGATGGTGGTGATAATTATAGTAATAATAATAATAGGACATACATGTGAAAGGGGGATGGTTGGGGGAAAGAGAAGAAAACTAAGGGGTGAAGAGGACTGAAGTATACTACATATACATTATATATATATATATGCATGGGTATATATATACACACACACATATATATATATACACATATATATGAAAGCAGCAAATGAAGTCCAACAAACCTTATTTGAAAAGGTAGGGAGAGGGGGGATATGGAAATATAATGGAGGTAGTTAACTTGTTCAAAGTATACTACATGCATGTATGGAATTATCACAATGAAAACTCATTAATGTATGCTAAGTCAAAATAATATAGAACTATTTTAAAAACTGGAAATATAACTCACTGAATGAAAGAATCTATTTGTAAATCTTGTTTCTCATAACTGACTGGAATCCAGAATAAAGAACTTATACAACTAAATAGTAAAAAGACAAATTGCCCAATTAATAATTGGATAAATGATACAAATACACAATTTTCCAAAGAAACTACAAGAATGGCCAATACATGCATTAGAAAATACTCAATATCATTAAACATCAAGCAAATACAAATGATAACCACAAGATGCCATTTCATGCCTATTTAGAAGGCTATTATCAAAAAGGTAGATAATTACAGATGTCATGAACATGTGGAGAAAGTGGATTTCATACGCTACCAGTGAAACTAAAACAGTGTGGTTACTTTGGAAAACAATCTTGTGTTTCCTCAAAAAGTTAAAAAAACAGAGTTGCCATCTGAATCAGAAATTCCACTCCTAAGTATCCACCCAAAAGAAATGAAAATTAATATCTCCACAAAAGCTTTAATTTAATGATTACAGAAACATCAATCATAATGTAAGGGACAAATGTGAGGGGCAATAAAATGGCAGAGATGTCCCTGGGAACAAATGACAAAATGACCCTGGGGATGTAAAGGGATGGATGACAGAAGTAACTTTGTTTTAGGCAAAGGAGACAGGAAGTTATGCTTGAAAGCAAAACATTTAGGGGGAAACCAACTTTGCACATCTGTGCAGAGGGACAGCAGTTTTTCTTCCTGGATAAGCAAAACAAGATAAAACATTCCTAAAGGCAGACATCTAACGTGATGAAATATCGACCCCTAAAAGGAGAATAACACAACAAATTTTCCCAAGACAAAGGGATAAAATATAGACCCCTAAAGGAGAGTACAGCAAACCTTCCCAAAATAAACAAAAAGGAGTCTCACAGAAATGGTGACCAGTAGCCATATCATGACAGGTTTCAGAGACAGGATGGACTAAAGTGACCCTCTCAGAATGTCCAGCCTGATAAGGATGGGGGAGCAGCTAGATGGTCAGGCTTGGCCAGAAGTCAATTAGTCAATTATAACCCCAGTGTAAAAAGTAGAGTAGGGAGGGGTGCCTAAATTGGCCTCTATATAATCTAATGAACTTTAGTTATCCCACAACCTAGCCCTTTCACTAAGTTTCACCTGTTATGGTGCTTTGCTAACCTTTCAATAAACTTTGTGCTTGCTTTACTCTTAACTCCTGGTCTGTGGTGTGAACTTGCTTTAACTCTCAACTGCTTGTCCAGTGCCTTCAATCATCAACTATGCCAGGATACAAACCCAGGGAACAATAATCCAGCCCAGTATCAATAGTAGTCAAAAACAGAAACCAAATCAAATGTCTATTGACTTATGGAACAAGACAAGAATGCTTACGCTTGCAACTTCATTGTAGTGACAAAAGTTCTTATCTAGAGAAATTAGGCAAAAAAAAGAAAAAGACATGATTTTCATATTTGAAAGGAAGAAATAAAATTATCTATTTTTGGATATGATATGACCTTGTACAGAAAATCCTTTAAAAAAACAGATTATTTTAGTACAATTTCAGGATAAAAAACTAATACAAAAAACCAGTAATGTTTCTATATATGAGTAACAAACAATCCAAAAAATAAATCTAGGAAATCTCATTTCCAGTTGCATCAAAATGTAGGAACAAATGTTACCACAAACATGAAAAACATTTATAAAACATTTATAAAAAACATTTATAAAAGAAATTAAAGAAGATACAAGTAAATGGAAGGAATTTCTGTGTTCAAAGATTGGAAGAATTGATGTAGTAAAAATGTCCATGGTAGCCAAAGTGAGCTACAGATTCAATACAATCACCATCAAAATACCAAAGCCATTTTTCACAGAAAAAAAATCCTAAATTTTTATAGAAACACAAAATATCCCAAATAACCAAGGCAATCTTAATCAAATAAAACAGGCTGGAAGCATAACATTCTCTGACCTCAAAGTATACTTCAAGGCTACAGTCATCAAAACAACATGTAGCTGCCAAAAAAGCAGAAATATAAACCAATGGGATAGTATAAAGAGCCCCAAAATAAATCAACAAAGTTATCATCTATTGTTTAACAAAGGTGCTAAGAACACTGATTAGAGAAAGGGCAGTGTCTCCAACAAACACTAGTAAGAAACCTGGGTATTTGCAAATTGCTGAAAGTAGATCTTAAATATTCTTACCACAAAAAAATAAGTATGTTGTGGTAGATAAGTTAACTAACTTGATATACATTTGTAATGTTTACATATACCAAAATATTACATTATACAACATAAATATTTACAATTTGCTAATGACGCCTAAATAAAGCTGTGAAAAATACATAAAATGTTCAAAACTGATAAGTAGAGTAACAGAATGTGGTATTTGCATGAACTATATTATTCAGCAATAGAAATGAATGAAATATTGACACATGGATGAATCTTGAAAACATTATGCTAAGTGAAAAAGTCAGTCACAAATAACCATGTATTATATGAATTAATTTATATGAAATTTTCAGAAGAGGCAAATCTGTAGAAACAGAAAGTACTTCAGTGGTGGCTATGGTCTGGGGGTGGGGTTGAGGGAAATAAGGAGTGTCTGATAATGACTACAAGGATGTTGTGATTGTTCCCAAAGTAGGTAGTAGTAATGCTGCACACTATAAATATACCAAGAACTATTGAACCATATACTTTAAATAGGTGGATTGGATTGCATGTAAATTATAGCTTGGAAGACCTGTTTAAAATTTTAAATGAAAGATCAGAATGATATTATAAAGATCAAAAAGACAATATTTATATTGGTATGGATTATAATTAGTTTATAAGAAATAATTCTGTATTCAAACTGCCATCAATAAAATATGGGGAAAATGTATAGTATAATAATAAAATAGGTCAATCTATGACTTATACTTGTTATTGATGCCTGAGAAACAAAGAAAAGTTAATAATATTTACTCTTCAACATAGACATTGATTCAATTTTTTTAAGTGAAGGAGAACAATCAAGTTGGCTAAAATTAAAATCTTAATTGTTCAGCTCTTGGCTGTATTTTGTAAAGGTTCATAAATACAAGCCTATGATCAGAATCTCTACAAATTCAGAGAGGACCACACACAAACGAATTGCCAGAGGGTGTTTCTACACAGAATTAAATTCTACCCTTTTAAGATGAGCAAATGATTTATTTATCATTGCAAACTTTTTGTTAGGAAAAGCCTAAAAAAATTTCAAGTCTATGAAATTCCTAAATTGTTAGCTTTTGTCTACTATCTCAGAAAAAAAAAGAACTAGTTGAAGTCTTCACCTTTCAAGACGAGCCTCTGAGGTGGATTCATTCTTATTCTTATGATAAGGTAAGAACATGCCAGATATAGCTATTCAATGAGCATCTGGACAATATCCAAACCCAGGGAAACTGAAAATTATGCTTAGTGACAACACAGTATTTAACCCAACAGGGCAACACAATGTGACTCAAATTTGTGCAAGCAATGTTGTCAGGGGAAAGCCTTTCTTCCTTAAGAAACACCTACTGGCATAGAGAGGGCGAAATGCATGTCAAATTGTGAGCATGGCCACAGAATTACCCTGCCTGATTCTGCAACTGTGTGCAAAGTACTCCTCCAGAGCTTTACACATTTCCATAGGCTTCAAGCCAGTCAGATAACTTGATGTGAAAAGGATGCAGTTTTTAATTTATCTATATATAACACATACATGTATATATATATATATGCACATACATACAAATTTATTTATACATTACATATAACATTATATTTATATATTTATAAACATTTTGCATATTTTATTATACATTTTAAATTTTATGTTATATAAACTATAAAAACATATGCATGTGTATATATATGCATCTCCATCACACACCCTAGTTAAATCTTGAGCCAGGAAGAATCCATAACAAAAAGGCTTTAGCTTTCCACATGCTAAGATTGCTTTTATGACACCCTAAACATTTCTCAGAAACCCTCAGGCTGGCTCACTTCACAGCCTCCACAGTAGACAGAAAAAGACACAGCAACCTTTTTAGCACCATGTGCTCATTGGTAGTCTGATATGCAAAATAAATGGAAAGGAAAAATCAAACCCATCACAGGATCATCTCTTTACAAATGCATATTGGCAATTTTATCTAAGCAGTGATTTTGCTAAAAGATGGAGTTTGAGGGTCTTCATAGGCATTTATTAGAATGTTTCATTTCGAAGTGAGTGCTACTCCCGTGCCTAGCTCAAGTGCTGTGAAGACCTACAATACTCAGTCATTTAACATCTTTAATTAGCTCCCCTTCAAGACTCACAAAAAAAACAGAGGTGCTCAAGCTCATAAAATCCACAGAAAAGATTTGACTGGCTTCTAAAGTAGGCAATACTTGGCTTCTACCTCCCTGGCAGTGGTGGGTGGACATGGGCATCCCTTCATTAGCAAGTGTGAACAGTGCCCCACTTCATGGTCTGAGGAGGATGGCAGGTTAACTCTGGGCTCAGCACTATCCCTGCACTGGCTGCAATGTAGCCTTCACTTCCCATGACTCCCTACTGCACCTGCTGTATATTCACCTCCAGGGTTCACCTTGAGTTTTCTAGAAAAGGGCAGAGCAGCAAAGGGAATTACATTTGAAATGACTGGGGATCCTTCTTACAGCACCTTTGAAATTGCTAGGCCTACACATCTCTTAGGATGAGATCAGAGCAGAACCAATGTTCAGAGTGAGGCTCTCTTTTAAACAAGTTAGGTGAGGAAAGAAAAAAAATGAAGTAAACAATTATTAAGCCTCTAAATGCCAGGGCACTTTAAAAATAAGAATAGGAAAAGGTCACTAAGGGGATATGCAAAAATGAAAGAAAAAAGAAGTGGTCATCTCTACCTAGCAAGATACCAGAGGATTTTCTTTTCTTCTCTGACTGAGCAGTATTTTCTATATTTTCAACAGACAATTGAATTTGGGGGTAAAAATTTTAAGTAGAGTGGAGGGGAAGAGTACAAATATTCAGAATCTTAAATGTCCCTTAAAGGACTGTGTGTTGGTTTGACCCAAGCTTGTGGCACTACTGAGAGATGGTCAAAACTTTAGGAGATGGAAGGAAGTTAGGTTATTACCAGACTGAGTAGTCTAAGAAGACCTTGATCTCTTCGTTTAAAGACCAATTTATAAGCTGTATGGCAGGAAAAATCTGGGCAGTAATTAGAGAGGTGTTAGAGTGGATGGCAGGTACACTTCACATAGCCTTATCACATAAAAAGGGGTATCCTGCACATGTGCTTATGCTAAATTTTGGGCTTAAATTCTATGTATGAGATGCAACCAATATTCATGAGGTCCTGAGTAAGAGAACTTGGCCTGGGAGGCCAAACTGGGGGCAGACTTTTTTTTTTTTTTTTAAGTAAGGCAAACCCAAAGACACCTCTTCTGGACTCTTTCTTGCAATGATATTTACGGTCACCAGAGTATTTACAGCTTAGATTTCATTGCTCTAGAAATGGCTCAGGACCATGCTGGGATGCCTGTTAGCTTTGTTTGCTTAAGAGCAGAGGGTCCCTAGTAAATTATTTTCCCTGCCTGCTAACCTGCCTCAAGGTGACTGGGGACAAGCCATTGACAGGGACATTGGGACCCCTGTCCCTTTCTCTCTTCCCCTCTCTCTCTCCTTCCTGACTGCCATGAGCTGAACAGGCCTGCTCCACCTCACACTTATGCTATGATTTTCTGTACCACCACAGGCCCAATGCAACGACAGACTGAAACTTTTGTAATCATGAACCAAAATAAACCTTTCCTTCCTTTAAATTGATTATTTCAAGTATTTTGTTCCAGTGACAGAAAACTGACGAACTCACTTGCTATTTCTAAACATAATCACGCTAGCTTTTTATTTTATTTTTACCCATTGTGTGGGAAACAAAATATTACTATTTTATTTGCTAATTTTGTTCCTGGCTTTTCTTTTCTGAGTATTGCTTTAGAAACCTAAAGCTCCTTCTTTAGAAACCTAAAGCTTTTCTTTAATACCTGCAGCGGGAATTCGTTCTAGGTCATGAGTCATCCTCTGGACCAGGAAAAGGTCTCCCTTACTAGAAGTGTCTGGAACTCAATGCTATAAATGCAAAAGTCTCTTCAAGTCTCTACAAGAGCTCCCCATTCCCTAGAATAAGTAATTTTTATCTCAATACCAAAGAAGTCCCTAAAGGTGGAGGGAACCCTCCCCCCATTTCAGCATCTTCAAAGTCATTCTTTGAATGACCTAGAAGTCATTCTGTCCCACTCACGTGAGAGAGCTGGCTATCCAGTACCTTCTGATTCCCAGATAAACAGAAGGCAAAACTTTGGTAAGGCAAAACTTTAAGCAAGTCGCTTTGAGTCAAAAAAGATGGAATTTTTTTGAGAAGGGGAATGAGCATGACTAAGAAACATTTATATGAAGACTTCAGAGGCTATTCTGTCTGAAACTCTCTGTATTGGAGGCAGACTACTGGGGTCATCATACCTGATATTTTCAATGGAGTCCCTTGCAGCTTAAGTAGGACATAGACTAATTAGAGCTGTGAAACAATCACAGCGCACCAGGATTAAACAATGCCTATGAGGAGAAACTTGGGAAGGATTAATCTAACAGAAAAAGGTAGTAAGTACTTGGCAAGACAACTTTCAATGAGGAAAAGAAATTATTCAAAAAGCCTCAGAAAACTGTAGGATCCTCACTGGAAAGGAAGAAGTCCTTGGCTCTAGGGAAAGCCAAGTTGAGGCTACTTCTTACTGAAGTTCTTTATAATCACCAGAGGCAACAGAGCCTACATCTTCATCTTGGGTGATATTGGGTGCCCTTAAAACAGAATCTGCAGCAGAAAGAGAGGTTTAGAACAAACACAGGCCCAATGATCTTAATCCCAACCCCTTGGCACCAGATGTGATTTAGAGTTCTGAGCTTGTGGGATTTTTAGAAAAGAAATCTGGTACATAATCAACATTATATAACATTCCCAGTGACATCTGGAACAACACCCTATTAATCTTCCTAAGGAAAATATGTGAAGATTCTCAATAAGTGAGATAAATAAAGGATATATATACAAATAGACTCACATCAGTTCAAGCTTTTCTGCCAGATGACTTATGGGGAAAAAAGAATTCAATTTCATGTGGTCTTTGAGTTTCACAAATGCATCTAAGAGATTGTGGGCCTGTACTTTTTTTATGTGTCTGTCTTTTGCAGCAGAGACAGAAAACCATGGCTTATTTATCTTCCCCAGTGTCCAGCTTATGACTGGGGCTCAGTAGGCATATGAATTTAATTGATTAATTCTCAGACTGTGAGCCTCTCTTCCACTTGCTAGTGGCACTGCCTCAAAGCACAGAACGTTCAGGGAAGGCCAAACTGTAATGACAGAGACAGTCAGCTCAAATGAACTTTTAATTTTACTTTAAAAAGTAAAATTTATACCTAGATTTAACTCACTCTTTCCCAATTCCACACACTCCCATCATTGAGGCCTCCTGAAGTTTATAAAGGCCAAGAATCAGATTTTGCAATCTTACTCTACTTGGGTATTTGGTGGAAATGTTCTTGAAAGCCCTGAACAGAGGCCAGCAAATGACAAGGAAAGTTCCATCTGGGAAAACTAGCCTCATAATTATTAACTGCTATCTGTAAATGTACTGGTCTGAAGATAAATACTAAAGACATAGTAGGACTAGCAGTTTTAATCACACACTCAGGGCAAGTCCAGTTCAGCTCCCATTTCTCCTCTCTGTTGGGATTCCAAACAGTAGCCATGTCTGCATTTCCCACCTAACAGTACCAAAGAGAAGTCTTCATGGTGAACCTGTCTCCATCACTGTCACTACACTCCACCTGGAAATAGATATGTGGAGTTGTTCTCTGGGTCCCAAGTCCTTTTTCATGTGAGACAAGGTCATTCTTCTTTCTTGGTAGTATAGTCAGCATAATTAATCTTACCTTTCACTCCATGAGTAATGGATTACAACTTCAAACTTTAAAGCAAAGAAGAAAGCCTGGGCTTAAAGTCAAATACTCAAAGCAACAAAGATGCCAGAAAAAGAAGTCACAAATAAGAACATCAACATTCAAACACAGATTTACTAGATATTTCTATTTGTTATAACCGAGGTCCTATAATACACAGGTGTTGTCCAATCTAGAAAACCTAATATAAAGAAATTTAATCTACAGAACAAGTAAACTTACTCTCTAATGACCATACTGTGAAATTTTAAAAATCACCTCAAGGTTGCTTTACTTAGTAAAAATATCTCAAGTGTATTCTTTTTTAAGTTATTTATTATACAGATAACTCACGTATGAGTTCAAAAACTGAAGCAATTAAGTTGATTATAGAGGAAATTAAGTCTTGGTTCCCACTCCTATATCACAGGCCCCATATCTACTTTTCAAAGGAAACCACTGACACCAGATTTTGGATTTTCCAGGAATACTCTCTCCATATATAAGTGCATGTCACTCTTTCAGTACAAATTTATCATACCATACACTATTGTACTTTTTGCTTCCTTCCTCTAAGTACACTTAGATTATTAATCAGTACTCATACTTTTCTCATTTCTTCTTGATAGTTAAGTCCCATTCTGGTTCCCTGGAGGAGGAGAGAAATCTGAAGGGCTGGTATCTAGAATATGACTACCTTCTGCAGTAGATCAGGGAAACAAAGTTACAGGAAGTTCCATCCAGAGAGTTCAGCAACAAGAACCCCAAAAGACAACAGACACAGGCAGTCTACATCTATGAGCAGAGCCACAGATCAGGGCAGGGAGTATGCAGGTGCAATCCCAGAGAGTTGGTGTGCCACAGTCTTTCAGTAACTTGGGTCCAGGAGTGAGACAGTTTCTGGGAATGTGCCTGACAAAAAGTCAGAGGCCCAGTTTCAAAGATGTGGACCCAAAAACCAACACCCAAGCAACACAAAGAGGATCTGGAACTCTATACAAAAAAAGTCCTAGATATCAGGGCTGTGACCGGAGTTAGCAAAAGACTTGATGTAGAGCCCCTCAGAATATGGCTGGATCTCCTAAAATCTGTTCTGATGGCTGAGACTGCTGGTGGGGGTTTGGTGAAAGGGTCCTGGTGAGACCAAAGGACAGCTGTGGTGATTGAACTGGCAAGATCAAAGCCAAGCAACTAGGTGCCATCAACACCCTTGCCACTGTCTCCTAACTAAATCTTTGCCCACAAAATGAGGTTTGAACACCTTATCTATCTGGTCCCTTCCGACTATAGTTATATGACTTCCCTTCCTGAATCATTTGTCCTTTCTGTTTTTCCATTTGACAGTTAACAGATTATTATCTCCATGCTCAAGCCTGTCATCTCTGTGTGAAGCACCTGCCCTCAGAATTCTGCAGGGCCCCCAGTGCTGAAGTCCTCAGCTCAGTATTTGGGGCTGTTTTATGCTTCCTAGCTAACCCCCACATTGTTTCCCAAGGTTCTGCACCTGCCTTCCTCTCAATTTCCCATCTACTTCCTACAACCTTTGTCAGCCAAGCTGAACTTGTTCTTACTCCAGAATCCTTGAGTCATCAATCCTACTTTGATCTTTTACCTGCTTGAACTTGTCATTTATGTTCTGCACAATTGTTCTCTTGATTATCCCTATGTGTAAGTCCTTTCTCCTCAACTGGACTGAAGATCCCCAAGTACTGAATCTGTATTTTATTTTTCTCTTAATCCAGTGTGAACTAGATAAGAAAATACTCTGTGACTCTTCATTAGACATTCCAAAGTATGGCCTGTGTCTCTAATGTAATCAAAAAAACAAAAAAGAACAAGTATTTTATTCTTTACTGTGTTTCAAAAAGAAAATGGATCTCGTTTTAAATTTAAAATTCAGAATGGGATAATTCCTGGAAAGTTAAAACAGTAAACTAAATATTAATATATAAGTTGACTCATGAAACAAAATATAAATCACCCCACAAAGAAACCTCCAAACATCACCAGTAAGATCAGAAGTCCTGAAAATGCCAAGGGCTTGAACTTTGCACCCAGTACCAGCCCATCCCACAAACACCAAAGCTTTGGGAGATGACGGTTGGCAGTTAATGGACTTGAGGATGATTACCACCAGGCCATTTCAAAGGCATTCAGATATTTAACCAGAGAAGTAGTCTACATTTTTCACCCCAAAATGAGGCCTTAAGTAGGACAAGCTACAAGTAAAAAGGGTAACAAGGCCCTACACTAGTTTCAATGCTTCATAACAAATTTTCATAAACTTATTATCTTAAAATAATTCATATTTATTATCTCACTATTCTTTATTAACTCATTGCTCCTATTAGGAGTCTGGGCACAGTGTAGCACAGTCCACTGTGGTACTAGAGTTTGAACTCAGGGCCTTGCACTTGATAGGATGGTACTCTACCACTTAAGCCATGCCTCCTTAATGGAGTACTTTGAGAGGCTACTCACAAGAGGTCAACAAGGGTTCAGTTTTCCTCTGGAAACAGAAAAGCAACACATCTGCTTCTGTTAGTAGAATTCACAGTCTTTGTAAGTGGAATACTGTTCAGCTTCTAAACACTGCCACTCTCTGCTTCTAAAGGCTACTTACAGGTTACTGCCACGTGGCCCTCACGACAGGACTCTCACAATGTAGCAAATTGTGCCTTCAAAAACAGCAAGGAGAAAAGAGCAAGTTTGCTAGCCTCTTATCAACAAGTAGCAACTCATCACCTTTACCATATTCTGTTGATTAGGAACAAGTCCCAAATCCTATCCATACTCACAGAGAGAGGAGAGAGGGTTTGACAAGGGTATGATCACCAAAAGCTGGGATCAATAGTGATTATCTTAGGGTCTGTCTACCACAACCCCAAGAGTCTGTATTTTTTTATTGCACCACAGTGGTGTTGACATTTAGGAGGCTTCAGAAAAATTGTTATGAGATACAGTAAAGGAGGAAAAACAGGAAATATTTTCTTGTTTCAGTTTTCAACCTTAAAAGCACTTTAGAATTACCTGGGGAGATTTTAGAAATCCCATTGTGTTGCTGCACCCTAAACCAATTAAATCAGGTTGTCTGGGAGAGCATCAACTTTTTGAAACACCTCAGCTGATTTCAAAGTGCAGCTGAGGCTGAGAACCACCATTTTACTGGAACAACCAGGAGTTAGAGTCGATCTTAACGGAAAAAAGGCAATTTGGGGGCAAGTTTGTAAAAGCAGGTATAAGATGGAGGTGTAGCAAGAAATAAGGCAGGAACGCTTGTAATTTCATAAAACTGGTAGATTCAGAGAAAGGAGTGGATTTGAGAAATACTTAGGAGGTGACTCTGATAGACCTTGCACCAAATGTGAGGCTAACAAAGGAGAAGGTGTTGAAGGTGACTTTCTGATCTCAGGTTTAGAGACCTGGACAATGTAGGAGGCACTAGCTGAAAACAGAGTCAAGAAGAGAAGTTCATTGGAGGATGGAGCAAGGTGGAACAGACCCTGAACTCATTCTAGACGTCAATGTGCACACACTTCAAAAATATTTTAACGTAACTTGCACCAATGTTCCATTGGCTTGCTAACTCTATAGATTGGGTATTGGCAAAATTTTTCCAATTAATTTATTCCTCTACATAGCATTCAGCCCTAGCACAGAGTCATCTAAATTCCATATCTACCTCTAATTTCCTCCCCAAATTGTAATTTTTTTACTAGTGATACAATCTCTTGAATGACCTTCACATCAATAAATGTTACTACTGTGTAAATGAAGTATTGATATACTCTTTACCCTCCTGTTTACTTTTTTATTAGTGTAAATTAATTGTATGCAGGGGTTTCATTGTGATATTTACAAACATGTATATAAGGTATTTTGGTCAAATTCACCCCTGCTACCACTATTTTTAGCCTCCCAAAGACCTGAAATTTCAATATGTATTGATTTAGCAATTATTAAGGTGTTAAGACTTTTGAGAGCCATAATTGAACCCTTATTTTAAACCTTTTTAAGATGTTTAGCTTGATTTCTTCAATAACACTTTCTGAAGCTTCCCACTGAAATGGTGAAAAACTGGAGTTTCCTAAAGCCCTCAAAATTAGTAACCAGCAAACAATCCATTTAAAACTATCTTGTCCTAGGATGGAAAGGTTTTACCTTGGAGCTGAAAACCAACTGCTAAAAGCACAATATTGTTCCAAAGTGGGAAATCTAGAGATATTTGAGATTTTTGTCATCTTGGGAACATACAACTGATGATGAATGAATATTTCCAAAAGTTACAGAAGCTAGAGTTGAGCTGTGTTATGCAGTAGTTAATTACCCAGTTACCCAGTGTCAACATTCATTGGCTTATCTACACATCAATCAGAAGTTTCACTACTCCTTGGAAGAATTAATGCCTCTGCAAAAGAAAATGTGGCCTAAAAACTTCTTCACAAAATCTGGAAGTGTTATCAATTGATTACTTTAATAATTCAATGAAAACAACATTGTAATTGATGCTTCACTCACACATCTAGCCATAACAGGTGTTTATTTAAAAAACCTACAGCACGAAATTTCCATACTAGTCAATTGTGTGTGTGTGTGTGTGTGTGTGTGTACCCAGGGCCTCACTTCACACTTTCCAGACAAGCACTTTACTTCTTGAACCATGCCCTCGGTACTATTCTAGTCACTTTCTTAGGTATTTTATTCTAAAATATAATCTTTCTTCAGTCCTACTCTAAGGAAGTTATAAACAAGATTTTCTTTATGTAGATGATAAAAAAGACTTTAAAATACCACCAAAAGGCTTTTGAAGATAATTTTAAAATTGCTATTGTTATTGTTTTCTCTCTACTTATGAACATACAAACACATTTTAAAATCCAACTGCAGGCTTTAGATATGGGTATCAAACAAGACCTATAATTTGAAAAGAAATTCTCAAAAAAAGGTATTACTAATTGAAAGCTCTTGAAGAGAGTTATAAGCTGTGGTTAAATGATAACTTTCACTTCTTCATTATTAATAATGTCAAGTAGCCAGAAGTCATTTTATTACAAAAGAAAGTGGTGAGGTGTTTATAGGCAGGATTAGTTTGTAAAGTAAAATGATACTTCCCATTAAACTTAGATTAATATTATATCCTAATGGTCCCATAAATTAAGTGAGCATGAATCAATAACAAGCCAAAGTAGACAACCAATCCTGTGAAACACTTTCTATTTTCAAAACACATCACATCATAATGACATCTTAGTTTACTATCTCTGTGATGGGTAGAGTCTCATTACATAGAAAAAAAGTAAAAGTAAGTGTTGCTAATAGGACAAGAGACTTTACAAAGTCTCTCCTGAAGAGTGGGTCCAGGTAAAGGCAAGCAAAAGCTTTTCATGAATGATGAGGATGAATACCACTTCCAAATTCCTACAGCCTGAGGATTCTTCCACAGGCCTGAGGTCACTGGTTAGCCACATAAGAACCTATTACATAGTTTCTTTCCTAGTCACCAAACAACCAAGAAGAACACACTCAGATGACGCTGGTTTGCTCTTCAACCAGTAGTAAATAATTAATATCATGAGAGAAAAAACATTGTCTATTATCTAATATTTCACTTTTAGGAGCATTACTCTAACTTTACTGCCCTCTATATCTGACCATCTAACATCTTCACAGTCATTTCCTATTCCGTTTGCTTTTTCTTTCTTTCTTGAATTTACAGTTGAGTGTCTCAGAGCTCAAGAGATCCTGGGATGTTTCTAACATTTCAGACTTCTAGCATAATAAAACAAAGAAAATCCAGAATAGAATAGCATATTTACAATTTAAAAATTAGTGATTTTAGGCAATTAGTCATGTGAAAAGATACTCAATATCATATGTCATTAGGGCAGAGCAAATAAAACAACAATGAGGTACTACTACAAATTTATTAAAATGGCCAATAAATAAATAAATAAATAACCACTGACAACATGAAATCCTGGCCAGCATATTAAGCAACAGGAACTCTTGCTCACAGCTGGTGGCAATTCAAAATAGTACAGTCACTTTGGAAAAAAGTTTACCATATAATCTAATAATCATGCTTCTTGATAATTAACCAGATAAGCTGGAAACTTACAGCCTCACAAAAAATCTGCATTGGTGTTTGTAGAAACTATTCATAATGGACAAAACTTGTACATTCTTCTATAGGTGAGTGGATAAATAAACTGTGATAGAATAGAACCATACAATGAAATACTATTCAACCCTAAGAAGAGATGAGCTGTCAGGCCAAAAAAGACAAGAAGGAAATTTGAATGCATATTAGTGAGTGAGAAAAAGCCAATCTGAAATGTCTAAATATTATATGATTCTAACTATGTGACATTCTAGAAAAGGCAAAAACATGGAGACAGTAAAATGATCAGTAGTTTTCAGAGGTTGATTGAGAGGAAGGGAAGAATAGGAGCAGTATGGAAGATTCCGGATGACCTCCTGGAAGCTATTCTGTATACTATAATAATAGATATATGTCAATGTACATTTGTCAAAACCCATACAATATACAAAACCAAAATTAAATCCTAATGTGAACTATGGACTTTAGGTGATAGTGATAAGTCAATGTATATTATCAATGGTAACAAACATCAGTCTGGTGAGGGATATTTGTAGTAGGGAGGCTGTGCATGTGACAATGGGGGATATATAGGAAAACTCCATATTTTCCATTTAATTTCTCTGGAAACCCAAAACTTCTCTAAAAAATAAAGTTAGATCAAAAAGAATTAACCTAGAAGGTAACACCCACGCACAGGAAATCAATGTGAGTCAATTCCCTGTATAGCTATCCTTATCTCAACCAGCAAAAACCCTTTTCCCTTCCTGTTATTGCTTATACTCTCTCTACAACAAAATTAGAAATAAGGGCAAAATAGTTTCTGCTGGGTATTGAGGAGGTGGGGGAGAGAGGGAGGGGGCAGAGGGGGTGGTAATGGAGGGGGTGGGGGCAGGGGAGAGAAATGAACCAAGCATTGTATGCACATATGAATAATAAAAGAAAAAGGAAAAAAATAAAGTCTATTAAAATAGTTCTTATAACAAATACATATATACACATAAATGCAAACACATGCATAACTCTTAATTAAAACACTTAATTTGAGGACATAGCAGTTAGTCTTGGTAGTGGCAAACAAAGTTCAGCTAGTTTAATACACTAAATAGCATATTAAAGAATATTAGTTAGCTTGTAGAACTTCTAGGGAAACCAGAGAACTTGATCTGAATGGAAAACATCTTGAAACTGTCCAAGAGTAATGCTCAGTTACAGGAGAGACTGACCATCACTTACAACAGCCACCTAGCTCTGAACAAACAAGGGACTAGATGCCAGACATTGCCACAAAGCAGATGTCTCTAACAGCACTTGCTTCCCACAGTCTTCCCACAGCTGCCTCCTTAAATTGCTTTCTTTCCTATCCAGAACCTGCACCAATAAGTCTGACTAGCAGTACCTACATCACATTCTTACAGAGGGCAAGAAAAACATTTTAATTCTATCATGAAAAGGTAGAACCACCAACGTAGACAACTATAAAAATGCTATAAACCTAGAAATTAACTCGAGTGCCAACTTACAACAATTTGACTTAGTATGACCCATGTTAAACCTAAGAAAAATCCAAAGGGGCCCAGCAGACAGCTAGACATAGGACTTTGTAGTTCATTGGAGCGGTCAAGTGTGGCGATATGACGATAAGGAATCATAATACATGGTGAGAGTTAAAACTCAGGGAGAGAATGTATAGTGACAAGAGCTAAGGGCCAAGGATGAAGTCCTTACAATCATCAATGTTTAACAGTAAGGCAGAATAATAGGAAGTCATGCAGGAAATGAAAAACACGAAAAAAGATTATCAGCTTTCAAGAAGGAAGGAATCAAGGTTGGAAATCAACAAACCATTCCCATAAGATAAGAACTGAACTGGGCACCATTAGCTCATGCCTGTAATCCTAGCTACTCAAGAGGCAGAGACCAAGAGGATCTCAGTTTGAAACCAGCCCAGGCAAATAGTTTGCGAGACCTTATCTCAAAAAAACTATCACAGAACGGGACTGGCAGAGTAGCTCCAGGTGTAGGCCCTGAATTCAAATGCCAGTACTGCACAAAAAAAAGAATAGCAAAATCTCATTGGATTTGGAGAGCTAAAGATTTCTGTTAACTACAGTGAATGTGCCTCTATTCTAACACTACCTCAGTACGTCAAAATAGCTCATGTTGGCTCCTCCCATCACCTATTAGGTTCTAAATCACAGGGATGATATGTCACTAATCTGAGAATTCCAGTAACTAGTACAATACTTGGAGTAGGGATTTCAGTAACGGTTTGTTGATTCTAACTTAACTGAGATCCAAAGTTCCCCCTTTTAAAGCCTATGCAAGCAGCAAAGGGTAAAATTCCAAAGCATTTTCAGTCTTCTTGACACATGACTCCTCAAATCCTCTAATCCAGAATCACTCATTTGTAGTTTCTTCAGGTCACAGGGTTGGATGAGAGTCACCTTCCTTGCTTTTTGGAACTACCACCTTTCAAATAATGCCCTTCTCTCTCTTTTTTTTTTTTACCTTTTTTAAAATTTTTATTTATTTATTCTTTAATTTTTATTGTTTTATTATTCATATGTGCATACAATGCTTGGGTCATTTCTCCCACCTGTGCCCACCCCCTCCCTTACCACCCACTCTGCCCCCCTCTCTCTCCCCCCAACTCCCTCGATACCCAGCAGAAACTATTTTGCCCTTATTTCTAATTTTGTTTTAGAGAGTATAAGCAATAATAGGAAGGACCAAGGGTTTTTGCTAGCTGAGATAAGGATAACTATACAGGGAATTGACTCACATTAATTTCCTGTGCATGTGTGTTACCTTCTAGGTTAATTCTTTTTGATCTAACCTTTTCTCTAGTTCCTGGTCCCCTTCTCCTATTGGCCTCAGTTGCTTTTAAGATATCTGCTTTAGTTTCTCTGCATTGAGGGCAACAAATGCTATCTGGTTTTTTAAGTGTCTTACCTATCCTCACACCTCCCTTGTGTGCTCTCGCTTTTATCATGTGATCAAAGTCCAATCCCATTGTTGTGTTTGCCCTTGATCTAATGTCCACATATGAGGGAGAACATGATTTTTGGTCTTTTGGGCCAGGCTAACCTCACTCAGAATGATGTTCTCCAATTCCATCCATTTACCAGCGAATGATAACATTTCATTCTTCTTCATGGCTGCATAAAATTCCATTGTGTATAGATACATTTTCTTGATCCATTCGTCAGTAGTGGGGCATCTTGGCTGTTTCCATAACTTTAATGCCCTTCTCTTTAACAAAGCAATAGTAACAATGATAACACAAGCAACAAATATTTGTAGAGTACTTTACATTTCACAAAGTATTTCAATAGTCATAATTTCCATTTAATACCAATATCAGCACTGGGAAATGAATATATATTTCCTGTCCTATACAGAGATGACATGATAGGTTTAAAAGTCACTGACACTTAGAAAGAGGTTTCCTCTGGATTTGCCAATGTTCTCTGGCCTCAAATCCCAAGCTCAGTTCTCTGTTATTAGTTGGGTTGGCCCATAGAGACTTGGTTCTATCATTTTATGTCTCTGGGTGCATATGGGATTAGCATTTTGCTAACTCTCATTTGTCATGTTGGCATCTGCTGCTGTTGCTGCTGAGGGTGGATTCTAGTCATTTCAAGGAACTCAATACAAACCCTGGGAGTGAGTTGGTTTTTTAAACTTTGGGGAGGAAAAATTTCAAAGGCTCACACCTTGATACTCTGAAGTGGTTTTTAGGTATCAGAGAGCAGAATTCCAAACTGGGCAGTTTACTTGACCTCTGAGTCCCTTCTTACATTTAGGAGAACATAGATGTGGGCAGCACACAGGCTAAATCACAAGGATCTGTGTGGTGGCAGGATCTGTTTCACCAGGTTCTCATGATGCTGTAATTGGCCAAGCAACACAAAATAATTCTGGGGCTACAGCATTAATGACAAAAGTGACAGCAGCTGACCCTATTTCCCAAACACACACCTTTCCCTTTCTGTCTCTCCCTCTCCCTAATCCGCCCCCCCACACACACACACAGATTTTAAGGATATGTAGACTAATTCCAAATGGCCCACGATAAGAAAACTGGAGCAACTCAGCAATTTCACTCAAAGCAAATCAAGCAAAGCTATAAGGCTGTGACCTGAGCGATTCTTTTTTCCTCCTTAAATGTCATAAAAAATCATTTAATACCTCAAAAGGACAAGAAATTAAGATGATGTTCCTTGATTTTAAAATATTTAATTCTACTTTCCAAAATTAATCTATCATAATGGCTCAGCTCTTAGCTCTTTTTTTTTTTTCATGGAAATGAACTCAAAAGCAAGCCATGCTGGGATGGTGGGGACTGGAGTCAGCAAACTGGGGCTGTAAGGCATAACTGGGAAGGGTAAGAATAATGGGCCTAAGGGCAAGGGTTTCCCAGGGGGAGATCAGCCAAATAATTGAAGGTGTCCAAAGTATGAAGCCAGCTCAGGTATGGCCTTGGAACTCTAATTTGGCAGATTTTCCATGGCAAATCACAGTATGAGCCTGTAAAATCACAGTATGAGCCTGTGAGGTACAAGATAAGGCAGCATCAGTCAGAGATGCATCAGTAACCTGGGAAAGGTAGAAAATCAACATGGCCACCTACAGCATCCTGCTATACTCTCGTGAAGGTAAATTTCAGCTCAGTTAGAAAAGAGGAGACAAATATGCAAGGGCAAAAACCACCCACTATAACTCATTTCAGTGATTATACATCACAAAAAGTGATATATAAAGTGAGACCAACCACTACATTCTGATTACAAAATTACTTCCAAAGACATATACAATTATTAGAAATTAAGATAAGGAAATTGCCTGCAGAAGGAGTATAGATTCTGAGTTTTTTCTCTTTTAAGTTTTTTGTTTTGTTTTGTTTTATTTTGGCAGCCCTGGGGTTTGAACTCAGGGCTTCATGCTTGCTAGGCGGACAATCTTACCACTTAAGCCACTTTTCCATCCCTCTCTAACAAGCTTTGATATGGATTTTTCTGATCATGTCTTCTTCTGAAGAGCAAACCATAAATATAAACACATCATTTACTTCAAACATCTGTGTTCATCATGGAAACATTTCTTCATCAAAGATAGGCTAGAAATGCAAGGAAAACAAAATTTAAATAAGTTTATTTAAAGAAGAAATGTTCACTATCCCTCAAAGAAGAAATATTCACCATCCTTAAACTTTTTTAGATATAATTTTTCTTGTGACTTCTAGCTTCAAAAGATAATCAAAAGTTAGTATATTGACAAGATCTGTAAAATGGCAAAGGCAGCCAACAAATTATATAAGCCCAAAGACAGTAGAAGATCTTAGTCCAAAAACTAAGAGGAAATTTTTCTTTGAATTTTTTGTTCTCTTTTCTAAAATTAATATTTAGAATGTACTAAAATATTCTGATGTCCTAGAAATGTAGCAATCATTTGTGAGAATATAAATCATATTTACTTATGTACTTTTTCCCATTTTGCTTCCCACATTTACTCTCAAATAAGGGAAGTGGACAGCTGGGGAGCAAAGGGTACAATCTGTCAAAGAAGTCGCTTTAGAAAGAAGCTGATAGACAGTTACTATCTTGGTAATAGTTTGTGTCTTCATATTATCCAGAGACATAGAACCAGTTGGGTGTAATATAATATAGATTTATTATGGGATTTGGCTCATGAGATTATGAAAGAAAAAAGTCCCATAATATGCTGTCTACATTGTGAAAAAAACAGGAAATCTTGGTGTATAATTCAGTTCAAGTCCAAAGACCTAAATACAAGGAGTGCCAGTGTCTGAAGACAGGAAAAGATGGATATCCCAGCTCAGAAAGGAAGCAAATTCCACCTCCCTTTACTTTTTTTTTTTTTTTTTTGCTCTATTATGGTTCACCTTTTTGTTCTATGCAGGCTCCCAACTGATGGAATGATACCCATCCTACATTGGTGAAGGCGATCTTCATTACTCACTCTATGGTTCAAATGCTAGTCTATTCTAGAAGTACCCTTACAGAGGCCCAGAAATAAGTTTTAACCAGCTTATCTGGGCATCCCTTAACCCAGTCAAGTTGGCACATAAAATTAACTATCACAGCTGGTAAAAGAATTCCTCATAATTATCATTTTCATTGCTCTCTGAGATAAAGATGTAAAAATTTTGAGGTGCCCCAAAAAAATCTAGGAAGGGGAGAGAAGTGCCTCATGAGAGAGGAAAAGGATAACAACCTTGTTTGCCACCAGCTGAAAATAAAATAGACTTGTCTAGGGAAAATGTTATAGTTGTTAGAAGATGTGGGGAAACATCTTCTGTGCCCACTACTATATCCTCAATGAAATTTTTTTATTCTGCCAAATTTCTGAAAAGTAGATTCTTTAAGATATGATAGGATGTGCTGGGTCTGCATCCAGGTGGCCACAGGAAAGACACAGAGAGGACAGGTTGTGGCTTCTGGAGCCAAAGGATGAGAGCCCAGCTGACATCTTGTTACAGAATGTGGGGAATCGAAAAACCAACTCATAGACCTGCACTCAACACCTGAGACATGCTTAGCAGAGAACTTGTCAACTAACATGGAGAAACATGACAGCTGTGACATGGAAAGACAGGAAAGAGAATCTCGAGCAAAGTAAGAACCCACTCAGAAAGCATCACATGGCATGGAAACAGAACTATACAGTCAAAACTGATTTTTCTAAATGTCCTTAGTTCAAGAAGCAGTTCACTAGAGTAGCACAGGAATCCAGAGAAAGAATCATGAAATTTTTCCTACAAGTACATCAAAATGGACAAGCATCGTAAGTCTGGTAATTTACTCCTATAGTCACCTTTCTCCACCTTTCTGACTTCAACTTCCTATCAAAAACACCAGGGTGGAGAAAAATACATAGTCACATATGGTGTTAGTGTTCATGTCTCGTAACATTGCAGCTGTCCATTAAAAGGGCATCAAGCCCAGGAATAAGAGAACCATATCTCAGAATAAGGACTTACAGTATAGAGTGTCTTAATAACGTCAGTTTTGAGATAGAAGTTGTGAAGGGTTCAGAAGATGTTATGGTCCCTTCTCTTAATTGTCTTGTCATTTTAGCATAAATATTGGTAATATGAAAGAATAGCTATGTCATGGGTAGTGAAATTTACTTGCTCCTGTATTTTTCAGGTAACCTCAGGAGGAAAAGACCCATAAACAATATCTGTATAAAGTCAAGGCAAAGTCAATACTAGGTAAAAATGACGAAAGTGAAACTAAGTTCATGAACCAAAAATATAACATTACATTAAAGGGAGAGAGAAACAAAAAAACAGTGCAGACATTTCCTGTTAGGTAGACATTGAGCCAAGAAAGACTTATAAATTAAATTACAAATATAACATGCAAATTTAAATTTCCAACTTGCAAATTTAACACTTCCATGGTGCCATTTTGGTTTGACTCTACTGACTACCAAAGCCTCTGACAGTTTCTTCAGTATTAGTCACAATTCAAACTTTCAACTAGGTAAGTGGCTGTCAGAGATCAGTCTATACTTTGCTTAATAAATGCCATTTTAATGCCCAAACACTTCCTTACAAGTTGACATAATTGTCACTTAAAGTTAGGGAAAGCTAAAAAGCACCTTTATATGCTAAACAAATAGACATCCTCAGATGACTATATATCCTAGTAGTTTTTAGAGCAAACCTTCATTGACAGGGAAGGACAGAACTTTTAAGTCTGTATCTTTGTGTCATCCTTCTTCCTTCCCAAAGGCACTGTACTAATCTGTTTAAATGTTACAGCTAAAATAATGAAAGCTCAGCAAGTAATCAATAACAGGAAATTTACAGTAGAGAATTTAAATAATTAAATAAGATGTTTAAGGTGACAGGACAAAGGAAAACTTGCTAAAGGTTAAAGATTTGACATGCTAGGGCCAAATGTGAAGTAGTTGAATATATTGTGGAATTTTTTACATTATATCTATTTTAGCTAATAGTTTCAAAGTTTACTTTAAGTAGAATACAGAAACTGATATAATTAAAAGCTGGATAAGTATTGTTATCTTTATTTAAATCTATAAATTTAAAAGTATTAACACAGTTTTAAGAAGGAGCTTTATTTTTGGTTTCTTTTGTCATAATCAGGAAGTAATATTCTTCTAATAAAAAAAGTCTGATTTGATATTAGTTATCAACAGAAAAAGAAGGTTTGTGCAACATAAATTTTCTTTTTCTGGCAGTCTGGGGTTTGAACTCATGTCTTCGTGCTTTCTAACCACGTGTTTTACTATTTGGGATCCAGCCTTAACATAAATTTTCTTTACAAACTTTACTGCACCAGTTGGATTATGCATTGTATATATAACTTTTGTGCATAAGTAAGAAGATCAATAAATTTAAGAAATAGCTCATTGCTGCATAATGTTAGGCTTCTTGAGAAGCCATTTGACATAAAATCATGCCAAAGAGAGTGAAACAGATTTTAGTACAAAGTTATTACTTTCTGGAAAAAAAATTCTATTTCATTTTAATTGGTAAACATTCAAAGAAAAATATTCAAGCAGAAATTGAAAAATTTAGTCTAAGTTGTTTTATTTGTTAGGAGTCAGGAAAAGTAATGGGTTTGCTAATATATTTCAGTGAAAATAATTACATTAACTTAAAGAGTATTTTCCTTTTGAAAATATCTCCCAGATTATAAATTAATGTAATAAATAAATAAATAAAATCCCAGATTTGATTTATTTCTTATGCCACTATTATGAGATAAATGGGAATATTGCAAGCCCACAACTGACAAATGAGAATTTTCAAATTACTCATCATAACCCCCTATACTTGCCCCTATGAGATTTGGGATTCATTAAAAATTTCAAATATTCTTTTTTTTTGTGATTATGGGGTTGAGCTCATCTCATTCAAATATTCTTAGATGAAAACAAAATCTTCTCTCAACTCTTAGTAAGCCTAGTATTGTATCACCTATGGGGGTTAATACCAGGGAGAGGGGGGAAAAGGTGGGGAAAGGGTGCAGGAGGGTGAATATAGTACAAATACTGTGTACACATTTATGTAAATGGAAAAACAATATCTGTTGAAATTATTCCAGGAATGGGGAGAGGGGGATAAAGGAGAATGATGGAGGGGATGAATTCAAGTATGATATATTTTATATATTGTAAAAACTTTTGTAAATGCCACAATGTACCCCCACCCAACACAACAGTAAAATATTAAAAAAGAAAAAGATGTGTGTTTATATACCATAAGATACCCAATTTATGTAATTCAAGAATATGATTTGGTTTAAAGAAATTAAGCACAGGGTATGGTGTAGGAAATCTGACTTCTAGCTCAACTAGTCCACAAAGTCCCTCTTCAGGATTCTTATTCTGAGTAGCAGCCTCCCTTCATTAATTTTTATCATAGTATTGTTTATTTTCTTCAGAACACTTACAAGAGCTGAAAAGATTAGGTTTCTTCACCCATTTCCTTTTTTGTCTCCCCTGACTAGAAGGTAAAATCCTCTAGGGTTGTGTTAGTCAGCTCTCTTTACTGTTAACAAATACCTGAGATAAATCAACCTAAAAAGAGGAAAGGTTGTCTCATGGTTTCAGTCCATAGTCAGTGGCCCCTGTTGATGAGGTAGAACGTAATGGCAGAGAGTACATGATGGAGAAAGTTGTTTACCATTTGGCAGCCAGTAAGCAAAAGAAAGAGAGATCAAGACACAGCATCCCACCATCCTGTTCAAGAACACACCCCCAACACCTAAAACCTCCCACTAGGCCCTACCTCTTAAAGACTTCAACACCTCCAGTGGCCTTTGGGGGATATGCCAAGATCCAAACTATAGCAAGCATGGGTACATTGTCATTCTTGCTTATTGTCAGAACCCCAGCATATAGAACAATGCCTAGTAATATATTCGAAAAACTTTTGAGGAATGAACAATTAAATGATGACTTTTTTCCTGAAAACATGACTAGGATTCCATTCAACGCTTTAGAGGAGAAGGAGGTGGTACTCATTTAAATCACTGGAATACTGCATTACTTCAGAAATCTAGTTGTAACAATTGAGAAACAAAAGAGCAGCCCCGACATTGAAAGCTAGCTGGCCCTCATGGTCAGACCCTGTGATTCTCCCATCAGACATGAGCCATCTGAGAATACCTTCCTCTCACAGGGCTACTCTGTTACCATGAAAAAATAAGACCAAGCAAAACCACTTCATAATTTTGCCTAAGTACAGACAAAAACAAAGTCTCTGTAATACCTGCAAAATACAAAATACCCTGTCTCTTAGACAAAATGAAGACTGCTGCTTCACCAACTACAGCTTTATTCTCATTCTTATCTCCTTTATCAATAGATAAGTCACTAAAATACCCTGTCATAGATTGTCCTGCCTTCTAATGGCATCCAGTCTAGGGTGAATGCCTGCTTCCTTATATCCTCCTCCCTCAAATCACCCAGCCAGACTCTGAATCCTATAATGCTTCTTTCCCATGATTTCCATTGTGTATGTTCTCTCTCACTGCAAGGAAAAATAGCTCAATTTGTTCAACTACATAAGTGTCTCTGTAGGTCATTGGCTGGAGAGCATTGAGGAAATACTATGCCAAAAAAAAAAAAAACATTAGACAAAGGTTAGAAGTTAAAACTTAACATGATTCTAAAATAGTATACTATTACTAGTTAGCATAACTTGAGCCACTGCACTATGCCAGGCAGTGTTCTCATCTCATTTAGTCCTCCAAACAACATTTGGCAGTAGATTCTATTATCTTCCCCCACTTTATAGATGGGGAAACTGAGGCTTAATGAAGTAACTTGCTCAAGTGGTGGAACAAGCTTCAAATCAGATATGATACCGAACTCTCTCTTGATGGCTTATTTTTAGAGGAAGTTTAATTTTAAAATTCTGAAATTTCTAAACTTTCTTGACAAAGACACAGGGTTCTATGTGAGAAAAGCAACCTTCAAAACCAAGAAAGATAAGAATTTCCACATCTGTTCAGAAAATCCTGGAGGGCTTCAGGCCTCTGCCAAAGCTATTCTTCCACTTCTACACTTCGAAGTAGCTTAGTCACTGGCACCAAATTTGCATCACAAAACCATTTCTCAATTGATGTATTTTTTAAAAGCTAAAACTGACTGTCTTTCTGACTACATAAGAGTTTCCCTGCTACATAGAATATGGATTTTGTTTCTGCCAAAGGAAAGATCATCCTTTCAACAAAAGTAACAGTCTATTTTCCAATTGTGTCGTGAATGTTACCAGCCATTACTGAGAGGGCTGAATAGATAAAATATCTCTCTCTTTTATGAACTAATAATAACCAAGAACAGTTATATCCAAAGCTAAAACAGGGCAGAAAGTTGCAGACTATGTGCCCTTAAAGAAATCAAAAGAAGTGTCAACAATGTAATATCCTCTCAAAACCTGATTCTATTTCTTCTCTCCCTTTGAAAGGAAATCTACAGGATCCCAATGAAGTTAAACTATTGCTACAAATGCCAACCCAGGTGAATGTCTGAGATTATAAGGAAATTTCTGAAGCACTTGGCCCACGTGTAACAATATAAACAAGACCAAGAAATAGTTCACCACAGGGCTCTTTTCCATGTCATACATTTGTCTCCATTCTGTGGGGACAAAAGTGAGTATTTGTTGTAGAGTAAAGCACGGAAGGACAGAGCCATACTGCAAGGATACAATTTCCTGTTTAGGCCTGACATAAATGACCTAGGTAAGATGGAGTGACATACTAAGAAGGCTAGAAAAGTTCCTGAATAGCCACAAGTGAAGACTTTTTCATGAGCAGGAAAGGGACCCTGGGCATACTTCCTTTTCACACAGGAGGAACCTTTCTTCATAAGCTATTTTCTCTAATTAGGTGGCTGGGAGTGGGATGGAGTAATTATTTTACAAAATCCACAAGTCCACCTGCATATTTACTATAGACTAAAGAAATAAAAACATTACTATATGAGAGATCTATTACATCCCATTTTACAACATAAAGAATCCCTTTATTTGGAAAAGTTTGAGAACCACACTGTATTTCCTCATTCTGTTATTATTATCACCTTCATGCAAAACAAAACTCAAAAGTTTACTAAAGTTGATATTTGTTAAGTCACAATTTAATTTCTCCAATCCTGCAACTCTCTAAGAAATTTCCAAGTCACTGAGATATGGAAAAAATGTAATGAAACAGCAACAATTAAATTCATTGCAGACAAGGACCATTAGATAGCTTAAGTAACAAGTAATCTACTAAGTGCTTCTTTAGTATGTTTCACAATACAGTCATGGCCAAAAGATGCCCATATATTTACAGTCATATTTACTTCCTTGGTTCTAGTACATTAGTTCTCATTCATTAATTTTCTGTATAATGCATTATTTTATAGCAGTCTTAAAACAACAGGAGACAAGGACTCTGTGAAGTCTTGCATGCTCCATTTCTCATTATAATATTAAGATAACAGAATATACCAAACTTCTCCTTAGATTTATTGCAAACTGTGTCTGAGAGTCTGTGATTCAGCTTGGAGTTTTTCATGCATTAGTTACTCTCTTGTCTCCTCTTTTATTTCCTTAAGTTTTTCTGCTGAATTTCAGATCAATATTTCCTGGAAACTCTGAGACTTCTTTGGATTTCTCTTAAAGTGTAGAAGGAAATGCACTAGAGCATAGTGATTTTCCAGATGATGACATTTGAGCTCTTTTATAAGAAGTCTATGATCTCATAATGAAAAAAATACATATATTAAAAATGAAATGTGGAAGTAATATTTCTAACTCACAGCTTTCACTAACTTTCCCTACTCATCAGACATTCTGATCTCATAGCTTTCACTTGATGCTTATTTTTAAGCATTTCCACTAACATTTGATAAAAACAGAAATACCTTAGGTCTGTTCCTTGTTCTCACAGATTGCAGAAGATAATTGGTCCTTTCTCATTGCTATCTGCAGTCAACAAAAGTGGGGCTTACTTTTTTATTTTTTCTGTTGTGTATTTATCAGGATGCAGGACTCTCAGCCTCTTAACAGAGAAGTGACCCTGTATTTGCATCCTTCAGGCCTGGTTCTAGAGCTGTTAAGTTAATCTAGAAAATTCTATTTTTCCAGCCTTACTTTCAAAACTTCTTTGGTTGTACTACAGAGATGAGAGTCTGTTAAATCTTTGTTTAAAAGAAATGCACCAGGCTATTATTTGCTTCCTTGTTGTACATTTTCTTTATTTTCATGATCCATATTCTGAGCATTTTAATTATTAACTGGGTTTCTAGGAATACAGTCCTAATTTATGATATTACTTTTAGAGTAAATAAGAATTTAATGAAATCATAATACAGGAGGGAATTGGGGAGCAAGTATGAGGCATAAAACCCAGTTTTCTTCTCCTACTCCTATCTCTCCTTACATTCTATTTTAACTAAGTTTTTCCCTCTCAAAGGAATGACTTCCATAATCATTTAACCAGCCTTCCCTGTCCTTATGACAAAAAAGCAGAGAGCAGTGAGATTCTGGCTATCTAGAACAGAGAATATCAAAAGGCTAGTGCCGAGATAAAAGAAAACAAATGACGGTGTTGCCTGCCTGCACTCTGGAGTAGAACTGTAATTAACACAACCATGCCCAAGCAAATCTTCCCTTTTTATATTGATTTTAAAAAATTAGATGTTCTAAAATGAAAGTCCAATGCCTAAGTGATTTCGCCATGTAGAAAACTGACAGTTTTGAAAAAGTTCCAATGCCAGTTCAATATGAGAATCATGAAGCATCTCTAAAATTGTCATTCCGCCTTCTTTCTGTATGATGTCACGTAGAATCATTCTGCTTCCACTAGCACTTTGTTTAAATCTGGTAACAACCTACTGTCTCCAATAACTCGCATCAAGCTTATTTCCTAGACTCTCTACATCTTCCCGAAATGCCAGCCATCCACTCTACCAATATAAACCCCATGCTTTCCCAGGACAAAGCACTTCTTTGCTGCACAACTACATTGCACTTCTAACTTGCTTCTCAGCTCACAGTCTCGGCAGGGCTTCATAACATAAGTGTAGGTCATTAATGGTCTCTATTCGTTATTCTATTTGTAAGAGGAAAGGAGCAATTGGGCCTGGTAGCGGATGTCTCTGGGTGCCCACTGACTTCTGTCAACTTAACTCTTCATGTGCTTGGAAACATGACACAGTGTTGTTGAAGTATTAAGAAACAGGCTTTCCTCTGGGTGGTATGTTTTGCTTCTTGCAATTTCTAGCATTATTTTCTTTGAAAAGATGACTTTTTGTGGTCTTTATCTTTAGAATGTTGATCAAAACAGAGGAAGAAAAGAAGTATGCTGAAAAATATCATTAGTATCTCTTACTGAGAGAGGAGTTAGTGAATATTTGTGAAAAGAGAAGGAAAAAAAAACAGCTCTCAGGATCATTAGAGGACCTGGGTTTATAGTAAGGCATTTAAGATGCTAAGAAACATTTAAAAGTTAAAGAAAACAAACAAATGTTTTGTATAAATGAGATGATAAATGTTCCTTAAAAATATTAGGTACTTCAGTGCAAGTGACTGAGGGAAAATATAGCTGTATCTATTAAGATATGTTGAATTGCAAGTGACAAGAATCCTCTTTGAACTGGCCTAAACAATAAGGAAGTTTATTAGATGATATGTGAATAGCTCAATAGTCAATAGGGTTGCAGGCACAAAATAATCAGGGTTCTACTTCTGTTGGCAGGCAATACCTTCTGCTCTGAAGCATTTTTGTGTACATTTTATCCCTGCATTACCTTTCTTCAGCCACCAGATGGCTCCCTACTACAACTGGGACCACTTACCTCCTACAAGACAATTTTTCCCTCAGTCATGGAATACAAGGCCTTGGTTAGGCCTTGTTAGACATCATGCCTCCATCAAGACCAAAAACAATGATTAATATTTATTGGTTTAAATAAATTAAGATCCACCCAGATCTAGGGCTGGGGTTGATTCCCCTGCATCTCAGGACCAAATGGAAGAAGGCTGAGACCTGAAGCAGATCAGGGCCTGGACAGTTAGGATTGAGTTTGGAAGGGAAGAACAGGCAACCAACAATACTCACTAAAATAGAATCATGATTACAGGTATAGGTTCTGATATCCAAAAACCACCATGCAGATTCTAGCTTCGGAAACTGACCTTAACTATTTAACCTCTGGGTGTCTGGGTTTTGCATCTGTAAAATACCTCACTTTTTTTCCCTGAGGATTAAGTGATATTTCATATAAAGAAGTGGGTACAATGTGTAGGAAACAATAAATAATAAGTGTTGATGTGTTAAGTGTTCTTAAGAACAGTATTAACGACATCATTGGTGTTATTACAGTTATCATCACCAACACTATCATTCCTAGGCCTCCTTACTACTTTCTAACTTTTCAGACTTGAAGAATGTGTGCTGTTGAAATGGCGCTGCACTCACAGAAAGAAGGAAGGTGTAATAGACATTCATTTACTCCGTTAACATTTTCTACCTCCTTCCTTGGGCCATCCACGAGGATGCAAACCAAATGAGAAGTTAACATTGCCCTCAAAAGACTTTGAGATTGGTGATCATAACCATAAGCAACCTACATAGCATCTACTCTCTGCCTGATGCCATACTATATATGAGTCATTAGTCATTTAATCTCTGTAAGAACCCGTGAGGTAAATGCTTCTTTGTTATCATCCCCATTTTAAAGATGAGGAAACTGAGGCATTAGAGCTTCAGTAACTTGCCCAGGAATACACACAAAGCCAGAGGCAGAGCTGAGATTTTCAAACCAGACTGTCTGGCTTCACAGACTGCGCTGAACTCTACAGACAACAGAAATAAATGGAACATTTCTGGCATTAGGTATTGGAAATGGTCCTTGATGCCACAGAGGCTAACTTCCAAAGAGAAAGGTCAAAGAAGATGTTAAGCCTTTGAGCAGGGTCTTGATAGATTATCAAGGATTCACCAAGCAGGATAGAGACCATACAGAGGCACCAAACAGGAAGCTAGAATAGAAGACTGGGGTGGAGAAAATGGCATGTCAAAGGGAGACACTGGAAAGGTAAAATGTGCCTGAGGCCCCTTAAATTACAAGAACAGTTAAAAAAAAAAAAAGTCTTGCTTCTGGACCATACTCTTTTATCCAGTACATTTAGATCAGCAAAAAAAAAAAAAAAAGCATTTCCTGAGAGCTTCTACTGGGCTGACCCAATAGTAAGACATTTAGATCAGCAAAAAAAAAAAGCATTTCCTGAGAGTTTCTACTGGGCTAACCCAATAGTAAGACCAGCCTGACATTCCATCTTGTCCCCTATAAGGACTCACTTCCTGAAATCTTATGAAGTGTGAAGCTGCCTGATGCTTGTGGTATGGTTGTTGACCTGGTATTCAGGGAATCATCTTTGAGCTTTGCATCTTAAGCCTTATCGCTTAAATCATCACCTTTCAGAGGTCACAATCTAGAATTTGCTCATATTTTGTCTAGGATGCAGCCCCTCCCAGACTCAAATATCCACCTGAGTGGTGAGTAAGAGGATCACTGATTATGAATCATTCTCAAGTTTCTCAGTCACTGCTAGGTTCAGTTTCATACAAGCTAAGCAGCATCTCAGGACCTCAGGCCACTAATCACCAACCAAGTCAGTTGTGCTGATGTATTTGCCTTCTCATAATTTAAATCTCACACTACTGATTTTAAAAACCTATAAATTTCAAAACTTTTAAGGACATAGGCTCTAGAATATGCTTCTTTTCTCATCTCCAAGCTATCTGTACTCCTTAGATAATATCTGAGTGATTATTTTTTAATTTTTGTAATGAAGACAGTGCCTTTCCTAGAAAAAAAAATAAACCTGAATTTTGAGGCAATGTGGGTCTCACTGGGAAATACAATTACAGACTTAATTATACATTTATCTCCTGTAAACAGACTCCTCTCAAAAAGCCTAAAAAAATTATGTTGAGATTAGGGCCTGGTGTCTTTATTTATGCTAGTTTAAAAACCAAACCTAAAGGTAGAGTTTTAATAATATTAAGATATTGTATCTGAGGAGTAGTCTACTAATCTCCTCAGAAGATGGGATTAGGAGAGAAGTAGGTCTTACAATGTTCTCCACAGTTCACTTCACACATCTTCTTAGTTTGCATACATGTGGAGAATGTCTGTGTGCTTACATATCAAACCACCACCAAGAAGACATTTCTTAACTCTCACTTTCCATGAAATCCCAAGAGGGATCTGATCAAGGATCAGCTGGCTGCCATGACCATAGAGAGACAGATGCTCAGTGCTCACTTGACCTTTCTATTCAAAGGATTCTTGAAGAGGCTCTGATGACTTGCAAAAAAAACAGAGAACAGAACACATCTGAAACACACTTATATCCCACATAAGCCAAAACCACCATCTCTCCCAACCCATGCAAGCTCTTGTCCTAACAAACCTGAGGGCAACTGGAGATGCAGAAAGGACAAAAAATAGAAGACAAACATGCACAAAGCTGGGGTCAGATGTGTAGGGTGCTCACATGGAGACACACAAACAGCTGCTTTTACTTCTTTTTTACTTCTTTTACTTTGCTTCTTTTCTCTATTCTTTAAAACCTTACTTCTTTTTTCTATTCTTTAAAACCTTACTTCTTTTTTATTCTTTAAAGTCTCAAATCTTAGACTTGCACTGTCCCACGTTTCCTCTAAACTCTAACATAACTCCTAAAGTCTCAGCCCTTAGATTTGCAGACACACAACAGCAGCTACCTTCTTTGCAAGCAGCCAACCAATATACTCCTTCAGCAGTTTTTTTATACACAGTGGCAAACGAGGAGGTGGAGCAGCAGTTCTGGCAGGGGATGATATTGTAACAAGTGAAACCTGCAGATCGCTACTCTCTGAACATAAACATCTTAGGAAAAGCAGCTATGCTGCACTTTGCCCTTGCCCCTTTCTGCAGCTGGGGCCATCCCAACTCAGCCTGCAGATTATTTGACATAGCTGTGCTTATGTCAAATTCTCATAGGCTTCTCATAATCTGCTCCTCACAACCATCCAGCTGGGAGCTGTGGTTAGTAAGGTTTGCACCAGCTCCTCTGAGCCTCCAGTCCCAAATGGCCTCAGTGGACCAGGAGCTTATCCCCAACCCATGCCCCATCCTTCAGCCCACCTTAAGGAAACCCTTTCTGCCTCACCGTCCTTCCTTGGTCACTGCAGCTCTGTACACAAGTATGAGAGATTCAAAGTGAAGCAAAGGGGACATAATGACAAGAAAGAACAGTTTTGAGCATCCCAAAAAATCTTCAAGACACTAAGAGGTGTTTAAAACAAACCTCCATAGACTAAACATTAAAGAAATCTTGCTCACTATATTCTTCTTTGGGAGTCACAGACATTTAGTACATTTACCACTGTACTGACCTGAGGTAAAGGTGCATTCCACTTTCTCTAACAGGGCAGAAATGACTACATGAGCGTGTGACACTGTGCTTGCCCAAGTCACTGTAGCCCCTTGAGGCATCCTCTAGACAGGAAGGCAAAATGGAAAGGGATCCCATGTCTGGAAGAGCCCACACTTCAGTTCATGCTCTGTGGCCAGTGTCTTAAATTTCTTCATAATTGTTTAACAAGGGCTGGAACAATTTCATTTGCACTGGGTCCCACTAAATCTGTAACCCTCCCAACACTGGGTTCTCCCCTGCTGGCCACATTTCTAAGCAACCAGGAGATACACTTGGAGGAGATTTAGAAAAACTGAAATCCAGAAAGCTCCCAGATGGGATATATTACCTCTTTGTGGCTGCCTGCCCACAAAATTTCCTTCCAGGTCGTTTAAATCTTTTGACTTCATTTTTTCAAATAACCAGAAATTTTTTTTATTGGGTGAATGGTGAAGGAGGAAGAGAAGGGAGAGATGACAATTTCTCTTTTGCTAAAAAAACATAGCAGTCACTCAGGTAATGCTGTGAAATAATTTACTTTTCTGCTTCCCTTCTGTCTCTTAGCTGCCATATTTCCACTGATGGGAGCAGGTAGAGAAAGAAGGGACAGGTGGCCTAGAAGCAGAGGTCCCAGTGCAAGATGCCACAGTGGTAACCTGTGGGGTGCAGACGACAGGGAATGAAGAGAGGTGTCCCAGAAGGCAGAGCAAGGTACAGAAATAGAACAAGAGTGGGTAATGATAAATTCTGCCTCATCTAGACATTTGCTGGGACAGGTGAGTGTCCCTTTTTGCTTTCTGCATGCATGAGTCCTAATCCATAATGCATTACAGAATTAATTAACACCACTAACTCAGTTATACTATGTTCCAAAGATATTTACAAACGAGCCTAACAGTGTGCATATGTCACAAATTTTCTGAGGGAAAATGCCCTTAAAACGCCAAGCTGCTGTTTTACAAATTAATTTTCAGCACAATCCACCACCACCTCCCCAGACTTACATACACCAACCACCCCAAATTTACATACACCAAGAATTCTAGTCTCCTGTATACATGACCAAAGCTAATATCAGGATGTATATTCCTGCAAATGAGGGAGTTTGTTTATTTTGCGGTGCTGGGAATCAAACCCAGAGCTTTGTGCATGCCAAGCAAGTGTTCTACCAATGAGCTATACCCCCAGTCAACAAATGAATATTTTAATGTGTGTACATTAGCGCCTTCCCTAGTGCTATGGACCTTTTTGTTTTTGTTTTTGGCTGCACTAGGGGTTGAACCCAGGGCCTTACACTTGCTAGGCAAGTGCCCCACCAGTTGAGTCACACCCCCAGTGCTATGGTTTGGATCTTAAATATCCCCCCAAAGCTCATCTGGTGGTACTATTGGGAGGTAGGGGAAACTTTAAAATGGGGGCTAGTTGGAGAAAGCTAGGTCCTTGTCACAGGAGCCAGAGATAACACAGTGCTTCCTTCTTGTTCCCCATCTGATTACCCACCTCTATGTAGATTAACATCTGTTTAAGCAATTTTACCTATTTTCCATGTGTTGAAAAACTTAAACAAAATAACCTGCTTAAAGACCCAGGCACAGTGCCTGAGACATATTATGTTCAGTCAGTGCTATTTCCCTATCATTCTTAATGACTGTGACTTCTCCTGCCCCTTGAGTATTTTTTTTACTTCCAAGCAATATGCCTACAATCCTATTAGCCCCATGAACAGCTGCACCTTTCACTTTGGTCCCACAAATTGGCCTGTGGGGCTATAGATCCAATGCTGGTAAGAAGCAGCAAGTGTCAGGAAAATGAAGTTGGCACACTTCCCTATAAACTGTAGAGAGCTATGCTCCTCTGATTTTTCACCCAGTGAAGCCAAATGTTCTCAATCCTTCCTCTAGACCTCCCTGAGCTAATGGCTCAATGTAAACATTTCTCCAAAGCCACCTGTTTTGCTGTTCATCTGTGCCAAGAATTACGAGTAATGTTTGTACTTTATTACTTCCTGATTGCCCAACTTCCTAGATGTACTAAATGTCCACTTTTAAGTTGTACAGGGGAATGCATTGTGATATTTACACATGTGCTCACAATATATCATAGTTAGATTTACTCCCTCCATTGTTCTCCCTCTTCTCCCTCCCTTCTTAGAACAATTTCAACAGGCTTCATTCTTCTATTTTCATATATGGATACAAAATACATCGACCATATTTACCTTTATTCTCCCCTGCCTTGTGCCCACCCACTTCCCAGTGGTACCTATCCCCAGAAAAGTCCTATCTTTCCCTCCTGCCCTTCATTTTTTTAAGTGTATATTGATAGTTCAGAGGGTTTCGCCCTAGTACTTCAGGCCTTTATATATATATAATGCTTTAATAAAATTAGCCCCTTCCCCCTCTGTTACTTACTCATTCTCTCTCACCATACTCCCCTCATATTCAACATGTACAGTGCATTATATTCATATATAAATGGGTTATTTCAATATTTTTCATTCTCTGACATTCTGGTTATTAATCTCTTGCCAGCTATACATCTGATAAAGACTTAATAGCCAGAATAAGGAAGGAGCTCAAAAAACTAACCTCTCAAAGAATCAACAACCCACTGAAAAAACAGACAAATTAACTGAACATACAATGCTCCAAAGAAGTAGTACAAATAGCCAATAAGCATATGAAGAAATGCTTCAACATCCTTGGTCATAAAGGAAATGGAAATCACCTGGGTGATTCCATCTCACCCCCGTCAAAATGGCTACCATCAATAACACAAACAACAAATACTGGCAAGAATGTGAGAGAAAAGGAACACTGCTACACAGTGGGAATGTAAATTAGTGTAGCTGCTATGGAAAGCAATATGGAGGTCCCTCAAAAAATTAAAAATAGAACTGCCATATCATCCAGAGATACCATTCCTAGGTATATTTCTGAAGGAATGTGCTCCAGGATATGATTGAACCATTTGCACACCCATGTTTATTGCAGCACTATTTACAATAGCCAAGCTTTGGGAGCAGCCTAGAAGCCCCACTACTGATGAATGGATAAGAAAATGTGGTATTTATACACAACAGAGTTTTATTCAGTCATAAAGAAGAATGAAATTATGTTGTTTGCAGGTAAATGGATGGAACTGGAGAACTTCATATTAAGTGAAGTAAACCAGACTCATAGTCAAAGGTCACATGCTTTCCCCTATATGTGGAAGATAGACCTATAAATTAAATGTATACATAGATACATATATAGTCATATATGTACATACATAAATATGAGAGAGTAAACAAAATTGTATGAATGAGCCTGTCTGAGGGACTATGGGAGGCGGGAAAGGGAAAGATGACCACTTTTAAAGCACTGTTCAGTAATATTGCTGCCTCTGAATCTTCCATAAACTTTACATACTAATTGTTCTGCTTTCTTGCTGGTGCTATTTTTTTTCCCTGAACATCCTTTTTTGAGATTTTTTTCTGGCCCCTTGTTTTTAAGCATAGAATCTACATAGTCAATCAGTGCAAGTGTGGTAAGAACTATTCTTACTTTCTAGAATTTTTCTATCATGAAAAAAAGTGCATGTAGAAACCCTTCCTGATTTAGGATGTGTGGGTTTTTGAAGATGTAGAGTTCTGTTTCCCCCATGGTTTCCAGGAAAGCTTAAAGAAACAATTTGCTACAGAATAGTCAAAGTGAGCCCAACTATGTCTACAGGTTTATTACAGAGAAAGGAAGGTGTTCCCTAGGTTGCAACTGTGTGAGCTGAAATTCTGAACTCTATCAGTTAGCTATGTAACTTGGACTATACTTCACATCCAGACTCAGTTTCCCTATGCGTATAGCACCTGCCTAGCAAGCATGAGGCCCCTGAGTTCAACTCTCAGTACCACCAAAAAAAGAAACAAACAAAAACTCAAGAGTCAAGGGCTAGAACATCAGTAAGCAGAGAGGCAGGAAGGACCAGATGAGTTCTGACTCTCTCTGACCCTGAGATCAGTCAACGTAGAGGGGAAGAGGAGATGAGCTCCTGTCTTAGCATTGCTGACTCTCCCTCTGGTCCTCCTCTCCTCTCCTCTCCTCTTCTCTCCTCTCCTCTGTCTCTTGAAGGTGTTATAACATGAGGGGGAAGCAAGCAGCTCATTTTTTCTCTCTTTAATATGAATTATTTTAAAGATTAAAAATTCCAGGAAGCACTGTAAACTAGTAACAGCAACCACAGTAGAAAGATGGGAGAAGGAGGGGATTCGTAGTTGATTTTTCACTTTTTATTGTATATAATTTTTAGTTATTGAGATTGTGGGTAACACTGCCTTTTTTTGTATTTTTCCAATATTCAAATATTTTAGCCTAATTAATGCCTTTTGGAAATTAAACAAATGAATAATAAACATTTGTCTTTTCAATTAAATGAATTTTTCTCTGATTCAGTAATTCCAGAGCTGCAATACTTGCTTGGGAGTTCAGTTCTACATAATGAATATCCCAGCCTCAGTGTTTTTCAAATGGTGGAGGAATTTGTCTTCCAAACTTGAAAAGAACAGAGGAATCTGAGGGAAGGGAAGGTGTGGCTCACAGATGAAAATCAGCAAATCCCCAGCCAGGCCCTAAGGTTGAGGCTAGTATGCTCTTGGCCTGCAGGCCTCCTGCCCACTTTCTCTAACAGCTATAACATAGAGGCTTCCTGAATCCATACTTTGAATTTATTTTACAGCCTGCCTTTGTATTTATGGTATTGTTAACAAGATTTACTTTCTCCATAGAGGATGCATGGATTTATCTATTAAGGTGGGGTGCTAGACACATGCATGTAAATGAAAGCAGGGTCTTTGTGTCTATGGGGTTGAGGTTTCATTGGTAAGGGATAGGGACTATTGTGCTGTGTTCTGTATATTCTTAAGTCCAAGTTCAGACCGAAGATAAGCTCCTGCTCAAGACACAAGACTTAAGCTTATCCCAGTCCATGTATTGCCCAACTTTTTGTCAAACATTACCATACACACACGTTTCTCTGCCATGTAATTTATTTCCATAGGCTAAGAATAAGTGCTTAGTGTTGTCATTTTAATAACAGCATGCACTGAATAAGAAATGGTAAACCTTTCAGAGGGAAATTGAGCAATATGAACCAAAATATATTTTTGCTTTGATTAATTTGATTGTCTAAGTGTAAAGCAATATATGAACTATGTATTATAGCATTGTTTATAATAGAAATATTGGAAACAACATACATCTTTCTTTAGAGGACTGGTTAAATTATTATATGCCCATACAATGGAATATATGCATTAAAAAATAGTGAGGTAGATCTCTACTGACAAAGATGTCTGTGATTTTAGATTGAGAAGGTCCTATAAGATAAGGAAAACATATCTCTGGATGTGTCTGGGTGTTTCCAGAGAGGAAAGACATAACCTGAATGTCAGCACACCATCCTATAGGTTAAGGACACAGGTAGATATTAAAGGGAAGTAAGAGAAATCCCACATACACAGCAAAAACATATTCTCACTTTCTCTCCTCTCCCCCTCTCCTTCCCCTCCCTCTCTCCGTCTCCTTCCCCTCCCTCTCCCCCTCTCCTTTCCCTCCCTCTCCCTCCTCCCTCTCTCATTCCCATATTCTCTTTCTCTCTCCCTCATTCTTTCTCTCTCTTCCTCCCTCCCTTCCTTCCTGGCCATCATGAAGTGAGCTGTTCCATTACACCAAACCATCCCTGCCATGGTTGGACAGAAACCCTGAAACTATGAGTCAAATAAATAATTCCTCCCTTAAGTTGTTTTGTTCAGGTATTTTGTATCAGCAATGAAAAATATCCAAGATATTGTCAAGGGGAGAAAGCCAGCTTATTATATGTATGAGAAGCCTACTTATATAAACAGAAAAATAATTCATATAGACATAAAAAGGTAGAAAAGTTTGAAAATATTTTTATTTCACACAACAAACTGTTATATAAGGTTTATGATGTTCCAGGCACTGTTTTAAGCTCATTATAATTACTGATTTATTTAATCCCCATGACAACCTCTGAGCAGGTGGTACTAGTGTCTCACTTTTCAGATGAAGAATGGAGTCACAGAGAGCTGAGGTCACAGTTGAATGAAGATGATGGTTGCAGTTGAGACTCTGACCCTAGAGTTTGGCCCACCATCCCCTATTCAATGCCATGCTTCTTTCCAATACTTCTTTAATTTTTTTTTAAAAAGTGAGCAGCTTTGCTTTTACTTAAAAATTTAAGAATTAATAGTGAAAAAAGATTCCAACCCCATTTGGAACATGCCAGAAGCTGTTATAAGATCTAAAAACATGTTTTGCTTCAAAATTCAGGTTTTGAGTGTAGCCTGCTGAAATGTGAGGAGGTTACCTGCCTTTTAGGTGTAAAAGAGTCAGAACTTGTTGCAACTCTTCATGCTTCCTGAAAATTCACCTGAGAGGAAAAACTGGTTTCAGAAATTTGGTTTTCAGACATGCTTATCTAAAACCCTTGCAGAGGAGCCAGGAACACAGGCCATAAGCAAGGGTGATCTCTAATAGGGCCAGGAAGTTGACTGGGGAGGGGGTAAGAAGCAGGAATCTGTGGTGCCTATGAATAACCCAAGAGGCACAGAGGTCTTGGGAATCTCCAAGCAATTCCCTTTCCTCTAAACTGGAACTATTGGAAATGACTACTTATACTATTGGAAATGACCCATTTTACCTCCTGTTGGTGGTTTTGAAATTGACAAGCTGGAGGATTATTATTAGTGTTTCACTTAACTGATGACATCATACATGAAGGTTGAATAGAAGTACTGAGAGTTGTGTAAGAAGATGTGAGGAACAAAGAAGAAAAATCTAATTAGCTATAAAACAAAAAGAGAACGTTTTAGGAACTGACTGAAGAAGAAAACAGCAATACAAGCCACATGAAAAGGACCAAATGAGAGGGCAGGAGTGGGCTAGGAAATCCCAAGGCACTCCGTCTATTGGGATGGGATCCCATGGCCACCAGGAATTTGGTTGCAAATAACAAGAACCAGTGTGCTGTGGCTCACACCTCTAATCCCAGCTACTTAGGAGACACAGATGGGGAGGAATTGCAGTTCAAGACCAGCCTGGGGAAAAAAGTTAGCAAGACCCCATTTCAACAAGTCAGTCAGTCATGGTGGCGTACCTCTGTAATCCCAGTTACATGGGAGGCATAGGTAGAAGGACTGTGGTTCAAGGTTAACCTGGCAAAAAAACAACAGACTTTATCTGAAAAATAACCAAAAGCAAAAAGGGTTGGGGACGTGGTTCAACTGGTAGAGCATCTGTTCAGCAAGTGCAAGGTTCTAAATTCTAGCCCCAGTACTATGACCATTAAAAAAACCTAGCCCAAGACAGCTAAAGGAAAAGGCAATGGCCCACTATTACAAGGACAGATGGATGTCGGATGGAAGCCAGTGGCAGTTAGCAGCCAGATTAGGAGCAGATTTGGAAACTGGAAACCTGACAGGCACCCTGGGAACACAATTCTCAGACCTGCCAAAATGGCAGCCGGAAGGAAGCACTGTCTCTATTTGGTCAACCTCCTTAGGCTTTAGTTTAGTCACTGACTTATAAAAATCAAGAGACAGTTCCAACATCTATAGCAAGTTGGTGGCATTCTTGGCTCCTTGGATTATTTTAGAATCTGCTGCTCACATCTCTGAGCCTTGCTGTCAGGAGGGACGGAGAAATGACATTTCCTTGTCTCTGGGCAATGCCAACTTCTTTTCATTTCTCATTTCTATCTTCCTTCTTTATTCTTCGACGACATTTCTTTGGCTGGCCAGAAAGTCACTTACAGTCTCCCTTATGGCACTTCTTGCCACCTCCCTCAGCCCTGCTCCTCCCTCCATAGTATATTTCTGAAATTTTTCATTAACTGCTCAGACCACAATCCTCCTATTATTTGTGTCTAAGCTTCACTGCACAGGCAGCAACAGCTTCCAGGATCCACAGACAGCTTAACTGCCCTGCAGAGAGTAGGTTCAGAAACCCTGGACTGCAAAGCTCCACTCAAAATTCCCAAGTTCCAAATGAGGACCTGCCTTAGTTTCTTTTCTGCTGATAATAGTGCCTAAGAAGAGGACTAGGCACAGGTAGTTTACCTGGGAGATGATTCCAGGAAGTAGGAATGAAGGAGTATGAGAAAAAAGAGAAAAATTCAACCTAAGGGTGTTCTGTGGAGATCACCTTTGAGGCAGCTCCATTCTGCTTGGGATCGGGGAGATGTTCAGAGTTCTCTCAGCTTTACCAGCTCAAAGTTCTATCCACAGCCCCAATTCCCTTTTCTTTAAAGGTTGCCTCCTGGGTTCCAAATGCCTCTCCACTTCCTGGTTGCTCTTGAAAAAGAGCCATTCTTTTTTAAAAGGACCCTATCAAGTTGGGCAAGGCTCTCGGTATGTGATGAGGACAGTAAAGGACAAAAGTTGGGAATCTTTAGCTGTGAAAAAAAGACTTGTAACACTGGGGAGATAATTATGACTGTCTTCACTACTTCCTAGATTAGATATATTCAGAGACAAACTAGACCAACAAATAAAAGTAGCAAGCAATCATATGTCACACATACATGTGTGCATTCACACAAAAATATTTTAACTCCAAGACATTCCGGAACTTTTTTTCCTCTTTCTTCTTGTTTTTTTAAGAGAGGGTTGCACTATGCAGCTCATTCTGGCATCAAACTTGATATCCTCCTACCTCAGCTTCCCAAATGCTAGGGTTGCAGACATGTGCTATCATACTTAGAATTGTTCATAATAGACGATGTCTTTGTTCAAGTTGTTGTAACAAAAATTCCATGATTGACATGGAAATTTCAGTCTCACAGCTCTGGACAAGTTTAAGATCTCATTCAGCAGAGTGAGAGGCTGATGAATGCTCTCTTCCTGTCGGAGGGCATCTGCTTTCTCACTGTATTCTCACATGGCAAAGACAATAATCATCTCTCTGTGTCTTTTCCTATAGAAGCACTAGTCCCATTCTTGAAGGGTTTTGCCCTCATGACCTATCCTCATGAGCCCCAAAGGTTCTACCTCCAAATACCATCACATTCAGGATTAGTACTTAACATATGAATTTAGGGGAGATGTAAACATTCAGTCCATAGTAGGTCACCTGATCAGAAAACCAAATATCTGCAGCTCCATGAATTTTTTAGTGATAACAAGATGGTGAATAGATTTAAGTATGAATGAAAAAAGAAGCACACAAGAAGTTTTATCAACTTTATTCATTCAGAGTACAAGACATTGATCAATTCAATGAAACTGGTGGTACTAACAGAAATAAAGTGGTCTCCAAAAAATTGAGAATCTATTTAATAAGCATATGTCTCCATGCTGAGTCCAGATTTATCTCATAGATAGTCACTCTTAGGACTCAACTTGTATTTAACTTGTATTTCAACACCTTCTTGGAAAAGATAATATTTTCAAAAAATTGAATAAAAGCCACAGTTGCCCAAACTTCAGCCATATGAATTTCATAACATAAATTTCATAACTGTCCTGCAAATAATATGTTGACTTTTAACAGAGATTCTGTATCATCTTGGAAAACCTAATTATCTTTTGGCTCAATCAGATCTCCTTAAAAGCCAGTCACACTAATAGGACATAATCTTGAGAATCCATCACACCCCAAGGCTTGCACAAATTTAATGTATAATTCATGCTCAAATATCTGAAAATTTCTTTTGAAATTTTGTCATTTCCATAAAATACTTCTGCAATTCCACAAAACATGTTACTGTGCTCAGAACAGTTCAGCAAGAAAATACATAGTCTCCAATTACCATCTGCTTGAATCATGTGTGAGCCAATGAAAATGTCAGAAGCTAGGAAGAGAAAATCTAGTCAAATGGCACAATACTGCATATGATTAAAGTTCAAGGCTGGCTCAGAGGGTTGGAGGTGTGGCTCAAGTGGCAGAGTGCTTGTCTGGCAAGCCCAAGGCCCTGAGTTCAAACCCCAGTACCACCAAAAAACAAACAAACTAGCACAGAGTTTAGGCATGGCTTGCTTCTTACAGACTTCAGCTCCATCTCTCTGTAGTTCTTGACTACATCTCACTGTGTTCTTCAGACTGGCCTCCTGATGTGACATAGCTGAAACAGCAAGTTCACACTCTCTATCCACATACGTTGCATTAAAAAAGAAAAATTTCCTGAGTTCTAGAACTTTCAGTAAATTTTCCATGTATCACCTTGGTTCAGCCACCTAAAAAATCAAACCCTTGGACTAAGGGAATGGCATGTATTAAATGGCATAGAACTGAATCCTGAAGCAGTAATTGCAGAGGCAGAAGGGACAGAGCAAGACCTGGATTTTAACATTTGCCAATTTCCATCACAGCCAATAAAGTATGTGAGAAAAGGGGGAAATGGGAATATGGTAAAGAATGACAGAGATATTGTCAAAGGATGGGGAACAAAAAATAACAATATATTTTAAGGCCTTGAGTAAAAACATAATGTCTTTTCTGATTTGTCTACTTAAAAATGATTAATGCATAAAGGTTGAAATAATAGATACCAAAATATTAACTTGTTATTTGTTGTGATAGAATTATGAGTTATCTTTTTATTTTTTTAAATATACAGACATATGAATAAACAAATCACATTTATAATAGGAAAAAAAATATACTTTCATAATACATATTGCCAAAACAAAACCAAAGTGTATCTGCAACAGATGCCAGAGTTCTGCACTCTTAATGCAGCATTCTCTATTTAATCCACCTTATGCAAAGGAACAGGGTTAAAGAAAATGGCTGCTCCACAGTATAGGCTTGCTCCTTCTGCAAATGGTTATTGATCACCCTCTATCTACTAAAACACCTTTCATGAATTGTTCCATAACAATTTTGTTGACATTCATCTTTTCAATAAAGGTCCAAAATGTTAATTGGGATTAAAAAATCATCTAAATGAGTGCTATCTTACTGACTAGCCATCTTATTCAACTTTTACTGTGGTGCTTACTTAGACCCAAGTCACAAAAGAATGGAAAAAGGAATGAAGTTGATGGACCAGCAAAACCATCTATTAATTATATGAGGAACTTAAGTTATCAAAAACTAAGTAGTTCTGCTTGCTGTAAAACAATTATAATATCTGAGTGACAGATGAAATGAAATAAGACAAAAATTAATCTTTCTTCCTCTGCCCTTCTTTCAAAACCCTTTTTGTTAATTTCAAAATGAGAAGTGAGAAATATTAATGAGATTTTTCCCTGAAGCATTTCACTCTAAGCTTGCATCTATTTAAATGAGAAATTCACCAAAATAGTGTGTATATTTTCAGCCATTCTGAAAAATAACTGTATAGGCTCCAAACAACAATTTCAAAAAATAAAGAAATGATACAAATATGTTTAAAAATCTTGATGTTTTTCTAATTGAAGTCTTCCAATTAAAGGTTTCATAAGTCTATTCAAGTGTATGCACCTTATTTCTGTACCTAGTATAAGTTGTCATTTCAGAAAAGCAGTGTTATCAGGACAACTACTGACAATCATGTGCCTCAGGACATGTGTGTGAAAGTGGACTGAGCAGTGTGACCTTGAGAATAGATGAGATTCCGGGCTGGGTCCCCATTCATTGCCGCGGCCAGCCGGGCGGGGGTCCCGAGGTTTTCAGAGCCATGGAGGCGCTAATCCCTGTTATCAACAAGCTCCAAGACGTCTTCAACACGGTGGGCGCTGACATCATCCAGCTGCCCCAGATCTTCGTGGTAGAAAGTCAGAGCAGTGGAAAGAGCTCAGTGCTAGAAAGCCTAGTGGGGAGGGACCTGCTTCCCAGAGGTACTGGTATTGTCACTCAGAGACTTCTCATTCTGCAGCTGGTCCATGTTTCACTAGAAGATAAATGAAAAACATCAGGAGAAGAAAATGGAGTAGAAGCAGAAGAATGGGGTAAATTTCTTCACACCAAAAATAAGCTCTACACAGATTTTGATGAAATTCAACAAGAAATTGAAAATGAAACAGAAAGAATTTCAGGAAATAATAAGGGAGTAAGCCCTGAACCAATTCATCTTAACATTTTTTTCACCCAATGTTGTCAATCTGACACTCGTGGATTTACCAGGAATGACCAAGGTGCCTATAGGTGATCAACCTAAGGATATTGAGCTTTAAATCAGAGAGCTCATTCTTCGATTCATCAGTAATCCCAATTCCATTATCCTCGCTGTCACTGCTGCTAATACAGATATGGCAACATCAGAGGCACTTAAAATTTCAAGAGAGGTAGATCCAGATGGTCGAAGAACCCTAGCTGTAATCACTAAACTTGATCTCATGGATACGGGTACTGATGCCATGGATGTATTGATGGGAAGGGTTATTCCAGTCAAACCTGGAATAATTGGAGTAGTTAACAGGAGCCCGCTAGATATTAATAATAAGAAGAGTGTAACTGATTCAATCCGTGATGAATATGCTTTTCTTCAAAAGAAATACCCATCTCTGGCCAACAGAAATGGAACAAAGTACCTTGCTCGCACCCTGAACAGGCTACTGATGCATCACATCAGAGATTGCTTACCAGAGTTGAAAACAAGAATAAATGTTCTAGCTGCTCAGTATCAATCTCTTCTAAATAGCTATGGTGAACCTGTGGATGATAAAAGTGCTACTTTACTACAGCTCATTACCAAATTTGCCACAGAATATTGTAACACTATTGAAGGAACCGCAAAATATGTTGAAACTTCAGAGCTATGCAGTGGTGCTAGAATTTGTTACATTTTCCATGAGACTTTTGGGAGTCTGTTGACCCACTAGGTGGCCTTAACACTATTGACATTTTGACTGCCATTAGAAATGCTACTGGTCCTTGTCCTGCTCTGTTTGTGCCTGAGGTTTCATTTGAGTTACTGGTCAAACGGCAAATCAAACATCTTGAAGAGCCCAGCCTTTGTTGTGTGGAATTGGTTCATGAGGAGATGCAAAGGATCATTCAGCTCTGTAGCAATTACAGCACACAGGTCCACAACTTAGTGGCAACTGAGTTGGCTTATATCAACACCAAACATCCGGACTTTGCTGATGCTTGTAGGCTAATGAACAATAATATAGAGGAACAAAGGCGAAACAGACTAGCTAGAGAATTACCTTCAGCTGTATCACGAGACAAGGTTGCATCTGGAGGTGGTGGGATTGGAGATGGTGGTCAAAAACCAACAACAGGCAATTGGAGAGGAATGCTGAAAACTTCAAAAGCTGAAGAGATATTAGCTGAAGAAAAATCAAAACCAATTCCAATTATGCCAGCTAGTCCACAAAAAGGTCATGCTGTCAATCTGCTGGATGTGCCAGTTCCTGTTGCACGAAAACTGTCTGCCAGTGAACAGCGAGATTGTGAGGTTATTGAATGACTCATCAAATCATATTTTCTTATTGTCAGAAAGAATATTCAAGACAGTGTGCCAAAGGCAGTAATGCATTTTTTAGTTAATCATGTGAAAGATACTCTTCAGAGTGAGTTAGTAGGACAACTGTATAAATCATCCTTATTAGATGATCTTCTCACTGAATCTGAGGATATGGCACAGTGTAGGAAAGAAGCAGCTGATACGCTAAAGGCATTACAAGGAGCCAGTCAGATTATTGCTGAAATCCGAGAGACTCATCTTCGGTGAAGAGAACACAGACTTTGTTGCCTCAAAACCTGCTAGTTAGTGCGTACTTGAGTAGAAGTTTATTTATGAACTGTGTACTGCAATGGTATGAATCTGCTCATGTGAAGACTGGCTGGCTAGAAGCTGAAAAGTGTACTATTCTGCATTACAGAACAAATCACACATTTAATCCAAACAATAAATGGCTGTTTCTAAAGTTTCCCAGTATATATACCAAGTCTGTCCTGTGACAGTTTCATTTGAACTTAAAGAACTGTTGATGTTCTAGTTGTACAAAGCAGTCTGCCTGTGGATAAGATGACGTGTGTAATCTTTGTTAGTAGCCTTAAAGCTGCTGCCATAGTCCTTCAAGAAGGAAGCACAGAGACATTTCATATGACTACAATGCATGCACTATATAAACTGACCTGGCATTGAAAGATGTGGGTTGGCAAGTTCCTCACATAGTCACCTGTCCTTCAATTTACAGTTTTAAAAATCTTCTCTTCTGTAGCCTTTGCCATGTTAAGAAAGTTGAATGCAGAGGATTTGAACACTGATAGATATAGGGTGCACACTGTGTAGTTACATGGCCCTTCCACTTCTGGGTCCATGTTGTCCTAATGCATTAAAAATTAAAATACACTGTAATGTACACTTCAACCTAAAAGGATGAATTATGATTTCCTACACTTAAGAAAAAAAACTCTGGACTTGATTATTTAGTAAGATTTGGTAATGATGGCCAGTTCCTTCTAGTTTTAAGAGATCCAGTGATGAACTAAATTTCCTTTAGTTCGTAAATTAAGATATATACCTAAAATGGAGCACTTATATCTATGGTCCACATATGAGGGAGAACATACGATTTTTGGTCTTTTGGGCCAGGCTAACCTCACTCAGAATGATGTTCTCCAATTCCTTCCATTTACCTGTGAATGATAACATTTCGTTCTTCTTCATGGCTGCATAAAATTCCATTGTGTATAGATACCACATTTTCTTAATCCACTTGTCAATAGTGGGGCATCTGGGTTGTTCCCATAACTTGGCTATTGTGAATAGTGCCGCAATAAACATGGGTGTGCAGGTGCCTCTGAAGTAACCTGCATTAAGACCCCTTTGTGCTCAAACTATAACCCCATAAAGCTACACCACAGCAGTTTTATTCCTGAATGACTCTTCCTCACCCCTCTGGGCAGAACCCAGGTAATGAAGACCAGAAGCTACTGAGAGCAGTACTCTCAGTAGTACCTTCCTGACTCTGGGAACATGCATTAAAATTCTTGATGACAAGCTGGGCATGGTGGCACACATGTTATCCCAGCTTCTTAGGAGGCTGAAGCAGGAAGATGGAGAGTTTAATGCCAGCCTGACAAATTAGCTAAAGCAGAGAGGTGCTACAGATGTAGCTAAGTGGTACTTACCTAGCATGTATGAAGCCCTGGGTCCCATCTTCAGTACAGCAAAATAAATAAGTAAACAAATAATGGAGGAGAACAACAGTGTTTTTATAACAGCTACATTTAAAGATGTTGCATCAAGTGGGCTTGGGGTGTGGTAGGGTACTTGCCTACCATGTTAAAGTCGTGAGTTCAAGCCCCAGAATAAACAAAAAAGCCATAAAACAAAATGTACTCAATATCCAACATAGCTTCAGTACTTGGCACTACTGGTAATATCCTGCCAGCATTCTTGAAATAAATGGGACCTGGTAGAAAAATTATATGTAAATTACTTCAGAATTTACTGTGATATATACTGCTTATGAACATGCTGAAAAAGATTCAATATACTCAATGGGGTCCCATGTTTTCTTAATGGTTCTTAAGGTTTAACTGAGCCATAGAAATGGCCTGGCTCTTAATTAACTAGGTCCATCTTGGTTCACATCTCCAGAGATTTTGAACCATAAGGTCTGAGGTAGAACTAAGAAATATATTTTATACCTAGCACTCCTGCTCTTTCAGGAGTATAATTCTGGCACAAGTAGCTTACAAAGTACCCTTCCAAAGTAACCAGGGTGCAAGTTGGCAGCTTGGCCTGATACTATGACACCTTGGTGGGCAACCAGCAAGTTGGCAGGTTGTAAGCACTGTGTACAAGACAGCTCTTCTGACACTCTTTCAATCACTTCAGGCCTTACCTATCAGCAGTATCTTTGACCTTGAGATGAGGGGCCTGTTCTCCATGAATGATAACCAACTTAAAGAGGTTGCAGTCCACTGAGACTTCATCTGATGCTTGTGCCTCCCTTTCTCACCTCCTGCCTTATGGCTTTGGTATTGACACAGTGTTATAAGACACTGTGAGACCCACTGGTACACAGAAGTACTGAAAGAATTAATGTCCCATGATGCCAAATGTTGATCAAAGAAAATTAAAACAGCTGACAAATTCTTCATCATTCACCTCTTTGGCTTCTTGAAAGAATGGTTCTATCGAGACCAAGTGACAATCATACTTGACCCTCAAGTGGCTCTTTTTTTTCCCTATCTCTCTCCCCTTGTCCCTCCTTGTGCAGTAAGGTATTGCACTCCTTGATAATCTTACAGCCTTTGCCCCAGGCTCTGCTTTCTGGGAAACCCAATTTGAAATACATAAGTAAGCTATTTTACTGCAATGCTAAAACAAAGTTGAATGCATGAGTTTCTCTGAGCTGAGCCATTTCTCTCTCCTCCCTGCACAGTGCTGAACTACAAGCAAAACATTTCCATGAGAAACACAGGAGATACCAAGAAAGCAAACCCACCTATACCTGCAGGTAGGCTTGCTGATGAGCAGATGATCCTTTGCACTGCTTGCTAGCCAGAGAAGCCTAGAAAGTCTATATAAGTTGTCATTTCACCAATCCCTGAGTCTAGACTATCCAGCTTTATAGTCAAGCATGGCTCCCTGGATTACACCCAACCCAAATGCATTAAAAGATTTATCTGTTCAGTCTGAATATAATTTGGTTTTGAGGTTCAAAATGTATTGTTCCAAGAAAGATTAGTTTTATTTTTCAGCTGGATTCTTTTTATGACCTAGACTGGAACATTACTCCCACCTCATTCTGTTAGTAAAAAGGAACTCTCCAAGTACAGCTCATGTTCACATTCTAATGAGGAGAAATCAGACTTTACCTCCTACAGAGAGAAAGAGCAAAGGACAGAGAATCCCCACCTGGCTTCACCCTGGAAATGCTCACTACCATGTTCACATGTCAGAAGCCATAGTTAACTTCTACTTCTTAAGCACTACTCACGACCATCACTTCCTAGTGTGAAGCTGTATGTGCAGTGATCCTCGGATATTTGCTGAATACATGAGCTAAAAGAGACGTATGCTATCTTTCTAGTCCCCAGCTCTTCAGTTATTTTAACCACCACTAATACCAGGTGTTTACGCTATGAAAAGTCTTGACTGACATAATAGTTGGAAAATTGATGTACTGAGCTAAAAGTCTCAAGAAAAAGGCTTTTCCAATTCATTTACTTACAAAGATGATGTAGGAATTTTGTCTATGATAAGATTTTTTCCCCACTAGAGGTAGCAGATCTCAAAATTTTTCATCCCTCAGTCAAAAATTTGACCCAGAAGGCTTTGAGCCACTTCAAGAAGCAATTTGTCACCGTTTCCATTATTGAAGGTAAAAGGCATTTGCACCAGTCTTAACTAACACAGATGAGCAGTAATTTAATAAGCTCTAATGTCTCATTACTCTTTTGCAACTTGCAACTCTGTAACTTTTATGTTATGAGACCTGCTTTGCTTCAAGCAAAAAAAAAAATCAGCGATCCAGTTAAAATCCACAGTGAAGTATGCATCCAGCATAAGTACCAAATGTCTGTGCTATAAATATATAGTGCCTAAGGTCAAAAACAAACGTCAAAGTCAATATTTCTAACTATAGTTTTATCAAAAAGAGAAACTTTGACCAATTTTCTTCCATTCATTCCATTTCCCCAGAATCAACCAAACTTCTGTTTTAAAAGTCAATACTTCCTCATAAAGAAAAGAATCTGTAGCATAATTCATCCAACTTGAGCCATCTAGTTGTATCAATATTCAAACTGGCTTTCAAATCACAATAAGCATTTTAATACTTATGGCAATGATTAAGAAATATATTTCCAGCACTGGTGTCTCATGCCTACATTCCTGGCAACTTGAGCAGTTGAGATCAGGATTATGGTGGTTCGAGGCCAGCCCAGGGAAAAGTGTTCACAAGACTCCATCTCCAAAATAATCAGAGCAAAATGGGCTGGAGGTGTGGTTCAAGAGGTAGAGTGCCTGCTTTGCCAGCATGAAGCCTTGAGTTGAAATCCCAGTCCCACAAAAAAAAGAACATTAATCAGCTTCTTTGAAAAGCCTCTCATTTCCACTATCATAAACCCATCCTTTCCACCTTAAATACACCACTTTAATTACATAAGAAGGGACTGTGACAATCCATTTCTAAACTAAAACCTCCGAGGACACAATTGCCAGTGCAGTAACACTCATTGTGCTAACAAGACGCTAAGACACAAAAATAGAGAAAAGAAGTCTGGTAACTAAGAAGCAAAGCAAAATGCATCTAATCTGTTTGCCCTTATAACCCACAGTTCTGTGATATAAGAGATGAACTCAATTTTTATTAGCATTTAAAATGGGTAGATGACACAATACTGTATTCACTTGCAGAATATAAGATGCACCATTATATAAGGCCCCAAATATTTCTCTATTAACAAATGTGTAACCTGGCTCTTCCAAGCCACACTTTATACATGAGCCACTATAGCACAAATAGAATGTACATGTGCTCCAGCCCAGAGCCTCAGATAGGTGGGGATAGAATTCCAAGGCCTAGAAAATGGATCAAGAGTAGAGCACCAGGTGAGACCTGATGAGAAAGTGGCTTAACAGCAGAAGTTCCCAAGGATGAGAAGGACCAGTTATCTGGACTGGAATAGATCTCCATAATTGGAGAGGACAGGACATGGGGATCAGGACACATCGGTGGAACCAGATAAGTTCAGGCTGGGAATCAATCTCTGTGTGCATAGACTTTTTCCTCCACAGTCTTGGAGAAGCTATACTTCATGCTAGCACATCTAGAGACACCCCTCTTGATGTTTCTAGTCTTTCTCACAGGCTTCATCCCTCTTCCACTATAAAAGTTTCTGAGGCAAAATTGCCATCCTCAGAAGTCTTCAGGAATGAGAAAAGCACCCATCAGTCAAAGAGAAGTAGAGGTAACAAGATGAATTCACAGAGCCATCCAGGTTTCTGCTTTCTAATAACCTTCAAATGGAATTACCACCATATCTACCCACCAAACCTGTGTATCTGCTTTGTAACCCAAAAGCCTTCCTAACTGCAATAGAGTTGTAGTATCAACTTCACCCAAGTAAAAAGGAAAGTAACAAAAGGGCATTAGAAAAAAGGGGGAATACAAAGAATTAGAATTCATGAACTCCAAAAAAAGTGTTGAAGATTCAGAGATTCCTAGAATGTCAGTGTGAGATTGTGACAGAATTCACTCATTGTGTGGTCACCAGTCATATGCAAGGAACTGTTTAGGATGAGAAGATGAGGATGAATTCACTTATGATCTCAAGGACCATCAATCATTATGACACAGCATGTTACTGCAATAATACTGCAATAGCTGAAATAACATTTGTCTCCCTGAAATCAGGGAGACTTTCAATCCCAAAAGCCGTAAGTGTTAAATTGGTGAAGATTTAATCCAACTATTGTGTTTAAAGGTTGGACCTTGGGAATTGAGTACATTAGATCATTGTGGTAGTTTCCCATGACTGAATCCTGGTGGCTTTAAAAGAAAAGGAGAGGTACCACACAATGATAGAGATACACAGAGCCACACACACTGCCTGCATCTTCAAATGTTATTTGAGTTAACTGAATTGCAGAAGGATTATAGAAAATGGGGTATTAGACAATACCTAGCTTTTCTTAACCTATTCCTCTTAATTTCATTATCTGAAGCTTTATATAAAATATTTACCATGATAATAAAAAGTTAATGCAAGTTTGAATTGTGAGGAATATTGACCATTCCAGATGATACAAATGCATTGGTTTCTTTCTCTGTTTTTCCAATTCTCTGAATACTGTATTCATTGAGTGAGCTGTTGAATCTAGATTAAATGTTTACCACAATATGATAACTTAAGTGTACTTTGTACCTCCTTGATGAAAGACTCTTAGTTTGGGCTCTGTATCTGAGGCACTGGTGCCTGGGTAAGCTTTAGAAACTGTGGAAATCTTTGCAGGTTTTTTAAGATATTGAGGCATCTCCCCACCCAGGTCTAGCATAAACCTAACAGAGGGGTGGGTGACAGGTAGAGGGAGTACAGCAAGCCTGAGTGGGACAGACTCTGACTTATACTACCCAGGATGTAAAGGTAAGAAAGAGGCCAAGACTCCACTCCAGTGCTCAACCTGAGACATATGAGCTTGGTATCACCCAGCGGCCCCTACAGCCAGGTAAGTGTTCAGATTCCAGACCTAGAGTTCTCTGTTGCCTTTTGTGGCCCAGCCAGGTCTTGGTAACAGCCACAGCTGCCTTGGCACCATGGAGGGAGCCAAGGCTGCCACTCTGTGAATTCATGCAGAACTTTATAACACAAAGCCATATGTTAATGGCAATAAAATGGGGAAGATTTAATCTGAGTATAGTGTTTACAGTGAGGCATTTAGGTAGAGAGTAGGTCATTAGGGAAGTCCCCCATTTACAGAATCCTGGTTTCTTCATAATAAAAGAGAGACCACACAGTGACAGAGACAAACAGAGCCAAGTGCACTGCCTGCCTCCTACAATGTGATGTTCTCTGCCGAGAAAAGACTCTCACCAGAGCCCAGCCAGTGGAGTCCCAATCTTGACTTTGAGAATCATTAGCCAAAATAGATATAACTCATTTGTAAAGTTATCCTGCCTTACATTACATTGTACATTACAGTACTTTAAGCTAACTATCACAGTTACTTAATATAACACTGAGCAAACGTTGGAGGTCCTTAGAGGGGAGGATAAATAACTGTTGAATGGGTTTCATAGAGGTAGTCACTGACATAGCTCTCAATGATGGAACAGAAATTCCGAAGAGGCCTCTTCTGGGCAGTGCCTTCGTACCCTCGATTTCTCATTAAATTTCAATTAAATGTAGCTAAACCTCTTTTTAGACCTAATTTTTAGCATTATACCACAGAAGCAAAAGTGTTTACATGAAATAACAATCATGACCTTAAAAACACCATAAACAAGTGACATCTAAAATGTCTACATAGGTTGTATGTTATGTACAGGCTGTATTTGAAATGTAAAAAACATTTCATAACCCCACAATAATCTCACTGGCTACAAAAGTGCTTTCTAATTTGAAAAGATTCATATGCACAACCTGTCCTTCATTTTGGTTGAAACCAATGCTGTTTTATGAGAAATATATTGGTTTTTCATATTTAATGACTGGCCAAAATTCTTGGTTGTAACTTTTTGAAACTAGAATTACTTTTTTGTGTGCTTCCCCCCCTATCTATAGCATACCACACATACAGGAAGTGCTGAATGTTATCGTAGTTAACAGAATTGTAGGATTACTCAAAGATGAATACATAAACTATTTCTCTTAATTTCATCACGCAAAGCTTTATATGAAATATTTACTGTAATAATTTAAAAATTAATACAAGTTTGAATTGTGAGGATTGACCATTCCATATGCTACCAAAGCACAGATTTCTTTCTCTTTTTGCCATTCTCTGAATACTGTACTCACAGAGTGAAGTGCTGAACCTGTATTGAATATTTACCAAAACATAGCTCCCTTAAGGATTTTCTTACTTCTTGATGAAAGAGCCTTAGTTTGGGCTCAATCTATAGGGGGCATGTGAAAACTTTATGAAGTGTGAGAAATCTTTGCAGTTTCATACAAGTATTGGGGCCTCTCCCCACCCAGGTCTGCTGAAACCTAACAGAGAGGTGGATGACATGAAGAGGGAGTATCACAAGTGTTTGGGGTAGACTCTCACCTGCGGTATACAGTATGTAAAGATAAGAAAGGGGCCCAGTACAGCGGAGGCTCTGTACTCAAGTCTGAGACCTGTGGGCTTGGTATCACCCATCTCCCCCCGCAGCCAGCTACACAGTGGTCTGTCCCTGTCACCAGGTGAATGCTTGTGTTCCAGACCTATAGTTGCCTTTGTGGCCCTGCCAGGCCTTGGCAACAACCACAGCTGCCTTAGCACTATGGAGGGAGCCAAGGCTGCCACGCAGTGGTACTTAAGGCTGATTCTCAGTGAATCCTGCAAACTTGTGGCAGCAGACACTCAGGAGCTGAGACCAGGCCCAAATTCCTATGTGTTCATTTGGGCACTGGTGACATGTGTGGCTGTCATTGGAAGACTGGCTCTTCTGTTCTTTCTGTGGCTTCGTGTCATAAGAGGAAAAAGCTTGCTGTAAAGTTTTGTGAGCTGATTCAAGAAAAATGTAAACTGCTTGGAAACTAAGCCTCACTCAAAAAGAGCTTGAAGGCCTAGATTCACATTTGAAAGATGCCAGCTGTGAAAAGGACTCAGAAAAATTGGATATCTTGAAGGCAACTTGTTAAAAGCTGGAGAAATCCAAATAAAAACATGAGGATGAAATACACTTTCTACAAAAAGAAAAATCTGAACATTATGACCAACAGGAATTGAGGGCAGAGATACCAAAAATAGAACAATTTCTAAAGCATGCAGTTAAATCCCTTGTATTACAAGTAGATGACAACAGAGAAACCCACCTAACAGTTCAAAACAGTGAAGGACAACTGAAGAGCTCAATGATAGATGCTTTGAATGAAAACCCCAAACTTCAGGCAAGCCAGAAACAGCTTTTACAAAAAGCTAAAATATGAAAGAAAAAACAATATTAACTTAAAAAACATAAAGCAATCACTGAAAACCACATAACACATGCAAAAGAAGTTCTCTATGATAAAGAAGGTCACATGTGGACTCTGACTGCAGGCTTGGTAAAGATGAGAGACTGGGCTGCTGTGTCTGGAGAAGACTTAACAGATGATGGTGACTTGGAATTAGAAATGAAGAGTGGATCAAAAAATGAGGCTCACCTAGAAAATCAGCCAAAGGAGCTTTGAAGAAACTAATGCATGGTGATGCTAAATGTTGACTTATAAACCTTAGGATAGAGAAACCAGATTCACACTCAGTTGTGTGAAGTGGATAAAATCAAGGAAGACCTCACAGAGCAGATTAAAATCCTCCAGGATGAACAAGCCTCTTTACAGTCAACAAATACATAACTTGAAAGTACGAATCAGAATCTTCAGCAGACAGGTAAAATAATTACTGAACTGTATCTACAAAATGGTAGCAAGCTAAACAGGAACTTTGTAGTACAAGAAAATTGCCGGCTAGAGATAGAGAAGCTTTCTAAAATGGTGGAGAAGATCAGCATTGCAGCTGAAGAGCTGAAGCCCTACAAAAAGCCAAAGATCTTGAAGAAAAATTAAATGACATTCTTTATTATCAAAAGCAGATGACTGAGTATGAAAGAAAGAGTAGCTTTCTTTGATGTTAGCTGAAACGTCTGAAAAACACCTCCATAATTCAAAGGAACAAAATGAGTAGAGACAACAATGAACTGAAATGGTATTAAAATTGAACTTTTAGACAAATATCCTCATGCACCTAATGTTCCATAAACAGTATGTGGCAGAGAGCCTTTCCCACATGGTCCCTCACAACTGGATCATCCTTCATCTGCAGAGAAGACTATCTCCAATTTTCTTGGAGGGTCCACTAAAACCCTCACCTCTGCTTCTGCAAGGAGGAGTGTCTTCTGAAATAGAATCCAGTAGAAATGATACCAAAGATGATCTTGGTAATTCAAATGTGCCTGACTCCTCTCTGCCTACTGAAATCCATCCAGTGGGTCCTGGCTTTGTTCTTCCTCGTTGTCCAATGGAGTGAAGGATTCAACAGAGAAGGGGGCGTCCTTTCCTTCCACCTCCTACAGAAAACATTATGCATGGAGCCTCTCAAGGTTATTTTCCACCAAGGGATTTCCCTGGCACACCAGGCCCACCATTCCTGGTGAGAAGCATATATTCTCCAAGCAGTGTTTCTTCACTTACTTCTCCCAAAAGTGTATTTTTTCCCTCCACCTCTACATTCTGTAAATAGAGTGAATTCTCTTCAGAGTTGGTCCCACCTTCAAATGAACCTGTTGTTGAACCTCCTGAAGTCCAATACAAAACCTCACTTTTAAACTCTTTTCAAAGTTAAAGATCTTTTCTAGCCAGAGATCTAGACAAACAATTGGTATGTTAGAAGGAAGACTATTTCCACTGAGAAAAAAGACCATGTTACTGGTTGGCAACTCAGAGTGACAAAATAAACAGAAAAATTTTAGGAAGCTAAATGCTTACAAGATAGAAAAATTAATTGAGATAGAACTGACATTTGAACAGTTAGAAAAGTATCCTTATGTTGACTCATCTCTCATTTGCAGTTTATATAACTGGTTACTTAAGTGACTATAGTTTCCCTTATGGGATAATTCTAAAGAGTTTTTTAAATAGATGATTTAAATATGAACCTTATTTATTTAGATAGGATGTGTATTTCCATTTTATATTATTATAGATAACATAACTAACTTCATTATCTAATGCATTATTGCATAAACAATAACAGAAATTTTATGTATATAATCTTACAGGAAGAGTATTTTAGACTCCAGAACCTCTAACATTATACCAAGAAATGTATTTACTGTGCTTGCAAACAATTGTGAAAGTAACTTTTGGTTCATGAAATAAATTTTAATTGATTTTAAACTTTTGCTGGCATTGAATATACAACCAGTTCCTTTTCCAAAAATAAATGCCAAAAAAAAGAAAAGAAAAAAATGGGAGGTGGCCACCAAGTTAGATATGCTTTCTTGAAAGTGATCTGATTTAAAATAGGAACAATCCCTAGTGTCTCAAATATTACGTGTCAGGAGCACACATAAGGGATGAAAATGACAGTCTGTCTTCTCCCTTAGCATCTCCAGGAGGTAGTGTTTTAGGTCATTTGCCATTCAAACCATGAAAGGCTACATTTGTATTTATGTTGGTGTAAATGAAAGGGTAACCTCTTATCTTTCTGTAAGCCATAAGACATGGATTATATTAATTAGAATCTTAAATGTGATTAAATGTATTAACTATATTAGTTTAGAATCTTTAATGTGATTAATATTTAACATCAGTAATATTGTTTCATGAAAACCACTTCAGAGTAATTACTCCCATTTGTTGGGTCTAACATGAGTCTGCCTCCTTACTAACCTCTGGGAAATGCCTGCCTCCTACATCACATCCACCTGCATTCCTCCCATGCAGTTTTAGTTATAACTCAAGAGGCATTTATGTCAGACACATACTGGGAACGCTGGGGTAAATAAAGATCAGTACCTTGAAAACCCCCCTCAGTCCAGCAGGCGAGTTTGGGTATGGACTCTCATGACTGCCCTATAAGCAAGAATCAAATGTGTCAGGAAGGAGAGAGTAACAAGTGAGAAAGAAAAGTAACTGGTTAGGACCACAGAGGTTGCATGGAGAGGACAGGTGAGGGCAGGTAGGATTTTGACAGAACACTGAATGCATGACACAAATGGGGAGTGGGAGTATGTTAGCTTTTCACCCTGTGACAAATGCTTGAAATAAATCAACTTAAAGAGCATAAAGGCATATTTTGGCTCAGGTTTCTGATGTTTCAATCCATGGTCACTTGGCCCCAAAGCTTTGGACCTGAGGAACTAGTACACTATGGTCGGAGTACAGGGAGGAGAAACTGTCTTCACCTCCAAGGGGCCAAGCAGCAAAGGAAGAAAGGGTCTGGAATTCCAGTATCTCCTTCATGGTATGTATCAACTGATCCAACTTCCTTCCAATAGGCCCTACCTAGTAACAGTTTTACCACCTCCCAAAGCTCTACAGGCTGGTGACCAAACTTCAATATATGGCTTATCCAAAAACATAACAGGGAGCATTCTGAAAACTCGATCCAATGGCAGAAATGAGTTGGGTTCAATTTTGGTGAGCACTGTGGAAATGTGATGGGCAGGGTGAAAAGAAAGCTAAAAAGCAAACACAGGGTCAGAGGCTAACTGGCCTTAAATAATAAGCATTTTGAAGTTTATGCTTGATAATAGTTAAGACTTTTTACTATTTTTATTAGCATATATTAATAGTACAACTCAGTTTCATTGTGATGATGCCATAGATGCTTACTGTGTACTTTGAGCAAGTTCACCCCCTCACTATATTTCCTCACTTTTTTAAACAGTGTTCCAAAAAGTATTCTTTATGCTGTCTTCATAGGAAATTTTCATGTGAAAGATAAGATTCCTATACTAGAAGGAAAAGCAACATCCTTATCCTCAAGGACAAGAAGTCAGGCTCAAAGAATTCTATACTGACCTTGATAAAATGGCTCTTCTCTTTCAAGTTTCTGCTAGCCAACTTACTATTCTTTTTCTAAGCACACAAATACCTGAGACTGTTTCTTTGGGTCATAATTTCTTTATGAGGGCACCCATGCCATGAAAAATTTGTATCACATAAGTATGTATATTTTTCTACTATTAAACTGTCTTTTATATCAACTTAATTTTTAGACCAGGCTAGGATACCAGGAGAAGGGATAAATGTTTGTTGCCCCTTTAACACTCAATGAAGAATGGTAGTGTGAGCATAGAATTTTATTCCTATTCAAATCTCTGGTGAAAGACAAAATCAATTTTGAAGCAGAAATATGGTTAACACTACTCATGTATCAAATGCTTTACATATTCTACCTTCTTTAACCATCACAGCTTCCCACATTGAACAAGTAGAGCAAAAGGATTAGGTAACACCCCAAATCATATTCAATGAGTCACAGTTCTTTGGTTTCAAGAAATGGAAATGATACTTGTTTAACGGGAACAGGAAACATGCAGAATAATTTAAGAACAAAAGAGAATATTTGAGAACCAGATTCAGAAATGTCAGTTATTATCCAAGGCAGTGACTGCTCAGATGAATCACATTAGTTGTTTTTAGTTCCCTAAGACACAAACTCTAGGCAGGACTCATTCTCAGACATGCTTAGCTAAGGAAAACCCCAACACCCTAACTAATACTCATTCCAGGGTGTTTCCTTGGAGCAGTGGAACCAGAATGTGTCTCTAGAGAAATGAACCACTCAGCTCTCCTGCTCCAAGGACATGGTGGGCTGGCAGACAGACTCACCCACCATCTCTCTCTCTCTAAGGTCACACATCCCACAGCTTCACCCTGTTGGTGACTAAGCACAGTATGGACACTCAGTAAGAACCAATACAGGGCATTCCCAGTGCCTCAAGACAAGATACTCTACTAGGCATCTCTGGCTTGAAGGTTTCCCTAACAACCCTGGCCAAGCCTTTCTTTAACCACTATAGTTTAAGACTCCCACTCAACCCTCCTGTCCTATGTCCAAGCAGATCTTCATGGGATCTGAAGATCCCACAAAATGTCTCTGTCTTAGTGTCTCCTTCTCAACAGACCAGGCCCAACATGGAGGTGAATCCAAGAGTTGAACTCCTTTCTATACTGTTTCAACTCCACATTCCTCCCAGAACCCTCTTTGGATCCATAAGACTAGAAAAAGGTGATTACCCTGGTAATTACTAAGACCCCACAGTTTCTAGGTGTCAAATAAGAGATGGACTTATTCATAGCACTAAAAAAATCAGGAAAATGAAAACCCTTATAAATCAATTAAGGGGTAATTATTATTTCCCAAGGAATTTGACTCTTTTGAGAATTGCTTTTGAGTGCTGAGTTGCACACCATGTATGAAATGTAGAAGGACTTGCCTCTACAGTCCTGGATGCCTGCCCCCTGGTCATTGAATTCCTGTTGGCAACAGCAGGAGGCAGCAAAGAGTCCTGAACATTTCCTCACAAGCTCTCCTTGAACTGCACACAGATACAAGAATAAAGTCTGATCAACAAGAAAGAAGCAAAATCACAGGCATTAGACAGCTTCAGCTCTTCTGCCACCCTATCAAGTTAGAGGTAAAATAATCTCTTTTAGACAAAAGTATCTCCTATAGTTCAACCAAACTCCAGTGTGAACCTGGCACAAAGAAATTAGGGACACATCAGCCAGAAAAGCCCACAACCTTGTCATTAATTCAGCAGTATTTGAGACACCCCAGAATGAGAAAACTCTTTTGGTAGTCCACATGTGCTACAAGTAAGATGCTTTACTAGTGTTTTCTGCCAAACTCAACCAATAAAAAGAAATTTTCATATTCCTGGGGAGATATGCCTTAAGGAAAACTGAAGGTATTCATAAAAGAATGAAATAAGAATCTGGAGGTATTACTGAGAAAGTTTCATTGAAATCAAGAATCTCTCCGTCCTTTATTTAGCACCTATTTATTGAGTACTTCCTAAGAGCATAGTTACATATACTTAAGAGTCCTGTCTTCGACGAATTTATAATTCAAATATTCCTGGTGAATGGAACTCTCCTTTGTGCCAGACAAGACAAGCATACATGAAAATTTTAACAGCAATATGAGAATGGTCTCTTATTCCAGGATATACATATTTAGATATAATACATATAGATCAGTGTGTAATCCTCAGAGTGTGATCATAGGAACAGGTGCAGCAGCTTTACTTGGAAACTTGTGAGAAATGCAAAGTCATCAGCTCCATTCACGCCCTTCGGAATCCATTAGACATGAGACTCAGAAATCTGTATGCTCACAAGCTCACTGGGTGCTCCTGATGCACATTACAGTGTGACGACCACTGACAGAGATAGTAAGGATTTTGAGCCTTCAAGAAAGCAAGGTCCTGCAGCAGAGTAGTCAGAGAAGACATTTCAATTTAGACCTCCGGAAAAGGTAAGCATGAAAGGGACAGAGGACAGGAACTTACAGGCTAAGAGACCAAAGAGCAGGGGCATATTCAAGAGAATGTGCGTGTTCTAATGAATACTCTGCCACTGTTTTCCCCCAGTGTCCTGAAGGTGTTGTCTTAATGATTAGGGCAAACCACAGCTATTTCATTCTGAGTGAATTTGAGAAACTTTAGACATAATCTTATCAATGGATAATTCAGCCTATTCCTGGGCTCTGATACTTGATGCAATTTCATCTCGCAGTTGCAACAGTTCTAGCAGTCCTTGGGGTCTTAAAACGATGACATGATTTGTTCTTAGCTGCACTCCTGAAACTCTACCCAGCCCTCTTCAGAACATTGCTATCCCAGTTATCTTACAACTCCTTTCAGTACCTCTCACTTTGCCCACTACAAGCAGAAGTAGATTTTGAAAGGAAATATTCACAAAGTATTAAAAAAAGAGATCTTGAATTTTAATCCATTACCCTATATAGAGTTGCACATTTCAAAAAATCATTTAAAACTTGGATAGCAGCTTGTCACACAGTTGCAGCTGCACCTCAATAGCCAATCACAGTAATGCACTCGGTGGGAATTTCTAGCAGTTTTGCAAATAGTTCTAAAGCTCACCAGCTTGCTTCCCAAATGCCTATTTTTACAGAAAAGTTTGCATTTCATATGCCAATGCCCTTCCCTCCTACATAACCATATTTCTTTCTAGCATTCCTCTGGGTCCCATTGTTAAAATTATACATGAGAGAAAGAAGTTTTCCATTCCAAGCCACTGAATAAAGTCGTACAAAGACCTCTCCCTCTAAGATGGGCCTATTACTGCCCAGTATCTTATCTTTGATTTATTCAACACACTTTTATGATGCTCTTTCATTGGGACAGGCCACTCACTGTGGGCACTGAGCATGCTGCATGTTCCTGCTGACTGTGCCAGTCTGCAAGGTAGTTGAGTCCCTGGAAATGAGGTAGATTAAGGCAGCCAGGGTGTAACTACCTGACCCCTGGGGCTGGTTTCTTGCCCTAATGTTTGATGCCTGCCCCAAAGGTTTGGGCCTTTGGTCTTAGATTCCTCAGTTGTGATGTAATCCATGGTATAAGAACCCATTTGGGTCCATCATGCCTATGAAGGACTGGGGGATGGCAGAACTCCCACTTTGCCAGTTCTAATGCTATTTGCCCACCTATGAACAGCACCACTCTGATTCCTGATGTCTTGTTATTTAGTTTGGCACCTGGACAGTGGCAGTAGGTTTGCACTTTGCCATCCTTCATAATGCTCAAGTGCTTCCTGATGCCTACAATGTGCCAGGACCTATGAGACACTGTTGCTCTGCATCCCAGCACAGAGGGATGTCAGTCCTTTAGGGAGCACTATAGGGAGAACTATTGATGCTTAAATGGGACTTCAACTGATTAACATTTTCTGAATCTTTAAGAAGAGACTTATGCCCCCATTAATAGGTACCTTTGATTTCTCATCAGAGAATTCATGACCAACTATACTATTGATCTGCTTGAAGAAGCTTATCAAAACACATTTTCTCCATAAGGCACATCCCAGTCTTTCTGCATGGAAGAACATCAGACAGTGCTTCAGCACTAACCTCAAGGGCCATTTTATTATTTTTATTGTTGTGCTTGGTGGGGGATATTGTGGCATTTATGGAAGTTTTTACACTGTATCAAATATATCATTCTTGAATTTACCCCCTCCATCACTCTCCTTTATCCCTCCCCTCATGACGTTGATTCCTGGAGTAGTGTCAACAGGTATCATTTTTGCATTTACATACAGGTATACACAGTTATTGACCATTCACCCTCCTACTGCCTTTCCCCACCACCTTCCCCTCCACTGGTACCAATACCCTCAATGGGTAGGACCTGTTCTACAATTTTGTAAAAGAAAAAAAGAAATATAACATTTTTGCTTGTTTGAGATAAAGATAGCTACACAGGGAGTTGCCTGTGGCACTTCCTTGTATATATGTATTATATCCCCAGTTAGTTCATCTCCTCTCTTTTCCTTCATTCTATATTAATCCTTTTCTTACAGTGGTTTCAGCCAGCTTTAAAAAAATCTATGTTCATTCTTGTATAGAGAGTATATCTATCATATTCATCTCCTTAGTTTCCTTCTTTTTACCCTACCCCTCTCATATGTGACTTCCCTTTAACGTGACCTGTTTTTCATAATATTGCTGTATTTGCATTAGGTCTGTATTCCACATATGAGAGGACACGTGGCTTTTGGCCTCCTGAACCTGGCTAACTTCACTTAAGATGATGTTCTTCACCTCCATCCATTTACCTGCGAATGACAAAATTTCTTCTTTGTAGGTGAATAAAGTTCCATTGTGCATAAATGCCACATTTTCTTAATCCATTCATCAGTAGTGGCACATCTTGGCAGTTTCCATAACTTAGCAATTGTGAATAATGCTGCAATAAACATGGGTGTGCAGATGCCTTTGTTGTAAGGTGACTCACATAGCCCTAGAAGTGGTATTGCTGTATCATATGGCAGTTCTATTTTTAGTTTTTTGAGGAGCCTCCATACTGTTTTCCATGTGGTTGAACTAACTTACACTCCCACCAGCAGTGATGAGGGTTCCTTTTCTCCCACATCCTTGCCACCATTTGTTATTGTTTCTGTTCTTGATGGTAGCTATTCTAACAGGAGTGAGGTGGAATCTCAACATGGTTTTGATTTGCATTTCCTGTATGGTGAAATGAATGCTCAAGGATGGTGAGAATTTTTTCATGTGTTTTCTAGCCATTTGGACTTCTTCCTTTGAAAAAGCTCTGTTCAGTTCATTTGCCCATTTCTTCAGTGGGTCATTGAGTTTTAGGGAGTTTAGTTTTTTGAGCTCCCTGTATATTCTGGTTATCAGTCCCTTGTCTAATGTATAGCTGACAAAGATTTTCCCCTATTCTGTGGGCAGTCTCTTCAATTTAGAAAACATTTCTTTTGCTGTGCAGAAGCTTTTTAATTTCATGTAGTGCCATTTGTCAATCCTTTCTGTTAGTTGCTGAGCCATTTGAGTTCTACTGAGGAAGTCACCACCTATGCCTATTGCTTCTAGTGTATTCCCTGCTTTTTCCTATACTAGCTTCAAAGTTCCAGGTCTGATATTAAGGTCCTTAATCCACATCGAGTTGATATTTGTACAGGGTGACATGAATCTAGTTTCAGTTGTCTGCATGTACATATTTTTCCCAGCAACATTTTTTGAAGAGGCTGTTTTTTCTTCATCATATGTTTTTGGCACCTTTATCAAAAAGTAGGTTGGCATAGCTGCATTGGTTCATACCTGGTTCCAGTCTGTTCCACTGGTTTTCATATCTATTTTTGAGCCAGTACCATGCTGCTTTTATTGCTATGGCTCTGTAGTTATAGTTTGAAGTCAGGTATTGTGATACTTTTTGCTCAGTATTGCTTTGGCTATTCAGTCTTTTGTGCTTCCAAATGAACTTTAGGGTTGATTTTTCAATCTCTGTGATGAATGTCATTGGAATTTTGATGGGAATTGCATTGAACATGTTGACTACTTTTGCAAGTATAGTCATTTTCACTCTTGATTGTACCAATCTACAATCATGGGAGATCTTTCCATCTTTGGTAGTCTTTGATTTCTTTCTTCAATGGTTTGTAGTTTTCCTTGTATCAGGGGCCATCTTAAATAGAAAAATCATGGCCAGGTGTGGCCATTCATTACTGTAATTCCAGATACACAAGAAGCATAGGTAGAAAGATCATGGTCTAATGCCAACCCAGGGCAACAGCAAGGCACTACCTAGAAAATACACATAAAGCAAAAAAATAAACAAAGACAAAAAGCGTTTTGAGCATGGTTCACATGGTAGAGGCCTACCTAACAAGCAAAAGGATCTGAGTTCCAACCCTAGTATAACCAATAAAAAAGAGGAAGAAAAATCATAAAGAATCAAAACAATGCAAAAAGCAAAACAGAGCACAAAAATGGTACTTCTTTATAGTGTGACACCAGACACAAGAAGGCAGTGTATGGCCTTATTCAAAGCAGCTGTGAAAATGCATGTGAAGAGATTCCAGCTTTTGCCATTCTGTGTTGTTCACTTATGACCATGAAAGAACTTTAAGTATAGATTTGGGAGTCACAAATCTTAGCAAGTAGGCAAATTCACATATATGCAATGTATGAGTAATGAGAATGATTGCACATGACTGGGCATGATATCATTTTTATTTTATAACAAAAGCTTAATTTGGTTATTGTGTGCTAGCCAATGCTGAGTGAACCCATGTCTAAGGAAATTCTTGACCCCACAGAGTTCTGCTCTGATTTTTAGGGAGAGAGCAACAACTAGATAGGTGCTTATAATGTAGGTCTAAATTCATGTGTGAGAGCATAGGCCCTTTCACTCATCCAGGAGTTTAAACCACCAGCTGAGGAACTATACCATATGTCCTGTTGTCCTTCTAGAGTGAACTCATACCAATAATCTACTTTTGCCTTAATCAATCCCAACAATTAGGGCATGTTAAACAATGAAGGGTGTCCATTTTGAAAGGAGATGTGTACCACAGGAGAGTTAAGAACACAAAGAACCTGCTTTAGGTAGTCTTGCCATCTCCCAAGGCAGGACAATCAATTGCAACATCCAGCAAAGGAGAGGTTGTTTGATTGAGCCCAGTGATTTAGAACAAAGGACAGAAAGACCATGAAATGTGAAGTGTTCTTCCTGAAACATCTTCAGCAGCAAGAATTGGTTGTACCTAATTCGTATCAATGATGACATTATGATATCAAGCTACATGAGCAAAAGAATACAAGTACACTAGGGGCTATGTTAAGACAGAAGTACTTGGCCAGTCAATTCCATGAAATATTTAGGGGATTAATGGTAAGGGTTGTGACAAGCCATCAAGAAACAGAATTAAATTATCTTTCTCTTCTCCCATTAAGAAAGAATCATAAGGAGGATCCAAGATGGTGACTAAGGTGCAGAAGCAGACAGCATGATATCCATAAAGCAAAAATCTTGCTGTGATGCTGCAGCCACACTTGACAGAAACAAAGCACCAAAAAGAATCAAAACTTCAACACCCTGAACCCCTACCCAACACAAAGCTTCTCCATGCCACATTACACTGAGAAAACAGGAGGGCTTCCGTGTGCCAGATGCCAGCTCCAAACCTACTTGGTAGACATTTGGCAGACCTGTTGGTCTGTCAAATCATCACAAGGTATTTTCCCACAGCCACCCCTCGGATAAATCAGCATAGCCCCTGGCAGACTGACCCAGCACCCTGAAAAAAAAAAAACCTGAATAAACAGGGAACTGAAAACTAACACACACCAGAGGGAGCAGTGTGCTATAAGTGCACCAGAGAAGCAGGGAGGAACAAGGAGCTGATTTCCACATGAACTTTCAGTAAATAAATGGCTGGAAATGCAGAAGGGCTGACAGCAAGAGGGCAGGTGATAAGCCACTGCCTGAAATAGACCAGGTAGTGGTCCACAAAACTCATCTCCTGAACCAGTGAGCAACATCCAAAGTCAAACTACACTGCAAAATTGAGAAACTATAAGCAAACCATCACAACATGCTGACAGCAGGGGACCAGCTGATGGATCACTGACCTTGCCCCAGAGAAAGGGGGCAAGGCAAAGAAACAAGCCACCAGTAAACCAACACACAAAAACCCAACTCCAAAGCAGGACAGCTGGTGGACTACAGAGCTGATCTCCAGAACCTGAGGATAAGCCACACCTTACTGAGGGAGGAGCTGACTAAGCAGCTGCCACTGAAAGAAGAAAAACTGGCAAGACTCTCCAACCACCTGATGAGACTAAGACAGAACTTCTGCTTAAATGCCAACACCAGGACTGGATGCAGAAGGAATAACACCAGAACTACTAATACTGAAATTCTATTGTTCCTGAACTTGGAGTTTGTGTGTTTGTTTGTTCATATCTCCTTGTTGAATTCTTTGGGGATTTTTTTGTTTTGTTTTGTTAGATTTACTATTCTGAGTTAGTTAATACTAGTTAAATTACACCCAGACCAGGGACAGAAAAAGCATACATACACTAAGCTAAAAATCCAACACACCCACAAAACAAAATTTAACCAAGGGAAAGAAAACAGGTGACTGACACCAACAATAGCCTATCAAGAACATAGATGCACAGTACCAAGTGGAGCAATGGGAAGATTAAAAAGGGATGAAAATAATTCTCCCCCAAAATACAGGATTCAGAGGGAAACAAAGAAAACGGATATCCAGTACCAGACTCCAACAAAACAAAGACAAATGATGCCAAGGAACCCAACAAAGCCCAAAAGAACAACTCTCAAAGAAGAAATTCTACAAGTAATCACTGAGAATTTCATGGAGATGTTACTAGACATGGTCAACCAAAACATACAAGAGGCACTCAAGAAATTCCAAGACACCAAAAATAAAGAATATGAGAACACACAGAAACAAATAAATGAACTCAGAGGAGCCCTAAATAAGCCCAAAGTGAAACAGAGAACACTATAAATAGAGAAATAAATGAATTAAAGATGAAAATTGACAATATTAAAGAGGAAGTGATCCATGATATGGAAAACCTCAGAAAAAAGAATGAAACAGAAATACAAAACACAATGGAAGGCCACTCCAACAGACTAGAACAAATGGAAGACAGAATCTCAAAACTTGAAGATAAAATGGAAATTAAACAAAAAACTGAAGAGCTATTAGTCAAACAACTCAAGACCTGAGAAAGAATATGCAAGAACTCACCAACTCCATCAATAGACCAAACCTGAGACTTATGGGCATTGAAGAAGGAGAAGAGGTGCAAACAAAAGGGATTCATAATATATTTACCAAATAATAACAGAAAATTTCCAAAACTAGAGAAAGCTATGCCCATCCAGGTACAGGAAGCCTCCAGGACACAAAACAGACTTGACTAAAATAGAACTACCCCACGACATATTATCATTAAAACAACAAGCACAGAGAATAGAGAAAGAATATTGAAGGCTGGGAGAAAGAAAAAACAAGTAACATACAAAGGTAAACCCATCAAAATCACAGCAGACTTCTCAACAGAAACCCTAAAAGCAAAAAGAGCATGGAGTGAGGTTCCAGGCACTGAATGAAAATAACTTCAACCCTAGGATACTCTACCAGCAAAATATCATTCAAAATAGATGGAGCAATAAAAGTCTTCCATGATAAGCAGAAACTAAAACAATGTATAACCACCAAGCCACCATTACAAAAGATTCTTCAAGGAATTCTGCACAGAGAAAATGAGAGCAAACAAAACTGAGAGGACAGGCAGTACCAAACCACAGGAAAAGAAAAGACAAGGAATCAGAGAGTAACATTGATTCAGCTGCACACAATCAAACCATCAAACAACAAAAACAACTAAATGACAGGAATCACCACATACCTATCAATACTAACACTGAATGTTAATGGACTTAACTCCCCCATCAAAAGACACCACTTGGCAAACTGGATTAAAAAGGAAGATCCAACAATCTGTTGTTTACAGGAGACTAACCTCATTGACAGAAACAAACACTGGCTTAGGTTAAAAGGCTGGAAGAAGATTTACCAAGCCAATGGCAATGGCCTCCGAAAACAGGCAGAAGTAGCAATACTTATCTCAGACAAAGTAGACTTCAAACTTATCAAACTTAATCAAATGAAATAAAGATGGACACTCCATACTAATAAAAGGGGAAATATACCAAAAGGAAATAACAATTGTCAACCTATATGCACCAATTTCACCAAACATACTCTGAACGACCTAAAAGCATATATAGACCCCAACACAGTGGTAGTGAGAGACTTTAATACCCCCGTCACCAATAGTTAGGTCATCCAAACAAAAAATCAATAAAGAACTTTTAGAACTAAATCACACCATAGATCAAATGGACCTAGCTGATGTCTACAGAATATTTCATCCTACTTCTGCACAATATAAATTCTTCTCAGCAGCCCATGGAACCTTTTCCAAAATTGATCATATCTTAGGGCACAAAGCAAGCCTCAGCAGATATAAGAAAATAGAAATAATGCCATGCATTCCATCTGATCACAATGCATTAAAACTAGAACTCAACAACAAAAACAACTAGTAGAAAACATGCAAACAATTGGAAGCTGAACAACACATTGCTCAATGATCAATGGGTCATTGATTAAATAAAAGAAGAAATTAAAAGTTTCATGGAAATTAATGAAAATTAATTAATGAATTAATGAAAATGAAAACACGACCTACCAGAACCTATGGGACATAGCTAATGCAGTCTTAAGAGGAAAATTTATAGCCATGAGTGCTTACATTAAAAGAACAGAAAGATCTCAAATCAATAACCTAATGCTACATCTCAAACTCCTAGAAAAAGAAAACAAGCAAATCCCAAAATGAACAGGAGAGAAATAATAAAAATAAGGGCTGAAATTAATGAAATAGAATCAAAATATATATATAAATAATCAATGGAACAAAAAGCTAGTTCTTTGAAAAAATTAACAAGATTGACAGACCCTGGCAAACCAGACTAAAATGAGAAAAAAGTCCAAATCAGTAAAATCAGAAACGCAAAAGGGAAGATAACAACAACCACTATGGAAATTGAGGAAATCATCAGAGACTACTTTGAGAACCTATATTCAATAAAGTTGAAAACCTTGAAAAAATGAACAAATTTCTAGATATTTATGACCATCCAAAATTGAACCAAGAGGATATCAATCACCTGAATAGACCTATAACACAAAATGAAATTGAAGCAGCAATAAAGAGTCTCCCAAAAAAGAAAAGTCCAGAACCTGATGGATTCTCTGCTGAATTCTATCAGACCTTTAAAGAAGAAACAATACCAACTCTCCTTAAACTTTTCTACAAAATAGAAAGGGAAGGAACACTGCCTAACTCTTTATGAAGCCAGTATTATACTCATCACAAAACCAGACAAAGACACCTCCAAAAAGGAGAACTATAGGCCAATCTCCTTAATGAACATCAATGCAGAAATCCTCAATAAAATAATGGCAAACCAAATCCAACAACATATCAGAAAGCTCATTCACCATAACCAAGTCGGCTTCATCCCAGGGATCCAGGGGTGGTTCAACATACACAAATCTATAAATGTAATACAACACATTAATAGAGGGAAAGACAAAACCACTTAATCATCTCAATAGATGCAGAAAAAGCCTTTGATAAGATCCAACACCACTTCATGATAAAAGCTCTAAGAAAACTAGGAATAGAAGGAAAGTACCTCAACATTGTAAAGACTATATATGACAAACCTATAGCCAACATCATACTTAATGGAGAAAAACTGAAACTATTTCCCCTAAAATCAAGAACGAGACAAGGGAGCCCCCATCCCCACTCCTATTCAACAATCCTGGAATTCCTACCCAGAGGAATTAGGCAAGAAGAAGAAATAAAAGGAATACAAATAGGTAAAGAAACTGTCAAAATATCCCTACTTGCAGATGACATGATCCAATATCTTAAAGAACCAAAAACTCTACCCAAAAACTCCTAGACACCATAAACAGCTACAGCCAGGTGGCAGGATACAAAAATCAACTTACAAAAATCATTAGCTTTTCTATACACCAACAATGAACAAATTGAGATAGAAAATATGGAAACAATTCTATTTACAATACCTCAAGAAAAAAATCAAATACCTAGGAGTAAACTTAACAAAGTATGTGAATGACCTCTATAAGGAGAACTACAAACCCCTGAAGAAAGAGATTGAGGAAGAATACAGAAGGTGAAGAGATCTCCTGTGCTCATGGATTGGTAGAATCAACATAGTAAAAATGGCTATACTACCTCATCACAGAGATTGAAAAATCTACCTTAAAGTTCATGTGGAAACACAAGAGACTGAGTAGCCAAGGAAACACTCAGCAAAAAGAGCAATTCTGGAGGTATCACAATACCCAACTTCAAACTATATTACAAAGCAATAGCAATAAAAACAGCATGGTACTGGCACAAAAACAGACAAGAAGACCTGTGGAACAGAATAGAGGACCCAGATATGAATCCACACAGCTATGCCCATCTTATTTTTGACAAAGTCACCAAAAACATACGATGGAGAAAAGACACCCTCTCCAATGAATGGTGCTGGGAGAAGTGGTTATCTGCCTGCAAAAAACTGAAACTAGATCCATGTTTATCACCTTGTACAGTATCAACTCAAAATGGATCAAGGAACTTATATATGAAGTTAATACAGTAAAAAGCAGGGAATACTCTGGAAGTAATAGGTATAGGCAAGGATTTCCTCAACAGAACCCTAGCAGCTCAGCAACTAAGAGAAAGGATAGACAAATGGGACCTCATAAAATTAAAAAGTTTCTGCAACAACAAAAGAAATGGTCTCTAGACTGAAGAGACCACCCACAGAATGGGAGAAAATATTTGCCAGCTATACATCAGACAAAGGTCTGATAACCAGAATATACAGGGAACTTAAGAAATTAAACTCTCCCAAAATCAATGAGCCAATAAAGAAATGGGCAACTGAACTAAACAGAACTTTCTCAAAAGAAGAAATTCAAATGGCCAAAAAACATCAAAAAATGCTCACCATCTCTAGCCATAAAGGAAATGCAAATCAAAACCACATTAATTTCCGCCTCACCCCTGTTAGAATAGCTGTCATCAAAAACACCAACAACAACAGGTGTTGGCAAGGATGTGGGGGAAAAGGAACCGCCGTACACTGCTGGTGGAAATGCAAGCTAGTGCAACCATTCTGGAAAACAATATGGAGGCTTCTTAAAAATCTAAACACAGATCTCCCATATGATCCAGCAATCCCACTCCTGGGGATGTACCCAAAGGAATGCAACACAGGTTACTCCAGAGGCACCTGCACAACCATGTTTATTGCCACACTATTCACAATAGCCAAGTTATGGAAACAGCCAAGATGTCCCACTACTGATGAATGGATTAAGAAAATGTGGTATTTATACACAATGGAGTTTTATTCATCCATGAAGAAGAATGAAATCTTATCATTCACAAGTAAATGGATGGAACTGAAGAATATCATCCTGAGTGAGATTAGCCAGGTTCAGAAAACCAAAAATCATATGTTCTCCCTCATATGTGAACTTTAGATCTAAGGCAAATGCAGCAATGTTGTTGGACTTGGGTCACATGACAAGGGGAGAGCACATAAGGGAGGAATGGGGATAGGTAGGAAACCCAAAACTTGAAAATATTTGATGTCCCCACTGCAGAGGAGCTAATATAGTAACCTTAAAATGACAGAGGTCAATTTGGGAAGGTGACTGGAAAGTAGTGAAGAGGTCAGTTATAGATGAATCAATTCAGGTTGTATTTTACTTTACATGGAAGCAATGCTAGGAATCTCTCTGTATAGCTATCCTTATCTCAACTAGCAAAAACACTATGTCTTTCTTATTATTGCTTATGTCTTCTCTTCAACAAAATTAGAGAAAAGGGCAGGACGGGTTCTGTGTGGAAAAGAAGGGGTTGAGGGGAGAGGGAGGGTGTGGGGGGCAGGGGGTAGAAATTGCCCAAACCATGTATGGACATACAAATAAATGAATAACAAAAAGAAATAAAAAATCATAATGTCCTGGTGGGTGTCTTCTCATTTGGGAGGCAGCATACGCTACTGGTGTAACCACTGCCCTGGCCTATATTCCAAGTGACATAAAACTGTGTGAACTTTAAGTGGGGCTCAGAGCAGAGAATGCCTTTGCATCGAGAGGTATATAAGTGCAAAGACTTGCCCTAGGATCTGGCAGGGCTAAGGTGATGGGCATTTCCATAGGCAGAAAAGATACCCTATGGAATTTATGGCAACATTCAGTGAGTCACAATGCCTCCCTGGGGGTTCTGAAGCAAGGCCCATGTCATCTGCAGTAGGCACCATATTCCATTTAAAAAATAACTCCTGGCATGCTTCTGGAGCCTGGAAAAAAAGTGGAACACCAGCCATAGAACACCAATGACCATGTTACCAGAAGGACCTATCATAAACTGAGTCTCGTCAGGCTAACAAGTCATAAGTCAGGCACACCTAGCAACAACCCAACTGGATATGAAAATGTCATCAGGGAAATGCAAATCAAAATGGTAATGAGGTGCCACCTTATAGCCACTATAGGATAACAAGTATCAAAACATTGAAAATACCAAGTATTGGCAAGGACATATTGAAATTAAACCTGATATATTGGTGGTGAGTGTATAACATGAATACCCTCTCTGAAAAAGATTATCAGGTTTTTTTTATAAAAATATGCTGGTCTTTCCTTAGTTTCTGAACTTGTTGTTTTAATGATGATATGTCGTGGAGTAGTTCTATTTTGATCTGGTCTATTTGGTGTCCTGGAGGCCTCTTGCATCTGTATGGGAATATCTTTCTCTAGATTTGGGAAATTTTCTGTTATTATTTTGTTGAATATATTACGCATTCCCTTCGCTTGCACCTCTTCTCCTTCTTCGATGCCCATGATTCTCAAGTTTGGTCTTTTGATGGAGTCAGTGAGTTCTTGCATTTTCTTTTCACAGGTCTTGAGTTGTTTAATTAATAGTTCTTCAGTTTTTCCTTTAATTACCATTTCATCTTCACGTTCTGAGATTCTGTCTTCTGTTTGTTCTATTCTGCTGGATTGGCCTTCCGTTTTGTTTTGCAGTTCTGTTTCATTCTTTTTTCTGAGGTTTTCCATATCCTGGCAGTTTTCTTCTTTATTGTTGTCTATTTTTGTCCTGAGTTCATTTATCCATTTATTCATTGTGTTCTCTCTTTCACTTTGGTGTTTATACAGTGCTTCTATGGTTTCCTTTATTTCTTCTTTTGCTTTTTCAAATTCTCTATTTTTATTGTCTTGGAATTTCTTGAGTGTCTCCTGTACATTTTGGTTGACCCTAACCAGTATCATCTCTATAAAATTCTCATTGAGTACTTGTAGTATGTCTTCTTTTAAATTATTCTTGTGGGCTTCATTGGGTCCTTTGGCATAGTTTATCTTCATTTTGTTGGAGTCTGGATCTGAGTTTCTGTTCTCTTCATTCCCCTCTGGTTCCTGTACTAATTTTTTGCTGTGGGGAAACTGGTTTCCCTGTTTTTTCTGTCTTCCCGTCATTGTCCTTGGTGTTGTTACTGTCCCTGTACTGTGTGTAATTAAGTATTTTCTAGCTTGTAATAATAACAATGGTAATATTTAGAATGGAAGAGTGAGCTGAGATGGAAAGCAAGAAGTTAAAGAAAAGGGGAAAACAAATATACAGACAAGAGGGAGAAAGCAGAACAAGGTATCAGACAAGAGAGTTTCAAAGGTATAAACAGGGAGTGTTAGTGTACTAATCGACAGTAAGCTGAACAGACATTAGAGAGACAGAGAGAGGATTGAAAATCAAAGAAAAAAATAAAAAATAAGTAAATGAAAGTAATATCTACATAAAAAAATAACTTCAACCCCAGGATACTCTACCCAGCAAAGCTATCATTCAAAACAGATGGAGCAATAAAAGTCTTCCATGATAAGCAGAAACTAAAACAATATGTGACCACAAAGCCACCATTACAAAAGATTCTGCAAGGGATCCTGCACACAGAAAGTGACACTCAACTTAACCATGAAAAGGCAGGCAGCACCAAACCACAGGATAAGAAAAAGCAAGACAGTAGAGAGTAACATCAAGTTAGGTACACACAATCACACCTTCAAACAACTAAGACAACTAAATGGCAGGAATCACCACATACCTATCAGTACTATCGCTTAATGTTAATGGACTCAATTCACCCATCAAAAGACACCATTTGACAAAATGGATTAAAAAAGAAGATCCAACAATTTGTTGCTTACAGGAGACTCATCTCACCGACAGAAATAAGCATATGCTTAGGATGAAAGGCTGGAAGAAGATTTACCAAGCCAATGGCCCCCAAAAACAAGCAGGAGTAGCAATACTTATCTCTGACAAAGTAGACTTCAAACCTACATTGATCAAATGAGATAAAGAAGGACATTCCATACTAATAAAAGGGGAAATAGACCAAAAGGAAATAATAATCATCAATCTGTACGCACCCAATGTCAATGCACCCAATTTTATCAAACATACTCTGAAAGACCTAAAAGCATATATAAACGCCAACACAGTGGTTGTGGGAGACTTTAACACTCCATTATCATCAATAGATAGGTCATCCAAACAAAAACTCAATAAAGAAATCCAAGATCTAAAATATGCAATAGATCAAGTGGACCTAGTAGATGTCTACAGAACATTTCATCCAACCTCTACACAATATACATTCTTCTCAGCAGCCCATGGAACCTTCTCCAAAGTAGATCATATCCTAGGGCACAAAGCAAGCCTCAGCAAACATAAGAAAATAGAAATAATACCGTGCATACTATCTGACCACAATGCAGTAAAAGTAGAACTCAACAACAAAAGTAAAGACAAAAAACATGCAAACAGCTGGAAACTAAATAACTCATTACTTAATGAAGAGTGGATCATCGATGCAATAAAAGAGGAAATTAAAAGGTTCCTGGAAGTCAATGAAGAAAGAGATTGAGGAAGACTATAGAAAGTGGAGAGATCTCCCATGCTCATGGATTGGTAGAATCAACATAGTAAAAATGTCAATACTCCCAAAAGTAATCTACATGTTTAATGCAATTCCCATCAAAATTCCAATGACATTCATTAAAGAGATTGAAAAATCTACCGTGAAATTTATATGGAAACACAAGAGGCCACGAACAGCCAAGGCAATACTCAGTCAAAAGAACAATGCAGGAGGTATCACAATACCTGACTTCAAACTATATTACAAAGCAATAACAATAAAAACAGCATGGTACTGGCACAAAAACAGACATGAAGACCAGTGGAACAGAATAGAGGATCCAGATATGAAGCCACACAACTATGAGCAACTTATCTTTGACAAAGGAGCTAAAAATATACGATGGAGAAATAGCGGCCTCTTCAACAAAAACTGCTGGGAAAACTGGTTAGCAGTCTGCAAAAAACTGAAACTAGATCCATGTATATCACCCTATACCATGATTAACTCAAAATGGATCAAGGCTCTTAATATCAGACCCCAAACTCTTAAGTTGATACAAGAAAGAGTAGGAAATACTCTGGAGTTAGTAGGTATAGGTAAGAACTTTCTCAATGGAACCCCAGCAGAACAGCAACTAAGAGATAGCATAGATAAATGGGACCTCATAAAACTAAAAAGCTTCTGTTCATCAAAAGAAATGGTCTCTAAACTGAAGAGAACACCCACAGAGTGGGAGAAAATATTTGCCAACTATACATCAGACAAAGGACTGATAACCAGAATATATAGGGAACTTAAAAAACTAAATTCTCCCAAAACTAATGAACCAATAAAGAAATGGGCACGTGAACTAAACAGAACTTTCTCAAAAGAAGAAATTCAAATGGCCAGAAAACACATGAAAAAATGCTCACCATCTCTAGCAATAAAGGAAATGCAAATTAAAACCACACTAAGATTCCACCTCACCCCTGTTATAATAGCCATCATCAGCAACACCACCAACAACAGGTGTTGGCGAGGATGTGGGGAAAAAGGAACCCTCTTACACTGCTGGTGGGAATGTAGACTGGTACAACCACTCTGGAAAACAATTTGGAGGCTACTTAAAAAGCTGGACATCGATCTACCATTTGATCCAGCAATACCACTCTTGGGGATATACTCAAAAGACTGTTACTCCAGAGGCACCTGCACATCCATGTTTATTGCGGCACTATTCACAATAGCCAAGTTATGGAAACAGCCAAGATGCCCCACCACTGACGAATGGATTAAGAAAATGTGGTATCTATACACAATGGAATTTTATGCAGCCATGAAGAAGAACAAAATGTTACCATTCGCTGGTAAATGGATGGAATTGGAGAACATCATTCTGAGTGAGGTTAGCCTGGCTCAAAAAACCAAAAATCGTATGTTCTCCCTCATATGTGGACATTAGATCAAGGGCAAACACAACAAGGGGATTGGGCTATGAGCACATGATAAAAGCGAGAGCACACAAGGGAGGAGTGAGGATAAGTAAGACACCTAAAAAACTAGCTAGCATTTGTTGCCCTCAACGCAGAGAAAACTAAAGCAGATACCTTAAAGCAACTGAGGCCAATAGGGAAAGGGGAACAGGTACTAGAGAAAAGGTTAGATCAAAAAGAATTAACCTAGAAAGTAACACCCACGCACAGGAAATCAATGTGAGTCAATGCCCTGTATAGCTATCCTTATCTCAACCAGCAAAAACCCTTGTTCCTTCCTATTATTGCTTATACTCTCTCTACAACAAAATTGAAATAAGGGCAAAATAGTTTGTGCTGGGTATTGGGGGGGGGGGAGAGGGAGGGGGCGGAGTGGGTAGTAAGGGAGGGGGTGGGGGCAAGGGGGAGAAATGAACCAAGCCTTGTATGCACATATGAATAATAAAAGAAAAATGAAAAAAAAATATGCTTGTCACACATAACCCCTTCATCATTATGAGATATTCTTTTCATTCCTGGTATATTCAAACAAGCCATTACATGCAAATAAATATGACCCTGAAGGAAAGTTTTGGTTAAGCAGTCTGGTTGAAGCCCATACACTCAGGCCCAAGGTGGGTGGGGTAAAGCCACTTAGCCCAGGGTCTCTCTCCAAGGGAAGAGCAGGAAGCAGGCTAACTGGCTAGATTTCAATATCAAGATCTCTATCATAAGACAAGGAAGGCAAGGAAATAAGCTGGCCAGCTAGAGTCCTTAGCCTATGGACCACCTGAGCAGTGTACACATATGTACACATTAAGGAGCTATTTGCCCCTCACCTTCCAAAGGCAACATTCACCAGGAAGCCTATGTAAAAAAAGAAGGGGAAAGCTCATCATGGACAAGCCAGAGTAGTCACTGGACTCCCTGAACAGGCAAAGTGTAGGCTTTGAAAGTGGCAGAGCAATTTCTGACCCTAGCTGTGCTGGGAAACCACAACCCAGCCTCAACTGCTACCTTATATGCTTGGAACTGCCCACTCACCACTGCAGCTAACCTGATCCAGAGCCTCCAAACAGGTTAAACCTGAGCAGTCCAGAACCCAAGGGGGACAAGTAAATAAACACAACAGGAGAACTGTGGACAAAAGCCTGAGGACTACAGCACAGAAGACATTTACTAATATTATCCATTCAAACCCTTCCTTACTCCTTCCTCTCAATAACCTCAGCTATCCAATTGCTGTCTACCCACCATTCATTCCCCTAAGGGCTCTTCATCCTTCACTGGACAATGTAGCATTTCCACTGAGAATCTACCAGATAACAGCCCTTCCAGGTTGGCTCAGCTTCCAGGACAGACTCTTCAGCACATCCACTTATTGACTTTTTCGCTCAATATTTAATTAGCAACTATTAAATGCCAAGAAGTGTAATAGACATTCAATAGATCAAATAGAGGTAATTCTGTATTTATGGAGTTTGTATTCTTTGGGGGAGGCAGATGATAAACAAGTAAACAAATAAGTAAAATAACTCTAGTATGTGAAGGAAATAAGATTTTATGATAGAGAATAACTGGCACCACTGTTAACACTTGATCCTTATGGATTAATTGTGGTCCTTAACCAATAGCAGGACCCACACCTGGAAGGTTGTTACAACTATAAAACCACTCCAGACCTACTGGATAAACATCTATATTTTAACAAAATTTCCCATGTCTGAGAAGCACAACCTAGATGAAATTTACTGCAGACATGCTATTAACCAACACAAAAGACAAAGGGGAAATAAATCTGCAGGAAAAGTCTAGATCTTGACCACTGTTGTGAACGATACATGGGTCCATAATTCAGAAGAGGGTTCAGAATTTAAGCTGTAGAATTGGGACCTCAGGTCTCTAGAATGAAGCAGGGTACTGAGATTGTGGTTTGCTCTAAGTCAGACATTTGCTGGTCAATCTCTAAACCAGTAGTTCCAACTTTAGCTACATGTTCAAACCACCTGTGAAGCACTGAAAAATACTGACACTCGAGTTTCAATCCCCCCACAAAACAATCTGATTTAATTAGTCTTAGGTATAGCTTGGACATCAGGGTGTTTTTTTTTAAAGCCCCTGATACGATTTTAATTTGAAGACAAGTTTGAGAACCACTGTAGATCATCAACAACCAGCATGTGGTGGTGGGGGTGGGTTAGAAGGAGAGAGAGACAGACAGATAGACACACACACACACAGAGAAAGAAAGAGAGACAGAGAGAGAGAGAGAGACAGAGACAGAGACAAAAAGAAACACATTTAGCTTTTGGGACCTGAGTTTAGCTTCTCCTGCTAGGAAATTGTTGTGCACATAATTTTAAGTACTGAACCACACTAACTTTACTAATGTTCTTGAAGTCACATGTAATAATAATTCCAAATTTTATTGAAGAAACGCTTCCAAGCAAAATGGCCATAGGTAGACATGTTTAATCTGTGTTATCCACAAACACAGTCATTAAACAGGAAGTAAATAAGTATTGATAATCCCTTGACATTTGGTGTGCAAAGAACAGTGAAGACATTAAGGGATTTTTACAACTAAAAACTGTGTTGCAATTGCTTTCTTAATCTCCAAGCAGAGTTTATACTTTCATATTAGCGTAAAGAAATAGCATCTTCCAAAAGCCTCATGAAGCCATGGCCCCCCAAGCTCCAATTTCAGTATGAGACTGCAAAAATTAAACCTAGTATTAGTGATTAAGTTGCAAGCTTTTAAAACCTCATGAGAAAAAGAAAGCTAATTTGAAATCTATCTCCAGTTATCTAGTAATAACGTTTATTCATGCTAGTGATGGGCATTTGCCATTCTGGGCTTCTCAGAACTTTCCTAATGTAGATGGTGCAACAGAACAGGATTGAAAGACAGGTTTGGCCTTCTATAGAATGGGAACCATTATTTACTCTCTCGGCAATCTGGCCCAAAGAGCTCAGCAAATTACATAACCCCAGTTGAGTCCTCAATCTTTTTTTTTTTTTTTTTGTAGTTCTAGGTATCACACCCAGGGCCTTGTGCAAGATAGGCAAGTGCTCTACTGCTAAGTTATATCCCCATCTGAGAACTCAATCTTAAGGAAGTAACTCACAACCCTGGGGATGGTCAAATGTAGTAAAGCCATGAGTAACCTAGTCAAAAACAACAAAGAACCTGAATGGAACCATACTTCAAGTTATTTATTCTTTCCTCCTTTATGTCCTTCTGTACCTGCCAAGCACAGACAGAGTGGAGTGACCAGACACACTAGTCTCTTCTGTAGAACCAAGATTTGATTCTATTTATCACTTTTTTAATATTCAGAAATTTCTATTCTCAGCATATCTTTGTCTCAGCTATTTTGAACTCAATATGCAGGTTTTTGATAGTTTATGTATTCTCTTTAAAAATAAGTAAAATTCAAGGAGGCATTCCTTTTCCTCTATCTTCCCATAAAACTATGTTTGTAGGAAACCTTCAATGAATGTTGATAACTATTTCAGTCCAGTTCTTTGAATGGGAAAACAATCTTAGTGAGCCCTTTTGGAGAAAAAAAATGGTAAGCTTTTGCTTAATTTACCAAGTCAGAGGAATTAAACATGGTCCAAAGAAGGACTGACAATTCATTTTCTTGTGTCTTCTATATAATAAAAACCATTTGAAGCAGTGAGCAGGTTGGGTCCACACAGAAGAAATGACACAAATTAAATCTCCTAATTTAAGATTTTCTGTAAACAAGTTTGGGATAATTATCACTTCAAATTTCATTTGGAGGATAAAGACAATGCAAAAGGAAGCATCAAGTACAACATGAATGAATATTGAAGTTCTCATGCTAAGTGAAATAAGCCAGTCACAAAAGGACAAATACTGCATGGTTCCGCTTATATGAGGAATCTTGTGAACTCAAATTCATGGACACAGAAAGTAGAATAGAGGTTACCAGGGACTTTACAGGGGACAGAGAAATTGTTTTTCAATTGAACCAGTTTTTGTTTTGGATGATTAAAAAGTTCTGGGTAAAAATTGTAGTGTTGGTATTGTGAATGAACTAATGACATAAATTGTACATTTAAAGGTGATTAAAATGATAAATATGTATATTTTTGCAAAGCATTAAAGAAAAATAAGAAATGCCTACTTTCACTGTATACTCTTCTGACAATTCCTATATTCCTATATTAATGATATAAACTAGTTTTACTAATGAAGGAATTGAGTTTTATATATTTATAGCATGTCCTTTCACCTGTGTAAAAGAGCTCTTCTATACTTAGAAATGACAAATTACTGAAGAAAAAACACAAGAGCCAATTTTGTATCTGTGTATAAATGTATTGATAAGTATAAATAAATTCATCAATTGCTGCAGTTCCTCCACAAAAAACACCTTTGTCTTCTCTCTTCATATTCTAAACGTAGCTTCCTATCACACATTCAGCAATCTCACAACCAAAAAGGCCTTTGCACACAAGACTCCTTTCCAATGGATGGAATTGGAGAACATCATTCTGAGTGAGGTTAGCCTGGCCCAAAAGACCAAAACTCATATGTTCTCCCTCATATGTGGACATTAGATCAAGGGCAAACACAACAATGGGATTGAACTTTGAGCACATGATAAAAGCGAGAGCACACAGGGAGGGGTGAGGATAGGTAAGACACCTAAAAAATTAGCTAGCATTTGTTGCCCTTAATGCAGAGAAACTAAAGCAGATACCTTAAAAGCAACTGAGGCCAATAGGAAAAGGGGACCAGGAACTAGAGAAAAGGTTAGATCAAAAAGAATTAACCCAGAAGGCAACACCCACGCACAGGAAATCAATGTGAGTCAATGCCCTGTATAGCTATCCTTATCTCAACCAGGAACACTTGTTCCTTCCTATTATTGCCTATACTCTCTCTTCAACAAAATTAGAGATAAGGGCAAAACAGTTTATGCTGGGTATTGAGGGGGTGGGGGGGAGAGGGAGGGGGCAGAGTGGGTGGTAAGGGAGGGAGTGGGGGCAAGGGGGAGAAATGACCCAAGCCTTGTATGCACATTTGAATAATAAAACAATTTTAAAAAATCCTTTTAGCCACATTTGAGCAACAAACAGGTTCAGGAATGGCTCTCCAACTAAGCTTACCAAGACTTCAGTGTTAAGTTCAGTTCCATTTGTTTAGTAAGTGATAGGTATCATCTGAAAGTACTGAGCCAGCATAATCTAATTAGAACAAAGTTTACAAAATAATACATAAAAGCAAACCAAGAAGAGCAAAACAAATCTGGAATCTTTTACAATTTTAAGTCTAACATGTAGCCTTTGGACATCTAGAGTCCCTCTGGAAATGCAAAACTAGTTCTAAACTAATAAAACCAAAGTGATAAAACCTAATCCTCTCACAATTTCCTATTAACTCATTTAAACACAGAATTCAAATTTCAGCTTTGTTACAATATACTTTTCATGGCAATGCTCAGCCTCTAGCAAAACTTATGAGTAATTTTCTCTCCCTTGAACATACATTAAATCTTCCACAAGATGCATTCCTTTCCAAAACCCTTTTTCTAGCTTGAACAGTATGGGGTAGGGGGGAAAGTTTGAGGAAATATTGCGAGATATTCAAGCTGGGAAATGGGACACCAAGGCTTTTTAGAAAGCAATATTTATTAGCAGCTGGCAGTGGCTCAGCAGACTCACATCCAAAGGCTGAGCCCCAAGAACAAAAGGGTCTTGCCTTATATACCCTTGCAAGCAGGTTACCGAAGCAAGAAACAAAGTTTAACCCATATATGGTTCTATGCATCTCTATTGGCTACCTCACCCTGAGTGCTATGTGACCTTCCTCACATTCACTAAGTTTTATCTCCCTGCTATGCCATCTCCTCCCCCCTGCTACATTATTCCACCCTTTGATGCCCGAACCTACCTAGGGTCAAAAAATATCATCCTGATTCAGACGTTTGTATTTCCACAGCATCATTACATGGGCAGTTGTTTTTCTTTCTATAGTGGCCTTCATAATGGTCCTGATTGACTATAATACCAAGGGAACCAAGCAGGGCACTATTAAACATGCTCCCAAGACAAGAATCATCACCCCTCTTAAGGTCTTGAACCCACCCAGGGCAGAGAACCATCCTCCAAACAGGTCATTAGGATTCCATCCTCTCCAAGTCTGGATGGGGACATGGGCGATCTTTCTCATTCTGTTTGTGATTTCCTCCATGACTTTTCCTTCATCATCAATCTGTAGATGGCAGTTACTTAGGTTGAACTTCCCACATACACCTCCTTTGGAGGCAAATATTCCAAAGCTAGGTAGTTTTGATATATTGCATTGCACACCTTGTGTGCTGTTGTTTGACTAGTATGTCAAAGGCCCTTGTAGTTTCATTAGTTATAATTTCAACTACCACCTGGAGACAAATAATGAGGTTGAGCATATAAGTCAGGGTGCGATGGCTCCAGGATCCATCTTCTGCCGAAGTGGCAGGACCATAATACTGATTCACTCAGGAGGCATTCATCTGCCTTCCAATTTTCAATTTGTAAGGCACCTCATTTCTTTCTATTTGTTTTTTTTCCATGTATGGGAACTCACAATTTTTCTCCTTGTGCAAGAAGAAACAAGAAAAAGGATGGCCTAATCAAGCCCAATAAACAAACCCCAAACCAACTTCTGGATAGCATCATATAAGCTAGTTTCCCACAGATCTAATATAGCCCCCAGGTGGCTACCAATCTGTGTTCACAGTAAGATTGTCCCAAGCTGCCCTGAGACCAGAGAAGTTGGCCAGCCGGTGGGGGTTGGGTTCTGCGTGGTTTAGAGTTCCCCACCACTGGGTCTTCTGGGCCATGTCATTGTAAAACTTTTGTCCTAAACAAGTTAAATCCCCCACTGGGGTGGAGAACTGGCCTTTTGGGCAGAAAATACAGTAATTTCCAGTGGTGGAAGTTTTTAGGAACCTGATGCTTTTCCTGTGGCTGGGGAAGGTGGTTTCATTAAAGGGCTCCCGTGGGTATAGTTCCTTAGCTTTCCATGGCCAATGGTCTTCCAGGTTGGTTCCCCCACAAACATAACACAAGGTGACATTGAGTGTCTGGGCTATGCACTCAGCTAGTGAGAGGAACAGGGTTCTGGCCTTGATAGAGATAGAAAATTTATTCTGTGTTTCCTCATAAAAGGAAAAAGAAAAACTTGGTATGAGGAACTATCATGGGTAATAGTTAATAATTTGAGGTACATCAGGGTCCCGGGATCAAGGCCTTTTCCATCTATCCTAATACTAACTATATGCCCTGTTTCCAATTGGAGTCCTTAAGTACAGTAAGTTCATGAGGTTACAGGTACCAGGGGTACAGTCAGGGGCAGCTGTCCCCCTGTGAAGGAGGTCTGCATGATCTGCCTTTTGTCATGTAGCCCATGAAACATAACCCCAATAAGCGCAATAATAGGAGCCCAAAACATCACATGGCCAAGACTTGTCTCCCCAGTACATACACTTATCATTTGACAGATAGTCTCTTTCCTAAGCTAGGCCCCCCAGCCACAGCCTACACCTCCACATCCACCTTGGTCTATGGCTGCACATGCATCAAAGATCATTGATGCATGACCGATGAGGTTCCCAGGATTGTGGTGCTTCGGATCTCTAACCATTGCTCCCAAGGGCAGAATGTGGGGTTGAAGTAGATATGCTGATCACCATGGGAGCACACCAAATAGGTGGTATGGTTGTGGGTGCATGCCCCAATGACAGCGCCTGCACAGTAAGTATGGAAAAGCAAAATCCTGGTGATGACACTTCCTGCCTGGGCAGTATGCAAGCATAAATCACAGATTGAGGTTTGGGAATCCCCGAGCAGAGAACTAATTAAGTTTAACAAGACGAAAACATAGAAAGGACCTATCCTTTAGGAGAGGCAGGTGATTTCTCAATCTTCTGCCATACATAGATTAGTCAGCTACCAAAGTGACTAAAGCAGGGCTGTTGTCCTGTTGTTAGTGGTCCCCTGTTGTTTCCCAGGTAGCAGGGTCCTGCCAAGGAAGGGCACAGGCATTCCAGAGGGTGATCTTACATGGTGAGGCTGGGTGAGGGATGCACTCCCACTTGAGAGGGGCTGGCTTTACTCGGCTGTGGGAGATCCAAGGAGCAATTTCTACTACTTTAACTGTGGTGGGAGTAGACAAAATAACAACAAAAAGGCCTCTCCAATGAGGTTTTAGCAGTTGGACATCCCATTCCTTTACCCAGACGGCATCCCCTGGCCTGTAAGGGTGTGTGGGAGTTGTCAGGCTAACAGGAAGTCTCTCCCAGACCCAGTCATTGAGTTCTGAGAGTCAACCCGATGGACTGCAGTTGCTGTCCCAAGGTGAGGTCACATATTTCTTTGAGGTCCCCGTATGCCCTTGATTAAAAGGGGAGTGGACATCCATAAAGGACTTCAAAGGGTAAAAGCCCTGTCTGCTTCATGGGACCAGACCTAATCCTCAGTAATGCTATGGGTAGTACCTGATCCCATTGCAAATGGGTCTCCTGACATAGTTTTACTAACTGTAATTTTAGTGTTCTATTCATATGTTGCAGTTTTCCTGAACTCTGGGGGCAGTAGGCTGTATGCAATTTCCAGGTGATTCCTAAGACTTTAGCTACTAGCTACACCACCTTGGCCACAAAGTCTGGCCCATTATCTGACCCAATAGACACAGGTATCCCAAACAAAGGAATGATCTCCTTTAGCAGACACCTGGCCACCTCCTAGACTTTCTCAATCTGCATGGGAAAGGTTTCCACCCATCCTGAGGAGGTGTAGATGAATACTAATAGATATTTGCATCCTTGGGCTCATGGCAATTCAGTGAAGTCCATGATCAGGTTTTCTTTTTTTTTTCTTTCTCCTTTTATTTTATTGTTTTTACATTAACTTACATGTGTATACATTGTTTATGCCACCTCCTCCCCAACCCCCCCAAGACAATCAGGTTTTCAAGGGGAGTCCTGTCAATACTTTTCACCTGGGGCAGTGCTCTTGGTCCCTGTTGGAGATTGTTTTTGTCACATAGCTACATCTTTCACATACTGCCTTACTGATGCTGGAGAGCTTGGGGACATAAAAGTGATGGGGCAGCATAGTTTCAAGGGCTGTCTGCCCTGAATGGGTTCCTTCATGGAACTGTTCAACAAATGCAGGAGCTGTGACCCAGGAATGGTGATGTGGCCAATGGCAAACTTCCACCATCCATCTGATAGAAAATTTCCCACCTCAGTATTAAACCAGGCCTGTTCTTGTGATGTGTATCTTGGGTCCCATTCTGTGAAGGGACATGGGAACAAGGCAGTAGTCAGGGCAGTTATGGCTGGTCCCCTCATGAAGGCTTCTTGTTTGGCTTCCCTGTCAGTTTTCCAGTTTCCCTGAGCAACTGTTGTATTTCCCTCTTGATCCCTTCAACAGTATATAACTGCCACCTGTTTAGAGGTCCATACGGCATCTAGCAGTTCAAGGATCTCTTGCCCATACTTAGTATTTTCTCCTCCCGAATGAGGCCTCTTTCTTTATATAGAGCCTCATGGTTGTAAAGGCATATTTAGAGTCAATGTAGGTGTTTACCCATACTCCTGCAGCAAGCTGGAGTGCCTGTGTGAGGGCAAAAAGTTCAGCCTTTTTTGCAGAAGTTCCATCCAGCAGTTGGCAAGCCTCAATGACTGAGTCCAGAGTTACTATTGCATACCCTGTGAAGCGCATACCATCCTGGACAAACCTGCTGCCATCTGTGAAATATTCAATGGCTGGGTGGCCCATAGGCTGATCAGTTAGGTGAATACTTTATCCATAACCTCTAAGCAATCATGTTCTGGGGGACCCAAGTCAACCAACAATAGGGTGGCCATGTTTAGAGTCTTAACAACCTACAGCCAAGCATGTGGATTTTCACATAGCATACTCTGGTATTTGACCATCCATGAGTTGGTCAGCCAATAATTTCCCTTACAGTCCATGACAGTCAGGATGAAGTGGGGAACACAGACAGTGAGTTCTTGCCCGAGGATAAGCTTGTCTGCTTCTTCCACTAGGACAGCAGTGACTGCTAGGGGACACAAGCAAGGTGGCCAGCCTCAGGAAACAGGATCAAGTTGTTTTGATGATGCCAGGAGCCCAGTAGCTGGGTCAGAGTCCTGACAGATGTCTGCTTTTGCTCATGGACGTACAAGAAAAAGGGCCTCATTACATGTGGCAGATCTAGAGCAGGGGCATTTGTGAGTGCCCTCTTAATTTCTCTAAAGGCTTTCTGTTGCTCCTCTCCCCATACCAAAGGTTCCTATTCTCCCCCCTCTTTGGCTTTATAGAGGGGTTTGCCAAGGGAGTACTTAGGGATCCAGATTTGACAGAAACCTGTGGTTCACAGAAACTTCCTGACCTGCCAGCAGGTCTTGGGGACTGGAATGGACAGACAGCTTGTTTCCTCTTAGGGCCAACCCTGCCCTGTCCCTGCAACAGGTGAAAGCCAAGGTATTTGACAGTGTTTTGGCAAATATGGGCTTTTTTCCAAGAGACTTTGTACCCTGCCTCCCAAAAAGAAAAAGAAGGAGGTAAGTCCCTTCTATACACTCCTCCCAAGTTGGTCCAGGCAACAGAAGGTCATCTACATACTGGAAGAGTGTGCAGCCGTGCTGGTCAGCTGAGAAAGCTGTGAGGTCAGATGCCAAGATAGTCCTGAAAATAGTGGGTGAATTTTTGAAACCTTGTGGTGGTCAAGTCCAGGTTAGTTGCTCCTTCTCTCAAGTATTGGGATTTTCCCACCAGAAGACAAAATTAGGCTGGCTCTGCGAGGCCAGGCAGATGCAGAAAAATATGTTCTTAAGATATAGGCAGGTAAAAAAAACTTTGCCTCAGCTGGGACAAAGCTTAAGAGGGATTCAGGACCATGGGGTGCAGAGTAATAGTTGCTGAATTTACCATCCAGAGGTCCTGAACCAGCCTAAAATCCTCAGTCCCTGGTTTCCAGACAGGTAATAAGGGGGTGTTTCATGATGACTGGCACAATCAAAGGATCCCATACTTTAGGAGTCTGTCAAGGTGTTTTTGAATTCTGATCTGGGCCTTTCAGGGAATGAAGTACTGCTTTTGGCTGACAGCGGTGGCCCCTGGCTTTAATTCCACCACTACTGGGGACACATTTTGGGCCAGCCCTGTGGGTTTATCTTCTGCCCACATGCCTGGAATCTTGAAGGGAAGTTTGGTTTCACCTATATTTTAGCAAATTAGAAGGACACAAAATCAATCTATAAAAATCAGTAGCTTTCCTAAATACCAATAATGAATAATTTAAGAAAGAAATTGGGAAAAAACCCATTCATGATAGGTTCAAAAGTAAATAAAAGGCCTAGAACTAAACTTAACCAAGAAGGTAAAAGATACCTATGGTGAAAATCATAAAACAATCAAGAAAGAAATTGAACCTGGCTTATTTTGCTTAATGTGTTGATTTCCATTTCTATCCATTTACCTGCAAATGACACAATTTCATTTTTCTTTCTTTCTGAATGATACTCTATCATGTCTGTGATAGTGGAACTGTTTGGGGGATTAGAGAAAGGAAGGAGAGGAAAGGAAGATGAGACTGAATACTATCAAAATACTTTATATCTGTGCAGAAAGATGGCACAATGAAACACACTGAAAGCTGTTGATTAATATGGAATAGGGGAGAGGATAAGGGAAAGTAGTAGGGGGGCATTAATCTGTTAAAGTACAGTATATTCATGGGTGAAATACCATGGTAAAAACCCTTTGAAGAAAGAGTACACACTTGAAAAAATGAAAGACTGGAATGAAAACAGGTCCTGTTGGGGGTTGTGGTATGTGAGAGGGAGGAGGGAAAATGGAGAGGGTGAAGAAGTGCTGGTAAGGTCAATGTACTTTATGTACTTGTATGAAAATGGAACAATGAAATGTGTTGAGATTATTTTAAGTATGAGAAAGAGTGTGGGAGAATGATGGAGGGGATGAATCTTACCAAGATTCATTATAAACATGTTTGGAAATGTGACAATAAACCCCCCCAGAACTAATGCAAGTTAATAAAAATGCTTTAGAAAAAGAAATTGAAGATGGAACAATATTTTTTGTTCACAGGTTGGTAGAATTAATATTGTGAAAATGGCTATATAACCCAAAGAGAACTACAGATTCAAAAGCAATCCCCCATAAAAATGACAATAATATTTTTCACAGAAATAGAAAAATCAAATCTAAAATTCGTATGGGAAATTGTCAGGGGGGTGGGTATTCTGCATGGAGGGCACAGCATGTCTAGGGAATGAACCATTTAATAACTCAAGAAGGACTCAAAGTGGATCCAAGATGGCAACTGGGGCACAAAAGCAGACAGCGTGAGCTCCATAAATCAAAACTCTTGCTGAAATGCTGGAGCCACACTTGGCAGAAATAAAGCACCAAGAAGAATCAAGACTTCAACACCCTGAACCCCTAACCCATACAAAGCTTCTCCATGCCACGTTACACTGAGAAAACAGGAGGGCTCCCACACTGCAATATGCCGCCTTCAAACCTGCTTGGGAGATATTCAGCATACCAAGCAGGTGAGTGCCAAGCATCATGCAATATTCCCCCAGCCACCCCTGGGATAAACCAGAATAGCCCCCTGGGCAGACTGACCCCCCCACACACACCCGCAAAAAATCCTGAACAATAAAAAGGGAGCTGAAAACCAATACACAGCAGAGGGTGTGGGGTGTTATAAGCGCACCAGAAAAGAGGAGAGGAGCAAGGAGCTGATCTGCATGTGAACTCTCAGTAAACAAAGGATGGAAAGGCAGAAGGGTGGACAGTAGGCAGGTGATATGCCACTGCCTGAAATAGGGCAGGTAGTGGTTCAAAAACCTCATCTCCTGAGCCAGTGAGCAACATCCAAACTCAAAGAAAACTGCAAATTGAAAAACAATCAGCAAACTGTCACAACATGCGGACAGCAGTGGGCCAGCTGACAGATCACTGATCTTGCCCCAGAGAGAGGGGGTGAGGCAAAGAAATAAGCCCCTAGTAGACCAACACAGCAAAAACCCAACTCCAAAGCAGGATGACTGCTGGGCTACAAGCTGATCTCTAGAACCTGACAATAGCATACAAACTTAAACTGCCACACCTCACTGAGGGAGGAGCTGACTAAGCAGCTGCAGCTGAAAGACAGAAGAAAAACTGGTGGGACTCCCTAACCCTGGTGAGACTAACACAGAGCTTCTGCTTAAACACCAACACCAGGACTGGATGCTGAAGGAGTAATACTAAAACTACTAAGACTGAAATTCATTCTATTGTTCCTGAACCTGGAGATTTTTGGGGGCTTGTTTGTTTTGTCTCATATTTGTTCATCTCTCCCTGATGCTTTGTTTTTTGTTGTTGTTGTTTTTGTTTTGTTTTGTTACTTTTACTATTGTGAGTTAGTTAATACTAAGACAGACCAATGGCAGAAATAGCATACATATACTAAACTAACAACCCAATAAACCCACAAAACAAAATTTAACCAAGGGAAAGAAAACAGGTGACTGAAACTACCAATAGCCTATCAAGAACATAGTTGCACAGTACCAAGTGGAGCAATGGGAAGATGAAAAAGGAATGGAAACCATTCTCCCCCAAAAAATAATTTAATACAAGATTGAGAGAAAAATGAAGAAAATGGATACCTACTTCTAGACCCCAACAAAACAAAGATAAGTGACACCAAGGAACCCAATTATGCCCACAAGAACATCCTCAAGGAAGAAATCCTATAAGTAATCACTGAGAATTTCATGGAGATGTTACTAGACATGGTCAACCAAAACATACAAGAGGCACTCAAGAAATTCCAAGACACCAAAAATAAAGAATATGAGAAGACACAGAAAAAATAAATAAATTCATAGGAGACCTAAATAAACAGCAAAGTGAAACAGAGAACACTATAGAGAGATAAAGGAATTAGAGTCAAAAATTGACAATATTAAAGAGGAAGTGACCCATGATATGGAAAATCTCAGAAAAAGAATGAAACAGAAATACAAAACACAATGGAAGGCCACTCCAACAGACTAGAACAAGTAGAAGACAGAATCTCAGAACTTGAAGATAAAATGGAAATTAAACGAAAAACTGAAGAACTATTAGTCAAACAACTCAAGACCTGCAAAAGCAATATGGAAGAGCTCAAAAACTCCATCAATAGACCAAACCTGAGACTCATGGGCATTGAAGAAGGAGAAGAGGTGCAAACAAAAGGGATTCGTAATATATTCACCAAATAATAACAGAAAATTTCCCAAATCTAGAGAAAGCTATGCCCATCCAGGTACAGGAAGCCTCCAGGACACCAAACAGACTAGACCAAAATAGAACTACCCCACAACATATTACCATTAAAACAACTAGCATAGAGTATAGAGAAAGAATATTGAAGGCTGGGAGAAAGAAAAAAATAACTTACAAAGGTAAACCCATCAAAATCACAGATTTCTCAACGGAAACAAAAAGCATGAAAAGCATGGAATGAGGTCTCCCGGGCACTAAATGAAAATAACTTCAACCCTAGGATACTCTACCAGAAAAATATCATTCAAAATAGAATGACTAATAAAAGTGATAAGCAGAAACTAAAACAATGTATGACCACCAAGCCACCACTACAAAAGATTCTTCAAGGAATTCTGCACGCTGAAAATGAAAGCAAACAAAACCATGAGAAGACAGGTAGTACCAAACACAGGAGAAGAAAAGACAAGGAATCAGAGAGTAACATTGATTCAGCTACACACAATCAAACCCTCAACAGAAACTAAATGACAGGAATCACCACATACCTATCAGTACTAACACTGAATGTCAACGGACTTAACTCCCCCATAAAAAGACATCGTTTTACAAACTGGATTAAAAAGGAATATCCAGGGATTCCAAGATGGCGGCTAGAGGTAGGAAGCAGAAAGCGACCCTCCTATAGTGAAATCTTGGAGAGACGCTGGAGACACACTTTGCAGGCATAATCACCGAAAAAAGGCATAACTTTGACCCCTCCACACCTCCAGCCAGTGCAGAGAATCTCCACTTCATGTTAAACAGAGAAACGAGGAGGTCCCCCGGGGCCGCCAGTGGCCGATGCCCATACGGCGTGTGAAGACGCGGACCAGGTGAGCTTCGCGGTACCGTGGTACCCCCACAGACAAGCCTGGGCCAGAGCAGCATAGCCCCCTGGACAGACTGACCTCCACCCGGGAAAAAAGAGAAACTGAGTAATAAGCAATAAGAACAGTTAAGACATGCTGGAAAGAGGGTGGGGCGCCCTGAGCGCTGAAGATTGGGGGAAGGGAATCCTTCCCAGGACTGTAAATAAACAAGCCGGGCGGGCCGGAGAGCCTCTAGCGGGAGCGGGGCGCGTGCCCAGCAACCAGGAGCTGGGAAGCTTGTGAGAGGAGGGAAGACCCACTTCCCACGTGAACTGTAAACAAACATGGTGGCTGGCAGGAGCAGCAGCACTGCCCAGTAAGCAGGAGCAGGAAAGCTTCTGAAAGTGGCAGTGGGAGGAAAACTTCAGAGGAGAGGGGGGAAGACCCACCTCCCACATGAACTGTAAATAAACACGCAGGCCTGACAACGCGGGGACAGTGTCACCTTTCCCAGTGCTTGGAAAGGGGAAAGCCTGTAGTAGAGGATCCCGCATAGGAGAACTCTGAGCAAACAAAGCCTGTGGGACCAGGTGAGTGCTAGCTCACCCCAGAGATCTGCATGAATAACGCAGCCAGCTACAGGCTGAGAGCAGTAGGCAGGCAAGCCACAGTTGCAGATACCACTCTCAGAACTGTCTCCAGACGCTTTTTTTTTCTTTTTCTCCCTACCTTTCATGAGAGAACAACCGAATTACACCTGCAAGCCGAAAAACTTACTGAAACTGTATTGCATTTGAACTGGGGACACTTGATGGGGCTTTGTGTGTGTGTGTGTGTGTGTGTGTGTGTGTGTGTGTGTGAGTGTGTGTGTGAGTGTGTAGTTTTGTTCTACTTTATGCATACCCTTTGATGAGACAACTACAGAACAACATCTGAGGCACCAACTCCAGGACTGGAGATTGAGACGGACACCCAAATTATTAAGACTGAAACTGCATTGCATATAAACTTGGAAGTTTTTTGGGTTTTTTTTTTAATTTTCTATTTTCCATTTTATTTTAATTCGTTTTTACATATAGATATTACTTTCATTCACTTATTTCTTATTTTTTTATCTTTGATTTTCAATCCTCTCTCTGTCTCTCTAATGTCTGTTCAGCTTACTGTCGATTAGTACACTAACACTCCCTGTTTATACCTTTGAAACTCTCTTGTCTGATACCTTGTTCTGCTTTCTCCCTCTTGTCTGTATATTTGTTTTCCCCTTTTCTTTAACTTCTTGCTTTCCATCTCAGCTCACTCTTCCATTCTAAATATTACCATTGTTATTATTACAAGCTAGAAAATACTTAATTACACACAGTACAGGGACAGTAACAACACCAAGGACAATGACGGGAAGAAAGAAAAAACAGGGAAACCAGTTTCCCCACAGCAAAAAATTAGTACAGGAACCAGAGGGGAATGAAGAGAACAGAAACTCAGATCCAGACTCCAACAAAATGAAGATAAACTATGCCAAAGGACCCAATGAAGCCCACAAGAATAATTTAAAAGAAGACATACTACAAGTACTCAATGAGAATTTTATAGAGATGATACTGGTTAGGGTCAACCAAAATGTACAGGAGACACTCAAGAAATTCCAAGACAATAAAAATAGAGAATTTGAAAAAGCAAAAGAAAATTAAAGGAAACCATAGAAGCACTGTATGAACACCAAAGTGAAAGAGAGAACACAATGAATAAATGGATAAATGAACTCAGGACAAAAATAGACAACAATAAAGAAGAAAACTGCCAGGATATGGAAAACCTCAGAAAAAAGAATGAAACAGAACTGCAAAACAAAACGGAAGGCCAATCCAGCAGAATAGAACAAACAGAAGACAGAATCTCAGAACTTGAAGATGAAATGGTAATTAAAGGAAAAACCGAAGAACTATTAATTAAACAACTCAAGACCTGTGAAAAGAAAATGCAAGAACTCACTGACTCCATCAAAAGACCAAACTTGAGAATCAAGGGCATCAAAGAAGGAGAAGAGGTGCAAGCGAAGGGAATGCGTAATATATTCAACAAAATAATAACGGAAAATTTCCCAAATCTAGAGAAAGATATTCCCATACAGATGCAAGAGGCCTCCAGGACACCAAACAGACCAGATCAAAATAGAACTACTCCACGACATATCATCATTAAAACAACAAGTTCAGAAACTAAGGAAAGAATATTGAAGGCTGTAAGAGAGAAAAAACAAGTAACATACAAAGGTAAACCCATCAAAATCACAGCAGACTTCTCAACAGAAACATTAAAAGCAAGAAGAGCATGGGGTGAGATCTTCTGGGCACTGAATGAAAATAACTTCAACCCCAGGATACTCTACCCAGCAAAGCTATCATTCAAAATAGATGGAGCAATAAAAGTCTTCCATGATAAGCAGAAACTAAAACAATATGTGACCACAAAGCCACCATTACAAAAGATTCTGCAAGGGATCCTGCACACAGAAAGTGACACCCAACTTAACCATGAAAAGGCAGGCAGCACCAAACCACAGGATAAGAAAAAGCAAGACAGTAGAGAGTAACATCAAGTTAGGTACACACAATCACACCTTCAAACAACTAAGACAACTAAATGGCAGGAATCACCACATACCTATCAGTACTATCGCTTAATGTTAATGGACTCAATTCACCCATCAAAAGACACCATTTGACAAAATGGATTAAAAAAGAAGATCCAACAATTTGTTGCTTACAGGAGACTCATCTCACCGACAGAAATAAGCATATGCTTAGGATGAAAGGCTGGAAGAAGATTTACCAAGCCAATGGCCCCCGAAAACAAGCAGGAGTAGCAACACTTATCACTGACAAAGTAGACTTCAAACCTACATTGATCAAACGAGATAAAGAAGGACATTCCATACTAATAAAAGGGGAAATAGACCAAAAGGAAATAATAATCATCAATCTGTACGCACCCAATGTCAACGCACCCAATTTCATCAAACATACCCTGAAAGACCTAAAAGCATATATAAACGCCAACACAGTGGTTGTGGGAGACTTTAACACTCCATTATCATCAATAGATAGGTCATCCAAACAAAAACTCAATAAAGAAATCCAAGATCTAAAATATGCAATAGATCAAGTGGACCTAGTAGATGTCTACAGAACATTTCATCCAACCTCTACACAATATACATTCTTCTCAGCAGCCCATGGAACCTTCTCCAAAGTAGATCATATCCTAGGGCACAAAGCAAGCCTCAGCAAACATAAGAAAATAGAAATAATACCGTGCATACTATCTGACCACAATGCAGTAAAAGTAGAACTCAACAACAAAAGTAAAGACAAAAAACATGCAAACAGCTGGAAACTAAATAACTCATTACTTAATGAAGAGTGGATCATCGATGCAATAAAAGAGGAAATTAAAAAGTTCCTGGAAGTCAATGAAAATGAAAACACAACCTACCGGAACCTATGGGACACAGCAAAGGCAGTACTGAGAGGAAAGTTTATAGCCATGAGTGCATATATTAAAAAGACTGAAAGATCCCAAATGATACATCACAATTATACATCACAAACTCCTAGTAAAACAAGAACAAGCAAATCCCAAAACAAACAGAAGGAGAGAAATAATAAAAATAAGAGCCGAAATCAACGAAATAGAAACCAAAAAAACCGTACAAAGAATTAATGAAACAAAAGGTTGGTTCTTTGAAAACATAAACAAAATCGACAGACCCCTGGCAAACCTGACTCAAATGAGGAGAGAAAAAACCCAAATTAGTAGAATCAGGAATGCAAAAGGGAAGATAACAAAAAACACCATGGAAGTCCAGGAAATCATCAGAGACTAATTTGAGAACCTATATTCAAATAAATTTGAAAATCTTAAAGAAATGGACAGATTTCTAGATACATATGATCATCCAAAACTGAACCAAGAGGAAATTAATCACCTGAATAGACCAATAACACATAATGAAATTGAAGCAACAATCAAGAGTCTCCCCCAAAAAAAAAGTACAGGACCTGATGGATTCTCTGCTGAATTCTATCAGACCTTTAAAGAAGAGCTCATACCAACCCTCCTTAAACTGCTCCATGAAATAGAAAGGGAAGGAAAACTGCCTAACACATTTTATAAAGCCAGTATTACATTTATCCCAAACCAGCAAAGACACCTCCAAAAAGGAGAACTATAGGCCAATCTCCTTAATGAACATTGATGCAAAAATCCTCAACAAAATCATGGCAAACCGAATTCAACAACACATCAAAAAGATTATTCACCACGACCAAGTAGGCTTCATCCCAGGAATGCAGGGGTGGATCAACATATGAAAATCAATGAATGTAATAAACCACATTAACAGAAGCAAAGACAAAACCACTTGATCATCTCAATAGATGCAGAAAAAGCCTTTGATAAGATCCAACATCATTTCATGATAAAAGCTCTAAGAAAACTAGGAATAGAAGGAAAGTTCCTCAACATTATAAAAGCTATATATGACAAACCTACAGCCAGCATTATACTTAATGGAGAAAAACTGAAACCATTCCCTCTAAAATCAGGAACCAGACAAGGATGCCCACTATCTCCACTCCTATTCACCATAGTACTGGAATTCCTAGCCAGAGCAATTAGGCAAGAGGAAGGAAAAAAAGGAATACAAATAGGTAAAGAAACTGTCAAAATATCCCTATTTGCAGATGACATGATCCTATACCTTAAAGACCCAAAAAACTCTACTCAAAAGCTCCTAGACACCATCAATAGCTATAGCAAGGTAGCAGGATATAAAATCAAAATAGAAAAATCATTAGCATTTCTATACACTAATAATGACCAAACTGAGAAAGAATATATGAAAACAATTGCATTTACAATAGCCTCAAAAATAATCAAATACCTAGGTGTAAACCTAACAAAGGATGTGAACAACCTCTACAAGGAAAACTATAAACTTCTGAAGAAAGAGATTGAGGAAGACTATAGAAAGTGGAGAGATCTCCCATGCTCATGGACTAGTAGAATCAACATAGTAAAAATGTCTATACTCCCAAAAGTAATCTACATGTTTAATGCAATTCCCATCAAAATTCCAAGGACATTCTTTAAAGAGATTGAAAAATCTACCGTGAAATTTATATGGAAATACAAGGGGCCACGAATAGGCAAGGCAATACTCAGTCAAAAGAACAATGCTGGAGGTATCACGATATCTGACTTCAAACTATATTACAAAGCAGTAACAATAAAAACAGCATGGTACTGGCACAAAAACACACATGAAGACCAGTGGAACAGAATAGAGGACCCAGATATGAAGCCACACAACTATAAACAACTTGTCTTTGACAAAGGCTCTAAACATATACGATGGAGAAAAGACAGCCTCTTCAACAAAAACTGCTGGGAAAACTGGTTAGCAGTCTGCAAAAAACTGAAACTAGATCCATGTATATCACCCTATACCAATATTAACTCAAAATGGATCAAGGATCTTAATGTCAGACCACAATCTCTAAAGTTGATACAGGAAAGAGTAGGAAATACTCTGGAATTAGTAGGTATAGGTAAGAAATTTCTCAATGGAACCCCAGAAGCACAGCAACTAAGAGATAGCATAGATAAATGGGACTTCATAAAACTAAAAAGCTTTTGCTCAACAAAAGAAATGGTCTCTAAACAGAAGAGACCACCCTCAGAGTGGGAGAAAATATTTGCCAGCTACACATCAGACAAAGGACTGATAACCAGAATATATAGGGAACTTAAAAAACTAAATTCTCCCAAAATTAATGAACCAATAAAGAAATGGGCAAGCGAACTAAACAGAACTTTCTCAAAAGAAGAAATTCAAATGGCCAAAAAACTCATGAAAAAATGCTCAACACCTCTAGCAATAAAGGAAATGCAAATAAAAACCACGCTAAGATTCCATTTCACCCCTGTTAGAATAGCCATCATTAGCAACACCACCAACAACAGGTGTTGGTGAGGATGCAGGGAAAAAGGAACCCTCTTACACTGTTGGTGGGAATGTAAACTAGTACAACCACTCTGGAAAAAAATTTGGAGGCTACTTAAAAAGCTAAACATTGATCTACCATTTAATCCAGCAATACCACTCTTGAGGATATACCTAAAAGACTGTGACTCAGGTTACTCCAGAGGCACCTGTACACCCATGTTTATTGCAGCACTATTCACAATAGCCAAGTTATGGAAACAGCCAAGATGCCCCACTACTGACGAACGAATCAAGAAAATGTGGTATCTATACACAATAGAATTTTATGCAGCCATGAAGAAGAATGAAAAGTTATCATTCACTGGTAAATGGATGGAATTGGAGAACATCATTCTGAGTGAGGTTAGCCTGCCCAAAAGACCAAAAATCATATGTTCTCCCTCATATGCAGACATTAGATCAATGGCAAACACAACAAGGGGATTGGACTTTGATCACAAGATAAAAGTGAGAGCACACAAGGGGGATATGAGGATAGGTAAGACACCTAAAAAATTAGTTAGCATTTGTTGCCCTCAACTCAGAGAAACTAAAGCAGATACCTTAAAAGCAACTGAGGCCAACAGGAGAAGGGGACCAGGAACTAGAGAAAAGGTTAGATCAAGAAGAATTAACCTAGAAGGTAACACACATGCACAGGAAATTAATGTGAGTCAACTCCCTGTATAGCTATCCTTATCTCAACTAGCAAAAACCCTTGTTCCTTCCTATTATTGCTTATATTCTCTTTTCAACACAATTAGAGATAAGGGCAAAATAGTTTCTGCCAGGTATCGAGGGGGTGAAGGAAGAGGGAGGGAGCAGGGTGGGTAGTAAGGGAGGTGGGGGCAAGGGGGGAGAAATGACCCAAGCATTGTATGCAAATACAAATAATAAATAAATAAATAAAGTGACATATTAAATGTTTATATAGGCTGCATAATGTGCTTCCCCATTATATATAACTTACTGTGCATACAGGAAGTGCTAAGTGTTATTTCAGTTAAAAGAATTGTAGAATTAGTCAGGTAGGATGATATTACACAATAATAATTCTTAAACTGTTTCTCTTAATTTCATTATATTTAGAAATATTTACTACAATAATTTAAAATTATTAAAGTTTGAATTTTCAGGAATAATTATGATTCCATATGCTATGAAAGCATGGGTTTCTTTCTCTTTTTTGTAATTATCTGAATACTGTGTTCACAGAGTGAAGTGCTGAAGCATGATTGAATGTTTTCCAAAATATAGCTCTCTTAAAGTACTTTCTTACTTCCTGATGAAAGGTTCTTAGTTTGAGCTCTATCTATGAGGGTGCATGGGTAAGCTTTATGAACGGTGGAAGTCTTTGCAGTTTTATATAAGATATTGGGGTTTTTCCCCACCCAGGTCTGCTGAAACCTAACGGGGTTGGATGGCATCAAGAGGGAGCATCACAAGTGTGTTTGGGGTAGACTCTGACTGTGCTACACAGGATGTAAAGACAAGACAGAGGCCAAGGCTATGCTCCTGTACTCAGCTTGAGCCTTTGAGCTTGGTATCACACATCTCCCCTCACAGCCAACTGCACAATGGCTTGCCCCTGTTGCTAGGTGAGTGTTCTGGTTCCAGACTTACATTTCAGGGTTCTAAGTTGCCTTTGTGGCACAGCCAGGCCTTGGCAACAGCCAGAGCTGCCTTAGTGATATGAAGAGAGCCAAGGCTGCCACTCAGTGGTACCTGAGATAGATTCTCAACAAATCCTGCAAGCTTGTGGTAATAAACTCTCAGGAGCTGAGACCAGATCCAAATCCTCATGAGTTCCCTTGGGCACTGGTTATATGTCTGGCTGCCATTGGAAGTTTGGCTCTTCCATTCTTTCTGTGGCTTCACACCATTAGAAAAAAATGTTTGCTATAAGGCTTTGTGAACTAATTCAAGAAAAATGTAAACTGCTTGGAAACTGAGCCTTGCTCAAAAAGAGCTTGAAGATTTAGAGTCATATTTGAAGGATGCCAGCTGTAAGGACTCAACAGAAGAAGTAGAGTGTTTAGAGGCAATCTGTGAAGAGCTGGAGAAATTCAAATCTCAACTAGAGGATGAAATACACTTTCTGGAAAAAGAGCTACAAAAAGAGAAATCTAAATGTTCTGACTAAAACCAACTGAAGGCAGAGATATCAAAAACAGAGCAGTTCCTCAAACATGCAATAAAATCCCTCATATCACAAGTAGATGAAGACAGAGAAACCCACCTAATAGTTCAAAACAGTGAAGGACAACTGAAGAGCTCAATGACAGATGCTTTGAATGAAAACTCCAAACTTTAGGCAAGCCAGAAATAGCTTTTACAAGGAGCTAAAACATGGAAGAAAAAAGTGTGTGAACTTTTTCACACACTTAAAAGTTACTTAAAAGTAACAGTTGAAAACCACATAGCACTTGCAAAAGAAGTTCTCTATGATAAAAAAGGTCACATGTGGACTCTGATTGCAGGCTTGGTAAAGATGAGACACTAGGAGGCTATGTCTAGAGAAGACTTAACAGTTGATGGTGACTTGCAATTAGAAATGAAGAGTGGATCAGAAAATGCAACTCACCTAGAAAATCAGCCATAAGGAGCTTTGAAGAAACTGATGCATGCTGATATTAAATGCTGACTTACAAGCCTTACAAGGTGAGAGAAACTGGACTCACACTCAGTTGTGTGATGTGGATAAAATCAAAGAAGACCTCACAGAGCAGATTAAAATCTGCCAGGATGAACAAGCCTCTTTATAGTCAGCAAATACACAGCTTGCAAGTGCGTATCAGAAGCTTTAGCAGACAGGTAATATAATGATTGAACTGTCTCTATAAAATGGTAGGGAACTAAATAGGAACTTCAGAAAATTGCTGACTACAGACAGAGAAGAAGCTTTCTAAAATGGTGAAGAAGATCAGATATGCAGTTGAAGAGCTGAAGACCTACAAAAAGCCAAAGATCTTGAAGAAAAATTGAATGACGTTCTTTATTATCAAAAGCATATGACTGAGTATGAAAGAAAAGAGTAGCTTTCTTTGATGTTAGCTGAGACTTCTGAGAAACACCTTCATAATTTGAAGGAACAAAATGAACAGAGGAGACAACAATGAATTGAAATGGGGTTTAAAACTGAACTTTCAGATAAACGACCCATGCACCTGATGTTCTACAGACAGCATGTAGTGGAGAGCATTTCCTACAGGGTCCCTCAACACTGGATCATACTTCAACTGCAGAGACTATCTCACTCTGATTTTCTTGGAAGATCCACTCAAACCCTCACCTCTGCTTCTGAAGAGAGGATGTCTTCTGAAATAGAATCCAGTAGAAATGATACCAAAGATGATCTTGGAACTTCAGATGTGCCTGACTTCTCTGTCTGTGGTGAAAGCCAACCAGTGGGCCCTGACTTTGCTCCTTCTCTCACAAGTCCATTGTCCAATGGACCAAAGAAGCCAGTTCATGAGAAGGGGGCATCCTTTCTTTCCACCTCCTTCACAAAACACGCATGGAGCCTCTCGAGATTATTTTCCGCTAAGATATTTCCCTGGAGCACAGGTCCTCTGTTCCTGGTGAGAAGTGTGTATTCACTAGCAACTTTCTTCATTTACTTCTCCCAAGAGTAGATTTTTTTTCTCCAGCTCCACATTCTGAAAGTAGAAGTGACTTCTCTTCATGGTTGATCTTCAAATAAACCTGCTGCTGTACCTCCTGAAATCTAATATGAAACCATTTTTCAAAGTAAAAGATCTTTTCTAGCCTGAGATTTAGATAAACAATTTTCTAGCCAGAGGTGGAAATAAACATTGGTATTATAGAGGGAAGATCATTGCCCCTGAGGAAAAAAAAGGACATGTTACTGGTTGGCAATTCAGACTGCTGGAGTAAACCTCAAAATTTTAGGAAACTACCTACAAGATAGAAAAATTAGCTGAGATAGAGTTTCATTTGAACTGTTAGAAAATATTGTTATTTTGACTCATCTCTCATTTTTAGTTTAAATAACTGGTTACTTACTATTTTACTTATGGGATTATAATTCTCAAGATAGTGTTTTCAAATCGATGATTTAAATATGAATCTTATTTTATTCAGATTGGATGTTTTATTTACATTTTATATTCTAGATCATATAACTTTATTATCTAATACATTATTGCATAAACACTAATAGGACTTTTATATATCTATTCTTAGAGTAGGAATATATATTTTACACTCTAGAGCCTCAGTCTTTTTTTTTTTTTTTTTTTGCAGTACTAGGGTTTGAACTCAACTTGAGCTACTCCACCAGCCCTTTCTTGTGATGGGTTTTTCCAAGATAAGGTCTTGCAAATTATTCACCCAGACTGACTTCAAGCTACAATCCTACTGATCTCTACCTCCTGAGTAACTAGGATTATAGGTGTGAGCCACTGACAAACTCATTAACCAAAGGAATAATAGAACAGAGGACTCAAATACAAACCTACGCAACTACAACTGCCTGATTCTCAATAAATGTGCCAAAAGCACATGTTGGAGACAAGGGAGACTTTTCAATAAATGGTGATGGGAAAACTGGATATCCACATGGAAAAGACTGAAAATAGATCTTTATCTCTCAGCTACACAAAAATCAATTCAAAATGGATCAAAGACCTTAATGTAAGACTTGAAATTACTATAGGAAAAGATAGGCAAAATACTTGAACTTTCTGAATAGGACTGCAATAGTTCAGGAAATAAGATCAAGAATGGAGGCAATATTTCCAGTTAACCATGTGATAGGGAAATAGTGTTCTGAATATACTAAGAGCTCAAATACTTAAATGGCAAAAGAACAAATAATCCAAACAAAAAATGGACAACTTAATTGAATAGACTGTTCTCAAAAGGTGACATGCAAATAACCAATAAATACATGAAAAGATGTTCAACATCTTTATCCATCAGGAAAATGCCAATTCAAACTACACTGAGGGCTGGCAGAGTGGCCCAAGTGGTAGGGTGCCTGCCTAGCAAATGTGATGCCTTGAGTTCAAACACCAGTACTGGGGGAAAAAAAACCAGAAAAACCTGTAGCCAAACTACATTGAGATTCTATTTTAACCCAGTCAGAATGTTTAGCACAAGAGAAAACATAACACCAAATTATGGCAAAAATTCAGGAGGGGAGAACACTTATTCACTGTTGGTGAAATTATAAATTAGTCCAGCCACTATGGAAATCATTATGGAGATTCCTCAAAAAAAAAAACCCTAAAAACATAACTACCATATGATCTATATATACCATTCCTGCACACCCATGTTCATTCACAATAGCCAAGGTTTGGAATCAGCATGGGTGCCATTTAACAGATGAATGGATAGAGAATATGTGTCATATATACAAAATGGAGTTTTAGCCACAAGAAAGAATGAAATATGTCATTTGCAGAAAAATGCCAGAAACTCAGCAGTTAAATGAAATAAAGCAGAATCAGAGAAACAAATATTACATGCTTTCTCTTATATAAAGAAAATAGAATTTTAAAAAAGGAAATAAAACTGGAAAGGAGGCTACTTGTGGAGAAGAAGGGAAAAGTAGGAGAGGAGGAAGGACATGAGAGGATAGTGAAAGTTGGACATGACCAAAGTACATAATATAAATGTATGAAAATATCACAAGGAAACAAATTAAATGGATTAAAATTGTTTTTAAAAAACAAACAAGTTATAATAAGCAGTGGTTAAAAATCTGACAAGTCAAAAGAAAACAGAAGAAAAGTGAGCAAAGAGAAGGGAAGAAAGGAAGGGCAGAAAGTGAAATAAAGAACAAAACTATTGGGGATGCGACCAAGAACTACCTCCTTCTCCAGTGCTCGTAACATTTTAGAAAATGAACTTTCTGCACTCAGTTCAAGATTCTTCCAGAAAGGATTATAAGTGGACAGAAAATCCTAAAGCCTATCATCACTTCCACTTTAAAACCAGCAAGGTTATGGAGAAGGTGTGATTATAATAGGGTTATATGAAAAACATGGAATTTGAAGGCAGAGACCTGGCATGGGTTACAGTACTATGAGAACTCAGGCAAGTCACTTAAACTCTCCTCAGTGTCCACAACTGTTAAGAGGGGATAATAACCCTGGCTCAGGGATTGTGATCAGCTCCAAATGATGACACACATGAAAGTGTATGTTTATATATCAACCATGGGTGAAGAGAGAAGTTCACATGCCTGTACTGAGAGATTCTGAGAAAAGAAGAATATACCAAAAGCGCAATCAAAGTGCCATTGCTTTACATGATTAAATTATATCCATGTACTCCTGTGTCTGCATATATTTCTACATGTAAAATAACAAAATTTGGAGCTTAAAAAGAACACAGTAATTTTTAAAATATTTCAAGGGCTGCCATCTAAAAGATGATTTAGCTATATCTAGAGTGTTCAAGATAGAACTTCAGTAAGCCTATTGGGTAAAAGCTATGGGCAAGATTGATGTAATCAGGATTTTTCAATGCTTTAGGGCTGTTTGCAAGTGGGATGACTCCCAGTAAGAAAATGAGCTCCCTGGCAGTGAAAATGTTGAAGCTGAAAGAAATGATCAACTTTCAGGGTCAGAACATGATTTCCACAAAGTCAAATACATGTCTGTTTTGTTCACTGATATGACTGTCTTCCTAGAACAATGTCAGGCATGTAGAAGGCACCAAGTTGTGGTGAATAAAGAGATGAATAAACATTAGGATTGCTTTGATCTAAGATGACAGTTTCACAATGGATATTCAACAATTATTCTCAATTCTGCTGAGTCATTGTCAGCAGCTCAGTTGATGTCCACAAGGCCACTACCAAAGTTACTCAAGTCAAATTCGCAAACACACAAGATGATTCTTCATGCTCAAATGGGTCGGCCTCACTGACACACTCAAAGAGGGTAAGATGAACACAGGTGAAATAGCCAAACCTACACAAATCAACCTAAAAAATCAAATGGGAATTGAGAAGTGTGGCTGTTATTAAGGTGCAGTTCCAAGTGGATTTGAAGACTAGAATGTTCTCACATTTGTCTCTGGGTCTCTAATACTGACAGTGCCTGATTCAAAGCCAATGCTCCAAACCATTTGCTAAATTCAATTAAAGTGAATTTATACCTGATCATTGTAAAAATACTTGCCTTTTCTTTTATTATGCATACGTACATTTATGCATAGACTTATTTTCATCTAATTGATTAGTGCCTATCTCCCTCACTAAGTCATAAACACCCTGAGGGATTGCATTTCATCAATCACTGGTGCATTATGAGGCACATAGGAGGCAGTTAAATAATATTTGTTGAAAGAATTGAACTAATTCTGGAACAGAATCTCTGAAATATTGTATACTTGGAAGTAATCTAGAGTCATAGACTCTTTCATTAGAAGATACCTTAGCAAGGCTAGACTTGGTAGGGCACACCAGTAAGCCCAGTACTCAGGAAGCTGAGGCAGGAAAATCTAGAGATTGAGGCCAGCCTGGGATATATAGTAGCCTCTGTATCAAAAAAGCAAAGAAAAAATGAAAAAGAGAGAGAAACCTTAGCAATCCTTTTAGCTATGCTGCGTTTATTTTCAAGTCTGCCCATTAAATTGAACAATTAACAAATAGAGGCATTTTAATCCACACAAAGTAACTGAAGCTACACTACCAAAACCAGTCCTTCTAAATTTATGCCAAAAGTTCTCAAAAGTCCCCAGAAAGACTGAGTCAAGTTCTTTAAGGGAAACATTTTGCTGGCCTGCAACCCCCTCAGGAAACAGACTTCATAGTCAATACAAAGGCTGCAAACTAAAATGGTTAGATCCTCTTCTCTGGGATATCTAACTGACATGTTCCTTTATGCACTGTTGGGCAGGCTTGGCAGAGAAAAGAAATCAAACTATGAGAATGAAATTTGGCAGCTTCTATAAAAGCCAGGCCTGGTGAACAGACTTGGTATTTGGTGGCTCCAGTGTTGTCTTTCTGGAGCTTTCCCACCCAGGGTCAAAGAGAGGCAGCTCTCTAACCAAAGCTGCTATGTTGCACCCTCAAAGGGACAAATATCTGTTGGGGAAGGGCCATTCAAAGTCTGTTCCCTGAATTCATTTGCCACCAGTGGGCAACAAAGAACTTATACCAGTACATAAACAAAAGCGCTGAAGTTGCCTTCACCTGCTTAAGTCTTCCTATCAAGAGAAAAATATATACATCAAATAAACTAAAGTGCTTAAGAATGTAACTGAGTTACATTCTGGTGAAAGACTCTTAACCTGGTTGCAAATTATGAACAAACAGCCTCAAAGACTGGCACTCTGAATGACGTGGTTCTAAAGCATAATGTACCATCTGCATTATAAAAGACAGTAAAAAGCAGGCAATGTCATACATTCCTGTAATTCCAGTACTCTAGAGGCTGGCAGACAAAGGACATGAGTTCTGGCTGGCTTGGGCTGCACAGTGAAACTTATCTCATAAAAAGAAAAAAAAAAAGGAAGAAAAGGGCTTGCATGAGGCCCTGGGTTCGCTCTTCAGTGCATACATACATACATACAGTAACAAGCTTTGAACCTAAGGAGCAATTCCCTAATTTTGGGTGCTTAGACACACCTGAAATATTATGCCTAGAGAAGGTGGACACAGTATTTGAGGTTTAGAGAGAACCACTGAAATGAGATACCTCAGCATGACCAGGTATGGTGCATAAAACAATATCAATTGATTTTCTCTAAGCTCCTGTACTAATCTTTTGTTTTTCAAAAGACCACCTGCATAGACTCACTTAAGGAGAATATTTAATATACATATTGCCAACCCAGCTGAAGCAGAATCTGTGTATGGACAAAGGAAGCAGGCATCTAGATTTTTATGTACCCTGGAATCTCACCACCACTGGACTAGGTGAGTTGAGAATGCAGAAAAGACTTAAGGTTTATGTTCTTTGCAGTTGAAAAGGAAACAAAAGAAAAAGTCAAAGTGGACATTGAGTAAAACTCTTGGTCCTTGCCATAGATGCTTCTGGAAGCATGTGAGTACAAGTATAGCTGATAGTCTGATGCCAACAGTACTTCTACCATGAGCAGACTCTACCCTGCAATATGTTCACTGTTTATTGCTTAAGCAAACCAAAAGCATGGTCATTTCCAGGCATGTGTTCAGGTGCCATTGATCACATAGAATTCCTGACACTGAGTAACCCATTTCTCAATAAGATACTAAATACTTGATGACACTGAATTGAAAGGCAATGGATCCTTTGGTTTTATAATCTGTTTTTAATGGAATTTCCTCCCCTCAGAAGCAGCCTAGAATTCAATTTGCTAAATTTCTAACCAATGCACTTCTTTCACATGCATTTCTTTCGTAAACCTCCTAGATGGATGGCTTTCCAAACAATGCTCAGGAAAGAAAGCATTGTTTTGTTGATAAACAAAAGGTGAATTATTTGACATTGTGGTGAGAACATAAAGTAGACATAGATTTTTAAATATCCTTATAACTCTGTCTTCTCAGCAATGAGATTTGTACAAAATGAGGACCAGACCAAGTACTGTGCCACAAATATAACCTTTTCCTGTGTGATACTGATGCCCAATGAAGCAACTTAAGTTGGCTCACAGTCAAGTGTGCCAGAACAGGCATCAAAGAGCAGAACCTGAACTACAGGGGTCTCATTCCTAAGCACTGAAAGAATCTGTAACAGGCATGGGCCATTGGGAATGCTGAGACAGGAGTCAGATATGGCTCCATGACTTCAATACTACTCTATCACCAATAAATAGGTCATCCAGACAAAGAATCAACAAAGCAACTCTAGAATTGAATGACACCATAAATCTAATGGACTTGACAAATGTCTACAGAGTATTCCATCCTGCAATAGTGCAATATACATTATACTCAGCAGCCCAGGAACTTGCTCCAAAACAAACCATATTTTAGGTCACAAAGCAAGTCTTAACAAATATAAGAAAATTGAAATAACCCCCTGAATACTGTCTGACCACAACACAATAAAACTAGAATTCAATAACAAAAGAAACAGCAGAATACTCAACAAATGAACGCTGAACAACACATTGCTCTGTGATGAGTGGGTCATTGAAGAAATAAGGGAACTTAATGAGAATGAAAGCACAACCTATCAGAACCTATGGAACATATCAAAGGCAGTACTACAGGGAAAGTTTATAGCCAAGAATGCATATATTGAAAACACAAAAAGATCTCAAATAAATGACCTAATGCTACATCTCAAACTCCTGGAAAAACAAGAACAAGCTTAACCCAAAACTAGCAGGAGAGAAATAATAAAAATAAGGGCCAAAATCAACAAAATAGAGACCAAAAAAAAAAAATACAAAGAATCAAACAAACAATAAGCTGGTTCCTTGAAAAGATAAAATGACTAAAACAAGGAGGGAAAAGACCCAAATTAATAAAATTAGAAATAATAAAGGGGAGATAACAACAAATACCAAGGAAATCATCAGGGATTACTTTAAAAACCTATATTCCAATAAACTGGAAAGTCTAGAAGAAATAGACAAATTGCTAGATACATATGATCATCCAAAACTGAACCAAGAAACTATTAATCACTTAAGCAGATCTACAGCATGCAAGAAAGTAGAAGCAGCAATAGTCTCCCATAAAAGTCCAGGGTCTGTTGGATTCACTGCTGAAACCTACCAGACCTTTAAAGAACTAACACCAACACTCTTCCAACTTTTCCATGAAATAGAAAGGGAAGGAGCACTGCCAAACTCATTCTATGAAGCAGTATTACACTCATCCCTAAACTGGACAAGGACACACACAAAAAAAAAAGAATTACAAGGCAATTTTTTTAATGAACATAGACGCAAAAATCTCCAATAAAATATTGGCAAAACGAATTCGCTAGCATATCAAAAGATCATACACCATGATCAAGTTAGTTTCATCACAGGGATGCAGGAAAGGTTCAACATATGCAAATTATAAATGTAATACAACATACTACAGAAGCAAAGACAAAAAACACATGATCATCTCAAAAGACACAGAAAAAGCCTTCGATAAATTCAACATCCTTTCATGATAAAAGCTCTGATTAAACTAGGAATAGAAGGAATGTACCTCAACATAATAAAAACTATATATGATAGGCCTATAGCCAACATTATACTAAATGGGGAAAAAGAGCAAACATTTCCTCTAAAGCCAGGAACCATTCAAGGGTGTCCATTCTCTCCACTTTTATTCAACACAATCTTGGAATTCCTAGCCAGAGCAATAAGACAGGAAGAAGAAATAAAAGGAATACAAATTGGAAAGGAAGTAGTCAAACTATCCCTATTTGTAGATGACATGATCTTATATCTAAGAGATCTGAAAAACTCCAGAAAAAACTCCTAGACACCATAAACAGCTTCAGCAAAGTTGCAGGAGACAAAATAAATCTACTATAATTCATAGCCTTTCTTTACAAAAGCAATGAACAATTGAGAAAGATAGGAAAATCATTCCATTTTACAATAGCCTCAAAAAATATAAAATACCAAGGAATAAACAAAGGATGTGAAAGATCTCTACAAGGAAAACTGTAAACTATAAAGAAAGAGATCAAAGAACCCTACAAAAAATGGAAAAATCTCCCATGTTCATGGATTAGTAGAATCAACATAGTAAAAATGGCTATATTTTCAAAAGCAGTCTACATTTTCAATGCAATTCCCATCAAAATTCCAATGACATTCATCACAGAGATTTAAAAATCAACCCTAAAGTTCATTTGGAAACACAAAAAACTGCAAATAGACAAGACAACACTGAGCAAAAAGAGGCATGTTGGAAGTATCACAATACCAGACTTCAAAATATACTACAGAGCCATAGCAATAAAAACAGCATGGTACTGGCACAAAAACAGATGTGAAGACCAGTGGAACAGAATAGAGGACCTGGATATGAATCCACACATCTATGACCACCTAATTTTTGACAAAGATGCCAAAAACATAGGATGGAGAAAAAGCCTCTTTAACAGATGCTACTGGGAAAACTGGATATCTACATGCAGAAAACTGAAACTAGATTCATGTTACCCTGTACAAATATTAACTCAAAGTGGATTAAGGACCTTAATATATATTAGACCTGAAACTTTGAAGCTAGTGAAGGAAAGTGCAGAGAAAACACTGGAATTAATACACATAGGTAAGAACTTCCTCAATAGAACTCAAATTGCTCAACAACTAAGAGAAAGGGTTGACAAGTGGGACTACATAAAATTAAAAAGCTTCTGCACAACATATGAAATGTTCTCTAAATTGAAGAGTCTACCCACAGAATGGGAGTAAATCTTTGCCACCTATACATCTGACAAAGGTTTTATAACCATAATATGCAGGGAGCTCAAAAAATTAAACTCCCCCAAAACCAGTGATCCAAATGAAGAAAAGGGCAAAAAGAACTGAACAAAGCTTTTTCAAAGGAAGAAGTCCAAATGGCTAAAAAACACATGAAAAAAATGCTCACCATCCCTGGACATAAAGGAAATGCAAATCAAAACCACATAAAGATTCCACCTCACTCCTGTTAGAATGGCTACCATCAAGAACACAAACAACAACAAATGTTGATGAGGAGGTGGAGAAAAAGGAATCCTCATACACCAATGGTGGGGATGTAAATTAGTACAATCACTATGGAAAACAGTATGGAGGCTCCTCAAAAAATTAAAAATAAAACTGTATATTATCCAGCAATTCCACTCTTAGGGATATACTCAAATCAATGTAAGTCAGGTTACAACAAAGGCACCTGCACACCCATGTTTATTGCAGCACTGTTCACAATAGCTAAGCTATGAAAACAGCCAAGATGCCCACTACTGATAAGTGGATTAAGAAAATGTGGCACTTATACACAATGGAATTCTATTCATCCACAAAGAAAAATGAAATTTTGTTCTTTGCAGGTAAATGGATGGAACTTGAGAACATCATCTTAAGTGAAGTTAGCTACATTCATAAGGCCAAAAACCACATGTTTGCTCTCGTATGTGAAATTCAGACCTAACATGTGGAGAATGGAGTATGAGAAGCCTATGAGAATTTGACATAAGCACAACCATGTCTGCAGGCTGGGATTGGCATGGTCCCCAGCTGCAGAAAGGAGTGAGGGCAAAATGCAGCACAGCTGCTTTTCATAAGATGTTTACACGCAGAGAGTAGAGATCACAGGTTCCCCCATTCCCTATAACTACAATGTCATGTCCCCAAAAAACTGTTGCTCTACTTCCTTGTTTGCCACTGTATATAATAAGCTTGCTGGAGGAAGTGAAGGCTGTTGTGTGTCTCCACCAGAGCACCCAGTGCACCTGATCCAAGCTTTTGTGCATGTTTGTCTTTTGTCTTTTCTCAATCTCCCAGTCAGGTTCCTAGTATGAGCTCATGCAGGCCACGAGAGGTGGCACCGAACAGGGTCCTAACTATGGGGGAACTTGAAGCCTGAGATGATGAGGCACTCTCCAAGAAGCACTCATGTAATAAAAAACAAGTAAAGTGAGGGGGAGAGTGAACTGAATACAGTCAGGTGTAAAAACATGGGACAGTACAAGTCTAAGGATTGAGAACTCTATATACAGACTTTAAAAGCTATGCTAAAGATTAGAGGAAGCAGGGTCAGGTCACTTCAGCTTATGCAGTTTCTAGATTTTGTACAGGATACTTGCCATGGTTCCCTGAGGAGGGCACAGTAAATTTAGAAACATGGCACAAGGCAGGAGATGGGTTGAGGGTGCAATATATGGCTGAAGGGCCGGAATACGTGCCCATTTTTATTTTCAGCTTGTGGTCTATGATTAGAGGTTGTTTGGATCCCACTCCCTCACATAAACAAAGATTTTTCTCCTTGGTATGTGAGCCGGGATGTAGGACTCGCCCCTTGCAACCAGTCATACAGGAGTGTGAGAGGCAGTATCCCTTGAAGGAACAGGATGCTGCAGGTGGTAGAGCCACTGAGCCATCAGCCCCACCTTATGAGGATAAGTTTTCACATAAAACTAAAATTCAGTCCAAAGATGATTCTGATTTTGATTCAGTGTCAGATGAGGAGGGTCATGAGGACACTCTGCCCCATCAAGTACTGGGAACCATGCATCTGGGATTACCTCCACTAGCTAAGAGACTTCCTGCTCTTGCTAAGAGTCCCCTACAAGCTGCCTTGCAGGCAGCTCACAGTCAAGGAGAAGGTAGAGCTGGTTTTAGGTTTACCCTGTATTTGAGAGACTGGACCCAAACAACCCTGGCAAGCAACAGAGGTTTCATTAAAATGTTCCATTTAAAACTTTAAAGGAAGTAAAACAAGCCTGTGCAATGTATGACTCTACAGACCCATCTAAGCTGGGGCTATTACAAATTGTGCTATGTCTCCACATGACTAGACAGGGCTAGCTAAAGCATGCCTTTCTCTAGATAATTACTTGCTGTGGAAAACAGGTTTTACAGAGTTATATCAGGAGCAGGCAAACCGTAATTTGGCCGATGGAGTGCATATCACTGCAGATATGCTCATGGGAAGAGGACCTTTTGAAGGCATAGATAATCAATTACAGTATTCCCTTCAGGTTTATCAGATTTCCATCGCAGGCACAAGTGCATGGTGAGATCTATAAAAGGAGAATAGACTTTGGAATTAACTAGCATTCTCCAAGGTTCCAATAAGCCATATCAAGAGTTTGTGGCACACCTGCTGCAAAACATAGGCAAGACGGTGGTGGATATCAAAGCTGGAAACATACTGGTAAAACAGCTATCTTTTGAGAATGCTAACAAATACTGTAAGACAACTCTTTGGCCATATAAAAAAGAGCTACTCTGCAGGAAATGATTAGAATTTGTGCAGATATCAGGCCAAGTCATATCCTGGGTATAGCCTTAGCTGCTACCTTAAAGGAAGTGTTCCACCTGGGGGAAAAAAAAAGGAGCATGTTTTTCCTGTGGAAAAGAGGGATATTTTGCTAGGAAGTGTCAAAATAAACCTCGACTACAGCTAAGTATCTCGGGGCCCATCACTGGGCCACCAACTTGTGTCAATAGGCCCAGGGATCAACTCCCCAGGATATACCCTTGGTGTTAGAGGGAAAAACATTGGACAAACGAATGCCACTCCAAACAGATATAGATGGACAACCTGTTATAGAACAGGGAAACTTCCAATGGGGCCTGCCCCAGCCCTGTCAAACAGTAGGGGCAATCACTACACAGGCTCTTCACCAATACCCACCATTGAAAACCCCTTTCATGCCTCCCCAGGAAGCACAAGCTTGGACCTTAGTCCCACCTCCCAATATGTGTTAACACCTGATTTGGATATGCAATTTATCCCTACGGGGGTCTAGGGGCCTCTGCCCCAGGGCACAGTGGGGTTAATATTAGGGAGAAGTAGTACAGCCATAAGGGGATTACAGGTTTATCCAGATGTGATTGATGAAGACTATACTGGGGAAATTAAGATAATGGCCCAGGCACCAGGTGACTTTGTAATGTATCCCTGGAGAAAAAATAGCTCAACTGGTTATTGTCCCAAATGTGAAGAAAGGCAAGGTGCTAACTCACACCCCATGGAGAGATGGAGGATTTGGTTCCTCTAATCATGCCTACTGGTTACAACAAGTAACAAAAGATAGGACAGAAATTATTTTGTTCTTAAATGAAAAACAATTTGGAGGACTTTTGGATACTGGTGGTGATGTCTCTGTAATTGCTGCTAGACATTGGTCAAAAAGTTGGCCTTGCCAACCCTCTGCTGCTGATCTGCAGTGGGTAGGGGCTGCTCATGGCCCCCTCCAGAGTGCTCAGCAGATCTGTTGAAGGGATGAAGAGGGACACTCAGGACTTTTTACTCCTTATGTCTTAGACAATCTTCCAGTCAATGGAAGAGATGTATTAGAGGGTATGGGAGCTATGCTATGGGGAAGAGATGTATTAGAGGGTATGGGAGCTATACTCTGCAGTCCTAATAGCATGGTCTCTCACCGAATGTTTCAACAAGGCTATAATCCCTTTAGGGGATTGGGAAGATATCAACAAGGTAGGAAGGTAGGTTACATCCTGCACAACCTTTAAGGAAACTAGGAAGGATGGGGCAAGGATGTCAGGTTGTGCAGCATTTTCAGTAGGGGTCCTGGTCCAACAAACTAAATACTCCTCTTTCAAACATGCAGCCCAGATCACTTGGCTCTCAATAGATCCAGTCTGGGTGGACCAGTGGCCCTTGACAGGGGAGAAATTGGCTGCAGCCACAGCTCTGGTGGAGGAACATTAAAGGCAGAGTATATTGAGCCAACCCATAGCCCTTGGAATACTCCAATTTTTGTGATTAGAAAAAAATCAGGAAGATGGAGGCTTTTACAGGATTTAAGAGCTGTCAACAGAGTAATGCAGCCAATGAGAGCACTCCAGCCTGGCCTTCCCTCACCCACAGCTATTCCATTAGATTATTGTCTCTTTATTCTTGATCTTAAAGATGCCTTTTTACCATACCTCTCCATCCAAAAGACAGAGAAAAAATTGCTTTCACTTTATCATAATCAAATGATCAGGTCCCTGGCTGCCAATTTCATTGGACAGTGCTGTCCCATGGCATGGCTAACAGTCCCACTACGTGTCAGGAATTTGTTGTTATAGCAATAGAAACTACATGCTGTAAGTATCTAGAAGCTTATGTCCTTCATTACATGGACAGTATTCTGATAAGTCATCCCAGTGAGTCTATAATTCTACTAATCTTGGCAGATCTTACAAAGGACCTTGAGGCCTGGGGATTTTGCATTGCCCTGGAAAAGTTACAAAAAATGCCTCCTTTTCAATATTTAGGGCAAGTTATCAATGGATGGACGTTTGATCCATCCCCAAAAAGTAGAGATCAGGAAGGACAATTTAAAAAACTTACATGATTTATAAAACTGCTGGGAGATATCAACTGGCTCAGACCCTCTCTAAAACTTACCACTGACACTTTATCTGCTCTTTTTCAACTGCTCAAGGGCAACCCTAATCCTTCACTTAGAGAATTTACAGAGGATGCCCAACAGGCATTGGTTAAGGTAGAGAGAGCAATTACTACAGCCCAGCTTCAGGGCTGGGATCCACAGCAGCCTGTTCAATTACTGATTTTATGCTCTCCATCAATGCTAATGGGAGCACTCTGGCAATTACAGAGGGTGTTGGAATGGTTATATTTGGGTCACTCTTCTGCTAAGGTTCTTGACACCATATCATGAGCTGGTAGCTAGGCTGATTGCTAAGGACACACTCATTGTGAATTGCTGGGGCATGAGCCCAGTAACATTTTTGTCCCTTTTTCAAAAGATCAACAGCATTGGTTATGGCAATTTTCAGACTTATGGCAGTCTGCACTGGCTAATTTTCCAGGACAGGTTGAGGAACATCTCCCACATTCAAAACTGTTTACATTTGTCTTTCCAAAAATTATTCTATCCTCTCCTCTGTCAAAGGATGTCACAATTTTCACTGATGCTTCTGGACGTGGAACTGCTGCCTATTACACCAAAGATTGCCACAAGGTTGAACATACTGTTTTTGCCTCTGCTCAAAGGGCAGAGCTTTATGCTGTAGGCATGGTCCTGGGGGACTTTCCACAACAATCTATCAATCTGTACAGTGATAGTCACTATGTGGTAGATGTTTTACACTGCATTGAAACTGTTTATATTGGCCATACTAGCAGTGAAGAATTATTTAATCTTTTCTTTCAGTTGTGTAGTCTGGTGCTAACCTGCCTCTATCCCTGTTTTGTGAGCCATTTGCGCTCACATTCTAATCTCCCTGTCCCACTCACAACAAATATTGGCCATGCAAAAGGCTTATGATAATGTTTTTCCAGCTAATATTGCAAAAACTATCCTGGATGAACTTGAGGGTTTCAATCCATTTAACTTGCTAAAGCCACTCCTTCTGGCATTTGGCAGGAATAAGTGTGTTATTGTTCATCTGTTTTCTTATTCTTTCAGTCGGATGCCATGTGGTGCAAAGACAGCTCCTTGGATTAAGGGTCATGCTTCATCAGGAGCATTTAAGAAATAAAAAAGGAGGACACGTGGAGAGCAGAATATGAGAAGCCTATGAGAACTTGACATAAGTACAGCCATGTCTGCAGGCTGGATTTGGCACAGCCCCCAGCTGCAGAAGGAAGTGAGGGCAAAATGCAGCACAGTTGCTTTGCATAAGATGTTTACGTGCAGAGAGTAGCAATCACAGGTTCCCCCTGTTCCCAATAACTACAATGTCATGCCCCCCAAGAACTGTTCCTCTGCTTCCTTGTTTGCCACTGTATATTATAAACTTGCTAGAGGAGATGGAGGCTGTTGGTGTGTCTCCACCAGAGCACCCAGCCCACCTGATCCCAGTTTTTTTGCATGCTTGTCTTTTGTCTTTTCTCAATCTCCTGTCACTCCAGTTAGGTTCCTAGGATGAGCTCATGCAGGCCAGGAGACTAATACACATGTAACAATATTATGATAAGCAGGACATGCCAAGGGGAGGTCACACACAAAAGGGGGAGGGTAAAAGAAGGAAGCTGAGTTGAAATGGTTGATATACTCTCTATACAAGAATTAATATAGAATTTTTAACTGTTTGAAACAACCATAAGAATGGAACTCAAGTAGAAAGAAAACAAATAGAGGAAATGAACCAAATCAGGCTATAACACATATACATGAAAGTGCCATGAGGAAACTCCTTGTGTAGCTATCTTAAACAATTGAAAATGTCATTTCTTTTTTCTTTTTCAAAATCAGAGAACAGGAAGGCAGAACAGGCCCTCTGGGTGGGGGCTGGGAGGGAATTTGATACCAGTGAGAAGGGAGAGGAGGTAGGGAAAGGGTTTCAGAGGGTGAATATGGTGCAAATACTATGTACACATTAATGTAAATGGAAAAAAGATACCTGTTGAAACTATTTCTTAAACGGGGGAAGGGGAAAATAAAGGAGAATGTGGGAGGGGGTAAATTCAAGTATGATATATTTGATATACTGTAAAAACCTTTATAAATGCCACAATGTACCCCTACCCAGCACAACAGTAAAAGAAAATAAAATGAAAACTTATAGTCCATTCCATATAATACACATAATTTTATAAATAGTAAACAGAAAAATTCACCAATAAAATTTTGAATTTTTGCAAAAAAATTTCTGATTTTTGCAAAAAATGTGGTCTCTGCAAAGGTCAGGAAAGGCTGGATGTTTTACTCAGACATATGATACCAAATATTAAAACCAACAGGCTGGGTAAATTAAATCTATGGTATAAAAGTTGACACATAATTGAAATGGCTGTTGCAAAATGAAAAATGGTATGTACAAACTGAATCACAATTTGTAAGAAAGCCATGACCAGTTTGCTTAAAATTGCTCCTTTGGCCGTCCTTCTTCAATATTCCTCCCACAGAAAGAAAAACATCAGTTAAAAATATTTTGTTTGGATAGTCTATGCTTGCAATCCCAGATACTTGGGAGGTGGAGATAAGAGGATTGTTTTCAAAACCAGCTCATACAAAAAGTTAGCAATGCCTTTTCTCAAAAAATAAACTAGGTATGCTGGCACACAATTGTAATTCAAGCTACTCAGGAGGTGGAAGTAGGAAGATCACAGTTGGAGGCCAGCCTCAGGCAAGTGAGAGACCCTATCCGAAAAATGAAAATTAAAGAAAAATAGCTGGGGGGAAGGGGCATGGGTTTAAGGGGCAGAGCTCTTACCTAGCAAGCATGAGGCCATGGATTCAAACCACAGTATCTACCCCCCCAAAAAAAAATTCAGGTTGGGCTAGGAGTGCACCTGAATAGTGAATCATTGCATAGTATGTGCAAAACCCTGTATTCAATCCCAAACACCACAAAACAAATTGAGATAAATATTGACCCTCTTTCAAAAAAGCCTGATGCAAAGTAATAAATCACTAGACTAACCAATGTTTCCATTTCCTATCAGCCTACATTGTCTTGTACATCTGATGTCAAATACTATAGCTATGTTTTCTAATTTAATCTGAGTCCTTCAGTTGAAACTTGAAAACTTGGAAAGCATAGTTCAATTTTGTTCAAATAAACAGAGATAATTTTGATTGCTAAATGACTGAACGAAAACAACACTTTGAGAAAAACTGCTGCTAAGTCTCAATACATGACTTTCCTACATCCTAAGTGAAAGCTATGGAAAGTCTCTCTGCAAGCTGGGTTGGTGATGACACCTGTAATCCTATTTCTTGGGAGGCTGACACAGGAAGATCTCAAGCTCAAGATTAATTTGTGCTACGTAGCAGAGTCCAAGGTCAGCCTGGGTTATGTGGTGAGACCCTATTTCACAAAAAGAGTCTCCTGTATATATGAGCTTGATACACTACCAGGACATAGAAAATTAGTGTAGAATGAATGAAATTTTAGGTAATTGATGTTTGGGAAACTGTTCATTTTGGGGGCAAAATCTGCATTCATAGCTCAAGTTTAGACTTCATAGCAAAACAAAGTAAGCCTTTTAAGGTATATTGTGAAAACCAAAGTCCTTAATGACTTCAGATACAATGAGTGCTGAGGCCTGTTCTGTTATCACATGAATTCCTTGCGAGGGAGGGGATGGAAAGGGCCATGGCTCTAGGGTCAGATGGGCACCCACTGCTGCCTTAGCACCTTGAGACTTGCCAGCTGGTCACCCTGGACAAGTTATTTTTCTACTCACTTAGTTCATACATATTTATTGAGGGCCAGGCATGATGTCACATTCTGTCTTCACAGCTATGGGTAGCAGAGGTAGGATGATCAAGATCTGAGGTTGGCCCTGTGGAAAAGGTGCAAGACCCTACCTGAAAAATAAACTAAGGCAAAAAGGGCTGGAGGTGTTGCTCAATGGGCAGTGCACTTGTCAAACAAGCACAAGGTCTTGAGTGCAAACCCCACACTTCCTCTCTCCAAGAAAAATTACAGAATGCTTACTATATACTAAACATTTACTAACATATAGTTTACAGAGACAAAAAGGAATAAAATAAACAAAATAACCAACTTCATAGTAATTGTGGATTTAAAAGCAATAGCATATAAAGGGCCTTACAATTGTTAATAAGCCCACAAAAGTCATTTCATAAGTAATAGCTCTTTCTTCCCCTTCCTTTTCTCTCTGCTCAATATGGCCATTTTTAAAATTATAAAAACTTGCTTCATAACTTTCTGCTAAATTTCTTAGCTAAAACATTATAATTGGAATATAAAAAAAGTCATATGTCCCTTCTATGAACTTGCAGAATATTTTCGATATCACATCTTTTGTTTAAAACTTGACTACTATATTGAGTCACAGTTCCATAGTAAGTATTAATATTCTTTTATTTATTCATTAAATAAAAACCCTTATGGAATGTTCTTCATGTATCAGACCTTGTTCTCATGATATCACTACCACCCTAATGAATAAAAGTAAAAAGGATGGAGGTTGTGAAGTCCTCAGTCCATCATTTTTATACCCAATCCGGCTGCCTTTCCTTTCATGGATAAGTCCCAAACCATAGTCATCTTTTAAAACCATATTGTTAGAGAAGCAATAGATTAGAATCTCCCTGGGGATATGTGAGGACATTTTGTATATAATAAGATAAAATATTTAAATGTTGTAGTATATAAGTTAGGAGAAAATACATGCCTTGTTAAACAAGTACAAGACAAAGTATTATAGATAGTCACTTTAGGCAAAAATAAGGGAAGATAATGCTGACTTCCCTTAAAGCATGCATTCCTGGTTATACCCATGCCTTTTCTTATTATTTTTAGCTACTTTCACTCACTGCTAACTATAAGGCTAGTGTTATGTTAAGAATGTAAAAATATTGATTTATGCTCTCCACACCCCTAAGTGTAGATTTAGCCAAGTTAGAAACGCACATGCATACCAACATACATGTTTTTAACGATGTGCATTCATTTGGAAATACAAGTATTTGAAAATGAGGAACCCATTTTAACTAGCAACCCTGCACCATGGAAGAGGACCAGAACCCACATCTTCAATTTCCTCCCTCTCTCAGACCAAAAGTCATGTGTCTAGGGAGCTGAGCAACCTTCAAATCAAACAGGGGAGAAGCTGCTTCTCTCAGAGAATTCCCCAGTCTTTATCATTCTTTTCTAACCAACATCTCACCTACTGGGTAATGGGGCTTAGTTGATTTACAATAATTATTTCTGGAGAAAAAGGATTCTGTTTTCCAAACGTGGAATTTGTTACCAAGATGGTATGATCCTGCCAGAACAAGAAATAAATTCATTCAATTCACTTGTAAATTCCTCTGAGCCCCTGATCTTCTGCTAGTGGAGATGACTTCAGTCACTTACTTAGTCACAGGCCAAGCATGGCGGGGACTCACTAACTCTTGCCAGTATGTCCCAGGCAGCCCTCCCTTGGAGTGGGAGTAGAAGCAGCATCGTTTAGTGCGAAGGCTGATTTGTAGGAATTAGTGGGGTCAATCTTTGTTTCACCATTAATCTAACTTTCACCTCCCTGAGCCTCAGTCTCCACTGTCCTGCACCTCCAGGAAGGGAGAGGGCGCTCTGGCAGGACCTCTCTTCCCGCGTCTCAGTGATCCTTCCTTCCGCTTCCCGTTCCCCCTGCCCCGGCGACCACCGCTCACTGCGCATGCGCCGTTGTTGACCACCGGGAGTATGGCGGCTTCTTCGAGTGTGGAGAAGGAGAAGGACCGACTGGGAGGCGTCTCGGGATCGGCGAGCGGCAACAGCACGCGAGAGCGGCTGTTGTCGGCGCTTGAGGACCTGGAAGTCCTGTCTAGGTAATACTGCCGGCTGAGAGCCCGTAGAGCCGGTCCTGGGCTGAGCACTGACTCGAGCAGCTGGCCCTGCCTTTGCCTCGGTCCCTGGGGCTCTGCGGGGAGCCTCGAGCCCCGGAATCTGCGGGGCGCAAGTGTCGCGACGTGGGGTCCGAGCCCTCCGGGCTCTGGGCGGTGTTTATCCCTTTAGAGGACAGTGTAGTGACAGTGACCCTGAAATCTCAGTCCAGTCAGCCCTGTGGCCCTTAAGTAAGGGTCCTTAAGAATGGCCCCCTCGTCCGCACTCAGAAGGCGCTGGCTAGACTGCACAGCACGCCAAAGCCCGGGAGCGTGAGCGCGTCGGACTTGGTGCAATTGCAAGTTGTTTGGGATGGCTGGAGTGCAGCACGTGTGGCAGAAATAGGAAATGATTGGATGTCGCTCTCCATATTGTCCCTTTCGTGATAGTCTTTCAAGGTGGAGTCCTCGTTCATGTCTCACATTAACTTGGGTGTTAGTATTGTTATATATTGCCCAAGACCATAGTCTTAAAAGACATCTGATAGGAGTTTTCGTCTGAAAATACATGGTAGGTTCCTGTTGTCCAATGAGGTAATGTTCAAATACCTTAGCTTAGTGTGCAGCAAGGCCATTCTTCATCACCTCTTAATCCATACTGTTATCCTCAATTGCTACCACATCCCTCTGCCTTCCCTTCCCTTACCCGCTCGCCTCTGCCGGTACAGTCATACAGATGGACAGTCCTCCCGACTTCAGTTTCCCAAGTAGCCAGGATTATAATAGTGAGCCACCAGCACCTGGCTCCTGACCCCTTTCATTACAGAATCCCAACAATACAAGCATCTTTCAAATGTGTCCAATCAGCTGGGGTCCATCTGGTTTAGTCAGGTGTTCAGGATGGTTCCCATGCTCATCTCAGAAGCCTTTAATAAACTTTCCAGGCTTCCTGTTAAACTTTCCTGACCTTTCCTACCTGGGGCTCATGATGTCCTAGCTGTTCTTAACCCTGGGCTTTTTAGAAGTTGAGCTGTTAACCCACCAAGGTTGTATGGAAGGATATTGAGAAGTGTAATGGACTTTTCATGAATAAGGTTGTATAGAAGGTTATTGAGAAGTGTAATGGACTTTTCATGAATAAAGGTATTACTGATAGGAGAATAAGGTTTTCAAAAGTGTTAGGGCTAGCCTATAAAGTTAGTTGTTACCCTGGATATCATAGACTGGGGCATCACATCAGAGCTAGTGGCAGGGTCTGTGGGGGCAGCAGAAGCATCTGTGGGTTATCTTGTGGACAGTACAGTTGGCTCTTCTGACCCCAAGGTATACTCAATCAGTCTTGTAGATGGAGAGTTCAGCTGTGAGGCTGCTGCTTACAGAAATGGATCACCACAGCTTCCCAAACCTCAGCCTCTGAACCTAGGGACTGACTTCCAGGGCACTCTAACCTTGGACTCCTGTGTGCTGTGTTTTGCTATGAGTGGCATTTATAAGAGGTGGTTATAAGGAGGCAGGGAGAAAGAGGAGGAGAAGGAGCAATTGGAGGAAAGAGTTCCAGACTCGTGCTGCAACACGGACAAGATGTGAATAGAAATAATTTTCATTCCCAGCCTTTGGAACAAAAGCTGCATTCCCCAGATATTCTCCAAAGACAAAATGGGGAATGTGAAAAAATCACAGGAAGGACTGTTTAAAAAGCTATGGAAACAAGGCCAAGGGCAGCCAGACACCCAGGTCATTTGGCCAGTGGCTCCCCTTCTGCTTCTAGCTATAGTTGTAGAACCATCTACTGCAAGAGGGCTGAGAATGTTCTTAAAGCTCTCTTCACCAGGTGGTCAGGGATTAGAGGACAGAAGTTATCTTGTGGGCCATGCATCTGAATTGGTGATGGTGAGACATAAGTATGGTTTTTGGAACCAGATAATGAAGACAATCTTAAGGGTGCAATGAGCTTGGACTCATTCTTGCTAGTATCTACTTGTACTAAGAGGCATTAACTATTAACTGCCCCTTCCAAGAGGACATAAGCAGGACAGAGGTGAGGGGATAGAAGATGACAAGAGTTAAAATCCTTCCTCTGATCTTTGTTTCTAGCAGTGGACAGCTGTGAACAGCTCAACAGGACAGAGCAAGCTCAGGTTAAACTAAATACAAAGACAGCACCAAGAGATTTGGGGCCTGGTCCAGACCCCACCTCTTCATGTCTTATATTTCAGTTTCACCAGTTATAAGATGAAGCAAGTGACAGTCACTTTGCTTACCTCACAGGTTTTTTGTGAAGATTCAGTGGAATAAATGACCACACATAGGACATTGATAGCGATACTCACACAAGTAATCACTGATAACTAGTAGTCACTTTTCATTTTCATTTGAATCTAGGAATATCTTAATTTCTTTCCTAGTTTCTTCAGTGAACCATTGATCAATGGTTCAAGAGTGTTTTGTTCAATCTCCATGAGTTTGAATGATTTGAGGGTTTTCCTTGCTGCTGATTTCTAATTTTATTCCATTATGGTCTATTAGGATACAGAGAATTATTTCCGTTTTTTTGTATTTATTGAGATTTGCTTCATGATCTATGATGTGGTATATGGAGAAAGTTCCATAGGCTGCTGAGAAAAAAATTTATAATCTGCCTTAGGATGAAATACTCTGCTAAGGTCATTTTGTCTATGGTATTGTTCAATTGTTCAGTTCTAGGATAGCTTCCTTGATTTTTTTTTTTTTAATTTGGTCTGGATGTTGTGTCTGTTGAAGAGAATGGGGTGTTGAGATTTCCCACACTTATTGTATCTGGTTCTATCTGTTCCTTTAAGTTCAGAAGTGTTTGTTTTTTGAATTTGGGGCACCAATGTTCAATGCATGTATATTTAGAATTATTATATCTTCTTGCTGGATTGTTCCCTTTACTCATATGTAATGACCTTTTTCTTTTCTGACTTATTTTTTCATAAAATCTTCTTTGTCAGATATGAGAATAGCTACTCCTGCTTGCCTTCAGATTCATCACTTGTGTTCCAAACTGAGTTTAAAGTAGCTTATTTTAGCAAAAGCTACTGTCCTCAACTGCTGGCTATTTCTCATATCCATTGTGAAGAAAATACAGGGAGCATCTCTTGAAATACTTCTGCAGAACCTGGATTTCCCCACCAATTGGCTGCCATGGACTCCACCATAGCTGAGGCCATTTAAAACAGAGGGGAAAAGGGGGGACATTTATCAGAAAAAAAAATTTTTTTTAAACATTTGTTCTCAGATCAACAAGGGCCATTTTGAAAGTTCATGAGGCCCATTGTAGAAAAATGGTATTAAACAAAACTGGGGGTATCAGGAGTCAAAACACCTACTAATTTATAGTGGGAAGTAAATTAACCTACACCTGCAACATCCTCCTATCAGGTCTTGTTTTACCTTATTCAAGAAAAGAACCATTTAAGGAGTTCTAAAATCTTTCACACCATCAGCTTTGTCTTATATTAAAGAAAGATACATTTTTACTTATATAGAAACTTACGTTACTTTTTAATTTCTATTGAACACACTGATTTGAAAATATTAGTATGATAACTTTGTCTTATAAAATTTAAAATATTGAATATTAGGGCTTAGACAATGATACCTATCTGAAAATATGGTGCCTTGGTATGCTGATTATTTTAAATTAAAGGCACTTGGGGATAACTAGATGCTACATCACTTCTCTGAAGTTACTTCATTTCTTTAACCAGAAGCTGATCTCTTCGCATGTGACTAAAGCACCTTTCCTAAAAAGGGCAAAATGCAAATGACAAACCTACTCTTGGATGCGGTTTTTTAGAGAACTAGTCCAACTCAGTGAATGATCCTTTTTGGGGAAAGGCCTTGTGTAACTCAGGTGAATATCACCGTAGCAACATCTAGGAATTCCAACTCAAAAACACAGTCTTTGAATAATTTGAATAATGAAGGGTCTTTTTACAAATTATGACAGATGACATAAAAATTAACTTTTTCTGCTTTTCCAAGGGATGTTTATTCAAGAGTCTTTCTATAAACCTCAGACTTAGTTATGATAACTTTCCTTACAGTGTTTCAAATTACTTGAGTAGGAAAGCATGCACTGTCAGAAAGCTCTCATTGGCTCTGCCTAGCAAATAATTAGTGCTGATCATTTTCATACATACTTCTTAAGTCTCCCCATAGGACTGAGACATTCTTTTTAAGAAGGATCCTGGCAGGGCCTGAGGAAAGTGATAAGGGCAGTGAGGAACAAAAGTTGGGAACTTCTATCTGTGAAAAAAGAGACTTGAAAGAGAAGATGAAAACTATTTTCACTATCCTAGATTAGCTGTGATTAATGAGAAACTAGACCCATGAATGAAAGTAGGAATCATGTGAGCAAAGTAGATGCATACACACAAAAGAAGAATCATTCCAGAATTCTTTTTTTCTTTTTTTTACAATACTGGGGCTTGAACTCAGGGCCTACACCTTGAGCCACTCTGCCAGCCCTTTTTTATGATGGGCCTTTTTTGTTGGGTTTTTTTTTTTTGTTTTTTGGTTTTTGTTTTTTTAGATAGGTTCTCTCAAACTGTTTGACTGGGCTGGCTTTAAATCGCAGTCCTCCTGATCTTAGCTTCTTGAGTAGCTAGGATTGCAGGCGTGAGCCACTGGTGCCCAGTGTTGTTTTTTTTTTTTTTTTTTTTCGAAGAGGTTATCACTCTGTTGCTGAGACTGGCCTCAAACTCAGATCCTTCTACCTCATTCTCACAAGTGCTGGAATTACAGACATGTGCTACCACATACAGGCAGAATTTTTCATACACCATGTCTTTATTCAGGTTATTGTAACAAAAATGTCATACACTTGCCCAGGTCAACAACAAATTTATACAAAAGAAATTTATTTTTCACAAGTGTAGAGGCTGAAGGCCTAATTTTAAGGTCTCAGTCGGCTCTCTTCCTGTCTGTAGACATCTGCTTTCTCACTGTACCTTCTTAGGGCAAAGAAAGTATGTGGGGACTGTATTTTAAAAATAAAAAATATTTCATAATCTCACCATAATCTCAAGTCTACAAAAGTGCTTTCTAACTTGACAAAATTCATATACACAAACCCAGCCTTCAATTTGGTTGAAACCACTGTTGTTTTATGAGTAATATATTTTATGTATTTAATGATAGGCCCAAATTCTTGGTTGCAACTTTTGAAAATATGATTATTTTTGTGTATATACACTATATACAAGATACCATGCAAACAAAAAGTGCTAAATGTTACTTCAGTTAATAGAATTGTAGGATTACTCAAAGAGCATATTAGACAATACTTAAGTGTTCTTGAACTATTTCTCTTAATTTCACTATCCAAAGCTTTATACAAAATACTTACTATAGTAATTTAAAAATTAATACAAGTTTTAATTATGAGGAATATTGACCATTTCATATGCTATGAAAGCACGATTTCTTTCTCTTTTTTTGCAATACTCTGAATACCTTACTCATAGAGTAAGGTACTGAACCTTGATTGATTCCCATAAAATATGGTTCCCATAGGTACTTTCTTCCTGATGAAAGATCCTTAGTTTGGCCTCTGTCTATGATGGTTCTTGGAAAGCTTTATGAACTGTGGAAATCTTTGCAGTTTTATGTAAGATATTGGGGCTCAGACTGCTGAAATAAACCTCAAAATTTTAGGAAATTAATGCCTACAAGATAGAAAAATTAATTGAAACAGTTTACTTTTGAACTTTTAGAAAAATATATTTTGACTCATCTCTCATTTTCAGTTTAACTACAGCTACTTAAGTAGTTATACTTTTCCTTATGGAATTATAATTCTCAGGATAGTCTTCTAAATCATTTAAATATGAATCTTATTTTATTTAGATACAATGTTCAGTTTCCATTTTATTTTATTCTAGATAGTGTAACTAATCTCACTTCATTACTGTAATTATTGCATAAATAATAATAGCAATTTTATATATGTAATTGTACATAGGAATGTAGGAATATTTTGCACTCCAAAGCCTGTGTCTTTAGGCCAAGAATTGTATTTAGTATACTTATAGACAAATGTGAAAGTAACTTTATGCTTCATCAAATAAATTTTAACTGATTTTAAACTCTTGTTTGCCACTGATAATACAACCACTTTCTTTTCCAACAAAAAAAAGAAAAAACATGAATTTCAACAGGAGAGAATAAACAATCTAGGAAGAGGGCTGCCGGTCAAAACATCTTTCCCTGCCAAAGGATTTCAGAGTCCCTCAAAAAGTTGGGAGGTGCCAGCCAAGCTAGATGTGCTACTTTCCTGAAAGTGAGCTGATTTAAAATAGGAACAATCCCTCATGTCCCTAATATTAAATGTTAGGAGCCCACCCAAAGGATGAAAATGACAGTCTGTCTTCTTCCTTAGCATCTCCAGTAGTGTTTTTGAGCCATTTCCCATTCAACCCATGAAAGGCTAAAATTAGTATTTATATCTATGCAAACAAAAGGGTGATATTTGATATTTCTGTAATCCTTTAGACATGGGTAATCATGTTAATTATGTTAGTTTAGAATATTAAAACAAATATGATTAATAATTAACATCAGTAATTTTGCTCTACAAAAACCTCTTCAGACTAAGTATTTCCATTTGTCAGTTCTAACATGAGTCTGCCTCCTTGCCAATATCTGGGGAATGCCCTTCTACCATCACAGTGCATACCATCCATCTGCAGTCTTGCATGTGATTTCAGTTATCACTTTAACCAACACAGCTGCCCACATCTAACAAGTCAAGCAAAAAAAGTTAGGCAAACCACCCCAAGTCATAGTCAATGAGACATGGTTATTTGCTTTCAATAAACAAATGATACTAGTTTAACAGGAGAAGGAATAAAAGAGAATGTTTGAAAACCAAATCAGAAATTTTAGTCATTAACCAAGGCAGTGACTGCTGAGATGAATCACAGTAATTGTTTTTAGTCTCTTGGTCACTTTTCCTAAGACACTAATTCAAGGCAGGACTCATTCTCAGACATGCTTAGCTAAGAAAGGGCACAACACCCTAATTTGTATTCACTTCAGGATGTTTCCCTAGAGCAGTGAAAAGAGAATGTGTCTGTAGAGGCTGTCAGTGGCACAGAAATGAACCACTTAGCTCTCCTGCTGCAAGGACATGGTGGGCTGACAGTCACAGACTGAGGTCACGCATCCCACAGCTTCACCCTGTTAGTGAATGAGCACAGTATGAACACTCAGTAAGAACTACTGCAGGGCCCTCTAGTGCCTCAAGACAAGGTCTCTACTAGGCATCTTTGGCTTGAAGGTTGTTTCTTTAGCAACCCTAGCCAAACCCTTTTTTGCACAGTGGTTTAAGACTCCCATACAGGGATTCAAGATGGCGCCTAGAGGGAGGAAGCAGAAAGCGTGCCTCCTAAAGTAAAATCTTGGAGAGATGCTGGAGATTCACCTTACAGGGAAAACCACCAAGAAGAGGCAAAACTTTGACCCCTCCACACGTCGAACCTGTACAGAGCATCTCCACTTCACGTTAAATGGAGAAACCAGGAGGGCCCACGGACACCCAGAAGGCTTGGGAAGATGGAGACCACAAGGTGAACTAAGTGGTACGTGGTACTCCCACAGACAACCCTGGGCCAGATCAGCATAGCCCCCTGGACAGAACGACCCCCCCCCAGGGAAAAAAAGAGAAACTGAGTAATAAGCAATAAGAACAATAAAGACACGTAGCAAAGAGGGTGGTGCGTACTGAGCGCCGAAGGGGGGGAGGGGAAATCCTTCCCGGAACTGTAAATAAACACGCTGGGCAGGAGCAGCAGCACACGCCCAGCAACCAGGAGCAGGAAAGCTTGTAAAAGTGGTGGTGGGAGGAAAACTCCACAGGGGAGGGGGGAAGACCCACTTCCCAGTGAACAGTAAATAAACACATCGGCCTCAGAAGCCAGGTGCAGTGTCATCTCCCACACTGTGCTTGGAAAGGGGAAAGCTTTAGCAGCAGCTCATGCACAGGACTCTGAGTAAACAAAGCCTGCGGGGCCAGGTGAGTGCTAAGCTCACTCCTGAGATCTGCATAAATAAAGCCTCCAACAACAGCAGGCTGACAGCAGCAGGCAGGGAAGCCACAGACGCAGATACCATTCACAGAACTGTCTCCAGACTCTTTTTTTCTCTCTCCCTACCTTTGATGAGACAACAACCGAACTATGCCTGCATGCTGAAAAACTTACTGAAACTGTATTGCATTTGAACATGGGACACTTTGAAGGTTTCTTGTTTTGTTTTCTACGGTTTTGTTTTATTTTTCCCCTTTGATGAGACAAGTACAGAACAACATATGAGGCACCATCTCCAGTATTGGAGGCTGAGGGATGAATACCAAAATTATTAAGACTGAAACTTTATTGCATTTGAACTTGGAGTTTTTTAAATATTTTTGTTCACTTATTTTTTATTTTTAATTTTTTAATTTTTTATTTTTCAATCCTCTCTCTGTCTCTCTAATGCCTTTTCAACTTATGGTTGATTAGTACACTGTCTCTCCCTGTTTATATTTTTGAAACTTTTTTTTGTTTCTTTGTTTTGTTTTTTTCTACTTGTTTATTTGTTTTCCCTTTTCCTTTAATTTCTTTGCTTTCCATCTCCTCTCACCCTTCCATTCTAAGTGTCACTAGTGCTATTATTACAAGCCAGAAAATACTTAATTGCACACAATACAGGGACAATAACAACACCAAGGGCAATGACGGGAAGACAGAAAAAACAGGGAAACCAGTTTCCCCACAGCAAAAAAATTAGTACAGTAACCAGAGGAAAATGAATAAAACAGATACTCAGACCCAGACTCCAACAAATGAAGATACACTATTCCAAAGAACCCAATGAAGCCCACAAAAATAATCTAAAAGAAGAAATGCTACAGGTATTCAATGAGAATTTTATAGAGATGATACTGGATATGGTCAACCAAAATGTACAGGAGACACTCAAGAAATTCCAAGACAACAAAAATAGAGAATTTGAAAAAGCAAAAGAAAAAATAAAGGAAAACATACAAACACTGTATAAACAACAAAGTGAAACAAAGAACACGATTAATAAGGAGAAAAATGAACTCAGGACAAAAATAGACAACATTAAAGAGGAAATGACCCAGGATATGGAAAACCTCAGAAAAAAAGAATGAAACAGAATTGCAAAACAAAACAGAAGGCCAATCCAGCAGAATAGAACAAAGAGAAGACAGAATCTCAGAAAGTGAAGATGAAATGGTAATTAAAGGGAAAACTGAAGAACTATTAGTTAAACAACTCAAGACCTGTGAAAACAAAATGCAAGAACTCACCAACTCCATCAAAAGACTAAACCTGAGAATCATGGCCATTGAAGAAGGAGAAGAGGTGCAAGCAAAGGGAATGTGTAATATATTCAAGAAAATAATAACAGAAAATTTCCCAAATCTAGAGAAATCTATTCCTATACAGATGCAAGAGGCCTCTACAACACTAAACAGACCAGATCAAAATAGAACTACCTCATGGCATATCATCATTAAAACAAGTTCAGAAACTAGGGAAAGAATGTTGAAGTCTGTAAGAGAGAAAAAACAAATAACATTCAAAGGTAAACCCATCAAAATCACAGCAGACTTCTCAAAACATTAAAAGCAAGAAGAGCTTGGGGAGAGATCTTCCGGACACTGAATGAAAATTACTTCAACCCCAGGATACTCTACCCAGCAAAACTATCATTCAAAATAGATGGAGCAATAAAAGTCTTCCATGATAAGCAGAAAATAAAACAATATGTGACCACAAAGCCACCACAACAAAAGATTCTTCAAGGGATTCTGCACACACAAAGTGAAATCCAACATAACCATGAAAGGACAGGCAGCACCAAACTACAGGTAAAGAAAAAGCAAGAAAGTAGAGAGTAACCTCAACTTAGGTACACACAATCAAACCTTCAAACAACTAAGACAATTAAATGACAGGAATCACCACATGCCTATAAGTACTAACACTTAATGTTAATGGACTTAATTCATCCACCAAAAGGCACCGTTTGATGAACTGGATTAAAAAGGAAGATCCAACACTTTGTTGCTTACAGGAGACCCATCTCACCGACAGAAATAAGCATAGGCTTAGGATGAAAGACTGGAAGAAGATTTACCAAGCCAATGGCCCCCAAAAACAGGCAGGAGTAGCAATACTTATCTCTGACAAAGTAGACTTCAAACCTACATTGATCAAATGACATAAAGAAGGACATTCCATACTAATAAAAAGGGAAATACACCAAAAGGAAATAACAATTATCAACCTATATGCACCCAATGTCAATGCACCCAATTTCATCAAACATACCCTGAAAGACTTAAAAGCATATATTAACTCCAACACAGTGGTTGTGGGAGATTTTAACACCTCATTATCATCAATAGATAGGTCATCCAAACAAAAAATCAATAAAGAAATTCAAGATCTAAAATATACAATAGATCAAATGGACCTACTTGATATCTATAGAACATTTCATCCAACTTCTATACAATATACATTCTGCTCAGAAGCCCATGGAACCTTCTCCAAAGTAGATCATATCCTAGGCACAAAGCAAGCCTCGGCAAATATAAGAAAATAGAAATTATACCATGTATACTATCTGATCACAATGCAATAAAACTAGAACTCAACAACAAAAGTAAAGACAACAAACATGCAAACAGCTGGAAACTGAATAACTCATTACTTAATGAAAAATGGGTCATTGACGAAATAAAAGAGGAAATTAAAAAGTTCCTGGAAGTCAATGAAAATGAAAACACAACCTACCGGAACCTCTGGGACACAGCAAAGGCAGTACTGAGAGGAAAGTTTATAGCCATGAGTGCATATATTAAGAAGACTGAGAGATCCCAACTCAGTGACATAATGATACATCTCAAACTCCTAGAAAAACAAGAACAAGCAAATCCCAAAACAAATAGAAGAGAAATAATAAAAATAAGAGCCGAAATCAATGAAATAGAAACCAAAAAAACCATACAAAGAATTAATGAAACAAAAAGTTGGTTCTTTCTTTGAAAAAATAAACAAGATTGACAGACCTCTGGCAAACCTGACTAAAATGAGGAGAGAAAAAACCCAAATTACTAGAATCACGAATGCGAAAGGGGAGATAACAACAAACACCATGGAAGTCCAGGAAATCATCAGAGACTACTTTGAGAACCTATATTCAAATAAACTTGAAAATCTTAAAGAAATGGACAGATTTCTAGATACATATGATCATCCAAAACTGAACCAAGAGGAAATTAATCACCTGAATAGATCTATAACACAAAATGAAATTGAAGCAGCAATCAAGAGGCTCCCCAAAAAGAAAAGTCCAGGACCTGGTAGATTCTCTGCTGAATTCTATCAGACCTTTAAAGAAGAACTGATACCAACCCTCCTTAAACTGTTCCACGAAATAGAAAGGGAAGGAAAACTGCCTAACACATTTTATGAAGCCAGTATTACACTTATCCCAAAACCAGGCAAAGACACCTCCAAAAAGGAGAACTATAGGCCAATCTCCTTAATGAACATTGATGCAAAAATCCTCAATAAAATCATGGCAAACTGAATTCAACAACACATCAAAAAGATTATTCACCACTACCAAGTAGGCTTCATCCCAGGATGCAGGGGTGGTTCAATATATGAAAATCAATGAATGTAATAAACCACATTAACAGAAGCAAAGACAAAAACCACTTGATCATCTCAATAGTTGCAGAAAAAGCCTTTGATAAGATCCAACACCATTTCATGATAAAAGCTCTAAGAAAACTAGGAATAGAAGGAAAGTACCTCAACATTATAAAAGCTATATATGACAAACCTACAGCCAGCATTATACTTAACGGAGAAAAACTGAAACCATTCCCTCTAAAATCAGGAACTAGACAAGGATGCCCACTATCTCCACTCCTATTCAACATACTGGAATTCCTAGCCAGAGCAATTAGGCAAGAAGAAGGAATAAAAGGAATACAAATAGGTAAAGAAACTGTCAAAATATCCCTATTTGCAGATGACATGACCTATACCTTCAAGACCCAAAAAACTTTACTCAGAAGCTCTTAGAAGGCTACTTAAAAGCTAAACATTGATCTACCATTTGATCCAGCAATACCACTCTTGGGGATATACCCCAAAAGACTATGGTACAGGTTACTACAGAGGCACCTGCACACCCATGTTTATTGCAGCACTATTCACAATAGCCAAGTTATGGAAACAGCCAAGATGCCCCACTATTGACAAATGGATCAAGAAAATGTATCTATACACAATGGAATTTTATGCAGCCATGAAGAAGAACGAAATGTTATCATTCGCTGGTAAATGGATGGAATTGGAGAACATCATTCTGAGTGAGGTTAGCCTGGCCCAAAAGACCAAAAATCATGTTCTCCCTCATATGTGGACATTAGATCAAGGGCAAACACAACAATGGGGTTGGACTTTGAGCACATGATAAAAGTGAGAGCACACAAGGGAGGGTGAGGATAGGTAAGACACCTAAAAAATTAGCTAGCATTTGTTGCTCTCAACGCAGAGAAACTAAAGCAGATACCTTAAAAGCAACTGGGCCAGTAGGAGAAGGGGACCAGGAACTAGAGAAAAGGTTAGATCAAGAAGAATTAACCTTGAAGGTAACATACATGCACAGGAAATCGATGCAAGTCAACTCCCTGTATAGCTATCCTTATCTCAACTAGCAAAATCCTGTTCCTTCCTATTATTGCTTATACTCTCTCTTCAACAAAATTAGATATAAGGACAAAATAGTTTCTGCCGGGTATCGAGGGGTGGTGGGGAGTAGGGGATGGGTGCTAAGGGAGGGGGTGGGGGCAAGGGGGAGAAATGACCCAAGCATTGTATGCACATATGAATAATAAATAAATAAATAAATAAAAAAGACTCCCATACAATCCCGTACTCTCTTTCTTCAGGTGTCATACCTTCATGAAATCCAATGGCCTGCTCTGTCTCCCCAATAAGTCTCTGTGTTTAATTCTGTCTTATTGTCTGCATCTCAACACACTAGATCCAAGATTTGCAATCCCAAATCTGCATTTTTTCCCCATAATCCTCTCAGGCATAGTGAGATTAGAAAAAGGTGTTACCCTAGTAATTATGATGACTAAAGGGCTGGTGGAGTAGCTCAAGTGGGTAGAGTACCTGCTTAGCAAGTGTGAGGCCCTGAGTTCAAACCCCAGTACCATTAAAAAAAAATAAGCAATGACCAAGACCCCAATATATCTTAGGTGTCAAAAAGCCGATGGAGGGGTGAAGGGTGGCAGGGGGGAGAAATGACCCAAGCAATGTATGCACATGGGGATAAATGAATAATAAATAAAAAGCTGATGGATTTATTCAAAATACTAAAATAGCTGGAAAATGAAAATCTTCTTTAAAAACTCGGTTAAGGAGTGATTGCTATTATTTCCCAATGCATTTAACTCCTTAGAGAGTTGCTTTTAAATACTGAGTTGCACACCATGTATGAAATGTAGAAGGACTTGCCTCTACAGTCCTGGACGGCTGCCCCCTGGCAACTGAATTCCTGTTGGCAACAACAGGAGGCAGCAAAGAGTCCTGTACATTTCCTCACAAGCTCTCCTCGAACTGCACACAGATGTAAGGATCAAATATGATCAACAAGAAGGAAGCCAAATCATGGGTATCAGGTAGCCTCAACCCTTCTGCTGAGTGACAGTACCTACCAAGTTAAATGTGAAAAAAAATGTCTTTTAGATAAATATATATATATATATATATATATATATATATATATATATATATATATCCAACAGTTCAACCAAACCCCAGTGGAACCTGGCTCCAAGAGAGTGGGGAGATAACAGACAGAAAAGTCGCAACCTTGCCACTTAAATCAGCAGTGTTTGAGGCACTCCTGGGATGAGAAAAATTGTAGCAGCCCACTTGGTGCTACATTAAAGTGAGAGGCTTTAATTTATCAATTCTTTCTACCACACCCAATCAAGTCTCTGTCTGTAGCTTTTACCTGCTAGATTGACTGAGGTTCTGTCTTGAACACTCTGAATATAGCTAAATTATCTTTCGGATGTCAGCCCTTGAAACATTTGAAAAATACCTGTGTTCGTTTTAAGGCTCTCCATTCTTGTTATTTTATGTGTAGAAATATGTGCAGATACAGGATTACATGGATATAACTTAATTATGTAAAGCAATGGTATTTTGTGCTTTTGAAACATTTGTTCTTTTCTCAGAATCCTTCAAGTATAGACGTGTGAACTTCTATCTCCAGCTGTGGTTGAAATGTAAACATACCCTTAATGTGTGAAGTTATTTGATATTGACAACAGTCCCTTAGCAAGTGTTATTATCCCCTCTTAACAGATGAGAGGTTGAGTGTCTTGCCCAAGGTCTCACAGTGCTGTGACACATAACAAGCCTCTGCCTTCAAATTCTGTGTTTTTCATACAATCCTATTATAATCATGCCTCCTCCATAACCTTACTGGTTTTAAAGTGAAAGTGATGTTAGGGTTTAGGATCTCCTATCTCCTAGTAATCATTGCTGGAACAATCTTGAACTCAGTGCAGAGGGATCCCTTTCTAAATGGTAGCACCACTGGAGCAGAGGCAATGCCTGGTGGCATCCCAGTGTCTTTGTGGTGTTTCAATTCCTCCCCTTCCCTTTTTCCCTTCTCTTTGTCAACCTTTCCTCTCTCTGTTTTTCCTTTTGTTCTTCTCTTCTGATAATTCATTGGCTTTAATCTTATGGACTAGAAGGGCTGGTGACCTCAGGGCTAAAGATTTTCAGTCATTGGCAGGGTCACCTTTGAACCTGCAGAGGGGGCACAATGATAAGTTTGCCTGCTTAGTCACCAAATTGAAAAGTGTCTGGAGCAAATTGCTCCAGCAAGAAATTTTATGCCCCCAGGTTGGGAAGCAGTGAGAAAAACTCACACAAAAGAAATTATCTACTTGGTAAGCTGCTTCAATGCAGGAGTATTTAGTTAAGGATCCAAATATCACGCATGATGTTTTTAAAATCACATTCCAGAAAGACTATTAACACCACCTAGGAGTAAGAACACCAGACCTCATGAGGAGGAATACGACATGCACTTCCTAAATGTGGCAAAATCAAATAAATTATTTGCAAGGATGAGAAATCCCTTCTGTCTCTAGGTAAAAGTAACTGGAGCCATTCACTGCTATCCACCTTTCATCAATAAAAGAATGCACACCTGGGGAGTAAATAACTGGTGGAGATAGGATTCCTGGTTAAATTTGCTCTTGTGTTACTGTAAGCTGTCACCTTAGATCAGCACTGTTCAATATACTGCTTTTCCCACTTCTAGACAAGACAGCACTCAAGATAGCTGGAACCCTGTAGCTCATTACCTATTAAAGGACCTTTCCTGAGTTTCTAATGTGACACCTATGATCCACCAAAAGGGCATTTGAAGGAAGGATTCTGTTCTGAAGGGAATGAAGAGGAAGATAGCCTTGAAATAGGGCCATAAAACATGGTAAGCTGCCAGAGATGTAAAGCATGAGAAATTGCCCATTAAAGCCATGCAAGAAAGTTCAGGACTGAAATAAGGGCACCATGCAGAGATAAACACTCATTCCCGCTTTCCTTTGTCTCCACTTGTAAGTAAACTTTCCAAAGCAGATCTCCCCTATTGACCTTAACTAAACAACCTTAGGTCTCTAACTCACTGTTAGCCCCAATAAACTGAGCACATTCTTGTAACTTGATGCCCTGCACTGCCTTTTAAATATCCTGTGAATCGTTTGTTCAGATGCTCAGACACAGTATATGTCTGAGCCCGCTGGCATAAAATAAAATCTGAGTTCTGCACTCCGAGTGTTGCTTGGTTTCTCATCTGTCAAAATTCCCACAACAGGGAGAGCCACTGCTTACTACCCTATATATTCGTATTTCAGTTTTTATGTTCTTCATTCAACCTAAGAATTTTTGGTGACTTAGAGTAAAAGACATGCAGTTCTGTTTAGTTGAACAAAGCCCTAAACATGACAGGAGAATCTAGTGGTGCTAAGGTGACTGAGGTATGGTCTCTGCCCTTTGTTAGCTGAGAGGGGAAAACAGGAAAAAAACATGTGCTGTTACCAGACTGGTTTCCACACCATAAGAACAGGATGAGAGTGCTGGGGGAGAAGGGAGAGTGCCAATAGAGGGGCAGTGCTTAACCATGCTGGGAGACCAGGAAAGGCTTTTGTAGCAGATCTTAAAAGACAAGAGGACTCCAGGTGAGAGGCCTTCCTGGTGAGGACTGGCCTGGGTGCATGTGGAGACAGGAGGCCCTGCCAAGTTTGTACAGGTCTCACACTAGCACTGTCAACCAACATGGAAGTAAAACATGGGAAGGCAGCACCTAGCTTGAAATGAGAAGGCAGTTGTGCTCCTGGATTTGTTTCTTCTTTTTTTCTTTTATTCATATGTGCATACAATGTCCTAGATTTGTTCCTGAGCAGCCAGGTAGGCCCAGGCCTCTAAGGAGCTCAAAGGAGCTTTATGGTATGAGTAGCAGATTGAATTTTTTTCCAAATGGTTGTCCAGTTCTCCAACACTACTTACTACAAATGCCTACCTCCTTCAGTGATTTGACAGAGGGCCTTTATTATCTGCTTGATCTTCATATGCATTGGGTCTGTTTTTGCACTTTTCCTTCGGTTTGTTTGATCTGGTAGTCTAGTCTTATGACAATACCACACTGTTCTAATTATAGAGACCTCATAGTATTTTTTTTTCACTTTTTTTAAATTTTATCATTTTTACATTTACTCACATGTGTATACATTGTCTGGGCCTCTTCCCAATTATAATAATTCCCCCGATTATAGTATGTTTTAATATCTGGTTGGACTAGTTACCCCAGAACTCTCCTGTGTCATAACTTTCTTAATTAGTCATGTGTGTTTATTTTTCCATATGACATTAAGGATCATCTTCTTTAATCAGAGGTTTTTTTGTTTGGTTTGGTTTTTTGGTAGTAGTTCTGGGGTTTGAACTCTGGGCCTATACATGGAAGGCAGGCACTCTACCACTTGAGTCACATCCCCAGACTTATTTTGCTCTAGTTTTTTTTTAGATACTAATACCTGGGAGAGAAAATTATGAGAAAGAGATGATACTGGCTTTCAAGGTTGCTCAAGAATTCCTAGTGTAGCTATAGAACATAAACATACTTGCTATTTTTGCCAAATAATATGCAAACTAGTTTCACTTCTAGAAATTATTCAGGGTGCACAGGAAAGAGTAGGAAATACTCTGGAATTAGTAGGTATAGATAAGAACTTTCTCAATGGAACCCCAGCAGCACAACAACTAAGAGATAGCATAGATAAATGGGACTACATAAAACTAAAAAGCTTCTGCTCAACAAAAGAAATGGTCTCTAAACTGAAGAGAACACCCACAGAGTGGGAGAAAATATTTGCCAGCTACACATCAGACAAAGAACTGATAACCAGAATATATAGGGAACTTAAAAAACTAAATTCTCCCAAAACTAATGAACCAATAAAGAAATGGGCAAATGAACTAAAACAGAACTTTCTCAAAAGAAGAAATTCAAATGGCCAAAAAACTCATGAAAAAATGCTCACCATATCTAGCAATAAAGGAAATGCAAATTAAAACCACATTAAGATTCCACCTCACCCCTGTTAGAACACCAATAACAGGTGTTGGTGAGAATGCAAGGAAAAAGGAACCCTCTTACACTGTTGGTGGGAATGTAAACTAGTACAACCACTCTGGAAAAAAATTTGGAGGCTACTTAAAAAGCTAAACACTGATCTACCACTTGATCCAGCAATACCATTCTTGGGGATATACCCAAAAGACTGTGACACAGGTTACTCCAGAGGCACCTGCACACCCATGTTTATTGCAGCACTATTCACAATAGCCAAGTTATGGAAACAGCCATGATGCCCCACTACTGATGAATGGATTAAGAAAATGTGGTATCTATACACAATGGAATTTTATGCAGCCATGAAGAAGAACGAAATGTTATCATTCGCTGGTAAATGGATGGAATTGGAGAACATCATTCTGAGTGAGGTTAGCCTGGCCCAAAAGACCAAAAATCATGTTCTCCCTCATATGTGGACCATAGATCAAGGGCAAACACAACAATGGGATTGGACTTTCATCACAAGATAAAAGTGAGAGCACAAAAGGGAGATATGAGGATAGGTAAGACACCTAAAAAATTAGCTAGCATTTGTTGCTCTCAACACAGAGAAACTAAAGCAGATACCTTAAAAGCAACTGAGGCCAATAGGAAAAGGGGACCAGGAACTACAGAAAAGGTTAGATCAAGAAGAATTAACCTAGAAGGTAACACACATGCACAGGAAATTAATGTGAGTCAACTCCCTGTATAGCTATCCTTATCTCAACTAGCAAAATCCCTTGTTCCTTCCTATTATTGCTTATACTCTCTCTTCAACAAAATTATTTTAGAGATAAGGGCAAAATAGTTACTGCTGGGTATCAAGGGGGTGGGGGAGAGAGGGAGGGGGTAGGGTGGGTGGTAAGGGAGGGGGTGGGGGCAGGGGGGAGAAATGACCCAAGCATTGTATGCACATATGAATAATAAAAAAATAATAAATAAAAAACCTCAAATAGTCCCTATTTGATGTGCTAAAAAGACATTTTTGCCTGTGTGGCGGGACATGCCAAAGATATTTCTCCAAATAAATTGAGGGAATTCACATGAGATTATACTAGCTAGCTAAGAGCTGCTCTCACAATGCAAGAAACTGTATTAATTTCTGAGGGCGGGACTGTGATGAGAACTCAAGCTTCCAGGTTCTCTTCTGGGACATTTCCACAGAAATCTAGGTTATCACTGTTGGAAGTCCATAGCATCTGACCCACAAATAACATCAGTCTGATTTTCATGCCACACACTTATTTTGTCAGGTCCCTTTTGAAAAGTAGTTCTTGCCTTTCATCTAGGATAATTGGCACCAGTTGTGACAAGCAATATAGTTAAGAATAAATAGAAAAAAGAAATGGGAATGTTTGAATTTTTTTTTTAATTGCAGAGCAATTCACAGGAGCATGCATCTCACTGTAAATCTTTTGCAGGATGGTGTGTACTACACTGACAAAAGAATGAATAGTAAACCAGTCTACACCTTTCTTTGAAGTGCATCCTCTGGCTGAGCAAGTGACTGCATTGTTCCTAGCCTTCCAATCAGGTAAGCTGCAGAAGTGGGTTGGTTTTGTTGAAGGAGATGGAAATGCTAATTACCCTTATTTGATTATTGTTCACTGCAGATGTATATCAAACTATCAGACACCCCACAAATATGTGCAATTTTAGTATACCAATTATGAAGAAAGCAAATGGTATGTTTCTTTTCCTTCCTATTTTATTCAACCTTGGGTGCACAACAAATGTAATTTTATGGAACTTTAGCTCTTTTCATAGCTCACTATTTTTCCACCAGTGTAGGAAGTTGCTGTCCACATCATTTCTTATTCTCCCCTTTTCTCTAAGAAAATATCCAAATTTGAAAGACATTTTCTTTAGTTTGCTTCCATAAAAACCCTCTTGTGGCATTTCTCTTTGCTAACAAAAGAACCATTTCCTGACCTATAGGAGCAATCAATTCCTTTATGGTCAATACTGTTTAAGGTCAATACTGGCCCATAATGTAGCAACTTAAATGGATGTAACTTTAAAAAATGGAAACAGTATGTACTCTTGAGCAAAATAACACATCTTAGATAAAATAGTTCCCTTTCTGAGGTTTTTAAAGCAGTAGCCAACAGTGGGATGTGGTTTATAAGTCTCACACTACATCCCACCACCAGAAAGTTCCTCCATATTTATGCTGAATCCAGCTCCACTGCCCATATAGAGTTTCAAGAGAGATCCTCACAAATTAGAGGAAGGTGTACAAGATGTTGGGGGTCCTAGAAAAAAATCTTTTGGGGGTTATCACAAAAGTTTAGTTTGATGTAAAGAAGATATAGCAGGCACAATGATCATTGTCATACATTTGAAAGGCTATTTTATTATGAAAGGCAGGCTTGTTCTATTTGGCTTTAGGAGCATAAAATGTAGCAAGGAGTAGACATAGGAATAAGTCAAGTGATGGCACTTCACCTCTTAGGTTAGTGAGTTGCACTCTGTCATCTGAAAGTGTAAGAGGCACTCAAATTTCTTCTGCTGAAAAGCACTAACTCCTTACTTGGGCACACGAATTACCTAATAGCAGGAGAAGCTGGCATTCCTGCCTCCATTTTGTATCTGTCTTTGCTCTAAGCCATTCTCTTTACAGTCACTTTGCAATCACCTTGGATTCCAGAAAGAACAGAACTGATAACATGTTTATGACATGGAATCAGAGCCACCTGGAGCTGCCACTCTTCCAGGGAGAACAACCCACATCCAGAGTAATCCTCTCAAACAGGAACCAGATCACTCCCTCCAGGTGATAACTTCCCAAAACTGGACCAGACCACCAGACCACCTGCCTGACCAAGATTGCCAGCTCCGCCAATCACAAGACCAACCAGACCACCCCTGTGACTGAGACTGTTTAACTGTGCATCACTTTGTCCCCTGTCTCCAGTTCTTTTTGTCTACTCAAACCTATTGCTCATGTCTGTACCCTAAAGATGGCTGAAGATGAGTTGCATGCCTATTCTGCCCCTTCCCACAATATGTCCTGAGCCATGTGATAAAACTCCTTTCTCTGCCTTCGCCATGCCTCTGTATTTGGTATTTAAGGGCAGGTGGCCAGATCTAGCATAAAGAATCTCAGGAGTTTGGGTCTTGGGTCCAAAACTGGCTTCAAAAGGATCAAGTTGGAAGGTAAAGAATTTTGCAGGATTGCTCTAAAGGGGTTTCCTATGTTAGGTGGATTTCTATGATTCTTATATGCGCACAGTGTTTTTCATGATGCATAGGAGGGGATGCCTACTTTGACAATTTAAAATGGTTGACAATAACACTAAAGACAAATTATGTATTTTTTAAACAATTTTCTGTATTTTAATAGGTTTCATTATATTTTCAGACATTTATATTATGTACTTTGATCATATTCACCCCCTACTACCCTCACTTGTTCTTCCTCCCACACCCAACTGGTCCCCTTCCTGTTCCCAAATAACCTTCCTTCTAATTTCATGTAATTTTTTAGTCTAGATTCTGCATGCCATATTTGTCTTTCTGAGTCTTGCTTAAATCATTTAATATGATGATCTCCATTTCATCCATTTTCCTGCAAATGACATAATTCCATATTTCTTTATGGCTGCATAAAACTCCATTGTGTATATATACCACATTTTCTTTATTCATTCATCTGTTGATGGATACCTATGCTGATTCCATAACTTGGCTACTGTGAATAGTGCTATGCTAAACATGGTTATGCAGATATCTCTATTGTACGCTGACTTAGATTCCTTTGGGTATATACCCAGAAGTAGTATAGCTGGATCATATGATAGTTCTGCTTTTGAGAAACTTCCATACTGATTTCCATAGTGACTGGACCATCCCGGCCTCCCCTGGCTCATGAGCATTTGTTGTTTTTTGTTTTCTTATGATAGTCATTCTGAGGTGAGATAGTTTCTCAGTGTAGTTTTGATTTGCATTTCCCTGATAACTGAAGGTTGAACATCTTTTCATATTTATTGGCCATTTGTACTTCTTTTGAGGAGTGACTGTTCAATTCATTTATTGATTGCCCATTTATTGATTGAATTATTGATTGTTTTGGTGTTTAAGGTTTTGATCTCTTTATATATTCTGGTTATTAATTCCCTGTCAGATGGATATTTGACAAAGATTTCCTCCATTCCTTCACTCTGATAATTGTTTCTTTTGATGTGCAGAAACTTTGTAATCTGATACAATCCTACTTGCCAATTCTTGCTCTTATTCCCTGGGCAATTGGAGTCCTATTCAGAAAGTCCTTGCTTATATCTGTATCTTCAAGTGTTTTTCCTTTAATAGTTTCAAAGTTGCAGGTCTTACATTAAGGTCTTTGATCCATTTTGAATTTATTTTTGTACAAGGTGAGAAATAATCTAATAATAATAATAATAATCTAATTTCAGTCTTCTTCATGTGGATATCCAATTTTCCCAGCAGGATTTACTGAAAAGGCTATCTTTTCTCCAACACATGTTTTTGGTACCTTTATTAAGAGTCAGGCAACCTCCTGAGATCCCCTGCTCAGCCTTCTCAAGATCTCAGTCCCTTTCCCAGGCAAACCCTCACTGACAGCCTCTGCTCTGGGCTCCACCTCTGGGTTCCACCTCTGCTGCAGCCTTGGGCCCAGAGCCTCTGACATCCTCTCAGGGGTCTGCCTCCATTGCTGCTGGCCAGCGCCCCTGGAGTGACTGGGCTGGCTTTTGCCATTACTATTTATTTCATATAGTAAGCAATGGCCTTGAACCTTCCAGGATCACATAGTTTGTCTGACTGGGGAAAGAAGGCCATGAGGGGAGGGGTAAGGAGGGGAATTGAAGCGTCGCTCCCCCTCCTCCCAGCCCTCATTTTGGCCAGACCCCCAGGCTGGGCTTGTCTCCCCACTAGGCATCTGCCTTGCCCCTGCCTATAGCCACTGCTCACAGGTGGTGCCTCCCCACATAGGGTTCAAACATTGCCATCAAGGATTTAAGCAGCTGTAAATCTCATCCGGCACATGGGTATTCTGATTAACTATAGCCTGCCGCATACCCAGTTCTTGCAGGGTCTGGATCAGATCCATGTATGACTGCTATTTGCTAAGGACTGCAGATAAATCTCCTGCTCCCACAGAGTCCGGGCAGCAGCCATAACCCAATTTAACACAGAATGGTTCCTTTGTCCATACTGACAATTACTCAGTAGCCTCTGTCCCAGGATCCTTGTAGGGTGACTCTAGCAAACGTTTTTATCTCCTGAGTCGAAAACTCCGTCCACCCCCGCATTCCTCAAGCACAGCAACCATGCTGCTAATAGCTCTCCCGCTCTCTGCCAAAACTCTTCATTTATTTTTTTTTTCCTGCCTCATCCTTCTTAGTAGCTAGGATTACAGGCATGGCAGTACATGCCTAGCTCTGTTGTGTGCCTCTTTCATTTTTGCCATCTTGGTAGGACATGAAGCACTATTGCATTGTGGTTTGATTTGCATTTCCATGTTGACTAATGAAGTTGAGTATTCTTTTTACTTGCTCACTGGCTATCTGTATGTTTATCTGGAGAATGTCTATACTTGGCTTGCTTTCGGGTTTTTTTGGCAGTACTGAAGTTTGAACTTGGGACTTCACCCTTGCAAGGCAGGCGTTCTACCACTTGAGCCAGTACTCCAGACCCTTGGCTTGCTTTTTAGTTGAGTTAGTTGTCTTCTATTGTTAAGTTGTAAACATTCTTTACATACGCTGGACAGAAGTCCCCCACCATATATACACACCTGCTTTGCAAATATTTTCTCCCTCCCAAGAATTGTCTTCATTTTCTTGATGGTGTTCTCTGAAGCACGAAAGTTGGTTTTCTGTTTGTTTGTTTTGGGGTTCTGTTTTGTTTTAAGACAGAATCCTGCTATGTAGTCCAGACTGGCCTCAAACTTGCAATTCTCCTGCCTCTGTGTTCTGAGTGCTTAGCTATCACACCAAAAGCACACATGATGAAAGAAAAAATATATTGCTTCAAAATAAAAAACATTTGCCAGAACTCTTTATCCAACTCCACTAATTTCCACCTATGCCTACGGCCATCGGTCATAAATTCTGTCATCTACAGGGGCCCAGCCACTTGATTCCCAGGGGCCATTAGCTAAGGCTGCTTTATTTTTTTATTTATTACCAGCTGGGCACGGAATGTGACATCAGGCATCTCCTCTTCATCAGATTCATGGACCACCACCAGAGCGGCAGACACTGCTGGGAGACTGGCACTTACCACTTGTAAATCTGCGTGCAGAGCCTGGACATGCAGTTTTGGGGTATCTTCCTTATCCCGTAGCTCACGCAGTCCAGTCGTCTCAGTGGCAGCCTTCTCTGTGGCATTTATTAACCCTGAAAGAAACACCAAACCTACCATGCACTGCTTGGGCCCTGCTTTCTCTAATTTCTTTCTTGAGTGTTTTGTAGTTTTCATTGTGGAGGTCTTTTACCTTCTTGGTTAGGTTTATTGCTAGGCCTTTTATTTATTCTTTGAAGCTATTATGGATGGGATTATTTTCCTGATTTCGCTCTTAAATGTTCGGCATTGGTATATAGAAAAGCTATTGATTTTTGTAGATTGACTTTGTACTCTACTTTGCTCTTATTTGGCAGGGATTTCTTTTTTATGTAAATTGACTTTGGAGATTATATATTATATATATAACCTACATGTTATATACACATATATATGTTAACATCTAAGAGTTTGCAAGAAATTTTTTTAAAGCATGGGATGCCATAGTGAAATGCCATTTGTTGGCAGTCTGCAATGGCATAGGAAAACCTACACTTCAACAAAACATTCATTTTTGAAATTGAAGGAAAACATGAAAAACCTTTGAAATTTAACTCACCTCACCTGCTCTTGGTTCTGGACTAAACCCTCTGACTTAACATGTTTCACCTGCTCTTGGTTACCCTCCAATCACCTTGCCTCTGCCTCCCATAGCTATCCCCACATCCTCCCCTCAGTGAGGTGGGTTGAGACTTGAATGTCCTATCTCCTTATACTTGTCTGCCTCCTGAATGAACTTTGCTCTTTTGCAAAACTCATCATTTTAGTGATTGGCATATTGTATAGTGGGGGGAAATGGGCCTGGTTAAGTAACACAATAAGCAAAGCTCTCTTAGTTCAACCATGATTGATCTGACAATCAAAATCATGCTAGCAGGTTCAGAAAGACAAAGGCCACATGTTTTTCTCATATGTGGAAGATAGATCCAAAATATAAACATACACATGAAAACAAACATGATCATATACAAACTTACATGTAGAACATATTTATAATAGTGGAACTACTCTATGGAATTTGGGAGAGGAGGGAAAGGAAAAGAAAATGATAGAGCATCAACAATATTGAAATGCGTAACATCTGTGAAAGCAGAGGATATAGCAATATGTATTGAAAACCATTGAATAATGAGGGGTGGAAGGGAAGGAATAAGGGAGTTGAACTGACAAAAGTAAAGTATACTCACAGTGGGGATACATCGAGACACCCCTTTTGAACATTGATTTAAGAATGAATAATGAAAGACAGGACTACCAAATAGGTACAGCATGTGGAAAGTACTTTTGTAAGGGGTAGGGTGAACAAAGGAGATAAAGGTGAAGGAATATGGTTGTTGGACTACATATACTTATGCAAAACAGAACAATGAAACCTCTCACAACTGCTTTAAGAGAGACTTGGAGAGGGCCGAGGGGGAGAGATGGTGGGAGTGATCTACCCAATGTACAATTCCTTATTAGGAATTCATTGTGACAATGAATTCCTCTTGTACAACAAATATACCCTAATTTAAAAAGAATCAGGCTAGAAGGATTTGTCATTTAGGTGGGTCAGGTACCATGATAGGTATTATACAGATCTTTTTTATTTTTCTCAGTGTTATCATGAGCAGGTGTTGTACCCTCACTTTGTAGCTGAGGAAGCAGAGGTGTGGGAAAGTCAAATAACTTTCCAACAATACAGCTGGTAGCCGATGGAGCTAGTCATGATAATTGCAAAGTTGATACATTTCCCATTGTCAATGATTGGTTAAATTGGGCCATGTTGTAGAGGCCCATCAGTTGATTGTCCACCATCTTCTTTCCACTAGTTTCTTCTTCCCCCATCTACCCACACAATTGTAGTAGGAGCTGCCATGTTTCTATATGACCTTTAGCCAATACAGCATTTGTTTGATCTGGTATATTTGATCAAGCTCAGAGATCCTGTCCCTTCACTGATAATTCAGAATTTGGAGTAAGAGCTGGAGATAGGCTTCTTGTTGGGTTCATGAGCTAGAATGTATGAATCCTTGGAACAGTGTTGGCCGTGTCCCTTCATATGGATGGAGTGAAGGAGAATGATATGTATGATCCAGAAGGGCAGAGCAAATCCCTAGGGAGAAATGGAGTGATGCAGAGAGGCCACCAGGGTCCTCTAGCCATAGTTCCTTCCTGAGGCCCACTGCATCCCTCTCTGTGAATTTTGTCAGACATCCCGGATATTTATAATGAATTTGTCTTTTTACTTGAAACGGTTCAAATTGAGTTCCATTTACTATAACCAAGAGCCCTAACTGTTAATAATACAGGATGTATTGAAAATATATTGGTGCCATTCACAAAAGAGTGAAAAAGTTAAGTAAGGTAAAAAAGTAGGGAGCAGATGGCCTAGAGGCCTCAGCTACTGGCCCTGTGCAATGACTTGACCCAGTCTCCTCTACATTCATGTCAGTGCTAGAGCTTCACAGTCCTCAAGAAAGCCCCTTCTGAGCCACTGTCCATCCCTGTTGTCTGTGGGTTGTGTGGGAACTTTTCCAGAGAAAGGAGAGGAAAAGTGCTAGCTGATAAAAGCAGAAGCCAGTCTGTTCCTGGACTCAATTTGTTCCCTCAGAGCATTCTTCACCTGAATGTATTCATTCCTTGCTTGCTAACCGTATTTACAGTTTTGGTTAATACATTACCAAGAAATATAAATCCCAGAGTAGAAGACACCAGAAAAATTCATTCCCCACCTCCTTGATACCATGACATCCCTCCATTTTAGACAGGTCTACTTCAGTTTCCTGACCCCTACTCACAAGTGTGCTTGCTGACGAAGACAAGTAGTTATTCTATAAAATGGAAAGAATAGCAGTAACTGCCTTATGAAGTTGTCAGTATTCAGTGAGGCCATGTTTATAAAATGCTTTGTCTGGAACCTGGCATTTAGAAAGTATAGTGATTATTGTTCACTTGTAAATATTTTAGTCATGGCCTCAAAATTCTGATCAGGTTTGACTACTGAGCATTTGAGACCTGAGAAGTCTCTGCTGGGAGATTCTTGATTGGAATCTCCCTTACTCATCAGGATTTTGAAGCTACTGTCTTGAGCTCCCAAAATACCTACCTTAAAAAATTTTAATAATATACAAGCAGAAACCAAATCTTTTTAATTTTTACCTATGTATACACCCATGAAATCACTATCAGGACGGATATCTTGGATAATCCTAGCATCTCAGAAGGTTCCTTAATGTCCCCTCCTAGTCAGTGTCTACCCTCTGTCCCAGAGGTATCTTATCCTCTGACCACTTTCACCGTTCTCGAACTTAACAGAATCATAGAGTATATACCGTGGTGTTTATCTTGTTTCACACATGTCTATCAATATTGTTGAATATCAAAGTAGTTTATTCTTTTACTGCTATGGCCATAATAAGAGAATATGAAATCATTTATCTTAGGAACTGTTATGCACATTTCGGTTGTATCCAGTTTTTGCCTGTTACAAGCACAGGTCTTCAGGAGAATGTATGCATGTTTCTCTCAAATACATACATTGAAGTAGAATTGCTAAGTCATGGGGATGGGAGTGGGACTTCATGTTTAGCTTTAATAGATTTAATCTATTTCTCTGGATCTCAGTTGAACCTTGTACACTAAGCCTTTGCCTCAGCAAGCAGTGGAACCCTCAGCTTTGTCACAATATTTGGGTGTCCAGGGACTGGAGAGAAGATAGGAAGGGAAGTCACTAGAAGCTAAATACAGCTTAGCTGGAAGGTCCGTGGGAATTCACAGGGATTTCAGGAGCAACCACAGCCTCCACTGACAGCTACCAAAGGTCAGACAAGGTAAGGCAGGTGGCCTTTGGACTTTGTAAGAATGCCAAGGCCCAGAGTGTAAGGTGTCCTATTCAGGCCAGGCCAGGAAAGAGTTCCTGTGGCTCCATCCCAAGCTGTGTGTTTGTGTGTGTTGTGGGATGAAGCAATGGAACTTGATCTGAGCTTGGATAGACCTGAGGGAAAGTACCTGGTTTCAGCAGTAGAAGAAGGGATTCCTACCCAAGACTGGGAAGACTCCTTACAATGACCCAGTTGATCCTAGTTTTAGAAGCTCCACAGAAACTTAGCTACTGTCACCTTCATGGGTTCCCTTCCACATTTTTCCAAAATGATGCTTTAATTCTGATGGTGATATCTCTGCTTAACTTAATGATGGACATTTTTCTGACACTTAGCTTTCATAATTACCATTGTTTCCTTTTTTAAAAAGATATTTTAGCTTTTTTTCATTTTACATATTTTTCCCAATTGTTCTCATTTGCCAAAGAGAAACTTTACAAAGTGTTTAGAATTTATAATGGCTAACAGTTTAAAGAATGAATTTGATTGTATAAGATAAACTTACACCACACAATTTCACAAATAATTTAAGTCCCCAATTTGCTGTTGCCCGGATAATTTGTTCCCTAAATTATGTATCTGTTTCCATCAATTTCCTTTTGGGCTATTACCAGGCTACAGGAATCATAGTCTAGTCTCTTCTTTCATAGAAGGACTCTTATAGCTTTATCTCAACAAATGGACATAAAAGCAAATTTAAAGTATTGTCTTCTGAGTAGCTCATTCTTTATACTAGTGTCATTTTTAAGAAATGTATTTCCAGTATTGTGCCAAAAAGCTCTGTTCACTTATTAAGTCAGAATGCCTTGCTTCACATCCTATATTTGACACCTGCTCCTCCTGATCTCCAAACACAGATTTCTCTATCTGTGAACATCAGGATACTAGGAAAGCCTATCCAAGGCACTGTGTATTGAGGTGGCAATCTCTACAAGAATCTGTGCTATTGAGTGTTAATAATTGTCATTTTGATGGTCACAGAATATGCACATTAAATTGGAATTACCTTAAAATTTGTGTGGTTTATGTAATACCACTTGTGACAGTTCAGGCTTTTCTCTGCATTGACAAACACTAAGAACCCACTGTGTGTCAGTTGTTCTAGGTAAGCAATGGAAGTTGCCTTTGATGGAAGCAAGAAGGAAATTGAGGAGAAATAATTAGTAACTTATGGAATCTTTGGGGCTAGAACCCAGGACCGTGCAAAGGCTAGGCAAGGCTCTGCTACTGAGCTACATCCCCAGTTCAATCTATAGAATCTCAGAAGGCCCAGGCACAGCGTGAACTCGAGGGCTGGCTCTAGGACCAGAACGGAAACACTCTTGTGCTTGATGTTAGCACAGGCCCCACTGAGGGCACTGCTAACCGTCTGATGATTCTGTTGGCTGCTGCAATCTGGTGCAGCTGATTTGAGAGCTGTGTGGAGCAGCTGCTGCAGTGCTATAAATCATCTGAATGGATTCCTTCAGCCCCTGCTGCTCTGGACTGCAAGCCTCTACAGATGTGTCTGATCTGTAGAGATAAGGCCTTATTTCCTGCCTTATCCTCAGGAAAACTGGGGTAGTGAGGAGCTTGTGGTATCACTTGCCAGTGATAAGTGGACATTGTCTCCTGTGTCAGTTTGCTAGCACTTCTGAAACAAAGTACCACAAATGGGACTTCTCCAAAAGACATTTGTTCTGTAACAGATCTGGAGGCAGAAGTCTGAGATCGGGGTGGTGGCAGATCTTGTCCCTCTGAGATGCCAAGGAGGATCTGTTCCAGGCCGTTCTGGCATTTCCTTGGCTTGTGGCAGCATCACTTCACTCTTCACGTGGTGTTTTCTCTGTGTGAGTATTTTTCTTGTGTCTGTCTCCACATTCTATTTATTTATTTGTTTCTTTGTTTAATACAGACTCACCCTGTAGCCCAGGATGGCCTTGAACTCCTGATCCCCCTGATTCAGCCTTCTGAGTACTGGGATTACAGGTCTGTGCCACCATGCCTGCCTAAGTTTCCCCTTTTATAAGTCTGCTATTTTATTCTATCATGGCCACTCTACTCTAGTATAACGTCATTTTAACTAATTGCTTCTGAAAACACCCTTTTTCCAAGTATTCTGACTTCTCTGTATGAGGTTTTGAGGGGATACACTTCAACTCATAAATTCCTTCTAACATGGGAGACTCCTCAAATTGCAGGAAAAGCAGCCAAAACAGAATGAGAAATATCCACTATAAATTCAGAAAATTGTATTTCCAGTTTGTGGCACTTCAAGAATTTATTGTCGATAATTGTCACAGTCTTAAAATGGGTTAAAGTTTTCTTGAGTACTAACCAGGATGAATCAAGGAAACAGAAGGCATAACACTTTTAGAGCAAGAAAGAACCTTAGAGATTGACTCGAGACTTTCTTTTCTCCAGAAAAAGAGCCAGAGGTCCAGGGAAGCTATGTAACTTGTCTAGGGTCACACAGCAAATAAATGAGGACACAAAGAATCCTTGTCCAGTGTCCTTCCCTATACAACACAAAGTCTTTTATGTTGTCCTTTAACCATTCAAGTACTAGTGACAACTTCACATTACATAAATCCCAAGCCATTTCTAATTTTCTAAGAGCTTGTCCCAAGAGAACCTGAAACCCATTAGCCATAGCCTTGGGCTCCAGCCAGATGGTGGTTGGCAGGCAGATGTTTGACCTGACATGCCTCTGAGAACTGGGCACAGTCCTTGCCCTGGCTGTGGTTCAAGGGTGAATTATGGGACCTGCAGAGTTGACTCCTGGAAGCAACTGCCAGCTTTTCCAGAGAAAGAAGAAAGAACCCTGGAAGGATCTGCTATTGGCTTTCTCCACTGGAGATGGACATAAATAAAGAGAGCATTTTAGAAGGGATACTTAAGGGAAAAAATCTTCATGCTCTACCCTCCTGCTAGGGCTATCCTTTTAGCATCAAGCATAGATCTTTGTCACTGGGATCCCCTAAGAGAAGATTACCTTCCCAGGAAGGCTAGCAATGTTTCATTCAGTTCCCGGTGTATAGATTTGTGACTTTGGTTTTGAATGTATCGAGATAGATATTTAGTCTATATTTTTCCATCTTTTTTCATTGAATGTCTTCTGAAGCTGTTCATCTCTGACATGACATTAATTAGAAAAATACAAGACTCAGATCTTTCTTTTTGCCATTTCCCTGTTTCCTTCTCTCTGTGTTTCTTATTTTTATCAAGGGACAGAACTTAGATTTGGCTTGCTTTCTTCTCCATGCTTTTGTGGGTATATCCAAGAATATTATCCAAATTCTTAGCAACCTGTTCTTTTTCATTTAGCTAAGACCCTTGTGAAGGAAGTATTCTAAGACAAACTCTGGGAAGTTTTTATAAAGCTTCCTTCTTCTCAGTTTTCTTCTTTGAGTTGGCCAATTCCTCACAAAGAAACCCTCAGTTTCTCCTCTGTAGGGACAGCTAATCCAAGTGTGTGAATTTCTGCAAGCTATCCTTCCTTCTTGTGCCCAGTGGTGACTTACAGGACTCTCTATGAGGACTGAAGTGGTCCTGATCAAGGCAAACCCATCAGATATTTGAGGCTTTTACCCAGTGCTTCTGCCTGTGGTTGGCTTCAGTCAATATTTGTTATGCTTAATTGCATCTGATTAGTCACAGCACAGAGCCCAGGTAACTGGCTGAACATCAGAAGAACCAAGGGTATCCTGTGGCCTCCTGTTGAGGATGTCCTCTTCCTGGATCATTTAAGTTCTTAACAATTGGTCTGTTAGAATATATATTATTTTTTAGGGCTGTTGTAGCACAGCATTCTAATTAAACACAGCCTGCCGCATACCCAGTTCTTGCAGTCTTTGAGTCAGGTGCCATTTACTAGGACCTTGTATAAATCTCCTGCTCCCACACAGTCCAAACAGAAGCCATAACCCAATTTAACAGAAAATGGTTCCCTTGCCCGTACTGAGAGTTATTCGGTAGCTTCTGTCTCAGGGCCAGCTGCAGGGTGACTCTGGCTAACTTTTTCTATCTCCTGAGTTGAAAACATTCCATTTATCCCACATCCCACAAGCATAGCAACCACACTGCCAATGGCTCTTCAGCCCTTTGCCAGAACTGTTTATCCACTAATTCCACCTGTGTGTAGGGGCAGCAGATCATAAATTTTGTCATTGGCAGGGGTCCAGCCGCCTGACCCCCACGTGCCATTGGCTGATACTGCTTTATTTTTTGAATTATTATATCCCAGAATGTGACATCAGACATCTCCTGCCCATCAGATGCATTGAGCACTATCAGAGTAGGAGACACTACTGGGATACAGGCACTCACCGCTGGTAAATCTGCCTCCAGAGCCTGGACATGCAGTTCCAAGGCATCCTCCTTGTCCTTCAGTTTCCCTGGCCCAGCTGACTTATCAGCAGCCTTCTCTGTGGCATTTCTTAACGCTGTAAGAAATATCTAGGCCCCCACCTCTGGGGCTGTTTGGTACTTTGCTTTTCTTTAGTTTCTCACCACCAATGTTATAAAAATAGTTTTGGAAAGGAATGGATCTTGTGGAAGATTGATCCAGGTTTTGCTAGAAGCAGAGCATTGCCATTGAAGGTATTGTTGTTGTAGGGTGGCTCAGACAGAGAGACAGGGCACCAAGCTTTCAGGAAGCAAGTTTATTTAGCAGACTGGCAGCGACTCAGTGGACTCGAGTCCAAATGCTGAGCCCCAAAAACAAAGGGGGATTTCCTTATATACCATTTAGAGCAGGTTCAGAAATGGGGGGTACAGCTTGTCCCCTACATGGTCACATGCTACTTCATTGGCCATTTTAACCCAGAGGGCAAGGTAACACTTCTCTGGTTTTACCCCAGGTGACATTCCCCAAATCCGGTTTTTCTTTGTTTCACTGTAGCACTCATTATCACTTATTATCTCCCTCCCCCCTCCCTGCCTTCCTGCCGCATTCTCCCCTTTGATGCTCTGACCCTCTTCTGGGTCATAGAGCATCATCTTTATCTAGGGGTTTATGTTTCCAAAACACCATCACATGAGCAGCTGTCTTTCTTTCTATGGTGGCTTCTATAATGGTCCTGAAGGACCAGCACCAGTGGGATTAGGCAGGGTAACATCAGGCAGGCTCCTAAGACAAGGAACGTTGCCCCTATTAAGGTCTTGAACCCACCTAGGGTTGAGAACCAGCCCCCGAACAGGTCATCGGGACTCCATCCCTTCCAGGTCTGCACAAGAACATGGGCACGTTTTTTCATCTTTTCGGTAATCTCTTCAATTACCTTCCCCTCATCATCAACCTGTAAACAGCAGTTACTCAGATTGAATTTTCCACACACTCCACCCTCCAAGGCTAGCAAATAGTCCAAAGCCAAATGGTTTTGGTAGATGGCATTGTGTCTCTTTGTTGTTTGGCTAATATGTTGAGGGCTTTGGCTGTTTCATTAGTTATAATTTCAACCACTGCCTGAAGCCAAATGATGCGGTTGAGCATATAGATTGGGGTGTGATAGCCCCAGGAACCACCTTCCGTCCATGTAGCAGAACCATAATGTTGAATGATCTTCTCTGGAGGCTATTCATTGTCCTTCCAATCCCCTATTTGTAGGGCATCTCGCTTTTTCCTGTTTACTCTTTCATCATAATGGAGACTTCTAATTTTTCACCTTATCTGAGGGAAAGCAAGAAGAAAGAAGGCCAGATGGTGCCCAGCACACAGGATCCAAACCAGTCGTTGGGAAGGATTGTGTAAGCTCGTTCCCCACAGATCCAATATAGCACTTTAGGCACCTGCCACTCTATGCCCATGGTTAGATTATGCCAGGTTATTGTAAGTTTAAGGAAGTTAGCCAGTTGGTGAGGTCGGGGCTCCGTGTAATTGGGAGACTCCCACCACTAAGTCTCCTGAGCAGTATCATTGTTTTTTTTTTTTATTCATATGTGCATACAAGGTTTGGGTCATTTCTCCCCCCTGCCCCCAGCCCCTCCCTTACCACCCACTCCACCCCTTCCCTCTCCCCTCCACCCCCTCAATACCCAGCAGAAACTATTTTGCCCTTATTTTTAATTTTGTTGAAGAGAGAATATAAGCAATAATAAATAGGAAGGAACAAGGGTTTTTGCTGGTTGAGATAAGAATAGCTATACAGGGCATTGACTCACATTGATTTCCTGTGCGTGTGTGTTACCTTCTAGGTTAATTCTTTTTTATCTCACTTTTTCTCTAGTTCCTGGTCCCCTTTTCCTATAGGACTCAGTTGCTTTTAAGGTATCTGCTTTAGTTTCTCTGCGTTAAGGGCAACAAATGCTAGCTAGTTTTTTAGGTGTCTTATCTATCCTCACCCCTCCCTTGTGTGCTCTCGCTTTTATCATGTGCTCAAAGTCCAATCCCATTGTTGTGTTTGCCCATGATCTAATGTCCACATATGAGGGAGAACATACGATTTTTGATCTTTTGGGCCAGGCTAGCCTCACTCAGAATGATGTTCTCAATTCCATGCATTTACCAGTGAATGATAACATTTCGTTCTTCTTCATGACTGCATAAAATTCCATTGTGTATAGATACCACATTTTCTTAATCCATTCGTCAGTGCTGGGGCATCTTGGCTGTTTCCATAACTTGGCTATTGTGAATAGTGCCACAATAAACATGGGTGTGCAGGTGCCTCTGGAGTAACCTGTGTCACAGTCTTTTGGGTATATCCCCAAGAGTGATATTACTGGGTCAAATGGTAGATCAATGTGTAGTGTTTTAAGTAGCCTCCAAATTTTTTTCCAGAGTGGTTGTACTAGTTTACATTCCCACCAACAGTGTAAGAGGGTTCCTTTTTCCCCGCATCCTCCCCAACACCTGTTGTTGGTGGTGTTGCTAATGATGGGTATTCTAACAGGGGTGAGGTGGAATCTTAGCATGGTTTTAATTTGCATTTCCTTTATTGCTAGAGATGGTGAGCATTTTTTCATGTGTTTTTTGGCCATTTGAATTTCTTCTTTTGAGAAAGTTCTGTTTAGTTCACTTGCCCATTTCTTTATTGGTTCATTAGTTTTGGGAGAATTTAGTTTTTTAAGTTCCCTATATATTCTGGTTATCAGTCCTTTGTCTGATGTATAGTTGGCAAATATTTTCTCCCACTCTGTGGGTGTTCTCTTCAGTTTAGAGACCATTTCTTTTGATGTACAGAAGCTTTTCAGCCAATCTCCTTAATGAACATTGACGCAAAAATCCTCAACAAAATAATGGCAAACCGAATTCAACAACACATCAAAAAGATTATTCACCACTACCAAGTAGGCTTCATCCCAGGGATGCAGGGGTGGTTCAACATACAAAAATCAATAAACATAATAAACCACATTAACAGAAGCAAAGACAAAAACCACTTGATCATCTCAGTAGATGCAGAAAAAGCCTTTGATAAGATCCAACATCATTTCATGATAAAAGCTCTAAGAAAACTAGGAATAGAAGGAACGTTCCTCAACATTATAAAAGCTATATATGACAAACCTACAGCCAGCATTATACTTAATGGAGAAAAACTGAAACCATTCCCTCTAAAATCAGGAACCAGACAAGGATGCCCACTATCTCCACTCCTATTCAACATAGTACTGGAATTCCTAGCCAGAGCAATTAGGCAAGAAGAAGGAATAAAAGGAATACAAACAGGTAAAGAAACTGTCAAAATATCCCTAATGAGCAAACTGAAAAAGAATACATGAAAATAATTCCATTTACAATAGCCTCAAAAAAAATCAAATACCAGTGGGTGGGGGGAGAGGGAGGGGGCGGAGTGGGTGGTAAGGGAGGGGGTGGGGGCATGGGGGGAATGAACCAAGCCACAGTTTCCAGTTGAGCAGTTAGAGGCTACTACTCCTTTTTGAAAGAGGGCGGAGGGTTCTGCCTTTTGCCGGGTAGCCCATGAAACACAACTCCAGTATAGGTAGTACTTCCAGCTTGTGCCAGTACATGGCTAAGTGTCGTCTCCCTGGCATATATACTTATCATTTGACACATAAGTTCTCTCCCAGGCCAGGCCTCCACAGGTGATTCCAAAACCATGAGGTTGATAGTGTTTTTAGCTATTACAGAGCACCCACCAAAGTATGCAGATAGTGGCCTTTTGGGGTTACGCCTATGTCCAGACAATGATCTCCCCAGTGCTAGTGAAGCTTCAGACCTCCTGAGGGCAATAGATGGGGTTAAGACAGATACACTGACCATAAGGAGAGCACACTGAGTCTGTAGTATGGTTGTGGGTGTGTGTCCCAACAACTGTGCCTGCACAAGAATAGTAAGTTTAGAAACCAGAGTTTTGGTAACAGCACTCCCCACTCAGATAGTGTGCATGCATGAGTCACAGTCCAAAACTTGGGTGTCTCCAAGTAGAGAGCTGACCAAGATTAGCAAGAAGAATATGCAGATTAGACTCATCCTCAAAGGTGAGATGGGTGACTCCTCAAGCTTCCACAGTGCATAGACTAGTCAGCTTCCAGAGTGACTAGAGCAAGGCTGATGTCTCATCGTTTGTGGTCTCCTGTTGTCTCCTGGGAAGCAGAGTCCTACTGGGGAAGGGCATGAGTGTTCTGAAGGGTGATCTTGCGTGGTGAGGCTGGGTCAGGGATGCACTCTCACTCAAAGGAAGCTGGCTTCACTCGGCTATGGTGGATCCAGGGAATGATCTCTGCTGCCTTAACTGTGGTGGGGGTGGACAAAAGAACAATAAAAGGGCCCCTCCAGTGGGGCTAGAGCCACAGCAAGGAGGTCCACCTTCCTTTTCATCTTTCTATCAGCCTCCCATTTGGCCTCCGATCTCAATTGACAAAGATTTTTGTGGCCACCTCCAAAAGCTGGCTAGCATTCATTTCAGCAAACCTCTCAAGCTTTTGAAATTTTCACCTTATGTCCCCCTGGGCCTGGCTGTATTAATCATCCTCTGGTTTTTGGCCACCTCTGGGTTGAAAAGGGTGTTTAGGCAGAAGGCTTCACATAGCCTCTCATAAAACTGTCTAGGACTCTCATCTGGCCCTTGGAAGACTTCTGTTATCTTACTCATGTTCATGGCCTTTTCCCCTCCTTCCTTCATGCTGCCTAATAATGCCTCCTGCCACTGTTCAAGCCATTGGTAAGTAATCTCAGTCATCATTAGGGTCCCAGTTGGGGGGTCATCCTCAGGGAACTGGCCCTGACCATAGGCTTGGGCATTTAGTGTGCCTGCTGGGGCATGATCTTCCAACCACTTTAGGGCCACCAAGGTTATACAGCGTCACTCCTCAGTATTAAATAGAGTCAGAAGAAGCTGTCAGCAGTCTGTCCAGGTGGGCTTATGAGTTTGGATGATGGACTACATTAGATCAATCAGAGTCTGAGGCTTTTCATGAAGGATAGGGTGTGATGCTTCCAATTAAGGAGGTCTGTGGTGGTGAAGGGCTGCTAGACAAATGTCCGCCTTCCTCCTTATATCTGACCATGCTGGTCATAATATATTTCGCCTAGGACCTCTCTCAGGGGCATTTACAGGACAGTGGGTCCCAGGGGAGAGGCTAGGCCCATAGTGGTACTGTTCAAATGTTCCTGGTTGAACCTAGGGGCCAGTCTCACAGCTGTGGAGTGAGGACGGGTGCACTCAGAGTAAGCATGAGGTTCATGTGGCCTGAGGAAGGTGGGGTTGTTGCAGACTCAAGGACTCCTGGGCCCAACCTTGTAGGCATATTTGTTGCTGGAGCTTCCCCAGCTGATGCTGCTTCCCCTTCCAAGGGTGGAGGCGAAGAGGCAGACAGTGGTGGCAAAGATGGGTACAGTGGCACATAGGGTGGTGGGGTCTCCTCAGGGTCCCCTGCTAATATGTGTTTCTCTGGCTTTTTATATTTTTCCCTGCTTTTGGAAGCTGCTGCCACCTTGGCTACCATTACACTGCCTGCCTCTTCTAGGTGGATCTTTAGCCACTTGGGCTGACTAAGGACTGCATCCTGCCAGCAATCAATATAATGAAATTGATCTGGGTGTCCAGGTTCCCCTATAACCACTTCAAAAACTCTATCGACTATGACCTTATCTAATGACCTCTCCAAGGGCCATCTACACCAAAATCAGGCAGGTCTATTTCATAGAAGGTCCTACATCTGTCAGGAGTCAGCTTGATTCTGTAATCTTTATTAAATCCCTTTTTAAAGTTCTTAAACATGTACTCTGGGTGGGAGGTGTTCTTACTCTGTCCTCATCCTATTCCTCCCATTACCAGACATCAAGACAGAGACAGAAACGGAAGGGACGAAGATTGTTGAGAGAAGGTAAGGGGTCCTCCTCTACAGCACACAGGAGAAAACAAATTAACACCACTTGCTTCATCCATCTCCAGCTGCTCCCCTCATGGGGATTTAGGCATCTCTTGGCCATAGTGAGTTCGTATAAGCCCCAGACTGGAGGCCCTGTTAGGGCTCACCCTGGACTATATGAGTTTGCCACAGACCTGCAGATTGGGACTCCACATTGGCTATACAGCTGGGCCGCATCTCAGGCTCACACTTTCTTTCACACACTCTCACACAGCACACTACTTCCACCCCACTCCCTGAACCTGGGGGACACAGTTTCACCCCAAAAGGCAGTTACTAGGATGTCTCACTGGGAGTTGATCAGACACCCCTTCTGCCCCTGAGGTAGGCCTGAATTCAAACCCAGGTTCTTATTGGTCTGATGAGCAGTGTTCCCAAGTTGATTCCTGAGCCTTTCCACATTCCTTTGTGTGACAGAAATTCATCTCCTCAGTTTGCCAGTGGAGAGGTTCCCTCCCCTCAGATCAACACAGTCCAGTGGCACCTGGCAGGGGCAGCCCTCTTGGTGGGCCTGGGACACTGAGCTACAACAAGGAGGTGAAAACACTGCACTCCAAATCCCAGATAAGTGTCCCAAAAATGTTGTAGGGCAGCTCAGAGAGAGAGATGGGGCACAAAAGCTTTCAGGAAACAAGTTTATTAAGCAGGTCAGCTGTGTCTCAGTGGACTCCTGTCCAAAGGCTGAGCCCCAAGAAAAGGGAGGGCTTTCTTTATATACCATTTAGAGCAGGTTACAGAAGTGGGGGGTACAGCTTGTCCCATACATTTCATTGGCCACTTTAACCTCTGGGGCAAGGTGACCCTTCTCTGGTCTCACCCAGGTGACATTCCCAAATCCAGTTTTTCTTTGTTTCACTATACAATTCATTATCTCTCATTATCTCCCTTCCCTCCTCCCTGCCTTCCTGCCACAGTGTATTGGTACAAATCTGAAATTTGATCCCTATGTTTAAATGACAGTTTTCTTGGGGAATTAATCTGCTCTTAATAGGAAATTATGAGAGGATTAGGTTTTGTCACTTTGGTTTTATTGGTTTAGAATTAGTTTTCCATTTCCAGAGAGCCTCTACATGTCCAAAGGGTACATATTAGACATATTTGTAAATGATTCTGAAATTGTTCAACTGTTTTCCCTTTGCTTTTCTAGATTACTTCAGAAACTTTGTCCTAGTGGGATAGTGCTTTGAGATGCTACTTATCACCTACTGAACAAATGGAATTTAATTTAACATTGAAGTCTGGGTAAGCTTAGCCTGAGAGCCATTCCTAAACCTCTTTGTTGCTCAAGTGTGGTGAAAAAAGTTTTGATACCACCAATCGTTAGTCAAATACCCTGCTTCAAGCAGATAGGCCCTTTGCTGGAGCAGACTCAGGGTTCAAACAGGGCCAGGAAGAAGTTTATATGCTTTATTTTCCATTGCAGCCATTGGCCAGTCAGCCAACTCCCAGCAGCAGCAGCAGCTCAGTAGCAAGCCCCTCCCACCTGCTCAGTACAGTGGGTTTTGCACCAATATCGACAAAAGTGGCACCCAGCCAAGTTATTACATCTACTGTGCATGCAAATCCAGCCATTAATTACATAATTAACTGACGTTGAGGGGTTACCAAGTAACAGTATACTTATCTCTAGAATGTGCCTGCGTATAGGCAATTAACTTAATAATCACTTTCCTCACACCAATCATCAATTACTTCCCCTCCAATGTATGACCAGATTAGACACCAACCTGGAAAGTTCTATCCTGCCAATGAGGGACAATCAAAACCTAAGTATAAGAGGATTGATCAGTGATATCTAGAAGAGGGGAATGTAAAAGAAGTGTGACTAAAAGAAGTTGCTTTGTCAATCTACCAACAAAGCAGGTCAAGTTAGCAGGCTGTGAAGGAAGAGTTCTTACCACTACTTGCCTGATAGTCTTTAAAACTTGTGTTTCTTGATTCTGTGAGTATCTCAGGAGAAGTAGACACCTGGCTAGACAGGATCACACAAAAAGCTATATAGGTGTAGAATGTAAGAATAGAGGACCACTCCACTCCTCACATGGTGTTTTCCCTGTATGAATGTTCTCCCTGTGTGTTGGTCCCGAGATTTTCCTGCCTTCATTAATTGATTCATTCAAGACAGGGTCTCTCCAGGTAACCCATGCTGGCCTTGAACTCGTGATGCTCTCACTTCAGCCTCCTGAGTACTATATTTACAGATGTATGCCACCATGCCCAGCTTAATTTTCCCAATAAAAGGATGCTAGTAATATTAGACTTGGGCACAGTCTAGTATGACCTCATTTTACTTAACTGCTTTTGAAACAACCCTTTTTCCAAGTATTCTGAACTACTGGGGGTTAGAACTTCTCTGAGTAAGCTTTTGAGGGGACATACTGCAACCTAAAATAACTTCTAACTTAGGAAAATACTCAAATGCAGGAAGGGAAGCCAAAACAGAATGAGAAATATCTGCTATAAATTTAGAAAGTCGGTGCTGGTGGATTGGCTCAAGAGGTGGAGCACCTGCACAGCAAGCTTGAGGACCTGAGTTCAAACCCCACGACCACCACCACCACCAAAAAAAAAAAAAAGAATGTAGTATTTCTAATCTGTGGCACTTAGTAATTCATTGTCAGTAACTGTTACAGTCTTAAATGGATTAAAGATTATTTTTATGAATACTAACCTAGATTGGAGAAACTGAAGCCACAACATTTTAGAGCTACAATGAACATTACAGTTTGACCTGAGATTTTCTTACTTCCCCACGTGGGAAAACCCCAAGGTCTAGAGGAACTATTGTCAGTTGTCTAGTCAGTCAGCACACAAGCATTCCCCAAAGCATCATTGTCTAGTGCTCTTCCCTGCAGGAAATACAGTCTGTTATGTATTTAACCTTTCACGTCCATACACCAGCCTCACATTAAAAATCCCAGTTTCTGATTCTCTAAGAGCTTGTCCCTAGAGGACCTGATGCCCACTTGCTAGAGCCTGGGGTGACAGCCAGATGGTGGTTGGCAGACAGATGTTTGACCTGAGGTGCCTCTGAAGATCTGAGTCTTTTACCTGGCTATGGGGCTAGGTGCTCCTAAAAGTGAGTGCCAACTTTTCAGAAGAAAGGAGGAGGAAAGAACCTTGGAAGAGTCAGCCAATGGCTTTCTGTACTGCAGAAGGACATAAACAAAGAGCATTTCAGAAGGGATGTTAGAAAAATATTCCTTATACTCTTCTCTCCTGCTTATACCTTGCTCCTCATGTCAAGTGTAGGTCTCTGTCATTGGGCTCTCCATTACTGCCTGGGAAGACTGGCAATGCTGCAGTCAGTACACTCTGCATGGATTTTAGGACTTTGATTTTGAAGGTGTTGAGATATATATTTAGTCCATTTTTTCCATCTTAACATTTTTCAATGAATGTCTTTTGAAGCTGTTCATCTCTGACATGACATTAATTAGAAAAAAAACAAGACTCAATGGCCCAGAAAATTGAATGCAACCCCATTGGACCCTGGTTTGTAGGAGTTTTAAATAATTATTCTTTTTATATTTCAATGGCTAGCACATGCTCTAGTTGACAAATGGATCTTTTGTGCAATTCACTGCCTAGAATTTGTGTCTTGGAGAAAGAGACCAAGAGATTAAAAACAACTGATATGATTTATCTCAACGGTCACTGTCTTAGATAATGACTAAAATTTCTGCATCTGGCTCCCAAACACTCTCCTCTGTTCTTAAATTAATTCCACATGTTCTTGCTCCGATTATACAATTATCATTTCTGCTTCTTAAAGCCAAAGAACTGTGACTCACTGAGTATGATTTTGGGTGTTACCTAATCCTTTTGCCCTACTTGTTCATTGTGGGAAGGTGTGATGGTTAAAGAAGGTAGAATATGTAAAGCATTTGATACATGAGTAGTGTCAGCCATCAAAAATGAATTTGTTTTTCACAAATAGATACCTCTGAGATTTCAAAAATGAATTTGTTTTTCACAAATAGATACCTCTGAGATTTGAGTAGGAATAAAATTCCATGCTCACACTCCCATTCTTAACTGATTGTTGTAGGGGCAGCAAAAGTTGATCCCTACCCTCTTGGAATTTCAGATGGGTTGTGAATTAAATTGATATTAGACTAACAGTAGAAAACCATACAAACACATTTGGTACAAGTTTTTAATGACACTGGAGCTCTCATATAGAAATTAAGACCCAAAGAAAAAGTTAGAATCGATTATTCATATGTCGACTTAGACAAAGAATAGTAAGTTGGCAAGAAGAAACTTGGCCTCATGTTGGGAGGCTTGAAAGTTAAGAGCTATTTTAACAAGGCTGATGCAGAATTCTTTCAGCCTTCACTTTTGTCTCTGCAGGTTTTCAAGGACCTTTAGTTCAGAACAGTCCATATATCAGAAGGTGAACTATAACATCTTACTTCAATGTCAACTATGTATGAAGTCGATAAAGAATATTCAAGGTATAGTTCCCAGCCTCTGAAGGAATCACCCACTTGAAAACTTAGCAGGAAGGGAGAAAAAAAGAAGTTACTGTGAATGAATAGGATAAAAAAAAACTATCTATGGCATTATTGAAATGAAATTCCCTTGTACTATTAATATATTCTAATTAAAATTTCTTAACTCTCTGTTTTCCAGAATAAACTTCAAAATACCAATAGGTATTAGGGCCAGTCAGCCTCTGACTCTGTGTTTACTTTCTAGCCTTATTTTCCATCCCTGCCCATCACATTTCCAGAGTTCTCACCAAAATTGAACCCAATTCACCCCTCTGCCTTGAGGTAAAGATCTCAGGATGCTCCCTGTTATGCTTTGGATGTTAAATGTCACCCAAGCTCAGATATTGACATGTGGTCACCAGCCCATGGAGCTTTGGGAGGTGATAAAACCATTATTAGTTAGGGTCTATTGGAAGGAAGTTAGGGCAGTGGGTACATACCATGAAGGAGATACTGGAATTCCAGCCTCTTCCTCCCTCTGCTGCCTGGCCCCTGGGAGGTGAAGATTCCTCCTCCCTGCACTCCGACCATGAGGTACCAGTTGCCTGGGTCCAAAGCTTTGGGGCCAAGCAACCATGGACTGACACATCAGAAACCTAAGCCAAAATATGCCTTTCCTCCATTTAAGTTGATCGGTCATGGGACGAAAAGCTAACCAATACACATCTTCTCCCCATTTGTGATGTTCCCTGTACTCAGTGTTCTGTCAAAATCCTACCTGTCCTCTCCCTGCAATCTCTGTGGTCCCAACCAGTCCTGGCATGTTTGATTCCTGCTTACAGAGTGGTCATGAGAGTCCATACCCAAATTGATCCACTGAACTAAGAGTGGCATTTTCATGGCACTGACACAAATGCTTCCTGAACGACAACTAAAATCACATGGGAGGAATGCAGGTGGATGGAATGCCTTGTGATGTAGGAGGCAGGCCATTCCAGGAGGTTGGCAAGAAGGCAGATTCATGTTAGACCCAACGAATGGGAGTAATTACTCTGAAATGGTTTTGGGGAAGCAAAATTACTGATTTTAATTGTTAATCATGTTTTTTAAGATTCTTAACTAACACAATTATATAAGTCTTATGGCTTACAGAAACACCAAATGTTACCCCTTCGTATGCAAAAATATAAGTAATAATTTTAGTCTCTCATCTGTTGAATGGCAAACCAATGATACTGGTGATGATAAGGGAGAAGATAGACTGTCATTTTAGATCCTTGTGTGTATTGCTGACAATATTGGAGACACGAGGGATTTTTCCTATTTTAAATCAGATCACCTTCAGGAAGAGATCACATCTAACTTGACTACCACCTCCCAACCTCCTGCAGGCACTCTGAAGTCCTTTGGCAGGGACTCTTATTTGCTTGCCAGCCCTCTTCTGGAATTGTCCATTCTCCATCATTAGAATTCCTTTTTTTTTTCTTTCTGGTGTTTTTGGGAGGGAAATAAACAGGTTGTATTATCAATGGCAAGCAAGAGTTTAAAATCAATTAAAATTTATTAGATGAAGCATAAAGTTACTTCCACATTTGTCTATAAGTATAGTAAAAATTCTTGGCATAAAGATACAGACTTTGGAATGTAAAATAGTCCTACTATAAAATTACATATATAAAATTCCCATTATTGTTTATACAATAATGTTTTAAATAATGAAATAAAATTAGTTATACTATCTATAATAATATAAAATGGAAATAAAACGTCCTGTCTAAGCAAAATAAGATTCATATTTAACTCATATAGTTAGAAAAGAATTATTTCAGAATTATAATCCCATAAGGAAAAGTATAATCACTTAAGTAACCATAGTTCTTTAAACTGAAAATGAGAGATGTCAGCATAACAATATTTTTCTAAAAGTTCAAATGTAAACTGTTTCAGTTAACTTTTTCATCTTGTAGGCATTTAGTTTCCTAAAATTTTGATGTTTATTTCAGCTGTCTGAGCTTCTAACCAGTAACATGTCCTTTTTTCTCACTGGAAATATTCTTGCCTCTGTAATACCAATTGTATGTCTAGATCTCTGGCTAGAAAATATCGTAATATTATTTTACTTTGAAAAGAGGTTTCAAGGTGAGGTTTCGTATTGGACTTTGGGAGGTTTAGCAGGAGGTTTATTTGAAGGTGTGATGCACCATGAAGAAAAGTCACTTCTACTTTCAGAATGTGGAGCTGGAGAAAAAAATCCACTCTTGGGGGAGGTAAATGAAGAAAATTGCCTGGTGAGTGCATGTTTCTCACAAGGAATGGAGGATCTTATATACCAGGGAAATATTTTGGTGGAAAATAATCTTGAGAGACTGACTCCATGCATGTTTTGTGGAGGAGGTGGAAGGAAAGGGTGCCCCCTTCTCATGAACTGGCTCCTTAAGTCCATTAGACAAAAGACTTGTGAGAGGAGGAGCAAAGCCAGGGCCCACTGGATGACTTTCACCAGGGAGAGAGGAGTCAGACACATCTGAAGTACCAAGATCATCTTTGGTATCATTTCTACTGGATTCTATTTCAGAAGACACTCCTCCCTGCAGAAGCAGAGGTGAGGGTTTGAGTGGATGCTCCAAGAAAATTGGAGTGAAATAGTCTCTACGGTTGAAGAATGATCCAATGTCGAGGGACCATGTAGGAAATGCTCTCTACCACATGTTGTCTGTAGAACATCAGGTGCATGGGTCGTTTATCTGAAAGTTCAATTTTAAACCCCATTTCAATTCATTGTTGTCGCCTCTGTTCATTTTGTTCCTTCAAATTGTAGAGGTGTTTTTCAGAAGTCTCAGCTAGCATCAAAGAAAGCTACTTTCTTTCTATCATACACAGTCATCTGCTTTTGATAATAAAGAATGTCATTCAATTTTTCTTCAAGATCTTTAGCTTTTTGTAGATCTTCAGCTCTTCAGCTGCATGTCTGACCTTCTCCACCATTTTAGAAAGCTTCTTCTCTGTCTGTAGTGGGCAATTTTCTGAAGTTCCTATTTAGTTCCCTACCATTTTATAGAGACACTTCAATCATTATATTACCTGTCTGCTAAAGCTTCTGTTTCACACTTGCAAGCTGTGTATTTGCTGACTTGTAAGGAGCCTTGTTCATCCTGGAGGATTTTAATCTGCTCTGTGAGGTCTTCCTTGATTTTTATCCATGTCACACAACTTAGTGCGAATCTGGTTTCTCTCACCTTGTAAGGTTTGTAAGTTTACTCACTTTTTTCTTCCGTGTTTTAGCTTCTTGTAAGAGCTGTTTCTGGCTTGCCTGAAGTTTGGGGTTTTCATTCAAAGCATCTGTCATTGAGCTCTTCAGTTTTCCTTCACTGTTTTGAACTATTAGGTGGGTTTCTCTGTCGTCATCTTCTGATGATACAAGGGATTTTATTGCATGTTTTAGGAACTGCTGTTTTTTATAACTCTGCCCTCAGTTGGTTCTGATCAGAACATTTAGATTTCTCTTTTTGTAGCTCTTTGTCCAGAAAGTGTATTTTATCCTCTAGTTGAGATTTGGATTTCTCCAACTCTTCACAGATTGCCTCTAAACACTCTACTACTTCTATTGAGTCCTCACAGCTGGCATCCTTCAAAGATGACTCGAAGACTTCAAGCTCTTTTTGAGCAAGGCTCAGTTTCCAAGAAGTTTACATTTTTCTTGAATCAGTTCACAAAGCTATTTTATAGCAAACTTTTTTATTCTTATGGCATGAAGTCACAAAAAAGAATGGAAGAGTCAGAAGTCCACTGATAGCCACGACTATCACCAGTGCCCAAGGGAACTTATAGGCATTTGGGCCTTATCTCAGCTCTTGAGGGTCTGCCACCTCAAGCCTGCAGAATTTGCTGAGGATCAGCCTTCTAGTACCACTGAGTGGCAGCCTTGGTTCCTCCATGGCGCTAAGGCAGCTGTGGCTGTTGCCAAGGCCTGACTGGGCCACAAAAGACAACTTAGAACATGGAACTCTAGGTCTGAAACCTGAACACTCACCTGGTAACAGGGACAGACCACTGCAGCTGGCTAGGGGGTGTGGAAAGATGGGTGATACCAAGCTCCCAGGCCTCAGACTGAGTACAGAGGTGGAGCCTCAGCCCCTTTCTTACCTTTGCATACTGTGCAGTGCAGGTGAAAGCCCACCCCAGAGTGGTGCTCCCTCTATTAGGTTTCAGCAGACCTGGGTGGAAAGAGGCCCCAGTATCTTAAATAAAACTGCAAAGATTTCCACAGTTCCTAAAGCTTACCCAAGCACCATCATAGATAGAGACCAGACTAAGGATCTTTCATAAGGAAGTAAGAAAGTACCTTATGGGAACCATATTTTGGTAAACATTCAATCAAAGTTCAGTACCTTACTCTACGAGTAAGGTATTCAGAGTATTGCAAAAAAAAGAGAAAGAAACCGTGCTTTCATAGCATATGAAATGGTCAATATTTCTTGCAGTTCAAACTTGTATTAATTTTTAAATTATATAGGTAATATTATATAGGTAATTATATAGGTAATGTTTTATATAAAGCTTTGGATAATGAAACTAAGAGAAATAGTTTAAGATAGCCTCCTCTTTGAATAATCCCACAATTATATTAACTGAAATGACATTCAGCATTTCCTGTATGGATGGTAAATTGTGTATAGTGGGGGAAGCACACAAAAAATAATTCTATTTTCAAAAAATTGCAACCAAGAATTTGGGCCTATCATTAAATATGTATAAAATAATATATTAGGCATAAAACAACATAGGTTTCTACCAAAATGAAGGATAGCTTTTGTGTATATGAAGCTTGTCAAGTTAGAAAGCACTTTTGTAGCCTGTGAGATTATGGTGAGGTTACAATGCTCTTTTTATTTTTTAATGCAAATTCCACTTGATAAAATACAGCCTTTATAGACATTTTAGATCCCATATGTTTATGGTGCTTTTGAGGCTCTGATAGTTATTTCATGTAATCACTTTGCTTCTATGCTATAATGTTAAAAATCAGATCTAAAAAGAGGTTTAACTATATTTAATTGAAATTTAATGAGGAATCAAGGATACAAAGACAATGCCCAGAAGAGGCCTCTTTGGAATTTCTATTCCATCATTGAGAGCTAGGTCAGTGACCTCTATGAAACCCATTCAACAGTTATTTATTCTCTCCTCTAAGCATCTCCAACATTTGCTCAGTGTTATAGTCACTGTATTAGCTAGCTTAAATTATTCTAATGTACTATGTAAGGCAGAATAACATCATAAAGAAGTGAGGTTTATTTTGGCTCATGGTTCTAGAGGCTCAAAAATCTAAGATCAGGGCCCCACTGGCTGGGCTCTGGTGAAAGACTTTTCTTGGCACAGTCCTGAAGATGAGCTGAGCATCACATTGCAGGAGCAGAGAGTGTGCCTGGCTCTGTGTCTCTGTCATTGGGTGTTCTCTCTCTCTTTCCTTATGAAGAAACCAGTATTCTGTCATGTCGGCACTACCTCAGTGACCTACTCTCTACCTGAATACCTCACTCTAAACACTGTACTTGAATGAAATCTTCACATCTTAAATACCATTAATTTATGACTCTGGGGTTTAATGTCCCTCACGAATTCAGATACAAATCTTATTCCAGCCACAGCGGCAATACACTGTATCTTAATGATTGATGCGCCTTGCGTACATAAATGAATTCATCCGCATCTTCTCATTTCAGTTTCTTGCATGTGGCAGGTGACCACAGAATGAATAAGTTCCTGCCACAATGTCACATTGATTAACCTTATAATAATCTCTGAATCTTTGAGACTTTATTTTGGAGTTTGTGAGTTCTGATTCTTTGTGTTCCCCTTTTCTCTGACGCGCTTGGGTTACTTTCCTTTTTACTTGGGTGAAGGCCACAGTGCAACTTTAGTTAGGAAGACTTTGGGGTTACAAAGCAGATACACAGGTTTGGTGGATAGATATGGTGGTAATTCCATTTGGAGGCTATTAGAAAACAGAAACCTGGATGGCTCTGTGAATTCATCTTGTCACCCCAACTTCTCTTTGACTGATGGGTACTTTTCTCATTCTCAAAGACTTCTGAGGATGGCAATTGTTGTGGTCCTAGATAGAAACCTTTATAGTGCCAGAAGTGTGAGGCATGTGAGAAAAGTTAGAAACATCAAGAGGGGTGTCTCTAGACATACTGGCACCAAGTATAGCTTCTCCAAGGCTATGGAGGAAAAGTTCTAGCCACTCTTGAGACCGATTCCCAGTTTGATCTCATCTGGTCCCACCAATGTGTCCTAGGCCCCCTGCCCTGTTCTCTCCAATAATGGAGGTCTGTTCTAGCTCAGGTGACTCACTCATCCTTCTCATCCTTTCAAACTTCTGCTGTTAAGCCACTTTCTCATCAGGTGTCACCCACTGCTCTACTCTTGGCCTATGTCCCAGGCGCTGGAATTCTATCACTACATGGGTGAAATGGATCCTGCAGCTTTACTGCAGTCAGGAAGGCTTTTGGATTACAAAGCTGGTGTGCTAACCTGGTGAGTGAGTAGCGATGGTAATTCCATTTGAAGGTTATGGAAAACAGTAACCTGGCTGGTCTGTGAATTTATCTTGTCACCTCTACTTCTCTTTGTCACAGTAGCAGGGCAAGCTGCAGACTCACTCTCTCTTACTCTCTCATTATTTTAAAAGGTACTTTGTGAACTACTTGTGCCAGAATCACTGAAGGGGAGAAAGTGCTGGGTAAAACACAGATCTCTCAATTCTATGACCTAAGTAATTCAAAATTTCTGGAGAGGGGAACCACATGGACATAGTTAATAAGGAAGCCAGGTCATTCTTAAACACAGTTAATCCTTAAGAATCACTAAGAAAACTTAGAGCCCTGATGAATTTGTGGAAATTGTTCAACATGTTCAAAAAAGTATGTATCAGAGTAGATTCTGAAGTAATTTTCCATATAAAATAATTTTTCTACCAGGTCTTATTAATTTCAGTAATGCTGACAGCATGTTATCATATCAATCCATTGATTCTATTTTACTTCAGGTTCCAAGTACGGAATCTACTCTGGAAACTTGGAAACATTTTCTTTTTTACCTGTGGAAAAACCCAGGGGCTTACCCTCCCCACTCACTGATTATTGGATGGAAATCACCTGGTTCTTCCTTTACCAAAGCACCTGGAGAAGAGAAACACATTCTCTGCTTCCTAGCTTCCACCTAGCTTTTAATAAATTCCTTTCCCTAGCTTTTAATAAATTCCATTTACACCCACCAAAAAAAAAAAAAAGAAAAAGAAAACCTCAGGGGCTTAAACATTCTAGGTAATGCACATCATGCAGTTATACCCCAGTCCACCTGAGTGCATTTAACTGCATCTACAACCATAGCTCTTATAAAACCACTCTTGCTGTCATGCATTATGTTTTATTTATTTATTTTTCTGTACTGGACATGGAAACCAGGGCCTCACACATGCTATAGAAGTACTTCCACCAAGTTATATCCATAGCATCTTCCCCACTTGTAATTTTTTTTTAATTCTTATTGAGAGACAGAGTCTCACTAAGTTGCTAGGTTGGCATTTAATTCTTGATCATCTTGCCTCAACCTCCCAAGTAGCTGGGATTACAGGTGTGTACCACCATGCCAGCTTATCACCCACTATTTCAGTAAATGTTCCCAGAGTCATGAAGTTAATCTCACAGGACCTACTGTCAGTAGTATTTCATCTTTACTACCCGGGCACTGCTCAGAGAGGCAAGGAAGAGTTGTTCATGAAGAAAATGGCTGTTGTACAGCTTTGTGGGGTTATACTTGGAGCATACAAAGGCCTTACATCCCCAGAATATGAAATTTATAAGGACAAATTGTCTGCTAATCTGTTATATGTTTCAAATTTCTAGAACCTCACAGTGCCTCTCATACTTCACTACATAAAGGGACGTGTATTCCTTAAGCAGTTTGGATGTCTATCGGAAGGGCAATCACAACTTTCCTCAGCCGTCTGTACCAGTGTTTGTAAGCCTTAGAATCAGCTAAGTGAGGGCTTTGAGCTACCTTAGACTTTCTTCCTGAAATTAAATGCAGTGTGAAAAAAAATCATTTGATTTTTATAGCTCTATGTACTAGATTGATTGTAATCATTATAAATGTGATATGAAAAGAATTTACAGTTGAGCCAGTAAGTAAAGGAACCACACAATAAGAAGCCACACATGAGAAACCATTAAGGACGTCATCATCACCATGTCTGTTGGGAGACATTGCTTCATGAAGGACGCTACCCCAGGATAGGACTTTTTGGCTGAGTAAAACTCTATTGTGTCTGTAATATAGGGACTGTTTGGGGGACCAGGGAAAGGAAGAAAAGGAAAAAAGAATGACAGAGAATATCAAAATACACTGCACCTGTGTAGGAACATGGCATAAGGAAGCACTCTGAAAGTCACTGATTAACAGGGGGTAGGTGAAGTGGGTAAGGCAGAGAAACAGAGGGTGCTAAAGTACAATATATTCATGGGTGAAATACCAAGGCAAAACCCCTTTGAACAGGGATATACACTTGAAAATGAAAGACTGAAATGAAAAATAGGTCCTCTTGGAAGTGGGTACTAGTGAGAGGGCAAATGGTAAATGGAGAGGATAAAGGAAAGGGAAAGATGTCAATGTACTTTTTGTGCTTGTGTGAAAATAGAACAATGAAATTTGTTGAGATAATTTTAAATATAGGAGTGAGGATGAGGGAGAATGATGGAGGGGATGAATCTAATGAAAGTGCATTGTAAACATACATAGAAATGTGACAATTAAAACAGCTCTGTACAACTAATATATGCTAATGAAATGTTTCAAAAATGAAACTGAATAAGACATGAGAGCATGGGAACATCTCTTGTTGATGCATTGGCAGAATTAATATTGTGAAAATGAGTATACTGCCTAAAGAGACCTACAGACTCGATGTAATCTCACCAAAATGCCAATGACATTCTTCACAGAAATAGAAAAATCAAATCTAAAATACATATAGAAACACAAAAATACCTGAGTAACCAAATCAATCCTGAACAAACACAGCAAGAGACCTACAGACTCGATGTAATCTCACCAAAATGCCAATGACATTCTTCACAGAAATAGAAAAATCAAATCTAAAATACATATAGAAACACAAAAATACCTGAGTAACCAAATCAATCCTGAACAAACACAGCAATGCTTGAGGTATCTCAATGCTTGACTTCACATTATACTCTAGATCTGTAATAACGAAATCAGCTTGGTAGTGAAAAAAGAAAAGCAGGCACGTGGGCCAGCCAAACAGATAGAGGACCCAAAAATGAACCCACACAGCTAAACTGCCTGATTCTCTATGAAAGTGCCAAAAACTTATGTTGGGAGAAAAGACAGGCTTTTCAATCTGTGATGCTAGATTTCCACATGGAGAAGACTGAAACTAGATCCTTATCTCTCACCTTGTACAAAGATCAATTCAAAATGGATCAAAGACCTAAATGTAAGACCTGCAACTTTGAAACTACTATAGGAAAACATAGGGTAAACACCTGAAGACACAGGCATAGGCAAAACTTTCTGAGTAGGACTCCAATAGTTCAGGTAATAAGACCAAGAATGGAGGCAATCTTTGTTAGCTATCCATCTGATAGAGGACTAATGTCCAGAATATATAAAGAACTCAAATACTTAAATGCCAAAAGAAAAATAATTTAATCAATAAATGGACAACTGAATTGAACAGATGGTTCTCAAAAGGAGAAGTGCAAATGGCCAATAAATACATGAAAAGATGTTTAGCATCTTTAGCCATCAGGGAAATGCCAATCCAAACTACACTGAGATTCCATCTCAACCAGTCAGAATAGCTGTCATAAGAAAACACAACAACAAATTCTGGTGAAGATTCAGGGAGGGAAAGGAACCCTTATTCACTGTTGGTAGGATTATAAATTAGTCCACTATGGAGATCAATGTGGAGAGTTCTCTAAAAAAAAAAAAAGACTAAAATCATAACTATCATGTGATCCAGCTATACCACTCCTGAGTACATAGTCAAAGAAATCAAAGTCAGCATAAAATAAAGACACCCGCACACCCACATATTTGTGGCACTATTCACAATAGTCAAGTTACAGGTTCAGTACAGGTGCCCGTTAACAGATGAATGGACAAAGATTGTGTGGTGTCTATACACAATGGAGTTTTAGTCAGCCACAAGGAAGAAAGAAGTATGTCATTTGCAAAAAGATGGAGGAAACTGGAGATCATTATAAAGTGGAGTAAGGCAGAATCAGAAAGACAATATTGCATGCCTTCTCTTATATTCAGAAACTAGAATTAAACAAAAAAAAGCATGAAATTAAAAGGAAGACTATTCAGGGAGAGGAAAGGAAATAGTAGGAAGGGGAGGGGGAACAAATGGGAGTACTGCAAGGTTGGATATGATCAAAATAGATAATACAAATGTATGAAAATATCACAAAATTCATAAAAATGTACAAAATTTTTTTGAAGACAAACATAAGCCAGGAGCTGGTGGCTCACACCTATAATCCTAGCTACTCAGGAGAATCACGGTTCTAAGCCAGCCCAGGCAAATAGTTCGAGAGACCCTATCTCGAAAAAACCCATTACAAAAAAGGGCTGGTGGAATACCTCAAGGTGTAGACCCTGAGGTCAAGCCCCAGTACTGTTAGTGCTGTTGTCAGAAAACTGACAAATCCAAAGGGAAGACAGGGAGAAGAAAGATGGGCAAAGAAAAGGGAAGAAAAGGGCAGGAAGTGAAACAAAGCAAAAAGGTATTGGGGATGCCACCAGGAACTCTTTCCTGCTCCAGTGCTCTTAACATTTAGAAGAGAACTTCCTGCATTCAGTTCAAGATTCCAGCAAAAACTTATCAGGACACAGAAGATCCTAAAGCCTAACATCATTTCCACTTTAAAGCAGGAAGGTTATGGAGGAGGTGTGTAATAAGAGTATATGAAAATCACAGAATTTGAAGGCAGAGCCCTAGCATGGGCACAGCACTATGAGAACTCAGGCAAGTCACTTAACCTCTTGTCTGTGTCCTTGGCTTACTTAAGAGGGGATAATAGCACCTGTCAAGGGACTGTTGTCAGTACTAAATCACTACACACATGAAAGGGTACATTTATAAATTTATAAATTCAACCAGGGGTGGACAGAGAAGTTCACATGCCTGTACTGAAAGATTCTGAGAAAAGAAGAATATACCAAAAACACAAGCAAATGCCATTGCTTTACATGACTAAATTATATCCATGTACTGGGAGCCTTACAATGAACACAGCTATTTTTCAAACATTTCAAGGACTGCTATCTGAAAGATGATTCAGCTATATCCAGGGTGTTCAAGATAGAACCTCAGTGGGTAGCCCGGTGGGTAAAAGCTACAGGCAGAGACTTAGGATCGATATAATCAGAATTTTCCCATGCTTAGAGCTGTTTGAAAATGGAATAACCCTGGTAAGGGAATAAGCTCCCTGACAGAGAAAAATGTTGAAGATGAAAGGAATGACATCTCTGTTTTGTTCACTGATGTGATTATGTGCCTAGAACAGTGTCTGGCATGTAGAAGTCATCAAGCTGTGATGAATAAAGAACTAAACAAACCCTAGGACCACTGTGAATTTAAGGAGACAATTTCACAATGTCCAATGGCACCAACTAGGCAGCTCAGTTGGTGTTTCAAAAAAGGCCACAAATATTTAAAGATCTATCAAGTCAAATTCACAAACACACAAGGTGATTCTACACCTTCATATGGGTCTGCTTCACTGATACACACAAAGAGGGTAAGATGAATAGCAGGTAAAATAGCCAAACCTACACAAATCAACCCACAAAATCAACTGGGAATTGAGGAGAGGCCTAGGTTTTATTCAGGTACAGTTCCAAGTGGATCTGAGCACAAGAATGCTCTCGCATTCATTTCTGTGTTTCCAACACTGGGCATATAGCCTGATTCAAAGCCAATGCTCTAAACCATTTGGTGAATTCAATTGATGAAATTTTTACTTGATGAATATAAGGCGATTTGCCTTTTCTTTTCTCATTAGATTTATAATTCACGGTTATATAATTTATGTATATCCTTTATTTTCATTTAATTGATTAATGTCTATATCCTTCACTAAGTCATAAAGACCATGAGGGATATTTCATTGATCACAGGTATGCTGTGAGGTGCATAGAAGGTGCTCAATATTTTTTGAAGGAATTGAATGAATACTGGAAGTCAATCTCTAAAATAATTGTATACTTGGAAAAAACCAGGAATCATAGACTCTTTCATTGGAAGAGACTTTGGTAGGGCACACTGATAATTCCAGCACTCAGGAAGCTGAGGCAGGACAATTGAGAGTTTGAGGCCAGCCTGGGTTGTGTAGCAAGATCCTGTCTCAAAAAACAAAAACCAAAGAGAAAGAGAGAGAGAGAGAGACCTTAGCAATCCTTTTTGCTATTATTTATTTTCAAGTCTGCCCATTAGATTGAACAATTAACCAAAAGAGGCATTTTAATCCACTCAAAGTAACTGTAGCTGCACTAGAGATAACACTATTATAGTCCTTCTGAATTGATGCCAACTGTGTCCATGAGTTTCCCCAGGAAGACTCAGCTTCAAGTTCTTTGAGGTAAACATTTTGCTGGCCTGCACCCCCTCTAGAAATTAACTTCATAGTCAACACAGGCTGCAAAATAACAAAGTTAGATCTTCTTTTCTGCGATACTGAACTTAGTTTTTCCTTTTTTGCAATTCCACTGTTGAATGGGCTCATCAAAGAAACCAATCAAATCATAAGAATGAATTTCTGCAGCTTCTATAAAGGCTGGGCTTGGTGATTGGTATTTGGTGGCTACAATGTAGTCTTTCAGGAGCTGTTCCACCCATGTACCCACAGAGAGACATCTCTCCAATCAAATTTGCTCTTTTGCACCCTCTAAGGCTCAAATGTCTGTTAGGGCAGTGCTACTCAAACTCTAGCCCCTGAATCCATTTGACACCAATAGGCAACAAGATCTTACACCAGAATATAAGCAAAAGCAATGCAGTTTCCTTCACTGGCTACATCTTCTACCAAGAGAAAAGTATACATCAGATACACTAAACAGCGTGCTTGGTGATGTAACTGACTTATATTTGGGTGAAAGCCCATTAACCTGGTTGCAAATTGTAATAACCAGCTTCAGAGACTGGCATTTTGAATGGCATTGTGTAAAGCATAATCTATCTTCTCCTACATATCCATATTCTAAAAGACAGTAAAAAGCTGGACATGCTCATTCATGCCTGTAATTCCAATACACAAGGAAGCTGAGGTACGAGGATCATGAGTTCAAGCCCAGCCTGGGCTACAACGTGAGACCTTGTCTCAAAAATCAAAATGCCAATGAAGAAAAGGGCCTGCAGTGAGGCGCCCCAGCATATACATGTAAGGGAAGGAGGGGGGAAGAGAAAAGGACAGAGGAAAGAAAAGGAAGGAAGGAAGGGTGTGAGTCTGAGGAATCCTTTCCTCATTATGGGTTCTCACATTTACCTGAAATACTGTATTTAGAGCAGGTGGACACAGTGTTTGAGGTCTGGGAGGGAATCACTGAAATGACATAGACTGGAGTGACCAAGTATGGTGCATAAAACAGTATCAATTCATTTTCTTCCCCCAGCCCCACACTAATTAATTAATTAATCTTGTTGCCAACCCAGCTGAAGCACAATCTGCACATGGACAAAGGAAGCAAGCATCCAGAAGATTTTTATGTACACTGGAATCTCACCACCACTGGACTAGGTTAGCTGAGACTAAGAAAGATCTAAGGTTTATGTCCTTTGCAATTGCAAAGGAAACAAAAATAAAAAACAAAGTGGACAATGAGTAAGACTTCTTGTCCCTGCCACAGATGTTTCTGGAAGCATGCGAGTACAAGTATAGCTCACAGACTGATGCCAGCAGCCCTTCTGTCATGAGCAGGCTCTGCCCTGCAATCTGCTCATGATTTATGGTTAAGCAAACCAAGTGCATGGTCATTCCGAGGCGTGTGTGGGATCAGCTGCCACTGACCACATAGGATTCCTGACATTTATTTATTTATTAGCGTTTCTCAGTAAGATACCTGATGACACGGAGTTGAAAGGCAATGGATCCTTTGGTTGTTAATGGAATCTCCTCCCCTCAGAGGCAGCCTAGGATTCAACTTGCTAAATTTCCAACAGTGCTCTTCTTTCACATGCATTTCACTCACAAATCCCCGTATGACTGGCTTGCTTAAGGCTGCTCAGGTAAGGAAGCTGAGCGACACTAACAAACTCAAATTACTTGGCGCTGTGGTGAGAACATAAAATGGGCATAGATTTTTAAATCCCCTTACAACTCTGCCTTCTCAGCAATGAAATTTGTATAAAATGAGTGCCAGGCCAAGTTTGTGCCACAAATATAACATTTGCCTGTGTGGTACTGATTCCCAGTGAAGCAACTGAGGGTGGCTGGCACAGTCAGGTGTGCCAGAACAGGCATCGAAGAGCAGAACCTGAACTACAGGGGCCATCTCCAGGCACTAAAAGAATCCATAGCAAACACTGACTGCTAGGAAGGCTGGAACAGGAGTCAGATATGGCTCAATAACTGTCCCATGGTCTTTGCAAAAGTCAGCAAAGGTTCATGTTTTACACAGACATACGATACCAAACATGAGAACCAATAGGCTGAGTAAATTAAATTCATGACACATAACTGAAATGGCTCTCACCAGATGCAAAATGGTACAAACCAACTGAATCACATTTAAGAAAGGACAAGTTTGTCTAAAACTGCTCCTTACACTGACTTTCTTCAGTATTCCTCCCAGAGAAAGTAAAAATTTTAGATAAAAAGATTCAGATTGGATAGTGGACACTTGAAATCTCAGCTCTTCAGGAGGTGGAAATAGCAAAATCATTATTTGAAACCAACCCAGACAAAAGTTAGTGAGGCTCCCACCTCAACCAGCAAGCCAAGCATGGGGGTACATACCTGCAATCTCACCTATGCAGGAAGCTGTAAGTAGGAGGATCACAGTCTGAGGCATCTCTGGGCACAAACACGAGACCCTAGCTCAAAAAACACTAAAAGCAAAGGACTGGTGGTGTGCTGAAGTTGTAGAGGGCTTGTCTACCAAGCTCAAGGCCTGAATTAAGCCCCAGTACCACAACAGAAAATTATAGATCATGGATATTATCCTGTTAATATAAGTGTATTCAAATATCTTTGCAACATGTGCTTGCATGTACAGAGGACCACAAGAATATTTACCAAACTGTAAACAGTAGTTATTTCTAGGTTCTGGCATTGCAGCCAATTTTTACTTGTTTTTGTATTTTTTTTATATCTTCCTAGTTTTACAATGGTTGATTTTACAAGGAGTATGTATCATTTTTACTAAAACATAAGTCTCTTTTTCTAAAATGTTGCTTGTTTCATCAAACACTTCATCAAAAACAGAAAAAGATGTTTTGCTTTGGGAATTATCTTAGGAGTAATAATGGCTTTTCACCAGTTTCCCTTTTTACATGTTCATCCTACCACTCTAGAACTGTCACCCTCAATTGCCTGACTACCTGGTGTCAAATGAGGTCACAAGTCTTAGGACATTGATGGATAATAGTGTTTCATTACCAACAGACACCCCTGGCCCCTGTATCCTCCAACCTGCAAAGCTTGTTGACTTCTGTTACTGTGCTGGCAGACTATGGCACAGAATAGTCATGTAGCTTTTTTGACTAATGGCAACTGCTTCCCAGATTTACAAAGCTATATGATAACATTGACTACAAACTACTTGATGTGGAGCCTCTCATTCCCTAGAGATCTGTTTAAAGCATGTGTTTGCATCCTCACAAATTAGATGTGACAGAGGTTTTCTTGGTCCTACTCAAAATGTGATCTGGAGATTGGTGCTGATCCATAAACAGACATGAATCAAAGAGATAAGACTAAGATTTAGAAACTTGTACAGCAATTTGAAAGAGCAATTTTATGTTGTTGATCAAAGATAAATTAGAGCTTAATGTGCATGTTTTTAAATGTTCACTTTTAGTAATTGCTTTGTTTTATAAAAAAAAACTTCGTAAGAATTTTTTAAAGTTCCATTTAAAAATGGTCCTAATTTTTTAAATGATCTTTTCCCCCACTTTGAGAAGAGCTGGTTTATAAAACTTACGTAGAACAGCAATGGATATGAGAATATAGTTTCCTACTACTACCACAACAAATTACCAGCAGCTTTGCAGCTTGAAACCACACAAATGTATGATCTCAGATGTGTGGGTCACACATCTGGATGGGCTTGGCTGGTTTTTCTTCTCAGTCTCACAGAACTAAAATCAAGGTGTCAGCCAGCTATGCTCTCATCCAAATGAGGTAGGATAGATGAGGGGAACAGGCCACGAGAAGCAGAAACCAGGAATTCAGAAATAAATGTTGCATTAAGGTATAACTTGATTAGGCATGCACAAATACTATTCTGTTTTTTTAAGCTTCTGGAATTAACCAACTTATTAGACTTAATGTCTCCAAGCTGAACTGATGTCAAATTACTATACCAATAGGAATGGCTGGGATGTACCAGGTGCCTAGAACAAATGAGACCACTTACTCAAAGGAATGTTTAACAGGACTCCCTACCCAATTCTTCCCAGCATTTATACCCCTGCTAAACCAGCTCTTTTGAATCCTTCCTATATACCCATGCCTTGCCTATGAGGTACATCTGTATTTCTTGCTTTACTTGCTCAATAAATTTGTGTCTTACCCAGCATCTCAATTTTTCTTTTTTCCTGCAGAGAAAGAACCTCAAGGGCCAAGATGAAGTTCCCCCCTCCCTCATCTTCTTTCCTTTCAGAGACTTCCATGAGACCCTCACCAACCCTTGGTGACACAAACATATCCAGATGTTAGCCAAATCCAGCAGCTTCTTGTGACTATAGGACTGACACCCCATTTACTTGCTTCCTGTCAGCTTCACAGTCAGCTAAAGTTTCTCTCTGATTCCCTATGTCCCAAAGATAGCAATGGGGCACTGAATCTTCTCATGCTTGAATTTTTCTAATTCCAACCCCTCACCACATCTCTTATCTCCAGCAGTTAGCATATTCTCTTTTTAAGGGCTCCTAGGATTAGGCAATCTCCCTATTTTAAGGTCCACAGTCTTAATTATATCTGCAAAGTCCGTTCTCATGTAAAGTGACATAAACATAGATTCCTGGAGTTAGGATGTGAGTAAATCCCTGTGAAGGAGCCATTCTGTGGCCTACCAGATAGGGAAGATGAGTCCAGGAGTCCTCACATATTTGCTTCATGTAGGGAACCTAAAGTTTAAAGCCAAAGGAGAGAAGGCTACAATGATGAGACAACAGAGGAGGTAACATCAAGGGCAAATCAAATTCCATGGGCAGCTGGCTGAATGCTGGAAGTCTGTTTCCTTTCAGTATCATTGGCTGTTACTGAATCGAAGAGTTTCCTTTTGATTGCTCCAGTGAGCATATCAAGGAACAGCAGGCAAATGGTGGTGGCCTTTATGGCAGGGCTCTGTCCCACTAACCATGAAAGACAGGCAGAAGACAGGACAACATGCATGTACAAGAGTGAAAGACATGAAAAATGGAAGCTGGTAAAACTTATGAAGAAAAAAGGTGAAGAAACAAGTTAACCATGGTTGTACCCTTAGGAAGCAAAGTTCGGAATTTAAGCAAAAGCCTTTAAATTTCTTCAGTATAGAAGAGGAAGCTAAGCCAGCTGACAAGATGAACAAAGACTGCACCAGTCTGAATCCCCAGAATGTTCAATGGGCCTAATCCTGGCATTCAACGACACATGGCTTAATCATCTCATCTCTTCTGGATGGTCACAGGCACTCCTTCATTTCCCAGCTTTCTCCTCTTCAGCCTGTCACTCTGGATACCAACTTCTAAAGCAACATAATTGTCTTATTCCTTCATTTTCACTTCCTCATTTTAACTCAAACCTCAAACAAAAATTAATTTACCAGCAATAAATCAATCCAGGGTCTTGCTTTTTGCCTAGGCTGACCTGAACCATAATCCTCCCATTTTAAGTTTCCCACCACAGCTGGGATGACAGGTACGCACCACCATGCCCAGCTCTTTTCTATTGAGATGGGGTGTGGTGACCTTTTTTCCTTGGCTGCCTCAAACTTCCAAACACTCGATCTCAGCCTCCCAAGTAGCCAGGATTACAGGCATGAGAATCACTGGCACTGGCTCCAAGTGATTATTTTTAGTTCCTGACTAGATCCAAAGTAATACAAATGCCAATTTTTTGAGGTTATCATTGGCTATCATTCTTTGGGATTAATTTTTAATAACTGAAAGCTAAAGAATTAGGTTTTTATTTACAATTTAATAACAATTTTAAGGGGTTGATGGCATAAGCCAGTCAACTTTCCATTCACTTTCCATTCTCCATAACATGATCTATTACATATATGTAATAGAATAGTATATTTCAACTACCAAATATATTTTCGCTTAAATATATTTTTTATGTTTTCTATATACAAATTACCTCATGTGTTCTGCTCACTCACTTGCTCCCCACACACACTAATCAATTCCACTGGTGAGAAAGGACCTAAGGAAACTGAGATACACTAATTGTAACACACTTTACAAACTCACACTGCTAGTAAGTAGGGAGCCAAGATACAAACCACATAGTCTCAAATTCTGTATTCATAATTACAATGCTATGCTGCCACTCACAGTATATGTATTTGATTCCACTTTAAGATAATAGGCAGAAGTTGCTGACTTCACCACTATTGTTAAATAGTCTACTGCTTGGTCAGTATTTCCTTCCATAGTATCATTTCCACTGTTTTGTACTGAAAAAAAACATGTGTATACCTACATACATATATACATATACACACACACAGAAACAAGGACAATATACTTTCTTTAGAGGTGTACAAGAGCATACCCATGAACAGAAGTCTACTAAACGCTCTACAGGTGGCTTTATAACATGCTCTCTCGTGCTCAGGTGTATGATCTGCAATCAGTGCCTTAGACCTACTTGCTGAAATAATGAACACGTCACCTACTGTTTACTTCAGAAGAAAAACCCTCAAAAGCATCAACAAAAAACATTAATCCAAATGACACTGGGAAATTTTTATTAACTTAAAATTGACATTCTTAATTTTGTCTATCAAGTCCTTAGCAAATATACCTTCATTTGATAACAAACCTGTGGGTATCTTTTAAAACCACAGAACCATGAAGACTTGCAGTTATCAGTGTTTTGTTTTGATTAAAACAATGTTTAATAATTAACATTTACCTCACTGAAATACTTAAAAGAATATTCTAAGGAGTGTTTGAAAGCTCTGTTTATAAATAGTGACTGATACATTTATTACATATTTGGTGATGAAGATAAACTTTTACTTCTTATATAAAACATTTTTAACATACTGCTCTCCAGTGAAGCTAGATATTAGATATATTTTAATACTAAAGAATAAAGCTTTGCTTTTATATTTATTTATTTATAGGACTCGTTTCAATGAAAAACTTTGTATCCAAAACAATAAACAAGCATACTGCAAGTGACATTCTGTAGGAGAAGCAAAAAAGATGTCTGCAACAAAAGAAACTAGAAATTTGCATTATACTTTTTTTTATACAAACTACACATCTGAACAGTAGAATTAAATGCAGACCTAATGCTTTCCAAGGTTCGTGTGCTTACTGGCTATTATATTCTTCACACACTAAAAGAATACGGACAAAAACACAGAACACGGTATTTTTAAGATTATAGCACATTTAACATAGTCCACCATCCACTGGGTTCTTGGATCAGATTGGCAACTGAAATTTCACATCCACATGAGCTTGCTTAGCTAAGGTCACTATTTCAGAGAGCTTCACAACCTGTAAGGAAAGAACAAAATGCCTTTGTCTCTATATTCATAAAAAGATAAATTCACAACTACATATCAATGAAAAATTAATGCACAATCTTTTCCATTTAAAACACCAGAGCTATTGTAAATTATTATAAATCACATTGCATTCTTACAAGGAACTGGCACTCTCAAAGCCCTGTCAAGTCTGATACTCTTCATATCCCACCCTTCAACTAAAAGCTTTCTGAAAAAGACATAGGTAGGTAGATTTCATTTATCTTGAAGACAAAAACAGTGAATATCTTTGTTGGACACCCCACAATTCAAAGTACAGCTAAACAAAATCTATTGTGAAAAAAATATACAACTTTAACTTACAATATTGCAGTAGGAGTTTGAGTATAGGAGTATTACACTTTCTATCAACCAAAATTCCAGTGCCCTCTTTATCTGAGAACATCCACCTGGTTCCATACACAATGTCATACAAATTATAATATGTCTAAACCAAACTTCAGCATTTCTCTTTCCTAGTAGATTAGTTACAAAAAAAAAAAAAAAAGGGAGAGTATAGTATAGCTCAGTGCTAGAAAGCTTGCCTAGCTACCAGGTTCAAACTGGAGGAGAGGGGAGGAACAGGGACAGAGGGGGAAGGGAGGGATGAAAAAAGGAAAAAAGAGTTTGAAGTTAGGCATCTTGGATTCAGATTGCCAGTCTGACACTTTGACATATGACTCTGAATAAGTTAACTTATATAGCCTGTTTCCTCAGCCATATAATGGGAATTTTATCACCAAACTTATGAGAGAATTCTTAGAAAAAATAATTTACCATACTCAAAAAATGGTAGCAGTTACTAACATTATATTTAATATTATTTTTATGACTTCATAAGTAAAACAGCTCTGCCAACATTCTAACTAGTATTACTTCTATAAGCTAAAATAAAGCCAGACATGGTGGTTCACACCTATAATCCCAACTACTTGCTGGGAAAATAACCTATTACCTACCTGTGCATTACCTCGTATCAAATTTTATACTATACAAACTCCTACTATCTTTAAAAATCTTTTTTCTCCAACTTATTCCACATCTCACAGTCAAAACAGGCTCTCTGAAACACTTTTTTGCTCAAAATCTTTAATTGATGATTTAGTATAAATCAGTATCATTCCTAATTTTATTTGCTAATAGGTGCTTTCCCAAAGAAATACCTTTATCATTCTTATGAAATGATACATTAATTTAGCAAGTTCAAAAGTATATTAATTAAACTATATACCCCAAAGAGTATTCAATATCTACAAAGGTAGAAGACAATCAAAGGTTGTCATCTAGAAACACCTCTGTATCTACTATGAAGCATTCTCTGAAATACATTAAGGAATGGAAATAAAGTAAATTATATGCTATTTATCTAAAGTGAGGAAAGGTTTCTCACACATGCACATGTACTTACACACACATAAAATTTGGTAAATTTAAAAATAAGTGGAAGAATAAACCAAACACTAGTTTTAAAAAAAGACAACAGCTACCTGTGAGGAAGAGGAAACAGGAAAGGATATAAAAGCTATATTCTCTGAGTATACCCTACTTTACAGTCTTGACTTTAGACTCACGTAAATATTTATACAATATAAACCATAGCATTTTTTAAAAGTCTCTTAAAAATAAAATTAATATTGAGCTGGGCAAAACACACAGAAATGCTGCACATGAATTTTAAAATCCAGTCAGTTGTGGAAAATGCCCTAAAAGACAGAAAGTACTTCAGCAAAACTCTTAAACTGCTCTCAGAACTTAAGACTGTTGACATTCTGACTGTAAAACTGTCATATTTGTACCAAGGGACAAAGTGAAGGAATGATTATGATAGTATAGCATGGGGAAAAAGAGAAATACAAATCAAATAAGGAAAAACAAAAACAAAAACCTTGTACTCCTGGATTTGCCCTGGAATTATCAGTATGAACTTATGCTTTCTCTTTAAAAAAAAAAATACATATTTTCCTAAGCTTAAAAAGACCCAAAACAATAACCAACTCAGCAGCTGTGAGTACCCAGAAAACCCACAATCTGGTCTCTTGATACTATTTGGCTCATTCCACACCTGGCCAATAACACAGAGATGAACATGAAACATCTCATCATACCAGGAAGTTCAGCAGTGGGCATGTCTGGGCTCAAAAATTAACCTGAAGAGGTTCCCACTGACCAAAGAGGAACAATTTGATCAATAGTAATAACTAAAATGAACTAAATCACACCAAATATATTTAATTTTAATCCTCGAGTTCAAAATAGCATAGCAGCACAGTGGATGTGTGCCTGTACACACACATACACACACCCCTGAGAACAAAAAATAAGGAAACAAAATATAAAAATTAAAAAGCTTAGGTCAACTTTATAGGACATAATGGAAAAAATTACTGCTTTGAAAACTAGTCAATAAAGACAGAGAAAACTATATAAAATGTACTTCTTGGTAACAAATAGTTAATACAGGGAAGTGTCACTTTTTAGAGTATTCTAATGGAATGATAAAATCAGAATGTCATCACTTTGCAACCATAAATGAAACCCAGGATCTATGGTATGAAAATCAACGACTGCTAATACCACTAAAAGAGGAGGCAACACCAAATATTTTTGTTACCTACTCCCCAAAATCTAATAATGGATATAGTCAACACTCTAGACTGAACTGCCAGTTCACAGGAAACACAGAGGAACACGCTACATGAATGACACCCATGGAAGCAATCATTAAAATCCAGATTATGGGAGACTGTACAGGATCATCAACCTGGAGTAGTTCCTTATGTGCACAGTACTTAGCCAAAGCACTAACAATTAGAAATATTAATAATTAGCTGCTTCATGTTAGACTCAAAGTGTTTATAAATCCTTTACACACTATAAACGTATCCATAGACTAACAGGAGCCATTTACCATTCTAGCAGCTTCATCCAAGTCATCACAAGCAAGAATTTTAAGTCCACTGTCTGCTATCAGTGCCTTAGCATCATCAACTCGTGTACCTGGAAATGATTTATACAAATATAAAGAAATGTTTTAAATATATACACAAAAGCATTTAAAACTGCTGGTACAACATACTATAAATTTAAAAGTTCAACACAGGAATACTTCCATCATGTAACAGAAATACTTCTAAAGCAAAGAAAATACTACAAAAGCATAAAGCTACATTGTAAATTGTTTTTTGTCTTACCATATCCACGGTAATTAAGATAAGTCAGAATTTCAGAGAAATCACAATAAATTAAAAATTATACCAAGCAAAACTATGAACAGTTTTGCACCAATGTTTTTTTAAACTAGCTTTAACTTTCATATTATATAATGCTATCATTTAAAAACACAACTATTTGTAAACTATATTTTAAATGAACTAACACCTTTGTAATTAATGAACTTTAAAGCAAGTAGAACAACTACAAGATATCTTTAACACTCACCTTGTAACCGTACCACAACAGGTATTTTAATTTCCAAATCTTTTACTGCTCTGACTATACCCTGTGCAATAACATCACATCGCATGATTCCTCCAAAAATGTTGACCAGAATAGCCTGTACCTGTCAATAAAATGTTTCCAGTTCATTAAAAGGTAAAGAAATGAGTATTTAGCCTTCCCTTCCAAGGAAATAATAGGATCTGTGCTTCCCAAAAATTAACTGCATGGAAACATTTTCAGTTCAAACCACCACCTCCCCCCACTGCCCACCAGAACTAATTTCTACTTTCTTAGGTAATTTCAACACCTGGTTTATATACTATTTTCAACAATATCCCACTTGAATAAGACCTCCTAATTCCACTTACTTTTTCCTATTAAACAGTCATTCACCAAATGACTATCTCAGTTCATATCTTAAGACACAATATCACATGCAAGATATCCATTAGTGTTCATTACCTACCATCTCTTCTTTTATCCACAACAATACAACCAGTTTTTTGATACAACCTGTGAGAATCTCTCAATTTTTCTTGCGTGCCCTCTCCTGGCTGTCCGTCATCTTTAAACCTCAGGGCCTACTTGGGTCAGTCTTTTACCCATCTCACTGTAGTTTTGAATCAGTATTCTTCTATCCTCTCCCCAACAAAAAAAAACCTTTTAAGAGGCTAATTAGGCTGGGCCCACACCACCAGGCAAATAGTTCATGAGACCCTATCTGGGAAAAAACCCATCACAAAAAAGGGCTGGTGGAGTGGCTCAAGGTGTAGGCCCTCAGTGCAAAATGTTAAAATACAAATGTATTACAGTTACACCAAAATACTGTCTCCCTCAATTCTTAGGGCAACTAGGAAAGTTCCAGTATAGCTGGAATCTTTAGGCCAGCAGACTCTTATCACAGACAACCTTGTCCATTTAGACCCCATTTTACTAGTTTGTTTTCTTGTGGTGCTGGGGATCAAACACAGGGCTTTGTACATGTTAGGCAAGCACTCTACCACTGAGCTCTAATCCTGGTCTGAAACATTTTCTGTGAATGCCAATGATGTAAAAATGGCTGAGACACACTGAGCTATATACTACGCATTCCTTTTCTTTACTATTACATCTAGAGCTTCAAGAAATAAAGATATAGGCTGGTGGAGTGGCTCAAGTGGTACAGCATCTGCCTAGCAAGGGTGAGGCTCTGAGTTCAAACCCCAGTGTTGCCAAAAAGAAAAAAGAAAAAGAAATGAAGACAAGGGCTAAGTATGATGGCACACGCTTATAATCCCAACTACTTGTAAAGCAGAAATAGTAGGACGGAAGCTCAAGGCCAGCCTGGCAAAAGTTAGTGAGGCCCTATTCCACAAACAAGCCAGGCATGGAGCATGTGCTTCTCACCTCAGTTACTGGGAAGGTGGAGGAAGAAGGCACTCTCACTTGAGCCACTCTCCCAGCCTTACATAGGTTATTAGTAAGTGTTTATTACTGATGTTGCTGGCACTGTCCATTTCTGTGGTATTAATACTCTAGAATTCTTTAAAAGACAATTCTATTTCATTTCCTTTCCCTTTGATTCTATAGTGTTATTTACTATATTCATTAATTTTGCTAAGAGGATTCAAGTAAACTAAGACATAAAATGTGCATTAGTTCACTGGGTGGTGATGCCTGCTAGAATGCAGAGGCAAAGTAGAAAAATAGGTTATTTCTGAATGAATGTGCTCAGTTTGGGTTATGGTAATATATTTAATAGACAGCTGGTTGTAAAGATACAAGCAATAGTGATTACAGGTATATTTGAGAGTCCTTAGGATATTGAGAAAAGCTGAGGTCTTAGGAGTTGGTGAGATGATCAAACCAAGAATGGAACCAGGCCCCTCAGTATTAAAAGGCTGAATAAAAAAGGAAGACCCAATGCAAGAGAAAGAGAACAAACTGAAAGATAAAAGTAGGTCCTGGGAAGGTAGTAACACTGAATCCAAGGCAGAGTTTGAGAAGCAAGGTGACAGGCAACAGTGTTAAATGCTATACAAGTGGCCAAGCAGAGTAAGTACTGAAAGAGTTGAACCTTACTACAAATAACCTATGTGTACACTAGGCATCATACCAGCTACTGTGAAATGTAACAGTAAGTGAGACATGACCCCTATCCATGAGGAATTCTCAGCTTAAGTTACATACAACTACATCCATGGAGGTCATTATTTTACTTTCCTACAAGCCTTACAATACCCACACCTGTCACACAGGAGATAGCACTTCTTATCTGGTGAGTAATAATAATAATACATGTCTTAAGATTATGATACTTTATATCCCTTAAATTTTGAGAATCATTTGTAAATAAGTAGTTGTAAATTGTGGCACATCTGGAAGGTAGATTATATGAACATCAAGATGAGTGTTTTAGAAGAATAACTTTATTGAACTGCAAAAAAATTCAAGATATGTTAGCAAAAAAAAAATACTAAAAATACACATATTAAAAGATATATAAATGGGTGAAATGCGTAACTGTGAATTAAGCCTTACAAAAGCTGTTTCTAAAAAGATATATATGAGGACTGGGGGTGTGGCTCAAGTGACAGAATACATGCCTAGTTCAAACCCCAATACTGTCAAAAAAAATAGATAATATATATAATGTAATATGTGTGTGTAAAATATATATGCATAACAAGTCTTAAAATAAAAGCAGAATTACAGGTGATTATTTTTTTCTTCTTTGTAGCTTTATATATTATCCTGATTTCTGGACCATTGTGGTCAAATAATATCTCTAGAAATTTTTTCTGGCTCCCATGCCAGAGCATCAACACATTTATAGTATCATACTATGCCATCTAATATTTGTTCACCTTGTTTGCTAAGTCACAAGGTTAACTGTCAACCTGGACAAAAGTTCTCTGGCTAACTTTTATGCACTTGAAAGATCTTAACTCCTGTTTCCAAACAAACTATTGAGATCTTTTGAATTTTAATGGTCATCTAGCATGACACCTACTAAAGTTACTTCTCACAATTCCAATTCTAAAGCACAAGTCCTGCCCTTACCTTTTTGTCTGAAGTGATGAGTTTAAATGCTTCTGTTACTTGATGGACCGTGGCACCACCACCAACATCTAGAAAGTTGGCTGGAGTTCCTCCATGAAGTTTTATTATATCCATTGTGGCCATAGCCAAACCAGCACCATTTACTGTCAAGAGGGAAAGAAGATGTCTATAAGCAACAACAGAGAAAACAAATTAAGCTTAGTGAAGCCAACTGCAACATAAAAACACATGGTACCCAAGCAGCCTATATTTCCATCAAGGCCAATGTAGTTGAGATCTGCCTTAGCTGCTTCTTTGTCCCTTTCATCTTCCTGGGTCCAGTCCTGAAGGTCAAAGATTTTCTTTTGGCGATAGGCTGAATTAGAATCAAAATTGATCTTTGCATCCATACACAGCACTTTAAGAGAAAAAAAAAAGTGATCTTAGCTTCAAGACAGATACAATAAACTATCTAATGACCAACTATTATTTAGTTTAGGGAAAAACATTCTATTTTTCTACTTCTTTAAAATATCTCAATATGTTCACAATGAATTCAACTGTTTTACTGTTGTTGTTGCTTGTTTGTTTTGTTTTTTTGTGAGGTATGGGGACTTGAACTCAGGGCCTACACCTTGAGCCACTCCACCAGTCCTTTTTGTGTTAGGTATTTTCGAGATAGGGTCTCGTGAACTATTTGCCTGGGCTGGCTCAGAACCGTGATTCTCCTGATCTCTGCCTTCTGAGTAGCTAGGATTACAGGTGTGAGCCTCCAGCGCCTGGCTCAAAAAAGAATGGATGGAAATTTAAAATGCCCCAAATTACTGTTTCTACATCCATTCTAGGCACTAGATAAAGAAGAAAGAAAACAGAAAGAATCTTAAGCATTTTAAATCTTTAAAAACTTTCCAAGAATATCCAAGCTCCTATCTAACCCTTCACTTGGGCTCCAGATTGCATCCCCTCATTACTCAAGGGCATTGTTGCAGCAATTCTACATTTTAAGTCCACTCCCCTAACTTTTCTAATGGCTACATCCCACTATCTTATAAAAATACTATTACTTCCCCACCTTATATAAAAAGAAAAAAAACTTACTCAATTCCATGCCCACCCACATTCTTTGCTTCCTAAACAGCAGAATTCCTTAGAACACCTGCCTGAAAATAAGGACTAGCAAACTATGGTCCATGAGCCAGATCTGACATGTGCTTGTTTTTATTATGACCTATGAGCTAAAAATGGGTTTTACATTTTTAAAGGATTGTGAAGAAGAAAAATGAGGAGAAAGAAGAACAAAAATAGGAAGACAGCAGAACCCAACATCTAGGTGACCCAAAAGTTTAAAATATTCATTAACCATCAAGCCCTGTGTTTAACTCCTTATACCAAATTTTTCTCCTGCCATTCTCTTATATCCAGTCCAATCAGCTTCTATCTCCAGCAGAAAGTTATTTTTTCTGAAAGTGATTTCTCTAACTTCATTTTCCAGTACTGTTACCTCTTCCTCACTCCATCTATCTACAACATTCAACTTGCAGTTCCCAAACAGATAAATGGCTGAAAGATGTGGGTACTTTCAGCTGCTTTACAACACCAGGGACAAAGTTTTGAGTCCAGCTAAGTTAACTGCCAATAACAGCAGACATCAATATTCTTTCAGAGAAGGATAGAATTCAGTCTTTATACTATATCTCCCAAAACATACAGTTAAAATGAATAGATCTGAAAAGAAATAGGAAATGAGACTACTAGGCAAGAGAAAAAGCACTGAAATGAAACTAAACCCATCTAGCCACGATCTGGAATTATCACTGGACTGTGAAACACCTATCTTGCATACACTCAAGGATTTAAGGGAAAATATGGTCATAATACATCAACAGAGAGGTAATCTCAGCAGAGAATAAGTCTATAAAAAAGAACCAAATTGAAAACATATGTAATATCTGAAGTGAAAAATTCACTGGATGGGCTTAACAGTAGATTATGATAGTCAATGATCCTAAAGATAAACTATCTGAAAAAGGGAAGCAGACGTCCTCTATTCTGCTGGACAATACCAAGAAGTCTACCACATATGAAACTGAAAGAAGGCATGAAAATGGAGCAGGAAAAAAAAAGTGATAAAAAGAAAAATGTATTAAGCTGGAATTCTATATCCAGTGAAAATATGCTTAAAAAGAAAGGTGAAATAGACATTTGCAGACAAATGGAAACAAAAGTCATCACTAGCAGATTTACACTGAGAAATGCTGCAAGTCCTTCAGACTCAAGGAATATAATGTGTGGGAACTTGGATCCATGGCTGTGGTTCCCAACCATGGAAGTTTTCTCCCACAAATTCTAGAAATGAATTTATCCCCAATTTCATTTCTAGAAGAATTTATGGTTGTTGCAACAAGGGGTATTATGAGCACCCTTTGCTACTAGGTAAATACACTACTAAACATCCTAAAATGCACAGGATAGCCCTCCATAATGGTAACAACAAAAATCATACACCCCAAAATGTCAATAGTGCCATGGTTGGTAAACCTTATCTATGGGTAGAAAGGAAAACCAAAAATATATGAGCAAGTGAACAAATACATTGAACATAATTGAAGCCAAGTTTATAAATATTAGATATGAGAATTACAAATATTCAAACTGGTAAAACTAGAATGAACCTTGAAGAATTAAGAGTGGAATTAGAAGGATCAGTATAAATTTGGAGACTTTTTTAAAAAAGATATTTTAAGTCTCTTGTATATTTTTACATATATGTAGACACACAATTTGGATCTGTTTAATGAAAAATACTAGAAGAAATGACACATTAGGAGCAATAAGTATGGGTAGCATGTTTATCTTGGGGCTTAAATATTATTTTCCAAATGGAACCAAGACCCTATGGAGAAAAGGTAGATCTAGAAGTATGAAAAGGACAATAAAAGATAAGCATGGAATACCCTGTTGCACAAAAAGTACAGAAATACTCAATGATACAAGAATACCAAAATGACAAAGGGAGGACTCACGATCATACAAAATTTATATGCAGATGTCTGCAGCAGCTTATTAGTTACAGCAAAATACTAAAAACAACCCAAATACCCTTCAAAGGGTGAATGGTTGAAAAAATTCAGGTATACCTATACAATAGAATGCTACTCAACAATAAAAAAGAATAAACTATTGGTACATGCAACAAACACATATAGACTTCAAAGGCATTAGGTATTATAAACCTGAAGATTTCAAAAGAAATCTTTTGATTGTGTGTGTTGTATGACTGCATTTATATAACATTCTCAAGATGGCAAAACTATAAATGATAGAGAGAACAGACTAATAGTTTCTAGGGCACAGAGACAGGGTAGGAAAAATAAGAAGAGTATGTGACTATGCAGAGGTTTAAGAGGAAAGTTTTTTGTGATGATGGACATTCTGGGTCTTGACTATGGTGGCAGTTACACAAATCTATGAGTGGGATAACATACATACGCCTACAAATGACTGCAGGTTTAAAAAATGGTGAAAACTAACCAACAATTAACTGGTTAATATACAGGTTTATATCTGATGTCACTACTGGGCAAAGAGGACAAGATCCTTTATACTATTTTTACCATTTCCTGTGAGTCTATATTTATATCAAAATTAAAAGTTAAAAGAAAACTAAGTAAAATTTTAAAAAGAGGCCACAGGAGCCAGCATGAAAGGGACCACTAAGACAGTCTAAGTAATAAAATATAGCAATGATAAAAATGGAAATTTTTTTGAGACAAGGTCTTGCTATGTTGCCCAGGTTGTCCTTGAACTCATGTGTTCAAGCAACTCTCCTGCCTCAGCTCAGAATAAAAATAGATTATAACTTAAAAAAATAAAAATTAAACAGCCCATTCTAAAACAAACAAATGAGGCGGAAAAGGAAAGCTCTTCTTTGTACTCAGGTTATGTAAGAAAAAGTTCTTATTTTTAGGCAATGAAATATTAAAGAGTAATGTCTTCAACTTATTCTCAAATGATTTTAAATATTTATTTTTACATAACTACATAAAATGAAGCAAAATTTAAACAAAGGGCAAAGCTCAGTAAAGTTCTTTTTACTATTTTGTTTCTATCAAAACAAAAATGGAGCAAAAACTCCCATATCACACTGTACTTACAGTAAGCAGTTGTTTAATTCAGCAAAACATGAGTCCTCATATTAAATTGATGCTGATAGGGAAAGAACATTCACGATTCTTATCCTTTCATTTTCCACATGAATTACACAATAATTCATTTTTACATAATTCTTGGACACTTACACTTGTTATTTTTTATGCATTTATTCATATGTGCATACACTGTTTGGGCCATTTCTCCGGCCTACCCCTCCACCCCCTCCCTCTCCCTCCCACTCCTCTCGCTTCCGGGCAGAACCTGTTCTGCCTTATCTCTAATTTTGCTGAAGAGAAAACATAAGCAATAATGAGAAAGACAAAGAGTTTTTGCTAGTTGAGATAAGGATCGCTATACAGAGAGATTCCTAGCATTGCTTCCATGTATAAATGTGTTACAACCCAAGTTGATTCATCTCTACCTGACCTTTTCACTAGATCCTGATCCCCTTCTCATATTGACCTCTGTGGCTTTAAGGTTTCTGTATTAGTTCCTCTGCAGTGGGGACATCAAATACTTTCATGTTTTGGGTTTCTTACCTATCCCCATACCTCCCGTATGTGCTCTCCCCTTATCACGGGACACTTACATTTAAGTCATATATTAACTAAGAAACAACTGACCACTTCTGGCAGTGAGTCCTCCTCACAATGAACACTATTTACCTGCCATGACCTTTGATAAAACTAAGTACAAAGGGCTAGAGATACAGCTTAGTGGTAGATTCCTTGCCTAGCATGTGGAACAAATGCCCTGGTTCAATCCCAGCACCAAAAAAAAGTGCAATGTTCTGGGAACACAAATATGCCTGAGATAAACGATCCTGGCAAATGGCTAGAATTCTGAGGTTTTGTTTTTTTTCAAACGTAACTGAGGGACCAAAGTTGTGAGAAGTTGTATATATTAACATTTTATACTCCTTGAAAAAGCACCTAAGAGGCTTCAAATTCAAACAATGTAACTTCTAAGGCTATAAAGAGACTCTCCCTTCCTATGACAGTTCAAACTGCCATGGCTGAAAGAATGCTGACTCTTCCTAGAACTTGTAAGCCAATCTGCTATGGTTTGGACACAAAGCATTTCCCCTCCCCAACAAAAGATTCATGTTTTGAAGGATTAGTCCCAACTGGTGACACTACTAAGAGTGACTGGATCATGAAGCCAATAATTTCATCAATGAATTAACCTCAATTTTCCCCACACCCAACCTGAGAAGCCCACCCTTCTAATTCTATTTCTGTAAAATTGCACATATATGTGAAATCACACAGTATTTATCTTTACATTATATTAATTGACAAAGGTCAATTAATTGACCTTTGTCAATTAATATAATGTACTCCAGGTTAATTCATGCTGTCAAAAATGGCAGAATTTCCTACTAAAGAAGAAAAATGATTGACCAAAAAAGAACAGTCAGATCTATGAAATCAGATATTTCAATATGATGGGATAGAGTCTTAAACACCAGTAGGCAAAGGGCATTTAATTTAACAATATGAGGAAAAGTTCCTGTTTAGAAAAAAAAAAAAAAGAAGTAAAGCCAAAGTAAAATCTCCACTGACAAAAGACTTAAGAATAAGAAATTAAACAGTAAGAAAAGAAACAATAATAAAAATAGGATGCACTGCAGCTCGACAGTTACTGATCTTAGGACAGGGAAAAAAAATCTCACAGCGTAAAATAGAAGTCAAAAGGAGTTACAACTATATGCAAAACCAAAAAATGTTCCCCCCCAAAAAGTTAAACAAAATTCAACAACAAAGATAAACTAAAAAAAAAAAGTCAAATACCAGAAGAGAAATTAACATAATTAAGGTATAAAGAGCCATATATATACATGGAGAAATCACCAGGACATATCATTAGGTAAATAAAACATGATAGAAAATACATATAATTTGCAATTTTCCCTAGTAGGGGGGGGTCACTAAGAACATATTTTCTAGTTTGTTTTACTTGAAAAATAAAATGCTAAAAGAAAAGCAAATAAGAAGCCCCAAAAAACAAAAATGAGGAAAGAGAATGGGAATAGATGATGGACGGAAAGCAAATTTCCCAAGTAAAGGAGTAAGATGTGTAGAAATAAACTTTTGTTATATTGTTCTGATTTTTTTGATCACATAACTAAATATAAAAATACACAAAGACCTCACACTAGAAAGAAAAACTAACCATGTTTGCTTTGTGTACTATAGTAAGCTGAATAATGATCACCCAAAGGTCTAACCCATAGAAACTTGTAAGAAACATGGAAAAAGTTCTACAGAGGTGATTAAGATTTTGAGATGAGGATTTTTTCTGGATTATCTGAGTTGGCGCTAAGTGACATCATAAGCATCCTTATAAGACGGAGCAGAGGAAGAGTGAATATACATAGAAGAGAAAGAGCCAATGTGACCACAGAGGGAAAGAATGAAATGAGGTGCCTACCAGTCAAAGACTGATACCAGAAACTGGAAGAAGCAAGGAAAGAAATATTCCCTAGAGCCTCCAGAGTGAGCAGAGCCTTGATAAATTCATGTGATACTGATTTTGGACTTCTGACCTCCAGGATGATGAAAAAATAAATCTCTACTGCTATAAGTCACCTAAATTTATAGTAATGTTATAGTAGCCACAGGAATTCACAGAAGGAAAACATGTTCAACAAACCTGAAAAATTCTCAATCAACACTGCTAATAATCACAGAATTGAAAAGTAAAGTAAAACACCATTTCTTCATTGTTAGTTTGGAGATAAAACCCCATACAACACTTCAGGCAAAGTTTCCAGCGAGACAGACACTCTGAATATATATTAGAACAATGGAGGTAGGGAGGAAAGAAGGGAGGAAAAACTATCTGGCAATATTATATCTTAAAATGTTATTACTCATGCAATAATCAAAATATACATGAAAAATATTTTACTTTGACCCCAAAATCCTACTTCTAAGAATCTATAAGAAAGATAATCAGACTTGCAATCAAAGACATAAACTCTTTAAATACTGGCTTATGAAAAAATATTTAATATGAAAAAAATTCTATTGTATAATGTTAACTGCACAGTGTGAAGATACAAACTGAGTAGACAGTATGCTCCCAATTACAGAAAAGGTGGAAATAAACATTAAGAGGGCATTGGGTATTTGGGTTATAGGAGTTCTTTTTTCCTTTATATCTGTATTTCTTGGTGCTTTATAAATTTTCTATAGTAACTATAAATGCCCTTAATCAGGAAAAAAAAAACTCTTCTAAACTTATGCAAATACTTGCAAAGAAAAGAAAACCTGAAAAAACACAGGGAAAAAAGTCATTCAGACTATGATGACATTCCCTTTGTAACAGTTGGAAATTACTCAGTGGGCTTGCTTTCAATGTTAATTGGCCTCTCTCAGTTACAAAATCAGGAAAATAACATCAGAAATTAGTTTTATACGGGTAATTCTTTACTGGATATATTTTTAAAATATGCATCAGCCCTCACTCTTCAAAAGTTTAATTGGATTCAGTTTTATAAACTACTTTTATTATCACAAGAGAATTTACTCATTCTTTACCTTATCATATAAATGACAAACCAAAAGTTGACTTCTTTGATAAAGAACAGAAGTAATTAGAAGTGAAAAATGGACTACAAACGCTGAAGGAGGTTAGAATTGCCCAGACTTCAACCAAAATCAAGTAAGTTATAGCAACAGAAGCAGTTAAAATATCAAGAAAAATTTAAGACAAAGATAAAGTAAATTTAAAATAAAACTACACATAATTCAAATCTGATTTACCTTTTAAGCAAGTGCAAAAGGAGGGTAGTCAAAATAACAAGCTAATCTTCTTACTTCTCTCGTGGCTAAAAAATATTAAAACAACTCTAGTCTCTGAGCACAACAGACATCCATAGTGCCACTAACATCTGAAACTCAGAGAAGTCTAGAAGACTAATTCCCCAAACTACAGCTATTTACTCACCACCACCTTAATACTCTAATCCAGCACTGCCCAAGAAAACCTTCTGCAATTATGGAACGCTCTATATCTGTGCTATCCAATATGGTAATTGATATGACTAAAGAACTGAATTTTCAAATCTTATATATAGTACACCCTTGGTATCCTCAGGTATATAATTCCAAGGATACCAACACTGAGGGAAAACCACAAATGCATAGGATGCATAGAGTTCAGTGCTATACTGCAGATGCTTAATTTTTTTTCCCCTGTGATGCCATGCAACTTCAAGAAATCTAAAATTTTCACTGTCACTTAAATCAGTGTATTATATACCCTTTTTGGATTGGGAGGATTTCATTAACTTTTACCTTGCTTTTGGGGGGTACCATCTGTTTTTTGGAAAACATGTTTTCACAAAATTAAGGGCAGGAAAACACTCAACAGATCACACAACAATTTAAACACAACTGATAACACAATTGAGCAAGAGTATCTCCTCATCAACTGAGCTGCTTAATGAGTATGACAAGAATTTCAAACTTGCCAGGTGCCAGTGGCTCACACCTATAATCCCAGCTACTCAGAAGGCAGAGATCAAGACTTTCAAAGCCAGCCCTGGCAAACAGTTCTGCAAGAGCTTATCTCGAAAAACCCCTCACAAAAATAGGGCTGGTGGAGTGGCTCAAGGTGAAGGCCCTGAGTTCAAGTCCCAGTACCTCAAAAAAAAAATTAAAACTTTTGATTTTGAAATTTCTTTCGATCTTATAGTAAATCTGTGAATATGGTAAACTTATTATAATTTTAATTTAAATAGCCACATGTGGCTGATGGTCACCAAATTGGAGAGCACAACATGAATCTGTGTCTATGCGTGTAAAGTATTCGTTTTAGTGGGTTTCATTCATTTTTATTCACATTCATTATAAAATAAGCTTCTACACAGAAATAAGTTCACTTCCTTATAATTTCAACTTCCTTACTGAAGCACGCAATAGGTAGACAAATGCATAGTCAACATTTGGTAAAATACTTTACCAGCTCCATCTGAATCTTCTACCATTGGATTTATTTCTACCATAGTTGCATCATATTTCAGAAAAAGGTTATAAAGCTTGATCATGTTTTCTGCAGCAGAATCCACAAGATTAGGTGGAAATCCCATCTTCTGTGCAAGCTGAAAGCAATTTGTCTTTTTATTATAAGTAGTAGTTGGGTATGTCAAAACAGCATTAAAGTAGTGTAAATTAAAAGACCTTGTTTATCATTTAAAAGTAGACATGATATACTTGTAGTCAAACACCTATCACTGAAATACCAGATACTACTACTAAATGGTTCAACAAAACCTTCTATTCAAAATCCTCACACAGCAGGTATTATGCCCATTTTACAGAGAAGAAAAAGATTCAGAGGTCAAGTGACTTGTCATTCACCTAGGTTACAGTCCCAGTGCTCATTCCACAGCCACCATACTGCCTCTAAGCCTTATGGCCAACCTAAAAAAAGAGGTTTGTATTTTACTAAAACTACATATAAAAGTGGATTGACAATCAGAATAGTCCAAACAATGGCCAAAATATTAAATTACTCTATTTGACCTTTTAGGTAAGTTGGGAAGAATGTCTGCAAGGTAATGAGGACATATAAAGAATTATTCCATTCATTTGAGAATGTACTGAATGCCTAATATATACCAGGTACTGTGCCAGGCCCCAAAGATAAGGGTATTTTGAGCTTCTAATCTGGTAGAAATGTTTACACTCTTGAGCAGAGATTCCTAATTAGAAATACCTGTAGAGCTTTTCAAACAACAAAATATCAAGATTGCAATCCAGAAGTTCTGTTTCATAAGTTCTGTAGTAGACCAAGCATTTTAACAGTTTTACAGTTCCACAAGCAATTCTGTAACACTGATACGGAGGATAGTGTCTGAATGTTCATTCCTTTGTGTGTGTGTGTGTTTTAGTAGGAATTGAATTCAGGGTCTTGCTAGGCAATCACCATTTGGGCCATGCTCTGTGTGTGTGTGTGTGTGTGTGTGTGCGTGTGTGTGGGTGTTTTAGTAGGAATTGAATTCAGGGTCTTGCTAGGCAATCACCATTTGGGCCATGCTCTGTGTGTGTGTGTGTGTGTGTGTGTGTGTGTGTGTGTGTGTTTTAGTAGGAATTGAATTCAGGGTCTTGCTAGGCAATCACCATTTGGGCCATGCTCCTAGTCCTTTTGCTTTTAGTTTGCTTGCAGGCAAGATTTTATACTTTGTCCAGGCTGTACTCTAACCATGATCCTCCTATATCCACTTCCCAAGAAGCTGGAATTATAAGCATGTGCCACCATGCACAGCTTGTTTTTGAGATAGGATCTGGCCAACTTTTTGACCAGGGTAGCTGGATTACAGGCAAAGTGTCTGTATGCTCAATCTAACAATGCAGCCACTGCTCAGGAACACTAAAGAGAATGATTTCCTCTTTTTTCTACTGCTATTAAAAGCTGCAACACATTCTCCTGATTTTCAACTACAAAGAATCTTAAATTCTTGAAAGTGAATATGATTTTGGAGTCGAGTGCCAATAAATAAAATGGCTGATCAAACAAAGGAATGTAATTTTTAGTTAAGACCGATTTCAAATACAGAATAGAATATAAAGTAAAATATTTTTCATTAAGAAAGATTTTTCTTCTATCACAACTTACTATTTCTATAGGCTAAAACATTTGAGAATCCCAATATAATTCTGGCCAATCCACTATGATATTAATTTACCAAGCACGGCAGCAGGTATCATTTCTGCTCCACATTCAAAATGTTATACTCTTAGCATATTTTTCTTCTTGTGAATAAAATGTTTTCTTCCTCATCTGAATTTCACTCTTCAGTCACCATTCTCATATACCTAATAAATCAAATCTCTGTCCTTTTAAACATTTATGGTATTAATTTGCATAAATTATTTGCTTCACTATTCCCACTCTCCTTTTAAACCTTGTGCCAAACTTTTGCTCTTGCTATACTTCAATAAAATAACCTTACTATGACATCATTTTTTCACTAATAGATGGTTAATTTCTCACTAACCAATGGTTAATTTCAAAGTTTAATATTCAAACTTTTAAAATGAATCACTTATTTTTATAGCCAAACCAAATAATTTAATTACATAACAGCATTACAAATACTACCAAGGAATTCTCACTTTATCTCTTTTTTTTGGAGGAAGCACAGACAGTATGGGCTAGAAGGGAAGGACAGTACTAAAAACAGTGAGGTTATAAGTAAACTTTATTCTGTATGTGTATACACTGAAAAGAAAATCCACAGGATTCATGAGATTCTCATGTGTCCATAAACATCCTCAAAATAAATCTTCTGACCTATCATAGAGATATGTAAGACAGTCTTCTTACCCTTCTATACAATTTACAGTAAATAAAGGAAACCCAGGAACATTTAAAATGACACAAAGGGGATGTAAAATTCAAACTATGAGAAACAATGAATGACAATCATCCCAGTTTCTTCAACAAATAAACTCGAATTTAAAAAAAGATGGAAAGAGTGAGGAAAATGAAAACTATAAATTTGAAAAACACCCATATGAGACATATTAACCAAAAACAGTGCAGGACCTTACATGGATCCTGAGTAAAATAAATTTCAAAAGAAACCGTAATTTGAGAAAATTAGGAAAATTTAGATGAATGGATAAGTGAAGATACTAAAGATCATAGATATTTAAAATACGGCAGATACTCTCAAATATTACAATTTTAAGTAAGGTATTAACTTATCTTGACACTCAAAATTTTTTAAAGTTTGACAATCACTTCATTTGTATGAAGTTAATTATCCTCAGTTAAGTATTACAATTCTGTATTTACAAAGTAAAACTCTTTCAGAATACAACATACCCGGACAGCTTGTTCCTTTCTGATGCCTTCTACAATATCAATAGGTTCTTTAACTATGGCTTCAGGGCTCTCAGCAGCAACATCTTCAATGTTAACACCACCTTGTGAACTTCCTATTAACACAGGACCCTAGCAAGGAGGAAAAGAGACAAAATAGGTAGATTTTATTTTAAACTCATAAAGTTTTAAAACCTATACACACTATCAGACTTAGCATCTACTAATATTTTAAATTTTCCTTGTGAACTTATCCTCATATATCTGTCACAGTACTCCCTTATAAATGTTCAAATGAAGCCACAGAAAAAAAGCAAAAAGAAAACAAAGATGATGGCCTATACATGAGGGAGAAAGTAAAAATATACATGAAAACTTATACCAAGTAAGTAAATATAATCATGTGCATTTAAGATAACCAATGCAGTTTTGTATGAACTTGAGAGACAAAGTATTGCTCAAAGTAGAACCATTAGAAAGTCATGAGAAATTAGTCAAGATGGTGGCTAGAGGGAGGAAGCAGAAAGCGAGCCTCCTATAGTGAAATCTTGGAGAGCTGCTGGAGACACACCTTGCAGGCAAAACCACCGAGAAGAGGCAACACTTTGACCCCTCCACACATCCAGCCGGCACAGAGAATCTCCACTTCACGTTAAACGGAGAAACCAGGAAGGCCCCGGGGCCTCCAGTCGCCTGCGCGCAGACGGCTTAGGAAGACACAGACAAGGTGAGCTTAGCGGTACCGCGGTACTCTCACAGACAACCCTGGGACAGATCAGCATAACCCCCTGGACAGACCGACCTCCCCCCGGAGAAAAGAGAAACTGAGTAATAAGCAATAAGAACAATAAAGACACGTTGGAAAGAGGGTGGGGTGCACTGAGCATCAAAGGGGGTGGAAAGGAATCCTTCCCGGAATTGTAAATAAACAAGCCAGGCCGGGCCAGAGAGGCTCCAGCAGGAGCAGGGGCATGCGCCCAGCAACCAGGAGCGGGAAACTTGTGAGAGTGGCCCAGGGAGGAAAACTCCACAGGAGAGGGGGGAAGACCCACCTCCCACATGAGCTGTAAACAAACAGCAGGCCTGAGAAAGTGGGTGCAGTGTCACCTCCCCCAGTGTGCTTAGAAAGGGGAAAGCTTGTAGCAGAGGCTCACACACAGGAGAACTCTGAGTAAAAAAAGCCTGCGGGGCCAGGTGAGTATTAAGCTCACCCCTGAGATCTGCACAGATAAAACCTCCAGCAACAGCAGGCTGACAGCAGTGGGCAGGCAAGCCACAGCCGCAGATACCATTCACAGAACTGTCTCCAGACTCTTTTTTTTTTTTTTCTCTCGCCCTACCTTTGATGAGAAAACAACCAAACTACACCTGCATGCTGAAAAACTTACTGAAACTATATTGCATTTGAACTTGGGACACTTTGTGGGTTTTGTGTGTGTGTGTGTGTGTTTGTTCTACTTAATGCATTCCCTTTGATGAGACAACTACAGAACAACATCTAAGGCACCATCTCCAGGACTGGAGACTGAGACGGACACCAAAATTATTAAGATTCAAACTTCATTGCACTTGAACATGGAGGGTTTTTTTATTTTTATTTTTTATTTTCTATTTTTCATTTTGTTTTATTTATATATTTTTTCCATTTACTTATTTTTTATTTTTATTTTTATTCTTTTTATTTATTTTTTATTTTCAATCCTCTCTGTCTGTCTAATGCCTGCTCAGCTTACTGTCGAATAGTACACCAACGTTCCCTGTTTATACTTTTGAAACTTTGTTGTTTGATTCCTTGTTTTGTTTTTTCCTACTTGTCTGTTTGTTTTTCCCTTTTTCTTTAACTTCTTGCTTTCCATCTCCTCTCACCCTTCCATTCTAAATATTACCATTGTTATTATTACAAGCTAGAAAATACTTAATTGCACACAGTACAGGGACAGTAACAACACCAAGGACAATGATGGGAAGACAGAAAAAACAGGGAAACCAGTTTCCCCACAGCCAAAAATTACTACAGGAACCAGAGGGAAATGAAGAAAACAGATACTCAGATCCAGACTCCAAAAGATGAAGATAAACTATGCCAAAGAACCCAATGAAGCCCACAAGAATAATTTAAAAGAAGACATACTACAAGTACTCAATGAGAATTTTATAGAGATGATACTGGATAGGGTCAACCAAAATGTACAGGAGAGACTCAAGAAATTCCAAGACAACAAAACAGAGAATTTGAAAAAGCAAAAGAAGAAATAAAGGAAACCATAGAAGCACTGTATAAACACCAAAGTGAAACAGAGAACACGATTAATAAACAGATAAATGAACTCAGGACAAAAACAAACAACATTAAAGAGGAAACCATCCAGGATATGGAAAACCTCAGAAAAAAGAATGAAACGAACTGCAAAACAAAAGGGAAGGCCAATCCAGCAGAACAGAACAAACAGAAGACAGAATCTCAGAACTTGAAGATAAAATGGTAATTAAAGGAAAAACCGAAGAACTATTAATTAAACAACTCAAGACCTGTGAAAAGAACTCACAAACTCCATCAAAAGACCAAACTTGAGAATCATGGGCATCGAAGAAGGAGAAGAGGTGCAAGCGAAGGGAATGTGTAATATATTCAACAAAATAATAACAGAAAATTTCCCAAATCTAAAGAAAGATATTCCCATACAGATGCAAGAGGCCTCCAGGACACCAAACAGACCAGATCAAAATAGAACTAACCCATGACATATCATCATTAAAACAACAAGTTCAGAAACTAGGGAAGGAATATTGAAGGCTGTAAGAGAGAAAAAACAAATAACATGCAAAGGTAAACCCATCAAAATCACAGCAGACTTCTCAACAGAAGCATTAAAAGCAAGAAGAGCATGGGGTGAGATCTTCCGGACACTGAATGGAAATAACTTCAACCCCAGGATACTCTAGCCGGCAAAACTATCATTCAAAATAGATGGAGCAATAAGTCTTCCATGATAAGCAGATACTAAAACAATATGTGAACACAAAGCCAACACTACACAAGATTCTTCAAAGGATTCTGCACACAGAAAGTGAAACCCAACATAACCATGAAAGGACAGGCAGCACCAAACTACAGGAAAAGAAAAAGCAAGAAAGTAGAGAGTAACCTCAACTTAGGTGCACACAATCAAACCTTCAAACAACTAAGACAACTAAATGACAGGAATCACCACATACCTAACAGTACTAACGCTTAACGTTAACAGACTTAATTCACCCATCAAAAGGCACCTCTTGACGAAATGGATTAAAAAGGAAGATCCAACAATTTGTTGCTTACAGGAGACCAATCTCACCAACAGAAATAAGCATAGGCTTAGGATGAAAGGCTGGAAGAATATTTACCAAGCCAATGGCCCCCGAAAACAGGCAGGAGTAACAATATTTGTCTCTAACAAAATAGACTTCAAACCTACACTGATCAAACAAGATAAAGAAGGACATTCCATACTAATAAAAGGGGTAATAGACCAAAAGGATATAACAATCATCAATCTGTACGCACCCAATGTCAAAGCACCCAATTTCATCAAACAAACCCTGAAAGACCTAAAAGCATACATTAACTCCAACACAGTGGTTGTGGGAGACTTTAACACTCCATTATCATCAATGGATAGGTCATCCAAACAAAAAATCAATAAAGAAATCCTAGATCTAGGTAAGACACCTAAAAAACTAGCTAGCATTTGTTGCCCTTAATGCAGAGAAACTAAAGCAGATACCTTAAAGCAACTGAGGCCAATAGGAAAAGGGGACCAGGAACTAGAGAAAAGGTTAGATCAAAAAGAATTAACCTAGAAGGTAACACCCATGCACAGGAAATCAATGTGAGTCAATGCCCTGTATAGCTATCCTTATCTCAACCAGCAAAACCCCTTGTTCCTTCCTATTATTGCTTATACTCTCTCTACAACAAAATTAGAGATAAGGGCAAAATAGTTTCTGCTGGGTATTGGGGGGGGGAGCGGGAGGGGGTGGAGTGGGTGGTAAGGGAGGGGGTGGGGGCAGGGGGGAGAAATGAACCAAGCCTTGTATGCACATATGAATAATAAAAGAAAAATGAAAAAAAACAAAGAAATCCTAGATCTAAAATATACAATAGATCAAATGGACCTACTTGATGTCTACAAATATTTCATCCAATTCTACAAAATATACATTCTTCTCAGCAGCCCATGGAACCTTCTCCAAAATAGATCATATCCTAGGGCACAAGCAAGCCTCAGCAAATATAAAAAAATAGAAATTATACCATGCATACTATCTGATCAGAATGCAGTAAAAGTAGAACTCAACAACAAAAGTAAAGACAAAAAACATGCAAACAGCTGGAAACTAAATAACTCATTACTTAATGAACAATGGATCATTGATGAAATAAAAGAGGAAATTAAAAAGTTCCTGGAAGTCAATGAAAATGAAAACCCAACCTACCGGAACCTCTGGCACACAGCAAAGGCAGTACTGAGAGGAAAGTTTATAGCCATGAGTGCATATATTAAAAAGACTGAAAGATCCCAAATCAATGACCTAATGATACATCTCAAACTCCTAGAAAAACAAGAACAAGCAAATCCCAAAACAAGTAGAAGGAGAGAAATAATACAAATAAGAGCTGAAATCAATGAAATAGAAACCAAAAAAACCATACAAAGAATTAATGAAACAAAAAGTTGGTTCTTTGAAAAAATAAACAAGATTGATAGACCCCTGGCAAACCTGACTAAAATGAGGAGAGAAAAAACCCAAATTACTAGAACCACGAATGCAAAAGGGGAGATAACAACAAACACCATGGAAGTCCAGAAAATCATCAGAGACTACTTTGAGAACCTATATTCAAATAAATTTGGAAATCTTAGATACATACGATCATCCAAAACTGAACCAAGGGGAACTTAATCACCTGAATAGATCTATAACACAAAATGAAATTGAAGCAGCAATCAAGAGGCTCCCCAAAAAGAAAAGTCCAGGACCTGATGGATTCTCTGCTGAATTCTATCAGACCTTTAAAGAAGAACTGATACCAACCCTCCTTAAACTGTTCCACGAAATAGAAAGGGAAGGAAAACTGCCTAACACATTTTATGAAGCCAGTATTACACTTATCCCAAAACCTGGCAAAGACACCTCCAAAAAGGAAAACTATAGGCCAATCTCCTTAATGAACATTGATGCAAAAATCCTCAACAAAATAATAGCAAACCGAATTCAGCAACACATCAAAAAGATTATTCACCACGACCAAGTAGGCTTCATCCCAGAAATGCAGGGGTGGTTCAACATATGAAAATCAATAAACATAATAAACCACATTAACAGAAGCAAAGGCAAAAACTGCTTGATCATCTCAAGAGATGCAGAAAAAGCCTTTGATAAGATCCAACACCATTTCATGATAAAAGCTCTAAGAAAACTAGGAATAGAAGGAAAGTACCTCAACATTATAAAAGCTATATATGACAAACCTACAGCCAGCATTATACTTAACGGAGAAAAATTAAAACCATTCCCTCTAAAATCAGGAACCAGACAAGGATGCCCACTATCTCCACTCCTATTCACATAGTACTGGAATTCCTAGCCAGAGCAATTAGGCAAGAAGAAGGAATAAAAGGAATACAAACAGGTAAAGAAACTGTCAAAATATCCCTATTTGCAGATGATGATCCTATACCTTAAAGACCCAAAAAAACTCTACTCAGAAGCTTCTACACATCATCAATAGCTATAGCAAGGTAGCAGGATATAAAATCAACATAGAAAAATCATTAGCATTTCTATACACTAATAATGACCAAACTGAGAAAGAATATATGAAAACAATTCTATTTACAACAGCCTCAAAAAAAATCAAATACCTAGGTGTAAACCTAACAAAAGATGTGAACAACCTCTACAAGGAAAACTATAAAATTCTGAAGAAAGAGACTGAGGAAGACTATAGAAAGTGGAGAGACCTCCCAGCTCATGGATTGGTAGAATCAACATAGTAAAAATGTCAATACTCCCAAAAGTAATCTACATGTTTAATGCAATTCCCATCAAAATCTCAATGACATTCATTAAAGAGATTGAAAAATCTACCGTGAAATTTATATGGAAACACAAGAGGCCACGAATAGCCAAGGCAATACTCAGTCAAAAGAATAATGCTGGAGGTATCACAATACCTGACTTCAAACTATATTACAAAGCAATAACAATAAAAACAGCATGGTACTGGCACTAAAAGAGACATGAAGACCAGTGGAACAGAATAGAGGACCCAGATATGAAGCCACACAACTATAACCAACTTGTCTTTGACAAAGGAGCTAAAAATATACGATGGAGAAATAGCAGCCTCTTCAACAAAAACTGCTGGGAAAACTGGTTAGCAGTCTGCAAAAAACTGAAACTAGATCCATGTATATCACCCTATACCAATATTAACTCAAAATGGATCAAGGATCTTAATATCAGACCACAAACTCTAAAGTTGATACAGGAAAGAGTAGTAAATACTCTGGAGTTAGTAGGTATAGGTAAGAACTTTCTCAACGAAACCCCAGCAGCACAGCAACTAAGAGACAGCACAGATAAATGGGTCCTCATAAAACTAAAAAGCTTCTGTTCATCAAAAGAAATGGTCTCTAAACTGAAGAGAACACCCACAGAGTGGGAGAAAATATTTGCCAGCTACACATCAGACAAAGGACTGATAACCAGAATATATAGGGAACTTAAAAAACTAAATTCTCCCAAAACTAATGAACCATTAAAGAAATGGGCAAGTGAACTTTCTCAAAAGAAGAAATTCAAATGGCCAAAAAACACATGAAAAAATGCTCACCATCTCTAGCAATAAAGGAAATGCAAATTAAAACCACACTAAGAGTCCACTCACCCCTGGTTTGAATAGCCATCATTAGCAACACCACCACCAACAGCTGTTGGCAAGGATGCGGGGAAAAATGAACCCTCTTACACTGTTGGTGGGAATGTAGACTAGTACAACCACTCTGGAAAAAAATTTGCAGGCTACTTAAAAAGCTAAACATTGACCTACCATTTGATCCAGCAATACCACTCCTGGGGATATACCCAAAAGACTGTTACACAGGTTACTCCAGAGGCACCTGCATGTTTATTGCAGCACTATTCACAATAGCCAAGTTATGGAAACAGCCAAGATGCCCCACCACTGACGAATGGATTAAGAAAATGTGGTATCTATACACAATGGAATTTTATGCAGCCATGAAGAAGAACGAAATGTTATCATTCGCTGGTAAATGGATGGAATTGGAGAACATCATTCTGAGTGAGGTTAGCCTGGACCAAAAGACCAAAAATCGTATGTTCTCCCTCATATGTGGACATTAGATCAAGAGCAAACACAAGAGGATTGGACTTTGAGCACATGATAAAAGCGAGAGCACACAAGGGAGGGGTGAGGATAAGTAAGACACCTAAAAAATTAGCTAGCATTTGTTGCCCTTAACGCAGAGAAACTAAAGCAGATACCTTAAAAGCAACTGAGGCCAGTAGGAAAAGGGGACCAGGAACTAGAGAAAAGGTTAGATCAAAAAGAATTAACCTAGAAGGTAACACACATGCACAGGAAATTAATGTGAGTCAACTCCTTGTATAGCTATCCTTATCTCAACCAGCAAAAACACTTGTTCCTTTCTATTATTGTTTATACTCTCTCTTTAACAAAATTAGAGATAAGGGCAAAGTACTTTCTGCCTGGTATTGAGGGTTGGGGGGAAGAGGGCGGGGGCGGAGTGGGTGGTAAGGGAGGGGATGGGGGCAGGGGGGAGAAATGACCCAAGCCTTGTATGCACATATGTATAATAAAACAATAAAAAAAAAGAAAAAGAAAGTCATGAAAACAGATTATATTGACATCTGAAAGAGGAAGGGGAAAAAGGCTGTAGGTTTTTCTAAGCTCCAGCCCTACTACAAGTCAATAAAAAAGAAAATTGTCTTGAAAAAATAGTCCTGGCTATTATCAAAAACAATAGAAGAAGGTAAGATGTAAATACACAGGTACAGTCTTAGGTTGCCCTGGGCAAAAAGTACAACCCCCAGTAAAGCAAAAAGTGTCAGGAGCATGGCATATAGATGTGTGTGTATACATACACACACATATATATACATATACACATATATATACATATTGTGCTATTAAAGGAAAAAGATACAAAATCCTAACTTGTGTTCTCAATTGTTTTTTTAACATAAAGTATGATACAAACAACAACAATATAGGAAAGAAATAAAACATAAAAAGGTAAGTCTTGCTATTTTAAATATACCTATTTTCCAAAAATAAATTTTCCCATAAACATGCTATTTTTTTTACAGTAACAGAATAAAAGACAAAAACCACAATCACTTCAATTGATTTAAAAAAAAACCATTTGACAAAATTCAACTCTAGACCGGGAATATGGCTCAATGGGAGAGCGCTTATCCAGTATGAACAAGGTCCTGGGTTCAATCCCCAGTATCTCACACACACACACACACACACTCTTCATTCAACTCTAAACACTCAACAAAAAGGACTGAGGGAAAACAATTCAACATAACAAAGGCCCTATATGAAAAGCCCACAGCTAACATTATATTCAGTGGTGAAAAACTGAAAGCTTTTCCTCTAACCTCAAAAAATAAAGCCAACATGCCCACTCTTGCTGTTTCTATTCAACATACTACTGGACACTCTAGCCAGAGCAACTGTTATCAGAATATCAGTAGAAATCAGGCATAATATCAGCAGAAATAAGATTAAGCTACATATTACAAAGAAAACAGGCAAGGCTCCTTGAATGGGACTTCAGTTCATGACCAGAAGGGAGCTAGCACTGACCAAGAGGCAACTGGCTGCTTGTTTAACCAAGGGCACAGCAGGCTTTTATTGATTTGTTGAAGTGGGTTAATCTGGTAACCTTCCATTAATTAAGGTCAAGATTTCAAAAGATGTTCTTGTGCACAAACATACTGACTTTGTACTTGGTGGGCTAATCAGTAGTCAACTTTGCTCAGAACTGAGCATCTTGCTCAGGAACTCAGTATCTTGCATAAATATGCTGGTCTCATGGTTTTTGAGGCAGATAAAATGACCAGTGTCCCCATGGGTATTTGACTATGAGTAGAGTACTGTTAAATAATACTATTAAGCCCTGGTAATGTTAATGATAGGCCTTTATACTAAGCACCCCTTTTAATGTTTTTAATAGCCTGCTACTACCTGCTGGTGCTACTAGAAGGTGAGGATTACAATGGCAGCCATGTACTAGGACCACTGGTGATAAAAGCTCAGCAAAAAGCCTCCAACAGAGTACCTATAACCATCAGTCTCTGGCTTCTAAAGCCTAGAACAATAGGCCCTCGCTCTCATGGCTTAGAGCTATCATCCTCTGTATCTTCAGTCTAGTCCTTAGGCCTTGGGCACTCAAGGGCCTGAGACTGCAAACACTAGAAACGCTTTACTTCACCTATTCACAATTTCTATACAGTATCCTAGCCAACTGATTGGTAATAGTTTTGTCAGAGTCTTATCACAAGCTGAGGGACTACAGGTGTTTGAGTTGCCAAGAAAGCACAAGGGTGAGATAGAAAAAATATATAACAAATCCAACAGGCAATATGCCAACTTAACCCTACATTATAGTACTGGATAAAACATTTCTTAAATGACCAACATGTCTACATGCAGAGCTAAGTAAAATCTGACCCAAGAATTAAGACAGCCAAGGGATGAACACAATATGAAGACAGATGCCAAGTCCTTTATTTCATTTTAGTCCCTCATCAGCTATCTGCAAGATCAGATGAAGAGTCAGTGTTGTTAGCAACAAAAGGCTTTAAGTTTTTGCAAGGTAACCTAAGCAACTGTTATTATAACCCACATATTAGAGGCATTGTCTCCAGTAAGTAGTGGGACGCTAAAAATGTATTGCTTAGCTGTGTGATCTCTAAAATTATTGATTTTTAAGTCAACTAAGAGCAAATACTATGAATCTGCTCTGAAAGATTGTCTGACATCTGAGTTGATTCTGGCAGCTTAGTAAGGACATTTTATGGGGCGAGATTTTTCCTCAAAAACAACTACACCTTGTCTGTGTCATTTGTGTAGCCATGGTAAACCCCACTAGTTTTAGCTTAGTTTAGTCGTAAGTGGCTCTTAGTCTGTAAATATTATGGTCTTGTGGCCTATCTGATGTTTTATGTCAAAGCTATTGAAAGTATGCTTTTAATGGCTAACAGTTTAAGGGCCCAGAGTTTATTTGCCTTTTGCCACTTGTAGTGATCCCTACCTATTTCACAAACAAATAAGAAAAATAAAAACCATCCAAAGAAGAAAGAAAAAGGTAAAATTATCTCTGTTCAGAGATCATATTATACAGAGAAAATTCTACAGATCCCACCAAAAAAAAGTCTGCTAGAATAAACAAGCTTAGAGAAATTGCGGAATACAAAATCAACAAGCAAAGATTAGTTGTATTTCAATACGGTAACAATGAACAGTCTGGAAAGGAAATTAAGGCAACAATCACATTTACCATAGCAAGAAACTACTTAAGAATAAACTTTTTAAAATGAAAAGCACCCCTAAATGCCAATTTTTACTTAAATCAAAATAAAAATAATTTAATTGTAATAAAAATTTTAAAAAGAGTATAGTAGAAACAAAATTTCAGTTGAAAAAAAAAAAAAGAATAAATTTAACCAAAGAAGCTTATGCAATGAAAACTACAAAACACTGCTGAAAGAAATAAAGACAACACAAACAAATGAAAACATATCCTGTGTTCAGGACTGAAAGATGTAATATGGTTTAAAACATGCATGCTACCCTAAACAATCTACAAATTCAAGAAAATCAAATTCCCAATGCCAATTTTTACAAAAATAGAACAAAACCATCCTAACATTCATACATAAGGACTCAGAATAGCTTTTTATTAAGAACTAAAAAGTTGGAAACCTCATACAACATATGGCAAAACTACAGTAATCAAATCGGTATGAAGCCAGGTATGGGAGTGATCCCAACACTCAGAAAGCTAAGACAAGAGGATCTTGAGATAAAGGCCAGTCTGGGCTGGGCTATATAAACTCTCAAAAAACAACAACAACAAATAGATATATGGACCAAGGGAATATAACTGAAGGGCCAAAAACAATCTGTCACATGTATGGTTAAACGATCCTGCATGATAGGAAAAAGATACTCTCTTCAACAAATGATGCTAGAAAAATTAGATATATACATGCAAAGAATGAAGTTGGACCCTTACCTTACAACATATATAAAAATTAACTGAAGAGAATAAAAGACCTAAACATAAGATCTGAAACTGTAAGATCCCTAGAAGAAGACACAGGGGGAAAGTTACACGACAATGGATTTGACAATGATTTCTTACATATGACACCAAAAGCACAGACAACAAAAGCAGTAATAGACAAATGGAATTGTGTCAAACTTCAAACTTTTCAGAGCAAAGGAAACAATCAACAAAGTAAAACAGCAATCCACAAAATGGAATAAAGTGTTTGCAAACCACACAATTCAATTAAAAAATAGGAGGAGGACATTAATAGGCATTCCCCCTCCCCAAAAAGATACACAAATGGCAATAAATATATGAAAATATTTAATATCACTAGTCCTTACAAAATGTAAATCAAAACCACAATGATCTTATGATCTCATCTTACCACTCTTTAGGACTGCCACTATCAAAAAAACAGAAAGCGCTGCTAAGAATATGAAGAAAAACACTACAGGTTCTTCAAAAATAAATTAAAAACAGATTAATTACCTTAAAATCCAGTAATCTCACATCTAGGTATATATCCATAAGAACTGAGAATAAACTGGCAAAAAGATACCTGCATACCCATGTTCACTGCAGCATTACAGCCAAGAAGAGGAAGAAATCCAAATATCCATCAAAAGATGAATAAAGAAAATGCAGTATTCACATACAATGGACAGCCTTTAAAAGCAAACTCCTATGATATGCGACATCATAGATGAACCTTAGCGACATTACACTAAGTGAAATACGCCAGTCACAAAAAGACAAATTCTGTCTGATTCCACTTATATAAAGTATCTAAAACAGTCATACTCTTAGAAAATAGAATGGTGGTTATCAAGACTGGGAGCTTGGGGGAAAGGTGAGTTATTCTATAGACACAGAGTTTCAGTTTTGTGACATGAAAAAGATCTAGATATCTATTGCTCAAAATGTGCATATTAATATTACTGTATATGACTGAGTATACTCAAAAAACAGGTAAGACAGTAAATTCTGCATTGTTTTTGACCACAATAAAACAAAATTTAAGTTAAGAAAACTCTTTGGACACCAGAAGCTTGGTGAGCTTCTATTTGACAGTATTCTGCATGTTGCCAGACATCGAGATGCTGGGAGGGTGACACATTCCGAAAGTAGTGAAAAACACCATATTTAGGACCCTCCCAGGCCTATTTCATGCTTCACCATTTGGTTGGTTGTGATCTGTATCTTTCAACTGTAACAAAACTGTTATCATAAATATAGCACTTTCCTGAGCTCCTGTGTTTTTGAGGTGTTCTAGGAAATTATACACCCAGAAGGGATATCAGGAAACTGAGAATTTGTGGCAGGCTGGTCAGAAGTGAGGGTGACTTGGGGACCCCCCAAACTTGAAGCTGATGTCTGAAATGAAAGCAGATATGTGCCACACTGTGTATGCCCTTGACCTCTAAAGTTTGACCTAACTCTCAGTACATGGTGTCAGAACTCATCCAATACACAACCTCCACTATATTTTTTCTAATAAATTTTTTTCCTCTGAAACTAAAGGAGAAAACACGAGGCGAGTCTAAGTAAAGAAAAATGTATAAAATTAGTCTAATTTTAAGGCCCTCACTAAACTTCAAATGAAAATGTATTTTTCCTTTCCTCTCTAGCAAGGCAGTGCATAACTATAGCTTTTACAAACATCTAAGAGCAAAAAAAGACTTATAAGAGCCTCTTCAATTATTGCCATGCTACTGAAGTAGGATATAAATTAAATCTACAGATAAACACAAAATATATTCAACATAAGAGGCAGGGATTAACAAACCTTTAAAGTATCTGAACATTTTATTTTAGCTTTTCTTTTCTTTTTGTATCAATTGATAAGAGAAATGAAGAGCCACAGAGAAGGAAGCACTACTGGAGAGAGAAAGATAATATTAAAGTCTCACTAAAGTAATAATTAAGTTTCCAATAGGGCTGTAAGTTAGGGAAAAGGCTTTTAAAAAGTACATGTAAAATAATAACACATAAAAGAAAGTGAAGAGCCTTTATAATAATTCCACAACCATTTGCATATATAAATCAATATCTGTTCAAACTAGTTTTGCATTTGAAAATCACTATAGAAGATTAGTTTAACTTTTAAATCTTAGTAATAAATTTTCTGAATAATTTAGTCTAGCAAATAGTTATATTTTCCAATAAATTAATAATGCTACTTTCACCATCTTAACCTGAACTTCTCTTATTGCTCTTGCAAGAATGTTTCCCTTAAAATAGGTTTGAGTTTAAAAGCATATGACAAAGCAGAAACTTAATATAATAAACATACACTTATAAAAAATAAAATTATGGAAAGTTTTGGAATTATTTCAGTACATTTTATATCTACTTCAGGCAAAGCCAAAAACTGACATAATGAAATATGCCACTCATTTTTAAAGCAGATTGTAATGTTTGATTAGAAAAATAAGGTAGCAAAAGATCTCCTAAATTAGATTTGTCTCAAGTCAAAAGTAAGTACTTAGCAGGCACTAGACAAATGTTAATAAATCTGATTTAACAAAAATGCCAAAACAGCGCAGATACTTAAAATTGATTTTTTTTAGCACACCAATCCTATGGTAGATCTCTGCCCAGGTATCCTGATGTGACAGGTACTTAAGAAGACTGGTGGAGCCTATGATTCATCTCCTAAAACAGGTAAGTAACAAAAGCAATTTTTAATATTCAGTTAACTTATATGCATAAGATTTTAACTCAACCAAAAATGTTTCCTTCTTAAGTAGCTAACTGGATTTTGTTGCTTTGCACAAACCTATCTGTGAGAATTCCCCCCAAAAAGTACAACAATCAACTCTACATTGGTCTAATGTAATACATCAAAGAACATTATGCCTCTGATCAAACATTTTACTAGTATTATAGAATTTTGTTTAAGTTATTATAACCATGTTATTACTTTATGCAACAGAAATAAAAAAAATTTTCTTCTGTAAATAAGACCCAAATAGTTCTCTGAAATTCAAGTTCATAAAATGAACTCAAAGTTGATCCTTCTCCTAAAATGCTCTACTAACGTATCTTTAATAACACTATTCAGTTTTCTCTATCTACCACAATCAAAATGAGTTAGTTATTCTGGATAGGACATCTATCTCAATTTGTTTAGGCATGTGCACCTTGCTTCTAACTATTAACAAAATGTAAAAACACAGCTTACACAACGATAGATACTAATATATAACATCAAGAAAATGTAATCATTTTCTTCATGTAAGTAAGCATATGAAACACAGCTTCTGTAAATTTGTGTGATATGTTAGATTAGTGTATATAATTTCTAAAATAAGTTCCAAGAAGCAAATTCTACCATACAGAGAAACCTAAAGAGTTAAGGGTTATCATTTAAGAATGAAACAGTGCTTTCCAGACTTTACATTTTGTGGGTTCTTACTGCCACCTAGTGTTGAACCTTAAGAAATACTTCCTTTTAAGTTACATTTTTTGTTAACATTACTAGAAACTTTAATGTAGGAGAAAAAAAACACAATATAGAAAATACTGCTTTTTTTTTTAAAAGTTGTTCTATTTAAGAAAAGTATTTTTTGCTCTTAAAATTTTCTGTTCTAAATTATACACAATAATGTTTTATATCAAATCTTTTCCAAGGCTCCAAACATGTAGTTTGCTTCAAAAAGCAAGGCTGGTTAACACAGATTCAGCTTATAAAACCTAATTAATGTATTAAAAAAGCCAGATAATTACAGTTAAAATGACTAATTATACTCTCTAAACACCAAGTCTACAGCAGGGTTTTTACTGCTAGAATCTCAGGTTCCATGGGCAGAGCACAACAGGGTGTTACGCTCCTTAAAACCATATTGCATGCTACCTACTGTCACTTTCAACTTACCAAATACCAAATCATGTAGTGTAACAAAAATCAAAACTTAAAATATACTAAGAAGTGGAAAAAGAAAAACATGAAGCAATGGATAGTTTTCTTAGTGGATTCAGAGATTCTTCAGTGAGAATATTTTACTATGGTAGAAATTATTTTCTCAAGAAGTCTATGGAATTCAGAGATGACCCAGATATGAGATAAGCTGTTCTTAGTGAAGTAATAACTTGGAAATCCCATGAAATTTATTACAGCTGCATTTTTCCTATAGCTTTTCTCATCATAACATTATATGCCATATTTTATGGCATTTACCATGCTGTTTTTCAAAAATGACATAAATATTGTGTGTGGATCATGAATCATATTTTTACTCTCTCCCATGTAAACAATAACAATATTTTGAAATCGAATGTTATAAATTCATTCTAAATGTGTCATGTCTACAATTACTCACTTGAAATGCCCTTTCCATCGTTATTGCAAAGTAGTATTCTCTCCTGGGATATTTTCGCTCACAGACCAATACTTGATTGCATATTCTGCCCTTTTCTCCTGTTTGCTTGGTAAATAACTTTTTCCCAATCATCTGTGAGGAAACAGCTTTTGCTTCTTCTGGGCTAAAATAAGGAAAAAAAAAAAAAAACCTCAAACTCTTCTGTGTCCAACTAAGAAAAATCCATGTCAGAATTAAAGTCTTATCTCATTTAATATTCAAATCTCAGTATTTTCATCAATGCAATAATCAATCTTCAATAATGATTTTTCTTTAAAAAAAAAATCACTTACGAGAAAACAATCTTCACTCCTCCTTTGAGGCCACTTTCAAATGTACCTTTTCCTCTACCGCCAGCTAAAACTTGTGCCTTTATCACAACATCTTTTGAACCTAAAAGAAAAACACCATTAGATATGAAGCAGGGAGTCACATGCAAGACAGAGTTTTATTTCACATACACAATAATAGATCTTATTAAAGTACCATGTATCTGCAATGTCAAAAAATGAGGCATTCCATGTACACAGATTTTTCTATTTTCAAAAACTAGAATATTCACCATCTAAAAAAAGCACGACTTTAAAAAGATGCTAGCCACTCATATTAAATCTTTGTGTGTGTGTGTGTTGCCAGAGATCAAACCCAGGGCCTTATGCATTCTAGGAAAGCACTCTACTTCTAAGCTACATCCTTAGCCCTAAATCATTTCAAGTACAGTATACTGAAAATAATTTAACCACTCTTTAACACTTTAAACATCCAATGCTTTGGAAGACATTAAAAGTTCAAAATTGAAATTCAAATGTTTTATTTATACTTCCTAACCTCTCAATTCACACATAAAGTTGCTATCTTGTGAAAATGAGTTTTCTATACTATGAACAGGAATATGCTATGATTTGGAGGGTATTCCCAATACCAATATTGATGCTGATTTATACTCTATTAACAAAGTCCTGTTAATATACAATATTGAGCAGTAATGTTAAGAAGAGCACTTACCAGAGTTAGTAAGGTATCTGTATAAAAAAAATATCAGAATGCTATGCTTTTAAGTCTTATGCATATTTTATATAGAATCTGAACTTTTCTTCTTTAATAGGTAGACTTATCACTATCTCTTTTCCTCTCTAATTCGCTGAAAGAAAAAAAAAAAAACCCTAGCAAACTAGCTGTTTAGCCTAGATACTAGTCACTGTTCATGATCAAGGGTAATCACCTCCTTCTGGTAGAAAAGAACCAATGTGGGTTGCAATATAAGTGCCTGGAAGCAACGATAGGAATCTCTTTGTATGGCTATCTTTATCCCAAACTAGCAAAAACTCTATGTCTTTCTTATTATCTCTTATATTTCCTCTTCAACAAAATCAGAGAAGAGGGCAGAACATAAATCTGCCTGGAAGCAGGGAGACTGGGGGGAGGTGGCACAAACAATGTATACATATGTAAGTAAATGAAAAAACGATAAAATAAAAGGAGAAGCGGGGGAAGTTAAACACCTCTTAGAAAGGCATTCTCTATCTCCCAGACATGCAAAAACTCAGAGCCTCCTCATTTTGACTCCCTTGGCCTTTTGGCCATACTGATACTGCAGCACCCATTACTGTATTATGACAAAATGATTAACCTTTAAGGTTAAGCGCCTCGTGCTATTCAATATATCTCAAGCAAAAGCATATTCATACACATGAATTTGAACAGGCTGAAGATGAGTACTTTACAATGGGAAAAGTCATTTTCTAACGCACGTACCAAGCAGAATGCACCAATAATCGATGAGATAACAAATGCACTTGGTGATCAAGTAAGAAATAACATAAGGCTTACAGTAACCAAATACAAAGGGATGTTTAGAAAATATATGATGTAAATTAGCCTACAATGGAAATATTTATTACTTAAATCAGAAGATGACCCTATGAATTAGTCATGGTAATGTTTAAAACAAAAAACCTCTCTCACACCTCACAACCACTCACTAGATTATACTAGTTCTATGTTCAAACTTTATCCAGAATCTTGGCCACTCCTCACCACCTCCAGTTTGGCCCTGGGCTCAGCCATCATTACCTCTCACCTGGATGATCCTCATCCCCCATGGAGTATTTTCAAAGTCAAAGCAAAGCTGAGCAAATGATGCACTACTTAAAACTTTCCATGGATGCCCGATACACCCACAGTAAAACCAGTGTCTGCAAAGGTCCTACATGACATGGCTGACACCATTCCCTTTTTATCCTGTGCCCTCCTTATTGCTTACTACACTCCAGCTACACAAGTCTCCTCACTGCTCCATGGCACATTCCTGCCTTCAGGATGTGGCTCAAATGTACCCTCTGCTGGAATACTCTCCATACAGGTGTCCTGTCAAGTTTTTTCTTTAAATCTCACATGAAGCTTACTCAGTCTGCCCACCTGTGACCAATTCCCCTTCCCTCATCTGCCTTTTTTCCCCATGGAATTCATCACCTTCTAACATAATACGTAAGTCTCTCATGTATATCACTTCTTGTTTTGCTTGCCCACTAGAATATAGGATCCAAGATGGCAGAATCTTTGTTGTATTAACTGATGTTTACAAGCTTCTGGAAGGGTTCCCAAGACATAATATTCTGAATGTTAAAAAAACAACATTAAAATGAACAGAATTTTTGTGAATCTAGATTATTCCAGTGCTCTTGAAAAACCCCTGAACTGAAAATACTGGGCCCACTAAAGCTGATGAGAAGTGCCTTATTTAGGCAACACTGACCCTTTTCAATATGTCAGTCTCTACCACTCACAAGTATATCACAAAGAGTATTTGCTAAAAATTAGATAAGATTTAAAATTTTCCTTAAAAACCAGCTGGGTATGGTGCCTCACACCTGCAATACTAGCTACTTGGAAGGCAGAGATTGGGATGATAGCAGTGTGAGGCCAGCCCAAACAAAATGTTAGAGACCCCATCTTAACCAGTGGCTAAATGTGGTAGTGTAGGTCTATCATCCCAGCTATGTGGAGGAGCACAAATAGGAGGACAGTGGCCCTCCACAATGACATTAACTAATTATATGTTTATTCAACCAGACAGGGATTCTACCTTAATTACACTAGAATCCAAACTATTTAGTCAATAGGGAAATTATAAAACCACTGCTAAATGCCTTATTGAAATCCTATTTCCTTGAACTAGTAAGGAACTATAAGAGGTAGTAAACTGCTCTAATAATCCATTCCAGAAACTTCATGATCTTTACTCTCACCAATCTTCATTTTGTGGACTCAACAGTCTTTTAAAACATTAGCATTAGATTTCTTTCTACCCTTGATTTCATTTCTAACCTCAATTATTTGTAAAACTTGCTCAGAGACAGTGCTTCCCAACTTTTTCCATCATAGAACATACAGAAAATGAAATCGGGCTCTGGTAACTCACATCTGTAATCCTAGCTACTTTGAAGGCTGAGACTGAGAGGATCACAGTTTGGTTCAAAGTCAGCCCAGGCAAATAGTTCGCAAGACACCTCCCCCACATACCCTCTCCCATCTCTACGTAAAACTTTTTAATGAAAATTGGTGTTTTGTGAATTCTGCAGTAATTCAAAAGCAAAAATAACCCTGAAGTAACCAAAACTCAGCATTGGAAATTGCTGTGTAAATGGATAAAATCAGACCACACCTCATACAATGTGGATTTAATTCATACAAACAATATCTTCTGATATTAAGGAATCAACAAAAACACAAACTGTCCTCAATGTATTCAAAGTTACTAAATATATCTTTAAAAAGTAGCATTTCTGCTCCTTTAAAGGTCTTTATTGATTCCAAATCCCATGCCTACACTATAATACTGCCTATTTACAGTATTTTGTGACAAGAACACACTTTCTCAATGAATAAGATATCCCCATTCCAAAGGGGCTCAAAATCAGAGCTTCTACCTGCTTCTTACTACTTATAAATCCTAGTCCCAAAAAACTTGCCAGAAATATTCATAGTTACAGTTTATACAGCACATATTAACTGTTTTTTCTTCCACACCTAAGAATCATTAGAGGCTATTATAAAGAGTAAAGAAATCAAGAAGACTGGCATCAGAAAAAAAAAATCTTCTCATTTTCTGAAAAAGTTTCTACATTAATTCTTTTTTTCTGACAAAACAAAATTCGATTAAATGAAAAAATATACATAAAACAAGTTAAAGAAAATAAGCTATAAAAATCAGGAAATAAAAAAGGGTTTAATAACTTCGCTATTTATAAATCAGGACCTATTAACATTATCACAAACAAATTCAAACGCCAAGTGACAATTAACAAAAATTTCACTGAAATTAGTATGAACTTTGACAAAGCTTTTGCTGAATAAAAAGAACTTTTTCCTAATCTGAATAAAAAGAATTTTTTTCTAATTAATAACAAAAAAAAGTGTAAATGAAAAATCATGTTTCCAAGTTAAGGAAATCATGGCCCTCACACTCAAAAACTTAGCTTATACAGTAATTCTCTGAACTTGCATCCTCACTCTTAAAACATATGTAAAACAAATACATATAAACCTAGATAAAATGTTTAAATTTTAAGCATTTCTTAAATGTTCCATATTTTTCATGGAGAACTAATAAAAGCAAAGTCTTCACCAAAGCATAAAGTCATATTAACCAAATGTATAAATGAGATATTAACTGTGCCTATCTACATAAAACTGGTGAGATTTCAAATATGATTATATAGAAAAATGCAGTATGGGGCTACTACATTATTTCATTGTACAGCTTTAAAAATGTAAACATATTTTTTTTACTACAGTTGAAATTGTTTTTATAGTTATTAGTACAAATTCAAATTAAGAAAAGTTATTAAGGATCAATAAGAGAATCTACTAATAAACAAGGCCAACTAGTTAATTCTTTAGCAAATATTAATATTCACTGATTACTCAAGTATGGGGCACTCATCTAAGACTGCGGGATATATCAGTAAACAAATGAAGTCAAGGAAACCCTTCTCTCATGGAGCTTACATTCTAAAGCTCAACTTTTACTTCTTGCCTATTTTGCTCCCATACTTTTCACATCAAAAGCAAGGAGGGTACTGGGACTCTCTTTACAACACATAAACAACTAAGATTTTCCTTCATCACTTCTCTGAAAAATCATCAAAGCCACCAATCCTGAAAACTGCAAAGTACCAAATGGAATTTTTTCCCCATAACCTGTTCCAGCTAAAAATAGGACTTTAGCTTCTTAACACCAATGTGTGACCCCTATGTCACTAACACTACAGGGAGTCAAAATCATTTCATACTAATTGTAGAATTTCAACAATCATAAAGCTTCACCTTGTAAGTAAATAAAATTTATTTTTTAAAAGGTAAAAGCAAATTATCATCAAATCAAAAGCAAAGTTCCTATCTTATCTGAAAGTTCCCACATCAAGGTGGTGTAGGTTTTTCTTAATTTACTACCTAATTTTTTGGCGATTGCATAAACTTCATCTGATGACTTTGCCACAAATCCTTTGGGAATAGAGACACCAGCTTCTTGCAACAATTCCATACTCATGTATTCATGTAGTGAGAGATTCCTTTGTTGTTGCTGCTGTACTTGAAGTCCATGGTTATTAAGCAATCCAGAATTTCCCAGAACCTAGAGAAAATTGGAGACATTTTTATATATGACAGTAATGTGGCAATTATTCTTGGTAAAAGCACCTCCTCAAAACACTTTATTTAGAGTACTTAGTTCTTCATAACTATAACAAAACTGTTATATTAAATCATTAAAGATCAGTATTTAGAGTACCTGAATTACAATATAAAACTAAAATCTACCAGGTAAATATCAGGTTACATTTGTAGGTATTTCCTCATCATCTCTAGTCCTTATCTTACATTCGAGTTTTACTATCATACCTCTAATACCTACAGGGTATTTCAACTTGGATGCCAAATTCAGAAGATCTAAAACCAATTTCATCTCTTCCACCAAACCAAAACTTTCCACCATTCCTCTAGCATCTAACAAATCCTCTGGTACTAGATATGTGATGCTTAAATAATCTGATACCCATACCCTTTCATACATTCAAGACTCAAAACTTTGGCTTCATCTGTAGTGGACACTGTGGTGTACTGCCCAGATCTACTCTTCATAACCAAGGCATTCATGGCCTGAGCTGCTGGAAGTGCTGACTGGGACAGCTCTCAGGGGGAGCTTCCTTTTCCAAAGTCCTTCACATTAGCAGCCTGTACCACTGTTATCAGTAGGGAAAGGAGGAGAGATATACATTCAGCACCTCACTTCAATTTGGAACAATTCAAAAGGGCAATCCTAGTTTCAGATTTCTTATAGGAATGATATGATTCTGTTGCCACTACACCACAATTTTACTCCTCCTCTACTCAATTTTCCTACCCTCACTCTCCCACAAGTGTTGATCCAGATCACTTTCCAACAAAGGACTTGCACAGGACTCTCCATTCCATAGTCTACAAATCTCATCTTGGAGAACCACCCTGCAACATCATCTTTAACACATTCTTTCTAAGTGATACCTCTTTTACAAGCCTGTCCTTCACAACTGGAAAATAAAAACTTCCAAGAAAGCACTGCCAACTACAAAGTCTTCCCCTTTTCAATCTACGTGGAGTATCCATTCATCCTATCAAATAGTTATTGAGCATCTAGTTATTGAGCATCTAGGCAGTCAACCAAAAACATAATTTTATCCCCCAAGGCTTACATTCTAGTGTTTATTTGTAGAAGAAGAGGACAGACAATAAACAGGTGACGGAGCTAAGAAAGAGTAATAAAATAAAAATTAGATTATGAGAAAGTATCATTTATGTAGTGGAAGGCAAAACTAAAAAGTCTATGAGTAGAGCTGAATCATAATTACTCCTGTTTTCCTAAGGAAACAGATTATATGTCACTGTAAAACAGGAGAAAAGAGTATGAGGGCTAACCTTTCAGCTTCCGGTATGAGAGCCACAACACTGGGAAAAGCTTACATCAGTAAGACCTCTAGCATCTATTAATCTCAAATCTATTAATCTTAGCAACACTAAGTCAGCCTAGTCTTAGAATATCGTAACATGTTAAAATGCCTGCCTTTTTCAAATTCCACCGTCTTGTGACTTTTACAAGACAATATATAGAACAAATTAAATACTATGAAAGTCTTGGGAGACTGTATGATAATCACACTTTCAATGTAAGATGTACTTACAGCTCCACACAAAATGCAATATATTGAAACACGGTTCCTATCAACCATGCGAATATCACGAGAACTGAATTTAAGGAAATGCTAAGTGATGTCTGTTACTTCAACTGAACTCATAATCTGTCTCTGAAAATGAAGATTCCTGGACCCCATCCTTCTCTACAAAATCACAATCTTTGGACTGGGCTAAGGAAATCTGAACCAGTAACAATGCACTCAGTTGATTCTTCAGGACCCTACAATTTTAGAACCACTAGTCAGTCTAACAAATCAATCACATGTAATAGCAATTTATTTCTAATTCATTTGGCTAAGATCCTGGCTAACATTTCACCAGAGTAACACGATTCTTTGATATAGTGTCATTAATCTTAGTGACATTAATATTAAAAGCCAACAACTCCCAACAGTTCTACATGCCTATCTCCTGACCCAGAAATCCCACTCCTGAGTGCCTATCAACATCTATCAAAAGGCATTTGTAAGAATGTCCATAGCAGACTTACTCAACAACAAAAAATGTAAATGACCTGACTGCACATCAACTGGAGGATGAATAAATTGTGGTACCTAGATATAATATGAGATGATGGGTAAGCTAATCACCCTGATTTGGTCATTATGCAATGTATACATGTATTGAAACACCACATCAAACTCCACTAATAAGTACAATTATTATGTGTCAACTAAAATGAAGACTATTAAAAAGAAAAAAGGAAAAAAAAATAAAGATTCCTACTGCCAAAAAGTCTACCAACTCCAGGTCAAATCCAAGAAAATCTCTTACCTATATGCTCATAACCTGAACTATTTTCAAAGAAGACAAAGAAAAACTGGAAGAGTCAGAGGACTAAACAAAACGTTGAAAAGAATTGCTAAATTGTGTGTGACCCCAACAAGTTTCCTAAGCACCTCTATGTCCCCATCTACAAAAGAAAGGGGTTAGAGTCTCAGCAAGGGCTAAATATGTATTTCTTGATACATCAGGGTGAGGGGGAAAAGAAAAGAAATTTTTAAAAAGACAACATATCAAGAAGTTCCACACGGAGAAACAAAGGGTGTTTTGTTTTAAGAAGGAATTTCCAAACAGATAAAAGTTATGATTAGAGCAAAAACGTATTTGATCACCAAATCCTCATTTCCTCATTTTCTGAATCCTAGACAGCACCCTTTAAAGAAAATTCAGCCCACTCACCCTCCCCCGCCCCCCCGCGCACACACACACACACACACACACACACAAAATATCCTTCTATTAGGAAACTAACTCACTACTTTCATGCTAAGAGTAAAAGCATCTTCATTAAAAAAAAAAAAAAAGGCCAAGTCTATTAATCTATGGCATGCCTGAAGAGTTTGTAACAACCTAAATAAAACTCCGCAAGTGACTTAGGAAGCATTTCCAGTTTCTTGCTTTCAACTTTGGAACAGGCCAATTTTTATGTTCCTGAAATTGTCCAGCAGACTTAAACTCACAGGCTTCGGAAACGGACAGTTCTGCAACTGAGCTTTCACCTCACCTGCTGTTTCCCAGCCCAAAGTACTTGTTCTCTTATCCACACCATCTTCATCAATGGTGCAGGACTTAATGACTCCCCAGCGTTGCTGAAAAGACTGATGAACTTAGGACAGTACCTGCCACACTACAAATACCCAAAAACCAAACAACAAAAAAGTGGGTACTACACTACAGTCTACCCAGAAATGAAGTTACCCAAGATTATTTTCTTACTTCCCCAACTGGTAAGCTGGAACACATCACCCCATTATCACTGCTAAGCGAACAGAACACACAACCGGGGAAGGCAAGCACTGCTGGTCTTCTCAAGTGGTTTCCAACCATGACGGTTCCCAAGAGACATGAACGTACACTTGAAGGACACTCCCCCTACCCAGAAACAGGCCGCGGAAGCCCGGGACGCGGACGGCGACAGAAACTACCCCGACCCCCTCGCCTCCACTCGGAGCCCTCCGGCTCCCCGCCGCCCACTCGGACACTAATGAGGCAGCGGAGGCCGGACGGCCAGTCCGCCCGAAGAACAGAGCGGCGCAAACACCGGTCCGCTCACAGTACTGGCGAGCAACCAGGGTAAGCCGTCCGCCGGCCAGGCAGGACGCTCAGGAAATGTCACCGCCAGCGAAGTGACCCCAAGCCGGGCCCCGGCTCCCCACACCTCACCCACAGGAGCTAAGCGTCCCCCACCTCGCCCTTTCTCCTGCCGACCCTCGACGCGAGAGCAGGCCAGGCAGCAATACCTGGACGGCAGCCCCCAGCGCTATCCGGGGCCGGTGGCTCCTAAGGGCGGCGGCAGCCAACAGCCGGCTGTAGAACATGGAGGCCGCCATTTCTGAGTCCGACCCCGTCCCCTCTGCGCCTCACGCAGGCGCAGCCTCCGGCGCAGCTGCTGCCCTCACGCACGCCGCCACGCCCATAAGGGGCGGAGCCTCAGGTTAACCCCCGCCCTCGCCGGGCGCAGGCCAAGGTGGGGATTCCCAGCTGATGCGGGGCGCCTCACGCAGGCGCAGCTGCTGCCCTCACGCACGCCGCCCCGCCCATAAGGGGCGGAGCCTCAGGTTAACCCCCGCCCTCGCCGGGCGCAGGCCAAGGTGGGGGTTCCCAGCTGATGCGGGGCGGGGCTTGACCGCTGCAGAGCAAACTTTGACCTTTGGAACTTTCACCGCAGTCTCCACGTCTGACCCTTGCCGAGAGGACAACGCGAGCGAACGGCAGCATTGCCGCTTGTGTGGTCTGAACGTCTACGAGCCTCCGTTGTCTCGTCTGTAAAATGGTGTTTATTCACAAAAGATTACTGAATGTCTGTTTTGTGCTAAACACTGCGTTAAGCCTTTGGGATGCGATGGTTAAAAATATTTTTTTTTAAATGCACTCTTCTGACGGTCGAAAACTGTAGGCCACTAGTTACCAAAGCTGATGTCACACTGGAATCACCAGGTCTTCTTTTAAAATGACTCCCCAGACTGCATCCAAGGGGAGTGAGGACACCTGTATTTCTTAAGCATTCTCTAGGTGAATCAGACACCTAAAATGAGCATTCAAAAGGCGTGTGGTGTCATGAAATCGACCTCTGAACAAATGAGTGGGCGCCTATTGGGACTGTCAGCATCATTAAGCTTTAAAATAGGCTTGGGTGTGGCATTTCAATGGGCAGAATCTCAGCCTAGGGACGAGTGGGCATGGCTGACAGACACTAGCAGGCTTCAGCATCTATTTCTGAAGCACAGTGACCAAATTCTTGCAACACTTTAGGGAATAAGAAAGCGTTTTGCAGCTCCCAAAATTCCTGTGTTCTTAAAACAGACAGAAAGGACCTCCTTAATGTCTTCTTAGGTCCTTTGCACTAGTGGAGGACTGACTTAAGGCTCCTTCTGTCACTAAAGAAAAGCAACAAGCAGTGGTAGTTCACATGTCTCTTGCATCCTCCTATTGCCTATTACAGGCAATCAGATAAGATCTGGATAATACTGCTAAAAGAACCACCAGGGACCTATTAGTTTATGTTGGAAACATATATCCCATCAGATATGAAGAGAGTGTACTTACTGTCAAGCCACCTCTCTTTTTTAGTTGATAGTAAAGACAGTAATACAACAAACCACGTGAGTCCAAGATCAGATGTTTTAAGGACCCATGGTTAAACCCAGAATAAGGCTCTTGATAACTCAGTTTAAAAATTAAGGAAAGTAAAAGTAATGATGGGCCTCCCACCTGCCAACTTTGTTATGTCATTAGGTAATCAGCCTTAAAATAAGGCAATAGAGGACACTATGTTAAGCCAAATACTGAAAGACAAGTGCTACATGTTCTGTCTCATGTGACACTAAAAAAGTTGACTTGAAAGTAGAATAATGAGTAGTAGAGATTGAGGAGGGCACGAGGGAGGGAGAATGCAAAAAAGATGCTGGGTCTATTCAGTGCACATTACATAAAAGCAGTATGGAAACATCACACTGAAACCCATTCATATGTTAATAATTTTTTGAACAGAAATTGCTTTACCCAGAAGTTTCTTTTTCACAGCAAAAACTTTGCAATCCTTACATTCAAAGATCTTAGAAACTAGAGTAAACAGTACAGGATAGAATGTGATAAGGAGAGTAGATGCTCAATTTTGTTTTGGATTTTGGTTTAGGAATTCTTGCCTTTGACCTTTATAACCTTCTAGTAGGATAGTAAGTGTGGGAGTGGTATAAAGAAAAAAAGGGGAAAGAAATTTCCTGGGGGAAGAAGACAATCATTTTTCCCAATGATTTAAGTTTTTACTGCCTTCATATTTTCGTGCCCAGAGATACAGCCTTAGTTGATGTGTCCTACTGTTAACTTTAGAATTAACAGAAGTACAAAGTACTATAGAAACAACTCCAATATATTTGGTTACTCAAACTTCTACACAGGGTTGAAATGAATAAAGCTGCTTATTGAAAACTTAGCCAGATTCTTACTTCTTAGTAGTCCTGACAACAATCGCACATTTTACAGATGGGAAAATGGAGCCTTAGAATCAATATGAAAACTTGCCCAATGCACAGCTTTTATTTGATTGCTCCCCAACTCTGGGTAGTAAGATGAGAATTTGAGACTATAATTGAAATTTGTACCCCTCTTGTCATTTTTTCTAACTCTTATTTTTTACTCCATTTCATTAATTGTATTCATCCTTTAAAAAAAGAATGATAGAGTACATTAGTACAGGGCAGGTTTTAAGTTGCAGATAAATGCATGAGCTTTGAATTCCAAGAGACTAAATTTTGATTTTCAAAAACCAAAGCTCTGAAGGACTCAAGGAAAGTTTATGTTTCAGAAGTAAAATTGCCTCACTCTAGGGGATGGGGAGAGTAGAATGAGATGGGGAGCAAGAAACTTAGTGGTGGTTCCTTGAGAAGGATCCCTGTGCTATATATTCCCAGGGCCCATTGTAGCTAGGACAAAGGGCAACTCTGCCCTTAGAGAGATTTGGGGATCTAGAGCAAGGATCATTTGAGGGACATCCAAGATCTTAAAATCCCTTGAGTGCAGGGAAGGAGTGGAAACCTCAGGCAGGCTGGCACATCACTGTAGATGAAGCAAAATCATATTCACAGGATTTATACCTATCACAGCAAAGTTTGGGAAGCCTGGAAGGGCTTCTAGTACCCTTAAGAACTGTGTAGACAAGCATGGAGAGCCAGCAGGTAGAAACAAGGAAGGAGAGACAAGCAATGACACAGAGCAGATAGGAAGGAGGAGGATGTGTCAACATGTTGCTGGAGAAAGGAGATGAACAAGAGTAATCTCCAAAAATGGAGAAAGGCTGAAACCTGGATTCAGCGTCCCAATTCTTGTGCCAATCATCGTCCTTGAAATCCACAACAAAAAGTATTTCAAGGGGCTTCACAAAAAGGAAAATCTCACGAGATGGAAATTTAGCAAGGATTTATTTAACAAAACAGGACAAAATAGGGAGAAACAGAGAAGGAAAAGCAGAGTATCTCCCAAGATATACAGACAGTGGGAGCTTAAGAGGCTCAAAATGGGGTCCCTGTCATGGGTATATTTATTTATACTTTCTGAGCTGGGGGACTTCATCTTGAATCCCCATCTACACATGTAGTTATATTACCTAGCAACCCCTAATAATTTTGCTAAGTTTTCAAGCATGGGCCTTTACCTGAAATATGGCTAATATAAGTCCTATTATTATTCAAAAGACAGAGACAATAGGTATAACATTTAGGGCATCCATTTGCCAAACATGCTTTTAATTCAGTGTCTCCCTACCCATTCAAGGGGATTATAACTTACTTCACATCTGAAAGAAAGTGTAGGGGTAATGAGAGGACAGCTTGCAGTTTGCAATGGTTTTTCAGTCTTTAGTCCCTGGTTCTGTTTTAATGCCTGAATCTGACCTTTTCAATATTTTTATTATTTTTAATTTCCCTGTCACCTCATCTATCAGTCCTGCCTCAAACAGATGCCACCTTTGTTGAACAGCAACACCAAGAACTAGATCTTCTCTTTGATCTACAACTGCGATATAGGAGCTAGGCAAGGAACCTCATTGTTGAGAACCATGGTTTGGATGTTGACTGCTGGCATTAATAGAAGACCATTGTTGTGACATATAACAAGGCCTTGCTGACCCATAGCCCCTGGATCCTACAAAAAATGATAGCCCCAGTCTGACCTCCAAAGGCTGAGAACTACTTACCTGCTTGACATGTGGGAGGAGTTGATGACACATAGCCCAGTTTCTAGAAGTTAAATGACACATAACCCAGCTTTTCAGGACTGACCACCCCCATGTCCACAAATCCCAATAAAAATTTAAGGTCTTTGGAGCTCCACCTTAGTGCTCCCTCTTGAGTCTGCCCACCCTTCTATCTGGAGGGTGCACATTTGCTCTGCTTTCTGTTTGCTTTGCTTTAATGAACCTGCTCCTGTTTAAGTCTCCTCTATGTCCATCCCTAATCCTTTTCTGACAAAGACAAAGAACTTTCTGGCTCCTAGACCCAATGACCTGAATCTGGTGACATATTTTGGCAAACCAAAATAGGTCCCTACTCAGGAGCAGGTGACTTTATTTTCCTCTGGTTCTGGTAAACCTACCTGATTTCTTTGCAATATAGGGGATCACCCTTTCAGTTTTACTCTGTCATTCTGAACTAATACTTGCACAACAGTGGAGATCTTAGTCCTCCTTTCTGTGTTTAGAAAGACCAAATAATTAGCCATAAATTTGCCTTTTTGTATCCTAAACTATAAATACAGGGTTAACATGTAAAGATTCTAGGCTCTTTCTTTCCCTCTGCCTTCCTTTTGCTTTTACTAAGATAGTTTTGTTGTTCAAGGTCATTTGTTATCTTAGCCAGCCTTAGCTGGAATGTAGCATTCTGTAACTCTTAGACTCATATAAGAACAAAGGAAAAAAATGTTTAAAAGGACGCTTTTTAAAAATCTTGTTGGTAGAGTGGCTTAAGCAGTAGGTAGCACATCTGCCTAGCAAGTGTGAGGCCCTGAATTCAAACCCCAGTACTGTCAAAAAAACAAAAACAAAAACAGAAAATCTAAGGGACATTGCTTCTCCACTTTTTGGCTAAGATTAAGTGTAAAAATCTAAAAGCCAATAAAGTCTATATAATATCTATAGCTGTGTGTGGACAGGTGATCTTTATTTGTTTTATTCTGTCATGAATATAGTTTGGATTTTAAAAAAACACAGGTGGGAGTAGGCACTGGTGGGAGAAGGGAGGTGGCAGGGAAAGGGGGTAGGAGGATGAATAAGGTGCAAATAATGTATACAAGTGTATGTAAATGCAAAAATGATACCTGTTAAAACTGTTCCAGGAATCGGGTGAGGAGGGGGGATGAAAGAGAGCAGTATAGGGGATGAATTCAAGTATGATATATTTGATATGTTGTAAGAACCTTTGTAAATGCTACAACGTATCCCCACCCAGCACAGCAATAAAAAAATAATTTAAATAAAATGTTTTATAAATCAGTATTCTTCAAACTTCTTAAATTCTGCAAATTTGCTGGGATGAGAAAAAGTCCGCAGCACATTTCATCGGGCTGCAAAATTATAATTTATGTAAAAGCAAATGACATTAAAATCAAACTTCTATTGGTTTGCACCTGAATTTCCGTGTTAAAGAGAGGCCATGGAATAATTATTAATTAATTAAAAATTAGTAATCATGGATGTTGGGCTATAGGCTATGAAAGTTTCAATAAAATCCTTGTTCCAAAAAAAAACCCACAAGGTAAAAGAGACCAGTAAGTAGGAAATAAATAAATGTAAAAGGTTATAAAAAAAAAAGAATATTTTTGGTTAAAAAAAGATTTTGTATGTAAATAAACTTTTGTCTGAAAAGCCATGGCAAAGGCATCCAGACAAGGGCAAGACTAGAAAACTAAAAGCATGTCACAAAGAATTATGTTAGGATTTCTGCTGAGATACAATTTATGGAATATGATAGGCCATGAAGAGGCATAAGAATATTACATGTAAGAGGACATTTTCTAGATAAAATGGTTTTCACCTGTAAAATAAGGTTTTGTCTTAAAGTAAAAGATTGTTCCAAAATGGAAACAGACAGATAAGGACAAAACCAAGAGGGTAAAAATGTGAGTGAGAAGGATTGTGGTAGGGTTTATCATGAGATATAATTGATTTTTTTAAATGCTGTCTTGATAAGTTTGTAAAAGTTTCTCTAAAACTTCCCCAATGAGACTGGGACACATACAAGTGTGTTGTCTATCTCCTTTCTGAGATGGTGCACTCTCCTCTATGGAAGTATATGCTTCCCTGTCTTCGAAAATTTGATTATTCTTAATATACTTTGCTATTTCGTTTGCTGTGTTTCACATCTTGCTTGAAATCTTTGCAGAAATGCAAGAGAGGAGGACCCCAACCAAAACTCCCAGTAACAACTTCATATATTTACCAGATGTAAGAAAAAGGGAGAGAGCATAGATCCTGGTTTAACAGAGGTTAAGTTTCTGCAAATTGGTGTAAGAAAAATTAATACTGAAGTTCATGTTCATGTGTAAAAACTAAGTTATATTTCCAATATACATGAACATATAGAATGAACTTGGTGTCACTGCATCACTGATTCCCAACCCTGGCTGTACCCAAGAGTCACCTGGAAAGCTGACAAAAAAATACCTTTGCTTAGGTTTCACAACCAGAATATAACTTAATTGTCTGGGTGGACACTCTGGTCGTATTTTCTTAAGGTTTTCCTACTATTCCTAATGAGTACTCATTGAGGACAACTACTCCTGTCTTGCTCTTTCTACTATCCTCACTCTCTCTCATTGAAAGGAAGCAGTCAGAAAAGAGGAGGAAGTCACCATTGATGAACATTGGATTTAGAGTAGATCTGGATTTAAATTCTAACACTGCTATGTGTTAGCTAAGCTACTTATCCTCTTTGAGTTTCAACTTCCACATTTGTAAAAAATGTGTGTATTAATTTTCTGTAGTTGCTGTAACAAACTGCCACAAACTTGGTGATTAAAGAAAAATGTAAGTCCAAAGTCATATGGCTAGGTCCAATTCAAGGTATCAGCAGGGCTATGATCCCTCTGGAAGCTATAAGCTATTCATTCCTTGCCCTTTTCAGTTGCTGGTGGTTGCCAGAATTCCTTACTTTTGATTATTTCATACATCTCTGCCTCCATGTCCACATTACTCCTCTCTTCTCTCTGTGTCACATCTCCTTCTGCCATCCTCTTAATGATTGCATTCAAGGTCATAATACTTAATTTAATCATATCTACAGTCCCTTTTTGGCCATAGATGGTAATATTCACAAGTTCCAGGCATTGTGTCCTGAGTATTGTTCACAAGGTTATTATTAAGTTTGTCACAAAGGGGTTAATAGTGAATACCCTGGCTACCTGACAGGGTCATAGCTAGAAATAAGTAAGATGAGTATGTAAAAGCATGATAAAAATCTTATACAAATGCAAGCTATAATCATTTTATATGTTTCTGCTTTCTATGACTCAGATTTCAAACACCCAGTAGCACATCCTGGGTCCCTGGCAGTCCTGGCAGTCTCCTTTCTGCAATTCTAGAACATCCCCTTAAGTCAGGGTCAGCACCAACTTGAGTCAATGTAGTCACTTCTGAGAATTGAAAGTAATCTCATTCTCAAGACTCTTGTAGCTGTTGGGAAATTGACAACATACATTCTAACATTCTCGAAGACGTATTGTAAGGGAAATTGAGCAAGTAAGTAAAGATACTAAGGGGTTAGGGGTGTGTTTCAAGTAGTAGAGCACCTGCCTAGCAAGTGCAAGACTCTGAGTTCAAACCCCACACCATCACCAAAATAATACACACACACACACACACAGACACACACACATACATATAAAGAATAGTGTAAGCCAGGTTTCTATCAGAGTTAAAAATATGGAAAGAGAGAAAATTAGAATGAACACTGTGTTGTTCAACAGGAATTAAGCATTACTGCAAATTCATGGCCTTCAATATATAGAAGTACATATAGAAAAAAAGATACCATATTAGGATTCTCCAGAGAAACAGAACCAATAGGATGTGAATATACAAAGAGATTTATTTGAAGGATATGTTCCTGAGGTTAGAACCCTACAAGTCCCAAATCTTCAAGGTCACAATGAACAAGAATAACTTCCCAGATCTGCCCCTCCTGAAAGTAAACATCAACTGTAGTTTTCCAGTTGCTCACATCCCATACTTTCTTGCACACCTATCCAATCCATCAGCAAATCCTACTAGGCTTTCTATCTAGAGTCCAACCACTTCGCAATACTTACATTAACGCTACTGCTGTCCAAGCTGCTACCACTGTTCACCTAAATTACTGCAACAATTTTCTAACTGCCTCCCTGTTCTACTCTTGCTCCCAGCAGCCAAAATGACCCCCAGTAAAACATAAGTTAGTTGTGTCACTCCTCTGCAAGTTAGTCAAGGTAATGTTTCACAGACTCCTGGTATCCAACCCTCCCATCTTTTTTCTGACCAGGTCATTTGCCACTGCCTGTGAACATGAATATATATATTCTAACCTTATATTCTACCTTTGGGTTACTTCTTGTCCACACAAAATGGATGGCCAGGTAAGCCATTCAAAGCTTTCTGCCACCCTTGGATAAGGCTGTTCAACAGCCACCATTCATTTTGAGCTTAAGCCACAAGCCAAACTAACCCATTCATAAACTAAGCTTGAAGCCAGGTGTGGTAGTCATGCCTGTATCCCAGTTATTCAGGAGGTGGAGGTAAGAAGATCTCAGTTCAAGCCCAGCCAAACAAAAGCCTATCAGAAGCACAAACTAAAAGCAAAAGGGGTAGGGCATAGCTCAAGTGGTACAGTGCTTGCCTAGCAAACATGAGACTCAGTACTGGAAAAAAAAAAAAGGACTATAGAGGACAAGGGCCAGACCATAAATTATGAAGAGTGGAGTAGAACAACCTTCTCCTTTCTGTCCCTAAGGTATAGTAGAAAGTACAGAGAAAAGAAGTGAATGAAGTGTCAATTTTTCTTCTCTGCAATCTTCAACCTGGAAAAAGAGGTTCATTAGATAAGTGAGGACAATGGTGAAAGCAGAGGAGGAATCTTTGGCCCTGCCTCAGCCTTGTCACCCTTCCATTTGAAACAGAGGAGATCACACAGAAGAGTTCCTTGTGCCAAAACCAACTTGACAACACAATATGGTCAGGTGGCAGGTTAGGAGATAAGAGGGGAAGAAGGAGAGGTTGTGGCTGTCCTTGGTTCCTATGTATTAATTCATCTGATCTCCTTCTTGGTCCACTGATTCATGGGCAGCATGTGGAACCTAAATGAATTCAAGGACACTGTCTTCCCAGAGTATTATGATGTGGCATGAACCACAGCACATATCTGGGAGGAGGAAGCTGACTGACAGACCAGCCATTTAACCAAAACAGACTAAACATGATTTAAAGGCCTGATCAATTAATTAGACCAACATGACCATATTGAACATTCAATTAATTCTACACAGACCCACATCCCAACCAATAGTAAGAAAGACAAAGAGAAAGGAGAGACAGACAGAGAGAGAGAGAGATATCATTTTCTTTGGACATCTGAGTTACAATGTGGTTTAAACTTGTGATTTGGTTACAGTAGTTACCACACAATACTACCTAAGACTGCAAGGTAGGTTTTGAGTTACATGAAGCTTCAAACATAAAACACAGGGAAAATTAACTGAATGAGTCCAAACCAGAGGCTTAGATGTGAGAGACAAACCAAGCACATTCCATCAGAACAAGGTTGCCCATGGTAGGGTACAGTGAAGTAATAGATTCCACGACAGTGAGGTCTTGCTTACAAATTAGCCCCCCAATAAGGAGCTACAAGTGAAGGAAAGAGAAATTGAGCAGTATTACTTCATCTTTTAACTGTCTTAGATATTCTTCAGGAAAATAATATTCATAATTTATCAGTAAGAATATTCTCTGCTTTAGTGTAAACTATGAAGGGAGATCAGATAACTTTCAGGTAAAAAACTGACTTAATAATAATAAGTAGAGAGATATTTAAACTGTTGTTAAAATAAGGACATTATGAGAGCAGAACAAAACAGCCAAATTGGCACCTGCACCAATGGCTCAAGCCTGTAATCCTAGCTACTTGGAAGGTAGAGATCAAGAGGATGGAGATTTGAGGCCAGCACAGGCAAACAGTTCACAAGACCTAACTCCAAAAAAGGCTGGAAGAGTGGCTCAAGTGGTAGAGCACCTGCCTAGCAAGCATGAGGCCCTGAGTTCAAGTCCCAGTACTGAAGGACAGACCACGGGAGGTCAAGGAGGCACTTCTCCCTAGGAAATGCCTGTTTGCATCTGAAAGGCATCTCTGCTATCAGGCAATGCAAAAGGCTATAAAACCCACTCCCCACCCTGACCCACAGGATCACCTGTTTCTGGGTTCCCCTGCATTCCCCAATATGCAATCTTTCTCTTCTCTTTTCTCCAACTGAATTCTCTACAAATAAAATCTTTCTGACCTCTGCTGTTAGAGTATGTGCTTTCAATCTCAGAGCAGGCTCAAGAACCCTGATCACCTGAAATTCCTGCGCATGTCATCTGTGCATCATATTTGATGATGCACAAAGGGACCAGCCATCACCTGAGGCCGGTATAGGTTGTGCCAAACTGGGAAAGGCTGCCTAGGAATGTGACCATCAGCATCTGGCACTCCGGTGGAGTCTATTTTTCAGGAGAGACACCCCCACCATGGCCTAGCTACAGTGGAACTCTCAGGTAGACATTTTCTCTCTCTCTCTGTCTAGTTAAGGAGGGTTTCTCCCTTGGGAAACTGAGGAAAAGCTTTGAGCCCATTACAGCTGTACAGCTGGCAATCTGAGGAAACTCAGACGCCAGGTGGGGGGTTATGCCACACTTCCAATGCTACATGGGAGGAACCTGACTTCAGTGCACCAAGGGTTTTTCTTTTTTCCTCTCCTTAAATGCTAACTCTCTCTTTCAAGATCTGACCAGCTTAAGGGGAGGTCTGAAAACAGCCAGTGGAAAGGAAAGTTTGTCTTCAAGCCACAAAAGGTGTTCTGGCCAGGGCACTCCCCAGTGTCACCCAAAGGCTGAAGACGCAACTTCCTGACCCGCCCTGAGGCTCCAAAGGCAGCTAAGTCTCGGATCTCTCCAGCCATGTCCGTGACAAACAGACAATCAGATCTCTTAGGCTTTCTTCATGGTTTCCGTGGCCCTAGAGTGGAGGTCACTGCTTGCTTCCAGTGCTCCAGTACTGCCTTTGGGAAGGATTGACCTGGACAGCAGTGATAACCAGTAATCCCTCATGCGTTGAGCCTGGAAACTCTCTTTTCCCCCAACCCTCAGCCTCTCCTTCCCCTTTCCCAGGGTGTTCAGGATGAGTGTCCCCCTCCCCCCCTTTGCTCTAAACAGCAGTGAGCTTCTTTCTTCAGGGAGCTTGGGAAAAATCCCTATAGGCACCAGAAAGTGCTAATCTCCAATTTAGTCTTAACTGTCTTTGTCAAGCATCAGGTTAACTGGTTAAACAGGTTCTGCAACCTGCTCTCAGGGAAAGAAAAAAAAAACAGTTAAAAGGCAAAAACTTCAGGTCTTCTCTGTTTTTGCCCCTTACTGGAACAAAAGCCTCCAGATGCTCTCGCTCTCTCTCTTTTCATAAAAAGCATATATGCCTCACAGGATATATAGGGGGACAAAAGTCTACTTCATCAAGAGTCCCCATCCATGCCTCTACAGGGGTCCTCCTTCTGGCCATGCAAGCCCTCTTGGTTACTTTGATAGAGTTATTTTTTAAATACAAGTGTTCAGCTGGTAGAGGAGAACTAGGCCTACTTGGGTCACAGGGCAAACAGGCAATTTGAAATAGATGAGAGATTGGTCAAAGATCATCTCAGGGGGGTGGGTGCAACTGAGATATCTGTAAATCCTCCACGGTTTTACCCACAAGCAGCAGTGGAAGGAGCAAGGGAGAGAGGGACTCCCTTTCCCACTAGAGTTTCTCCTCATCTGGGGACACCTAGATGAAAGGAGAAACCTCTGTTAAGGTGACCAATTTTCCCTTTTTTTAGATGGGAAATCAAGCCTCAAGGGTCCAGGAAGGATCCCCCCTTGCCTCCTTATTAAAACATTGGAAAGATCTTGATCCAGAAAGTCTTCAGCAAAAAGCAACTCAAGTTTTACTGCACCCAGGCTTGGCCACAGTATCCTCTGGGAGATGAGGAAAGATGGCCAGAAGGAGGGAGCATTAATTATAATACCATTCTTCAAATATGTTCTGTAAAAAGGAGGGAAAGTGGACCGAAGTTCCATATGTTCAATTCCTGGAGGGGATAGGGCTCACATTCCTTTCAGAGTGAGTGAACTTAAAGAAATAAAAAAAGGATTTAGGAAATTACACAGAAAACCCAGATCAGTACATCCAGGCATTTAGAGAAGTCAGCCAAAACTTTGAACTGAGCTGGAAAGATGTAATGCTATTGCTATCTCAGACCCTCACTTCTCTGGAGAAACAGCGAGTACTAGATCAAGCAGTGCCTAGGTATGACCGTAAGTGGGACCCTGAAAAGGACAAGGATGAATGGAGTCATAACCATTTCCTCCACTGCATTCTTGAGGGTCTAAGGAGAGCCAAGGTAAAACCTCTTAATTACTCCCAAGTCACAGCTGTACAGCAAGGACCCTTAGAAACCCCAGTAGCTTTCCTACAGAGACTTAAGTATGCTTTACAAAAGCATACCAACATTATAACATTATACCAGAGTCACAGGAAGAGGAAATCATCCTAAAAGATAAATTTCTAACACAGTCAGCACCAGATAACTGTAAAAAGCTTCAGAAATTGGTGGCTGAAGGGAGCAGAGATCTAGACCAATTGGTCCATGTAGTCACATTTGTATACTATAACAGGGACTTAGAAAAAGAAAGGAAGGACCTGGAAAAGGAAAAGAGAAAGGATAAGTGGCAGGAGGCTCTGATCGCAGCACTCAGAGAGGCTCCCCCAGGGCAAAGTCCAAACCTGAGGACTTGCTTTCAATGTGGACAGGCAGGCCATTTTAAGAGGGAGTGCCACCGGAGAAAGCTACCTCTGGGACCCTGCCCCATTTGTAGGGGAAAACATTGGAAGGCACACTGTCCAGGAGGTGAGGCCAGAGCCTCCTACCCAATGACGGGTCTGGAGCTTCCCACCGAATGACGGGTCCCGGGGCCTCCCATACAGGCTCCTGTGACCACCATAAAAGCAGAGGAGCCTCAGGTTTTACTCATGATTGAAAAGTACAAGGTCAGCCTCCTTATCAACACTGGAGCCAGCATCTCAGCTATCCTTTCTCTCCTGGACCCAGGTCCTCCAAGAAAATTACTGTTTGAGGCATATCAGGCCAGCCTCTAGAGTGTTATTTCACTCAGCCTTTAGCCTGCTCCTGGGGAGATTTCCATTTCTGTCACTCCTTTTTAATTATCCCAGAAACCTCTACTCCTGTGCTAGGGCAAGACCTTCTATCTAAGTTGGGGGTACAGCTACATTTATCCCCAGGAGTGTACTTTTGCTTGCCCCTAATAGAGGAACAAGTAGACCTCACAGTGTGGATGGATGGACACACTGTGGGATGTGCACAAACAGCTGCCCCAGTCCTAATTCATCTCAAGGACCCCTCATGGTTTTCCCATCAAAAACAATATCCTTTAAAGCCAGAAGTTAAGAAAGGGCTAATTCCCATAATCAAAGACTTAAAGAGACAGGGACTGCTAACAGAATGTTCCAGCCCATGTAATACTCCTATTCTCATGTTAGGAAGGGACCTAACAAATGGAGGCTAGTCCAGGATCTCTGCCTGATCAGTGAAGCAGTAGTGCCTCTCCACCCTGTAGTTCCAAATCCCTATACGCTTTTAGCCTAAATACCTCCAGGTACTGCTTACTACTCTGTCCTGGATTTAAAAGATGCCTTTTTTGTATTCCCTTACACCCTAAAAGTCAACCTATCTTTGCCTTTGAAGACCCCACAAGAAAGTTGGGACAGGGCCTTTTTAGGGGTGACAGGATACTGTCACCTGGATCCTGGGATATGCAGACCTAGCCAGGCCCTTATATCAAATCCTTAAGGAAGCACAGAAGGATACCTAGCCCTTTATTCAATGGGATGACAAGTCAAAAAATGCATTCTACAGGTTAATGAAAGCCCTTATGACAGCTACTGCCCTGGGTCTCCTAGTACAAGACAAGTTTCAATTATATGTTAAAGTAAAGGGAGGACTGGCCTTGGGCATGGTGACTCAGCTCCAGGGCATCACTCTCCAGCCAGTAGGCTACTTAAGCAAAGAGTTAGATCAGGTAGCCAAAGGATAGCCAGGATGCCTTAGAACAATGACCACAGTAAGCCTTCTAGTGCTTGAAGCTCAGAAACTTATCCTAACCCCCCCCAACAGTGTATACCCTACATGACCTAGGAGGAATTTTGAACTCAAAAGGAGAACTTTGGCTATCTGACAGCCATCTACTTAAATATCAGGCCCAGCTTCTGGGAGGGACAGAAATAACTTTAAGGGCCTGTCAGAGCCTAAATCCTGCATCCCTTCTACCAGAGGCAGAGGGAAATCCTGAGCACTCATGTGAGGATGTACTTATGGAAAATTATGCTGCCTGACCTGACTTAACTGATTGGCGCTTTAAAAACCCAGATCTAGAATTATACACTGATGACAATTCCTTTGTCAAGAATGGTGTCAGACATGCAGGGTTTGCCATTGTGACAGAATTTGGCATCCTCAAATCAGGTCCTCTTCCTCCTAATACAAGTGCTCAACGGGCAGAGTAAGTGGCCTTAACAGAAGCCCTAAGACTCTCAAAAGAACAGAGTCAACATCTATACAGATTCTAAGTATGCCTTCCTGATCCTGCATGCTCATGCAGCCATCTGGAAAGAAAAGAGAGATGCTAACTACAATAGGAACAGCTTCCCATAGAGATAAAAGGGAGATTACTCTAATAGTTTTAGGGATAACTGCATTAATTGCAGCCCTAGCTGGAATCAGTTATGGGGTGATTGCCAATCATGTAACTGCAAAAAACCTAACCAAAGTGATAGAGGACACCTCAGACCAGGTAGGCCTTGCTATTAAGGACACGCAAAGATCTTTGTTGTCCCTTGCTTGTATGGTAATGGACCACCGCCTGGCCCTAGATTTTCTTTTGGCCAAACAAGGAGGGGTATGTGCCATGGCCAATACCTCCTGTTGCACATATGTAAACACTTCAGGCATTGTAGAGGAACGTGCAGATTACATTCTCCAACAGGCTAAATGACTCTGGGAGCAATCTCTTGAAACTCAGGTTTCTACACAGGTATGGGAACAAATAAAATCCTGGCTTCCCTCCAGGACTTGCTTCTTACCCTTACTGGGGCCTATAGTTGCCATTATTCTCTTACTTGTGTTTGGGACTTGCATTTTAAACTTGTCAAGTTTGTTTCTTCTTGCCTAGAATCCATCAAACTACAAATGCCTCTGGAGATGAAAACAACCTACTACTGTGGTCTTCTTGACAACCCCTCTCGTGGTCAGCTCTGATGCTGTGGGCCCCTTCATTGCCCCCTGTCAGCAGGAAGCAGTTACTGAACAGACTTTCTTTGTCCCTATCCCTAACAGCAGTTAGGGTGGTCACTGAGAGGGGGGACTTGAAGGACAGACCGCGGTAGGTCAAGGAGACACTTCATCTCCCTAGGAAAGGCCCATTTGTATCTGAAAGGCATCTCCACCATCAGGCAATGCAAAAAGGCTATAAAACCCACTCCCCACACTGACCCACGGGATCACTGGTTTCCGGGTCCCCCTGCATTCCCCAATATGCAGTCTTTCTCTTCTCTTTTCTCCAACTAAATTCTCTACAAATAAAATCTTTCTGACCTCTGCTGTTAGAGTCTGTCTGGGCTTTGATTCTCAGAGCAGGCTCAAGAACCCTGAGCACCTGAAATTCCTGCGTGTGTCATCCATGCATCAGTACCACCATCCCCTCCCCCCAAAAAAGCCATGTTGGGGAGAATTCCAGCATCTTCCAGGTTGAGAATACAGTATTTCTTTGTGAATGGAAGGGATGAGAAGGGCGCAGCACTCCTGAAAAAGTCCTAGGTCAGGCAGAGGAGGGGCCCCTGTGCCTGAGGCCCCTCCTTTTCAACTGAGAATGTGGATAAACGAGGGATGAGGTATGGCTCTTAGAATATCTGTCAGGTACTAATGCTGCAACAAGGACTGGTATGCCCTGTTCAGCTGGTTGGGAACCCTGCAGAAGGAAACATGATATGTGGATTCTCTGGTTACAGAAAATAACATCTAAGTGGGTTGGTTTGTTCTTCTCTTGCCTGATTCATAAACATCAGCTTGGTGCCTTTTTCCTTTCATAACCATTTGTGCTCTTTGTGATCATTCCACCTTTTTACATACAGGTGGAGATAAAGGTGTTCAGAAAAAAAATGTTTTTCTGGTTTGTGTAAATACACTGAAAGTAATTTGTTACACTTGTATAGAGGAGACTAGCTTCCATTCATGTGTTCTTAATAGGACACTTAAGTGTTAGTCACTGTTCTGGGAACTAGGGATACTGAGATCAAAGACCTCCTCCTTAACCTCAAAGAATTTCTGGGCTGATGCTACACTTCGGTTATGTGCTTGTGTGGAGGTAGATCCATGTCCATTCCTAATTCTTCAAAGCACAGTTAAGACAAGGCTGTAACATATAATGAGACTTCAAAAAGGCCTTAGGATAGTAAAAGGGAATTATAAGGCAATACTGGGAAACTTGAAACTGTCTAATTGTGACTTACCCTGAAAGTCACAGGCTATCTTCCCCATCTACAGACCTCCTCTAAGACTCCAACTTCTTATATTGTTGGGTCTGGAGACCTAAGGCAGAGATAAGTGAGTATCCCATCCTCCATGGAGAGCACTGTGATTCTTGCAACCTGAGGAGGAAATGCAGGGTCTGATAGATCTGCCACAGGGCTGATGAGCAAAATGCTCTCAAGATCATTTCCCCTCTCCCAATAAGGGGCAAACAAACCAGTTCACCTAAGAAAGCTCATGAATCCACAGCCAAATAAAAGAGCCAACCTAACCCAGAGTTAAAAAGTCCATAAAAACCCCAGCCTTCACCTGAGCAATGAGCTACCATTGCTCTAGACGTAGCCTTTCCTTTCTCTCTAATAAATCCTATTTCATATTACTGGCTTTGGCTTTTAAGTCAATCAGCTGCCTCATGAGCCAGCTCTCTGGCCCATGAAGGCAAGGACCCTTGACACAAGCCTGCAACACTTCAAACCAGCACATTTATGGTAGGAGTGTTTAATAGGAATGTCTATGACCATGAATACCTCCAAGTCCTCCAAATCCAGTGAGAGGAGGCCTAAGGCAAGCCTCAGAAGAGACAACTTTAGATACTAAGCAGAGCAGGTTAGTTCTGCCAAAATGCCTCTGACTTTTCCTTTCTGCAAGTACACATGCATTTTTCTATTTTGGCTTTTCAAAAAAATAGTAGATGTAGCTGCAGTTCAATATTCACATTGTAAAGTTCACTCTTTTTAGTACAGAATATTATGAGTTACAGACATGTCATGTTACCACCACCATAACCACCATATAGAACCATTTGTTAGGGTACCTTTGAGGCTTGCAGCCCACTCAACTGGCCAGGACTAACATGACCCAAGCCGTCACTTACTGGAATAAAGGGAGGTGGGATGGTTTCTGGGAACAGGGACTGTTTCTGGTTAATCTTGCTAGAATGGTACATGAGTCAATGAGTTAAGACACCTGGTGTTTATCAAGTTCCTGATAAATAATCTTCAAGTAATCTTGCCCCCCCACCAGGATGTGGGTGATATCAGAAATATGTGACCCCAGGGGCCATAAAAATTGCTGTGTGACCATGGCTAATGTCTAAAAAATATAAAAGCGTCCTGAACTTTGCATTCGGGGTCCTCGTCAAAACCCGCTGCATCAGGCAGATACCCGGACCCCAGCTAGCTGGAAATATAAACCTTGCTTTGTGGCTTACGTTATCATCAGTGTCTTTTGTTCCTCTGAGGTGTGGTCGACCTCAGACCCCAACATCTGGAGGTCCCACCGAGATATTGGCCCCTCCCTGAGAGGAACAAATGGCCTCTGATACCGAGGTTTAGTTGAGAAAGACCGCGGAAGGAGGATTGGCCACCTCTGTTTGGAGGTATTTAGAGTTCCCGTCTGAATTTGGTTGAGAATTCTTGTTGAGTGGAAGGAAGGGGTTACAGCCCTGGAGGCTCCACTATTGGAAGTCGTGGGAGACATCCCCGATGGTCAGGAACTGTGCCGACGTCCTCAGTGGACGCTGTTTGGGCGGTCTTTGGGTAAGGATCCTGAATCTGGTGTGAATGGAATTACGCCTGTGAGAGTAGTCTGGTTGACCAGCTGGTACTTGTGTATGTTAGAGAGTCCTGTGTGAATTTGTTTGTCTGCTGGAATTGTCTCTCTTGTTCTCTGTTGTCTCCTCTGTCCATCTCTCCTGATCATCATGGGACAGGCTCAGGTAACTCCTAAGACCTTTTTCTGAGTCATTTTTCAGAAATCTGTGCTAAGGGACACAATTATGGCATGGAAATTAAGAAAGGTAAATTTGACACCCTTTGCTCAGTGGAATGGCCAACCTTTAATGTAGGCTTCTCCTTGGACACAATTAAGAAGGTCTGAGATGTCATTAATAGACCTGGTCTTCATGGCCACCCTGATCAATATTCCTACGTCTTTATGTGGCAGACTTTAGTAGAGGACCCTCCTTCCTGGCTGCAGCCATTTATCCATGAGGCACCTACAGACTGGCCTGCAATACTGGCCATGTCAGGGAACACCCCCACTCCCATTAATTCCCCTAAGAAGCCTATTCTGCAGGAAGACCCAACTCTCCATCCGTCCTTGATAGACTTAGATTTTGAAGTAAATCCCCCACCATATGCTGCTGCCACGCCGCTCCAGCCAGAGGCAGCTGGCCCCTCTAAGGTTCCCCACTCGTCAGCCTCCCCGTCTGCACCCCCTGCCCCAGTCTCTGGACCGGCGAGGGGACTCAGGCCCTGTAGGCAGTGAGAAGAAGCCCCAGAGGAGGAGCCCTCCTCCACTTCCACTGGGCCCCCGTCCTCCCAGTGCAGGCCCTGGGTGGTGCTGGTCCCGATGGGGGATGCACCTATCAGTATTGGCCTTTTTCAAGTAGTGACCTGTACAACTAGAAAGCCCAGAATCCTCCTTTTTCTGAGGACCCTAGAGGCCTGACTGATCTGTTTGAGTCCATTTTGCATACTCACAGTCCCACATGGGATGACTGTCAGCAGCTCCTTAAGACTCTCTTCACCACCGAGGAATGGGAGCAGATTCTCACTGAAGGCAGAAAGAATGTCCCTGGTGACAATGGGCGACTGACCACCCTGCCGAACCTGATTGATGATCATTTTCCTTTAAAAAGACCCGACTGAGACTATGGGAACGCAGAAGGTAGGGAGTGTGTCTGGGTCTACCACCAGACTCTTATGGTAGGCCTCTGGGCGGCAGCCCACTGCCCTGCCAATTTGGCTAAGGTAAAGGCAATAATGCAGGGGGAAAATGAAAGCCTGGCTGCGTTCCTTGAGTGTCTTTATGATGCATACAGACAGTATACCCCCCTAGACCCACTAGCAGAGGTGAATCAGTCAGCCATGATAATGTCCTTCATAAATCAGGCTGCCTCAGATATCAGGAAGAAACTATATAAACAGGAAGGGCTTGGGGAAATGACTATCTGGGATCTGATGAAAGTAGCCAAAAGGGTTTTTAACACCCGAAAAACCCCAGAAGAATGAGAGGATAGAATCAGGAAGGAGAATCAGGAACTACAAGAAAGGATTCGGAAAGAGAACAGGGAACACCAGAGTAAGGAAAACAGGAAACAGCAAAAGGAGATGACTAAGATATTGCTAGCAGGAGTCCAGAGTCTGGCTGGACCGAGTTCTGGATGGACCGGCCCCACATGTCCCTGAAGAGATCGACCCAGGCTAGACCAGGGACAATGTGCCTATTGTAAGGAATATGGACACTGGAAGAAGGAATGTCCCAAACTCCAGGGTCACCCGGGACCAAATAGCAGGCCCAAAAATGACACCCAGGTCCTGTTAGTCAGAATGGACAGTGACTAGAGGAGACGGGACTCGGATCCCCTCCCCGAGTCTTGGGTAACCATATATGTGGAGGGGAAGCCCATGAGATGCATGGTGGACACAGGGGCCCAATATTCAGTCTTTAATAAACCTACTGAGCCACTGTCCCAGAAAATTAGTCTCATGCAGGGAGCCACTGGGTCCAAGGCATATCAATGGACTAGCAAACGTCAGGTGGATTTGGGCCAACATCAGGTGACCCATTCCTTTCTGGTCATTCCTGAGTGCCCTGCCCCCCTTCTGGGATGCAATCTGCTAACTAAGGTGAGGGCTCACATTCACTTTGAGCCGGATGGTATCAAAGTGACAGATGGACAAGGACAGCCCCTCCAAGTCTTGACCATGTTTCTCGAGGATGAACATCACTTGTTCTCCTTGTGGGACCCTCCCCCAAAACCTATTGAGTGGTCCCCTGAAATGGCTTATTGGATTCAAACCTACCCCCAGGCTTGGGCAGAAATAGCAGGTGTGGACCTGGAGGAACATCAAGCCCCAGTAATAGTAGAAATCAAGGCTTCAGCTCAGCCGATCTGAGTCCATCAGTATCCCATGTCTTCCAAGGCATGGAGGGGGATTGCCCCTCACATTAACTGTCTCCTGGAGGCTGGAATATTATGGCCCTGCCATTCTGCTTGGAACACTCCACTTCTCCCCATTAAGAAACCCAAGGGGAAAAGACTATAGGCCAGTCCAAGATTTAAGGGAAGTAAACAAGAGGGTCAAGGACATCCACCCCACAGTCCCCAACCCCTATACCTTGCTGAGCCATTTGCCCCCCTCCCATGTTTGGTATACCACTTTGGACTTGAAAGATGCTTTTTTTAGCATAGCCCTGGCACCCAATAGTCAACACATTTTTGCCTTCGAATGGCATGATGAAAATACGGGAACCCCCAGACAGCTAACATGGACTAGACTTCCACAAGGTTTCAAAAACTCCCCTACTCTGTTCAATGCGGCTCTTAATCAGGATCTGGACTCATATTGCCGGAGCCACAGTTCATCACACTTTTGCAGTACGTAGATGACTTGCTTCTGGCAGCTGCATCTGAAGCTGAGTGCTGGCAAGCCACTGGAGACCTCCTCCAGGAGCTGGGGAAGTTGGGCTATCGGGCCAGTGCAAAGAAGGCTCAAATTTGTAGACAAACAGTCACCTACTTGGGGTATGAACTGAAAGAGGGAACCAGATGGTTAACGAATGCTATGAAAGAAACTATTCTCAGACTCCCCGTCCCCACCTCGGCTCAAGAAGTCCACGGGTTCCTGGGAACGGCAGGCTACTGCCAGCTGTGGATATTGGGGTATGCTGAACTGGCAAAACCCTTATATGAGGCAACTAAGGACAAGGCCCCTTGGGCCTGGGGGCCAGATCAACAAAAGGCCTTTGAGGAGCTCAAGACTACCCTCCTGAGAGCCCTGGCCCTGGCGCTGCCAGACCCTCTAAAGCCCTTCACCCTCTTAGTAGACGAAAGGAGGGGGATAGTGAAAGGGGTACTAATGCAGCACCCAGGGCCCTAGAATCATCCAGTTGCTTATCTATCCAAAAGGTTAGACCCAGTTGCAGCAGGCTGGCCCCCATGCCTGAGGATCATAGCGGCAGTTGCCCTACTGGTAAAGGACACAGATAAGCTCACTTTTGGGCAACATCTGAAGGTGGTGGTAACCCCCCATGCAGTAGAGGGGGTCCTAAAGCACCCTCCAGGTAGATGGATAACCAACGCCCGACTGACTCATTACCATGGGCTCTTGCTGGATGCTCCCCACATCCTCTTCTCTGAACCAGTTTCTCTGAACCCGGCCACCTTGCTGCCAAATCCGGACCTGGAAGCCCCCCTACATGACTGTCAGGAGATTATAGCTGAAATCACCCAAGTGTGCCCCAATCTCCAGGACTTAGCCCTACCCAACAGCGAGCTGGTATGGTATACAGATGGGAGTAGCTTCATCTCGGATGGGGTGCATAAGGTGGGCGCAGCGGTGGTGGACCAAGGTGGGAGCATAATTTGGAGTGCCCCGCTGCCCCCAGGGACCTCAGCCGAGAAGGCCGAACTGATCGCACTGGCAGAGGCACTCGAGCAGGCTGAGGGGAAACGAGTGACTGTTTATACCGACAGCCGTTACGTTTTTGGCATGGTCCATGTACATGGTGCCATCTACCGGGAAAGGGGTTTCATTACAGAGGAAGGAAAGGAGCTATGTAACCTCCTGGAGATCCAGAAACTACTGACTGTGGTGCAGAAGCCCCAAGCTGTTGTGGTAGTACATGTTCCTGGTCACCAATCTGCCCGGAGCCCAATCAGCAAGGCTGGTATCGTGATATCGAAGGGTGGCTGATCCTTCCTGAAAAGTTAGGACTGTTTCTCCTCTCCAATTTACATTGAGCCAACCATTTAGACAAGAAGAAACTACTCGCCCTCCTTGAGTCGGCCCGCCTCCGGTTCCCGCACCAAACAGCCCAGATTCAAAAGATGTGGACCAATGTGCTGGGTTCCAGGCTATGAAACCCAGCAAAAAGGGACTCCTACATACAGGTACATGGGTATGGGGGAGGGTGCTGGGACGGAGCTGGGAAGTGGATTTTACTGAAGTGAAGCCAGGAAGGTATGGGTATAAGTATTTGTTGGTTCTAATAGACACTTCCTCAGGCTGGGTGGAAGCCTTTCCTACAAAACAAGAGACTGCCCAGGTTGTAGCTAAGGTTTTGCTATACCCAGATATGGCATCCCCGAAACTCTAGGCTCTGATAACAGTCCGGCTTTCATCAGTAATGTCCTACAAGGGCTGGCCTGGGCAGTGGGGACTAATTGGAAACTACATTGTGAATATAACCCCCAGAGCTCAGGGCAGGTAGAAAGAATGAATCGTACCCTGAAGGAGACCTTATCTAAATTAGCCATCGAGACTGGTGGAGACTGGGTGGCCTTCCTACTCTATGCCATCTTCCGGCTTCGAAATACACCATATGTACATGGATTGACACCTTTTGAAATTCTATACGGGGCTCCGCCCCCCATTGTTGTCTGAACCCTACCGGACCAAGACCCCAGTACGGCCCCAAATTACTTGGCCAGCTTAAAAGCCCTACAGGAGGTCCAACGTGAAATCTGGCCCATAGTGTGTGCCTTGTATGAGACAAAGGACACATTGAACCCAGAACATGGCATCGTCCCAGGAGATTGGGTATGGGTAAAGAGGCACAGAGCCTGCACTCTGGAAGAAAGATGGAACGATCCTTACCTGGTCATTCTGGTTACCCCCACTGCTCTTAAGGTTGACGGCGTCAAGCCAATCAGCAAGAACAGAAAGAGGCTAGAGAGTGGACCACACGGCGGCACCCAGATAACACATTGAAGCTGAAGCTTTTGCGATCCCAGGAACATGCAGAGTCTTCAAGAGCAGCCACGGATGGGTTGGCTGGTCGCTCTGATCTTGCTCAATGCCCAGAGCAGAAGCCTCACAGAAACCAACCCTCACCAGCCCTATAAGCAAACCTGGATATTCACCGATGGGGAGACTCATACCACCCTTAACGAGACTACTTGCACTGCCCCCATAGGAATTTGGTGGCCGGAGCTTCAATTCTGCTTTAGAGACATCAATCCTGCCTACAAGTCTACTGCCCTGGAGTCAGCCTGACGTTATGGTTTTTATGCTTGCCCCGGCCACAAAAAGAACAAGGACTGTGGGGGGATACAATACTCTTTCTGTAAGTCATGGGCATGTGTCACATCCAACGATGGTGAATGGAAGTGAGGGATATCAAAACCGGACCTAGTCAAATTTGCCTTTGTAAATGGGGTACCCTGGAGACGCAGAATTCTGTCACCCACCCATGAATGCCAGCCCACAGATACAGATAGAATTAAAGTCACCTTCACTGACAGTGGCAAAGAGGACACCCCCGGGTGGACACAAGGCAAGGTGTGGGGACTTGTGTTTTATAAATATGGTGGACATTCTGGCTCGACCATTGAGCCCATGGGACCACCGTCCAAAATGGTAGACCCCAACAAAGTACTCAAGCCGCCCTATGTAGAGCTGCCTCTCTGACCTCGCACAACCCCAGTCCCTACCCGGCCTCACACAAAGGCTAGTATTAAAACTCCAGGACCATTAGGCACCGGCCCTCCCTTGGTGAAGCCCAGTCTCATGACCGGGTCCACAGACCCCCTCTGGAATTTGGTAAATGCTGCATTCCTAACATTGGACCACACCAACCCTAATATGACTACCTCCTGCTGGCTGTGCTATGATGTGAGGCCCCCATTCTATGAGGCAATAGGGCTAAATGTCACCTACAATATCTCAACTAGTGAAAACCCCACTCAATGTTCCTGGGGAGACCATGAGAGAGGTCTGACCATACAACAAGTGAGCAGCCAAGGAACCTGCTTAGGGAAGGTGCCGGCGGAAAAACAGGACCTATGTGCTACTATAGATAACAACCCCGCCTGGGGCGATGGTATTAAGTGGGTAATTCCAAAAGGCAATGGATGTTGGGTATGCTCACAGTCTGGGCTCACCCCTTGCCTGTCAACTAATGTCTTTAACGACTCTAAAGAATTCTGTGTCCTAGTGACTGTGCTGCCCCGCATCATCTATCATTCCAAGGACAGCCTATATTCATACAGGAGTATAAAGACAGGTGAGAGGAAAAAAAGAGAGCCTATTTCTGCCATAACCATTGCTACCCTACTCAGCTTGGGAGTAGCCAGAGCAGGAGACAGCATAGCCTCCCTGGCCACTCAACATAGCGGGATGTCTTCGCTGCGCACGGCCATAGATGAGGACATAGAGAGAATAGAAGCCTCCATTAGTCACCTAGAAAAATCCCTTACCTCTCTATCTGAGATAGTGCTTCAGAACTGACAGGGCCTACACTTATTGTTCCTCCAGCAGGGGGGACTATGTGCAGCCCTAGGGGAGGAATGTTGTTTTTATGCTGACCATTCAGGGGTAGTTAGGGATTCTATTGGCTAAAGTGAGGGAAGGACTGGCAAAAAGGAAATGGGAAAGGGAAGCCCAAGAAAATTAGTTTGAAGCTTGGTTCAATAGGTCCCCCTGGTTCACTACTTTGGTCTCTACCCTGGTGGGCCCTCTAGTCATACTACTGCTTATCTTAACCTTTGGTCCTTGTATTCTGAATAAGCTAGTGGCCTTCGTGAAAGATCGAATTAGTACAGTCCAACTAATGGTCCTGAAACAGCAATATGAACAGTTACCTAGCCCTGAGGATGTTTACGCTCGTCACCCAGATAAGCATGATTCCTTATTATGAACAACTAAAGGGGGGAATGTTAGGGTACCTTCAAGGCTTGCAGCCCACTCAACTGGCCATGACTAACATGACCCAAGCTGCCACTTACTGGAATAAAGGGAGGTGGGACGGCTGTTTCTGGTTAATCTTGCTAGAATGGTACATGAGTCAATGAGTTAAGACACCTGGTGTTTATCAAGTTCCTGATAAATAATCTTCAAGTAATCTTGCCCCCCAACCAGGATGTGGGTGATATCAGAAATATGTGACCCCAGGGGCCATAAAAATTGCTGTGTGACCATGACTAATGTCTAAAAAATATAAAAGCAGCCTGAACTTTGCATTCGGCATCCTCGTCGAAACCCGCTGCGTCGGGCGGATACCTGGACCCCAGATAGCTGGAAATATAAACCTTGCTTTGTAGCTTACATTATTGTCAGTGTCTTTTGTTCCTCTGAGGGGTGGTCGACCTCGGACCCCAACACATTCAATCATTCAAAAAATCCCCCATGTCTTTTTTAATCATTGCCTCCCCATAACTCAGTCCTAGACAAACACTGACCTGTTTTCTTTGTCAAGAGTTTGGCCTATTTTGGAATGTCATATAATCAGATATCATTCAGTGATTTGAATGATTTATTCAGAACACTGTATTCTTTAACATCTGATTTATTCCACTTAGTGTAATGCAATTCAAATTGCATTATGTTGATATTGTTGAGGGTATCCAAGGTGTATTCCTTTCTGTTTTTTTAGTAATTTTCCATTTATGTACCACAGTTGATGTATTCATTCCTCAGTGGAAGAATATTTGTTTTCAGGGTTTAAAATTTTTTTTTGTTTCTTCATTTGTTTTTTATTTTATCACTTTTACATTTATTCACATGAGCATACATTGGACCACCTCTCCCTCCCTCCCCTCACCCCCACTTCCAGGCAGAATCTGTTCTGCCCTATTGTTCTCTGATTTTGTTGAAGAGAAAACATAAATAAGAAAGACAGCATTTTTTCTAGTTTGGGATAAAGATAGCTATACAGAGAGATTCCTAGCATTATTTCCATGTATGTGTGTATTACAACCCACATTGGTTCATCTCTACCAAACCTCTTTACTACTTCCCAGTCACCTTCCCATTGTGGCCTCTGCCAGTTTAAGATTACTACATTCACTCCTCTACAGTGAGCACATCAACCACAATCAAGTTTAGGTTTCCTTCCCTTTCCCTATTACTCCCATGTGCATTCTCCCCTTAGGGTGTGACCCATGTTCAATAATATTACTGCATTTGTTTTAGGTCTATAATCTGCATATGAGAGAGAACATGCAATTTTTGGCCTTCTGAGCCTGACTAACTTCATTTAAGGTGATGTTCTCCAGTTCCATCCATGTACTTGTGATTGATAAAATTTCATTCTTCTTTGTGGCTGAGAAAAATTCCATTGTGTATAATAGAACCATTATACACAATCCATTCATTATAGTGGGGCATCATGGCTGTTTCCATAACTTAGCTATTGTGAATAGTGCTACAATAAACATGGGTGTACAGGTGACTTTGGAATAACCTGAGCCTCATACTTTCAGGTATGTACTTAGGAGTAGTATTGCTAGATCATATGGCAGATTTATGTTTAGTTTTTGAACAAGACTCCATATTTTTTCCAAAGTGGTTATACTAGCTTACATTCCCACCAGTAATGTTGATGCATGGATGACAGGCACAGGAATTTCAGGTGCTCAGGGTTCTTAAGCCTGCTCTGAGAATAAAAGCACAGACAGACTCTAACCGCAGAGCTCAGAAAGATTTTATTTGCAGAGAATTTAGTTGGACAAAAGAGAAGAGAAAAACTGCATATTGGAGAATGCAGGGGGACCCGGAAACCGGTAATCCCATGGGCCAGGGTGGGGAGTGGGGTTTTATAGCCTATTTTTGCATTGCCTGATGGCAGGAGGTGCCTTTCAGATGCAAACAGGTGTTTCCTAGGGAGGAGAAGTGTCTCCTTGACCTCCTGAGGTCTGTCCTTCAGTCCTTCAGTGTATGAGGGTTCCCTTTTCCCACATCCTCACCAACATTTGTAGTTGGTGGTGTTCTTGATGGTAGCTATTCTAACAGGAGTGAGGTAGAATCTTAGTGTGGTTTGGATTTGCATTTCCTTTATGGCCAGGGATGGTGAGCATTTTTTTACCATTGGCCATTTGGACTTCTTCCTTTGAAAAAATTTTGATTAGTTCAGTTGCCCATTTCTTTATTGGTTCATTGATTTGGGGGCAGTTTTTTTGTTGTTGTTGTTTTGTTTTTTTTGGGCTCCCTACATATTCTGGTTATCAGTCCCTTGTCCAATGTATAGCTAGCAAATATTTTCTCCCACTGTGTAGGTGGTCTCTTCAGTTTACAGACCATTTCTTTTGTTGTGCAGAAGCTTTTTAATTTCGTGTAGTCCCACTTACCCATCCTTTCTCTTAGTTGCTGGGCTGCTGGAGTTCTACTGAGGAAAGTCCTTACCTATACCTATTGCTTCCAGAGTATTCCCTGCTCTTTCCTGTACTAGCTGCTGCAAGGTTTTGGGTCTGATATTAAGGTCCTTAATCCACTTTTTGAATTGATATTAGTACAGGGTGATGGGCATGGATCCAGTTTCCATTTTCTGCAGGCAGATAACCACTTTTCCCAGAAACATTTGTTGAAGTGGCTGTCTTTTCTCCCTTGTATGTTTTTGGTGCTTTTGTCAAAAATAAGGTGGGCATAGCTGCGTGGATTCATAGCCAGGTCCTCTACTCTGTTCCACTGGTCTTTTATGCCAGAACCACACTGTTTTTATTGCTATGCTCTGTAGTATAGTTTGAAGTTGGGCATTGTGATACCTCCAGCATTGCTCTTTTCACAGTCTTTTGTGTTTCCAATTGAACTTTAGGGTATTTTTTTTAATCTCTGTGATGAATGTCATTGGGATTTTGATGGGAATTTCATTGAACATGTAGATTGCTTTTGGTAGTATAGCCATTTTTACTACGCTGATTCTGCCAATCCATGAGCATGAGAGATCTTTCCACCTTCTGTAGTCTTCTTCAATCTCTTTTTTCAGTGGTTTGTAGTTCTACCTGTAGAGGTCATTTACATCCTTTGTTAAGTTTATTCCTAGGTATTTTTTTTTTAGGCTATTGTAAATGGACTTGTTTTCCTGTATTCTTTTTCAATTTGTTCATTGTTGTTGTACAGAAAAGCTACTGCTTTTTGTAAGTTGATTTTGTATCCTGCTACTTTGCTGAAGCTGTTTATGATGTCTTGGAGTTTTTGGGTGGAGTTTTTTGGGTCTTTGAGGTATAGGATCATGCCGTCTGCAAATAGGGATACTTTGACTACTTCTTTTCTTATTTGTATTCCTTTTATTTCTTCTTCTTGCCTTATTGCTCTGGCTATGTTTCCAGTTTTTGATGGTTGTAAACAAAGCCACTATAATAGATCCATACAGATTTTTGTATGAGCAGAAGTTTTCATTTGTCTGAGGTAATTATCTGTGAATGTTGACTTATATATTAAGACTATACCTAGCTGAGCACCAGTGGTTCACTCCTGTAATCCTAGCTACTCCAGAGGCAGAGATCAGGAAGATCATAGTTCAAAGCCAGCCCTGGGCAAATAGTTCATAGGACCCTATTTTGAAAATATTCAACACAAAGCAGGGCTGGCAGAGTGGCTCAAGCAGCAGAATGCCTGCCTAGCAAGTAAGAGGCCCTGAGTTCAAACTTCAGTACCACCTCTAAAAAATAAAAATTTTTAAAAGATTACACTTAACATTTTATGAAATAGCAATTTGTTTTCCAGAGCAGTTGTGTCATTTTGCATTCCAACAAACAATGCATGAGAGTTCTATCTGCTCTGTGTCCTCAGCACTTGGTATTGCCAGGTTTTGAGTGTGTGTGGGGTGGGGGGTAATCTTACCCACTCTAATACATGTGTGTTAGGGTTCCATTGTGGTTTAAATTTCTATTTTCCTATCAACTCATGACGATGAACAACATTTCATGTAATTATTTGCCACCATAATTATTTGGGTGAACTCTTTTGCAGTTTACTTTTCAAGTTGTTTTATTTTTGAGTTTTGAGGATTCTTTATATATTCTTTATTTTAGATCCATTTCTTTGTGCTTTACAAATAGTTTCTCCCAGTCTGTAATTTGCCTTTTCGTTCTCTTAAATGGTGTCTCAGTCATCTTAGGCTGCTACAATGTACCATAGACTTTGTGGCTTAAACAACAGACATTTTTTTCTCATAGTTCTAAAGGCTGGGAAATGCAAGATCAAGGTGCAGGCAGATTCAGTTTTGAGTGAGTGCTTTCTTCCTGGCTTGCAGATGGCAACCTTCTCATTATGTCCTCACAGGGAGGGAAAGATGGAGGAATGGAAGAAGGACAGAAGGGAGAGGGGAGAAAAAGAGAGAGAGAGAGAGGAATTTTTAATAGGAATGATCATAAATACCACCTGCCACCAAATCTTGCAAGGCCCAGTGAGAGGAGTCTGCCTTCCTATAATGCAAGTCAAAAGGGGGGGGGGTTGGGGGGAGAGCCGAGCAGGTGAGGGGAAGGGGAGACACAAAGAGAGAGAGGGGGGGAGAGAGGAGAGTGTTTGACCTTTATGTGTTGTGGGGAGGGGATAGAGTTTGAACTCAGGGCTTCAAGCTTGCAAAGCAGGTGCTCTACTGCTTGAGCCATGCCTCTAGTCCTGATCTTTTCCTACATGTGTGCTAATCCATGAATAACTCAGCCTTGTGACTCATCTAAGCCTAATTATTTCCCAAAGACCCAATCTCTTAATGCTATTATTTGAAGGTTAGAGTTTCAACATGTGAATCTGGAAGAACCACAACTAAATCCATGGCAATTCCTCTCAAAGAAAATAAATTTTTTATTTTGATGAAGACCAAATTATCCATTTTTCTTTTATGCTTTTGGTATCATAGCTAAGAAATCTTTGCCTAACCCTAACTCAAGGCCACAAAGATTTTCTCTAGAAATTTTGTCCTTTTAGGTGGTTTTATTTAGGTCTATAATTCATTTTGAGTTAAATTTTCTTTTTTTTGTGTGATTGTACTAGGGTTTGAACTCAAGTCCTCACGCTTGCTAGGCAGGTGCTTTACCACTTGAACAACCTAGCTAGTCCTTTAAGTTAATTTTTAAAATGGTTGAGGCTCTGTTTTATAATGTGACTCCTTTAATTTTTTTTTTTTAATTAGCATTATTGGGTTAGGGGCATAGCTCAAGGAGTAGAGTGTCTGCCTAACAAGCACAAGGCCCTGAGTTCAACCCCAGTACTACCAAAATTATACATATACATATATATGTGTATATAAAATTTTATATATGTAGGCCCCAAAGTGACCACACGGAGAGGAGTGATCTGGCCAAGAGATTCTTTATTGCCAGCACAGCGAGGAGCGAGCTGCATGGGAGAGAGAGAGAGAGAGCCAAGAGGGAGAGAGAGAGAGAAGGGCAGGGGCTTAAATACCCCTCAGTAAGACTTGGCATGATCTGATTGGTTAAGGTCGTATGATTCATGCTGATTGGAGGAAGGGGCAGAAGGGAAATTTAAGCTAAACACAAGGCAGGACCGTGACCCTGGGAAACAGAAGCTTAAGGGTGCAGTAAGAACTGAAACCTGTCGGCGCCATTATTGCCAACATTCCTCCCTTTTTGTTTGTTTAAGGAAGGGGGGCCTTGTGTTCGCTCTGGCTTCTTCGAGCTGGCAAGGGGCAGTACAGGGGAAGGGAGGGTTAGTTGGCAAACAGCGTTGGGGTGGTGAGTCTCATGATGGCATACACCCAGGCTCTGAAAATGAAAATTTCCTCTTCCCTGAAGTTGATGAAAGTCCCTTGCAGCCACAGGTCATAAAGAGTCTCGAGCCAATCCTTTGGGCTCCATTTGGTGGGTGTTAGCCATCCATCTTCATATAGGGAATTGAGGAATTGTAGCAGGCATTCTGTGAGGGGTTCATGATGCTTATAACCCAGTGTCCTGGTAGGGTCCTTTATAGGTGTCCTCTGGTTGTGCTATCAGGGGTTGGTATCCTTTAAGGAGAAGTTGGTTAAAGGTTTGGTTAGAAATTTTGTTGACCTGGGTTTATAGAAACTTTAACAGACAAGGTAGGAGGGTGCAAAAGGCAATCAGCATGAATATAGGTCTGAGGAGGGGTAAGAGCCAAGCAAGGAGAGGAGAGTGTAGTAGGTCTGTCAAGCTATTTGTTGTGGGCTTTCTTAGGCGATCCTTGGCCAAGTCTGTTAATTTTCACATTTTGTTTCACCAGCCCCGACTCATTGATATAGTAGCAGCATTCCTCCCGGAGGAAGAAGCAGGTGCCCCCTTTCTCAGCCGTTAAGAGGTCTAGGACCCAGCAATTTTGTAGAACCACCTGGGCTAGGGAAGTGAGCTGACATTGAAGGGAGGCCAATGAGGCTGAGGTGGATTCAAGGGTGATCTGTAAGTGAACCTCAAATTCTTTTGCCGAAATGAAACTGTGGCCGAGGGCTCCCTCTGTGAAACCTGCCACAGCAACAGAGGTGGCCAGGCTGACACCAACCATGATCAGTAAGAAGGTGGCCCACCTCTGTCAGGGTGCGTACAACCATGAGAATTCTGCCTCTCCATATAGGGTTAGTTGAGGAACCATGGCCACCAGTATGCAGGGTCCGGGGGTAGTCTGATTTATGCAGGAGTATAAAGAATTATGACACCAGAAATGTAACCCTGGAGGGGAAGCCACGTGTCCTGTAATCATAACATTAGTATGACAGTAGAGGGAAAAGTTGGTCAGGGCTGTTGAGGAATGAACGTAGCAGGTGTGAGAGGGAGGAGGATTTTGTGTGGAGTCAGGAGGTTCCCATAAAGGTACAGAGGGTAAGGAAGGGGCACATATAGAGTGATTCATCTGTTGGACAAGGGAGGCATTAATAGGAACAGCGGCCAACAATGGACGTTGGAGGGAAGCACAGAGGAAGCATCCAGTGACATTTAGGCTGTTGGTAGCATTTAGGAGCCATATAGAAGCATGGATCAGTTTAATCCATTTAGGAAGATCTGTGGATGTTGGGAGTTGTTCCTGAAGTTTCTTTTCTGACTGGAGAATGTTAGAGGTTATTAGTTTCGGTGTCTTAGTGGGCATGGTTTATTCCCTAGATATCTCTATGGTGGTTGAGGGGCGTGAGGAGTCACCCTGGGCATATATTTTTGCCTGTTCCCCTTGTACCCATCTGATGTGCCAGGGGTCGGGGATATGAAGTATGGTAGTCCTATTTTCTCCTACATAAAGGTGAAACTGGTTGTGTGGCCCCCTTGGAGAGCCCAACCCAGCGGATCTTGCCAGACCAGTAGGGGCATCCCCCATAATCCTGGGTATATGGTGCTCCCCGTTTGCAGTAATCTTGGGTTTGGGTGAAGAAGGGACAAGCATAAACAAAGGAGCCACCCTTCAAGGAGGTAGTTGATCTCGGAGTCAGTATGTCAATGGAAGTCTGGCACCCCTTGGGGCTGCAGTCAGAGGTGCCAATGAGACTAGTAATCAAGGTCTGTCCAAGGACATAGGTTTCCCATACCTTAAATCTCCAAAAATATCCTCCGGTGTTGGCCAGTTTCCCAACATGTAAGAGATTGAGAAGGGAGAGCAGGGCAAGAAAGTTATGATGCATCTTCAGGGATAGGGGAGGGGATACGAAAACAAGAGATGCGAATTTTTAAGGGGTTTTCAGGGGACGGGGTGCAGATGAAACTAGGAGAGGAGGCAGGGAGTGGAGATGAGGGACAGGTAGGATCAGTCTGCTGTTCTTCCTGGGAGGGTCTGGCTGGCTTTAGCCTAGAAACTTGAATCCAAGATGTTAGTTTTCCTGGGGTTTCCTCTAACCAGGCTGTGGTAGGAGTACAGAGGATGATTTTTAGGGGCCCTTTCCATTTTGGGGTAAGGGGTTTCTTTTCAGGGAAAGGAGGAGAGAAGTAGACCCAGTCCTCTGGGTTTAGAGGGAAAGAGAGGTGGGAGTGTGAAGGGTCAGGAGACAAGGTGTCATAATGTCTCCATAGTTGGGTTCAAAGGAAAGAGAGAAGGGGGAAGGCGAGGTGTCCTGGGAGGGGGCCCGGGGAGGAGGTGATTCCCGGAGGCAGAGCTGGGCGACCGAACATCACCTCAAAAGGGGATATTTGTGTGGGTTTCTTTGGGAGTACCCATAGACGGAAGAGGGCTAGTGGAAGGAGTTGAACCCAATCCAGGTGTAGTTCAACTACACCAGGTGAGTTTAGTGAGAACCTCCTTTAAAGGAGGAATGTTGGCAATAATGGCGCTGATAGGTTTCGGTTCTTACTGCACCCTTAAGTTTTTTGAGAGGTGCTGCCATTGGGGGAACCCATTGAGCTTGACACCAGTGGGTGTCATGAGAATGACCAGATGAGGGCTGGTCCATCGAAGTCCCAATGGAGAGGGTAGAAGATCCTTTTAGGAGAACAAGATGCCCTGGTTTAACAGAAATTGTTGTAGGGTGGGCAGGATCTGGTCTGCATGCTCTCTGAGAAGTTCCCTGAGAAGGCAGGTAGTCAGCCAGAGGAACAGAGTCTGTTGGAGGCAAGTTTTCTAAGAGAAATGGGTGGCCATACATTAACTAAGACCCAAATAGGAATATTAGGAGGAGCATAAAAAGGTGTCTGCGCAGGGACTACATACCTAGGGTCTAAATTCTGCAAAATCCTATAACTGCCAGGAAAGCTGTAAGCTGTCTTATGGTATGGGGGTTGGGAAATGGAAGATTGGGTTGATACATTTATGACTCAGGGAGTGAATCTGTCCCTTTAAGGCCACACCTAGGTAGGTGACCTATGGGAGGCAGGGGCTGTCAGGATTTAAATGTAACACTCTTGGATAAAAGAGAGCTTTAGCTCATTATTTTATATAAATTGACGCTTTTAACTTTTTAAATAGTTGTACCATATTTAAAGTATAACATAACACTGTTACAAGGTGGTCATTTAAGACACATAAGCAATTATGTAAATGAACTCTGATTTAGTAGTACTTAAAGCTTGACAAGATCAGCAGAAAATACAAATAATTTCTTTGATAAAATCTTTCTCTGTGACAGTTTTTTGTAGATGTTACTCAGAGCAGAACAACAGCACCAAATGTAGGCCCCAAAGTGACCACGTGGAGAGGAGTGATCTGGCCAAGAGATTCATTATTGCCGACCTGGCAAGGAGCAAGCCACATGGGAGAGACAGAGAGCCAAGAGGGAGAGAGAGAGAGAAGGGCAGGGGCTTAAATACCCGAGTGAGACTTGGCACGATCTGATTGGTTAAGGTCGTATGATTCATGCTGATTGGAGGAAGGGGCAGAAGGGAAATTTAAGCTAAATATGAGGCAAGACCCATGACCAAGGGAAACACAAACTTAAGAGTGCAGTAAGAACTGAAAACTATCAGCACCATTATTGCCAACAATATACACGCATGATTATTCTAGTCCTTTGCATTTCCATGTAAATTTTAGAATCAGGCTATTAATTTCTACAGGGAATAAAGCCTTTGGTATTTTGATTGGGATTGCATTGAGTTTCTATAAATCGAGAAAGAATCGATTTCATTAGATGATCACACAGCTTTTGCTAAATTTATCCCTATTTTATATTTTATGTCATTATGAATGTTATTGCTTTTAAAAATTCAATTTCTGATTGCTCATTGCTAGTATATAGGAATATGATTGAGTTTGCATATTAACTTTGAAATCTAGAACCTTGCTAAACTTTCTTGTTCTGTAACTTTTTAATGGATTCCTTAGGATGCAGAATAAGCATATACCTAGAAACATGTACACAAACACCAAAAATAGTTGTTCAAGAGTTCAAACTATCTCTGGAAACAAGACTAGACAGTAGAGTTGTTCTTAGTTTTTATACCATTTGGCTTTTAAAAGTGTGCACATTATTTTAGTAGAAGTAAAAATCAATTCATTCATTCATGTTTACAAAAATAAATCCTCTCACCTAGAGATTAATCATTTATTTGTTTTAGTTACAGCTCTTTGATTCAGCTGGGAATTTTTTTCTTTTGTATTTCCTTTTTTGGTGCATGATGGGCAAACACCTGGAAGTGTCTGTTTTCCTCTCAAATAGGCAACTAACTCATCCTAGCACAATTTATTGATTAGTCCTTATTTACTCCCCAAAATCATTTGAGTACTCTTAAGTCACACTGGGATGTTTCCACACCACCTGCCCTCGCCTTGGGACCTCCCTGATTGGAGCTGCAGGGAGTTCACCTATGGTAAAGGTCATTCAAGTTCACCGTGGTGAGGGTCACTCAGGGAAAACACTGCAATGGGGCCGAGGTTTGTAAAAGCAGGTGGCTTGGCTTGTAAATGCGTGTTCTGGACGGCTCTGGGAGTGGGTAGATGGGTGCTGAAAACGCAACAGTGCCTTAGATAACTCTCGCTGTCCTTTGGGAGGATACGGGACGCTCTGCAAGCTGCCAGCTCACCTGAGACCAACGCCACTCGCGGAGACCAGTGGCAAAGACCGGGTGGCACTCGCTTTGATTTAAGGCCCCGGAGCCAGCACCGGCCGAGATTAGAGGCGGACGCGAGGCCGGGTGCACGTCACTTCCGGCGCCGACGGAGCCGGGCCTCGCCTGCTATGACGGCCAGCGCGGAGCTGCGGGGACGCAGGCCCGGAGTCGGGGTCGGAGTGGTGGTGACCAGCTGCAGGCACCCTCGGTGTGTCCTGCTAGGGAAGAGGAAAGGGTCGATTGGAGCAGGCAGTTTCCAGCTTCCTGGGGGCCATTTGGAGTTCGGGTAAGCAAGTCAACAGGGGCGAACGGCACGTGCACGGGAAACACGCGTCTGCGCCGTTGCGTGCTTGCGCGCGCCCGTGCGTCCTTGCCGACGCGCTTTGCGCGCGTGCTCTTGGTTCTCTGCGGCTGCAGCGGCCTTTCAGTCTCCCGCTCAAGAGGGTGTGCTGTGCTGCCCGGGAAGGATGCCCTCGCCTGGCGGAGCTGGGAGTTGTGAGCAGGAAAGTGGATGTTTCTGAACCTCCGCAGTCCATCTGGCCGCTTACGCCGCTTGCACGCTTCCCGTGCGGTGTAGACGCCCACTGGCCGGGTTGCACTGCCACCAGCAGATGCGCTGGTGAGCGTGCACCAGCTTCTTCCTCTGTAAAACAGGACCGTCAGTAGCACTGCTCTAAAGATTCCTTTCCACTTTTTTTTTTTTTTTTGCAGTACTGGGGCATGCACTCAGGGGCTATACCTTGAGCTATTCCACAGTCCATTTTTATGTTAGGTATTTTCGAGATAGGGTCTCGCGGAATTAATTGCCGGGGGCTGGCTTCCAACCGTGATCCTCCTGGATCTCTGTCTCCTGGGTAGCTAGGATTACAGGTGTGAGCCCCTGGCATCAGGCTCCTTTCCACCTTTTAAAGTGATAGGAATGTTGCAGGAATCTCAAGCTGAGATACAGGACACTGAACTGAGGCAGTTTAGCAAGAAGCATCGTTTTATTGTGCCGGCACAGAATCAGCGGACTCATGTCCAAAGGCTGAGCCTGGAGAACAAAGGGGTCTCACCTTATACACCATTGCAAGCAGGTTACAGAAGCAAAAAGCAAAGCTCAATCCACATATGGCTGCATGTGACTTCACTGGCTATTTCATTTCCCCAGGGCTATGTGACCTTCATGTTTCAGTTCTTTAAGTGTTATCTCTGCTTTGCCATCCTTTCCCCCTGCCTCATTATCAGAACACAACCTGTTTCTCTTTTGGTCTTCCTCCCTGCTACATCATTCCCCCCCCCACCCCCCTTGATGCTTGACCTAGGGTCAAAGAGCATCATCTTGATCTAGGGGTTTGTATTTCCATAGCATCATTGCACATGTGGCCGTTTTCCATAATATAGTGGCCTCCATAATGGTACTGATAGACCACAGTACTAGGAGGACCAGGGAGGTCAATATTAAACATGCTCCCAGGACAAGACCTGTTGCCCCTATCAGGGTTACAGATACGAGAAGTACAGTCAGGGATAGCTGTCCCGTTTTGAAGGAGGGCTGTACGTTTTGACCTTTACCATGTAGCCCATGAAACAAGATCCCAGTAAGGGCAATAAGAACCTACATCATTGCATGGCCATGAGCTGTCTTCCCAGCACATATACTTATTATTGGATGTATAGGCTCTCTCCCAAGCTAGCTCCCCACAACCACAGCTGATGTATGGCTGCACATGCATCAAAGAGCATTGACACTGGTTTATCAGGACTAAACATCTGGGTGCAGCTGACGAGGTTCCCAGTGTGGCGGATGCTCCTGATCTCCAACCATTGCTCCAAGGGCAGTAAGTGGGGTTGAAGCAGATATGCTGGTTACCATGGGAGCACACTAGATAGGTGGTGTGGTTGTGAGTGTATGTCCCGATGACAAAGGCCTGTACAGGAATAGTAAGTATGGAAAAGCAAAGTCCTAGTGACAACATTTCCTGCCTGAGTAGTGTGCATACATAGGTCACAGGAGGGCTCTGGAGCCACAAAAGGAAACAGATCAGTAACAGTAAACAGTAATTATGCATCCTGCCCAAAAGAGGTAAAAAAGAGCAAATAAAAACCTTTCACCATGAGCCCAGTTGGCAGGGGCACTTTCTGCCAAACCTATGAAGAAGACTAGGGTGAGAACTACAGCAACAGATACAGACAAGGGGTGAAAATGCATTACAGTGAAATAACTGGTGTGGAAAACAGTCCATTTGTCCTGTTGGAGAGTTGAGTCCTTAAGCTTCTGCCGTGTCAAGTAGACTAGTCAGCTTCCGAGGGTGACTAGCACAGGGCAGTTGTCCAGCTGTCCTTGGTCCCCTGTTGTTTCCTGGGAAGCAGAGTCCTGCAAAGGGAGGGTGTTCAGGTTCCGGAAGGTGATCTTCTATGGTGATGCCAGATCAAGGATGCACTCCCATTAGAGAGAAGCTGGCTTGACTCAACTGTGGTGGATCCAAGGAACAATTTTTGCTACTTTAACTGCGGTGGAAGTAGACAAAATAACAACAAAAGATCCCCTTCAATGAGGCTTTAACCTTTGGAAATTCCATTCCTTTACCCAGACAGCACCCCCTGGCCTGTAAGGGTGTGTGGGAGTTGTCAGGCTAACAGGAAATCTCTCCTGTACCCAGTCATTAATCTTTGAGAGAGTTCACCGGAGAGCCTGCATCTGTTGCCTCAAGGTGAGGTTATCTATTTCCTTAAGTTCCCCTGTATGCCCTTGATTAAGGGGGGTGGGCATCCACAAAGGACTTTAAAGGGTCAGAGCCCTGTCCATTTTGTGGGGCTAGACCTAATCCTCAGTAATGCTATGGGCAGTAGTTGATCTCACTGTAGATGGGTCTCCTGACACAGGTTTTGCTGTGATTTTAGGGTTCTATTCATATGCTCCACTTTTCCTGAACTCTGAGGGCAGTAGGCCATGTGCAACTTCTAGGTGATTTTTAAGCCTATAGCCATTAGCTGTACTGCCTCTGCCACAAATGCTGGCCCAGTTATCTGACCCAGTAGACACAGGTATTCCAAACCGAGGGATGATTTCCTTTAGTAGATATCTGGTCACTTCCTGGCCTTTTCAGTTTGTGTAGGGAAGACCTCCACCTATCCTGAGAAGGTACAAATAATCACCAACAGATACTTGTATCCTTGAATTCGTGGCATTTCACTGAAGTCCATGATCAAGTTTTTAAGAGGAGCTCCACCAACACTCTGAGCATGAGGGGCGCTCTTGTCTGGGATTATTTTTGGCACATAAACCACATCTTTTACATAGTGTCTTACTTATGCTGGAGAGCCTGGGGGCATAAAAATGTTGGGCCAGGGTGGTCTCAAGGGCTGAATGAGTTCCTTCATGGAACTGCTTGACAAATGTAGGGACCAGCAATTCAGGTATGGCAATGTGCCATCAGCAAATTTCTACCATCTGTTTGGCAGAAAATTACCCTCCTCAGTCTTAAACCAAGCCTGTTTTTGTGGTATGTACCTCAGGTCCCATTTAGCTAAGGGGCATGGGAACAAGGCAGCTGTCAGATCAGTTGAGGTTGGTCCCCTTGTGAGGGCCACTTGTTTGGCCTCCTTATCTGCTTTCCAGTTTCCCTGAGCAATTGTTGTATATCCCTTCTGGTGCCCTCAGCAGTGTATAACTGCCACCTGTTTAGGGGCCCACAGAGCATCTAGCAGTTCGAGGATTTCCTGCCCATACTTGATACTTTTTCCTCTCAAGTTAATGAGCCCCCTCTCTCTCTCTGTAAGGCCTGGTGGACATGAATGTTGTGAAGGCATATTTGAAGTCAGTGTAAATATTTACTTGTATTCCTGCAGTGAGCTGGAGTGCCACATGAGGGCGATAAGCTCAGCCTTTTGTGCAGAAGTCCCTTACCGATAGCAAATGAGCCTCAGTTACTGAGTCCAAAGTAACCACTGCATAACCAGCGAAGTGTGTGCCATCCCAGACAAAGCTGGTGCCATCTGCGAAACATTCAACATCCGGATTGTTGGTTGATCGGTTAAAGCTGGCCAGCTTGAGAAAACCTCAACCATAACTTCTAAGCAGTCATGCTCCAGGGGGCCAGAGAAAATAGGCAATAGAGTGGCCGGGTTGAGAGTCTCAACAACCTCCAGCCGGATGTGCAGATTTTCATATAGCATACTCTGGTATTTGACCATCTGAGAATTAGCCAATAATTTCCCTTATATTCCATGAGTGTCAGGACAGAGTGGGGAACCCGGACAGTGAGTTCTTGCCCTAGGGTGAATTTATCTGTTTCTGTTACCAGGGCAGTGGTAGATGCCAAAGCACGCAGGCACAGCAGCCAGCCTTGGGAAACAGCAACAAGTTGCTTTGATAAATAGGCCACTGAGTAGTGCCAGAAACCTAGCTCACATGCCTACAGCTGTCCCCAGTCTCATGTACATATAGGAAGAAGGGCTTCATCACATCTGGCTGGCCTAGAGCAGGGGCATTCATGAGTGCCTTCTTGATTTTTTTAAAGGCTTCCTCTTGTTCTCTTCCTCATACCAAAAGCTCCCATTCTCCCCACTTTGTGGCTTCATATAGGGATTTGGCCAAGAGCAAGTAGTTAGGTATTCAGATTTGACAGAAACCTGCAGCTCCCAAAAATTCTGTGATTTGCCTGTGGGTCTTAGAGGCTGGGTGGAATATACAGCCTGTTTCCTTTCAGAGCCAAGCCTGCACTGTCCCTGGGACAGGTGAAAGCCAACTTATTTGACAGTGTTTTGGCAAATATGGGCCTTTTTCCTAGAGACTTTGTATCCTGCCTCCGATAAAAGAGAAAGGAGAAGGTGTGTCCCTTCTGTACAGTCCTCCCTAGTTGGTCCAGCCAGCAGGAGGTCATCCACATACTGGAGAAGTGTGCAGCTATGCTGGTCAGCTGAGAATCCTTTTAGGTCAGATGCCAGGGCAGTTCCAGAAATAGTGGGTGAATTTTTGAAACCTTGTGGCAGTTGAGTGCACGTTAGTTGCCCCCTTTCCCCAGTGTTAGGATTTTTCCCATTGGAAGGCAAAAATGGGCTGGCTCGATGGGGCCAGGCAGATGCAGAAGAATGCATCTTTTAGATCTAGGCAAGTAAAAAACTTTGCCTCAGCTGGGACAAGACCAAAAAGCATGTATGGATTTGGGACTATGGGGTGCAAAGTGACAGTTACTGAATTTACTGCCTGGAAGTCCTGAAATCCTCAGTCCCTGGTTTCTGGACTGGTAATAAGGGTGTGTTCCAGGGTGACTGACAAGGTCAGAGGATCCCATATTTTAAGAGTCTGTCAGAGTGCTTTTGAATTCCGACCTGGGCCTTGTGAGGAATGAAGTACTGTTTCGGGCTGATGGGGGTGACTCCCAGCTTTAATTCTACCACTATTGGGGGCACATTTTGGGCCAGATCTAGGGGGTTATCTTCAGCTCATATACCTGGAATCTTGAAGGGAAGTTCTGGAATTTCAGTAGGCCTCCCCTCAGGGGCACAGAGCTACCATTCCTCTTCTTGTGTAACTGTGAGGATTAGAGTCTTTTCTTTAGGTCCTCTCAACTTTAAGGCTGTTGTGTCATCTGAATCAAAAGCTATCTGTGCCCTCAGTTTGCACAACAAGTCCCTGCCTATCAGGCCCACAGGGCAGTCAGGGAGATAGAGGAATTCATGCCTTACTTCATGATTTCCAAGATTACATTGTCTAGCCATTAGGAAGGGGCTGTGGACCCGATCCCTTGTAGCCCCAATAATAGTTGTATGCTTGTTGGAAAGAGTACCCACTGGCTGTGTCACAGCTGAATGTTCAGCACCTGTGTCCACCATGCGGTTGGACATGTTCAGAACTGAGTCTGAACATATGCATGGGCGTTTAGAGTGTTCTCAGGGCCATGATCTTCTAAACACTTTAGAACTGCCAATTATAAGGCGTCACTCTTCAGTATTAAATAGAGTCAGAGGAAGCTGTTCATGTGGGTTTGTAAGTCTGGATGATAGACTGCATCAAGTCAATCAGAGCCTGAGGTTTTCCGTGAAGGAGGGAGTATGGTGTTTTCAGTTGGGGAGGTCTGTGGTGGTAGAGGGCTGATAGACAAATACCTGTCCTCCTTGTATTTGGCTTTCCTGGTCATAATACATAGGGCTCTGAACTTCTCTCAGGGGCATCTGCAGGGCATCTGGAGTCTGAGGAGAGGAGGAGTCCTCACGGAGACTGGTCAGAAGCTCTCAATGGAGTGGGGAATGTGGTTGAGCACTGGTGGACTCAGAGTGGGTATAGAGTCCTTAGGACTCAGGGAGGTCAGGGGAGTTGAGGCCTCAGAAGCATCCAAACCAGATTTTACAGATGTGACTGTCCCTTTAGTTTCCCCATCCAGTGTCAGAGGCAGGGGTGCAGAACTGGGTGCTGGTGGCAGAGGTGGATAAAGTGGCACATAGGGTGGTGGTGTTTCCCCAGGTTCCTCAGCCAGTACAGGAAGTTTTCTCTACACTTGGAAGCTGTGGCCACCCTAGCTACCATAATTCTTCAGGCCTCTTCCAGGTAAGGCCTTAGCCATGTGGGCTGCAGAGGACAGCATCCTGCCAGCAGCTGATACAGGGAAATTGTTCTGAGTATCAAGGCTTCCCTACTATTATTCTATAAACTTCATTAACCACCATTTTATCCAGTGACCCTTCTGGGGGCATCCTACACCAAAAGCAGGCCAGTCTACCTCACAAAGGGCCTTGAGTTTGTTAGGCATTAACTCCATAGTCTCCATTAAGTCCCCTTTAAAAGTTTTTAACCATATACTCCAAGGGAGTGTTTTTAATTCTGATTTCCACCCATCTCTTGCCATTACCAGACAGCAAGACAGACACAGGGGAGGTGGGGATCGAAAGAACACTCACTTTGTCCATCTCCGGCTGCTCCTCTAGCAGGGATTTAGGTGTGTCTCTGGCCCTAGTGAGTTCGTATAAACCCTGGACTGGAGGCCCTGTTGGGGCCCACCCTTCATCTTATTAATCCGCCGTGGACCTGCACATTGGGACTCCTCACTCGCTTTGCAGCTGGGCTGTGTCTCAGGCTCGCACTTTCACACACTTTCACACAGCACAGAACTTCCACCCCACTCCCTGAACCTAAGAGACATGGTTTCACCCCAAAAGGTGGTTACTAGCAGTCTCTGGGAGGTGATCAGTCTCCCCTCCTGACTCCTGAAGCAGGCCTGAATTCGAACCCAGGCTCTTACCAGTTCGATGAGCAGTGCTTCCCTCCCCTCATTGGTCTCTGTGCCTCACTGGGCTCCGTTGTGCATCCAAGGCCTTCACCCTGACTCACTGGGAGGACAGATCCCTCCTCCAGATCAAGCTGTCCATTGGCGCCTGGTGGGATCTTCTCCTGGCGGTCTGGGGGATGCACCCCAGTGACAAGGGAGGTGACAGATCACTGTCTTCACAATCCTGGGTGAGCCCCCAAGAAATGCCGTGGGAGTCTCAAGCTGAGATAGGGGACACTGAGGCCGATTAGCAGGAAGCAACGTTTATTGTGCTGGCACGGACCCAGTGGACTCGTGTCCAAATGTTGAGCCCCAAGAACAAAGGGGTCTCACCTTATATACCCTTGCAAGCAGGTTACAGAAGCAAACGCAAAGCGCAACCCTCCTGTGGCTGCATGTGACTTCATTTCCCCAGTGCTATGTGACCTTCTTCATGTTTTAATTCTGTAAGTTTTATCTCTCTATTATGCCATCCCTGCCTCACTATCAGAACACAGCCTGTCTGTTTCTCTTTTGGTCCTCCTCCCTGCTACAAGAAAAACTTGATTCTATGTGGTATCTATACACAATGGAATTTTATGCAGCCATGAAGAAAAACGAAATGTTATCATTCGCTGGTAAATGGATGGAATTGGAGAACATCATTCTGAGTGAGGTTAGCCTGGCCCAAAAGACCAAAAATCGTATGTTCTCCCTCATATGTGGACATTAGATCAAGGGCAAACACAACAAGGGGATTGGACTTTGAGCACATGATAAAAGCGAGAGCACACAAGGGAGGGGTGAGGATAGGTAAGACACCTAAAAAACTAGCTAGCATTTGTTGCCCTCAACGCAGAGAAACTAAAGCAGATACCTTAAAAGCAACTGAGGCCGATAGGAAAAGGGGAACAGGTACTAGAGAAAAGGTTAGATCAAAAAGAATTAACCTAGAAGGTAACACCCACGCACAGGAAATCAATGTGAGTCAACTCCCTGTATAGCTATCCTTATCTCAACCAGCAAAAACCCTTGTCCCTTCCTGTTATTGCTTATACTCTCTCTACAACAAAATTAGAAATAAGGGCAAAATAGTTTCTGCTGGGTATTGAGGGGAGGGGAGAGGGAAGGGGGGGTGGGTGGTAAGGGAGGGGGTGGGGGCAGGGGGGAGAAATGAACCAAGCCTTGTATGCATATATGAATAATAAAAGAAAAATGAAAAAAAATAAAAATAAAAATAAAATTCAAAAAAAAAAAACTTGATTCTAGTGCCTTTTAATCAGGCTTTTAAAAAAAATTGAGATATGAAATCCATATAATCTTCAGCACATGAAATTTTTTAAATTGTCTTCAGAACTTTAAAAAACATTAGTAAGTTTATCACCTTCAGATTATTAAGATAAGCCATCAGTTAATAAATTTTAAGTTTTTTTGATTAAGAACCAAATTGCCAGTTGGCTGTGGTGGTGCATGCCTGTAATCCCAGCACTCAGGAAGCTGAGTCAGGAGAATCATGAATTCCAGGCCAGCCTGGGCTACACAGTGAGACCCTATCTCAACAAAACAAAACAACAACAAAAAGAATCAAGTTGTCCACACAACGATACATGTACTTTATTGATTATTGTTAGCATTAGCCAACTTAGATCATGAACTAAGCACTAGTTGGAATATATAATTATAGGACAATGGTTAGAGATAGCTATCTAGTTTTTAAAAAATCTTTATTAGTGGTACCGGGGTTTAAACTCAGGGCCTTTCACTTGGTAGGCAGGTGCTCAACCACTTGAGCCCTAGAGATAGCTGTCTTAAGACAGTGTTGGGATCTTGACTTATTGATCGTAGTTAATGTTGAACTTTAACAAGGTTTTTACTAAGTGCTGGATACACACTAACCTGCTCACAGGTTCCTGGTCAATTGGTCTTTCCATAACTGTATAATTAAGCAGGCTAAATTTGATGGGGGAAAACAAGAAATTTTTTTTTGTCCTTTCATTGTCTTCAAACATGTGTGTTTTTCCTTTCTCTGTTCCTCAATGAGATTTCCTATAAATTTTATTGCTGTGTTTATTTTGTAAAAGTAAATGACATTTTGGTCATTGTGATTCACTTCCAAGCGTTTAAAAGTCCAATCCAGTTTAAACCTTCAGTCTCACTTCCTGTTTCTAATCTGGCAAGGAGGTAGGAGCTTTGCTCCTCTCCTCACTCTGCTGTCTGTCCTGCCTTCTGTAGTGAGTAGGGGAAGAAGAACAGGGCAAGTTGTTCATGTGAGTAGCTGCTATAATCCACCAATTGCTGCCCTCTGTGTACATGTGGTACCCACCATCTGGGCATGTGCATTCTAGGGTGTGTTTACTAGTTGTTTGGAAGTCCCATGAGGATTTCTGTATTGCACAGTGCCTGGTCTGTGTATCCCTGACTTTGTGATACTACTTCCCTTCTCCTAGCCCATGCTTCTAACATCCCACCCTGCATTTACTTCCTATTGGGTACCCTATTGGAGTATCTGGTGGTATCTGATTAGCCCACAGGGAATACACAATAGAAATTACGCATCTTCACTGCTGCCCCTTTTCCTTGCACAGCCCTCCAAATTCCCAAGGTGGAAATAAGCATCCATCTCTGTATTCATGTACATCCTGAAACTCCAAGGGACTCATTTCAAATTTATCCAAGAGTTCTTCCTCTTCTCCCATCCCTGCTCTGAGGCACTGAGGTGGGCCTTTGGGTTTCAGCAGCTCAGTATGTCTTTGGCAGGGGAGTCACTCACTTGTGTTTCCTAGCTTCCAAGACTCATTCTCTTAGAGTGCCTCTCACTTGACTTGGCGGGGGGAAAGAGTGGGCCACCCATTGGGAGGAAGAGAAATATTTCTTTGGGTAACTTCTGTCTTTCTTATGTATCCTGGGCAGGCTGAGGGTCAAAGACTAGTCTGGCCTTCTTTAGCAAACCCTGAGGTTCAGATGACATCTGTTTGCTCTTCTATTCTCTTGAGAACTTAGAGGTGCTTATTACCTGTTGTCCTCAATTTTGAGTCTTAAGCTGAAATTCTGAGACTAGAAAAGACATCAGTAGTACACTTCAGTACACTTACAACAACCCCATGAGGAAGTTAATATTTCTTTTTCTACTTGAGGTAGAAAGTAAAGGACTTCAAGCTCCAACCTAGATCTAGTTGACCCCAAAGCCTGTGCTCTTAAACTGACACACTAAACAGCCTTCTAGTTGCATGGCCATAAGGAATGGGTTGGATGGTAATTTTTATTGTTCAATATAAAGTCCTTTTTGGTCTTCAGCTAGATATAAGACATGCAGAATGTCAAGGCAGTTTTTTTTTTTAAATCATTTTAAAGTATAAACTACTGCCCTTTTTTTGCTTTACACTAGAAATTTCTAGACAAGACATGCATATATATATATGTATATATATATATATATATATACATATATATATATATACACACACACAGTCACATATATAACAATAACTGAATAATAATATACAAAATATAGAGGATTGAATAATATATAGAATTGAATACAATCGAATGTTTGTGTTTTCTAGTGAGACCTGGGAAGAATGTGCTCAGAGGGAGACCTGGGAAGAAGCAGCTCTTCGCCTGAAAAACATCCGCTTTGCCTCAGTGGTGAATTCATTTGTTGAGAAAGAGAATTACCATTATGTCACTATATTAATGAAAGGAGAAGTAGATGTGACTCATGACCCAGAACCAAAGAATGTAGAACCTGAAAAAAATGAAAGTAAGAGAATTGTATATAATAACCCATTTTTCTCTTCTTTTTCTTCTTCCTGTGATGCATTTTTCTGCAAAGAGAGCCTGTCATCACTAGGCATATTACATTCTGTTGCCATTTGAAAAGGATCTATCATCATATTTGTGTCCCTCCAAAGTTCATATTTTGAAATCCTAACCCCCCCCAAAGTGATGGTAATAGTAGTGAGAGCTTTAGGGTATGATGAGGTTATAAGGGCATAAGCCCTCATGAATGGGATTAATTCCCCCATGAATGACACCCCAGAGAGACCCCTCACCCTGTGCTCCATATCTGGATTCAGAGAGAAGATGATTGTCTGTGAACGAGGAGATGAGCTGTCACCAGACACCAAATCTGCCAGTGTCTTAAGCCCAAACTCCCAGCGTCCAGAACTGTGAGAAAATAAATACTTGAAATCTATAAGCCACCTTATTTAGGGTATTCTGTTACAGCAGCCCAAACCGACCAAGACAGTGGAGATCAGTAAGTAGACTTAAATCCTGAAGGACAGAAGGAAGCACACTGGTTGGGTTTGTGTCCTAGTTTTTTCACTTTGTGCTCTGGGACCTTGGGCAAGTTATTTTATGCCTGAGCCTCTTTTCTCACTTGTGATAATAGAAACCACCTCAGGGGCTGGAACGTGGCTCAAGGGCCTGAGTTCAAACCCCAGTACCACCAAAACAAAAAAAAAAATACTAACTACCTTGAAAGGATTAAACGAGCTAATACACATAGTGAACATAGAAAGATAGAAAGTATTCTGTCAATGCTCATTCTTTGGGTTAATGTTTAATTTTTTCAGGTTGTGATTTTAAGGAGACTATTTCATGAGCTTTCTTCAGTTTTCTCAACAAGTTGGGAGAGGTAACACCTTCCTTTTACAGAAAACTATTTTGTTGACAGAATGTTGTCTGTCACCCTGTGTTGTACTAAGTGCTCTAAAAGCTTTAAGGACAAAAGCATTGTTCTAAGGGCTTTCCATGTGTCATCTCTCCTCACAACTTCATGAAACTGTGAGAAAAGGAGCTAAAGAAAAAAAAATACCAAAAATTTGAATATTCTTTGCCATCTGAAACTTTATCCAAGTGGTCTAGTAATGTACTGGATTCTACTCCAAACATTTAATTTCTTCTCCAATATGGAAGAATATTTTCAGACAACAGACACTTATTGAGTATTATATGCAAGACTGTTCTAGATAGTAAAGAAATGGTGGTGTGCAGAATAAAGTCCCTGCCTCGGTAAAATGGCCTGGTGTGTATATTTGGTCCATTTTGTGTTTCTACAACAAAATACCCAAGGCTAGCTAATTTATAAAGAAAACAGGTTTATTTGACTCAAGATGCTGGTGGCTGACTGAAGGGCCCACGTAACATGGTGCCAGCATCCTAGCTTGGGTTTTAGAAATTTCTTTTCTTTTTTTTGTTTTTTTGAAATTTCAACCCAAGGTCAGTTGGCTCCATGTTCTTGGCCTGTGGGGAGGCAGAACATCATGGTGGCAGAAGCATCTAGCAGAGACTTCTCACCTCATTGCCTACATGAAAGAGAGAGGACGGAACCAAGGACAGGTATAACCTTCAGAGGTCACCTACTTCCTCCTAAGGTTCCCACCACCTCCCAAAATAGTCCCACCAGCAAGGGACCAGGCAAGCATTCAACACATGAGCTTCTAGGAGAAACATTGCACATTCAGACTATAACATGTGCTTTTATATTATTTACATGTAAATCATCAAAGAAAACATCACTTCATAGAATCCTTTTCTAATATTTCATGCATTTTCCAACAGATAGTTACTGTTAAATCTTTCCTGTTTCAGTGGAATTTTTAAAAACCAGCTACTTCTGTATTTGTTTTCCTGTCTAAAATATACACTTTTTTTCTCTGTGCAGCTTCTATTTTTTTAAGAGATGGAAGACAACTTAGAAATTTTGTAAAACTTTATTTTATAGGTGAGGATACTGATTAAATATAGTGTAGCATATAATATAGAAGGTGCTTTGCATTTTTAAAACAAGTATTTAATAAACACTTAATATTAAATATTGAGACAAATATTTAAATAAACACTAATATTCAGGTTTTCTTGGTATGGCTTTGTAATCTTGGCCTTCTACTGAAGTAACACAATGTTTCAAATGACAGAGATTTTCTTCCTAAGATCTTCATTCTAAATGCAAATGATATTTGTACAGCAAACTAGCAAAAAATATCACTATTGGAATTAGTGGCAGATCATTCCTTTTTTTTTTTTTTTTTTTGCAGTATCGGGGCTTGAACTCAGGGCCTATCTTGAGCCACAACACCAGCCCTTTTTGTGTTACGTATTTTCAAGATAGGGTTTCAAGAACTATTTGCCTGGGCTGACTTCGAACCTCAATCCTTCTGATCTCCGCCTCCTGAGTAGCTAGGATTAGATGTGAACCACTGGTGACTGGCCAGATCACTCTTAAATCAGTTTTTGTTTTTTGTAAATATAGGTTAGCTTACCAAAGTAACTACTCCATGTTCTGACAGCTAAATACACTGACTCAGTCTCTTTCTTTTCCAGGTTGGGAGTGGGTTCTTTGGGAAGAATTTCCTCCTCTAGACCAGCTTTTCTGGGGACTCCGTTGTTTAAAGGAGCAAGGCTATGATCCATTTAAAGAGGAGCTGAACCATCTGGAAGGGTACAAAGGAAATCATCTCTAGGTGCCCAAGCAGATTCTTGCATTTAAAAAAAAAAAAAAAAAAAGAAAGACCAAAATAAGTTCTAGTTAGGGAATGAAAAGTATCTACATTTCAAAACAACTCTGTTTTATCTAAAAAGTTCCATAAGATTGCCAGTTCATTTGTAGTCTCAATAATATAACCAGCACCCTGGAAAAAAATCTTTGTGGACTATGTCACGGAACTGTATTTCAGACACAGAATGTGATGAATAAGGACATTGTGCTTAATCTGCTTGATGTTTTCATCTATGACATTTACTGTGTGACTTACCATTATCTGCTTGCATGGAGTAGGGTGCAGTAGAATTTGACTTGGTATTATAGCTCAAATAGAGACCATAATTCAAATTAAACAGTATGCCCATTGTAGAACTTACCATGTTTGTTGATTTTCCTTTGCACTTTTACTTAAAAAGAATTTTTTTTTGGGGGGGGGGTCACAATTTGTGTAACTAGAGAGAACAGGACAGGCTAGTAGGTCTATTTCCAGATTTCTGACTGAGAACCTAAATTAAAAGAAGTGAGACAAACCCTCTTAAGCTCTGCATACCACCATTAACAAGCCAGGCCATTTGAATTTCTCACTTTCTGTGCCTGAGGTACAGGGTCCTTCTACATTAATGAGATCACACTGTGTGGCACTAGTGCTCAGTGCTCTAGGAGATCCTCCAGAGAATTTCAGGTATTCAAGGCCAAAGCCATTTTGTAATACTAAGACATCATTGAACTTCTCCACTCTCATTCTTTCATGAGTATACAGAGGATTTTCCCAGAGGCTATCTGATGTGTGATATTGTAACAGACTGAGTACAAAAGTAGGTATGAGAAGCCAGCTTTCTTATGTTAAGTCAGACATTAAAGTTGCAAAAATGTAAAACATGACACCCTTCTCACCATTAATTTTTTTTGTTTTAGAAAAAGCCACTTTTCAAAAACATTATTTATGTTAATGTGTTAGATTTTTGTTACTTGGTTAATAAAAAATTAATTTTTCACTGAGATATCTCTTTTTTGTTGTTTGTTTTTCTTAGGGGTACTGAAGTTTGAACTTGGCCTCGTGTGGGATACCTCTTTATGTACTAGTACTTAGCTAAGCAAATGATTTGTTGCTTTGAAAATTTATTACAAATCTGGGGAGTCTCATGATAAAGTGGCTAGGATTACAGTTGTGAGCCACTGGCACCTGGCTCTGCCATTTAAAAATTTTGTAAAAAAAAAATCCATTGGGAGTTTGTGAGGTTTTCTGTTTACTTTTTTTTTCTTTTTTTAACTCACACAGGTTGACATTTCAATGCAAAGAAAATACTCTCCTGGGCTGTTATTTATGGAAAGAAGAAAAGATAAGGGTTTTATGTTAGAGGAGGATTGCATTTACCCTGGCACCCAGGGTGCTCAGATTCACTGAGTATTGCTCTAAAGGAGCAAATGGGGCTGCAGGTAGCTCAAGCAGTAGAGTGCCTGCCTCAAAAGCTCAAAGCTATGAGTTCAAACCCTAGCACCACAAAAAAAAAAAAAAAAGCCAATGGGCTGATGGAGTCACTCAAGCATACTTGCCTATCTAGCAAGCATGAAGCCCTGAGTTCAAACTCCATACCATCAAAATGAATGAATGAATGAATAAGCAAATGGATGAAGCAGGGTTTAGAATTTAGTAAGCAGTTCATTTTTAGTTTGACTTTAAAAGTATTAATGCTGACTAGCAACATTCTTATAAAACTGAAAGTCTGTTTGTCTAGTTGCTAAATCAAGCCCAGAGATGTCAAAAGTTAAAAAAAGAGAGAGAGAGAGATTAAAAAGCCCTGAGGTGTCATCTGCTCCAAGATAGGTAAGTTCTACACTGCTCTGGTAATGTCATAGCAAAAGTCATCCCAGTAGAACAGGATGTGAATTTGGCCACTCTTAGTTTCCCATTGGACAATCACTTGTATATTGTCATGACTGCCAGGTTTCCAAATAAGGCAAATAAATGCTTTTAAGTGAAATATTATTTTCCTTAAGACACCAAGGATCCTAACTAATTGAGATTGTGAAGAAAGAAAGTTCAAGGTGTTGTCCATATGGGAAAAGACATACAAAGTCTTCTACCAACATAACGTCACTTATTGAAGCTCTCTCTCTGTCTCTCTCTTCCCCTTCTTTCCTCCCTCCCTCCCTCCTTCTCTCCCATTAGATTGTTAGATACAGAAGTCAGTGCTGCATTTAAGTAGCTTTTATTTTTAAAATAAAAGTGTTGACTTAGAGGTGTGTATGTTGCTTTCCATTTTATGTACCTCCAGATATTGAAAAATGAAAACATGTACTTAAGGTTCTCCAGAACATTTAATTTTGCATCTACTGTGTGCCTGCTACTGTGGTAGGGACTTAATATTTATACTATAAATTAATTCAACCACACTTAACCCCAAATTCTGACTTCACATTTTTATGTTTAAATATTTGGCTTTTTTCATAACAATATTGCTTAATAGTTTTGTATGCCTCTTTATTAGAACAATTCATGAGCAAAAAGAACAAAGTAGAGTACGCCAGACTATTCATCAACTTCAGTTTCACCTGATATTTCTTTATGGGTTTATTTTATTTGGCTGCCCAAATAAAATTATCTATTACACTTGCTACATCCAACCACCTACTAGGCATCTAAGACTTAACACACCTTCTAGCTTAGCAGGTTCCAAATTGAATTTCTTCTTGTACTCCTCCCAGGGAATGGCTTCCTATATGCTGAAACCCTCAAATTTGATTCCCTTCCCTAGTGCAGCATGTACTCAGTCTTTCACATCCTGATTCTTTGATGTCACCTGAATCCATCACCATCCTGTTATTCCAGTTGCTGGCCCCCTGGTCCAGGTCTTCATCATCTTTTCCCCAGATTCTTTCTGCAGCTTTAACCCTCCAACTGATTATCTGCTTTTTGTTTTTACTCTTTATTGTGGTAAAGCACATATAAAATTTGTCATCTTAATCCTCCAATTTATTTTTGACATCACACCTAAAATGACTTCAAAAACATAAATTTGGCCATGTCTCTTGTCTTCCCAAAACTTTTCTACTTGGATTTGAACTCAGGTCCTCACACTTGCTAGGCAGGTATTCAACCACTTGAGCCACATGTCCAGCTCATCTTCCCAAAATTCTTTAGAAGAATTCTCCGTTGCCTGTAGGATAAAACTCCTAACCTGACATAGGTCTTTCATCATTTTCATACACTTTCTCATCACATCCCTCCTTTCTCACACCCTACACTTAGGCACATTTCTTTGTGCCTCCTTGATTGCACCATGTCATGTATCCCCCGGTCAGGATGCCGACAGCTCCTTCTGAACTGAATACTGCTTCCATATTTTTACCAGTAACTGTCATAACTATTCTAGAGCTCCTTCCTCTGGGAAATCTCTGAACTCAACCAAGTAGACTTTGACCTATCTCACTTTACACTATTTCTACTGTATTTCGGCTTTAGAGGCATGGTTTGATAATTCAAGTTAGTAAGGCTCTAGGCTTAAATAATGTGAAAGTCACTCACTTTCATCCTTTTGTATTACTTGATTTAAATCTCTTTTGGGTTGAATTCACGTATGCATTTATGAAGCAACAGATTCTGCAGATAAGATGCCCCCAGATCAGTCTCCATCTTTAAAATGGCTGCAAATAGGTGCTTATTTATTTATGCTAAGGACCAAACCCATAGCCTAGCATGTGCTAAGCACATGCTCTGCCACTGAGGTACACCCCCAGCCAAGTGCACATTTATATCACATAGTTTACATAAACAGTATTCACACGAGTTACGAGGAAATACGTTCACATTTCAGGGCTACAGTAACTGTCAGAGCACATTTACTGTAGCTGAGCACGGTGATTATTCGAGATATCAGGTTTGGGCCAGTACTTGTACATAGTGGCATGGATTACATTGTATTTTATTGATCACCTGTCTGTCCAGTACAAAGTAAGCTCTGTTAGGCTTACTTACCAGAGACTGTGTCTTTGGTAGAATATATCTAGCAGCCACAGTGGCAACTGTTAATACTAAATGCCCAATAGGAACTGGCTGAATAAAAAAATGATCTAGTATTTCTTTTCATTAACGATTTATCTTCCTGAGCTCAGATTAAACAAGTAGTATTGAGGATAGAACAGGAAATGTAATACTGCATTCTAGTTATTTGCAGGGATGTGAAGGAGAGCTGTTTCTATGTAGGTGCAGGGTGGGAGGAGCTAGAGTGTGAAAATCATAGATGTACTGGCTAGAGATATACAGAAAGTCCACAACTAGGTGGAGAAGCTTGAAATCCAAATGCCAGTTTACTAATGCATTGAGAAATAATGAGGGCAAGTTATTATATTGTAGGGGAACTTATGAGGTAGCACACATGTGAAATTAAGAACCTTACAATGTTTTCGGTATTTTAAAAAGCATATAATCATATGGTCGCATGTGTTTGAGAATACTTTTATGTTGCATTTTATTAGAGTAAACTATGTCAAACCTGTAGAATTAGACACACCTGACTCACATGGGAAGAATACATTTCAATCAACAAGATACTTGGGATTCAGAGAAAGAGGCTGCCAAGGCAAGAGATTCTTGCAACCATAAAAGAGGTAAAAACCAGGAGCACAGTTGGAAATCCTTCAAATGCAAGCCATGCTCTGGATAAGCCTGCCTTGGCCGGGTAGCTGGGTAGACTTTGGACTTGATTATACAAGGGAGGACTTGTCCACAAAAGTGGTGGCGGGGGGGCTTCAGTGGGGGGACACATTAACTCCACAAGGCAGAAAACTGTGGGACACCCCCTCCCTCTCTTGTGATTGCTACCTGTGAAAATAAACCAAATGCTCTTGATCCCACCTTGCTTCATTTGTCTGTCTTATAAGTATTGCTACATAGAAGGAATCCTGGACCAGAAGCTTTCTTTTTTCCTAATGGTTTTTGGCTAGACTGGGTTTATAATATTGATGATAATTGTCTGCCCTAATCACTGTCCCTGCCCAGGTTACCACTAAAGGTTGAATTTAAATGGAAGGAGGAAGAATAGGTGGTCAACAGGTTCAGGAACAAAAGATGCCACATAGGGCAAGGACCAGAGTGAGGATTAAGAGCTGGGTGACAGAGTGAGGAGTTTGGAGCCAGGGAGATAAACTTGGCTCAGCGGATTAGAATGAAGGAATGTTGTGAGATCCAGAAGCTAGACCAGACACAGGCAAGGATTTTTCTAACATGAACCAACTCAAGGAAAGGAGTCTGGCTGACCAGCCGAAAAGTGAGGCAGCCATGAGTAATTGTGAGAACCAATGATTAGAGCCACAGCAGAAACACCATATCAGAAAGTTACTGTAAGAATTTGTTTTATGCAGGATCTAACAAATCAGGCAAGCAATATAACCAATAAGTCTTTTTTTTTTTTTTTGGTGGTACTAGGTTTTGAGCTCAGGGCCTACACCTTGAGCCACTCCACCAGCCCTTTTTGTGATGGACTTTTTTCCAAGATAGAAACTCACAAACTATTTGCCCAGCTGGCTTCGAACTGTGATCCTCCTGATCTCTGCCTCCTAACTAGCTAGGATTACAGTTGTGAGCCATTGGCACCTGGCACCAATAAGTATTTCTTAAGCAATCTGCTGTGCTGTATAAAGAAAGTTCTTTAGGTATCCTTAATACCTAAATACACTACCTGACATATTAATAGGACTACAGAAATAATTAAGTCTATTTGAACACTAAAACTATGGAAACAAGAAGATAAGCTTAAGCAATTTTTAAAGTTTTTAAACTGAATTACAGCATGCAGACAGGATCCAGTGAATTACAAAATGAGCACACCTATGTGACCACCACCTAGACAAAGAAATAGAGCATTACTAGCCCCTAACAGTGCCATCTCCTAAAAGGTAACCTGTTACGTGTCAGAGATCAGTTTGCTTTTGAATTTGCTGTAAGTAGAATCATACAATATGCATTTTTATTCCTGAATCTTTAAATTCAACATTGTTTTTTGAATATTTATCCACATCATGCAGCTATAGATCACTATCATTGCAAATAGTATTCTATTTGTTTAAATACACCAAAATTGGTGGGTGTGGTGGCACATACCTGTAACACCAGCACTAAGGGAGGCTGAGACAGGAAGATCATGAGTTGAAGGGCAGCCTGAGCTACAAAAGTGAGACAGTCTCAAGAAATAAATAAATACAACCAAAAATGTATATAATATTGATGTTCATTTTTTTTTTCTGATTGGAGGGTATTGTAAATAAAGCTGCAATAAGCATTATGTTTTTTGGCGTGTGTGTGCACATATGTATTGACTTTTATTGGATATAAACCTAGGAGTAAAAAAGTCTAAAAAAAGTTAATGTTTTAATATGTTTGATTTATAAGATCCTGCTTCAGACCTTGTTGGGGTATTTATAACATACTTACTAACTTTCTATAACACGCACACATAACAATCTGAATTCTGAAATACATTTAGATTTTGGAGGGTTCATGGGCTGCATATATAATATAAAGTGCACCTGTACCATAATTTGATCTTTTTTCCAACCTACTGCCTTAGTAAGTCTGATTAGAAGGTTATCTACGTATTCACTCATTAATCCTAGCTACTTTTTGAGTGTATTTGTTGGTATATTCTTTGCCTATTTTAGTTTATCGAAGAAAACACCTAGAGAGAAGTGCTACAATGGCAGTGAATGGCAGAGACTGAGGTTTCAAGACACTGGAGAGGTTTCAAGCCACTTACCGGAGAGCTGGTAAGGAGCCATGCTCTTGAATCTGCCTTCTCACAACCACTCAGACTGGTGGCCATACTTTGAGAAATACCGCTTTTAAGGCAGTTTGAAGTTTAACTGACGTGGCTACTGTGCTTTGCACAAGTCTAACATCCTTAATATAGGGTGTGCTTTTTTCCTAAATGCAACTGTAGGTTAACCAAGTACATGATCTTACACTTTGGATACTTTGGAGTGCAATCCAATTATAATAAGTTTGACTAACTATCATTACTATTTACTCTTCAACAACTTTTTGTGTACATAAAACCTGCCCAGGGTTAGAAAAAGATTGGAGAGTACTTGGAAAAATTTCATTCTTCAGACACTAGCAATACCTGAGGATATTTTCACACCATCCTGTAGCAACGAAGTTTTTAATGACAGGAATATGAGTAATGTAGGCATTACTCATTATTTTGTGAGCAAATAAAGGTGCTTTGTTTGTGAATTACAATATTGAACACATTGTTTTTCCTTTCAGATAGACTCTGTTTTTGGAATTCCTGCCCACAATAGAATCAAAGTCAGGGTCAGGAGTGTTCATTTTGATAAACGTACAAAGTCAGTTAGTCTCAGCCTTTTCCTTTAACCAGTCCAGGATCAATGAACTTTTCACTGTGGGAAAAGCAGCACCACAAAGCGTGACAGTTTTTGCTTTTGTTTTAAAATTTTTACTCAGATATCCTGGCTTCTGCCACAACCCTTGGATTTTTTTAAAAATTCCTTTTGAGAAACAAGAGTGTTTCAGTAGTTGTTGAATTTGGAACTTGGCTTGTTATATTTTCTTTTCCTTCTTTATTGTACTTATAACTACTGTATTCATCTTACTTATGCACTTACGATGTCTCTCCCTCTGCTTCATAAATTCCAGAAAGGAGGCTTGCTCTGTCTTATTCAATGCTTATTTAGCACAGAGGTGTTAAAACACAATGAATGAATGAATGAATGAATGAATGAATGAATGATCAGACAAATGAACAAACAAATGAATGGCAGCTTTGCAGGTCCTAAGCTACGCAAGGATGGCAAACACTCTTTCCTCACTCAGTGATCCCAGATTTGGCCCAGGAAGCTTTTTGAACCCAACAGTCGGCATCAGTCATTGGGAAATGGCAAATGATTAAAACCTATCAGCTGGGTGCTGGTGGCTCATGCCTGTAATCCTAGCTACTTAGGAGGAAAGAGCTCAAATAGTCTGCAAGACCCTATCTCGGGAAAAAAAAAAATCACACAAAAAAAAGGGCTGGTAGAGTGGCTCAAGGTGTAGGGCCTGAGTTCAAGCCACAGTACCACAACAAATAAGTAAAATAAAACCTATCTCATAATCTTGGACTACATGAATGCCTTTGCAGTCTCTAATCCTAATATTCTAATTCTGTGCACCAGAAGGTAAAACAGCTAAGACATTTAAAAGGAAGGTTAAACCAAAAGATTTAGGGAGTATGCTTTGTTTAAGGAGTATAAGAATCTACCTGTGACAGCCAAACTTTTCTTTAAATGATCATAAAATCAACTGTTAACAAAGAAAATCATTTCCCCATACAAATACTATACTTAGGGAGATACATCATTGATCAATGACTAGGTCTCCTAAGAACTGCTAAAAACAACTATGGAATTGGATACAACAAAACCCTTTGTTAAATGAAACAATCATTGGCTAAGTTCAGTACAATGGGTTTTGCCTATATTATAAACTGGTTACACAAGGGACCTCGACATGCAAATCTGTATGACAAACCGAATCTAAAATTTAAAAAGCAAACATCTCACTAGGATAAACATTTAACTAATGGTTTGTACAGGCTCTTAGCTGGTGTTATATGCTGAACTGTATCCCACCAAAATTCTGGGTTAAAGCCTGTAACTCTTAGTGCTTTAGAACCTTGATTGTGACTGGACATAGGGCTATGAAAGAAGTGATGTTAAAATGAGGCCATTAAGGTGGGTCCTATTCCAATCTGACTGGTGTCCTAATAAAAAAGGAAATTTGGAGACATATAAGAGACACCAGATGTGTCTGTACAAAGGACCTTGAGAAGACAGCAAGGCCAATTGCAAGCCAAGGGGAACGAAATCAGGGAAGAAACCAACCCTGCAACAAACACCTTGATTTCAGGCTTTTTTCTCTAGAAGTGTGAGAAAACACATTTCTGTTGCTTCAGCCATCCAGCCAGCAGTATTTTGTTATGCCAGCCTCTCACAGTCGTGTTCAACTTACTTCAATAGACCCAACAAATGTTCAGTCTGGCAAGCTCCTACCCACTCCTTCCATGTCTGCCAGCCCTCAACTGGGGTTTTGGAACATCAAAACCACCTTTTAGAAAAGAGGCCAAGCTTTTCTGTTCCTTGGCATTTTAAAAGAGGTGTATGGGAGGGAGGGGGCAGATTTTCAATGTGGAAAACAAAGGAAAAATTTTATGTGAAAAAATTTAAACATGCCAGAAATAAAAACTGACCAATTAACTTCCACATATCCCTTTTCTACCCACCAAGCACTAAAATTTTACCTTAAGTGCATCTGTCTCCTCTCTGTGCCCTCCTCCTTTCCCCTTTGCTGTGGGACCTTTTTTTTATTAGTATTTTATTGACTGCAAAATGACACTATGGAATTAGTATACATTGGTATGCCATTATAAGAATTCATATTGATTAATACAAAGGTAAAGAAATTGAACTCTGAGACAAAATACTTATACTTTTTGGAATCTCACACTCATTTCATGGCATGTGTTTCAATAATCTAGAGAACAATTTTATTCCATGGAAGGTACAGAAGTTGCAAGACAAATATTGTTCTAACTTGTTTACCTATGTTGTCATAACTTTCAAATTCAATTATACTTTTCCATTGAGATAGAATTCATATATGTAAAATTCATCCTTTTAAATTGTACAATTCAGTAGTATTTAGTATACTCAGTTATTCAAGAACCACCATTTAATTTCAGGTGCCAGTGGCTCACTCCTGCAATCCTAGCTACTTGGGAGGTGAAGACTGGGAAGATTATGGTTCAAGGCCAGCCCAGGCAAAAAGATCACCAGGCACCATGTCACCCATTAAAAGCTGGGCATGGTGGCTCACGCTGGTCATCCCAGCTATGTGGGATGAAGCATAAATAGGATTGTGGTCCAGGCCAGCCTGGGCATAGATGTGAGACACTATTCAAAAAACATCTAAAGTAAAAAGGGACGGCGCCTGGTTCAAGTGGTAGAGTGCCGCTTAGCAAGCACAAGGCCCTGTGTTCAAACCCCTGTACCACCAAAACAACAAAACCAACAATGGCAACAAAAAAAACCCCAATATCCATTAGCATTCATCCTCCCTCTCTCTCTCGTTCCCTGGAGATTACTAATCTACTTTCTGGCTCTAAAAATTTGACTACTCCAGACATTTCACCTAAACAGAATTGTACATGTGGTTTTGTGTATCTCACTTTTATAATTTAGTCTCATATTTTCAAGGTTTATCTTTGTTGTAGCATGTATCAATACCTCATGACTTTTTATAGCTGAATACTATTCCATTATATGGATATACCACATTTTATTTACCCACTCATTAGTGGAGACATCATGGGTTATTTCTTTTTCACTATTCTGGACGCTTCCAGAAACACTGATGGACAAATTTTTGTATAGACATGATTTCATTTCTTGGGGATAAACTTAAGAGTACAATTACTGGGTTGACAGGGTTTAACTTGAGGACTGTCAAACAGTTTATGCTCTATTTTATACCAGTAACATATGAAGGCTCCAGTTTCTCCAGATACTTTGACTACAGCTCTATTGGTACAGCCATCACCACCACCCATCTCCAAAATTTTTTGCATCTTCCCATATTGAAACTCTATACCCACTAAAACCTAACTACCCACTACCCCTTCCCCAGCCTCTGATAACTAACCACCTTTCTATTTTGTCTCTATGAATTTGATTACACTTGGCACCTCATATAAGTGGGATCATACAGTGCTTATCCTTTTCCGACTAGCTTATTTCACTTAGCATAATGCTCTCAAGGCTTGTCTATTTGTATAGCGTGTTTCAGAATTTCCTTTATTGTGAAGGCCATATAATATTCCATCGTATGTATATACTACACACTTATTGATGGACACTAGGGTTACTTCCACCCTTGCTATAGTAAATACAGATGCTCCTTGGCTTATAAGGTATGTCCTGGTAAAATCTTTGTAACTTCAAGTACCATAATTGGAAAAATATACTTAATATACTTAACCTACCCAGTATCAGTTTTAACAATACAGTAGCAAATAGAATAGGTTGACAATCAGCTGACTTTAAAAATAAAAAAATTATTTTGGATTATCCTTTCAGTGGGCCCAGTATAATCACAAGGATTCTTCAAACACAGAAAAAGTACAAAGGGTGTTAGGCATGTAGGAGACTCAACTAGCAGTCTGGAGCCCAGCAATAAGGACGACTTCTAACATCTGGAAAAGGGAAAGAAACTGCTTCCCCCAGAACACCCAGGAAAGAAGGCAGCCTTGCCCACACCTTGCTTTAGTTCCTCGAGGCCCACTGTGGACTTCTGACCTATAAAAGAGTAAGGCAGATTTGTGTTAAGTCAACAAATTTATGGTGATTTGTAACAGCATAACTGAAAACTGACAAATATCAAAAAACTTGAAAAACACATTCCAAAAATTGCAACAAGTTTGTACATAAATAGAAAAAAAAATTGTGTAAATCCAGTAGCAAAAAAGCAGATATATACAGCAATTCATATAATGGAACGTTAGCCACTAAAGCAAATCTTTCCAAAAAGAATGTATCCACATGTAAAAAAATATTCCTACTACTGTATGAACAGAACAAGATTTAAAATTAGATATATTATCCATTCACGGCTATAAACCTAGAGAGAAAGACACTCAAGTAGTAAGTGTTCTTAATTCTACATAGTGGAATTCTAAGATTAGCTTCTTTGTTCGTTTCCAATTTTTCTTAAGATCAAAAATAACTAAAAAGGGAAAATAAAGCTGGAAAAAAGAATTCTCAGTTCAAGATATAGAGAGTACTAATGATTAAACAACATACACAATGCCGGGTGCAATGGCTCATGCCTTTAATTCTAGCTACGCATGAAGCAGAGACCAGGAGGATCAAGTGTTCAAAGCCAGTCTGAGTGAACAGTTCAAAAACAACCAACAAAAAGTAGGGGTGGAGGTGTGGCTCAAAGGGTAGAGTGCCTGCCTAGAAAGCGTGAGGCCCTGAGTTCAAATCCCAATACCACAATTAACTCAAGAAATATTCTCATTTTTAAAAAGTACATGTAGATTTTAAAAAAGAATCTATACCAAAAATGTTAACTGGTGTTAACTCTGGGTAGAATGCTAACATTTTGTTTTCTTTGTGCTTTACTATATGTGCTTTCCTAAATGTTCTACAATGGATATTATGGTACATTTGGAATTACTGTCTGAAATTGCTAAATCAGAAACAGCTATATAAGCATCTTATTTAGACAAGGAATACTCACCAGAAATGAAAAGTGGTTACAAGTGACTCCTGAGAAACTGCAATAAGAGGGCAGGTAGTGCTCGGGAGGCTGAGGCAGGCAGACTCCCAAGTTCAAGGCCAGTCTGGGCTATTTAGCAAGACATTGTCTCAAAAAACAAACCAAAAACAAAAAAAGAAAAGGGAAAGTGAGGGCAAGAGATGACTGCCTTCTGTTCTAAAACTTTTCATACAATTTATTCTTGAAAGCAGATTAAGAGTACGGTAAATTTTCAACAATTGATAAAAGTATTTTATTTCTTCTAAGAATAGGAGTGTAGGCATCTGCCTGAGAAACCTACTAGCTGTCATTACTTGTTCAGATACATTCATTACATCATGTACACTCTCACTGCATAATCCAACGAGATTTACAGAAATTATTTTCTAACTACACTGAAAGTATATTTAAATTTAAATTTAAATAAAAGTACCAACAAAAGCAAATTTATTTACACTAATTACAAATGGTACAGCTGAGACGTTCTTCTGAGACTTGCCTTTAAACGAGAAGTTTTACTCTGAAATGTGATTCACATTTCGTAATCTGCCACCTTTTTAAAAAAAAAAAAACTTTAAAAAATAATTCCCAGAAGCCTGCTGATGACAAGTACACAGGTCAGTTCCTTCACATCTATTTCCAGAACTACTATGCACAAATCCAGCACAGCTGGGACAGGGCAGCATGGGGCAGCACTGAACTATTGAACAGTACATTTTAACTAATCCCCAAACATTTGCCTCGCAGATTAAGAGCTAAAACGATTTTTTCTGGCTGTAAAAGAAAATCCACTTTGATTTTTAATGGGCTGCACAATTCCACCATGGCCAGTATTTATGTGGCTGCTCCTCAGAAGAGAGCAGCTTATATTTCCCCACTACTGTTTTAACAAAATTCTATGGTATTCAGTGCTGGGTGCTGCCTCACAGGTGCTTCTAGTCAGAGTCACTGCTGCTGCTTGAGGAGTCTGTTGACATAACCTCCACATCATCTTCATTTTCTTTATTGTGCCCAGGAGGTTCCAGCAAGAAGTCATTGCTGTGATTTGGTGGTAACATGTTCACTGACATGTCATTTGACTGCCATGGATACTGCGGAGCAAGGACATCTGCGGAAAAGAAACCAGCACACATCAGAACCATCCTATTGTGGTTAACCCACTTCTCAATTACTATTCCTTTATACAATTTGAGGGTGTGTGTGTGTGTGTGTGTGTGTGTGTGTTTTGTGTGGTGGGGGTGGTGAGTGCGCATGCTAAGCACATGCTCTATCATGTAGAGCTATATCCCAAGTCACTGAAGTAAGTAAAGCTAAAAAAACAAAAACAAAAACAAATACACATTATGCTAAATTAAGGAAGGTCAAAATAAGAAGATCAAGCATGATGTGTTAGCAAGTAGGAACCTGTTATTTAAAAAAAAATACTACTCTGTAAGAAACTATTCAAATATTTACTTTTTCTTTGGTAAAACATTTATAATTACAAAATCAAACATTTCCTGTGTTCATGAATATATATACATGTAATATATAATTGTCAGGTCATATAATTTATTCTATATATTTGAAATGGGTAATAATATCCACTACTTTAAGTATTATGATAGATTTAAATAACTTCTTAGAAGACAGAGAAGCTGCTATTGAAATAACTGATCGGAGAAGTTGAGTGGCAATGGATGTTAAGAAATACCTTACAAAAAAGTGCCTAAGTCACAAGAAGAAAAGAAAAAGAGCAAAGAAGATGTAGTTTATTATGAAGAGAAAGAAGGAAGATTTAAAAAGAGTCAAAAGACAGTTATATTAATGAGAGGAGTGTGCTTCAATTATTCTTTCTGAACCCTAAAACCATTTCTCCTGGGCTGGCTGTTACAACATCAAGCTTTGAGTAGAGGGCACGGGTGGGACTCTGCAGAACAGGCTTCATGTCTGTACTAAGGGCGGTTTTCCCTTTAGTCCTGCTGGGTTTTGGTTGGTGTGCAGGTCAAGTGACACTCAGCCCTCAGGAACTTTCATGGGCATTGCAAAGGTGGCTTCCTAGTAGGTTTTACCACAATTCCAAAGGGTGGTTTCCCAGTAAGTCTGCCAGAACCCCAGTGTGTAATTTCCTGCTTGTCAATGCTAGCTTCTGAAACTCCATCTAACTTCTCTGTCTTGGAGGCCACAGTTACACCATACCTCCAATGATGGTGCCATGACATAATGCCAGCTTTGGGATGGGGTTGGGGAGGACCTTTCCATGGACCCTGTGCCTTGGTCCCAGATAAAATATGTTGCTATTCCTGTACTTAAAAAAAAAAAAAAGTTCTCTTTACCCCTTAGCAGTACATTGTTACTGGTTAATAATTCTTTCAATTTTCCTGTTCACAGTCTCCGATTGGACTGTGACTGGCATACAATCCAGTACAATCGCAATGAGAAAGATGGGGAATATCAAAGGAAAATAATATGTGCACAGCTAGTTCTCAAGTCTGTACTTAGGAAGCTAATGGAAATAACATGCTGAAGAGACTGCTCAGAACGGGAATGTTTTCCCCTTTTAAAAATGTCGCTTTCTACTTTACACATGTTCTGCCTCATGGAAGTCACAAAATTTGTATTTATTTTGCATAGCATGCCTCACAAACAAATAATAAAAAAGGAAAGGTCCAAAGCTGAGGAAAATGAGAACGTTAACAGATAAGGGAGAGAAAAGCAGGTTGGCCTAATTTCACAACCTCCATCTAGAAAAGTAAACAGCAGAGAGCAGGGTAAACTGCCAGACAACCCAGCTATTAAAATGGTTGGACAATGGAGTTGGGTTTGGACTCTCGGATGTCTGCAGCCAGCTAGCAGCTTGAAAATATTCATTGGGGTAACATTACCTGGCAGCCTGCCTGCTGCGAGTGCATCCCCGGGTAGATGTCCATTCACGCCATTAGTGGAAGGGTTGTTCATCTGACCCAACAACCCACTTCTCATCTCTAAGTCAGTTGGGTATGGTCTTCGTGGGTCTCCTAAACAACAAAGACTGCTTTTAACTCAACCATGTTTAAGAAAAAATAAAAAAGGATCAGTAAGTTCTTTGAAGTACTAATTTGCCATGGTTCACATATAAAAACTCAACGTACATTTTTAGTTTGAGGGTTTTGTTTTTGTTTTTGATCACACTAGGGTTTGAACTCAACTTTGCATCTGCTAGGCAGGTGCTCTACCATTTGAGCCATGTCTCCAGTCCTTTTTCGTCTGGTTATTCTGGAGATAGAGTCTTGCCCAGGATGGCATGGACTACAATCCTATTTTACACTTCCTGCCATAGGTGAGATGACAGGTGCACACCACCCGCCTTTTTCTGTTGAGATGGGGCCTCATGAATTTTTTTGCCCCACTGGCCTCAAATTGCTCCCAAACAGCTAGGATTACAAATGTGAGCCACTGGAGGCCAGCGGCTTTATTTTTCAGATCAGATAGGGTCTCCCTCTCCTTGCCCAGGGCAGGCCTCAGACTGTGATTCTCCTATCTACACCTCCTGCATAGCTGGGATTACAGTGTTGTCTACCATGCCTGGTTTATTTGTTGAGATGAGGTCTTGCTAATTTTTTGCCTGGGGTGGCCTCAAACCTTGATCCTCCTGATCTCCTACTCTTGAACAGCTGCAACTACAGTTGTGTTTTACCACTCTGCCCCAATTTTTTTTGACACAGGAGTCTCCCTAGGATCCTTCTGCCTCAGTCTTTCAAATAGCTGGGATTACAGGAATGAGCCATTATGCACAGCTGAAGCTGCATTTTAGATTTTGGAACATGAAGGTCATCCTACAAGTGTTAAGAGCATTGTATACTGTTTCTCAAAATGCATGCATTTTTATTTCTCTGAATCTTCCCAAAAATATACCATTATCTATAGGAAAAAAGCGAGAAAAGATAGTTGTTGTAGCAAACATTCCAAATGATAATGCCCTCAATTCTTCTAATTCAATTTCATTTTCTATTAAGAGAAATAATGATACATATTCTACAGGAGACCAGATAAGACCACCTATCAGAAAGGACTAGAATGCTTACTGGAAGGACTGTCTAAAGTAAACCCTTTTTCTAGTCAGCCTCTTTAATCTTGTCACCCCTATAGCTTTTGAGTGGAATATCAGCAGCAGGTATTGTCATTTCTATTATGAAAGAAGACTAAATAGTAGTCTGGGTTGATGAAAACAATGCCAGTTTTGGACAACTTTTTGGTGATGATTCTCACCAATTCCACATGCCTTGCCCAAGAATGTAGCTCCCCTTAGTGCTTTCAGCACAGTGAAACTGTACCTTTATGAGTGACTCAAGTTGAGACAACCATCTCTCATTCTTGGGTCTGCATCTTTTATATTTTATCCACTGTCAATACAGTTACAGTCTATTACTCTTTACTATTACTAATTACTCAGCTCTTTCCACACCTGTGTGTTTGCTGTTGGATGCTCATCACTTTGCCTAAATTTAGTACCTAGAGAGTGTTGGGACTGTCTGTTTCTCAGGCTGGATCCTTTGTGGAAATCCTAATGACTCTGGCCAGCTGTTTTTTTTATTTTTTCCCCTGCCAGACAACTTTTTATTACATCAAAAACGCAACACTCAGCACTCAATCTTATTAAATATGTTCTGAGCAACTCTCAATTTTCTGAAATTAAAAATGCATCACCACATTTGTAAGGTTTTTAGAGAACAAAATATTAAATACAAACTTCCATATGCAAAATAGATTATTGTACAGCTGGCAACTCAGAGCCAAGTACTAAATCTTCTTCTAAATTTCAGTGGAGGTGGAGTAGGAGGATGTTAATGAGTACAAAACTTAATTTTGGTTTAATATATAGAAAAAGAAACATTCTGAGGAAAAATAGTAAGTTAAATAGTGTTTTTGTTGTTTGTTTTTGTGGCAGGACTGGGGCTTGAACTCAAGGCCATGAGCTTGCTAGGCAGGTGCTCTACCACTTGAGCCACTCCATCAGCCCTTGAATAGTGTTTTTTGAAATAAACAGCTCAGGCTGTTAATGCTCAACCAGACCTGGAACAAAAATGGAAACTGAGGGTTACAGTTACTTCAATTCAGTTTCAAGAGTAAGCCAAGTCACCTCAATTCCAGAAAAGGAAATCTCTATAAAATGACCATGAGGTTCTTCTGTAGGTACATGGCCATGTTTCACAATACAGTAGTGTCAGACTCCCTCTGAAAGGCAACCAGGCCCTTCCCACAGCATTTTCACTTCTCCTGTCATTTTCAAGCCTCCAAAAAGAAAAAAAGGTCCCTAACTTCAAGATGGTAGCTACTGCTCCAGCATTAAGAGAACTTAATGAAACTTTCTTGCCCTGCGATGTCCTATCTTCAGCAAGAAATGGCAGTTTGATTAATGTTCCTTTCAGAAAGGAACCTGTTCAACAAATAATTTAGAGTTAATTGTGAAAGAGCAGTGGGAAATGGTCACCACCCAATGTTTGCAAATGAATACACGTAAACAAACACACAGAAGTTAACAATTCATAGATTAAATCCTGCATTTCCCATATTTACAGAGAAGTAACTCTTTAAAACAGAAATATGTGAATTCACATTTGTTTTGTATGGGCTTAATAGCCTTATAGACAGTGCTGCAAGCAGCCCTCGCACCCCAAGTCTGAATTACTGTACAGAGGCACCTTTATGCACTTTCGACAGCTCAGTACCTATAAGAGAGGAGAAAGGCCCACAATGCATACGGTTTATGGAAATGTCCACAAAAGAACCACCAGCAGCCAGAAAGACCATGTGGGGCAATGTCACAGCAACTGCTGATGAAAGATTTCCCACACTATCTTATTCTAGAAGAGCAGCATCTGGTGCTGAGTAAATGAGGTAGACTTGTCCCTAGGAATGCAATCTGCGTATGTATCAGTAAACATTCCACGATCACTCCTATTCATCTGTTGAGGATTTTCATGTGGCTTCAGGCTATAGTAGGTCTGCTCTAGAAGATTCAGATCAGTATTTCTTTTGGTCTTACTTTTATCTATAAATACTGAAGGAGAATTTCATAAATGCTGTGGCCCTTTTGTCCCATAGAATTCAGATTTTTTTTTTCTTTATGGTTGTGCTGGGTAGGGGTATACTGTGGCAATTACAGATTCTTACAATGTATCAACTGTATCATACTTGAATTCACCTCCACGCTTTCTCTAAATGTCCATCACCACAAGGCTGTAACGCACCATCTGACAAATATACACCAGAATAAATTCTTGTTCAAAGAGATTTACCCTTTTGGTCCATCTTTTTAGTGCTTGGTAACCCCCAGCCTTAAATTAGGAGAATGAAGTACTGAATGCACGAAGTGCTAAATAGCATTGCTTTTTCTTTCTTTCCAGTAGAAGATTTCATATAAAAATTAATTACCTCATCATTGAGCCAGTGCTAGTTCTTTAAGGTCTGGATATCTCGAGTAATTCATAATTTGAAAGCCTACTTAGGATCTCATCCCGTTGGCTATGGCCTAGGGTATTACTGATTTCCTTTACCATGTCTTCTATAAATTCGAGCAAGAATTTTCAAAGGAAAATTCTTTTCCTTTGCCTCAAGTATTGACATTTTTCCTCCCGAGTAAGACATGATTTCCCCTGCCAGGGTGGAGTTGGGGCAGTACTTCTGATAGGTCAGGTTCCAGCTGGTATTCCCTTTTACTTTCACTTTCAGTTCTGATTCCAGCCATTTTTTTCTATATCACAAATTTCCCCCTTAGAACATCTCTTTTCACTTCTCATTGGACCAAGAGGTCCCCTTGTTTCAACAACTCTATACTGTTTAGGAGCTGTTCTGACTCTGATTCTACTCTTCCACCTAGCCTTGGTCTTTAATGTGTCCACCTGGCTTCTTTGAGAACTCTGAAGTTAGAGGAGGGACAGCGTTTTCATAACCTCCTTCTTTAAGTCACTTCAATAGCCTTCAGTACTTCTCTCTGGCCTCTTCTTGAATAACCTTCTCTATAGCACAAGGGGGATACCTCAGACCCTGCCACTCTCTTCAGAAATCACCTCTGTTATACTTCCTGACGATTCCATGAAAAGGAACTCTCTGGAATAACTTTGCCAAGGCAACAGCTCCCTGGTCTTCTATTATAGCATTCTGATTTCAAAGTGAAACCTCTGCTCCTTGGATAATCTTATTCCACTATGAGATTTATTACCCAGTTTGAGCATGTTGTTCCAGGATCCAGAACCTGTCAGTTCACAAGATGAAGAGTTTGAAAATACTCCCCTGAGGGTAGAACATTTGTGTTCTACTATGAGCAGAAGTTACCATGGACTTGGTGGTCAGCTGGAATAGGAATCCAAATAAACTGACAGCACTGTAGTTTTTTATTTGGTGAATAAAGCAAGCTAACCTAGATGTTTTAGCTGGTATTTCAGTCCACTATAGAAAACAGCACTGTTTGGAGAGCCACCTCTTTAGAAGGGCCTTGACAAGGAAGCATCAGTAGGTCACACAAAAGGACAATGGTGGTGCCATTAATCCTAACCAGCCTGCTGTATATACCAGGACTGAGCAGCAGTGGTGGCCAACAAACTCTGAACACAAACCCCACAGCTACAGCTGCCACTGCTACTTTTGACACCTTGGCCACCCTAGCCTGGGTTTCACAACATATAAATCTACTGTTTTGGAAGCATCACATACAAACCTATACTTTTCAAAATTAGTAACTTATTATTTCAAAAATAGAAAGAAACATAGTGCCCAGTGCCAATGGCTTTGTAGAAAATCAAATTGAACACGCATCTATCTATCTATCTGTGACATTCAACACATGAAAATATCTTTATTAACAGATGGTTTTAATATAGAATAAATACATTCTATATTTAAATCTATTCTTTACACTGATAGCTAAGATTTTTCAAAATCATACATATCTAGTATAACAGAGAAACATTTTTACCTGGAACCCAAGTCAGTGGGGCACACACAGCATTGCTTGCACTAATCCTATGTGCGTATTTAATTATTTCTTCAGAAGAGATAGCACCTAAGAGAGTTAAAGAAACAGTTAATAGTTTAATAAACATGTAAGTTTAGAAGTGCATACATCACAGTTATACACCACACTTATTTTTAAATTATCTGAAAATAGGATAATCTCAGCCACCTACCTTCCATGACCTCACATGATATATACTGTAAACGTAGGTGATAAATATTTCCAAATTAAACAAGACACTCATTCAGCAAAATCAGCTCAATTAAAGAAACAAATGAGAGACTAGCTGGATAATGCTCAATAGTCTCAATAACTACCATCAAATACCATTGCTCTTCTGAAAAGCAACAAAGAATACAAATACAGTAGAGCAAACAGTGCTTTCATTTTCCAATGACAAGCAACCTATGAAGTCAACGGTTCACATTGCTCTATGTGATTAACAAGGCTTAAATAGACCCGAGTAGAAAGATGTACAGTAAGTCCACCTTATGCATGGATTTTTTTATACATGGTTTTGATCAAGAGCAGTACAAGAAAAAATGATAAAGAAATTCCAAAAAACAAAAAATTAAATTCCTGTGTGCAGCTCAGCTGATGCAAAGAAGCTCTCAGTAAGTCCCGTGTTATCGTTAGTTGTGTTTAAACCATTGTGTGATCTACTGAGTGCTTTCCTGCTCTGAATTTTGTGAAAATTTGCCTCTCAAAAGCAGGAGAAAAATTAATGTGCTTAATTTAGGATAAAGTGAAAATATTAGGTTTGTGGAAAGGCAGCATGTCTTCAACGGAAGTTGGGTAGGATTATCGGAAAAATGAATCAGGCACATGCAACTCTGCATCCTGTGCATATGTGGCTTTTTCCTCAAAGGTGGTCACCTAGGAACTATATATCCATGGATACCAAGGGTATACTGTATGCAATGTATTCATTATCAATAGAGTTGCAGATAGAAAGGGTAGGTGAAAAAGCTGCTGAATATGTAGAGCATAACTTGACTTTTGTTTTAAATACATGTACACATTTGTATTTTTATAATACACTTACTCACAGAAAAAATCTGGAGAGACACACACCAAACATTAATAGTAATTATCTCCAAGAAGTGAAAACTCACTTTTCATTCATTCAGTGTCACAAAGTACATGTGTATGTGTGCAAAATTTTTGAGGACTAAAAACAAAACAAAATCATGGTCTAGATTTCAGGTAGCCAGGCTCAGTCGCCTCTTCTGGAGATTTGTTTCCTACCACAAGAAGGTCAATCCACCATCTCTGTTTTTTCATATGTACCAATCAAAAAGTAGATTCCCAAAAAGACAATAAATTTAGGATGATTAAATGTAAATCAAGTTTATAAATCATTAAAGGCAAGCAACCAAACTTTTAATTACAATTCTCTTTTTAGTGTGTGAACTAAAAGATCCAATAAGAGCCATGTCATAAAGCCTTTTAGGCAGGCATCTACCACTTGAGCCATTCCCCCTGCCCTGATGTCAGCCTTTTAGAGGAGGAGAGCAGGGCAGGAAGGAATGCTAGGCCTCCACACCATAAAGTCCTTGCATCCCACAGCTACTTCTAGCTCCCAGTTGAGTTGTTCAATGGATATTCTCTTTCATTCTGTGCCAGTCTTCAAGATCCAATTCAAATCCCACTGTTCTTTCCTATTTCCTACAGTTTTATCAACCATTGCCTTTATTGTACATTGAGTACATAGCCATAAATTACCTTCTGTTATTTTTTTCTTATAACCCAAGAAAGGATGTGAAACTTCTATCTCCCTAAGGATGCCTACCTATAACAAGGCTAAGACATAACAAAATAAAAATTTATTGGGGATCTTTTCAACAGCAGCTAATGATTACCAGTAATATTCTCATCAGGTTCCTGAAAGAAGATGAGTTTTTCAGGTCATCCAGTCTTCCCAAGGTACTAACCTTTTCTTGCTTTTTCTATTGACTTGAGTTTCTCTTTTGCTTGGTAAACAGCTGTTGCCTAATTTAAACAGCATTAAAAAAAGAAATGTGATTTATTCTTAACTCTATCAAGCATGGTGAGCGAAAGATTACTTATTCACAGGAACAATTTCAAAACTTGGAAATCTCTAGAATCTATCTGTAATATGTTGAAACACCATTTAGTACCATTAATACTACAGTTATAGTTAATGAAAGAAATAATTACATTCGTTTATTCAGTCTCCCATTCACAAATACTTGTTAAAAATAAAGTATAAATTGGAGGGTTTACATTTTCTTTTTCCCTTTCAGTCATTTATCATAAACATGCAGAAAAGAGCCAGACTATGTACTATGTATCACTCAAAAGCATCCTATTCTTGCATCTAGGTCAAGGATAAAATACCTAAGAAAAATGTTTTTCTGATTCTGAGCCCAATGCTGCCCCTATTGCCAGCATTTGGGATGCTGGGGAAGGAGGACCACAAGTTTAAGGCAGCTTGGGCTACACAGTGAAACTGTGGCTCAAAAAAACCAAAACAACCAAAATCAAGGCTGGTAGTCTGGGGGAAGGGAGGAAATTGCATTTTCTTTTTCTTTCTCTTCAGTGGTGGGAAATGAACTTAACCCAGGGCCTTGCACATGTTAGGCAAGCATTCTACCACTGAGCTATCTCTCCAGCAAATACATAAATAAATAGAAGTAAAAAGCTTTTCTAGAAACATGCTTGGATTTATCTTTTTATTCATTGGTATATCTCCTAATGCTTAATGATTGCTACCAGCAAAGCATGCGCCTTGCCCCCTAAACTCACTAATGGCAAAGTGAAACCAATTAACCTAGTCTATGTATACCCTCAGTGGTTAGGAGTATGAAGTCACAGAGACCTAGACTTAATTTGCATCTCTCTATTTTTTAACTTCATTAGGCAAGGTAGTTATTTAAAGTCTGGGTTTCTTCATTTTACTAATGGTTCTGATGTTATGTAAGTTGTTATGAAGACTGAGCTAATGTATGTAAAATGCAAAGCATTAGGGCCTGGTCCCTAGGCACTCAATCAAAATTACTTATTACTCTCTACTCAAAAAATCCACTCTTATGGTCTTTATGCTGTCTTTAATTCAATAATTACATTTTTGGAAATCTGATTTAAATATAACCCAAAATGCAGAAGAAAAAAATTTATCTGCAAGAATATTCATTAAAGCATTATTTATGACACAAACTTGGAAAACTAAACAAAGATATTACAATTATATGGAAAATGCTTTATGTTTTAATAAATAGTAATTTATTAAATTATAATTACACAAAGGTAATTATTGTAATTACTGCCTCCTAATTATAATAAAATAAAAAAGGTAAGTAAAAAAAAAAAAAAAAAAAAAACAGCTAAGATTAAAAGGAAACAGACCAAATTGTGAAAAGTGATATTGTATGAGTCATGGAACTTAAGCAATTATTCCTTCTTCTTTCTACTTTCTGAATTTCTTTGTATGCTTTTCATAAGAAAAAATAGATTTTAATATAAATGCATTTTTTAAAAAGCATTTACCTGGGGTTGTCCCTGAAGTAGGAGTGACGAAGTTACTTAGAACCTCTCAGGATCCTACTTATTTTAGTACACTTTGGCACATCTTTGAAGAAACTTATCAGGGATAAGGATGCCAGCAATTCTGATCCATATGAAAATCAAACTCAGCTACATTTGTAATACCTCTATATGAAAATTACATTACAAATAAATTGCCTCTTCAAAAGTCAAGAATGACAAAGTTGAAAAACTAGAGTTGGTCCTTGACACATGTAAATCACTCAGTTTAAGATGGAGGACCAAATAAATTATTGTAAATTAATGCATAAAATTAGTATATATTTTTACCAATTTCAAAATATTTTACAAGCTGAAATCTTAGACTATTAATACTTGAAACATTAGATCATGATAAAAGTAAAACTTCCCATTTCTGTAATTCAGTATTATGAAATCTTTTAAAAATTATGAACTCTTTAAATAATGAAAATGTAGTTCAGTAAGTAAGTGTACAGTAAGTAAGTGAAAAGGAGAACGGCAATAAATAGCCTTTCATTTATGTCACTTTCAGACTTGGAAGCCAAGTTTTCTGCCTTCTGAAATACTGATAACAGAATGATTTTTTAGAAACAGATTAAATAACATCTGTTTCACTGTAAGACCAACCATCAACTCACCAGTATTTGTTCTGCTTCCTTCAGTTGTTTCTGTAGCTGCTGAATATCACTGTCTCTCTTCTCTACTTCTTTTTCTAAAACTTGCATTTCATGATGAATTTTTCCCTGATTAAGGGCCAATTTCATTAGTTCTTGAAATTCCCCATCTCGGTGAATTAACAGCTCCAGGACCTGTCAGATAACAGTCGACTAAATCAGCCAATAGAAGACTATGTTGCAATGAAACAAAGAATATCCAAATTGGTTAGGCTATGAAATTTTAATACCTCCAAAATACTATTCCTAATTTTTGTTAAAAAAAAAAAGAGCCTACCTATCATTACTTTGAGAACCAGACTTAATATCAAGATTTTCTACTTTTTTCCTGTTCTTCTTTCATGCAAAACAAAACAAAACTAGCAATATGGCTGGGGACCAGTGGCTCACACCCGTAATCCTAGCTACGCAGGAGGCAGAAATCAGGAGGATCACAGTCCAAAGCCAGCCAGGCAAATAGTTCATAGGACTCTATCTCAAAATACCCAACACAAAACAGGGCTGACAGACCAGTTCAAATGGTAGAGCGCCTGCCTAGCAAGTATGAGGCCCTGAGTTAAAAAAAACCCTAGCTGTATGCCAAAATCAGCAAGTTTATTCACTTCCAGGTTGTCATGAGGGGTATCATGCATGTTAAGTATTCTCAGAAAGATAAAATTCTAGAAATACAATGTAATGGAAGTCCTCTCAAAATTTGGTAGTTGAGATGATTTTAGGTAACACCAAGAACTTTAAAAAAAACTTTTACAGTTATACATCTGTACTAACATATACTAGAAAAAATAGACCTGGAACACAAAATCTGTGATTTTACATATAGTATTGCTTACAATGAAAATGGTCTAAAAAAAAGTAATTTGAAAACAAATAAACAGGTAGATACTGGGGGGAGGAAAAGCCACAAAAGTTGAAACACAAAAAAGAGAAAGTCTGGGCTTCAATCTCTAGCCCTTCATTTGCTCAAATTATGCCATAGGAAAAGTTACTAGCCTCTCTGAGCTTATTTTCTCCTTAGGAAGAGATATACTAGTAATACCTATTATAGGTTGTCATAATACATGTTACAACATCATATAATGCATGCAAAGTACAATCAGGACAAGCTCAGCAAAGGTTAGTTATCATCATCATCGCCCATTATGAAATTAAGATGAAGTCAGCCTTAAAACACTTCCATTTTCTAAAAAAATCATAAAAGGCAAAACCCACAGGCATACTTCAAGTTCCTTATTTTTGGCTGTAATGGGGCTTGAACTCAGGGCACTTGCTAGATTGGTGCTCTATTACTTGAGTCATGCTCCCTTCATTTTTATAGGACATCTGATACGACAGAAAACTAAGCTACAACCTCTGTCCATGTGTAATGAGTATTCTAACTAACAACAGAAAGCTGTTTTTGAAAAGAAAAAAAAAAAAACCATAGAACTTGTTCAATAGACATATAATCTCCATATTTCTTCCCAAGCCATAGGAGAAGAAAGCCAAATTTTCCTTTCTATAAAAGGTACCCATAGGTCTGGGAGTGTGGCCCATGGTAGAGTACTTGCCCAGCATGTACAGGCCCTAAATTCCACTCCCAGCTCGGGAAAAGAAAAGACAGGTATATTTTAAAGTTCTTATCAAAGCAAATAAGTTCCAAGACAACTTTCAAGAAGTACACACAATTGCTGAGCATGGTGGTACATGCTGGAATTCTAGCACATAGGAATCTGAGGCAGGAGGATTGAGAGTTCAAGGTGAGCAAGACCTGTACTCAAAGAATCCAAAAAAGTATACACATAACACAATACACTGTAATTTGTATACTACTAGAGAGTAAAATTCTCTTTATTGTTCAGCAGGAAAAAAATTATTCAACTAAACAACTAAAAATCAGAAGACTTGAGTTCTAGTTCCACTTATCCATAAGCCTCTAGTCATTTGTTCACTGGAGCTTAATCTTAAAGGAGGCTAAACCGAAGGCCATTAGGATCCATTCTATCTCCAAGATTCTATATGAAATTCTAAATATTCAAATAAAACGAATAGTGGCTAGAAAATTTTCAAATGGGCACATCTCTATCTAAATATTTAACAATTTCAATGAAAATAACACAGCAATCTAAGGTACCAGGTACAAGGTATAATTTGCAGAATTACTACTCCATAACAAGAGTAAGAAGGTTAGTGTTGATGACATGGGCCTCAGTTACTGCCTTCTACACCATGTCCATGTGCCTGGCCTGTAGCAAGCATTTGGTAAATACCTAGGAAACAAAGTCAAGCCTCAAATTTCACTTCTTGCACATTTGAGATAAACTCTTACCTTATTAAGTACTCATGGGTATTTATTAATAGAGTATTTGAGACCAGGTGTTTTCCATTAACATATCTCTAGTCTTTATTTTTCTAAAAACAATACAAAAATCCTAATACTGCATCCCTAAGGCTGAAAGCTTGTTCCACCTTCTGGGCTTATCTGAATTCACCCTCTCTTCTTGAGAGAATTAATCCTTAGAGAAAATAGGCTTCCTAACACTTCTGCATTTGGCTCACGAAACCTCTCTGCCCTCAAAACATGCTGTGGGATAAAAGTAAGATTATGACGAGGCACATGATGAGGAAGTCTATTATATAACGTGTCATCTTCTTTCTTTAAAAAAGGTTTTAAGTAATACCTTCCTGTTCTCTCACAAAGTAAGAATAATTAGGAAACTTGCAGAAATGATCATTTTTTGAATTGCCTTTTAAATTAAAAAAGAAGTCACTTACCTGGTTTTCCTCTCCGGGCTGTAACAACTTTTGGTTTCTTGAAATTGCCAGCATTTCTATAAGTTCCCTAAAAGATAAACAAATCAAGAAATGAAATCCTTTGTGAAATAAATACAATAGGAACTTTCTTATCTGCTCCCTGCCCAACTGACTGTGGGGCTCAAGGTCCTTGTAGCACGCTGGACACTCATGGCTACTGCCCTGCAGTCCACTCTGCACTTCAGTTCCCACCAGCTACAGTGCGCTCTCACCAGAACTCAGCTGCATTTGGCACCAAACTTATTCACACAGTTTTACTTACTGTCACAATTACATAACTATCTATTAAACAACTACCAATGAAATATGACTGTGAACAGAAAGAATTCTCTCTGTAAAAGCCTAAGCTGAATGCTTTGAGACTTGATAAAGGTTTGCAAAAGACAATTGTAAAAAATCAGAGAAAGATCAGACAAACTCAGAAAAGGTCTCCCTTAAGATTGCTTGATGAGAGGATAAGTTTTCATCTCACATCAAAGAAACCCACCTAGAAAATGCAGACAATGCATCGTGAGTGAATTCTACAAGAAAATCTACTTTATCAGAGCTCTACAAGTCAAATCAGCCTATGTGCTGTTTTTGATTTCTTGGAAGACGGTTTGCCCAGTGGTTTGTACATGCTGATGGCTGCTTTCCCTCTGCAAAGGCAGAGTTGGGTAGCTATAGTACAGACCATATTGTTCCCAAAACCCAAAAATACTCACTGTCTGACCCTTACAGAAAAGTCTCCTGACCCCTGTCTCATATGAAAAGAATAGTGAATGACCATAATAAATTTGTTTTAAGGTTAAAAAAAAAAAAATTAAGGAATGCAAAAATGAATCATTCTTAAAGATTCTTCACTTTAACTGAATTTATTAGACAGACTTTCATCAGTTAAGAGAAATACTTATAATAAAATAGAATGCTGATGTAATAAATACACTAATTTTCCTATATGGAAATTCATATCAGGTTAGGAAAATCTGATCAAGAAATAGTATCAGGCAAAATGTATAGCTGGTGATAACTGCATGTTACCTTCAAACTTAGTGACAACCAGGACTTTTTGAAAATTACCCAAGAGCTGGATGCAGGCTCAGTGGTAGAGAACCTGCCTAGCATGCACAAGGCCCTGCACCACAAAAATTACACAAGAGGACAGCTACGCCAAATACTTCTTGCTGGCTGCCATGCTACTTTTACATTCATATTTCCACTTTTCTTCCTGCTAGCCTCATACCATTTTTCTGGATGATGCCAACTGTGCTGAACCCTATCTATTACTACTTTCCCATACTACTGTGTATGAATTATTGAATGAATGAAAAACTGGACATAAGAATGCAGTCTTCATTCCTTTGTTCGTTAAGTGTTTATTGAATACCTATTATGTACAAGGTACTTCTAGATACTTAGGTTATAAAAATGAACAATGGTACTTTAATCCTAATGCAGGAGACAAGAATAACAGAGAAGAAAAAAAAATCAGAGTGAAAAGGGTTGAGGAAAATAATAATAAAACATAGGTGTGTTACATTAGAGACTGCTGGCAAAATGGGTTAGCTACTTAAACTGAGGCCCCTAGAAGTCCATATCTTTGAAGACAAATTAAACAAGAGAAGCCAGTCATGAACTATGGGAGGAAAGAATGCTGGACAGAAAACATAGCAAGATCAGTGGCCCAAAGATGGGTTTGAGGCTGTATAGCTAAAGCAGAGTGAGCACCAAGGAGAGGGACACAAAGTAGGTAGGGAGGTAGCACTTGTAGTCACAGTAAAAGATTAGTGTTTCATTTTAAGTGCAGTAAGAAGTTACTTCACCATTTTAAACAAGGAAATGACATGATCAGATTTATATTTTTAAACAACCACTGAGCTACTTAGTGAACTGACTATAAGAGACCAGAATGGGAAGCAAGTTAGGTGCTTTTTGCAATATTCCATACAAAAGACAGCAATAGCTTTGATCAGGTCCTCGCCGCTGGAATTTAGTGATGGAAACAGGAGAAACATGGATAGATTTAGGATATATTTTAGAGGTAGAACTAGTAGAACTAGCTGATGGACTAAACTGATATTGCATGAAAACAGAATGTAACATGAACCTTTCTTCTAGATTCCATAGATGAGAAGTTGTGGTGATCAGAGTACATATGATGAGAGATGTGTTTTTCTTGTAAATTTGGGAATATACATTCACAGAAAGCCTTACGAGAACTGTCTTATGCATGGGAGTACAGTGAGGAAGAAGTCCTACCCTGCCACAAGAATGAAAGATGTATTTGTGGCATACCAAATTAGAATCCAGCCACATTGTCCCACAGAAATGTAATTTACAAAGGGTAATTAGAGCCTATATTACTGGTGGCCCTATACTTTAGGTGAACTATAGGTAAAGAGAATTAATAGACTGGTACGGAAACCTCAGGACTATCAACATGGTTTCTGTGGGACAGTGGTTCTCAATTACAAACAGGTTAAGAAAAACTTAAAAGCCTGCAATCCATGTTTCTATTTCTTTTAAATACCTCTAGAGACTACCTACTTCTGTTACATCTTACAAAGTAATAAATATACTGAAAGGCTATACAAATTTGATCCTAAATTTCAAACCCACTGTTTTTCTAAAGTCAAGAGAGTCAATATAAAAATATGTAAGGTACATTTGTGAGTTTTTCTTTTCATGTTTTCATAAAATGTAACTAGATAAAATTTCATTCAGGAGGATAATGAATAACTTCACAGGTCACAGGTCACAGAACTATGTCTGAGTAAGCACATACTAGGGCTTTTCTGAAAGCTCCTAAAGCAGCTTCATTCTTCGGAGACATTTCAGTGGCCACTGGTGGCAAACCATAAAGTGCCATGATTTCCACCTCCACTCCCGACCGTCTTCAGGATCACAGAAAAGGTTAATTTTCAATTACGCACTGTTTATCTTTAGGGACAAACAAATAAAATAACATAGTGGATAAATGATTTGAAAAGAAAAGAAAAACAGGGCTGGTGGCATAGCTCAAATAGTAGAGCACCCACCTAGCAAGTGCCAGGCTCTGAGTTCAAACCACATTACCAACTTAAAAAAAAAAAAAAGAAAAAGCCGCCAGGCGTTGGTAGCTCATGCCTGTAATCCTAGCAACTCAAGAGGGAGGATCACAGTTTGAAGCCAGTGCAGACAAATAGTTCATAAGACCCTATCTCCAAAATACTCAACACAAAAAGGGGCTGGTGGATGAAGAAGAATGAAATCTTATCATTCACAAGTAAATGGACAGAACTGGAGAACATCTTCCTAAGCGAGGTTAGCCAGGCTCAGAAGACCAAAAATCATATGTTTTCCCTCATATGTGGACTTTAGATCTAGGACAAAGGCAGTAATGTTGTTGGACTGGGGTCACTCGCTAAGGGGAGAGCACATATGGGAGGAATGGGGCTAGGTAGGAAACCCAAAACTTCAAAGTGTTCGATGTCCCCAGGCAGAGGAGCTCATACAGTAACCTTAAAGCAACAGAGGTCAATATGGGAAGGTGACCAGGAAATAATGAAGAGTCTGGTAGAGATGAATCAATTTGGGTTGTAATACACTTGTGCATGGAAGCAGTGCTAGGAATCTCTCTGTATAGCTATCTTTATCTCAACTAGCAAAACCGCTATGTCTTTCTTATTATTGCTTATGTCTTCTTTTCAACAAAATTGGAGAAAAGGGCAGAACAGGTTCTGCCTGGAAGTGAGGAGGTGGGGGCGGAGTGGAAAGGGGCAGGGGGTAGGGGGAAGAAATTACACAAACAATGTATGCACATATGAATACATGAATAAAGAAAAAACCCAAAAACCAAAAAGGGGCTGGTGGAATGGCTTAAGTAGTAGAGTGCCTGACCAGTAAGTGTGAAGCCCTGAGTTCAAACCCCAGTACCGCCCAAAAAAAAAAAAAAAAAAAAGTAAAGAAGAAGTCTATCGTCTATCACCAACTTGTCAATGATACAGTGAGAGAGACAATAAATGAATGAGAAATGAGAAATCGGTATCTATGGCACTTTTGGAGAAAGGACAACAGAACTACAGCATCTTTCACAGAAAGCAAAAGAGAACTCAGAGCATCAACAGATCACGTATAAGTGACTGAGGGAGTTTCAAAAACACTTGGGTTCTTGAGGAAAATTTAAATGATTCACTAAGTAACTTCCACAGGGAAATAACTCATCAGACAGGAAATGCTATACTCAGTAATGAAAGAAAAAAAATCAAATATAGAGAGTTGTAAACTGGTCACAACCAGGTGTAACATTTCAGTTTACTCTAAAATTTAACATAACTGATACTTAATTATGTTTTCTCATATGAAGAAAACATGACTATCAGTATATGCATTCCTACAGGAATATTTGTACATCAGGAAAACACACTTCAGCCCAGTAGCCAAGTAATCCAAAGGCAAGATCTCAAGCCTGAGTACCCAGTTGTACAAAGTCAAAAGAAATTCCCAAAGACCATTACCCTGAATGGGCAGGCTCAGAAAAATAGTTCCTAAACTTGTTGAGTATGAAATACATACCACGGCCATTCAGCAAAATAAAAAAAAAAATGCTACAACAAGTAAAGTTCAGAAAAGATATTAACTGAGCTCATGAGTAGAAAGGTGAGAAGTATGGCGCAGCAAATACACTAAGTAAAAAATTCAAAATTCTAAGATAAGAATTACTCAGAACAAGACAGCAGATACTTCCTAAATGGAGTGTCATTTCTTCATGAAGACAACATATCTGTAGAAAAATTAATCACTCGAACCTATACCATACAGTTGAGCAAAATAAACAATAAAGAACACTCTAACTTGACTAATTTCACACTAAATTGCACCATCAAGATTCCTTAACAAAGATGTGAAAGCCAACCATTACACCTAGACTTCAGGTGAGAATTCTTCCAAAGAGCTCAAGAGAATACTTCAAACAGAACATAATCCAGAATTCAAAGAACTAGAAAAATTGATTCAGAAGTATTTTCCAATTAATGACAAGCTGTTCTGAATCCAATAAAACACATATTTGTATCAGAAGTACATAGCTACCTCTTCCAGGTATTCTAGACACTGAAACAGGCCAACCAATGATTCTAAAAGCACTGGTTAGGTTGAGCCCACTGAGTTGTTTAAATGAAAGTCAGTCCTATTTAGAAAAGCAGTGTGGTAAGCAACATTTATGGGATTTTAATTTACATTTTAATAACTTACAAAAAATAAGACTTCAACATGAACTAAATGAGACTTCAATTAGTTGTCCCCAAAATAGTCATGCCACATACAACATACATTAATAATTTCATTGAAAACATCATACTAGGAATACTCTATCTTGCTAGACTCTTTTCACTAGTCAATTTGGCACTCATTAAAGAGGATTAGCAATGAGGAAAGTGACAAATTCTCCACCACAAACTACAAACCAGGCAAAGAAGGAAACATAAAAATTGCATGAATCTGTGCAAACATGTACAAAAGAGGCAATACATCACACAGTTGCCTTGTGCCTCAGTTTTTGTTCACTGTATTGACTATTAATTGCTGAGATTTCCCATGTCCAATTTGTCCACATGTTCTTTTTATCAATAGGCAATATTATGCGTATAGTTCAACACAATAGGAAAGATTCTAACACTGTCAAAGAATGTTGACTACTGCCAGGCAGCAGGTAGCTCCTTACTACTCAGGAGGCAGAGATCAGGAGGATCATCTGAAGTCAGCCACAGGGCAAATAATTCACTAGATCTTATCTCAAAACACCCCATCACAAAAAAAGGCTGGTGAGTGACTCAAGCAGTAAGAGCACCTGCCTAGCAAGCACAAGGCCCTGAGTTCAAACCCCGTGCCGCCCCCAAAAAACCAAAAGAATGTTGACTACAGAAAAGGTGACATATGAGCTGAGTTCTGAAGAATGAATTAATCATTCACCAAGTTGGAGGTGGAACAGGAGTAGGAATGGCACTGAAAATGACGTACAACTAGCTTTATTACAGAAGTAGACATGCCTAGCTTAAGGACAGCAAACTTTAAGGAAGTTGTGGGAACTTCATAGAATGTACTCATACAAACGTAGAGGTTACAGGGCAATCACTCAATGTGAGGCAATCAAAGGACACCGTAAGCAAAGGATTTGTATGAGGCTATTGCAGGCATTAACCTGGCAAGATGTTTTACATCAAACTTTTTGCATGAGGAGTATGCGCTAACACGATTAAATGTGTAATAAAATACCCAATCCGATAGCGATAGTGGTTATTATTAAAAAGTATCATGCTCTGCGTGAACTTCAGTGCCATACTTTTCTGCAGCACAGTAGGTTCGCTTACAGCAGCATCACTACAAACACCAAAGATGCACTACTGTGCCAGATGTCATGATCCAATCTCTCAGTTCCATTACAGTCTTAAGGGATCTCCATTGCATATGACCACTTTCTGTGCATCTGTATGACTGTACCGGCAGAGGCGAGCGGGTAAGGGAAGGGAAGGCAGAGGGATGTGGTAGCAATTGAGGATAACAGTATGGATTAAGAGGTGATGAAGAATGGCCTTGCTGCACACTAAGCTAAGGTATTTGAACATTACCTCATTGGACAACAGGAACCTACCATATATTTTCAGACGAAAACTCCTATCAGATGTCTTTTAAGACTATGGTCTTGGGCAATATATAACAATACTAACACCCAAGTTAATGTGAGACATGTACGAGGACTCCACCTTGAAAGACTATCACGAAAGGGACAATATGGAGAGCGACATCCAATCATTTCCTATTTCTGCCACACGTGCTGCACTCCAGCCATCCCAAACAACTTGCAATTGCACCAAGTCCGACGCGCTCACGCTCCCGGGCTTTGGCGTGCTGTGCAGTCTACCCAGCGCCTTCTGAGTGCGGACGAGGGGGCCATTCTTAAGGACCCTTACTTAAGGGCCACAGGGCTGACTGGACTGAGATTTCAGGGTCACTGTCACTACTGAAGTGTCCTCTAAAGGGATAAACACCGCCCAGAGCCCCGGAGGGCTCGGACCCCACGTCGCGACCGGGGCTCGAGGCTCCCCGCAGAGCCCCAGGGACCGAGGCAAAGGCAGGGCCAGCTGCTCGAGTCAGTGCTCGGCCCAGGACCGGCTCTACGGGCTCTCAGCCGGCAGTATTACCTAGACAGGACCTCCAGGTCCTCAAGCGCCGACAACAGCCGCTCTCGCGTGCTGTTGCCGCTCGCCGATCCCGAGACGCCTCCCAGTCGGTCCTTCTCCTTCTCCACACTCGAAGAAGCCGCCATACTCCCGGTGGTCAACAACGGCGCATGCGCAGTGAGCGGTGGTCGCCGGGGCAGGGGGAACGGGAAGCGGAAGGAAGGATCACTGAGACGCGGGAAGAGAGGTCCTGCCAGAGCGCCCTCTCCCTTCCTGGAGGCGCACTAAGGGCGCTGGCGCCACCTGCTGGGACAGGTAGGGATTCCAAGGTCCAAACCAGTAGAACAAGAGGTTCAGTGCGACCGGGTTCTCCTGGGTGATGGGTTTTCCAGCAGCTCTAGGATGCTTCTGACAAATGGGTTTTAAGCATCTGAAGGAATTGCATAAGTCAGTCTTTTCATGAGATCTTCACAATCCCCGCAGTACTAACCTCTCTTACAGGTGTATCCCCATAATTTTAATTTCAACCCTCTTGTTCAGCCTCTGATGGAGGCTATAGTAAGCATCTTAGGGCCAGAACCATAATCGCGTTGTCTATTTTTATTGTAGAAAATACACATAAAATGTACTGTGTTAACCACTGTAAGTGTAGGGTTCTGTGGCAATAAATAATTCACATTGTTAAACAACCATCCATCTCCAAAACTGTTTTCATCTTGTAAAACTGAAATTCTATGCTCAAGAAACATGGACTCCTCATTCGCTCTTTCTAGCCCCTAGCAACCACTATTCTACTTTTATTTCTATGAGTTTGACTACTCTAGGTACTGGGTTTGGGTCCGATCACATCATGGTTGTCTTTTTGTTTCTGACTTATTTCACTAAGCATAATGCCTTCATGATCATCTCCACTGAGACATGTGTCAGAATATCCTGCCTTTTAAAGGCTGAATAATATTCCATTGCATTTGCACACCATATTTTGTTTATTCATTCATCTAGCAATTGTTTCCATGGTTTATATAATTCAACTTTATACCCAGCCATCTTTCAACAAGACATTTTTGTTGGTTGCTTAGATGTTTAACTGAATGTATCAGCATCATATGTGAGTGGCTGTTAAAGAAAATAGTGTAAATAATTGATCCAGTACACATTCCAAATCAGTAATGGGTATCAATGTTGAAGATGTAGCTCAACCCACTTCTTGGGGAGAGCAATGTAGTAAGGAACTATCCCTATGACGAAAACCCAGAGTTACAGCTCTGTTGGGAGTGGGGCTTCTGTCTTGGGCCACATTGCTATTATATGAGATGGAGATGCCATCTACCATCACCCACTGGGAGTAGGGCAGTGAAACCTGTGTTCCCTTCATTTCAGGTCTCATCCTGTCATCTGTCCACTGGAGACTGACTTCTGGGTACCCAGAACAGACTGTTCCCTAATTAAGGACTCATGTTCAACACATTCTGTCATAGCACTCACTAACAGTGAAAAGTAATAGTACTTACACGTTTCCCACACACAAACCTACAGGGAAAGTCAATCATCTTAGAATGTTGGTTGGTGAACTTGAATCAGAACAGATGAAGACAGGTTAAAAAAAAAACAGTGATGCAATCATGACGTTGTGATCACCACAGCGTAGAGATATTTGTGTTAAAGAGATTGGAATATTTAATTCACAGGTCAGGGTGCCATCTCCCAGATGACCCATGGATACCTTTTGCTTCTAACCATCCCTGACTCTTACTAACTTCTTGTTAATGCAGTAAATTCTCAGGCAATGGAGTAAATGAGATTCAAGCTTCCTTAATTACAGTTGCATCCCTGGCATGCCTCCCAGCACCCTAATGAATTCTTTATGTTAAGTTTCCAGACAGCCAAACTCCTACAGTATGTGTTTGTTTTGTTTACTCACCTCTAATAGGGTCATCTTGTGCCACAATTCTAGTGTGGGGCAGGAGAAAATAATAGCGTATCTTCCACATAAATTTCTAGGGTTTCAACAAGTTAAAAACGACTGGTTGCAGGTGCTACTTTCATAGGTTAAGGATTGGTGTAGGAGCATACATGTATTGTGGAGTCTAAATGTCCTCAGATTTTTTGCAAATTCATATGCATATTGAACAATGTCTGTAGACTGATACGTAATAGCACATCCCACGGGTATACCTTCCTGGTGTGGTGAGCAAAATAAGGAATTTTTTGATAAAGTATTTCTGAATTCATGGTAATGTCAAGTGTTAAGTGTTCGCTTAATCTTTAGATTCATGGAGGGCCCTACTTTCTTGTGAAGTTTTATTTATTTAACATGCCAAGCACTGCATCAAGCACTTTAAAAATATTAGCTCATTTAATTTTCAGGACACTCCCATGAGGTGAGCACTGTCATTGTACATATGTTACAGATAATGAAATTGGGGACAGAGATTACAAGATGTGCAGGGTCCTGCAGTAAGTGACAGTGCTTCAATTTGCTCTGAGGCTGGCACTAGTGTTGGTGTGCGCTTCTCCACCGGTTATCCTGACAAAAGATTGGGAGTTTATGACCTGAAATACAAGCACTCTCAAGCACACCTTGAAATTTGGAGCAAAGAAAAAAGGTGGAGATAGGAGGTGGCAGCAGGAAGATCTGGAGTTTGAGTATAGCCTGACAAAGTTAAGTGGAGATCCTATTTGAAAAACAACCTAAAAGCAAAAGGACTAAAGGTTTATATCAAGTGTTACAGCATTTGCCTAACAAGCACAAGGCCCTAGTTCAATCTCCAGAGCTACCAATAAAAGAAAGAAAAGAAAAATGTTTCAGGAGATAGATATGTGTAACATGATTTAAACATTACATACTTTATTCATGTGTCAAAACATTACATTTTATCCCACTAATATGTATAATTTTATGTTTTTATAATGCAGTTAAAAGAAATTTAAATTAAATAAATAAATCTGGGTCAAATAAATAAAATCAAATTGTGTTCAAAAGCTTCTAACAAAAACAAAGAAATAAAAGTTATCTGCCACTGCCTCTCAGAGCCCCACATTCCTCTTCTTAGAGGGAGGCACTCTCAATATTTTTAACTGTTTCTTTTTTACCATTTTCTCCCATATTTTTAAAAATATGCAAATATGCTTTATCTTTATTTGGCTCATAAATATGTATATATATTTTTTAATTAATTAATTTTTTGTGGTACTGAGTAGGTACTCTATCACTTAAGTCACACTACCAGCCTAAATTTACTTCTTTCTAAATATGATGAGCAAGGATTTTATCTCTCATCCATGCCCTGTTCCTCCTCCTCTATCCTCTCAGTAGTTAGGACCCATTTTTTTGCCAAATTAATATTCAGTGCTTATATTACTACACACTATAATTACATATAGCTATGTAATTATTATTTGCTTTAGAGGTTTAGCAGAAAGAGCTCTCTTGCTATATATATGTATATATATGTATATAACTTATATATATATGCATATATACATATATATAATTTTTTGGCAGTACTGGGGTTTGGACTCAGAACCTTGTGCTTCCCAGGGAGGCACTTTACCACTTGAGCTGCACTCTAAGCCCTCTGTAGACATTTTAAAAATAAAAGAGAAGAGAATTGAAAACATCACAGTACATGGCACTGCTCTGTAGGAACTTTTCTCATTTATTTGTATATGTGTGTGTGAGAGAGAGAGAGCAAGAGAGAGAAATGGTCAATTTTTTTTTTTACTGTGAATAAAAAAGTGTGAAAGCTTTAGAAGTAGGACTTCTTAAAAAGTGATTATGTCTGGGAATGTAGCTCAGTGGCAGAGCACTTTCCTAGCATGCACAAAGCCCTGTGTTGATTCCCCAGCACCACACACATACTAAAAAGGAGTGATTAAGTTAAAATGAGGTTTCTGGGGGCTAGGGTCCTAATTCAATATGACTGGTGTCCTTATAAGAAGAGGAGTAGGCATTAGAGATGTGTGTGCACAGAGAAAAGACCCTGTGAGGACACAGGGAGAAGGTAGCCACCTGTAAAGCCAGAGGGACCTCAGAAAAACCAAACCTGCCAACATCCTGATCACAGACTTTGCGTGTGTGTGTGTGAGGACAGGTGTTGCCCATCTGTAGGAACATGAAGTCATTTAATCACTGCCTTGCATACAACTTTCTCCTTGGTGTCCCATCAAGGGGTCTTACTCCCCTGGTGAGACCACCCGCTGGGTTGAATGCAGCTTTGCTACCTCATACCTATACCAATGCAGCTGATTACACAAGCCACATGGTCTTTCTGTTCACTAAACCCCAGATATCTACGGGGGCCTTAATGCTACTGGACCGTTCCCTGTTCTAAGTCCTTTCCACTGTCCTCGACATAATCTCACATCATTGCCTCTCTCCAAATACCCAACATTTTCTTTCCCCTCCCCTCTCTCAACTTAGGATCTTGCTTCACTTGATGCACTGAGAGAAAAATCAGAAGAGAGGACTTCCACAAACTGTCGCCATCATCATGTTTGCCCACACACTCACCCCATTATACCCACAAGGTCTGCTGTCTGCTCTGCACATGACTGTCCACCTCCCCTCTGCCTCAGTGATGAGAGGTGGGACCTTTAGGATGTGGTAGGGAGCCCTCAGAAGTGGATCTTCTGAGGTTTTTGCAAGAGTGGGTTTGTCATGAAGTAGTGACTCCTTCTCTCCAGCAGGTGTACCCTCCACCCTTCTGTCAGCAAGAAGGACCTCACCAGACATAATCCCTTGATCTTGGACTTCCCAGCCTCAAGAACCATAAATCAAATAAATTTATATTTATTATAAATTATTCATCCGCTACAGCAGCAGAAGATGGACTAAGACACCCAAAGAGCGCCAGTCTCAGCCATGACCATGTTTGTGCAAAAATCAGCATTATACTCAGAAATTCTGCTGTTCACTGCACAGGTATGCATGTATGCACCTGAATGAAGAGAAAAAAGTAGGCACTGATAAATATTGAACTTTTTGTTGACTGTGATGCTGAAGTCACCAGAGACAGAGCACAAAAGGAAACAGAGATGCCAAATACAAAGTATAACTATCTAGTCATCTATAGTTTCTCTCTAAATGGAAAAACCTTACTTTTGATGTCTTTTCTTCATATTCTCCTTGAGATCCTTAAAAACAGATTCATAAATGTAAAACAGCCTCACCCCAAAATGGAATATTTCCCAGCCATTGTGGTAGGCACTATTCTGGAAACTTGGAAGTTCTGGAAGCTCCTTTCCCAGCCAGTTCCCAAAACAAGTTTAAAGGCTCACATTCAAGGTCAAGGGTGAGGTGGAGAGTCAGAATCAGGCATTCCTCTCCAGTAGCCAGGCAGTGAGGAAAAGAAAACAAGCTCACTGTATTCATAAACTTCCTTCTCCATGCGACAAAAAACTTTGAGACTCTACCTCAAGGCATGGGCATCATAGCCCCTAATCCCAAGTAAAAATAATATCCGATTCAGGATCAAGCTCCCTTATTAAAAGCCACCATTTATTGTTTCTGAAATCATATACCACCTCTCAAAAAAGCTATTGGGACAAAAGGTGGGATCCCAGCAAGTTGCTCTTAGGGAAGCAAACAATTCTTTAAATCAATTAAAATGTGTCATTTAAACTGCTTTTCGTAAGCCAAATTATCCAATTGGGGCTGTAGTACACTGAGAGATTGACAATCTGAATGAGACCCCTCACCATGTTCATCTTCGCATCCTTACACTATGAAGCCTTCATCATCATTTCCAAAACACAGTATGACAAAAAAGTCCCACTGTCCCAAGGCCCTGCGGTAAGTGTGGCATTTGACTTTAAATCCCTACATTCTTGCACTTTGAGAATTAAAAAAAAAAAAAACAGTTTAAGTTAAACTTTTCATTCCTTTTAAATATTTGTGGTGTGGTGTCAACAGAAAGGTCATCCAAAATTAATCAGACCTAAAAATAAAGTCTCATCTTCCTGAAATTTTCCAGGCATCATTAACAACTTATCATCTGTCAGTAAAGGTGGGTGTCATTATTGGCCTCCTTTGACAGATTCATTTATTCCTTCAACAAATATTTATTAAGCTCTGTGTATGTGCTGCAGACCACTTTAAGTGCTGAGCCTGTGGAAGTGAATAAGGCAACAGGGGTCAAGAAAGGCTTCCTGGAAGCAATGACAGCAGAAAGTCCTCAGAAGTGGGCTGGGCTAAGCATTGGAGAGAGGCTTAAAGATTAACAGGACTAGAGGAAGGAGGACTAGAGCAAGAGAACCAAAATACCTCAATTCTAGGGTTTGAACTTAAGGCTTTGCACTTGTAAAGCAGTCGCTCTACAGCTTGAGCCACACCTCCAGTCCATTTTGCACTTGTTATTTTGGAGATGGGGTCTACCAGAACTATTTTCCTGGGCTGTTCTCGAACTGTGATCCCGCCTATCTCAGACTCCCAAGTAACTAGGATTAGAGGCATAAACCATGGGTGCCTGGCCCTCATCAACTTTTTAATTCAAATGTGTGGTGAGGCCAACCACCAGTGGCTCACATCTGTAATGCTAGCTACTCAAGAGGCAGTGATCTGGAGAATCGCGGTTCGAGCCAGCCCATGCAAACAGTTTGTGAGACCCTATCCTGAAAAAAACCCATCACAAAAAAGGGCTGGTGGAGTGACTCAAGGTATAGGCCCTGAATTCAAACTCCAGTACCACCAAAAAACCAAACGTGTAGTGAGAAATTTCCTGCCAGATGCAGCCCCTTGATCTTGGATTTCCCCGCTTCCAGAATCATGAGCCAATAAATTCCTGCCTATTATAATTATCCAGTCTGTGGTGTTCTGTTGTACCAGCACAAAATGACCTAGATCCCAATAGACTTGATATGTTCCACAACCTTTTGGGTACAGAGGCTTGTGGTGGAGGCAGTGCTGCTGGAGTTCAGCCAACTGACCAATACAAATCCATCTTATTATACTATTGTCTAACCCACATTTCTTTATGTGTTAGGCAGAGAATCCATGACAGACTTTGCCAAATTCAAATTCATGAACTTCAGGTACAATGATATTTTTTATTCTTCTCTAGCTAATAATCCTAAGCAATAGCAAAATAAAAAAAAAGGGGGGGGAAAAGGAAGAAAAAAGTATAAATTGGTCTTCGTGGATGTCGACCCTGTCTTTTAAACTTTGCATAACTAGTACCTACCATTGACTAAGCATTCAGTATTGTATTAAAGTTATTTGATTTATCTAGCATCTTAATGTGAAAGTCAGTTTTACATTCATTTCAACCTTTGTTTTCTTCCAGATCAAAATATTTGCTTTGGCTATATTACGGAGAGTTCCCAGAAAAAAAATTTCCTTTTGGCCATTAGTAAGCTCATTTGCTTCCTGTCTGTAACCCTGCGGAGACTATTCAAAAAAGATTCACTATAATCTCTGTATTACTGGTTTTTCATTTCCTTGCATTTCAAATCTGTTTGGTTTTGCGTGTTAGCTTCTCACATGATAGAGAAATGCTTGATAAATATTTACTGATGTAATTTAATTCAGAAAAACACCTTAGGAGCTAAATAATATAGTTAAATTGGCAAAATTTCTTTCAGATTGCCTTAACCCTATTGCTGGATGTTTATCACAATTCAGAATGTACTATATGACCCTGTGTACAAATGAGTCACTGTGTCCTTCCACAAAAGCATAGAGATAAACATTGTAGTGCCAGGGAATAAAGAATTGAATTCATTTCAAAACCACCACATTCTCTGCCCAATTACTTCGTCTTCTAGATAACGACATCATTGATATTTCCCCCTTTCCCACTTACTTTCAGATGCATACAAACACATGTTATCTGATTCTGACCCTGGCCAGAATTTTACCTTTAGACTTGAAGATGAATTTATTGTTAAACACTTGAGTAAAAGCAATGAGGTTAAAAGAGGCTTCTTGGCACTTGTCAGAGTAGAATAGTAGCTTCTTTGTCCTTTCAGATGGTCTGGAGGTTGGTCCTTGTCTCTTCTTGGATACCATGTTGTTCTTCGACCTACTGGACATCAGCCAGGTCTGGTTCTCAAATGCCCCATAAGTTACTCCCTTCAGGAAGCCCCAGTGCAGCTACTCCCTGTCCTCAATCTCAGGCTTCCAGACGTTGCCTGTCTATTTTGTGAATCCAACACCTGATATAAAATTTCTAATTACAGACATCAAATTCTCTCTCCTAGGAGATCTGCAACTGCATTCTCTGCTCTTTGTTGAGACCTTTCATTTTCATTGGAAAGCTCTTGCCAAATGTTGGCCACATTTCACTCTGTCTGATCCAGGTTTTTTATCTCTTCTTAACCAGACAAATGCAAAATGTTTCATTTCCTGAATGACCAAGCAATCCATTTCCAAGATCTGCTTATACACAAAGCCGCTACCGTGCCAGTGTGCTGTGCAAAGTGCCCCAGAGATATTTCTCAGGTTCTGGCATGGCTACTTTGATGTTCCTCAACAAAGGCCTTACAATTTCAAAGGAACTTTAGACAATTTGATTTCAGAAATGTCAGTGATTCCTTTCTAAGTCTTTACACACCAAAACCACAGAGCATTTATTGCCGGGTTTAGATTAAAGTGGTGGAATACGGAATGCAAACATCATTTGGCAGTGGCCATTCTGACAGAGGCATATTTAAATCTACTAGCAAAACTGTGCTGATTTTTGGCTTGTTTGCATTCAGAAGTGGTGGTCAGTAAAATTTACATCTCCAACATGAGTGAAGATCCTGGCCCATGTCTATCATGAGGTGCAAAAAGCCAGAGATTACAAAATTCTAATTAATCCTCTGCCTTATTCCAAGTAATCCTTGAAATTCTTACAGTTCCTGTTTGCCATGTCCTCTAGAGATCTTGTGGGCCCAGGACATAGGAAGAAAGAAAGGTCACTGGGAGTCGTCTGTCCTGGGACATTACAAGGAAGGGTCAAGGTCAGAGGTGGTTGGGGAGAAATCTACAGCATATTTCACAGAAGCCTCTCTCAGGCAGAATCAGTATACATTTGGAGGGACTGTTTCTCCCTTTCTCTCTCTTTCTCTCTCTTTTCTCTCTCTCTCTCTCTCTCTCTCTCTCTCTCTCTCTCTCTCTCTCTCTCTCGGCAGTACTGAGGCTTGAACTTAGGGCTTTGTACTTGTTAGGCAGCCACTCTCCCACTCAAGCCATGCCTCCAGCCCTTTTTGCTCTGATCATTTTGGAGATAGGGTCTTCCTTTTTACCTAAGCCTGCCAGGACCTTGAACCTCCTATTTTATGCTTCCTGTAGTAACTGGGATGACAGGCATGCACCACCATGCCCAGCTATTTTCTGCTGAGATGGGGGTCTCGCAAAGTATTTGCCAGGGCTGGCCTGGAACCACTATCCTTTCCATCTCAGCTAGGATTACAGGTGTGAACTACCAGCACCTGGCTTGGACTGTTCCTTTTTTCATTTCTCTTAGGAAACTGAATATAATGGTAGAAAATTAAAGAGAGTTTAGGTAGAAAGAAATCTTGTGCCCAACTCAGAGGACAAGTTTTTCTGTTCATTCATTTATTCATCTAGCATATTCATCGAGCAGCTAAGATCCTAAGTATATTATTGTACCTCTGGTGATATACCAGAGTATGATCCAAACAATTCCCCACCTTCCTACAGCCTTCTTTCCAATGGGAAAGGCAGAGCATTAACAGGTAAATATACCACATAAATTTAATTTACGATAAATGTTCTGGAGGGACCTCAGCCCATAGGTTGGCTGCAGAAGGCCTTTCTGGGGAGGGTGATATGAAGAAGGACCTCGCTATGTGTCAATCCAGGGAAGAGAGTTCTGAGCAGAATGAACAGCAGCTACAAAGGCTCTGAAATGGGGATGACCTGAGAGTGTTTAAGAAACCAAGGAAGCCCCAACACAGTGAGTGACAGCAACAGGGACACACTGAGCATCAGACAGAGGCCTCATGGTGGAAGACCTCTCAGATCATGGCAAAGGGTTGGTATTTTATTCTTGCTACAGTGATAGTAGAGAGGGCAATTAGTGTAGGTGGAGCATCACGGGAAGTCAACAATTTCGTAAGTCATTTGCAACCAGGATCCTCTTTCTCAGCTCATAAAAAAAGAAATCAGCTTACAGTGCTGAACGCTTCAATCATGTTGTCTTCCTGGACTACAGTCCCTGCTAAGGGGCACTCTCCTCATGGATCTACTGAAGTGCATCAGTTAGAATGCTCAGGAACTGCCCCATCTTCAGTGTTAGAGTATCAGTGACCTCTAGTGGGCCTTTGCTCATGTATTAAATATTTATTAAGTACCTGTTACATATTAGGGATAAAGTAGTGAGCAAGACAGTTACCATCCTGGCTATTCCTGGACTTCTAATCTACAAAAAGAATGACAATTGAATAGGTAAGACATAAATTATTTTGCTGTGATAGGGAAAATGCAGTGCTATGAAAGCAGATAGCACTATAGTCAGGTAACCTACTAAAGGAAGACTTCCTCGAGGAAGTGATGCTTAAGCTAAGCTGAAGATTAAGTAGAAGAAGGCCATTTGTCAAGGAAAAGAAGAGTTTCCCAAATGAAGAAATGGCACCTCACCAGATGAGAGAATGCACCTGGCATATTTTAAGCAACCTAAGTAATTTCATTATGATGGGAGGCAGAAAGCAACGTTGAGAAGTGAGAAATAGGGCTGGAAATTAGAATGTTCCTAGGCACCAAGTCATAAGATTAGATCCTGAAGTCTTATTGCAGCATTAAAGTATCTGTTCTGTCAAGAGGGCAATGGGAAATCTCTGAAGGATGTGGAAAATGAATTAGGAATAGGAAAGATGAAAGCTGGACTAATAGCAGGCATTGCTGAGAAATTCAGATGAAAAATGATAGTGATTGGATCAAAATATTTGCTATAGAGTTGGAAAAAAGTTGACTAATAACAAATATATTTATGTAGGACCTAGAAAGACATCCTGGAGACATTTCTTACTGTACACAAAATGAAATTGATGCAGAGGAAAAATTAAAGAGGCCATGATAGGCTTTGCAAACCAAACTTATAAAGAAGTAAACCCATGAATATGTAGACACTATAAACAAGAGAAAAGATTGCATTGTGCTGTATAAAGAAAGAGAAAGGTAGTAAGAAGAAAGAGAAAAAATGGCCCATGAGAGAGGAAGGGGAGTGAATGGCAGTTCATAGAGCTGACACAATGCTTGGCAACTTTCTATGTTCAGTTCTCATAAGGTTTAGTTTTATTATATAATGTATTCATGAATTACCATAAGCCCTGTCTACCTTATTGCTCCATATAAGGGAGTCTCTCCCCCTTCACATATAAGGTAACTTGATTTTTTTCTTACAATGTGAAGAATCTAAGTAAGAATCTAAGTATATATTATTTTATATAAATCAATTTCTCAAGAAGTTAATAAAAATAAAATGAAAATTAAGAAAATAAGTGATCTTAGATGCACTGGACCAGTTGCTTTTCAGTATGGTAAGCCCAGTGATGATCAACAAGTGGCTTGGAGAGGCCAAGTGTGGTCAAACATACCTGTAATCACAGCTACTTGGGAAGCAGAGACTAGGGGATCATGGCTCAAGGTAGCCTAGGCAAAATTAGCTGAAAAACCAACAAAAAGCAAAAGGACTAAACATATAGCTAAAGTGGTACAGCACTTGGCTAGCAAGCAGGAGGCCTTTATTTCAACCTCCAGTGCTCCCACACACACACAATGGCTTGGACAATATAGATTCAAAACAAAAAGTATTGACTGGCCATAACATCTCATAGATCCATTTCTTCTCCAGGAAGTGATGTTGATCCACAAGGAACCACTTCTGAGGCAGGAGAACACAAACCCTGAGGCAGTTACTCGAAGAATCAGGAGAAGTTGAATCTTGGCTAAGAAGTGCTCCAATATATTCTGGAGAAATTGGGTCAAACAGCAAGAAGGAAGTGAAGGGATGATGGAAACCCCAGATGGTCAATGACGTTGGACATTAGGAGGATAATTAGTTGTTGTAATTAGTTTAGTTGACTATGGCAAAAAGAGAAGTGAGCAATCTACCACGTTCCAGGTCTCGTGTGGAACAATAAAAAAGATGAGAGTCTGTGTGTATAGCCAAGGCAATGCTCAGCAAAAAGAGCAAAGCTGGAGGTATCACAGTACCCGATTTCAAACTATACTACAAAGCAGTAACAATAAAAACAGCATGGTACTGGCAAAAAAACAGACCTGAAGACCACTGTAACAGAACAGAGGACCCAGATATGAATCCACACAGCTATACCCACCTCATTTTTGACAAAGGTGCCAAAAATATATGATGGAGATAAGACAGCCTCTTCAACAAATGTTGCTAGGAAAAGTGGTTACCCATCTGCAAGAAACTGAAACTAGATCCATGTCTATCACCTTGTACTAGTATCAACTCAAAATGGATCAAGGACCTAAATATCAGACCTGAAACTCTGAAGTTACTACAGGAAGGAGCAGGAAACACTCTGGAACTAATAGGTATAGGCAAAGACTTCCTCAATAGAACCCCAGCAATGCAGAAATTAAGAGAAAGAATGGACAAATGGGACGTCATAAAATTAAAAAACTTCTGCATAACAAAATAAATGGTCTCTAAACTGAAGAGACCACCCACAGAGTGAGAGAAAATATTTGCCAGCCATACATCAGACAAGGGACTGATAACCAGAATATACAGGGAACTTAAGAAACTAAACTCTCCTAAAATCAATGAACCAATAAAGAAATGGGCAACTGAACTAAACAGAACTTTCTCAAAAGAAGAAATTCTAATGGCCAAAAAAACACATGAAAAAATGCTCACCATCTCTAGCAATAAAGGAAATGCAAATTAAAACCACACTAAGATTCCACCTCACCCCTGTTAGAATAGCCATCACTAACAACACCACCAACAACAGGAGTTGGTGAGGATGCAGGGGAAAAGGAACCCTCTTACACTGTTGGTGGGAATGTAAACTAGTACAACCACTCAGAAAAAATTTGGAGGCTACTTAAAAAGCTAAACATTGATCTACCATTTGATCCAGCAATACCACTCCTGGGGATATACCCAAAAGACTGTGACACAGGTTACTCCAGAGGCACCTACAAAAAACCCATGTTTATTGCAGTACTATTCACAATAGCCAAGTTATGGAAACAGCCAAGATGCCCCACTACTGAAGAATGTATCAAGAAAATGTGGTATCTATACACAATGGAATTTTATGCAGCCATGAAGAAGAACGAAATGTTATCATTCGCTAGTAAATGGATGGAATTGGAGAACATCATTCTGAGTGAGGTTAGCCTGGCCCAAAAGACCAAAAATCGTATGTTCTCCCTCATATGTGGACATTAGATCAAGGGAAAACACAACAAGGGGATTGGACTTTCATCACAAGATAAAAGTGAGAGCACACAAGGGAGATATGAGGATAGGTAAGACACCTAAAAAATTAGTTAGCATTTGTTGCCCTCAACGCAGAGAAACTAAAGCAGATACCTTAAAAGCAACTGAGGCCAATAGGAAAAGGGGACCAGGAACTACAGAAAAGGTTAGATCAAGAAGAATTAACCTAGAAGGTAACACACATGTACAGGAAATTAATGTGAGTCAACTCCCTGTATAGCTAACCTTATCTCAACTAGCAAAAACCCTTGTTCCTTCCTATTATTGCTTATACTCTCTCTTCAACAAAATTAGAGATAAGGGCAAAATAGTTTCTGCCAGGTATTGAGGGGGTGGAGAGGAGAGGGAGGGGGCTGAGTGGGTGGTAAGGGAGGGGGTGGAAGCAGGGGGAAGAAATGACCCAAGCATTGTATGCACATATGAATAATAAAAAATAAATAAAAAAAAGAAACTAAACTCTCATAAAATCAATGAACCAATAAAGAAATGGGCAACTGAACTGAACAGAACTTTCTCAAAAGAAGATGTCCAAATGGCCAAAAAACACATGAAAAAAAGCTCACCATCTCTAGCAACAAAGGAAATGCAAATCAAAACCACACTAAGATTCTACCTCACCCGTGTTAGAATAACCATCATCAAAAACATCACCAATCAGACCACAAACTCTAAAGTTGATACAGGAAAGAGTAGGAAATACTCTGGAATTAGTAGGTATAGGTAAGAACTTTCTCAATGAAACCCCAGCAGCACAGCAACTAAGAGATAGCATAGATAAATGGGACCTCGTAAAAGTAAAAAGCTTCTGTTCATCAAAAGAAATGGTCTCTAAACTGAAGAGAACACCCACAGAGTGGGAGAAAATATTTGCCAGCTATACATCAGACAAAGGACTGATAACCAGAATATATAGGGAACTTAAAAAACTAAATTCTCCCAAAACTAATGAGCCAAGAAAGAAATGGGCAAGTGAACTAAACAGAACTTTCTCAAAAGAAGAAATTCAAATGGCCAAAAAACACATGAAAAAATGCTCACCATCTCTAGCAATAAAGGAAATGCAAATTAAAACCACACTAAGATTCCACTTCACCCCTGTTAGAATAGCCATCATTAGCAACACCACTAACAACAGGTGTTGGCGAGGATGCGGGGGAAAAAGGAACCCTCTTACACTGTTGGTGGGAATGTAAACTAATACAACCACTCTGGAAAAAAATTTGGAGGCTACTTAAAAAGCTAAACATTGATCTACCACTTGATCCAGCAATACCACTCCTGGGGATATACCCAAAAGACTGTGACACAGGTTACTCCAGAGGCACCTGCACACCCATGTTTATTGCGGCACTATTCACAATAGCCAAGTTATGAAAACAGCCAAGATGCCCCACCACTGACGAATGGATTAAGAAAATGTGGTATTTATACACAATGGAATTTTATGCAGTCATGAAGAAGAACGAAGTGTTATCATTCGCTAGTAAATGGATGGAATTGGAGAACATCATTCTGAGTGAGGTTAGCCTGGCCCAAAAGACCAAAAATCGTATGTTCTCCCTCATATGTGGACATTAGATCAAGGGAAAACACAACAAGGGGATTGGACTTTCATCACATGATAAAAGCTTTAGCACACAAGGGAGGGATGAGGATAGGTAAGACACATAAAAAATTAGTTAGCATTTGTTGCCCTCAATGCAGAGAAACTAAAGCAGATACCTTAAAAGCAACTGAGGCCAATAGGAGAAGGGGACCAGGAACTAGAGAAAAGGTGAGATCAAAAAGAATTAACCTAGAAGGTAGCACCCACGCACAGGAAATTAATGTGAGTCAACTCCCTGTTTAGCTATCCTTATCTCAACCAGCAAAAACCCTTGTCCCTTCCTGTTACTGCTTATACTCTTTCTACAACAAAATTAGAAATAAGGGCAAAATAGTTTCTGCTGGGTATTGAGGGGGTGGAGAGGAGAGGGAGGGGGCAGAGTGGGTGGTAAGGTAGGGGGTGGGGGCAGGGGGGAGAAATGACCCAAGCCTTGTATGCACATATGAATAATAATAATAATAAAAGAATGTAACCAAAGAACATAAAAAAAAAAGTTAAACACCTGGCACAATTGTGTAAATTAAAATATCCATCTAAAGTTGTAAAAAAAAAAAAAATCACCAACAACACGTGTTGGTGAGGATGTGGGGAAAAAGGAACCCTGGTACACTGCTGGTGGGAATGCAAGCTGGTGCAACCATTCTAGAAAAAAAACTTGGAGTTTCTTAAAAATCTAAACATAGACCTGCCATATGATCCAGCAATCCCACTCCTGGGGATATACCCAAAGGAATGCAACACAGGTTACTCCAGAGGCACCTGCACACTCATGTTTATTCCAGCACTGTTCACAATAGCCAAGTTATGGAAACAACCAAGATGCCCCACTACTGATGAATGGATCAAGAAAATGTGGTATTTATACACAATGGAATTTTACTCAGCCATGAAGAAGAATGAAATCTTATCATTTGCAGGTAAATGGATAGAACTGGAGAATATCATTCTGAGCGAGGTTAGCCAAGCTCAGAAGACCAAAAATCATATGTTCTCCCTCATATGTGGACTTTAGATCTAGGGCAAATGCAGCAATGTGGTTGGACTTGGATCACATGACAAGGGGAGAGCACATATGGGAGATATAGGAATAGGAAGAAAACTCAAAACATAAAAGCATTTGATGTCCCCACTCCAGAGGAACTAATACAGAAACCTTAAAGCGACAGAGGTTAACATGAGAAGAGGATCAGGAACCAGTGTAAAGATCAGTTAGAGATGAATCAACTTGGCTTGTTACACATGTGTACACGAAAGCAATGCTAGGAATATTTCTGTATAGCTATCCTTAACTCAACTAGCAAAAACACTTTGTCTTCTTTATTATGCTTATGTCTTTTCTTCAACAAAATTAGAGATAAGGGCAGAACAGGTTCTGCCTGGAAGTGATGTGGGGGGAGAGGGTGGAGGAGGGGAGAAGGGTTGAGAAATGACCCAAACAATGTATCCACATGTGAATAAATGAATACTTAAAAAAAAGATGAGGGTCTGGACCGTGTTCTTCAGGACTAACAGTCTAGTGAGAAATACAGATAGATACATTGTGTTAAAAGATCAACTTTGGCACATTTAATTTTTACAGTTTATTTAAAATGAAAGATTCATGATTGGGCAGCTATAAACCAGAAGGGCTTTGGGGCTCCACCAAAGAAGCAGGTAGGGAAATCTTTTTGTAAGGTGGATGCAGAAGCAGAAGCAGTTGGAGTGATTGTCTTATTTGGACTATCCCCATTCATGAAAATATAGCTTGGAGCTGGGGGTGTGACTCAATGGTAGAACATTTGGCTGCCTTGCACAAGGCCCTGGCTTTGATCCCTAGCACTGAAAAAAAAGAAAAAGAGAAAATAGAAGACAAAGGAAATGTGACTAATACCCATTTGGACAACTGCAATTGGTTGAGCTAAAATTTCATTTTCTGCTTATAGGAGATGACTAAATTAGGTTTCTTACATAGGAACCCAAAGCTTAAGAGCCACCTCAGTCTATTTTATTAACAACAGACAATATAATGTGGTGAGAAAACAAGTTAGCACAGATGCTAAGGGTTGACAAAGAACTTTTAGCTTAACTTGGGGGTTCAGATCAAGACATAGCACTTGAGCTCAATATAGAGGCTGAGTCATAGTTATGCAGGGAATTTCAGAAGAGTAAATTTTCAGATACATTTGGAAGAGTTGGAGAAGCAGACTATATTATCAGAATGTAACGTTGAAGATAGGGAATAATAGAAGAAAAGACTAGAGAGTTGAAAAGAAGCCATGTCATGAAAGACATTTTAAAAAAAAATTACCAAGATAAAAATGTTAAACTTGGTTTATAAGAAGTTACTGAGAGGTTTCTATATTTTGTTTTTTAGTTTTGGGTTTGTTTTTTGTTTGTTTTGCAGTCAAATGCTCTACCCCTGAGCTATACCCCCACCTTGTTTTTTGTTTGATTTGATGCTGAGAATTAAACCCAGGGCCTCACACATGCTAAGCACATGCTCTACCACTGAGCTACAACCCCCAGCCCTCTGAGAGATTTTTAAGCATGTGGCAATGAGTTAAAGGGGCTTAGGGGAGGATTCCAAGATGGGGGCTGGAGGGAGGAAGCAGAAAGCGAGCCTCCTATAGTGAAATCTTGGAGAGACACTGGAGACACACTTTGCAGGCATAATCACTGAGAAAAGGCATAACTTTGACCCCTCCACACCTCCAGCCAGTGCAGAGAATCTCCACCTCACGTTAAACGGAGAAACGAGGAGGGCCCCCGGGGCCGCCAGTGGCCGGCACCCACCGGGAAGACGCAGACCAGGTGAGCTTCGCAGTACCGTGGTAGCCCCACAGACAAGCCTGGGCCAGAGCAGCATAGCCCCCTGAACAGACTGACCTCCACCCGGGGAAAAAAAGAGAAACTGAGTAATAAGCAATAAGAACAGTTAAGACACACTGGAAAGAGGGTGGGGCGCCCTGAGCGCTGAAGATTAGGGGAAGGGAATCCTTCCCGGGACTGTAAATAAATAAGCAGGGCGGGCTGGAGAGCCTCTGGCAGGAGCGGGATGCGCACCCAGCAACCAGGAGTGGGGAAGCTTGTGAGAGTGGAGGAGGGAGAAAAACTCCACAGGAGAGCAGGGAAGACTCACTTCCCACGTGAACTGTAAATAAACATGGCGGCCGGCAGGAGCAGCAGCACCGCCCAGTAAGCAGGAGCAGGAAAGCTTGTGAAAGTGGCAGTGGGAGGAAAACTGCACAGGAGAGGGGGGAAGACCCACCTCCCACATGAACTGAAAATAAACATGCAGGCCTGACAACGCGGGGGCAGTGTCACCTTTCCCAGTGCTTGGAAAGGGGAAAGCCTGTAGCAGAGGCTCCCGCACAGGAGAACTCTGAGCAAACAAAGCCTGTGGGACCAGGTGAGTGCTAGCTCACCCCAGAGACCTGCATAAATAACGCCGCCAGCTACAGGCTGAGAGCAGCAGGCAGGCAAGCCACAGTTGCAGATACCACTCTCAGAGCTGTCTCCAGACTCTTTTTTTTTCTTTTTCTCCCTACCTTTGATGAGAGAACAACCGAATTACACCTGCAAACTGAAAAACTTACTGAAACTGTATTGCATTTGAACTGGGGACACTTGGTGGGGCTTTTGTGTGTGTGTGTGTGTGTGTGTGTGTGTGTGTGAGTGTAGTTTTGTTTTACTTTATGCATCCCCTTTGATGAGACAACTACAGAACAACATCTGAGGCACCAACTCCAGGACTGGAGATTGAGACGGAAACCCAAATTATTAAGAATGAAACTGCATTGCATATAAACTTGGAAGTTTCTTGGTTTTTTTTTTTAATTTTCTATTTTCCATTTTATTTTAATTCATTTTTATATATAGATATTTCTTTCATTTACTTATTTTTTATTTTTTTATCTTTGATCTTCAATCCTCTCTCTGTCTCTCTAATGTCTGTTCAGCTTACTGTCGATTAGTACAATAACACTCCCTGTTTATACCTTTGAAACTTTCTTGTCTGAAACCTTGTTCTGCTTTCTCCCTCTTCTCTGTATATTTGTTTTCCCCTTTTCTTTAACTTCATGCTTTCCATCTCAGCTCACCCTTCCATTCTAAATATTACCATTGTTATTATTACAAGCTAGAAAATACTTAATTGCACACAGTACAGGGACAGTAACAACACCAAGGACAATGACGGGAAGACAGAAAAAACAGGGAAACCAGTTTCCCCACAGCAAAAAATTAGTTCAGGAACCAGAGGGGAATGAAGAAAACAGAAACTCAGATCCAGACTCCAACAAAATGAAGATAAACTATGCCAAAGGACCCAATGAAGCCCACAAGAATAATTTAAAAGAAGACATACTACAAGTACTCAATGAGAATTTTATAGAGATGATACTGGATAGGGTCAACCAAAATGTACAGGAGACACTCAAGAAATTCCAAGACAACAAAAATAGAGAATTTGAAAAAGAAAAAGAAGAAATAAAGGAAACCATAGAAGCACTGTATAAACACCAAAGTGAAAGAGAGAACACGATGAATAAATGGATAAAGGAACTCAGGACAAAAATAAACAACATTAAAGAGGAAAACAGCCAGGATATGGAAAATCTCAGAAAAAAGAATGAAACAGAACTGCAAAACAAAATGGAAGGCCAATCCAGCAGAATAGAACAAACAGAAGACAGAATCTCAGAACTTGAAGATGAAATGGTAATTAAAGGAAAAACTGAAGAACTATTATTTAAACAACTCAAGACCTGTGAAAAGAAAATGCAAGAACTCACTGACTCCATCAAAAGACCAAACTTGAGAATCATGGGCATCGAAGAAGGAGAAGAGGTACAAGTGAAGGGAATGCGTAATATATTCAACAAAATAATAACGGAAAATTTCCCAAACCTAGAGAAAGATATTCCCATACAGATGCAAGAGGCCTCCAGGACACCAAACAGACCAGATCAAAATAGAACTACTCTATGACATATCATCATTAAAACAACAAGTTCAGAAACTAGGGAAAGAATATTGAAGGCTGTAAGAGAGAAAAAACAAGTAACATACAAAGGTAAACCCATCAAAATCACAGCAGACTTCTCAACAGAAACATTAAAAGCAAGAAGAGCATGGGGTGAGATCTTCCGGGCACTGAATGAAAATAACTTCAACCCCAGTATACTCTACCCAGCAAAACTATCATTCAAAACAGATGGAGCAATAAAAGTCTTCCATGATAAGCAGAAACTAAAACAATATGTGACCACAAAGCCACCACTACAAAGGATTCTGCAAGGGATTCTGCACACAGAAAGTGAAACCCAACTTAACCATGAAAGGACAGGCAGCACCAAACCACAGGAAAAGAAAAAGCAAGACAGTAGAGAATAACCTCAACTTAGGTACACACAATCAAACCTTCAAACAACTAAGAAAACTAAATGACAGGAATCACCACATACCTATCAGTACTAACGCTTAATGTTAACGGACTTAATTCACCCATCAAAAGGTACCGCTTGATGAAATGGATTAAAAAGGAAGATCCAACAATTTGTAGCTTACAGGAGACCCATCTCACCGACAGAAATAAGCATAGGCTTAGGATGAAAGGCTGGAAGAAGGTTTACCAAGCCAATGGCCCCCAAAGACAGGCAGGAGTAGCAATACTTATCTCTGACAAAGTAGACTTCAAACCTACATTGATCAAATGAGATAAAGAAGGACATTCCATACTAATAAAAGGGGAAATAGACCAAAAGGAAATAATAATCATCAATCTGTACGCACCCAATGTCAATGCACCCAATGTCATCAAACATACCCTGAAAGACCTAAAAGCATATATAAATGCCAACACAGTGGTTGTGGGAGACTTTAACACCCCATTATCATCAATAGATAGGTCATCAAACAAAAAATCAATAAAGAAATCCAAGATCTAAAATATGCAATAGATCAAATGGACCTAGTAGATGTCTACAGAACATTTCATCCAACCTCTACACAATACACATTCTTCTCAGCAGCCCTTGGAACCTTCTCCAAAATAGATCATATCCTAGGGCACAAAGCAAGTCTCAGCAAATATAAGAAAATAGAAATTATACCGTGCATACTATCTGATCACAATGCAATAAAAGTAGAACTCAACAACAAAAGTAAAGACAAAAAACATGCAAACAGCTGGAAACTAAATAACTCATTACTTAATGAAGAATGGATCATCGATGAAATAAAAGAGGAAATTAAAAAGTTCCTGGAATTCAATGAAAATGAAACCACAACCTACCGGAACCTATGGGACACAGCTAAGATAGTCTTGAGAGGAAAGTTTATAGCCATGAGTGCATATATTAAAAAGACTGAAAGATCCCAAATCAATGACCTAATGATACATCTCAAACTCCTAGAAAAACAAGAACAAGCAAATCCCAAAACAAATAGAAGGAGATAAATAATAAAAATAAGAGCTGAAATCAATGAAATAGAAACCAAAAAAACCATACAAAGAATTAATGAAACAAAAAGTTGGTTCTTTGAAAAAATAAACAAGATCGATAGACCCCTGGCAAACGTGACTAAAATGAGGAGAGAAAAAACCCAAATTAGTAGAATTAGGAATGCAAAAGGGGAGATAACAACAAACACCATGGAAGTCCAGGAAATCACCAGAGGCTACTTTGAGAACCTATATTCAAATAAATTTGAAAATCTTAAAGAAATGGACAGATTTCTAGATACATATGATCATCCAAAACTGAACCAAGAGGAAATTAATCACCTGAATTGACCTATAACACAAAATGAAATTGAAGCAGCAATCAAGAGTCTCCCCAAAAAGAAAAGTCCAGGACCTGATGGATTCTCTGCTGAATTCTATCAGACCTTTAAAGAAGAACTGATACCAACCCTCTTTAAACTGTTCCATGAAATAGAAAGGGAAGGAAAACTGCCTAACACATTTTGTGAAGCCAGTATTACACTTATCCCAAAACCAGGCAAAGACACCTCCAAAAAGGAGAACTATAGGCCAATCTCCTTAATGAACATTGATGCAAAAATCCTCAACAAAATAATGGCAAACCGAATTCAGCAACACATCAAAAAGATTATTCACCACGACCAAGTAGGCTTCATCCCAGGGATGCAGGGGTGGTTCAACATATGAAAATCAATAAACGTAATAAACCACATTAACAGAAGCAAAGACAGAAACCACTCGATCATCTCAATTGATGCAGAAAAAGCCTTTGATAAGATCCAACATCATTTCATAATAAAAGCTCTAAGAACACTAGGAAAAGAAGGAAAGTTCCTCAACATTATAAAAGCTATATATGACAAACCTACAGCCAGCATTATACTTAACAGAGAAAAACTGAAACCATTCCCTCTAAAATCAGGAACCAGACAAGGATGCCCACTATTTCCTTCCTATTCAACATAGTGCTGGAATTCCTAGCCAGAGCAATTAGACAAGAAGGAGGAATAAAAGGAATACAAATAGGTAAAGAAACTGTCAAAATATCCCTATTTGCAGATGACATGATCCTATACCTTAAAGACCCAAAAAACTCTACTCAGAAGCTTCTAGACATCATCAATAGCTATAGCAAGGTAGCAGGATATAAAATCAACATAGAAAAATCATTAGCATTTCTATACACTAACAATGAGCAAACGGAAAAAGAATGTATGAAAACAATTCCATTTACAATAGCCTAAAAAAAAATCAAATACCTAGGTGTAAACCTAACAAAGGATGTGAAAGACCTCTACAAGGAAAACTATACACTTCTGAAGAAAGAGATTGAGGAAGACTGTACAAAGTGGAGAGATCTCCCATGCTCATGGATTGGTAGAATCAACATAGTAAAAATGTTGATACTCCCCAAAGTAATCTACATGTTTAATGCAATTCCCATCAAAATTCCAATGACATTCATTAAAGAGATTGAAAAATCTACTGTTAAATTTATATGGAAACACAAGAGGCCACGAATAGCCAAGGCAATACTCAGTCAAAAGAACAATGCAGGAGGTATCACAATACCTGACTTCAAACTATATTACAAAGCAATAACAATAAAAACAGCATGGTACTGGCACAAAAACAGACATGAAGACCAGTGGAACAGAATAGAGGACCCAGATATGAAGCCACACAACTATAACCAACTTATCTTTGACAAAGGAGCTAAAAATATATGATGGAGAAATAGCAGCCTCTTCAACAAAAACTGCTGGGAAAACTGGTTAGCAGTCTGCAAAAAACTGAAACTAGATCCATGTATATCACCCTATACCAAGATTAACTCAAAATGGATCAAAGCTCTTAATATCAGACCACAAACTCTTAAGTTGATACAGGAAAGAGTAGGAAATACTCTGGAATTAGTAGGTGTAGGTAAGAACTTTCTCAATGAAACCCCAGCAGCACAGCAACTAAGAGATAGCATAGATAGATGGGACCTCATAAAAGTAAAAAGCTTCTGTTCATCAAAAGAAATGGTCTCTAAACTGAAGAGAACACCCACAGAGTGGGAGAAAATATTTGCCAACTATACATCAGACAAAGGACTGATAACCAGAATATATAGGGAACTTAAAAAACTAAATTCTCCCAAAACTAATGAACCAATAAAGAAATGGGCAAGTGAACTAAACAGAACTTTCTCAAAAGAAGAAATTCAAATGGCCAGAAAACACATGAAAAAATGCTCACCATCTCTAGCAATAAAGGAAATGCAAATTAAAACCACACTAAGATTCCACCTCACCCCTGTTAGAATAGCCATCATTAGCAACACCACCACCAACAGGTGTTGGCGAGGATGCGGGGAAAAAGGAACCCTCTTACACTGTTGGTGGGAATGTAGACTAGTATAACCACTCTGGAAAAAAATTTGGAGGCTACTTAAAAAGCTAGACATCGATCTACCATTTGATCCAGTAATACCACTCTTGGGGATGTACCCAAAAGACTGTGACACAGGTTACTCCAGAGGCACCTACACACCCATGTTTATTGTGGCACTATTCACAATAGCCAAGTTATGGAAACAGCCAAGATGCCCCACTACTGATGAATGTATCAAGAAAATGTGGTATCTATACACAATGGAATTCTATGCGGCCATGAAGAAGAACGAAATGTTATCATTTGCTGGTAAATGGATGGAATTGGAGAACATCATTCTGAGTGAGGTTAGCCTGGCCCAAAAGACCAAAAATCGTATGTTCTCCTTCATATGTGGACATTAGATCAAGGGCAAACACAACAAGGTGATTGGACTTTGATCACATGATAAAAGCTTTAGCACACAAGGAAGGGGTGAGGATAGGTAAGACACCTAAAAACCTAACTAGCATTTGTTGCCCTTAGCGCAGAGAAACTAAAGCAGATACCTTAAAAGCAACTGAGGCCAGTAGGAAAAGGGGACCAGGAACTACAGAAAAGGTTAGATCAAAAAGAATTAACCTAGAAGGTAACACCCACACACAGGAATCAATGTGAGTCAATGTCCTGTATAGCTAACCTTATCTCAACCAGCAAAAACCCTTGTTCCTTCCTATTATTGCTTATACTCTCTCTACAACAAAATTAGAAATAAGGGCAAAATAGTTTCTGCTGGGTATTGGGGGGGAGAGGGAGGGGGCGGAGTGGGAGGTAAGGAAGGGGGTAGGGGCAGGGGGGAGAAACGACCCAAGCCTTGTATGCACATATGAATAATAAAAGAAAAAGGAAAAAAAAGGGGGGGCTTAGGGAAGGACAAGGAGATAATTAAGGATATATTGGAAGAAGTCAAGAAAGCAATATGTGGGTTGAACCACGTAGTGGGAAATGAAAAGAAATAGCCAGTTTGAGAACTATCTAATAGACAAAATAAAGACTGGTTGGCTCATTGAACTTAGGAAGGGAGAGAGGGGGAGAGAATGAGGGAATGGGGAAAGAGTTAAACAATTAGATTAGGTGGTAGAGACAGGGTAGAGGCAGTGCCATAATTTAAGAGAGAAACACAGGAGAACAAGTGTGAGAGTAATGGAAAAAGATCAGCTTGGGTTGCTGGGTTTGAGAAACAAAGCTGTAGTCCTTTTTATGGACAGGAAGAAAGCTATAAGTTGGCATTGCCTGTAAGTCTCTTATTTTTTTGTAGAAGAAATTCTGATCTGAGGTCATGAAAGGTGAGTGAGTGTCAGAGCTGCTCTTTTACATGGTGCAAGCTAGAGGATGGGAGTAGCTTATCAAAAGTATTTAATAGGCGTGTACAGTAACCACCTCTCATATCACAGGTTTGTCTGGGTACAATTAAAACAAGTTTAGGTGTATCCTTAAGATGAGGGCAACGAGGGTCAAATCAAGTTGGGAAGAGAAGACTAAGGTCTATACAACAAGTGCCACAAACCTCCACTAGCGCAGTAGCAATTCAGGAAAAGGAGGCAGAACTATGGGTGATGCCAGAGAGCAGCCTTGATTTTACTGACGTTATGGGAGACACAGTAGTCTTTCAGGTTGCAGGGACAGCTCACAAACGATGGCCCCCAGTTGAGGGGACAGCTGGATGAGAGGAGGGATGGGGAAGGGCTTCAGAGGGGTCCTATACCCAGAAAGGGGCTTGAAATTAAGGCGTCAGACAAAGAGTGATGTGGCAAAGATTAAGCTGGTAAGACATAGTTACTTCATGGGCTCTTACATAACTTACTGTCATTAAAATTAATTTTACCCTCAGAAATTCCCTGAGAGCATCTCTACACTTCTTTTGATAATTGATACCCAGGACAGAGGCGATTAAGGAGACTTTTATCCCACATAACACACAGAGTCTTGCTTTTTGCTTTCACATTTGAGGATTAAGGACCTTGATTATCTGAGGGGCTTGATGAGTGGTGATTGCAATGACTCAGAAAACCTTCAGGGGTACACATGATGATGCAGCTCAATCAAGCCTTCCCCAAGAGTGCATTTAACTTTTACTGCTCCAAGAGAAGGTGAAACAGAGGATGCTGGATGTTTTGATCAAGGAGTCTGCCTTGCAAGCATGCAAACTCCGTGTTAAAACCCCCCGTACCACCAAAAAAAAAAAAAAAAAGGACACTGTAGACTGTAGATATATAGGTACAGAGGGCATATGAACAACAAAGAAACATACCTGCTTTTTTCTTTCTTTCTTTCTTTTTGGTGGTACTAGGGATTGAACTATGGGTCTGGTTCTGGCTAGGCAGGCACTCTGCCTTTTGAGCCATGTCCTCAGGCCTGTATTTGTTGGTTATTTCTAAGACAGGGTCTTGCTTTATGCCCTGGGCTAGCCTGAACCTCAATCTTCCTATTTTATGCTTCCTGCCCTAGCTGGTATAACTGCATGAGCCACTGTGCTCAGCCATTGGTTGAGATGGGGTCTTGTGAACTTTTTGCCCAGGTTGGCCTTGAACCGTGATCCTCCTAATCAACATCTCCCGAATAGCTAGGATTACAGGCATGAGCCACTGGTGCCAAGCCATTGACATGACTTCTTTCACCTGTAATTTTATAGTTTGCAAAATGGGGGTTGTAATTTCAACAAATGTTTAATGAACATCTACTATGTGCTAGGCACTGGTCTACCCACTTTATAGAGTTATATTAGAAGTAAATGAAATAACATAAGTGAAAGTGCATAGCACAGTATCTAGAATCTATCTGGTGCTGATTGTATTAGTTTTTCCCATACACAAGGCTTTTTTGACTGGAACAACATGGCATGCGGGTGACTAGTGAGCTGGGCCATCAATAGGCCAATGCACTCAGAATTTGTTGTAAGTATCAGGGTGTCTTACAGAGGAAAAGAATTGACTAAGTTAGGGATCCAAGAATGAAAAGTTTTTAAGTTTATTTTCTTGCGGGAGGCGAGTCAGAACTAGGGTTAGAACTCAGGGCTTCACTCTACCACTTCAGCCACACCTCCAGCCAACATCTTTAATTTAAAAACACAATTTTGGGGGATGAAAGGCAAACGGTTACCATGGGGGAAAGTAAAGCAGGTCTGTCAAGGTTATTCCAGAAAGTTTGCAAGGGGTGCAATGAGGCAGCAGGTCTTTTCCAAGTTACGACCCAATGAAAACATGAGAGCTACTGAATCTAGAACATTAAGAAAGAACTACAGGGTAGTTTGCTTCTTCATCATATTCAGAGTTGAGGTGCATGCCAAAATAATTGTTCGACTGAAGCATTTTAACTATAAATACTGCAGTGCTCTCTACTGAAACCTGGGGAGAGAATTTGCAATTCAAAGTAAATATTTTGAATTGACTGGATAAGGGCTAGATATAAGCATTTGCCAGTTCTCCAAGTAACTCATTTTAAAATGGAAAGGAAGAAAAGCTGACTCAGGCTAGAAAACGTGTTTTCTCCAAGGATCACTGGTATATTACTTTTGTGCTAAAGTGGTTTCGTTCATTAGCAAAGGGTGTAGCACTTTCCATTTCCTCTTACAAATTGAACTATAGCCCAGAACCTGAAGATTCTAATGACGTTGGTCAGAAGTCACAATAGGATGAGATATGCCCAATCTCCCAAGAGAAAAGGGGAAGGTCAAGGTCATGTGCCTCCACCCCCTTGCTGCTCAGAAAAGCAGTGACATTACTTATTACAATGTGCGATAACTGGAACAGCCTACTCACTTTTCAGTCTTATCCAACAGAGTAAAAGCTCCTCAAGTGCAGAGGATTTATATTATTGTGACTCTCAACTGCTTGAAAAGTCACTTATAGGAAAGGCTCAGTAAATGGTTTTTGTTTTGTTTTGTTTTGCTGTGCTACGGATCAAACCCAGGGCCTGGTGCCTGCCAGGCAAGCGTTCTACACTGAGCCACATCCCCAGCCCTTGGTGTTTTAAGACACATGTATCACATGTAGCCTCAGCTGGCTCCAGACTGGTACTCCTCCTGCCTCCACCTCCACCTCCCCAGTGCTGGGATAATAGACAAATACCACCACACCCAGCTTCAGTAAATGTTTTATAGTAAGTTAGTAGATCAAGGAATAGAGGAATGGATGGTTGATTGGGTAGATGGATGAATGAATCCTAGATTAAAGAAAAATCACCGTGTCATAAAGAAGTGGTGCTCAAGAGTAGGGAGAACAGGACAGATTGATTGACTTGGGGGCCATGAGTCACTGAGGAGAGATTTAACCCTAGAATCATTGAGAAGACAACTTGGATCAGTTTTTTCAATTTCTTCAAATCCATCCTCTGGAGAGGGGCCATACCTCCAGTAGTGAAAGCTGCTATTGGTTAAACAAGACTACCTTATGGAGCTCCAAAATACACAAGAGCCTTTTATCTGCTTCCTGACTGCCATGATATGAACTCCTCTGCTCTGCAACACCCACTCTGCCATGATGGAGTGACACCCCTGAAACCATATTCCAGATGAATATTTTGAATATGATACAGAGGAATTCTTGGTTTCTTTGGCCTTGCTAATAACAAAGGACAAACACCTGAATGTTCTGTGAAAGGCTGAAGGGAAAGTTTCCATTGCCCTATAGCATAGCTATTTTACCCAGTCTACCAAACATGAATGTAGGGACAAGCTGGCTCATCATTGCTAAGCCAGAGGAACCAGGTCCCATTGTTGTGAAAGAATAACCTTCCAGTCAAGGTGGAAGTGATACTACAGACTGCTACTACAGCAATGAGGAGCCCACCACAGTAAGCATTGATCTAAATGATCCTGCAATTAAGTGAGACTCATTGTTAGTAGAAAGATGGATCTTCAGCCAGTTCCTGGACAGAGTGGCAAATGTTTCATCCAAGAGAAGACTCTTCTGTTGGCTGTGTTCTTAGTGAAGTGCTGGCTGAGTGTTTCATGATGCTTTTTCATGAAATAGTCTTTATAGAATCAGTGCTTTCAATATAGACTCACAGTAGAATTTTTCACAGGCTATAATTGAACACATGTTTCCAGTTCCCATTTCTCACATTATAACCTTGAAAGTCAGCACAGAACAATATAGTCTATCTGCACAGTTCATAGCATAAGAATAGCAAACAAACTTGGACCATGGCGCCCAAAAGTATATTACATACAAGATCTTGTTAGGCATAAAACTGCATTCTCCTTCCCTGAGCAAGGCTGACCCATAGGAATGAGGTTGTTCCATAGGAATGGTCACCAGAGAACATAGTCTTTGCCATTCTACTGGCCAGAGCTTGAAAATATAGGCAGGCTCTCAACTAACTGTGTAGAAAACAGCTGCAGGGCTCACCTGCACAAAGGTATCTCTCTAGTATATGACCAACATCATACCTGAAATTCCAAGCTTGGAATTCATATATTTGCAAAAGTGGAATATACTGGAGGAGAAGGGCCAGCTTACTACATACCAGGAAAGTTTGATTTTGTAGAATATTCCACCATAGTTGCCTCTAACTACTTAAAGAGGAAGCAGAGCATGGAGTGAACAGCATGGATTTTGGAGTCAAAAACAAAGACTTCAGTGGTGGCTTAGTTTCTTCCTACTCTGAGATTTTGAGAGAGTTCTTTAACTATCCAAGTCTTTGCCTCTTTATCTATGGAAAGGAATAATAAATGTACATATTTCATAGAGTTGTTAAGAGGGCTAAAATAATCCAAGTAATGCTGCCAATAATAAGTATGCAATAAATATTAGCATACATATAAAATAGGATTTGAATTATAAAATTTGAGTTGTATCACATTTGGGCAAGCATATGCAACTTTCCTACTTAACTGCCAGTAGAATAGTAGTGACTGGGGAGGATGAATTGGGACACAGGTCAAAACATATACTATGATAGATTCTTTTACCCAACCAGAGCCCTTGTTGAACCTCTGATGTGTTTATGGAACACAGTTTGGAAACCATAGTACTATTGGACCTGGACTAAAAGCTATATTGTTCTGATATGATTAAAGTCAGGTCAAGTACTTTACTCCCAGCACACTGAAGCCAAAATAACTTATAGACAACTTATAAAACTGGCTCCAGTGAGGACATTACTTCTAACCTTTTGGTGTCTATGTAAACAGGTATGATCCTGATACTGTTTGAAGAGTAAGGATTGACACTGCCAAAGGAAACAGTTAATAGGAGACACAGTTTGGAGGAAATAAAACCTGTTATTTCGAGGGAAGGGTGTTACAATGAAAAGACAAAGAAGCTTTAAAAACATTTATAATACAGTGTTAGTGAGATAATGAAGACAAATTTAAGTGCCTATGAACTTCACAGATAAATGTAAATTGACTCTAAACTAAGCTGACTAAACAGTCCCACAATGGCAGACCTGACTCAGCATCTCTGTGACTCTCCTGCTTTTCTCTCAGGGTTGCAAAGTGGCTTGCAAAACTCCAAGCATCACAACACCCCACAGCAGGAAACAGGGGTACCAGAGCAGTGACAGAGCCCATCTATTTTTATAGAGAAGAAAATATCTTCCTACAAGCCCCAGCACCTTGCGCCTCAGGTGCCAAGTGATGAGGTCATGGGGTCAGTTCCAGGGATGTTGGAAAGAGGGCTACTGGTTCCCTGGACACTGTGGTTGAAAGTGAGCATAGGACAAGGGGTATAAATGAAAAAAAATTGTAACAATGGGGTTTTAATAAAAGACATAAAAAAAAAAGGTAAGAGCAGGTGATATAGTTCAGAGTCAGAGTATATGCCTAGCATGTATGAGGCCCTGGATTTGATCCTCAGCACCAAAAAAACAAAACAAATAAACAAACAAAAGACCCAGCAGGTCAGAAATCAAAGACTAAGAGATTAACAACCACCTCAAATATTCCTAGACCCGTAAGAAAAACTGCCCAGTGTTTCTGATGAGTCAAGTGATTTATATCATTTAAAACTGCTATATAAGCTCTAATATCTATTTTGTTGGGGAAAAAAAAGCCTTTAAAAGGAGATTGTCATTCATGGATGACTGGAGCTTAAATCTGAGAATCACTACCTTTTAAAGCTTCCTGGTTTAAAAAAATTACCTCTGGATGGAAAAGCTCAGGCACAGGCATGGAGAGGTCATCTCGGGCCTTGGATAAATCTTTTGTTTGAGACAGGGTCTCACTATGTAGCCCAGGCTGGCCTCAAACTCTTGATCCCCCTGCCTCTGCCTCCCAAGTGCTCCCATGAGCACTGTATGGTGCTTGGGGAATCTTTCTATCATATCTGCCCTCCCCACTGGTTGTTCTCCTGCATTCCTTGTCCTACATCTCTGTAGAGCTGGGAGTTGAGGTTCATGTCTTTAATTACACATTTGTGGAAGCAGAAGCACAAGAGGCAAGACTGTGACCAATGGTAATGCTGCAAGAGCAACTGATTATAAACCAGGCCCTGATGTCTCCTTCTTATAATCCTAACTATTCAGAAGGCAGAGATCAGGAAGATGGAGGTTTGAGGCCAGCCTCGGGCAAATAGTTCAAGAGACCCTATCTCAAAAAGACCCATCACAAGAAAGGGCTGGTGGAGTGGCTCATGGTGTAGGTCGTGAGTTCAAACTCCAGCACCACACACACAAAAAAAAAACAAGAGCAACTGATGAAGAAGTTTGAGCATATGAGAACAGAGTTTTGCTATTTCCCAGTAAGGATTAATAAAGTGAGTATCTCATATGTGTGATAATACAGACTATATATTATGAAGTTGATAGGACAATAGGCAGGCAATCACATTTGTAGCTCATGTTACTTTTGTATATGAAAATCATACTTTTACAGCTTCTATTTCCACACTTTCGGTCCACACCACAAGATCATCTTGGCAAAGCAGGGTGGGGTGAAGACAAGGTCAGATGTCCGGGGCAGAGCAGAGGACATATGAAAATGAGCCCTCCATTTCTGGAGACTTGAGGTCTTGGATTACAGAGAAAGGAAAGAAGATAAAATACTAAGGATGAACTGGGTATGGTGGCTCACGCCTGTATTCCCAGCTAATCGGGATGTGGAGGCAGGAAGATGAAGAGTTCAAGGTCAGCCAGAGTAAAGTTAATGAGACCCTATCCCAAAAACAAAATACAAACAAAAGTCCTGGATGCATGGCTCAAGTGGGAGAGAACACTTGCCTACCATGCATGACACCTTGGACTCAATCTCTAGTACTGAAAAAAGTAATAACAAGGACAAGTAGAAGAATGTTGTTCTTGTTTCAGTCAAGAAGAAATAGAATTGGGATGGAGGAGGAATATTTTAAAAAAGAGGAGTCTTCAGGTCAGGTAGTTAGACCTAAGCTTTGGCAAAATAAGAAACTTAATCATGTTTAATCTTGAGGCCCTGGGTTGGAGCCCCAGCACTAAAAAACAAAACAAAACTTAAAACTTCTTAAGCAGATTTTTTTCAGACGGTTTCAAGGGTAACTGAAAATTTTCCTGTTTTCATCTTCTACTTTCCCTACCCTTCAAAACATCTATGGTACCTGAAATTCCTTAAACAGTGAGTAAAAGTTTTTCTCTCTACAATTAGAGACAAAGCTTGACAGGCAAACCAGCTGGCAGAGGCAACATGAAACTCTTTCTCACTAAGTGTTAATGGCTGATACTGGATCCTTTGCTATTTTGATAAGAAGAGGAAGTAAGAAAATGGCCCTGGCTTGGGAAGGCGTTCCAAAGAAGGAAGGGGAGTAAACTAAACAGTAACAGCAAAAACAAACAAAAAAAATCAAGCATTTTTGTGTTATGGTCTAAGTGCTTTACATGAATTAACTCTTGCAATCTCTCTGTCTCTGAAATGTGATAATATAGACTATATATTATGTCTGTATGTAGCCCAGGCTGGCCCTTAACTCATAATCCTCCTGCTTTAGTCTCCTGAATAGCTGGGATTATAAAAGCAGGCTACCATGCCTGGCTCAACTCATTTAATCTCTAGTGCACTCTCTGAGATAGGTACTATTACTCATCTCCATTTTATAGAGAAGGAAATGAAATCACAGAGAGATCACCTGCCCAAGATCATAGTGGTCAGGCCAAGGTTTGAATTCTGGCATTTTTAGTCTAAGAGTCCACATTCTTTACCATAGACTGAAAGAAACTTGGTTCAGAGAGATGACTTAGGAGACCATCCTCCCTACGTGAACAATGTTGGGTCATTTGCTTCCATGTGTTAAGTAAGGCTAAAGAGGTATTTTGTGTTGTGCTACTTAATGGAGCACTGGGACTAGAGTCCCCTGCATTCCATCTATGGTTCCTTTTGATACCTTCTTGGTCTTACATGTGCATGGCTTTGCTGCCTGAATTAATGATCCTGCTGCAGTTTGATTAGCTCTCTGTGTCTCTGAGTCTACATTTGGAAAGTGGGTTATTTCCACTTGTCAGCAACCTGACCCAGAGGAATGTAGGAAGGGCTAAGGTCTGCCATATCTAAAGTGCTTTGGGCCATAAACAAGGACTACCTGAACTTCAGAGAATACCAGGACTTGGCAGTGCTATTTAAATTGACAGAGATGGTAGAATATTCTCTCAGTACCTTCTTTAGAGATTCTTGGTTCTTGGTTTGGAGGTTCTTGGTTGAATTGTACTCATTCCAGAGTACAATTCAAGGGTCTGCTATTGATTATTAGAGTTTGAAAAACTGCTGGCTGGGAATAATGGCTTGGATGTTGGTAAGGAATCTCATCCTAGATCACCGACAACAATAGAATGACTTGTGACATACAACAGGGTCTTGCTTACATGAAGCCCTTGAAGTCCTTGAAAAATGACAGCTCTGGTCTCATCATGAACTGCATCCTCAACATGTGGGAGGAGGTGATCATAATCCAGTCTCCTGGGAAGTTAGTGACATATCAACCCATTTTTCCAGGACTGACCATGTCTGCAGAGCCCAATAAAAGCTTGAGTCTTGGGACCTCCAGTGCAGTGCTCCTCTTGAGCCCCCCATCTGGAGGTCACACTTTTGCTTTGCATTAACAAACCTGCTCTGCTTAAGTCTCTATGTCTTGAATTCTTTCTCTGACCAAGACCAAGATCATTTTGCCCCCCTGGGCCTGGTGACCTGAATCTGGTGACACTGTGGTGGCCCAAATTCTTTTCTAGACTTAAAATGCACAACTCCAATGGAGGACAATTGTCTGACAAACCTGGGAGATACTCATATTATCTGAGACTGTTCAAATATTTAGAGATAAGAATTCCTAATTCAAAATAAGGATCTTTAAGCCAGGACTTTGAAAGTAGCTGTTTATCATAAAATGATTAAAAGAACTGGGCCCTCTCCAAAGAAACCTTTAACCTAATAACAATCACCATACTTAGCATTTAATTCCAATGAAAGTGATCTAACTGATACCACCAAGGGCAAAACCGATTGCAAAGTTTTGTTTTTCTTTTCTTTTTTTAATAATGATTTGCAGAGATGTGGAAAGGGGATGCTGGAGACAAATGGAATGGAATGGGGTGGGGAGGAGTCATCTCAGCTGTGGGCACAATAAGAAATATAAAGCCATTTTTTAAAAAAAGGAGACTGTGTCTGATTAATCCACCCTCACATGATCAAATGGAATTTCCCTCCTACATTGTCAGGCATCAGAATATTAGTTCCCAACCTATGTCTTCAAATAGGACAAACCAACAAAAAGCAGAAGAGTGATCACAATATTTTTTAATATATGCAGTTATTGAACTGAATAGTTTAACCTTGAGTTCATGTCTTCTAAGGGACAGGATCTTTCCTAGTGGCAGTCATGCTTCCCTAAACCTGAGAAAGGAAGTAATCATTGTGAGCTAATAAACAGCCAGCAAGAACCAAGGTGGAAGTTCAAGATCAGAAATAGGGCAGATAAAAATAGTTTACAGAAAGAACTGTGAGAGGAGAAAGGAAACTGGAGGACAAAAAGAAATTGGTAAGTGGTCAAGACCATAGAGTAACACTGGGTACAGTGGTACATGCCTATAAAACCCAGCACTCCAGAGGCTGAGGCAGGACAAACAAGAGCTTGAGGCCATGGGAAGCAATCTGCAGATCGAAAGCTGCTGGGAGAAGTATAAGAACCTTCTGGTGTTCCTTGCAGTCCTCACCGAAGGTGCTTTTTCCTTTTCCTCTGTGTCTTTCTTGGTTCCAGTTATGTTGCTTGTTATCTAGTTTACAAACACATCTTCACATTGTCTTTGCCTGGATTAAAAGAGGTTCCTTTTACTAAAGAATAGCAAGGTGTGTGTGTGTGTGTGTGTGTGTATGCACACATTTTGCTGGCCTCAAACTCATGATCCTCCTGATTTGGCCTCCTGAGTAGCTGAGGTTACAGGTGTGCACCTCCATGCCCAGCCTTCAGAACAGTGATATTCTAATAAGGAAAAGGCCATTTAGGTAAAACCATGCTATGCTATGGTCATTGAAGGCCTGCTTTTGAGAAGTAAAGAGTCAGGTAGGCCAGTAGTCATTTCAAATCCAGTTTCATGTGGAAATATTCATGCGTTTCTGGGAACAAGAATGTGGGAGCTGGTGCTCCAAGTGTCTGCGCCAGTGCTTATTTACAGGAGATGAAGGATGGCTTCCTCATCCATGTTCCTAGGGACACCCCACCCTGCCCTGGGCTCAATAGAAGGAAGGGTGGAGTAGGTACACAGAGTTTTGACAGTGATCCAGTTCTCTGAACCCCAAATACTTACTGAGACAGTTGAGTAATTCATTAGAGAGACCAGGCCTAACCCTATAAAAGCTGGCAGAGGGACAGGAGATGAAAGAAATACTCCTCTGTTTGGTGAGCTGGTGCTCATTGTGCCTATAACACATGCAAGAGCAGCAATGCAGCAATCCAAGATGAGTCTGCACACCCTCTTCAAACTGGTTACCCATTTGAAAATGGAGTTTTGAGGAAGTCAGCTTATGCAGCTTCCACCCAGGCATCCCGGGGCTTTTAGGCAGCTGTTTCCTCTGTTCCAAAGAGCTGCTCTTCTCATTGAAGGCCTACCTTTTCTTCTGATTCCTCTGTGGTCCTCTCCACACCCACTTACTGTGTTAAACCTCTCCAAATTGTCCCAACCCACAGCCATCCCTTTGTTCTTTGGCTTCCTACACTATGTGCTTGGTAATTGTGGTGGCACTTATCTGCTTATCCCTTCAACTCCGCACCATCACCACCTGGTCCTGCATGTAATCATCAACCTTCACTACACAGGCACACTAACAAGCAGAAGCTATTACAGTAGAGCAGTGTAGGCTGGCCTGACTCAAGTTCATGTTTATGTAATTTTTAAACTTAAACAAAAAGGTTTTCATGGTTAACACTTTTGAAATACAGTAAATACTTTATGTGCAATCATTTTTTTTCTTTTTTACATTATTTATTTATGTAATCATTTTCTCAAGTATTGCAGCTTTCACTGGGAGGCATCAAGAACAGCACTTGTCAGACATGAGGTGAAAGGAGGAAAGTCACCTGAGGAGAAGGAGAACACTGTTTCACACAATCCTAGCCCAATTCATCTGGTATGAATCTTCCTGGGTTTAACACTGAAAGTCTCTTGTCCCGGGCAACCCTAAAATCTCAGGCAAACTGAGAGGGTTCTTTATGCTATGAGGTGGACACTGATCATCTTGACAAGAAACCAATGCAAGTTTTAGATCTTGGCCTGAACCCTCTTTATCCTCTCTCACCTCAAATCCCAGTGCCCCTGCCTCACCAAGAGTGTTAGTGCCCCTCTCCAGGGACAAGTGGAGGAGCAGGTAGTGATGCCCAGATGTCAAGCAGAAAACCCAGGTTTATTAATCTCTCCCCACTGCAGCAGCAGTCTTGGGCCTGGGACTACAAATGGTCAAGGGAAAAAGCTTAACTCCAAGTTATCACAAAACAGAAACTAAAAGGAATATTCTGAGCTGGAAACAGTGACATTTCTGGCGTTATTCCCAAAAGGAAAGTCAAAGGCAGAGCCTCAGGAAGGCAAACATCCAGGACCCGCAGGGATGCTGATTTCCACCGAACATTCCATACCAGGCCTGCTAATTGCAGAACTAGAGCGTCTGTTTTGATCATGTTCTGTGCAATCGATCGGCCATCCCTGAGAATTGAGTAGTTAGATTGATAGGAAGACTGGAGTCTATGGCTTTGAATACATTCTGAATGTTAAGCATAGAGCAGAATGCAGTCATATATGATGAGCATTAAAAATTTCATATCATTTTGAAAATCCTATGCTTATGCTATGAAATAAGCATGGCAGTAAGCAAAACATCATTAATAATATGCAAAAACCAATTAGGGCTCTAGCACTTGTGTCGTGATGAAGATCTTTTTCCATAATGAAATGATATAAACAAAGTTAAGAATTTTTAATCTGCATAACATATAACACAGCAACTCAGAAACAAACAAAAACATGATAAGGAAATAGAAATTCTGATGCTTGCATCTCTGTCCATAATTCAAGGTTACAAATGAGTTTCTCTTTCCATTTAGATTTCTATAACTAAAAGTAGGCATATGCACCCTGGTACAAGTGCAGGAAAGTATCTTGGCTGCAAGCTGAAATTTAAGGGAAATGGTGCAGACATATAACTTTACCACCAGAGGGTATTCTTTCCTCTTCTGGATTGTCAGCACAATTATGTAACCATAAAGTAGTCCTGAACCAGCCTCACTAAAAAGAGCCAGACCAGATCCCAGCAAAGTGAATTCATTTTTATTATTTCCACAAATTTCCTCTTGCCCTCTTTAGAGTGTAGAGAGTTCCTTTAGTCAAGAGAACCAGGTTGGCAGTCAACCAACCTACAAAAACCATAGCAGATTACACCCCTCCCGCCCATTAAAAGCACAAGAATGATCACTTAAGAAGTTAGTCAGGAAAGAGGAAGGGAACCAGAGGGAGAGTTGAGAGCTGGACAAGTGAGGATAATGGAGGAGGGGAGATATGACCAAAATACATTATATACATGTATGAAAATATCGTGATGAAACCCATTTAAAAATGTTATTTAAAAAGAGAAGAAGGTGGTCCAGGTAGCCGTTTCTGATTATCTCCAGGGGAACAAGAGTTGCAAGTAAGCAAGAACTCAACAACCACAAGGAAAGAGCAGAAGGGATTTCAGAGGCAGGGAAGACTCCCACTTGAATTTTGAGCTAAACTGATTTACAACTGAAAAAGGCCGATGCCTCATTAGAGACCAGGAAAGACTAGGAAAGTTACCAGAGAAATTTTGACAGCTCCCAGAGTCAGCCAGGGAATCTATCCCAACCCATTAGTGTGCCAAGTTTAGAAAGCAAGGTCCTGGAAAGGTGCCCCAGGGAGATGCCCAGGGTAGTCTGTTTGAATCGGGCCAAATGCTTACTCTTGAAAAGGGAAGACTTTGTCCCCTCTGCATGCCCAGTGGTAGAACCTCTTGTCAGGGAGAAAGCTGTGAAGTTGAGAAATATGGGGTATTAGGTTACCTGCCCAGCTGAAGCAAGTCTTAATGACCAAAAATAATACTTGCTTACTGCTAAAACTTCAAACAATACAGAGCTTAAAGTAATTAGGGAAGGACTGCCTGCCCACAGGTCAGCCCAGGTACCTCAGCTCCATGCACCAGAAACTCAAATAGTAGAGTGGCTGCTTTGCAAGCATGAAGTCCTGAGTTCAAAACTCTAATCCACAAAAAAAAAACCCAAAAGATTCTCCATCTACTCATCCCATGCATCTATCAATCATCCATCTGGTTTAGTCTTTAAAATTTTTTTTATTTTTAGTTTGAGTTTAGTTTTTGAGAAAGGGTTTTGCTATGTAGCAAAGGCTGACCTAGAATTTGGGACCCTACTGCTCCACCTCCAGAGTGCTAGGATTGCAGGTGTGAAACACCATGTCCAGCTGGTTTAGTTTTTTTTTTTTTAAAAATGAGATCCTAAACCACATTCTGCATGACTTTTTCATTCAATACATCATTGAGAGCTGGAGGCGTGGGTAAAGTAAAGTAGAGTGCCTGCTTAGCAAGCACAAGGCCCTGAGTTCAAACACACAAATAAACCAAAAGCCTCATTGAACTCTTCCAAGTCAGCTTCATTCATTTTAGTAATGACATAATATGCCATTGTAGGGATGTTCTGTAACTTTATTTTCTATTAATGGACATTTATGTTGTTCCCGATTTCCTTTTCTATTGCAAAATGCTGCAATAAAATTCTTTATTAAAAGCAGTTATTACTATCCAGTGCTGCCAAAAAGAAAAAGGAGTTATTACTAGGTATGTTGTGTTCAGGAGGAGGCACTGCGCTAAGCCCCTCTATAGGCTATTAAAATGAATAAAAATGTATTTTCTGGCTTCTGGAAGTTTAGTCTCTTATGTGGAAAAACTATAAACATTACTTAATACTAGAAATGACACACATACTAAGTAGTTGGACAAATAACATACCTGCCTAGGGAGGAGAGAGGAAGGTGCTGTCAGTTCTGACAGTTGAGATCAGGATAGATTTCACTGTATTGACTTCGTCTATGTAGGGATTTGCTTCAATATATCTGGTTTGAGTTTTTTGTTTGTTTGTTTGTTTTTGTTTTTGTTTAGGGGTGGTGGTGGTACTGGAGTTTGAACTCAGGGCCTTGTGCTTGCTAGGAAGGCCATGCCCCCATTCGCTTCCATAGGTTTAATGTAAGGAAGTTGATATAGAAGCTTGTAGAAGAACTCTTAACAAAGACACCTGTTCACCATGCACTGGGACAAAGACTTTGCAACTTTTGCCTCTGAATTTCCTTTAAACATATAATTTCAGAAACACCTGGGGATTCTATGTCCTTCTAAGCTTGTTTTGCTGGGTTTAGTCATCTTAAAACTCATCACAAATATTCAAACAGAATGTTACTCTTTGTACTGTAAAAAAGGTTCCAGGTCAAAGTGTGCTTTCCAAATTGAGATAGCTGTAGACTGTTGAATTGTTCTTGTTACATCTGTTGTGACTGTCCACTGAAAGCCATTTTATCAGTACACAAAATCCAACAGTATGTGATTTAAAAAGAAAACATATGAAACAACTTGCCTAGATAGCAAATCCCTGAGTCAGGACCTTCCCAGCAATCATGCTGAAAGGAGAGTTTTTATTTCTAAGTAATCTTAATTAGCAGGTCTTTTTCTTATTAACATCTTCAAAGTGCTTTGAGCTCCTCCCTAGATGAAAGGTCCTGTGTGAGGACAAATTATTATTATGCTCACAAAATGCACACACTAAATGCAGGAAAAGTGTAAATGGTTTAACTGCCCAGCCTGCAATGTGCTCCAGAGACTTTGATCTGCCAGCATAGCCATCAGTCAGTTTATATCCTTACATCGAAGCATTCTCATGTACACACTTGTAAATCGAGCTGTTTATTCCAAAATAGTTCCTTTAAATTAACTCGTTTCCTTTTTCCTCTGTTGAGAGCTGCTGATTCAGCTTTTCTCCCCTCTATCCCCCCACATATACACACACAATTGTGGAGAAGGTATATAGCTTTGGGTTTGGAATGGAAAACCACTTGCTTTTCCTCTCTCTATAAAGATGACCACCACATAAAAAAGTGCATGTCTTTGATGACCTGAGAAATACATATGATGTAATAAATGAAAAAAGTATGAAACAAAAATTAAGAGTATTATCATACGTGTAATACGAATAGTTGCTAACAAGTAAACACGACTATACCTCGTGACCTGATTTCTTTGCCTACGTGATATACTTTAATCTTCACTGTGAGATGAATATTACTGAGGTTCAAAAAGGTTAAGAAACTAGGCCACAGTCACACAGTCAACAGGTGGTGAACCTGATGGGGTGCTGTCTGGTAGGGACTCCAGACTTCATCGTCTTAGTGACAGTCCTGCTGCTTTTTAATAGGACTGTCCCTATGTAGAGAGACTTGGGTGATTTTTCTTCTACTCTTTTATGCTTACACATTTTTAAAAGAATAAACAAAGTTAATGCAGTAACTGCAGGAATTAAATAAAATTAAGAAAGAGGGCTGAGTAGCTCTTTCACAGATGGGTGTGATGTCTTGAGATAACATAGATAACTTGTTATTAAGCTCAGAGTTCTCTGGACCTCTGTTGCCTTATCTTTAAAGTGAGGGGCTTAAGCCGAGTGATCTCAAAGGCACCTTTCAGTTCTCATTTTACTTTAGTTCTTTAGTTTCTGATCAAGCTGCATAGATGTCATTTTTCTTCAGCACTCACTTAGTTCTGGTTCCCTAAATCTGGTCAGAGCTGTAGTACTAAAGGAAAGGCTGCAGAACCGATTGTGATTCTTCCTCCTGAACACCAAAGACTGCTTCTGTTAGTGATGAATATTAATCCATGGACAAGTATTACATGATTGCTAAATTATAATTATAAATACATTTAATTTTTTTGTTTTATTATATTTAAGGTGTTGTACACGTCAAAGTTTATACACAAAGTCAGGCAAATTAACATATCCAGAATCTCAATTACTCATTTCTGTGCATGTTTGTATCAAGAATACCTTAAATCTACTTTTAGCAAAAATCCCCCATACAGTACAATATTATTAACACAGCCTTCATGTTGTATATTCCATCTCTAGATTAGTTCATCCTACATAGCTGCTGCTTTGTTTCCCTTCACCTGTATGTCCCCACTCAGCATATTTTTCTGATCTAATTCTAGAATAAAAGGCAATAGGTTGCATTGGAAATCAGGGCTACCTTTCTTACCAGGGTTTAGTTTGGACATGTCTGGAATGTGAGAGTGAGAATCCCTTTGAGACGATAGGGAGAGTGGGCGTTTCCAGCTGAGAGGAGCATTTGATCTTTTCTTGGAAAATAAGTACCTGTACTACAAAGGAAGGTTGCTCATCCCCAGAAGAGTGAGTTCCTCCACAGGAAGCCTGTGGCCCCAGCCGTGAAGAAAGGACAGAGCTATCTATAATGCTATAAATATTAAGATGTCTGGGAAACACAAAGCATTTTTATTTCTGGCCACTGAGCACTACATTTATTTATTACTTCTATTTCTGAGAGTAGACTAATCTTTATTTGGAACTCCATTCCCAATGTTGTATTTTTCAATGTAGGGAAATGTAATGATCCAGCACATAACAGCTAGCTAATAAATACTAGCTTGGTGAAGGAAGCAAATTCTTATTTTAGCTCTAATTAGAGTATGGGTTTTTTTGTTTTTTTTTTTAAGATAAAGCTTAGGAACAGTACCTTTTCTTTGAATAATTTCTAGCATTTCATCTTCAGATCCAAGAATCTTTCAAATAAACCATCAATGTTTAAAATTTTCCATACCACATGGATCAAAGATTCAAGTATGAAAAATGAAATAATTTAGTATAAAAATACTAAATACTAGTATACTAGAAGACACATGGAAGAATTTCTTTACAATCTTGAAGTGAGGAAGACTTTCCTACTATTACTAAAAACCCAGAAGTTATAAAAGAGAATGTTAGCTGCTAAGTGAGGCAGGCACTGTTGTGGTTGGTAAAAGAATTTACTGAGAAAGAGAGTAGGAGAAAGCAAAGATTTATTAGGATGCATATGCCATTCATTGAAAGTGGAAAGAATGGCAGCAGCTATGCAAAGAAGCTAGCACACCAACATAGGGTTGAGAATAGGTTTTAATACTTCTGGTTAGGATACTTGTGATTGGCTGTCTTCCTTTTTGTGGACTGTACTGATTGGTTGTCTCTTCCTTGGTTTGAACTTCACACACAGGGAAACATCTCTGCCAACTTGGCTTTTACTTCCACATTTCCATCTGGGTCCTCAGCAGGCAGATCCACCACCAACATTCCATCTGTTCCTTGGTATTCCTTTATCTGCCATGTCTCTTTAAAATGGGGGCCTCCACCGTAGGCACATTTAGGGGCAAACTCTTACATTTACTGGGAGAAAGCTGCTACGTCTTTAAAAGACTTTTAACAAGCCTTCAACATTGTTCTTTTTTTCTTTCTTTCAGTTAAAAGCCTTTGTAAAAACTTAAGAAGAATCAATCAAGGTTTTAGAGTCATTCTGAAATGAATCTTTTAAGCAACCTGGAGTAAACTTTGCTGGTCATAATGCTAAATTCTCTGCCCAGAAGCCTTTCCATCTACCATGTTTTCTTTTTGAACATGTGACCTATGACCTTGAACTGAACATGCTCAGACAGGTACACCTGAACTGGAGCATGCTTAAGAATGTGTCTACCCCTACATGTGCTGTCCTATACGAATACGTTGTACAGGCTCCCCAATGTGATGCCCACGCTTTCTTTGTTTGGGGAGACCATTGCTTTGCAAATAACCCCAGTGCTCTCTTTACTTTGTCTCCATAATAAAACCTTCTCCATTCTTTCATTTTCTGGTAGTGCACATTGGTTTTGCACTCATGAACAGGAGAACCGGTTAAATTCAGTTACAAAAAGGGACAAAGTCACTGTATGCATGTATGAAATTATCACAATGAAATCTCCTCATATTATTAATTGCGATAAATCAAAAATAAAAATTTTTCTAAAATTTAAGAAACATAGCTTATATAATAATTAAAGTTTAGTTGGGCAAAACTAAATAGCAAAAATGTAACATAATAAGAAAAAAAAAGATTAATGACAAACAGATAAAAATATTTGCAACAAAATTTCCTGATCAAGATAAAAAAACTCACTATCAATATATAAATAGTTCCTAGCAATCATTAAGAAAAGTACTGATAATATAATAGAAAAAGAGCAAAGAAAATGAACTGGAAGTCCACAGAAAATGAAACATATATGGCTCTATAACCTAATAAAAGTTACTAAGCAACTAATTAGAAACTAAGTTGTTTTACCCACCCATCAAATTGGCAAAAATATGAAAATTTGATAACACTCTATGGTAAAGACCTTGGGAAAGGAAGACTTTACATTATGGGTGGGACAGGAAATTGGTACAACCTATATGGGAAACAATTTAGCAACATCTATCGAAATCACAAATGCACATAGGAAAAGGGATAATTAACAGGAAACCACTACAGCATAAGTTTCATGGCCCCTCACTTAATACAAATCCATTTTAAGCTTCTGTCAGGTGCCCCAACATTTTTTCAACATGCACTTTTGAAAATTTTGCAAAATAAGATACATTTAATCATGATGGGTTAAGAGCACTGCTTTCTTTCTACTCAACTATACTCTCCATCATGTTTTTTTCTTATGCAGTGTGGCAACAGAGTGGCATCAGGCACTTTTGGGATCTGGCTAAAGGTAAGCTGTCTTGGAGAGAAATTACATTTGGGTTCACTAGGATATATTTATATAGTGTGCCATCACCGCAGGTATAGTCAAGTTATTGCTAGGTGTCCTGGTGGAATTAGCAATGCTCTCCAGAAAGACTCCTCACACACAGTGCCAGCCACCTGCCACCTGCCATTCTGACTAGAAGGCGCAGGCCCAGAGGTCATATTGAAATGTGAACGTATGTCCTTTCTTCAACAAAATCAGTGATAAGGGCAGAACAGGGCCTCCCTGAAACTGAGCCGGGGAGGGAAGGGGAGCAGGGTGGAGAAATGACCCAAACAATGTATGCACATGTGAATAAATAAACAAAACAAAAAAAAGCAAAAAAAAAAAAAAAAAAAGAAACAAATATGATTGTGCCCTATAGTGCTTGATACCAGAATTACGTAGGTATGAGAGAAAAAGAAACAAGGCTTGAGCATATGGGGCTAGAAGCCAAGCTGTGGGTAGTTATCTTAACATTAGACATGCAAAATTACAAGCAGAATGCTTTTTACAGATACCTCATCAAAATAGATGTCAGGAATGATGCAGTGATTATAAATGTGCTATATATTTATAATTTTGATGAGAACTATGTGAAATAAAATTTATCAGAATTTCTAGGTTGTAGGACACAAACCCATAGCAGCACTTTAAAGAGCAAACATGTCTACTTGAAATTGAAGGCTTTATGCATTCCAGATGTCAATAATAAAATAATTTCAGTCAATCATGCTAAAAAAGAGACTGAATTATCTTTCCACTTTTTTAAAAGTTGTATTACAAAAGCCAAGTGTGGTGGCACATGCCTGGAATCCCAGCCCCGAGAAGACTGAAGAAGGAGGATCATGAATTCGAGGACAGCCCAGGCTACATAGTGAGACCCTGACTCAGAACATGAAAATTAATTAACTAGTTAATTAATTAAGTGGTATTACAAAGTTGTGGTCACAGGAGCAGGTAATCAAAGTGTACACAGCCAAAAAAGATAAAGGAAAAAGGCACTTTTACTAATTACTTGTGTCAGTCATTACCTATTGTTTTGTCAAGTTTTTTATAGTATTTATTAGCTTTTTAAAATATGAAAAATGTTCAGCATCAATAATCATTGGGGAAATACAAATTGAAACGCAGACATCACCTCACACCTGTTAGTATTATTACCAAAACACAAAAGATAACTAGTGTTGGCGACAGTATGGAGAAAAAGGAATTTTTAGCAACACCTGTCACTGTTAGTGGGAATAGAACTTAGTACAGTCATTATGGAAAACCGTGTGGAGGCTCCTCAAAAATAAAACTGCCTTATGAACCAAATACCTCACTACTGGGTACATAGATCCAAAGGAAGGAAATCTATATGTCAAAGATATATCTACAGTCTCTTGTTTTATATGTTGCAGCACTATTCACAATAGTCAAGGTATGAAATCAACCTAGGTGTCTATCAGTAAATGAATTGACAAAGAAAATAAGTTACATATACAAGGTGGAATACTATTTAGCCTCTAAGAAGATGAAATCCTGCCATCTACAATAACATGGATGAACCTGGAGGACATTTTGTTAAGTGAAATAGGCCAGACACAGAAAGACATCATCTCTCTCATTTGTGAAATCTAAAAAAGTTGAATTCATAAAAGCAGAGAGTAAGAGGATGGCTACAAGTGGCCAAGGGAAGAGAATTGCGAAGGTGTTGGCCAAAGCATACAAAATTTCAGTTAGCCAGGAAGAATGAATTCATGACATTTATTGTATGGTGGCAATAGTTAATAACAATGTATTGTATATTTGAAAATTGCTGAAGAGTAGATTTTGTGTTCTCACTACAAAAAAAATAAAGTATGCATAGCCAAGTGCCAGTGGCTCATGCCTGTAAGCCTAGCTACTTACAAGGCAGAGATCAGAGGATTGCAGTTTGAAGCCAGCTGGATCAAATAGTTTGTAAGACCCCCATCTTGAAAATACCCAACATAAAACAGAGCTGGTAGAGTGGCTCTAGTGGTAGAGCACCTTCCTGGCAATCATGAGGCCCTGAGCTCAAGTTCCAGTACTGCAAAAAAAGTATGTGTATGCTATTTAGACAATGTATTCAATTTCAAAAACATGTTGTACTCCATAAATATTCATAATTTTGTCAATTAAAAAAAGGCTAAGTACCTCCTTGCACTCCCCCTGCTTTCTCACATTGCATTCCCTCCATGGTGGGAACTTTAAAAATTTTAAGTTTTATTTTTGACATTAATTGACACATGATAATTATACACATCTCGAGTATATGGTGTGATATTTCAATAGTATCCTTGCATGATACTATTTATCATGTAATGATCAAATGAGGGTATGAAGACTATCCATCAATCATCTCAAACTATCATTTCTTTGTTGTAGGAGCAAAATCCTCTCTTTTGGTTATTTAGGAAGATACACTGTAATATTATTAATATAGTTTCCCTCTTATGCAATACAACAAAACTTACCTGTCTCACCTGACTGTGATTTTTGTACCTGTTGACTAACCTTTCCTCATCTTTCCCTCCCTCTTCCTCTCTGTAGTCTCTGGTGAATATCATTCTACTTTCAACTTATTTGAGATCAACTTTTTAATTTTTTAAAATTTCTTTATTGCAATGATGCAGATCAAACACAGGGCTTCAAGCACGGTAGGCACACACTCTACCACTGAGCCACTTCTCAGCCCTGAGATCCACATTTTTAGATTCTGTATAAGACTATGTCTGAGGAATTTGGTTTGCGTGGGACTCGTACAGAAATGTTTATAATCCACTGTGTGTGAAGTGGGTGAGGACGGCCTCCCCTAGACTCCATCAAGGCAGGAGTCATCACCATGTTCTGGACACCTGGCACCATGTGTCGGGCACCTGGCACAGCTTCTGCCACCTGGGAGGCCCTTAGTACATATGCATTGAACAAATGAATGAACATAACTTACAATAAAATAAATGGACCTTAGAACAACCAGATACCAATTTGGCCTGTAAAACTGACCAAAAAAAGTTTTTTAAAAGGCCAGTATCCACTTGTCATTAGCAGGCTACAGAAACCTTCTACCTTTTTAAAAATGTGCTGTTTTTTAAAAACGAGGTGAAATTTTCATAACATAAAATTAACCATTTTTAAAATGAACAACTCAGCAGCCATTCACAAGGATGACCAGATATCACTTCTAGTTCAAAAACATTTTCATCACTCAAAAAAAGAAAGCAAGTATCCATAATACAGTTGTTTCCTATCTTACACGCATCTCCAGCCCCTGGCAACCACCAGTCTGCATTCTGTCCCTATTCTGGTTATTTTATATAATCAGAATCCTCCATTACATGGTATTTTGCATCTGGATTCTTTCACTTAGCGCAGTGTTTTCAAGGTGCATGCACTTTGTTGCATGTATCAGTATTTTACTTCTTTCTGCTGCTTAATTATATTCTATTGTATGTGCATTCCACAGTCTGCATATCCATTCATCCATTGATGGATATTTGAGTTGCTTCCATCTTTGGGCTGTTGTGAATGGTACCACCATAATCACTTGCCTCTTTTGTGTGTGTGTGTGGCACTGAGGTTTGAACTCAGAGCCTACACCCTGAGCCACTCCACCAGCCCTTTTTTGTGATGGGTTTTTATTGAGATAGGATCTCACGAACTCTTTGCCTGGGGGTGGCTTTGAACCATGAACCTCCTCATCTATGCCTTGTAAGCAGCTAGTATTACAGGTATGAGCCAGTGGTGCCTGGCTCACTTATTTTGAATGTGTATGTCATTGGTTCTGGAGAGACCAAACCCTGTACCCACTGGACCATCATCAGGTATCTGGCATGGATATAGCATGATAGTATCTCAGCTGGCATGTGCCTGTGCCATTGGTGGCTTAAATATTTTGAATAATTATGAACAGATTATCATGTTTCAACAGAGAGATGCTGTATTCTTCTCCTTAACCCTACAAAAGATTGAGGCACTTAACCAAAAGCAGACAAATATATTCTGTGCAAATGACCAATGAGATAACCTGAAGTAGAAATCCTTTGAAATAGATTCCGTGGGGAAAATGAACTAAAATATGAAGGGAGTGGAGGAGTTGCAATAGGAGCAGAAAATGAAGCAGACCAGTTGCTAATGCACACCTCTAGGGCACAACTTCTTGGACTGCCTTTGCTGGAGAGCAGTAGAGCAGTCGGTCCCCAGAGCTCCCCTATGAGCTGAACCGCCTCCAAGTGCAGTCTGTTCATCACAGCTAGTTTTTGTTTATTGCTATGAGGAGGCCTGGCTTGGATTCCTGTCCTGAATATCATTCCTTCGACTTCTCAATCACTGAGGTAACCTGAGAACCAAAGCAGCTTGAGGAAAACACCTCCAAAGAGCTTTGGCTATAGATATCAAGCGCTTCATAGTCTTTCACATTCTTTGTTTTGTTAGTTTGTTTGTTTGTTTGTTTGTTTTTTGTGGTACTGGAGATCGAACCCAGGGCCTCATGTATGCTAGGGAAATACTCAACCACTGAGCTACATCCCCAGCCCTCTTTCACATCCTTTTATTCAGCAATTTATCATAGGCATCTTAGTCAATGACAATAATCCCCAACCCAAGAAAGCCATATGCACAAAGAAATTCATCTCAATTTTAGTTTAATGCAAGAAATTGGAAATATGTGTTCTAATGTAGGAAAATAGAGAAAAGGAAAAATGAAGTAGGTATTAATTAAGCACATATTTATTGAGTGTATTATGTGGGACGCATTATTGTGACCAGGCTACACATTCACCTGGCTAGCACAGTGTCCTGGTAGTCATTGCACTGCTCTCTGTCCACTGTCCCTGCTATAGCTCCCTCAGTCTTTGTCCATGTTCCTCAAAAGAAATGATCTGTTTGTTCAGTTAATTATCAACTACCACAGAGAATATCCAAGCAGAGTTCTTGGGACTGGGTAGCTCCTAGACCAAAGCACAGATGCTGTCTTTGGGTCAGGCAACCATCCCTTGTCCAGACAACTGTGGCCAAGCAATCCATGGCACCAAGCATTAGAAGTGATGATTAGGGAGTCCCTAGGTGGGATTGTGGTCTTGGTAGGTGATCTAAAGCATTCCAAGAACTGAAGCACTAGAATTACCTGGCATCAAGACAGCCAGAAGAGGAGAGAGTCTTCAGGAGAAAATGTTCACAAGGTCTCAATGCTGAAGAGAAATTTAATAATTGATAATAGTAACAACGGTAGTAGCTATGTGCTAAATATTATACTATGGGCTTTACACAATTATTCCCATTAGCTCTTCCAGTAGTCTTGTGATATAGGTATTCATATCATTTGGGGAAAAAATGAGGCCCAAATAAGTAGCTTTCCACTTAATCTGGGAAGTAGTAGAGCTAAAGTTCAAAGAAAAGTTTGTAAATATCCAGAGGTCAAGTTATTGGCTCATTCTTCAACATTATTTATTGGTTATGTATTTTCCTCCACGCATTGTCCTAAACACCCACATGGAGCTTACATTCAGGAGAAGTCAAGTTACAAACAGGTAAATAAGCAATGTAACTTCATATAGCAATAAAGGCCACATGAAATAAAACAGTATAATAGACTATGAACAGATTGGGGATAGACAGGGACTCTGTTCTACATAGGGTGAATAGAGATCTTCCCTTAGGAGGTGACATTTGAATTCAGACATAAGCCATGAGAAGGAACCAGCTATACAAAGATCTGAGGGGAGATATTCCAGGCAGAGGGCATAGCAAGTACAAGATCAAGGCAGAAATGACTCTGGGTGTTTGAAGAAATAAAAGAAGGTGGGAGTGAGGAAGAAAGAAGAACTCAGAAAGGCAGGAGGCCTTAAGGAAGTCTGGCTGCTATGCTAATCATAAAGGAAAATCACTGGAGGGTTGTAAGCAAAGAAGAGATACAGCATGATTTAAGTTGTGAAAAGATCAACCTGGGGTTTGGGAATGATGTCACACACCTTGCAATCCCAGCATTCAGGAGGCTGAGGCAGGAGTACACAGCCAGCCTGCTACACAGTGAGGAGGAGGAGGACAAGAAGAAGGAGGAGGAGGAGGAGGAGGAGGAGGAGGAGGAGGAGGAGGAGGAGGAAGGGGAGGAAGAGGAGGAGAAGAATTATTGATCTAAATGGAAGTAAGCCCTTTTGTCTCTCCTCTTTTCTCCTATCTGCAGTCTAGAATGTGTGGATGATATGGTTGGAGTCCCAGCAGCCACCATGGAAGCCAAAAGTCTGGATAATAAAACAAATAAAGAGAAGCTCCCTGAGTTTTTGATGACTATTAGTGCACCATACCAGTCCTAGTTTTGGAGTCAATACAGTGTAGATGATATCGAAAACAATGGGGTGGTAAACCTACCAAGTAAAGATTAGAGATGACAAGGTCTAAAATCAACCAACATTTAAAAGTCAGGCATAGAAAATAGGATGTGCAAGGACTGAAAAGGAAGAGTGAAATAGGTGGGAAACTAAGAGAGTGTGGTGTCAACAAAGGCTAAGATTATTTCTACAAGGAGAGAGAAGCAAACTACCTCAAGGGAAGTGAAGTAAGATGAAGACAGAGAACTGACCATTATATTCGGCAACATGGACATCATTAATGACCTTCATAAGAGCCTGTATCCCCCTGTACAACTATTATATGCTAATAAAAAAGAAGAGCCTGTAGAGCGATAAAGACAAGCCCAACCGGGGTGAATTGAAAAGAACAAGAGGTGAGAAGGTAGAGAAGGCAAATACAGGCACAGGATCTCTTCCTAAATATTTTACCATGAAGAGGAGCAGAAAGGAAATAATGGGGTTAAGAAAGGGTTCAAGATGAACAATATTAAGGCATATTTGCAAACTGATGAAATGATTCAATAAAGCAGGGAACATAATAATGCAGAAGAGGTGAGTAACTGCAGACATAAGGTCCTTGAGAAGGAAAACAAACTAGAATCTAGGGCACACCATAAAGATTGTTATATCAGTTATGGAGGGAGAACAGAGAAGACAAAATCCAAGCTCTGTGAGGCTGTGGAATGAAAAAGGGAACTGGAAGTAACACAAGTAAAATGACAGGAATGATCAGGAATTATTTTTTTTCTGTGCTTCTTTATACATTTCTATGACTTGCAAATTTTCTGGAAGGAATACTTACCACTCACAATGAGAAAAAAATTGAGTAAAATAAAAGAAAAGTGAAGTCATTAAGTATACTGATTTCTCTCTGTCTTGGAACTAGACATCCCTGGAAGGAGATGAAGTACAGCAAGAATAGCTAGACATAGAAGTGATACTGGCAGGAGAACCTTGCTCATGATGAAACCATTCCTCCTTCTTAAATCACCAGTTCCATCTCTGTCGGGTACTAGTAATCCAATGTGCTCCAGATAAAGGAGGAAGTCCAGTCAAGTAGGCAAAACACATAGTTATAAAGGGTGGCTATGCTCATTGCACTTATTTAGTGGTGTGGTTAGCTCAAGCAAATTTATGAGGATGGAATGAGCTATCAAAAAGCAAGTGAGGTTGGAAAGCTAGGTAGACAGGCACTTCATACCTTAGAAATGTCTACTTGAAGGTGGCCACCCTCCTGGAGTCCAAGACCAGAGCTGGGAGGGTTTGGGATGGCTTTTTAAGAATAGTTAGGCACTTACCACAGTGCTCCATTTAACAGAGGCCTCTCCCCTCATAAAGGCCTCCACACTAGTTATTTCTAAGTGAGGTTTCATGTACTTATATAGATGCACTTGGAGCATTCAAAGATGACACAAATTGTGCAGCTTTGAACATGCTCCCACTTCCAGACCATTCATCTGTCAAGCATTATGAATTACGGTATTTATAATCCCACAATGACTTTTGAGCAGCATAATTACGTTGCACTATATTTTCTGTTTGATTTAAAAGCACTGAACTTTTCAGTGGAGATATTTAAAATATACTGCATTTAAAACCAGCCCTGTTTTAGTATGTCTTTACTTTTTTGAAATTAGAAGTCTTTGTTTTTAGAAAGCTTTAGATTTCAGCAGATAGAGCAGGGTTCCCATATTCTTTCCCTTGCTACCAGTATACATTCTCCCTTATTATTTATATCTTGGGTTAGTGTAGTACTAGGATATAAATCCTGGTTCATCATGAACCAGGATTGGTACAATATTAGTAATTAAAGTCCATAATCTACATCAGGGTTCACTCTGTGTTGCACAGTTCTATAGGTTTTAGCAAATGCATAAGGTCTTGTATCTCCTATCACAGCATCAGAGTAGTTTTTGCCACTCTAAAAAAAAAAATACTGTCAGTAACCTGCTCACCTGAAACCTGCTCCCTACAAACCCCTACCAACCACTGAGATTTTTTTTTTACTATACAGTTTTGCTTTTTTCAGAAAATCATATAGTTGGAATAATACAGGATGTGGTCTTTTCAAAATGGCTTCTTTCACTTAGCAACATGCATTGAAGTTTCCCCTATGTCTGAGGGGAGGTTTGATAGCTTATTCTTTTTACAATTGATTAATATAACCTTGTCTGAATATGCCAGTTTGTTGCTGTCATTTTCCTATCAAAGGATAGCTGGTTGCTTCCAGTGTTCAGCAATTGTGGATACAGCTGGTATAAACATTCACGTGCAGGTTTTTGTGTAGACATAGTAAATAACAAGGAGCACAACTGCTGGATCTTATGATAAGATTGTGTTTAGCTTTGTAAGAAACTGCCAAACTGTCTTCCAATGTGGCTGCACCATTTTGTATTCCCACTAGCCATGAAAGAGAGTTCCTGTTGCTCAACATTCTTGTCAGCATTTGGTGCTGTCAGTGTTTTGGATTTGGGCCATTCTAATAGGTGGGTAGTGATATCTCATTATTGTTTTAATTTGCAACTCTCTCATGACATATGACACAAAGCATCTTTTCATATGCCCATTTGTCATCTGGGTATCTTTTTTGGTGCACTGTCTTCAGATCTTTGTCCACTTTTTTTTTTTTTTTTTTTTTTTTTTGGTGGTACTGGGGTTTGAACTCAAGGGCTTTGTGCTTGCTATACAGATGCTCTACCACTTGAGCCAAGTCCCCAGCCTCTTTGTCCACTTTTTGATGGAGTTGTTTGTTTTCTTATTGTTGAGCTTGAAGAGTTCTTCATATGTTTTGGATAAAAGTCTTTTATTATATATGTATATATATGATTTTAAATATTTTCTCTTGGTTTGTGTCTTTTCACTCACTTTATATGAAGAGCCTCAAACACTGTAAGTGACTCTGGCTTCCCTCAACTTCCAAGAAAGTAGGATGAGGTAGGTAATACAGACAAGGATTTCTGGATTTGTTTGATTATAAGATCTATGTGGCCCTTAGCCACTCAGACTTACTCACTGGGGAGCACAGGAAACATAAAAAAAGAAATAGGAATATTGCCCTTCATATTCCAGGCACAAGACATTATATATACACATATATGTGTATAGATATTAGTCAAATATATATATATTTCCATAGCCACCCTTCAGAAGTAGATGGTATCATTGAAATAGGAGGAAATGGTGGAATTGGGACTCAAATAACGCCTGACACCACAGGGCCAGATGTAAGGCTAACTTGTTTCAGGGCAGGTCCCACAAGGGATAGATGACAGGGCCAACCCCTGCATACAGAGGGTGCTGAGGCTTAGTCTTGGCCAGGGTTGAGCTACAAGGGGCTCTCCCATCAGGTGGAGGGGCTGTTAGTTTGAAGCAGGATCCCAATAAACAGCTAGATATTTGGCATCTAATCCTTGTCAGAAGAAAAAACAAGCAAAAATTATATAGGGTATTAAGGTACCAAAAAGGCTGGGGTCCAGCCTAAGCCCACAACTGGATCCCAGACAAAGAAAGCCCAGGTGATCCAGCAACATAATGAAAGTTAGAGAGAGCCCATAGCTAAGGGTATTCACTATAGGATCCCCAGCTTGTGAGAGCCAGGCCCACTCCTGCACCAGTGATGGGTGGGTCTGAGTCCATTTGAGAAGGACAAGCTCAGGTCTGCACATGGTTAAGGTTTCAAGTTACATGCCCTCAGACCCTGCCATTGAATGGAGCAGTAGGAAATCTTCAAGGAAGGCAGAACTTCAAGCAGAAGTTCAAGCAACAGGCCAGGACTTAGAAAAAAAGCTGAGTCCGGCTATCAGAGGTAAGGACCAAGTTCTGTACTGCTGGATAGCTGAGATAAGTGCTGAGCTGGGGATCCTGGCACATTAGGGCCCATCCCTGAGATGAGCTTAGGGCTTAGCCCAAAGGTGTTGCCAGGTGGGCCCAATTATAGAAATACAGGCATCATTGAGCTAGCACACCTGCACAAGACTGGCAGCTGGGACCCTAAGGGGAAGAGGACTTGGTCAGCAGCCTCCTCATACAAATTAGATTCTACAAACTGAAATCCCAAATTCATTCAGAATTCAGGTATATCATGCTTAATGTAATAGAAATGTTCCTGAAAAGCAACAGATAAATTGAATTTTTGAATTTTTGCTAATTGATTGAGACTTTCAAGTGACCCAGAAGGATTTACTGTTTAAAAGAATTATCACTTTTGCTGGCAGAGTGGTTTGTCAAGTGGTAAAGCACCTGCATAGCAAGCTTGTTGGCCATGAGTTCAAACCCCAGCATGGCAAAACAAAACAAAAAAAACCAAAAAATGACAACAACAAAAAAAACCCAAAAAACTAGAATTATCCTTTTTGTTTTTGGGTAAATATGGATTCAATTCATTGGCTTTTACTTAAATAGAGCATTCTTTTAATTTTATGTTTCTATCACTGAGTAATATATGTATACATGTGTGTATATTTCCAAAAAAAAGGAGTATATGTTACTAGTATGTCTTGGTTTTTTTTTTTTTTTTTTTTTGAGACAGGGTCTCACTATGTAGCCCAGGCTGACCTAGAAGTTGAGATCCTTCTGTTTCAGCTTCCCAAGTGCTAGTATCACAGCCATGCACCACCACCCCCTAACTTACAAGGTTAAATATATTCATTAAACTAAAACATACACAGTAGTTCCTCCACCCACCTATATACAGAATTAAGTTAGGAGTTTTAAAGAATGCAGGTTCCTGGGTCATGCCGCTTGAGCTTCTCAGTCAATGGGAAGTATAGGAAGGCACCAAGGGCTCCACAATGGGAGTAGATGGCTTAGAGTCCTCTGGGCAGCCATACTGACAACAGATGGAGGTTAACCCTAAGATGACCTTACTGCTGTCATCCCAACCCCCCCCACCCACCTAAATGCTCATGGAAAGAGATTTCTGCTTACTCTGAGCACAGTGATGCCATGATATGGGCTACCGGCCTAATGAGGTAGGTCTCCAGAGCCAGGAGACAGGCAACTGATTCAAAAGCAACCCTGGTCACAGCAGTCCCTGGGCTAAAGAATAGGTTTCCAGGTACAAGGTAGGATGTGTCATGTGCCCAGGGCCTGTGAAATTCATCTAGATTTCTAGTAGAGATTATAGTCAGCCACATTACACCTAAAAGTTATTAGAAGGAAATTGAAATAGTCTGTGGTAGCAGAAAAATGCCTATTCGCACTCCATGTGGTCCACATCCTATTCCCTGAACTGGGACCATGTCAAGTCATGTGTTAAAAACAGATGATTGCCAGTTGGCTGACCTTGAGATGAGAAGATTATCCTGGATTATCTGGTGAGGCCAATATAATCACTACAGTACTTAAAAGTGGAGAAGGAAGGCTGGGAGATAGCCAGAAAGAACGGCATGAGAAGGACTTGGCTCCATGTTGCTAGAGAAAGGGGGCCATGAACCAAAGAATGCTGGTGGCCTCTAGAAATGGGAACACATTGCTGCCGACACCATGATTTTACTCTAGTGAGATTCATGCCAGACTTCTGACCTCTAAAACTGTGGCATAAAAAAACCTGCATTGTTTTAAGTCACTAAATTGGAAGCAAATTTTTATAGCAGGAATAGGAAACTAAAACAGTATACATGACCAAGTTCTAATTTTTTTCTATAGAATGCAAGCAAAGGAGAACTAAAAGTATGACAGACTTCTATTATTACAAGGACCTTCAAGCCATCTCTAATATTTTTCTTTTCTTCTCCTTGAAGAGACAAAGAAGATACTGTATCTAATGAGTACAGGCCAAGTTTTAACATAGTTAAAGTGGCAAGATCCAGGATCCGTGTTTTTAAAATCTCCCTAGGTGTCTCTAGCATGAAAGCCACTGGTCTAAAATTTCCATTCTAGCCCACATAATGACTAGGTGGCTTCAAGCCTGGAGAATGAGTACCAGTGGGTTATGATTAACCTGGGAGGATATAACACTTGGGGTGACCACGGAGATTGGGCCTGATGACACAACACTTCATGTGTGACCCACAGAAAGGAACGGGGAGCATATTCATTAAATGTGAACGCTGTACCAAGACAGAAAACAGGCAGAGGAGGGCGTTTTAATTAACTAATGGAGAGTGTTAGGATGGAGGGCTTATTGATTAAAGGGACAGTTCACAGGAAGTCAAGGAAGGGCCAGAGGAGTTGCTTGCTGGGAACTGAATGCAGTTAAGGGAAGGCAAAGTAGAATAATGCATTTTCTGAAAAAGGGAAGGAAATAGCACAGTAACAAGTAGAGAGGCAGCAGACTGCAAAATTAGACAAGGATCTGGGGACAAGGTCAGACACAGAGTTGAGCTGATGCTGAGGGTCCTAGAGGTGCAGCAGGACTACTTGGTCTGGGCCTCACATTCTCATAGGCCTTGCAGTGCGAACCTCCGTCATCTTTTGGTAGCTGATAAAAGTGTTTGTTCATTATTGTAAACATGCATGGCATATCATATTTTCATAATATCATTTTTCCAATTTCCCTTTTTTAAATGTATTGGGTGCTTTAAAACCTGAGGCTAGTTGCCTACATGTCTCAAAGTCAAGCATCAATGGTACAACACAGGATTCAGCCAGCTCTGCAGTTTATGAAAGCAGTGTAAGTGTAGAGCCATAGGACACTTTTGAAAGGATGTGCAAGAAACAGGGAATGTGTCTAAGAAGCAGAGCTGGGAGGATTGGAATCCAGAGAGGAAAAGAGATTGACTTTTTTTTTTTTCCAGAATAGAGTATTTATAGGTACTTTTCTGTTTTTCTGGTTTCCCCCCATAGCTATACATGCATATAATCTGGTGTCAAGTACTTCTAGAAAGCTTATTATACAAAACCAACTCCCCTAGACTTCCTCACTGTTTCCTTTTGGATGGTTCTTTTGTTATTTATCGCCCAGTCTCAACATTAACAGGCTTGAAAAGATATTCTCTTATTTTTTAATTTGAGCCATGATTTGTCTGCTCTTTCCCCCCAACATTGAGGATTAGGATTTGGTGTCCTTCCTGCTGCCCTGCCATATATACCCATCCTTCTCTAACCCCAGTTCCTCCAATGTAGTCCTGTTCTACTGTGCCTGTAGAACACGTCTCAGCTGTGCCATTTGGTAAAAAGGATAGCTTTTCCAAACTAATAACTTCTTTAATATTTGCTTCATTTCCTATGTATTTATATTTTTTGTTTGTGTATATCTATTTGCAAGACATTCAGAAACTTCAGGAATTCTAATAATTCCACCAATCCCTGAAAAAGAAACAAAACCTCTCTCAGAGCCTTCCAACATGCTCCAACCTGCACCCGAGACACTCTCGTCTCTTGGGATCTTCCTTCGCCATCATCCAAGGATTTTCCTATTTCCCTCTTGGTTGAACACTAGTGTCTTCTTTCTTAGTCTGCTCACTGTCCAGACACACATTTGGGGGATTTCCTGAGACGGGGGCATACAAACTACATTTTTGAGTCCTTGTATGTCTGAAAATGTTTTTAATCTACCCTGTTTGGGATAGGTATAGAATTCCAAACTGGAAATCATTTTCCCTTAGAATTTTGAAGGTCATTGGCATCTAGCCTTCAGCATTGATGGTGAGCAGTCTAAACCATTCTGGCTCATCATTCTTTACATAGGGCTCATTTTCTTCTCCTCTTCAGAAACTTGTAGAATCTCTAATTTGTCCCACTATCTTGAGATTTCCTACTGATGTGCCTCAGTATGGGCCTATTCTCCATCCTCATTTGAGTATTTGGTGGTCCTTTCCTTACAGAAATGCATGCTCAGCAGTTGTGGGAATGTCTTTGCAGTCTTTCTTTTTTGGGCAGTACTGGGATTTGAACTCAGGGCCTCAGGCTTGCTGGGCAGTTAGTTATTCTACCACTTGAGCCATGCCCTCAACTACATTTCTGTTTGTTTGTTTTGGGTTTTTGAGAGAGGATCTCATTATGAAAACCAGGCTGGCCTACTTGTCATTCTCCTGCCTCAGCCTCCTGAGTGCTAGGATAATAGTCCTGCACTGACATGGCTGGCTCTCTGGTCTTCCTTTTTTGGAACTCCTATTTGCATAATTAGACATATTCTGAGCTCTTAGTTTTTTAATCTTTTATTTGTCCATTTTTATCTATTTTGCTCAAATTTTGGAGATATTTGCCCCTGATTTCTTAATCTTTTATTCTATTTCCTGACTTTTTAAATTTTTAATTTTTATTACTGCTGATTTCCAAGAGTTCTTATTTGTTACCTGAATGTTCCTTTTCCCTTATATCATGATCTTATTGAGTGGTTATATATATCCTCACTCTAAGGATATTTAATGTTTTATTTATCCTGTGCAGTCTCTCTTTCCTCAAAGTCGATTGCCTTTCTGTTTGTTTTGGCCTCTGTCTTTTATGCAAGAGGTTTTCCACAATATCTGGCAAATCTAGATTATCTGCTCTTATTTAAGAATGGGGGTAAAAGCTGACTGGAAGTTCTGAACCAAGGGCTCATCCACTGGAGACTTCACTACATGCTCTGGCTGGGTCATTTGATTGGAGGGCTTTAAGTTTTCCTTCTTGGGGAAGATCAAATTCCTCTGAGAAAGCTTATCCAAGTTGATGCCCAAAGCATGTAATTCTGGCTACCAGCATTATGAGAGCCCACTGGGGATGCAGCGTCTGTCCACTTAATCCCTCCTTTTCCAGGACAGCATCCAGCCCTCAACTCTACCCAGGATCCTCCAGTCTGTAGACATCTATTCCATTCTCCCTGGGGACAGGGCACTGCCTGGCTCTGCAGAGAGGGGTCTGGGAGTCTAACTGCCTCCTAAAAAGACTTTGAGCCACTCCTGGTTTACTATGCCCCACCTCATTGCCAGAACTGCCTGGTGCTGCCAATTCCTGGGCCTTTGGGAATTCTGGATGGTTTCTCAAATTTCCACAGTGCTGATTTAGGATGCCGTTTTTCTGGGTCTGAAACATCACTGGACATATTTCTCACTTTTCAGTTTTCAAAATTCTGTTGCCAGGCAGGGTGATGCATGCCTGTAATCCTAGATAATCAGGAGGCACAGGTAGGGGGATTGAGGTCTGAGGCTGGCTGCAGGCAAAAAGCACAAGACCTTAACCAAAAAATAAAGCAAAAAAGGGTTGGGGGTGTGGCTCAAGTGGTAGAGAGCCTGCGTAGGAAGTGTGAGGTCCTGAGTTCAAACTCCTTTATCATCCCCTGCAAAAAAGTTGTTTCTTCCCTTTTCTCAGGAGAGAGAAAAAGGAGCTCTGCATGTGTGTGCCTCCATATTTACCTGGAAGTTGGGAGGAAATTTTCACTATCTTCTGTTGTTTCCATTTTTGATCAATATTTAGTCACTAATTATTAATTATTGTGAGTTGTTTTACTTTTCAAGTTAGAACAACCTTTTTTTCAGAGAAGCTATAACAGCATAGCACACAAGAACCGTGAAGTAATGATCAGGTTTTACTGCTTCGGGTGCTTCCCACATGTGGTTCTCCGAGGGAGATGCATGTATGTGCATGTGTATTTACAAAGGAGACAGCTGAGCCCGCCTTGTAAGGCAATATGCCCACAAACGATCACACCAGACCAATAAAAAACAATAAACCCATAAGCAGGAAACAAAGTAGGTCAAAATGAGTCATCATCAGTAGTGTGAAATTTTTCTCACCATTGCTACCTCAGCCCAGAGAAGAACTGTAGTTCGGCTAGACACATGAGACATTCCACTCATAATGAGTTCTCTGAATCAGTTGTCTCCAAAGTTTTTTGATTGTACATTCTTATAAGAAAAAAAAAATTTTAATATGCCCTTAAATATGTAAATTTATTTACTTGCAAATTATACATGTCATATCAATATCAATACAGCACAATACATACAAGTAGAGTTTTTTTTTTTTTTTTTTTTGGTACTGGGGCTTGAACTCAGGGCCTACACCTTGAGCCACTCCATCAGCCCTTTTTTTGTGTGAAGGATTTTTGTTTTATTTCTGATAGGGTCTCGCAGAACTATTTGCCCTGGTTGGCTTCAAACTGAGATCCTCCTGCTCTCTGCCTCCTGAGTAGCTAGGATTATAGGCATGAGCCACTGGTGCCTGGCTAGAGACTTTTTAAAAATGCAGTCAAAAATAAAATTAGCTCTAATAATTTCCTTTAGTACCTCTGTGGATCGTCTTACACACCATGGATTTTCCACCAGGATGGGTATTAGAACACTTAGGAAGGTTTTTTAGGACTCCTACCCAGACTCTACCTGGTCATTCTGAATCAGAACTTCTATGGGTGGGGCCCTGGCTAGGATATTTTGAAAAATTTCCCCCACTGATTCCCATGTGCATCTCTGATTAAGAAATTCTGCTCTAGGGTTAGGCAAGGTGGCTCACACTTGTAATCCCAGATGCTCACGAGGCAGAGATCCAGAGCAACAAGGTTTGGAGCCAGCCCAGGCAAAAAGTTATGGAGACCCCCCCATCTTAACCAATAAGCAAATAAAGTTAGGAGCACAAACACACACACACACACACAGACAGAGAGAGAGAGAGAGAGAGAGAGAGAGAGAGACGGAGAGAGACAGAGAGAGAGAGAAAGAAATACAACACTAAAGATTTAAGAATTAGTACCCTTAGAAAACTGTAGAAGGGCCAGGCATTTTGTCCTACACCTGTAATCTCGACAGGAGGCTGAGGCAGGAAGATCACAAATTCGAGGCTACCCTGGGCTACCCAAGAGAATCCTTTCTCAAAAAACCAAATGGTAGTCAAATGACTACTGAGTGCACAGAGCAAGCAATTAACACTAGGGTATTTATAGTCCAATTAACTATCTGGGTTATTATGCAGCTCATAAAACCTTGTCTCTTTCCCCCAGCTCTCTATTTTTTTTTCTTGCCTCTGTCCTTCCCCCGTCCACTTTATTTTTGTCTTTTCTTCTTCTGGTACTGGAATTGAACTCCCCCCACCCCCCCACACACTTTTCAAGATAGCTTTAACTTGAATAAGTAAGATAAGCTTACTTATTTAACTTGAATAAGTAAGATAAGCTTTAACTTGATAAGTAAGATCTTCACTATAGAAAATATACATTAGCAAAAAGAAAAAAATTAAAAACTCATCTACAATCCAATCATTCCAAGGTAACAAATACAATTTTTATTTATAGCCTTCCAGATATTTATACAAACATATTTAAAAGGAGGAACATAGTGTATATGATTTTTTGACTCCAAAATTTTCATTTGGTAACTATGTATTTTCCATGACAATAATAATGAAAACTCCACAATCGAGCCAGGGATGGTGGTGAGAGTTTATCAGCAATCATAGAGCAGCTGGTGATGTTAGCAGCCCCTTGAGTCTGGCTGAACTTCTGACCCTTTCACTAACGTCCTCCTCTCTTGTGCCTTACTTTCCTTTCTTCCTCTGTTTACTTCTACATGCTCTTTCCCTTTCTCTTTTCCTTCACCTTCTACCCTCATTTCTCTTTGTTAAAGCAACCAAGGCCTTCAGGACAGGGTTAATATTTGGCAGAATTAAACTTCCTGCTTCTTTGATGAGGACTGAAGAATCATGGAGCAGGAGAGACAGCTGCACCCTCCTCTGCAGTGGGGATTTTCTGAGCAAGTCCGGGCAAGAGCCTTCTGTTCTTGATGACTATCTGTTATTTCCACTTGGGAGCCCAAATTAAAGTTGCTTATTTGCCTTAGAAGCAAGGTGTGGCCAGCCAGGGTACTCAAGTTGTCAAAGAACCATATCAGGGAAATTGTGTTTCTGGAATTGAAGCCAAAGGAGATAGAACTACAGTTGACACAAGGTGAGATCTGAGAAGGAGGTGGTTACAAAAATCCAGAACAAAGCAGCTTCAGTGCTTCCTCTATGGTGGTATAAAACCGATGGCAGAAACCAGTTCCTCTTGCTGGAGGTAGCAAGAATCTTCTGCATGTTAGACACATCTTCAACCTCCTGACAAAGAACTTTCCATTTGTAGTTATGAATCTTGGGTAATGAGGAAAGTTTCTGAACTTTGGAACCTCGTTGGGTTAGCACAGAAGAAAATAAGCACTTTGCATCATGATTGAGCCAAATTTTGTTTTCCAGGGGCTGTGTAAAATTATTGTTTTCATTAAATGCAAATCATTGCCCCCAAAACAATTATGTTCTTGGGGATGAAATTATCATTGGCTTTATTGACTAGGAGAGGTTACATGAGCCAGCTTTCTAATGGCACTATGCTGTGGAAGGTTCTAGAAAATGAGTAGAAAGTGACTCATTCTCCGCCCCCACCCCCAACACCAAAAAACTCCTGCTGCTGCACAGCTTATTTGTTTTCATTTGGAGTGGGGGTGTAGCACCTGGACCATGAAGATGTTCCAGGGGGACAGAAATTAAGTGTTTCAACATGAGTGTTAGTCACAGTGGGTGGGACATTCCTTGTCATCTTGTAGAAGAAGCTGATGATAGCTGAAGAGAGCAGAGAGTACCCCCACATGCAACCTCTTCTCCCTTTTCCCTACAGTAGCTACTTAAGCAATGCTTACCATGTGCGCAAGGTCAAAAAGGAGGCAAAAATAGAGGAAAATATTTTTATATAAATATGTACAAAAAGGATCTCTTCATCTCTGTCCGGTAGCAGAGTTGAAACTTAAAAAAGGCCTGAGAAAGACTGTAAAATTCTTCCCTCCCTTTCCTTCTCAGGGAAACTAATCTCTATTTATAGAGGCACCAGAAGGTCCATCATCAGTAACTCATTCCTTTGAGTATTGCAGGCAACCTGGCATTTAAGAGGCCTATATCAAAAGGCAAATAATTATGAGGCCAGCCAATTTTCACTGGCATCAGAATCCCTACAATGACTTTCACATAAAGACTCCTGGTGAGTGTGTGTGTGCATACACACTCAGATACACACACTCCATCCTCCCCAACTCTTACTACAACCGTGACCTTTGGACAATAGGTGGGTTCTCCTGTTCCCTGACTTCTCCTAGGACCTGGTGTAGTTAAGTTCCTGCTTTGGTATGTTAGAAAATGATTTCCCCTATGGGCAATAGTTTGGCTACCTTAGTCAGAACTAACTCTCACTAGTTAAGGATGAATGCAATGGAAAACTATTTTTGTTGTTGTTGTTTGTTTATAATTTTGATGCTACAGAAGGCCGTCTGTTTAGGGATTGATACTGTCACATCCTTGGCCTTCTCCTATATCCTTTCACTTTTCTACTTTCTTTGCTATTACAATCCCTTCTTCCTTCTCCCCTGCAAAAGGAGAGCATATTAGGAATACAATTTGTATTTGTGTTATATTTACTTCAACATTTGCACTTTTTTATATAACACATATTTAATATTTTACTTGAGGGTGGTGTTATTTCAGTGTGTTGGGCTTTTTTACTCAATGAGCCAGTGTCTATGGCAAAGAAAACTAGTCCCTTACCTCTGTCTCACAGTATGAAGAGTAAACAAATAATTTATCAGGTGTTAAAAGCCACAGAACACTTAGAAAATGTCAGGGAGAAGTAAAGCATGAGTTGGGGGTTGACAAAACAAGACCAAGGACAAGCTTCCTCTACCTACCAGTCTGGAAAAAAAACAAAGTAAAAGTCAGTCTTGGCCAGTCTGCCCTGGTCAAAAATCTATGGGGAAGAAAAGCAAAGACTCCACAGGCTGCTCTGTGCTTCAGTCCTACATCTGGTTTACTTAGGATGATAGATGGAGCCTAGAGCTTTTCTGTAGGATTCGGGTACTGCACAATGTTTCTGCTCTCCTGTTGGCTTCATTTTCCAACTTTGGGACATAAAAATGAAATGAAATGAAAATAAATACCAAGGACCCCACAAAGGATAAAGAAGCTACTGCAGGCCGAGCACTGGTGACTAGATAATTGGGAGGCTAAGAGCCAGAAGACCAGGATTCCAGATCAGCCTGGGCAAAAAGTTCACAAGACTCCATCTCATCCAATATCTGGGCATAGTGGCGTGCACCTGTCATCTCACCTACACAAGGAAGCATAAAATAGGGTCCAGGTCAGTCTGGGTAAAAAAACTAGATCCTATCTCAAAAATAACCAGAGCAAAAAGGACTCTGTATTCATGGCTCAAGCAGTGCCTGCTTATCCAGCATGAAGCCCTAAATTCAAACCCTACTACTAAAAAAAAAAAAAAAAAAAAAAAAGGTACTGCAGGGCAGTGAAAGCAGAGAGTGTGGACAGAAGGGGGAAGCTTAGGAGTAGTCTAGAGTACTGAGTTGCTTTAATTTTCAAGCCTCAACTGGCTAAGGCCTCTTCTTCCCTCTGTTGGAGATGCCTCCATAAGCAACCTGCCTGGCTGGCCTCCCAGCTCCTCTCAACTGTACAGAGCCACAAAGCCCGTCCTGTGGAGAAAGTGCAACGCAGAATCACACACTGCCTCCTGGCTACTTATCTCCCCAGATCAGCAAGGATCTGATTGCTGGCCCTACACCATGTCCAAAGACCAGCATGTGACAGAGTCACAATGTCCAGTCACTGTATCAAGCTGTCAGCAGTTCCCTTTTTTTTTTAACTTCTCTCACCTCAAAGCAATGATTGTTGAAGGTCCCATTATCTGCAGATTCTGATGCTAAGATTAGCTTTAGTAGAGAGGAAATTCTCCATTCTCCAAAAAAGTAACCAAAGTATTTTACTTTATGAGTAGGAACTTTATACTTTCTCTGATATGGAATGCTTAATATACACCAGTGTCCTTTTGTGGCATATCTGTGTAGATACGGTTAACAGCAAAATTAATGCTACCCATGAAATAGACAAGGAACTTCATGATAAAGGTAGGAACTATTCAAGCAGTTTTGAAAGCAGAGGCCCAAAACAGAGCTTAGTTTCATATTTGCGCTCTCCTCTCCTCTTCCCTCCCCTTTCTTCTCTTCTCTACCATTGAATTGCATCTCTTCTCTCATTTGTATGACTCTTCCTCAAAAAAAGAAGAAGAAGAAGAAGAATATGAATAACAAAATCAACAAATTAGGTAACTCAGTTTCCCAACTGTCATAAGAGCTGTGTTCCCTGTCCCATCCTCACTACGTATAGAATTTAATTAGAAACTAAATCGAACACAGACATCTTTTTTTTTTCTTTTTTGGTACTGGGGTTTAAACTCAGGACCTACACCTTGAGCCACTCCACCAGCCCTTTTTTGAGATGGTTTTTTTTAAGATAGGGTGTGGGGAACTATTTGCCCAGGCTGACTTACAACGTCAATCCTCCTGATCTCTGCTTCCTGAGTAGCTAGGATGACAGGCAGTGAACCAATCTGATACATTTTAAGCTGGGTGGGGGTACATTGTAGTATTTACAAAGATTCTTAAAATGTATCAAATACATCTTTAAGCATAGAGTCATATGCTTTCCTGACACTTCCCAAAGACAGAGAGTTTCCTTTTGTATAAGTGTCAAGTACCAACCCTTGCAGCTTTCGTGTCTGTAAGTTAATGTCTGAAGACAATTTCAAAACAGTAGAGGCAATAGAGGAAATATGAATATTACAATATATAATATTATAAATCCCATGGAAGGGGAAGGACAAAACCCAGATGAAGCAGAGATTTAAATGTAAAAAGAAAGCATAAGGAGGAGACATGGCTCCAGTGGAGTGGTAGAGCACCTGCCTAGCAAGTGTGAGGCACTGAGTTCAAACCCCAGTCCCACCAGAAAAAAAAAAAGCATAAAAAAGAACTAGAGACAAAATGGGTTAAATATTTTGACAGTTTTCAAAGTAAGGAGGATCTAACTATTACATAAACCCAAGAAATCATAAAAAAAAAAACTCTAATAGAATCAACTATATATATTTTAAACTATACGTGGAAAACCACCAGAAACAAAACCAAAGACAAATGACAAATTGGAGGGAAAGTATTTGCAACTCTTATCACAAAAGGATAATTTTCTTCAGATAAAAAGCACTCCTACAATTTAAAAAGAAAGAAACCTAAAAACCTGATAGAAAAAAGGAAAGAAAAAAGAATACAAGCAGTTTACAAAAAAGAAACAGAGCCAGTGGTCATACCTATAATCCTAGCTACTTGGGAAGATGAGATTGGAAGTCAGTCTGGGCACACAAGTTCATGAGACTCTATCTCCAAAATAACCAGGGCAAAATGGACTGGAGGCTTGGCTCAAGGATAGAGCACCTGCTTTGCAAGTGCAAAGTTCTGGTTTCAAGCCCTAGTGCCACCAAAAAAAGAAAGAAAGAAAAGAAAAGGAAATAGAAATAGCTCATAAAAGCCAGGCAGGTGGCACACATCTGTAATCCCAGCACTCTGGAAGTTGAGAAAGGAGGATCGTGAGTTTGTGGCCAGTTTGGACTACATAGAGAATTTAAGGTCACCTTGGGCTATACAGTGTGACCCTGTGTCAAAAAAGAAAGAAAGAAATGGTTTATAGATATATAAAAAGATGCCCAACCTCACTCATAATAAAAAAAGAAACATTCTTTAAAATACAGTGATTCTTTGCCTATCAGATTGATAAAAGCAAAAAGTTTTATAACATATTTTGGAGTAAGGCTGAGAAGAAACAAGCATTTTACTCCTTGCTAGTGAAAATATAACTTGGTACAATCTTGACAGAAGGCAATTGAAATGATCATTTTTATCTTTCAAATGAACATAACCTTGACCAGCAATTCTACTTGGAGGACTTTATCCTACATACAAATCCACACTCAAAGGAAGTATGGAAAAGGCATTCACACCTCTATTTATTTGTACATGGTTTACTGTACAGCTGTAAAAGAGAAGAAAGATGTTTTGTATATACTGGTATGCAACTGCCTTCAAGATGTTTTGTTACATGAAGGAAAACAAAGACAATGGCTCACACCTGTAATCCTGGCTACTTGGGAAGCAAAGATCAGGAGGATTGCAGTTCAAAGCCAGCCAGGGAAAATAGTTCATAAGACCGTATCTCAAAAATACCCAACACAAAAAAGGACTGGCTGTATGGTTCAAGTGGTAGAGTGCCTGCCTAGCAAGCATAAAGCCCTGAGTTCAAATCCCAGTGCCACAAAAATAAAAAAACAAAAAAGCAAGGTGAGAGCAATGCATGTGTGCAATGTGTGCATGTGTATTTAAAGACTTCTAAATAGTTTCACTTACTTATTTATCATATAGTTTTCTGGAATTATAAAAAAATCATTATTGGTTTTCTCTAGAAAAGGAAACTAGATGTCCAGGGAATAGAATGGGGACAGGGGGGAATTTTACTGTATATCATTTTTTGTACCTTTGGCATTTTGAGCCACCTCAAAATATTACTTTCTCAAAAATAAAATAGAATATTGTAAAGAAGAATAAATAAAAACACAATGACATATTAACTTCAGTGGGCTTTTAAAAGAATGGATAGAATGGTGAATTTTATGTTGTAGGAATTTTACCTTGATTTAGCAACAACAAAAAGGACAAGCAGAATTCCAACAGGGAACTAAAGACCAAGCCTGTTCTTCCTCTAGTGCCTCTCTCCTGGTACTACCAACGATGTGCTGATAATGGTTTAAAAATCAACTCTCCAACTCCCATAAAATGCTCTGATTTGTACCATTTGCAGATTTCTGTGGTATAAATGTTCCCACCAGTGGAAATGGAGTTGGGACAAGATGCATACCATTGGCTCTATGAGCCAGTATAATCCAGCTGCATACACACTGGCATCTACCCGATTACTGAAACCAGAACTTTTACTACCTATTCTCTCCTCAATACTATTCTACTCTTTTCCCTATTAGGTAGAAGCCGTACAGTTTGGGAACGGATCTTGTCTCTAGGGGGTTGTTCTTAATTAGTCTAACCCAACATATGTGCTGTCACCCATTGGTGTGCAAAGATACTTATTCCTTAGGATAGCCAGAGATTGCTCCATTGGGAGGCCCTAACTGCTTACTTTGAGCCATTCCAGCTTGTCAGCTGTATAATTACTGTTAAATAATAATGATTAAAGAGTGGGCAGGTCCTGGCCTAAGGGAATCAAAGTTTCCCATTCCTCTCACTAGTGATGATTCAGACCCTGAACACTAAGTCCATTAGTGCATACTATTCCACACTCACAGAGATCAACCCAAAAATGGACTCATGACCCAACTCAGGCCAGTGAGATGTGAAAGGAGTTTTGCCGTAGGCATCTTAAGTTTCCCAGTCAGAGGAAAAGATGGTTTCTCTTTTCCTTATATGGGAGATGAGGCCTGAAAAGTGCTGCATCCATCTTGTCAAGCAACCTGAACATGAATCCTTGAAAGGTAGGCGCATGTAAATGACCAAAACCAAAGTATACCCGCCTTCTTCTAGATTTCCTGTAAACCAATATATATCCTTATCACCTAAGATAGTTTATGATTTGGTTTCTTACTGTTGAATCTTAAGCAACCTATTTTTAACCCTCTCTTGCTTGTTTGTTTTAATGTCAGCATGGCTAGGTTATAGTTGCTCAGTCATTTAGTCAAACACTAAGGTAGGTGTTGCTGTAGAAATTTGTGAGTGTGATTAACATCTGCTTAAAGTAAAGGAGAAGAGACTTGTTAATATGAGTGGACTTCATCCGATCAGGCCTTAGGGTAGAACTGGTTTCCCTGAGGAATAAGAAATGTCTCCTTGCTGTATTGTCACTGGATTCAGGTCACTGAGTCTGGAGGAACCAGAGGGTTCTTGGTTTCATAACAAAGCAAAAGTATACCCTCCTGATAGGAAAGTGGGTAGGCTCAAGAAGAAGCACTGGAGGTCCTAAGACCTCAAGCTTTTCTTGGGGTCTGTGGACATGGGAGTGGTCAATCCTGGAAAACTGGGTTATGTGTCATTAACTTCCAGAGACTGGGTTATGTGTCATCAACTCTTCCCACATGTTGGGTAGGGGAGTTCAGGCAATCATTTTCCATGGGCTGTGGGGGCTACAGGTCAACAAGACCCTAATGTATATCACAAGTCATTTCATTAACATCAGTGAGCCAAGATGTGATTCCTTATCAATATTCAATGCATCTTTTTCAGCTGCAAATGTTTTTAATTCCCTGCCTTATCCCTATATTAGTATCCGTTCCTGCTCAAGAGTTTCCAGACTACCACATAGACTTCAGACCTGCCTACCCAGCCCCTAAATCACCTAATCCAGCTCTTCATCTCACTCTCACTCTCTCCCCATGTTCCTCATGTATACGTAAATACTGGCTCTGTTTCTCTGGTAGAACTCTGTCTAGTATATCTCTTTTTTTCTCTGTAATACATATTTCAATTTTGGATCATATACTTTGCATCTATTTATATATTTGTCAATATTCCCAGTTAGATTGTGAAGTAGAATTGCTGGTCAAAGGCTATGAATATTTGGAAGACAAAAATATTGCTGAATTGCCATCTTTAGAGGTGATATCAATTTATACTCTTATTAGATTATAGGCTTTATGACTTTTGTATTGCTATATATTTTTAGCATAGAGCAGGCATTCAATGAACAGATGAGTTCTAGGAAAAGGTACATAAATTAAGGTATAAAGACATTAAAGACTACTAGACTGGGGAGTTCTTTAATTGACTAAATCACTTTTTTTAGTTATCCTTTCCTCAGAATTGGAAAGCCTACCTGTCTAGAACTTGTTCAGCAGTAGCAACAACACCAGCAAGATCTCTGAATTTGGGGTCAAACCTGAGTTTGAAAATAAAGCTCTGAAACATTCAAGCTTTGTGACCTTGGCAGGTGCCTTAGCCTCTGTGCTTCTCAGTTTCTGCCTTGAAATGAAGGTGATGACCTCCCGACTGGTGTGAAGGTCAGAGACAAATTTATAAGATGCTGGTTTATTGTCCAACTGCTCCAAATTTGGAGCAGTGCTCCAAGAACCATGCCACTGATGAATCACATAAAGCCTAGGAGCAGAAATAACAGGGGCCATGAAGTCATTGGCAGACACCAGCCAGGCTGATGGCAAAAATATCTAAAAGTCAATATGACAACCAGAAGGGGTTGGGAGAGAGGTAAAGCCTAGGAAAGTAGTCAAAGACAAAGTGAGGTTGTGTTTCTGAAACTCTATCCTGTCAGGCCCAATAATATGGTTGTTTTCAGCCATTCAAATCATGAGACCACGTTAATCTGGCTGTGAAAACTTGATGTCATTCCACTTTTGAATCACATTCCTGGCCCTTTTTGTTCAGATTCCACACTGACTACAGCCTTTCTGATATTTTGGATTCTTCTCTCATCCATTCCCAGGGAATCTGCTCTGCTCAGGCCCACTGGGCCAGTCAGCTCTCCACAAAACATCGCCCCACTCAAACACCTGTATTCTCTTTTATTTGAGAGGTTAGGCAGGACAATCTGGCCCACATGGTGAGGAAATAGCAATAATGGTGATGTTAATTCACAGCTTTAATTAAGGAGAATAAAGAAAAATAGAGCATGAGAAGAAATTGTCCAAGAGCCGTAAAATTGTTAAAGCACCCACATCCCTATGGGAAGGTGCCCTCGTGAATCTTCCTTCAAAGCAAAGCTGACCTCATACAATAGTTAGGAAGACAGGGCAGCCCCTTTATGTTAGTATTTCCTCATTTATTTATACCCTGCTTGCTCCTGAAAGGACTTAAGGCAAGCAGGTATTAATTGCCATCCTCCTTGATTAATAATAAAGTCAAAGTGATACAAGGAAGAGGTTCTTCCAGGATCACTTAGTTTTTTACATAGAAATCCAGAGACCAAACACTGGCTTTCTTAGTCCACGTTCAAAGCTGTTGTCAAAGAACAAAACTGAACATGAGAACAGAAGGACATGTGTCTAAAGGGAATGCTGAGTCCAAAAGACATGAGGATGATCTTTGATTAGTGCTAAAGATATACAGTCTATAATTCAGTTTTTATGCTTTTGTAATTTATTTCAGATTTTCAAATCCTCTTAGGTTTTTTATTTCTAATATATAGTGTACCAAATTATAAAAAGGAAAGACTTTTGAATTGAGCCATAGCAGAGTAGCTTATATTGCACCAACCCTCCTACTGAAAACAACAGTAACAGGCAGACAAAATACACAACACGACCATCTGAAGCCATTGGAAGGTGACCAATGCAGATGATCCCCAAGACAAGGCCACAGCAAGGTGAGCTTCATATTCACTGTGGCCCAATTCACAAAGCAGGAAAGAGCAAGCAGCAAGCTCACGCCTGTAATCCTAGCTACTCAGGAAGCAGGAAGCAGGAGGATCGTGGTTCAAAGCCTGCTCTGGTCAAATTGTTCTTGAGACCTTATCTCAAAAAAAAAAAAAGCCAACACAAAAAAGGGCTGGCAGAGTGATTCAAGGTGTAGGCCCTGAGTTCAAACCCCAGTACTGGGAAAAAAAAAAAAAGAGCAAGCAGCAGTTCCACTGGACCAAAGAGACAGAGTAGAGTTCAAAAGTGCTAATGTGGCCAGGACTAGGAGGTAAAAAAAAATCCCACAAGAAGACAGTAGTGAAGTGAACTCAGAGGGCTACACTCACTCTCTCCTTGAGATGCTTGTCAACTCCCAAGCTGAGAAAGACAAGAAGAGACTGCAAGATAGCAAAGAGAAGGCAGCAGCTGGAAGGCTAAAGAGCTATGCAAAGATTTTTGCAGCAGCCTGGTACTGAAGGGATTTGATTACAAGGCCACCTAGCTCACTAGAAAGACCTGAATTTTTAATTGAGACTCCAAAAAGAGTACAGCCTGGAAATAAAGGCAAAACTAACTGAATCTAGATCTAAAAAAAATTTGAAAAATAATACAACATGATCTGTTGGGGAAGGAATAAGTAGGTGGGAAGAGGGGAAAGGAGAAGGTGACAGGGAGGTAAATAATGTAGTATTATACAGTGCATTATATATATATAAAAAGCACAATGAAATCTACCAAAAACTGTTAAAAAGGAGAGGGGATGAAGGAGGTGGTTAAGAAAGAGTAATATAGATGGGGTGAATTTACATGTCATAATTATCCCAATGAAACCCCTTGGTAGTATTCATTTATGCTAATACAATTTTCTTCTTTAAAAAAAAGGCAAACCAAAATTGACCAACCTTAATAAGGCTTAAACTGGCCTTGACAGGATTAAGGTGATTTGCCTGCACTCTGCACTTTTAGGAGGAACATTAAATAATCTAGAGCTTTAAAAGCTGATAGCCAATAAGCTAAAATAGGAGAAAAAAAGAAATAAAAAATACTTGATCTCCCACATCAAAAAGCAAGAAAAGCTAAATAGAGGAATAAAGGGGGGCGATGTGGCTGAAGTGGTAGTGCTTGCCTAGCATACTCAAAGACTCTTGGTTCAATCTCCAGTCCTGAAACATTAAAAAAAGGAAAAAAATGCCAAGATAATAGACTTAAACATAAATATTTCAATAATTACATTAAGTGTTAATGAATTATTATTCCGATTAAAATATCAAAATTCTTTTCAGATATAAAAACAAAATTGACATGCTGTTTATAAGAGATTCAACTTCAATCTATGGGCACAAAATTTTAAAGAGAAAGTCTGGAAAAGACATGTTACACAAACACTGACCAAAAGATAGCTAGTCAGCTACATTAATAGCAAACATGGACTTTGGAGATAGAGACATCTCATAATGAGAAAAGGGCCATCTAACAGTAAGATAAAACAGTCCTACATTTGCAGGTACCTAAGAATCTATAATGCAAAAATAACAGGTAAATAATATAGCATAGTTTCAAATTTGAAATTAAGCAAAATTGACAGAACTTGAAAGAATTAGAAAAATCCATAATCCTTGTTGGAGATTTTAATACTTCTTTCAATAACTAAGAGAACAAACTGATTTTTTAAAACATCAGAAAGTTACATAAGATTTGAACACTACTATTAACCTAGTAGAAACATATAGAACATCATACTTATCAACTGATCACGTACAGGAGTACGTGAACACGTCTCAAAAAGGACCATAGGATTGTGGTGCACACCTATAATCCCAGCACTGGGGAGGCTTAGGCAGGAGGATCATAAGTTCAAGGACAGCCTGGGCTTCATAGTGAGCTTGAGGCCAGTTTGGTTTACATAGTGAAAGTCTGTGAAAAAATAATAACAAAAAAGGGACCATATGCTAGGCCAAGGTATGTCTCAAGAATTTTTAAATGATACGATACAAGTCATACAAAGTATGTTCTCTTACGACAATGGAATCAAATTAGAAATGAATAACAGGAAAATGAGTAGTAAACTCCCTCAAATGACTGGAATTAGGCAGCACATTTTTAAAATAGCTTGTAGGCTGAGAAGAAATTGCAGTGAAATCATAAAATGTATTAAACTAAATAATAATGAAAATATGACATATTAAAACAACTGGATACAGGTAAATCAGAGTTTAAAGAAACGTACATATTTCAGAAGAAATACAGTCTTTTGGGTATATCCCCAAGAGTGGTATTGCTGGATCAAATGGTAGATCAATGTCCAGCTTTTTAAGTAGCCTCCAAATTTTTTTCCAGAGTGGTTGTACTAGTCTACATTCCCACCAACAGTGTAAGAGGGTTCCTTTTTCCCCGCATCCTCGCCAACACCTGTTGTTGGTGGTGTTGCTGATGATGGCTATTCTAACAGGGGTGAGGTGGAATCTTAGCATGGTTTTAATTTGCATTTCCTTTATTGCTAGAGATGTGTTTTCTGGCCATTTGAATTTCTTCTTTTGAGAAAGTTCTGTTTAGTTCACTTGCCCATTTCTTTATTGTGAACTTCTATTTTAAAAGCTAGTAAAAGAATAGCAAATTAAACTCAAAGAAATTAGAAGGAAAGCAATAATAAAGATAAGAGGAGACATCTTTAAAATAGAGAAGAAATATGCAATAAGGAAAGTCTACAAATTCTAAGGGCCCTCTCTTTGTTTCTTAGTACATTTTTGCTTTAATTGTTTTCTTCTCATCTATGTACATTTTATTTACTTATCTTATTATAAGACTGGCCTGGACTTTCAAAGTGCACTATTGAATAGAAGTGGTGAGACAGGATGTCCTTGCCTTTTTCCTGATCTTAGTGGGGAAGCATACAGTTTTTCATCATTAAATGTGTTGTTATTTTTAGGGACTTTTTTGGTTTTTGGTTAGTTGGTTTGGGTTCTTTGGCAGTATTGGGGATAGTATCATTGTATTTTCTCAAATGCTTTATCTGTATCAATTGACACTACCATATAATTTTTCTTTAACCTGCTGGTATGACAGACTATATTGACTGATTTTTCAAATGTTATATGAACCATGCACATCTGAAATAAATCTCACTTGATTATGGTGCACAATTCTTCTTATATTTTCTTGGGTTGGGTTTGCTAATGTTTTGTTGAGAATTTTTTGAATCTATATTCATTAAGAGACATTGGCCTGAAGGTTTTCCCTTCTTGTGATATTGTTACCTGGTTTCGATATTAGGGTAATGCTGGTTTCGTGGAACAAGTTAAGAAGTAGAGGACTGGGAGTTTATAAGCTAGCATATATTAATTTTACAAAGGAATTTCATTGTGTTATTTCCATACATGTTCCTCAAAAATGTTCTTTTGAGAGCTTTTTACACAATTTCATTTCTCCTTTTTATACAATTTTAATGGGCTTCATAATTCTATTTTCAAACATGCATATAAAGTACTTTGATCATATTCACCCTCTCCTTTCTTCCTCTACTCTCTCGCCAACCTCCTCCCCATGGAACAGTCCTGCTTTTAATTTCCTGTCATTTCCTCCCCCTGCCCCATTTTTTAGGTATAGATTTTACAATTTAATTCTTTTTTACGGCTGAATAATACTCCATTTGTGTATACATATCACATTTTCACTATCAAGTCATCTATTGACAGGCACCTAGACTGATTCCACAGCTTAACTATTGTGAATAGTGCTGTAATAAACATGGGTGTGCAAGTATCTCTACTGTATGCTGATTGACACTCTTTCAGATATATACACAAGAATGGTATGGCAGGATCATAAAGTTGTTCTATTTTTAGTTTGTTGAGGAACCTCCACACTGATTTCCACAGTGACTGCTGTAATTTACATTCCCACCAACAGTGTATGAGGGCTTCTCTTTCCCTAGATCCTTGCTAGTGTTTGTTGTTTTGTTATTTATTTTCTTTTTCTTTTCTGGTGGTGGTGCTGGGGTTTTAACTCAGGGCCTTGAGAGCTTACTAGGCAAGCTCTCTATCATTTGAACCACACCTCCAGCCCTTGCTGTTTGTTTTTTTAATGATAGCCATTCTAACCAGGGTGAGATGGAAACTCAGTATTTTGATTTGCAGCTCCTTGATGGCTAAAGATGTTGAACATTTTTTCATGTATGTATTGGCCATTTGTACGCCTTCTTTTGAGAGTTGTCTGTTCAATTTATTTGCCCATTTATTAATTGGGTTATTTGTTCTTTTGGTGTTTGATTTTTTTAGTTCTTTATATATTCTGGATATTAATCCCTAGTCCATTTTGTTAGTTATTTAAATATTCTGGATATTCATCCTTAGCCCAATAAATAGCTGGCAATGATTTCTCCCATTCTGTAGAAAGTCTGTTCATTCTGAAATTGTTCCTTTGATGTGCAGAAGCTATTTAATTTAATGCAATCTCATTTGTCAATTATTGCTGTTATTTCCTGAGTTACTGGAGTTCTATTCAGAAAGTCATTGCATATGCCTGTATCTTCAAGTATTTCCCTCTGTTTTCCGGTAGTAGCTTCAAAGATGCAGGCATTATATTAAGGTCTTTGATTCAGTTTGAATTGACATTTGTACAGAGTCAGAGATAGGAATCTGATTTCGGTTTTCTACCTGTGGTTATCCAGTTTTCTCAACATCATCTGCTGAAGAGGCTGTCCTTTCTCCAATGTATTTTTTGCCAACTATGTTGCAAATCAAATGCCTGTAGCTGTGTGGATTTATTTCTGGGTCTTTTATTCTACCCCATTGGTCTACATGTCTATTTTTATGCCAGCACCATGCTGTTTTTGTTACTATGGCTCTGTAGTATAATTTGAAGTCAGGTATTATGCCACTAACATTGCTCCTTTTGCTCAGAATTGCTTGGGATATTTGGGGGGTTTTGTGCTTCCATATAAATTTTAATATTTATTTTTCTATTTCTGTGAAGAATGACATTGGAGTTTTGATAGGCTTTGCATTAATCTGTAAATTGCTTTCAGTGGTATAGCCATTTTTACAATATTAATTCTGCTGATCCATGAACATGGAGACCTTTCTACATTTTATTCCTTTCTTCAATTTCTTCCTTCAATGTTTTATGGTTTTCATTGTAGAAATCACTCACCTCCTTAGTTAAGTTTATCCCTATTATCAGTGGGATTATTTCCCCAGTTTTTTTCTCAGTCTGTTCATTATTAGTAGATATAAAATCTACTGATATTTTGGTTGGTTTTATATTCTGCTACTTTGCTAAAAGTGTTTATCAGATATGAGTCTTCCGTGGCACCTTTAGGGTCTTTTAAGTATATGATTTATGTCATCTGCAAATAGGGATAATTTGACTTCCTCCTTTCCTATTTGTATCTCTTTTATTTCTTTCTCTTGCCTTTTGCTCTAGCTAGAGAAAGTGGATACCCTTGTCTCATTTCTGACTTCAGAGAAAATGCTTTTAGTTTTTCCCCACTTAGTATGATGTTGGCTATAGGTTTGTTGTATACAACTTTAACTAAGGTTAGGCACATTCCTTCCATTCCTAGTTTCTCAGGACTTTTATTATGAAGGGATGTTGAATTTTTCTGCATCTATTGATTTGATCAAGTGATTTTTATCTTTTAGTCTACTCATGTGCTGTGTTATGTTTATTGTTTTGCATGTGTTGAACCACCCTTGCATCCTTACAATGAAACTAACTTGATATGGTAAATGATCTTTTTAATATGTTGCTGAATTCAGTTTGCAAGTATTTTATTGCGAATTTTGTCTATGTTCCAGGGGTCATGGAAGAAACAAGGAGGAAATCAGAAAATTCCCAGAAACAAGTGAAAATGAAAACACAATTTACCAGAATGTCCGGGACACAGCAAAAGCAGTGATAAGAGGAAAGTTTATTGCTATGAATGCATGATTTAAAAAATCGGAAAGATCTCAAATAAATAACCTAATGATGGACCTCAAGGTCTTAGAATAGAAATAATGAAGATGAGGGTAGAAATTACTAAAACTGAGACTAAAGGGACAGTGCAAAGAATTAATTAAGCCAAGAGCTGGTTCTTTGAAAAGATAAACAAGATTGACAAGCCTTTAGCCAAACTAGCCAAAGAAAGATGGACACAACTCAAATCAATAAAAATTGAGATGAAAAGGAGAGTTACAACAAATACAATTTAAATTCAAAGGATCATTAAGGAATATTTCAAAAACTTATATTCTAATAAACTAGAAAATCTAGAAGAAACTGGTAAATTTCTGGACACATATGACCTACCAAAATTGAACCAAGAGGATATTAACAACATAAACAGATATATCATGACCAACTGGGTTGAAGCAGTAATAAAAAGACTCCCAACAAAGAAAAGCCCATGACTGGGCACTCACTGCTGAACTCTACCAGACATTTAAAGAAGAACTAATGCCAACATTTCTCAAACTATTTCACAAAATAGAACACAAAGGAAGGCTACCAAACTCATTCTATGAAACCAGTAATGCTCTGATACCAAAAGTGGACAAGGATACAGCAAAAATGAAAATCATAGACCAATTTCCTGAACATAGAGGTTTGTTATAAAAGTTCCCTTGTGCCTTGGTTATGCTAACAGTAGTATATCTGAGACCTGGAGTATCTTAGATTGGGACTCAAGGAAGTTCTGGTAGGAATGCAGCAGAAAGTCAGGAAAAGACCCTGAAGCCAAGGGTTTTAGGGAGTAGCTTCAGTTGTTTGCTCTCCTGCCAAGTAAAAACCTAGTTGGGAAGGTTATATACATATGTGTGAATGTTAAATTAATAATTGACAGTATGCTGGCAAAAACAAAACAAAACAAAAAAACACCTTAGAGACCTTAGATGAGGTAATATTTAAGAAAGGGATGCCTGTAAATTTCTTTCTTCTGCCAAACTTTCTTTTCCTATAACTCTTCTCCCACCTCGGTGGTTGAGAATGGGGGCAATGAACATGTGACACACTGCTGTAATTACACTAAAATATTCAGCCTGTTATGCTTAGGAAAGAGGTAAATGAACTACAGTAAGTTCCTATAATTTTAAGGAACACTATTCTAACCAAAGTTAACAAAGCATACCTTTGTAATATGTAGACAGAGGCTGCTAATCAAATTAATGGTGTGAGCAAAATTGTGTTGGAGGTAAAATACAAGAAAGAATGATTTGAACTTCCTTAAAATGAACAGACACTTCAAGCTTGCTAACAATTATGGTAAAGCCTCATTAATTTGGTCTTCACCAATTTAGCATGTGTGCCAAAAATCAGTGCTAGTGCTGAATTTTACCTCTGCTAAATATATCTTTCATCAAGGTGAAAGGATATTTTAAAGGTTCCTTCTCTGACTGCTCAAAACAAAACTATAAATTAATGACATTTTTGGGAGAATATTATTATTTTACCAAATGTCCTTTATTTTAAGATGTTATCAATTATACTTTATCATTAATAATAATGTTCAGAAGAAAAGAAGCACTATTTTAATAAACTAAATTTAAGATACAATTTCATTTTGGAAATAGTAATGCTTTCTTATGCTTAATGGACACGTCCACCTCTAGGTTGACATACCTGAAACACAATCCATCAGCCCATCAAACCCCTCACCCAAATTTGTTTCCATTTCTTTTACCCATTTCTGTTTCCATTACCAAACTTTATATTCAAGTCAGAAAACTTGACTCCCTTCCTCTTAACTTCCATATCCAATCAACACCAAGTCCTATTCATTTTACTTCCTGAGTAAAATGAGTTTGACCACATCATTCCCTTGCATGCCTACTGCTACCATCTTTGTTCACATCATCAGCCTCTCTTCTGGAAGCCTACAGCAACCTCCTGCTATGGCTTGAAATCCCCTCCAAAACTCATACTGAAATTTAATTGTCATTGTAACCATAGGATGGGGCCTTTAAGAGGTGATTAGGGCATGAGGGCTGTGCCCTCTTGAATGGAGTGGGTTAGTTTTCATGAGAGTGGGCTGTTATAAAGCCAGTTTGTCCTTCTCTTGCTTCCACCTCTAGGACATGCTTTCTCACCCTCCCTCCATGTGATGACATAGCATGGAGGCCCTCACTAGATACTGGTACCATGCTCTTGGATTTCCTAAGTGTTAGAATTGTGAGAAATATTCTTCTTCTTCTTCTTCTTCTTCTTCTTCTTCTTCTTCTTCTTCTTCTTCTTCTTCTTCTTCTTCTTCTTCTTCTTCTTCTTCTCCTCCTCCTCCTCCTTCTTCTTCTTCTTCTTCTTCTTTTTTATAATAGCAGTCTTTTTAAAACTCTGCACTTCTTCAAATCTCTCTCTCTCTCTCTCAATCCCCCCCGCCCTTGGCAGTACCGGGATTTGAACACAGGTGTTCCAACTCAAGTGTGTGCCAGACAAACACACACTTGAGCCACACCCTTGTCCCTTGTTGCTATAGGTATCTTTCAAATAGGATCTTGAATTTATGCCTGGACTGGCATAAACCACGATCCTTCTATTTATACTTCCCATGCAGCTTGAGATGACAGGCACATACCACCATGCCCAGCTTTTACTGGTAGATGGGGTTTCAAGAGCTTTTTGCCCTGGCTGTGATCCTTCCCATCTCTGCCTCCAGAGTAGCTAGGATTACAAGTGTAAGCCACTTCTTCCAGCTTCAAACCTTTTTAATTGTTATCCATAAGAATATGATGCCATGAGAATACAGCATCAAATTCTTTGGTTTTTTTGTTTTGTTTTGTTTTGTTTTCTGGTGGAACTAGGGTTTGAACTCAGGGCCTGAACTCAGGACCTCACACTTGCTGGGCAGGTACTGTACCACAGGATCCACTCCACCAGCCCTTTTTTGTATTGGGTATTTTCAAGATAGGGCCATGTAAACTATTTGCCAGGGCTGGCTTCAAACTGCATTCCTCCTGATCTCTGCCTCCTGAGTAGCTAGGATTACAGGTGTGAGCCACCAGCACCTGGCAAGCACCATATCCTTATTATGGCATCTAGAGTCTGTTTGTAATGGAAACTGGTGCTTTATCCTCCAGTATCACCTCACCCCTCTTGCCAGCTGTCTTGACTTCTTTCAGTTGTTCAAACATTCTTGGATTTCTCTGCCTCACTGCTGAGCTCTCTGTCTTACCCTTTGTTAAACCTATATACACATCCTGAAGGCCTTAGCCAAAAAGTCTTCCTTAAGAAGACCTTCCCTGACCCCCAGATTAGGCTAAATTCTCTGCTGTATGTTTTCCCAGCACAATGGTCCACGTCTTCCTGACACACATCATGCTCATAATCATTTGTTCAAAACCACCTTTCCTGCTAAAATACAAGCTTTGTGTCTGCACTATGCTGAATGCCAAGTACACAGCAAGCTCTCCTTAATGTGCTGGTAAGTAAATTAAAGAATAAGTGTAGCTGAGTGTGGTTACACACTTGGGAGGCTGAGGCAGGAGGAGCACAAGTTCCAGGCCAGCTTGGGCTACAAAGCAAGGTCCTGCCTCAAAAACACAGAACAAAACAAAAAAGTTACTGAAGAAAAAATATTGTCACATATGCTGCATAAGAGCTTACACTCTGGAATCAGACTGCTGTGTTTATATCCTAACTTCCTCACTTATTATCAAGTTGACAAATGACAGCTTCTTTGTGTTTCAATTTCTCCCAGTATAAATCAGTTTGGTAATGCTACTTACTATCATGGGGGCAGTTATGAAGACTGAATAAATTTGTGCAAGTAAAGCACTTAGGATCTTGTCTGTAACATAGTAAGCACTCAACAAATATTAATATGTCATTTATCTGTCCCAAGAATCGTAGAAGGAACTACAGTCTGTAAGCTGAAAGAACCATACAGTAAGAGTCCTCAGAATTTGAGGATTACGTAAAGAAAAGGTCACTGTCTTGAGCTGTAACCAACAAAAGTTAATATAAAGAAGACTATATTCAGCCCCTCAACTGAAGCCACCTTTCCTTCAGTAATGAAATGGCTACAAGCTACTGTTGATACAGCTTTGGAAATCATCCAAAGGAATGCAGGTAGCAGGATGCACCTTCAGGCCCAGACTCCAAGATTAAGTAAGACAGTGCACATTAGGAGCACTTAGAACATCATAAAATATGATATAAATGCATGCGGTATGATTAATGTTGTTATAAGTAGACTAATTCCATTGCCTCATCAATGGTGGTGCAATCTGACTGAAGCAACACATTGCTTGTAATCACAAGGACTTATTAGAAGGTCAGAAGAACTGAAGAACTGAGAAGACAGATATGTTTGTCCAGCACAATCCAAACAAGGATGCTCTTGAGAGGCAAGAGAGTTAAAATTCATACAATAGTTTCTCCTGAGACCTTACAGATCTCTTGGTCCTAATTGTTAGTGTGTCCATACACTGGTAAGTTAGGTAAGTTAGTGAGAAGTAGAGACAGATGAACAAATAATCATACAAATAAAAATACAATTACATTCATGCTATGGACTGTATTAGACTGGAGGATTAGGAAATGTTTTTCTGGTACTTTAAGCAGAGATAGGATTTAACCAGATGACAGAGTGAGGAGAAGGCTGTCAGGCACAAAGTAGTGAAGAGCTTAGTGTATTTGAGAATCTGAAAGGCCAATGCAGATTAAAAGGGATCCAGGAGAGCAGGGAAATCATAAATTGAGCCTGGAGAGGTAGACAGGAACCGAATCACAAAGGCCTTTAGCCACTTGGAAGTAGTTTGGATTTCTTTTAGGTACAAAAGGAAGGATAAGATTAGGCATGATGGAAATTTAAGAGATCCTTCTTAGAGCCAGGGATATAGCTCAGTGGTAGAGCACTTGCCTAGCATGTGTGAGGTTCTGGGTTTGACCCCAGTACTACTCCCCCCACAAAACAATCTATTTTCTTGGGTAAAGATTGAAAGGGATGTTGAGGTAGGAATGGAGAGACTAGCTAGAATTTGCAATAGTTCTATCACAGGATAAAGGTAACTTGGACAAGAGTGGTAGTGGGAGAAATAAGAGGACAGATTTGTGAAATGTTTAGGAGATAGGATTAATAGAGCTTAGTGATACAGTGGATATGTCAAAGAAGCACAAAAGAGCAGTCCCAAGATTCTAACTTGAGTGATTTCTTCTTCAATAAATGAAAAAGGATAAAGGAGAAATGAATTAAGTATGGCTGTGGGCTAAGGAGTGGCTCTGTGATACAGCAGTTGCCTAGCATGCACAAAGACCTGGGTTTGATCCCCAGTACTGTACACACACACAAAAATCAGTACAATAAAATCAAATAGATATGGATCTAGATGGAAATGTAGAGACTATGGAGTGAGCAAGAGTTCAATTTGAATATAAAGTTGAGAAGCATGTAAAACCTCTATTCTAAATATAAAAGTCTATTCAGAATTATAGTAATGAAGCTTAGTAGAGAGATCCAGATTGCCCCAGATATTTAGAGGTTACTTGTATATATTTAAAAAAAATCAAAAAACAAAAAAACTTAAGTCATTAGCATTAGAGAGGTCATGTAAGGAAAGAGTGTAGAAAAACACTCTTTCTACACTCTTGTGAACTATATTCTCATCAGTCAGGTTCTACAGCCTTTCAACTCCAGGTGGAGACTGGTCTTTCTTCAAAAGACTGACTTGACCACCATCTTTTCCTCTATGGTGGCTCTGGCAAGGCAGTTAGCCAAAACAAGCAGCAGATCATTCCATTGGTGACAACTGATTTTAAAACACAGCAGAAATTATTATCCTCATTGTACAGAGGAAAAAACAAGACTGAAAGTTTAAGTGACTTGGTTAAAAGAGCCGAATTTGTAACATAACTAAAACCAAATTCAGGACCCATAATTGCAGTTAAGAGCTCTTTGCTCCCTTCAAGAATGAATCCCTAAAGTCATTAAAAACTAGTGAAAAAATGTAGGAGACTGTGATCCTGGTGGGAAGACCATAAAACAAAGAAACCTCTTGGGCAAAATTAAATTATAAACCTGTGGGAACAAGAGATGATTGTGATTCAGGACACTAATAAAGGATCCATAGGTATATGGACCATGAAGAATAAGGAAAAACTAGCGTAGGTGAAGGGAGAGAAGGAAAGTCTCAGATTTAAGGACATAATAACCCAAAATGCAGGGCACATAGGGGCATAGTGTGGAGACAGGCATGACTAGAAAAGAGGTGGTAGCAGGTGGGCTTCATTGCACACATCAGTTCTAAGAGATTGGAAATGGCTCAGTACAGGAGGATTTGCAAGGCCTGTCAAGGGCAGGAAAGAAGGAAGTAGAGGCCACACACCTTTCCTGGATTACAAGGTCTGGGGGTGACTATGGGGAAACATTTGGGTAGCTAGGGTAGATCAGATTATATCTGCCTGGAATGCCAGGCTGAAAATCTTGAATTAAATTTGGTAGTCTACAAAGAAACTTCATAGATTATTTTTTAAAAGGTTTATAGATTATTGAAAAAAGGTAGAAATACAATGAAATCTTCAGGAAAATTGATATATTGTTGGTGGCATACAACATAAAATAAAGAGAAGGACTGGAGTCCCAGAGGGAAACCAAGGGGTCATTAGCTTGATGTAAATCAAACTTTCTTTAGCAGGGAATTCTTTCTAAAAATGAAATCTTATGAGAAATCACAGCATTATAACACAGAGAAGAAAAGAGTCTTTTTATTAAAAGAGTCTACTTGATGGCTTTAAATGTACATGTACTCATAATAGATTCAATCAAAACATAAAGGAGGCTGATTAAATAAATACAAAAGTTTTATCTCTGGAGTGATGGAAGATAGTTACATCTTGTATTAGTTTTAACATCCAAGCATCCAACTTTCATTTCTGAATTTTATTTTGATTTTATAATAGCAAGAAAGCCCTTATTCACATACATAATACTTGCATAGAGTAATTTTTGTTTATTTGTTTGTCTGCTTTGCATTTTATAATCTGCTTGCATTCACTGGGTGGTCTTCAATTAAACTAAACCAAAATGTGGAGTCTTAGGTGTTATTTTTTTTCCTTACCAAAAATATAAATAGCAAGAAGACACCAAAGCAAATTAAAGTAGAAATTGTAGCCAGCCAGTGTGGGATTATCATGATAGACCATGGAATAGGTCATTTGCTGCTGTGCAGTCACTCTATACCAGGTGTGCCAGGGCCTGAACAACACTGCAGTTTAGCAAGTCATTTAATCAAGCCAGTGCACCCTCTCAGTGGTAATGTCTTCATTTGCAGTTGTGTAAGCAGATGTGCACAGTCCAGAAGCAAGAAAAAACCAGTGTACAGTTTCCACTTTCCTGCTATCAAAGAAATCAGACATTGCATTTGTGTTTGAATCTGCTGGCATAACAATTCTTCTCCTCCTTCTCTTTCTGCCTCATCCTCTTTTTTTTTTTTTTAACTTTGTCAGGAAAGGAAACTTTAGAAGTAAAAAAAGCTATTTACACTTAGTGAGACAGTTACAAAATGTAAAGACCTAATTTTTCTTGAGGTTAAATTACTAATCTTGTTATGCAAATTAAGATTAATTCACTTTTCTTTAATAGTTGGTGAGTTCATGTTAAAGAAACTAAATTAAATGCAAAAATAAGTACCATTTACAAACTTGTCTGATCAAATCCTCTCAAACATTTTAAACTGCATTTACAAATTTAATAACCAAATTTTATTTTAAACACTTCAAGTGCCTACAGAGCAAATTTACCACCTAATGAACAAAATCTCCCTCAAGTACTTAAATAACTCTTATAAATCTAGCACATTAAGTATATAAATTTGGCAAATTAGTCCTCTTAAACATTCCAATTCCCCAGAAAAAAGAAAAGTATTAATATTGAAAGAAATGGGGAAATTGGGAAGAGAAGGTGTAACAGAGGCATGTTGATAGGAGGCCATAAAAACTGAATCAGTGCAGGCCCTGACAGCTCAAACCCCAGTACTGAAAAAAAACAACAAACAAAAAAACAAAAAAACCCAAAAAACTGGTTTTAAGAGTCCCAGAACCTCTGCTATCAGAATCACTGCCCAAGCCCCATCTAGACCTGCTGAATCTCATCGGCTAAAGGTATTTTTAAAAGGTTCCTTGATTCCTATGTTGCCCATGTCTCCCTAAACTCCTTAGTCCCCTATCCTTGCCCCAGCTCTTAACGCTCACTGCTAAGGTGTGAGTTGCTGGCTGAAGAGCAGAAAAAAGCTGGGGAAGAAAGGCAGATTTGATAGAAATTACCTGCTCAGTGTTGGAACATTTGCCTAGCATGTTTAAGGCCCTGTGTTCTGCCCCCAGCACTTTTCATCTGTAGTGACTCCATAAATATATGTCTTTTCTAGAGGTAAGAGCAACTCCCATGAAGCAAATGTTTAGAGAATACAGTGTCTGGGAGACACCCATATTGAGGGGTCTGAAAGAAGAAAAGCACAGAAAAAGAAATAATAAAATTCTATCATTCTATGTGTAAGACAATATAACAAAGTCATAAAATTTATCTTTTGCTCTTAGTACATATGAGAAAACGGGCTAGATTTTTACCTTCCACCAAACATCAAATGTCTTAGAAACAGAAATCTGATGCTGAAAATATATTTTTGAACTCTGACAAGACTATAGTGAGGGTTCAACTAAGACTATAAGTTCATTGCAGGTTTCTAGTAGAGAGTGTTTAAAAAGGGATCACTACCCTGAACAACACAAATAATTCAACCTGTTTTTGAAAAACAGGGATTGCTATACATATATGCTCAGCAATAAGGGAGGCCTAGTGGAAGTTGTAGGAGAAATTCAGATGATGTTCCTTTCCTCTAGACTGTAATATTCTGTTGAGGAGATGAGGCCAATCCCCATACAGCAATCTCCATACTAATTCAATTACAGACAGTGTGTAATTGAATGCTAGGCAAAGCATATACTAGGTGGAAGAGGAGATGGGAGAATGAAGGTTGCTGAAAATGGCTGAAGAAACCAGGTTGGGATTTGCAGAAATACAAAGATAACAATGAATCTCACATAACCCCTGGGATGCAGACCCCAACCCATTGAGGCCTCTTACTACCTTGAAAGAAAGGCCCATTAAGGAAATATGACTTTGGGCAAGCTGATCACATTTTTCATAAAATTACCAGAACACATTGTCTGACACATGGTTTAACAACAGGAAGGAATATTTTAATTGGGCCTGTCCCAGAAAATCTAGAACATATGGCTACTCTATTTGCAGGCCAAGAAAATTCTAATTACAAGAGAAGGCTGAACTGACCAACTCAGAATCTGCTCAACTATTTGCCCACAGTCATCAGAGTTTATGTTCTTTGTTAAGATTTCTGTGAATATTTTCAGAGAAAGGTCAGTGCCTGAACAACAAAAGACAAGCTGGAGAAATTCTATTCAGATTTCTTAAATTACAGTCTTTAATATTCTCTCAATTGCCTCAATTTTGTACTAGGCAGAGTATCAATAATGAATGTAAAAGTGTTTCTTCCCCCTGGGATAATAAAATAAAATCCAATTTAAAGTTTCTATCCCTTAAAAGAAAGGGAACACCCATATCCCATGAATTTCCAGGCTTGTTATCAGAGTTCTCATTCATATTTAAAAATACATTTTAAACTACCAAGATTGTTATATGCAAGTTTGCCCTTTACTTCCCTGATGTCTTGCTGGTTTTCTCATTAGTAGCTTGCTGTCTGAAATAAAACGCATGCCAGAAGCTTCCTTATCCAGTTTTGCAATTTAATAATCTTAGCAATTATTGGAAAAGCAACAGTTTTAAGGGCTTTAACTCAAGTCTTGGCAGGTAAGAACATCTTTCATTTCACCTTTCAGCCCATCCCCAAGCACAAAGATCACTTGCCAACTCATTCTCAATATTATCAAGAACAGCCACATTTTTTCCTTTTATGGTCAGTGAATACATTGCCCAAGATGATGTGGTAATCCTTGCTGGTGGACAACAACAAAGTTACACATTTGAGCAACTCTTTTTCTTTACTTCTTCAACAGTATCTTAAATGCACTTTAAAACGTATCTATGTCTTTGGTAAAAGCAAAAAGACGTGTTTCTAATGAGATTTCTTGGGCACCAAATTTGTGTTTTCTTTTGGTTTTTTCAACCTTCTATTATTACTTGAGCCCTCAAAAAGCCTGGGTAACTTTACAAAGATAGAAGCCAATTTTCATTAACTACAGGTACTAAAACACAGAAAACACCTAGACAAAAAACAATAGAAAGGGAATGTTTTACAAACATAAATTTGCATGCAACCTTAAAAAGAAAGGAAATTGTGACACATGCTACAACATGGATGAAACTTGAAGACATACTAGGTACAATAAGCCAGACATAAAAGGACACTGTATGATTTCACTAAAATGAGGTACCTAGAGCATAGACAAAATAAATAGAATGGTGATTGCTGGGGGTTAGGAGGAGGGGAGGATGGGGAGTTGTTTAATAATATAAAGTTTCAGTTTTACAAGATGGAAGTAGTCTTGGAAATAGTGATGATGGTCATACATTTAATGCCTGTACTTTGTATGAGCTGTATACTTAAAAATGGTGAAATGGGCTAGGCGCTGGTGGTTCACTCCTGTAATCCTAGCTACTCAGGTGGCAAAGATCAGAAGGATTGAGGTTTGAATCCAGGCCAAGCAAACAGTTCGAGAGACCTTATCTCGAAAGTGCCCATCACACACACACACACACACACACACACACACACACACACACACACACACAAAAGGGCTGGTGGAGTGGCTCAAGGTGAAGGCCCTGAGTTCAAGCCCCAGTACCACAAAAGAAAAAAAAAGGTTAAATGGTAGATTTTGTTATGCACATTTTGTACAAAATTTAATTATGACAAAACTTTTAGGTATTGATAACTCTGGTTATCCACAGAGATAAAAACGATCCCTAACCCCAGATCTAGGTCTAATGCTTACAGGCTAATAGTCTTTGACTTTCGGAGAATTGACTACTAAATAAATGTAGGTGATGGCAATGGTGTGACACTCTCACAAGGACAGTGACTGTTCTATAGGCACTATTCACAGACAACTTGAGGGAATCTAGGAGAATGAGAAGGACTTATAAGTTAATGGAAAAACACCCCCAAAAATATCCTGCTAGTCACAGAAAAAGAGTCACTTTGGGACTGTTTGGAGAAGGGGTGAAGCAGTAGGAGGGCAAAAGGAGAGAGTGATGGGGGGTGAGTATGATTGAAGTACTTTATATGCATGTATGAAAATAGAATAATGAAACACATTAAAATTGTTTATAAAGGGGGGAGGGTGATATCACAGAATAATAGAGCGGTGAATTTGATCAAAGTTTAATGATACTTATACATATGTATGGAACTATCACATAAAACTCCTTTGTATAATTCATATACACTAATAAAAATTTAGTTGATTAATTTTAAAAAAAGGTATCACTGCAATTGTGCAAATCCAATAAGCCAGAAGCTGAACTCCCAATACAGTTTGTCTTATTAAAATGCCATCCACAGAAGGGCCCAAAGTTGTTGTTGAGCAATCACTGTTGACTCTGAACTGGATCTTGAGTAACAAAGGGGAACTAAGTCAGGATGCAGCATGGGAAAAAGGCAAGAAAGCAAAAGCCCATCAAAGACAGAAGAAAGTCAGTGCTGCAAATTCTAATAACAGCAGGTCTCGAATATGGCACCTATCACTACCCCAGGAGCCTGTAAGAGCTCAATGAGGGCTGGCTCATTTCTTCTTCACCATCCTGGAGATGGGATGTGGTGGAGCTGCCTCCAGAGCATAGGCTCTTAACCATTAGACCTTTCCACTGCCTCTCAAGTGGTTAAGCAAAATTCCATCTCTTCTTGGAATGGAGGGGCAATGATATGTATATATGAATGCAACATAATAAACAATTCCATTTGTGATCTATGCTGCCTCAAAGAGCTGGTTTATGTTTAATGAGTTTATTTGTAGTCTGCTACATGTCATGAAGGATTTGAGACCAAATGAAATGTTTATAGGAAATAGATTGAGAATTTAGTTAGACTCTATATGTGGTACCGTAAGTAAGTATTTTTCTGAGGCTGGAGATGTAGAGTATTAGGTGGTAGAGTATTTGTCTAGTATGTGTGAAGCCCTGGGCTCACACATGTGCCAAAAAAAAAAAACCAGCAAAAAGTATTCTTTTGAATTTTGAATATTATTGAAAATTGAGCCACAGAGAAATTATTAGCCTGGGCAGAATTTATTCCTCGGGCCTCTGTTTACAGCTCTAGGGACTTGGAGCCAGCTAAACCTTCTTGGGAATCATGACATACTCATCTGGGAACTCAGCAGGTATCAATTCACTCCCCAAGCTGTTCCCAGAAAGATAATGAATTACATTGTAATATCCTGCATCAAAGAATAAATATTCATTCTCTGACACTCTGAAGACAAAATTTAAATGTCAGTTGTATTTCATCATAACTAAAATAAACTTCATAAACTAATGAAGCTTTGTTTCACTTCTGCTAATGTGTTAAACACAGAAAATATACAAACACACTGAAGGAAAGAAAACTGAAATTAGCAAGTATCAAATTATTATAAACACAACACTGTTCTCTAGAAATTAACAATTGTGCTGAGAGTGCAAAGATAATGTATAGCCTTTGAACTCAGCCTTTCAACCCCTCCTCCTAGTGCAATGGCTTATTTCATTGCTAAATGTTATAGGCTGAGTTGTTTCACCCACAAATTCATAAATTGAAATCCTAACCTCCAGTGTCTTAGAACGTGACTACACTTGCAGACTCTACAGAGGTAATTAAGTTAAAATTAGGTCATTAACCCTAAATGACGGAGTTCTTATAAGAAGAGGAAATTTGGATTCAGACTCACACAGAGGGAAGACAATAGAGGAGAAAGGAAGATGGTTACCATTTACAAGCCAGATAAACAGCCTCAGAAGAAACCAACCCCTCTAGCATCTTGAGCTTGGACTTCTAGCCTCCAGAATTGTGAGAACATTAGTTTCTGTTCTTTTAAGCCACATAGTCTGTGGTGCTTTGTTAAGGCAGCCATAGCAAACATGCATCTGGTACCTCTTACTAGATTATAAACTCGTGGAGGGACAGCCTGTGTCTGGGTATGAAACCTGGTACACAGCAGAGGCTTAGTAAATACTGTTAAATGAATAGCCAACTGTAGCTGGGTGTTTTGTCCTGTTTTACTGGAGTACAGGGATTTAACCATTACTAAAAATGATCACAGGGAGCTTTCTTTCCTTTATCAAAAAAACCCCAAATTCAAATTTTTAAAATAATGGTCAATCATTGTGGAAAAAAAATAGCATTATAAAGAAGAAAAAAGTAATCACTAAAATTCTTCCACTCAGAGATAGCTACTTTAAATTTTGACACTTTCTAATATTTTCTATACATACATAGTACATATTTTAACACAATAGAAGTAATACTCGATCACTTATGTGGCATTTACCCCGCATCATTAAAAAGTCTTCATAAACATTTCAAATGGCTATAAAAGAGGTGCTATCATATGTATCTGTCATGATTAAATCTTCATAATTAGATATTCACATGTTTCCAGCTCTTTCTACCAAAATTACACGGTAATGACTATCTGTGGGAGGAAGCTTTTATCCACTTTTTTGAGTTCTTTAAACGATAATATTCTAGCACTACAATTGTTGATTCAAAAGGTATGGCCATTGTTAAGGCTTTTGATACACATCCTTCTATTGCCTTTTGAAAAAAAATTAAATCAATCTATACTCTACAAGCAATCCATAAAATTTCCCATTACACTTTAACTTTAAGCACTACTTTTACAAACCTTGCTAATTGGATAAGATAAAATGGGATCTGAGTACCATTTTAATTTGCATCCTTTGAATATTAACGAAGCCTTCCATTTTCCTGCATGCATTAGCCATTCATAATTTTGCCTTTTGAACTGTCTGATTGTGCCTTTTGAAAGGAATTTCTCTGAACACTTGATGAAGTAATGTTCTAGTGAGTCTCTGCAGCAATATCGCCTGCCCTTTCAACAAAGGCCTCTCCTCCTGACTTAATGAGACTGCACATCCTAGTGCTGTCTCAGAATCTTGTCACGGGCTGATACACGGGGATGAAATCTTCCTTGTTCTGAATAGACAAGGAAACTTGTTCCAATTATTTTCCTCCTACTAACAAAATTTTGATACATCCAGTGCATGTGAATATATTTAATTTAGCTATCTAAGTCTGAAATCAGTTTTCTTTGTAGAATGAAAAGAAAGTTTTCACTTAAAAAATTAGAACTTTTGGAAGAAAAGCAGATAGCTCTCTTTATTTCCACCATAATCTTGGCAAAGTTATCCCTATTTCTCAGCTGCATTTATTAAATTCAGGACACAGAGGAACTTAAAAATACATATATTTTGCAATCAATTTATTCTAAAATTCATATCCATAGGAAAACAAGATGCTGTGTCTCGCATAAACCTTAGCAATCTTCTAACCAAATACCTTTATGCTCACACAGGGAAAAATTCAGTGCAAATGTTCTTGAAAACAGTAGTTCGTGAGAGCTTAGTTTTGGAGAGAAACACATCCAAAAGGTTGGAATTTGCAGGTATTAGTGATACTGAACAGAAAAGAAGAGGCAAGTGAATACAGTGAAAAAAACGACAGTGCTACTTTGAATCCTTTGCTATGCTTCCTTTCCACTTCCCGGCTTGGTAGGCCCTCAACCACTTTTGCTTAAGGAAGAGGTGTCCCTATGCTTTCCAAGGATGACCCCAGTCCTCTCTGCTCGCTCCCCTCCCCTCACACCTCCAGGTGTCATCTTCCTTCCCTCTCCATCTGTTCCTCAAACTAAAAATACGTTCGATTTTCCCCTTCATAAAAAAGCTTCGTTGTAGGTTTTCCTAGCTAACATTATCCGATTTGTCTCCTTTTCAAACTCATTGAAATGTACACATTTTTTTACTTTCTTCCAATTATTCTTCCCACACACATACACCAAGGTAACAGCTGTTCCGCTCCCCACCCCACCCCAATCTCCAGTTAGGTTTGTCTGGTTCTTGAACTTTGTATAAATGAACTCAGTGTATCTGGCTTGTTTATGCATTTTTCATTGTGGCAAAATATACATAATGTAAAAAATACCATGTTAGCCATTTAAAGTGTATAGTTCAATGGCATTAAAATTCGTTCAAATTGTTGAGCAACCATTATCACCATCTGTCTTCAGAACTTATTTATCTTCCCAAATTGGGAAACTCTGTACGATTACACAATAACTCCTCATTCTTCCTTCCTTCCTTCTAGCCTCTGGTAACCTCTATTCTACTTTCCATCTCTATGATTTTGCCTTTTCTAGGTGCCTCATATAAGTGGAATCAAACAGTATATGATCTTTTCTGTCTGGCTTATTTCACTTTGCATGATGTCTTAAAGATTCATCCATGCTATAGCATAAATCAGAGCTTCATTCCCTTTCACGTCTAAATAATATTCTTTGCTTGTACATACCACATTTTGTTTTTCCACTCATTCATTGGGAGCTAAGAGGGGAAAGACAAGACTTTTTTTTTTTAAGATTATGGTTTAGAAAAAACACATAGCAAAATTTTCTATCATAACCATTTTTAGACAATTTTAGTTTCATAGCAAAATTAGGAGGATGATAGCAAGATTTCCCAGATATCTTCTGCCCCTCCCCCACACCCTTCCCCTACTATAAAAATAACCACACAATTTGTGATGATACAAAAAAAAAAAACTCCAGGTGAAATAAATCTGGGGATGTGCTGTAATAGCTCAATCTTAAATCAATTACCTTCTATAAATCTATTTAAAAATTATAATTAACAGCCTACATTGACAAATCATTATCACCATTATCACCCAGACTCCATAGATTACTTTAGGTTTTAATCTTGGTGTGTACATTAAATGGATCTTGACAAATGGATAGTGATATAAGTCCACCATTATTGTATATCCAGAGTAATTTAATTGCCCTAAAACTCCTCTATGTTCCACCTATTCATCATTCCTTCTGCACATATCCTGGCAGCCACTGATTTTTTTATTGTCTTCATAGTTTTGCCTTTTCCAGGATGTATTACTGGAATAATGTAGTGTGTAACATTTTTCAGATTGACTTCTTTTACTTAGGAAAATAAATCTCCAGCTGGGGACCAGTGGCTCACGTCTGTAATCCTAGCTACTCAGGACGCAGAGATCAGGAGGATTGTAGTTCAAAGCCAGCCCAGGCAAATAGTTCACAAGACCCTATCTCGAAAAACCCTTCACAAAAATAGGACTGGTGGAGTGGCTCAAGGTGAAGGCCCTGAGTTCAAACTCCAGTACTGCAAAAAAAAAAAAAAGTATCTCCATATCTTTTCATAGCTTAGTTGCTCTTTTTTTAAGTGCTGAATAAATATTTCAGTGTAAAGAAATACTACGGTTTATTTATCTATTCACCTGCTAAAAGACATATTGCCTCAAGAACACAAACAACAAAAAATGTTAGTAAGGATACGGAAAAGGAACCCTTATACACTTGGTGAGACTGTAAATTATACAACCACTATGGAAAGCAAATGGAGGCTTCTCAAAGTGCTAAAAATAGAACTGCCATACTATTCAGTAATACCACTCGTAGGCATATATTCAAAGGAATGTAAGTCAGGATACAATAAAAACATTTGCACACCCTTTTTATTGCAGCATTATTCACAATACCCAAGCTATGGAAACAGCCTAGATGCCCTACAAATGATGAACGGATTAAGAAAATGTGATGATATACATGTACATACATATATGTATGTATGTGTCGTGTTTCTAATAGTGAGCCTGTTAGAGGAGATTAGGGGAGGAAAGAATGAAGAAGAGAATGATAGAGGGTGAGTAATATTAAATACAAGACATAAAAATGTACTGAAAACTGTTGAAGAATACAGGGTGGGGAGAAAAGGGGAAAAGAGTAATAGAGGATGTTATATTAATTATAATATAATATATTTACAGGCAAAATACCAAGGCAAAACCACCCTGAACAATGAACAGACACTTAAGTAATGAAGGACAGGAATGCAGACCAGGTCATGCTAAGGTGAGGGCACTGGCAGGAGGGGGAGGGTAAAGGAGGGTGAGTATGATTGATGTATTTTCTTTATTTTTTATTGTTGTGCTGGGTGGGGGTACATTGTGGCATTTACAAAAGTTCTTACAATATATCAAATATATCACACTTGAATTCACCCCCTCCACTATTCTTCTTTATTTCCTCTCCCCTGATTGATGTTTTTTCTAGACATGTATGAATATGGAAAATTGAAATCTGTCAAAGTTACTTAGAAAGAGGAGGGGGAAGAGGGAGAATAATGGAGGGAATGAACCAAACTGAAGTACATTATATACAAATATGGAAATGTCACAATGAAACCCCATGTACAACTATAATAAACTAACAAAAACATTTTTTAAAAAAGATATATTGATTGCTTCCAAGTATTGGCAGTCATGACTAAAGCTGCCATAAACATGCATGTGCAAATGTTTATGAAGACAAAAGTTGTTTGTTTTTTAAGACAGTCTTGCTATGCTGCTCAGGCTGGCTTTGAACCCATCATCCTCCTGCTTTAGCTCCTGAGTGTTGGAATTACATGTATGTACCACCACACCCAGTTATAAATTTTTAACTCCTTTGGGTAAATACCAAGGTGTATAATTGCTAAAAATTGTATGGTAAGAGTATTTTTAGTTTGTTAAGAAACAGCCAAACTCTGTTCCAATGTGGTTGCACCATTTCATGGGGAACGAGAGCTCTTGTTCCCCTTCTCTCCCAGCATTTAGTGAAAAGAAAGAATTGATAAGCTGGATTTCATTAAAATTAAAACCTTTCATTCAGCAAAATACATTTTTAATGTGTTTTATTTTCTTTTGGGAAGAGATGGTGCTGGGGTTTGAACTCAGTGTTTCATGCTTATAAGGTAGGCACTCTATCATTTGAGCTATGCCTCCATCCCAAAAGATATATATATATATATATATATATATATATATATATATATATATATATATATATATAAAATTTTATATATATATAAAATGAACCACAGATGGAGAGAAGATACTTACAAAAGATATACCTGATAAAGGACTCATATCCAATATATACAAAGAACACTTAACATTCAACAATAAGAAAATGAACAGCCAAATAAAAAATTAGCAAAAGACCTGAACAAGGCCAGCTAGGGCAAATAGTTTGCAAGACCTCATCTCTAAAACAACCAGAGCAAAATGGACTAGAAGTGTGGCTCAAGCAGCTGAGTACCTGCTTTCCAAGTACAAAGCCCTGAGTTCAAACCCCAGTCCTACAAAAAAAAAAAAGAAGATATACAGTGGTACATAAGCATAAGACAAAACACCCCACATCATATTATAATCAGGGAAATGTAAATTAGAGCAAAAATGAAATGCCTCTATGTACTTATTAGAAAGGCGAGAATCCACTGCAACTTTTTTTTTCTTTGTGACACTGGGGTTTGAACTCAGGGCCTCACACTTGTTAGGGAGGCACTCTTACCACTTGAGCCACTCTGCCAGCCAAACTGCAACTATTTTTAAGTGTACAATTCAGTAGTGTTAAAGTAATTCACATTGTTGTATAAGAATTCCAGCTATCTGGAACTTTTTTTATCTTGCAAAACTGAAACTCTCTCCATTCCAACAATTCTCCATCTCCCCCTCTCCCCAGCAACCACCGTTCCACTTTCTGTTTCTGTGAATTTGACTAGTGGAGTTATACACTACTTATCTTTCCCTGGCTCGCTTACTTCACTTAGCAGACTTTCCTCAAGGTTCCTTCATCTTGTAACATGGGCCAGAGCTCCCATGTTTTGTTTTGTTTTGTTTTTTTAAATTTAAAAAAGGTATGGCTAAAAAAGGTTTGGATAAGTGTCACCCAAAGGCCCAGGTATTAAAGGATTGGTCACCAGTTTGTGACACTATTGAGAGGTGGTGGAAGGTGTAAGAGGTGGGGACTAGCAGGAGGAAGTTAGGTCACTGGGAGGCATGCCCTTGAGGGGATGTTGGGGTTCCAACTTCTTCCTCTCTCTCTCTTTTGCTTCCCGGCAAAGGTTAGGTGAGGGCTTCCTCCAGCATACACTCCCCACCATGATGTACTGCTTCACCAGAGGCCCAAAAAAGCAATGGGTCAATTTAGCATGGACTGAAACCTTCAATACTGTGAACCAAAATAAACCTTTCCTCTTTTTAAGTTGTCTTTTTTTAAGCAGTCTTGTTACAATAACAGAAAGCTGAACAACACATGCATTAATGCTTTCAGTTAAGTAATATATGCTGCACTGGCTGATTGTCCCATTCTGTGGTCCTCCGCCCCCAAAGCATCCATTTTCCATCCTTCTCCTTCTACTCTGAGTCCCAGGAGGCTGACTTCTACAAATTGCCTCATCCTGTAGATTGTCCTTGGGTTTTGCAGAAGTAAAGCACCAGCCAGAGGCTGGAGGGCAAGGGCTATTTATTTTTAGCCCCACATGAGCACTACGTTCCTGCCTCACTATTGCTCAGGTGGAAAATATTCTTCATGCCTCTTCCTGAGCACTGCCTTCCCCTAGGCTCCCTTATCACCATCTTGCCTAATTTCTGTCCCCCTTGCCCCTTTAGGCCTAGTGTAGGAGAATTTCCTGCTCTTGCCGATCCATGCATGTTTCACCATCCCTTTCATTGTTCTTTTTCCTTTTTCTTTTTTTTTTTTTTTGGGCATACTGGGATTTGAACTCAGAGCCTCAAGCTTGCTAGACGGTGCTCTACTACTTGAGCCATACCCCAGCCTCTCATTGTTCTTTTAACCTTGCCCACACTTCAGTGAATTGTCCCTTTGTTCAAATCTTTATTAAACTCTTTTGAGTACACCATCTAGTCATGTGATTCCTGCTAAGATCCTGAGTCAGATACATACAAGTAAAAAAACAAAAACAAAACGCCCCAATGATGTAGAAGGCTAAGCAGTGAACAATAAAAATCTGTGTCTTCCCCTATAGCCCTTAATCCATTTCATTCCATGTATAGTTACTATGTCATTTAATGATCCTAATTCTTGGGTAAGCCCTGGCTTGCCTCAGACAATCATGTTCAAACCTTCTTCCTTGCCAGTAACTGGCTCACTAGGCATAAGCCATTAGTGCAGGGTATTTCCCTGTCCACGGGATTGAGTTGATAATGGACGCAGTTCAAGGCAATGAGATGCACAGGAAAATGTGCTGGGGCTTCCTCTCAAGAAAATCCAGCCTAGCAGTGAGCCTCTACCTGGAGCCAGCCAGGAGAATCATGGAAATCAAACTGGGCCACTGACTGAAGTAAGCCACTAATACCAAGCCTAAACTCAAATGTCCTTTGTTCTTCCAACAAAGCATCCTAGCCAATACATGTAAAATACACATACCCAAATGGATTATACCATGCACATAGCACTGCAAATTGCTTTTCCCATGGAATAATATCTCCTAATATCTTTTCAAGAAAATAATTTTTTTGAGAGAGGTTCTCACTGCGTTGCCCAGGCTGGTCTTGAATTCCTGGCCCAAGTGGTCCTCCTGCCTCGGCTTCTGGGACCATAGTCATGAACCACCACACCCGGCTAAGTAAGCACATTTAGCCTTGCTATTTAAACACTGGGCAGTACTTTGTGGAGGAGAAACATCAAAGCGTATTTACACCCTCACTTGCTGAAGAATATTTAAGTTGTTTGCAGTTTTTCCCTGTTGCAAACAGTGACACAAAAGCATAAATATTTTGGTATATGTGTATTAATGTACGCATAAGATGAATTTCCTAGTGGAGTTGCTTGGTCAAAAAGTCTGAGAATTTAACATGTTCCTAAATACTGTTATATTGCCTTCCCAAAGGTTATGTCAATTCACACTCCCACTGAGAGTACAGTGCATACTTAACTTTTTCATATGCTTACTAACATGGAGTACTATAAAAAGCTTAAATCTTTGAAATTCTGATGAAGATTCCACCTCATTAGTGTATTAATATTTCTATTTATAAGTGAAGTCAAAATATCTTATGTATCTTTTTGTAAACTATTCACATCCTTTGACAAGTTTCAATTTAGTTATAATTTGTTATTGATTTGAATTGCTCTTTATATAGCATGTAAAGGAGCGAGCTATTATAAGTTTTAATAGATTTTGTATTACTTTTGTTAATTGTTTTCTGTTTTCTATGATCCATTTTTATGAGAAAGTTTTATGCAACTTAATGTATTGATGTTTTCCTTTATTATTACAGATATTATTTCATGCCTAGAGTCCTTCTCTTATTCCAAGGTTATTATTTAAATTCACCAATGTTTTCTTGTAGTAATTTTGTGGGTTTAGACTTTCATTTAAGTTTTTGAGCCAAGTGAAATATTATTGATCTAGACAAATCTGTATTCTTCCACTATTGTTACAATGAGTACACATTACTATTATAATTTTTAAAATATGGCCACTAGCTAGCTTAGTACAGAGATGTCTTTCTATAAAAATCTTGACAAAAGCAAAATCAATAACAGATGTAATTTGAAAAATATCAATATGGTAAAAGAATGAAACTAGGCTTCCCATATTTTACTTTGAAATTTCTAAGTTCACCATCTGTGTGCCTCCCTCTGGTACCTCTAAGCTCCTCTACCATGTGTACACACTGTTCAGCACAAGAGGCCTGCTGACTCAGTATCAATGGCCACTCTCCTTTAGTTATCAATCCAAAGAAAAGAAAGCAAGAGAGAGAGTAACAAAGTCAGGTACAAATAAACTATTGGAAACAGAATCAGCACTTCCCTAATCTCCTATACTGCCCAATAGTATGGTTCATTACTTGACTTCACCTCATGAAAATTCCTCAAAGCTACAACCAGTCCATAGCCCCAAAGTGTCTCCACTGCATGCAAAGACTCTGGAGCCAGCTGGAGTCTGCTGGAATATTTTGCTGTTGTATGACAGCTTTGGAAAAATCATGCAACCTTTGCCTTTCTACTTTCCTGATAATTAGTTTCTATTAAAGTTAACTACTAATTGTAAAGTAGAGTAAATGTGCAGTTTGAGGGCCACTATTATTAAAGTGGTTCTTACTCACTTGATATAAGGACATGCTGCTTTTTCTCCAACTGATTCAGGGCTCTATGCACTGCTATTGTGCAATAGGTAAGAGAAAGTTGTTGAATCATTTTAAACCTGCTTTTGATGGTAAGATACCATTGTGCAGTGGCAAAAAAAAAAAAAGTCTTAGTCACAATGTAAAGCAATGGTAAGTAATTGTAGTTGAAAGGAAAGTGTCTTACCTTGTAAATTGTGTGACTGAGGCATATTTTTGTGATAATAATCCTCACAAAAATTATACAAAGCGAGAACTTCATAAAGTTGTTCATTGAAGTTCCCTTCCTATAGAAGAGCAAACTAAGCCAGACACCAGTGGCTCACGCCTGTAATCCTTGCTACTCAAGAGTCAGAGATCAGGAGAATCATGGTTGGAAAGCAAATCTGAGAAATAGTTCCTGAGACCATATCTTGAAAAACATCCATCGCAAAAACGGGCTGGTGGAGTGGTTTAAAGTGTAGGCCCTGAGTTCAAACCCAGTACCACACACAAAAAAAACAAAAACTAGAACTTTATAGCCAGGTGTGGGGTACACAAATACAATTTCAACACTCAGGAGGCTGAGGCAGGAGGATTCCAACTTCAAAGTCAGCCTAAGTTACATAGAGACCCTATCTCAAAATAATAGTGGTAATAATAATAATTTTACAAGATCACATTTCTGGCAAAGATCATTGGGGCCATTTTAAAAGTCTACCTGCCACATGTATATATAGGTATAATTTCTTTTTTTTTTAAATCATGCAGTTATTTTATGCATTAATTTATTACTTTATTACTATTTTTGCAGTACTTTCCATTTCTGTTTAATGTGTTCTGTTGCAGCTGAATTCTTGACCTTATTTCTTATATTTCACCATTTTATTCTTTGGCGCATTTGTTTTTTGTATTTGGTTTATCCAGTAGACCTATTATTTTGATGATCATATTTTTAATTGTCATCAGTAACGGATTTTGTTTTATTTTTGAAGTGTGGGGGGCTTTCATTAGGTAGCCCAGATTAGCCTCAAACTTGCTGTGTATCCCAGATTAGCCTAAAATTCGAGATCCTCTTCCCTCAGCCTCCCAAGTGCTGGGATTGCAGGTATGAACTACCACACCCAGATAACATTTTTTTTTGTGTGTGTGGTACACAAATAGGCTATCTGTTGTCTACTGTGGCTTGTTGGAGGTCCATGAACCCTAGCAATATCTAAGGTGTTGGGGGTTTTTGCTTTTGATTTTGTTTCCCTTCCTCTCAATTTCCAAACCAAGAACCAATTTTTGCCCAGATGGGAGTGATAACACCACCAGATGAAAATCATGCTCTGGAGAATGTCCTGTCTTTCTGCACAGTGACCTGGAAGCAAATCCTCTTTGTCCCTTCTGCTTAGAAAGAAATTGGCCAAAGAACTCTCCTACTCCCTCACCCAGTGCCTCTGAGTTTAGAACATTCAAACATTCCCTGAACCACTCCTACCTGTAAAGTCTCTGATACACCAGATTTTTAAAACTCTTGTTGTTTTTATATTACCAGGCTTTATTTTTGTAGAACTGGAGGTTGAACTTAGGGCCTACACCTCGAACCACTCCACCAGCTCATTTTTTGTGACAAGGGTTTTTTTGAGATAGGGTCTTACAAACTATTTGACTGACTAGCTTTGAACCGCAATCCTCCTGATCTCTGCCTTCTGAGTAGCTAGAATTACAGGAATCCAGATACCAGGCTTTATTTTTTAGAACCGTTTTAGGCTCACAGAAAATCTGAGCAAAAAGCACAGAGAGTTCCTATATACTCCCTTCCTACCCCACACACTCTCACCATCAATACCCAGCATCCCTTGGCACATTTATTATAATCTGCACTAGGTTTTATACTACATTTTAAACTGAGATTTGCTCTGTTAAACTAATAATATGTGCTTCCAATATCTCTTGAATTTTTTTTAAATGTGGATCTGCTGATAGCATATTTAATTACTTTCAGCAATAGTTTGAATTCTGCTCTTTATAACCCAATAATTCTAAATTCTAAAAGGCAGGCAGATTATTCTTTCCTAACTATTCACCTTTTTTTTTCTTTTATTCTTATGTGCATACAATGTTTAGGTCATTTCTCCCTCAGCATTTTTTATAATAGAGTGCACTAGCCTATGTATGATAAAGTTGCATGGTTCTGTTTTGTGAGGTCTTTCTTAAATGTATTGTATTTATGATTGTTGGAACTGTGGTATATTTAATTTACATAGCAATATATTGTAATAATAATATTTATTATTATTTAATAATAAATAAATTTAATTTTTAATAAGTTTAATAATTTATTTTAATAAAATAAAATTATTTATTAGCAGTATACATTTAAGCAAGTGTGTAGAAGAAAAAAACACAAAGTCCATTAAACTATTTCTATTGCTCCATGTTCATTTCTAATCTGTCAGTGTATATGCATACATATTGCAGTTCTAATAGTTTGTGTGTGTTGCTTTTTATACTATTTTCTTGGTGTATATACTTATATCTACAAGTTTATACAGATGACATTTTTTACTACCCATATAATTACTAGAAAGCATAAAATCATCATGTTTACTGCCCTCTTGTTAGTATTTAAATGTTTCCATATTTTTGCGTCAAAGAATCTGAATACTGTCAAGCTGTTTTTCAAAATCTTAAACCAATTTATAGTGTAACTTCAGTGAAGGAAAAGACTATAAGCAGAATTTTTAATACTTTTGGAAGCTTTTAAATTAAATTAGATTTTCTTTTTTGGTGCAAAGAATTGAGTCCAGGCCCTCCTGCATGCAGTCCAGCACTCACCTACACCCTTAACCCCCAGCTTTTTTCACTTTTGTAACTACATTTTCCCACTTCATATCTAACTTCCTCTCTATGTTCTTTCCTGTGTTTGTGACAGAGTGCACTTTCTCAATCTGTCTGCACATCTTCTTCTTTGACACTCCTCTCATTGAGAGGCGGCTCCTATGTTTTTTCCTTTCAGTCAGGCTGGCCTTGTGACTCTAGCAGAAGTGATGCAGTGTGACCTCCAAGGTGAGGTTATAAAATGCAATACAGTTTCTGCTTGGGTTCTTTTGATACTCTTGCTTTTGAAATTGATCTACGATGCTATGAAGAAGCCTGAGGAATCTGTAAAGAGGCCCACAGAGAGCATAACTGAGGGCCCTGGCTAAGGCCGGTAGATAGCACCAACTTACTTATCACCTGATTCATTTGAAAGCAGACATTTCAGAACCCAAATGAGCCATGGCTGCTGTGCTGCCAGGACATCCCTGCTGAATCCTGCCCATTAATGATTTATGAGTAAAATAAATAATTGATTAAATCACAACTGTTGGGCCTGTTTTGTTACTCAGCAACAGATAAGTGCTAAATATGTATTTCTTTTAGTCATGTATAGACTGTAATTTAGAATGTTGACATACTTGTTTAACTCTTTCTTTGAATTAGTCACTTTTTTAAACATTGGAAAGAAATGCACAGAAAGAGCCAATCTAGCATAATGTATAAAAGCATTTTGGAATTAGACTGCCTGTTTTCAAATCCTAGCTCTGCCAATTACTAGCAAATTGTGAAGATTAAATGAGCTAGTATGTGTGTGAAAAAAAAATTTATATTTTAGTCCAATGCCCATCCCATAGAAAATCTTAAGCATTAGCCATTTCTAGCAGCTACATACTTTAGATTCTCTATTTTCTTGCTTTGTCTCATTTAATTGCATTAAAACATACACATTTTGTTTATTGCTTTATTTCGTATCAGCCAAGATTCTTTTCAGTACAGTAACAGAAAACCCAATAAAGACTGATTTTAAAAAAGGGCATGTCTTAACTTGAGAGGTCTGAGTAGAGTGAGATCCACAGTTGTACAAAATTTCATTTCAATAATGCCATCAAAGACCCAAGTTCTATGCTGCCCTTAGAACTACAGCATGGCTAAGAAATCCCAAGCATCATAACCACATATGGCAGAGTCTAGAGTAAGAAGAGAGATCTTCTATCCTTGATTCGCTCATAAAAGCAAGAAAGTTTTTCTTCACAGATTTAGGCTTATTGGCAAAAACTGAGTTTATGCCCAGTTTAGAACCCAATCCAGGGGCAATATGATTGGATTGAAAAAGATGACAGACCCTCAACCACAATGCTTAAACATTTTCAAGCATTTACTACTTGTTTCTGGTCACTTACTCTGTTTTATCAATAGTTTTGATTTCTTCTCTGACCCAGCTGTGATTTCTGAACATATTCCAAGTGGCTGGTTACTTTTAAATTCTACTTCTGCTTTTTTATTATAGACAAAGTAGCATGTAAAATTATGGTCTTTTGTATTTATCAGGTATCTCCAAATTTCTATTTTTCAAGAAGAAAATCTATTCATGTCTCTCCATGTCTGTTAATCTTTATTTCATTGTTCAGTTATATATATATATATATTTGGGGGGCAGCAGTATTGGGGTTTGAACTCATGATCTCACACTTGCAAGGCAGGTGCTCTAACACTTGAGCCACAGTTATATGATTAATTGTTCAGTTGTTCTTTTTTTTCTTTTTGTTGTTGTTTGTTTATTTGAAACAGGGTCTCACTATGTATTCTAGGCTGGGTTTGCACTCTCAATCTCCTGCCTCAGACATCTGAGTGCTGTGATTACAGACATGCAACTACACCCAGCTTGTTCTGCCATTTTGATACTGGAATTTTAAAGTCTTCCGTTGCAAAAATATTTCTATCTATTTCTTCTGGTATTTCTGTTTTCTTTTATATTTGGCCTTTATTTGTTATATTTCTAGGGGCATTTAGAGCTAGTGTTGTTAATTTGTTTTAGTATATATTTTACCAGCACACAGTGATCTTGTTTCTCACTTGTAATGTTTTAGTTCTGACTCTGTTTTACCTGATGCCATAATATTTGCTCTGCTTCTCAAATCTCTCTTGCTTTCTCTCTCTTCCCTTTGTTAGTCTTGTGTTTATCTTTGTCTTTGGACAGACATGTTGAAACTCAGACTGTCTACTAATAGCCCTATTTTGATAACACTTGATAGCAATAATAAATTTTAGCTTAGAACATACAAAATAGTTACTGGTTATATATTTTTATGCCTGCTCTAATTTCTTAGAACTGTGAAGGTAAAGAAATTCATCTTCAACAAACCAACTTGTACCTCATTATGGAGTGTCATCCCACATGACATCTGGTCATGGTTAATAAAGAGGGTGAGGGCTGGGGTTGTAGTTCAGTGTTGAGATCTTGTCTAGCACCCATAAAATCCTGGGTTTGATCCCCAGCACTGCAAAATAAACAAAGAAAGTGACTAGTTGGCTATAAGGATACTGCTTTAAGCTTCTCCTCCAGCTTTCTATAGTGTCACTTGTGTGTGAGTCCTGTCTTGCAACCATATTGGTCTTTTACTCCAAGACAGAAATTGTGCTTCATCCTCCTTTAGCTTTGCCACTGCAACTTGGACAGTGCTCAGCACAAAGCAGATGCTCAGTAAGTACCTATTAGTTAATTACATTTCTTGAAGTAGCCAGGCAGCAGCTCTCAAAATAGTGTGGGTATGATATGTTACTATGTATGCACAGAGAATAGTGTGTCTGTCTATAGCAGGCTAAATAATGAACCCACAGATATCAGGTCCTAATCCCTAAAACCTGTAAACATTACCTTACATGGAAGAAGAGTCTTTGCAGATATGATTAAGTTAAGGATCTTGAGATGGGAAGTTTATCCTGGATTATCTGGTGAGCCCTAAATACCATTACAGATGGAGATTTCAGAGAGAGTGAGAGACTGGACTTGATAACTACAGTGATAAAGCCCCAAAGAATATTTGCAGCCACCAGAAACTGGAAGAGGCAAGAAATGGATTCTTCCTTAGGGCATCTGGAGGGAGCACAGCCCTGCCAATGCCTTGATTTGTCTGGTGATACTTTAGGACTTCTGACCTCCAAAATTGAGCATACATTTCTGTTCTTTTCAGCTACATAGTTTGTAATCATTTATACAGCAGCCATAGGAAACTAATACAAAATCAATCAACAATACATTTTGTTTGGGGGAAACTTAAGAACTATGTATCTGGGATGCCCTGGAGCCCTTCTGTCTTCCAATTTTGCCCTAATGGCACCATTGCAAGTCAATACATTGTGGATTGTGTAAAGGAAGCCCTTCTGCAAGACCTTTTAGTGCATGCTATCAGCCATCTCGAGGAATTTCTCAAGGAGGCCAATAATATCTAGACCAGCAGGCATTGTCCCCAACTTTCCTGACCAATCCTATGTAGGTTGGTCTCCATTTCTCAAATTCTCTGTGATGACACAGGATAAAGTAAGCCTTCTTTGGCATATAATGTAAAACCAAAGTACTCTATGGAAGTGATCCAGTGGTAAAGTGGGATTGCCCTCAAACTCACAACAAAACTGCCAGTTTCTGCTATGGCTTGAATATGACCCCCAAAAGTTCATATGGTGCAAACTTAACCCTCAAATTCATACACTGACTGTATTTAGAAGTGGGGTCTTTGGGAGGTAATTAGGATTAGATGAGGTCATGAGCATAGTGTTCCCATGATGGTATCAGTGGCTTTATAACAAGAGACCCAAGCTTGCACACACCGGCTCTCTCACCATGTGATGTCCTCCCCCCATATCATGACACAGCATAAAGCCCTTACCAGATGCAGGCCCTTGATCTTGGCTGCCCAGCCTCTAGGACCATGAGCCAACGTATTTCTTTTCTTTGTAAATTACCTGTTCTCAAGTAGCCTGTTCTAGCAGTGTATAACATACTACAACACTTTCCAAATAGAATTTGCTTTCATTTTCTTTTTTTTTTTCCTTTTTTTTTCTTTTATTATTCATATGTGCATACAAGGCTTGGTTCATTTCTCCCCACTACCCCCACTCCCTCCCTTGCCACCCACTCCGCCCCCTCCCTCTCCCCCTACCCCCTCAATACCCAGCAGAAACTATTTTGCCCTTATTTCTAATTTTGTTGTAGACAGAGTATAAGCAATAATAGGAAGGAACAAGGGTTTTTGCTGGCTGAGATAAGGATAGCTATACAGGACATTGACTCACATTGATTTCCTGTGCGTGGGTGTTACCTTCTAGGTTAATTCTTTTTAATCTAACCTTTTCTCTAGTTCCTGGTCCCCTTTTCCTATTGATCTCAGTTGCTTTTAAGGTATCTGCTTTAGTTTCTCTGCATTAAGGGCAACAAATGCTAGCTAATTTTTTAGGTGTCTTACCTATCCTCACCCCTCCCTTGTGTGCTCTCGCTTTTATCATGTGCTCATAGTCCAATCCCCTTGTTGTGTTTGCCCTTGATCTAATGTCCACATATGAGGGAGAACATACGATTTTTGGTCTTTTGGGCCAGGCTAACCTCACTCAGAATGATGATCTCCAATTCCATCCATTTACCAGCAAATGATAACATTTCGTTCTTCTTCATGGCTGCATAAAATTCCATTGTGTATAGATACCACATTTTATTAATCCATTCGTCAGTAGTGGGGCATCTTGGCTGTTTCCATAACTTGGCTATTGTGAATAGTGCCGCAATAAACATGGGTGTGCAGGTGCCTCTGGAGTAACCTGTGTCACAGTCTTTTGGGTATATCCCCAAGAGTGGTATTACTGGATCAAATGGTAGATCGATGTCCAGCTTTTTAAGCAGCCTCCAAATTTTTTTCCAGAGTGGTTGTACTAGTTTACATTCCCACCAACAGTGTAAGAGGGTTCCTTTTCCCCCGCATCCTCGCCAACACCTGTTGTTGGTGGTGTTGCTGATGATGGCTATTCTAACAGGGGTGAGGTGGAATCTTAGCGTGGTTTTAATTTGCATTTCCTTTATTGCTAGAGATGGTGAGCATTTTTTCATGTGTTTTCTGGCCATCTGAATTTCTTCTTTTGAGAAAGTTCTGTTTAGTTCACTTGCCCATTTCTTTATTGGTTCATTAGTTTTGGGAGAATTTAGTTTTTTAAGTTCCCTATATATTCTGGTTATCAGTCCTTTGTCTGATGTATGGTTGGCAAATATTTTCTCCCACTCTGTGGGTGTTCTCTTCAGTTTAGAGACCATTTCTTTTGATGAACAGAAGCTTTTTAGCTTTCTGAGGTCCCATTTATCTATGCTATCTCTTAGTTGCTGTGCTGCTGGGGTTTCATTGAGAAAGTTCTTACCTATACCTACTAATTCCAGAGTATTTCCTACTCTTTCCTGTATCAACTTTAGAGTTTGTGGTCTGATATTAAGATCCTTGATCCATTTTGAGTTAATCTTGGTATAGGGTGATATACATGGATCTAGTTTCAGTTTTTTGCAGACTGCTAACCAGTTTTCCCAGCAGTTTTTGTTGAAGAGGCTGCTATTTCTCCATCGTATATTTTTAGCTCCTTTGTCAAAGATAAGTTGCTTATAGTTGTGTGGCTTCATATCTGGGTCCTCTATTCTGTTCCACTGGTCTTCATGTCTGTTTTTGTGCCAGTACCATGCTGTTTTTATTGTTATTGCTTTGTAATATGGTTTGAAGTCAGGTATTGTGATACCTCCTGCATTGTTCTTTTGACTGAGTATTGCCTTGGCTATTCGTGGCCTCTTGTGTTTCCATATAAATTTAACAGTAGATTTTTCAATCTCTTTAATGAATGTCATTGGAATTTTGATGGGAATTGCATTAAACATGTAGATTACTTTTGGGAGTATCAACATTTTTACTATGTTGATTCTACCAATCCATGAGCATGGGCGATCTCTCCACTTTCTATAGTCTTCCTCAATCTCTTTCTTCAGAAGTGTATAGTTTTCCTTGTAGAGGTCTTTCACATCTTTTGTTAGGTTTACATCTAGGTATTTGAATTTTTTTGAGGCTATTGTAAATGGAATTGTTTTCATACATTCTTTTTCCCTTTGCTCATTGTTAGTGCATAGAAATGCTAATGATTTTTCTATGTTGATTTTATATCCTGCAACCTTGCTGTAGCTACTGATGATGTCTAGAAGCTTCTGAGTAGAGTTTTTTGGGTCTTTAAGGTATAGGAACATGTCGTCTGCAAAGAGGAATATTTTGACAGTTTCTTTACCTATTTGTATTCCTTTTATTCCTTCTTCTTGCCTAATTGCTCTGGCTAGGAATCCAGTACTACGTTGAATAGGAGTGGAGATAGTGGGCATCCTTGTCTGGTTCCTGATTTTAGAGAGAATGGTTTCAGTTTTTCTCTGTTAAGTATAATGCTGGCTGTAGGTTTGTCATATATAGCTTTTATAATGTTGAGGTACTTTCCTTCTATTCCTAGTTTTCTTAGAGCTTTTATCATGAAATGATGTTGGATCTTATCAAAGGCTTTTTCTGCATCTATTGAAATGATCAAGTGGTTTTTGTCTTTGCTTCTGTCAATGTGGTTTATTACATTTATTGATTTTCTTATGTTGAACCACCCCTGCATCCCTGGGATGAAGCCTACTTGGTGGTGGTGAATAATCTTTTTGATGTGTTGTTGAATTCGGTTTGCCATGATTTTGTTTGAGGATTTTTGTGTCAATGTTCATTAAGGAGATTGGCCTATAGTTCTCCTTTTTGGAGGTGTCTTTGCCTGGTTTTGGGATAAGTGTAATACTGGCTTCATAAAATGTGTTTGGCAGTTTTCCTTCCCTTTCTATTTCATGGAACAGTTTAAGGAGGGTTGGTATCAGTTCTTCTTTAAAGGTCTGATAGAATTCAGCAGAGAATCCATCAGGTCCTGGACTTTTCTTTTTGGGGAGACTCTTGATTGCTGCTTCAATTTCATTTTGTGTTATAGGTCTATTCAGGTGATTAATTTCCTCTTGGTTCAGTTTTGGATGATCGTATGTATCTAGAAATCTGTCCATTTCTTTAAGATTTTCAAATTTATTTGAATATAGGTTCTCAAAGTAGCCTCTGGTGATTTCCTGGACTTCCATGGTGTTTGTTGTTATCTCCCCTTTTGCATTCCTAATTCTACTAATTTGGGTTTTTTCTCTCCTCATTTTAGTCACATTTGCCAGGGGTCTATCGATCTTGTTTATTTTTTCAAAGAACCAACTTTTTGTTTCATTAATTCTTTGTATGGTTTTTTTGGTTTCTATTTCATTGATTTCAGCTCTTATTTTTATTATTTATCTCCTTCTATTTGTTTTGGGATTTGCTTGTTCTTGTTTTTCTAGGAGTTTGAGATGTATCATTAGGTCATTGATTTGGGATCTTTCAGTCTTTTTAATATATGCACTCATGGCTATAAACTTTCCTCTCAGGACTGCCTTAGCTGTGTCCCATAGGTTCCGGTAGGTTGTGTTTTCATTTTCATTGACTTCCAGGAACTTTTTAATTTCCTCTTTTATTTCATCGATGATCCATTCTTCATTAAGTAATGAGTTATTTAGTTTCCAGCTGTTTGCATGTTTTTTGTCTTTACTTTTGTTGTTGAGTTCTACTTTTACTACATTGTGATCAGATAGTATGCACGGTATAATTTCTATTTTCTTATATTTGCTGAGACTTGCTTTGTGCCCTAGGATATGATCTATTTTGGAGACGGTTCCAAGGGCTGCTGAGAAGAATGTGTATTGTGTAGAGGTTGGATGAAATGTTCTGTAGACATCTACTAGGTCCATTTGATCTATTGCATATTTTAGATCTTGGATTTCTTTATTGATTTTTTGTTTGATGACCTATCTATTGATGATAATGGGGTGTTAAAGTCTCCCACAACCACTGTGTTGGCATTTATATATGCTTTTAGGTCTTTCAGGGTATGTTTGATGACATTGGGTGCATTGACATTGGGTGCGTACAGATTGATGATTATTATTTCCTTTTGGTCTATTTCCCCTTTTATTAGTATGGAATGTCCTTCTTTATCTCATTTGATCAATGTAGGTTTGAAGTCTACTTTGTCAGAGATAAGTATTGCTACTCCTGCCTGTCTTTGGGGGCCATTGGCTTGGTAAACCTTCTTCCAGCCTTTCATCCTAAGCATATGCTTATTTCTGTCGGTGAGATGGGTCTCCTGTAAGCTACAAATTGTTGGATCTTCCTTTTTAATCCATTTCATCAAGCGGTACCTTTTGATGGGTGAATTAAGTCCGTTAACATTAAGCGTTAGTACTGATAGGTATGTGGTGATTCCTGTCATTTAGTTTTCTTAGTTGTTTGAAGGTTTGATTGTGTGTACCTAAGTTGAGGTTATTCTCTACTGTCTTGCTTTTTCTTTTCCTGTGGTTTGGTGCTGCCTGTCTTTTCATGGTTAAGTTGGGTTTCACTTTCTGTGTGCAGAATCCCTTGCAGAATCCTTTGTAGTGGTGGCTTTGTGGTCACATATTGTTTTAGTTTCTGCTTATCATGGAAGACTTTTATTGCTCCATCTGTTTTGAATGATAGTTTTGCTGGGTAGAGTATACTGGGGTTGAAGTTATTTTCATTCAGTGCCCGGAAGATCTCACCCCATGCTCTTCTTGCTTTTAATGTTTCTGTTGAGAAGTCTGCTGTGATTTTGATGGGTTTACCTTTGTATGTTACTTGTTTTTTCTCTCTTACAGCCTTCAATATTCTTTCCCTAGTTTCTGAACTTGTTGTTTTAATGATGATATGTCATAGAGTAGTTCTATTTTGATCTGGTCTGTTTGGTGTCCTGGAGGCCTCTTGCATCTGTATGGGAATATCTTTCTGTAGGTTTGGGAAATTTTCCGTTATTATTTTGTTGAATATATTACGCATTCCCTTCACTTGCACCTCTTCTCCTTCTTCGATGCCCATGATTCTCAAGTTTGGTCTTTTGATGGAGTCAGTGAGTTCTTGCATTTTCTTTTCACAGGTCTTGAGTTGTTTAAATAATAGTTCTTCAGTTTTTCCTTTAATTACCATTTCATCTTCAAGTTCTGAGATTCTGTCTTCTGTTTGTTCTATTCTGCTGGATTGGCCTTCCATTTTGTTTTGCAGTTCTGTTTCGTTCTTTTTTCTGAGATTTTCCATATCCTGGCTGTTTTCCTCTTTAATGTTGTTTATTTTTGTCCTGAGTTCATTTATCCATTTATTCATCGTGTTCTCTCTTTCACTTTGGTGTTTATACAGTGCTTCTATGGTTTCCTTTATTTCTTCTTTTTCTTTTTCAAATTCTCTATTTTTGTTGTCTTGGAATTTCTTGAGTGTTGACCCTATCCAGTATCATCTCTATAAAATTCTCATTGAGTACTTGTAGTATGTCTTCTTTTAAATTATTCTTGTGGGCTTCATTGGGTCCTTTGGCATAGTTTATCTTCATTTTGTTGGAGTCTGGATCTGAGTTTCTGTTTTCTTCATTCCCCTCTGGTTCCTGTACTAATTTTTTGCTGTGGGGAAACTGGTTTCCCTGTTTTTTCTGTCTTCCCGTCATTGTCCTTGGTGTTGTTACTGTCCCTGTACTGTGTGCAATTAAGTATTTTCTAGCTTGTAATAATAACAATGGTAATATTTAGAAGGGAAGGGTGAGCTGAGATGGAAAGCATGAAGTTAAAGAAAAGGGGAAAACAAATACACAGACAAGAGGGAGAAAGCAGAACAAGGTTTCAGACAAGAGAGTTTCAAAGGTATAAACAGGGAGTGTTAGTGTACTAATTGATAGTAAGCTGGTCCATGTCTTCCCAAGCCGTCTGAGGGCGGGCGACTGGCAGCCCGGGGCCCTCCTCGTTTCTCCATTTAACGTGAAGTGGAGATTCTCTGCACCAGCTGGAGGTGTGGAGGGGTCAAAGTTATGCCTTTTCTCAGTGATTATGCCTGCAAAGTGTGTCTCCAGCGTCTCTCCAAGATTTCACTATAGGAGGCTCACTTTCTGCTTCCTCCCTCTAGCCGCCATCTTGGAATCCCCTGCTTTCATTTTCTAATTAAGGAGACTATGAAGGGCTGGGGTTGTGGCTCATGTGGTAGAGCATCAGCTTAGCAAGTGCAAGACCCTGAATTCAAACTCTAGTACTGCCAAAAAAAAGGGGACAGAAAGAGAAAGAAAGGGGGGCAGGGGAGGAGAAAGAGGAAAAAGAGGAGGAGGAGAAGAAGAAGATTTGGGCTAGGAGTGTGGTTCAAGTGATAGAGTACTTGCCTAGCAAGTCAAAGCCCTGACTTCAAACCCCAGTACTATCCCCGCCCCCTGCAAAAAAGATGACTATGAAAATAATCTAGTTTTAATAAAACTCAAGATGAACAAAACTTCCTGCCTGTGGGCACTGGAGATGGATGCAAGTACTTCACTCTTTGTCAGCCACTTCTTTTTTTGTCTTTTAATGTTTCTCTCTGTTTTGTTTTGTTTTCTTTTTAAAACCAGGAAAACAGCCTGCATTTCGAAGGTCACTAACTCTGTCTCAGGTCTCTTCTTTTCATGATCATATTGTTTGGTTTTCTTTAACCTGGAAAAGAACTCAACCACAAATGTAATGTTTATCTTTCAAAATAGCAGCTGAAAAAAAGCACAGGATGTGTGAGACTAAAAACACTCTTTTGGCTTCCTCTCCTTTTTATTTATTTATTTATTTTATTTTTTTTGACTTTCCTCAAGTTCCTCCCAGAGGCAGCCTGTCACAAGGAACATTCTTTAGTTTGGCTGAGAGGGGAAACTTTCCCTAATGACAGCACCATCATGAGGAACACAACCTTGTCTGTTCTGACCCTGTTGGCACAGAGTTGACTGCAGCTTGTTTTGGTCATTATTTCATGACTTCGAGTCTATTGCTCTTATCTTCTCTACCCAGTTGTTTGAAAATGCGATTTGATTATGGAAACCAGAGCTGCTAGAGAATTGGCTTTCCTTGGGAGCTCTGTAAGAAAAATTTCTTAGAAGTCTGTCTTTAACCAACTGAGCTGGGTTTTTTTTGGGGGGGTGGCATATTCTATTAGACAACAGAATTTACTCTTCCAAACTCCTGCCTGACAGAACTACTTATTCTTAATAATATGTGCTCTTTCTTCCACTTCACATATCATATGTCCTCCTGCCCAATTTCTTTCTTCCTTTATTTCTGTATCTTTGCACAGTCTTCTGTAACCACCCACCTACTTGCCATTAACAAGGGACCTTATTACCCCATTATGACAGATGGGACTTTTATAAAGTGTATAGGCAAGAATGCAAACAGTTTTTAAAACACTGAGTTGAACTGCTTTGATTAAATGCCATTAATACTCACTGTCTGCAATATATACATGTTTGTTTCTTTTATAGGCACTCCAGCTCTTCATTAAGCTAACTGTGATGTCTCAGAATGATGGTCATGTGATTTTTTGGTAATTACTATAATACAATGTTTTATTATGCCTCCAAAGTATCATCATTCTCCTTGCAAAATGTAATGAGCTCACTTTTACAAAGAAATGAGTATCAAAGTTTAAAAACTGGCAAAGCAAAAAATCACTAGTTGAGGTATATTTGGAGAAGCATGCTTCACAAACAGTTTGACCCACTGTACTGAAAAAAGACAGTACCACTGAAAGAGTCAAGTAGAACAAAGGGTCCTGCCCCTCCTATCAGTGTATAATCACCTTGAGATATTGCCCCTCCCCCACTTAGTAACTTATGTGACTTTAATTAATACTGGATTATGTTGGGAAATTTTCGGAATATATAGATGTTTCTTGAACCACTAGCAATTTTTTACTTCTTTTCGGTTGAGTAGAAGTTTATTTGCAGTTTTATGCAATTTTTTTTCAGAGAACATCTTACTGTGTTTGTTCCTCTAATCTTTCGATGAAAAAGTAGCCCTGAACTGAGCACTCAGAAAGGGGAAGAAGGTGCTGACTGGTTCTTTATTCCTTTAGTGTTTTCATTGGTAAAAATCCAAAGGCAGACCACTTCCTTCATGTATCTTTTAGCATCTGATCAGATTCTTTTATAATATATATTTTTCCCTCTGTGTGGTTTCTTAAAGCAAATGGCAGTTAAACATGCTGCTTCTGGTTTGGGTTGTACATTTCCTTAAGTCAGAGTTTACAGGCCTTTTATTCAGTATGATGAGCCAAATCATGAGTATCCCAAGGAGAAGATCCTATACTTAGTGTATTTAACATGCATGGATTTTTTTGGCCTTCAAGAGGTATTTCCTGACTATTCTTATTTTATCTGTCTGAAACATCCTTTATAGGAATTTTTTTAAATATAAAGGAGTTTTTATATAAATATTTGTATCTTGGTTCTCTGAACTCTTAATAAGTCAAATCTTCTTCACCTTTTCTTAAATAAGCCAGAGGAAAACTAGATGAAAGATTATACAGAACCAATTTCTTTGGATGCCTTCTGAGGCAGAGTACAAACAATTTTCTCTTGGGCACAAATCCTCACTGTTAATCAATTATTCAAAGTACAAGAAAGTTGATTCTACCAGATTCAAGGTAAAAATCCAAGTAGATTTCTCCTGCTTTGGTGGGCTTGCTTGCATTTCCCACAGTCTTTTGCAGGTTGGGTAAATTTGGGGAATGAAATGACTCCCTCTGTATCTGAGGGAGGGTCTCAAACACTGCTTTTAAAGGCCTCATTTGGTACCTGGCGTGGGTCTCACTGCACAGTTCTTTCTTATACTTTTATACCACCTGGAGCTCCTTTGGTTATTACCTGCCAATTTGCCTTACAGCTATCACTTTATTAAACAGATAATATATTTTTAATAGCCTTCTCTTTTGCATCAAAACAAATGTTTAAAAAAAAGTTTAAAATTTAAAAACAGAAAGTGTTAGGGCAGAACATAGGAAAAGAAACCAGTTCTTTTCAACAGCTCAAAGAACTTGCTGTTTCCTCCAAGAAACAGCTTTTGAATACATACTTTACCCCCACTTTCCTTACAAAAGGAGACTGGTCTGGACAACACAGGGTAACCGTGCCAGCAGATTTAAGGGTTTATTTGTAACCAACTCATTGGAAGCCTTTCCCAGGTCCACGTGTCATCTAGTGGCTGAGATATAAGGGACAAGTTAGATAGAGACACTAATGCTTATGTAGGAAATAATCCCAGAGTTAACAGGGAACAGCCTCAACCCTGCTGAGGGTGGAGGCTGGGCTGCACTTCCATCCAGAAGCTACAAAAACTAAGTGTGGAATAAAGCCTTTGCTCTTTTTATCCCCTTAATTATGTTGGTTTACAAATGTTTTCCTTTTATAATAACTATTACCAGATGCAATGCGTCTTAAGGGTCCCAAGTTGGAAAGATCACTGTAGTAATGCCCACGTGCGGTTGCCATTGCCTAAAGTTCTGCAGAAAACAAAAATAGTTCAGCCCTTTCTTTGATTTTCGAATAGTTTTGTTAAATGATGGCAATGAAAATAATTTTGTTTTGCTTAAAAAAAAACTGTCTAAATAAGCATGACCTTCCCATTACACTGGATTTTAATCTATTCTTGGATTAGGCAGAAAAAGAACTATTAGAGACTTGTTAAAGTTGTTTTCCAGTACTTTGATTCTATTAGCTAGAACATTATTTGAGCACAAGGCAAAGTCCTTTGGCTATAAAGTCTGAAAACATACACTTCAACTTTATGGTTTTCAGAAATTTCAGTTTCCCAAATCAGCCAAATTTCATTTTTTTAATTTTCTGCCCAGCATATTTTTTCCATTTTGATTTTGATTTAAATTGTATATATAATTCAGATGTAATTAAGTATACATGAACTATAACATATACAAAAATACTTAGAGATATAGTACATCAAACTGTGGTTAGCATATATAAGCCATTCTCACAAAGATTCTAGACAAGTTAATTTTAAGTTATTTAGCAGCTAGATCTAATAAAAATATTTCCAGGAAATAACATAAATCACCATATATTCTACTTATAAAAGAGCTCTTGGTAGGCGCTTGGGCCTTTAAGAGGTGGGGCCTAGTGAGAGGTTTTAGGTTCCTTAAAGGGACTGTGGGACTCCAGTCTCTTCCTCTTCCTCTTTGTTCCTAGCTGAACAGTTTTCTCTACCACATACTCCTGCTGATATGACTCCTCACCACAGGCACAAAAGAAAAGTGTCTAACTAAACATGATCAGAAGCTTCTAAAACTATGAGCCAAAGTAAACCTTTCCTCTCTAAGCTGATTAGTTAGGTATTTTGTTAGAGTAACAAAAGCTGACTAATGCACAAGATATGCAGACTTGTGGCTCCAGCCCCCTTCCAGCTGCAATTCCCACAATTACTCAGCAGATGCCCTAAGCCTGCATGAGGCTGCTCTGCCCTGGCTTAGTCCTGTCTCCTGGTCTTGGTGATCGTCTTTATGTTCTTCCTCTATTCAGGCTATTATTTATTTCCCTTGCCTTCATCCAAATTCTTTCTGTTCTTTTAACTAAAATTCTGTCTTCTCTATGAAACCTTACCAGATTATGGCAGCTCATTCTACACTCCACTGTTTTACTATGAACAGTTGGTTTGCCAAGTATAATCAGCCTTCCATAGCTACAGGCTCCACATCTGTGGATTTAATCAACAGTGCATGTGTACTAATCGTGTACAGAGTCATTTCCTTCTTGTCATTATTCCCTAAACAATATGGCATACATACTTACATAGAATTTACATTACATTAGGTATGATAAGCAATCTAGAGATGATTTAAAGCATATAGGCAGATGTGCATAGGGTATATGCAAGTATTATACCAGGTTACGTAAAAGACCTAAGTACCCAAGGATTTAGGTTTCCATGGAGGGTCCTGGAACCAATCTCCTGCATACAAAATAACTGTATTATTCAAAGTATGGTGAAGTTTAAGCAAGGTACTCCAAAGGATCTGGATCTTCTGAGGGTTCTGTCCCCTGGACCAACTGCCCTTGTGCCATTTCTCTCTCTCCCTTTTTAGTAAACTTAACTTTTTAGAACACTTTCACAGCAAAACTAAGCAGGTACAGTTTCCATATACTCCTGTCTCCACACAACTTCCCCTAACATCATCATACCACCATAAATATAATCAACAAACACAGATTGACATATCATTAATTACCCAAAGTCTTGGCTTATATTAGGGTTCATTCTTAGTGTTGAACAGTCTATGGATTTTTACAAATGCCTAACAGATATGTACTTTTATGGTATCATATAGAAATGTTTCACTATCCAAAAAATCATGTGTCCTCTACCTATTCATCCTTCCAAAATCTCTAACCTCTGGCAACCACTAATCTTTTTTCACTTTCCATTGTTTTGCCTTTTCCAGAATGTCATATAGTTGGAATCATACAGAATATATCCTTTTCAGATTGGCTTCTTTCACTTAGTGATATGCATTTTAAGTTTCCTTGTCTTTTCATAGCTTGGTGGGTCATTTCTTTTTTAGGGCTGAATTATAGTTTATTTTCTGGATGTACAACCATTTATTTATCCATTCATCTACTGAAAGACATCTTGATTGGTTCTAAAATTTGGCAATTATGAACTTAGCAGCTATAAAGATACACGTTCAGGGGTTTTTCATAGAAATAAATTTTCAACTCCTTGGCATAAATATCAAGGACCATCATTGCTAGATTGTATGGTAAGAGTATGTTTAGGTTTATGAGAAATTGCCACTGTCTTCTAAATGACTGAACGATTTTTCATTCCTACCAGTAGTGAATTGGAGAGTTCCTGTTCCTCCATATCCTCACCAGCACTTGATAGCATCAGTGTGTTGGATTTTGGCCTTTGGAATAAGTGTGCAGGGGCATCTTACTGTTGTTTCAATTTGTAATTCTACAATGATATAAGATATGAAACATCTTGTCATATGCTTCTTTGTCATGTTCTGAATATCTTTGGTGAGGTGTTTGTTCAGATAGTTTGCCCGGTTTTTAATGGGATGATTTATTTTCTTGTTGAGTTTAAACAGTTCTTTGTATATTTTGGATACAAGTCTTTAATCAGATATATCTTTGGCAAATATTTTCTCCTAGTGTGTGACTTGTCTTCTTAGTCTTTTGGTTTCACTTTCTTGTTTTGGTTTATGTTTCTCATCTCTTCCCTCTTTTTTTCTCTTTTAAATGTAAAGAGACATATTTTAAACATGGAAGCATTTAGAAAGTCCTGATTTGGAGGAGGGAAACTAAGAGATGACAACTAAAAGACTAAAGCACCTAGTGTGGAGCAGATCCACTCTTTTTCACACTTAAAACAAAACAAAAGCTCACAATGCCATAATCAATTGAATCAAAGGTAATCTGTATTCATTATTAGGACAATTCCCAAAAGGGATAGTAAAGGCTAAGATTCTAAGCGGGAAAAAAATCTAGCCACTTCATCAAGGAAAATAATGATAAATCATTTTTAAATTAAAATAACTGATATAAGATAGATCTTTGAAAGTACAGATGATATTTGGGTAGGAAATGGAGAGTAGTTATTATCTTGGGAGGTAAGAAATTTAGACGCAATAAAGGATATCCAAAGTTATGAAGATAAATAGTGCTGAAGTCTCTGAGGCCTTCCCCTCTGGCCTAGAAGAAACACTTCCCTTATGAAAGTTGAGACAAAGCCACAACATGTCTAGCTAAAGCCACAAGTTGGGTTAGGAGGGGAGGCGCCAACAGCACATTTCAAAGGGTATATTCAGTGGTGATGTTTCACCAATGACCCCATATTTGCACACGATGTTTTCCAATCATTCTGCTAAACCTCAAGAAATTCCTCTTAAAAAGGAACTGCTTTCTTCAGAAAAAAGCAGAGGAAATAGAAATGTAAAGAACTTAAAAAAAAAAATCCCTGTGCAAGCACATCACACAAATCTAAATGAACCATGATTCTAGAATTTAGTTCCCCAATTCCATTTTGTCCTCCTTCCTAGTTAAGTAGAAAACCAAACTTGGATCCCAGTAAAATGTAAAGGTTGTGTCTCTTTAAAAACAAGCAAGATTTTTCTTGCTCTCTCAAAACCAACATGAAAAAGGAAAAGAAGGCTCTTGTGAAACTCCCTTTACATTTGGTAGTTAATGGTAACTTATGACTATGTTTTTAACTTTTTGTTGAATCATTTGGTGCCCTCCTCCCCCACTCCTTAGTTTCCAGGGTCAACCGGCAACCTTTTATAAATCATGAGACTGGATTTGCTATGTTTGGTCCTGATCCAGCTACTTTATTATTCTTGCTGTTGTCCACTATAGTTCTGTAGACACACCAGATAAAGCAGAGAAACAAAACCAGGAGATTATTCCCAGACTGTTTGCCAACTGATTTTAAACTGTTGCTCTCTCCCAGTACACAAAATCATGAAAGGTCTTTTATTCATAATTCTTTTCAAATAGAAATACTGGGATAGAGGAGGATATTTGGTTCTGTCAATTTCATTTGTTCTTCCTTTGCCTCAGTTTCCTAATCTATGTAATAGTGTTGTTTAGAACAAAAGTTTCTTTTTCTCTTTAATTCAGTTTACTGCCTTGGATATTCTTCTATCATTTCATCCTAACATAGAAAGAACTAAGGAATAAAATTTACCCTTGTAATTTTAGCCCTTGTTTTGTACTAAGCTCCTACATTAGGCTCCAACAGATGAAGACTAGAAATCAAAATGGAGTCACTCACATTGAAGTACCATGTCACCATATAGAAACTAAGTTATTTATTTAAACTTTTGAGAAATCAGGATTATAGAAATAACAAATTTCCCAAATAGTCCAGTTCCAGTTGGCATGATAATGAAGTTCCTTTCCTTTTCTTTACACAAAAAGGTAACCTGACGTTAACCAACTGGTTATTTTTCTATTTTTCTGTCTGTAGTTGCTGCTGTACAAGAAAAGAAACTTGAAAATGACAATCTGCTTTTTGTTTCTTGTTTCTGCTTTCTTCAGCTTTTTCTCTTGCTTATTTCTTTTTTCTATCTGTAAGATTAGCCTCCTATACTGGGTTCATCAGAACTTACTCTATCTTATGGAATGAAGTGTCGCTCAATACTAGAATCAAAAATAATGCGAATTATGACCTTCAAATTAACTTGTGCTTTTGTCCTTTGACAGACTTATACACATACAATTATTTATAATCCTCCAGAGCTTGCTTCAGAATTCCTTGGTCTTCCATTAGTAATGTCTCAAGAAATCTATGAAACTAGGGAGCTGGGGGCAGTAGTTAATTTTGAGGAATTAACTAGATTCGATTTTTACTAACAAAAGCCAGTTTTCACAGTGAACCCCACAGAGTTGTCTGGATAGGTGACACCAACCCAGAGAATTTAAATAAACTGCAAGTCATATGGCTGCCTACTCTTAAAACTCACCAGAACTGGAACCCAACTCTGCTCACACTCATTGAACACATTTCATTTTGACTGGAATTTCAGAATACCCAAGAAGACTCTGGACTAGGTTTCTTTTCATCCTAGGATATTCTTGAAATTTGGACATACTGAGCTGTTTCTCAGGGATCTGGATGATAAACATTCTATAGAGACTTTTACATACTTGACTCCCTCCTAGAGGCCAGCCAAATCCCCAAGAACCTCAGATTCAACTTACTTTATTCTGGGATGACCTAGGCCTGAGCTGAGCTGACACGGGAACCTTGTAGGGCACAGCCACAACTCTGAGTAAACCAGGACAGTGGGGTGGGAGAAGGTTAAGGATCAGCCATTTGTCCTGAGGGCCATCAGTTGCAACAGTGCAGGTCAGTGTCCTCTCCCATCAGTTTTCAATGAAACCTCTTCAAAATATGAGAATTTGCGGTTTATTCTTAAATGAGTATTTTTCATTTTGCTGCAAAATAAGGACTCATTATAAGTTCCTTGCCAGTAATCACAAATCAGCCCAGTGTGCGTATGAATTTTTTTTCTCCAAGTCTGCACAAGAGTGGAACAATTTGCTTTACCAGTGTGGGATGTTTGAAATACAAATCTGCTAAGAGGGTTCATTGGAACTGGTTTGGGACTGGGCAGGGCCGGTGCTCACCTCTCCAGGGAGGTGAGAAGACTGGCTAGTCAGGCACGCCCTTAGGCGAGGTCCGTGAAAGATAAAGTCAGATCACAAGAATGGACAGCTTTAAACATTTCTGTGCTGTACTGCGCCAGTTCGCCAAGAAATGGGAAAATGGAGATTCCGATGGTCTTTGGGCTCAGGATGGGGGCAGCGTGCAAGGAAGAAGGCGGCCTTGGGGCTACCAGAGGTTAACTAACCTATTGTTCGCGGCCAACTAGCAAAGTTCACCGATTTTGCCACCAACCTACAACATTGGCCCAGGAAGTAAACTAGTTGGAAGCGAATTCAGAACCGGAAAATCCAGGCTGCTCACACAGAGCCTCCCCCGCGCGGGAGGAGCTGGCGCAGTGCCCGGCCCCGCCTCTCACCCTCCGGCCCCGCCCACCTCCCCATCCTGCCACGCCCCTCCGGACCTGAGGCCCCGCCCCGCCCCGAGCCCGAGCCGTCAGGCTGCGCGAGGCGAGCCGCAGTAGCCTGCTCTGCTGTCCGCTGCCGCTGCGTCGCGCAGGAGCCCGGCAGAGGAGGCTGCAGCCGCCATCCGCAGCCCGCGCCTCAGTCCGTCGTCGCCGCCGCCCTCCCGCCCGCCCAGGGCGCTCCAGGTCGCACCATGGTGAAGGTCACGTTCAACTCGGCTCTGGCCCAGAAAGAGGCCAAAAAGGACGAGCCCAAGAGCGGCGAGGAGGCGCTCATCATCCCCCACGACGCGGTCGCCGTGGACTGCAAGGTCCGAGCCCGGAGGTCGGGGTGCGGTGGGTGGGGGCTGGGCTCGCGGGGCTGCACAGAGGGGACAGGGTTCCCGGGAGGGGGCTCCGCGCCCCGCTCCTTTGTACCGAGGTGCCGGGTGCAGGAAGCGGTGCTCACCGCGGGGTCTGGGTTTGGGGGTCCCCGAGGGGAGCCTCTGAAAGTCGCGGCCAGGTCCCTGTCGCCCGTGCAGTGCAGCCCCGTGGGGTGCGTGGGGCCGGGACCGAGTTCCTTCTACCTGGGGACCCGCAGGGACAGGCAAAACAACAACAACCGAGTTTAGCACTTCCTTCCCAGGATAAATAATGTGCCTAAAATGGCTGACATCATTACAAGCCTAAACCTCTGTTGTTTCCTACTTTCGTTTCTAGGCTGAACAGCCCTTGGACTAAGTCCAGCAGCAGGACTTAATTGTCAGAGCTTTTTTTTTTTTCCTTTCTTCTTTTACTTCCTTTTTCCACGGCCCTTCGGTATTGGCAGGTGAACTTTACCGTGGGGTCTTGGCGGAAGGGAGAAAGGGGCAACAGTCTGGTTGGAGTAGGTTCTGACTCTCGCTTTCATAATGGAAGCAAATATTCCCCAGTAAAATTCAGTAACTGCTATTTTGGATGTTAGCGTATAGCCAGCAGATATAAAAAGTTAAATTCTGTTGTGTGTGTGTGTGTGTGGACTCCTTCAGTAAAACCAAAGAAAAAATTTAGCTCCCCACACCCTGTCCCTATAAAATTCTCCTTCGTTTTACAAAATCCCCCTTTATCACTAAGCAAAATATCCTAAGTGCAGGAGCTATTGTGTTAAACTTTTGGTGGCTACAATAATCCTATAAATGTAAATATAATTGCCTGGGAAGTTTCCTCTTCCCACTAGCTCCCTTTTAGGCTGCAAAAATTCCATCCTGAGGAAATTAACTGTAGAAGTTATGTTTCGTAGCCTACTTTTCCTGTAGCACTTTTCAGGTCTTATTATCACTAGGGTAATCTTAGTTTTAACTTTAAAAGAATCATCTGTGTGCCAACTACAGGTAATAGGAGTTTTTACAGGACCTAATGAAAATTACTACTGAAAAACAGGTCACTATAACAAATTTGAGAACATAATGGTAATTGAACATGCCTATGCATATTTTCTGGAAATGCTCTCCTTAATAACAGAAATGTCAGGGGTTGATTTTTAAAGGACTTTCTGGCCTTGAAATAGAAATAATGAGCTGATTCCCTGACAGGATTAAAGGTTTTGGTTTTGGTATTAGTATTGTTTTCCTGGACCTATTGCATGTAGTCTTGTCTTAAAATGTTGGAATGCACAGATGAAAATCGCAGTAGCAAATTATCTTAACTCTTTGTTTATCTAACATACATTATATCTAAAGTAGATTGTTAGGCTCCACAACCTCAAATATATATTCTTAATGCTAATATATAGATATGTAATTTTTAAATCCTAAAAACAAATAGAACTCCTCCCATTTTAAAAAAAGAGAGAAAGAAAATACGGATGATTTCATTTCATACTGCTTTTCTCTGTTCTGGAGTGAGGAGGATTTGAAACTCTGAACAAACAGAATTAAATTTGTTGAGCAGCTTTAAATCTGACTTCACAATTTCTGTCAATTATGAAACAGTGGCTCTGTTTTCAGATTCTTAGACTTTCTCACATGTTCACCATAATGTAAATTTTTTTTGGCCATAGCAACTATAAAAAAAAACCCATATATTGCTCTGTACTTTGCTTTTTATCTTTTATTTTCTCAGATTCCCATATCCAAAGAAAAATCCTAGGTCTAAGCATCCACAGTAAGTCTGTCTTTATAACCACACAGCAGTCAAGAATGAATTGGTAGATCAAACTTTTAACTGCATTTTTACGGCATTCTTTTAACTGCCGTAAGCTGAAAGGCTTTTTCTTCGGTAGGTGACAAAATATTTCTGTGCAATACAAGTAGAATCTTTATAATCAAGTCACTTAACGGGTAAAGGAAAACCTTGCTTAAAGACAGACATTTGTGAGAGAACTTCTCATCTCTTATCTTAGAGCTTGGCAGTGATTGCATAATGTTCTCTGGCTCCTTTGAGGGTAACCGGGTGGTAACCAGCTTGTCTGACTGCCTGTGCTGGGAACAGAATTAGCCTTAATGTGTTTTCCCTCAGGCATTTTCTTTGCCTGGTTGATTGAGAAGACCAAGCTAGTTATGGTCCAGAACTCCCAAATAAAAAATTTTAATACTTTTAACTGTCTTAGACCAAATATCCATAGACCAGTTTTTTTTTCCAAAATGTGTTCTTGAGAACCACCTGCTCTGGTATCATCTGGAGTTCTGGTTTTAAAATACAGATTCTACTCCTCTATGCCACAAGAATTCTGATCATTATAGCCAGCTGTCTTATATAACATGCATTCCAGTACTTTTACACTGCTCCTATCTTTGCTGTTTTTCTCTCTGCAGGGGAAGAACCCTCTGGAAGCATTGCTCCATGTTGGTTTCAGTCTTGTCTTTTCAGTAGCTGTTAATCCCAGGGTTACATTATCTCAGCTAGCTTGCATTTTTATTTCTCCTGCATATTCTAGTTAACTATTTTCACCTTCCCACACCTGTCCTGATTGTCATAAAGCTCTAGAAGAATAGAAACAGAACAGAATCATAGGATCTGTTTTGTGGAACAAAGGTCATTTTGAAATGACATACATGTTTTATGTTTATAGGCAGCATTCCATTCACTTATTTTGTGTGCCTAGCTTTGAACTTTGGAAAACTGTTTGTGTATGTGAAAATGTCAAAGAAAATACTTCATGCACTGAATCAGAATTCCCAGTTTTGTCATTACATAACTGCTTGATCTCAGGCTTAAATTTTAGTATTCCTGTGTGTCAGATGAGAGGGTAGGACCAGATGGTCTATAAGGACTCTTCCAGCTTTAAAATTCTATGAAGATGCTGGGATTACATAATTATATTTTGGCAAGAATTAAATTGTCTTAATTTGTGAAAAATAACAACTATCTCTTCATCTTAACCAGACTTCCCTTTCTTCCTTTCCATGTTGAGCATGTTATATTCCTCCCTCATACCAAGTAGCAGTGGGCCAAAGAAAAAGGATATATTGCGATATTACATAATAAAGCAAAGTTTCATTTTTGGTTACCTCACTGTAAAACAGACAACATTGTCAAGAACTCTTGTTGCAATGCCTGCTTGTAAAACCCCTTTCCCTATAACAGGACTGGGGAAAGCTTAAGTTCGCTTCATTAGGTATCCCCACAAGCTGTTTTGCTGATACACAGAGTTGCCTTGCCTCTGTGCTACATTGATAGATGTTTTTGAAAGAGAGAAGTGAAATGCTTGCCTAGGAGGGAAAATGAGGCAGACTGGGAGCCTGAGAGAAAGTGAAAGAGTTTTACTTTCACTGAAAAATGGCTATGTGAACCCCAGTTCTTTATTCTGAATTTCTCTATTTGTACAGTCAGGGCAGAGGGTTTGCTAATTTGGCTTTCTGGTTTTTGCTGGGGGGTGAGAGATGGGGTGGGGGTGGAGAAAGGAACATAAAATGCATGAGTGTACATTCACTGAAGTGGGTTGACCTTTAGATTGGTAGCTTGGTTCTCTTTAACCAAAGTGCATCTCATTACTTAGTTATGTAATTTCATGCTCGCAAATATTGCCCAGTAAAACTTTTACAGTCATTACGTTTTGGTCTCCTCAGAGGGCACGGGTATCTGAAGTGAGGGTTTAGTGCTGGGAGATGCATGAATGGCCTCTGCATCCCCAGCGCCTTGAAAAGACCTCCTGTGTGCACATCAGTCCATGCTGCTTCCCAGGGTGGGTGAGGTTGCATTTTGTGCAACTGGAGGACAGTTACCTGCCAGACGTCCTCCCAGGATAGTAGTCTTCCCAACTAGACAAGCTATGTGTAATCCTTGGCACTACCATAAGCTGGTAAGACTCATGGACTTCATCTCTGGTGTATAAGAGGTTTGTGTGCATAGCAGTATTTTTTGAACCTGAAACATTTTAAACACATTTATGGACAAATCTTTTCAAGGATGATTTAGCATTTAACTTTTGAAGTATTTGTTATGTATTGCTAAAGCTTGACTTGCGTGTAAATGTCTATAGAAAAATATCCTAAGCAGGAATTGTAGGCCATTTTGTCTTAGTTCTATCATACCATAACTCGGATAACTAGAGTATCTTTTTCTTTTCTGAAAGGAAGTGCTTTCTGAATTTGTGTTTTAACTATAGCTTCTTGAACTGTATAAGATCGTATCAGTCAAGAGAAGATCTGAAAAGAAATGTTTCTTTTTTTTCTTTTTATTATTTTATTGTTTTTGCATTTACTTACATGTGTATATATTATTTGGACCACCTTCCCCCAAAAAATGTTTCTTTTCAAATATAAGACAGGGTGAATTCACTCTTAAACTTTTTGGCAAATATAGAGCTCAAAGACTGAAGGCAACTTTCCCACCAAAGGACTTCAGGCTGCACATTAAATGATTTCACTCCTCAGATCTGAAGGAGGTTGGTTTTGTCTAAATGATGTGGAAAATAGTGAAGCTGTGCTTTTAGTAAGTTTATATTATATGTAGAGATAGTTATTACCAGGCTCTCTTATTTTCTTTGCACAGAACTTAACAAGGAAAGTTTTTTATAAGCTAGGCAGCTAAAGTTAAAAAACAAAAATTATATTACATATATGATCTTGAGGACATCTTTTTTTTAAAAAAAAACTCCATTTAATTGTGATACTCCTCTTAAATCAGTATTTGTGATACATAACCCCCTCCTAGGTAGTTGAGGCTGGCCTCAAACTCTTGATCTTCCCTAGTGGTAGGATTATAGGAGAGAGCCACTACACCTGGACATGATATATATTCTTAATAGCTTAAGAAAATATAACTGTGACAAGAGAAATTAGTGGCAAAATAAAATTTACAGTTTATAAATACTACCACATTTAGGTCTGGAGCCATGGCTCAAGTGGTAGAGTACCTGCCTAGCAAGCATGAGGGCCTGAGTTCAAACCCCAGTACACCACCCCTCTCCAAATAAGTAAGTAAATACTACCACATGGGGGGTTATTTGGGTAATTGATACCAGCTTAGCATTAGCAATTCAATACTTTGAATTTTTTTTTTTTTTTTTTTTGCAGTACTGGAGCTTGAACTTGGGGCCTACACCTTGAGCCACTCCACCAGCCCTTTTTTTTGTTACAGGTATTTTTGAGATAAGGTGTCGTGGACCATTTGTTGGGGTGGCTTAACCATGATCCTCCAGATCTCTGCCTCCTGAGTAGCTAGGATTACAGGCGTGAGCCACTGACACCTGGCAGAAATTTTGAAGTATTTGCATAAACCTTGTTTGGCATATTTGAATTTCACATTGTAAGGAACAAGTTTTGGTGAATTCCTGCATATTTGAATGTTTGACTTTTAATGACAAAATCATTTCTAAAATTAAGTTTATTTCTTAGACTAAATTAAGAATAAAGCTTAAATCTTATTTTTTCTGCTTATATGTGATTATAATGTTACTATAATTAAAATATTTAATATAAAACCCAAAAATGTCAGTTTTATTGTTAATTAAATCACAAGGATCATTGTGACATCAAACAGGAGTCTGTTTAGGTCCACAATAATCTTTCATTTCATAGCTTTCTCCTTAAATTCATTTTTTCCTTGCTTTTAGTTTATTGCTAGGACATAAAATTTCCCAAGCCCATCAGTTTTAGCTGGGGCATTCATTGTTGGGCATATTAAGCAAAGACAGCAAACCCGGTGCCTCTTGTGTCCAACTAAGAGAATTAAAGAAGCCAGAATTATGTTTGCATAATACACAAAAATTAAAATTTTCTTTTTTAAAAAATTGGGTCTAATATTGTATAAGTCTTCAGTTTTTATTTATTTATTGCTCCTTTTGTTTTTGGTTCTGGGGATTGAACAGAGGGCCTCCTTCATACTAAATTCTACCACTGAGTTTTAAAAGCAAGCTTCTAGTCAGGATTTTCCTGTTTGAATTCATACAGTAATTTAGCCAGAAACACTGAAGGCCTGACATGCACTACCAATTTACAGTCTCCCTTAAAGTGGAAAGGAAGGCTGGAAAAATAGTGCTCTTGTGTTCAGAGGTGGCCTCCTGCTTGTTTGTCTGTAGCATGTGAGGAAGGAATGATTTCTGCATTTTTGAATGGTTGGGGAAAATAATCAAAAAGATGTTATTTCTCCTTTTTGCCCAGTCCCTTCACTGGACAGAGTGGAGGGTGCAGTTCAGGAAGCAGTACTGTGTAGCGATTGGGAACATAGGCAGGCTTACTGTGATACTTTGGATAAGTTACTTCAACTGTGCATTAGTTTTTCCATCAGCAAAATAAGAAATATGATAGTCTATAAAGCCTCCCCCATTGCTCCTGTTTTAGAAAATACTTTTTTGTGTTACTCATACTGCTTAATCCTGTACGTTAGTTATATATGAATATTATTCATACTTTGGTTTTTTAAGACAGGGTGTTCTAGCCCAGAAAGGCCTAGAACTCACTATGGAGCTGAGGCTGGCCTTGAACTCTTGATAACCCTGCCTCCTGCCTGCCAAGGGTAGGGATTACAGAAGTGTATCATCACACCCAGTATAGAATTTTTAAATTTTAATTTTGGTTCTTACCAAAGTCATACTTAGTTTTAAGGTACAGATAGCATTGCCTCTCTCCAAGGAACTCACTTAAAAAATTATACTATTATACACAGTGAAATGCACAGATCTTGAGTGATCAATTAGATCATTTTAAATATATACACCTGAATACTCATATCAAGATAGAATATTGTCATCAATTCAGAAAGTTATCTGATGCTCTTTTCCAATTTGTCCTCTCTCCTTAGAGGCATTCACTATTCTAATTTTGAGGCCCATAAATTAGACAGAGGCCATCATGTTCTGGTCTTTTATTGCCAGGGTGGCCACCATATTCTCCCTTTGTGCAAATTCATAAAGGTGTCCTCTCTGGGGTTTTGGTGAGCAGAGCAGAGACTGGATTCTAGCCCCACCAATCCCCTGGATTTGGCATCTTTGTGCTGGAGACAACCTGTCCATCCATACATGGTGATCTGAACTCCATATTTCTCTAAAATAGTGGTTCTCAAACTTTTTAGTCTCAGAACTCCTTGTATAAAAAAAATTGTTCAGAAATGCAAAGAGCTTTTGCTTTTATGGATTATATAGTTAGAGATAGATAAAATATATTTATCATATTAGGAAGTAAAAATATTTAATAACCTATAATATAAATAACTTTTTTTGGTAGTGGTGGTACTGGGGTTTGAACTCAGTGCTTCATGCTTGCTAGGCAGGCACTTTACTACTTGAGCCACTCTGCCAGCCCAGTAACATTTTTATGAATGATAAAATATTGCAAATAGCTCAAAAGATTTAACTCTCCCCCTTCTTGCCTCTGCCCCACAGTGGGGTTTGAACTTAGGACCTTGAACTTGCTAGGTAGGCACTCTTCCACTTGAGCCAGGCCCCAGCCCTACTATCGCTCTTTAATGAACAGCTTGGTAGAAAGACAGCTAGATTCTCATTAACTTCTGCACTGTTTGTTGTGATATCACAAGTTCAACTTCTGGAGGGAGAACTCCACTATACACTAGTGAGAATGAAAGTCAAATGGTGTCATCATTTCATTATGAAATTGTTTGACCTTATGGGTCAATCCCCTGAAATCTCCACATTGGGAGAACAACTATTCTTAAATCCTTGCTCATCCTGTTCTCTTATAATTTTTTGGGGTTTTTTTTTTGTTATTCTGGATATTACCAATGGGTAATTACCCTAAATGGAGGATGGGTATTTTGCCTTTTCTATATATGTACATACTGCACATTTGGTATACATAGCAGTTTCTGGTTAAATTGATAGTCAGTGCTTTTATTGTAATTGACATAAACATTATTTACATTTGAGTAATGTATTATTGTATTTATTTTCTTGTTTAAAAACTTTATTATTCTGGATTTGATTGTTGCTTCTTGGGGCTAGAGGGTACATTGCTTGATTTTCTGTTATTTATTGATAACTCATCCTTAGGTTCTCTGACAGCAGTATAGTTGCCTTCTGCATCTTCAGGCTCACCAGATACCTCACCAAGTTTCATAGTTTTCTTGGCTAGTTCCTGCCTGTAATTCTTCAGTCTTCTAGTTCTTCTGGTTGCACTGTAGGCATGCTGCTATACAGATGTCCTGAGTCATAATCATCCTGGAATTGCCTTTGCCCCCATCTCATGTTGGATCTGCAGTTTTATCAGTATAAAGAGAAAATGTCTGGTAAAAATTGTAAAGCCTTGCCTCTGAAAATCTTTATCCTTACACTTAAGCCATCACTTATTTGGATATAAAGTTCTGCGTCAGCAGTAATTTCCTCATTTTCATAACATTGCTCCATTGTCTTCTAGTATGATGCCTAGTTCTTTGTGTATGCCCCTTTCCCCATTCTCCCCCTACTCTAGAAGCTTGAGATTTTTTTCCTTATGCTTTCTGCTTTCAAATTTTTATTTGATATAACTTGTCTGCTGCCATTCTCTGTGACTAAAAGATTGATTTGTTTACCCCTTTACTCCCACTTTATTGAGCTTTCAGGTGGAAGTTAAGGTAAATATTTAGCTGAAAATCAATACTAGGACTTCCAATTCAGCTATATTGATAGATTTTAAAAGATTAATTAGAATATTTCATTTTATACTAAACTGGGCTTAATGATAGTTAATAATGGGTAATAATGGAAACCATTTGAATTATTATTAGTACTAATTTAAGATCAGACAGAATGACTTAGAAAGATAGATGAGGCATCCTGGTCTCCTCTTTAAAGTGACAAGATTGTCTCTTTCGTGAGTAATTTCAAAGACAACTCACTACCAACTTTGTGATTTTGCTTTATGGCTTTAGTACTCTAGAGTTGAGTTTCATTTTTTAATTAATAGCTTGCCTTTTTAATTTATCTTGAAATGTTTATGTTGTGTCTTGAGCATTTTCCATTTTTTTTTGCTTCATGTGTGTATGATTTCAATACTTTCTGTTACTGACTAACCTTTGTAATTTGATGAACAATACAGAAAAGTCCTGTTGGTTTTGTCAGCATATTAAAACTAATACCATAGTTAGCACATGTGATCCTTATTATTGTGATATGGCTGTGTTTAGGTAAGCCTATTACAATAGCAGAATTCTGTAGAAACTCAAGCTATGAAGTTTTGGGTTGGATATGAGTCTTATACAAGTGTGACATTGTGTTATTTCTTTTATTACCAGAATTATTTTCTTTAAGCTGTTTAGTCAGATGTTGACCTAATTAGCTCCATGTTTTTCTTTTTTCTTCTTGCTGTACTAGTGATCCAACCTAGGTCCTCGTGCATGCTAGGCAAGTGCTCTACCACTCCCACATGGAGGCAGATGATATTTATATTAATAGTTACATGAATATTTTTATTTCTCGGCCTCATGATGTTTATCTATAAAATGATGTTTTGGACTAATTGACCTTTTATTGTACTTTGTAGGAGATCTTTTCTTTCTGAGAACTATACTGATGACATATTCAGAAGTACCTACTGCATGGCCAGACACAATACTAGGAAGTTAAAAATTACCAAGCACTCCAACCTTCAGGAAGCACATAGCGTAGCTAAGAAAGACCAACCAGTTACATAAATTCTGTAAATCAAATTAATCAGAACCTACTTAAAGGCCTGTATCTGCTTTCACATATGAGCCAGGAAAATGGTTGATAGAGTAAGGAGGCAAGATCAAATATTTCCCAAGTATTTCTGGTGCATACATGCTCTGCTAGGCAGTAGGGCCCTTAGGGTCTTCTCACCTTTACCCTGTAGAGAAACAACTATCCCTGATCTTAAGAACTCAGTTATTTTTTCTAGTATTTAGTTTTTGTGGGTGTTTCTTTTTCTTTTTTTTTTTTTAAGTTGAAACAGGGTCTCACTATGTAGACATCTTGATCCTCCTGTCTCAGCCTTCTGACTGCTGGGATTACACGTGAGGGTCTGTTTGACTGTGCAGTCATTTTGAATAACTTTCAAAATTCCAGAGTTGAGTGGAAGATACCTATAACTTTTTAAATTATCTTATATGGGCCAGAAACGTAGCTCAGTGATGGAGCATATGCGACCCTGGGTTTAGTCCCCAGCATTGCAGTAAATAGATAGTTTTATACTTCGAGAAGAATGCATTGGAATTTTCTTACCAAAAGTTCATTCCAAATGGGATCACCCATGTTTAAATGAGTGTAATATTGTTGAATGACATTAAGATCTAATATTTACACAAAAAGTGAGTTCTAATCTTCACACTTAATTTTATAATGAATTATATGAGAGCAGACCATTCCCATGATGCTTAAATTTTTAGGAAGACGTTTCATATTAGGAACAGTATGATACAAATGTGATTCAACCTGTGATTAAATAAAATGTCTCCACTAATTTATCTGTCCCTGTTAGAAGCTATTTTTAACAATAAATAAAATTTGCCTGCAATACTGTTCTTACAAACATCTGTGTTTTTTACTCTATGCTTGCTATGATGTCTTTTAACTCACCAATATGAATTTGAAAGACTGCTAAAATTTCACTTCATGAACTATTATCACTAATACAGTTCTATAAAGCATAGATTGAATAAACACATAGAAGTGATGGTTATTTAAACTATGTAGGAAAAAGATAGGATATTTTAAAGGTATTATTCATATATTAATATTTAAGTTTGCACCAGATACTCTGCTTGTCCCTAATACAAGAGTGATTAAGCCTTAAATGCATGTACAGCCTGCTTGATTTTTTTGTTGTTGTTTTAGTTCTGACCCAGTTTTGTTTAACCTAGGCCTGTGCTAGTTTTACATGATGCTAACAATTTGGTTCGGGTTTCATAGATTTCTCATAAAATCTTTAAATCTTTAATTTATTTTTAAATCTTTAAAGTTTTAATCTTTAAATCTTTAAAGTTTTAAATCTTTAAAGTTTTAATTTATTTTTCTTCCTCTACTGCTGCTTGTATGCTGTAAGACTTGCTAACAAAAAGTATGTTAATGAGAAACTGCTGTAGACATTGTAATTTGAGGTTAAATTTTTTTTGTTAATTTCCCCTATTCCAAATATAGAATAATTTAGTAACTTTATTGATCATAATATGGTGCAATTCCTAATTTTGACCCAATTAAGTTGATTGAACAAAAGCCAATACTGACAAAACGTCAAAGGTCTTTGTGAAATGAATCACCTGCTAATACAGAGAACAGCTTTCTGTTTCTATCTACAGAATGTCAAGCATTTGGAAAACTGCTTCCTGTTTATGTGTCACACATCATATTTCTTATGTGGACTTTGTCACCACAGTTGTGACAGTAGCAATCCTATTTGAATAAGCAAACCAGGAAGCAAAATTCAGATGCTGATTTAAGTGAATAAGAGAAAATGCAAGCAAATGTTTGGTTTCTGTGTAGTTTGCTAACTTCTCAGCCAGGGATTTGTTTTAGATATAGCAGGTATATCTGTAATCAATATTAATAATAATGGACAGATCACTAGATCATATATTTTTGATTCTTCATACTGAGGAAAATAACTTAATGTGAAAGAAGCCAGGTGACTAGAACATTTTTACCAGCCTCTAAAACTCAGAACTCAAAATCTTTTATTTGGGGATATAGTTTAGATTGACTGTCTTACTATGTAATTAGGTTCCTGGTTATAGCTGGAAATGATCAGGTTTCAAAAGCCAGCAATATTGCATGAAATCAGATAAGTTGAGAAAATTGATGAGACATCCATTTTTTTAAAAATGTGAGTCACCACATTTTTAAAATATTGGCAGCTAATTCTTTATTTTGGAAAAACATTATGCAGTCCAAACTTGCAGTGTTTTTATGCCATTGTTCTTTCTCTGTGTGTGTGTGTGGTACTATAGTTTTTTGGGGGGAGGGTTGGGAGATGATGTCACTATGTAGTCCATGTTGGCCTGGAATTTGAGAGATCCTCCTGCCTCTGCCTCCTGAGTGCTAAGATACAGGCATGTACCACCACACCCAACTTGTACTATAATTTTAAATGCTAAGAGATATTTTTCTCTAGTGTCATGGTTTCTAAAGCATTGCTGTTGCATTCACTATTATAATGCAAAATAGTACATTTGAGAGCTTTGAAAATTGTCTCTTAAAAGCATCAGTCATCATTCAAAGAAGGGTCAAATAGAAGTGCCTGAAGATGTGAAGTGATTTGTTTGTGTGAGGAAAGAATGAAAATTACATGAAAAAACACTTTATTTGAGCTAAGTTTATCATTGAAGCACATTTACTTAAGCCTCTTAGGGAAATGATTACGGTGACCTAATTCTTAACTAATTGAACTAACAATGCAATTTATCCTTCATTTTACTAAAGATATATTTGCTAATTATATTTATTTTATCATCTGATAAGATTTATTTGAACCAGAAAATAGTGTGATACAAGAGTGAGACGTCTTCTGAAAGCTATGTCTTTCTCTGTCTACTGTTAAAGGGTGATTATAGGCCAGTGTGTGCTTCAGTGTCTTCTTTTATAAACTGGGCTAAAATCTTGAGGTTTCACAAAGATTAATGAGATGATAATTGTACAGTACCTGTGGGAGTTCTGTCACCTTATAAGCACAGTTTAAGGTGTACCAGTTTTATTGCAGTACAAAGGGAGGAAATGTCTCATTGTCTTCTTTTAAAATAGGCCAGGTAAAGTTTATATTCCTCAGAAGAATCACCTACTTCTTAGTGATTTTTCTTTTTTAATTATGAAATATTCCAGGCATACAAAAATGTAATCTATAGTATGTTTTGTTTGAAGTCTAAATATCATACATACACTTAAATACATAAGTTGCATAGTACAACTTGCCTTTTTTTACTTCATCATTATGTGTTTTTAGATTTATCTAAAAATCAGCAGTGCTAGTTGATTCTTTTTAGCAGTATATTAGATAATTCTATAATCTCTTCTCATGAGCATTTAGATTGTTTTCAATGTTTTTGTTATTGAAAACTATCAAACATTGGGCATACTTCTTTACACATACTTGAAAAGTTTATCAAGAGTTACATGCCCAGGATTGGAATTGCTGGGTCATAAGACCTCTGTGTCTTTAATTTTATTAGTTTCTCCAAAGTACTTACACCAACTCCAGTCAACTGTGTGAAAGTTCCCAGTTCTCTTTGTTCAGTGCTTTCCCCAGCATTTATGGCATTGTAGGCTTTATTTTATGGTCTGGTGTATAGAAATCTAGTTGATTTCTTTCTCATCCTCCATGTTAAAATGTAATTTACATGCAGTAGCACTCACCCATTTTATGTGTATAATTGGGACAAAAGGTTGTATACCCACTGAAATGGTCAAGATAAGAAACATTTGCAAGGCAGGTATGGTAATGCACACCTGTAATACCAGCACTTTGGAGGTTGAGGCAGGGTTAGAGGCCAGCTAGGCCTACTTAGTGAGTTCCCAGCCAGCCTTGGATATGCAGTGAGACCCTGCTTAAATAAAAATAAAAAAAAGATGTGAAACTTTTCTGTTGCTCTAAAAAGTTTCTTTATGCTTCTTTGTAGTCAGTCTCCCCCTTCGCAACCCTTAGCCATGACAGTACTGTGGCCACTGAACTACTTTTTGTCACCATTGTTTTGCCTTTTCTAGAATTTTCATAATGGAACTGTACATAGTCTTTTGTGTTGGATTTCTTTCACTTAGCATGTTTTTGAGATTCAGCTATGCTGAAGTGTGTTATGTTTGGTCCTTTTTACTACTATCTGTTTCATAGTATGAACATACCACAATTTATCAGGTGATGGATATTTGGGTTATTTTTAGTTTGGAGCTATTATGAATAATGATGCCATGACTACTCAAATACAAATCTTTGACTCAGTTGATTTTTGTTAATTGATCTTTAGTAGTCTTGCTGAACTCTTACTAGTTTGAATAATTTGACTTTATTAGATTTTCTACATAGATCATTTACAAATATTGACAGTGTTATTTTTTCTAATCCTGTACCTTTTCCTGTACTTGCGACTTTTTTTTCTGGCTAGGGTCTCTAGTACAATGTTGAGCAGAAACAAAGAATCAATTTTATTTTTATTTTATATTTTTGGTGAGACTAGGATTTGAACTCAACACTTTGCACTTGCAAAGCAGATGCTCTACTGCTTGAGCCATACCTCTAGTCCACTTTCTTGTGGTTTTTTTGGAGATGGGGTCTTGAGAACTATTTGCCTGGGCTGGCCTTGAACTGCAATCCTCCAAAGAATCGATTTTAATGGGCATCTGTATTCCACTTGAAAGGATATCATGCAAATCTAAAGTTTCACCAGTACTTATGAGGCTTGCTGTAAGTTTTTGCTCGTTAGCTTTATTAATGTTAAAGAATTTCACTGCTTCCTAACTCCAAAGAATTTTATAATGAATGGAAGTTGAATTTTTTTCACCTACATTTTCTTTTTAAGATTGTCAGGAGGCTTCAAGTAAAGCTTACTCTTTACTATGTTAAAATTTAATCATCTTAAAACACTTTTAATATAAAACTTTTTAAATCTTGAATGCACTTTAATAAATCCTTCTCCATAACTCAGATTGTATAATGGGACATTATTTATCCATCATGTAGTGTTAATTCTTGACCATAAATTGTTCATGGCATGAACCATGTCTTGACCACATTGAGTTTCCCGTAGGATCCAGCACACACCAGGCCCTTTGTAGGTGTTGACCTGTGCTAACTGGGCTACTAGTTTCAACAAACCAGTTTCTTGTGGTCATGAATTATGTTGCTCCCTCTCCTTTTCCTACTGGCCACTGATGTAATTTTTGTGAATCAGAAAAGATTAAATACCTACACTTTTTTTCTTAATATCTAAGTTTCAGTCACTGTAAATATTTATATACTAGTTAAGTCTCAACCTTGGCTTAGAGTTAGCAGTAATGTAAAATAAGTAGGAATGGAAACTCACAAGAACCTTATAGTGTAGTAGTAAAAGGTAAGATCTATATGTGAATTATTGTAATGCAAAGTAGAAAGTGATCACTAGTAATCTGGAGGGGAAAAAAGATTGGTAGCTTTTATGAAGTTCCTGACTGGTGTGTGGACTTGGGGTCATAATTTAGCTGTTCGGTGACTCTTATTTTTTTCCTTATTCTAAACCCATGTTTCACATGAGGTACTGAATAAATGAACAGTGGATGTTTCATAGGTTAAATTCTTCAAGAAATTAATGTTTTTTTATTGTAATAGTCTTGCCACATGATTTTTAAATAACATGAGAATTACTTTTCTTCTGTTACAACTCTCCCCACCATCTTGGGCCTCTTGCAGTACCCCATACGACCCTTGGCAGTGTCATGCATCCAGGCTCTGATTTTGTTGGTTCTTTGCCCTACACATAATTTCTTTAACTCTATACTCTGCCTAGGTACTGAGTGTTTATTTTTTCACATTCCACTCAAATATTTTCTGCTCTGGGAAGTCTTCTTTCCCAAAGCCATCCCCTCTTAGGTGCTCGCCATGTATTTTCCTGTTAAAGTTCCTATCATGTTTTTGTTCTCTTTTATATTTATCTATTATCCAGACTGATGTAGCCTATATTTTTCTCACCAAAGGCTGTATTCCCAGAGTCTAGCACAACTTTTGGTACACAGTAGACATCATTTTTTCTCAAAATCATTGTTGAAGTTAAAATACAAATCAAAAAGCCTGAAAACTTACCGTCAGTATTACAGTTGAGGCTGTGTGTTCCATTGTAGCTATCTTCCTGTTGTCTTTGGCTATTTACTCTGTACCATTAGGACAGAGAGCCTGCCAGATAGAGTGGGTGTGTGCACACATTTGGCTGTCTCAGCAGCTGGGAGTGACTGTTTCCATCTGTCATTTCATCCCCCGCTCCTGCCTCCACCCTGAAATTGGTTATGTTAGGAACAATTTCTTACCTCCTTATAAATTTTCGTCAGACAGTGTGTTTATTTTATTGTTCGGGTTTCCTAATACTGTATGATGTCATGAGATTCTTACAACTTTTTACAAATGGGATGTCTTACATAGTTTGATAGATTGTTCTAGGCTTACTCTCATTACATACTACTTCCTAGCAGTGCCCTTGTTGCCTTAAGTATACACACACAGTATATTGACAGGTACTACCATAAAATGTAATACTGTCGCAATATTTAATCTGATCCTTAGATTAAGTAGAATTTGTTGTTCACAAATTCTATGTTTAAAAGTGGAGCCTCAACCTAGGAGCACTCTTATCTAGCCTTATATTGTTTTTGGTTCTAATACATCTGGCATTAGACTTTTTGCAATCATATCTCTTATCTTAGAATTGAAAATATAGCAGGGTGTGTTGGTACACACCTATAATCCCAGCTGCTCAAGAGGTAGAGATAGGAGGATCATGGTTCAAAGCCAGCTCAGGTGAAAGCTAGCAAGACCCTATCTGAAAAACAAGCCAGGCATGGTGATACACACCTGTGGTCCCAGCTATTTGGGAGGCAGAGATAGGAAGATTGTAGTCCAAGGCTACCTTACCTGAAAGACAAATCAAAAGCAAAAGAACTGAACATGAGCTCAAGTGGTAGAACACTGGCCTAACAAGCATAAGGCCCTGAGTTCAATTCCCACTGCTGCCCCTCTTTCTCCCCAAAAAGAAGAAAATATATAACCTCAGATTTGTTTTCTTGGTCTAATAGACCCACCCTGTTTTTGTGCATGGTTCATACAGTTTTTCTATTTAACTTTATTTGTATACTATTGTATACACTTAAGGTAAATATATTTTCTCCCTTAATGTATTCCATATCGGATTTTAGTTTTTTTAGATTATAATTGTTTAAAGTAGACTGGTGGAGTGACTCAAGTGGTAGAGCACCTACTTGGCAAGTGTGAGGTCCTGAGTTCAAACCCCAGTGCCACCAAAAAAAAATTATTAATTGTTTAAAATATTTTTGTATCATACTATTTGTTCTTTCATTTCCTATTTTCATGTTAGTTTTTCTTGTGATACTTAGGGGTGGTTTTATACCTGGCATGAAATATAAACAACAGTTTTATAAATTGGAAGCTAACAATTTTATAAATGACCTGACAAAGAGACCTGGATCTGTAATATACAAGGTTCAACATCATAATATTGCATAGAAAAGTTGCATTGTAACCTTTTCTGAATTATATGTGTTAGAAGAAGATATTGTCAAGTTGTGCATGGAAAATAGAAATTAATGGAGTCTATCATTACAGGAGAAATGGTTAATAGCTGGTGGGGGAGGCAGAATTCTTCCTAGAGACCCACATTCCCCAGCCGAAGGAAGTGTCCTGGCCCCGCCAATTAATGATTCCTAGGTTGATTTTGATTAGGGGCCTAATGCCTTTCATCTTTGTGTCTTCATTTATTAAAATGATAATCCTTGAAGTTTTTCCAGTCTTTCTGTGATTCTGCTTGAAGACAGATATTGAGTGACATCTTTTTCATCCTTTAGGATCCAGATGATGTGGTGCCAGTGGGACAGAGAAGAGCCTGGTGTTGGTGCATGTGCTTTGGACTAGCATTCATGCTTGCTGGAGTCATTCTTGGAGGAGCATACCTATACAAATATTTTGCACTTCAAGTAAGTAGAAATGATACTTTTTGTCTTTTTTTTTTTTTTTTGCTTTTTCATCTTATATACTAGAAAACTGTCCCTAAGTTGTCCTAAGCTTGTACTTTCTGTCTAAAATCTCCTGATCATGTGTTTGTCATACTCATTAGACATATAGTCATGACAAGTAGAATAATAGTGTTTTGAGATTTAAGATTTTGGGTGGTTTTTCAAAGTTGACTCACATTCATTGTCCTATCATGGCTAATAGCTAGGAGGTATAGTATTATGAATTGCTGATTAAATAAATACATTAGCCACAGTGTTGTCATGCTGATCACGTGGTAGTCAGTTTGGGCCACCCACATAGTAGCCTTTTGATCTTGGCCTCTTCTAGTCACTGGTCTAAAGAAAGAGTTGGGTGACTTCTGCACTGACACTGAAATAACTTCACTTAGGGTCATAGTTGCTTTTAGCTCAGTGTTTAATAGTCATCCCAGCAGGGTAACACATAGATTTTTGTTCCACTTAATTATGATGTATAATCTCCGTTTTGTGATTTGTTTTTCTTGGTGATAATTCAGTAGGTTGGGTTTTTGGGTTTTTTTTTTCCCCCCTTCCCTCATTTTTCTTTTTTGGCAGTACTGGGTTGAACTCAGCCTTGCACTTGCCAGGCAGGCACTTTACCACTTGAGCCATGCGTCTACCCCATTTTTGCTGTGGTTTTTTTTTTTTTTTTTTTGGAGAGGGACTCACATTTTTAGCCATGGCCAGCTCAGTCCTCCCAACTGTGCTTCCTGTGTAGCTAGGATTACAGCTGTACACTGCATGCCCAGTTTGTTTGTTGAGATTGGATCTTGCTAACTTTGTTTTGCCCAGACTGGCTTCAAACCATGCCTTTCCCAATCCGTCTTTGTAGTAGCTGGGATTATAAACATGAACTACCATGCCCCATCCTCATGTAAGGAACCTTGACGGGGAATTTGCTTTAATGCTTTTATGAACAATTCAAATGTTTTAACATTTTTAAACTTTGGTGAAACAGTTGACAACTGTTCATTGTTTTGACCATGGCAACTATGACCCTAAGTGAAGTTATTTCAATATCAGTGCAGAAGTCACCCAACTCTTTCTTTAGATTTATTTAAAAATTCAAGTAACTAATTTTGAACTATTCTGCCAAGAGGGTATGTAAATTTCACACTTATTTTCTGTGTTGTTCAAGATGATGGCATATTGATAAACACTACTGAAATACTAGGAAAAGATACGTCTTCTTAAATATGTGTGTGTGTGTGTGTGTGTGTATACATATTTTGCAATACTGGGGTTTGAACTCATGGCCATGAGCTTACTAGGCAGGTGCTCTACCACTTGAGCCATGCCTCCAGCCCTTGTTTCTAATATTTTTTTTTTACAAGAAATACATGTGATACAGAAAAAAATTATTTTCACTTCCATTGTCCACAGATAGGATTTCGTGCCAGCACATTGTTATATACTCCCAGGCTATACTGCATATATATACACATATATATGTACTCTTCTGTATGGAAAAATAAGACCATGTTCTAAAGATTTGTAGTAATATAATATGGTTCACTTAATTGTGATATAGTTCAAGGAAAAATTAGAATTGCTGGTATGCATGTGGTAATTTCAGAAAAATTATCCCTCTTTTGACTAATAAAGGAAAAAGCATTTAATAAGTGAACTACACCAGAAGTTTTAAAAAAGTATGTTCTTTTAAAAAAACATTGCATGCTTCCGAGTATGTTCTTTTATGGAAAATAATGTCCATGGGTAGTAGAAGTAGGCCTGTGTGTTTCTTCACATTTGCTTGTTACCAGGTAGATGATTGCTTTTATATTCTGTTATTATCTACCACACAAAGTAAAGGGGAGATCAGCTGCTTTTCTCCTTCTGAAGCCATTTTTTTAAATAATACTTCAAAACCTGATCTTAAAGAATGTGTTAACTATAATTAAATTGTCTGACTTGTCATCTGAAAGTAAGAGTTTGCAAGCAGAATTCTATTTAGCTAGAAGTGGCAGCTTAAGTAATGCTTACATTTAAAAGCCTTTCTCATGCTGAATTGCTGAAGTGAATGTTTAAACTGTCCATAGCCAGATGACGTGTACTACTGTGGGATAAAGTACATCAAAGATGACGTCAACTTAAATGAGCCTTCTGCAGCTGCTCCAGCTGCCCGCTACCAGACGATTGAAGAAAATATTAAAATCTTTGAAGAAGATGAGGTTGAATTCATCAGCGTGCCTGTCCCAGAATTTGCAGATAGCGATCCTGCTAACATCGTGCATGACTTCAACAAGGTGAGCCACTGGTCCAGAATTGTAAGAAGAGGCTGAAGCTAGAAGATTGAGAGTTCCGGGCCAGGTTGGCCTATATAGTGAGACCCTGTCTCAAAAAAAAAAAAACAAAACAGAAAAAAGAGAGAAAATGGGCTTTGGTTTCTGTGCCCTCCAAGATACATTGTCAACATCCGGTGGCTGTGCTTTTTCTGAACCAGACCTCTAGTCGCCTGGCCTTCTCAGGTCCTGCTCTCCTTTCTTTCGTGTCTTGCCTGCCAGCAAATTACCTGCTGCCACAACTGCTTAAGTAACATAATGTGTATGTCCCTTTCTTTGTAACATTTTTAGAGATTAATAATTTGTTGATCTAAATCCTCCTTCTACGTTTTCCCCAGATTTTCAGTGTTTTTATGTAATGCACAGTAGTAAATGCCCAAATTTACATGCCTCCTATATTTTGCAATATTTACTTTATCTCTCTTTTTCTCTCACTTGACATTTTACTCCTGAATACTTAAGCTCTTCTCTCTTAAGAACGAGGCTGTTCTACATAACCCACAACATCACCATCACATCTGAGAAAATTAGTACAATAATACAGAATTATTTAATACCTAGTTGGTTTTTGTGGAACTGGGGTTTGAACTCAGGGCTTCATGCTACCATTTGAGCCACACCTCCACTCCATTTTTCTCTGGTTATTTAGGAGATGGTTCGTGAACTATTTGCCCTGGCTGGCCTTGAACCTCGAGCCTCCTGATTTCAGCCTCCTAAGTTACAGGTGTGAGCCATGGGTGCCTGGCCTTAATATCTAGTTTGTATTTTCTCAGTACTTTTGTCCCAAGAAATTCCTGTTTCTTCAAACCAGGGTTCTGAGATGTAGAAGTTCACTTACTGCCTGTGGCTTTATGCGTTGCATAAGTTTGCCCTTTTGAACACTCATATTATCACTAAAGTTAGCTTTGCAAACATTTCATGACTTTTGAATACATCTGATACTTATTTATAACCCACCCTCATCTGAAGAAAACACTAAATAATAGCCAGCACTTTCTGAGCTCTTTGAAATCTGTGTGTTTGCATGGTTTGGTTTATCTCAGTCCTCAGAACTATTCTATGAGACAGTCTTTGTGTACTACACCTTCTCATCTGAACCACAAAAGACAAAATTGTGTAAGGGACTGCCTTGCTTTTCTGTAAGGAGGGTACTAGTATTTCGATACATAGGAGAGAAGGTATTGTTCACATATAATGGTTAGATAGATGCTTTAGGAAGTGGGATTTGGGTATATAAAGTAAGGGAACGAGATCAATCAGATGATAGGTATATGCAGTTAATTTTAATAGGTATTGTAATTTCTTAATGTAGAAATAAACCTCTGGTAAGAGTTTCTTTTACTAGCAGTAATTTTTCCTCACCCATACTTTCTATCCCACCAAATTCTTAATTTGTTGAAATGCAAGTGATTCTAAAGCCAGCCCATTTGAGTGGTACAAATTAGTCTTAAAAATCCAGTTGTGCCAAGCACTAGTGGCTCATGCCTGTAATCCTAGCTATTCAGGATGCAGAGATCAGGTGGGATCACAATTCGAAGCCAGCCCAGGCAAATAGTTCACCAGACCCTATCTCGAAAAAACCCATCACAAAAAAGGGCTGGTAGAATGACTCAAAGGTGTAGACCTTGAGTTCAAACTTCAGTACAGAAAAAAAAAAATCCAGTTGTTATGTGTGTTGGAGATACTAATCTAACCAAAATATATACCTTTTCTTCTCAGAAACTCACTGCCTATTTAGATCTTAACCTGGACAAGTGCTACGTGATTCCTCTGAACACTTCCATTGTTATGCCACCCAGAAACCTGCTGGAGTTACTTATTAACATTAAGGTATAAAAATGTTTAATATATTCTTGACTAATGATGCTGTTATAGTGTCTTGGAATTTTCTGTTGTGAAATTAGCCCTTTTCAGCCCATCTTACCAGAATTTAGCCAAGAATTAGTTTTACAAAGAAGAACTTACAGATTTTTTCCCTTTAATGCTTTATATTTCAAAATTAAAATATAATTTATTGCCAGACAGCATGGCAAATGCCTATAGCCCCCGCATTTGTGAGACAGAAGCAAGAGGATAGCAAGGCCAGCCTGGGCTACCTATGAGACCTGTCTAGAAAAACAAAAAAAAAAATCACATATGTATATGTAAATTTTGTTAAGTTATATTTAAGTTTCTAAAGGACCAGAGAGTAAGTATTAGCCAGCTACTTTACAATATGTAAAGAAGTGGGCATGGCTCTATTCCAACAAAACTGTCTTTATAGTCAGGCACAATGGCACCTACCTGTAGTCCTAGCTACTCTGGGTTTGAGGCTGAAGAGTCATGTGAGCCTAGGAGTTCACAGACAGCTTAGACAGCATAGTGAGACCCCTACCTCAAAAATAAAAATCCCCAATTGTATTTATAAAAATAGTTGATGAGTAAATAATTTGTCAGCCGCTGTTCAAAATCGCAGTCTCTTAAGAATTTTGTGTTTTTGTAAAGTGTTCATTTAACACTGTTTTCTAAATGTAGGCTGGAACCTATTTGCCTCAGTCATACCTGATTCATGAGCACATGGTTATTACCGATCGCATTGAAAACATTGATCACCTGGGTTTCTTTATTTATCGACTGTGTCATGACAAGGAAACTTACAAGCTGCAACGCAGAGAAACCATTAAAGGTAATACTTTTTAATGTTAAAGTACTGGCAGAAAAGTTTATTGTGCCATTTCAATGTTAAACCATTTAGGTGAAGCCTAGTTGTGGCTACCAGTATGCATGCTGTGAATGAGAAATGAATGACATTGTCACTGTATAGCAGTGCCAGTTTCATGGATTAATATTAGTTGTAAATCCACTCTTCCAATAGAGAGGAAGGATCAGGGTGAAAGTCTTTTATTTTTCATGTAACTACCCAGTCTGACTGTGCATCTCTACTGGGTCTCAGCCATACTAAAAGGGGTCTTGCCATCCATTAGGTCTGTTGAGATCAGTTCTTCTCTGTATTCTCAGAGATCTGGGTTCTAAGCAGGTGATTTTCCTTTGGGATTACATTGAGCATAGTCACAGTCAGGTTAGTTAGAAAGGAATTTGGCTGAGGAATTCAGAGCATTGGCCCAACTGATGTTGTAGCTTTTCAAATTGCTTAACTTTTGCTTTCTCACCTGAAAAACAAGAATAACAGTATGTCCCCATTTGCTTTCTACTGTAAAAATGAAAGTACATGTGACAAAATGGTGGAAAGTTAAGAAGTACCTTAATCATACCTCAAATGCACTGTGGTATGATTTCTTGGGAATTGTGTCACCCAGTTAAAGTGCTTTCCTGGCTTTTTATTAGCTCTTTTAATAATACTGTTCTCACACCTCAGGCTGGTGACTTATATGAAACCTGCTGCTTGATTTCTTACATTTAAAAATTATCTTGGTTCATAATTTTTTTAAGTCAACCTGAGATAATGAAATTTGCTTTGTTGTGTGTAGTTCTGAGTTTCCACAAATACACACATACTTGTGCAAACACAGTCACAGTCAGGATGCACATTTCCAGTACCTTCCAAGCTCATAAATTTGTAAGCAATCTGTAAGGTACTGTTTTTGTTGCTGTGATCTGTGAAAATGCCTAGTTTAGAAGAGATATAAAAATTATTTTTTCCAACAGGAACAAATTTAGACCTTAGTAGTTCATGGAATATAGAGTGAAATACTTCTATATATATCTAGAAAAATACCTATAAAGATTAATGTGAATATTTATTACTAAAGAACCAGAAATTTAAAAACTTTTCTCTCCCAAACAGGTATTCAGAAACGTGAAGCCAGCAATTGTGTCACAATTCGGCATTTTGAAAACAAATTTGCCGTGGAAACTTCAATTTGTTCTTGAACAGTCAAGAAGAACATGGAGAAAAATTTAATACCACAGCATAACCCCACCCTTTGTATTTTGTGCAGTGATTATTTTTTAAAATCTTTCATGTAAGTAGCAAACAGGGCTTCACTATCTTTTCATCTTGTTAATTCAATTAAAACCATTACCTTTAAAAAAATCTTTTCTCCTTTCTAAGTGTGGTGTCTTTTATATTCAAATTAATAAATGTACGAAGTTATAGACTATAGTACATTTCACCTTAGAGCTTAGGTATTAGGAAGAATTAAAATTTCTTTAAATCACTTATCTAGATTTTTATGTTTTAATTATGCATTTTCAAGAAGAGGGGTTATCTGAAGAATATATGCATATGTTAAAATGGACCACAGTGACTTATTTGTAGTTGTTAGCTGCCCTGCTACCTAGGCATTTGAACTCACATTTTCATTTTCCTTTAATTAAAATGTGCAGTATTTTCAGTGTTGCATTTAACTATTTAGAGTATGATTTCCACCTGGATGTTTTAATACCCTAGTTATTTGCTGCAATCATATTTTAGAAAATGTTTGGAATTTAAGAAATAACTTGTATTACTAATTTGTATCACCCGTATCTGTGCAATAGAATATAAATATCACAAAGTTGTTTGACTAGACTGTGTGTTGTTTTTCCCATATAATAAAACCAAAGAATGGTTCATACCTTAAGACATCCACGTGAAGAAGAAAACTATTTTTTAAAAAAATCCTTGTCTATATACAATGGGTAAATCATAAATTTAAAAAAAATAAAAATAAGCCATTAATAACCAAACCAGATTCTTTGTGGATACTATTAAAGTAACATTTAAGACTCAACCTTAAATGATGCTATTTAATATAAAATGCTTTTTTTTGTTCAATGGAAAGGCTACCATTAAAGCATAAAATACTGTGCTGTTCTGAGAATGTCTTTCTCACAAATGGAGCATTTTCAATTTAGGTAGGGTTTTGTGTGTGTGTGTGTGTGTTTGTTTTGTTTTGCAGTAGTAGAGTTTGAACTCAGAGTCTACACCTGGAACCATTCCACCAGTCCTTTTTTGTGATGGGTTCTTTTGTGATAGAGAATCACAAATTATTTCCCTGGGCTGGCTTTGAATGCAGTCCTCCTTATCTCTGCCTCCTGAATAGCTAGAATTACAAGAGAGAGACACTGGTGCCTGGCTTAGATAGTTATTTTTAAAGACCATGTTGTCCAGTCTGGCCTCAAGTGATCCTCTCACTTTAGCCACCTGAGTAACTGAGACTACAGGTGTGCACCTTGGTGCCTGTCAGTCTTTTTTTTTTTTTTTTCCTTCCCCTAAGGTTGCCTCCTATCAGAAATAATCTACCACCATTTAAAATACCTGGGAATGTTTTTTTCCTCTTTTTTGGGGAATGAGAAGTAGTACTGGGATTTAATTCAGGGCTTTGCACTTGTAAGACAGGTGCTCTACCACTTGAGCCATGCTCCCAGCACCTAGAGTGATTTTGCTGCACATTTCTAAGACAAAAATTTCAATTCTGACTTAGGAGGTAAGAATTTTTAAAGCTGCAAAACTCCATAAAGGATTTGGTTTAGAAACCAGTTCTAGGCCAAAAGGATATTACTTAACTCCTGGCTCTTGGTTTCATTTCAGTAACATTGTCAGAGCTTTAGGGAAACTGGGTGGATATTCAGGGATCAAGAATTTATTTTAGAAGAGATTTTGTTAGCCAGGCTTCTATGGCTCACGCCTGTAATCCTAGCTACTCAGAAGGCAAAGATCAGGAGGATCTTGGTTTGAAGTCACCCCAGGCAAATAGTTCGTGAGACCCTATCAATAAAAACCATCACAAAGAAAGGCTAGTAGAGTGGCTCAAGGTATAGGCCTTGAGTTCAAAGCTCAGTGCCACAAAAAAAAAAAAAGAACAGATTGTTTTGAAAAAATGAGAATTGCCTTTCCCTTCCAGGCTGTAAAATTTCATGATTTTTCAGGAGCCTATGAACATTTAGGAGCACATTACTCACTTAGCAAATACTGAGTATCCTTTATATGCCCAACAAATAGTATTAAATATTGAAGATACATCATCTGCAAAGAAGAAAGACAACTGCTGCCTTCATGGAGATTTACAGTCCAGTAAAAGAGGTGAATAGTCATCCAATTATAATACATTGTGAGCAGTACTGTGAAAGGAAGAACAGGTCCAAGTGCTTTAGAAATATTTAGGAGGGCCAGTGAGATTTTTAGAATGCACAGTGTGTGGGACTGGGTCATGGAGGGTGATGAGTGCCATCTTTTCTTTGAGATGCTGGGGAATCTCAAACCTGGCCACATGTGGTGTACAGCACATCACTGACCTATATTCTCATCCTCTTTATATGCCATCTTGAAGGTGTCATTCAGTACTCTATGGCCACTAATGAAAGATTATTGTGTTTTGGAAGAAATTTTTCAGTTTCTGTTTTCTCACTGATTATAATGTGGTATTAGAATAGCAGACTTAGTAACAATCCCAGCTTTGCATTGGCTTCACATAGTAGGAGTTTGCCTGCTTTTATGAAAAGTTCAACGTAGCAGACAGGCCCCAAGCTTTCAGGGACCCACACTTACAACTTTAACATAGTATCTCATAGAATTTTGTAAGATTTTGCATAATCATATTAATAAAGCACTTGTTACTTCAGAAAATTTACAGTCATCAATTTGACCAGATTGGTGTAACATAGCACCTGTGACTTTATTTCCATTATTATAGTTAATTTCCCTTACAGAAAGTGGGTTGAATAGAGGTGCCCCTCTTGCCCAACCTTGGTCTTTCAAATGTCTCCTCCTGCAACTTTGGAACTCCCAACTAAGATTCTAGGCTTTGATTTTATGTGCCATCCTGGAGGCTTCAGTCTTGATGTAGCATGAAAAAGGCAGATAGTGAAGGATGTGAGTGAGAAAATTGAAAGGCAATCAGATACACAGAGAGGACTGTCTAGTTTGCTAGTGGGTTCCAAGGAGAGTCAGCTGTCCTTCTAGATGAAGTGGTTTATAAACTTGGTTCTCAACAAGTATCTGTAGGCAGTAGGTTGGAACTTCCAAGATCTGGTACCTGTAGGTTCCATGTCTGTGAGGGTCAGCTTCATAGATGGACAGCCATCTTTTCTTTGTGATCTCACATGGGGCCTTTTTTTTAAGGGCACTAATCCCATTTATAAAGGGTCTACCCACAGGCCTTATCTAATGCCATCATCATCTTAAAGGTTAGGATTTCAACATGAGTTTATGAGGGAGCACAAACATTCAGGTGATAAGGCACCCCATTGTGTGTGTGTACTAATCTAAGACAACTCTAGTTCTGCTCCTTTGTGGCCTGTTCTATTGGCACTGGTTGAGTGGAGAGCACAGAACTCGGAAAACAAGGTTATATAAATTTTGGCAAATTGTTAGGACTTTGTGATCCTCATCTGTGACACAGGAATGAGAATCTGTGGCTCAAAGGTAGCTGATAATGAGTGTGAAAGTGTTTTGTACAGTTGGCAATTAATGCTTCTTATGAACCTTATCTCTACTGTTAACAAGTTAAACACATCTTGTTTTTAATGCATAGATTTTTCATTTTAATATTTTTTACACTCAGTAAATGGGTTGAGGAGAAAAGTACACAATGTTCTAAGTAGTGTTTATCTCAAATACCAGAAGTAGGAGTGTAGAGTTTAAAGAAACCCAAAGACAGTTTAATAATGCAAATGAAAGCAAACGGATGATTGGAGGGAAAAATCCAGAGTCCACTTTTGAATGTGGTTATGCGTTAATGCTGGCTGAATCTAGAAGATTCTGTTAAGTGTACATTTAATAGTTGACTAGGCATTCCCTCTTCATGGAGCAGGGTTTTTTGCCCATAATTATAATTTTTTAAATTGGATACTTACTCTTGTATGTTTAACTCTTTGAGACATTGCTTCCTAAATAAGGACTTCATTGTATTTATTTAGGAAAAAAGGCAACCTTCATCCTTAGAGAGCTATCACTTTGTAGAATGTCTTGTCCAAAGTCATTGCTAGCTTTTTACTGGGTCATTGTGGTTTTATGCTTCTTTGAAGAAGCATGGGTTAGTCTTAAGTCTTTTATGTTATTTTAGTCTTTTATGTTATTGAGAAATTTATTGAGAGCAATTTAAGACTTTATGAACTATTTATTGAAATTTTTTGACAGCATCTCACTAGTTGGCCTAGGCTAGCCTCAAACTCACAATTCTGCCTCAGTTTCCTGAGTGCTAGGATTACAGATATGCTCTACCATGCCCAGCTTATTTACTGAATTTTCCTGATACCATTCATATATCCATTGGTAAGATAATGGATCCCACACTCTAGTCCTTTGGGCCTTCTATTGCAAATTAAGAGCCAAAGAGGTGGGCGAGGGCTCTTTAGATCTTAGAATCCAATTTTCAATGGCATAAAACAAGGCAATCCCTTGTTTATTATTTATAAATAATTTGATGGGATTCCTATATTTGCTTTTTAAAGCTTTTGTATTTACAATTTTATTGTAAAAGGAATCAAATACAGAAATGTTAAAGGTAAAAAGTGAATGTTGCCTTCTTTCTACAATCTTCCCTCTCCACTCCCATTCCCCAAAGGAGAGTGTTGTCAGCAATTTGATGTGTAATATAAATTTTAGATGATTTTGTTCTTGACCTACTAAGATGAAAAGAACTTCCTCTGGTAGATGATGTGGTTTTATCATAAAACTGGGAGCATGGTTAAGAACAGCAAGGCAGAAATCCCACAGTCTGGATAGTCACTGTCTCCCAACAACTTCTCATTTTTGCAATCACAGCTTATCCCACTTCACTACACCTCAGCCCTTATGCCCCTGTAGTCCACTGTTCACACTATAACCACTGTGATCTTGATGTTTTCATTATCAACCCCCTTGCTTAAAACATTGTCTTGGTGTCCCCTGGTTCTTAGGTAAAAAATGCACAGCCCAGTCCCAGCCCATACTCCAGACACATCTTTACTCTTAGCATCTCACCACACTGGCTATTCTCCCTCCCTTGAAAATTATTCCCACCTGTTCCCCTCCATGCTTCTTAGTTAGCTACCACTCAAACTTCTGAATTTTCTCATGTGTTTCTTCCTCAATGGAAACCTTTCTTAAAGATTAGTAAAGGTTTTTCTGTTTCTGTCTTGTAGCCTTTTGTGGCATTGAACAATTAGTTTTATGTTTTGTCATTGCTACTTATTTAATTAGTATATTTCCCACCTAGACTCTAGTATCTTTTCTTTTTTGATGGTGCTGGGGGTTGAACCCATAAGACTACTTACTGTACTACACTCTCAGCCTCTAGAACCTAGTACCTTCTTTTTTGAGTGAGCGAGGGGACTGGAATTTGAACTCAGGATTCACTCTTGCTAGGCAGGTGCTCTACCTCTGGAGCCACTCCACTAGCTCTCTTTGTGTTGAGTATTTTTGAGATAGGATCTCACAAACTATTTGCCTGGGCTGGCCTCAAACCTCGATCATCCTTATCTCATTCTCCCCAGTAGCTAGGACTACAGGCATGAGCCACCATCTCCCAGCTAGAATCTAGTACTTAATAGGGTGTCTGGCACAGACACTATCCTCTACTATCCTTGTCTTCTCCAGTATTACCCTTATTTTGGATGATACACCATTTCACAAAAAGTTGTCTTTCAAAATCTAGGCTGACCTCAAATCTATTTAACCCAGATCTGAGTTGCCTTAAATACAAATCTGATCACATCTTCTGTAAAATTGTATGGTGTTTTACTGCATATAGGCAAACACTCCTAGCCCTTACTGCGGTCCTCTCACTTGTTTGCTTCCTAACTTCTTTATTTTGGCCTTCATATGAGCTGATAGCCCTGCCTGAGACCATTTTCTCTGTTTCCATCCATCCCTATCCTCCACAAACAAAATACTTAATTTCTCAGCCTTTGGATCTCAGGGTAAACTCCTTAGAAAGGCCACCATAGCTCTTTTACAGCTTCCATGTTACTTTATCTCCAAGCAACCCTCCACTAGACCATAAGCTAAGCTTACCAGTGTCCTCAGTCCTTGGCACATAAGGCTGAACATTGAATGAAGGGATAAACTGAGCTCTTGGTCAATTATAACTAGAAAAGAGTGTATACTATCAACTTCATTGAAACCAGAGTATTCTTTGCCAGATGATCTTCAGCATTCAAAATGGGTAATTCAATTAATGTTTGTTAAATGAATGAACAAACTACATTTTGTGGGTCGATTCATTCAGCAAGTAAGGAGTTTTTAGTTGGAGGTTACCTCAGCCTGGCAAGCTTGTGTTTTAAACACAATGCCCTGTTGGGACCGCATTAGGATTTTTATGACAAGTAGATAACATATATCTGCAAATGTTTCAAACCAAGATTGTGTCTTCTTCCATGCTTCACAGTTGGTATTTTGAGTCAGATCCTCTTCCATATTTAGAAAGGTACATTCTTTTAAGGGCTGTGACTATCAAAAGGCATTGGTACCAAATTTTAAAATGTAGGAGGGATTTTTTTTTTCTTATCACCAGACTGGAAGGTGCCATTTGTATTTAGTAGATGGAGCCAGGATGTTAAATGTCTTAAAGTAGAGTCCTGTACAACATACTTTTGCCCTGCCTAATTTGCCAACTGTGCCCCTGAGGGAAGCATGAAAGAGACGGAAGCCTTCAGAATGGAGCATTCAGAATGCCAGGGATAAGGGTATCCATTTAGCGCCCCACTCAGTAGAGGCAGAAATGGTTTTCCATTTGGGTATGAATACGGCAAATTTTTAGAACATTTTTAACACCTGTAATTAGCCAAGTACTAGTTTAGTAGCTAAAACTCAGATCTAGTGGGGGGTTTTTGTTTGTTTTTCTTGGCAGTGCTACAAATTAAACACAGGGTCTTGGTGCTTGCTAGGCTAGCATTCCACCACTTGAGCCATGCCTCTAATGCTTGTGACTTATTTTTCAGATGGGTTCTTGCACTTTTTGCCCAGACAGGCCATGGACCACAATCCTTCTACCTACACCTCCTGCCTACCTAGTATTACAGGCATGTACCACCATGCCTAGCTGTTACTGCAGTCATGAACCACCATGCCTAGCTGTTACTGCAGTCATGAACCACTATGCCTAGCTGTTACTGCAGTCATGAACCACCATGCCTAGCTGTTACTGCAGTCATGAACCACCATGCCTAGCTTGTTTTTGAGGTAGGGTCTTGCTAGCTTCTTTGCCTGGGCTGGCCTCAAATTGCAATCCTCTCCCATCTCTGCCGCCCATGTGTATCTGGGTCACAGATCGAGTTTTAATCAACTCCGGAGAACATTACACTTTAACCCCTAATTATCTGATACTCAATTCCCATCACAAACCCTGCTGAGAGGTCCAGGAAGGTGAGCCAGCCTGTGAAATCTGAGCCTTCTGTTCTAGATGCTTTCTCTGCAGCTAGCTATACTCTAGAAACCACTCTACCTTGGACACTTTCCTTTAACTCCCTGAGGAGAGGCCTTCATAGAATCATGACTTAATGCTGTTTCATCTTTTGTTGAAGACTGATAATGGTAAAAATGATCCCCAGATTTTCCTTTGACTTGCAAAAGTACTAGTGAGACCTTTGTGTAATAGCTAGTGTTTCTTACCTCTTCTTAAATTTAGTGTTAAGAATTTTTTTCTCTTCTGGTACATGCTGATATTAGGTGGCGCTATCTAATTTAATGGATTCCCTTTTTCTTTAACTGCTGGGAAACTCCAAGCTGAACTTTGTGTTGAAGTAGATTAATTATTCTTAGCCTGGGTTGTTCTGTATGGAACCTTTTCAGTGAGGCTTGAGGTAACCCCTTGGATTGGCTTATATTTTGTTGTGTAATGTAGGTATCACATGCAAGAAAAGTACAGACAGCTTAAGTGTTCAATGAGTTTTCAGCATCTTATACATCCATATTAACAATCACTAGCACATTTTCATCATGCTAGAAAGTTCCCTCATCCCCCTTTCTACCCAATACTCTCTCTGCTGCAACTACTTTCCATGACCATAGATTAATCTATTATCTAACCATTAGATTAAATCGAATTTTATGTAAATGGAGTCACATAATATAAATATGTACTCTTTTGGCATTTTCCCCATTCATTGTAGTGTTTTTGATATTCTTATATGTTGCCTGAATCAAGAGTGATATCAATTGCTGAGTAATACTCCATTTTTTGCATATACCACAATTTATCATTTTTGCTATCTGGGTATTTTACTTGTTTCCATTTGGGGGCTAGTATGAATAAAGTTGCTATGAACACTCACAGACAAGTCTGGGGAACAGTTCATTTAAAAAAATCGCTATAATCATTTCACTGTGAGACCATCTTTATTGTAAACCTCTTACCTTTTGGGGGGAGTTGGTAAAGTATAAATAATACATGAAATAATATAGCAGCTCATGTATTATTTTACTCTACCACTTGAGCCACTCCTCCAGCCTCTCACTGTCTTTTGAACATAGCAAAAGAAATCCTACCTCAGAGTCTTTGTACTTGCTGTTTGTGGGTCAGGAATTCCACACTTTCCTCCCTCCTCCCCCACGTATCTCAGGGTTCCCTTCTGTCCTTCATTTAAGTCCCTGCTCACATGTCATTTTGGTTTTCCATTATTTTAGAATTAAAGGCCTAACCAAATATGTAACATATTCCTTTAAGAAAACCTATGAAATTTGAATACCTTCTCATTTAAATTCCCCCTAAAATAAGGTTGCTTTCTTTCCAAATCTACATTTTGTTTGTCCAGTAGGCATGATCAGACTTAACATTTTTCAAAGCCAAGCCTGAGTTCCCTCCCTACACCTAACTTTCTTGTGGTTTCCTCATCTCAACTTGTTTTCCATTACTCAGGCTAAAAAATGTGGACTTCTTGATTTGTCTCTTTTTTTATAAACCCCACATCTAATCCGTCTACAAATCTGGTATACTCTACCTTCAAAAGATAGACTATCCAGAATTCAGTCATTTCTCACTCTACTGTTAAGACAGCAGCCTTCTTGATTCCATGCTTGGCCCTTAGAGCCTATTCTAAACAGAAGAGTTAGAGTGAGCCTTTCTAAATCTAAACATCATCATGTCACTCCTGTGATCAAATTTGAACATTTCATTTAGAATAAAGGCCAAAGTTCTTACAAAATTCTGAAGTGACCATAAATATTCTGACCTCCCATAATCTCTCCTGTCACCATTTCCTACCACTATCCTCCTCCTCCTTCTTCCTCCTCTCTCAGGCCTCTGCAGGCACATGACCATGGCTGCCTCACTGTCTTTTTTTTTTTTTTTTCTGTTATTGGGGTTTGAACTCAGAGTCTCACACTTGCTAGGCAGGTGCTCTACCACTTGAGCCACTCCTCCAGCCTTTTGAACATAGCAAAAGAAATCCCACCTCAGAGCCTTTGTACTTGCTATTTGTGGGTCAGGAATTCCACACTTTCCTCCCTCCTCCTCCATGTATCCCAGGGTTCCCTTCCGTACTTCATTTAAGTCTCTGCTCACATGTCATTTCATTAGATAAGTTTTTCCTGGTCACTTTTTTTCCCCCGGAAGTACTGGGGTTTGAACTCTGGGCCTTGTGCTTGCTAGACAGGGGATTTACCACTTCTGGTCACCTTCTCTAAAATGAATCCTACCTCTACCCCAACACTGACAACTCTGTTTGTATTGTATTCTTCCTTAGCCCAATCCAGAGCAAGCCAGGAAGAGTACTTCAAGAACAGGCAAAATAATGACTAGGACTTGGCTTAAGATTTCTTAAACAACTAAGAATAAAAATGCAAAGAATACACAAAGCAAGGAGTAACTAGAGATGGTTTTCTCTAGTCCTCCCTCCTTTGTTTTTTTGTGGAGGCTCCTGGGATTTGGCAGTCTCCACAGCCCGTATGGAGTGAGATGTCCACTGGGGCAGGGGAATCTAGAGCCAGGGGCTCTGTCTCCTCACCCCTCCTTCACCCATAACAACCAGAAACAGTGTATACTACCTTATCCTGCTGCACAGTGAGCCTGATAAGCTTATGACCAGGAGTCCTTGTGGCTGTGACTGTGCTCCTTATCTGTGCCTGTGGTCTAAGACTTCTCCATCTGCCCCCTTAGGGGCCTTCTAGGCCATCATCTACCACACACAGGCCTTATTTTTCTCCATGGTATTAATCACCACCTGAACTGTTACACACTTTTGTATTTGTTTATTGTCTGTCTCTTCAAGTAAAATATAAATTTCCAAAGAATGAAGACTTACTCTTTTTTCATGCTGTGTCCCCAACTCTGAAGACATGTTACAGTCTTTTTTTTTAGTGGTACTGGGGTTTGAACTCAGGGCCTCATGCTTGCTGTGTAAGTGCTCTGCTTCTTGAGCCACTCCAGCTGTGAGAAAAGCACCTGGCACATTGATAAGTATTCAGCAAACAGTTACAGAGCAAATTTTGCTCGTAGTCTTTAACATGGTTGTTTATAGTCATCTCTTTAAAAAATGGTTCCATTGTGTAGACTGCAGTGGCTGCTGATACCACACAAAACTAAACTGTTTTTCTTTTTCTTCTTTTAGTTTTAGGATTTTAATTGCAAGTTACATCTACCTAACACTTGGTACTAGTTATGTTGCCCTGTTTAGAAAGTAAGCTGAGCATTCTATCATCAGTAGACAGACTAGAAGAAAACCTGTTACATTATTTTAATAGCTGGGTTCCTTAAATGTGATAATGCTGGATCACCTTGGAGGAAAAAAGTGGCAGAGAATATATTGAACTTCACACTGATTCACAGGTAAAGTCCTCTATGGCACTGGGATTCGAACTAAGGGCCTCACACTTGCTAGGCAGGCACTCTTACCACTTGAGCCACTCCACCAGTCCTTTTTTTGTGATGAGTATTTTTGAGATAGGGTCTCTCGATCTGGCTTTGAACCCTGATCCTCCTGATCTCTGCCTCCTGAGTAACTAGAATTACAGGTGTAAGCCACTGGCACCCAGCTCTGTTTTTGTTTTTGTTTTTGAGTTAACTTTATCATCTATGAGGTGACTCAGAAAATCCAGTTTCCTGGTAACCAATAAGTGACGTGTAGTGAGCACTCGTATGTGTATGTGTGTGTTTGTGTATGTGTGTATTACACTACTAAATTCTTCCCTAAAGGAAGCTGCAAGGCCTAGCTGCCTAGGGTATTGATTGAAAAGAGAACAATAAGCTTGGTTATCTTTTTCTGTAAGCCTATTGTTTCCAGTCGAAGAAAAGTTGTTCACTGATAAAACTTTTATAGATTATATCTCTTTTTATAACAGGGAAACTGCTAGATTTTGATAGCATATTCAATATTGACATAATATCACATTGAATATTATGTCATGCATAGGACTTGAGCCTGGGAGGATTGTGATTTTATTCTTTTTTTTTTTTTTTGAGACAGGTTCTTCCTATGTAGCCCAGACTAGCCTGAAACTTGCTAGTAGCCTAAGCTGGTCTTGAATTCATAATCCTTCTGCTTCAGCTTTCTGAGTACTAAGATTATAGGTGTGTTTACAAGTGTGTACCACCATGTCTGGCCTAGATATTTTAACTTTTTTTTCTCTCTTTGTGGTGCTGGAGATTGAACTGAGGCCCTTCTGAATACAAAGCATATACTCTACCACTGAGCTACATCCCCAGCTGAATCTTGTATGTCTGGCTCATTCTCCCCAAATATTTAAAGAGCATGATCCAAAAGATGGTTGTTATGGCTGTTGCAAGCACAAGGGCATTCTGCCTACCAAATTCTGGTTAGCAGTAATAAACAGAGAAAACAGTAATCAGCTTTTTAAGTAGCCAAGTATACATAAAGACTGAGTGTGTAAAGTCAAAAATGTATGTGGATCCTGAAGCTAAATTTGGCCAAGGATGGAGTGGGCTAGCTCTGGTTAGTCACAAACCCACGAACACAAAATACTGCAGACAAGGAGAATTTAAACCACAATGCAGAGGCCACGACAGAGGTCAGACTGACAACAGCCACCAACTTCATTGGAAGACACAAGGGAATAGGCAGAAACTTCCTCTGCTCGGTGTTGATGACTTTGTCAATACAGCTCACTTAAAACAAGGAGCTTAAAACAAGTTGTGACCTGTTGACCTGTTATCTCTTGAAGAGTCAATCCTTTAGGCAGAAAAGGGAAGGTACTTTCTCCTGTGAGTATTACCTTACCCAGAAGCCTGAGCTTCCTGAAAAGACTTGAAATCTCTGGCAATGACTTTAAAATTCAACTTTTTTTTTCTTTTCTTTTTTGGTAATCCTGGAATTTGAACCCAGGGCTCCACTCTTGCTAGGCAGGTATTCTACTGCTGGAGCGACACCTCTCGCACTTTTTTATGTGGTTTTTTTTTGAGATAGGGTCTCAAAAACTTTTCAGGCAGGCCATGAACTGTGATCCTTAATGGCCTCCTGAGTGACACATAATTTTTAATATTACCGAACTACCCAGCCATTCCTAGATGTACAAGTGATGTGGTCAGTGTATCATCAAAGCATAGGACAAGGGAGAGGGCACAGCAGGAAAGGATCACAAACAGAAGGGGCTCTTTTGTCTATTGACCACTTCCTTTTTAAAAATATTTCCCAAGATACAGCAGACAGATGTTAAATCTCCTTATGATTTCCTTTTTGTTTTTTAAAGATTACATGCATTTTTTACTTTCGTTTTTCATTTATTTGATTTTTATTTTTTGGGTCTTACTGTGTAGCCCATATTGGTCTTGAACTTGTGATCTTCCTGCCTCAGCCTCTCTTGTGGTGGGATTACAGATGTGCACCACATTTTTGACTTTTTATTGGGAAAATTTTCAAACATAGATACAAAAGTAAAAATAATAATTCAATAAATTCTCATGAATTTATCACTCAGCTTTGCCAATTAATATGCTGCCTTTCTAATTTTAGGTATATCTCTTTATTTTTATTTCTGCTGGAATATTCTAAAGCAATTCCAAACATCATCACTTCACCCATAAATACACATCTCTTTTAAACAAAATCACAATATTATTTCTTTTCTCAAGAAAATTAACAATATCTTATCTAATTCACACCTAAGTCTGCATCCAGATTTCCTCATTTGGATTAAAAATGACTTTTTATACTTGATTTGTTTGAACTGGGATTCAGGCAAGATCCACAGTTTGCATTTGGCTGTTGTATCTCTTAAGTCTGCGTGTTTCAGTGTATGGGTTCTCCTTCTCCACCTTCCATCCATTTATTTGTTTGCTTTTTTTTTTTTTTGTGGCACTTGGGATCGACTCAGGGTCACACACATACTAAACATGCACTCTACCAGTCAGTTATCCCCCAGACCCCTTCCACTTATTCACTGATGGAAACATTGGGTATGTGTCCTGTCGAATTTCCCAACATTCTGGATTTTCCTGACTGAATCTCCATAGTGTCATTAAAAAGTTCTCATATCTCCCATGAATTTTATAAACAGATAGTTAGAACTGGTGGAGGGATTCAACTTATTTATTTTGTTATGCAGCTGTCTTCCTTCTACATCACAACAATAAGTATGTTCACAACGAAAACCTCTGTACTATTAATACATGCTAAAAAAAGATTAAATTTCAAGAGAAGGCATTTTTTATTAAAAAAAAGTAATGTTTAGCATAGGATGTAGGTAAGCTTATACAATTTTACTTAAAATTCTTAGTTATGAATGTAATATGTTCATTGTAGAAATATTAGTACAGATAGCAACAAAGAAGAAAATAAAAAGCAAGTGTATAAACACAATATAAAGATGACTTCTATTTATTTACATTTGCTATATGATTTGCCAGGGTTTTTTTCTACATGGTTGATCAATCTTGAAACTTCCTTATTTCTCGGCCTTAGAATTATGTTGTCCTCTTAAAGATTATCTGATAAGCCCTTTGGTGAACAAATATCTTGGGGTGCCTATTACTTTTTATTATTCTGGAAAGAAGGAAGAGAGGGAGAAAATATAGTTTGTGTACCTTCTATGTAACAGTTGCTTTTGCATTATCTTTTGCTTATCTTTGCAATGACTTTACCAGAGAGGTATATATTCTCACTTAGTTAAAAAAAAAAAAAAGAAGGCGGCGGGGTTGGGGGTGCTGATGGAATAGCTCAAGTGGTAAGAGTGCCTGCCTTGCAAGCATGAGGCCCTGAATTCAAACCCCAGTGCTGCAAAAAAAGAAAAAAAAAATTACAATTTGCTGGCAGAGTGGCTCAAGTTGTAGAATGCCCAAGTTCAAATCCCAGTACCACCAAAAAAAAAATAGTCTATCTTTAAAAAAAAAAAAGGTGATTGAGACTCAGACTTCTTGGAGTCTTGAACTCTGAGTCCAAAGCCCTCACATTCATTTCCTCCCTGGATATTGTAGTGCTGACATAAAGCCAGACCATTCTATTTAGTCAGTTAAGAACATGCTTGATGGGTATGAAAAAAACTTAGTTCTTAAAACGCTTGAGTGATTTTATTTGATATTTAGTCAGGCAAATTAATTTAGGCATATGAAAACAAAGCATAGAAAGTTTTCCATTTTCCTAGATTAAAATGAAAAGTTTTGCATGTTTTCTATGTTCTGCTTTTTACTGTTGATTGTTTCTTGTGGTACTGACTGTTGGCAAGTTTTTAATTTTAAGTAAGTAAAAGAATGGAAAAGAGGATACAAATATGTGATGGAGGACTTTGAGTTGAGTTGTCTATGAATCTTATGTCATACTAATTATTTTTATTGTTATTATTGGCAGTTCTGAGGTTTGAACTCAGTGCCTCATGCTTGCTAGGCAGGTGCTCTACCTCTTGAGCCACTCCACCAGCCAGTAACAATTCTTCTTATATGAGTTAATTAAAAGGAGCACAGGATACCACATTTGGAAAATGTCTTAAAGATCACTTGCTAGAAACTTTCTGTAGATAATGAAGAGTTCAAAGCCCCAATTGGGTTGAGTGACTTGTAGTCACCCAACTAGCTTGTTATCAACATCTCTGTCTTTCAGTTATATGCTGTCATTGTGTGATCTTGACCTGTTTTGAGCATTTTCCCTCAATAAACAGAAGGAAATGCTTAAATAATCTTTTCATTGCACTTAGGGTGGGTACTGAATTTACTGGATTCAGAAGCATGTCCCACTTATTGTAAAACACATGCCAAAAATGGTTTCCTACTATTGTGAAAACTGAGGGACATGATCAAAGAGGGATGTTAGACAGGGAAAGAAAACACATTGTATTTTTTTTAATTAATATATATTTGTTGTACAGGGGGGATTCATTATGATAATTCTAAATAGACTTACACTGTACATTGGTTAGATCGCCCCTACCATCTCCACCCCCCATCCCCAACCCACCACACTTAAAGTAATTATAAGAGGTTTCATATATGTATATGAAACCCATCAACCATATTCCCTCACCTTCATCCCCTCCATTCACCATCCCCCCTCCCACAGCATCCCCTTCACACACTGTCCCCTATTTTACAGTCCTGTCTTTCATTATTAACTCCAAAGTCAATGTTTGAAGGGGTTTTTCAATATATCCCCACTGTGAGTATACTTTACTTTGGCCAGTTCAATGCCTTCCATTACTATCCCTTACCCCTTTACTTCTCCCCCTGCATTATTCAGCAGCAGAAAACACATTTTAATAAAGCTATGGCTATGTTTTTTCTTGAGTTTCTTCATTTTAATGTAATTGTCCACATGGATACATTTAAATAAATATGGCTTTCAAGAACCATTCAACCTTTTAGTTCCAAAAGAAAGGTAGAAGCACAATAAGCAGTTACTGATTATACTCATTTTTTACAGAAATACTTGACTATAAAAAGTACAAATGTGAACTACTCATTAGGGAAAATCAAAGCAAAATCTTTCATCGTGCTCTACTTTACAATGCAAGCATAAAGGTTAGAAACAAATGGCAGGAAACAGCTAATTGTTCATTCAGCAAGAAACTCTGGAGACAATGGTTTGCAGCAGCTAGATGAGGTGATTCGTGTTCAGTTTCCTAACACTTCATATAAACATCGCCTCTCTGTTTCCTTCGTGGATAAATTTAACCTTAACATCAGTCTCAGTGTCTCCACTGCTGTCCTGTTTGTAGGGCAATAATCAGTCCACAGGATTTTGACACTTTGTGGCTTACAGGATATCTTTCAGCACACAGACAGCATTAGTTACCCATTTTCTAATGTTATTTCTGGACTATGGACAGGGACTGATGGTGCCATGTGGCACAAAGCTATTTATTCTGGCTTCTGAGAAATTGAAATGCAGGGAACTACTTAATTCTATGGTATTTGACAGAAGGGAACGATTTACTAGACAAGGCTGAAGACAAGCATGTCATTGTGAGCTGAGAATAAATTGATATAAATGTAGCTTTATTATATGCAATAACATAGTAAAGAATACTATTGGATACCTATTATTCAAGCAAAAAGGTATTTTAAGTATATATGTATGTATATGTTTATATACTAATATATTTATATGTTTATAAATATATATATAAATGAGAAGAAAAAGGAACTCAGTTGTACCCCTCAACTAACTTCAACAATTAGCCTCATAACCAACCTAATTTTATCCATGTCCCCATCCACTCCCCTACCCTGACTGTATTAAATTATTTTATTCATAAATATTTTGGTATTTATCTCTAAAAACCAGAACTTCTTTCTCTTTTTTTGGCAGCACTGGGGTTTAGACTCAGGGCTTCATGCTTGCTAGGAAGGTGCTCTTACTGCTTGAGCCACTCCACCAACACTTTTTTGTGATGAGATTTTTTTGAGATAGGGTTTCTTGAACTCTTTGCCTGGGCTGACTTTGAACCATGATCTGCCTGATCTCTGCCTTCTGAGTAGCTAGGATTACAGGCGCCCAGCTAAAAGCCAGAATTAAAAAAAAAAAAGCACATAAAAAATACACAATAATTTAATGTCATTAAACACACAGTTGCTTTTGAAATTTCCTGAACAGTCTTACAAGTGTTTTTGTTTTCTTTTTAAGTTTGCATATTTGAATGAGTATCCACATAAGAGCCATACATTGCATTTAACTGACAATGTTTACATTAAAATTTAAATTTTTGAATTGTAAAATACATACAATTTAAAATTTCCATCCAAAGCATTTTAAATGCACAGTTCAAAAATGTTAAGTACATTCACATTATTGTGCAACCAATCTCCTTATTCTTTTCATTGTTCAAAAGTGAAATTCCATATCCATTCTTTCTATTCTTCCCTTCCTCAAGCCTCTGGAAACTACCATCCTATATCCCATCTCTATGAATTTGACTCCTCTAAGAATCTCGTAAAAGTGCAGTCATACAATATTTGTCATTTTTTCTGACTGGCTGATTGCACTTAGCATGTGCTCAAGGTTTATCCATGTGTCAGAATTTCCTTTTTAAGCTGGTTGCCAATGGCTCATGCCTGTAATTCCTAGCTACTCAGGAGGCAAAGATCAGGAGGATCATGGTTTGAAGCCAGCCCAGGCACAATAGTTTATGAGACCCTGATCTGGAAAATACCCAACACAAAAAAGGACTGTCAGAGTGGCTCAAATGTTAGAGCACCTGCCTCACAAGTAAGAAGACCTGAGTTCAAACTCCAGTACCGCTAGGAAAAAAAAAAGAATTTCCTTTTAAGGGGAATAATATTCCATTGTATGTATATACCACAATTTGTTTACCCATTCATCTATCAATGGATATTTGTGAGGATTAATATAATGTTAATTAGTCTTCTAATCTACGAGCAGGTATGATTTATAATTTATTCAGGTCAGTGAATCAGAATAACCTGGAAGGTTTGTTAAAACACAGATTACTGGGCTGGTGGAATGGCTCAAGTGGTAGAGCACCTGCCTGTCAAGCATGAGGCCCTGAGTTCAAACCCCAGTACTGCCAAAAAAAAAAAAAATCACAGACTATTCCCAGAGTTTCTGATTCAGCATGTTTTTTGTGGGGCTGAGAATTTTCATTTCTAACAATTCCATGGTGCTTCTGCTCTAATTCCAGTACTCAGAAGACTAAGCATGCGGATTGAGGTTACAGAGCAAGACCTTTTTGAAGGAGAAGGAGGAAGAGGAGGAGAGGGGAAGGGAGAAGGAGGAGAAAGGAATAGGGAGGGGAATACAGAAGGAAGAGGAAGGAGAGGGGGAGGAGGAGAAGGAGAAGATGAAGAAGCATTGCTATGTAGAACTGAAGATTTAGGAAAATCTGATTAGTTAACCCAAATTAAAAGTCAGTAGATATTGTTTCCATCCTTTTGTTGTTGTTTTGTTTTTTTGAGGCAGAGTCTCACTGTATAGACAAGGTTGGCCTCACACTCTCAATTCTCCTGCCTTAGCTGCCTTAGAACCGGAATTATTGGCATGCCCACCCTGCCCAGCTTGTTTCCATTCTATTAAGATTTATTTTAAAGCCAGGTGCTGGTGGCTCCTGCCTATAATCCTAGCTACTTAGGAGGCTGAGATTGGGAGGATCATCATTCCAGACTAGGCAAGAAAGGTTCATGAGATCCTATGTCAACTGGAAAAAACTGGGCTTGGTGGCATGTGCCAATCATCCCAGCTACCGGGAGAAGTACAAAAATAGGAGGATTGCAACCCGGGCAGGCCTGGGCAAAAAGTGAGACCCTGTCTCCAAAATAACCAGAACAAAGAGGGCTGGAGGTGTGGTTCGAGTGGTAGAGTGTGGGCCTCACAAGCACAGAGCACAATAACACACACACACACACACACACAGGTGGTGCCATATGCTTTTAATCCCAGCTAAGAAGGTAGAGGTTCTAGGCCAGCCCAAGTCAAAAATTAGTAATATCCCATCTCAATCAAAAAGTTGAGTATGGCAGTGTGCATCTGTAACACCGTGGGAAGTGCAGGTAGGAGGGTCATGTTCTGAGGCTGGCCCTAGACAAAATCTGATGCCCTGTATGAAAACTAACTAAAAAGCAAAAATGGGTAGGGAGTGGTTCAAGTGGTAGGGCACTGAGTTCTAACCTCAGTATTGCTCCCCCACCAAAACAAACAAAAAACAATAAAACACCTTTTTTTGTGCCCCACACTTTGGTTTGCATGTTTTTTACCCTTGTCAGCTTCCTTAGTCTCTTCTCATGTGTCTTTCTTCCTTCCTGGACCTACCAACCTTCTTTTAGTTCTTCAAGTCCTCAAGGCCTTTCCTCAGACCAGTTTCTTTAACTCTTCACAAATTCCAACACATCCATGAGCTCAGCTCCAATGTCACTTCCTCAGGAAGGCTGCCCCTGAGTTCCCAGAGCAAAGTGTACCTCCCCCATCCCCCCATTCCATTCCTTCACAATACGAAATGAGGAATTTGAGTAACTTTCATATCTGCCTCCCCTATCTGCTTTGTAGTTTTCATGAAGGTAAAATTCATCCCTGTAACAAATACCTCTGGGGACTGTGGATGTTGCTCTGTGTTAGAGCATTTGTTTAGCATCCAGAGTGCCACAAAAGGAAAAGAAAAAAGAATCCTCCTGCATCCTGAGTATGCACCACATAGGGGGTTACTAAATATTTATTAGATGAATCAATCAACAAAAATAAATCTGGAAAAGTTACTATCATAGGCTGTACCAGCTGGTGGGTACAGATGTCGTTCTGTAACTTCATGCACTTTCAATAGCTCTATCACATTTATGACAGCTAGACAGTTTTCCTTCTATGTGACATGCAGATATTAGACAGCTGCAGGGGTGGGTGGCTGGCTTCTCCAGTTCCTTCACCTCTCTCTCTGTCCTCTCCTGTGATCCACCTAAAATAGACACACAGGCAAGTACCACACATACACACACACACACAGCTTGTAACACTCTGGCTTCTTGAATTCCACAAGAAAATTTTTGAGTGAATTTATTTAGTGAGATCTTTGATAGGCCCTCACCATTCATAAAATAATATAACCTTTTTTTTTTTTTTTTTTTTTTGCGGTACTGGGGTTAGAACTCAGAATTTTGTGCTTGCTAAGCAGGTGTACTACCACTTGAGCCACACCAACAGCCCTTTTTACTTTGGGTATTTTTGAGACAGGGTCTCACTTTTTGCGCAGGCTGGCCTGGCCTGTGATCCTTCAATTTGTGCTTCCTGCACTATAGCTGGGATGACAGGCATGAACCACCACACCCAGCTTTTTCTGTTGAGATGGAGTCATGTGAACTTTTTGCCCCAGCTGGCCTGGAACCTTTATCCTCTCCATCTCTGCTTACTGAGTAGCTAGAAATACAGGAGTGACCAATTGACACCTAGTTACTTCTTTTTTTTTGGTGGTACTGGAGTTTCAACTCAGGGTTTCACACTTGCTAGGCAGGTGCTCTACCACTTGAGCCATTCGGTCAGCCTGGCTACTCTTTTTTAAGATTTACACATTTCTTGAAATTCTAGTGTCCCAGAAGTCTTAATAAAAACTTTGCACCTCAGACTGAATGTGGAACACTTGCCTAGCATGTATGAGCTCCTTGGTTTGGTCCCCAGCACTGCAAAAACAAACAAAAACTTTTCCACAATTTGGAATAATTTTTCAATAGCACATTTTTCACCTATGCTCTTATTTTGCATTTAACTTTTCATGAATATCTGTTTGTTTTCTAAAAAGATCCTAAGATGCTTGAAGAAAAGGTTTGTGGATACTCTGCCTTATGTTCCCCTCATACCTGTACATAAAAAATTGCCAGTGGCTCACACCTATAATCCTAGCTTCTTGGGAAGCTGAGATTGGGAGGATCACAGTTCAAGGCCAGCCCGGGCAAATAGTTCAGGAGACCTCCACCTCCAAAATAACCAGAGTAAAATGGACTGTAGATGTGACTTGAGCAGTAGAGCACCTTTGCAAGTTAGAAGCCCTGAGTTCAAACCCCAGTTTCACCAAAAAAAGTGCCTATCAAAATTTTCCTCCTTGTTTTCAGGAAAAAAAGAAAAAATCAAATTGAAAAAGAGAAGAAAATGAGCTAACTAACCCTTAGAGGTTATTCCACAATTGTGGATTCTCTAACTATAATTATAAATCCTATGACAAAGAAAAATGATGACTGTGGACAAGTAGGTAAACCTATGCTCCACGTACCTGAAATAAAATCCATTTAACTATGAAAAGTCACCTTTTATAACAGGAAGATGATGGATTTGGAAATTACCTTTTTAATGGAAAGTTGTTTTCATAAACTGCTCTAGATTAAAAAGCCCTCATGGCTAAGGCTGGGAGTGTGGCTCAAGGGGTAGAGTTCCCGCCTAGCGAGTGTGAGGCCTTGAGTTCAAATCCCAGAACCACCACCACCAAAAAAGAAAGAAATGGCTGTATGTCTGAAACACTGTATGATGGCCAGCCTTGGTTCAAACATGAGCAACACCGTTTTAATGATCTCCTTTCATTCTCATAATCTGGTGGGAGGACTCAGAGCGCAAGAATGTAGAGTTCATGTAATCCTAGTCAGGGAGAAGCTTCCTGACCTCAGACTGAAGAGTCGCTGAGCTGAGGGAAAGGAAAGCCTAAATGGCAAATGAAGTGAGAAGAGAACTCACCCTGATGAGTCACTGAGAGAAGCATTGAGTGTGTCCTATGGGGAAGGAGACATGACAGAAACATCAGGTGTGTTTGTGGAACCAAGAGGAGAGACTACAACAGGTACTTAGAAACTGCTTTTGTTAAAAATCACTAACTCCTTAACTGGGCCCATAAGTTAACTAAAAACAGGAGAAAAGCTTGGCATCCCTGCCTCCATTTTACATCTGTCTCCTTTACTCTGAGTCTCTATGTCCTATAGCTACCTAAGATTCCAGGAAGGACAGCACTGGTCGATAACAATTTTTTTTTTGTCAGTACTGGGGTTTGAACTCAGTGCCTCATGCTTGTTAGGCAGGTGCTCTACCTCTTGAGCCATTCCTCTAATGGATATCATCTTTATGACAAGGGACCAAAACTACCCTCAAGCAAAGGAACAGCAGATCTTCCAAGGACTGATCACCACCTGTGATGATGAGGCTGCATCTTGGAGCAGGAGTAATCATCTCTCGGGAACCATGCTCCCTTCCAGTGATGACAGTGATGACAGCAATAACAACTTCTCCTGAACCTCTCACAGAACCAGAACTGAAATAATGATCAATTAGGCTGCCCTTTGTCTGGGTCTGTTAATTATGCATACCTCTCTGTCCTGGCCCCAATTCTTCCTCTATTTAAACCTAAAGTTCATGTTTGTACCTCAAAAATGAGCTTAAATGTTTTCTGCTCTCTATCCATGGCAAGCACCTGGCACAATAATAAATCTTCTTTCTCTGACCTTTACCACTACTCATCTGTCTGGAGTGAGTGATAGAACCTGACACATTGGAACCCCTGGAATCAAGCCTCTAGCCTAGAATTCTGGTTATAAGGCTATATAGAGTGTTCTCAGGTTGAGACCCAAGGAGACCTCTTCTCAGGAAGAAGGGCTGCATGGGGTGAATATAGGACCGCTTACAGAGTACCAGATGTCACAGAGTGGCCTGGAAGCGTGTGGATGGTTCTGTAGCTAAACAGTGCCAAAAGGAGCCTTATAGAGGCTGTATAGAAATTGAAAGGATACTTGTCAAACTGTAATAGCCTCTTTAATGGGATCATGGAATAATGAATCAATCACCTCCATGTCAGTAAATAAGTACCAAATAGGATGATGGAAAGCTAAATGGCATGACATCAGAGGGGATGACAGGCCCTGAAGGACCAGATGCTTCATCTCTTAACGTTTTTATTTTTGTTGATAATGGGGTTTGAACTCAGGGCCTTGAGTTTGTTACCTAGGCACTCCACCACTTGAGCCACACTGCCAGCCCTCCCAATCCTTTAACATTCCACAAATCAGATCTATCCCTCTGGTATATATTTACTAAATTTAACTTATTACCACTTACAGGGTAAAGGTTTATAATAATAATAATAATAAAAGAGAGAGAGAGAGAGAAAATAAAGTTACTATTTCTTATACAGGTGGCTTTGTGGGCTGACATGAAAAACCATCATGCAAACCTTTTTTAGAATGCTAATGTCCCTCATTCACACGTGTCAAATATTATGTAGACAAAGGATTTCTTTTATCTGTTGTATTCCCTAACCTAGTTCCAGTGTTGCTGAAAAGCCACATGGGACATAGGTCCCTAGTGACCTGGTGAAAGAATTGTGTTTTCTGGGGGAGAAAGGAAGGATTGGGACAGGATCTTCTTTCTAATTAAAAGAGGAGGAAGAAATAGAGAGAGAGAAAGAGAAAGGAAGAGAGAAAAGAGCCAAATGAATGTCCAATGATGATTTTATTTTATTGTGCTTCTCATACACAATTCATGAGCTTTCCTATTTTGCTAGCATCTTTATGGTAAATGCTTTAATCTAAACCACTGAAGATGGAATTTTATCTGAGGTGTGGAAAAGAGAATGCTGTATTTAAAATCACAGCCCAGGTTGAAGTTCCAACTTTGCCATTTAATAGATGTGTGATTTTTGAGCAATCTCTTAACTTTTATGAATCTCAGTTTCTTTGATTATAAAAAGGAATCTAATAAAACAGCACACTGAGTTAGAGCTTTGTAAGTAGTAAAAAGCTGTCCCATGTGAGGCATCACTTTGTGGTAGAAGAGACAATGGGGAAAGATGATATGAGAGCAGAGACCTCTGGGTCTTAAAACATACAAGGCCATTAGATGTGCTGGAAAAGAGCAAAAAGGAGAAAGAGTGTTATTTAGGCACGGCAGGTAAGCCCAGATATCCTGCCCTGAAATCTAGTACCTCCAACACTGAACTTTGTCTACTTACCTTTACATCAGCCTCTTGTTCATTTGCCTCAGAGATCTACTTAGAATCAGTTTAAAGCACATTGTTCTTACACTTTCAGTTTCAGAATAGGACAATCACTTCCAAATGACTTCAATATAAGAAATTAACAGGAGCCGGGGCTCTAGAAGTTAATAGTTAATCTTCCAACTATTACACGTCCTTAGTCTTACTACTCGTACCATGAAAGCCCTTGGCTATTGATCCAACTAGCACACTTTGCTTTGTGACATCTTTAGAAGCTTAGCTCTCTTGTGAGAAAGTCTTTGTCAGTACTCTTCCAACACTGAGAATTAGGAAGTGGGCTTCAAATCAAGCCCCTGATGACATGCATGAAGGCTAGAAATCACAGCATCCTTGTGTGTGTGTGTTCCTTCATAATTATTTTGTTTACATATTTTAAAATTATTTCCATCCATTTGCCAATAGCTCATTAAGTCATTCTCATTATTCATTATTTAGTTGAATGCAAATGGTGTCTTACAAGGTTCAATGATATTTTATGTACCACTAATAAGGGAATAATATCACTTCTTAACCTCCTTTTTCACTTAGAATATTTCTTGGAAGACCTCTTTCAGACATTTAAACATAGAAGTAAACAATTATTTCACGAAGAAACCTAAACATCCCAATTTTAAAAATGGAAAAAAAAAAAGGTCTGGGGCAAGGTTCAAATGATATAACAGCTTCCCACCAAGCACAAGACCCCAAGTTCAAACCCCAGTATCACAAAAAAAGAAAGAGAGAGAGAGAGAGAGAAAGAAAAAGAAAGGGAAAAGAGGCTAGAGAATGTAGCTCAGCAGTAAGAGCAGTCGCCGAGCTTGCACGAGGTCCTGGGTTTCATCTCCAGCACTGACAGGTAGTGGGAATGAGTTTGGGAAGAGGGAGGAAATGAAGACAGAACAAAACTAAAGACTTAATAGACATTTCTCCAAGGAAGATACACAAAGAGGAAACATCCACTAATCGCTAGGCTAATGAAAATAAAAACCACAATGAGCTATCACTGCACAGCCATTAGTATAGATACTATTTTTTTTAAAGGCAGGCTAAGGGTACAATTCAGTGCCACACGCTCAGCATGTAGAGGCCAAGGGTTTGATCCCAGAACCAGAAAAACAAACAAAACCCCCAGAAACGGGAACTCAGGGGTTCTGTTGGTGGGAGTGTAAAATGGTGCATCTGTGATGGAAAACAATATGACAGTCCCTCAAACAATTTAAAATAAAATTATCATATGACTCAGCAATTCTACTTCTGGATACAGCTCATTCCCAAAATGCAAAGCAGGATCTCAAAGAGATATTCGCACATCCTTGTCCATAACAGAATTATTGATAATAGTCAAAAGGCAGAAACAACCCAAATGCTCATCCAAGGATAAACAAAATGTGGAAGACACATACAATAAAATATTCTTCAGTCTTAGAAAGGAAGAAAATTCTGTTACAACATGGAGGAAACTTGAACACAATAATCAGGGAGAAATACACCTGACACAAAAGGATAAATATTGTAAGATTTTACTTATGTGACGTATCTAGAATAGGTAAATTCATAAAGACAGAAAATTAGATGAGGGTTGTGAAAGATTGGAAATTAGTGCTTAATGGATACGGAGATTCAGTTTTACAAGGTGAAAAAGGTGGACAGTTGTGACAGTAACACAGCAATGTGAGTCTGCTTAATGCCAGTGACTGTACACTTAGTAATGATTAAGATGGTAAATTTCACGTTATATGTATTTTACCATAAATTTAAAGAACAATTAAAAAAAGAAGAAATAAGGCTGTCAGAGTGGCTCAAGTGGCAGTGCACCTGCTTAGCAAGCATGAGACTCTGAGTTCAAATCCCAAATACTGCTGAAGAAGAAGAAATGATAATAGTGATATTATCACTCTAGTATTAGTTAGCTTTCTCATCACTGTGACCAGATATCTAACAAAGACAATGTATGGGAGGAAAGATTTATTTTAGCTCATCATATCAGATATTCCAGTCTACAGTCTTGGTTTCCATTGATTCTGGACCTGTGGTGAGGCAGAACATCATGGTGGCAGGAGTGTGTGGAGGAGAAGGTTGTTCACCTCATGGTGGACAAGAAGCAGAGGGTAAGAAAGGGATCTGGGGACCAGTTATAACCTTCAAAGGCATACCCCCCAGTTACCCACTTCTTCCAGCTAAGCCCCGCCTCCCAAAGTTTCCACTACTTCCCAAAGTAGCGCCACCAATTGGGGACCAAGTGTTCAACACATGAGCCTGTGGGGGACCTATCATACTCAAACCATAATATTTTTCCCCGGTACCCAAAAGCTCATGGCCATCTCATCATACACGATGCATTTAGTCCATCTCCAAGAGTCCCTAAAATCTTAACAGTTCCAGCATTGTTCAAAAGTCCAAGTCCAAAGTCTTCTGAGATTCAAGGCAAACTCTTAGCTGTGGCCCCCTATAAAATCAAAAAGAAAGTTAAACATTTTCAAGATACAATGGCACAGAGCAAGCATTCCCATTTGTAAAAGGAAGAATAAGAGAATAGCAAGAAAGTATCAGACCGAAGTCAGACCGAAACCCAGCAGGGCAAATGTTAAATCCTGTAGGTCCACATCTGGCATCTGGAGCACTGTGGCATGATGTGAGCTCCAACAGGTGTGGCAGCCCCATCTCCATGGTATTATAGTATGCAGTCTGCATGGCTCCTCTCTCTTAGGCTGGCTTTACTTCTTGCCTATAGCTTCCTGGTATGTTTCTGGCATCTCCAACATCCTGGGGTTTTCATTACAACTTGGTCTTAACCCTCACAGCTTCACACATTGCTCTTCAGATGCTCCTTGAAGGAAGGGAATCCAACACTACCACAAATTTGCCTGGCTTACCCAGGCTTTTCTGTGAAATCTGGGTGGAAACCTCCATGACCACGTAACTCTTACATTTTGCATACTTGGCAAAACCAGCATCACTTGGATAATGCTAACATCTGCCACCAGGCTGAGCAATAGCCCAGCCCCCTTGGACCACAGCTGTAGTGGCCTCTGAGTGCCAAGGCAGCTGAACTTGGTGAAAGGAATCCTGGGGAAACAACTTCTTAGGTGACCCTGAGTGGCAGGGGGCCCTGAGGTACTCTCTTCCATAAGGGTGTTTTTCAAATGAGTTTACCATATCATATCCTTGAGTCTAATAAATGGCATCTGGCCAATTCTTGACATGCCCTCAAGGCATCTTTCCTATTGTCCCTAAGCAAAATGCTTGGCTTCTTTCTAATATCACTAGAAATCATGCTTTCTTTTGCCCCAACTTCACACTGGCTTTTCTGACCATACTGCATATTTTCAAGTCTTTCTGCTCTGATTTTTGCTCCGGATTCTCACTGTAAACTTGACTAAAAGCAGTCAGCATAACTGCACCACAGCTTCACTGCTGGAAAGCCTTAAAATTTCCTCCACAAGATTAGCTAGTCCATCATCTTTAAATTAAGCCTACCATAAAGTCTCAGGACATTGACAAAACCTAGACAAGTTCTTTGCAACACTGTAACACAAACTAATTCCTGATGGGTTGTGAGTTTGAGGGTAGAAGTCAAGCAGAGGTAAATATTTTGCACAATAGAGAGGAAATCTATTTAAAGTGAGTGAAAAAAATCAACCCCAAATGAATCAAAAACCTTAATGTTAACCTGCAACTTTGAAACTACCACAGAAAAACACTTGAAGTTACAGGTGTACGCAATGACTTTCTGAATGGACTCTAATAGCCCAGGGAATCAGAGCAAGAATTGACAAATTGGATTGCATCGAATTAAAAAGCTTCTGCACATCAAAGGAAATAATGACCAAAGTGAGGAGATAGTCTACTGAATGGGAGGAAATCCTTGCTAGCTATCCATCTCACAGGACATTAGTATTCAGAATATCTAAAGAATTAAAAAAATTAAACACCAAAAGAATGAGTAATTCAATCGATAAATGGGCAAATGAATCGAACAGACAGTTCTCAAAAGAAGTACAAAGGCTCAATGAATATATAAAAAAAGGTCCAACATTTCAGCCATCAGGGAAATAAGACTCAAAAGTCCATTAAGATTCTAGTGGTAGAGCGCTTGCCTAGCATGTGTGAGGCCCTGAGTTCGATCCCAAGGCCAAAAGGGAAAAGACAAAAAAAAAAAGAAAAAGATTCTACCTCGCCCCAGTCAGAATGACTATCATCAAGGAAACAACAACAGGACAGGGACATGACTCAAGTGGTAAAATGCTTGCCTAGCAAGTGTGAGGCCCTGAGTTCAAACCCCAGTAACACCAAAAGAGAGAGAGTGAGAAAGAGAGAACAACAAATTCTGGTGAGGATGCAGAGTGAGAAAACTCTTACACACTGTTGGTGGGAATGTAAATTAGAGCAGACACTATGAAAATGGAGGCTTTTAAAAAAATAGAACTGCCATATGATCCAGCTATACAATTCCCAGGTGTATACCTGAGTGAATCTGTCAGTATAAAGTAGAGATACCTGCACGTCCATATTCATTGCAGCAATATTCAAAATAGCCACTTGTGGAATCAGTCTAGGAGCCCATCAACAGATGACTGGATAAAGAAAATGTAGTGTATATACACAATCAAGTATTATTCAGCCATAAAGAAGAATGAAATTATGTCGTCTGCATGAAAATGAGTAAAAGTAGAGATCATGTTAGGCAAGAGAAGCCAGACTCAGAAAGACAAACATCACATGTTTTCCTCATATGTGGAATCTAGATTTTTAAAAAAGATATGAAAATAAAGGGGGACTATTTGAGAAAGGAAGGGGACCAGTTGGAGAGGGAGGGATGGCAAGTGAGGGTCATGGAAGAAGAATATGATTAAAGTACATTATATACATGTATGAAAATGCCATGGTGAAACCCATTAACACGTACCAAAAAACCCTCACTAAACAAAAAGCCCTGCTTTAAAAAAGAAAGAAAGTCAGCCAGGCATGGTGGTGTACACCTATAATCCCAGCATTTAGGAGGCTGAGGCAGGAGACGTCCAAGTGCAAAGCCAACCTATATCAGATATTAATACAATATCTAATATTCAATCCATATCTAAATATTCCATTATCCAGTATGATCCTCAGAAGTCTCCAACTAAAAGAGAAACACATTTCCCATGTTCAATGTAAATGCTTTATCCATTTTCCCTACAAAATCATCAATTAATATCAATTAATATTAATCATCAATTAATATTTTTATGCTAGTAATTTCTTTGGGGGAACTTGCACATGTCCCACATCCAGGTTGGCAGGGGGTTAAATAGAAATAGGAGCTGGCAGAAGAGAAGCTGCTGGTTGCAATGATTACATTTGAATCAACCGTTTGGAGGGAAAATGCCTATTCTGTTTCTGGAATGATGCTCTTTTTCTTCTGACCCCATTTTTTTGAGACAAAATTTTTACTGGGCTTCATTTTCACATTTTCATACATGTATGTAACATACTTTGGTCATGTTCATCCCCACATCACCCTCTCATGTCCTCTCTTCCCCTTCCTGCTGGTCCTCTCCCCTTTTCCAGATAGTCTCTCTTCTACTTTCATGTCTTTTTTTTAAATCTAGATTCCATATGAGAGAAAACATATTTGTGAGTTTTGTGTATTTTACTTAATATAATGCTCTCCAGTTCCATCCATTTTCTTGCAAATGACATAATTTCATTCTGCTTTGTAACTGAATAAAAATTCATCGTGTTTATAATATACCTTGTTTTCTTTACCCATTTATTTGTTGATGGGCACCTATGCTGATTCCACAACTTGGCTATTGTGACTAGTACTGCTGTAAACATGTGTGTGCAGGTGCCTCTTTTGTGTGCTGATTTAGATTCCTTTGGGTATACACTCAAGAGTCTGACTTCATATTTTAATCTTGTCTTCTCTTAGTCTTTTTTTATAGTAGTATGTTAAATTGCTTGTCTTCCAGATTTTACTATTAAATTATGTAACTTACTTTCATAGGTCTTTTTAAAAAGTAGATTTTTATTTTTAGGGCAGTTTTGAATTTGCAGAAAAATTGAGAAAATAGTATAATTCCCATACGACTTCCTGCTCCTCCAGTTACCATTGTTGTTAACATCTGATATTAGTACAGAAATGAGCCATTATTGACACATTATTACGAGCTAAAGTCTGTGCTTTGTTCCCATTTCCTTAGTGTTTCCCTAATGCCCTTTTTCTGTTCCAAAATCCTATGTAGAATATCAACATATAGTTATCCTTTCTCCTTATGCTCCTTAAACCGTGATGGTTTCTCAAACTTTTGGTTTTGATGTCTTTGGCACTTTTGAGCTCATAGGTTATTTGACAGACTCAGTCTGTGTAACAGGCTATTTGATAACTGAGTCTCTGACATTTTGCTTGTCAGAGCACCACTACAAACACTATGTTAAAGTAAATACTATCTTTAGTTGGTAAAAACTAAATCCTGTTTGAAGTAGAAAGGTGTCAAGTTTGATGAGGTTACTTTTGAAAATACTTTGAATGGTCTTGGTTGTATACAGGTCATATTATAACTTATTGATTATATGTGGAAACGATATTAGGTTTGCCTGTCATAAAGTTTTATATGAATGGATTCATACAGTCAATATTCCTTTGTCTGCTTTTTTTAGTTTACCATAATGTTTTGGGGATTCATTCATATTTTGAGAGCTTCAAAAGTTCATTCCATTTTACTGCTGAGCAATATTCTTTATATTGAACTGAAATATCACAATTTCTTTATCCATTCTTATATTGGTGGAATTTTTCTGATTTTTAGTTATAATAAATGAAGTTATGAATAGTCTTGTACAGGTCTTTTTTGGTGACCCATTTTCTACTTCTCTTGAGTGGAATTGCTGGGTCATATTGCTGGTGTATATTTAATGTTATACGAAAACATCAAACAATTTTCTAGAATGATTGTACCATTTAATTAGGTATCTACTGCTGTGTAAAAATATTACCACCAACTTAACAGCATACGCAACACACATTTATTATGTCACAGTTTTTTTAGTGGCTGGGTACACCTTAATGGACCTTTTGAAAGGCTATCATCAAAGCGTTAGTCAATACTGAGTTCTCCCGTGGCAGCTTAGCTGTGGAAAGATTCACTTGCAAACTCATGCATTTGTTGTAGAATTCATGTCCTGTGTTTGTATGGCCCAGGGCTTCAGTTTCTTGCCATCATCTAGAATTTGCCCCTCCCCTCAGCTCTAAGAGGCTGCCTGTTGTTCAAATGCAAAGTAATTCTGTATTGCAGAAATAATTGTCTTGCTGCAAAATCTCAGGGGTGTATCTCCTACTGGAACTTGCCAGCGATGCCACTCAGCACTTAACCAACACAAATGCCTCTGACACCATTGGTTCTGCTGGGTTATATAACTCAAGTGCCAAGGCAGCTTGTACTGCAGCCTGGATCCAATCAAGAGAGCTCTTTGGCTTTGGTATCCATTTGCAACTGGATGCTTTCCAAGTCACGTGATAACTGGGTTGGAGTTGTATTCCCAAAGACATTCTACGCTGCCCTCAAAATCCAAAGAAGCTTTCTAAGTAACAAGTCCCTTTCTTGGTGGCAGGATGTGAGAGGTACAATAACTTATCCCCTTTACATTGAAAGTGATGTACCCTGCCTTATGTAGAGATTGAAATCTACAAATCTCATCAATGTGGGAAGCCATTGATTATTTCTGAATTTTTCTCCCATTCTTTGGGATGAATGTATTTTGCTCGGCTACTTAGATCATGCTATTCAAAGTGAAGTTTACAGATAATTGTTAGTTGGTGAACACTTGGCTAGTAGTCCATAACAAGATAAATTCAGAAATGAAAAAAGTCTGTATTTACAAATTTTATAGCAATTAGATATTATTGTGACTTCCAAGCACATGATCGGAAGAGTCAGCGGGACTCAGGATTCAGTATTCTCAGGCTTGTCCATCCAAATGTCTCATCCTAGATCTTAGGGTAAATCTCCTTTCTCTTTCAGGAACCAGATGTGGATCTAGGGAACACTGCAAGTCTGTGCATTTAGTTTCCTTCTCAACTCTTCTGCCCTTGAAATGAGATCCTAGGCCTGCTTTTTAGTATAGCTGACTTAGGTTATAGCAAATCACAGTCTTTTTAAAAATGGCCAGTCACACTGGTTTTCACAGTGACACAAGGCTGTCCTGAGATACCATTTTCTCTAGCAAGGTATACAACTCCATCAGTAAAACCCAGCCCACTCCCCAATCCTTACAAGTATTGTTCTCATACTTTTCAAACATCATGGTCACCATTTATCCCATTCTCTATTTGCGCTGCATTCCATTTAGTCACAGGTGGGAATTTTTTATAATTATGATACTACTGTGTGATTCTGTTTAGTACTCAATTGCCATGAGATAAGTGAGAAACCCAACTCCAATACCCCATCTCAGTTCTGAAAATGCGATTCTAGGCAATCTTGTCATCATGCAAACGTCATTGAGTGTCCTGAGGGTCTGTGAGTCACTCTTTGTGCCAAATCTGTTAGCTTGAGTTCTCTAGTAAATAGAGCCTGAGCACAGTTTGAGAGAAACAGGAGTAAAGGCAAAGGGGATAGGTAGGGAAAGAGGAGATATTAATACAGCCACGTACCATATAACCACATTCTACTCAGTGATGGAATACATACATGACAGTGGTTGCATAAGATTACATTGCCTAGTGACATTGTGGGTATTTTAGTTTGTATATGATGTTTACATGATAATAAAATTGCCTAACAACTGCAATTTCTCTGTCATTAGGCAATGCATGACTATACTATTATGTATTAAGAACCTAGCTACTGGGCTGGCTGAGTGGCTCAAGTAGTAGAGCCCCTGCCTACTAAGCCAGAGGTCCTGAGTTCTATCTCCAGTACCATCAAAAAAAGAAGAACATAGCTACTTCTTGGGATCAAGCCCAGCTGATTGCTCAGAGTAATAGGAGTACATCTTGCTGCCTAAAATGTGCATGTGACTTTTGGCTGCCATCTTGAGCTTTGAGCACTGTCCAGGGATGACAGAGTTGTGAGCCAAAGGTGTCTGTGTCCCTGAAGACTTTGTTGAGCAAAACCTTCACTCGCTCCTGGAATGACCATCTCTGGACTTTTACCTCAAATAAAAATAGCCTTCTGTTTTGTTTGTTTGGGATCTGGTACTGGCAGCTAATATAATTCTAGCTAACTGCCGCATTAAAACGCATTCTCTAGATATCTTCAGACCAAACTTCATAGTATGTGATTTCTTATCTTCACTCAGCAAACCCAAAACAGACCAAAGCAGAAAGATGCTAGATTACTGCAACTCAAGCCAGTGAACAAAGTCACTGCACCATGAGAAGAAACTTCTATTTCCGAGCACAATGTGTCCCCACCAAAGTTCATGTCTTGGAAACTTAATCGCTATGCTACAGTGTTGAGAGGTTGAACCTGAGAGGTGATGAGATTCTGATAGCTCTTAACCAGTAGAGGAGGAGGAAAATGTATCAGGTTTCATAGGCAGAAACTGTAGATTTAAATCAGTGATTGAAAAGAAAACATATGTAGATCATCAAACCATTAAGAAAACAAGATAAAATACAGGAAGCTATAAAACATTTGTATTCCTGTAACCCAGAAGAGACAAATTTAATGGTGATGTCTGGTCAAGTAGGAAAAGATCTCGTAAGACTTACTTTTAGTTTTCTTGGCTAAGGGGCAAATCTCATTTTAGTGATAATATTAGTAAAAACCACACGCAAATGAAATGATTGTCTCCCATTCATTGTAGAGGTAGGAGGTGGTGGGGAGAACTAAGGAAGGTCTTGTGCATTAGAGAATGGTTGGGATTATAAGAGTTGTAAGCAAAGTGATGTGCCTCAGTTACACCTGGTAATGTAGTTTTAGAAAATGTCGACACACTGCCTTAGCTGTTCTCTTAGTCTGTTTCTTGTTGCTATAACAAATACCACAGATTGAGTAATTTCTAAAGAACACAGATTTATTTCATATAATTCTGAAAGCTAGGAAGTCCAAGTTTTAAGGGTCCACTTCTGGCATGGATCTTTTTGCTGCATCATCATATGGCAGAAGGCCACATGTGGTGAGACAGAGCAAGAGAGGTGGTCACACTTACTTTTATTACAGACCCACTCCTATGATAGCAACATTAGTACAGTTAGGAGGGCAGAGCTGCTGAGGTTCCAGCTCTCAATACAGTTGCATGGGAACTTTGGGAGGGCACATTCAAACCATAGCCAGTTTTTCCTCATGGGGAAATGGAAGAGTTTCTTTTTTGTGGTCAGTGGCTTGAGTTGCAGTCTTCTTGCAGCTTGCTGCTTTAGTCACTCTACTTGGCTCTTGCCACTGCCAGAAGAGCTGAGTCTTCAGTGAGAGCATTAGAACATGAGATCAATACAAACACTGTGAGAAATGTTTTAATTTTTTCCCTCTCTTTCCCATTGAAGCATTTATCTCATTTACATGATGTTTGCTTCTTTTCTCATACATTTTAATAGATTTCATCATGACTTTTTTTTTTTTGCAATACTAGTGTTTGAACTCAGAGCCTCAACACTTCCTAGGCAGGCGCTATATCAGTTGAGCCATTCTGCCAGCTCATCATGACATTTTTATACATGTATATAATGTACTTTGATCATAGCCCTCCCTCTTTACTCTTGCTTTTTTTTTTGGCAGTATTGGGGTTTGAACTCAGTGCCTTATGCTTACTACATAGGCCCCTTGCCACTTGAGCCACTCCACCATCCCTTTTTGTTTTGGGCATTTTCAAGATAGGGTCTCCCAGACTATGACAAACCTTGATCCTCCTGATCTCTGCCTCCCAAGTAGCTAGGCCTACAGGTACCTGGTTCCTCTTCTTCTTTTTTTTAAGCCTGTCTGCCATCTTTACATCTCTATGCCTCGAGATATGAGCTAGAGACCATGGGATGATTAAATTTGCTTGAATATTTAATTTCTTCCACCATCTATTATTTTTTTCTTTTTAAAAATTTTGTCCATTTTTTTCTTTTTTTTCCCTCCCCCAAAATATTTGAGAAACATTTAATCTTTTTATTAGAGGAGAGAACTTATAGTCCCACCAATCTTACTTCCCCAGATGTTATGGGCTGAACTGTGTTTCCCTTGACTCCAATTTGGTAATGTTGAAGTTGTCAGACTTGGAGATAGGGTCTTTACAGAGGTAATTAAGTCAAACAGGGTTGTTAGGATCATTTACTTAAGAGACATTTAGAAAATGTCGACTATGTACCAAGGATGAGTGATGCATGAGACACATGGGTTAGTAGAATAGACATAAACCTACCCATGTCAACTGGCTGGGTTTGTGGGCGTGTGAGCTATGATGTTGTGTTGCATGTCATGTTAGAAGGGTCTTAACCTTGATTCAGTGCTCTGATGTCACCATTTTAAAATTCTTAATAATTTTTGGACAAGGGATTCTGCATTTTTATTTTGCTCTGGGCCCTGGAAATTCTATAATTGGTCCTGCTCATGGAAATGGAAGTTTTCAAGGAGAATCAATCACACTCACTCTACTGAGAAGGAAGAATTAATGGCCTGGAGGGGAAATCAGGGTAGTGGGAGGAGTAGTGTGGAGAGATGAAGAATGAAATCCACCTGGCTGGGAATGACAAGATACATGAGTGTAGGAGGGACTCTTTTTTGTTGTTGTTTTCTTCACTTTTTCCCCTAAACTTATCATTAACCCTGAGTAATTCAGACAAATCAAGAAGGTCCCTGTGGTGTTTGTTAGTTTGTTTTGTTTTGTTTTGTAGTATTGGTGTTTGAACTCAGGGTCTCCCATTACTATGGAGGCTTTCTACCCCTTGAGCCACTCCCCAGGTTCTAGGTCCCATTCTTAATATTTGAATATAAGAAAGACACACAAAAGTGAAGTGATTTGAGTCATGAGATTGAAATCAAGCAAGAGAGAATTAAAGACCTTCAAAGGTCAATTGTTTCCCACACTGTGAAGGAACTTTTCAGTCTTTCGAATTTCCCATTTGTTACGAACTGATACTTCTGGAATGTAAAATGAAAACAAATCGCTAGAAAAATGAAACAAAAACAAAGGCACATCAAATACAAGCCTAGATTTTTTTTGGATTAAGCAGAAATAAAATTATATTCCAATAACTATAATCAGGACAAGTATAACATAGGAGGAAGGAAAAGAATTTTAAAAATGTTTATTGCAAAAGTGTTCATATATAGTTAATATACAAAATTGCCCATATAACCCTAGTTTTTGTTATTCCACAGTCATAATACAAAATTTTGGGTAAAGTAGCAATTTCTCATATTAAATACTACACAAACAACATTAATATCAATTTAAAAATTTCAATGTGATAAATGAGTGTGTTCCTTACTTGTTAAATGATTTAATCTACGTTAGTTGGATTGATGACATGCCACTTGAGAAAATGTACAGCTAAATTGTTTTTATACTTTATTTTCATAACACTAGTACAAGAGGAACCATCTCTCAAAGATATGAAGGCAATGGAATAAAAGATTTAAGCTATTTCAGAAAGTTCAGGATTTTCACTTTCAATTTTTATTCACAAAGAAGGAAGTAATGCTATATTTTCAAAATTCATCTTCCGTCCTTCATCAGCATCCAGTTTCAAAAACTGTCACATATAATTCCAGTTATATTTTAATTCAGTCCATTTCAATGGAAGAAATGGATTGTGGATTCATGAGACTTCTCTGTGTGAAGTTTATTTTGATAGAAAGTAAATATTCAAAATGTTTTAGCAAATTTATAATTTATTTATTGCCTCATTAGTTACTACATGATTTTTGCACTTTGTTATGAATTTATTGAATTCATTGCCGACTCAATGAATGGGGAATTGCACTCCTAGTGAAATAGTACAAACTCTTAGGTCTTTAATTCTTTGGAATCACTCTATGATCTCTGTGTATCTTGCTACACTATTACTAACATACTACAGATGCATCTTTTGGCAGTGGGCTTTATTTTATTTTACTTTTTTTTGTTTGTTTATTTGGTGGGACTGGGGTTTGAACTCAGGGTTTCATGCTTGCAAAGCAGGTTCTCCGGTACTTAAACCACACCTCCAGTCCATTTTGCTCTGGTTATTCTGGAGATGGGCTCTCGAAAACTATTTCCCTGGTCTGGCCTCAAACTGAGATCCTCTGATCTCAGCCTCCCAAGTATTGAGGATTATAGGGTGAGTCACTGGTCCCCAGCTCAGATGTGGCTTTTATTGACTAAACAGTGAGGCTTGTTTCACCATCTACAATATTGGGTTTAAAATAAATAACGGATTTTACTTTCTTAACTTAGCTATGAATTTCAATGAAACAGGCTCAAATAAAAATTAAAATGACTATAAAATAAAAAGTAAATAAGTATTTACATTTTCAAAGATTTTTGAGTTTCAGGAGACAAACTAACCTTAACATTTCACTCATTGTCATATGGTATCAACATGACAAGTACATAGCATGTCACTTGCAACTCACCACACAAATTGGAGAACTGAGTTGTTTTATGCTCTGTATTTTGTTTAATGAGAAGTTTCCAAAGATTATGTACTTGAATATTACTTATTATATTATATTAAGTACATAATAATATTACTGCAATAAACTCTAGGTACTTACTCTTTTGTGTTTTACTTAGTCCAAGCTAGCCTGGAACTCACTATAGGCTGGCATCAAACTTGTGATTCTGCTGACTCAGCCACCTGAGTGCTAGGATTGCAGACCTGAAGCACTACATTTGACTTAGCACTTAATGTCTGTATCTAACTTCTTGTGGACTAAACACAAGCAGTTTGCAGACTGGCACTGGTACAAAGCGCACCACTTGTGTAGCACTGTCCTAGGAAACACCTTTATTAAAGAGACTGGCAGAAAAAGAACTAGGGAAGGGGTTTATGAAGTAACAGGAGGGAGGAGGAGATCATGGATCTATGGAAGACTGGGTAATTCTTAAGAAAGGAGAAGTGATTAATTCTGTTAACTGTAAGAAAGGTCAAAGAAGGTTGAGGACCAGAATGAAGCCATTGAACTGGCCATCAGAACACTGGTGACCTTTGAAAGTGGTATCAGTAGAGTGCTGATGATGGTAAAGTCAGACATTACCAGACTGAGGAATTGGGGAAGTAATGTGACCCAATGGGGACTGCCCTTTCAAGAAACAAGACAGTAAGGAAATGTAAACAGTGTGAAACTTTGGAAGAATAAAAATGTGAAGGAAGACTTGCTTTATTAGTGGGGACTCAAAAACTATTCTAATGCCATTGAAGAGGTTCCAAGCTGAAGAAAGCTCCCTTTCTAGATTAAAAATCTAAGAAAAGGTGTCCTTTTTTTGGGGGGGGGTGGAGGGAAGTGGTAGGGATACTGGGGATTGAATTCAGGGTCTGGAGCTTGGTAAAGATTCTATCACTTGAGCCATGCCCCAGTCCTTTTACATTTCAGTTTTTCAGGTAGGGGTCTCCTGCTTTTGCTTGGGCAGGCCTTAGACTGCACTCCTCCTATCTCTGCCTCCAAGTAGCTGGGATTATTGTTCCACACTACCACCACACTCAGCTTCAGAAAGAGTTTTTGTTTTGTTATATTTTATAGCATTCTACTACTTTCTACTTTATATTTTATAGCAAACTACTTTCTATGTTGCGGGAGATCAGGGGATCTTCTATTAAGAATCTATAGAATTTCCAATTCTTTTTTGATAGTGCTACAGAAACCTGTGGTGGAGAATGCAAGAACGTTGGTTGACTTAATTGTGCCTGACTTGTAGAGAAGGAAATAAAATTTTTTGGTACTGGGGTTTGAACTCAGGGTCTCACGCTTGGTAGGCGGGCACCTACCAGTTGAGCCACCCCACCAGCTCTTTTTTGTATTAGGTATTTTTTTTTTCTTTTTGAGATAGTGTCATTTTTGTGGCCAGGGTTATCCTTAATCTCTACCTCCTGAGTAGCTAGGATTACAGAAGTGAGCCACTGGCATCTGGTGGAAAATATATTTATTTTTTTTCCTTTCTTTTATCGTTTTTACATTTACTTACATGTGTATAATTGTTTGGGCCACCTTCCCTCTCCTTCCACTCTTCCCTCCCACAGAAAATATATTTTAAATGCTTTAAGGAACATACTTTAATTAAGTCATAGTAAGGATACACGTTATATTGTAAATTGATAAATCTCTCTTTGATTTATCTTAATTGTGGTAAATTCCAGATGTTAAAAAACTAAGTTTAAATAAAGCAAGTCGTATCTACATGTGAAGAGTGTTAACTTCAGTTCCCAGAACTTTCCTTGACTCTCCTGCTCTTCCAACTTTTAGCGAGCAAGCACTTACTGTGTGCCCAGCACTGTGCTAAGAAGTAAGGCTACAATGATGCCTAAGATGTGTTCTCTATCCTGAAGGAGCTCACAGGAGAAATACTATTAGTCATGATGCTTTCTGGTGCAAACAGCTGAAAACATCAGCTCAGTTGAGGTGAGCTCAGGGTTGTTCAAATCAGAGACACTTTTATATCACTGAGGACTCAGATTCTTTCGCTATTCCTACTACACTAACCTTACCATTTCTGCCTTATCCCTGCTTCAGGTAACAATAGCTACAGCAACTGGCAAGTGTGACATTCTCAGGATAATAGTTAAAGGGTAGAGTTGTGTCATCTCTGTATCTCATTTTACCAGCCCTCCCCCCAACCAGGCAACTATCCTTGATCATCCAAAGGTCGGAATGCATCCCAAGCGGTTGCCTAAATACTACTTGAATCACATTCATTCTCAGTGGCTGCACCTGACAAACATTTGGCCCTCAATAGAGGGCTGGGAAGTCGGGCGGGACTGGCTTTGAGCAGGCCAGTTCTTGCAAACCTTCACACGTCCTGGCATATGTCATGGTATACTGAGAAAACGATAATCCAGTATACAACTTGCTGGGATAAACCCAGGCTTGCAACCTACTGGAAGGTTCCTACTGCCTCAGTCCTTGCTCAGCTGTTCCAAGATAAGGGAATTTACACCAGAGCACAACTGTATTTTATTCACAGCATCTCAGTTGGGGAGTTCTGACAGATCAATCAACAGTGTCTGCTAAAGAGAAAAAAATCACGTACTTAACTGAGACATCTATTAAACAAATAAATGTCAAGAGACAGAAGAGATACAGCTTCTAAGCCAGTGTTTGATGGTGGTGGTTCGAATAAGCTCTTTATTGATGCCTTTGTGCTCTTGCAACATAATGTGATGAAGTCAAATATGCTAGGGTTCAAGTTCTTTGCCACCCATCTGCTGTGTGGTGTAGGGCAAATTAACTCCTTCGAGGCTGTTTATCAATCCGCAACGTGGAATGCTAACATTACTCATTCTGATGGGCTGTTTCTGGAGGATTAAATGAGATAATTATATAAGGTGGCCAGCACAATGCTTGGAACATGGTAAGCCAGCCTTCACCATTAGGTCGACCTGGTAAACTTTTCAATTGCCAGTGTCCCTCTGAAGATCTACTTTAGATCGTTATCTCCTGTTTTCACACTACTGAGATCTTTTATAATCTGTTTCAGGTGCACACCTCCCCTTTTCCTAACAGGGGATCCTCCAAAGGCCAGTAACCGCCCCACTCTTTTTAACTCCCAGTGATTGGCAAAGTCCAGCCCCTATGCGAGTTCCACGTTTGTTTTTGTTTTGGCCTGCAGTGCTCCAGGGATTGGGCGGGAGCAGTGGGCTGGGGAAGGAGGCGCGGCCGCGGAGGGAGAGGGGCGTGCCCGCCTGGCCCGATCGGTCCCACAGATAGAGATGGGGGCCGGGTGTCACCCACCAGACCCTTTGTAACGCCGCCTTCCAGGCTCGCCGGCCTCGACAGCAGAATTTGAGGGAGACACGGGTCCAGGCAGCAGCGCTGGCTTCCGGGGATGCCCGGCCTTCCCGCCCTGCTCACCCGCCCTCTGCCCGGCCCGCACATCGCCCCCGCGGCGCCCAGGTCCCCCCCAGATGCCGGCGGGCCCGGGAGCCTCGCGGACGTGACGCCGCGGGGCGGAAGTGACGTTTTCCCGCGGTTGGACGCGGCGCTCGGTTGCCGGGCGGGGGAGGGCGCGTCCGGTTTCTCTCAGGGGACGTTCAAATTATTTTTGTAACGGGAGTCGGGCGAGGACGGGGCGTGCCCCGACGTGCGCGCGCGCGCCGGCTTCCCCGCGCGCCTCCAGAGCTCGCTGCCGCCGGCCCGGGGGAGAGCGTCATGCCGCCCAAGACCCCCCGAAGAGCGGCGGCCGCCGCTGCCGCTGCCACTGCCGTGGAACCCCCGGCACCGCCGCCACCGCCTCCTCCTCCTGAGGAGGACCCGGAGCAGGACAGCGGCCCCGAGGACCTGCCTCTGGCCAGGTGAGCCGGCAGAGCCGCCGCCGCCGCGGCCCGCCGGCGGGAAGGGCGCGCACAAGGTGCGGCGCGCGGGCGGCGAGGCGGGGGGCGCATCTCTGCGCCAGGCCGGGTCCCTCCGGGATCGGGGTCCCTGTGTGTCCTCCTCCTTCCTACCCCCCCGCCCCAGCACATCGGAACGGCGGCAGGACGGTGACAGGGTTCTGGGCTCGCCAGGGAGGGGCGGGCATCCCGCAGGGGTCGCGGCTGCAGCTTGACAGGTGTCGGGCGGGTGGGGCTCGGGCTCCTGAGCGAAGTGACAGGTGCAGGCTTCGCTCCAGCGGGACGGAGGCGCGGAGGCGCGGAGGCGGCGGGTCATGGCGAGCCCCCGTCCGACGCACAAAAAGCGAGGCACAAATACAAAGACGCCGGCTGCTCTTCTCCTGCCGGGATCCGGCGTTTTCTCTCCCCGGCGCCGGCGCCGGCCGTGCAACAGTTGGGAGGCTTTTCCTCTGGGCGCGCGCTGCATCCGCAGCCCAGCCTTGCAACACGCCAGTCACTGCCTTGGACCTGACCTGCTCGGTCCTGGGTACCGGTTGTCTTCAGGGTACCCGGTTGGGGCAATTTGGGGGTTTTCTTAGCACCATGCTTTGAGGCCTTGGGGACTTAGAGCCATCAGCGCAGACGGGTGGAACGTAACTCTTTAGAGGAACTGTAAGTGGGCAAAAGTTCCGGGAGACGTTTTGCACAAGTGCGTGAAAGCGACCAAACTTCTTCATTTTTTTTTTTTTTCCTGTTGGATAGGACTCTTTTTTCGTGTTAATTGACCTCAGCATGCCTCATTATGTTCTCTACTTTGTCTTTTGGCTGTTGAGCCGGCAAAGATCCTGGTGTCCCCTCTTTTTTAGTTTTGTTTGTTTTGGGTACAGAATCAGTGGTGTTTTTGTGCTCAGAGGAAATTTTTCCTCCCCGCTCACTAAATGAAATCTAAACTTAAGCAAGTCCGTGTGGATGAAATAGAACAGGACAGAGAGATACTGTATTTCAACATTTTATTTTTCTCGACTCTGGTGAAGTAACTAAAATTGAAAGTATGATTGCCATTTTTTATTGTCGACACCAGTTTTACTTTAAGATTACAGACGTATTGCAGAAGAATGGGAATGATTTCAGTCTCTCACACAGCCTCTCCCCTTCTAGTTTATCACCAGCTCCAATCCCCTTCTTTCTGAGACAGTCTCTAGCCCAGGCTTGCCTGGAACTCACCATCTTCCTGCCCCAGCCTCTCAAGTGGTGGGGTTACAGGCCTGTGCCACCACGCCTGGCTACCAGGCCCCATTTTAGCCTCACTGAATAGTACCTTTCCTTTTATTGTCCAGACTCTGACAGAATTAAGGGCCAAATTGTAAAAGATTGGAGTAGAATTTTGGAAATGGACTGTTCAGGGCTAGTTAAATTAATATATTTAAATGATTGTCTTATAGCTCAATTACAAATCATACACAGTAGTAAACAAACAAAACTAGGTCTGGAGGTTTTTTAGGAGAAGATATCACTTTAGTTTCTGATTAAACTTTGACTTATACAATACTTGAAAGTTTCCCTTTGGAAAGAGCAGTAATGCCTAAGAATCCCATGCCATGTACCCAGCTTTTGAAGCATTTATTACAGAGTAAACATAGATAATTGAAGTTCTGGCCATCACCTTAGGAAAAGAAGGATGGTGGGTCTTTCATTTTATCCTCAACACATTATTTTATATATCCTTAAATGCTGGGAACTGTAGAAAAGTTCTCCTGTAAGTCAAAATCATACAACTATAGTCTGTTCTTTATTATCCATACTCACAAGGGTTTTCATCAGCACAGACAACAGACCTCTATAGATTAACTACAGTTGTGTGCTTCACAACAGAGATAGAGAACAGCATCTGTAAGTGAATTTTGTGTGAATATCATAGAATGCACTTACACGAAGGTAGATGGTATAGGTCAGTCACTCCCTGCAGCCTTTAGCTGCAGTCAAGAGAGGAGGTAAACACTAGATTTTTTGAGACCAATCCTGATACAACACAGATGCTCTTTTACAATAAACTTTATTTTTTAATAAGTAGGAGTAAGTACTAAAATAATGAGAAACTGTGTAGTATACTAAGTATATAAATCAGCAACATTGTTGTTTGTTATCAAGTATTAGGTACTATACACAGTTGTATGTGCTGTATTTTTTATATGACTGGCAGTGTAGTCGGTTTGTTAATGCTGGCATCACCCAAAACACACAAGTAATGCATTTGGATACAACATTATCATGGCTAAGAGGTCATTAGGTGATAGGAATTTTTTAGCTCCATTATGAGCTTTAGGACTACTGATGTATATTCTGTTGTTGACTGAAATGTTCTTTTGTGGCACATGGCTGTGCTTAGCAAGGGTAGAGCCATTGCCTGGAAACCTGAAGCTGAGAAATGTGCTTAGGGATGGATTCAGAACCCAGGCCAACTGCACTTCCAGTGACAGAATCCCTTTCTACTTTGAGAGTTGTTACTGGAAGTGCATCATCTCTGGCCTAAGTGATGTAGTTGGGAGGGAAACTGACCGCGTTCATGCTTGAAATAATCAGAAGCTACTTACGCTTTGAGGGAGGAGTTGGCAGTGTGGAATAGTGGTGAGGGGCATGGATTATGGAGTTAGACGGTTGGGTTCCTTCCATGGCTACTTACTTGAGGTGATCTCAAGTGAGTGCTTTAACTTCTCTGATTCCTAGGCACCTGTGAAACAAGAATGAGCATACTTCTGATTAGGGTTGATGTGGGGATTCCATAAAATTATGGACCTAAGGTCATAGTAAATACTCAAAAATGAAGTCATTCCTCACACCACTATTATTAGATGTGAAATAGATATTAAATGAATGAAAGGAATTAAACAGGAATTTTTGAATACCTACCATGGTTAAGAAAGGTCAAGGAGAAAGCTGAAATAAGTGATGCAATAATTTATATCAAGTTCATCATCACCTAAGAAATACTCATAGGTAGAGCAGTTATATGAATCATTGATAAGTGTAGACCACAGTTTAGCAAAGTCACTGGCATTGAATCCACTGTGTAATATTATCTGTAGTTTTTCCCTTCTTGCTGTTCCCATGATCCCATTTTCTCCAACAGCATGAGCTATTGCACTTACTGTCTTTCACAAAGCTGTTTTGCTGCTTGGAGTATATTTGCTTCATCATGCTAGCAAATATTTTTCAACATGTGGTATTCTTATTTTGGAAGAACCATGAAAAAGATAAACGTATGTTTGAATTCTAAATGTAAGTTTTTAAAATATAAAATAAGACCTTAAAGTACTTAGTGATGCTCTTTCAGAATAGTGCAATTATGTGAAAACTATTGAAACAAATGTTTGCTCAGCTTGATTTATATGTGTGCCTGTTATATGATTATTTTCACTTGGTAGGCTTGAATTTGAAGAAACAGAAGAACCTGATTTTACTGCATTATGTCAGAAATTAAAGACACCAGATCACATCAGAGAAAGAGCTTGGTTAACTTGGGAGAAAGTTTCATCTGTGGATGGAATATTGGTAAGGATTTTCTTGAATTTTTTTTCTCCTTTTAAAAATAATTTCAAAACACCATAGAAAATTTAGAAAATAGAAAAATACAATAAAAATAAAAGCTAGGAATAATTTCATTACATAGAAACAATTTATCTGTGATAAAATTAAAAATGGTTTTTAAAATAACCTTCCCACCAAAATATTTTAATGCAAATCTTATATAACATATTTTATTCATAAATACCTAAATTTGATGTAAGGATTTTTTTTTTTTTTTTGGTGGTACTGGGGCTTGAACTCAGGAATTCACCTTTGCTAGGCAGGCACTCTACTGCTTGAGTCACTCTGCCAGCCCTTTTTCATATTGAGTATTTTTGAGATAGGGTCTTGTGAACCATTTGCCTGGGCTGACCTTGAACTGTGATCTTCCTGATCTTTGCCCCTTGAGTAGCTAGGGTGACAGGTGTGAGCTACCAATGCCCAGCTTAAAATAATTTTTTTTTGGGTGGTAATGGGCTTTGATTTCAGAGCCTTGCAATTGCTAGGCAAGTATCTACGAGTTGAGCCATACTTAGAAAAGGGTTTGGGTTTATTTTTTTGGCAAGGATCTTGCAATTTTGCCTGGGCTGGTCTCTGATGGCAGTCCTCCTACTTATACCTCCTGCATAGCTAGAATTATATAGGCATGTACTACCATGCCCAGATTGTTAGTTGACAGGGGGTCTTGCTAACTTTTTTCCTGAGCTGGTATCAAGCCACAGTCCTCCTAAGTAGCTGGGATTAAAGGCATGTACCACCACACCTAGTCTTATAAAATAACATTTAATATCTTTGAATATGCAGTCAGTGCTCAGATTTCCTGAATTAGTTTTGTTAGGATTCAGGATCTTTGATAATGTTTTGATATATTTCTTCGTTTTTCTGTTCATGCATTTGTATGTGCACGTATAATAATAATAGTAGGAAATAATTACTGTTGTTTTATATGTTGCTATTTATGTTTAAAGTACTTATTGAATATTATAAGCACTTTGCAAATAGTCATTTAACAATCCCTTGAGATACGAAATGTAAAGTCTTTATTTTATATCCAAAATATGAAGTCTTCATTTCATAGATGAAGATACTGAAGTACAAAGAGGTTAAAGGAACTAAACAAGAAATCTCAAAATGTAAATTTGGGATCATGAATATAGTTACACATAGTTTTGTATCTAGCTTTTTTGCTTAATATAACATATGTATCTTATTAGATATATTTTGGTAATAGTTTCTAGCGGTAGTATATCTTTTTTAATCCTATTATCAGATATTTAGTTTTTTTCTCAATTTTTTGATGCTGAAAAATAATGTAATATGCATCCTTAATCATAAGAATAATGCCTAGCACAAAGTCCTTGATAACTTGTTATGGAACTGTGATATTTTTCTTAGAATAAATTCTTACAAGTTGAATTACTGATCAGAAGCTATGAACATTTTTATGACTTGGCAATTATTGCTAAATTGTACTTCAGGTGGAAATTTTGAATGAATTTACTTTCTCATCACAGTATAAGTAAAGTGTACTATCATCACTAGTACATGTCTGTCTTGTTTTACTGATCATATCAGCACAGCAAAATATGTCCCATTAATAAAAACTGTTAAAGCCAGTTGTTAAAAACTCTGGTAATAAAAAGCAATTCCACAATTGCAAGGATCTGAACATAGTCTCAGACTTCTTATGTGAAATGAGTAGTGTTGAAGCATTTTGGATGTATGACTTGGGTATAATCACTTCAAATCATGTAACATATTTCCACTGCTTGGACAGTTCACATGCAGAGCCTTTTTTGTGCATATGCAGTTAAAGGGAGTCATAACTTCTTCACCATTATCTCTTCCTAAAATATCTCATTTTCAGAAAAATTGTAAGGGGTATCTACTTTCAAACAGTGTTATTAAATACAGGTAGGTTCCAATTAATAAGTGTGTTGTGTTCCAAATCTGTTTTCAAGTACAATATGGTAGTTAGATTTCCATCGTAATTCAGACAACTTTTTAAATACTGAACTGGAACAGTAATAGTTGGAATAGTAGAGGTCCTGTGGTCTTTAGCCAAATAAATGTGGCTGTTTTCTCTCCTACCATTTTCTCTTCCTGGCTTTGTTCCTACCTTTCCCAAGAACTGGTGTAGTTTAAGTCTCATTTCCTAATGGAGCTTATGTTGAGGACTAGAATACATGAACTCATTGTTGGTTGTGTTTTAGAGGAAGACAAAAAAAAATTTCATGTTACCTTCAGGATTTGGGATGCATTTTTGGAGGGTTTAAGGGAAAATGATATTCTTTTGTCCTGTTATAACCAACAAACATTTTCTTTGAAGTATTATTTTTTGATAGTTAAATTTTGAGGGTCGGCCTGAGATATAACCTCTATGTATTCAATAATTTCTAAGGGAGAATGTAAAGGAATGTGTTCTGAGAAGCAAATGTAATGACAGAATGAACCCATTTCCAGTGCAGTTCTTCTAGTGGCAGTTGTCTTTCTTCTTTGAAACAAGAGGAATGTAGTAACTCAGGGGAATCCTTTTTGGAATTAAAAGTGGATGACGTTTATTAGAAAAGAGGATGGATTTGGACTCGGACTGAACTGCTTCAAATCTCAGATAAATGTTTATAAGCTCCATACTCTTGAAAAAATCACCCTTGATTTTCAGATAGGTAAAAGGGGTTAATAATAACTTCTGGATCTTGGACTCAGATTAAATAAATTAGTGTATATTAAACACTTATTTGTGGAAATGTGTGCCCATATTAGGTCATGCAGGTAGAATAATTTCATTTCAGAACTAGCCTGAAAAGTTTATTATTAATACAGGTGTTTTTTTTTTCCAGGAGAACTTAACAATCAACTTAATTTTTTTTTTCCAGTTCTAAGGAACTGATAAAACCTAGGGCTTTGTACATGCTAGGCAAGCACTGTACTACTGAGTTACATTCCTAGTCCCTGCATCGTTTAATTTTTAAATGTATGTGTAATGATTTTGATGTGATACTTTTGTTAAAGTACATTTAAGTTCTTTAAAGTAAGAAAAGTGCATGCATGAAAGCATATATTCTCTAATAAAAGTTTAATGTATCTTTTTTTTTTTTTTTTTTTTTTGGCAGCATTGGGGTTTGAACTGAGGGCCTCATGTTTGCTAGGCAGGTGCTCTACCACTGGAGACATGCCCCAACCTGTTTTTCTTCCGTTATTTTTGGGGTAGGGTCTCACATGTTTTCTGGGGCCAGCCTCAGACTGCAGTCCTCCTACCTTTGCCTCCCATGTGGCTAGAATCATTAGTATGTGCCACAATGCCTGGCTTATTAATTGAGATGGGGGGTCTCGCTTTTTACCCATATTAACCTCAAACCACAATCCTCCTGATCTCCCCCTCCTGAATAGCTGAGATTAAGCTACTGTACCTGCCTGTTTTATGGTATCTTGTCTAAGGAAGTATTTTTTAATAAACATTTAATAAGTTATAACATATGATTGCTGTTGTAAAATTAGATTTTATTCATGCTATTTATAATGTTAAAAAATTGGCCAAGAAGCTAGGTGCTGGTAGTTCATGTCTGTTCTAACTATTCAGGAGGCTAGATTGGGATAATTGTGGTTTGAGGCCAGCCTGGGCAAAAGTTTGTGATACTTCATCTCAACCAATAGCTGAGAGGGAGGCTGAGATTGGAAGGATGGTGATTCTAAGCCAGTTCGTGCAAAAAAGTTTGCAAGACTGCATCTCAACAGAAAAAAGCTGGGTGTGATGGCAAGCACCATTTATTCCAGCTTCAGTGGGAAGCATAAAAGGGAAGACGGTGGTCCAGGCCAGCCTGGACAAAAAGCAAGACCAGAGGAATTTCTTTTTGCATCTTGAATGGTAGAGTGGAAAAGGCTTTGGCAAGCCTTACTTGTATATAGTCCCATCTTATCTGAGATTTTGCTTTCTACAGTATCAATTACCTGGGTCAATTGTAGTCCAAAAATGTTAAATGGAAAATTCTAGAAATAAACAATTCTTAAGTTTTAAATGGCTTGCTGTTCTGAATAGCATGGTGAAACCCTTATGGTCCCACTCTACTTTATCTGCCTTTGTCTAGCATATTCATGCAATATATGCTGCTAGCTTGGTAGTCACTTAGTATCCATCTTGGCTCTCAGGTTGACTGTTATGTGTCATAGTGTCATATAGTTACTTATATTCAAATAACCCTTATTTTACTTAATAATGACCCCAAAGGATAAGAGTAGTGACGCTGGTAGTTTGGATATGACAAAGAGAAGCTGTAAAGTGTTTCCTTTAAGTGAAAAGGTAAAAGTTTATTATAGGTATGTATGTACAGACACACCTCATAAATCGTGGAAGTTTGGCTCCAGGCCACAGCAATAAAGTAGATATTGCAATTCAGTGAGTTAGTACAGATTTTTTTGGTTTCCCAATGTGTATAAAAGTTAAGTATATACTGTACTTTACTCTGTTAATGCAATATGATACAATGTAATAGCATTATGTCTAATCAAAAGTACATGCCTTAATTTGAAAATACTTTATTACCGAAAACTGCTAACAGTCATCTGACCCTTAAGCAAGTTGTAATCTTTTTGATTATGTGGAGAGCCTCAGTGTTGATAGCTCTTGACTGATCAGGGTAGTGGCTATAACAGTTTCTTAAAGTTAGACAACAATGAGCTTTCTGCATAGATGGGCTATCTCCTGAAATCCTTCTCTGTGGCATGCAACACTGTTTGATAGCATTTTTTCCACAGTAGAACTTCTATCAAAATTGGAGTGAAGGCTCTCAGATTTTACTGCTACTTTATCAACTAAGTTTATGTAATATTCTAAATCTCTTCTTGTCATTTCAACAACATTCATAGCATCCTTACCAGGAATAGATTTTTATCTCAGGAAACCACTTTCCTTGCTCATCCATTAATGTCTCATTATGAGCTCGTAGCAGTTCATTCACGTGTCTCAGGCTCCACTTCTAATTTTACTTCTCTTGCTGTTTCCACATCTGTGATTACTTCCTCCCCTGAAGTCGCAAGCCTATCAAAGTCACCCACGAAGGTTATAATCAACTTTTCCCAAACTTCTGTTGATATTTTGACCTCCCATAATTCATAACCTTTCTTGATGGCCTCTAGAAAGATGAATCCTTTACAGAAAGTTTTTAGTTTTCTTTGCCCAGATACATCAGAGCAATGGGCAGCTATAACTTTACAAAATGTATTTATTAAATAATGACTTGAAGTCAGAATCATTCCTTGCTCCATAGGCTGCTTAAGAGATTTCATATTAGTGGGCACAAAAATAATATTAATCTTATTGAACATCTCCAAGCTCTTGGATGAATTTTCAGTGTGTAGTAATATATGGAAAGGTGGTACCTTTTTTTCTGAGTAGTAGGTCTCATCAGTGGGCTTCAAATACTCAGTAAATCATATTATAAACAGATGTGGTGTCATTCAGTTTTTGTTTCATTTACAGAGTACAGGCAGAGTATAATTTTTAGAATGACTCTTAGGGGCTCTAGTATTTTCAGAATGATAACTGTCCACTAGCTTCAACTTTGAGTTAGCAGCTGCATTAGCTCCTATTTAACAAAAGAGTCAGTCTGTCCTTTGAAGATGTGAAGCTAGGCATTGAGTTCTCCCTAGTTATGAAAGCCCTGGATGGTATCTTCTTTCAATATAAAGGTGTTTCATCTACTCTGAAAATCTTTCTAGTGTGGCCCTTCAGCTAGATCTCCTGGATAACTTACTGCAGGTTCTACATTAGCACTTGCTGCTTGACCTTTTATGTGGCAGAGATGGCTTCTTTCCTTAAACCTCACAAACCAACCTCAGCTACCTTCACACTTCTTTTCCACAGCTTCCTCTCTTCTCTCAGTCTTCATAGAATTAAGGGGAGTTAGAACCTTGATATGGAGTAGGCTTTGATTTAGGGGAATGTTGTGGTTGATTTGATCTTCTATTCAGACCACTCACTTTCTGTGTGTCAGAGATAGGTTGTTTCATTTTCTTATCATTCATGTGTTCACTGGAGTAGCACTTTTAATTTTCTCCAAGAACTTTTCCTTTGCATTTACAGGTAAGCTTTCAGCTTATTTTGACTTTTAACATGCCTTCCTCACTAAGCTTAATCATTTCTAGCTTTGGAATTAAAGTGAGAGATGTTTGCCTCTTCCTTTCACTTGAATACTTAGCAGTCATTGTAGGGTTATGAATTGACCTAATAGCAGTGCTTTTGTGTCTCAGGGACTAGGGAGGTGCTAGGAGAGGGAGGTGCGGAAACATTCAGTGATACAGTCAGAACACATGTATTTAAGTGTGTGAATGTAGTTCATGGATCCCCAAAACAGCAAAGATCATTGATAACAGAAAACCGAATAGATACAATATTGAAAAGGTTTAAAAGTGCCATGAGAATTATCAAAATGTGACAAAAAATATTAAGTGAAACTGGTCGTGTTGGTGCACACCTATAATACCAGCTCTTAGGAGGCTGAGGCAGGAGGATTATGAGTTAAGAGACCAGCTTGGGTTATATAGCAAGACCCTATCTCAAAAAAAAATTTATAAAACCCCCAAACAAAACAAAAATGAAACACAAAGTGAGAAAATGCTGTTGGAAAAATGGCGCCAATAGGTGGTACGCTTGTTCTGTGTAGGATTGCCATACACCTTTAATTTGTAAAAATCGAAATATTTGTGAAGTGAAATAGGCAAAGCACAATAAAATGAGGTGTGCCTATAGAGAATTATCTTGACTCATGGTTCTGGAGACTGGAAGTCTAAGATCTGCATCTGGTGAGGGTCTTTGGTTTCTTCTGACTTTTACTGCTACCTGCCCTCACAAGTTAGTTTCAGTAAAATTTTTACAACTCACATTTTATGATTCCTATCTTTTTGGGATCACTGTCCTTCATTGCCTAGTGGTTAGTGTCTTGAGTTATTTCATTATTTTCTCTTGTTTTTTTAGTTCTTTCAGGCCAAACAGTAAGTCTGGTCCTTTGTACTCCATCATAACTTGCAGTGTAAGTTCTCAGTTAAATATTTTTCACATTTTTTGTGCCTTCCTCTTTGTCAGTATTTCCACTAGAGTGGCACATTTGACACCGTTGATGAACCTATGGTACCCATCTTTATTACCCCCAAGCCCATACTTACATAGGGGTTCACACTTGATGTTAGACATCTTGTGGATGTCTAACATCATCCACAAGATGTATTGACGAATGTACAATAACATGTATCCACAATTATAGTATTGTACAGAATAGTTTCACTGCCCTAAAAATCTTACTTGCTTTACTTGTTCATCTTGCACTCTTTCTAACCCCCTTTTTTTCAAAAAAGAGCCACCTTTTGTTTTTGTTTTCAATTTTATTGATTTTTGCTTTTTTTTTTTTTTTACTGTTTGGTTTGTTTTTAATTTATTTTTTCTTGTTTCTGATGGTAGAAGCATATTTCACTGATTTGAGCATTTTATTTTTTTCTAATAGATACAAGTTACAGTTTTTTCCTAAATATTACTTTAGCTGCCTTTCACACATTTTTTTTTTCTTTCGTTTTCATTGTGGTATCGGGGATTGAACCTCAGGAGTGTTTCCATTTTCATGCAATTCAAAATATTTTCTCTTTTCCCTTGTGACCCCATTTTTGAATTTATTATTTAAAAGTACATGTTATTCTATTTTCTGGGTATGAAGTTTCCATTTTTGACTCCTTGTTTAATTCTGTGCTTTTTCATTTCTTTACAGCACTTTAACATTTGTTAAGATTCATTTTATGTCCCAGGAAATTGTTCTAGTGACTATTTGAAAAGAATGTACATTTTGATTTTGTTGGGTAGAATGTTCTTTGTTAATTAAGTTGAGTGATCTCCTGCATCTTTTATGATTTTCTTTCTCTGTGTATAATTGAGTATTAAGGGGTAACAAAATGAAAGAAAAAATCATGATCATTTCAATAGATGCTGAAAAAGTATCTCTTCAGATTAAGAACTCTGAACAAATTAGGTGTAGAAGGAATGTATCAATACGATGAAGCCACACGTGACAGGCACATGGCTAACACTGTACTCAGCGGTGAAAAGCTAAAAACTTCTCCTCTAAGATCCGAAACTAGGATGCTCACTCTTGCCACCTTTTCCAACATAGCACCAGAAGGTCTAGCCAGAGCAGTCAGGCAAGAAAAAGAAATAAAAGTCATCTACATAGAAAAGGTTGAAATAAAATTGTCTTGGTTTGTAGATAACATGGTATAAATACAAAATCTCAAAGGCACCACTGGGGGAAAAAACTGTCAGAATAAGAAAATTCAATAAAGTAACAGAATAGTAAACCCACATACAGAAATCAATTGTATTTCAACATGCTAATAGTGAACTATACAAAAAAGAAATTAAGAGAACAATCCCACTTACTAGCGCCAAAGAGAATAAACTACCTAGGAAGTGAAAGGAGGTGAAAGATTTGTACACTAAAAATTGTAAAACAGTAATGAAAGAAATGGAAGACCTAAGTAAATGTAAAGCTTTTCCATATTGAGACTAGCTCACACTTATAGTCCTAGCTACATGAGAAGCAGAGATTGGGAAGATTGCAGTTTGAGTCCATCCTGAGCAAAAAAGTAATCAAGACCCCTATCTAAACAAAAAAAGTAGGGCATTGTAGAGTATACCTGTCATCCCAGCTAGGCAGGAAGCGAGAATAGAGTATCATGGTTCAGGCCAGCCCTGGCAAAAATTGGAGGCCCTATCTCAAAAATAATCAAAGCACAAAGGGCCGGGGGCATGGCTCAAGTGGTAAAGTACCTGCCTAGCAAGTGAAAGACCCTGAGTTCAAATGCTAATATTGTCAAAAAAAGATATCCCATATTCATAGTAATCAGTCTGTGGAATCAATAGTCAAATGTCCATACTACCAAAACTGATACATATAGATTCAATTCAGTCCCTATCACAGTTCCAGCAGCATTTTCACAGAAATAAATAACCATAAAATTCCTACAGAACCATGAAAGACCCCAAATAGCAAAAGCAATTTTGGGCAAGAAGAATATCACACTTGTGAGTTCAGGATATATTACCAAGTTCTAGTAACCAAAAGAGTATGATGTTGGCTTAAACACAGACAGATGCTTTTTTTTGAGGAGACGTGGTTGTGGGTGCAGGAGCGCTGTTGCGTTCGCCCCTCCTTCTGACTCACTGCTGTCGGTCAGGAAACCATGCCTCAGCCATGGCTTAAGAAAGCCGGGTGGAGCTGGAGGTGGTAGTTCACCCAAGTCGAGTCACCTTCACCAGCAGCAATGTGAAGTCTGGAGGCATGTGCTCACTTGATCAGAGGAGCCAAGGAAAAGAACCTCAAAGTGAAAGGACCAGTCCGCATGCCTACCGAGACTTTGAGAATCACTACAAGAAAAATACCTGTGGTGAAAGTTCTAAGACATGGTTATCGGTTCCAGATGCGAATCCACGAGGACTCATTGACTTGCCACAGCCCTTCTGAGATTGTTAAGCAGAGTACTTCCATCAGTATTGAGCCAGGAATGGAGGTCAAAGTCACCATTGCAGATGCCTAAGTCAACTATTTTAATAAATTTAGTAAATTGATTTATAAATTGTTAAACAAACAAACAACTACAACAATAACAACAAAAACACAGAACAAAACAGAAAGCCTAGAAATAAACCCAACATACGAGGTCAGCTAAGCAAAGCCACCAAGAATACCCATGGAGAAAGGATAGTCTCTTCAAATACATGGTGCTGGGAAAACTAGATATTCATTCACATGGAAAAAAACAGAACTGGATCTTTATCTTATACCATATGCAAAAATCGAGTAAGGACTTAAACATTAAGACTTGAAACCATAGAGGGAAACAGAAAACCCCTATGACATTGGTTTTGGCAGTATTTTTTTGGTTTTTTGTTTATTTATTTTTGTTGAGTCAGGATCTCATTCTGTATAGAGGCTGGTTTGGAACTCACTGTGTAACCCAGGCTGATGTCAGACCTGCAATCTTACTTGGCAATATTTTTTCTGTCTTTTTAACTAACATATATTAATTGTAAAAGGGGTTTCATTGTGGTATTTCTGTATAGCGGTCCCCCTGTTTAACATTCATGTCATTTCTTTTCTTTCTTTTTTGTTTTTTTGGGTGTAGATTCCACGTGAAAGAGAACATGTGATATTTGTCTTTCTCAGTCTGGCTTATTTCACTTAACATGATAATTTCCAGTTCTGTCCATTTTTCTTGCAAACAACATAATCTCATTGTTTATGGCTGAATAAAACTCTGTTGTGGATATATACCACATTTTCTTTATTTATACATCAGTTGATGAACATCTAGATGTATTCCATAGCTTTGCTATTGTGAATGGTGCTGCTATAAACATGGGTGTCAGATATTGCTGTTGTATATAGACTTAATTCCTTTGGATATATGCCTTGGAGTGTTATAGCAGGATTATATGTTCATTCTGTTTTTAGTTTCTTGGGAAACTCCATACTGATTTCCATAGGGCCAGACTAATTTACTTTACCACCAACAGTGTATAAGGGTTCATTTTTTCCCACATGTTTGTGGGAAACAACAGTCTGACTGGGGTGAAATAGGCAATGACTGGGGTGAGATGGAATCTCAGTTTAATTGTAGGGTGGTTTTTTTTGGTGGGGTTGGAGTTAAGCTCAGTCAGCACTTCAAGCTTGAGCCACATCTCCAGTACGTTTTGCTCTGGCTATTTTGGGGTCTTGAGAACAGTTTGTCTGGGTTGGCCTCAAACCTCAATCCTCCAGGTCTCAGCCTTCTAAGTAGCTAGGATTATAGGTGTGAGCTACCAGTGCTCAGCTCTCTGTAGTTTTGATTTGCATTTCCTTTATGGTTAAGGATGTTGAATGTTTCTTCATGTATTTATTGGCTATTTATACTTCTTCTTTTGAGAAGGCAGTAATTTTGTGATATAACACCTAAAGCACAGGTAAGGATACCAAAAATTAATAAGTGGTACAATCTCAAACCAAAAATTCCTGGACAGCAAAGGAAACAATAAAATAAGAAAGAGATCTGTGCAATGGGAGACAGTGCTAACTGTACATCAAATAAAGGGTTAGATCCAAAATATAGAAGGAATTCATCACTCATTAATGAAAAAGCAAATAATCCAATAAAAATGGGCAAAGGACTTCAGGAAACATTTTCCAAAGAAGACATACACATGGCCCATAGGAATATGAAAAGGTGCTCAACATCATTAATCATCAGACAAATGCAGACCAAAACTACAATGAAATCCTCACACATTCTAGGTTTTCAAAAAGTCAAAAGATACCAGGTGTTGGAGAGGATGTAGAAAAAGGAGAACCCTTGCACAGATTGGTGGGAATGTAAATTTGTACAGCTTCTTTAAAAAACAGTGTAAAGGTTCCTGAAAAAATTAAAAACATAATTACCACATGATCTAGCAATCTCACTTTAGGTATCTATCCAAAGGAAATGATGTCAGTTTGTCGAAGAGATACCTGTATTCCCGTTTTAATGGCACCATTATTCACAGTGCCACTTGGCACCAACATAAGTGTCTATCAGTGGATGAATGGATAAAGAAAATGTAGTGTATATGTGTGTGTGTGTACATGAATAGGTGTATATATAATGGAATGTTTTCCAGCCTTAAAAGAGTAGGAAATGTTGCCATTTGTGGCACCTTGGAGGTTGGGGGATCATTATGCTAAGTTAAATAAGCTAAACACCAAAAGACAAATACTGCATGATCTCATATGTATAATCTTTCAAAAAAAAAAACCCTCAAATACATAGAAACAAAGTGAAAAGGGACTGTGGGAAATAAAAAGATTTTGGTCAGAATACAAACTTTTAGTTATAAGATTAATGAATTTTGGAGACAGAATGTATAGAATGGTGACTGACGTTACGTTAATAATATTTTGTATACTTGAAATTTTCTGAAAGATCTAAGAATTCTTATCACATGCATGCAAAGTGGGATGATGGATATATTAATTAGGTTGATTGTGTTAATTTCACGTATATATAAAAACATGTTGTATGCCTTAAATGTAAATAATTTTTATTAGTCATTTGTACCTCATTAGAGCTAGGAAACATTGTCTCTACTCATTTATTAGTGGTATTTCTTTTTTTCTTTTTTTTTAATGGGACTGGGGTTTGAACTCAGGGTTTTGTACTTGCCAAGCAGGCGCTCTATCACTTGAGCCACATCTCCAGTCCACTTTACTCTTGTTTATTTTGGAGATGGGGTCCCATGAACTATTTTCCCAGGCTGGCCTCAAACCTTGATTCTCCTGATCTCAGCCTTCCAAGTAGCTAGGATTACAGGTGTGAACTACTGGCACCTGGCTGTATTTTCTTTTTTTTGAATTGTTGTTTGATGTTTGGTAGAAGAAGTCGACATACCTTCCAACTTTGGAAGGTAACTTTTATCTATACAACTGAGTCTGAGTTGTAGGAATTAACTTCTCCTTTCTTTTTTTTTTTAAGTTAATGGTAGTACAGGGGTTTGAACTCAGTGCTTTGTGCTAGGGAAGTGCTCTATCACTTAAGCCATGCCCCTGCCCTTTAGTTAATTTTCAGGTAGGGTCTGGTGTTTTTGCCTGGGGCCAATCTCAGACCTCCATCCTCCTATCTGTGGCTTCCCACATAGTTGGGATCACAGGCACACCACTATGTCTGGCTTAAAGATTGAGATTGAGTCTCACTAAATTTTTGCCCGGCTGGCTTCAAACCACAGTCCTCCTGGTCTCAATGCCCAGTCTCTTCAGTGTTTTTTTAACCTTGTTTCCAAGAATGGTAAAAGTTAGTTTTGTAGCTGTTTCACAGAAAAGCCAATTAGCATTTGTTTCAGTATGGTGGCAGTTTTCTCTTGTATGGTCATGCCTCCTTGGGTAGATCATCTTTGGGCTTTGGTCTCAGAAAGCTAAGCAGAGAGCTTGGGCAGAAATTAAGTTCTAGGTCAGTTATGTATCATTTGTTTCAAAAATGAAGTCTGTGATGTCATTTCTTTGTGTAAATTACTTTGGTGATACCACAAGTTTGCTATGAGTGTGTGAGTGGGAGCTGAAGAAACTAGGGTAGAATCAACATTCTTAGATTTTGGAGGTACTGGGGTTTTGAACTCAGGGCTTTGCACTTGTGGCTCTGTCGTTTGAGCCATACTTCCAGCCCAGAACCAACATTCTTATCTTACACTTTGGTGATTTAAATTTGCTGCATGTTTCTTTGAACATACTAAGAAAAAAAGAAAAAAATTAAAAGCCACTCCATCCTTTATTAGAGTATGGCCGTTGCCACAACTTAAAAAAAAAGTACACATTAACACCATTTAAGTGCTGGACTCTGTGCTGGGCTTTTGTAAAGTAGTAAATTAATATGTATTTTTTCTCTCTTAAAGATGCTGACAGATTAATTGAGATACAGACAGATGAGCAAGAACATCAGTTACAGTTCAGTGAAGAGCTTAGGATAGGCTGTGTATTGGTTCTCCAGGTGTTTTTAAGGAAAGGAGTCTTAGTGCTCATCTTGTGGGCAGAAGCCCAGGTAAATCTGAACCTGCCAGGTACATGTTGTTCTGGGAGTAGAATCAACTTTATCCTCAAAGGTATTGTGTAAGTGGATGGTTGATTTAGGTGGATCAACCCCAGCATATCCTATCAAAGTGTGAGTTCAAGCAGAGTCAGCTTTTGCATTCCTTCTGTGGCTGTGCCACTTCTGCACTTTACTTCACATTGACCTTAGCATTAGACTGCTGTCACCTAATGCTAGTCAAGTAAGGTGGGGGGACGGGGACTTTCTGGCATATTGCATGTTATTCCTCTTGTTCACATCTGAAACCTATGTGAAAAGGAAATCCAGGCATAAAGGATAAAGGCAGCTTTTTTTCCAGTTTTGCTGCAATACCATTCTGTAATATTTTTAATATGACCTTATTGCTAACCTCTCATTAGAGTCTCATGAATTGAGTGTAGGGATGTATCCTTGGACCCTGAGGTATTTCTAGTGGCTTGTTTTCATCTTTCATACAGGTTAGAGAGAATATTATTTTTAACTAGGGAAATTGCATTTCAAATTCATGTTAAGTTATGACAGCTTAAGTAGTAGTTATTTTCTTATGCCTACATTTTCTTTTTCCAAGATGATTTATGTTACCACTTGGTGGAGCTATTTTATAAGTAAGTGCATTGTTTAAAAAAAAAAAAGCAAGTACTTACAGGCTATTATTATAGTATATGGTTAGGGTGGTTCAAATGGATTCAACTAAATAGTAGCAAGGTAGGTAGCTTCTTCAAATGTTCATTGTAGATTTTGATTTAAACTGTAATATATGTAATTAAAGTTTTGATAGTTTAAGAATTCCCCAAGAAGTATTCCTAATTTTTCTCTCCTGTGTTATATAAACTTAGCATTTTTTACCAAGTTTTGATTTTACAATTGAAGCTAACTGAGAAAATGTATCTAGATTAATGAGAAAAAAGTTCATAAATCCTACCAAATCTAGAGATAATCATTACATTTTCATATTTTTTTTGCATTCTTTTCCTTATTTTTTTTGGTTTTTCACAAAATTAGAATCAAAATAAGCAAATAATTTTGTACTCTGGTGCCTTTTGTCCCTTAACTTTATATATTAGGTATTTTCTAATGTGTTTTTAACATTCTTTGAAAATGTTGTAGAGGTTTTATGTTATTCCATGAGGTAGCACCAACATTTATTTAACCATTCTATTTTAAGATATTTGTTTCCCACTAATTTCGCTACTATAAATAATTTTTTGAATATTTGTCGCATAAATCTTGACTCAACTCTCCAGTATTTTTACTGGATAAGTTCTTTTATATAAAGCTGAACTCATAATGATCTTGGTACATGTTAATAAAATATCCTTCAGTTGACACTATCATGCTATTCACCATTTTCCAAATATGCTTGTTGAAAATACTTTTTTATTTTTCAAAGTGCTTTTTCTTTGCCCATTTTTTTCCTCCAAGTTTTATTGTCTTTTGATTGTTTTGACTAAGAATTGCTTTAACAATTTTTAAAGTACTATTCTGAGCCCCCTTTCATAATTTTCATCTTAAATTCCAAGAAAACACATCTTTCAGGCTGAGATAAGAACCTCAGCAGCATAGTGTGTGTAGTGAAAGGGTGTGATTTGGTGTATGTGGTATTCCACGCTGTGAGAATGGACACATCAGTTACAGATTTTAAGTTGAAAGTCACCACTGGGAGATAAGGGCTGGAGCTTACCAGAACAACAAGCCCTGTGGTCATTGTGTGAGGTTTTATGCACTGTGAGGTTAATCAAAATTAAAAACTTCTCTTTGAAATGTAGTCTTTAAGAAAGTGAAAACATATGCCATATCTGAAATAAGGGTCATATTTTGCTCATAGGGAACTTCCTCAGCTTTTTAAAAATCAGAACTTATTTATGAAACATTTCATTGAGGCATTTTTTAAATTGCGTCTGAATAAAATTTGATATTTTAGGACTGTGAATTAGTTCAGTAGTAGAATGGTTGTCTGGCATGTGTGAGGCCCTGGATTCAATCCCTAGCACCACGAAATTTTTTTATTTTTGGTGTTAAAAAAAATAAGTAAACAACATACTTAATCTTAGCAATATTAGTTCTTTCATTTATCAGCTTTTAAAAGAGGGGAAAAAAGATAAAAGACAAGTTTTTATAAGCAGGCACACTGAAAACAGTCACATTCAATAGATGATAGCCAAGCGCATACAAGCAAACAAAAGCATGATAAGAAGTAAGTATGGCCAGACGCTGGTGGCTCATACCTATAATCCTAGCTACCCTGGAGGCAGAGATTAGGAGGATTGAGGTTTGAGGCCAGCCTGGGCAACAAAAGCTAGACTCTGTCTCAAAAATACCCAACACAAAAAAGGGTTGGTGAAGTAGTGGCTTAAGTCGTGGAGAGCTTGCCTAGCAGGTGTGAGGCTGAGTCCAAACCCTAGTACTGCCAAAAGAAGAAAAAAAGAAGTAAGCATAAAAGTTCAAAAAGTGGATATTGAGGATTATTTATTATACAGACAAACAACCTCTCATATCTTAGTAGTTCCCGAGAAATTGGCCTATTCATATAAACATACACAAAAGTTGTTTTTCATTTTAGTGAAGTATCTACTTAATAGTTATCATAAGAATGAATCAGTGTATACTGACGAATGGATCAAGAAAATGTGGTATCTATACACAATGGAATTTTATGCAGCCATGAAGAAGAATGAAATGTTATCATTCGCTGGTAAATGGATGGAATTGGAGAACATCATTCCGAGTGAGGTTAGCCTGGGCCAAAAGATCAAAAATCGTATGTTCTCCTTCATATGCGGACATTAGATCAAGGGCAAACACAACAAGGGGATTGGACTTTGATCACAAGATAAAAGCGAGAGCACACAAGGGAGATATGAGGATAGGTAAGACACCTAAAAAATTAGATAGCATTTGTTGCCCTCAACGCAGAGAAACTAAAGCAGATACCTTAAAAGCAACTGAGGCCAATAGGAGAAGGGGATCAGGAACTAGAGAAAAGGTTAGATCAAGAAGAATTAACCTAGAAGGTAACACACGTGCACAGGAAATTAATGTGAGTCAACTCCCTGTATAGCTATCCTTATCTCAACCAGCAAAAACCCTTATTCCTTCCTATTATTGCTTATACTCTCTCTTCAACAAAATTAGAGATAAGGGCAAAATAGTTTCTGCCGAGTATTGAGGAGGTGGGGGGGAAAGGGCGGCGGTGGAGTGGGTGGTAAGGGAGGGGTTTGGGGGAGGGGGGAGAAATGACCCAAGCATTGTATGCACATACGAATAATAATAAATAAATAAATAAATAAAAATTTAAAAAAAAGAATGAATCAGTGTTTTGTTCAGTTTCAGAAACCGTAAGTATGGAATATAGTTTCAGAATCAAATTCATTGATGAATAATTTGCATACATTAAAACTTACATCAATTTTAAGTGTATCATTCAGTAAGTTTTGACATATGGAGCTTTTTGATCCCACCAGAAAGTTTCCTCATTTCCCTGTGCAGTTTTCCCCAACACTTTCCTTCTGGTCCCAGGAAGCCATGAAGCATCACCTGCTTTCTCACATTCACCATTAGTTTTGCCTCTTCTAGAACTTCATACAAAAGGAATGTAATGTATCCTTTTCTGTCTGGCTTTTTCTCACTATAATAAATTTGAGACTTGCTTATATTGTTACATTTATTAGGACTTTTATTGTCTAATAAAAAATTAAAATATAAAAATGTGGTTATACCACACTTTGTTTATAGATTCACCTGTTTTTGGAGTTATTTGAGTTGTTTCTAGTTTTGGGTACTGTGAAGGAAGCGGCTGCAAACATTGATTCAAAATGTTTCCATTTCTCTTGGGTACAGATAGCTGGGAGTGGAATTGCTAGGTGTTTATAGAAAGTATATATTTAACTTTATAATGGACATGTTTGTTTTCCAAAATGCTCTTACCATTAATAGTTTAATTTAATTATTAATGTTTTAGTGATTCATTTGCCTACATCTTTACCAACCCTTGTTATTGTCATTCTTTTTTATTTTAACCATTCTAGGGTGTGTGTAGTTGTAATATATGTTTTAAAATGCTCATATTATAAACTAAAATTAAGAGAAAGTTTGGAGATGGATGATGGTAAACTTATCCACAAAATTTGATAATCCAGAAAAACTTTATCCTAAAGCTGAGGTTTCAAAACTGTAAAATTGTATCACATACTTACCTTCTCAGTTTTCTTTAGAGTTAAGAATAAGCAAATAGTTTTGCTTACTAGACTTCAGGACAATTTGACATTTCTATTGTTTTCAACTGAATCTGATGAAAATTTTACCTCAAGTTTTATGTATTTAGAAGGTAATATCTATTGTTGGGGGAAATAGTGTAGTGATGAGAAGGGTATTCAGTGATAATGATAGCCGCCCTCATGGAGTACTGAATATATGCAGGACACTTTGCTAACGCAGTTAATGCTCTATGAAGTGTGGAATTAGTGTTATTTCCACTTTCCAAATAAGGCATTTCAGGAAGTAAGATAAGAATTACACAAGGTTAGAAAATATTTGAATGAAGAAATCAGTAAAAGAATTAATGAACTTGAGCAAAGGAAGGATAATCAAATAAGAAAGGCCCATTTTTCAATTTATATGTTTTAAATTCAAAATCTTTTAACTTAGCTTTGATGAGATTAAGTTATTGAAAAAGGAAAGTATTTCAAAGAACTGACTGAACTTCAAGTTTCCCCAGGAAGTTGTGATTTGGCTTTCTGATCTTGTAATTTTATTTGCTTTATAATCTAAAATTTGGATGTTTATTAATGTAGAATTAAATATTTTTCAAGTCTATGCCATTATAAGGATTTAAAAACACATTTTTGTTACGCTGAATAAGAAAAAAATCACATTTAATAAAGTTTTAACACAGTATTTAATGTGCGAATGATTTAATGAAATATTTGAACTTTTCTTTTGTTGTTCCCAGGAAGGTTATATTCAAAAGAAAAAGGAACTTTGGGGAATCTGTATTTTTATTGCAGCAGTTGACCTAGATGAGATGCCATTCACTTTTACTGAGCTACAGAAAAACATAGAAACCAGGTAAAATTTCTTACATAAATTTTGGCCTCTGCCATTAAAAAAACAAAAAAAAAAGTCTGATCCAGGACATAGTGACACACAGCTGTAATCCCAGCTACTCAGGAGACCAATATCAGGAGGATTGTGGTTCAAGGCCAGCCTGGGCAAAAAAAGTTTAGTAAGACTATTTCTTAACCAATGAACTGGACATGGTGTGCATCACTGTAATCCCAGCTACTGGAAGGTATAGATAGGATAATCAAAGTCTGAGCCTGGCCCTGGACAAAAACAATAGACCCTATCTAAAAAATAAGTAAAGCAACTGCCTTCCTAGCAAGTGTGAGACTTGAGTTCAAACCCCAGTACTGCCAATAAAACAAAAAGAAAAAACAAACTGTGTCTGAACTTTTCTTGTAATAGACTTCAGGAAATTAGTGGGAAATGCTAAAATTAAGTAAAACATAAAGGACTTGGTCAAGTAGTGTGTTGTCATTCTCTCATGGAACCCTTCATGAAAGTTTATGTTGCATTTCTTAAAAATGTAGCAGTTCATGTGTTGGGAAAATTTTTGTCTGTCTCTCACTGTTCATCTGTAGACCTTCTTAATTATAGCTGATGGTAAATTGGACCAAAAGGGCAAGGATTTATAAAGCAGGCTTATTACACATTAAAACCTTTATAAAAACAGTGTAAGCCTATCTTAAGGGACTTTTGATAAGATTTTTTTTTAAGTTTAAGATTTTAGCACAGTAGATATAATAATTCCTATATGTTTGGTAGAGTATACACTACATTGCTTGGTCCAATAGTCATTTGATAAATGTTTTGTTGAGATTGTCAGCATTAAAAGAGGATATTAATTTTTCCCAGTAATTCATGAACTTTGTCTTGAGCAAACTTCAGGACTTCCAGTCATTTCCTTTGCAGCATATTCACAGAATACAACAGTAAATAATTTTACCCGACTGGTAATTCTTAAATAAAATCTCTTCTTAAGTAAAGCCATCTAGAATTAAACATAATTGTTGTTCTATTTATATGAGTTAGATTAAATCGCTAAATTTGATATCACTTTTTCTTACTACCTCTAAATAAAATGTGGAAGCAAAGGCCTTGTATATCCATAAATATCCAATATTACTTAAAGACCTCAAAGAGTAAATGGTTGTTACACCACAGGTACATGCTCCCTCCTCTATTTCTCTTTCCCTCCCTCCCTTCCTTCCTTTTTTCTTTCCTCCTTTTTAGTTACCCCTAGAATAAGAAGACCTTTTCATGCTTCTCTCAGGACTGGTATTGATGTACAACTCATAAAAAATGGAAACTGAGAGTGGTTCTTTAATAAATGCTATTCTAAGGTTGGTTTCTTTCTCTCTGGGCTCTACACATTTACCCCACTCTTTTCTAATGAACATCCTGGTCTTTTATTTATCTTCTCTCATTTTTATTACTTTATTTGCTTTTCCATATAGTTAATCAGAATTGCCCTCATCTCTTCTATATAATGTATATTATGGGAACTTTTTAAAGTCTTTGGCAAAGTTCAGAGGGATTCTGTGCCCCCTGCTGATTAGCTGAAGCTTAAAAAAATTTTTTTTTGAAATGTGGTCTCGCTGTGCTGCCAAAGCTGGTCTTGAACCCCTAGACTAAAGTGATCCATCTTCCTCAGACTTCCAAGTGCTGGGACTATAGGCATGGGCTGCTTATTCTGGCTCAGCTAAAACTTTTGTTGTTTGTTGGCCAGCCTATACGATTTGATTCATTTAGCTGTTTTGGTATAATTCCTACACAGACTTGATTAGAAATTAGCACATGAGATGCAACTGATGATTGTTATCTTTAGTGCCTTATTGAAAAATGTATATACATACATTTGATGTTTCAAAATTTAATTTTTATAGTAAACGTTAATGAATGACTAAAAGTCATTATTTAAGCCACTTAATTTTTTGTGTATGTGTGTCTGGTACTGGGGTTTGAACTCAGGGCTTCACGCTTGTAAAGCAGGCACTCTACCACTTGAGCCACACCTCTGGTCCATTTTGCTCTGGTTATTTTGGAGGTGGGGCCTTGCAAACTGTTTTCCCAGGCTGACCTTGAACCTTGATCCTCCAAATCTCAGCATCCCAAGTAGCTAGGATTACAGGTATGAGCCACTGGTGTCAAGCTAAACCACTTAAAATTTTAATCAGCTTTACTTTTCCTTTCCCCAACAATTTGGTGTTAGAACTATTAGAGGGCAAAGATTGTCAGTTTGTGCATTGGGGCAGGGGAATGGCAGGGCCCCAGAGCAGATGTCAGAGTCAGAGGAGAGACAGGCAGCCACATGTATGTGTAGGGGCAACTGACATGGGCTTCTTGTGTGCAGTGTCAGAGACCAAATGGGATGTGTGGGCAGCTGGTGCCAGGAGTCATAGTAACAGGAGATGAGGAGGGAAGCCTTGAGTGGGGAGTCAGAGCCCTGCCCGAGTAAGGAAGATGTGTACTGAAATGGGTGAGGCAATCCAGATGGAGAGTCTTTCTGAGTAGGAGAGGAGAGTGTCCACATGGGGGAGTGGGTGGCTCATTGATTCCATGAGTAAGTGGGGAGGAAAGGATTTTAAGAAAAATTACAAATATGGAAAGGGAAACACTAGAAAGAGCCATATTGTTTTGTATTGGAATTGAACCCATGGTTTTAAAACATACAGATACAGAGTGACTATATATAGTGATTGTGTATTGTATATCTCCAAAAGCTAAAAGGAAGAATTTTGATTGTTTTTGCCCTATAGAAGTGGTAAATGTTTGTGGAGATAGATATGCTTAACCTTATCACACAATGTGTACATGTATCAAAACATTACACATATGCATTAATTAGTGTACAATTTTGTGTCTTTCTGTATCAGTTTAAAAATAAATTTAATTAAAAACCCATACAGATAAGTTTAGAAATACAGATGTGTGTATCCCTTTGTGACCTTTGTTTTTTTCTATAGTCTCAATCACACATCAATACAAACATAGATATATGGAGATAGAATATAGATATTGAAGCATGGGTTGAAGGCTATTTGATTCTTCCCTCTTCAGAGTCTAGTAAAATGCAAAAAATTATTCATTCTAAAGGACACAATAGTGATTTGGTGCAGAGCTGATAACCTTTTGAATTGGAATGTCTATGATTTGAGGATGAAATAAAGCAAATTTTGGAAGTTACTGATTCACTTTTTTCTGTTCTTTACTTTGCAGTGTCTATAAATTCTTTGATCTTCTAAAAGAAATTGATACCAGCACCAAAGTTGATAATGCTGTGTCAAGACTGTTGAAAAAGTACAATGTGTTGTGTGCACTCTACAGCAAATTAGAAAGGTAAAGTAAAAATTTTATTAAGGTTATAACCTGGTTTTTGAAGTCACTGTTTAGTTAGATTCAATCTGAATCTAACTATTAAATATTAATATTTAATTTAACTATTAAATATTACGTATTTAATAAAGTTATTAAGTGTTATCTTACAGACTTGTCTCCTTTGCTAATTCTTAGCTTTCTTGTTTAGTAGTAAACATTCTGAATGCTTGCTCCAAAATCAGCCATTTTACTGTCCCTTCATTTTTCATTTGTTTTCTCAGGCTTTAAACCTATGTACTTGGGAGACTTCTAGTTTTGAACAATGACCTAAATTTTAACTTCTTCCCATGGTGTTATTTGGTTTAGAAGGGGGAAAAAATACCACATTGGCAGTGAAGAGCCTACCTGTACTACCAAGTTATGATTCGTGCTCCCTGTCATCTAGAAGAGATCTCTCCATTGCTGTTCACCTGGGAGAGGAATGAATAAGCATGGGCTATGTTTTGTTGTGCTTTTCATCCACCCTGTGGTCTCCTATCCTAGGCACTGTACTCCTTAACATGGCACACGTCTGCTACTACGTTTGTTTTGGAGCTTGTTGCACTTGTGCATCTTCAGGTTAACATTTTAGCTAAATAAGTACTGGTGTAATGAGATTGGAAAGGGAAAAAGTGGCATGTCCTTTGATACTCTAGGGAGTATGAGGATGGAGACAAAACTGGAGAGATGCTTCTTGTATCTTCCCAGAAGCATGCATCTGATTTTCCTTTTCCTTCTTCTTGATTGGTCTGTTACTAAAACTTCAGAGGTGTGATGGAAGATGAGAAAAGTTGGGAAATGGGTGGGGAATGGATAAGAAAGTAATAAAAGGGGTGATTTCGATAAAGTGCATTATATGCATATATGGAAATATCACAATGAAATCCCTTTTTACAATTAATATACACTAATAAAAATTTTAAAGAAGTTTTAAAAAATTGGAATAATGTAGTAGGTAATTGCAGAATTTATAGTCTACTTTGATTAGATGCTTTGATCTATAAATCAAGTAATACAGTATTTTTCCTTTTTTACATTCAGGTTAATGTTAAGACACTATTAAAATGTATATTTATTTTGTGTCTATATTTTGAGGGGTATAAATAGTTAGTTTGGATGGGTGGGGAGAATAAAATTATAGAGGATTGCTTAGATGACCAAAAATTCAGGTAACAGAGTAAGAAAGGAAAGTTAAAGTTGAATATTGCAACTATTATATTGAAATATGAAAGCATTAAAATATTATATGGACATTGTGGAAGTGTTCAGGATCTTCCTACATCCTATTCCCTATGTTTTTCCTAAAGGGCAGTATAAACAGCGATGTTTCCAGGTTAGTAAATAGGACACAGGACCAGAGTTCCCAAAGAATTTTCTTCAAAACAGTAGTCTGGTGTGATGCCCTTCCAAAAAAAAAGAGAAGCTCTAGTAGAGCTTGGAGAATGGAGTCTTTTGAGTCAGACAGATATGGATTCTAATCTGGACTCCAACATGTACTGTGTGATCTTGGACAAGTGAGTTAACCTGACTTTAGTGCTTAGTTTTCTAATGCCTAAATTAAATTGATAATACTACCTACCTGTTAAGTTTTTAATATATTAAATGAAATAATGCAAAAACAGCACTGAGTCCAGCACCTAGTTTAAACATAGTAAGTTTTCCATGAGTGTTAGCTTTTAAAACAAAAAATTTCTGCCCAGTTTAGGAAATGCTGCATATTGTGCCTCCTTCTTAGACAGTCACAATGTACATTGGCTACCCAAGTTTCTTAGAAGTCCTATAGAATAAATCTGTTGGGGTTGGTTGAATTTAGCATTTCCTGATCTACTACCCTACTTATTTATGTTTAAGTGTATTTAACATCAATCAAAATCTTATGAAAGAAGTATTTTGTGGAATATACTTTAAGAAACTTTACACTAAGAGCTGTTGCAAATAAACTAACCTCAACAGCCTTAACTAAGTATTGGTGTCCAGCTGTATGTTAGGTACATATGATACTATAATCATCAAGAAACTTACAGTAAATAAATTACATTTTTATGAAAATAAATGCAATAATGAATGATGCTCTGTTGTAGAGTATTATTTTTAAGAAATAGAAAGAATTATGTAGCAAGCAAAGTTTTATATTGCATGCCTTAACAGGGAGAAGGGTAACTAGTAATGGTGATTTTGATCAAGGAAAAAACTATAGAAGGAGGCAGTTTCTGAATAGGGTTTAAAGGAAATAAAAACTCAGCCAGAGAAATGAGTGGGAATTGAGACTGAGCATGCCAGCCAAGCACACTGACTAGCATGTGTACAAAGATAGGTAGCAGGATGAACTTTGCTTTTTGCTAATGGCTGCAAGGTGGGAAGCAATCACATTGATAGTGAGCTTGGACTTTGACTTGCAGACAATAGAAAGTCATTGAATGATTTGAAGTTGGGACTCCACGTAGATTTGGCCTTAAAAGACTACTCTTGCCCAGAGCCAGCAGCTCACACCTCTAATTCTAGCTGTGTGGGAGCCTCACATTGGGAGGATACCAGTTCAAGGCCAGTTCTGGCAAAAAGTTAGCAAGATCCTCATCCCAACCAGTAACTGGGCACAGTGGTATGTGCCTGTCATGTCATGCATGTGAGTGGCCGAAATCCAGAGGATCTCAGTTCTGGGCCAGCCTGGGCAAAAAAGGTTTGCAAGACTCCATCTCAATGAAGAAAAACAGGGCATGTGGTGTGTACCTATCCTTCCAGTGATGGCAGGAAGCTTAAAATAGGAGGATTGTGGTTCATGCTGGCCTTGGCAAAAAGTGAGACCCTATCTCCAAAATAACCCAAGCAAAAGAAGGGCTAGAGGTATGCATGGCTCAAGAAGAAGAGCCCCTAGCAAATGTGAAGCCATGAGTTCAAACCCCAGTACTGCCAAAAAAAACCCTGAGGGCTTTGTAAAAAGGATTTTTATTCACTGGTCACATGACATAATTTAGTATTAATTTTGCTGACCTTGGATCTGTAGGGTTTTTTTGTTTGTTTTTTTCCTGTCTCATTTGTACCTTTTTTTTGGGAGAGTGTTGTGAAAATTAACTGATACTGTTTACATAGGGTAGACTCTGTGAATATATATGACTATTAGTTAAATAGTCATTAGCTATAAACAGATCTGAGGTTTAACCAGATCATCAATTATAAGATATTTTGATATAAAAATTAACATGTGGAATCCAATCCTTTGTAATTAGATATCACAGTGATGTGAAATGTCATAAATTGGACAAATGTACTTTAATTGTGTTTCGTAATACCATACATGTTTTTGTTTTTAAAAATGTTTGCTTTTTGAAATAAGATGAATAAAAGTATGATAAAATTGCTGTGATTTGTTACTAAAACATTTTGAAAGTAACTTTTTTAATGTTAATGAAATTATTTCTTCCTTTCAGGACATGTGAACTTATATATTTGACACAGCCCAGCAGTTCGTAAGTAGTTCAGAGCATGTTATTTTTCACTTTTTAAAAAATGATTTTTCTAGAAAATCTAAAACATTTAGATAGCACCAGGGTTAGTTTGACTACATAGTTAGTCCTATGTAGATTATTTATCTTATAAAGAAATACATGTGGACTGGAGGGATGCCTCAGGCAGTAGAGCATCTGCCTGGCAAGTATGAAGCCCTGAGTTGAAATCCCATTAGTGCCAAAAACAGTGACAACAAGAAATGCATGCCTTATACTGCAAAGGAAAACTAAGGTGGAAGTTGATTCAGTGCAACACCAACTCTGGGAAAAATGTAATTCATCGATTAAATCTTTACTGAGGGTCCATCACAGGTACTTTATTAAACATTTAGAGCATAATTTTTATGTAAGAATAAATTGAAGATCTACATTAAAATTTCCAGATTTTTAAAAAATGTGTAATGCATGCTGTAATAGTTACACCCCATGTAGAGCTCCAGAGTCTTTCTTTGGAGAAATAACTTGTGAGTGGTACTGGAGATTTTCTGCCCCATTGCAGTAGTGGCATTGAAAATGATTGATATAAAGGGAAATTGTGTATTTATTCATTAATTGATATGTATCTATTCCAACAAATGAATGTGAAAAAGTTATCAAGGCCAAGTGTTAAACTGAAAACCCTGAGTCACCCAAACCTTCATTTTTCTGCTAACAGTGTTGATATTAATTAGAAAACAAAAAGCAAGGTAATTTGAAAGCAATTGCATTATAGTATAACCTGTCCTTTATATATTTTTAAGATTAGAATTAAGTATTCAGTATTTCCTATACTAAATATATTCTGTTCTATGGGTTAAAAGTGACATCATATAAATATATATTAATATAGTATTATATAACATCTAGGAAACCATCAGTGAATTGAGATAGAGTTGAAATGTTAATTGTGCATTTCAAATGGGTTGTATTCTATCATACATTTAACTCAGATCTGTAATTTAAAACAAAACAACTCCAAAGGTATAGTTTGAAAATTTTGCCAGTGTTAAATTTTTCTTTCATTTTTCTTCTGCTTTCTGTTTGTTTACCTAGGCTATCTACTGAAATAAATTCTCTGTTGGTCCTAAAAGTTTCTTGGATCACTTTTTTACTAGCTAAAGGTAAATTCTGTGTTTATTACATTCACATGTTTCAAATGTATTCATTAAATTGTTCTTTGGAACTAAGTGCAAAAATATTTATTCAGTTAACACATTCATCCCATTCTCTGCATGACTTATTAGCTGTTACCAGCTTCCAATTCTGCTAATGCAAACAACCTTGGAAATGTTTCATTTCATATCTTTTTCTAATGATCCATCTGTCCCTCCCTTTTTCCCTCCCTCCCTCCTTTTTGGAGGGACTGGGGTTTGAACTAAGGACTTCACACTTGCAAAGAAGGTGCTCTACCATTTGAGCCATGCCTCCACTTCATTTTGCACTGGCTGTTTTAGAGATGGAGGTCTCTTGAACTTTTTCCCAGGCTGGCCTCAAACTGTGGTCCTCCTAATCTCAGCCTTCCTAATAACTAGGATTACAGGCATGAGCCACTGGTGCCTGGCTCTTTTTCTTTTTTTGCAGTGCTGTGCTCAAACCCAGGGTCCCCTGCAAGCTGTACAAACACTCTAGTCCTAAGCTATACCCCAAACCCTCTCTTTTGCTGTTTTTATAAAATATTTGCTCATGATAAATAATTTAAACTATAGCAAAGTACAAAGAAAAATTACCTAAAATTTACCCAGTAACTGTCATTAAAATTATGTGATTATTATTCCAGATACATAATTGAGGGGCAGATGAGTATGTTCACAAACATAATTTTTTTAAAAAATGGGATTATACTTTAGTGTTCTTTAAAGTAAAAAAATTAATTTTGTGAAGAAAAGAAATAACACAAATGGAAATAATTGCTTAAATTTAGGTGTTTTGTCACTTTAAGTGGTATTCGTTCTTAAAATATTTCTCTTAAGATTGAAAAAGCATGGAAAACTAACATGTTAGGATATTTATAATTTTTAAGCAATATACATTAATCTGCTTTGAAGAAGGGTGTTAGTGTTCTCACTTGTCCTGTTACTTTTCCTCTTCTCATTTTCCCATTAGTTCATTTTATTGTTAGTCATTATCAAAGAGTATAATATTTAAATTCTAATTTTTTTTTTTTTGGTGGTACTAAGGTTTGAACTCAGGCTTTGTGCTTGCTAGGCAGGCACTCTACTGCTTGAGCCAAGCTTCCAGTCCTTATATCCTGTCTATAATTATAATTATTATACTTGTTTAGTCTCAGTTATATACTTAAGTGGATTCTAAGCTTATCCTATCTCCTTTATCATAGCTTCTCCATTTCTGAGTCCTTTATTTTGATTCATTTCTTAGCTGGCTTAATTTTACCACCAGAGTTTTTTTAATAGGCTTTTCAGTGCTGTGTTCTGTTTGCCATGTTTGCAGATCGTGCCCATGGCCTTTATACCTGAAGGACAGCTTGGCTAAGTATCCTATTCTTGAGTCATGTTTTTGTTTCCTTTAGGAACTATTTTTGGTATTGAACAATGCTACTAAGAAACCTGGGGTAGCTTAATTTCTCCTCCTCATTTAGTTCCTGACTACTTGAAGAGTTCTTTTTCTTCTACTTTTATTTTGAGGTTTAATAGTTTACCAGGATATCTGATTTATTTATTTTTCTACACTAGTTTTTCTTGGAACACCGTATTTCTTTTTAGAGTGGAGATTCTGATCTTCGAGAAGTCTTAATATATTTTAAAATATTATTCTGTTGTGTCATTATTTTCTATTTCAGGAGCAGAATAGAATCTTTATCTTATGTTGGATTGTTTATGTCCTCCCTATTTATTATCTTCTTTCAAATTCTAATGTTTTTCTTACGTGTTGGCTAGCTTTATCTTATGCCTTTCTTCTGCTTTGGGCTTAACTATTTTTAATGCTGTTATTTGGTCCTCAGTTTATTCTTAGCTTGTCCAGATCCTCGCTTTTATATAATTTGAGTTCATTAAATTCTTTCTTTTTAGACAAGATCTTACTATGTAGCTTATGCTGGCCTGGAACTTGTTACATAGTTCAGGCTAGCCTCAAATTTGCAACCCTCCTCCAGAGGCTGGGATTGTAAGTGGGCGCCTACACACCTGGCAAGTCATTAAGTTCTTAATGCAAGAACTTAATAGGTTTTTTTTTTTAAAGATTCTTTTCTACATTGGGTTCGCTGATTTTTGTGTTCCTATATTGTGATACTGTTTTGTTTTTTGTAATGTATTTGCATAATCACTGTGCTTTTTTCTTTCATCTCTCTGGGTCTTTATATGTTTAACCCTGACTTGATGTATTCTCTAAGGTACTTTGAGTGTGTCTCTCTTCACCCACTTTGTATTTAATCCATGATTCACTGAGTTCCCCAGTTACAGCATGCAAACAGGTATTATACCTAACTTTAAGTCACAAGGTAAGGGAGAAAGTAGGGAATATATCTGGAATGATACAAGCCTTTGCGGTTCTGAGTTTTTTGTTAGAATGAACTCTATAATTCCTTTTTCTTTTTGGGTGGCACTGGTGTTTGACCTTAGAGCTTTGTGCTTGTTAGGCAGGTACTCTAGGGCATGAGCCACTCAACCAGCCCTTTTTTTCTTTGGATATTTTGAGATAGGGTTTCACTTTTTAATGCTTCTTATCATAGCTGGGATGACAAGTACAGGCCACTGCATCCAATTATTGGTTGAGATGGAATTTCATGGAACTGGCCTAGAAGTGTAATCCTCGAACTGCAGTCCTCCTGATCTCAGCCCCCCATGTAGCTAGGATACACTGGCACCTGCCTTATAAATCCTTTTTCTATGGTATTGTGTCAGGATTCATTTTATTCTGGTTCAGCACAGAATATTGGAATCTGTTTGTCAACTAGCAATAGTTGTTTACCTCTACCATTTGTATTAACTTTTAGGATTTTGTGCTAAAATAATTATTTATAGATGACCTTACAATTAGATATTAATTTTGTTGTTTATCTTTTCCCTTCCCTTCCTCCTTTCCTCTCTCTCTCTCTCTCTCTCTCTTCTCTCTTGTGCATACATGCATGCACTCTCGCTCTGTTTCTTTTTTGTGGAGCTAGGGATTAAACTCAGGGCCTTGCATATGCTAGGGAAGGGTTTTACCACTGAACCCAGTCCTAATTTTGTTATTTCTTTCTTTCTTTTTTTTTTGTCAAGCTCAGGACTTTGCACTTTGTAAGTAGGCACTCTGTCACTTGAGCCATGCCCCCAAACCCTTTTTTGCTTTAGTTATTTTTTCAGGTAGGGTCTCATGTTTTTTTGCCTGGGACCGGTCTCAGACTGTGATCCTCCTACCTATGGCCTTTGTATAGCTGGGATCACAGGCACATGCCACCCCACTTGGCTTATTGATTGAGATGTAGTCTCACTAACTTTTTGCCTGGACTGGCCTCTATCCGTGATTCCTCCAGTTTCTGCTTCCTGAATAGATGGGATTACAGGTGTGATCTACCATGCCCAGCTTGTTATTTCTTAATGGCTTTGGTTCTTATAATATTTCTGAGAGTGTTAAAACTGAAAATATATGAGTTTTCATAAATAATTAGAATTAAAGATTAGCATGTATCATGTTTCAAAATTATTTTCAGAAGTAATAAATTATGTGCTCATACCAAAACTGGAAAAAAGTTTTAAAAAAGCAACATAATTTTAGACATAAGGAATTAATTATTATAATGATACTTAATAATTTCATAACTTTATATTTATGGATTTTAAACTTGACTTTTATTTTTTTAAAGGAAGGAAAAAAATCTTTATAATGCCTGCAGTGATTATCAAATGAATGAACATATGAATATAGCCATTTCTACAATTTCTTCTTGACTTAAGGATATCAATCTCTAACTTTCCTTGAAAATGTAACTCTTTTATTTTCAGGGGAAGTATTACAAATGGAGGATGATTTGGTGATCTCATTTCAGTTAATGCTGTGTGTGCTTGACTATTTTATCAAACTCTCACCTCCTGCACTGCTTAGAGAACCATATAGTAAGTATTTTAAACACTTTATGCCCCTTCTGCTTTATCTGCAAGAGTTATTTATTGAGTATCTACTAGGTTTAGTATATTTTTAAAACTGAGAGGATGATAAAAGATAAATCGGACATGGGCTCTGCCCTTGAGTTACTCAGCTTCCATTATTGTAACAAATTCCAGACGTCAAATCACAGAGAGGGAAGGTTAATTTAGCTCACAGTTTTGGAGGGAGTTTGCAGTGTATGGTCAATTTGGCCCAGTTGCTCTGGGCCTGTGATGAGGCAGTACAGCATGGTAGAAAGGCACAGTGGAGCAAAACTCTTCACCTTATGGTGGGGAGTGAAAGAGAGATAAGGAAGGAGCTGTGGTCCTACTATCCTCTCCAAGGGCACACTCCCTGAACTTTAGAATTCTCATTAGGCCCCCCTTCTTGAAGTTTCTACCACCTCCTTATAGTACTAAGCTGGGGACCAAGCCTTCACACATGGTCCTTTGGGGGTCCTTCCTCAAGTAATATAAATTGTAAAGAAAAAATAAGCATGTTAAGCAAATAATTAAAAATGAGGTGAAAAGTGGTCTGGGTCAGAATAATGCAAAAGCTCTAGGCATTTGGGAATATGAGTTTTCCCAGCTGTGGCAGGCTAAAGAGTACCATATAAAAGATGTGGTATTTGAAGTGAGTGTTGTAGAATAGTTGAAGTTGGGGAAAGCATTCCAGTGAAGAAACTGGGGGAGAGTATTCCCCGTAAAGAAGAGTAAGAGGAAAGATAGAGATACAAATGAAACTTCATGGGAACTTATATAGGAACAGCTTAAGTTTTTATTAGTAGTAGATGCTGTAATAACTGTGCCTGACTTTTGTATGTGAATTATAATTGATGGTGTTTTATGGGTGTTGAGATGGGAAGTGTATTTAAATAAAAACTGTTGCTAATATAATGAGATAGCATTAAGCAAAGATGAGTATATTCCTTCTTACACAAGAATTGCCTCCCCTGGTGGCCTCAAGAATAGGATTTTGAAATCACTTATTATACAGTAGAAAAATGTGAACTTACTGAGGCTAGCCTGATTCCCTGCTCCTGAAATGATAGAAGTGTTAATACTAAAACAAATAGGTGAAAGATAAACCAGAAGATTCAAAGACTTATTGAAGAGGCAGAAAGGACTAAAAATTAGTTACTCTTTGTGAACAATAACTCAATGGAAAAATGAAGCCTGGGATATAATTTTGAAAACGCATAGAACATGGTTTTCCAGAAGAGGCAGAAACCATCACTTAGCAGAAATTCATGCAAAGCAGATAGAGAAATTTTTAAAAGTTATGTGTAGAGAATAAATATTAATACTAAACATTTTCTACAACCTTTAAAATTTTCCCTTTTCTGCCCTTTCCTCACTTATTTTTTCAATGTTATATCTTTAGTAAGTTGACATAGTGTTTTACTTAAGTTGACAACTTCATTCTTTTGGATAATTCAAATCTACACTTGATTCTCTTAAGTGCTATGTTACAGAAAAATCAGGATGAGATGTTGATTTGACTTGAGAATGGTAAATTTTTAATTAACGTTTGTTATGGAGAATTTTAAATGAATACAAAAGTGTGATGTAGTATACATTTCCACATACTTATCACGTAGCTTCAACAGAGAACTTATGGCCAGTCTGTGGTTCCCAGTCTTGCCCAGTACCCCCAGCCATCTTATTTTGGAGTACATATTTGCATATGGTTTCATCCTTGTGTATTTTATTGTTATCTGTAAAAGATAAAGACTTTTTAAAAAGCAAATGACAGTATCACTATCACATCTTAAAAACTAAACACTAAATAATAATTATTCTTTTTGCTTTTTTTTTGGAGTACTAGGGATTTAAACCCATGGCCTGATGCATAGTAGACAAGTACTCTACAACTTGAGCTATGCCCCCAGCCCTTTTGCTTAATGAAAGGGTCTTGCTGCCATTTTTTAAAACATTTTTATTAGCATATTAGCTGTTCAAGCCGGGGGTTCATTGTGACATTTACATATGTGCTTACAGTTTAACTTTTAGATCTACCCCTTCCATCATTCTCATCCTCCTTTTCTCCCTTAGAACAATTTCAACAGGTTTCATTGTTCTACTTTCATATATGTATACAAAGTGCATCAACCATATTCACCCTCCTTCACCCTCTCCATTTACCCGCCCCCTCCCACTGGTACCCATCCGCAGACAGGACCTGTTTTTACCTTCCTGTCCTTCATTTTTTTAAAGTGTGTATTCATTGTTCAAGGGGGCTTCACCTTGGTGATTAACACATGTATATATCACACTTTAATCAGATCAACCCCCTCTATTCCTTACTGTTTCTCCATCTCCCTGTTCCCCTTTGATTCAGTAGCTTTCAATGCATGCTATCATACTGTCTTCACACACAGATGCAATGTATTTCAATGTTATTCACTCTCTCTCATTTCTTTTTTTCCTCCTGCCTCACCCAGTTGCCTCAGACCCATTATTACAAATATGTTCTGTCTCTCTCTCTTCCTAAGATCACATATATGTATTCGTACATACATTTATCTTTTAGGTTTAGCTTCCACATATGAGGGAAAATATGTGACTTTTGTCTTTCTGAACCTGGCTTAGCTTGAGTGTTGTGAATAGTGCTGCAGTAAACATGGGTGTGCAAGTGGTTCTATTGTATTTGACTTATATTCCTGGGTATATATTTCTTATGTATAACCAGAGTGATATGGATGGATCATATAGTAGGTCTATTTTTGTTTTGTTGAGGAACCACCATATTGCTTTCCATAACAGTTGTACTAATTTACATTCCCATTAACAGTGAATAGGGGGTTTCTTTTCCCTGCATCCTCACCAGTATTTGTTGTTGTTTGTGTTACTGATGATTGCCATACTGACTGGAGTGAGGTGAAATCTCAATTTTGTTTTGATTTGCATTTCCTATATGGCCAGAAATGTAAAGCATTTCTTTTATATTTATTGGCCATTTATATTTCTTCTTTTGAGAATTGTCTGTTCATTTCATTTGCCCATTTATTTATTAGATTGTTGATTCTTTTAGGGGTTAGTTTTTTGAACTTCCTATGTGTTCTGATTATTTATCTCTTGTCAGATGTATAGCTGACAGAGATTTTTCTCCCATTCTGTAGGCTTTCTCTTCAGTCTAGTGAAAAAGAGCTGTGCAAAAGCTTTTTAGTTTGATGCAGTACCACTTGTCAATGCTTTCTCTTAATTGCTGAGGTATTAGAGTTCTGTTCAGGAAGTTATTGCCTGTGCCTATGTGATCCAGTGTTTCCCTGTTCTTTCCTGCAGTAGTTTCACAATTTCAGGCCTTACATGAAGATCTTTGATCCACTTTGAATTGATACTAGTACAGAGTGAGAGAATGGGATCCAGTTTCAAACTTATACAATTAGATACCCAGTTTTTCCAGCACCATTTGTTGAAGAGGATGTCTTTTCTCCTACGTATGTTTTGGGCTCCATTGTCAAAAATCAAATGGCTGTAGTCAGCCATTACATCAGGATGATTACATCAGGATGTAAAATAATTATTTCATTAAATGACATGTGAGCTTATTTAAATATCTGTACACTTACCAATGTTAATGAAGTGAACTTAGGAGAAAAATAGAAATATGCAAAATAATGCAATTATGAAAGTAGATCACAAATGGATCTGGCTATTGGAAATGTAGTGATCACTGTACGACTAAACTTAAGAAAGATAAAAATTATGTCTACTAATAATTTATGAATTTTGATGTGCTCAGAAATTAGAACCCTTGTTTGCCCTTGAATTCTAACAACCTGTTTTTCAAATCACTATATTTAATATACTACTGCCTAAAAAAAAAAAAAAGAAAAGAAAATGGCTATAGTTGGGTGAGCTTGTGTCTTGGTCTTCTGTTCTGTACCATTGGTCTTCATGTCTATTTTTTGTGCCAAAACCATGCTGTTTTTACTACCATGGCTCTATAGTACAGTTTGAAGTTAAGCGTTGTGATATTTCAAGTGTTGTTCTTTTTGCTCAGGATTGCTTTGGCTATTTGGGGTCTTTTTGGGGTCCATATGAACTTTAAGAATGATTTTTCTGTCTGTGAAGAATGTCCTTGGAATTTTGATGGAAATCGCATTGAACATATAGATTGTTTTTGGTAGTATAGCCATTTTTGCAATATTGATTCTACTGATCCATGAGCATGAGATGTCTTTCCATCTTCTAATGTGTTCTTTGACTTCTTTCTTCAGTAATTTATAGTTTTTGTTGTGTAAATCTTTCACTCCATTAAATTTATTCCCAGGTATTATAATTTTTTGATGCTATTGCGAGTGGTATTGTTTTCCTAATTTCTTTCTCAGGCTGCTCATTGTTCGCATCTAGAAGTGCTCTTGGCTTTTGTTTATTGATTTTGTGTACTGCTGCTTTGCTTAATGTTTATGAGATCTAAGAGTTTTTTGATGGAATTTTTTTGTGTCTTCTAGGTATAAGATCATATCATCTGCAAATAGAGATAATTTAACTTCTTCTTTAATACCTTTGTTTCAGGACTGTCTTCAGATTGGCAATTCTCTTGCCTCTTCCTCCTGAGTAGCTAAGGTTATATCATACTTGTGCTACCATACTTGGCTAAAGTTCAGATTTTCAGTTGTCTCATAAATTTAATTTATTTTTTACAGGTTGCCTGAATGATACTCTAAATAAGGTCTACAATTTGCCATTAGTTTATATATACATACATATCTCTGTCTCTGTCTCTGTCTCTGCCTGTGTGTGTATGTGAATGACTGTGTGTGTGTGTGTGTGTGTGTATGTGTTGCTGGAGATTGAACCTAGGGCCTTGCTAATAAGCAGGTGCTCTACCACTGAGCTGGACCTTCAGCAAGGTTGATATACTTTGAAAATTCTCTTAAAAGTTCTTATTTCAGGCTGGGGATACAGTGTAGTGGTAGAGAAATGAAGTCCGTGGGTTCAATATACAGCACCAAAAAAAAAAGTTCCTCCTTTATCTCTCTTTTTTCCCCCATAATTTATCTACTAAGCAATCAGGATGACAGGGTGTGTATTCAGCATTATAAGGTCCTAGGTTCAATCCCCAGCACTAAAATAATCAGGTTGGTATCCTGTGGAGTTTCCCATAGTCCAGTTTTTGCTGATTATATATTGTGGTATAGTTTAACATGTTCATTTGTATTCTCAGTTTCTTGTAGGTTGTAGGTTGGGTCTAGAAATGATAAGTATAAACTTTTCATACTTAATTGTCTGCAGTCTCTTTAATAGCAGAACCTATTTTCAGTTTGAATCAATATGTTCAAAATGTTCATGTAATCCAAGGAATTTTAGAAAAAGCACTGCTTATCATCATATTAATATATTTATATACCATATTTGATATGTTCCATAATTTACTAAAACTTTTTAAAGTATTTATTTTTATACTATATTTAAATTATGCTATATTTTATACTGTATTTAAATTGAATCTGTATGTTTATTTGCTCATTATTTTTAAGGCGCTAAGATAAATAATATTTTTTCCTTTTTTAGACTTAATAGGATGCACTACTTAGTAAGAATTAGTTTATAAAGTTGACTATTTCTCTGACCTCTACGTTTATGGGATTTTAGGTATTTTATAGTTCTTTTGTGCTATTAGGAGCAGAAGAGAACAATGATGGCAAAAACTAGTGTCAGTATATAACTTATAATAGGCATTTGAAGGCTGGAGACATAGCTCAGTGGCAGCATGTTTGGCTAGCATTCACAAGGCCCTGAGTTTCATCCCCAATACTATAAAAATAAAAATAAAGAAGAGGGCCATGGATATTCAATAAATAAAATGTTATCCTTATAATGAAGCCTAATAAGTAAAAGTAGTAAAGTGCTCCAAGGTTTTTATTGACTTTCTTAGTTAAAATTAGAATAACTTTGTTATTTTCTATGATGGAATGCACGATTGTTCTCATCTAATTTACCATTTTTACAGAAACAGCGGTAAAACCCATTAATGGTTCACCTCGAACACCTAGACGAGGTCAAAACAGGAGTGCCCGGATAGCAAAACAACTAGAAAATGATACAAGAATCATTGAAGTTCTCTGTAAAGAACATGAATGTAATATAGATGAGGTAATTACTCCTTATGATTTATTTAAAACAGTTAAAGTAGATTTAGATATAAGTTCTTCTTAACAGTATATACTTCTTTTGTGGTGAGTGAGTTTTTTATTTTGTTTGTTTTTTGATTAGTGCCAATTCTTTTACAGAATATTTAGTTATTTAAAAAATAAAAATATTCAGTGAAAAATATTTAATTATTTTTCACGTTCAGTTATTTTGCTTTTAAGAGAGTAGCTCTCTTGCTTTGGAATCACTGAAGTGTATTTCTTTTTTGAGTCTACTAAAGTTATAATGTCCCTAATGTTTTTAAAATATCCTGCCAACAAACCCTTAGTGTTTTCGTTTAGTGATAAGTGATACTAACATTAAATTCCTGTTTAGCCTTCCATAATATTCTCTTTCTAAACATTTCACCAGATGCTAATGACTGGTGAATACACATGCACACCAGAAATTATTTCTTTTGTTCATGATCCGGGATGTTGGAATTGGAAGGAATCTCACAAACAATGTACTCAACCTCCTTTAGTGATGAATAAACATGCTTTCAGAGACTGACCACTCATTACTAACAGAATGTATGCCAGAGTTGGGACAGTACTCCTTTCATTGTACCTCCTGTGCCTCTCACAGTTTACTCTACTGTCCACAATTCACAACCAGCAGACAGCAGTATGAAATCTTGAGTCTTGAAATTTCTCTCTCATCTCTGGGAAGCAGTTTAAGAAGTATTAGAATGACTTATCAAGATATTTGGATTTTAGGCTATGATTTTTATTAATTTCAACATAAACATATACATATATCAACTTTATATATACACATAAATATTTACTTTTCACTTGTCTAGAATTACGAATTATGCAAATAAGCTGACAAATGTAGTTGAAGTATTTTTTATTTCAGTTCTCTTGCTTAGTCACAAAATGATGAATAGCAGTAAATGTAGTTTTCTAATTCCTGGTTGTTAATTCTCTGGATTTCATAACTACTTGTAAAATTTCATTTTCAAGATTAGGAATAAATTATTTTTTAAACTTTTCATCTTACAGAACCCATTCTTAGAATTTAGAATCTTTAAAGTTATTAAATTGTGGTTAACTGAAAGCTTTAGTACTATTCTAATATATGGACACTTATTTAAATATAGCATTTATGGCTATATAACTATTGGTTAGTAATACTAATTGGTTAATTAACTACTTACCTTATCAATATTCTAAGTAAGCGGGAGTTAATCAGAAAATAAAGCTAATAAGTATTTCTAAGTCTTCATTCTTATGAAGTAGAAGGAACTGATACCAAATTATTCCCACCTTAATAAATGTAGATTTGGAAAATATACATTTTAACTTGGAAAAGAAAGTTAAATAAAGAGTAGGAAGTTGTTTAAAATTCTACAATATATTGCAAGTGTAGAATAGCCAGTTGTAGAACTCTAGATTCTCTGACTGTGATTTTTAAATAATCCATGTTAATTGTATGGTGCTTTGCATGAAATAATGCATAATTCCACAAAACATTTTTTATTTGTTTTTGAAAAAAATATTTGGTATTAATTTTGTCTGTGAAATTATTTTCTTAAATTTATGCTTAAAAATTGATGTCCAGTTACCCAAGCAGTTATCAGATGACCCATGTGTGAAGTGACCCAAGATTTTGACAGAATTTATAGCACCATCACTTTTTTTTTTGGTGGTACTGTGGTTTGAGTTCACCGCCTCACACTTGTTAGAAAGGCAGTCTACCATTTAAGCCACTCCACCAGCCCAAAAATATGCTTTTGGGAGAAATCAGAGACAGCAGAGAGATAAGAATTCTGGCTTTGATAGTGGACAAGTTAGATTTTAGTTCCAGCTCTGTCACTTTATAACTGTGCGACTTTAGTCAAGTTGCTTACCTTGTTTGAGTACCCTGTCTTTTTTTATCACTTGTTAAATATGGAGTACTGAAGTTGATTTTGATGGCTTCTCTTCCCATAAATCTCATTTCACAAACAGTTTCCCCTCACTTCTATTTTATAATCTAGAATCTGGCTCACATACATTAAAAAGTAAATAACTGAATTAAGTATAAATAAGTATCATTAACTTGAATATATGCCATTGATCAAATTGAGTTATCACTTTCATTCTCATGTTAGTAGTGACGGAGATTAGGTTTTGTTTTGTTTAAAATTTTAATAGTCATATTATAACTTTATCTTTTTCAGGTGAAAAATGTATATTTCAAAAATTTTATACCTTTTATGAATTCTCTTGGAATAGTAGCTCCTAATGGACTTCCAGAGGTAATCTGAAAAAGAATTTAATAAAAAATTGATATGTTTTCAGACTTTGGGGAGGGAAGATATTTGCTTACATTTCTTAATATCAGTTTACTAAATATCAAACATTTTATTTTTGCTCAAAGAAAAGAGACTAGCTAATTAGAGTTGCAAAATCAACTTTCATATGACAACAGAAAACATTTTTGAATATATATTCATACATATGAATAAGCATCATTTCGTGGTTTGTACTAGAAATTGATCTGTACTGAGATGTTTCAAAAATCAAAGTGTAGACTTTTAAATTTCTGAGTGCCACAATATAGCTAAATACAATAATGAATAAATACAAATAATGAAATTTGATTCTAATCTGTTTTACATTCTTAAGCATTGGATCCACAATTAATGCAATCAATATTATTGGCATTACTGTGCTCCATAATGTGGAATATCTCCTTTAGGTAGCTTTAAAAATTGTTTAATTAAAAATAATTTTGGTTGGAGTGACTGTGATTGTATTACAGAAATATTTTATCTTAGTGGTGTACCATCCATCTGTTTCTTTTTGTGTTTTGCCACAAATGTCTTTTTATTGAGAACAACTGAGAACTTTGGGTGATACAATGAACTGTGAAATATGTATTGATAAAGGATGAACAATACTCAGTGATAAAGCAGTGTTTTAGAACTGTCTAATATTAGTCACCAAGACCAAAAGGTATGAAAGTAGGTAGCTAGACTACTGATTCTATGACCTGGATTGGGAGCTAGTTCTTTTTTTTTAGTATTTTTAAAAAATTTCTTTTATTCATAAGTACATACAATGTTTGGGTCATTTCTCCCCCCTTCCTCCCACCCCTTCCTTTTCCCTCCCTACCCCCTCACTACCAGGCAGAAACTATTTTGCCCTTATCTCTAATTTTGTTGAAGAGAGAGTATAAGCAATAATAGGAAGGACTGAAGGTTTTTGCTAGTTGAGATGAGGATAGCTATCCAGGGAGTTTACCCGCATTGCTTTCCTGTACATATGTGTTACATTCTAAGTTAATTCTTCTCAAACTAATCTTTTCTCTAGTTCCTGGTCCCCTTCTCCTATTGGCCTCTGTCGCTTTAAAGTTTCTGCATTAGTTCTTTTGCATTGAGGACATCAAATGCTATCTTGTTTTTTTTTTTTTTTTGGTGGGGGAGGTTCTTGCGTATCCTCATACCTCCCTTGTGTGCTCTCGCCTCATCATGTGATCAAAGTCCAATCCCCTTGTTGTGTTTGCCCTTGATCTAATGTCCGCATATGAGGGAGAATATACGATTTTTGGTCTTCTGGGCCAGGCTAACCTCACTCAGAATGATGTTCTCCAGTTCCATCCATTTATCTGCAAATGATAAGATTTCATTCTTCTTCATGGCTGAGTAGTATTCCATTGTGTATAAATACCACATTTTCTTAATCCATTCGTCGATAGTGGGACATCTTGGCTGTTTCCATAACTTGGCTATTGTGAATAGCACTGCAATAAACATGGGTGTGCAGATGCCTCTGGAGTAACCTGTGTCGCATTCCTTTAGGTATATCCCCAGGAGTGGTATTGCTGGATCATATGGCAGATCTACATTTAGATTTTTAAAAAACCTCCAAATTTTTTTCCAGAGTGGTTGCACCAGCTTGCATTCGCACCAGCAGTGTATAAGGGTTCCTTTTTCCCCACATCCTTGCCAACACCTGTTGTTGGTGTTGTTTCTAATGATGGCTTTTCTAACAGGGGTGAGGTGGAATCTTAGTGTGGTTTTAATTTGCATTTCCTTTATTGCTAGAGATGGTGAGCGTTTTTTCATGTGTTTTTTGGCCATTTGAATTTCTTCTTTTGAAAAAGTTCTGTTTAGTTCACTTGCCCATTTCTTTATTGGTTCATTAATTTTGGGAGATTTTAGTTTTTTAAGTTCCCTATATATTCTGGTTATCAGTCCTTTGTCTGACATGTAGCTGGCAAATATTTTCTCCCACTCTGTGGGTGTTCTCTTCAGTTTAGAGACCATTTCTTTTGTTGAGCAGAAGCTTTTTAGTTTTATGAAGTCTCATTTGTCTATGCTATCTCTTAGTTGGGAGATAGTTCTTAAATTAATTAATTTGTTCAGCAAATATTTGTTGAGTGCTTCATATGAGCCAAACATTGTGCTACATACTGTGTGGTTATACAGAGATTTAATTCTCAGTCATTGTCCTTAAGGTTCTTATGAGAGAGGCAGTCAGATAAACAGAACATGGGCTAGAAGAGTGGCTCAAATGATAGAGCGCCTGCTTTGCAAGCATGAGGCCCTGAGTTCAAACCTGAGTCCCACCAAAAAATTTAAAAAATTATAGGAGTTTTACAAGAGTCTGATAGAAGTATGCACAGGGATCTGTGATATCTCAGAGGAGGGTTACTAATTCAAACTGGGGCAAATAGGTCTCTTGCAAAATTGTTCAGAGGTAATGTGATCACTGAGCTGAGTACGAATTATGAGATGGCAATTCTAGGGGTGGATTTTGTGGATTAAAGACACCATAATATGTGAGAGTATAGCCTGTTCAGTGAATGCCAAGTATTTTTTTAATGGTGGAATACAGGACAGAAGAGTGGTAAGGTATGGTACCGGAGAGGCAAGAAGGGACCTGGTATTGTGTTATTGAGTCTTTACCACCTAAGGCACCCAAAAATATGTGGTACAACTCTGAGGAATCTTAGACACTTATAGTGCTCTTTTTTCCCTTAGAAAGGATTACAGCTTCAACAGAAATCTTAAGAGAAGCCTTATATTTTCCTCAGTATTTCATATATAGCCACAAATTGATGGATGATTATTATTGCCTTACTAAGGTAGGACAGGGACATTGATTAAACTTCAGTATGAATAGCTGTTCTGCCTAATATACTTAGATAGGCAAACACAGAATTTACATTTAACTGGGTTTCTTCCTACCAGTTCTTTTACAATGCAATTTTAGTCTTTTTTAGGTTAGAAACCCTATGACTTTAAAAGTCATGGCAGGGCCTGGGTGTAGCTCAGTGGTAGAGTATGTTTAGCCCAAATACCAGCAGGAAAATAAGTCACAGTAGACAGAATGCCAATGGTTGTCTTTTGGGTACTGGTTTTTAAGTTATGATTAAAAAATTATAAATCAGAACTGCTAAATGATTTATAGTTCTCAACAATTGAAACAGCTTTTAAGATTAAAAAAAATTGTACAAGTACGTTAGTTGGTGTAATTAATTGAGTTAGTTCTCTGTCAGTATTTAACTGAAAGGAAGTAGAGTGATCCAAAGGGTTTAGAAAACATTGGGAATATATAATCAGGAGGATTCACTACATTTGAAAAAACAATTTTTGTATTGATAAACATAGTAAAAGTGAGGAATATATGGCATGTTTGGAGAGTTTTGGCAATTAACTGGTTATGATACAGGTTGGGTATCTCTAATCTGAAATGCACTAACATCTGAAAATTTGTGTGCTCATGACCACAAATGCAAAATTCTATACCACAAAACTCTTGTACAAAATTATTTAAAAAACATTGTGAATATTAAGAAAACATCTGGGGACCTGGTTCAAGTAGTGGAGTGCCTGCCTAGCAAGTGTGAGGCCCTAAGTTAAAACCCCAGTAGTGCTAAAAAAAAGTATGTAAAATTACCTTCAGGTTAGCCAAGAGTGGTGGCACATTTCTCTAGTGCCAGCACTGGAAGGCTGAGGCAGGAGGATCAAGAGTTTGAGGCCAACCTGGGATACATAGTAAAACCCTATCTCATTTAAAAAGAATACTTTCAGGCTGTAATGTGTATATGAACATAAATTAATTTTGTATTTAGACTTGGATCCTATCTCCAAGATATCTCATTTTGTATATGCACATATTTCAAACTAAAAAAAAACAACCCAAAATCTGAAATATTTTTGGTTTCAAACATTTTGGATAGGATATTTGACCTGTGATACTTGACCTTAAGATTTTTATCTAAAGTGCTGTTTTGTGGCATTGTGACCTTATCTACATAAAATTTTAGTAAATGGAGTATATGCATAAAATGGGTTTAAGATTGAATTTGAAAAACCTTTGTTATTTTGTATACTTCAGTTTTAGATAAGCCTTAATTATATTGCATGTGAACTCAGTGCGTACTGAAAACTTAAATGTTTGTTGAACAAAAATTATTTAATGAAATCTGCTTCTGTATGCTAAGAGATGTAATAAGCCAAAAAGAATAATCATCAATTTTTTCTTTTGAGGTCGAAATTCTCTCTAAACGATATGAAGAAATTTATCTTAAAAATAAAGATCTAGATGCAAGATTATTTTTGGATCATGACAAAACTCTTCAGACTGATCCTATAGACAGGTATTGCATAAGGTGTATTTTTACTTATTGATATGCCTTTGATATGATCGATGTATCATATTATGTGGGTAAATTAGGTTTTTATTATTTCAGTTACCTTTAAATATCATTTATAATAAATTACTTTCAAATGCCTTTATGTAAAGAGAAGATTAAATGTGTTCTAAGCATATAGAATTTATTAACAAGTAGAGATTTAATGTAAATTTTACTCTGCAACAATTACCTTTTTTTATCTAGCTGAATATAATTTTTCAAATGTGCACCAAAAGAAAATGATTGAACTAATTAGTTTACTCAAGTGGTACTGTTGCCTGCCTATCTTATTTAAAAAATTAATACAAAAATATATTCTCTGGAATTATTAGGGACAGTCCTAAAATATGAATGGTTGAAAGTAACAAAAATTTCTGACTGATCATAAGTAAGGTTAATTTTGACTCCTTATTATGAAATTTTAGTACAAAATTGAAAATATTACACATGGCTTAAAAATTGAACATAGTTAAATATTTTTAATTTGATTTTAGTAGCAGTATTATTTTTAGAAAGCATAGCCCATTGAAAAACTTGACTTTCAGTGTTTTGAAATTCTGAACAGCTTGGTTATTAATACCACCAGCAATAAAACATCTAACTTTCATGAAAATACTTAATGATTGATGTACCTCTTTGTCATAAACCTAGTAGAAAGAGACCGACACATAAGAACCATAGTGTAAAAGAAAATCATTTAAACAGCAGTTGAGTTATCTATTTCCTATCACTTCTCTTATTGACTTGCCCTTTTGAGTGATGTTATGAAACAACAGGAGGTATTACACTGCTTTTGACCCATAAAACACAAATTGTACATTTTCTGTATGAATGACATTGCTCATCATTTAGTTTAGAGATACAGAGAACACCACGAAAAAGTAACCCTGATGAAGAGGTGAATATGATTCCTCCACAGACTCCAGTTAGGTATGAATTTTCCTACTTTTAATTTTCATTATAATTGCTTATTCAATGCTTTTAGTGCTTCAGGTTTGTTTATTTGTTTTATCTTATGTTTGTACATACATGTAAGGTATATTGAGAGCTCTTTGTGTCCATAGTATTACATGAGATGCTTAGATTACAATTATTAGAGCTAGTTCTGTCTGTCCATAGGAATATAATGTAAAATGTGTATGAGTTCCATCTTAAGTAAAGAGAGAACAAAAAAGTACCACATTTGATCTGCATATAACCTTGAAGAATTAGAATTATTTTTATGTCCTTTATCTTACTCTCTTCCCACATTTAACTCTGTTATCAAGTCCTGTTAAATCTACCTCCAAAATATATCTTGAGTCCATTTCCTTTCAACCATTTTTGCTCTCACTACCCTTGTTCAAGACATCTTTCTCTTTCTCTTGAATTTTTGGCAGTATCCTGCTAACCATCTTGTTGCTTCTGCTCTTAGCACTGTTCCTCTCTCCCACCAGAAATCTATTTTCCACAGAGCCCTGGGAATAATATTCTAGAAATGTAAGGCAGATCAAGCATAATAGGAATACAATGCAAATAACTTAATGCCTAGAAGACCTTGTATGATCTGGCTTCTGTTGCCTCTCCAGCCTCATCTTGAATTCTTGTGCACTCAGTGTTGGGAACACATTAGCCCTCTTTTGGGTTCTTGGACTCTCCAAGCTCTTGCACTTGAAAACCTTCATACTTGGTATTCTTTCTTATTGAAACTCTTCTTTTCTTTCCAGGTTTCTAACTGCTACTCTTCCTTTATGTTCAGTACAAATATTGCTTTTTTAAAGGTATATTTTTCTTTGAAGTATTTTTCATTATTCTTTTTCATAGCATCCTGTTCTGTTTCTTCATAGTTTATCATATTTATAAATTCATTTGTGTGTTTGCTTAAACCCATGATAGCCTTTAAATTCCATTCCATATGGACCATAACTTTTTTGTCCATCATCTAATAAATTTTAAGGCCTATCATAATGTTTGGTAATAATAGGCAAACAGTAATATATTTCAAATGATTGTATAGACATATAAACAAACACAGCTTCACAAAAGCATAGTAATAGAGTTACGAGCAAGTTAATGAGATAACACAGATGAGACTATGAAACGATGTTTGAACTGAATTTTGAAATGTTCCATAAAACAGCAATATTGGGGGATAGAAATACATGCACAAAGGCATTGAAGTTAAAACAACATAATGAGTCTGAGGAACTGTATTAATTAATGAGAGGATGAACTGGCAGGTGTAGAGAGTAGGTATGAAGGCCTTTGCATGTTGTGTTCACAAACGTAGATTTAAGCTTATGTGTGAGGTAGTCTGTGCTACAAATGGATGGTAAGCGGGGTAAGGATAAACTCAGGCTTGATTTTTATAAGTTTGCTTATTAGCAATTTGTGAGCGGATGGACTGAGGAGGACAGAACAAGGTGACTGAGGAGGACAGAACAAGGTGATTGATCTGTTGTAGAACTTTTTAACAAGGGTGCAAATTACAATAACCTGGGGGATTTTTTTCATAGTCTGCATGCCTAGGGCTTACTACCACAGTGAACAAAAAATCTTTAGGCTGACCTATTGCAGTAGTTCAGTTGAGAGATGCTAAAGATCTGGACTAATTGAGTAGTAGTGGGAATGAGGGAGCAGGAACAGGCTTGATAAATATTTGATGGATTTACATTTAGAATATTGTTCTTCAGCACTTAGGAAGATAATATCTAGTGAGCAATAGAATATATGGCTTTTATAGATTTGAGAACCCATCAGGTAGGGTTAGAAACCATGAAAATAGATGTACTGCCTAAAGTGAGAGCGTATAATGACCAAGCGTGGGTGGCAAGGGTTGATCCCTAAACAATGCTAGCACTTAAGGACTGGGTGGAAGTTAGATTCTAGAGAATGAGAGGATATGATTGGGGAACCTAGTGTATGAAGCCAAGAAAATCAAGGGAGGGCATTGAGTTTCACTGAAGAGCCAGTTCTGAGTATCAAATGTGTCAAAGAAGTCAGTTGTCAAAACAAATGAGAAAGGTTTTGGTTTTAGCATTTGGTCATTTGTGGCTTAAATAGATTAATGGGTATAGAAGCTGTGAAAACCACATGGCAATATGTTTGAAAGGTGAAGTATGGATCACAATTTAGAGAGGCTTAGCTGAGAACACTGAACATGTTTTACTAAATAATATTTAAGGACCTTTTTAGCCCTAAGCATCCTACAGTTCTTTACATCCTTAGCAATGTCTCATATGTACTGTTGTTCCAAAAACTGGAGCATTAATCTTCATGCTACATGCATATAAAACTGTAGAATTAAAAAGCTATTGAGGGATTGACCTAACTTCATTTTAACAGTGGTTACTTTTAGAGTCATAGGACCTAAGTATCCTTTCTTCTTGGTATCTCTGTAAAAAGAATTTCTTGTTCTTTACTTGAGTTACTAAATATCTTATTGTCTTTATTTGAAAGTGTTTAACATTTAATTGTGATTTTTTTTTTTGGAAGAATGCCATCTTGATGCCAGTTATTTCTCTATATCATATGAAAATTTGTGACACATATTTCCTCTAAAAAATGTCATTAGTTTCACTAATTAATATGGGTATTTCATTTTATTAGTAAGTATATCAGTTCTATAATTATAAATGTAGTGATTGTGAATATAATCTTATTCTTAAAGATTTAAATGAAGTATAATTTCTTATAAAGTACAACATACCAAAGGTTTTGGTTGGTTGGTTTTGGGGGCTTTTTTTAATACAAGTCTTGTTATGTAGCCCAGGCTGGCCTAGACATCCCTATTTAGTCCAGGCTGACCTCGAATTTATAATCCTCCTGCATCAGCATCCTGAGCACTATGATTGCAGGCATGCACCAGCATGTCTGGCTGTTAATAAGATCTTATTTCAGGGATCTTGTTAAAGATAAATGGGAGAGTCTGTGTGTTAGAAGATAGTTTTAACCTGAGAAATGTTCATTTTCTTTTTTCGTTGTTGCTTAATATTGCTTTTTTTTTTCCCCCTCTAGGACAGTTATGAATACCATCCAGCAATTAATGATGATTTTAAATTCAGCAAGTGATCAACCATCAGAAAATCTGATATCCTATTTCAATGTAAGCCATAAATAAAACATTTTTTATGATATCTTGGCAAAAAATTTGAAATCAGAAGTTAAAATACTAAGTATTTTTTAAAGCACATATCTCCCATTCAATGTGTAGCTGTTCATTATCTTGTTTCTTGCTTTTTCAGTCCCCCAAGATAGATATTATTAGTAGGTATAATCTTACTAAATTTTGTGTTTACCATTTGCCTTGATCACCATTCTTTTTTGAAACTTAGACATCACTTCTGAGATCATTTTCTTTATTCTTTAGATTTATTCTATAATAATTCCTATTGGGAGATTAGTTTGAGGTGAAATTAGAGGGTTTGGTTTTGTTTTTTTTTTTTTTACCTGAAATGTCTTTACTCTTATTTTGTGAGGGATGGTTTAGTTGGATCTTCAATTCTAGGTTGTTAATATTTGCTTTCTTTCAGAAGCTTAAGATAGTACTTTACTATTTTGAAGATACCACTTTACCATTTCTTGGCTCCCTTTGTTGCTAAAATTAAGAAGTCTTCTGTCAACCTAATGGTTATTCCTTTATAGTTAATCTATGTTTTTTCTCTTGGGCTGCTTTTAAGATCTTTAAGATCTTTTATTTAAAGGTGATGTCAGGACTGAACACTCACCATGGCCCTATTGTCTTTTTTAATCCTCCATCATATTTTCATTTACAATTCTTGCCTGGACCTGTGTGTACTGCAGTTTGCAATTCCTACTAGACCCTGAGTTTTACATTTGAAAGTCCTTGCTACCCTCCCTCTCCTCAAGAAAGGGAGAAAGAGAAAGTAGAAAGTCCTTTACTCCTTATTTAAAATCATATGAATAAGGGTTAGGACTCACTGAAATGTCTATATATACAAGACCAGGACATTTTTAAAAATTTGGTTTGTTCCAGAATTATGTGCTTTCTGTATTTGCTAATAGCTCATTTACTGTGATATAGTAGTCATATTCTGTTGTCATCTCTTGTTATGCTTTGTCCAGGAATTAGCAATTTCTGTCATCATACTCATAATTGTGTTGGCTGAGAACTCATTTTGCTGTCCAGCTGGTATTAAGTTGATTATGTCTATGTGTTGTCTGTAGGACAAGACTATTTGCCAAAACACATTTATCCAATTACCTAGAACTTTTAGCAAGGATGATGATAGAGGTTAAAAGAATGATAATCTCTTCTAAATATCAATTTGAATACCTGTTCCAGTGTTTGCAGTATGTAGGAGCTCTTTTTTTGAAAATTAGAATTACTTCAGTTGAGCAGAAAATTTTGCCTGAAAGGCATTTTCTTGGGTTTGTTTAAAGCTGAACTTCTGATTAAGCTTTACAGCTTGACTGCAGTTCCGGGCAAATGACAGATTGCCTTAGAGTGAGATATCTTTCTCTTGATGTTACTTCTTTGTTAGTTTAGATTTCTTTATTCTTAAGGTCAGTGCTATCTTCCCTATGTGTACAGACTGTGCACATTTTAATGGACATTTTGGCAGCCATGACTTTATGAAAGAAATGCTTCTTTGTTATATATTCCTAAGAGTTATATGTTGTTTTCTTACAGGAATATAGAATTTATTGGTATTTTAGAATGTGAAATTTTTGAATGGAAATGAATACATTACAAAGAAAATTATAATCAATCTTAACTTTAGAAAGTTTTTTCCCTAGTGTATAATATTTGGAATGTATTTAATCTGTAGAGATTATAAAAAATGAGTCTTTGATTATAGTTTATGTGAATCATGTTTGTGATATATTTTAATATGAGTTATGGAATATTATAATACATCATACTATTTACTTTAATATGTCATTCTGTAATGTGCTTTGATTATTAAAGTTGACATAGCCCCAGCCCAAATAAAAATGTGTTCGAACATCTTCTGTAAGTATTTCCCCATCTTAGGTTTCTAAAAATGTAGTTAAGTGATTTGGTTAATTCTTTTTTTTTTTTTGGGTGGTACTGGGGTTTGAACTGAAGGCCTCATGCTTCCCAGGCAGGTGCTCTATCACTTGAGTCACTCCACCAGCCCAATTTGGCTTATTTTTAACTCCTTAAGTGCTCTACCACATGAGCCACACCCCCAACCCCAATTCTTTACTCTTTTAAGCACAGCTTTAAATTAGGAAATGATACCACCCTTACATCTTACTTTTACTTTTTCATTTGCTGTAGGGAGGAGGTAATATACATTCTAATAAAACTTTTAGTTGAAAATATTTTTTGATAATGTGTGCTCTTCCCTTGCTTACTACCAGAACATTTAGGTAATGGGATTTTTAGTTGTATCAAGGGTTTTTTTTTGGTCACTAATGTTAATCCAAGGAAATTCTGTTGTCTGCTTATGTTCTGAAGTTGCATTTCCCTAGTTATTGAGGAAGTGTTTCCACACTTTTATAAATAATTGAAAATACCAAGTCGCTTATTATGCAACAGAAATTTTTAGTTCTGGTTAAACAGTGTCCTCAGTGTTGATTTCTATTTATATTTCTTAAAGAACTGCACAGTGAACCCAAAAGAAAATATCCTGAAGAGAGTGAAGGATATTGGACACATCTTTAAAGAGAAATTTGCTAATGCTGTGGGACAGGGGTGTGTTGACATTGGATCACAGGTAACTTGAGTTAATTTTTATTAGTGTCACTATATAGAAGTAATTTTAAAGACAGCACTTATCTTGACTGTTTACTACTACACTAGTATTTGTCCAGTCATAGGAAATACTGGCAGGTAGTTTATCCCAGCTTATAGGAAATTTCATGGGCAAACAAACACTTCTCACCTCATTATAAAAAACAAAAGTATATATGCCAATTATTGAAATTTTAGAAAATACAAATAAGAAAAAAATTAAAATTTCTGATATTATTAAATTTTTGATATTTATATTTTGACTTCTCAAAAATATTCATACATATGTGGGTGGGGTTAATGCTGTATGTGCCATTTCTCAATGTAATTATTGAGTAATACTGTTATTGATTCATAAAATAAGCCAACATAGATACTTGATAGTAGCATCTAAGCTGAGAGAAGCCCCAGCCTTGGCTGCTGTGTGCCCCCCTGACTGCAGGAGCCCAAGGACATCGCCGGGTCTCTCAGGAAATGGAGTCTATGACCTTTGATGACGTGGATCAAGTTCACCCACGAAGAGTGGGCTTTGGGCAATCCTTCATGACAGAAACTATACATCGATGTGATGGTAGAAACCTTCCGGAATCTGACCTCTGTTAGGGAAGATCAGACCATTGAAGAGGTTTATAGAAATTCCAGAAGAAATCTAAGAAGTTAAGTGGTAGGGAGACGCTGTGAACACAAAGAAGATATTCAGTGTGGAGAAGTCTTCAGTCATACTCCAGATCATATTATGAGCAATAATACTCCTACTGGAGTGGGAACAAATGAAAACTGTGTCTGTACAGAAGTCTTCATCAGGCATCCATCCCTGAGTCTGCCCTTGAGAACTCAGAGTGGAACTGAGCCACATGAGTATCAGGAATATGGACAAAAGCCACTTAAATGGAAGAATTCTGGGAAAACCTTTCCTGATTCCAGATTTCTTTAATGGCATGAAAGAATTCACCCTGGAGAGACACCCTTTCTATGTAAGCAGTATGGAAAAGCCTCCTTTCATTTTAGTGACCTTTGCAAACATGAACTGACTTCTGGTGGAGAAGCAATGTGGGAAACCCATCTCACATTTGTGTGTTGTTGAAAAACAAGAAAGAACTTCCAGTACAGAGAAACCCTATGTCTGCAGGTAATGTGGAAAAGCCTTTAGTTCTCCCAGTTACCTGAAAACACATGAAGGATTTCACACTGGAGTGAAGCCCTTTACATGGAAGCAATATGGAAAAGCCTTTATTTCATTCATTTACCTCAAAAAACATGAAGGAATTCACACTGGAGCGAAACCTTATGTATGTAAACAATGTGGGAAAGCCTTCTGTTGGTCCTGTGACCTTCGAAAACGTGAAAACTCAGTGGTGAGAAATGCTTTGTATGTGAGCACTGTGGAAAAGCTTTTAGTTCTTCCAGTTCCCTCAAAACACATGAAAGAACTCACACTGGAGGGAAGCCCTTAGCATGTAAACAATGTGGAAAAGCCTTTAATTCTTCCTGATACCTCAAAGCACATGAAGGAATTCACACTGGAGCAAAACGTTATGCTTGTAGATAATGTGGAAAAGCCGTCTATTGGTCTAGTAAGCTTTGAGGACATGTGAAAATTCACAGTGGTGAAAAACCCTATGTATGCAAATAGTGTGGAAAAACTTTTAGTTCTTCCAGTTACCTCAAAACACAAGAGGGGCTGGAGGAGTGGCTCAAATGGTAGAGCACCTGCCTAGGAATTGCGATGCCCTGAGTTCAAACCCCAGCACCACCAAAAAAAAACCAAAAAACAAAAAAACATGATGCCCACAAAACAGGCATCAAATCCACTTTGGGGGGAGAAATGACCCAAGCCTTGTATGCACATATGAATAAAAAAAAAAAAAACACAAGAAAGAATTCACAATGGAGAGAAGACATTTGCATGTAAGCAATGTGGGAAAGCCTTTACTTCATCCAGGCACCTCAAAACACATGAACAGATTCACACTGGAGTGAAATATTATGAATGTAAACAATGTGGAAAAGCCTCTGTTGGTTCAGTGGCCTTAGATCACATGGACAAATTTATTGTAGTGAGAAAACCTATACATGCAAGCAATGTAGAAAAGCTCTTACTTCTTCCAGGCACCTGAAATTACATACAGGAATTCACATTGGAGCAAAACCTTATGCATGTAAACAATGTGGGAAAGCCTTCTATTGGTCCAAAACCTTAGAAAACATGAAAAAAATTATAGTGGTGAGAACCCCTATATATGTAAGTAATGTGGAACGCCTATTAGTTCTTTTTGTTACCTCAAACACACGAAGGAAGTCACACTGGAGAGACGATCTTTGCCTGTAAGCAATGTGGAAAAGCCTTTACTTTAACCAGGTACTTCAAAACACATGAACAGATTCACACTGGTGTGAATCCTTATGAATGTAAACAATGTAGGAAACCCTTCTCTTCTTCCTGCGACCTTTGGAGACATATATAAACCCACAGTTCCACAAGTTTGTCATGCATGTGATTGAGTTAGCACTGATTCCTTGCCAGACATGGAACACCTAATCATCCTGTTTCTGGGATTAAAACTCACTTTTTGAGCTTGTATAATATAATTTCTAAATGCTGGCAGAGTAGACCATGTGGTAACAGAGCCAGCCTGACAAGTGTGAAGACCCTGAGTTCAAGCCCCAGTGCTGCCCCACCCCCAAAAAGACACAGTAATATTTTTAAGTTCAAAGATGACATCAGAACAGGAATGGCAAATACTGGTTTGTTGTGTATTCAAAGCACTAATTAAAATATATTTATAATTGAAAAAAATTAAGCCAACATATTGGGTAAGAGTATGGACTTGAGTTACAGCCTGGGTTTGTATCTAGTTCTGTTACTTATGAACTATGTAATCGTGAACATATTGTTTTAACTTCTCTGAGATTCAGGTCCTATATTTGTTGTGTGATATTAATGAGGGCAATAAGTAAAATGTTTGAAAATTGTAATCACTGTACACATTTGTTCCAGTGCAGTGAGGTTATATTTTGATACCACTAGTGTTTTAATCAACTATTCTTAAAAGTTCTTTTTAATTGTATATGACAACCACTTGTGGCTATGTACTCTTAATGTGGAATAGATGAATATGGGTTTGTGTATGTGAGCATGTGTATGTAACTCAAAAATCTGGTCATTATTTCAACTGATGGGAACTAGTTGGTTGGTTAAAACTATTTGCTGATTTTTGCCAGTGCCCATTTTACTAAGTTTTGTAGACATAGACTATTCTCTTAATCCCAGCAGCTGTTTTGAAAACAGATGCTCTAAGTTATAAGAAGTATTATACTAGGTATGTAAAATACTTAAAATAGTACTGGGCATATAACCTATCCTTAGTATAAAGAATCTAGACTGAAGTGGAGGGAAGGAAAATCAGGTAGTGGATCATGTTCTTGATAATTTATTGGGAATGTTAACCATCAGTTTATACTTAAGTTTTGAGTTTTGGACAAGCTAGCTTTTGTGATCTTTGGTAGCTATATTCCTAAAAAGGTTTAGAAGTATATTTCAAGAAAAGGCTTTTACAAAAATTAGTGATTTTCTAAAATAATGTGTCCTTATGTTTCTTTCTCTTTGTAGCGATATAAACTCGGAGTCCGATTGTATTACCGAGTGATGGAATCTATGCTTAAATCAGTAAGTTAAAAAGTATGTAACAGAAAAAATTACTGCTAGTATAGCTGAGGTTTCCATTTAACATTTTTGTTTTAAATTATCTGTTTTAGGAAGAAGAACGATTATCCATTCAAAATTTTAGGTAAAATTTTTTAGTTTTGGTCAAATAATTTTTTTTAATGAAAGTAAACATTTTGAATTCATTCCTTTTATTTTTTCTTTTAGCAAACTCCTGAATGACAATATCTTTCATATGTCTTTATTGGCGTGTGCTCTTGAAGTTGTAATGGCTACATATAGCAGTAAGTTAAATTTTAGTAAATAAACATTTTAGTTTAAAGTTAAAAAAATCTTAAGGTGTGTTATGGTTTTTGTTCTTTTTCTGGGAGGTACGGATGTTGAGGAAAAATAGGCATATTTTTAGATCAGCATATAGTGAAGAATATAATTGGTCCTCAAAGCTAGTTAAGTGGCTTAGCATCTGAGTCATTTCAGGTCATCTTGGGGATGGTATTTTACTAAGATCCTATTTTGAAGATACTAAATCTCGGAAAGGTGGCTATTGGAACCCCTTCAAAGACTGGTGAGATTATAAAGTGCCAAAGGAATATTAAAGAGCAGCCAGCACACATATGAAAGCACTATTGTAACCTCTGTGCTCATGAGGCCAGAAGTTGGAGCTGGAATCCACCAAAGCCTGAGTGACTTTCTTAATTGGTGATTGCTTTTAAGACAACTATGAAAATTTAATAATTATTGATAAACAGAACAAAGGCCAATAGGAGTGTTTTTCGTATTAATTTTAAATAGGCATTATTTCATAAATAATGCTACAAATGTTAAAAAGTCTTGCAGAAACAAAAGAGGAACATTTAAGGATATAATTAAACAATAAAAGAGGAACTTAATAAATTCCTATGGAAACATTTTAAACACTGCACATTTTAAAGAGATACCATTTTCTAACTAATGAAGTCAGCAAAATCTTGAAAACATTTTTTCCTCTTTGCACAAGGATTTATGAGAGAGTTAAGATGAAACTGCTAATGAATTTCTGATAAGATATTAAACCTACTTTTGATAAAAGTTTAGGGCATTTAAGCCCTTGCAAATTTGATGTAAGATATGAACACTTTCCCTAAGAAAAATATACATGCATATACACTCTTGAGAGTCCATGTATACAGAATAAAATCTTTTGCTCTAAATAAAAGTTATTTAACCCTTTTGCTATTTTAAAATTCTTTGTTCAAGATGATCTTCCAAATGAAAAATACTTAAAGTCTTAACATTTCATATTCATACATTTTTTTCTTTTATTTTCAGGAAGTACATCTCAGAATCTTGATTCTGGAACGGATTTGTCTTTCCCATGGATTCTGAATGTACTTAATTTAAAAGCCTTTGATTTTTACAAAGTGATTGAAAGTTTTATCAAAGCAGAAGCCAACTTGACAAGAGAAATGATAAAACATTTAGAACGATGTGAACATCGAATCATGGAATCCCTTGCATGGCTCTCAGTAAGTAACAGCTAGCTAAAATAATTAAGGATCTTCATGTGCATATGGCTAATAAGTATTTCTTAACATCTACTTAAGAGCAAATATCCACTGTAATGAATAATATCATTTCAGTGTATAGCCCAAGAATCAAGTAGAATATTAAAATGGACTTTTTTTTTCTTTTGTTCAGTTCCCTTTTAATAGACTGGACTTCTATTAGAGCTGTCCAGAGCATCTAACACGCTGATCTATCTAGGAATAGCTTTTATTTAAATGTAGTGCTTTAAAGTAAAACAGAAGTTTTTAAAGTATTTAGGTATATAAGCAACTAAAAAAAAAACACCTCAAAACACCTGTATATAATACTGATAATGTAAATGTCTGCTCTACAATTTCAACAAAATTAAAATTTTGAGATTATGCTATTTAATGATTCCTGTACACTATAATAGGACTCACTTTTGTGCCATTATTAAAGATAACACAAAAACCTACACTATTGTTCAATTATGTGTATTGTATAAAGCATGATAGGGCCACAAGTCATATGCTCTAGGATCTATTTATAGCATATAAGCTTTTTTATTAATAAAGATGACATTTCCTATGTAGCAATTGTAAACTGTTTACTTGCAGTTCTATTATGTTCTTCAGATCTGCGTAGTTGGATAACACTTTGAAAATTGCCATATTTGTGGATTACTAGTTGGGTTTTTTGAAACTGTATTGCACACTAAGCATATGCATGTTGAGCCCCAACATTATCCTCAAAAAGTTTTGAGTTTTGGAGCAGTTTAGGTTTTGGGTTTTCAGATTAGGGATCTTCAGCCAGTAAAGTCTATGCAGACTTTCCAAAATTTGAAAAACCCTGAAATCTGAAACACTGACAGTCCCAGGCATTTCAGATAAGAGGTACTCAACCTGTAAATATTTTTAAATTTACACAAGTTTATAGAAATGGTAATAAAAATTAATGAGTTGTATTAGAATCTTAATCTGCACATGTAACCTTAGTTTTAATTTTTTGCACATTTTAAAAATACTTAATGATTGACTTATTTCTTAGTGTTCTCTTGTATTATCATAGACAGTGGATAGAGAAGAAAAGTAGGAAAAAAGTGATAGAAACATGTTACACTGTAGTTAATGAATTTGGTAACTGCTTGTAAGACAAATTTCCATTTGATAAGAAAAGGAGTGTTTAGAAGAAAACTTAGAATCTAGAAGTTGAAATGAAAATAGAAAAATTCTATTAAATGAATGAATCAAAAAAAAATATTTTTCAGAGGTTTGTTTGTTCTCTCTGCTACAAACTGAAATTAGGGTGTTATATCATCTGAAAGGGATTATTCTTACTACTTTTTTTTTTTTTTTTTTGCAGTATGTGGTTTGAACTCAGGGCCTCAGTGTTGCTAGTCAGCACTCTTACCACTTGAGCTATTCCACCAGTCTTTTGTGTGTTTGTGTGATGAGTTTTTTATCTTTTTCTTTTCTTTCTTTTTTGGGGGGAAGGGGGACTGTACTGGGATTTGGACTCGGAGCCTTGCCCTTGAAGGCAGACACTCTACTACTTGAGCCGTACCACCAGCTTTAACTGCTTTTAAATAATCAATTTTATTACCATCAGCACATATTTATTGAACATCTGCTGTATACTATGCAGTGAGGCAGAGATTCTAAAGGTACATAAAGAGCAGAGGCTCTGAAATTGTAGAGAAAGTAATAGAAATTTCCTGTTTTCAAAAATTGCTTGTGCTCTAGACTTTTCAGCTCAACTACTGCCAGGTATAGATTCTAAACAATATTCCTTTACTTTTGAGAATTTTTTGGAGGAAAAATGGCATGCCCCAAGTTTGGAAAATAGTATAATTTATTTATGATAGATAGGATGATGTAATAGTCACAAACCTCTGAATTTAAATTCTAGGAGATGAAACAACAGATAACTTCTATTTACTCATATATATATGTTTAAATTCTATGTTACTTTTTAAATTATAATAGAGCTAGAGTGGTTAGCAGATACCATTGTGAAGGTAAGTAATGCCACACAAACAGGATACTGTGTACTTTTCCTGTGAGAGTAATGGAACATGGAATGGGTATGTTTGAGCTTTTACATATCTATACAGGAAAGTGTATAGTTCAAGCAACCATTTGAGGAATTTTTCACAAATTGAGCACAACAGATATCCAGTTCAAGACTCTTAGCAAGCTTTCAAAGTCTTTTGATTCTGTTTCAGAATAAAAATTTTTCATTAATGCTATAAGTTGATGGGAACATAGTTACATAGTGTGTTGACTGAGGGAAACATCAAGTGAGATACTACTCCATCCACCCCCAGTAACTGGGGAGGAGTGCTGAAATTGAATCCACGATCTTGCATATGCTAGACCGGTGCTCTACCACTGAACTAGACCCCCACCTTCTTCTCCAAAAACTTAATGAAAGGAAGAACATCACTTTATTGATCTTGTGGGGAAACAGATTCAGAGTCTTTGCTTGACAGTCTTGAGAAACATTAAATCAAGAAGGAACGAGCACACACTTCTGGTTCTTTTCATCCCAGGGAGATTAGCAGGCAGTAGGTAAGTGTGTGATGCTGGGAAGGGTCTATTGATAAATCTAGCAAGTTCTCACTCTCTAGAAATGTGAGAGATTAGAGATGACTTAGAATGAATCATACCTAAGAATCAGATTAAACAGCCTCTAGGTGTGTGGGCCTGTTAGCTCTGTTACATGCTCATAATGCTGGCGTGTGATGAAATGAGGTTTGGATATCTTAGCTTTGTTGTTTTCTAAATTTACCCAGTTTTTTTTCAATAAATCTCTATAGACCAAGGTGTGTTTGGTGCTTTATTCTTCAAATGGTCTCTCTTTCCTGGACTATTGTGGACTCTTCTTATTCATCTTCCATCTGCTACCTTGAGACCATTTCTCTCACAGCAGCCAGAGAAATCCTAAAAGTGCACATCTTATCATGCTAATTCCTCAGATAAAAACTTTCTGTGGGGGTCATATTCATCTAGTGATGATGGAAGGATACACTACCAAAAGACTCCCTACAAAGAAACAACTGCTATACAGTCTTTATAGCACACAGGAAGCAGCAGTCTAAAATCACTGGAGAGGAAGGACAGGCAGACTAGTTGAGAAGTGGTAGAGGGCAGCTGTGAACCTGTGCAGGAAGGTGGCTGTTAGTGTGGGGCTAAGTGTGGGGAAGGGCAGTAGTGTGGGGAAAGGGTGCCAGTGGGAAAACTGTAGGTTTTCTGAAAGTAGAGAAGGAAAGTGAAAAACTGAAACTGGAGAAACCTTGTCTATTGAAGAAAATGGAAGAATTTTGTAAGGGAAAGAACCAGGGAAAGGCTGTTCAAATTCTGGTGATCCACATTTCTGATTGAAATCTGAATCATTCCTGTGTGTAACAGACTCAGACTCAGCTTAATGAAAGACAAAAGGTTTTTTGAGTTGAGTGGAGTTGCTGCCCAGTTAAATGGTGTGTACAGTTCAAGTTCAGTAAAGATATTGCTTGTTAACACACACACACATGAACAAATGAACAAAAAAAATGCTCATTTGAGGAAAATAACATAATCTAGAATCTTCATGATATAACCTGACATTAAAGATGTAATTCTAAAATTACCCAGCATGCAAAGGTCAGAGGAATCAAGTGCATGTTTTTACAATGGTAGCTTTTAAGTCAACTATTTGACGGCCCAAAGGCTCTTGTTTAGAAGCTTTGTCTCCTTTCTTTTTATGTGAGCAGTTCAAAGTGTAGGACTATGGTTCCCTGGTGGTATCTGAAACGACTTCAGGGAATCTTCAGATAAAAATGTTTTACTCTTTACTTTTTTCAGTCTGTTGATATTTAAACTGATGACCTAAAGCTTTGCATAAATGAAGGCAGTGGCACTAAACTAGCTAGTAGTCATTGTATTCTTTGCTACTATACACTCTCACTTTTAAAAAAGTTAGTTTTATTTGAATGTCACTGAAACAGTTAAAAATCACTAATTTGATTAAATCTCCACTCTTGAGTATGTTTTTTTAAATACTCTTATGAAATGGAAATATATATAAAGGTGCATATTGAATTTGGATGATCTCTATAATTCAGTGAATCAGTATTTCAAAATGACTAATATATCAAGTTACGGGCTTATTCATGGGAAAGAGATTCATTAAAAGCTCTGGATAAGCACATATGAATAAAATAAAATAAATAAATAAATAAAAGCTCTGGATAAGCTGGGTATGGTGGCTCACACCTGTAATCATTTCTACTCAGGGACTGAAATTGGGAAGACAGCCCTGGTAAAAACTTCATGAGACTCCACCTCAACCAATAGCTAGGTACAGTGGTGTGTGCCTGCCATCCTAGCCATGCAAGAGGCTGCGATCAGGAGGATTGCAGTTTGAGGACAAACTGGGTAAAAAAGTTGGAAAGACTTCACTTCAACAGATAAGGCTGGGTGTGACAGTATGGACCTGTCATCCCATCTAGGGAGGAACGCACAAATAGGATGGTGGTCAAGGCTGGCCTGGGCAAAAAGCAAGACCCTGTCACAAAAATAACCAAAGCAGAAAGGGCTCAAGTGTGGATCAAGTGATAATGTGCCTGCCTGGAAGCATGAGGCCCTGAGTTCAAACTTCAGTACCACCACACATACAGAAGTTCAAGATAAACCAAAGGAGCTTAAGTTTTTAGAATATAAAAGGTTTGCTTCTGTTCTTTGATACAATTCTGATTCCACACTTGCAAGTAACCTTTAAGAACATGCCACTTGTTGAATTTTGGTGTAGTATCAAAGAAGAATAACCATGATTACCTCAAAAGACAATTAAAATATTTTTTCTCCCTTAAAGCCATATTTTCTTTGTATACTTCAACTGAAACAACATGTTGCAAGAAAGTAAAACAGATACAAGAATTCAGGTCTCTTTTATTGAACCAGATATTAAAGACATTATCAAGATTACAAAACAGTGCAGTGTTCTAGCTTTCAATTTTTCGAAAAATACTATTTTTCATTAAAATGTTATTTATGTTAACATATAATGGGTTTATTGTTTAAAATAAATCAGTATTTAAAAACTCTTTGGTTTCAGTTACATTTTAATTAAACTAAGGCTTGATTACCAATATGGTAAATACTGATGCATAAAACCTACATGAACAAAAGCTAAAATGCTCAGTCCTCAGTAATTTTAACAATTAAAATTCTTATGAGCCCCCCAAATTTGAGAACCCCTGTCTGCATTCTCTTTTCCATTCAGACTTGTTTGTTTAATTACCACTCACACAACAGTATTTCTTTCTGGCAGTCCTTGAGTTTTGAAATGCTTTTCCCTGCCTTTTTGTTTACCACGGTCTAAAGTCTCCATTCACTTTACCCTTTTTCTTATCACCCTCATCTGTACATTCTTCCTTCCTTACAGTCTTCCTGTGTTTATTATCTATACTAACTACTAGGCATTTGTAAACCTTACGTTCATTAACATTAGGTCTCTTAATGTATGTGGCACACTTAAAACAGTATCTGGCTTTATTTTATCAGATTTAGCAGCTAATTACCTAAGGGTGAGTAAGGGACAGAGAGGGTCAACTTACGATGACATCCAGGTTTCTGGCTTGTGTAACTAGGTGCCACTCATTAAAGTAAAATACCTAGGATTGGATGAGGTTTTCTTGGGGAGGTAAATTCATCTGGTTATGTTGAGTTTGAAGTAATTGTAGGTCATTCAAACAGAGGAGTTGGATGGCAGTTAGGTATCTAGGCTAGGGGTGTAGACTTGAGAGCCACCAACATGTATAATGAAAACTACTCTTTTGACAGTTCATCCTGTGCTGAGCATTTTGATGAGTACTTCTTATAAGAGCGTTGAATTTTCTTAATAATCCATTAGGTAGTGATATTCTAGGTGAGGAAATAAAGGCTAAAGATAGACTTCTGAGAAGTTCCAACATTTCAAGAATGCACAGGAATGAGAAGCTTCTGTCTCCAGAAGAGGCTGAAATACAACAGCCAGAGAGACAGGAGGAAAACAGAAGTATCACGAAGTGGGAGCATTACAAAGTCTGGGGGAGTGCTTGCTGTTTTAGACACAGAAGCAGCAGCCAGGAAAAATTGATAAGTTCTAGCAACAGGAAGCCAGTGGTGGCAGTAGCAAGAACTGTTAAGTGGAGTGGTGGGGATAGGATGAGATGTGAATGCTAGATAAAGAAGTGAAGGCAACGAATGATTATAGAGTGCTTTTATCTGAAGTTTCCTGTGAAGGCAAGTATAGATACAGCAAAAGTGAAGATAGAGCTTGGGGAGTAGGAGGTAGAGGGAAGATTTTTTTTTAAATGGAAGAGATAGGAAGTAAATGTTAATGGAAAAGAGTCAGTAGGAGTGTTCTATTAGTGGAAAACAATTTGTTGCCTTAAAACAACCATTTCACTTTGTTTATGATTTTGTGGGTCAGGAGTTAGGGAACAGCTTGACAAGGCAGTTCATCCTGACCACATGGTATCAGCAGAAGGCTGGGGCCAGAGGATCCACTTCCCAAATGCTTTTTCACTGCTAAGTCTGGTGCCTTGCTGCTCCACCATGCAAACTTCTTGTCTTCCCTCCTTCCCTCCCTTCTCTCCTCCTCTCCTTCCTCCAAGCCACATCTTATCCTCCTGGCCTTCTTACTTGAGAATCTGTGCTTCTCAGTAGCATTTTAGTTTTTAGGGTAGGCACACTTCTGACATAGCAGCTGGCTTCCAAAAGTCTTCTAAAAGGACCATAGCTGGGAACTACATTCTGTTGATCAAAGGACTTGCCCAGAACCAGGAGATGGGGAAATAGATGCCATCTCTTATTGAAGATTACATTTTAGAAGAGGATATGGGTTGAGAAATAGTGCCGTGGGAAAATGCAAAGAGCAACTGCTAAAAAAGGTAGTATGTGGATGTCATGGCAGGAAATTGAGGAAATATGCTTAATGACTTTTAAAATATTTATTTTATATCATACAGCTGAGGAGATTTGCCAAAGGTGGGGAAGTGGGGATAAGTTGAGGAGTGCAAAGTGGTACTACAGTTAGAAATTTGAGGACAGCAGATGTGATTTCAAATTGTTGCTGGGGAGACAAATGGAGAGACTGGACTGGTAAAAGATAGAGACTTGTCCTGCAGCATTAAAGGACAATCTGAGGACAGAAACCATGAATTTGTAGTGTCACTGCAGCTTCATACTATAGTTTTCCCCCCAGCATCACCTAGCAGCCAGGTGTTAAGATTAGAAAAAGTGAACAGTAGATCCAATCAGGCCTCTGGGATACAACTAAGAAGATGCAGCAGGAAGACAGTGGGATGAGGAAGTTGAGGGTGTTGGTCAGAGAATAACTAGGGTGTTAAGGTTTGGAGTTTTCAGCTGCATCAAGAAGATAGGAGACTGATAAAGTAGAGGTTTCAAGAAACAGAAGTTTTAATGGTCTTTATTTTAATAGGTGCAGAAGAAAGAATGCAGTGAAAGGGCAGGAGACTAGTCAGAGTGAGATATTTCAGCTTAATGTTCAGGAGACAGACCATTTCTAGGTAATATACTGAATCCTTAGAAATGATCTTGGAAGTGTGTAACTAAATTGGAATGAGGATGAAGACCATTGGGAAGGAGGAACTTGAGGAACTGAGAGGCTGAGGGAGGGTCAGAGCCCACCCAGGACACATGTAGGAAGGAGGAATGTGAACCTGGGGACCAGCATCTTCAGTGCAGAAGGGACGAGGTGGGCAGAGGGTGGAGAGGGCCTGAGAAACACCGCTCTCACAATACCTGTCCAGCATCTCACATACAGAATTTAGGAGGATAAACAATTACAATTGTAGTGTTCTTTGATCAGTGTACCCTTACTCGTTATGAAAAGCCCCTTTGTGTCACATAATATGCTGCATTGTGAAAATGACTTTATTTGATTTTAGTAAAGCCACTCCAGCTTTCTTTTCACTAATAGTAGCATAGCATTTCCTTTCCTTCTTTTATTTTTGACTTGTGTTTTTTGTGCTTAAAGTGGGTTTTGTGTAAGGCAATAAAGCAGTCTTTTGCTTTAAAATTGGGTCTTTTTTCTCCCAGTCTGATGATCTCAGCCTTTTAGTTGTGACATTGAGAAAATATAAATTTAATATGATTAATATGGTTGGGTTTAAATTCTCTATTGTTTTCTATTTATACTTTGGTTCCTTTTCCTCTTTTTTGGCCTTCTTTTGCATTGAATGTTTTTATTCTATTTTATCTTCTTTATAGGCTTACTACTTATACTTCTTTTGTTATATTTTGTAATCAGTTGCTGTATGTGTCTTTAACGTCTCAGTCTACCTTTAAATAGCATTACACCACTTCCCATGTGAAATAAGAGCTAGGTGTGGTGATGCATGTCTGTAGTTCCAGCTATTCCAGAGGCTGAGGCAGGAGGATCACTTGAGCCCAGGAGTTCAGGCCAACCTGGGCAACGTAGTAAGACACTAAGAAATAAGAGAATGCAAGTGCGAAATGAAAGAAGCTTAGGACAGTGTGCTTTCTTTTTCCCTTTCCCAGCTTCTGTGCATTGTATGCATGCCACTCCATCGTGGGCTGTAAGACTACCATACATTGGTATAGAGTGAAAAAGAAAGAAGGAAAAAACATTTTTATTTATCCACATATTTTTCTCTCATTGTGTGCTCTTTATTTCTTATGTAGATTCAGATTTTCACCTGGTATTACTTTCTTTCTATCTGCCGGAATTTTTTCTTTTTAAAATTTCTATTTATAGGTCTATTAGTGAGGATTGTTTCAACTTTTGTCTGTCTGGAAAATATTTCACTTCATGATTGAAAGATATTTTGCTGAGTATAGAACTCTAGGTTCATAATATTTTTTTCTTTCAATGATTTAAAAATGTTACTCCTCTTTCTTCTGTTGTGCATTTCTTCTGATGAAGTCTTCCTTGTATTTATTTTTCTGTATGTAACAGGACTTTTTTCTGGCTACTTGTAAGATTTCCTCTGTCACTGGCTCTAAGCAATTTGGCTTAGTTTTCTTCATGCTTCTTTTGCTTAGCATTCTGCTTGGATACCTGAGGTTATTGATTTCATCACACTTGCACATTTGGCCATTATCTTTCAAGATATTTTTGTGGAACCCACCCCTCCCAACCACCTTTTCTTAAGGAATTCCATTCACACATTTATTAGGTTGCTTGAGGTTGTCCCACAGCTTATGATACTCTGGTCTTTTTCTTTTCTTTAGCCAAGATGCTTTTTTTCCTCCCATATTTCTTTTGGGATAGTTTCTATATTTATGTCTTCTAGTTCATCCATTTTTTTTCTTCTGAAGTGTCTAATCTGCTATTTATCCCATCTACTGTATTTTTCAGCTTAGATACTGTGTTTTTAATCTCTAGAAAATTTGATTTGGGTCCTTTTTCTCTCTTTCTCTAACATGTTTATACTCCTTTACCTTTTTGAACATACAATATTATAACTTTTTTAACATACCCGTCTACTAATTCTAATGTCTGTTTCTTTTACATTTGTTGTTATTGACTGATAGTTCTCCTTTTTAAGAATCATATTTTTGCTGAACACAGTGGTTTGCATGTATAATCCCAGGTACTCAGAAGGTGGGATAGGGAGGATGGCAGTTTGAGGACAACCCAGGCAAAAAGTTAGTGAGACTCCATCTCAACAAATAAGCTGGGAATGGTGATATACTCTGTAATCCCAGATACAGGAGAGGTATAGGTAGGAGGATCATGGTCTCAGGCTGGTCCAAGTAAAAATGAGATCATGTTTCAAAAATAATGTAAAACAAAAAGGGCTAGAGGCAAGGCCCTGAATTTAAACCCCAGTACTGTTCACTGCCCCCCTCAAAATCGCGCGCGCGTGTGTGTGTGTGTTTGTGTGTGCATGTGTATGCGTGCGTGTATCCTGCTTAATAAATTTTTATTGGATGCTAAATACTGTGGATTTTATCTTACTGGGTCCTAGCAATTTTCATTTTCCTTTCAATATTCTTGAACTGTGTTTTGGGATGCATCTAAATTACTTGCAAACAATTCCATTCTTTCAAGGTTTCATCTTTTTCTTGTTGGTTTTAGACAGACAGCAGTTTTTGTAGTTAGATGTTCCCCACTGCCCAGGCAGTGCCCTTCTGAGCACTCTACCTGATGCCTCATAGATGGCAAGCCTTTTGCACTTTTTTTCCTTTAGTACTGGGATTTGAATTCAGGGCTTCATTCTTGCTAGGTAGATACTCTATCTTTGAGCTACACCAGCCTTTTACACTTGGGCTGGTGGAAATGGCTCCATTCTTTCTCATAGTTCTTTCCCTGGTGTTGGGTGTTTCCTCACAGGCACACTCTGCTCCATCAGCAGAGAATAGAGGGTGACTCTCCACAGACCTCTCCAGCTCTCTAGCCTGTTGATTTTAGGTGCTCTGCATGCTTGGTTTCTCACCTCTGTTTCCAGAGACCACTGGACTCTATTTCTATTTCTTCTTCCTGCATTGTGGCCTGAAAACCATGCTATGGCAGTGATGGGCTCACCATTTGTTTTGCTCTCTCAGAGATCACTGACCTATGCTGCTTGTTGTTCAGTAGCTGAAAACTGTTGTTTCTTTTATGTTCAGTTTGTAGTTATTTAAACAAGCCTGGTCCCTGTTCCTTCCTCAGGACTGATAATGTACTTACAATGTGAAACACATGTACTTAGAGAATATTTAGGGTATCATTTCCTGCATTAAATGCATCAGGTCCTCTGTGTACTGATTTAGAGGGCTTCTTACTATATGGAGTACAGTTATTTTGTCATATGAACTTTTCATAAGCCACGGGAAAGTTGAGTCTCCTTAAACGTTATCAAATGTGATTGAGTCATCAAATTGGATTATGTCATACCATTTTTCTGTGGTCACCAGACATCAGTAAGTTTCTTCATGTAGTTACATAAATTTTGATCGGCAAACTTACATAAGAAAAGATTTAAAATACTTCTTTTCAATTATTTTTCCAAATTTTAAATGAAGGCCAATTTTATACATCTGTACAATTGTAACAAATAGCTCATATTTTTGGAGTACTGATTTGGGACAAACTTATAAACATATTTTTAAGCTTCTTTGCTATTCTTTTGAAATGTCAAACTTGACAGGAAGTGAACACAAAAGGGAGAAAAGCCTGTGGCTTTGAAAAAGCCAAAAAAGGATATCTGTTGTCTCTCTGAATGGTGGATCATTAACCTCTGGTGCACTTTGCACAAAGGTTTTACTATTTACCATGAGACTTTTTTTTTTTTTTAAACAAAGTTACATTTTACAGAGAGCTTTGTCTTAGGAAGGCAAATGACTTGTAAGATAATGATTCAGTCACATTTGATGCTTTTTTAAAAAAGTGCAGATAAGGACAACTAAGCAATAGGAGGCCATATTTATAATTATACAGCAGCCATGCTACTGTAATAAAAATTTAATTACGTTGTGATTTTAAAAGTTCCAATGAGTTATTTAAAGTAACATTAGAAGACCATTTGTTTAAAGTAGCCCCTTTTCAGCAAGAGGAATATGTTTTATTTTAATTTTTAAAACTCTGTTTCTGAAAACATAGTGAAGGCTTTAACTTTCTCACCCTACCCCAGTGTATTCTCAATACTGTATCCTTAACTTCGACAATGACGAGTAGGTTCTCAAGTGACTTAGGAGACTAGACTTCATTATTTAGAACTGAAAATTATTTTATTTTACCCAAAATACACCTTTGCTACCCAATATCTTTATTTTTCCATTACTTTAAATTTTTTCCAGGTTTGAACACCAAGCATTTGCTTCTTCTCATTCTCTGTAGTTATGAGTCCTGTGATTTTTTTTTCAGGAAAAAATGTTTTTAAAATAATGAAACATTACATTTTTCCATTTCCATTTCCCTTGATCAGATTATTACCCTCTTACACCATAGCCTCCTGCCTGGTCTCTCACCTTTCATGCTACCATCCATCTTATACTTTGGTGCCAAGTTAATCTTCCTGAATGCTTATTCATGCCATGTTTCTTTCAGGAACCTGCAATAGCTTCCACTGCCTTATAGAAAAACTTACCTTCATGACTGTGGTTGTGATAACATGGCTCTGCCTTGTTAGCATATCTTTGCTTTCCAGCCTTACTTCCTGTATTCCTCTTACCATAGCCAAAGAGGTCTTTCATCTCTGGATCAGACCACATGTATCAGCAAGAGGTAGCATGCCTAAAATGGGAGAAGGAATTGAAGACTTGACTTTTGGCTCTTACCTCTTCCATGTACAAGTCAATATCATTGTGTCTTAGTTTAAATTGAGACTTTTTTTTTTCTGGTGACATTGGTACTGGGGATGAAAGCAGAGCTTGTGCATGCTAAGTAAAGTTCTGCCACTGAGCTGTAACCCCAGATCTATCACTTGAGATAGACCAAGAGATTCAGGTCCTTCCAGCCCAAATATATTGTTTTTAAAAAACATTTAAATGTTCAGAATTATTTGTTACCACTAAATGTAAATCCATATTCCTTTAGAGTGCTTCCTGGTTTATAAACTATTCAAGAAAAATTCTTTAAAAAATAATGCAGAGGTTTCATTGTACTGTTCTCCTTTAGTTTTGTTCTCTGATTTTCTTTGGGCGATTCCTGAGGTTCTAGATATCACCTGTTTCAGAGGAACTGTACTTGGTCCTGTGAAGAGCCCTCAGGAGATTGTAATCTAGTAGAGAAGTAAATCACTGTGTTGTACAGTAAAAAAAGATAAGCCCTGAGGGTATGGATGGAGAGCGACTCGCAGCAGATTTGGAAATGTGCAATGGGACATGGATATTAAAGTGGCCTTAAAAGTCACGTTGTAGAGTGTTCAGTCTTGTTAAAGATGAAAAGCTAGCTGTGTTGGTAAAGGAAATGTACTATACAAGTGAATGTATCAGATTAGCTTATGCACTTTTTTTTTTTTTTTTTTTTTTTGGTGGTACTGGAGTTTGGACTCAAGGCCTCCTGCTTGCTAGGCTGGTGTGCTACTGTTTGAACCATGCTCCCAGCTCTTTTTTTGCTTTAGTTATTTTTTGGTTAGTATCTTGCGTTTTTGCCTGTGGCTGGCCTCAGACCACAATCCTCCTACCTACACCTCCCACATAGCTGGAATTACTGGTATACACCATCATGCCCAGTTTATTGGTTGAGATGGGGTCTCATTAACTTTTTGTCTGGGCTGTCTTTGAATCATGATCCTCCTGGTCTTTGCCACTACAGATTGTAGAATTACACAGTATTTATTTTTAGAAGTGTGTGTATACTCACATACTTTTTTGAGGGAAATCTTGAAAGAGAGGATATGCTTCCTTTTTCCTTCAATAGCACATGTCTAAGTACTGATTTGTTGGTGCTGGGGCACCATTATAACATTGCTGTATTAGTGAGCTGGACTCCTGGTTTGCCTCTGAAGAATGTTGTGGGGTTTGCACAGTGTTTCTTCTCCTACTTTTCCTTTCTCTTTTTCTGCGAATTATTACTAATGTTTTAGTGTTTACCAGTTTACAACACCTGTTGCCTCTAGCTTGTTCTCTTAAGCTAATTAAATCAAAATGCATTATTGGCAGGTGATCTTTGTCCTTTGAGGTTTTTGGTACAACTGTATTGACAAAGTTCTTTTCTTCCAAGTGAGGAGTTAACTTTTTTAGTAGTGACTTTCAAACTTCAATCTCCATAGGACTCATGGGAAGATCTTGTGAAAATGCAGGCTCTTCTCATGTATGTCTGGGTGGAGACGAGACTCAGCATTTCCCAGAGCTCCCAGATGATCCTGGTGTCGCCAGTTCTGTGCTTCCCATTAGAGTTGCAAGATTCTAGATGAATGTAAATTCTCACAGCTTTTAAGTGAAACTTCCTATTGGTTCTTTACACTAACTCTGAAAGGAGAAAGTGTAGACATGACTCTGGTTTGTATATGAGGAGAGAGGCACAAAATGTCTGTGTCCTACCTAGGAGTCAATTAGTAATGAACAGAGGGGAACTCTAACATTTATTGACAGCTTCAATGTGCTGTGCATCAAAAGTATTTTCCTAATTTAATTGTCACAGTAATCCTATGAAATTGATAATACTGTTCATTTTCTGAAAGTAGAAACTGGCTCAGGAAGACTAAGTGATTAGTGTCATGTCACTCAGTTGTCATTTGAACCCAAATTGATTTGGTTCCAGATTCCATGTTAGTTTCTAATAAAGTGCTCTGTCACTGTACCAAATTTTTTTTGTTAAATCATTCACACTGTTTTTATTGCCATTATGACGTGAATACAAGCATATGGGATAGTATAGCAAGGAGCAATGTATTAGTAAATTCTAAAGAGAATTCTAAAGAGAATTAAGATACATAGATTTGTACTAAAAGTATAAACAAAAATGAGGATAGTAACTTAGTTCATATGAGTAATTATCTTTTTATTTGAATAATTACCCACTGAAACATGCATAGATGATAACTTTAAAAAGATCCGAGAATATACGCTGAATTTAATAAAATAGCTGTCTTGTTAAGGATTAATAAGGCATTAAGTGTATCTTTATGTGACTCCTCACATTACAAAAAAAAATCCAAATAATTAAACAGAAGAAAGCCTACATAAACAGAGGTAATGTTATAAATTAATGCAGGTATTCTCTTTTAAATGCTTTTGGAAACCTGAGTTCTTAATACAGATCTGTTTACAGTTTTAAACATGAAATCTTTCTATGTCTCATCCTTTGGTCAAGTAACTTCTAATGCTCGAACCCTATTTTTGGCCCTAAATCTATTTTTTTCCTCTATGCATTTGCCCCCTTCTTTAGTCTTTAACGTGCTGACACACATGAGAAATTGCTGGACTTCATTGTAGAGAAGTAGCCATGTCTTGTCTGTTCACATTGCTCTTCCCCACTGCATCATCCATACTGTCCAGCTTACCCATTCTCTTAGTTCCTGTATTGGCACAAAGAAGTAAAGAAATTCAGAGATTAAAAAAAAAATCTAGTGATGCAGGAATGTCCTTTAGAAAGCTTGTACAAACTTGGTTTAGGAAACAGGGCTTGGACAAAGATCATTACTCACCTACTTCTTTGGATGTTCCCCGCTCATTATACAGACCAGCATCAAAATGATCTCCACTTACACACTGGACATTCAGTGTAGGAAAAATGTGTATAGGCATTGTACAAGGTGCTCACATGTGTTAATTCATTTGCTTACAACTTTGTGAGATACTCTTATTATTACAGATGAATACACTAAGCAGAAAGAAATCATGAAACCTTCCCTTATCTACAAAATTAGTTGGTGGCACAGCTAGAATTTTAACTCAGCTCTGGTTCCAAGTTCTGTATTCTTACACTCTGTGCTACCTGTTGGTTTGTATTAGTTGACTGTTTAGAATTTGGGTTGTTGTGATTGGTTTCTTTCCTTGTGTTTTATCTGTGTTTGCCTCTTTCTCTGTGAGTATTACTTTGCTGTGGCAGAAGGAGCCTGGGCTTTGGATCACCAGATCTCAATCTTCATGGAAACCTGGAAGGGTAAACATTTCTATCACTACTTTATAGATAAATAAACCTGAGGTTCAGAGATGTCATGTGACTTGGTGTGGTTGTGAGCAAATATGCCTCACCATCTCAGGTTTCCTTGTCTGTAAAGTGGAGACAGTAACACTTAAGTTGTTAGAAGGAAGAAATGGGCACTTATGAGAATGATAATCAGAAACATCCTAAATAGTTGTTACCTCTCTCTAAGAACAGAGAGTCAAGACAGGTTTGATTCTGGACCTGTTTATCCTGACTTACTCTATGTATGGAGAACTTTTCTCTTTTTCCTTGCCCCCTCTATCCCATCACCTTCTCAAAATGGAAAAAGTCTAGGGTAAAAAAGTGAAACTGCACTGCAGCATTGTTAATTGTAGGCATTGTTGGCTGTTTCACTGCAGTTGGAAATGGTTATTTTGCTTGAGTCATGATTCATGTCAGTAATTACAGAGGGCAGTATTAGTTCACTATTCAAGTACAAACAGGAATGGAGACAGCTGCTGGAAAAGAACAGCTAGGAAATACCTCCTGTTCTTAACCTGTGGGAACAGACTCAGAGAGTCTAACGCAAGGTCATGCTGTTAGAGAATTACTTGAATGCCAGCCTAGAGTTTTCAGTTTAAACTTGGAATCATTCTGGATGCGCAAGAAACACAGAGAAGAAATACCCTAGGAGATACCTACCCTAATTGGAGTAGCTTCTGAATTCATGCAGCAGAGTAAAAGGCTATTATCAGTGAATTCAGTAAAATTTTACACCCATTCTAGTGCAGTTGTCATTAATTATCTGAGTTCACTTACCTTCAGTTGTAAAATAGGACCTTTTGGAATTTCTGTTTTCTAAATATTTGTGGCATTTAAAACTCTGCTATTGCAACCCAGTCATGTCAACATTTATGTTTGTGGCTCTTGCATGTATGGTTTTGTTAATTGACTTTTTGGTTTTTAGTATTTTCTACTTTTGTCAGAAATGACCAAATATTATAAGTATTTGGGTATCTTCCTGTAAGTGGTAGAGGTAAAACATGATAAGGAAATATAGAATAGGAAGCAGCTGAATTGTTTCTTACCCTAACAAAAACTTTTTTTATTCTTGCTAAATTTCAATGTTTCTTACTTTCATTAAAGTATGACAGAAAAGGCAGGTGTGGTGGCTCATGCTTATGATCCCAGCACTTGGGAAACTAAGCCAGGGCATGTCATCCAGTGGTAGAATGCTAGCCTTGCATCCCAAGACTAGCTTTGTTTCTCAGCATTGCCATTGCTGTATAGAATAGAATTTATCTTCAAGATTTTTATTATGCTCTTTAAGGATTCTACAAAGACTAATATAACTCTTACTATCTCTTTACTTCATTTTCATTCTTAAAATTTTAATAGTCATTTTAACACTATGCTCTTTCTATATTTTAAGATAATTTGAAAGTTTTTCATTTACGTATTAAAGTAATGGTAGTTTCTCAATTAAATTTTGTCATTTAGAGTTTCTTCTTCTAAGCATCAAAATGAGAAAGGTAGAGAAGTGAAATGACTTGTCTTTACTAATATATGAGTCATTAAAAATGAGCATAGGTTTCCCTGGACTCTTTATGTGTTCTTGAAAATATAGCATTTGTATTATCTTAATAACAAGAATATCGGACCCTTGTAATACTATGTACTTTTTAACCACTATCTAACTTATTTGAAGTCACATATTTAAACAGACTCTTCTGAAAACAAACTTTTGCACAGTTAAGTTCCAATGAAGAATGAATAGCCTAGAGGGATGGAGACTGATAAAGATTGCTATGATAAAGAAAAATTGTATCCCTGGCCTTTGTAATTACTTTTCTAGGAACAGCTCTATAATATATTATAGAGAGACTATATACATATATATGGATGTACATATGTGGATATGTATATGTGTGTGTATATATATAGTTTCTCTATTATGCATATATATATATATATGTATATCCTTTAAAAAAAAAGCACATGTCCATATTTTTTCCTTCTCTTCAGTAGCTAACATTATACTGAATCACATGTGTTTTGGTCTTTTTGATCTGAAGAAGTTTTGAAACCACAACATAAAGTATAGCAATTTTTACACTTCAGTTCTGAAACCAGTTATTTTGACCATCATCAGAAATAACATGTGTGACACATGAGCCAAATAGTGTAATTTCAGAGCTGAGTCTTAAGTAGTCATTTTTATTTAATTAACTGCTTCTTCAGTTCATGAACTACTATTCATAAATCCTTTCCCCTAAATTTTAGTCCAGTGTGAATATCTTACACTCTTGCAATTAAATAAAATATCTTTATTTTAAAATAAAGAATTGTAATATAAGAGTCATGGGTCTTTATGTTCTATTAAAATATGAGCCAATAATTAATAATTTGTAAAATTAGTTGGAAATTTATCCTTTTTTTTAAGGAAAATTAAATAGAAAGTTGTATTGTTCATAATATAAAGACTTAACTTTGTTGTGATAAAAAACCTTTATTATTATTTAGCTATGGTAAAGGCTTTTTAAATAGTACAACTTTCCTTATATAACTTAGATTGTGCAATTGTTCTCCCTTCTCTTTTTTCCCTTTTTTTTTTCCTACCAGCAACCCCTCTCCTGCAATTGTCTTAAAAATGAGAATTTTTCTGGTTCAAAATAGCAGACTACTGATACTGACCACACAGCTTTATTTTCTTTATCCTCCAGAGCCCTATAGAAGTGACTGCACTCCACTCCCTCCCTCACTCTCACTTTCCCTCCCTCTTTTTCACTTTCCCTCCACCCCTCTCTCTCTCTCTTTCACACACACACAACAGTGCTCAGAATATAAAGTGGAGAAGTATGGAAGGAAGTGAAGGTGTTGATTCATTTTTGAGGATAAAAAGTGAGGGGTATTGATGGATATAACAAGGTAGAGCAGAACAAAGCACAGAAGAATATACACAGGAAAAGGTTCTGATAGAAGTGGGAGTCTTAGCCTCTAAGCTCAAAGTAGAAAATACAAAATGAGGCATTAATCTGGAGCCTTTTCAAAAGTACTGCCTGACAGTGATCGTGAAACTTAGCATGACTGAAAATCATCTGGAGGTAGAGATTGGGGGCATAATTGTTCAATACCAGCCTGGACAAAAAGTTAACAAGATACCATCTCAACAAAGAAGCCAGATGTGGTGGTACACAACTATAATCCCAGCTACACAGGAGGCATAGGTAGGAAGATTTTGTGTGGTCCAATGCCAGCCTTGTCAAAAATGCAAGACTCTACATGAAAAATAACTAAAGCAAAAAGAGTACAGGTATGGTTTCAAGTGGTAGAGCACCTGCCTAGCAAGCATGAGGTCCTGAGTTCAAATTTCAGTTCAGCCAAAAAAAATCATGTGGAGGGCTTTGTGAAAATGCAGATTACAGATTGCTGGGTATGATATCAAAGATTCCAGGATAGGGAGACAAATTTGTGTTTCTACCATGTTTCCAGGAGATGCTGCTGCTGGTCTTAGCACTGCAATGTGCTGGTCTGTGGCACATTGAGAGCATGAAACACCTAGACCCTTGCCCCAGGTAGGCCATGTCAGCCTGCAAGAATCTAACTCAGTGCCAGTGAGTTAGAAAGGAGCTCTCTAGACACAGCAGTCCTAAGCGTGGCATGCAGAGTTTGGGCTGAAGCCCTTCCTGTTGTGCAGTGCACAACCTAGACAAGTATGGCAGTCCTCATCTTACAGTGGGGCTGCATCCTAACAAAACCACTAATTGCAAGGTGAAAACACAGGAAGTCACAAATGCACAAAAATCATAGCTTCTCAACATAGTGTACTGCAGTGTACCCCATTTGCCCTTGTGATCACATGGTTGACGGGAGGCATGCCCAGCACTGCAAGAGTATCAAAGGGCCTATCCCTAACCTGGGAAGAAATAAAATATTTAAAATTTGGAGTATGCTTTTGCTGAATGTTTATTGCTTTTACATCACTGTAAATAAAAACCTCAGGTCAAACTGTTGTAAGTCAGGGACCATCTGTATATGCCTGCCCCCACCCCATCCCAAATTTTGTATGCACATAAACACCCAGGGCTGTTTCCTAATGGTGTCAAAGAGAGAAGAGCAGAAGCTAAGGTAAACACAGACTTCTTTGACAGGCTTGGGGAAAAAAAAGAGGAAAGATACTTTTTCCCAAGAAGAAAATAAAACAAATTATTGTACTGTCAGGTTAGGTTGTATTGCTCTTTACTTCGGTATTTTGAAGTAACTCAGTTCAGTATCTCTCTGCTGATTCTCACAATAAAGATCAGAGAAAATGGAGGAGAGAAAATAATAATAAATAACAGAAGAAAAATCTCCAAAAATAATGAAAGCCAAGGGCCCACTCGACGTGCCATGCATAATAAATATATGTGGACACGTTGTGTTGAAAATTCATGATTAAGATAATGAGAAAATTATAAGTGCTTCCAGAGCAAACAAATTATTTATGGGGGAATAAAAGACAGATCAGCACTGCAATTCTCATCAGAAATACTGGTGAGAATATATCTGATAATGTATAATTCTTGTCAAACATAAGGACAAACTGCATTGTCAAACATAAGGACAAACTGAAATAATTTTCAGACACACAAAAATAACGTTTATTTCTTGACAATACTTTTTGAAATGAAATTACAACAGGGTACCCTTCAGCAAAATGAAAAAGGGACCCAAGAAAGGGGAAATCATGGGATAAGAGAAAGGAAAACTGTCATGGCAGTGCAGAGAGGAAAAAAAAAAAAAGTGGGAAAAATCTTGGGTTGTAGGAAAATAGGAGATCCCAAGAGAAGTGAGACAGTTCTATAAAGAATGTCTCCAAGCTGAGTGAGGTAGCTCACTCTGAAATCCAACCTTCGGGAGACAGAGGTGGGGACAATTGCAGTCCACGGCCATACCCATCTCAATAAGTAAGCTGGGTATGGTGACATGCTTATGATCTCAGCTACGCAGAAAGCACACATGTAGGATCAGGGCCTGACCTGCCTTAGGCAAAAAACATGCAAACCCTATCTGGAAAAATAACAAAAAACAACAATAAAAAGGGGTGAGGGCATGGCTCAAGTGGTAGAGTACCTGCCTAGCAAGTGCAAAGCCCTGAGTTCAAACCTCAGTACTGCTAAACAAACAAAAATGCCTTCAAAAGCAAAGTGGTTTCTTTTAGCAATTGTTTGATCTCATGTAAGTTATGGGATTCAATGATACAGTTTAAAGTTGATAAATACGAATTATGGTAACAAGTGTAAGAGTTGAATTATTGGAGTTGAATTGACAAAAGAATATTTGCCTTTTCTTGTTAGGCTTATGAACAATGAAATGAACCATCAACTTGGTGGAGAAAAGGCATCTTTTAACATGATTATTTTTATGTGTGGGTGTAGCACATTTATTAGAACTATGTTAATAAATACCCAGAGTAGGTGCTATATAGGTAAATAGGTATGGGTTATTAAAAATTAACCTGGCAGGCAAATGGTACTCAATTTGTTCTTTCTTCAAATCTGCTTCCTTTACTTCAGCCTTGTTTTAGATTTTGTAGATAACACAAAGAAGTATACAACAAAATCCTAGTTAAGAAGTTAAGACACAACTCACATAAAAAGGTTACTGCCAGCTCAGCACTGTGGTGCACATCCGTAATCTCAGCAATCTGGGAGGCTGAGGCAGGGAGGATAGTTTGAGCCCAGGAGTTTGAAATCAGCCTTGGCAACAATAGCCAGAGAAAGAAAGAGAGACAGACAGAGAAGCTACTGAAGGGAGTAGTAGTAAATACCAAAAACATGATCAAAGAAAAGGGCCAGCGAGAATAACATGTGAGTACCTAAATGTTTAGGATCAAAAAGTGAGAGCTGGGAACACAGGACTAGTAGACCAAACTGAAGTAGAAGAGTCTTATTTGGAAGACAGAAAACAACTAAAATATTAAAATAGGTCAGGGCCATATTTTCACGAACTTTGAAAGTGGCCTTTTCCCTTCATTTTCAGTGAAGAATCTGAAGCTTTCAAAACTTGACATAAACTGATAGGTGTAAAGCAGTGACTTACTATGTGAATCTGGGTAAGCTATCCTAGACAGGTTGAAGGGAAGAAAGTAAGACTGATTGAGGGAGTAATTGCAGTAGCCCAGTGTGACATGAGAACAGTGCCCACAGTGGTTATTAAAAGGAAGGAATGGATGAAAGGCATGACCACAATGACATTCATAGGCTATGGAATGGACCTCTTACCTAGTCCTTAGCTAAAGGTGAAGATGTCAATATAGCAAGGTTAAGTGACTTTACTACTAAAGTTATACTAGTCAGAAGCAAAGCCCTATTGGAATTCATATTACTCTTTTTGTTTTGTTTTTGCAGTACTGGGGTTTGAACTCGGGTACTACACCTTGAGCCACTCCATCAGCCTTTTTTTTGATGGGTTTCTTTGAGATAGGGTCTCAAGAACTATTTTCCTGGGGGTGGCTTCAAACCGCAGTTCACCCTGATCTCTGCCTCCTGAATAGCTAGGATTACAGGCGTAAGCCATCAGTGCCCGACTTCATGTTCCTCTTTAAATAAAACTTTAAGATTCATTTATTGTGTGCATGTATGAAAAGGTCATAATAAAACCTATTTTTAAAAATTAGAAGAATGTTAAGAAGGGGGGATTTAGGAGGAGAGGGATAAGAAAGAGTAATAGAGGGATGAATATGATCAAATGCATTATATACATATATGGAAATGTCATAATGAGACTCCTACTTTGTACAGTTAATATGTGCTAATAAGGAATGGGGGAGTGGCTCAAGTGGCAAAGCATTTGCTTAGCAAATGTGAGGTTGAGTTCAATCCTCAGTACCCCCCCCCCAAAAAAAAATATGTGCTGATGAAAATAATTTGTAAAAAACATTCATTTATTTAATAAATAGTTATTGAGAATGTTATACACTAGACAATAATACAAATGAAGATCTAGGTTCATTTTTTTTCTCTTCCTTTGCTTTAGTTTTTTGTTTTTGTTTTTGCTTTTTTTCTTCGTTTTTTGGTGATACTGGGGTTTGAACTCTGGGCCTCACACTTGCCAGCAGACACTCTTATTACTTGAGCCATTTGCCAGCCCTTTTTTGTGATGGATTTTTTTCTGGGATAGGATCTCAAGAACTATTTGCCTGGGGCTGGCTTCAAACCTGGATCCTCCTGATCGCTGCCTCCTGAGTAGCTAGAATTACAGGTGTGATCCACCAGTTTTGACTGAAGAACAGGAGGTAACACATATAGTCTAAGAGTCTACCACCTGTTTCTGAAAATAAAAGTTTATCAGAACACTGCCACCTTACTATTGTGGCTACTTTTGCTTTGCAGAGTTGAGAAGTTGCAGCAAGATTGTACAGCCTGCAGGCCAAAAATATTTACTATCTCAGTCTAGGGGAGCAGGGGAGGAAGTTTGCTTATTGCTGATATAAATACATTAGTATTCTTCCTAAAGTTAAAACTATACAAAAAGGTATACTCAGAAATGTTTCAATGTTCCTTGTACCCCATTAACCATCCTACACCTTGTTTTTTAGTTTATCTTTGCTGCATTTATGTTTATAAAAATAAACAGGTATACATACATATGCTTTTTTTTTTTTAACCATTTTCTTACACAAAAGGTATTATACTATGTGTACTCTTTTCTTTTTTTTTCCATTTAACAACACTTTCTGGAAACCTTACATATAAGAGAGAGGAAAGGGCTCATTGTTTTAGCTACATGGTTAGTTACACTACATTGTGTGTGTACTATAGTTTATTCATCCAGTCTTTTATGTTTCAACATCTGGTTTCCAGCATATTACAACTTAAAACAATGCTGCACTGAATAACCTTGTATACATATGCCTTAATGTTTTGGGTTTTTGTTTATTTGTTTGCTTTGGTGCTAGCCTTTGCATGTCATTTTCCCTTGCCACTATTAAAGAACCAGACAAATCAACACAATTGAGTTTTTACCCAGACTCTACCTTAACTTCTTACTTGTAACTTTGCGCAAGTTACTTAGCCTTCAACCTAAGCAGCTATAGTTGTATCAGATGATTCCAAACCATTTCTGTTTCAAATCACGAAGTTTCCAGAAGCCATTTTGGTAAGAAGATAATGGAACTCAACACAGTCACCCTATGGCTGTTAACTAACTCAGCTGTAAGTTACAACACATATTTGTTTCTCCTAACATTTACTTTAACTGTATTCTCAAAAATCAGGGCCAGAAATGTAGCTCAGTAGTAATGCGTGTGCTTAGCGCTTAGCGTGTGCAAGACCCTGAGTTCAATTCCTAGTACCACAAAAAACACAATTGTTTGAATCTGTATGAGTAAAGCAAATTTTGAGTTTGAAGATAAATTCTTTAGTTATTCCTATTTTGGGGCCTTAGCTCCTAAATTATGTTTTTATCCTTTTAATGGTTTACTAGTAGTAAACTATTTACTTGTGGCTCAAGTGGTAAAGCACCTGTCTAGCAAGCCCAAGACCCTGAGTTCAAACCTCCTCCCCCTCAAAAAAAAAAGAAAAAAGGGTTACTGGAGTAAATCTTTTTGAAAGGAAGAGAGGTAGAAGGACTTTGTAGAGAAGTTTGCCTAAAATTTATTTCTTATTTTCAATTGATATTCTCTGTTCTTCTGTAAAACTATAAGACAGTTAAGTAAAATTTGAGATAAAATTGAAATTTGAGAATTTTTAATTTTAAGTGTATGTCCATGGTTGATCTTATATTGCTAATTAAGTCATATTTTTGATCATTAAATAATTGGTCGATTTAAATGTTTTCTATAGCCAGAAGTTTATTAGTCCTTTTGAATTTGGAATTTACTGCTTAGAAGTCATGTTATTAATGGGTAATTCAGTTTCTAGTCCTCATCAAAAAAACTTTTAAAAAACAGTCTGCACTGTTTAGGATTAATTTGAGACTTAATCCACATGTAAGCACTGTTTGTACAATTGTACAATTATGCAAAACTTCGTTCACAACTCAGAACACCAGGTCTCCACGTCCTTCATTTGTCACACCTGGAGTTGGATTGGCACGTGGACATTAAAAAAGTTTGGGTGTTGGGAAGTAGTGAAGACTCTGTGGCCGTAGTCACTTAATACCTGACGAAAGACAAGCTCATCAAGGTTCTAAAGTTGCCTGACCAGAAGGCATTGGCGTCACATTTAACAGCTACCTGTCTCCCGTAAATATATTCCTCAGGATGCAAGAACTCTGCTCCATTTTTTATTTTCTCCTCAACTGAGCAGCCTATTCTTTAAATGGCAGTATGTGTAATTAGGAGTTATACTTCCAATTTATTTTCAGTATTTTGAATGTAAATATGAAAGTTTACCGATAACTCCTTCATAAAGTTTTTTTCTTTAATTTTCTGTGGATATATTATGCCCAGTACATATATTTTGTAAACTAGTTGGTTGATATTTTCTCAGAAAAGATCATTTCTAAATTCAGAACCAATTATCAGGACCAATTTCTACTCCTGAAAAAATTTCTGATCTTACTCTGTTTCTTTGAAGGAAGGTAACAGAAAGATTAGTTAAATCATCTACTCTTTTTTGAAAATGTTAAAAATAGTAGCACAGGTTTTGGAGGGGACAGGGAGGACTTGGTATATAATTTAAGGAAATAAAAAGTAAAATCCTCATCATTCTAATATTAATACAGGTTTTCTGAGTAAAGGGGAAAGAAAAAAACCCTTGAAATATAAAATTTACCTTAAAGTACAACACTAACCAAGAAAAATAACTTTTTCTGGCACTCTTTCCATCCATATAGGTAAGATTTATTCAGTATTTAAAGTTCTAGATAAGAAAACTAATGTTTGTTATCTGTTATGATATTGGTTTATGAAGAATCTTACAAAACTTTTGATCCATGTAACCTTCTGTTGACGAGGGCGACACAGATTTCTCTAGTGAGGCTAGTACTAACAACTGTTTGATGACTATTTGCTAGTATTTTAAAGTCATATTCATCTTCGTGATCTGTCTTAGGTTTTACTCGTCTTTATGCAGGAAAGTTCTGAGAAATCTCAAAGTTAACAGAACTCTCTGTCCTTTCCTCTAGATCGGTCCACTATTAGTTGCTTTTCAATTCAAAAATATGTTTCAGAGTGCTAAATGTGTTTTCTGAAGTGTGGTATCAAATACAGGAACCTCAGGTCATTTGAAGAAAACCCTATTACAGTGTGTGTGTGTGTGCGTGTATGTGCAGTCTCATGATACTAAGAATCATGCTTAAATTTCTTCACTAGTTTTTGTTGTTTTCAGAATTTATTTTGCTTTAGGCTTACCTAAAGGAAGCCATAGGTTCCTAAAGAAACTCCCCACTTGTCATTTTATTGCAGAGATTTACCTGATCTGGCAAATAGTTATTTGCCTGAAATCATTACAGCCCAAACCCAGAGAACAGTAAAGATCAAGTTTACATCTTAAAAATATTTGTCCAATTGTATTCAGGACTTGAAAGATTAAGATGGTAAAAACCAGGTGGCTGAGAGCTAAATTCCGTTACGTGGTTTTTTCTCAAATACAAGCATTCTTTTTTAGTTAAAGAGAACTGCTTGAATTTTATTTGGGGAAAAAAGATCTATTCTAAGATGAACATTTATGTCAGTACTTATTTTCTTAACTATAGTTCAAAGCCATACCGTTTATGTTTCATGAAATGAAAGTGTAGTTGTGTCTAGTTATTTAGCCTGGTTGCTTTCTGTGTGAGGAACTGTGTCCTTACTTAATAATTATGTTATACACTAATATTTTGCCAATTTTAACATTTTCAGCTGTTCAGTCCTTGGCTTAAAATGGTCAGGAAAGGAAAGGAAACTAAAAATTACTTATATATCACTTTCTAAGTGTGAAGTACTATATTTCACTATTTCTGGTGTTTCTTTGACCTAACACAATTAAAATTCCAAGGTCTTTGTCGTGACATAAGTATACCTTTAAAATATACCTTCTGGTAGCATTTTACTTTTAAAATAATTTACTTAGCAAAATAGCATTTCATTAGTTTCCTTACTAAATTTTTGTGGCATATATTATTTTGATATTCGATGTTATAGTCAGAAAATGAATCAAAATAGTAATTTCAAAGCGTTCTCTATAGTTAGGCAGCATCTGTTTTTTATGAATTACCTACAAAGACAAAACCCTTAAATATTACCTAGACGTATTACTACTCGAGATATTGAAGTAGTGTCGTTATTCTACAGAAGGTTACATTTTTAGTTATCTTAGGCGGAAATACTCTAAAGCTGACTTTTCAAATTACTCTCCTTTCTCATTTATTGTTTAAGAAACAATGATTAGTTAGTTTTAATTCAAAATGAATTAAAGTATGTTGAGTGAAATATTAAATATTTGAAACTTAGAGGAGTTTCAAATTCAGTATAAAATCATTTAGTATGAAAATTTAGTCAGTGAAATTAAGTATGAGTTCAGAAAGTACAGGAGTCACATCATTTAAATCATAATCACTTTAAAATTTTTAGAGTTTTTTTAATGAAGAAAGAATACATTAAAGTGGCTCAGAAAAATAAAATGGAATGTATACAAGAATAGAATATATTTTAATGCTTAACACATTGGATACAAATTTTCTTTAAAAACATTAAAATGTCCATGTGTCTGTTTTCTTTTGGAGATGGAGAAATAGTTTTTCCCAGAGAACACTTGTCACAGTTGAAGGAACTTGCGGTTCCATCCCAGTTAAGTCCCGGTGGTTTTATTTCAGCCAGCTTATATTGTAGACTCATTGTCAAATATCTTACTTTTTAAGTTCTGTAGGTTGTGTTGAATAAAACTGTCTGTGCCTTGAACTGCAGAGAATCTGGAGTCACTCCTCCTAACAGACCAGTTTTTCATTTTTATTGAATTCTGAATTGTGTCCGACGTAAAGTAGTAAACTATGGGGTCAAAACAACAGTTGGAGACAGCAATGCAGAGAGTGATTGGGTACATTGTCCTGACTGCTGCCACTACTGAGCAATTAACAAAGGTTTGTGTTCTCATAAGAGAATATAAAATAAGATTAATATTGTAAGGCACAAAACAGAAACAGAATATGACCAAATGTACAAAAATCATTTTTAAAACCTTAGTTTTGTTTATTTTGCTTCTACTTAATGTAACAGGCTTATTTAAAGTTCTCAGCACCATACTAGAACAAGTCACATTCAAAATGAGTGGAATAAAAAATCCCACAATCTCAATGAAAATTACAATCCTTGAGAGATAGGTTTTCCATGTGGCTTCTGGGAAGTTTTCAAAGCAGGCTTCTGAGGTATTGTTACGCTGAGAATGGGTAGACTGAAAAAACACTGCTGGTGCACTTCCGCCCATCACAGTTAACCAGACGGCAAGGCAAACAATCTTTGCATTCCGTTTGGTTCTTAGAGTTTTTGACTTAAATGGGTAGACGATTGCCAGAAATCGATCTACACTAATACAGGTTAAGAACAGAATGCTTCCATACATGTTGGTATAAAACAGCATCACAGAAATCTTACAAAGTAAATCTCCAAAGGGCCAATTCCGTGTTGCAAAGTAAAAAATTCTGAAGGGTAAAGTGAAAACAAAAAGCAAGTCTGACATGGCCAAGTTAACCATGTATGTTGTAGTTTCATTTCGCACTTTCAGGGCACAGATGAAAATGTATATGGCAACACAATTTGATATTAACCCGAGCACAAACACCATGCTGAACATGCACCCATACAAAGTGTACTTAAAGGAGTCATCGTAGGAGCAATGGGAGCTGTTAGTGCTTACCATGATAAAGGCAGTCCAGCTTGGATGAGGTCCTTTTTGGCTGCAGTCAGTCTCCTTTGGTATTCAGATTGTGGCCACAGCAACACCCAGTTATTTGGATCTCTGGGTGGTATTATAAATATTTTCTTTTCCTCTGAAAGAAGCATGAAACTTGTTGCTGGAAAGTTTCCAGTACGTTCTTCAGCCGGAAAATATTCTCATTTTCTAGTCTCCAGAGAAATCCATGAAGCCAGGGCTTTGTTAACTGACAGAAAGTTCAGTCAATGAAGCCAACCCTTAGGATTGCGAATGTAAAGAAAAGCTGTGTCTCCAGATGGAACACAGCACTCTGGCAAACTTGTATTGCAGAAATCAAGATGAATATTCCAAAATGAAAGTTTCTTTCTGCTCCGGAATGTTGAAGCTTAAGTTATCAATCTCACTTGGATTCTCAGTACAGCGTTTCAGAGGCTTAAACATTCCTAATTCGTCCTCTTACTTCTTCCTTCTTTTAAATGAAGTTTTCCTTTTTGGTATTCCTGCAGTGAATCCCAAATGGCGGTAAGTAGACGAGTCTTTTAAAGGTTCAAAAATAAATTCCCAAGCATGTTAGCTCTTGCTGAAATGGCCCTTGCCTCTTTCACAGTTAGCAGCTGTATTATGAGAAGGGCTTTCTGTGAAGTGAAAAAGAAAGGCTCCCTAGATTTGTAATGTGACATCACAGGAAGAAGAGGCTGGGTTTGGACAAAGAAAGGTTTCAGCCCAGTTTGTTTGCAGTTCTTTTAATCTGTGGGGAATGTACCTAGGAGGCTTGCAAATGGTCACTGGCCCGGCTGCCCTTTAACTGTTTCAATGCGGAAATGCCTTCCGGGGTTCTGGCAACCTCTCAGATTTCTTTTTTGTTTTGTTTGAGTAGTAATAATTGAGAAAGAAAAAAATCAGCTTAAGCCTATTTCTCTCTTATTCATTGCTTTTGTATTTGGGTTATGACCTTTTTTTGAAGTAAAATGTGTGTCCAAATTTATAAATTGAAATTGTTAGTAATATCTTAATATAGCTCTCTAAAGAACAGTTTAATAACCTAAAGAGAAAACTTTAACCTTTGCATATTAAAAAGAATTAATTTGACTGAGAGACCGGTAGTTCTGCCACTCTTGACGTCTGTGTTTTTCTGATTACTCCTCAACATTTAACTTAATTGGTATGAGTGTTAGTAACTTTAATCCTGGGTCCCTTTAGTTTTTGATAAACAATTTCTAACATTCCTCTTTGAAACTGTATTAATATTTTATAGCTATTTCAATTTTTAATTACCCCTTTCACCAAAGAATACATTTAGGAATGTTTATTTTTGCTGGGGTGTAGCTCAGTGGTAAAAGCAAAATGCTCAGCCTGTGAAGCCCTGGGTTCAATCCCTAGCACCAAAAAAGAAAGAACGTTTAGTTTTAGTGGTATATTAATTTTATATACCACTTAAACAAAAATGAAGGTATTTTTTTTTTAATGCTATTTTCCCTAAATTGAATGAAATAACTTTTGGAGAGTAAGAGTTCTACTACTTGGCTAATTTTTAGGTTCATAATTCTAAGGTAATTAATGGTAGAGCTCCTGTCTAATAAGCATGAGGCCCTGAATTCAAACCCCAGTATTGCCAAAAACAAAAGTATTGAGGGTCTCAATTTCTTTACATCACTTTTGGTATGGAGAAAAGGTGTTTGTGGGTTCATAGTAGAAGGCTAATAGTAAATGTTGGGTGGCAATAGCGATAAATGGGGTAATCAATAAGTATAGCTGGGCCTAAGCCTGTATTCCAGCTACTCAGAAGGTGAAGATTGTTAGGATTGCTGGAGGCCAGTCCGGGCATAAAGCAAGATCCTATCTCAAAAATAGCCAGTACAAAAGGGCTGGCAGAGTGGTAGAGCACCTCCATAGCAAGTGTGAGGCCCTGAGTTCAACCCCCAATACCACCAAAACCAAAAAAGTTTATATTTTCATTGGAGAAATTTGTCTGTTAAATAGTTATCTTAGAAAAACATAAAGTCTTAGTAACCTATTTTTGAATTTATAGTCTCCTTTTTAGTTGTCTTTAAATAATCAAATATGCAGTTACATACCTTGTCTACTTTTAGTTTCATTCTAAACATGGTGCTTTTTCAATCAGATAATGAAAATATATTAATTCTACATTGGTATATTCTTCCACATGTTATTATTCATGTGACTTATTATTTGTAGTTTTTCATGTTTGCACTGGCTGGCTTCAAATCTTGATCCTCCTGATCTCCACCTCCTGAGTAGCTAGGATTACAGGCTTGAGCCACAGACACCCAGTTCTTAGCACAATTCTTGACCCTCTGTGGATACTGATATGTTTGCTGATGGGTGAATCATATCAATAAACTTGAAGTTTGTTGAAACTTGTTTCTATTGCGGAAGAATGTAGCAGAGGGACTGTTTGAACAGGAAGAAGATAATTGATGTTGGATTTTTTTGTGTGATATTTTATTTGACTTCTAACCTAAGGAACCAAAATGAAATTCAATACCTCAAAAATCCTTAGGTGAGGATTTTTAAAACATAAAATAACCACTTTAAAAATAGGGAATTAAATAGGTGTTTTTGTATTTGATAGAGTCAGACAAACTGACTTCTTGAAGTCTGAGAATCAGTTTTTCTTGGATGGATTTTAGGGTAGGTAGAAATAAGAAAACCAGAGTCAGAAGTTGACATGGTGAAGACAGGTTTTATTCAGGACTGTTACAGTATGCTTTATACTGTTTTGAAACTTTTTAAGGTGTATAACTAATTTGAAATATATTTACAACCTATTTGAAATACAGTAACTCTTAGGCAATTCATTGCTTTTCAAATTTAATTACATCAAGAAGCCAGTAAATAACCAGCTGACCTATAAAGTAGATCTGTTTTACTTATCACTGCAGTAATGTTCTCATTTTTTTAGTTGTGTAATTTTTAAAATTACACAGAAGTTTAAGGGTTTGGGTAACATTTTTTGCGCATATGGTATTAGGGTTTGAGTTCAGAGCCTCCTGCTTGCTAGGCAAGCACCTTACCACTTGAGCCTCTCCACAAGCCCTTTCTTTTCCTTTTTTAGTTTGTTTTTTATGTAGGGTCTCACTAACTTTGTCTGACCTGGCCTTAGACTAAGATCCTCCTACCTCCCAAGTAGCTCCCTCTTGCCTCCCAAGTAGCTGGGATTATACAGGTGTAAACTGCCATGACCGGTAGATTTGTGTAATGTTTGAGTTGACTGAATACTATTGAGGCTGTGCTTTGAGGGGACAGGGAATCTGACTTACCTATGCTTGACTCAAAGTAGGCTCAGAACAATGTGTGTTAAGTAAATGTTTATTGAACACTGATAGAGTGTAAGGAGGATTCCTCAATCATTCTTCTTTTCTCTTCTTTCTCATACTGATTATTTCTCGGCTTGATGGTAATACGAGTTTTATATTGCCCCTTTGCCAGTCTTGCTGCCCACCTTTTTGGATAAACTTAGTCATGCTTATCTATATGATTTTTTTTTTGTTCATTTTGGTGGTACTTGGGTTTAAACACTCCAGCCCACGTTATAATGTCTTATCTCCCTACTCCTAGTCCTAAAATTTGTCTTCCTATTGCCCCTGCCACACTATCACAGATCAACTCAGGAATGAATCAACTAACTATTCATTTATTCTCTCCTTGCTTCCAAAAATAACTTAAATTATGATTTTAAAAATGAGTATACTGTCAAAACTAATGAGCTAAACATTTAAGATTTTAGAATTTTATAATATGCGATTATGACTAGCGCAAAAAAGTTTAAAAATAAAGTCAATGTGGGAGAGTTAACGATTTAGAATACAAGGACTGCTCAGTGGCAAAGCACCTGCTTAGCATGCACTGCAAAAAGTAAGATTAAAATAAGGTAAAATATAAGAAATATAAAGGGATTTTCCTTATAAATTCTTTTTGTTGTTGTTGTACTTGGGTTTGAACTCAGGACCTCAAATTTGCTAGACAGGTGTCCTACCGCTTGAGCCACTCCACCAGCCCTTTCTTTGTGTTGGATTTTTTTTTTTTTTTTCTTTTTTGGTGCTGGGATCTAACCCAGGACCTCACACATGCTAAGCAAGTGCTGTACCACCGAATTACATCCCAGCCCTGTGTTGGATATTTTTGAGATTGGGTCTCTTGAATTATTTGCCTGGGCTGGCCTGGATCCGAAATCTTCCTGATCTTTGCCTCCTGAGTAGCTAAGATTACAGACATTAGCCACTGATGACAGGCTTAAAAATTATTCGTTTCGAATGCAATAAATGTTTTCAAAACAAAAGAATTCTTAAAACATAAATCCACTTATACATCAGTGAAAGAATTAAATCCATATGCTAGAGAGAGATAGACAAGGGTCAGAAGATATATGAAGTAATATTAGAAAAATCTAGGCTAAGGGAAACTACTGCATTTGACATACACTCAAGTGTGTATATATGGTCCTCATTTAATGAGCAAATCATTCTAGAGTATCAAGGGAAAAACTTTGCTTAATCTCAGAAATCTATTGTAAATCTTCACATGCACCACTGTAGAAATATTTATTTATGAAATGCCATTTTTTGTTGACCCTCATTTTAGTGAAATCACTATATGTCAAATTGTGGTTTGGGGGGCTGGCGGAGGGGCTCAAGTGGTAGAGCCCCTGCTTAGCAAGTATAAGGCCCAGAGTTCAAGCCCCAGAACCACCAAAGAAAAAATAAATGCGGTTCTGGGAAAACATTATTTGCTGTTTTGTTAATTGTATAAAGAATTGTGTGTGTAGACAATAAAATGTGAATCTATGTATTTTTTATTTCAAAAGAAAGTGTGGAAGTGTTGTGCAAAGCACATCAAGTAGAATCAGAAAAGCTTGATGTGCTGTCCATTGGCTCTCCAGGAGTCTAGTTGTTTGGCTGCAAAAAAAAAGGGGTTGGAGTGCTCAGAGGTCTTTTCTTGCTTTTGTATCTGATTCTGATTCTTTGAATACTTTGAATGTTTAGGCTGCCACACTGGGCTTTTTCACTCTTAGGTACAGCAAATCAAGGAGTCACTTCCATTCTCAATGTTTAAGTATTTGGAATTTTGAAACAAGGCTGTACAAGAAATATGTGTAAAAGGTGGAAGCAACTGAGGACAAGTAGAAGTGACTGACAGAGAGAGGGATGTGGGGGAGGGGAAAAGTGGGGGGAAGAAAGAGAGGGAGCTTCTTTGCTTAAGCTGAGTCTCAAAAGAATTTTCAAACATTTTGTATTTTGTAATATTGTGAAGATTAAATGAAAACAAAGCCTCTGCATTATATTTCTATAGTAGTCTTTTTTTTTAAAAATCTCCTTTCCAAAACAAATAAGATGCCATATTCTTTTACTGTGGAAATTGATGAAAGAGGAATTGATAAAAACCTGAAAGTATTCTCTCATTAAAAGTTTTAAAAGAGTTGTACCTAAAATAAAAATTTAAAATAGGGAATGTGCAAAAAAAAAAAAAAAAAAAAAAGAATGAGAAGGTATGTGAAACCTAAGCAAAAAAATTAATTTGCTCAAGTTCAAAAGAAAGTTTATTTTCCCAGTATGGGTTTTGAACTCAGAGCCTTGCACTTGGTAGGTCAGCACTATCACTTGAACCCACCACCAGCCCTTTTTTTTTTTTTTTTTTTTTTTTTTTTGCAGTACTGGAGTTTGAACTCAGGGATTTGTACTCACTAGGGACTGTTATTTTTTGAAAGTGAGAAACATGTTCTAAACTCACTTGTTTTGAATGCAGATGTTTGCCATGGTGACATTTGAGTCTTTTGGGTTCTTTTCTACCTTTAATTTATACTTATGAAAAAAAACCAAACCTTTCTCATTTGGAGTCTTCTGAAACAATTTATTTACAATAAAATTTCTATTTACATTTAGAAACAAAATATTTTCTATTTAATAAACCAACACCTGTAATTTATGAACACAGAATATATTTATTTTCTATAAAAAGATCTTTTAGCCTAAGTAGAAAATTTGTTACATTCTGGATAAATTTAGTCGGTTGATATAATTTAGAAGTGACTTTCATTTTTGCAAACACTTATTGCTTTATGTTACTTTTTACTGGAGCATGAGTCATCTATCCAAGTTCAAAGGATTGAATCAGTTTGTGGGGTTGAGTGGGAGTAGAAGAGGAAAGATTTAAAGGATGATGAATGATCATTATAGTGAAGTTAAAGTGGATGGAAATGATGGTTGAAGCAGGATCAGGCAAAAAAGGCAAAGGAAATTAAGAAAAGTAGGAATGATCTTGTGGTATAAGACTTGTAACTTGAGCAAGCATACTTATCTCTGGCTATACTTGAGTTGTCCATTCTTTAATTTTTTTTTCCCTATCTCTGCTGGCCCCTCCACCATCTCTACCTCTTAAAATCCTGTCACATTTTCCTTACATTTGAAGTCCTCTCAGTCTCATCAGTTCCTTCTTTACTTCTACAGAACTTAGTTTGTGTTGCTTTTGAGACATGTTCATGCAATTCATTTAATAAAAAACAAAGAAATAAGCTGGGTGCCAGTGGCTCATGCCTATAATCCTTACTTCTCAGGAGGCAGAAATCAGGAGAATGGTGGTTTGAAGCCAACCCAGGCAAATAGTTCATGAGATCTTATGTCAAAAAAAACCCATCACTTAAAAAGGGCTGATGGAGTGGCTCAAGTGGTAGAGTGCCTGCCTAGGAAGTGTGAGGCCCTAAGTTCAAATTTTAGTATTATACAAAGCATATCAATAAATTTTTGTACAGCATAGGGATTGGAATCTACCAGTACAGTGAAGGGCCTCCCAGAGGAGATGATACATGATGAAGACTAGTCTTTAAAGTTGAATAAAATAAAAATCTCAAATTACACACTTGTGATCCCAGCATTGGGGAGGCTAAGGCAGGAGGATCATGAAATTGAGGCCAGCCTGGGCTACAATAGCAAGATGCTAGCTCAAAAACAAACAAACAAAAATCTAGAATTTCAAGTCTTAGAGATTAGAGCCAATCCTGATAAAAATGTCTAAATGTAGTCTCATTAGTGTAGTCATGTTTCCTTTCTTATCCAAAAATACAGGAAATTGAGTAACTATTTTCTCCACTCTGACGAATATAGCATAACCTAGTTCTACACTAAATTGCTAGAAGAGGAGTTAATTCTTCACATAAAATATATGCTTAATTTGGTCATAGAGTCTTAGTTGAGAATGACAGGGTAAGTTTATAGTTTAGAAAATCTACTTCAGAAACAGTAAGGTATAATTTAAAAAAAAAAAAAGCAGTTTCACTAGATGTTAAGTGACCAGGATTCTAAAAATGAGTGTGACCTTTACAAAACAATTTACCTTCTCTATTACATATTTGTAAAAGAAAGATACTGAATTAGAACTATGGAATCCTTTTCAGTCTTTAGTTTTCTATCTAATGTAATCATTGCAAGATATTTGAATGACAGAAAAAACATCTATTATTATTTCCATTTTACAGTTGAAAAAATTCAGACTTAGAATTGTGGTTTACCCAGTACTAGAAATTAAATAAATGATGCAAAATGATAAAGCCAGAACTAGAAACTTGGTTCTCAGTATGATTACTTAATCCAATTCCTTACATGTTTGTCGAATGAAAAAATACAAGTAATAAGTGCATACACAAAGGGAAAGTAGGAAGAACTGTGATCTTGAGGTCCAGGAATCTTTGACTTCTAAATTTGAGCTTTACCTTGGACAAAGTCTATCCTAAACTATAGACTAGCATGCCTTTCTGACCTTACAGGTGGTTTTCAGAACAAAACTAAGTGAAAATGCATTTTAATTGTAGAACTCTTAAAAATATAGATGAAGTAGGCCACAATATCAGAGATAAGTGTTACATTGTAGAAAGACATAGAGCAATAAGATTGCTGTTTGTTTTCTTGACCAAATAGAGTGCCTGTGCTTTATGAATACCAGATAAAGAAGTAGTCATTTATCTAGCTTATATACATTTTTAGTACAGATGACACATGGCAAACTCAAATCAAGTACATAGATGCTTTGTTCTAAATACATATTTGTTTTTGAGTGAGTAACACATTTTATTAGTCTTAGTACCCTCTAATGTTGGAGCGAGCATCATATCCTAGAACTTCAGAATACCAGCCTCCCTTAAATCCGTTACAGCACACTGTCCATTTCTGCTAAAGTACAGCTAGAGAAACAAAGTGGAAAGCAAATTCTAGTGAGAGCTGGAACTAGAATCCTAGATTCGTGACTTTAGTAAAGTCTCACACTAGACTGTGTAGTTTCCAACCTTTTTTTCTCCTGAGATAAAATTGAAATTTTAGTTTATAGTTTAGGTAAATATTAAGCAAAGAAGAACCTTGTTTTTATATGCTTGAGCTACATAAGCTATTTTTAAACACTAGATTACAACATTATGACATTTAATTTCATGGAAGTTTCTACCCATCTATAGGTTAAAATAGTGTGACAGCATTCTTTATTTTTAGCTTGGCCTTTATGGATTAAAAAATGTTTGTGGCTGTCAGTGTGGTTCAAGTGGTAGAGCACTTTTGTAGCAAGCTCGAGGTCCTGAAGTCAACCCCCAGTACTGCCAAAATATTGTTTGCATTTGTACGTAATACTGTGTCAAATTTTATACAGAGGAAGGAAATGTCTGCTTCTTTCAAATAATTAGAATAAGGAAGAGTCTTCGATGAGTAGTGAATGTAACATCTTGCAGCATTGTTTATTGTCATAAATCTAGGAACACTTCAGTTATTTCAATAAGCATTTATTGATTGACTTTTTTTCCTTTTTTTTTTTTTAATCCATTACTAAGGGTGAGAGTAGGAAAGTATTGCTTTCTCAGGATGCTCCAGGAAGCTAAATACTGTGGCTAAAAAGCTAATCTCAAATACACTTGAGTTCTTTTTTTCCCAGAAATGAAATTATATGTATATTAAAAGTTTATGACTTGTATTTGGTAGTTGTACATAAAATACAAGGGCAAACTGTTGTTTTTAGTAAGACCAAGTTGACTACTTTGTAGTTACTCAGAGTCAAGTTTCTGAAACTACTGTCATTGAGTTAGATGAATACACAGATCTGTAAAAGATGGGTAGGGATAGTACAGACTAGAGGAATTGATTCTCTAGTGCTCAGATTCCTTTGCAAGTGTTTATGCACTTACCCTATACATAGTTAAAAATCATAAGCAGGCACAGTGGCTTATACTTGTAATCCCAGCTACTTGGGATTGCAGTTTGAGACCACCCCAGGCAAAAAGTTCAAGAGACTCAATATGAACCAATAAAGCTGGGTGTGTTGGTGTGCTGCTGTCATCACAGCTATTTGGGAAGCATAAATAGGAGGATCCTGATCCAGACCAGCTCTGGCAAAAACCTAAGACCCTATCCCCAAAATAAAGCAAACAGGGCTGGAGCTATGACTCAGGTGGTAAAAGACCTGTCTGGCAAGCTGGAGGCCCAGAGTTCAACCAATTCTACAAACAACAACAACAACAAAAAAAATCATAAACACCTATTATTGGTATGGTTCTAGAAAAAAACAACTCGGAGCTCTGCTCATAAGTGGGCTTTGACCCATTTATGAGATATTTTTGAATAAAGCTATATTTTATGTGTTTTAATTTCAAATAAAATGCCCTTTTGGCAGTACTAGGATTTGAGCACAAGGACTTGCACTTGGTAGGCAAGCAAGCACTCTGCGTTTCAGCCATGCCCTCACCCACATTGCTGTAGTTATTTTTGAGATATGGTCTTGCATTTATGTCCCTGCCAAGTTAGACCCTAATGCTTCCTCCATAGCTGGAATGACAGGTATGAGCCACCATACCTTCCTTTTTTTTTTTTTTTTTAACTTTTTTTATATTGGTTTACAGGGCTGGCCTTGAACTGTGAGCCTTCTGATCTCTACCTCTTGAGTTTCTGAGATTACAGGCATGATCCACTGCACCCTGCTCATATAAAATGTTTTAAAGAATTATGTGTATATTTAAAAAATAATTTCCTACCAGCCTACCCAGGCCACCCAACTACGAGGGAAGCATAGTAGGAAGATTGTAGTCCAGGCTGGCCTGGCATAAATGCAAGACCCTATTAAAAAACTAACTAGGCTGGGCGTTGAGATCCCATCTCAACCAGTGGTTGATACATACCTGTTATCCCAGTTACGGGGAAGTACAGATAGGAGGATCATGGTCAGGCTGGCACATGCATAAAGCAAGACCCTATCTCCAAAATATCCAAAGCAAAAGAGGGCTGGGGACATGGCTTAAGTGGTAGAGTACCTGCCTAGCAAGCACAAGTATTGCCAAAATAATAATAATAGTTTCCCTATTAGCCTTTTTAGTTCACTGGTGTTAACCTCATCAAATAAGACAATTTCTGGATCAGCAATTACCAACTGGAAAATGTCTAACAGAAAAAAAAAAGACTTAAAAAACAAGTTATATAAAGCACCTTCAGAATAAACTTAACAGAAAAAGTTCAGGATTGAGGTGAAAATGAGGCAAAAAAATCCAAAACCTAATGAAGGCCATGAAAGAACACTGGAAGAAGTGATAGGCAGGTTTCCTGAAACAAATCTATGAACTTGATGCCAATCCAGTAAAAATCCCAATAGGTTTTTAGTGAATATCCTTATATTTTTGTTCATTTGTAAATAAATATGTATGTGTGTGTGTGTGTGTTGTTTATATAACCTAGCACTTTTATTTCTAAGAAAAATTCTTCCCCTCCTAATTTGAATTACTGACAGCAGTACCTATTTCTCCACAACCTCACTTAAACCAAATAGATAACGATCAGACTTTTAATAGGTCAAAGCTAGTGTCTTGTTTAATTGGTATTTCTTTGTAAAATGAGCCCAGATGTGGACCCTAAAAATCCAGAACCTAAGGAGAGCTTACTATGACTTTAGCACTTCAAATCACTAGAGAAAGATGGATAATTCAATAAAAAATATATAACAAATATAACAATTTGATGGGGGAAGAAATTTACTTTAATTCATTAATTTATTTGGGTGGGATTAGGGTTTGAACTCACAACTTTGGGCTCAGCTCTACTACTGCTTAAGCCACACCTCTAGTCCATTTTTTCTTCTGGTTATTTTGGAGATGGGGACATCACAAACTATTTGCCTGGGTTGGCATTGAACCATGATCCTCCCCATCTCCACCTCTAAGGTCCTAGGAGTACAGGCATGAGTCACGAACACCTGGCTTAACTTACACTTTATACCAAAACAAACTTGAAAAATATAAATAACTTCAGTAAAAATACAGCATTTAATAAAAGTCATTCCAGGGAATGCATTTTAAAAATAAGAGCACGGCTGGGAACATGGATTCATGGGAGAGTACTTGCCTCACGTGTACAAGGCCTTGGGTCCAGACTCCAGCCACAAAAAGAAACAATAATAAATAAAACCTGACAGTAGAGTGCTAAAAGCTTTCCAAGTATTATATGAAATGTGATGATTTTAAAAAAAGAGATACAGGTTTGATTAAATAGTTTTGTTGCAAGAGCACCATAAAGTGGAAAGAAAATACCAGTCTATCATATTGAATTTTACATAATATATAAATGGCACATTTCTTGACAGAAATAAACCTTTTAGAACAAACTGACAAAAATTAATAACCCATTTAAAAACAATGGGGAAAGGATCTGTACAAGCATGTCACTTTTGTCTTTAATTAGTTCTCAGTCAGTTTTCAGTACCCAAATTTAACATTTGTATCTTTAGCAAATTTTTCTTTCAAAATAAAAATAACTACATACTGGATTAGTTTGTTTTTTTTTTAACAAATGGAACATTTTTTAGGTCAGTTCTATGAACATTATTGCAAATATACTTTAAAAAAGTAACATTTTGATTTTAGGCATTTATGCACTTAGCCCGGTTAGAAGTCAAGGAGAGAGACTAGCTTGTTAACTGACAGAGATACTCAAAGGTCCAGAAGAATTGTTAGTCATGTTCCAAGCCACTGGCCAGCCATTCCCAGAATAAAATTTCCCTGGTTACTTCTTTTATTAGTTTGTTACTGTGATTGTTTTAATGAACTAATTCCAATTCTTGGAAAATTTGAGGATTTCCTACCAATACCAGATGTTGCCAGCACTGCCCCATAAAGGTTAGAAACAAAAGACCGGAAGGACTGACTCTACAAAAGGGCTGTGTTGGAGTCCAGCCTTTTGTTGTTGTTTTAGTTAAATGGAAGTGGACCCTTTGACCTGACCAAAAAGGTTGCTGGATTGTTTTCCTGGTCATATACATAGGGAACCAGGACAGGCACATTAAAAATCATTCCTGCTGGACTTGGGAGTATTGCTCAGTGGCCAAGGTCTTGGGTTTGATCCCCAACACCACAAAACAAAACAAAAAAGTCCCCCAAACACCTCACCTCTGCTGCTTGTGTTATCTTCATCCCTGGATCCACTGATTTGTTTATTCAGCATCTAATATTAAGTACCAACTGCATGCCAGGTGCTTTCTAGGTGTTGGGAATACAGCAGTGAATAAAACAATATCCCTGAATTTATATTTTATATGGAGGGATAGGCAATCAACAAGTAAGCAGTTGTGCATGTGTTGATAAGTGCTCTGAAGAAAAAGAGACTTAGGAGGAAAAGGGAGTTGGGAGTCTTACTGTTATATCTAGGAAGGCCCTGCTGATAAAGGGATGTTTGAATAGACTTGAAAGAAGTGAAGGAATGAATCATGTGGGTAACTCAGGGAATCATCTTTTAAAAGGCCTACCCAATCTCTGTTTCCAGCCTCATCTCTCATAAATGCACTCAGCAAGTTCATGTCCCCAAGATTTTTGTGATAATTGGAAATTTTCAAATTGCATTTCCACTTGATAAGATTCTGTGTGTCTACTTCTGATTTTCGTTTTGCATGACACCTAAGTGAAAGTTTGTTCTGTTTGGAGTTCCTTAATGGTATTCTTCAAACTCAGTACTTCTAAGAGAGGAGCTTCTTTTCATTAAAAAGAACCCCAGGTCAGTGCCTCCATTTCAAGTCAGATTCCACCTTGGCTTCTCTTCTTCCCCTTCAGTGGTTACATTCCTTCTACTCTTTGATGCTTTGGCTAACACCTGCTAACTTAAGAGACTGATCTTCTTTCTCCTGAACTGACTTTGTCTGATAACAGAGACATCGACAGCGTATTTCGTCAACTGTCTTCTGTCCTATCTATTTGTGGATGAGCATCCAGGATATTAAATGCATTGGTATCCCTTGTCTTTTCTCCATGACAACATGGTGTCCTCATTTTGCATCCAGCTTTAGATTCTGTGTCTGTCCTTCAAAGAGACAAGGCTTGGCTTATTATGCCCATGTTTTGACACATGACCATCACCCAACCCTGCTGTGCTACCCAGAACCATAACTTCACCTTTCTCTTACCCATTCCACTACTTTTTAAGGACATATGGCATCATTTCATGAGATGTTTTTTTTTTTTTTCTAAATTTTCCCTGGGAATAAATTTTAAAATTTTTAAGTAGGAAATATGTTCTGTTAAGACTCTTAAAGAGAATATGAAGGAAAAAGGTAACTCTACAAGTCTTAATAAATCAACTGTTTACAGTTTTCCAGGCTTAATTTCAGTCTTTGTTATTATTTTTTACATGGTTGACATCAGAGAATAATATCTTCAAGATTTGGAAGGGAACTCTGCATTTCCTTTTTATGTGTTCTTAGATAAGAACATATTCTACTGTTTAAAAACTGTGTCTTATCATAAATTTCTTTTGACTTTTTTTTGGTAGCACTGGGGTTTTAAACTCAGGGCCTGCTTGCTAGGCAGGCTCTCTTACTGCTTGAGCCACTTCACCAGCCTATCATAAATTTCTTAAAGTCATTTAAGCACTATCCATTTTCAACAATATAGGAAGTAAATGAGCTAATTTCCTATATGAACACGTATGTAAACTACTAAAGCCTCAGTAGTATTATGACATATCTAAGTTGTATCCTGTTAGAAATATAGGCACTTCTTATAGATTTTAATCTTTATTTCCAAAAAGATACTGTGTGCTTTTTTGTTTATATAAGTATACTTAGATAAATTTATAAAATAGGAAATGTATTTTGATGTTTTAAAATATTTAAAGTCATTCTGATCAACTTGTAACAATAAATTTTGAAACAATCTTATGTCAGAAACAATAAAAGTGCTATGTAAGGTGTGAACTAGCTGATAGAGCTGGGATCTGTTGCTTTGCTTTATAATGTAGACAGGGCTTTTTCAGTGATCCCTTCAAAGTACCCACTGGAAATGGATCTTGTTAGAAAAAACGCCGCTCACAAAGAAAGCTCACGAGAAAAGTCTCACATCCAAGAGCAAAATTTAATTTCAGGCCCAAATTGCCAGGCTGGCCGGGAAAAGATGGCGCAGCCCAGACTCTGGGTGAGGCGTGGCTTTTATAGAAGGGGGGGGTTAAGGAAGTTAGCACATGCGTGGTAGTCTCTGGTAGGGGCGGGGCTGTCTTAGAGGCAGGAATTTCTGTTAAGGGCAGGGCTGTCCTTGGGAGTTTCTTAAGTGAGGTCTGAGGATAAAGTGGCCACCGATTTATAAGTGACAACATTATTGTTCTATCATTCCCCCATTTTTTCTTTAATAACGATGAGGGTAGAGGCTGAGGATCGGGAATTGGGGTGAAGCATTGGCCTCTTAGGTGCTTCCTGCTGGCAGAGGGCACTGTATGGGGCAAGAGACTCAGACTCCTGTGGCATCCTGGTAGGGACCCTCACAGCAGTCCTCCAGATGGTTTTAGAGAGGTTGATATCCCTGGAGGTACAACTGGTTAAACTTTTGATTAGCAATAGCAGACATGTGTTCTAAAAGAAATCTTTCTACTGTTTTTATGATACAAGGGAGGAAGCTTAAGACTATGAGAGCAAGAAATATAGGCGTTAGGATGGCCATTAGCCAGGAGAACCACTGTGAAATGTTATTCCCTAGAGGATTCTAAGAGTCTGTTCCTTAAGAGGTGCTACCACTGGGGGATCCCATTGAGCTTGACAGCAGTGGGTGTTGTGAGAATGACCAGATGAGAGCTGGTCCACTGAAGTCCCAATGGAGAGGGTAGAAGATCCTTTAAGAGAACAAGATCCCCTGGTTTTACAGAAATTGTTATAGGATGGGAGAGGATCTGGTCTGCATGCTCTCTGAAAAGTTCCCAGAGAAGGTTAAGATAAGGTAGGTAGTCAGCCAGAGGAGCAGGGTGTGTTGGAGGCAAGTTTATTAGAAGGAGCATAAAAGGTGTCTGCTAAAGGACTACATATCTAGGGATACAGATTCTGCAAAATCCTGTAACTCCCAAGAAAGCTCTAAGCTGCCTTATGGTATGGGGGAGAGGGAAACGGAAGATTGGGTTGATGCACTCATGACTCAGGGAGTGAATCTGTCCCTTTAAGGCCACACCTAGGTAGGTGACCTGTGGAAGGCAGGGGCTGTCAGGATTTAGGTTAAGTGTAACACTCTTGGATAGAAGAGAGCTCTGGCTCATTTTTTATATAACTTTGTAAATGTTTGTGCCATATTTAGATAAAGTATAGACACAACACTGTTACAAGGTGGTCATTTAAGACACATAAGCAAATATGTAAATGAACTCTCATTTAGTAGTACTTAAAGCTTGACAAGATCAATAGAAAACACAAGTAATTTCTTTGATAAAAATCTTTCTCTGTAACTTTTTTTTGTACATGTTACTCAGAGCAGAACAATATTAAGATAACCTTGTTATTTTATAGACATAGAGAATTTGATTTTAGTTTGACCTGACCCTAAAAATCTTTTAGGCAACTCTTAGATTATAGTCAACTTTAACTATATCACACTCCGAAGCTTTTTATTATACACTTTTAAAACTTACTCAGACCTTTATATAACATACTAAACCCTTTGATAGCTTGTCCTTATCCCTCCTATTTGAAACAATCTGTAGGACAAACCCTTCTTTAAAAAATCCTTTCTCATCCAAAAAAACCATTCCTTTTTCCTTTAACTTCTCAAAAAATACATTCATTACCTATCTATACCCTTTCCAGTTGTTTACTTTGTAACTTGTATTTTAAAATTAACTTTTATAAGAATTTTAAATTTATTATAGGGGCTGAAGCAACTAATTAGTAGCCCTTGGTGTTCTAAGGAATTTATCATGGGCATAAGGCCTCATCCTCCCTCAGGCTTGAGGGGATATTGTTTTGGGTGTGGAAACTGTGAGGGATTTTTGAGTTTTATTTGAATAGGGAGGGCTGTCCTGGCTCACCCTACACTCATCTCATCAGTCCACACTGTGGGATCTATTTGTTCCTAAAGGAGGGGGCAGAAGAGATAGCTGCCTGGGGGGAGGAGAATTTGAGCTTTTAGTTGAGAAGTAAATCCCATCCGAGCAGAGTCACTGGAGTTTCAGAAACTATGAGGAAAGGGTGACAGAAGAGGAGGTCTCCCCAAGAGCAGGCCAGAGGCTGGGTAAATTAGCACCCTAGGGGCTGGCCACATTTGCCCCAAATGATAACCTTGTCATTGGACCAGGGACCGAGAGAGAAAGGTAAGACAGAGAAACGAGCTCCACTGTCTAGCCAGAAAATAATCTTTTGTTTTTCTGCCATAATGGCTACCATGAGGCTCCTCAACATCGATGCCAAGAAATGGAGTGTGGACAGGAGGCCGGGAACCATCAATCCATAGGAGGTGGGACCTCACCTTCCATCTGGAGGTGGGGGCACTTAGACCTCCAGTGGCTACCTTTGCAGAGAGGGCAGGGTCCTGATTGGAGGTGGGGCTGTCTCCTGGGCTGTCCCCCCTTCTGAGCATCCTCTGCAGAAGTGCCCCTCCTGTCCACCATGGTAGCAAGTTCAGGATGCAGGCCCCAGTCGGGTGGGGCCCTCTCTGAGAGCAGCAATGAGGCCATGGTGTCTCTTATCTTTCTCTCTGTTGGTAATGTCCAACAGACATGGCTAGTTGTATTAGTTGATCCAGTGACTTTTCTCCTTCAGCCACAGACTGAGTTTTCTACAAATATCTGGGGCTGACTGTTAGAAATTTATCTTTGAGGAGAACATCTCTCACCTGTGATTCTGGGTCCATGATGGTATGCTTTCTGATAGCATCTGTAAGATGCCACAGAAAGGTAAGGGGGTTTTCTTGAGGGCATTGCTGTAAAGCAAAGTTGTTATTTCACATTGACACCTGATACTCTGGAGAGCAGGTCTCTGAACTGTTCTGGGCCTCAGTTTCCTCACTTGAAGAATGAGGGATCTGGTCTAGGTTAAACTACTTTCTTCCACTATGAGATGGCTGAAGTGACATTAATGCCACTTATCTTCCTTACCATTTTTTTTTTTAAGCAATGGTGGGGAATTGAACCCAGGGCCTTGTCCATACTGGGCAGATACTCTCCCACTGAGCTATGCCTTTATCCCCAAATATTTTTTTTTCCTCTTTCCTTTGGCTGTACTGGGGCTTGAACCCAGGACTTTGTGACTGCAAAGCGGCACTCTACTGCTTGAGCCATATCACCAGCCCCTTTTGATGTGGATGTGTCAAGGGGACTGCCTGTGTCCCTGTAGGTAGGCACATTTATTCCCTTATTTCCAGGTGCCACTAGTATTGGGGCTCATTGTGAATGGTAGTCATTTCCAACCTGAGTGGCCTGGGCCAGAACCCATTGCTTTTCTAATGAGGAAAGAGTCTGGTCTAATAGAAGCATAATATCCTTTCATGTCAATTGAAAGGTTTGAATTACAGAGATAAAGGCTTGAATATATTTGTCTGGGCATCAGTATAGCTGTCCAGATGTTTTTTAATTTCCCTTAGATCTGATAGCTGGAAAGGGACATAAACTCGCCCTCTTTCTACCATTACCTATTGAAGGGGGAAGCACCCATTAGGAGGTTCTGAATATTAGGGTGACTTAGAAGGTAGGGCAGAGGGTGGAGCAGTAGGGGTGGGTCTTGTCATTGATAAGGGGCTTTTTTGGTTCTCCTTTCCACGTTTATCCTGTGGCTTACAAAGAAGGGCCAGCGTTTGAGTATCAAAATAGCAATCTTGGAGCCAATCTGAGATGAAAGAAAATTTGTATAGGGGACCTCAGTTTACTTTTTTCCCTTTTATAGAAAAGGTCTAATTGGAGTATGGTATTGTAATTTAAGGAACTCTGTGAAGGCCACTTTTCTTAGTCACTCAAGGTATACTGAGGCCAGGCCTTAGTACAAAGCTTCCAACATCTACAAGCCAGAAGAGCAGGTCCCATCTAGAAAGAACAAGACATTAGGATCCTGTCTTTTAGTTAACAGCAGGCAGCCTCTTTAATAAAGGCTACTTTTTAAACAAAAGAATAAATCATCTGTAAAGTTAGAGAAGGGCATTTAGAGGACATCCCAGGCCAATAACAGTACCATACTGTCCATTTTGAGATTTCTGGGACAATAACCTTGAGCTAACAATTGGTTTACAAGGGCTGGGTCTGGTGCCCCAAGGTGTGAGGTGGGGCTGGGAGCAGGATGTGCGCAAGGCACCGACCCCCTCCACACACACCCTGAACAAGCAAGCCTGACTGCCTAGGCCTGATCCTGAAGCCTGTCACCCCTTCCCCTTCCTGTGTACTCTGCATGCGTTTATTCTAGGGGAAGTGGTGGTGGGCCACAGCCACTGCCATGTGTGGCTGGTGGCCTAGCATGTGTGTTGGGTTGACCTATGGATTCTCTTAGCTATGGCAGGCATTCCCACTGTGCACGAGTGTGCCTATTTGCTTTCCCTCCTCCCCTTGTGGGGGTGGAATTAGGGCATTAGTGTGGCAGCTGCAGTTTTTTGTAAGCACTTTTACCTAGCAGCTGACTTAAAGTTACTTTAGACTGAGAGGCCTGGCAAACTAGTTGGAATAACTTAAATCATAAGGTACCATGCTACAAGTTTTTCATGGGAGGCAGGGTCCCAGTAAGCCCAGGGAGGGGAAGGCAGACAGATACAAAGGACATGTGGTGAGACTATGGAGGAAGCAGAAAAGGTGTCCTGACATCTTAGGTAAGGGAGGGGAAGGCAGAGCCTGGAGGCATGACACACGCCTGAGGGATTAGCCATCACCTGTGCCTCTAGGTTGCTCCCATTCACTGGTACTGGAACACTTTCAGCAACACAAAACCTCCACTCTCTGGTCGCTGTCTCAGGAAAAAGGGGCATTAGGGACGAAAGAGAAGCAGTTGTCAGATGCCATAATCAAACAGGACTCCGCCAATGTAGCATGAGGTGTTCCTGAATAAACCCGGGGCTTGGTCTCAGCCCACAGGGAAGGGAGCATGAGTTCTCCCACAGCTGGAATCACCTTGAGGCCAGAGTTGGCAAGGAGTGGCTTGACACCATGATGGGAAAGTCCCTCAGGAAGATAGGAAGAGACAGGCAGCCTGAACAGCGCAAGAAGTCTGCTTACATGGGGGAAGGAGGAGGTTTGGGAGAGGATTTGATTCGTTTAGAAGCTGGTTTAGAGGCTAACAGAACCTGTGCAGGGGAACAGGAAGTACAGAGAGAGGGTTTGGTGTGGAGATAGGAAAAAAATTGGGCATAGGGAAATTCCTTCCATTTACCACCATGCTCACAGAAATTATATAAATCCCTTAAAATATTGGGATTGAAAGTGCCATTAAGAGTGAGTGTCACTGCACAGCAATGGGGATGCCGGGAGGGAAGATCAACTGTCCGCGAACAGAGCTGAAGAAGAGGGTGTTGAACCAGGAGTGGCAACTGAAACACCAGGTAGTCAGGGCTGTGATAGACGAAGGGCTGATCATGCGGCACCACCTCAAGAACGTCCAGTGCACGTGCCAACATTACTCTGTCGGGGAAGAAGCACAGAAAACTTCTGCAGCAGATCCGACTTGCCCAGAAAGAAAAAGCAGCCATGGAAGTGGAAGCCCCCTCAAAGCCAGCCAGGACTAGTGAACCAAGGCCCAAATGACAAAAGAAGATAACACCCTCCCAGGATGTAGACATAGAGAACCTTGAAGATGAGAGCCAGCCAGGACTAGTGAACCAAGGCCCAAATGACAAAAGAAGATAACACCCCCCCAGAAGATTTTCAACTGGAGCCAGAAGGATTTGGTGGTTGCTTCAAAGGACTTTGGAGAAAGCATTGACCCCTTTCACTGTCCTCAGATCCCTACTGAGCTCCCCTAAAGGGATGTTAGAAGGGAAGAGGTTACAGAAGAAAGTTTGCAGAGGGGCCTCTCTAGCAGTCTACTCCATTTGTAATAAAGCTGTACAGTTTTGACCATAAAAAAAAAGTGCCATTAAGTGGCCAGTTGGAGACATTGTCTAATGGATATTGGGGCCATGCCTGATTACAGAGAAAAATGAGCTTCCATGGCTTAAAATCAGGTGTGAGGCATTGGGGCCCAAGATTGGCCAGAAGACATCCCAATGGGGAGTCTGAAGGAATTTTGGATGGTCCAACTCCCATGGTGAGGCCTGACCTGAGGAGAGATATGACAGGCATCCCTGAAATATGTCCTCAGGAGAGAGAGAGAAGTGCAGTACCCAGAGGGAATGTCTTCACCACAGGAGGTCCACAGTCCCTAGTGGGGAACCCAGTTCCAGAGATGGGAGCGAGCCAAGACCTAGCACTAGGATTTCAAGGAAATGAGAGATCACAGCTCTGCATGCAAGCAGGACTCACTGAGAGAGGACCTTGAGGGAAGATTGGCCAGTGGTGGATAGCAATTGAAGGCACACTGGGGCGGAGGAACTTCCCTGTGAACTGTGAGAGAGTGGTGTTTTCTAGGATAGGGGGTTCCGGCAAAGCAGCTCAGATCCCCGAGGAAGGGAATGGGAGTTGAGAGAGAGAGAGAGCAGGATAGCTTGGGGGAGGCCGGGAGAGCAAGGTCAGTGCCAGAAGTGCACCCTGATCTGAGTCACGGCACCAAAATGTTAGGAAAAACACTGCTCACAAAGAAAGCTCATGAGAAAAGTCTCACATCCAAGAGCAAAGTTTAATGGCAGGCTCAAACTGCCAGGCTGACCAGGCAAAGATGGCACAGCCCAGACTGGGCGAGGCATGGCTTTTATAGAAGGGGAGGTTAAGGAAGTTAGTGCATGCGTGGTAGTCTCTGTTAGGGGTGGGGCTGTCATAGTGCGGGAATTTCTGTTAAAGGCGGGGCTGTCCTTGGTAGTTTCTCAGGTGAGGTCTGAGGATAAAATGGCCACCGATTTACAAATGGCGACATTATTGTTCTATCAGATCTGGCAAGAAATTTTTGTTGAGAGTTCTGCCATTAACTAAGCCTTAAATAGATAAGTTATGTAGGATAGACAGTGTTTAAATTAAATCATTTTAAATTACTAAATGAGAAACACTATTGGATCCTATGACAAGAATGTAATTCTTATTTGATAAGTCCTTTCACTATTTTAATTTGTTTTGCTATTAACAAAAGTGCACTTTTCCCCTTAGTGGGTATATATAGCATTATAAAGCAATGACATCTTTGGGGATTTTTTTCAGCTGTTCTGTAAAAACAAGTATTTTGGCTTATACGTTTTTGTTTCATTAATCATCTTTGAATTAGTTTCTTCTTGAGGAAGGACATGTTTTACTCTTTTGTTCTTTATTATCTCATTATTTATTTGAAGCTTTTAAGAAAATATGTCCTTAAAAATCTTGATAATTAGAAGAAATAATCTCTTCAATAATAATTGAGTTGCATTTTATCCTGTTATAAGTTGAAACAAAGTTTTAAAATTGTACTTCAGTGTTTTAGAATTCAGTCTATTTTTTTGAGACAGGGTCTTGCTAGGTAGCCCAGGCTAGCCTCAAACTCATGATTCTCCTGCCTCAGCCTCCTGAGTGCTGGGATTGGGATTCAGTCTTGATAATGGAAAGAATACTGTCTTAACAAACACATTTTTCTTTTCCTTTAATCTTTTTTTTTATTATTGTACTGGGAGTACATTGTGACATTTACAGAACCATCTTCTCCTTTCAACAGGTCTCATTTTTCCATTTACATTCATGAACAAACACATTTTTTTTTTACTTCTGTCAACAATATCTGGAAGTGGCATAGTCAATTATGCTTCAGGTGCTTCCCACAACAAGCCTAGGAATCCTGAGATTCCTTCCCCAGCAGGAGTCTTGTGGCAGGCATGTGGAATTAGCATGAGGTACCCATCCACAACAAACAACCTGACCTGAAGTCTCTTTGACTCAGCAGGCCCACGGACTCATCTCCCCAGACCAGAGCAACCAAGGCAATAGAGGGGCACCAGTGGGGAGATTCTACCATACCCCTCCCCCTCGAAGGGACACCTGACAGCCTGACCTCCAACCCTCCTATCTCTGTCCCTAAGCCTGGCTACTATTAATCTATCTTCCATTTCTCAATTTTGACATTTCTGATGTTAAATAAATGGAATCTAACAAGATTATCTTTTTAGGATTAACTTTTTGTCCCTCAGCATAATTCTCTAGAAATCCCTTCAACATATTGTATATACTGAGTTCAAATCTTTCATTGCTACCTAGTATTTCATAGTATGAATGTGCTACGGTTCTTTAGCCATGTTTGAAAATATATCTGGGCTAGTTCCAATTTTGGACTATAACAAATGTTATATAGGCTTTGTATGGACCTGAGTTTATTTCTCTGGGATAAATATTCAAAGGGTAAAATGGCAGGGTTGTATGGGTGATGTGTGGTTTGTATTATAAGAAACTATCAAAGTATTTTCCAGAGTAATTGAGCCATTTTAAATTCCTGCTAGCAGTGTATGAGTAATCCACTCTGATTTCATCCTTGCCATCACTTGGTGGTGTCACTATTTTCGATTTTAGTCATTCTGATAGTGTGGGGATATCTCATTGAGGTTATAATTTGTGATGGTTAATGAACATCCTTTCCTGTTTATTCATGATCATATTTCCTCTGTGAAATATCTCATTGTGTCTTCATCAATTTTCAGACTGGATTGTTTGAGATTTTTTGTTTGTTTACTGTTTAGTTTTGAGAATTCTTTTAATATTCTGAATACTAGTATTTTATTGGATATATGGTTAGCAAATATTTTATATCCTCTTCATTCAGTTTCTCACAGAAAAAGTTCTTAATTTCGATGAAGACAAGAATACTTGTTTTTTCCTTTTATGGATATGCTTTTGGTGTCATATCTAAGAACTCTAGATCCCAATGACTTGTCTCTAACTTAAAAAAAAGTTACATAATTACACATTTTTAAATTCACAGTCCATTTTGAGTTTATTTATTTTGGGGGGATGCTTGGGATTGAGCCCTGGGCCCCTTGAGCTCCACCTCAGCTGAATTAATTTTTGTACATGCTTTGAGATTTAGGTCAAAGTTTTTTGTTTTTGTTTTTGCCTTTGAATGTTCAATTGTTCCAGCATCATTTGTTATAAAGGTTATCATTTTTCCTTTGATTTTCTTTTTCACCTTTGTCACAAGAGAACAAAGAGATAGAACACCATATATAGATATAGGATTTAAACTAACCGTATCAGTAATTTCATTATATGTAAATGGTCATAACAACTAAATTAAAAGATTGTATCAGAATACATAGAAAGCAAGAGCCCACTCTATGCTGTCGACAGGAAGCCAGTTTAAAATATATAGACACAAATATGTTAAAAGGATAAATGAAAAGATTAGAAGCCTGGACGAAATTAAGGATAACTAAGGCTAATTCTAGTATTTGTTGAGAAATGGGAGATTAGGTGGTTGATAACACAGTTAACCCAAAAGGATACTGAATGGATTATAGGTGATTTGTGATGAAAGTAATGACTTCATGTTAATGTTTGCACAGTTATGTTTGGGGTGTTTGTGACATACTCATGTGAATATCCATATGGTTATCTTTAGTATCCAATTGGAAATGTGGATCTGGAACTTGGAATAATGGTTTTAGTCAGAAATGTAGATTTAGAAGTAATGTAGATACATAGTGGCTCTACCAGCATGTATATATTGTCAGGAGGATCCAGAGGAATATCAGCATTAAAGGACCAGTGAAGTAAAGTGGAAAAGAATTATCAGAAAGGTCAAGGCCAAAACTTCTATTTTCTAGTCTAGTTTCCCTTTGTAAGGCAAAACAGTCTTAGAATTTGGCTTAGGATAGTACAAAAACATTTCCTGTAATGTAGGTCCAGTAATACTTCTTAAAATACCCAGAAAACAATAGCAGTTCCTGCCTGCTGCCTCCCCTATTGTTAATTTTTTACTAGCACTGGAGACTTTTTATTTACTTGGATAATCAGAGTCTCTTTTAGGAGCATTGGGTCTCTGCATAACCTGATGTACTTTACTCCTGGGGAAAGAGCATGCTTACTTATATATGTGCTTAATTATGAAAGATCATTATTTGATGGGATTAGTTAATTTTACTGACAGAGTCTGGATTCCTTCACAGGATTAAGTAGCACAACACTGTGAAGTGTTATGCAGAGAACAATTAAGCTGACAGTTAGCTTGAGTAAATAAACAATGTCATGAGGCAGCTTGTCCTGAGTCCAAGAGAAAACTGTTTCCTGGATGGAGACAAAGCCCCAGAAAGAAACATGTATATTTTACTTTCAAAAGTTAACTATTCCATTAAATCTGTTCTTTATAGTGTTTTTTTAAAAAATCAATTGTTTTAATTATTGATCAAGGTATTGAGTATCTTAAAACAACAAAAGTTTATTATCTTATATACTCTGTGAAGGTCAGGAATCTGGGAGTGGCTTCACCATGTGTTTTGGGCTCAGGTTTTCTCATGCAACATCCTTAAGTTGTCAGCCAGCTCCACAGTCAGTTTAAGGCTTTCCTGGTGTTGGAGAATTGGCTTCAAAGTTCATTTGTGTGTTTCTTGGCAGGCCTTAGCTCTTCACTGGCTGATGGCCAGAGGCTTCATTTCTTTGCCATATGTACCTTTCCATAGAGCTGCTCATTATGTGACAGCTGCTTCCTCCCAGAGCAGAGATCCAAGAGAGAAAGAGTACCTAAGACGGAAACTACAGGCTTCTTGGTAAGCTAATCTCAGAAGTGACATGCCACCACTTGCCATATGCCTTGGTCATACGTACTAACCCTGGCACAGTTTAGGAGTGGTCTACACAAGAATGTAAATACCAGTGTCAGGGATCATTGGGGTGGTCCTGAAGGCTGACCACCACAGTTGTCATTCAGTGGCAATTAGAAAGCAAATCATTTCATCAGTTTTCTTCTTTGTGTTTTGCTGAATTTAACTTAACCCCCAATATGGCTATGTCATACATTAATATTCTAAAAATAGTTACTGAATGTTCATTATGTTTTGGGCATTGGGAGTTTATTTTAAGGATTCTAAAAGTCCTATCTGGACCTTGTTAGTCACCGGGTTGAAAAATTCTTCTGTGATTTTATCTTTTCCTGTTTCTTTCTATGCAGTCTCTGTTTTAGCTTTATTGAACTAATAATTTCCTTCTTAAGGGTTTATGTACCAGGTACCATTCTAAGCACTTTACTTTGTCAAAATAGCCCTGTTACAGCTCAAATGTGATTTGTTCCCCAAGGGTTCATGTGTTAAAATCTTGGCTCTCAGTATGGCAATATCAAGAGATGGTAGAACCTAGTGGAAGGTTATTTGGGGCATTGCACTCAGAAGGAACTGATGTAATTCTCGTGGGACTCTGAGTTACTTCTAACTTTATTTATTTTGGCAGTACTGGGGTTTGAACTCAGGGCCTCATGCTTACTAAGTAGGTGCTGTACCACTTAAGCCACTTCACCAGTCTTTTTTTTTTTTTTATGTTGGGTATTTTCTGGATAGTGTACCACAAACTGTTTGTCTGGGCTGACCTCAATCCTCCTGATCCCTGCCTCTCGAGTAGCTAGATTACAGGCATGAGCCACTGGTGTCTGGCTTAGAGGGTTATTATAAAGAGTGTGCTTGGCCTCTCCTAGTGCTCTGGCTGTCTCTGTCTCTCTGTCTCTCTCTCTCCTTTCCATCCCTCCTTCCTTCCCTCCCTCTCTCTGCTCTTTGTGTCATTTGCAGTATTGCAACTTTTCCTTTTTTTTTTTTCATATGTTCTAAGTGAAGCCTCAAACTCACAATCCTTTTGCCCCCACCTCCCAAGTGCACTTCTACACCTGGCTTTAGCTTCCTCTCTTTTTCTCACCTGTGACGCTACCCATCATGAGGTAATGTAGCCACAGGGTCCCTCACCAGCACCATGGTATTTAGACTTTCACACAAAAATCTGTGATCTAATAAACCTCTTTTCTTTACTAAGTGACCCAGCCTCACATATTTCATTATAGTCCTATGAGGACAAGTGTCCTCATGTACAAGTGAGGTACATGAAGCTTCTCTAGAGCAACAGTTTCGCTTCTGAGCCCTCTAATCCTCAGGTTTTTTTTACTTAAAATCACTTCTGTACCTCCTTTAGGACTCAACTTTAGACATAACTTACTCCAAGAAGTTTTCCCTAATGTACCTAATTTGGGTTTGGTGTTCTCTTGATTTCCATGGTATACTATGCATCTTTTTACAGTGGCACTTAGTACTCTGTATTGCTATTTTTTTTATTTACCTGTTTTATTCGTTACACTATAACCGTAGCTTAAGAGTAAAATTAACTCAAGTCAAATAGCTTAGATCTGATACTTATAGTGATGGGGCAATTTTCTTTTCCTATAAAATGGGATTAATAGAAATAGGATCTTCCCTTGTGTTTGTTGTAGGAAAAAAATGTAAATAAAGTGTTTGGTACTATAACTAGCATTTAATGTTGTCTGTAAATTCTCGGAGGGCAGATTTATTTGTTGCTTACTATTTGCCATATACTATACCTGTGTTACTTTTCTATGACAAAATACCTGAGAAAATCAACTTAAAAGGAGTAAAGGTTTATTTTGGCTCATGATTTCATAGTCAGTTCCTGGTTGGTCAACAAAACAGCATGGCAGGGAGTGTGTGGTGGAACACGCAGCTCACTGCATGTGGACTGGGAAGCAGAGAGAAGAGAGGAGGGGGCCAGGCTCTCAATACCCCCTTCAAGAACATCTGTTCCTTCCACTAGGCCCCACCTTCTAAAGGTTCCATCGTCTCTCTATAGTGCCAAAGGCTAGCATTCAAGGCCCTTAGCATGTAAACTTTTGGGAGACATTCCAGATCCAAATTATAACAGTGCCAGAGTTTTTATGTAGATGATTTTATTTAATTTTCATAACCCTATGTGGTAGGCACTACTATTAATGTTATTCCTCTCAGTAGCTCTAGTTGAATGGCTCAGTGAACAAAAGATAGATAGAATTTTGAGAGATGGAGCAAATTTGGGTGTAGCAGTGTGGAAACATGGTTAAAACGTGGCAATAGGCAAAGAAAGAATGGAAGAGGACATAAGCAAAGGGACGTAACCTGTGTTCTAGTGTAGTAGCAGCAGCACAGGTTCTGGAAGCCAGTAAAATGGGTTTGAGTCCCTGTTGCACCAGTTATTAGCCATGTAACACAGGCAAATTTCTTAATTTCTGATTCTTTATCTACAAAATACAGATAGCAATAGTATGTCTTTATAAACATGATTAAATGAGATACTGGATAATATGTGTAAAATATTTAGCATAAAACCTGGCATAGAGTAGATGCTCAATAAGCATTAACTAGTATCCCTATTACACTGGGAAAGTTATGGAGGCAGAAATTTGGTACTGATGGAAACAATATAATAGGATTATGAAATTTGTAGTAATGACTTTGATTAATCATAGTTACCAAACTTAGACATGACAAAAAGATTACAGATGTGCAAAAAGTTGGCAAGGTCCATCTCAACCAATAAGATATGTGTGGTGGTAGGTACCTGTCATCCAAGCTACTTGGGAAGTGTAAATAGGGCAATAGTTGTCTGCCCAGCTCTGGCAAAAACTCAAGACTTGATCCAAAAAATAAGTAAAAGCCAAACAAATTGGATGTATGGCTCAAGTGGTAGAGTGCCTGCTTAGTTGCAAGCACGAGCCTCTAAGTTCAAAACCCTAGTATCCCCCCTCCAAAAAGAAAAAAAAAAGATTACAGATGTTGTTCTTCCTTATAGTGTGGTGCCCTCACTGGCCAACAGAAAATTTTGTCTACAGGGTCTGAGGTAAAGTTAAAAATTAGTTCACATGCATTGAAGTAAATGACACATTTCTAATATTCTGCTTTCTTACCTTAGTTGCTTTTCAAAATGCTAGGAAAAAGAGAACCAAAATTGTTCTGCCAGCAATTGACTTTATGATTTAGGGAATTTCTGAGTTTCACAACAGAAACTGCTTTTTGCATCTGATATACCTCAAATTTGCTTGCGTTTTCAGTATTCTAGAAAATAGAATTTGCGGAAGGTTTGAAAGGAGGTCTTTTGAAACCTAAAAGACCAGAAATGGAGCTGTTATAACAATATTGCTATTTAAGAAAGGATTGTGAGTCACTTTTCAGAAATTTATATCAGAACTAGGAAAATACACATACCAGTCCTAAAGGAGGTGGTGAAGAGTATATGTACTCTCTCTGTATGATAGCAATGCAGGGATGGGGTGTGAGGAAGACAGAAGGTAAAATTGCTCAGGAACTTTTTCTTTTTCTTTTGTGGTGCTAGGGATCGAATCCAGGGCCTAGAGTTCTCCCTCTAGGCAGGTGTTCTCCCTCTAGCTATACCCCAGCTCTGCTTGGGAACTTTTCCAAAATGTAGCTGTTCTGTTTTCCCAAGTATCAAAATCTTGGAGTGGGGGAAGGGAAATGTAACATCTGTGTTTAATAAACTTCTCTGGGGACTCTGATACATTATAGGCCATGTTGCAAGGTAGCATTTACATTATAAAATATAATTGAAAACTGAAGCCAAATGTTCTAAAAAATATTAACTATATTTCTTAGAGCCCTGGGACAGAAGTGGTTAGGGTTTGGGAGACAGCTTTAGCTATGTTCTATTAAGCAAAGAGGGGGAAGCTGGAGATGATGAAGACATCTTTCATGTACAATTTTGCCTGGGTTGGCCCCTGTTAATTTTCATCTACTTATGGACACATAGCTAATGCATATTTACTTTTAACTTTTATTTAAATGTTTGTGGTTATTCATATGCATAGCCTGATGGGAACATGACCCAAAGTTAACTTTTTGGTTAAAATTTATTATTTTGGCTTCATATATATATAAAGATGGGTAAGGTGATCTGCTTTGCCATTTTTCCATTGTGTCAAAGAATTTATGACCAAAAGCCAAACACAATTCTTATTTTAACCAACAAGAACCATCATTTAAAATTTTAATTCCATTCATAAGTATAGTTTTCTTTGTTAAGGGGAAAAAAGAGACGTCTTTCAGATGTGTTTTTTAAACTTTCAACTTTTTAAAGATTAGTATATTCATAATAAATAGAAAAGTGAGTTTAAGAATCAAGTTCACATAATTATCAGAGAAAAATTCTAAACCCGTTTTATTGCTAAGAAAGGAATGTTCTATATTGTAATATTCAAGGTTTATAATTAAAATGTAGAAAGAAAACAAAGAATCCTGCAGACATTCTAAGTATTGAAATTAATGATTAGATAGTCTGGACTCCTCTTATAGTGTCTTAGTCCTTCTAGAGTATTTAAAAATACCATAGACTAGGTGGCTTGTAAATAACAGACATGTATTTCTTATAGTTCTAGAGGCTGGGAAGTCCAAGGTCAAGGTGCCAGCAAATTCTGTATCTTATGAGGGCCTGATTCCTTTTTTATAGATGATGTCTTTTTACTGTGTCCTCAGATGGTGGAAGGGGCAAGGCAACTGTCTGGGGCCTCTTTTATATGGATAATAAACCCTTTCGTGAGGTATGTGAACTTAGGACAAAAATGGCTAATGAGTTTCCAAAAGCAGAGCAGTTGTAGAAAAAACATGTACATCTCAACAAAAATCATTTTCTAGGAACCTAAGCCCAGCCAGTAAGCCTACTCATCTTGTCTCAGACCTAGTTCAGTTTCAGAGTTAGAAACTTTAAGGATTATGAAATCCTGGGAACTCAGAGTAGGTGCACTTAGAAATAGAAGCAACAAAGCCCAAAGCTAGTGAGATCCTTTAATATGTTTCCTTCTTCCTTCTTTCCTCCCTTCCTTCCTTCTTTCTTCCCTCCTCCTTCCCTCCCTCTCTACTTCCTTCCTTCCCTCTCTACTTCCTTCCTTTAGTTCTTTCCCTCTCTCCCTTCCTCTCTCTCTTACTGGGGATTGAACCCAGGGCTCTCATGCATGCTAGGCAAGTACTCTACCAGTGAGCCACATCCCCAGCTCCTAGCTCAAGTTTCTGAGTTTTTAAAAATATTTATTCATTCATTCATTTTTGAGATAGGGTCTTGCTATGTATTCCCAGCTGGCCTTGTACCTGCCATTCTCTTACTGTAGTATTCCAAATGCAGGATTACGGATATGTACTACCATGTCCAGCTTGTTTTATAGTTTGAAAACAACACTACACAATATTTAATGGATAAACAATTTTTAACACAAAACTTTGGCACTAAGAGTAAGTTAAAGCTGATGCAATATTTGCTATCATGGAATAATACATATGAGTAAAGACGACTTGCTAGATTCCCATAGGCAAAAAATCTGGTGATTTTTGATTCTCTGGTATAGAGAGACCCTAGTTGGGAGGCAGCATTTAGGGAAAATTTCTTTAATTGTGATCATTTAACCATAGGATGTTTGCTTTTAGCTTATTTACAAATCTTAGTCATAGGCATTATAAATAGATAATTTGATGTCTCCTCACTTTAGCAGTGAAAGCATATTTACCCCTGGCACTTCAACGATCTTCTCTTCTTATGCTTCCCTATTCAGTCAACCTTCTCTTCCTTCAAACTTTGACAAAGCATCCTTGACTTTCATCATATCCAGACATGCTAGCTTCCTTTCAAGAACTTTCATGCCTGGTTCCCTTTTTGATGTCTGTTTCTCACACTGTATCAGTTCCCCTTACAGTGTTAATTCCTCCTACAACATGAATTTTTATTCATTTCACAAATATTTGCTGTTCGTTCATAGCATATTTCTGAATTCATCATCACATACTTCCTTGCTTGATTACTTTCTACCTCGTTCCACCAGATTCTGAGCACCATGTGGACAGAAACAAAAATCTGTTTGCTCACTGCTATACCCAGTGCCTGCCACATAGTGGGCATTCAGTAAATGTTCGATGTTCAGTGGATAATGGTTCACATATAAAAACAATTTTCAGTTTTATATCAGGTTGTGTAAAATTCTCCATTGTGCTACACTTTACTTTTCTGAAAAAATCAGTCTTCTGAAAGGCATTCTGAAACAGTTTATGTGCTCATACTTTATGTCTAAGGTACACATACTTGTCCTCTGACTAATATTTCAGGAGGAAAGAAAATCCTGAATGAAAGGAGTAGATTAAAGATACTTCATTTTTAGGACTGGGGATATAGTTCAGTGGTAAAGCATTTGCCTGGTATGTGAAAAAAAAACACATACACACACATATCTATCATATATGGGATTTAGTATGTATGTATGTATGTGTGTGTGTGTGTGTGTGCATGCATGAAGCTTCCATTTTTAATCTCATCCTCACTTAAAGGCAGAATTAACCTCAGAGAACTTTATGCACTTTAATCCTCTCACTTCATTCATTTATTCAACAAATGCTTACTGAACCCCTACTGTTTGCAAAGCTTTTTTTTTTTTTTTTTTTCTTTTCTTTTTTGGTGGGGCTGAGGTTTGAACTCTGGGCTTCATGCTTGCAAAAGCAAGCACTCTACTGCTTGAGCCACACCTCCAGTCCATTTTGCCTTGATTATTTTGGAGATGGGGTCTTGCAAATTATTTTCCCCGAGCTGGCCTTAAACCACGATCCTCCTGTTCTCAGCCTTCCAAATAGCTGGGATTACATGCGTGAGCCACCAGTGTCTGGCTGCAAAGCAGTTTTAAACATTAGGAACTGCAATCATGAACAAGACAGACAAAACCTATGCTTTTTTGTACTATGAATTCTAGTGAGGGAGGCGGTTAAACAAGTAAATGAATGAGTACATAACATAATTTCAACTAGTAGAGCAGAATGAGGAGAAGGAAATAGTGAGAATTAAAGTCCTCCTTAGGATGTTCAGAGAAAGCCTTGCATAGGAGGTGCCATTTGAGGAGACAACGAATAATGGAGTGGGCTGAGTCATGGGAAGCTCTGTGAGTCTGGAAGAATCATACTGCATTCATAAATAGAAGATGACCAGCATGGCTGGATTAAGTAGGAAAGCAGCAGAGAGGAAGATCTGAAAGGTAGCAAGGGGCCAAACCATGTGTGGCGTTTCATAAACCAAAATAAAGAGTTTGGATTTCTTCTGAGTGTGATAAGAAGACTTTGGGGCAGGGAGAGGCTGACTATGGGGAAAGGGATAGGAAGTAACTTCTTAGCTTTGTTGAGGAGAGCTGAGAGGCAGCAGGAATAGAAGTATGGAAACTAATAGGATACTTTTTCGCTATTACAGATGAAACAGTATTAGCTTAGACTCCAGCAATGTTATGAAGAGAAGTTAGACTTGGGATATATTTTGAGGTTAGAACTGCCATTATTTGCCTAGTGTATTGGGTAGTAGAGTATGAAAAAAAGAATAATTAAAGGTGAGTCTTTTTGTTTGTTTCCAGCTTTGGACAACTGGAAATAGGAATGACTTGATATGGGAAAGCTGGGAGAAGCAGGGTTTTTTGGTCATAGAAAATGATTATTTCATGTTATATATAGACATCAAGTGAATATGTTGAGTAAGGTAGAAGGGTAGATACTTCTGAGGTAATCCTTCAAGGTTAGCAGTATCTTCCAGTTGGAGCGCTGTTTATAGTTATGTCCCTGCTTCCTAGAGCCTGGTACAAAATAGACACACAAGTACCGGGTAGATGGGTAGATAGTTATCCATTCATACATTTGTATTTGAGCAAGTACATTGTCCTTTGTGTAATAGCATTTATAGTTATAAATAAGAACTACACCATAATATCGTCAACTATCTAAACAGTGCATAAAGTATTAACTCAGTTTTCACATTACTATGATTTCAGTTGCTACTATTCTCATTAGTATCTCCCCTTTACAGTGAAGAAAAATGAATCCTAATGGGGTTAAGCAATTTATCTGAGGTCATGTAGCCAATAAACCTGGCTAAATTTGGACCCATGTGGTAAGGCTTCAGAATTTGTGCTTCTATACACTGCTTCTTCCTATTATTGTGACATATTCATTATAATAAACTTAAGTCTGTATATCCGTGTGGCCACTTGGTTTGGGGACATGAAGTAATAAAAATTAAACCTGAATAATAAAGCATAAAGATTATTGTGAAAAATGTCACCTTAATCCTTACAAGAGGAATAATCTGAAATATGAATTAGGTCTTAAACATATCTAAACAGTAAATAAAATGCAGGCTGAGAGGCATACTAAAGTTGTACTGATTGTGTATCTTTGTGAAGTCTCTAGGGTCTTCTAAAATGTTTTTGAGAGAAAAATGGGAGTAGGCCATTCCTGCTGAGCATATGTGGGTTTATACCCATACTACTTAAAGGATACCGAATTCATCAATGGCTAGAAAAAATGTGAACCACTGGGGCTGGCAGAGTGGCGCAAGTGGCAGAGCACCTGCCTAGCAAGCATGAGGCTCTGAGTTCAAACCCCAGTAGTACAAAAAAAAAAAAAAAGTGAACCATTGAGGATAACAATTCATTAATTAGCTGGAATGGATGTGGCAGATACTAATTATTAGTATTACTTTACTCAGATGAAAGCCATTATTTAGATTGTACTTCAGAGTGCCCCTACTGAATATAGGAAACAATGACTTGACAGTAAAAATTACATTATAGGAATGATAGATCTTCTTTTTCCAAACCATACTACATTCCCCCTTGTCTTCTGATACCTCCATAGTAAACAATCCAGGCCCATCACTATCCCTGCTTTGAGACATTGTTACAAATGGTAGCCTATCTTCTACTGGTCCATTGGAACTGAAATGGTTAAAATCATCAAACTTGCAGTGATACCTATAATAATGACTATATGATTGTTACATTTCTTTATTCATAATTTATCAAGTACCTACTTGATGTCTAGTAGGAAAAAGTAAATTTTAAAACAAAGATTTTTTTTCCTGAAAGCTGAGAGTTGAGAGTACATCTTTAACACATTTATATACATATAATATTATATATAATAATATATATATATATATATAATTTATAACACACTTCATGCATTTACCCTGAAGAATGGGTGCTATTATTGTTCTTGTTCAGGAAATGAAACCGAGGTTCCCAGAGTAAAACTTTTCCTTAATAAGCTTTCGGGATGAATTTAATAGCTTTTACCTTTCCATTTCCAGAACCTGTCTTCTTACTTTTTTTTTCAACTAGTTCTTTATGACTTCCTGTTGTTGTTGAGATAAGTTGAGTGCAGAGTGAATAAGAAAAATGTAGTGTTTAGGAATATATGTGTTAGACATGAGTAAATTCCTGTTCAAAAGGATTGAGTAGTTTATCATTTCCTTTGTGTCTTTTAAATTTTCTTCTCCCTTTAAGTGTTTCTCAAGTTGCTTTTTTGTTTCGTTTTGGCCATTTTCTATTAGAGACTTTCCTAAAATACTTGATTGCCCCTCATGTACAAGAGTAAATCACTAATAATTGCCTAGAAGATCTGAGTACCTGGGTGGAGATTGTGAACTTAATTGTGTGGTGACATGTTGGGACACTTCCTTAAGAAACTCTCACTTAAGTAATATTTTTTAGGCCTCTTCTCTTAGACTCTGAGTTTTCTGATTTCATGCCTGGAGGATATAACTATGGATGCAAATATCCTGGATATGGAGACAGGAAGCAGTCTGGGATATACATTTATTCTTTAAACTTTTCCTCAATCCTGTCAGTTGTAGTATGGTAGCCTCTCCCTAGATTCTGTCTGAGTCTCCCTAGACAGAACAAAATGATAAGTTTATATGTTTTTCATTGGTAAAGAGAGGAGAATATTTGGAAGTCTGCCTTACCCTTAAGTGGACTTCAACCATTCTATGTAGTGCTCACCCCCATTTCACCTTTCTGCGTAGAGATCTGTTGTCACTACTTCCAGACCTTTTGGAGGGTTAAGAGTTTACTTAGTTTGCGAATCCAACAACACATCAGAAAGATCATTCACCACGACCAAGTCGGCTTCATCCCAGGGATGCAGGGGTGGTTCAACATACATAAATCTATCAGTGTAATACAGCACATTGATAGAACCAAAGATAAAACCACTTGATCATCTCAATAGATGCAGAAAAAGCCTTCAACAAGATCCAACACCACTTCATGATAAAAATTCTAAGAAAAGTAGGAATAGAAGGAAAGTACCTCAACATTGTATAACAGACCTACAGCCAACATTATACTTAAGGGGCGAAATTTTAGGGAAATGTCCCCTAAAATCAGGAATGAGACAAAGGTGCCCACTATCCCCACTCCTATTCAATATAGTACTAGAATTCCTAGCCAAAGAAATTAGGCAAGAAGAAGAAATAAAAGGAATACAAATAGGTAAAGAAACTGTCAAAATATCCCTATTTGCAGATGATATGATCCTATACCTTAAAGACCCAAAAAACTCTACCCCAAAATTTCTAGACACCATAAACAGTTACAGCAAGGTGACAGGATACAAAATCAACTTACAGAAATCATTAGCTTTTCTATACACCAATAACAAACAAACTGAGAAGGAATATATGGAAACAATTCCATTTACAATAGCCTCAAAAAAAAAAAATCAGATACCTAGGAGTAAACTTAACAAAGGATGTGAATGACCTCTACAAGGAGAACTACAAACCTCTGAAGAAAGAGATTAAGGAAGACTACAGAAGGTGGAGAGATCTCCCGTGCTCATGGATTGGTAGAATCAACATAGTAAAAATGGCTATACTACCAAAAGCAATCTACATGTTTAATACAATTTCCATCAAAATCCCAATGACATTCATCATAGAGATTGAAAAATCTACCCTAAAGTTCATTTGGAAACACAGGAGACCACGAATAGCCAAGGCAATACTGAGCAAAAAAAGCAATGCTGGAGGTATCACAATACCCGATGTCAAACTATATTACACAGCCATAGTAATAAAAACAACATGGTACTGGCACAAAAACAGACATGAAGATCAGTGGAACAGAATAAAGGATCCGGATATGCCCACTTTATTTTTGACAAAGGTGCCAAAAATAAGGAGAAAAGACAGCCTCTTCAATAAATGTTGGGAAAAGTGGTTATCTGTATGCAAAAAACTGAAACTAGATCCATGTTTATCACCCTGTATTAGTATCAAAATGGATCAAGGACCTTAATATCAGACCTGAAACTCTGAAGTTAGTACAGGAAAGAGCAGGAAACACCTGGAAGTAATAGGTATAGGCAAGGACTTCCTCAATAGAACCCCAGCAGCTCAGCAACTAAAAGAAAGGATGGACAAATGGGACTTCATAAAACTAAAAAGCTTCTGCTCAACAAAAGAAATGATCTCTAAACTGAAGAGATCACCCACAGAGTGGGAGAAAATATTTGCCAGCTGTACAATGGACAAAGGACTGATAACCAGAATATACAGGGAACTTAAACAATTAAACTCTCCCAAAATCAATAAACCAATAAAGAAATGGGCAACTGAACTAAACAGAACTTTCTCAAAAGAAGAAATTCAAATGGCCAAAAAATACTCACCATCTCTAGTCATAAAGGAAATGCAAATCAAAACCATGCTAAGATTCCACCTCACCCCTGTTAGAATAGCCATCATCAAAAACACTACTAACAACAGGTGTTGGCAAGGATGTTGGGAAAAAGGAACCCTTGTACACTGCTGGTGGGAATACAAGCTACTGTAGCCACTCTGGAAAAAAATTTGTAGGCTTCTTAAAAATCTAAACATATATCTGCCATTTGATCCAGCAATACCACTCCTGGGGATATACCTAAAGGAATGCGACACAGGTTACTCCAGAGGCACCTGCATACCCATGTTTATTGCAGCGCTATTCACAATAGCCAAGTTATGGAAATAGCCAAGATGCCCCACTACTGACGAATGGATTAAGAAAATGTATTTATACACAATGGAATTTTACTCAGCCATGAAGAAGAATGATATCTTATTATTCTCAAATAAATGGATGGAACTGGAGAACATCATTCTGAGCGAAGTTAGCCAGGCTCAGAAGACCAAAAATTGTATGTTCTCCCTCATATGGGGACTTTAGATCTAGGGCAAATACAGCAATGTTGTTGAACTTGGGTCATATGACAAGGGGAGAGCACATAAGGCAGGTAAGGGGATAGGTAGAAAACCCAAAACATGAAAGTGTTTGATGTCCCCTCTGAGGAGGAACTAATACAGAAACCTTAAAGCGACAGAGCTCAATATGAGAAGGGGATCAGGAACTAGTGAAAAGGTCAGTTAGAGATGAATCAACTCGGGTTGTAACACATTTGTACATGAAAGCAATGCTAGGAATCTCTCAGTATAGCTATCCCTATCTCAACTAGCAAAAATTCTTTGTCTTTCTTAATATTGCTTATGTTTTCTCTTCAACGAAATTAGAGATAAGGGCAGAACAGGTTGTGCCTGGAAGAGAGGGGGAGTGCAGGGGAAGAAGGAGTAGGTGGGGGGCAGGGGGGAGAAATGGCCCAAACAATGTATGCACATATGAATAAACAAATTAAAAACAAAAAAGGGTTTGCTTGGTTTGTTATTGGCTTTCCTTATTGCTGAGTTTCCATCCAGCCTTTTCAAATTTGCTGAACACTTATCTATCAGCTGTCCAGTTTCAAATTTGTGTCTGATGTTTCCTCTTCCATTCTCTTTGTTCATTTGAATTATGTCTTTTAAAATAAGTTCATTTACTGCCATTTTAGGAGAGTAAAATGAGTTAATGTATACATTCAGTTTGCCATCTTTAACTGGGATCGTTTATTTTTTAAAGATTTAGGTTAACTTGTGATTTCAGTCATACAGAAATTTCCAATTTGTATGTACTCAGATATGTTTATCTCTTTTTGTTATGACTTCTGAGTTTTCATTAAACCTACAAAATCCTTCTTTTACAAGAAATTATAATGATCTTGTTTTATATTTACTTCTAATACTTTTTTAGTTTGATGTTTTATATAATTGGTTTAGTGTATGTTGAAGTTGTAATGATCTTTTTCTAAATTGCTAGCTGATTTCTCTAACACCCTATTGAATAATGTTATTTGTCTAATATCCTGTAATGTTTTATATTTTTACTTATTGTGGCCCCATTTCCAGTTTCGATATAAATCCATCTTTTTTTTTTTATCTTTCTTAGTTTAAGCACCAAAAGCTCCCCTCTTTTATGGAATCTAGTATATATACTTGCAAGTAGTTACCTCCAGATTAAATCAGTATTTTTAATGATTTTTGTACTGCTATTCTTTTTTTTTTTTTTTGTAAATTACATTTTTAAACGAAAAGCCTTGCTATTTTCTTTATGGAGAAATTTTTAATTACCTACTCAAATTCTTTAATAGTTGTAAGAGTATTCAGGTATTAATATTTCTTTTTTGTTGAGCTTTGGTAATTTTTGTTTCTGTGGTATTTTTCCATGTGCTCTAAGGTTTCCAATTTATTGGTGTAAGATTATTGATAACAGGCCCCTACTATCTATTTAATCTTTTTGATTATGTCCCACTCTTAATTCCGAATAATGTTCATCTATCCCTGTTCTTTTTCTTGATCATTCTGACTAGAGGTTTGTTTAATATTATTAGTTGCTTCAAAGAACCAATTATTAGCTTTCTTGATAAAACTATATTTTATCTTTGTTCTCACTTTTATTAAACTCTGCTCATACCTTTATTACTTCTTTCATTCTACCTTCTTTGGGTGGAAACTAACTTTTATCGTAAAGGTTGATTATCCCTAACTCAAGACTCCAAAATCCCAAATGCTTCAATGTCCATAAATTTTTATTGTTGTTCTTGAGCAAGTCCAGGGCCTTGCTCAATTAATCAGGTATTGTACCACTGAGCTATTCCCCCAAGACCCAAATCCAAAACTTGGTGAGTGCGACATGATGTCATATGTCACAGACAAAATGCAATTAAAAATATTGTTTAAATTACCTTCAGGCCATGTTTATAAGGTATATATGAAAAATAGAAGAATTTTGTGTTTAGACTTGGGTTCATTCCCTAAGATATCTCATTATGTATATGCAAATATTCCAAAATCAAGAAACAAACCAACAAATAAAATACCAAAATATTTCTTGTCTGAAACATTCAGAAAAGGTATACCCAACCTGTGTAAGCATTTAAAGATACATATTTTGGCCAGAAAACACATGAAAAAATGCTCACCATCTCTAGCAATAAAGGAAATGCAAATTAAAACCACGCTAAGATTCCACCTCACCCCTGTTAGAATAGCCATCATCAGCAACACCACCAACAACAGGTGTTGGCGAGGATGCGGGGAAAAAGGAACCCTCTTACACTGTTGGTGGGAATGTAGACTAGTACAACCACTCTGGAAAAAAATTTGGAGGCTACTTAAAAAGCTAGACATCGATCTACCATTTGATCCAGCAATACCACTCCTGGGGATATACCCAAAAGACTGTGACACAGGTTACTCCAGAGGCACCTGCACACCCATGTTTATTGCGGCACTATTCACAATAGCCAAGTTATGGAAACAGCCAAGATACCCCACCACTGATGAATGGATTAAGAAAATGTGGTATCTATACACAATGGAATTTTATGCAGCCATGAAGAAGAACGAAATGTTATCATTCACTGGTAAATGGATGGAATTGGAGAACATCATTCTGAGTGAGGTTAGCCTGGCCCAAAAGACCAAAAATCATATGTTCTCCCTCATATGTGGACATTAGATCAAGGGTAAACACAACAAGGGGATTGGACAATGAGCACATGATAAAAGCGAGAGCACACAAGGGAGGGGTGAGGATAGGTAACACACCTAAAAAATTAGCTAGCATTTGTTGCCCTTAACGCAGAGAAACTAAAGCTGATACCTTAAATGCAACTGAGGCCAATAGGAAAAGGGGACCAGGAACTAGAGAAAAGGTGAGATCAAAAAGAATTAACCTAGAAGGTAACACCCACACACAGGAAATCAATGTGAGTCAATGCCCTGTATAGCTATCCTTATCTCAACCAGCAAAAACCCTTGTTCCTTCCTATTATTGCTTATACTCTCTCTACAACAAAATTAGAAATAAGGGCAAAATAGTTTCTGCTGGGTATTTGGGGGGGAGAGGGAGGGGGCGGACTGGGTGGTAAGGGAGGGGGTGGGGGCAGGGGGGAGAAATGAACCAAGCCTTGTATGCACATATGAATAATAATAAAAAAATAAATAAAGATATATATTTTTCCTATTCTTTTTTTGTACATATAGTACAAAAATTAACAATCAGGAATTTCAAAGTATGAGAATCTCAGAATGAGAAAAGGATCTCATTCTGACTTCTGAATTGCCTGTCAATTGTGCCTAAAATTCGCAGTACTTACCATGTCACAGAAATATGGTTTTGATATGTACGTGGGGAAATCATACATACTAATACTGTTTTCATGGCATCTTTGTTTTATATAGGAATCACCTTTATTTGATCTTATTAAACAATCAAAGGACCGAGAAGGACCAGCTGATCACTTTGAATCTGCTTGTCCTGTCAGCCTTCCTCTCCAAAATAATCATACTGCAGCAGATATGTAAGTAGAATATATGTTATGTTATCCATACAAACTGCAAATGGGTTTTGAGCATAAAGGCAATGCAAGACTATACAGAAGTTAGGGAGTAGAATTTTGCATAAGACATTCTGCTTTTAAGAATTAGGAATGTATGCTGGTGGAGTGGCTCAAATGGTAGGGTCCCTGTATATCAAGCATGAGGCCCTGAGTTCAAACCTCAGTGCCACCAAAAAAAAAAAAAGAATTAAAAATGTAAGATATATGGCTTAATACAAAGTGCTACTGAATCACTTAAGATTGGCATAATGAAGGTAGTTTTCATGGCAGAGATGGCAATTTAGAAAGGCCTTAAAGATTGCATGGATTTTTGGCATGAAAACTGTCAAAATGAGAAGAGACAGAATACTGCCAATGACAAGAAATGACATGAACTCATAATAGAGAAGCGGGAAGCATTCTTCAGAGAGAGCATATCACACCATTTGGAGCAAAGCATGGGATAAGTCTAGGGAGTAGTCCAGAATATGGGCCAACATGTTTGATTACTGCACAATAGTTATGATGAGAAAAGAAAGGGCTTTTTTTGAGAGCTCACTAAGTGCTGGGCAGTTGCCTGAGTACTTTGGATTCATGTTTTTTGTTTAATCTTCATGCAAACATTAATACCAATTAAGTAATTAGCTATTTGAATCTAGAATTTAAGTGTGACTAAGTTGTGCCAAGTAAAGTCAAGTCTATCAGGGGACTGAAGGAGGGAAGTCAAAGGAGGCTAGGTGCAGACACTGGTAAAATAACTATGCTAGTGAGTCTGTTTAGTTAATGCACTGGTTAATATACTGTGTGTAGTAGAAATTTCCATATTGGGGTTTTTTTGTTTTGTTTTGTTTTGATTGATGGATTGATTGATTGATTGTGGGGGGAGGGTACTGGGGATCAAACCCAGGGTCTCATGCATACTAGGCAAACACTTAACTACTGAGCTACATCTCCAGCCACAGAAATGACTATAGTAAGGCACAAATCCTACTTCCTGTTCAGACTTATTTCTCAGCTACTAAAACAACAATCAGAGGGGACATGAATTATCTATCCTCTTAGATGGCAACACTGAGCAATAGAATTGCCATAAATTAAAAGAAATATTTGCTAATATTCCTGCCTCAATTTATGCCTGGCATATTTAGTATACAGGTATAAATCTGTCTTAATGATGTTATTTGAAGTATTAAGTGATAGAATTCTATACTGTATGATTTAAGTATGTATCACTTGATTCTTAACAAATGTAAGAGTCACAGCTATCAGTAAAAATTTAGGAGGAGAATCAGAGAAATATAACATTATTTGGCATTAATTTGTTAAGCTGGACTCTTTTATGATCTCAATACTACTATTAGTCTATTTTACTAATTTTTAAGATAAATAATTAGCACATTTAGCAGTTTTTTCCCAATAAGTAATTCCCAAGAAAAACTCATATTACAATAAAGTTAGATAAGATGATGTCAAGCATACCTTTCCTAGTAAGCTATCTTTCCCAGCTCCTATTTAAATAAAATACTTAGGGAATTTGGTATAAAATAACAGATCAAATAGGCAAGATATATATGAGTGTATGTGTACCACTGTGTGAGTGTGTGTGTGTGTCTGTGTGAGAGAGAGATTCTTAGCAAATGCCAAATGAAGACTTTTCTTTGCATATATTTAGGTATCTTTCTCCTGTAAGATCCCCAAAGAAAAAAGGTTCAACTACACGTGTAAATTCTTCTGCAAATGCAGAGACACAAGCAACCTCAGCCTTCCAGACTCAGAAGCCATTGAAATCTACCTCCCTTTCACTCTTTTACAAAAAAGGTTAGTAGGAGATTACTTTCAAGAACATGGACTCTGAAATGAGACTGACTAGGTTGAAACCATGGCTCTTCTTCTTACTATGTGTGACCTTGAGCAAGTTATAAGTTGTTTAATAGCTCTATGCTTCAGTTTTCTCATCTGTGAAATGGAAATAATAGTAATAATAATCATCTACTTTAACAATATTTACCTTATAGGGTTTTTGAGATAATTAAATGAATTGATACATATACACCTATGCATATACATATATATATATATATATATACATATACATATATATATAAAATGCCTTCAACAGTAGCTGCTGAATAATATGCACTCAGAAAATGTTAGATATTAATGTTGCTGCTGCTACTGTCGTTACATCCTCAAATTAATGTTTGTAAATATTTGCCTCAATATTACTTTGCTGTTAAACTATTAGAGTGGAGATTATACAGTGTGTTGTTGCCTAGTGCACACACATTTCCTGGATATTTTCAGGACATTTAAGAAGTCAAGTAACCAGGTGGTATAGTGTTCTCTGATTTTGTACATATGTGGTGGTTGAGGGAGGTTGATTTTGCGTATCTGTGCATATGTATATACATGCAAGTTTACTTGGAGCTCTTTGAATGAGAGTGAAAGGCCAGATTCCTTGTGGTACGACTTTTTCTTGCGTTTTTTCAAGTCAAAAATGTAGTGAACCATACAATCATACCCCTAGGTTTGGGTAGTCATTCTCAAAGGGCAGTCCCCAACCAGCAGATTCAGAATTTGGAGGCCTCATCTAAACTTTCATTTTAAAGAAACCTCTAGAATAGGATCCCAGGGTCTTTTTTTTTTTTTTTTAAACAACCTGTTAGGCAAGTCTGATGTATGGTACAGTTTTAGAACCACTGAGACAAATTGCTAGTTTTTAAAAGTTCCGTTTACCTTATGTAAGCCTTTAAAGGTACATTTTAAACCAGTAGTCTGTATTTAAAGTAGGTGGGCAAAAAATTCAATTTTTTAAGGTTCCTTCTGTCCAACTTGCATTTATAATACTATTTTAAATAAACCCTAAATTAAATTCAAATCACAGTTATGTTTCATTTAGATAATCTGCATATCTGCCATTTTTCAAGAGTGTGCTCTATTGAAACAGGTCTTTTCCAAGAAGATGGGTTCTCGTGGGAGGGGGAGGGCATAAGGAAAGGGTGAATGAGGGTGAACATAGTGGACGTATTTTGTATTCATATGAAAATAGAAAACTGAAACATGTTGAAACTGTTCTAAGAAGCGGGGAGGGTGGGTGAGGGAGAATGATGGGGGGGGTGAATCTAAGATTTATCGTAAGCACATATATAAATATCACAATGTGTATCCCCTGTATAACTATTATATGCTAATAATAAAAAAATAAATTTTAAAAGAGTATTCTTTGTTGATATTTTATAGACAAATGCATAGTATGATTTTTTTTTCTTTTAGGATTAGAAAAATTTATAAACACTGATAATTCCATTAGTTTTAAAATAATTATCCTTCTTGACTATTGATAGCAATAATTTCTAACATTTGTGCTGAGTGGTTACCAACAGAACTAAAGCAAACCCTATTTGGTTTGTCTGATTTCACATATTTTTTACCTTTATCTTTCACCTCTGCCCCAGTTTCATGACATAATAGTTAATTCAGCATTCATTGTACCTTATGTTTATCTAGCACTCTGCTAATACTAGGAATCATTTATTCATAAGGAAAATAGTGGTAGAGGTGAGATTACTATGATAATGCTATTTAAGGGCTGGCAGAATGGCTTAAGTGGTAGCACAGCTGCCTAGCAAGTGTGAGGCCCTGAATTCAAATCCCAGTACCACAAAAAAAAATCTTATTTAATAACATTATGGTTAAAGTAATTTAATGATTTGGAGGAAACCCACTTATAATTGAAAATGAACAGTTAATATAATTCATTCCCCTTATGTCCACAGTGTACCGGCTAGCATATCTTCGGCTAAATACCCTATGTGCACGCCTTCTGTCTGACCACCCAGAGCTAGAGCACATCATCTGGACCCTGTTCCAGCACACACTGCAAAATGAGTACGAACTCATGAAAGACAGGCATTTGGACCAGGTACGAAATACAAGCGCTTCATCTTTTCTTCGCCCTGTTTACTTGTAACTATGTACTGATTTCTTTAGAAAAAATTGGATTCAAACGAGAAGCTAGATTAACTTAGTACACACTTTGTATATATTCACTTGGTGGGTACCATTTATGTTTTTACTGTATTTTTTACAAATCAGAGCTTTAGCATTCAAGAATATATTTTAATAACTACTTACTTAATGACACAACATTCTTACCTATAAAAAAATCAAGGAAGAACCTACTTATCATAAGCTTTTTCTGTGTTGTGGTAAGATAGATTTCATTTTAGTACAAAAAGCATCAGACTTTAGAATCAATTGATCTAAACAGTCTCTGGTGACTGAATGAGGTTAATTTACAAACAGAGAAATATTTTTCATATCCTTTTTCTTCTCTTAAAAGGGATAATAAAGAACAATATTTGGTGGAGCGGTAACAGCTTATTGTCATATTCATACACCAATGTGTATGAATTTGTATGGTTACAAATCACATTCAGTGGTTCTTAGTATATTCACAGAGTTGTGCGATCATAAGCACAATCACTAAAAGCAAACTGTTAACATTTAGGAGTGACCTCCCATTCCTGCACCGCTCAGCTCTAGGCAATGCTAATCTACTCTCTATAGATTTGCCTAGTCTGGACATTTTATATAAATGGAATCATAAAATATGTGATAGCTTTGTGTGTGTGTGTGGTGCTGGGGTTTGAACTCAAGGCTTACACCTTGAGCCACTCCACTAGCCCTTTTTTGTGGTGGGTTTTTTTGAGATAGAGTCTCACAAACTATTTGCCCCACCTGCCTCCTAAGTAGCTAGGATTACAGGCATGAGCCACCTGCACCTGGCTTATAATATGTGATCTTAGTGTGTGTGTGGGTGTGGGTGTGGGTGTGTGTGTGGGTGGGTGTGTGTGTGGGTGTGTGTGTGTGTGTGGGTGTGGGTGTGGTGTGGTGTGGTGTGGTGTGGTGTGTTGCTGGGGATTGAACCCAGATTCTTACTAATGCTACGCAAGCAATCTACTAATGCTACGCAAGCAATCTACCACTGAGTTATGTCCCCAGCCCTGTGTTTGGCTTCTTTTATTAATAGGTCTTCAAGGTTCATCTCTATTAATAGCTTGATTCACTACTTCATTCCTTTTTATTGGCAAATATTCTATCATATGGATCGATGCTACATTATGCTTATCAGTCATCAATTGATGGACATTTGGATTGTTTCCACTTTGGGGATATTATGAATAATGTGCTATTAGTATTCATAAGTTTTGTATGGGCATATGTTTTCATTTCTCTTAGTTGCATGTCTAAGAGTGAAATTGCTGGGTCATATGATAACTCCATGTTAACCTTTTGAGGCGTGACCAGATTATTTTTCAAGGTTGCTATACCATTTTGCATCCTGCAAATAGCAAATAAAGTTCCAATTTCTCTACATCTTCACCAATTTGTTGTCTGTTTTTTTTATTATTATTATTATAACTATCCTAGTGAATATGATGCGGTATTTCACAGTGGTTTTGATTCTCATTTCCCTGATAGCTAATGATGTTCAGCATCCTTTCACATGTTTATTACCCATTTGTATGTGTTTTTAGAGAATTATCTGCTAAGATCCTTTCTTGCTGGTTATGGTGATGCATGCCTGTAATCCCAGCACTTGGGAGGCTAAGGCAGGAGTATAGTGCATTTGAGGCCAGCATGGTCTACATAATGTGACCCTGTCTTTAAATAAAACAATAACAACAAAATTCTTTCTTCATTTTAAGTTGGATTGTCTTGTTATTATTGAGTTGCAAGAATTCTTTGTATTCTATCTGTAAGTTCCTTAAGTGATATATAATTTGCAAATATTTCCTCTGATTCTTTGAGTTGTTTTACTTCCTTGATGATGTCCTCTGAAGCACAATTTTCTAATTCTGACAGAGTTCAGTGGATTTTTTTTTTCTTTTGCTGGTTCTGGGGTCTGAATTCAGGGCCTTGTCCTTGCTAAATAGGTGCTCTACCACGTCAGCCACACCTCCAGTCCTTTTTGCTTTAGGTTATTTTTCAAACAGGATCTCATTTTCTTTGCCTCTGCTGGCCTCAGACTCTGACCTTCCTCCTCCCTATGCTCCCACATAGCTGGAATCAGGCATGCATTACCATGCCTGACTTGTTTTCTTGAGATGGGAGTCTAACTTTTTACTCAGATTGGCCTAAAATATCAGTCCTTCCAATCTCTACCTCCCAAATAACTGGGATTATAGGCATGAACCACCACACCTAGCTTCAGCTAGTCTATTTTTTCTTTTGTTACTGGTGCTTTGGTGTTTTATCTGAAGTCATGAAGACTTACCCTGTTTTCTTCCAAGAGCTTTGTAGTTTTAGCTTTGACATTCAGGCTGCGGTTCACTTAGAGCAAAGTTTGTATGTAGAATGGTGTAGGGTCTACATCATGTTTTTATTGTTGCCAATGTTGTCAATAACTAGTTATTCTGGCATCATTTCTTCTTCTTCTCTTGTTTTTCTCTTTTTCTTTTTTCCAGTGTTGAAAGTTTAACCTAGGGCTTTATGTGTGATAGGCAAATGCTCCACTGTGCTATATCTCCAGCCCCCGCTACCCCAGTACCATTTCTTTCTTTTTTTCCTTTGTTTTTAAACTCTAAAATTTTATTTATTTTCTTAGAGTGAATTTTTATTAGCATAGTCCATGGGGGTTTCATTGTGATAATTCCATAAATGTGTATAGCAGCACCATGTCTTGAAAAGTCTTTTCTTTCCCCGTTAGCAGTTGTTGAAAAAATAGATTATGAATTTATAAGTGTTTATTTCTGTACTTTAAATTATGTGCTGTTGATCTATATAGCTCTTCTTATGCCAATACTACACTTAGTTACTATAGCTTTGTTATAATGTTTCAAAACAAGGAAGTGTGAGTGCACTTTGTTCATCTTTTTCAAGATTGATTTGACTATAATGAAACTTGGATTTCCACATGAATTTTAGGATTGACTTGTCAGTTTCTGCAAAGAAGATTTTGAAAGAAATTGCAACTTGGGGAATATTGTCATTTCAACAACATTAAATCTTCAAACCCATGAGCATATCACAATATGCTTCCGTTCATTTCTACTTTCTGTAATGTCTTGTCATTTTCAGTTGTGTACTTGTTCTGTTAAATTTATTCCTGAGTATTTTGCTCTTTTTAATAATATTGTAAGTGGGATTATTTTCTTAGCTTCATTTTGGACTATTTGTTGCAAGTATATAAAAAGGTAGTTGACTTGTGTGTTGATCTTACACCTGCAATCTTGCTAACTACTTCATTAGTTATGATAGTTTTTAGTGGATTCTTTACGACTTTCTATACGTGAGCTCATCTCATCTGTGCGTCAACATGGTTTTGCTTCTTTCTTTTCAATATGAATGCCTTTCATTTCATCTTCTTGCTGGATTTACCTGGCTAAAACCTACAGTACCGTGTTAAATAGAAGTGACTTAAGAGAGGAGCTCCTTGTCATGTTCTAAATATTGTAAGAAAGCATTCTGTTTTTTCACTATTAAATGTGTTATTAATGGTGTGTTTTTTGTGTATGTCTTTCATCATACTGAGGAAGTTTTCTTCTGTTCTTCACTTCCTGAAATGCTTTTATCATGAAACGGTGTTGGAGTTTTTTAAATGTTTTTATTTCCTTATACCTATTGAGATGATTGCAGGGTTTTTTTTCTAAGAAATTAGATTGACCTGTTGTATTACATTAAATGATTTTTAGATGTTAAATCCATCTTGAACTTCTGGGAATATATCCTACTTGGTCATAGTATATAATCTTTTTGATATGTTCTTGTATTCTGCTTGGCTATTGTTTTATTGAAAATTTTTGCATGTGTCATCTTAAGAGATATTTGTAATTTTCTTTGGTCTTTATCTATGTTTGGTATCATAGAACTACTGAATCAGAATTAGTTGGGAACTGTTCTAATTTCAGAAGAGTTTGTGAAGAATTATTATTGAGTCTTCTTTCAATGTTTGATAGAATTCATCAGTGAGGCCATCTGGGTGTGAGCTTTCATTTGTGAATAGTTTTTGATTCAAGATCAGACTTTTCTGTTTCTTCTTGAGTCAGTGTTGGTAGTTTGTGTCATGGTAGGGACTTTTCTATTTCACCTTAGTTTTCTATTTTGTTGGCATACAAGAATGTTGTTTTAAGCAAAAGATGGAGTTATTGTAAAGTATAACCTGTGTATATGCATGTTTTATAAGAGCATATTTGTATTTGTAAATTGCACTAGATTTTTTTTAAATCTAGAAGGATTTATTGCCTTCTGATCCTACTGCTTTCTATGATATATGAAGATAGACCCTATTGCTAACAATTTCTAGAAAGATTAGTTATCTGGAATCAAGATTTTCATAAGTGGTACCTTAGATAAAGTATTAAAGTAGAAGAAAAATGTGAATTAGCAAAGAGGATACTGAAAGGCATTTTAAATGTAAGGCCTAGTGGTTGTGGGACCCTTATACTAAGGAAGGGATGATAAGTAGGTATTCTTGGCACTAGTAGGTGTGAACAAGAATGTTACAGAAATGATGAGTACTTAAATTAGGCATGGCACTAGTAGGTGTGAACAAGAATGTTACAGAAATGATGAGTACTTAAATTAGGCAAGATAGTACATACAAGTTAAGAAAATCTGTGTGTGTGTGTGTGTGTCTGTGTGTGTGTTTGATGGCTCTGAGGTTTGAACTCAGGGCCTCATGCTTGCCAGGCTGGTGTTCTACCACTTGAGCCACTCCACCAGCCCATTTTTTGTGTTGGGTATTTTTGATATAGGGTCTGTCAAACTATTTCCCTGGGCTGACCTCAAACCACTATCTCTGCCTCCCACATAGCTAGGATTTTTACAGGGGCCTGTCTAAAAATCTGATGTTTTAAAGTCACAGGATATCATTTATAAATCTTATTTTTGCATTTAAAATATCTTTATTAAAATGTAATATATGAAAAGTCCATATATCATAAGAATACATGCTAATGAAAATTCAACTGAACTCACCTATATAACCTGCATTGAGATAAAGAATTGGAGTATAACCAACAATACAGAAGTATCTCTCTTGCCTTTTTCTGTCACTGCCTCCTTGCCAACATGAAATGTCTTCAATATATAATTGGTAATTATACAATTATCTAATTCCAGTTTCAGCACTTCTCTTCTGGTAAACATTAAAAAGTAGGAGCCAAAGTTAGAGTAATGTGAAAACTAGATAATCAATCCTGAATAATTGAGAGTTGACTGTTTGCATTTTGTTCTTTAAACACAAAAGTGTTCGGCGTAAACATTTCACATAGACTTTCACACTGAGCCCAGAATGGGAAAAAATAGCCCTATAAGAAATTAAATGTCCCTCTTTAAGACTAAGAGAAAGATAACCAATGTGTTTTTTAGAATAAAACCGTGTAATAAAATTCTGACTTTTCATATCACATTTATTTACTAGATTATGATGTGCTCTATGTATGGCATATGCAAAGTGAAGAATATAGACCTTAAATTCAAGATCATTGTAACAGCATACAAGGATCTTCCTCATGCTGTTCAGGAGGTAGGTAATATTTCATGGTAAGTTTTTTTGATAAATCTATATCCATAATATAGACAATTTCAGTCATTAATTATATCATGTATTCTGACCTTAGTATGTAAATTCACAAATCAAACTTTTACTTTTTTATCATTGGTTAAATATTTGTGACTAAAATAAAATTGGAAAGCTAAGGCAAATTATGAAATTACAAATTCATAGTTTAAGTTAGTAATACTATATCTGTACAATAAGCAGGCAATTTGTAATAAACTTGGCATAAGTAATAAGACATTAGATGTTCTTCTAGGTTTTTATTTAGGAGAAGCCAACATAAATGTAGCCTTATAAAGAAATAATGAAGCCAGGCATAGTGGCATGTGCGTATAATTCCAACTATTCAGTAAGCAGAGTTAGGAGGATTTCAAGTTTGAAGCCAGCCCAGGAAAAGTTAGTGAGACCCTGTCTCAAAAACAAAAACAAGCCAGGCACTGGCCATTTACACCTGTAATCCTTGCTACTCAGAAGGCAGAGATTAGGAGGATCATGGTTCGAAGCCAGCCTGGGCAAATAGTTCATGAGAACCTATCTTGAAAAAACTTACCACAAAAAATGGCTGGTGGAGTGGCTCAAGGTGTAGGTCCTGAGTCCAGTACCACAAAACAACAACAACAACAAAAAAAAAACTAAAGGCTTGGGCATGTCTGAAGTGGTAAAATGCCTTGAGTTCAATCCCTAATACCCCCTCAAAAAAGAAGAAATAATAAAAATTTCATGTTTCTAGTTCACCTTCCCTGTAAAGGAAGCAACAGTGGTAAAACACACTTAGTGAGCCATACATTTTATATACTTCCGTGGAAGGTGATTTCTTGGGTTATTTTTCCAGTTTATCATTGGCATTTTCAAAAGTAATGTAAAGCAAGTTGTTTTGGTTTATATATTTGGAGTTATTTTCTAAGTCCAGTCACTTAAATTGTATTTATCAGAGGCACCCTATAAAATCCCTGTGCTTTTACCTAACTAAAATGTAAATAAGCCAAGTGTGGTAGTGCATGGCTGTAATCTTAGCACTGGGGAGGTTGAAGCAAGAGGACTCCCACGTTCAAGGCCAATTTGGGCTATATAGCAAGAGCCTGTCCCTAAAAACAAGATTAAAAAAAAATAAGTAAAATAAAATTTAAGTAAAATCTAGCTATCAAAAAAAAATGGTGCTTTTACTAAGTGTCTGCCTCTTACAGTGGAGTAACACAATTCTTCAACCATTCTAGTTGGGGGAATGCAAAGAATTAGAGGGTGGAGAATGTACTCTAAATACTGATGGTTAATATTGTTGGCTTTTGCTCAGCTCTGGTCCTTTGAATGCCATAATGTTTTCTATCCTGCCAGTCTGTCTACTCCTCTCTTGCAGTAGTCGGCTGTTTCATCTGCTGCTGCCTGGCTGCTTCTCTAGAGCCTTCTGTGACAGTTCACTTTGGGTAGAGGACCTATAATCCAAGCTTTAGAGGGCTTCTTCAGATTATCATTTCCTGTATATTACATGTTTCTTATTAGCTAAAAAGTATTACAAACCATTAGAAAAGAAAAGAAATTTTAAAGAGAGAAATTCTTAAATTCATTCAAGTGTTTTATTATTCTTCCTCAGACATTCAAACGAGTTTTGATCCGAGAAGAGGAGTATGATTCCATTATTGTGTTCTATAACTCAGTTTTCATGCAAAGACTGAAAACAAATATTCTGCAGTATGCCTCCACCAGGGTATGTTGAAAGCATCCTTTGATTAGGGAAATCTAATGATAAAATCATGGATCTCACTAAACATTAAATCAGTCAATCTCTGTTTGGTTTTGTTGTAGCCTCCTGCTTTGTCACCAATACCCCACATTCCTCGAAGCCCTTACAAGTTTTCTAGCTCACCCTTACGGATTCCTGGGGGGAACATCTATATATCACCCCTGAAAAGTCCATATAAAATTTCAGAAGGTCTACCAACGCCAACAAAAATGACTCCAAGATCAAGGTTTGTGTTTTCTCTTTAGGGAAATGCTTAAAAAAAAAATAAGGGATTATTTCTATCTAAGCATAAAAATGTAAAGATTTCTTTGTTTAAAATAAGCTAGGTCCTTGAGTTTCTAATTTGCTTATTTATATTAAGTGACATGATAAAAAAAAACCTGTTTGCTTGGATTGGTTTATAACTTTAGTTCTCAACTTTCCCTGCTGCCGGGGGCTCTTCTTTTTGTAAATAGTCTGAGAATCAGTTTCCTGATATGTTTCAATACACTTCATATTTTTGTAAGTTGCAAGCAAAGATTACTTTAGCTTAAGAATATTTATAGTTTAGTGGATTTTCTGTAAACTCTTTCTGTGGACCTTATTAATTTTGCTTGTTTTAAAAATGGAGATGACTTACTAAATGGAGATGACTGACTGTCAATTAAGACTTTGGAGGCCCATCCTTAATTCGGCCTGTGGCTTCCTCACATTACCTTGGGCAGGTCTCTGTCCCTGCTTTGGAAGGGTGCTGTGGATCAGGGAAATGAGTATGAAGCTGTTTAAAATTCTTAGATGAAAGGTCTGTGCAACTACAAATCAGCATCTTCTCTGGCTTTGAAGTCCTTCGATTGACTAATTATATGTTATCATGGGCTATTTGAAACTGCCTTTATTTGTATAAAGTAGGAGGCAGATTAGCTGCGAATAGTTAATATGGTCTCATCTCAGAAATTGTCAGCCCATGTAGTTGTACGTAATGGGTGAGAAAAACAAATATGGAGAAGAGGTTAAATTAGCTTTTTAGGAAATATTTGTCTGATAGGGGTTTAATTACATGTGTACACAATTGTGATAAAAATTTCAAACTCTACAAAAGTTAGATTAAAAAACAGTTGGAAATATGATACAAGTCCTCTTATGTACCCCGGACGCTCCTTTATTTATTTGGCATTCTTATAGTTGGACATCCGTGTACTGACATCCACAACTTACATGGTAAGCTGCTAAGGTGCCACACCATGTCAATTTAAGTGAGTTTACACAGTCCCATGCTGCCCTATGAAATTTTTCTTTTTGATACATGCTTAGCATGCATGTGGCACTGGGTTTGATCCCCAATACCACACACAAAAAATACTCTAAAAGACCAGCTAAGTGTTTTATCAAACTAGCAGTATTAGAATAATTCCCTAATGAATATAATTTGTCAATGGTTTCTAGAGTAGAGAACCTTTGGCATGTTGTTTCTGACAGTCAGAGTAATGTGTCTATGTTCATCTCTGTACATCTGCAAAGTATGTATATGATTTTCATTACTAATTTGTATTTCATCTTAACTTGACAGAATCTTAGTGTCAATTGGTGAATCATTTGGGGTGAGTATTTTCTTTCTATGAAGTATAATGGCATAGAATATTAATTTAAAAATAAATGGCAATATGATACAAGTGCATTTGTGTGTCCTGTATCATCCTTTATTTGGTGTTCTTACAGTAATGTATCGGTATACTGATATTATTGCTTACGGTGCAAATATAAAAGAAATAAAAGATTTCTATTTAATTTATAAATGCCATTGTTCAAATACCTCATCCAGGCAAATTCTATTTATAGAATTTATCTCAGATTTCTTTTCAGACCAGTTTTTTTCAAATCACAATTGGTGAACTTCCAAACTGTTTTCTAAGCATTCCTCTAAGATTATATAAACGTATACATTCACATATATACACATGGGTACATATATAAGGTGGTTTTACTCACAACACTCTTGATGCAAAATGTGTTATCTATCTCTCTGGACACAACTGTTACCCTCAATTCAGTTTAGTTTTGACACTGATTCCCCAGTTAACATCAGACTCCACAAATTCAAGAGCTCAGTTCCAGCTGCCCTCACTGCAGATGCTAGTTGCAAATGTCAGGTCCCAGGTTACAGCATACTTCCTTCTGACTAAGCTAAAAGTCATAGAGTTTCCAGAACACTGCTCCCTTTCAGGTTGGATTATTTGCTAGACTGGCTCACAAAACTCTGGAAAGTGTTTTACGCACTATTATCAGTTTAATTGTAAAGGATACAGATGCACAGCCAGATTGGTGTGTAGGAGGAGGTCTAGAAGGGTCCCTAGCACAGGAGCTTTCTGGCCCTGTGGGGTCACCAGCTCTGAAGCTCTCCCAACTCTACTGCTGAGGACATCAATGGGGAGTTTGCTACACAGGCTTAACTGATTAACTCCATCTCCAGGCCCTGTCCCCACCCTGGAAAGTTAGGAGATATGGCTGAAAGTTCCTAGCTTCTGAGCAATGCTTGGTCTTTCTGGCAACCAGCCCTCATCCTAAAACTATGTAGTCGTCCAACAGCATCAGCTCATGAGAACAAAAGATAGGCCTGTCGTTATCACTCAGAAAATTCTAAGGGTGTTAGGTGCTCTCTTTCAAGAAAGAGGACAAAGACCAAAATATCTTTCTGTGATGCCACACGTTTATGTATATAATCTCATGGGGATGTTTCCAAAACAGTTTTGAAATTTGGTAATATGAGTATGATTTGAAATGAGACACTCTAAAATATGAAGGTACCATATCCATATGTCACCAAGCCTGTTCCTAACTACTGGTTTTCTGCTACCACCCCTCACTTTTGCTTGTTCTTTTTCTCAGACCTAGAATAGTCTTTCTCTGATATATTAAATATTGGTTACATGAGACCATGCCCCAGTGAAAATGGCTGGGCTTTTATGAGGGTCTTTGTTCCAGAAAATCCCAGGGGAAGCTCAGCTTTGAAATGATAATTTTAGGCTTAGAATGCCCTACTCTAGTGGGCCTTCCTTTAGTGTCTAGCAGAACATTGCCAATTAAGCAGTCCAGTCTGTATTCATTGTGTCATAATTATTATGTTGTACTACCCCCACTCTGCCAGATAGCTTATATTCTTTTTTAATTATTCATATGTGCATACAATGTTTGGGTTATTTCTCCCCCTTTCCCCAGCCCTCTTCCTTACCCCCTCTCCCCCCTCCCCCCTCACTACCAGGCAGAAACTATTTTGCCCTTATCTCTAATTTTGTTGAAGAGAGAGTATCAACAATAATAAGAAGGACCAAGGGTTTTTGCTAGTTGAGATAAGGATAGCTATGCAGGGAGTTGACTCTCATTGCTTTCCTGTACATATGTGTTACCTTCTAAGTTAATTCTTCTCGAACTAACCTTTTCTCTAGTTCCTGGTCCCCTTCTCCTATTGGCCTCTGTCGCTTTAAAGTATATGCTTTACTTTCTCTGCGTTGAGGGCAACAAATGCTATCTAGTTTTTTAAGTGTCTTACCTATCCTTATACCTTCCTTGTGTGCTCTGGCTTTATCATGTGATCAAAGTCCAATCCCCTTGTTGTGTTTGCCCTTGATCTAATGTCCGCATATGAGGGAGAACATATGATTTTTTAGCTTATATTCTTATAGGAGTGGGAAGACTGCCTGGATTATTTAATTGCTGAAAAAAAACTGCCTCCCAAATTAGTGAATGAAAACAAATAAATATTTATTATCTTGGCTTCTGTGAGTGAGTAATCAGAGCATGGCTTTATTGGGTCCAGAGTTTCTCACAAGGCTGTGATGAAGGTCTCAAAGTTCAACTAGAGCATCCACTAGCATACATACTCAGATAGTTGTGGGCTGATCCTCACGGCTCTTAGCCAAAGCCATCAGTTCTTTGCCACTTGGGCCTTTCCATGGTACTACTTGCCATTCACATGGCAACATGCTTCCCCACAGCAAGGGAAAAGGAAGAGAGAGGAAGAGCAAGATGGAACGAATATTGGAAATGACATTGTATCATTTCTGCCTGGTAACATTTTGGTTAGAAGCAAGACAAAACTAGGTCTAAGCCACACAGAAAAGGGAGTAGGATCCTACGAGGATGTGACTACCAGGAAGTGGAGCTCTTTGGAAGCCATTTGAGAGGTACGGACCACACTGCCCCAAATGAAGTACTAGAGGGGTAAAATTCTGAATGCTAAATGACCAAGTGACAAAGTGCATGTTACAAATATTCAGTGTTGTGATGTGTAGTTCAAGATGGGCTGCAGCTGTCAGGCTTCACAAAGGAAATATGGAACCATGAAAGTAGGGTTGGAGAGTTATAAAACAACGATCAAACTTTTTTCTTACCATCACCTCTAACATGATCAAGAAAATGATCTATACTTCCATAGTTTTACACTGAGTAACTAAAAATCTTACTAATAGGGGCACAAGCTTTAGTTTCTGCCATATTGAAGATGTGGTCTACATCAGTTTTCCATCAAAACCTGGTTTTGTATTTGATTTTTGCAAACCTGTCAAATCTGCCAGTCAAATTGATTTGATTTCTATCAGAAAGCCTCGCTTCATGTAAATACACATCCTTGAGAGACAGAGTTACCTCACTCGGGTTCTAAAATACGTAGCTAAGAAATGGAATTTCTGCCAATGTCCATTGTATGAAGTGTAGTGATGCACCCACTTTGGCACTTCTCTTTCCTTTTTACTGTAACAAAGCTTTTTTATGCTCTGCTGGGACAGTGTTCTCCCTCAGGAGACATCTCAGATCATCTTCAATGTATTGAATGCACTGAAATTATGATGTCTCTTGAATGTGTGAGGTTTTTTTAACTTTAAAAAGCTTTATGAACTAGCAGCATTTCAACAAATGCCATGCCATGTGGTGGCTTATAATACTTAAGCTGTAAGACTTGTCAACATAACACCCATAAAATAAATTAAAAAATTATTCACTGGACACATTATGTCTTACTAAAATTTTGTGACCTTCCCTCCTATTACATATACCTAAAATAAAACTGTCAAAAACAGGTTCCAGAAAACTGACCTGGTTCTGCTACATCTGAAGAAGCCCGTTCTGTGTGGAGCGAGTTTCAGGAATGAGGAGCTTAAGGCTTCGGAGTGTCAGAGTTGTGGGGGAAGAATAGCAATCTCCTGGGCGATGACAGGAGATTTAAAGGGCGTGGTGTTTAATGGGGGCAAAATTGGCATAGTCATTCTGAATTCGAGCGAGTTTTAGTATCTTCTTTGGACTGAAAGGGCCAAAAATTAAAATGAAGAGATTACTTCTGCCTCAAACTACAGTTTATAGTTATTATCTTCAAAATGCTGACATTTCATTATTTAAAATAAAGACCTCTGTAATTCATAGACTTCTGAGAAGTTCCAGAAAATAAATCAAATGGTATGTAACAGCGATCGAGTGCTCAAAAGAAGTGCTGAAGGAAGCAACCCTCCTAAACCACTGAAAAAACTGCGCTTTGACATTGAAGGGTCAGATGAAGCAGATGGAAGGTAAGTTCCCAGTAGCTGAGCTGGTCATCTGGAGAGAACAGAATGTCAGTGCTGCCCTAACTTCCTGCAGTCTCTTTCATAACAATTTTATGTGTGTGACAATGGCTCAAAATAGTAGGTATGAATGTAGCCCAAAGTCAAAAGTACCATTCAAACCATAGTAGATGTACTGAAATTCAGGGAAGTAACAGTTGTTAGCCACTGGGATTTTTTTTTTTTTCAAAGGTGTTGCTTTTCCTGTCATTGTCTTATTCTGGACAGCAGGAGCAGCCTTCACCCTCCAGCATCAGTGCTAGAATGTTTGTTTAATTAAAGCACAGTTTCCTCACCTACTGTGTACTTCAGATAACCATTAATGCCATTCTTTTAAATGCTGTGACTCTTTCCAAAAGCTGTAGTTTCCACTGGAATATGAAGTGACTCACCCCTAAGTACAAGGTAGCATGATTAATGTACACATACCACCTCCTTGGGGATTCAGAAATGGGTTTTTAATTTTAGATAACAATTAGTAATATCATGCTATTTAAGCTATTAATGGTTAAGATTAGAAACATTTTGTATAATTTCCATATAGCCTATTCATTAAATAATCTCTGAACCCGTCCATTCAGAAAGCTTCAAATTATAGAAATAATGACCAATAATGCTTTGTTTGACTTACATTCTTTATTTTGCGATGAATTTGAGACTTGTAAGTCAAAAGACAGGAACTAATTTGCTGTCTACCAGTTTATATACAACGTAAAGTATCTGTAACTTTTTAAAACTAAGATCTATTAAAAAGAAACGTTTTAATAGATAATCATGTGGTGAAAATGAATTCGGACTTATTAAATGATCAACTTGTTAAATCTTCTCAGAGTCTGTCAGCATAGTAACACCCAGGAGAACTACTGAAGGTATACTGAAGAGATTTTAATGAATAAATTGCTATGGAAATCACAAAAAGCAATCTGATCATCTTTTACAAAGCAATTGATAAAATTCTGTTAAACAGCAGATTTAAAAATTCTTATACTTGAAAAATACTAATAGTGTGCTTTATAAGAAACAAATTTGTGAGCCATATTTAAATTTGTGACATTTTTATTTTTGATAGCTCATAAATTTTTGAGATTACAAGCCATCACCAAAAGCATAAAATGTCACTAAATGCAGCATAGTTCTCAGAAATTTGAGTTTTCTATTTATACATACACATATGAAATATATTTTGCTTTTTTAAATCTGCAGTAAACATCTCTCAGGGGAGTCCAAATTTCAACAGAAACTGGCAGAAATGAGTAAGTACTTACACTTCAGCTTACCTATATGAAAGAAACAATGATTTTCATCGCAAAAGCCTCTCACTTTATAAAATAATACACACATAATGAATTCTTCCCAGTAGCAGGCTTGTTTATACACTTACAATATAACTCAAACAATAGTCTATTATTTACCTAACACATTTTTGGACTAAATGTGTGCTACAAAGTAAGGAGAGGCTTTCAGCTCATCTTTGTAGGTTCTGACTTTGAGATGTAAAGTATTTAAAATATGCTTTTTGATTTTTTTTTTATTGTACTGGGGGTACATTGTGGCATTTACAAAAGTTATTACAATATATCAAATATATCATATTAGATTTCACCCCTCCATCATTCTCCTTTATTCTCCTCTCCCCCCAGCTTTTTGATTTCTTAAGCCTTCTTTCTAAGTGTATTACTGTGTTACATTTAAAATTAAACATTTAAAAATTTTAGTTTTACATCAACTAATATATTTCTAATTTAACTTTTCAGTAGTTGTGGCTTTTCCTCCCAGTACATGAAAGTAGGCATGAAGCTTATAACCAAATCAGACCCTGAAAATACTGAGAAGCATTTTGGAACCCACAAATATGCATTTTTAAAAGGATCAGAAAGCTGTTAAAACATGTATATTTTCTTAGAGAAGAGCTCAGTGGTTGTAGTCAGTCCATTTCCTAGTGACATACTGAGCTACGATGTTGTTTCCTCTGCCAGGCCAAAGTTCAGGGCCATTATTGTGCAGCTGGAAAATTGGGGCCAAGCAATGGGAGTTTTAACTCATGAGGCTAAGTAAGGCATTCTCCAGGATGCTCTTCAACTTGCCTAAAAGAATTGCATTCAAGAAGATCATCACATGATGCTGGATTGCCCAAGTGGAAGAGGGGGAAGTGTTTACAACTATTGACTATTTTCTTTCTTTTCCAAGTGTGAGTGTTCTTTGTCCTCCCTCTTTCCCTCCCTCCCTCCTTTTCTTTGTTTTTCTTTCTTCTCTTTTCTGCTGGGAATTAAAGCCCAGTGAGCTTTACCACCCCCATTCTTTTTCTTTCCTTTTTTTTTTTTTTTTGGTTTTTGAGACCAGGTCTCATAGCCCAGGCTGGCCTCTTAATTTACAATCCTCCTGCCTCAACCTTCCAAGTGCAGGGATTACAAGCATATATGCCTGTAACCACACCCACCTACCTACCCCCTTTTTTGTGGTTTTTATGAAGAATTCCTGCCTACCTTAAAGTTAAGAACTTTTAAATAATTTAAGTGCTTTGGTTTATTCTATATTGCAAATAATAATTACTTTTTAAATGTCCATGCTCAATTTAATTTTGTGGTATCTACAAGCCATCTTAAAGGCAATCCCTAGCTCTGTAGAGAATTCTCCAGCTCTGGTCTGCTCAAACTTGACATCATTTCTAGAACAGTAGTCTACAAAGCGGGGTACAACTGGGAATGTGCAAGATCATCTTTGAGAGTATGCAAAGAAAATATTAGAAGTTCTATCGATCTCATCTCATTTTAGTGGTTTTTGGGGGTATGTGTTTTCTAATTTATCTACGATACAGACAGGCAGACATTTTGGTGGTATGTGTTTAGAAGAAATTTTACTGACAGAAATATGATGTTTTGGCAATACTGGCTCTTGAACTGAGGGCCTTGTGCTTGTGAGGCAAGTGCTCTACCACTTGAGCCACTCCTCCACCTAGAAAATACAATTTAAAAAAATTTTAGCTGTGCATGGTAGTGCACATCTGTGATCCCAGCACTCTAGGATGCTGAGGCAGGAGGATGGCATATCAAGGCCAGCCTGAGGCTGGGCACCACTGGCTCCTGCCTATAATCCTGTCTACTTGGGAGGCATCGATCAAGAGGATCAAAGTTCAAAGCCAGGCCCTAGGCAAACAGTTCTCAAGACCCTATCTTGAAAAACCCATCACATAAAGAGGCTGGTGGAGTGGCTCAACTGGCAAGTGTGAGGCCTTGAGTTCAAAGCCCCCTGCCCCAAACAGCCTGAGCTAGAGAGACCCCATTTCAAAAATACCATAGGGGGTTCGGGGAGAAAACCACTGCTTTTGCAAGGTTCTGAGCTCCATTGATTTGACATGACCATAATGTATATGGCAGACCCTCATCAACCTACCCAGTGCCATCAACACTATTTAGCAGTTTGTCCTTTTTTTTCAGCATCTACTCGAACACGAATGCAAAAGCAGAAAATGAATGATAGCATGGATACCTCGAACAAGGAAGAAAAATGAGCATCTCAGGACCTTGGTGGACACTATGTACACCTCTGTGTCTCCCAGGATGAGACTGTGTAACTCTCCCAGGGTCTGTTTACAGCCCATTTAACATCTCCAGCTATCTGTAGATATGAAATGTGCAGATGCAAGTTGCATATTTATGTGGGTGATTCCTAAGCCACTTTCAATGTTGTGGTCAATGGTAGATATATTATTATCATACAAGATTGAAAATCTTGGGTAAACCATGCCATTTAAAAAGTAATGGCAGCTGGGCGGTGGTGGCTCACACCTGTAATCCTAGCTACTCAGGAGGCAGAGTTCAGGATGATCGAAGTTTGAAGCCAGTCCAGGCAAATAGTTCGTGAGACCCTATCTTGAAAAAAACCCATCACAAAAATAGGACTACTGGTGGAGTGGCTCAAGGTGTAGACCCTGAGTTCAAACCCCAGTACTGCAAACAAACAAAAACATAATGGCAGATTGTTTGCGTTTCCAAAGTATAATTACTTTTTAAAATTTCTCAGTGAGGCTGACTTTGGAGTGGGAGTCCTAACAGCCCATCCCGTCTGACTACTTTGCCCTCCCTTGTAGCGTATGTGTGATGTTTGCTCTTGTTTTTTTATTAATTTATATGTATATTTTTTTAATTTAACATAAACACCCTTAGAAAACATGTCCTACCTTCCAAATATATTTTGATGGCCCATTCACCCAAATTACCCTAAACTCTTCTGTTAAAACACATTATTATTAGAAACTAGAAAAAAGTTACTAATGTCTACGCATTAGATTTTATTTTAGTATTGGAATCTGATGTGCTGTGTGCTTGTTTTTACAAATTTTAGCTTTTAAATACAAGCAAAAAACAAATTATAAACCTATGATACTGTCATACTACTGACACAGATTTCATACCTCAGAACTTGTAAAAAGTTACTGATTGTTTTCTTCATCCAACTTATGCTTTGAAGTGAGGATTATTGATAGTACTCTTGGTGTGTTTTGTTTTTTTTTTTAACCATTCAGATCACTGAATTTATAAGTGCCCGCCTAGTACTTGAAAAAGTAAAGTGTCCGGCCAGAGCGTTGCTGCACAGGACCCTAATACAATATGTCTCAAGTGCACTTTCTAATGTTTCTGGGTCCTGAAGAATCAAGATAAGAATTAAAATTTTATTCCATAAGCAGACTGTTAACTAGGAGCCTTAATTTTTTTTTTTTAAGAGCTTTGTCTAATTGCATCTCAACAGTGATTCCGCCCTCCTAAATTTGGGAAGGTTTGTGTTTTCTCTAGAATGGCATATGTCTTCCATGTATCTTTTCAACTGGCAATTATCTATTTATCGTCTACTTTTTTAAAGTCAGTATGGTCTAACACTGGCACATTCAAAGCAACAATATTTCTAGACTGAGATTGCAAGTAGTCAAAGGTCTTTGTAAGTTAGACATTAATGTTTCTATCTGACTTTGTGCAAAAGCTTCCAGTTAAAATAGGTGCATTAGAAAAAAGAGGCGCTTCCCCTTCCCCCACACCTAAAGGTGTATTTAAACTATCTTGTGTGATTAACTTATTTAGAGATGCCATAATTTAAAATAGGTGGTATTTAAGATAACATCAGTTAGCATTTAGAAAAATCACTTTGTCTATACTCACAGAGTTCTTTTTCAAAAGAAATCTAGTTTTATTTGCGAAAACAATTTTATTTTGTGCTCAATTAAGTTTCAGACTTATCATTTTGACAGTTATCTTGGTAACAGTGACACTAGAAAGCTTTACCCCATTTCTTCACTTACTTTTTGCATGAATATCATACAGATCAGCTCATTTTTAGGTCAAGGGCATACCATGTTGCTGGGTCTTTCACTAATAAGTTCACATTAGAAGTAGTGACAGAATTTTAGGAATTTCAGAGATCGTGTATTGAGATTTCTTAAATAAGGCTTCTGATACTGCTTTATTGCTTTTTTGTACTAGTTAAAACTACATTTAAAATTGCTGTTTCTTTTTTCTACAATTAATAGTTTGTCTATTTTAAAATAAATTAGTTGTTAAGAGTCCTAATGGCCTGATGTTGTGGTTTTTGTATGAAGTGAAGGAATGTTCTCTTCTGTATGTAAACTCTCTCCTGAATCGTATTCTTTTCTAACCTTTGGTGGACACTCTCTTATGCTGATCCCCAAATTTATTTCTCTAGCTGTGACTTCTTCACAGAAGTCAAACAAAAAGCCAACCAAATTATCAATTCCTACCTGTCCCCAATTTCTCAACATTAAATCAAAATCAGACAAAAAATAGCTGGTTCCTACCCTACTCTTTCTCCATTTTGCTAAACACTATCAAACTAAAAACTTAGGCATCACCTATAAAGTCTTGTTTGGAGTGGCTCTTTGTGTTTGGTGCCACAAGTCATATGGTGTCAAACTCCTATCTAAATTGGCAGACAGCTTTCTATGGTTTTTATCCTACCTACTAAGACTATTTGTATTTCTCTGCAGAAATATTAGTATATTTGATTGTTGGGAACATAATAAAGCCCTGCTTAGGCATTATGTATCACGTGTCATATCATTTTTTATTTTTGGCTGTCTTGGGATTCAAACTCAGCCTCGCAACTTGCAAGGCAGGCACTGTACCACCTATCATCATTCTTATCACCAAAAAACTTGTGCATGTGGCACCATGGGTTTGGATTTATGTAATTTCTCAAAATAGAATGGATAAGCAATTCTTTCCTTCTGTAACAGCATGTTTGCTCCTGAAGGAAGAAAGACAAAAAGAAGATAGAACAGTAAGCTGTACTCATGTTAGTGATCTTACATGAAATGTCTTTTAGATCAAGTCAAAATCAAGCAGCATTAACACTAAACATTTTTAGTCTTCGTGACAAAAAATTGATCACTTTTGATAATTTAGCATTTTGGTGATCTAAATGTCCATTATAATTAAGAGACAAGTCCAAATTCATATGTTTGTTTACTTTTCATTACCATTTTCTGGCACAAATGGTAGAGGGGACAACCCTACAGTCTAATTCTGTTATCTGGATGGTTTCATAGACCCTTACTTTTAATAGCATATTTTTGTTCCTCATTTTGGGGCCAACATAGTGCACACGGCATGGGTAAAGATCTGGTAGAGTTTTCCCTTGGATATAGATATTTTGGGTTAAATGTGGTGGAAATACTATGTACTCGTATGAAAATGGAAAAATGAGACCTACTGAGCTATTCCAAAATGGGGGAAGAGGAGAATGATGGAGGGGGTGAATTCAACTATGACATTTTGTAGGTACTTTTGTAAATGTCACAGTGTTCCCCCAGTACAACAATAATATATTGGGGAAAAAAATGATATTTTAAACGGCAGTTTGAAACCTTGACTCTAGAAATACTTTACTAAATTCTACCGTTAAGTATAGCTTCTTAAATAGAAATGTTGTAGTTTGAATGTTAAATGTCTCCCAGAGTTGGCACTACAGGGAGGTCATGTAACATTTCAGGAGTTGGCCCTAACTGGAGGTCTTTAGGTCTTTGGGGATATACCCTTGAAGGGAATTGTGGGACGCTACTCTTCTTGTCTCTCTCTTCTGTTTGTTTCCTGGCTCATGATGCTTATAAGCAGTTTGCTCTGCCATGCACCCCTATCATGAGGTACTGCCCTCATACAAGACCAAAGAGATGGGCCCACCTGGTCTTGGACTGGAACCTCAAGAACCATGAGCCAAAATAAACCTCTTTATAAATTAATCATCAGTCATTTCATTATAGTAATGCAATGCTGAATAATACATATGCTATTACTGTATTATATGCAGTTGGGATAGTCATCTCTCATAAACCCTTTTATGAGTCTATAATTTAGGGGCTATGTTTATGTATTAATATTGACATGTGATGATTATAATGTAATATGGACGATTAAACTTACTGTACAGACCAACATCAGCTGCTTCCTATATCAAAGATGTTATAATATTTAACTGAAGTTACTGAGAAAATCTGTAAGCTTTGTTTTTCTATATTTTGGCAAAGGCTGAATTTAAATTAACAGTAAGATATGATTTTTTTCCTTTCTTTTCATAATTCTCTCAAACCATTTGTTGTCCTAATAGCAGGGGGAGGTCTAATAAGATAGGCAAAATTACAGTTTGCAGTTTTTTTCTCCTCATTAAGAATTTTGCCTCAGCCGGGCACTGATGGCTCACATCTGTAATCCTAGCTGCTTGGGAGGCTAAGATCAGGAGGATCATGGCTTGAGGCCAGTCCAGGAAAGTAGGTTTACAAGAGACCCCATCTCCAAGATAACCAGAGCAAAATGGACTGGAGGTGTGCCTCAAGCAGTAGAGTGCCTGCTTTGCACGAAGCCCTGAGTTCAAGCCCCAGTCCCACCAAAAAAACAAAAAGGTCTCTAAAGCTGTACATTTTAAGGTTCAGCTACTGGCGAGCTACAGTAGCTCTAAGTTAAAGAGCATATTTAGCATTCCTAACTTTGCTTTTTAAAATGGATTAAATGGCAACTTCATTAACCTCTTAACAGCAGGTGAGGACATTATTTCATTCCTATTAAAATCTGAATTTTTCTGAGTATGTTAGGGTAAAATTTTATTGGAAACACTAAACATTGAAACAAACTTAAGACTAGAGAAACTTAAGATAAACTTGTATAAAAGAAAGGATCCATTCATTTCTGATTCAGTATCATCATGAAAATATCCCTTTCTCATACATACCAATAAGCAGCAAGATTTTCTGAAGCTCTCCAAACACTCATCTGTCAGAAAGAAATAAAGGAAGGAAATATTTTTCCTTTCCATAGATGCGTCAGTGGCAAGTCTGTCCTCAAAGACCAGAGAGAAAACATGTTTTTTCAGATAAATGTGTCCACACCCAAGACACATAAGTCATCTCTCAAGCTGGCCTAAAATTAAATCTTCCTTATTGTTTGCAGTTTTAAGAGCAAAATCACCAGTTCTCATCATTGGCTGAACATCAAAATTACTTATAGGGCTTTTTAAATATACTGAATTAGAATCCTCAAGTCTATATTCTGTGAAAAGCCCAGAGATTATTCTGTTGGGCACAGAGATAAGCATTGAGATACATGATAGGGTACTGCTACACATAAAACTTAAGGAGAAAATATGGATAAAAATTCACAGTAATAATTTGTACGCTGGCAGTATGACTTGATTGGTGGAGTTTGTACAAGGCAGTCCATTTGTCATCCCCTTGGAATGTTCATATATATATATATACATACATATATATATATATATATGTATGTATATATATATATACATACATATATATATATATGTATGTATATATATATATGTGTATGTATATGCAGCTCCAAAAATAGTACTCTAATTTAGAACTAGAAGCATCCAGTCTTTTTTGCCACTACTGGATAGGTCTGCAAAAAACAGATAATTTGTCAAAAGAAACTAAAGATTCAAAAAGTTACCTACCTCATCAAGAAAATGAGAAGACAAGCCACAGATTAGGAGAAAAATCTGCAAACGACACATGTGATAAATGACTTATCCAAAATGTACAAAGAACTCTTAAAACTCAACAACAGGAAAGTAACTCAGTTTTTAAAATGAGCTGAAGACCTAAACAGACACAACGAAAGATGATGCACAGATGGCAAATAAGCAGATGAAAAGATGCTCAACAACATATGTCATCAGAAAAATACAAACTAAAACAATAACAAACTACTGCACACCTGTTAGGATGCCTAAAATCTGTGACACTGACAGCACCAAATGCTGACGAGGATGTAGAGCAAACACAAACTCTCTTTCATGGCTGATGGGAATGGAAAATGGTGTAACCACTTTGGAATTTGCAGTTTGGCAGTTTTTTATAGTTAAACATCATAATCTTTCTATACAATCAAGCAGTTACCCAAATGAGTCTACTCAAGATTTGACTACACAAAAACCTATTCATCATTGTTTATAGCAGCTTTATTCATAACTGCCAAAACTTGGAAGCAACCAAAATGTCTTTCAGTAGTTAAGTGGGTAAACTGTGGTGCATCCAGACAATGGAATGTCATTTAACACTAAAAAGAGAGGAGCTATCAAATCATGAAAGGCATGAAAGAACCTTAAATATCACTAAGTGAAGCCACAATAAAAAAAAAAAGCTACATATTTTTATTCCAACAGCATGACATTCTGGAAAAGGTAAAACTATGCAAACAGTAAAAAGACTTGTTCTCACTCTAGAGATGACCAGCTTTCAGTCTATGGAAAGTGTATTCCTTTCCCAATAAACTTCACTCTCGCTTTCACTACAAAAAAAAAAAAAAAGGACCAGGGACTGGGTGGGGGTGGAAGAGTGGGGAAGAGGGAAGGATAAACAGGTGGAGCACAGAATATTTTTAAGGCAGTAACTATTCTATACAATACTGTAATGAAGGATACGTGTCATTGTACATTTGTCCAAACCTATAGAACATTTAACACCAAGAGTGAACCTTAATGTCAACCATGGCCTTCAAGGGGTAATTCTAAATCATTGTAGGTCCATCTGCTGTAACAAATGCGGCACTGTGGAAAGGCTGTTGATAGTGGGGAAGTAGTGCATGTGTGGGGATCAGGTAAGTGGCCAATCTCTGTACCTGCCTCTAGGTTTTGTTGTGAACTTAAAACTACTCTAAAAAAAATTATGCCTTAAAAAAAAGTAATGTCATCAATAAAGAGCAATCAAAGGCAATAATATGAATAGTAATTGGGTTGCTTATAAACCATTTGTGTTTTAGTGTAGGCTTACCTATGAGACCTTATCTGAATAGCTACTTTAAGACACAAATGTATGCTGGGTATGGTGGCTCATGCCTGTCATCCCAGCTATATGGCAAGCATAAACAGGAGGACTGAGGTCGAAGCCAGTCTGAGCATAAACATATTCAAACAATATCTAAAGCAAAAAAAAGCTGGTGTGCACGGGTCAAGCGGTAGAGCGCCTGCCTCGCAAGTACAAGACCCTGAGTTCAACCACACTACCACCAATAAAGCAATAAATATATATATGAGACAGGTTGATATTTTATAATTTGACTGCTTCTTAGTGATTAGAAAAAACATTTATCTGCAAATAAGCACTTTATTATCAAATAGTTGGGCATCAGAACAAGATTTCTAATTCTAAAAAGGTTTTATTTATATAACATCGTACTATGAGATATAAACTAGAATAATCTGACACTACAACCCATTCCAGTTTCTCTTTTGCAATCAGGTAACTTGTTTTGATCCCAAAATGTTTTTCTCATTGTGAAATACATTAATTCTTTTCATCTAGTATAATTATACTAGTGCCAAGGTAAGAGACCTGTTTTATTGTGACATAAAAATTAACTATAAGAAAAACAATTATTTTTACTTACAGAGGCAAATTCCCTGTTAACACAAAAGCAAAAGACTTTATGCAATTATGTAAAGCAGATGAGCCCAAAAATAACATTCATTCAAAGATAATACTTCATAGTTGATAATCCCATATGAGAAATGAATGACTCAGAGTAAACAGAAAATTAAAATCAGCCCTTCGGCCTTTGACAATTTAATTGCTAAGGCCTTTTGTGAATTCTAATTAAGCTCTAAGTTAGTCACTATTTCTCAGAATTATGGTACTAAAAGAACATGAACCCCAGTAATTACAGATGTTATAATTTATTTTGTACAACTTATTCCTTCATCTTGTATTCCATCCATAAAGCTGTTCTCAGGACATCCTTAAGGTGTATAATTAATTGAGTGCCTACTATATCCAAGGCACTGTGCTGGCAGCTGAAAATAAGACATTTTCATTTTTTTCCTTCTCAGTGCTTTCTATGTAAACTTCAGATTTAGGCAGATGGAGAAGACCACCTACCATCCTTTCGATAGAACACAAGAAGTCAGCCAGATGTAGCTTATCATAAAGGCTGTTCATTGAGGAGCTTTACTGCAGGGGAAATACATGGTTGAAGAACTCCTTTCCCAGACTGAAGGTGTGGCTCAAGTGGTAGAGAGCCTGCTTTGTAAGCACAAAGCCCTGAATTCAAACCCTGTCCCACCAAAAAGGAAAAAAAAAAAAAAACCTTCCCACAGGTGGGGATCAATTTTTAAAGGCTCCAACTCTGCTGGCTTTGCTGATGAAGTTCTTCAGGAGATCATGATCCATTTCTGCAAAGCCTGAAGTTTGTGTCACTACAGTCAGGTGGTTTATGCAAAACCTGAAGCAGAATTCTTCTAAATCCTAGAACAACAATAACAACAGTTTAACAAACTCAGTCTCCCAACACAATGCAACATGGCATGAGAATTCCTCAAACAAGGAAAAGGATTTGAGAGCCGATAAAAGAAATGGTAGCACAGCAATGTCTGAAGAACAGTTATAAAAACTATATAACTAACATGAATTCATGCTTGTAAAAATGCAAATAACAAAGTAAAATGTTCACGTTCCTTCAACCAGTGCAAAGAGTCTGGCTTTTTCTTCCCCGAAAGAGGCATGTGTTTGAATTCTGCAGTACCTTTTTTGAGTTGAGTGACAGAACTTGTATTGTTCATTCCACATTCATTATTTGTTAAAAAGCACTACATTCCCTTTTATGGTCCCTGGGACACTAAATTTTTCCACCTGAAAAGAGTTTGTAGAAGAAAAGGGATAAGCCATAAAAAATAGTAATGCTGGGAAATTGCTTCCCTTAAATCATTACCAGGCCACTGCTGTTTTTCCTTTGCAAGAAGATAAAGAATGGGATGAATGAATCCCACTACATATACCTTCAATAATCTTAGCTGGGGAGTAGCTCTGCAGTACAGTGTGTGTTTAGCACGTGGAAGGTGCTGGGTTCAATCCCCAGCACCCAAATTACATGTGTATATATATAAAAATGTATGTATATGCATACATATATATATATCTTTGTATGTATATGTATATACGTGTGTATGCAACATTTATTTTTGCAGTGCTAGGGAGTGACTTAAGGCCTTGTGCATGCTAGGCAGGCGCTCTACCCCTGCTACACTCCCAACCCACCAGATGCAGTTTTTGCCCTGGGGAAAAGTAAGGCCAGCTGGCTGAGACCCCTGATAAGCCTCAGAACCAGACTCAACACAAGGTGCTCCTTATCATGGTCCATTTTTAAAGCTTCTTCTTTATGTTGCTGAAGATAATTTATATAAAAATTAATAATAATAAAGCCTCAAATAACTTCCAAGCAATTATATATACACATCACACACTAGGCTTTTCTTTAGATATGTATAAACCATAGCAAATGCTGATGATGCAAACTAGATTGAAATTAGCAATAAAATAGAAAAGAGAAAAGTTATTGCTGATAGCATGACAATGTACACACAAACTGCAGTACATTCCCTTTTTTTTTTTTTTTTTTCATTTTTCTTTTATTATTCATATGTGCATACAAGGCTTGGTTTATTTCTCCCCCCTGCCCCCACCCCCTCCCTTACCACCCACTCCACCCCCTCCCGCTCCCCCCCTCAATACCCAGCAGAAACTATTTTGCCCTTATCTCTAATTTTGTTGTAGAGAGAGTATAAGCAATAATAGGAAGGAACAAGGGGTTTTGCTGGTTAAGATAAGGATAGCTATACAGGGCATTGACTCACATTGATTTCCTGTGCGTGGGTGTTACCTTCTAGGTTAATTCTTTTTGATCTAACCTTTTCTCTAGTTCCTGGTCTCCTTTTCCTATTGGCCTCAGTTGCTTTAAGGTATCTGCTTTAGTTTCTCTGCATTAAGGGCAACAAATGCTAGCTAGTTTTTTAGGTGTCTTACCTATCCTCACCCCTCCCTTGTGTGCTCTCGTTTTATCATGTGCTCATAGTCCAATCCCCTTGTTGTGTTTGCCCTTGATCTAATGTCCACATATGAGGGAGAACATACGATTTTTGGTCTTTTGAGCCAGGCTAACCTCACTCAGAATGATGTTCTCCAATTCCATCCATTTACCAGCGAATGATAACATTTCGTTCTTCTTCATGGCTGCATAAAATTCCATTGTGTATAGATACCACATTTTCTTAATCCATTCGTCAGTGCTGGGGCATCTTGGCTGTTTCCATAACTTGGCTATTGTGAATAGTGCCGCAATAAACATGGATGTGCAGGTGCCTCTGGAGTAACAGTCTTTTGGGTATATCCCCAAGAGTGGTATTGCTGGATCAAATGGTAGATCGATGTCCAGCTTTTTAAGTAGCCTCCAAATTTTTTTCCAGAGTGGTTGTACTAGTCTACATTCCCACCAACAGTGTAAGAGGGTTCCTTTTTCCCCGCATCCTCGCCAACACCTGTTGTTGGTGGTGTTGCTGATGATGGCTATTCTAACAGGGGTGAGGTGGAATCTTAGTGTGGTTTTAATTTGCATTTCCTTTATTGCTAGAGATGGTGAGCATTTTTTCATGTGTTTTCTGGCCATTTGAATTTCTTCTTTTGAGAAAGTTCTGTTTAGTTCACCTGCCCATTTCTTTATTGGTTCATTAGTTTTGGGAGAATTTAGTTTTTTAAGTTCCCTGTATATTCTGGTTATCAGTCCTTTGTCTGATGTATAGTTGGCAAATATTTTCTCCCACTCTGTGGGTGTTCTCTTCAGTTTAGAGACCATTTCTTTTGATGAACAGAAGCTTTTTAGTTTTATGAGGTCCCATTTATCTATGCTATCTCTTAGTTGCTGTGCTGCTGGGGTTTCATTAAGAAAGTTCTTACCTATACCTACTAACTCCAGAGTATTTCCTACTCTTTCTTGTATCAACTTAAGAGTTTGGGGTCTGATATTAAGATCCTTGATCCATTTTGAGTTAATCTTGGTATAGGGTGATATACATGGATCTAGTTTCAGTTTTTTGCAGACTGCTAACCAGTTTTCCCAGCAGTTTTTGTTGAAGAGGCTGCTATTTCTCCATCGTATATTTTTAGCTCCTTTGTCAAAGATAAGTTGCTTATAGTTGTGTGGCTTCATATCTGGATCCTCTATTCTGTTCCACTGGTCTTCATGTCTGTTTTTGTGCCAGTACCATGATGTTTTTATTATTATTGCTTTGTAATATAGTTTGAAGTCAGGTATTGTGATACCTCCTGCATTGTTCTTTTGACTGAGTATTGCCTTGGCTATAAGAAAAGAAACAAACTACTAAAGGAAAATTTAACTATTTCATCCCTGAACACAGACAGCAGGCTATTCAGGTCACATTGGCAGGGAAGCCATCAATGGTAACGGAAAATTCACATAACCCGCTGATGTCTCTGTATATTAGGACACATAAAAATGTGCTTCACTGAATATGCTGATATCCCAGTATTCAAGCTTCATCCTATTGCTGTTGAAACTGCTTGCCAAGGTCCCCTATGGCATTCTCACTGCCATCTCCACTAGTCAGCTATCTGTCCTCACCTTGGCCCGTGAAGCAGCATCCAATATGGCTGAGGACTCATCCTTTCCTAGCTTCCAGGACAGCGGCTCCTTGTTTGTCACATGCCCTACCATGTGTTCTTTTTAATCTCCTTTGCTGGTATCCTGTTTTACCTTGACCTCTAATACTGAGTGCCCCAGAGTTGATCCTCAAACCTGTCTGTTCATGACCCAGTCTCACAGCTTTCCCTACAATTTTCTCTCAACTCCAAATTGGTTTATGCAACTTGCATACTAGGCATGTTCTGGATGTTTAACAGACATCACGTATTTATCATGTTCAAAACCAAATTCCTAGCATTTTACCCAAAATGCTGCTCCCTATTTCAACATAATTTCATCCTTTCAGTTACTCAGGCCAAAACCTTGACATTATCCTTAAGTTTTTTTTTTTTCTTTCTTCTTCCTTACCCCATATCCAGTCCATCAGCAAATTTACTGTCTCTGCCTTGAAAATACATTCACAATCCAACCACTTTTCACCACCCCCACGCTGATGACTTACTTGTACCAACTCACCCTTGCCACTGCTGGATCGCACAGCTTCCCTCACTGACTTCCCCCCTTCACAACTCCAGCCCCTGCCAGTGAGATTCAAGGTGGGCAAGGGATTCTTTATTTTAAGGTAGAATGAAAAGAGTCAACTTCAAGTATTCAGAAATACAAAAATATATACATAATGTGAACTAGAAAAAAAAATCAGAAGTTGCGGCACGGAAGTTGTGATGTTCTCAGGTTGATGAGTCATTTCCTTCCTCATACTTTTTGTATTTCCTCCATTTTCTTTAATAAGCAAATTATTGTTCACATAAGCAGAAAAAGGTTATTACCTTTTCCTACTAAAATGTCCCTGGTTTTTGACCAAAGAAGAGGATATCCTCATACCAAAAGGAAATTGACTACAAGAAGTTATAGCCTGTTTCCTAAAGATTTAGCACTAAAGTAGGTTTTCTTTATTATCATAACAATATATGGTTATTGTAGAAAGTTCAGAAAAACAAGCAAAGAGAAGGAAATAAAAATCATCCATAGTCACAAGGATAACCATGACAGGGGAAAACTTACACTTGTTTTCATTTACACATTTATTTATTTCCCATTTATTCTTTGGTTTATTTATGTTGTAGTCAAACTGCTCATATTTTCTTTTCCTTTTTCAGTTATTGTAGAAAACTTGCTTCATTATATCTTATAGACATAATCTTTTGAAATCAGGTCTATCAATCCTTAATAATCTCTGCCTTGATGTCCTCCCTGACATCATATAGTCACTTAATTTTTTCTAGTATTTTTGTTTCTTTTGATATCACATCTTTGATCTACCTAGAGGTATTCTGTTTTAGCTTAAGTCATGTAGAAGGTCCCCTTCTTGGAAGGTTTCTTTCTTCTTACCTGAGCGTCGTATTTCACAGCAGCTGAGAGCAGAGCGATGGCATTCTCCTCACAGATTCCTTGCTTGATAGTTTGTTGGCAGAGTTTTTTCAAACGATTTTCTCTATAAAATGTAGCCAAATCCAGCAATCCTGGTAGAAAGAAGTGCTTAGGGGCGAGGGCACATTTCAAGCATCCTGAATGAAACTCATGCTAACAATCATGCTCCCTGATGTGCTGTGTAAACAGACTTAGCTGATTTACACTTGAGTGCAGCTTTCCCTAAAATGGTAGCAAAGTCAGCAAACACATACACAGATCACAAGCTGCTGAAAAACAGGAGCAAAGGGAAAATGGCTTTAGTAATTTTTCCTAGCTAAAAAACAAGAACAAGCCAGGTGCTGGTAGCTCATGCCTAGCTACCTGGGAGGCTCAGATAAGGGGGATCACAGTTCAAGGCCAGCCCAGGCAAATAGTTTGAGAGACCCAATCTCCAAAATAATCACAAGCAAAATGAACTGTGGCTTAAGTGGTAGAGGCCTTGTTTTGCAAACACAGAGCCATGAGTTCAAACCCATCTCCCTGTGAATTATCTTCTCCCAGGTCAGGCCCATCATATCCTGGGTTTCATCCCCTGTACTCTCCCCACCCTCAAAACAAAAATGTTTGAGTTTAACACACAAAAAATAACTTTTTATGTGAATACGCTCAGAGTGATTTTCTTTTAGGCTCTAGAGAAACCATCTGCCAGTGGTTACTCAACATTCTGCCAATTTCTCAATGAAACGCTGGCCATTACCTACTGCCTCCTCTGGAGGAAGGCTGATGTTGTCTGTGTATAAGTATTCCAGAAAAGCTCTATATACAGGATATGAAAATTCACTCATTTCTACAATATCATCCTCGTTGTCTTCCAGTGAAGAACGAAAATGCTCACACCTGAAGGGAGAAAGAAAGTAAGTTTGATCCTGAGCACACCCATCTCTTGAAGTCATACACCATCCCCTCTGCTACAGTTTGGATGCTCAAAGGCCCCAAAGGCTTGGTCCTGGGGTGGCAGCACCATGATGTGATGGAACCTTTAAGAGGCAGGGTAGTTGGGAAGTACATGCACTGCTCCCTGGCCTGTGAAGAAAGCACTTTTACCTCACTGGGCACTCTTGCCATGATATGCCGCCTTACAACAATGCGGCCCATCAAGTATGGACTGGAACCCCCAAAACTGTGAACCAAAATAAACCTTTTTGACTGAGGGTGTAGCTCACTGGTACAGTACATGCTTAACATGTGTGAGGCCCTTAATGCAATCTCCAATACCAACTAAATAAATAGCCCTTTTGTTTGTCAATTATTTTGCTATAGTGACGGAGAGCTGACTAACACAACATCCTTGCCTCATCTCCTCATTTTCTCTGCTGGCCTGAAATTTTCAGTCCTTATTTGACAAGGCTGCAAATGCAAACTGCTAGTACTGTGGGTGTTCTGGCAGCTGCCACTGAGGCCACATTGGTGTAGGACCCTGGCATCTTTCTCACAACACAGCTACTGATCAGCAGGTACAGCAATCAGTAAGGTTTACTTGTATAAATCTGAGTAATTTTGATTCTTCACTCCATTATGGATTGAACTGTGTCCCCTAAAAGTTCCAATATTCAAGTCCTAACCCCCCGGAGTTAATAAAGTTAAGATGAGTCATTGTAGTGGGCCCTAATCCAGTATTACTGGTGTCCTTATAAAAAACGGGAAATTTGGGCACAGACACAGACAGACAGAATATCATATGATGATGTGAGGTAAGCTGCCACATGCCTAGGAATGCCAGAGACTCTCACGAACCATCAGAAGCTAGACAAGGCCCAGGGCAAATCCTTCCTCCTAGCTTCAGAAGAAAACCATACTTGTGACACCTTGACTTAGACTTCCAGTCTCCTAAACTGTAAAAGAGTATTTTTCTATTGTTTAAGCCACCCTGTGTAGAACTTTGTCACAGCAAACTAGCTACCCCCTCCTTTATGGTGAGAGTGAATGAATGTGCACAGCTTGATCTTATGAAAGAGGAACTTGAGGCTGAAATGCCATATTGGGTTTGTGATTCACTGAAAGAGGATTTAAATATGTATTACACAACAACATAGTGAATTTCAAAATCATCCGTTAAGAGGAAAGAGCCAGACACAAAAGAATGCATACTGCATCCTTTCATTTATATAAACTTCTAGAAAATGCTAAGTAATCTATGGTAACAGAAAGATCACTGGCTGCCCAGGTTGGGGTGAGAGAACTACACTGTGCCTGGATGTGGGGCAGTGGTTTCATGGATGTGTACAAGTGTCAAAACTCATCCAACAGCACACTTGAAATAGATGCCACTCACTGCTCACAAATTAAACAACAAATGTGATTTTAAAAACTTTTATGTTAGCATCATCCAGTCTTTTTTGGTCTGGAAAAGTCTGGCCTTCTCTTTTCTAAAGCATCTGAAAATTAAGGATCTCACAGCTGACTGAGGAAAGTGACTACCTTGGGCTGAGCTCAGTCTCCAGGCAGGGAAGATAATTAATATCAAAGTCCTGGACAAAGTTTTCAAAGCACAGAACTCATTCACCAAGTGGCAGGTGGCTGCTCTCTAATGCCAAGGGGGACAGGGCATTTTCCAAACCCTCTAAGGAATGTCCACAAGGTCTGCTCCCCCACCACATACTCAGCACTTGTCTCTCACCAACCTGCAATACTTCTTCTTCTTTGTTTTTTTTTTTTGGTGGGACTGACGTTTGAACTTAGGGCTTTGTGCTTGCACAGCAGGAGCTCTATCACTCAAGCCACACCTCCAATCCTGCATTATTTCTTGCTTCCCTTATCACGTTTCCCCTGACTGTACTGTGGGCTCACAAGCACAAAAAGAGGCTTGCCACACTTTTTCATAAATACTGAAGTGCCCAGCCAAGTCCCTTGGACACAGGAATTAAACTGTTGAATGAATGGGTTGATCTGAATTCTCAAAATAAGCGACCCCTTACCTAATTTTGAGAAGGACTTTGTGTGCATAAATATATTTTCCATCAACCAGAAACTTGAGGTCTGCAGTGTCCGGGTTGTCAAATTCCCTCTTCAGTGACTCAGCCACAGTGAGATGATCATCAGGTTCTAAGAGAGCAACACAAATGCTTCTAGGCTCAGCCACAGATACATGAAATACAGGCCAGGAGGCGGCCTTGCTCCTGGACACTCATGAAATACTGATTCCCCAAGATAACTGACCAACCAAGCAATCATTTTTCCCCCAAATATGGATTCAGAGCTGCCATCCATAAAGACAAAAACATCTCACACAGCTGCTTATGTATCGAGCCAAACAAAGTCTCAAACTGCCTCACTAATTCTGAATGAAATTTTAGAATGTTCAAGTAAATGTTCTAGTTAAAAAAGAAAAGATAGCTTCCTAATAAAAATAAAACACAGTCAAATAAAATTACTTTTAATCTGGTATTGGCATTGATTCCTGATAGTTTTAAGAAAATTTATCAACTTAGTTCCCTTTCACAGGAGCCCAAGAAGGAAAATGAATTTGGATCCTTCACCCAATGAGTCCTGATATGAAAATAAAAGCACCTAATTCTCTTCCTACTTTTCAGACCATGCCCCAAATGGACAGGGACCACTCACCCACGGAGAGAAGACGCCAGGTGACAGCAGGGGTGGCAAAGCACGCAAACACATCATCGGTGCAGGAGAAGTGGGTGAGGTGAGGGAGGATCACCGACTGGCTCCGGCACTGGCCCCACATGTACACGTGCCCGCCCTGCGTCTTAGCAGCAGACGTGTGGGCAGAGTGACAGGCTGCAATCTCTATGATCCTAAGTTCACCAGCAAATACCAAGGAAACACAATAAGCAAGAAAAAAATGAATTGGTCTCTCCTTCCCCTAGGTGTAACTGATTTGAGGGCATCATAAACTTAACTGACAGAAGGAGACAGGCCTGAGGAGAGAAACCTCATCTTCTAAATTTCCAGCCATCAAACACTGGAGCCACACTTCAATGGCACTTATAATTCATGAAGATCTATTTGTTACCAGCAGGCCTATAAAAATACGCACCATCCCATTTTGAAAATCAAGTACCACCCAAGTCAAGTAGACATCCAAAGGAAAAAGATGATTTAATTTTTGTTCTTAAAACATTACTAATTGAAGTAGGTAATGAAGACAGACTATCTTAAATCAGGATCAATAAATACTTTAATCAAAACTTTGCCAATTTGAGCTCAGGGTGTATCTCAGTAGTAGAGCTCATGCCTAGCATGTATATGGCTTTAGGTTCAGGCCTTGGCACCAATAAATAAATAAATAAACTTCACCTATTTTAAGGTTAAAGAGAATGTGCTAAAAGTCATTCCAACTCCTACTGCACACCATAAATTCAGTAGGTTTTTCTGTTTTGTTTTCTTTTTGCTTCTGTTTTTGTTTTGCAATGCTCAGGATGAAACCCAGGGCCTTGTGCATGCTAAGCAAATACCCTACTACTGAGGGCAATACCTCAGTATAATAACCTACTACTACACCCCCAGCCCAATAGTTCTCTTCACTGGACTGCACCAGCTGGAGCCAGATAGCAGTTTCCTGGGCTCACTCAGTGCCAGCATGAGTGTGTAAGTTCATGATTGACAGGGATGTAGCTCTGAGAACACTTCCTAATGGAAAACACTGTTCTGTTGATACGGACACAGTTACTTTTCTGTAAGAATAAACCACCATTCAGACTCAAAGATAGTAAATTCTTCCTTTAACTTTAAGTGAGGTCCCCATCTCAGTTTTGAGAATAGCTTTTGACATCTCCCTTCTCACTTGCTACTTTCTTCAGAACAGCTAGTTCCCAAGCAACATGACTCTTTCTTTACAATGCCCCTAACTGGACAACAACAGCCTTCCTGGTCTCCTGGCCTCAGACTTTCTCTTCCCTCAAGCCAAATGGCACCAAGCTGGTAGGTTAACAATCCTTAGATACCACTCTCACCAGGACTTTGAGACCTGCTGTGGCTTCCCATTGGATAAAATCAAGACATGGGGTGTTAAGGTGTCCTGGACTTGGTTTCCACCTCGGTGCTGCCTTCCCTCAAGTCACTTTGGTCCTCACACCATGTGTTCTGACAAGCAGATATACTCACTCACTGCTCTTCAATGTCTTCATTCATGGTTACAGTGTTTGTTCAGGAATGTTCCCGGTTTCCTCTACAAACTCTGCTCAAGTTCACCTGAGCTCTTGTAGCACCTTCTTTCCACACCATTCCAACCTGGCCTTGATTTCTTTTCAGGTATATAAAGTTCACCTGTTTGGTTAGATTACAAGCTCCTGCCAGGCTGGATCACTGGCTTGTTTTCTCTCTCTAAGCACACAACACAATGTCTTTCTAAATGTCTTAGTAATACTCAGCAACCCAGAGCAACTCAGCAACTCAGTGGGTTGGGCAACACCCAGTGACCAAGGGCTAGCAGTGGAAGGAACGGACATCCTTCCCTGCCTCCTTGATCAGAGGCTTCCCAATTAGAGGGAGATTGCTCATCACACAATCTGGAGTGTCATGCTGGGTCACCTCACAAAGCTGGCACATTGTTTCTGGCCACCCAAGCAATTTCACTGATTTCTTGGAGGACAGCTCTCAGCTCTTGAAAACCAAGTAATGGAGGAGAAGAGGCCATGAAGGACTAACTGGGCTGTCACTCAAAACTAGGTTTGATTCCCAACCCCACCATAGGCTGAAGGGCATTGGGAATATCACTTAGCCTCTGGAGATCTCAGTTCATCACACAGCAGGGCTGGCATGAGAATTAAATGATAAAATATCAAGTGCCAAGCACACAATCTGCTATACAAATAGGAGCATAATAAAAGTTTTCTTAATAGTGTCAAAGGACAAAATTTCAATAATTTTGTTAAATGATCTTAATTGGCTTTATTTTCAATTCTAGAGTAAGTATGGACTTATAAAGGATGTTGGGCTCATAGACACAGAAGGGCTAAAGAAGGCAGAAAGAAAAAAAAAGGCAAAAAGGGGATTGGTCACTTCAGTTACTTTATAAAAAGGAGAACCAGGAAACAAAACAATGAGAAAATAACTGGTTGGTTGACATCAGGGTACTTCAGGTTATCTTTTCTGTATTAAGAGGAACATCACCATTATGTCAATTGAATGGGCCAGTTTGAGGAATTTGACTATTATCTCTCTAATCCAGATTTCTCAGAAGGTTTGATAAACAGCTTAACTTCAGCTTACTGAAAGAAAATTTAGCATGGGTGACACCATTTTGATTTTTAGTCTGGTCTGCTGGGTCCCAGTGTAAAAGCTTAGTCCAAAACACAATGACCTTCTGTAGTTGTTACTTAACACTATCACTACTCAGCATTTTAAGTGACAAACGCCTCTCTTAAGTAGAGATTATGTATTTCAAATGAGCAATTAAAATTAGTATTCTTCCCTACATGAGTCCTTTTCTGATATTTCCATGGCTGGGCAGTCAACTGACTCCAAACTCTATTCTAGTGCTCTGTGAAGGAGACTTGCCCAGTGGGAAAATGGTCCAAACTATTTAGCTTCCCAATATGCACACTCTTCAAAAAATAAGGAGAAGGAAGTAGAAGAAATTCATCTATTCAAAGGAAAGAACGTCAAGTGCTCCTGTTCTACTTCACTGACAAGCCTTCTACATCACAGCAACCGTGAGAGCAGTAGCATAGTCCTCTGGGGAGGCCTGAGGCCGCAGCAGTTTGTAGAAGGCAAGTGACTTATAGTCTTATGATCAGTTTTATCATTTTTTTTATATCTCTCCCATATTTTAAGTTTTATCATCTTTTTTAAAGAAAGAAAAAGGTGGGAGAAGGCAAAGTACAGGTCGCCATCATCTCAGAGCCTTGTGGTGTGGAGAAAATGAATGAGGTACCTAGCAGCTTGGGACCCAAGCCACTGACACAGAACTGTGCCTGTACATTGGGTCATGGTTTTTAAAACTGATTTCAAGCTGGGCGCTGGTGGCTGGTGGCTCACAACAGTAATCCTAGCTACTCAGAAGGCAGAGATCAGGAGGATCTACAATAGAATGATCCATTAACAACCATGTAACTATATGGCTGTGAAGTACTAGAAAGGACAAAGCAGACAGTAAGAATAAAAGTAGACACAGGAAAAAGGGAGCAGGGCAGAAGGCAATTTGTAAAGAGGAATAATGGAGAAGAAACAGCAATAATCAAAAGACCTACTATGATGATGCCTAATCCTGGCTTTGTAATAGCCTAGAGTATTTCCGATTACCTTGAGAAGTCATAGAGTTCTCAAATATTCAAGGCAAGACTAGTTTTATATTAATTTAATTAAAATATTCTTTAATGAATCTTCAAGAACAAAGATACAAATGCCGGCCAATCAAATGCCAAGGTATTGAAACTTTGGATAGATTGGGAATGACTAATTAGGTTAGAAAACAATCATTTAAATTACTGAAATTGCTTTTATGTCAAATTCGAGTAAATTTTTATAAATATATTTCCTGTCTGGGAAAGATTTAAAAGTTTTCCTTTGGTTGTTTGAACAAAGAATCCAATGTAAACAGATTTTTCCTTTTCACTTTGGTGAGCTGGCACCTAAGAACTGAAGACTCTCTCCAGCCCGCCCCAAATTCAATCGTATTCCTAATTAGTTAGGCTTCCCCCTTCATGGCCCCCAGGAGAGTCAGAAGGAAGGCTCCTGGGAGAGAAGTCATGACCCGTGTGCGAGTCACAGGAAAGGGCAGGGAGGTGCAGAACAAGTCCTAGCACAGACCACAAATTCCTTCCTTGCCACCTGCCTGTGACCAAGACCCAACTGCCACTGTACAAGTGCAGAAATTACCAAGCTTGGAAAACTGAGAAACATAGGATTATTTTACTACTTTAACCCCAAACCTGTTGCTATGAGAAAAAATGAAATGGTTAGAAATTTAGGGTTTAGTTTTTGCTTGTTTACAAGGATGTTGTTCGAAACAACATCCGTGATGCATCCGTATTCACAATGTTTATGTGGACAACGGCAAGTGTACCAATACATATAACTAGGTCTCTCTTTTTCACACTTAGAGTTCAAAAACAACTGCAGTTTAAAAAGACAGAAAGGCAACAGATAACTCTCAGTCACTTTCATTCCTTGCTTCTCTGCTTGCTGTTCTTTCCTTCACAATCTGTCCCAGCATGAACCAGTGAGAAGACCTGGACTTTCATTCTGGACCAGGACTAAAGGGACAATGTGAGCAAGTCACCAGTGGGCAAGGACAGCAGACTCTATGAGCCACACAGGTGAGCTTCAGTAGGTAAGTGCAAATGCACCATGATAGGTGACACAGTGACACATAAATCATTGTTTTACTGTCCATGCTGCTACCTTCATTTGACACTTTAACACTGTTGTTCTGGTAAATACTGTGTGTCCCCACCCACTGGCATGGTGGTCCTGAGGAATTTGTGGTTATACAAATCCTCAAGACTGTCCCTTCCCCTTCTTCCTGAGTAGCTCTGAATATCTGTTCCAGTTAAGCAAATGACAGGGCCACAGGCATCTACTTGCACCAGCTCTTCCTTCCACTACCTCCCCTGCTTTCCAGTTCTTAAGGGATCAAGGGTCTTATTCTACGACTTTTGGTAGAAAAAAGAGAAACAGTTTTTAGACCTATTTAACACAAGTTCACGATGTGCAAATTAAAATTAGGTGGCAAATGACAATTTGGTTCTTCACTTTTATTGTTACATATTCCAACAGAAAAATACAAAAGAATTGCATCTACGTGCCAGCTAATCTATTTACCCATATATTTATTTTTCAATCAAGTATAATAAAAAAATGAGTATGAGAAATACAAATAAGAACAGCAATACTAATCTCTATAATGGCTACAAGCCTAGTTTAAAGGAAAATGTTTTTGCTCCATACTACTGTGTCAAGAAACGATAAGTGAAGGGCTAGGGACATAGCCCAAGTGGTGGAGCATGCTCGGGACCCTAGAATCAATCCCCAGGACCACAAAAAATAACCAAAAGAAATAAACAAACAAAAATGATAAATGAAAAGACAGTAATAAGGTCACATCTGAGAAATCCAGTTCTCTTTCAAAAATACTAGGATAATTTGGAAACTACTTCCAGATGTGTCATTTACCACAACCTTGTAAACAAGCACAAAACTAAACCCTAATTTTCTAATTATTTCACTCTTTAGGTTGGGGGTTAAAGTAATAAAACAATCCTAGACTTCAACTGGCAAATTTTGTAAGTAGCTGAGGTTTTGGCTATATACCCCATTCAAGGTACTACCATTTTCCCACAGAAGACAGACCAACTGTTGTCAATTTCCCTTTTATTATGAAAAACAAAAAACAAAGAGAGGGAAAAAGGTAACTTGTGAGAAAGAAAAAGAATTCAGGATAACTGTTACAAGTTTAGTCCCTGTAGTTCATACACAGTAGCTACTGGAGGAGTAGATGAAAAGATATTTAACATACAGCCCACTTCCCCAACAACTCACAAGCCAACTTTTAAAAAACAGCAGTAAAGTCTCCATACTTTTATATCATGAATTCTAAGTCCTCTTTAATCACTCAAGACCACAGGGATTGTTTTGAAAATGCACACGTTACCTGTCCTTTTCCACAGTGACAGGAGTAGGATAGGACTGGTTGCTTTTATTACCAGTGCCCAACTGGCCATAAGAATTTGCTCCCCAAGCATACACTTGACCTTCTTCTGTTAATACTAATGTGTGTGCATAGCCACAGGCAACCTGGAAGGACAAAAAACAAATCCTCTCAGGCCTGCAAATAGAAGGAAATGTTTCACTACTTTCACAAAGTAGGTTAAGAATCAAAAATGAAAAGGAGGAGGAGGCAGACTGTCCATAAAGGCAAACATTAAGTTAAGCAGTGCCCAGCTGTGCTGGCATAGGCCCTGCAAGTGACCAGAGTCCTGCAGCCTGCTCAGCTGCCATTCCACATCCCTGTGGCATTCTTCACGCTCACAGAAACCCAGGTTGTGAGCTGAGTGCAAGAAGTAGACATTTTTTTCTTCTGATTATTAAACATGCTCCGTGTGGAAAACGGAGAAAAGTATAAATGTGAAAGTACTCACAAGATCGGGGGTTTGGTTTTTTCTTTTTCTATTTATGTATAGACAGAGATATGCACCTATAATTTTTAATGATATATACACAGTTCTGTACCTTGGTTTTGTTTTGTTTTTTATTTAACATTACAGATAGCACTTTCCTCTGTCATAAAAAACTTTGTAAACAACATTCTGCCATATCACTTAGCATAACTTATCTAATGATTAACTTATTGTTTCATTAGTAAATTATGCTATACCTATCATTTTTATTAAAGGTATCTCTATTTTTGCTATCACTCCTTAACTAATTCTTTCTTGAGTGTTTATTTTTTCCTAAGATTTTTAAAATTATAATTATTAATGCATATTAATTGCACATATTAATGGATTTCACTGTGACTTCTTAACTAATTCTATTGATTTTCTCTTCAGTACCTCAGGACAATTTCCTAAGACTAGAATTATAGGTGTGAAGATTTTTGAGGCTTCTAGAATGCACTGTCAAAGATTCTTTAGGAACCTTACAGAAACTCTCTGAACAGCTACACCTTCATTCAGGGAAAGAGCAGCTAAACTCAACTTGCTAAGAAAACTGAGTTTTTATTTTTTTTTCTCTTGACATTATTTTATTTATTTATTTATTTTTAATGTTTCTCTAGTTCCTGGTCCCCTTCTCTTATTGGCCTCAAAAACTGAGTTTTCTTTTTTTTTTTTAATTGTTTTATTATTCATGTGTGCATACAAAGCTTGGGTCATTTCTCCCCCCTCCCCCAAACCCCTCCCTTACCACCCACTCCGACCCCTCCCTCTCCCCCCAACCCCCTCGATACCCGGCAGAAACTATTTTGCCCTTATCTCTAATTTTGTTGAAGAGAGAGTATAAGCAATAATAGGAAGGAACAAGGGTTTTTGCTAGTTGAGATAAGGATAGCTATACAGGGAGTTGACTCACATTAATTTCCTGTGCATGTGTGTTACCTTCTAGGTTAATTCTTTTTGATCTAACCTTTTCTCTAGTTCCTGCTCCCCTTCTCCTATTGGCCTCAGTTGCTTTTAAGGTATCTGCTTTAGTTTCTCTGAGTTGAGGGCAACAAATGCTAGCTAATTTTTTAGGTGTTTTACCTATCCTCACCTCTCCCTTGTGTGCTCTCGCTTTTATCATGTGCTCAAAGTCCAATCCCATTGTTGTGTTTGCCCTTGATCTAATGTCCACATATGAGGGAGAACATACGATTTTTGGTCTTTTGGGCCAGGCTAACCTCACTCAGAATGATGTTCTCCAATTCCATCCATTTACCAGCGAATGATAACATTTCGTTCTTCTTCATGGCTGCATAAAATTCCATTGTGTATAGATACCACATTTTCTTGATCCATTTGTTAGTAGTGGGGCAAAACTGAATTTTTAGTACACTGATGTCTTTGCTACTGAAGACTTTAAAACACACACACACCAACACTGGACGTACCCGCTGGACACGAATGCCTTGCAGAGCTGCCACTCTACAGGGGGTTGGCTGGTTGCCACTGCTGCCCAGGCCCAGCTGTCCGTTCCCACTGTAACCCCATACATAGACCTAGGAGGAGATGAAAAACTCAGTGCTCAGGAAAGACAGCCAGCAATTCAGTTCTGTTATGAGAAATATGCCATGCTCATATGACAGTGATGTGCAGAAAAAAAATAAATAAATAAACTATGAAACAGCCTTCCTACCTCCCCAGTGTCCACGACTGCCATAGAGCACATCTGCCCACAAGCTATGTTCACAACCATTTTATTCTGTAAGCAGCCAGTGACTCTTCGAGGAATGGGCTGATTAGCTGTGGATCCAGATCCTACTTGCCCAGAGTTATTATAACCCCAGGCAAATACCTATTTGAAAGAAAAGTGTGATAAATGAAACACATCCATTTCCAAAGTGTCTCACTGGACACTGACGAATTACAGCACCTCGTCCTTCCTCTCAAAGGGCTTCAGCACCACAATCCTCACAATATAGGCAGGGAAGTTTCTATGAAAGTCATTCTTCCACAAGGCATTGCTTTTTAATATTAAAGTATTGGTATTATCTATACAAAAGTAATAATTACTATCAAATATCATGTAACACAAAAATATCTACTTAGCCTGAGCCACCTTTTTCAACATTTTCGGATTTTTCTTTTTGTAAATAATCTCTTTGGTATAGCACTATAGAGGGAATGACACATCCTTTTAAATCTTATGATAATAGAAGTCCTTACTACAAATAGGTAAACTTTATAATATAAACACCATCATGGCTACTCTACAACTAAAGTTGAGGGAAGGGTTACTTTAATCAAATGTTCCTATTTCCAGGACTACAAAGGAATCTTTATAATGTTACTGACAAAAAAAAACAAAACAAAACAATGAGCTTTATGCTGACTATTCTCACCTCACCGTCAGATGTTAGGACCAAAGAATGGTAAGACCCACAGGCAACTTCGATAACTTGCTTGTTGGACAAATTAGTAGAGATGTGACAGGGCACTAAACCATGATTTGTTGTCCCATTGCCCAGTTGGCTATATGCATTATGACCCCAGGTAAAGACTTCTCCATCTGAAAGTAAAAAGAAAGACAGCCAGCTTTCAAAACATCTACTTCACTATATGAAAATATGTATTCATGACTTCCACAAATTATAACTTAAAATTCAGCTCCAAAGACCTAATCAACTTCTCTATTCCACCAAATTTACTCTATGAGAGAATCTATTTGGAAAGCAAAACTGTCTTCTAGCTGGATGCTGGTGGCTCACACCTGTAATCCACACACAGGGGTCAGGAGGATCTCCATTCAAGGTCAGCCCAGGCAAAAAAAAGCGAGACCCTATCTCCAAATACCAAATGCAAAAAGGGGCCAGTGCAGTGGCTCAAGTGGTAGAGTGCCTTCCTAACAAACCCCCAGTACTACCAAAAAAAGAAAAAAACTGCTTTCTACCTCATAAAAACAGTATGAAATTTAAATGCATGCAGTCATAATAACTGGGAGATGGGTTTTTAATAAATAGTAGAGAAAAAACTGATAAAAGTGATAGAGAAAATATTACACTGAAAGTCAAAAGGGTAAACTTAACTCTTCTGGATCTTAGTTTTCCTTATCTATAAAATGATAGCCAAATTAATTTTTTAAATATTTTTATTATTTAACTTATTGTATAACAGAAAAATTCCTAAATCATTGTTTTATAAATTATAAAGCACACATTCACTCAAAAAAAAATACATAATTTATAATTCCCCCGCCAAAAGCCCCCCATACTTGTATCTTACATTTGCCTCTTTGTGCTACATTGTTAATAATTTTTTCTGCTCTACACTCCAGTTTATTGATCTTCTCTTTTGTGATATCCAAACTGCTACGGAACTTGTCCACTGAATTTTTGTCATCATTATATTACTTGTTTGGGTTTTCTTCAAATTTCTATGATCCCTGTAGATCCTACATTTTAATTTTTTCAAACAATAAATAGAGCTGTCCCCTTGTCTGATAATTCTAATATCTGATGTTTAACAGTCAGTCCTTCCTAGCCTTTGCTTCTATTGATTATCATTTGTTTAAACAGAATCTAAAGGAGGCCACTGATTTGGACTAGGCTCAAAAGAACAAACCAAAATGGAGTCACTCATGCTACATTTCCACATTACAAAGCAGAAACTAAGTTATTTATCTGACCTTTTCAGAAATTGAGAGCGAGAAATAACAGCCAAATTCACAAACAGGTCAGTTTCAGCCAGCAGATAATAGAGTTCCCTCTGCTTTAATCCTTGTAAGGCAGTAACTTTGAAAAGTTCAGTCTGCTCATTTTTCTTTGTTTCTGCTTTCTTCACTCTTTCTGTCCATAAACAACTTCCTCTGCTCAGCTCATGTAACAGTCATTCTATTTTATGGAGTGAAGTACTGTGTGATCGTAGAATCAACAAAGAAATGCCAATTAAAATCTTGGAGATAAATCTGTAATTCTGTCTTTTGACATATCCATGGTGCCTGGTTATCTTGGACTGTGAAAGTTATTTGTGGTGACTTCCCCAGGCAAATGCATTCATTTCCATCATGCCTTTAAGGCACTTCTGGCTCAGTACCTCAAATAAATTCAAAACTTGAGATTTCTTGGACCATCAAGTCTAATGTGAATTAAACTACAAACCCATGGTTCCAAACACTCAGGGAGAGGGGTTTCTGTTTTTTCTTTTCTTTTTTTTAAATATTTTGGTGTTTTTTGAGACAGAGTCTTGCTATATAACCCAGCCTAGCCTCAAAACAGTGATCTTCCTTCCTCATCCTCCCAAGTGCTGGTATTACAGCCGTGTGCCACCATGCCCAGCTGAGAGGGTTTACTTCACTTCCCTTTTTTGTTCTTCCCTGCTTTGCTCAGAGCAAGAACTTATGCTGAGAACTTAGGAAGTGGCTAATCCTTTCCAGAGAGTGCAGCCTTTGTGGTCCAGGCCTACTTATGAGATCGCCTATTACACTTCTTGTTGACTTGTTGACTTCATCAAAGAAAGTACAAGTCTGCTGCCATGGGCAGGCAAGCCCGTTGAAAGCAAAGTGGCCTCAAGTTCTCCTCTAAACACTTACCTGACACTTTCTCTTAAATTAGGTCTAATCGTTCTTTTCTATCTTCTCAGTACTTTATGAAATTTTTTTTAAATCTAGAAATTTAATTGTTTTCAGTGAAGAGGTGGTCTGAATAATCTCTTCTAATATTAGAAACCCCAAATCCATGGACTTTCTAACTCTAAAATGTAATCCAAATATATTACTGCACTGAATTCATGAAATTGTCATGAGAGTATTTAATTCCCTGGATTTCTAATGCCAACTTCACCTACCAATCATTATTTAAGAATCACCAAATGTTAAGTGCTAGAGGGGTTGCTGGAATCAATATTTAGTCTCAATTCATAAATCAGGAATCTAAAGTTCAAAACACAGACTTCCATGGTACAGCACCCTCATAACAATTACACTTACAAACAGAAGGGGTTACTGGGCATCTAAAATGCCCGCACTGCTAGATTCCACCTGCTATATTGCCTTGCTCTGACACACAGATACATCCATATTTCACAACGTTTTCCAACGCACAGCCTCAGGACACAGCCAGCAACTCTCCTCCCATCAGAAAGTATGCTCTAAGTTTCAGGGAGGCCCTCGTCGTGTTTCTCAGCAACTAAAGCAGTAGCTAACACTCCACTGAATTCCCATTACCTGTTGTGGCAAGGACGACGTGTGGCCCACTCCCATAGCTGAGGCAGGCTATCTTTTTGCCACTTAAGGAATCCAGTCTCCGAGGCTCAATAGTGCTCTGGACATCACCTAGCCCCAGACAGCCACTGCAGTTTGTGCCCAGCACAAAGATCTGTTGGAAAACCACTGTCAGTTCAAGTAGGTTCATTTCTGACAAGCCTATAAATTCAATTACCTCAAATACACACAGCAAACCACCATCATCAAACCACTTCATCATAGAATACAAAGAAACTTTCCATACTGTTTTTTAAACCTTGACTCCTTAATTCCCCAAGGTCTTCATTTTAATAAATCCATTACTAAAAATGGGGATGGCTGGATGTTTTTCTTCAAAATTACCTCATCATTTACTGTAGTATATAAAGCTTCATTGCCAGCACTGCCAAAGACACAAGCCTGACGAATTAACTGCAATTCTTCCTCAGAACAAAGGGAAAAGATTGGCCACTTTCCCACATCTAGCATCTTCAGTGATGACAAAGTAGCCTGCACTGGCTGAAAAGGAAAAAAAAAAAAAGTATATATATATATATATACATACATATATATATATATACACACACACACACACACACACAACTCAATTTTCTTTGCCCCCTTTACTTCTGCAGAGGAGGATTAAAACCAAGTTAAAAAGGAATAAGCCATATGTATTTGTATGTATTTCTGAGAACCTCTCACAGCTGCAGAATCACCCCCAAGCCCAGCTGCCTCAATACAGCTCTCACACCAACCAGGCGCCAGAGGCCAGGATGGAATCAGATCTCACCTCCTAATTTTCCTCTAGGACACAGGAGTCATCCAAGATTAAATCTTGGGGAGCCAAATGTTTAGCAAGTACCTTAAATATTGGCTATGTCTTAAACATAGCTGCAGAAAACAGGCTGGTTCTAAAAGCAAGAAAAGACTGACGGAGAGAGATTGGAGGGAGGACAACCACTTTATCTGCTGTCTTAGTCCTAACAAAATGAGTTCTTGGAAAAGAACAATGCTGAAGGTGACACCAGTGAAATGTTTCAGCTCCTGGGCAAGCTTCTCCTGACCTTCAGTTTAAGGTATTGCTAGGTTTACACACACACACACACACACACACACACACCACTCAGGTTTCGGATTGTTCAGAAGAAACACCCAGAAAGCGCACACACACACACACACACACACACACACAAACACACACCACTCAGGTTTCGGATTGTTCAGAAGAAACACCCAGAAAGCACAGATATTAATTTGCTAGGGCAGCTGTAACAACTAATAACTAGATGGCTTATAACAGAAACTTATTGTCTAACAGTTTTGGAGACTAAAAATTCAAGATCAAGGTATCAGCAAGTTTGGCTCCTTCTAAGGGTTGTGGGGAAAGATCCACTCCAGGCTTCACTTCTTGGCTGGTAGATAGCTGACTTCTCTGTTCACATTGTTGACCTGTATGTGTATCTCTGTGTCCAAATTTCTCCTTCTTATAAGGACACCAGTCAGACTGCATTAGCACCCTCCCTAATGACCTCATTTTAATTATATCTAGAATTACTCCATTTCCAAACAAGTTGCATTCAGGGTTGGGGTTGGGGCTCTAGTGATAGAGTACATGCTAGCAAGCGCAAGGCCCTGAGTTCAATTCTCAATAGTGCCTAATAAGTTGTATTCTGAGGTACTGAGTATTAGAGAACTTCAACATATAAATTTTGGAAGGCCACAATAAGCTCATAACAGCATATAATTAAGATCATGAATATCTGTATTTCCCAAAGAGCATTAAATGCGCACATTATAAAGTTGTCTTAAAAGAGAGTTTTTACTTATTTGGCACACTGGAAACATTTTTACTTACATACTTTTCAGCTTCTAAAAATTTTGAATATTACAATAAAATGCATAAACAACAAATATGCCACAAAATAGCATGTGTGTCCATCACTTGACTTAATGGAGCAGAATTTTCTGGCCTTTCTCATCAGCTATTAAATTCACCTTATAGGAATGAATTCTGATACAGGTGTAAGTGGGTCAGCCACTTATTTTCTACAGATCTGAGAGAATATTTGTTCTATCCACCTCGGGAGTCAGTTGAGAATGTCTGAGAGCACAATCAGCAAGGCTGCTTTTCCAAAGTCCACACCAATGGCCCCATCCTCATTACCATGAGTTACCCAGGCCCACCTTCACAGACTGCTCAAGTACAGTTCACAAGGACAGAGAGTCATTCTCTTTCACCACCATGCATTGGTTCCTTGAATAGGGTTAAGTACACAAAAAATATTGGTTAAACAAACAAATAAATGTTTGAATGGATGGCTCCACTTTCAGATTCAGAACCTGCCCTCCAATCCCACCTTCTGTAACTCCAACACCTGGTCCCTCCAGGGATTGAAGCAGGTATTCTCTGCTTCAATTGTCCCCATTTCTATTTCACCTAAGTCATCTTACCAAACACTACTCTATTATCAAGATCTCAAATTTTGAAGTTCATTCTGACCACAGCCAACAATACTAAACATGAATCCAAAGTAAGTTCTACAGTGAGGCTACAAAGCATCATAGTGGTCCCAAAGACCACTGACCTTGCAACAGAAGACAAGCAGAGCCACCATCATTTTCTTGAAGTTATAGTGGTCCCTTGGTATCCCCTAAAGACTGATTCCAATATACTCTCGGGTTCAAAAAATCCAAAGATGCTCAAGTCCCTTATGCAAAATCGCATTCTGTTTGCATATAACCTACATACATCTTCCCACATACTTTCAATCTTATCTAGATTACTTATAATCTCAAAGACAATGTAAATGCTATGCAAACAGTTAATATAATGCATTATTAGGGAATAATGATAGTAAAAGCACAAGTATCACAGGCCTAACTATACAAAACACAAATGAGACTTGAGGCAAACAAGCTCAAACAATGAGTGCTGGAGAGACTGAATCTGTGAAGTGGCAGGAAGCTGCAATGGGGTGTACCCACATATCACTTTATTCAAATGGATTCAGTGGCATACAACAAATTCAAGCCTTGCTTTTGGAAACTTTCTGGACTTTCCTCCCCTCACTCAAAGACTTTCAATCTGCAGTTGGTTGAATCTATGCATGTGGAACTGGTAGACACCGGTAGATAGAGGACCAACTAAATAGCTTTGTAAAGCCTCCCATCTTTTCTGAGCAATGTTCATGGAACTACCAAATGGCATGGCTAAAGAGATCTAAAGATCATTTTATAGCTGAGAAACCTGAAGAAGGGCCAGAGTGAGGCTGTAGTTGGCTGAATGGTACTCCCCCAAAATCCAAAACTTCTGAAACCTCAGGGGGGGTCCTTATCTGGAAATCAGGTCTTTGCAGATGTGAGGAGTTAAGGTGAAGTCATACTGGATTAGGGTAGGCCCTAAATCCAATGACTAATGTCCTTATGAGGAGAGAAGAGGGCACACAGAGACACACAGGGAAGACCAAGTGACCACGGAGTCACAGACTGGAGTGATGCATCTGTAAGTCAACAAAGACTGATGGCAGCAGCTAGGAGATTCTTTCCTCTTCAGAGGGAGCACATCCCTGATGAGGTCTTGATTGCAGACTTCTAGTCTCCAGACTGTGAGAGAATAAACTTCTGTTGTTTTAAGCTACCTGATTTTTGTTAATTTGTTACAGCAGCCCTAGAAATTAACACAGAGGCTGAGCAGCTCGTAACCAACAGCATCACCCCACGAGTTAGGCAGAGCGGATCCCGATGCCATGTTCCCCCGGCACGCCAAGGGAATCAGAAGGCCCTGGGCCAGGAACGATGCTTTCGATTATTTCTTTTCAGCAGCAGCAACAGCTGGTTCTCCTGCTCAGTTCTGAAGCAGCAGTTACTGTTCCACAATTACTTTAATCATGAGAGCCTTTTACAAAACAGTATGACTGGATATTCTCTGCAAAACAACCTTAATTTGAAATTTGGAATTTTTTCTTATGTCTCATGTATATAGGAAGCAACAATTATATGACAGATCCCTGTTTTTATTATATGTATATTTTAGGAACACAAAGACTATGTAATGACATAGGAATCCAAGAGTTTTTTTATTTTATTTTATTTTTTTAATTTTTTAATTTTTCAAGAGTTTTTTTATTAAAAAAAGAATTCTTGGGTGAATTCAACTATGATATATTTGAAGAACTTTTGTAAATGTCACAATGTATCCCTAGTACAATATTTAAAAGAAAAAAAAAAGAATTTTTTTCTCCTCTGAGAGACATTTTGTTTACTGAAAGAAAAGCAAGGCCCAAGGCAACTATACAGTGGAGGACAGAATCATGTTATATTAGATTTCAATCTAAATTTCTACTTTAAGTTACCTATCTTCTTATACCATGAAGGAATCTAATTTTCTATGAGGTCTCCTCTTTTTATTCTTTCCTTCGGTGTATTTCAAGAAGAGCCAAGTTTGGAAAGTAGTATTAAATATCTAATGCAGATGTATTAATGTCCTAGTTACAGAGTTCTTATATATTATTTCTAATCTTCAGGACATAGATACTGCTAGCTGCCTTTTACATATGTGGAAACTGAGGCACAGAAAGACTAAGTATTCCTACAAGATCAGTAGCTTTGAAGTGGGTGAGCCCAGATTTGTCTGCACACATCGTCTGCTTGCTGAGTAAGAAGTTCACATACAGTGTCACAGTACTGGTAGCCCAGTGTTTGCTCGCATTTACACAGAGTCCCAATGCCCACTTTGGGCTGTCTTCCACAAACAGGGCAGGCGGCAATATGCAAAGGCTGATTGCTGCCTCATTTTTTCTCCTTTCAAGCAGATTTTTGGATTTCATCCTGTCCTGCTACAAAATCAAATGGCTTCCTGGATGCCTAGATTCAGACTGTAAACTCTAGCCAGCTTGTAAACACCTGTCTACAAGTCATTAGGCCACATGTACAAATATCTAAAGTACCCTCCCATGACTGTGACTACTAGAATCTGAGTGCGTGTGTGCGCGCAAGCGTGCGCCTGTGTGTTTAATGTAGCCTGCAGTCTGTACATTTATTAAAAGATGCCACTGGTCAAGGCACAGGCAGGTATGATAGGTAGTATCTTTGAACAAAGATTCAAAAATAAGATATAATCGTTCCCTTCTAGGAAGTCACAATTCAATGGAAAATAAGTAATTACAATAAAGTAATAAAGTAATTACTAAAAAAGTAATAAAAAGTAATAAAGTAATAAGTAATTACAATAAAGTAATAAAGTAATTACTTTAGCCTAAGTACACCAGACAAGTCAATACAGTGCTATTTAAATCTGTCAGATGCTGGTTGCTGGACATTGGTCATCAAAGACCTATGGGTTTAAGCCTGTGAGGAGACTGTTGCATAGGAAAGTGATCACTTAATTTACAAAATGCATATATTTATACTTTTTTGAAGTAAATACTTAACAGTAGTCTCAGGAATTATGGCCTCTTTGTTCACAGAAGAATACATGCTTCTGCCCAACACGCTCATGAAACAAGGTGCAAAAATTCACCACACAGTACTTGTAAGAGCCTGCATGCTGGTAGTGTCTCTGCAGAGGTCCCCAGCTGCTCTGTGTCCCACTGTCAGGGAAAAGACTGACTGAGCAAGAGCTGGGCAAGGACAAGAGACAAACTTGTGCGGAGAAACAAGGGCTCTGGGGAAATAAGAGTCTGGTAATATTCATCATTACGATTGTGTCCCTAGAATTCAGTACTAGAGTGGCCCAGGTCCACCCTCTCCAGCATAAGCCCAGGCCAGTGTTCTTTTACTACTGAGCTTACATGCAGTCTACCTCCCCCAGGGGTAGCTGGCATTCTTTGGGAAATGCAAAATAGTGAGACTTTCTTAAAGAAAATATAACACAGGAAATAGATCTGCCATAAAAGTAGAGATTGAGATCATCCTACTAGTCCTTTGAGTATGTGTTCCCAGTATAGCCATGCTTCTGCATCAATATGGGGAATACACTGGATGACCACACTTCACTTGATTACAGACAACTGCCAAGTTGTCACAACTCAATTTAAAATACAGCCCAAGAACATCAGGCATGACAGTATATGCCTGTAATCCCAGCACTATGGACAGAGGCTGAGGCAGGAGAACAAGAGCTTGGGAACAGCCTGGACTACAATAGTGAGTTTTAGGCCAGCCTGGACTATAAAGCAAGACACTGTCTCAAAATGCCAAAATAAATATATTAATTAATTAAAATATATCCTGTGAAAATTGAACCAAAAATTACATGTTGGGCATGCCTAGAAAACAATTTTTTAAGGGAAAAAAATAATAACTTATCTTTTGAGGACTTCCTAGCAGTCCTCACACTTTGTATGTGAATTTGATCCTATGAATCTATTATTTCGTGAAATCTTTTTCCAGGGAAAATTAAGAACTTTTAAATTAGTATTTTATAAGTCTCTCGAGCTCTATCATTACTTTTAAAGCTACTTTTGGACAATCCTACACAGTGATCATACTTTGAGTCAGCCACAGTAAGGCTGCGGTTGAGTTTCAAAGACTTTGCTTTCTTTGTGCATTATGCTAGTTCTGTATAATTATATTTGCATCTTTTATTAAATTTTGACCTTTTATTTAAAAAGAGTATAAAAGCAACAAAAGAAAGTGACAGTTAATATTAAGCTGTTCAATGGTGATGAGCAGATAGTTTGTAAATTTAATAAAATAACACAAGACAGGAATCCATAGACACGCTGAAAGATGTGAAACTTTAGTATCAGTTGGGCACTGGCTGAACTTAAGCTGGCTGACTGTAATATTCAAATGTGATGGAAAAGAATAAATTAAAGGATACCTATAATGAATTAAGAACATATCTTCTGAAATTACATATTTTATACATACTTTTAATCTTTGGGAAAGTAATGAGTATTGTTCAATTCAGACCTCTTTTCAGGAGAGCACCATTTGTGACTGCAGGTCTGTACTCCTAATCTAGCACACATATCACTGTCTCTGGGAATCCTTTCTCTTCCCCTCAAATGATATCAGTTCCTTGCCAAGTGTCAGTGGCTCACACCTGTAATCCTGTAATCCTACTTTAGAGGCCAAGATCAGGAGGATCAAGGTTCAAAGCCAGCCCAGGCAATAGTTCATGAGACCCCATGTCCTAAATAACCAGAGTGAAATGGACTGGAGGTGTGGCTCAAGCAATGCTATCAGTTCCCTACTGGACCCTTCAGCATCCTACACCCCACAGTAATGATCTACTGGTATGTCAGTCACTCACTGTGAGCCCCTCACAGATGGACACCAGCCCACGAATCAGGTGACCAAAACATATTTGATGAAGTATATTTCATGCAACAGAATACACATGCTCCAAGGGCATGCTTTATTCTAACCTTGCCACCTTCTCCATAGAAAAGAGGAAGTTCTTCTTCCATATGGACTCAGTCTTGTGAGGTCCCTGAAGAAAAAGTATGTGGTACAATCAGGATACCATATATCAAATGAAACTAGGCAGAATAAAAATTACTTCTAAACCAGGCACCTGTAGTCTTGGTACTTGGGAGGCTGAGGCAGGAAGACTGCTTTGTGGGCAACATAAATAGACCTGAGAACCCAAATTAAAAAAAAAGCAAAGAAATTACTTTACTTCTAATTAACAGGTAAGATAAGTGAAGCTCACATTATGGTGAAGGAAAGAGAGAAGGGAATTAAGTTTTAGGCATTGGAGTTCACAGCTATAAAACCCATAAGATGTCTTAACTATTATGGAACTATCATGGGAGTCATCCTGCTGAGGTCTGGAAAAGTAATCCCAACATAAATGTAGGCCCTCTTGTTTATAAGGAAATAAGTAGAACATTTTCATTTCAGAGTTTACTTTGTATAAGTAAAGAAAAATAAATTTGAGACCTTGGTCAAATTTTCTCTGGGATCAGAAAGTTCCAAATCACTGTGAAGACCAGACTTGTCAATTTTCAGCTCCACTGAGGAATATATGATTTGCTAAGCTGGAGGGGGGGAAAAAATGAATGAGTGAATGAATGAATATGAATTTTTTATCTTGGACTTTAACAAAAAAGTCTGAAATAACAACCACCAAGTATGCAGCAAGAGCACTGAATGTTCTTGCCTTGCTAACCATCTCATAATGATTCCTTGTCACCATGAGGAAGTGACCACAGGATCTGAAGTGACAGCAGGAGCAGCCCTCTGGGAAGAGAAGCAGCATGTCTGCATTGCGGTTCAGTCATTACACAGTTAACTATCTCATCACCAAATTAAATATAAATAAAATATTATCTCTCCCAAAGCAACTTAATAAAACTGTATCTAGTAATGTTAAATTTTTTTTTGGTAATTGACTAGGTTGTATCCAATTTACTTAAATACAATCTATATTTCAAGTACTAACATCAGAACACTTTATCTTATATTTGTTGCAGTACACTAAGAACCTTACAAGACACCTGAATAGACCTATAACACAAAATGAAATTGAAGCATCAATCAAGAGTCTCCCCAAAAAGAAAAGTCCAGGACCTGATGGATTCTCTGATGAATTCTATCAGACCTTTAAAGAAGAACTGATACCAACCCTCCTTAAACTGTTCCACGAAATAGAAAGGGAAGGAAAACTGCCTAACACATTTTATGAAGCCAGTATTACACTTATCCCAAAACCAGGCAAAGACACCTCCAAAAAGGAGAACTATAGGCCAATCTCCTTAATGAACATTGACGTAAAAATCCTCAACAAAATAATGGCAAACCGAATTCAACAACACGTCAAAAAGATTATTCACCACGACCAAGTAGGCTTCATCCCAGGGATGCAGGGGTGGTTCAACATACGAAAATCAATAAACGTAATAAACCACATTAACAGAAGCAAAGACAAAAACCACTTGATCATCTCAATAGATGCAGAAAAAGCCTTTGATAAGATCAAACACCATCTCATGATAAAAGCTCTAAGAAAACTAGGAATAGAAGAAAAGTACCTCAACATTATAAAAGCTATATATGACAAATCTACAGCCAGCATTATACTTAACGGAGAAAAACTAAAACCATTCCCTCTAAAATCAGGAACCAGACAAGGATGCCCACTATCTCCACTCCTATTCAACATAGTACTGGAATTCCTAGCCAGAGCAATTAGGCAAGAAGAAGGAATAAAAGGAATACAAATAGGTAAAGAAACTGTCAAAATATCCCTATTTGTAGACGACATGATCCTATACCTTAAAGACCCAAAAAACTCTACTCAGAAGCTTCTAGACATCATCAATAGCTATAGCAAGGTAGCAGGATATAAAATCAACATAGAAAAATCATTAGCATTTCTATACACTAACAATGAGCAAACTGAAAAAGAATGTATGAAAACAATTCCATTTACAATAGCCTCAAAAAAATTCAAATACCTAGGTGTAAACCTAACAAAAGATGTGAAAGACCTCTACAAGGAAAACTATACACTTCTGAAGAAATAGACTGAGGAAGACTATAGAAAGTGGAGAGATCTCCCATGCTCATGGATTGGTAGAATCAACATAGTAAAAATGTCGATACTCCCCAAAGTAATCTACATGTTTAATGCAATTCCCATCAAAATTCCAATGACATTCATTAAAGAGATTGAAAAATCTACTGTTAAATTTATATGGAAACACAAGAGGCCACAAATAGCCAAGGCAATACTCAGTCAAAAGAACAATGCAGGAGGTATCACAATATCTGACTTCAAACTATATTACAAATCAGTAACAATAAAAACAGCATGGTACTGGCACAAAAACAGACATGAAGACCAGTGGAACAGAATAGAGGACCCAGATATGAAGCCACACAACTATAACCAACTTGTCTTTGACAAAGGCACTAAAAATATACGATGGAGAAATAGCAGCCTCTTCAACAAAAACTGCTGGGAAAACTGGTTAGCAGTCTGCAAAAAACTGAAACTAGATCCATGTATATCACCCTATACCAAGATTAACTCAAAATGGATCAAGGATCTTAATATCAGACCACAAACTCTAAAGTTGATAGAGGAAAGAATAGGAAATACTCTGGAGTTAGTAGGTATAGGTAAGAACTTTCTCAATGAAACCCCAGCAGCACAGCAACTAAGAGATAGCATAGACAAATGGGACCTCATAAAGCTAAAAAGCTTCTGTTCATCAAAAGAAATGGTCTCTAAACTGAAGAGAACACCCACAGAGTGGGAGAAAATATTTGCCAGCTACACATCAGACAAAGGACTGATAACCAGAATATATAGGGAACTTAAAAAACTAAATTCTCCCAAAACTAATGAACCAATAAAGAAATGGGCAAGTGAACTAAACAGAACTTTCTCAAAAGAAGAAATTCAAATGGCCAAAAAACACATGAAAAAATGCTCACCATCTCTAGCAATAAAGGAAATGCAAATTAAAACCACGCTAAGATTCCACCTCACCCCTGTTAGAATAGCCATCATTAGCAACACCACTAACAACAGGTGTTGGCGAGGATGCAAGGAAAAAGGTGGGAATGTAAACTAGTACAACCACTCTGGAAAAAAATTTGTAGGCTACTTAAAAAGCTAGACATTGATCTACCATTTGATCCAGCAATACCACTCCTGGGGATATACCCAAAAGACTGTGACACAGGTTACTCCAGAGGCACCTGCACACCCATGTTTATTGCGGCACTATTCACAATAGCCAAGTTATGGAAACAGCCAAGATGCCCCAGCACTGACGAATGGATTAAGAAAATGTGGTATCTATACACAATGGAATTTTATGCAGCCATGAAGAAGAACGAAATGTTATCATTCGCCGGTAAATGGATGGAATTGGAGAACATCATTCTGAGTGAGGTTAGCCTGGCCCAAAAGACCAAAAATCGTTATGTTCTCCCTCATATGTGGACATTAGATCAAGGGCAAACACATCAAGGGGATTGGACTTTGAACACATGATAAAAGCGAGAGCACCCAAGGGAGGAGTGAGGATAGGTAAGACACCTAAAAAATTAGCTAGCATTTGTTGCCCTTAACGCAGAGAAACTAAAGCAGATACCTTAAAGCAACTGAGGCCAATAGGAGAAGGGGACCAGGAACTAGAGAAAAGGTGAGATCAAAAAGAATTAACCTAGAAGGTAACACACACACACAGGAAATTAATGTGAGTCAATGCCCTGTATAGCTATCCTTATCTCAACCAGCAAAAACCCTTGTTCCTTCCTATTATTGCCTATACTCTCTCTACAACAAAATTAGAAATAAGGGCAAAATAGTTCCTGCTGGGTATTGAGGGGGGGGAGAGGGAGGGGGCAGAGTAGGTGGTAAGGGAGGGGGTGGGGGCAGGGGGGAGAAATGACCCAAGCCTTGTATGCACATATGAATAATAAAATAAAATAAAAAGAACCTTACAAGAGATAAAAACAATAATCAGAGGGCTGGAGGTGTGGTTCAAGTAGTAGAGCACCTGCCTGGCAAGCACAAGGTCCTGAGTTCAAACCCCAGCACCATCAATAAAAAACAAAAAGCAATAATCAAATGAGGTCTGTTTTTTATATGTATATAATATGACAACATGTCATTGGCAACTGACCATTTACTACTAAGGCCATGTCTAAGAACTTCTAAACTTCTAAAACCAGTTTTAGTTTTTTATCTTAAAAAACCTTTTCTTAATTGTGAAAAAAATACTAGGTCAACTCTTTTTTGGAGGGTAGGGGTTACTGGGCTTTGAACTTGGGACCCTGCACTGTAGGTGAAGGTGAAATCTTAACAGTGGTCCTTAACAGTGTTTTATGCATCTTTGAGGATATTAGTAATTTTTTTCAGCAGCTGTAAATACGTCTCTCAGAATATAAGGTAAGCAACAATAATATATTCAGAAAAATTACAATGCAACTATGGTGCTTAGTAGCAAATATGTATGTATGCATTTATTTATTTTTACAGTACTGAGGATTAAACCTAGGGCTTTGCACTACCTAGGTATCATTATTTCTGATGTCTAGAAACAAGTAAAAAAGACATGCTTATCTTTAAAAGGAGTCCTTAGAAGATTCTCACTTGTAAATTTCTAAAACTTGACCTTGTTACAATATGGAACGATATTTTGCAATATTTAATCAATACTACATTTTATCTATGTCATTTTAGCATACCTATTTAAATCCTAACTTACTGTAAAGCTCAGTATGGCCGCCACTGAATTTCACATCAATGTGATTCCACAACACTTTGTTTTTTTTTTTACTTCATTAATGGTAGTTTTCATATTCTGCCTCATGTGTTGCTGTTGTTCTTATATGATTTACATTCTCTTTTAATTTGCAAACTCTTTGAGTGGACCATGATTTGCTTCTATCACCACCACAACACAGATCAGAGCAGAATATACTGTATACCCTGAAATAGCTTTAGCAAGTTGGAAGAGTGGCTCAAGTGGTAAAGCATCTGCTCAGCAAGCATAAGGCCCCGAGTTCAAACCCCAGTACCACCAAAAAAGGAAAAGAAAAGAAAGCATTCTTAGAGTACAGCTCTATTTTGGAGCCTGCCTGCTGAGGATTTTTTTGGTTTGACAGTGCTGGGAACGGAACACAGGATCGCACACACACTTGGCAAGCACTGTACCAGAGCTACCCCTCCAGCCAGAGGAGTTCTTTTTTGCCTCTTCCTAACTAAAAACATCTGTTCCTTGTCTGCCCTCAAATTTACTGTATCAACAGATTAAAAAGAGAAATGGGAGGGGCTGGAGGTGTGGCTCCTGCCAAGTATGTGCTAGCTTCAATCCCACAACTGAAAAAGAAAAAAGAGAAGGAGAAAGAAGAGTAGAGGAAAATAATCCAAAGGCAAAGCAAATAAAAATATTTTAAAAGAAAAGGGAAGGCTGGTGGAGTGGCTCAAGCCCTGCAGCACTGGCCTAGCGGTCTGGAGGTCCAGAGTTCAAGACCCAGGACCACTTAAGTGAAAATAAATAAATAAATAAAAGGAAATAACAGAGAGAAGGAAAAAGAACCAATGTAGAAGGGTGACTGGCCTCACTACACTTCAGGTCCCGTTCCCAGCAGAAGGGAAACTTGCTAGTGTGCTAAAATCCAGGACCAGCAATCCTGAGTTTTTACAAAGAACTCTTTTCAGTGTCTTTTATCAATTTCAGGTATAATAAACTCTTAAAAATTAGCTATTCTGTGCAGGGGAAGAGGCTCACACCTGTAATCCCAGCTACTTGGGAGGTGAACAGCAGGATCGTAGTTCCAGGCTGGCCCAGTTACGTGTCAGTCAGCTGTGTCATTTTGATAAAATACCTGAGATAAACAACTTAAAAAGAGGAAAGATTCATTTTGAGCCACGAGCCCAGCTCTTTTTGCTTGAGTTATTTTTAAATACAGCCTCACATTTATGCCCAGCTGTCCTGGACCGACACCCTCCTACTTGTGCCTTTGGGTAACTGGAATGATAGGTGTGCACCATTATGCCTGACTTTACTGGTTGAGATGGGGTGTGGCTCACGTGCTAAAGCACATGTATAGCAAGTACAAGGACCTGAGTTCAAATCCCAGTACGAAGAAAAAAAATTAGCCATTCTGGAGCTATGTATATAGCTCAAGCAGTAGGGCAAGACCTTCAATCCCCGGTATTGCCAAAAAACAAAAAAAGAAAAGAAAAGAGAAAGAAAAAGATAGCCATTCTGTTTATCTCATCAGATTAAAGTATAGTTGCCTGTATGGCATATGGAAATTACCATATTCAAAGAAATACCATTCGTAAGATTCAGTTAACATTAAATACAAGATTAGTATAATTTCATGGCCTAGTGGAACAGCTCAAGTGGTAGAGCACCTGCCTAGCAAGCATGAGGCCCCATGTGCCACCAAAAAAAAGTATGTATATAATTTCATGTTTTATGATTTAAAAGCCCTTTAAGACTTAAAAGTGATTCAGTATTAACTATTCTACAATAATACAGAAAAATTGTTAAATTCCCTAGTTTTGTATAGAAAATGGTTGGCTTTTTCCCCATAATTCCAATGTGGTACACACATAGTTTGACTATGTGGAGATTATAGTTACCCTACCCTGTTATCCACATGAACATTGCCAGGCTACTATTTCTAACACTGTAGAAGTAGATAAGCACAGCCTTTAAAAAAAAAAAAAAACCCACAATCTACATACAGAAAATCACATTCAGGATGTAATAAGCATATATTCCAAATAACAACAGTAACAATAACACTTAAAAGTTACCTTGTGTCGGACATTAAGTGCTAACAGTATTTCATTTAATCTTTATAATATCCTAATAAATAACCACAGGTATACGGTAAAATCATTGCCTCTATTTTATGGATATGTTTCAATAACTTGAGCAAAAGTCACCAGCCAATCAGGATCAGAGTTAGTATTAAACCCAGAATAGATTCAGTCCTTCCTCTTTGACCCTCTACGGTATTGTTCAGATAATTTAAGTTTTTCCTGTCTACATTCCAAATAGTTCTATTTTATATGGACTAGTTAGGACAAGTCCCTCAAAAAACATTTGTACCTGATTATTCTAAATTTCTGGAGCCCACTATTTGATCATCTTTAATCTTATTCCTTCTAGATCCTTATAAAGTTGTCTTCTAAAACAAAGTTAATGCAGCTGAAAATATAAATACATAAATTCCATTAAAAGAAAAACAGAATACTCCATCTTGTAAATTTAACAATCTGTTATTAATCTGAGAAGAATATTTTTAAATTGTATCAGCTCTATTAAGAAAAAGTCAGCAGTAGAGGTACTCAAATAAAATGGTAAAATATAATTTTTAAGTCAAGTCAGAGCTTTTGGATATTATATTTTCTAAGTTCTAAGAGAGCTTTTAACAATTTAGACAGTGAAACATATGTAAAAGCGCATACTAAAGAAAGTTTAATCTGTACTATTTCAACATAGAAAATGAAAGAGAAACCACATGGAAAGTAAAAAACCTTTCAACCTTTCAGAAACACAGAAAATATATTTATGACTTTAGGTCAGGGAAAAGATTTCCAAAATAAGATATGAAAGCATAAACCACAAAGAAAAGACTGGTAAATTTGAACAATGGGAAAATTATGCCACAGAATAGAAGATATTATATACAACTGACAGTTGGCAAAGGATTAGTATCTAAAGTATATAAAGAATGCCTGAAGCAACTGAGGCCAATAGGAAAAGGGGAACAGGTACTAGAGAAAAGGTTAGATCAAAAAGCATTAACCTAGAAGGTAACACCCCCGCACAGAAAATCAATGTGAGTCAATGCCCTGTATAGCTATCCTTATCTCAACCAGCAAAAACCCTTGTTCCTTCCTATTATTGCTTATACTCTCTCTACAACAAAATTAGAAATAAGGGCAAAATAGTTTCTGCTGGGTATTGGGGGGGGAGAGGGAGGGGGCGGAGTGGGTGGTAAGGGAGGGGGTGGGGGCAGGGGGAAGAAATGAACCAAGCCTTGTATGCACATATGAATAATAAAAGAAAAATGAAAAAATAATAATAATCATAATAAAATTTTAATCTAAAAAAAAGAATGGAAATAAATTGTGAGATCAAAAAATAAAAATAAAAATAAAATAACCAAGATCAAGTAAAAAAATAAAAATAAAAAAAAAATAAAGAATGCCTGAATATCAAAAGAACAATACAACATGATTATGAAATGGGCAGAGAATAATGCTATTCACAGAAGAAGAAAATAATAAACATATTAAAAGATACTCAAATTCACCGTGGAATTTATCATGGAAATGCAACCAGAGTGAAATCAATTCTACCCATAAGATCTGCAACATTACAAAGGGACAAAACCTCATACCATAGAGGACACTGATCAAAAGACACACTCACATCATTGTAAATTAGTACAATCACTGTGGAGAGTAATGTCACAGTATTTAGATCACCACAACATCTTTTCATCTTTTTTGACACATATAAAGTAACTTGTTGTAGTTTGAATCTTACATGTTCCTCAAAAGCTCATTTATTGAAGGCTTGGTCTCCAATGCAGCAGTGCTCAGAGGTAGGGCCTTTGGAAGATAATTGGATCCTGAGAGCTCTGACTTCATCAACAGATTGATCCACTAATGGATTCATAGCTTCATGGGATATTGGGAGGCAGCAGAAACTTTGGGGGAGGTGCTCGTTGGAGGAAGGAGGTCACTGTCTCTCCCTCTAGGATTAAGGGCCACACCATGAGGTGAGCAGCTGTGCCCCACCAAGTGAGCCCTACCATGATGTACTGCCTTGCCATGGGCCCTGAGCAATGAGACCAAACAACAATGAACTGAAACCTCTGAAACTGTGATTCAAAATAAATCTTTCCTCTTTTTAAGTTGTTTATCTCAGGTATTTTATCAAAATTACCCAGCTGACTAACATGTAACTGAAATAGAAATTTCACAAAATAATTCTTACTACTACATCAAATGCATGGTGACATCTTTTTCATTTTGTCTATTTTATGCTCTTCTGTGCTATCCTGCACTGTCCTACTTTATCCTGTTCTACTTCAATGTAAACAAAAATGTTGGATAAATGATTTCAAAATCATTAATGAATCATGCCCCATTGTTTGGAAGAACTGACCTAGATGAACTCTATAGAGTATATACAATTGCTTGCAAGAGCAAAAAAACAAATAAGAAATAAGAGTTGACTAACAGAATCTAACAAGAGAACTGACAAACTACCATACGAATACTATAGAACAATTAAAACAAATTATGTAGAATCAACAATGCTGACCAATTGCTATGTCACAAAGTAACACAAAAAATATACCATTTGATAAAATTTTAAAACATGCATGAAACAATACCTCTTTAGTGTATTGTAGATACACGTGTGGCTGGACATTGATGGGGATGTTTTTCATTGGAAAGTTTTGATGGAGGTAATGTCAAAAGTAAAAGATCCCAGAGCTAGGTATGTGGTTCAAGTGGTAGAGTGCCTGCCTAGCAAGTGTAAGGCCCTGAGTTCAAACCCCAGGACCACCAAAAAAGAAAAAGAATTTTTTTAATCTCATGTAATTCTATCGGTGAATGTTTATGCTATGGATTGTCCATTAACAAGATAGTTTTCAAGATTTTTAAGCTTAAATTAAGGAATTTATCGCAGTTTGAGGAAATAGATTACCCAATATCAAAACAAAATCTTAGAATCGGGGTAACACCAATTTGATTTTGTCCAATTCCATGGACACAGGAATTGGAACAAAGTATTGATAATGGCAATTCATAAACCATAATTTCTTCACCATCTCTAAAATAAAATTTTATCAATGTTACAGGAGAATAATAACATAAAGAGTATTATTTTACATGCCATCAAAAAAAAACCCAAATTAGAAAAAAAAAAGTTAACATTAGAATAACAATACTGTGTTTTCTACTTCTGGTCTGTCTGCTTATAAAATTCCCCTTTTAATGCATAGGAGGGCAGTGTTTCTTGTAGACAGAGGCTGGCATTTGTATGTATTGGCATATGCAATGACAGAGTCATAGCATAAGATCATTCCAGAGATCCTACTATGGCATGATAGAAAGATCATCTTATTATCCTATTACGTTACTTTATTATTTTTTCCCCTTACCTATTTGTTTTGGGATATATGACTTACCTCATGTATATAGGTGTTTGAATTAAAAGTACTTTGTGCTTTGTAAAGTAAATTTCCTGCACATTTCTTCATTTTGTTCAAATGTAATAAAAATGGTATTACAGGTTCTTACTGTACCAACACTTACCATGCAATAGAGAGAGAACATGGGAGGGTCAGGACCAAACATAAGCTATTGCTGCTTATCTTTGCCAATCCATGCTCTAAGTCGGACACTCAAAAGCCAATGTTGCAAGTTTTTGCAAACATGGGAGGGTCAGGACCAAACATAAGCTATTGCTGCTTATCTTTGCCAATCCATGCTCTAAGTCGGACACTCAAAAGCCAATGTTGCAAGTTTTTGCGAAAGTAATTTTTCAAAGCCAAATATCTATCAAGGTCATGTGTTACATGACATATCTTATTCCAGTTATTTTCCTAAACTTGTATGGGTCAACAATTTATTTCCAAATTATCCTTGTTTGAGACAGTGAACTCCTTCTTTAAACATACTGCATGTTGACAGTTTTCTCTAACCTTAATAACTATACAGGACTAGGAGACAAGAAGATGGTCTTTTTATAATGTGACAAACATGTCCAATCCTAATCCTCAGAGAATAGAAAGGATAATTCATTTCCCTATACAAAGCATACGACAGTCTGTACATGGTTTTTGGTAATCAGCATTACTCAGTGTGCCTGCTACACAATGTGTCATCTTACTTAATAATACCTGACCTACATGAGGTAAACAGATTATACATTCATTTGCCTAACTCATTCAACAAATATTGATCTATTGCCTGTAGTAGACAATAAGTGGAAAGCAAATACGTAAAAGAGAAAACACAATAATGTGGAGCAAAGGAATATCCAGCTCTTAGGGTTCATACCCACTTACCCAGCCCATGTGGGCCTTAGGAGCCAATAGGCCCTGAGTTCAAACTCTGAGCCCCCAACCCCCCCCAAAAAAACCTGACATTTTACAGTTAATCAGGAGCTTCCAAATGCTGATAGCTATTCTTTAGAAGTGATCCCAGAAGAAAAAAATTAGGAATTTCTACAGAGAACTCTCAGTGTTAGTTGCTCTTAGATCCAATTTGATAGAATGAGGTCAGCTCTGAAGCCATGATTGAGAAACATAATATATACCTTTTTTTAAAAAAAGGTTCTTCTGCAATATAGAATCCAATGCTACTAACAAATTCTCCCACTTGGGCAACACATTAAATGATGCTTATCTAATCAAAGAAACAGAAAATTAAACAAAATTAATGTCTTATAGCACCACCACAGTTTATAGACTCATTTAAGAACCTCACATCTAGTAAATGTCAATGGGATAATAATGAACCCCAAATCTATGCTTTGCTGAGTCACTGGATGGTATCACTAATTGCTTTTTTAGTGTTATCCTTAAGTTATAGCAAATATAAATATATATAATACAAAATAATAAAACATGATCCTAATTGTCACTTGCAAAAAAGGACAGTGTTGCTGTAATTTAGCTCCTCTTGAATGAGTTCCTGGACATCAACACTAAATAATAGCAGATACCTACATAGTTGCTAATTAAAATGGAACAAATATAAGTGAACAAAACTAAAAAACTAAAAGAACAATGAAAACTAATTCATTCAACAACTACTGCACAACCTCAACGGATACAGCACTGCCATTTGTTTATGAAAAGCAGCAAACTTAGATTTAGAACTCCAAAACACAGTTGCTATTTTAATTATTTATTTGTAAAAAAGGTTTCCAAATTTCACCAAGAGTTTTGGGCAGACTGGTCTAAAGCAACACTGTATTTACTTTGAAGAAACTACCAAGCTCCTCAATACTGGCCTTTTCAACCACACACAGCGAAAATTGTCACTTTCACATATGAAAAATATTTAACAAACCATAAAAAAAATTTAAGGGCTGGTGGAGTGGCTCAAGTGGTAGAGCACCTGTCTAGCAAGCATGAGGCCTTGAGTTCAAACCCCAGTACTGCAAAAAAAAAGAAAATTAAGTTGTTATATGAATAACATGAGCTGCTACGTGATAAATCCATTTGCAATTTAGTTCCTTATAAACTAATCCAATTTTTTAAAGAGATGTTAAGATACCTGATAAATGTGAAGGATGGTGACATCTGTCACAATGATCATCCTGAGGACTCCCATGAAAGACACAATAGAGCATGCTAATGAAAATTTTCTCCCAGAAGGATACTGAATTCTACACCCCAGTTCTCCAACCTTCAACACCACCTTCAATTTATCCCAGACTCCCAGTCACCATGCTGTCTAAAATTGCAACCCATGTCTGCACTCCAATTCCTTCTGTTTCACTTTTTCATAGCATTTATAATTTTCTGACATAAATGGTGATTTTTTTAACATCATTTTCACCAGAATATAAATTCCAGAAGGATCTTTTGGGATAAATCCCAAGCACCTAGGGCAGAACCTGACACAAAATAAATATTTGTTGAATGAATCCACGGTCAGGACAAAATCTCTCTGAACATTAAATTCCAATTTCATTTATAAAGCTAACAAACACCTGTCAAGCTCTGATTATGGGAGAGACAGATGACAAGCGTACAAGTATATAATATCAGATAGCGATCCGGTGCTACAGAGGCAAAAGAGCAGAGTAAGAGGTTGGAGAACCAGAGCAATGCTATTTCAGATGGGGCAGCCACTTCTCTGAAGTGATCATAATTGTTTGAAGACTTGAATACAGTCCGGTGCCATGCACACTTGGGTGAAGTAGAAAAGTAAGCTTTGAGCATGTCGGAAATAGCAAATGCTCAGGCCAAGATGGTTAAAGCCCGCTTGGCAAGTCCATCAACACCCACAGGGCCTGGGTCGGGTGGAGTGAGCGGGGCTGTATCATTGCCTTCCCTGCTACTTAATACATAGGGTGCCTAGTACGTAGGAAAGAGACTGCAGTTCACCTAGAGAATTCGGATCCTCCAAGTCTTTTTTATTCCAGTCTCCAAATGTCTGTACCTGCACATTTTATGACTGCAAGGCACATAGTAATTACATTATTACAAACACTTCACAGTTGTCCCAGGTGTCACAATTTACATAACTAAGAACCACAACCCAGAGAGGTGTAAAGCCAAGCAGGAACTCAGTATTACGACGATGTAATGCTAGAGGAGTCAATAAACGTGAACTAGGGACTGTCACTTTGGAGTCTAAGCGAAAGAGCAATGTTCCAAGGCACTGTGAACTTGACCACTCTTATTCAGAGGAAAAAGATTAAGAGAAGGCAGGCATGATACAAGGCAGCTCTAGTACATGCACTTTGTTACAGTCTTCGAGTCAAACTGTTACAACAATTTTTATAACTGTGCAAAGTACAAAAGCAAAGAATCCACTCTGGACTCGCCTTCCACCTCAGGCAGGAAGGTCTACGTCCTCTAAGACAGAGAGTTTTCAACATCCGAAAACCTCCACTTCCGGTCTGGGCGCAGCTGTGTCTCCTAGATAAAGAGGTGCGGCGATTTCTCCCAGTCTCTCCATATCTGTTCCAAAACAACTTCGCGTGGCAAGCAAACTTTCCGCGCTATCCTTCCAGGGGCCAAAGGTCTAAAAGCATAAATTGCCACCGAGTCGCTGGGGCACGGGAGCCAGACAACAGGTGACACGGGTCGAGGCGACAGAAATGACAACATCGGCAGCCTACACTGAGCGATGAGTGCAAACAGAAGGAGAAACAACTAGGGTCGCTGCTTATCACAGACGCCTGAGACAAGCAGCAGCCTCCAGGGAAGCAACAGCCCGGGAAAGACGCCAAGCGCGACCCCCCAGGCCATGGACTTGCGCATGCGTAGTAACGCACCGGCTCAGCGCTTTGGAGGGAATGAGTCCCCACAACCAAGCGCACCACCCTAGCCGCGGACTCGCGCATGCGCAGCGCAGTGCAGCCTCGGCCAGTGGCCTGGGCAAGGGTGTAGCCTCCGAGCTTCCCACCCAGCCCCCACGCAGTGGACTTGCGCATGCGCGATAACGCCTAGGCCCTGGGCTGGGGCGCAGTTCTCGCCCCCGCGGCCGCTTCGCTGCGGTTACGGCGGCCAGGGCGGGGTAGGCTGTTGTTGGCACACCTGAAAGCTGCCAGCTTCTGGTTCCGCGCCTCCCCTCAGCCTCCCACACCATTTTTCCACCTTCCTACCTCAGCGCAGGCCCGAGCCGCGTCCTCTCCGCCTCCTGCGTCGCGGTTACTGCTTGGTCAAGGGCCCTGCTCCGCGACGAGTTGGCGCCTCCCCCTGTAGCGGCCCGGCCTCGGCTGGTTGCGCTCCGGTGCCCGGCCGGGAGGGGAAGGAGTGGGAGCGCGGCCGAGGGGAGGGGGCCTGGACAGCGCCTGCCCCTCCCCCGCCCTCCCTGGCCACCCCCGCCCCTCGGACCAGACCCTGGGGACTGCGCACCGCGCCGCCCGCCGGTCCACCTCCGCCTTTTCCTGAAGTCCCCCGTGGGACAGACACCCCACCTTCTCCAGGGTTAGGGTTCTCCAGGGTTCCCAAGTTTGAGGGAATTTAGGGTCTTAAATTCCAAGTCTTAGGTTCAGATTTGAATCCATTTTTGAGTCGATTTTGTATTTCGTGTGAAATAGGGTCTCATTTCTTAATGCATATGGATAATCCAGTTTTCCCAGCTCCTTTTATTGAAGAGACTGCAGCCTTGTTAAAAACCAGTCAGCCTTTAAAAAGAAATTTTGTCACTTGTCACAATATGGAGGAGCTGGGAGGGCATTATATTAAATGAAATAAACAGGCAGGGAAGGACAAACACCTCCTGATCTCACTCATATGGAATCCAAAAAAGTAGAAGCAGAGAGTGGAATGATGGTGGCCAGTGCCTGGAACTGGGGAAAGGGGCAGATAGGAGAGAGAGTGATCAGCCGTTACAAAATTTGAGTTAAGTAAGAGGAACAAGTAAAGAGAGCTATTGTGCAATGTGGTGTCCACATTTAATAACAGTGTATTTTATTCCTGAAGTTGCTAAGAGACTAGCCACTAAGTTTTGTAGGTTTGTTTTGTGTTGTTTTTGAGACTGGTCTTCCTATGCAGCCGAGGCTGACCCTAAACTGAGTCTCCGCAGTGATGATGTGATTACAGCACCACCACCATGCTCTCCTGGGCTGTGCTGTCACAAAAAGAAAAAAGTCACCCATTCCACGGTGCCAAAACATTTTGTACGTTATAAACATAACAAATTTTGTCAGTGAAACATTAAAATTTTTTTCTGTATCAAGCTTGTTTTAAAAACAAAAAAATTTAGGAAAGAAACCCAAAAAAAAACCCCATTTTTTGAAGATTAAAGTTGCAATAATTTCTTGACTGTTTTCTTGGCTGTTTTTTTTATAGTACATTATCTCAATCTTTAGCATAACTTGCTAAATAATATGTGTGCCTTCTTAGAGGAGACAGTGGACACTTATGTAACTTGCTTAGGGTCACATAACTATTAGGATGAGCTAGGATTCAAATTCATCTCTGATTCTAATCTTTCACTTGATCATGTAGCCTCTTTCCAAATGAGTTAGAAAGGAAAATAGGCCAAGTAAAAGGCCTTGTAATGTAATAAGAAGATGTATGACAGGATCCCACAGAGGATTTTAGCAGGAAGATGACACGATTTCCTTGGGATGAGCAGGTCCGCTGCTGTGCCAGTGAGTATAAAGGTGAGCCCTGAGGCTAATAGGTCTTTTGCTTCAGCCTAGGCAGAGCACCAACAGCCTTAGTGCGACAGTGGAGTGGGCTTAAAGACAGGAGAAAATGGAGTGGATCACACCTCTAATACTAGCTACTCAGTAGGCAGAGATCAGGAGGATTAAGGTTCCAAGCCAGCCAACCCAGGCACATAGTTCAAGAGACCCTATATCGAAAACAAAAAATCACAAAAAAAAGAACTGGTGGAGTGGCTCAAGGTTTAGGCCCGGAGTTCAAACTCCAGTATGGAAAAAAAAAAAAAAAAAACAGAAAGTAGATTTGAGAAAAATTTAGTAATTGGAGTCAACAAGACTAGACATAGAAGTTAGGGAAGAAGATGAAATTTATAAATCATTTAACATTTTATGGGCCTCAAAATCTTTAAAATGAGACATTAGACAAGTGTTTAATGTTTTAACCAAGCCAGTATTATACTAATACCAAAATTTAACAAAGACATAGGAAATGTAAATAAAATATCAGTAAATTGAATCTGGTAATAAATTTACAAGTATCAAGTTTACTTCAGTGATGCAAGTAAAGGAGGAAAACCAGGAGGTCAGTTTTGCTGGAGCTAAGCGTGAAGAGGAGAGAGAGGGTAAGAACACCAAGGGTGCAGGTCCTTGTTTGCTACAGATTTAATCAAATTAACCTCTCTAATATTTACTCTTACAGTTCAGCAGTTTTCAGCACATTACATTATACTATCTTCATACACAGATGCATTGCGTTTCAATATTATTCACTGTCCATCGTTCATTCATTCATTCTCTCTCTTAATTCAGTAGATGTTAGAGATGGTGATATCCTAACTATCCTTTCTTCTTTACTGGAATATTTTATAAAAAGGGAAACTTCATTAATAGTTTGATTTCCCATGTGATATTGGAAAAGCAGGATAAACATTTGATTCTTTTAATCTCCCAGTTTTCAAAACCAGTTGATTGACTAATATTCTCCAACCAGCACCAGCTAGGTTTATGGGTTGTTTGGTATCACCGAAATTGTGAATTTAAACTTTCTGTGTTACATACCTCCTTTCTTATTCATAAAACCCTGATATTTGTTTAGGTAGTAGTAATTCAGTCTTAACAGAAAAGAAATTCTGGCTTTTCCCAAATTGGTCACACCAATCCTTCCTCATTTGGCAGTGTGTGAAACAGGCATATGACCAGCCCTGGCTATAGACCTGTGGTACAAGGAAGTCCACTAGGAGGCTCCTGAAGGGACACCCCCACTGCCTACCCACCCAGCCAGCTTCTTGCAATTCTCCTATTGCCACATGAGAATTTATTTGGAGAGTTACCACTGACACTTGAAAAGTCCCTGTGGGTACATGTGACAGATACACAATTATGAACTGAGTCCTAGACTTATTGACAAGGAAAGACATCCAAATCATTATAACTATACACATACAAACTCCTGTATTTTTCTGTAAGGTTTAAATTCTTATGTGAATAATAAACTTTTTCAAAAGTATGATTCTTAGTGATTCCTATTTATTTCATTTTACTTATAATGGATTTTTTTTCCAAACAAATAATCCCATCATAAAAAGTCTTTTTAAAATAAGACCCCATAGAATATCGCATGATATTCTCCCTGGCAAGGCCCTCAGGCAGGAAATGTTTTGATTATAGAATATCATTTCCTAATAAGCACTTTCCAGAAGTATTTAAGCATATCCTGATCTGAAGATTTTTGTGATTTTTTTTTCTTTGTGTAGCTCATTGTTAATTAACAACACTCTCTTGCCCAGTAGAACAAAATCATTCTTTTGGAGAAAACACTTTTCAGAAAAATATGTATTTCATTATAGAAATTGTCTAACCTCCCCCAAGAAAATAAAATTGGGACTTTTTCACTTAGTGATAAATATTTAGCCTACATTTAAGACATTTCTATTTCTTTGGTCCATTCAAAGACAATGCATATTCTTAAAACCAAAACTATATTTTTAAAAAATATTATTTTGTAATATTATTGTATAAGTAATATTTATATAAAATGCCAGGCATCTGGAGTAAAATTGAAAAGGATCTTTTTTTCTGTATCTTCTAACCCTGTGCATGGCTGGTGTTGCCAGGCTATTACACAGGGATTCAAGTCCAGGCTGATTGTCACAGTGGACAAAAGACATAGAATCGATTCTATGTGCTTTGCATTTATGACAGTTGCTATGGCAAATCCAATGCAGGAAATAACCTTGCTCTCCAAGGTTGGAAGTTCAAGGAAGAACAGGTGGGGGCCCAAGAAGATGAGTCTGGAAAGGCAGTTCCCAGAGAGCGTTGATGAATTTAAACAGTAGCGTACAATCTGGAAGATGGCGTGAGGGAAACAGGAGGATGTAGGAAAACAAACTGAGAAGTGGCTCAGGAGTCCAGAGGAATGCAAGTAATCATTCTGAGATGGAAAGGAAAGGAGAAAGTAAAGATCCAGCAAATATTTACATTATATAGTTTCTGTGGGCATTTTTCTCTCATTTTCTCTGAGCATCAATGGAGTCTTAAGAAGGGCTTAACTTACCTCAGCCAGGGTCAGAAAAAATGAGCACAATTTTTTAGGAAGAGCTTACAGCTTGCACCTGGCAGCCAGTATAGACGTGGTGAAATTATGAGCCTGGTCATTTGCAAGTTTGTGTTTTGGTTGGATAGATCCATTCATTGATCTTATGATTGACAGTAGGAATCTCCTTCCTATGCAAAAATAGAAATGTAGCCCTGACCCCATACAAAAAATAATAAGCCATGGATCCCTGGGACATATAACCTTGACATTCCTTCCCTGTCCTACTTTTGGGATCTTTTACCTAGGTGGTGTTCCTCACACCTTTACCTTGGAGTGTTCTTATAACTTCTGGAATGGACCTGCTCATTTGCAACCTTCTTACAAAACTGACTCCACATTCAAATTATGTTTTTGAGGACAGACTGTCCTAAAGTCTAGGCAAAGGTAAAAATGGACTCTCTGAAGTTTTCTTCTCTGGAACAACAGGAACTCAGACCTGTCCTTGGCACTCCAACCTGAACCAATGTGGGTCTGGAGAGATACTATATAAAATCTGCACCTGGAGGAAAGGCTGACACTGTGTCCCCACTGAGCTATAAGACTAAGGATCTCGGTCTGCACTAGGTTAAGAATGCCTCCCTAGATAGTGGAATTACAAGATATAGGCCAATGAGAAGATTTAAGAGTCCTGCCTAAAAGACTTTGTTGAGACTCTTAGTAGTAGAGTTTATTCAATCCCAGCTCTTTCTGAGACTCGTATCTGCTGTGCGAGTTCCTAGCTAGGATTTGCCACCTCAGACTTAAGTCACTAAAGAAACTTTGATAATCAATGCCTCACCTCATTTTGCAAGGCCAGATATGTTTCTAAAGCTTAATAGTACAGTCTGAACTGATGGTCTCATATATATCACAGTGGAATGAGGAATACAATGGAAAATTTATTTATTGATTTTTCCTGATGATAGTAGGGTTTGATCATTGTGCTTGCTAAGCAGTCTACCATGTAAGCCGTGTATCCAACCCAAAATGGAAAATGTAACTCTTTTTGTACATTGAAATAATTGCCCATGTAGTAGGTTTTAGTTATGCCCAACCTTAGGGTTTCTAAAATTTAAACTGAAAAAGAGGTCTGTAGAAAATTCCTGGCCTTGTAGCCTGGAGCAACCTTGCTGGTGTATGGCCTGTGAATTGCACCCTTATCTCAACGTGACCTCCCAAGTAGCTATTGATCTTATCCCAGGGGACTTCTGGAGCAACATCTAGAAACCAAGAGAAACCAAGAGAAAGACTAGGCAAATTAGGAATCAATCACAAGTCAATGGTTCACAACAGGGCTGCCAAATAGGACCAGGAAGATGTGACAGCATGCCACCTGACTTTGTGGCTGTGGTCCATGCTCACCTCTACTGACTCCTTCACTTCAGCCACTTCTAATTTCAATCCTTTCCAAAGGGTATGACATGGCTTTCTTTTGGTCTTCTCTTCACTTAGGATTTGACAGTAGCTCTTCCTTGGCACATGTGAATTTTAATGTCCTAGAATTCTCTCTCTGTAACTCAGCCTTTCTGACCTAAGTTTTCCTCTCTTGAGCTCCATCTATGACCCAGCATCTGCCACCTACTAATTTATCGGCACATTCAGGCCCTAGTTTAACCAGTCTTCTATTCGCCTTTCCTTTCCTCTTCCAATGAGGCCACTCAAAGTAGCTCTCCCACATCTTTCTAAAAGCTCAGAGAACTTCCTGCTCCAAAAAGATAGTCCTCAAAAAGTCTGCTGTTCTTCCACCACTCCCCTTTGCAGTGTTCAGGGCTAGAAGATGGTTATTGTGATGTCAAGAATTCTCTTTCTAACCCTCATCAGAGGATACAGGCTTGTGCATCCCTTTGACTGTGTCTGTTGTGGAATGGATAATGCTAGAAAGCCAGTGCCTGTGAGTCTTGCAATTATCTTGTTCACAGAGTATGTGATCATGGGTAGAAGTCAGTCTTTAGAGCCAAGGTTGATGGTTCTCTGCCTTGTACCCCCAAACTACTATCTCTATGTATTTCCTTTGCCCTGAGCTGATTTGGCTTTAAAAATATAAAATAGTGGGGCTGGAGGTAACTTAAGTGGTAGAGCACCTGGCTCACAAGTTCAAAGACCTGAGTTCAAAACTCCATTACTACAAAAATTGTTTATATAAACATATACATATTTACATATATACAATAGCAGTAAGACATGTACATATAAAATGGTTTGATATGTGGGAGTTCTTGGCAACAAGAACATTTGTTAAGAAGAAAAGGAGCTATTTATTGAGTACCAACTATATACCAGATACAAGCATAATTAATCATAATGGCAATGATATATTTATGGAATGTGTATTATGTGTCAGGCATATACTAAGCTCTTACATATGACCTGTTTTAATCTTTATAATGACTCCAAGAGATAAGCACTGTATTGCTGTCCTCACTTTATAAAAGAGAAATTTAAACTTGAGCCACGTTAAGTTGCTCAAGATGAACTCAGGTTCAAGACCAGTCTGTCTGGTCTAGCACTTCTTTATCGTATTTTACAAAAATGAGGAACTGAGTCAGGTGCCACAGTTTAGACATGATATAGTCAGATACTGATGAGATAAAATGAGTTTTGATTTACATTAATTTTTTTTTCAGTACTGGGGTTTGAGCTCAGGGCCTCCACCTCAAGCCACTCTACCAGTCCTTTGTGTGATGGTTTTTTCTGAGATAGGGTCTTGCGAACTATTTGCCTGGGCTGGCTTCGAACAGCAATCCGCTTCCTGATCTCTGCCTCCTGAGTAGCTAGGATTATAGATGAGAGCCACTAGCACTGGGCAAGATTAATCTTTTTAATCTCAATTTTTTATTACATTTAAACTATGAATGTAGATTTCAATAGAACTCGAGAGACCATTTCATGAGAATGCAGTAACTTCATTCTTTCATTCCACTTGCGTCTGTTACCACAATATCAGAATTCTTACATGATTAATTATATCTTAATATATAGCTAGTCTTTATTGTAAACAAATTTTCTTTTTAAATCTAGTAAGTGAAATGTACAGAGCTTCTTATTTTTAAAAAATCATTTGCTTTTGGCTTTTGAGGGAAAGTACAAATGAAAAACCTAGCCATAGTTACTATTGTGTTTCAGACTATTTTTAACTTGGTGTTTAAGACACAGTTTGAGTGTGTCACCTTGCCCTTGGGTTTTGGGGGTCACAGCATAGACTGGAGTAGGTATTTGAAGGAGGACTGTGCCATTGGACAGTCTCAGGAATTAGAGGTCCAGAGTCTTAGAAGGCAAATGAATTGAGGAATGCAGTATCTCTAATTTATGATTAGCTATTTTCTCTAAAGGATGTTCTCATCCTCCCCAAAACTATTTTTTTCTTTTTTTAATTTCTCAGGGTTTTTAGTTTTTCATTTTTTCCCAGTAATTTCCATCTATTCACCTCAACTCCTGAAATGAAATCATATTCCTCTCTGATAGAATTGGTCCAAAAACCACACATATTATCTGTATTGGGTAAATGCACATTAATACCTCTACTTAGAAAGTTCTCTTATTTTTAAAAAGGCAATAAAATGGATTTGTTATATCATCAAGTATACCAAAAAGAAAAAAAAGGGATTTATCTTCAGTTAAGGAATCTGGGGGTGGGGGTGTCCCTGCAAGGGTATCCTTACGTGCATTGCAAAGTAAAATCTGTCAATATTTAGGATGAACATATTTTGAGATATGAATCCTATTTCTAAGAATCTATTCTGTTATGAACTGAGCACTCTGCAAAGGCTATATAAAGCTAAATTCGTCTCTCTCCACAATTTCCCTCTGACTCAAAAGTGGTATTCTTAGACCTTCTTGCTAGGTCAATTTCTGTTCTCCACACAACTACTCAACACTTTAACAGTGATTGGAGTGTAGGAGTTGTTCGCTTTTGGGGTAGTAATTGAATCTTAAAGACAGAAAACACAATATAGTGGATTGGGTTGGGAAAGTTTTTGTTTTTGTTTTTGCTTGACCAGTTTTCATCACTGTAATAAATACCTGAGATTTAAAAACTTCAAGGAAGAAAGATTTATTTTGGCTCATGGTTTCAGAGGCTCCAGTCCAAGGTTAGCTGGATGTATTGTGTGGGCCTGAGATGAGGAAGAGTGTCATGGCAGTGGGTATGTGGCAGAGGAGACTGTTCCACTTGTGGCAAAGAAAGGAAAGGCCAGGGTCCCAATATATCCTTTGAAGGCACACTCCAGTGACCTACCTTCTCCAACCAGGTCCCATCTCCTAAAGTTTCCACCTTTTCCCAAAATAGCACCACCATCTGGGGACCACGTAGTCACATGAGCCTATGGAGGACATTTCATATTCAAACCATCACACCCAGCATAGTTTGTCACAACACCCCAGCAATCCACTTGCATTAGGAAACTCTTTCCTAAATCCATACAGTCTGGGTAGGGCTGTGCTGTGACCTCAAGTTCATATGTTGGAAACTCAATTACCAATACAACAACATTGAGAGACAGGGAGACTTTGGGGAGTTGTTTAGTGGATAAGTGCCACTATAAAAGGACTTAATGGTGGGAGTTTAGGTCTTTTTGCCCTTTTGCCTTCTGCCATACAAGGATGAAGCAAGAAGGCATGCACCAGACACCAGATGCTAGTGCCTTGACTTTGGACTTTCTAGCTTCCCAAACTGTGAGAAATAAATTTCTGTCTTTTCCCAGTCTCAGGAGTTCTGTTATAGCAGCGTTAAGTGGACTAGGACAGGCTGTTACTCATACTGCCCGGTACTTTCTGGCCATGAGCTGACTATGAGACCTAGACTGGACCACTCACACTGACTGGTCTTATGCAGATGATTCAGCAGGAACAGAATCTTTAGTATTGATGTACAAATGTGAGGATTGCTTTTCTGCTGTAGTCACTGGGGTGAGAGAATATGAATCTGAATATTGCCTAAAGTTGTTTTACCCAGGTCTGAGGAAGAAACCTAGCTGCATGGGTATCTTCAGCGGAAAAGAAAAAAATGAGATTAAAAAGAGAGAGGAAAGCAGAAGCAAGCATGGCAGGCATGGGAGAAAGACAGAGATTGAGAGGCAAGAGATGAGAGGGGGAGAAACAGACAGACAGAAACAATATTACTTTCCATGCCTAAGTTTAAACTCACCCCTATTTACTATTTGCTTTCCTTTTGTCTTCCTTAAGTTGGTCTTGGGTTTCTGAACTTGCAAGTGATAGAATCCAGACTGTCTCCTCCTCCTCTTTCAATTCCATCAAGAATCTACTCATACAAACCCTTAGTGAATGATGTAAAATTTACCAAATATTTCACATAAGAGAAAAAAAGAGAAGACTGTCAAGGTTTATCCAGAGCTCAAAGCCTGAAGATCCCCATAGGCCTGTCTCACCCCAAGTTCCCCTGTCCTACTATGGATGGTTTTCTTTCTTTCTTTCTTTCTTTCTTTCTTTCTTTCTTTCTTTCTTTCTTTCTTTCTTTCTTTCTTTCTTTCTTTCTTTTTTTGCAGTACTGGGGCTTGAACTCAGGGCCTACACCTTGAGCCACTCCACCAGAACTTTTTTATGTTAGGTATTTCTGAGATAGGGTCTCATTGTATGAATTGCCCAGGGCTGGCTTCAAACCATGATCCTCCTGATCTCTGCCTCCTGAGTAGCTAGGATTACAGGCGTGAGCCACCAGCGCCCGGCTCTATGGATGGTTTTCTTTCTGATCTTTGCACCTCATGTCTTCCCGCCCCTTTTGTTCCTTCTGACATGTAAAACATTTTAGCTACAATCTTTTCATTACTTGAATATTTCCTTGAGGTTCTGACTTTGATTCCAAGTACTTTTCTCTTAAAAGTAAGACCAATGTATTCATGTTACTTTTAGTCTTAGCTGGTCTCATTTATGATCCTTAAGGATTAACTTTCTGGTAAAGTTAATAAGGCATAACTATCTGGTAAAGTGGAATGCTGCATTTGATTCACAACCCACGTGTGCCCAAAACCAGCCACCAGCCAACTGCTGCCATGAGAGAAATCAAAGCACTTATAAATAAAGAGAAAGAAACCAGAGACAAAGATGTTCGTATCATCCCTCAGATCAACCTAAGGTTTCAAAAAGCCTGATGGTTTCTACTTTTACACTGAGGAGAGCTGAGTTTACTCCTAAGAAGGCTAACTGATTCCTGAAGAGCCCCATGAAGAGGGAGAAGCAGAGAAGCCTTGAGACCAAATGGAAGAGAACTGAGGAACAGAAGTGATAATGGGACTTGAGGTCCCAGCATATGGCTCTAGTTGAGTGTGCCAGCATCCATTTGTATGAACCACCCTAAGTATGGTACCCACTTGTAGGTATTGGACAGACCAATGAAAAAAACATTTACCCACTGAACCGGGGACAAATAAAATGTCTTGTTTTAAGCCTTAGGACACATTGCTGCATGACCATACATAGATGAAATGTTAATGAAATGTTGATCTTAACACCTAATTACATACCATTCATAGTTTGTCTTGTTTTGTTTTGTTTTAACTGGGATTTTAGGCATGACCCACAGTCCTGGCTTGTTTTTGCTTGGGCTAGCTTCAAATCATGATCTTCCTATCTCTGCTTCTCAAATAGCTAGGATTACAAGCCTGGCACCATTCTTGGTTTTAATACTGATTTCTTCTTTGTTTGCCAATATCCTATATTGTGATCTTTCTGTGGTTCTATATTCCTTTAAACATCTCAAAATTAATAAAATAAATCATTTTTAGAGTTAACAATTCATTGGGTATACCAACATGTTATCCATTTTCTTTGCTTTATATTGCTTTTTTGCATTCCCATATTAATTTGGGGTCCAATTTCCTTTTTACCTAATTGCAGCCCTTAATTGATTGTTTGGTAATATCTGAGTGATACCAAGTGGAAATCTTAGCTGTTATTAGTTTGAAATGATCTTCATGTTTTCCTTACCTTCTAAATGATACTCCAACTTGATATAAAATTTTAGGTTAACATTTATTTTCTCTTAGCAATTTGAAGAGAATACACTAATACCTCGGGTTTCTGTTGTTGCTATTGAGTCATGTGCTCTGAGTCAAATTGTGATTTCTTCTTCATAATATGTTTTTTTATTTGCTTTAAAATTTTCTCATTCTTTTTCCTATTATGCAGATCTATAAGAAATCTTCCTTTCTCCCTCTCTCTCTTCCTTTCATTTGCTTATTGAGACAGTCCAGGCTGGCCTCAAACTTGCTATATATCTCAGGCTGGTCTTGAACTCACAATTCTCCTGTTACTTAACTAGCTTTTAAATACACATTTTATGGATGACATGCAGTCAAGACTAATTCTTGCCACAACATAAAAAGGTCTTAGATATAGTAGAAACAACAGTATGGATGCTTTTAAAAAGTGAGTTCAGGTAAAGAGAAATGTTTGATCATCAGGCATAAAACTGCTGCATATTTAGCAAAATATAAATGATTGAATTTTTTAAGTCTAAGATTTAATGAGAAATAAGTCTTTTTTAGGGTGGAAAATAGTTTCTAGATTTTCATTAACTTGCTTTTAGATTTATTTGAAATTTTTTAAATGTAGAGATTTGGTAGTTATTAGTATGAATTTCTCATAAAATGCTAAATATTTCCCTCAAATATCTATGTTGGCTCAATTATTGAACTAATACGTGAAAAAGAAGAACAATGAGCTTAGGTTTTCCAGTTCAAATGCTTTGCTATCTTGTCTTACAACTAGGCAGAAAAATGTCGAGGATTTAGAAGATTGGACAGTCCAGTTAAACATGGGATCTAATTGGTGTATAGAACATACCACTCAGTGATAGCAGAATACACATTTATTTGCAAGCTGCATGGAACATTTTCATGATAGATTGTAATCTTAAGCCACTTAAAAGAAAAAAACAGTAACAATACATTTTCCAGCATGGTGGCTCCTGTCTGTAATCCCAGCTACTCAGAGGCAGAGATCACAGGGATCACAGTTTGAGGCCAACCTTGGTAAAAAGTTAGCAAGACTCCATCTCAATAAGTTGTACATGGTGGCTTCTGCCTGTTACCCCAGCTACTCAAGAGGCTGCTGGTAGGAGGATCGAGGTCTGAGGCTGGCCTGATTAGAAAAGCAAGATGCTACCTGAAAAATAACTAAAGCAAAAAGGGCTAGAAGCATGATTTAAGTGATAGAGCACCTGTCTAGCAAGTGTGAGGCCCTGAGTTCAAACCCCAGACTGAAAAAAAAGAAGCACATTTAAGAGAACTGAAATCATACAGAGTTCATTCTCTGAACATAGTGAAAGCAAAATAGAAACCAATAACAGAAAAACAAGAAGAAAATCCCTAAGCACATTAAAGTTAAATAATACATTTCTAAATAATCCACAGGTCAGTGGGGAAATTTCAAAGCAAAGAAAATACATAGGACCGAGTGAAATGAAAATGCAATGTATTAATATACATGGGATATAAATACAGCAGTCTTGAGAACAAAATTTATAGAATTAAATGCTTATATTAGAAATAGGAAAGGTCTCAAATCAATAACTTAAATTCATAACAAGGTACTGGTTGTTCACACCTGTAATCTTAGCTGCTCAGGAGGCAGAGATCGGAGGATTGTGGTTGGAAGCCAGCCTGGGCAAATAGTTCATGAGACCCTATCTGGAAAAATACTCAACACAAGAAAGGACTGGTGTTGTGGCTCAAGTGGTAGAGCACCTGCCTAGCAAGCATAAGACCTTGAATTCAAACCCCAGTACTTCAAAATAGTAATAATAATACTAATACTAATAATCCCAAAGAGATCATGAAAATAAGAGCAAAAGTCAATGCAATAGAAAATAAGAACACAGCTGGGCGCAGCATCTCATGACTGCAATCCCAGCTACTTGGGAGGTAGAGATTAAGAGGATCACTGTTAGTGGGAAGCCTAGGCCAACATTTAGCTAAACCCCATCTCAACAGATAAGTAGGGTGCCTGTGATCCCAGATATGTGGGAGTTAGAGGTAGGAGGATCAGCAAATGAGGCTGGCCTCAGCAAAAACATGTGACCCTATCAAAAAAATAACTAAAAGCAAGAAGCTCTGGGACTTGGCTCAAGTGGTAGAGCACCTCCTAACAAGCCTGTGACCCTGAGTTCAAACTCCAGTACCACCAAAAAGAAAGAAAATAGGAAAACAGGGGTGTGTGGCACAGGCCTGTAATCATACATTATGTAAAAATAAACTCAAGATGGACTTGAATGTAAAACATAAAACTATAAAACTTGAGAAAATAACAGGAGAAAATTTTTGGGATCTATGACTAGGCAAAAGGTTCTTAACCTTGATGCAGAAACAAGTTCCATCAAAGGAAACATTGACACATTGGGCCTCATGAAAAGACAAACTCTGGACTAGAAGAAAATATTTGGAAATAATAGGTTCCCAAATAAACTGGATTTTAGAAAATGTAAGGCATTCTCAGAGTTCAACATTAAAAAGCCTCAAACAATCCAATTAGAAAATGAGCAAAAGCCACCAAGAGACCTTTCACTGAAGAGTTCATGTAGTTGACAGTTCAGTCTATGAAAAGAGACTTGAAGGTTCTCCTTTTGCCACTGCAGAAATGCAAATTAAGATCATGGTGAGAGGTTACTGCACACCAGAATAGCTAAAATAAAGACAGTGACAACACCAGGTGCTGGCAGAAACTGTATCTCTACTCTGTTGGTGGGACGGTTAAATGATAGAGCTACCCTGAAAACGGTTTGGTAGTTTTTTATAGGACTAATATGCAATTATCATATAACCTAGCAATTGTGCTCTTGAGCAAATAAAATGAGAACCTGTACATGAGTGTTCATAGAGTCTTTCTGTAACAGTTAAAAACTGGAAGCAGCCCAGATGTCTTTCAACAGGTGAATGATCAAACAAACCGTGGTATGTACATTCCACAAACTACTAGTCAGGAATCAAAAGGAAACAACAGTATTGTTATACAAACAATAACTTGGATGAATCTTCAGGGAGTTAGGTTAAGTGAAAAAAGCCAGTCTTACAAGATTACATCCTGTATGATTCTATTGATGTAACATTTTAAATTAATTAATTATTTTTGTTTTGTTTTGTTTTCTTGCAATGGTGAGGATCAAACCCAGGGCTTCACACATGCTAGCAGTGCTCTACCACCGAGCTACACTCCCCAGATCAATGTAACATTTTTTAAATGACAAAATTTTGGAAATGGAGAATAGTGACTGCCAGAGGTTAAAGAAGGGAAAATGTGGGGATAGTTATAAAAGGGCAACAGGAGACCCTTGTGATCAGGGAATATTCTAGGTGTTGACTGTGGTAATGATGCGAACCTACAAATGTAACAAACTTGTGTAGAATTGAATGCACACATGCAAATATTCATATGTTGAATTGGGGAAATATGGATAATGTAAATATGGTGAATTGTATCAATGCCAGTATCCTAGTTCTGATCTTACACTATAGTTTTACAAAATGGGTGAAACCAGTAGAAAGTATTCTGTATATTTTTTTTTTACAACTGCATGTGAATCTACAATTATCTCAATAAAAATTTCAGTTAAAATGTTTTACTAAGGCGAGGCCCTGAGTTCAATCTCCAGTACCACCCTCCCCCCAAAAATAAAAGCTTCACTAAGTAATTTATGTATCTTTATTTTTTCTTCTTAATATTTGATTTCATCTGATTTCTTGCACAAAATGACAAGATAAATTTATTTTGTGGATTACTGCTGAAAGAGAAAAGAAACTAATGAGAAACGAGTGCTCCCAGCTAGCAAACAGTAAAGGGACCATTCTCAGTTTCAGTGTTTTGTCAGTTGAGTCAGTCATATTAAGTGACTTTAATCTTCTTTAATTAAAGGAAGAGACTTGCAAGGAAGACTTAGATGTGGTAAGGCAGCATTTGTTTTGTAAATGTAGTGGTTAAGACCTTTGTTCTTGGAATTCACATTGTGCATGGCCTCCCAGAATTGAAAGGGGACTTCTCTTCAAGTCTATCTATTCTATCTTTCCACCACTGTGAAATTATCCTCTATGCTGCACTTGTAATTGATGATGGTAACTAGTATTAATACTAATAGCCCCAACAAAATTATTCCGTGTAATGACTCCAGTGATTATACTGAGAAGTTTGATGGGGTTGTTTTCTTGAGCTCATTCTGAAATTCCTTCTTGCTCAATGTTATCTTGTTATTTCTGTTTCTTTGTCCCTTGAAATGCCCTGTCTGTTAGTTCTGTAATTACAAGATTTCTGGGTGAGGCGCTTTCATTTTGGTTTCCTCTCCACTGCCTGGAGCAAAGCAGGCACTCTGTAAATGCTATTCTACTTTTGATGTTCACATCTTCAAACGGAGACAGGTGGCTTCCCAACGCAGGACCATCATTGCATTAACCGAGATTAGTTTGATAATTTGCTTTAGGCTCATTATAATATTGGTTCTTCTCCAAACACTTTGATTTTTGGAAGATGAATGCTGATAACTCTGATTTATTCATTCCTGTAAGACTTTGAAAATCCAATCTAAAACACTCAGTCATTTTTTGTGATTTCGTTATTGTTTGCAGTAATATTTAATATAAAAATATGCAGGATCATGATAAGGTTGACATTTGCCAATTAAATATTGATAGTTCTAGTTTCAGAATTATTGTTACTATATAACACAGATCTACAACCAGATTAACATCCGGATCTATGAATTTACAAACTCTTAAGCAGGAGAATGAAATGCACACACACAAAAATTAAGTAAGCAGCATTTGGACCATTCTATTGCTCTGATGTCTTCGGAAAAGGAAGTAAGTCTCAAGAGACACAAAGTAACCTAAGGAACTTGCAGGAAATGCATCTAAATTAAAGTAACTTGGCAGGTTAATAAAGTAGATGTTGCCTGAAAGGACAGGGCTACCAAGGACCTCAGTGAAGTTGTACAGCAAGTGTTCTTTGAAATGGATTCCCAGACAGAAGTACACGGAGATATGCTGTAAGCGCTAAACTGATGATGATCGTGATGCATCAGAAAGAACGTCCACTGTGAACACAGCACCTGATACCATCTGCGTAGAAAACGTGGTTTACACTGCTTTGAGAGATTTAGTACATTATCTGCAGGAAATACCACTGTCCTTAGAGGAAGAAGGTTCAGACCCCTTGGGAGAAAGAGAGAGAGAGATCTGGTAAGAGGCAGTGATAACTGAGCCACAGTACTTATTCAGGACAAGTGTGGTTTTTTGAATAGCTTATGGAATTCCAGGTGTGGGGGAAACACCAAGAAATTTTTTTTTTAAATTCGAGGTAATAGAGTTTGAACTCACAGCATCATTCTTTTTTCTTTCTTTGTTTTTCTTGTTTAGTCTAAGTAACAGTAAAGTTTATTAGGAGAGGAATGGGGAGGGGGAGGAGAAAAGAGAGAGGGAAGCAATTCCTGGTCCTTAGGAAATGGGAGCAAAGACTCAGGGCATCATTCTTGCTAGGTAAGTACTCTACTACCTCAGTCGTGCCCCTCAGTCCTTTTGTTTTTTAGTTTGTTTTTCAGACAGGAGCGCACAGCTTTTGTCCAGGCAGTCCTCAGATCATGATTGTTCTACCTTGAATTCCCAAGTAGCTGGGATTGCAGGTAGCACCACCATGCCCAGCTTTTCTTTTTTTTTTTTTGTGAGATAGGCGCTCGCTAACTTTTGCCTGGACTGGCCTCAAATTTCCATTCTCCTGTCTCCTGGGATTACAAGTGTGCACCTCCATGCCTGGCATAAAGAAAAGTTTCCTTCTAGAGATAGAAGAAGCCTGATGATGGTGGTATAATGTGAGGTGGAAGGTGAGCTAATGTAACACAGTGGATGTGGCTTGAAACTGGGGAGGGCCTGATTGCTATCCCTGCTCCCTAAAGTAATTTAGAGATGAAGAAATGCCATTTTCCACCTCTATCTAGAGTAATAGGTCTCTTCAACCACAGTGGGCTCTTTGCCTTGACTTCTTTTTCGGTGGTATCTCTACTCAGGATTACTGAAAACTCAAGCATCTAGCAGAAAATATTTTATTCTGAAAAAAACTTAACTTCTTTGTTGGCAAAAATGTTTTCAAATACAATTTGTTCATTGACATCAGAAAAGGTTAAATGTGATCTTCTCAAGTGCCTCACGGAACTTAAATGAACCCAAATGCTAAATGTTCCCACGTACCTGTTTATTTTGGCATTAGTGGAGTTTGAACTCAGGGCTTTGAACGTGCTCAGCTGCGAAAGCCACACCTCCAGCCCTAGAAATTTATATATTTAAGGGTCCGGGTCTCAGTACTGCAAACCTCTTTCTAAGACATACATATTATATCTACAACCACAATTGTAATAAAGTTCCAATTTAATTAACAAATGTGTTTCTTTATTGTCCAAATGTTCACAAGAATTATAAATCAGTGGTCTAATAGAAAAACATTGGGACAAGACTTTTTTTGTCCCCAGCTAACTACAAAGCTTAGCTGAGACACTGAATATCCCTGGCTCTCAGCTTCTCTATTGAAGAATGAAGGGATTGGTTCAGGTAACCTCCAGGGTTCCTGCCTGCTCTAACAGTCTCCAAGTCTACAGAGAACTAAGAGAAAGTAATCTTTTCTTTAACTACTCTACAAAGCTTCTAATATTAGCCCCATTCTTCAGATTGCTTCGTTTTCAAACCTGATTCACTTTAATTTTAAGGGTAATTAAAAATTGAACTTTAAGGGACTTTGGCGAAAGATACAAAAAATCTTTATTGTCTTTGTTTCATCAACTGTCAAGCCATCCCAACTTGGAATGGTCTTGATATGCTCTTAATAAGCTGCGTGACTCACCAGGAAGACACAGAAATAGATTGTGTTAGTATTTTAGATTGCTTGCTGGTAAGAGTGCCCAAGGGAAGATACAGTTACCATCCAGAGTCTTGGAAAGAAATTGAAAATGAAGTTACAACTACAAAGGCAACAGATACTTAATATCCTCAAGGTTTATATATATATATATATGTAAATATATAAAGGAATAAAGATTTATAAATAAATGCTATCCTTTTTCTGGGGTAACAGGCAATAATGACTCACAGAAAATATATACATGCTATCACAGCAAGAAAAAAGTGATGATAGTAAGAGACAATGGAAAATAAAGGAGGATGTTTATACCAGTTTAAAATGATCATCTCCCTTGTCTTTGTTTCATTTCCTCTTTGGGGTGCTGACCTGCTTTCTTATGACAGTGATAAGAGACACTTTGAGAGACTTTATAAATACTGACTCTGCAACTTGCATTTATCAGCAACTTTACCCTAGCTCCTTATTTAAGCCAAAGAAAATGAAAAATTGTGCAATGCAGTTTATGTTTGACTTGGGTTGTTTAAAAGAAGGGACCCTAAAAATGTTGCAGATATGTCATTTACTAGAATATAAGAAAATAGTTTAAAGAAACAAGAGTATCATATTCAAATCGCTCAACATTTGCATTACTATAACAAAATACCAGAGCTAACTGATATAAAAAGAGGAAAGGGGTTTTCTTTTGGTGCACAGTTTTGGAGGTTTCAGTGCATGGTTGATTGATCCCATTGGTGTGGCCCTGTGAGGAGCTACAGAATGTCACAGTATGAGCATGTGGCAGAAGCCTGTTCACCTAATGGCTAGGAACAAAAGAGAAAGAGGAAGAGACAAGAATTCCACAATTCCTCTGAGGGTACAACCAATGACCTAAAACCTCCCACTAGGCCCCACTTCCTAAAGTTTCCATCACTTTCCAATAGCAACAAGCTGAAGGTCAAATCTTTAAACATCAGCCTTGGGGGGACATCCCAGATCTAAACTATAGCGGCTGACATCCAGTGGGTAGAGCTCAGAGATGTCGCTAAACATCTTACAATGCACAGGAAAAGTTTTCCCAACAAAGAATTATCCAGTTCAAGATGTCAGTAGTGCTGAAATTGAGAAAGCCTGATGAACATTGCTAAGGATAGTGGTGTGTAGCCTGATGACATCTTTAGAGCCCCTCCACAGGGAGGGAATGACTGTTCCTAGAAAGTTGGAAAGTTGACCTGATAGGTAAGACCTCCAATACACCAAGCCTGGAGTCAGGGAACTTTGGTAAGCTCAGCCCTGGCTGAGATGGGGCTCCTTGCCCATGATTTAAGACACTTGCTTGATCCAATATGCATGGCTAGAGATCACCAATTCATACCTGAGTAGGGGACTCTTTGCATGATATCACCTATCTTAGGTAGAGTATAAGAAGCACCTTTCTCACTAATTCATCCAGGAGGGACACACCAGGCTGTTTTTCATATCCACACATAGAGAACTGTAGCTCTGTAGCACTCTTCAAGACAGATCAGAAAACAAAGAGTAGCTCCAGTGGGAAAAAGTCTGTGCACAGCAAGTTGATGACCCAGAGCAGGGAAGGGGAAGTGAGTGTATGTTCATGACAGCTTGACTCTGTGTGTGTGTGTGTGTGTGTGTGTGTGTGTGTGTGTGTGTGTATAGATGCTCCAGATGAGGCAGGTAGGTGAGTAGTCTTCCTCAGAGGACCACGGATTTAGCCCAGGAACCATGTGAGGCATTAGCTTTTGATTTCTGTAGCTTCGGGTGATATTCTGTTTCTTACTGTGACATTCTGCAGGTAGGCTTCCTACTGAAAGCATGAGGGATGGCTTCTTGAGATTGAGATTTCATTTGTCTCATTTTTCTTTGCCACATCAGATCAAAATGTCCTCCTTAGAGTTAGTACAGGTGGTTCCCCAGATTTCTGAGGAGGTCCTGGAAGAGGTTATCACTATCTTCTCATCTAAGATATTCTAGCCTTCTGTGCCCCAGGGTGACACACAGGCCATGGACTTTTTGGTATTATGAAGCTTTAAGATTTGAGGGGGGGTGGTTAAAGGATGATGATGAGACTGAGCATTTAATTCAGTTGTATTCATTATTAAACTTCATTCAATGTATTTATAGCACAATGTAAGACCTTAGGTGAAAGCTGAACCAAATAGTTACAGTAGGTTTTAGACCTTTATTATAGTTTTTTCCATCAAAGTGATTACCTAAATGTATTTATAAACATCATATGTCACCACTTGCTGTAGTTTGGGTCTTGAATGTCTCCCAAAGGCCAACGTGTGAAAGGTGCAACCCTAGCTTGGTGCTATTGGGAAAGCAGTAGAGCCTTTAGGAGGCTCCTAGTGAGAGGTTTAGAGGGCCCTAGTGAGAGGTTTTATGTCACTGGGGATGTGCCCTTGAAGGGGGCCCTGGTCTTCTCCTCTTTCCCTGTTTCATACCCTGGCCATGAGGCAGATACCTTGCTCTTGCCATGCTCCTCCTTGCTACGGAACTAAAAGCCATAGAGACAACCAACCACAGACTGAAATCTCCAAAACTGTGAATCTCTTTTTAAGTTATCTCAGGTATTTTGTAATAGCAATGAAAAGCTTACTAACATGCTATCTTTCAATAATACCTTCGTATTTGAATATAGCATGTTCTTTGCTTTTAGGAAATCCACTATAGTAAAACCTGAAGCTGGAATATAGATAAACTGAAAGCTGATTATTCATACTATCAAAGAATTCTTTATTTTCTAAAGTCTTTTTAAATGAGAACAAAATAAAAAACCAAAAACATCCAAATCAAAAAACCAAATCAAATCTGTAACTTATGCAGATTTTAATTTATACCTAAACTTATAAGCAACAGTGAGGAGAATGAATATACAAAGATAACCAAGATTTACTTTTGGTTTTTAAGGCTTTAGAATACAGTTCAAGTGGCTTAGGAATATCATTGACCATCAAAAATATGATTGGTGAGGTAGGCTTTTTGTTCACCAGCTGCCTTCCTAGATAGTCACGCACCCCTACCCATACGGGCCTCTGTGGCTGCCCATCACGAATCCCCACCACCTACTTCCTGACAGGCATGTGTACACAGAGAAGAACTTGGCAATCAGAATTATCCTTGACTTTCAACACATGGATCCTTTGAAGCAGTAGACTTCACTTCTTTCTCTAGAGAGTGGCTATAAGAATTTAGGCTTGGGACCAGGTGTGGTGGTGCACACTTATAATTCTAGCACTTAGGAAGCTGAGGCAGAAGATTGTGAGTTCGAAGCCAGCCTGGTTTACATAGCAGAACTCTGCCTCAAAAAAAAAAAAAAACGGAAAAGAATTTAGGTTTGTCAGTAGCCACAGGTGAGAGAAAGCTTGCCTGAAAGTGAAGCCAGCACAAGAAGGGATTTAGGTAGATAGGGAGGAAGAAGAACTCTTGTAAAATCATTTGGACTTCCTGACCTAGGATCTAGGATCTCCTAGCTCCATGAGCTGATCAATTCTGAGTCTTGCTTAAGCATCATGGAGATGGGTTTTTGGCAATAGATAGAAGAACTGAGAGTACAGGATTGTCCACCTCAACTGACAGAAATAAATCAGAATTCAAAAAAAATACCACGTGATTTGTAGACAGCATCCCAGAGGAAAGGTAAAGAATGGTTATATAGTCAATCAAGTGCCTCAAGGCTCTAGATAAGGAGCTACCCAAGAGAGGTCAGTGTTACAGGGTTGCCTCAACCTGCCCATGCACACTGCAAGCCTATAATTCATTAAAATAGATGATAGCCTACCTACTCACCATCTGAAAGTGAGGTGCAGGCATTGTGACACTTCACCTTTAGCATGTACCTCCTAAGAACAAAGACATTCTCTTCCATAATTACAGCACCAGGACCACACCTAGGAAATTACATAGATACAATTATACCACTTACTATGTAGTCTATATTCAAATTTTCCTAACTGGCTCCAATTAAGGATTGCATTTTGTATTTAGTTGTTATACCTCTTTGTTTTTTTCTTTTTTATAATAATTCAGCTTCATAGACATTTGTTTTTGGTCTTTCATAATATATTTCAAGTCAAGGCCAGGTTTGTAGAATGTCCCTCAATTCAAATGTGTCTGATTGTGTCCTTGTTATTAAATTTAGGTTGAATATTTGGGCAGAAATGCTACAAGGGTGATATTTTGTCCTTCTCAGTGTACCTCTGCTGAGGCACATGATCCAGCTAATCCTGTTATTGAGGGTATGTTTGATCAATAGGTTATTATGGTGTCAACCTTTATCAAGTAGGCCAGGCATGGTGGCACATAGTGGTAATGTCAGTTACTTGGGAGGTAGAGATCAGGAGGATTGTGGTTTAAGGACACCCCAGGCAAAAAGTTAGTGAGACCAAGTCTCAAGCAAGCTGGTCATAATGGGCCACACCTATAATTCCAGCCAAGCTGGAGGCCATAGATAAGGGATCACAGTCTGAGGCCGGCCGCAACAAAAGCCAAAAGCATGAGACCCTATCTCAAAAATAAATAAAGTAAAGAGGGCTGAGATGTGGCTCAAGTGGAAGAGTGCTTATATACTAAGCACTGAGTTCAAACTCCTGTACTGCCAAAAACCCCAGTAACAATAAGTATCAAGTAGTTTGTAGGCGGAACCTTGAGGTTATGTGAATATCCTAGTTCTCAATAGTTTTTCACCCAATGGTTTTAGCATCACTAGTTATTTATATTAATATAATTAATAATAATAATAATAATGAATTATTATTATGGTTATCAAATGGTCAGTTTTCTATTTCTCTCATGGACTCCATATTTATTAATTGGTATTCTGTAAAGAAGTGTTTTTCTTTCTCTACCCTCTCAACTGTTTCTCAACGTTTTGCTTTTCATTATCAGTGTGAATTCAGGTTTTCTTTTAATTCAACCTATTATCACATGAGCCTTTAATTTGTCCATTGTGAGTCCCTTCAATCTAGCTCTAATCTCTTTAAAAAAATAAATTTTTAAAAAACTAAAAATAGAACTGCCATATGACCCACCAATACCACCCCTAGGGATATACCTGAAGGAATGTGAGTCAGGTTACTGTAAAGGCATCTGCACACCCATGTTTATTGCAGCACTATTCACAATAGCCAAGGAATTCCTTATTCTAGGAATGGAGGGAGGGAAAGGATAAAGGAGAACGATGGAGGGAGAGAATTCAACTATGATATATTGTAAGAATTTTGTAATGTCACAATGTACCCCCAGTACAATATAAATTTTAAAGTTTACATCTTTATTAATTAAAATCTTCACTTTAGTCAAATGCTAGTTTTTAACCTAATGTCTTTCTGTGTTCCAAGATCCCATCCAGGATCTTACATTATGTTTAACATTTGTGTTTCCACAGGCACCTGTAGTCTAAGCTGGCTTCTTAGACTTTCCTTGTTTTTGATGGCCTTAACAATTTTGAGGTCAGGTATTTTTTAGAGTATCTATTGGGCTTTGTATGATGCTTTTCTCATTATTAGACCAAGGTTATAGCTTTTGTGGAGAAAGACTACAGAGATACAGTGCCATTCTCATAACATCCTATCAAGAGTACACACCATCAGGCTGGAGGCATAGCTCAAGCCACAGAGAATCTGCTAGCAAGTCTGAGTTCAAACCCCAGTACTATCACCACTTCCAAAAAAGAGTACATACTGATCTGGCAGAGTAGCTCAAGTGGTAGAGCACCTACCTAGCAAGCACGGGTCCCTGAGTTCAAACCCCAGTACCACCAAAAAAAAAAAAAAAAAAAAAACCCAAAAAAGAGCACATATCATCAAGATGATATAACACTGGTGTTAACCTTAGTCACTGGACACAAGTATTGTCTTTCAGGCTTTTCTACCATAAAGTTACTGTTCTCCCCTTCCATATCCACTAGGCATAGTCACACTTAAGAAACTCATTTACATTCTATCTCCTTGATGGTGAATTATCTACATAGATTATTTGGAATTCTTTTGCTCTGGAGATTTGTCTATTCTCCTCCAACACTAAATTTATTTGCTTATATAATAATTTATCTGTATCAGCATCGACTAGTGTTTATTTTAACCCTTGAATAATACTAAGTTGCTATTCATTTTTTTCCTCCACTCCAGCTATAGCCACTAGGAACTCTTTCAATTGATTTCTGTGTCCCTTTGGAAAACTCAAATCATTTTAAGATTTTCATCTTGGTGAATATTTTCCAACATTCTGGCATATATTTATGCCCTGGTCTTATAATCAGTTATTTCTTTAAGAAGCCCTGGTTTCTTTTTTTGGAGAATAGTATTAGTAACTCAAATCTGGGCACCAGGTATCCTTACTATTTGTGATAACATTGTTTCTAGGTTCTTTTAGCTGACAAAGCAAGGAAATAAATATATGTGTTCTAATCCATGCGTAGACACAAATCTACCGATACTTCTATGTGAAATCATCTGTACCTATATTAAGCTACCCATGAGTTCATAATGAAGTGTCCAACTCTGATCAATTTACCACATGGTTCATTCTAGCCTTCTTGCCTTGCTTACCTGTCACTTCCTCCTCCAACAGTGAGGAACCTGGCCCTCACCATCTGCCATCTATGTATGATAGTTTCAGAACTGTTACTCTGTATACTTATGTAAAGTAACTTTATTATCGAGAGTACAGCCTTATAGATAGTCTAAATATACACCACATCTACTTCTCAACTACATAAATTCTGAGTTTGTGTATCATAACATAAGTCTTTGTATTTACAATGACACCTTATTTATTTATTTATTTATTTGCAGTGCTGGGAATTGAACTCAGAGCATCGTGCTTGCTAGGCAGGTGCTCTACCTCTTATGCCACACCCCTGATCCCAGATCCCATTACTTCTCAGTTACTTAGGTCAATGCCATTTTTTTTATCCAGTATTTTTAAAGAAGTTGTTTCGTACATCTGTGATAGTTAGATTCTTTAGTCATATTCTACATTCCATATTGGAATTTCCTAAATTATTTTCTAAAATTTACATTATTAAGGTTCACTTTCTGTTGTATAAAAGTGCTGTGAGTTTTGGCAAATGTATGGTGTCATGAATCTACCTAGTGGTAGTGTCATACAGAATAGTTTTACCACCCTACACTGGCCTCTATCTACCCTCATCTATTCAGTCTTCTCCCTCACCCCAAGTGTCTGAACCATCACTTGGTTTACCATCTCTATAGTTTTGACTTTTCCATAGTACCATACAAATAGAATCAAATAGTACTTAGCTTTTCAGACTGGTTTTTTAACTAAGTAAAATGCACTTAAGTTTCCTCCATATCTTTGCATGATCTTATGTCTATTTTTTTTTTTTACATAAACATATAAGCCTTTGAGTGTTTCCCTACTCTCCCACAAAGAACAGGCTTACCTTGAACTTTCCATCTCCCAGTCCTGAAACAAATAATTTTCTCCAAGGAACCCAGTGCAGTTATGGTATTTAGAACCCAAAATCTGGGTACCAAGTGTACTCATTTCTACTGAGGTGTCAATGTTTCTAGGTCCCGTTAGTAGAGAAAGCTAACATATTAACTCCTCTGTTCCACATCCCAAACCTTTAACAGAAAAGGATTCTGAATTTATTAACTCAACTCAGTGATCCCTGGTCAAGAGTGCTTCTTGTTTTATACTCAGATTTGGAGCCATGTACCTTCTTGTTCTGCTCCTACAGTGACTCAGTAAGGGAAAGTTGATCTGAAGGCTGATAACCTTTTATGGTGACCATGTTTCCTAAGCAGCATCCCATAGTTTCCATTCCATTTACCTGACTCTGAAGGTGTAATCAGTTGTTTATTCTGGTACCTTGGGTGGAGGGAACTTTCCAAAATTTATACTTGTCTAAGTTTCTGAGGACAACACAAGGTGTACAGCTCTCTTCAACAAGAGAACAGGAACGAGAGAGGGTGACAGCCATGTGATCTTACACAGCCTACACGTGCACATCTTACTATTCTGAGTCCTGAGAGTCTGAGTCTTAAGAGTCAGAATCATTTTTTGTTGGTTTTTTTTTTTTTTTTTTGGTTTTGCTTTGTTTGTTTGTTTTAAAACAGGGTCTCACTATGTAGCCTAGGTAGGCTGGCTTAGAACTTGCTAGGTAGCCCAGGCTGGCCTCAAACTTGAGATCTTCCTGCCTCAGTCTCTTGAGTGCTGGGATTATAAGGTGTGTACCACCATGACTGGCGTGGTACAGACAGGATTCTAATTATCCTGTATCATCTTTTTTCCTTCTTCCTTTTCTTGGGATTGAACCCAGGGCCTCATGGACACTAAGCATGGGCTCTACCACTTAGCTATACTCCCTTCCTATTCTCCCCACCCCCACCAGGCCTCTTCTGTCTATCCTCTTACAGGTTAATGGTGTGCACTATAGAATTTTGCCAAACTCTGTATCCTTATTGGCTCCAAATGGCTGCACTATTCCTTCAAAAAATTATTTTTCATAGAAAAGCATGTAAAATTTTCAAGTGGCATTGCATAGTTAAAGTGACAGCAACAAGGACAGAAATGCAGATTTTCTCCTTGTCTTTGACTTTCTCCTTGTCTTTGACTTGTCTCCTTGACTTTCCAAGTTTAACATGCAGCTAACACAGAAGCAGGTGTGGCAAATTTTCCAGCAGCTGCACCAGGATTAACTGTACTGCCTTGTTCCTTTGCCAAATCCATTAGTGAAATAAAACTGAAACAGCTCCTGAAGATTCATAGTCATTGGAGGTGAAGCAGACCACACAGCACAGAAAGTGCTGGACTTGAGATCTGGGTTCGGGGTTGCTTTTGTTGCATTAGTGCTGCTGGCTTTGGGTTGGGTGAGGCACTGGCTCTCAACAGAACAAGGATAAGAGTAACTGCCTTGCTTACATCATAAGGGCGTAGGGGCTCCAATTAAACATGATAATGTTGAAGAGCTGAAACGTGATAGTATTAAAGAACTATAAATATAAGGTGTTATTAGAAGCAGAAAGTAAGTGATGAGAAAGCTTAGTTTAAGCAGTTTCAGATGCCTCAGCAGAGCTGTGTGAGCCTTCTAGATATTTACATTGCCCTGTGGTGAGGGAAGACAGGGAACTGGGATGGGTAAGGGGTGTTTGCTCTTTTCCCCCAAGTAAACAGGGGGCATATTGAAATGTTTCCTGCCCAATGCAGGAAATACCACAATGGTTTGGAGAATGCAACTATTCTGATGAACTGGGATTTAACTAACAGGACACAGGAATAGCACAAGTGGAGCAAGAGATGAGGCCCAGAAAGTGAAAAATAAAACAAAACAGAGGCATTTGAGACAGGGCACAGAAGGGGCTGTGACATCTGTTGAGTCTGCTTATGTAGGGGCACAGAGAGAAGATGTTTCCAGGCTTACAGAAAAGTGGTCAGGAGTGGGGAGCTCAGGGGTCAGCACTTGGGAAGCCAAACCTAGAGAATCAGCTGGACAAAAAGGGGTTGATGTCTTAAGTCAATGGTCTTCAAACACTTACAGATTGCTGTGTTCCTAGGTATGTACTGTGTGTCAGGCACTGCAGAGGGGTCCTGTTTTTAAACACTCTTACACAAAACCCAGTGTACAAATTTGAAGCTGTTGTATTGAAGCAAGTCTTGGGGGACCCAGGGATGTTCGACCTCCCTCTGAATCTCACCAGCACCACCAGAGTATCTCTGCAGGGAGTCAGGATCTTTCCAGAGACACAGGATCATTTCTCAGTATTAACTCCAGCACCTCGCACATGACATGGTGTCAGTATTTGCTGAATGAGAGAATGAATGCGTGAATGCATGAGATAGAGATGCATCTCATGTCTATTCTGCATGAGATAGGTAGTCTTCAGGAAAGGATTCAGATGAAAGGGTTCAGTGGATTCCGTAATTACATATCGAGGCTGTAACTTAGTAACCATGAGGGATTTATATGTAAATGTTTGTACAGCTGGAGACATGCACTGGTGGCTGGATCAGTTGGCTGGCTCACCAGGGAGCTCCCTGATCCTGATATGGGGAGTTTCATAATCATGGGACTGTGTCCAGCCACAGGAGCCAAAGCTGTGAAGAATAAGACAAGTAAGAACAAGGGGAAACTTTCATGGATAAGTCTTGGTCATTTTATCACAAAAACACAGCTGACCCAGTGCTCTGTTCCTACACAGTGGAGCATGTTGAATTCAGAATCATGACCACGAGTAAAGCAGTGACATTTATGGGGTGCTGACTATTTGCCAGCCAGTAATAACTGCTTTACGTGGCATAGAAAAGGTTAGATCAAAAAGAATTAACCTAGAAGGTAACACCCACGCACAGGAAATCAATGTGAGTCAATGCCCTGTATAGCTATCCTTATCTCAACCAGCAAAAACCCTTGTTCCTTCCTATTATTGCTTATACTCTCTCTACAACAAAATTAGAAATAAGGGCAAAATAGTTTCTGCTGGGTATTGAGGTGGGGGGGGAGAGGGAGGGGGTGGAGTGGGTGGTAAGGGAGGGGGTGGGGGCAGGGGGGAGAAATGACCCAAGCCTTGTATACACATATGAATAAAAAAATAAAATAAAATAAAATAAAATCACCACCACCACCAACAACAAAAAATAGAAGGCCATGTAACGGCCCCTGCAAAGATGTATATGTTCCAGTCCCAGAGCCATGAACATGGTATGTTCCATAGCCATGAGGAATGAAGGTTGCTAGGCAGCTGACCATGAGGGAGGTACTATGGTTTGGATGTGATTTGTTTCCTGTGAAACTCAAGTGCAAGTTTGGTGGCCGTTCTGGTGATGCTGGAGGTGGAAATTAATGAAGTGATTTGGTAGTTAACGAGGATTAATGCCTTTCTCTTAGGAGTTCTTCGTCTTGTGGAGCTGGGTTACTTACTGTGAGAGTGGATTGTTAGAAATCAAGGCCACCTCCCCCCTTTTTTTTGGCTATTCTGCATGCACCCAAGGTTCTTCCACTCTTCTGCCACAACACAAGGCCCTCACCAAGATGGGGCTGCCTGACCTTAGATTCAGCATCCAGAACTGTGAGTCCAAATAAACCTCTATTTTTTAAAATTATAGTCTCAGGTATTCTGTTTTAGCAATAGAGAACTAAACTCAGACAGGGAGATTACCCTGGATTATCCAGGTGGGTCTAATATAATAACAAGGGCACTTAGAAGTGACAGCCAGGGGCAGGAGGGTCAGAGTCAGAGAAGGAGCTGTGACCACAGCAACAGAGGTTGTAGTGATGGCTGGCCATTGATGATTTCAGATGTGGGCAGCCTCTCTATGGACAGGTAAGAAACAAATTCTTTTCCAGAGCCTCCTGACCCTGTGTCAGACATCTGGCCTCCAGAACTGTACGATAAAAAGTTGGGGTAGTTTTAATCCACTGCTTTTGAGATAAACTGCCACAGTTAGCCATAGGACATGAAGGCAGGTTTTCTCGCCTCAGATTCACAGCAGCCTTATCAGATGAGTACTGCTTGCTGCTCTCTGGCAGATGCATGGACTGAGGCTTGAGCAGTTTGAACCACTTGATACAATGTGCCTCAAGTGGCCTGTTTGTCCTTACCACACTGCCACCTGCAATTGGCTTTACTTTCTTACTTCACAAGTGAGAAAAGGAGGCCCAGAAAGTTGCCTGATCTGCCCTAGTTTTCTTGCAGGTTGGTACTGCAGCTCAAGCTGTGCCCAAGGAAGGTGGCGTTTCATGAATGCAGAGTCTCACAGAATGCAGGTTCTCAGTGGGCAGATCTTGGCTGGGATCCAGGTCCCTGCCTTTCTAAGGAGCTCGTGAGTGAGGCCAGGAGCGACAGGGCTGTGGAAGCAATTCCTGTGTCTGTCTTGGGGTATGACCATCCACTCATCGGAAGAGCCAGGAGCACCTCTGGGATGCCCCACTAAATGGGAAAAAGCAAGCACCAAGGAGGGAGAGACATAGGCACCCAATGTGAAGTCTGTGGAAAATAGGATTTAGGGTCTCATAAGGAAAGGCCAGAGTTTATGAGGATACCATAGCAGAGTTATGTCACCAAATGCAATGATTATTTTTGTCACTTGAAAAGTCATCCCAAACTTGCAGCATTGGTCTGACATGGTGAACGGCACAGACAAGTCAAGGACATTCTTTCTGCCACAGAGACCAAAAATTACTAAACATGATTATGGGAAAAAACAAAAGTCTCCAATTCCTGCTGTGAGTTTCATGTGATTTTTTTTTTTATTTGAGAGAGAAAGAAATATTGCACTTATTCTTGGAGAAATGTCTCTGAAAATTTTGACAGAATCCAAGGGCTCATGGCTCTGTCCCTTCCTCTCTTCAGTCCCAGCACTACCCCTTCCGGGGACTGCAAACTCATGAGTGGGAGGCCTTTCTCTCTATGATTGTGGTTGTGGTTTTCTGAGTCTTCATTTTGAAAAACATAAGCTCCCCCACTGTAGGTGCTGTAGCACTGGAGGTGCTGGAGGCTCCCTAACCTACTTCACTGCATTTGCAGATTTCTGTGGCTACCAGAACTGCCTGTAGGCTAGAAATGTTCTGGTTTCATTCTGAAACAACGCCCAGGCACGCAAGCAAGAACTATCATCTTTCAGACACATGAACTCAGAGAGGAAACAAATGTTGGGCTATTTTCTAGAGGTACAGAGTGAAAACTATAACTGTACTCATTTACAATGACTCAAATATGATATTCTCTCTCTCCCCCAGACTCAGCAGTATTAACCTCCCAGGCTCCCTAATGTATAGTTTGCAAAATGGAGTTTATTTCTTTCTAAAATAAGTTTTGACAAACTATATCAGCTCTGGGGTTTGCCTGTAAAGGTGGAAATATTTTTCTGAATAACAGTATGTCTGTGACGTGTCTGAATCACAGCATGAAATCCTGGAAAGTACAAGGAAGGTGTTGCACTGGACTCTTTCTTTGCTTCCAGTCAGGGTTCAGTGCTCATATCTGAATGCTGAGCCCTTTGGTGGGAGGACTGAGGAGGAACTTGACACTGTGGGTGTTTTCTGTTATCCATCAGTAGCGAAAAAAATAGCTTAGGGATGAGACAGACCTTGTCAGCTCTGGTGTCTTGTTCAGGTCCCTCTTTTCCTTGCTATGCTCTGCCCTAAGGTTTTGTGTTCCCACATGCAAAACCTGAATAAAAATACCTTCTCCCAGGATTACTGTGAGGACTAAAGGAGATAATTTGAGCAGCATAAAGTAGGCTCCTAAAAATATTCCTTCCTCTAGGAGCCAGCAGCAAGCAGCAAAGAGATTTTCAAGAATACTTTTTGGCAGTACTGGGGTTTGAACTCAGGGCCTTGCACTTGCTTGGCAGGTGCTCTACCATTTGAGCCATACCCCCAGCCCTTTTTTTGCCTTTTTTTTTTAATAGGACCTAGATTTTTCTGAGGGGGAGGTGGGTGGGCCTCTGACCACGATCCTTCTATATAAGGCCTCTTGCTTAGCTGGGGTAACAGGCAAATGCTACCATCCTCAGCTTGTTTGTTGAGATGGGATCTCACTAACTTTTTGCCAGGGCTACCCTTGAATTGCAATCCTCCCATAGTAGCTGGAATTACAGGCATGTATCACTGGGCCTGGCTTCAAGAATAGTTTTTGTTTGCTGATGGAATATATTATGTTATCCTTCTGCCTTAAATTGATCCACCAATTGCTCTATGTTTTGCTTGTTAAGCAGTAATGCTATTTTCTATTTTTTTTTTTGAACATACAACTGACGACGGGAGAGGGAGATACCAAATACAATTTGTGGCAATCCAGTTTTTGTTCTAAGTCACAGGATTCATTTGCATGCAAATATAGAAGAGATAACTGTGTTTAGAAAATACAGTCATAAATAAATTGATTATCCTAGTAATGTGAAACCAAGAGTCAATGTCAGAGAGACCTTCTTTGGTGCCTACTAGTAATTACTGGGGACCAGAAAAGTTAGACAGGTTTTCCTTTCTTTCCCACCCCACCCCTAATACACACACACCCTTCTTCCCTTGCCCACTTCTTCCTGGACCACTATTCACCCCACTCAAGCTACACAGCTAAGAAGAGCTTTGGTTAGGCAGGCACCAGCCCTAACTCTTCACTCCCCAATCCCTTTGGATCCTCAGGGCAGAAGGCGATAATGGTTTCCCATCATGGCAGAAGGACTGGGATGTTGGCCTGTTTCCTGCCTGTGTGCCAGTCTCAGGAAAGGAAGGTTAAGTTGCAGGGAACTTTGCTTGCACAGTATCTTCTAAGGCCTAGCTTCTTATGTCTATATGTTTTTAAAATAAAATTTACAAGAGGTAGTTCTACCTCCATCAGCTAAGACCCTCTTTTTTTCCACCCAATTCAGACTTCTCCCCTGTCATTCTTCCCCATTTGTCATTGGAATTGTGTGTGGGGAGGGGCTTTGGGGGGAAGTAGACTTGGAGACACATTTAGTTTGGGTTTAGTGGGAGATGTGTATTTACTTTTTTGTGGTACTGGGACTTCAACTTAGGGCCTATACCTTGAGCCACTCCACCAGCCCTATTTTTGTGAAGGGTTTTTCGAGATAGGGTCTCATGAGCTATTTGCCCAGGCTGGCTTTGAACCGTGCTACTCCTGATCTCTGCCTTCTGAGTAACTAGGATTATAGGCTTGAGCCACCGGTGCCCCAGCGGGAGATGTTTATTTATGTTGCAGTCTCTTCTGTGTGGAGTTAAGCTGTTGCACTATAGTCCTAGTGCCCGGCTGTGCCAACTTCTGAGTCATGACGTATGTGACCTGGAAGTATAAGAAGAGTGGAGGAGAAACAGGGTCTTAGATATTTAGAGCCAGAAGATAGTCTGTGACACATTCTTTCAATATTCAGTTCTAACAAAAAAAAGCCTCCTTAAGAGCTTCCAGTCAAGGAGTGGAGCTCAGTGGTTATTATGCCCAGTGGAGCCCTAGCTTGTGCAAGGTCCTGGAACTCCAGCACCAAACAGAAGAAAAAAAAGACCTAGTCAAAATCCAAGTTCTTTCCTGTCAGGAATATACCTGAAAATGCAGCCTGGACAATTATAACACACTATGTATTATTTTCTTTCCTGTTTTGATGGAAGCACATGCAACAACATTTATCAGGATTCCTGAGTTCATAGGCAGCAATCTGAAGCAGTACTACAAAGTGTCCACAGCAGTTCATGGCTGAAAAGAACAAAAACTTGACTGAGAAGTGTCAAAGAAAAACAATCCTAAAAACATACATGACTTTACCAATAATGACTTGTAAACCAGACAGAAATTTTTCTATGCAACTGATATATACAAAGTGATTTCAGTCAACCCTACTAGAGGAAAGCCTGGATGTTCTCTCTCTATTCTCTCTATAGAAAATAGGAAAAAGAAAATCTGTCGTATGAAGAGATGATCAAAGATTAGTTATTCTAAATATTCCCCTTCATATCTAATTGTGCTTTTTCTTTTGTATCATTTTTCTTAGAGAAGGCCCCCAGACTATATGGTTCTTATGCCTCATTAGCCTTGAATCTGTCCCTGGAGTTCAGATGTCTCTGGTGGCTCATGCCTGTAATCCTAGCTACTCAGGAGACAGAGATCAGGATGATCAAGGTTTAAAGCCAGCCCAGGCAAATAGTTCGCAAGACCCTATCTTGAAAAAAACCTAACATAAAAAGGGCTGGTGTAGTGGCTTAAGTTATAGGCCCTGAATTCAAGCCCCAGTACCCCCTTCCCCCAAAATTCATTGTTTTAAAAAATGTAGAGGTGTCCAGACACAGAGAGCAAAACTGGTGCTGTTGATACTCCAAAATGACCCTGCTAAACTACCTGGATATGGTCTGGGTTCTATGTGTCTTTGGAAGAGGTGAGGGATTGGGGTATGCACCTTCTCTCTCCATCCCATATGGCCAACCACCAGCTGAAGGCACCCTGCTTGAGTCACCACCACATCTCTTCCTCATCCTTCACTTTCCGTTATTGGTAAGTTGAATTTGAATTTTTTCAATCTAGAATATGTAATTTTGATAGATAGTTTATCAAGGCATAGAATTCTTGGTGGGAAATAATTTCCCTTAAAGTTCTGAGGACATTCTCCACTGTTAACTTCTTTCAGTGTTGTGGAGAACTCCAGTGGCATTCTTTCTTAGTGGAGTTCTTCCCCATTGCTGGTGTTCCAAAGTTTCAGTGACATGACTTGTTGGCCTTTTTCTCTTTCATTTTTCTGGGACCTCAAAGAATCATTTCAATCTAGAGCTGTTTCCCTCAGTTACAGAAATTATTATTCTACAATTTGCTTGATGAACTCCTGCTTTCCATTTTGTTTATACTTTCTTTCTAGAACACCTACTATTTAACAAATATATATATATATATATATATATATATATATATATATATATATATATTTGATTTATTCATCACTGGAAGTATGAAGAGGGTGGAAGATAAACAAGATTTGAAATGTTGGGAGCCACAAAACAGTCATGGAACATTCTCCCAAGATCCAGTTATTAAAAAAACCTTGATAAGGGCTGGTGGTATAGCTCTATGTGTCTGTGTACACGTGTGTGTGTTTTGTTCTGGAAAATGAACCCAGAACCTTGCTAAGCATATGCTTGCCCGTGAGTCATGCTCCTAGCCTCAACAAATAACAAATAGCCCTACCTTATGCCAAGAACAGTTCAACAAAAATGCCTTCCTTCCTGAAACTTGCATCTTACAGTGATCAGTCAGATGTGGGACTTCCTGAATTGATCCTTTCTTATCTTCCATATTTATCTTCTTTACCTTTAAAAAAATTAAATGGCTTTATTTTTAAATAAATTTATAGTTTATTGTGTGCATGTGTGTGTTTTCTTGTGGGACTGGGGTTTGAACTCAGGACTTTATGCTTGCAAAGTGGACATTCTACTGCTTGAGCCATGCCTCCAGTCCGTTTTTGTGTTGGCTATTTTTGGAGATGGAGTTTTGAACTATTTGCCCCAAGCTGGACTTGAGCTGCTGTCTTCCTGATTTCAGTCTCCTAAGCAGCTATGATTACAGATGTAAGCCACTGGTACCAGGCAATTTATTGAATTTTAAAAGGATTTACTTTTAAAGCAGTCTTAGTTATAGGAAAATAGTACAGATAGTTCAGAGTTCCCATGTGCTCCCTTTTCCACTTCACCCTCTGCCTCAGTTTCTTCTATTACTAGCAGTTCTTTTCAGTGTGGAAAATTTGTGATAATTTATGACCCAATATTTACATATTACTATTAAAGTCCATATTTATATATTTCTATAGTCCACAGATCACAGTAGGACTCTCACTTTGTGTTGTCCAGGTCTGTGAGTTTTAGTGAATGTGTGATGACATGTATTTACCATTACAGGAAAATGCAGGGTAGTTTCACTGCCCTGAAACCCCCATGAACTTGACTTATTTATCCCTCTCTCCTTTCAACAAGCCCCTGACAACCACTGATTTCTTTTCACTTTGTCCTTAGTTTTGCCTTTTCCAGAATGTCATATAGATGGACTCATACAGGACATTACCTTCTTGGATTAACTTCTTTCACTTAATAATATGCATTTTAGCTTTCTCCATGTCTTGATAGCTCATTTCTCTTTTTATTGTTAAATAATATTCCATTGTCTGCATGGCCCATGGTTTGTTTATCCTTTCACCTATTAAAGGACATCATGGTTGCTTTGAGTTTTTGACAATTATGAATAAAGTTAATATAAACATTTCTATGCAGGTTTTATGTAGACGCAAGTTTTCAACTTGTTTGAGTAAATACCTAGTAGTATGACTGCTGAATCATGTTGTAAGACTATGCTTAGTTTTTTTAAGTACTGCTATGTCTTTCACAGTGGCTGTACTTGGCAATGAATGAGGGCTTCTGCTCTTCTGAATCCTGCCAGCAGTTGGTGATGTAAGAGTTTTTTGGATTTTAGCCATTCTAATAGGAATGTAGAGGTGGTATCTTGAGTTGTCTTAATTTGCAGTTCCCTAATGATGTATGATGTTGAGCATCTTTCATATGCTTGCCAACTGTATATTTTCTTTGATGAGGTATCTATTCAGAGCTTTTGACTTCTTTAATTGGGTTGTTTGTTTATTCTTTGCATATTTTAGATAAAAATTCCTTCCTATATATTTGTTTTGCATATATTGTCTCTCAAACTTCCTTATCTTACTGTTTTGTTTATTTTATTATTGTTGTTTTCTTTTTGAGAAAGTTTTGCTGTGTAGCACACGCTGGCCTCAGATTCATGATCCTCCTGACTCAGTCTTCCCAGTGCTGGAATTAGAGGTGTGTATCATCAAGCCCTGTTTGTTTTTCCACTCTTAACAGTGTGTCTTTCTTGTAGTAAGAGTTTTTTCTTTTCCTTCTTTCTTTTTTCTTTTTTGTGTGTGTACTAGGGTTTGAACTCAGGGCCTCACACTTGGTAAGCAGATGCTCTATCGCTTGAGCCACTCCTCCAGCCCAGAAGATTTTAATTAGCGAAATCCAACTTGTCAATTTGGATTGTGCCTTTGGTGTTGTGCTTTAAAAAGTTATGCCAAACTCAAAGTCACCTACACTTCCCCTGGAGTTATCTTCTAGAAGTTTTATAGTTTTTCATTTGCATTCAGATGTATGATCCATTTTGAGTTAATTTTTTGTGAAAAGTGTAAAGTCTATGCCTACATTCTTCCTTTGCATGTGAATGCCCACGTTCCTCTACCATCAGTTGAAAAGACCTTTTGTTCTACATTAAAAGATTTTCTCATCATCAGAAAAAAAGAAATCTCTTTGATATATCCATCTTGGGTCAGATAAGTTAAAGCAAAACCAAAAATGCTCTCTCTGCCATGGAGGGAGGTGATGAACTTGTGCCCTCAGCACCTGCCTTTAACCTTCACCTCCTGCTCATTAGATAACCCTCACTCTACTTCCTACTTTGTGATTGGTCATATTTGTAGAGTTTTTTTTTTAAGGGAAAAAAATTCCAAGGGGTAGAGAAAATAGTTGACTTAAATTCAGCCCAGAAATACGTACTGGCTTCCTGACATTGAGAATTGCTGTGTGACAGAAAAGGGCACTCACAGATTCTAAGAGGTCAGTGGTTCTAAACATAAATAGCCTGGGTTCAAATCCTGGGTCTGGCCATGGGACCTTGGATAAGCCTGTTGTGTCTCATTTCCTTACCCATAAAGCATAGATAATAATAGAAACTGCTTTCTTGGGTTGTTTGAGGATTAAAGAATTATTTCATACAAAAGGAGTAGAACAATGCGTAGCGCACAGGAAGAACTGCAAATGTGCTTGCTATTATATTATTGCCTGGCTAAGCATGTGAGTCACCAAAACCCCAAAATCAAAACCCAGTCTCCTCATGCAACTTGTCATCGTTCACTCAGAGACAAGCTGCAACAGGAATTACAGGAGTAGCTGAGTCAGTCTAACTCTTCCAGCTCTCATCAGTTTTTACATTTTAACACTAATTTAAAACGAAGAGGAACCTGCCTCATGAAAATTGAAAAGACTCGGCAAACCATCTATTTTGGCAGTTTGCCAGAAGAACCAAGTTGCAGTTAAACTAGTCCCAGGGACTAGGACTGCTTAGATAATCACCACTTTACCCTTTCATTGACTGTCCTTAACACCACACCTATGTACCAGGGTTTGTGCCCACCAAAACTCACGTAGAAATCTGATCCCCTTTGTGAGGTATTAAGATGTGGGACCAGTGGGGCCTGTTAGGCCCTATGATTGGATCATCAGGGCTCTACCTTCATGAACCCAATAATGGATTAATGGACTTTCTCAAGAATGGGTCTGTTATGAAGCCCAGTTTGGCTCTCTCTGTCTGTATGAGCTCTTCTTGCTATGTGATGGCCTGTGCTGCTGTGAGACTACAGAGAGTTCCAGTATCAGAAGATCCAACAACCTCTAAATTCAGCCTCCAGAACCATGAATTAAATAAACTTTTATTCTTTATAAATTACCCAATATGTGCAATTCAGATGTAGCAACAGAAAATGAACTAATACACAGAGAAATTCCAGGTTCCATATGATAACCTGACCCTACTCACTTGGCTTTGCTTCTACCCATTTATAACTCACCACACCTTTGCTCTCAGTTCCCACTATCCAAAGCAGGATGCCACCCAAAGGTCTGCTATTCTTCCCAGGAAAAGACTCCAGTTTTGCCATTAGAATTTGAACTTTTATTGAGTTCAGAGACTGACAAGCTTCCAAGAATGTGAGGTGTGGTCTAGAGTATTAAACAGAAAGGAAATAATATTCAGATACATAATGTCATCAAGTAAGTGAAAAGGTAAATTTATTTAGTGAGAAATTCTAGGATAAAAAAATGAAATCATTTTTTAAGAGTTTTGAGATTTTTCTGAAAGTTTCCCCCTCCCCTTGGCATCTTTATTTATTTATTTATTTTCTAGATTTGGAGTATGGTTGAAAAGTTCAGGCTCAATTGCTGGGAGAAAGGCAAAGTCAAGTTAAGATGTAAGAAACATGGGTCTTAGGAATTATAGCTAACTATCAGTCCCAAAAATGGGGAAATGAGTTTGTTCTTTATAAAAGCATAGAAGTGATCGAAAAGGTTAAAAAGGTCAAGTCTCTTAGAGGAAGCTTTGTGTGGGAATTCTGTAACTTTTATCTTCTGGACACAAGATGATGATGATGATGGTGACGATGATGCATTGTGTTTACAAAAACCCTTTCATCTGTGGGACTCAAAGTGTAACACAACTACTAATTAATTCTGAAGGCGGTGGAGGCAAATATCATTATCTTTAATTTATAGGTGAGAAATCCCACAAAGAGGAAATTAAGCCCTTTACCCAAGGCCATCTCAGAGTGGATAGAAGAATCCCTCACTCCTTACCTACCATTGGCCACTCTACAGGGAACTACAGATGGACTTTCTTTCCTTCAGAAGTATTCTTTGAATCATTATTTGTGGTAGATACTGTGGGAAGGCAAAAGATGCCAACAGAAAGCAGCACAGGATTAAGTTTCAAAATGAAAAGTAAAAAGAACAAGAATCAGGGATGGAGGAGGCAGCTGTGGTCCAAGCAGGCTCTGAGCAGAGGGCTTGAATTGGTGTGCACAGTTCTAGTTCAGGCAGAAGAGCTATTCTGAGAGATTCTGAACCTTTTTTGCTGGGCATTCCAAGAATGCAAGAGCCCAAATGTTGTCTACCTGGGCCCTTCCTCAGGGGTGTATTTGTATACACAGTCTTCCTTACCACCTGCTATGAAAGGGGTGGATTCCACAAGCAGAGGGTTCCTTTGCTATGCAACCAGTGCCTGACAGCACTGGGGCCTGGCCCTCTGTAGGCCTTATGGGGTTTGGAGGCAAGGGAAACGAGTCAAATATGATGCTACTGTTGCCTGGTGATTAGAAGTACTGAAGTCCTCTGTCTTCAACCCAGGAATCATGTAACCTGACTACTTCCATGAAGCAGTCACAAGCTAGTTCATTAGCTTGTAAGTAGGGTCAAATCAAATCCCGAAGCTGGTAGGAACAGCCTGAATGATAGGTGCGCCTGGTCTGTGGTGCTCATACCTCCCGTGTTGTGACACTCAGCACTCTTCACTGCAGTGGTGTGTTTAATTTCCAAATGCCCCAACAGACTAGAAGCTCTGGGAAGGAAGGGATAGTGTATTGCTTGTGTCTAGAGTGCTTTGGCATAGGATAGATTTCTCTCAAATATTTATTGAAAAGGTGAATAAATGAATATAGCCTGTTTAGGGGCACAGAGTATACCAGTTCACAGAGAGGCAAATGTAGAGACAATGATTTCCTTCCTTTCTCTAACATCCTCCCTTCTCTAGGGCAGAGCTAGCTCCTTGCTGCCTCTGACCTTTCCCTGTGAGGGCAGGAAAGAGACCTAGTAGAACGATGTGTCTACCACAGAGTGATTTGGGGGCAGGGGCATCTCTACCTAACCACGAGGTGAAGAAGGGCCTGCCCCGCCCTATTTGTCTGAGTATATGGCACTGGTGTGGATGCTTACCCAGTTTCCACATCTCATTGGTGGAAGGAAATCCAGGCCACACCTGAGCAGGTCACCCTTGGTTTCCTGGGGCCCCACAGGTGTGGATAAGAAACACCTGGCTAAGAAGCCAGTCTGCCAGATCCCTGAATGAATAGAGAAGGGGAAGCTCTTCAGTTTACTTGGCCAGGGATCAAATTCTCTGGGTTTGTGGAGCAATAGCTGCTTCACATACCTGCCCTGAATGAGGCAGGTGACTGGCATCTTGAAATTTCTATTCCCTCCTGCAGCTGGGTGCTCACCACCATTGGCAGGGATGATACATCTCCCTCCCAAGGAGGTAACCACTTAGGGAACAAGTGTGATGGGGACTGGCTTACGCATGTTTCCCATTTGCACAGCAGGCGAGAGATGTGGGCACATGTCAAAGATATCAAAGTTATTTTATTTCAGGTCTTCTCTCCCTTCCTCCAAGACACACATGGGAATAATACATTAACTATAACCATGGGCATTATATGCACCAGTGATTTTTATTTATAAGACTGATAGCAGCCAGGCGCCCAATGGCTTACACCTGAAATCCTAGCTACTCAGGAGGCAGAGATCACAGTACAAAACCTGCTCTGAGCAAATAGCTTGTGAGACTCTATCTTGAAAAAAAACCTATCACAGAAAAAAAAAAATGCGGTGGGGGGGGGGCTGGTAGAGTGGCTCAAGGTATTGGCCCTGAGGAGTTCAAACCCCAGAACCACACACACAAAAAAAAGAGACTGATACCAGTAGGATGCAATATCTTTATTTTCCTTTCAAAGCTCTTTATGGACTTTTTTTTTTTAATTAAGCCAGAATATGGTGACATATTATGGCCTGTAATTGCAGCATTTGGGAGACTGAGGCAGGAGGATTGACAGATGAGGCCAGCCTGGGCTACCTAACAAAATCCTGTGTCAAAAAAATAAAACAAACGAAAGAGCAAAAAACAAAACCACAAAATTTGTTTTTGGTTACTCAGCAAACATTGATGGGGCCTTTACTCTGAGCCAATCCAGGGAGCAGGAGGAGTAACTGAATCGGTCAAGAACATGAGTTCCGGCTCAGCAGAGCTAGATTTGGTTCCATGAGAGCTTAGCTGGTGGGATCTTTGGCTGCCCCATGTGAGGGAAGGGAAGGAAAGGGAGTGGAGGCCTCCTGCTCCTTCCTCTCCTGCCTCTGGGCAGGCCAGCTCAGCAACAGCACAGCTGCCTAGTTGCCCTATGGAAGAGTTGCCTGCCACACCTGTTCAGGCTGGAATTCCTTTAAGGGAAACACAACCTTGTATTCCAGTGCAAATTAACAAGTACCCAAATGCCCAGGTGGAGTCAACTATCACCCTCAAGTTTAAACTTGCCTGAAGACCGTTTTTGCATGCTGAAAGAGAAATGTGCAGACACTTAGTCAAAGGTGGGAGGGGTCCCCATAGAGAGGGGACATCTGTAGGAAAAGAGGAGCTGGGAGCCTCAGAGACAAAACTCATGACCTGGCTCTTTTCCTTCAACCTGAACTCCCTGACTCATTTTGTGAGGGAAACACTTTCGGTTCCTACCACTGCAGTGCTCAATGGGAATCAGGGATTATCTGTGTGCTTTACCTGTGCTGGCCATTACTCTAGGTCTGACAATAATTAACTAACTGTAAGGAAACCACATGATTTTCTTAATGAAGTGACATCAGAAAATTTCCTGGATCTTCTGATATATACAGCTGTCATCAGATTTGGGTGTTCCGTGCCAGCCAGTGTCAAAGTCCTTTTCAATTCTAGACGTTGCCTGCTCCTTCAAAGCCATCTGAACAAGAAGGGTGCAGGGCTTTAGGGCCACAGGTGAGCTGTCTTGGAGTCTTGTATGTTTAACCAAAAGCTTCTGAGGCCTAATGCTAGAACAATAATGTCGCCATTTTGTGAATCAGCCAAAATGGCAGCCCCGCCCTTAAACAAATTCCCGTGCTCTAAGGCAGCCCCACCCCACCAGAGACTACTGCGCATGCGCTAACCTGCTTACCCTCCCCTTCTATAAAAGCCACTCCTCGCCCAGACTTGGGGCTGCGCCATCTTTTCCCTGGCCATCCTGGCAGTTTGGGCCTGCCATTAAACTTTGCTCTATGGACGTGAGACTTTCTCATGAGCTTTCTTTGAGAGCAGCGTTTTTCCTAACACCTAATAGATAGGGCAAGACGATAGGAAAATCAGAAAACATCTGAAAATCAGCTAGTCAGGAACTAAGACTAAAAGAAATAACTAAAATATTCAAATCATTTTTATATGAATAAAATGCCACACTGCAACAGTTAGCCACTCCACTGGGAGTTGTCCTTGGCAAAATGACTTTTGCTCCTCTCCCTTTTGCCTGGCTTTCTAAGTTCTAAAGAGAAACCACACCTGAATGATTAAGATGTTAACTACTAAATAATCTTTCTTTTAGTGCAGCAAAAGTGAAATTAATCCTGTTAAGAAAGTATAAGCAAATTGTGGGTGTGGCTCAAGTGGTAGAGCACTTGCCTGGTAAGCAGGAGGCCTTAAATTCAATGCCCAGTACTACCTCAAAAGAAAGATCTCGCACATTCCTTTGTTTTAGATGTAAAGTGACTTAGCATCTCCTCATGTGGGTAGGAGTGCTTGGGGAATTAATTTTCTGACCAGAAAGACATCTCAAGATCACATGTCACTAAATTCCATTGTCTCCACATTTGGTTATAGCAAAGAATTCCTAAAGCTCATTGTCTCCATGCTTGGTGATAATAGAGCCTCCCTAAACCCATTGTTTCCGTGTTTGGATTAAAGGTTACCAGGTGACAAGACCACTAGGAAAAGCTTCAACCGAATTCCCCAGCTTAGTATAAATACTTCAGGAGGAGGGCTGGTATTTTGTGCCTCTTTGTTCCCACCTCTTCCTGTGCGTGTGGGTAGAGGGGGTGCACTCCTTTCACCCTTTTTATTTCTCCCTGTCTCACCCTGCTTCACTAAATAAGCCTTTGCTAAATGTCTCCTTTGTAAGTCTCCCACCTTTTCTTGTGTGGATTTCAAGGACTGTGGTTCTAGTGGGCAATTAGAAAATCCAGTAGAGAATTTCCCTCTCCTATGGGAGAATTCTCTTCATTTCAAATTTCCTTCCTAGTGACACTTCCTTAGAACTGGAAATAGAACAACTTTTTAATCCACCAGGCAATTTTTGAGCACTCACTTAGTACTGAGTGTCACCGGATGAGGGGGTACCCTTGACTCTCCAGATTCCATGCAAAATCACTAAACTTAAGATCTGGTGATTTTCACCTGAAAAGCACTTCAAGGTGTCTCACAATAAGGAGCATCATAGGTAGAAGTTTTAGCAAGAATTTATTTTAGAATAACAGGATAAAGTAGGGAGAAGTAGGGGAAAAAAGGGAGAAACATTTTCTGCTCCCCACTTAGGAAGTAGGAGTAAGGACTCCAAAAGATGATTTTCATGTATGGTTCTTCTATTTTCTAAGCTGGGAGAATACACGTGGCCATGCAGTCTAGCAACCCATAATATTCTGCAGTGGTTCCCATGGCTTAGATAAGTGCTGATTAATATTCTCAAACATTCAGATGGGGTCTAGGTCTACCCAAAACTCAGGGACAATAGGTGAGTTTTAGGACTTCTCTTTGCCAGATTTTTGTCTCTTTACCCATTGGTGGAAAAATTTGCAGGGTAACATCTCAAAGGGGAAAGCCTGATACAGGTAGCCCTTTTCTGCCTCTCTAGTCTTATAACTTAACATCTAAAAGGTGGTGTGGGGGGCGGGCAGGGCTAGCTGCTCTGTTTTTTCAGTTTTTACTTCCTGGTCCTAATGTCTGAATCTGGTCCGTTAAGTATTTATTAAAAATAATAAGTGATTTCTCTGTCTCCTATCTATCCTGCTTCACTGAGCACACTATATTAGAATAAAAAAAAAAAAGTAATCAAAAATAAGTTTCTGCCCTGGATAAATGTGCCTTCATTTCTGTTATGGTGGAATAGCAGCTCTGTCCTCAAGGTCACAAATGCTGAATTCATTTTTGTTCTTATTAAAATTGCCCAAAGACGAGGAGAAAATTTGCCTAGAATGAACTGTTAAAGAAAATAAATCCTTTTTCAGATGCTGACAATAGTTTAGCAATGCTGCCCTCTGCAGAGCAGAACTAAAATGTCAACTAAATTGTCAACGTGGTTTGATGAGGGATGAACTGGCCCACCAGGTGACGGGCATATTAACCAGCGCTGGTGAGTTTGGAGAGAACTTGAAGGCCCAATGCTCCAAGCTTTGCTCTCCCCACCCCCCAAAGTAATTGTGAATAATCATGAGTCTCCTTGCATGTTTTTCAGTTAGCAACTGTTTTTGTTTTTATTTTTTTGAGACAAGGTCACGCTAGGTAAACCCAGGCTGGCCTCAAACATGATCCTCCTGCCTATTTCTCTGAGTACTGGGATTATAGACATGAACCACTGGGCCTGACTGACATCTAAATTTATATCATTAGTTTAACTGGACATCAGTGACTCACGTCCATAATTCTAATTACTCAGAAGGCAGAGATCACGAGGATCACGGTTTGAAGCCAGCCCACGCAAATAGTTCATGAGACCCTGTCTTGAAAAACCCCTTCACAAAAAAGGACTGGTGGTCACTTCTGTTAGAATAGCTACCATCAAGAACACTACCAACAACAAACAGTAGTGAGGATGCAGGGGAAAAGGAACCCTCGTACACTGCTGGTGGGAATGTAAGCTAGTGCAACTACTTTGCACTAAACAATATGGAGGCTCCTTAAAAAATTAAAAATAGGTCTACTGTATGATCCAGCAGTACCACTCCTAGGAATGTGAGTCAGGTTACAACAAAGGCACCTGCACATCCATGTTTATTGCAGCACTATTCACAATATCTAAGGTATGGAGACAGCCAAGATGCCCCACTACTGATGAATGGGTTAAGAAAATGTGGTTTTTATACACAAAGAAGAATGAAATTTTGTCATTCACATGTAAATGGATGGAATTGGAAAATATCATCTTAAGTGAAGTTAGTCAGGCTCAGAAGGCCAAAAGCTGCATGTTCTCCTTCATATGTGGATTGTAGACCTAAAACAAATGTAGCAATATTATGGGACACGGGTCACACTAAAGGGAGGACGCACATGGGAGGGATAGGGCAATGGAAGGAAACAGAAGCTTGAATGTGGTTGATGTGCTTACTGTACAGGAATGAATACAGAAATCTTAAACTGGTTGAGGCCAATAAGGGAAAGGGACTAGGGAGCAGGGAAGAGGACTGGTAGAGATGAACCAATTGGGGTTGTAATACATATGTGCATGGAAACAGCACAAGAAAACTCCCTGTGTGGCTGTCTATATCTCAGACTAGTAAAAATGTCATGTTTCTCTTTCTATCTTTTACCTTTTTCCTTCTACAAAATTGGAAAACAGGAAGGCAGAACAGGTTCTGTGGGGGGGGGGGTTGGCACCAGTGGGAGGACAGAGGTGGCGGGGAAAGGGAGTAAGAGAATGAATATGGTGCAAATTATCTATACACATGCATGTAAATGCAAAAATGATAGGCATTGAAACTATTCCAGGAATCGGGGAGCGGGGGTGTTGAAGGAGAGCAGTGGAGGAGGTGAATTCAAGGATTATATAGTTGATACATTGTAAGAACCTTTGTAAATGCCACAGTGTACCTCCACCCAGCACAACAATAAATAAAAAAGGGGGAGGCTAGTGGAGTGGCTCAAGGTGTAGGGCCTGAGTTCAAACCCTAGTACCATGTCCCCCTCCCCTAAAAAAGGATATTCTTTCCCACATATTTTCTGTGCTTTAAAGAATTACAGTTCTTTTCCAGTTACCATGGCACTATGTGTCACATGCAACCAGGCTCTCTGGACACCCCAGAGGAGGGGCTGTTGTAGTCCTGCATGAGAACCAGTGCAGGAGGCACTGGGAGCTTTCAGAAATAATGGCAGATTGGCTCAAAGAACCATGACCTTAAGAAGGACTAACACTTCTGGAGGACAATAGGCTTAAGTCCACTCACCACCCCACGTTCTCCACATATGTCCTGAGAAACCATGGCAAATGAGGAGGTCAAGGCGGTGGATATCCCCATATGCACACGGAAGCACAGAAGCTGAACATGAGTAAGAAGCAGGAAGAAGGATGACACATTTTTGGCCTTAGAGTTTCTGATCAAGCAGGTACCACGAATCCTGGCCTCAGGCCTACATCAGGCTGGCAAGTTCCTGTGGATGAAATGAAGTCTACCACCAAGTTCAAGACGAACAGGATATCTGTCTGGTAGTGGCTGTTGGTCATGAAGATGACAGTGAACGTGTAGGTATACAACATCCACCTGGCTGTCAACCTTCTGGTGTCACTGCTCAAGAAGAATTGACAGAATGGCTGGACTTTATACACCATGAGAACTGTGGATGCAAGCCCAGTGCCTGTATAAGGAAGCATCTTACTAAATCCTCGTGTCACTCAAAAGAACAAAAAAACTCAATTGTAGGTTGAGCTCATCCAATTCATGGAAGATGCCCATCTCACCTAGTGGGTAAGGTCACCCCTCCTTATCAAGCTAATCACTCAGATTTGAATTGCTTTCTGATGGTAAATAAATTTATTTGATTGCATTCTAATATTGAGGCAAGTGAGTAGCTTCCAGAGAACACTCCTTTTGCTTTACTTTCATGAGATTTTCTTCTCTTGGATCTGACTTTTCTTATTGGGCAAGTTTTTGCACACTGGGACGGTGGGAGATGGATGTCTTCCTTTTGTAAAAAGGGACAAAGGTACAAATAAGCGATTGGGGAGTAGCCTCCTGAGAGCCCAGTGACCAGGAACTTTCTTGGGTAGTTAGTTTTAGGAAAGAACCCAGAGAAGGTGAGGATGTGGAAAAACAATTTTCCTAGAATACACCAAAGAGCACAGTGACCTGAGAACCAGGCTCTTGCTCCAGACCAGGGCCCAGAGGCTGTCTATATTCAGATGGCTTCTTGTTTTCCCCTTCTTTTTTCTGGTGGGACTAGGGTTTGAAGTAAGGGCTTTGCACTTGCAAAGCAGGTGCTCTATCACTTGAGCCACACCTCCAGTCCATTTTTGCTGTGGTTACTTTGCCAATGGGGGTCTTGTGAACTATTTGCCCAATCTGGCCTTGAACCATGATCCTCCTGATCTTAGCCTCCCCAGTAGCTAGTATTACAGTTGTGGTGGCTTCTCTCATCTCTAACTCTTGCTCTGGACTTTAGGCATTTCTTTAGGGTTACATAGAGGGCATGCCTGTGACAGCCTCTAGATTAAACCTTCTATAAAATAACTTTTCCTTCTCTATTTCTTCTGAATCCTTGAGGATAACTTTTAGTCCCAGGAGCTATCTAGCAAAAGGCAAATGACACTTTGCAGCATGTCTCTGCTCTCACTGAGAGGTCAAGAGGTTTCCTGTCTGGTGGGCAAATGTATAGAGTGCCCAGGGTGGGCATAAATAAATATGCCAGAGGGCCTGGGTAAGAGGAAGCACCTTGAATGCCAGACTGGACATTCCAGGTCTGTACTACCAGCCCACCTTTCCAGGCTCACCTCCTACTGTACCCTGTACCTTGCCTCATGGGACTAGGTCACACTTCCTCTCAAATCATGTCTGACTTGTCTTGACCTTCATTTTGCTAGTCCTTTCAAGGCTAAACTATTGTTTCCTGCTTTCTTTCTATTTCCCTTTGACTCTTGTAACATTTGGTACCGTTTTAGGAGTATCTTGGTTTTTTTGCCTTGTGTTATAATGACTTAACTGCAATGTCCTATGACTCTTTGAGAAGATGAAGCTCAATTCATCTTCATAGTTCCTAACTTTCTGGCTTCATATCTGACAGGGGCAGATTCGGTTCCTGTTCATCCCGTATACTGATGTTACTGAAGTTTATAATATGCTCTTTCCAGCTGGGCACTGGTGGCTCACGCCTGTCATCTTAGCTACTCAGGAGAGAGCCATCAGGAGGATCACAATTCAAAGCCAGCCCTAGGGAAATAGTTCTCAAGACCCTACCTCCAAAAATACCCAACACAAAAAAGGGCTTGCGAAGTGGCTCAAGTGGTAGAGAGCCTGTTTTGCAAGCATGAGGCCCTGAGTTCAAAACCTAGTGCCACCAAAATAAACAAATAAAATACATTTTCCAAATTAATACTGATTCTATTTCCAAAGATCAAAACATGAGCTTTTCATTACACATCTAAAGAGTGACAGGGTGAGTTCTGAAATCTGGTGGCTTCTTCCAGAGTTCCAGCTAAAGGGATGCATGAAGGTAAGAGAACTATAAGTGTAGTTGGGAAATTTGTAGTGGATGATGATGACACACCTTTGGATGGCATTTCTAGAGCACTGCCTGGTGTTTCTAGTCACTTGACCTGAGTTCAGTGATGGTCTTGGAGCATTGTGCATTAAAGGAAAAACAGGAAATCCAGTCCAGGTTTGTACGTTTTCCCCTCTATTGTTGGAAATACTGCTGGAGACCCAGATTCATTGGCTAATTATTAGAATTTTTAAAACATGCTAAAGACCCTAAGATTTTTTTTGTTTTTTTTTTTTTTGAAATGTTACCAAATTTTATCAGACAGAGAATCATAACACAGACAGAAATCAGCCTTCACAGTAACTTCCAAAGCATATAACCTCCAGCTAAATGTGTAGCTTAAATGATAGGTCATGACACATCACTTAATGGATAGGACAAAGAGTGAAAAGCTCTATCTAAATCACACCTAAGTCCACAGAAGCCAAGATTATTTGAGTAGTAAGGAATCCTCAAATAAATAGGAGGGCAGTTGGAATGGTTCTGCAACTGTGTTAGTTTTCTAAAGCAAAAACTTGAGGAAACAGACTGTGTAAATTGTCTTATGCACAATACATAAAAATGATGCCTCTGGAAGAAAAATAGTTTTATTTTACCCTTTAAAGTTGAAAGTCTTGGGCTGAAGGTGTGGCTTAAGTACTAAAGCACCTGCTTAGCAAGTACAAAGCACCTGAATCCAACCTCTCAGTACCACCAGAAAAAAGAAAATCTTGGGGTACATACCTGCTATTCAGGTGTAATCCAGCCACTCAGGAGATAGAGGTAGAAGGATCAAAGTCCAAGGATATCCTGGGCAAAAGTGCGAGATCCTATCTGAAAAACAAACTAAAAGCAAAAGAACTGGGGGGGGGCGGTTAATGTGGCTCTAGTGGTAGAACACTTGTTTAGAAAGCATGAGGCTCTGGGATCAATCCCCAGTACCACCAAAAATAAATAAATAAGAAGTCTTAGCTACCAAATAGGAAAGAAAATTCTTGAATGGAGACATATGCCACGTTGCATGGCACATGACGATAGCTTTTTGCCAGGAGTTTCTTGTGCCAGCTCTGCTGTTAATCAACTGAGTGACTGACTAAAGAACTGTTCATTGTTTTAATACCTTAAAAAGTAAACCCTGACTAATGAGTTTGATAGAAATATTTTTGATTGCTAAGTCATTTTATAAAAGAGTGGACTATTCTTTAGATACTAAAGTTTAGAAAATTCGCCTGCCAAGACTCTCACACAACCTGCTCTTCTTTGTTGAGCACCTAATATAAGCCTCCACACATATGGCACTTGAAAATGCCTCTGAGTATTTGACAGCCAGGTGTTGCCATGGAAGCCAGTTCTACTCAGGGATGGTTGTCCAAACTGGCTGTAAATTGAGGTTAGTGAGAGCAGCCTCCATCACACTAAGGAACAAAGCCAGTAATTCACAGGGGAAGAGGCTGGAGTGTTACTGTGAGTTTTCTCCTCTATAAAAATCCTTTGTGATGTTCACTAGATGACCTCCCACTGACCTTTCTCTTACTTTCTAAATTCCATTCGCATTTTAACACTGTGGGTATTTTCATTTTCCATTCTTTCTGCAATAGCAGCATTGTCAGGTTTAGCAAATGAAAGTATAGGATGTCCAGTTAAATTTGAATGTCAAATAATGAATAATTTTTAAATATACAATTCTTGGGACTTACTTATGCTAAAAAAATTATTCATTATCTATCTGAAACTGAAATATAATGGTGCATCCTGTGCTTTACGTGGCAACTCAATACAGGGATTCAAGCATTCTAATTTTCATAACCAATGGAATGTTTGTTATTTCCATTTATCCCTCATCTAAAGAAATACTGCTCATGTAATCTGAAGCTACCTTAATTCCTCTAAAAAGAACATGCACTCTTTCTCTGCAAAAACTTATCAGTAACCTGTAATAGACAGACTTTTCATTAACCATTGTCCTGAAGTTTACCCAGTCTCATTTTTCATGCTTATAACTATTGCCTTTCTGTTTCTACCTCTTCATTTCCATCTGTTACTACTTGTCTCACCTTCTTCAGTTGAAAGAAAAATCCTTTATTTTAACATGGCTCATGAAGGAGTAACAGCTGTTCCCAAATCCTTCAGCTCTTTGAGTTATAGAATCTTGTGAACTCTGAATCTAATAATAGAGCATTCACCCTGTCCCTACTTTGTCTGTCACAAGTATCACTTTTATGAATTAAAGATGACCAGCGAACTTTAGGTGAAGCCTTTGGAGGAGACGCCTTATTTAACTTTTTCTGAGTTGACATAATAATCTAGGGTTGTTTTAGGGGTCAGGTGGGAGCATGGCAGCCACACCCAGAGGCTTCAACCCTCTCTTTGGGAGGTTCTTGTCTTGGCTGTCCACAAGTGTTTTCTTCCCTTGTACTTGAGCCAATATCCAGCCTCCAGACTGCCAGCTCTAGAACTGTGAGAAATAAATGTTTGTTGGTTAAGCCACCTAGGATATGGTCCTTTTGTTCAAGCAGCCTACACTAAGACAGCTTCTACCCCACTCCACTGTAAACTTCTCTCCCTTGCCTACTTCTCCCCACTCAGCCAGGCAGCCAGTATAGGTGGTGGCTGTCAGTCTTTGTGTGGGGGGTCAGGATGGAGGTGGTAGGGATGAGTCAAGAAAGCATAGCCCAAACTAGATCTTAGTAGAAATTCTGCCTGATCCCTGAAATTCAGAGAGGAGCTTCCCTTAGCATGTTGCCATGGCTGAATTTTGCTTTGGGGAAAATTCCCTGTCTGTCCTCCTATTGGAGGGTCATTCCCCCTCAGTACCCTGTGACACCTGTTTTGGTCTGTTTCTATGTTGCCTCATTCTAAGCATTGGGCAATGATATCAGGTAAATGTTTTCACGATGGCCTTTACCTATGAGTGTATAAACATACCTGGTTATGTGACATGTCCCTGCATCTGAGATTCTTTTGCTTTCATCCACCTGGCTGAAAGGCAACCAGGCAAGATTCTGGAGTTCATGTCTTGGGGGACGGCTCCTCAGGACAGATGGCCCTCATGCTGTCTAGGACACAACCCGATGGAAAGTCCCTTGGCAAATTTTGTCTGGAGCCTCAGCAGTTGAACTTCCATTCCTGCATAAAGTTAGTGATAAGGAGCTGTTATCTCATTTAATCTTCCTGAGGGTGGCCATAACAAATAAGTATTAAAAAGTTCTAATTTCACCTCAAGAATCTGATGCTAAGAAAGTCAAGTGGGGGAAATCAAGTCTTTTGATTCTGGCTTCTCTGTTTTTCTTATCTCCTACTGCCTTGGAGACTTCCTACGGCTATAGTTTAATATCTTGTGCAGTAGGTGAAAGAAATAATTTGTTTTATAATCTTTTTGTGTGCATGTGTGTGCTCCCTGCTTCTATTTAAGAAGATATTTCAGATCTCCAGAAGAATGTAAAGTGAAGAATGTCTACACTTCTCTCCCTGTCCATTTTACTCCCCCAGGGGTAACTACTGTACTCCATGGAGAGTTTGGGCCCGCTCTAATTACTGCATATATTAATTTCTTGATTCTTTCTTTTATCAATTTCTACCTTTCCTTCATGCAGGTGCTTGCCTTTCAGCCTCCCACTGTGTGTCATGAGGAGTCCAAGAGGTGTGAGTGCTGGTCATGTGGTGACGTGGCTGTGACCGCTCCTTATGATGGGCTGGGAGTTCATGGACCCCATCCTTTGTGGAAAGTTTGGTTGCCTCCTTTAGCTTAGGAAACATCTCTCGTTTTCCAGGGGAGTTTTCTTTCCTTTTAATTGTGGATTGTTTTTGCTTGGGGAGTGAGCCTAAGGGTTGCAAGGAAAAGTGGAAAGGAAAATCATCTTGTTTGTAATAAATGAATAGAATCTTTCTACAGAGGACTATTTTCTAATGCAGAGGTAATTAGGTTGTGAGGTTTAGAGGGCCTGTGTTTGCCTTAGTGGAAATCATTATTTCAAACAAGATGCACCAGGGTTTAGTTTTCTGGATCTCCCTGAAGGATTTGTCAGGGTAGCTTAGTATTTTGATTAATTAACTTAAAGCTGGGATTCTATATAAATGTAAATTGTCACTTTCCCCCACCCACTGAGTTCCTTTCAGGCACAGCTTGAGGAAAATTAGGTGAAGCTGGCAGTGGCTTCATCTGAATTTTACTCTGGGTGATGCAGGGAGGGTAAGGGAGGGTATATATGCCATAGTCACAGTACAGCCTTTGCAAAATGGAACCACTTGAGGTAGAGGCTCAGCCTTTGACACTGAGGCCAACAGCACAATACTAATGAGACAGTAATGCAGAGATGCCATGAAGAATCTTTTGGGTTGGATGATGTGATGAACTGAATGTTTGTACCAAATTCATATGCTGAAATCTTATCCCCCAAAGTGACAATGTTTGGAGCTTGTGTTAGACAGCATTTTGTTGCTATGACAAAATACCTTAAACAATCAGCTTAGAAGGAGGAAAGATTTATTTCAGTTTAGGGTTTCAGTCCAAGGTCACTTGGCCCCATCACTTTGGGTCTATGGTGAAGCAGAACACCATGGCAGGGAGCACAGGGAGAACAAAGCTGCTCACTTCACGGCTGCCAGGAAACAGAGTAAAGAAGAAGGAGCTGGGCCCCAGGATACCATTCAAGGGCATACTCACAGTCATTTCCTCCAAGTAGATCCCACCTACTAATACACTTCCCCATAGTGCCATCAGCTGGGGACCAAGCCTTCAGCTCATGGCTTTTGGGGGACATTTAACAACTAAACCAAAACAGAGGTGGAACCTTTGGAAGACTGGGTCATGAGGGTAGATCCCTCATGTATGGAATTAGAATCTTTATAAACTAAGCCTCTGAGAGCTTGTCCGCTCCTTCTGCCATGTGAGGACACAGTGAGAAGGCTCCAGGAAGAGGGTCCTCACCAGACAGTGAATCTGCTGGGACCTTGACCTTGGACCTTCCCATCCTCCAGAGCAATACATTTCTGTTGTTTAAAGGTCACTCAGTGTGTGGTCATTTTGTTATGGCAGACTGGATGAACTAAAATGGAAGGGGAAAATGATCACAAGATTGATAGTCTTTGTGATACAAAGGAATACATATTTAAGGAGTTTTAAAGATAACTTGGATTCTGACCTCACATTCCTTACTCACTGATTTTTATTTTCCATGCAGGGCAGAGTATGGTGCAGAGGGAAGTATTCAGAGGGTGACAGAGAGCAGAAGCAGACCCCAGCCACCCCACAATGGCTACAGGCCATTGATAGGGAAAGAGCCAGGCTTGGCGGTCACGTATCCCTGGGATGCCACTGATGGCTTTGGCAGTGTTGCAGGAGGGCTCAGACAGACTGAGAAGGCACCAAAGCTTTTGGGAAGCAAGTTTATTAAGCAAGCTGGCAGTGACTCAGCGGACTGGAGTCCAAAGGCTGAGCCCCAAGAACAAAGGGGGCCTTCCTTATATACCATTTAGAGCAGGTTACAGAAATGGAAAGAGGGGTACAGCTTGTCCTACACATAATCACATGTTATTTCATTGACTGTTTTAACCTCTGGGACGAGGTGACCCTCCTCTGGTCTCCAGGTAGCACCCAACTCTGGTTTTCCTTTGTTTCACTGTAGCACTCACTAATCTCCCTTCCCCCTCCCTGCCTTCCTGCCACATTCCCCCAGGAATGGACCCACTTCTGGGTCAAAGACCATCATCGGGATCTAGGGGTTTATATTTTTATAGCACCATTATATGAAGAACTTTTTTTTTTTATAGTGGCTTTCATAATGGTTCTGAAAGACCTCAGTCCCAGGGAGATTAGGCAGGATAATATCAGGTTCCTAAGACAAGGAACATTGTCCCTATTAAGGTCTTGAACCCACCTAGGGTTGAGATCCTGCTCCCAAATATGTCATTGGTACTCCATCCCTTTCAGGTCTGCACAGGGACAGGGGCAAGCTTTTTTTTTTTTTTTTATCTTGTTAGTAATCTCTTTAATTACCTTTTTTTTAATCATCAATATGTAAACAGCAGTTAACTCAGACTGAATTTTCCACACACTCCACCCTCCGAGGCTAGCAAATAGTCCAAAGCCAAACGGTTTTGGTAGATGGCATTGCGTATTTTAGTTTGTCGTTTGGCTAATATGTTGAGAGCTTTAGCTGTTTCATTAGTTATCATCTCAGCCACTGCCTGAAGCCAAATGATGTGTTTGAGCATATAGATTGGGGTGCAACAGCCCTAGGAGCCACCTTCTGCCCATGTAGAGGGACCATAATATTGAATGATCCGCTCTAGAGGCTATTCATTGTCCTTCCAGTCCCCTATTTGTATGGCATCTCACTTTTTCTGTTTATCCTTTCCTCATATATGGAGACTCCTAATTTTTCACCATGTCTGAGAGGAAGTGGGAAGAAAGAAGGCCAGAATGTACCCAGCACACAGGATCCGAACCAGTTCTTGGGAAGGATTGTGTAAGCTCGTTCCCCGCAGGTCCAATATAGCCCCTTAGGTGCCTGCCAATCTCTGCCCGTGGTCAGATTATGCCAGGCTATTGCAAGTTTAAGGAAGTTAGCCAGCCGGTGAGGTGGGGGCTCCGTGTGATTGGGAGCCTCCCACCACTGAGTCTCCTGAGCAGTGTCATTGTAAAACTTTTGTCCCAAATAGATCAAGTCCCCTACTGGGGTGAAAAATTGGCCTTTTGGACAGAAGATCATTAAAGGGCTCTTGTGGGTTTAGCTGTTCTGCCTCCCTTGGCCAAGGTCTCTCATTTTTGTTCCTCCACATATATAACACGAAGTTACATTCAGAGTTTGTGCTATGGACTCAGCTAGTGAGAGGAGCAGGTTTTTGGTTGTAACTGAGATGGGAAACTCACTTTTTATCTCCTCATATAAGGAGTGAAAGGCCTGCTATGAGGAACTCTCATGAGTCACCATGTTAAGTTGAAAATGCAGCAAAGTTCCGGGGTCTGTTTCCTTTTTATAGATTAAAATGTCAAGCTTTTTAAAAATTTTCTAGCCTGTTTCATTGAGGATGAAAATTTTATGTGAGGTATGGACCTCCCCTTTGAGCCAAGTTGCCCACTTTTTATAACCCCAATAAGGGCAGTAGAGTTGTTTATAGTATGCACAACCAGATGTCCCACTGCCATCTCTTGGGCATATTTACTTGTCATTTAACCCATAGGTCCTTTTCCAGGCTAGCCCCCCACAGTTGCCCTAAGGGCTGTTGTTTTTGTTGGGGTCATTAACCGGGTGCAGTTAACAAGCTTCCCAGTACTGGTGAAGATTTGGACCTCTATCCATTGCATCCGAAGGCTATAGATGGGATTAAAACAGATATACTGACCAACATGAAAGCAGCCTGAGTAGATGGTATGGCTGTGGGTTCATGACCTAACAATGGTGCCTGCACAGGAATGATAAGTATGAAAAACCAGAGTTTTGGTAACAGCACTCACTGTTCAGGTAGTGTGCATATATTAGTAACAGTCCAAAACTGGGAGTCCCCAGGTAGAAAGCTGACCAATATTAGCAAGAAGAATACATGGAGTGGACTCATCCTCAAAGGTGAGATGGGCAACTCTTCAAGCTTCCACTGTGCACAGACTAGTCAGTTTCCAGAGTGACTAGAGCAGGGCTGATGTCTCATTGTTCATGGTTTCCTGTTGTCTCCTGGGAAGCAGGCGTTCCAAAGGGTGATCTTGTACGGTGAGGCTGGGTCAGGGATGCACTCCCATTCCAAGGAAGCTGGCTTCACTTGGCTGTGGTGGATCCTGGGAATGATCTCTGCTGCTTTACCTGTGGCAGGGGTTCCATTCCTTTACCCAAACAGCATCCTCTGGTTTATGAGTTGTCAGGCTAACAGGGAGTCTCTCTCTTACCCAGTCATTGATTTTTGAGAGAGTCAACCCAAGGGCCTGTATCTGCTATCTCAGGGTGAGGTCACCTATGAGGTCACAGGCCCTTGACTACAGGGAGTAATGCCCCAAAAGAATTTTAAAAGGGGAGAGACTGATCTGTTTTGTGGGGCTTGACCTACTCCTGAGCAAGGCTATGGGCAGTAATTGATACCATTGTAGGTGGGTCTCTTGTCATAGTTTTTCCAGTTATAATTTTAGAGTCCTGTTTATACATTCTACTTTCCCTGAATTCTGGGGATGGTAGGCTACGTGTAGCTTTTAAGTTATTTCTAATCTCCTAGCCATCAACTGTACCACCTCAACCACAAAGGTCGGCCCATTGTCTGACCCAATAGACACAGGTATTTCAAATGGAGGGATGATTTTCTTTAACAGGCCCCTGGCTACTTCTTGGGCTTTCTCAGTTGAGTGGAGAAAGCTTCCATCTATCCTGAGAAGGTTCAGACAAACACCAGCAAATATTTTCCTCTTGGCCCTTGTCAGGGATTGTTTCTGGCACACAAACTGCACCTCTCACATACTGTCCTACTTATGTTGGAGAGCTTGGGGACACAATGCTGGGCCAAGGTGGTCTCAAGAGCTGTCCGCCCTGAGTCAGTTCCTTCATGGGAGTGCTTGACAAATATGGGAGCCAGTGACTCAGGTATGGTGATGTGGCCATCAGTAAACTTCTACCACCCATCTGGTAGAAAATTTCCTCCTTCAGTCTCAAACCAAGCCTGTTATTGTGAAGTATACCGTGGGTCCCATTCAGATAAGGGGCACAAGAACAAGGCAGCTGCCAGTGAGGCAGAGGTTTGTCTTCCTGTGAGAGCAGCTCGCTTGGCTTCTCTGTCAGCTGTAAGTTTTCCCCAAACAGCTGTTGTCTCCCCCTTCTTGTTCCCTCAGCAGTGCATGACCACTATTTGCTTAGGGGCTCATATAGCTTCTAGTAATTTTAGAATTTTTTTGTCCATATTTAACACTTTCCTCCTTCCCCAGTTAGAGGTCTCGATTGGCAGTGGTCACATCTTAGTGACAGCATCCAAAGTCACTACTGTGTATCTGGTAAAATGTGTGCCTTCCCAGACAAAGTTGCTGCCATCCATGAAATACTCAATGTCTGGATGACTAATGGGCTGGTTGGTCAAGTCTGGCCAGCTGGAGAACACCTCATCCATAATCTCTAAACAATCATGCTCTGGTGGACCTGAACAATAGGGTGGCTGGGTTTAGAGTCTTAACAACCTCTAGCCAGACATGCACGTTTTTACATAACATGTTTTGATATTTGACCATTTGGGGGTTTGTTAACCAATAATTTTCTTTATATTCCATGAGAGTCAAAACAGAGTGGGGAACTTGGACTGTGAGTTTTTGTTCCAAAGTGAGTTTGTCTGCTTCAGCCACCAAGATGGCAGTGGCTGCTAGGGCGCACAGGCATGGTGGCCAGCCTTGGGAAACTGCATCAAATTGCTTTGATAAATAGGCCACAGGGTGGTGCCAGGAACTTAGCAGCTGGGTCAAAACTCCTACAGCTGTCCCCAGTTTTTCATGTATATATAGAAAGAAGGGCTTCATCATATCTGGTAAGCCCAGAGCAGGGGCATTTGTGAGTGCCCTCTTAATTTCTGTAAAGGCCTTTTTCTTGCTCCTCTCCCCCTACCTTGGGGTCCTGTTCTGGCTTCATAAAGGGGTTTTGCCAAGAGAGAGTAATTGGGGATCCAGATTTGGCAGAAATCTGTAGCTCCTAGAAATTCTGTAATCTGTACAGTGGCACATAAGGGGGGGTGGGGTCTCCTCAGGGTCCCCCACTAATATGGGCTTCTCTGGCTTTTTACATTTTTCCCTGCACTTGGAAGCTGCTGCATCCTGGCTACCATAACCCATGTGCTTTGTGTAGGTGGGGGTTTAGCCACATGGGCCGACTGAGAACTGCATCCTGCTATCTGGGTGTTCCAGGTTCATCTACAACCACTTCAAAAACTCTATTGACTATGACCTTATCTAATGATCCCACTGAGGGCCACCCTACACCAAAAGTAGGTCAGTCTATTTCATAGAAGGTCCTAAGCATGCCAGGAGTCAGTTTGACCCCATAATCTCCATTAAATCCCCTCTTAAAGTTCTTAAGCATGCTCTCTAGGGGGGTGTTCTTACTCTGACCTCCTCCCATTTCCCCTGTTTGCCAGACATCTAGACAGAGACAAAGACAGAGGGATGAGGGCTGTGGAGAGGAGATAAGGGGTCCTCTTCTCTGTCACACTATTTGCTTTGTCCATCTCCAGCTGCTCCCATCATGGGGAATTAGGCATTTCTTGGCCGTAGTGAGTCTGTATAAGCTCTGGACTGGAGGCCCTGTTAGGGCTCACCCTCGACCATGTGAGTTCACCATGGATCCTTGGATTGGAACTCCACACTCACTTTGTAACCATCTACATCTCAGGCTTGCACTTTCACACACTCTCACAAAGCATAGTACTTCTACCCCACTCCCTGAACCTGAAAGACATAGTTTCACCCCAAAAGGCAGTTACTATGGTGTCTTTGGGAGTTGATTAGACTACCCTTCTGTTTCCTGAGGCAGGCCTGAATTTGAACCTGGGTTCTTACCAGTCTGATGAGTGGGGCTCCCAGGTTGGTTCCTGAGCCTTTCTGGGTTCCTTTGTGCACCTGAACTCACCTCCTTGGCTCACCAGGCAAGGTGCTTCTTCTCCTCAGATCAACACGGTCTGGTGGTGCCTGGCAGGGGCAGCTCTCCCTGCAGGCCGGGGATGCTGAGCTGGCCACAAGGAGGTGAAAACACCACTTTCTAAATCCCACGTGGGCCCCCAGAAATGTTGCAGGTGGCTCAGATAGAGACTGAGAGAGCACTAAAACTTTCAGGAAGCAAGTTTATTAAGCAAGGCAGTAGCAACTTAGTGGACTTGAGCCCCAAGAACAAAGAGGGATTTTCTTATATACCATTTAAAGCATGTTACAGAAATGGGGGGATACAGTTTGTCCCATACACAATCACATGTTATTTCATCTGCTGCTTTAACCTCTGGGGTGAGGTGACCCTTCTCAGGTCTCCAGGTAACATCCTCCAACTCCGGTTTTTCTTTGTTTCACTGTAGAACTCATTGATCTCCCTTCCCCCTCCCTCCCTTCCTGCCTCAGTAGACTTGTGTACAAAGCCTACCTTCTGGGGCTATTGTACATCAGTGGACATGAGGCTGGCCTCACAGGAAATTCAAAAACTTTCCACAGCCTGAGGAGACTTGGTGAGACAGGTGTGTTTTTGAGTTGTTAAGCACATACACACAACAACTGCTTAACACATACCAGCAAATATTTCAGTATGACTTTGCCCCATCTGGGTTTTATATTCATATGTATATATTTTGCTTTTAACACTTTTCTACCAGGACCTGCAGGGGGTGGCAGAGAGTTTCACTCACCTGTCCCCTCTTCCTCCTTCATATTTTAGGATACATTTCCCCTTTAGGTGTGGCCAGTACAGGGCCTAGAGCTTGTGTGAGATGCAGTCTTTATACCAACACAGTTGTCAAATATACTTTGATTTTTTTTTATGAAGGAAGGAGCCATGAATCTATAAAAGTCATAATGTGGCCTAGCTTGTTCTGGAACTCACTTTGAGGTTGGCAGCCTGGGCTCCTGCTTAACCCTCCACCCCTTCCTCATTTTTCAGGTAACCAAACAGGTAATGAGTCCTATGTGGTACATAGGATGGGCCATGCTGAGTTAAGGTGGGGGGTTAAGGCATATTTTAAAAACTGAAGCCTCATCTTAAATTCTGCAGGGGCTCAGAAAATGATACCCCAAAGTGAAGGCCTCATATATGGTCTCAGAAGCCAAATTTCTCTCTAGCCTTCTCCTGCCTTCCTGATTCCCATTCTCCCCCAAAGGAAGACATAGAAACCATAAATACTCTCCTCTGGGTCCAGTGTGTTTCATATACCTGTAATCTCAGCCCCTTGGGAGGTGGAAATAAGAGGATCATGGTTAGAGACTAACCCAGGAAAAGTTAGCAAGACCCTATCTCAAAAACAAGCTGGGTGTGGTGTGACGCATGCCTATAATTCCAGCTACTCAGGAGGCAGAGGTGAGAGGATTGTTGTCCAAGGCCAGCAAGACAAAAGAACACAACCCTATCTGACAAACAAACTAAAGCAAAAAGGGCTGGGGGTGTGGCTTAAGTGGTATAATGCTTGCCTAGCAAGTTTGAGGCCTTGAGTTCAAACTTCCATACCACAAAAAAAAAAAAAATAGTACTGCTACCCCCCAAGCCACAAAAACTAGAATTATTACTCTAACCTGGCCATAAAACAGCTGAGACCCTGATTTCAGAGGGTCTGGCCTCCTACTTGGGAGAGAGAGAAGATTCTACCAGACAGGACTAGCTGGGTTTCTTCATTCAGTATAATTCCATTGGCTTATACCCTTTTTGTCCCAACACAATTCTGCAAGTCTGTCTCTGCTTCACTGAATTTAAGCATAGAATCTGATAGGCTCCCAGTGTCTTTGGGTCTTCATTCTCCCCTTTACAAATCTCCTGATGATGCTTCACATCCCCTAATCTTCCTTGTGTATTTTTAACTGTTATCAAAGGAATGTGTGTGTGTGTGTGTGTATCCATCTATCTATCTATCTATCTATATATACACATGTATATATATTTATCAAAGGAATGTGTAACATATCTATCTATCTATCTATGTATATATGCATATATATGTATACATATATACATATAAACACACATTTCAAGTCAAATAGTGCTAAAATATTTAAGATATATCATGGGATTCAGTACATGCCACCCCAAAGCACAACTGTAGGAGATCAGAAACATACAACCCTCAATGTGGCTCTTTGTTATAAGGATTATTTGAGAAAATGCAGACATAGCAGCAGCTCTGAAAACAAGAGACATTACCCCTTTGTAAGGGAAGTTTACCTCTATAAAGGAAATCATTTATGAAAGTGGTTTTCTGTCTGCACCAGGAAGATAAGGATGACTCTAAGTTGCTAGAAACTTGCTGGAGAAGGTCTGGACTTAGATCTGCATTAACTCTTGGTTAAGGTACTCTTCCTGGTCACTTCCCATGAAGGCCTTTTCTGCGTGCTTCTTTCTTTGCTTCAGCAAATGACGGTACTTAAGCCCGAAGTCAAAGCCAGCTCTTTGAGATTTACTCATGAGAGTTATTCATTCCCTGAGTATCTTTTATGTATACATCCACAGATATACATGTCAACAAACTTCTGTTTGTCTTTCTCTTGTCTTTGTTTTTCTCTTGTCATTTGGTACAGGAGGCTGTCTGAAGAATGCATGTTATCTGACCCAGGTCCAACTGCTCGCCACACAACATTCAATACTTGGGAGACAAGAACTGGTGGGAAGGAAATCTTTTTTTTTTTTTTTGCAGTGTTGGGGCTTGAACTTAGGGCCTTCACCTTGAGCCTTTCCACCAGTCCTATTTTTGTGAAGGGGTTTTCAAGATAGAGTCTCGTGAACTATTTGCCTAGGCTGGCTTTGAACCACGATCATGAGCCACCAGTGCCCGCCTAGGAAATCAGTTTTATACAAGGGCCAGCATCTGAAAAGATGGAAGCAGTATTTGCCATATTGACAAACTCAGGGGCACAAATGGCTTTTATAGCATGTGACTGCAAGTAGGAGGATATTCTTAGCTGGGTCTTCATCATCCAAGGCATGTGTCTTTATTTGCCTTCTGGCCAGAATATCATAATTGACCATGACCTCCTGGGTCTAGTTACAAATGTATTAGTTTTCTGCAAGTTAAACATCACAGCAACTTACATGTCTTATGTTGGTTCATGTACAGAAATGAAGAATAAGGAGGAGTGTTATACATTCTGATGCTATCTGAAGCTCACCAGATGTTCTGGGTTTTGAAAATCTCTTTTTTTTTTTTTTGAAAATCTTAAAAAAATATTATTTAGTACTTAAGTTTCTTTAGAATTTATTCTTTTTTTGTTCATTTTTGTGGGACTGGGGTTTGAACCCAGGGCTTGGCAGGCACTCTACTGCTTGAGCCACACCATCAGTCCTCTTTTGAATTTCAAATGCCAGACAAAAAAAGGGGAAGCAAAACAACTCTGCCACGAACAGTTTCTAAAGGGGCAACCACTGATACACTCAGAAAAGTTAGAAAAAAACAATTTTTTCCTCCTCTACATGAGTAATGGTGGTTCCTTGCTTCACAGTTCTGTTTTCCTGTCTCTCTATTTCTGTTCCTTGAAGGTAATCACTTAGACAACCATTATCATAAAGACCAATATGTCACAGGTGTTATATAGAAAAGCCAGTGGGAATATACTGCTTACCTAGGTGACTTCTAAAATTGGTGAAAAATGCAAGTTATTAAAAGCAAGTGAAACTAGTAGGTTTATTCAGGTTTCTTCTCATTTCAGAAAAGTCCACTGCTCAATCAAGTACTAACAATTGCATTCCCTTTCTTCTACAATTTTTCAGTTGACCAAAATTTAATGTTTGCCTTACTTTTAATATTTACTTATTTTTCTCTTTGTATTATTGCTTAATTCTTTCTAAATAGTCACACAATCTGTTAAATGTGATCAAAGCTACCAGACAATCTGTTCTATTCCTTCCTCTGGAGGCCTCTGTTGGGACTGTCATCCTTCCCGCTGGAAGATGGGGTGTCCAACCCTCCCCAAGCAGGCTCCACTGCTGGCCTCATGGGACCCCCTCCTCACCACTCTACTGGGGTTACATTTCTAGATCTATTGTCTTGCCATTCTTCCTAGATTTATTGTTCCCTTTCTGCTCATATTTATACTTCTGACTAATTGTATACTCTGGTAGCTTCCTGAGACATGAGAAGTAGTTTCTTCCCAGTCACTATGCACCTGAAAATGTCTTACTTCTATGTGCTTAATTGATAGATTATTGTATTAATCTTCATATCCTATTCCTGTTTTAAAGCATTTCTCCATCCTATGTTAGCTTACAGTGTTATTGACAAGTTTAAAGTATTTTTTCATTTTTAGTCATTTATATGTGATGCGTTTCCTTTTTGAAAGTTTTTCACATGTTCTATCACAGGAATTCTACAATTTCACGATGACATGTTGTGGTGTGAGGTCTTTGGTCATTCATTGTGTTGGACATTTGGTGGGTTCCTTTCAAATGTTCTTGTTCTCTTTCTTTAAAATGTTCTTCCTTGTGTATTTTCTTTTCTGTATCTACTCTTCTACCACCTGACTTGATCATCTAATTTTCTTATTCTACTCAGTTATCCATCTCCTTGTCTTACTGTGCTACTTTTTGTGTCATAGATTGTCTTGATCTTCCAAGTGTTCTGTGCAGAGAAAAGCTCCTGCATCTATAAAATTGTATCATCTTCCAAAACAGTGTTAACATTTGCTTGTGCATCATTGCTCTCTCTTGTGTTTTCTTTATATTTGTGGATTATACCTTTTTAATTCCTTGCTTATCACACTGGTGAGGGTTGGCAGGAAAAAGATTTAAGGGAGCAGTGTTGGAGGGGGTAGGAACAGAGTGGAGGTGAAATACTGGAGTGACCTGGTGGTTTTCTTTGTTGCTTATCTTAACTCAAGGTATATGGACACTCTCTTGGATTCAGTCATTATCTTTCACTTCAAGCTGACCCTTACTGACATCCTCAGCTTACAGAGGCAGAAAGCATAATGGAAAGACTTCTGGATTGGAGCCCTACAAAGTCAGCTCAAACCTCAGCTCTGTACTTTGTTAGCAGTCCCAACCTAGTCAAGACACTTAACTCAGTGCCACCATGTCCTCTTCTAAACTCTGGAAAATGGCTCTGTTATATCTGCTGTGCATATGACAGGTGGTTATTATGAGATTCAGATAAGAATAGACCATGTGTAAAAAGGAATTACATTTGTGTTAGTTAGAGTTGACAGTGAATGGGTAGAACCAAGAGCAAGTTGTATAACAGAGGGAAGACCTAAAAAAAAGTCTAGCTTCACTTGCTTTTAGTTGACTTTGAAAATCACTGATTTTGGAGGTCACAAGCTGAATAATATATTATTAGTCTATCACTAACTTTGCTGTACATGATTGTACATAACTTAATGGATTAAAACTATTATGAGAAAAATTACCTTTTCGCACTCCTCCCTTGTTGTATATCTTAATGGTTAGCTATTCCTGAAAAATAAAGGAAATTTCTAATAAGAACTTTTCTTTAGAGTTACAGAATCTAGAATTTTGGGTAACCTTCAGATAATAGCAGTGTTAGACTACAAAGCACAGAGAGATAGACAAAGAGTTGGCTCACCATTAGCACAGGTTTATTCAGGAGAAGGAACCTGTGAGGGGTCTCCAGGAGATTCTAGAGCCCACAGCTGCTTACAAACTAGGAGTTTTTATAGGAGAGGAAGGATCTCATAAGGGTGGGGGAACTTTTCATTGTGGCTTGTCCATTGTCCGTTGCTAGGGATAGTGAAGGAACTGGGTCTTGTGTTCCAGTATAGATGCTGGGAAACAGGATGTTTCAGTCATGGACTGATGGCAAGAATAGGATGCTATTAGGGGAAGTCAAGAAACTAGGTCTTGTGTTCTGGCACAGGTGCTGGGAAACAAAACGTTTTCCTTGGAGGGCCCATCTACACTGGAGCCAAACGACTCTAGGGTAAGGCAGAGTTTAAGATGGCACAAGTGATGCAAAGTTGAGAACTAACAAGCAGCTTGTGGGTCAGAAAAGCAGACACTGTAAAATTTATGACCACTTTGCCCTCCATAACCTGCCATCAACTGAGATAAAAAAGTTACTTCCCACAAATCCCTGTAAAAGTCTCGTGCCTGTGATCCTTAGGACAGATGACTTTCTTAAGACAAGAGTTCCTGCCTTCCAACGTGCCAGCTTGTTGCCTGTAAAGCTCTTTCTTTCCTGTCACTCTGTTTCTCCAGTCATAGGCTTCATCTGGTGACAGCAGAACAAGAACTTTTGTGGTATAGTTGTGTAGGAGGGTCCCCACATCTGGAGGCAGAATTCAGGGTTTGTTATTTCCTGCCTACCTGCTCCTTCCACAAGTCCCTCTGAATGCCTGCTAAGACCCTGGTTAAACCATTGGGAACTCAGTTGACTTTCATAGAGGAAACAGGATGAATCAACAGGTGTTGTATTGGACTCCCTCCAAGAAACATAAATGGGTACTTGGGGAGGCTTTGGCTCACCCTTTTTAAAAAAGGTGGCCAAGGTGCCAATAGGTAGTCACCAGGAATAGTAATCAGAAGGTGGACATAAATGAGAAAGTCACAACTTGGCTTGTATCTTGTCTGATGAAAGAATGTGCCAACCAGAGAACAAATCTGCAGGTGAAAGGAGAGCCATGGAGCAAAAGTTGTCAGTGTCTTTGAACAGCCTAGTGAACAAGATGCCAGTTGTAGGATGGGGAAAGGTTCATTACCTCTGCTTAGCAGCTGCTTTCTCTTAAGAGATGGGTGTATCAGTTCACATAAGCTTATCAAAACCAATAGGACACTAAACAAAATTTCCTTTTCCTATTGGTGTGCCAATAAAAGAACACTTCATACAGGCACATAAAAGAAACTTCATACAGTTTGTTCAACAGACTCTTAGGTGCATGGGATACAACAGTGAACAAAACAGGCAAAGATGCCTGCCTGTTTTGCCTATCATTGATGAAAAAATGACTTTTCTGAGTGATAATTCACTATGCTACAGAATAGAATGACGACAATAAGGATTAACACTAGCTCTCTAGGGACACATAGCTAACAGAGGTGGCTTCCCAATTAAACTTTTCCATAAGAAGAGAATGGTTAATTAGCCAATTCAAATACCCAGTTCCAAAGGCATATTGTACATTGACTAATTGCATCTGGTATCCTGTGAATTTGGTTAGCTTGAGGTAGTTCCCAACACTCAACTCTGAAAGCATTGTAAAGATGGGGTTTCCAGATCTAAACAACTCTACAAGACCCTGAAAAGTGCTAAGTTAATTCTCCTAGAATGTCCTAAATGTCCTTCTATAACTTCTCTGCTGAGCCCTCTCTCTTCCTAGCCTAAACAGGTACTTTCCATTTGTATATTCATTCCTGAACACTTTTTTTTTTGAGATAGGGTTTTTATACATAGCTCAGGCTTGTCTTGAATTTGCAATCCTCCTGCCTCAGCCTCCTGAGTGCAGGGATTACAGGACCATATATGATGCTGGACTCAAATATTTCTTGAGACCTAGTACATGCCAGACCTGTGTCCATGAGAGAAATACAGCAGCTATCTCCCCTCAGGAGCTCAGTCAGCTAATGAGGGGGCCTAATAGCTAGCAGAGTTGAATTCTGGTTCTGGGTCTGCTACTAACTTGAGGACACAGAGTCCTGACCCCTTCTGCAATCCAGAAAATGGGCCAGCTGATCTTGATTTAATATTTCTGTGTCAGAAAGGTGTGTGGTAGGATTCTTGGGAGCATGACTATGAAGACAAAAAGTATGCAGTTTGGCAGAGAAGGGGAGAGCAGGAAGGATGTGTGGCTCTGCCTTTTATGTTTTTGACTTTTTTTTGTGTGTATGTGTGTGTCTTTTCCAGCAGCACCAGTGAGGCATTGTGCAGGGATTCCATCATGGAGTAAAGTAAGGCTTGCCTCTCTTTGCCAACAATGCTGAACTCATGGAATGATAGATAAGCCAAGCAGGGCTTTCAGGCCCTGACAACATGTTCTTGAGGAGCATCCTGAGCTCAGCCAGAGGACCCCAGGCAGAAATGAACTTGAGTCTGCATATAACTGCTGTGCTCTGTGGGGCTTTTCTGCCCCTTCCTGAGACTGGAATTGCATTCTTAGTGTCTGGATTGAAAAGGAAAATAGCTTCTTTACAAATACATTTTGATGCTTCTCATTTACTGTTCCCCTTAAGTTCCATTGTCTCAAAGGAGGTGCAGGGACGTAGGAGTACTTTTTCTTGAAATGTAACCTACTGGCAGTTGGTCTCTTTCTGAACTCTATAGCAAATAGAATGTTTTGTTCATTTATTCATTCAATAGTTATTTTATTTACTTATTTTTATTTATTTTATTCTGCCTTATAACACAGAAACCCAGAATAATCTAAATCTTTTCTTAAAGAGTCAGATTGTTATTGGGAACAGCAGCCAGTTCCCTGGGCTAAAACAAACACCAGTGGTCCTCAAAGTTTAGCACCTGGACCAGCAGCAACAGCACTCCCTGGTGCCAGTTAGAAACCTTAAGTCTCCTGTCACCCCAGACCTGTTGAGTCTGAACCTCTGGGGATGGAGCCCAGTGATCTGTGCTTTAGCAAGCCCTCCTGGTTGTAAGGCTGAGGTACATCCAAGTCTGAGAAGTCCTGATGGATCCCTCAGGGGAGGGTAGAGGACGTGGAAGCATCTTTGCCTATCTCCACAGGCTGCTTTTCTCTTGAGTTCCTGCCTTCTTTCTGTACACTCCATCTCATCAGTGTTTATTTCTCACTGCTGTCATCAGTATGTCTCTAATTTATATCTCCTCCTAATTGGCTGATGCTAATCTGTACTGTACTGAGAAACCAAATCAGCAGCTATAACTTCATTATGTAGAAAGAAGGAATATATTCCAGGACTGCTGGGATCCATTGCTAGTACTCTGGTCTTTTGGCTTCAAGACATTCAGAATAATGGGAAGAACACAGGCTCTGGAGTCACAGGGACTTGACTTTTCAGTTCAGAATCCCATAGACTTGAGATAAAACTCTATTGATTGCCTATATAAGTCAGGGCTTTCCAGAAGTAGAACCAATAGACATAAAGTTTTGTTACGAGAATTTGGCAAACACTACTATGGAGGCTGAGACATCCCATAATCTGCTGCCTGCAAGCTGGAAGCCCAGGAAAGCTGATTGTGCAATTCAGTCTGAGTCAGAACACCTAAGAACCAGGGAAGTCAATGATATAAAATCCCAGAACTACTGTGGAAAATGAGATGCCCTTCCTCAAGCAATAAGACAGGGAAAAGGGGGAGTAAATTTGTCCTTCCTCTGCCTTTTGCTCTATTCAGACCCTTAACAGATTGAATGGTGCCCATCCATGTTGGGAAGGGCAACCTATGGTACTGAGCCTATGTATTCAAAGGCTAATCTCATCTGGGAACCCCTCACAGACACACACCAGATAGTTTAATCTGGTTATCCTGTAGGCTGGTCAAATTGACATGAAAAATTAGCCATCATACTGAACAAGAAGATTGTCTCAAGCAGGCCTTGGGACACGAGAAATTGCTAGTTAAGCCATAAAGTGAGCCCAGGGCCAAGACAAAAGGCCCCGTGTAGAGATAACTGCCATTCCTGCCTTCCTTTGTCTCCTTCTATAAACAAACTTTCCAAAGCAGACCTCTCCAGTTGCTCCTATCTAAACAATCCCAGGTCTCTAACCCAGCACTGGCTCACCTATTAATCCTAACACATTCCTTGTAACCTGATGCCCTACACTGCCCTTTAAGAATCCCATGAATTCATTGTTGGGGGCCCAGAATTTTGAGTGTGAGCTCATCTGGGACCACCGGCATAAAATAAAATCTGAGTTCTCCACTTCTCTGAGTGTTGCTTGGCTTCTCATCTGACAATATTTCCACAACATTTCTGGAGGCTCCTGTAAGATATTCTAGTCTCTTGAGCCACTGGCCAGTGGCTAGACTGCACTGGAGTAGGGAGGGACTGAGGACCAAATGAGATGGCGTGCTACCTGACAATATTCTGGGTCCTTCTTTGCCCTGGAGTTCCAACCCTCTGAGTAGTCTGGACCCAACTGGACTGCAAGGAGAAGTGGATCAACTCACTTGGCAATTTCATCCATACTTGGTAAGTCCCCCAGCCCAGCCCTGGAAAAATCAGCCCTCAGTCAGGTCCCATCTCACTGGGTGGAAGGGGAGTTTGATCAGCTCCCGGAAACCTCCAAGAGGAGTTCTGCAGGTCAGGGCCTTCTCCAAAAGATGGGAAGGAAAACTGTAATAACTTCTGTGTGAATGTGTGTGTGTGTGAATGAGTGGCCTGATTCGTCCTTGCTTCAGGCTTTTGTGGCTCCATGGCTGAAAAGCTATGGAGTCCAAGTCGGTCTGTTCTGCAGTTCAGTGGTGATCCTCATAGGGCTTAGGATGGCGTTGGGGAAATCTGGTCTAGAGTCACAAGGCTGACCTTGCCATTGATGCTAAGAGGCACCCAAGATCCTTTGGGATGTGGCCAGGCAGATATCTGATTGGTCTCTTCTCTTGAAGGGGCACCCACCCTTGTTTGTCTTTGTGCCACTGATGAAGGGAGGAATACATAGGGTGGATATAGGGGACACCTCTAACTACCATGGGTGGAAGTTCCTCAAAACCCACAGTCCTAGAGTGTATGCTTAAACATTTTAAGAAGGGATTCTCAGGAGATTATGAGATCAAAATATCTTCCAAAAGGCCATGCACACTGTGTGAGTTAGAATGGCCCACTTTTGGAGTTAACTGGCCCCCTGAAGGTACCCTAGATTTGCCCACTGTCAGGGCCATTTATCAGATCATAATAGGAACCCCCAGACACCCCAACCAGTTCCCTTATATTGACTCCTGGCTTCAAGTGGCTCAGACCATGCCCCCTTGTGTCCAATTCTGCACCAACAAAAAGGGACAGAGCAGAGTTTTTGTGGCCCAGGCAATGAAGCCTAAAGACCAGAAGTTGACCAAGCCTGTTCTGCAAGGGGATCCAGAAGATGAACCACCTGTGTCCCCACCATACATTCCCAGCACGCCCCCACCATCAGAGCAGCCAGTGACACCTTTTCCAGACAGCCCGCCACCTCCAGTGAGTCCCCCTCAGTCCACTCAGCAGCCTCTCAGTTCCAGAAACATCCCATACCCATCCATGGCTTGGAGTCCGAGTCCACAGCCCTTGAGCCACCACCTTCGCTCATCCCAGTCACCAGCCCCTCAAGCCAGGGCCCTGCAAATGCCACTCCATGAGATGCATGGGCCCCAGCAGATTGGTGCTGACAGCACGGTTCAGCCTGGACACTCTATCCTCTATTACCAGCCTTTCAGTACAACTGACCTCTTAAATTGGAGGAACCACACACTGCCATATTCAGAAAAACCCCAGGCCATGGCCCACCTCCTAGAATCCATATTTCAGACCCATTAACCCACTAGGGATAACTGCCAACAGATCCTCCTGACATTTTTCAACGCAGAAGAGTGACAGCAAATTCTGACAGAAGCTCACCGCTTGCTCCAAGGGCAGGCTCCAGCAGGAACCCTAGATGCAGAAGCTTGGGCAAGAGAGGAAGCCCCTGATGCTTGGCCTCCCTGGGACTTCAACACAGCTGAAGGACGAGGAGTCCTCGCTCAATATCGCACTACCTCTTAGTGGAGCTCCACCTCAGGGTGGAGCTAAGAGACTAACCAACATGTCCAAAATTGTGGCAGTTATCCTGAAGCCACAGGAAACACCAACTGATTTTTATGAGAGGCTCTGTGAAGCCTTCCGGGTGTACACCCCCCCCTATCTGAAAGTGCCAGAAAACCAGCAAATGGTCAATATGGCCTTTGTGGCCCAGTCATACACCAACATTCTCAGGAAACTTCAGAAACTTGAAGGCTTTGCTGGAATGAATGCCATCCAGCTGTTACAAGTGGCAAATAAAGTCTTTGTAAACTGGGAACATGAGGAAAAAGAAGCCGATAAAAAAATGAAAGCCAAGGTGTCCTTATTGGCTGCAGCAGTGGGGAAACTGGACCCGACCAAACAGTCAGCTCCACCATGGGAGGGGAGACCCAGTGGAAGAACCCCACTCCGACGAGACCAATGTGCTTATTGCAAGGAGATTGGCCACTGGAAGAATGAATGTCCCTAACAAAATTGCTCCAGGAAAGAAGACAGGATGGCAACCTGAACTAGAGGCCCAGGACCTCATTGGCCTAGCAGGAATTGAGTCAGGCTAGGGAAGATGGGCTCCTTACTACTAGGCCCCTGAGAGCCCATGGTTGACATGAAAGTGGGGAGCCAACCAATGATCTTCACAGTGTACTCAGGCACTGAGCATTCCGTGGTCACTAAACCTGTAGCCCCAGTCACTAAGCACAGAGCCACAACAGTCAGAGCCACCAGCACCCAAACTGCCCAGCAGTTCTGCTGACCCCGGACAGGCCTACTAGGAGGGTACAAGGTGACTTACAAATTCTTGTATTTACCAGAATGCCCAATTCCTCTGATGGGAAGGGACTTACTAACAAAGCTTGGAGCCAAATCACCTTCACCCAGGGAGGGCCTACAAGCCTCACAGTGAGAGAACCAAATACCCTCATCATGGCAGTGACCATGCCTGCAGAAGACAAATGGCAACTCTATCACCAGGAAAAGGGGGACCTGGCGAAGCCCATCTGCCTGCTGTAGGAGTTTCCTGATGTCTGAACTGAAAAAGGGCCTCCTGGCCTGGCTCGCAACCATGCACCCATAATGGTAGATCTCAAACCTGGGGCTCTCCCTGTCAGACAGAGGCAATATCCAGAGCCATGGGAAGCACGCCTAGGAATTCAGACCCACTTACAGTGGCTGAAGGATGCAGGGATATTGATCAAATGCCAATCACCATGGAACACCCCACTGTTACCCATCAAGAAGGCAGGAGGAGATGATTGCTGGCCTGTCCAGGACCTGCGGGTGGTCAATGCCATTACCACACTCTGGTAAAACAACAACACAAGCTAATGCACTTGGGGTAAATGGCCCTGGAAAAACTGCTTGGCAGAAACTATTTCATTCCCAAACTCCCCACCCTGTGCACCCAAGTGAGTGCTAGATGCATTACATGTGCACAAAACAAAACAATGTGAGTCAAGGGCCCAAGCCAAGCCCTGGGGTACAAACTACAGGCACCATGCCATTTGAGAACCTGAGAGTGGACTTCATGGAGGTCAAGCCCTGTTGAGGATACCAGTACCTCTTGGTTCTTGTCTACACTTACTCAGGGTAAGTTGAAGCTTACCCCTGACACGCAGAGAAAGCACGAGAGGTAGTAAAGGCCCTTTTAAGAGAAATTATCCCCAGATATGGGCTCCCTCTTTCTATTGGATCAGATAAGAGACCAGCCTTCATAGCAGAAATAGCCCAGGGCCTGGATAAAATTTTAAAAGTAAAATGAAAGCTCCATACAGTGTACAGCCCTCAGAATTCGGGGAAAGTAGAGCACATGAATCAAACCCATAAAATTACCTTAGCTAAACTCTGCCAAGAAACACAATCCCCCTGGATAGTCATGCTACCATTGACCCTGCTCAGGGCACACTGTACCCTTAGACCCTCCAGCTACTCTTTGGATTCTCTATGGCAGACCCCCCCCATAATAAATAGGCTCAGAGGGGACCTCAGGCAAATTGGAAATCTAGACATGTCCCAACATCTCCAGGCCCTAGGAAAACCCTATGCCACATTTCCCAGGAAGTCTTAGAAAGGACCCCAATTCCTATGGGGAACTGGGCCATCCCCACCAACCTGGGGATTATGGTATGGATAAAAGATTGGAAAAAGGAACCACTCCAACCCAGTTGGACGGGTCCCCATCTTGTAATATTAGCAACTCCCATGGCTGTTAAAGTTGGAGGTATCACTCCCTGGATTCATCACTCCCAGATAAAGAAGGCAGCAGCTCTCACAGACCCCAATGACTGGCAGGCCGTCCATGACCTAACTAACCTCCTCAAATTAAGGTTCCAGAGGACATCACAACAGCATGCCATCACCTGAGAGAGCTCCAGCCCTGCTCCAGCCACCTCCTGGAAGCTGGTTGGTCAACTCATGGCAGATGCCTGAGTATTTGCCCCCCAGGACATAAATGTATCCCCTTTTCTGCCACCTGTACACTATCCTGCTGACTAGCATTGTTGCAATACTGTTTGCACTAGGACTGGCCATCACTTCTCCCCAGGATTGGAATGTAAGCCAGAAATTACTGCTGGCCTCCTGTTATCTCCTCATAGTAGGAAGCCTCACTGCTGTTCAGTGCTATCTGTAGCCAAGACCCCAGTCTCAGGCATGAGGTCTCTGATGTGTTTTTGCTTCCTGACTCTATTACATTTTAAGGTTGTCTCATCTAGAGACTGGGACAGCTTAAGCTGACTGCTCAGCTTGTGTAAAACCTCTCTCTTTCCATGGAAAGTTACAATATGCCATTACCTATTACCAATACCTGTCACTTGCATGAAGCACATCAATTTCTGAATGTACCAGAAGAGGAACAATTTACTATAAGGGAAAACTGACAGACCTGGCAGGGTCCTGCAAAAACAAAGGCATTATAGGACAGACAGTTTGCTGGCAGAAATATGGGGACCCCTTAAAGGCATGGAACAATGAGATGACAGGGGGAGGAAATAAACCTCATTATGTCTGGGCACCCTACCTGTCCACCCATCCCCATATCAGTTTACTAAGGGAAAAACCGCAGATATTGAGAGGTCATCCAGAGGTGATTACCTAGGCAGCTCCAAGCCTATAAAAGACATTAATCTGTCACCACTATGACCCCCATTAAGACTTCCTTCTGGGAAGGGAACTTTAACCTTGAACTCCAACTGTATGACCTGTTAAATGCAACTCACCACCTCCTTAATCTTATGAACCCACCATTGGTAGGTGATTGTTGGCTCTGCCTGTTCTCAGGTCCCCTCCATTATGTACTGACCTTGGTGAGCCTCCTGTACCAGAGCGTGCATGATGCTATTCCCAACTCTACCAGCACGAAACCCAAGGTAAGCAACATACAGCTATCTCGAGGGCCCCTAATTGTATCTACAATTCAAGAAGATACTATCCAGTGGGGGAACTGGCTGCTGGTTAATGTGCTCAAATCCAAAACTGTATAGCCACTGCCATTTGGGTGTACAGTTGACAGGCATGGTGCAGCAGCCCAGAAACCTTCCTTGTATGTGGGACCCTTGCTTATCAGCACTTGCCAGCTAGCTGGAAGACCCAACTCTCTAGGGGTTCCAAAATGTCATCACATAAAAAGATGAGTAGTGCCAGGAGCTGGTGACTCATGCCTATAATACTAGCTTCTTGGGAGGCAGAGATCAGGAGAATCAAGGTTTGAAGCTAGCTCTGGCAGATAATTCACAAGACTCTCTCTTGAAAATACCCAACACAAAAAGAGGTGATAGAGTGGCTCAAGCAGCAGAGCACCTGCCTAGCAAGCATGAGGCTCTAAGTTCAAACCCCAGTACCTCCAGAAGAAAAAGAATAAAAAAGATGAGTAGTAGGAAAAGGCAGAGAAGGGAGATTTATCATGTGCCATGGGTACCCAGCAAGAAGAAGCAAAGTAAGAACTTCAGCCCATCTTTGATTTGAATAGAGGAAGACCCAGGGCAGGGGAGAGAGGTACGAATAGCTAAGCAGTCCCAGGCAGTGTGGCCTGGAGGATCATTATCTTGGTTGTACTTCTGCCATGGGTTCTGGAGAAGTTTCTATAATTTCACTCATCTCTTGAAGGGAGCAATCTGGTTCCCGTGAGATGGTTACTTCTGCTCCAGGGTGCGGCCACATCATAATAAGTAATTGCTCTCTTGCAAAAAAAAATTATCAACTTTTATTAGACAATAGTTCCTGCATTTGGGGTCCCCAAGTTCAATGATTTACTAGAAGGACTCACAGAATTCAGCAAAGCTAGTCTGGCTCGTGCCAGCAATGCCAGCTACTCAGGAGGTATAGGTAGGAGGATGGAGATTTGAGGTCGGCCCTGGGCAGAAATGCATGATCATATCTGAAAATAACTAAAGTAGAACAGGGCTAGGTGTGTGGCTCAAGAGGTGAAGTGAAGTGCCTGGAGTGGAGTGCCTTCTTAGCAAGCATGAGGCCCTGAATTCAAAGCCCAGTATTGCCAAAAAGAAAAAAAAAACCCATTAAGTTCTTATAATCATGATAATTGTTCTTTTTTATTTTAGTACTGAAGTTTGAACTCAGAGCCTCACACATAGTAGGCAAGCACTCTACCACTTGAGTCATGCCCTCAGCTCTGTTAGAGGGTACTGTGACTCAGAACACCATCTTGTCATAGGAAGAGGGACAGTGCATATGGCACTTAGCATTAGAGTAGCCACTCACATCCTTCCTGAGGAGTGCTCAGAAGGGCTCAGAGATTATAAAACACATTTCCATTCCATTTCCTTTTCCATTTGGGAAAAGTTAGAAGTCAGACTTTTCTCTCAGGAAAGAAGAGAAGGGAAGAAGCCCAAGTCCTCAAGCCTGGGTCAGGTCCAGAGTGGATTGTGCTAGCTCCCCTGGGATCGCCAGAGACAGCCATGTGCGCTTAGAATGCTACAATCAGGAAGAACTGAACCTGAGTCTTGAATTTGCCATCTCTCTCTCTTTCTTTCTCTTTTCTCCCTCCCTTTTCTCTCTTTCTTTCTTTTCTCTTCCCTCCCTCCCTCTCTCCCTCCCTCCCTCTCTCCCTCCCTCCCTCTCTCCCTCCTTCCCTCCCTTCCTTCCTTCCCCAAATGCTTTGCCAAGATACTTCTTTCAGGGATTCCAGGCTTTGGGGTATATTTTATTGACATTATAACCATGAACTTAATAGAAGATGACCTTCAGAGAAAGAGTTTACACAATAATGTATGGTAGTAAGAAAAAGCTGAATTGGAGCATATGTCATGCACACAGGTTCTTTTTTTTTTTTGGTGGTACTGGGGTTTGAACTCAGGGCCTCATACTTGCTAGGCAGGTGTTCTGTCACTTGAGCTACTCCACTAGCCCTTATGTGCTGGGTACTTTTGAGATAGAGTCTTGCAAAGTATTTGCTTAGGGTGTCCTCAAACCACACTCCTCCTATCTCTGCCTCCCGAGAAGCCAGGATTACAAGTGTGAGCCACTGGTCCGGCCAGGCTCTGTTTTAAGAGATATGCATCTGTTTCTGCTAAAGACAGACATTGCCAAATGACTTCATTGCATGGAGTCTGGAAAGGTAAGCCCAAGGGCTGGGAGACTGTGTCGACCTGCAACTCACTGTGTCAGTATAATGGTAAACACAAACCATTATTTCTTACCTCTGGATTCTCTAATGTTTGTATGGTGTTTTGATACAAAACGCCAGTGGGCACTGAGAAGCGGTAACAAGGTCAAATCAACAGTAAAAAAATAAATAAGGTAAAAAATAAAACATAATTGCCCAAATGAAGAGAAAAGACCTCCACTTACCTCCATGTCACTGCCTTTCAATCAGGCCACCATGTTGATGTGTCATTGCTTACCCACAGGTCTGGAAGAGCAACCTCTGGTATAAGGCATCTGTTGCTGATGTCCTAGATCATTTGTCACTAGAAGGACTCATATGGGAGACTCTCCTGACCCACTCCTTCAGAATAATCAAATTCCACACATATGGGAAAGGGGAGGAGAAACTTAACTTATAAATTATCTATTCTGTGCCAGGAACAGTGTTGGCTAAATTTACCTACATTTACTCATTTAATTCTCACTTAATTGATTTGGAAAGATCCCAGCTTAAGTCAAATAGGGTAAATGTGGCCTGAAGAGAAATTGACCAAAGTTCTTAGAAGAAGGATTCTGTACCTTTTGGAAGATGCCTTTTGTTAAGAAATCAGCTTTGTCCCAACAGAATTATTCATATTTCATTCATTCATTCATCCATTCATTGCTGAGTACCTTCTATGTGTCAGCTTTAAAGGACAAAAGAGACAAATCCCTACTCCAGCTTCATGGTAAGGTGTAATAGACTGATAAGTCACATGATATGTGAGTGCTAAGCAAGATGGAAGAAACGGATGAGTGAAGAGGTGTGGTAGTGAAAGGGTTGGTAGATTGCAATTTTAAGCAGGTTAAGTTAAGGTCTACCTGATTGTGATACTGGGCAGACTTGAGCGGGTGAGGGAGGAACCATATGGACAGCTGAGGAAGAGCCTCCAGGCAGGGGCAAAGACACCCTACTGTGGGAGAATACTGGGCTAGCAGTATCTTGATTTTGTTCATTCTCTCTTTCTCCTGGGTCATTTAAGAGTAAGGTACAGAAGTGATACATCTTTGCTTATAAATATTTCAGTGGGTATTTTCTAAAAACAAGGAATTTTCTTGCATAGGCACAGCACAATTATCAAAGCCAGGAAATTGACACTGATGCAATACTATTATCTACCCTACAAACCTTATATCTATCTTGTAAGTTGGCCCAGGAGTAGAGTTTATAGCAAAAGAAAGTCCAAGACTGTGCATTGCTTTCTGTTGTCACATCTCTTTAGTCTCCTTTAATCTACAGTCTTTCCCGAGTCTGCCCTTGCATTTTGTGGGCAACAGTATTATCAGCCAGTGAGTGTATAGATTGTCTGTCTTCTCTGACTGATTGTTCCTCATGACTAGATTATGGTTATATGGGCAGGTCAGTGCTACACTGTGTTCTTCTCAATGCTTCATATCAAGAGGCACCTGTCAGTCCCATTACTGACAGAAAGATTTCTAACATGAGCATCACTAATTCACCTTCCTCTTTTTTCTACCACCTTCTATCACACTCAGGATCCCCAAAATTCATACTTTTATTCTGACTGTTCTGTGGATCCTTCCTGTTTCCCCCTTCCCCACCCCATGCACACAGTAAGCTGTTAATGAAGTTGGAGTTCTAATTCTATAATGGAGAACTAGATCTATTTTTGTTCACTCATTTTTTAGGGAATTTCCTGATAAATCTAGTTGCCCCTTCTGCTCACCATTCTTGGCGCTCCACAGCCCTACTCACAGTCCAGAAGATAATCACAGATTACTTTGCCCACCAAACCCAAGACTTCTGCTGATTGTTCCCAATAACATCCAAAATGGGATTATAGGAACTTCCTTTACCTTCTAAGAAGTGAAAACTGTGGTGAGATTGATGTTTCATCTCAAGAGGACAGACCAACCTTCTGACCAGAGGTTTTTGAGACCTTATAGCCTGTGGGCTGCAGTCTTCCTTATACGTGGGAATTTTTCTTATACCAAATTTCTGTGACCTTCCTGAGTGAAGCGGGGTTCCAATGAATTCTCCCATGCTCACATAGTCTGGGAGAGAGACGCTAGTCACAATAACAGATTGGGGGAAAATGAGGCATGGGAAACAGCAGCCAGGAATTCAGAGATAAACACTGGATTAAAAGCTTATAGGCACTATTTTCTTTGCTTGAAGGCTTACCCCCCCCACCCCCCAACAAGCTGCAACATTTAGTAAAAAGAAAAAAGGGGGGAAGGATGAAAGAACGCTCTCTCCTTCTGACCTCCCCACTTGCCCAAAATAATTTGCATGCCCTGGACCTGAACAAGAGTATCTTAAAGAAAGGCACTGATCCTGGAGAAAATATCTGGAAAAATGACTCTTCTGGGCACAAAAAGTGTTTACAAAGGAAAATACTTATCACAAAGATGGACACCTGTCTGGAAGGGAGTGTCTGAAAGGACCCATTCTTTGTTTAAAAGGATACTTGAACATCTCTGTCATAATGACCCAAATTAACGGGCAAAGAAATCTTCAAATCTTTGGGCCTAATTGTTAAGCAATGATTAAACATACCAGGTGAAAGAACAAAGAGAACCATTTTTCCTAAGGTGAATTTGAGCCAAACCTCCAACCCACTTTTTCACCATGAATATCTCTGACATTAGAGCACTCATCGCACCTGTCATCAGATGTGCCCGCACCCACCCACCCACGTCTGGGTTGGGTACTAATTTTCTATTTTTCCTTTTAATACACTTCCTTGCTCTCTATCTTGATGTGTCCTAAGATTCTTTTTTTTTTTACAACATCATAAACTCCGTACCCAAGGACCAGGTAGAGGCCTCCTCCTTTTTAAAGCCCTCCTACCTGGAGCCTCCCTGATTCCTGTAACAACAATGCTTCATTCCCTCTCATAAATTCTTGTTTAAAAAAGCAGACACTCCCAGGGAAGATACTTCTCTTGTGAGTGTGACATGTAAACCCTTCACAGGGTGATTCCTCCCTTCCCACACCAGGGTCTCCCCAGAGTATAAGAAGTGCCTATAGCTTCTTTTGTAGGTCCCCAAAGGGCCAAGAAATGTGCCTCTCACTCAGCTGCCTTCAATATATGCCTGGAGTGGGTGCTGGTGACAGGAAGTGCAACCACATTGACCAGTACAGAGGCTGTGAGGGCAGAGAGAAGAGAGGGGCTTTTGTGGTTGAGGACTGTCCTTAGTGCTGCTCAGGAAGCTGATGTTTGGGGACGTTTTTGTTCTTGTGGTAGCTAATTGTGTCATTTCCTACCAACCATACTTCCTATGTAACTACTTCTTGGAAGATTTGTGTTTACAGGGGTAGAGGTGAACAAGGGGGTGGGGAGGTATGGGTCTTGAGGACACGGGGTCTCCTCCGGAGTGGTTTTGGACATATGGTTTTCAAAGGGGCTACATCCATAATTTGTAAGTCCTATAATGTCTAAGTCAGTCTTAGGAACGGTGTAACACCTGCCAGTGAATTTATATGCCCAAAGAAAACTAGAGAGCAGTATTACTGTCCCTCTCTTTATGTTAATGTACTCAATTCTCATTTAGAAACACCCTTGCATAGACAGGTGTTCAAGGAAGTGGCTGGGATGCTGTCACTCTGCTCAGCTTGAGGCTGCATTCTGCATCATCACTACCCATGAGACCTCTCCCCTTGAGAGCCTTTCCTCCTATTTGATTTACAATTTAAAAAATTTAGATATTATTCATAAACTTTAAAATTCACCACCTGAAAATGTGCAATTCAGTGGCTCTCAGTATGCTTACAAAGTTGTGCGATTATTACATCTAATTGCAGAGCATTTTCTTCACTCCACCCAAACCTCCATACCCATTAGCAGTCACTCTCCATTCCTCTGCACCTCCTCCCTCTCCCCTGGGTAACCACTAATCTACTTCTGTCTCTAGGGATTTGCCTCATCTGAGCATTTCATATAAACGGAACTATACGACATGTGGTCTTATGTGTTTGGCTTCTTTCACTTATCACTAATGTTTTTAAGGTTTATCATGTTGTAGTCTGAATCAGTATTTTCTTCCTTTTCTTTATTATTCTTTATTGGATAATATACACTTACATGCATATGCCACATTTTGTTTATTTTTCCATCAGTTGATAATGGCCAAAAGCTAGAAAAAGCCTAAACGTCACATCATGGAGACCAAGAAGCAGAGAAAAGGGAACACAGGAAGAGGCCAGGGCAAGCTATATGCCCCTAGTGACTCACTTCTTCCAGCTACTCCTCACCTTCTACCCTTTACCACCTCCTAATAATGCCATCATGTTACAAATCGATTGGGGGATTAATCCATTTGTTAGGTCAGCACTCTCATAATCTAATTGACTCTGGAAACACCCTTATAGACATACCTAGAATTTACTTTACTAATTTAGGTGATCCTTAATCCATCAAGTTGACAATCAGGATTAACCATCACAAGTCAACTTGACAGCCAAACATATTTCCTTAAACCATAGCAGCCCCTGGCCTCCCGAAAGGCTCATCTCCATCCCATAATGCAAAATGCATTGCCCGTCTCCATGAGTCCCAGTAGTCATCTGAGACTAATAACAAACTCTTAGCTCTGAACCACTTGAAAATCAAAAGGACTTACACATTTCCAATATAAAATGGCACACAGTAAGCATTCCCACTCCAAAAAGGAGAAATGGGGGAACAGCAAGTAAGGATCAGACAAAAGCAAGACCGAAACCCATGAGGGAAAACATTAAATTCTGTAGTTCTGTGGTCAGCATCTGGGGCACATGGTGTGATCTGAGCTTCAACAGGCTTGGGCAGCACTGCCCCTGTGGCCTTGCAGTTTGCAGCCCATATAGCCTATCTCTTGGGCTAGTTCCACTGTTGCCTATGGCTCTCCTAGGCAGACATTCCTTGTTCCTGGCTTCTCCAATATCCTTGGGTTTCCATTGCAACTTAGATTTCACTCTCACAGCTTCATAAATTGCTCTCTCAGGGGCTCCTTGAAAGGAATCTGTCCCTGTCAAACATTGTCTGGCCTTCCAGACCTTCCTTTGAAATCATGCAAACTTCCATGACTTTGTAACACTTGCATTCTACAGGATTGTAAAATTGCATTATATGGACAACACCAGGGTTTTCTGCCAGTTTAAGCAGTAGCCAGGCCCCGTTGGTCCATGGCTGTAGTATAGGCTCTACCTCCTGAACTTCCCACCACCTCCCATTAGTGTCACACTTTTAATACATGGGTCTTTAGGCGAATATTTAGGATCCAAACTATAGCAGCTAGGAACTCATGCAGAAAGAACAAGGGACACCTGCCTGGCCTCACAGAACTTATATTTGGTAAAGAAACAAAAGATACAGATGAAATGTGAATTACCTGGTTTACACACTGGAATGAGTCTCTGAAGGAGATGATGTATAAGGATGGGCAGATGGATTAATCTGGATTCTCTAAGAAACAGACTAAACAGTATGCATACATACACACATACATTTGACTCATGTAATTATGGATGCTTAGTGAGTTCAAAATCTCTTGGAGACTTAGGAAAGAACTGTGTTGGCAAAGGCAGTCTGCTATTGAACCTGGAAAAAACCTACATTATAGATAAAGTTCAAAGGCCATCTGCAGGACAATTTCCCCTTCCTCAGGGGATGTCAACCTTTTGTTTTATTCAGGTCTTCACCCAATTGGACAAAGCCCAGCCACACAAAGGAGACAAACTGTTTTGCCTAAAGTCCACTAATTTAAGTGCAAATCTTACACAACATCAGTCTCACAGAAACATCCAGAATAACATTTCGAATATTTGAGCCTAGCCAAGTTAACACATAGAATTAATCATCAAAGGGGGTGTCCATAGCAGATAGGTGATTGAAAAGCTACTCTGTGCAGGAAATAGTTAAACTATGATCTAAAGCATGAGAAGAAATCTGGTTTGCGAAGAGTAGGGAGAACATTCCAGGCCTCCATGTAAGCTTCTGGATTTCTCTTCCTTCTATCATCATCATCTTCCTTTTGGTCAATAAAAACCAAAAGGGAATAACAGCTGCTCCTTCAGTGAAATTGGGTTGTGCTATCAAGTAACCGGAACCTAATCCCTTTTCTATTTCAAAATGAGGAATTTTGTCCACTTCCTGAATTGGATCCTAAGGCAAGTTTTCAAAGAAATAAAAGACAATTCTCAAAAGTTCCAGAGAAGGTGATTGGGATCTTATGGTTTTGCCTTATTTCCTTGGAAGTCTAAAATTACAGATCGTACCAGACAAATAATAAACAAATTATTTCCAGAAAGGCAGAGCCTGTTCTCACTTGGAGGAGATCCAAATGGAAAGAGGGTGGGACTGTTCTTCGCTGTGGCTTTCAGGGCCATCTTCACAACTTCCTCTGGCCTGGACACATCTGACCAGGGATTTGTGTTACTCCATTCTGTCAAGGGTTTAGAGTCTAAGGAAAGCAAAACAAAGCAACACCAGGCTGGGGAGGTAGCTCAGTGGTAGAACACTTATCTAGCAAGTGCAAGGCCTTGAGTTAGATCCCCAGCACTGAAAAAAATAATAGTGGTTGTGGGTATGGTGAATGCACACCTGTAATCCCAGCTCTTGGGAGCCAGAGGCAGGAGGATTGAAAATTCAGGCCAACCTGAGCTATATAGTGAGTTCAAAGCCAGCATGAGTTACATAGTAAGACCCTGCCTCAAACAAAACAAAAGAGCACAAAATCCCTCCAAACATGTCACTCTTCTGTAAAGCCCCAGATTTGAATATGCACCAGTCTTTACCCCTCTGGTAGTGAGCAGGGTGCCAGGACACGTGGCCAAGTCACCAGTTTTGAAATCATTTTTTACAAAACCCTGTTCCTTAATGAGCAACCTTATATTTAAAATTGGTCAAGGCATTGCAATGGAGCTTTGAGAAAATCTCTTAATCTCCTCAATCCTTGACTTTAATATTTATAGGAAGAGACATAGGCCCAACCTTATGGAGGATTTAGATTTAGCAAGACCCTAAGTACTGTCAACCACAAGGAGTCAGATAAGGGTCAAGTGTGTTTGGAAGCCAGGTTGGATAGGTTCACTGTGAGTTTGATCCACCAAGATCTTGATAGCCTCCATAGAGGGGACTCTCCCAAGGCTTAGGCAAGTCGGGTCTGCTGTAGTTACAAAACTTTGTTCCAGGGAAGAAGGTGCAATACCCAATGTAGTGCTTGCCTGTCCTGTGACTTCATCTTCCATGTCTGGATCTGATGGAGTCCTTGGGATAGAGAATGGGGTGATGGGTGGGGAGAAATTGGACACCAAGGATTAACAGAAAGAATGATTTTACTGAAAACATTAAGTTATCAGAGCATAAATAGCACTGCTGCATACTCTCTGATAGAGGTAGACAGGTTCTCCATGTCTTTGCTAAAGCCTACCACACTGTTTGGCACTTCAAAGCCTTCAGCACCATGTGGCTATTCCTGAAGGACAATGGGAAACAGCAGAGGTGTTTCTACTGGGGCAGGAGGCAGCAGATGACAGTTCCATGGCAATGATCCACAGAGGGAGCCAAGACAGATGAGAAAAAAAAATGACAAGAGTTGATGGGACTTGACCCTCTGTGAGACACCTCCTGACAACTACCAGAAATATTTGGGAAAACTTAGGATTTTGGTCCTGCAGTTATAGTTGGGATTAGGGTTCAGTGAAACTTGGATCACCAAAGGAATAACTTTGAGAATATTGCTGGCCACAGAGTTGGTGTTCAACTTTTGGAAGCTACCAGCCCAGAGAATATTCACAGAAATTGTGACTACCCATTAACTTTACCTGTTGAGATGAGCTTGTAAGGCCCAATTGAGTGTTGTTCCCATTAGCATTTTGGAAATATTGAAAATCATTCCAAGACTCTTGTTTCTACCTTAATGGACACCTGAAGGAAGTGCAGGGGTCCAGGGTCCAGGGTCTTCAGGGAAGAGACCATGAAGATATGAATGGGTAGTACGTGAGTGGCTGTGATTGGGGCACGATGTGTATGCCATGTTCTGTGGTGAGGCCAACCAGTGATTCCTGGGAAATGCCAAGTGATGTGTGATGGTCACATGAACTTTAGGGTGTTCATTTGTTTGGTGGAGTCAGAGACCTTGTGAGATCTTGTGAAATCTTGGGTTAAATAAAAAATTCTAGCAAGCATGAGGTCCTGTGCAAACCCCTGCACTGCCGAGAAGAAGAAGAGGAAGGAAAAGAGAAGAAGAAAAGAAAAGAAAAAAGTTCTAACAGTTTTCGGGTTAGGGACATAAAATTGAGGAAAAAAAAAAGATTCCACATTGGAAAAATATTTGTAGATCTTTTCTTAAGATCCTGGAAGAGATTGAAAGGCAGCAATTTGAAACATTTGTCACCAGATTGACCAACAAATTTGAGAATGTATTAAAGGAAGTACTATTGCCAAGAAAGGTAAGACAACCTGTAATTTTCCCTCTATCTCAACTTTCTATAACCATGATCATTGTTTTAAACCTCAGTGTTGAGAGAAACCCCTCTATGCAATACACACTCAAGGCTTTGGTCCTTAATTTGAGCCAATCTGTTTTTTGAGGTATTGTTAAAAATCCTACAGGAAAAGCCTATGTGCTTTGTCTTCCATTGCTAAACAAACCTAGGAGGTCTGACATTGATATTGTAGGTAAGGAAGGTTGGGAAAGAAAAGGAGATAGGAAAGGGCAGGGCTAGAAGGGGCAGGCTCAATCTCTATAGTAAGAAGTTTTCAATTAATCTGGGGGCTTGATGGAAGAGGTGGAGAATATTTGTTAGTTCTTGACCTCATCCAATATTCTTTTTATTTTGTTCCTCGACATGTAACTCAATTTTTTTTAAAAAAGGAAAGTAACCATTTACATTTTGGTCAGGAGTCATTGGACATTTACCCTCTTGATGACTCCATATAATTTTAGATTTGGAAAGTAAACATCTCATTTTTGGATTGTCAGGTTTGTTTAATTCCATTATTGACTTTTAAATTTTTCTAAAATACCTGAAAATAACGTAACAATAGCATTTGACTTGTGCTTATTAAATGGTAGGTATTGTATATACACTGTATATACATTATTTAACTGAATGTTTATAATAATCTCATAAAGTATTCATTTTTCAGATGAGGCAACTGTGCCCTATAAGATGGAATTCTTCCCTCGGAAATGCCAAACCCTGTATGATGGCCTCAGGAACTTGAGAGTGGTTTGCTTATTTGCTTGGTGGTGGGTCCAGAGATCTTGTGAGATCTTGGATAATTAGAAAGGTATGAGAAATTCTGGGAGTAACTTCAAGTTGCAGAAAACTCAAAGTGACTTGAACAATGTGGAATTTAACAAGTGATGATAGATGAGATTTTTGGAAGTGGTGGGAACCAGGAATGATTCAACCAGGACTCTCACTCCATTTCTCTAGGTTCTCTTGACTTTTCCCTCCTCTGTCATATTCATCCTCAGTTTGGTGTCAAGATAGCTATAGGGACTGTGGCCTTCAGAGTCACATAAGGATGATATCTGGCATCTGTGGAACTCTGTGAAGAGTGAAGAAACATTACTAGAACTCTTCAATAAACTTCAGCTCACGCCTTATTGACCTGAGGTTTTATCACCTGTCCATGTAGGAACCAACACCTGTGACTAGTTGAATGCCTTATGCTGATTGTCTTGGGTCCAGATTTCTGAACTAGTTTCTGGAAATGAGTCTGGAATCACTTCTAGACCAATTAGAGCCAGTTGTGTAAAACTGAGTTCAGTTATCTACCTATCTATCTATCTATCTATCTATCATCTATTTATCTATCTATCTATCTATCATCTATCTATCTATCTAATCTGGGAAAGTACTGAGGTTTTGAGTCTTTGCAAATAGGACAATATGAGTGAAAATGTGGAGACTTGGGCTCTAGTCTTAGTTCTGCCCCTTTGGGTGAGTCTCTGAGCCAACCTAAGTGTCATTTTCTTCAGCTAAGAGGTGATGACATCTATCTGCCAGAGATAATCTCTAGGAACCTTCCAGCTCTAAACAACTATGCTGGTTACTCCCTTCAGTGTCCTCCTTTTACCTGTTCCCCATGACTTCGCAGTCAATGTTGAGACACTGTTGCTCTTCAACACCACCCATTCTCCAAACTTTGCCATATTGAAATTGATACTGTCATTAGAAATTCATACTAAGCCACTGGATCACCAAAAACTGGAGCTTAGAGGAGTCTTTAGTAAACAGGTGACATTTAAAGAGCTATGATTGGATGAGATCGCTTAAGGAAAAAGTATAAAAAAAGAACTGATAGCACAGCCTGAGGGTTCAACAGTTAGAGGTCACATAGGTGTGTGTTTGGAGGGGCACCAGAGAAGGCTAAGAGGAAGTGGCCATTCATATTTTGTTGGCCTTAGAAGCCAGGATCTTTCTTCCTTTGTCTCAGGTGAAAAAACAAAAATATGTGGGTCCAGACTCAGGTTTCTGGGTTTGGTAGTGGGAAGATGAGGTGGTTCTCATTTCATTGTAAGTATTTTCTCTGTGAAGGATGGCATGAGGTGATGAAAGCAAGCAAAGAAGGCTTAAGGAGAGAGGAAAAGGTACCAAATAGTCTCCTCAAAGAGGGGATTAGATTTACAGGGAATGTGGTGCCCATTTAGAGACTGGCACGAATTTAAAGCGACAAACAAGCAGCAGCATTATTGAATTTTCATCCAATTTCTGCTGCTGGATCATGGCATGATGGAGGCAGACAGTCAGTAATCTGGGTTGTAGTTGTGCCAGGTGAATTCAGTGGTGGGAGAGAAGAGACAGAAGACCGATGGCATTTGTATGAGAGGGACCGGGCTAATGAACTCTCTCCAGGAGAAGAGAGCTGAGTGAGTGGCAATGGGGTGTGTGTGTGTGTTCTGGGGCTTAGAGGACCCTCTGAGTTTGCACAGTAACTAGGTGAGGGGATGGTAAAGAAGTGGTGGCTGAGAACAAGTGGCCATTTAAATGAAGACTTTGGAGGTAGTATGGGTTTTAGTGAAGACAGATGGGGTGTCCATGGGGACCACTACTTGAGGTAGGTAGAGAAAGTGGCTACTGGAGTTAGAGGCCAAGAAACCAAGAGGCTGGAGTTCTGTTCCTTTCTCCTCCTAGGTCTGAGTACAGGGCTCCATTCAATGGGTAGAGTAGGTCAGGTGCTGAAAGAACACCAGCAGGGCGCAAGTGTGGGGAGGGAAGGGAGAAGCAAAAGAGGCCAGCTCTGTCTGTATATCACCTCCATTCTCTTAATGGAGCCCTGTGAGAAAGACATATTCAGCTCAATTCTATTTCAACCCACATACGCTGAGCACTTACTGAGTCTCAGATGGAGGCTATGTGCAGAAGAGTAGGGGATACCTTATGAAATGGCTGGAGAGAGGGCAGAAAGCATTGCATAACAATGTCAGGCAGCTCTGCCAAGGACCAAACAATAAGTATTGGCTTTACTTCCTCCTGTGGATGATGTAAATTCCTTCAGAGGTTTGTTTGCACTTAGAGTCTCAGGAAGACCTGCTGTGACACTGAGCCAGGAGACCACACATCAGACACTTACAAAGGAGTTTTGCTTGTTTGATAATTTCCCCCTCTCCTTCCTCAATAGGACCAATAGGTTACAGAGATAGGAGAGAAGACAAGAGAGATACATCTCCTCAAGTAATTGCTCATGCTGACAAGTTAAAAAACCATAGGGCAAGCTGGCAAGCTGGAAGTTCCAGGAAAAGTTGATGTGTAGTCTTGAGTTCAGATTCTACAGGCCATGGACTAGAAACTGAGGCAGGGTTTCTTGCTATAGTTTTGAGAACTCCTACTTTGGGGAACCTTAGTCTTTGTTCTCAAAGCCTTCTATTGGTTGGATGAGGCTCACCCATACAATGGAGAGTAGTGTGCTTTGCTCAAAACCTACTGGTTGAAATGTTAATCTCACTTTAAAAATATCTTCAGAGAAAGGGTATACTGGTGTTTGACCAAACAACTGGGTACCATGGGCTATCCAAGCTGATACATAAAATTAACCTCCATATCTGTCTATAAGATAATCACCACAGAAAGAATCTAAAGTCATTGATTGTCTATATAAAATTTTCACTCAATTTGGGGTATAACTTTTTTTTTTGGTGGCACTGGAGTTTGAACTCAGGGCCTCACACTTACTAAGCAGGAGCTCTTACTGTTTGAGCCACTCCACCAGCCCTTTTTTTGGGGTGGTTTTTTTTTTTTTTTTGGAGATAGGGACTCCAAAACTATTTCCCTGGGCTGGCTTTGAACCATGATCTTCCTGATCTCTGCCTCTTGAGTAGGTAGGATTATAGGCGTGAGCCACCAGTGCCCGATTGGAGTATAATTTTTGTGTACATGTCTTACTTACTAAGGTCCTTGCCAATAGACTCTACTTTTTGCATAAGAGCACATCTCTTAAGAGTTGGCAGGCTACTTGCTTTTATATCCACCACAGTGCCAGACCTGGACTCTTCAGTTCTAGTGAGCAGGAAGGAGGCAAGGATAGAATGATAGAGATTCCTGAAATCAAGGTAATTTTAAACAGTTACTTGATTGTTCCTTGGATATAAAATGGGAACAATCCTTTCTTCATCCATACAACAAATATTTATTGAGCATGTACTACATGCATGTACTTGTACTGTGTCTTCACAGTAAAGACAATGGACATCTGAAGACGCCTCAGATGTTTGGGTTCTGGTCCATAAGGAAAAACTCATTTATTTTTTTATACCACTTTTTCCAGAACTACAGCCTTATATCTAACTGTGTTTTTAAAATACCCTTTTAGTTTTCATGGGATTTCATGTTTCCAGGCTCCCTATTATTTCACATGCTCAAAACAGAAGGGACTTTTTATATCCTGTAGAGGAAGGAGGGGTAAACCCTGCATCCCTGGAGTGTGGGAAATCATTCTGAGTGCCTCCTTCAGTAGCCTGTTTCCCATCACTTCCTTTTCCTGAAGCTCCCACTGCAGGCTGCTGGGATGGAGCCCAGAACCCCTCAGCAACCATAGCATCAGTCTCTCCCCTCCAGAGGGGAGCGCGGCACTAATTGTACCCTGGCCTGTCATCAGCAGGAGCCTCATGGCTCATCTGTGAGAAGCAAAGTGAATTATTTAGTCTGCACAGTTCCTAAGTGGCATGGTGCTTGGGATGTCCCTAAGGATTTGGATGAAATAATGTAATTTCCTGGGTTCTGTGGAATTCTAAAGTCTCTAGCTATTAAGGCCAATGCAAAGTGCTCTTTAGACACTGAGTGCACGATACGTTTCTTGGTGTTCTGTACTTGAACTGTTAGCTTGTGCCCATTCTATTGCACATGCCTAGTTTAAGAAGCACCTGCTGCCCCCACCTTTAGGGATTAATTTAAACATCATATAAACGTAAGCATCAAATTAATGTAAGCATGATATAAAGGTTCCCCTCCCTCCCTATATTCTTTCCTCTCTTCCTTTGTAGTCCTGGGACCTCGTACTTGCTGAGTGAGTTCTCTACCACATGATTCATACCCCCAGTCCTTTTACTTTTAGTTTTTTTTTTTTTTTGCTTGGGATCTCATGCTAACTTTGCTGACTCAAACTGTGATGCTCCTGTCTCTGCCTCCTGAGTGGCTGGGATTATAGGTATGTCCCATTGCACCCAGTCTCTCCAAGACACTTTTTGATCATCTAATGTATGGTTCATGGTAATATGTGTAAAGAAATATGTGTTAAGAGCTTGGCAAGGGTCCAGCACATGGAAGGCTCCCAGTAGCTGTTGGAACATTTGAATATGGTGAACAGGTGCCCCTCTTAAAGCCAGGAGCTCATCAGAGCAGCTTATTCCTCAGGTCTCACAGACCATGAAACCCATTCTGAATATTTAAAACTGGGATCATTTTACATAGGTGACGGAAGAGCTGAGAACCAAGCAGGGGCTGAGGTAACACAGAGATTAGCACAGTAGAAGCTATCACTATGCCTGGGCCACAGGGATTCTCGGGGGGAAATGGCTTTTGCTAAGCTATGAAGTCAACCATGGCTGGACAGACAGGCAGAGGCAGAAGCTGGAGCCACAAAAGACATGTAGATGCCCTCAAAAATGCCACCTACAGAACTGATGAGAAACTCCTTCCCACCTCCCACCTGTGCCAAGTAGAGCAAGAAGCTCTACATTATCGTCTGAGCTTTAAAGCTGTGCTCCCCACCCTGGTCTGAAGAGAGCAGAGCAGGGAGGAAGGGAGCTGAGGGCAAACAGGCCTCCCTTCCCATGTCTCTCTATGTTCCCAAATGGCAATGGAGGACAGACAGCAGCCCCGCTGTGCCCATCAACTCTGCTGCCATTGTAATTGCTGTTTAAATGACCAAGTACATTGGCTGGGCCAAGCCCAGAGGGAAGTCAAGTGACAGTGCTGCTCCTAGCATGCATGTGCTCTGCAGAGTTGGGTAGAAACCCTCGTAGGCATCTTGGGGTGCTTGGGATGCTTGGGGGTGCTTTGGGCCTAAGGATGGCCATCAGGTGTGTTCTTACCTAGCCACTTGACACCTGGCGAGGGTCACAGAGGTGGGAGTGAAGAATGATTCACCCATTGAGATTGAAGACATAGCATCCAGAGAGAGCCCCAAGGTTCAGACAAACAGGGCTCATGACACCACTCTTAGGATTTGGAAGAAACCGGAATGGAATTTACAATTACAGATTTAAAACTAAACTGGTACATTTAGAATCCCTTCTGTATCATATATTTCATTAAGGCTCTAATTCTGTGGGTTATTTCTAGAATGCTACTGCTGTGGTTTGAGTGTTTTCCTCAAAAGTTCATGTATTAGAAACTTCATCCCCAAATGTATATTTTGGTGAGGTTTAGAGGTGGTGCCTTTGGGAGGTAATTATGATTAGTTGAGATCATGAGAGTGGGGCCCTTACCATGGCATTATTGGTTTTATAAGAAGAGTAAGTGAGACCTGAGCAAGCACACTTGCTCTGTTTCACCATGTGATACCTTCCACCATGTTATAACACAGCAAGAAGGCCCTATTCAGATGCTGAAGAGACACCAGGGTCATAGTGTTGGACTTCTCAGCTTCCAGAACACTGAACCAAATAAACCAACATTTATAAATTACCTTGAAGTTTCAAGTATTTTGTAATAGCAACAGCAAATGCACTCAGGCAGATGCATTCTCAGTCATTAATTTTCCCTGAATGACTTAACTAAATGTTGTCCTCAGGGCAGGAAAGACCTTGGATAAATGCATGAGATTTTAGGGGTCTGAGAAAAGGCAGGCTGAAAGAGAGGGAAGGGTCTCCTAGGAGAAGAGAAGAGTGTGAAGATAACTTTCCGTGTTTATACCCTCCACAAAGCATGCTCTGCCTAAACCTTATGATCCATGCCATGGACCATGGGCCTGCTCCCTGCCAAGGGCTGTTGGTTGGGTCTCTTGGAGCCCATCTTTCAGCTTCTCTCTCAAAGGAAACACGTGATTGTATCTGGCCAAGTTGAACAAAGAAAGAGAGCGTCTGAGGGTACTTTTCAGTGACATTGCTGCCTATGGAGTGCTGAGAGATCCCAGACTGTCCTAAAACCACAGAAGTTCCTCAACTGGCAATGGGGTTGTGCTGATAAACCCATTGTAAACTGAAAATGCTTTGAATCCACCCAACCTACCAAACATTCTAGCTTAGAAGCCAGCACACTGTAACGTATTAATGGCTACTTTAGTGTCACAGGGCTGACTAGGAGTTGTGGCTCAGTCCAGCATGGTGAGGGAGAATCAGAACATGTATCATTAGCCAGGAAGAGATAGAATTCAATGTTTAAAGTACACTTTCTACTGAATACCTATTGCTTTTTGCATCATGTGAAGTTGAAAAAATCCTAGGTCCAGTCACAAGTCTGAAAAAGCATAGGTCAGGGACCACTTGTATCCCTGAGGTTTACAGTTGAGAGGGAGGGGAAAAGAAAAAGAGGCATTTCCCTCATTATCTGTCTTATACTCTTCTTTTTTTTTTTCCCCATCGAATTCTTGATCCTTTTCCTTCGGTCTCCCCAGTGTTGGAATTCCAAGTGTGCACACCCACACCCAGCCAACTTCTCACATTCCTGACATATGTCATGTTCTGCTTCTTGAGAAACTGACATGCAAGAGGGAGCTCTGGGAGCACAGAGCTGAGATTTTTTTCACATTGCTTATTCTAATAAAATGGACATTAATTCATTTATTGGAGGAATAAAAATCTCTAGTGGTTGCTTGGAGAATTAAATATTCTTTCAAGCTCTTTTTTCCCCTCCAGGTGAGATTGGTAATGTAATATTTGCATACTGTAGGGGAAGGGGGGTGGGGAAGTGGCCCAAACAATGTATACACATGTGAGTAAATGTAAAAATGATAAAAAAAAATTTGTATACTGTGAGTTTCCAAGTGGTTTTAATCAAATGTTAGAAATAAGTCTCCAGCCCAGGAACATCCTTGTCCCCAGCCCCAGGAACATCAAGGGCCCCAGCCCCTTCTACAATTGCATGAAGACACTGCACTAGGAACTACCTGCCCCCATCCCAGTTCCTGGATGGGAAGGTAAGGTCACCTCATTGTTTTGTCATGGTCATTATAGGACCTGCTTATACTGGTTCCAGTAGCCTCCTTCCTCTTCATTGGTGCAGCAGCAGAGAGATTTCAAGGAAGACTTCTTCTTTATTCCTCCATGTTTCAAGATTTGAGAGCTACAGGGGTTGAGAAAGGATTCTCACATTTGGCTCTTGGAACCAGGCCACAGTCAAGACTGGGGCAGATCACTGGCATTCGTGGTTTCAGGGGTTGGAGGGGAACTTGGGTGAGGAATGAGCCAGGGCCATGCTTTCCCATGGCTTTGGAGTCAGGGGAGGCACAAGAAGAGAGGGTAGGGCTGACAGCATTGCAGACTGTGAGCAAACTTTTTGGCCTGAAGTGTTGACATTACCTAGCTGTGTGCTGTGACTGAGCTGCTTACTGTGCCTGGACATGACTCATAAAAGGTTGGATTAGATGATGTTCAAGGTCTGTTCCAGTGCCTGAAAATAAACTATCAGCAAAAAAAAGGAACAGCCTTCCTTGTTTATTTTAAAGAAAGTATTTGCTAATTTCTTCCTAGCATACTTAAACTCCTGCTGTTTATAATTTGGGCTCCACTCAGCCTTAAAATAGTGCTTTTTTATTCTTGGAGATAGTTTGGAGCATGGGGGGCAACTAACAGGAATAGGACCTGAAGTGGGGCTTCAGTTGGACCAGGAAGGCAGAATCGCTCTTAGACTTACCTTTAGGAGTCACTGTCCTAGAGCCATGCTTTAGGGACACCTCTGTGGTCCTCATCCAGCACTTTCTGACCTAAAGGGGCTAGGAGTCTGTGGGGGTGATATGGCAATTCTTTTAATTTTTCTTTTTTTGAAAGCTCACCATACAGTTTTCCACAGCACCTGAACCATCTTACATTCCTACCAGCAGTGCATAAGGGGTCCAGTTTGTTCACATCCTTGCTTACACTTGTTCTTTTAATTTTTTTGTTTGCTTTTTTAAATAATAAAGTATAAAGTTATAAAGTGGTATCTCATTGTGGTTTTGATTTGCATTTCCCTAACAATTAATGATATTGAACATCTTTTCATGTGTATATTGGCCATTTTTTAAAACTTTTTTTTAAGTGGTGGTCCTGAAGTTTGAACTGAGGGCCTCATACTTGCAAGGCATGTGCTCTACTGTTTGACCCACGCCTCCAGCCCCTCTTGGCCAATTTTATTTTCCCTTTGGGGAAAGATCTAATTCAAGTCTTTTGCTTATTTTTTAAATTGTTTTTTTAAAAAGGAGTTTTCTATACATTTTGGGTGTTATTCCCTTATCATATATGCGATTTGCAAATACTTTTTTCATTTCATGTGTTGTTAATGTCTTTTGATGCACAAAAGTTTTTAATTGTTATCAAATTCAATTTGTGTGTCTTTTTTAAAGTGTAGCCGGGCTGGCCTCGAAGTTGTGATCCTCCTGCCTCATCCTCTTTGCCTCGTCAATTGCCCACATGTGCTACCACTCCTGACTGTGTATTTTCACTTTGTCTATGCCTTTGGAGTCACAATCAAGACATCATAGTCTAATCCTAAATCATCATAAAGCTTTGTTGTTTTCCTCTAAAGCTTTTATAGTGTAGCTCTTATATTTAGGCCTTTTATCCACTTTGAGATAATTTTTGTGTAAGCTTCATTGCTTTGTATGTGGCTTTCCAGGTTTCTCAGCATTTGTTGAAGAGACTGTCTTTTCCCATTAGATGGTCTTGAGACTCTTTTCAAAGTCACTTGACTGTGTGTGGAGAGGCTTTATTCTATTCTACTTCATCGCCTACATGTCTGTCATTATACCAAGACAACACTGTTTTGATCACAGTAGTTTGGTACTAAGTTTGGAAATTAGGAACTATGAGAATTCTAGCTTAGTTGGTCCTTTTCAAGATTACTTTGGCCTCCTGGTACTTACAACAAGCCATGTTCTTATACTGATTGTATAGAAAGAGGAGGGAAAGTAAACCTACTCCATATACATCTCAGCCCAGGCCTTGTGCCTGGTCTGTGTTGTGAATGGGGAGACATGGGGTGGGAGAAAAAAAGATTATTTTGGCTATTCAGAGGTCATTTTAGATTCCATATGAATTTTAGGATGGATTTTTTCTATTTCTGAAAATACATTATTGAGATTTGGATAGGAATTGTATTGATTTTTTGTCAGTTTATAGAGAATTGAGATATTTGAAAAAATAGTCTTGTATTGAAAGTAGCAATATTGAAAAAATTCTTTCAACCCATGGATATAGATGTCTTTCTATTTTTTTATGTCTTTCCTTAATTTCTTTCAGCAATATTTTATATTTTTTAGTGTGTAAGTCAACTTCTTGGTCAAGTTAGTTATTAAGTATTTTATTCTTTTTTGATGTCTTATAAATGGAATGATTTTCTTGATTTCGTTTATGGATTGGTCATTGTTAATATATAAAAATGCAACAGATTTTCATGTGATTTAGTATCCTGTAACCTTGTTCAATTTCTTTATTAGGGTTTTTATCTTCCTTTCCTTTTGTTTTCTTTTTTTTTTTCTATACTGAGGATTGAATGCACAACTTGAGCTTGTTAGGCAGCTGCTTTACCACTTCAGCTATGCTCCTAGCCGTTTCATTTTTATTATTTTGAGACAGGGTTTTACTGCTTTTGTCCAGGCTGGCTTTGAACTTGTGATCCTCCTGCCTCAATGCCTCCTGAGTAGCTGGGATTGCAGGTATGTGCTATAATACCTGGCCTGTTTCTTAGTTTTAGCAGGGTTTTTTTTTGCAAAGAATCTTTAGGTTTTTAACTGTATGATATTCTCTACGAACAGATCATTTTACTTATTTCTTTTCCATTTGGAGAAGTGTTTTTCTCTGTTTTATTTCTTAATATTACTGCAGCTTGCATTTTTTTCTTCATTTTATTGTCTTCACTTCATTATCTTTTTTTTTTGTGGTACAGAGGACCAAACCCAGGGCCTTGCACATATCAAGCAAGCACTCCACCACTGCTGATTTCTTTCTTTTTTAAAAAATTAGTATATATTAATTGTACAAAGGGGCTTCGTTGTGACATTTCCATACTTGCAAATTCATCCCTCTATTACTCTTTCATATCCTCCCTCCCACCTTCCCTCCCTTTTTTTTTAAACAGTTTTTAGTAGGTTTAATTATGCTATTTCCACATATAGACATAATGTACTTCAATCATATTCACCCTCCATCAGCTTCTCCTTCCTCCCATCCTTTCCCACTGGTCCTCCCAAAATCTCCCTTTTACATTTTCCTCCTCCTCCCTCTTCCTCTCCTTTTCTCCCTCCTCCTCCCCTCCCTATCTCCTCCTCCAATTTCTTCTTCTTTTCTTCTTTCTTCTTCTTCTTCTTCTTCTTCTTCTTCTTCTTCTTCTTCTTCTTCTTCTTCTTCTTCTTCTTCTTCTTCTTCTTCTTCTTCTCCTTCTCCTTCTCCTTCTCCTTCTCCTTCTCCTTCTCCATCTCCTTCTCCTTCTCCTTCTCCTTCTCCTTCTCCTTCTCCTTCTCCTTCTCCTTCTCCTTCTCCTTCTCCTTCTCCTTCTCCTTCTCCTTCTCCTTCTCCTTCTCCTTCTTCTTCCTTCTTCATTCCTCCTTCCTCCTCCTCCTCCTTCTTATTTTTAGATCTAGATTCTACATATGAGTGGAAACATAAATTTGTCTTTCCAACTTTGGCTTATCTCTCTCAACATTATGATCTCCAGTTCCAACCATTTTCTTGCAAATGACATAATTTTATTCTCCTTTATGACTAAATAGTACTACACTGTGTATATATCTATATACCATATTTTCTTTATCCATCAGTTAATCCCATAATTTGGCTATATTGTGAACAGTACTGCAATAAACATGGGTGCTCAGGTATCTCTATTGTATGCTGACTTACTTTCCATCAAATATGTAATTTCCATAGTAGCTGCACTAATTTACATTCACTCTAAGAGTATGTAAAGGTCCCTTCCCTACCCACCCTGTGCATCCTCTTCAGCATTTGTTGTTGTTTGCTTTTTTGATGATAGTCATTCTGACTGGGGTGCTATGTAATCTCAATGTCATTTGATTTACCCATTAGTGCAGCTTTCTTTGTAGTGATAGGGTTTTTTTTCTTTCTTTTTCTTGGTGGTACTGGGGTTTGAACTCAGGGCCTCAGCTTGCTAGGCAGGCACTCCTCTGTTTGAGCCACTCCTCCAGCTTGCAGCAACTTTCTATCCAAGAAATGATAAAGATTTGAACAGGGATGGGGATGGTGAGAAATGAATAGATTTGTGACATATTTTGCAAGTAGAACAAATGGAACATATTGTCTTGGATGTAGGCTGTGGGAGAAAGAGAGGTATTAAGGATGACTATAGGCTTATGGCTGAGTTAACTGACTGAATCGTTGTGGTGTCATTAGCTTAGATGGGGATTGTAGGCTTGGGACAGGAAATAATTGGGCCATATTAAATTCAGCAATGGTTGTGGATAAGGTACACAAAAGCAAGAGAAGAGGGAAGGAAGAGGTCAGAAGACAGATCTTTGGGGAAAGCTCACATCTGGAAATTTGGTTGAAAAAAAAGGTATCAGAAAAAAGGTAAAGGAGAAGCAATCTGAAGGGTGGCAAAAGAACCGGGAGCAAGAGGGGAAGGAAGAAATCCCAAAAAGCATCCATGGTTAACTGTGCAAACAAGATAGGAAGGGAGATGAGGACTGAGAAAGGACCTCTTATGTGAGCTATAGGGGTCAGGGGTGACTCTTCCAGAGAATTTTCCACAGAATGAGTAAGGCCTCCATCTGAGTGCAAGCAATAAGGCAAGTGACTGACAGGAGTGTTTGGAACAACTGCACAGAGCTGGATGCACAGGGCAGAGCAGATGTTGCTCTTGTCATGGGAACAGAAACCGTTTAGGAGAACTAAAAGCCACTCCATACCCAACTCTAGTCTCTCACATCCTGTTGAGCTCTTGTGAAAGATGTTAATAAAGAACAAAACAAAATTTAAAAACCAGTTGTTAGGGGGCAAGGCAATTTCAGGGTTCCTTACTGTAGAGTTAGCCCCTGAATGAAAATCTTCCCTTTTTCCTAAGAAGGAAGCCACCCTAGCCCCCACACCAGCACACATAAACAGCTGCCCAAATTTCCTTCTTTTCTTGCTATTGGTTGACACTGTTCATAAACTGTAATTGGCTGTTTCACTTTTTTTTTAAGTGAGCAAGCTGAATGACTGGGAGGAGAGAGGCAGGAGGAAGGAAGAGAGGGGAGAGAGAGAGAGAGAGAGAGAGAAAGAAAGCCAAGGCAGCTGAAGGACAGAAACCTACAGGTGGGCTTTACTTTTGTTTTGTTTTGTTTTGTTTTGTTTTGTTTTGTTAATTCATTGTTGAGAATTGTGCCTTGGTGATCATTTCATAGAGAAATAACTTGTGAAAAGTAAATTTATTTTGCTTTACTATCAGTGTCTTTTTTGTCATATATATGATAGCTTAAAAAAATATCGAGAAAGTAAAAAAAAGTAGAAGGAAGCAAAACCAGATAACCTCGACTAGTCTTTCTATCTGTGTGTGTATAATTTTAGTTTGATTTTCATAGCTGTGTCCATATTTATACCCATTTCGTCTATTACAGCTTTTACTTTATCCATGTTGCTATGAATTCTTCATAATTGTAATTTTTAATGGCTATATAATATTGCACTGAGATTTACTGTACTTTATTCAAGCATTCCTCTATTTTTTTCCCCATATAACAGCTCTATTTTTCATAGATTGGGTAATTTTATTTCATAAGATAAAATTATAAACCCACATTTCTCACACACACACACACACACACACACACACACACACACACACACACACACACACACTTTCCAACTGAGGTTCTTGCTTTTGTGGGGAGGAGATTGCAAGTGTGCATGTGTATTGTGGTGGTTTTGCCCAGAGGCAGAATGGAAGTGAGAGAGTACCTGAGTGTGAGCCTGTAACTTGCTTCCCTTTCGACTTCCATCAGTGTTTGCCACCTGTGGCTGTGCATTTAGCCAGAATCCCCTGACTCTGAGGAGATTAGAAAATTGACCCTCAAATAACTGAAACTCTGCTTTGAGGGATCAGCCAGTCATTGGTAGTATTTTTGTGTTCCAAAACCTTCCCACATGCGTTTAATGAGTGGTTAGCATAAAAACAGCTGACTTAGATTATTAAAATGGTTTCCCTGTCTCTGACACATACCTGAGAGCAATATGTATTAAGTGAAGAGGAGAAACAATTTCAGAGAAGCCACCCAAATCTCCTTTTTAATACTGTTTAAATAATGCAAATTATAGAGCTAATGTGTGGGATACATAAGACTTCTAGAAATTTCTGTCATCTACATCAACCACTTAAGCTCTTGAGATCAGAATTTACTTGCAAGCTTCAATTTGCTATTACTTTAAGAATGTGGACCTGTCTTCAGTTAGAGAAGCTGAGACTCTAGAATGCTCTAAATGTATCAAAATTGAGCCCAGTATGTGTTAGCCCCTGCTAAAGCAGCCAGACTCCTTTTCTTTTGCAACCTCCAAGATCAAACACAAGCTGGGCATTTACCAGTTGGCCAGTCATAAACACACTACAGGAAAAAGCAAAGACCAATGGATTGGATTCAGGGGCAGGAAGTGGTCTACCCAGGCATTCCAGGAGTGCTACAGACATGGCATTTTCCTTGCCTGGGGATCCCATGTCCTCATAAGGAAGGTGGACTAAGTTGATGTCAGGGCTGTGTTCTGGTTTCTCACCTCAAGAACTGAGAGCCAACAAAAGGTGGCTAAGCCAGGCTGAAGCATTCCTAGCCTACAGCAGGGATGCACTTCTTTGATTCAGCTGAACTTGGTCAACAGCATGCCAAACAAAGTCCTTCTTGTTTCCATTTGATGGAGGAAAGTACTTGTTTAGTACTTTTCTTTGATGACCATAAACACTCATGTACTTTACTATTTACAAACATGTTTAGATACATCAGTTCATTTGGTCAATGCAGTAGCTTTAAGTTCTAGATAGTATAATTCCTTCTTTTTTCTCTTTTGGAGATACTGGAGTTTGAACTCAGGGCCTCGCTCTTGCTGGGCAGGTACTCTACCACTTGAATCACTCTGTCAGTCCTGGACAGTATAAGTGCAATATTTTAAAGACAGCAAAGATGAAGCACAGAGAACATAGGATATTCCCATGGTGGACCCAGTACTTGCCCAATCTGGTTGAGCCTAGAGCATAACTTGAAGAGTAGCTACTAATATGAAATTAATTTAAAAAACTTTTTTTGTCTACATACAGTCTTTAGCCAGTTAAATGATAACACTGATATTTATTACTTGGCAAAGAATGGTACCATGACACAGTGACAAGAAAAACACAGGGTACAAAACAGTATTATAACATGCACCCATTTTTGTTTAAAAATAATTATGCAGGCTAGTGGCCAGGGGCTCACACTTAAATCCTAGCTACTTGGGAAGCAGAGATCAGGAGAATTTCAGTTTGAGGCCAGCCTGGGCAAGCAGTTCTCAAGACCTTATCTCAAAAATACCCAACACAAAAATGGGCTGGTGGTAGAGCACCTACCTAGCAAGTGTGAGGCCCTGAGTTCAAACCCCAGTGCTGCTGAAAAAAAAATTATGTGTATTTGGAGAAAGAGGAAAGGAAGTATATACTATATACACAAAGTTTTAGATATGTCTAGTTGCTAACATTTATAATTTAAATATATTTCAGCTTGTATTAGCTTGTTATTTTTTCTAACTATAAATATGTACTACGTGTGTAATACAAATGTAAAGTAAATTAAGTAGAATTGTTCATGTCTTTCTGGGTGGCTCTTTTCTAAGTGAAATGGCCCCTTTCACTTGATCACAAAGAATTCTCCTATGTAATTCTGAGTTTTGTACGTTGTCACAAGTTGTGTTGTGATTGTTAGCTAGCACTCACTGTGCACTTAGCATGTGTCAGGAACTAAGTTGATTATGTCTCAGTTACTTTCTTTACCCATTCTCACTCTAACCCTCCTTTGGCAGATGAAAGTTTTGAAACTCAGAAGGGTGATATATACTAAAAGTGATCAAAAAACAGAGTCGAGACTTGAACCCAGGTCCCTTCTGACTTAAAAGTGCATGATTTCATTCATTATACCTCCTGCCTCTCCATCCACCTTGAATCTAAGAGGAACTCCCTCCATCAGTAAGCAACTGTTTTGGAGGAAGAATGATACGTACTCATTGCTTGGTGTCAGGACCGCCACAGACATGTTCATAGCTTGTGTGTATTCCAGCCTGAGGACCCCTCTTGCTTTTCTAATTGGCTCTGCTATATCAGAGATCAGAATTGTGCCAGCCCCCCAAAACTAAGCCTGTGAGATAAAGGCCTCAAGGGACGGGGCAATTACCCAGAGAACTCTGGCTAATGCACAGCCAAGCTAGATACTGCAAAGAAAAAAGCAAGGATTTGCTGTGGCTGCTCAGCCTTGCTTAGAGAGCTTTTCAATCCACATCAGAAACCCCTGGCACTGTATGTGTGCTTCTGTCAGAGCACTGACCACTTCCTTCCTTGTTTTGGAGTTGTTATGTGTGGTGTCCTCCAGTCTATTAGACTAAGAGTCTGTGAAGATGGAGTCTTGTATAACACCCAGTATGTGGACTGTACTGAGGAAAAAATGGGAATGCATAAATGAATTAATTCACTAATGAATGTAGACTATAGTTACAGCTTATGTTTATCTCTGTTGAACTTTATTAACCTCCTTCTATTAATCTGCTGATGGAGAAAATGTAATCTTTGATAATATCTAAAGGAAAACCTCTCCAGTTGGATTGATAACTTGGTGGCAGTTTGCCTCCTTTGACAAAGAAGTCTGGTTATTAATTGCGGGGTCCATGAGGAGGGGCTGAGCAGTAAGTTGAAGGGGAAAAATTCCTAAGTTGAAAGGATCCTTTGAAAGAGCCCGGGCTGGACACAGAGATTTTTGCATCTTTAGTATAAAGTTCTAAGTTGTCAACAGTGAAACAGGAGAGAAGAGAAAGACAGTGGGTAAATGGCCTTTGGGGAAGCCCCCGAGTCCTGTCATTTAGTCACCCTGGTTATAGACAGGGAGTGTCCTGTTGCTAACTAACATTTAGAAATTTATCAGAATGAGTATGGCAATGGTTTCTGTATTAGTCAGCTTTGTATTACTACTCCAAAATGTCAGAGACAACTAACTTTATAAAGAAAAAAAGGTTTATTTAGCTCATAGATTTTGAGGTTTAAAGTCCAAGATTGGGCAGCCCTATTGGTTTGGTCTCTTGTGAGGTCAGAGGATGGCAGGCTTCATGGCAGAAACGTGTCAGAGCAAGTGGTCACATCTTGAGGGATGGAGAGAAAGAGGGAGAGAGAGAGAGAGAAAGAGACAGAGAGAGAGAGAGAAAGAGAGAGAGAGAAATTGTCAGTCTGGAGCTCCACAATTCAAGGGCATACCACCAATGACCTAAAGGCCTTTCTTTCTTTTCTTTTCTTTCTTTCTTTCTTTCTTTCTTTCTTTCTTTCTTTCTTTCTTTCTTTCTTTCTTTCTTTCTTTCTTTCTTTCTTTCTTTCTTTCTTTCCTTCCTTCCTTCCCTCCCTCCCTCCCTCTCTTCCTTCCTTCTTTTCTTCTTTCCTTCCTTCCTTCCTTTTCTTTCTTTCTTGGCAGTATTAGGGTTTGAACTCAGGACCTTGCGCTTGCTAGGCAGGTGCTTCTTAAATGTCTGCAACACCTCTCCAAACCACCATTCTGCTGATAAAGCTTTCAATTACAACAAACACATAGGGGACATTGAAATTAAATAATTAAATCATATCTAAACCATATCAGTTTCTGAGAGAGCACTTGCTATCTCTGATCTTTCTTCTGTATTGGGAATCAGAACACTTGGGAATTAGAGACTTGATACAGAATAATTCTGTGAACTTACTAATAGGTCAGATACTAGGTTAATAAGTTATTTCCAATCTTCCTTAATGCACTGATGAAGTACATTGGGAAATAAAAAATCTTGAGGTTTTTTTTTTCTATAAAATTAAATCCATAGCATGATAGGCTCATATATCAGAATAACCAAGGAGTGGAAAGATATGATTGTCAGATAGTCAAAATAATGCTTTAAAAATATCTCCAAGGAGGTAAGAGCTCTCTATATGTTCTCTTTGCATTGATTTGTGGTTTTTGTATGTGTGTGTGGTGGCTGAATATTAGTGGCTAGGATGAATATGGAAGAAAAACCAGTTTTTGGAAAATATCAGAGAAAGACATAGGGGGATTTCGTGGGATGAAACATGTCAGAGATAATGACAAGCATGTTGTTCTTGGAGGGTACCCCTCCCATACTTAGATGTCAGCCTTCTGCAAGGCTCCCATTCCCACTACATCCCTGGGGATCAGTAGTAATCTGAGAGTTTTTGTCCCTCCAAATAACACAAGGATGAATGAAATTATGAAAGGCTCCAATTTTGGGGGAATTGTTATCTGCAAATATGCCATAATTTGGAGGCACTTTTTGCACAGGAAAACTCTCTAGAAAAGAACTTCAGTGAACAGTGTGCAAATGGACCAATAAAGATACTGGAGGGAAAAGCTTATCAGCAAAGACACAAAAGAGGCAGTTACCATTAAACTCTCAGCCCAGGGAGGACACCTATGGGATCTGACTTTTGCACACACTTTCTACACTGTCTTTTTCTCACCACCCGTATCTTTGACTTAGTAGCAGCTCTGGCAACACACATCTTCTTGTTGTGTCTCTTCTGAATTTCCACGTACAGTTTATTTGTGGTGTAAGATACCATGTTCTTACATGTACGTGTTCTGTGGTCTGGGCTAAGTTCTCCTTTCAGTGGAAAGCCACAGCCAGTGTGTGTCCAGCACTATTCACAGTCAAGGTTTCAAGAAGGTTCCACAGCCTTAGACAGAGTCCAGACAGAGAAGGTGGCTCCTATGAGTTCTCATGGGTTAGAGAAAGTGCTCGAAAGAGAAAGAAGAAGACACAGCCCAAAGGGCATGATTCAGTACCTGGAAGAATCATTGACAGTTAATAATCTAATTACTATGGTTTTAAGAAAATTTTCTAACTAGAAAACTTAATATCATACAAAAGGGTGTGCCTGATCCTCAGAACAAAATAGGAAGCCAAGATAACGAAATTGAGAGTTAATTTTGAGGGGAGGGGGGTATTGTAAATTTTCTCTGTACATTCTAGAATTTAGTCAGGAAGGTGGTCTGACTTGAGTAACGAATACCCAACATCCTCCAATATCTCTAACCCCTTCCCCCAGTCCTGGTGGATTCCTGAGGAATGTAAGGATGAAACTATTACTTATAGAAGAACCAATTAGATTAAGCGTTTAGAAAAAAGAAAATTCTCTGTGTGTTTGGTGCTCCACAGGGACCCTACCTGTTGTGGTAATTGCTCATTAAAATCACTTCACCCTTCCCACAAGGGCTCATTCAGATCTTCCCTGATGGAAAGCAGAATGGTTTCACAGACTGCTCCTAGGGGCTTGAAGCCACCCCAGGACTGTGTGGTCTTGCTCCCATGAGCAAGACCTAAAATTGCTTTCTGTTGAGAATGAAGGCGAGTGAGGGTGATTGACTACATGGTTTGGTTGGGATCCAAGAGAAGAAGACCTAATATGGCATCTGAACTTAAGGATCTCTGAATAAGAGGGTAAAAGTGAGACCCCAAAACTCTGCACAGGCCCTCCAGGAGAGACTTCAGTCTCCCTGCAGTGTGAAGTACCAGGACCCTGGCCCCTACACAGGAAGGCCCTCCCTGCCTCAGAGCTGTTGAGAGTCTCTGCTGTACAGAGAAAGGGAATGGAGAATTCTCACCCCAAGATCTCCAGCACCCTAGCTGCTTATTTAAGAGTTCTGGTTTATAGCAGATCAGCCAGCAAACCTTTCCCCCAATGGGCCAAGGTGCTGACTACATTGCCACAGAAGTAAATGGTGTTCTACATTACAGAATGGTAACTACATTACAGAAGTAAATGGTGTTCAGCAAGCTGACAATTATGAGCATGGTGGCTTGCACTTTAGGGCTCCTGATGCACTTTGAGAGTGACAGACCAGAGGAAAAATCAGAGCAGCAAAATTCTCCGATGTGCTGAGTCCATGGAAATGAGCCCTGTATTTTTGGTCTCCTCCTCCATTCACTCTGGAAGTCCAGAGGCCAGCTCAGTTCCTCATTCAAGAGATTTTGCAATATTTGTTGCTTTTTAAATTTTTATTTCTGTTTTGATTCTAAAGCTTAATTCACTTTAATTCTTTGAAAAAATTCTGACAATGCAAGACCATTTCTGGAAGTCCAGAAAGGTCAGTCTACAAAGTCTGCATTTCTGCCATGGATTTCATGGATAGAAAGGAATTGCAATGATATGTCCCTGTTTGGGTGCTGTTGTAGTTTGAATACATGAGCTCCACAGGCTCATGTATTGTACACTTGGTCCCCAACTGGTGGTGCTGTTTTGGGAAGTGGTGGAACCTTTAGGAGGAGGGGCCTAGCTGGAGGAAGTAGGACACCGGGGATGTATCCCCGAGGGTATCTTGTCTCTGGCCCCTCCCTGTCTCATGCTCTGCTTCCTATCCTCCATGGAGAAGCAACTCCACTACACACTCCTGCTCCTGCCACCAGGATGTTCTGCCCACAAAGTGCTTGTGACCAAGTGACATGGACTGAACCCTCTAAAACCATGAACGAAAATAAATCTTTCCTCCCTTAAGTTCTTTATGTCAGGTATTTTTGTTACAGCAACACAAAAGCAACTAATACTGAGGCCATGTTAGTTCAGCACTCTGGGGTCTCTGAGGTTTTGAGAGACAAATCCACTCCCAAAGGGTTGCATTCTTTCCACAAAACTTCATGGAACTAATTCTGGGAACTTTTGCAGTATCAACAGCTGACATTTTTTTTTGCTGAAGCTTTCTCTGGTGCTTTTTATGGTCCGGGCTGTGGCCTAACAACCATTTTTATGTCATCTCACTGCATCCTTCAATAATGTCATGATATAAGGACTGTTATTATCATTGTCCCGATTCCCTGGTAAGGAACTGAGGCACAAGTTCATAGAGCTAGTAAGTGAAAGGACCAGGATTCAAACCCTGAATCTGTGATCGTCCCTTCTTTCCTACTGTTTCTGTGGAGATGAAAACAACCACTGTCATTCTTTCCACAACTTTTTTTTTTTTGATGGTACTGAGGTTTGAACTTAGGGTGTCACACTTGCTACACAGCTACCACTTGAGTCACGCCCCCAGCTCCTTCCCAACTTTTTAAACATCAAATCATATCTCAGCCCTTGCTTTATATTTTTACCTATGCCCTAAAAAATTTGCATCCTTAATACTTGAAGTTTAATAATAATTCAATTTGAAGTTTAAAAATACGGTTATCATCATTGAGCACTTACTCTTTGTGAGAGATGTCACGTTCATTATGCCATCTACAGATGAGAAAACTGAGGTTCAGAGAAGATAAGTCACTTAGCCAAGACCTCAAAGCTAGGAAGTAGCAGATTTGCTTCCATCACCTTCCATCAGTTCTTGCCTCTGGACATTTCTATGAACTGAAAACGAATGTCTTTTTTGGAGTTCTACAGTATGTAGTAGTCCTGGGAGCTAAAATTGAAGTCATGTTCTAAAGTTTTGGGATAAAAATCATTGTGAGAAGAGTTAGTTGGATAAGGTACTTACAGAAGGCAATGGGGATGTTCAAGAAAGAGGAGGATTTGGCCTGGCAAAGTTAGGTACCTTGCAGGTTGGGTAAGAAGGTAGGTGGGGGAGATTGGTAGGGCAGAAACCAAGGAGAATGGCATGAAAGGCACAGGGGCATGCAAGAAGAAGTGTAAATCAGCTGGGGATGTAGCTCAGTGGTAGACCACTTGTCTACCAGGTGCAAGGCACTGGCACCATGCACACTCACACACACACACACACATACGCGCATTCACACAAAGTGCAAATCCAGGTCTGGGCTGTCTGGTCTCACAAGGAACTCTAAATAACTACAATAATGCCAACTCCAGTTTTCGAAGTGCCTTTTACGTGCATTGATACATTTGGTCCTCTCAGAGCCCTCTTCAGATATGGGGTCAGGCATCATCATCCCCAGGATCTTTGCAAAAGATGAGCTTTGCCAGAGGAGTTAAGTCACATGTTTGTTCAAGGCCACCCACTTAGAAAATGGCAGACCAGGACCCAGGATTCTGTACTCCTTCCACCATTGGTCATTTCGTTGTATGGCTCTCACATATGAGAGTTTCTTGGTATTGACTCTCAAATGTGACCATTGCAGGTATGGCTGGGACCAAGTGTTGATAAGCCCTATGTTTCTGGTAGAGGAATTTGCATTTGGCCCAATAGGCAATTACAGGTTCACATCAAAATGAAAATGGCATTTTAATGGGCTCAATCTAGCAACTGTGTACAGGTCAGGAGATATTTATGGCTTCTGGACATCGGCTGACAAAATCTAAGTTTTATTATATATATATATATATTAAAGTTATATTGTTAAAGCTAAAGTTATTGTACATATATATTAAAGATAGATTTAAAGACACTTTGTATAAAACAATTGTGATAACTCCAGTAGTTTGATTAGATGTGAGATATAAAAACAAGAAGAATTAAAGAAAATATCCTAATAGCAGCCATCAGTTGAGCAGGATCAATAGTAAGTAAGTTCAGACAGAGTTTGAGGCAGAGGCTGAATCTCCAAATAAGATTATTCTCCCACCTAGAAATGTGGGAGTGTATTTCAGTTAGAATTCAGGAAAAGTTACTTATATTCTCCTGGTCTCAATTTTTCCACTTATTTAAAAAGTAGATAATAATGAAGTGTCCATGCTTCAAAGCTTGGTCCCCAGTTGGTGGAGCCATCATTGAGAGGGAATTGGACCAAAGACCTCTGAATTCATCAATGGATTAACCCATTGATGGATTCATAATTTGATGGTATTATTGGTAGGTGATGATGGAGGAAGTAGGTCATTGGTGGCATGCCCTTGAAGGGTGTATGTAACCCCTGGATGTTCCTCTTTTTCTCTCTGTTTCCTAGATGCCAGGAGGAAAGCAGCTCTGCTCCACTACACCCTCCCTTCCATGATGGTCAGCCTTATGTCAGGCCCAAAGGGATGGAACCAAGAAACCATGGACTGAAACTGTGAGCCAAAATAAATATTTCTTCTCTTAAGTTGTTTTTCTCAGGTATTTTGTCACATTGACGAAAAATGACTAACACACTGGGACAACCATATTGTATAGATTAGGAAGAGGAAGACAAGAGAGAAATGATAATAGAGTGACTATTGATTTAGGGAGTTTAGATGTAAAAGTACAAAGAGAAATGAGACAGAATTTCAGCAGGTCACAGAATTAGGTAGGAGGAGAGGAAGCTAGCATTTGCTAGACTATCTGCTATGCAGAGCAAACACATCCGTTCACTTAAAACTCAGACAATCCTAAGGAACTAGCCATATTAGCTTCATTTTAAAGAAGAAACTAAAGCTCAGAGAGCAAATGTTACACAGCTAGAAAGTGGGAAGGTTGTGAGTCAAATTCCAGTTCTACTGGATTTCAAGTAGCTCTTAGAGTAACCCCCCCCCACACACACACCTTAGATGTGATTTCAGTTAAAGGTGGTTAGCCATGGTTCAAAAATATTAAATGGAAAATTCCAGAAATAACTCTTAATTTTCAAGTTATGCACTGTTCCGATCAGCATGATGAAATCTCATGCTCTCCCACTCCGACCTGCCTAGGTTGTTGAATCATCCTTTGTCAAGTGTCTCTATTCTGTTTGGAAGGTTTTTGTTTGTTTGTTTGCTTTGTTTCGTTTTTAGGTGATACTGGGGTTTGAACCCAGGGCTTCACGCTTTCTAGGTAGGCTCTCTACTACTTGAGCCACACCACCAGCTCAACAGTAGCCATTCTCTCTACATTACCTGCCTACTAATAATTTAGTAGCAGTCTCTGCTATCAACAGTCTCTGTATTGGTATTGCAGTGCTTGTGTTCAAGTCATTCCTTTTTTACTTAATAATGGCCGCAGGGAGGTAGTGAGGGAAGATTGTGATTTCAAGGCCTGCCTGAGCTTCTACATAGTGAATTCCAGACCAGCCTTGGCTACATAGTCTTAAAAAAAATGATAATAACAATGGCTTCAAAGCATAAAAGTAGTGATGCAAGGCACAAAACATGGAAGGACAATAAACTCTGATCCTAATGCTGCAGAGCCTATGAGAGAAAAACATTTGTCTAGGGCTTAGTACTTACTATTCATAGTTTTGAAACCAGGAGTTCGGGGCCAGAGGCCTAACTCCAGGGTTTCCACAGGTTTGGGTTCAGCCACTTACCCAGTAAGCAAAATAAAGAGATTAGTAGTGGTCCAGGACAGAGAAAGGAGACTTATTACATGGCTTACAGGAAAGGGCAGTTAGCACTTCAACCCATCTTTAGGTTTAAATAGAGGAAGAGTGGGACAGGGGAGAGAGATATGCATAGCTAAGCAGTCCTAGGCAAAGTGTGGCCTGGTCGATCATTATCTCAGTTCTGCTTCTGCAAGGGATTACCAAGAAGTTGTTATCACTGTCATCACTTGAGTGGAGTAATCTGGTTTCCATGAGATGATTGCTCCTGCTCTAGGGTACAGCTTCCTCATTATAGGTAATTGTCCTCATTTCAAATGGGGCGGGGGTCTGTCATGCAGGGCTCTGCTAATCCTTTCCTTGGGGATAGTTTTGTTCCCTTGTCATAAAAATATTATTGATCAGTCCTGCCCTTCCTGGAACCCAAGGTGATTTCAGGGTAAAAGAGGCAGATGCAAAATGGAGGTGGGGCTGCCAAGCTTTTCTCCTGCTTTTAGTTACCCTTTGGACATTTGAGGAGTCAGTGCTTTTCAAAAGTAGTTTCTTTGTACTGGTTATAATTTCAGTCAATCGCTGGGGTTCTTGGAATGCATTCCTCATGGGTAATCCATACAGTCTACTATACCATGTCTCAGGTGTATGATTTTAAAGAGAGAGGAAGAGAGATGAACAGAGGTAAAAACTGAAGCCATAGGAAGGAGACAGACCAAGAGTAAGAATCAAGGTGTCTCCAGAGAGATGGCTTGCATCGCCCCTCCCTGACTCAAACTTCCTCCAGCAACAAACCCTCCACAGACCTCATGAGCATCCTCTCCCCTACTGTGGTTACTTTATCAACTGTTCCTCTGTTAATCAGCTTCCTGCCATAGGGCTTCTACCCTACTTGACTGGTCACTGATATCCTCTGGTTGCTAAATCCCCTGGTGCTGTTTACCCCAGTCCACCACTCCTTCCTCCTTAAAGCATGTGCTCAGGTGGCATTGCATTCTTGATGCACCTCTTATCAACTGCTCAGTCTTTCTCCTTCATCTTTCCAGCCTGTCATTAATTGTTGATGTCCCCGAAGCTCCTGTTCTTGATCCCCTTTCCTTCTCTGTTCTCACATCCCTGTGTGAGTTCATCTATTCTATGACTTCAGCCTCCATCTAGGGCTGATGGCCCACGGTCCCTAACTCCATCAGGCTCACCCACCTACTCCACCTCAGTTCTAGACTGCAGTATCACACGTCCACTTGCCTGTCTCATAACCACCTCAGATTCAAAATGCCCCAAATCAAGTTCCTCATTTCTTCCCCCAAACAGCATCTTTTTCATCTGTTCATTTTTAAAATGAAAGTCACCACTTTCCCTGGAGAGGACCCTTAACCCCCCTTTTCCTTGACTGCCCATCCAGCCCTTCCATGGTCAGATACACTCTCACTCCTGTTTATCTCTCAATCCCATCTAGGTCTGTTCATCCCTCTGCCCTGGACACTCATGGGAGCATGTCTGTCTCTGCCCCTAGGCTCGCCTCCTCTCTCTTCTGCCAGAATTGCCTCTCTAAAATGTAGTTTGGCTCCCCACCTTTTGGGAGTTCTCACTGCCCTCAGGATAAAACCTAAACTCCTTAGTGTTGACACAGGCCCTTCTTGAGTCTTGCATTCCTTTCCTAGGCTACCCCAAATTACTTACACTTCCCCAGACTTGCCATGTGCACTTGGCTTTGGGCCTTCATGCCTAGTCTTCCTCTGCCAGGAATCCTTGACTCTCTCTCCTTAGCCAACCTCTCTGCTCGGAACCTCAAGGTAACTCTCCCTCATCCCACCATAGGCTGGCTGCCTCCTCTCTGACATGGTCCCATAGCACTCTACCTTTTCTTCTCATGGCCCTTCTTGCTCCACAAGTGCTGGCTGTTAACACGTACAGCTCATTCACCACCCTACAAATTGGAGACTGTGTTTTCTTCACTGTTGCATACCCAGGGCCTAGAATATGCAGCTCAGAGAAAGGTGGGATGCTGTGGTGGTGGAGAGGTGGCAGCTGGGCTCAAGCCCCATTCTACCACAAACTGGGGAGTAAACTAGGGCACACAAGCTATTCCATGATTGAGCTCTTCGGTCTTCTCATCTATGAAATGATCAAATCAGAATGCCTAGAACTATGACTAAGTAAAACTACCAAGAGCTGTTGAGGATTAATTGAGCTTATGCACACACAGAGCTTGGCAGAGTGTCTGGCACAGAGCGAAAACAGTGCAGTTTGCCATTGCTCCTTTTTGCATGAATGAGCCTCTGTGGCTTGAGGTGGGGGTGGAGTGACAGAGGAAATGCACTTTCCCAGAGTCCTGGGGCAGGGAAGACTGAGGAGCAGTGAGGACAGCTGATGCATTCAGACAGTTGAGGGCCCTGATATCAATATACCAGGAGGATTTTCAGCGTGGAAGTTAGGAATCCCAGACACGTGGCCAAGCAGAAGACTTAGAATGTCACCTAGTAGCAACCGGAGAGGCTGCTGGCATCATAGGTATACTGATTTTCCCTGTCTGACAGGTCAATACTGCTATCCTCTCCCAGGGCTCCTCTTCACAAAATCTCATGATTAGTTCCTTGTAAAGATGACGCATGTGCACCAACCTCTGTTCTTCAGAAGACTATCTGTTCTTTAGTCATTTACCACATTGGGGCAACTGGCTGTCTACTTGCACACGGCTTGCTGCTGTTCTGAGTCAGTGTGTTGCTGTCCTATGTCTGAGGCAATGTATCTGAGCACCTTGGTCTTCCCAGACTCCGTGGGAAGGACACAGGTCCATTTCTAAGAATTGTGGATGGCACACGAGTGCGTGCAAGGTCACTGTTGATAGGAGAGGGTGGAGAGGACTCTGCTCCAAAGTCTAATGAGAATGCATCAAAAGATATGTTTTACTAAACATGAATAAAAATAACTTCTGTGAAGTTTTGTGCAACTTTGCTATGAACGCAACATCCACGTAAATTAGTCATCCTCATCGGCTTTAACTGGTCACGTAGCATGTTCAATCTTCATAACTCAAATATGGGATCTCCATCTGCTGCTCCTTTTCCCAGTTCCTTTGCTGTTGTTTAATTACCAGTAATACTGAAGATGAAGTCTTGTTCTTTCTTTGTTCTGAGTCTCCTCTCAGTGCAGTAAGCTGTGCACATGCACGGTCCTCTCCCATTGAGGCAGTAGAATGTAAGCTGTCAAATGATCCCCTCTTCACATGACTTCTCAGCTTCCTGTCACATATTTAATTGGCCTGGCTGGTCTTACAGTCTAAAATCTAGCATGTAAGGTTTTCTTTCTTCTTACAGTTTAGTGAAAAGTTGTAGTGTGGTATAACCAAGTGCATTTTACATGGGCAGAAAAGAAGAATGAAAATATTTTAAAGGTTTATCAAAGAAAATGTTGAACTAGCTGGAATTTTGAATCTGGGCTGTCCTGCTTTTTGTCAGTGGTCTTTAGCTACATGAGGTTTCTAAGAAGTATGAATATTTATTTTCTCTTTTTAGCTTTTTAGGGAATAAGATACTCTCGGTATCAATGCCCTCAGATTCTGTGGTCATCCTCTCCCTACAACTGGGGCTGTCTGACAGTCATGTACCCACCCCACTCTCCTTCTCCCCACCAGCCCAGAACCAACCCCCACCCTCAGGCAGACCAACCTAAGCAACTCAGATTCAGTGTTACCTGTGGTGTTGATCTGATCCTGATTTCATTGCTTAATTCTAAAATTAGCTCTCTCTTTTATTCCTGAGATTTGGTTCCCAACTCATTAGGGATATGGACCCCTGTCCGGGCATCCCTGTTTGGAGTGATGTGCCCAGGGTTTTGTCTAGCATCCATGCTCTCCAAGACTCAGGGCCACCTTGCACTGTGGCCTGATGGTAAGTGCAACATGCTTTGCAGACTGACTTCCTCACTGACTTCTGCATCCCTCCCCATGTGCTCCAGGAGTCCATGTGGCAGAAGTCTGGTGTGGGTCCACATGCTCCACTCAACTCCTTGGTGAACCACCTATTATCATCTTTTTCAATGAACTCTTATTGCTGAATTCCATGCCCTGCTTGTAATAAGGGACTTTTCTCCAGCCCATAGTGTCCCTGAAGGCTTGCCACACCCCCATAGGGAGGAATCAATGGCTGAGCAAGTCCTGAGCCTCCCAGGTGGCCCTTCTCACTGAACTTCACACCTTGTTAAACTTTAGATGGAATAAGTGGTGGTCTTCATGGTCAAAGAGTTTAAGGACTTGATTTCAAGTCTGTTTCTACTTTTTTTAGACTCTTGCCTGTCCTACTAAATATAAATTTTCTTTAAGATTCCAACAGATGCCTTGCTTCAAAGTCAGGCTTATCAGAGAGTTCCCTGGAAGGAATAGACTCAGGGCAAAGGAGTAGTATGGTCTTCAGAGCTTTTCATTATAAACATGTTGGAATACGTAGAACACGCCTTTCTAACAAATGCTGAGAGGAGTTAACTTTTCACACTTCATGTATAAATCTGAGTCAATGCTATCAACTCATCCTTGGGGGCCAATGGGATGATAGATATTAAGGTTAGATCATCTCTACTCATCCATGACAGTGGGATAGTCATCACCCTCACTTAGTGCCAAGTATCCTGGGTAGCACACATACACTCTGTCCTTAAAAACAGGGTCTTTTTAAGGTGATTTTCCTTAAAAATAGGGTCTTTGTGGATTGTGTTAAAATGGGATCATACTAGGTAAGGTGAGTCCTAAGCCTAATGTAATCAGTGTTGTTAAAAGAAGAGAAGATACAGAGAAACAAACACACACAGAAAAGGTCATGTGAAGACAGAAGAAAAACTCCATGCAACAACAGAGTCAATTTGCAGTGACGTGTGCAAGCCAAGGAATGCAAAGCATTGCTGGTAACCACCAGAAGTTAGAAGAAGCAAGAAAGGGTTCTTCCCTCCAGCATAGGAGGGAAGCACGCCCTGCAGAAAACTTGATTTCAGATTTGTAGCCCCCCCGAACTATAAGAGAATAAAATTCTCTTGTTTTAAACCACCTTTTTGCTAGGGTAGCTCTTCATTTGCAATCTCCATCTTACAAATGAAGTGAGGGGAGCTCAGAAAAGCTAATTCACCGAATAGTAAGTGTTTAGCACTCCTTGACTCCAAATGACTGAACCCTGCACTCCCCAACTCCCTTCTTGGTTGATCTGGCCATCAGATTGGGGGCGGGGTTCTCTTTCCCATCTATTAAAATAGTATTCCAGATAAATTATGTAATAACAACAGCATTTCCATAGTAACAGTGTGTAGGACATTAGTTCTGAGGAGTGTTAGAATGTGTTAATGTGCAAAAGAAATTTCATAATCCAAAAAGTGGAGAGAAATTCTTTGCAAATAAAGCTTCTTTTTCTGTAGGGCCCCTAGATCCTTTAAAATGCATTATAAATGTCCAAGAAAGGGTTACCAGAGCTTGCTGTGTTTCTCAGGCTGAGTTGACCATTGAGCATCTCAGGGGATTTGTAGTCTGTGAAAGATATTTTAAGAAGAGTTGAATTAAAGAAAGAAACAAACAAAAAGACCCAAAATTAAACCTTTCATATTTTTAACATTGTTTTCAGACCAACCCAATTTTGTGAGTTACATCTTCACATAGGTTTCTGAAAGAAAATTTAAAAAATATTACTGGTGTGTCATAAATATGTTTATAAATTGACTGTGATGTCTCATGTCTGCAAATCCAGCTACTTGGGAGGTAAAGATCAAGAAGATGGTAGATTGAGGCTAGCCCAGGCAAAAAGTTGGCAAAGCTCCATCTCAACCAATAAGCTGGGCATGGTGGTTCATGTCTTGTTATCCCAACTATGCAGGAAGTACAGGAGGAAGATCATGATCTGAGGTCAACCCAGGCAAGAAGTGAGACCCTATTTTAAAAAATAACTAAAGCAAAAAGGGTCAGGCGCAGGTGGCTCACACCTATAATCCTAGCTACTCAGGAGGCAGAGATCAGGGGGATCCCGGTTCAAAGCCAGCCTGGGCAAATAGTTTGCGAGACCCTATCTTGAAAATACCCAACACAAAAAGGGCTAGCAGAGTGGCTGGAGGTGAAGGCCCTGAGTAACTTCGAGTCCAGGTACCACAAAAAGTAAATAAATAAAAAAGCAAAAAGGGCTGGAAGTGTGACTCAAGAAGTAGAGCACCTACCTAGCAGACACAGGTCCTTGAGTTTAAGTCCCAGTCCTGCCTGGGGAAAAAAAGAAAAGAGAGAAAGGAATATGCTTATAAACCATTTCTTGGAGTAGGTTACACTAATGCTTTACTGTGTCTCTTTTACTCTTTAGACCATCACGGGAATTCTCAGGGTCTGGTTCAAAGGTCATTATGAACATGCCTATGATCGACCAAGGCTGAGTTTGTGGCCTCATATCTCAGGAAGCATGCATACCAGTGGTGCAGTGCACGCTTGTAATTTTATGTTGTACAGCTTCCCTCTCAAATACTAGTTTAACTCTCTCATGCCCAAAGTGGCACTCAGTCGCTCTTGGATGTTTCCAGTTGTACGCCCTACCACCAGGTTCTCAGTGGGGTTAATTCAGATATCTGCCCGGTACAACCATTTCCTGGTGACATCTTCCTATAGGATAGCTAATGCCCTACTTGACTGGTCTCGCTGGTCATCATACCCCACATGGACTGTGAAGCTAGGTCACAGTGATCATGTTTCAGTCACAGTGTTTTTCTTGGAACTTGTGTTTACTTCCTTTAACCCTCCAATTGGAACTGTCCATGGGATGCCCTGTACCTAATAAAGGGATTGGCCTGTGGGTTCGTCTCTCTGTTCCTGTCTGTACTCCCTGATCTCCATATGTATGACCTCCAGATGAGCTGTGTACCTCACCCACCCTCCAGACCTGTAAGTAAGAAAATTTTTATTTCTCTTTTGTGTCTTTTCTAATCATTGAAGGGGTGCTCTCTATCCTAAAGACCCTAAATTAAAACAACCGGGGGCTAGTGGAGTGGCTCAAGTAGTAAGAGTGCCTGCCTAGTAAGTGTGAGGCCCTGAGTTCAAACCCCAGTGATGCCAAAAAAATACTATTTTCTAAATTCAAACAACTGGAAACCAGAGTGTCTGAGGAAGAAGATGTTGTAAAGGAATCATTACAGGTTTTGTGCTGAAGTTAAGTAATTTGGGGTAGATTCAAAGAAGCAGCAGTTTGCAGAAACAAACATGATCCTTAGTTCTTATAACAGATTCTGACGACAGGGACCCACATCATGCTCAGACAATCAAAATAGGTCCCCCAACCCATCTGGTTTTTGACTAGACATCCAGGATGCTCTTCATCTAGTCATGGACTGCTCTGAGTATTTGTGCGAGTGAACCCAGAAGTGTTTACTCTAGCTTAAATTTCTCAGTGGCTCATGATTCTTCATGACAACACTGCCTAATGGATTTAAATTTAATCCTGGCTTCTAGAGCAGAAGCTGTGTGATTGATGACTTTTTCCAGGATCAGAAACTGTTTGCATGATCGTCTCCAGATGCACTATCCTAGCTGTGGCTGTTGTTCCTCCCAAGGCTGTGATACAGGGCATCAGGTCTCCCTCCAAGAGTTCCCTCACATATTCTCTGATGCCTCTTAGAAGTTTCTCTGGATTCTTTGGGTGACACTTGAGTCACTAACTCAAGGGGTGGTAGTTTAAAACATCTCTAACAATTATCCAAATACATGAGAGAAATGCATGTGTGGCAGGTGGGTGTAAGCTTGATGTCCTTATCAGGATTGTCCTAGTGGGGTAGAGGTATTGATTTGAGAGTTTCAGAGTCATTGGCTACAACAGGAATGAACCTTGTTCCATATTTGGTGGAGGTGTCACTTGAGATGGGCAGATTTCACCAGTTGTGTCAAATGGGCCCCAAAAGTAGGCTGCAGTGTCTCTGAGGGAGATGAAGTGACTATTTTCATTCAAAAGAAACACCATCATTGTCCTCACTCCTAAAGTGTTATGTCCCATCTTTGCCCCCACTCCTGAAGGGCTAGGTCTTGCTGATAAAATTGTAAGGACCTAGAAGTATTTTATCGACATGGAATCAGTGTACTGTGTTCTTAAGACTGATACCTATGATTAAATATTTTTTTTATAGTAGTGGGGTTTGAACTCAGAGTCTTGTGTTTGCTAGGCAGGTACTCTATCATTTCAGTCACATCCTCAGCCTAAAATTATCTTTTTTGAAATGATTTTTAAAGCCAGTGATTAAATTTTTGCCAGCAATTAGTTAGATTAAGAATAGTACCTATGGTCTGAGCAAAATGCATCAGGGAGTTTTGCTTCTTTCTTAAGTGGCAAAAAATCATACTGGGTCCAAAATGACAAGATGAAGTCAAGGGAGATCATGTTAGTGAATAGAGGTGACCAAAGTTCAGTAATCAATACAATGGGTACCAGATAACAGGGAAAGAAAGTTCCCTGTCAGAAAAATCAGAAAATTCACCAAAGGCAGATATAAGAGGATGGTGGGTCAAGACCATCCTGGGCAAAAATTAGTGAGATCCTACCTCAAAATCAGCCTGGTGTAGATGTATATGTCTGTAATCCCAGCCACTTGGGAGGTGGAGGCAGGAGGATCTCTGTTAAAAGCAGAGACCCTGTCAGAAAACAAACTACAAACAACAGAACTGGAGTTATGGCCCAACTGAGAGAGTGGGAGGTAGCGGGTAGTGAGGTGCCTCCCTACCACAACCATTAAAAAAAAAATCAGAAAACTCTTTTTATTCTGTCTGCATGTAAGCTGTTTTTTTTTTTTTAACTTTTTTACAAATACTATTCATTTTAATGAAGGTGGTATAGACAATGTCCATTTAAAACCCATGTCCCAGTTCAAAAAGTACAAATAAAATCAGAATGGAGCAGTGTTCTGTTGGGTACACTTCTGTTTCTGTGTGAGTAACTTTATTAACTGCTAATGAAAATTAGAACTTTTCTGGGTTCTTCTGACAAGATTTTGTAATCTTATGCTTTTCTCTTCAGTGAAGCCATCTTTGGGGTTAGTCATTAATCACACTATGCCTGTCATCTTGACTCCAAACCTGATATTTCTTTTCTTTTGGCCCAGACCCTCAGACTTTAAAAGTAGCTTCCAGTTAGGGAACGGTCATTTTCCCACAGTTCAGTTTCATGAAAAACTTCAGTCTCTCTGAAAGTCATAGTCCAGGAGTGAAGCAAGCACGTGCTAGAGCGTTAGGGCCAACTGGAAAGTCACATTGGTTGATCTTTTTATTATCACAAACCTGAAAATGCACAGTCCTGACAAAAGTGGCCTCTCTGTGCACATGTGTAATTTTTCAAAATGAGAGGGCAATATGAAGGGGGCTGAGGTTTGAGCACCAAAAATCAGCACCATGAAAACAAACAATAGTGAATAATGAGCCCTAGAATTCAAATTACCAGATGTTTTAAAGAGATGGAGCGCCAGTATTCAATTCCATTTTGAATGCCACATTACAAAAGAACTATTTTTAAAAATAAAAAAGGATTTGGGGAAAAGAAAAAAAATAGAAAGAATACGTAAACTGTTGAGTGACTGTCCTCCATTTGTTCCTGATAAATGTCTATCATATCTTCTTCCTCCATTCCCAGCTCTTTTGGAGTCTGATTATCAGCAATTCTCTGACCTTAAGAGAGAAACCTGCGGGAATTCATTGGAACTCCCTATCTTTGACAGTATGATTCTTTGTTTCTTGAGACATGCTGTCATTTTCACTTTGAAGTGAATCTCACATATCCTGTTCACTGAGTTTGAGTTTAACATAGTCTCCTTCCTTCTTATCCCCCAATTCCTCAGTTGAAGGTTTTGCCTACTGGTCAGACATGATGATGGTGGCTTCACCTAGGGGTCTCCACACAGCAGCAGCCTCGGGCAGACAGAACCTCGCTCTGGGATTCACAAACCCATGTCCCTTCCCCACAGCACAACACCTGTTTTGGGTGGGGGCTGTCCACTTCTGTAAGTCAACACCATCTGAGGAATTTCAAAAAGTCTTCAGCTGGAGGTCTCTTCAAAGAATGGACTTCCTGTAGTTGGGTAGGAGGGTATATGTTATTTTAGTTGGAAACATGAATCTAAGGCAAAAAGAGTTTTTCTCTGATGTCTTTTCTCTCTCTCTCCCCGCTCTCTCTCTTTTTTTTTTTAAAGGTGGTACTGGGGTTTGAACTCAGGGTGTTGCACCTGAGACAAATCCACAGTCCTTTTTGCTTTAGTTATTTTTCCAAATAGGGTCTCCTGTTTTGGCCTGGGCCAGCCTGGACCAAAATCCTTTTTACAACTTCCTCGCAGCTGGGATGATAGGCATGTAGCACCACACCTAGCTTACTGGTTGAGATGGGTCTTGCTAACTTTTTGCCCAGGCTGGCCTCAAATCACAATCCCCTGTTCTCTGCCTCTCAAATAGCTGGGATTATAGACGTGAGTCATTGTGCTCAGTCCTCTAATGTCTTTTCTAGAAGACCAAATATCTAGGGTTCATGTCACCCAAAGGCTGTTTAGGTGGATCTTTTAAAAATATAACTTTCTTGCAGTTGTCCCATCAGATTGAAACAGGATAGCATCAAGTAAGGATTGAAAGCAGTCCCTAAGTGCATGAGGCAGCCTCTTAGGTGCTCTGCAGGAGAGGATCTGTGAGTTCCCAGGAGGCTGAGCTCACTGTCATCAAGTCACGGAGCACAGTGGCCACCAGCAGCTAGAGGGCTTTAGAATTTCCATGGTTCCCATTATATCTCTTGATGTTGATGGATGATAAGGACAGAGACGTTTCTGTGGAAAAGGTAAAACCTTCCTGCTCCTACCATATCAGTGAACTGTGTGTCTCTATTCCTGGAGGGGAGAGTTAGGATTTCCCAAATTGGGAATATATAATTAAGCAATTTGTTTTCTACCATTTCAGACATAGCTCCCCAGCAAAGAGAAACCCCAACACACTGTGGGAAAAACAACAATAACCATAACATCTTCAAAGACCCTTCAGGAGTTGTTCACAGGGGTCTTGAGACTTTGGTTGTCCAGGTTCTACTTTTACAATGTCCCCAGGCTTGCGTGGATGCGGGTAGGATGTGCAACCAACACCCTTGCAATGCCCTTGAAATGATCCATTAGCGTTGCTTCAATATCGTTGCCAGTGTTTCTCTGCTACTAAGAAGCAGTTCTGCTCAGATCTCTCCCCTAGGTCATAGCAAAGCACCTCAAGATTGTTTAATTCTGTTTTTAGTGCTTCTTATAGCAGCAAGGATCTCCTTATTTCTAAAGCTTTTTAAATTCATGAACCACCCAAATTCATGCACCTTACTTACATCAGTATAAATATCTGTTCACTTGTCTTTTGTCAGCTGACAGATCTGGGTGAGGGCAATTAATTTAGCCTTCTGAATTTATTTGTGGGAGAAGCTTGTATTCCAAGGGTAAATTCAAGTCAGCAATAGTATAATGTACTTAGCAACTCTTAGTTTTTCCTTTTTAGTATGAACCAACAACAAAAATAATTAAATCAGAGATTTCTAAGGATACTCTAGAAGGTCTGTGCATGGATAGTTTTGTAACAGATGTTCCCATCATGGCATCTTGTTCTACTCATGGGGGAGGAAGGGCCACTGGGCCTAGAGAGTCATGGTCATGGTTGGTGACCTGTGAAGGGAAATCAACACACTGCAGAGGAGGCTGGGTGACTAGCTGAAAGTCCAGAGTTTGCTTTTTCTATCAACAAAAGCAGAGAAATTACTAAATTTAGTGGACCTGAGTTGACAATGTTGACTGAAGGTTTCAATAGTCCTGCTGCAGCTGCTGGACTCTTAGTCAAGACAGCTGTGCAGGGGCCACTGGACATAATGCAAGGCTGCAGTGAACTGGGCTCTCTGATGATCCTCACATAATTGACTGGGAGCCCCTACTGTTGCTGCTCAGACTTTTCATGAAAAAAAAGAAAAGAAAAATGGCTTCATGAATTTAAAATCCTAGAGGAAAAAAATTCTTTCTTTTTTGTTTTTTGAAGGAACTAAAATTTGAACTCAGGACTTCTTGCTTGCAAACCAGGCACTCTACTGCTTGAGCCACGCCTCCATCTTTTGATGCACAGTGCTATAGGAATGTCTCTGCTTATACATGGGCATGCTTTTTTTAACTGAAAAAAGTGTGTCAGCCTTAGAAGATATTTCTGTTAGCATATTTCACTTAAGTATAATTAAGAAAAGATTACTTTCTTTTTTATCTATCAGTTCATTATTAGTGTTTGGTAAACAAAAGAGTTCCCACAATAGTTTTAGGTTAGTTGAAGCTGAAAAGATATTTAGAAATCTAATTGTCCTTCCTTTCATAGGATGCAAGAACAATTTGTTAATGGCCATAGTAGCAAAACCCAAAGGTAGTTTGAGGTCCAAAGACATGTCAATAGCTCAATTATTCTGATATTGGGGGACTGAATTTGGGAAAGGAAGAATCTAGAATAAGTGGTCAAGGAGAAAAGATGTAAGCTATAAGTACCAATAATGTCAAGGTGAAGAAATAATTGTAGGTAACATTGTGAAAACATACAACAATTGACAACAGTTATTAAGATCTGATCTTTTATTTTTGTTAAAACAAGGCATCTTTTTAAAAATGGTTTTAAAGTATGTCAAAAGCAATGAAAGTTAACAGTATTTTGTTCACAAAAAAGAAGTCTTTCCTGATACAGGCATAATTTTTATGTTACTTTATATTAAAAAAGACCCAAATTCTAAGTTTATTTTTTGTATATTATTTATGTAATCTTTAGTAAAGACTTTATTAAAATGCCTTTACATTTATACATTTAGGTATACACAGACATAAATATACAAATAAGTAAAAATTTAGAGAGTTCAACTATAGCTTTAAAATGGAATCTATTAAACAAAATAATGTGTAAAATGTATTAAATTTACTCACTCAATGAACTGTTTTAACTTTCCTAAAGTTCTTAAACAAACAGAAAATCACATTCATTATCATGTGTAAGTATTTCTCTGCATAGTAGTCAGCTTTCCATTACTATACTGAAATGCCTGAGACAATTAACTTTTAAGAGAAAAGGTTTATTTGGGTTCATGGTTTTAGAAGTCTAGTCCATGGTGGGGTGGCCCCATTCTTTATGCCTCACACAAGGCAGCACCTTATGGCAGGAGTATATGGCAGAGCACATTGTTCACCTCATCAACCAGAAAGAAAAAAAAAAAAAAGGAAGAAAAGATTGGGGTCCTTACAGTCCCTTTCAAAAGCTCTCCCTATATGACCTAAGGACTTCCCAGTAGGTCCCATGTCCCACAACACCTCCCAGTGGTACTGCTTTGAGGAACAAGCCCTTAACACTTTTCACTACCCATAGTCAAACTGTAGTAACCATTTACGTTAATTATCATCTTTAACCAAAGTTACCAACCTTCTTTTCCTTCACATACATGCACAAAAGGAGAAAAAATGTGTAGATATTTCCCATCTACTAGCATTTATTTCATCAAATTTAAACAATTTTGATATATAAACATATAGTGTTAGTAAGTACCATTTGCTTATTTTATCTCTCATCATTTTAAGAATTAAAGTTAAAAATTATATTTAATGGCCAAGGTGTATACCTGTTTCTTATTTAAAATCATTTAGGCTTCCAAAGATTACTTGTAATTAATCATTTGTCTAAGATCTTAAAGTTAGTTATCAGGAAATTACAATTTTAGTTAATAATTCCTACTCATTTATAGCTTTGTATGACTTTCATAAAATTAAACCTTTCACTATTATCAAAACAATTTTCTGTGTATAATTTTAAGTTTTAAACAAGTTATGGAAATTCTGGAATTATACAACCGATGTAGGAAATCTACTTTAATCAATAGAAATTCAACCATGAGGGCCTTGTCTAAACCAAAATAGTGTACTTACATGAGCTTTCATATTAAAATAATTATTCTAAAGACTCGGAATCATGCCTAAATTTTATTCTTCCTTTAACTTGAAGATAATGCCTTTCCTTCTTTTCTTATAATAATAAAGGCTGTTATGGAAATGTACTTTTGGTGTCTACCAAAAGAGATATAGTTTAACAACTTCTGCTTTCTTTCAGACATTTTGACTGTTTATCTGGACTAAATCCTCACGGAACATGCACATAAAAAGCAAATGACTCTTTTGATAAGGTAATCATTAATTTCCTAAGATAGGAGAACAGAAAGGAAGCAGAATATAGAAAAAGGAAAAAAAGGAAAGAAAGAGAAGCCAGCTTCAGATGAACATGAAATGAATACCGAAAAAGTCTATGCTCCCTCCAAAAAGAAAAGGAATAAAGTTTATATATAGAAAAATAGGGTTCAAAATATAACACAAAAAAGAGTTGTGTTAAAATTGGTTTAAGCCCTTGGCAATTTTATCAATTTCCTAATTGGAAAGTCAACTCTTAGTAATCCCCCAAGAAAGAAAATATTCAATGATAACCTAAAAAAATAAAATAAAATAATCTCCCAAGAACGGACATAAAGGTTGGGGCTACCCCATCTCCACATTTAAGCAAAAGAATTTCTCTTAGGCAAACAAGAGCTGTCTTCTTGAAGTTTACTTTTTGTTCTAAAGGGCCTCTCAAGTAAATCCTCTTCATTATGTCAGAGTTCCGCAGAGTGGCCATAGCAGTCCCACTTGGCCTTGGTGAAACCGTGGCCATTGTAGAGAGAAGCATGCGTGAGGACGCCTGGAGGAAGTAGGTATCTGGCCTGGAAGAAGGGCGGGTTGAGAGCTGCAATGGTCTCTAAGATGGCCCTTGTCTGACCTTGTGTATCTGGAGTTTGGGCAAAGGTCGATTATCTCCAATCAGGACTGAAAAAGAAACAAAGTAGTTCTCACAGTTATGAAGATAAGGCAGAGGAAGCCCTTATAAGTTTAGAAATGAGGGAGCCAAGTTTATTCAAAGAATAGTTGTTGTAAACAGTGCCAGGCCTCCTCACTCTCATCCCCTAAGGTCAGCTGGACCACAGACTAGGGCATTTGCTTGTCCTCTTGTTGAGGGAGGTTGCTAGCTGAGATACGAGACTCTGAGGCAATTAGCAGGAAGCAATGTTTTATTGTGCCAGCACAGACTCAGCAGATTCGTGTTCAAAGGCTGAGCCCCGAGAACAAAGGGGTCTCACCTTATATACCATGCAAGCAGGTTACAGAAGCAAAAAGCAAGGTCTAATCTGTATATGGTTATATTTAATTTTATTGGCTACTTTACCCTAGTGCTATGTGACTTTCCCCTCCCTAGTGCTACGTGATCTTCCTCCTGTTTAGATTTTTCAGGTGTTATCTCTCTGCTATGCCATCCCTACCTCCCTTCTATGCTGTCCCTACCTCCCTGCTACTTTCTCAGGACTCAGGCCTAGACTATTTTTTTCTGATCCTCCTCCCTGCTACACTCTCCCTATAGATTTTTCCTCTGATACACTAACAATTCTTAGGACAGTAGTCCATAAAACAGATAGTAGGCTAAAGAATGGTTTTTCCAACTTACCAGATTTCTAAGTCTGATCAGATAACTAAACATTTCAAATTTATCAATTAACATAATAAATTCCTAGGATTTATTCCTAAGAAAATAAACCCACTGCTGAAGGTTCTCAATAAAATATTAGAGCTTGATTCATGTGAACTTCTCTCCAGCCCTGGGCATGGGTCTTGGAGGTCTATACTAGGTTGAGGACATTTCCGATGGATTTTAGTGGAACTCCATTTCTTTCACTGCTCCCCAACCCGAGACCACCAGAAACACACTAGCACTTGGACAAGTTGCATTCATTACTACTTGCAGCAAGCTCTTATCTGTCTTGGGGTCATCTCTCCAAATTCAGAGTGTGGACAGGTTGGGGAAGGTATGTTGTGAGGTAGAGGGAAGGGGGGAAAAGACTTTGTGAAATCTAAGTGTTTTCTACAAGTACTACTGAGCTGCTCTTTCTGGATGGAATTCTGCAGGTTTCCCAGCATATCTTGTTCAAACCACATCTAACTTGTGTTTTAAATTTAACTCTTGTATTTTTAAGTAATTATAAATTATCATGCAGTTGTAAGAGATAATAGAGAAATCTCTTGTACTCTTTCCCCAAAGGTAAGATCTTGTGAAACTATAGTACAATATCACAGACAGGACAATGACACGACTATTCCTTTAACTTTAAGGATTCCTCAAGCCACCATTTTATAGCCACATCTACCATCCTCCCAAGTTCACTGGAAATTTTGGAGAGTGTTTTTGTTTTGCTTTTTGGATACAGGTTCTTATTATGTAACCCAGCTGGCCTTGAACTTATGACCCTTCTGCTTCAGCTTCTTGAGCGTTGGGATTGCCACCATACCCGGTTCTGTTTGTTTTTCATGTAGTATACTTACCTGGAGATTAATCCAAGTTATTAAGTGTATCAACAATTCACTCTTCATTGCTGAATAGTGTCCCATGGTATGTTTAACCATTGGAGGATATCTGAATTATTTCCATTTGGGGAATATTTCACATAAAACTATCATAGTCATGCATGTACAGGTTTTCATGTGAAAAGAAGTTTTCACTTCCCTGGGATAAATGCCCAGGATATAACTACTGAATTGTATGACAATTGCATGTTTAGTTTTTAAAGAAACTGCCAGGTTGTTTCTTGAATGACTGTCTCACATCAGTAAAATGTGAGTGATCTATGTTCTCTGTATTTGGTGTTGCCATTGTTTTTTATTTTAGCCATTCTAATAGGTTGGTAGTGATATTTTATTGTGGTTTTATTTTACATTTCCCTAATGGCTAATGATGTTGAACAGTTCTTCAGGTACTTGTTTGTCATCTGCATAATTCTCTGAAGTGTTTATGGTTTTTTTTAAACCATTTTCTAATTGGATTTTTAAACTGCTGAGTTTTCAGAGTTCTTTGTCAGATATGTGGTTTGAAATATTCTCACCTATTCTTTAACTTCTCTTTTTGTTCTCTTAACAGGATTTTTTGCAGAGCAAAAGTTTTTTTTTTTTTTTTTTTTTTATCTTGCTGGATGTGGTGAGACCCTGTCTCAAAAAAAGCTTTTTTATCTTGATGAAATCCAGTTTTTCAATTTTTCCTTTTATGGGCCATGTTTTTGGTTTCAAGTCTAAGTACTCTTTACCTAATCCTAAATCACAAAGATTTCCCATTTTTCCTAAAAATTTTATAATTTATATTTTGCATTAAATCCATATTTTATTTTAGTTAATTGTTGTATAAGTTGGGAGGTTTAGTAAAGGCTCATTCTTTTGCTCATGAATATCCAGTTTCCCAGCACCTTTGAAAAGACTATCTTTCCTCTGTTGAATTGCTTTTGCACCTTCGTCAAAAATCAGTTGGGCAGATTTGTGTGAGTCTGTTTTTATGTTTTCCATTTTGTTCTTTTGGTCTACATGTCTGTCTTTCAGCCAATGCCATATCGTCTTATTATGTAGTTATAAAATAGATTGACTATTCTCACCTTAGTCTTTTTTCTCAAAATATTTTGTTTTTCAAATTCTTTTGCCTTCTGTATAAATTTTAGAATAATCTTGACCATATCTACAAAAAGAAATCATACAAGGATTTTATGGGGATTGGCATTAGTCCCTTATATCAATTGGGGAAGGACTGACATCTTTATTCTGTTGAGTCTTCCAAACCATGAATGTGGTATGTTCCTCTGTTTGTTAAAAACTTTGATTTCTTTCTTTGGCATTTAGAGTTCTCCACATACATGTCCCGCACATACTTTGTTAGATTTACACATAAATGTTTTATCTTATTTTTGAAAGAATGTAAATATACTGCATTTGTAATTTCAGTGTGTCCACATGGTCATTGCTGGTTTATTAAAACATAAGTGATTTCTGTATGTTTATCTTGTATTCTGCTAGTTTGTTGAATCCATTTATTAGTTCCAAGAGGAGTGTGTATATGTGAGTTTTGTGGATCCCTCGAGATTTTCTGTAAAGAAAATTGTGTCATCTAAAAATTGGAGTATTTTATTTCTTCCTTTCTTGATTTGTGTGACCTTTATTCCATTTTTCCTTATTTCACTGTTATAATCTACAGCACTATGTTGAATAAGAGCCATGACAGTGGACATCCATCTTTTGTGCCTGATCTTTGCTGAGAAAGGCATTCTGTCTTTCACCATTAAGTACATTGTCTGTAGGAGTATTGCATATGCTTTTTCTCAAATTGAGGAAGTTCTCCTCTATTCTTTTTTTTCTGAGAGTTTCAATCATGAACAAGTATAGAATTTTGTCATATGCTTTTCTTGTATTGATGATCAAAAGGATCAATGTGATCTTTCTTCTTTAGCCAGTCAATGTGGATTATATTGACTGTTTTTTGACTATTGAGGCAGTTTTGCATCCATGGAATAAATCTTACTTGATACAATGGCATACAATTCTTTTTATGTATTGCCAAGTTGTATTTGCTAGTATTTTCTCAAGGATATACTGTTAATATTAACCTGCAGTCTTTTGTTTTGCATTATCTTTACATGGTTTTGATTTGAAAGTAATAATAGCATCACAAAATAAATTGTGAAGTCTGCCCTCATTTTCTATTTTCTGAGAGAATATGTATAGAATTGATGTCAGTTTTTTCTTAAATAGTTGGTGGAATTTGTCAGTGAAACCACTTGGACCTGAAGATTTCTTTTTTGAAAGTATTAAATTAAGAATTCAATTTCCTTAACAATTATTGGGCTATTTAAATTATCTCTTTCATATTGGGCAAGTTAGGATAGTTTGTATTTTATAAGGAATTAGTCTATCTCATCTAAGTTGTCAAATTTATGTTTGTAGAGTTGTCCATAGTATTCCCTTATCATCCTTTTGATGCCTAAGGTATCTTTTACTAAAGATACCCTGATCTCCCCTGTTTCATTCCTGATAAGGATAATTTCTGGCTACTCTACTTTTTAGTCTTTCTAGAGGTTTGTAAATTGTATTGATATTTTGAAAGAACTAGGTCTTGGTTTCATTGATTTTTCTCTATTATTTTTTCTGTTTTCAATTTCTTGACTTCTGATCTTATCTCTATTATTTCCTCCCTTGCTTTGGTTTTATTTCATTTTTCAAAGCTTTTTGAGGTGGGAGCTTGTACTATTGATTTAAGGATTTTTTAAATGTCATAATGTATGTGTTTGGTTTTGTACAGCCCTGCTTTTGGTATGTCTCACAAATTTTGTTATGTTGTATTGTCATTTTCATTCAGTTCAACCTATTATTTAGTTTTCCTCAAAACTTCCTCTTTGGCCCACAGACTATTTAGAATTGTGTTGTTTAGTTTCCAGATCTTTAGAGACTTTTCTGCTGTTGATTTCTACTTTGCTTCTATGTTGGTTAGAGAATACACTCCATATTATTTCAATTGAGGTTTGTGTGTGTGTGTGTGTGTGTGTATGCTCCCAAGATGTGGTTTCATCTCAATGGCATGTGTTTTCCATCCTTCTACTTTACTTTCAGTTGAAAGTTCTGCTTTTTCAGGTGAGTTTTTTTGTACATGGTATATAGTCGGGGCTTTTCAAATATTCCAGTATGCCAACCTATCTTTTAATTGGTATATTTAGGTCATTCATGTTTAATATAATTTTTAATATACTCGACATTTTATTTTTTTGTTTTTTTATTTGTATTATCTGTTTTAGTTTTCTTGCCTTCATGTTGGTTACTTGAACTTTTAAAAATTTCATTTTAATTTATCTGCAGTTTTTGAGTGTATATATATTTGTATAGCTGTTTAGTTGATGCCTTATATAAACATTATTATCACAGACTATTAACATCATCATTCTACCAGTTCGAATAAGGTATAGAAACTTTACCTCCCTTTATATTCTCTTTATCTCCCCTCATGTACAGTACAGTTATCTTAAATAATTTCTCTAAATCATTTAAAACCACATCAGGCAGTATATAGTTTTTATTTCAAACATAAAATATGACTTAGACTCAAAACAAAGGAAACCCTACTGAACTTACCCATATTTTTGCTTATCATGTTCTTTCTTATTTTCTGATATTCCAGGTTTACTTCTTTTGTTGATTCCTCCCTTTTTAGGAAACTTCCTTAAGACATTCTTTTAGGATAAGTCTTCTGGTTAAAAAAAAAAAGTTTTCTATCACCTAAGAAAGTCATTATTTTTTCTTCATACCCCAGAGATATTTTTTTCCTGGTTGAAGAACTCTAGGTTGGAGAGTCTTTGCTTTGAGCACTTGAGAAATGTCATCCCACTTTCTTCTGTCCCTGATTGTTTCTGATGAGAAATATGCTGCCCAGTAGACTTAGGCTGCAGTATGATAGGAAGGAACTCCTATCAACATGAGCACAAAATCAAAAATTCCTCAAGTTGAAGGCTTCAGTTTCATCCAAATAAATTATCCATCATTCCAGATTCTATAAATTATGAAATTTCTCCTGAAATACAGAGCAATTTATAGTAAAGACTTAACCAATATTTTCAACTCATGTTTCAGAGAAAAACTAGTATTTCCCCCTTTTTCATTTAAATCTAGAAATATATTATCATGATTAAGAAGGAAAAAGGAAATATAGAGAGTAACTTTTTTGTGCTTGTTTCTTTTTTAACCCAGCATGGAGAGAAATCTTGTGTCCTTGCCTGTATCCAGCACCACATCTGAAATGGAACCAAATGGAACCTTTAGCAATAACAGGAACTGTACGATTGAAAACTTTAAGAGAGAATTTTACCCAATAGTATATCTGATAATATTTGTCTTGGGAGCCTTGGGAAATGGCTTTTCTGTATATGTTTTCCTGCAGCCTTACAAGAAATCCACATCTGTGAATGTTTTCATGCTCAACTTGGCCATTTCAGATCTCCTGTTTACAACCACTCTGCCCTTCAGAGCTCACTATTATTTCAGAGGCTCCAACTGGATATTTGGGGACCTGGCCTGCAGAATTGTGTCGTACTCCTTGTATGTCAACATGTACACCAGCATTTACTTCCTCACTGTGCTGAGTGTTGTGCGTTTCCTGGCCACTGTTCACCCATTTCGGCTCCTCCACGTCACCACCATCAGGAGTGCCTGGATCCTTTGTGGGATCATATGGATCTTTTTCATGGCTTCTTCATCAGTGCTTCTGAAGACTGGCTCTGATATTAAGGGCAACATCACATTATGTTTGGAGCTGAATCCCCAAAAACGTGATAAGCTGCTGATCATGAACCATGTTGCCTTGGTGATAGGTTTCCTGCTCCCATTCTTCACTCTCAGCATCTGTTATCTGCTTATCATCCGGGTCCTGTTAAAGGAAGAGATTCCAGAATTGAGTCTGCGTGCATCTCACAAGAAGGCACTGATCACCATCATCATTGCATTGATCATCTTCCTCTTGTGCTTCCTACCTTATCATACACTGAGGACCCTCCACCTCATCACATGGCACATGGATTCATGCGGAGATGGGCTGCATAAAGCCGTGGTCATCACATTGTCCTTGGCTGCAGCCAATTGCTGCATCAATCCTTTTCTCTATTACTTTGCTGGAGAGAATTTCAAGAATAGATTAAAGACTATATTCAGAAAAAATCATCTACAGAAGACAAAGACTAAGTGCAACTTTCCTATTTGTGGGTAGATGAAAACAGAAACAAGAGCATAGGGCATTATTAGGTGGGGCTTGTTCATGTGTCTTGGTGTCCACCTTCATTTACTTGGAATCTCCAAATTACTTTGTATCTACATCATTCCAAACAAGTATTAATTCTCATCATTTAATTGACATGACTTTTGTTAATAAGACTTATGTCAGGAATTTCACCAGGTGCATTGTCAGTAGTTCCTAAATGAGGGATGTAGGAGGTAAAAATCTCTATTACAGTCTTGCATACTGAAACATCCAATTGGGAAAAACATGTTAAGCACAGTGAATCCTGCTTTTCATCAGAATCCGTGCCAGATATCTGGCCCATCAGGCATTCTCAGTTCTTAACTTTAAGACATCCCCAGCTTCCAGCCCCCTTTCCTATTAAATCCTTTGACATACAGCCAATTAACAAACCTTCTGGAGGACCCAGCACAGATAAGAAAAGCATCCTAAGAATTCAGGGGAGGGTTTGACTAAGAAGAGGAAGTCTTCCCTGCAACAAAGCAAGTCAAAGCCCAAACAAGGACAGTGAGAGAAAGCAGGGGGGAGAAGCATTGAGGCAAAAGACAGCTAATGATAAGTAGGGAAGGAGGAATTTCATTTTCCCTGGGAGAGGGGATGTAGCACAGTGAAAGCAAGAATGTTTTCTTTGCCTCTTTCTTTAGTAAGGATAGAAGGGGCTGGAGAAGGTGGGTGGGCCACTGCCCTAGGGGATGATAGTATTGTGTATGGAATAGGGGAGATGGAGGACCATGGACATGTAACTCAATTTTACTTTGAGACTGGGTTTGAACTGACTTCACTGTAGTCATCACTCCTGATCCTTAATCCATTGGGATGGGAGTCAGAATAAAGGAGGTGGCTGTAAGGGTTTGGGTTGGGCAATCAGGGAAATGGTGGAGGAAAGAACAAGTTGCACAGGTTGTTGTACCTCTGAAATTCTCTTAACATTTCATCAGAACATGGGTAGAAAGTATAAAAAGAGTACTGGATAGTGGGAGCGGATTCTTTCTGTCCACTGAAACAAGGCAAAGGATATACCAAGTACCACCATGGCCACTATACTTCCAACAACTGAGCACCCTCCCCATGCTGGGAAGATATGCCAGGCACTTTGCACTCATTAATCCAACATAACCCTCATACCAAAGCTCATTCCACCGAGGAAGAAATGGAAGCTCAGAGAAGTTAAGAAGTGCATTTAAGGTCACACAGCTAGTAAGAATTTAAGGGCCTCCATGCAAAAGCATTGTGAACCTCTAGGAACATTGGTTGAAAGCCTGACTAAGAGCCATGCCTCTCCCACTGTAACCACTATCCTAGGCCAGGAGCCTAGCACTGGGGTTTCCAATATGTTAGATCCATAGGTCACTCCAAGATGCTGATTATAGACATGAGTACAGGTGATGGGCAGAGAAAGGAGATTTATTAATGCACCCGGTGCGTGCCATGGGAAGAAGGCAGAAAGCATTTCAACCCATCTTTGAGGTACTGACATGAGGTTTTGGTTTAAATAGAGGAAGAATTGGGGCAGTGGAGAAGGAAGCATGAGTAATTAAGCAGTTCTAGGGAAAGTGTGGCCTGGTTAGTTATTATCTCAGTTCTGGTTCTGCCAGGGGCTCTGGAAAAGTTGTTATTGCATCATCACTTGAGGGGAGCAATCTGGTTCCCATGAGATGATTACTCTTGTTCCAGGATGCAGCTTCGTTGTCATATGAAGTAGTCTGTCCTGGTGGCTCTGCTGATCCTTGGAGGTAGTTTCAGTCCCTCATCATAAAGATGTTATTGATGAGTCCTGTTCTCGGTATCTAAGGTGCCTGCAGGAGAGAGAACAATGGAGACAAATGCAAAGTGGAAACAGGATGCCTAGCTTTTTCCTGCTCTTAGTTAACTCATAGGCCTAAGTGAGGGGTCACTGCTTTTTAGCAAAAACAGTTTCTTAGTACCTGTTATACTACCAGGTATATACCACTCCTCATCCTCACAAGAAAAGTAAGGTTTTCTCTTTGGAGCTCTTGACCCCTGGAACGGTGGGGCTGGAAGGGAGACAATGTTCTGAAGCCAGGGAGGGAATGAAGCAGTCTTCATCCTAAACGAGGACCCAAGCACCCTTCCCTATTCAGCTACCAGAATGAAGACAGACAGATGGATAGCTGTCAAGACAGGTCCCTGGAACATCTGCTTATGGGGAAACTTCCCTATTCTAGGCTGACAGATACTGATGGTACCTTGTACTTTCATCAGAAAGCTATTGGAGGATGTGCTTCTCCAAAACAAGAGACTGAATCAAGACAGCATAAAACATAGCAGCTATGAAACAAAGAATCCAACATAGAGGAAAAGAGAAGAAAATGACCAGGATATTGATGTGCAGCAAGGTTAGAAAGTGACTCATGAAAGTTGGAGCAGGAATCTCAAAGGATTCTAGGAGATATCACGAGAAAAAAAAAAAAAAAACCTCAATAAACCAACTGACTCACACATGTTGAGAGGAGTTTATATTTTGTTGGAGAGCTTGAGATGAACTAGTGGCAAACATATAGAAAATACTCAAGTAAAAAGACAATGCAGTTTTTAAATGCTAGAGAAAAAGAAACTGTTGTATAAAAGAAGGAATGTAACTATAGTACACTACATGGCTCGGCTGTGAATAATATCTACGTAGAGAATAACAGAAATACAGAAATACTGTGATACGATTTTTTCCCAGGAAATGAGGGGAGAAGATGTACAGTGTAAGAAAGAGGTGTAAGTAACCTGAGTTCCCATCAGAAAGAATGCACATTGTCTAAGTTTGGGAAATGACAAGTAGCTGTAGAAATATGTTACTTAGTAACAGGAGGTGAATATCAAAAGAAGCAGCAAAAAGAATGGACTGCTTCTGCTGGTGATGGAAGAATAGGGTGGGGACTTCTCTTTTCATTCTAAGAACTGTTTAACTGTGCAATCTGTGAACATACATAGTTGAAATAAAATTAAAGTTAAATTCAAAAATTCAAATTAATTCTGAGTTTTTAAAAAAGCCTGGACACTGACATGGCAAAGGAGAGAGAGAGAGAGACTCTTAATAACTTTTACTTTTCATTTCCCCATGACTCTTCCTTTTTCCAACCAGAAGCCTGAAGTTGGTGAAGATTGTTGTTCCTGAGAAGGTAGACAAAAACAGAAGTCTTTATCTACCAAAGTGAAGGCCAGGAGTGTCTTGGGGTTTTACTCATAGCTTTTTTTTGTTTGAGAGATTAGTTACCTCCTCAAGCAAATATACAAATTGTTTAATTGGAAGAAAGGATTTTTATTGTGCAAACTTTGGTTGAATTTGGAACTGCTCTTTTTCAATAGGGAATTAAGAAGCAAGCACTAATTTTAATAAAAATGTTAATAAATTTAAATATTGGAATTTAAATTTTATTAAATTTAAAGATTTAATAATTTAACGAATATTGAATAATCACAACTTATTCACAAGTAGAGACGATATTAAACTGGGCAAAAGTGGGTTAGAAGAAGAGATTTGGTAAAGGTGATGATTTTCTGTTTGGAAGAGTTTGGAAATTGAGACCCATTCAGGGGAGAAGGGGGAGAACAGTGGGAAGCCCAAGAATATGGAGAGATGGTCACTCCAAAGATCTTCGACCCCAAAGTAGATGGAAGTAGCTGCTTAAGGAGAACAAATAAAAACCACAGTGAAAAATGCAGTGAGAAAGAAGTTGTTACAAATTGGGGAATCCTTGTAATAACCAAGACTGAAGTTCCCATTAGCCAAGTGGAATGGGTGCTTAAAGTCTGTCATAAACTAATGTTCTTAAAATTAACTATGATGATATGGAGCCATTTTTATTTGATTAGAAGGTCACATTCATTCTTTAGTCACAAGATAGTTCATATAAATAAAAATATGTACATTATAGAAGAATAAAACTGTTACCTGTTCTTACTCCCTAGCATGAGAAATAAAATATTATTAGTACTGCCACAATCATTGTCACATCACTGCTCATAGAGATCAACATTAGACTGAATTTCCTGTTAACGATCATTTTGATTTATTTATAATCTTGCCATGTAAATTATGTCCCCATGCAAAATATTAGTTAGTTTTGCATGTTTTTATACTTTCTAGAAATGGAATAATATAGTAACTTTTTCCACTCAGTTTTTTTTTTTTTTTTGAGAATCATGATGCTGCTTGGATGACAAACAATTTAATTATCCATAATCTTGTTAATGGAGATTTAGGTTATCATCTGTATTTTACTGTTAAGAATAATGCTCTATGGATATTTCATTCATGTCTCTCAGTACACACACATAAAGTATTTTCCAGATTGTACACTTGAGGATGCGTTCATGATAAACATTTCAGGTGTTATTCAACTCTTTTCCAAATTGGTTTTGTTAGCATAGGAAGCTAGGTAGACATGAGCAAGAATGAGATACGGCCCCAGGCTATAAGATTCCATTCTATATCCCCAAATAGCTCACACCCTGGACCATCAATTAAATAAAGACCCTGTATCTTCCTTATGGAGCCCACTCCCCAGATCAAAGTCAAACTGGAAAGGGCAAAGAGGATCAAATGCACAGGCATATGACTTCCCATACTCGGGACTTCCCATACTCGGGCAGCAGCCTTGTAGTCATCAAACCATTTTAGGAGGGTCCTTGGTTTTCATACCACTTAGAAACCCCTCCACTATTGGATAAAACCCCAGGCCTCAAGAGCTTCTACAGGTTGACTTATACAACTACCCTCCTCACATCTCCAGGTATGCTTTTGCTTTGCTAATAAATCACTCCTTACTATGTTCCTACTGTGTGTGTGTGTGTGTGTGTGTGTGTGTGTGTTTTCTGTACCTATCTAATATCAGGCATCGTATCCAAGAACTGAGGGACACCTGAAACACTCTAACCACCTGTAATGTTTTATCAATTTATACCCTGCCAGCAGTGTATGTGAACTCCCATAGATCTATTTCCTTGGAGGCATTTGAGACTTTTAACCTGTTTAAGCCTAGTGGCTTCATGTGACATTCATATGAAGAAAATTTAGAGAATGAAATACAAATAAATCTTCATTTACTAAAGGCAATTACAAATTTTGTGTTCTTGACAAGAGAAAAGTGGCAACAGTTGGACAGTCTGAAATGCAAGAAGGAACAATGGACAAAGATATAGATAAGTATGTGTGCAAATCTAGAATTGCAAATTGATAACTGGTCCACCATCTTCTGCTGTTTGTTGTTGCTGATAAGATGTCAGCTCCGCAGCAGCCATTCCTTTAATAGCAGTAGCAAGCTTTCTTCTAAAAACTGCGTGTGCATTTTTCATGTAATACAAGAAATTAAACCAGGTGCTGGTGGCTCACACCTGTAATCCTACCTCAGGTGAGGCTGGTATTGGGAGGATCATAGTTGGAGGCCAGCCTGGGCCAAAAGTTTATGAGATCCCCATCTCAAAGAATGGACGGGCGCAGTGGCACGTCCTTGTCATTGAAAACTATGCGGGGGCCAAGAGCCAGAAGACTATGGTTCCAGGTCTGCCAAGGCAAAAAAGTTTACAAGATCCCATCTCAATGGAAAAAAGCTGGGCATAGTGGTACATAGCCATGGGGGGAAGTATGAAGTAGGAGAATCACAGTTCAGACCAGTCTGAGCCAAAAGGAAGACACTATCTCCAAAATGATCAGAGCAAAAAGGGCTAGAGGCATGGGGTCAAGTGGTAGAGTGTCTGTCTAGCAAGTACAAAGTCCTGAATTCAAACTCCAGTACCATAAAAAAAGAAAGAAATTAAACATATTATTAACCATATTTTACTGATGAGAAAACTGAGTCACAGAGAGGTAGCTTGAAGTAACTTGTCAAACGGATCTTGCAAATGATAGGGTCAGTACTAAAACCCAGTCAGTACAGTTTCGGACCTCATGTTCTCACCAACTGCACTTGATGTGGATCATTATGATGTGTTGAAGTATAGATTTCTTTTTCATTAACCTGATTTGGATTCTGTGTCTAATCTATTGTGAAGACTATGTTTTGCATTTTTTTATCTCCATTGCAGTTGGCCTTCCAATTCTGTGGGTTCTGCATCCATGGATTCAACCAACTACAGATGGAAAATACTTGAAAACAAAGTGCATCTGTACTAATCACACAGAGTTTTCCTGTCATTATTCCCTAAGCAATACAGCATGCAACTATTTATATGGCATTTATATCAAATTAGGTATTATTAGTAATCTAGAGATTATTTAAAGTACATAAGCAAATATGTATAGGTTATATGCAAATATTACACTGTTTTACATAAGGAACTTAAGCATTTTTGTATTGATTTTTGTATTGGTGGACAGTCCTGAAACCAATTCCCCAAGGATACTGTCATTTTACTTGTCATTTCTAGAAATGCATTTTTTTCAAAGTGGCATGGTTGAAAAAATGCATTTTCTCATAGTGGCATGGTTATAATTAATAGTTTCTCACTCTTGTTAATCTCTTTACTCTTCATTAATGAAGATGCACTTATTTTACATTCTGGATCTGATGATTTCATCTTGAAGTGTTTGCTAATCTGACCCTTCTGTCTCTGATTTCTGCTGCCTCTCAACAATGGTGACATGATAGGTTTTGTAATTTTTAACTAAGGGCCCCTATTCTTTGGAACTTCATTAATGGGAATTTTTAAAGCTTATCTTGACTCTTCTCCAGAGAGATTTTGCATTTATGTCAGCAAGGTTTTTGGATGAATTACAATCCAGGGACCACATTAAATTAAATTCACCACTTAATTTTTAAAAATACTTCATCTGAAGTGTAAATTCTGGCCATAGGATCCCTAATAATCAGCTAGTAACTAAAATCTTTCAGGATATGGAGGGGTCCAGACAGGCAAGAGCATTGTAGCTGTCTTCGGCAGCAGATTTATTTCTTGTGTATCCTTATGCTGAGAGAAGAGGCTAGCTCTTCTGCTGTTCTGTCTGTAAGTACATGCTGTTCATCACATCAAGAAGTAGAAGCCAGGCATGGTGTTGTATACCTGTTATCCCAGCACTTGGACAGCTGAGGCAAGAGGATCATGAGTTTGAGGTCACTCTCAGCTACATAGTGAGAACCTATATAAAAGAGAGAGAGAGAGAGAGAGAGGAGAGAAAGAGAGAGAGAGAGCAAAGAAAGGAAGAAAAGAAGGAAGGAAGGAAGGAAGGAAGAAAATCTAATTTCCTTCCTCTTGAATATGGACTGGGCATAACAGCTTATTTTGCTAGTAGGAAATAGCAGGGTAACATTTTGGGTCTTCCATGATTGGGTCATAGTAAACCTTGAGGCTTCTGCCTAGATCTCTTGCAACTATCTCTGAAGATGTTCTTTCTTGGAATTACACTCCATTCTGTAAAGAGACCAAGCTACCTGAGAGATGATGTAAAGATGCTTTGGTTGACCACACCAGCTGAGCTTCCCTCCAATGGCCAGAATCACCCACCAACCATGTGCGTGAGCTCTGCTGAGCAGACAACCAAGCCTTTTAGAAGACTCCAACCCCATCCTCCAATGGTTTTAACCCATGACACACCCCAAATGAGAATTTCCCAGGGGGGACCAGTCAACCATAGAGTAATACACTGTTGATTTAGGCCACTAAATCTCAGGTTTTCTGTTACACAACAAGGGTCTTCTATTAGAATTCTCATCTTGGGTGGGATCTAGGTATTATCTCCAGGTTCTCTCATCTCACAAAGTCATGAAAATTGTAGGACAAGTTCACTAGAATTTGGAAAATACTCTCACAGGGAAAGGGCTTATTGTCTCTACCCTTGTTAGGGTTCACACTTTTACTTTGTTTTTAGTTTCTCTAAAGTTTTCCCCTTTATTCTGTACTCTGTATACCACACTTAAAATTAATTCACCCAGTCACCAGAGATCCTACCAATGGAGCATTTTTTTCCTATAGGATTTTGTAACACTGGTTTGTCTTTTCTGCAAATTTGAGTATCTGGTGTCAACTGGTTTTAGTTCTTACAGTTTGTGGCTCCCCAGTAGTCTCTCCCTTTGCCAATCTCAGTGACCTGGTCAATTTTCCCAGCCCCTCCAACAGCCTGAATCCCATTTCTGCCTACTCAAGTGCAGCCTTTTGTTGGCTACAAAATAGAAAAATTAAAAATAATTTCATTTTCTTCTTTTTTTTTTTAACTCATATGTGCATACAATGCTTGGGTCATTTCTCCTCTCTCCCCACCTCCCCCTCCCTTACCACTCAGCCCGCCCCCTCCTTCTCCCCTCCACCCCCTCAATACCTGGCAGAAACTATTTTGCCCTTATCTCTAATTTTGTTGAAGAGATAGTATAAGCAATAATAGGAAAGACCAAGGGTTTTTGCTAGTTGAGATAAGGATAGCTATACAGGGAGTTGACTCACATTGATTCCTGTGTGTGTGTGTTACCTTCTAGGTTAATTCTTCTCCATGTAACCTTTTCTCTAGTTCCTGGTCCCCTTCTCCTATTGGCCTCAGTTGCTTTTAAGGTATCTGCTTTAGTTTCTCTGCATTGAGGGCAACAAATGCTAACTAATTTTTTAGGTGTCTCACCTATCCTCATATCTCCCTTGTGTGCTCTCGCTTTTATCATGTGATCAAAGTCCAATCCCCTTGTTGAGTTTGCCCTTGATCTACTGTCCACATATGAGGCAGAACATACGATTTTTGGTCTTTTGGGCCAGGCTAACCTCACTCAGAATGATGTTCTCCAATTCCATCCATTTACCAGCAAATGATAACATTTCGTTCTTCTTCATGGCTGCATAAAATTCCATTGTGTATAAATACCACATTTTCTTGATCCATTTGTTAGTAGTGGGGCATCTTGGCTGTTGCCATAACTTGGCTATTGTGAATAGTGCCACAATAAACATGGGTGTGCAGGTGCCTCTGGAGTAACCTGTGTCACAGTCTTTTGGGTACATCACCAAGAGTGGTATTGGGGGATCATATGGTAGATCAATGTTTAGCTTTTTAAGTAGCCTCCAAATTTTTTTCCAGAGTGGTTGTACTAGTTTACATTCCCACCAACAGTGTAAGAGGGTTCCTTTTTCCCCACATCCTCACCACACCTGTTGTTGTTGGTGTTGCTAATGATGGCTATTCTAACAGTGGTGAGGTGGAATCTTCGTGTGGTTTTAATTTGCATTTCCTTTATTGCTAGAGATGGTGAGCATTTTTTCATGTGTTTTTTGGCCATTAGAATTTCTTCTTTTGAGAAAGTTCTGTTTAGTTCACTTGCCCATGTGTTTATTGGTTCATTAGTTTTGGGAGAATTTAGTTTTTTTAAATTCCCTATATATTCTGGTTATCAGTCCTTTGTCTGATGTGTAGTTGGCAAATATTTTCTCCCACTCTGTGGGTGTTCTCTTCAGTTTAGAGACCATTTCTTTTGATGAACAGAAGCTTTTTAGCTTTATGAGGTCCCATTTATCTATGCTAGCTCTTAGTTGCTGTGCTGCTGGGTTTCCATTGAGAAAGTTCTTACCTATACCTACTAACTCCAGAGTATTTCCTACTATTTCCTGTATCAACTTTAGAGTTTGTGGTCTGACATTAAGATCCTTCATCCATTTTGAGTTAATATTGGTATAGGGTGATATACATGGATCTAGTTTCAGTTTTTTGCAGACTGCTAACCAGTTTTCCCAGCAGTTTTTGTTGAAGAGGCTGCTATTTCTCCATCGTATATTTTTAGCTCCTTTGTCAAAGATAAGTTGCTTATAGTTGTGTGGTTTCATATCTGGGTCCTCTATTCTGTTCCACTGGTTTTCATGTCTGTTTTTGTGCCAGTACCATGCTGTTTTTATTGTTATTGCTTTGTAATATAGTTTGAAGTCGGGTATTGTGATACCTCCAGCATTGCTCTTTGGACTGAGTATTGCCTTGGCTATTCGTGGCCTCTTGTGTTTCCATGTAAATTTAATGGTAGTTTTTCAATCTCTTTAATGAATGTCATTGGGATTTTGATGGGAATTGCATTAAACATGTAGATTACTCTTGGGAGTATAGACATTTTTACTATGTTGATTCTACCAATCCATGAGCATGGGAGATCTCTCCACTTTCTATAGTCTTCCTCAACCTCTTTCTTCAGAATTTTATAGTTTTCCTTGTAGAGGTCATTCACATCCTTTGTTAGGTTTACACCTAGGTATTTGATTTTTTTGGAGGCTATTGTAAATGGAATTGTTTTCATATATTCTTTCTCAGTTTATTCATTATTAGTTTACAGAAATGCTAATGATTTTTCTATGTTGGTTTTATATCCTGCTACCTTGCTATAGCTATTGATGGTGTCTAGGAGCTTCTGAGTAGAGTTTTTTGGGTCTTTAAGGTATAGGATCATGTCGTCTGGAAATAGGGATATTTTGACAGTTTCTTTACCTATTTATATTCCTTTTATTCCTTCTTTTTGCCTAATTGCTCTGGCTAGGAATTCCAGTACTATGTTGAATAGGAGTGGAGATAGTGGGCATTCTTGTCTAGTTCCTGATTTTAGAGGGAATGGTTTCAGTTTTTCTCCATTAAGTATAATGCTGGCTGTAGGTTTGTCATATATAGCTTTTATAATGTTGTGGTACTTTCCTTCTATTCCTAGTTTTCTTAGAGCTTTTATCATGAAATGGTGTTGGATCTTATCAGAGGCTTTTTCTGCATCTATTGAGATGATCAAGTGGTTTTTGTCTTTGCTTCTGTTAATGTGGTTTATTACGTTTATTGATTTTCGTATGTTGAACCACTCCTGCATTCCTGGGATGAAGCCTACTTGGTCGTGGTGAATAATCTTTTTGATGTGTTATTGAATTTGGTTTGCCATTATTTTGTTGAGGATTTTTGCATCAATATTCATTAAGAGATTGGACTATAGTTCTTCTTTTTGGAGGTGTCTTTGCCTGGTTTTGGGATAAGTGTAATACTGGCTTCATAAAATGTGTTAGGCAGTTTTCCTTCCCTTTCTATTTCATGGAACAGTTTAAGGAGGGTTGGTATCAGTTCTTCTTTAAAGGTCTGATAGAATTCAGCAGAGAATTCATCAGGTCCTGGACTTTTCTTTTTGGGGAGACTCTTGATTTCTGCTTCAATTTCATTTTGTGTTATAGATCTATTCAGGTGATTAATTTCCTCTTGGTTTAGTTTTGGATGATCATATGTATATAAAATTTGTCCATTTCTTTAAGATTTTCAAAATTATTTGAACATAGGTTCTCGAAGTAGTCTCTGATGATTTCCTGGACTTCCATGGTATTTGTTGTTATCTCCCCTTTTGCATTCCTGATTCTACTAATTTGGTTTTTTTCTCTCCTCATTTTAGTCAGGTTTGCCAGGGGTCTGTCGATCTTGTTTATTTTTTCAAAGAACCAACTTTTTGTTTCATTAATTCTTTGTATGGTTTTTTTGGTTTCTATTTCGTTGATTTCGGTTCTTATTTTTATTACTTCTCTCCTATTTGTTTTGGGATTTGCTTGTTCTTGTTTTTCTAGGAGTTTGAGATGTATCATTAGGTCATTGATTTGGGATCTTTCAGTCTTTTTAATATATGCACTCATGGCTATAAACTTTCCTTTCAGGACTGCCTTTGCTGTGTCCCATACGTTCCAGTAGGTTGTGTTTTCTTTCCAGGAACTTTTTAATTTCCCCTTTCATTTCATCAATGACACTTTGTTCATTAAGTAATGAGTTATTCATTTTCCAGCCGTTTGCATGTTTTTTGTCTTTACTTTTGTGGTTGAGTTCTAGTTTTATTGCATTGTGATCAGATAGAATGCATGGTATAATTTCTATTTTCTTATATTTGCTGAGGCTTGCTTTGTGCCCTAGGATATGATCTATTTTAGAGAAGGTTCCATGGGCTGCTGAGAAGAATGTATATTGTGTAGAAGTTGGATGAAATGTTCTGTAGACATCAACTAGGTCCATTTGATCTATATATTGCATATTTTAGATCTTGGATTTCTTTATTGATTTTTTGTTTGGATGACCTATCTATTGATGATAATGTGGTGTTAATGTCTCCCACAACCACTGTGTTGGAGTTAATATATGCTTTTAGGTCTTTCAGGGTATGTTTGATGAAATTGGGTGCATTGACATTGGGTGCATATAGCTTGATAATTGTTATTTCCTTTTGGTCTATTTCCCCTTTTATTAGTATGGAATGTCCTTCTTTATCTCATTTGATCAATGTAGGTTTGAAGTCTACTTTGTCAGAGATAAGTATTGCTACTCCTGCCTGTTTTCGGGGGCCATTGGCTTGGTAAATCTTCTTCCTGCCTTTCATCCTAAGCCTATGCTTATTTCTGTCAGTGAGATGGGTCTCCTGTAAGCAATAAATTGTTGGCTCTTCCTTTTTAATCCAGTTCATCAAATGGTGCCTTTTGATGGGGGATTTAAGTCCATGTACATTAAGTGTTAGTACTGATAGGTATGTGGTGATTCCTGTCATTTAGTTTTCTTAGTTGTTTGAAGGTTTGATTGTGTGTACCTAAGTTGAGGTTACTCTCTACTTTCTTGCTTTTTCTTTTTCTGTAGTTTGGTGCTGCCTGTCTTTTCATGGTTATGTTGGGTTTCACTTTCTGTGTGCAGAATCCCTTGAAGAATCTTTTGTAGTGGTGGCTTTGTGGTCACATGTTGTTTTAGTTTCTGCTTATCATGGAAGACTTTTATTGCTCCATCTATTTTGAATGATAGTTTTGCTGGGTAGAGTATCCTGGGGTTGAAGTTATTTTCATTCAGTGCCTGGAAGATCTCACCCCACACTCTTCTTGCTTTTAATGTTTCTGTTGAGAAGTCTGCTGTGATTTTGATAGGTTTACCTTTGTATGTTATTGGTTTTTTCTCTCTTACAGCCTTCAATATTCTTTCCCTAGTTTCTGAACTTGTTGTTTTAATGATGATATGCCGTGGGGTAGTTCTATTTTGATCTGGTCTGTTTGGTGTTCTGGAGACCTCTTGCATCTGTCTGGGACTATCTTTCTCTAGATTTTGGAAATTTTCTGTTATTATTTTGTTGAATATATTTCACATTCTCCTTCTTCGATGCCCATGATTCTCAGGTTTGGTCTTTTGATGGAGTCGGTGAGTTCTTGCATTTTCTTTTCACAGGTCTTGAGTTGTTTGGTTTTTCCTTTAATTACCATTTCATCTTTGAGTTCTGAGATTCTGTCTTCTGTTTGTTCTATTCTGCTGGATTGGCCTTCCATTTTGTTTTGCAATTCTGTTTCGTTGTTTTTTCTGAGGTTTTCCTTATCCTGAGTATCTTCCTCTTTAATGTTGTCTATTTTTGTCCTGAGTTCATTTATCTCTTTATTAATCATGTTCTTTGTTTCACTTTGGTGTTTATACAGTGCTTCTACGGTTTCCTTTATTTCTTCTTTTGCTTTTTCAAATTCTCTGTTTTTGTTGTCTTGGAATTTCTTGAGTGTCTCCTGTACATTTTGGTTGACCATATCCAGTATCATCTCTAAAATTCTCATTGATTACCTGTAGTACTTCTTGTTTTAGATTATTCTTGTGGGCTTCATTGGGTTCTTTGGCATAGTTTATCTTCACTTTGTTGGAGTCTGGATCTGAGTATCTGTTTTCTTCATTTCCCTCTGGTTCCTGTACTAATTTTTTGCTGTGGGGAAACTGGTTTCCCAGTTTTTTCTGTCTTCCCTTCATTGCCCTTGGTGTTGTTATTGTCCCTGTACTGTGTGTAATTAAGCATTTTCTAGCTTGTAATAATAGCACTGGTGATATTTAGAATGGAAGGGTGAGAGGATTGGGAAAGCAAAGAAGTTAAAGGAAAAGGGAAAAACAAATAAACAAGTAGAAAAAACCAAAACAAAGAAAAAAAAAGTTTCAAAGATATAAACAGGGAGAGATCGTGTACTAATCAACCGTAAGCTGAACAGGCATTAGAGAGACAGAGAGAGGATTGAAAATAAAAAATAAATAAATAAATAAATAAATAAAAATAAATAAATAAAAAATAAATAAATGAAAAAATATATGTGTGTGTGTATATATATATATATATATATATATATATATATATATATATATAAAATCTCTTAGTTCAAATGCAATAATGTTTCAGTCTTAATAATTTTGTTGTTCGTCCCTCAGCCTCCAATCCTGGAGATGGTGCCTCAGAAGTAGTTCTGTGGTTGTCTCAGCAAAGGGGAAAAAGACTTGTGGTCCACGTCTTCCCAAGCTGTCTGGGCGCTGGCGTCTGTCGGCGGTGCAGGAGCACTTCTGGTTTCTCCGTTTAATGTGAAGTGGAGATGCTATGCTCAGGCTGGAGATGTGGAGAAGTCAAAGTTTTGCAACTTCTTGGTGGTTTTTCCTGTAAGGTGTATCTCCAGCATCTCTCCAAGGTTTTACTTTGGGAGGCACGCTTTCTGCTTCCTCCCTCTAGCCGCCATCTTGGGATTCGCAATCACTCATTTAGAATATCACCTTTTAGAACAGTTAAAATCATGATTTGGAGATCCTTAGGGGATTGGTGATACAAAAGGCATCCTCCCGCCGAGTCCCTCCTCCTTCATTTTCCTCTAAGTCAGACTCTTAAGTAAAGGATTCATAATTTTACTTGAAATGAACCTCCAAAATATGAGACCTACCATTCAATTCAATTCCATGAAGTTATTTTGCTGGGTATCCACTTCTTTTGTGAGTACCATCCTGGCTACATTAAGGGGATAAAGATGAATAAGACATGGAGTAGCAAAGGACTGAAAATACATACATAAAATACCAAGACATAACTCAGGAAGTGATGGATGTTACAGAAAGCACTGGCAGAGCATAGAGAAGGAAGAATTCTAGTTCAAGTTTTTTAGAAAGTGGACAATTGTCACATACCATATAATGATGTTTCCATCAGTGAGAGACCACATTGTAAGATGGTGGTCCCCTAAAATTATATCACTCAGCAAACCTGCAGCCATCTAGTTTTTCTAAGCATACTTTGTGACATATACACTATTATGAAATTGCCTAATGACTCCCTTCTCAGAACTTATCCCCATCTTTAAAGTGATGCATGACTGCATTTGGCTTAGCCCTCAGAGAAGAGGGTAGAATTAAGTAGGTAAATTGCAGAAGGGAAAAATGAAAGGCATTTCAGTTGCAGGATGTAGATGAAGACCTAAATGAAATCTTGTGCTTATTGGAAATTGTGGTGCAGACTGGTGGATGTATAGATCCCAGAAAGGAGCAGAGGAGCACACACAGGCTGTTAGAATAGGTTGTGTGGGATTCTGAAGGATGTCAGTGTGCTGCAAAGAGGTGAGTTGCAATCAGGAGGCAATGGAGACCCATGGGAGACTTCTGAGTGAAGCTGCCTAATGACTGAAGCTCTGTACGAGGAACATTATTCTGGAAAGAAAATAGAGGCTGGACTTCCAATATTAGTGTAGAACCATGTCCTAAAGCAAAGCAGACTTTATTCTTGATTGTCAGTTGCATGTGACTCATTCTTTCTTCTCTGCTAGAGGAAAAAAGCACAAATTTAATTTTATCCAGTTTGCCTACAAGAAACTGGCTTCAACTTTGAGTAAATAAGCCATTCACATTGCAAATCTAGGACTCTCTTCCCCAGTCCTCAGAGTGTTACACTTTGGCCACATTGGAGCCTCCCAGTTTTGGCTGAAAACAACAAAACCTATACCCGAAAATTCTGTTAAATATGTTTACAGTCTGGCCTATTTTTTTTTTAAGTGTGATGGTTAATTTTGTGTGTTATCTTTGTTAGGAAAAATGCCGCTCGCAAAGAAAGCTCATGAGAAAAGTCTCACGTCCAAGAGCAAGGTTTAATGACAAGCTCCAGCTGTCAGGCTGGCCGGGGAAAGATGGCGCAGCACTGACTCTGAGCTAGATGTGGCTTTTATAGAAGAGGGAGCCTGAGGAAGTTAGCGCATGCACAGGAGTCTCTGTTAGGAGTGGAGCTGTCTTAGAGTGCAGGAATTTCTGTTAAGGGTGGAGCTGCCTTTGGGGTTGAGGTTGCCTGGGGGAGGCTTCATTTCTCAAGAAGTGAAGCCTGAGGATAAAATGGCCACTGATTCGCAAAATGGCGACATTATTACTCTATCAATCGTGATTGGGCCTTGGACCCAGTCAATGTATCTGGGTAGATGTTATTTCTGGATGTGTCTATGAGGGTGTTTCTGGAAGAGATTAGTGTTTGAAACAAGGGACTGAGTAAAGCAGGCTTTCCCCAAAGAGAATGGCATCATAAAATTCATTGAGGAAGGGCCTGAACAAAATTCTCTCTCTCTCTTTTTCTCTCTCTTAATGCTAGAGTCAGGACATTGGCCTTTTGTACTCACACTGGGACTTACACCTTTAATCCTCCTGGTTCTCAGCCTTTAGACTTGCATTGAAATTATACCACTGGGGGCTGGTGGTATGGCTCAAGTGGTAGAGCACCTTCCTAGCAAGTGTAAGGCCCTGACTTCAAACTTCAGTACCACCAAAATTTTTTTGAAAGTCATACCACTGGTTTTCCTGGGTCTCTAGTTTGCAGATAGCAGATCATGGGACATCTCAGCTTTCATAATCCCTTGAGCCAATTCCTCATTTTATATATATATGTATATACACTTATATACATACACTTATTGTGTATATATGGATATATATATATCCATATCCATATCTTACTGGTTTGATTTCTCTGTTGAATCCTGATGAATACAAAAAGCTTCATTGGTGATTCAGACAGAATTTTCCAGAAACTAATAGATCTCCAAATAGTCTCTCTGGAAGTCAAATTATTTTTTACACATAGTTCCCCATTCCAAATTTAAATATACTCTGAAATAGTTGCTAAATATCGCAGTTCTGCCTGAAGGAAAAATATAAATCTAAAAAGCAGTGTGCTTATAAAGGAAAGAGCATTTTGATGAGGACTCAAATGAGCAGACAGCTAGCCTCACCTCTGACACTTTCAAGCTCTGTGACCTTGGGCAAGGCTCCCTCAGCCTTAGCTTTCTCACCTGTAACATGGAACTAGCAATACTTGCCCTAACTTGCAAACTAGTCACAAAGACAAAATAAATTATGAAGTCCACTGATAAAATCCCACAGAAATATATGCTATCATATGCTACTTCATATTTTGTATACATAAGATTTTTATTATTCAAATTATATTTTAAATGCCTTTGGGGAGCTTGCCACATAAATGAAGTTATCTGTGAACCTTTACTTAAAACAACTAATCATTATGTGTTTAGAGTCTTCCCTGATTTGTTTGTTCCCTTTATTTGAATTTTGCTATTTTGAGTGTTCTGAAAATAGCATATGCTCATTGCTACTTAAGAGATCTCAGTGATTATGTTAAGCCCAATGCAATGCTGGACAGAAGGGAGCTCAGAAGTCTGCATTTGCCCTTGTGATGAGAGAGAAGCAGACCAGTGGAAAACTCCAGATGGCCCCTTGGGACTCCTGGAACAAATGACTTCAGTCCTTTCTGCGTAAGAAGTGATGTCTTGGAAGCCAAGCTCCTTAGGACTCAAAGCTCTCTGGGTCTCCTTAACCTGTTATATGCAGACAGCTATAAGCAGCTTCTTGTATCAGTATATTTATGTAACTTCTAGAAACATGAGAAGAAAGCCCTAATCTCAAAAGAAAAATGTTGGACTATTGAAGCTGTGTGCTAGAAACTGTAAGGAATCTGAACTTGGTTGAACTCAGTCCTGGCACCTGCTCACTAGGGATGGTTGAAATCAAAGGCTTGGAGTTCTGTTCTGTGTTGGTTGGTTAGCATTTTGACACAAAGCTTTAAAAAAGAGAAATCCACAGAACTGTGGGGTTAAGCTATGGATCAATAAAATGTGTAAGCAAAGGGTTCTGGGAAGCAGGCTAGTGTGGTGGGTGACCAGGGTTCTGCCGTTTGGGAAACCTATTCCTGAACTCAGGCCTCAGAGTTCTCAGGCAGGGACAGCAGTCTCTCTAGCCTCCATTTCCTCCTCCATAAAATTGAAAAGACTAAAATCTGCCTCACACTGTTGCAAAGATAAGCATTAGGAAGCAACATATGCATAGGCAACCAGTGAAGACCTGGGTAGAGAGCAAGCCCTCAAGGAAATTTTGCTTATTTTAGTAAGAGGTCAGAAAACTTTAAGCATTTTAAGAATGCAATGTGACAGGGAACCAAGAAATATTCCCACCTCTGTTCATTGTGTATTTTTGTCTGTCCATCTGTCTAGGAAGTCATTGTAGATCATTTGTAAATTTGCAATGAAAGTTCCCAGATGGGAAGTCTTTCCATGTCTTTAGATGGTACAACAGAATGCTGCTTTGTTGTAATGATCCCGTGCATTTTCCTCACACATTTATCCTTGTAAAGCCAGGCAGTCTTGGGGTACAGCCATAACAAGGTCACATCCAAAGAAACACAGGCTGAAGACCAGAGTGATTAATAGCAACTGAAATGTCTTATTACACCCCTTGACAAAAGTGCCCCAGAGAATTTTGCTTTCCTTCTTTACAGCTGTCTACTCTGCACTCTCAGTCCTTCCCTCCGCCTCTTTTTTGTTACTTTGCGCCAGTCTTTTGCATGCATTTATTAAATGATTAGCTTTTTTCTGAACATTAAATGAGCAACAATACGCTCAAACTACTATTAGTTAGGTAAACTAATAAATCGAAATATGTAAGTTACTAAAGTAAATTTCCCTGAATACTTAAACATTGTGATCCTAATCTGTCACTTTTAAATGTCCAACTACATTCATAAATATATTAACTTATAAGTGTTTTAACATCTCTAGAGAATACTGTAATGATTATAAAAACGCTCTCTCACGCTAAGTGGGTAATACGAGTATAAATATTATGGAAAAAACCCTCTGTTTTTAAAATGTCATGTTCCCAAAATGTTGTCACAACTATTTTATACTCATGCATTACTACTGAGAAACGTTTCCTATAAGGGTTGCAGACACATTTACCATTGTATCCTTTCTAGTATAACACATTGCATATAGATGATGCCAGCATTTATTTATTGAATTGAATTTTATATTTAGAACTTTACTCAAAGTTCTGGCATCATCTTCCCCATATTCTGAACAAACAGAACACAAACAATTTAAAGCTTCTTGGATTCTTAACCACCCCTTCTTCAATTCTTCTGCAAACAAAATTGCCTATCCTGGAAGTCAGAGGGAACCTTCCTTTCCAATTTGATGGAGATAGGCCACAGCCAAGCTTGCTAGAGGCCCAATGATGCAGTGAGAAACAGAGCACAGAGTAACTGGCTCATTGGAGTAATGATTAGTCTTCTTAGGTTGCCATCACAAAATACGACAGACTGGGCAGATGAAAGAATATATTTATTTTCTCTCAATTTTGCAGTCTAGAAGGCCAAAATCAAGGTGCTGTCAGGGTTAGTTTCTGGTGAGGCCTCAGCTGGGCTTGTAGCTGGCTGCTTGTCCTCACATGACCTCTTCTCTGTGGAGAGAGAGAGAGAGAGAGAGATCATCCCCTCTTCTTATAATGAGAGTGCTCTGATTAAGGCCTTGTCCTCCCTTAATCACCAACCTTAGTCACCCCACTAAAGGCTCTATTTCCAAATACAGTGACCTTGGGAGTTAGATTTCTATATAGGATTTGGGGAGTCACAGTTCGGTCCATAAGTGTATATAGCAATACGTTGGAGGCAGAGCCCATGAGGGCAGCATGACTAGGTTAGTCAGCTTTCCACAACATGGCAAAATACCTGAAATAATCAACTTTCAAGGACAAAAAGCTTTATTTTGGTTATGGTTTCAGATGTTTCGGTCTGTAGTCACTAGGCCCTGTGGCTTTGGGCCTGTAGCAGCACAGTACATCCTCATGGGAGCTCATGGCAGAAGAGGTCTATTCATTTCATGGTGACAGGGAAGTAAGAGAGAGTAGAAAGGAAGAGGCCAGGGTTCCAATGTTCCCTTTAAGGGCACACCCTCAATGACCTAACTTCCTTCCATTAGGCCCCACCTCCCAACAGGACTAGCTTGAGGACCAAGCCTTCAATATATGGGCCTTTGGGAGACATTCAAGATCCGAACTATAGCAATGACCCTCCTCAGCCCAATGGTTCTGGGCTTCTCTCTCTCTCTTTTTTTTATTAGTATATAATAGCTGTACAGGGGGATACACTGTAATATTTACATATGTGCTTACAATATATCTTAATGAGATTTATCCCCTCCACCATTCTCCCTTCCACCTTCTTAGAACAATTTCAGCAGGTTTTTTTCTTCTATTTTCATATCTGAATACAAAATACATCCTCCAAAGTCATCCTCATTCCTTATGCCCACCTCCCTCCCACTGGTATTCACCCCTAGAAAAGACCTGTTTTGCTCTCCTGTCCTTCATTTCTTTAAGTGTATATTGATAGTCCAAGGGGGTTTCACCTTGCTACTTCAGGCCTGTATATATTGTGCTTTAATCAAATTAACCATCCCCAGTTACTTACTCTTTCTCTATCATCATGTTCCCCTAATATTCAGCAACTTACATTGTATTATGCTCATATATAGAGGGGTTGTTTCAATATCTTTCAGTCTCTAGCATTTTCTTTCCCTCTTTCACCTCCCATTGTTCTTTCAGACAGACCCACTAATACAATCTTGTTCTCTCTCTCACTATATATATGTATGTATATATATGATCATATATGTACTTATAGATACATTTAACTTACAGGTCTATTTTCCACATGAGAGGGAAAACATGTAACCTTTGACTTTTTTAGCCAGGTTCACCTGCTTAACATGATGTTCTCCAGTTGTATCCATTTACCTGCCAACAAGATAATTTCGTTCTTCTTTATGGCTGAATAAATCTCCATTGTGTACAAATACCATATTTTCTTAATCCATTCATTAATTGTAGGGCAGCTGGGTTGTTTCCAAAGCTTGGCTATTGTAAATAGTGCTGCTATAAACATGGGTGTGCAAGTTGCTCTGTTGTATGCTGGAGCACATTCCTTTCTGATATATGTCTGGGCTCCTCTTGAAGGCAGATTTCTCACCCCTCATGGGCAGCACTGACTCAGAACTTGGGGCACACCTCTACAAAGAATAAGGGAGTTACTAGGAAGTTTGTCCGTGTGTGTGTGTGTGTGTGTGTGTGTGTGTGTGTGTGTATGTGTGTGGTTTTTTTTGGTTTGGTTTGGTTTTGGTGTTTGGTGGCACTGGAGTTTGAATTCAGGACTGCATGCTTGCTGGACAGGTGTTCTTACCGCTTGAGCCAGTTTACCAGCCCTTTTTTGTGATGGATTTTTTTTTTTTTTTTAAGATAGGGGTCTCTCAAACTATTTTCTCAGGTTTGCTTTGAACTTGACCCTCTTGGTCTCTGCCTCCTGCGTAACTAGGATTACAGGTGTATTCTTGATTTTGTTTATTGCTTTTGCTTTGCTTGTTGGTTGGTTTGCAAGTAAGCTGAAACAAACATCAAGAGTTCAGGTGATCATTTTTGCTCACCTGCAAAGCTAGACTATTCTTTATGATAACTCTTTCCAGAGGCGGTATGGTGCAATAAGAAAAGCATTATATTTGGGGTCAGAAGTCCTAAGCGCAAATCCTAACTACATAGCATGACTCGACAATTCTCAAGTGACAGCTCCCATCTCATTTCTCTCCCTCCCTCCATCCCACACTGCTGGCGTCCTGCTTCTCCTCACGGTCAGCAAGCACACTCCCACCTCAGGGACTTTACAAGTGCTGTTTCCTCTAGCTAGAATGTTCTCTCCCAGATATCTGCCTGGGCCACTCCCTGACTGTACTTAACACATTACTTAAATACTACTCCTTCCAGAAAGTTCTCCTCAGATCATGCTATCTAAAACAGTGCCCATCCTCTAGATCTACCAGACTCTATCTACAGACACTACTTTATCTTTCTTTATAATATTGATCACTATCTGACAAAACTGCATATGTTTATTTACTTATGGTTTGAGCTTCCTAATACACTGCAAACTCTGCAAATGCAGATTCATGTATTTCACTCATTGTTCAGTCCCATGCTTGGAATAGTCCTCAGAACAAAGAAAGCACTCGATTAAGTTTTTTTTTTTTAATAAACTGAATAAATGAATGAATGTTTATGAATGAACAGAGCACTTGACCAAAATTTCTCCTTCTATGACTTGGCTCTTTCTTACTCAGGTCCTGACCTTAGGGGCCTCTGGGCTCCATGGGCTCCACTGGACTGCGGCATCTCAGACAGAGCCTGGAAGTGCCATGACTGCAACTTGTCCAGCCATGCCAGTTCTCAGCTTTCTGTAGACAATAAGAGGATAGAGCTGCCATATGTGAGAGACACCGGAAAGGCCAGCTTCCCTGAAATTGCATTGCTTTCTCCTGTAGTAGTATGGATAGTAAGAGTGAGGAAGAATAGAGTGACTTGTGGCTGGCTAACATCATAATGGCTTAGGATAAAATGAGGCATGGCAGGAAAGTGGCCTTGAAGGAGGAGAGGGTGGGCAGGGTTTGCCAAAGACAAAGCACCCAGGAAAACTTTGTCCAGACCATATCTACCCAGAGAGAAGAGTTTCTGGGATAAAGACAGAGGACAACAGGTGAAGCAAAGGAGCCTGAATGTGCCAACAGCCAGTATAGAAAGGAAGTGAGATGGAAAGTTCCATAACATAAGGCTTGCTCACTGCCTCCTCCTCTGTGCCTAGAGCAGCTCCTGGCATACCACAGGTACCCAGTCTGCTGGAAGGTAAATGTCCAGGGTGCCTTATAGATGTGTGTATAAAGGGGTGAGACCTAGCAAAGGTAGCATATTAGAAAATAAGTGAACAGGAACAGTGCCAAATGAAGAAGCAAAAAGAGATGTAAGTGCTAAGTGTGGCAGCTCACATCTATAATCCTAGGTGGAGATCAGGTGGATTGCTCTTTGGGGTCAGTCCAGGCAAAATGTTCACAAGACCCCATCTCAACCAATGAATGGGCTCAGTGGTCATTCCAATTTATGCCTGTCATCCCAAGTTATGCCGGGGCTGTGATCTGAAGGATTATGGTGGTGTGCATCTGTCATCCTGAATATGTAAACAGAAGCATAAATAGGAGGGTTGTGGTCTAGGCTGGCCAGGTGTAAAGTGAGACCCTATCTCAAAAATAACCAGTGAAAAAAGGGTTGGCAGGGTGGCTCAAGTAGCAAACCACTTGACTAGCAAATAAGATTCCTTGAGTTCAACTCCTATTACTGAGAGAAATGTGTGTGTGTGTGTGTGTGTGTGTGTGTGTGTGTGTGTGTGGAGAGAGAGAGAGAGAAAGAGAGAGAGAGAGAGAGAGAGAGAAGTGATGAGGTAGAAAGTCAGATGTGGGGTCACATTCTATCCTATCCATGACCAGCTAGGGAGTCCTGGGCAAAGCACTTATTCCTTTGTGTCTTAATTTTTTCTCATCTGAAAAACTACTTACTTTGTAGACTGCATGTTAATTATATACTAACTAGCCAGCATGGCCCTAGCACCTGACACAAGGAGGAGAGAGAATAGAGGAAAAAGGGCTTAAATGGAGAAGTGGAGTTAGACAGGGAAAGGGGACGATGAAAGGGAGGCAGGCTGGGTAGACAGAGAACCAGAGAAGGAATGAGGGTTAAAAGAGGTCTGAGAAAGGCCAAAGGATCAAGAGAAGGGGGCGTTGTTACAGGAGATGGCTGGGAAGCTCAGTGAAGGAGGAGAAGCCACCCATGTAACAGAGTCCCCTGAAAAAGACCTTGACAGAGACCCAGGCTCTGCTGCTGAAATGTTGACTCAGTTGCCTGGATTTATTCTCTGTAGAAGGAGGCCTGGGGAAGCCCTGGTGCTACTGGGTACCCATAGCTGTGCTGGGTGGTCACAGGATGGTTCAGCCCCATGGAGGATGCACAGGTCTCAGCAGGAGGCAGCAGGTTGTTAACACAAGGTTCTTCAGGCTCAGATACCTGCTGGGCAGGAGATGGAAACACAGTAAGTGCATCTCATCATCAAAAGCAGGAGAGAAATGAAACCATGGGGAGTCATTGAAAGGCAGATTTTATGTTAATTCGAAATAAAATGTCTGGTTAACCAACTGCTCTCTGAGTGGCTTCTCAGGTTTTTTGGGGTTTTTTTTGTGGTTGTTGTTTTTGTTTTTGTTTTTGTTTTGTATGTCGGGGATAGACATCACCTTGGCATACATTATCTCAGGTTCCTTCAAGCTGTGTAATATCTGCTTCATTTTGTCAATTACTCTATTTGCCATCAGATTGTCAGCATGCTAAGTAACATCGCTTATAGCCTCATAGCAGAAGCTTTCTCCAAACACTAAGTTACCTCCTAGACCAGCCTCCTGTGTTACAGGCAGGGATTTACCATGAGACACCTCTGTAGCCTGACCCCAATATCTTACTTACAACTCCACGCAGGAAGCAGTGTAATCAGTACTGCTTGTAAGCGCATAGGTCAGAGCTACTATTACAAGGTAGTAAAATATTATTCACATTTTTACTACCATTCTTTTGTGAATGTATGCTAGAGTTTTTTGAGAGGCTAAGAGAGGCACGATGTCACAACAGGCTGAGTGTAGAAACATGTACAAATGCAGCTGTTCTTTAATAAGCCAGAGATATGCAAAAATGGTGAACACTGTCACTTTTCTATTTTTTTATTTTGAAGATATAATTTTTCTTAAAATATGTTTTATGTTGCCAGGTTCACGCCTGTAATCCTAGATACTCAAGAGGCAGAGATCAGAAGGATTGCAGTTCAAAACCAGTCCTGAGTAAATAGTTCTCGAGACCCCATCTCAAAAACACCCACCACAAAAACAGGGTTGGCAGGTGGTTCAAGTGGTAGAGTGACTACCTAGCAGGTGCAAGGACCTGAGTTCAAACCCCAGTACCACCACCACCAAAAAAAAAAAAAGTTTTATGTTGCATGTGACGGAGTTATTGTTATTTTTACTAACCAAATAAGTATTTTAACTAGAAATTTAACCAAGAAATAAATTTTAGCTTCTAATGCATAAGTTGTTAGTTCAAGCCTATATGACCAGAAGCTTAATAATAATGTCAATAATTTTAAGAGTGTAAAGGGATTTTAAGACTAAACCAATAGGCAAGATCACACAATAGCCTTTTCTGTATTGTCTCCTTGGTCTTCAGAACACAGACCTTTAAGACACAGCCATGATCTTAGCTTCCAGAAGACAAAAGGGAGACTGAGAGAAAACTCATCTTTTTTTTAATTGTTTTATTATTCATATGTGCATACAAGGCTTGGGTCATTTCTCCCCCCTGCCCCCACCCCCTCCCTTACCACCCACTCCGCCCCCTCCCTCTCACCCCAACCCCCTCAATACCCGGAAGAAACTATTTTGCCCTTATCTCTAATTTTGTTGAAGAGAGAGTATAGGCAATAATAGGAAGGAACAAGTGTTCCTGGTTGAGATAAGGATAGCTATACAGGGAGTTGACTCACATTAATTTCCTGTACGTGTGTGTTGCCTTCTAGGTTAATTCTTTTTGATCTAACCTTTTCTCTAGTTCCTGGTCCCCTTTTCCTATTGGCCTCAGGTGCTTTTAAGGTATCTGCTTTAGTTTCTCTGCGTTAAGGGCAACAAATGCTAGCTAATTTTTTAGGTGTCTTACCTATCCTCACCCCTCCCTTGGGTGCTCTCGCTTTTATCATGTGATCAAAGTCCAGTCCCCTTGTTGTGTTTGCCCTTGATCTACTGTCCACATATGAGAGAGAACATACGATTTTTGGTCTTTTGGGCCAGGCTAACCTCACTCAGAATGATGTTCTCCAATTCCATCCATTTACCAGCAAATGATAACATTTCGTTCTTCTTCATGGCTGCATAAAATTCCATTGTGTATAAATACCACATTTTCTTGATCCATTTGTTAGTAGTGGGGCATCTTGGCTGTTTCCCTAACTTGGCTATTGTGAATAGTGCCGAAATAAACATGGGTGTGCAGGTGCCTCTGGAGTAACCTGTGTCACAGTCTTTTGGGTATATCCCCAAGAGTGGTATTGCTGGATCAAATGGTAGATCAATGTTTAGTGTTTTAAGTAGCCTCCAAATTTTTTTCCAGAGTGGTTGTGCTAGTTTACATTCCCACGAGAAAACTCATCTTTGTTGATAGACAAAGTTGGGGCCAGACACGCCCACTTTTCTGTGCTGTGCCTGCTTTTCTGCATAGCCTCTTAACACCCACTGTGGCAAAGTGAAGTTTTATGGAAGAGAAAGAGGGCCACAAGACTTAAGGATTTTACAAGAGACAAACTTCACTCTGCAATGATGAGAAAGATTCTCTGTGTTTCTTGATCTCTAGGAAAGAAACCAATGTAGTTAAAAAAGACACATCTCCATCCCTGGTTCAGTCCTGGGCGCCTACTCTGGGCGTTGCATAGGCCAGGACAAGACCAAGTGCGCCATGTCTATACAGCGCCCTCTGCTGCCTCTCTGTGTTGAAGCCATTATGTGGTCCAGTCTGGCTTCCTCAAAACTGGGTGGCAACCAGGCTTTCATATGAATATATGAGGTCATTTTCAATGGCTAACTCTCTTTAGGGACTTCTCCTGGTTTGCAGCTCCACCCTTCCCGTCTCCTCCCTTCTACTCCCCATCCCCATCATTTTCCACATCCAGAGCTCAGAACACACACTAAAAACTGCTCTTCTTCAGTCTTGGCTTTGAAGATGGAAGCCGGGCGTGGACATTGGACCTACGCAAGCCTAGATGTGAATCCAGGCCCATCGTCCTATAGATTGGAAGTAACTCAACCTTTTTTTGAGCCCCACTCTTACTACGAGCTTGAAGGGAGACATTACAGAAGCTCTTGGCACAGGGCCCAGGAGTGCTGGGTTCCAGTTGCCTGCTTTTGCTTTGGGCTGTGGGAGGAGCCATCTCTCTGTAGGAGAAGTCACTGGCACAGCTGGTGACCTTAGGCTGCAAGAATCCTCACCACAGCCTTGGTTTTCCTCACCATGGACCAGACACTTGTGTGACTCTCAGGATATCAAGCTAAAGGAAGTTATGATCTCCTTTCTCAAAGGGCTGGAATGATTGCCAGCCCTTGCATGAACATTTCTGAGATCATTCTTCCCTGAAAAGACATTTTTAAAATGCTATCTTTTTTAGAGAAGTTTTTGGTTCACAGGAAGACTTGAGTGGAAAGTACAGACAGCTCCTGTGCCCAGTCCCACCTTTACCCACTATCAACATCCTGTACCAGAGTGACACATTTATTACAATCGACGAATCTACATTGACTCATCATTACCGCTCAGATACCAAGGTTGAACTCTTGGTGTGGTACCTTATATGGGTTCAGACAAGTATGACATGTGAATTCATCACTAAAAGACTTTTTAAAATGCTAAACTGGATTTCTCTCCTTGGAGGACTGCACCTACTTGCTTAGCCTGGGGAAGGGGGAGCATGGTGGGCAAGCCCTCTCCAGCCGGATGGATCAATGGGCTTGTGACTCATCTCAGGAACTTCAAGGCAGGAAGACTTGCTTTGGGTGTCCCTTATGGTGCCTCCTGCTTCCCACGCAAGTGTATGTATTTGTGGTACAGGAAGTAGGACACTCAGATACTTTTTTCACAGAAGGGGCACTGCCATAGCTGAAATAGAGCCCCCTGAGAGATACCCATGTCCTGATTCCAAGAATCTTACACTGCAAAACGGGCTTTGAGGAGGAGTTTGAGATGAATAGAGGATGAGGGAAGGCAATATAATCACAAGAGACACTGGGAGGCAGGAGAGTCAGAGACTGAGATGGATAACAGAAGCAGGAGACAGTCAGAGAGAGGCTTGAAGGTATCTGGCTGCTGGCTTTGATGATAGAGGAGGGACCACGAGCCTGCAATGTAGGTGGCTTCTAGAAGCTGGAAAAGACAGGAAAATGGATTCCCCCCCCCCACACACACACAAGCACCTTTAAAGGAACAGAGTCCTGCTAATATCTTAATTTTAGCCCCAAGAGACACCTGTGGAACATCTGATCGCCAGAACTAAGAATAAATTTGTGCTCTTTTCAGCCACTAGAGTTGTAATCATTTGTTACAGCAGCTGTAGGAATCTAATACAAGCTCAGAGATGGCTATGCCTCTGGGACTCAGAGCATTCTCAGGAAGCTGGGATGTGAAAGCAAACCCGGAGGTGAGAAGCAGGAACTCTGAAGGCTGAGCTTGACCTGTGTCTGAATCATCAAAGGCCTCACACAGTCATGTAGGTTGTGGGGTGACTCATAGTTGGGTTGACCAGTTTGACGAGGTGTGGTAGCCACAAGGGAGGAACCATGGTGTCAGTGACCTTGGACCACTCAGAGACTCCCAGGTGAGCAATGGTGCAATGGAGGCTGCAGTGAGGGGTCAATGAAGCCAGAGGAATGGGAGGAACCCTGGAGTCCTCAGAGAGATGACAGAGAGGCCCAGGGTGAGGACTCAGGAGGAGACAGGGCTTCCCTGGCCATTATCAAAGGATATGGATGGAACCAGAAATGGTTCCCTGTGTGCTATGCCGGAACCTTCCTTATCCCACTGAAACTTCAACGCTCTAAGTGGTAGACATGTTTTCAAAGGTTAATTTCACCCAAGAGCCAAAACCAGCAAGTGAATGATTTTGATTCTTTATGTAGGTCTGTCTACTCATCTTTTGTTCTAAACCAACTGCTGTACAATGAACACGAACTTTGGCAAGAGACTTGTGTCCAAATCATTCCTATCATCTGTGTCCTCAGCTTAGCTAATTAACCCTCCCTTCCCATAAGCCTTTGTTTCTCAAATTACAGTGGAGAGAGTAGTATGTCTCTTTAGAGGATGTAGGGTCATTAAAAGTGCAGATTTGGGATCCTCCCTCCCCTGCATTAAAGTCTTGGTTCTGTCTCTTACAAACCATGTGACACAGACAGCATGTTTAATCTCGCTGTACCCAGTTTACTCGTCTGTACAGTGAAGTCAGTTTTGGTTTTGGTTTTAATCTCAGCAAGGTTTCTGTAAGGCTTGAAGGGCACAGCTATGAAGCTCCTTGCACCAGGCCTGGCCCACAGGCAGCGTTCAGCAGGGCTGAGAGGTCTGGGTGGGGGAGTGCAGCCAGGCTAACACGGGGACACAGGTGTTCAGTCCACTGTACGTTTGCATTTATCTGTGGTGGGTGGGAAGCCACTCAGCAAGAGTCCACACTGCAGACTCCTGGAGGTGGGGTCCTCTGGGGCTGGAAGGACTCCTGGTGGGTGGTGTAGCGTTTGATTACTGGAAAGGGCTTGAGCTGCAGAGTCCCTGGAGGTTCACAAGGAAAATTCCAGAAGCCAGGTCTCTGAACCAGCTGAGGTTGGGCTCAGGCGGTGTGTCTGAAACCAGCACCAGGGGGCGCTATGCGAGCGTTCCGCTTCCCCTTCTCAACCATTTTTGGACTCAGCGACTTTGGGCTCAGGCATCTGAGACAAACTGCAGATCTTGGCCCCTGTCTCTTGGTGGAGTATGTTGGAGCCAGACATAGCCTTTTCATTATCATTAATTCTGTTCGCTTTATAAACTTGGATTTTTTTACATTTCAGCAATCCTCAAAATGAGGCACGTGTGGCATTGAAATTACTGTTTTTCTTATGTAAGGGATTATTTATCACATTATCCTTATTTGAAGTGATTTTCATCCATCAAATGAATTCAATTAATTTTCATATTTCAAGAGCCTGATAGCTTCTAACTATATCCACTTGGCCAATAGCTCCCCAAAACAATCTGTGTCTTTCCCTCTTGCATTTATTTGCATCTTAAAAGGCTACATTTACTTCTCCAGAGTAAAACTGCTCTGTATGCCAGGCCACACTGACAAATTCTCTGGAGAGAAGAGAATCTGCTAGTAAAACACAGTCTGAGAATTTGTGGCAACAGATGAATACTGAGAACACCGTTTTAGCAGATGGAGGAGGGTAGAAGGAAGAAAGCATTCCGTGCAGGAGACTCGCCTTTCCCTTTAGGTTCTGGAAGGTGCCAGACTCCAGAGCAGAAGCAGGTGCAAACAGCCTCGGCCACAAACAACTTAGAAGGTGCCTTCCACTCTGGAGTTTGACCCTTGTGTCTGAGGAATCTTGCAAATGGATTTTCCATATTTGTTTTCCAGTTGTCACAGGGAAGCCCATGTCTGGTAATGTTTTCATGCCTATCTGGGTCACTTCAGACTTCCTGTTCAGGGTCATGCTGCCTTTAGGGCTGGCTGTGACCTCAGGACTCCATCTGGGTGTTTGGGAACCTGTCCTGAGGGGTCATATTTTAATTTTATATGTCAACATTGTCAATGGTAGCATTTCTTCCCAAATTGGCCCAAGAATAGTGCTAGAAAGGGCCTCAACACAAACGGACAAGGATTGGGGTGTGTAGCTCAGTGGTAGAGCACTTGCATAGCATGCACTGGGCTCTGGACTCAATTCCCACCACTGCAAAACAAAAACAAGACAGAAAACAAGCTGTTACATTTATATGATGCTTAATTTGACTTATGCCTACCATATAACATCTTGTTACATCTGTCTATAAAACTTATGCCAGAGTCAGCCAGGTCTTCCCAAAGAACATTTGCCATGTCTTCTGTATGACTGCATCTTTTGGGAGTTCACAAATACTGAGAAGTTGTAGTGGGGTTATAAACCACTACATTTTCAAAATGATTGCACCTTGTGCCAGGCTCTGCACTGGGTTCTTCTGTGTTCTTCTCATACCATTCTAGACCTCTCTTAGAAGTAGGTAGGATAATTCTCATTTTATAGGAATCTGAGGCTCAGCAAGGTGAACCAACATGCCCAGGGTCATGCAGCCTCACATCTGCTAAAGTCAAGTTTAGACTCAGCTCCATCTGCTTCCTAAGCCCGTGTTCTTTCCATTCAGCTGGGTTACATATCAGCCATTTTCACTTTGGTGAAAATGTACATCAATACCTTTTGTGTAGACATGTGCATTTTACTTATCTCTAATGATAGAACAAAGGGCTTGTTCCCTGTTCCAAAAAAAACCCCAAGCACGGGAGAATAGATGGGATAGAGTCTAGAGGGCAGTGGGCTCCTTCTCAGTGTCTCTAACAGACAGACCATACAGCTGACGGCCCCCCTGCTGCTACCAACCCACCTTCAACTTCCCAGGGAGATGACTAGACTTTGGCAGCCCAGCAGAGAAGCTGAATTCTAGAGGCACCTGAGTCTGTGCCATGCTTTTTAGGAGCGCTGTGACCTTGACATCTTTGCCCTCTCAGGGACTCTGCTTCCTTCCTTGAAAAGCCGAGATTAAATTGGATAATGTGTGCATGGATTGCAAGGCAAAAAAAGGAAGGCATTCTTTCATGTTCTCTTTCTGAGCAAGTTTGACAAATGCACTAATGACTTCCAGGGCATGACATGCTTCCTTCTCAAGGGCTTTTGCTGAGAGACACACCTGTCATTTCCTTCAGGAGTTTCCAATGTTCTTCACTGAGAAGTTGCCTTAAAGGAAAAGGCTGAAGTTTGGATTAAGAAGCAACTCTGCTTAGTGGAGGAACAGTCCTGTTTGACAAGACCAGATGGCACTAAGCAGGAAGCAGTGTGTCACTGCAGGTTCCTGGGACCCAGTGTGCCAGGGAAGCCGAGGTGGCCTTCAGCAGCCATGGAGTACAGCCTCCTACTTTCCCGGCTCTCTTGTCAGCCAGGCTGGCTTCCCTGCCTCCTCACTGTTGTTTTTTGTACAACGAAATTGATGACATCCACCTTCCATGGTTCCCGTAAGGATTGCAGATAATGATGATGACACACTTGTTATGAAGTGGGCATTCAGTGACTGTCCTTTCTCTGTGTTCCTCTGCCCTTTCTCTCTCAGGCTCACATTTAGCAATGTGTATTTGTAACAGATGTGCAAGCAGAAGTGAATCCTGTCAGAAAAAAAGGCTCTGTGAAGACAGAGGGGCTTGGCCTACTCTGGAAGAGACCTCTGGACCCCATCTTCCCCCATTCAGACATCCCACCCAGATGTGTTCTTTTTTATGAAGATGATGAAGGGATTTGATTTTTAAAATGGCTGAACCTACATGCATTAATGAGAGAGGGCTCAGACACTTCTGTGTGGTGACCCTACGGGAATCCCTACAGGAGTCGCATATAAATCTGCTTCTCCTCACTGAGTGCCAGGGAATAACCCCTGCATGGTGCCGGCCCACAGTGTAGTTTGTCTACCAATCCTAGGTACACAGATCTCGTGTGGGATTTTCCTCCAATACCTCTGTTGGGCTCTCCATTTCTCCTTTCCATACTGGGACTGCTGGTTTCTTAGTTTTCCTTTCTACCATTGCTGAAAGCGCAGTTTTTAAGCCCTGCCTTCATGTCAAATTGATTTCTGCTAAAGACTTTGTTTCCCTGGCTGATGCACTCTGAATGCTGGTTGCCAGCTTCTCTGTCTGGGTGGAGATGGTTCCCATTTGGTCAAACTCTGGCACTTCCTGTTTAGATGATTCCTGGAGGCAGCAGCTCATTAGCATGGGTATTAATCACTTCATAGCCAGTTTTCTATGGTTTCATTATAGTCTGAGTGACTTAGGACCCAAAGTTAGAGAAAGACTGAACCATCATAAAGCCATTTGCCCCCAGAAAATGTCTGTTATTCAGGCACATAAACTGGAGTTGTAGCTCCAGTTCTGGCTGCATGAACAGACTGTGCTAGGTAAGGTGATGAACGTGTGTATGTGTACCTGGTCCCTGTCCCCAGGGACCCTACAATAGTGTACCAGACACAGATATATACACAGAAATGGAGAAATAAACTTGGCCAGTGTTTGCAGTGAGCAAATTAAGAGGCACATCATCTTGTGTGCAGGTTTGGGGAAACTTTCTCCAAGCTAAGAATTAAGTGAGGGGCATTCAAGGAACTACAGGAATTGAGGAAACAATAAGGTTAACAAGAAGAACCATTTTAGGAGGAAGAAACAGCTCACATGGAGGTGGGAACTGGCCCCATGTATTTAAGACACTGGGAAGGTATGGGCCTATTTGGTTTACTTATTTTAGAAGAAAAGTGGGAATAAAAATTTGTAAAGATGAGTTGGAAGTTTGGGCTTAATCTTTTATATAGAGAAGTCACTGAAAGCTTTTGAGCAGATAAATGGTAGGATAAGAGTTGCATTCAGGAAAATTGTGTTGTCAGTGGTATTTGTAGGAGTGTCAGTAAGGAGCAAAAGAAGAGGCCAAGGGGGAGTCCTTAGAGGACTGTTGCCAAGAACTGACATGAAATCTTAGAATGACAACAGAAGGAATGAGAAATAAGAGATAAGCAAAACCCAAATGGAGAACAAGTAGATAGTGGCCTTGATGTGACAACAGGAGAAGCAACGGCATCATAGTTGGGTGGCAGAAAACTGGATCTTGCTTGTGGGCATCATCTCCTCAAATGAGTTAAATTTGAAGTCTGACAGGACAGCCAGCAGGTGAGAGTTGAAAATGGTTGGTGACTTGCTGGTTACTCAAAATACAGATAGGGTCTGAGCTCTAGCTGATGTGATCTGGGTGTCATTTGTGTGGAAAGTTGTGAGAGCTGTTCTCCAGGTTCTTGTGCCTGTGTGAGAGTGAAGGCCATGGGGAAGGCTTCAGGAGATGTACTGGAAGTCCTAAGAGACATCAAGGAGAATTGAAGGAGCAGAGATGAAAAGCCAGGAGGAAAGGAGTGCAGAGAACAGGCCAGGGCTTTACAGTGAAGGAGGGCTTCATAGCAAGGCATACCGAGCCCTTTAGTGGCAGGATGGGGTAGGAGTGCAGAGCAAGAGGGTAGTAAGTCAGGAAAAGCAACTGAGCAACTGTTTTGGCTATCAGGTTGGTGTCTTAAGAAGGCCGGCCCTAGAGTCATGGCACACATAGCGCTGGTTTAGGCTGACATTCATGCAGCACCAGGTAGTCAGGCCAGGACTTTGCAGTCTTGAAACAGGACCTCAGAAAGGATTGGGGTGTGTGGACCAGATCAGAGTTTAGGCCAGGAGGAGGGCCAGGATGATATCCAGGCGTTATGATGTATATGACAATGGGTTCTTTCTTGTTGTCTAAGCTCTAATGGATCACAGAGATGCCTCTGGGGCTGCTGAAGGCACAAAGAGGCTCTAACCTTCTTTACCTCCTTTCAACCTGAGCAGATCTATGTTTTCTACTTATTAAGTTCTACAGTAGAATTAAATTTGAAACAAAGATTCCATTACCAAAATGAAGTTTGAAAACCAATGGTGGAAGACTTGGCCTACCAAAAATAAAACAGAAGCATTATTATTGGCAGTGGCAAAAACCTAAGACAACCTGAACGTCCACCAACAAAGGGACAGTGGGCTGAACTATGCCATAGCCAATGCGTGAGTCACATATCTGTTAAGCATCATCAGCCACAGCTATGCCTAGAACTTGATCTATCATGAGGGATGACCATAGCATACTGTTAAGGACCACAAGAAAGTTTCAGGATAATATGTCTGACATATGCATTTGTAAAATAAATAAACAAACAAAACAGAAGCCTATGCATTTTTTAATGTGTTGATATGAAAGATAATATAAGGAAGGCTCCACTCACAAGATTTTGAGTTCTTCAGGCCCTGGAATTAAAAGTGGGTAGGTAATTAGCACATTTTGTTTGGTGTATGTGAAGTTACTTTCTTGTGTAGGTGACTACTATGACCTGAGATTTTATTTTATGTTTTTATTTAAAAATAACTATAAATTCATCAGAAGTTGCAAAAATAGGACAGAAATAGTACAATACTTCTCCTGATGGTAGCAACTTACATAATGATAGTACAGTATCAAAACTATGAACTGATGTTGGTACAAGCCATAGACATTATACAGATCTCAGTAATTTTTTAAATTTAGTTTTATTTTTGAATTAGCATACATTAATAATATAAGGGGATCCATTGTGATAGTTCCCCACATGCATACAGTGTACTTTGATCAAGTTCCCCTCTCCATCATATTTTCATTCCCTCTTCCCTCATCCCACTTTTCCAAACAGTGTTTGGTGGGTTTCATTATGCTGTCTTCATATATATACAGATGTATATGCATATATAGTGCCCTTCCATCCTCTTTCCCCTTTCCTTTCCCGCTTCTTCCTTCCCACTGATCCCCTCCCTACACAGGCCCCCATATACACTCATGTCCCATTATTATTATTATCATCATCGTCATATCTTCATTTTAGGCCTAGGTTTTACAAATGAGTGAAAACATGCGATATTTGGTCTTTGAGCTTGGCTTATCTCACCCAGCATGATGCTCTCCAGTTTCATCCATTTTCTTGAAAATGACTTAATTTCATTTTTCATGGCTGCGTAACATTCTGTGGTATGTTTGTATGTACAAACACACACACACACATACATAAATACCATATTTTTTTATCCATTCACTGCTTGTTGGTCTCTTTGGCTGTTTTCACAGTCTGGCTATTGTGAAGAGAACTGCAATATACCTAGGTATTCAGGTATCTCTTCTATATATTGACTCTTTTAGACACATGCCCAAGAGTGGTATGGGGGGGATCAGAAGCTAGGTCTGTCTTTAGGTTTTTGAGGATCCTCCATACTGATTTCCATAGTTGTTATGCCAGTTTATATTCTCAACAATAGTGTGAGGGTTTCTACACCCTCCCCATATCCTCATCAGCATTTGTTGTTTGTTTTTTTGATGATTGCCAATCTGACTGGGGTGACATAGAATTTTAGTGTAGTTTTGATTTGCTTTTCCTTTATGGCTAAGAGTGTTGAATGTTTCTGTATGTATTTGCCATTTGTATTTCTCCTTCTGACAAGAAGAAATGTTTGCCCATTTTTTAATTGGATTATTTGCTCTTTTACTGTTTAGTTTCCTTGAGCTCTTTATATTCTGGATATTAATCTCTTATCTGTTTGAATAGGTGGGGAAGATTTCTCTCCCATTCTGTAGGTTGTTTCTTGATTCTGATAACTGTTTCTTTCAATGTACAGAAACTATAATTTGACGCAGTTCTATTTGTAAATTCTTGCTCTTATTTCTTAGGCAATTAGACTCCTATTAAGGGAATAATTAACTATGCCTATATCTTTCAGAGTCTTCCATATTTTTCCCAGTAGTAGTTTCAACATCTCCAGTCTTAAGATCTTTGAACCATTTGGAGTGGGTTTTTTTATACAAAGAGCTAAGGGTCTAGTTTCAGTCTTCTGCATGTAGATAGCCAGTTTTCCCAGCACAGGTCTCACTAGCTTTACATGCACTTGTATGAGTATACAAATTGATCACATGTGTAGATTTATGTGACCACGACAATCAAGAGATGCAATGGTTCCGTCACCACAAAAATCCCACATGCTTTTACAGTCAGATCCATTGCCCCTTCCCTGTTCTCCAGCAACCAGTAATCTAAGTTCTCTATTTGTGTACTTTTTGTTATTTCAAAAATATTATATAATTGGAATTACATAGTACAAAACTTCTTTAAACAGATATTTGTCTTTTGCCCATTTTCTCATTGGATATTTTTATTGTTGAGTTTTGTGAGTTCTTTACATGTTTCAGATAAAAATATTTTGTTAGAAGCCAAGTGCCGGGGGCTCACACTTGTAATCCTAGCTACTTGGGAGGCAGAGATCAGGAGAATTGTTTTTTGAAGCCAGCCTGGGGAAATAGCTCTCTAGAACCTATCTCGAAAATCCCTTCACAAAAATAGTGTTGGTGGAGTGGCTTAAAGTGAAGACCCTGAGTTCAAGCCCCAGTACCACACACACACACAAAAATTTCAAATGTGTGGTTTTGCAAATACTTTCTTCCAGTCTAGATCTGGTCTTTCCATCCTTTTAATAAAGTCTTTTGCAGAACAAAAGTTTTTCATTTTGATGAAGCCCAGTTTATCGATTTTTCTCTTATGGATTATGCTATTGGAATCACACCTAAGACCTTTTCATTGAGCCCTGGATCCTAACACTTTTCTGCTATGTTTTCTTCTAAATGGTTTCTTCTCCTTCTCTTCCCCTCCTCCTCTTCCTCCTTTCTTCTTCTGTGCAGTATGGCAGTTGAACTCAGGGCCTTTCACTTACCCGGTAGTCATTCCACCAGTTGAGTCACACCCTCAGCTGCTGTGGAAAACAGTATGGAATAATTCTTCAAAAAGTAAAAAAAGTAATTACAATATAATTTAACAAGTCCACCAATTCTTAGTACATATCTAAAAGAACTGAAAGTGGTGTCTCATAGAGATACTAGTACACTCATATTCTTAGTAGGTTTTTTTTTTTGCCAGTAGTGGGGTTTGAACTCAGGGCCTTGTCATTGCTAGACATGCATTCTACCACTTGAACCAATGCTTCCAGCCCCATTCATAGCAACATTATTTATAATAGTTAAAATGTTGAAGCAGCCCAAATGTTTGTTGATAGATTAATGGATAAGAAAATATGACATATCCATACATTGGAATAGTATTTACCCTTAAAAATGAAAGAGATCCTGCAATAATGCTGTGAAATAGATGGACTTCAAAGACATTATGATTTTGTGCTAAGTGAAATAAACCAATCACAAAAATATAAATACTATGTGATTTCACTTATCTAAGGATTTAAAAGTAGTCAGAATCACGGAGCTGGAAGGTAGAATGGTGGCTGCCAGTGAAGGTTGGTGGAAAGGGTGTTGCTATTCAGTGGGTATAGACTTTTAGCTTTAAAAGATGAAAAGAGTTGTGGACATGGATGATACTATGAATCTATTTAACCCCATGAACTGCATGCTTAAAATGGTTAAGGTGATGAATTTGTAGTATGTATTATATTGAGTACAACAAAAATTAGTTGAGCCTATTTGTAGATCTATTTCTAGATTCCTTATTATATTCCATTGAGCTACACTTTTTTTCCTTCACCAGCTGTCTTGATTACTATCGTATGTCACAGATCTTAAAATTGGGTAGAATGATTCTTTTTACTTTATTGTTTTTCAAAACTTCTTTTTAGTTTTTCTAAATCCTTTGTCTTCCATATAAATTGAATAGCAAACTTGTCTATAGTCATAAAAAGAATCTTGGTATATCAATAGAAATTGCATTAAACTTATAAATTATTTTGGGAAAACTGATGCATTTATTATATTGAGTTTTCCAATCCATGAATATGGTATGTATTTCCATTCACCTAGACCTTTTTAAATTACTTTCATGAGCATTTTAAATTTTCATCATATAAGTCTTGTGTTTTATCTTTATTTGAAAAATCTATTAAAGTAATTTTAAGTCATTTATTTTTTATTTATTCATTTATTCATATGTGCATACATTGTTTGGGCCATTTCTCCCCCCTACTTAAGTCATTTATATAAATGATAAGTACAGAGAGGTTTTGAAATGGATTAGGTGCCAAAAACAAATGCTATGCATTTATTTTCCCTCCTGCCCCAGGAAGACTCTACATGAGATCATCAGTTTCCTGTCCAACTACAAAAAGGTAATGTATATGAATTTGAAGTTACCTAACAACTAGAGAGATTCAGTTTTAAGAAGTGTGGTCATGGCAATTTGCTCAGTAATCAAATCCTCTGTGCTAATGTATGCTAATGTACTCTTCTTAACCAACACAGAGGATTTCTCCTTGCTGCCAAAGAATCATGGTTGTGAAGAAATATGGAGAAAGAGTTTGATTCACTTGACAGTTGATTCCCAACTATCAAGTGAGTAGGAAATGATGAGTGTGCATTGTTATGTCAGGTGTTTATTCTGGCTTATGGAATATACTGAAAAATACGAGGCAGACATCTATCCAAACCCCATTCAGAAATCCACAAACTGATGGAGCGTGCTCCAAGATCAAAAGTATAAAACAGCACACAACAGAGAGAAATATTTCAGAATTCAGAAGAACAAAGATGCAAATATAATGTCCATGAAGAATAAGACAAATCAAATTATATTATACCTGAAAGAAAAAGAATTTTGCTTTCAAGGCAAACAAAATCTTTCTCAGCAGGATGTATATTTTTTTGGCTCTTTTGCCACAAACAAATCACTGAGAAGCAAAATTATTCTATTATTGCATAAAGCAGTTCCTGAAGAGAAGGAAATGATGAGTGTGCATTGTCACGTCAGGTGTTTGTTCTGACTTGTGGAATATACTGAAAAATACAAAGGGAGACATCTATCCAAACCCCATTCAGAAACCCACAAACTGATGGATCATGCTCCAAGATTAAAAGTATAAAACAGCACATAATGGAATATTGGTCTCCATGAGCATAAATTATAAATATCCATAGGAAGATAGCTAATATAAATTAGTTACAGTTATACTCAAGATTACTTGAAAAGATTCAGAACTAACACGAGAAGAAATGGGCACAGCAGCCAGAACAGTCCACAGTTGGGCATTTGGGATGAGGCCCTAGAGAAAGACCCAGACTGATTTTTCAAGAGGTAGGAGTGAGCCGAGAGTGGGTGATCCCAGGTGTTTCCTACTTGCAAGTGGGCTTTATTGTCTTAAGGAAGTCACTGTGCAGGAAAGCCCCTTCCAAATGAGCATTATGAACCCCTTAGCAACCTGTTTCTGAAGACAAATATTACCTAAATAAGACATGTGTGTAGGGGGAGAATGGTGATTTGATCACAGTTAGAGGAACCACAAGTAGTCAGAAAAGAGAACAGTTGCTAACCAAAGAAAAGAAAGGCCAATAGTACTTACTCTGGCCAGGCACTGTTCTTAGTGTCTTATGATTGCCATCTCTTTAATCCTAATGGCAACCTAGTGAACTGATTATGATATGGTATTTTATAGATGAAGTAGTTGAGGCACAAAGGGGTTAAACTATCCAATATTATCCCAGTTGGCCAGGGGCAGAATCTGAGTCCATGTTCTCGAGTTCTTAATTACTACACTGTGAAAGCAGTTGAATAGGATGCAAGAGAAAGGCCTGAGATGGAAGGGTTCATTAAAAGATGCACAAACACAATAGCCAAGTTATGGAAACAGCCAAGATGCCCCACTACTGACAAATGGATTAAGAAAATGTGGTATCTATACACAATGGAATTTTATGCAGCCATGAAGAAGAACGAAATGTTATCATTTGCTGGTAAATGGATGGAATTGGAGAACATCATTCTGAGCGAGGTTAGCCTGGCCCAAAAAACCAAAAATCGTATGTTCTCCCTCATATGTGGACATTAGATCAAGGGCAAACACAACAAGGGGACTGGACTTTGAGAACATGATAAAAGCAGGAGCACACAAGGGAGGGGTGAGGATAGGTAAGACACCTAAAAAATTAGCTAGCATTTGTTGCCCTTAACGCAGAGAAACTAAAGCAGATACCTTAAAAGCAACTGAGGCCAATAGGAAAAGGGGACCAGGAACTAGAGAAAAGGTTAGATCAAAAAGAATTAACCTAGAAGGTAACACACACGCACAGGAAATCAATGTGAGTCAATGCCCTGTATAGCTATCCTTATCTCAACCAGCAAAAACCCTTGTTCCTTCTTATTATTGCTTATACTCTCTCTACAACAAAATTAGAAATAAGGGGAAAATAGTTTCTGCTGGGTATTGAGGGGGTTGGGGTGAGAGGGAGGGGGCGGAGTGGGTGGTAAGGGAGGGGGTGGGGGCAGGGGGGAGAAATGACCCAAGCCTTGTATGCACATATAAATAATAAAGGAAAAAAAAAGATGCACAAATGAATGCTGAAGAAACACCAGACTGAGATTCAGGAAGTTCTAGAACAGCCCTTTAAATGGAACCAAAGGGTAAAGTCTGGAAAGTCCAATAAGAAAGTCCAGAGTGTCTCCAAGGTCCCAGGAGAAATGACACAATTAGCCTTGGTAATAAGCAGAAAAGACAAAATGTCCAGGCAAAAGCCCAATCATGTGCGAAGCCAGTGCAGGGAAAAGGACTTTGTCCCCTGCCTGTAAATTGCCTTCTTTGTGGTGTACTCATAATTTGATCAAATGGCTTTGCTGATTATGCATCCAACTGGTGGAGCTGTGCCTTAGAGAGGTAGTACCTGGGACATGTGAAGGGAGAGGTGGTCTTCCTGAGTTCTCATGTAGTGTAGAAGAGCTCCTGATCTCTTCCCACTGTCTGTGGAAGGTACCAGCAGCACACAACACAGAGCCTCCCCTTCAGTCTATGTCACAACAATGGTTTCCTCCTTTTCTGTAATTATGTTTAATAGGAAAAGAAGATTCATTCTCCCAGATTTTGGCTTTGAGATTTCACCAGGTTATAACATGTGGCACTGTGATGTCCTGACCCATGCAACAGGTCACCAGATCAGACATGGGAGGGAGGGAGGGTGAGAGATAGAGAGAGAGAGGATTGTGGAATTCACAACATTCATATGTGTATCTCAGGCTACAAGGGGAAGAAAAGTTTTTCTCACCTCCCTGATGGCCTCTCCTCTGCAAAGCAGTTTCTCCAGTACAAAGCAGGGGTAGTAGCCAGTACCCCTCCAGGAACAGAAGGCAAAAGTCAGAACCCAAATCAAATAAACCATCATCTCGGTCCCTCCCTGAAACCATTCAGTCAGAAGGGTGTTTTTCCAGGTCTAAGCCTGGGACCTCTGATCTCTTGTTCTGGCTGCTTATTCTGCCTGAATTGTCCTGTTCAAATCCTACTCTTCCCTGGGCCTGCTTAATTCTCATTCATCCATGGGAATTAGCTTGTATGACCTTCTCCAGGAAGTCTACCCTGATTGCTCCCAAGGATATGCCATGGTATCTATATCTATATCTATCTATGTATCTCCACTGTAGCATTTATCAAGAAATTTCTTTTTTACTTTTGTTTTTCTACCCCTGGACTATAAGCTGTATAAAAGAAGGCATTATGTCCAGATCCTGGCTGCTACACAGAGCTCAATCCTGGGCCATGACAAATGCTTACCTGTATCAGGATTGAAATAAGGATCAAATGGGCTATTCTAAGTGCTTAAAGTAGAAGCTGGTACATCCTAAAGGTGGGGAAATATTAGCAATATACTTTCGCATTCCCAATGCCAGCCTTATTTTTCCCCTGTGAGGGTGCATTTTGAAAAGAAAAATCATGGTGGGGGCAGTGGGGAGAAATGAACCAAGCCTTGTATGCACATATGAATAATAAAAGAAAAAAGAACAGAAAAAAAAAGAAAAATCATTACTGTGTTAGAAAGTCCTAAAATTCCTGTTTGAGGAAAATGAAATGCAATTGTTTTTACAGAGGTAGCCTTTAATATGCCAGGAGCGCTTACACAATCATCTTTTTAACGAATGAGTAAATATCTATCACACTGTCTTCCGAATGACTCATAGCACCAAAGGATTTCGTTACCAAGGACGTATTTGAACTGATTCTCTAGTCATTCTTTTTTAACCAAACTCGCCACTAGGTGGCAGCTGAGTGTGTGGGGTGGGGTGGTCCCTGAAAGAGAAAGACTGACCCTTAGGACAGTTGTACCAGAGGCCTTGCTGCAGAGACATGGACATCTGACTCACCTAGTTAGTGACAGTCCAGAAAACGTCAAAGGCTTATTTCAACAGCCTGTAAAATATAACATCCCCTAGGGCAGCACAATAGACGTGGGAGCCCTAGAGTAATCTCCTCAGAAGTAAGAGAATTAAGGGGATTGACAAATGAAGACACAAACGCTTACAAACCATTTTTGGTGCTTGTAGTAAATTTGATCCCAAGAAAATTAAGTGATACCACAAGAAGCCTTACCTAATTTTGTGTCTTCCTTGCATAAAAGCCTTCAGTGCTCATCACTGGTTTTCACAACCAGTATTTGTAGGGTTAAAATCTCCAGGGAAGCATAAGGAAAAGGACATTCAATATGCCTCCTTTTTTCATAATACCAACTGCAGAAAGTAAAGCTTTATAGACTCCATCTTGGGGTGACATTTAGAGGATAGCATGAAAGGCACTGAAGGGGAATGTATTTCCTAAAAGGTATCAGAAACCTGGGCATAATCATAAAAATAATGGCAATTAACATTTATTAAGTACTGAATGTGCACAGCACTATTTGCCTTACATGCTTTATTTCAGTCCTTACAGCTACCCTAGGTAGTAACTATTAATATTCGTACTTGGACACAGGAAAAGTGAGCTTCACAAACACTAACTTGTGTAGAGGCCCATAGCTAGAATACACAGTCAGGATTCAAGTCTCAGAAGTCTGACTCCAGAGCCAACAGGAGGAAATCTGAGGTTATCAGCAGGATTCCAGAAGGCTCTGGAATGTTCTTTTTCAGCTGGTCTCTTCCCAACTAAACTAACTGCAGAGGTATAACTTCCTAGGCTGAACTGGACATTTCAGGGGCTGGGATGTCAGAACCAACAATATAGCATGAGCTCCCTGAGGGCCTGGACTCCTCTTTGGTTGTCTTTGGCTGCTTATTCTTGCCCAGTGTTTTTGAGAAAGGGTCTTGCTTCATAGGTAACCCAGGATGCCCTTAAACTTACAATTCTCCTGCCTCAGTCTCCTGAGTGCTGGGATTAGAGGAGTGCACCACCACATCTGACCTCAAATGAAAGGATTCTTAAATACCCTGTCTGTTCTCAGGTTAGACAGTGGCATACTCTAAACCACAGGCTCTGTTCTCTCTCAGTTCTTTCCTCCAGGTCACAGCACTTAAGAGTTAAGACCTGAGCAGCTGCCTCCCAAAACAGCACAAAAATCTGGGACACACCATCCTTGAGGCTGTTCAAAGGAAATGTGGGGGCCCCGCCCATGCTGCAGGGGTAGAATTTCCTTTTATGGCAAGGCTCCAGGAGGACAGTCCCTCCAGCACTTTGTCTGGCTCTAAACAATAGCTAGAGTTCTTCAAAGAGGGTGCCAGTCCACCTCAGGTCAGTGTTATTCACGATTAGCTCTCTGGCCATTTGTCCACCGGTGACTGCAGGCTCCAGCTTCCCACTCTCCTAATCGCATGCAGATATGGATGCACACTGCTTTAAAACTGTACAGATGTAGCACTGCGGTGCCAACTCCATGCCTACAATGTCAATTTAGAGCTCTCTAGGGCACAAAACCACTGTAGTGATCTTGTCTCAAAGAAACACTTTCTGAAATCAGCCTCGGTTGAGAACACAGTCCTAGAGTTTAGAGAAGTTTTTCAGCATGCTTCCCATAAAGGCAAAGCAAAATGTGTATCTCGAAGTCCTGCATAGCCAAAGAGTTCAAAAATGTATTGTTAATATTGTCTGCTTTCAATAAAGCAGACACATCTGTTCTTCACCATTCAATTTTTGTCACATTAACATTTTGCTATATTGTTCCCAGAAACAAATTGCAGATACAATTGAGGATTCCTGTGAACTCCACAATCATCTCTCTCTTCCTCACATCCTCCCTATTTTATTTTATTTATTATTATTACCTTCTTTTTGCTGATACTGGGGTTTGAACTCAGGGCCTCATGCTTGAGCTACTCTGCCAGCTCCTTTTGTGTTTTTTTTTTTTTTTCCAGATGGTCTTGACAACTATTTGTTTGGGACTGCCTTTGAACCACAATCTTCCTGATTTCTACCTCCTGAATAGCTAGGATTACAGGCGTGAGCCACTGGCATCCAACTAGAATTCCTTATCTTTACTAGATATTGCCAAATTTTTCTCTAACGTGAGTGTTTCAGTTTATATAATCAATAACAATGGCAAAATCTCCTTATTTATATGTCTTTGCCTCCTATTTGTGAAAAACATTTCAAATTTATAGGAAAGTTGCCAAAATGGTACAATGAACACTTGTATATGCTTTATCTAGATTCAACAGTTATTAACATTTTGCTAAATTTTCTTTTCCTTTCTCTCTTTCAAGATTTTCTTGGCCTTTGGTTTCTCATAATTCAACATGTATATATACATTAAAATACATATATATCTATATTAAAGTGTGTATATATATATATATATAAATATCTATCTATCTATCTATATACATCTTAAATCAAAGACATTCTCCTGCACAGCATAACCTCGTCATCGCACTCAGGAACTGAATATTATTATACAGTCTAGATTCAAATATCCCCATTGGCCTTATAATGCCTTTTATAGTTTCCCCTTTAGTTTAGAATTGAATTGGGAATCAAGTATTACATTTTATTGTCATGTATTTTTAGTTTTCTTTAATTGTCTTTAATTTAGAAAATTCACCAGCCTTTTTAAGAATCTTCCATAACTCTGACATGATCCCTGCCAACTCTTGAAAATGTCAGACTTTTAAATCTTTGTCAAATTGATCAACATCTCACTGTGGTCTTAATTTGTTTTTCCTCAATCAGTAAGTGAAGTTGAGAAATTTTTATACACACATTGGCAATTAAAATTTCCTCTTTATTTGCTCCTTAATACTGTTTGCCTGTTTCACTATTATATTATTTACCATTCTTATATATTTATCAGAATGCCAGATATTTTCTAAGTGATTGCCAGTTAAAGGCAAGGTTAGCCATGATATTTGGCTATGTTTTTGAACAGAGGTTTGAATTTTAATATTAAAATTGAATTTCTTTGTAAAAAATCAATCTCTTCCCCAAAGTCATAAGAATTTCTCATGAAGATAATTTTAGATCTCTAATCTACCTGAAATCTATTCAGTATATTTCATGTTAGTAGATAATAAGGATCTAATGTCAACTCTCCGTAGCCCCCTTGCTGAAGAGCTGTTCTTCCTCCATTGACTGATAACGCCATCCCTCTCAGATTCTACATACAGCATTCTGCTTATGTCACTCCCAAATGGAATTGGCGGGCCACAGGTCTCAGGCTTCTTTAACTTTACTAAATATTGCCAGATTGTTCTCTAAAGTGTCTATCTTGATTTATGCTGCCAATACCAATGGCAGAGTAACTTCTTCATGCCTTCACCAATGCCTTTTGGAGGAAAGTTCCATTAGATTAATTATCTATCCCTAAGCCAGTATCACAGTGTCTTAGATCAGATACATCTTTGCAGTAAGTGTTGCTATCTGGTAAGGGAGGTTCCCCCCACCTGCCAGTCCTAACAGGAGGATGAGAGTCGTGTGGAACAGAGCCAAACCTCCCCAGCTGGTCCTCTGCTAACCTCTACCTGTCCCAGCCACCACACACACACATTGGCTAAATAAAGGCTTATTGCTAAGTGCTTCCGCCACGTTACGGCTGTTTGCTATGCAGCATTATAAGGTCACTACGAAGATTAAATGAGCAAGTCCCTGTGAAGTGCTCAGTATGAAGTAAGTGGTCTACAAATGTAAGCTGCTATCACAGTTTCAGTTAACAGTAGTTAATGGGCCGAGTGATTCAAGTTGGAGAGCGGGGCCTCACATGGAAGCCTTAGTTGTCCCTCCACAAGCAGTCACTATTTCTTTGACATTTCTCACACCTGTTACTTTCCCCTCCCTGATCCCATGTTCTGACTCAGGCCTCATCACTGCTCCTCTGGAGTATCGGCTTCATAGCCGTGACTCTTGCCCCTCCCAATCCTTTCTCCATAATACTGCCAGAATGAGAATTTTAAAATAAATTTGATCAAACCAGTCCCTACTGTCTTCAGAATAACGTGTTTGTCCCTTTTGATCCAGTCGCAGTCCATTTCTTTGAGCTTAGTTTCTCACCATCCTCTTTGCTGTAATCACACTCAACTGTCCATTGTTCCTACAAACCATGTTCCTCCTTTTCTCACTCCTTCTCCCTGCTTACCTCCTCCTCCAACAGACAGACAGACAGACAGATGTACACCCCAGTTCAGGCTCCACCAAAAATAGCTGAAATTAAGCCATGCATGGTGCCAAACACCTGTAATTCCCGCAATCAGGAGATTGAGACTGGAGAATTGAGGGTTCAAGGTCCTCCTGGGCCTTGTCTCAAAAAAAATCGTTGAAATTAAACCCCACTTACAGGTGTATGTCTTTACAAAATCTGCTTAGTGCCTCTTCTCTATTTCCTGTTCTCTAAAATGGGAATAATGATCAGATCATACCTCTTACAGCCGTTGCAAACATATGACATCATATATATGCATGGTGCATGATGAACATTCAGTAAATATTACTTCTATCTATTAGTTTCTCGTTTTCATTCTTTGATGATATCTCTAATGGTTCTATCATGGTGGTTGTATTTCCAGTATCCTTGCCATTTTCCCTCTCAATAGTACCTTACATCTCAGGCATGTGATTTGTGTTGGATGGAGGGGGTCCTAATTGACTTATCCTAACCCCTTGGTCAAGTCAGATGACAAGTGGACTCTCCTTCTCTGGAGATTGGTTATAGCATCAGAAACTAGAGGCTGCCATTGTGGGACTATAACTGAGGCTAGATTTATGAGGAAGCCACTCAATGGAGGCAAAGTGGTGGTTTGGAATGAAACTGATCCTTGGTGATATGATTGAACTGCTGGTTCAAACCTACCTTAAGCCAGAACTATATCTGGCTGTATTTATTAGGCCAGTTTTAGATGGGTTTTCTTCTATTCGTCACATAGTGTAATATGCAGAACCTTAAAATGGATTCTTGTTCACCCAGTCTTCCTCAGACCATGCCATTCTAAATGAAGCTGACTCTAAGGTCCTTAGCAATTATAGTAGGTTCAGTTGTGGCTTCCCCAAAAGGTAGGTCCACTCAGAACCTGCAAATGTGACCTTATTTGGAAAAAGGGTCTTGGCATTTGTAATTAGGTAATTCAGATGAGATCATACTGAATTAAGCAGATAGGCCCTACATCCAATGGTAAGTGAGATAAGAGAAGGTGAGACACAGATAAGAAGAGGGGAAAGTCCTGTGAAGACGCAAGAAGATATTGGAGTTATGCAGTCACAAGCCAAGGAATGCCTGGAGCTATCAGAAACTATAGGAAAGTCAAGTAAGGATTCTCCTACTAGGCCCTTTAGAGACAGTGCAGGCTTGGGGATGCTTTGATTTTGAACGTTTAGCCTCCAGAATTTGTATTGTTTTAGGTCATCAAGTTTGCAGTAATTTGTTACAGCAGCTGTAGGAATACACCTGTCTTAGGTGCACAATTTACATATGTAGAAAGCTGGGGAAGTGGCTCAAGTGGTAAAGCACCTGCCTAGCTAGCATGAGGCCCTGAGTTCAAATCCCATACTGCCCCCCTCACATACAAAACAAAAATGAAAAACTACATATGTAGAAATGTTTTCTATGTATATATCTAATTTTGCCTAATGTACTGGTCAGTGAGAAGGCTCTTTCAGTGTTAAAATACAACTCTTTCAGCTCTGGAAAATATTCTTGGATTATTTTGTTAATAATTCCTCTCCTCTGCTCCTCTCTTTTCTTTTAAAATTTTATCTAGGCTCTTTCTCTTTTATTAGATTTGAAGACAAACCAGGTGGCTTGGGGTGCTGTTCCAGTGTATACCTACTATTTCAATATTATTGTTAATATCAGCCATCTCCCTCTCAAAAGGGCCCTGATTTCAGCAGTTAATTCTATGGTTACCCTTGTTAATGAAATCTGTCAGCCTCTACCAAAATCACTGTGTTTGAGATGTCAGTCATCTTCCTACTCACACTTCCTGAGGCAAATGCCATGCTCTGAGCTCTGATCCCTCAATGGCTAGGGCCACATGTTTTCCTTATCCTGATGACTTGGGTGGCCACTTGGCTCATCAATACTGTCCTCAGTAAAAGGCGGCTTTTGTCATCCACCTTCAAAAGATGAGCTGGATCTATTAAATTCCTCTCTCAGGAATTTGTACTTGGGAAATACAGAGACTTGGATGGTTATGAATATAGCTACAATCAAAGAGCATGAGGCAGTATTTAAGACCTGAGTAACAATCTATGTGTTCCTCCATTGAAAGACTCAGAGACAGTGGCTGATTCCATATTTTCAGTTACATTCTACAGGGCTCAATTCACATACAACACCTGGTGACTGGAGCTTCCTGAAACTGTGTGATGCAGTAGCCCTGGTTATCATGAATCCTGGTGTCTTTCTGCTCTAATGTCAGTTGCTATAGTGATTCTCAAATTTTTCTGACTGTTAGAATTGTCTGGGGAGTTTTTGGTTTTTTTTTAGGCCTGATTCCTGAGTCTGATTAAAAATCAGAACTCATTACAATTACTAGGTAGCATTGTGATACTGAAATGCCATGCTCCTGAAACACATGTGATTTTAAAACAGCAGTCTTAAGTTCAGTCATATAACATTATGACATACATACAATCTTGAAAATTTATAAGAATTGGATGTATATGGGGAAAGAAAGATGCTTTAGCAAATGTTCATATTTAGCATTTTAAATCAATATTGTAAGAGCATATATGTGAACATCTTGAATAGTCCAGTCTGAATGGCATTACATTGAAGTTCATGTTTCTATACTCTTTCCTACATTGAAGTCATTGTATTAATAAAATTCCATGGTATGAAAATATTGATTTGTGTTCATTTATAAAAAAAAAAATCAGAACTCAAGGTTGAGACCTAGATCTCTACAATTGGAAAGCTCTTCAGGTGAGGTCAGTGTGTAGCCAAAATTTAGAATCACTGATAATTCCAATGCCCTTTTCTCTGAAGTCATTCCAGCGGGTCTCTGTTGCATCCAATAGATCCTTAGACACTACTCTTCCCAGTCTTTATGTGAGGCTGTGACACTTCCCTGGTGCTGTGGATGGTAGGAGCACCATGGTCTATGACAGTCTTTTAATTGGCCAGCTGTCATAATCTTTATCTAGAAAAATAACATGTACTTTGCCTGACACTCTAAATAGTGAGGTACTTGTATCACTGACTAATTTCATGTGCTATTTGAACAGCTATTTGCATAAAAATGAGAATTATGTAAAACTGTCTTATTTTTGTTCATCCCCCCTGCTTTATTTCTCTTGGTTTTTCTATAGATAGGATGAGTCATTCTTGGCTACAACTGGACTAGAGTTCCTTTTAAAAAATATAGCAAAAGTTGACTGTGCATTTTTTGATTCTGGTATTTTTTCTTATTGGTTTCAGCCTGCTTATTTTCTACCATGTTTTTGTCCCTCTGCCTGGATGTAAACATTCTAGTTTCAGCAGTGACAGCTGGCAGATGCCTGTGGTTTATAAAAGAATACAAGGGATGTAAGAGCTATAACTGGGAATGGCCACTTTTAATGACAGACTGCCTCATGCTCTGAAGTTTTCTTTATTAAATGGACATGGAGGAGCAGACTTTTCTACCCACAAGGTGACTTTCTCCTACATTTGCTGGAAGAATTATTTATTTGCAGTTGCTAGCAATATCCACCCACCCAGCACCTGAGCACAGCTCTTAGAAATGGTGTTAAGTGATTTAATTCCTGAGAGAAAAATTTCTTCTGATCAATAGTGACAGGTATGGCTTATGTCCAGCCAGACATCACTATTGGGGTATTTTTTTCTTTTTGGTTCTTTCCTGTAAAGGTAACATACAAAAAAATTTGAGCTAAACATTTTTCAGGTAGACTTGCAGGCCTAGGCTCATTTATGGTGCTCCAATTTTCAGCCTATAATATGTTCCTATTATAAGAATAATAATTTTTGCCTTCTTTTGTGAGTGTAATGCCCATCTTGAATCAAGATGCTAGCCACACACTATTCACAATAGCCAAGTTATGGAAACAGCCAAGATGCCCCAGCACTGACGAATGGATCAAGAAAATGTGGTATCTATACACAATGGAATTTTATGCAGCCATGAAGAAGAACGAAATGTTATCATTCGCTGGTAAATGGATGGAATTGGAGAACATCATTCTGAGTGAGGTTAGCCTGGCTCAAAAGACCAAAAATCGTATGTTTTCCCTCATATGTGGACATTAGATCAAGGGCAAACACAACAAGGGGATTGGACTATGAGCACATGATAAAAGCGAGAGCACACAAGGGAGGGGTGAGGATAGGTAAGACACCTAAAAAACTAGCTAGCATTTGTTGCCCTTAATGCAGAGAAACTAAAGCAGATACCTTAAAAGCAACTGAGGCCAATAGGAAAAGGGGACCAGGAACTAGAGAAAAGGTTAGATCAAAAAGAATTAACCTAGAAGGTAACACCCACGCACAGGAAATCAATGTGAGTCAATGCCCTGTATAGCTATCCTTATCTCAACCAGCAAAACCCCTTGTTCCTTCCTATTATTGCTTATACTCTCTCTACAACAAAATTAGAGATAAGGGCAAAATAGTTTCTGCTGGGTATTGAGGGGGGGAGCGGGAGGGGGTGGAGTGGGTGGTAAGGGAGGGGGTGGGGGCAGGGGGGAGAAATAAACCAAGCCTTGTATGCACATATGAATAATAAAAGAAAAATGAAAAAAAAAAAAAAAAGATGCTAGCCACAAAAGAAAAGAATGCTGGACCGAATGCTCAAAAGGGAGAGAGAAATGTTCATTGGTGTTAGAACACCAAAAAGCATTGATTCTGTCTTGGCTTTTTCACCTGTCTTCCCTTCTGGTGAATTCAGCCTCATTTTTCAAGACCCAACTCCAGGGATACTTCTGTGAAGGGTTCTCTGATTTCCCAAGTTGGGAGATATGGGCCCTAGACATATTAGTATTACTTATCATTCTCTCCAGTTCATTTAACCTATGCTATGGTTTATCCCCTCCAAAACTCATGTTGAAATTTGGTTGCTATTTTAATGGTGTTGGGAGGTGGGGGTCTTTACAAAGTGATGGGGTCATCAAGAGGGATCAATGCATTTGTCTTGGGACAAAGCTCTTGAGGGACCAGATTAGTTCTGTGAAAGCAGTTATTATAAAGCAAGTGTTTCATACAGAGCCCCTCATGCTTTGTCTACAGCACACTCTCTTGCCCTTCAGCATTTTCACCATGTTAGGATGCGGCATGAGGCCCTCACCAGAAGCACCATCTGATCTTAGGCTTCCACTCTCCAGAACTTTGAACTTAACAAACTTCTTTCTTTTATAAATGACCAAATCTCAAGTATTCTGTTATAGCAACAGAATGCAGTCTAAGACAGCCTATCTTTCTCACTAGACTAAAAACTCCTTGAAGGTGGGACTATTTCTCTTTTGTCTTTCTACCCCATTGCCAAGAAAAGTGCTTGCTGGCACATAACTAGTACTTAAAAACTCGTGAATTCAAAAGACTATAAATGACACTAGAAGTGTAGATAAAAATGACCATCACTTAAGCATGTCCTATGTGTCTAGCACTTATGTACATTTTTTAGTAAATCTTTTTAACAACTTTATGAGGCTGCTAAGTACTGAAGCTCAGAAATACTAAGGGTCTTTCTAAGCTAATGAGAGAAGGTGTGGGAGTGAAACCTGGGTCTCCTTGACTCCCAACCACATTCTCTTTCCATTCTGATATAGCTTGAATTACTCTAAAAACATATTAAAATAAAACCATATATTCCTTTTCCTTAAATAGAACATGCTAACAAGCACATCACTTCATTTACAAATTGCACTCTGAAGATATTATCTTAATTTTAGTCTCTCATATGCAAAAGTTTTGAAAAGTGTTAGATATCCTCAAGTGCACAGAGAAGTGCTTCTTTCAGGAAAAGTCTGAGCATTGACTCACACGCATATTCAGTTCCATCATTAGCTTGCAAGTATGAAATGGTTTCATGAGCTAGGAATCCATGTTGTGCTGGTTTCTTTCTTTCGGATGATCATTTTAGAACTGGAACCAGACTGTGCTAGTGCCTTTCAAAAGCAGACATACCCCACAGGAATGATAACAAAATGATCTCTCCCATAAGGGTTGTAGTAGAATAGCCCATTTACAGATGAGCTTAGAGGAGGAGAAGGAAGGGGAGGAGCCATAAGAGCCACTCTGTGCTAGGGGCTGTGCTAGATATTACAGCCTCAGCTCATCCATTCCCTTTAAGAACTCAACGATGTAGGTATTGCTCTCCTCCTTATTTTTCTGAAGAAGAAGCAAAGGTTTAGGGAGGTCAAGAGACTTCTCTTAGGTCCACTGTTTATAAGTATCTCTTGCAGTCTTAGCTTAATTTTAAAACCTAAGCTTTTTCACTAACATCTAAAGACATGAAGAATGTGGGAGAGTTAATTGCAACATCCCCTTAGAAGACACTGTCAATTATGCATGCCTGTAACCCCAGCACTTTGGAGGCTAAGGCAAGAGGAAGGTGACTTTGAGACCAGCATGTGATACACAGTGAGACTGTCACATCCACATCCACCCACTCACCCACACTTACACACACACACATACAGAAACACTATTAGAATCCATGAAAATTTAAGTGTGCATACCCTACAACCCCCAAATTTTATTTCTTTGTATTAACCCAAGAAAAATACTTGCACATGTGTACATGTGTGCAGGAGACTTATTTGCAGGATTGTTTGTGATAGTAAAAAACCAGAGACGATTTTTAAGTAATGTCTTTCAAGAGGGAAATGGCTTTTAAAAAATTATAATGTATCCATGCTATGGAATAATATGTAGCTCTCAAACTCTCAAATACAAAACGTTGCTGTAGTGGTAGCAGATGAGTATTAGAATATGCACCTTAAAGCATTAGAATATACAGTTGGGAAATGGAGCCAAAGGAAATGGACAGATTTAGAATAATCAAATAGCAGTGATTACCTCCAGGGTTGTGGTGAAGGGACCAGAACTGGGGAGATGGGCAAAGGGAACTTGGGTCTTTTTATAATGCAAAATGAATGCATACTTCCTTCTCTTCTCCCTCTTTTCCTTCTGGCTCAGTTTCAAACCCCACTCTCTCATGAACCATATCCAGAAGCCTGAGTACAAGGAAGCCTGGGAAATGTCAATTTCATTTTCCCAGCTTACCCATGCTATGATAGGAAAGGGTTGGGCTTCATGTTGAGCTTGTCAATATACACAATAATATTCTGGGTAATAAGATTTGGCCAAATTGTCAAATAAAATCAAGCTAAGGAGAAAAGGATGAAATTGTGAATCACATGATTTTTTTTATAACTTCTTTACTCTGTGAAGTCAATTATAGTCTGAAACTGTGATAGTAAAAGCACACAACAGAAAGAAACCATACAAAAGAAGATCTTCATCTCTCATGAGCCTTGACATTTCTGGCATCCTCCCCAGGATGCTGCTGCTCTATCCAACCTTCTGTAAGACAGCCAGCAGAAAGAAGCATTTTTAGTGCTATTCTAAATTGAATTGTTTTCACAGTTGACTTTTCAGATTGTTCATTGTGTATTAAATGATACTGATTTTTTGTGTGTTGACTTTGTATTGTGCTACTTTGCTAAAATCATTTATAGTCTCTAACAGCATTCACTTTTTGGTAGAATCTTCAGGGTTTTCTACATAGGAAGTGATATGGTCTGTGAGTAGAGACCATTTTACTTCTTCCTTTCCATCTCAGAAGGCTTTTGTTTTCTTGCCTCATTGCTCTAACTGAACTTCCAGTATTATGTTGACTGGTAATGGTGAGAGTGGGCATCCTTGTCTTGTTCCCTGATCTTAGACAAAAAGTTTTCAGTCTTTTCCTGTTGATTATGATGTTAGCTGTGGGCTTTTCATATATGGTTTTTTTTGTACATTGTTTTTATTGTATTTGTTATAATGTGAGTGTTACAATGGTGAAGAGATGCTGAATTTTGTCAAATGCTTTTTCTACATCATTTGAGATGATTGTAAGCTTTAGTCCTTCATTTTGTTAATACAGTGCTATTGATTTCATAAGCAGACCCAACTTTATGTTGAAAGTCCAAATCCCATTTGGTCATGTGTTTGATCCTTTAAACATGCTGCTGAATTCAGTTTACTAATTGTTATATCTTCTTGGTGAATTGGTCCTTTACTCATTCTACAATGCTTTTCTTAAGAGTTTTTGTCTTAAAATCTATTTGTTTTGTATAAATATGGCTACTTCTATTCTCTTTAGCATTAAGATTTTTAAAGTATTTTGCCTAAGATTTTTGCCTCAATATTCATAAGGGACATTAGTCTCTAGACTTCTTTTCTTGTCATGTCTTTGTCTGGTTTCGAAGACACCAACGGAAGTTCTAGCCAAGGTAATTAGAAGAGAAATAGACAAATCTATGGTCTTATACAGTAAGGTTGGGAGGATTTCCTCCTTTTCTACTCTTTCAATGAGTTTGAGAATGATTTGTATTGGTTCTTCTTTAAAGTTTGATAGAATTCTTCTGTGAAGCTGTTTTGTCTGGGCCTTTTTATTTTAGGAGAGGTTTTTAATCACTTCTTCAATCCCCTTACATAACTCTATTCAGATACTTTATTTCTTCATGATTCTGTCCTTATAAATTGTGTTTAGTAATTATGTACTGTTTCTATGTTATCTAATTTGTTGGTGTATAATTGTTCATAGTAGTCTCTTATAATCCTTTTTATTTATGTGATATCGGTTGTAATATCTCCTCTTTCATTTCTAATTTTAGAAATTAGCATTTCTCCCTTTTCTTCTTTGTGTAGTTAAAGGTTTGTTAATTTTGTTGATTCTTTTAAAAACTCAACTCTTGGTTTCATTGATTTTTTAAAAATTCTCCACTTCATTTATCTCTGCTAAGTTTTATTTTTCCTTCATTCTAACATTGGATTTAATTTGTTCTTCTTTTTAGTTTCTTGAGGTGTAAATTTAGGTTGATTTGATATACCCCTTCATTTTTAATGTAGGTGTTTGCCACTATAAACTCCACAGCTGTTGCTACATCTATGTTTTCGCTGGCTGTGTTGTTTTCATTTGTCTCCAAAAATTTTAAAATACTGATCTTCTTTGATCCATTTGTTGGTTAAGCATTCATTGCTATTTTCCTTAAGCTACAGATTTTGTTTCATTCTATCATAGCAAGAAAAGATAATTTGTGCTTCGAATCTTCTTAAATTTGTTAAGACCTGTTTTGTGGCATAACATATGGTCTACCTTGGAGAATGTTCCCTATGCACTGTAGAACAATGTGTATTCTTGAGCTGTTCAAGGGTGGAGTGTCCTGGGTATACCTGCTAGATGCAACTGGCCTAGTATTGTTCAGGTCCTGTTTCTTTACTGATCTTCAGTCTGGTTCTATCCACAACTGAAAGTAGAGATTTCCTGCTATTATTGTGCTGCAATCCATTTCTGTCCTCAGTTCTGTGAATGTTTGCTTTATGTATTTGTGTACTCTAATGTTAGGTGCATATATTAATAATTTTATATGTTCCTGGAAAACTGGCCTTTTTATCATTATGTAATGTTACTTGTCTCTTATGAGTTTTTGCCTTAAGATCTATTTTGTTTTGTGTAAATATTGCCACCCTTACTCTTTTTAGCTTCCCACTACTTAAAATATCTTTTTCTAAGGTCCTGAGTTCAAACTCCAGTACTGCAATAAGTAAGTAATTAAATAAATAAATAAACATTTTTATCTCTAAAGTAAATAGACTTTAGATATGTTTAATATATTAATATGTGCTTAATATATTAATATTAAACAATAATATATCTAATATGTGCTTATAGGCAGAATATATTTGGCTCTTGCTTTTTTATCCATTATACCAATATGTGACTTTTAATTGCTGTATTTAATCTGTTTATATTTAAAGAAATTTCTGACACAGAAGGATTTATTATTGTAATTTTGTTAATTGTTTTCTGTCTGTTTGTAGATTATTTTTGTCCCTCATTTCTTCTCTTACTGTCTTCTTTTATGTTTTGTTGAACTTTTAAAGTGACATATTTTGATTTCCTTCTGATTTTCCTTTGTGTACATTCTATAAGTATTTTCTTTGTGGTTACCAATGAAATTACATCTTACAGTCTTAACAACCTATAATAAGTGAATAACTTTAATTGAATAACTTCAGTCATGTATAAAACCTCTACTTCTTTACATTTCCACCACTCTTAGCGGTGCTGATGACAAAAATACCTTTTTACATTGTGTATCAATGCACATAAATTTATAAACATACTTTTGCTTTCTAAAAACATTCTATACCAGATTTGTAGTGATTTATTATTTGTAAGTGTAGAAATAGAATACTATAGCAATATATATTTTTATCTTTACCAGGACAGTTTATATTTTCATATGGTTTTTATGTTGGCATCTATCATTTTTGTTTCAACTTGTAGAACTCCCTTTAGCTTTCTTATAGGGCAGGGCAAGTTGTAATGAACTCCCTCAGATTTTGTTTATCTGAAAAAGTCTTCGTTTCGCCTTCATTTTGAAGGAGAGCTTTGTCAGACATAGCACTCTTAGTTGGTAGGGGATTTTTTTCTTTCAGTACATTGAACACCTAACCCCACTCTTCCCTAGGAAAGTTTCTGCTGGGAAATCTGATAATCTAATAGGATTATCTAATAGGAGTTCCATTGTATATTATGAGTCACTTTTCTCTGGCTACTTTCAAAATTCCCTCTTTGTCTGTGACTTTTAACAATTTGATTATGACATGCCACAGTGCAGTTCTCTAGATTTATCTGGTTGGAGTTCTTTGAGCTTCTTAAATTTGTATGTCTATTTTTTCTCATCACATATGGGAAATTTTCAACTCTTATTTCCTCAACAGATTTTCTGTTCCTTTTTTTTCTCCTCTTTCTATAACTGCCAAAAATGCACATGTATATTCTTCTTGATGAAGAAGTCCCTTGGGTTTTCTTCATTGTTCTTCTTTTAATTTTTTTTAACTCTGCCTTGGTAATTTCAAAAGACCCATTTTGAAGATCACTATTCATTTTTCTGCCTGGTCAAGTCTGCTGTTAAAGGGGATTGGACTTTGAGCACATGATAAAAGTGAGAGCACACAAGGGAGGGGTGAGGATAGGTAAGACACCTAAAAAATTAGCTAGCATTTGATGCCCTCAACACAGAGAAACTAAAGCAGATACCGTAAAAGCAACTGAGGCCAATAGAAGAAGGGGACCAGGAACTAGAGAAAAGGTTAGATCAAAAAGAATTAACCTAGAAGGTAACACACATGCACAGGAAATTAATGTGAGTCAACTCCCTGTATAGCTATCCTTATCTTAACTAGCAAAAACACTTGTTCCTTCCTATTATTGCTTATACTCTCTCTTTAACAAAATTAGAGATAAGGGCAAAATAGTTTCTGCCGGGTATCGAGGGGGTGAGAGGGAGAGGGAGGGAGTGGAGTGGGTGGTAAGGGAGGGGGTGGAGGCAGGGGGGAGAAATGACCCAAGCCTTGTATGCACATATGAATAATAAAATAATAATAAATTTTTTAAAAGTCTGCTGTTGAGACATTCTAGTGAATTTTTCACTTTAGTCACTGAATTCTTCAGTCTAGAATTTCTGATTTGTTCTTCATAGTTTCTCTTTATTGAAAATTATGCTTTGCTGATGAATTATTTTCCTGGTTTCATCTGTCTGTCTAGTTGTGCTTTTTATACATTGAGCATCACTATGATGGCAATTTTTAATTCTTTGGCAATTCACACTTCTCTATTTCTTTAAGATTCATTCCTGAAAATTTTAACTTGTTCCTTTAAACATGTCATGTTTCCCTGTTTCTTTGCATATGTTGGTATTTTTTGTTATTGGGATTTTGGCATTTAAAGAATTGACCAACTATCCTACGCTTTGTTTGGTTTTGTACAAACAGGACTTTCTCCAGTCAGCTAGGCTAGAAATTCTGGAGGGCTCTCCAGGCCTTTCTGGGCATGTCTTCTCTGGGTTTGTGAGTTTAAATAATTTGAAAAGATTTGCCACTTTCTATCCATGTGCTCCCTCTGTGTGTATGATCCTCTGGCCATTTTGGTGCTGTAGTAAATCATGGTACCAGAGCTCCACCCAGTGTCTTTCAATGGTACTGTAGAGCCTAATGTATGGTTGGTCATCTGTTCTCAGAGATCCTGGTGAGCTGTTGATGTAGGTGAAGCCCTGTCAGGCAAGACAGAAAGCAGTCCCTGGAGCAGCACCACTGAAAGACAGGGAGTCTGACATCTGTTCTACTCCTTTCTCTACTCAGGGAGAAGATGGGAGTTGAGGATTTCCTCCCAATTACATGGTATGTGATGTGTGCTGATAGAGAACATCACAAATTTTCTACTGGCTTCAGTGTGGTTGCCTTCATACTGGCCAGGGCACAGAAAACTTTTAATTGGCTTTTAGATTTTTCATGGGAGAATTTAGTCTGTCTGTTGTTAAATCCAAGTCTTCATGGGGAAAAGAAGATCCATACCTTCCTATCCTGCCATCTTGCTAATGTCACTCCTCTGACTGATATAATCAGAAATACAGTAATGAGCATTTTATCAAAACAAACACCCGAAACTTCCCTTTCTCATGATCTCCATCTTTTACCACTTTTGTTGATCTTAGTGTCTTTAAAATGCTCATTTTTAATACAAGACATTTATATTCTTCTCTGCCTGTTTTCATCTCATTCTTTACATCTGAAATCATTTTGTTTCTGTTGAAGACAGTTTGGCTATCCCCTTCTACTACTCACCCCTGCATGAGGGGAAGATCAAGCTGTTAAAATTTAGGGATAGAATGCTCAAGGTTAGCCATACTGGAAAAGACCATGGGTGAGTAAGTGAGGGCACACTTGGAGCAGAGGTCAGTCTGAACCCCACAGACACTCCTGTCATCTTCCTTATCAGGAAGCAACTGGGGTCATTCAATTAGGGTCCCAATTCCTAGCTCAAGAAGCCACCCAAGAGTCAGTAAATAGATCAAACAGAAGGGAGAAAATGTGAACAATGATGATGTTCCCCTTCCCACCAGATCCCTGTTACCCACAGAGCATGTACATCTGGTAAGACATTATTTCTGAGTATCAGTAAGGGTGTTTCCAGAAGAGATCAGCATTTTACTTTATTTTTTAAAAAGAATTTGATTTTTAAATTTCTAACAGCTTTATTAAAGTATAATTTTTATTAAAAACTATATATTTAACATATAGAATTTTATGAATTTGAACATATGTACATCTTGTGATACCAGCACCATGGTCAATATAAATAAACACACCCATCATCTCTAAAAGTCTCATCACTCCCCTTTGGGAGATTTGCTTGTTTTTATTGTGATGATTTTATGTGTCCAAAATAGTGGTGCCCACCTGAAAAACCCCGACACACAGGAGTTCTGAGATAAGATGGTGAGTTTGAGGTCAACATAAGCTACATAGTGAGACCGTCCCCAAAAAATAAGAAGTAAATAAAATAAAAATTAAATTATAACTAGAACTTCATGGTAGTTTTTTAATGATGCATGGCATTTTTAGTAGACACCCCATTAAAACCAGTCTTTCAATAAGCCACTGATCTATGAATCATTAGATTCAATTCTAGAACATTCACGTGACTTCAGCATGATGGTGTGACCACCTACTAGCTCCTTTCTTAGAACTGGTCATGCAACTATTTCTGGTTCTCTTCCAGTACTCTAAAAACATTCATTCCAGAAGGTTCTCTTTCCGTCAGTATTTTCTTTGGATGGAGCCCTCCCTGCATGGATTCCAGTAGCATCCCTGAGAATATATATGCTTCTCAGCTGTCCTCTTGGTGATCTGTAGGGAATATGTCAAACTCAATGCGCTTAAAACTGTACCAATTTTCAAAGGTTTTTCAGAGCTTCTTTTCAAAACTATTATATACAGATACTTATTTTTATTAATGTCATAACTATTTTGCCATATAACCTTGAAAATTGGAGTTATCTATCAATCTTATATATCTCAATCAGACCCTGAAGCTTCTCATTCTTACCTCAATTCTATTCCTCACCCCTAACTTTTCTTCCCCACTTCCAACACCACCATCCTGCTCCATCATCATCCTTTGCCTGAACTATTGAAGTATTTTCTTAAGAAATTGAAGTAGTTTCCTAAGAATGCCTCAAATATCATCATCATTTTTATATTTCAAGGCTTGATTTACTTTGTATGGTTTTAGTATTTTAAAATTCCAGAACAAATCTTACAATTGTCTGCTAAAATAATTCCTAAATATATTTTAATTATATGTGAGCAAAATAAAAAATACTAATGACCCAATCTTTTCCTGATACATCCTGTGTTCCTCATGCTCTCATCTGTCTCGATGTTCAAGTGGAGCTCGGCTGTTCTCATGTTCTTTGTATTTCTTGTTTCAGTGTAAAAGCTCATGGCATCTTGAGGTCAGCATTTTAATTAGTGAACTCATTCATCCATATTTTGCTCTTGGTCCTTGACCTGTTGGACTCCGGTGAAGACTTAGACCACTACCACTCACCCCCAGCCTTACCAATTCCAAGGCCTTTGGCCTGGAATTATGCCACTGGCTTTCCTAGTTCTCCATCTTGCAGATAGCAGATTGTAGGATTTTGTAGCTTCTCTAACCACATGAGCCACTGCCTCTGATAAATTTTCCTAAGATAAATAAATAAGATTAGTTCTGTTTCTATGAAGAACTCTGGCTAACAAAGATAATCTCATGGTACCAAGAGAGTAAGAACCTTCTAAGAATAGAATTAGAAGACTGCATTGTCTCTGGCAGACATCTCCAAGAGAATCAGGGATAAGGAACAGTATGCAGCATCCTCTATGAAACTTATTTCCAGATGGAAGGAACAGGAGGAGAGGCACGCCAAAGAGCAAGAGATGGCAAGTTTATAAGCAGAAATACATGAGGCATTGAATCCTGCCAGGAATCCATTTGTAAAGCCAAAATTGCTAAATGCACTCAAGTGGAGCCCTTACTGCAGAGTAATAAGCCTGTTTACTCTCGGGGGTGCTTCTTGTCCCTGCCTGAGCTCAGCTCTTCAACTTGTTGCATATTTGCCCTGGTATTGTTGAGAGTCCAGTAGCTCAGGCCACAGGAAAAAAAAGATATGTCAAGGAAAGGGATAAGTAACACATACCTTTTGAGGAGCTCTTGCCTGTTTCCTGGAAGAGTCAAGACATCGGAAAGTTGGCAGTTCCAGCAAGAAAGAACTACTGTCTAGTAGCTAATGAGGTGGGCTGGATACAGCACAAGGGCAGAAACAACTGAGTCTGCCATGTTGGCGCACAGCCAGGAGAGAACATCACAGTAGCTAAAGAAGGTGCTGCTGTAGAGGTGGAGCCATGGTGGCAGGGTACCCATTCTGTTCAGGGATTATTTAAGAGGTAGGGCTCCTTCACCCATTTATCAGGAGTTGCAGTGAAGGGTAAATCCTCTTGTGGTAAAGGTAAGACTTAGTAAGTGCTGTCTGCTACTAAGTTCCTAGAAAGCAGAGACTATACTTTTCTTACTACTGTCTGCAGACGCTGAAACAACATACATGCTCAGAAAATACTTACTGTCCAGAGGCAGGAACCAATGGAGTGGAAAACTACAAGGTAGAAAATCTGCAAGTGGGCATGCACTATTTCTTACTTTTCTCTATTCCGTGCAAGCTAGATTCCAGGTCTTCATGAGTATTTGACTTTGAATAGTTTACAACTTTCAGATCCTATTTTTTGGTTTTTGGTTTTGCTTTGTTTCATTTTCGTCTGTAAGGTGCAGATAATACAGGGTTCTTGTAAGGATAAAATTAGGTCATATATATGTTGAACTGATTTCTAAACTGTAGAGTGATGTAAATGTTAACCTTTATTGTTTTGTGATGATCTTGCCACCAAAGATGATAAAAGGACAATGATGATGGTTTCTTTTAGACAGCAGTGGTGTGAAATGGTGAATTGAAACTTCAAGAAGCTTCAGCTGTGAAATGGGAGCATCTGTGCTGATGGGAATAAAGGTGCACAGTAGGATTTTGCATATGTGGTTAGCATAATTAGTTTCCCATTAGTTGTGTTAGCTTTGAACCCCAGAGTAGGGAAGAACATCTAGGGCCTAGAGTATCTTTTGCTTCTGTTTGTTGCCCATGCACATAGTACATTACTCACAGAAAGCAGTAAACACTTGTTAGGTTAAAAAAATAAATGATTTGATGAAGGATGACATAGGAATAGTGGCCAAAGAGAAATGAAGACATTAGCTGAGCAAAGATTGCTCTCTGAAAGTAATTTGTTCAGGCAGAATCAAAACTGATATTGTCACTTCCTGATTTAAAAACTCTGTTGAGTCTTCATTCCTCCAAAAATAAAGACCAAACATATTAGAAGGGCATCGATGGTCCTTTATAAGCTGTCTCTCAAGTCTCATCTCCCATCAAGCCATCTTTCCAACCCCGAATTTCTTCCACAGCTGTTTTTACTCACCCTACTTTCTTTTAAAAATTGTATTTTACAAAATAATTGGTTTCATTATGATTTTTATACATGTATACAATGTACTTTAATCATATTACCCCTCATCATCCTGAGATCCCCCTTCCCCTGCTACTCCTCCAATAGCAAATAACCCATAACCCCCTTTATATGTTCATGTCTTTTTTCTTGTTTGTTTTTAGAGCTAGATTCTACATATGAGAGAAAACATGCAATATTTGTCTTCCTGAGTCTGACTTATTTTGCCTTACATGATGATTTCCAGTTTCATCCATTTTCCTGCAAACATACTTTATATGCTAAAGATGCTGAAGTTCTTGGAGTTCCCTGGGCATCCAAGTCTCTTCGGAGACTATTTCCTGCCCTTGGCAAAGTCTTATATTCCTTGTAGACACAGCGTCAATGCTTTCTGCTCTCTAACATGCTCCCTGATGTCTCCATGTACATAGAACAAGTGTTTCCTTAGTACCTGTTATGAATCAGACACTGATATAAGAGCTGAACACAGCAGTGAACAAATAAATCCAGGTGTCAGCCTTCAGGGGGTATTCACTCTAAGGGAAGATTAAAAGCAAAAGAAAGAAAGACACTATGCACAATGTTAGGAGGCTGTGAAAGTAAGGAGAGATGGAGAGTGAGGGAAGAGGATAAAAGTGCTGTTTTATTTATATAAAACATGATGTATCCATCAGAATACACTGAGTTATGTAGCAATAACAAGATACCCCTAACAACAAAGATTTACTTCTAGGTCATGCTTCATGACCACCAAAGGTCATTTGGGGCTTATCTCCATACTCCTTACTCTGAAGATAGGCCCAGCCAGACACTTCTAAATGCAGTAACAGAGGATAAAGAAAATGAGGTGAGGCCTGCACCAGATATTAAGAATTTTACCTGAAAATGGCACAAGTCATTTATGCTCATGTTTCATTAGCTAAAACAAGTCACATGGCCAACCTGAATTAAATAGACACAAAAGAACAATTCTACCATATGCCTAAGAAAAGAATGAGCCAAATGTGTGATTAACCCTAAAGATTGTTACACATGGTCAGGGAATGCCTCTCTGATGAAGGGATATTTAAACAGAATCTCCAGGAACTAGGAGCTAGCCAGCAGATAGGGGGCCTCATCTCCTGGCTTCTCAGACCATGGAGCTTACAGTCATCCTTGATTCTTTCCTACTTTTCCTTTTGCAACCCACACCTAATCCATCAGCAAATCCCATCAGCTACTCTTTCAAAATATACCCAGATCTGACCACTGCTATGCCTCTACTTTTGGGCCAAGTCTCTGACTAATGGCAGGAGCCTCCTAATTTCTCTCGCTGCTCCTGCCTTTGACCCTTGAAGTCTGATCTCACAGAAAATTTAAGTTAGATCTTGATGCTTTTCTGCCCAAACTTTCATATAGCTTCCCATGGAGTGAAAGCCAATGTCCTTACAAGGTCTGATACAATCCATGCCCCACCCACTCAGCCCCACCATGGAATCTTCCCAACCTCAGCCACTGCTGTCCCTCTCACTTCCTTTGCTGTAGCCACACTGGCCTTTGTGGATTATTCATTCAATATGTATTTGAGTGCCTACTCTGTGCCAAGCACCATTCTTAGGACTAGAATTATAATGGTGAAGACACAGTGAAAAAAAAATTCTACATGTATTGTACTTGATAACTTGTTTGTCTTTCCCATAACACTATTACCTCTGTTTTCATTTTATTGATCTATGTATCTTTGTGCACAACACAATGCTTGGCACAGCAAATAGTCAACACATGCTCGAGTGAAGAATGGAAAGATGATAAGTAGGTAAACAGACAGATAGATGATAGATAGATAGATAGATAGATAGATGATAGTCTTCACCTTTATTGGAACTGTGGCATGTGCTGTGGGATTCTGCAAGGTGATAGATACCAGCCTTTCACATCTGCAAGGAAAACCTGACAGCAGAGGATCCTGTCTAAACTCAATCAGTGTTTTCAGGAAGTCCATAAAAATGAACAGATTTTTGCATGAAAAATAGACTCAAGATATGGAACTATTTAGTTTTGTTAGATGAGTCAACCCTAAGAAAGAAACAGGCTCAGATGGTAAACCACAGGCCATTTCCATACCCCATTTTTGACTTGAACTTTGTGGAAAAGGAAGAAGTTGGGTTGATGAGATCATAAATACAAGTAAATTATTACTTTAATACTGGAGAATATGTTAGAGCCTTTTTAGGCTCTATTTAAAGTAATCAATTTCCTGTCTAAGGTTTGTGGTCAACATCCTCAGATGTGAATATATAGTCTATCTCCATGCATGTCTACTTCAGAGAGCTCAAATTATTGGAGTGTGTCCCAGAAACAAACATATCTAAAGTGCAGGTTGTAACTTTTGTTGCCAAAGAAATGCTAATATTTAATGTAAATCTAGAAAAACAATTCATAGACAAGATACCAAAAAAGATTCCTACTGTGTTTCTCATCACAGATTTCTTTCCTTTTTAGAAAGAAGAAAATTACTTGCTTCTGATTGGAAACCAGATAGCATGTGGTTTTGCTGCATTTCATGAAGATGAGGTTCTGTAGTTTGCCTTTTTCTGTCATCTTGGGAAGTTTGCCTCCCTAATGCTAGTTGAAATGACAAGAGGCAGGGTTGTTAGTAGGAATGTAGAGAAATCACTAGTTGAACATGGAAGTCATTGGATCCCCATGCTATTGACAGAGAACTCATGGCTAACACATAAGACCAAGTATGGTCAGTGATCTGTGAGCAGCTCAGTTAATTAAGCTTGTTCTAGATCTTCAAGGATTCTGCTAAGTGAGGAAATTCTGCCCCTTTCCTAAAATTGAAAGGACATGCCTTCTATATTGTGAAAAAGCATCCACAGACAATTTGTATTTCTCAGAACACATAGAATATGTTTATACAATTATATTATGGTATGAATAATCTCTAGTCATCTTTCACAGCCCAACCAGGTGGTGAATGCTTGATTAGAAGGGGTCACATTATTTACTTTGTAAACACAATTAATGGCATTTATGTAGATCTGAGCACTCAAAAAATGACTGTTAGGTACCAAGTGAATGAATGGGTAGATGTATAGCATCGCCATAGACAGGGGTAGCAAGGGTGACTAGCTGCTAGAATACCTTGATTTGTCCCCCATTAGAGAATGAATAATTCTTCATGTAGTATACACTCCTCTTTACTGTGGTTTTTGAAGTATCAGCAATACACAAAACCCTAGAAATGAGTTTTACTTCCTGTGAAATGAGAAAACCGAGAAAGAAGTATTTTGGGTTTCTTAAAGGACAACAGAAGCAGAATGGCTTGTCAGTAAATGTCAGATGTGGTGGCAATGTAAATGAAGTAGCAATTTCAATTTAAAAGATGGAGGTGGGTCCCGGAACAAAATCATAGAGGAGGAGTTGAAGGCAAACTTAAAAGGCATGAAGCCACATACGTGCACAGCATGAGACTGAACAGCCTACAAGGTTGGACTTGTTTTCTGTGTCCTGTCAGAAATGACTTTCAATAAAATGTCTGTATTCATGAGAATTCTGTTCCTGTGGTGATCTGTATAACTTGCTAATATCTACTTGGCAGTAAGTCATCTGTGAACAAATGAAAAAAGTCTCTCACTAGCTGTCACACACCTCATTGAACCAACTTACCTCGTTCCTCACTGTTCCATGTTTTGGAAAGAGGAATCTCCCATATTACACATGGGCTCAGTGTGAATATTACATTCTCCTTTGTCTGCATCTGGCGATGGGGAGAGCAACTGTCAAGTTATGTGAACATGAGAAGTAAAGACACTAGACAGCACAGAAAACACAACTTATAAGGCTCAAAACAAGGAAACACAAACAAAACCAATAAGCAGAAGACTCAGGTATAGAAATTCACAAGCCACCTAGAAATGAGTTTCACTCATTTAGGTTTGTGAAGTGACATCACCAGGTGTTTTCTGAGGGAAACACATGGGGTAGGTTCCAAACATAGACATCCCCCATCACTGTGGTCCCTCTTGTTAAGGTAAATGAGGCCAGATTGCTCTGCACTAGCTAGTCTAGGAGTCCACAGACCTGAGTTCTGCTTCAGAATGGGTTGCAGATCTACTTCTCACTAGCTTGCTAAATGTATCTTTTCTTTAGTTCTTTTATCTCTGGACTGAAGATAAAAATGCCTGCTTGACTCTTGTCATGGAGGAATACATGGAGCAATGTATGTGAACATGCTATAGAGCTATGAGGTTTCTGCTGTGATCAGTGGGCATGATTTTTGAGTTGAGAGGGGAAGAGTCAGAGAACCTTAAGGGATCAATAGTAATCTCTAAGACAGAACCTCACAAGTGGCTGTCACATAGTTGCTGGATTTTATTAGTGTACACGAGGTGATAAAACTCAGCAGGGATGGACTCATGCTAACACACAAGAGATCAATGTTTAAATCAAAGTGTCAATTTATTAATAAACAATGGAGGCCAACCCTTTAGAGTAACAAGAATACAGATATCTACTACCCAAGGAATCCTCTTTCTTTATTATGGGTCCAGAGTTTGTTTTACTGAGCGGATATTTTAGGGCTCTTAGTTATACACAGTAGAAAATAGCTATTATGGATTTAGGTGAGAAATTAATTTGTTAAAATTATATTGAAGCCAGATGTGGTGGTACATGCCTGTAATTCCAGTATTCAGGAGACTGAGACAAGAGAATAGTGAGTTTGGGGCCAGCCTGGCTCTGATAGTGAGTTCCAGGCCAGCCTGAGATATATAGCAAACCCTGACTCAAAGAAAAATTTTACATTGGACAGTACTTGGAATCACAAATGGCTAGAGAATCAAGTTTGGGTGTGTAGCCAAGTGCAGAGCCCTAGCTCATGCCTCAGAACAGGTATGATGAAGACACTCTGCTTCAGCCACTAGGCATTAGGTACTACAATTTGCACTGAGATATGGAAGGAGTTTGAGATACTATATGGTCAGTAGAAACAATGAAAGTCCATCTCACTCTACCCCTTTGCTGTTCAACATTGTCAGACACTCTTCCTCATACTCTACACGTTTTGCCAAACAAATGCCATCATCTCTACTAAGATCATACAATTTCTCACTCCTTCCCTTAAAAAGTCAACAACCACATCTGTTCAGGTGCCACACCCAGTTTCACACCTTGATCTCTGAATGAGGTTTTATTTCCTAGAAAGGATAGCCATCTTAATAGTTTATAATTTCTATAATATCCTGTGAATTAAATTGCAAGGCAAGCTACTACCAACTCACTCTGTATAAAAATAATGATAGGAAGAGAGAGAAAAGAGGAAAAAATATTTAAAATATAAACATGATACTGTTAAAGAGAAAACATAGGTAGATGCCACAGTCCTTCAAAAAAAAAATTGGAACAACTGGTTCCAAGGTATAATAGGTATTTATGGATTTCCTTCTCCACTATGCACATTCCCACATTCTCTTTGTCATGGGGTCATGCAAACTCTCACTTCTGAAGGATCTGATTCCATACACACACACACACACACACACACACACACGTAATGATATGGATATCTCATTGGCAAATTCTTTAACTTTACTGTTGAATATGGCCATTTTAAGAGGTGTTTGTGGAGTCTTATGGGACCTAGAAACACCTTTTCTTGCCCTATTGTGTACCAGCAACGGATTTCTTCTTTATCGTCAAGATCAATCATACTAGCTAACATATTATCCCTCATTTTAAAATTGCTTATCTGCTGATATGAAAATCCTGAAATGACCACATGTCAATTTGTTTTCAGTTCAAAGGGATCATTTTTGTGTTATCCTGTGTAAGAATTCTGGCTTTGGAGTCAATATTTCTAATCAAGACAACCAGAATTGCTGGGACATGAAACTAAAATTTGTTAGTTGGTCATTGGGCATAGGAGTGAGATTTATGAGCACATATATAATCCCATATGTATTCCTGCTAATGAACAGCACGACTGCTTCAGAGAATCTATCAGATCCAGTAAGAAAGTATAGATGGTCTCCTATTGATGATGGTTTAACTTAGATTTTTTTAAACTTTACAATGGTACAACAGCAGAATGCTTTCAGTAGAAATCATACTTCAAATTTTGAATTTTGATCTTTTCCTAAGCTAGTGATATGCCCTACAATACTTCTTCAGTTTGGGGCAGTGGCAGAGAGTCACAGGTCCCAGTCAGCCACTCAATCATGAGGGCAACAACATACTCTACAGAAATGGTGTTGGTAAGCTATGGTGTTGATATATTAAGTACATTAAATGAATTTTTTTTCCTTACTATATTTTCAGCTTCCATTGGGTTTATCAGGAAATTATTGTATTGTAAGTTGAGGAGCAGTTTGCAAGAGGTTCCCTCTCTGCTGCCAACATAACTGAGTCTTTGATAGAAATCTCTACTTTTCCTTAAATCCAGCTACTTCTAACCAATGTGATACATAGTAAAATAAGTTTAAAATGCACATAAAATTCAGCCACTTACCTTCCTTCTTTTGCTGTAAAATGAGTTCCTTGCTCAAATACAAGGTTGTATGGGATACTATGATGGAGAAAAATGTATTGTATGGTTTCAGTTTGATCTGATGGTGGTCACCTTTAGTCACCACCATGGTTTCTCTAGAGTAACCCTAGCTGTTTTTTCCAGCATAATTTCACAGTATACTATAAATAGACAAAGCCATGAGAGTGGTATGTGGAGCTTTACAACCAGACCCTGGTTCTGGGAATGTGTCTGGCACTTTGATATCAGCTTAAGATAAAGCAGGTACATTCTGTGTTGAATGAAGTCACTTTTGTCTTACCAATATATACACCCTTTCTTTTGACCCAATTGTAGAGATGCACTTAGTATTCCTGACAGTAAGTTCCCTCAATAAATTGCACACTGTGCAATCTTGGATCTGTCTGCCTCTTTTTCTTCAATCTCATATCATCTCAAGGCTGGTTCTCATACACTAGGACTGAATTATTTCATAACAGGCATGCAATAAGCCCATAGACGGGGTGATAGAAGAACCATGGTGGATACAAATAGAAAATCCAAATCCAAATCTCTCTGGGGTACTAAAGTTCATTAAGAGTTTTGATTTGGTTAATGTTGCAGGCAAGTTATTAATGGTTGGAACTCAGACTGTGAAAACACCTCAGTTTTTAACAGGGCCTACTAGAAGCCAAAAGATATTTTTCAATGGTGACTAGTTTCTTTACTTGCATCAAAACCATAGAGACCATTCTGGGGATGTCATCCAGAGGTACTCAGAATGGTCCAGCATTTGACATACCATCATAAGCTTTCCTACAATACAGCCTCTAACAAAACCGGGCTATCCAGAACCCCAAGTAACAACTATTTATCACTATACCAAGAAGATTGGAAAAGAACCAAAATCTATATGTCTGCCTGGTATTTTCACAGAATTTATCTGCCAATGCCTGATATTCTCAGTCACAGCAATGCATATTAAGTTCCAGCAACCTATGTCTTTCTTACTGCCTCTGTTTTCTCTTCAACAAAATTGGAGAACAAGAGGGCAGAACAGATTCTGCCTGGAAGCGAAGGGGGGGTGGAGGAGGGGGGAAGGGGGGGAGGGGATAAGGGGACAGGTGGCCCAAACAATGTATACACATGAATAAATGTAAAAACAATTTAAAAAAAGTTCCAGCAACTTTTTGCTCCCCAGATATCTATCTCAACAATGGAGGTGAACAGTATGCTCTTCTATGAGATGGTGAGATAATCAAAGTTCCTGCAGAATAACTTGTGGCACAAGGCCAAGGAGTTGCTGTAACCCTGAGGCTAAATACTGAAGCACAGACAGTCCCCCACTTGCAATGGTTCAACTTAGAATTTTTAAGTTTTGCAATGTTGTAAAAGCAACACACATGCAATAGAAACTGTACTTCAAACACTTGAAGTTTAACTTTTTTTCCTGAGCTAGTGATAGCAGTATAAAACTCTCCTGAAGCTGAGCCACAGCCCCAGTCGATAATCAGGGTAAACAAGCAACAATCTGCAGTGTACTGTGTTATTGAGCTAGGACGTTTGTAGGTTAGATGTATTAAATGCATTTCTGACTCGTGACATTTTCAACTTATGATAGGTTTGTCAAGATGTAATGCATCTGTGTACTGCTCTCCCCACCTAGTGAAAGCAAACTACCTCTGACATTTTCTGCTTTGTGGGCTAGAAATCAATAGCTGCATACCAGATGCCATGGGCTGTACATATTAGCTTCAGTAAAGAAACCAAATTCAGAAGAGTAGTTGCAGTTGGCATCACTCCCTGGGTGTGTTTACAACAAATTCTTGTCATTATCTAAAATGTATCCAGTTTTAATAATGACCAAAATGTCTATCAAATGGGGATGTGAAAACATATTTTTTCAGATCAGTAGTAATGGAATGGAATTTATGTCTTCAGTTTACCAAGTACTAAGAACTGAATTATATCTCCCCTAAATTTATGTGTTGAACCCTAATGCCCAATGTGATTGAATTTGGAGATAGAGTCTTTAGGAAGTAATTAAAGTAAAATGAGGTAATAAGAGGGGGGCCCTAATCCCACAGGACTGATAACCTGATAATAAAGACTCTCTCATTCTCTCTCTCCCCGCCTCCTTCTCTGTGGATGTGCATACATGTGCCACAGAGCACACACGGTATGGGAAAAGGTCATGTTCACACAGTAAGATGGCAGCACCCACAAGCCAAGAGAAGAGGCTTCAGAATAAAACCTACCTTGTGACACCTTGATCTTGGACTTCTCAGACTCCAGAACTGTGAGAAATAAATTTCTGTTGTTTAAGAAATTCATCAAGGATGAATTATTACATGTTTTTGTGGTCCTGGGGTTTGAACTCAGGGCTTTGTCCTTGTTAGAAAAGTGCTCTACCATGATAAAAGCGAGAGCACACAAGGGAGGGGTGAGGATAGGTAAGACACCTAAAAAACTAGCTAGCATTTGTTGCCCTTAACGCAGAGAAACTAAAGCAGATACCTTAAAGCAACTGAGGCCAATAGGAAAAGGGCACCAGGTACTAGAGAAAAGGTTAGATCAAAAAGAATTAACCTAGAAGGTAACACCCACGCACAGGAAATCAATGTGAGTCAATGCCCTGTATAGCTATCCTTATCTCAACCAGCAAAACCCCTTGTTCCTTCCTATTATTGCTTATACTCTCTCTACAACAAAATTAGAGATAAGGGCAAAATAGTTTCTACTGGGTATTGAGGGGGGGGAGAGGGAGGGGGCGGAGTGGGTGGTAAGGGAGGGGGTGGGGGCAGGGGGGAGAAATGAACCAAGCCTTGTATGCACATATGAATAATAAAAGAAAAATGAAAAAAAAAAAAAAGAAAAGTGCTCTACCACTTGAGCTACATCCTAATCCTGAAGCATTGCTTTTGATTTATGGTTTTGGTGGTAGTGGGAAGAAGCTAGGGGTTACTAACTAACCCTTGTAACTAAAATAGTCCTTATTTCATGAAGCAAGAATCCAATAAAGGAATTCTGAAGATCTCTGAGTAAATCTTTGCCAATGATACACTGAGAAACTAGGGCAATAACAATGGGATAGATTTGGGGTCTCCTTCAGCCTCCTGTGAGGTAGAACTCAAGTTGAATCTCCGTTTATCCTCTAACTCTCATTAGCCTCCACTGTGGTGGGTAAAAACTGCATCTTGGTACCTGGAAATTAGTGTCGCTCAGGAATAGTGTATAATGTACTGAGTAAGCTAAGTATTTCTTCGTAAATGACCATAGAATCCTTTGGAGAAGTCACAAGATGATAATACTGTGAAGTTTGTATGCATTGATTACATGGTCCTTCCTTAAGTAGTCTCCACCTACCTCCATTCAAAGAGCTCCAGTCTGTAAATTGACTCAACCTAGAAATTGGATGGAAGAAAGTGATTCTTTTATGGTGCCCCCCAAGTATAGCCTTTGCTCATAATTCTTGGAGCTTTGGGGGGTTGCACCAATTAAGCAGTATCTTTATGGTGCGATCAACTATACTTGTTCTCAGAACTCAAAATCAATGAGATTAAATAGTCCTCAAAATGTCTCTGGACCAGCAGCATCAGTAAATATAACCTGCGAAGTTATTAGGAATGCTAGTTTTTGGTTCCCATCCATACTTACTGATTCATAAACTCTAGGGACAGGGCCCAGGCATCTATTACGCTTTTATTTATTTATCTATTGTGTTTTAGCAAGCTTTTCTGGTGATATTGATGTACACAATTTAGAACCACTGAATAAGTCATAAAGATTGTTGCTTGTTTTTGTTTTGTTTTTCTGATTTACATAGTAACCTTGATGACTATAATGGTAGCCTTATCTGCTTTGCCTCAGATGGTTGAGTAGTGCTGTTTGGCCTCTGCCACCCCAGTTTCCTAGTATCCTCATGTAAAAATAGGGATTTCATTGCAATTGAAGCAATTCCTATTAGTATTTCTGGACTATAGTATTTTCCCAAATGAACTGACATTCCTCTCACCAATATGTATGTTTCTCCAAGCCATGGTGAGTGAGTGTTTCCTGACACTTATAGGAGGACATATTTAGTCTGTGATGGGTACCATGAATCTCCTCCAAAGTGCCTACTTCTCAAGCCTTTCACTTCTGTACTCTGTGTTACAACAAAGAATTTCTAGCTTCTGAATGTCAATAAATGAAGAGCAGTTAAACTGGCTACCTGATGAAGCAAACATTTAAAAACATTCTCAGCTACTTTAGCTACTAGATTGAGTCCAGAATCTTTGCTAAGTAGTATATCTTAGTCCATTTCTGCTGCTATTAAAATTAGTAAATATATATTTTTATATATAAATATTAGTAAATTTAAATTAGTAAATATATAATTTTATATATAAATATAAAATTAGTAAATATAAATTACTATTTATAAAGAACAAAAACTTATTTCTTACAGTTCTAGAGGTTGGTGGTACCTTGTTACTGTGTGTGCTCACCTGAAAGAAGAGATAGAAGGATCAGGCATCTCTTAAAGCCTCTTTCATAAGGGCATTAGTCACTTCCTAAAAGTGACTATCTCTTAATATCACTACCTTGGGGGCTTGAATGTCCCCACAAAATGCCCAAAGCCAGGACCCAGCAGAAAGGCCATCACCAGATACCCAGCAAATGTCATTGGCATGTTCTTAGACTTCTAGAACCAGAAACGAAATAAACGTCTTTTCTTTGTAAATTTCCAGATGGCAGTATGCTGATCTAGCAACAGAAAACAGAGTAAAACAGGATTTAAGTTCCAACAAATGAATTTTGGAGGGACACATACATCCAAATAGCATGATATATAGAGATAAATTCAACTTGATCTAAAGTTATATTCTTTACTGCTTATTCTAATTCCCCCACATCCATTTCCTCAAGTATTCACAATGTTTGCTGACAAAATTTTGCAACTGTTTAGTTGTCCTATTCCTTCTGGAACTGACTTTGTAATTGGATCCCTGGTCATGCTGGGTTCTGACCCTGGTTTGAAGTCTAAAGATAATGAGGAGAAGCAAAGATGAGGTCTGAGAATTGTCTGACCCTTTCCAGGTAATTACCTTACACAAAGTCATTTTTAAAGTTTGCAAACCAGGTGGAAATAACTTCATTGTAGAGCAAGGGTGGGGCTGTTTCCACTGGCAAGGGAACCTCAGTGAAGTTTTGGGGTTGAATTGCTCTGAATGTGGGGAGCGAATCATTCAGAGTGTGCTCCCTCCCACGTGCTGTAGCTCCAGTTTTTAGGGTTTATAGTCTGTTCCAAATAATGTTGTCATATAAGAGAGTGAGTTAACTGTGGCTTTCACTGATGTTATAATTTTTTTTTTTAAAAAAAACCCTTCAGGGTCAAATTTTGAGGGTTTTTTTTTTATTGGTTGATTGAGGATTTTTCTTCATTTCTTTTTGACTGGATTCTTAGCTCAAGGCATGATTTGAAGGTGAAGAATTAGAACTCTTTTGCTCTTTTTAAGCTGTCCAGACCACAAGAAGCAAGTATCTCATTACTAGTGCCTATTTTCCTACTATTCAGAGTCCTTGACTGTAAGCAGTATAAACCAACTCTAGTTAGTTGAGACAGAAAAGAATTTACCATAAATTTCTTTGGCAACTGTTCAGCTTATCATGAGACTGTGAAACAAGGCTCGACAGTATCTAGTCAGTACCAATACCCCAAATCATGCTTCAGTGGGAATGGAAGAGTCCTATGAGTTTAGTGAAAACAGGTTTAGTGAAAGCAGGTTTGCCTGCTGTCACTTGTGACCTTAGTGATGCTATCCCAATCAGCCACTACCATCAGGCCCCTGGTGCCAGAGAAGCTTGATTTCTCTCCAAATGCTTCTGCTGCTTTGTTACCAAAGAGAGTTCCTTGCCATTTCCATGAATCTAAGCTGGGTATTTCTGACTAATCTGGAGTCTAGGTTACATACGTGGTCTTTAGCTGCAAGGGAGGCTAGAAAATGGATGCCTGGTATTCCCAGTTTTATAGTACAAGATAGATTCATCAAATAGGTGAACTTCTCCTCAACTCACTCTAAAAAGGGGTTTCAGATATTGGGCAAATAAATGAATGCAAATGCCCATCATAAGATGTGGCATGGAATCAGAGCAAGGAAGTCTAGTTGGAGAATATGACAGTAACAGTGGACTCTGATATATGAAGCATCTGTCTCTACCATCCAGGCATCCCTTGTCCAACACAGTATGGATGAATGCTACCACATATTATTTCTTTGGACTTCTGTTTTCTAGGCTTTGTGCTTCATTTTTACTTACTAGAGTGGTGATTATTGCTTAGGGGGTAATTTTCACCTGTTACCAAGGGAACATTTGGCAGTATCTGGAGACATTTTTGATTGTCATAAATGGCAAGGGGTAGGTGCAACTGTCACCTAATAGGTAGAGGCAAGGGATATTACTACATATCCTATAATGCATAGGGCAGCACTCTACAATTTAGATCATCCAGGCCAAAATGAAAATTGTACTAAGGTTAAAAAAACTGGGCTAAAATCAATCCTTTTCTTCCTATTTTGGGATTCAGAATATAATCTATTCTTTTAGATAACTTCTACAGACACCCAGTCTTACCTAACAAGCATTGATTTTCTTTCTTTGCTTTCCCAAGAACACTCACCATCAACTCTGTCTTCTCTACAATGATATTTACTACATTCATCCTTGGGGACCTCCTTCAACAGAATGTTGGCACAGATTTATTCAACAGAATAGGAAGCTGTAATGTTGAAAGAATGAGGATTATCAAGTTTAGCAGTTCTCATTCAGGTACATTTATGTCCCGCTGGGGAAAAGTTGGCACTATCTAGAGAAATTTTTGGTTGTCTTAACATTTTTTTGTTATCTTAGGGTATCTACTGGGTAGAGGTCAGGGGTGCTGCTAAACATCTTATAATACACAAGGACAGTCCCTGATAAAGAATTATCCAGCCCAAAATGTCAGTGATGCCAAGATTGAGAAGCTCTGGTCTAGCTTATTAAAGTGAGACATGGAAGAGGAAATTATGCATGCTAGGGGAGAAGGGTAAGAAGAGAACAAGATGCAAGGTAGATACCAGAGGGAGACAGCAGACTTGGTTTGAGGTAGGGAATCCTGTCATGGTTCCAGAGCCCAGTATTCTGAGGGGCCCAACAGGAACAAGAAGGAGGAAGCATGAAGATGGTGAGAGTTCAAAAGGGGAGAGGAGAGCAAAAGTCAATCTTTATCTACCCCATTGTTTTCTTCCTGTGAGAAGACCAAGGATAGCACTGAGTCAGATGAGAAGCCTGGCTCCTTCCCTTGTAGAGCAGAAACCTCAGTTGCTGGCACCTGTCCCCCATTTTTCACTACTTTTTATCTCAATTGCCTCATCTGTGAAATTGGGATTCTCTCTACCTCTTATAAGGGGCTTAGATAGAAGAAAGCATATGCAGATGCATCCTAAAATTTACTGTCAAAATATAGTTTTAATATCATTATTTCCATAATAAGTCATCTATCAGCTCACAAATGTTCTAAACCTCTCCCCTCTTCATTGATGCCACCTGGATGTTCTCAGGTCTCGCCAGCCTGGAGGTTCCAATGAAAACACATTAACATTAATTTTGCTCCCATATACCAACCTTCCCCACAGATTTCCCATTCATTCAGGATTCTTCCAGTGCATATCACTTGTTCCCAATGACAGTCCTTCATGCTGTTCCACCAGCCTCCTTATCAGGGTGTGCCATATACAATGAGGCCTCATTTTCTTCCATCACAGCCTCTGGGACCTCAGCGAGAATAGGAATGAGGGCCTCCATGTCTCTCACAGTGTCCCCAGACACCGTACCCTTCCACAGAGGCTGCATGGAGCCTCAAGATAACAAAGCTTCATGACATCAGTGCCCTTTTCCTTAGCTCTGTTGAGTTTTGTCACTCAGATCCTGATGAAAAGCTGCTGGGACCTCAAGTTTCACAAAGTTCCTGTGCCCAAGCCTCCTTGGTTGTGCATAGACCCTCTTCAGAAGGTCAAAATGGTCCCTGGAGTAGTCTGGGCTGGGAACTGGGTGCTAATCCACCTTTTATGGTCCATTCTCTGCATCTCTTTCCCCATGTCCCTGCCCAGACCCCAAGCTCTCCTTTCCTCTTTCTTCCTACCAGGATGTCTTCATCCCTGGCATCTTATGACTAGCGAGTCCAAGAGGCACTCTCTGTTCCCTCAGGTTCAATTTCCATGTAGGTTTGCCCAAGACCACCCTGCTACATGTGACTTAGTGAAGTCACAAAAAAGAAACTAAGAGAGTTTTACATTTTGGAACCATCACAGCCAACAATGCCTTTAAGTACTCAAGGGTGAGTGTTTCAGTATATTTTGTCACAGTGGTTTGTCATCATGACTCACATGTCACAAGCTTCCATTTAGCACTGCATCAACATAATATTTTAATTCAGCAAGCAAGTGGACTTTAGTCATTGTCCCAATGCTACATAAATAGCAGCATTCTCACTAGCTCAGAGATCAGCTTTTCCTGCTGTGATCAATTCTTGGGAGCTCATCTCAAAGATGACACACAGGTTCCCCTCCACTCCCCACACCAAAAGATCTATTCAGGGGCCTGGTTCCAGAGGCTCAGATCTAGCCTAACTAAGAATAGGTCCTAGGCATGAATCCCCTTAACAACACTGCAATCCATTTCTCCATTGGGAAGTTGGGCTTTTTTTTTCTTTATTCATTTATTCATATGTGCATACATTGTTTGGGCCATTTCTCCCCCCTACTCCCTGCCCTCTCCCTCTCTCCCCACCCCCTTGCTTGGGCTTTCTTTTGGGACCCTGGTGGTATCTAGAAGGATACTTGTGGCACTTCTGTTTATGAAGAAATATGTTTTAACATACTTTGTGATCAAGAACTTGTTATCAGAGTTAGAAATAAAGCTGGTCACAAGGAGATGCACTTCCTTGAAATCCGTAGGATTCCCAATAACTTCCTAAGAGCCAAATTCAGTGGATGCTTTTTAATCATCTCATTGATCTCTCCTCTACCTTTGGCAAGGATGAATCAGGGGAGTGGGAGAAAATAGTGGAAATAGATAAACTGGGTCCAAACTCTTGTCCTCATATTACTAATCATGGATCCCTGGGCAAATTTCTTAATTTCTCTGAGTCCAAATTTTCTTCTGTAAAATGGTAAAATGATTAATTACTTCTAAGGAGGATTATAACATATATAAAACTGTTGGAATACAGTAGGTCTTCAGTAACTAGTAGTTATTATTACTCTTATTGCCCAGTTGTCTTTCTTAAACTCTTCTTTTGGGTATTATGACACAAATATACCACAGATCTCTTTCTACCTAATTTTCCATCCCTCATTAATTAATTCATTCAACAATATTTACAAAACACTTATTATATACCAGGCACATTTCTAGGCACTGAAATTTTAAAAAATTAATAATACACTGTCTCTAACTTAGAGAAGCTCAGAGTATAGAAGGAAGAACATCATACAAATGCCAAATACAACTCAACATGGTAACTGCTATCATAAAGACCTATATAATCATAGCCTACAGCCAGCAACCTAAGGTGTTGGTAGGAACCTGGGAGGGCTCCAGACTTGAACTTAGCATTGAAGGATGGGCCTAAATTTTCCTTGCAAACAAAGAGGGAAAGGTGTCACGATCAGAAGGAGTACCATGTACAATATTAGTAAAAATCACTTAACCCATAGCAACACAAGATTCACCAGAAATATGTTGGATGATACCATTTAATTCAGTCAAAGACCATACTTGTTATGATCATCATTGTCCACAAACTTAGGGATATGAAGCTAGTCTCACACAAGGTCAAAATTATCCTTGAACATCACTTATAAATGCAGACACAAGAAGTTTCAACATGGTGCCAGTGTCAGTATTGTCTTGGATCTAGGAGACATGAGGTATGAAACCATGCTAAAACCTAGAATCACAATTTGAAATAGACATTCCCCCTAGACAAGGCACACTAAAACTCAGACCAGCTGAGAAAAAGCAAACTCAGTTTTTCCTCTGAAACTCACACATTTTCATTGAGTGGGATGATGGGAGAAAACACTTGGGGCTTAAATATACTTCATTTTCCTTTTTATCTTCTCACATCCTGCTTTTTCCAGAGGTTTTAAATGATTTTGTTCAAGTTGAATTCATGTATGGATTCAATGGAGTGGTGTTTAAGAGACTGAAAACAATTACGGTGTTTTGTTGGCAATGATGATGATTATAATGGTGGTGAGTGTGATTGGCAGCTAATTTGTTGTGTATGAGTCCCTGTATGTATTAACCTGCACTCTCCCCCTCTGTAACACTACTATTGTTATCCCTGGTGAGAAAACTGAAACACAGAGAGTTGAGAATAACATGCCCAATGTCACACAGTGAGCAAATGGCAGAGCAGAGATCCAAATAAAAACATTCATTCCAATTCTGACTTCAAAGATTGTGCTGTGAACTCACACTATATTGCCTTTTATATATCAAATGTTAATACCTTTCAATATATTTGTTGCACTTCTGGGAGTTGATTCACAACAACACAATTCCTAATCATGGGCAATGTTATATCCAAGATTTATCTCATAGTGTTATATGTCATTGGAAGTAATAACCCAAATGTCTGAACACCAAGGACCAGTTAAGAAAATAAAGTACATTCAAGCAGTTGACAACTTCATACCATTAAAAATGGTAGTCATGGCTTTCAGGTAAATAAGGTGAATTGCCTGCCTCTTCTATTACTTCCTCCATAAATGATATTGAGAGGATTTTTTAAAAAAGACTTAAAGCCAGAAACACTGGAATAAAAAAAGAAGAGACAATAACAATTTTAATTTCAAAGCTTGGAAGTGCATAAGCTCTCAAGTAGTATATGATTTAAGAGACCTGGGAAAGTTGACCCATAAACTGGCAGTGGGCAAAACATAAATCAATATAATTTATATTATGATTTTTTCCCAAAGGCTCAGAAATTGCTGGTATTAATTTAAAAGTGGGGTGAAGGAAGGGAACTAAAATATGGGGAAGAGGTTGAAAGTCTAAGAAGTAACTTGATGCCTCATTATCCTTCTATTCCGCATAGCCAGGAGATCATCTATCCCTTTCCCTGTCCAGGAAAAGGCAGAAAGTTTGTTCCTGGAGAAGTTAAGACACATGTTCTATAGGCTGAGTGAATTGAAGGGCTTCAATTACAGTGCTCTTTCATCAGCCCTTGGTCTGGTTGATCATTCTTTCTTCTGCTTTCCAGTTGGATTCCAGATAGTGTTCTCTCTTTGATTATCTATCTTCCTTATGGAGCCCTCCTCTCAGCCTCTTGCTGGTTCTTCCTTACCTCCTCAACCTTTAAAACACATCTTCATCTTGGAGCACATCTTCATCTACATTATTCCCTAGGTAATCTCACCCAACCTCTCTCCTTGATTTATATTTCCATACTTTTCCCTCAATACCCTGCTTATGGAACCACCTACTGCTCTATACACACATTCCACATGTGACTAAAACTAAACTATGGAAAGCCACCCTGTCTCCCCCACAATCATCTCCATTTCAGAAAATAGCAATTTCATTCTTTGAATTGTTCAGACCAAAATCCTTGAAGTCATCCTTGATTCCCATCTTCATCATCACCTAACCAACAATTATCAAATCTAGAAACTATAACTAGAATTTAACCATCTCTCAGCACTGATTTGGCTATCAACGTGATCCAAGACACCATCATGACCTGACTAGATTATTATAATCATTTTCTAACTGGACTCCCTGCTGTTCTCCTTGGACCCCTACAATCTTATTTGAGTGGTTCTTCTGCCCCTTACTCACTGGGATAATGGGCTGCAGCCATACAGTTCTTGATCTTTTCCAAAGATACCAGGTGCATTTCTGTCTACAGGACTTAGTCTGTTTCCTTTGCTTGGCAGGCTCTTAGTCCACATATCTACCTGACTAGCTCACTTGGATTCTCCAAATATTTGTTCAATGGCTCTTCTCAAAGGTCTTGGACTATTCTATTTAAACGAGCCTCCCACTCTTACTTACTCCAGCTCTGTTTTTCATTTTCCCCTCTTCTATTTTTCTCTGTTTATCACTTTTTGAAAAACCGCATTTCTTTACTGTCTATCTATTTATCTACCTACCTACCTATCTGCCATCAGCTTTTCTATGAAAGCAGGCATTTTTACATTTTATTCACTACTGTTCTCAGTGCTTAAAAAAAATACCCAACACATGGCAGGAACTCAGTAAATAGTATGAATGGGAAAAATCAGCCATACTTGAAGTGGAATTAGGAGGACTTTTTCATATTGGAAGCTGAGACTCTTGTCACATTCCCCAATCTCAGCCTATGAATGTATGCAGACAAGGCTTTGAGCACCAAGCAGGAAATTGAAATAGCATCCTCTGCCGAGTCTCCAGCTCAAGGAAGAAGAATTAAAGGCACTGACATTGTGCTGCCATTGAAAATCCCCAGATAGTGCACTCTACAAAGATGTCACAACTAGGATGATGTCATCCCAGAACTAAGGGGTTTCCTGGTATATGGTACTTTTGTTACTAAAACTGGGACAGTCCCAGGAAAACCAGTGTGGTTGGTCATCAAACCTTAATTAATAAGCCTCCCCCACATGCTCAGATTTCCCAATCACTCAACTATGATCAAACTTATTCAGATATGATCAAGATTACTAGACATCTGAGCAAAGTCATTAGCTTATAAGACAGGCCAAAGCAAATACTCTGTGAAAAAAAGTATTCATGGAGAAGGAAAAAGAAAACACGTTGATATCCTCAAAGTGATAAGTGGAATATTATAACCATGAAAAGGAACAGGAAAATAGAGATTAAAGAGAAGAAAATTAGAGAATTAATCCAGGAAATCTAATAATAGTAAGAGTTGGGTAGGAGAGAACACAAAAGAGAAAGGAACAGAGGAGAGGAATTATTAACAAAAAAATTCAAGAACATTTTCCAGAGCTGAAAGAGTTGAATTTTAAGAATGAAAGAATCTGCTCACTGACCAATACATTAGGCAAAATTAGATATTTGCATAGCAAACACAGCAATGTGAAATTTCAGATCATTATATACATAGAGAAGCTCCTATAAAAGAGGAAATACAGATCACATATACCAAAAGAAGAAAGAAGAATGGCTACAGACTTGTGAATATTTATTTATTTAGAAAGTTATATGATAGTGGAGTGATGTCTTCAAAATTCTGAAGAGAAATTATTTTAAATATAGAATTCCATACAATGCCAAAGCATTAATGGCATGTTGTGCATGCAAAGCCTTAACATTTTTACATCACATGTACCCTTTTCTCAGAAATCTACTGAAGGATACTCAATATCAAAATCAAAGAAATAGTCCAAGAAAACAAAGAGTTGGGAAACATGGGAAACAGAAAACCAATACAAAAGAAGGTAAAGTGAATCAATAGAAAATTTTTGAAGGGAAGTCTCAGAATATGAATATGTCTGTGAACTAGACATAGAGGGCAACCATCCCAGACTGGAAGCAAATCACACAATTCTGCAAGAGATTTCTTCAAGATGAAGTTAATAGTTTAGCAAATAAGTCTGATTGTCTTAAAGGAAAAATTAAAGAACCAATAGAGTGTTGGGGATAGAAATTCTCCAGAAATCAAATAAACAAAAGATAAAACAAAACAAAATGTTATCCAGAAAAGAGAAGTGATTATAATTTATTACATTGCTTGGCTATAAAGTGCACTGATATTTTTAATAATATAAATATTGAGCATTAATCAAACCAAAGTTATAAATAATCAACATTGTGAGGTAGAGGTAGGAAGGATGAAACTAATCACAGGAAGTGGGTACAGGATAAACAGCTATATTCCTATCTTCCACGTTAAGAAGTCAATAGAGAATTCTTAAAACTGAAAAATTATAACATGAAATCCAGCATGTTAATTAGAGATATGGAGATCAAAAGCAAGAGAATCTACTTTTAAGAAGTTGAAATATATTATCCGTGGGGAGATGGACATTGCAGGGTGATGGTGAGAGAATGGGAAGCAAAGAAATGCTGTTTTTCAAGCTGGTAGAATAACTTGACTAAAAGATCTGCAAGTAAAATTAATTAATTTTTTATTCTTATGATAACATTTTAAAGGAAAATTGAGCTAACATATGCAAATATGAAGTATTACATAAGAAGAAAAAAAGTTCAACATACCATTATACATCCAATCTTTATTTCTAGACTTGTTTGCTAATATGTTTGTAAGAATCATCCATTCTGTTTTACGTAGCAAGACTTACAATATTCTTGAACAATATTCCATGTAATGAAAATGCCACAATTTTTCTATCCATTCTCTTATTCATGGACCTCTGAGTTATTTCCAGTTTGAACATATGTGTGCATATAGAATTTGATTAAAGTAAAAATTATAATGCAACAAAATGGAGATATGTATTTGGATAAATTAACAGGATATAAAATTATATGTATACCAATAAAATCCATTTTTTTAGCATCTACTATGCGTCTAGGTACTGTTCTAGACACTAAGGTTCCAATAGTGAAGACAATTATGGCCTTAGTCTTATAGGGACTTACAGGGAAGGAAGGAGAGAATAAGAGTTAAATGTATGGGGAGAGAGAGGGAATAAAAGGGAAAGAGGGAGAGGGTGAGTATTAGTAATTACATGTCTGGTGAGTATTTTGAAGCAGAATTTCAGTGATTTAACCTAACTTCCTCAAACATTTATGTTGGGTCCTGAAAGGAGAGAAGGGTCAGCCAGATGAAGGGGCAGAAAGGAATTGGGAGGAAGAGCATGCCAAGGAGGAGGTACAGAACATACAGGCAGTCTAACGACAGAAAGAACACAGTGTGCACAAAAAAGTGTGCTTAGAACACAGTGAATGAAGAGGAGCAAGTGCAGGCCTCAGATATGCCAAGTGTCACAGCCAATTAAGACTAAACCACCCGTGTTTAGGAAATGAAGTTCAGTGGTGACCTTCACAAGAGCAATTTCAATAGCATTTTGAGGACAGAATCCAGACTAGGGTGGGTGAGGAATGAGTAGAAGGTAAGGAAATGAATATAAAAATTCATAGAAGGAAACACATGAAAATATAAAATTGTAAATTATGATGGGATTATGTATTTTTTATGTATATCTCTTTTCTCCAAACACATATTTATAAATGTAAACATACATATTATATATTTTTCCTAAGGAAAATTTAATTTTTTTCTTTTCTTTTTTTAATTTAGGATTCAAGTTTTCATTAATAGTACAAATGTGAAAATCCCATAGATGTATACAGTGTATTATGAGCAAGTTCACCCCCTTTATTATGTTGCCTTATCCCCTTCTCCCCCCCCCCATTTTAGATCAATATTTTGTGGGTTTCATTATGCTATCACCATACGTATATATGCGATCTACTTTGATCTTCGTTACTCCACAGTACCCTCTCCTTGTTCCTTCCCACCTTCACACATCCAATTAAAAGACTATGTGAGGACTGGGATGTAGCCCAGAGGTAGACTGCTTGCCTAATATATTTATATATATGTAAGGCCTTAGGCTCTATCCCCAATACCACCTAAAAAATAAGTAAATAATAAAAAGACTTAAATGAGGTCAAATATTGTTTTTAAGAAGAGCACACACACCAATTTATTCTTTGTTTTTTTCCTGGGTTATATAAATATCCTACAGTGTAAAAATGTGGCAGCTGAATATATTAAAGAAAAACATTGTTTTTACGATATTGCAAAAAACACTAGTAGATGTAGGAATAATAAAGAATGTAGGACCTAGGGAGTCTTCATTTTCATTTTCCAAGCACAAACAAACATACACACACAAAAATTTTTAATATAAAACACAAGGTTTGGTGAGGTCACTCAATTGGATGATTCAACTTTGGCCCAGAATCAGAGAGAGCTAAGCAAGCTCAAGAGCCTTCATGCCCCAGGATGGAAACAAAATGTAACTGTCTCTCATAAACAAGGAAAGGCTTATGTTTATGGAAATGGCTTCCTTCTTAGGGAATCATTACCTTTACTAGAAATGCTTTCTACATATTTATTTGTGCTAAGGAATATATTGAAAATATGAAAGTAATAAGCAATATTTAGGGAAAGATTATTCTCCTCCTCATGAATTCCCACATGACTTGTACACTATTTTTCTTGTAGCCCTTAATCCTTTCTTTGTTCTATGTACATATCCTGTCTCCCTTGATTTAGCAACTCATCTCTGATTTCCTTCAGCACCAGACCTTGAAAAGCAGTTTGATAAGTTCTACCAAAGTTATTCACACAAAAATTCATTAAGCATGATAATGGATGAAGGATATAAACCTTTATTTTTTTAACTGTGTTTGCTTTTTCTCTTCAAACTTGCCTTAGTTTTCAGTCTCTCCTAGGTCATTACTATTACTGAATTTGCAGAAACCCAGTACAGTCTGTATTGCATCAAACTTTAGCCTATGATCCTCTTAGCAATGAGTAATAGCTTTGTCCACCCAGAATATTGGCCCAAGATTTGAACAAACTGCTCATAGTGCATTTCTTTTCTGGACTAGTTTCACCAACAGCAGCTATGTTTTATAATTAACATTATAATTATAATAACATAAGCCTTTGGAATTAATTTCACTCATGTACCCTCTATTCCCAAGAAACAGTGACTCATTATCCTTAATTTGCAAAACGCACTCTATTTTTTAATTTTATGTTTAACGTAATGAGATACAAAATTAATTTATTCAAGGGCTTACAAAAACAGAATTGCTGAGACAGGATTAGAACACAATTACCAAGCTCCAGGTCTTTTTATTGTGTCACAGCCATTCTTTTTATAGTCAAAGTCATCCATGCAACCATTCATCCATCCATCCATCTATTCATTCATCCATCCACCCCTCAATCTATTCATTTAGTATAACTTCACCATGCTAGCTAGACACTACTAAATTCAATAGGGACACAGAATTAATGTTACTGCTTTCAGAGAGTTCAGAGTTTGGTTGACCAATACAACAGGCAGTTTTAAGAAAAGGAATAATAAATGCAATTGTTAGAAATGTGTTATTGTTTCACAAACATTTCTATATCACATTTGAGCTGATAAAAGTTTGAGTACTTTCTATGAGACCAAACTGTTGATTTTGAAATCAACAGCATGCTGGAAACAATCGCGGGTAAGAATATCATTTGAGAACAGTTTTAGGGTTGTTATGTGCCATTGGTTTTTGAAGTTTTTTCTTTCTTCTCTTAAGCCATGGAACTTGTCCTTTAAAGGAAATCTCAAAGACATGGAGACAAAACAAATAAAAATGAACATCTCTGGATTAAAGTAAAAGTAACAGATGGGAGTGCTATCAAATTAGCTTGCCTGAGGCCTCCATGATCCCTCAAAGCTCCTTGGAACGTTAATGAAAACCAATGTGGAAAAGTCTATCCTTTTAAGTTCAAGTGCTAATGTGTCTAATCAGTCAAATTTTTGTCATCTGTAAAAAATTAACTTAAGGCCTAATAACTGAGTCAAATTTGGCTGATCTGAAAGTGATCCACCTGTGGATAAGTAAGAGTGTTAAAAAACGTTAGCAATGTTTCAAGGCTCTTCACATTGATCAACGGCATGATTTTGCTGTCATTATTGTTCCCTCACCTATATAATATGCAGAGTGCTTTCAGAAATTTGGAGTAACTTTGCCTTTCTCTTTTCAAAAACCAACTACTTTTGAAACTTCTGTGTATAAGAATCAGAGACAGAATACTTGGAAAGACAGATGTGACCCATTACCTAAAAAGAATACTTGGAAAGACAGATGTGACCCAAAGAAATACACACTCACAGCAAAGAGCACATCAACTAGGCAAGAACACAAAAGTTCATCATAGCCAGCGTTCACGCAATTGTCTCATAACTCAAGTCAATAAATAATTATTACCTCCTAAATTCCATGCCCTAACAAGAAATACAAAATGAATAAAATATTAACTTCACTCTCAGGAAGCTCACAATATAATACATAATAAGGAAAAGACAGGCATACCATTGGCATTACATTAGATGTCAAAGTGGATTACCATTATGGCTCCTAAAGAGGATTGCTCATTGCAATCTGAAGAGGGAAAGCTTGGCTGCAAGGCTAATTAACTGTAATTTTCTTTTGGAGGCTCCAAAGGACTTTCAGATATTATCCATTATTTGAGAGGGGAAGAGGGGTGGAAGAGAGGCCAATTTATGATTATTTCACTCAGATGTTTCACTTGTATTTAACTTACAAACCTGCTTGTCCTTCATCTTCCCCATCTAGATAAGTTACTATCCATCTAGCTCTTCTTTGTATGTGGCTCCTTGCTCACACTCACTACCACACCCGTGTCTAATAAATCAGCAGCCCTATTGATTGAATTACTAAGTATATCTTGAATATAGCCACCATCTGTCTCTCAAACCACCCAATCCACCATACTCTCTCCACCTCAACTGTAGTCTCCTGAGGCCAAGGACCATGTCTGCTCTGTTCACTGTTGTAGTCCAAATACCTAGAGAAGGTAGAGAAGGATCTGGCACACAGTATATGCTCAGAGAAAGGGAAGAAGGTATGGAGGGAGGGAGGGAGGAAGGAAGGAAGGAAGGTAGGTCAGCCAGGCAATCAAAAACAGTAATAATCAGTTCTTCCATTAAACCTTCCTTATGGTTAGGTATAGTTAGAAATATATATATTTATTCTTTCACAATAAGACCTTATCATTATTTTACTGAAACAGTGAACTCCTGACAATGTCAAATATTCAAGTTTACTATACTGTGTATTATGATGTGCAGTTAATAGGTTTAAAACCAAAACCACATATCCCTCTAAGAGTTGATGCAATACAGCAATAGAACACAGTTGTTCACAATTTGAGTCTTTTAATGAATCTGCTGGTCTTTAAACACTATATGGCTTGTGCAATTGAATTTGCTACTCTCATATGGCAGCTTCACCAAACACCCAGCACGGGACTGAGGGTACATCGCAGACACTTATATTGGTAAATCTACACTTGAGCATCCGTGACACACATTACTTAAGTCATCAGTTTATCCTTATGTTGGTTTTATTCAACAGAAAATAAATAGCCTCTTGTGTCTACTGTTGGTTTGAAAACGCACCCTCTATTTGTCAAAACTATCTCGTAACAGGGTCACAAGGTATATGTGACTGATGCCAACATTTCCCAGGTCAATGTGCTTTACAGTAGAACTCAATTCAACAATCTTGCAAGAAGGGAGTGGGGCCACCTCACCTTTCAGAGCGGAGCATCTGCTATGATCTGCCCTTGCCAGCCCGCTGCAAAGCCTGCATATCACAAACCCTCACTGCCACTTGAGGATTTGGCCCCCAGGCTGGATGGTCTTTATCCAGTCCAATCTGCAATTCCCACCAAGCAAAGTCAACCTCATTATGGTCTTTCCATCTGCCTCTGGTCTTGGAAAAAGTTAAAACTCTGCAGAAGCCTAATGAACCATGTCCTGCCCTGAGAAATACAGATTTGTTTTTGCTTTACACAGAAATGAAACAAGTGGAATAAAAACAGGAGTAGTTCCTATGAGTCACAGGATATGGGTGAAGAGCTCAAATTAAATTGAGAACTTAAGCTTTAATTCATTGACTGGAAAGCCAGGAAATTTGAGGTCAATTTATTGCTCTGTACCAATGAGCTGTGTGAACTTTAGCAAATCATGAAATCTGAAACTTGTTTCTACAGCTCTAAGTGGAAATAATAATTTCTGTCCTAAAGCCCTTTTAGGACAGATAAAGAAATGAAATGATAAATGTGAGATCCCTTTATAGCAGTAAAAAATCCTATAAGCTAAACAATATTCTAAAACAGAAGAAAACCAAGATCACCCTTATTGGGAACAAGAAGCAAGTAGGTGGGTTCCTTTGCAACACATCTGTTTTTCTAGGTGAATATTAAATTTAGCATTTCTTGAGTATGTGTGTGTGTTTCAAGAACAAGATTTTAAAATTGAGGAGGGCAAGAGAGGAAAGACAGCTCATGATTCAATATTCCTACAGAAACCCAAATTCATTCATTCATGTTTGTACACTCAGCCTAGAAACAGTTATTCAATTACACATCTGTTTATTGAACACCTGCCATGCTGTAAGCACCGTGTTAACCACCATGAATACAAGGCTGAAGGCAGTCTTGAAACTCCCACCCCTGTGGTCCTTATCACAAAGCTTTTCTTTTTCTATGAAAGAATGAAACAGACACAATTTCCAACATTAACTACTTTTAAACTAGTAGAAAAGGAAGTGGTCATAAAATAAAACGGAATTATTTTTAGAGGCCTCTGTTTTGTAAGGAGCAAGGGAAATAGATAAGTAGATCACATCAATTCTTCCTTTTTCCTGAATCAGCATGCAGACATGTTTTGTTTTGCTTTAGTGGTACTGGGGTTTGTACTCAGGACCTTGTACTTTCTAGGCAGGCATTCTACCACTCAAGCCATGCCCTTCAGTCCCAGACATGTTTTAATAGCTTCTATTTTAAACCCTCTCTTGAGCTATAATCTTCAGCAGCAGAATTCTTATAAGACTTGCCTATGGCTACTATCTTCACCTTCTTTCACACATGCCCTCCTCAAACCAATTCAACTGGGATTCTCTCCTTCCCACCTTATTGAGATCGCTCATGGCAAAGACACAATTGGCCTCCATAGTGCCAAATTAAGTAGTTGCATCTCTATTTGAAATAATTGTTTATTTGAAAGAATTCACCACTTCCTCTTTACAGAAAGGAGGTTGGTTTTTTTTTTGTTTGTTTGTTTACTTCCGTGACACCATGGTCTGATTTTCTGCTTATCTTACTGACCACAACAGACTTGTTTGTTGGTTTCTCATTATCTTCTAAACCTTTAGGGTAGGAATGGCCTTGGGGTGCTATCTTGAGTTTCCTTCTCTATATGAACACTTTTCTTGAGTGACTTCATTCTGTAACATGGCTTTAATTATCTGGTTATACTATATCTAGTTGTAGCTATCCATCTACCCATCCACCCATGTATGTATATGTGCATGTATATGTGTATGTATGTATTTATCTATCATCTATCTATCTATCTTTCTGTCGTCTATCTATCTGTCATCTATCTAGATCTATAGATCTGTGTCTGGCTAGTCTATATGTAGTCCATATATACAACTCTGACTTTTCCTTGTACTTAGAACCATGTATCCCACAACTTATTTGACATTTCCATTTGCTTTTCTAATAAGAATATCCAAAACAGGCCTCTTGTTTCCACTCCCCAACTGAAGCCTGCTCCTGACTCAGGTTTCCTATCCTAACTTAGGGTTTTTCCTTGCTTTATTTCTTTCAATTGCTCTCCATTAGCAAATCTTACTGACTCTATCCCCAGAACACTCCCTAAATCTTTCCAAGGGCTCCATCTCCACAGCCTCATTTACCTCTTCCCTTTCTCTCCAGGCGCATCAGCTTTTGTCCTGTTCCTCAAATGTGCAGATCTATTTCTGCTTTTGCATAAGAAGCATCCTTTTGGAATGGTTATGCCTATGATTTTTGTATGACTTTCACCCTTTTTCACTCAAATCTTAAATGTCACCTCTCCAGCGGTGTCTTCATGAACATTCTATTGAAAGTACTTACCCAGACATTTTAATGTTATACAATATTTATCTATTTAACATTATAAAATGCTGTATACATTATAAAACACATAGAATTAGTAAATATTTACTGTCTAAAAGTCATCTGTATCTCTTCTATATTAGCCATTTGTTTATTACTTGTCTCCCTTCACTAGAATTTAAGTTCCATAAGAAGGTACTTTGTTGGCTTCATTCACTGTGGTGCCTTTGTGCCTAAGACTGATAATAGGAAAAGCTCATATACATTTATTGATCAAGTGAGAAAAAATTTGGAATCCTTTTTACATTGTAAATAGGATTCTTACATTGTAAGAATTGGATCCTCCAGATTCTGGTTACATGATGTAGGGATCCATCTTGACATGACTGCTGCCATGTTGGTTATAACCAGTATTTATCTGCCCAGTGGTGCTGGCATGCATTCCAAACACTATAGGATAAACAAAGTCATTAAGACAGTCAGCTGAGCATTTCATGCCATGCAAGACTGTTTCTTAACTAATGTTTAACATGTTAGTAGTTTTTAAGGAAGCCCAGGTACATTCTGGTTGGCTGTGGGTCACCTTTATCTAGCTTAGCATATAAACCCCTTCCTCCTGCCTTGGTGTACAGGTATCTTCCTGTTTTTCTGCCACCCAAGGCATGGTTCTATCTGGAAGTTCCCAAGAAATTGCATTCTGAGCAATCCTGAATCTGTCTGCCTCTCAATTTGGTGTCACCTTCTGCCTTTGGTGACTGGTTCTCATACAAAGGATTTTTCTGTCTCATATGAGTTTATTTCCTGTCACTGCCAGTGAGATCCAACATACTTTGCCACTGATTCTGGCACATTCATGCCTTTGTATTAATTTATGCATCCCTGATTATACAATTTGTATTTCTTATTTTAATATTCAACGATGCTTGGAGACAATGAGGTGGAAATAAAACAAAGAACAAAGTTTCCAGTATTTTCTTTCCATGCTTTAAATCTCTTGGTGAGTCATAAAAAAATCTCTTAAAACAAAGATAAATGTGCACATATTTGGACAAGTCCTAATACGATAGCATTCCTAGGATTTCATTTATTGATATTTTGCTCCATTTACTTTTAGATTTTGAGTTTTATGGTTGTATCTTTAAAACACCTATTCTCTCATGCTGGGTCAATCTTACCCAATATTTCAAGCAATCTCAGACACCGTTCAGAGTAAATTCCTGTGTCTTACCTGCTCAATCCCATGTCTGTGAGAGATACTACTCTTCCTTAGGGCACTTTTTTCAGCATCCTGGATAACCACTACCAGTGATCAGAGTTTGCAAGAAAAATGACACCTATGTGCCATCCTTGGTTCAGATGAAGCAAGGATTAGATTTAATGAATCTAGATTAAATAATGCAAGTGCTAGATTTAAGAGTTTTGCTCTGGCGTCCTGAGGACTTGAAATGACTTGGAAAGTAAGTATTAGTAAATAATCTGTGTTGATTTATCAGAAACTGGTAGGAAACTAACCTTACCACATTGGTTTCAGACTTCCCCATTCCTTACAGAGAAAACAGATGTCTCTTTCTAGCTGGTTCACCTTGGAGGGCCCACTTGCATGATTCACAGGAGTTTTGACCATCTTAAACTACATGTACAATGGTTTGTGAGAGAGCAAGCATTTGGGTATGATGACTCATACTCCTTAGGCTCTACTACTTACCAGCAATGGACCTTGCTTAACCTCTCAAAGACTGTTTTTGTTCCTCTTTGACATAAGAAAAAGAATACCTGCTTTGCAATGTTTTTGAGTGGTTTAGAGATAAAACCCAGAAAGGGCCTGGTACATAGTAGATATTTAATGAATAGTATAACTAAATAAGCTGAGAATTTACCCAGGATCCATAACTATAAAAATAAGCAGAGGGCTGAGACACGATTCAAATGGTAGAATGCCTGCCTAGCAAGCTTAAAGCCCTGAGTTCAAATCCCAGTACTACTTCTTTCCTCCCAAAAAAGAAGAAGCAGAGCAAACAAATCTTATTCATGAAAAATGTAGTATGCTATCCCAGCATAGTGGTACATACCTGCAATCCCAGCTACTTGAGAGGTGGGAACCACAAATGTCCACAGACTTCATGAGACTGTCAGTGGTAAGAAAAGGAAAAGAACTTATCTAGAAGACAGAGTGGGTTAAAGGGTGGAGAAAAATTCAGAGATGAAACAGAACACTGAAATGTCACCCTCCATTTAAGTGATTAGTGTGCCCATGCTGTTCTCAGGCTGCTCTAGTAAAATGGTGCTATGAATCATAGATGGGGTAATGGGAGTGGGTGGTGATTTTAGCTCCTGCTTTGTTAGTTTCTATTAAGAGCCAAAGGGAATGGTGAACTAGAACTTCTCTTCCAAGTTAAAGTACATGGAAGCAGTACTGACCCCACCACTTTCACCTCCCAGATACACTCTCACTCCTCAGGATAAAAGAAAGGTAGACTTTGCTTCCCAGGGAGCTAGAAAGTAAGCTCTTTGACTAGAGGCAAAATAGCATTATTTGCCTTTATAGTAGCCAAGGGATGCTGCTTTGGTTGGAGGAGAGATCTCAATGCCACAGTAAAAATATCATGCTACATCACTCATACCACAAGGCCCCTGCCAATAAGACACATCTGTTAGGTTAAAAACACATAGGCTCCTACTCAGAATGCCCAAGTCCTGTATAGGACTTTCTTCATCTGTCAGCTTCAAAACGATCTCAAATTGTCAGTATCAACATGTTTATAACAGAAATATTATAAAAGTTGATGATGTGAGAGTTTACCTTCTTTGGCAGAAAATGTACCAGGAGAATTAGCTGATTTTGTATGGTGAATACAAATAGTCTCAGAGGCTGTGATTTAGAACCGATGATCTTGTCATGGAAAGGAAGCTTGTGAGACTCAACAAATGACCCAACTTGTAAATGGGCTGCCTCTCTGCAACAGGCTGCCCATTGCCAAGAGTAATTACAACATATAGAACAATTCAGAATCACAGTCACTGGACTCAGATCTCATCAGCAGACGGTGAGGCTGTTACAGGAGTATTGTAGGTCAGGCTCAAGTCCAAAGAGTCAACCAAGAAAGGGGACAGGCGGCATATTTCTCCTTGTCCTCCCGCAGCTCTGAGCAGGGCAGTTTATCATTTTTCTTAGTGTTACATTCACCAGCTTGACCTAAGAATGCAAAAGTGACAAGCTAAATGGGAGAATCCTGTACAATCATTGATTTTTTTCACAAGCAGCCATGACCTGAGGCTTAAAAAATGTTTTTCAAATCATAGAGCCACAGATCTGGTAGGAAACTGGAATAAAGAGTTACTGTACAAAGAATTCATGTCAGCCCTCCAGCTTGATCTTATAGTCCCTTCATCGTAAGAAATTCCACTCCTGCCTTCACAACATATTGTAAAGCTTAGTGGTCTCTTAGCCAAAAGTCACTACATTGTGGCTAATTTAACTATCCTTTACCAAAACCAAAACCCAAGGCGTCAAGATTATAGCATGGATACAAAAAAGCAACTTGCTCTTTTAACTAATATAGATTAATTTTACCCACTGGAAGACATTTATCGTATTATGATTTGTATCTCCCATTTATTCAAATGATTGAGATATCTGCAGATGATTTTTCATCATGCTTGCATTTCTCTGCCCAGTGAAGACATTTCTTCCTTTTCATTGGACTGGGTTTCACACAGTCCAATCAGTTTTGAGTTCTCCTTCCTGCCCACATGTACCTTCACCGTACCTGTACAAACCCTTTTCCCACCATGTTGGCCTTCTGTTCTCATGAAGTCCTTTGTATTGACCCATGAACAGAACATTTGCAATCCTCCTTTTAACTCATCTGTAATGTACTCATCTGCCCCTCCTGTGTTCCTTTGAGCACCAAACAGACTCTCTACTTTGGACTCCTGAAGAACTCTGACCACACCCCACAATTTAACACTTCATGACACCATCACCATTCACCATGTTCTACATGAAATTCTTCCTCTTATTTTTAAAATAACCTTTTTACTTCAGAATGATTTTGGATTTACATAAAAGATGCACAGATAGTACTGAGAGCCCCCCATACACTCCTCACCTAGTTTCAGCTCTCCCTAATGTTATCATCTTGCATTTTTTTGGTATATTAGTCATAGCTGCAAAACCAATATTGATATGTTACTATTAAATTTCAGGCCTTATTTGGGTTTCACCATTTTTCTTTAAAGTGTTCTGCTTGTTCTAGGATTCTACGATCTGGAATACCACATTGCTTTTACTTACTTTCTTTTTTTTTTTAGGATCTTCTGCTCTTCTGGTGACAATTTCTCAACTTTTCCTTGTTTTTCTCATTGTCTTGACTTTGACAGTTTTGAGAAATACCAGTCATCTATTTTGTAGCATATTCTCCAATCTGGGTTAATCTGTTGCTTTTCTTGTGACAAGACTATGGTTATAGGTTTTAGGAAAGAATACCACAGAGGTGAAGTACACTTCTCCTCACATATCAAGGGTACATGATAGCCATATGGTATCGCTGGTGATTGGAACCTTGCTCACCTGTTTAAGGTGATGTTTGCTAGGTTTCTCTATTATAGTTTCTATTTTCCCTTTCCTTATTCTGTCTATTCTTTGGAAACAAGCCACTGTGTCCAGCCCACATTCAAAGTACCCCCCCTACCCTTCCAAACACACAATGCTTCTTATTAACCACTTAATTAATTTGGCCACAATTGTGTATGGGGAGGGTGATTTCTAATTTATATGACATATTTTTTCACAAAGTTCTTCTTCAAAAGAAATATAATATGGTGTCTTGCCCTTTCGGGATACTATAACAAAGTACCATAGACTGGTGGCTTATAAATAATAGATACTTTTTTCTGGAGCTGAAAGCTCAAGATTAGAGTGACAGCAAAACCAGATTCTGGTGGGGGCCCTCTTCCTGGCTGCAAACTATTATTTTCTTATAATAATCCTCACATGGTGGAAAAGAGCAAGAGCTCCCTAGGGCTTCTGCTATAAGGACAGAAGAGCTCCACCCAAATGATCTAAGCACCCCACAAAACCCCCACCTCTTAATACATTGGGATGTAGGATTTCAATATATGAATTGGGTGAGTGGGGATACACCAATAACCAGTCCATAACATATGGATTTGATCAATAGAATAAACGTTTTTAAAACTTCTGCACATCGTACTCTGGTCAATCTTTTTTATCTTATTACAATTCCCTACATAATTCCTTTGTGACTATTAGAGATTGATACAATAAATATTTCTTAACCTGCTGCTTTCAAATTTTATTGAAAACTATATAGAAAGGAAATGATCCTAAATAAATCCTTTAGAAACAATTTCAGAAAAAAACAGGAGAACCAGCTGTTAAATACAAGGTTTATCAATGGAGTATTTTCAGCAACTCTGATGCAATGGAACAATTGAGATGGAATTTGGAGTTCAAAGTGAGTGGTTTTGAAGTAGGGGCACAAACAGACTGAAGTGGTAGTATAGGTGGCAGAAGGGCCACAGGGAAAGAAATGCAGTGTGTGGACCCATGTTTCCAAAGGTGTTTTCCCCTTGCATTTGTATAATTAAAGAGAAAGACCAGATGTTTTTACAATTGCATTAAAATTGGGCAAAAGTTTGGGACTGAATGACAAGCAAGATATTAAATCTTCAATAATTTCATGAATCTACAGCTTTCAAATTAATTGAAAAATTGTCAGATTTACACTTTTGTTAATATTCTCTCCATCTGGCTGTGGTGTACTTCCTGGTATTTGTGGAACACTAACCCCAAAACACCATCCTCTCCCACGGGTTCTGGGATCAATTTATTTTTGAATGCTTTGTATATTATAGTCTAGGGATCTTCAAACTTTTTCTATAAAGGGCCAAATAGTAAATATTTTCAATTTTGTGGGTTACATATTGTATTAGGATTCTGTAAAGAAAAAGGACCAGTAGAAAATATATGTAATATATGTAAAGGGGATTTATTGGATTGGCTTTCATGATTGGCTGGGTAGTCCAACAATGGCAGACTACATGCTGGAGAGGCAGAGAACCCTGTAACTGCTCAGTCCAAGAAGCTGGAAGCCTCAGAACAAGGGAAACCCATGAAGCAGTCCCAGTCCAAGGCTGAAGGCCTGGAAGCTCCCTGGAGAGTCGCTGGTATGAGCCTGCATTGAAAGGTTGAAGAAGCTGGCATCTAATGTCCATGGGTGATGGCAGCTGCAATAAATGCACTCACTCAGGAAGAGTGGAGCCTGCACATGTTGGCTTTCTCTTCTTCCCCTTTTATCCCATCCACTCCCACCCCCAGTACACTGGATGATGCATCCACAATTCTGGGCAAGTCTCCTCTCTGGAAACACCCTCACAGACACACCCAGAAGTGTGCTTTGCTAATTCCCTAGGCATCTCTCAATCCAGTCAAGCTGACAATCAAGAGTAAGCTGGCACATATGGTCTCTGTTATATATTCTTCTTCATCTTCTTTTTGAACAGCACGTTAAAAAGGTAATCAACATTCATAGCTTGAGGGTTGTTACAAAACCTGGCAATGGGGCACATTGGCCCACTTCTGCCATGGACCCTTCCTGAACATTGCAAATGTATATTAACACATCAATGACTCTGAAAAGACTTGTAGGATAGAAATGTGTTTACCTCTGTTTAACCAGATTTATCCCAAAACTATTTGAGATGGAACTCTTTTTTCTTTTGCCCATTTAACATCTCACATAGCTAGAATTTTTCTGTAGAAAATTCTGGCCTTTTAGGGGGATAGTCTAACCTTTTTCATATGTGGAGAATAATAAAGTTTACCTCTATTCACTATACATGTACAGAAACACTCTAGATGACTTATTAAAACACAGAAAAGCACCAGAGACTATCACTGGATCTTGAACTCTGAATAGATCTCCAAGCAAAATTCAAAAGTATTAAACATGAGACAAAAATTATGGATTTGACTACATTAAAATTAAGGATTTCTGTTCAACAAATAGCTCCACCAAAAACTTAATAATTGAGTAAAAGAAGTGGGAGGAAATTTGTTCAGTGTCAAAACTCATAAAGTATTAATATTTCAAGGAGACTTTACCATTTAATAAGAAAAAAGATTGGAACTCCAATAGAAAATTGGCAAATAATATGAATAAGCAATGTAGAGAAGGGAAAATCAGAATAGCAATGAGCATATGAAGATATATAACCTCATTAGCAATTACAGAAACGCAAATTGAAAGAATAAAATGCTCCTTTCTACTATACATAGATTGGCAGATATTTGAAAAATTGGATAATAGCCAATGTTGGCAAGTATATGGGAAAACAATTTTTCTCATGCATCACTAGAAGCATAAGACCATTGCAACCATTTTGGAGAAATTATTGGTAAAACTTAATGAAATTCAGTATCGCATACTCGCTCTTGAATATAAACTCAGAGAAAAGTATCCACAGATTCAAGGATAACAAGCAAAGAAATTCACTACAGAAAACAGAAGGCAAAATACTCTCCATCACTAGGAACAGATAAGTAGAATATGATAGAAGTGCATCACAAAACAGTATACTGCAGTCAGAACCAATAAACTGGAGGTACATAAAATAACATGGATAGAGCTTTCAAAATAGTGTTAAATTTTAAAAAGGGAACCCTTAAAAAAGGGATCTATAGTGAGGTCAGTTATAAAACTTTGTATATATACTCATATATATCATATACTCACATATATCAAACACAGAGGTAGACTATTAGGGATAAAGCAGGAAAATAATAAAATAGAACTAGAGATATGTGTTAGTGTGTCACCAACAGAAAGCGCAATTAACTCAACTCTTGTCAGTTGATGTCAAGCTGCAAGCACTGGTTATATCAATGTGAATGCAATTACCAGTAATTCTACTTGCCCCAAGATTTATCCTCTGTTGATGAAAACGAGTAGGTTGATCTTATGTCTTTTCCCCACCCCCACACTGATCTATTATCAGTATCGAACAGGAAACAACTTGGTTTGAACATATTGAAAAGAACTTTTATTGTAAAATACATGTAAAATTTGTCATTTTTGACATTTTAAGGTGCAGATCAGTGACATGAAGTGTATTTGTATTTTTGTGCAACCACTACCACCCATCTCCAGAATTCTTTTCATCTTCATGTACTGAAACCCCATTCCCAGTATACAATAATTTCCTGTTCCCCTGTTTCCCTAGCTCTGGCAACCACCATTGTACTTTCTGTCTATGAATTTCACTATTCTAGGTGCCCCACACAAGTAGAATCATACAATATTTATCACTCAACATAATGCCTTCGAGCTACAGTCAGGTTATAGCAAGTGTCAGAATTTCTTTCCTTTTTAAGGTTGAAAAATATTTCATTATGTTCTGTAGCACATTTTGCTTATCCATTAATTAATCAATGGACACTTGGTTACTTCTTCCATTTGGCTATTGTGACTAATGTTGCTATGAACATTGGTACCCAAAAATTTGTTCAAGTTTCTGCTCAATTTTTTAGGATATATACCTCAAAGTGGAAGTGATAAATGATAAGATAATTCTATGGTTTAGTTTTTTGAGGAGTCACCATATTGATATCTACAATAGCTATACAATTTTACACTTACACCAGCAATACACACAGTTCTGATTTCTCTGCATTATCATCAAATTTTGTTATTCTTAGTTTTGTTTTGCTTTTTTGTAATAGACATCCTAATAGATGTGAAGTAGTGTCTCATTAGAATTTTTAGTTGTATTTCCTTACTAATTAAAGATGAGAATCTTTTCATATACTTATTGCTCAAGATGATACATTTTAAAATTCTATAACAAATAAAGAAATTCATTTAATCTTTATCTCTGGATAGTTTCTTCCATGAAGTCTTAAACACTGACACGTTGACTTGTAGTCTTCATAGGACAAAAAAAGAAAAATCCTCAAAGCCCTTAAGGATGCCTAGATTGTCAGCCAGTTAACATTTACCTTCTGTTATTCTGAGCAATTAATGTTTAACCAATGTCTTAACTAAGGCAGACTAATTTAAGTAATGATCCTAAAATCTTGGTGACTTAACACAATAGATGTTGTTATCATTCATCCAGTAAGTGTCAGCAGGGAGCTCTGCTCCACATAACTATTGTGATCCAGGCTCCTTCCATCTAGTTTTTCTACTGTTTTATGAAAGCCTTGGAGTCTACCACTGGATCCTCTGCCATCAGCCTACTGTTGAAGAAAGAAGAGTATGGAAGAAAAGCACCCCCAGTCTTTATTGCTTGGCCAGGTGGTGTCACTCATCACTTCCCTTCAAATGCCACCAGGCATATGGCCCCACCCAGATGCAAAGGGGCTAGGCAATGTAACCAAGGAAGAAGAGAATGTGGACTCTTAGTGAAAAATTACTTAGTCTTTACCACGACTAATAATCAGAGGTTAGAGAAAAGAAATCTTAGGTTTAAGATTTTTTTTAAATATAGATTTTCTTTATTGTCAAGACTTCAAATTATTTACTGGCTATACTTCTTCAATTTTGTACTAAAAGAATCTAGTTTTCCCCAAAGAAATACATTGTTCTAAATATCTGAAGTGATAATTTTATCACTATAGCTCTTGAACTATTCACATTCCATATGTAAACAAAAGCTGACTGTGGTAATGCAGTTCATTTGAGATGTACTGTACCAAATGTGTATCTTGAGTGAGTGGAAATAATATAAATTGATGTCCCCAGATGTAGCAGGATTGAAGCAAATATGCCTAATACCTCCTCATTCATTCTACATTTGCATATTTTGTATCCCAACTATATTCTGCACATTACAGGATGCCTTAAAGTCAGAGTGAATTCCATATCACAAAATAATGAAAACAAAACAAAACAAAAAGACAAATGCACACATGAAGAATTCAGTGAAAATGGGTTGAATTAAAGTTATTCAGCACACACACTGAAAAACATACACACAAAATGACCACGGCAGGCTATAAATTGTCCTGAGTTATACCACGGAATGATAAGACAGATGACCTGGAAAATGTGAGCTGGCTTGGCTGCCTGAGATTGATTAGTTGGCTGCCCTAATGCTCAGGTAATAGGATGTCTTTCAGCTCCAGCCTGCCTGTTTTAGTCCAGATTTGTTTTCCCTGCTGCCTTAAAAATTAGAAGAGACCCTCTCACTTCAGTTCTGCAATCATGCAGGAGATTATTCTGCTCACAACACTGCAAAATACACAAATACCATCATTTTTCCCCATGCAACACAAAATGCAGTGTATTTGCATCTAATGCAATCAACACACAATCTCACAAAGTACTTCCTAAGAATTTGATTTTAAAACAAACCAAAATACCAAGGGTTGGGCAGGAGATGAGAAAAAGAGGCAACATTCTAAAAAAAAAAAAATGCAGAGAAGGAAACCATGAGAAGCTGTAAAATTGAAGAAATAGATATGCAGACAAATCAATGTCTATATTACAAATTTCCTAGGAAAACAGAAAAAGCAAACAATGATTCCAAACCCAGAGTAGAGCCGATGTGTGGTGTAAGTCCTTCAATGGGAAAGCAGAGAATTTCAGAACAACATTCTGGCAGTAGCCAGAAACCACACAAACAAACTGGTTTGGAAGAGCTGGCTTTGGTCTGAATGGTATAGAGGTGATGATGGAAGGATGAAGGTCAGCTTAGAAGTAAGTGTGTGACTTGCGACATGACAAAAATCTTCTACATCAGTCGTTATGATTTGAGCAGACTTCTCTGAACCTCCATTTATGTGATCCTAGTTAAATTGCTTTCTCTTGGGGAGAACTCCAGACTAATGCAGCCTGAAGCTTTCAAACACAAGTGTGTGAGCTCCCTCATATCTAAGGGAGGCTGTGTACAGAAAACACTATCTATCCTTATCAGCTTTAAAACTGAATTCATTGATTCAATAACATTTTAGCCTTTTTAAAATATTTAAGTCCTGTAGTTCAACTTCAAAAATCTTCTAAAGCTATTTATAAATGTAGAATTTTTTATGAAATAAAGATGGGGGCTGGAGGGACTTGGTATCTAATACAGTCATATTGAATAGTCTAAGCACCTATAACAATGAATCCCATTTATAAATTTAGTTTTAAGATCTCTTTTAATTTTTAAACTTCATTAATAAAAACAATGTGTTCCATTTCTTTTTAAGCCCATTGAATGCCTAAATGGGCAGATTGCAACCAGAAGAAGCAACAGCTTTCTCAAATACTTAGAAACTTATAAACCTATTGAATTGAAATTATTCTTTGAAACATTACAATACCACTAATAAGGTAAGTCCATTTTTCTCAGGCCTTTAAAATGAGAGGCTCAAGTTCAAATACACACTTTAAATTGAATGAGTAAGACTAACCTTTCAGTTTTTCCTAGTATATCAAATTCTTTATGGAACAGCACATACTTTTACTATCAAGTGTTCATTAAATGTTCCTACACTTAACACAGGAGTCTTAATGTACGGGTTTTGTTTATGCTATGTTCAATTCTTCTGATATTTTGTATTATAGGTAAGTTGAGGTTTTTAGCTTAGCAGTAACCACAACAGGGTCATTACCTCAAGCAGCCTGAGGTTGCTTATTGATCAGTGATCTGAGGCCAGAATTCAGGCCAGGGAGATAAATAAATCCAATGGGATTCTTTCTGAGGCGTGGAAGGACATTGTGAGCCTTTTTTGGATAGCCTCTATGACAATAAAGAACGTCAAATCCCCTGGCCTTCAGGAGGATAGGTTGCTCCTGGTTCAGAGTAATACTCTTATACAATTCTTTTATCTGACAATCTGAAGTTTTCAAACCCTTACTAAGCTAACGTATTTTCTTTGATACCCAGTTGAATTTTAGGTGCTTTTCTTATTGTTCACATATCATGTAGACCACAGCAATTCCAGGCTTTTTGGTAAAATCCTATTGGATTCTGCATACCTCTCACATCTTTTTCAGGCTGTGTGGTTACAACTCTATGGCTGATCAAGGGACATAAGAGAACACAGCAAATCTGATGGGCTTTTGTGTGGATTCTACCACTGATCCTGGACTAGGTGAGTCAAGTCTAGGCCAAAGGTAATGATTGCTCTACAATGCCTCCTACCTCTTTGAATGAGAGTCCCATTCAGACTTCCTTCTTTTCTGTGCTGTTGATTCCACAGCCTTACAATGCACATGCAAAGTGTAACATCCTATTTAGAGATAGGATCTCAGAACGTAACTGTAAATAAATTGCCTATTTCTAATCCCAAGCAATATCGTGGAGTTGACTCAGATCCCAGGATTCACCATGTGGTGGGCTGAGTAATGGCTGCCCAAAGATGGCTGTGTCCTAATCCCTAGAACCAGAGAATATATTACCTTACATGGCAAAAAGGACTTTGTAGTTGTGATGACATGAAAGATCTTGAAATGGAGATTATCCTAGATTATCCAGGTGGCTCAATGTAATTACAAAGAGTCTTCATAAGAGGCAGAAGGTGAGAGTAAAAGCAGATATAATGACAGAGGCAAGAATATAGAATGATCAGAGGAAGAGGCCAGAAAACTAGAGTGCAAGGTGGCCTCTAGAAACTAAAGAAGAAAAAGAAAAACAAAAACCAATAGGCTCTCCTCTGAAGCCTCTAGAAGGAACTAGCCTTGATGACACCCTGACTTTAGCCCAGGGAAACTGATTTTAGATTTCTGATCTCTAGAACTATAAGATAAAAAAATTTATGTTTCAAGCCATTGCATTTGTCACATTTTTTACAACAGCGCAAAAGGAAATTAATACAACCAGTGTTTTCCAGACAGCTATGGTTCTACCCATGTTGTTCAGTTCTTTCTCAGCTCTTACCTTTGAGTATCACAGCACTCTTGCTGGTTTGGTGGTCTCTGTCTCCACTCTGTAGAGTCACTGCCTCTTTGCTCCCAAATGTATCACTGTGTGAGCTACATTTCCCAGACTTCCACCACCTGCTTTCCAGATAGGTCCACTATAAGGGTGGAGGGCAAAACGAAATAGAGCCAACGTATTTCTTATTCTGGGCCTGTACCACAGAGTTGATACTCCTGGAGTCACTGTGTCTCCTCCACAATTCTGGTTCCCACCAGTTATGATGTCCTTCCTTGGTCCTGGCTCTTACAGGGCTGAAGCTCCCTCCCTCACTCTCACTGTAGTTTTACCATCTCCTCCTGTGCCTCTAGCCAATGGTGGGGAGGTAGCTGCTTCTGTGTTTGTTCATCTCTGTGTTGCCTCACCTTCCCTTGCTGACTTTTTCAATTCCTTTAAATTTACCAAATTTTCCATATTAAATTTCCACTATTAAAAAACTTGAGTCATTTCTGTATTGCTGTCATAGTGCAGCTGTTTTTCTCTGTGTCTTTGGTTTTGGGGAGGAAACATAGCTCTTTTCTGTCCTATTTTGAGGTCTACCTTGGAGCCTGAGAAGTCACACATATCTTCTCAGTTCTCTCTGCCTCCTAGTATCCTGACCCAGAAATATTCTTTCATTCTGGTCCAGACTTACCCAAACCCTGCCTTTTCCTGGTCATAAGCCTTTGAATACTTTTTATTTTCATACTATTTCAACAGTCTTCTTCATACAAACTTACCATTTGTATATTAGTCATTCTGGCTGTCTTGAGCCAAAGCAATTTATTGGAAGGACATAAGGACTCAGGAATGGAATCACCAGAAGGCTGGAGAAATACCCATTAAACCAGAAGGAACCAAGGACACCCCCCAGGACCAGGAGGCAAGAACCAGCCAGAGCCACACAACACAGTGTGCTGTGAGTGGCTTAGCCTCTTAGATGAATGGCCTGTTTCATTTCTCCACTGACTACTTCCTAGACATTCAAATTCCTGACACAGTTAGTCCATTTGGTTGAGCCCAAATCATGTGCCCATCCCCCAGGGAGATAAAGGATGGACTCTTTTATCAGGACAACACACATGAGAGAAAGAAAATCCCCCAAATGAAATCAGAAAGGAAATTAGCTATGGAAAGGAGGCTGATGTTCAACTGCCAAAAGCAACAAATGGTCACCATCGCTTACCCATCATCTTGTGTTTCAAAAGCCATGACTAATCCTTTCGTATTGGCATTCTCATACCCAAGCATGAGTTGTCACTCATGAACTCCCCTTACCTTGGTTCACCTTTAAACACACATCTTTTGAAAGGAAATTAATCTTGGGCTGAATCCCCAGTGGTTTGGGGTTTTTAAATCTAGTTTTAAAATATATATATAATCAGCAAAATATTGAATGAATGTGAAGTGTGAAGACTATCTATTACCATCTCCTTAAAGGCAAGTCCAAATGGGATGTTACTTTTTCAGGTACCAAAGTGGCTCCCCAGTTTAGAACATTGGGTTTCCAGTAGACATCTGGGATAAATAATGGATTTGGATTTTTCCCCTTGAGTTTCTGGTTTACTGATCAACAAAACAACTTGTTCTCCACAAAAATGTTCTTAAGAAGTATGATATTCTTCCAGTGAGACAAACATGCCATTCAACAATCATCAACTATTTTATAAGGTTAAGGTAGGTCCTCACTTTACTGTTGTTTGCTTCCCATCAGGAAAATCCTCACTGTTCCTTCCTCCTCCCTGGCTCTTCTACATCATCCAAGCCCCTTTCCAGCAGCCCTCACTGAGGTCATCTTCACAGAGCCTGCTGTGGCAAACAAAGCCATGTTTCTGCACATGGCACCTATCAGTGCTAGGACAGAGCCTGCTGCCTTAAGTCTCCCCTTGAACCACTTTTGCTGCTGCACAAGCACTTGGAAAAGGAAATCGAGTCCACAGATGAACAATGTAAACAGTGACATTTCTCTAAGCCAGTCTCCAGAGTTAGTCTCCAGAGTAGGGATGGGACTCTTGCTTCTTCCATTTTGTGCCACAGTCCTACAAACACTGATCCTGCACTGTAGAATGGCTTCTTTCTCTCTCTCCTGGAGACAAAACTTGGACTAGTTCATGCTGGCTGCCTGGGATGCATTAGGCAATGCTTACTCTGGACTACCTGTGGTGAGTCACAGTGTCATATTCCACTTGTCCAGAACAGAGAAATCCTTCACAAAAATGCTCTAAGTCACTGATGGAGAGGGAGCTGATGGTAACTTTCCTTCAATCAATCCGAGCTACATCACCAACTTGTCCTCTGTGTTATTTTTGGAAGTGATTTCATTCCTTACTCTGGTTACTTATCTTACTCTGGCATAAGAAGATGAAGATCACTGTTTTTGTTGTGCCCCATTTGTCTTCCTTAGAACCATAGCACAACATTCATATACACATACTATGGGGTTATTTAAAAATATAAAACAATTCTCTCTGCCTCATAAAGCTCAAAAAATACTTGTTGACAAACTGCGAAACCCCATCCAAGAAGAAAAAAAGTCAATAGTATAATAATTCTTCCTTATAACAAATACAAGGGCATTCCTTAATTCGCTCACTAAATTTATTGAGTGCCTACCATGCCAGGTACCAGGGTAAATACAGGGGATATAATGTTATGCAAAACAGACATTTTCTCTATCTCCTAGAGCAACAGGTGTTTATCAAATAATTACACTGACACGCAAACTGTAATGGTGACCAATGATGGAACGGGATGCCAAATGCTATAAAAGCCTCTAATGATGGGGTTTGATTAGTAGAGAGGATGGTAGAGTCTTTCTGAAGGAGTGGTACTTGAGTTGAGGTGGAAAGATGAGAGGAAGTCATGTAGCTGGATAAAGGAGAGAAAAGCACTCTGGGCAGAGGATAGCTTTGGGACAGGAAGGAGTGTTGGTGGCAAGGAACTGGAAGGTCCTGTGTCTACACAGAGAGAGTAAGGTATAGATTAGAGGGTCCTGAAGCCCTGGAACAACCAGACCAGAACTGGGTTTGAGAATGGGGAACATGAAACCTATGAAAACCAAACAGTTCCACTCACAAGGATTTTGAAGCATCAAAATGGACATGAGAACATTGTGTAAGGTCTCCAGGGTTCTTTTTTGTTCTTGTGTGTGTTGGGTGTCAGTAATAACCAGTGACCAATCCTTCAAGTATAAAAATCCCCCGAACCATGGGCTTTCTGGTATTTTTTGTCTTGTGAGGTAACAAATCTACCACTCTGTACTCCATGTTGCCCAGACCTCAAGTCCCAACCCTGAGTGATGAAATTGTTGCTGGACTGTACTTAGGAATTTTCTGGCTTTATTGTGAAACCTAGGAATTCTCTGTTTATGTCTGTGTAGGGGCTTTCCATTGGCAGGCCTGGCTATTGCTGACTACAGGGATTTAGAAGGAGGGTAAATAACATAAAGAGATATTTGTTTTGAAAGTATCGCTCTGATTCCAGTGTGTAGAACAGATTAGAAGGGGCACATGGGAATGATAAGACCATTAGGAGAGGATGGTGGCTTAGAGCAGTGTGGCGAAAGAGATCAGAGTCAAGGGGTATTTAGGAGATAAAAGTAAACAGGGCTCAGTGGTGGTTTCAGATGAGACTCTAGGTTTATGATTCACACAACTAGATGAATCTTTAAGCTTGTTTAAAAACTCCTAACAGTGCCAATCCCCAGATAGGGGACACAGGAAGAGAACCAGATTAGGTCCTGGATATCTAAGTCACCAAAAGAAAAAACTTGCAGTTCTGGGGGTCAAACTCGGCACTTCACATGAGCTAAGTGGGCGTTCTACTGCTAAACTATACTCCCAGCACAAGAAAAAACTTTTAAAGTACAATGTTCTCCCTGCTGAGGAGGAACTATGACACTTGTGCCTTAAGAAGAGAGAAATGTGGGAGAACTGAGTGGGAAGCAAATGAGAAAACTTAGGCCCATTGGCAAAAGCAGAGCTTCACTGGAAGTCACAGGTCGTTATTTTTTTCCACACAAGTTTCTTATGACTACACTTTAAAGCATATAATGAAGCTCTGTGAACAGGCATGGGAGAAGCTCTGAGATGGAAAGAACTTCCCAGCTATTCATCATTAATCCATCATTAAAGTTTTTGCTTAGAGGCCAAGTAGGGCACAGAAAGCAAAGGATTCTGATGGATAACAGCTGGTGTTCAGAGGTCAGGCTCATGGAACATCAGTGCTGCACCAGAGATGGTTGGCAAGGGTCTCTTCTGCAAATACACCAAATCCCTCCAGCATCTTCGGGGTCAGCTCCATTCCTAAAATTTGGTGACAATGAATTTCCTCCAAACAGGACTCAAAACACAAGCTTTTTGCACAGTGCTACAGATTGAACCCAGGGCCTTGCAGGTGATAGGCAAGCATTCTGTCAATGAGGTACGTCTCCACCCCTCAATATGTTTTTGATCTAGTATGTGTATACCATGACTTCCCTTTTCAAGGGGATACTGAGGATTGAACTCAGGGCCTTATGTTTGCTAGGAAAATGTTCTACTCCTTGAGTCACTTCCCAGTCCTTTTGCTTTTCAGTTTGCTTTTCAGGTAGGGTCCCGTGCTTTTGTCCCACCTGGCCTCAGATTGTGACCTTCCTACCTCCACCTCCAGCATAGCTGGAATTACATGCATGAACCACCATGCCAGAGTATGTCTTCCTTTTGAAGGAAGTTGGTGTAAAATTGGAATACTATTGGAAATTTCCTAATAAGCCCAAGGAACTCAAGAGGTGATGATGGACTCTAAGGGGACAGAAGGAAGAGATGCTGCAGAAGGAAAGAATACAGCAGGTCCTAGCCTAAGGGAACATTGGTACAGTAGTTAAAGAGCACAGCTTGCTTCTCCCTAGTCTAACAGCCCCAGGTGATATTCTAGGGTGGCAGATTGCTTGGTTTCAAGAGGTCATTCAGGGAACCAAGTTCCTTACATTCTTTGTCATTCACTAGGACTGCCTCCCACTCTAATTATTCAGGCAGCACTAACACTATGTTTGGCAACAGAAATTTAAGGTGTCTTGGGGGTGCCAATTCTAACTATTTCTAGCAAGTATTATCAGCCACCTCATGTCTAATCAAAATTGAACTATTTTTACTCAGTAAATGTACTCTGATCTTAAATAGTCACTAGAAGCTAGAACTTGGCTTTTACATTCAGAATGATGCTGTGTTGCTCATTTTTAATTAGTCTTCTACATTAGTGTGCCCATTTGTTGATGACAGTTCATTAAAACAGTAACTCATTTGCTTCTATGTTTGTGTTTGGATGTGTATGTCTACAAATGAGAAGGAATAAAATTAATTTACTAAGAAGCAGAAAGACTGGTTCTTTTTTCCATTTAGAGACAAACAGTACAATTCTGTGGGTGGACAAAGTTTTGATATGGTCCACAGGACATAAAAGACAGGTATTGGGCTAAGTACAGTTCCTGGCATATTAATGAAAATCATGTTGTTCGTTGCAATGTCCCAAGGTCAGGGGCAGCCCTATAACTGCTACCTGCAATATAGTGGACCTTAATGAGTCTGTTCAGCTTAGAGTAGTGATTCTAGGACCATTTCAGCAGCAAAAAATGCATATAAGGCACTTCATGCCTTAATGTAAATGTCAAAGGATGACATGATAATCAAAATCGCAAATCAATGGAAGTTGGTAAACATAGCTGAGAGTGAACAGCAGAATTAGGTAACAAAAGGATCTGGCAAACTGAAATGATGATTAAATCTATCAAGATGATGTTTAATAAAGATAAGTACAAGGAATTTCTCTTACATCAAAAAACAACTCCACAAATCTAGATTGGGGGATATATCATCTAGCAGCCACACAGGTAAAAATGTTTCAGGGTTTTAGATTACTTAAAAGTCAATATGAGGTGTGGTGGTACCTGCTTGTAATCTCAGCTACTCAGAAGGCAGACAGGAGGATTGTGGTTCAAGATCAGCCTGGACAAAAGTTGGTGAGCCACTATCTCAAAATCAGTCAGACATGGTCATGCATGCCTGTGGTCCCAGATATTTGAGAAGTATAGGTAGGATCACAGCCTGTGGCCAGCCAGAGCAAAAGCACAAGACACTATCTGAAAAAACAAACTAAAGCAAGAGAGCTGCGGTGTGTCTCAAGTGGTAGAGTGCTCACCTAGCAAGCATGGGTTCCTGAGTTGAATCCCCAGTACCACCAAAGAAGTAAATAAGCTGCACAAGATTATTTAGTCTTGGATTCTATTTATGAAATATAATAGTATTCAGCAAAACAGAGGTAAGCGTCTACTCTGGTGAAACCACCACAAAACTGATTATTGTGCCCATTTCTGAGGAAAACTTAAGAGTACCTCTTCAGTTAGGGTAAGTCTATACTGCTGATATAAATAGATGCACTGGCAGAGTGGCTTAAAGAACACAGAAGCTTGATTTTTCTCTTATGTAACTAACTATCCAGGTGATGTTCTAGATTGGCAGGTGGCTCTGTTCCATGAGGTCATTCAGGGAATGAAGTGTTTCCATCCTTACTGCCTCATCATCCACCAGGGTTGAAACAGGGACACCAATCTGCTGAGATGACAGTTGAGCGGATGGAGGAAGGGCACACAAAGGACATGTCACTGCCTTAAATTGCTGGCCAAGAATGGCAGTCATCAGCCCTGCTCATGTTCCACTATCAACCACAATTGCTCACACCTACCTGTGGCTGGAGTGGGGGGGAGGAAAGTGTGAGGAAGATCGTTCAGTACCTTTAGTGAGGCTAAGTCCACATGACTATAGTTTCCTAATAACAAAGGAAAGAGAGATGGGATAATTTGGGTGACTGGAGCACAACTTGTGCTACAGTCTATTGGAGAAACAGACATCAGAATGATGGGAAAGAAAAGTAACATCAGAAGAAAATAAGTAGGTTACTCACAGAAGTGATTAGACTAGTTCTAGGGGCTCAACTAAATCAAATGGGTAAAGGACATTCTGAAATAAATATCAGAAGAGATTCTCCTTTTTGAAGTAGAAATTTCCTCTTATTCCAGGAGCTGGAAAACCTTTGGACTTCTCTCAGGAACTATAGCATTTCTTCAAGCATTCTGAATGGCCAAGTTAGATCATTAAGACTCCCTCCTAGCAGAATCTTCCAGATAGATTTTGTGATTTTATCTAAACTTGTGTTTATAGGAAAGGAATCCCAAAATTTCTTAGATGCTTGCTGTGAGCAAGGCCTCACAACAGCCTGTGAGGTGGATATTATTCTCCTATTACCAATGCTCAGAAAGATCAGTGTAAGCTGTCTAGGGACTCAGCTATTCCGTAGCATTACTAGGACTATAAACAATATTGGCCTGGTTGCTCAACCTATGGTGTTGCTCCTGCCTCTCAGAAAGAAGGTCAAAACTAAATTAAGTGTTCCTTCTTATTTCCTTCCTCCTCCCTGTGTCTCCCTCCTCCAAATCCTTTATCTTATCAGGGCTGACTGCCTGGATGGGACTGGCTGTTCTGCAGGATTCAGCACAACAGCAAGATAGGATCACGTTAACATCCGGTCCCTTTTCTAGCTCTTTCTACTAGACTAGCTGACTGATTTGTCACCCATGCTTTTTCTGGCCCAGAGGCAGAGTCATCTCTTCATTTGGAAGTTCCTGCATTTCCCACTCCTTCCCTAAGAAGCAGGCAGGGCTTCTGCTGTGACCCCAGTCCTTACAGTAAGCAATGAATCATTTTCTTTGTCACCTACCAATCTGCTGCTTAAACCTTTCCTTTCCTAGTTCTGAGTGCTATGGGAAAAGTAAGGCTTAATTTGAAATTAATTCTTCATCCCTCATGCATTGAAATGGATTTCAAAAGTGAATTAATCACCACCAAAGCTCCACCACAGAAAATTTACCCATATTTCCTCCAAAGAGAGAATGACTCACACAGAGCACCTGTTTGGTCTCCTTAGTAACTGGCCTCTTAGATTTCCCTCTTGTATTTGCATGCAGGCCAGCACAGCAAACTGACTGGGGGAAGGGAAGCAGTTCACAGCATGCACCACCGTGTGCTCTGGGCAGAATGTCACCTGCAATGCTGTTTGCCAACCATCTCGTGTTTTATGTACTCACTTGGTGTCTCTGTTATAATTTGAGCATTGATTCAGCTGCAGACTCAGAGTGTGGGAATAAGTCTGGAAAATTACTAATGGCCTCAGGAAAAGTTTGGTGACACACAATAAAAATTGATTCTGGTGACACTCAGTGTTAGGAAGGTGGGATTCATGTTTGTGTTAGTAATGGTTTTTCTTGACTAATCTTTGCTGCAGTTAAAGGTAGACACACAACTCTGTCAAGACAGAGATGGACAAGGTAGAAGGAAGAAGCCAGCTTTACCATAGGAAATAATATTCCAAGAATTGTTCTTGTGTGGCTCTATGTGGTTTTATTAATCTCTGTCATAAAGCCATCCCTCTCTGGCATGGTGGATAAAATTTTTTTTTTTAATTTTTTGAAAGAATTTTTAGATCTGGAGACCCATGTTCCAGTAGCATCTCAGCCACTAATAAGCTGGTGCTTGTGAACAAATCACTTAACTTTTCTGGATTTCCTCCTGGAAACTGAAGGATCCAATAAGATGACACTGTTATCCTTTCCAATTATGAAGATCGGGCTCTACTCCCTGGGATCATAATGAGTTTTAAAGTTGAAACTAATTAGTTCAACATTTAAATTTATTGGCCAGAGGTCATCCAAAATGAAAGGTTAACCTATCCTCCTCTTTATTTTGCAAAGATGTCCCTGGAGGTTAAGTTATTTGCCCAAGATGACATAAAATTAAAGAATTTTCCATTGGTATTTTTTATTTCTATTTTTATCATAATTCAGCATGGTATTGCTGGTGCCCAAAAGCTCTATCAAAACTGGGCATGGTTGCTCAAGCCCATAATCCTATTTTCTTTGGAGGCAGAGATTGGGAGGATAGAGGTGTAAGGCCAACCTAGGCAAAAAGTTCACAGGATCCAATTTCAACCAATGGCTGGGTGTGGTGACACATGACATATGCCTATCATCCCAGCTACACAAAAATGCAAATCAAGAAGTATAGTCCAGGCTGACAATGATACAAACATGAGACCCTATCTCAAAAAGAACCAATACAAAAAGGGCTGGCAGAGTGGCTCAAATGATAGAGTAACTGCCCACCAAGTGCAAGGTCCTGGGTTCAACTCCCAGGACCAAAACAACAATAACAAAATAAAACAACTCTAAAACTTGTTATAAAAAATAGTATTACTTCTCCACCTGCTCTTCTTTCCCTTCTTTCCAAAGGTAGCTACTTTAAAAAATGTTTTTAGCTAATCTTTTAGGTTATTTATCTCAGTACCTCTAACTACTACTATCTTGTTTCAGATTTAGGTATTGCTTCAACCACAAAACATTATTTTTTTTTATCCCTTTCTTCTCTCTGTGTAGTTATATCATAATTAGATGATTAGATCAGTAAACAGTATTTATTTGACATGAATATTATTCACAGTTGAACTATACAGCATATTGTGATTACCTTTCCTTTCTGTTTCCTTTTTCCAGAGATAATAATGATTATGTTTTGATTTTACTTAATTTGTTGTGAAAAATCACAAATCAACCCAAACTCTCTGTGATTATGTCTACCTTATATGTTTAAGTATATTTCAATGTAGTCCAAAATCCTTTTCTTGGAGGAGTATCTCCCAGGTCCTTCTGATCTGCTTCAGTCTGGACCAGTCATGCCCAAGACCCTCCCCACTGTGACCAGCTTCATCTCCATTGGCGGTTCTCCTGAGAATACCCTTTCCCTACCTTTTGTGTTGAGTCTGCAGGTCCCTGGATCCTGTTTCTTCTTTCTGGACTTATCCCTGATTTTAGCAGAACACTTCCTCCAGTAAGGTCCGAAGAAAAGGTGATTAAGAAGTAAATTTTTTAATGTCTAGTGTCAGAAATGTTTTTATTCTATCCTCATGGACGACTGATAGATCTTCTGGGTGTAGAATTCCAGATAGAACCTTTTTTTCACCCCATAATTGTGAAGGCATGATCCAATGACATGGTTGAGATGGGTACCGTTTTTTAATTATTTGTGAAAGAATCTGATTTTATGCAGAGGTTCTTAGGGTCTCTAAGATATTGCTAGGTTTTTGTGCCCATTGCTTTGACTCACACATCTGCATCTTTTCTTATACCTGCCACTGTTTGTTTGCCTTAGGAATCTTGACTCATGTATCTTTCAGCCTCATTCACAATGAAAATTATCATAGTCACAGCAATGTGAGTTTGAATGAAATAACAAGCATGCCCTGTGGAAGCATTTGCTTGATAAATAGAATCCCAGTGCTCACAAAAATCAGACAGGAAGTTTCCTTCCGTAGATCACACTGGTGTCCTCCACAGAGCTTTCATAATAAAACAATAAATAGCAACCTTAATGATTTCCAAAGGAAGTTTCAATGTTAACAGCATGAAAGTACTATTGGATTAATGCCTTTTATGTTACTTTAATATATGCAAATAGCAAATATCCCAAAATGATATTTGTTGAGATATTTGATAAGGCAAACATGTATCTTCCTTTCTTCCCCAAATCACTTGAAACTACAAAAAAAAAAAAAATCCCCTAACTAGGATAAGAGAGGAATAAATTTATAATGTCATTGGAAGACAGAAGAGGGTACCAGCTGTGGCCTGGAGTACTAAGTAATTCTTGGAGGAGAAAAACCAGCTGAAAACAGCAGTTGCAAAAGAAACTTTAAAACTCTTAAGAGATTATTACAATGAATTTTATGTCAATAAAGTTGAAAACATAAGTGCTTTTTTGGAAAAAAATATGAATTACGTAAGAAGAAATGCTGGGCCCCGGTGGCTTAGGCCTGTAATCCTAGTACTCCGGAGGCAGAGATTAAAAGGATCACAGTTTGAAGCCAGACCAGGGAAATAGTTCAAGAGACCCTATCTCAAAAAACCCTTCTCAATAAAGGATCTGGTAGAGTGGCTCAAGGTTAGGCCCTGAGTTCAAGCCCCAGTACTGCAAAAAAAAAAAAAAGAATAAACCTGAATAAATCGACAATCATAAGGAAAGTGAACTGATCAGTAACACTTCTATCCACTGCCTCTTTTATTTCTGGCTTCTTTGCTTAATTAACATTGTACTTCAGAGATCATTCCATGGTGGCTTTCCATATGATACCTATGTTATTTTCATTGCTGCATAGTATACACTTTTATGAATGTATCCAAGCATCTTTGCCCATGGTATTGAGTTGTCTACCACTTAAGACTATTATAAATACTCCTGAAATGAACATTCTTGCACCAATCTCTGATATCGCAAACACACACACACACACACACACACACACACACACATATGCATTTCTGTTGGCTATATCCTCATTAGTGAGATTGCTAATTTCAGCAATGGAATTAGAACATACATATATTCAATTTTTATACTCTGTAGTGAAATGTCTGCTCAAAATTTTTGTCCAGATTTTTGGAAAAGCAAGTAAAAGCTATCTTTTCTTACTATGTATGTAGTACAAATATTCCTGACACTACTTGGCTTTTTACTCTCTTTTTTGTTTGTTTGTTTGTTTTGTTTTGTTTTTTTGAGACAGAGTCTGGCTAAGTAGCCCCAGTTAGCCTCAGACTCATGACCCTCTTGCTCCTGCCTCCTGAGTGCTGGGATTAAAGGTGTGAACTACCACATCTGGGTAATAATGCTCATTTTTTTTCTCTGAAGAAAAGTTCTTAATTTTAATAAAGTCTATCAATTTTTTCTTAATGCTTTTGGTGTAACACATGAAGGACATCTTAACTATCTTTTCATATTCTAATTTACTATCCCTATTATGCTCACATTTAAGTCTACAGTCAGTTTGGAGCTAGTTTTAATGAACAGTGCAAAGTAGAAATCAGTATTCATTTTTTCATACAGATATCCAATTGACTCGGTATCATTTATTGTAAAGTGTATACTTTCCCCATTTCTTTACAGTAGAGATCTTTTGTAATAAACCAAATGATATAATACGTTTATTATTTCTGAAACCTCTATTTTTTTCATTGATCTATTTGTCCCTCCTTGCAACAATACCAAACTATTTTAATTAGTTAATCATTGCTTAAATCTTGATAACTCTCCAGAGTATTCTTGAGTACTCTTAAGAGTACGTTTTGTGCTCTTCCCCTTCCTGTAAGCAGCCAGAGATGACCTTTGAAAATGGTTTGCTGCTCTCTTAACCCGGAAAACCCTATAAAATCATGTAAGTCAAAAGGTTCAAATCTTCATGTTCACTTTAAGAACACTCAAGAAACTGTCCAGGCCATCAAGGACATGCATTTTCAAAAAGCCACTAAGTATTTGAAAGATGTCCTTCCTTGAGGAAGCAGTGTGTGCCACTCCAGCATTACAATGGCGGAGCTGGTAGGTGTGCCCAGGCCAAACAGTGGGGCTGGACACAGAGTCAGTGGCCCAAAAAGAGTGCTGAATTTTTACTGCACATGCTTAAAAATGCAGAGAACAATGCTGAACTTAAGGGTTTAGATGTAGATTCTCTGGTCACTAAATATGAACAAGTGAACAAGGCACCCAAAATGCACAGAGTACTTAGAGAGCGCTGGGTGGATCCACCCTCTGCCACACTGAGATGATCCTCACTGAAAAGGAACAAATTGTTTCTACACCAGAAGAGGAGGCTGCACAAAAAAGAAAAATATATCCCAGAAGAAATTGAAGAAACAAAAACTTATGGCACAGGAATAAATTAAGCATAAAATAAATGCAAATTAAAGCTTAAAAAAAAAGAATATGTCTTGAATATTCTTGGCCCTTACGTGTTCTATGTAAAATTTAGAAGCAAGCTGTCAATTCACACACATAAAGACACACAGTGGGATTCTGACAAGATTTACATTCAATTTATGGATCAATTTAGGAAGAATTGACAACTTTTCAATTTCGAGTATTTCAATTCAGGGATATGGTAAATTTCCCTGTTATTTAAGTCTTTAATTTCCCTCCGTCATATTTTAAGGTTTTTAGTGTAGAGGTCTTACAAATCTTTTATTGCACGTGTTTTATGCTAATATGAATTAGCATTTTAATTTCTAGTTGTTTCTTTCTAGTATAAAGATGTATGGTTGATTTTTATAAATTGACCTTTTATCCAGAGACCTTGTTGAATTCATTTTTTAATTATACTGCTCCTCCTTATGAATTTTCCATGTACTTTATTACATTATCTATAAGTTATGATAGTGTTATTTTTCCTTTCCCATCTTTATATTTCTTTTTTCTGTCTTATTTCATTACCTAAAACCTCCAGTACAATGTTAACTGGAATTGGTGATAGCAGACAGGACCTCTCTGTCTTATTACTCATCTCAGGAGAAAAGCTTTTAGTATTTGCCCATTAAACATAATGCTTGCTGGAGATTTTGCAGAACTTTAAGATTCTTTATATTTAAATAATCTCCCTTAATTTCTAACTTTCTATAATTCCTTAAAGTGATAAACTTAATTAAATAATTATCCTCTGTCTATTGTTCTTTGTTTTGTTTTTGTTTAGGTTTTTTTTTTTTTCCAGTATTGGGGATTAAAACCAGGACCCTATGCTAGGCAAGCATTCTACCTCTGAGTTTCTTCCTTATCCCTATCCTGAACTTATTGAGATGATCATATAATTTTTTCCTTTTTTGTTCTGTTAAGATGATGTATCATTTATATAAACAATGAATTCTGTTTGTAAATATTTTATATACAATTTTTGTACCTGTGCTCATGCCTGGGAATAGCCTGAAATATTCTTCCCTTATTCTATATCAGATTTTCATGTCAAGGGATATCTCTGGAATCTTGGCCCTTATAGTCCTGGCTGCTTTGGTTATTCTCTTATACATTAAAATAACTGGAGTTTTGTTTTTAAATGCAATTCAGCTTTTATAATTATTCTCAGGGGAGGATTTGTGTGCTATAAGGTATGCATTCACAGGCAGAAATGATACATTTGCATTTTACAAACCTGAAGAACAAAATGAAACATCATTTTTAACCTTTAATTAGCCTTCTGTTGTTTCAGTTCCTGAAAAGTTCTTGGGTTACCAAAAGAATAGTTTTGACTCTTAGTGTCATTTAGTGCCCTCATCAGTTAAAACAAAGTTGTAGGAAATGAAGTTTAGTAATAGTCATCTTTTATTCCTTTAAAGTGAAGGTGGAAAAGTGGAACTCAAAACTGTTATTGAACAAAAAAGGAAAACTTGACTATCTGTATTCTATTACAATTCTCAGTAAGAGAAAGACATTCTCTGGGCAGATGGATAGTTAAATCCTATCCATTAATTTTAAATGAATGTTAAATAAATTTTTTTGGATCTGGTTAAGGAATATGAGATTCATTTTATTGTAATAAAATGTGTCATGAGGTCAATCTAAAGTTGATATAAACATTAGAAGGGGGAAATGGAGGCTAAAAGAGAGAAGTTGAGATAATGCTACCATTTGATGAACTCCTACTATGTGGTAGGTGCTTTTCTTGGAGCTTTGTTGGCCTTATCTCAATGCCTACAAACATGATTTTTTTTTTGCCCATTTTACGAAAGAAGACACCGAGGCTTAGTAAGAATAAGTAACTTCCTAAATATCACCCAGATAAGAAGAAGGATTCAGATCTAGTTGTTTGACTCTGGAGCCCAAGCTCTTTCTATTAAACCAGGCTGACATTAAACAGAAGAGAAACCAGGTGTTCTTTTCAGTAAAGACTAGATGCTCTTTTAGTAAGCCCTGAGAAAGGAGTAAGTACTAAGAAGGAAGAGTTTAATTACATGTTTATGGTTTGTCGGGTGCGTATTTTATTTTGGGTGTATATCTCCTTTGTCTCTGGAGTTCTTGGTATATTTTCAAATAAAAACATTTCCTGTTTACTTCTGACTGGGCTAACATCCAGTAATCAAGCAATATGAACAAATTCCAACATTTCTCTATCTTACGTAGGGTTAGAATCTTTGTATCTATGGTTGACCTGCTCAGTAACTTAGGAAATAGTGTCAATTAAGGCCGAGTCATGGGATTGAGATGCATTTCCTACATGTGCTTTATAAGACATGCTAGTTCTATATGATATGTTTTTTAGAACATGCTAATTCTATATAGGAACTCTGGTTCATAGTCAAATATGTTCAATAAACTCTTGGATTAAGCCAAGTTAAATAAATTTATTTATTTTAAACCTTAAAATATTTATAGGTACTATGATCCTTCAAGAAATATAATATACATGTTTTCTAAGCTTATTTGGCTCCAGAGCACTTTGCATGAAGATCTTTTTCTAGACTGGGTGTGATATACACCATATTTTGGGAAAAGATGAGTTAAATGTTTTATAAGCAATTCATTTTGCAGCAACACATTGCATTGTTAGTCATAAGCAGGAAGGTATAAAAACATAAACAAAACAGTCCCAGGCAACAGTCCTTCTAGTAAAGTGGTATAAACCCCATCACAAAAAATTTTGGCACAGAACATGTGTAACTTCCTAAAGCAATGTTGTAGAGTAAGTTCCTACATGGAAGAAAAGTCAGACAAAATGAATTTCTACTTTTGTTCACATTCTAAGGTTCTTTGTGTCTGTGAAAATTATAATCCCTTTTAGGACAACAAAACATTATGATACTGTGCTTTATAATGAGAAATATATATTTAGTGTCCATTCTGTTTCCTTCCAAAGTGATGTGTTGTTTTATATACTAAAGAGATGACTGGTAAGTTGGGGATCCTGAACAGCCTCAGAATGGTGGGGTGGGGGAGTGGGGAGCTGGTTGCCAAGGAAAACAACCATGAGATTAAAGTACTGAAACTTTCATCCTCTCTAGATCTCCTGAGAGAGAAAAAGGGTTGTATTAGTCTGTTGTTACTAAAACAAAATACACAAGACTGGGTAATATATATTTTAAAAAAAGACATTTGTTCAGCTTACAGTTTTAAAGGCTAAAAATCCAAGACTGGGCAGCCCCATTGGTTTGGCCTCTGGTGAGGCCTTCTAGCTCTCAAATGATATCACAACAGTGAGAGCACATTCAGAAGAGATCTCATAGTGAGACAGGAAGCCAGAGAGATTCAGGGACCAGGATGGGTCTTTTCATAACAACCTGCTCTGGAGGGTCCCATGAGAACTACATTTAATATCTTCCAAAGGCAGTGCCCTTCATGACATAATTATCTTGCACTATGCACTACCTATTAATGAATTCACCACCTCTCAACCTCCACCACACCAAGCTTCCAATAAATGAAACTTTGGGGGATAAACCACATTCAAACCATAGCAGAGGCTGAAGGTTGTGTTGATCAGCAATAGCCAATGAATAAATCTAATCAAACATCATAAAGCCTTCATAAGACCCCAACAGAACAGGGTTCAGCAAGCTTCCAGGTTGCTGAACACCCGAAGGTTCTAGAAGGGCAGTGCCCCCAGCAGGGCATGGCAACTCTGCCTCTCCTTTCCCTGCATCTTGCCTCATGCATCTCTTCCATCTGGCTATTCATCTGTATCCTTTGTAATATACTTTATAGTAAAAGTAAATGTTTCCCTGAGTTCTGTGAACCTAATTGAACCTGAAGAGGAGGTGATGGAAACCTCCAATTTAGACCTGGTTGCTCAGAAGCACAGGTGACAACCAGGTGCTTGTGACTGACACCTAAAGGGGAAGACGCAGTCTTGGGATACTGGGTTAGGGTCTACATTAACTCTAGTTAGTGTCAGAATTGAGTTAAATTGCAGGATATTCTATTGGTGTCCACTGGAGAATTCTGACATCTTGTATCAGAAGTCTATTGTTTTCAGAGTATAGTAGGAGAAAACTAGTAAGTATAGTTTAGTTTTTTCCCCATCTCATGCAAGTGGCATCTTGTAATTACGTGCATTAATTAGGGAAAGAATCAGCAGCCACAACAAGGAGAACTGTAGTGCAGTGGTTAAATAAAACAAAAGTTTCTTTCTTATATAAAAGTCCCAAGAAGAGCATTTCTGGTTGGGAGGTGGGCTTTGCTCCATCTGATTCCTCAGGTTTCCAGGTTCCCTCTAACTCACCCCTAGGGTAAGAGCCTCTTCTACAAGGCTCGCCTGGCTCACCAGCATGGCTGCTTTCCACTTCACAATAGAAGGGAGACCCAGACAAGCAATGATCTTTTGTCCTTTCAGGTAAGACAAAAGTTAACTACATCAGTTTGCTCACATTTCATTGGGAGCAATTTAATTGCATGGCAAACACCAAGCTACAAAGTCATTTGGGAAATCCATTCTCTTGCTAGACAGTTATGTGCTCAAGAAGAAAGGGAGAAGAGATTTTGGAGGAACAAACACTAGTTGGTGTATACTAGTGGTTGTGGCAAACACTAATCGGTAATTGTTACTTGGGCTTTACTATCATTTGCTAATGACTAGTCAGTTCTAACTGATCAAATCCTTCCAAGAAATATATTGAGTTCCTGTCAGTGTGATATTCATGTACTTCAATTTATGAAGCATAGAATTCACAGAAGAGCTCTGATTAGCTGTCAGGGTTGGGGGAATCAGTATAGCAAGGCTGAGGGAGATGTGAGGGCCAGTAAACAATCTGTAGTCAATATTCTTTGCAGGCTCACTCATTGTCCTTCCAGCTCTTTACCTGACTGTCTCTCTCTCTCACTCTCTCTCTCTCTCTCTCTCTCTCTCTCTCTCTCTCTCTCTGTCTCTCTGTCTCTCTCTCTCTCAATATATATATACATACACACACATATATACTCTCTATATATGTATTGGCTCAAGAAGGGAGAAAAAGTAGAAAAATCTAGATTTTTATATAACCTCAACTTCAGCAATGTGTATTTTGGAGATAAGCACATGGAATATAGTGGGAGAAAAATACATAGGAAACCAATTTTCAGAAAGGAAATTTTCTGTCTAAATGCTTCTCTTTCTAATTTTCAGACAGGAATTCAGTAGAGAGCATATTACACATACACTGCACAGCAGAGACCTGAAAATGGATCTTCTGGTCTACCAGCCTTGTGTTTTTCCTAATCCTCTCCTGAGGAAAGCACATGCTGCCACATGTACTCAGTATTCAAGGTTCTGCTCTTTTCCTGAGAGTTCCTCTCATGCAATGGGGGCACATCCCTTTGCAAGGCCAAGGACTATCAAGTCTACAAAGTAGATGAAGTCTACAAAGTAGATGAAGTCTACAAAGTAGATGAAGTCTACAAAGTAGATGAAGTCTACAAAGTAGATGAAGTCTACAAAGTAGATGAAGTCTACAAAGTAGATGAAGTCTACTTGGGTGGATAAAACCACCCAAAGTATTTCTCTTACCACTGGCATTAGAAAATTCTACCACCTCAGATGAAATGTCTAGGGATTTGAAAGTTTCCGGGGTCTTTAAGAAGTCCTTGTTAAAATAAAAGTACCTGGGGGAGAAAATCTCACAAGTTATTTATCCTCAAACACAGGCAGTGGAATCACCTGAAGTGCTTTTACAACATTACAGATGTGTGGACCCCACTTTCTACCAACTAAATTAGAATCTCTGGAAACCTGGGCTTTTCTATTTTATTTTCAACTTTCTAGATGTTTCAATACCTATATTTGAGAATCAGAGATTTATGCCATTCTCAAATAATAATTCAGAGACCCATCGGCAACTTCAAGTTGTTTTGAGGGATGATAATTAGGGAGGGGGAGGAGAGAGTTGGGAATAAGAAAGCTCTGTCATGGAAAGACTCAAAAGACAAGAGTGCCTCCTTCTTAATCTTGGTTAGCATTAACTTAAAAAAATGTCCATGAGGACCTGGAGGTGTAGGCAAGTACTCAATGGTAGAATACTTGCCTAGCATGCGCAAGACCTTAGGTTCAATTTCCAGCACAGCAATTATAACAAAGTTACATACAGAAAATGGCCATTTGTAAGATACTATACCTCATCAGCTCCCATTTTATAGAAATGTCTGATCTTACTCTCTTTCCAATATCATGTCACACTTTATTTCTATTTTATTGTCCCCTAATTTATAAGGTTCATAGTGCATGAGTACTGGAGTTTGAATAATCTGAATTTGAGAGGAAGCCTTGTAAGAGGCCTTGTGTTCTAACCCCACTTTCAAGCAATTCTATAGGCCTGCTGGGAGAGGCAATTGGTTCCCCAGGTATTAAACACTAAAAGGAAAAGAAAATCTATGGCATTCTTCAGCTTCCTTTCTCTGTGTGTATCAGACCTTCAGGTCAGGGACCTTTTCCTTACATCTAATTTCATCCTTTTGGCTTATTATTTGTGACTGTTTTCTGCCTTCTGGTAAGATGGAAAACAGCTGCTAGGAGACATCCTGATCCCTGAAGCTAAAGAATTCCCCCATTAACATTCTTTTTACAAACTAAATAACTGATTTTCATAACCTTTCTTATGGTCTCATTTCCTAAGTCCTTTATTTTCATAACTCTCCTTTGGATGCAATTCTTCTAGCAAGAAATGAATGGATGCCAAATATAACCAAACAGTTCTTTCCTGTCTTTTCTATGACATTTTCCAGTTAATAAGATCATCTTAGTTTTTAAAAATAACTTTGCTGGCCATTGCTAATTTGTACTCAATACATGGCCCTCATGTTACTTCTATAAAGAAAATAGAAATCTAGAGACTTGTACTCCAGACCCAGATTTGTCACAATTAAACAATATAGTTTCCTTTTATTTTTTAAAACCTATTTAGGTCTGCTTTCGTCTATAAAGTGACTCAGATAGACAAGTTGACCTTTAAAATTCTTATTCCTACCTATTTAATTTTGATTCCTATCTGATTTCTCCATAACAAGGCAATCTGAACTCCCACAGCAATTTGTTCATGCATTTCTTATAGCTGTATCATTCTCTACCTATAATATAACCATTTGTATCCTATCATGCATGCCACAGCTTTCCTACTAGATTAAAAACTTCTTACAGGCAGGACTCAAGTACTCTAAGATTGGCTTTAGTACAGTGCTTTACTAACAGATATTTGTTGAATGAATCCATTCATGAATAAAAGTCAAAAGTAATAATTTTAGGAGTGGGAAAAAAATGATACTGGCAAATTTGGCCTCTACACCCTTGTATCTCTATGTCTGCCCCCTGTGAGGACGGCTCTCACTGACTTGGTACTGACCCTTTGTGGATAAGCTATTGTAAGTAGATATATTGATGATAAGACAGATAATGTGTGTAAACAAAATTATTTTCACCAAGAAATTAAGAGACTTTAAAAGATTGCAATACCAAAATAGCAAGATTCCAAACTGCAGATTAAGAAAAAAGAAAGGCAACAAAACAAAACAAAACAGCTGGGGTGGCAGCACAAGTGGTAGACAGCCTCCCTAGCAAGCTCAAGACCCTGAGTTCAACCCTTAGTACCACCAAAAAAAAAAAAGAAGAAGAAAGAAAGAAAAGCTAGAAGTACCGAAGAGTATGAGTTGAGAAAGAATATCTGAAAGTAGAAAAGTAACAGGTTTTCATGGCCATCCCAAAACCAAAAGATTAAATTCTGCTTACAAAGTTGGGGGTAAAAGTGCAATATTTGGAGTCAGGAAAACTGGCAAAAATTATCTCAAAAGCTGGACCTTTGTAAACTCTGAGTACCTGTGATTTCCTAACTTGTGTACACTTAGAATTTCTATTGACTCACTGCTAGAAAGCAGTCATAATATTGTAACCAGAGACCCAAAGAGTACAGGGTGTTACGAGGGTGACAATCATGAAAAGTGGCATGATTTGGAGTAGGGGCTTGGTGTGAGAGAGTGGAGGGCTTTGAGGCTGAAAGCACAACCAAGAGGCCCAAACTCTGGGAGGAGATTAGTGATGAGCTGACCTCTGGCTACCTCCAGCCCAGAAGGCCAGCACAGCTAATCCACTCTTGACCACGGCTGTGCTCCTCCACACCGTGGAAGAAATCCAACATGTCTGATAAAAGACTTTTTGCAGTAGACTTTTATCCTAGGGTTTTGAATCTGTGAAATAGAATGTGATGTGAACCAAGATACCAGAACTTGATATAGGGACACTAGATGTTTGTGTAACTGCAGAGATTGCTGCCTACTTACTGCCTCTGGGAGCCTGGGAGTCAGTCAGGAATGGCCTCTCTGCCAACCCAACAGAATTTTGCATATAGAATGAGATCTCTTCTGAGTGCCAGTCACACTCCAACCCCTCCTTATTTTTAGTCATGTAGAAACAATTTGATGATACTTCTATAGGAGTTGGAGGCCAAGGACTCTAGAGAACAGAACAACAAGCACTCACTTATCTGAAATGAATTTTAAAATGGACTTCCAAGAAAATAGTTGCTTTCAGAAAGAACAGTCACAGATTAAGTATTCTAAGACCAAGGGCACCATTTTGGCAGTCACCACCTGACTTTATCTACATTTGTATCTAGATAACGGGTTAATAGAACATCTTGCTATAAGTATGTTCTCTGGGGTCACTCTGCCAGGGTGAGAAGTTGGGTTCTACCTCTTAGCAATTGGGCAACATTTATTTAACCGCTCTTGGCCTCTGTTTAACTCATTTGTAAAATGGTGGTTTTTTGGTGGGACTGGGGTTTGAACTCAGGGCTTTGCACTTGCAAAGCAGGCCCTCAACTCTTTGAGCCAAACCTCCAGCTCATTTTACTCTGGTTATTTTGGAGATGGGGTCTTGCAAACCATGATCTTCTTGATCTCAGCCTCCCAACTAGCCAGGATTATAGGCATGAGCCACCAGCACCTGGCTGTAAAAAGGGTTTCAATGATAGTTTTTACCTCATAATATCGTTGTGAAGATTGAATGTGTCTATATGGAAAATACCTAGAACAGTGCTCAGGAAACATTATTTATGAATAGCTACTAATTCTGTCCACCAGATGATGTCAGCCAGTCCCAAGATGTAGTTGCTGCCAATCTTTCAAGAAATCCAAGAAAGTTCAATTACGCAAAGCTAAGCGTTCTGTAGGCATTGTTACTGTGCCGTTTTTAGTTGAAAGTTTTGACTTGTTTTTTAATGGTGAAGATGAATACTTGTTTATATGTGCTTCAAATGTTCCCAAGTTAGAATTACAGTAGCAATGCTCAATAGTCTAACTCTTCAGAGTCTCCATCATCCATTTGTCTTTGAGCTAGCAAGCATCCAAAATAACTTCCTGATGATTCTCTTGACCCTGTCTTCCCTTAGTTCAACTCACAGGGACAGTGAGTGGCTTCTATTTAGACATTGCCTTGGTCTACTTCCTAAATTTTTATAATAGTATGTCAATTTTTCCTAAGACAGACTACCTAAATCAATTCTGGTCTAAATAGGACTGAATGATTTTTAAAAAATACATATGGTTTTGTATTAAATTTGCAGCAGAGGAGAGCTGCACTCCAGCTATTTGTCAGAAGGCATAATTTCTACATATTGCTATAAGTTATAAAAATATCAGAAGTCCTGCTGAGAAAAATAATATTAATGGAGTATCATGTGTCTTTCCATTCTAGGTCACTGATTTCCCAGGCTTTTATATTTCACACACCAGTGTTTTTTTTTAAGTTACCAACATAGGTTGCTACTTTATTCAACCAAATAAGGATGTAACAAAAAGATAGCCTTCCAAATTGAGTTTTATGACAATTTAATTTTATGGAAAATTCACTACTCACTGCACTGTTTTTTTTTTTCTTTCTTTCTTCTTACCATGAACACATGAAAACTTTGTCACTGGTACCAGACTGGCACTTGAGGAGAGCCCGGTCATTTATCGATTATCCCTAGGTTAGGCTAATTACTAGTGGCTTCACACCTGAAATACATCATCACAGTCACCCACAGAAGGGTTTCCACTAAACTGCATTTTGGTCTAATGTTCCTGGCTAAATAAGAAGTATTATAGAAAAGGGCCTTTGAAGCTTGTCACTTCATATAGTTTAAAAATTTTGCCAGCACATTAGTGTTGATTTTGCTTGGTATTCTCTCTTTGAAAACCTATTAGATATTGAGGGGGTTGGGGGGGAGAGGGAGGGGGCGGAGTGGGTGGTAAGGGAGGGGGTGGGGGCAGGGGGGAGAAATGACCCAAGCCTTGTATGCACATATGAATAATAAAACAAAAAATAAAGAAAGAAAGAAAACCTATTAGAGAAATCTTACTCTTATCTCAATGACAGAAGTACTTAGACTTGTCAAAGCAGCACAGTTGTCTTTGACCTTCTATATTCTGTGAATCATTTTATCCTCCATCTTCACACTATTTCCTTGAGGTTTTTGACTCAATTACATAGTGTACCAATTACATAATGTACCTCTCAAAGCACATAGAATTTCAAGAAATTTCATTTGTATTTTCACCTTGCTTCCTTTCATTCCATACCTTTGCCAGCATTTTCCCTTTGTCTATTTCTTTTTAATTACCTGTTTGATCTTGATGTACTATATATCTCTTTGTAAACCATCTTAAATCTTTCCAGAGCCAGTAGAAATATATTCAAATGTGTAAATTAATCAACAGAGGCCCACCAAGAACCTAGATAGAGGTCCATGAGGATCTTTAGTTACCCCAGAGTCCAATATCGTACCTGGAATTTGTCTGCACAGATTTCTCATTGCTGACTGTACAGAAACTCTGTTTCATGTGTCATGAAGCTGCCAACAGCTGCTACTGTCCTAACTGCTGTCCTGCACTATATCTTAATAGGAGCCATCAGAGCCTAACCTTATGTGAGTGAAATGATAATTATTTTAATTGCCATTGAAAAGCCAATGGAAAGATATTTAGGGAACAAAGGCCAAAAATCAGAGTTCAACTGCAGAATCTTTTAGAAAGATGAAAATTAGGGTTATAACTATTATTTTAATGAAAATATTTAAAGCTGTATGGGCATATAGCTATATGGAAAACAGATCTAAAAACATCTAAGTTCATTATATGTAACAAGGGCAAAAATCTGCTATAGAACTGTATGCACGTGTGTGTGTGTGTGCTGGGTTGCAACAAAGTAAAAAATGTATTTCTTACTATGAATTATGAAAATTTGGTGTCTTAATGACAACACATAAGAGAATGTGGATTCTATCTATCCATAAAACAAGCCCTGGGCCTGGTCACACTCAATCCCTGCTCAGAAACTGTACCACGCTTGAGCTCCAAGATGGCAACTAGAATATGGAAGCAGAAAGCCTAAGTTCCATGACTCCAAAAACCTCCCTGAGATGTTGGAGCCGCACTTGGGTAATTCTGACTGCTTATAGCCAAAATAATAACTATCATCATATTAGGTGAAGAAAAAAAATTCAAAGATTGGTCACCAAATCAGTCTTTAATTGGACCTAACAGGTGTAGCCTGCACCACAGCAAGCAAGGTGGGTCCAGCCCTAGGGAAATCCTACTCCCCCAAAGTGATTTTTCCCTCCTTTTTTCTTTTCTTTTTTTTCTCTCCTTCTCTTCTCCTTCTTCCATCAAGCAGAAATAGAGCATCAACCAAAATCAAACTCTACAACATCCTGAACCCCTAGCCTGTGAAAAGCCTCCCCACACCACTCTGTAGAGAAAAGTTGGCACCATTTCTACCCACTGCTGGAGGCTCCAAACCTGCCTGCATTTCAATTGACAGGACAAACAGGTGAGCACCACATACCATGTTGGACTCCCCTATCCACCCCCAGGAACATAAACTAGCACAGCCCCTGGGCAGACTGATCACCTCCCCCAAAAAACTGAAAATCAGAGAACTGTAATTTAGCACAGACAGTGGACTGGGCAGGTGGCATGCTGAACCTGCCCCAGAGAATGGGGGTGAGGCAAGGATATAAACTCAGCAACAAACTATCAATAAATAAACACAGGAACAGCAACAAAGGCTGAGAGTGGGCAGGCAATAAGCCACTCTCAGAAGCAGGGCAGGTAGTGGATCACAGAGATGATCTCCTGAGCCAGAGAGCAGCATCCAAAACTGAACTGCCCCACAAACTGAAAAACAAACAGTGAACTGTAATCAAACACAGACAGCTGGGGGTGGGGGGACATGCTGAACCTGCAAAAGAGAAAGGGAGTGGGGCAAGGAGCTAAACTCAGTGCTGAATGCTCAGTAAATAAACACAGGAAAGACTGAGAGCAGGCCAGCAATAAGCCACTCCCCAAAGCAGGGCAGGTAGTGGATTATGGAGCTGATCTTCTGAGCCAGAGGGCAGCATTCAAAACCAAACTGCCTCACCTCACTGGGGGAGGAGCTGACCAAACAGCTGCAGCTGAAGCATAACACAGCTGTCAGCTGGGGAAAACAATAGCACCGACCACCCTGCATGATCTGGCAAACATACCTCACCTCACAATTTCAATTAAACTGGTAGACAGAAGAAAAAACACTATTCTCAAGCCAGTCACCTGGTGAGACCATGTCAGAGTTTCTAGTTATAAGCCAATACCAGGACTGAATGCTGGAGGAATAGCTCCAGAACTTAAACTAAGTCTGAAATTCTATTGTTTCTGAACCTGATGTTTTCTTCCTGCTTTTTGTTTGTTTGTTTGTTATATTATTGTGGGTTTTTATTTTTATTTTTATTCCTATTTTCTTTTCTTCTTTCTGTACTATCAAATTCACCATCACGATTGTCTCATCCCTATTCTCACCGCCTTCACTCTCCCTCCTTCTCCTGTGCTACAATCCATTGCTCTCCTTCCCAACTACTCTTTCTGCCCCTTCTCATCCACTCTGTCCCCCTGTCTTCACCTCCCCCTCCCATCCTTCCTCAACAGGTTACCACACTACTCCTCCCTCCTACACATTCACCACCTGCTGATCAACCTACTGTACCAACTTTACACAACCCCAACCCCCTGCAATCCCTGATAGAAGCACCCTACACTACAACAGCAAAAATACACCCAAACACACACAAGGCCACAAAACCCAGCAGCCCCCACATTGCTTCCTCCACTCACCCACCCCACTTCCTACCTCCTGTTTTATTGACACCCTAACCAATTTCCCAAATGTCTATAGCTAGCCTAACAAACGTTAACCTCCCAACTCACATTGTTTATAGATAATATCACCAAGGTGTCTTCTATATAATATACAAAGACCTGGTCGGGCACTGAACCTACAAATTAGTCATTGATAAATTACTCCTCCAGGCCAGGGACAGAAATAGCATACCAACCTAGCTAACAACCAAGACAGTCACAACACAAAAATTAAATCAAGAGACAGATGACTAAAACCACCAACTAGCCTATCAAGAACATGGTTGCACAGCACCAAGTGGAGCAATGGGAAGAAGAAAAAGGAATGGAAACAACTCTCCTCAAAAAAAAAAAAAATTCAAGATTCAGAGGGAAATGAACAGAATGGATACCAATTCCTGACCCTAACAAAACAATGATAAGTAACACTAAGGAACCCAGCAATGCCCACAAAAACACCCTAAAAGAAGAAATCTTGCAAGAAATCACTGAGAATTTCATGGAGAAGATTCTAGACACAGTTATCCAAAATGTACAAGATGCACTCAAGAAATTTCAAGACACCAATAATAAACACAGATAAGACACAGAAACAAATAAATGAACTCAGAGGCTCCCTAAATAAACACCAAAGTGAAACAGAGGACACTATAAATAGAGAGATAAATGAATTAAAGATGAAAATTAAAAATGTTAAAGAGGAGGTGTCCAAAGATATGGAAAACCTCAGAAAAAATATCAAACAGAAACACAAAATGCAGTGGAAGGCCATTCCAGCAGACTAGAACAACTGGAAGGCAGAGTCTTAGAACTTGAAGATAAAATAGAAATTAAAGAAAAAACTGAAGAAACACTAGTCAAACAACTCAAGAGCTGTGAAAAGAATATGCAAGAACTCACCAACTCTATCAAAAGGCCAAACCTGAGAATCATGGGTATTGAAGACAGAGAAGAGGTGCAAGCAAAAGGGATTCATAATATATTCAACAAAATAATAACAGAAGATTTCCCAAATCTCAAGAAAGTTTTGCCCATCCAGGTACAGGAAGCCTCCAGTACACCAAACAGACTCGACCAAAATAGAACCTCCTCACAGAATATTATCATTAAAACAACCACAAGCATAGAGAATAGAGAAAGAATACTGAAGGCTGTAAGAGAGAAAAAATAAATAGCATATAAAGGTAAACCCATCAAAATCATAGCAGATTTCTCAATGGAAACCTTAAAAGCAAGAAGGGCATGGAGTGAGGTATTTTGGTCACTGACTAAAAATACAGCCCTAGGATACTCTACCCAGCAAAACTATCATTCAAAATTGATGGAGCACTAAAAGTCTTCCACAATAAACAGAAACTAAAACAATATATGACCACCAAGACACTACTACTGAAGATTCTAAAAGGAATTCTGCACATAGAAGATGAAAGCAAACAAAGCCATGAGAGGATGGGAAGTATCAAACCACAGGAAAAGAAAAGACAAGTAATCAGAGAGCAGTATTGATTCAGCTGCACACAACCAAATCCTTAAACAACAAAAACAACTAAATGATAGGAATCACCATATACTTAACAATATTAACACTGACTGTCAGCGGACTCAACTTTCCATTAAGACACCATTTGGGAGAGGATCCAAGATGGCAACTAGGGTGCAGAAGCAGACAGCGTGAGCTCCGTGAATCAAAAACTTTGCCAAGATGCTGGAGCCACACTTGGCAGAAATAAAGCACCAAGGAGAATCAAAACTTCAACACCCTGAACCCCTAGCCTGTAGAAAACTTCTCCATGCCACGTTACTCTGAGAAAACAGGAGGGCTGCCTGTTCCAGCAGACACCAGCTCCAAACCTGCTTGGGAGACATTCGGCAGACCAAATAGGTGAGTGCCAAGCATCACATGGTATTCCCCCAGCCACCCCTGAGATAAACCAGCATAGCCCCCTGGCAAAATAAATAAATAAATAAATAAAAAACAACAAACTGAAGATGAGTACACAGCAGAGGGGGCAGGAAGCAGAAAGTGCATCAGAGAAGGGGGGAGGAGCAAGGAGACGATCTCCAAGCAAATTTTCAGTAAACAAAGGTTGGAAAGGCAGGAGAGCTGACAGTGAGTGGGTGATAAGTCACTGCCTGAAATAGGGCAGGTAGTGATCCACAAAGCTCATCTTCTGAGCCAGTGAGCAACATCCAAAGTCAAACAACACTGCAAAATTGAAAAACAATCAGCAAATCATCACAACATGCCGACAGCAGGCTGGCTGATGGATCACTGACCTTGCCCCAGAGAAAGGAGGTGAGGCAAAGAAACAAGCCCCCAGTAATCAAGCCCCAGTAAGCCCCCAGTGAAAACCCAACTCCAAAGCAGGACAGTTGGTGGGCTACAGAGTTGATTCCAGAACGTGAGAACAATATACAAACTTAAACTGCCACACCTCACTGAGGGAGGAGCTGACCAAGCAGCTGCTGCTGAAAGACAGAAGAGAAAAAAAAAAAAAAAAAAAAAACCACTACCCAGCCACCTGGTGAGACTATAACACAGCTTCAGCTTAAATACCAACACTAAGACTGGATGCTGGAGGAGTAACACCAGAACTTAAACTGAGACTGAAATTCTATTGTTCCTGAACCTGGAATTTTGTTGCTGTTGTTTGTTTTGTTTCTTGTTTTTTGTGCTTGTTTGTTCATCTCTCCCCATTAATTTCTTTGGGTTTTGTTTTGGTTTTTTTTGTTAGTTTTACCGTTGTGAAGTAGTCAACACTAAATTACACCTAGAACAGGGAAAGAAATAGCACACACAGACTTAGCTACAAACCCAATACAGCCACAAAACAAAATTAAACCAAGGGAAAGAAAAGAGGTGACTGAAACCACCAACTAGCCTATCAAGAACATAATTGCACAGCACCAAGTGGAGCAATGGGAAGATGAAAAGGGATAGGAACCATTCTGCCTCCCAAAAATAAATTAATACAGGATTCAGAGGGACATGACGAAAACAGATACCCAGTTCCAGACTCCAACAAGACAAAGATAAATGACCAAGGAACACAATGATGCCCACAAGAACACTCTGAAAGAAGAAATCCTGAAAGTAATCACTGAGAATTTCATGGATATATTACTAGACATGGTTAACCAAAACGTACAAGAGGTACTCAAGAAATTTCAAGTCACCAAAAATAAAGAATACGAGAAGACACCGAAACAAATAGATGAACTTATAGGAGCCCCAAATAAACACCAAAGTGAAACAGAACACTATATATAGAGATAAATGAATTAAAGACAAAAATAGACAATATTAAAGAGGAAGTGATCTATGATATGGAAAACCTCAGAAAAAAAGAATGAAACAGAAATGCAAAACACAATAGAAGGCCATTCCAGCAGACTAGAACAAGTGGAAGACAGAATCTCAGAATTTGAAGATAAAATGGAAATTAAAGGAAAAACTGAAGAGATGTTAGTCAAACAAATTAAGACCTGTGAAAGAAATATGCAAGAACTCACTGACTCCATCAAAAGACCAAATCTGATAATCATGGGCATTGAAGAAGGAGAAGAGGTGCAAGCAAAAGGGATTTGTAATATAGCCAACAAAATAATAACAGAAAAATTCCCAAATCTAGAGAAAGCTATGCCCATTCAGGTACAGGAAGCCTCCAGAACACCAAACAGACCTGACCAAAATAGAACTACCTCATGACATATTATATTTAAAACAACAAGCACAGAGAATAGAGAAAGAATATTGAAGGCTGTAAGAGAGAAAGAAACAAATAACATAAAAAGGTAACCCCATCAAAATCACAGCAGATTTCTCAACGGAAACCTTAAAAGCAAGAAGGGTATGGAGTGAGGTATTCTGGGCACTGAATAAAATAACTTCAACCCTAGGATAGTCTACCCAGCAAAACTATCATTCAAAATAGATGGAGCAATAAAAGTCTTCCACAATAAGCAGAAACTAAAACAATATGTGACCACCAAGAAACCACTACAAGAGATTCTTCAAGGAATTCTGCACACAGATAATGAAAGCAAACAAAGCCATGAGAGGACAGGCAGTACCAAACCACAGGAGAAGAAAGACAAGGAGTCAGAGAGTAACATTGATTCAGCTGCACACAATCAAACCCTTAAACAATAAAAATAATTAAATAACGGGAATCACCACATACCTATCAATATTAAAACTGAATGCTAATGGACTTAACTCCCCCATTAAAGACACCGGTTGGCAAAATGGATTAAAAAGGAAGATCCAACAATCTGTTGTTTACAGGTGACCCATCTCATTGACAGAAACAAGCACTGGCTTAGGGTGAAAGGCTGGAAGATTTGCCAAGGCAATGGCCCCCGAAAATAGGCAGGAGAAGCAACACTTATCTTGGACAAAGTAGACTTCAAACTTACCTTGATCAAACCAGGTAAAGAAGGATACTCCATACTAATAAAAGGAGAAATACACCAAAAGGAAATAACAATTACAACCTATGTGCACCCAACATCTGTACACCCAATTTCATCAAACATACTCTAAAGGACCTAAAAGCATATATAGACTCCAACACAGGGGTAGTAGGAGACTTTTAATACCCACTTATCACCAATAGATAGGTCATCCAAACAAAAAAATCAATAAAGAAATTCTAGAACTAAATCACACCATAGATCAAATAGAGCTAGGTGATGGCTACAGAATATTTAATCCAGCTTCCACACAATATACATTCTTCTCAGTAGCCCATAGAACTTTCTCCAAAATTGATCATATCTTAGAGCACAAAGCAAGCCTCAGCAAATATAAAAAAAATAGAAATAATCCCATGCATTCCATCTGATCACAATGCATTAAAACTAGAACTCAACAACAAAAGCAACAGTAGAAAACATGCAAACAATTGGAAGCTGAACAACACAGTGCTCAATGATCAGTGGGTCACTGATGAAATAAAAGAGGACATTAAAAGGTTCCTGGAAGTTAATGAAAATGAAACACAACCTACCAGAACCTGTGGGACACAGCAAAGGCAGTCCTAAGAGGAAAGTTTATAGCCATGAGTGCATAATTAAAAGGTCAGAAAGATCTCAAATCAATAACTTAATGCTACATCTCAAACTCCTAGAAAAACAAGAACAAGCAAAACCTAAAACAAGCAGAAGGAGATAAATAATAAAAATAAGGGCCAAAATAATGAAATAGAAACAAGCAAACAAAAAAATACAAAGAATCAATGAAACAAAAAGCTGGTTATTTGAAAAAATAAACAATATTGACAGACCCCTGGCAAACCTGAGTAAAATGAGGAGAGAAAAAACTCAAATCAGAAAAATCAGAAATACAAAAGGGGAGATAACAACAAACACCACGGAAATCCAGGGAATCATCAGAGACTACTTTGAGAACCTATATTCCAATAAATTTGAAAATCTTGAAGAAATGGACAAATTTCTAGATACTTATGATCATCCAAAATTGAACCAAGAGGATATTAATCACTTGAATAGATCTAAAACACAAAATGAAATTGAAGCAGCAATAAAGAGTCTCCCAAAAAAGAAAAGCCCAGGATCTGATGGCTTCTCTGCTGAATTCTATCAGACCTTTAAAGAAAAACTAATACCAACTCTCCTTAAACTTTTCCAAGAAATAGAAAGGGAAGGAACACTGCCTAACACATTTTATGAAGCCAGCATTATACTCATCCCAAAACCAGACAAAGACACCTCCAAAAAGAGGAACTATAAGCCAATTTTCTTAATGAACACTGATGCAAAAATCCTCAATAAAATAATGGCAAACAAAATCCAACAACATATCAGAAATATCATTCACCACAACCAAGTTGGCTTCATCCCAGGGATGCAGGGGTGGTTCAACATACGCAAATCTATAAATGTAATACAGCACGTTAATAGAAGCAAAGAAAAAAACCACTTGATCATCTCAACAGATGCAGAAAAAGCCTTTGATAAGATCCAACACCATTTCATGATAAAAGCTCTAAGAAAACTAAGAATAGAAGGAATGTACCTCAACATTATAAAAGCTATATCTGACAAAGGTACAGCCAACATCATACTTAATGGAGAAAAACTGAAACCATTTCCTCTAAAATCAGGAATGAGACAATGGTGCCCACTATCTCCACTCCTATTCAACTAGTACTGGAATTCCTAACCAGAGCAATTAGGAAAGAAGAAGAAATAAAAGGAATACAAACAGGTAAAGAAACTGCCAAAATATCCCTATTTGCATATGACATGATCCTATACCTTAAAGACCCAAAAAACTCTACCCAAAAACTCCTAGACACCATTAACAGCTACAGCAAGGTGGTAGGATACAAAATCAACTTAAACAAAAATCATTAGCTTTTCTATACACCAACGAACAAATTGAGAAAGAATATATGGAAACAATTTCATTTATAATAGCCTCAAGAAAAAATCAAACACCTAGGAGTAATCTTAACAAAGGATGTAAATAACCTCCTCAAGGAGAACTATAAACCTCTGAAGAAAGAGATTGAAGAAGACTACAGAAGGTGGAAAGATCTCCCGTGCTCATGGATTGGTAGACTCAACATAGTAAAAATGGCTATACTACCTAAAGCAATCTACATGTTCAACACAATTCCCATCAAAATCCTAATGACATTCATCACAGATATTGAAAAAGCTCATTTGGAAACATAAGAAACCACAAGTAGCCAAGGAATACTCAGCAAAAAGAGCAATGTTGGAGGTATCACAATACCCGACTTCAAACTATATTACAGAACCACAGCAATAAAAACAGCATGGTACTGGCACAAAAACAGTACCAGTGGAACAGAATAAAGGACCCAGATACGAATCCACACAGGTACACCCACCTTATTTTGGACAAAGTCACCAAAAACATATGATGGAGAAAAGATAGCCTCTTTAACAAATGTTGCTGGGAAAAGTGGTTATCTGCCTGCAGAAAACTGAAACTAGATCCATGCCTATCACCCTGTACTAGTATCAACTCAAAATACTAAGGATATTAATATCAGACCTGAAACTCCAAAGTTAGTACAGGAAAGAGCAGGGAACACTCTGGAAGCAATAGGTATAGTCAAAGAATTCCTCAGTAGAACTCCAGCAGCCCAGCATCTAAAAGAAAGGATGGACAAATGGGACTACATGAAATTAAAAAGCTTCTGCACAACAAAAGAAATGGTCTCTAAACTGAAGAGACCACCCACACAGTGGGAGAAAATATTCGCTCACTATACATCAGATAAAGGACTGATAACCAGAATATACAGGGAGCTCAAAAAACTAAACTTCCCCAAAATCAATGAACCAATAAAGAAGTGGGCAACTGAACTAAACAGAACTTTTTCAAATGAAGAAATCAAAATGGCCAAAAAGCACATGAAAAAATGCTCACCATCTCTGGCCATAAAGGAAATGCAAATCAAAACCACACTAAGATTCCACCTCACTCCTGTTAGAATAGCTATCATCAAAAACACCACCAACAAATGTTGGTGAGGATGCGGGGGAAAAGGAACCCTTATACACTGCTGGTGGGAATGTAAGCTAGTACAACCACTTGGAAAACAATATGGAGGCTTCTTAAAAAACTAAACATAGATTTGCCATATGATCCAGCAATACCACTCCTAGTGATATACCCAAAGATTTGTGGTATTTATACACAATGGAATTTTACTCAGCCACAAAGAAGAATGAAATTTTGTTATCCACAAGTAAATGGATGGAACTAGAGAACATCATCGTAAGTGAAGTTAGCCAGGCTCAGAAGGCCAAAAATCATATGTTCTCCCTCATACACAGATTATAGGCCCAAAACAAATGCAGTAATATTATTGGACATGGGTCACACACTAAAGGCAGAACGCATACAGGAGGAATAGGGAAAGGGAAGGAAACATAAAATTTCAAAGTGGTTGATGAACTAATATAGTAATCTTAAACTAACAGAGGTCACTGGGGGAAGGTGACTGGGAAGTAGTGAAGAGGTCTGGTAGAGATGAACCAATTTGGGTTGTAATACACTTGTGCATGGAAGCAGTGCTAGGAATCTCTCTATATAGCTATCTTTATCTCAGGCTAGCAAAAAATGCTTTGTCTTTCTTATTATCTCTTATGTTTTCTCTTCAACAAAATTGGAGAAGAGGGCAGAACAGGTTCTGCCTGGAAAACAGAAGGGGTAGGGAAGAGGGTGAGGGGGTTGGGGGGTTGGGGGGAGAGATGGTCCAAACAATGTATACACATATGAATAAATGTATAAACAATTTTTTAAAATAATTAAAAAGATCTTAAGAAAGAAACTGTACCACACAGCAAATAGTCATCATCCTTAACAGAAAATTTGCACATTGACTAGTCTTCTCACTAATAAGTAGCTGTGCACTGTGAGCTAGAGATATAGATTTTAAAGAACTGGCTCACATGAGTGTATAAATTTGGCAAATCCAAAACCTTCAGAGTAGACTGACAGGCTGAAGACCTCAGGTAGAGTCAAAATTCCAATCCAAAGGCAGACTGCAGGCAGAATCCCCTCTTTCTTGGTAGACTCCATCTTTTTTCTATTAAGACTTCCAGCTGATTAGATGAGGCCCACCATATTATAGCAGGTAATTTGCTTTCCTCAAAGTCCAGTGGTTTAAATTTTAATCTCTTCTGTTTGAGCAGCACTGCAGAGAAGGGGCTGTCTAGGCAATCTGTTCCAGCCTAGGAAACAGAAAAGAAAGGAAAGAAGGAAAGAAGGAAGGAAGGAAGGAAGGAAGGAAGGAAGGAAGGAAGGAAGGAAGGAAGGAAGGAAGGAAGGAAGGAAGGAAAAGATAGTTCTCACCACCATCCCACAAAAAAACAAACAAACAAACAAACCACCAAAACTATGCACAGAAATACCCTGAATAATGTTTGACTAAATATCTGGTCCCATGGCTCTGCCATCGAGTGTCCTTTAGTTTAGGTTTGCAGAGTCAAAGAAAAATAGTAAATTTTACCTCAAGTACCCTAGCTATTGTGACCATTAAGACCATATTATGAGTTGGCTGTGCCAGTGTGTACTGGAGCTGGCTCCTACTGGCTGTTGATTGCTGATTGTGCCCATCTTTTCTCAAGTCTGCATTCACTGACATCACACTGTTAACCCACATGGGAGTGTTTGTGCTACACAGACATTGTAGATCAAGCATGGGGCAGTCCCTCAAAGAGCTGGCTTCCCATCTTGCCACTAGATGTATAAGGTTCTTCTTAATATCATCAAAAGCCCATACTTTGGTACAGTAGGCATATTAAGTCTGAGGGAATACAATCATCCCTCTGTATCCATGGGGATTGACTCCAGAACCTCCAAGGATACCAAAATCCTCAGGTGCTCAGGTGCCTTATATAAAAATGGTGCAGTATTTACAAATAACCTATGCACACTCCCCCATATACTTGAAATCATCTCTAGATTACCTATAACCAATACAAAGTAATGCTATGTAAATCTTTGTCATACTGTATTATACAGGAAAGAATGATAAGAAAAATAGTCTGCATATGTTCAGTACAGGCACAGTTTTTTCTAATATTTTTGATCTGTGGTTGGTTTGAATCCACAGATTGCAGAACTTGCAGGTATGGAGAGCCAACTGTATGTCAACTCCAGTAGCAAAAATAAAGTTGAAGCCAGGCATGGTGGTCCTGTAGTCCAAGCTAGTCAGGAGGCTGAGATGGGAGGATCATAGTTTAAGGCAAGCCTATATAAAAAAAAAATGGTAGCAAGACTCCCCCATCTCAACCAATAAAAGGCATGGCAATGTGCACCTGTTAATTCAGCTGCACAGGAAGTATAAATAGGAAGGTTGTGGATTAGCCCCAGTAGGGAAAAACAGGATACTCCATCTGGAAAATGCATAAAGCAAAAAGGGCTTAGGGCATGACTCAAGTGTTAAAGCACCTGCCTAGTAAGTGCAAGGCCCTGGGTTCAAACCCCAATACTGCCCCCCAAAATGAATAATTCCAAAACATAAGTTCCTCTTAATCACTCTTTCAAACTGACAGGACAAATAGTAACTAACACTGTAAACTGACGTAGTCCATCATGCTGATTTTTCAAACTCTAAATAAATGAATCTACACAGAGTGAATAGATGCACTGTTTATTTTCCTCAAGAAATAATTATTATAGTAAAGCAATCTGCAAGATCCAACCTGTAAGATACAGACTGTGGGAAACCATACAGGACTGTATTAGTTAGGGTCCTCTAGAAGAACAGAATCAATAGGAAATACAGAATTATAGGAAGGGATTTATTAGATTGACTCAACACGAGCAGAGGCTGGAGAGTCTCGATGGACATCTGCAGGCTAGAGAGTCAGGGAAAGGAGTAGCTGCTCAGTCCAAGAAGCTGGAAGCCTCAGATTGAGAGAGGCCAATGATGCAGACTCAGTCTGAGGCTGAAGAACTGAAGGCCCCTGGAGAGCTGCTGGAACAAGTCAGCATCCACAGGCTGAGGAACCTGGATCTGATGCCCATGGGAGACTGCAGTGGAAAAGTGCATCCACTCAAGAAGGGTCCAGCAGGCTCAAGCCACCTTCTCCCATCTTCAACTTTTTCATTCCCCCCTGGCCTTCAGCCAGTTAGGTGATACCACCCACATTTAGGGCAAGTCTTTCCTACTCAATTTGCTGGCTCACACACCAGCCTTCTCTGGAAACACTCTCACAGACACACCCAGAAGTATGCTTTACCAGTTCTCTAACATTCCTCAATCTAGTCAAGATGACAGACAAAATGAACCATCACAAGGGCATAGGACCCACTGGGTATGGTGGTTCATGCCTGCAATCCCAGCACTTGGGAGACTGAGGCAGAAGGATCACAAGCTCAAGGAGATTGTGGGCCACATAGCGAGAACTTGTCTTTAAAAAAAAAAAACACAAAACAGCAACAATAACAAAATGAGGTCATAGGATCAATTTCTTTAACAAATATATTTCAAGGAAAGACAAAGAGATGGAATCAGGGGGTCCTAAAGATTAGTGCTTCTCAAACTTTGGTCTACATCACAATCACCCTAAGGGCTGCTTGTGGAGTCTATCTTCAGACTCTGAATCAGTTGGTATTACTAATGCCAGAGAATTTTCATTTCTATCAGGTTCCTAGGTGATACTGATTCTTTTGGTTTGGGGACCATATTTTGAGAACAACTGGATTAGAGACCTATACTGCAAATTTACAAATTTCAGTATATTGACCTTATTTGAATTTTATACCAACTTAAAAAATTAGACAATTGGGAAAATCTGAGTCCTGACTCATTTGGTGATATTAAGGAATTACCACTCTTCTCTTTTTTAGGTATGATAATCATATTTGCATTTTTATTGAAAGGTACTTATATTTTAAGATGGATGCTGAAACACTGTGGGTAAAATGGTATCTGTGATTGCTGTGGTATGAATGTTTGTGTCCCTCAAAAATTCACATTGAATTTACTCCTCAATGTGATACAGGTTTAGTATCCCTTATCCAAAATGCTTGGGACCAGAAATATTTCAGATTTTAGATTTCTTTTTTTTTTTTTTGGATTTAAAAATATTTGCATGGACTTTACTGGTTGAATAGTCTTACTCTGAAAATCCATAATCTAAAATGCTCCAAAATCCTAAACATTTTGAGCCATCAAGGTAAAAAACAAAATTTTGGATTGAAGAGCTTCTGAAGAGCATTTTAGATTTTGGATTTTGGATTTTCATGTGCTCAAGAGATAATGAGGTCATGAGAACTCTTCCTTCATGAATGGGAATAGGCCCATATAAAAGAGACTCCACACAGTATTTCACTCTTTTTGCTCTTCTGTTCTTCTCCCATGTGAGGATGCAGAGTTCAAGACAACATCTGGGAAGCAGAGATTGGGCTTTCACTGGACATAGAAACGGCCAGCACCCTGATTTGAACTTCTCAACCTCTAGAACTGTAAGAAATACATTTCCTTTCTTTGTAAATGACCCAGTCTGTGGTATTTTGTTACAGTAACACAAATATACTTAAATACTGATTTACCGCCAAATAATCTTCAGGGTAGTGCAGGAAAACTACAAATGAGGCAAGATTGGCTAGGTAATTGCTGAATATGGGTGAATATAAGGTACATGACGCCTTCTTTATTCTTTCTGCCTTTGTATATTCCATAATTAAAAGTTTTAAAAAAGAAAAAAGAATGGTCCCAAGTCCTTTTCATTTTTACAGAAACAAGTTATCTTTCTTTTTTAATCACTCCTCATTATAAAAGAAAGGCAGGACTGTCATTCATTAAAAGGGCAAAGCTTTTATTAATTATTTTTTAACTAGACTAAGGCTCTAAATTCAATTGAATTCCATTATAACTCAGATGTCAAAGATGAAGGATGATTACAGTACTTCCATCAGCTGCCCAACGCAGACACTGCCCTTTCCCTTCTTCACCTTTGTTCTTTCCTTCACTGTAAACTTTTCCTGCTCCATGACAACACCTGAGTCAAATCAAGGCTCAAAGAGGAGGGGACCTACATTTTTAGGAATCCTCACTCCAAGGAGCCAACGATCCTGGGATTTTTCCCTGTGTTAGAATGACTGGTTGCCTAATAAAACAAGAAATGCTGAGGCACATTTTGTGTGTAGGAGTTACTGTAGACAAAGGGCATGAAGAGCATGTTGCTACCTGAGCTGAGGTGGGAATGGGAAGTAACTGCAAGTAGGCAGGAAGTAACTTCTTAGTTATGGAAGGTTCTGAGAGACTGGAACATAGTGAAAAACTGTGTAAGTTTACTAAAAATGATCCAACTTTTAATTTACATCAAGTGAATTGTATGTGTTTTCAATAAAGCTGATTTTTTAAATGCCATGATGAGATCAACAACTCCTTAAGTCAGAGTCATTCAATAAAGTGACTCTATATAGACAAAACCTGTCGGGGAATAAACAGTCAGGATACAATTAAATCAGTATGTGGATTATAAAGAGTTAAGGACCAGGGCTGGCTTGTGGGCTTAGGAGACCTGTGCATTCATACAGATCCTTGAGCTCAGAAGGAATGGAGGAAGGGAGGGATGGAGGAGAGGAGAGATGGAAGGAAGGAAGGAAGGAAGGGAGGGAGGGAGGAAGGAAGGGAGGGAGGGAGGAAGGAAGGGAGGGAGGGAGGAAGGAAGGGAGGGAGGGAGGGAGGAAGGGAGGGAGGGAGGGAGGAAGGGAGGGAGGGAGGAAGGGAGGAAGGAAGGAAGGAAGGAAGGAAGGAAGAAAGGAAGGAAGGAAGGAAGGAAAGGAGGAAGGAGGGAGGAAGAAAAAAGAGAAAAGAAAAAGAATGGGAAAAAAACCCAAGTCGACTTAAAACTAGGGATTCCTATACAGTATTTCAAATCAGCAAGTTCAAAGAATGACCAAATTAAACACATTTGTTGCAAATGGCTCTCAGAGGCTTTGAAAGCTGGCATTGTGGCATTTTGTTTTAAGCATGTAAACAAATTTTCTGAGCTTAAAATTTCCTCCCATCACTAGAGAGCTGAAATAGATGATAAATACAGCATAGAGAATATTCGTGGGAAACCATTATGGCTAAATGTCTGTTTGTAAACCCAGCTGGTTTCCAGTTAAATTTTTCTTTCAAAAAGAAAGAAAAATAATGTGCTTTATTTAAGGGGCATAGGGTCTGCCTCTTTCCCGAGTGTTTAAAGCTCTGTGCTCATAGAGGATCCAGGATCAGATGACCACACTGGACAGCAAGAGACAAAGCCTTGCCCTCCTTTGATGTGAGCAGCAATCTCAGTAATTGTTGACTGAGAAGTAAACACAACCTGCCCTCTTGTTTTTGAATTCACAAGTAGTAATTATCATGAGCAAGCTCTTAACCACCTTCAGAGACCTCTGTCTGTAAAATCACAAGATGTGATATGCAAAACAAATAAAACAGAAACCTAAATGAACCTACTTTGGGTTAAAAAAAATCTTCTTGGTTAAATGTATGCTGTTGATTAAATCTCACACAGCCCTCCATGCTTCAAGTCCCGTCCAAATATTGATTGTTCATAAGCCACACACCAAATTCCCTTCGTCCTCCTCCCATAGGGTTGCAGAACTCATCTGCTCCTACAAAGCAGTAGGTCAAGTAAACACAAAGGGTGAAGGAGAGGGAATGACCAGCAGAATAATTAAAATGAACTTTTATTGAGCTCTTACTATTTGGTGGGCACTGCACAACAGTTTTATAGTCATTAACTCGAACATTCACAGTCATTCTCTCAGGCAGGATTATCCCATTTTGAGATTAGAATAAAAAATCACAAAGAGGTTCAAAAAAACTCCCCCCCCCCCGGGTCACACCAAATACAGAACTCAAAGCCAATCTCATATCAGCTATTCCTTAACATTATGACGGTAAGAGACTGAGAAGTTTGTCCACTTCTCTATCCTTATCTTCTTATTCTTTTCTCCATAGTATCCTGATGCCAAAACATTGTTTATCCAGGTGGTCAAGTATGGATGGTGATATACTGAAACCATTTTACCCAAGGCTACTACGGTCTTTCTAGAAATTAGAAAAAAGCCAATAACCTCCTTTGAGCTGACATAGAATAAGCTGGATTTATCTCCACTCTCTGTGAGACATGGGTGGGCAGGACACAACATCAGCAGGGTACACAGAAATCCTGAGTATACCTATCACTTATTCAAAGTCACTTGAATAAGTCCAGTCATTTTGAATGTCCTGTCACTTGAATGTCCAGTCATTTTGGATAACAGTGATGTGATTACACTTCATGTGATTACACATGGGCTCTCATGTGTTCCAAGGAGGATAAATATGGCCTTAAAAGGAAATATATGCTTGTTTTTCTACTCTTTTCTCTGAGCCCCAACTCCCAGGAGATTGTCTGATGAAAGACGGGAGAGTTGGGTGCTGTGGAATAGATTCATTAAGCTCAATAACCCTTAATTGGTAGACACATAGGAGAAAGCTCCCTGTGTCTTATATATTCGTGTCCCTGAGAGAGAGCAGGATGCAACCATTAGGGAAATAAATCCAATCAAGTAACAGTTTCCCCAAACACAAGTCAAGCCAGTTAGTAAAGACTAGAAGTAAGTCTGCTTTTAAAACAATGGCCTAATTCTGACCCCACTTAAACCCTTCCTCCTATCTAATCAAGAACTATGCTGCATTTAACTTGGCTGAATCTCAATATAGCCATTAATGTAAGAAACTATGTACTTTGTTTTGTTGTGAGGGAAGCCGTCCTCACTAAGGAAGTGTCTAGAATTTATAGCAGGGAATGAAATCTTCCCTGAGGACAAAATAGAAGCTAGTCATTTGGTATGGCTCAAAATTATAACATTTCCAGGTGGGTACAATGCATACTTTCATTTCAAAGGCAGTTGTCAATATTCCTATATTAAATTATGTTAGTCTTGATTTTTCAAGAAGTATTAGGTCGAGCTATCTTATCAAAATTTGACTGAGTGAAAAATCAGTGCTTCAAATCTACTGTACACTGGAGCAAGTTTCCTGGCAGCATAATTCCCATGAAACCAGCCCCTCTGAGGTTGAGCCTTAGAGGTCCATATAGTAATATTAATGGCTGCCATGTTGAATGGCATACACTCAGACTGTGTAAATCTTAAACTGAAAAAGACCCCAGTGAACCATCACAGTTGTGCTAGCCTTCAGTAACTGGATAATAGAGCTATAATTTAGTTTGAAGTATGTATGGGGAGAATTCATGGCAAGAATGTGAGCCTCAGAGAGTGAAGAGTCAACCCGGTACAAACAGGAAGTCACATTGGTGGCAGCAAATCCTCTGAAATGGCGAGTTTCTTTCAGGATACACTGTGCTAAGATTAAAGGGAAAAAAAGTTTGAAAGAAAAGGAAGCAAGTGTCAAACAGATAGCAGATTTATTTTCAGGATTATGTAAAGCACAAAAATGAAAGGACTTCCACAGTACAGTGTTGTCATGGTTACCTGATCTCTTATCAAAAAGGAGAATCAAGCAGGGAAGGGAAACCTAGCAAAGGCAGTAACCAGAGAGGCCTGCACTTCCACGAGAGCATTTCATCCAATTCAGGTTGTTTATGAGGGTCTAGAATAGGAATGACATTATACTACTTTAGATAATTTTTAAAAGAGCTTATTTTGCTATGTGGAATAAGGACTTTGTTATGCTGTGCTTTCTAAAACATGAAAACACAATGGCTGAAACACCATTGTTCACAAGGATTTCTAACTGAACAAGAAAAATTGCACCTTTAAATTTTCCTTTTCCTGAACTAAAAACAAAACAAAAAAAATTCTGAAACTATAAACTTAGCATATAGGTTGAAGTTTTTCTTTAAAATGCTGCTTTAAAATTTTTTCTCCTTCAAAATATTTTTAAAGGATTTTTATTTTGGGGGCTACCCATCTAAAAGAGAAGCTGGAAAATCTTTTTTGTAGAGATTATAAAGAATATCCCCTTAATTTCCACTTCACAATTAGCATGGAATAGAGGAACAACGTGCATTTCAGTCCTTCCTCACCAGGTCCAGCTGCCTCTACAAATGCCATTATTTTCCCAGCCATCACCTCCCTTCACCCACGGAAACTATTGTCCTGGAAAAATACTGAGCTTACAGATTGCTGGGTACAAACTCTCACTTTTCCAAATCACAATCGAGTCCTCAAAACACCTCACAACAGCTTGCAAAGTGCCCTTCCCTTCAGTGACAGGTAATCAGAATGTTACAAGGCCATCAGCATGAAAAGTCTCAGCTTCTCCCTAGGAGAAGAAATGGAAATCTGACCTTGTTTATTTCATCTACTTGGGAAAGGGGGATGGGGAGAGCAGTAAAGATCAGTCATTCCCTTAACAGTCCAATCTCTGAATTACTCCCAGTGCTCATTTCCCTGTTGGAAAGACACTAAACCCTGCTAGGTAGATTTGGAAAAGGAAAAAATACATCTTAGGCTCATGGTAACTTTGAGTTACCCTTGCAAAGGATTTTTTTTGAGAATCAATATTCCTTGAGAACTTACTCCAAACTAAACACAGTACTAAGTGCTTTCAGCATTATGGTTTCTGCTATATAAGTATCATACCTGTAAAATAGTGTTCTTGTTAAATATGAAGAAGCTGAGACTCAGAGAAGATAAGTAACTTATTCTAAGTCACAGATAACTTTTTTTGGTTTTGAAGACAAGGTCTCACTATGTAGCCCAGGCCAGTCTCAAACTTGCATTGCTCCTGCCTCTACCTCCTGAGATTACAGGCATGCACTACCCGCCTGACATAGAAGCTTGCTTCTAAACTCACTTATTGCATCATCCAGCGATAGAGAAGGCAGACATTAAATGGTTCTTATTCCTGACAGAATGTTTTAGAATGTAAATATTGAAATATATGGGCCAGGTGAGGTGGTGTATATCTGTAATCCCATATACTTAAAAGGCAAAGATAGGAGGATGACAGTCCAAGACCGGGTCCAAGGCTAGCCTGGGTAAAAACAAGAGACCCTATCTGAAAAATTAATTAAAAGCAAAAGGACTGGGGGTGTGGCTCAAGAGGTAGAGCACTTGCCTCATTAGCAAGCATGAGTCCTTGAGTTCAAAGTTCAATCTCCAGTAAACCATCCCCACACACACAAAAGGAATACATATTTTAAGTTACAATCTTTACATTTCTGCTTTGTGTTACAAATTGTATTTTATATTTTGGGACATGATTAGATGGATTATATTATATTATATTATAATTATTATATTATATTAGATTATATTACCTGCGATTTCATTTCAGAATAGTAAGGGAGCATCTCAAAAAATGTTTGTTGTAAAGAGAGGCTTTGAGCCTGACCAGGCTGAGGACCATTACACTAAATCATTACTCCCAAGATAATCGAGAATTGATTTAATTTGTTCTTTAAAATTAGAACACAGAGCATTTCTCAAATCTAAACTAAGAAGTCATTGTTCCTGGAGTATAACTGTATAGTTTTATAAGATAAATTAACCCTATTTCTAAACAGTCATGGGGGGGAGAGAGAGAAAAAAAATCCAAACTCATTTGTAAGAAGATATCCTTATCTTTTAACCAAAAGTCAATTTCTTTGATACATTAGTCACCTTTCAAACAATGACTAAGGGCCAAGTACAAGGCCAGGGCCATGACCTCCATAAGCAGAGGGTGAGCTGCTAAGGGAAGCAAGAGTTCAATGCTGATGCTCTGCACAGAGTCAGAAATAAGAGATAACTAAGGCTTCACTTAACCACCAGGAAAATGGGACAAAAGGTGGCTTTTTGTGTTTGGTTTCTGAGTGCCATGTGGCCAAAGCCATGAGGAGCTCCCCATGTTATTAGAGTAGACTCTCTAGAATCATAGCACATTCTCAGTAACACATATTCAAGTGGGACTTGCTTGGGGACCCGGGCCCCCTTTGACATAGCACATATGCCCAGCTAACTCATCTACCTGTTTTTCAGGTGATTTGCTGAGATATTGTCCCTTCCTCCAGCTCTTTGGGAAAGAAGAACTAAAGACAATACTAGAAATAGTAAATTCTCTTCAATTTTTCTTTTGTTATTTCATATCTAATACTTTTAAACAGGGCCCTTATTCAACAGGTACACAATCAAAAAGAAACCACGGGATATCTGAAGACCTAAACCGACTTCTCAACGTTTCTTTCTTTTGATAAGAAACTATGTCTTAATGGAGGGAGGAAATTTTATGATGGGAGGCTGAGATTTCAAATTTTATTCAGGCTGTACTTTTACTAGAAATAATATTATTTTTTCTTTGTAAAATACAAAAAGATTAAATTTCATATTTCAATTCCTGTAAAGGCTCCAAAATCCAAATCCAACATTAAATGTGTATGTTTGACCCCAATCCTCCTATCATTAACAATGTGACTTATGCATACAAAGCCACCCACAACCAGCATGAATAATACACGTAACTTACGGAAACATGCTGTAGAACAGACTCCTCTAATACTTTAAGCACATCTAAATCAGGGAAAATATTAGAAATAAAGTATGGGCCACAATAAATAATGAAGATTAGTCTTTAATACATCTGTATTTTATATAACTTTGAATTTCAGACCATTGCTCTGGGTTCTATTCTTATAAAACAAAATCCAAGTGTTTAAAATAGAAATACAGATGCTGCCTAATTATAAGTGTCTTGTAATTTATACTTATTTATAGTATACTTAGGTGCTTTTTAAATAAACTCATTTACTATAGAGGAAGGGATATGGAATGGTAAATTTTGTGTTACATAAAACCCCTGATCTAGTATGTTTTCAAGGGATTTGACTAGAATGGCCACATCAAAGAACATTTATTTACTATCAGCATAAAATCTTTTTAGGTGTGCTGGACAGATTTTAGATAAGCGGTAGCAATCATAGAGTATCTCCAAGATGGTTCTGGAATCTGATGAAAGCTCTATGTAGCCTAAGTTGTCTGAATGACCCCTTTGAGGGCATCTCTTCTTCCCAGAAAAATTCTGTTCTCTGAAACAGATAGGCCTAAAGGTCAAAATGTACTCGACATCAAAAGCTACTAGAGTATACTCCAAGTCAGGTCCATTAAAAAGTCCCTTAATATAGATTCCTAGGCATCAAGAAAATATAACAAAAATTTATTGCATTATTTCAATTATCTTGAACTTCAGCCCGACAACCTATTAGCTCATTTTATTTTTTACTCTCACTTCTCATATCCAAATTATCCTTATTTGTTACCACTATATCCAAACAGATGGAAGCATGAATTTGTCCAAATCTACCTAAAGTAACAAAACAAGTGACTCACTGCAGAAGCCTGCTAAACATCAAGAAGCTGTGGATGAATTCAGGATAGGATCAAAAAACCTCTAGAAGTTCTTAAATTGACCTCATCTACTGAAAACCAGGTTTGTCTTTGGTTTCCTGTAAATCTCCCGTTTATATTTTCCAGGTACAGACTGGAAAAGCTATGTAGACTCAAGTATATGAAGAACAACAACACAATAATGAAACCAACTGATGTATGTGCCATATACATTGAGTGCCTATAGAAATTCATGGTTATACTTAGATAAAATTTATAGAAAACTAACCTGACAAATTACATTGAAAAAATTAGTGCATTTATATACAACCCTATTCTAGAAAAGATTTGAAATGATGTATAAATGTGTGTATAAACATACATTATTATAAATATTCTGTATAAATATATAGCATATTTTTATAAATACATATCTCTATGCTTATGTATGATAGAGGAAGATTGATATACATGTGAAAGTGATAGGGATTTATACCCTTACTAAAATTTGTTCACAAATTGACTTTGAGTCTTTGGAGATCAAAGCAGAGAGAGAAATATGACCAGTTACAAAATTCATGCAGATCATAAGGAAAGGGAATACCAGATCTTCCAGAAGCTAATATTTCATATAATTACAGATATATAATATCACTATAAGGCACAATTGGTAGGTAATATATATCATTTGTTCATTTAATAAATGTCATGTGGCAGACTTTGAGTATCATAAGAAAAAGAAAATACTTGACCTTGAGTAGTTCTCAGTCTGATATGAGTGGAGGAACATTCAAATAAATAATTAACTTATAATATTTTGGCAACAAAGTATCATGAATAAAATACAGCATCTCTGTAAATGTTTCTACAACACCAAACCAATTTTGTTGTCAATCCTCCTACTATTTTGTGTCTTTTTCAGAATCCAGGCTCAATACCCAGCATGCAGGCTCAACCTTTCTACCATGGAAGCGGTAGTTATTGTGCCTGGTACCCCTGCCATGAGCACACCAATTCCTGCTTTCCTGCCCACTCCATAGGAATCCAGATCTCTTCCTGGCCCTCTCCTGTTTTTGCCCCCTCACTTTGATCCTGCACTTGTCTTTAAGCAGTTATATAATTAATTGCCTGTTTCACTTTGGTTTAAGTGTTAAAGACCTGAGGCCAAGGAAAAGCTGGGATTTTAGGTTTGAGAGCATTATTTACTGGGATTCTCAGTAGGATTCCTTTGATGAAGGAAAGAAAGGAGGGAAAAAAAAAATGCCTGCAGCATTTTGCTGTGGATCCTTGGATGTGAGGTGTCTTGGATCTAAGGGATGGAAGAAGACACAGTGGAACCAGACCTAGATCAATCTCACAACAAAGCAAGTCAATAATAATGATAACAATAATAATGCAATAATATCTGTTTCATGCTTCAAATGTAATGTATGTTCAAGACTAAGCAGGTTTTCCTTAAGTGTGAAAAGATTTCAAGGTCAAGAAGAAGGCTTCTGTGCTTTCTGAGTACATTTCCATCAACCTTCTTGATAGTGTGTGCAATTCCTTTACTACAGGGACAAAATTTTCTTCCCCTCACAATTAGAGATAAAAAGCTTAAAAATGTAAATGTGTAGGAAAGATGACACATGGATACTGATTTGCTTCAGTCAATATGAAAATGATGATGTCAGGAGTGTTCTCAAATCCCTGCTCTTTAGGGTTTTTTGCACCTGTCCTTGCCTGTGGTCCTTAGATTTCACATCCCTCTCAAACTTGATCCATTGCTTATCCCTCTACTCTCCAATGTAATCAGTCTCACTCATTCAGCATTCTAAGCGCTATGCGCTGTCCTGGACTAGGGATTCTGCAGTAGTAATATACACCAAAATTCTTGCTCTGAAGGAAAAGATAAATCAGGGAAGAAATTCTGTGTTAAGGTGAGAAGTTAAAATTTTAAATAGAGTAGTGGGAAACTCCCTAAGAAGGTGACATCTAAGCAAAACTTTAAGGAGCTAAAAGAATGTATATTCCAAGAAGGAGAAGCATGTGCAAGGGTCCTGAGGTGTGACATACTCACAAAGATCACCCAAGAAGTCAGTGGGGTCTTAAAGTCATGACAGTTGACTTGTATTCTGACTGAGATGGGAAATTACTAAAAGATTTTGACCCTGAAGTACATTTTAATAGGAGCATCCTGGATGTTGAGAATAAATTGAAGGGAACAAGAGTGGGGAAACAAGGACTGTAGTTAGGAAGTTGATGCATCAAAGCCAGACAAAAAGATGATGGTGGTCTGGACTGGGCCACCATCCAGGTGAAACCTAGGTAGTTAGCAATGAAACTGGTGTGAAATGATCTGATTCTGGAGGCACTTTAAAGGTGGGCCCACAATATTTTCTATGAAATCAGATGTAAGATGTGAGAATAAGAGGAGATTCAGGGATAACATCAAGGCATGGAGCCTGAGCAGCAAGAACAATGGAGTTGCTATTTTCTGGAAGAAAGAAAGATTTTGGAAGGATCAGCATAGGAGTAGACTATTAAAAGGTCAGTACTGAATGTTAATTGGACATTCAAGTGGAGATATTGAATAGCAGTTGGATGCTGTGTTAGTTATTTTTCTTGTTTCTGTAACCAAAATACTTAAGAGAAAAACTTAAAGGAAGAAAGAGTTACTTTTGGCTCACAGTTTCTAAGGGTTCATTCAGTTCATGGTCAAAATACAGTAGAAGGACTGCATAGTAAAGGAGAACTGTTCACCTCTTGGCAGACAGGAAGCAGAGAATGACAGGAAGGAGCCAGGAACAAGATACTCTCACAAGGACCTGCCCCCAGTGACTGACTTCCTCCAGTCTGGCCCCAAAACCTAAAAGTTCCTGCACCTCCCCATTTTGGGGATGTAGGCCTTTAAACTGAGGTTGCAGGGATATTTCCTATTCAAACCATAGCACTTCCATAGTCTGAAGTTCTGAGGAGAGGTCAGACTGGTATTTAAAATCATAATAGGATAAAATCAACATTGGAGTAAATAGAGATTCACAAACAAGGCAAGAAGACCAAGGATTTGTCTCTGGGACAATCCAACATTTAGAGGTTTGAACATGGAGAGTAACCAGCAAAAGAAGAGAAGCAGAAGCCAAAGAAGTAGTAGAAAAACCAGGTAAATGTGGGGTCCTAGTGTCCAAGTGAAGAAACTATAAGAGAAAAGATTGATCATGTGAGGCATCATTAGAAAATGAATTCATCTATATTGAATTTAGCCATCTGAAAGTCTTTAACAACCTTCTTGGGGAATTTTCAATATAATGGTGGGAACACCTCCACTTCCCATCACCTCTCACTGGAGTTAATTCAGGAGAGGATAACAGATGAGAAATAAAGCTAATGAAATTTCCTTCAGGATGTTTCGTTGAAATGGAAGGGGAGAAAGTAAGTTCAAGAAGACTTTAGATTTGATTTTTGTTTGTTTTTAAGGTGAGAGCCATATTAGTGGATTTATGAGATGGAAAAGATCTAACAGGAAAAAATTGATAAGGCAAGAAAGAAGGAGAATTGCTAAAGCAGTGGGCTTCAGTAGACAGAAGTGAGAGACTTGAATGGAAGGGAAGAGATTAGTCTTAGCTAGGGGTATGGATGATGAGTGATCCTTTCCACTGGCTCCTTCCTCTCAGCCTCTTTCAGTATCTTTTGGCATCCCTACCTCAAAAGTAAGTGAACTGGACTGAATGTTTTATTCCTCAAAATTCATATGTTGAAACCTAATCTTAAAAGTGATGGCATTTGGAGGTAGGGCCTTGGGAGTGATTAGGGTGAAGCTCTCATTGAGATTAGTGCCATTATGGAAGAGACCCCAAAGAGATCTCTCACTCCCTCCATCATGTGAGGACACAGCAAAAAGTAGCTATAGATGGTTAGCAGTAAGTGGGTCCACAAAAGAACCACCAAATCTGCAGGAACCTTGATCTTGGACTTCCTAGGCTTCAGAACTGTAAGCAATAAATGTCTTATTTATAAGCCATACAGCTAATGGTATCTGTAACAGTAGTCTAAACAGACTAAGAAAATAAGCAATTTTCAATTGCATCTGGCTATGCTCTATATCTCTCCTTTCTACTCTTAATGGACTGGTGTCTGTAAAACATTTTTCACATTTGCTCTGCTCCCTTGATTCTCCTTCACTTGTCAGTTTGAGATAAACTGGCTTCTGCTCACTAATGGCTATGGGATTACCTATTTCAAGAGACATTTTTTTTAACTTATTGAATTACTCTATTGAGTACTTCCCTTTCCAGTAACCTCCACTTTTTTCTATATTGTATGCCTCTGTCCTAGCCTAGCATCTTAGCCCTCTCCCACGACTTCTGTTCCTCTCTGGATACTTTAAATGTTGCTATTTTATTGAGTTTTCTCATTTGACAAAGCAATACAACTTATCCAAATCCAATATTTCCATATAAGAAGAGCTAGGTTGTCTTGGAACTGAGTTTGCAGAATCGACTCACTAATTTTACTTGCATTCTCTTTTTATTTGGGATGGCTTGGTGCATGCTGTTGTAGATTATAGAGGGATTTAATCCTTCCCCCATCACTAACCATGCTTGTTCTGAAGTCAGGGCTTCAACTGTAACTTACATATGGGGCTGTACCAAAAGCAAAGTATCTTCTCAAAGCTCAAAGGAAGAATTTGAGACAGGAAGGAGAAGGAAAAAGAGAGTGAGGGATACAGGAAGAGAGCAAGGAAAACTACAAAATGAAATGAATAAATCCTTAATCAACTGCTACAAATCATGCCAAATATCAACTTCAATTTAACTCTTACTATGATCATTTTATTTATCATGTAAAAAATTTTTGATATGATGTGGAACCTCTGAAATTAAGTGTGCTTAGGGTCTACAAAACAGCTACATACTGAAAAAGTAATCCAAAACGTATGGAGTTCCATACCTTCTTTTCCACTTGCCACATAGTCCGTTCAAAGGCTACAGGCATTTCAAACAGAGCACATTCAAAATAAAGTCATTTTTCCTCCCGAATGTGCTTCTATAGTTTATGCAATAGAGACAGCATGCGAATGAGTCTCAGCCAACTTTCTAGGTTCAAATTTCCATTCTATGAGTTAGTCATTTTGTGGAAAATGAGAATTTAAAATAGGACTTTTTCCTTTCCTAAGAATTGCGATGTAGAGAAGCAAAGAAAAGAGTGCTTCCCAGCCAGAGAGGAGAAGTAGGTAGTAAATTCTGATGGGGATGTGATAGAAGGTTATCAAGATATGGGGAAGAACTGAAGAACAGGGGAAGGAGAGGCCAGGAATCTCTTTAGTGAGGTAAAGAGCATTAGCACGAAGTAGCATAGTCTCCCAGGGCCACCAGCAGATATCGGGGCATAATTGAGGAGGGGTGGGCACAGGGGCTCACAACTGATCAGGAATTGTGGCGGACTGTTTTCCAGGAGCCAGAGTTGAGATTTTTATCCTTAAACTAAAAGTGAGTCATAGAGGAAATTTAAGTAGGAGACTAATACCATCAGATTTGCATTTGAGAAAAATAACTGGTCACCACAAGAGGGATAAATTAAGAACAGACTGGAAATGGAAAGAATCCTAATAGACCATTATAAACAACAGGGCCAGAGATGAAGAGCCTGAATTAAGACCAAAGCAGTGAGAAGGAAAGGAAGGGCAAGCTAGGAAGATGTTAAAGTATAATCCTGACAGCTGTAAGGGACGTGGGGCAAGAGGGAGCTGGGGAACAGGACTCTTGGGTCAGGGTCTCATCCAATTATTGAGAGAATAAAATGAAATAATGTATGCCTGGCACATGGGAGAGACTCAATAAATATTCTATTCTCTGCTTTTCTCCATTATTACTGGCATCATCACTTGCACAGTTACCAAAGCCAGAAATGTGGGAGTAATTCTAGTCCCCTATGTCCTTCACCCTCATGTCCAGTCCTCTAGAGCTGATGCCACTGAGCGAGGGGAGGGGCATTCCCATTGGGGTGTGCAGTTTGCCTCTAACCTGAGTTAACTTTTTGGAGGCGAACAGGAGCCCTGATTCAAGGTGTTTGTGGCCTATGCCCCTCAGAGCTTGCATGGGGAAGAGTGCTGGGTGAGCGATGGCACCACCCATATGATGCTGAATCCCTCCCCATCTCCCTGGCTTCTCCTCTCTCTTTTTCCAGCTCCATTTAGAGGCTTCTACATTACCAGGTGCTTGGCTAGCTCCAGAGATTGGAAATGAGGAGGTTTCTGTACATCCTCCTAGAGGCAAATGGTCAATCAAGTAGAATGTAAGCAGAGCTGAGGATAGTTTGGAGTCATTTTGGGGGTTTTTGTTGTTGTTGATGATGATGTTTTTAGGAGGAGGCATTCTATTTTTATAAATAGTATGGGTTAGGAAAGGCATAAGTAGGTGGACAGAACACAGATTCTTTGTTGCCAAGGACAGGATGGAGGGAAAAGACATAACGGAACTTTGGGGGTAACACAAGTGCTCTACAGTTGCCTTATGCAGATGGTTTCATGACTGCTGCATTTTTTTCACATGGCATGGAACTAACTGTACGCAAAAAAAGCATAAATATGACAGTATTACATTATACCACAAAAAAGCTGACTTTAAATGAACAGATGACCAAACAAATAAGTAAATACACACATAAGTAGGTAGCAAGGACTCAGTAAATGTTGACTGCAGTGATAAGGTATTAGCTTTCAAAGCTGCACATTTTACTCCTGCCTGAATGTTTGCATATTAATAGAGGATTCTTAAAGCTAGAAGAAAAAAGAGAAAACCTTTTAAGGCCCAATGAAATTGCTCTCTAATAGGATGGATGTTTTTTTCAAAGACAGAGTATCATCCAAAGGGGAATTCTAGATGAAAGTAAAGGCCCATAGCAAAGCTGGGAGGCAGGGAGGAAAGAATACGCTCTGCTTCTAGATCTACCAAACACAGACAGGAGCTTATACTTTTTAAAACACTTTCATTAGTATATGTTAATTGCACAAAATAATGGGTTATTGTGACATTTTCATACATGCATATAAGGTGCTTTGATCATATTATCAAATATCACCCTATTATCCTCACTTATTCCTACATCCCTGAATCCCTTCCTCCTCTCTATTAGTTTCCTTTCTACTGTCATGTTTTGTTTTGTTTTTTTCTTCTTTCCACATATGAGAGAAAACATGCGATACTTGTCTTTCTGAGCATGGCTTATTTTGCTTAATGTGATGATCAGGGAGTTTGTACTTTGTGGCATTTCCTCTGCCATAGCCATAACAGGCTTTTCCCGAATTGCTAGCATGGCCCATGAGGTTGAAGTCTTATGGGAAAAAAATCATGTTTACCAGAGATAGAAATGTACATGTGTAAGTTCATGTTGAAGAGTGAGAATGGTGTCCAGCAGCTGGAATAGGAGCTATTAAAGTCAAGCCCCACTGAAATCTGTCCTTACTGCACTCCATAAGAACTTAGCTAAATGCTTCTCTGAGCTAACCACCTCTTTCCCATCAAGCAGGTGCCAGAGAACTAGGACTTTAGTCTCATCCTGCCACTAGGGTCAGAACCACCTAGATATCTTTAGAGGGAATGTTCTGTGCTGTATTTCTCTAAAGATCACTCTCCAGACTTATACTCCCAAAGCATCTTGATTTTCTTTTTAATTCAACCCCCCCACACACCAAAAAAAAAAAAAAACAGAACAAGTATTCTCTTTTATGGGCCTTTCTATAGTTCCTTTCTTTTAAGCAATTCAAAGCCCAACACGTCAAAGTCTCGATTTTTCTCTGCCACCCCGGACATATGCCACTACCTCATTTCCTCAGAGTCCATGTGAACACCTGTATGAACTGATGAGATGGAATTTGTCATCCTTGGCCGCAAATGTGTATGAGATGGAGAAAGAGAAGAGTCACTTTCCACTTGGTGACTCTGCTAGGGGGAACCTGGATGACCACTGGTTCCCCAGCTGAGTTCATCAATTCCCACAACTGCCCATTCTTTAATCTTCCTGGGTTGTAGTTCAGAAGGAGTCATTTGACCACTGTGCTGGGGAGGACAGGTGACAAGTGACAGGAGCAGCAGTGGCCTCCCTCCTTGTCCATTGATATCTGGGATCTCGGGAGCAGCATCAGTTTCCCACACCCCCAATCAGCTGCCCTAAGGCGCTGATCACTGAGCTCAGTAATTGAACCCTGTCTCATAACCCTGACCTATAGCCTCCAACTTGGGGTTTCCCTGCCCCAGTCCTTCTGGGGCCTTCTGAGCCCCTCCCTTCTTTCCACCCCCAGCAACAACATAATACAAGATGCAGTCTGTTAATTGCTTCCTTCCTACTGAGAAGGTACCTTGTTGACTACATCTGCTGAAATTGTCCTAACTTAAGCCTGCAGGGTTGATGAAAGGGTGCTACTTCTTTTGAAGTTCAGTAAGAGCTAACTTTTATTGAGTGCTTACTGTGGGGTCAGGCATTGTCTGACCTCAATTAGGTCAGTTAATCCACATGTAGAAACTAGGAGCAGAGAGGTAGTGAAAGACCAGCTGCCATTGAAACCCCTGTCTCACTCATAAGACACTAAACTCTGCCCTAAGCCAGGTCTCTAATTCTCCCTGCCCTCCCTTCCCAATCTCTCTCCCTTCCCTCTGTTCTATTTGGAATTAAGTAGGAACCAATGATAAGGGGCACCACCAAAGACCTTCCACTAGTTTGAAGAATTTAGGGAACTCTTCTAGAAAGTTCTATTGTCTATCTACTCAAGTGGACCTGCAAAATCAAGGAGATCTGCAAAAATGTATAGGAAGAGGTCCAGGGCAGGTAAATAAATTGTTGAGCTTTGCTGCCCATGTCCTTCATTTTTATCCTTTGAAGTTGGTAGAAATATAATTCTTTCTATGTTCCATCATAAAGCTAAAAAAAAATGTCAGTGTAAAGATTGTAAATGTTGTGTCAGGCATTTTTAAAGTACTATTTTTATTATAAAATTTAGACATCCACACTGCAGAAAGATGGGAAAATACAAAAGACTTAAAGCAAAAATAAATCTTACATATATTCCCATCACCCATAGGTAACCTCAGTTAATATTTTTCTGGGTTTCCTTCCAGACTATTTTCTATGTAAATATGAATATATTATATCTATATATATCTCCAATATAAGAATAAAAATGTACCTGGATTTTCACAGAATATTATGTTAGCCAGCATGTTTTCCTGTCATTAATTTTTTTATTCCATTTTAAATGGCAGTGAACTATCCAATAAATGATCATTTAGCCATTTTCCCAAAGATAGGCCTTTGGAGTTTTCCCAATATTTTTACTATTACAAGAAATGCCATCTCTCTCATTATTTTCCCAAGATTATTTACCAGAAATGGAATTGCTGGGTCAAAAAGAACCCTAAAGAAATCTTTAAACATTTTTACTATAGGTAATTTATGGTTCTAAGTATTATTACAGCTCTACATATGATTGGTTAAATTAAATGTTGAGCTTATACTAAATATGCCCTTGTTATTTTTTTTTTATGGCTAAAGCCCTTTTGGTAAGATAATCAAATTTACTTGAATGAACAAATCTTTTTTAAAAATAAGAAAAGAAAACAGCTGGAAAGTGCACCCACCTTTCCATGGTAGTAGTTACTTGAAGGCTTTAGAAAACCTTGAGGGAATTTGTTAATATGCAAAATAAGGTCCTAAGAAATACAAAAAAAGGAAGAATTTCTGCCCCCCCCCCCGCCCCCGCCAATGTGGAATCTTATAATAAGGAAGAAAGAAAAGCAAGAGAATGTTGAATTTGAAATGAATGTTCAATGTGAAGAGATTCTTGAATCCTTGATTCATTACTTTCCGAAAGGTTTTTAAGATGTCAGTTTCCTGAGGTTTTTATGTCCTCTGCTGCATTTAACAAAAGAGGTTAAATTCGGATGATAAAGACTGTTAGGAGGAACTCAGTGCTGTGATGAGTCACTCTACTTAGCCTTCAATGGTTAGGGAGCCAATTATCTGCTACCTGAACTGTATAGACCCTATTTTCTGTCCTCTTCCTAACAGTTAACCAGATTTATGCTCATTTAACATCTCCTTCAGATCCAGAACAAACGTGGGCAAGAGACACAAAAGAATATAAACCTCAATACTAAATGAAACAAATTATCTGTCCAGCATGGGCAATACTGATTAGCAGCATCTACTACTCTGAAGGAACTCAGCTGGGTGCTGGGGAGACAAATCAACTTAGACAGCTGCCACCCAGGCCCATGATGTTTCAAGGCTGGGCTAGAGAAGACACAGGATCAGCAGCTGACATCAAAGCAGTAGAGATACTCACAATGCATCTACAAATTTCAAAGGGTCTTCACAGCCATGTGTCATTAGACCTCCTATCACTATGAAGAAATAACCATCCATGTTCCACAGACAGGAGCACAGACACTCAGAGAGATTAAGCGTCTTACCCAATATCACAAATCCTGTAAACAGTAAGATTAAATATCAAAGCCAGATGTTCTCCTTGTAGTACTTGTGAACTCCCCACACTGCCTTCTAACAAGAAAATTGTACCGAGGGCTCAACCCTTCTCTACATAATAGAGGATTAAAAAAAAAAGTATAGACTTTTTCTTTAAGGACCTCGAGATATATCAAGGGGGACAGATAAAAAATTGAAGCTATAATATTGAGTGGTAGAAGCCATAACTGAAATTTATGGTGGGAAAGCCTTCTGGACTTCAAGCGTGGCCAGACTGTCCTAGGAGGAAGCAGCCACTTACACAGTCATGAGAAAGGGCTTCAGACTTCTCATGTCTTCTCTCAGCTCTTATTTTACACTCCAAAACTACAAACAATTATTTTGATAGTACAACATAATATGTTAAAACTTGAGCTTTGGGTCTGTCAGCCCTAGGTTTAAAACTGGCTCTGCCACTTTTCTAACTCTTAAGTAAGGTGACCTTGAGCAAACAGCTGGATTCTGTAAGCCCCAGGGCCCTTCTCTGTCTAGTGGGAATGATCGTAGTATTTGCCATTTAAGGTGGTTGTGAGAGCCAAATGAAAAAAAATGCATCCCGGTGCTTAATACTTTGCCATGTATACAGCAAAAGTTCAATAAATATTGGCATGCTGATGATGATGGTTCCCTGATTATTGAAGAATAAGAAGGAGATTGGAGAGGAGGAAGGGAAGAACTTAAAAAGATGATGGAGGCTTAAGATAATTTTTACCTAAATCATACCTTGCAGAATCCAGCTAGAAATCAAGGAATTCACAGCAAGTTGGGCAGACACAGGTTTAGGAAGATAAGGATAAAGTCTTGGTCCTCCACAAAAGGCAGAAAAACTGGATACCTGAGTACAGTGGTTTTCAAGGCAAGTTTAAGTCTTCCCACTGTGTAGTGACGATGTTACCAAACAGACCAGTCACTTTGACTCTGTCACCTAGACTAGACTACAACATTCCAGAGCTCCTACAAGACCCACCAGCCCTTTTGTGACCCACCTCAAATCTCTCAGGGATTCTGTCCTAGTCTGCAGTCTCCATTCGGGTCTTAGGTCATGTCCATTTTCTCAGAACACCCAATCTGACTTCCCAACTCCAGAATTCTGATTGTCAGTCCATATTCCACTGTGGAAAATGATGGAAGAGGATGACCTCAGATACTCTGAGCTCAAATCCTGGCTCTGCCACTTACTAGATTTGTAATTCTTCTTTGTAATATGGAGATAGTATTATCTTTGACGCAGGGTTTTGTGAGGCTTCAGTGTTAATTAGAATTATGGCTGGCACAGACTTGAAGTGCTCAATAAATGCTAACTGCCATTATAATTTTCTCCTTGAAAAATACCAGTTCTGATAAATGATTAGTGAGGAAACATAATATAATTACTATTCATGTAAAATACTGGATTATTTGTATGCTCCAATAACCAGTTTTAATTCCATGCTGTCTTAAGCATAGATGATTCAGAGTTCTGTTATGGGCCATTTTGTTTGTAAAAGTATAAATGATACCAGAGTATCCATTCATAAAGAAGTGATATAGCAGCTATTAATGACACTTTTAAGTCTGGGTGTTAACTTATCTAAACATCTCCAAATTCTAACTTAAAAACTTTAAGAAAAGTTTTCACATGTGCATGTGTGTGACCATTGTATTTTTCAGAGTTCCTCTGAGAGCATTTAGACACATTTACTCTGCAGGAACAGAATTGCAAATGCTGAGACCTAAACCAAAGAAGTCCTGCTATATGTGCTCTTGTCCAAGCAGTTAATCAACTACTTGCTTATATACAGTAGAAACTTGAAGTTATGATCCACTATTGTCTTTTCTAAAGTAATTCCATGTTCATTTATTATTATAAAAGTTATATGAGCTCATTATAAAAAGGATAAGGCAAAGGAAAAAAAATCACAATTCAGAGAAATCCAGGGTTAATATATTTTTATCATCTAGCCTTTTTCTGTGTATTAAGCATATGAGAACTTTTTTAAAAGTAGGCATTATGGCTAAAGCAGTTATAGAATTAAGGCGAACTATTTCATAATGACCAAACGGTCAATCCTCAAGGAGGATCATAATCCTAATTCACTGCCAGTAAATCTGTATGTACTCAAACACATAGGTTCAAAATGCATAAAACTTAAAAAAGATATCTTGAAGGAAAAAAAGACACTTAAAATACCTCTCTCAATGTCTGAACAGTTTTTTTTATAAGACAGACAGAAATTATTAAGGATGTAGAAACAAAATTAAGACTCCTGACCCAACTGACATATTTAGAACATTGCTTCCAAAAAGACAGAATATACAGTCTTTTCAAGAACATATAGAGCATTTCAAAAATTCACCATAAAGAAACGTCAACAAATTTCATAGGATTAGAACCATACAGAGTGTGGTAGGATCTCCTATGATTAGGAATTGAAATTGTGACTATGTTAACTTTCCTCAAAGCTGATCTGTATATTTAACACAATTCCAGGGTCAATTCTTATACATGTATGTGTAAACCAACAAGCTGATTCCAAAGTTTATATGGAAATGCAAAAAAGTTAAGAACACCAAGATAACAGCAATAAATAAGAATAAAGCTAGAAGCTATATATAGCAAAATCAAGACTTTAAAGTTCTAGTCATTGGAACAGTGTAGTATTGGTGCAAGAATACACAACTAAATCAACGAAACAGAATCAAATCTAGAAATATATAAGGTTACCTAATTTAAGGTAAAGGCTACTCAGCATTGCCACGAAGAAAGGACAGTCCATGGCGGGGGGGAGGGAAATGGTGCTGGGTTAATTGAACACCCCTATGGAAAAATAAAATTTATCTTTATTACTATGTCACATTATACAAAATATCAACTTCAGATGGATTATAGATCTTAAAAAGAAAACAGAAAAATGTCATCATGATAAGCAAAGATTTCTTGAGTAGAGCACAAGGAAAAAAATTTATAAGCTGGATGAGGTAGAAGAACAGGCCCCTGAGATCTAGACTATTGAACCAGAATCAGAATGGAATGTTGAAGCTTGTTAAGAAGCAGATTCACTGGGAAGCTTATGATTTAGGACTCCTGCTTTGTACAACAGGCCACTTCCAAGGCCCTGGCAATCTGTTCACATGGTAATATAGTTTTATAAAATTGTACAAATTTAGGCTTCATAAATCCTGGTTCTATCCCAGGGCATGCTGGTCATAATCCTTTTAATGCCCACATGACATTCTTTCCCACCAAGCTCACACTAGTCTCTGTTCACTTGGAGCTCCTAGCAGCCACTGCCAATCAAGTGGAGCAAGCCTCTGTGAAGTCTGCCTGCTATCTTTGCAATCCCTTTTGTCCAGAGTGGAGATTAATGCAGGCACTGTGGACCATCAACAGGTATAGATTAAGTGACTTGGACAAAAAAGAACTGTGGCAGGGGAAACATGGACTATAGATGGTGACAAAGACTCCCTCCTTGATCAAATTTAATCAGGCTCCCTTGAGATCATTAGTTACACCCCAACCACTGGACTTTTTTGCAATGTTCAGTTTTAGCAAAATAATAATAATAATAATCCCGCTAAATTAGTGTATCAAGAATCCTCACCCATGTGGTACTTCCCTGTAATACCAGCACTTGGGAGGTTGAGGTAGGAAGATCATGAGTTTGAGGCCAACCTGGGTTACATAGTGAGACCCTGTCTCAGAAAAAAAAAAAGGATATCCACCTTAGATATCTGATCACCTTGGCCTGCCTTCAGTAAGAATCCTGTCAAGTTAATTAAGTTAGTTTAGCCAGAATCCCCCCTTATCTCTGATGTTTTCTCTTGGTGATTTTCTATCCATTAACTACCCCCTCCACCATCACTATTCTGCTCCTTGGCTGTTAAGTCCCACTTGTCCACACTGTATTCAAAAGTGAACTCAGTTCTACACTGAGTCTCTTTCCCTCTACTGCAATATCTTTTCCTTTGTTGAATAAAAATTATCTTTACCAGTATTACCAGTATCCAGCTCTGATTCTCTTTGACAGAGGTTAGATAGAACCTGATACCAACCAGAATTCTAGAAATGCTTGTTTTGGCTGTGACAAGACAGATTCATATGTGGCAGTGAGTACCATTTATGTGTAATCACCACACAAATGGGCACAGTAACAATCATGTTCATTATCGTTAAACACATATCAAATTAACTTTGATGTCAACCCTCATCTCAGATGAGGTGTGCACCCTCTTCATAGCCTTACTCACCTGGGTAATTCAATCGTAAGTTTAAAAACCCAGAATGTTGCTTTCAAGCTTAAGTAAGCTGTGTTACTATGATGTCTCAGTTCCCACGCAGTGCTGGAAGTGATTCATTTTTCTTGTTAACTTGTGCTATATATACTGTAGAAAAAATGAGTTGGTATTTCTAAGAATATCTGATTAAAAAAAAAACAGAAGGTTTTCTTTCTCTTCCTGTCATATGAACCTCTTAAATCATACACAGTGCAATGTGTGGGGAGCAAAAATACATACTCATGCTCAAAAGCACCTGGTGGGCAGGGTGTTTATTTGTTTGTTTTCCTGTATCAAATTATTTCTCTAACTCTGAAAAAATCTGTTTATAAACACATGGCAATAATTAGATATCCTGCACCATACAAACTCATAAAAAACTATTAAGTAGTACTGGGCTGGGGGTATTAAGTAGTACTGAGGGGGGCAATGGTTCAAGTGGTAAGAGTGTGTGTCTAGCAAGCACTGAGGCCCTGAGCTCCATCTCCAATACTGAAAAAAGAATATTACAAATGTAAAACAAAGATAGTTTCTTCTTTCTGTATAAGCTTGTTTTTTGATCCTCTGATTGAAAACATGAACCAGACGAGAAAGAAGCACAGATCTATAAGTCATCATTCCCAAAATATTTTATTCTCATCTCACAGCTCTAGATATACTTGGGAAAGATGAGAAGAATATGTGAGAGAATGAGTTTTTAAAATCCACTTATTTAAATAATCTGAGATAAATAACAGGAGACACACATGTTAAAATGCATGTCTAAAAGTGTTCTTTTGTGGACATTTAAATTATGGAGGGTCAAGTTAACTATGAACACACACTGGTAAGGCCTCTGCAAGGTGAGGTTGGTGAATTTATGTCTTGAGGTCAGCAGAGTTACTGGGGTGAAACTGGGTTAATTGGCTAGGAAAGAACTCTTATCATTCAATTCAGCTTCTCCAGGACATTTCTGTAGAGTAGACATAAGAAACAGAAAGTAAGCAGGAGACACTGGAAAAACAGAAATAAATTTTACAAAATATATTTACTGAACTCAAAAGAAACACACTCTTATTCCTGCAAGGCTGTCTTAGAAGTTTGTTTTCACTATAGTCAAATTTGATGACTTTTCTCACCTCAAAGATTAGAAGAAGACAAGGATGGAAGAGACACTGTTAAAGCAGACACTAACATTCTTCAAAAGGGAAGGCCAATAACTCAACATGGCAAGAAGAATTAGAAAAACAAAAGCAAACAAACAGACAAAAAGAGCTGAAAACTCATTATAATCCAGGTCATTTGGCGTGGGGTAAAGGTCCCACCTTCCCCAGCAGCTGTGCAACTATATTAAAGCAGGAAGCAATCACTGACATAATAACAATGACCTTAGATCCATGAGATACAATGCATGTTACTAAAACAAAGTGTTCCGTGGTAAAATACGAAAACTACCAGATTAAATCAAAATAAGCTAGATTCTTTACAACTTCTCATAACCCTTAAGATGCTAAAGCACGTTACAGCTTTCTAAGAGGGAAATATGACATGCAGTGTTTCCTAAACGTTTTGGCCACAAAACTTTGTCTTAATTAGTTTTGTTTTGGAAATGCCTCATAAGGTCAAGTTAACTATGGGCACATACTGGGAGGCATTGCACTAAGTTTTCAAGAATGGATTCTATTCTGTATGTCACTCAGAAACAGAAATTAGACATTTTAGGAAGATTTCTACCCATGTCAGACATACCTGGATATACGGACAAAATTTGTGTTCCCTTCTTTTATAGCACAGAGTCATCACTGAAAAATGGGTCCCCAACCAGGGACTGTCTTTCTGTCCACCCACCCTCTCTACCACCCTTTGCAGCTTGTAGCCATTGCACTAAATCCTAGTCAAAGGAAGGTTCTTGTTCACAAATCTGAGACCTCCATGATAATCAGTGCTCCTTATGCCTCTGCTACCTAAATGTTGACATTCAAAGACACCTTAGAAACATCACATTGAAGATGGCAGAGACTTCATTGGACTGAGACTCTGAATGACTGTGTAACAGAGAGTTCTGTCCAACACACACACACACACTTGCATGCTCACACACTACCACCACTACCTACACTTGACCTACAGCTGTACTGGATTATTATGTGAGCAAAAAATAAACTTAAATTATGCTAAGTCTAAAATGGCTAAGGCAAAATGAGACTAGTGTTTCAAATGGTAAATTGTGGTTAGGTTTATGCCTTGTGTAGGGCAAGGGTATACATAGCTGTCCTAGACTCCGAGGCAACACTGCACCTTATGCTTATATTTTTGAATACTATTGAAATTCAATTTTTAAGTTTCAGTCTTGAATAATGATAACCCAAGGGAGCCTATAAAAGAAGCTGGCAAGACAAATCCTTCCAAGTGTGATTATCTTAGGAGCCTGCACCAACTGCATTGTTCAAGGTACCTCATCATTTAGAAAGACCCTGACTTTAGTTATTTGAAAACCCCATCTCATTCTCTAAGTGTGCGGGATAAGTTAACATTTTAGGAGAGATGCCTATTAATTTTGTAGTTGTGCAAACTTATCTCTAGAAATCCTATCTGAGCAACACTTGATTTAGCAAATATTGACTGGGCATCTACTGTGTGTCTGTCCAGAGCAGCAATCATCAAAAATGAGATATGACAAAAAGCTTGAAAGCCATGTTCATAGGCTGAGTGGGAAGCAGGCCATATTCATCTTCAGCGTGAGTCTTTATTCTACCATGTATCCATCCCTCTGCTCACTTCCTGACTTCAATGTCTTGTAGTACAAATGCATGGCATTTCAAAACAGGCCACAGATCAGTAATTCTATAAGTGTTGCTCAAACTAGCAACATCCACATCACCTGGGAGCTTGCTGGAAATGCAAGTTCTCAGGCCCCATCCCCAATCTACTGAACTTTAAGCTTTGGGGTAGGAACCAGCAACCTGTGTTGTACCAAGTTCTCCTGATGGTTCTGTTCCATTTAAAGTTTGAGAATCATTGCCCAAAACCACCCATGCCATCTTTTTCCTTCCTCAAACTATAACCTTCCTCCAATCCTATCTTGACTGTCTTCTCTGCGAAGGCTTTATGTTAATTGATAACAATAGTTAAAATATTGATGCTCTCAGTAAATAGGCCGTATGAAGGCCAGACTTCTAACACACGAGTGCAAAGCATGATGTTGGGAATCACCCTCATCCGTCTGAAGCAGGAATGCCAAGGCCATCATTTCCTGCTTGTTGGCTCGTGTCCAGCCCTAGCTAAGACCTGCACTTTACTAGACTCCAGGAAACTCTGCAAGGAAGTTGCAGCTGAACCTTCCCCATAGTCACAGAAGGAACTATCTGAACATCAGGTGGTGGCAGCCTGAGGCAGCTGGAGAGCTGGTGGAACCATCTCCAGGCTGAGCCTGCTTCTTACCATCCAGCCAAGACATACCTTTTTTTAAAAGATAAGATTGCAACTTTGGACTTAATGACTAGAAATGTTCAACTTTGAACCAATATGGTACTATTGTCCTCATTTCACAAAAAAAGAAAACTGAGACTTAGAAAGAATCACAATTTATAATCCTTCCTTCTGCTTTGACATGGAACGCCTCCTTTCTGGCATGATACTTTAGTGGAGGTAAATCTGACTGCCACAGGTAGATAGAGTAGTATATTAAAATATCAGCCGAGACAGCCTTCAAGCAAGCTTCTCAGACCTGTGTATAACAGCTTGGGCTCTCTCCCAACTTCCATAGAACTTATACAAATGGAGACCTGCATACCATATGTCTAAATGTTTGAAAGTTATAAATCAACCTAAAAAAAACTGGTAGATAAAAATTCCTCCTACCTTGGCAAATACATCTTCATAACAACAGGTTCAAATTTAGAATTCTTAGGTCATGTAGAATTTGATGGTGGAAAATGACATTTTCCCAGCTTAATCTCTTCTTTCGCCATACTTAATACACCAAGGTGTCTCATGTGCTCATGTGTGTGTACATGGTAATCTACATATCCAAGATTTGTCCCCAAATCCATGCAAACTGTCGGGCTTGGTCATGCCTGAGCCTAGGCGTAAAGGAGGCCCAGTCTGTGATAACAAACTAAACTAGAAACTCACATAGGTCCAGCACATGACGTATAAAGGGGAACCATGATGCTAGGTGGGTCTATCCCCAAGATCCTGCAGGAAGGGACATAGCCAAAGGAGGATCATATTGGGGCCTCTAAGCACAGGCCCCGGAGCAGGGGCCTTTCTTACCTTATGTAAGGACAGTTCTGCCTACACCCTCCCCTAGATACTTTGAGAAAAGGATTTTTATTCAAATAAGTTTGAGAAACATTGGATAGCTCAGAGCACTCTTAGAAATTTTTAGCTAACATTAGCATAGTACCTTAGCTCTGACTGCCATAACAAAATACCACAGATAGGATGGCTTAAACAATAGACATTTATTTCTCACACTTCTGGAAAGTTTAAGATCAAGGTGTTGGCCAATTTGGTTTGGTTTTCTGGTGAAGGCACTCTTCCTGGTTTACAGATGGCTGCTATGTCACTGTATTAATGGAGGGGCTAGAGTTGCCACAGTGACCACATCTTCTCATAAGGGCATTTATTCTATCATGGGAGTCTCACCCTCATGAAAATCTGATCACATTCTAAAAGCCCCACCTCCAAATACCACTACATTAGGAGTGAGAGTTCAGCATATGAAAGTTGGAAGAACCCAAAATTTACTCCGTGACACCATAGTAAAGACTCCAAGAAGATCAGATGCAAGAAATCTGTGTAACTTTAGCTCAGTATTATCTACATATTTGGTTACAATATTTTTTTTTGCAGTTTTGTGCATCTATTATTCCAGGAAAACTACTAGTATTTGTTCTTACTTATAAGGACCTTAAATTAGGTACTACTTTTGGCTCTATCCTCTTGGTCATGGTCTATTTCACCCACATGGCACCTCACTTCAATCTATATGTACATGTGATAAATACCATCAATAAATCCTGGGTCTAGATCTCTTTGTCTGTCACTCTCAGATTTTTTCCTCCTTTAAACTGTTCAAACAAATTCCTAGAGAACTGGTCCAGCATATTTTATTCCCACTTACTAAAGTAATAGCTACACTATTTCCCCACTTCAGCAACAAAGCAGGTGATAGTGCAATTGCTTCTAAATGAAGCCAATAAGACTCAGACTTCATAGAACAGAGTCAAACAAGTCTCTGAGTCGGCTGTTTTTCTCCTATTAGCATCTGCCTTACAGCGTGGTGGATAGATTACAAAGGAAAACTTCAAGAATGTATAATCAAAACTTAGATTAAAAGCCTATGTTTTTCTGTAGCCTAAAATAGTTCTTCAATTCTTTTATTTCCCTTCCTTATCCTTTAAATTTGAAGCTGTTATGAAGATTTAACATTTATGAAATCCAGAAGAGGAAAGAGTGGAAGAATTGCATAGAAGCCAAGAGAAGTGTTTCATGCGGAAGAACAATCACAGTGTGTACTTATGTTTACTAGGAAAAACATAAAGGATTCCCAGAAACTTAATCCTAAAAGTTAGTCACTATTAATCCCAGTTGAAGCCTTTCTCACAGCTGCCCTTATTCCTCTGCTGAAAACTCCCAAGGGTTCCAGCCACACCGTTGCTGTGGTGACCACTGCAACCCTTGCTCATTTCAACTAAAAAACATATTCAGGTTGTCAGCCTGTGCCACCAGCTGAGTTTGGCTCAGAACATTAAGGTCGTGGACATTGTCTTCTCAAAGCATGTCATCAATCGAACATGCTGCAGTAAGAGAGAGCTGAGACAGAGCTGTTGTCTAAGCCAGGAGCCAGTCAGGGCCTCAGGAGATGACAATATCATTGGTCATCCTATTTAGAGCCTAGTCCTCAACTTCATGGCTAAAAGGTCAGTTCTGACGTATACCCAGAGACAAATTGGATGCTGGGGTGCTGATTAACATTAATCAAATTCACAAAAGAATAAATACATAAAGTAGAATGTCTATTTACTATTTTTCATTGAAAAATATAATCAAGAGTACTGGAATTCCCATCCCCATTGGTCAGTAAATACTTTGTGGCACCTACAAAACCAATTCAAACAAGAAGGTATCTGGGAACCAAAGCTAGGGGAATATGTGAGATCATTTTGGTAGCTGTTCTGAAAACCCACAACTTCAATTCAACCATCTTCTGAGTTATTTGCCTAGGCCATCTTCCTTTAAACAGAGCAAAACCCAACTAACTCAGCTACATCTTTGGACAGAATAAGATGGTCATTCCTTTTTCACTTTATAGTTTGAATGCATTAGCTTCAGGTATCCCCCAAACTTTTCAGTCCCCCATTTACAAATCATTGTTTAGAATGTGTTAGTTCTACACATGGCTGCTGTCAGATTGGCTTTTCCTAATATAGCCTTATGTTCAGATCTAGAGAAGCCTATATTCACATACAGAAAATAGTTAAATATCTCAAATTTTAGAAAGAAAAACAGGTGGACATTATGGAAAAATAAACTAGTACCAGTTTGATTTGTTATCATTAGTGAGAGATTTGATTTTTAATATTTTTGTCATGTCCTAATACGTTCTCAAAGATAAAAGACAAACACTATTTGTGATAGGCAGAATTCTTTTTTTTTATTTAATTTTTTTGTTCATTTATTCACACGTGCATACATTGTTTGGGTCATTTCTCCACCCTGCTCCCCTCCCCCACTCTTTCCCTCCTCCCCTCCTCAATTCCAGGCAGGTCCTGTTCTGCCCTTATCACTGATTTTGTTGAAGAAAAGACATAAGCATAATAAGGAAGACAAAGCATTTTTGCTAGTTGAGTTAAGGATAGCTATACAGAGAGATTCCTACTATAGGCAGAATTCTAAGTTGGCCCCCAAGATTCCCACTCACCTTAGTTCAAGGTGACTAATCTCCACTTTGAACATGGACATGGCAATGAATGTGATATGATATCACTCCCATGGTTAGGCTTCTAATCAGTTGACTCTGAATTAATTAAAAGGGAACTTACCCTGGGTGGACCTACTTAATCTGGGAAGCCCTTTAAAAAGAAAGAAAGCAGCAGAGAGATGCTCCATTCTTCCAAAGAACTCATACTCTCTATGTGTGACAAGAAAAATAATAACATCCTCATATGTTATTGGAAAGGAAACACTGAATATATGGTTGTTCTGAAAACATTTCTTAATGTATACAGTATCATATTTCCTTTCAAAAACTTCTACATGTAGAGAAAGTATAGACTTTATGGTGTGTGTTTATAAATAAGCCTAGCTAAGATAACATTCCACAAAGAATGTTGCTACCTGGTATTGCCTCTCCTGACAGGTAAAACCCACTCAAAGACAAGTGATTTTCTGAAGATAAAGTATTTTTTGATAATGACTAAATAAGAACAAGATACATTTCACTCTAAATATTTACGTGTGTGTCTATGTTGACAAAGACTAGGAAGGAGATTCTGATACTGATTTCCTGTTATCCCTGGGTTTGACTAATTCTAGTCCAGAACAAGAAGATTCTTCTTGTTCTCATCCTAGATCCCGCCTCTCAGTCATACCATCTTGAAGTTGGAAGTCCCACATATTATTTCTAAGATCATGATGCTAGATTTGATCTTTGCTCATACAATTGACCAAGACATCATCTTTCAGTGCTTAATCTTTGTCAATTAATTGTTGAGGATCCTCAATTTTCAATCAATCTGCTTTACAAAATGTTGGCTGACTTTGTTCTTGTGTAGTGAAAATGAAAAACTACTTCTGTCTCCCTAGGGACAATGAAATAGTACAGAAATCCATGAGGAAGATAAACTCTTACTTTCCTGCACCCCTTCATATACAGAGACTTGTGAGAGGAAACCATACCTAGGTCTTTGATCCTAACTCTTCCCTGTGGAAGGGAAGACTGCACTGGTGCTTTGAGAACCAGTATAGGTGAGTTTAACTGAATGGGTTAATACATTATTTCTCCCACCTGTCTTGTATGAAACTCAGTGCTGAGTTTTAGGATATCAACAAGAAAGAACCAAATTACTTAGCCCAAGACAGTAAGAGGAATAGAGAGCCAAAGAACAAGAAGAGAGTTCAAAAAGGTTATGAAAAAGAACTGTGGAGGCCAGGGCAATTGAGAAATTTACTTAAGTAGGAATGGTCAATCAACTTCTAAGATCAGGATTCATCAGCACCCATTCAGAGCTGGTTGCTGTGGTGTGATACCCCTCCACTCCCTTGGCTCAGTGGGCCTCTGGGATGGAGGTGAGGGAATCTGGCAGTTCCTACTATGGTATAATGCTGAGGGTAGGAGATAGGCAGCAAATACAGGAAATAATAGGAAGATTAATGAAGAAGAATTCAGCTGAAGTAGAAATTTTGGTTCAAAGATGACTTGAAATGTAAACCTTTAAGAATCATGACAGATGTTTCAAGGCTACTGGGATACTGACAATAAGAATGATAGAGGATTGAAACATTTCAATTTAAAAGTCAGAATGGAACAGATGAGCTGTTCATGCTGAAGGACATGAGAACCCCCAGATGTTGACATCTGCTGAAGCAGATGGACCCCCTGTGTGATGTTGCAGCTCTCTCCCCACCTCCCTAATCTCAGCACCTGTAGCTGCATTTCCCCTGCAGCTCACAGTGACAAAGGGAGGGGCATTTCTAACTTCTTTTGATGGGAAGAAGCACTTCTTGCTAAGAATGCCAAATGAACACAAAACCTTGACTAAGGATGCCAGATCCCCTCCTACTTGTACATCACCATAGGATGAATTCCTGATCACAGAAAATTCAGGAACAGCTCCCGTACTTACAACCCATCATTCAATTGCTGTAGATACAATCTATCATCATTCAAAGTAGATGTCATCAATTTGTAATAAGAAGCTCCTATGAGGGCAGTGGAGAAGAGGACCCATTAACTCTAGCTTGAATATTCATTCAAGACATTTAAAATGCTAATTAGAAGTAATGGACAATGCCAACATGAACCCATACTACCATTAGACCTGGTTGGTCAAACTCTAGAACAGCACCATCAAACATTACACTTCTCTTCATGCCTGTCTTAACAATACCCCAAACAATATCAAACTCCTCTCCCATAAGACTCCCAGGATTGCATTTACTGAGCAGTCATTCTCAACAATCCTGTACTACTTTAAAAAAAAAAAAGGCTCAGGGACACCCTCTGTTAGGACCTCCTCCACCCCAGTTCTGAGGGCTCTACTCTCCCACTTTACTCTTTTATATCTCAATAAATTCTCCTACTTTACACTTAAAAAAAAAAAAACAAAACACTAAGATCCAGATAACAAATCTGTAGAAGTTCTCTTTGAATAACCCCAAAAATGACCAAAGCAGACTGGATAGTAAACTTCACGTGGGCAGAGACTTAGAGTGTGTCCACTTTGCCATTATCTCTCTGTGCTTAGCAGTGTTTGGCAAATAGCAGACCCATGATGACTTGGTCTCTTTACCATTCCCAAATGCCAGGCTTCATTTGCATGGTGTGATTGCCAATCTTCTGACTGTCTCTTTCTCCCTGAAGATGTCCAGGACAAGAGGGTACATAGCTGCTGTAGGTCGCTGACTCATCTTCCTATCAGGAAATTGTTTCTGCCTTAGCTAAATAGGTAGGCAATTTTTTGCCCATTTCAGACAGAAAACCTAAGTTTAAAAAAGATTAAGTGAATAGCTCAAGGTTATATGCAAAATCTGGCCCAGTTAGAAATAAAACCCAAGTGGTTCCTAACATTCAATTTTATGGTTGCTTTTGCAGAGGAGCCTATCTTGGTAATTTACAGATATTGTTCCCAAGTCACTCACTGAAAATTCTGCCCAAATATTGAAGGTAAAACAGCTTCATGTATCCAATAGAGAAAGAGTATGTATAAAAAGAAATTTTTCCCACAAGAGGAATGAATCACCATAAAAAACATTTGTTCAGTTGTTTCATTATAAAATAAGAGCATTCCTCCCAGCTGCCACAAAATCCAAATGCTTCATTTTGTTACTAAACAATCCTTTTAACACCAAGCCAAAAATAAGTCACAATGTTAATGCAAACATCTTGTAAGCCAAATAAAGGGACCCTTCCACATTTCAGAGTTAGAGGAGAATTGTGTCAGACTTGTCTGTCTATAAGAAACTTCCTATTAGATCACCAGTCAATAGGATACCAGCATCTGTTGATGTCAACTGAAAGATGTGAATAATGACAGACGGTTTTAGAAAATTCATTTTTCTTCCATAGTTAGCAATGCATGACTCACTAGAACTCTCCAGACACTATACTGCATGAATGACTCAAAATTCTTCCAAGGACAGAGCACAATCAGTTCTCTCTTCCTGCGCCAGAGTTTCTCATTTCAATTATCACTGATTTGTTAACTTACTTCAAAAACAGAAAACCTTGGTCCATTCTCCTTCCTCTATCAAAACTAGTGATCTATGCTTTAATATAAAGATAATTATTGGATTGCTAGAAAGGAAAACAGAGATTAAACATTTTAATGAATGTTGAAAGCAAACCTCATCTGGTCCAACTCCTACCACTTGGGAGACTGGGTTGGACAAAATTCCCTTCTGGAATATTGATCAATGAGTAGAGATTGTTGAAATATTTTTTAAAATATCCTATTGTGACAGAACAATGACTTGCCCATCCAAATCCTCAGTAGGCAATAGTGGTATCAAAGATTTTTTAAGTAATAGTTTAGTTATTATAATGCCTCCATAACAGAGGCCTTGTTTCCTTTCAATAACTGTTCCTTTAATTACTATAGTAGCCTCCCAGTGAAGGTAGCCAAACTCCATTCCATCCCTGGCATCCCATCCCCATATTAATTTTCCTAAAGGACTATACTGAGTATTACCTTAGCTTAGCATGGTGGTAAAGAGCACAGGTCTTAGAATTAGATCACCTGGCTTCAAATTTTGTATCCCCTAATTAATTGTTTTAATCTCTCCATACCTCAGTTTTCTCATCCATGATATAAAGTTTAGAACTTTTAAGTTGGTGCTAAAAATGAGTATTAAGAAAATGTAGCATTTGTGGTTAAGAGCTTAGGGTTTGAAGAGAGACCTGGGGTTAAAATCCGGGTTCTGACATTTACCTGTCTGCAGTACTATAGGAGTTATCTAATTATGTGTAGCAAATTACTCCAAAACCCTCTGGCCTATGACAGCAATTATAATTTTTCATATTCCACAGTTTCTGGAGGACAGAATTTTTTTCTTTTTTTGGTGGTGCAAGGCCTCATGTTTTCTAGGCAAGTGATCTATCACTTAAACCACGCCCTCAGTCATTTTTGCTTTTAGGTGTTTTTCAGATAGGGTCGCATGCTTTTGCCCAGTCTGGCCTCAGCCTACAATCCTTCTCTACCTCCACCTCCTGAGTAGTTGGGATTACAGGTATGTGCCCTGTCTAGAGGTCAGAAATTTGGGAGCAACCTGGCTGGGTGGTCCTGGCATGAGATGTCTCATGGGGTTGCAATTAGCTGTTGACTGGAGATGCAATCATCTGAAGACTAGAATGGGGCTAGAAGATCTCCTTTCAGGGGAACACCCTAATATGGCAAGTTGGTTCAGGCTGCCATCAGGGAAACTCAGTTCCTTTCTACATAGGCCTCTCCACAGGATGCTTGAGTGCTCTGGTGACCTGGTGACTGGCTTACTCCAGAGTAAATATTCCAAGCAAACAAAACAGAAGCCACAATGCCTTTATGACTCACCTTGGAAGTTGTATATCATTACCTCTGCCATATTTTACTGGTCACACTGGCCAGGCATGACTCAATGTGAGATGGATTTACTAAGGGGCACTAACACAGGAAGTGAAAATCATTGGCACTATCTTCTGAAAAAGACAAAGACCTTAAACTAGGTTTTTTAAGTTCTTGAAAACCTTCTCTCCTTATTTTCCAAACATAGAGATTAACAATATATTCATTTCATAGGGTTGTTATGAGAATATACTAGATGCATATAAAGCACTTGGAATATAGTAAGTACTCAAAAACATTACATATTTCTCTTATGATCCAGTAAGAGTGAAACTTTTCCAGAATCTGCCATAAGGAAGAAGGTATTAGTTCTGGAAGCAGACAAACCTATACATGCTCTCCACTTTCTGCCTCATTTTTATTTCTTTTAGTTGACTTCATTTTATCTCATATATATTAGAATTCCTCATAAGATTTTTATTTGGAGAAAGGATTATTCAGCTTTTTTATAAAAAAAAAACACTACTGTTAGACATTATTTATTCCAAGTAGGAATTTTAGGATAGATAAACATGTGTGTAAATATCTGCTTATTTCCATATAGATAGCATTACTCTTCTAATAGAGACATAATATGGTCAGAAAGCAGAGAACATCAGATTGCAAAAGAGACTGCCTTGTCCAGTGTTAAAAATCCTATGACTATTAAACCACTCATTTCCCACATCTATCACATGAAAACCCTGACATTTGAGGCTGCTGGGTGAATGGATTTACTAAACTCTTCCACATCTCAAAGGTTTCATTCACCATGGTATTTACTCAAGTATCTATTTTTTTCACACATTGGTCTAAATGCTGAGTATATAGTAGTGAAGAAGATGGATAGAGTCCTACCTTCTTTTGTGCTTACATTTCAGTGAAAGAAGAAAGAAGGAATATACAAATAAACAAAGACTATTTTCAGGCAGTGAAAAATGCTATAATAACAGCGTGGCACAGTGATAGGGTAGTGTCTGAAGAGTATGGGGAGCTAAGTTAGCTAGGATGATAAGGGAGTCTCCTATGGAGGGTGATAGTTCTGCTGAGTTGTGAATGGTGAGAAGTATTTAGCCATGTCAGGAACTAAGAGAAGAATTCACCAGTAGGTACTACTTGGGAATATTGAGGCATCAGGAAACCTCATTCCAGTGGAAATCTCACTACCCACTAAAGTCTTTGAAGTTTGTTTTGAAAGACATTCAGAATGCACTGAGTTCCCTTTGATTATACACCTTCATAAGTTGCTGACCAGAGGCAAGATTTCTAGCACACAAAACAAAATCAATAGAATTGCCAATATATGCTGTGGCTAAGACCAATGCCACCAAGTTAAAAACCAACCCTGAATCTTGTTCACTCTGAGAATATCATAGAAGATCTGGAAATTCAAATAAAGCCTATGAAAGTCAGTGCAAAAAGGCTCAAAAATACAAAAGAGTTAACATATCCACTCTTGCTACGCCCCCTAAAACCTTTCAACTCCTGTTTTCACCACCAACTAATACACTTAGGAAGGAGAGAAGAGTTATAAAATGAAATAAATAAATAAATGGAACCCAAAAACATTAAAGAGAAAAAAGTAAAATCAAGCTAGGTTAGAGTTGAGAGAGACCTCAGAGACAGTCTCATTCAATCCCCTCATGTTATACAAAATAAACCAAGTCTTAAAGAAATTGCCCCAAAGTACACGGTCAATGGCTGTAAGGAGATGCCTCACACACCAGTGGGGGAGAGAGTGATGTTCTCTTACTGCCCACACAGCCTCAGATTCACAAAGGATAAACAAAGACCTGAATCCAAGGAATGCTGTGCCCTTGCTCCCCTTTCCAGCAAGTTGCCATAATCCATGAGTCTCTCCTTTTTTGAAATTTGTTTTATCTTTTATTATATTATTGTTGTAGTGGGGACCCATTGTGACATTTACAAAAGTTCTTACAATATATCATAGTTGAATTCACCCCCTCCATCATGCATACATAATATTTCAAACCTCTTATTCCTGGAATAGAAATAATGGTAACACTTTTCTTATACTATTGCTAATCAATCCTTCTTCCTTCTCTTTCTTCTTTCCCTCTTTTCTTGTTTCTTTCTTTCCTTCCTTCCTTCTTTCTTTCCGTCCTTCTTTCCTTTTTTTTTACAAATATATTTTTTCAAATAGTGCTGAGATATACTAACAAGCAGAATGGATATAGTACCTGCTTTAAGGAGCTGAGAGTCCAGGATAAAATAAACAAATAATCTTCAAAATACACTTTGGTAAGTGCTATGTTAGGGGAAGTACCAGGAATTGTGGAGCTGCTGAGCAGCAGCACTTAACCTGGTCTGGGGGAGAGCAAGCAAGAGGGAAAGATTGCAACGGATATGACATTTAAGCAAAAGATAGAAAAGAATAGGATGTGGCTGGACATTCCAAGTAAAGAGACCCACACTTTCAAAGGCCAAGTGAAAAATCAAATCCATGGCACATTTCAAGGACTAAACAGGCAGGGCATGACAGGTCTAGATTCTTTCTAGACTAGTACAAACTATCGGTGGCTTGTACTAATGTGATGACAGTGGGGCCATATGAAGATAATGGACAGATAGTTGGTAGATATTGATAGGACATGGTGTTAAACTGAAAAGAGATGAGGCCGAAGGCAAAGTCAAGGGCGCTGCTCAAGATTCTCACGTATGAGATTGACTGGATGAGGGACCGACCCATTGAATCTAGGAAACCTATGGGAAGAGCAATGTTTTGTTTTGTTTGGACTGGAGGTAGAGACAAGTTTGGTTTTGGACAAATTGAGTTTAAGTTGCCTGTGAAGTGCCTATGTCAAGAATGTCCAGGAAGCAATTGAATGCAAGTGTAACAAGCTTAGGAGAGAGAAACATAGCTTTGTGATTCATCAATATATATCTGAAGGTAGATCCAGCTACCTCCTGATTTTAGATTACAAATATGAGATGCAAAAATATGAACTAACTTGCCTGAGGCCATAACTAGTAGATACAGAGCAGGGATTTATAACTATGTGCTCCGATGGGAATGGTTAGGAAGTTTGTATAGCCACCAAATTGCCTACTGTGAAACAACCAGCCATTCACCCTTGTCCTTTGGATACAATTCTAACAAGAAATCCCCAGGTTGAGAGAAATCTCATACCATTTCCCAAATGTTCTCTTCTGGTTCCTGTAATTTTACTCCCCAAAAGTGCAAGCTTCATGCCAGATATGTCCTTATTTTGTAGGTACCTGGCTGTTCTTAGCTAGGTCAGTATGTCTGTTGCTCTAAGACTGGGAGCCAAACCAGTCTTTGTGCAGCAATAAAGGAGAAGTGGTGACTTCCAAGGTTACTGAGCAAGTGGACTCAATACATTAAAAATAACTCCACACACGTACAGGAAATTAATGTGAGTCAACTCCCTGTATAGCTATCCTTATCTCAACCAGGAACACTTGTTCCTTCCTATTATTGCCTATACTCTCTCTCTTCAACAAAATTAGAGATAAGGGCAAAATAGTTTCTTCTGGGTATTGAGGGGGTGGGGGGAAGAGGGAGGGGGCGGAGTGGGTGGTAAGGGAGAGGGTGGGGGCAGGGGGGAGAAATGACCCAAGCCTTGTATGCACATATGAATAATAAAACAATTAAAAAAAATACTCCATACTCAGTAGCAACCTATGATGAGAAAAAAACCTAAGAGTAAATTAATCACTTCAACTGCATATTTTGTGGTCTTCAGAACATGATGGAAAGCAATGGAAGAGCCACAGCTACAAATTAGAACTTTAGCACCACCAAGGACTTTCCATCACATGGTGGTTGGCCCAGATGCTCAGCCTTCTTCATTCCACAGGCATCTTCTGAGTCCCTGAGATAAGGCCACTTCTCATCACCACCTTCATCTTTAACTATTAAGATAGAATCCATTCTCAGAGCACCCTAAGTACCACATTCACAGAACATGGTGTTTCCTCCAGCATGCAGCCATCTGGAAGAGACCAGTGTCTTTAATGTCCATATGCCCTCTCTTTTATTCCCTGTGTTTAATCTACAACCTATCCTGAATATTTACTCCCTTCAATACCTCTTGAATCTATCCACTTTCTTTTTTTCTTCATAGCAATACTTTTGACCAAGTCATCACCATTTTCTACCTGGCTACTAAGATAACCTTTAAATGATCTTCTGGGTCCTCTTTCACCCATACCCAGTTTGTGCCTTACAGTACATGCAGATTGATTTTTCAGAACACAAGTCCAGTCAGGCTTCCCCATCAGTGCTTTTGAGTCATTCCCAAAGCCACAGGACCTTGGTGCTCTGTGTCTGCGGAATCTGCAGCCTCTTTGACTTTCTGTCTACACAATGCCTCCTCGTGCCATGGTGCCCTTAAACCTTTGTTCTCTCTTCCTAACATGCTCTTCCTCTTCCACCCTGCTCTCTGAACCTCATGACACATTTCAAATGTCCCTCATCCTGGAAAAATCCTTCCCTGCCTAACTTCCACAGCTACCAATAGAACTGTGTGCAGATTTTCCATTGCTGGCACTTCTCCCAGTTCACTATATTGCCACATATTTCTATTATTTGATTCATTTCTCTTTCTCTCACTAGATTAAATGCTTCATGAAGAAAAAGGTCAGATCTGATTTTCTCACCATTTTATCTAAATTTTATCTTAAATTTACAATAATGTCTAGATTTGGTAAGAGCTACTCAATAGATATTTGTTCATTGAATGAATGGTTATTTTCTGCCCTCAGATTTTCTAATTTAAAGAGAATCTGTACTATTTACCTATTTCCTTCTGGTGACGTTGACTAAGGTTTTCTGAAAATGAAAGTGATAAATTTTAATCCTGTTTAACAGGTCCTGTGTGTATAACAACAGCCACGCTTCCATGCTCCTGTTCTTGCTCCTCCTCTGTCTTCTTTAAATTATTAGTGGGCAAAAAAAATAAACTGACAAAGAGAAGGAAATATAGGGGGTGTGTATAAGGCTAAGGGAGGTATAGTTTTGACTCAACAATAGAGAATATCTTTCATCCCACACACCATTAAGTTTCAGAAATTGGAACCAAATTAGGCCCTAATAAATGTAATGTTCATGGGTCATAATGAAAATTTTTTAAAGTGCTTTTTCCTCTAGTCGGCCAATTTATTTTAAAGCTCTTGCTGAAAATAACTTACATTGGGTTTAAATTTTACAATTTCAAAATATTTTTACCTCTGACATTTCCATGAAAACCAAAGATAAAAGTGGGAGTGACATAGAATTAGAGAACATTCAATGCAACAACAAATGCATTCTCCATCATTACCTCTGGCTCTAATGAGCAAAGGTACATACTTAAAATTCTGGTTGGAAGGATACTCTACCCAGCAAAGCTATCATTCAAAATAGATGGAGCAATAAAAGTCTTCCATGATAAGCAGAAACTAAAACAATATGTGACCACAAAGCCACCATTACAAAAGATTCTGCAAGGGATCCTGCACACAGAAAGTGACACCCAACTTAACCATGAAAAGGCAGGCAGCACCAAACCACAGGATAAGAAAAAGCAAGACAGTAGAGAGTAACATCAAGTTAGGTACACACAATCAAACCTTCAAACAACTAAGATAACTAAATGGCAGGAATCACCACATACCTATCAGTACTAACACTTAATGTTAATGGACTTAATTCACCCATCAAAAGACACCGTTTGACAAAATGGATTAAAAAAGAAGATCCAACAATTTGTTGCTTACAGGAGACTCATCTCACCGACAGAAATAAGCATATGCTTAGGATGAAAGGCTGGAAGAAGATTTACCAAGCCAATGGCCCCCGAAAACAAGCAGGAGTAGCAATACTTATCTCTGACAAAGTAGACTTCAAACCTACATTGATCAAACGAGATAAAGAAGGACATTCCATGCTAATAAAAGAGGAAATAGACCAAAAGGAAATAATAATCATCAATCTGTACGCACCCAATGTCAACGCACCCAATTTTATCAAACATACCCTGAAAGACCTAAAAGCATATATAAACGCCAACACAGTGGTTGTGGGAGACTTTAACACTCCATTATCATCAATAGATAGGTCATCCAAACAAAAACTCAATAAAGAAATCCAAGATCTAAAATATGCAATAGATCAAGTGGACCTAGTAGATGTCTACAGAACATTTCATCCAACCTCTACACAATATACATTCTTCTCAGCAGCCCATGGAACCTTCTCCAAAATAGATCATATCCTAGGGCACAAAGCAAGCCTCAGCAAATATAAGAAAATAGAAATAATACCATGCATACTATCTGACCACAATGCAGTAAAAGTAGAACTCAACAACAAAAGTAAAGACAAAAAACATGCAAACAGCTGGAAACTAAATAACTCATTACTTAATGAAGAATGGATCATCGATGCAATAAAAGAGGAAATTAAAAAGTTCCTAGAAGTCAATGAAAATAAAAACACAACCTACCGGAACCTATGGGACACAGCTAAGGCAGTCTTGAGAGGAAAGTTTATAGCCATGAGTGCATATATTAAAAAGATTGAAAGATCCCAAATCAATGACCTAATGATACATCTCAAACTCCTAGAAAAACAAGAACAAGCAAATCCCAAAACAAATAGAAGGAGAGAAATAATAAAAATAAGAGCTGAAATCAACGAAATAGAAACCAAAAAAACCATACAAAGAATTAATGAAACAAAAAGTTGGTTCTTTGAAAAAATAAACAAGATCGATAGACCCCTGGCAAACCTGACTAAAATGAGGAGAGAAAAAACCCAAATTAGTAGAATCAGGAATGCAAAAGGGGAGATAACAACAAACACCATGGAAGTCCAGGAAATCATCAGAGACTACTTTGAGAACCTATATTCAAATAAATTTGAAAATCTAAAAGAAATGGACAGATTTCTAGATACATATGATCATCCAAAACTGAACCAAGAGGAAATTAATCACCTGAATAGACCTATAACACAAAATGAAATTGAAGCAGCAATCAAGAGTCTCCCCAAAAAGAAAAGTCCAGGACCTGATGGATTCTCTGCTGAATTCTATCAGACCTTTAAAGAAGAACTGATACCAACCCTCCTTAAACTGTTCCATGAAATAGAAAGGGAAGGAAAACTGCCAAACACATTTTATGAAGCCACTATTACACTTATCCCAAAACCAGGCAAAGACACCTCCAAAAAGGAGAACTATAGGCCAATCTCCTTAATGAACATAGATGCAAAAATCCTCAACAAAATAATGGCAAATCGAATTCAGCAACACATCAAAAAGATTATTCACCACGACCAGGTAGGCTTCATCCCAGGGATGCAGGGGTGGTTCAACATACGAAAATCAATAAACGTAATAAACCACATTAACAGAAGCAAAGACAAAAACCACTTGATCATTTCAATAGATGCAGAAAAAGCCTTTGATAAGATCCAACATCATTTCATGATAAAAGCTCTAAGAAAACTAGGAATAGAAGGAAAGTTCCTCAACATTATAAAAGCTATATATGACAAACCTACAGCCAGCATTATATTTAACGGAGAAAAATTAAAACCATTCCCTCTAAAATCAGGAACCAGACAAGGATGCCCACTATCTCCACTCCTACTCAACATAGTACTGGAATTCCTAGCCAGAGCAATTAGGCAAGAAGAAGGAATAAAAGGAATACAAATAGGTAAAGAAACTGTCAAAATATCCCTATTTGCAGACGACATGATCCTATACCTTAAAGACCCAAAAAACTCTACTCAGAAGCTTCTAGACATCATCAATAGCTATAGCAAGGTAGCAGGATATAAAATCAACATAGAAAAATCATTAGCATTTCTATACACTAACAATGAGCAAACGGAAAAAGAATGTATGAAAACAATTCCATTTACAATAGCCTCAAAAAAAATCAAATACCTAGGTGTAAACCTAACAAAAGATGTGAAAGACCTCTACAAGGAAAACTATACACTTCTGAAGAAAGAGATTGAGGAAGACTATAGAAAGTGGAGAGATCTCCCATGCTCATGGATTGGTAGAATCAACATAGTAAAAATGTCTATACTCCCAAAAGTAATCTACATGTTTAATGCAATTCCCATCAAAATTCCAATGACATTCATCAAAGAGATTGAAAAATCTACTGTTAAATTTATATGGAAACACAAGAGGCCACGAATAGCCAAGGCAATACTCAGTCAAAAGAACAATGCAGGAGGTATCACAATACCTGACTTCAAACTATATTACAAAGCAATAATAATAAAAACAGCATGGTACTGGCACAAAAACAGACATGAAGACCAGTGGAACAGAATAGAGGATCCAGATATGAAGCCACACAACTATAAGCAACTTATCTTTGACAAAGGAGCTAAAAATATACGATGGAGAAATAGCAGCCTCTTCAACAAAAACTGCTGGGAAAACTGGTTAGCAGTCTGCAAAAAACTGAAACTAGATCCATGTATATCACCCTATACCAAGATTAACTCAAAATGGATCAAGGATCTTAATATCAGACCCCAAACTCTTAAGTTGATACAAGAAAGAGTAGGAAATACTCTGGAGTTAGTAGGTATAGGTAAGAACTTTCTCAATGAAACCCCAGCAGCACAGCAACTAAGAGATAGCATAGATAAATGGGACCTCATAAAACTAAAAAGCTTCTGTTCATCAAAAGAAATGGTCTTTAAACTGAAGAGAACACCCACAGAGTGGGAGAAAATATTTGCCAACTATACATCAGACAAAGGACTGATAACCAGAATATACAGGGAACTTAAAAAACTAAATTCTCCCAAAACTAATGAACCAATAAAGAAATGGGCACATGAACTAAACAGAACTTTCTCAAAAGAAGAAATTCAAATGGCCAGAAAACACATGAAAAAATGCTCACCATCTCTAGCAATAAAGGAAATGCAAATTAAAACCACACTAAGATTCCACCTCACCCCTGTTAGAATAGCCATCATCAGCAACACCACCAACAACAGGTGTTGGCGAGGATGCGGGGAAAAAGGAACCCTCTTACACTGTTGGTGGGAATGTAGACTAGTACAACCACTCTGGAAAAAAATTTGGAGGCTACTTAAAAAGCTGGACATCGATCTACCATTTGATCCAGCAATACCACTCTTGGGGATATACCCAAAAGACTGTTACTCCAGAGGCACCTGCACATCCATGTTTATTGCAGCACTATTCACAATAGCCAAGTTATGGAAACAGCCAAGATGCCCCAGCACTGACGAATGGATTAAGAAAATGTGGTATCTATACACAATGGAATTTTATGCAGCCATGAAGAAGAACGAAATGTTATCATTCGCTGGTAAATGGATGGAATTGGAGAACATCATTCTGAGTGAGGTTAGCCTGGCTCAAAAGACCAAAAATCGTATGTTCTCCCTCATATGTGGACATTAGATCAAGGGCAAACACAACAAGGGGAATGGACTATGAGCACATGATAAAAGCGAGAGCACACAAGGGAGGGGTGAGGATAGGTAAGACACCTAAAAAACTAGCTAGCATTTGTTGCCCTTAATGCAGAGAAACTAAAGCAGATACCTTAAAGCAACTGAGGCCAATAGGAAAAGGAGACCAGGAACTAGAGAAAAGGTTAGATTAAAAACAATTAACCTAGAAGGTAACACCCACGCACAGGAAATCAATGTGAGTCAATGCCCTGTATAGCTATCCTTATCTCAACCAGCAAAACCCCTTGTTCCTTCCTATTATTGCTTATACTCTCTCTACAACAAAATTAGAGATAAGGGCAAAATAGTTTCTGCTGGGTATTGAGGGGGGGAGTGGGAGGGGGTGGAGTGGGTGGTAAGGGAGGGGGTGGGGGCAGGGGGGAGAAATAAACCAAGCCTTGTATGCACATATGAATAATAAAAGAAAAATGAAAAAATAAATAAATAAATAAATAAAATTCTGGTTGGAAACATTGCTGTTCAACTGTACTGAATTCCACTGGTAAGTATAGAGAGGAAATGAGATGATGAAGAAGTATAAGAAATGGAAATTAGAAATGAACCAAGCCTTGTATGCACATATGAATAATAAAAGAAAAATGAAAAAAAAAAAGAAATGGAAATAACACTAGATCAAGTGAAAGGAAATCAGAATTCTAGTTTCAGCTCCATCATGTAATAGTCATTTGATGAAGTATTTATCTCTCTGAGCCCAAGACCTATAAAATACAACAGTGATCAATATTTGGTTCTGTAGGGCACTAGTATATGTGCTTTTACCAGTCCCCTCCCAGAGATATCCATGGCTGAACAATAAAGATGATGAGGGGAAGGAATATATGCATAGATACTGGGGCCCTGAAATGGCTTCATGTAAAAAGAGGAAGTCCCAAAGCAGGAGATCACAGCAGAGATAGGGGTTAGAGTTATTTACCTGGGACCAAGACAGCTCCAAGTCTAGAGTTAGGAGGTCTGAGACCAAGAGTGGGCTGAGAATAACAACAAGCATAATTAATTAAATATCCACTATTGAAAACAACTACACCAGATTGTCTCCTTCTCCATTAACCCCACTTACAAAGATGAAAGTTATAGTGCCTCTCTATAGTAAGAAGCTGGTATTTTAATTCATAAATATGTATGGAAAGCAATAATTCTTCCTATCTGAGAAAAAAAGTCTCACAGAAAATAGAACATAATAAAAAAATTTAAGGAAGCTAAAGGAACCAAAAATTAAGAAATATGAAAAAAAATCTAGGAGATTCTGGAAACATGGTAAACAAGTGCTGTAACCGTTAAAGATATAATTCAAGAAAAATTTCTTAGAACTGAAGAAAGATTGAAAGAGCCCACTGAATGCCCAAATGATGAAGTTTCTGAAAACAAGAAGGCAATAAGTAAAAGCTAAAATTTTTCTGGGAAAAATAAGATTTTCTCCCACTGCCTCCTACTCTCCCCCAAAAGAATCAGATACACTTTGTATTTTTCACCAACAATCATAGAAACTAGAATGCAACACAGAATTGTCATTGAAGGGATGAGAGGATATTATTTCAAGTTATGATTATCTGTACCACCAAAACTTCAAATCATATAGTTTGGGTAAGCAGATTTTCAGACTTCTTATGGCTCAGTAAATCTGCCCCCATCCACTTTTTTGTGAAAATTGCTGGAAATTTCATTACATGTTGCTAACACAAAAAAGGAACCCAAGAAAGAAGAAGATATATTGTTACCAGATTAGTGGACCTAATCCAGGAGCAAGGTAATTGGAAAAAAAAATTGATATTTTAGATGCACAGAGTACCTAGAGAGCAATTGGTACAAACTTTATTAGAAGTCAGAGGATTCTAAGAATCTGTTCAAGAAGAAAGTGGATTTATACATATATTTTCCTTGATCAAACTGTACTTTTTAAATAGATAGACAGATGGTATATAGATGATAGATAGATAGATTATCCACTCATTAGTGACTTAAGAAAATCATGTTCTTCTATCAACAAGAATCTTAAATTTGCTTCCCCAGCAGAGTCTTAGAGGGTTTGTTTATGAGTGATTTGTGGATAAAGTGCTTTTAGAAAAAGGGTATGTGTAAAACAAAAAATGGATAGGAAAAAAGCCAAGCAAGTACATGGATAAGGTGAATATGAGCTGTACCTGAGTCCACAAGAAGCTAGGGATCAATCACAAATTGCACTAAAGAATGGATCCCATCTTGAGGCAAGCTGATCTGTTGCCATGTATGTAAGTCTGCAACAACAGGCTTGTGTGTGTGATGGGTAACTTTCTTGATGAGGCAGCTTCCAGAAGGCCAAGGGCAGATGTTTGGAAAGTGGACAGCTATGAGCTATTAGAAGCCAACACTAACTACATCTGAGGTGTTGCTTTAAGGTGAAACAAGAGCATCCTTTATAACAAAGAAAAAAGGGCATGCAATTTAAAATTCCTGGAAAAAAAAGCTTTGTAAGAAAGCTGTTTGTCCAGGGGGGGGATCCAAGATGGCAGCTAGGGTAGGGAATCAGAATTCTTAAACTCCATGACACCAGAAACCTCCTTGAGAGATCAGAGCTACACTTGGGTAATTCTGATTGCTTCTAGCCACATAATAACCACCATCACATTAGGTATAGATAAAATTCGAAGAATGACCCTTAAATCAGCCTTTAATTGCACATAACAGCCACAAAAATCTCACATAGCACAGCCAGAAAGGCTGTGAAAAAAAGCCCCCCAGCCATTTCTCTTTTTTCTTTTTCCCCTCTCTTTTTTTTCTCTCAACAAGTAGAAGACAGAGCATCAATCAGAATCAAAGTCTGCAACATCCTGGACTCCTAGCCTCTCCACGCCATGTCGCACTGAAAAAAGTGGAGTCATTTCTCCCCACCAGCTGGCTCCAAAGCTGCTTGTATGAAACTGCAGAATGAACAGGTGAGCATCACACACCACGTGCGACTCCCCTACCCACCCTCTGGGAAAATAATCCAGCACAGCTGCTGGGAAGACTGAACCCCCACCTCACCCCAGCAAAACTAAAAAACATCAACAGCGAACTGCAATCTAACATTGGCAACGGAGGTGGGGGTGGAATACTGAACCTGCCCCAGAGAATGGGGTGGAGCAAGGAGCCGAACTCTCAGCACCAATCTGTCAGTGAAACTCAGGAAAAGGCAGAGAGTGGGATGGGGTGACAAGTCAACCTCCCAGAGGAACCACTAGCACCCAGCAGTGGTCAGGAGAGGCACAAAGGCTAAGAGCACAGGTGGGGTGATAAGCCAACCTCCCAAAGCAGGGCAGGTTGTTGATCCTGGAGCTGATTCTGGAACAGAGGTCAGTATTCAAAACTGAATTGCCCCACCTTGCTGGGGGAGGACCTGAGCTGCAGCTGAAGGGCAACATAGCTGCCGCCTAGCAAAAACAACAGTTCTGACCACCCTGTACAAGCTGGCAGTCTTACCTCACAACTGAACTAATCTTGTGGACAGAAGGACCAAATACTTCTCACAAGTCAGTCACCTGTGAGACCACATCAGAGCTTCTGCTTGTACGTCAATATCAGAATTGGATACCTAAGGAATAACTCCAGAACTTTTATCAAAAGACTGAAATTTTTGTGGTTCCTGAACCTGGTGCTTTTTAATGTGTTTCTTTTTGTTGTTTTTTTTTTTCCTGTATTTTAAACTTCACCATCACTATTCTCTTATCCCTACACTTACCCTCTTCACTTTCCCTCCTTCTTTTGTGCTACAATTCATTGTTCTCCCTCCCAAATACTCTTTCTTCCCCTCCTCATCCACTCTCCCCCTGTCTTCACCTCCCCCCTCTAATGTTCCCCCAATCTGTCACCACACTACCCCTCCCTCCTACACACTTACCACTTGCTAACTAGCCTACTGTACCAACTGTACACAAACCCAGCCCCTTGCAATCCCTGACACAAGCACCCTCCACTACAACAGAGGTACACCCAAACACATACAAAGGCCACAAAACCCAGCAGCCCCCATATATCTTCCCCCACCAACCTACCCCTTTTCCCATCCTCCCTTGTAGTGCCACCTTTATCAATTTCCCAAAATCTATAACTAGCCAAATAACCATTACACCCCCAACTCCAAGTGTTTATAGATATTATCATCAAGGGGTTTTCTATATAATATGTTAACAACTGGTCTGGCATTGAACCTATGAATTCATTATTGCTAAATTACACCTCCTGGCCAGGGACAGAAAGAACACATCAGTCTAGCTAACAAACAAGTCAGTCACAACACAAAAATTAAATCAGGGAAAGAAAATAGGCAATCAAAACCACCAATTAGCCTATCAAGAACATAGCTGCACAGCACCAAGTGGAGAAATGAGAGGAAGAAGAAAGTATGCAAAACACTCTCCTCAAAAAACTAATTCAATACAGGATTCAGTGGGAAATGAGGAAAATGAATATCCAGTTCCTGACCTCAACAAAACAATGATAAATATCACTAAGGAGCCCAGTGACATCCACATAAAAACTCTCAAAGAAGAAATCTTGGAAGAGATCTCTGAGAAATTCATGGACAAGATACTAGACATGGTTAACCAGAATGTATAAGATGCACTCAAGAAATTTCAAGACACCAAAAATAAAGAACATGAGAAGACACAAAAACAAATAAATGAACTCAGAGAGGACTTCAACAAACACCAAAGTGAAACAAAGGACACTATACAGACAGATTGATGAATTAAAGATGACAACACAAAATATAGAAGAGGAGTTGAACAAAGATGTAGAAAACCTCAGAAAAAAGAATCAAACAGAAATCCTGGGAATAAACAGTCCCTTTAGTAAAAAAACAAAACAAAACAAAACAAAAAACCCACAGTAGAAGGCCACTCCAGCAGACTAGAACAAGTGGAAGACAGAATCTCAGAGCTCAAAGAAAATAGAAATTAAAGAAAAAAACAGAAGAAAACTTAAACAACTCAAGAGCTATGAAACGAATATGCAAGAACTCAGTGACTCCATCAAAAGGCCAAACCTGAGAATCATGGGCATTTAAGAAGGAGAAGAGGTGCAAGCCAAAGAGATATGTAATATATTCAATAAAATAATAACAGAAAATTTCCCAAATCTCGAGAAAGTTTTGCCCATTCAGGTACAGGAAGCCTCCAGGACACCAAGCAGATGTGACCAAAATAGAACCTCCCCGTGGCATATTATCATTAAAACAACAAGCACAGAGAACAGAGAAAGAATACTGAAGGTTGTAAGAGAGAAAAAACAAATAACTTATAAAGGCAAATCCATCAAATCACAACATATTTCTCAACAGAAACCTTAAAAGCAAGAAAAACATGGAGTGAGGTATTTTGGGCACTTAATAAAAATAATGACAGCCCTATGATACTCTACCCAGCAAAACTATCATTCAAAATTGGTGAGCCACAAAAATCTTCTATGATAAACAGAAACTAAAACAATATATCACCACCAAGACACCGCTACTGAAGATTCTAAAAGGAATTCTGCATACAGAAGATGAAAGCAAACAAAACCATGAGAGGATGGGAAGTATCAAATCACAGGAAAAGAAAAGACAAGTAATCAGAGAGCAGTATTGATTCAGTTGCACACAATCAAATCCTTAAACAACAAAAACAACTAAATGGCAGGAATCAACACATACATATCAATATTAACACAATGTCAACAGACTCAACTTCCCCATCAAAAGACACCATTTGTCAAACTGGATTAAAAAGAAAGATCCAACAAGAAGACCCATATCATTGACAGAAACAAACACTGGGTTAGCATGAAAGGCTGAAAGAAGATTTACCAACTCAATGGCCCCCCAAAACAGGCAGGAGTAGCAATACTCATATCTGACAGAGTAGATTTCAAACTTACATTGATCAAACCATATAAAGGACACTTCAACTAATAAAAGGGCAAGAAGAAGTAATAAAAGGACTACAAATAGGTAAAGAAACTGTCAAAGTATCTCTATTTGTCAATGACATGATTCTATACGTCAAAGACCCAAAAAACTCCAACCCCAAACTAGACATCATAAACAGCTTCAGCAATGTAGCAGGATACAAATCAACTTAAAAAATCAGTAGCCTCTCTATACACCAATAATGAACAAATTGAGAAAAAATATAGGAAAACAATTCCATTTACAATAGCCTCAAAAATAATCAAATACCTAGGAATAAACTTAACAAAGGATGTAAATGACCTCTACAAGGAGAACTACAAACCATTGAAGAAAGAGATAGAGGAAGACTTACAGAAGGTGGATAGATCTCCCATGCTCATGGGTTGGCAAAATCAACATATCAATCTATATGTTCAAAGCAATTCCCATCAAAATCCAATGACATTCATCACAGAGATTGAAAAATCTACCTTAAAGTTCATTTGGAAACACAAAAGACCACAAATAGCCAAGGCAACACTGAGCAAAAAGAGCAATGCTAGAGTTATCACAATACCCAACTTCAAACTATATTACAGAACCACAGCAATAAAAACAGCATGGTACTGGCACAAAAATAGTACCAGTGGAACAGAATAAAGGACCCAGATACGAATCCACACAGGTACACCCACCTAATTTTGAACAAAGTCACCAAAAACATATGATGGAGAAAAGATAGCCTCTTTAACAAATGTTGCTGGGAAAAGTGGTTATCTGCCTGCAGAAAACTGAAACTAGATCCATGCCTATCACCCTGTACTAATATAAACTCAAGATACTAAGGACATTAATATCAGACCTGAAACTCTAAAGTTAGTACTGGAAAGAGCAGGGAACACTCTGGAAGCAATAGGTATAGGCAAAGAATTCCTCAGTAGAACTCCAGCAGCCCAGCATCTAAGAGAAAGGATAGACAAATGGGACTACATGAAATTAAAAAACTTCTGTACAAAAAAAGAAGTGGTCTTTAATCTGAAGAGACTACCCACAGAGTGGGAGAAAATATTTGCTAGCTGTATATCAAAGGACTGATAACCAGAATATACAGGGAGTTCAAAAAACAAAACTCTCCAAAATTAATGAACCAATAAATAAATGGACAACTGAACTAAACAGAACTTTTTCAAAGGAAGAAGTCTAAATGTCCAAAAGACACATGAAAAATGCTCACCATCTCTGGCCATAAAGGAAATGCAAATCAAAACCACACTAAGATTCTACCTCACTCCTGTTAGAATAGCTACCATAAAGAACACCACCAACAACAAATATTAGTGAGGATTCGGGGAAAAAGGAACTTCATACACTGCCGGTGGGAATGCAAGCTAGTAGAACCACTTTGGAAAACAATATGGAGGCTTCTTAAAAAACTAAACATAGATCTGCCATATGATCCAGCAATAGCACTCCTAGGGATATACCTAAAGGAATACGACTCAGGTTATTACAAAGGCACTTGCACACCCAAGTTTATTGCAGCACTATTCACAATTAGCCAAGCTATGGAAACAGCAAAGATGCCCCACTACTGATGAACGGATCAAGAAAATGTGGTATTTATACACAATGGAATTTTACTTAGCCACAAAGAAGAATGAAATTTCGTTATCCACAAGTAAATGGATGGAACTGGAGAACATCATCTTAAGCAATGTTAGCCAAGCACAGAAGGCAAAAAATCACATGTTCTCCCTCATATGTGGATTATAGACCTAAAACAAATGCAGTGATATTATTGGACATGGGTCACACACTAAGGGGAGAATGTGCACAGGAGGAATAGGGAAAGGGAAGGAAACCTAAAATTTGAATGTGGTTGATGTGCTCACTGTAGAAGAGCAAATATTATAATCTTAAACTGGCAGAGGCCACTATGGGAAAGGGACCAGGAAGTAGTGAAGATGAACCAATGTGGGTTGCAATACACATGTGCATGGAAACAATGCTAGGAATCTCTCTGTATAGCTATTGTTACCTCAAACTAGCAAAAATGCTGTCTTTCTTATTATCTCTTATGTTTTCTCTTCAAAAAAATTGGAGAACAAGAGGCAAAACAGGTTCTGTGGCAAGATGAGGAGGGAAGTGGTCTAAACAATGTATGAACATGTAAATATATGTAAAAACAATAAAATAAAAGAAAGGAAGAAAAACAAAAAGAAAGTCATTCGTCCAAATATAAAATAGTGACACTGTGGCATAATTTCAACAATTAATGTTGAAATTATGTGTTAATTCTGGAAATATTCTCCTTTAAATTTACATAGGTTGGTTATAAGACTGCATTTTCTCCTTTATGGAACTAATCATTAGACTTGTGGTAAGTAATATTTTCATAATCATATTAACATAAATATCATGTTTTAATTTTTCAGAACCAACTTATAAACCCAATATAAAAGACATACTTATAGTGACAAAACAGAAGACAAAAGTTAAAAACCTTAGCAGCATAAAACTAATGGTAGAACTGATAGAAATTAGGAATAAAAGAGGGAGAAATGAAGTGGAGAAAACATGAGTAAAATATCTTCATCTTACATAAATGGACTTAGTACATATTTTTTCTGAAATTAAGATACCAAAAAATACAGTTTGAAATACTATGTTATTTAATATTATAAATATGTGGATAAATAATAAATATATGACTGACAAAAACTTGGAGAGAATGAGGTAATACAAATAAGCTAAATTTCTCATCTTTAAAAAAAAAGGAAATAATAGATTCTAAGGCTAATAAATCAAGAAGTGACCAAATAATGGTATTATTCAATGTTATGGAAACAAATGTCAGAAGGAGGGAAAACATAAACTGTTGAAAATGACATCTTAGCAGAGTGGTGTGGAAAGAAGCAAACAGGATACTTTTTAATCTTGTAACCTCCTAAATTTTTGGAATTTTTTTTCTGTCTTTCACATGTACTACTTTTGTAGCACTAACAAAAATGGCAGAAGAATACTTTCTGGCACATCTCATCAGGTAATTAAGAGAATTAATTAAGATAATGTACAGGAAAGCACTTTGAAAATTTGTAAGTGCTAAGATAAATGTACAGTATTATTAAGAAAGTAGTCTCTTACAGTTCAAGATGGGTGAAAGAACAGGGTACTTTCCTTGATCAAAACACACTTTTTAAGGTGCCAAGCTCCAAATTAAAAAGGAAGATATCTCTGAAATGCTGACTGTGAAATATCTGAAGGAATAAATGTGCTAAGAGAAAGTATTTGGAAGAATGACAGTAAGAAAGTTTAAACAGTAAAGACTGAGAGAAAACTACAGGTTTCTATCAAATTCTTTTTTCAAAGCAAAGACTCTGCAAGGAACTAAATGGCATCAGCACTTAGTCTTAGGAAGTGCCACAGCAAAAACATTTCCTGTTAAAATGTAGACTTATATCCTTACATCTGAAGTCATTTTCAGACAGTTTTGTAAGCAGTCTCATAAATAGCATCCCACAAGTCTTAGGAATACCATGTTCTAATAACTTCTAAATTAGAGCGTTCTGATCAATAGTCCTGTTAGGGCTTTGAAATATAATTGTTGATTCATGCCTTTGACTCCTTTATAAGAAAGGGAATTTATACAAACAAGGAACCATGTCTTACACTTTGTTCTCTCTAATTCCTGCCTCAGGGCCTTCTAGCACATAGTAGGTACTCAATGATGGTTTACTAAATGGATGGATGGACAGAAAATTCTCTACATGAAGCTCTTGATTTGCCTACAATGTGCAACAAAACCTGGGAACTGTCTGTGAGCCATCTTGCCTCTGTTAATGTGAGAACATAGCGAAGTAAATTGACTCCCTTGATAAAATTATCCACTTGAGCACTGTGGATGGGAGAACAAGAACACTGCCTGTTCTTACTTGAGACTTTGTTAACATGGGCTTTAGTCACTCGTAGAAAGATTCAAATCCCACTCTTCCAGTTAGAACTTGTGTGACCTTAACATTTATTCAATAATCATGATCGGCATCCAACAGTACTTATGGCGGACATACTGTTCATATACTGTGTTGGGTGCCTACCCTCTAAAAGACTCATCTGAAAAATGAAAATAATAGTACCTACATCAGAGAATTATGGTAGTGAGTTTCTAAATTATGCATGCAAAACTCTGGGCATATAGGAAAATCTCATCAAATAGATATTTTTATCGCTACTATCAATATGCAACTGCTGTAACTGAGTGATCACTATTTTGCAGTCACTACCTGAAGAACTGGGTCAAAACAAGGTAAGCAAAACAAGTACTTCACAGTCCCATAGGGGACATAAACAAGCTGTCGGGCCACCTTACTGTAGGTCTCCTTCCATGTATTCTATGCACAAGCTCTCCTAAGAAAGAATTAGTCCCTAAAGAAAAATTTTCCCACCTGGATACCTATTAGGCTTCTGGCCAGTAAGAGAGGATATGAATAGTAAGAGAGTGTAGAGGATCTTGTGCTGAATTCTCTGTGACCATCCTTTTCTCTCCCCTAAACATATCGAGGGTCCCCCCCTCAAAAATGAGCCTTATTAACCTGTTTCTCCATATTCCCTAGCATGTGTGTCCCATAGAGTAATAAATGAAAATTGGTTTCATGGCCAGTATTAATCAAGGCAAGAGACTGAGCTATGAGAAACAATCCAGGAAGTAGAGGTAACAAAGAAATCAGAAGCAGGTCCTTATTTAAACCATCAGGCTTTGTATCATATCACCCTTCCAACCTAGCCTCAAGACACTAGACCTGGGAATTAATGGCCAAGCCTCATCACACCTATAATCCTAGCCATTCAGAAGACAGAGATCAGGAGGATCTCAGTTCAAACCCAGCTCCGTCAAATAGTTCGTGAGACCCTATCTTAAAAACACCCATCACAAAAAAAGGGCTGGTGAAGTGGCTCAGGGTGTAGGCCCTGAGTTCAAGCCTCAGTACTGAAAAAAAAAAAAAAATATATATATATATATATATATACACAAATGAGCAGGAAAGTGACCCATTAGTGAGAGTGGACACTAAAGGCACCAATTTAGGGTCTCTGGGTAAAGAAAAAAAAAAGCCTCTTCAGTACACTGATTTCAGTTCCTCTGGGTGTATGCCCAAGGAATAGGATTACTAAATCCTATGATAATTCTAATTTGGGGGAGGGGTAGTTTATTTTATATTTGATTGACATATAATAGTATACATGTTTATAATGTACTACATGATGTCACATGCTTGTCTAGATAGTGTAATGATCTAATGAGAGCAATTAACATATCTATCACCTTAAACATTTATCATTGGGACATTTAAATACCCCCCTTCCAACTATTTTAAAATATATGATACTTTTTGTTATTTATTATTTATAAACACCTTACCCTGCAATAGAACACAAGAACTTAAATAACATTACACCCATTAACCAAACTCTGCCTATGTCTTCCTCCCCAGTATTTTTAGTTTTTTGAAGAACCACATCATTTTCCAAAATGGCTGTACCAATGTCTTGCAACAGTGTATAAGGATTTCCTTTTCTCCACATTCTCACCAATTCCCCTCTCTACCACCTTCCCTTGTGGTTCTCTACCTTTTTGATAATAACCAATCTGACACATGTGAAATGATATCTCATTGTGGTTTTAATTTCCATTTCTTTAATGATTAGAGATGCAAACATGTTTTCAAGTTTCTGTTGGCCATCTGCATGTCTTCTTTTAAGAAATGTCTGTTCAAGTCCTTTGGCCTTTTTTTCCTCTTTCATGCCTTGAGCACACTAAGCATGTACTCTACCACTGAGCTATACCCCCAGCCTCCTTTGCCCATTTTTAATCAGTTTATTTTCTTGTTATTGGGTAGCTTGAATTCCTCATGTATTTTGAATACTAGCCCTTTATCAGACGAATAGTAATATATATTTCAAAATAGCTTTTGGAGAAGATTAACGTTTGGGATGAGGGTTGTGCTAATTACACTGATTTGACTGTTATGTAATGTATACATGTATTGAAACCTCATATTTTACCCCATAAATATGGACAATTTTATTTTTTAATTAAAAATAAAATAGAACTTTTTAGAAAACATGTTTCCACCCACAGCTTTTTAATGCCCTTCTTTCTGGGGTTATTACATTCTTTGGTGTGACTAATAAGACATGAAAAAGAGTAGAATCTTCCTACTTGGATCACTTTAATTCTACACATTTCTGATTGCCTGATAATTTCTGTTTTCTCTCATCACTTTCTTGAATTCACACTTTGTTTTTTTGAAGTCAGGATGATAGCACAAAAATACTGGCAATAGAATAACCTCATTTTATACCTGGATTCGGTTTCTTATATCACAAAAGCTTCATCTTTAGAATATTCTTTTTATTTGGGAAAAAGAGATATAAAAGACTAGAAAAATTGAATGTGTAAAAATTTTGTGATTCTGTGAATTATAAAGCATACAGTAGAACATCCTTCCCCTTGAGTTCATTTCTGAACCAGGCTTGGAATTGAACATGATCACATTTTCTACCTCCCTGCTTGGAGTTCTTCATTCAGACCCTTATCACACAAGCACAATATCAATGTCTCTTGATTTTCCAGCAGCCCCACTGATTAAACAACAAGGATCATTTCTCCTGTCCCTGCAATGATTTTGCAGTAAAGGGCAGAACTGATTTCTAGGCTATGACTCAGGGTCTTGCAAAATATTGGCCAAGAAGTAGGTGTAAGCAGCCACCAGCACTCTGGAGATTTTTATACTTGTTAGCTGTTCAAAACATTTATGTAACCAATTATGCTAATTTAAAGAAAGCAGCTAAGTATTTGACAACTTAGACCTTTCTTCTTAGGAATCTTTAAAGGAGTATGTAATTTGCTATGTTAATACACATCATTCTGCCATTTTGTGGGGAAGAAAGCAGACTGGTACACATAATAAGGCTTTTTCTTTGCAAGCCTACTGCATATCTATTACTGTATGGGGGGTTGTAAATGAAAGAATTAATTCATGTCTTCAAAGAATTTACAGCTTAACTCAGGGGACCAGAAACAATTTTCTCATTAATTTAAGCAAGATGCCCCAAAAGAAAGGATCAGTTGGCCAGGACCACTGGGGCCCCAGAATGAAGGTGAAATATCCTATGGTACAAGAGAAGACCATTAGGATAGAGAAGGAACATCAAGCTTGAGGAGCACAGCCCATGCTGTATCACTCCAACGACCAGGAGCATCAGACACAGACACAGGCCCTTGTGACTGTCCCATCCAAGGATGGGAGGGAGTTTACTGCAGAGACTCTATCTCCCGGCTCTCTCTTTCTTCAGACATGTGGAAAGAGTTACTGGATGCTTTTCTGCTTTGGACTACAAAACAAGACATAACTCAGGAGTGACAATTTGCTTCTCCCCCATACTCACTGGTCACAGGGTATGCCGTAACTACAGCAGTAAACAAACCCACAGATCCAGCTTACCTTTCTAGATGTTCTTCCTGATAATGTTCCTCCCAGTCCTTGTGCACTTCAAAACAAGATTCTTAAAGCCCAGAGCTTTCTCAACCCTCTGCTTTTAGGGTCATGATCTTCTTTACCCTGAAGAGCCTACTTTGTCATTGTTTCCTGTGGAACTCACACTTATCCTCTTATCCTACCTTCACAAAATTTACCCTGATTCAACCATTAACCACTGGATCCTGGCTGAAAATAATCTCAGCTTCACCAACAATCCTGACACCACTGTGTTTGTAGCTTGTATCACACTCTTCACATTATACCCCAGGCTGAGTTTTCTATAAATGTCCCTCTCTTGTCACCAAATTCTTTGAGTGGCAAGAAAATGCCTTTTATACCTTTGTCCCCAAATTCCTAGCATGTTTCTCCCAAAGGGTGCTAAATAAATATTTTTTGCATGGCCGTAAGTAAACAAGGCAAGAGGGGAAGAATCCAGAGAAAGGTAATAAAGGTGGCTCTGGCCCCAGTAACCTACAATGAAAACCACGGAAATCCCATAGGCTTGAGGGTAGAAGTCAGGGGTGAGAGTCAGCTGCATTGATTACTCACTCTTATTTTGACCAAATTATTTTTCCTTGGATCTTAGTTTTTTCCTTGACATTGACATAGTGGCACCTCCTCAAGTGTTGTAGAGCCAAGATGAAACATAGCATCTGGGGCAACTAGCCCAAGTGTAAACTTTGTCAAGAGCAGTTATTACTCTAGGTACATGGAGTAAAGCTGTCTACCCTTGGGTCCCCCCACAACTTGGCATATAGCCTGCTTGCTAAATGAGAATCTTTCGTAACAGGGGCTTAAAAGCTGCCTTGACCTAGGAGCACTGACTTCTTACTTGGGCCCAGGAATTAACTAAAGGCAGGATAAAAGAGGATTGCAATGCCTCTTTTCCATAGAAATGGAAGGTATAAATTGACAGCGGGAAACATGTAACCAGGACTACAAAAGGGAAAACCTTTTTGTATAGCCAGCTTGCCTGTTGGCCAGTTTACTGTTTGTTGATTAAACTAACATTCTTTCCCTCTTTTCCTAAATGCTGGAGAATCCAAGATTAACTACCTTTGTTCTTCAATTAGACCTGCCAACCTTCTACCCCTTATCTCTTCCTGACTATCAGAGCAATAAGCCAGTAAATATGCAGCTTCAGAGAAGTGGTGCCGGTCACCTGGAGAATCAAGGCCAGTGACCATGGATCTAGTCACACAGTCAAGCTGAGCCACTGAACACTCCTTTAAAAGGCAAACATTTTCTCTCAGAAGTGGGACAACAGAGCTTTGACTCTCTCTTGTCCTCCTCTTCATCTGACGAATAATAAACTTTATATCCGTTTGGTCAAAACCCTGCACTGTAAATGATAAATTGGCATTGAGGTCAGGGGACCAGTTTTTGGTAACATATCAGCCTTTCATTTTTGGGGAACAGGGAGTATGGTTCTAGACTACAGAGGCAGAGAGGCTGAGCTCTTCGTCCTGCTTAGACTTTAGTCCTTAGCATGCTGGAATCATTGGTTGTTACCAAGCTGCTAGTACTTATTTAATCATTTCTTCATTTTATTTATCTCCATTTCCTAGTCTCACTCTTCTCCTTAACCCCATATTTTGTGGGCCTTTTAATAAAATTTATCTTGTTGCTTTGTATCCATGTGTTTTTTAATTTTACTTGAGGGGTATTATGTTAAGGAATGCATTCTATTTCTTAGCACCATATTTTAATATCAAACTATGTTGATTCATCTTACCCATTCATTCTTTCAGGTACAGATGCCAAGATGGCTTCCAGCATATCATAAATATTGCCACAGAGAATATTTGCATGTTTTCTTTAACAGACTTAAATGAAAATTTATCTGAGATATACCCAGAACATTTGGGTTTTTGGTAGGGTTATTGTATGTCTCAGCTTACCTAGACACCCCACTAGTTGTTAACAGAACTAACAGTTACACATCATTATAAGCAAATGAAAATTCTTAATCAACCAAGTATTGACAGTTTGCCATTCAGCAACAGTTACCAACCTTGGTTGCAAGTTAGAATCATTTGAGGAGCTTTTAATAAAAAATATGGTTGCCTAGTTTCCATTCCTGGAGATTCTGATGTTATCAGGCTGAAGAGAGCTTGGGCACCAGAATTTTAAGCTCCCAGATATTCCAACAAACACTCCTTGGAATGGTCTTTACCAATCTTCTCCTCTAGCAACAGTTTTCTTACACCCACATCCTCAATATCCAGCTGAAAGCACTTTGTAAAGTGTAACTCTCCAAACATCAGATTTGACTACAAATCACTTGGTTGCCCAGCCAAGGCTTCCATGATTGATTTACTCTGGTTAAGATGTTGCAGGCCAGTGAGATATTTTGCAGTAGCAGCGATTCCCTTATACAAGCAAATGGCAGCTAGATGCAAAGTACATAAGGCTTTGAAAATGTTTTAACTTTTCATTTGAAATGAAAAGTGAAACGGTTTTAATGCAGTGCTTTCTGTTGAACACTGTCCCACTCCTGGACAGTCTACGGGGCTCACTCCTCTGTCCACCTCAACCCCAAGCAGGGACATGGCTCAGATGGACAGAGAAGATGGTCTGGATGAATGCATCTTTCCCTGGTCCTGCCAGCTAACTGTTTAAGTAAATGCAGTTAATACAGTTTTGTTTTTAAGTGCTTTTTTTAAAAAGCAAAATACAAAGTAGTAATGATTTGAAATGATAGTCCAAAAAACCACGAAAACTTAGCAAGGAATTAGAGCTCAGTTGGAGAGTTTTTAGTTTCAGAAATACCTTCAAAAGAAAATTTTAACATCTTTAGGTAGCAATCTTTCAAAAATTAATTACCAACTACCTTCTAAGACAGAGTCCACTGAGTAGAATTTAATCTCCTTTGCAAATAATCCATTCCGGTCATTACAGACATCAATGCAATTACTTTACTGTGCAGAGCTGAACAAGGCCTCCCAGCCTCTTTGCCTCTTCTCTCCATGTCCCCAGATTACTATGATTGGACCTTTTAAGCCTACTTCTAGTTTTCTGACTCCTTCCAGACTCTCAGGATTCTAGCTGTTACTTCTTTCTTACTGCTTTTAGGAAGCCTATCTGAAATAGCCCCAAACTCTAAGTTTCCCTACTTCCATCCACGTGGCTAACTCTGAATTATTTGTTAGAGTGATGTCCATAATACTCAGAAAGAGGCTTGATTGAGAGGATCAATGGATCTTCTACAAGCAGAGAGATTATGCCACGTAACTTTTGGCTGCTCAGAGAACTTTGCTGATGTATTTACTTTATTCTCAGCTATGTTCCCAAATGATAAGAATTCTAGATAACTGTGTTCTAGGTAGAAAAAGCTTTGACAACTTTATTTAGTGTAATATATCTCATGTTACATAAGGAAGGACGTGCTTTCTCAGTGATAATTCTTTATGACGTTCATTTAGTATTGGGAAATCTTTTTAAGGAAAAATGTTTACACATGTTCCCTCTACCGAAAATATCTTTCTTTCCCTCCTTCTCCACCTGGGAAAAAACCTACTATCTTTGAAGAACCATCCCTAAGTGTCCCATTCTTTCATTCTTTTGTAACATTTTTCCTGACCCTCCCTGGGAAAATTATCTTTTTTTTTTTTTGCCCTTCATCTCCCAAAGAGTGAAAGTGTCCGACAAAATAGAGTGTGAGCTACTAGAAAGCAGGAAGTACATCTTGTTCATCCTTGGACTAACAAAGGGACTGACATTTAGTGTTTCAAATATTTGTGAAGAAACATGTATATTTTAGAATATTGCACTTAGGGAGTGGAAAAATGTTTAAATAGTTGAGGATGGTGAGAAAGAGAAACAGACAAAAAAGAAAGAAAAAAAGAAAGGAAAAGAAAAAGCCAGGGAAGCAGGAAGAAAGGAGAAGGAAGAGAAAGCAAATATGTAAATGATGGAGAGGAATATATGGAGAAAGAGATGCAAAAGGGTGTAGAGTGTTAGATTACCCACTCTTACTGACTTTTCTGTTTAAGTCATAATACAGTTCAGAATCTGTTTTTCTTTCCTACCTCTCTTTTAGATGCCATTAGCTTTGAAAACACTGTTTATAATCTTTCATTTTTTTCTAACCATAAGCCCTAAAGCTTCAAGGTTATTCACCCATCACGCCTACTCTCCTGACTCAGAACTTCAAGTCCCTCAGTCAATTCCCTCTGTTTTCACCAAAATCATACAGCCAGAGGTAGGAAACACTTTCCTCAGAATATTTCACGCTGGGTGAAATATTGCTTGAGGACTAGTGACTTATCCCTGATCAGAAGAAATTTCTTGTTACAATCACTTAGAAGACTTAAGCCTCACATAATTCTTTGACTGTATTCAATATTTAAGAAATTACTCATTTACTAGTCAAAAGAATAGAAAGGAAGAGAGTAGAGATTTCATCTGATCTATAAAATCAAAAGGCAAACATCAGGGAGTCACAGAGAGCAATCTGGGATTTATAGAAAGAAAATACCAAACTTCTGGATTCCATGGTTTCAAAACTAATTTATTCACCACGAACAAATCTTATAATTCATTAGCTTCATCCTAGAGACAAGTCTGAATGTCAACTCTTTTCCTGACCTATAAATAATAGGTGCTACTTGCTCAGAAATGAAACTTAGAGCATAATAACAAAGTGAATCAATATGATTGTTCTAAAGCTGAAAAATAACAGGCTATTACCTGAATCTTTGGAGAGAAGAGAAGATTTTCCATTCCTTGCTCTTTATGAAAAAAAATTTGACAGAAAAGTTGATATATTATCTTTTAGCAGCACTCAGATTGAAATAAAATATAGTCTAAGAATTAAAAAACCATTTTGGCCAATCATTTATTTAACCTGAATTGAACAGTGGAGAGCAAGGCTATTACCTCATAGGCTCATTGTGATGGTATGATGTTAGTTGTGGCAACACTGAGTTCTTAACAATGGAATGTGAGTGGAATGTATGCCTCTTCCAGGCTTGGCTCTAAAATACCTGTCATGCATATTTCTCCATGCTCTTCATTCTGGGTGATGGGGATGAAGATGACCATGATGGTATAGAAGCTACTTGTTCAAAATGGCAGAACCTCAGTCAGCCTAGGATCCTGAATGATTGAATGCATGGAGTAGAGCCACCAACAACCAACCTGGAACCTACACCTTTCCTGTTACATGAGTAAGGACTAAACCTCCAGGTCTCAAAGACACTATATTTGGAATTTTATTTGTTAGAGTATCCTATATTATTTACATATATGTTTCTACTTTTATTTCATCTTTTTGAAGTTTAATAAAATAATATAAACTCATTGAAGAAAAAATATTATAAATGCAGATAAGCACCAAAAAGAGAGAAGAAAGAAAAGAAAAAAGAAATTAAAATCTCAAATTAACATAATGAGATCTGAGATCTACTATTACAATACAGGGATCACATTTTCTCATTTGTAAGGGACTTTCTTCACTTAAAAAATCATGAACATCTTTCTTTCTGTATCATTAAACACTATTCTGTCACATCATTTTTAGCAAGTACACTATAAAAGTTACACAGATCACTGGAAAATCACAGTCCAGGGAATAGCAATATTTCTGTTCTTAAACTGATGAGCCTATGAACATTGCTAGGTGACATGGCTCTCAGAATATTTAGATCCTGGACTTGTAAGTGGCACAAGTGACCATTTGGAAAATTCTAATTTGTTCTGGTACATGCGCCAGTTGGTCTTATGGTAGAAGTTAAGCATCTACAACCACAAAACAAAACAACTTTTCCTGTCATCAGAACACGTCCAATGTGGTAAGAAAGAGCAGTTATTTAAGGACTATGACTTAACCCCAAACAAAAAAAAATATGTGGCATTGCAGTCAGTCTGGCAAGTCCAGACCAGTGTGGCATCACTGCTCTACCCCACAGGAAGAAGAGAAGTCAAAGGTAAGCAACTTTCCTCCTAGAAATTGCAGTGTTTCCTCCTGCTACCATTCCATTGGTTGCAGCTTAGTTGTCAGGCTAAATCTAGTTTCAAGAGCATCTGGGAAATGAAATCCAAATAGGGTGGTCCTGTATTCACCAAACTCTCTATCATCTGGAAGAAGGGGAGAACAGATTTGAAGGTAAAATTACAATCCTCTAAAGTTAGTTTAGAATGCAGCATATGAGAACAGCTCTGCTTCAGTGGCCCTCTGATATCCGGTGCCACTTTGGCAATTACTCGTTTTGTTAGCTGGGACTGTTACTTAAGTTCAGTTTGTAAAATAGAGACATTAAAATCCATGCAGTTATTATGGAAGTTAAATGATTTAATTTATATAAAATGCTTAGAAGATGTTGGTTGTAATTACTATATATCCAGAATCAACAGAAAATTGATGGCATGTGGCCAGAAGATAAAAGCAAAACTAATATAATAAGGAAGCAAATTCTAAATGACACTAAATATGGTGTAGTAGTTAAAAGCATAACCCTAGAGTCAGCTGCCCAGATCTGGATCTTGATTCGTCCATTTGCTAGCCACTTGGGCAAGTTAACTTATCTCTGTGCCTCAGTTTCCTTATTTGGAAAGTAGATATTATAGTGAATATCTACATCTAGTGTTGTTGTGATGATTACATGAGTTAATGTAAAAAACCACGTAGCACAGAGCCTAGCACATAGCAAGCACTATATATAAATAAATATTGGCCTCTATTCGTCTTAAAAGTGTGTTGTCAAAGAAAATTAATCACTATTTTTTTAACAAATCCATATATTCACCTAAGTCTTTCCAGTTGACTTATACCTGCACACACATTGACAACCACACTAAAAACCTCATCATTTTCATTCTTTCCCTAGTACTAAAGCCCATGTGTGTCCAAAATCAATATATGGATATTCTATAGCATGGGAGGTGGGAATCCATCCATCAACCAAATTGAACAGGCATTGCGTCTGCACCCGACTTCATTTCCTTTTAGAGAGTCATGTGTGTTCTCATACATCTTCCTTGGTTCTGTAATACAGGCTTCTGAATGAACAAAAGTGTCCTTTCAGGTAATGAATTTGCCCAAAGAATGTCCCTGTTGATTCTGAGACTTCAGGATTGAAAGCTATTCTCAGAATCCAGAATTGAATTAGGCCATGCCTTTCTTTTCTATTATTTTTAAATAAGGCATTCTCAAGTGATGCTGTATGCCAAGAAGGCCTCAGTACGATGGCTACATTAAATTTAGCCATTTAAATCTATGATGACTTTCAATCAGAAAAAAATCAAGATAGTAAGAACACCTCCCCTGAAAGTCAGATTATATGAATGTGTTCATACAATAAATGAGATTGGTTTGTGAACCATTTTTTCTTCTGAGGAGGATTGCTTTTCTCAAAAAGGTGCCATAAGTCAAAATTATGTAAGTTGAAAATTATTTTTCCACAGATTTAAAGGCATTAAATTCCTAATCAAATGTTCAGTGTCCAACTTTTCCTTAAAATGGACCTAAAGACTATGTTTAGTTGGTTATGAATTGTGCCTACTATATACTACAAAATATTTAATAATGTCATATGCCAAGTTCTTCTGCATAATTTCTGCCTTATTTCATTGCAGAAATCTAAATGTGAAGGAATACCTTCATACAATTCAGAAGAGCTCTTTTCCTTTTCTTATTTTTTTATTTTTTTTATCAAATAAATATTTATTAAATAAATGAACAAAGGGAAAAGAGTGTAGATATATTAAGTATTGCTTGGATATAAAGGCAGAAAAGATCCTTCTGTAGAAGTCACTAGATATTTATTGACCAGTGCCTCCCTAGGTTTAAGGGGCCATGGCAGGCACTGTGGATGTTTTAAAGGCTTCATAGAATTCAGAGGGGCTCTCTTCTTTTTCTTTAATAACTTTTTATTTTGAAACTATCTGAGACTTACAAAAAAGTTGCAAAAACATTACATGGAGTTCCATGTGTCCACACCCAGTTTCCTCTAATGTTAATGTCTTGCATAAATCATGGTATAATCATTCCAATTAGAAAGTTAACATTCATGCAATAAAATTAACTTCTCTACAGACTTTCATGGAATTTCACCACCATTCTACTAGTGTCCTTTCTCTGGCCCAAGATCTAGTCCAGGATCCTACATTACTTTTTTTTTTTTTTTTTTGAAGTCCCTAGTGCTTGCAAGGCAAGAACTCTACCATTTGAATCATATCCCAAATCGTTTTTTGCTTTATTGTTTTTCAGATGGATGCTTACTCACTTTTCCTGTGGCTGGATTTGGACCAAGATACTCTACCTTTGCTTCCCATAGCTGGGACCACAGAAGTGTACCATCACTCCTGGCTTCTCACTAACTTTTGCCCAGGCTGGCCACAAGCCATGATCCTCACATCTTTGCCTCCCACATAGCTGTGATTACAGGTGTCTACCACCACACCTGACCTCTCACATTACATTTAATTGTCATGTTGCTTAGTCTCTCCAAGTTGGAATAGTCTTTAATGAAGTATAAGTCAGTTATTTTGTTGAATGTCCCTGTGATTTGGATTTTTTAAATGTTTTCTCATAATTAGATATTTTTGACAGGAATACCACAGTAGTCTGATGTTTGTGTATCATACATGTCTTACTGTGGTGATGTTAACTTTGTTCACTTATTTAAGGGGGTTCACTTATTTAAGCTGCTGGGTTTCTCTATTATGAAGTGACTATTTTCTCTTTACAAGTATGAATATCTTGAAGGAGTATATGTTTTAACACTGGACCTGGTGTAGTGGCTCACACCTATAATCCTAGCTACTCAGGAGGTAGAGATGAAGATCACAGTTCAAGGCCAGCCAGGCAAAAAGTTCACAAGACCCCATCTCAACCAATGACTGGGGTACCCCTATCATCCAGCTATACAGGGAAGCATAAATAGTAGAATCATGGTCAAAGCCAGCCTGAGCATAAAGCAAGACCCTCAAAAATAACCAATGAAAAAAGGGCTGGCAAAGTGGTTCAAGTGATAATATCCATGTCTAAGCAAGCTGACACTTTCACAATGCTATATTAAAGTCTGAAGCTCATTCTATTCAATCTTCCTTCCCTCTCCCCCTCCTTTTACAGGTGTCAGACCCATATCTTCCTCTGAAGTTTCTTCTAGCCTCCCCCTGCTTCCTTGCCTCTTAATCCTTCACAGGCATTTCCCCCAAGAGATATTTGTACCACTAATTTCACCTTGACACTTACTTCCCAGAAAACCCAAACTACACTGATATCTTCAGATTACCAGCTTTGAAAATGTCAGAGCTGAACATTTTCAGAGCCCACGCTGAATGTCGAAAAGTAACAAGAAAAATCACAATCCTTGAAGAAGACTGTATTAGTTAGTTGCTGCAGTAACATAATGCTTTGCTGCAAACTCAGCAGCATTGTTTTATTAAAAGAAAGGCTTAGCTTTTCACTTGTTGGGGGAACAAGGATAAGGTAGTCCACTCTTATTTTTGGTTGATGTGAGGTGTTTTGTTCATTTTTCCTCTGAACATGGCTCATGGTTTGTGCATCATACCCACTAAGCCATTAGGACACAAGTCACCTCTACTTTCACTTAAATTGCAAAAGGTTAATTTTAAGGAGACATTAAAGGAAAAGACTTGACGTGTCAGAGACTGGAGGCCTTCACCCATTGTCCTAAAGGTCCTCATAACAAGGGAAAAAAATAAAAGTCCCTAAACCTGTGATATTACTTCACAGGGTAAAAGGGTAAGAGGGACTTTGCAGATGTGATTACTTGAGAATCTTGAGATGGGTAGACCATCCTGGATTATTCGGGTGACCCAAGATAATCACAAGGGCCAGTCAGAAGAGAGAGCTGAGGCACTTTGACTACTGATTTTGAAGGTGGAGCTCTTACAAAGGAAAATCTGAATGGAATGCCTTCCAGATACATCACAATCTTTGTGGACATGACAATGGTGAGGGAAACTTTCTAATCTTCACCCCTAAACTCACCAAATGTAATGTGTGTCACCTTAGTAATACTGTGGCTTTTTTCCTTAAGCATGTGAGTTTGGGGTGTTTGCTGTTTGGGTTTTGTTGCTATTACTGTTTTTGCAGTACTGAGGTTTGAACTCTGGGCCTCATGCTTGTTAGGCAAGGGTTCTGCCACTTGAGACATGCCTCTAGCCCTTTTTGTTTTAGTTATTTTCCTGCTAGGCTCTTGTATTTTTGTCCAGGCCAGCCTGGACCATAATCCTCCTACCTGAGGCCTTCTGCATAGCTGGGACCACAGATATGCACCACTATGCCTGGATTACTAGTTGAGATGGGGGTCTTGCTAACTTTATTCCCCAGTCTGGCCTCAAACTCTGATCCTCTTAATGTCTACTTCCCGTGTTGTTGGGATCACAGGTGTGACATACTGAACCTGGTGTTGGGTTTTTGGTTGTTTGTTTTTGTTTTAATTCCATGAGTTGGTCCTTCTAGAACCTTTTTTGTAAGTCCCTTTGCAAGGAAACTTAAATATTACCTAAATGGCTTTGTCTCAGATTCTTCCTTTATGACGCCATGGTGATGAAGAGGAATAGAAGGAGAGAGAAGTCTGCAAAGCTATTTTCTGCACTTTATCCCAGGACCCAAGAAGCTGTAGGTTAGCAAAGTAAATATGGATTTATGCCCCACTTTTTTTTTTTTTTTTTTTTTTTTTCATTTTTCTTTTATTATTCATATGTGCATACAAGGCTTGGTTTATTTCTCCCCCCTGACCCCACCCCCTCCCTTACCACCCACTCCACCCCCTCCCGCTCCCCCCCCTCAATACCCAGCAGAAACTATTTTGCCCTTATCTCTAATTTTGTTGTAGAGAGAGTATAAGCAATAATAGGAAGGAACAAGGGGTTTTGCTGGTTGAGATAAGGATAGCTATACAGGGCATTGACTCACATTGATTTCCTGTGCGTGGGTGTTACCTTCTAGGTTAATTGTTTTTAATCTAACCTTTTCTCTAGTTCCTGGTCTCCTTTTCCTATTGGCCTCAGTTGCTTTAAGGTATCTGCTTTATATGCCCCACTTTTTCTAAAGAGGGTTTGAAGAAGGGAAAAATATAATCAGAATATGAATAACTTATAAATTAAAAGTGGTCTGCAAATGTAGTTTTATAGACAATCAGTTTAAAATAATGTACTTACAATATGGCACGTTCAGAAGAAGTTTGGACAGAAGCACAGCTTGGGGGAAACAGGAGATGTGCTCTTCCCACCAGCTACACATTCTCTAAAGGTTTAACATTCTCCTTCTTTAACCTCACTTACTTTGCAGACTGTCGGGTAGTTGTAGGTACTCAGTACTCATTTATCAAGTTGAGTTCTATTAGCAAATCCCTGTTTTTAAAATGTTAACCTAAAGTGACAGAAAGACTTCAGAGAAAACGGTAAAATTCACAATGAAAATCAGAAGGCAGGCCAGGAAACACATAGAAAAGAAGTCCAAGCATTGGGTTTTGCTGGTGGCTTCCCATCAATGAACAGTCTCCTTCCCCTGCATTCTAGGGCCCCAGGTAACGTCAGAGAATGGCGTAGATCAAGGGTACCGGGTAAGGGTGTTGGCGGAAACGGGAGAAGAGGTGAATGGAGAGAAAAGAGTCCTGGTATTCAAAGCAGTTGGGAAGGGGGATGATGAAGAAGGATACAGAAAAAAAAGGAGTGGGGTTGGGACCCCCCAATTGAAACTCTGGGGTTTCTTTGGGATTACTACCTCAAAGAATCTGCTGATTTGACAGTTTTGCCTTTGTTCTTATTTTCTACATCTCTTCTCATATCTTAAGATGTCCCTTTGCTTGTCATTCTTGGCCCATCTGGACAGTACTACTTAATCATTGTCGATTTAAAAAAAAAACAATGAAAAAGAATATAATATTATGGCATTCAAGTCCAAGACCAGTAAGAAGACAAATAAAAACAAAGAGAATTTAATGCATCAAATTGGTCAACAGGCCATGAAGAATGTTAGGAATCTAATCAGGAATGGTGAAGCAACCAGAAATTATCAACAACAGGAAGCTGCCACTGCCCCTAGGCTAGAGGGATGAAAGGAAATGACAGCGTTCTCAGTCCTTAAGGCCAGTAGAAACTGTGGACACTCCAGGCCCTTCCTGTGAAAGCTGGTCAGAAGCAGCTGCTTTTGGAAACACTATCAAGACAGAGAAAGAAGAGAGAAATATCATTGTGTCTCCCTCCCTCTTAACCCCCAACCAATGTCTCTTACTGGCCAAACCAACCAGAACCCCTACTAATGAGAACGTCTGGGAAATGGAGCCTTCAAGGACAGCTCCTGCAATACACAGCAGAACCAAGACCAGCAGGACAAACAAACCTAGGACACACTTAAGCCACCTGTCCTGCCTGGGTCCCAAGAGCCCTCTGTGGTGGTCAATCTTATGTGACAAAATGACTGGTCTAAGGAATGCCCAATATCTGGTAAAACATTATTTCTGGATGTGACCGTGCAGGTATTTCCAGAAGGGATTAGCATTTGAATCAGTAAACTAAATAAAGCAGATTCTCCACACTTAAGTGGTCAGACGTCATCCAATCTGCTGAAGACCTAAACAGAACAAAAAGACATAGGCAAGACAATTCACTCTGTCCCCTTGAGTTGAACGTCCATCTTCTCCTGTCCTCACACATTGGAGCCTGGCATTCTCTGGGACTCTGGAATTTATACCAGAAGGCCTTCAGTGTCAGACTGAATTACACCACGAGCTTTCTAGGTTCTCCAGCTTGCAGAATGCTTATTGTAGGACTTCTCAGCAATCATAATCACATGAACCAATTCCCATAAATCTTCTCTTATATATTTATCTATATCTTACTAGTTCTTTTTCTCTGGAGAACCCCAACTAATGCACACTGTAAATAGATTATGAAGGAAAAGACTGGATTGTAAGGAAGGGGGATCATCCAGTACACAGTTAAGGACTTGCAGATTGAAAGATGCAATTTTTGCATTAATGGATTATCCACCCTGCTTTGTCAGCCCGTCTCCCTTCACAGACTAGAATTTGTTTGTACTGTAATTCCTAAGAACTTTCTCTGGGAGTGGAATAAACGAGAGACCTTGTTTGTGTTGTTACTTGGAAGATAGTGCCAATTGAATTTGCTGATGGATTGGAAGTTGGGTGTGAGACACAGAAAACTTTGGGGCTTCTGAACAACAGGAAGGGTGAAGGAAAATTAACTTTGAAGCTAGAAATCAGCAGTTACGGTTGTAAAAACCTTGTATGTGTGAAAATACCTTGTAGGTGTGAAATGGCCAGTTAGCCATGCAAGGGGAAGTGTCAAACAGAAGAAGAACCAAGAAAGTAGCCTGCTGGAAGCCATTAAAAACTGTTTCAGGGAGGAAGGAGTGCTGTTTTCAAATGTTGCTGAAAGAGTAAGTAAAATAAAGACTAAGAATGAGCCTACAGATTTGGTCATTTATAGGTCATTATTGGCTTTTGTACATGCTTTTCTAGTATAGTGATGAGTTGAAAAGTTGGTTGAATGGATTTGAGAAAGAATAGGAGAGAGAAGAGACAGTGAGTAGATCCAACTCTGCCAAATAGTTTTGCTGAAAATGGGAGCACAGAGAAACATACTGGAGTTAGAGGGGGGCGTGGAGGTTATGGGAGTATATTATTTCAAGATAGGAAACCCTGTAACTTCCTTACATGCTAATGAGAATGATGTAGATGAGAAGATAAAATTGATGCAAAAGAGGAGGGAGACTTCTGAAGCATTGTCTTGAACAAGGATTGAGAGGATGTGGTCTATGTGCTGATGGTAGATTGGCCTTAGATGGGAGTTCCATCAAGGCTCTTATCTTTCTTTAATTAGTGTATATAAATTGTACAAAGGGGTTTCAATGCAATATTTCCGTACATGCATTCATATAATGTACTTTGATCATATTCACCCCTCTATAACCCTATCTTATTCCCCTCCCAGTTCTTCTTTTTCCTTCCCACATTCCTGAAAGTCCCTCTTTTACTTTTTTCTCTAAACTCCATATAAGAGAAAAAACATGTGATACTTTCTGGGTCTGGCTTATTTACCTTTATTTGATAATCTTCCGGTTCCTCTAATTTCCTTGAAAATGACATCATTTCATTGACTAAAACTTCCATCATGTATATACTCCATATTTTCTTTACCCATTCACTTGTTGATGCACACCTAGATTGAGTCCATAACTTGGCTATGAGAATAGTGCCATAATAAGCAGGATATGTGGGTATCTCTGCAGTGAGCTGACTGATTCTTTTGAGCCTAGACCCAGAAGTGATGTGGGTGGATCGTATGGGAGTTCTTTTTGTTTGTTTGTTTGTTTTGAGGAACCTCCAAACTGATTTCCACAGTGGTTGGACTAATTTTCATTCTTACCAATAGTGAATAGGGGTTCCTTTTCCCTTGCATCCTTGTCAGCATTTGTTGTTTCTTGTTCTCTTGATGATAGCCATTCTGACTGGAGTGAAATGGAATCTCAATATAGTTTTGATTTGCATTTCCCTGATGGCTAAAGATGTTGACCATTTTTCATGTGTTTATTAGCCATTTATACTTCTTCATTTGAAGAGTGTCTGTTCAGTTCATTTGCCCATATACTGATTAGATTGTTTGCTCTTTTGATGTTTTTTTTTTTTTGAGTTTTTTATATATTCTGGATATGAATCAACTGTCAATTGAATAGCTGACAAAGATTTTTCTCCCATTCTGTAGGCTATGTCTTCTCTCTGTTAATTATTTATTTTGCTGTGCCAAAGCTTTTGAATTTGATGCAGTCCCATTTGTCAATTCTTCCTATTATTTTCTGAGCTATCAGAGTTCTATTCAGAAAGTCATCACCTATGCCGAGATCTTGAAGTGTTTCCCCTATGTTTTCCTCTAGTAGTTTCAAAGGCTCAGATTTTATCTTAAGTACTATGAGTTGATTTTTGTACAGGGTGAGACATAAGGACCTAGTTTTAGTCTTCTATATGTTGACATCCAATCTTCCCAACAACGTAAGAGGCTGTTCTTTCTCCAGTGTATATTTTTGGCATCTTTGTCAAAATCAGATGGCTGTAGCTGTGTTGGTTTATTTCTAGGTCTTCTGTTCTGTCCCATTGGTCTTAATGTGTGTTTTTGTGCTAGTGCTATGCTGTTTTTGCTCTTATGTCTCTGTAATGTAATTTGAAGTCTATTATTGTGATACCTCTAGTGTTGCTCTTTTTGCTCAAGATTGCTTTTGCTACTTGGGGTTTTTTATGTCTTCATATGAATTTTAGGATTTTTTTTCTATTTCTATGAAGAATGTCATTGGAATTTTGATGGGGATTACAATTGCTTTAGTAATATGGACATTTTAACAATATTAATTCTGCCATGAATGAGAGAGGTCTTTCCATTTTCTAGGGTCTTCTTCCATTTCTTTCTTTAGTCTTTTATAATTCCCATTGTAGAGATCTTTAACCTCTTTGCTTAGGTTTATGAGGCTCTTATCTTCTTACTCTCAGAATAGATATGAATGTCTTACTGAAATCTTCTTTCCCACCCATGTTTTTAATTTTTGCCAAAACGTTAGATGAAAATAAATATTTTATGGGGTCTGATAATGTAGCTCAATGATAGAGCATTCGCCTAGTATGCACAAGACCCTGGGTTCAATCCCCAGCACTGCCAAAAAAATGCAGGGATGGGGATATGGCTCATTGGCAGAATGATTTACTTAACATGTGAGGCCCTGGGTTCAGTCCTCAGAACTATAAAAATAGGCACTTTTTGTTTATTAATGATATTGAGCCCCTCTTCATGTATCTATCATACACTTGCATATATACTTCTGTTTATATCTTTTGCCTGTTTTTTAATTGTCTTTCTTATTGATTAGCAAATAATACATTAAGGGCTTTTGACACTGTGATTGTTCTTTCTTGATTTGGCAACCATCTGTAAAATCTATCAAAGTGTTCTACATGAAGTAGAAATCCTTAATTTTAAAATAGCCAAATCTACCAAACCTTTGCCTCATGATTTAGGTATTTTTGAATCACAAAGATAGTCTCCTACATGATATTTTATTAAGTAAACAAATTTGTCTTTTACAACTTTTATCCATCTGGAGCATGTCTGTGTTCATTGAGTAAATAAGAAGGTAGCAATTGAACTTGAAGAATATATATACATGCACATTTTCTAGCTTTCTGATAGCTACCCTATTTGTGTCATAGAAAATAATTGTTATCCTACAATTCTATACCCTAAAAAATTGTCTTTCAAGAACAAGGTCAAAATGAAACCAATTTCCTATAAATAAAAATGGAAAGAGTTTGCCATTAGGGTTCTCATTAAAGAAATTCTAAAGGAGGTACTTCATGCCAAAAGGAAGTGGTGGCAAATGGAAGAAACAAAGATCAATAAAAATGATAAATACATGAGCTAATTTAAATAAACATCACATAAAACTATAGTACTTATCATGTGTTCAAATAAATGAAAAATTAAAATATTTTCCATTGATAACATATTGGTCAGGAGAATAATGAATACAGTTCAAGTATAAAGTCTTTGTGTTGTTTAAAAATAAAGTAAATACATTAACTTCATATTTATATAAGCTAGGATTCCAGAGTAAAAAACCCTGACAGAATAAAAATAATTGTGTAACTATTAGTTCATGTCCACAGAGAAGGAGACACCAAGACAGGGTTAGAAATATAAGAGACTTGTTGGGGAAAATGCCAATGAAGGATAAAGAGGAAGGAGTCAGAGAAAGTTGGGAAACCCTTCAGACTATGATGTAAGCTGACACCTGTGAAGGAGAGGAGGAAGGAAGGATTGGTTAGAATCCAAGCTATTATTGAGGAAGAATGTTCCATGAAAAGAAAAAACAAATACAAATCCAGAGAGGAGGGAGAGCTCATGAAACATTTCATGATCTGCAAGGTTCAGTAAAATGGGAGCATGATGCCAGGAGCTCTAAATAGGAAGAGATTGAGTGGATCAATAAGGTATGGTCACAAAGGCCCTACATGTCATCCAGGAGGGAGTTTCAATTTTAATTTAAAAGCAATGGGAATGGACTGGAGGCAAGGCTCAAGTTGTACAGCACCTGCTTTGCAAGCCCAAAGCCCTGAGTTCAAACCCCAGTTCCACCAAAAAAGAAAAAAAAATTTATTCAATGGCTATTGGAGCAACTACTCCATATTAGACATTCAGTGGCTACCACAGAAAAAGAAAAACTCAGACAGACACTCCCTTCTAATTTAATGGGGATTGGCAGGCGGAAGGGCAGTGGAGGGGGACTATAGGTTTTTTGTAGAGCCAGTGGATAGATACTAGCAAGGGGAACTAGAGTTAAACAAATGAAGCAGGGAGCTTCACAGTGTGTTAGCAAGGGTCAAAATTTAATGAAGCACTTACTCTTAGACTCATTCAAGTACAGGTTACACCTGAGAATAAGTATATTCTTTCATGTTTATTTTAAATGATAGTTTCACTAAGATATAACTCACATGCCATATAAAGTTGACCCATTTAAAATTCGTACCTTAATTTTTAATATATTCACAGAATTGTGCATCCATCACCATTACCTAACTCATTACATTTTCACTTCCCCCAAAAGAAGCACTGTACCCATTGGCATAAAACTCCTCTTCCACACTTCCCCCAAATGCCTAAGCAAACACTGAGCTATTTTCAATCTTTATAGATTTACCTCCCTGGACATTTCATGTAAATGGATTCAGACAATATGTGTGGCTTCTTTCATTTAGCATAATGTTTTTGAGGTTTACCCATGTTGTTGATGTATCAGTATGTCATTCCGAGTTAGTGCTGAATAATGTTCCATCATAGAGACCTTTTGTCTTTCCAGTCATCATTAATGAACATTTGGATTGGTTCCAAATGGACTTTTTGGCTACTATGAATAATGCTGCTATAAACATTGATGCACAAGTGTGTGTGTGGACATTTGTTTTAGTTCTCTTGGTATATACCTTAGAGTAGAATTTCTGGGTTATATAGTAACTTTATCTTTAACTTCTTGTTTAACTGTTTTCCCAAAGCAGTGTTTGACCACCAGCAATGCAGGAGAAATCCAATTTTTGTACAACCTCACCAGCGCTCATTGTTTTCCTTTCTCAGTGTAGCCAATATAGTTGGTGTGAAGTATTATCACGCTGTGGTTTTGATTTACATTTCTCTAGTGATTAATTATGTTGATCATCTTTTCATGTGTCCTGACCAACTCACTACCTCAATCATTACCTTGGAATCTAAAAAAAACAAGAGAGAGAGAGAGAGAGAGAGAGAGAGAGAGAGAGAGAGGTAAAAGCATCTCTTTCTGAATAGTGGAGGCAACTCTGAGCATGCAGAGTCCTGTGCTTCTCCTACACCCAGCTGGTACCTCCTTGTAGAAATTCAAACTTGATATTTTTCCCCAGCATGGAACCCAGCATTCTAAGGTTTTGATCACAGGCTGTAGCTGATATCAAAATCACCTTGTAATTTCATTTACTTTACTGGTTACCAGGACAAGTCTCCAAATGGCATTCATAACAACTCTCCTAGAAAGACCCTTGGAAAGGACACCTCTTTAACCTCCTCCCTTGTCATAATTAAACTATCTATTGCTTCCCCAAAGCCTCTCCTCAGACACAGGAGAATAAATGTAGGCTTTTGGTTTTGGGAGTTTTTTTTTCTGGGTTGACTTTAAATGTTAAATATTCTCCACGTAGACAAGAAAACATGCCAGACTACCAGGCTAGCAGAATTAAATGTTCACATGTGATTTATTTGGTAGCAGCATAAATTACACAACTTGTTTATATCCACCTTATCAACAGCAAAATGAAGCCATCTACCAAAAAGCCATATTGATACAGGATGCCTCCATTCCACAGGACTGAAATCTGACAGAAAGATATCAAGAAACACATCTGTTTTATGATTTATGGCAATGATAAAGAAAGAGGCTGCTAGACTCCTTTGGAAATAATACGTTAAAGGCTAAATACAGCATTTGGTGCTGCATTTTATTATTTGGATATATTTTAAGTATAGCTGCCTCTGAAATGCATTGCAGTTTCAGGAAAAAATATTTTTCTTAAGCCAAATTGGTTTTGAATGAAGACAGTCATGGGAAAGTTAGACATTGGCTTCTTAAAACTTAAGCCAACATTCAGAACAGTTTAATTACAGAGAATCTTTGCTATTAGACCCCGTAGAAAACTTATCCTTGGCTAAAATGTTTCCATATTTTGTTCCTTATTTTTAAGGCCAATTTCATCAACCATGACTTTACTATGAATCACTGTATTGGAACAAATGTATCTTAAGTTTAAAAGAAGGAAAGCCTCTTATAACTAATGAAGTATCAATTAAATTTGAATTTTGCCTTTTAAAAGGATACTTAATCACAATAAGTGTCAGAATTTTATATGGATTCAGTACAATGTCAAATGCCTGCAAGGTTTAGACTAAGGACAAAAATAAATTCTGTATTTAAACTAGATTCCAAGTTGCATTTTTCTTTATTATTTTTCCTGCTAATTAAAGCATTGAATCACACCTTTTTCCAGATCTCATTGTTTCCATCACTGGAATATGAATTCTGGTTCTTATAAATAGTAAACACAATTCTTCAAAGACTTCTGTTTTTAAAAATTGAATTTCAGAGTAAATGGCTGCCATTTCCAAGGTGATAATTATTTCTAATGGTTTGAAAATAAATATTGCTTTAATGCTCTCACTGCTTTGCTTTCTCATAGACTTAGAGTAATGGGAATATTGGGAGAAGAAAGTCCAAAGGCTCTGTGTGATTGTCTCAACTGCAAGCTCACCCTTCCATTCTCTGCCTTGTGATGCTGATGCCAGGAACCCGCAAAGCACATTTTTGCTTTGCTAGCTGGCTCCATGTCAGGCTTTACCATAAGCCTTTGCACTAGAAGGAGACCTCAAGGCTGGAGGATGAAGAAGGCACTTACTATTGTTTTCTCCCGAGGCCTCTTGTCTGCTTCTAGTTCCTGGGAGTATAACCCAATCTCTTTGGCAACACCTCCCTTCCTGCAGCAGCAACTGAATTCAGTCTGCAATTTTCCCAACACTTGCAGGACCAGCCTCATTACATTCCTCCACAGACACTAGCACCAACAAGCCAGTGTCTCCACCTCAGAGGTCCCAGCCCTCTCCTTCAGGTTCAGAGACATCATCATTACTCAGGCTATGACTTCCCGTTCTAGTTCTGTGGGTCCTGTCCTCCTAACTTTTCAGTTTTAATAATTTCAACTCTTCCCTTTGGTCCCCAAGTCATAGGAATGGTAGTTGTTCTGAAGTTGGTAACTTCATGATATATTAGTGTTTTGGTTTTGCTTCTTCAGTTACCCAATTAGCAATTTAGTTAAAAAAAAATTGTCTTCTGGGCACCAGTAACTCATGCCTTTAACCCTAGCAGCTTAGGAGGCTGAGATGGGGAAGATTATGGTTTAAGGACAGCTTGGGGAAACAGTTAAAATCTCAAATAACCAACCAGAGCAAAAGGACTGGAGGTGTGGCTCAAACTTAGACCACCTGCTTTGCAACTGTGAAGCCCTAGGTTCAAACCCCAGCCCTACAAAAAAACCTGCTCAGCATTAAATTATCTGAACTGAGAGAATCACTTGAGCCCAGGAGTTCAGGGCCAACCTGGGCAACATAGCAAGACAGCAAGAGCTTGTTTCAAAAAAATATATAAAATAACTGATGTGATTTCCATCTCTTGAGTAGACACAACTATACATTAATACAGGGATAGTTCTAAGTACAAACAAATTTTTGTAACTGTACACACCTTGTAGTTTCACACCTTGGTAAGTGCAAAGCCAAAACAAACATGGCCAAGAAATCAAAGAATAGATAAAGGTTTATTACCTGCACCAGGTAAGGAGAGAATGGAAATTATTTACAAAGTAATGCCCTCCTCAAACAAAGGAAGTATGGGGATTTTATTTTGTGGAGCCTTCTATATCACCTAGAAAAGTACTTTAGAAGAAGCACATTCCTGAACATGCTCAGTTAAGGAGTAGTTCTTGAGCATTCTCAGTTTAAGATCAAAAAGGAAAGATGGATGGGTCAAAGATCTTAGCATAAGGCCTGAAACTTTGAAACTAGTGCAGCAAAGAGTAGAGAATACAATGGAACATATAGGCATAGGCAATAACTTCCTAAATAAAACTCCAATGGCTCAGCAATTAAGAGAAAGAATTGACAAATGGGGCTACATGAAACTAAAAAGCTTCTGCACAGCAAAGGAAACAGTCACCAGACTGAACAGGCAGCCCATAGAACAGGAGAAAATCTTTACCAGCTAAATTAATAATCAGAATATACAAGGAACTCAAAAAACTAAACTCCCAAAGAATCAATGACCCAATGAAGAAATGAGCAAATGAACTGAACAGAGCTTTTTCAAAGGAAAAAGAACAAATGGCCAAAAAAACACATGAAGAAATGCTCAATATCCCTGGCTGTAAAGGAAATGCAAATCAAAACCACATAAAAATTCTGCCTCACTCCTGTTAGAATAGCTATCATTGAGAACAACAACAAATGCTGGTGAGGATGGAGGGCAGGGGCGGGAAACCCTCATACACTGTTGGTGGGAATGTAAATTAGTACAACCAATATGGAAAACAGAATGGAAGCTCCTCAAAAAACTAAACATAGAACTGCCATGTGATCCAGCAACTCCACTCCTAGGCATATATCCAAAGGAATGTAGTCAGGATCCAATAAAGACACCTGTACACCTATGTTTATTGCAACATTATTCACAATAGCCAAGTTATGGAAACGGCCCAGATGCCCTATAACTGATGAATGGATTAAGAAAATGTGGTATTTATACACAATGAAATTTTATTCAATCATAAAGAAGAATGAAATTTTGTTATTCACAGTTAAATGGATGGAACTAGAAAACATCATCTTAAGTGAAGTTAGTCAAGTTCAGAAAGACAAAGGCTGCATGACTTCTCCCATATGTAGAAGATAGATCCAATACAAATAAAAGCATTATCATTTATACATATAAATATATACAGAACATGTTTCTAAAAGTGGGACTGTTAGAGGAGACTGAGGAGGGAAAGAAGAAAAGAATGATAGAGACTGAATAATAATGAAATACATCATATCTGTGAAAGAATAAGACACAACGAAACACACTAAAAATTGTTGAACAACACAGAGTAGAGGGAAAGAGGAGAGGAAGAGCAATGGAGAGAGTTAAACTGATTTAAGCACAATATATTTACCCGTAAAATGCCAAGGCAAAATCCCCACTGAACAAAGAACAGACACTTAAGCAATGAAGGACAGGAATGTAAAACAGGCCATGTCAAGAAGAGGGCATTAGCAGGACAGGGAAGGTAAAGGAGAGTGAATATGGTTGATATACTTTCTATATACGTATGAATATGGAACATTGAGACCTGTTGTAGTTATTTTAAGAAAGGGTATACAGGGAGAATAATGTAGGGAATGAAGCAAACCTTGACATAGTATGTGTATATATGGAAATGTTGTTTTCAAACTCCCTACATAACTATCATATACTAATACAAATGTTAAAAAAAAAAAAAAGATTACAGAGCAAAATAGCTGAAACTTTTTTTCATGTTTCATAGGCCAAAATGTACTTCCTGATTTTCATACCTACATAGCCTAAAATCAAAATCAAAATCAAAACACCAGTTAAAAACTCAAGATCTTTTGTTTGCAAAAAAACAAGCATTTATACTCCAAACTTTGGGTGCATAAACAAAAATACAGTAAATTTTTCTCAAATAAGTCTTTTTTTAATCATTTTTACTTTTATTCACATGTGTATACATTGTTTGGGCCACCCCCTCATCCCCCTTTCTGGGCAGAACCTGTTCTGCCCTCTTGTTCTCTGACTTTGTTGAAAAGAAAGCATAAGAGATAATAAGAAAGACACAGTGTTTTCACTAGTTTGAGATGAAAATAGCTATACAGAGAGATTCCTAGCATTACTTCCATGCATTTGTGTATTGCAATCCACGTTGGTTCATCTCTACCAGACCTCTTCACTACTTCCTAGTCCCCTTCCCATAGTGGCCTCTGCCAGTTTAAGACTACTTTATTCACTTCTATACAGTGAGCACATCAACCACATTCAAGTTTTAGGTTTCCTTCTCTTTCCCGCTCCCTCCTGTGAGCATTCTCCCCTTAGTGTGTGACCCATGTCCAATAAAATTGCTGCATTTGTTTTAGGTCTATAATCCACACATGAGGGAGAGCATACAATTTTTCACCTTCTGAGCCTGGCTAACTTTGTTTAAGATGTTGTTCTCCAGTTCCATCCATTTATTTGCGAATGACAAAATTTCATTCTTCTCAATTAAGTCTTTTAATTGGAAATCCTACAAGCCACCTGGATGTCTTAATAATGTAAAATAAAGATAGCAAAATACTGCTCAAAGAGAAATTTTGATGTCATCACTGTCACCTTCTTAACGCAATTAATTAGCTCTACCTCTATGAGACAGATTTTTTTTTTGTTCTTTTGTACAGGGCTTTTTGTTCGCTTGATTGGTCTTTGTGATTGTTGTTTTGGTGGTACTGGAAATTGAATCCAGGGCCTTGCACTTGCTAGACAAGCACTGTACCACTTGAGCTACACCGTCAACCCAACCCAAGCTACAGTTTTTGATATTATTTACCTGGCAGTATTGTTCTTAATAAATGTTTGTTTAATCCTAAAAAAAAAGGAAAGATGCAGACACATATTTGCTCATCCTTAGCTCAAGGTCAAAGAGCACATACTAAAATGGTAGACAGGAGCACTTTTGGGCATGCTCAACTTTCATCATAAGGTTTTAGCTGGAAAAAACGGAAAGGACACTTTGAAGGTATGTTAATAAAGGAGTTTGCCTTTAAAGATGCCTGCCTTGTTTTATGGTTGGTTATGATTAAGTTGTTTTTGTTTTGTTTTTGGATTGGGCTCTCACTATGTGACCCGAGCTAGCCTCAAACTAGCAATCCTCCTACCTCAACCTTTCAAGTGTGGGGTTTATAGGCATGTGCCACCACACCCAGCAAAATGGTACTTTTTTTTTTTTTAACTCTTGCGTGCTAGGCAAGCACTGCATCCTCAGCCCTGATAAAGTTTTGTTTTGTTCTGTTGAACTCAGGGCCTCACACTTGCTAGGCAGGTGTTCTACCACTTAGCCACTCTGCCAGCCCCTGATTAAGTTCTTAATGAATTAAGCACTTTGGGGGAAAAAGGGATTGCTTCACTTGTTTGTCAATGAAGTGATGTTACAGTCAAGGTCTTGGCACTGAATGGAATCTTCTGCATGTGCAGGAGCGTTTACAGAATGGAAATCACAAAAGCTCAGGTCTTAACACAGTCAACTTAAGTGAAAGATTACCAGAGAATTTCTATTATGGCCTAAAATAATTTGTTATTTTTCATAGCCACAGGACCAATATTATTGAAAACTAAGCCCCAGACTTAATTATATTGGTTGCAGAATTACAATATAAATTGGATTCACAGCCTCTAAGTTTCTCATGTAAGGGCATTGATTGGATAAGTGGAGACTTGAAATTTAAAATCAGGACATCCACTCCAGAGGAACTAATATAGAAACCTTAAAACAACAGGTTATCATGAGCAGGGGATCAGGAACCAACATAAAGATCAGTTAGAGTTGAATCAACATGGGTTGTAACACATGGGTACATGAAAGCAATAGTAGGAATCTTTCTGTACAGCTATCCTTAACTCAACTAGCAAACACGCTTTGTCTTCCTAATTATGCTTATGTCTTTTCTTCAACAAAATCAGTCACAAGGGCAGAATGGGACCTGCCTGGAACTGAGGCGGGGATGGGGGGCAGGGTGGAGAAATGACCAAAACAATGTATGCACATGTGAATAAATGGACTAACTAACTAAATAAATTTCACAGAACACCCAAGATGAAAAGCAACAATGCAGTAAACCATAAAAAAGTAAATAAATAAAATAAAATAAAATCGGGACATCTGCTTCCATTCAGAAGACACTGAGAATCTTAAACTTTCCCCTTCCATCACTCTGAGACTCTTGCTAGAAGAAGAAACCTGTCCTTAAATGTCCAAGAGAGTTTGTATCCCTTGCTTGATTCCCCTGTAATGATTTCTTCTGAGGCAGTTGCCTTATAAGGTGACACTCACTCTCCTAAAGACTTACTTGAATACCCCTTGTGGCTTCTAGGTTCATAATGAAGATTAGATTTCATCATGCTCTAAGGGAAAAGTACAAGTCAGACCTGGGAGAAAATGTGTAGTAAACCAGAAGAAGTGCAAGATTTGCTAGTTATACTCACGTAGACCTGCAGACAATGGGAGAAGTTAGAAACCAGAAGGTAGAAGATAAAAATTCCAACAAAATTCAAGGGCCCATCACCTCATTAAGGATTCTGAGATCCAAGGAGAAAAAGAAGTTGCTGTGTTTTACTCCACCTTCTACCAAAAAGGTGGCACAACACTTGATGGCCATGCTTTTGGATTTTGAAAGCAACTCATATCACTTTTCAGTGTGCTACTTTCACTCATGAGCAGAGACCAGAATAAGAGAAGCTCTCCAGCAAATTCAAATTGATGTGCAAGCTGCTCTTCCAAGGTCTTATGCCCAACATAGGCAATAGTATTCAACTATGCAGACATGGGAAACACAAGAAAGTGAAGTTACAGGACAATTTTATTTAAGAGTATAGATGCAGAAACTATAAATGAAATTTAGCAAGTGAATCCACAAATGTGTAAAATGCTACCATATGAGCTCCATAAAGATAATGATTTCTGGTTTTGGTTTTGGGGTTTGTTTTTTTTTTCAGAGCAAAACACTGTTTTTATTGCTTCAGCATTTGAACTAGGGGGGCAAAGATGAGAGTATAAAATCTGTCATCTGATTTTATAAATCTGCCTGAAACACCAAGAACATTTGTGGGGGAAATGGAGGAAGGAAAGACAGTGCTTATAGGGCTTAGAAGGGTCATAACCCTGCCTGGAATGGGAGGTGGAACATGCAGGTTCTATGTTTGTTTGGGTTTTTTTTTTTCATTCCTGTATCCAGGAACATAATAAGCATCCAATATTATTATTTAAATGAATGAATGATCAAATTAGGTGTATCCCAGCCATTCATGGGTGATTTAACATCATAAATCTGGAAATGTGTTTTGCCACATTAACTGATTAAAGAAGAACACATATGATTGGTTTAGTAGGTGCAGAAAAAACATTTGATAAAATCCATTACCTACTTTTTTTTTTAAAAACTTGGCAAGCTTGAAAATAGTAACTAACAATACTTACCTGGCAGGGGAGATACCATGATCACAAAAATAGTAACTAACATACAATAACTTAGAATATGTTACTTGGGAATAAATTGAACAAAACTCTATAAGAAGTTCAAGTAGAAAATTTTAACATATTATTGAAGATGATAAGAAAAAGATGCAAGGAAAGGAAGAAGTAGCTCCCCAAGCACAGTTTTAAAATTAAATATGCTCCATATTTAGTTTTTTCTCTCCCCCTTCTATACATCTTGGTGCAGGGGGACTGGTTGCAACCCCATAAACTTGGAGATATATAAATAACCCAGTCAGGAAGGAGTGCATTAGAGTTGTAAACAATATATACAGGCCCTTGCTGTTCTAATCAAACCTTCAGCCATACATAGAGGAACGTTTGCTATGCTCTTGTCACAGGAGCAGAGGTCCCAAGAATATTGGGAGGAACAATTCATCTACATGATATCCCTTCTTTCTTTCTTCTTCTCCCTTTATTTTTTTTTTTCTGGTGGTTTGCAATTTTTTTCTTTTATTCATATGTGCATACAATGTTTGGGTCATTTTTCCCCCCTTCCCCTCTTCCCCTCCCTTCCCCTCTTCCCCCCCCCCCTTTAAAGATTAAAAAGATCTTTCTCGCTCCTCCAAAATAAAACAAAGGTAATATTCAAGTAATCACAATATTGATAGATTAGAAATTCAACCTGACCCAGAAGTACCTAATCCACAGATACATACCTCACCCACATCCTTAATAATAAATGCTAACTTCTGCTGAGCCCTGGCTGTGGCCACAATCTTGTGCTAAGTACTTTGAATATATTACCTCATTGAATGTGCACAATAACTCTATGACTGGGTAACATTATTCCCTTAATTTTACAGAGGCTAAAACTAAAATACGGTTAGTTTTCAGAAGTCACAGCTACCATATTTGTTTTTAGGAGTACTGTAACAGATTACCACAAACGCTGGAGATTAAAACAATTAAATTTTGTTCTCTCACAGTCCTGGAGGCAAGAAGTCCAAAACCCAAGATATCGGCAGATTTGTTTCCCTCTGGAGGCTCTGAGGGAGAACCTGTTCCACTCCTCTCTCCTGGCTTCTGACGGCTGCCCACAACTCTTAGCTTTCCTTGACGTGGGGCTGCACCACTCTGCCCTCTGCCTCCATCTTCACACGCACTTTTTCTGTTTCTGTGTCTTCTCCTTTTCTGTCTCTCTAGGACACTTATCATAAGACTTAGGGCCCAGTCTTATGCAGGGTGATCCCACATCAAGAAACTTAAGTTAATAGCATCTGGAAAGACCTATTCCAAATAAAATAATACTGTGTGATTTTGAACAGACATTTTTGGGGTTGGAGTCATAATTCAATTAACTATAGTGAGCAAGGCATAAACCAACATCCAAACATAGGCCTGTTTGACTTCAAGATCTCTATCTCTTATCCATAATTCTACATTTCTCTCTCTACAAATTTTATGTATAGCATGTAAACTGTATATATATATAATGTATTTTATATATATAAATTATATGATATAATAGATGCTCAATAAAAGATTAACAGCTGAATGAATATTAAAGAATAAATGTGATATTTGTACAGTCTCTTGAAGTGTGTTACTCTAGAGGTTATTCTAAGTCAATTCCCAGAAGACTACTTCTAAGTAATCACACTGTGCATAGTAACTATTTCTCTTACAAAGATGTCACTAACTTGCCACTTCCTCCTTGTCATTATCCTCTTTGATCCTTCACAATCTGTTGTTTTAGCACAAAAACCAGAGGTAAATTAGAAATTCACTCAGGAAGGAATTAAAGAGAGAGGTGTGGTCAAAAACCCTACTAATGATGTGAAATCAATCTGTACCAAGCTCATTCCCCTTGATCAAAAGGCAAAACTAGCAGTTACAAGCCTCTCAGTGTCTCTGTTCCTACATCTCTAGTAAACTTTAGACTGTAATGCTAATCTGCTTCTCATGCTTCCCAAGAACTCTTTAGCAGAATTCCTAGAGGAAGAAGGTAGCGGGGTAATAGAGTTCTCTTTGTCATTTAATGTGATTTGAGTCCATGATCTTTCCGAGATGGTTGGTCGTTCAAGTCTGTGTCCCAGAACAATAAAGACATGGAAAAAGAAGAGAGGAAAAAATAAGACTTCCATCCCAGGCACTTCTACTTGAAAAATGTGATGATATGAATGGTGAATAAAGTATATCAGACAATGTGTCATTAGCTCTTTCTTTTAAAAAATATTTCTAGGACTGGGGATATAGCTTAGTGGTAGAGTGCTTGCTTAGCTTGCACAAGGCCCTGGTTTCAATCCTCAGCACTAAAAAAAGAAAAAAAAATTATGTAAAGAAAGTTTTAGATACAAAATCATTAATTATAGAAGGTTACTTCAGTTATACATTAAAGATGACTAATGTATTTCTATAATCCCCAAATCAAAATATTAACATTTAAAAGTAAATTTGGTGACTATATGCATTTATTATAAACTGTAAAGCCAAATATGGCTATGTTCTTACATGATAACAACAGAAAAGGGTTTTTTTCTTTATTGTTGATGCTGTTGCTGTGTTGAGGTTCTGGAGATCTAGCCCAGGTCCTTGTGCATGCCAGGCAAGCGCTCTATCACTGAGCTATATTCCTAGCTACCACCACCACCCCTTTTTTAAGATAGAGGTCTATCTTTTTTTTTTTAAGTCTGTAGTCCAGACTAGCCTTAAACTTGAGCTCCTTCTGTTTTTGCCTCCCAAGTGCTGGGATATAGGCATAAATTGCTATATCCAGTGGAATTTTTTAGATACAATATATGGAATTTATTTCTTTAGAAATTATATGATTATCCTACCTGCTCCCACAAACACAGGACTGAGAAAGGAAATGAATGGCAGAATTAGGGGTTAGTTGGTTGGCTGGTTAGTTTTTTTCATGGTGTCAAACTTTCGAGAAACGTTTAAGTTTCTCCACAAGACAGTGAGATGTAACCTACAGAGAAGTCAAAGTCCATGTTTTTCAGGATATGTATCCATGTTGTTGTATTAGAAAATAATTTCACAATCCCTATACTCCTAAACACAGAAAATTTGTCTCCAAAATTGATACTATGTGCTTCCTGAGCAATCCTTAGATCTTAGTTGGCCTGAGAACTTTACTTTTTCTCTTTATAACTCCAAACTTCCGTGAATGGCCAGGATCTTAGGATTGGGCTTCAGTTTAAGTAACTCTCAGTCTATCTTTCTGTCCACCTATGTCACAAAGTCTCAGAATGGATTATGCCCAAACTCATTCAAATTTCAGCACATCCTTCTTCATTTCTCTATGACATCTGACAATGATAGAGATACATTGCTACTTTGATTTTTGGGACACATGTATACCCCCAATTGGACCAGGGAAGTATCTCAGTGGTAGGGCTTCTCCCACCCTTTCACAATAATTCTTCTTCATTGAATTCTCTTCCCAAGCCAAGTCCTTTAACATTAATGTTCCTCTGGATTCTGCCCAGAGTCCCCTGGCCTTCTCAGCCTACCATTATTGTCAATCTCATCCAGTTCTTGGGCTTAAATGAGGCACTGGTAAAGTATAGCTCACAGGACAAATCTGATCCACTGTCTATTTTTGTAAAGTTTTATTTAAACACAGCCATAATAATTTACTTATATATTTTCTATAGCTCTTTTTATGCTACAGCACAGGTGTGTACCTGACTATGTGGACAGGAAAATTCTTTTCTGTCTGGCACCTTACAAAAATTTTTATTGATCTTGGTTTAAACAATCATTTTTACAATGATGATTCAAATTTCAATATTGTACCTAGTTCAATTGCAGACTAGGCAAAACCAAAAGTAGGATCAAGGTCAAAAGTCAATCCATGACCTAAAAACAAGGCTGAGCAACCAATGTCTATGGCAGAATGACACTTGAAGAAGTCACTCAGAAGGTTTCTTTTTGGCCCTGAGCAATAAATAATTGTTAACATTGAGGAAGGACTATAGGTAGGGGAATAAAAGAGGAAAGATAATTAATTTGACGTTGGGATCTTTTCCCTTGCAGTACCAATGGGGCAGAAATACAAGTCTGAAACTCAAGACAGAAGTGTGAGAATACAGTCCTGGACTGGGAATGAGATCAACCAGCAGGCATGTGCAGTGTTTTAGCAAGCTCAGGAGGTAAAGGAGTCCAAGGTAAACTAATACCTTCTTAGGTGTAACACTAACTCACTAATTTGTAAATGCTGATACTACTTAAGAAAAGAGATAAGGTAATCCATGGAAAGAGACACAAGTGTACCCTAAGTCCTCAGTGACAGGGATCAAATGCTAAATAATCTTTGTCACTCTAGTAGCTGCTCTTACTTTAGCCAACCAATCTTGTAACTATAGATAGTCTGATAGAAAGATAATTCATTCCCTGGTAAATTTAATCCATGTAGACCATCAGTTCAGGTCAACAATAAATTCTTTTAACTAAATTACTTGGATAACTAACCATTCCTATGTCTAGTTGATTTTTTCGCTAGATAATTTTTTCATGAGTCTAACTGTTTTAATTAAGATATGTTGCTTATATATAAAATGCTTTATTTTCAATAAGTATTTTATTTTGGAATGATTTTAGATTTATAGGCTGGAGGGATTGAGGGGGAGGAAGAAGGGGGGAAGAGGCCTAAATAATGTATACATATGTAAGTATATGTAAAAATGATAAATAAAATTAAAAAAAAAATACATAGTACAGAAAGATCCTGAATATCCCTCACTGTTTTCCCTAATGTAACATTATACAGCACAGTAGTACTTTGTCAGAATTAACACTGGTATTGTTACTATTAACTCCATTGCACACATTGTTTACATTTCACCAGTTCTTGCACTAGTATCATTTTTCTCTTCCAGGATCCCTCTCAGGATGCCATATTGCATTTAACCAAGTCTCCATAGTCTCCTCTGCTCTGTGCCAGTTTCTCAGTCTTTCCTTATTTTTCAGCACCTTGAAGAGTACTAGTGAGGTGTTCTGTAGAACATCCTTCAATATGATGTTTTCACGTGGTTAAATTGGGGTTATGGGTCTTGGGAACGAATACCAGCTAGGTGAAGCAGATTCTCATTACATATCGTATCAGGGGACACCTGATAGCAATGTGATATGTAATGGGTGAGGTCAACCTTGGACACTTTAAAATAAAGTAGTACTGACAAGTTTATCTATAAAGTTCCTATGTTTTTCCCCTTGCTGTACTCCATTCTTTGAAAGTGAGTCACTTTCACACCCACACTCAAGAGAATTAAGTTCCTAGAGGAAGGATTACCTACTTATATTATTTGGAATTATTCTTTGATTTGTCTCTTCCATTTATTTTTATTCCATAAGGTGTTTGTGGCAGTATGGACTAATGTATATTTATTTTCCACTTCAAGCAGTGTGCTAGTTGATCTTGATTGTCAACTTGATTGGATTGAGAAGCACCAAGATTAGTAAAGCACACCTTTGGGTATGTCTGTGAGGGTGTTTCCAGAGAGAATTAACTAAGGAAGACCATCCCTGAATGTGGGCAATACCATTTCATAGGCTAGGACCCTATGAAAAAAAAGGGGGATAAAAAGAGAGAGCCTACTAGTGTAGGCATTCTCTGTCTACTTCCTTGCTGCTATGATGTGAGCAGCTTTGCTCTACCAGGCCCTCCCCGCCATGATGAAGTAAAACCTCTAAAACCATGAATTAAAATAAATCTTTTTTCCCTTAAGTTGTTTGTGTCAGGTATTTCATCACAGTGCTATAAAAGTCTAACTAACACAGGTGTAATCCAATACCATGCTATTTCCTTTGTTGTTCAAATTATTCTAAGTTTTGCTATGCGTAGCTCTTTCAGGATGGTAACTGTGTCCTTTTGACATGTTTCCATTCTTTAGATTTTTAGTACTTTCTTGATTTCTGACATAGGTGCCCCAATCTCATCTTAGATTTTATCTAAGAAGCTACCTACTTGTTAGCTATTTCAAATAAAGAAAGAAAACAGTTCGTCAGCTGCTTAAAGTGTTAAAGCATACATTTATCACATGACTGAACAATTCCATTTCTAAGAGAATTGAAATTGAAAATATGTCTACACAAAATTTATATATGAATATTCATAGCAGCATTATTATAGAAGCCAACAAGTAGAAGCAGTCCAAATTTCCATCAATTAATGAATAGATAAACAATACATGGTATACCTAGTCAATGAAATAGTATTCAGCCATAGAAATGAAAGAATGCTGGCCAGCCATATTGATTCATACCTGTAATGCAAGTTACTTGGCAGGTAGAGGTAAGAGGATCAAGGTCTGAGACTGGTGTGGGCAAAAGTTAGAGACCCCATCTGAAAAGCAAACTAAAAGCAACAGGTTTGGAGGCTTGACTTAAGTGATAACAGTACTTGCCTTGCAAGCATGAGGCGCAGAAAGGAAAGAATACTCATGCATGCTAAAGCATGTACAAACCTTGAAAGACATTATGTTAAGCAAAAGAAGTCCATCACAAAAGGTCATGTATTGTCTGATTCCATTTATATGAAATGTCTGGAATAAATAAATCTGCAGATTAGTAGTTGCCAGGAGCTCTAGGGAAGGAAGAACAGAGAGTGACTGCTAATGGGTACAGAGTTTCTTTTAGAACTAATGAAAATATTCTAAAATTAGATAGTGGTGATAGTCACACACTCTGTAATTATACTAAGAAACATTGCATTGCATACTTTAAAGGAATTGTTTTTAAGACATACAAATTGTATGTCAATACAGCTTTTATTTTTAAAAAGAGGAAATGATAAAGTCTATGATTATTCTTTTGGATGTCTAAAGATCTTTAACAATACATAAATATTCTCATATCAAGTTAACATTTTTTTTAAAATACTGAATGAACCTGGGAATCCTATTATTAGTATTAGTACTATGTCTGGGGCACCCACTACTAACAAAGCTGTGCCTCATGAACCTGCTGGTATTTGGACATCCATGAGCTATAAAATCCCAATTTCATATAGTTTAATCTAACTCAAATTTAGGCCCTTGAATATAATATATGTATATAGTTTTAAGCACCAGGAATGTCCATCGGCCAGGAAATAGACCCAAGGAGATCAATTGAGTGACATAATACACATCTGGTAGACCTGGAATGCAAATCCAGATTTATCTGCTACAAATGCTGACCTTGCTCTGTTGGTCTACATGGGCCCCCATAGTAAATGGAGCTCTTAAATTTTATAAGAATTGATTCTAATCATTATTTTCATAAAAAAGGAGACTTGGAATAACAAATGGCTTTTAATCTTACTTGATTTTGTTGCTATTTGTTTTTGTGGCACTGGGGTTTGAACTTAGGGCCTCACACTTACTAGACAGGTGCTCTTACTGCTTGAGCCACTCTACTAGCCCTAATCTTACCTGATTTGTTTCTAATTTTATCTCAGAGGTTCTATAACCTAATCTGACCATGCCCCAAATTCTCAAAGTTCAATATATGAGTACAAACATTTTAATAATGAGAATGTGTTCTCCTCTTCCCTTGACCAGTTTCTTCTTTTAGTTGTTCCTCTCTTACCTTTCTATGCCGATTTTCACTTATTTTCTTCACTTACAAGTCAGCGCAAGATATGGTTAGTCTTCGTTGCATTAATGTCATATGAATGCTATGGAAAAATAAAGTTCAGTTAAGACCATATCATGAAATGTGTACTTATGAGTTGTTTTTATTTTGCGGGGGAAGGGGAGGGGTTATTCTTCTGTTCTTTTTGCTGTTGCTGTTCTTTGTTTTGTTCTGTTTGTATTTTTCAGGGAAGAATGCATGTTCTTATAGAGTAAGACCATGTATTTGGAAAAAGATAGGAAATAATACGTCTCTCATCCAACCCCCACATTAAAACAACCTGTTTTGTTTTCATTCTTAAATGCTCACACTCTCTGACATAATATTTGTTTATTTTCTCTCTTCCCACTTTTAAATGAAGACATCATGAGGACAAGGTTTTTTTTCCCCTGCTATCTCTATGTTTGGAATAAAGCATGATTTAGAGGAGACTCTCAATAAATGTTTGTCAAATAAATAAATGAATTAATAATAGTGAAAATTAACACAAAAGAAATAATTGTTAAGGAGAATTGCAGGCCTTTTTCCCCTCAAATTTTTTTATACTTATTAAAATATTTATAATTATGTGTACTGAATGTTAAATAATAATCAGAGAAAAGAAATTATTCTTATTCCTTCTGAAAATGGAACTTATGTTCCAATGTTGACAGCCTTTGTGAGAGTAGCTGACTGGCTTGAAACATGAGAGGAGGGCAGAGATTAAATGATTTACTGGGCAGAGAGGAGCAAGCATGGGGGCCCTGGGCAGGTGCATGTTGTGGAGGAGGAGGAGAAAGAAAGAGACAAAACTCATTTGCACAAGAGCATGGAATAACTTTCCTTTCTTTTTCTTTTTTTTTTTCTCTTCTTTCTTTGAAGCATAGCTGATTTCTTTGTCATCAAGTTTGTTGCACTAGTTAGAAAAGATGTTAATTAAGCACAAATTCTATTTTAAACACAGTGAGTAGATTGCAATCTTATTCATAGAAACCTGTGGCCTTTGATAGGAAGAAGAATCTAAATAGCTGAGGAAGTCAGACCACATATTCAGGGAAAATTCAATACACAGAAGTCCAAAATTTAGTAGTCCAGAGTTAAATAATGAGATTTTTTGTTTGTTTGTTTTTTCCACTAAACAGCCACATGGCCACTTGCAGACAAACTCCTTACTATTATGAGAATTTTTTTTTTTTTAGTAACTGTAACCCATCATTCACCAAAATGACATCTTGAAAAGTCAATTTCAAGAATCATTTTGGCTGTCACTAGATCTCATAAATCTTTCCAAATCCCTTTAGAGCCAGTCTGAGAGCAGAGCCTCACACAATTTAGGATATAAGTCAGCTACACCTGTTGCCTATAAAATGTAGTTTATTACAGCAAATACAATTGTAAAACTTTACATCCCAACACTGATTTTATGGTAAAAAACAAGCACCCCTGATCCCTCATTTTGATCCCTCATAGTTGTCTTGAATAGTACACACTGTTCGGTAACTCACAATAGGGCTACTCTTGATTCTGGTGAGTCATAAACAGTATTTTTATGAATCATCTCTTCTCTTAAATATGGTTATATTAAATATGGTTATATTACCCATGAAATGATTAAAAAAGTAAACAAACCTATGACAACATAATCTCTAACAGATTTGAATTTTTCTCAAATAAGAATACAGTTAGTCTGTCTCTGACATAAGTTTCCTGACCATATTACAAATCTACTAGTTACATCCTGACTCCATAAATCAATCCCCTTTCATTTTCAAAAAAATGAATTATACTCAACTCATCTTAAATGCTATGGAGATTTGCTCTGCATGGTTAAATTGCTGCCATCATTCTCCCAAGTAGTAATAATTTACATTTGTATAACTTGTTACAATTTGCAAATTCCTTGCACATAAAATTTTTCACTTTAATCTATGACAAAATACCTATGAGTTGGATATTCTTAGTTGCAGTTTACAATGAGGAAATTGAGGCCAAGAAGAATGTAGCAACTTGCAAAAAGTCAAACAATAACCATTCTCTTACCCAGTCCCACCTCAGACTGTGGTGTCTGTTGCCAGCAGCCTCAGTCCTATTAAATTTCTGATTGAGAAATCAGAAATTGGTGGGCATACAGAACTAGGAAAACCAGGTACTACCCAGCCCACTTTGAAGGTGGTCTTGCTGCAGACCTGAGTCAGTCGGTTCCCTGGATATTCTGATGCTTTCAAATCTGTGGCTCTTCCCTGACCTCTGTCTCAGCCCTGTCCCAGTGACTGATTTATGTCCTGGCATTGGAGGTAGAGTGACAGCCCATTCATGCTTTCTAGGCTTATGACCTGAAAACACACCTAGCTTCTCCTGGCTTCATTCCTTTAGAAGGTGAACTTAGAACTATTAGTACTGGCTGGAAATGTACCTCTAAACCATAAAACTTGCTTACAATTATGACACAATGAGGCAGGCACCCATCAGCTCAGAGCAAGACCCTCTCTGGAGAGTTCCCCCAAAGTACTCCACAGACGAGGTCGAAAGAGGCCTACGGAAAGAAGCCAACCATATAAACAGCTCTCCAAGAGGTAGGCTCCTACAGTATAATACCGAACATGTTCATCTTGATTAAGAGTTCATTATCAAAACCAAACTTGCTTCCAGCCATTTGTTGGCCACCAAAAGAAGCAAGTAAGCAATATACCATGTTCTTTGGAGATCAACATCTCTTACTGGGATCCTTCAGACATATAGAAAGAGAAGACAAAATCTCGTCTCACAATTACTTTCACCTGTACTATTAGGAAATTCAAATTAATACTAGCCAAAATTCGGACTATATTATTCTGTTAAAAGTTCAGAATTGATATTACGAACTAGTGTGAAATTCTAGTTTAAGGAACCTAAACGTCTACCAGCTTTCTGCTGGTAGAAATAGATGGCCCTTGTCCATCTGGATCAAGATGGTTGCTTGAACTCTAACCAACATTTCCATTCATGTATGACACTTCCACTTACAGCCTAATGGCAGGGCCATGTTCAACCTCAAGGGAGACCAAGACTTAGTATTTATTCTTGATAATTGAAATCAAGGTCTTGTTACTAAATAATAAAAGATAAGTGAATATTAGGAGACAACTGAAAGATTTTCCCCACCTATTCCTTCCTCAAACAATTGTTCACTTTTCAAAGCAGGGGGATTCCTTGTTCCACCTTCCTCTGGGGCTCATGACTTACTCTCATATTTCTCTCTCTACCAAGTCAGGCAAACTGGGATCCAAATGGAGTTCACAAATGCAACTTGGTGCCTGGCTGGCTGAAAAAGAACCTCCTGGGAAATTTATTTAAATTATTGGGTCTCAAACTTTGAGTTTCTGATTCAGTGAGTTGGAGAAAGGTTCCTGAAAGCTAAATCTTAAAATCGAAAACAAAACCCTCTTAAATGATGCTAGTTAATGAGTGTGTTTCAGCTGTGAAATTTCACCAGGTTTACATTTACAACATACTTATAATACAGAATTTTCTTTATGCATTTTATGCTTCAACAAAAAGTGTTTTTCATGTTAAAAAGTATTTCCAGATGATACTGTTACATACCAAGCTATGGAAGCAGACTCTGCAGAATGAAGCTTGACCAGAGTTTGCTTCTACCCTTCCTGGATGCAAAGGGTATGCTACTTCTCCTAGCTAGACTGACACTGTTTTTTGTACAAGTTTGTGGAAGGAAACATTCATTCACCTATTAACAACTGAATCCAGGTTTAGGACAGATGAAAGGAAAGTATAAGTTGAAATACTACCCCATAATGGTTTCCCAGACAAATCTAAATTCATCCTTCTGCTTTTCAGTATCTCAGAAGCATTTCAGGATATATTTTATTTTTCCTTTTTGTTTCCATTCATTTCCCCCTTTCTCTCCTGACTTCTCCCCTCTGCCTATCTGGGTCCACCTACTGCTGGGAGAGAAATTGGCTGTTGTCATAAAAAGTAGTACAAATAAGGGAGAGATCAGATGGGTAGAAAAAAAATGAGAGTTGTGGAAAAAGAAATCCAGTCCACTCAAGCCAGGTTAGCTCTGCCTATAAGAGAGATCAATGCAGCCCTTGTTGCCACATGAAATGGCAGGAAAATATGCCCAGTGGGGTATTACCTCAGGAATTCTGGGCCCTATTCCTAGTTGAAGTGGCAAAGAAGGCACTCTGAGAAGATCTAACACAACTTAGACTGTCTTGAAGCGAAAAAAAAAACAACTATTAGAAAATCTCCTTATAACAGGATAGTGCACAGAGAAAAAAAATTCTTACATTCCACTAAGCCTTGCTTTTCTCATTAAAAATTATGGGCAGAACTGTTTTGAAATATTTGCCTATCTTATCAACCCCAAATAAAACATTCACTGCAGTCATAACAATTTTTACCTTAGATCTATTTTGAAATGTTTGCTGATGGTGCAAATGTTCCGTCTTGGAAATGTGCTTGCTTTTAAAACAATGCCAAATGAAATCATTTTCTGGGCATATAGAGCATTTTATTTTGAAAATCTTTGCTGATGTATGCAGAGCCTGTGCAAAGTCAAGAAACATATTTAATCAAACATCCCTGGGAGAACAGCTTAGTACCATTAGCCTCATTATACAGATAAGAACACTGAGATCTAAATAGGTTAACGAGAGGTTGCAGAATATTTCCTAATGGCAGAGAACTCTTAAAAATACTGTGTGTACAAAACGAAAAATGTGATCTCTTGTAGGAAAGAGACTAAAGAAAACAGCCCAGAGGCAAGGAGAATTTATATTTTTGTTTTGAAAGCTTTCATGGTTAATGTCAAAGAATATATTGTTCTCCTGAGCCATCTATAATTTTCTCAGCCAGTATTTGGTAGAATTATACTACTTCATCTCCAGAATTCAAGCAAATTAGAGGTATATCTGTGGCTTTCCTCTGTGGAATACAAAGTACTGAGAAAATTCTGGTTATTGTATTGCAATAAATATTGCATGTAATCAGCACATTGCTGATAGTGCCATATTCCATACAAAACTAATAAATAAATTACAGGAACGTATCAATTCTGATTTTTTATTTATCAAACATTTGTTGAATAGCAACTCTGGATCCATAAGTTCAGAGTTGGTAAACCTGGAGATATAATGATAAATAAGATAGCCCCTACCTTCCAATGGCTTACTATGTAGAAGAGAAAAACAAGATGAAATCAAATAGTTAAGTACAATATGATTAGTTCAAAATAGAAATGTGTACAGAGAATACTGGATCCACAGAGAAGAATGCAGTGTACTCTGCTTGGAGAAAACAACAGAATAGTTAGAGGATGTGATATTTGAACAATTATCTTTAAGCAAGACCAGGTGAAAGGCCATTCCACTCATGTAAAAGTGGAAGGACAGAGAGGTAGAGAAAGTATACTGTGTGACCTATGTGTGTTGAGTACAGATGGGAAATGAAGATGAAAAGACAGAAAGAGATAGGCTGGTGAAGGGTAATGTTCTATCATCAATGAGGACCCAATGAAGGTTTTAATCAGGGAAGGGCCATGATCATATTTGTGTTCTATATGTAACTAACACATGTTAATCAAAAATTTTAAATAAGTCAAATTTAGAAAAAAATTAACAAAGACATGCTTTTCCATCTTTAGATTCCCAGATTTAGTGCAGAATGCAGCATGTAGACTATGTCTACATATTTAACAAGAGAATAAAGTTTAAACCTCACAATCATCTGCAAAGATACATGTAGCAAGTCTTAGTTCTTACCATTATAAGCAATTAATGACACAGATTTGGAGATATTACATTTTAGAATATGACTTCAAAAAGAAAGGGTCTTAGTATGTCAACCTTATGAGTGACATTGGCCATGGAAGGGTTTAACCATAGATGTCCCAGGGTAACCATGACAGTGTTTCAGAATCTGATCCCAGAGTTGCTGCAGCACCTTTGTTTCTGCTTCATAGAAAAGTTGTCCTCAGTTCAGATTCCAATCAAGAAATTATTCTACCCATGCTCACAATCCAGCAGATCACAGCAACCCGCAAGAGCAATCAGATTAAAGACAGAAAAGCAAAGAGCCATACAGAGAAGAAAACAATTCCTGGGTAGTAACCAGTAAGCAATGGAAGACATTTTATAGATTATAATGAAAGGAAATAATTGCATTTGTTTATCATTAGAATACCACACTTAGACTGAACAATCACATAAGAATTGACATTTTTTGGTAAATAAGAGTTCAATGCTAGGATAGAACCACTTCATTGCTCATTTGATTTAAATTTTAAAATGAAATGTCATACATGCTAAACACTTCTGTTACTCAGAATCATTCAAAACCTGTGCTCATTCATGCACTGCAGGACTTACTTTACCTGCCTTACCACCATCACCTTCGCAGGTATAATCTTATATGTAAGATTGCAAATATGATCTTTCAACTCCTCAAAGGGGAAATTCTCTATTCCCTTGAAAATTCAAACTTATCAGTTTGAATGGTAATTTTGTGAAATTTTTAGACCAACTTCTTTTCTCAAACTGTAGGTCTGGTTTTCTCAGGCCACTATGTTGTTCAGGAAACAAAAGGATTCTGGTACAATTGGACATTTATTATTGTTGTGTCATTTACCTGATGACAGTTTCTGTCAAGAATAGCATAAATTTATAACTCTTTTGTAGATTTTACCTTGCATCATTTTGAGGAACAAGAGATGGTTGTGAACAATGTAACATGAACACAATTCCAGTAGTTGATCCTTATATACAGCATGCATTTTAATACTAGTGGTCAAATAGAAAGACTCCTTGCAATTTGGACAAAAGCATCCAACTTGTATTTGAATGCATGACCTCTACTCTCTCCCTATCCCCCATATAATAAGACAAAATTATCTTTGAATGCTAAAGAAAGCATTCAAAGTTTTATTGAAATTTGAATTTTTTATTGAACATTGAAAGTTTTATTTGGCTTTGTTTTATTGTGCTTGTTTACTTAAGTGTACCTACTGATCCTCAGAGGGAAAAATGGCTTTATCCAGATCTTTGAAACTAAAATTACCTTTAAAATATGTCCAGCAAAAGAGAGTTAGCTCATAGTTCCTAACTCCAAACAAAACATTAATCCATTTATTGACTTGAATTATATTGTGTGTTCATCAGAAAACTATTTTGTTTAAAACTATATATTCTGTGAGAGCATTATTGAGTTTTTTCTTGGCCAAAATTATTTTGGTTATGTTTGATGTGAAAAAACTTTGGAATTCAATCATATATTTATTCATGGATCAAAAAGACACACTCTTTCTTGAGGAAAATTGTTTTCTATTTTTTGATATTATCACTATCATCCCAGGTTTTTTCATAATTTGCCTGGTTTTCCTAACTATTCAGTGCAACAAATGCATTTCAGGTTACCTGATATTTCTAGGTAATAAAGCTCTTATTATAAACTGTTAATAAATTTTCAGCACAGAATCTATTTTTTGAATGTGGCTCTAAACATGCCCTTTTAAAAATAACTAGTCCCATTTCTAATGAATAATGTCTGCAGACCACTTCAAAGGTTATGGGAAGACCAAAGCAAGGAGGAGACCCAAACATGTTTTTTATACTTTATTTTTATTATTGTTGTACTGGGGATACTATATGACATTTACAAAATTTCTTACAATATGTCATAGTTGAGTTCACCCCTCCATCATTCTCCTTTACCTCCCTCCCCCATTCCTAGAATAGTTTCAACCAGACCTCATTTTTTTATTTACATACAAGTGTACAGAATATTTCTACCATGTTCACCCTGTGATCCCCTTTCCTTATATCCTCCCCACTCGCTCTGCACCCACCTGCCCAGAAGAGGACTACATGAATGTTTTAACCTTTTACAAAGAGATCATCATTTGGTTCAATCCTATACCCACTCACATTTACTTCTATTTTAGGTAATCATATGCTAAAATATTAAAGCTTGTGAGTTTACTTTATAACTACATGCACAATGATTTTAATATTTTGGAGGAAAAAGTAATTATGGAGCATCAATAAAAGAAGAAATTATCTTTCCTGGAAAAGTGGAGTGTAATAAAAGGAAATGCTTATTATCCTCATTCAAACTATTCCTAGAAATGTTTTCACCTGAGTATTTTGGGCAGTGGGATTGAAGGGAAGAAAGGAATGTACCAAGACTTTGTCCAAGAGATATCTGAGCCTGGTTATTTCATCTGGAAATGAAGTCATTTTACAGCCATTTAGGCCCCTAGACACACAAGTGATCTGCTATCCACAGCTTTGTTCTCTGGGACAAGGCAGAACCCTGTGCTCAATGGGAGGAAGGGAGCTTCTGTAACAAGCTTCCAGAACAAAAAGAAGCCATTTATGGCTCGGTATTTACATAATGCACGTAAACCTTCCAGTGGATGTCTGTGCTGTCTGTCTGTCACTGAGCTGTGATACGGACTGAAATTTACTTGAAGTCTTTTATCTCTTATAATAAGATGTTTACATCATTAGCAATTTGGTATTACAAATGACATCTAAAAATATTATTTTAATTCAATCAACATAAAAATATACCTATCCACTGCTTCCTATTTTAAAAATTGTTAAATGATTTGGGATTGGGAGGCTGAGACAGGATGATTGCAAGCTCAAGGCCAGCCTGGACTACATAGTGAGACCCTGTTTCAAAAACAAAACAAACAAAAAACCAATAAAGGCTGTGAAATCATGGATTTAGGAACTTTGAATTGCCAAAACTTTTTTTCTTTTCTAACTTATCATTCTTTCTATCTTATGTTTATCTAGTCATTCATTCATTCATTCAACAGATACTTATTGAACTTCTGTTGTATGCACAGGTCTGTGTTAATACTAGAAAGCATGAAAAGGAGGTAAGAGAAAAGGTATATTCATACTAAATATTTAAATGACCTAAGACAAAAATAAGATGGCTCAAGAGGTAGAGTGCCTGCCTAGCAAGCACAAGGCCCTGAGTTCAAACCCTAGTATCACCAATAAAAAAAGACAAGATTTAGCACCAAAATAAGTCAGGAAAAGAGTTCAAAAGAGAAAGGCATCTGTGCGGGCAAGAATGGTTTAGAGAAGCTTCATTCAGAGTTGCCTTAAGAAAAAATGTCAAGTAGCTCCCTCCTATAGTCTCCCTTTCAGCATCCCTGACTCCAGGTACCCACTGCCCTGATGTGACCTCCTTCCTCCCTCAGCCACATATAAATGCAATACCAGTTGGCTCAGGAACCCTTACTATGAATTTCACCCTATCAGACCACATTTCTCCCCTCTCCTTTTCCTGTAACTCATTCAGTCTTACCTGTACAGTAGACTATCACCATCTTGCAGTTCTGTTTTCAGCTAAGAAACTCATATTAACCACAGGTATAAACTTTTCTACTATCTTATTTTTTTTTCCAGTCTAATTCAAACAAATGGTTTGACCATAGTAATACTGGACACCAGCTTAGGTAAAATGGTGGTAGTAATACTTTTAGCCAGAAGGTTAATCTATGAAACTGCATGTTCTTCCAATGCAATAGGTCAGCCCATAATGACAATCTGTCTTAAATTGGTTTCCCTGAAAGTAGGGCTAGATAAGGTATTGATTGCAATAGGTGAGGTGTTAAATGCAAAAAGATCACATGGAGAATGCACTCAGGAGATACACCTGTGAGGAAGTGTGGGCAGCAGTTGGAAGAAGAGTAGCTGACCTGCAAGACTGTTGAAATTAAGGCCTCAACCAATCCTAAAAGGAGCCAGGATGACCTCTCAGCATTGTCCCAAATTGAGGTAAGGGCCTTTATTACCAAGTAATTTTACTAGCCAGTCATGGGCCACAAGCTGCCTCTTAGTGGAAGTGGTTCCTTGGTCAAGGTGGCAGTGACAGTTTTCACTGAGAAACACAGTGTGAGCTGATCGCAGTCAATCTGCCCAGTAGCTGGGGGACAGATGTGCTATATCTGAAGATGGAATCCCATAACTGGGCCAAAGTATCAGGACAAGATCAGGAATGTGTCTGTTAGTACTAGGTTGCCCTATCTCCCAAGGTTAAGACTAGACCTCCCACACTAACAGAGAAGATGTTTGTATTATTCCTTTATACCTAGCCTATATTTATATTCTGTTATTAGTAAACAAAGTTTGATGACTCAACATGGTTGTCCCAATGAGCTTATAGGGCTCCCAGGTGATAGTAATATAATGCAAGGATGCCATCAGGTTCTGAATCATCCTTTTTTTATCTTGAAAATAATTTTTACCATGCAAATCCCAAAAATATTCCTCAAAAATTTAGACAAGATGAAATGTTATATTTTGAATCTTATGAAATAGCCATTATCCAACCATTTTTAATCCATAAATCTATCATTTTATAGGATTAAACTTAAATATTTGTTTTCAAACAGCATGGAAATTGAAACCTTAAATTGGAATGAACATTTTGAAAAAGTGAACAATCCTTTTGTAATATCAAAATTAGAATTTGTGCAACCCATCATCTTACAATAAAAATTCTGGTAATAGAGCCACTCGTTATGTATCCACCAAATCATCCTTTTTGAGAGACACAGGGAACACTGAATTTGAGGCTGCTGTTAGAACTGCAAGAACACTCGCATACAATGAGTTCAAGCTTTTAACTCAAATTCATGCTTTTATCAGCTCACATATATTTAGAAGAAAATTATGTTTTGAATTGAAACTACCATTGTAATGAGACAAGAAGTTTGGTTTTTATGAACTCTATACATTTACACACATAGAGGCAAAATAGCATTCCAACTAACCATGATTTTGCAAATCCTTGATTCCTCAAGTAATTAAAGATGGGATTTCAGACTTTTAATTTAACCCAGTCTAAAGTTTAATTTATCACACTGTACTTCTAAAAGGGAATGTCACAAAGAGAAAGAAGGCCTCATTTTAGAACAGGTAATTAACATGGTGCCATTTCATCTGAACTATTCAAACCTCACCTTCTACCAAAAATAACCGGTGTTGAATTCAAAACACATCCCACTGGGCCAAAAATTATATCCTATAATTATCCAGTCTAAATTTATGATGTTCTAAGTTGAGTCTCTAATCTGTTTAGACACACTCTTTTCTGAACCATTGTACTCATGAGACACATTCAAAATTGGTATTTGTGACTTCTTAACAGCATTTTGAAATTCAATTTGTACCCCTCAATATATCAATTATATCAAATCATGAGCTCTTTGGCCAGCTTCAGGCTGGATGACTTTGGAATTGTAACTAAGAAAGTTGAAAAGCTATGAGAGCTGGCTGGATCCCAATAAGCAGTAAGCACACCAGCTATAAAAACTGACTTCATTCAAAGGGTCTGATGATTCTATTAACTTAATTGGCAACTGTATTAAGATGCTGCTAATTTCCTGGGGAAAGAAAAGTTTAAAAAAAGTCCCCTGTAACCAATCTCTAAAGGTATATTTGATGACTCTTCCAGGAATAACTATTATACCCAGACAAATCTATAGTACCATAACATAGTTAAACAATGCATCATGACTCCCAAACTAAAAAGCCTCATGTTCTTGTATTACCCACTCATTTAGGGGACAAGTAGCACTGCTTGTGAGAATATTATTAAACCTCATTTGCAAAAGCACACTAATTCCTCCAAGGTTGTGTATACAAACACACAGGGGAAACTCCGTAGCAAATGTATTAATTAGAATGAAAAGGAAAATTAGAGGTTAGATTCACAGTTCTTTTCTTGTATATATTTGACTGAAATCAATTCTAGAGGCGGGTGCATGTGGGAAAGATTAGATGGTTTGAAAATAATTTATCCTTCCCAGTTTAATTTGAAATACTAATAAAGACAGTTCCTTTTGTCTTTCCCTTTGAGCTTTTAAATGGCAGGATGTTTATAACAATGCTTAATACTTAAATAACACCTTTCTTCTTCAAAGAGTTTTAAATACAGTAACTACCTATTACAATCTGTTCCTAGCTGGGCAGAAGAGCCCCCTACCTCAAACCAACTAAATTGTTGAATGTGAAATGTTAAAGTACAGTGACAGTGAAATATAGGGAAAGAATAATTGGTGCACAATTATCTTGATCCATGTACAGTCAGTGACTGGTTATATTCCTTAGTTCTTTTATAGCCTTTAAGATTTATCACATTTTTCAATAGAATTTAACATTCTTTTTCCTTTACTAAGAAAGAAATATACATTCATTAAAAAAAACTAGAAAATAAAGGTAAGAAAAAAACTAATTTAGTGAATCACTAATCCACTTTATAGGTTGTCATAGTGACCTTCTAACCCTTACCAGTTCTTTGTTGTTAAGAGATGCAATGAGTCATGGTGAAGTACTGGAATTTTAAACCTGAAAGCAGTTCTAGCATAACTAGATAAATACAATGACTCTATCAAGAAAGAAGACATGGCAAGAAATATTTAAATCTGGCAACTTAATTTTTAAAAACTTTAAAGACATCTATTCTTAAGCAAGATAGTTTGGTTTCAATTTTAGCAGCCCAAATGTTTACTAGAATATGTTAACCAGATTTTGCCATTTTGTTCCTCTGAAACTTCCTTGTTCTTTATTCATGTATTTCTTCATTCAGCAGATAAGGACTGAGAGTATACTGTGCGAACAGACTTGTGGTAGGAACTAAGGAAGGTATTTAACATTTAAAAAAAAAGAGAGAGCCTAAATGGGGTGCCAGTGGCTTATGCCTATAATCCTAGTTATTTAGGAGGCTGACATTGGGAGGATTGTGGTTCAAGTCCAGCTCAGTCAAAAAGTTCATGAGACCTCATCTCAGCCAATAGCTGGGTGCAGTGGCTCATGCCTGAAATCCCAAGCTGCTTGAGAGACTGGGATTGGGAGGTTAGGGGTTCCAGGCCAGCCCAGGCAAAAAAAGTTTGTAAGACCGCATCTCAATGGAAAAAAGCTGGGTATGGTAGGATGCACCTGTCAATCCCAGTGATGGTGGGAAGCTTAAAAATAGAGGATGGTGGTTCAGGCCAGCCAGGGAGAAAAGCAAGACTGTATTTCCAAAATAACCAGACCAAAAAGATCTGGAGGTGTAGTTCAAGTGGTAGAGCATCTGCCTAATAAGAAAAAAAAATGATTTGACTTCCTATTCCTCAAGTTGGACTCCCCTAATTTCTAACATTACAAAAAACTATTATCAATATATGTGAAAGAAAGATTTAAACAAGTACTTAGAAAATAATGACCTTTAAAGATCTCACCTTTCTCTTGTCTATAAATGCAATATTTCACAACAGATTCTAGATCAAGTTAATTTATTCATTTCTTTTTCATACTATTCGAGCCTTTCTACTTTCTTAAGAAGCCAACTACTTCATATAAAATAGTTCATATGAAGTAAATTGTGCTGCTTTGAGAAGCACTATTTAAATAATGGAGTAGGAAAACAATTGTAAACTGTGTAATAAGTAAAGAATTTCTAGTTCAATGATCTCTGAAGCACAGAAGTCATTTTCCCCTGTTGTATAACTGGAAGCCTTCCTTTAAGGACCAAATGGATATCATCCTCTCCAGAAACTTTCTAGATCCCACTGGCCTACAGTGAATATCTTCCATCTTTGAAATCTTATGGCACTTGTACATGTGTTACATATATACAAGACATACAAATGAGACAAGTCCGATTGATTATCTTGGTTTCTGAACATATTTGCTTTCCCAAGTGAGAATATAAATGCTTTTAGGAAATGCTATCTCCCTTACATTTCATTATATTTGACCGAAGTGCTTCTCAAGCCCTGTACTGAGACTTCAGATAGTTCCTTTAATATAAAACCCAAATAAGTTCAATGCAGTATCCCTGGTAACAATTGTTCAGTGCCCACTGTGTATTTTAGTATATGTTCTCTTCAGAGCTACGTTAAATCCTATCTTCTTCGCCAATGTCCCCTTCCATCTTAAACAAATTGATAATTTTACGGTTTCCTATGTTTGAAAGTAGAAAGATTTTAAGAGGACCACTTGAACAGGACAGAAAATGCTGGTTGTGGGGGGAAACAGAATTCTACCCTACACACACCAGTCTTGTTCATGCTCTAGATTCCTAGAAAGGCAGCTACTCTAAAGCTTCACCTTCAAAAGTGGGTTCTTAGAAAGGTAAGACAATATCCCAATACAGGGGAATGGCAAAAATTCGGGTTCCTTTTTTTTTTTTTTTTCTCTAACAGCAATCTGTTTATTATGTATCTTAATGTCTTAAGTCAGGACTCAATGGAGTAATTCTTCTGTTCTAAGTGGAGTTGACAGAGATCATTTGGTGGCATTTTGCTGGTCTGGAGAATTCAAGGGACTTCAACTTGTCCTTGTGCCTTGGTGGATGGCTGAAGGACTGAGCTGAGGCAGGACATGCACCTATATGTGCCTTAGCAATGAAGTGATCAAGTAAGACTTTTCATGACAGCTCAGAGTGGGTAAAACACAAACTCAAGTTCCTTCAGATGACAAAATCTTGTCCTTTGCTTCATCCTCAAAGTATTGTTTAGTTAAATAATATTCTTAGGGAAAAACAGTTTATTTTTTATAAGAATGTCCTTATTATTACACTTTGCTTTAAACAAAAGTATTACAAGTTTTTGATAATATAAAGATCATATGTCCACAGTCATGTAGGAAATGCAAGCAATATAGTTATAAAACAAAGTAAAAAACCATCTGAAATTCCACCATTGTTAGCTATTGAAGGCTATAATAAACACCTTTTTAGGTGCACAAATATTTTTATATTCAGGTATGCATATACACACATGTGTATGACTTCTACAAATGTGTCATTAATATATATGCTACTTTATAACTGTCTTTCATTTAAAAGTGTGTTGTAGAGCCCTTGGGATATCAATACATGTACAACATACCTTTTAATATTGCATGCTATGTCATTTGATATAAAATTATTTAATCGATCCTTTATTTACAGATAAAAGTAATGTGATTGCTAACTTTTTTTCTTTTTTTTTTTTCAGTTCTGGGGTTTGAACTCAGGCCTCACACTTGCCAGGTAGGCGCTCTACCACTTCAGCCACTCTGCCAGCTTTACTGCTAATTTTTAATGAAATATTTTGGGACACCAACCATTTTGAAGAAAGTCCAGTCAAAATAAGACATTCACTTCATTTTTATCAAATAAGTTTTGTGATAACTCAACTATGGGAGATTTTTAACTAGGTAAGTTAAGTGATGGAGAGGCCAGATAGAATACATTTGTTCCCTATTTTGGTCAAATAAACAATCAAGTAACGTCAAGTTCTTTAGTTTGTTTTCTTCTGCACTAACATAGGTTAATATTAACATAGGTTAACTAATACCCTAGTCATTGATGTGGCTAGATAACCATCAGTCAAAGTTTGCACTGTTCTGCATAAACCAACAGAAAGAGAGAGGGAAGAGGAAGAGGAGGGAAAGGAATAAGGAGGAAAGGAAGAAGAAAGGCAGAATAAAGGAGGAAGGGAAGGAAGGGTAGGTTAAATGAATTAAGATTTCATTTTGGTCTAGTTACAAAAAATCCACAAGTAGAATATCCAGGATTGGTCAGCAGCTCTGCAATGCAATCAGGACTCAAGTTCCTGTATCTTTCCACTCCACTGTCCTAATGCGCTCACCAAACTGTGGTCCATCCCCCAACACTGTGTCTCTGTTTAGGTAGGAAAAAGGGAAAGAGAAAAGGTCAAAAATGGTGAAGCCAACTAAATCTGTGTGTCTTTTAAAGGGTTTTCCTGGAAGTCCTACCCAATAATTTCTGTTCATAGTTCAGAACTAACTAACGTGATTTCCCCTATATGTAAGGAGACTGAGAAATAAAGGGTTTTGTTTGAGTTTTTGTTTTTTTGTTTTCATTTTGAAGGGAACAATGCACACTGGGTAGACAACTGTCTCTACCCCAGTCATTAATATGAGCTAAGTGTATATAGATATTCTCAAGAAAGTTGATCTAAGAATGAGAAAAGGTCGAATAAGTAAAATTTGAGTTTAAGTATAGAAGTCTGAATCTACAAAAGATTGGTATTAGAATAGAATAAGTCTCTGGGAATTCTCAGTGAAAAGAGAATTTCTTTATTTTTTAATTCAAAATAACAAATATGTCAAATGTGGTGAGAGAAAAATCATGATGTGTAGAAAAATATTTCCTGCCCTCAAGGATCTCAGTCTAGTGACACAAATGTTTGAACAAATAATTTGAATATAATATAAAAATCCCTATTGCATTGAGAAATGCATAAAGGACTATGGGACAAGTGGGAGAAGGAATAAATGTAGAAGAGTCTACACTTGCTCTAGGCTTAACAGGTAAGTAGACGTGCACCAAGGGAATGAAAAGAGGGAAAAACTTCAGATGAAGGAGCAATAAAATGTGGCAAATGTCAGTTACTCACTGACATTTAAAGGAACTCACTGGTTCCTTTAAAACACTGTGCACCATCATAGGGAGTGTGGCTTAGAGGTAAAGTACTTGCCTAACATGCAAGAGGTCTTGGGTTCAATCCCCAGCACTGCAAAAACAAAAAACCACTGTGCAAGTGCGGCCCCGATCCTTGAGTTGATCATGGGTATCTCCACCTCCAGTGATCCTCATTTAGTTGAATCAGCATTTCTCAGAATTCATACGCACAACCAAAGTTTGAGAACCCAAAGTCTAGCCTGGCTGAAGAGAAAAATGGGTCAAAGAGAATACATTCAGCACCCTCTCAAGAACTTCTCTCCTGTCAGTCTTGTATCAGTCCATGTTTCTACATAAATACTCAAACTGCATTTCTGAGTTATGATGGTGTTTTACTCCTTCTTAAACACTCCTCTTGAATACTCCCTCACTGAAGTCCTGGTCCTGATCCATGATCACATCTTCTGAAGTTATCTCTATCTTGAGGAGCCAACTTAGGCAGAACAATGTAAAGATGTAGAAGCCCTAGGTATGAAATTTTAGTCTCTTTTTGTGTAATAGACCTTTTTGGCAGTTTAGTAAAAGCCTATGTGCTCACTTCTAAAAATAATGTTGTTTTGGCTTGCTTTGATTAAGATGAGGTCTCGTTACATAGCCCAGGCTGGCCTGGAACTCACTTGAGTTCTGTGATTAAAGGCATGTACCACCATACCCAACTCCCTAAAAATAATGTTTTTAAATGCATGAAATAAAATATATAAAAAGTAAAACAATTATTTTTAAAAAAGTAATACAATTATTTTGAAGTTTGGTGTGGTAGCACACCCACCCAGAAGGCTGAGGCAGGAGGATCATGAGTTCAAAGCCAGCCTGGACTACAAAGCAAGACCCTGTCTCAAAACAAACAAAAAACCAAGTATATTGAACTACAGCTAACACATTGAAAAAAAAGGAAATTAATGTGCACATTATTAATGCGCTAAATAACAAGCAAAAAATACTAATTATAAGCATATATATTAATATGAGGGGGTCTTATTAATTTTTTATTAGTATATATTCATTGTATGAGGGGGGATTCATTGTGACAATTCCAAATAGACTTATATTGTGCATTGGTTAGACCACTCCCACCATCTCTCCTCCTTGACCCCCTCCCCACCCCACTTAAAGCAATTGCAAGAGGTTTCTTTGTTCTATTTCATGTAAGTATATGAAGCCCATCAACCATATTCAATGTGAGGGTTACTGTTGCTTAAATTGAATAAGAAAATTAAGCAGTACCCTTAACAAACAACATGTGTGTTATATTGCACACAAAAGCATGTTTTGGGTTTTCTTCTTCCAAGTTCGTGGGCCTTTGGAAATCATGTGGGTCTGTGGACTCCACATTAAGAACACCAAGTAGGAGATTATCTAGAGTGGTCCTTAAATTGGGAAGTGCTACACCTGAGTGAGCACTTGAGACATGTAATGGGGAAACTTTGGTTATCAAAATAATTGAAGGGATGTAATTGGCCATCAGAGGTCTGGGGAGTCTCACACAATTAAACATCATACTGTCCTGCACAATGGACTCACTGGCATCCTACTAAATAAACATCTGGGCAAAAATCTCCCCTATAATCATCTGACCCTAAAATTGGCCTCCTTGTTACATAGGTACACAAAAATAATATATACCTAAATTATCCAGGCATGCAACTGTGATACAAATTGAGAGACAATTGGAATTTGTTTTACTTAAAACCTTATTAAGAGATGTCTACCATTTTGGACAATCATGTCACCAACAGCAAGGCCACTCAAGGAATTTGAAACTCAAGCAATATACCTTACATTGTAGCTATGGCACCTTTAGTGATTCTATGCTTTGGTGATTCTATAATATAAAAAGATATATATAGATATCTATACATATATTAGCCTTTTTATTAAAAATGTCAAATATGAAGTAAAATATAGAATAAATGCTCAATAGGAAATGATAAACTAGAAAATGAAAATATTAAGTAAAATACTGGTAATATTCAGCTGAATATTTATTTTTCTTAAAACCCAAACTTAAATATTTTAAATATTATAAACACAACCATATGACTCCTTATTATGTTTTCTAGTGTGGTCATCTTTAAACATTTATATATCAAACTGTATATTATTTTTGTAAACTTCCTTTTCTATTACTAATGCATTATGTTGCAGTTATGGCGTTGTATTGATTGCTTAGAAAGTTTACATATTGTTAAGTTATAAAAAAGCGGTATCTTGGTCTGATGGAACTATGTGATATAGTCTAAAATTTTCACAAATTTTCACTAAAAGAGCTACTAAGGGAGTTGTATGCTTCATTCAATAAGAATGGTGAACCTACAGACATGAGAATCCACAGGAGCACAGAAATAGTTAAAAATGTTAGTAGAGATAGTGAGCATGAATTAATAAATATATAATTTATGTTCATTAAAACTTTACAGGTAACAAAAACAGTAACAAGATGAGAAAAGTGAGGCAGCAAGGGTGTTGCATATACTGTAGTAAAGTATACCTAAATGGGTATTGTGGTCAGCGAGAGGTTAGAAACATAAAGCCATACGCACATAATCCATTAAAAGAACAGAAAAGTAACCTGTAATCTCAAGCCAGCAGAGAAAACAGGAAATAGGAAAGTAAGGAGAATCATAATAAAACATACAACTAAGAGCATAGAAATATGTCTGATAGATAAGAAATCACAATAAACATAGATTATACTTGCCTACAAAACATTATTAGAATGAATAAAAATAAAGTCTAACTGTCTACTTGCTATTTATAAGTGACACTTAAACACAGAAAGACTAAAAATAAAAAGATAGAAAAAATGAATGTGGTAGAACTGGTACAGCACTTTTTGCCTAGCATGCTTAAAGCCCTGAGTTCAATCTCCAGCACTGTAAAAACTAGTTATTTGCTAAATCAGACAAAAATTAATGCTCAACATAATAGAATTTAAATCTATAAAGAAAGACATTGAATAAATACTGAGAAGGAATAATTCACCAAGAAAATATATCAATCTTCAACACATTAAGTATTTACAAGAATAGCCCCAAGTACATAAAGTGATCTCTTATTGAATTACTAAGAGAAATGAACAAACTGATAATCTCAGTGGGAGATTCTAAACTGAGAGCCAAACTCAAAATTATTAATAAGATTAATCAAAAGGGCTATGAAGTGGTTCAAATGGTAGAGCACCTGCCTAGCAAGTGTGAGGCCCTGAGTTCAAACCCTAGTATCACCAAAAAAAAAAAGGTTTTAAAAGACTAATGAAGAGTTGAACAACAAAATCAACAAGACATGATATCCAATAGATATGGAGACTTTTGTACCGAAGAAAAACTACATTCAAGTGCACATTCTTAGAATAATCACATATTATTTCACCACAGAGAGTTCAATAACCTCAAAGAGCAGCTACTATGTAAAATATTTACTTTGCCCAGAATCTTTTAAAAAGGTGAGAATTCAAGAATAAAATGTGAAACTTTTAACAGACAGATTTATAGCATAGATTGTGGTGATAGTCTCATGGGTGTATCCTCACCACAAATGTAACAAGTTATATATATTAAATATGCTCAACTTCTTATATGTCGGTCAGATCTGAATAGAGTGGTTTTCAACAAGCAAAATGGAAAGTAACTATTTTTTCTTTACTCTTTTCTTAAAAAAATACAATGTGAATTTTTAAATGTTTGAAAAAAATGTATTCCTAAATAACTATTTATTATAGAGAAAAATCATAGAAATTAAAACTGTTTAAATTGAATGATAATGAAAACACCACACATGGGCCCACAGGAAGTCTTTGTTGACTGAGTAAACTGTGGCATCCATGGTTTGGGCTCCTAGGTTAATGACTTCACATTGCCATTATGAGGAATACCAAACTGGAGTATTTAAAAGAATATAAAATATAAAGTACCAGATGAACTCTAAATAAAGATAAAAGCTTTCAACCTATCAGGATAAGGTTTCCAAAGATTCTGAAAGTATATAATAAGAAATAAATACTTTTAAAGACTTTTAAGTTTTCTTCAGTGTATAAGTGGAATGAATTCTGCCATCTATCTGATGAATGGACCAGAAATAAATCTGGTTTATAAAATAAGCAAACAAAAATTCCAGGGATAAAATAACAAGTGAGCCTTCATTAAGAACACCAGCATTTATTAGCTTGCCTAGTTGATGGAAAGCAGATCTTTACATAATATATACAGTACTTTCCAAACCCAGAACTTTACATAATATATACAGTACCTTCCAAACCCAAACTTAATGAGCTTAATTAAAGTCTTCAGTAAAATATGGGTTGATAGAAGAGACAGATACTTCTTATTATGCTTTATCTATTTCAATTGTTCTCTTGTTAAAGAGGAAATAAATCACTGGAAAGAGTAAATTTTTTTTTTAATTTTTATTTTTTTATTATTCATATGTGCATACAATGCTTGGGTCATTTCTCCCCCCTGCCCCCACCCCCTCCCTTACCACCCACTCCCCCCCTCCCTCTCTTCCCCACCCCCTCGCTACCTGGCAGAAACTATTTTACCCTTATCTCTAATTTTGTTGAAGAGAGAGTATAAGCAATAATAGGAAGGAACAAGTGTTTTTGCTGGTTGAGATAAGTACAGCTATACAGGGAGTTGACTCACATTGATTTCCTGTGCATGTGTGTTACCTTCTAGGTTAATTCTTTTTGATCTAACCTTTTCTCTAGTTCCTGGTCCCCTTCTCCTATTGGCCTCAGTTGCTTTTAAGGTATCTGCTTTAGTTTCTCTATGTTGAGGGCAACAAATGCTAGCTAATTTTTTAGGTGTCTTACATATCCTCATATCTCCCTTGTGTGCTCTCGCTTTTATCTTGTGATCAAAGTTCAATCCCCTTGTTGTGTTTGCCCTTGATCTAATGTCTGCATATGAGGGAGAACATACGATTTTTGGTCTTTTGGGCCAGGCTAACCTCACTCAGAATGATGTTCTCCAATTCCATCCATTTACCAGCGAATGATAACATTTCATTCTTCTTCATGGCTGCATAAAGTTCCATTGTGTATAGATACCACATTTTCTTGATCCATTCATTAGTAGTGGGGCATCTTGGCTGTTTCCATAACTTGGCTATTGTGAATAGTGCCGCAATAAACATGGGTGTGTAGGTGCCTCTGGAGTAACCTGTGTCACAGTCTTTTGGGTATATCCCCAGGAGTGGTATTGCTGGACCAAATGATAGATCAATGTTTAGCTTTTTAAGTAGCCTCCAAATTTTTTTCCAGAGTGGTTATACTAGTTTATATTCCCACCAACAGTGTAAGAGGGTTCCTTTTTCCCGGCATCCTCACCAACACCTGTTGTTAGTGGTGTTGCTAATGATGGCTATTCTAACAGGGCTGAGGTGGAATCTTAGTGTGGTTTTAATTTGCATTTCCTTTATTGCTAGAGATGGTGAGCATTTTCTCATGTGTTTTTTTGGCCATTTGAATTTCTTCTTTTGAGAAAGTTCTGTTTAGTTCACTTGCCCATTTCTTTATTGGTTCATTAGTTTTGGGAGAATTTAGTTTTTTAAGTTCCTTATATATTCTGATTATCAGTCCTTTGTCTGATGTGTAGCTGGCAAATATTTTCTCCTACTCTGTGGGTGCTCAGTTTAGAGACCATTTCTTTTGATGAGCAGAAGCTTTTTAGTTTTATGAAGTCCCATTTATCTATGCTAGCTCTTAGTAGTTGTGCTGCTGGGGTTCCATTGAGAAAGTTCTTACCTATACCTACTAACTCCAGAGTATTTCCTACTCAGAAAGAGTAAAATTAATTGGAAATATAATCAAGTGTTTGATATTCTTTTCCTGATCAATAAGCATTTCATCCTCATGAAAAGACACTTTTTTTACTGCAGTTATCATTTATAGGTCTTTTACTGCAATTTTTTGTATACTGTTCAACAGAAAATTATTACAGTTTAAAGTTTTACAGTTCTAATATAGAAAAACTTTGCCTTCAACCTCCAAATGTAATTATTAAGAATATTATTATTAAGCAGGCATTTTAATAATAATCAACTTGATTCTTTACTCTTCCTTACCTTTGCATTGTAGAGAAAAACTGTATGCAAAAAGATTATGAACAAATCCTGTCTTCCATTCATACTCAGGTATTTTAAAATACTTATAGACAAAATGTTGACTTCCATATAATCAGACCTTTAATGGACAAACTTATTGAATTTGCCATTTCTTCACAACAGGTGAGTTACTTTTCCTAATCCCCTTTTCCCAAATAAGGTATTGAATTTGAAAGAAAGACACTAACTAATTTGAAATCCCCTGAGATTCGGTGGAATTAAAGCCCTGGTTATAACAGACAATCTACATTGACAGCACAGGCAGTCCCCGAGTTGTAAATAGGTTATATTCCAAAAGTTAATTTGAAAGTCTGCTGTTTAGAACTTGCAAAGGTATTTTGCCATGGAAACAAAGCTATAAATGATAGCGAATTTCTAAGAGAGTCTACAGAAGTCTATCTAACCCAAAATGTGTCTGAATTAAATTGTTTCAAGGACAGGTTTCTAACAGAGCATAATAGTCCACTGACAGACTGACTGGTGACCACTTTATCAGGATCTCTCAAGTTAGTGTTGTTGGCTTGTTATTGTAATAATTCATTTTATTCCTTAAAGATGTATTAGGCAAGATGAGCACAGATGGCTCATGCCTGTAATTCTAGCTACTTAGGAGGCTGAAATCCAGAGGATCTGGTTCAAGGCCAGCCTGGGCAAAAAGTTCATGAGACCTTATCTCAACTCATGGCTGTGCGCGTGGTGTACATCTGTTATCCCAAGCTATTCAGGAGGCTGAAATGAGGAGGATCAAGGTTCCAGGTCAGCCTGGACAAAAAAAGTTTGCAAGACTCCATCTCAATGGAAAAAATCTGGAAGTGGTAGCATGTACCTGTCATCCCACCTATAGTAGGAAGCATAAAAGAGGAGGATGGCAGTCCAGGTCAGCCCAGGTAAAAAATTAATGAGACCCCCATCTCAATGGAAAAAAGCTAGACAAGGTGGTGGGTGACTGTCATCCCAGCCACAGAGGAAAGTTTAAAGCAGGAATATTTCAGTCCAGGCCAGACTGGGCAAAGAGTGAGACCCAATCACTAAAATAACCAGAGGAAAAAGGGTTGGAGGTGTCACTCAAGCACTTCCAACACTTGCCTAGCAAGTGTGAAGTGCTCACTTCAGTACTACCACTGTATTGCCACACACACACACAAAAAAAACAGATGTGACAGTCAAACAATAATACCTTTCTATGAAAAGTACTTACTTCATTTCTCATAGTCCTGGAGATTTTTTATGACTTTGATTTATCTTAAAGCAAGGAATAAATAAACTTTTTTTATCTATGAACTGGGACTACTAGTACTTTAATCACAATGTTGTTTTGAACATTAAATGAAAAGTTAAATTTTAAAAGCCTGTTGCCTGTCTTTGATTATCCCATAGCAACTGATTGCTTGCCTTTTTTAATCCATGTAGAAAATTTTATCTCAGCTGTTCATTTCAGTGTTATATCTCTGAATATCTTTTTGCATAAGTATATTTTAACTCTCTAGCCAAGTACTTTTAATCTATCTAGTAAAAATCTATCAGTCAAAGTCCCTCTAGAACTCCAGAAATCAGTAACCATGCTAGATATTTCAGCAGAGGGATTCCATCTAAGGAATTTGTCATCTAAGGAATGGATGTTGGAAGGCTGAAGGAGCAGACAGAGGATTCTGGCAGAAGGAGTTACCGCCTGCAGGGTTGCAGAGGCCAGGGAACTAAAGAGAAAAACCTAGGCGTTTAATGGAAAGGGGCTCATACATAGTAGTAGGCCCTCTGGGGAAGGTCATGATTAGTACTTATGCTAACAATGGGCACAGCTGGCTAGTCCTGGTAGCGATAAAGGGATGTGGCAACTATCGCTAAGCATGCCAGAGACACCAAGCTTTTCCTGTACTAACGCCTTTTGAAGGAACAACACTGACAGGCATTGGAATAGGAACCAAATCCTAACTCTCTTTCACCTCCCTTTCAACACTCTTTAGTTCATAGGGCCTCCCATTGGCAGATCCTAGCAGGAAGGAGCTGGTATGTGAGTCTGGAGAATGTAGTTTCTAATACCAGCATATCACAGCGGAGTATAAAAGGGTAGGCTTGGAGCTCAAAGCAAAAGACAAATAATCAGCACAAAAGGAAATTCTGTTAAGGTCCAGGCATCTATTCTTTGTACAGAACCTTCACTAAAAAAAAGTGTTCTATAAATATTTCTTGATTCTATCCTTTGCAATAGACCCTTCTCTAAAGCAAATTTGGATTATCAACTTAAATGAGATTTTTGCTAGAAAGAAGTTTGCTCTTGTTCTATGTTGAATAAGATATCTGGTATAATATCAATGTTGAGTAGCTGCTGGAATTAAGAAGCTATAATAAGTCATTTCATTAACATCCAAGTCCCCTACATAAAGTACCTAATTGTTTTTGTACATAGGGTCACATATTAAGCTTATATTGTTTTTTGTTTTCCTTTATTTGCCTTTGCCTTAGGTTTTGAGCATATTTGGGATGTCTATAGAGCATATAGAAGACCAATTAGAGGAAGAAACAAACATATCGTAAGTGAAGAGAGATATGAAAAGTACATTTTGAGGTCAATTATCTAGTTAGAGGTAAAGGCTTGTTGTAATGTGTTGTCTATTCCATGAACTTATGCCTGCAAACAAAGTTAGTATTGTATCAGTCCATTTTCTGTTGCTAATGACACAATAGCACAAAGTGGTGCAGTTATAAAGAAAAAGGTTTGTTTTGATTCACATACGGTTCTGGAGGTAAAGTTGGGGGTCTGTATCTGTCGATGCCTCTTGCTGGTAGAGTCCCAAGGTGGTGCAGGGCATCACATGGCAAGAGATGGGACCATGTGTGTATTGTGTCTTCTGGTCTCTTTCTTTAATCTTATAAAGCTACTAGCACTCAATCATGGGGGCTCCACCCTGATGAGTTTATCTAATCCCCATCACCTCCCAAAGGCCTAATCTCTAAATACCATAGTGAGATGACACGTCTATCCTCTTAGTATAACTTTATTCTCTTAGTTTAATGGAGAATTAAACGACAGCAAGAGTTTTGAGGGGACAAACCAGGTTCACACAGTAGCAAGTATATGACTGGAGAGCTGACAGCAGTGTAACAGGAGATGGTGCCTGGGGAAAACTCTATCTTGGTTTGGGCATCCATTCCTTTAAGTCTGGATTTGGTCATTTTAGCACAGGCAGCACTGCAGTGGGGCTTTTGTTGGTTTCCAAAGCAGTAAGAGAAAACACTTTGATTAGCCAGAGGAAGGAGATGGCAAATGTTACAGAGTCTTACAGAGGACTAATTCTTGGAGTTAGCTCCTGTGAGATGCTCTCTGGGGATTCTTAGAATCTCTGGAAGAAATGGGACAGTGAAGGGGGGAAGAGTATGATGATGCTCTTTGAGATTTCTACTACAATTCTATTTATACTCTTGGCCTGCTATAGCTTGGGAGAAATCAGCTACATTTAGTAGTTAGGATTACAGGCATGAGCCACCATGCCAACCATTATATTCAGATTTCTAATGTCTTAGGCCATTAGCATCTCTAATTTGAAGCTGAAAGCTTGTTTGGTAAAGTCATATTTCATTGTTTTTTATGTCAGAGTCTCAACTTCCTTTTAGTAATGAAAATTATTATTAGTAATTAATTTTAGTTTTGTATTTGTATGGTATATATACACTATAAAGAGAAAAGATTATTAAAATTCAGAAGTACCTTGATTTAAAAAAAAAGTTTACAGGTAAAAATTTGAAATAAGAAATAAAATTAGTATTTCAATTTATTTCATTAAAAGTCTTCAATTTAGGGATGGTGGCATGGCTCAAGTGTAAAAGCGCCTGCCTAGCAAGAGTAAGGCTCTGACTTCAAACCCAGTGCTGCTAAAAAAAGAACACATAAAAAAGTCTTCAATTTATAAATGATTTCCCTAATTTTTCCATTGCTATGCATCTGTCCTTATTTACAAGATGATGCCCATTTTGTTTTAAGATTATATTTAAAAAATAAAGTAATACTATGTATAAATATATTCATGCTAGCTACCATGAGTAGATAGTTGATTTGTCTGACAATTTTAAAAAGTGATTTTGTTCAAATACTTAGTTCTGAAATCTGAGGAAGAGTTTTCTCAAGTTTGGCAAATTACAACTGAATTTAGATTATCTGAATTTTCATTTCATAACTCGTGCATTTTATTTTATTTTTTTAATTAAAAATAATTTTTAACCTTTTCAGATTAAAAATCTCATTGTTGTCTTGGCAAAGCATAGCTCTGGTTTTGAAATTTGCTTTTTTTGAGGGAGAAGAAGCCAGGTAGTTTGAGGGTAGTTCTTTACATCCCAAACCGTCTTCTACCTCATTATTGTTACAGATGCCTACCTCCTGTCTTTAAAATTGATTCATATGTCATCTGGTTATGCTGGATAATGATTATGTTGTATTCAACCCCAAGGCTGCTATCAGACTCCCCTGAGGCTATACAAAACATCAAAGAGTTGTTGACAGTCCCAAAGACAGATACAGAAACTTTTTTTTTTCCTACCTAGAGAAAATCTTTCTAATCTGTCTTACTATTGCATAGGCCTTTCAGATGGGAAAGCTAGGCCTTTCAGATGAGAAAGCTAGTCAATAAGTCCTCACCAGTAACCAGATAAGTCTTTTCCTTTTTTGGAAGTGAGACTGTCCCCTGAAGCATGCTTTGAAATCATATCATTAACACTGACAAATTTGGACTATTAGGATTGTCATTTTGTGTTAAGGAATTCCTTGGTCTTTCTTAGTTTCTCTATAAAGAGGAAACAATTAAAAAAAAAAACTTGAATCACAGATGAGCAATTTTCTTGAACTGAATCCATTCTAGTTTAATTCTGTCACACAGAAAAGAAAATCTTTGTGAAAGTTGACTGTTACCTGAGTTGTTTGCTCTAAGATACTCAAAGTATGGCCCACGGACTACCCTCATCAGAATCTGTTTATAAAGTACAGATTCCTGAATCCAAATCTTAGGATGGGAAAGGGGACATTGAATGAAAACACTGTATCTTAAACAAGCAGCACAGGTGATTTTTTTTTTTTTTTTTTTTTTTTTTTTTTTGCTAATGCAATGTTTAAGAACTATTTCTCTAGAACAGTTACTCTTTAGTTGGGAAATCTTTTTCTTTTTTTTTTCTTTTCTGTTCCAGGGCTCCTAAGGCTATTCTGGATAAAAGTGAGGACAGAAAACAAAAAGTCAAATTGCCTTAAGTAGTAATAAATGAACAAGAATTTAGGAATTCTCCCTGGTGGCTTTTAAAGGGAGGTAGTTACACAGGCCTCAAAAAATTCAGAAAATGTGGAGAAGTTTCTTGTTAGAGTGAAGGGCGTGAAGGGCCATGGCAAAATAGTGGCAGAAGAGGGTGTGAGGAGAATGACAGCCATGGAAAAAGTTCCCTGTGGTGGGAATGGCCAATATCAATGTCAAGTTGTTTCCTAGTCAGGGAAGCAGCTGTTCTATCTGTGGGAATACACTGAGGAATAGAAATGGCAACAAGATCAGGAATTTGGAGCAAGGATTGCTCTTAGCCAAGTCCCTTTCCAAGTATCTTTGACAATGTGGAGGAAAGTTCTAGATTTCCCTAATCTCACTAGATCACAATAAGCCAGGCATCCTAATCACAAAGCTATCATGTACTGACTGAGAATCAGGCATATAGCTGGCAATTTTTCATGCTATTTAATTCTGCGTATTTGGTATTTTATTGTTAACATATGGAGGAAGCACTAGGACTCAGAAAGGTCAGATAATAGGCCTAAGACTGATCAATTAATCAACAATAGAGCTGGGATTCAAGCCCAGATTTACTTGATTCCAAAACCTGTCTCTCCTCCCCCACATCGTACCATGCTCCTCAGAGACAAACAAAAGCTTTGACTGCTTTAACTTGTGTACCTTCAGGTCAACTGCTTCTTCCTCTTCCACACTTGAAATCAGAGAGGCAACGGCCACAGTGTTCTCTTTGACTCTGTTCATTTAGGACCTCTGTCTGTTCAGAGAGTCAGCACAATCTGCTGTTCTATGTCTCCTCTTCGCTGCCAAACTTTTCTTCCAAACATTCTAAAAGACAAGACTCCACTTGCTGTTCTTCTTCATCTCCATCTCTCTTTCAACTCACCATACTTTGTCAAGAATTGTAATGAATTTATCCTCTTCACAATCTATTAACTTGCAATAGTTTTGTGGATGCTGGCAGAAGACATGGGTGTTCTGGGTCAAAGGACTGTATTATAGCAGGTAATACCCTGTCACGTTCTATCAGTTCCATTGACTCCTAGGTCTTATATGAGGAAACATGGAGTTTGTTGTCACAACTGATGAGCTTTTAGGAACCCCCCAATCTTTTATAACGGACTGAAACAAAACTTGCTCAACCTTGCCTCCAGCAGAAGATATTATCTTTATTATGCTGGATGATAAACAACTGTGTCCTTTGCTTTGGTAGGAGACACTATGTCTTCTTTCCAAAACTGTTTGCCAAGCAAATATCCTTGAAAAGATAGTCTAGAACAAAAACTGTTAGTGCCTTTGCTCGTAAGACATACAGACATTTGAGAGTCCCATGTAAACTATCTCCCAACAGATTCCTACATCTTTCTTGAAAATGATCAGTAATTTCCTACTTTCACAATCCAAGGACCTTCGAGAATCCTGGAAGGAAGCTCAAAGTGCAATAAGGAATATTTATTGGGCACCTTCTCTATGTGCCAGGCACCAAAGAAGCCAAAATAGACATGATCCTTTTCATCATGGAGTCTGTAACAGACATAATATTCATATATCTCAAAATATAATTATAAACTAATAAATCCTAAGGAAAAGTACATGGTGGTAGAAGAGTTGACATCAACCAGAAGTCTTGAATTTGTCTGGGAGAGCAGAAATGTTTTCCCGAAGGATGTCCCTTTCAAGCTGAGACCAGAAGGATAAGTAAGAGATAAGACAGATAAGACAGAAGAAAGGCAAGTACAGAGAACATGTGACTGTTGGGATCAGAGTACATTTGAGAAACTAAAAGAAGGCCAGGAAGTCTTCTGCCCAGGAAGGAAGAATGGTGTGAGATGAGACTGGAAAAGGCAAGCAGGACCAGACCTCATGTGGTCTTATAGGCTGTTTTAAGAACTCAGTCTTGTGGGACGTGCTGATATACACATGTGAGATACACATGTAATCCCAATACTCACAAAGTAGAGATGGACTACAAGATCCTATCTGAAAACATACACTAAAACAAAAGAGGCTATGGGTGTGGCTCAAGTGGTAGAGTGCATGCTTTGCAAGCACAAGGCCCTGAGTTCAAACCCCAGTATTTAAAAAAAAAAAAGAAGTAAAAACCCACTGAAATCTTATTCTAGAACAATGAGAAGCTATTTAAGGTTTGTATGTAAGATGTGACACAGTCCTATTTGCATTTCAAAGATTATTTTGGCTGCAGAGTGGAGAATGGATGGAGGGGACCAGGTTATATGAGGTTGTACCAAATTAGATCAGTGGTGACACCAAAGAAGTAGATGATCAGATTTTGGAGATAAAATTTCTAGGGGTTGGTGCTGCAACAAATACTGGAAATCAAGTGAGGGGGACATCAAGGATGTTTTATTTGAACAACTGAATAGATGAGGGGAAAGGAAAACAAGAGTTCCTGAACTCTGTTGGTCTTAACTTTGTAGTTTTAAGACATTTAATGGACATGTCAGTGAAGCAGTTGGTGTTGTATTTAGAATTTAGGGGAAGAGTATGGACCAGAGGCATATATAGAACTTGTCAATATACAGCTGTAGGTGATATTACATGGGCTAAAAGATTACAGTGAAAAGAGAAAAGAACCTAAAAGTGAATTTTGTGTTGTGGTTCATATACATAGATTTGTTTGTTTGTAGTACTGGGGTTTGAACTTACCAAGCATGTGCTCTGACCATTCGAACCCACTCCACCAGCCCTACCCCTTAGTAGGGATTGGAGCAGGATCAAAGAGATTAGAGGAGCAGTGCCCAGAAAAGTAGCAGGAAAAATAAAACGTGGTGCCAAAGGAAGAAATGTTTCAGGAAGAATAGTGGTCAAAGTATTGGGTGTTGTTGAGAGCTCAAGAAAGCTGCAGCCTGAAAATGGTCTTTATCTTTTTGATAAGAAAATCAAAGCATTAGAAGAGATTTGTTCAAAGTCAACACAAGTTCTTGTGCCTCTCTGTTCTCACGGAACTCATACTGGGGCCCATGCTAGGGCATTTCTGTGTTTTTTCATTCTCTCCACAGGATATAAATTCCCCCGTCTTCATAGCACTGTGTTTCATACCACAATCTCTCAGTCTATTTCAATGACATTCTTTTGAATTATATGCCTTAGTCTCCTTCAAAGTAGCTGTTCTTGCCCTGCCTATACATGTAGCTATGCCCCAACACACTTTTTTGTTTGAAATGTTGGGTAATTTTTAATGCCATTTCTTGGCCTCCCCCTAACCCAAGGAATAAGAATTTTCAAGGGATGGAATGCAGAATTCTTTCTGTGTAGGAAGTTTTTGAAATTACTAGCTTAGAGTTAAGTTTGGAAACCATTAGCTTAGCTTCAGCCCAAACAGCTGTTCAGCACTATAGAGAAGCCACCCAACTCACCCACAGTCTGATAAATCCTCATATATTAAAACAACATACAGTTATATTTCAGGTATTTCAAAATCAGCTTTCCAGAAATTTTGTCAGGCAGAGGGCCAAATGTGGAAGGCAAGGAATCATTTCTCACAGCCAAAGAACTTTTGGTAGTAGTGAACAGCAATGAAAATACCTCCTCCATATACTATTTGATATAGAGGCAGTGTCCTAAATCCGCATCAGGAACCTCTCATTAGCTGGCTGTGGATATAAATATTCAATCAGTTATCACCCGGAGCCATAGAGTGACAGAAGGAAAACGTAAAAAATAAACAGCAAAGTAGAAAGAATGAGAGGAAGGATCAAAGTGCTTGAAGAGGCAGATGAGGAGAAATGACAGATGTCAGAAAAGACGAGAACATTCCAGAGAAAGAAGCACCAAAGCAGGGATTCCATACAGCTCTTGGGACTTTAGCAAGTGGTCAAGGTGACACATTTGATGATCAGTCTCCAAGGGTTTCATTAACCACTGTGTTAAGAACATAGTGCACACGTACATTTTAAAGAGATTTATCTTTTAAGGGTGAAGAAATACTTCCATTTTCAAAGCCTCCAGAACTCATCGAGAGGACAGACGTGGCACTGGGGTACCTCGTCACCATTTGTGAAAGGACACTTCGGGGGGGGGGTCCCAAGACGACCCTCCCCAAGTCTTCCGGTGGAAACCGCCGAGGCCAGCAGCAGGGGGACCTGAGGCATAGCTGCAGCGCCCCCCACTGCTCGAGGTCTAAGGAAATCGCTGCGGCGTTCCCTGCTGTCCCCGTGCTGTTGTAAAAATTAAGGTAATGGTTTTCCACGAGATTTGGCTGTCTCGGAGAGCCAGGAACCAAGCCCTGCGTTCCCAACTGGAGTAAATCTCTATGGGGGGGGGGGGTCTGCGATGGAAGCCCGGGGCGCTAACGCTTGGGACGCGAGCCCTCTGGGGCTGGCCGGCTTCCTCGTCCTTTGGGGGAGTGTCTCTAAAAGCACCTGCCGACGCGTGGGGAAAGGGCCCGACACGGAGCATCCCGGGGGAAGTTTCTGAAAATGCGGGCTGGGAACTGAGTGAGCGGCCCTGGGTGGGGGCGGGGGGAAGCCCAGGAACTCCACGTTTCCCGACGGTGGCTCGCCTCGCCGAGGCTCCCACCATCCTGGCACAGCCCGGGCCTCTCGGGAGAGCGCGGAGCGGGGCCGGCTGCGCGCGACGCTCGGACGCCACCCGTTTTTGCCCCCCCCCTCCCTCCTCGGGTCGGGGGAACTCGCGATCGAGGAGGGGGTAGTAGGTGTGGTGCAGGGGGGGGTCAGACCCCCCCTTCCCCCCCGCCGCGGGCTCTCGCGCCGGGTCGGGGACCAACGCCAGCCGCGCCAGCCGGCCGGGGGCGCCGTCGGCGAGGCTCGCGCAGCCGCACTCAGCGCGCCGACTCCGGGCTCCTCCTCCCAGCTCCGTAGTAAGCATGGCGGCGGCGGCGTTCGTGGTCCCTCGGGTGAAACAGAAAGCGGGAGCTACGCGAAGAGGGAGCGAAGAGCGGGGCTGAGGCGGCGGCGGCGGCGGCGGCGGCGGCGTCACTACCGGGAAAACAAAACCCCTATAGCGCACTCGGCGGCCGCGGCGGCCCCGAGAACCCGCCCTGCGGCTGCGGCTGCGGCTGAGGTAGACAGAAAACGATCAGGAACCCGAAGAAGCGGCGCCGAGGGAGCCGCCTTCCTCCTGCCCCAGAGCGGCGTGACTCGGAGGTGAGCGTCGGGCACTCCTCCCTCCGCGAAGGCGCCGCGGGAACCGTTAGTCTGGGGCCGAGGAGTTGGGGCGACTGCAAGGGTTCAGCAAAAACACGCCCCCCCCCACCGTCGAGGGGGCACCTGCCGGGGACGCGGGGTGTCGCCGGGACGCGCTCGCGGGGGGCGATCCTCCGACGCGGGAGCGCGGCGGCCCCCGCCCCCTCCGTCGCCGCGGCCGTTCGCGAGGGCAGAGGGGCGGCGCGCAGCCCGCGGCGGAGGATCGCCCGGCGCCTTCGGCCGTGGCGCTGCCGCCGAACTTGATCGCCGTTCGCCAGAGTTTTTCCCGTTCTGTTTTTTGTTTTTGGGGGGTTTTTTTTGGGGGGGGGCGTCAGCACTGGGAAGCCCGCCCTTTAGTCTGGGTGTATCCGAGCCTCGTTTGGCGGCGGTACCTGGCGGTTCCCCGCCCCAGGTGAGTTACCCACCTGTTCGGTTCCGGAGGTAGGTGGGTGGGTGGGCTGGGTGGAGGAGGCTGCAGTCCTCGCCCCCGGGTAACTACCTGCCTGCGCCTTTGAACTTTTGACACGGCGTTGGAAAGGCGTCCACCGCGCTTTAGGTAAAGGAAAACCAGCAAAGAATTCCGACGTCAAATTGCACACTCCCCATAGGGGAGCGGGGAGTGGTGGTTGTTGAGCGTGCTTTTTTCCAGCTGTTAGCTTCTAAAGCTTGGGGATGTTATGGAGGGGTGATTGTGGTTTGGGGATGGTCGCGGTCGCGATTTCGAGGTTTCCTTGTGTGAGGTTTTTTTTTTAAGTTCCTTTGCACACCTTTGTGTACGATCATCTGTGAACGAAGGCTGACGAGGTTTTCGTTTTCTTCTTACAGTGCGTTCACTGTGGACTTTTAAAACTGAGCCTCCTCCCCCTCCCCCACATACATCCCAATCCCCATGATCGTTTTTGCTTCTTACTGTGGTCCGTGCTTTGAGTTCTGGAAACCCAAGTTTCGCTGTGTGTGTGCGTGTGTGCGTGCGCGTGTGTCGTTGTGTATGATAAGAGTGAAATAACCTGTGGAACGCTAATATTTTTCACTTTGTTCTTCCCAGCACTAGTACTAAGCATATGCCACTCGAGAGAGTGAGCCATATGTTAGGCAGAGACGAATTGAGGTTTGTGGCTCTGATCTTGTATTTGGATAAATATTTAGTTATTTTTTCTATTTGCTAAATCTGGAATTCTTGCCATCTTGTAAGTTTGGCTTAACCTAAAAATAGTCAAGAGGAATGGGTCCCCCTTCTTTCTTAATGTTTTCTTGTTTGAATTAATTTTTCTCAAGGTATGAGATAAAGTACCTACTGAGACAGATGGTGGGCCTAATAGAAAGCAGTGATACAGATTTTTAACACCTTTTTAAAAATTGTAATATAATATAACGTAAGATCTTGTTTTTAGCCCACTGGTAATTCTTATTATCATTAATAACAACCATTAGTTGGAATAAAAGATGAGATGACTTGACAGGAAAAATCATTATATTAAATTTTATGTAAAATTTTTAGCACTATCACATTGAATTTTACAATATTTTCTTCTTTCTCTTCATAGATCATCTCTGTTTTCTATGCGTGGACTAAGTGGAAATTTTTTATCCCAGACTGACTACCACTTTAGCCACCTGTTTGCTTCTATATTAACTCCCCTTTTTTCCTCTTTGTCGGATTTCTCCAAAGCATTTGAATATTCAGGAAAAACGAACTCCTTGTTAACACTGACCTCAGCCACACATAATCACAAGGGTAATTTGCTTCTCCCAAATTAATGATATACATTTGAGAAAACAGATTCTTTGGTATCATCTGTGTCATCACTTCCTTTCTTCATGTGAGTAATTGAAAACTGATTTACCTTATTTTCCACACAATTAACGTTTCCTTTTTACTTGTTAAATTTCTACATCCTAGTTTTAAGCATACTTTATAACTAATTAAGAAAAAATTTCTCCCTCTTCCCTGACCAGCCAGACATAGTTAAGGGCTGAGAGATTCTGTAAGGTCCAGGAAAAAAAGAAAGAATGTATATTAACATTCTTACTTTCTTTTGTAGCTTTACTTAAGTAAAGAGCATTTAATATATAACTTGTTTATATATTAATATAACTTGTGTAATATTTATGCTTGTTTTAAAACGTGTATTTTTTTGGTGTTCATACTTCCAAAGGTTGTGCACCCCATTTTTGTTTGTTTTGATCTGTATTTTAAAAACACAGTGTTGCAGCTAAAAAAAATTTTTAAAGTATTCTTGGTGAATGTATTCCATGAAAATTAGTCTAGATTGTACCTTTGAGATTGATATAAGGATGTGCACCTGATTTCCAAATTTATTAGCTAGGTAATGAAAATAGAATTTTTTTTTTTGGTTTGTTTAGTAATCTCTAATGTAAAGTACTGTTACTTCAGATAAATTTATAATATTGTAAACCCAAAGTTAACAGAGTACTTTACATGTCTATTCCACTGATCTTTTACTACTTTAGTTTATAACATGAAACAAATAATGGCCCTTGTGTGTGTCAATGTCGAGCTGTTTTTATTTTTTTTATTTTTTTCATTTTTCTTTTATTATTCATATGTGCATACAAGGCTTGGTTCATTTCTCCCCCCTTACCCACCCCCTCCCTTACCACCCACTCCGCCCCCTCCCTCTCCCCCCCCCCAATACCCAGCAGAAACTATTTTGCCCTTATTTCTAATTTTGTTGTAGAGAGAGTATAAGCAATAATAGGAAGGAACAAGGGTTTTTGCTGGTTGAGATAAAGATAGCTATACAGGGCATTGACTCACACTGATTTCCTGTGCGTGGGTGTTACCTTCTAGGTTAATTCTTTTTGATCTAACCTTTTCTCTAGTACCTGTTCCCCTTTTCCTATTGGCCTCAGTTGCTTTAAGGTATCTGTCAAGAGCTGTTTTTAAAAGGGAACTAGTGACCAATAGTGGTGAAAGGCAAATTTTGTTTTTACATGTATTGGGAACTTTTTACATTTTTTTAATACTTTAGTCTTATTTTATTTCAAAGTAGTATTCAGTGCTCTCTTTTTATGTCTGATCCTTAACCATCTTTCTGCTAGTGTGGTTTTGTTTGTATTTAATATATACTTTCTAAGTTTGCAGTGTAGCCTATGGTCTTCCATCAAATTCCTTTATGGGTTTCTTATTTTAATTTTCCCAATTACTTATCACCCATTACCAGTTCAAGATAGATGAGTGTACTTGGGAGTTGGCATGTGCTCAGAGAATGGTGAGAAATTATCAAAGTGAGTATTCAAAAACAGTGTGATATACTCCTTCAAGTAGTTTACAGAGTAGTTGCAGATACTAAACTAACACAGGAGATTAGTAAAATACGTAAGATAGTATTATTAAAGTGTGTGGCACCAACTGTAACAAAGCACAGTGAGGGCTAGAACAATCTTGGCATTTGGAGTAAGCCAGACTTGAAATTAAGGAAGAATTTATATATCAAAGGGAAATTAATTCCAAAAGAGATTGATAGGCAGAGTTGGAAGTAGTAGCAAGTAAACCAGTTTAAAAGCATAGGAGGAAAAAAGGTTAGGTAGAGATACTAACTAAGCCCCAAGGTGAGGTCAAAAGAGGAATAGAGAAGGCTGGAGAAGATAGCTTAGCTGAATGATTAGGAACCCATAGCTAAAAGAAGTGTATATCTGCTTTGACATAGTAATAGCTTAAGCTTTATGTATAATGGGTAGTTTATAAGTGTTTGTTTATGTAACTTAGATGAACGGTCAGTAAGTTTTTCTGTGGAATACTAGATAATAAATACCTCAGGCCTTGCAAGCCATAGTCTGTTGAATAATCTCATTTGCTTGTTTTTAAAAATCTTTTTAAAATGTAAAAACCATCCTTAGCTCATGAACCAAACAAAAATAAGCTGTCTGTGGACTGGATTTAGCTGTCCAGCCTAGTTTATTGACTCCTGGCTAACAGTTGGCTAATTAATTTTCCGTATAGCACATACTATGAAGTAGTTTCTATCATTTTGTCTACATGGTTGTTTGGGGTGTTTTATGACTATCATTTATATATTTTTCCTTATGGTATATAAAAGTAAAGGAAAAGTATGCCTATAGTTGTTATTTTGTGGCCAAACTTCTGGCAAGAGCCTAGAATAGGTCTCAGAACTAGGAAGTGAAAGAAGAAAAACCTTTGAGCCAAGCCTTACAACAGTGAAAATAGTTACACAGTGGCTTGATTGAGAATTTGTATAAGGTTAAGTATATCAGCTGGCTTGTGCTGGTTTTACTTAATTTTTTTTTAATTGGCATTTTAGAAACCTTGGCTAGGGTGCCTGTGGCCTATATGTTACAACAGGGGAGCAGGCAGAAGAACAAGAACCTAGTTTTTTAAAGTAGTCTAAGATGAGTTAGTGGAGGAACAAACAGTTGGAAATGTTGTAGTTAACTTGAGTCACTGTGTTACAGAACATTCTGATAATTGATATTTACATTAATGAGCTAGTGTCATCAAGACAAGGTTATACCATGTAGATTAAGGCAGAAAAGAAAGACCTAGGAATCCCTTCTGACGTATTTCCCATTACATTTATTTAAGGTGATACCACTCCTGGGCATACACCTGAAGGAATGTAAGTAAGGATGCAATAGAGCCACTTGCATACCAACACCCATTATTCACAATAGCCAAGCTTTGGAAACAGCCCACATGTCTCACAACTGATGAATGGATTGAGAAAATGTGGTAAATATACAAAATGGAGTTTATTCAGCCATAAAGAAGAATGAAATTATGTTGTTTGCAAATAAATGGATGGAACTGGAGATCATTATGTTAAGTGAAATAAGCTAGGGTCAGAAGGACAAAGGTTGCGTATTTTCCCTCATACGTGAAAGTTAGATCTATCAGATAAATTTATACATAAATACATACATGATCTTATATACATATACACATACATACATATGGGGGGAGAAACATGATTGTAATAATGCATTGGTCTGAGGGGACCATGGGAGGCAGGAGGGGAAAAAGGAATGATAGAAAGTGAATAATATTGAAATACATTGCATCTGTGTCTGAAGATAGCTTAAGGGAATGCACTGAAAGCTGTTGAATTATAGGGGAGCAGGGTGATAAGAGTAAGTAATAGAGGGATTTAATCTGATTAAAGTATGACAAATACATGTGTTAAATGCCAAGGCAATGCCCCCTTAAACAATATATACTTTAAAAAATACAGGACAGGAAGGTGAGCAAGGGGTGGGTAGTAGTGGGAGGGGAGAGGGTGAAAGAGAACGAATATGGTGGATATACTTTGTATACATGTGTGAAAATAGAACATGAAACCTGTTGAAATTGTTCTAAGAAGGAAAATGTGCAAGAATGATGGAGGGGGTGAATCTAATTAAGATATATTGTAAGCACATAAGTAAATGTCACAATGAATCCCCCCTCTACAACTAATATAAGCTAATAAACATAGTAATAAAAATTATAAGGAACATTATGGTAATTTAAAGAATTAGTACTGTTTTTTTTTTCTTTTTGAAACTTCATCTATATGAAACATCTTTTTGAAGTTTCTAAATTTGTAGTGTGTATTTCTAAGGCAATGCTATTTCTTTCACCTACTGTTTCCTGTATCATTACCACCTGAACAGTGGTTCCTGAGGTTATAGCTGCATGAATCAATTGGCTAGCATTACTCTGTATTTTGTGGTATCAAGAGATCACAAATGTAAAACTAGACGTGTCACTCAAGTGGTAGAGTGCCTGCCTCTCAAGCACAAGGCCCTGAGTTCAAACCCCAGTACCACCAAAACAGAGAGAGATTGAGATCAAGAATATCACATAAAAGCTTTCTTTCATTCAGGCATTGGTAAATAGGTTCTGTACATCAGGGTTAGTATTGGGTTCTGGAAAAAGTAAGAGAAGATTCTACCTGGTTAGAATAGTGATGTTTCTTTTTTCCTGCTAAATACATTAAAACCAAAGTGCAAAATATAAGTAATATTTATTCTTCTGTTACTATAATTTTTACATCCTTTGTAAGTGTATTTGCTATCTTAAGTTTTAAGGCAGTACAAATGTTTTAAACTAGGTTTCAGCCCTTGTAAATTGCTCCCTAATAAAATTTTGACTTTAAGTTTTGCTTTAAGAAGAAATTATTCACTCCCCATCCCCTACTTTTGTCAGTACTTGAAACAGCTTTGCTATTCAGCTGTTTTTCTTTCCTAGGTAGGAGATAAAGTGCGTGGAGTGGTGACTCATCTCTAAATCTTAGTTCCATCTTCACCACCCATTGGTGATACTGGTTTCGTGTTGATTTTTTTCAGTCTTAGTTTTCTAATCCTTAAAATAGAGAATAAAATCTGTCTCGTTTTCCTCACAAATACTATAAGGACCCAAAGAGATGTTGGAAACCATAAAAACATTAAGGCATCCTTTAAGTGCTTATATTAATTAATACTATATATTGGAAGCAGCATAGCTTTTGTTTTTAATGATTAGAAATCTTGAGTTCAAGTTTTATCCCCCAAAGTTCTGTAAACATAGTATGTTTCCAATAAACATTTAGTTTACTCAGAAGTTTTAACTGCTTTCTTGGCAAAGAGAATGCATATAAAAACTTTCCATTCTTATTAATCTTAATATAGTACAGTCTATATCCAGTGTGCTTCTATCTTTTTTTTTTTTTTTGGCAAGGAAATGCTGATCTTCTATTCCATATGACTTCAGGTATTCTTTCCAAATTGCAGTAAAAAAGTATGCCAAAAAAAAAAAATCCTTATGGTTTTCTTTTTTAAAGTGGAAGACTCTGTATTTATATAGTACTAAGATCCATTCCTTGAGATCTCATTGGATTTTTAGGCCTATACTTGGTTGTTTTAAAGTCCTGCATAAACTGCCAAAAATATGGTGGTACTCTCATTTTACAGATGAAAGTATACTTCTGATTGACTTTTATATATCTTCTCCCTCCCTTCTTAAGATCGTTTAGTGCTAATTGCTAAAAATACAAATTAGTGTAATAAACCTTAATGTGGAAATTATCTACATTTAATAGATTGCAAGTAATAATCAGTCTCTGTCAGAAATGTTGAAAATAACTGTTTTGTGTTGTTTTCCTTTTATAGAATCCACATTTTAATACATATTTGAACAGGGTGCTCTTAAAAAGTTACATGATTTCTTCATTGCCCACTTACCCAGTGAGTGATTACTTTAATTGATTTATGTATATATAGTCTGCTTCAGTAAACCTGTAACCACATAACTTGGGAAGGAAACTGGGGATTCTAAACAGTTACTTCATAAGTACATTTAAAAGCAGTTAAGACCTTTCTTTAAAAACAGGATTGAGATCCAAAAATACAAAATGCTCCAAAATCTGAAACTTTCTGAGCGCTATCATGATGACACAGGTAGAAAATTCTGCTCCTGATCTCATGTGATAGGTTACAGTCAGAATGCAGGTGCACTAAAAATTTTGTAAAATTACCTTCAGGCTAAGTATGTATGTAAGATGCATATGAAACATAGGTGAATTAAAGTGGACCTCATTCCCAGGATATCTCATTATATAGTACATGCAAATATTCCACAATTTGAAATAGAAGCACTCTGTTCCAGCATTTTGATTAAGGGACAGTCAACCTGTATAATATATATATGCTTTGTTTTACAGAAATAGATGTCTTATATGGCAGTTGCATTAATTGATACCTTGCTTGAAGCAGTAGTCATTTCATTTATTTTAAAACCAGTTTTTAAGATTTGCAAACACAAAAAGTGAGATTTCTTAATTTGTGATTTCATTATTAAATTTTCTGGATTTTTTTGTTGTTGTTTTCTTAAGACAGCTGTTCTCAATTTTGGCTTTGTTCTTAAGACTTGATTTTTCTCCATGTAATATTTTCATTTGTTTTATATATTACATGTTAATATGGTGGTTAATGAAGCACAACACAATTTCTGCTGCATCAATTACAATTTTTCTGTCTCTTTGAGACTCCATATTCTGTTGTTATTCTATGACTATGTCTTCATTTCCCACCACTTCCCAACTTTGTAGTATAGGATAAGAGCCTATGTTTTCTATTAGGCAAAGACATAGGTTGGTTTGTTTGCTTCCTTTCTTACTGGCTGTGTATAATATGCCGCTTTTCCTCACTGAGCCTTGGTTTCTTCATTTTATAGTGAAGTAATAATAGTACCTATCTCTTAGAATAAGCTTTTAGATTAAAAGAGCCCCTTTAATGTGGCAAATAAAATTCTTGTCATAGGATATTTATATCTAGAACTTTGACAGATATGTCTAATATCACCCACATATATGATTCTCATATTCATTATTCATTTATTGTTTGTCTGTTATTTATTGAAAGCTTAAAATGCCCTAGGTACCTCAAATATGAACGTCACAAAACCGAATGTCATCCCTTCTTTGCTCCAGGAATTCACAGACTAAGATAAGAGACAGTCCTGTAAATAAATACATATTTAAAAATAATTAAAAGTAAATAAAATATCTCTAATCTTGACTCTTTTTACTTGTGTGAATCCTTTCTGACTTTTAGTACTGAATGGCCATATGTTTCCATAATACCTGTAGAATGTCATAATTGTGTATGCCATACTGTAGTGCGCGCGTGTGTGTGTGTGTGTGTGTGTGTGTGTGTGTGTATACTTGTCTGTCTGAACTACTGGACTGTGAACTCCTTGGGTTTGAACAGTACTGCTGGGGTTGGTAGTTTGTAAACAAAGGCAGAGAGTAAATATTTCAGGTATTGTGGGCCATAGTGCCTCTGCCATACCTACTTAAGGTGAGCTACAGAAGTACAAAAACAGCCACAGATGGATTATAAATAATGGGTATAACTGTGTTCTAATTAAACTTTATTTTAAAAAATCTGCAGGAGGCCAGATTTGACCCTTAGACCTAGTTTGCCGACCCTCGCAGTGCTACATACCCTTGCTGACAAGTACCAGGTACTCAGTAAATAATACAATTAATATGTGAATTAAACACTTTCTGACTGCTTTTCAAAATAACTTTACAACTATCTGTTTGTTTACTTAATTCTTATAATAACTGAAGTAGATACTATTATCACCATTTTTTACATGAGAAAACTGAAGCACAGATTAATTAAATAAGATCCCTAAGATCATAGAACCAGTTAGTGAAAGAACTGGGATTTGAACCCAAGTGTTCTGATTCTAGAGCCTGGGCTTAAATGGTTAAATCTTATCAATGGTTAAATCTTATCAGTTCTAATATGTTGAGTCCCAAGAATATAATGAGTCCCAAGAATATAATGTAGTTTACTATATTTGTAGATTTAGGTGAAACTAATTATCTCTTTGGTGCTAAAAAATCATTTTAATGAGATACAACTTCTTAAAAGTCTTTGCTAGTAAAACTGGCAAATATTGGAAAACTTGAGGGAGGGGGCAGAGTGGGTGGTAAGGGAGGGGGTGGGGGCAGGGGGGAGAAATGAACCAAGCCTTGTATGCACATATGAATAATAAAAGAAAAATGAAAAAAAAAAAAGAGCTTACCTAGCCCCAGGAAAAAAAAAAATAATAATAATAGCATCAAACTGCAAAGTAGGCACTCATAAGTTATTGAACAGAGCGTAAATACCTTCATTGTTTTAGAAGGAAAGTTTGCAGTATCTGTTAATTTTAAATGTGCATACTCCTGAATCAGGAGTTTCATTTCTGTATATTGGATAATACAGAAATGCTATCAGATTCATAGAGAATATTATAAGGATTTGTCCTGCAGAGGGAGAAATGTATAAAGGAAAAAAGTAATCTATGTTCATCACTAACAGTAGAATATTAGGCACCATCAAAAAGCATGAAGTGTAGATACATAAAGTATACATCTTTAGGAGAATTGTAAGATATTTTACATGAAAAAGGAAGACACTGCCCAATACATGTGGTTTTATTTATGTAATAGTCACTCCCCAAAATCATATACAGGTAAAAACAAAATATCTGCTGATAAGTGCAAAAGTACAAAGCACAGTTGTTAGCTGTAGAAGTGGAGCTTGGATTTGGGGACAAGAGTTAAAAGTATGTACATTTCTAAGTTATAAGCAGGTACAACCTTTGTGATGTAACAAACATGATAACAAAACTTGAGGTGACTCAAGTGATAGAGCGCCTGCCTAGCAAATACAGGGCCCCAACTTCAAATCCCAGTACTGCCAAAAAATAAAGAGGGTTTGGCTTTAGCAATTATGATTACTCCTTGTTAGAGCCATACCTTCTAGTTGGGCAGCATTGATTCATACCTATTTTTCCTGTGTTTTTAATAGTACCTCTTTTTACTTGGAAAAACTGTATAACTGATGTGTAAAGTCATTGGTGCTTTTAGAAATAACAATTTCAGAGTAGGATTAGGTCTGAAGCTGTGAAAAAGTGGGTTTAAAGAAGTGAGAATTATACTAGTGATTCTTAACTTTTATATACATACTTGCCAACCAAAATAATTTTACTGTACTTAATTTTCTGAGTGTCTATTATAAAAGTACTTTTCTTTTTTAAATATAAAATATCAGTTGTGCGGTTGGAAATGTACCTCATTCATAGAGTGCTTATCTAGCATGTGTGAAGTCCTGGCTTCAATCCACAGCACTACAAAAAAAAATTATAATTGTAAGCTGAACATGAATGGCTCTCACCTGTAATTCTAGCTACTCAGGAGGCAGAGATCAGGAGGATTGCGGTTTGAAGCCAGCTTAGGCAAATAGTTTTCAAGACCCTGTCTCGAAAATACCCTTTACAAAAATGGTCTGGCAGAGTGGCTCAAGGTGACGGCCCTGAGTTCAAACCCCAGTATCACAAAAAACAAACTTACAGTTGTGAGTATAGTTGTTTCCATATGGCTGGGTATTTTGATTCTTCCCTCCCCTTTCCCTTTAATGTTAGAAACAAGTCTCTCTCTTTCTCTCTCTCTCTCTCTCCCTCCCTCCCTCCCTCCCTCTTCTCTTTCTCCCCCCTTTCTCCCTCCCTCTTCCCCCACCCCCTTCTCTCTCTTTCCCTCTGTGTGTGTGTGTGTGTGTGTGTGCGTGTGTGTGCACACGCGCGCGCAGGTTTGCTGGGGATCACATATGTGAGACAAGTTGGTACCAAGGAGCTACATCCCCAGACAACAACCTAATATGTGATTCTCTCAGGAGAGAAATCAACAGTTTGAAAGGAAGACAGAATTAAAAGGAGGACAATTGGGGAAGATAAGTTTAAAGATAATGATTTTTAACCCAGGCACTATTGTAGGTTTATTTTTTTTTTTAATTTTGTTGTCTCAGAAAATACATTAAACTACTCAGTTCTACAACAATTGTGTCTTCTCATGGAAAATAAAAATTATTCCTTGATTCTCATATGGTAAAATTCTCTGTTTAAAAAGAATTAATGAAGGAAACATGTCAAACATGATAAAGTTATAGTAATACAGTAGCTTTTACACAAGGATCCACGCCCTTCTATTGTGAACTTAACTACCAAGGTGTTACTGTAGCCAGAAAAATATTCAAAACTTCTGGCTTAAGTCTAAAGTCACTCTGGTAGATATAACCAATAATTTCAAATTCTAAAAGAGCAAATCTATAATATAAAAGCTAATACTTCTAGGATTGTCCCTGGTACCTTTTGACTCTAAAGGTAACTCAAGTACTCTGAAAACACCATAGAACTGTATATGGAATTTAAGACTGTTACTTTAAAAAAAAAATTAATTGGTCTCATTGCACACACTATTGGTACTTTAATGGATTGGAGTTGATTTGGAAGCAATTCTTGCTCTCCTGTTTCCATGGTTTCTTTCTTAGAAGTTTCTTTGTGATGTCTTTCATGAAGACTTGAATCTGTTTTAACCAGATTTTTGTCTTAGTATTAAGAGGTGATTTCTTATGGGAGAGTGAGTTCTGTAGCTTCTGAATGCTTAAATTATATTTAATGCAGCTGACTATGGAGGGTAATTATAGTGACTCTCACACCCTCCCCCCCTTATAAACCTCTGTTCACTTGGGGTGAGTTAGGGCCACTCATCCTACCTTCTGTACCCTTCTGCCTTTCCAGTGGATAAGGAGTTGGAGATGAATACAGTAAATGTTATAATAAATTTGCTGCTAACAATATATAAACTGTCATTTCCTTTATAAGAATATGCATATATACACTTGCTTGTATTAGGTTAAACTTTATGATGTAGTTGGTATTTAAAATTTTTTGATGATACCATTTTACCCCATTATAAAATTATGCTTGTAATCACTGCCCTGTATATAACAATGTTTTCAGACTTACCATGAAAATTTTAAGCTAGTTAAATAGCATAAATTTATAGATAGCATTTGGCTGATAAAATGTCACCACACAATGGCAATTGGAACAGTTATGAATACACTTACTTTAGTAACAAGGATAAAAGTAATAAGCCACACTGAGTGTGGTGGCCCACACCTGAAATCCCAGCACTCAGGATGTGAGTTTGAGGCCAATACAGTGAGATTCTTCTCAAGATACCAACAAAAACTAATAAGCCAGGAAAATTTCTACCGCAGATATACACACCAAAGGGTTACCCAAATAACTTTCTCCAATTGAGTATGAGAATGGTAGAGCTAAGTGATAGCAATTTATAATTAAGGGCTGTGTAATTTATAACTAAAAGCTGTCAGACTTGAAAACTGTGGCCAATAGAAAACACAAAACCAGGATCAATTAAAGAAAGCATTGATAATAGATGCAAAGATAGCAAAGTATTTTTCCTCACAAAGTGTGGGAATTCTGTGTGTTGCATGGCAGCCAGATGTCTTAGTAGAATATGAATTAGAGGCCCAGTTAACCCCAGAATTGTATGCTAGTTCATGGATGATACATTCAAATAAGAGCTCATTTTGTATGTTGATAGTAAATAACTCTAAGTCATACACAGAAATAAAAGCTAAGACAGTATGTGTCATTTGCCCAAAAGAACTCCAATTTTTCATTTCTTTTTTGTGGGAGTGGTTTAACTCAGGGCCTTCTGTTTGGTAGGCAGGCACTCTACCACTTGAGTCAAGACCCCAGCCTTTTTTTGCTGTAGTTATTTTTCAAATAGGATTGCACGTTTTTGCCCAGACCAGCCTGTACCTGAATCCTCCTATCTATATCTCCCACATAGCTGTGACTAGAGGCATGGACCACCATGTCTGGCTTATTGTTTGAGATGGGTTCTTGCTAACTTTTTGCCCAGGCTGGCCTTGAACCCCAGTCCTCCTAATCTCTGTCTCCCTAGTAGCTGGGATTACAGGTGTGAGCCACCATGTCTAACATCAATTGTTCTTAGTTCAGGGCATATAAAAAATATGCTGATTTCACATGGTGAACTCTAGACCACACTTTAAAAAAAAATCATAGCTTTATTAAAGCAGTCATTTGTGTCCTCCTCCTTATAGATTTATTTACCTTTCTACTGTCTACTGAACACATTAAAAATTAAAAAGTGGGGCTGGTAGAATGGTTCAAGTGGATAGAGCATTAGCCTAGCAAATGTGAGATCCTGAGTTCACATCCCTCTACTACAAAAAAAAAGGCAAATTTAGGTCTCCTGTCAAAATAGAGTAAAAGGGACTGGGCTTTTTTTCCTGAAACTAAAAAACTAGACAAAATACATGAAATAGTAGTGCTTGAGAGATGAGGCATCACCAACAAAAGAGGGAAAACAAAGCAAGCCCTGTGATTGGCTCAACTTCTTAGAGTAAGTTACCAGAGCACAGCTCAGGGAGGGGGAACACAGTAAGTCATGGCAGACTCATTGATTTGAGGAGATGAACTTTGGTGATCTGGAGAAGGATTCCCTTAAGTACTCAACTGAGTACTGACAAATATATGCATTTACATATATCTGGTAAAAGAGCTACCTAAAATGATTGTATAATAAGCAAATCTCATGCAGGACCAGAAAAGTGTTTCTTCCCATCAGTCAGAGTAGAAAACCTAATCATTCACAGGGCATTTGTAGAATACTCTGAAAGATCTTGTCTCGGGTGGGGAGAAGTTAACCCTAGACTAAAAGCAACTCTGGATCTGATTAAGCAAAGAATCAAACTACTTCCTTGTCACTTAACTACATTTCAGAACAAGCTCAGTAATTATAGGAGTACAAAAATACCCAGCAACCAGCAAGATAAAATTCACAATGTCTGATATTTAATCAAAATTACTAAGTCTGCAAAGTAGCAAGAAAATACCATAACTAGGAGAACAACCAATCATTCGAAGCTGGCCAGAGATAACACATCAAAACAGTATGACTGTTGGAAAGACTAAAAGAAAGATTGAACATGTTAGATAGAGATATCCTCTAGATTAAAATTACAATGGAAGAGATAATGCACATTGGAATTAGTGTTATGTTTAGATACTGCCAAAGAAAAGATTAGTTGACATGAAGATGTAGCAATAGAAACCATCCAAAATGAAAGAAAAGAGAAAAAGGAAAAAAAGATGAACTGAAAAAGTATTTGAAGAAATAATGACCTAAATTTTTCCAAATTAGATAAAAATTACTCTTCTAGAAACACAATAAAAGAAAGATGAGTAAAACTGCATGAAGGAACCTGGTAATCAAGTCACTTAAAACAGGCATAAAGAGAATACAAGTTTAAAAGCAGGCAGAGAAGAACAGAACAAAGAATGACATCAGAGTTTCATCTGAAACAATGAAGTTAGAAGACAGTGGAACAATATCTTTATAATACTGAAAGAAAAACCTTCAACCTAGTGTTTTGTTTATTCTTTTACTCAGTGAAACTGTAAAACAAAGGCAAAACAAAGATTTCCAACATACAAAAAAGGATTCATCATCTTCATTTTTCTCCAAAAGAGATGTACAGAGTCCTTCCAGCAGAAGGGAAATTAAACCACTTGGAAACTCAGGACTTGAAAGCTATTAAGAGTATCAGAAATGGTAACTACATGGATAATACATACAAGATATTTTCTTATTGTTTAGATTTTTAAAAAGACAGTGGTTTAACATAAAAATAACTACAATGATTGTGGAGTTTATAACATACATAAAAGTGAAATGTATGATAACTGCAAAAAACAAAAAAAAAACCAAAGGGGAGGAATTGCAGATTTATTATTGTAAGGTTCGAATATTTAAACCTGAAATAGTATAATACAGTCTGAATGTACGCCATGATAAGTAAAAGATGTATATTATACACACACAGCCACTGAAGTGATTTATAGTATACAAACCAATAAGATGGTATAAGAAATAATCCAAAACAAAGCAGAAAAATACAAAGAATACAGAGAACAGCAAGATGGTTGGAGACAAATCTAACCATACCTACAGTCACAGTACACATAAATGGTCTAAGCACTACAATTAAAGGTAGATATTTGCTACCTTAGAGTTTTAAAACTTCACATCCATAAGAAACCACTTCAAATATAAAAATACCTATCAGTTAAGAGTAAATAAAAAGGAGTATACCATGCTAACACCATCTAAAAGAAAGCTGGAATTACCATATTAGGCCAGAAGTTAGATTACAGAGCAAAGAATATTAGTAAGAATAAAAAGTTATTTCATAACAAACATTAATTCATTTGAGGACATATAATCCTAAATTTTTATGAATGTAGTAGAAGAGCTTCAAACTAAATGATACAACTAAAGAGAAATACACAGGTATGCCATTTCTGTGGAGATTTCAATACCCTTTTCTCAATAATAGAATAGGTAGTAGAATGTAAATCCCAAAACTATAAAATTTCTTGAAGAAAACATAGTGGGAAATCTTCGTAATCTTGGATTAGGCAAAGATTTCTTAGATATGGCACCAAAAGCATTGCCCATAAAATGAATTGACAAGTTGAACTTCATCATAAGTTTGCTCTTGCATAGAAGAGCAAAAAAAATGCAAAAACAAACTGCAAAGTAAGAGGAAAAGCTTTGTAAATTACTTATATACTAAAGGCTAGTATCCAGGATATGTAAGGCCCTATCAAAACCCAATATTAAGAAATAGCCTAATAACAAAATGGGCAAAATAATTTAAGAGCTACTTAACCAAAAAGCTGTATGGATAACCAATAAGCACATGAAAACATGTTCAACATCATTAATCATGGAAATGCAAATGCTGGAATTACAAATGGGTAGGTTTTTTATCCTGATACTGTGGTAATGACTTCACAGGTATATTACAAAATACTGTACACTTCAAACATACACATTTTGATGTATGTCATTTATAATTCAATGAAGTTATTTTAAAAAATCAGTGCACATGCAGGAAACTGGGGCAGGAGGGTCTCCAGTTTGAGGACAGCCTGGGCTACATAGTGCAACCCTGTCTCAAAACAAACAAAAAAATCAAGAGTAGTTACCACAATGTAAGTACTTGATCCATGTTTATTTAATACATTTAACCCATTACTCTGCTATTTCCCAAGAATTTTTTTTCCTTAGCGGTACTGGTGTTTGAACTCAGAGACTTGTGCTTGATAGCTTGGTTGGCAGGCATTCTTCTACTTTAGCCATGCCTCCAGGTCTTTTTTTTTTTTTTTTTTTGCCTGTAGTACTGTCTGTTTCAATATGTGTCCCTAGTATGTTTATTTGGCTTTGAAATTACCCCATGAAACTTGATTACTTTGTAAATACTTCTCCTTAGGGTATCTATTTTTGGGTTTCTAGTTGAAGGTCAACAATGTATTCACATCTGGAATGGGGCCTTCAAGAATAAGCTGTACCTTACGTTGTTAGGAACTTCGCATCTTCATTATAGATTAAGTAAAAATTAGTTTAGTCTTGTATCTATATGATAGGACTAGCAGCATCAGATTAGCCTAGAACTTGTTAAAAATGTAATGAGTGTAGATGTGAACCATGGCCTGATCAGTTATCTTAATGTGATGGGATAGAGGTGGGATTGTACTAGCAGAAACATTGCCAGCTAAGACTAAGGGAATCAGCAAATAGGATAGAATGAAGGAAGACCGTGAACATGTATTGTCCTTCTAGAAAATATGACTCAGAGATCCTCAGGGCTGCTACTTCCACCATAGGCCCTGGGGGTGAGGAGGCCTCTACCTGGGTTTTAAAGAATGGGATACACTGCCACCCAGCAAAGGCTTGTGTTCTGAGAGAGCTGTATAGGCAGGACTTCACCAAGCATGTCAAGTGCTTGTGGTCCTGCCGCCCTTGTGAGTCTGGAATGTAGTCCCATTTGTCTTATGTTTTGCTTGTGTTGTGTATGCTCTTACTGTCATCCAGGAAATCATTGCCAAGGCCAATGTCATGAAGCCTTTCCATTATGTTTTCTTCTAGTTTTATAGGGTTTTTTTCCTAATATTTAGATATTTAATTCATTTTGAGTGAATTTTTAATATGTGGTACAAGAATCCAACTTCATTCTTTTGTATTTTGATACCCAGTTTTCAAGATACCATTTGTTGAAGAGACCATCTTTTTCTCTTTGAGTGGTCTTGACGTTCTTATCGAAGATTATTTGACCATATATGTGAGAGCTTATTTCTGAGCTCTGTTCCATTGGTGTGTTTTTCTTTATGCCAGAACTACCCTGTTTTGATTAATGTGGCTTTGTAATGTGTTTAGAAATTGGGACATATGAGTCCTCCATCTCTGTCCTTTTTCAAAAGTGGGTTATTTAGGGACCATGAGGGTACTACATGAATTTTAGGATGAATTTTTCTACTTTGGAAAAAGTTGCTGTTGGAATTTTTATAGGGATTGCATTGAGTCTGTAGGTCACTTTGAGTAGACATCTTCAAAACTATGAAATCCCTCAAAACATGAACATGGAATGTCTCCCTACGTACCTGTATCCTTAATTTCTTTCAACAGTGTCTTATAGTTTCCGTATACAAGCCTTTCATCTCCTTGGTTAAGTTTATCCCTAAGTATTCTTTTTGGTGCTATTACAAATTAAATCTTTTATTTCTTTTTCAGATTGTTCATTGTTAGCATAGAGTAACAAAATTGATTATTCTTTTTTGATTTTGTATCCTGGAACTTTAATAAATTCAATACAGTTGTCAAAAATGGACAATTTTTACCTTATTCTTGACCTTAGTGGAAAAGCTTCCAACCTTTGATAATTGAATATGATCCCTGTAGGGTTTTTCATTTACAGCCTCTTATTACGTTGAGATAGATTCTTCTGTTTTGTTGAGTGTTTTTTATCATGAAAAGGGTGTTAAATTTGTCAAATACTTTTTCTACATCAATTGAGATGATCACGTGGTCATTTTAACTTTTAACATGATTTTGTTAAGATATGTGCACAGAGAAGTGCGTATTTACAAGTTGATTTACAAGGGGCCTGTAAGTTATACATGCTTTGGGATTATTAACAAATCATTCTCTTTTGTACTTCTTGGACTTGTCTTTTGGTCTACATGTGCATGCATTTTTTTGATACATGTAGGAGTCTTAACAGCTAGCTCATAACTGGGTCATAGACTATGCATTTGTTCAACTTTGATAAATAATACAAAACTTCCCCAAAGTGAGTTTATGAATTTTTCATTCCTACTTCATATGAATTTGACTACTCTGTAGTTTCACTATCACTTGATAATGGCTGTCTTTCTTTTTTATCATCCTAATAGGTGCATGTTGATAGTACCTTTTGTCTACTAATTAATGTGTTTGAGAATCTTTTCATTTGTTTTTTGGCCTTTTCAATTTATACTGCTGTGAAGAGTATATTCAAGTCTTCTGTCATTTTTCTGTTGTTTTTAAAATCAATTTGTAGCAGGCTTGTAAATATTCTAAATATGTGCTCTTTATTAATTACATATGTTCTAAATATCTTCTCAGTGCCTTATATTTGAATCTCTTAAAGATATTTTTAAATATAGTTCTTAACTTTAATGAAATCCAACATATTATATTTACCTTCATAATTTGAGAAATGTATTTTAAATCCTGTTTGAGAAATCTCTTTTTTTTTTTGTCTCATTGTTATTCTTCTGTGTTAATCTTTCAGAAGAATTAGAATAGATTGAAAGTCGGCAGTATTTTGTGCACAAAGAATGGAGGGAATTTCTAGATTATTAAATGCAACATTTGAGTTGTAGGGCTGCAGTTTCCAATTTGTAAGCTTAAATAAAACTACTACCTACTTTGCATATGGTGTGATGAATATGGTCAGACAAGAAACTAATGAATGAGATTTTAATGTGTTTTAATTTTTTTTAAAAAGAATAAAGTTGGGCTGGGGATGTAGCCAGTGGTGGAGCACTTGGCTGGTATGCACAAGGCCCCAGCTTTGATACCCAGCACCACAAGAAAACACAAAGAATATTAAAAAGAATATTCTAAGTGGAATGGTAATGTTAAAACATAGCATGTGGCTCCATACCAAACCTCTAATAGCACTCACTATTCTTGGACTTTAACTTGATGATCAGAAGAAATCTGTGTAAAGCTTCTAGTCCATCTCTTGAAACCAAACTGTGGTTGGTATTCTCAGCAGTACTCTAAAATTTAATGATGGTGGTCCACAGTTTCAGGTAAACAGTATATAAAATATTATAAGTAGAATATAATGACAAAATTAAAATGACTCGAGAGTTTTTTATTTAAATTTGTGTGTGGTGGGGGGGGACTGGGGTTTGAACTCAGGGATTCATGCTTGCAAAGCTGGCACTCTACTGCTTGAGCCATACCTCCAGTCAGGTTTGCTCTGGTTATTTTGGAGGTTGGGGGTCTTTCAAGCTATTTACTTGAGCTGGCTTTGAACCTCAGTCCTCCAGATCCTAGCCTCCCAAGTAGCTAGGATTATAGGCATGAGCTACCAGCTTTCAAAATTTTTAAACAAGTTTATTAAGAAAACTGAGCATGGTGGGGTAGTGTGTGCTTGTAGTTTCGGGTAGTGTGTGCTTGTAGTTTCGGCTACTTACCAGCACCAGAAAGGGAAGGAATGGAGAGAGGGAAGAGGGTGGGAAGGAGAGAGGAGGAAAAAGTGAATTGTGTACAAAGCCTCTCTTTAATTTTGAGTTAACTTCCTGGGAAGATTTCTTATTCTAAATTATATAATATACAAGTAGGAAAATAATACATTGACTTTTATAATTCTTTGCATATTCTACAGAGAGAAATAATTTGAGACTTAAAGTACTCAACAGCTTTATTAGTCTTTAAATAATTTAGCAACTATTATGCCAGAAGTTAATTTATTCACATATATGTCAGTATCTGTGTATAAAATATTATGTTTAAGTGACATGGATTTTGTGAGCCAGTTAAATAATATAAAATGTTCCATATTATGGTTTTTAAGTATGAAATCTTGAAATTGGTACCTATGTTGAATATTTTTGCAAGTCTTTGAAAAAATTTTATATATTTAAATGGAAAATTGTTTTCAAGTTTCTGTAAAGATTCAAGATTTTAAAATAACAAGAATTTAATCTCTTATAAAAGTTAAATGTCTTGACCCTTAACACTGAGTTGTATGTATAATTCTGCAAGCATCCAAAAATTTTTTACCTTTGAGTAAAGACTTAATAAAATTTATGATTATGCTCATCTTACTCATCTTGAAATGTAATTACTAATGTTTTATTGGTTCACACTGTACAGAATAGACTAATACTGCCTTACATGATATTTTTTTCTTTTTATATGAGTGATACTGTGTCTACAGTTAAAGATTTCTAAATGTATGTACTTCATCACTAAAAGGAGTTGGTTTGTTTTAAAGTAGTTATCATGTAGAAAAGAGTAATAAAACAGACAAGTAATGTAAACGCTTAAAACTTGAGGATTTTTTTTATTTAACAGTATTGGGCCTACAACTTGAGCCAGTCCTTTTTTATGAAGGGTTTTTTTCAAGATAGGGTCTCACAAACTGTTTGCCCAGGCTGATTTCGAACTGTGATCCTCCTGATCTCTGCCTCCTGATTCTTATCTTAGTCCTCAGTAAGTTTTTCTACCACTTTGCTTTTCTGGAAAATCCATGAAAAACCCTTATTCTTCTTCTGTAGTGCCTCATGGCAAATAGGATGCTGAGGGAGACTGGGGCTTCATAATAACCTTGTCTGCTCAAAGAAAAAAGTCAGAGGTAGTTGCCTCATTCAACCATTGTATTTTAGTGCCTCCTACTATATACATTAAGTAGTGGTGGTAAAATTAAGTAAATACTACATAGAAATGGGTGGGTCGAAGAGACAATTTAAATAAAGGCTTTTGCTGTTAGTATTAGCTTTAATGTATCTTACTTTGCAACTACTTTAGACGGTTAGATTATATGACGTGTATTTTCTTAAATGGTCTGTAGACTACAAAAAATGGGTTTCCTTTTGTGGGCTTCCTTTCACAAGAATATCTCTTAATGTTAAAGAATGAGACAGCTCTTGAATATACTGTTTTTAATATGTTTTAAAGATGTGTACACAAATGAATGGCTATATATTTTTGTTTTGCAGAGTTGAAAGGTTATCCGGTATATTAATGTCTTACTGATAATGGCAGAACATCCACCACTACTGGATACAAGTCAGATTTTAAGTAGTGATATTTCTCTTCTGTCTGCCCCTATTGTAAGTGCAGATGGAACACAACAGGTAAGGAAATTGAAATGTTTATTCCCTTATGTCTAGTATGCATATATTTCTTTCAGAAGAATGCAAAATTTAACACAGAATTAAACTTTACAATAACAGGTTCCTGTTATTTCATGTTTTGAACTCAGTTCAAAATGCTTTTGGTTTTATAGGATGACAAAATATGAGACTGTTTTGAAGTTGCTTTTAAAGTGCCTTACTAATTCGTGGTCAAATTCTTTGTGTGTATGTTTAGTTGTCACTAAAGTTGTTTTGTTTTCCTTTTAGATAAACAATGTACTAGTCCTTGAGTCTTTTTTTAAACAAGTTAACCTTGTACCTTAATGATTATTATAAATCATTTCTTTAAGTCATGGAATTATGCTTAACTATGCAATTAAATGACTGTGTACATTATAAAATAATAAAATTTTATCTTCTTTTTCTTCCCATCTCCTCACCAGCCTTCCCCTTCTAAAAACAAATACACAATTCCTGGAAAGCTGATAATAGTTTTTCCCCACCCAGGGCTTTAAAAATGTAGTTCTGTGGTTGCACTGACTCATTCTCCCAGTAATTCTAAAGGGATGGGAATAATGGGCTTTCTTAAGTGCCTAAAATGCACCCAGCATTGTGCTTAATTCTCACAACTGTCCTATATTGTAGGTATTCTAGTATGGTAGGTGAGAAAACAAAGACTAAGATTATAATAAATGATAATGAGGAAAAGGAACAGTTTCCGTACCTCTTATGTTACAAACATTGTACTAAGAACTTTATGATCTTATTTAATTCTTTCAACAAGCCTGTGAGGGAGGTATACCTGTCTATATTTTGCAGGTAAAAAAATGACTTTCAGAAGGCTAAATACCTTGATAAAGATCGCATAAAGCTCCTATACCTCATATTGCCTCCTTGGGAAACTACAAAAGTCATATTTCATTACTTTACAAATTTAGTGTCTATAATGTACAATTATGATTTTCTTACAAGACAAGGAGCTACTCTTTGTCTTATAAGAGTAGATTGAAAACTCAACAGTTACTGGCTTGGTTCTAATTTTTTCTGTTTTGTGTAAATATAGCAAAAGTTGTATCTTGGTTTTAATTTTCACATGTTCTCAGATAGCTTTTAGCAGCAACTTCATTTCACTAACTCGCTTTCCATGATGAAATTTGAGTCTGTTAAAATGTAGCAGGTATTAATTTACTTTTATAAAAGACTATAAGACTCTGAGTGACAGCTGTTATCATTTGTTGACTCAGGCCGGTCACGGGTTTCAAGTTGTAGATAATCTACTGCACAAAAAAATCTGTTACACAGTTAATTATAATACATACGTTGCCTTAGTTGCAATAGTTGATATTCTGCTAAGGAAATGACACACCACCACCACAGTGTCTTCTCAAGGTTTGTTTCTCTCTTCGCTAAAAAGAGATTCTGTTGGTAGAATTTTCTTGGAAGTCTTAAGGGCACCATAGTTATCAGGTAACAGTAGTGGTATAGATGGATATAAAGTAAGGATACGGGAATAAAAGAGCCTACTAGAGTAAGATTTAAAGATTAAGTAGATCCCTGAGATCTAGAGGATAGGTTTTTCAGCAGAATTAAAAAAAAAAAAAAGACTGAGGGCATAGCTTAAATGTTAAGAGTGCTTGTCTAGTTCAGAGCCCAGTGGGGGGTGGGGGGAAAAGAAGGAGGAAGGGAGGAAAAATTCTAACTAGCAGAGAGAGTAAAAAGACTACTGAATTTAGTTGATAAATTTAGGTTTGATTTGGGTGGCCTACTCCAAGTTTTTGAACTTTTAGTGTGTTTACGTCTCTAACAAATGCAGGTAACATCTTCTTAGAGTAACTGTAACAATAAGGGCCAAGAGGGCCTGAAGGAGCTCTCAGGAATTGTTTGCTAGATCTGAATTAAACACTAGTGAAATTATGCCAATCAGGATTTAAATCAATAGAGATAATGAGCAGTGCATTAGAAAACTAGCAAGATAGTTAAGAAGGATGGTTATAATAAAGTATAAATTGTAGAGAATAAACCAGTAATTGTGATAGGATATATAAGAAACTAAAAAGTGGATACCAGTTGGCAATAAACTTGACATTAAACATTTCTTTATCTTAACTCAAGAACTTATTGGTGTAGCAAGTTAAAGCTTGCCTGTGGAGAAATGACACAATATAGTTGGTACCTGGAGTAAAATAGTGAAGTAAAACATAATTCCAGACAGAGCAAAGTGTCATGCATAAGAATGAAGTTAAGAATTCAGAGTAACAGATATGTTATTTCTTTTCTTGACTTTCTTGGTAATAAATGGGATGGTGTTCATTCTATCTCTGGGATACAAATTAATTTTCTTATAGTTGGCTATTAAGATTATCTCATTAATATTTTATAGTTTAATACACAAAATATATTTGCTACTATATCATGTTATATACAGTGTGTCTTTTGGCTTATAAAACATCACTACTAGTACAGTGATAGCCATTTACCATTCATTCTGACTGGCAGCAGCTGAACCTTTTTTTTGGTATTTGTTAAATCCCTGTACCCTGCCATTTTATTGCTAAGCAACTTTAGGCTTGTGAGAATAATTGAGCAGAGAGCTCTCATTTACCACCTCTTCTGCAGCTTCACCTGTTAACATATTAGTTACAACCAAACTAAGATGGCTGTGCAGCACTAGGTGGTACCATTTCATGGGGTCACCATTCTGTATGCAGTCTACAGTTGACTACATCATTGTTTAATGCATGCCTATAATGATCACTTTTGGTATTGTAAAGTTCTGTGGGTTTTGACAAATGTATAATGTCATGTGTCAGCCACTACAATTATCATACAGAACAGTTTCATTACTCTAAAAATGCCATGTTTCACCTGTTCATCCTCCTTCACTTACCCTGAAACTCTGGCAACTGCTGATCTTTTGGCTATCTCTTATCATTTTATCATTGCCAGAATGCCATATAGTTGAATTGATACATTATGTAGTCTTTGCAGACTGGCTTCTTTCTCTTCACAATATGGTCTAGTCAGTTTCTTTCCATGATGTAATAACTGACTTCTTTTTTATTATTAACTAATACTCAATTGCATACATGTTCTAGTTCATTAATGTAGTCATCTATTGAAGGTTATCTTAGTTAACTCCAATTTGGGACAATTACACATAAAACTGCTTTAAACATTCATGTGGAGACTTTGGATGAATATAAGTTTCAACATAGGAGAATGATTGTTGGATCATATGGTAAGACTATTTAACTTTGTAAGAGACCAGATTGTCTTCCAAAGTGGCTGGTTGTACCAGTAGCTCATGCCCATAATCCTAGCTATTCAGGAGGCAGAAATCAGGAGGATTGCAGTTCAAAGCCAGCCCAGGCAAACAGTTTACGAGACCCTATCTCTTAAAAAAAAAAAATCACAAAAAAGAGCTCATGGAGTGGCTCAAGGTGTAGGCCCTAAGGTAAGCCCTAGTACCACAAAAAAAAAAAAGAAAGAAAAATTCAGATATTTTGGTTTCTTATATGGTTCAGCACTACTAATTTAAACTTTCTACACATTTATCTTTCAAAAGATACTCAAAATTTGGTTAAGATCTTTAAAACCTCAGTCTGGGCTGATACATAGCTCAGTGGTAGAGAATGTACTTAGCATGTACCAGGCCTGGGTTTGATCCCCAGCACTAAAAACAAAAACAAAACAAAAAACCCCCTCAACCTGGCTTGATCAGAATCTTTTCCATTTAATTAGTATTTGGTAACTTATGCTACCTCATTTGCATTCTCAGAATTGTACCATATGGAGGAGACTCAGAGACAACAGAGAGGCTGATCCCATTGAAATAAGACTTTTATTACTCATACTTCCCAACTAAGGCAGGCAGGAGTACAGGAGAAGCATTAGAAGCAAAGCTAGGAGAAACTGCCAGGCATTGTGACTCATGCCTATAATCCCCATCACTGAGGAGGCTGAGGCAGGAGCATCCTGATGTAACAGCCTGGGTCTATATAACCTAGACTCTATCTTTAAAATGAAACAAAATCTAGGAGAAAGCCTAGGCCAAAGTCTCATTGGGAAAAGCTGCAGAAAGGCAAAGCAGAGCAGAACAAATAATTCAGGATTGGCTAGTTTTAATAATTGCATTGGGCTTTGGGACTATATGGGTGGTTTCTGGTTGCCTGGTACTGGCCTCTAGATGATTTAGAGTAGGGGAACTATTGTCTTCTTGCATAAGCATTAGGTAAGGTGGTTGGGGCTATACACTTGGAATTGCTTGGGTTGCAAATGATGTGCTGCTGACCAAACCCTTTGTTATCTTTGAGAATTGGCTATCACTGTGAGGAGCAGTCTCTCCCATGCAGATCAAAAGTTTAAGGAGAAATTTTGAGAAGGTAGAACTGATGAACAATTCATAGAACAAAACTGATTGGATAAAAATTTGAGGGGGCGTTTTCTTCGAATATTTGTGTGGATGACAAGACCATTAACTAAGATCTTCAGTCAGGATAAATAAGATTATTTTGTTGTAACAAATAGCCTCTAAATCTCAGTAGTTTACCAAAAGGTTTATTGGTTATAAGGTATGTCCTTCACAGGTTAGCTGTGACTGTGCCACATTATCTTTACCTGAAACCCAACCTCTGTGTAGAGTGTTGTTGGTGTCATGATGGAATACAGGCTGGCCTCCATTCACTTTTCATTGACCAACATACCTGCCATTAGTGGGCAGGGTGGGCTAATCTTATTTAGGGAGAGGCAGCAAATATTTAGGAAAAAATAGTCTTCTATAATAAGAAGAACAGAAGTAGCAAGTTTGGGATTTGAGGGCATATGATAGAATTTCATTTGATTTTGAGGTATTTGGGGATGTATAGTAGAAGTAATAAAAAATAACAGCTACCATTTGAGCCTTTACCATGTGTTAGGTGCAGAGTCAAACCATTTCATATGCATTATTTCATGTAATTTTCATAACAGTTTTAAGAGATAGCTTAAATATGCATAGAAACTAAAAATGATAGCAGTGTTATTTGTTATTAGGTTGAGTAACATAGCTTCTAAAAGGCCAAAACTGGATTCAAAACTAAGTCTATAAGATTCCTAATCACATATTATGGTCTTAATCTCTGCTAAAATAATTAAATTACAGATTAGATTTCATGAAATTAAATTATGGATCTGATTTGAGGCAGAGATTTAGAAATTACCACAATATTAGGGGTAGTGAAGCCATAAGAATGAACGCGATTATTTATACTGAGGAAATTTTGATTTAATGTGTGGGGAGGGGGATGTTAATAATTACTGATAAAATACCTGAATAAGCAGGCCTATGATATCAAAATGAAACTAGGTTTATACAGCACCTTGTCTTGAATATATTGGAACTGTTTAAAGCTGCCTATGGATATCCTATTCCTTAGTTTTCTGTGGTTTTTGATAGGATTTTTGTGTTCCCAATTGTTACCACCACAAAGCAACCATGATGCTAACCAACTGCCACGAATTGTTTTAGACTACTTCTCCAGAGAAGAATCTGTTTGCAATAAGAGCTCTAAAATCAGTCAGGTAAAATAAAGAAGCCCTGTGAGTTGGGGTTTCCAGAGACTTGCCAGAGAGGTTAGATAATGACAGTTCTTTGGAGATGAAACTCTTACAGATCGCCAAACACACTCTGTCCCCTTCAGTACCTGCTGGTCTTCTCGTTTTCACTGCTGCTGTGATTTTGAGACTGTTAATCTTCAAGGCTATTACGAAGTTGGAAAGAGGCAGAAGGGAATAAAGCAAATTTAAAATGGCTTTTAAATTTGCCATTTAAAAATGGCAGCTCACTGTTTATACCAGGATTCAGCTGTTTCCCTGAGTGGATTGTTCCAAGTTTTTGGTTACCCTCTAGAGCTCTGAAAAGGCTGCTTTGTGCCATTTTTACCTGTGTTCTCATTGCTGTTGTGGAAGAATAGATTTTCAGAGAGTCCTACTCCATCATTTCCAGGGGCATCATCCAAAATGAGGTTTTAATGGAATACAAATGTAAAACGATTAGAAAGTGTGTTTTATTTTTTCTGTATAGAACATAACATTTTTCTAGGAAAATTTTAGATTTTTTAATTGATATCTAAACTTATACAGTGTTTATTATTTCCCTAAATTGGTAATGTAACCAATTCAGATCTAATATAAATATGCCTATGTATAGAGTAAAACTATGTTCAAAGCCTGCTGGGCAAATAATTGGAAAAAGTATTTTTTCACCTCACCCATGTCTTTACTTCAGAACTTCAGAATAAATAAATCACTTCACAGGTCACTAAATTTCCCTGCCTTGGGGCCCACATCACTTTTGTAGATAACTGGATAAGCTTTCATGCAAAATAGGCTCTTTGATTGGACACTTGATTGAGAATTGTCCCCAAAATGTTTAGGGCCTTTTTGTCCAGAGGAAACTAAAAAACCAGAGCAAGTAAAAATAAAGGTACTTCTCCCTTTTTATACCACCTAAAACAAATCCTAAAAGATTCATTTGAGATTAGCTTTTACCTAATGCTATTGCTGTTTTATCACCATGAAAGCTATATTTAGTATAACTGGAAATAAGAAGGAAAACTTTTAGCCAGGTGCATTGGCTCACACTTGTAATACCAGCTATTCAGTAGGATCACTGTGCCCAGGTGTCTCCTCCCCATCCTGCGTGCCCTAGTCTTCACTCCACCTCTTTTCTCCTGCCCTTAGCAAAAAAATAAAAAACAAGACCCCCATCTCAATAAGCAAATGTGATTATAAACTTTTTAATAAGAAATGTTAAATGAAAAAGAGGCTTCTTACAAAATGATATTTCCCATGATTTTTTGTGTTCTTATGTAAAATTGATATAAAGCAAAATCCTTTTTTAGTGAAAAATTGCACAAATGTCTAGAGAAGTTAAATTCTTTTTCAGTTCTTTTCAGGACCTTTTGATTAATAAACTGGTGAATATATGTTCAAAACACTTTTGTGTATCTTTTTACCAACAGAAGCTTAATATTCAGTTTCCTAAAATAGTGCACTTCTGTGCTTTTTCATAAAAGAACATTTTGAAAATAGGACAAACAGGTACACACACATAAATACATAACAGAAAAACATACAAGAAATTATAAGTAGGGACTGACTCTGGAAAGAAGAGTTTATATTTTGTCCTATGTACTTTTGTACTTTATGAATATTTTTCAATCTTGTGAACTTAACTACTCTGAATTTTAAAGATCCCTAACAACTGAAAAGCTGCATTCTAAATGTACACACACATGTATCACAGAAGAAAAAACTTTGGACAGATATCTACTAATCTGTAGTAGGTGTGGTTCTGAGGAAAGAGGAATTGGTTGGTTAGAGATAGGAAGATAGATTTTGCTTTTCTCTAAACTGTATAAAATATTAAGTATTAAAAAATGTTCACATTTAAGAATAATACACACTGGAAAGTACATAGGTCATTTCTGTACAGCCCAGTTAATAATAAAGTGAGAGCTAGGGATGTAGCTCAGTGGTACAGTGCTTACCTAGCATGTGTGAGATCCTGGGTTTGAGCCCCAGCACTGCAAAAAGTATGTGTGTATGGGGTGGGGGGGGAATAAATTAAAAAATAAAGTGAACACAATCCCTATAACCCTATGTCAAGAAATTGAACTTTACCAGTATCCCCAAAGACTCTTCCCTGTGCCCTTCTCTTTCAATTACTATTCCTTTCTTCTTCCTCAAACTAAAAGTAGTTCTGCTTGGTTTTTAATTTTAAGTAAAGTTCTACAGTATATTTTGTCTATCTTCTTTTGCTCAACATTGTATATATAATATTCAAACATATTACTTCCTGTAGCATAGTATTTGCTACATAATATTTCATATAATGCATATAATTAATATGCCTTAATTTCTTCACTCTACTATTGATAGAAATTTGGGTTGTTTTCAGCTTAGGGCTATCACAAGTAATGCTTCAAAAACATTCTTGTATACATGTGCATGCATTTCTTTTAGGTGTATATCTAAAAGTGGAAAGCATTAGTCACAGGGAATATGTTTGCTCAAATAGTAAATGCTTTTATTTCCATTTTCTCTACTTATCCCAAAACATCTCAAATTCAGTTGAACTCTTCATATACCCCCTCAAACATGAAATACAGTATTTCTTCTGTTTTACTTATTGTAGCAAACTATTATTTTCCCCAAATATCTGCTGCCTATCTCTAGGGTGTGGTTAATTTTTCCCATCTCATTGATGGCAAAAAAAAAAAAAATCACAAAAATTCATACTCCCACCACACTATATTGTTGGTAATTGCTCTATAGCCAAGCCAACATTTAGAATTTTCAAGTCTTTGTACATCCTGTATGAACAAAAATAAACTTTAATACTAATGGATAAGAATATTTTCAAAGTTTCGTTTTGTTTTGTGTGGGATGATGAGGCAATTTTGAATGTACTTGGTTGAGTCCAGAATTATACTGTTATTTCATTGTTTAATAATAATCACTTTTAAGTAATGGTACTTCATATTTTGTCCCATTTTCTCTGTCTCAAAATAGAATTAGAAAAAAACTTTTGCCACCATTTTATTTTCTTCCCTATTTTAAATTGTCTCCTGATTATCTTCCTGCACCTGTTCCACACAGAATAAGTAGTAATCATGACTAGGTAATGAACTACAAAAAATTAGATTTAAAATTGATTAGATATGATGGTTAGTTCTCAAATAGTGTTTTTTTAGAAATTGTAATACAATTCAATTTCATAAGCATCTACAAAGATAACCACTATTAGGCTAACTTGTTTAAAAAATACTAAGTAAAAGATAAAATTTCTGTACCTAAGTTTTAAAATTGTGTGAACATGCTCCCCCCCACACACACATATTGTATTATAAACCAGTATGTGGATTAAACACCAGAAGTGCTTAATACTTGGTAATACTTGAGTATACATAAATTTTTTTTCTTCAGATTTCAACATGGATTGGAATTGCCAGTTATGCCTTCCTCTTAGGAAGTTTCTGAATAAGATACCTATTCTTTAGCTAGTAAGCATTGATTTTATGTGTCTGTACTGTAAACATGTTATTGACCACTTAATAGTCTTTCTAACTATACAACTTGGAACTAGCATTTTAAAGCTAAAGAACTGGTAAACTTGGCTGGAGGCCTGGCTCAAGCAGGAGAGTGCCTGCTTGGCAAGGGCAAGGCCCTGAGTTCAAACCCCTGTACTGCCCCTGATAAAAGAAGATCAGAAACTTGTAAACTTGACTGGTATTTAATGAATGTTTATTGTGTATAGAAAGAATTCATATTTAGCCAAATTTAGCCACAAAATGCCTGTATATAAAGTACCCTCTCTTCTGGGGTGATTTATGGAACTAATTACAGGTTTACGGGAAGAAGAGAAATTGGAGCTGTGTTTTAAAGGAGAGAAATGCATATTAAAACTTCAGCGAGGCCCTGGGTTCATTCCCTAGCGCTAAAACCTCAGTGACGATGTAAATATTAAGAAACCTTTTACAGTATAGTAAGACTTGTGGAGCAATGGAATTTCTTAGATACTGCTGGCACAACTTTTTGGGAGAGTGATCTAGAAATATTTAATAAAGCTGAAAAAGTACATCCCCCAAATCTAATATACATGCTTCTAGATAGTTCTCTTATAGAAAACATTATTTGTGTATACAGGGCTACCTGTACAGAATTGTTCATTGCATCATTTTATAGTAATGAGATGGTATAAATGATCGAAAGTAGGGAATGGATCAATTTTAGGGGATTCATATTAGGAAATGTTTGAATATCAATATTCTACTGTCTGAATCTATATATTGATAAATCTCAAAATATAATAAGTAAAATAAGGAGATAGAAGGGAATATGTATGTATATGTAAACTAATCAAAACAAAGCAACTCACAAAACAATAATTTATACTAAGAATTTGCATATACAAGAATATATATTTAAGAACATTAAAACGAGTGAAAAAGATATACTCCAAGTTCAGGAAAAAAATGATCTATAAACTTATTTATCAAAAGAGCATCTGAATACATTTTGTCAAGATTATAATTCTAGTTGACTCTGGAAAGTAGTAAATATAATACTTTCTACTTTTCTGTACATTTGAAATATTTTACAATAAAAAATTAAAGACGAGCTTACATATTACAAAATTGATAGTTGATAAAGGGTTTTAGTGCTATATTCCAGGTTTTAGATATGAGATAATAACCAATAGATAGTAAAGTTTCAAAAGTAGATAGATGAAATGGTAAGAATGGTCCTTGAGGAAAATTATTCTGGCCAGGAGAAATTGTCCTCAGTTTCAGAAAGTTGCTGGATTAGTGTAAGAATCAGGAGCTTGAGGCTCCTGGAGGAATTGCTGCACCGCAGTGTATAGCCAGCTTTTAACTTTATCCTTGCTCCATAATGTCATGAAGATACAAGTTGTCTTTGCAAAAGGATGACACATGCTATAAATTCTGCAAATTCTGAGCTTGGGAGGAATTTGGTCAGTAGGACAAAGAAATCTGACCGCTTTCTCTGGGATCTGTAGGACCATCAATACTAACCAGTGGTCTGAGATGGTCCAGGCAGTACTGAAAGCACTTAGAAACGCAACAAGGAGATGAGTCTCTGCACTGATCTCTCAAGCATATGCCTCAGTAATTACCAATGATTTTGCAGCCTTCTGTTAGACTTTGTATAGTAGAAAGTATGACAGCTCTAAAAGAACAAGGATGGCAAGCAAGTATGGTTTTTCCCGGAAAGCCAGTTGCAGGGGTCCTGCATGTTGCCCTAAACAGAATAATTCCCTTATCAGAGCCTGCCTCGGTTCCACCAATCCCCAGTGAATCAGCTAGCCAAATTGAGCAGTGTTGTAGCTTTCCTTGAAAACTGACTTATCATTAAGGGTTCAATGTACCTTCAGAATTTTGTACACTGACAAATACGGAAATTAAATTTTTTATTGTCAATTTTGGGGTGGATTAAGTACTTCAACATTCTTTACTGACTGTGATAAAATACATATACAATATAAAGTAAACATGTTGAATAGTTGTTGAAACAATTCTCATTTTGTAATATTTAATAATTTGGCTGGAGCCATTAGTAGTATATGTTTATTTTATTTCCTAGTGATTCATAAAATGAGCTCCTGCTTCTTGTAGAACAGAGGTTGTCAGTTGACTTTCCCCTGCCACGACGGCACATCACTCCCATCTGTACCACTGTAAAGATCCCACTGGGGTTTGAGGACTGTCCTCAGGGGCAGTATCTGAATTGCTGGGATTGTGATTTATCTTTGGTCAGTATGCTCTTTGCTCCTCACCTCCTGAAAATTATTAATGTAGCATATATTAATATAGCTGAGGAGCAAATAGACCGTTTCCTTTAAGCCAGTTAGTTATTTTTAGTTTTTCCAGTAGTGTGAGTATATTTACTGCTGGCAGTAGAGGGCTTGTCATGAAAATGCAACTTAAGACACTCATAAGAAGCGTTAAATTCCAATATCTCCTTTCAGAAGAAGTGGAAAGTGTAAGATGCATTATATGGGGAAAGAAGCTATTAAGATAAGTGATACCCCTTGTACAACTATCCAGGAGCCTATTGATCGCTTATATTTATCTCTTGGTTCAAGTTGTGCCTTTTGTGACAGACATCTGAATATTTGAAGTTTTTTATTGTATCTTCAAGTTAAAACACCTTTAGTTCATTTATTCTGCATTTATCCAATACATATTTAATTAAATTCCTTAAAAACATTATTCTTGCTAACTACATGTCTAAATGGAATGGAGTAAGATCCATTCTTGACTCTATTAGAAGGAGGATGATTGGCTTATCTACTTGCTCCTAAATGAAAGGTAATACAGGTCTTTTACAGGGTACCAACTGTGGAAGTAAAAGGGGAAACTTGATTCCCAACCCCCACCCCTTTTAAAGAAAAAGAGTGAGTATGATAAAATTAGGAATTTCAAAACTGAGAGGGAGAACAATTCATATTTTTACAGATAGAAAAAGTAGAGCTTATACAGTTAACTGGCTTATTTAGGTTACATATTGAGTGGCAGAGGTAAAACTAGAATTAAGTTCTTCTGAGCCCCAGTCTCGGTCACTTTGGAATAAGAAAGGAATTTGGATTTAAATTCAAAATTTGAAAGCCCTTGATTCTAGATAAATAATGATTCAGTTGATACTAATAAAGCAATTTCAAAATGACAGCACTTGGCTTATAAGAATAGGACAGTAGGCTGGGATGTGGCTCAAGAATACCAACAAGCGTGAGGCCCTGAGTTCAAACCTCAATAACCACACAAGAAAGGGAGGGAGGGAAGGAGGGATGAAGAGATGAGACAGTAACTAAATCCATATGAAGAAACAAAGTCTTAGTAGAAGTAACTGGGTAAATATAAAAATATGAATGTATTTTTTGGTTTTTCTTTTTTTGGTGGGGGGACGTATGTGGGGGGAATTGAACTCAGGGCCCCATGCTTGCTAAGCAAGCACTCTTATCACATGAGCCACTCTGCCAGCCCTTGGTTTTTAATTCTTTTCAATCTAATTTAAGAAATAGTCAAAAGAAACAAGTATATACTTTGTTAGTTGGCTTATAGTGTGTAAATAGTTAATGTGTAAACAAAAGGCAAGAAAGGGAACAACTATATAGGAGCAAAGTTTTTACACGCGTTGGAATTAATCAGTACTACATTGTTTTAAGTGAAGATGTTAGTTATAATCTTCAGGGCATCTACTAAGAAAACTCAAGAATATAGTAAAACAACAGGAAAATCAAATAGAACATTGGAAAATGTGTTAACACAAAAAGTAACACATGAATTAAGGAGCAAAAAAGACCTAATACACAAAAAATAAATAGCAAAATGGCAGATGTAAATTCTACTTACCAGTAATTACACTAAATATAAGTGGATTAAACATGACAGTGGCAGAATAGTGATTGACAGAAGGGGTACAAATCTATGATCCAACTATGTGCTGTCCTCACAAACAGATTGAAATTAAAAGAATGGCAAAATATATCATGCAAACTATAACCAAAATAGAGGTGAAGCTCGTGTTAAGAAAGCTATACTAATACCAACTTTTAAAATGCTTTTAGAGGCATTTTCAATTTTATAATGAAAAGGGGCCAATACGTACCTACAACAGAACCTCCAAATACCTGAAGTGATAATTGACAGAATTGAAGGAAAAGATAGACAATTAAAAAATTTTTGGAGACGTCAGTATTCTACTCTCAATAATAATCCAGAAATGGGAGAGAGGGAGCAAGAAGTGAAGAAAGAAAGAAGATGAAGAGAAAATAATTGTAAACCATGCATCTCATAGGAACTTGTTTTCAGAATATGTAAAGAACTCTTACAACTCAGCAATAAAAAGACAATCTGTTTAAAAAGTGGACAAGGAATCTGACAGTTGTGTACATAACCCAGTATTCACATGAAAAAATTCTCAACATCAGGAAAATGTAAATCAAAACCACAATGAGATTCCGCTTCACACACACTTAGATGACTAGAATTTTTTTTTAAGTCACATAATAACAAATGCTGACAGAGTTATGGAAAAGTTGGATCCTTCATACACTTCTGGTGGAAATGTAAACTTAGGGTAAATCCAGTTTGGAAAACAATCTGGAAGTTCCTCAATTCATCATAGAATTACTGTATAGGCCAGCAGTTCCACCCAAGAGAAACAAAAACATAAGTCCACGTAAAAAATTATTCAGCAGCATTCATAATAGACTAAAGTGGAAGCATTCCAAACATTCATCTACAGACAAATGGATAAACAAAATGTGTATGTCCATGCAGTAGAATATTACTCAACCACAAACTACTATGAAGTGCTGAGTATACACTACAACCTGGATAAACCTGGAAAACATGCTAAATGAAGCCGTTCTTGAAAGTCCATGTTTCTTGTTTAATGAAAATGTTCTAAAATTTACTGTGATGATGGTTGATTGTCCAAGTCTGTGTATACTAAAGATCACTGAATTGTACTAAGGACAAATTTTATAGTTTATGGATTATATCTCAGTAAAAAATATTTTAGACCCATTTACATTTTTACATATGTTTTATATAATTAAATATTTAAATATAATTTAAATGTGATTGTCAGTGATCCAGAAATAAACTGTTATAAGACTTAAAGTTGCCAGTCTTAAAAATAGGTTAAAATTGTGAGTCAATTTCAGAAATAAGCCATTGGTAGATTATCATTTCTAGGTATATAATGTTAAATGGTTTGAACACTGACAATGTCTACTTCATTAGCTGTATATCTACGTGTAATATATATAAACTGTCGATATGCTGACATAGATCAGAGAGCGAAATAGAGCTTTAAAATGAAATATATTTGGAAACAGCATACTTTTAAATTCTGACTTATTAACTGACGTTGGATGATCTAGAAGCAGATGTACTGCAGTTCTTTGTTGATTTAGTTGCTATGGTAACTAGATACATTCATGTACAATAAGGGAGCTTCTGTACATTGGCTAATTTGATAGCGACTGTGGAGGTGACTGTTGATAAGTATACTGATTATTGGTTATATATTGAACATCCCACCTCTACACATACTTACACTGGACAGTTTTAAAATAATGTAAGCTGCTGCCAGAATGAAGTTTGTAAAGGTTGCCTTATCAGACTAAGGACAGTCTGAAGTCCAATTTGCCAGTGAAGATTACCTCAGTATTTAGTGAATTGGAACAAATTGGAACATCTGGAGCAGAAATAGTCAAATCTTAAAGCAGCCGTTGGTAGTAGCAGTTGAATGAGATGATTAAAAAGGATGCAAGCAATAGTAAGTAAAGTGCCAAGGTTTGGAAAGTGCTGTACTACATGCGTATGATTTAATACTTAATCCAATTTTATAATTTTTTCTACATTTTATGGATTTATGTGTTAGGGAGTAAGATCATGATTTTCTTTTAATTATTGTATTGGGAGTACATTGGGACATTTACAAAAGTTCTTCCAATATATCATAGCTGAATTCACCTCTATGATTTTTTTAAATGTAGGCATTAAGGGAATTAAAACCTGTAATTTTTCTAGTTTTAAGATAAACTTAAAATTACTGACTTTTTACTATACAATAATTTTGTTACATCTATAGTTATCTATATTTTGAGAGAATACTGTGATTCAAATGAAAAAAAAATCCTGAAAACAACTTTGTATTTAAATCTATTAGGACACTAATAGATATATATAAGTTATTTATAAATGAGGTTTTTTAGCATGTACCTTACATTTATGGCTAAGATAATGATATTTTAGCATTTTACTATTAGGTTAAAATTTGTAGAGTCTTTGTAACTGCTCTTTTTCTAATGTATTGAAGACCTTTATAATTTGAATCAGAGCTTATTAATCTATTAAAAATGATAAGTCCAGCTGTACTCTGAAATTATGCGTGAGAGTCTCAGAAATTATGTTAGGAAAATAGGAATGCTATGGCAAACTGCTGTAAGAACCTGAGAGAAATAACTCTTCACACATACTGTACCTATGTGTGGGGGTACTTATGGAAGAGGGGAGGGTGCATGAAGGAGATTAAGGTGAGGGAATATGGCTGATGAACTTCATATACGTCTATGAAGTAGAACAAAGAAACCTCTTGCAGTTGTTTTCAGTAGGACAGGGAGGGGGTCAAGAGGGAGAGATGATGGGGCGAGCTAATCAATGTACAATATAAGCCTATTTGGAATTATCACAATGAATCCCCCCTGTACAACAAATATATCCTAATTTTAGAAAAAGCAACTCTTTTACAGGCATTAATTACCATTCATCTTTAAAGAGTATTCTCATTCATTTAATTATATTTAAATCTATTTCTTAGTATGATCAAAATGACTCTTTTATACATATACAGACTGATCACTAGGATAATTTATTGCAAAGTTTAAAATAACCTAACAGTTTTGTTGTCCATATAACTTTGTCACCATAAACTTTTGAAATTTGGAATGGATCAAGGATCTTAATATCAGACCCTAAACTCTATAAAGTTGGTACAGGAAAGAGTAGGAAATACTTTGGAACTAATAGGTATAGAGAAAGACTTTCTCAATGGAACCCCAGCAGCTCAGCAACTAAGAGATAGCATAGATAAATGGGACTTCATAAAACTAAAAAGCTTCTGCTCAACAAAAGAAATGGTCTCTAAACTGAAGAGACCACCCACAGAGTGGGAGAAAATATTTGCCAGCTACACATCAGACAAAGGACTGATAACCAGAATATATAGGGAACTCAAAAAACTAAATTCTCCCAAAATTAATGAACCAATAAAGAAATGGGCAAGTGAATTAAACAGAACTTTCTCAAAAGAAGAAATTCACATGGCCAAAAAAACACATGAAAAAAGTGCTCACCATCTCTAACAATAAAGGAAATGCAAATTAAAACTACACTAAGATTCCACCTCACCCCTGTTAGAATTAGCCATCATTAGCAACACCACCAGCAACAGGTGTTGGAAAGGATGTATGGAAAAAGAAACCCTTTTTACACTGCTGCTGGGAATGTAAACTAGTACAACCACTCTGGAAAAAAATTTGGAGGCTTCTTAAAAATCTAAACATAGATCTGCCATATGACCCAGCAGTACCACTCTTGGGGATATACCCAAAAGAAAGTGACACAGGTTACTCCAGAGGCACTTGCACACCCACGTTTATTGCAGCATTATTCACAATAGCCAAGTTATGGAAACAGCCAAGATGCCCCACTACCGACGAATGGATTAAGAAAACGTATCTATACACAATGGAATTTTATGCAGCCATGAAGAAGAATGAAATGTTATCATTCGCAGGTAAATGGATGGAACTGGAGAACATAATTCTGAGTGAGGTTAGTCTGCCCAAAAAACCAAAAATCATATGTTCTCTCTCATATGCAGACATTAGATCAAGGGCAAACACAACAAGAGGATTGTACCTCGATCACATGATAAAGCAAGAGCACACTTGGGAGGTATGAGGATAGGTAAGACACCAAAAAAACTAGATAGCATTTGTTGCCCTCAATGCAGAGAAACTAATGCAGATACTTTAAAGCGACAGAGGCCAATAGGAGAAGGGAACCAGGAACTAGAGAAAAGGCTAGTTCAAGAAGAAATAACTTAGAAGGTAACACACATGCACAGGAAAGCAATGCAAGTCAACTCCCTGTATAGCTATCCTTATCTCAACTAACAAAAACCCTTGGTCCTTCCTATTACTGTTCATACTCTCTCTTCAACAAATTAAAGATAAAGGCAAAATAGTTTCAGCCCGGTAGTGAGGGGGTAGTGGAGGGGGAGGGCCGGGGAGAAGGGGGTTGAAATAACCCAAAAATTGTATGCACACATAAATAAAAGAAAAAAAAAGAATGCCCCTCAACCAAAAAAAAGAAGTTATGAAATTTGGAATTACTTCCACAACTCATTTTGACTTGACTTACTATGTTTTGACATATTATCTAGTTCCCAGTAGTTCTCATTGTTTTAATTCTAAGTCTCAGCATATAAATTTGTATGTTTGAGTTTTAGTGGCCACAATGAATTGATTTAAATATTTTGGTGTGATTTATGTAAGAAAATGTATTCTTCTGTGAGACTCTTATCAGCATTTAAGATAAAATTTTACTTTATTAACAAAGCAGAAATTTTACTTAAAAGATAAATTAGTTTATTTTCCAATGTCTACTGTTCATGTGGAACTGATTGGGGAATATTCTGTGTTAAGGAAGCACATGTTGTTTTTCAAGTATAAACTGTATGGACAGAGTGTGAAAATGTTTTGTTAACAGTAAAGTAAAACACAACTTACAGATGGTGTTATTTTAATCATTTTGGGGGCAATTTTGATATCTGTACTTATATTGAACACTAATTATTACAGAACAGTCAAATGGTTTAACAAACACACAAAACCAAAAAACACCAGGAAATGGGAATTGATGCTGATATTCTGATTATTATAAACTTTATTTAAAATAATTTTATTTTTATTTAAAATGAAAACATTTTAAATATGACCTTTCAAAAGAACTGGCTTTAGAAACTAAAGATTTAATTGTTGCCAATGCTCACATATTTATATGTTCAGTGAACTATGTGGCACACTTGTGCAGGTATGTCTCTTTTTAGTAAGAAAATGAAGAGAAGATCTACTTACAAGCCACTCTGAAATCGGTGTGGACACAAATCCTTCATTGCATATACACACACACACAGATTGCAAATACATACCTATATATACACAGATATGCACACATCGAACACTTCTGTACATACAATAAAACCAGATTTTCTACCATTGTCAAGAACTGAATTATTCCACATAGTGGAAGTGATTAGTTAAGATTCTCTTTGCACTGGGCTGGAAGAAAACAGTATTTTTGAGAGTGTTCTGAATGTCAGGCACAGTGCTTAATCCTTCAAAAAAAAAACTCTGGTATTTCTATTTTAGGAAAGAAGACTAAAATTCAGAGAGTTTAAATAATTTGCCTAAAAGTTATATATCTTTAAGTGATAGAGTAGGGTATGAACATAGCATTATCTAGATCAAAGTTGATATTCTTTTCTATTTCTATGAGCAGTTATAAAGACAAATGAACCTAAGCAAAAAAAAAAATTTCTAATCATCAAGTATTAAACCCTGTGAACTCTTCTGTCTTAGCATTGTAATTGGTTGTAACTTTTCCCCTTATCATTCATCTTGTAACCCTAAATCCTCATAGTCCCTAATGTGTAATAGGCTCATTAATTATTTATCAAATAAGTGAATTAAGAGTTGATAGTTGACTGATCTCAGTTGTTTGTCTAAATGTTGGTATCAAACATATGTTCTTACTTAATTGTAATTAGTATCTTCAAAGGACTAAACACCAAGTTTAAATTCATTACTTTGATAATTTTCCCTTTTTTTCTTTTTGTGGCAAAAATGGGTTTGAAACTCAGGACCTCACACTTACTACCTAGGTGCTCTACCACTTGTGCCAGGTCTCCAGCCCTTCCTTTATTTATAGACTTTAATCTCTATGTAGGCTTAGGCTGAAACATGTTCCATCAGCCAGCCTATGTATTGACTAAAGGATCTAGTCAAATGCAGAGAAAGGTCAACTCAGAGTTCTAGTGATCAAGTCATTTTAATAACACTTTAATGTATAATTAATACAGATGTGTTTGTAAATTGATAGTATGTTCATTGTAATGAATTTACCAATTTAATTTGTCAGGAAACTCAAGACAGTGAGTTCAAATTAAGACACAGTAAAATTGTAATTTCTCAAGGTAAACAAGTTTAAAAACTAGTTGGAAATGAAATTTTAGAGCTGGGGAAATCCAGAGTACCATCTAATATAGTAGTCACTAACTACATGTGGCTAAAGTTTGGGGGGTTTGTTGGTTTGATTTGCAACACTGAGGATTGATTTTAGGGCTTCACTCCCAAATAGCTGAGGTTGCACACATGTACCACCACACTGGGGGTAATTAAAGTTACTTAAAATTAAATAAAGTTAAAAATTCAGTTCCTCATTTTTACTAGTCACAATTTAAGTGCTCAGTAGTCACATGTAGCTAGAGACTATCATATTTGGCAGCACAAATAAAGAATATTTCCATCATCATAGTTCTGTTAGCATTGGTGTTGAAGCCAGAGGAAAAGATTTAGGCCATGTGAAGATGGTCAGTAGTTAATTCAGCAAACATTTTTTGTCAACTTCTGTTCCAGTCTCTCTAATTGTAAAACTAAACAAATGATGACAATATGTAAGCAACTGAGTAGAGCTAAGTGTTACAATGGAAGAGTGCAGGTACTGGGGACCTCAGAGAAGGGGTAATCTGATTCTGGTGCAGAGTGTCAGCATTGAAGGATGACTAGGATTTCCTGAAGAAGAAATTCTTCATTCACAAGGTAGTCCTCAGTCCAAGAGGTTGAGACACCTATTAAACATAGGAAAATGTTAGCAGAAACCAAGACTGAGTGAATTGTCAGAGTGGTACAGTCACAGAGCAGGAAATGAAGGTGATGTTACTGACTGCTGAGCACTAGATTGAAGACTAAGACTAAGACTAAGGATAGCTGCAAGACTAAGGGGTCAGTAGAGGAAAGTAAAAAGGGCATGTAGATCCTAGACTGATACAGGAGAAATCTCATAAACTTTTTGTTCTTGGGTATAGTCTCTTGTGTATAAAATTGGCCCATTCTGCTAGGTTAGGGGAAGTCCTTAAAATGACAGATCTACACTAATAAAAAGAATGATGCTAAGAGTTACTCATGTAGAGCTTACACTAACAGCTAACATGTATATAGATAGTGCTTACTACATGCCAGTCATTGTCCTAAGCTTTTGACATATGTTAAATCACTTAAGCATCATGACAACCTTTTAAGTACTGAATTAATTTGAAGGCCTTCTGACAGGAATGAGAAGAATGAATGGTTTGGTTTAGCTAACCATTAGTAAAGATAGGTTATCAACTATTATTCAAGTATATAGGCTCAAAAGATTTCCTCTATATTATTGTTCTCAACCTCCACCAGCAAGCATAAAGAAGTATTTGGCCTTCTGTAATCCCAGCTACTTGGGAGACAGATTGGAAGGATCATGGTTTGAAGCCAGCTACACAAAAACCTAGTAAGACCCCCCCACCCCAGTCTCAACAAATAAACCAAAGGTCGTGGGGCATGCCTGTAATCTTAGCTACATGGGAAGCACAGGTGGGAGGATTGCAGCTGAAGCCAGCCAGAGCAAAAATGAAAGACCCTGTCTGAAAAATAACTAGTCAAAAGGGCCTAGGGATGTGGTTAAATGATAGACTGCCTGCCTAGCAAGCATGAGGTCTGAGTTCAAACCCCAGTATGGCAAAAATAAAATCAAGCACGCAAGCAGTTGGATTGGAAAGGGTAAAAGGATTAGGCATTCCAAAATTTTGAGTGCTTTCAGTAATGCATATTGCTGTTGCCAGCTGAATTGTGACTCCCTCCTTCCAATTCATATTTGGAAGTCCTCCCCACTTCATATTTCAGACTAACTGTATGTGGAGATAGATTCATCACAGTGGGAAGACTGTAAAGACACACTGAGAAAACTCCATTCTCCAAGCCAGAGGCCTCAGAAAAAACAATTCTGCCAACACCTTGATCTTAGATTTGTAGCCTCCAGACATGTGAGAAAACAAATTTCTGTCCTTTGTTATGGCAATCCTAGCAAGCTAATATGGTGGCCAAGGTCATTCATCTGCAAGAACTGCAAACATGAAGATATGTTCCTGGATTATCTTGCTATATCTGCTGAACTCTCTACTGAGTTTCAGAAATAGGGATGTAAACTGTTTATTTTCCTCAGACCTACCTTAATGTCAGCGAAGAATGCAAACTATGAGTCCTTTGAGGTTGAAGAAATTAAATTATTCTGTATAATCAATGCCATATGAAGGTTGTTTCCAACAATTTGGTTTCATAGATTTTTTTTTTTTACAGAAACGTAAATGGCACTTTTAAGAGTTAATGTGTCATTAACATATTATGATTAGGTGTCTCTCCAAATAATTTCAGTTGTTTAGAGTATTCTAGAAACAAACTTTAAAATTACTACTTAAAATCAAAAGTTAAATTTTGGCCATACAGAACAAATTACTTTATTTTTTTCTGGGTTTTTTTTTTCCCCTATAAAGATTCTAAAATATCTGTACTAACTTTATATGTTGTTTACTGACTCCTTCAGGAGTAGTGATACTTTTTAGAGAATAAATAGTAGCATGGCTTACTCATTGCCATCTGGCAACTTACCAGTAATTACTTTAGAAAGGCTGGTTGTTTCCCTGAAAGTCAGAGTAGGGAGGGAAATAACCAGGCTCTTCCCCCTCCAGAGAGGGACCTAAATATGTATTCAGTGTTTTGAAAAAGACCTAGGATGACCTAGGAAACTTCCCTTCCATCTGAGAGGTTTAAATGGTGCTGTATAGAAGATGAAAGGTGGTTATTTTTCTCATTCTCATTTTACTTGTAAAGAACCTACACTGGCAACAATTAAGTAAAATTAAAGTATGAACCAAGAAATTACTGTTGGAATGTACAAGAATATTTGCACAATTATGCTTAGCAATGATTAATAGAAGTTGAAATTAGATAGTAAGGTGTAATTTATACCTGACTGTTTGTTTTTAAATTACTCATTCATTATTTGTTTCCTTTAAAATACATGCAGATGTTATTAATAATGAATATGCCTTCTAGTCATTTGAATAGGCAAAACATAAATAACAATGTGTTGGTTTCTTACTCATTAGTCATATTCTAAGGCAATTCTCAAGCCCTGTATTTCCTTATAAATATGCATTTAGACTTTACCTCACTTTGCACACTGGCTAATAAAGATTTAGTTTTTAAGTGAGATGCATTAGAGGTGTTTACTATACAAGAAAAGTTTGTTGAATGGTTTTGTTACCAATATTCATTTTTTAGTTAACTTTAAAAAAGTAAATCTGGGTTGGACTAAAGGATATCTTGGGTCTTGCTAGCCTGCCTTTCTCCAGGCAAATGCTCTGCTTATTTAAAGGTATTTGCCAATGTCTGGTACCAGTGCTACAGAATCGTCTTTTTCTTTTATTCTGCTTTTGCTGAAACTTTTTTTTTCTTCCCTGAAATAAAATAAAAATGATTTTATTTTATGCTTTTAAATTTTATCTGTCCTCTTCCATGTTTCCTACAAGCCATTTTAGGTATCTTTATTATTTATTAAGGAAGTTAAGGAACATAAGACTTTAGTTATATTTTTCTAAATGTATGTAATCTTCATTAATGTATTACTGGGCATATTTTATAGCTTTAGTCAGTGACATTTTTATTATCATACCTTTTTGTATTATTTTAATGTAATATTGGTTTGTACATACATAAAAATTACAGTCAGGTGTGGTGGCTCACACACCTGTAATCCCAGGTACTCAGGAGGCAGAGATTGGGAACATAGCAGTTCAAGGCCAGTCACAGTAAAAAGTGAGACTGTATCTCAACAAATAAGCCAGACATGATAGTATATGCCTATAATCCCAACTACTTGGGAGGTAAATGTAGGAGGATGGCTGTCTGAGGCCAGCCTAAGCAAAAAGCTCAAAAAGCAAAAAGGGGTGGATACGCTGGACACCGGTTGCTCATGCCTGTAATCCTAGCTACTCAGGAGGCAGTGATCAGGAGGACTGTGGTTTGAAGCCAGCCCTGGGCAAATAGTTTTCAAGACCCTATCTTGAAAACACCCAACACAAAACAGAGCTGGCTCAGGTGGTAGAGTGTCTGCCTTGCAAGCGTGAAGTACTGAGTTCAAACCCCCCAAAAAATTATATGATACTTTAAGATGTAAGAGATTATGAAATTGTATTCCACTTGTGGTAAATGAGTGTAAAATGGCATAAGAACCCAGATAATTTGGAGATACGCAAACTCTGGTTTTCGAACTGCTCAAAAATCTTTTTATTATTTACCAGAAAGATATGAGTGGGTTCAGAATTTCATTAAGAACCTTTATTCCAAAGTATCCCTCATTTGATCTGCAGTGTTGGCAGCAGTGAAGTCATTCTTGACCACACATACATTGTAGGTGTTAATTTCTTCTAACCACACATTTTCAAATTATTCTTTTAAAAATAATTATCTCGTTGGTATTACTCAGTGGCATAACTTGAATCCTATACCATGAGGTCAGGCAGTTGTGTGTTTTGTTTAGTACTCTGTCCCCATTATCTAGAACAGAGCCTCCCATGTAGTAAGGCTTGAGTAAATGTTGTTGAATGAGTGAATTCATTCCACATACGTCCCAGTCAACATTCATCTGCGTGTTCTAGTATGTAGAATTTTATAAAGAAGTCAAGGTGTTTGTTCATAATGAACTTTCTTTCTAATAGTATGGAAACTTCTCAATATAAAACTCACCAAATAATTGCCCAAAATAATTTCAGATTATGGCAAGTACTAGGTACAAAGTAAAATGTATTAGTATGGTAAAAAGAGCTTGAAGGATGTATATGCTATACACTTTGGTGGTCAGGAAAGGTCTTTCTGAGAAGATATTACTTGAGATACTAGAGTGATAAGAAGGACCCAGTCTTGTGAAGATCTTGGGAGAAGAACCATAGTTAAAATATTCCCCTAAATAAAACTTGCATGGAGAGATATTTATCAGATGCATTTTAAAGCCGTCTACTTGCCTATAATTCTTGAAGTTTTGAGAATCTTCTTGGGGAAAAAGTCCTTAAACAGAAAAGGTAACTACTTTTTTCTGCCTGCCTTTTTTTCCTCTTTGGTTATCTTTGATTACTCTGATTACTGTTAAACTATCTTGTCATGCTCCAGCATTTCTCTGTTCACTGATTCATTATTTCTGCTCTTATTTTTGTTTCCTTTGGATTAGCTCCAGCTTTTCTCAATGAGTTGGAGCCTTAATCTACTAATTTTCCATCTTTATTGCTTCAGTAGAGAAATTTGCTGTTACAGTTCTTATTCCTTTATTAAAGTAATGGGTATTTTTCTGTCTAGACACTTTTAAGATTTTCACAGTTTTGGTGTTGTACAGTTGTACTGTAGTATGCCTGAAAATGGATTTTGATTTGATTCATCTAGAGACTTGTGCTTGTCAATTTTGAGAATTCATGTCATTAATCACTGTGGGAAATTCTAACCTGTTATGTCTTTAACTGTTGCCTTTCTCCTGTTGTTTTCTTCTTTTGTAACTCCTATTATAGTGTGTTTTGAACTTTGTCATTCTGTCCTCTGTATCTCATTACTTCCTTGTTATATTTTACATCTCTTTAGCTTCCTATGTAGCATTTAAGGACCCTTTTTTTACATGTGTTTTTCTAGTTCATTGTTTTCTACCAGGATTTATTATTATTTAGTCCATTCTTTTATTTAACTTCAGTGACCACATTTTTTTACTTCAGGCATTTCTAATTGGTTCTTAAATCCATATTTTATTGCTTTTTATTTTCTCATAATTTACATTTATTTTAATAAATATAATTATTTAAAAATTTTAAATATTTGAAGATTTTAATTTTACTGACTGTATCTAAAAACTTTTGTTATTTGGTTCTTAAGGGTCAAATCCTCCTGTTTATATTGCCTATTTTAATTTGGTAGACTAATTTCTTATGGTTTATTTTTGAAGACTGCATAGTTACCATTGCATGAACTTTTTCTGCAGGAATTCTCAGCAGCCTGGTTTAAGGTTGTTTCTCTTCAGAGATATGTACATTTGCTTTTGCCAGGTACTCAGGTTTTATTAGTCATAAACTAACTTGTAGATTAGTTTTTTAGCTTGGGGGTTCTTAGGTTATGTGACTAATAAAGACTTAATCTCTAGATGAATTTGAAGGTAATTTAGTGGTCTTGAATTTTTCAGAGAGACTTTTCCCCAGGCAAAAGCATAGGAGCTTGTCTCTTTATGTTGAGGGTAGAACTGTTCTAATTTCTTCTTTCACTGGATGTGTAGTTTTTAGGGAGCTTCCTTATCTTACTGAAACTCAAGGCTTTTAGCTACCAAAGTCATCAGCACCCTCTTACACCAGATAAACCTCTCAGCTTCTATTTGGCCTTCCTGAGTTTTCATTTCTCTTTATTCTTAACTCCTTTTTGCAAGCTTGTAGTGTGTTATACCCTGCTTTTTTGCATTTCTTTTTTCTTTTAGCGGTACTAGAGCTTGATCTCAAGGCTTTACACTTGCTAGCAAGGTGCTCTACCACTTGAACAATGCCCCCAAGCCTTTTTTTGCTTTCATTATTTTTCAGGTAGTGTCTCAGGCTTTTTGCCTGGGGCCAGCCTCAGATCATGATGCCCCTACCTATGCCTCCTGTGGAGCTGGGATTACAGATGGGTGCTACTACAATCAGCCCTGTGGGGATATTTTTAGGATATTGCCCATCCAAACAAGTCACTCACATATGTGCTAGCATTTTAATGGATTCGTTTTCTACTTATTTAGGTACTAATGGATTTTCTTTTTTTGCTGGAACCAGGATTTGAAATTAGGACTTCATACTTGCAAAACTGCCACTTTACATTTGAGCCACACCTCCGGTCCATTTTGCTCTGGTTATTTTTAGAGATGGTTTGTTGCAAACTATTTGCCAGGCTGGCCTTGAACCATGTTGCTCCCGATCTCAGCATCCTAAGTAGCTGGGATTACAGGTGTGAGCCTGGTACTAAGGGATGTTTTAATAATGAAACTTTTGTTCTTTACCAACGTGCCTCTGTAAGGGCAGTGAGAAGTGACCTTTCAAAAATGAAATTTGCACCTAATCCCAGGTCTTGGTTTTTAAATAATATTCCCCTAAAAGGAACCAGGGAAAAGTACAAAGTGAGCCCAGAATAATTTGTCATCTCAGAAAGTAAGAAAGTACTCACAAACAGTAGTTACACCATGTTATATAATATCTTGGCTTTCAAGAATTAAAACAGCTTATTGAAAATCTGGTGGCTATTCTATTCCATTTTGTTTTAGCTTACTACCACACCTTCCTATTAAGCAGTTTTCTCTATTCTCTGCAAAACAAAAAAGAAAAATGGAGTTTTAGTAAAATTTTGTTTTCCTAAATACAAGCATTAGGAAGTCAAATATATGCCTCCTGAATTTAGATGTTGAAGCCACAATACTGAATACCTCAGAGTACGACTGTATTTGGAGATAGGGCCCTTAAAGAGATTATTATGGTAAAATGAGGTCATGTAGGTGTTCCTTAATCCAGTTTGACCAGTGTTCTTATAAGAAGAGGGAATTTGGACACCTAGGGGGGTTGCCAGGATGTGGAGGCACAGAGGATAACCCCATGTAAGGGCACAGTGAGAAGATAGCCATCTATAAGCCAAGTATGGAGGGCTCAGAAGAAACCAAACCTGCCAAGCCCTTGATATTGTATTTCTAGCCTACAAAATTGTACAAAAATAAATTGTTTAAGCTGCCTCATCTATAGTATTTAGTTAGAGCATCCCTAACACACTAGTGCAAGGATCTGGTGACTTTTCAGAATTCATCATGAGTGTCTCACATGCGGTGTTCCCTTTACTTTTTTTGTCAAAGCAATATTTTATTTATTACATACCAGAGTATTATTACAATCTCCTGATTAATGGCTTTATTTTTAAGATTATTGCTCTATTATTTTTAAAACTATAGCGGGACACCAAGGATGGGCGGACATAAAGGAAAATCCTATGTAAGGACACAGTGAGAATTGACTTTTTAAAATTGAAATTCACACCTAGGTCCCAGCTCTTGACTTATAAATGCTATTCCCTTAAAGGGAACCAAGGTAAAGTACAAAATGAGCCCAGAACAATTTGTCATCACAGAAAGTAAGAAAGTACTCACAAACTGATAGGTACATACTGTGGCTAGATGATTCAATGGGAAAGTATATAGCCTTTTCAACAAATGCTGCTGGTGCAACCGGATATATACATGCATTAAGTTGAACCCTTACTTCATGCCAGATATAATTATTAACTGAAATGGATCAGCAATCTAAATATAAAAGCTAAAGTTTGAAAACTTTAATAAGAAAACATGGGGTCAATTTTCATGACCTTGGATTTGGGAGCAGATTCTTGGATATCATACCAAAAGTGTAAGAGACAAAAGAAAAATATTAGAACTTCATCAAGATCTACTCTTTTGTATCAAAGAACATTATCAAGGAAGAAAAAACAATCTACAGAATGAGAGAAAATATTCCCAGACCCTATATATACTAAAGGTCTATATACTAGAGACCCTATATATACTAATATATAAAGGAATTTTACAAGTCAAAAGAGAGAGAGAAAAGACAATCCAATTAAAATTGGGCAGACAATTTGAAAAAAAAATTCCTCCAAATAAGATGTACATGGCCTACAAACTCATGAAAAGATGCTCAAACATCATTATTCATTAGGGAAAGTCAGAACAAAACCATGAAATAAGACTTTGTGACTGCTAGAATGGCTGTAATAAAAATGTAAAGGCATTAGCAAGATTGTAGAGAAATTGGAACACTCATACATCATTGGTTCAACCACAGTAGCAAAATTGGCTGGTTCCTCAAAAAGTTAAACATAATGTTACCATATGATCTAGCAATATATACACAAAATGGTGTATGTAGTCAAGTACTTGTACATACTCATGTTTACAGTAACACCAGTCCCAATAGCCAAAAGGTAGATGTAGCCCAAATGTCCACCAGCATTTGAATAGATAAAGGTGTTCATTGAATTATTCTTGTACTTTTTTCTGTAGGCTTAAAATTGTTCAAAATAAAAAGTTGGGTAAAGAGGAAATTTGGAGGGTAACCTTGCCTAAAGTTTATCTGATTGAACTCCTTAGGAGACTGAGATTGAAGGATCTTCATGATCCAGTGTCTGCCTTTCTTTGTAGTCTTATCTCCATTGTACTTCTGAAGTTAAGCATTAGCTTTATCATACTATTTCCCTTATTCAAATTGTTCTTTCACTCTTTTTACTCCACTCATTTTTATTGGTGTATATTACAGCACATTTCAATACGCACAAACCACGTTTCAAGTGCTTGATAGCCATATCTATTAGTCTGTGCTATCACTAAGACATCAAAGCTACAGATAAATATAGAAACAATAGAAGGTATAAAGAAAAATGAATAACATTGGTTATAGGAAAATAAAGTAAAAAGAGGAAGCAATGAGAAAATATTTGCAGCATAATGCAGTGCTGTTATTAACATGCAAATCATTCATACAAATTCCTAAGAGAACTTTCTAAGTCGAGAAAATAAATGGTAAGGTAACATAATAAGACAATTTAAAAAAGAGCTAGCATAAAATACAAAAATAATAAAGAAGTACAAATTTAGCTCAGTGATTAAGAGGTTACCTATCATGTGTGAACTCCTGGGTTTAATCTCCAGCACAAAAAAAAGTGCAAGTTAAAACAGTGATAATGCAGGGCTGAGATGTAGCTTGGTGGTACAGTGCTTGCCTAGCATGCTTGAGGCCTGGGTTCGATCCCAGCACCAAAAAAGAAAAGACCAAAAAAAAACAGTAATAATGTTCTATTTTCATCTGTTAAGGCAACAAAGAATTTAAAACTATGATTTTCAGGATTACACAGAATGCAGTTAAAGGGTGTTCTTTTAGACTATGAGAGGGACGGTAAAGTAGTGAAGCCCTTTTAAAAGGCAAATTAGCAACAGGCACCAGAATTCCTTTTCTGGGAATTAACAATATTAATTATAGACAAGGGAAAACTGTATACCAAAATGCTCACTGTAGCATTTTCTATAATATAAAACCTGAAAACCACCTAAATTCCTTACACTAAAGGAATATTTAAGTAATTTGAGTACAGTCATTTGATTGAATATTTTGAGTAATGTAACGTGTCTTTTTATAATATTAAACTAAAAATTAGGTAGAGAATTAAATATATCTAGAATTAGATGGAAATCCTGTGTAGATGACAAGACCAAGAAATTTATCAGAACATTGATAACATTTATCTTAGGATAGAAAGACTTTAGACTTTATTTTCCCTGTTTTCTGGTTTTCTTGTTTTTTCAAATGTCATAAAATTAGTATACATTTTGCCTTTATAATAAAAACTACTTTAAATGATGGGATTCATTTAATACATTCTTACTTACAACTTAGACTATATAATTATGCTCAACTCAAACTCTACCTATCAATTTGTAAATACTTTTAGAGAAGCAAAATACTTAGTATTTTCCCATAGGTGAATTCCCATAGATGATCCAAATATTCTGGGACTTGACTCTGTCTTTGTTACAGAGTGAAGTTTATTGACTTTCCAATAGAAATTTGCCACCATCTTTTTTTCTATTCTCTTTATTTCCGGCCTAAGTTTGACCTCCAGAAAAGTTGGTTTTATAAATGTGTAATCTCCATTTTCCTTCCCAGTTTCATAAGGTTAAATAGTTCACATCTTCTCTCTTATTACCAGTACTTAGTATTTTTAAATGGTGATTTGCTCTTGTATTCTTTTGACTAATACTTCTTTCCCACATTTTAAGGTTATTCTGGTACAAGTTAACCCTGGAGAAGCATTTACAATTAGAAGAGAAGATGGGCAGTTTCAGTGCATTACAGGTAAGGATTGCAATTTATTGACACTTGTGACCAAGAAAATCAAAACTTTATGATACTTGATAGTGTATATGCCTACAACTGCTTCTTTTCTTTTTCACTATTACCATGTAAAAGCACAAACCTGAATATTGTTATCACTTAAGTGTTGCAGTAGTCTCTTTGTCCTGGTTTCTTGACTAATCTTACTATACTATTTGATTGTTTATGTTACTTCTCTGCTGAAAATCTTCAATGGTTCTTTTATTTAGTATTTCAAAAAGATCATTTCACCCTTCTAGTCTTGTTCCCACTTTTCCCTCTAACATTGTTTCCCTTCAGTCTTCTTAAAGTGGGCTTATTCACTATCTCGCAACCTGTCATATGTTCTCAGTACTATTTTCTTACCTAATATTCATCCCCACATCATCATCATTCCAGCCTATCCAAATGCTTCAGTACTTTAAGATTCATCTTAGCTCTTACCTTTAACAGTTTTGTTGTCTTCCTTTACTGAACATCTCCTTAGTACATTTAGGCAGTCCTGTTGCATGTTTAGCAGAATCTCTACCCATTAGCCACTTCTTACCCCATTTATGACAAGAAATAAATAAATAAAATGTCTGTAGTTTCACCAAGTCCCCTGGGGGACAAAATTGACCTCAGTTGATGAGAATCATTTTCAGCATGTGAGCATGAGAGTAATAGAAGTCACTGGCTAAAGTGGTCCCCTAATCCAGTGTGACTGGTATCCTTGTAAAAATGGAAATTTTAGGCCATACACACACACACACACACACACACACACACACACACACACACAGGAAGTATGTCACGTAAAGATGCAGATCTCTGGTTTGTTGACATCCTCAAGCCAAGGAATGCCAAAGATTGCTACCAAAAGGAAAGAGACATGGAACAGATTTTCCCTTCTGTCCATCCAAATGAGCCAGCCTTGCTATGAGGAACCTCCATCCTGATTTCCATAGAGGCTGGACTAATTTACATCCCCACCAGCAGTGAGTAACAGTTCAAGCTGGTATACTTTTGAGAGTGAAAAAATCTTTGTAATTACTCCCTGACTAATATTAACCAAGACTGTCTCAAGCAAACCAGGCTTTATGGTACTCCCTTCTCCTCTCACTTTACCAAAACTATCTAATCCATTTAATCTAACACTTTGACCTCTTTCCAGAAAATTAGCTCAACAATTAAAATTGAAACTTTTAGCCTGCCATTTAAAAAACCTTATATATCTTAGAATTAGAAATTTCTCTAATTAAAATAATTTGTGTGACAGTTAAAATAATTAACAAATGGGAAGAAATCAGGCAGTACAATTTATAAGCAATACAATAAACTTTTCCTGTCTTTACTTTGTCAATTAGGTTTTCATGAAAATAATTAATATTTTTTTATTATCTGCCTCATAAAACCCAATTCTCTAACATAGCACACATCTTAGGTTTGTTGTTTTTGAATTATTTTCAGTAAACATTGTTTATAATGGAAACATTTAAATCAATATAGCATTGATCTTTTTAAACACATTTTCAAGTGAAAATACTCGTTACTGTTTTATTGAAACTTAAAAATTTAAAAACTGCTAATCCCAGTTGGATAACAAAACCCTGAATTATAAATAGCTTATATTTCAAAGTTTAGTTTGTAACTGTAATCTATAAATCCCCTCCTCATAAGCCATTAAATTGATTCTGTGTGTGCAATCACCCCTTCATTCAAGATTAAAGGGCCTATCTAATTTATACTGTGCCTGCAGGACTAACAGTATCCTAACTAGTACTAGTAATATTCTGGAAATCAGAGAGTACTTTCTCTATAACAGATTGTAAGAATGGAAAATTTGTTTTTAAATTACTGAGCAGATGAAGAAATGGACAAATGAACTGAACAGAGCTTTTTCAAAGGAAGAAGTCCAAATGGGCAAAAAAAACATGAAAAAATGCTCACATCCCTAGCCATAAAGGAAATGCAGATCAAAACCACACTAAGATTCCACCTCACTCCTGTTAGAATAGCTACCATCAAGAACACAATCAACAACAAATGTTGGCAAGAATGTGGGGAAAAAGGAACCCTAATACACTGCTGGTGGGAATGTAAATTGGTACAACCACTATAGAAAACAGTATGGAGGCTCCTCAAAAAACTAGAAACAGAACTGCCATGTGATCAGCAGTACCACTCCTAGGGATATACCTGAAGGAATATAAGTCAGGCTGCAATAAAGACACCTGCACTCTCATGTTTATTGCAGAATATTCACAATAGTTAAGCTATGGAAAAAGCAAAGATGCCCCAATACTGATAAATGGGTTATACTGGAGAACATCATCTTCAGTGAAGTTTGCCAAGTTCAGAAAGCCAAAAGCCGTATTTTCTCTCATATATGGAATGTAGACCCAATACAAATACAAGCAATATTTTATGTATATAATCTGAATCTATACAGAGCATGTATCCAAACGTGGGACTGGTAAAGGAGACAAAGGGAGGAGGAAAAGAAAGAAAGAAAGATAACAGATAATGAAATATATCTGTGTAGGAACAATACCCAAGGAAACACACTGAAAACTGTTAAATAATTCAGGATAGGAGGGAAAGGAGAGTAAGTACAGTGGAGGGGGGTTACATTGACTTAAGCACAATGCATGTACAGGTATAATATCAAGGCAAAAATCCTACTAAACAACAAACAGACACTTAACAATGAAAGACAAGGATGAAAAACAGCCACTCTGAGGAGAAGGTATTAAAGGGTGGGGGAAGGCAAAACAAAGAAGTAAAGAAGGTAAATATGGGTGATGCACTTGCTATACAAGAATGAATACAGGATTTTTAAACCTGTTGAAATCACCATAAGAAGAGGACTAAGGAAGAAAGGAGAAAAATGGAGGGGATGAACCAATTTGGCATGTAATACATATATACATGGAAATGTCATAATGAAACTCTGAATAGACACCTTAAACAAACAAAAATGTCTTTTTCAAAAATGGAGAACAGGAAGGTAAAACAGGTCATGTCTAGGGGATGGTATCAGTGGGAGAGGGAGGATATAAGGAAAGAGGATGAATGTAGTGGAAATACTACATACTCATGTATGAAAATGGAAAAATGAGACCTGTTGAAACTATTTTAAGAATGGGAGTGGGGAGATAAAGGAAAATGATGGAGGAGGTGAATTCAACTAAGATATATTGTAAGCATGTTTGTAAATGCTACAGTGTTCATGCTACAACATGAACATTTCTTCATGTTGTTTTTGGCCATTTGTACTTCTTCCTTTCAAAAAGCTATGTTCAGTTCATTTGCCCATTTCTTCATCTGTCCAGTAATTTAAAAACAAATTTTCCATTCTTACAATCTGTTATATAGCAAAACTATGCTCTGATTTCTAGAGTACTATTAGTACTAATTAGGATACTGTTAGTCCTGCAGGCACATTATAAATTATTGTGCAACAATAATATAATAAAAAAGGAATTGTTAAATGGAAAATAAATATCATTAGCCACATGTAGAAATTAATAAATGTAAATAAACACAAAAAATAAATTACTGGGTAGAATTTTTTAAAACACAGGAAAGGCTAAAGGGAACCAGATAGAAAGTAAAAAGGTTCTCCTCCCTTTGTTTACATCTCTCCACAACTGCAAGATGGAATATAGGTGGAAGGGAGTAATAGCGAGCCAGGAAATGTCTAATGACTGCTGTAGTTCATCTCCTCCCTTTGCCATCACTAGTTTCTGTCATGCAGTAAGCTCCTTTATCGCTCAGTGGAAAGTGAGAGTTAGGAACAGAAGTGAATTCACAGATAACAAGAAGAAAGAAAGTTTCAAAGGAGGAAAATCATGACAGTGAATAGATCCTTATTGCCCTAAGGTCATCAAGTTAGAAAAGCTGTTCTCTGAGAGCCGCTATAATTATAATAGAAAATCTGTATAGAAAAACTTAAAGAATTAAAATAAATGCAGTAGAAGTTCATAAGCACTTGAATTAGAGAATTAGAAATCATTCTTTTTGAAGTACTTTTATTAACTGTTGAGAATTCATGGAAACAAAACCTAGAGAACTTTTTATCATCTTTTATTTTAGGCTCAGAATTTGTGAGTTACAGCTCCTTGTGGGCAGAGCTTAGTATAATACTTTTTTTTTTCCTATAGCATACTTCCTAGAGAGACAAATTGCTAATCACTTTTTCTGTGAATTTAAGTGTCTCCTGAGATGTACTGTGCTAGTTGGTGAGTATTCAAAGAAAACCAAGATACATTCCTGCCATTCAAGAACAAGTACAGGGCTGGGGATGCGGCTTGGTGGTACAGCCTACCATGCAGAAGGCCCTGGGCTCCATCCCAAGGATGGCAAAACAAACAAAACAACCAGGGTGTACTAGGGAAAACTGACAATGAAAATTAACAGTCTGAAGAGAGATGTTCATAGGTTGTTCTAAGAACATAAAAGGAAGGGTACTCTAATAGAGTGGTATGTTAGGAAGAAAATTCTTCCAGGAGAAAGTGATGCGTAAGTTGTCTTTAAGGAAAATAGCAGCTGGCAAGATGACCAACAAGCCTCAAGGCATTTTAGACAAAACTAACAGTATTCAAAAGCAGCAGAAGGAAAGAATGACTTGAATTATTTGAATAACCATAGAGATTGGATGCATTAAAAAGCTCATGAAAAGCAGGTGTGACTAGAGATGAAATGGCTTGAGCAGCATATTGAGAACTTTCACTTTATTGTGAGGGTGAGGAAGAACTATTGAAGGGGAGTGTATACAGGGGAGTTAGTGTTCAGTTTACGGTTTGGAAAGATCAGTGACATCTTCATGTTTTGTTGACATTTGGTACCTGTTGGCCCAGAAATCTTCATTCTACAGACATCTAGAGATGTTCAACAAATTATAACAAATATTCTTTTAAATGCATAGCTGGGCTTCTGTCTGTTCTTTCCTCCCCTCCCCGCCCCCCCAAAAAAAAGGAAAGTAAAAGGAAATAAATTACTATGAGCCAGAAGCAAGGACTTTTCAGTATTTGTTTTCAAAAATATGTTTCATATCTATAATGAAAAGAAGTAAAAATATATCCTTTGTTTATTTGATTTGATTGTTCTTTATTGCCTCATACTAATCTTTCTAATACTCTCCACGATCTGATGTGTATCCTCTTTTTGCTCTTGACCTTATTCCACTCTTACATATCTAAAAGTGCAGTCCCCAGTTGACCACTTCCCAGTTTGCTCTTCTGCTCATTTATTAGGTTTATTTATACTGCCTGGTTTCAACCCATACTTTTTTTTTTTTTTTTTTTTTGCCATCTTTAGCTGTTAGTCATTGACTTCAGCACAGATGCATCATTACTTTTGAAATGAGAGTACTATCTAGAATCTGTCTCAGTTTTTTTTCTGTTGAAAGATATTTTGAAATTAACAACTTGCTGATGTTATTTTTGTGGTACAATAGATAAGCATGTCAGCAGATTGTCTTTTCTGAGGAGAGATACTGTAAAAATTAAGTCATTTTTGTTTGATAACTTGTACATAGGAATGTAAACATTAACTAAATGAGGAGCTTTTAGGTTTTGTATTAATAGATCTTTGCAACATGTGCTGAAGACTGCCCTTAGTTTAATTTTCTGAAACAGTAACCAGAATAGGGAACTGGGCCGGGTTTCTAAATCTGGGTTACTGGAAAGAACATAGATCCATATTTCATGGAGAATATGTGTGAACTCTTAAGATCCCTATTTTAGAGCCGGCTCTTCTGGTGATAAATTGGTACCTCCTTTAGATATCATCTGTTCTGTGAAGCTCTTGTTTCAGTTTCTCTCCTTTCTTAGTCCTAAATAAACATAAAGAAATAATTGAGTCCACATACTAAGTTTTACAAGTATTTGTAGCCCTTGTGCCTTTCACAAGCCCAGCACATAAAGAATGCTCAATAAATGTTTCAGTTGAATGAGGAAGAAAAGAATTTAGCATTTTTTGTGCATTTATATGTGTCAATCAAACGCAGTCTATGTAGACAAATAATTTTAGCTAAAAACTCTCCTTACACAGAGGCAAATATAGCTTGTTTTCCATGGCACCTCATAATTTATAAATGGGATTAAAGAATAAGAATTTATCAATTAAATTTCTAGTGGGTTTGCATTGTTATGACACTTGTACTTTGGTGTAATTCCATTTTACTACATGCAAGAGAGAAGATTATAAAAATAACATACAAATAAACTATGCCTGAATGGCTTTTATATGATCTGGCCCCTTCAGATTATATTTTAAGATGGGCACCAGTGGCTCACACCTGTAATCCTAGCTGCTTAGGAAGTTGAGGCCAGGAAGATTGTCATTCCAGGCCAGTCTAAACTAAAACATTTTCAAAACCCCCATTTCAAGAGAAAAAAGCTGGGCCTGGTGACACGTACCTGTCATCCCAACTATGACAGAAAGCCCGAAATAGGAGAATCATGGTCTAGGCAAAAAGCAAAACCCGTATCTTCAAAATAACTAGAGCAAAAAAGGGTTAGAGGCATGGGTCAAGTGGTAGAGCTCCTGCCTGGCAAGTGTGAAGTCCTGAGTTCAAACCCCAGTACAGAAAAAAAAAATTATATATCTATAAAGCAAAAAATTAATTAGTAAAATTGTTTAATTTTATTAACCTAATAGAGCCATAGTTAAGCACATGCTGCTTGGGTTTGCATTCAGAATTTTTCTGTTTATTGTTGTGCTAATCAGGTTATATTAAGCAATTTGGTCATTATTTTCATATTCTCATGCTTGTTTATGTAAATAGAATAAATGTATATATAAGTCTTAGAACATAATTTTGTCATAGAAATTATTAATAGAGATTGTTAGATCTGTGGAACCATAGAACACAAGACCTAAGTCAGATATATAGCCCTAATCACGTTGATCACAGATTAACCAGATCTACATTATTTTCTTTGTTTGTTTAATTAATGTCCCAATATCATTGCAATACATTGAGGATCTCATATTCTTCATCCATATGTTCATTTATTTATTCATTCAGTATTTTGTAAGAGACCCAAATGGATAAGCAGGCAGTCTTTAGGTCCTCAAGCTTATTTGACAGACCTTTATATATCTGTATGGGAAAATAAAATGAAATTTGTGCCTGACCATTGCCAGAATACACTTTTATCTTATGTTGTATTATCTAGAACTATCATATCCTAAGGCCCTGTTGCTGGGCATTTTTAAATAATAGCCTTGACAAGTATAAAGCATATGTTTATGAAATTTTTAAGTATCATAGAGTTACAAAGGACAACTTACAACATTAAATATCAATTTTAAAAATCAGAACATATTGAAATGACAAGTTAAAACTAGTAAAATGGAACTTAATAGGAATAAGTATAAATTTCTATGTTATGATTTTTTTAATTAAACAAACTAGTACTATAAAGGTAAATACTAATCAAGGTTGCTTTTTGAAGCTGATTCTTATCTATTAAACACAAAAGGAGTTTATTAAGATTCCCTTTCCTCTCACCACAGTTCAGTCCTGAAGCCAATAGGTGGGTAGAAGAATATAGTCAGTGCACAGGTGGCAGTAGGTGAGGCAAGCTGAAGTTCCCCAGAGTGAGATTCAAAACACAAGTTGGGTAAAGAGCATTACAGGGGAGAACAGCCAAGTTCAGGGAGTCAAAACCCACACAGAATGAGTAGGGAATTCACAGAGGAAAACAACCTGGTACCCTCAGAGTCTAAGCATGCTGAGGAGGGTAGCCTCAAAAAAAGGAAAGGATATTATGTGATACAAGAACCTGGTCAGGGTGAGGAAATCAGTTCAGGCAAGAGTGAGGTGGCCATCTGTGTGGAGAGGTAGCCTGACATACAAAGTAGAAGCCCCAACATGCTGGGGTTGTCTTAGAGTGGATAGTCAGAGCCCCACATGTGATAAATAGGATATTTCCATCCATCAGTACCATGATTGCACTGCCCTTCTCCACTGAGAACTTAATATTACTTGCTGCAGCACAGATGCCTTTTCTACAGAAACTGTATCCTGTGTACTATTGTCTACCAGATTATCAGCATCTAAAGGAATGATGGTCTTTAAATCACAACAAGGAAACTCCTCAGACATACAGAGGAGTTCCAAAGCCTACACATCACAACAGATGACAGTGTCCAGTATGGTGCAAAGGAGGAGGACTTAACTTTACAAATAGAACTTGCTTATTTTAGCAGAACAGAATTTAAACATGAGTCATCTGTTGAATCTCATTTTCAAAAGAGAAAACAAATTAGGTCTTGGACTGCAGCAATAGAAATGTGAGTTCAAAACAAATGGCAGTGCATGCATTTTAGATGTATCATGTTAACATCTCTAAAAGAAGTATTGACAATCTGCGATTGTCCCAAGTGAGGTAACCAGATGAGCATAGAAACATGAAAATCATTCTTATAAAAGGCTATAGACATAACATGAATGATGTTTAACCTGTACCAATTGAGAGCAAAATTTAGAACAACAGGAAGCAGATTTTGACTCAGGGAAGAATATCCAACAGTTGTGGCTGTATATAGGTGGAGTTATTCTTTGCTATACCAGAGTCCTATCATTAAATGCATTTATGCATTGCTTGGCTACTACAAAGCAATTCCTGCATAGAAAGAGAAATTTGATTAGGTGAATCCCAACATTCATGCTAAGTACAGATTTTTTGACTCCAGAATAATCTCTTAATTAAACATTTACAATCTCTTTAGTTAATTCTGGGAGTGAGTATTCTGAATGAGAATCTTAAGTTTAACAATATGCCTGTGCACAGGCACATTTCATAAAGTAATTGAGCTGGTGAATGGTTATTGCTCATAATAGACCTATAAACAGAACGCCATCTAGTTAATTTATTAATACCCATTACTGATGAAATAAGCACTTGGGAGAGAAACTTCTACTAAACTTCTGAATCTTATAGGGATAGAAACAGTTATGCTGTCTTTATCAGATATATAAAACCTTATTTAAAGTGTTCAAGAAATGTTATCTTGCATTTTGTTTCTGTAACAACAGAAATTCTCTTTTCATCTTTGATTCTGTGTGCTAAAATATTGGTGTACTTGTTTGCCTTGCTAATTACTAGATACCAAAATTAGACTTTTTATACTCAGAGATATTTTAGTGCCTCAGAATCTTCAATACAAGCACCAATTAAGATTGTACATTTATATGGAAATGATAATATTTAAGTATGTAAATAGTGAATTGTTGTTATCACATGTATGTAGACTATTAAACCAAAATTGCTGGATGTCTGTTTTGGGGTGTTTTTTTGGGTGGGAGAGTGGTTTAGTGGTATTGAAGTTTGAACTTAGGGCTTCACATTTGCTAGGCAGGTGCTCTACCACTTAAGCCATGCCTCCAGCCCTTTTTGCTCTCATTATTTTGCAGATAGGATCTCACTTCTTGCCCAGGCCAACTTGGACCAGGATTCTCCTATTCTAGGCTTCTTGCCATAGCTGGGATGAAAGGCACATACCACCATGCCCAGTTTTTTTTCCCACTGAGATGCAGGAAAGGGAGGGTCTTCCAAACTTTTGGTCTAGGCTGGTCTGGAACCCCAGTCCTCCCCATTTCAGCCTCCCACATAGTTTGGAATAACAGGTGCGTGCTACTGTGCCCATCTTCCTCACCCCGCTGGCCTCAAACCTCAGTCTTCCCCTTTTCAGCCTCCCAAGTAGCTAGAATTACAGGCAGAGTATCATTATGTAGTCCAGGCTAGCCTTGAACTCGGATTCCTCCTGCTTTAGCCTCCCTTCAAGTGGGTTAATCCTGAGCCCCTTCAGCCATTAGAGAATGCGATTAAGCTGTACCTTCAAGTCATGTTGCTTTCCCTTTCAATTCCAAGTAGCTCAGTCTGGCTTCCCAGCAGTTACTGATGTTCTTGTTGTTGTTACTGGTGTGGGATTTAGTTGGTCTTTCTTCTACTGACCCCTCATTCAAGAAGTAACCAGCACTGTACTTCCTGTGTCAATTATTTGCAGTCCTCTGTCCCACTTCTCTTCACTGCTACTGCTGTTCATCAGTACTTTTCTGTTCTCGTCAGTTTAAGTACCTGATCCTGACTCTCCCTGTCATTAAAGCAGTTTTTGAAGGGAAGGAAAAGTTTATGCCAACCAATAAGCACCATTTTCTCACCTTTTTTGTATGTTCCTAGATCATGATGAGTATAACTACATAGTTATTCTCCCTTACCAAATTTAGTTCATTCTTACTTATTTGCCCTTTCCTTTGCAGAGCATTTTTTAGCAAGTTCTCTAGACTGAGCCAGATGGCATTTGAGATCTGTAGTACAGTATTTTATTGCCTATAAAGTTTTTATCTCTATTGCCTCCTAGTGAGTTCTTTGCTTAAGAATGTTGGAGCTCCTGGCCCTGTCTTCCTGTCATGTTGTAGTCTGAATCCTTTTGCCCATAAGAACTAGTCATTATCCTCTTCTCCCAGAATGTCATTGTGGGAGAGAGGAAAGGAATGGAGAGTTGTCATGCAGGTAGAACTCATGATGATCTACTCTGATATCCTAGAATCCCTGACATTCCTCAGTCCCATCATTCTTGTTAATTATACCAGGGCTTTGCTATTAAAAATACCTCTGAAATGTATTAGCAATTAAATGTCTATTATTGTATCATATAACTTTTTGCTGTACTTACTATAGCTAGAAACCATAAAACTTTTCTTCCTAAATTCACAATAATAAAAATTCGAAGAAATAATAGATTATATGAATGAACTAATGGTGTGTTTTTAAAGGTGCAGGTCTGTGAATAAGTTGACCTATATCCTAGAACCAGTAGGTGGGAGTTATAGGAAAAAAACAAAACAGATTATAGCTCAGTATGAGAAAAAAATTTTATAATAAACAAAGCTGTCACAGTGGGTTAGGAATGATCACTTCCCCATCCACTTGTGTGGTGGTAATTTACTCTCGCTCTTCCCTTGGTGCTATCATAGAGGGCATTTAACTTCTATTGAGTGAATGGTTGGAGTTGATGCCTTTTAAGTTTCTTCACAAGCCTAAAATGCTGGAATTTTATTGCCTTAGATAAAATCAGGCCATTACTTTACACATATATAAAATGAGGATGGGCCAGAGCAAATCAGATTGTTTCTACCAGTTCTCAAATTTTTATGTATTCAGAACTACTAATTATACCACATCTGAAATTTATTTTGATAATAGGGAGGTCAGTATTCTAAATTTTTTGCCAGACCACTAACAGCCTTTTGTTCGCTGACCTTTTGTTTTTGTCATTTTCATGACAAATCCAACAGATCGGAGTTTAAGTTCTGCCGAAATTGTAAGTAATTCAAGCTAAACAACATACGTAGTAGATTCTTATTCTCACACGGGTAGGTATTAGTCACTTTTTTATTAGCAAAACAAACTATGGATAAGTAATCTTTATACATTACTTAATAACTGCCTTAGAAAAATGCCTTAAAGCATAGACAACTATTTTTCATACTGTTGGAAATAACATTATTGTACAAAAATTATGCCTTTTATATTTCCCCTTCCTAGTTGAAAACATCACTTCCATTAGAGTGGTTCAAAATAATAGTTTGGAAACTTTAATGAGTCTTGTTTGTGAAAATGAATCACACCAGATTATCCATTCATAAATTCAACCCACTTCAATGTATGTGAATGACTGTGACTCATCTTGAATACATTTTGTTATAGTCAGAGGTTGTCCCCTGTAAGCTACTTAAATGTTATTTTTCAAGAGAGACTATGTTATATATGACTTAGGAGAAATTTGTAGCATATGTGTTCTTAGTGAATAAAATATTAAGTTTGCATATTCTTCCATATTTCCATATTCTTCCATATTTCCATATTCTTCCATAGAAGACTACCATGCTGGCAACTCCTGTCTTTTTTGATATATATTAACATGTACTTTTAAGAGTATTTAGCAGGTACATGAAGTAAACCAGTCACAGAAGGACAAATATTATATGATTCCACAGTTAAAATAGGCAATGTTAAAATATTGTGATGGAATTAAGTATGCCCAAATACATGTAGGAGACCAGAGTCAGAATACCTTAGCAAGCATAGAGAAGTCATTGAGTACTTCAGGAGAAGATGATGTTTAAAGAATTTAGCCAGGAGGGAGAAAATTGGAGGGTATCTTTTAGGCAAGAAAGAATAACATATGTAAATGTGGCACACACACAGATTACAGGGGACTGAAAAGAGAGGTCAATTGGAGAAGAATGCATGGGGGGAGTGACTGAAAATTAGAATAGAAATCAAATATATTCTAAGCTAAAGATTGCACATTTTGGGCAATGGATATAGCTCAGTTGTAGAGTACATGTTTAGTTTGCATGAGGTCCTGAGTTCAATCCCCAGCACCAAGCAATTTTAAATTATTTTAATTTATGAATTAAGATTGGATTAGGGATGTAGTTCAGTGGCACAGTACCCTGGACATCCCCAACACTAAAAAGAAAAAAACAGAAAAAACCCTGACATTTCAGATTTTATTCTGAAAGGAATAAGGAATCACTGAAGGATTTTAAACAGGGGAATAACTAAAGGGCTTAGTGTGGGAAGTGGGAGGATAGAAGCTAGTATGGTTCACAAATTCCACAGTCATTTTAACAGAAAGATAAATGACACTGTCTTTCACTATACTAAAGAATACAGAAGAAATAAAACAAGAAGAAGTAGGAGAAGAAGGAAGATAATGGATTTATTTCTGAACATATTAGGCTCAAAATACTTCTTGATTTTTATTATCCTTACTCATAAGAAAGGCTTGGAATGGAAATACAAATTTGTCAACATATAATTTGAAGCAATGAGGTATGAATGTGTTCTTTAAGAAAAGAATGTAGAATAAGAAGATTGAAGTTGAAGTTATGAGCATCGTGTAACATTTAAGGGTAGAAGAGGAAGAGGAAATAAGATTATATGTAGAGAAACATGAAGGCCTCTTTTACCCAGTCTCACTAAGGCTAAGACAGTACAACATGTACTGTGGGCTGTTAATATTTTAAGGAGAGAAAAGGGCCAGTAAGTTTGTGGTGTTAAGGAGAAAAAGAGATTTATTTGCTATAGCCCTTCCCAATGGCTTTAACGTACTGATATTAATTATGAATTTCCAAGAATTGGTTGTCATTTGCAGCGTGTTCCAAACTCTTCTGAACATAAAACCCTTGTCTAGAAGCACATTATGAAACCAGATCTTTAAAAACACATTTTTAGAATCTTCTACCCTTGAGCAAATTCTCTTAAGTTTCAGCTTCCATTTTCTAATGTTTTGATACTAACACTACCCCACATTCTTATCCAAGAATAAATAAATATGTAAATATATATCACATCCCTCTAGGGAGAGGAGGAAAACAGTAGTATAAAGAAAAGTCAACAACAAAGACAGGAGAAATTATGTAGCTTGTCACAAAGAGCTACCTTCTTAAATGTGGAAAGAGCCTCTCTAAATGAAGACATACAAAATAAGGCAATGGCTAGGAAGACATATCAAGAAAAGAAAAAATAAATGGCCCTTAAACATATGGGTATTTCAACCCTATTCAAAAGAAAAATTGAAAGAACTACAGTGAGAGATTGTTTTCACTTTTCAGGCTGGCATACATCAAAAAGTTTTGTAACTATAGATGAGGATATAAATGCTGAAGAGATTTGGTAATGTAGAAACTGTAAATTCCCTTTGACACAGAAGTTTGACTTCTTGTTGATTTATCCCCTAGATAACACTAACGTGAAATAATGATATTTGTACAGTGATATTCATAACAGCATTGTTGTAATAGAAAAAGGTTAAAATAATTGAATTTCAATAGGGGAATTACTAAGTAAATTATGGTACATTCTTATAGGGGAATACTGTGCAGCTATTCAGAGATCGAAGCATCTCTGTAGTAGGGAAAAAATCTCTAAGAAATATGACTATACAGAACAGTATTTGTATTTTTTAAAGAATATACAGATAATTGCTTTAACATTCACAAAATATCTCTGAAAGGATTGATAAGAAACTAAGAATGGTTTCCTTTGGGAGAGAAAACTATATGGTTGGGGGACCAGATTGTAAAAGAAGACCTCAAACTTCCAGTCAATCAAAATGTTCCCAACTTGTATCATAGCCATAAGCAAAGAGCCTAGAAGAAGCCCTGTCCCCTTATCGTCCTCGGCTTAATTTTATCACAGGTGATCTATATAAATAAGTTTCTGTTTCCCAGTCTGGTAATGTTTGAACCTGGAGAGAATGAAAGGAGATTTTGTGAGATTTTTGTCCTATTGCTTCTCAGTCTTTTGCATCCTATTTTAAGACCTTGTTAGTTGGTAGGGACTTACCCTGAGGAGGTTGGAATGAGTAGGGTAAAATAGAGGCAACAGCAGATGATCAAAATATATACAATGATAGAGAAAAATAAGGCCTTATAATCTAGTCTTCTCCAGATGAAAGTCAATAAAGGCTTCTGTAAAATAGCCTGTGGTTTTTACTGTGGAAAAATCTAAATTTAAAGACCATTCATTAAAAGAACTATGACAACTGTCTCAGCATTGTTTATGTTTTGCAACTATTTCTTTTAGATAATTAACAATTAAAAAAAAAAAAAGACCTCAGGCTGAAGGAAAGTCCTTGGGGAGGGGGAGGGGTGAAGGGGGTGTTTGTGTGTGTGTGTGGTGGTGGGGATTAAACCCAGGACCTTGCACATACTATGCCCCCATCCCTACAAATTTTTTAAATATTTTTTCTAAGAAACAACACTGGTTAAAGAAATGACAGCAAAGCAAATGCCTGAAGGTATGAGAAAGGGTCCTTGGCATATTTTCAAGTTGGTCTATGTTAGATTAATTATGACACTAGATACCTCCAGCTCTCATCTCCCTTTGGATTTTCGGTCTTCCTGGGAAGTGATGCTCTTTGAGGAGAACATAAAGTAAAAGGAAAGATATTATAAGTATACAGGCTTAGTTTCTTTTCAGGAGAACTTAGAACAGGATGTAAACTTTCTGTGGCAAGCCTCCAGCAGTAGTTTCTGTTCCTGTTACGAGATTTCCAATTCTCTATGGGTACATTTAATTTGGAGAGAATATATTTTAAAACTTTATATATGACTACTCATAATAAGCTTCCTTCTCTAATCCAGTTTTAGCCATAAAAAGTTTAACATTTTGATGTTCAAAAATAATGATAAATCTAAAATTATTAAAGGTCCTAAGAAGGAGAGAGGGGACACAAGATGCTAAGATTATAATGAGTTATGAGGCCCTGGTGTAAAGCGCTAAATCTGAAGAGAAATGTTATTTGTCAAGCACACATATTTATATCAAATGCTTAGTAAATGGTGATGTGCAGATACCATTTAACTCATTTGCCTGGTAGAATTTTAAGATATGTTTTTAAAGGTCCAGATCTTAAATCAGAAGCTGTAAGGAAATTTAAGTTTGTTATATGGGAAATCTGTAATTAAAATTAAAAAAACTTAGCTATTATGTAAAAAAAAAAATTACCTCACACAACCCTTTTTAGCATTAGCAGTACTGACTTAATGTAGTCTGCATGGTGGATGACTGCTCTGCCCTGTCACTTGGGCACTTTTTTTAAACCAATGCGGCCTTAATGTTTGATTCTGGCAGGATTTGCGTCATTGATCTGTATCATTTCTGTGTGATGTCAGTGTGTGGGTGTTCAGTTATTGAGACATGGTTAACCTAATGTGCCGCAGTAAATCCCAAGTACTATTTCCTACTGGACTAACAAAGAATGATTCATCATCATTCATATTACCCTGGTACTAAAAATAGTAGTATTTACAAAACCCACTGCATCCATGCACACTAATATCACAGCCTCTGCAGATTTCTAACATGGGCACTAAAAAAATAACTTAGAAACAAGTACTTGGAAAACACATTTCCTACTTCCTTTTCTATTTATATGTAGTTCAATTTAATGCTAAAGGTAGATTCTAACCATATTCAGACTTACTCTACTCATACATGCACGTGTGTTCAAAATCTGCTTAAAGACATTTTTAATTGCCTGTATACAGACAAATGAAATTATCTATAATTCTGAATCATACTTAGGCCACTAATTTAGACATTCTGCTTTATTCAAACCTTAAAAAGAGTAAGTTTCCAAGGAAAAGAAAAGTCTCTAAACATCTAACCAGAAATAATGACTTTGATCTTTTCTCTCTCTTCTGTAACTTCCTGCCTCATTCTGTTCCCAAATTATAATCACCAACTTGTTAGATTCCTAGGCTTGAGGCTTATGCTAATTGCCAGCCTTGTGTGAATAAATGTCTTAATAAATAAGCTTCCCCATTAATAAGGTGGCCTTCTGTCCCAGTTTGTCTAGGACAGTCCTAGATTCTTATCTTGGTTTTTAACTGGTTTAACATTTTGTCTCAGATTTATCTTTTGGTGGGGAGAGGAGTACTGGGGTTTGAACTTAAGGCTTGCACTTGCTGAGGCATGTGCTCTGCCATTTAAACCATGCCCCCAGTGTTGATTTATCATTTTTAACAGAATAATGTTAATAATTCCGCTAAAATGATAAGCAATAAATGGATTCGTTTAGCCACCATTTTGTGTTTCTAGTCTCTTCCTTGATCTCCTCTATTAAGTAATTCATCCTTATGTTTTCACTTTAATTTGTTTTTAAATATGAAAGACAACCAGAATAAACTGCTCCCTTTTCCTGACCCTTATCAGAAAGGCAAAGTCAAAAACAGTAGTCAAGGTACTTGGTAGTAAAACAAAGTACACTTAATGTCTTAGCCCCAGTTGAGTTGCTATAACAGAGAATGAGTAATTTATAGAAAAAGAAACTCATATCTTCTAGAGTCTGCAGAGTCCAAAGTTGCCATCATATGGCAAGAGACATGCCAGGTCAGGGCTCTCTTCCTGTTTTTATAAAGCCACTATTTCCATAATGGGGACCCCACTCTCATGACCTCATTTAATCATCATTACCTCCCAAAGGCCCCACTTCCAAATGCCATCAGTATATAAATTGGGCCTTGTTTCCTGGTGGAAACACAGAAATATTTGATGCTGCTGCTCTTGCTGGCTGACCACTTGGTGTCACCAGGCCACCAACTGGAGGAACCAGGGGAATCATACCTTAAATGAATGTGAAATACATGCAAGCGATAAAATCCTAAGTATTCCTGCAACACGTTATATTAAAAAATATTCTGAATGATTTTGTCATTTATTATATAAATATATAATTGTTTATTACTTGGCAGTGCTTTTTTATTTACTATCAACCTTTTCAGCAATAATAAGCTTTAAAAGTCTAAATTTGATACATTCGAAGAATTACAAAAAAATTCAGTGATGTTTGTTTGTAAGAATACAATGGCTGTAAAAGAGAATATTTGGACCTAAATATTTACTCATTTCAATAAGAAAAAAAATACAAATATCATTCACTTAGAATTTACTCCAAGCACCTGAGAAACAAGAATATTTTCCTAATATAAGCAGAATCTTTAAATATTATAGAAAAGATTCAATCAAAGGTATCAGCAGTGTCAAATTTATTAATCACGAAATATAACAGGCAGTTTTATGAAAAAAATGAAAAGACAGTATTGAAAGAATATTTTCAATCAGTAATAAGGAATTAAACAGTACAGCTAATAAACTGATTAAAAGATATGGATACATACTTAGAAAAATTACTTTCATTTTACCATTTACTGTTCAGATACTCACTGTAAAGCCCTTTAAATGTTATTTAATGTACTTGTATGTTTTTTGGTTTTTTGGTCTTTTTGTTTTTGCTGGGACTAGCGTTTGCATTCAGGGCTTTGCACTTGCAAAGCAAGCACTCTACTGCTTGAGCCACACCTCCAGTCCATTTTGTTGTGGTTATTTTGGAGATAGGGTCTTGTGAACTATTTGCCCCAGCTAGTCTTGAACCCATGATCCTCCTGATCTCAGCCCCCCAAGTAGCTAGAATTACAGGCATGAGCCACCAGCTCATGTCTTTAATAAGGGATATTATTTTTTAAAGTATTTTTAATAGAACTCCTTTTCATGTGCCTTAACAAAATAAAATTAATCAATAGATAAATAGCTAAATTACATAATTTTAATAACTTTTAGCCCCTCTTTCACTTCTATAACTGTCCTTGATTGGTAATGATGTGGTTACCCTATTCAGCTCTATTTTTGTCCCTTTCTCATCAACAGAGGCTGGAGAATAAATCCCTTTCCCTTTTACCTTTAAGGAATTATTCCCAAATCCTGTCCATAAATTTGGGGAAATTTCATCAGTCTAAGAGTTGGAAAAAATAAGGATAATGCATGGTTTTTCATTAAGCTAAATTTATTCAACTGAAAAGTCTTTTTTAAATTCTGAAGCTACATAATCTCACTGTTTTAAAGTTACCCTATACTCTCTTTGTGAAGTAATATGATAATATAGGATAGACTTCTTTTTTTGGTCCTTAATTTCTTCTTCCTTTTAATGTCTTTACTTGGCCCAATAAAAAGTTGATTCCCAGAGTTAGTTTTGAGTTTATTAGCACATATGTTCAAATGATTGGGACATAGTACATTAAAACACAGACACCTGAGTAAACTGACCATTCTCTGGTCAATGTCTAGTCTCCTAACTTCATCTTGCCTCCCTCCCCCCTCATACACCAATGAATCCAGAATATACCTGGTTTTAGAATGACCCTCACATTTGCTTCCTATTGGTATGTATCATATAACATAAAATTTTTGTTAATGCCGTGTTATAAATAAAGGAAAAAATTAAGAGAAAATAATTGTTAATTGCGTGGCCAGATTTGTAAGATGACTAAAGCTCCTTAAAAGTCGAAAGAGGAATAATCATGGGTAAGCAAATGAAATGGATTTAAAAGGACAAGAAACAAGGTTGGTTAGCAGCATTCATTGACCTTTTCTTGGAATCTTGACTCTGTGGATATGTGAGCTGCATGTTTGCTTATTCAGGTCCTATACCTTAATCCTGCCATAAAATCAGGGTCATGGTAATAATGGTTAAGTTAGTTTTTTGAAGGATCAGACAAAAGTTTGTTGAGAAGAAAGAGGGATGCATTTCACATCCCTGCCCTTTTATATCTTAATGACCCCAAACTACTTTTTGCTGAGCTGAATGACTCTGCTTTAAAATTTTTGACATGCAAATGACCCAGATTTAACTATTGTACTATAATACCAGCCTTAATAAATAGTTTACTTACTGCCTGGGAAAAAAGTCTTAAGTCAATTGTCCCAGATTTTAATTTGTCTCATAGTTAACAGTCCCTTTCCCTAAGTCAACTGATTTATCTGTCTTATTGTTTATTTTGCAACTATTTTGGAGGATACATTGCTTAAAGTGGGTCATTTGTCAATGCTTTACTGAATTTTCTATATAGCAGAAATTAGCACTGGGTTATTCTTGCTTCAGTGTTTTTCAAGCCAAATCATTGGGATAATGTTCTATGGCAGTGTGAGCTATACTTGATCTGCAGAAGGACTAAATTGACAGTGTGATCTTTGGTGTATAGTTTTATTCCCAGCATTCCATCTCACACAAACCACAGAGTGCTTTTATGGCCCAACTCTATTAAGAGCATATGAATAGCCCTACTTGTTCCTTATGTATTTTTTCTTTATTAATTTCCCTTTTCTTTTGTCACTGATTATGGTTTTGGGTTTTTTTTGTTTGTTTTGTTTTGTTTGCTTTGATGCTGTGTATATCTCTTAAGTCACCTTCAGTTATCTTTCAGGACAAGTTTGTCTATTAAGTAACTCATTAACTGCATTCCATATAATATCCTCCACTTACTAGAAACTTGCAGAATCTTTCCTCACAACAGTTTCAATGAGATGGTTAGGTATATAACTGCATGTGATAGTTATATGTAACTAACAAATATTTGAGATGCTTGTGTTGGGTCCTTCCATCCGAGTACCAGGAGTTTTATTTTGGCAGTACTGGGGTTTGAACTCAGGCTCTCAGACTTAGTAGGCAGTGCTCTATTACATGAGGCATGCATGCTGCCAGCATAGCAGGACTTTTGTGTGCATTTTTTTTTTTTGGTGGTCCTATAGATCAAACCCAGGACCTTGCACATACTATACCCAAGCACTTCACCACTGAGTCACATCCTCAGCCCTTTTGTATGTGTTGTAGGAGTTACTGACTAATGCCTTACATGCCCTTCTGACAAGACTTAACTCTGTACTCTTACTAAGAGTTGCCACTAAGTGTAATGTTCAGCATTAGTGACACAGTCCCAACTTTCAGTTCTATTAAGGAAATATAGGACTTTTCAGTTACATTAAAGAAAATATAGATCCATTTACGTTTCCTAAAATATAGATCCACTTATGTTTCCTAAAGTTCTTATTAATTTGATAATCTGCGTCATATGATTTTGCTAAAGGAATAAACATAGAAGATATATTGAGAACATTGCAGTTTGTAGAATTTGTTAGGTGGTAATTGGCTTATTTTACATTTTTTCCCATTATCTGATTATGACAATTTTAGCAAACTTAAAAATGTACCTGCTTTTTTTTTTCCTAACATTGTCTCAAATATTTTTCAGAGCACTCTTTTTTTCCTTCTTTCTTTTTTTGACAGTAACTGATTTTGAGTTTTCATGCGGATTGAGTATTACAGGCCTGGAGCTAAAAATTATAAGCTTTCATGAAAGTAAATAAGATAATCTTGGGAGATAGGGTAGAGTAATAAGTACAAGCAGGCCAAAAGCAAAATTCCTTTGCAAACAACACTCAAAGGAAGAACAGAAGACAAGAAGTCATTAAAGACTTGAAAAGGCATTATCAGAAGGTAGAAGGGGATCCAGCAGAAACTATGTTTCGTAGAGAGTTGTCAGCAATGTTATTTAGAATTGGCAGACAAGAGTTTGCTCTTAGTGACAGTTGCCAGAGTAATCTCATTACAGTGGTCTGGGCAAATAGCAGTGGATTGAAATGTGATTTGGGGTACTTCTAGTTCATTTGGTAGACTGGATGTTCTGAGTAGCCATCTACTTCTAAAACAAGTTCTTCCATAAACCAATTAAAACATTGCATTTCTGCTCCCATAAAAGGAGGCCTATTCTGAGGAGTGGGGAGCAAGAACAATTTGCTGGAACAGTTGGGTATCCATTTGTGGATGAAATCAAACACTGCCCTCATACTTTACCCAAAAGTCTGGAAGACTTATATGTAACAATAATAATGATGATGCTGGGATTATGTCACCATACCTATAATCCCAGCATCTGGGAAGTTGAAGCAGGAAGATTGTGTGCCAGCCTGGGATGCATAGTGAAACCTGTGTCAAAAACCAAGGACTGTCAAAAACAATCAGATACCTAGGAATAAACTTAACACAGGATGAGAATGACCTCTACAAGGAAAACACAAGCCACTGAAGAAAGAAAGAAGACTAAAGGAGGTGGAAAGCTCTCACATTCTCATGGATTGGCAGAATCAACATAGTAAAAAAGGCTATACTACCAAAAGCAATCTACATGTTCAATGCAATTCCCATCAAAATCCCAGTGACATTCATCACAGAGATGGAAAAATGAACCCTAAAGTTCATTTGGAAACACAAAAGACCATGAAAAGCCAAGGCAATACTGAACAAAAAGAGCAATGCTGAAGGTATCACAATACCCGACTTCAAACTATACTACAGAGCCATAGCAATAAAAACAGCATGGTACGGGCACAAAAAAACAGATATGAAGACCAGTGGAACAGAATAGAGGACCTGGATATGAACTATGCAGCCATGCCCACCTAATTTTTGACAAAGGTGCCAAAAACATACGGTGGAAAAAGATAGCCTCTTCAACAGATGTTGCTAGGAAAATGATATCTGCCTTCAGAAAACCGAAACTAGATCCATGTTTGTCACCCTGGAGAAGTATCAACTGAAAGTGGATTAAGGACCTTAATATCAGACCTGAAACCTTGAAGCTAGTACAGGAAAGAACAGAGAATACACTGGAAGCAGTAGGCATAGGCAAGGACTTCCTCATTAGAACTCAAGCAGCTCAGCAACTAAGGGAAAATTGACAAATAGGACTACATGAAATTAAAAAGCTTCTGTACAACAAAAGAAACAGTCTCTAAATTGAAGAGTCCTCCCACAGAGTAAGAGAAAATATTTGCTAGCTATACATCAGACAAGGGACTGGTAACCAGAATATACACGGAGCTCAAAAAACTGAACTCCCAAAAAATCTAAAGAAATGGGCAACTGAACAGAATAGAACTTTTTCAAAGGAAGAAGTCCATATGGCTAAAAAATCCTCACCATCCCTGTCCATAAAGGAAATGCAAATCAAAACCACAATAAGGTTCCACCTTACTCCTGTTAGAACACTCCTGTCAACTAAACTAAAATCAATGAACCAATTAAGAAGTGGGCAAGTGAACTAAACAGAACTTTCTCAAAAGAAGAAATTCAAATGGCCAAAAAACATGAAAAAATGCTCACCATCTCTGGCCATAAAGGAAATGCAAATCTAAACCACACTAAGATTTCACCTCATCCCTGTTAGAATAGCCATCATCAAAAACACCAACAACAACGTGTTGGTGAAGATGTGGGGAAAAAGGAACCCTAGTTCACTGCTGGTGGGAATGCAAGGTGGTGCAACCACTCTGGAAAAGAATTTGGAGGCTTCTTAAAAATCTAAACATAGATCTGCCATATGATCCAGCATTCCCACTCCTGGGGATATGCCCAAGAATGCAACACAGGTTACTCCAGAGGCACCTGCACACCCACGATTATTGCAGCGCTATTCACAATAGCCAAGTTACGGAAACAACCAAGATGCCCCACTATTGATGAATGGATCAAGAAAATGTGGTACTTGTACACAGTGGAATTTTACTCAGCCATGAAGAAGAATGAAATCTTATCATTTGCAGGTAAATGGATGGAACTGGAGAACATCATTCTGAGCGAGATCAGCCAGGCTCAGAAGACCAAAAATCGTTATGTTCTCTCTCATATGTGGACTTTAGATCTAGGGCAAATGCAGCAGTGTGGTTGAACTTGAGTCACATGACAAGGGGAAAGCACATACAGGAGATACAGGAATAGGTAGAAAACCCAAAACATAAAAGCGTTTGATGTCCCCACTCCAGAGGAACTAATACAGAAACCTTAAAGCAACAGAGGTTAACATGAGAAAGGGGATCAGTAACCAGTGTAAAAGATCAGTTAGAGATGAATCATCTTGGGTTGTAACACAACACGTGTACATGAAAGCAGTACTAGGAATATTTCTGTATAACTATCCTTAAGTCAGCTAGCAAAAACGCATCGTCTTCCTTGTGCTTATGTCTTTTCTTCAACAAAATTAGTGATAAAGACAGAACTGGATCTGCCTGGAAGTGGGGTGATGGGGGAAGGAGGAAGGGAGGCAGGGGGGAGAAAGGACCCAAACAATGTATGCACATATGAATAAATGATTTTTTTTAAAAATGTTGTCGAGGATGAGGGGAAAAAGGAACCCTCATACACTGCTGGTGGGAATGTAAAGCTAGTGCAACCACTGTGGAAAGCAATATGAAGGCTCCTTAAAAAACTAAAAATAGATCTACCATACAATCCAGCAATACCACTCCTAGGGATAAACCCAAAAGAATATGAGTCATGTTACTACAAAGGCACCTACACACCCATGTTTATTGCAGCACTAGTCATAATAGCTAAGCTATGGAAACAGCCAAGATGCCCCACTAATGACAAATGAATTAAGAAAATGTGGTGTTTATACACAATGGAATTTTATTCAGTCACAAAGAAGAATGAAATTTTGTCATTCACAGGTAAATGGTTAAATCAGTCAGGCCCAGAAGGCAAAAAGCCATATGTTCTCTCTCGTATGCAGAATATATACCTAGAACAAATACAGCAATATTATAGGACATGGGTCACACTAAGAGGAGGCCGTGTATGGGAGAGATAGGACAAGGGAAGGAAACCAACCGTGTATGGGAGAGATAGGGCAAGGGAAGGAAACCAAAAACTTGAATGTAATTGATGTACTTATAGTACAGAAATGAATATAGAAATCTTAAACTGGCCAGGGTTACCATGGGAAGAGGACTAAGTTGGAAGAGGACTGGTAGAGATGAACCAATTGGGGTTGTAATACATATATGCATGGAAACAGCACAAGGCAACTCCCTGTGTGGCTGTCTTTATCTCAAACTAGCAAAAGTGCCATATTTCTCTTTTTAATATTTTTTCTTCTACAAAATCAGAGAACAGTAGGCAGAATAGGTTCGGGGGGCAGGGGTGAGGATGGCACTGGTGGGAGGGGGAGGTTGCGAGGAAAGGGTGTAGGAGGATGAATATGGTGCAAATCATGTGTACACATGTATATAATTGCAGAAATGATAATCTTTTGAAACTGTTCCGGGAATCAGAGGATGGGAGGTAAAGGAAAGCAGTTCAAGTATGACATATTTGATACACTGTAGGAACCTTTGTAAATGCTACAATGTATCCCCACCCAGCACAACAATAAAAAAATAAACTTTCAAAGAACATATAATCTGTAATTACATAACTGATCCTGGAAAAAAAACATTGAATTATTTAATGAGGCTAATTTGGTTTAAATATCACAATACTTATGTGTCTAAAAATACCTCATTGTACACCTTAAATATATAAAATATGTAAGCCCTGAATTCAAACCCCTGTACCACCAAAAAAAAAAAACAAAACAAAACCCAAGGGCTGTGGATATAACTCAAAAGTAGAGTTATAAAGTAGGCACCTTCACCACAAAAAAAATAAATAAATAAAATAATAGAAACTGTTATTGCAGGACAGAGAGAAAAAGACTTCTTTTTGGGGGGGAGTGGGGAGGTAGAGTTGGCAGTGCCAGGGTTTGGCAGTGCCAGGGTTTGACGTTGGGCCTTCATGCTTACTATGCGGAGATGCCTTGCCGCTTGAGCCACACCTCCAGCTCCAGAGAGATTTCTTCAGACACATAGACAGTGCTAATTATGTAAAGATTAGTATATTGACTCCATAACAATTAAAAACTCCTGTACATCATAAAATACCTTTTTAAAGAAAAACAAGTCGTAAACTAGAAAGAGGATATTTGCAGCCAATATAACCCTAGGGAATTAGTACTCAGAAAACACAAAAGCTCTTACTAATCTATTAAAAAAAATGTAGAAAAGTGAATGAAAAATACAGGCTTAGTAATACGAGATTAATGTTATATTGGCAAAAACTTTAAGATCTGAATTTGTAAGGCTGGGAATATAGTTTGTAGTCTCCATATCCCAAGAATAATCCTTATTTTCCTCTCTCATCTGGAGTGTCTGGCATCAGTTTATTGAGGCCTCTTGCTCCACTTCCTTCCAGTTTTTTTCCCATCTTTTCGGGCGATAAGGCCTTTAAACATGGCTTGCACTTTTAAATATATGCCTTGGTGTTAGATAATCCTGCCTTTGCCTCCACGTGTATCCTTGGCAAGTTACTTAACTGTTCTCTGCTTCAGTTTCTCTACCTATAAATTATGCCTACTTCACTTGTGAAGATTAAGTTAACACAAGCAAAATACTCAAAGTGGTACCTGGCACATACTCCACACTATGTAATTATTTTTTAAAATATACTTTTGCTTATAATAACTATCTTTTGAGTAGCACCAAGCAGTTTTATGCTTAAATTTATCTAATTTGATTCTTATAACAGTGCTATGATTTTGATGATTTTAACCTTTTCCCAAAAGGAGACTGAGAGTCAAAGAAGAATAGTAATTGCCTTGCAACAAACACTGAAGGTGTTATTAAAACTTATCTTTTGATACCAAAATTCATTTTCTTCCACTTTGCTACTTGTTACAAATCACAATCACTACTTGATTTTTTGTGTGTTAGCTGCTAATAAATTTCCACTGAACTTACATAGCACCATGAAGTATTGAAAGACCTCCCAAAAGTTCTTAGTCTTCTTTCCCTCTAGTAACTCCTTCTTGGTCTGTTTATTCTTAGAGAGTTCTAAATACAAATCTGAGCCTGTCTTTTCAGATTTCATGGATATGAGTGAGAATACCATCAACTAAGCATCTTATATTAATGTTAGGTTAAATCCTTTTTTAAAGGTCAGAAAAAACAAAGTGAAACCAACAATAAAAGTAGTAGTGTTAGCTGGGTATGGTGACATATGTCTATAACTCTAACCCTAGTTTCTTGGGAGGCTGAAGCAAGAGGAATACAAGATCCTGGCCAGTATAGGCTACATATTAAGACTCTTATTTCCACAAAGAAGAAAAAGTGGCAGCAAAAACCTGCCTGAGACATAACCTTTGAGGACCATGTCAGTCAAGCCTATATTCTATGTACAATTCTTTGTGAATTATGGGCATTCCTTAAGGATTGAGTATTCCTAAAAATTGAGTATGGAGAGTAGATTAAGTTATACAGTAGCATTTTAGATCAGATCTTTTAAATTAATAAATGATATATCTGTCCCAAACTTTTAAGGTAAAATCAGCAGCAGAATAGGTAAATAAATTAGAATATAGTGCTTTCACTGGTGTTATTAATGGTGTTACAAGTGAACCCAGAATGGCTTTATGTCAAGTGTGTATCTCTGTAAGGTATATTTTGATGAGCTTTTAAACTGGTTCATAAGAAAGTCTGAAAGATGATCACAATTGGGGCAGCAGCAATAGAAATCATGTAGCCATTTTCTATGTCAAAAACTGCAAGCAGAAACAAACAGTGCAAGCAGGAATATTTGGGCTTTTTCCCTTTCCCTGGTTCACTGCAGGTCATGTGATAGCCATCACGTGACTCGGTCAAAGGATCTTTTCCTCTTGCAGCTTTGCAAAAAAAAAAAAAACCGAAACGAAACTGTTCTCCAATTAAAGCTGTTAACGTGTACTAAGCTGTTTCCTTGTTGGATTTTCTTGTTCTCTGCTGCTACTGTAAAAACAAAATGAGTGGTAAGACTTGCTGTTTTTGAGCATTTGCTTTTATTTTAAAACATAGAAAGCATTGTATAAACCTAAAGTCATGTTGTGTGTTCTTTTAAACAGATGCCAAATATAATCGCTACAAAAATATTTTAAATTGTTGCTATGAAGTTATAAAAAACATTAGACTGTATGTAGCGTTAGACTGATTTTATTTCCCACAGAATATCCCATACTGGCAGCTTATTTTCGGTAGATTTTTCTTTTTAAGACTAAATCTGAAAATTGGTATCAGATTACTTGGAAGCCATTGTGAAAGCTTGCTTATAAAGAGAATGTGTAGCACGTCAGCAGCTTGTCGCATTTTAGGAATGTTAAACGCTTGGATAAATTTGTAGTTTATTTAGTTTTTTTAATATCTTCTTAAATATGAATGTATTTTAACAAGGAAAAGAGAAGACTAACTTATAGTGATAAAATGGCTTAAATATTAAGTTGGTGGCACTTTTTAATTGGGGTAGGGAGCATCTCAGGTAGTTGATAAATACAGTTGTTTCCTCCTTGGCAGGTTTTTAGAACAGAAAATATACCTTTTAAAATAACAACTGGCTCTGAGATTTGGAGTAGATTTTGCTCAAAGCATGTAGATTGTACAGGAGCTGTTAGGAATATCCACAGTTGTTCAGTTACAGCTGTTCTTGTGCCAGGCATGCATTTAATGGTACAATCTGTAGCAGATTCAGCTTCTTCCTTGGGACAGAATCCCCTTGCTGCATACAAATTTACATGCATTTATAGTTAATCTTTTGAAACTTCCTAAATTTAAAAGTATTGTTGGAACTAAGGAGGTAATCAAGTATTTTCCTTATTAAGTATGCAAGGTTTTAAGATTTAGCTACTATGGCCATAGGAATTGCAACAGAAATGGTGCTGTAAACATTGTAATTCTAAACATCAATTGCTTATATTGCTGTGTTCATGCATTAGGAGGTTTATGTGTTCAATGGTGAATATATTCTATTAATATTTTAGATATTAAATATAGTATTGGTAATTTTTTTAATCTAATCTTGTACCATTTCGGCCTCAGAATAAGAAAATTTACTTACTAGGTGAAGTGATAATTCCTAGAGAAATGAGTAAAGTCAAATTTTGTATTACTAAATTATAAACTATTTTAGCAACTATGAATATGTAATATGAGGTGGGCATGCTGCCCCTCACCTGTATTCCTGTCATTTTGGAGGCTGGGTTCAGGGCCAGCCAGGGCTTCCACCAGAGACCGTGTCTCAAAACACACACACACACACACACACACACACACACACACACACACACACACACACAAGGATAATATAGTTTGAATTGTAACTATATAGTATTTATATAGTCATTTATAATAAGAGGGCAGCCCAAAGCAATTATGTAGTTTTACAATTTTAAATGTAATCAGCAATGATTTATTATTCTGGTGCCTAAATAAAAATAAAAACACCTGTTCTAATGACTTGACATAAGGATTAAACTTGACAGCATGTTAAAGGGCCCACTCTTGATATGGTAAAATATGAGTAGATACTCGTTTCCTTCATCACAATTCTAATTATACTTTTTGATAAATTCTGGTTCTCAATTAAGTTTAACCTTTTACAAATAATATCTAAGCCAGCTCTTAATGATTTAGATAGTTAGTTTACTGCTATCTTGGTTAAACCAGTGGTAGTATAAAACTGTTCTCCTTTCTCGAGTCCAGATTATAGATGTTAAAAGGTATGTTATGATTGAAGCCTTTCTGCATAATAGCATAAAGCAGCTCACGAGTTTTATTTAATAAATTATAGGTAGTGTTTGCTTAAACTTAGGAAAATTTTGTTCCTGCTTTCTCTCATGTTTTTAAAGGCAATAAAAACAAAAACAGCCTTAATTTCCCTAAGATGCATTAGAACATGATTCTTATGGCTCAAATTACGTCAAACATTTTAATGTTTATTTAGTAAAGATACATCCTTAAAATGAAACTGTTTTTGAATCCCTCCTCTAACCCTTGGGCAAATCTTAAGCTCACTGTGTCTCAGTTTCCATGTCTGAAAAATGGGTACGATGCTAATATTTACCTGATAGAATGATTATGAGGAAAAATATATAAAAGACCTGGCATATAATTTTAGTATTAGCAATATAGAATTAAGATAATATTCTGAACAACTTCATGTATTTGGTGGGCTCCTTTTAGATGAGAAGAGAATTTTCTTGAAAAGTTATTTTTGTAGCCAGATATTATATAGTGTAGCTTAGTTGTCTGTATTTTCTCTCCTCCCTTTCCCTCCTTACTTTCTTTTAAGTACTGCAGTCTTTACTCTTCCTTTTCCTCCCTCCTCCTTCCATCTACCCCTTTCTTTTTCCTTCTCCCTCTTAACTTCTGTATATTCCCCTCCTTTCTTCCCACCCCCAGCCTTCCTCTTCCCTCTCTTGGCTTCTTCCTTATCCCTTTCTCCTCCTTTCCTGTCTCCCTTCTTGCCTTTCTCCTTCCCCTTCCTCCCTTCTCCAGCTCCTCTTCCCTCTCTTTTCCTAGCCACTATTTAGTATTTCCCCTCTTATACCCCATTTTCATACAATTTCTTTCCCTGTCTACTTTCCCCCTTCTCCTACCCCCTCCCCATCACCTCTGAGTTGCTGTGTCCTCACCCCTCCCCCTTCTAATTCCCCTGAAAGGCTGGATTCAGATCTGCCTGATCCTCCATGCTTTTTTTTTCCTGAAGTGTGTGTAACTTAATGATCACTGACAGATTTAAATTCTGCATGTAAAAGACATCCTTTCCCCATTACATTCTTTATTGACTCTTGTACTTTATTTTCTTAGAAATAGTAATTTCTTTGAAAAGATTTCCTCTCAAGTGGTTAAAAACTGGTGGGTATGGGGACATTTGCAGTCTAAAGTTACAGGTCAAAAGATACTTTTCTAAAAAATTACATAAAACAAGTAATATTTTAGCTCCTAGAAAGAATAAAACATACCTTCCAAAAGTGCTATTTTACTCCCAGGAAGACGAAAAGAGAAGGTAAAAGATGTTTATAAAAGTTGTTTGGAAATCACTGACACTGTAAAAGCAAAAAGAAATTACAGGATAAAAGAAGCAGAAGTTTCTTTTTTGGAACTTTACACTGTAAGAAACAAAAAATTTTCTTTGAGTAAATACACATATATGACGTTTCTGTAACTTTGTTCTTAAGCCCTACAGACATGATTTTACATTACACAAGTCTTTTCACCCTAACAAAGCACCCAAGATCTTAAGTATTCTCCCTCTTACTGCTCTTGTCTCTTGCCCTTTTTTTCTAGATTTTTTTTTTCTTGTTATTTTTGAAATTTTTGCCTTTGGTATTGACTTTGATTTTTCACTAGATCAATGTTTCCATCTTGCACAGTCATGAAGTCACGTGGATTATTTTAAAGTAAATACAGTGATTCAGGATTGTAACCATACCTAGTAAGAATCTCTAGGAGTGCCTGTAAATCTTAGGGAGTTTTCTGTTGTTTTGATGGAACTGGCGTTCGAACTCAGGACTTTGTGCTTGCAAGCAGGCACTGTACTGAATGAACCACACCTCCAGTCCAAACCTTATGTTTTAAAAAGCTCTCTGTTGTACCACACCTTATTCAGGAAACAGAAATGATACCTACACCTTTTATTTTACAAGATGACATCCAAAGACCTTCTGTTTTATTCTTTCCAAATAAAAACTGAATGTAAATTTTAAATATAAAAAAAAAAAGCTCCGTTATCCACAGGCAGGTTGGAGAAAACCTAAGTGTAGGTAAAGGATTATCTGTGCACTTTACAAGATACGTGTTTATAATAAAGAAGTCAGTCATCTGAATTTCTTTTCATAGTAATACACTCACTATTGGCTTGACTATTTAGTTTTAATGAAGCACTTAAAATTGTTTTCAACTTTCTAAGCAATCATGGATTAATACATCATTTCTGTGACTTATCCAGGTCCTGCTCAGGTTCCAATGATGTCCCCAAATGGTTCTGTGCCTCCTATTTATGTGCCTCCTGGATACGCACCACAGGTAAGTTTTTGAGTCATTTTTCTTATTACATGTATGTAATCAATAGCAATAATGTTCTGTCTTTAACTTTGACTCTGATGGAAAAAAATACCATTTAATTGCTGAACTTTACCCACTATATTACCTTCTATAAATCTATTTCAAGCATTTTAGTACATTAGGAAAGGAGAGAAAAAATACATTTGTAGCACTCATTTTTTGGCCTTGTCTTTGGGTATTAAATTATAAAAGATAATTCATTCTAGAGTTTTAGCTCCCTGAATATGCAGCTAATGTATATAATATCTTAAGGTGTCAAGGTTCCTACTCTAATTTTTTTTAATTATTTGAAGGCAGTCAAGACAGTGTTTCCACCCTTACTCACACAGTGGCTCTGAGACATTACATAATTATATGACATACTGTGGTAAATAGCACGTAATTTGTTTTTGTTACATGCGTACAGGCAAACTGAATTAAACTGTAGATCTCCAGTATTCAGTATCTTCCACAACCCCAGTTCTGTGTAGTCTGTACCCGTTGCCTCAGATCCCTTTTGGGAAATACTCCCTTTCTCTTCCTAGCACTGAATTTGCACATACGTTTCCTTCGGGCCTTCTCTTACTTCCTCCCTGATTATGAAAAAATGTTGGTGAGATATTGTGGTAGACACTTTGTTTGCTCTGAAGCACACCACTATATATGAGTGAAAACAAAAAAGAAGTAGATGCTGGTGGGGAGAATGGAAGTCTACGAGATTGAGAGTCAGAAAAGCAGGATCCATGTCTTACTACAAAGCCTTGCTGGCTGCAGGACCTTGGGCAAATCAACTTCCTTGACTCTCTGTGTACCCTTACTGTATGATGAGATGATAACACATGAAATAACACATTTGAAAATACCCTGTAATCTTTTCAGAAGAATAGTCCCTGCTCTCTATCTCTACTTTTGTTCAACACACTGACCCCTTAATTTAGCAGAGTCTGTGTTCTACCTGTATCACCCTGCTAAAGCTGCTGCCTGCTCTGTACCAGATCCAAAGTCCTTTTTTCTAGCCTGAATCTCTTTTACCTCTAAAAATTAGATAGCATTGAGGTGATTTATCCCAGATTTCCCTGACATGATGCTGTCTTTAGTTTTTCTACTTCTCTGTTGCTCCTTCACTTACACAAAGACCATCCTCTAGCATAGTTCATTCAGTTCAGCAGTCATTGGGATGGTATATACCAAACTCTGTACTAGGTACTAGTGAATAAAGATGATTAAGGCAAATTATTATTTAATTATAGGGTATTCTGATGTTCTGTCATCTTACAGTACCTTTTCTTTTTATATTTTATCCTCATTTCACTCTGAGCTTCTAGAAGCAGGTTTCCCTAAGCCTTTTCTACTGCCTCTCCTTTCAGGCTCTCCTGGCATATTTTGTCTCTCTATCTTAATGAACTTATCACAGTTTATTAATTAATTGTCTTTCCTAGGAAGATTATGAAGTTTTAGAGTTCCTATATTGAACAGTTTTCCGCAAACATGTATCGAGTGCTCATACATGCCAGGCAGGCACTCTTGAGCACTTGGGGTATATCTCTGAATAAAAGAGGCAAAGACTTTTTTTTTTAATTTCTTTTATTCATATGAGCATACAATGTCTGGGTTGTTTCTCCCCCCCTCCGCCAGCCCCCTACCACTACCCCCTATCCCCCATCCCCCACCACCAAGCAGAAACTGTTCTGCCCTTATCTCTAATTTTGTTGAAGAGAGAGTATAAACAATAATAGGAAGGACCAAGGGTTTTTGCTGTTTGAGATAAGGATAGCTATAGTGTGAGATTCCTCTCATTGCTTTCCTGTACATAAGTGTTACTTTCTAAATTAATTTTTCTCGAACTGACCTTTTCTCTAGTTTCTGATCCCCTTCTCCTATTGGCCTCTGTCGCCTTAAAGTTTCTGCATTAGTTTCTGTGCATTGAGGGCACAAATGCTATCTTGTTTTTTGGGTGTCTTACCTATCCTCATACCTCCCTTGTGTGCTCTCAGTTTATCATGTGGTCAAAGTCTAATCCCCTTGTTGTGTTTGCCCTTGATCTAAAGTCCACATATGAGGGAGAATATATGGTTTTTGGTCTTTTGGGCCAGGCTAACCTCACTCAGAATTATGTTCTCCAGTTCCATCCATTTACTTGCAAATGGTAAGATTTCATTCTTCTTCATGGCTGCATAAAATTCCATTGTGTATAGATACATTTTCTTAATCCATTCAAGAGTAGTGGGGCATCTTGGCTGTTTCCATAACTTGGCTATTGTGAATAGTGCTGCAATAAACATGGATGTGCAAGTGCCTTTGGAGTAACCTGGTCACATTCTTTTGGGTATATCCCCAAGAGTGGTATTGCTGGATCATATAGTAGATCAATGTTTAGCTTTTTAAGTAGCCTCCAAATTTTTTTTTCCAGGTGTACTAGTTTACATTCCCACCAGCAGTGTGGTGGGAATGTAAACTTTTTCCCCCGCATCCTTGCCAACACCTGTTGTTAGTGGTGTTGCTAATGATGGCTATTCTAACAGGGGTGAGGTGGAATCTTAGTGTGATTTTAATTTGCATTTCCTTTATTGCTAGAGATGGTGAGCATTTTTTCATGTGTTTTTTGGCCATGTGAATTTCTTCTTTTGAGAAAGTTCTTTTTAATTCACTTGCCCATTTCTTTATTAGTTCATTAATTTTGGGAGAATTTAGTTTTTTGAGTTCCCTATATATTCTGGTTATCAGTCCTTTGTCTGATGTGTAGCTGGCAAATATTTTCTCCCACTCTGTGGGTGGTCTTTTCAGTTTAGAGACCATTTCTTTTGTTGAGCAGAAGCTTTTTAGTTTTATGAAGTCCCATTTGTCTATGCTGTCTCTTAGTTGCTGAGCTGCTGGGGTTCCATTGAGGAAGTCCTTGCCTATACCTGTTACTTCTAAAGTATTTCCTACTCTTTCCTGGGGTCTGATATTTCCTGGGGTCTGATATTAAGGTCCTTGCTCCATTTTGAGTTGATACTGGTACAGGGTAATAAACATATATCTAGTTTCAGTTTTTTGCAGACTGCTAACCAGTTTTCCCAACAGTTTTTGTTGAAGAGGCTGTCTTTTCTCCATCGTTTATTTTTAGCGCCTTTGTCAAAAATAAGTTGGGTATAGTTGTGTGGATTCATATCTGGGTCCTCTGTTCCGTTCCACTGGTCTTCATGTCTGTTTTTGTGCTAGTACCATGCTGTTTTTATTGCTATTGCTTTGTAATATAGTTTGAAGTCAGGTGTTGTGATACCTCCAGCATTGCTCTTTTTGCTGAGTATTGCCTTGGCTACTCATGGTCTCTTGTGTTTCCAAATGAATTTTAGGGTAGATTCTTCAATCTCCTTGATGAGTGTCATTGGGATTTTGATGGGAATTGCATTGAACATGTAGATTGCTTTTGGTAGTATAGCCATTTTTACTGTGTTGATTCTACCAATCCATGAGCATGGGAGATCTTTCCACCTTCTGTAGTCTTCTTCAGTCTCTTTCTTCAGGGGTTTATAGTTTTCCTTGTAGAGGTCATTCACATCCTTTGTTAAGTTTACTCCTAGGTATTTGATTTTTTTTGAGGCTATTGTAAATGGAATTGTTTTCATATATTCTTTCTCAGTTTGTTCATTATTAGTGTATAGAAAAGTTAATGATTTTTCTGTGTTGATTTTATATCCTGCTACCTTGCTATAGCCGTTGGTGGTGTCTAGGAGTTTTGGGGTAGAGTTTTTTGGGTCTTTAAGGTATAGGATCATATCATCTGCAAATAGGGTTATTTTGACAGTTTCTTTACCTATTTGTATTCCTTTTATCCCTTCTTCTTGCCTAATTGCTCTGGCTAAGAATTCCAGTACTATGTTGAATAGGAGTGGAGATAGTGGGCATCCTTGTCTCGTTCCCGATTTTAGAGGGAATGGTTTCAATTTTTCACCATTAAGTATAATGTTGGCTGTAGGTTTGTCATATATAGCTTTTATAATGTTGAGGTACTTTCCTTCTATTCCTAGTTTTCTTAGAGCTTTTATCATGAAATGGGGTTGGATCTTATCAAAGGCTTTTTCTGCATCTATTGAGATGATCAAGTGGTTTTGAGGCAAAGACTCTTGTCCCTTCTGAAGTTTACACTCTTGTGGGGAGAAGCAAATATAAAGCTTCATTAGGGGATAAATTTTAGGGATAGTGATAATGGGGAGAAAAGAAGATAGACCTGGTTGCATTTAAAATGGAATGATAGAACATCTCATTAGAAAGATGACATTTGGCCCAGTGCCGGTGGCTCACATCTGTAATCCTAGCTACTCAGGTGGCAGAGATCAAGAGGATTATGGTTCAAAGCCAGCCCAGGCAAATAGCTCTCAAGACCCTATCTCAAAAAAACCCATCCTAAAAAGGGCTGATGGAGGGGCCAAAGGTGTAGGCCTGAGGTCAAGCCCTAGTAACAGAAAAAAAAAAAAGGAAGAAAGGTGACACTTGAGCCAAGTCTTAAAGGACAGGTGGGAGTTAACCTTGCATGTATCAGGGCAGGGGGGTGGGGTGGGAAAGGATTTTGGAAACAAACTATCAGTGCAGTGGGCTGAAATTAGAGCATGTGCCATGGCTAGGAACAACAAGGAAGCCACTATGGCTGGACTGAATCTGAGTTGTTAAGGTAGGATAATAGGACAGTATGGAATCCAGTCAGAGAGTTAACTTGACTAGATTATGTAAGTCTCTATTCATCTTTTATTCTCAATGCCAAGTACAGTGCCTGTCATATAGAAGGGCTTGATAAATATTTATAAATTAATCGAGTAATCATTCAGGTTGAAGTTGTATATCTTTAGACCAAGAGCAACTAAATTAACTTACTTATAACTCTTATTTCATCTTTTCACTGCTTTGGGCATAGAGTCCTTAGTTGGCTTGTCTACTCAGAGTATAGATTTCTTAACATTTAAGGCCTAACACAGTTCTGTCCTAGTTTGCCTTTGTACCCTCGATCTCTTGATACTTCTAATCATATGTCCATTTTTGCATGGCTTCTTATGTGTTCACTTGGTGTTTTCCTTTCTCCATGATTTTATTGAAGCACTTACTTAGGAATGTCAGTCATTCTGAATTTCTGCCTTTTAAGATTTTGTCCATTCTTGACCACTTTATTATAATATATACCACCTAATTTTATAATTATGTATTTTTTCTTTCTCTATTTTTGTTTGTTCATTTTATTCCTGTAGAATTTTTGGTTCCTTGAGGATAAGAGCTGCCTTTCAATTATTTTTGCATTCTTGTGGCACTCAAATACAGTAGGTGTCATAAATAGTATCAAGCAAATTAATAAACTTTAATAGTTTACTGGAAGGATCATGTGAAGCTAGTGAGCTTACTATTAGCAATCTTAATTTAAAATCAATATTATCTAGGAAATTTATCATTTTCAAGCACATGGGATAATCCAAAGACAGAAATCTAGTCTTAATATTATCGAAATAAATAATTTAAGTACCAAGTTTGTAAGACTGCATTCTTGCATTTTCTTCTCACTGTTAAAACACCCCTTTCCCATAACATACATAATTTGTAATTTAGAAAACACCAATAAGGTACACATTCTACACACAACTAAATATGGGATTAGGGCTAGACATTGTTGGTGCATATCTGTAATCCCAGCTATTTAGGAGGCAGAAACAGGTGGATCACCATTAGAGGCCAGCCTAGGTAAAAAGTTAGCAAAAATTCTATCTTAAAAACAAACTGGGGAGCCAGGCGTAGTAGTTCATGCCTATAATCCCAGCTACTTGAGAGGCAGAAATCAAGGAGATTGTGGCTCAAGGTCAGCTCAGGTAAAACCTTAACAAGACCACACATGTCAACAAAACAAACAAGTCATGGTGGTGAATGCCTATCATCCCAGCTAAGTGAGAGTTGGGAGATAAGAGGACAATTGCCTAGGACCAGCCATAGGCAAAAGTGAGACCTGTCTGAAAAATTAGAAGATCTAGTGGGGTGGCTTAAGTGGTACAGCACTTCCAACCACAAGGCCCTGAGTTCAGATCCCAGTACAGGAAGAAAAAAATCTGGACATGGTAGACACCTGTGATTCTAGCTTCTTGAGAGGTGGAGGTAGGAGAATCGTGGTTTGAGCCTAGCCCAGGCAAAGTTAGTATGAGACTCAATCTAAAAGAAAAACTAAAAGCAAAACAACCAGTAGTATGGCTCAAGTGGCCCTGAGTTCAATCCCACCTAGTACTGCATAGATAATGGTGAAAGTGATATTACAACAGATACTGGGTTTGGCTCACTGTTCCATTCCAGATTGCTTCTAATGTCCTTCCTGTAGATTCAAAGCTAAACGATATTTTTTAAAATCCCAGATTTCCTTCAGCTAGGGTTCTAGATATGATTCAGCTCCCACCAACTATATATACTTGCCTGAGACTGAAATTCAAAATTGAGTTAAATAGGGAAAAGGATTTGCTAGAAGTAGGGCATTGTGGTTCTAGACCCTCTATATGTAAACAACATGTTAAATATATATATATGAATTCATTTGATGAATGACCCATATCACACTCCAGTAGAAAAGAATAGTCTGTTTAATTTTTGTTTGTAATTTAGGTTTATCTGTACCCAAATAAGTGTTTTTTTAATCCTATACTTATCAAACACTTAGGTATATATATATATATATATATATATATATATATATATATACAAGATTTACTATCCTTAAGCATAGTAAAAGGAAACACTTTACATTGTAGTGATTTTCTGTTTCCTGAGGAAAGGTATTATTAGCCATTTGTTACTTCTTGAGAGTTACTATTTAAATCTAAAAAACTAAGGTCCTTATTTTAGTGGAGGGAGTCCTACTTTTGATATAAAATTCTATATCCTTTTTTACTTTCCTGTATGTTCTTAATGCTTCAGTGATGTTCAAGAGGAATTAATCTATCATTTTAAAAAAAATCTATTCCTGGACTGGCAGAGTGGCCCAGGTGGTAGGAGTAACTGCCTAGTAATCATGAGGCCCTGAGTTCAAACTTCAGTGCTACAAAAAAAAAAAAAAAACCTGTTCCCACAGTTGTATTCCTATTTTTCAAAAAAGAAAAAGTACAATTTCTAAACCTCAAAGCCGCAGGTCCACTTTTCTCAACTGTTAGTTAAATATTTGATTCTTGGCTCAGTTGTAATAATGAACTTTTAAAATTGTCCTGGTCATGGTCATAGAATTTTGTACATAAATTCTAATATATGGCTTATCTTTAGGAGTTTAGATCCAATTCATTTTCATTTGGTCTTTCCACAACTTGTTTTCCATCCTCCTTTAGTCATAATATAGCAAAGGAAATTAACTCCTGACCCTATTGTGCCAACTGTATCACTAAATGCATATGACACAGAGGATAAATACCTAGTACTGTAGCTCATTGTTTATTTTATTATTTAGCCATTCTCACTAGTATTTTAAGTTTTATATTGAATAGCATTCACATTGTATAAGTAAACTACTCTGTTGTTTTTCAGTGCTGATCCATATGTAAATAATATTTTTAATAAATTCTTTCCTTATTGATCATCTTAATTTTTTTAATTTCTAAGACTAAAAATTCTTGCTCTAACATATTTGTAAAGAATTGCTTATAGCCTATAAAAGAAACTTTATATGTAATGCTCATTTTGTAGGTTATTGAAGACAATGGTGTTCGAAGAGTTGTTGTAGTTCCTCAGGCACCAGAGTTTCACCCTGGCGGACACACAGTCATTCACCGTTCTCCACATCCTCCTCTGCCTGGTTTCATTCCTGTCCCAACCATGATGCCCCCTCCATCACGCCATATGTACTCACCAGTGACTGGAGCTGGAGATATAGCAACACAGTATATGCCACAGTATCAATCTTCACAAGTATATGGAGATGTAGGTAAGGCATGTAAAAATTTCCTGCTTGATTGAGTTGGATATTCCTTGCTCTCTGCATATCATGTAACACAAGGCAATGATAAATCTCTGTTACCCTAGTACTATTTTAGGTGCTTCAGCTTCAAGATGAAATAGGCTGCTAGAAAATAGATAAGTAAACATAACATCAAAGAGAGGAAGTAATTTGCATCATACAGCAGTATTTAGTAGATTCATGTTCTAACAAGAGCTCTTTCTCTCTGTCCTGGAATCTAAGCTCTGAGGAAATTGTCAGCTAATAATACCTATGTTTTTATTAAATCCTGAAGACTAGAATGCCACTGTACAAATTTGCTAGATTCTCTGATGGACTGAAAAATCTAGGATGCACCACAACCTAAGCCTTAAGGGAGTTAATAAATTATTGGTAAGAACAGGCTACCATATAAATGCACAAAATAATAATCTTATACCAACAGCTCCCAAGTTTATATCTTCAGCGTATGTTAGTAGGGATTAAACCCCAAGCCTTTGGTATGCTAGCTAAGTGCTCTATTACTTGAGCCACATTCCAGGTCTTTTGTATTTTGTTTCTGATAAAGGGTCTCACTCATTTTGCACAGGCTGGCCTTGAACATGTGATCCTCCACCTCATGAGTAACTGGGATTATAGGTGTGCGTTGTCATGCCTAGCTCCAGACCTTTTTTTTTTTTTTTTTTTTTTTTTGTGGTACCGGAGTTTGAACTCAGGGCCTCACACTTTCTAGGCAGGCATTCTTGCCACTTAAGCCACTCCACCAGCCCAGACTTCTATTTTTAGTCTTGTAGTCTATTACGTGTTTTCTTTTTTAATTAGTGTATATTAGTTGCACAGAGGGGTACCTGCATAAAGATGTACTTTAATTCAGATTCGCCCTCTTTTTAAAACAATTTTAAGGCGTTTCGTTATTCTCTTTTTATACATACATATGAAATACTTCAGTCCTATTTACCCATTTTCAGCCTTTACTTTCATCCCCCCTGTCCGCAAACAAACTATTTAACTGGGTTTTAATAGTTGGTTCTTGTCTCAGTTGACATGATGAACTATTAAAATTATCCCCCACCTAGCTGCCTTTTTGATAACCCCACTTAGATATTTGCACCACAGCCAGAGCGTATCTAACATCAATCTCAATTTAAATTAAAAAATGATGATCCTTTTTTGGTTCATGAGCGTGATGATTGGGTGTTCACGCCTCTGCGTGACATGTGCCGCCCTCAAATCTTGTTACGATGTGGGCACATTACCCTTCTGACGTGAAAAAAAAAAAAAAAAAAAAGACATCATGTCTACATCATATATATATATTTTGCAGACTTATGGTTTGAGATTCTGCATTTCTAACAAGCTCCTAGAGTAGCAAGGATTTATGCTGCAAACTAGATACATTGTTCTGTTTCATTTACTACTAATTATGACTTAGTTTTTTTTGGTTTTGGTGGGACTAGGATTTGAATTCAGGATTTTACACTTGCAGAGCAGGTGCTCTATCTCTTGAGCCACACTGCCAGTCCGTAGTGCTCTGTTTTTGGAGATGGGATCTAGAGAACTTTTCCCAAGGTGGCCTCAAACCGTAATCCTCCTTATCTCCCAAGTAGCTAGGATTACAGGCATGAGCCACCAGCACCCAGCTGTGACTTTGTTTTTTAAAGTGTGCTTGAGAATAAGATAAAAATAGCTATTATAGTTATTATTTTGCATTGTAAAACCTATTGTTATTTAGAGGGGCTGTGCATTGGAACTTATGAATATAATTCACAATGATGTGAAAGGCATAAACCCACAAACTAGCTACATAGTCATGGAGGCAAGAATGGCATTGTGTTTGAGTTCATATGCCAGGGAATCCACCATTGGATTCTAATAGTGCTGGTTTAATAACTAATAATAACTAATAACTAATAGTAATAGTGCTGGTTTTATAACTAATAGTGCTGGTTTTCTAGCCAGTAGCTGCTTCCCAGACCCCTTTTCCATGGACAATTTTGTATAGATTCACAAAGTGGGACTGGATCTAACAGTTCATTGTCAGCAGTATCACTGTTGAGCCTGAACTTTGCCTAGGCACTGTATTCACAGTGTATTTCCTCACGTAATTCTCAATAAAATTCTGCAAAATACAGAAGGGAACAGGCTCAGAAGTAATTTCTACAAGGTCACACGAGTTAATTACTAAGGATTTTAACCCTCTTTGGTCTGTTTAATAATAAAGTTCCTACTCTTGCTACTTGTATATTAGTTATACATTTCCCCCAATGGTTACTTTTATTATTTTATCTTAAATAATAGGTTAAACATAATTGTATCTGAATAACCACATTTTTAAAATATGTACTAATTGATTATGGTTCTTAAGTTTTTATTGTTTTGTTAAGTTTAATTCACATAAAAATTTACCATTTTGAACTACCTTTCATGGGTTTTAGTATAGTCACTACGTTGTGGAAAGAGTGCAGTTCATTGGTTTTTAGTATATTCTCTGCAGGTTAAATATTCCTTATCCAAAATAATAATGAGATATCTTGATAATGGGATCCAAATCTAAACAAAATTCATTTATTGCCAAGCACTGTCCCACACCTATAATCCTAGCTACTCAGGAGGCAGATGCAGGAGGATCACATTCAAATCCAACCATTGGCAAATAGTTTGTGAGGCCTTATCTTGAAAAAAGTTCCATCACAAAAAGGGCTGGTGGAGTGGCTCAAGGTGTAGGCCCTGAGTCAAACCCCAGTTCCACACACACACAAAAAAAATCATTTATGTTTTATGTTTCATATGCACACCTATCCTGAAAGTAACTTTATACAGTATTTTAAACAATTTTGTTACAAACACATGTGACCCATGACCTTACAGTCAGTCATGGAATGATTTTTGGATTAGGGATGTGCAGCCTGTATATACTATATTTATTACCACTGTCTAATTCTAGAACATTTCTACCATCCCTGAAAGAAACTTCATACCTATTAACTGCCCCAGTTTCCTCTTTTTCTCTCCATTCCTTAATCTGTTTTCTGTGTCTGTGGATTTGCCTATCTGAATATTTCATTTAAATATACATATGTGTATTGCATGTAAATTTTTCATAAGAATTTATATACAATATATAGTCTTTTGTGTCTAGGTTTTTTAACTTAATGTAATGTTTAAGGTTCATCTGTGTTGTCATAGATAGTAGCATTTCACTCCTTTTTATGGCTGAATAATATACTCAGTGGAGATCCCAGATTTTGTTTATTCATTCGTTAGTTGAAGGTGCTTTCACGTTTTGTCTATAAGTAAAATAATGCTGCTGTGAATATTTGCATACAAACTTTTGTGCTAACGTATTTTCACTTTTCCTGGGTATATACATTAGAGTTGATGAGTCATATGTTAATTCTGTGTTTCAGTTATTGAGGAACTGCCAGACTGTTTTCCTCCATGATGCACCTTTTTATATAAGGGTTACAATTTTCTACATCCTTGCCAAAACTTGTTATTGTCTGTCCTATTCACTATGAAGTTTTATCTCATTATAATTTTAATTTGCTTTTCTCTGATGACTTCTGACACTGAGCATCTTTTCTTGTGCTTACTGGCCATTTGTACATCATCTTTGGAGAAATGTCTGTTCACATCCTTCACCTGTTTTTTTAATGGAGTTCACTTTTTATTTTTGAGTTGTGTATGTTCTGTATATTCTGGATACAAGTCCCTTACCAAGTAAACATTTGTAGACATTTTTCTCCCTTATTGTGTTTTTACTTTATGGTATCCTTTAATGGTGAAAAGTTGGGGAGGGTTGGTTTTTTTAGTTTTGAGGGGTGTTTTGCTTTTTTAGTTTGTAGGGGTGTTTTTGTTTTGCTGTACTTGGTTTGAAGTCAAGGCATTACTCTTGCCAGGCAGGTCATCCTACCACTTGAACCATGCCGCCAGTCCAAAAGTTTTCAATTTTTATAAAGACCAATTTTTTTGGTTGCTTGTGTTTTTGATGTCATATTTAAGAAGGTATTGCCTGACTCAGGTTGTGCAAGTGTATACCTTTGTTTCCTTGTGAGAGTTCTATAGTTTTAGCTCTTAGATTTGGGTCTTTGTTTCATTTGAGCCAATTTTTGTATGTGGTGTGAGATAAAAGTCCACATTCATTCTTTTATGTGTAGATGCACAAATTCCTATTTTTTAATTCTGATGCTACTGTATGTATCTTTTCTTTTCAATAATGTACTAGTTTTTTAAAGCACTGCTAAATTCAAATTATTTTCTTCACTGAGGCTTTTAAAGCTTTTCTTAAATATTTTCTCTCATTACAGATTTTAAATGTAAAATAAAAATAAACTCTGGTGACAATTGGATTAATAATCTTCTGAGCATAGTGACTTTATTATATTGCTATGTGACTTACATAGTTTATAGTACATTCATTTAAATCACAACCTTGAATTTACAGTATCTGAACTTGTAATACTTTATATGTACATTCTTCTATTAAACAGTCCAACTTGTTTCTTTTTTGCTATCTCTTAAATTTTTTTCAATGATGAATTCCTTTTTTTAATCCTAAGGGAATTTAGGCAGGCATTGGTTTTCTTTTAATCTATTTTATATGTTTGAGATTGAAAGAGTTATGAAATGTAATAGCTTACAAAAGAATGAAAGAAGAACAACTGTGAACAGGCCAGTCCAAGTCTCATTTCTCACTTATGATAATCATATCATACAATCAAGCTGTTTCTCTGGATATTAATAGCTGAGAAATGGTGAAGGAAAGAAATGTCTGTGTAAACTCACTTGATGAATATAACCAAGTCACAAAGCTTGGTTCTGATAGTAGAGACATAGCTTTGTTTTGCAAACTTCTTTCCTATTAATTCTCCTGCCGTAGACTTATTTGGAGAAAGTAAACTTTTAATATTTGTGTTTTATTTCTTCCTAGATGCCCACTCTACACATGGAAGGTCCAACTTTAGAGATGAAAGATCTAGTAAGACATATGAACGTTTACAGAAAAAATTAAAAGATCGCCAAGGAACACAGAAAGATAAAATGAGCAGTCCGCCATCATCACCCCAGAAATGCCCTTCTCCCATCAATGAACATAATGGACTTATAAAAGGGCAGAATGCCAGTGGTATAAACACAGGATCAGCAAAAATCAAATCAGGAAGAGGGAAAGGTGGTACACAAGTTGAGACAGAAATAGAAGGTAACTCTTTAAAATATTCAACCATCTCATTAATACCTTCACTTTCCATCATTTATTTAACCTACTCAAAGTAGCAATCATTTTATCCTGGTCCAAATTGTAGATTCATAGCCTATTTCTTCTTAAATGAGAGAAAAGGTTTTAGAACCTAAATTGTTATCACACTGCTGCTTTTGATAACTTGGGAAGTCTCAACTAGTAATTTCATGTGTATCATAAATTTTATTCCTTGAGAGAAATTTCTATTTGATAAGTAAACTAAGATAACTGTCCAGATTCCATTTCTTCTATAGTAGGATCGGTATCCAGGCTAGCCTGAACATAAACTCAAGACCCTGTATGAAAAATAACTAAAGTATAATATTGCTGGGGACATGGCTCAAGTAATAAAGCATCTGCCCAACAAGCACAAAGCCCTGAGTTCAATACCCAGCACCACTAATAATAGACATTCCTACTTCATATTATGTTGGTTTATCAAATAGTGTAGCTAATTAATTTATGTCTGGGAACAAAGATGCTTCCAGCTTTAAGGAAAATGTCAAAATCTAGACCATGTTAAGTCTGCCCACCTTCCTTTTCCTTAACATTTTCATTATTCACAAATTTTAAACAATGCGTTAGCAGCCTCATGGCTTGTATATCAACATTTACAAGAATGTTCTTCAGGTTTTGAGACTTCCTGATCCTCTTCAGCACTGATATTTCAAAAGAGTTAAGCTAAAGTTTGTATTTTAGTGGTGGCTATAAATTATGGGCAAGCAAATTATTATCCTATTTGGGAAACCACAGTTGTGCCACGTCATGAAAAAAATGCTCAGTTAGCTTATCAAGAGGTACAAGATTGGCAAATGAGAACTTCACAGAGGAGAGTGTATTTTTACCACTCTGCATAAAAATACGTTTTCTTTAACAAAAGGTATATATAGTGGTGTTATAATTAGCAATCACAATTGAAGTAGAAATAGAAATTGAACCAGATGAATGCTTAAGGGCCACAAATTGCAATGTATGAACTAAGAATAAAAACTACAACATAAAAGTCTTAAATATCAGCCTGATTTCAGAAGATACATTTGAAGGGATTACATTTGAGTTTTTTTTTTTAATTTCTTTTTCTTAAGAAAAAGATGAAGAAACTAAAGCATTTGAAGCACTGCTTTCCAACATTGTCAAACCAGTGGTAAGTATCTCAGTTGTTTTCTTGACGTTTATAGTTATAATATTCATACAGGATATTAGTATGTATTCATTCAGGCTTTATTTTAAACTTACTAAAAATATGAGATCAATAACAGATCATGGATCTGAGCTGTGGAGAAAAATACATTGACCTAGCCTTCTGGTAAAAATACTTAGATCTAGCAAAAGATTGAATGTTCATACAAACTGAATTTTTTTAAAGCCATTAAGAAATAGAGTTCTTTACTAATAACCAAAAGAAATATAAACTTCTCTGAATCCATATGAGGTCCCATTTCTCAATTTAAAAAACATTTTTCCTACACAAGGAAAAATGTCTGTTGCAGCATTAATTTTAGCAAAAAAGTGAAACAATTAAAGGAATGCACAAATAAATTGTAATGTTTTTACTGGGCAAGATGATATGGCCATTAAAAAATATGACTATGAAGAATGTAAAAATATCCAAAGATGCTTTTGACAGTAGTCAAGAAAAATTTCTGGGAACCAAACTGTTTGGGTACCATAATTACAGTCTTGTTATAAAGAGATGACTTTGGGAAAAGACTAGAAGGAAAAAATATCCATATATCATAGTAATTGTTCTGATTAGTCTTTTTCTTTCTCTCCCTTTTAAAAGCTATAATTTCACTCTCTTAAAAGCAAGCTAGCAGGAGTGATAGTGATTAATACTGGATTCTGAATATATTTATTTAATTTATTATTAAAATGTGCTAAAAGATACATACAGAAATACATAGAATAAAAATAAGTCTCTTTTACCCACTCCTCCAGCTTCATCTTGCTTAACAGTTTGGGTTTCCTTCCAGTCCTCTTTCAGCTCATTTGTATGTGTCCATCTGGGTGTTTTCTTATATCTTTTTAGGAAAATGGGGTCATACTGTACTGTATAGTTAGTTCTGTGGCAAGCTTTTTTCACTTACTGTGCTATCTTCTTATGTCATTATGTTATTCTTTGGAAAGCTACATAGTCATTCATTCAGAAGATATTTATTGAGCCTTTTTTAGGTCAATAAATTTAAAAGTATACAAAGAAGATACCAACCAAATCCCATGTGATAGTAAAAAGTGCTGTTATAGAAATAATGTAATAAGATGAGAGCTATTGAGTTAAATAAAGCAACCAGGACTACCTTCTCTGAGCCTCTGAAGAGTAAGAAAAAGTACAAGACTTGGAAGTAATGGAAGAGGGCCAGTGGGAATAAGTAACTATGGCAAGTTGGTCAAATAAAAAGAGCCATTATCATGAGAACATAGTAAGTGAGAGAGAGTAGGTAGTACAACATGCAATGGAAGAACTAGGCCATTCAGGGCCTTTTCAATCAGTATGAGGCCACTTAACATTGAGAAAAATATTTCTTAATTTACAAAACCAAAAGAAATTACAAAACCCCAAAGAAATCCATGGTGAAATATTTTATTAAAAAACACTGGTCTTTTGGTACAAAAATAGGCTAGAAGAGTTGTTACTCTTAACATCTTCCCACAAAAGGTTTGTCTTTTAATTTTAACCCATTTTAGGAAGTTTGAGCAAGTCAGCCCTTCATCTTAAGTTACTGTTGTCCTTCTTTTTCTGATAACCCCCAATTAATAGATTTGAACACTCTAGCTTTCTTTCAAACTTGTTCTCCCTTAAAAATGGAGCATATAGTGCTCACTTCAGCAGCACATGTGCTAAAACTGGAATGATACAGAGAAGATTAGCATGGCCCCTGCGCAAGGATGACACACAAATTCGTGAAGCGTTCCATATTTTTTTTAAAAATGAAGCATATACATGTAAATAAATATAAATATCACTTCATAATAATAGCCAATGCAGATTTACTAGTGTCAGTCTGTTGAAAGTGCTTCAAATACAAATGTATATTACTTAATTTCTGTAAAAATTCTATAGTACTATTTTTCCTGTTTCTCAGATGGAAAAACTGAAGCAAGTCTGAGGTTTAATAATTAGTAGTAGAACCAGCACTGAAATTTAGTCAGTGTCTTTCCAGGAGTTACGTGTATCCAAGGGTTTCTCACTAAATTTACTAGAAAGGAAGTTGGTAGCTTTAAAAAGATTGATGTTTGAATGACATAATAGCTTTGCTAACAGCATTTACTAATACTAAAAATATAATTTTCAGACACAAAAATTAAAAACTTAAAGCAATTCATTTTTCTTAGCATATATTAATTGTACAAAGGGGTTTCATGCATACAATGCATATAATGTGATTTGATCATGTTCACCCCTCTGTTACTCTTACTTACTCTACCTGCCCCTTTTCCCTTCTCATTTCATTTCCACAATAGTTCCCCTTTTAAACTTGTTTGCTTCTCCCTATTTTTCACAGGTGAGAGAAAACATGATACATATGGGTCTAGCATATTTCACTTAACATGATCTTCAGTTCCATCATTTTCCAGCAGACTGCATAATTTCATTCTTTATGACTGAGTATGCTCCTTCTTGGGTTTATATCTGGATCTTCTATTTTATTGGTCAATGTGTCTGCTTTTGTGCTAGTACCATGCTGTTTTTTGCTTCTATGGCTCTGTAGTATACCTGGAAGTCAGGTATTATGATCCCTCAAGCATGGCTTTTTTTGCTTAACATTGCTTTGGCAATTAAATGGTTTTTTGTATGTCCAAATGAATTTCAGGACTGTTGTTTTCTATTTTGTAAAGAAAGGCATAGGAGTTTTGATGGGGATCATATTGAATCTGTAGATTGCTTTTGGTGATACAACCATTTTAATAATATTAATTCTGCTGATCCATGAATATGGGAAGTCTTTCAATCTTCTAATGTCTTCTATAGTTTCTTTCTTCAGTGCTTTATAGTTTTCATTTTAGAGGTTTTTAACAAGTTCATACCTAGGGTTTCTTTGGTTTGAGTTTTAGGTTTTGTTTTTGTTTTGAAGCTATTGTGAATGGAATTGCTTTCTGACTTGTTTTTCAGCAAGTTCACTATTGGTGTATAGACAAACTACTGATTTTTGTTTTTGATTTTGTATCATACTACTTTGCTGAAAATATTTATCAGATCTAGAGTATTCTGGTAGAGTCTTCTGGGTCTTTTTAAGTATAGGATCATATCCTTGCCTATTTGTATCCCTTTTATTCCTTTTTGCTCTCACTGAGTTCAATCACTCTGTTAAATAAGAATTGATAGTGAACAACCTTGTCTCATTCTTGATTTTAGTTTTTCCCCATTCATTATAATTTTGGCTATAGGTCTGTCATATGAACTTTCTATCCCTAGTTTCTTCAAGGATTTTATCATGTTGGATTTTGTCAAAGGCCTTTTCTGTATTTGAGCTAATTATGTGATTTGTGTCCTTGCTTCTGTCTATGTGCTGTGTTGTATTTATTAATTTGCATATGTTGAACCATCCTTGTATCCCTGGAATGAAGCCAACTTATCATATATATGATCTTTTTAATGTGTTGTTGAATTCAGTTTGCAAGTATTTTAGGAAGAATTTTTGCATATGTGTTCATCAAGGAGATTGGCCTTTAGATTTCTTTTTTGTTGTTATTGTGTCCTTATCTGGTTTTGGTATCAAGATAATAATGACTTCATAGAAGGAGCTTGGAAGTATCCTTTCCCTTTGTATTTTATGAAATAGTTTCAAAAGCATTGGTTTTAAGTTTGTTTGTTTGTTTTTAATTTTTAAAGTGCTTTTTTTATTGTTGTGCTGGGTGGGAGTACATTGTGGCATATACAGAAGTTCTTACAGTATATCAGTTCTTACAGTATATCAAATATATCATAATTAAATTCACCCCCTCCATCATTCTTCCTCTCCCCCTCCCCCCATTTCTGGAACAGTTTCAATGGGTATCATTTTCCATTTACATACATGTGTATACAGCATTTGCACTATATTCACTCTCTTACCCCTTTCTCCATCTCTTTCCCTCTCCCTCTGATACCAACCCCCCCCCCCAACAGGACCTGTTCCACCTTCCTGCGAATTTGTAAAAGAAAAAGAAAATTACATTTTTGTTTGTTTAAAATAACTATACAGGGAGTTTCCTTGTGACATTCCCATGTCTATATGTATTATAACCCGAATTGGTTCATCTCTATTTTTCTCCTTTCTACCTTAGTCTCCTACTTATGGTGATTTCAACAGATTTAAAATTCTATATTAATTCTTGTTTAGAGAGTATACCAACCATATTCACCTTCTTAACTTCCTTCTTTTATCCTCCCTCTCTCATATGTGACCTCCCCTTTAGTGTGATTTGTTTTTCATAATATTGCCGTATTTGTATTAGGTCTGTATTTCACATATGAAAAAGAATATGCAGCTTTTGGCCTTACTAACTTGGCTAACTTCACTGAAGATGATATTCTCCAGTTCCATCCATTTACCTGAGAACAACAAAATTTCGCTCTTTATGGATGAATAAAATTCAAATATATATAAATATCACATTTTCTTAATCCATTCATCAGTAGTGGGGCATCTTGGCTGTTTCCACAGCTTAGCTATTGTGAAGAATGCTTCAATAAACATAGGTGTGGAGATGCCTTTATTATAATCTGACTTGCATTCCTTCGGGTATATCCCTAGAAGTGGAAATGAAGGCTCATATAGCAAGCAGTTCTAGTTTTAGTTTTTTGAGGAGCCTTCATCCTGTTTTCCATAGGGGTTGTACTAATTTACATTCCTACCAGCAGAATTATGAGGGTTCCTTTTTCCCCCCACATCCTCACCACCTTTTGTTGTGGTTTGTGTTCTAGATGGTAGCCATTCTAATAGGACTAAGGTGGAATCTTAATATGATTTAAGGTCTGGTAGAATTCAGCAGTGAATCCATCCAGTAATGTAATTTTCCTTGTTGGGAGGGAATTTCACAGTGGCTATGTATGAATTCACTTCTGTTTCTTCTGATACAACTCTTTTGCAGTCCACCTGAAACTAGCAAGAGAAAACAGCATTAAAGGCATTACTCAGACTACATCCATTTTCTTTGACCTTCATGCAATACTTGACACTGTTGATCATTTAAAATACGTAGTATTTTAAAACTCACTCTTGTCTTTCAGGGCATGGCTGCTTTCCTTTCTCCTATGATCCTTTTAGTCCTTTATCTGTCTCTCCCTCTCTATCTTTCCCCTTATATCTATAGTTCTTATGGAAGTGAAATTACTAGGTAGCTTTTTTAAGTACACAATGTACCTTGGACAACCAGTTTAAAAGTATAAGCTTGGGAAAATAAATCACTTATTCCTAAATTAATCACCTACTTCTTTTTTACCAAATTATGTTCCATTCTTTTAAAATTCTACTCAAAATTCACTTCTTAAGATGTTTTTTTATAGCTGCCCAGAGTAATCATTTGTGTGTATGCCTTAATATTATGTACAAGTAATAAATAATAATAGAACAAGTTGAGACCAAACATTTTTCTGTAAAAAACGAGATTGGAAAAATTGAAATTTACAATGTATCTTAAATTTTTTTTTTTTTTACTTTATTTGCTAAATTCAGTGTAGTATCCTGGAAAAGTCTGTTAATTAATATTGATAAAACAGTTTAAATATTTAATTAGTAGTATTTACCAATGTTAATTTCTTAGTTTTGATAAGCACTCATGGCTATATTACATTTTAACATTAAGGAAAGATAGGTAAAAGACAGACAGGAAAGAACTCTTAATACTGTATTCCCCACTTTTGTGTAAATCTAAATTTTTTCCAAAATAAAAGTCTTTTGAAAATACTGTATTTCATGTTCATCTCACTCATCCATTTTGTAAATGAGGCCTGAAACCCTAAGACATTTAGCACTCAGTATCACCAAGCAAATTAGTTTTAAGTGTTGTGCCTCCTGACTCAGTGTTTTTCTCCAGTGCCTATACTTTTAATAATGTAGTCAGTACCTACAGAACCTGACAAAATAAACTTCATTTTATGAAACTTCAGTTAATGTTGTTTACTGACCCACCTTCTGAGACCAACCTGTTCGCATCCTCACAGTTTTAACATAGCTGTGATCTTTACATAAAATCAAGAGACACTTAGGGGTATATCTGTGTGTATGGTAACATTGTGTTTTATCTTTTGTTCAAAAGGTGGGAGGAAATCCCTGCTCAGTCTACAGGCTTACAGCCTGACACTGCCTAATAAAATAAAAGTCATTTTATGTCCATTATGAATTAGACAGTATTATAGTAAGCTAAATGTTCTATTTCTTACAACTTAGCAGAAGCACAATAAATACAATTATAGTTTTTGAATTTTCTCAGGCTTTGAGAACTTTGAAAAAGAGAAAGTCATACTTGTGTAGGGATTTTTCCTCCCAACTCAAGTTGGAGTAATCCTCATTTTAGTTGTTAGTGATTTAGCTCAGTTTTATATTTAGAAATACTACAATAGTTGTTAAGCACATATATTTTTAAGCAAGCTTTATATAAGTGCCAACACCAATATTCAAACTGTATCTAATTCCTAAACCCTTTTTTTCCTCTTATTAGGCCTTTATTATAAAGTACATACTTAAAAAACTATTCTAGTAAGTACAAATATATGTAAAACACAATTGAAACCTCTTGATTTTTTTCCTCCCATAACTTTACCTGCAGCCTACCTCATCCATAAACAAAAGCCCAAAAGGTAACAATCAATACATTTGTAGGGTTCATTTTTAGGCATTTTTGTGTATTTTAAAAAAAACTTAACTGTGAATATACCATATAAGTTATTATCTGGCTTCCCTTTTTTCCACTATTACATGACACCAATATATTGATGAAATCTTTAAACACATACATAGGAATGTGTTAAGAGACCATACCATTATTTAGAAAGTCAGTACCCTATGTTTCCAGTTTTTTGCCATTAATAATGCTGCAATGAACATCCTTCAGTGGATATATTTGTGCACTTTTGCAAATTTATTTATAGAATATTATCCTGAGAGAGAAAGGTCCTGGAAGTGGAACTTTTGAATAAAAAATAAACATAGTCAGGTATTGGTGGTGCACACTTGTAATCCCTTGGGGGGCTGGAGCAGGAGGATCATGAGTTTAAGAGCCTGGCCAGATAGCAAGATCCTGACTCAAAAAACAAACAAAAAAAGTAAACACATTAAAATGTTTTATAATGAGCTGGGCACTGTGGCTCACTCCTGTATGATCTGAGATACTCAGGAGATGGAGATCAGGAAGATAGTAGTTGGAGGCCAACCCAGGCAAAAATTTAGTGAGACCCCCCCATCTCAACAAATAAGCTGGGCTAGGTGATGTGCACCTGTCATCCCAGCTCCATGGGCAAAAAGCCAGCCTGGGCAAAAAGCAAGACCCTATCTAAAAAATAACCTAAAAGCAAAAAGGGCTGGTGGTATGGCTCAAGTGGTAGAGCACTTGCAAGCACAAGACCCTGAACTTAAAACCTTAGTCCCACCAAAAAAAAAAAAAATTACAATGGGCCCCAAGTTGCCTTGGACAAGAACTGTAAGCAATATATTCTTAGCCACATTTAAGAGAGTGTCCATTTCTCCAGGTTCTCAACAACCTGGATATCATTAGCTTTTTAATCTTCTACTATCTGGTATTTGAAAAGTAATATTTTGTTTTAATTTATATTTATTTAATTGTGAATGCAGTTACACGTCATTTCATATTTGTCTCTGTTTTCTTGGATGGTTCATATCCTTATTTTTCTTCTGAAATTTTCCTTATTGTAATAACTTTCCAAGTTGAGAAATTAACCCTTTCAATGTACTACAAGTACTTTTTTTCTCACATTTTTTTCTTTTAATAGTATATGGTAACTATAATAATAGGTTTTGTTAGTTTGGTTTGGTGTTTTTGAGAAAGAGTCTCTCCTATATATTGCAGGCTAGACTCAAACTCACTATATACATAGCCCGTGTCCTCAAACTCATCATCCTCTGGCTTAGCCTTCCAAGTGTTAAGATTTCACACCAAGCTTATACTATCAGTTTTGAATAGCCCCAGTTGTTCTTTAAGCTTTTATTGGACCTATTCCCCCTTTCACAGCAAATTATTTCCAATCTAAAAATGAACAGGTTTCTATGAGTCATTTTATAGTGGTCTATACAAACATTTTATTTCATCTTGTAATCCCACTAGATATTTTATTGCTCATCATGCACATTGCATTTGTTTCAAAGAGCTTCTAAATGGGTTTTTGTTGTTGTTATTTTTGTTTTTTGTGTTTTGTTTTGCTTGCAGGCCTCAGACATCCAGGCAAGGACAGTAGTACTTACCTGGTCATCACCTTCCAGTTTCGTTAATGGCGAAACAGATGAGACTACTGTACCAGAGCTCTATGGTTATGAAATTCTGGTCTCAAGTACTGGAAAAGATGGGAAATACAGAAGTGTTTATGTGTAGGTATTTGTTAGGTTTTGCTCATTCCCATTATGTAAGTTAATAGTTTACAATAAAGTGCTTATTACTAATTTTCTTCCATTTTTTCCTCTTCGTGCTTTATTTTGGTCTATAAGTTGACCAGTGATGATGATTTCAGTGTACAGTTCAAATGCAGGATGGTACACACTTCATGTCTACAGCCCCTCAGAACAATCCGTTTCACTGGCCACACACAGCTTTTATTTTTTCTCAGTAGGCTCCCTAGGAGATGTTTCGTGTTCACATATTCTTGACACATTAAATATTAATTATAGCATGTAGAACCCAGGACCAAGGAGAGGAGAACTTTTGATTTTTGACTCCTGAGGTATCAATATTACTCCTGGTATCTTTGGTTTAATTCATATATTTACAAGCTCATTGGTATATTGGTATGTAATAATCCTATTTTGAAAACTTGTCATAGTTCTCTTTCCCTGCTTAAAAAGTACATGTCTAGAAGCTTTAGAAAGTATCAGTGGCTAAAATTTTGACATGTCTGATAATTTTTACCACTTGAGCCACTTTGCCAGCTATGTCTGATAATTTTTAAATAAATTATTTTTCTGCTTTTGTTCATAGTGGTAAATCTAATTCTTAGTTACAATGTAAGCACAAAGGTGATTGTAAAGGAGGGAGTTAGTCATGTAAGCGATCATGGCAGAACACTGCTACCTCAGACTTCTTGGTATCTTAAAAGTAGCTGGTAGGGAGAAGAAAGTGAATTTGCCACAGTGAAGATGCCTGCATCTTTACTACTGTGATTGCCTGGTGCTTAGTTATTCAGTTTTCTTAAGAGAGACAAATAAACTTACCTACATAACAAGTAGGGGATAAAGACCATCACCTAAAGATTTATTCTTGTGTTAATGGTCTTTTTTAGTTAGATATGACTGCTTGCTAGGAGGAAAGATTTATGTCCACTTGCATCTTAACGAGGAAACACCAGAGGGACATTAGTCATCTTTATTCTACTAATTATAGTTTCTCTCTGAAGATGCTGCTGCAGCTATCCAGTTTATTAACAAGCACTTTCATTTATGAGACTTGTTTATTTCTCATCATACTTATTAGCTTTGATTTAAGAAACAAGATAGCTGGGAAGCAAAGGATGGAGAAGAAAAAGAAGTCCACAAAGTAGCGAGGAAAGAAACTTGGTTGAAAAAAATAGAATAAACAATTTGGAGAGAGAGAGAACAGGCAGGTTTGTGGCTGTATACCCAGATAATAGTTATATCAAATGATTATTTTAAGATGAGTATTGTTGTATTTTAAAGTGTAATAGTGGATATGGGAAATACTTTAAATTATGATTCACAGGGCTGGGGATATAGCGCAGTAGTAGAGCACTTACCTAGCATGCGCAAGGCCCTGGGTTCAATCTCCAGTACCTCAAAATAAGTTTGTTTTTTCCTTATCTACACATTAACCTAAACTGTAATAAAGTTTCATGTCATTTTCTAATAAAATGAAATAGTGAATCACCTTGTGAAAAAATTTGGCATTTTTGCTTTCAGTGGCACATTTTATTCAATATTGTATGTGCAAATGGATTTTTAAATAATTGAAAATGATTCTATTTCTTTAATAAGTTGAAATATCTTCCCTAAAAAAGAAAAAAAAAAGTCTGTCTTACACAATGGATTTGCTTAGCATACCTTTTTGTTTTAAAGTAGTATACAGATACATGATTAAAGGTTGACACATCCTTCAGTTGCACAAGTTCTATATTAGTGAGATCTGAATATGATTATACTTAGTAGAGAAATAAGCAATATAATTTCATAAAATTCCACATACAATAGGATATGTAAGGCGCATCCTTTGGAAATGCTTCATTATAAGACATTGAAATATTCCTTTTTTTTTAATTCCAGGGGAGAAGAAACAAGTGTCACTTTAAATGATCTCAAACCAGCCACAGATTACCATGCAAAGTAAGGAATTCCTCCTACATGTTGCTTTAGATGTTACGCCATAGGGTTATGTTTTTTTGTTGTTATGTTTTGGAAAGGGTTCAGGATCTTAAAATTCTCAGAATTTCACATTTAATAGGAGTAACTCTGGCAGTTACTCCTATTTTATAGACTCTAGGGCCTCCCCAGCTAGCCCAGCATAATATACTTAGTTAATCGTCCCCCTTTTGTAAAGAGCATATGCAGTTGGGATTATTCCTATTAAACTTCAATAAGTTTCCTGTGGTTAAACCGAAAGTATTGTCCAACCTAATATTTTTCAAACTGTGGATTGCAACCATTATTAATCATTCATTTAATTTTATGAGTTATATTCATTATTTTTTTAAAAGTGAAACAGAATAGAAAATATCAGTATATTAAGAATTATTGTTTCAGGAAACTTATTTAGGAATCTGTTTACATGTGTATTAAATACATGCACAGACACAGTTTTGTCACAATTTAAAATGTATCTTACTTTGGCTTAAAATAAAAAGAAAAATACTAATCTATATTAGTTTTTTAGAGCCACCCTTCTAATATTCATATTTTCTTGAACAGTATTTATTTATTTTTTTTTTTTTCATTTTTCTTTTATTATTCATATGTGCATACAAGGCTTGGTTCATTTCTCCCCCCTGCCCCCACCCCCTCCCTTACCACCCACTCCACCCCCTCCTGCTCCCCCCCTCAATACCCAGCAGAAACTATTTTGCCCTTATCTCTAATTTTGTTGTAGAGAGAGTATATCTTGAACAGTATTTAGAAAGCACCTTACTAACTTGCAAATATTTAAAGCGCTGATGCTGTTGAATTAAGATACAGAATTCTCCAGGGTAAAACTATTTTATCACCATAGAGTACAGGCAGAGTCCAATTCTATAAAGGGAGCACCTTCAGAAGCTGAAAGCTTTACTACCTTGAGCTGTGAACCTGATATACCTAATCCACCAAGGATAGCCAATCGAACCAAAAACTCACTCACTTTGCAATGGAAGGTAAGAAAATTCTGTTGAGTATTTCTAACTGGACATTTCTCTTATTCCCCCATAATATTAAATACCAGTTTTTTTAACTTTAAGCTAACTTAACTTGTTCTTGCTCTTAACATATGTGAAATAGGCATTTATTTCTTAGACCATCAGATAATTCTCTTACTATTTTTTCTTACTGGGTATAAATATAATAAAAACTGTTGATTTAAAATTACCAGTCCTCATTATGTTGTACATGTGATGACAGGGATTTCTAACAGTGATTCCGATCCTATTATTCCTGTTTGCAGTATTTCATAATAATGCCTTTATATCATGAATTCTATGCTAAATCAAGTTAATTATACATAGTTTTTAAAATATCAGTCTTATGTCTTAAAGGAGGAATAAAATAATTCTTAATAGAATAATACGTATTCTAATATATAAATGTTTGGGCCTAGCTAAACAAGAATATGAATAGAGTAGACAAACACCATACATAGAATTTATATTCAGATATCTTGGGCAGCATTGTCATAAGGGACATGATTTTCTGAAATAGTATACAGATCTTGGTAAACTTCTCAAGAAAATTAAATTCAGTCTTTCCCAAAGTGTATAGTCATTGCATTTTGGTAAAGTTAAATGTCTCTTCAAACCACATAAAAAATCCTTTATAAAGTGGAATTAGACTTTATATACTAATAATTATAAAGACATTTCACCTCATGTCCAGGAGGACATCTGAAAGTCCTAGAAAAGGACGTAATGTCTTTATGGTACTGACAGTCCCATGAACTCTGCAGGAGTGTCTAAGAGTTCTTTTTTTTTTTATTCATATGTGCATACAATGTTTGTGTTATTTCCCTGCCCCCCGCCTTATCCCCCACAACCCCTCGCTACCAGGCAGAAACTATTTTGCCCTTATCTCTAACGTGTCTAAGAGTTCTTGTCTCCACCCCATAACTGTCAGTTCCTACCCCCTGCTTTGTTATGATCAGGTCAGAAACACCCCCTAGAAGGGAATACCACTCCTGTTAAGCATCCACTGATACGCAATGAGATATGACTTCCTCTCAATTTAATCATCTACTCTTACCTCAAGAGTAAAACTTAGCTAGCTTTCCTTCTGAAAGTTTTTGAAATTTGGGGGCTTTGTGTAGTTAAAAACTATTTGCACACGTAAATCAAACAACTATATATATATAATATTGATTTACATATACACCTGTGCATGTGTAATAAGAAGTATGACTAATTTTGTTTTTACCTGTACCATTTTACTTCTGAATATGCTAACGCCCTTCCTTTTGGTAGGGCATTTGGGGCAGCTGCTCAGGGCCTTTCATACAGGTCAGAATTTCTGTAGGTTACTGCTCTTCGTTCTGAAGATAATTTAAATTCAGTTTTGAAATTTCTGTCATTAACAATATCCCAACAGCCCTGTACAAGATGTAGACAGTAGTACCTCTTCAAGTTTCCACATAGGTCACTGAGATTCAGACCATTTTAGAAATGATCCTGTAAACACACAATAATCAGGATGGCTGAAGAAAGAGCTCTATCATTGTTACTGTTATTAGAAATAGTATTATATGTCTCAGTTATTAAGAGGATTAAACAGGTAATTTCTGCTAGGTTCTGTTATGCCTAGAACATAACAAGCATAATAACTGCTGTTTTTATTAATTTTAAAGATAAAGAAAACCAATTTAGAGTAGTTCAGCATGCAGTCTTTTAACACTACATAAGGGTTAACATGAGAATAAGGTAAAATACTTTTATGCATAACAGTTTTCCCTCCAACTTGGAGAAAAGCTAGAAAATAGGCCTCCAGTTGTTTGAAGTAGACATTTTAATACCTTTCTTTAAAAAAAAAGTTAAAAGAAAAAGTAAGTGTGAGATTTTAGCGGCTAATCTAAAGCAATCTGGAGTCATTAACTCTTGGTAAATATATTTACATTCCTCTCTTCCTGCTGAGACTTAATTCTCAGTCTTTAAATTTTCTTCTGCTATGTAAGAGTTGAGGTTTCCCAAGAATCCTTTCTTTGCCCCCTTCTCATTATATTCACTGTTAACAGCTACTCTGTGCCAGTCAGTGGGATATTACTCTAATTTAGAATACTTTAAAAAAAATTTTTCAAAGAAAATCTATGTGAGTATTCAAAAAATTATTTGACAAAAGAAGTCTCAGAGTCCGTTGTCTTCAGATATGAAGTAAGAACAGTGGTGTTCCTTTTTTTCTACAAAAAATGGGTTGAAGTTATAGGAAGAAAATTCATTTGGGGGAAATAAAGGAGAATGATGGAGGGGGTGAATTCAACTATGATGTATTTAATATATTGAAAGAACTTTTGTAAATGCCACAGTGTACTCCCAGCACAACAATAAAAAAATTTTTTAAATAGTTATGTAACCAAAAAAAAAAAAAAAAAAGAAAATTCATTTAGAAAGAAGATTAAGCTTTGCTAACACAAAGTTCTGAGTTCAAACCCCAGTCCCACCAAAAAAAAGAAAAAGAAATAAGGTTCAAATTCTGTATTCCAAGAATGATTAAATAATGAAATAAAATGCCAAGGGAGATTACAGTTTTTACCCCTAAAAAATGAACAAATTACTGAGTCATTAGTCTCAGGTAATAGGTATATTGAGTTAGAAGTAGGGTTCCAGACATTGTGACCTCTTTGGAGTTCCCTTCAGCACCTAAGTTCTTTACTCTTTGGTATATTACACATTATTTCATTTACATTGTAAGGTGAATTTTAGTAAAAAATGATGGGCTGTAAAGCAAGTAATACTTGAAATAAAGGCATAGTAATTTTTTTGAAGAATTATAAAAGTTAAGATAGTTCTTGCTAAGAGAGATTATTCAGTGTTCAGAAAACTTTGAGTAACACCTTGCTTTGTTTTTCCATGGACATTTTTTTCAGGACTAAGTCACACAACATCTGCAATAGAAAGTAGGTTTCTTAGATTAGATCATCACAGTGTCACTTACGAAAGTGCTAATTTGTATTCATTTTGTTTGTTTTTTGATGTTTGTTTCAGGCACCTAGTGACAATGGTTCTAAAATCCAGAGCTTTATTTTAGAATGGGATGAGGTAAGTAAATTGAATGGCTAAAATCATGTGCATGTCGTTAGGCAGAAATAATGTTTTTGTCTTTTCATTTTTTTCTCTGTAACAATATGATCTTATGTGGTGTATGAATGAATCGATAATGTTCTTAGAAAGCATTACTGAGTAAACCTCCCTATGTCTTAAAGATTTTCTTGTTACTTGGTTTTTCTTTTTGTTTTTTTCTTTTTTTCTGCAGCCAAACCACCATCAAAACTGACATTTATAGCAATGGGAATATGGCTGAGTGGTAACACTTAGCTCAAGGTCCTGGGTTCTATTCCCAACCTCCCCCCCATCAATCAGTCAATCAATAATAAATAAACAAAACCTGTTATTTATGTAATTACCTTCAAGAAGGCAGGTTCCCCACCCCCTCCCACATCAGCCTTAATGGCAAAGGGTATTCATTTCATATGGTTGCTATAACTAATTACTATAAACATGATGAATTCAAATAGCATGTTTGTTCTCTCTTATGGTCTGGAGGCCAGAAATCTGAAATGGGCTAAAATGAAGGTGACAGCCTGCCCATGTTCCTCCAGGGTCTATTACTTGGTTCATGGCCTTATCACATTGCCTTTCTCCTCTTCTGTCTTCAAATTTCTGTCTCCCTCTTAGGTCACTTGTAATTGCATTTATGTCCCACCCAGATAATCTAAGATTATCTCCTATCTTAAGATCCTTAGCCTAGTCACATTTGGTCAGTTCTGTCACTGTATCAGGTAAAATTCACAGGTTACAGGGATTAGGACCTACACATCTTTGGCAGCCATTATATAGCCTGACACAGCAAAGATAGTGTGCTATATTGTTTAGTATATTGTCTTATGTTCAGCAGTCAGCTAGCCTGTTCTCTCTTGCCCTGCTTCTTTTTTTTTTTTTTTTATTCATATGTGCATACAAGGCTTGGGTCATTTCTCCCCCCTGCCCCCACCCCCTCCCTTACCACCCACTCCGCCCCCTCCCTCTCCCCCCCACCCCCTCAATACCCGGAAGAAACTATTTTGCCCTTATTTCTAATTTTGTTGTAGAGAGAGTATAAGCCATAATAGGAAGGAACAAGGGTTTTTGCTGGTTGAGATAAGGATAGCTATACAGGGAGTTGACTCACACTAATTTCCTGTGTGTGTGTGTTACCTTCTAGGTTAATTCTTTTTTATCTAACCTTTTCTCTAGTTCCTGGTCCCCTTTTCCTATTGGCCTCAGTTGCTTTTAAGGTATCTGCTTTAGTTTCTCTGTGTTGAGGGCAACAAATGCTAGCTAATTTTTTAGGTGTCTTACCTATCCTCACCCCTCCCTTGTGTGCTAAAGCTTTTATCATGTACTCAAAGTCCAATCCCCTTGTTGTGTTTGCCCTTGATCTAATGTCCACATATGAGGGAGAACATACGATTTTTGGTCTTTTGGGCCAGGCTAACCTCGCTCAGAATGATGTTCTCCAATTCCATCCATTTACCAGCGAATGATAACATTTCGTTCTTCTTCATGGCTGCATAAAATTCCATTGTGTGTAGATTTACCACATTTTCTTAATCCATTCGTCAGTGGTGGGGCATCTTGGCTGTTTCCATAACTTTTGCCCTGCTTCTTAGACCAGGCTAGAGGAGGGACTATAATTGCGAATTTAGCAGTATATTAAAAGAATAATAATGATTGACCAAGCAGGTTTTGTTCCACAAATAGAGAAAGTTTTTATTAACAAGGTGCAGGGGTAGTAGAAATATAATGGGGGCGTGGTGAACATGTTGAAGTACACTGTGCTCATGTATGGAATTATCACAATGAAGTCCTCATTAGTATAAGCTAATTCAAAATAAAGTAATTTTTTAAATTGTTAACATATCACATTATTGCAGAAGAAAAGCCATATCATCTGGATAAGTGATCAGAGGATATTTGATAAAATTTCATACCTATCCCAGTTAAAACTTAAAGAAGATTAGGAATAGAAAAGCAGTTCCTTATTTGATCATTTTTGTACCATTGCTAAACAAGCTATTTCTATTCAAAGCAGAAGCAAGTCAAAGTTGCCACTTATCCCCACCTTTGTTTAACATTATTCAAGAAGTTATTATTAATACAATGCTGTACAGGCTAAGGAGAAAAATTATTTTTTTCAAAGATGATACTTTTTTTTTCTTAGATCACTGAGTAGACTCAACTAAGTATCATTAAAACTAATGAGAGTTCACTAAACCAGCCAGATACAGGCTAAAGTTTTTCTTGAAAGAAGTCACGCTAACCAACCTTTACTTCTACCAACAAAATAAAGTAAAACTAGGTGGAGACTGAGGAACTTGTCCATTTTATTTAGCATCCAGATTTTCTAAAACTCCAGTTGTCTTGAGCTGACCTGATTTTTTTTTCTCTCTCCCTTCTTATTGCCTATAATTAGGCTGTTCTGTTTACCTGAATTCTCTCACTGTTGAATCTTAAGCAATAGCCACTCCAAATCTTTATTTTAAAGACTTTTAACAGTATCTAAGTGTAGGTTTGGGGGTGAGTTGTCTTAAAACTGTTTGCATAGAACTTTACATAGGTTGAGGGAAAGTTGCCAGTTGTGAATATTAAAGATTACCTTACTTCCATTACTACCCTGATATAGATTGTAAGGTCCATACCTGGAAAGATCTTCTTTTATTATGGCCAGATATTTAGCATTAGCTAAAACACAATACTTAATTCAAGCTTACTTATATAGCTATTTTCTGGTTTCTGAATTCTGCCCTTTGATGAACTATATGATATGTAAGATGTTCAGTATCTCAAACTTCTCTTGAGATCCATGACTTACATGTAATAGAGATTACTTTTAATGTACACTAGCTAACATGTAATTATTAAGAAGGAATTGAGCTGGTCACTGGTGGCTCACTTCTTTAATCTTAGCTACTTGGAAGGCTGAGATCAGGAGTATAGAGGTTGAAAGCCAGCCCAGGCAAATAGTTCATGAGACCCCCATCTCTAAAAATAACCAGAGTAAAGTGGACTCAAAGTATAGCTCAAGTGGTAGAGTGCCTGCTTTGCAAGCGTGAAGCTCTGAGTTCCAACCCCAGTCTCACAAAAAACAAAAAAAAAGGAATTGAATTTATCTTTTTATAGTACTGTATATGATATATAATAATTAGCCATTTCTTTTAGGGAAAAGGAAATGGAGAATTTTGTCAATGTTACATGGGCTTACAGAAGCAATTTAAAATTACTAAATTATCACCAGCGATGGGTTGTAAATTTAGATTATCAGCCAAAAATGACTATGGTTCAAGGTAAGATATTTTTTAAAATAATGTAAATATTTTAGATTATCCACTTAACCTGATATGTATGATTAGTTACAGTCCAAATTATCCACCAAAAATTCTGCTTTATTTCATTAATATAGTTACACTGTTACTAGCCTATCAGACTAGAAGAGAATATCTTTCTTACATAGGGATCATACCTAAGATTAAAAACAGCAACTTTTCTAATTTCAAATATAAATTAGCCTTTACCTGTGACCAAGAGATTTATCTATTAATCTTCAGCATATGTGATTTCATGGTTTTGCTTAAAGTCTCATGAATTCCAAGAGTATCTTAAGATACCTGACTTAAATATATTAGCCTTTTAAGAGTCATACTGAAATTATTTTTATTATAGAGAGTGAAAGTTAGTTTAAAAGATAAGACATTTACACCAATAAATGGTTGTTACTGTGTTCATACTTTTCCTGCAAGGTAATGTGTATATTTCTTTACTGACTAAACACATTAAGATATAAAGAAGACTTAACAATATGGACAAAACTGCATTTTTAAAAGAACACTAATCACTTTTTAGTATATGACCTTGTTACCTTAAAGATATTATCAAATCCAAGATACATTGCTTGGATTATAATTCACTATTAAATTTTTTCTTTTTCCAGAGCTGAATATATAGCTCAGGGGATTAAGTAATGCTCAGGACACCCTGAGTTTGATTCCCAGTACCACAAAAAATAGCTATTTTCATTTTCAAAGAACACTGTTAGTAAAAAAATTTGTTCTTTAATACTGTTAGTCAAAAATTTGTTCTTTAGCTATAAAAATTATTCTTTCTCATTCTTTCTTAAAAACCATTTGTTTCAACAGTGGCTTTAGTGAAGAGGTCTTATATTATACCTCTGGCTGTGCCCCTTCCATGCCAGCAAGTCCTGTACTTGCTAAGGCTGGAGTTACTTGGCTGTCCTTACAGTGGAGTAAACCCTCAGGAACACCATCTGATGAAGGAATTTCTTACATTTTAGAGATGGAGGAAGAAACTTCAGTAAGTATGAATATATAATTTAAATAGAGTATTTAAGACATTATAGTATGGCAGTATAGTACAGTAAATATTGCCACAGTAGTTAGTTCCTTCCCCAGCTCCCCTCAAGCCTTGGTTTGTTACTCTTTGGGAGGAGTTAGAAGTAAAGGAAAACTCAGTCTTTTGTTTTCTTGATGTGTAAAAAGAGGTTTTTTTTCTTTAATGCTGTATATGTCTGGACTAGAAACAACATATATTACACTTTAATTATATACATCCTCGGGCTGGGAATTAGCTCAGTGGTAAAGCATTTGCCTAGAATGCACAAGTCTCTGGGCTCCATCCCCAACAATGAAAAAAAAAATGTACACAAAAATACAAGTGCAGTTGCTCATATATGTAGTCTCATCTACTTAGGAGAGTGAGCCAAGAAATTGAGGTGATTTGAGCTCAGAAGTTCAAGACCAGCCTGGACAACATAGCAAGACCCTGTGTTTAAAAAAAAAAAAAGTGGAAGCAACTAATATGTCCACCATTAGATAAATAAATAAATTTTTATGACAGAAATATTCAGCCATAAAAAAGAATGGAGTACTGATAACAAACCATAGCATAAATAAATCTTGAAAACATACGCTAAGTAAAGAAACCAGTCACAAAAACCACATATTATGTTAGTCCACTTCTATGGACATGGACAAAACCAGAAACAGAAAGAAAGTAGATTAAGAGGTAGAGGAGAGTCAGGCTTTATTCTAGAATTAGAAATTAGATAATGATCTTGCATATATATAAGCCTTTGGATTGCATGAGGAATTTTGTGAAGTGTGAATTTTATTTCAACTTTTTAGTTTTCAACAAGATAGCATTGGGAAATTAGAATGGTTGTCAATAGGACTGTAAATAGCAATATTGAACCTAAATGGTATCTTCACCTGCCAGCAAAACCCACACTTTATTCACTTAGACACAACATGCATTCAGGGCAAATTAAATACATTAAATATTATATCTAGTTAGCTTTTGCAACCAACATCTCTGGGAAATTCCTTTAGTTCTTGAAATAGTGTTATTGATGGCAAAGTTGCCATTGGCCCCTACTTTTCCCTCAACACAAAGATCTTCTCTTGGCTGTTGTATTTACTGAGAATAAGTAATTTCCTTGATCCTTCTACAAAGATTCTGGGTTTATCCACACAAGATAGGAGCATCAAGGTGAGAATTACACTCAAGAGAGCCTTAATAATGTGTACATACCCATCATAGGAGATTAAGAAGAACCTGGGTCTTTTCACATACTTGTTATTCCCCGTATTTCTGCAACTAGACATTTCATGAAAATGTTTTCTCCTTCCAGGGATATGGTTTTAAGCCTAAGTATGATGGAGAAGATCTTGCTTACACAGTAAAAAATCTCAGACGTAGTACAAAGTATAAATTTAAGGTAAGCTCTAGAAACCCTTAAAAAGATATGTTTCTTGTTTTTATTGTTCTTGTGTTTTAAAGCCAAGTTATACATAAGACCTTGAGTTCATTTCCAGTTTAAAAACCAAGTACATACTTCATTCCTCTGATTTTAAATCATAACTAATTTAATTTTTTCTAGTGTGCTTTTTTTTTTTACTTTTGTATTATTAAGTAATACTTCCCAACTTTATAGATTTACCTTCAAAACCAGTTTTAAATGTTTTCTGAGATTCTAATTTGCATAATGTGGACGTACATGTTTTAAAATAGAGCTGTTGTTAGATGTTGTTAAACTCAGGATGTTTTTTGACAGTGATATCACAAAAAGCAAGATTATATTTTTCTCAGTGCATCATAGTAAGTGGTGCACAATTTTAATTTGTCCCTTTGCTAGTAGTCACTTCAAGGAGGTATTATTTGCCAAGTTTCTTTACTGTAAAGTTACTCTTTTTCCCTTTGTAACAAGTATTTTTAAGTACTATGTAAACATCTTTTTTCCTTATCAGATTTTCATACTAGTTTTAGTACTTATTGATGGTTCTTGCCTAAATCAATTATTATGATGGTTGACAGGTATATTTATCATTCCTTCTATGTAGCACTCTTGCTCACAGTGACAGGCTTTAAAGAATCTTCTATGGAGACTTCTGAAAGTCTTCTTTCCTGCTGTTGCATCATTCTAGGATATATTTTGGCTGTTTGACTTGGTCAGTATATACATTGCTATTTCTTGGCAAACAGTGCTTGTATTAGTTAATATACCAGTTAATATAAGCCAGTGTAAATATTTTTTTAACTGTTATGAGGCATTTCTACCTGTCTTATTTTTTTTTTTATTTTATCGCTTTTATATTAACACACATGTGTATACATTGTTTGGGCTACCTTCCCTTCCCCTCCCCACCACTTCCAGACAGAACCTGTTCCGCCCTCTTGTTCTCCAGTTTTGTTGAAGAGATAATAAGAAAGACATAGAATTTTTGCTACTTTGAGATAAAGATAGCTATACAGAGAGATTCCTAGCATTGCTTCCATGCACATGTGTTTTACAACCCAAACTGATTCATCTCTACCAGACCTCTTCACTACTTCTTGGTCCCCTTCCCATAATGGCCTCTGCCAGTTTAAGATTACTATATTCGCTCCTCTACAGTGAGCACATCAACCACATTCAACATTTAGGTTTCCCTCCCTTTCCCTATTCCTCCCGTGTGTGTTCTCCCTCCTAGTGTGTGACCCATGTCCAGTAATATTACTGCATTTGTTTTAGGTCTATAATCCACATATGAGGGAGAACATACGATTTTTGGCTTTCTAAGCCTGGCTAACTTCACTTAAGATGATGTTCTCTAGTTCCATCCATTTACTTGCGAATGCCAAAATTTCATTCTTTGTGGCTGAATAAAATTCCATTGTATATAAACACCACATTTTCTTAATCCATTCATCGGTAGTGGAGTATCTTGGTTGTTTCCATAGCTTGGCTATTGTGAATAATGCTGCAATAAGCATGGGTGTGCAGGTGCCTTTGTGTAATAACCTGAGTCGCATTCCTTCAGGTATATCCCTAGGCGTGGTATTGCTGGATCATATGTCAGATCTATGTTTAGTTTTTTAAGAAGCCTCCATATTGTTTTCCATAGTGGTTGTACTAGCTTACATTCCCACCAGCAGTGTATCAGGGTTCGTTTTTCCCCTGCATCCTCGCCAACATTTGGTGGTGGTGGTGTTCTTGATGATAGGTATTCTAACAGAAGTGAGGTTGAATCTTAGTGTGGTTTTGATTTGCATTTCCTTCATGGCCAGGGATGGTGAGCATTTTTCATGTGATTTTTTGTTTTTGTTTTTGTTTTTTTGCCATTTGAACTTTCTCCTTTGAAGAAGTTCTGTTTAGTTCAGTTGCCTACTTCTTTATTGGTTCATTGATTTTGGAGGAGTTTAGTTTTTGAGCTCCCTATCTATTCTGTTTATCAGTCCTTTGCCTGATGTATAGTTAGCAAATATTTTCTCTTATTCTGTGGGTGGTCTCAACAACTTTGTTATGTGGAAGCTTTTAAATTTCATGTAGTCCCATTTGTCCATCCTTTCTCTTAATTTCTGGGTTCCTGGAGTTCTACTTTGGAAGTCCTTGCCTATACCTGTTGTTTCCAGAGTATTACTGCTCTTTCTTGTACTAACTATAAGGTTTCGGGTCTGATATTAGGGTCCCTAATCCACTTTGAGTTGATACTAGTACAGGGTTGACAGGCATGGGTCTATTTCAGTTTTCTGCAGGCAGATATCCAATTTTCCCAGCAACATTTGTTGAAAAGACTGTCTTCTCCATTATATGTTTTTGGCACCTTTGTCAAAAATAAGCTGGGCATAACTGTGTAGATTCATATCCAGGTCCTCTGTTCTGTTCTGCTGGTCTTCGTATCTGCTTTTGTGCCAGTACCATGCTGTTTTTATTGCTATTAGCCTAAATATTTGTGTAGAACTTTTCCCAAAAACTTAACAGGATGCTCATTAGTTGATAAATTGAACATGTAAATTTTCCTGCCAGTGCTTGTTTAATCAAATCATTTCAAGTAAAGCCAGAAGGCCCTGTAAATGGTTTTGATTATTAAAAAGCAGGTACATTTTAGTAGAACCTTAGAAAGAAAACTTTAGTAATAATAATAGAAAATGTGATTAATAATACATAATAATTATATTTGTTACGCCTTATTTTATCAAAGCTTCATTTTAAAAACATCTGATAACTGGGTTATTTTTGTGTCTGAATACAGTTTTCTTACTTACCAGCTTTATAAAATAGCCGGAAGCAGGCATTTTCAGTCCAGTTTGTATGGTGATCTCAGATTATATTTTTGGTTCAGTTGTATAATGTTAAGTTAGAATGCTACTACCATGAAATACCAAGGTGTTACTGCCACTGAATATACTGGCAGACACACACACACACACAAATTGTGTTAAGTTACTGGACTACTACAAGTAAATTAAATACCTTATTTAAAACTGTTTCATTATGGTAGTCACTCTCAAATTGCAAGGGTGGGGAGGTATATAATCAGAATCTCCACTGAGACAGCTCTTCCAAAATTCCACTCCCAAATTACAGGGTTGGGGTAGGAAAACACATCCCGTAAACCACCTCTTTACACATCACTGGATCACTGGAAGGTATTTTATGTGGGCTTATTAAATACAAAAACAGTGATAAGCTGTAGAGTAGTGGTTCTCAAAAAGATCACCAGACCATTCTATCAGTATCATCTGAGAACATGTTAGAAATGTAAGTTCTCAGGCCCCTCCCCCATCGACTAAATCAGAACTTCTAGGGTTAAAGTCTAGCAATCTGTGTTTTAGCAGACTTTTGAAACAATTCTGATGCTTGCCAAAATTTGAGATCCACTTATGTAGAGGAGAGGGAAAATTAGCAAATAGAAAATGATATGTACATGAAGTTCTAGGACCTCAGATTTTTATTTTAAATCTGTTCTGTGCTGGGGACCCAGCTAAGGGGTTTTGAATCATTAAGTCCCAATGTGATGCCTCAGTCTTCTTTTTCTAGCTGGGAATTACAGGCTCTTTCAAGCAATCTTGTCAAAATAAAATCTTAACACTTTAAAGAAACCTTAGAACACTAAGCAAAAACAAAAATATACTCTAGGAATTAATGACTAGATAGCATATTATTGTTTTCAAGAAACAATACTTAAGATAAAATGAGTTCATGTTTGCCAAATGCTAGAGTTTGACACTGAGGTTAATCCTAGGATGTTGAAAATACTAAAACAAAATTAGGACAGTGAAAAAATATTAAGGACAAAAAAATTTTAAAACAAAAATCTATTTTAAAAATTATTTAATATTTAGAGTGATAAGCAATTCTGATTCCATCAGATGACTTGATAACAGGTGAACTAGGACATTTTATAGCATAAAAGGCATCAGACAATAGTAATCAGTCCTTACAAGAGGACCACCACTGGAAAGCTAATGGTGTGTTGCCTGAATTTCCTAAAAAAACTTGTTTTTCAAGTAGCAAGGCTTCTAAAGATCAAGGTCCAGTCACCTGGAGCTAGGAACCACAGATACTTTCACTTTAGCTTGCTTCTTCTTTTAGGGCCCTGTTCTTGGGGGAAAGAAATCAACAGTGGGTGGATCTATCAACTTTCATCTTCCGTTGTGATTTTTACTTGTAAATCAGCATCTATGACAGTCCATAGGAATGCCTCCTTCCTAATTCTCTTCTTGTCTAGGGTCTTTTTGTGATCAGTCTTCCTTTCTTCTCCATCCTCATCACGGTGTGCCCCAGCTAAGTCATTAGCTGTCCTTGGTGTATCCCCTTTCTCACTTGATGTGTCATCTCTTTGTCTTATGTCAGCTATAAGTTCTTTCCTGAGGAATGCTAAATCTCCAAACATATTCCATATGTAACTTCATCCAGATACTCTTTTGCCTTCAGATCCCAGTTTTGTTCTGTACCTAGATTAATCTTTCTGAAAAACAGCTTCCCTCTAAGGAACAATTTTCTTGTTTAAGAGTGTTCATATTCCTATTCAGTTTTTAAAGCATACTTGTTTTCACTCCTTACTTAGCTGTCTAACTCAACAAATTGGTTAACTACTTAGCCTTCCCTGAGCAGAGCTCAGTGTTTACTCTTCACTTTGCTTATGCTCACAGCTTTCAGTATTCTCTTTACCTAAGCTTTCTCTTTCACTTCTTTGCCCAATAACATCTCACATCACTTCCATTTCCCTTTTCAAAACCTCCCTGAACTATTTCAGGCCTTGGTAATCTTTCTTCTCCTGCCCAATTCTTTTAATATGCATATTACCTGTCTTCTGCATAAATTCCTTCTCTGGGCCAGTGCTTGCCTAACATGTGCAGGGTCCTGGGTTCAGTCCCCCACTGGGGGAACCACATGATCATAGCAGCATTATTCATAATAGCTAGAAAACAAATCAGAGTCAGAGACAGTAGCTCACACCTAAACTCAGCAAAGAACTACATTACACCTAACATTCCTGGCAACAGTATTCTTTATGTAGTGAGCACTAAATGAATAGGCTTATTTGCAAAATTAGAAAAAAAGATTTTGATTTTATGCTTTTAATTAAATAAGGTGTTCTACAGTAAAAGAAGGCTATGCTGAAATACATATAGCCTTAAAATATAAGTAGATCTTTATGCCTTTTAAGGAGAATGTTCTTAAAGTTTTCTCTAATAATAAAGTTTAAATAGGTGCTGTGTACAACATTGAAAAGTGTTTTAAACAAAACTCTTTGTAGTCCCATTTATAAAGCAGCAGAATGAAAAGATATGTCCCAAAAATCCATCTGAATATGTGCAAGGACTGAGGAAGCTTGACCAAAATTGAACAAGTAAACTAAATTTTACTAAGTTCTCATTGGCTGACAGACTTGCTAAATAAATCCTTATTTATAGTGACATATAGTGTCATACTCCCTGCTATGATGAGGTAAAAATTTAGGAATATTAAATTTCTAAAATCAAATCAAATGATGCCTACATGTGAATTATATTATTTCTTTGTTGCTGAATAATACATTACCCCATGACTTAATAAGTTGAAGAAAATGAAGATTTTACTCAGGGTCTCATGCTTGCTATGCAAGTGCTGTACCACTGAGCCATTTCCCCCAACAAAAGTGAACATTTATTTATTATCAAACAGTTTGTGTGGGTCAGAAGTTCAGGACCACTTTAGCTAGGCAGTTCTGACACAGTGTCCTGGGGTCTCAGACATCTGACGCTTCCCTGGCCTGGAAGGTCTGTTTCCTTACCACAGACATCTCCACATGAAAATTACCTACACTGTCAAGTCTGCTACATTCTGTGTGTTAGATGGAATCATTAAGTACAGCTCACACACAAGGGAACGGGAAGCAGGCTTCACATTTTGAAGAAAGGAGATGCAAAGAACATGAGGACATCTTTTTAAAACACCAGAGAAAAGCAAGCCCTTTAAGAATCATCAAATTATAGCTTGTTTTGTTTTTACTGTTGTTTAGTGTCAAAATATGAGACTTGCACTTGTATTCCCAGGACTAGCTCTGAAAGGGACCTATATTTACATATTCTTTATATGTGCCAAGTCCCTACTAAAGACAAAGAGTTCTCAAAGGAACAAGCTGTCACATTCTGAAAATGTGTTTTATCACTTGATCAAACTTGGTTTTTGCCCTTTGTTCATTAAGACTTTATATTCTCATGACAGGTTATTGCTTATAATTCAGAAGGCAAAAGTAATCCAAGTGAAGTAGTAGAATTTACTACCTGTCCTGATAAACCAGGAGTACCTGTAAAGCCTTCAGTTAAAGGAAAGATCCATTCACACAGTTTTAAAATAACTTGGGGTAAGATTTTATGCATATTTTTACATCATCACTATAATTAAAATAATTTTAATATAAAGATAATTTTTAAGGTATTTGAGAATGATCTGGCTTGTGAAAGACCACCAGCCTTTGGCTGGAGATTTGCTGCATCTCTCCTTAAAAGAGAAAAAGCAAAAATATAAAAAGAAACAACTAGCCAAGAATCTATGGATATAAACGTCCAGGTTGCTACAGCATTGCTATGGTTTAACAGCGCTGTGCTAGCCTACAGAAGAATAGACCAGACTGAAAATGGCACTAATGATCTGCACAATTCCCTAAATTTGTTTTCTTACTGAAAACCTTATCATAAGTTCAGTAATTTTAGTTAATCTACCAAGTTAATATAATTATGTTTGATTATAATTTATAAAGTACACAACAATGATCACTTACTCTTGTGACAGTTTTTCAGTAAAGTTTTGATTACAGGCAAAACAAAATTAAGAATTTGAGTAAATATGTTAGCTCCAGGTAGTCCAATAAGAAATTCAAGAGTAATTCATCTGAGGATTTTTTGTCGGGGGGAAGCCGTGTGCTCACAGATAATAAGCTCAGATTTGACATGAGAAACCGTGGACCCACTGTGAGTTTATGAACAAGGACATCACTCTGGGAAATAAAAGACTACTGAACCTGTAACCAGAGTCACCTGGATGATTTTGGCTTTCAGGCAAAATAAAATCAGTTATTCATTCAGAACAAACATTTATTGAGCATCTGCTTATACACTAATTCAATGAGAAGATTATATATACTTAAAAGACTTTAGAGGTAATTAAAATATCCATATATTTCAAAACATCTGAGATTCTAAAATGTGTGGCCTTTAAAAATTATTAGAATACCAAATCTGTAAACATGGGGAAATATGGTAAATTAGTTAAAAAGCAGGTGACAACAGCATAGAAAAATGAGACAGAGGTATTAGTAGTTATTGCAGGTGATTCTTTTTTAAACAGTCCAACTTTGATATTTTGTTTCTTAGGGTTTTCTGTCTTTTTTTATATTTTATGTTCTTTGCCTAATACTACTTTTGTTTCTTTGAATAGATCCACCAAAAGATAATGGAGGGGCACCTATCAATAAGTATGTAGTGGAGATGGCAGAAGGCTCTAATGGTAAGAATAGCTATTAAAAATTAATAGATTTATTCCAGTTAGTCAGTCTCTCCTCTTTATGGTTTCACATTTTATATCTTTTCTTTCCTTTTATTTTACATTTGCTGCAACAAAAAGGTTTTTACTTCACTGTGGGCTGTCCTTAATTCTTTTTGTTTGTTTGTTTGTAGCAGTTAGGACCCACTTCAAATTGTACAGAAGTACAATTTATCAAATATAAGGCTACTATCCACCTATATTATTATATTTACATGTTCTTTTTTTTTTTCATTGATTTACATTTCTCAGTCCCAACATACCCAGACTATGTTATTAGGTACTATGAGGTTACTAAAGGTTAGTTTATTCAATTAGATTTTACTCAGATGTGTCAGAGAAAAATTATCTCCTAAAATTTAACTCACATTATATTAGATTTAGTAAGAAGTTTTTATAAGTGACTTTTATTCTTGAGTCACACATTTAGCCATTTTTATTTCTATATAATGACCTATTTCCTACAAACAAATAATGTCTTTTAATTAAGACTAAATTTCCTATGATATTGGTTCTTTCTACTCTTTGTTTGTTATAATGTTATTACTGGACCAGCAAACACATTTAAAATGCTTAATTAAAAGCAAATTATCAATGTAAGCCAAAGTCTGTGCAGAGTTACAAAGATATTTCACTTCAACAAATCCATGTAGATTTGTCTGGGAAGCTGCATTCATAAAGAAAATTAGATCATTTCCAGGAAACGCAAAACAAGTTAATTTGTTTCTAACAAATTACATAAACACTTATTTAGTGAAGCTAGGTTACCTGCTGTGTAAATGTTAAGCATTAGCTTGTAGCTGATTGGACACAATTCTTCATCTTACAGGAAGCAAATGGGACATGATCTACAGTGGTGCTACTCGAGAGCATCTTTGTGATCGACTGAATCCGGGCTGCTTTTATCGTGTGCGGGTTTACTGCATCAGTGACGGAGGACAGAGTGCGGTAATGCTTATACAGAGATGGGGGTGTTTTTAAGTTTGGGCAAATGCACTAGGATCACCAGGTGCTACCTTAAGTGCTGAAATGTGTCTATAAATGTGGAAAAGTTGTTTCTGTAACCCGGCTGCATATATAGTTATCAGAATATTCTAATACAGCACTTTGCTTATAGTGAGTATTCAGTGACTATCTATTGTCTTAGTGGTATTTAGCTTTGAGAAAAATACTGAAGAAAATTTTATAAAGATAAATTTTAGGGTGATACTCAATAACCACACCAAGCAAACGTAGAAACAAAATAATCAGGAGAAACCACAAAATAGCATTCATATTATAATATTTTTGCTTATTTCAGAAAAACTGACCCAGTAACCAAAGTGGATTTAAATGTTATGTTGATTTTCAAACATTTATAATATTCTGGAGGGACACTTGCAGGTTTTTTTTTGGGGGGGGGGGTGTCAGGGTTTGTTTTGTTTTTTGGTTAGCACTGGGGTTTGAACTTAGGGTTTCACGCTTGCTAGGCAGGCACTCTACCACTTGACTAGTCCTCCAGCCCTTAGGTAATGTTTTTTAATAGAACACATTTCTTTTTAATGAATTTGACCAAGATTGGTTTCTTGGAGCATTCAAACTAGTTATTTTTCAAACACAATTTAACATAATGAAAATATTCTTATTTTAAAGATGAATTAAAAGCATTTCATTGAAAGTTCAAGTATTGTGAAAGTGAGTGAGAGTCCTTCCCAATAATGGGCTTGTGATCTAATTGCTTAAATTTATCTAATAAGAAAAATCTCAGGGTGAGCATAGTAGCTCATGTCTAATCCCAGCCACTCAGGAGATGGTTATCAGATGGATCACAGTTTGAGGCCAGCCCAGTCAAAAAGTTAAAGAGACCCTACCCAAAAAAATGACTAAAGCAAAAAAGGTTATGGATTGTGGCTCAAGTGGCCCTAAATTCAAGCCCCACTACTGCCCAAAAAAAAAAAAAATTTTTTTTCTCTTTGGTATAGAAGGTGAGGTATAGCTCAATGGTAGAGTACTTGCCTAGCATGCAAGAGGCCCAAGTTTGATCCCCAGTGCTGCAAAAACAGAAAGAGGTAGTCTCCCTGGGTTTAAGAAAAGCAAATTCAGTTTTACACATGCAAAATTCTATTATTCAGTACAAAATTCTATTATTCAGAGCATTCTTAAGTATTTAGGGTACCTTTCTGAATAAGGCAATGTATTTAAAAAGAATGTAAAGTGTAAACCTTAGTACATACAGATAAGGAATATGATACTGAGTCTATGTCAACATTTTTAAGAAAATGGCTTCTGAAATAAAACTAAGGCTGGGAGTGTAGCTCAGTGGTAGAGCATTTGTGTAGTATACACAAGGCCCTGGGGTTCAATCCCCAACACTGACAAAATTAATTAATTAATTAATTAAATCTAAAAGACTTAAAAAATACAGCATAGAAACTGAAAACAATACCAGGAAAGGTAACAGATATCTAGAGATGCTTACCTGGTTTTAGAATTCTTTTTAGGCAGAAAGAAGGAAAGTTTGGGTTTTTTTTTTTTTAATTTGTTTTGTTTTGTTAAATAAGTTACTATTAGATTAAAAGTACAGTGAAGTAACCAAGAGCCTAGACCGCCTGAAAACAAGACAGAGAGCATTTATAGTTATTAAAATATTCCTACTTAGAAGAGATTCGTGGATCCCTTTGAACAGAGTAAAAATATTTCCTATTAAACTGTGTTAGATGGGGGGGTTTTGGTTTTTAATTATGGAAAGAATAGAAAGGATTGGCTGGGGGTTCTTTTTCCAGTAACTTGCTTTGTAAAGAGTAGTCATACAGTTTGTGTCTTTATTTTATTTGTCTGTTTAAAAAAATGTGTTTTAATGATTTAATCAGGTTTTCATTTTATTCAGAGTTTTATTTTCAGTTCAGAGGCAAGTACAATTTCAAGTTATTGGTACAGTCTTTGTGTTCATATTATTTTCCTTTGCCAAAACCAATCGATCATTTGGTTTGGGGAATTTTTGTTTTGTTTTTGCTTTTGTTTTGGCAGGTCTCTGAATCTTTACTTGTGCAGACTCCAGCTGTACCTCCTGGCCCATGCCTTCCTCCCAGATTACAGGGTAGACCCAAAGCAAAAGAAATACAGTTACGATGGGGTAATTTCCATTTTGGTAATGAATTATAATTGAGTTAGAACTAAAAGTGTTTCTCTTATTAAATTGCATAAATCTTTCCACCCTTAGGACCCCCTCTGGTTGATGGTGGATCACCCATTTCTTATTATGGTGTAGAAATGTCTCCTATAGAAAAAGATGAACCCAAGGAAGTTTACCAAGGCTCTGAAGTAGAATGTACAGTGAGCAGCCTTCTTCCTGGAAAGACATACAGCTTCAGACTGCGTGCAGCTAACAAAATGGGGGTGAGGAGACTGTGCTGAAGAGTGAATTATTGAATCACAATCACAGTGGTGTTTAATTTTAACATGTATCAAAATGCCCATTTTCGTTTCAACATACAACTCCCAAGTTTGCAATTTTTTTTTTCTTTTTTTTTTTGTTTTTCTTTTTTCTTTATGTGCATACAAGGCTTGGCTCATTTCTCCCCCCAGCCCCCACCCCCTCCCTTACCACCCACTCCGCCCCCTCCCTCTCGTCCCCCCTCAATACCCAGCAGAAACTCTTTTGCCCTTATTTCTAATTTTGTTGTAGAGAGAGTATAAGCAATAATAGGAAGGAACAAGGGTTTTAGCTGGTTGAGATAAGGATAGCTATACAGGGCATTGACTCACATTGATTTCCTGTGCGTGGGTGTTACCTTCTAGGTTAATTCTTTTTGATCTAACCTTTTCTCTAGTACCTGTTCCCCTTTTCCTATTGGCCTCAGTTGCTTTAAGGTATCTGCTTTAGTTTCTCTGCATTAAGGGCAACAAATGCTATCTAGTTTTTTAGGTGTCTTACCTATCCTCACCCCTCCCTTGTATGCTCTCGCTTTTATCATGTGCTCATAGTCCAATCCCCTTGTTGTGTTTGCCCTTGATCTAATGTCCACATATGAAGGAGAACATACGATTTTTGGTTTTTTGAGCCAGGCTAACCTCACTCAGAATGATGTTGTCCAATTCCATCCGTTTACCAGCGAATGATAACATTTCGTTCTTCTTCATGGCTGCATAAAATTCCATTGTGTATAGATACCACATTTTCTTAATCCATTCGTCAGTGGTGGGGCATCTTGGCTGTTTCCATAACTTGGCTATTGTGAATAGTGCCGCAATAAACATGGATGTGCAGGTGCCTCTGGAGTAACAGTCTTTTGGGTATATCCCCAAGAGTGGTATTGCTGGATCAAATGGTAGATCGATGTCCAGCTTTTTAAGTAGCCTCCAAATTTTTTTCCAGAGTGGTTGTACTAGTCTACATTCCCACCAACAGTGTAAGAGGGTTCCTTTTTCCCCGCATCCTCGCCAACACCTGTTGTTGGTGGTGTTGCTGATGATGGCTATTCTAACAGGGGTGAGGTGGAATCTTAGCGTGGTTTTAATTTGCATTTCCTTTATTGCTAGAGATGGTGAGCATTTTTTCATGTGTTTTCTGGCCATTTGAATTTCTTCTTTTGAGAAAGTTCTGTTTAGTTCATGTGCCCATTTCTTTATTGGTTCATTAGTTTTGGGAGAATTTAGTTTTTTAAGTTCCCTGTATATTCTGGTTATCAGTCCTTTGTCTGATGTATAGTTGGCAAATATTTTCTCCCACTCTGTGGGTGTTCTCTTCAGTTTAGAGACCATTTCTTTTGATGAACAGAAGCTTTTTAGTTTTATGAGGTCCCATTTATCTATGCTATCTCTTAGTTGCTGTGCTGCTGGGGTTTCATTGAGAAAGTTCTTACCTATACCTACTAACTCCAGAGTATTTCCTAGTCTTTCTTGTATCAACTTAAGAGTTTGGGGTCTGATATTAAGATCCTTGATCCATTTTGAGTTAATCTTGATATAGGGTGATATACATGGATCTAGTTTCAGTTTTTTGCAGACTGCTAACCAGTTTTCCCAGCAGTTTTTGTTGAAGAGGCTGCTATTTCTCCATCGTATATTTTTAGCTCCTTTGTCAAAGATAAGTTGCTTATAGTTGTGTGGCTTCATATCTGGGTCCTCTATTCTGTTCTACTGGTCTTCATGTCTGTTTTTGTGCCAGTACCATGCTGTTTTTATTGTTATTGCTTTGTAATATAGTTTGAAGTCAGGTATTGTGATACCTCCTGCATTGTTCTTTTGACTGAGTATTGCCTTGGCTATTCGTGGCCTCTTGTGTTTCCATATAAATTTAACAGTAGATTTTTCAATCTCTTTAATGAATGTCATTGGAATTTTGATGGGAATTGCATTAAACATGTAGATTACTTTGGGGAGTATTGACATTTTTACTATGTTGATTCTACCAATCCATGAGCATGGGAGATCTCTCCACTTTCTATAGTCTTCCTCAATCTCTTTCTTCAGAAGCGTATAGTTTTCCTTGTAGAGGTCTTTCACATCTTTTGTTAGGTTTACACCTAGGTATTTGATTTTGTTTGAGGCTATTGTAAATGGAATTGTTTTCATACATTCTTTTTCCGTTTGCTCATTGTTAGTGTATAGAAATGCTAATGATTTTTCTATGTTGATTTTATATCCTGCTACCTTGCTATAGCTATTGATGATGTCTAGAAGCTTCTGAGTAGAGTTTTTTGGGTCTTTAAGGTATAGGATCATGTCGTCTGCAAATAGGGATATTTTGACAGTTTCTTTACCTATTTGTATTCCTTTTATTCCCTCTTCTTGCCTAATTGCTCTGGCTAGGAATTCCAGTACTATGTTGAATAGGAGTGGAGATAGTGGGCATCCTTGTCTGGTTCCTGATTTTAGAGGGAATGGTTTTAATTTTTCTCCGTTAAGTATAATGCTGGCTGTAGGTTTGTCATATATAGCTTTTATAATGTTGAGGACCAAGTTCGCAATTTTTAATGAGTCTATATTCCTAAATTAAAAAGTAGTATGTCCTATAACTTACTTTAGTATTTTCTAGCCTTACTTGGAATTTGTAACACTTCAGACTTCAAGGAGGTTTAAGTTTACCTTCTAGGAAGTGCTAATAATCCTATTTACTTAGATGATTATATGCAACATTTACTTCTAGTTAAAAACTAGTTATGATTTGTAGTTTGGCTAAGGGGGACAAAAACTTATACTTTAAGCATTTCTGGATTTGCATGGATTATTTTTAAAATATTATGTCTATATACTTCCATAAAATGAGCAAACAAGGTGATACCTCCATTTACAACTGAAGAGACTAGAAAAGCCTTGCCCATAATCACAGAAACTAGTAAGTGATAGAGTAAACCACAAAGCCAGGTTAGTCAGACTCCAGAGCTGACTAACTAAGTGTACAGAGTTCTGTACACTTAGCTGAGACACCTCTCACCTCTTTTCATTGAGGTAGTTTCATCTCAAATGAGTAGCACTTTTGTTTTTGTGAACTATTCTGTAATTAAAATTGTACAAAGTTAAAGTGTTAAGCCTCTTCAGATTATTTCAAATTTTAGTGACCTCTACTATACTTCCTATCCCATGTAATATACTTCACCCCTCATGTAATTTCTTCTTACTCTGCCTACTTCCCTAATGCTCTGTCCTTCTTACAGAAAACAGTTCATGAAGGGAACAAGGGGCAGAAGTATAGTAAACAAAACTTAAAATTACCCTCAGTTATTAAATCTTTATTCTTTCAGTGAATGCTTATAAAAATATGACCAGATTTTTTAAGGCTGAGAAAATGGACTTAATTATTGGTGAATCTTTAAATATGGAATTCTCTACAATCAGTGGATGTTTAAGGGTGAAAAATGAAAATGCTGGTTATGCTTGTTTTTCCAGTTTGGACCATTTTCAGAAAAATGTGATTTTACCACAGCCCCTGGGCCACCAGATCAGTGCAAGCCCCCTCAAGTGACCTGCAGATCTTCAACTTGTGCACAAGTGAATTGGGAGGTATTAAAATTTCCACTGACTTAATGTTTACTTTCCTAAGTGATTAGGCTAGGTTATTTAAAAGATTAAAGATACTCTTCATTTTTGCCTCCAAAATTATTACACAATGAATAAGTCCTAGTTAAATTCATGTGATAAAGAGTGAATTGTTTCCTCTTTGAAGCATTTGGGTAAGGTGTATTTGCATTTCAAGTAGCGGACTCTTGTTCGTGATTTGCTTGTCTCAGTACTGAGATATTTCAGCCACCGGTGAACTGGTGAACTTTAGAACAAACATTCACAGGAATTGGAATAATAGTATTATACTATTTCTCTTATATTTATTATCTCCAAGATACTTATTGTGCATAATAATAATAGTAATAATTATTTTCAGTTTCCTTTGAAATTTAACAAGGAAAATATCCTTGTGTAGGTTAACATTTTTATATTGCTTAATAAAATTATTTTGAAGTATACTTAGCTTAACATTCTCTTAATTTGAAACAAAGATATTTCTGGCCAGTCTTAAATACATATCATTTTAATGAATAAAAATGCACAGTTTTGATTGTAAAAAATTCAAAAGCAACCCAGTTTTTAATATGCTCATTGAAAGAACATTTTTGCCTAAAAGCTATTTTGTCAATATCAGGACTAAGGATTTTTTCCTTTGTTAACTTAAAGATTCCTTTGAGTAATGGAACTGATGTCACTGAGTATCGACTGGAGTGGGGAGGAGTTGAAGGAAGTATGCAGATATGTTACTGTGGACCAGGCCTCAGTTATGACTTAAAAGGACTTTCACCAGCAACTACCTATTATTGCAGAGTGCAGGTAAAGGGGATTAGTGCCTTGTCACATGCTTGGTCCAGAGTTTTCTGTTTCATGAACATTTTCATGGTCCTGTCTTTATTAACTAGGAGGCTTTGTTGATTTGCAGGCTCTGAGTGTTGTAGGTGCTGGCCCTTTCAGTGAAGTAGTAGCTTGTGTGACTCCACCATCAGTTCCTGCCATCGTGACTTCTCTTCAAGAAATTAGTGATGATGATATAGAAAATCCCCATTATTCACCTTCTTCATGCCTTGCGATAAGCTGGGAAAAGCCTTGTGACCATGGGTCAGAAATCCTTGCCTACAGCATAGACTTTGGAGATAAACAGCCCTTGACAGTAGGAAAAACTACAAGTTATATTATAGACAATTTGCAACCAGATACAACATATAGGTACACTCTAAAAACTATGCTAATTTTTGCTTAAGCCAGAGAAGCACTTTAAACAAAATAATCGTAAGTTATACTTCTTTTTGTTTTTAATGTGGCACTTAGAATACGAATTCAAGCCTTGAATAGCCTTGGAGCCGGACCTTTCAGCCATATGATAAAATTAAAAACTAAGCCCCTTCCTCCTGATCCACCTCGTCTGGAATGTGTTGCCTTTAACCACCAGAACCTTAAGCTGAAATGGGGAGAAGGTACCCCAAAGACATTGTCAACAGATTCTATTCAATACCATCTTCAAATGGAAGATAAGAATGGAAGGTAGGTTTTTTACTTGCTTTTTTATGTGTTTTTCTTAGGTTTTAAGTGTATAAATTTTGATGAACTATAGAAGTAAGTAATTTTAAATGTGCTATTTTTAAAATATCAGAAGTTATAATATAGATTCCCTGTTCATAATTTGAGTGCGCTGCTAAGGAAGAAAATGTTTTATTATATTATTGTTGTACTAGGGGTACATTGTGACATTTACAAAAGTGCTTACAATAAATCATAGGTGAATTCACCCCCTCCATCATTCTCTTTCTCTCCCCTCCCCCCATTCTTAGAATAGTTTCAACAGGTCTTATTTTTCCATTTTCATACATGAGTACATATTTCTTCCATATTCACCCCTACATCTTCTCCGTCCCCCCCCCCACCACCACCACCACTGGTACCAACCCCCAGATAAGACCTGTTTTACCTTCCTGCTCTCCGTTTTTGAAAAAAAGACATTTTTTGTTTGTTTAAGATAGCTATACAGGGTGTTTCATTGTGACATTTCCGTGTATATATGTATTATAACCTAAATTGGTTCATCCTCTCTATTTTTCTCCTTTCTTCCTTATTCCCTTTCTTACGGTGATTTCAACAGGATTAAAAATTCTGTATTCATTCTTGTATAGAAAATACGTAAACCATATTCACCTTATTTACTTCCTTCTTTTACCCTCCCTCTTCCATTAGTGACCTCCTATTAGCAGGACTTGTTTTTCATTCTTGTCCTTCTATGTGTCTGTTGATCAGCAAGATATTTGCCTTGGTATTATACCCATATATGCATTGTGTTTTAAGTCAACGTCACCTAACTCTACTGCTCTTCCTTACCCTTTCCCCCAGTTTTTAGTGTGTTTCCTTATATCTTGTTCACATAGATGTGATGTACTTCATTATTATTCGCTGTCTTTCTTTCCTTCTTTTTCTCCTCCGTTGGTCTCCTGTAAGGGAGAAAATTAAGTAGTCTGCTCTTTGGTTCTCTTTAATTTTCTTCGTGAAATCTAATGTTGGCTACAAAATAACTCTGGTGTTTATTTCTAGCAAGACAGAATTTTACAGTAAATGATTGTGATTTGCTAAAGACTTCTGAGATTTTTGAGGACAGAGATTTTTGTCTCACCCTCCTGCACACTTGATGACACAGGACCTGCACACTGAAGGAACATAGTTCAGTTCCTCATGGACAGATCTCAGCTAGATCTTTGCCACTCTCCCTCTCATTCAGGGTCTTATATATGCCTCTGTCTTTTACATTTTCATACACATGTTATACTGCCTCACTAAGCCATATGTTTCAGTTATAGTGTTTTATTCAAAATATTTACATTAATTACTTAAGTATCAACTTAGGACTTTTTAATGACATTAATGCCACATATCCTATACAGTTGTTACTCTTAGAATATTTTAAGAATTTTGAGTTTTAATTTTCTACTTTTTAGTTTATTAGAAATTTGCCTTTCTGATGAATTTAGAATACTAACAGCAGCTTTTCCCAAGGCTACAGAATAGTGTTGGTCATTTTCCAAAACGTATGTGTCTGTGAATGTCTCTGTGCTTTGTTCTTAGCAGAAGTTTATTTCCTTGTATCCTTATCTCTAGGAGGTTCCTGCTCTCGGAGGCTTTTGATACATCCATTTGTCTTTAGTATATGTTACTACTACTGAGTGAATTCTTTTAAATTCTCTTCATCCTTTTTATTACAGCATTCACATTTGCAACAAGGCTTACTAGAAACATTTGTAAATAATGTTCACCTGAAAAAGAACAGGATAAAAATTCTATTAAATATAAATTCTATTATATCCTATTATAGAACTTTAATAGTATTTATTTAGCATCTAGAAAATTTTGGTAGGGTATAAATATGGCTGTGTAAAATGAAGAAATTAAAGCCTTTTATGATGTCAGTCAACTTAATATCACCTTTCCTTCCCTTTGATTTTTCAGAACTACTTACATTTGCTGAGGGGTAGTGTCAGAAGGCTAAAGTAGCAGCTTTATCTGACCCCACGTTTTGTCATTTTCAACATTGGTTTTATCACTGGTTTTTGGTTTTTTTTTTTTCTTACCATTAAAATAATGCTTCAGATATTTAAAAGGCAAGGCTTATCCAATTATTGCTTCTTAGAACTACTTCAGGTCATTAAATATTTCATTTTTAACCTGGCTCTACTTTTTCAGGTTACCAGCACCATATTAGCATTAATTATTCATTCCCCAGTTTCCAAAATTTTGTAAATAACCAATCAAAAATACTTGGAAAAATTCAATTTGTAGATAATGTAATAGGAGAAGTGTATATAATGTTACGCTTCTATCAAAGAGTTCACATAGGTAACTTATTTGAAATTGTGTATCTCTCATGCTGCAACATAAATTCTAGGAAACATCACTAAAGTCAGCTAAAACTGTGCCTGTAATGTTTTCAGATAACAAGGAAGATTGAAATAGAAACAATCTCATAGCTCAGGTCCATGCTGTAGTTGACTAGTGACATGACTATGACATTAGTTGGAAATAATTCATAGTGAAAATGTGATGTTCTAGTGTCGTTAAAAACATATACATTAAAAGACAGCAGCCACAAACAAAGATGTCCCAGAGTCCTGAGAAGAGTTAGATGGTTAGACATGTAGACATGAAATTTAGCAACAGACTTTGAATAAGCCAAGTCAAATTGGGAAATCTACCACATCTATGATTTTTACCATCAGATGGAAAGCATAAAAATAGGGTTAGAGTGACAAACTATTCCTGGAGTTAAATTTTTAGAGCAACTTATTTCTAAATAATGTACCCAACTCTACTTTTTTAGTAGTTTTAGAAATACTTTTTACAAAATATTCTAAAGTTTATGTACTTCCATTTTAGGTTTGTGTCCTTGTACAGAGGACCATGTCATACATACAAAGTACAAAGACTTAATGAGTCAACATCCTATAAATTCTGTATTCAAGCTTGTAATGAAGCTGGGGAAGGTCCTCTCTCCCAAGAATATATTTTTACTACTCCAAAATCTGTCCCAGCTGCCTTGAAAGGTAAGTTATACTTACTGAAGTGATTTTATTTAATAGTAAATTAATTTTAAATGCTTTTTCATAAAATGCCTTATTTTTATTAAATTTTAAAGCTAGTATGTGTCCAACAGTTAGTTATGAGAGAGAGAGAGAGAAGCCCACCTACTGGGAGTTTGACTCTCAATAATAAAAACTATTTCATCTGTCATAGTAATATTCAGACTAGTACTGGTCTGAGTACAAATCACTGATCTTATTATTAATCTAACATAAAGATACTAAATTGAATAGATAGGCTGTTTTCCTATTAGGGCCATTTTCTGTTTCTGCTATTGTTATTTGTTTAAATGTTTTAAGTCACTATTATTTCATTCATTTGGATTTCAGGAGGGTGGAATCAGGTGTTCTGCTAAGTAAAACAAATTTTTATTAGTTAACTGGATTTTTTTATCAAATTTTACACAAACATGTACACATGTATACACATTTCTATATATGTAAATCTAATTCAAAGTAGTTCTGATTTTAAAATGACTGTGGCAAGTAGCCAAAGAAACTCAAGTTCATTGCACTCTAAGAAGTAATAGCAGAGTCTTCTAGGACAGGATCCTGGGTCAGGTACTTAGTGTACTGCTTGTTAAACAGATCCACAGTTAGCACGACCCTTTCTGAATAGTCTTTCCAATAGTCATTTTTCTGTTCCCTCATCCAGTTTAGTGTCTCTCAGCCTTAAGAAAATTGTTGATTTTAACTCCTTTTTATGCATATTTCAAAAAATATACTGATTTAAGTTAATAACTGGGTTTTAAAGTTAGGTGATTTTGATTATAAAACAAGTGTCTGTGAAGTGCCAAGTTAAAAATCTAATGGAGCAGATCTTATTTGTGTTTGTTCCTTTTAGCCCCCAAAATAGAGAAAGTAAATGATCACATTTGTGATATTACATGGGAATGTTTACAGCCAATGAAAGGTGATCCAGTTATTTACAGTCTTCAAGTTATGGTGGGAAAAGATTCAGAATTCAAACAGGTATGTTCCAATATAAAATTTTATAGATACATATTTGTACCCTTTTTTCATTTTTACTTATTTTCACTGAAAGATTTGACCATTTTTGCCTTTCCAATTCAGAACTTTTGTTCAATATATATTAAGTTCCAAAGAGCTCAGGATTCAAAATCTTTTATACTACACTTGAACAGATTATCCATTCGAAAAGTGTTCACTGAATTCTGTGCCAGAAAATCAGGGCACAGCACTGAACAAAAAGTCTTTGTCTCCATGGAGCTTACATTCTAGTAAGAAAAGAACACAGTAAATGCAAATAAACACATCAATATATAGCATGTCAGATTATAAGTGCATTGGAGAAAAAATAAAACTGAGGAAAAGGAGGAGGGAAAATACCAAAAGACCAAGATATGGCGAGAAGGGTATACCAAGAAGTGGCCCTAAGGCAGCAGCATGCTTGTTAAATTTGATATACAGTAATGAGGCCGATATGAAGGGAATAGGGATCCCTAAAGGTAATTTTTTTTTCTTTCTCCTTTTATCATTGTTACATTTACTTACATATGTATACATTGTTTGTGCCACCTCTCCCCCCACCCCCCTCTTGTTCTCCAACTTTGTTGAAGAGAAAACATAAAAGATAATAAGACATATCATTTTTGCTAGTTTGGATAAAGAGAGCTTTACAGAGAGATGCCTGTCGTTGCTTGCAACCCACATTGGTTCATATCTACCAGACCTCTTTGTTACTTCCTGGTCCCCATCCCATAGTGGCCTCTGCTAATGTAAGATTACTTTGTTCTCTCCTCAACAGGGAGCACATAACCATATTCAAGCTTTAGGTTTCCTTTCCTTTCCCTATTTCTCCTGTGCATATTCTCCCCTTAGTGTGTGACCCATGTCCAATAATATTACTGCATGTGTTTTGTGTCTGTAATCCACATATGAGGGAGAACATGTGATTTTTGGCCTTCTGAGCCTGGCTAACTTCATTTAAGATGATGTTCTCCAGTTCCATACATTTATTTGCACATGATAAAATTTCATTCTTCTTTGTGACTGAGTAAAAATTCTATTGTGTATAAATACAACATATTCTTGATCCATTCGTTGGTTGTGGGGCATCTTGGCTATTTCCATAACTTGGCTATTGTAAATAGTGCTGCAGTAAACATGGGTGTGCATGGGTACCTTTGCAATAACCTGAGTCACATTCCTTCAGGTATATCCCTAGGCGTGGTATTGCTGGATCATATGGCAGATCTCTGTTTAGTTTTTTAAGAAGCCTCCATAATGTTTTGCATGGTGGTTGTACTAGCTTACATTCCTACCAGCAGTGTATGAGGGTTCTTTTTTCCCCACATCCTCGCCAGCATTTGTTGTTGGTGGTGTTCTTGATGATAGCCATTCTAACAGGGGTGAGGTGGAATCTTAGTGTGGCTTTAATTTGCATTTCCTTTATGAAGAAGAATGGTAAGCATTTTTTCATGTTTTTTGGCCATTTGGTTTTTTTTTCCTTAAGGGTAATTGTTGATAATGTCAGGTTATTGTAGTCAACAGTTATACTGCCAGAGGATAAAGAGCCATCAATACCTGACTTTCTCCATTATGTACTGAACTGAAGTCACACTTAAGAGTTCCTGTTAACCCTAAGAATGCCAGGCACTAAAGACTAAGTTCAATGGCTCTCCTTTTGGAAAATAAACACTAAGGAGACTAATATGATGTGTAGGTGATGTGGAAATCATGGAAAGCATTCTAGGCTACACTGTCTGTAGCTTTTATTCCAAGTGACATCAGAAGTCACTGGGCTGGTTTTTTGCCATAATAGTCACATAATTAGACACAAGCTCATTTTGGTTACAGTGCTGAAACTACAGTTGGGATAAGGGTAGAAGCAGAGAAACCCAAAAGGAGTCTTTTATAGTAATAGTTATAGTCATAATTACAATACAGTGCTTGAATATAACAGTAGACAAAGTCATGATGCAAGTTTAGAGAAAGTAACAATTTCTTGGCAAAAATTTAAACAATTACTCTTGGTAGAGAATAAATATCAGATAGCACGGGTACTTGTCAATGTTTGTTATAAAAATACATGACTCAGACAATATTTGCAACCATTTCATCTAATTTTCCCTTTTTGTTGTCAGCCCTATTTTTGTGGGCTTCTATCCTGGGTTTTGGGGTTTTGGGCGTTTTTTATATTTTCTTTTTCCACTAGAAAATAATCATTCATCTGTTTTATTCTAGGCTTGTACTATTTTCATTATTAGTAATAGAAATTTTAATGTATTTTTCTTTAAAATGGTATAGAAATATATTTTCTTGGCAAAAATTACAAAGAACCTAAAGAGATTAACTTTGGCACATGACTGTTTTTATTTCTTTATTTCTGTATTTCTTTATCTACAAATTGACATCATAATTAGATTCAAATGTAATTTTTACAGATAAGCAAGTTTCCTTCCAAGGAAGAAAATGTAATTGTATTACATGTTTAAAGGAAATAGGGACCCCACATTTGAATAGTACATGAATTTTAATTAAGCTAATGTCACAACATGAAATAGCAGTGCTAATTCTAATTTAGCTTAAAACCTAAATCAACCCTGTCATTACTTACACATACTTTAGTTTATAAACAGTAAAATTTAAACTGTTTATTTCCTTGGAACTTCATCCTGTGTAGGCTCATCTAAATCTCTTAAGTGCCTGTAAAATTCTTCAACTTACTGCAAGTTATATTCCGAAACTTGGAAGGTGACCTATTTAAGAGTTCATTTTCTTTCATGGGATTTAGTATTTATTTGTAATTTATTTGATTTTCAGCATACATATATTAAGTACAAAAAAATTACAGGGAGGCTACATTATTATTAAGTTACTGTTTAATTTCAAAAGTTGTTTAGATTCTAGCTAGCAAGCAGAAATTTTACAGTGATGACATTTTGTATAACCAAATTGTCATAACTAAGATAAAACTACAAATGTAGTAGTACATGCCTATAATCCCAGCACTAAGGAAGTTGAAGCAGGAGGAGTGTCACTTAGCTAAGTCTTTAGGAGCTAGAGTGCCAAGGAGAACCAAGAACTCTCAAGTATGACGTCCAGTAAGATTCAAGAGTGGAATATGTAGCGGAGGAGGCCAAGTAGGAACTGTTGATATTTTTAAGAAGGGAAATATTATTTTTAAATTGGTGGTTAGTTTCTAGCCTAGGCTATAAAAACTTGTTTACCCTATAACATTTCTGGGTTTGGGGGTCAGCTGGCAGCAGAAAATGCCTAGACTTTAGGCCAAGTTTGGGAACAAATGGATTTCTTTCTTACCTTTCTTTGTCCCTCTTTTTATCGCTCAGTAGCTTTGCCCAGATCTTTGGTTTCTTCTTGGTGCTTCACTTGATAGAACTTCCTCTAGAATTGCCCCATTCTCCAAAATTACATTCTCTCTGACTCTACCCTCCCCTCTCACACACATCCTAACTCCCATATGCATTGTATGGATCTTACTAAATGTTAGGAGAGACTTATTTGCTTAGGAAAATTTGTACAAATCAAGTGTCTGCTTGCCCATTAATCCTATCAGAAGTGTTTGCATTTTTAAAAACAAGGGCTCCCTAACCAAAAATGGCATTTCAGATTGTGCAACAAAGTAATTCAGAAAGAGTGAACAGAAGAGCCACTTCCAGATGGTCCCCACCTGGGAATTTTGAAAGTATCAGGAAACCCAACTCAAGCTACTTTTAAGCAATTAAGTGTAAATTCTCCTAGGAAGAAACCTGAAGAGTAGACAAGCTTGGTTGGTCCAACAGCTCAATTAGATATTAGGGACTTGGTTTTTCTCACTGTCTCCAGTGGCTTTACTTAGCAGTGGGGAACTTACCCTCCTTCACATGCAGGAGAAAGAAAGCACTTACATTTCAAAGACCAAAGACAATGCTAAGGCTTAGGTCAACCAAGGGGTCCATTGCTAGAGCTGAGAGGGAGGCCAGCTTCTCCTATACATGGACTGGGTAGGGGAGGATGGAGTTAACAGTCCTGTGTCCCTGGCTGTCTATAAGATGTCTCTCTGTGTATCCTTCCAGCATCTGAGACTTGATCTCAGGCTGGAAGTATGGCTCAAGTGTTAGCAAGTGCAGGGCCCTGAGTTCAAACTCCAGTATGCAAAAAATAAATAATAATAATAATCCCACCATCTTCCCTCCCACTTTCTCCTTTTTAGCTTCTTACTAACTTCCATCAGTATATCATAGGCACCAATATCATCTTGGTCCCTTTCTTTTTCTTACTGTTATGCACAAGTCATTTTTAGCTCAATAAGAACTTCATCAACCTCACAACCTTTTATACATCAAGAGCCCCAGTCCTCATGGTCACAATTCATTCCTTAAACCTATTTTCATGTCACATTCCTACAGTTGTCCCTTTTGAATTAAACTACCTAGGCTAGGTGCAGTGACTCAAGCCTATAATCCTAACTACCCAGAAGGCAGAGATTGGGAGAGTGGCAGTTGGAGGCCAGGCAAAAATTTTGCAAGATCCCATCTCAACCATTGGCAGGGGCTGTGGTGTGAATTTGTCATTCCAACTATGTGGGTAGCACAAACAGGATTGCAGTTTAGAGTAGTGTAGCCATAATCTCAAAAATAACAAATGTGAAGAGGGCTAACAGAATGGCTCAATTGGTAGAATGCCTGCCTAGCAAGTGTGAGGTCCAGAGTTCAAACCCCAATACCACCAAAAAGAATAAAAAAGAATTACCTAAATGTCTGAATGAATAAAATTAATGTATTCCTGTTCTCTCTGCCAGATCTCTTCACTTGTCACCCTCATGCCATTGTGGGGATTCCCCTAATATAATATTATCATGTTATTTGGAGACATAAGAGAAAATAAAGCAGGACAAAAAATGAAATTGCCCATTGTATTCTTAAGACATACACTTTTTTAAAAAATGTGTATTAAGTTAGCTTCATTGTATGTGTGAAATTTTATGCTGATTTCTAAGATACCCTTTAGGGGGTTTTTGTTGCCCTTTTTTTCTATACTGGAGTTTGAACTCAGGGCCTTGCACTTGCTAGGCAGGGGCTCTACCACTTGAGCCATGCTCCCAGCCCTTTTTGTGTTGGTTGTTTTTGATACAGGATTTCACTTTATGCCCAGGCTGGCCTGGTCCACAATCCTCCTATTTGTGCTTCCCTGCATACTGGGTTGACAGGTACACACTACCACACTCAGCCACTGGTTGAGATGGGATCTCTCTAACTTTTGGCCCAAATGACCTCTAGCCACAACCCTCCCAAGCAGCTAGGATTACAGGCTTGAGTCTTCATGCCCAGCCTCACCCTTCAGTTTCATTTGTTAATTATTTTACCATCTCCTAGACATACATCGTTTCTACATTCCCACCCCCTGAAGCACTAATGTGCATCACATAACTAATGCATATTTACCATTTTCTTTAAGATTCATCTTAAGGCCTACTTCTTTCAATAAACTTCCTTTATATATATATTCTCCGCATCTACATTTTTACTTAAAAGTCAGTAATTCACTAATATAGTGGCCTGTCACTAGATGCCTGCTATGCTGGATTCTGTAGACACAAAAATGAGACAGAGATCTTACTTCTTTGGGAGCAAATCAATTTCTAGAAATGTAGATTTATAACACAGGTACAACTGAAGCAGCTAAAACTGCTTGAAAGAATGCAAGCCCCGGGTATTGGTTGGTCTGCCTTAGATCCTACCGGCTAACTAGTGGGAAGTGACTTAATCCTGTGAGCTCTGGCTTTCTCATTTATAGAATGAAGAGAGGCTCATTAAAATGAGAACAGTAACTTCCATATTTGAACACTCACTCTATATCAGGCTCTGTGTTAAGCACTTTAACAAGTGTTAGTTCATCACAACCTCATAATTACCATACAAGTTAACTGCTATTATGCTTGTTGTACTAAGGTAAGTAGTCTGAATTACTGGAGTAATATCTTCCAGTTCTCTAGTATACTCCCTTGAAAATTCATGAAACGGCATTTTTTTAAATTTCTCTTCTAAAGCATAGCAGAGGGTCAAGTTCTAAGATTATTTACTAGTTAGGCAAGCTTTGAGCCTCTAACAGTGGGTCTTCATTGAGGAAAGCCTGAGAGCTGACTTGCTCCTCTCTTGCTGCTCTGGAGTACACCTTCACTCCTTAACTCCTCTCTCAGCTCTTTGAGTAGATCCCACATGCCTTTTCACATTTTCCTTGCTCATAAGAGCAGCAGGTGCGTATGCTAATGGATAAGCGGGTTTTGTTTTGTTATTTCTTTTTAGTGCATATTATTTATACAAGAGGGGCTCATTATGATATTTCCATCCATGTTTATAATGTATTTTAACTGTAGTCACCTCTTCTATTATTCTTTCTTATCACCCCCTTTTGAATAGGTGTTTTTTAAATGTTGCTTAAAAGATAAAATCAGTGATACTCACTAGCTTTTATGTCAAAGATAATCCCCAAACGTGGTGGTGTTAACATTTTCTGTCCAGCCTTCTTCACCTGAGTCTTCTTTCCAATGTTTCATTAACAGATTTACAAAGGTCCCGACTCTTCATTCCGGTATTCCAACCTTCAGCTAAACTGTGAATATCGCTTCCGTGTGTGTGCCATTCGCCAGTGCCAAGACCCTGTGGGGCACCAGGACCTAGTAGGTCCCTACAGCACCACAGTGCTCTTCATCTCCCAGAGGACAGAGCCACCAGCCAGCACCAACAGAGACACTGTGGACAGTACGCGGACCCGGCGTGCACTCAGTGACGAGCAGTGTGCCGCTGTCATCCTTGTGCTCTTTGCTTGCTTTTCCATTTTGATTGCCTTTATCATTCAGTACTTTGTAATCAAGTGAAAATACAACTTTATTTTTAGCACTGTATTACATTTTATTTTGTCATGTACTAAAATTTCTGTATTGCTTTTACAAAAACGGTGGCATTTAACCCTGGCGTTGAGACTATAGCACATCATTTTGCCATTTTCAATGCTTACATTGTTAAGTAGAGGCTGGCACTTTATTAGAATGCAAGCCACAGAAATACCAATTTGGGGAGGTTTTGTTATCTTTTTGTTAAGTTTTGGTTTTTGATTGGGGCTTTTTACTTTTTTTTTATTTTTTTATTTTTTTGACATGCCTTCTTGTAAAACATACTTACTAAGAGGCAACAATTTATAATTGATATTTTGACCAGTTAGCATGAGTGTAATAATGATAACTTGATCTTTTTGTTTCAAAGTTTATTACCAACTGAAAGTTTCAGAATGACTAGAATTTACACTAACATGCTATATAAAAATGTTACAAAGTCTAATGCTGTGAAAGCAATCTAGTGCTATATTTCTACCTCCTCATTTGTCTTAATTATTTGGTAAGTGAGATTATAATGTATAACTGGAGGGGTTTATCAAACAAAAACTGGATGAAAGAATATACATGGGAAAAGAAGCTTTTCGTTTGATAAATGTGGAGTTCTTCATTATGATTATATACGAATACACAGATAAGTCAAAGAACGCACAGGCAGTTTACTTGGCCTGAAAATACAGTAATGTTTACTCAAAAAGTACCTCTTTGGGTCTTGAGAACACAGGAAGAAAAACTGAAGACTTTCAGTTAGTAACTTTTTAGAAGGTAATCATAAAAACCAACTCTGAATTTCAGACCTATTTGACATCTATTTTGTGAATCTTCAAATTATATGTGTGTGTATAAGGGCATACACATACATATTTGGCATATATATAAATTATCAAGTACAGAAATATATACACACTCACTCCATCTCTCTGGTACAGGCTAACTTTGAAGAACTCAAAACTTAAGTTTTGCTGCTTCTCCCATAACTACTGCCATCACCACCAGAATTCATAATCAAACCTAACCTTTTTGTTTGGGGCACCAAATCTGAAGACAAAATTACTTTGCACCAGTAAGTTATTCAAGCTGCTTTCTTTCTTGAAAAACTAACATTTAATGTATAATGTCTGTTTGGATACTGTTCCAAATTGTTGATTGCATGTAGTTAATGTTGCATTAGAGCACTTTGCAGTTGCATTATTCATTAATGTTTCGTGAGCTTGCATTCGTGAATTATTGGATCAGATGAATTCTGCCAAGTATCACATTGTGCATCTTGCCCATATGTCGACGACTGCCAGTAATGATAGTCTGTAATGAAATTATCTAAGATTCTTGTTTTATCACATCTGTTATCTGTAAAACACCTGTAACTAGCTTTCTTAATTTATTATTTGAATTTTAGGATAGTGAATCACTAATTTTTAGTTGCTGAGGTTAGCATTTTAGTGATTACTAAGCACTTCTGTAAGTCTTTGAAAAAAGGAACATATGTTTTGTGCTTTGAAGATCTCTGAAGAATTTCCCTTATAATAGAATGGGCATGTATTGTAATTGTTTTATGTCAAATGATCTGTGCTGTAGGAAAAAAAAAATTAACCTTTGTTCAAAAAAGAAATGGATAAACTTGGCCTTTCTGAGTGGTAAGAATGATCTGTCACTATAATATACTGTATGTTTACATTTTATTTAAATTGAATCTCATACGTATAGGGTGATAACCTTCCCCCAAAACAACAGCAATTTCAATTGTTTTCTAGAAACTTCTTAAAAGTGCCACATTTGGCAGTACAAATGAGTTGGCGTGTAAGAGCCCAGAGATTTCTATATAGTTGAATGTCTAAAATGGTAAAATGTGCCACTGTGGCAAGTTACAGTGGCTTATGTTTTTCATAGTAATTCAAATGAACTCCTATTTTTGATAGTAAATGTCATTTAATAGTGTACTTGCCATTTGAGCCTCACTGCAAAATTAGTGCAGCAGAGAAAACAATTTTTAATGTAATCTTGATTTTACCTCATACTGTACATTCCAAAACTCTAAACTTTTTAAAGAGTATAGATACACTACCAAACATTTCACCTTAAATTGTATAAGGTTGAACTTCATACAGATGAAAATAAATATATCATAAGAATACATAAACTATGTAGCAAAGTATCTATAAAATCCATGGGAAATAAAAGTTGTATCATTCTTTTTTGAGAGATGTTTATTGTATTCATATACATTTCATTATTTGCTGCCTGTTTGAAAAAATGAAGCAATGTCTCCCCTCTTCCAGTGGGTTTAAAACAACTTTCAACAGTATTCAAAGCCTCAACATGAGGTCCATATTTGTTATATAAGTAGACTCAAGTAGATTCAAAAATGAAATTACACACTGGTGGCTCACACCTGTAATCCTAGCTACTTGGGAGGCTCAGATCAGGAGGGTTGTAATTCAAGGCCAGCCTGGGCAAATAGTTTGAGGACCCCCCCCCCACAACCAAAAGAGAAAAAAATAGTTTGAGGACCCACCCCCCACCCAAAAGAGAAAAAAATGAAAGTAGGACCAGGCGTGGTAGCTAAAATCTGTAATACTAGCTGCCTGGGAGGTGGAGATCAGGCAGATTACAGTTCAAGGCCAGCCCATGCAAAAAGTTTGTGAGACCCCCATCTTAACCAATAAAAGGTAGGCATGGTGATGTGAATCCCACCTATGTAGGAGATGTAAACAAGAGGACCCACTGAGGCTGGTCTGGGCAAAAACGTTATCAGGACCCCATCTCAAATCAGTAAGCCGGGCATAGTGGCACACACTATAGTCCCAGGTATACAGTAGTGGAGCATCTGCCCAGCCAGTGAGGCTCTAAGTTCAGGCCCCAGTATCGGCAAATAATTTAACAAAATCAAAATGGCTTGCCACCATGCAGGTACCACAGTAAAGTTTAAAAACTTAGGCTGGGAAAGGGGAAGTCTTCTGGATGTAAGACCATCACTCCACAGAAGAAACTAAGGAAGAGTCTATCCTTTAAGACATAATACAGCGTCACACCATCACTTTCATCTGCTTTTCGGTAGACTGGAAATAGGAATTTTACATCATGCTGAGCATTCTGTGAGTTGGTTTCCAATACAAGTACCTGGCTTTTCACCATTATGAACAGAGGGATCCCATGTGTACGGCAGCTCAAGGAGGCAAACAAACAAAGCTTTAAAACAAGCAGTGATTGTGTAACCTACCCCCCTACCATCAGAGAAGGCAGTCTTACTCTTCATGAGTACTGTTGAGGAACAATGTGCCTTCGAGAGTATCCTTTCTGTTTGTTTATTCATTTTCTCCCTGGTGTTATTACAAGGGAGAAGCAACCAAAAAAATAAATTCACAAAAGGACAAAGATTTTAACTGCAGTCCTCAAAACTCAGTGTTCAGAGTTGCACCTTTTTAGATGCTGTAATGGCTATGCTTCACAGTAAACATGATGATTTTACCATTTCTACTTGCTGGGGAAAATTTGCCCAGAAAGGGGTTCAAAACGACAAATATTGAAGCCTTGTGACTGGATGCAATCATGGCACTTATTTCTGACACTACCTAATGTGACCTAGGCATGTGCTCAGAACTTAACTCAGTGAGCTCAGTCTTCCTCATGGCTCTGTGAAAGGGAAACTAGAGCTCAGAGAAATTCATGGGTGGCTAATAAATGATGGAGCTGAATAAACGGTGGAGCCAGGAGTTTAATCGGGTGATTGGCGTACCTACCCTTGTTCACTGTCCTCTGCTGTCTCCTGTAAGTCTTCAGTTCTAAGAAGGAAATCAATATTAGCTTTGACATGCATTTTGGAGAGCATCTATTGAATACTATTTGTCTGCCAGGACTGTGTGCTAAGCATTCTTCCTAAAACAACCCACAGCCCTCTAAGGACCAAACAGAAGGAAGTCAGTCAATAATTTGGCACAAGGGTAGTAGGTAGCATGAGAAACCTTTCTTTTCTTTTTAATTCCATTTGGAGCCACACTCAGCCCTGGGAGTAAACTATCCTCTCAAATATTCATCCAACAATGAAACTAGCTTTACCCCCTCTCCCAAATGGACAAGCTGCTGTGTTTAAAAAAGAAATGTAGCTATAGAGTGAATGAAACTCAAAAAAAAAATGCTAAATAAAAGAAGCCAGACACAGAAAGTCATACAGTGTATGAAACCATTTGTATGAAATCTCCAGATTGGGTCAATCCATAGAGATACAAAGGAGATTGGTGGTTGCCAGGAGCCAGACGGAGAAGGAAATGGGGAGCAACTACACAGGGCTATGGAGTTTTGTTTTGGGGTGCTGGAAATATTTGGGTAGTGGGTAGAGGTACTGGTTGCACAATATTAGGAATCTGTTGAATGGAAATAGATTGTCACTTTGAGATGACTAATTTTACATTATGTGAATTCCCTCTCAATTTACAAAAGAAAATATCAGGCAGACCCAAACCTAATACATGGATAACATAAGATTAGTAATCCTGGGTATTGTCAATCCAATAAAACTGCCCTACTCGTTGAGTTCATTTTGCTAAGGGCACCAGCCAACTTCTTTTTCAAACTCCCTCACCTCCCTGGGTGTCCCTACCCCTTTCAATCTGTATTAGTTACTTTTCTAATGGCTATGAAAAATACCTGACAGAGCCAGGCACCGGTGGCTCACACCTGTAATCCTAGCTACTCAGGAGGCAGAGATCAGGAGGATTGCAGTTTGAAGCCAACGTGGGCAAATAGTTTGCCTTATCTTGAAAATACCTAATACAAAAACGACTGATGGAGTGGCTCAAGTTGTAGGCCCTGAGTTCAAGCCCCAGTACCGGGGGAGGGGGGGGGGAGAACTGACAGAAAAAACCTAAGGGAGGAAGGATTTATTTGGCTCACAGTTTCAGAGGGTTCAGTCCATGCTTGCTTGACGGCACGTGCTTGGGCAGGACACCATGGTGGCAGGAGCGTGTGGAGAAGAACCTTTACCTCATAGTGGATACAGAGAAAGGAAAATTCAGGAAGCAGCCAGGGCAAGATAAAGCCCCAATGACACTCCCCCAGTGACCTACTTCATCTAGGCCTCCCCTCCTGCCTTTCACTATCTCCCAATAATGCCATCAAATTATGACTTTGTAAAGGGACTAATCCATTCATGACGTCGGAGCTCTTGATCTAATTGTTTCTGAAAAGCCACCACAGACATACCCAGAGATGTGCTTTACTAATCTCCTAGGTGTTTTTGGTTAGTTGATTTGGTTTTGGTTTAGTTTGGTTTTTACAGTACTAGGGTATGAACTCAGGGCCTTGGTGCTTGCTACAGGTACCCTACTACTTGAGCCATGCTACCAGTCCTTTTTGCTTTTAGTTATTTTTCAAACAGGGTCTTGCATTTATGCATGAGCAGGCCTAAACCACAAGCCTCCTATTTACACACCCAGCATTTATTGGTTGAGATGGGGTCTCCAACTTTTTGCTTAGGCTGGCTGCAAATCCTAATCCTCCTGATCTCTGCCTCTCAAGGAGCTAGGATTACAGGCATAAACCACATCACTCACCTTCCTAGGCATTTCTTAATCCACTCAAGTTGACAAGATTAAACATCAAGGGCTGGGGGCAGGACTCAAGAGCAAGGTCCTGAGTCCAAACTTCAGCACTGCCAATAAAAGATCAACCATCACACAGTCTGTGCACGTGCCTGTTTGACAACTGGATTTTCTATTGATTTCCTTGATAACTATTAAGTGAATTGGACTCTGCAAGCTTAAATTATCAGCTTTCTCTCACTGTTAATATTTCCAGCATCACCAGTGGCCTTAGAGAAGAACTTTCCTTTTAGGGTTTCAGTTTATGATGGACAGCTGATGTGCAGTAATAATGTCCATATGTAGCCCCTTCTACCTACCTCACAGGGGCTTGCGCTCTGTCCTCTCCATCACCTCCCTCAATAGTCCTTATCACGCTGAGCCTGCCTCTCTCAGGAGGAACTGGGCCCAACAGAGAACTGCCAGGAATCTCTGCAGTCATGAAGCCTGGCCTACATTTACCCTGCTATGTCCCTGCTGGGCAAAGAACCTCGGACAGCCTGAGCCCTGGCCCATGCAGCAGTCAGGTCCTGGGGCGGATGGGGAAGTTGGCCCTTAGTCTCTTCTGCCTGGTGCTCCCCTTCTAGGCCCAGTGTTTCCAATTCTGCCTTTTATTAATATGGCCCATGGCAGGCTGGAGGTGTGCCCAGGCGGTAGAGCACTTGCCTTGCAAGCACAAAGCCCTGAGTTAAACCCCAGTACCACCAAAAAAAAGGATGCCCCATGGCTCTAGGGTTTTGAGGAGCCAGCAGGTCATGCAAATGAGGAAGGGGGTGGGTTCAAGAGGACTGTGAGGTACACATAGAGTAGGTACCAGTCTCCAGGTGGCAGCTTTTGGGGACTATGAGCCCAGACCTGCCACATCTTCCTGTTTGACAAAATAAGCTGAAAATCTGGAACTCTTTTCTTTTTTGGAGGTACTGGAGTTTGAACTCAGAGCTTTGGGGCTTGCTAGTCAGGATCTATCACTTGAGCCACTCCACCAACCCCTTTTGCTCTGGTTTTTTTGGAGATGGGGTCGTGCTTTTTGCCCAGGCTGGTCTGGACTGATATCCTCCTATTTTCAGCTTCCTGTCACTGCTGGAATGATGGGCACACACCACCATACCCAACTTTTTTCTGTTTAGGTGGAGTCTGACAAAGCTTTTTTTTTTTTTTTGCCCAGACTGGCCTGGAACCTTGAGCCTCCAGGTCTCAGCCTCCCCAAGTAACCAGGATTACAGGTGTCAGCCACAGGCACCCTGCAAAAATCTAGAACTTCACATGAAATTTTCCAAACATAAGTGGTTGGCTGGTTCAAAATGAGCAGAGGGAAATGACTAGTGATACAGCAAAGACTTAGCATATGCAAGGCTCAGATTCCATCCCCAACAGTCAAAAAAAATTAGGGAATGTGTCAATTGCTGTGGATTCTCACTTTTAAACCTCTGCCTCCATCGCTGTCCTTCTGTGGAGAAAAGTGAGTAAAGCCTGTGAGGTTCTTACAGGTTTCAGCAGGCATGCTGCAAGTTATGGACATATCCTGAAGCTCCTTGAAGTGTTCCATGGCCTTTCATTGGCCCACAGAACCTGGCTTCTGGAATACAAGCTGTAAGACACATTCCTAGCAGAGTCCGGGTCACAGGTAGCACTCCCTACTGCTGACAGTGCTATGGTCAACACAGTGACTATGCCCATGACCTCTGGAAGTGGGCAGTGGGATCCCACCTCCATGCTTTAGTCTTGTCTATGATATGGAGACACAAAGAGGATCCCACCCCATGACACTGATGCTGAGGACCAGGTAAGTGAAGATATACAAGTGTTAGAACAGTGCCTTGAAACAAAAGTATTAACTTACTTTTAACCCAGGACATCCCAGCCTGCCTCCAGTTGGGGTCCAAAGCCTATTAATGGCACTAACCTCTCACTTCTAGGAACCAGGGCCATAGCCAGTCCAGACTTGTAGTGTGAGGAGAGTGTGTCCTCATCCACTGAGAAGGTCCACTCATCAGATGACTGCAGGCAGGAAGTTGGTGAATGACTACACAACTGCAAAGTAAAGGATAGATTTGGTCAGTCCTCAGACACCTGACCCCATTTCCTCCTAAAGCGGGGAATGGTAAACCATTATAGTAACAGTTCAGCTGCACCCTCTGCACCATGTCACACTTGAACCTCAACATAGCAATGTTACCAGAAAGCCCACTGAATCTATCTCTCCATATCAACACGATATCTTGCACTAGATCATCAACAAACTCTTAGGGAACTCCCACTGCAATCTGAGCCCTGTTCTCAATGGCTGGGAACTGTAAGGAAATAAAGGTCCCTGCTTTGCCAGAAGCTTATCCATTCTCAGAGAACCAGGTATCTAGCCAGGCACCAGTGGAAGAGCAGTAAACAGACAGATGAAAGCCCTGCCTCTGGCACACATGTTGAGAGATGGAGACAGACAGATAATTAACAAATAGCTAAGTAATGACAGACAAGCTAAACAGAGAAAATTAGGTGGAGAAAGGGAGTATCTGAATGGAGGGTGAAGAACACACAACTGTCAGAGAGGACCAGGGGACAGCTGGCAGAGACTTAAGATACTCCTGGCAGGTGGGGAAGAAGGAAGGACACTTTCAGCAGAGTCTGGAGTTGCTCACCAAGCCACGTAAAGACTCAGGGATCTACAGCCCATGAGAGTGAAGTGTTCCCCTGAGGAAAAAACAAAAGCCACACATTCACCGGCCACAGACCTCTGCCTCTGAGACAAACAGAGTAGCTGGTGGCCAGGCAGGAAGGGGACATGGAACTGGAGCCTAGCAAATGCCAGCCCAGGCACCTCAGGAACCAGGACCTTTAAGCCACCTGTATCCCACCTCCCCATATACCAGTGTCCTTTGGGACCCAGCCACCTTTCCTTAGGGAAAGACAAGTTATCTGTGAGAACCGAACATGACCAGAGGTTCTGTTTAATTGACCAAAGAGGACTCTGATTTACTGGGGTGAGAGCATTCACTTTTCTCTTGTTGCCCAGCAGCTGAGAACTCAGGGAAAACCAGATCAACTGTCTACCAAGAAATGACCTTGTCTGCTGGTAAAAGGAAGGAGGAAGGCAGAAAAAGTGGAGACAGTGAACATGAGAACTCATTTGAGGAATTTTGCTGGAAACATGGAAATTATCCAGAAGAGAGAGAAAATGTGATGATTCAAGAGAAAGGGAATTGATAGAGCGATGTCCTCGAGGACATGGATGGAATGCTTAAGGGGCGGAGCTGACCCAGCTACAGGACCACCAGCTCATTGTCTTTCTAGGGGAAAAAGGTGGGCCTGAGGGTGTGGACATGGGTATATTTTCTTCCACTCATCCTGTCTGTATTTCTCCTTTTTCTCCTCCTTTTCCTTCTCCTTCTCCTCCTCATTGTCCTCCTTCCTCTTCTTCTTTTCTTCTTTTTAAAGAGAAACAGGGTGCACAGTGACCAGTCTAGAATGAGGATGGAGAAGAGTAGCTGGGACTTACAGAGAGCAGAGGATGCAAGGAAGGAATTTGGAGGATGTGAGAGTAAGCAAGGTAGGCTAGGTATTTGGATGGTAGATGAGTGGGGCACTAAGCACCCACTCATTCCCAGTAAAACAACTTAACAGCGAAGTGAAGAATAAATGGACGAGGTAGAGAACTCAACTCAACCACGGCAATGGTCGTGCTCTGGGTGAGTAGACAGGTGTAACAGTGGAGAGAAGGGCAAGGGCACTGAGGGTAACTGTGACTGCTCTTGGAGTTTAGGTGGGGAAAAGGAGGAAAGTGGGGACATGAGGCAGGTGAGGGAAAAGGAAAAGGCAGAAGGAGGATCCTGTAGAGGGGAGAGACAAGGAGAAGTGAGCTAGAAAGAGCCAGGGTGGAGGTCAGAAGTAGGAAGGACAGCAATCAAGATATAGGACCCACAAGTCCTGGTGGTGAAAGGTATAAGGTAAGCCCACAGGAGCCGTACAGGGCATGATCATTAATGAAGCAGGTGAGTGACACAAAGGAGTGTGCGAGGTCAAGGGCAAACACATGGGGGCGGGTGTGCATTTTATCAGATGTAGTGCTTGATGAAACAGTGAGGCACCAGGTCCTCAGGGAATGGGGTGAGGGAGTGGTTAATGGGGAGAAAGTGGAGACAGTGGGGCCTGGTGAAGTTAGGCTCAAGGGTCTTAGGACAGTAAGAAACAGCTGTGATGAAGGAGGCGACAGGTTCCTCCCATGGTTTCTGCATGTAAGAGAACTTCAGAGGAAGCATGGCGGTAGAGTGAAGTCAGGTTTCAGGTTCAAAAAAGGAAAGGAAAATTGGGAGAACGGTAGAAAATTTAAGCCACAACAGCTAGGATGAGTGAAAAACTGCTAGACACGAGCTATCCACACAAAGAGATACAGGACTTGCAGGAAGAGCTGGAGAGCAGTGTGTGAAGACTGGGTGAGGATGGCGGAGGGGGAAACAGACCCAGGGCAGAGGGGTGGGACGGATTGTCAGGCTCTGGGATTAGACAGCCATCATCCACACCCCAGTCTGCCTCTTACTGTCTATGCAGGGCTCTTTGCAGGGTCTTCCAGTTGGTGACCAGGGAACTTCCTGGGAATTCCAAGGGACTGGGCGGGCCGCGGCCGGGGGTGGAGACTGCGCGCAGAAGGCTCAGGAGCGACCTGCACCGACCCAGCAGAACGGCGTCTCGGCGCGGGCTGCAGGGCTCGGCGGTGCGGGCAGGGCTCCGCCTGGGCTGGGGAAGGACGCGCTCCCCGAGCGGGACCACCGCTGCGCCCATGGGCAGCCCCTGGAACGGCAGCGACGGCTCGGAGGGCGCGCAGGAGCCACCGTGGGCCGCCCTGCCACCCTGCGATGAGCGCCGATGCTCGGCCTTCCCCCTGGGGGCGCTGGTGCCGGTGACAGCCGCGTGCCTGGGCCTGTTCGCCATCGGCGTGAGCGGCAACATGGTGACAGTGCTGCTGATCCGGCGTTACCGGGACATGCGGACCACAACCAACCTGTACCTGGGTAGCATGGCCGTGTCCGACCTACTCATCCTGCTTGGGCTTCCCTTCGACCTGTACCGCCTCTGGCGCTCGCGGCCCTGGGTGTTCGGGTCGTTGCTCTGCCGCTTGTCGCTCTACTTGGGCGAGGGCTGCACCTATGCCACGCTGCTGCACATGACAGCACTCAGCGTCGAGCGCTACCTGGCCATCTGTCGTCCTCTCCGTGCCCGCGTCCTTGTCACCCGGCGCCGCGTCCGTGCGCTCATCGCCGCGCTCTGGGCGGTGGCGCTGCTCTCCGCAGGGCCCTTCTTCTTCCTGGTGGGCGTGGAGCAGGACCCCAGCATCTTCTCTGCCCCGGACCTAAACGGCACCGCACAGCTCAACCCCTCGCCCCCCGCCTTGCCGCCGCCGTCCCTCGCGTCCACGCGGCCGCCACCATTGTCCTCGCCATCGTCCGGCGAGGCTGCCGCGTTGTTCAGTCGCGAGTGCCGGCCGAGCCACGCGCAGCTGGGCGCGCTGCGCACCATGCTGTGGGTCACCACCGCCTACTTCTTCCTGCTCTTCCTGTGCCTCAGCGTCCTCTATGGGCGCATCGGGCGGGAGCTGTGGAAGAGCCGGGGTCCCCTGCGAGGCCCGGCCGCCGTGGGGAGGGAAAGGGGCCACCGGCAGACCGTCCGTGTCCTGCGTAAATGGTGCCGCCTCTATTCCAAACACCCCAGCCCGCGGTGACCACTGCCAGTGGGCCCGCACGAACTCTACTCGCCTGTACGTCCCATCTCCAGAGAAAACCATCTCCTGTCCCGCAGTATCCAAGGCGCCTCCGAGGGTGGGATTCCCGGATCTTGTAAACAGCAAGAATTTCCCAAAGCCCCTAAATTCCAGGATGGATCTCGAGGGCTCTTAATCCAACAGCCTTCTCTGCTGGGTACTCTGTTAGAAGTGTGTTGCAATACCCTTGAGAAGAGTGTGCAGATTGTATCCAGCTAAAGATTTCATTAAATGCCAAGTTAACATGCAGGCAAAAAAAAAAAAAAAAAAAAGCGAGGCATGGCCCTATCAAAAAGTCAAAGATTGGGTAAATCTGTTTCAGAATTTTTTTAAGAACAGAGAACATGTCTCTGAAGCAGAGGTGAAGAAGGAAGCCTGCCACAACGCCTTTTTCGGAGCAATTGCCTAGCAAGCAAGAGCGAGCGAGGCCTTGAGTTCAAGCTCCAGTATCCTCACAAAAAAGGCAGTGAGAGGGAGCAATTGCTCTTTAGTTTATGTCCAGCCTTGATAACACATAACATGAGCCTAACAGGCAGTTTTAAAGAAACACCCATGTAGTTAACAACTGGTCATACCCCCACCCACCCACCCCACCCCACACACCCCACCCCACACACAGGAGAATCTGGCTAGAAAAGTTTCTGATTTGTTGTCCTGTTATTTGTTACAGCAGATGATTTCTTGGAAGGGTGTGGGGCTTATTTTATTTTTAATGCTTTTGCTAATTCTGGCGCCTGTGTCTTGTTTTGCAGTGGTGGTGGTTCTGGCATTCATAGTTTGCTGGTTGCCTTTCCATGTTGGCAGAATCATTTACATAAACACGGAAGACTCCCGAACGATGTACTTCTCGCAATACTTTAATATTGTCGCTCTGCAACTTTTCTATCTCAGGGCATCCATCACCCCAATTCTCTACAACCTTATTTCCAAGAAGTATAGAGCAGCTGTCAGTAAAATGCTGCTGGCAAGACAGTCCAGGCTAAGAAGTTTCTGTGGAAGCCAGGACACTGGGAAGGATCCCGGGAGGGACACTGGAAGAGACACTGCAGGCTACACAGAGACAAGCCCTAACACAAAGTCAGTGACCTAGCCAGCCCAGCCAAGCCAGTTATAGGACTTTGGGGATAACAGGTCTGTGGAGAAATGAAGGCAGAAAGTGGGGGGTAGATGCTGTTAAGAAGAATGGAAAGAGTGTTTGAAAATTTGCAAGTTGGTTAAGAAATTGTCAGCATGATTTTTTAAAAAACAGGCTATGAAAGGGAGCTCTATCAGCTTTTCTAGTTTCCCTTTATTATCTATGTTCACTTTATTCTTTTGGCATTGTGAAATCCCGCACCACAGAATGTGCTCATGGAGAGATTTTGTAAGGCTTCGTTCATTCTCCTGCTCTTTAGGACTATGGTTGCTTTTTTATTTATTTTTGGTGAGACTGGGGTTTGAACTCAGGGCACTCTACTGCTTGAGCTACACCTCCAGTCCATTTTGCTCTAGTTATTTTAGAGATGGGGTCTCTTAAACTATTTGCCCAAGCTGGCCTCAAACCATAATTGTCCTGATCTCAGCCCCCCAAGTAGCTGAGCAACTGGCCTATTGCTCATTTTATAGTTAAGTGATACAGAGAGATGCTGCCTAAAAATTGTCACCTCTGAGATCGGGGATGGATTTTTGTTACTATATTGAGATATAAATATAGTGGTATATATACAAGGAACCAAGATAGTAAGTATATGGTAGCAAAAACTTTTAGAAGAAAATAAGAATTCCAGGTAGGCTTCAATATTCAGGGTAGTCCTATCTCTCTCCAGGTTGGAAGCAAATAAAGTTTAGGCACAATGCCTAACTACTCTGCATGAAACTTTGTTGCAACCCATTTCCCTCCAGAACTGTCTGTGGGGGCTTTCCTGGTGCCATTGGCCTTGAAGTAGCAAACTCAGGTACTGCATCCTGGAGCAGAGAGCTTGGCCTTCTGAGATGACTTCTGATGACCTTCATAAAGAGCTTTCATTTGCCTCAGGCTGGTGGATGAGGGTTGCCATCCTTCCTGTCTTACAGGAGCTGGGGGACCTGAGTCTGAATCCAGACTTTAAAATCCTCAACCACTCCCACACTGAGATTCTTTGCTTATTGAAAAATAAGAATCAGTGGGTGAAAGACAATGCATTGGAGAGTCAGACCTACTCTGAAACTTTTCTTTCTTTTTTGGGGGGAGGGGAGAGCACACCAGGATTTGAACTAGGGCCTCCCACTTGATCCACTCCACCAGCCCTCTGAAACCTTTTCTTATATAAAGTTAAAACACAAACATGTTTTAAGAGTTGTGCTGCCCTGTAGCAACCTCAGTCAGTTGAATGGCACCCCCTGGAGGTGGGCAGGGCACAACTTGCTCTTTATACTTGGAGCCCTTTTGGGTTTTACAAATTGATAAAGTTCAAACCTAAAAATTACTGTAGATTGTTGATATTTATGAAAAATTATGTCCTGAGAGCTTCATGAATCTGTCAGCCTTAATAACCAGGAAAGTACCAGGAAAATGTCAATTGCTATAATAAAATATAATTTCTTAAGAGTTACAATGGGAAACAGAAGTAAGGTCACAAAAAGGCTTGGAAGCTGGAGTTAGCTCAGGTGGCTTGCTGCCTCAGGGATTCTGCTCCACAGGTCACAGTTTGTATAACCTCAGTAAGTTTCTAAATCCCTTCACTTCACAGACCACAGGGACCTCTTTTGAATGGTTACAACTGTAAATGACAACTGAAATCACCAGGGTCTTCTTAAAATGCTGGCAAAGTTCTGTTGCTCCTTCATCTTATTAGGCAAACATAGGTAAGCATCTGTGCTTGCTGACTCCATCCTTAGTGGGGATGGAGTGAAGGAGTGTCTTGCCTGCCTTTCCTCCCAGCTGGTGAAGTAGAGAGGACCAGATGTTAGTGGCTCACACCTGTAATCCAAGCTATTCAGGAGGCAGAGATAGGAGGATCATGGTTTGAAGCCAGCCAGGGCAAATAGTTTGTGAGACCTTATCTCAAATATACCCAACACGAAAAAGGGTTGGTGGAGTGGCTCAAATGGTAGAGCACCTGCCTAGCAAGCATGAGGCCCTGAGTTCAAACCCCGGTATGGCCAAAAAAAAGCAAAGAGCCAGCTGGGCACATGGCTTAAGCTCAAGGCCCTGAGTTTAATCCCTAGTACCACCAAAAAAGAAGAAGGAGGAAGAGGCTTAGGAAAATAGGGGGAAAGCCATCTTTTGGGAAAGTATTCCCTAACGTGGCTTTTGCAGATTTTCAGGGATTATTTGACATAAGAGCTCTATGGTCAAATATGGCAGAAAAACATCATATTCTGTACCCCAACCCTCCCTACTCCCTGAGGCAATAAAACCTGAGTCAGAGAAGTCTTTTCGCTCAGGATTTCTTTCACTTATTTTTATCACAGAACCAACTTCCCATGCTCCCTCCACTGGAACTCTCACTGGAATCTGATGGGATGAGACAAACAACTGGGGACACTGATACAGGGATCCTCAGTGTGTTGGAGCACTGAGTCTGAAGCTGTGTAGTTCTCTATTCATGAGACTCCCTTTCTAGAGCACTCAGAAGTGGCCTCCTCCCTGGGAAGGATTATCAGTTCTACTGATAATCATAGAATGTTGTCTCTATATAAGCAAAGACCTCTTCTTTGAGATTTCTTGTTCAGATTCTAGAAAACAGGTATTTGTATCATTCTTTCCTGCACATTCCCAAGTATGGGCATGGGGAGAGTCACCCTTCCCTTTGCCACAGGCTATCTGAGATGGCAAGTCTGAAGCACACCCTTCCTGCAGGTCCATTAGTGGACTGTGAAATCAGCACAGAGTGCCACTTTTTCTTTATTGGAACAGAGAATAGAATAGAGAAGAACACCAGCACATCACTTAGAGCAAGGACAACTACTGTGCTATGAATTTTGTTTCAATTATATGTTGCTCAGTATCTTCCTGGTTCACAAAATGAAATATATTCTTACTGTGGGCCCCGAAAAAGCTGTTCAGAGATCTACAGTTATTCTCTGCCCTGGCAGAGTAGCCCATTCTTGCACTGAAAACTGGCTATAAAAGGAGGGCCCTGGGAAGACTAGGGATGGCTGAGTCAGGGATCACTGGACAGGGACAGCTGCACTGTGGTTTTGAGTGCTGGACCTCCCTCTCCTCCCTGGATGTGTCATGAAGGCTGTGCTCCTGCCACTTCTTTCTCCACCCTGACAGTTACATGTGCCAGCATTCCAGCAACTTCTGAGGCCCTTTCCCTTCTGTAGGCCAGACCACTTTTGTTGGCAGGTGAGCTGTTAACCTGGGGGAGGAGGAAGGTTTGTATTTTATTCATTCACATGGCAAATACTTACAAAGCAACTACTAAGTGCCAGACACATAAGACACAATACTCTAGGAAAAATTACTCTATGCCATGCTGTTGAAATCAATCAACTTTTTAATGGCACTTTTTGTTTGAAAATGAAATTGTCACCTAGACTAACCACAGATTCAGCTCATTAGTTAACAAAAGCACTTACCTCAGACAAAGTGCAGAATTTTGAGGTCACTCTCTTCTATAGAAGGCATCTCCACATCTGAAGAAAATGTTCAAAGAGGTATTGTACAACACACCTTAAGATCCAAGGGTTCCCTGTGTCCGGTTCTCAAACACATGAACTGCGTGTTAGTGGTGTTTCAAAGTTTGAACTTGCCCTCTCCTGACCCTTTCTGCTCATGTCATTATAACACTTGCCAGCTTTATGCGGGCGTTCTGTATTCAAGTGTTAGTGGTTGCACAGGTCTAGGGATTTGAAAGTGACTTTAGTTAAAATGTTATGCAATTTTTCATTGTGAGCCCACTTTCCAAAGCTGCCAAGTCCAAACATTGCAGAGTCCCAAGTCAGCTCTGAGCAGCCTACAGAATCAGCATTACCTCTTCTGAAAGCACAAGAACATTTGTCCTTATTGAGCACTGCAGTTACTTTGTGGCCAGTTGCTCCTGTGTAAGCTACAGAGTTGGTAAAAGAACCAGACTCCAACTCAACACCTTCTTAAGAAAACACCACACACTTTTTTTGTTTGTTTATTTGTTTTTGGTGATACTTGGGTTTGAAATCAGTGCCTTGATTTCAAATAGAGCACTAGGCAGTTGTTCTATTTGAGCTACACTGAAGCTTTTTTTGCTTTATTTTTGAGACGGAGTCTCACATCTATACTCAGGAAGGCCTGGACTACAACCCTATTTATGATCCCGGAGTAGCTGGGATGACAGGGGCATGCCATTATACCAGCTTTTATAGTGTCCCCAGGCCAGCCTTGAATCAATCCTTCTGTTCTCCACCTCCCAAGTGAGCCTCTGCACCCAGCTAATAACACACACTTTTTAAAGAATGCCAGTCCCCCTGAGACAGGGCTGGGAAGTGTCAGACAGACCAAGAAAACTGATTGTGGGCAGAGTCAGAGGCAATGCTCTGTGTAGTTCTTCCCTGCTTAACAGGTTACCCACAGGTGGCTACTTCCACTAACTGGAACATGATCCATAAGAACAGAGGATATATTTTAGTTCACTTTGTCTCTCTTGCCCAGGTGGGTAACATGTGTTGAATGCAACTGACTGCAAATGAGAAGTCCTCATCCCAGCAGATGGACAGAGTTAGAGGCCAGGTGAGCAGACTCCATTCTAAGCCATCTGACAGCACAAATAAAAGCATAAGACAGAGGATCTGGCATAGTGGCTCATTCCTGTGATCCCAGGTGCACAGGTAGGAGGATCTCTGGACAAAAATGTGAGACTCTACTTGAAAAATATCTAAAGAAACAAGGGCTGTGGGCATGGATCCAGTGGTAGAGCGAGGAGGAGGAAGGGAAGAGGAGAAGGAAGAGGCAGCCCTGATACTGGCAGACCATTTGGGACCACTCAGTCACCTGGGTTAGGGACATCTGTGGGGTGGAGCCATGATACCGGAACAGTTACTATTACTAGCTTCAGTACCTCCTGGCACCAGCATCCTCTCCAGGTCTTTATCCAACCCCACTGCCTCCCACCTCTTTTCTGGCATCTGTATCACCTGCACCCTGCCCCTCACCAGCCCCTGGAGAGCCACTATCTCCCATTTCCTTTTTCTCATCGTTGCAGTGAGTATGCAAGTCTAAAATGTTCAAAGCAAGTTTCTAATCCTTGCTATGATAAGGGGATAAACAAGATTTTTTTAAAAAAGCTAAAATGCATGCAAAATTCAAAGTTGTAACAAGTCTTTAAGGTTTCACTATAGCCTTTATGCTGCTCTTTTTTTAAATTTTTATTTTATTCATATGTGCATACAATGTTTGGGTCATCTCTCCCCCCTTCCCTCACCCCCTCCCTTATCCCTCTGCTCCCTCCCTCTCCCCCACTTCCCCCTCACTACCCAGCAGAAACTATTTTGCCCTTATCTCTAATTTTGTTGAAGAGAGAGTATAAGCAATAATAGGAAGGACCAAGGGTTTTTGCTAGTTGAGATAAGGATAGCTATACAGGGAGTTGACTCACATTGATTTCCTGTGCATGTGTGTTACCTTCTAGGTTAATTGAACTAACCTTTTATCTAGTTCCTGGTCCCCTTCTCCTATTGGCCTCAATTGCTTTAAAGTTTCTCTGCGTTAAGGGCAACAAACACTATCTAGTTTTTGAGCTGTCTTACCTATCCTCATACCTCCCTTGTGTGCTCTCGCTTTATCTTGTGATCAAAGTCCAATCCCCTTGTTGTGTTTGCCCTTGATCTAATGTCCACATATGAGGGAGAACATACGATTTTTGGTCTTTTGGGCCAGGCTAACCTCACACAGAATGATGTTCTCCAATTTCATCCATTTACCAGAGAATGATAAAATTTCATTCTTCACGGCTGCATAAAATTCCATTGTGTATAAATACCACATTTTCTTAATCCATTTGTGAGTAGTGGGGCATCTTGGCTGTTTCCATAACTTGTCTATTGTGAATAGTGCTGCAATAAACATGGGTGTGCAGGTGCCTCTGGAGTAACCTTTGTTATTGTCTTTTGGGTATATCCCCAAGAGTGGTATTGCTGGATCAAATGGTAGATCAATGTTTAGCTTTTTAAGTAGCCTCCAAATTTTTTACCAGGTGTACTAGTTTACATACCCACCAGCAGTGTGAAAGTGGTGTTGCTAGTGATGGCTATTCTAACAGGGTTGAGGTGGAATCAGTGTGGTTTTAATTTGCATTTCCTTTATTGCTAGAGATGGTGAGCATTTTTTCATGTGTTTTTTGGCCATTTGAATTTCTTCTTTTGAGAAAGTTCTGTTTAGTTCACTTGCCCACTTCTTTATTGGTTCATTAATTTTGGGAGAATTTAGGTTTTTTGTTTGTTTGTTTTTTCACAGAATATTTTTATTCTACTCTTTACATCATGTATAGGAATAGTATGTCTATTAAATCAGAGAAAAGATAATTCACTGACATAAGACATCCAAACTTACTTATTTACTTTTTTCCTTTTCTTTTTTTTTTTTTTTTTTTTTTTGGTGGGACAGGTTTGAACTGGGCTTCATGCTTGCAAAGCAGGCACTTTACCACTTGAGGCACACCTCCAGTAGATTTGGCTCTGGTTAATTTGGAGATGAGGGGTCTCGTGAATTATTTGCTTGGGCTGGCCTTGAACTGCAATCCTGCAGATCTCATCTTCCCAAGTAGCTAGGATTAGAGGCATAAGCCACCAGCACTTGGTTCATTATAGACAGCATCAAGTAGAACAGACAACTACAGTGGACCCCTATAAAAGCTGGAGTTTCCTCTATTAGAAGTTTCTTCTGGTTTTCCTGAAAGTTCAGGTTCTGGAGTGATTCACCACATTGCTCGCTGGACCCCAGAAAGTTGTCCATGGTCTGCTAAGTGACAGAAGACAATACGACTAAGCCTCCAGCGCAGCTTTAGACCACGAGGATGGGATGTCATAACACACCGATTTCTGATTCTAACAGGACAGCTATCCCGGGAAGGGCAGCAATTTCTTCGTCAGTTTCTTCCTGAAGATATTTTGGCAAGATGGTATTTTTCCTGAGCGAGTTATTCCGCAGCCTCTCATCTGCATATTCATAGGCCATTTTTCGACTTTTCACATCACACAACATTCTCCAATCTACATAGTAAACTCGAACTTGGCCTGAAGTTGATGAAGGAACCACCTGCCGGAACGTCCCCAGCAGAGAGCCTAGCATGGAGGCCGCCATATTGTCCTCCGAAACCCAGAATTTAGTTTTTTAAGTTCCCTATATATTCTGGTTATCAGTCCTTCGTCTGATGTGTAGCTGGCAAATATTTTCTCCCACTCTGTGGGTGTTCTCTTCAGTTTAGAGACCATTTCTTTTGATGAACAGAAGCTTTTTAGTTTTATGAGGTCCCATTTATCTATGCTATCTCTTAGTTGCTGTGCTGCTGGGGTTTCGTTGAGAAAGTTCTTACCTATACCTACTAACTCCAGAGTATTTCCTACTCTTTCCTGTGTCAACTTTAGAGTTTGTTGTCTGATATTAAGATCCTTGATCCATTTTGAGTTAATCTTGGTATAGGGTGATAAACATGGATCTAGATTCAGTTTTTTGCAGACTGCTAACCAGTTTTTGTTTAAGAGGCTGCTATTTCTCCATCGTATATTTTTAGCTCCTTTGTCAAAGACAAGTTGGTTATAGTTGTGTGGCTTCATATCTGGGTCCTCTATTCTGTTCCACTGGTCTTCATGTCTGTTTTTGTGCCAGTACCATGCTGTTTTTATTGTTATTGCTTTGTAATATAGTTTGAAGTCAGGTATTGTGATACCTCCTGCATTGTTCTTTTGACTGAGTATTGCCTTGGCTATTCGTGACCTCTTGTGTTTCCATATAAATTTAACGGTAGATTTTTCAATCTCTTTAATGAATGTCATTGGAATTTTGATGGGAATTGCATTAAACATGTACATTACTTTTGGGAGTATAGACATTTTTACTATGTTGATTCTACCAATCCATGAGCATGGGAGATCTCTCCACTTTCTATAGTCTTCCTCAATCTCTTTCTTCAGAAGTGTATAGTTTTCCTTGTAGAGGTCTTTCACATCCTTTGTTAAGTTTACACCTAGGTATTTGATTTTTTTTTTTTGAGGCTATTGTAAATGGAATTGTTTTCATATATTCTTTCTCAGTTTGTTCATTATTAGTGTATAGAAATGCTAATGATTTTTCTATGTTGATTTTATATCCTGCTACCTTGCTGTAGCTATTGATGGTGTCTAGGAGCTTTTGAGTAGAGTTTTTTGGGTCTTTAAGGTATAGGATCATATCGTCTGCAAGTAGGGATATTTTGACAGTTTCTTTACCTATTTGTATTCCTTTTATTCCTTCTTCTTGCCTAATTGCTCTGGCTAGGAATTCCAGTACTATGTTGAATAGGAGTGGAGATAATGGATATCCTTGTTTAGTTCCTGATTTTAGAGGGAATGGTTTCAGTTTTTCTCTGTTAAGTATAATGCTGACTGTAGGTTTGTCATATATAGCTTTTATAATGTTGAGGTACTTTCCTTCTATTCCTAGTTTTCTTAGAGCTTTTATCATGAAATGGTGTTGGATTTTATCAAAGGCTTTTTCTGCATCTATTGAGATGATCAAGTGGTTTTTGTCTTTGCTTCTGTTAATGTGGTTTATTATGTTTATTGATTTTCATATGTTGAACCACCCCTGCATCCCTGGGATGAAGCCTACTTGGTCGTGGTGAATAATCTTTTTGATGTGTTGCTGAATTCGGTTTGCCATTATTTTATTGAGGATTTTTGCATCAATGTTCTTTAAGGAGATTGGCCTATAGTTCTTCTTTTTGGAGGTGTCTTTGCCTGGTTTTGGGATAAGTGTAATGCTGGCTTCATAAAATGTGTTTGGCAGTTTTCTTTCCCTTTCTATTTCATGGAACAGTTTAAGGAGGGTTGGTATGAGTTCTTCTTTAAAGGTCTGATAGAATTCAGCAGAGAATCCATCAGGTCCTGGACTTTTCTTTTTGGGGAGACTCTTGATTGCTACTTCAATTTCATTTTGTGTTACACATCTTTTCAGGTGATTAATATCCTCTTGGTTCAGTTTTGGATGATCATATGTGTCTAGAAATCTGTCCATTTCTTTAAGATTTTCGAATTTATTTGAATATAGGTTCTCAAGAAGTCTCTGATGATTTCCAGGACTTCCATGGTGTTTGTTGTTATCTCCTCTTTTGCGTTCCTGATTCTACTAATTTGGGTTTTTTCTATCCTCATTTTAGTCAGGTTTCCCAGGGGTCTGTCGATCTTGTTTATTTTTTCAAAGAACCAACTTTTTGTTTCATTAATTCTTTGTATGGTTTTATTTTTTGGTTTCCATTTCATTGATTTCAGCTCTTATTTTTATTATTTCTCTCCTTCTATTTGTTTTGGGATTTGCTTGTTCTTGTTTTTCTAGGAGTTTGAGATGTATCATTAGGTCATTGATTTGGGATCTTTCAGTCTTTTTAATAGATGCACTCATGGCTATAAACTTTCCTCTCAGGACTGCCTTTGCTGTGTCCCATAGGTTCTGGTAGGTTGTATTTCACACCCCAACAGAGACAGAGCCTCGTCCCTGCGCCACCGCGTCCACGCCACGCTCTGACGTCACGGTAGGCACCCGGAAGTGGTAGTCGCGCTTGAGACGTCATCTGTTTGCGCGAAGCTGGCTGCCGCTTATCAGCTGCTGGGCGGAGGCTAGACCGGAGCGTCTGGGTCAGGATCATGCCTGACAGGGAGAGATTTCCTGAGCAGCAGAGGCCACTAGGCTTGGGATGAAAGAAGCAGGGCAAATGCAAAATCTGGAGAGCGCGGGGGCAGGGCGATCAGTCAGCACCCAGACGGGCAGCATGACAGGTGAGTGCTGGGACCCTGCTTCCGCCACCCCACCTTTCGCTCTGCCATGTGCTTCCTCCGCTGTTGTCCCCTGGGCTCCCTGCCTTCCGCTCATTGCTTGCGGCTGCTCCTGGATGTGTCATCCCAGCCCAGGGCCCGTCCCGGCTCGGCCGCTCGGGCTTTTGAGATGGCGCCCTGTGGTCTAGGTCCCAGGACCCAACGCTGGGATCTCGGGGGCTGAGAGTCTGACAGTCCTCCAAATCGCACTTCTGCCTTGATTTCCAAATTACACGTCCACTGCTTGGCGGTCGAAGGTCACTGCATTTTTAGTGTCATGTTCTAAGCCTTGCCTTTGTGGTAATGCCGCTTTACAAGTCCAAAGAAAAGCTTGCTCTATGACAACGTCAGAAACAAGGACTTTAACTTTCTTTGGGTTGTTCCTATAGCTACGTGTTGTTATTATTTTGCCGGGTGAGGCCGAAGGAAAAGGGCCCAACTTTGGAAAGACTCTCAGAAGGTCACTGCAAACAGAGCCGTTGAAAAGTGAAGTCGTAGCGTCTCCTGCTTAAAAAAAAACAACAAAAAACTGATTCTCTTACCTAATAATCTTACATTTTCTCTGCCTCCTACTAAGGCTTCAGCATCCAACTAACTTTGAGGTTAGTTCGTTTTTTCAGCGTTAGGAAACGTCTGAAGTGCTTGCCCTCTTTTTTGTAGGTCAAATACCAAGGCTTTCTAAAGTCAACCTTTTCACGCTGCTCAGTCTCTGGATGGAGCTCTTCCCAAGAGTAGAAGTCCAAAGGCAAAAATCTCAGGTATAATTTGCTTCCGTAAATAACTTATACCTTTAGAAAATGTTCTGACATATGAGTTTCGTTGCTTCAGTTGCAGTCACACTTAAAAACCAAACTCAGTAAGTCTTAAGATTTGAGAAATAACCTGTATGGTTTGGTGTGATACGTGTAACTCACAGCATAGTGACTTATCTTTCCAATCTAAAAATAAAATAGTTAATGGTACTTATATGTAGGTTAGTCAGTAAGATTATTGTCTATACCAAATAGTTTATCACCAAGTTTTATAACGTTTGTGTTTTATCTAGATAGTTTTCCTTCTCCCACAGAACTGTAAACTACTTGAAGATACACAACATGTCTTCTTGTCTGCTTTCAGACCTACCATTTTAATGGTTAACCTAGTAACGCAAATTGGCTTGTTTTTCTATAAAAGTGTATTTTTTTAATCTCAAAAGATGATGGAAGCAGATTAGGAATGTACAATAAGAATAATCATAAAAGCAATATGTTGGAAGTGTGAGCATCTTACATCTTTTCTTCTGCCCTTGGGCAACAAGATGCTAGTTCTCATCATTTCCCTCCATGTTTGGAGTGGCATGATGATAGGCTGTCACCATTTGGATTTGATAATTTGAGAGGTCTAAGAGTGTTGTCATTAATTTTACAGGTGTTCAAGGTCATATTATAGCAAGTAGTGTTAGGTTAAGCATTTAAGAGATTTTCGAAAATAGCTGAAAGGGAAGAGAGATTTCCCAGTGGCTTCTCACCATTCTAACAACATCATTGTTAACCCTTTGATACTATCCTTCCAATTCTCCTGCATCTGCCTCCCAAGTGAAGATTTGTTTTTAAGATTTTTTTTTTACTGTTATAAAATTGTGCAGTGAGGTTTCCAATTTAACAATGATTCTACTGAATGGTTGCTTTAGATTTTTTTTTTCCCAGAAAGACTGTAAATGCTTAAATTCCCACCTTACTCTTAGGAGGCCATTCATGACTACCCTTCTTTTTACTTTTTGTTTTGGGTGCCTGCCTTACTGTGGCTGAGGTTGTGTGGTTGGTGCAGGAGTTACAAAGAAGAAAACATATAGTCTTTATTTTCTAATGGGGAGGAAAACTAGCCATTTAATAAATTAAGATACAATTAAGCCAGGTGCTGATGGCTCATGCCTCTTATCATAGCCACTTGGGAGGCCGAGATTTGGAGGAACAAGGTTCATTGCTAACCCTGGTAAGTAGTTCATGAGACCCCATCTCCAAAATAACCAAAGCAAAATGACTAGAGTGTGGCTCAAATGGTTGAGTGCCTGCTTTGCAAGTGTGAAACCCTGAGTTGAAACCCCAGTCCCAACCCCCCAAGCAGAGATGCTAAAAAGGCTGAGGGTCAGGTTCTACATGGGGAATGAAGAAAATATTCCCAGGGAAGGTAGGATTTGCACTGAGACTTAAGGATGAGTAAGTATTTGCCTAAGCCAAAAAGATAGCATATTAATAAATTTAGAGGAGTGAGAGAATTTGTGGTCCTCAAACTTGGGAGAGTTGGGTAGAAAGCTGAGACTAGAAATGAACTTGGAATGGTAGAGAGAAATCATGTCATAAAAACGTTGCATGCCTTGCAAAGGAGTTTAGATTTTATCCTGTTAGTATCAGCATTGCATTTAGGAATTTTAGCAAGAAGTGAGGGAATTTATCTCATGATAACATGGTACCTGTTGGAGTAGTGCTGTTCCCCAGTTTCCATGTGAAATGGTTTATAAATAGTAAGACATTTTTTAAAAATGTGGCTGGTTGTTGTGGCTCACATTTGTAATCCCAGCTACTCAGAAGGCAGAGATCAGGAGAATCACAGTTTGAGGTCAGCCTGAACAAAAACTTAATAAGATATCGTTTCAACCAATAAGCTGAGTATGATAGTGTTGAGCTATTATTGCAGTATGCAGGATGCATAGGTAGGAGAACCAAGGTCTAGGCAAGCCTGGGCAAAAACTTAAGACCTTATTTGAAAAATCACTAAAACCAAAAAGAGCTAGAATGTGGCTCTAGTGGTAGAACACCTGTCCAGCAAGTGAGCCTGAGTTTAAACCCCAATTGGGGGAGGGGGGGAAGTTATACATTGTTATTTCTTTTTTCTCACATGTGGCTCCACATTTATTATTGATTTTGAGAAAGCTTTACATTTCCTTCACAAGTTTTGAAGTTTCTTTATTCTTTCTACTTGTTAATAGCTTAATATTATTTTATGAAAGTAGAATATGCCCATACTGTTGGGTTGGGTTTTTTTGTTTAGTGTTTTTCGTTTGCTTTGCAGATTAATTTGTTATAAGGAGCCAAATAACAAGCAAATGTTTACAGATTTAAGGCTTTAAAATGTATAGTTTAAATGTGGGGGTTGGTAGTGTAGCTTAAGCAGTAGCCCAGGCCTTGTTAGAAATTAAATATTAATTTTGAAGCTTTTTTTTTTAATGTCCAGATTTGATCTCATTTTAATTGTATTTACACATATATACACACACCCTAAAATATATCCTGGACTGAAAATGGTTTTTTTTTTGACAGACTAGGACAAATTATATTTAATTAACAAATAATGATATTTAAGTTTCTGTTAGGAAGTTATTGGCCAACTAATTGCTGTGGTTTGTTGCATATAACACACACTCTACTGTTTCCTTACACTTTATAGAGAAAACTGTGAGTCCTGAGAAAATAACTGAGATAAAGCTTTCAGTTAACATTTTGATTAAAGATAGTGCTAAGTAAATTTAAGATTTATAAAACTTTATTATTAACAAGACTTTACACAACTTTGTATGTTGTTTAACAAAGGATCATCATGTTTGTGTCTCCATGTCTCAGGACCTTGTTTCTGGTAGGCAGATGCACTACCACTTGAACCACACCCCAGTCCTTTTTAATTTAGCTATTTTTCAAATAGGTCTTGCTCTTTTTTGGCCATGCTGGCCTGGACCAAGATCTTAGTCACACCTTCCAGGTAGCTGGGATGACAGGTGCACACAACCAGCCCCTGCTTGATAGTTGATGTGAGATATTGCTAAATTTTTGCCCTGGCTGGCCTTAGACTGCAATCCTCCCAATCTCCCGCCTCTGGAGTAGCTGGGATTACAGGTATTATGCCTAGCACAAGTTTTTTTTAAATGAAAGAAATTGGTTTGGTTTTAAATATTTTATTTGGAACTTTGTTTAGAAGTCTGACTCATACTTGTATCCATTTCAGTCTTTCAAATTAAAAGTTAGGACAGACATAGAAATGAGTGTAAAGATCATCAAAGTGAAACAAAATCCATGTTTTTGGAATGCCAGCCAACCTGGAAATAGGGTTGACTTGGACATAGAAAAGGTTACCTCTCTTACTTTCCAAGCTTGCCCTGCTTCTGTCCCTGAATTAGTGCCTTCCCAGCTGTGCTTCTTCACTCAGCTCTCAGTATCACGGTGACAAGCCCTAGGCCTTCACTTGAGTTTCTTACTTACAGGCCTTGGAACTCACAGATGCTTGAACTGGGGCATACTCAAGATTACTCTAGCAGTGATCTTTCAGGTTGAATAGGCTGTTCTATGTTAGCTTGAGAACTTGACTATAATTTTTAATATTATTCATATGGAAAACGCATTTTAAATTCCAGAAAGACAAATTGGCCAAATATTTAAAACATCATCACCTGTGGTTGTCACCTACTTACATACCTAGTGTCAGTAAAGCACAGGTGTATAGTAATTTCATTAGCTCTGATCTCATGACCCTTGCAAAGAAGCAAGACCAATGGTAGTGTGGGGAGAGGAACACAAAGTGAAGAGAGCATATTGTACTCCCTTTTACCTTGTTATTGTACAAACGTTATCATTGAAACTGAAGACTTAATATTCTATCTCTGCAGCATAAAAGAAATCATACTGTTATGCTTTTTATCTCCTTGGCTCCCTTTTTATACTAATATACATATAAAGTTTTGCAGGTGTTGTGATCATAGCAGGAATACACTTGTATTTGACATTGTTGTACTGCTATAGAGTTTGTGTGTTAATAACTTTTAATTATACATTAGGAACACACATGAAGTTCGTGTGTTAAACATGTTGCTATTATGTTTGTACTATAAAATAAATTCCTTAAAATGATACCCAGTTTTTCTTTACCATTAATATTTCTTTACCATTTACTGTGTTATAATTTTCTAATTTTATTACACATAGTCTTCATAGGGTTAAGATCTATTAAGAGAAAAAATATTCTTTAATAAGATTGTTTCACTTAATTTTTTTAGTCGTTTTGTTTTCTTATATGCTGGGAATGAAAACCAGGGCCTCGAGCATGCTAGACAAGTACTTTACGACTGAACTTCTTCCCTAGCCCTCACTTAAATTCTTTATTCTGCTTTTGCTATACAAAGTGAGTCACAGAAACTACAAGATGCAATTTGATATGTGTATTAGAAATACTGTTTTTGACACTTTTATCAGCCTTTTATCCTTTTAAAGTGTTTTTATGAGTTACCAGAGTAATATATGCTATTATTTATAAAATAAGCAGAAGAAAAAAAGTTCCTCATAATCGTACTTCCTATATACTACTGACATTTCTTTATTATTATTATTATTATTTCTCATCTTTTTTTTTTTTTCTCTATTTCCTTTACTCATTTGAGACCATTTAATTCTGGGTCCTATCCTTTCCACTTAACGTAAAAAACACATATGCTATAATGTTATAAACATTGGGGCAGAAATTTGGCTTAGTGTTTTAAGAGTAACCAGTGGTTTTGTACTCAGCCACCTAGGTTCAAAATTTGGCTCTGCCTCTTATTAGTTGTATAATTTCGAGTAAGTTACTTCTCTGAGTCAGTTTCCTTATCTATAAAATAGAATATTACTAGTATATACTACCTGGTAGTTTTTGTTTTGTTTTGTTTTGTTTTGTTTTCTGGGTGGTGGGAATCAAATCCAGGTCCTCACACATGCTAGGCAAACCCCCTACCACACTGAGCTACAGTCCTAGCCCATTTCATGGGGTTTTGTGAGCAATGAATAAACTAATATTTGTAAAGCTCTTAGTGCCTGGCATATGCTATATACTTTACACTTTTTATAACTTTTATAAATTGTATGATAGTTGTATTGACAGGCCTATCTATCCTCTTATTACTGGTTATTTAAATTGTTATTTTGCAAGCTTTAGTGTATTATTATCTTATAACCACTTCCAAATATAATTGCTGTCTTAGTTTTTCTATGCTATCAAATCTTTATACCGTTTGGGTACTCATTAAAGACTGTTCAGCAATGAAAACTTTTTCTGAGTCTAGTCCAAAACTAAATAAGTGAGTGGAAGAGAAAGTAATTGCTTATGAGACTTATGGGGGCATAATTAAAACTTTTGGAGTAGAAATCAAGCACTATGAGAATGACTAACATTTAAAAATAATATCTCCCCTACTGGTTCATAGGTCTTCATTTTAGTTGAAGTTAGACTTATCTAAATTACCTGTTACCTTAAGCATGAGAACTAGAATAATTGCACTGCTCCATCGTTTTTCTCTCCTCACATCATATTGTCCCTCTCCCAACTCTTCCCATTGTGGCTTCTGTTACCTTATTTTTATACTAAAGTGCCTCACTGTACTGTTCCAGAACAGAAGCAGTGTAGCATATGGCTGACACTGTGGATTTTGGGCTAGATCCTGGCTTATACATTCGTTTTCTGTGTGACTGTGGTTGATTTATATATTCTCAGCCACAGTTTCCTAAATAGCTGCTTTATAAAGTTTTGAGGATTAAATAAGAAAATTTCCAGCCTACAATATGGTAACCACTTAGTTGACTTAACGGTCTTGTTTCCACTCCTTTAACTATAACCTTTACAATCACTCCCCGCCCCCCATCATTTCACTAGCAACCCCATCACTGCCTCTACTGGGCCATTTCTCAGTGTTGTGTTTGTAGCAAAGAACCTTGAGGACCTTTGGGACAAAGAGCAGGTTGGCTGTTTGCCATGAAACACCAGGATTCCCAAGCTTGGTGTTCCTGTCCTATAACACAACCCACTGTGAGTCCAGGCAATTTTGTGGGCCCAGCTGCATTACTTCCCTTGGGACTTGAGGACCAGGAGCCATCACATACCTGATGGTCATACTGCTGTGCTGTGAATAATAAGGTCTTTTGTCTCTGACCTAGGAGTTTCATACTTTCTGCTAGTATCCATGAAACAGTAACAGGTTAACATATTAGTTTGTAAGTAAGGTAAAATCAAAAGTCAGACCTGAAAGATGAACTTTGTTCTTTGTAATAATACATAGTATTTCCTTGTTATTTTTATCTTTTTAGTTTTCCAAAGATTATGATTCATTGGGTGTGGAGTAGAGAGTAAACAGTTCCCAGATGATTCTGATGTACATTTCTGATGAGATTTTTCTGATTAGTTCCAAGAGTGAGTTTCTAAAATGCCCAATAAGAATATAAAAATAATTTGCCTCAGGTTTTTTAACTGTTTTCATTATAAGAACCACAAAAGGAAAAAATATTGAATCACTATTTAAGTAAATGTACTAGTTCATGTACAAAACAGACATTTAGTGTAAAACTCTGTGACTAGGATTACATAGTTACTTTCCAAGATGTTAGTGAAGTCAACCAAAATCGAGATCCAGAAAAGTGATTCACTAAAAAGATTCAGTCTTCTGGGAGTTGCAGTAAGTGGAAGTACCAACATGGAATGCAACTCAGGCTTTTGTTTGTTTTAAGTTTGGGATGGAAAAACCATTGTCTCAAACTTGATATTTTGGCTTTAGCTAGAAGCAAAATGAGAAATATACATATATATTTTCTGAAGCAAAAAGGACTCTGGACACAAAGTAACAAACCTGACCTGAAAGATTGTTTCATAAAAAAATAAAGTGAGGAGTAGTCATGCTCCTAAGGTCTTACAAGCAATTTTTAGAAAGTCCTGTACGTGGGGTTTCTGGCTTTATTTCTGTCTGCTTAACTACTTGACAATCTGAAATCAACATCAGCCAGGCAGCAGTGGCTCACTCCCGTAATGCTAGCTACTCAGGAGGCAGAGATCAGGAGGATCTCAGTTTGAAGCCAGCCCCAAAAAACCCATCACAAAAAAAGGGCTGGTGAAGAGGCTCAAGGTGTAGGCCCGGAGATCAAGCACGAGTACCACAAATTGATTAATTAATTAATTAAATGAAATAAATAAAAAAAGTCAACAGCATTCAGTTCATTTGAAGCTACTTTAGCTGCTCAGGTTAGTTGGTTAGTTCATTTTACAAAGTGGGCTCTGATGCTGAGATTTTTTTTTTCTTGCCAAATTCTTTTTTTTTTTTTTTAAATATATCTTTTATTCATATATACATACAATGTTTGGGTCATTTCTCCCCCCTCCCCCTTTTCCTCCCGCTCCCTCCCTCTTCCCCCCATCCCCTCGATTCCAAGCAGAAACTGTTTTACCCTTAGCTAAGATGTTTTGATATGGTATCATTGGTTGTTTTCCAAAATGACCAGTTTTTTAAACAAATTTCCTGTAAGTTTTCAGAAATGGATGATAATAATGTATATTTTGTATTCAAGGAACGTAAAATTCTAAAATGGGAAAGGGATCACACCTTCAGGGTAAATTTGAAGCTTATTTTAAAGGCCAATTTTTCATATTCTAGATATATTTCCATATAGTCTTAGATATATTTTGGTAAGAGAAAGATTTTTGTATTCCTTTTAAATGTCTTTATAGTTTAGGACATGCTTGGTTAACTCAGAAAGGAAATTCCGTGAAATCTCTATTTCCTCTTTTCAGGCATTTCACAAAGTATCTTTCTCCGTAGTTTCAACCGTTTATACTCATAACTGAACTGAAACTTGACAGTGTTCACAGAGCTTTGGTCTGATCTTGGGTAAGAAATAAGGGATACCCTATCCTCAGCCCGTTTCCCTCATGCCCTAGCTCCAGTCCCTAACCCAATGGTCAAGTTTACATTCCTTACCTTGAAGTCTTGCTGTGAAAACAGTGTACACTATTTTGTGCCTGATGTACAACTGATTTTTTTTACCTTAGTCTGTTTTATTTATATTACTATTGTGCCAGCTCTTTTTAATTAGTATTTTTATAAGTCAGGACAGTTTAGGTTCAAAGTAACAGAAATGCTTCACCCAAAGAGGTCCTTTAGAATTTTTTAGAATCCCTGCCAGTGTCCAGCCTGCAGATTAAACAGCCTAGTACCGCCTGGAATTCTGTACAGGAGCTCACTGCCGGTCCCAGCTACATTAGTCTGTACTGCCATAATGCTGAAAATTGTATACCCAGTATTTAGAAAGATGCTGAGAATACTCTTCATTTTAATCAATATTTAAATTTTACTGTACTGGGGTTTGAACTCAGGGCTTTATGCTTGCTAAATAGGCATTCTACCACTTGAACCACTCTGCCAGCACTTTCATTTTGCCTGGGCTGGCCTGGAACTTTTATCCTCCTAATCTCTGCCTCATGAGTAGCTAGGATTACAAGCCTGAGCTATCAGTGCCTGGCTAATATTTAAAATATTTTAAAGCCAGGTGTGGTGGTACACACCTACAATCTCAACACTCAAGAAGGTGAGGGAAGAGGATCTCAAGTTTGAGGCCAGCCTAGGCTGCATAAATTTTAGGATTTTAGGATGACCTCTGCTTTAGTTCTGCTTTTCATCATTTGTGTATCAAGCCTCTGGGCCATATATTATTTTATATATGGGCCATATTTTATATATGATTTAGCTATATATAAAATCTGGGGAATTTCCAATTTTTTCCTTTTTGCCATTTTGAGAGTTACTACTAAGATTGGATGCTATAAGAAACAAATCAAACTTACTTGGTTCTTGCCTTTACTGGGTTAAAATGCATTTATTTTTCACTAAAACAAAGCAATAATAACTACACATTTAATTGATTAGCAGAGCCTTGGTTTTGAAATTTTCTCATCTAAAGTCAACAGAAAACTTTCAGAAGTTCTTTTGGACCTAATGAGAATTCTACTTTTGTGCAAACTATATTCAGACATGACCTAAACAAAGCTTTCATTTTATTAATGTATGTGGCTGTGGGGTATTATAATTGCTAACTTACTATTTTGTATCTTAATGTAGGTGAAGAAAACTGGTCTTGTGGTGGTGGAAAACATGAAAATTGTTGGTCTCCATTGTTCTAGTGAAGAGTTACATGCTGGGCAAATTGCTCTTATTAAACATGGGTCGAGGCTGAAAAACTGTGATCTTTATTTTTCCAGAAAACCATGTTCTGCTTGTTTGAAAATGATTGTAAATGGTAAGTGCAGATAAGAATTTGGGGAGAAGTTAAAAACATTTATCTGAGAGCAAATGGAGGAACAAATTGCCTAAATACCACAAAAATGATGTGAAAATATTAGTACATGTTTGAAGACTGTTTTCCACAATGTAAGAGGAAGAATCAGAAAACGTGTTCTGATCTCAGCTCTATCCACGCTCCAGCTAACTGACACTTAGTAAATTATAGACTGATGCTAAAAGAAACCCATAATTTCAGTAGTTTAATATACATATCTCCCCTAGAATGCCCTACCACAGATGTTGCTGAACAGCAGGCAGCTTTACTCCATGTAATTGAGTCACAGGACTCGGTATCCATCCTTATTGCTGTTGTCATCCCGGGGCCTTGCTCGAGTCTTCTGCATCCAGAGGCAGACTGAGAAAGAGAAAGTGGAGGAGGCATACCCACTTCTTAAAAACCCTGGTCTGGGAGACTACAATGTAGCTCAGTGGTAGTACACATGCCTAGCATGTTCAATCCCCAACGCTGAAAACAACCAAAGACCTAGAAGTCACATGCATCATTTTTGCTCATTTCTATGTGGGATCTGTAGGCTCTCCCCCAATGGCTACTGTACACTTTGGAAGGAGGAGCACAGATTTTTAATGTGGAACTATCCACCTCTGTCAGACCAGGGCACTCAACTAAGCCTGTCTGTGCTTAGATTATATTTTGCACCCAGGTAAATGGATAGACCATTCTGTCATTTAAAAAAAAAAATGTTAATATGTTACCTTGTACATGGGCATTGTGGTGCCACCACACACATAAAACACACACACACACAAAGACAAAAACCTAATATATTTCTTTCCCAGATTCTTTCCCTCAAGGTGTTATTTGGGGGTCAAAATAACAATTTAATGTAGCACATGATCTAGTACCAAATGAGTGGTACAGGCTGAAAGTGCTGCATGATCTCAGAAGAAGCAGTGATCCCTGCAGGGTGGCATGCTATGAAAGACTGGAGCTGAGCTACGTTGTGATGGATCAGCTATAGCGGGGGGGTGGGGGGGGAATGCATTGCTAGTCGGGGGTAGCAGCACAGATAGAGTCATCAAGATGTAAGAAGTGAGGTTCAGTATTTGCAATGGAAGATTATTCTTGGGAAGTGGTGGAAGATGAATTATCATGATGGATTGGGGCTTTGGCTTTATCTTCACCAGAGTTCCTAGGACCTGATTTGTGGAAGAGCTATATTTTTATATCTAAGCTCACAAGCACTGATCAGATCTGTGTTAAGCTACATGGGGAAGTACTTCAAGGGAGAAATGGTCATGTGACTAGAGCCTCCTGGTCTGTGACAGGTATATCAAGCAGATAGGTTTCTGTGAGAGTGACTTAGTTCTGTTGTCTCTTATTTTCCCAGAGGAGAAAATAAGTATCAAAATGTTGCTGGCATGCTTTCTCCTTTTGCCAGTTCACCAGGCATATTGGACATTATCACTGGTATTCAGTTGGCTTATAATTCCTGATGCATGTAATGTGGATCCACTGAAGATTTTTGAGCATGATGCAACATGACTATAATTATTTTTATTGTTATTAAATTTGAACAGGGAGAAATGAAAGATTAGAAGCTTTCTTAGTAGACTATTGGATTAGACAAGCTATAAAATAGGGTTCAGGTAGTGACACTGATATAGGAAAGAAAGAATGTGAAAGAATCAAAACATTTGTTGACTGATCTGTTCTACAGTCAAGGGGGAAGAATGAATAAAAGATCGTTGTGTTTTGTGCTGAGCTGCTTGTGTTGAAAGCTCCGTAATTGCCTCAGAGCCAAAAATTAGAAGGGTGGGGAGTGCAGGTGACTCACTGTGCTTGATGTTTATGCCATTTCCACTTGACAAGAGGGAGAATGAAAAGTAGAAAACCAGGAAGGACCTACAGTGGATATATGTTTATGTTGATACTGTTTTCCACCATGTAAGAGGAAGAGTCAGAAAACATGGATTTTGCTTTCAGCACTTATCTACTCATCAGCTAACTGATACTCAGTGAATTACAGGATGATGCTAAAAGAAATTCCAGAATTTCAGTGGCTTAATATACGGGCATCCCCCTAGAATAGCCTAGCACAGGTGTTGGTAAACAGAAGGAAGCAATATATAAAGATAATTGTTCTGTTAGATTAAGATACCTATTTGGTTATCTTGAGTAAGGTTGAACCCATGCTATAGCTGAATTACTTTAGTTACAATCACTCAGTTAAATTGAAGCAAACATGTACTAGGTTCAGTGGTTCTCAAAGTGTGGCTCCTGATGATCCCCACATCAACAATATTTTCATCCACACTAATGGTACCACATCAATGGTAAGTGGTTTGGCTACACAGGTGTTACAGCCTGAAGCAAGGCAGTAGTGCCAGACTGTACTAGTAGCTGTTGTACTTTTCAGACACTCTGAGTTTTTAAAAAAAATGCAGTTTCACATAAGAATATCCTTGGTGAAACAGTAAAAATCATTAATTTCATTAAATCTTTATCCTAGAGTGAACATCTTTTTACTATTCAGTGTGAAGAAAGAGAGATGGTTACAAAACACTGTCATTACAAATCTAAGTTGCTTAAGGAAAACTGCTTTCATGATTGAGTTGCAAGCTAGCAAAAGGTCTCTATTGTAAAGTGGTCATTAATTGGCAAACATTTGTGTGTTGATGAATAAGGCAACTTCATTGTTCATTCTGAAATACAAATTAAAATACTTTTTTCATGTTTGTTATCCAATTATGTTTTCTCTTTTGTAAATTGTTCATATCTTTTTGTCTCTCTTGAGGCCTTTTCGTCTTGTCAGTTCATAGATATTCTTAATGAATTAAGATCATTTCTGTATATTAAAGCTTACTAGCCTTTCCTGTGTCACATTGATTAAAAAAATGTTCTCTTTGGTTTGTTGTTTTCAATGTTGTGGGCTTTAAGAAATTCATACTGCTTCACCAGCAGCACTCCAGAATCACCTAAGAATCTTTCTATGTTATACATTCTTTGTGGATAGTTTTGGTAACTATGAGGAGTACCACAATAGGTTTAGCTGTTTTCCTATGTTGGTCATGTAGGGTTTTTAAAAAAAAACATTTTTAAAGCCAGGTGCCAGTGGCTCATGCCTGTAATCCTACCTACTTGGGAGGCAGAGATCAGGAGGATCGTGGTTTGAAGCCAGCCTGGGTAAATAGTTCGTGAGACTCTATCTCAAAAAATACCCAACCCAAAACAGAGCTGTGGAATGGGTCAAATGGTAGAGCTCCTGCCTAACAAGTGTGAGGCCCTGAGTTCAAACCCCAGTATAGCCAGAAAAACTTTTTTAATATTTTAAGGAATGCTGCCCTAAACAAGTATACATGACATTTTTTCTTCTCTTTTCTCTTTAGATTTTTTTTTTTTTTTTGTGGTAACGGGGTTTGAACTCGGGGTCTACACCTTGAGCCACTCCGTCAGCACACTTTTGTGAAGGTTTTTTTCAAGATAGGATCTTGTGAACTATTTACCCCAGTTGACTTCAAACCATAATCCTTCTGATCTCTGCCTCCTGAGTAGTTAGGATTACAGGCCTGAGCCATTGGAGCCCAGCTCTCTTTAGAATATTTTGTTAGAATAGCTTTCCAGAAGAATTTTAAGAGACAGGAACATTCTAAAATGCATAGATGAATTGTTTATTCCAGATACAAAACTCTAGACCTTATCAAGTATTGGCTGTAGCATTTCTACAAGCAGCCATGGGACCATGAAGGACTCCTACACAGTCCCAGTGCTGAACTTGAGGACCACACTTAGCAAAACCAGCAGTCCCACAAATGCCTTCCCAGCAGAGGCCTTTTCCTTGGAGGCCATATGATTTCTGTTGCAGCTGCTCAACTCTGCCATGCAAAGGCAGCCAAAGACTAAATGAATGGGGAAATGTTCCAATAAAACTTTGTGGACACTGAAGTTTGAACTTCTCATAATTTCATGTGTTATGAAATATTCTTTTGATTTTTCCAATCATTTAAAAATGTAAAACCCATATTTAACTTGCAAGTTGTACAAAAACTGGTAATGGACCAGATTTGGTCTTTGGGTAATTAAGATTGTATAAGTGACACAGTAGTAGACATTTATTATATGGGGTCCTCATGTTCTATGCAATTGTAGAGTAGATTTATCACAAAAACTCCAAGTTCATGTAGCAGGTAATTATCTTTTGTCTTTTTGTATTTCAGCTGGAGTTAACCGAATTTCATACTGGCCTGCTGATCCAGAAATAAGTTTGCTTACCGAGGCTTCTAGTTCTGAAGATGCAAAATTAGATGCCAAAGCAGTGGAAAGATTGAAATCAAACAGTCGGGCCCATGTGTGTGTCTTACTACAGCCTTTGGTGTGTTGTATGGTGCAGTTTGTAGAGGAGACCTCTTACAAATGTGACTTTATTCAAAAAATTGCAAAAACAGTGCCGGATGCTAATGTTGACTTTTATTCTGAATGTAAACAAGAAAGAATAAAAGAATATGAAATTGTATTTTTGGTTTCAAATGAAGAAATGCATAAGCAAATACTGATGACTATAGGTTTGGAGAACCTGTGTGAAAACCCATACTTTAGCAATCTAAGACAAAACATGAAAGACCTTATCCTACTTTTGGCCACAGTAGCTTCCAGTGTGCCCAACTTTAAACACTTCGGATTCTACTGTAGCAGTCCAGAACAGATTAATGAAATTCACAATCAAAGCTTGCCACAAGAAATTGCAAGGCACTGCATGGTTCAGGCCAGGTTATTGGCATATCGAACTGGTGAGTTAAATGCTTAGTTCATAAATTTGGGATAATTGGGTTGTATTTGTTCATCTTATCTATAATAGAGTTCATTTACTCTTAGATAAAAAGTTTGGCATTCATGTAGTGTAGAGAAGTTAGTGAGACCTGTGTGTAGACATCTCTTTCTGTGAGCAGTTTGGGATTCCTTGTGGCTTTATACCCAGCACTACACATATAAATCAGAACTAGATGACCTAATGATTCCTTCTTTCTGCTTCTTGCATTTATGATTTTACTGTTCATTGATCCCTGCACTGAAGATGGGACAAAAAGAAAAAAGGAGAGAAAACATTTTTATTAGCTACAATATTTCATATGTACCCAGTATTTAATAAAAACTTTTTAAAAGAAATCTGTAAAATTAAAAATATAAATTCAAAATAACAAGATAAAGGAATGTTAGTTATTGCATATTCTTCTAATTGCTCATATGAAGAAAATCATGCATTTTTACTTTGTCATATTAAGTTGTGTGTGTGAAAAAGGAAAATGCTACCTGGGAATATTCTTTATTGTGATAAGACAGCATCTCTATTTCCAGTTATGGGACAGTATTTTCACATCTTACCAGATGGGATTTGTGTGTGCGTGTGTGTGTAGGGGGGACTGAGGTTTGAACTCAGGGCTTCACACTTTGTGAGGCAGGTGCTCTACAACTTCAGCCATACCTCCAGCCCCCTCAACTAGCTTTTGAGATAGGGTCTTACTTTTTGCCCTGGCTGACCTCAAAGTGCAGTCCTCCTATATCTGCCTCTCAGGTAACTGGGATTATAGCTATGCATCACCCACACCCAGCCCTTGAGATGTAATATTTTTCAAAGTAAAATCATGGTCACTTTGAAATTCAACTTTGAAATAAGTGGGGAAAATGCAGATGGGGGAGAAGTGGAGTAATATTTATTTGGGGAGTAAACTATAGTAGGAATTTTGAATTATCCCAGTAAAGAGGGGAAGAAAAATCAGAAAAGGTCCATAAAGGTGCCACTGGTCTATAGTATGTTCTTTAAAAAGATCACGGGTCAAAGTAAATTCAGTAGAATGGAGGATATCAACTAGCAGCATATCAAAATCACCATGGAAACCTTAATGCAAAGTGTAGATGCTTAGACCCCCACCCAGATCCATTCAACCAAGTCCCTAACGAAGTAAGGCCTAGGCCTGGTTTTTAAAAAGCTTTGCAAGATACTCTGATGTTCAGCAGGGTTGGTAGTCACTCGATTCTTATTAAAGAATTTGATTCTGTAAATATAAGCTATATGACCCAAACAACTGTAGAACAGTCTGATTTTGTGTAGTTACCTCAGATGGGTTTTCTATTAGTCTCTTTTCCAGCATCAGGTTTGTGAAGAATTTTTCTATAAACACTTTGGAAAAACAGACCCATAAATGGGAGCAGCTGTTACAGTTATATATAGTTCACGATTTCTCCTTCACTAATAATTCAGCAGAATCCTACCTGCATTCCAGAGTAAGATGAACGATGCAAATCTGCTGTTGTTTTACTTGACAGAATACATCATCTCACCATCTGTGATTCCAGGGTTTAGGGAGATAAGTTTGCATATGTACTATTAGATACTCTAGAGTACTATAAATTTATCCACTATTACTATGCAGTTTGTACACAAAACCATGCTTATGCACTTGGTGGGCAATTGTAAAGATTTTTCAAGGGTACTTTTTTGATGGTGTTTTGCCTGGCATGATAATCCTGAACAGGAGGCAACTCAGCTGTCATGCATTCCACTCCACTGTGAGCTCTTCCAGGGAAGAAACTGATTTATCAAGTTTTCCTTAGTACTAAACAGTGTGTATTGTTCAATGGGTAAAAGAAATCTTTTTATACACAGGATAAATGGTCCTTAACCCCAAACTGTTAGGGCCAGATGAAAGGGAAATCAGAATTTTTCAAATTTTAAAAAAGTAACATCCAGTGTAGACACTTTTTTAAAGTAGTTCAGTACATATATGGCTACACATCTGGTGGCATCTGGGACAGCATTCTGTAGTCACACATTAATACATACGGAGTAAAATGAACATTTATATTAAGGAGAACAGTTAAGACCTCCCCACAATTTCTTCTTCTTCTTCTTCTTCTTTTTTTTTTGTTACAAGTGCTGGGGATCTAACCCATGGCCTTTCACATGTTAGGCAAGTGCTCTAGTACTAAATTACACTCCCTAAGCCCTCCCAAATTTGATGTCATCATTATCATGTTTAAAATTCACCGTTGTACTTGGGTTCATTTCTGGATTTCCAGTCCTTTCCATTGGTCTCTATTTCTGTTAAACCAGGCTATTATAATTACAGAGGCTTTATTAAAGTTTTAACATGCCCCCCAAAATAAGGGCCATGAATAACAATTTGGGTAAGGTTTGGCCACAAAATAAGTGTATCAAACTGTTAGAAAACATCAATACAAGGGATTCAGATAATTCTTCACTGATGATAAATAATGCTGACAATTTATGGAACACCTACTATGTGTCAGCCACTGGGCTAAGCCACTTATGTATGTATCTTGTTGAACATGGGGGTCCAAGCAGCCAGGTGGATATTCCTATGGTATAGTGTACTTCTGATTACTCAAGCTTTAATTTCACACAATTTAGTTTGGTTTGACAAATTTATTTTTCCCTGATTCATAGATGAATAATAGAATGGTTTTATTAAACCACTATATTGACACATATATGTATAAGCTGGGAATGGTGGTACATGCTTTTAATCCCAGTACTTAGGAGGCAAGAGGACTGTAAATTGGAAGCTACTCTGGGCTGCACAGTGAAACTCTATCTCAAAAAAAAGTGTTTATGTGTACACACACACGGTTAAAATGAATTCTAAAAATTCTAACAGTTCTAATTAGAATTGAAAGGTGTTTAATAATTTTTGAATGATTTTTACCACCATAGAGGTGTTAAAAGTATGTTACTAGGATACCTAGAAGTAGACAAAATGTGTTTAGACTTGGTAGGGGAGGAGTAGAGGACATCCCATCTTATCTACCTAGCTTAAGTATTAAGTTGTCATCACTTTATGGCCTGTTTTCCCATTAGATGATCTGTTTTCCAAAGCTAGATATTATGCCTTCCTCTGGACCACAGTATCAATGGTGAAAGTAAACTAGCATTGCCTAAAAAGTTAGTTTTTAAGTCATAACTCAATAGTTCTCAAGTTTTAGCATGCCTGAGAATCAGAGTTGGGACTCTGAGATACTAGATTCCTAAGCCCTGCCTGCCTCCCTCAGAAAGGTTGATTAAGTGGGGTCCATAAGAGACAGGAGTTTGCCTTTCTACCAAGCTTCCAGCAATTTTGATGCAAGTGGTCTGTGGAGCACACACAGACTGATGTGACCAAAGGACACAGAGCCACACCTATGTTCCAGAAACATAGGCTAAATAGCCCTCTGACTTTCAGTGATCAAAGTGCTCTAGGAATTTGGCTCAGTGATCATACATTGACCTCTCCTTCAAAGGTATACAGAAGAAAAAAAAACAGTGAATAACCATATCATAGGGAGAAATTTTTGTAAGAATTACAGACACGGTGCACACCTGTAATCCCAGCACTTGCAAGGCTGAAGGAGGATCACAAAATCAAGGCCAGCCTGGACTACATAGTGAAATCTTGTCTCAAAAAAAAATTTTTTTTTACAGAGTTAAAAAGATTTTTGAGAAATTACTTCATCTGTCACCAGCTTTGGGGGCTGGGGGTGAAATTGGCTCCATTTTATATGACAGGATGAAAACCTATCCCTATCTGAAAAGACAGGTAGTAAAGAACATTCCACTGGTGTAGCTTATCTTTGCTAGGCAATAGAGCTGCATGATGATGGAAGAATCACATTTTTCCCCTCCTGAGAAGGTTTAGTCTGCCCCCAGACTGGATCAGAAAGGTGGCTCCTGAGACTAAACAGCATACTATGAAAAATCAGGTTGGTGGTAGGAAAAGTGACCTCTATGGAGAATTTATATTTTAGTTTTTCATTTCTGATTTATGCATGTGTTAAGTACAACCTTACTTACAGTAAAGGTTCTGCAGGTAAATCTTGTGTTTATGATTTCTGTCACTTGTCTTAGAAGTGAGCATCAAGCTATTGATTTATATTCTTTCCCCTCATGTTAAATTCTGCTGGTCTAGTAAAGATCAAAACTTTGTTGACACCAAAATCTTTTTCCCTCCACACTATAGAAGCCCGTTGCTGTGTGCACTGTGCCCCTCAGTAGTCCATGTTCATCCCTGTTAGAGCACAGCACCTGTGACTTGTTTCCTTGTCACTGTCCTCCTGCCCCCTCCAGCTGTGAGTTGTATGAAGATGAGGACTGATGTTTCCCTCACCACTGAACAGTCGGCCTCTCACAGTACTTGCCAAATACAAGGCACTCAATATGTATAAAATTTTGTTATGGAATTATTTATTATTATGTGGTGCTGGGGATCAAACCCAGGGCCTTGTGCATGCTAGGCATGTACTCTACCAATGAGTCATATTCCTAGTCCTTGGTTTTTGGAGACCAAGGGTCTTGCTATGTAGCTCAGGGTGGCCTTGAAATAGCTACGTAGCCCATTCTTGCCTGGGACTCGTAATCTTTCTGCTGCACCTCCAGAGTGCTGGGATTGCAGATGTACACTAACATATCTAGCTTCATAATTGTTAATGTCAAGGGGAGAGGTACAGGAAAGTGAAGTAGGCCAGGTCAAAGAGGGCTAAATTTTAATCGCTTAATTTCTCTGCCTGTTTTCTTATCTAGAAAATGGAAATCAAGTCATTTTTCGTTAGGTAACAATGAGATCATGGATAAAAAGTTCTTAACATAAATTATACAAATGCTTTGTGGTATAATTTTGAAAGCCTGAGTGTGCTTGAAATGAAAATGAGAAATATTGCATTACCACAATTTTTTCAAAATTAGCTTATTTATAAGGCATCCTCACTTTTAATACCATTGTGACACAAATTTTCTCTGTACTCTTACTGAAAAAGTAGGCGTTTATGTTATCATTGGAAGAATTAGCTTTTATGAAGTTGTACCCTACAGTATGCAATGACTGAGGATAAAATCACAGATAATTCTTTTTTTCTCTATGTTCATGGTACCTTCTTAGGTACATTAGTCCCTCGTTAAGATTTTGATAAATAGTATGGTTTTCATAATTAGTGTTCATCTTTGAAATTTGAAACTCACCTTATGTTAGAAGGAAAAACAGATCTTTAAGTAGATTCTTAAACTATTTTTAAAATTTTCTGTTCAGATGAATGCTTTTAAGAAGTATAGCTTTACTTGTTGAATAGGTTTTGGTTCTACAAGGAAATTATGATCTTATGTTTATAACTTCTGCCACTTGATTTGGAAGTGAGCATGATGTTGCTAACTTGGCATTCTTTTTCCCTTCACAGCAAACTAGGAAGGTCCAGGAAAGGACATTTTTTAAAATTAAAATTCCCTTATGTACCTTTCAGTGATGATAGATAGATAGATAGATAGATAGATAGATAGATAGATAGATATGACAATTAATGATTTGTGTTTGTATTGGAAGTTTGAACTTTTTTCTTAGCAAGAACATTTCCATAAAATGTGTTTTCCAGGGCTGGTGGAGTGGCTGAAGTGGTAAAGAGTGCTTGCCTAGCAAGCATGAGGCCCTGATTTCAAACCCCAGTGCCGCAAAAAAATGTATTTTCTGCAATTAGAGTGTCAAAATTGCTAGAAGACAAGTTTGATTGCTGTAAAGGGTTATTGCACTAAGCCCATTAGTTCAGAAACTTCCTTTTTATTAAGTTTCATCATCTAGGAAATTGCCATTTAAAAACCAACTTGCTAGTGGAGAATCAATGAGGTCCTGCTCGGTTCTGGTGACAGCTTTGAAGAGATCTGAGTGGCCACTGCCATTTTAGTGGTCTCCACGTGTACATCTTGTGTAATTGGGTGGTAATGACCATGTCTGCTTATTTGGTACCTCACTTTCATATTCCATTCTTAAAAATATTTCTCTTATACTTTTCTATAGTGAAGATGTCAAGGACTTCTGCATTTATGAATTATGTTACAATAAATGTTTTTATTATTTTGGAAAAATGTATTTATGAAACTAACAGATTATTGATTTTTAATTGAGTTAAATACCATATGTCTTTCAGAGGATCATAAAACAGGAGTTGGAGCTGTCATTTGGGCAGAAGGGAAATCTGTAAGTATGAAAATAATTCTTTAAATATTTAACCTGGATTTCTTTTTCTTTTTTTGAGACAGGGTCTCTATGTAAGTACTGGCTAGCTTCAAACTTGATCCTCCTATTTCAGCCTCCCAAGTGCTAGGATTACAGTTGTATACCACCAGGCTCAGCATTGCATTTTTGTTTTGTATTGTTTTGTTTTTTGAGACAGAGTCTCACTATGTTGCCCAGGCTGGCCTCAAACTCCAAGGCTCAAGTGATCCTCCTACCTCAGGTTCCCAATAGCTGGTACTACAGGTATGTACCACTGCATCTGGCAGTGCATTATATTGTATTTACGCATTGAGATTAATATTTTTGTATTGGTACTTTTTTAAAGTTATATAAATACTTGCTCGTTCCTTTTTTTTTTTTTTTGGTACTAGAGTTTGAACTCAGGGTCAACACCTTGAGCCACTTCACCAGCTGTGGATGGTGATGTTTTTTTGAGATACGATCTCAAGGAACTATTTGCCCAGGCTGGCTTCAAACCTCGATTCTCCTGATCTCTGCCTCCTGAGTAACTAGGATTACAGGCGTGAGTCACCGGCACCTGGCTTTGCTAATTCCTTTAACAATTTTCTAGATAGGTTCATCCTCTGAGCAAACATTAAACACTGTTTACTGATTAGGCACTGTACCACAGTGAACAGTGGAGATTTAAAGATCATGTTTTATGCCTTTCATGGCCTCATAGCTAATGAGGGAGATAGAGAAGTTTAAAAAAAAGGTAGGGGGGAGAGAGACAGACTGGCATATAAATGTAATTATAACTGATCCTGTGTGACGATGTAGAGCTGGAGCTTTACTCTGCTTGGAGGAATGAGTAAGATATTGTCGGAGGTGTTAGCATGCTATGAGTCTTAAGAATGAGTGGGAGTTCATTAGATAGACCAAGTTAGGAGGACCAGAAGAACAACATGCAGAAGTAAGGAATGAGAGACGGAGAATGTTGGAAAATGCAAGTGATTTGCATGTTGGGTTCCAGAGTCCTGGTTTAGTAGAATGGGCAAAAAATTGGACTGGATCATGAAGAATAATAGACATTGCCCACCCCAGCACAGCACTAATCAGTAGAAATTAAAGGCAAGCTGTACACATAACTAAACTTTGTAGGTGCCACTTTTAAAAAGTAAAATAGGAAAATTAAAATAAATAGGTGAAGAAAAGAAATAGGGGGATTAAGTTTAAGAATATATTTTATTACAAACAACCTAAGTGTCCATCAATTGACGAGTGGATAAAGAAAATGTGGTCTATAAATAGTGGAACATTGTATATAAAAAGAATGAAATCCTGTCATTTGCAACAGCATGGATGGAACTGGAAATCATTATGTTAACCGAAGGAAGGAAGGAAGGCACAGAAAGCCAAGTACTGTGTGATTTCACTCATACGTGGGATGTAGAAAAGTTGTCTGATAGAAGTCAAGGGTAGAATGGTGATGGGAGAGTGAGAAGTTCCAGTGTGCTATTGCATAATAGGTGACTACAGATAATGATCTTCTATTATATATTTCAAAAAGGTAGAAAAAAGGAGTTTGAATATTTTCACCATAAAGAAATAACAGATGTTTGAAGAGGTAGATATGTTCAATCTGATTTAAACATGACACAATGTATACATGAATCAAAATATCACTGTATAAATATGTATAATTTTATGTTTTTATGTATCAACTAAAAATGACTAAAAGCTGGGCACCAGTGGCTCATATCTGTAATCCTAGCTACTTGGTAGGCTGAAATTAGGAGGATTGAGGTTTGAAGTCAGCCCAGGCAAATAGTTTGTGACACTCTATCTCCAAAATAGCCAGAGCAAAATTGACTGGGGGTGTGGCTCAAGCAGTACAGCACCTGCTTTGCAAGTGAGAAGCCTGAGTTCAAAACCCCAGTATACCAAAAAAAAAAAAAAAAAAGATAAAAAAATGAATAAAAACCAAAACAAGGGCTGGAGATGTGGTTCAAGTGGTAGAGTTCAAGTTTGCTAGGCAAACACTAGGCCCTGAGTTCAATCCACCAGTATTGCAATATATACATATTTATGCAATTCAATCCAATATCTAAAATATTACTTTAATGTGATCAACATAAAAATTACTAATAAAATATTCTGCATTTTCTCTTGAGAGTAAGTTTTCAAAATCCTGCATATCTTTTTTTTATACTTAAAACACCTCTCAGTTAAGACTACCCACATATGACCAGTGGGTACTGTATTCAACAGTGTGGCCTAAGAATCTTTTAAGTGGTAGGTGATCTGATCATATCTCCACTATAAAGAGAATGAAGTGGGGCAAGATAGAATACTAGAGAGATTGCTTAGTAAAAAGGGATAATGAGGACTTACAGTTATGGGGTGGGTTAGGAGGTCAAGAAATTAAGAAATATACAGTGACTACATAGCTAGCTGAAAATAAGCCTGTTTTGCTTCATCTGACTTGGTAGCAAATAATTTAACTGTTTGCTTCAGTGTTTCATGAGCCCCTCAAGTTCAACATAACCAATAAATCAGTATCTCCCCTGCCACACTGCTCCTTCACCAGTTGTCACCATCTCCCTTCCTGGTACTCCAACATGCAGTGTAATGCTATGGAGTCCACCTTCAAAATCCCTCTTGACTCTGCTTGTCTCTACCCCAACTGTTACCTCTTATTGGAATGGGCTTGTCTGCCAAAAGGTCCCATAGCATTTCTGTACAATTCCTTTGTGACACTCATTGCAGTTAAAGTTGTGTCCAGTCTCTTACCCACACCAGATTGTAAGGCTCATGAGGGCAAAGACTCTGTGGTGGTTACTGCCGTAGCCAGCACCTCACACAAACCTGGCGTGTGGTTAGAACTCTCATTTGGATTTATAAGAGCGCTCAGTAGCCTTTTGGCTAACCATCTGGTTCTCACCTGCTTTGTGGACAATTAAGTCCATTTATCTCCAGTGTAGCTGCACGGTAAAGCAGAAAGATATATGAGTGTGGACTCAAGCAACCTAGGCTATGTTACTTACAGCTCTGAGACCTGAAACCGGTTATTTAATCTGTTTTGGCCTCGGTTTCCTTATCTATAAGATGGAGACAATAGTACTACTATTCTAGATTGTTTCAATGAAATATACAGGGCTGGGGCTACAGCTCAGCGATAAAGCCTTGCCTAGCATCCTCAAGGTCCTGAATTCGGTCCCCAGCAACACACACACACACACACACACACACACACACACACACTCACACTTGCACACACACACTCACACACACATGAAATGGACATGAAACTTAGCATGATGTTTGACATTTGGTAAATGCTCAAGAAGAATTTATTAGTGAGATAATTTTATTTGCCAACTTTTGTTGACTTGTAACACACTGATTTTTTATTAAATAATAGATTAAATTTAGTAAGGTTTATAACATATTTCAAACTTTTATAAACACTTATTGATAAAATGTCATTCTAGTAATGGATAAAGTATTTATATTAACAACTGATATGCCATAGATCAAGAGAAATAAGAAACCACTGAAGTAAGAAGCTTTGTGATTATGTGTACATACAATAGAAGCTGAAGATTAAAGGAAACTACATTTTTTCTTTTCTAAATAAAGCACAACAGCACACTTTTGGCCCAACAGAAATTGTCAGTTAACATAGTTTAAAATTTTCTGACTTGTTAACCAGTAACTCAGCACAGAATATAGGAAATGAACCATGACTTATTAAGTACTTGCTATGTACATAACAATCAAACATGTACATTAAGGAATAGAAAAGAAGTGTAGAACATGGTTTCCATTCTCCAGAATTATATAATCTATTTGGAGAGAAATGTCAGAATCAAATAAAACAATTTGTGAGTTAAACAAGATAGTATTTAATTAACTGCTAACACCAAAGACTGCCTTGAGACTGTAGCCTAGAGCGCTGATGAGCCTTCTTGGAATTAAGCTTTGACAAGGCCACACTGGCAGTAGTAGTATCTGATACTATATTTTTTGATGACTCAGTTTGTTATAAAAATGGATGACTCTTACATAAAGTATGATAGCAAACTTTAAAACTACATGGCCATGTGCCTTTTCAGAATGCTGAGACTCACCATGGTTGTCTGTTCACTTTTGTAGAAAAGTTGTGATGGAACCGGCGCTATGTACTTCATAGGAGGTGGCTATAATGCCTTTCCTGTTGGATCTGAGTATGCTGACTTCCCACACATGGATGACAAGCAGAAAGACAGAGAAATAAGGAAATTCAGATACATCATACATGCAGAACAGAATGCCTTGACATTTAGGTATGAAATGCTTTGTTAGTGTACCTTTCTTAAAAGTATAACAAAGATTAGTTGAAATTAGTTTTCTTTTGTTATAATTAATTTCCTTCTTAAATTTCTAAGAAATATTATTTTTAGAAATATGATTTTGTGGCAAAAAAGCACATGAAAGCTCACCATCTCTGGCCATAAAGGAAATGCAAATCAAAACCACACTAAGATTCCACCTCACCCCTGTTAGAATAGCTAATCCACTGCTGGTACGAATGCAAGCTGGTACAGCCACTCTGGAAAAAAAATTTGGAGGCTTCTTAAAAATCTAAACATAGACCTACCATATCATCCAGCAATCCCACTCCTGGGGATATACCCAAAGGAATGCGACACACGTTACTCCAGAGGCACCTGCACACCCATGTTTATTGCAGTGCTGGTCACAATAGCCAAGTTATGGAAACAACCAAGATGCCCCACTGTTGATGAGTGGATCAAGAAAATGTGGTACTTGTACACAATGAAATTTTACTCAGCCATGAAGAAGAATGAAATCTTATCATTTGCAGGTAAATGGATGGAACTAGAGAACATCATTCTGAGCGATGTCAGCCAAGCTCAGATCAAAAATCGTATGTTCTCCCTCATATGTGGACTTTAGATCTAGGGCAAATGAAGCAATGTGGTTGGAGTGGGACCACATGACAAGGGGAGAGCACATATGGGTAATATAGAAATAGGTAGAAAACCCAAAACATGAAAGCATTTGATGTTCCCACTCCAGAGGGACTAATACAGAAACCTTAAAGTAACAGAGGTTATCATGAGAAGATCAGTAACCAGGGTAAAGATCATTGAGTTAGAGATGAATCAACATGGGTCATAACACATATACATGAAAACAATGCTAGGAATATTTCTGTATAGCTACCCTCAACTCAACTAGCAAAAACACTTTGTCTTCCTTATTAGGCTTGTCCCTTTTTTTCAACAAAACTAGTGATAAAGACAGAACAGGACCTGCCTGGAACTGAGGCGGGAAGTGGGGAGAGAGTGAGGGAGGGGGGGCTGGGGGGAGAAATGACTCAAACAATGTATGCATATGTGAATAAGTGAATAATAAAACTTAAAAAAAAAAGAAAATATGGTATATAGACACAATGGAATACTATTCAGCAATAAAAAGGAATGAAATCCTCCCCCCCCAAAAAATAAGGAAATATGATTTTGATAAAGCTCATTCCTGCTGCTGGACCTGAGGCCATTGTCATAGATTCTCCAGGCCTTCCAATCTATTGAGCAAATCATTTTCTTTTTCTTTCCTCTCTGTCCAATATGAAACCACTTGAAGTTTGTCCTTCAGCCTTTTATATTTTTGGATGTTAACATCTCCTTAGTTTTCTAAGTGTGGAGCACATCTGTTTATATTTATAAACATACAAATATAAACTTTATTTCAACCCAAATTGCATCAAAGGAGCTTTTGTTAGAGATTATAACTGGCATTCCTCCTTCTAAGGTTAATTTAGATCATTTCCACAAACAATTCTCGGCATTTACCATTAAGAGAGTGAGGTCAGGGAATTGAAAAACCAATACGGCTCCTGTCCTGGGGGAACTCCTGGTGTAGTAAGGCCCCTAGGACTGCGTCCACCTAATGTGATGGGTTCTATGGGAGGATAAACACAAAGTGCTGTGGACAAGATGGGGAGTTAGGGAAAGGAACTGGTATTTGAGCTGAGCTTGAAAGGATTGTTAGGATTATGGCAATTGGAGATGTTCCTTAAAGGGAAAGCCATTCTTGTTTGCAACATAAGCTGTGGTCTAGAAGTAGGAAAGTGCATTGTGTGTTTAGTATTGTACATATTCCAGTTAGGCTGGACTGTGGATGCACAGTAAATGTTCACAGGACAGGCTGGGACTGCACAATAGAGAACTTTGAGTTTAGATTACTTGGTAAGCAGTAGGGAAATGGAATTGTATTGACAGAGCCATGCTGTATAGACTACATAAGTAGCAGGTGTATATCTGAACAGACTAGATGAATAGTATTCTTTTTCCCTAGTCCAGATAAACAGAAATGGGGATATGTTAGTCAGGCTTTTTGTTTGCTGTGACAAAATACCAGAGAAAACAACTTGAGGAAGAATTTATTTTGGCTCACGGTTTAAGTTCAAGGCCACTTGGCTCCATTGCTTCTGGGCCTGTATGTGGGAAAGCAGAGCATCATGGGGGAAGGGTGAGGAAAAGCAAAGTTACTCACCTCATGGCTGCCAAGAGGCAGAGAGAATACTTGTCTGAGACAAGTTATATCCCTAAAAAACACACACCCAGTGACCTACTTCCTCCAACTAGGGCCAACGTTTGAATGTTTCCACCACCTCCCAATAATGCCTTCAGATTAAATGAATTAATCAATGGATTAACCCATTGATTAGGTCAGAGTCTTCATGATCTAATCACCTCTCAGTGTTTGGATTCATCTAGTGGGGACCAATCCTTCAATACATGAGTCTTTTGGGGGATACTTCATATCCATACCATAGCAGAGATCTCTCAACTAGAAAGATAAATATGGAAGAATTAAAGTCAGCTGGCTGAAAGCAGTGTAGACCACAGCACCTGGAATTATAATCTCTATAGCATCAGATGAAAGCTTAGACATAAACTACCTCCCAAATGCAAATTTTCACCAAAAATATCCTGTATTCTTTTCTTTGTTCTTTCCACTGCAGCATTGCTTGCTCCATTTTTTTGAGTATGAGGATTATTTATTCAATCTATGCAGATTTATTTTTGAGCAAATTTATCTTTATATAATACAGAACAATTAAAGCTAACCTAGTGCAATGGATAAATAAGCCTGCCAATTACAGTTTTATACCAAACATGTTGTCAAATTCCAAAAACAAAGAATCCAGATGACTTCCAGTACAATAGTGATCACACAGACCACCAAATTTGAGGCAGACCAGTATTCTCAAATTGCAATACTATCCAATGTCTTTGTTGAAAAAGCCTAAGAAAATGAAGGGCAAATTTCTGTGCCACTTTTGTTTTCACACCAAGGTTAGAGAATATAGTGAAAAGCTTGTCCAGAAAACTCTCAGAAGTAACTATTAATGCCCTGTTATGCTTACTTAACATACTTAAAGTCTGAATAAGAACCTACTGGCTATACCATTCTAAGGTCTACCAGACACTACCAAAAAAACTTAGTTACATGAAGTGTTGCTAAATATGTGAGATTTACAAAATTGCTTTCATCTCATTAACATTAGATTAACAACTTTACTTTGTACCAGCTTGGCAAAATAGGAGAATGAATGTTGGTTGTTAGCACTGCAAAATCTAACATGGATATTAATCTTTGCACAGAGTAAGGCAATCCATTCAAAGGAATAGGAGAGTATCTGGGCTGGAAAATTTTGCAAAGCTGGTTTACAATGTTTTATTCCAAATTCATACTTGTTCCATTTTGTATGGAGGTATGAACATGTCATATCCAAATGTTTGTTAAATAAAATTATCCTATGTGGGGAAGGGTTAAGAGAACTGTAACTCAAAACCAAACTTTAGTATTAATTTACTCATTGGTAAGCATTTATAAGATGTCCTGTAGGACCCTGTAGGTCTTTTGGCTGGTTAGCTCTTAAAGAGTTTAAACCCCAATTTGTAGTATTACAGAGGTACTAACTCAGAAAACATTGTTTTCTTTTCTTAAACTCTCTCCTCCATTCTCTCTCTCTCTCTCTCTCTCTCTCACACACACACACACACACACACACACACACACACACACACATACACACATCTGTATCTATCTGTTTTCACTTGCTTCTTAAGCTGATACTGAACATCTTGCCAATGGCTTAGAATCAGTAAATGAATTCCAGCTACAATAATCATCATGTTTTTATATATTTTGAACATTCACTATTTTAAGAATAAGGCTTGATTATTGTTTATAATGTAAATCTTTCCAACAGCTCAATTTTGTTTAAGGATTTCTCTAAAAAATAGCTTATTCTTTCAGAAACTGCCTTACAATTTTTTACAATTTTTTGTAGATGTCAAGAAATAAAACCAGAAGAAAGAAGCATGATTTTTGTGACAAAGTGCCCGTGTGATGAATGTGTACCTTTAATTAAAGGTGCAGGCATAAAGCAAATCTATGCAGGGGATGTAGATGTTGGAAAAAAGAAAGCAGACATCGCTTACATGAGGTTTGGGGAACTTGAAGGTGTTAGCAAGTTTACAGTAAGTAGATGCACTTTTTTTCAAAGTATTATTCTGTTTGGTATCCTGCTGCATATTACAAATTATGGATTTCCACCTTCTTAAAGAGTCTCAGCAGTTTATAACTGAGTTCATTTTTGTGTACAAACACTTACCTAAGTGTTCAGCCAAGGATCTCTGCCTTATGAAGTGGTAGATTGTGCATGGACCTTGAGCGTGTTGAGCCAGTGGGCCCTTTGGTGCCATCTGATGTCTAACGGAAGAAAAGCTCTGAGTCACCTCAGGCTTGGAGTGGTAGACAGAGGTGAAAACAGTCCAAAAGACAGGACGGTCTTTTTTCATCAGAAAAACCAGGAAAAATTATCATGTTATATTTACATTTGAAGAAAAGGACTGAAGCAGTTCATGGAAAACTCAGAACTTTAATTCTTTATGCTTGTTTACTATTTAGGTTTTTAATTTTACTTGAAACAATCTCAAGCATGTTGAAAAGCTCCAAAAACTCTACAAAGAAATTTTTTCCAATTGTTGGCATGATACCAAATTACCCTGTTTCCTCAAATGAGAAATAGTAGAACCAAAAAATTAAGAAATTAACACTGATACATCACTGTGAATAATCCATAGTCTCCAACCAAGGGCTACTAGTTGTCCCAGTAGTGTTCTATATAACAAAAGGATCTTGTCCAGACTAACATATTGCTTGTTATGACGGCCAGTGATTTAATACTGACATTTAATGTAACATTTAGATACTAGAATTTGCAATGGGTAGAAAAAGCATTTAAGTATTTGAAATTTCAGCTTTACATTCCTGTTACATACATCAGTTTGTGTGTGTGTGTGTGTGTGTGTGTGTGTGTGTGTGTGCATCCATATACATAGGATTCATATGGGTATCAAAATAAATATATTCATATATATGAATCAATATATATATATGGATATATACATATATTGTAAAATTCATGTACATATATACACAATTTTACAATACAGGAAAATACTATCCAGTGTCTATGTATGTAAGAAATGTCATAAGGACTTTTAATGTGCTATTAATTGTTTGCCTTGTGCTGCACCCCCTCAAGACTCAAGAGGGGGTCTGCTGAACTAACTAGTGCTTAAGGAAGAGGCTCCCAGAATTTGTAGTTAATTGTGTCTTTCTGGAGATAACGGCCTAGCAGGGCCTTTTGGTTAAGTCATTAGTGATTCCAATGGCGATTCTAGCCAGGTGGGAAAGGAAGGAAGGTTGTGCTGCGAGATACTGCTGCTCCAGTCTTCTGTGTAATACTTCAGAATCTGCAGGCTTCCCTATTTTTTTCTGAGTGACTGAAATGGAATATGATAACCAGAGAGGTATAAGATATGATATGTGAAATAAAATGATGCAGCATATAAATATTAGTTTATATGGCACAATTGTATGAAAAGGCAAGGTAATGTTGGTCATGCTTTCATTCTTTAAGCTACTTTAAGTTTCAATAGGACCTGGAAGTAGAATCTCATGTGGTAGATCTCCATGGCGCCAGGCATAGGCAGGCCCAGGCTCCAGTCCCATGGCTGCCTTTTTTGTGTGTGTGTGTGTGTGGTACTGGGGCTTGAATTCAGGGCCTTCTACCTTGAGCCACTCCACCAGTCCTATTTTTGTTAAGGGTTTTTTTTCGAGATAGGGTCTCATGAACTATTTGCCCGGGCTGGCTTCGAACCATGATCGTCCTGATCTCTGCCTCCTGAATAGCTAGGACCATGGCTGCCTTTAGTTACTACATAACCTGGGTAAATCACCTTTTTACCTACAAAGTGAAGGTAAAGGAGCTTAAAAGGCCCTTCCCTCTCTAAGAGTTTTGATTCTGATCTCAGAAGTTATACCATTCAGGATCAATCAAGATGGCATTATTAGGCCCTTTTTCTTGTATTTTAAAAAATTGTTTTATATTTAAAAGCAGGGAGCTAAAATGCTATTTATTAGTATCTTTTTAAAGCATATAAATACAATATTTGTACCCTCTTGCAGTGGCAGCTGAATCCATATGAAGCTTATGATCTTGAACAAAATGAGCCTGAAAGAAGAGAGAGTAAGTATTTGCAAGTTCTACATTGAGGTTAAATTTGTTACTGAGGAGAATGGATACATACTGATTTAAAGATTAGGTGACAGACGTTATCCTATCAATAGGTGGAGGGGATTCATTTTACAGGTTGATTTTTGCTATTCAGTTTGTTCATAACCATTTGTGTATGTGCTATGTGCAAGGTGCTGTGGAAAATGCTGATTAATAATTACACAGCAGATTATACATGCTAATACAATTAGTCATGTACAAATTGAATTTATAAATTAAATTTCTATGAAACAGTAAACAACAATATTCTTCTATACCAAAACATAAGTTTCTTAGCCAGGTACCGGTGGCTCACACCTTATACTCCTAGCTACTCAGGAGGATGAGATCAGGCAGATTGCGGTTCAAGGCCAGCCTGGGCAAATAGTTCAAGAGACCCCATTTCCAAAAAAAAAAAAAAAAAAATCAGAGCAAAATAGACTGGAGGTGTGGCTCAAGGGATAGAGTGCCTGCTTTTGAATTCAAATTTCAGTCCCACCAAAAAAGCAAAACAACACATAAGTTTCTTGAGTGTGAGAAAATAAAAATAAGTATACTTACGTGAGTGGCTCCAAATGATAAGGATGTCTGTATATTCTTCGAGAATAAAGCCACATTTGCCCAAGTTGGTCAGAAAATGGAAATGTATTGTTTATTTGAATAATCTAAGAATCATCACTGCTACCTTAAATAAATCATTAGTCCTCAAAGTTTTATTATTTGTATATTGACACAACTGAATATAATTGAATATAATTCCTTCAACACATAATTTTGAACATTAGTGCTATACAATATTATTTGAAAATAGTCACTTTGTTGACTGTTTGGATTCTAGGTAAATAGAAGTACAGGATTTGATTACCTCGAAAAACCAAGAAACATAAAGTTGTCTATGAAAATGTGAATGTCTTGATATTCTGTGTTCTGAATTAGCTTTATTTTATTCAGATAGTAAATTTACTATTTGTAATCTGGAAAAAAATACACATTCACTGAATTTTCTTTTGAAAATTTTATCAAGAAACAAGGGAAAATATATGGATCTGGTTAAAGGATGTATATTCAATGACAGTGTTTGACGGAGACAGTTAAAATTTTACTATTGTTAGGGAATGGATACAGAAAGCACTAATATAAAAAAATGAATCAGTTAATCTATCTTAAAATTAAGAGCATCTGTTCATTAAAAGATACCATTAGTGCAAAGGCAAGCCATGGGATGGAAGGTATTTTCCACTTAGAGTCAGCAAAGAACGTGTGCCCACAACTTGTCAGACCTTGAGCAGTGAGGAGCAGGAAGGCATGCTCCTCATGAAGTCCTGAGGCTGGAAAAGGGACAGAGGGAAGTTGCTGGCTTGTTGGCAAGTGAAGTGTATGTTTGCTTTGCAACAGTTCTTTAAACTATGTTGATGTTTTTATGCATTTTTGAACAAGTGTTTTATATCAATAAATAATATGCTTATCTCCTTTTCAACTACGTAGCAGTTTTATTGAAGTATAATTCACATTCATAAATTTACCTTTTACAGTACAGAATTTAGTGGTGTTTAGTATATTAAGAGCTGCACGACCATCACCACAACCTGATTTCAGAACATTTTCGTTATCTTACATGGAAACCTCTACCCATTTGCAGCCAATCCCCTATTCCCACCCCTAGCCCTAGGCAACCACTGATCTATTTCTATTTGTGTAGATTTGTCTAGTCTGACCATTTCATATATATGGAATCATACAGTATGTGGTTTCCTTCCAATTTTTTATTCTGTTGAGAAATAGACACAGACTCAAACAGATGAAAGTTGAAACTCCAGCTTTACTGCTAGAGAGACTTGACCTTTGGCCACATCTATCTGTCCAGCTGAGGGAGGTGCTCCCTTCTGCTTGCCCAGTGCAGTAGCAAGAACAATCAGAAGGTGGCAGTGTGGCTAGCTCCCCTCCTATGCCTTTCCACTCCACAGAGCCAGAACCCAAATAACACATAATGAGCATTCTTTTCAGTCACTGGGCTTTCAGGAAAATAAGGGACCCATATTCTTCTCAAAGAGAGAGAAAGAGAAGAGGAGCATTAAATCTGAATGGCAGCAGTAAGCAAACACAAAAGCCAAAGTTAACTTGGAGACTCCCACAGGAAGCTGGGGTCCTCAGAGGGAGCTAAGCCTACCACTCAGGGACGCCTCCTGCCTTCTGGCAGAAGCAAGTACAGATTCTCTCAGGAGGAAATCAATCCCAAATGAAGCCCACAGGTGTAGCAAGCTTTCTCACGATCTCTTATTCTCCCGACCTAACTGGGGGTGACTGGAGATACAGAAAGGACAAACGATAGAAGACAGACATGCAGAAAGTTGGGATCAGGTGTGTTGGGCACTCAGCTGGAGATGCACAACAGCCTCGCTGCTTTTTTACTTCTCTTCTCTTTACTATGCTTCTTTTCTCTGTCTTTAAAACCTTACTTCTAAAGTCTTCTTTTCTGTTCTTTAAAGTCTCTTTCCTTAGACTCGCACTGTCCCATGTTTTCTCTAATCTCTCTTAAAGTCTTGGCCCTCCAACTTGCACTGTCCCATGTTCCCATTAAAGTCTCAGTGCTCAGACTTGCAGACAAACAACAGCAGCTGCGTCTAAAAACTGCATTAAAGTCTTGGTCCTTAGACTTCTACTGTCCCATGTTCTCTTTAGCTTAGCTTTTCTAAAGCTTATGTATAAAGTTCTCGGTGCAGAAGGCTGCTCCTGGTGGAGACACAACAGCCAGTGTCAGCATCAGCCACAGCCAATTAAAAACCCCTGTCCTCCTTCAGCGTGTCTTTTATATTTGGTGGTAAACAAGGAGGTGGAGCAACAGTTCTTGGGGAGGGGAATGACAATGTAACAAGAGAAACCTGCTCTCTACTTCTGAAAGTAAACAACTTAGGAAAAGCAACTGTGCTGCATTTTGCCTCTTGCTCTCTTTTGTGGCTGGGGCTGTGCCTAACAACCTGTAGATCATTGAGCACAACTGTGCTGCTTATGTCAAGTTCTCATAGGCTTCTCATTATCTGCTCCCCACACACAGGTTTAAGATAGGAGTTCACAATTGAGGACTGGAAAAGTGGCTCAAGTGGTAGAGCACCTCCTTTGCAAGCACAAAGCCCTGAGTTCAAACCCCAGTCCCACCAAAAAAAAAAAAGGATGACTTCTGAGGTCCCATTCAATATTTGTTAAAGGGCTGGCAGAATGGCTCAAGTGGTATAGTGCCTGCCTAGCAGATGTGAAGCTCTGAGTTCAAACCCCCGGTGCTGAAAAAAAAAAATTGAAAAGAAATAAATAAAACACCATGAGTGAGAGGAACAGAAGCAACAAATAGCATAGTTAGACCAGCAAGGACTTCCTGTTCTGGAGTTGTCAAATAAATGGTATAAAATGTCTAAGTAAAAAGATATTATTGAAACACTGAGGGGGATGGGCCTGGTGGTACACTTCCATAATCCCAGCTACTCTGGAGATAGAGAACAGGAGTATCAAGGTTCAGCCTGGATAAAAAGATATTAAGACCCTGTCGCAACACACAAGCTGTAGTGGTAAGCACCTATGGTCCCAGCTATGTGGAAAGTCAGCCCCAGACAAAAATGTGAGACCCTGTCTGAAAAATAACTATATGAAAAAAAAGAAAGAAAAATGAAACTAGGTGTGGTGCATAAATCTATAATCTCTAAACTTGGGAGGTGGAGGCAGGAGGACGGGGAGTTTGAGGCCAGCCTGGGCCACATTGTAAGATCCTGTCTAAAACAAATAAACCACAAACAACAAAAAGCAAGGAATAAACTATGATGAAAACATGACCAATTTTGAAAACAGAATTTTAAAAATGAACAAAATATAGTTGTTAACATAAAAAGTCACCAAATGAGTTAAGCCACTGTTTATTAATAGGCATACTGTTGGTATTTGACTGATACAGCTCCTTAATGTGGGAATGACCCCATGAATTATGGGACATGTAGTATCCCTGGCCCCATGAATTATGGGACATAGTAGTAGCCCTGCCACATAGGGTCATGCACATCACAGGGGCAAAAGTAGATTACTCAATATACAGTGCTGGAAATGGGTCATCCATGATAACGTAGTCTTTTCTCACATAATACTAAAAAATCAACCTCATGTGAATTAAAGATAGGAGAGAAAGGTAATTTTGTTTAAGTTTCAGAAGAAAAGGCAGAATTTCTTTATGACCTAGAATAGAAAGAATAACTTATATAGGAAACAAATTATGCTGGCTATAAAAGAAAACACTGAGAAATTCAAATTCATTCCTATTAAGGACTCCTGTTCTCCAAGAGACATGATATAGCAAATGAAAAGACCAGTCACCCACGGGAAGGGTAGGTCTTCCACACATACCAGTGAACTAGTTTCCAGACCAGGTAAAGAAGTCCTACAGATTGATAAGAAAAAAAAACATGTAATAGAGAGCAATAGTTAGTTATTGGTATTTATTTCATGGCAGCAGAAAGGCAAAGGTCTGATAGATATACAGGAAAAAACCATCACACTCAGCCGTAGTCAGAGAAATGCAATGTCTTACCCCCGTCAGATTTGCACATTCAAGTTTTCCAAGTGAGAGCGAGGCTGTGGATCTTTAGGAATCTTTGCATTTGGCTAGTGGGACTGAAAGTTTCCAACCACCTTAGAAAAGAATTAGAGATTGTCCTTAGAAAGCTGAACATGTGTATACTCCATAACCCAGCAATTCTACCCAGAGTAACTCTTGTCTCTTGAAATGTTCTTCAAAGTAACAGCTAGAAATGATAGAAATGTTTATCTTGAGAAATTAGATAAAAATGTGTGTGTTCCCACATAGACTATGACATAGTGTGAAAATAAATGAACTATGTCATGATATAATTTCTACATAAAGCTCAAAAGGAAGCCAAATCATATACTGTTTAATAGATGTGGTGAAACTGTGGATTGATAGGGTGCTGTGACTCACACTTGTAGTCCCAGTTATTCAGGAGGCTGTAGGTAGGAGGACTGCAATTCAGGCAAAAGCATGAGACCCTATGTGGAAAATAAAGCACAAAGGGCTAGGGGCATCATTCAAGTGGTGAGGCCCTGAGTTCAAATCCCAATACCACCAAAAAAAAAAAAAGCAAGAAGCAATGGAATTATAAACACAAAATTCAAGAGAGTGCTTATGTCTGAATGCAAAGGGGGATTGAATGACAGAGGAAGTGTGTTGGGATTGGTAAAGTCCTAGCTGTTGTTTGAGGCAGTGGGTTCTTTCATTTTCTCCCCCCCATGCAAACAGTACTGTGGATTTAAGCAAGATCACTCTCTGGGGGCAGAAGATTTTTAAATGTTTATTTTATTATTAGGCTCTAGAGCCCCAAGCTGTATTATATGTATCTTAATGTTTCAAATATCACATAAAAAGAAAATGGGAGTGGCATCCGGATCTGTCCTGGAAGGCAATTCTAGCAGATCCCTGAGGAGCCAGGATGCAGAGGGGCAGGAGGAAGCTGGCGGGTGTTGTATATGTTCACTGACTTGAAAGTGGTGGATTTACAGGTGTGAACTTATATCAAACTCATCATACTGTTCATTGTATAAACACATATGGCTTATTGTACCAATAAAGCTATTAAAAACAAAAGCCAGAAGGAGGTTGAAGCCAGGCTCATCTCCTGACCTGCCCAGTCAGATAAGGCCATCTTCCCTCAGTAGAGGAGTGTGAAGCAAGTCCCCCTTTCTCCCCACCCCACAAGTGGGTCCCTCATTTGGAGGATAAGTAGGTGCATTTTGTCTCTTCCAGCCCAATAATAATGACTTCTCACCCCACAAAAAAGTTGTGAATTACTTGCAGTGTACTGTTAAGTGAATCCAGTTTTTAAAGGGTCATCAGATACCTTTTTGTTTTGTTTTTTGAGATAGGGTCTTGCTATGTAACTCAGGCTTGCCTCAATCTCTCTCTCCTCCTGCCTCAGCCTCCCAGGTGCTGGGATTACAGTCATGCACCCCCATGCCCAGATCCTGTGAGTTATCTAGAATCAGTATAGAATGAAGGCAATTTTGAGTGTGGGATATTGAAATGGTTGGGAATTTGAAGGTAAAATAAAATGCATGCTCTTTGCTTTAAGCATTGCTTTGCTCTTCCAGTCTGCATGGCTGAGACAAGCCCCCCTGTGTGTGAAGCACCCTTTCCTGACATGGAGTTGTTCTTGCATGCTAGATGGTGTTTTGAGACCCAGGCCCGGGCAGGAGGAGCTGCACCGCAGCAAGAGGCTGTGCCTGGAAAACCACTCAGCAGGCCAGTCTGCACCGCACTGACCACCTGAGGAAGTTGTTACTACACTTCTGAAATTCATCCTGCTAACTCAGAAAACATGGGTGGATTTCATGAATAATTTAAAAAGCTTTTTAAGGAAGCTAACTTACTAATAGGATATTAATGATGGTAAAGAGAATATTTTTATTTTAGATTTATGTGCTTCCCAGAATATATCAGTGTGTGCATTGACTAAGTGAGATAGCAATAATTTCATGACATCAGTGTGATCACCAACAGGGATTGATTTCTGTTATCTTGACTTTATACAGCCAATTTGGAAGGGGCTGGTTCACAAGAGGTCACCTCAACTGTGAATTACACATCTGTTGAGAAATATTAATTCCTTTGAATTCCAAGGGTAACCATTAGTAATCTGTTCCAGGGAAATAAATGACAGCTCAGTCATCTTTTAAGAATCTCTGTATAGTTAACCAAAAGGTCACATTTATTTCCAAATCTTTCTAGTCATCAGAATTAGAATTTACTTCATTAGGATTGACCCATGAAGTTGGTAGAGTTGGTCTGCATTTTACAAGTATGGTTTTGAAAATGTTAATCTGAGCCAGGCATGGTGACCCACACCTGTAATCCCAGTTACTAAGGAGGTAGAATCAGGAGGATTGAGCTTCAAGGCCAGCCTGAGCAAAAGTTATTAAGACCCTAATAACTTATTAAAGTTATTAGCCCAACCTAATAAGCTAGGGCTGGGGGTGTGGCTCAAGTGGTAGACTACTTACCTAGCAAGTGCATGACACTTACTTCAAACCCCACTACTGCCAAAAAACAAACAAAAAAGCAAATCCTGGATACTCAACAATAAGCTGAGTGTAGTGATGCACACCTGTCATCCCAGCTACACTAGAGGCATAGGTAGGAGGATCAAAGTGAGGCCTGGCCCAGGCAAAAGCAAGAGACCCTATTTGAAAAATAACTAAAGCAGAAAGGACTGGAGGCGTGACTCAAGAGGTAGAGCCTCTGCTTAGCAAGCACGAGACCCTGAGTTCAAACCCCATACTGCAAATTCATTAATTAAATTAAATGTTAATCTCTTATAGCTCAGTGGCAGAGAATTTATATAGCTTGTACAAAGCTCTATCCCCAGCACCACAAAATATATAAAATAAAATATTAATTTCTCCCAAGTTTTTCCTTTTCTTTCTTTTTCCTTCTTTCTTTCTTTCTTTTACTTTTTGAGACAGGGTCTTACTATGTAGCCTAGACTGGCCTTGAACTCATGATCCTCCTGCCTCCTGAGTGCTGGGAGTGTTCAGCCTCCAATGCTGTGGTGTTGTACATCTTCTCCTAATTTTTTGATTTGTAGATTGACAGTGATCTGTTAGACCACAGGCCAATTATGTCACTGATTTAGGGTAGCAGTAATTCAGAGGCAGTACATTGCTCTTCGATATCACCAATCTTGGGATCACCATCAGTAAGCCAGAAATCTGGTCACAATGTGGACAGAGAAGAAACATCTGAGTATGGGATATTGAAACCAGCCTTTTTATAGTTCCACTAATAAACCTGAATGGAACTCCCATATAACCTTCCCCTCTGTGTGATTGGCACCAATCTTGGCTTTTTAAGAACTTCAAGAATACTCAGTCTTGAAAGTAAGCAGATCCATTCCAAATTGCCCTCTGTGGTTTCTCCCATTTTTATTTGCCGAGAAACTTTCAGAAATTAGCCCAAAGATGAAGGTACGTGTTTTGAACTTTCCTAGGGCAGGGAGGGAGGCCTACAGGGCTAGGGATTGATGACGTGAGAAATCCTCCCCTGGCTGGGTGGAGATGGTTAGGTTTGCCTTTTTTTCAGTCCCTTTTCAAAGCCTCATACGGCCTCATGGGGCCTCCTTTCAACTTTTCAGATTTGCACATGGGACAATCCAAATGTCAACCAGATGTCCTGGCTTGCCGAACAGACTTAGTTAGGCCATTTGGGGCTCAGAGGGTCATACCACACAGTTGAGAACTGCTGTAAACATTTGACCCATTGTGGGATGTGCACTGGGGAGGTGTGTGTACATCTTCCAAGATAACTAATGCTAATTTGAAAAACACTTGTTAAGCTGTTCTTTAATCTTTGTCAGTATAAAAACTCTGAGAATGCTTACCTCCAGGTTGCTTTCTTATTGTAACTATACATGTTTAAGCTCATGGATTTGTTGTTTTTACTTCTATTTCATTTATGACAAATAGGTTATAAATCAATCATCAAATATTTTGTAAGCCTCTGAAGCCTGATATATACTGCCAGATTTATGGATTTTGGTGTCGGCTGTTGGGTGAGATATTGGAAGGGAGAACTATACGATTGAGAAATGATGATTAACAAATGGAAAATTGTTATTTCCATAGTGCTAAAATGGTTGTGTTAATGCTCTTTTGTCCTTCTGTACAACTGGTCAGATTTCAATAAATAATTATTGAGGGTTTACTAAGTGGCACCTGATGATAAACTCTATGAAGGCGTAGAGATTTTATATGCAGTATATGTAAAATATTCTTTTAGCTGCCTGATCTCAGCTTGGCACATATGGACAATCAATAAACAAATATTGAGCCACTGAGTGACTGCTAGACCCTAGGTAAGAAATCTTCCCTAGTGCCAAGTTGCTCACAGTCCAGAGGAAATGCAAGCGTGGACTCTGGTGATGAGGAGAAATGATTCTCAGTGTGGCAGCTGGCCAGCAGCCTGAGTGTCACCTGGGTGCTTGTTAGACTTGCCTACTCTTAGTCCCCACACCAGGCCTATTGAGTCAGACCCCCTGTTGCCCACCAAGCTGAGACTGCACAGACCCTCCAGGGAATTCTGGTGACCTTCAGGGCTAAGAACCCCCGGTATAGGAGTAGAGGTGGGTTAGGAAGATTGAGGCTCCAGAGTCATGAAGAGGGCCTGCAGAAATGGAGGTGCTGAGGTCAGTCCCGAACAGGGGCTCAGGATTTGTCAGGCCAACAGGAGAGAAGAGATGAGTGAGAGAAAGCAGAAGAGATAGATGGCCACCCCACCAGTGGGACAGAAAATGGCTGGGGTTTGCAGAAGCTATGTGTTGACCCAAATCTGCAAGTTCCCAGTAAGAAGCCTCATCCCTTCACCAGAGAAATGGCTGTACACTCTTAAACACGGAATACAATGTCTTCCTTAATTTCCAAGACGGGAAGAACAGTAACAAAGTTATAATTTATAAAGAAGAGCTCTATGGCAGAAGGTTTAAGCACTTGCCTGATTTCCATCTGTCATCCTGAAAGAACATTGGTGTATGTGTTTTTATTGTATTGCTTTTGTTTTTTGGCTTTTCTGTGTGTTTTTCTTCTTCAACTTACTGAGTTTGAAAATACACCATTCACACATAAAGTTTTCTCTTTTTATGCACACACAGTTCTGCCTCAGGATCAGCCCCAACAACCTGCTTTTCACACACTTGACACGTGCAAGTAGCATTAACCACCACTTTTAACAGTCCTGGAGTTGCCTATCGTGGCCAGGTAACATTGAGTGGAGCTACTTTTTCTTAGGACTAAATAAATGTCAGTTTAGGGCCTTCATGTGTGACATTCCATCTTCTTGCTGCCATTTAAAATTATAAAACATTTCAGATGTGTTATAAAAGAGTACAAAGTTATTACTAGTGCTCATGTGTGGAGCATGCAGAATTAGCGTGTGTTAGCACTTGGAATCTTGATGACGGAGTCCATTCCTGTTTTGAGAACTGAGTAGAGCCTTATTTTGCATGTTTTCTTCCAAAGCTACATCCTGGATGTCTGAATGAACATTGAAAGAACCCCGCTCACTACAGGGCCTCAGGATTTCAAAAGCCAGCCCTGATTCTTCTGAGGACCATTACCAAGAGAGCTGCAATTACGTCTCTCTGCCAGGAGCTTCTTTTTAACCAGTCTGTTCCACTTGCTCTATGATCTTTTGTCACATTTTCTTGTTGGCAGTAGTGGGGGTTTGAACTCAGGGCCTTATGCTTGCAAGGCAGGTGCTGTACTGCTTGAGCCATTCCCCCAGTCCTAGCACAGGTCTTAATTCTCTCTGTGATAATTTTCATAAGAGGAAAAGGCCAGTTGCTCTAACATGGGGCTGGGTAGTCCAGTTCTGGTCAGCTGGGGAGATGACAGGAACAGGAGAGTTGAAGGGTTTTTTTATTATTTCTCCGTGGCTTAGGGGACTCTCTGCAGGCACAGCTGGTCTGCTGCAGAAGCTGTGCAGGAAGTACCCTTGCTTGGGTCTGAGAGGCCTGCCTTATCTCCTGGAGAGCCTTAGGCCACCCTTCTAACTTGGGCCTCTTGTTTCTGGTCAACATCAAGGTGTTTCTTATCATTTTTTTACTCAACTCCTGAGCCACCTACGTGCCTGCCCTGTGCTGGACTCTCAGCTCAAAATGGAAAGTATAATTTGCTTTGGACATTTTTTTAACTAGAGGAAATTGAAATCTTAATTCACAAAATGGGATTTTGGAAAGTTGAATTTGTCCATTAGCCAACTAGACTGAAAAAAAAAATATTTGTTTTCCAGAGTTGACCTACCGGCAAGTTTAAACAAAAAACCTCAAACAAAATTCTCTGTGAATTTTGCAGTCCTTCACTGATAACCTAGAACAGTTGTACTGTTTTTGCTAGAGTTTAGCCTTTTGTTTTTCTAACAAAAGGAAATAGGTTGCAGCAGCGTTTCTCAAACCTTGACCCTATTGATATTTGGGTCCAGGTGAGTCTGTGTATGGTGGGAGCGGGGCTGTCCGTGATTCTGATGTTCTGTTGCAGGGGGCCTGTCATGTGCATGGTAGAACGTTAGCCACATCTCAGCTTCTACCAGGGATGCCAGTAGGACTCTGACATCCTTGCCACAGTGTGACAACCCAGACTGCCCCACTGAAAGCCACTGACATAAAAACTATCAGTATTTAACTACAAAAAAACCTATATTAGACGTAAAGACTGTCTCATTTAGTATAACTGTGGCACCAGCTTGATCAGGTATCAGAATTTGAGGACAAATTTAATTGTAATCATCTACAAAAGGTCTTTTTAAAATTAGGTTTGGTAGGGAGTAGGTAAAAGCAGTTTGTAGTCTCATATTTAGCTCACAGAATAGAAAAGTGAAATCCTTGTCCCATGGTCATAGTTGACAGGCACTATAGGTTCATTTTGCAAAGACAGAATACAGTGTTCAGAATAATTATTTTTGTCTTACGAGTTGACCGATAGGCCTTTAATTTCTTGTATCAACATTTCACCTGCATCTTAAAGTCATGGGTGTTTAATCTACTTATTGTTCACCATTAAAAAATTCAATGAATCTATTAATACTGCATAGAAGTTTTCTATCATGTAAGCCAATTTATTGAATATTCTGCACCAAAACAAAACAACCCCCATTAATATGCAATCAGTTAAAAATGAGGCCCATTAAAAATGAACATTTCTGAGCTTGGGTGTAGCTCAATGGTAGAGCACTTGCCTAGCATGCACAAGCCCTGGGCTCAATTCCTAGTACCACACACAAAAAAAGGGCAAGAACATTTTTTGTATAATTTAATTCAGAAATGGGAATATAAAAGTATATTTACTGTGTTAAATTATGTGTATTTAAGTAGAATTAGATTTCAAGAGAGCTTAAAGCTTGTCTGTTTTGCACATTCTTTTTTACAGATCTGGAGACAAGACTCCAGAAAGGTGAAATGATTTCTTCAGTGGTCTTCCTAGGACTTCTGACTCTCCGGTGTCCTTTCACTATTTTTCTCTGATAAGATCGAGCACTAACAATACTAGTTTAGAATGTTGCAAGGGCCTAATTCAAGCATTGCTGGAATTTTCTTTTTCCTCTTTCAGTTTTTTTTTTTTGGCTTTTGTGGTACTAGTGGTCGAACCCCAGCCTCTACCACTACACAAGTTCTCTACCATTATAGCCCCAGTCCCAGTTTGTTTTCAATACAAGTGCACATATGTCATACACATGTTGACATGGTCACTGATTTTAATATATATGATTCAGTAATAAATTCAAGGACCTCCATTATTTTAAATTCAGTCATTTTTTAAATCAAAATTATATATACACATTTTATTTTATTTTTTTGTGGGACTGGGGTTGAACTCAGTCTCTACCTCTTGAGCCACAGCTCCAGTCCAAATGTACACATTTTAAATGACCAAATAGTTCCATAAACCTAACTGTGAAACAGTAGTCTCCCCTGTCCTGTAGGTCATGCCTCCTCAAAGAAAACAGAATTACCTATTTCAGCTGATTCTTTTATTTATTTATTTGCTTTTTTGAGGCAGGGTCTCACCATATTGCCCAGATTGACCTTGAACTCCTGGGTTCAACTGATCTTCCCTTCTCAGCCTCCTGCATAACTGGGACTACAGGTACAGGCCACCATGCCTGGCCCAACTGCTTCTTTTGGTACTTATCCCTACAAATCATATGCCTGTATTGCCCCGTAGTTTTTTCTTGGATTTTAGACATTGTATTTTAATATCTAACTTAATTTTACTTCCATATATCCTCTCAGTATCATTATGGTTTTATTTTGGTTGCATCACAATTCACTATTCTAGGTCAGGTGTGGCGGTGCATGCCTGTAACCCCAGCTACTTGGGAGGCGGAGGTAGGAGGATCTAGTGTTCAAAGGGCAACCCAGGCAAAGTGAGATCCTATCACAAAAACAAACTAAAAGCAAAACAGGTTGGGAGTGTGGCTTAAAGTTCTAGAGCACCAAGTGTGAGGCCCTGGGTTCAAACCCCAGCACTACCAAAAAAAAAAAAATGTTAGTTGTCCAGATTCATAAATCTAAATTCATGGAAAATCTGAGAGAGCCTATGGAATATTTGCTGCTGAAGTGCGCACACTCCTGACAGTTTAAAGAGTTGCCTTCCCAGCGTTAGGGGAAGCCCCAAAAAAGGTCTAACAGGCGGAAGGCTCACATTGTCAGGTGACTGCAGCCAGGGAGTTTCTGCCAGTGTTAGATAAGGTTGCAACCAAAGTGACAAGCCTCAATTCTCCCTGGGGATGGGCCAGCATTTGATGCCATCAGAGGACTGATGAGGTTCTGAGAGGTCCTGGTAGGAAGTCCTTGCTGAGACACCTGCTAGAAGGGTGGTCACTCTCCAGCCACCCACTCCCCCTGCCTTCCGTGATGCTGGCTCTGAATAAGCAGAGGGGAACGGAACACAGAGGGTGCCTGGTCACATGCATGGCTTTCGAAAATGTGTCAGAGAAACAGCAACAGCAAATATGCACTGACTCTACTGCTGCGATCCAAGCCTGGGATCAAGAAATATGAGACTGGCGGAAAACAAGGCAGCCATCCGATGGCAGCCAGCTTTGCTCCAAAGAGCCTTTCTGAGCTCTAGGGAGCAAACAAAGCAGCAGTTCAGCAAGTGTGCACTGTTTATTTCACTGAGTGTGCTTTCTTTTTCTTTTTGTGGTGCTGAGAATGGACCCCAGGGCCTTGCACATGCCAGGCAAGCAGTCTGCCTCACTGAGCCACGCCCCAGAAGACCCAAGCATGTTAACCTCATAGGCAGGGGAGTTGGTTCTCTTTACATGATAGAAAAATTGAAGATTTATGCACCCAATAATCTTCACATACCCTTTACACAATCATCATGTGTATTTATGATTTTCATAAAATTTTGAGTACAATTTTACTATTTAGAAAGATCATGTTTTGCTGCTGACTGCTTGTTTAGTCATATATCTGAGGTTTTTTCCTGAAGACAAATACTTTTTCAGTTAGGACAGTGAAACATTGACAAAAATAAAAACAAAAAGGAAGAGCTTGCTAAAAAAGGGACATGAATTTATTTAGACCTTCAAGATTGGGATTCCAGCTGAGGGCATTACCTCACATCTGTAATCCCAGTGACTTGGGAGGTGGAGATCGGGAGAATCAAGATTTCAGGCCAGCCTGGGTAAAAAGTTAGACCCCCTTCTCAACAAAAAAGTTGAGGACGGTGGTGCACATCTGTGCAATCCTAACTACTCAGGAGGCCACAGGTAAGTGAAACATGGTCCTAGGCCAGCCCCAAACAAAAAGCCAGACCCTATCTGAAAAATAAACTAAAGCAAAAAAGGGCTGGCAGTGTAGCTCAAATGGTAGAGTATTTGCCCAGCAAATAAAAGGCCCCGAGCTCAACTCCCAGTGCTAGGGGGAAAAAAAAAGATTGGGGCTCTAAGATCACCTACTCCAGTGTTTATTGGTGAGACCACGGTAGGCTTTGGAGGACAATCATTTCCCATTGTTGATGCTTCCTTCTGGGCATAGCCAGAGGACCCCCACCCACAAATGCCATTTCAATGGCCCAGAAATTTCAAGAATAACAGCGCTCTCCCTCTGGGGGTTGCCAGGTGAATGGCCCTTGGTTGAGAGAAGCTATCAATCCACCTTCCCCATCTGTCTTCAGTGTTCCTCAAATGTCAGGCTGGACTGTAATGCCCCAGCAAGGAAGAAATTACCACAGCCTCATGGGAGCTGTCCTCACTATTAAACTATTATATTTAGGGAATTACCCTCCCCACCATCCCCCTCATTTCCATTCCTGTCCTTGCTCCGTCACACAGACCTCTTTGTCTCACCCTCTACCTCGTGAATTGCCCTTTAGTCCTTGAAAGTGGCTTTGTGTTCCTGCTGTCCGGTGACAACCTCCCACCCCTCCTGAAAACTCACTGTGTCATCGCCATCGGTTTGCATGTTGTCACATTACATAATTCAATTTCCAGCCCACAAAGTAGAGTTACATCCACTTTATGGGTAAGGAGATAGAGTCTCCAGCTAAGCGACTACCCAAGGTGGCACTGCTTGCTCGTCACTGGCAAATCATACAGAACCTCCTTCTGCTCCCAAGTTCATAGCGTTCGTAGTGCTTCACAGTGTTCGCCAGCGTTTGGCCATCTCTGACGTCTTTCTTTCCATCTACAGCTCTGCTTGTCTCCTGTGGAGTGGCCGCAGTGGCCGCAATTTTCCACCCTTCCTGTCACATCCGTTGCAAATGGCTTTGCAAGTTCCTCCCATCAGCAGGTGGAGTCTATTTCTTCACCCTTGATTTTGGGCTCCACAGAATGAGGCAGAAACATCCTCGGTCCGGTTCAGACATCAGGTGGCAAGGAGTCTGTGGGTTTCTCTCTTACTCTTTGGTGTTTCTGCCGCCACCAAACACGTGAAGCAGAGCCACCTCGGGCTGGCCAGCCTAGATTAGGTGACTGCCAGCCAACACACAGACCTGAGAAAAACTAACTGGTTTTAAGAGATTGCGTTGGGGGCTTTGCTAAGCAACACAATCCTCTAATTCTCAGCCAGACTTCCTTCCCTTGACCCCCTGCTCCTTTCCCTCCATGGCTTGAAAGCCTGTCCTGGCTTTCTGAGTGTCCTCAACTGGTGCTTACTACACAAGCAAAGCCACCTCTCTGCGTCCCACAATTCCTGATGGCCTCACCCTCCCCTGTCCCCACTGCCTTGTGTGGTGATGGTGGTGGGTGCCCTGAAACTTCCCTTCCCTGGCTATCAGGTTGATTCCCAGCCCCCTTCAGGTTCTTGTTTGTCTTTTCTTCTCCCTCAGAGGACCTCATCCTCTCCTGTGACCTCAAGGGCCACCAAGTGCTGACAGTGTTTCCAAGCCTGTGTTCTTCCCAATCCCCGAGGCCATGTATGCCCTCCACTTGGCAGCTCCAGAGCTGACCCGTTCACATAGGGAAGGCCTGGCCTGGAGGAGAGATGGTGGCTGGGGCCCAGAAAAAGATACTATAAGAGTCCAGGTGAGAGGTGATGTGGCCCATGGGACATCAGGGTCACCAGGAGCCCTGTCAGAGCTGTAGAGTTGGGGCTTTTAACTTTATTCAGTGTGGTGCTGAGGATCGAACCCAGGGTCACAAGCCAGGCAAGCACTGCCACTGAGCTACAACCCCAGCTCAGGAGTTTTGTTTTGGGACTCAGGTGTGGGAAGTCCTGCAGCCTTCCCCAATCCCTGTTAACTTTTTTATACCCAAGAATTAGGCATCTGTCTCAAACTCACGTCACTGCATCAGTCATTTGATCAATGAGTAACTTCTGTGTCACCCAGGTCATGGGTCCTGTTAGCTAGAAATAGCCCAGCAGGAACACAGAAAAGACCATGCCTCGTTCTAGCCACCAGAGGGCAACATGTCCCAGAAATTGATGCAAGCGCGGCGCAGATGAGAAACTAGAACCAGCACTGCCAGATCCTATGGGATTTGGAAATTGGAGGGAGGAGTAGATGGAGGGGACAGGACAAGAGAGTGAGGCGCACTGGGGAACTGCAGATGGCTGGCTGCAGCATTGACGGTCAGGGAGGGGGAGGAGTAGGTTGGCAGGAGGGTGACACTGGAGCAGGAAGTCATGGAAAGCTTTTAAGCAGAGGAACACCACCATTATTTTGTACCTTAAAACTGTTCCTCCAGCATCAGTATGGACAGTCCTTCAGGCTGGAGAGGAGGGAGCAGCATGGGGATTGGATGGCTGGTGTTTGGCTCATGGTTTGGTCCATGGGACAGCCCAGGAGGGTGAGTTCCCTGGGAACCAGGAGAAGCGGGGGTTGTAACAAGAGCCTGCCTCCCCTCTGCGGCCCAGAGGGCAAGTCACTTGAGGACAGAGCCAGCAATATTGTGGCCTTGGAAGGCCCTAGGAAGAGGTTTCTCAGAGGAGGTGAGGAAGACCAGCAGGAGGGGTTGTGGGTAACTTGGGGGTGAGGAGAGGCAGCCCCCATCAGCTGGAGAGAGACAGGCATTTCCTCTGAAGGGGCAGAGAGACAGAAGTGGGGAAGTTGAAGCGATGGTTTTTTAAGGTATGGTGACCAGGCGGGATGCAGAGCAGAAAAGAAGGTGGTAGAGGAAGAGAAGTAAAGATGGTGAGCTCTGATAGGCTGGAGAGTAAGTTTTCTGGGACAGAGAGGGAGAAAGAGTGTGCAAGGCAGGGTGCTGGGGTGTCTTCTCCCAGCCTGGAGAAGAGAGGCAGGAAAGTAGCCTGCTGGCGTAGAGGGAAGAGGAAATCAGTCATGGCCAGGGTGCAACTTGCACAGTGCCTCATGGAACCCAGAGTGATTATCTAAAGAAGTCGGCTGAGGGTTTGGAGTGTGGCTAGGAAAACATGCAAGGGAATCAGCACCACGGAGGGCTATCAACAACCCCTCCAGGAATTGTCTCATGGAAATCCCTTCCTGTGGCTCCTCGTCATCATCCATCTGCACTGCAGGCCTGTCTCCCTTCCTACAGGCAGGCTCTCCAAGCCAGGTTTTGGGCATCTTGAGCAGGTTTCTAGCCTGGTCCTGAAAGATTAGGCAGACTGGACTTTGAGCAGGCAGGGGTGTGCCTTCAGAAGCCCAGAGCCAAACACACCCCTAGGGGCAAAAGAGTCCTCACTCTGGGCCCAGCTAGAGGCAGCAAAGACCCACCCAGCTGCTTCAGGACATGGCAGTGAATGTGCCTAAGTGCCGAAAACGTGTCCTGCCACATTCCACTCTGTGGAGACCAGAGCTCCTGCCCTGCAGTGACCTGGGAGAAGCTTTGGGGTGCCTCCTAGGAAGGGACAAGAGGAGATGCTCTCAGTTGGGCCAGGCTAGCCTGCTTCCCTGAAGCTTTTGGACCATAAGCAGCAGCCACTGTTCAGGGGTCACACCAGCCTCCTTGGCACCCCAACACCCCACCAGGAGGTATCCTGTGACTGCTTCACTTGATGGCAAATTGACTGGTAGACTTGTCTCCACGGGCTGGTAGGAACCCCAGGAGTAGCCTCTTCCTCAGGACCTTGCAAGGAAAGGGACAGCACCAAGCCAGAAGGGGCTGGACCTGCAGGGACAGAGCCTCTGTCTAGTGGGGGTCCCAGGGGTCTGGTCGGTTTCCCCTCCTTACTCTGGCCTGCTTGCCTCTGCTCCATTTTCCTGGTGCCTGGTCACATGCCATGTCTGCATTCAGAGGGGCACAGAAAGCCAACAGCTGGAGAAAGCCACCATGCTTGGAAAGCATCCCTGGTCAAGGTGAAGGGCACAGCTGGTGCTGGCAGATGCTGCCGGCTGGCTGTGGGCACACCTTCTTCCTCCTTCGTCCACACCCTGGGTAGCACAGACTCCCATTCATCCAGCAGGTCAAGGCTATGTGAATGTCACACTCTGTGCCTGGAGAAAAGGAGTGGCTTTTTCCCCAGAGGGACAGCAGTCTGTAGCTAGGGCCTCGCCCCACCGGAGTCCTGGGTCCTGATGTCCCTGCCTCCAGGTCAGGAAAAGGGCAGGGCTAGGGTACACTGCAAGACCCTGGCCCAAGGTCAGCCACCTTGTTCTGATGGTACTTTTGTTTGTCTTGAGACGCGGCTATCTCTGTGATGTCCAGGCTAGTCTCACTTTGTTTTCTGTTTTTATTTGGGCAGTCCTGGGGTTTGAACTTATTCAACCACTTCTATAATCTATGACAAGCATAGTTTTCCTTGGTTTTGTTGTTCTTTTTATTTTTTTCTTTTTGTGACAGGATGGCCTTGGACTTATTTCTGCCTCAGCGTCCTGATTATTGGGAATTTAAGCGCCTCACGCGCTTGCCCACTTGAGCCACTCTGCCAGCCCTTTTTTATGTTGGGTATTTTCAAGCTCCTGGAAAGTTAAGTTAACAAGCTGGAGTTCATTTCTAGAACTCCCTCTCCTGTGTCCAAATGAATTTGGGCTGAGATTTTCTTGTGCTTTGTGATACGGTCTCAGGTGACCTTGGTGGGCCTGGAACTCACCATCTTCCTGCCTTAGCCTCCTGAGTGCTGGGATTACAGGTATCACCATGATGCCCAGTTTAGGGTCACTTTTAAGAGCAAGCCGTGTCAGCTGCAAGGGGAGGTGGAGTGGGGTGGGATCGTGTGGCCCCAGGTGGCCAGTGTTGTCACAGACTTGCTGGGTCTTCTTGTGGCTGGACTCCCTGTTCCCCTGTACCTTCTCCTTTAGCTTCTCCCAATGAGCTCCAGCCTGGGCACCCTGTGGTACATGGAACTACTGTTCTGTCAGTCTCTGTTGACCTGGGCGCAGTGCCAGTGCAGTGGACAGACCCTCAGCTCCTGTCTCAAGGGGTCTACCCCCTACAGTGGTCCCTTACATCCATCACTAACCAGCATGGAGAGTTCAAGGATGTTGGATGAATGGATAAGTGGGTGGCACTCATTTATTTTGGCCTCTTTAAGCTTTAAATTTCAGAAGACTAAACTAGGTGATCTTATTTTTCCAACCTTTCCTAAAAGACAAATTACTTAGTCTATTACAATGTGTTCCCCAAAGGGCCCATATAATCACAGCTTCTAAAGCAACAATGACTCACAGTATGGCAGTTAAATTGCCTTATGTTAAATTAACTGATGGTAAAGGGTTGTGACTTTGCATTCATGGTGACTTTTAGGGTGACTGCACACCCTTCTCTCTGAAGAGGAGTGATGAGGGCAGGAGATGGCCCAAGGTACTCGACATCAGCTTCAGCCAGAGACAGCCCCGTCACCCTGGACCACTGAGGAATGTGAAACAGGAGTAGCTGGCTGGGTGTCAACTGGTCCTATCAGGAAATCGAAGCCCATGTTATGACCACCTGACAAGCCAGCCAGGAAAATGCAGCAGGTGCAGAACTGTAGCCTGAAATCCATGCCTGTGAAGTGGAGCATTGCTCACAAGGGAAAAATTCAAGCTCAAATGCTCCTGTCCTGCACAGAGGTCAAACTTGATCTTTCAAACATCAAGCAACCAAGTGGAGTAAAGGCAGCCCCTCGAATAAGTTTCACTTCTGAATGTTTCCACTGAGTTACCCTCTAGGACTGGTACACAGGATTCTCTCTTTTTCTTGGGCCTTAAGGATAGGAAGTGGCTGCCCCAGGGGGAAAGCAGAGTAGCTGGCCTGGGGGCAGTGGCCTGGGTTGCCAGTCTGGTTTCCTACACTTGGACTTTGGGGGTCAGGATCCTAAGGCCTGTTCTGCTGCCAGCTATTCCATTTTTTTTTTTTTGTGGTACTAGGGTTTGAACTCAGCACCTCACACTTGCTAGGCAGGCACTCCACCACTTGAGTCACTCTGCCAGCCCCTTTTTTGTACTGGGTATTTTTGAGATAGGGTCTTGGTTTTGTTGCCCAGGCTGGCTTTAAATCTTGATCCCCCTGATCTCTGCATCCCGAGTTGCTAGGATTATAGGCAGGAGCCACTAGTGCCCAGCTCCTCCACTTTTCTGAAGCTCCATGTTCTGCCCCCCCCACCCCAACCCCGGGCACACTTGGCTCCAATGTCCCTATAGGCTGCGCACAGGCTGGGCTCATTGGTCTATTCTGCTTTGCCTTAACCATGGCTGCCACACACCAGTGTCTCCTGGATTTCAAAACCAAATCACACATTATTCATTATTCATACCCATCTTCAATCTTTTCAGTCTTCCTAGGCAGACCAACTCTAGTTTTTCAAGGTTTCCTTATAGCATATATTTCAGACCTTTATCCAACTGTGATCCCTCACTAAAATATCCAAAACCCCATCTGGGTGTGGTGGCTCTCACCTGTAATTCCAGCTACGTGGGAGGCAGAGATTGGAAAGACTGCAGTTTGAAGACAGCCCAGGCAAAAAGCTAGCAAGACCCCATCTCAATAAATAAGTTGGGTATGGTGACATGAGGGCAAAAATGCAAGACCCTCTGTAGAATGACTAAGCAACAAAGGGCTGACAGAGTAGCTCACGTGGTAGAGCACCTATCTAGCAAGCATGAGGCCCAGAGTTCAAACCCCAGTACCGCTAAAAAAAACCCAAACCAAACAAACAAACAAAAAAACCCATCAAAAAACCGTTCTGGAAAAACATCCATGAAAAGACAGTGATTATTCATGTCAGATGTACAATAAGCTTTTCGATAAAACAAAAAAATTAATTACAGACATAAAATCTTAACTTTCTCTGCTAGCGTACTTGTAATGAAAGGTCTATCCTTTGCACTAGCACAATTCTGTGGTTTTGAATTTCATCCCTGTCACATTATTACTGTCACTTCCAGATGGTGCTGCATGTCATGGGAGAGGCTCAGACTAACCACCATGGCTAGCAATGGAGGCCTTGGGCACTCCCAGCCCCTCCCTGGGTGTACCTGCTGCCCCCTAGAGTCATCAAAGGACTCCAGAACACTTTCAAGGGGTGTGTGCTACAGACATTTTCTCCAAAAGCAATCCTAGCCTTGGGAAGACGCCTGGCTTTAGCTGAGAGCTGGGTCCAAGAACATTACGATCTTTGTCCTGCCTGGCCTCACTCCAGGACCGTGCACCCCAGAGCCTCCCAGGCAGCAGCAGGGAAAGCACTGAGGAGGTCCCAACACCCACCATGACCTTGCCCAGTTCACAGCGCTGTGATGGAGGGAAAAAGCGAGTGGGGCTTAGGCCCCCATGGGTTTCTGTCTAGTGTGTCCCACCCTAGATCTGGGATAACTTCTCAAACCCTCCACGTCCTCAACTATTGAAAAGGATGGCTCCTAGCCATGGTGATGTATAAAGTTAGTGCCTGGTGGGTGACACCTGGTAAAAGGCAGCTCTCAGCAACTGGTGGGTGGGGCTGGACAGGGTCCTGTGCTACTAGAGTGCACAGGTAGATGGTGCTGGGGCCGTCCCTGCTGGGAGCAGCGACACGACCACAGCTGTGTGACCAGCATGTAGAGGAATGAAACCGGCCAGAGTATGTGGTACCTGTTTATTTAGTCAAGTCTTTATTTAAATGTGTGCTTTGAAATAGCTCATTAAATATGACCTTTTCAAAATTCAATTCTCACAATATTTACAGTGATCTTTGTGCAAACATATTTTGACTGTGAGCTTCCTGTTCCCCCTTTCAAGTGACTTTATAAACTCACAACACAATGAAACCCTGGCTACTTCATTTATTGCGTATGAGACTTGATAGTTTCTGTCTGACAGGTTCAGAGCTGGGATAAGGGCATGCTAGGGAAGAGCTAATTCAAGCCCAAAGGAAATAAAGTGTTTCTTTATCGAAAAAGAATTAGGAAGCTTTGCTTTCTGGTTGAAAACATGCATCCCATGGTGTTGGGGCACAGAATTAAACAACCAAATACATTTCCAATGGTTCGTTCACCTTCATTTTTTAATATTTACACTCATCTTTTTTAATCAAATTTAAAGCAAACCCAGAAATTCAGATTCTAAGGGACTCTAGACTGTCAGGGAATGTCATAAAGATAATCTGACTTCAGTGACTAAGGAATGCAGGTCGCCAGGGGCTGCCACTGACCCCCACTTGCCGGCCCTGTCTGGAGCTGCTAGAAGAGGTATGGCAGGTACTCCCCAACACACACCCTGGCCACAAAATGGGACGTAATGCTGCAGGCACAGAGTCTGCACAGGGCACTGATCCTGGGAAGCCTTTCTCTTCATCTCTGGGCAGAGAAGGATGTGACTGACAACAGGAAACACAGCACCTGCAGAGTTTCTATGGAAGGCAACAACTCGTAATTTATAAAGAATGCTGATGAGCAATTGTACCATTGATGTCTTGTAAATATAGCTCTAAAATTCCATCTTATACATCTGATGTCTGAAAACATGCCATGACCTTTGTAGAACTGATTTTTTGCTCCCATACCTTTTAAAGGAATATAAATTAACTTCGTAATTATCCTATTGTGCAAAACGGTGTTTGGAATGGACCAAAATTTGTATATTTTTCTACCTTTTCACAGAAGAACTTGATAGCAGTTACAGAATGACAGCTTATTAGAAAACAAACTTCAGCCATCTGAGAACTTTTCTGTGTGTGAATCACTCCCTCTCCCAGGGCGATAACCCCATATTGATGGAGTCTTCCACCGCACCCTCTAGACCCATGGTTTGAGTCAGTGCAATGACTCCTGCACATGGTCATCACAAAGCATTCCTCCCATAAGACCATCATGGCCTCGTGCCCTTAGAGGTCCATACGGAGCAAGTGACTCTATCTGGAACCATGCATTTATAGTTCTCTAGTGGGCAGGTCACACCCCATGGGTCCTCTGTGCCCCAGTGTCCCCTGCTGACCCACTCCAGCCCTCCTCACTGACTAGCATGCTGCTTGCTGCAGGTGCAGTGGGCCCTGGGTGGAATGTGGGACACTGAGCAGACAATGAGCTGGGAGGGGACTCCAGAAGTCAGAACCACTAATTAGTCAGAAGGTAACAGGCAGGAAACAATGGGCTACACAGGATCGACAACACCAGCCCTGTCTACTGGGATTTTTTCATGTAAGTGCAGACAAGTAGAGCTATTCCTCTCCCTACTTCCCCACCTCAGGAAGCAGAAGAGCCACCATTCGAGTTCCTCCTACTTGTGACTCACGGTGACTCAGGGCTCAGCTCCATGAGTTAAACTTGCTTTTATAAATACCTAATACAATGGTTCTGATTTCACATAAGTAATCAGACTTGATTAAAATGAATATATTACTCTAGGTTAATGTTTCCATTAGATTGTTTATATTTCATCTACCCTGAACAACTGAGAAAAAACAGGCACCTCCAAAACCTTCCCAAGAATGACATTCTGAAGTGACATTGTACAAACTGGGCAAGGAGACAATGGCTGTGGCGGGCAATGGGAGGTCTTCACGGGGCTGTTTTCTTCAGGTCTCGAATCTGCTTGATCAGATAATTCTTCTCATCAGTGAACTGCTCATCGTCCGTCCTTTCTTTTTGGAAGCTACTCAGAAACTCAATGAGTTTGGGTTGATTTTTGAGCAGAATCTCCACGATAGGCTGTGTTTTGTGAGGACTGGCCACAAACACCTGAAGCACAAGGAAACAGATACATAAGACAGGATTGCACACCAGGAACCGCAGAGCCCCTCATATTTCACATGTGCTTGGGTCACGCATACACACAGAGCCTCGGAGGAGCTTCCTTCCTGAACATCAGTGGGTCACCTTGCCCATCCACCTCCTTGCTAGCTTGCCAGGAGCACAGCAGAGCCATCGTGAACATTTTTTACTTTGATCTTGTTTCTATTTTAAATATTATTTTTAGACTATGAAATCTCTGAGGCAGAAAATAACAGACACCAATATATTTACCACACAAACTCAATAGATTTTTCTGTTTTACTATGAATCTCTCTTTTTAAGGAAATAAAACATTACAAATGGAACCAAACCCTTGCTTTCTACCTTTCCAACCCTACCTACCCCCCACCCACTGTGACCAGCCACCAACATCAGACATCCTTTGACCCATTCCCTCCCCCCACACATGCATGGAGACATGAACAGCATACACTATTTGAACATGCTTATCTTTTTAGAATTAATTTTTTGAGCAGGTAACACCCTCAAGTAAACTATTACCTTTCCTCTCTGGAAGCTGCAAACGGCAAAGTTTTCTTAGATATGTGGACTTTAAAAAAGTCCTCCCAGGTCTCCCCTTCCCCATTCTGCGGGAAAGTTCTGAGAGTCTACATATTCATAAAGTTTCACAAAGAATCCCATGATCTTTGTTGAAACCACCATCTTGGAGTAACACCTCAGCTAAGGGCCCAGGATGTAGCTCAGTGGTGGAGCACTTGCTTAACATGTCCTGGGTTCAAGTCCCAGCACTGCAAATAAAACAAGCAACTCAGTTCCGTTATAAAAAACAGTGACGCCCACAAGATGAAACAGTGACTGAAAACCGGGGATTAGACTGGTATACCACTTTGTTATGGACAACTCCCTGGTTACTGCTACATGCAGTTATAGCACTAGCAAAGAGATCAAAGAGTCCCTGGCAAGGTTGAGCCCTCAAGGTTCCTCCACCCCAGCAAGTGTGGGAAAGGAGAGAACCCCACAAGGATATTAGGTAACCATTTTAGGAGGCTCCAAAGAGTTGGTCATAAGGTTAGATTTGGGGTATGGAACAGGAGTGCTCACGGTGTAGGCAGATGTAAGCCAGCTCATGAGTTACAGAGAGCATTTTTACATGAGCTGGCCACAGAAGAAAGTGTTCCAGGAATATGGAATTGCAGCAATGAAAGCCCTGAGATGGGGTGGCAGCCATGGGAACACCAGCTACAGCCTGTGTGGGAGGCTCAAGGGCCTCCCATGCAGGCCCCCAGTCTTACCTGTGTCTAAATACCACCTCTCTTAGCAATTAGTGGTGTGTCCACAGCAAACTCTTTTAACCTCTGAGCTAAGTTTCCTTAGCCAGAAACAAGAAGACCATACCAGGCTGGCTGAGGCTAAGCCAGAAGTGTCACATACTGTGGTGAGTCTCCTGAGGCCACCTGTGTGGTCATTGCTGTGTGCAGACTCCTGACACTGAGGGGAAAAGCCTGGCCTTGATTTAGGGCCCTGTCACTGCCCCATCACCCTGGTGTGGTCATCTATGCATGTGACCTTGTGATGCCTATTTACAGCCATCACGGCCAACCTCTGCCACTAACTGGGCAGAGGGCTTTGCACTCATCAGAACACTTAATCTGCATAAGAGCCCTGAAGTTTAATAGCTGTTATCTTGTGTGATAAATAAGGAAACCGAGGTTTAATGAAGCTAAGAAACTTGACTGCATACTATTATGGTTGAAGTGTGGACTATGGGGCATACTGCCTGGGTCCACGCCCCAGCATCACCACATATTAGCTGGATGATCGTGTCTGTGCCTCAGTTTCTTCACCCGGAAAATGGGGATAAGGACACCACCTTTGTGTCATTAGGTAACTGTGAGGCCAAATGAGAACATTTCATTCATTCTCCTACATGCATTTATAGCTCAGAAGATGAAACTCTGCTGCTCTTGTCAACTCCTGGCTCTAAACCTGCCAAGAAGTCTGCGAGATCCTTTTCCTTCCTGTCACAGGTCACCTGACCTGGCTGGGTTGGGCTTACCCTAGGTAAGCAGTGAGTGCTGCCAGAGAACTCCTACATGCATTTGAATAGTGCCCAACAGGGCAGGCATCCTGCAGATGTCAGTACCAGGGACTAGTGCTCTGCTCTTGCTGAGCTATATTTGAGCTGTTGAGTGCTAAAGATGGCATCAAACCCAAGATGCTCATCTGCATTTGTGAAAACTGACCAAACATGACATTTGCTAGGGCAGCTTCGGAAGTGGAAAACAAACCCCATGAATCTGTGATACTCAGCTCATTTGACAAGGGGCTTCTGATTAATTTCTTTCTGACATGGACGTGCTATATTAATCTTGATGTCCCTGTTCTTTCCATCAATGGCCTTGGAGCTTAGGCTCACTCAGGAAGCGCTGAGGAGCACAGAGCATCTCTGGAAAGACTGTGTGTCCCTGTGGCCACTGATCTCTGGCAGCACTCACTGCTTATCTAGGGTAAGTCCAACCCAGCCAGGTCAGGGGACATGTGACAGGGAAGGAAAAAGATCTTGCAGACTTCTGTTTGGCAGGTTTAGAATCAGGAGGTGACACAAGGAGCTTCTGAGCTATAAAGTACCCGAGGTTCCTTTTAAAAAACCACTGGGACAAGAAATCATAAAGTAAATTAGAACGTACCTTGAGACAAATGAAAACGAAAACACAACATACAGGAACTTATGAGAGGCACTGCACGCAAAGCAGTGCTCAGGGGGAAACTGAGCACTGCGAATGTCCAAATTCAAAAAGAAAGCCCTTCATAAAAGGAAAGGATTAATAAAGATTCCAGCAGAGATAAACAAAACAGGAGCTGGGCACCAGTGGCTCACGCCTGTAATCCTAGCTACTTGGGAGGTAGAGATCAGGAAGATCGCAATTTGAAGCCAGCTCTGGGCAAATAGTTCCAGAGACCCTATCTCAGAAAAACCTATCACAAAAAAGGGCTGGCAGAGTGGCTCAGGCAGTAAGAGCACCTGCTTACCAACACGAAGCCTTGAATTCAAACCTCAGTGTCACAAAAAACCTGAAACAAATAAAAACTACAGAGAGAAAGAATCGGTGAACCCAAAAGTCGATTTTTAAAAAAAGATAACAATAGTTCTTTTCTTTTTTGTATTATTGGGGCTTGAACTCAGGGCGTCTCATTTGGTAGGCAGGTGCAATACCACGTGGGCCATGTCCATAGTCTTAACGAGCCTCTAGTTAGACTGACAAGAGAGAAGACTCAAATTACTCAGAGCAGAAATGAAAATGGGAACATTTCTAACAATCTTAGAGAAACAAAAAAAGGATTATGAGAAAATATTATGAACAACTGTACACCAACATAATAGATAACTTATATGAAATGACAAATTTCTCAAGAAGAAATAAAAAATCAGAACAGACCCATGACAAGTGAAGAGATGAGAAACACCCAACAGAGAAAGCCTTGGGTCACATGACTCACTGATAAATTTCTACCAAACATTAAAGAACAAATTAACACTAATATTTCTCAAACTGGTTCTCAAAGAAGAAGGAACATTTTCTAGCTCATTCTATGAGGCCAGCGATACCTGATATAAACAGTGGACAAGACAACAAGAGAAAACTATAAGGCAATATCCTTTATGAATAAAAATGCAAAATCCTCAGTAAAATACTAGCTAAACCAAGTCAAGCTGCACGGTCAGCTGGGATTTACTCCAGAATACAAGGGTGGCTCCACATAAGACCAATGAATGTAACCATGTATGTTGGGTTCCACTGTGTTCCCAAAAAGATAAGTACAACTCTTAGGTCTCAAGTACTTGTGGATGTGAATTCCTTTGGAAACAGGGCTGTAATCAAGGTAAGATAAGGTCATACTAGATTAGGGGGCCCTAGTCCAATGGCTGTTATCCTTGTAAGACAAGGAGCTTTGGACATAGAGACAGTAGAGGAGAATGTCATGTCAAGATGGAGCTGCAGAATGGAGTGATGCACCTACAACCAAGGAATGCCACGGATTGCTGGCAACCACCAGAAGCTAGGAGAGAGGATGGAAAGATTCTCTCCAAGAGCCTCCTGAAGGACACCTAGACCTTGGACTTATAGTTTCCAGAACTGTAAGAGAATAAATATCTGTTGTTTTAAGCAACTGAGTCTGTGGTACACTGTTAGCCACCCTAAGAAACTAATATATCACATTAATTGAATGAAGGAAAACCATGCCATTATCTCATTTAATTCAGAAAGAATATTTGACAAAATCCAATGCCCTTTCACAATAAAAAACTCAACATGGGGTAACTAGAAGTTCACAAGCAAAAGAATGAACTTGGGCCATTATCTCACACCTTAAATACAAAGTAATTAAAAATCAAAGTACTAAGTATAAGGGTCAATAAAAGTTATATAGTTTATGACCCATATAAAACTTATATGTTTATGACCTTGTATTTGGCAGTGGATCCTTAGATATAATACCCAAAGCAAAAGAAGCAAAAGAAAATAGTTAAATTGAACTGCCTCAAAATTTAAAACTTTTGTGTATCAAAGGACATTATTAGGAGAGTAAGAAGAAAATCAACAGAATGGGGAGAAGATACTTGCAAATCTTCCACATATAAACAACTCTTACAACTCAACAACAAAGACAAACAAACCATCCAAGGGGGAAAGGACTTGAATTGACATTTCTCCAAAGAAGACATACAGATGGCCAATTAGCATGAAAAATGATCCAAATCATTACTCACTAGCGGAATGCAATCAAAACCACCATGAGGCATCCCTTGAAACCTACTAGGATGGTTACAATTAAAAATAAAACTGACAATAACAAGTGTGAGGATGAGGAAAAACTGGAGCCCCATACTAGGCTGGTGGTAACATACAGGGTGCAGTCTCTGGAGAAGTGTGGTATTTCCTCAGTAAGTTAAACACTGAATTACCACATCACTGAACAATTCCATTCCTACAAATGGAAAATATTTATTTAAACAAAGCTTGTGCTCTAATGTTCACAGTGACTATTCACACTAGCCCAAAGTGTTAACACCAAGTACCTATCAACTGATGACTAGATCTTCATGCAAGGGAATATTATGTGGCAGTTAATAGGAACAACATACTGATCTATCATGTCACAACATGGATTTTATTCCATTTATACAAAATTATCTAAAATAGGCAGATCCACAGAACGAGAAAGCCAAGGGCTAGGACAGGGGATGAGAGGGACTGCTTAATGAGTATAGGGTTTCCTTTTGGGTTGATGAACCGTTCTGTCACTACAAGTAGTGACAGGTGCACAACACTGTAAATATACTAAATGCCACTGAATTGTACACTTTAAATGTATGACACAATGGAATTTTACTCAGCCATGAAGAAAAATGAAATGTTATCATTTGCAAGTAAATGGATGGAACTGGAGAACATCATTCTGAGTGAGGTCAGCCAGGCTCAGAAGACCAAAAATCGTATGTTCTCCCTCATATGCGGACTTTAGATCTAGGCCAAATGCAGCAATGTGGTTGGACTTGGATCACAAGAAAGGGGAGAGCACATACGGGAGATATAGGAATAGGTAGAAAACCCAAAACATGAAAGTGTTTGATGTCCCCACTCCAGAGGAACTAATACAGAAACCTTAAAACAACAGGTTATCACTAGCAGGGGATCAGGAACCAATACAGAGATCACTTAGAGTTGAATCAACACGGGTCGTAACACATGGGCACATGTGTATAGCTACTCTTAACTCAACTAGCAAAAACACTTTGTCTTTCTTATTATGCTTATGTCTTTTCTTCAACAAAATCAGTCACAAGGGCAGAATGGGTCCTGCCTGAAACTGAGGAGGGGAGGGGGGGAAGGGTGGGGGAAGGGGGTGGGGTGGAGAAATGACCCAAACACTGCATGCACATGTGAATAAATGAACAAAAAAATATATATATATATATAAATTTGAATAAGCAACTTTAAAAAAAAAATAAAATGTACAATAATACAGTGAATTTCATGGGTACATGAATTTTACTATAATAAACTAACACTGTTACTTACTAAAAAAAAAAAAAAAAGTATTCCAGGCTTGTTTATACCATTACACAAAATGCCTGATGTTTATAACATCTATTAGCATGTTAGGAAATCACACACTGGGCCAAACTGTCTCTGGTTAGCGTCTGTTTACAAGGGAGTTGCAGTGAAATTCTGGCTAAAAATTGTCTGGCATTTTGTGGTAACTACATAAATAACTCACAATGGTATTTCTTAAAAAAAAAAAAAGATTAACTATATTGGACACACTAAGCTTCTGTTTCAAAACTGTTGTGGAATTTGCAGACTGGCATCATTGGATCAAGTCCTCTGAGTCCACACACAGTACCGTCAACCTCAGAAAAATGTTCTGAGGTTTTTAAGTTCTGAAATTCTCCTGATTTCTGTTTTTTTAATGGCTCCTGAACTCTGCTACCTCTGAAGGTGGTTGCTCACTAGGTTCATCTACTGTCCTGGTGCATCATGCTCCCTGGGGGGCCCTGGGACACTGAGGGACTTGTCAGGACTCAGGTGGACCACTGATCCCCAGGAAAGAGCTTCTAACTCCAGGTGTGGTAAACTGAATCCTTTGACTTCCATGTCCAGAGTAGCTTCTTGGGGTTTTCCCCACTGTCCTCATTTACTAAAACAATAAAAAATAAAGAAAATGCTATTTTCAAAGCACCTAAAACAAGGTAAACAAATGAAACTGCCTGTGACTTCTTTGTAAATTACAGTCTTATTATCTGTGCCTCTTAATTTATATAACAAGTCTCAGAAATGTGATTAATGGGAACTGGAGGTGTGTCTCAAGTAAAGTGGTAGAGTCTACTTTGCAAGAGTGAAGCTCTGCAGCAAATAGTCCTACCAAAGTAAATAAATAAAAGAAGTGATTCATGGACTTCCCAAGCACAATTACAGAAAGGCGAATATCATGACCACAACTCATACATTTCTAATTTAAAAAACAAAATATATATTCTTTTCCATTTTAAACTTGAGTGCTTTTTACGAAAAATTTAAAAATCTCTGTCTTGTATACTCAGTCACTGATTTCTTTCTCTCTCTTGCCAAGAGGGACCTGAGCCAGATAAGGAACCAGAGGGTCTGTCCCCAGCTTTGTAGGCCTATCAGTGATGTGTGCCATAGGCCGGGAATGCTTTGGATATGTTACCTGGAAGTTATTCACACAAAATTCCATCACATGGAAGTGTAAAATAAAGCAACCATATCCTTATTCAAATGAATACCAACATGGTTAATAAAAACTTGGAATATTTTTATATAATACTCGTTAGTACCAATCAGGGACAGCTAACTTGTTTCTCCTGTTTAAGAAACAAGGACCTGACCCCTGCCTTTCTGATCTAGTTTGTGGGTCTATGAGCACTGATGTGTCGCACTAGGCCTAGATGGGCCTCACTGCACATCTAGGGAGGAAGAAAACCCTGGGAAGAAAGTGAGGATGGCAGAAGTCAGCAGGCCGGAAGTTCAGGATGTTCTAGAAACCTCTAGAATCGCCTGCAATCCTCCCCCTACTGCCACCATTCTGTCATTACTTTGCATATACAAGTGATGAATGTGGAAAACTAGGGAGATGAAGAAAAGCACAAAGAAGCAAGTAAAAAATCACTTATCAGGCTGGGCCTATAGCTCATGGGTGAACACTTGCCTAGCATGTGCAAGGCCCTGGGTTGGTCCCCAGCACCAAAAAAAAAAAATCACTTGACTCCTTTACCCAAGGGTAACCTCTGTGAATATGTGGTGCAAATCCTTTATTGTTATTTTCTGTTTGCATAGCTATATATAAATATATTTTAAACAAAAATGGGCTTGCATTCTGTACATAATAGTTTGTAACCTGCTTTTTCACTTAAGCATGTGTTTTTAAACACACCATTTATAGATTCTTTGTATGCCAAGTGAGCTGATCACTACTTACAAGATATAGTCAGGACTTGAGTCCCACACACTGCCTGAGAGGGCTTGCTACTCACTGGGCATTGTGCTAAACAGTTAATATGCCTGTGTCCTTTCCTTACAACCACCCTGGGAAGAAGATACTACTTTCACTCTCTAGGTGAGGCTTAGAACAGGTAAAGCAGGATCCTGGCTACAGGTTGTTGGGTTGGCTTTTGTATTTTGAAGAAGCTGGAATAGGCCTTTTGTTTTCATGGAAAAGGTTATTGTGGCAATGACCAGGAGTGACAGTGGAACACTCAGGACCATTCCTGGTGCTGGTGGTGCCTGAGTCCAGGAGTTCTGGGTGTAAGTCCAATGTCACAAGTCACCCCTTCCAGGGTTTGGTAGGAAGAAACAACAGGTTGTTAAGGAAGGTAAAAGGGGAAGAAAAGGGGAAGATCAGCTAGGACTGCAATGACATAGTCTCATGACCCATTATCTTAGAACTAGAGTACAGACTTTAACTTAACTCTCTTGTTTTGCAAATGAGGAACTGGACCCAGATGGGTATGTCTAAATTCGCTGCTGGCAATTGAGGCAGAACAAAGACCTGGGTCTTTGGACTTCTCTCCAGGGTTTTCCCATCACGCCACCTTGCTGGTCAGGGCTTCTGAGCTGGGAAAGGGCATCTCACGAAGGTCCATGGACCTGGTGGTACTGGGTGCCATATTTTCTGCACCTTTTCAGAGGGTGCTCTGGAGGAAAAACTACTAATAAAAAACTGAAAAAATTCTCAGCTGCTATTTTTTTCCTAAATAGCAAAATATTATTTTGGGGAAATAAACAATTGAATTTATACTCCTGTGGAAGGAACATCATTAGGGTACAGGGTAGGCTGAATTTACACATGTATAAGCAAACAAGTGGCCAACTATTTTTAAAAGTCCTTACTCTGTGCAACAATTAGAGAGCTCAAATGCTGATCTTCTGAGGATGGAAGCAGGTTATTTTATTTTGCCACCTACTGAATCCTTCTATAGCACTGTCTTTTTGAACAAAATTATATGAGGCTTGATCTCCTCTGGGATGATAGAGTACACTTCCGTGGGGACTGAGTGACATGACACACAGCATTCTACAACAATCTCTTCGGTCAGAAAGGTCTTAAGAAGAAGGCCTATCACTTTCCTATAGCACTATGTCTTGGTTTCATACAATTTGCTTATTTTTATGAAATAACTCTAACAGAGACACAAGGACAAGGACTAAAAATGTCCTTGAAGGCTGCTGGACACTTTGCCAGGTGTCTTTCATTCTGCTCCCACCCCTCTCCTGAGCTGATCACTGTCCTGAATTTGGTGTTCATTTCATGTCATTTCTATATATGTTTTTGGACTATAACTGCATATGTATGAATCTATCATAATGTCATTTGCGTGTTTTCAAACTTCAAGTGCCACTCAACAAAATGTTTCTGTAACTGAGCTACAGCTCAGATAGTAATATCTGGCAGGATAGAGTCCCCCACCTCCTTCTTCAAAATAGCCATGGATAACAAGTGACACCTGAACCATGCAAATTTTATAATCAGCTGTCAAACTGCAGGAAAAGTCCTATTAGGATTTCAACTGGATTGAATGGAACTTATAAATTAAGTTAGGATTTGAATTATCCTAGTGGATAATAAATAGCTGGTGACAGAAAGACTAATTTTTTTTTTTCTTTTTTACTTTTTGAGACAGGGTTTTGCTATGTAATCCAGACTGGCTTCAAATTCAAGATCCTCCGGTCTGAGTCTCGTGAGTGCTGGGAGTTTAGACATGCACCACAACACCCAGCTCTCATTACCCTATAATGTCTGTAAGTGGGAGTCTGTTTCCCACTTATAGATTTATAAATTCCATTACTGAATATACAACATAAAGACCAAAAAAGTTCCTGGAATTTGCAAACACTTAATGCTACTCTAGATATTTATCAATCCTAAATCTGGCCAGATGCATAAATGGTGTATTGCAACATTACTCAGGAGTAGCAAAAGTAGAAGTAACTTAAATATCACTGACTTCAGTAACCAGAATAAATACACCTAGTGATAAATTGTGATGGCAACAAAGCTACTTGCTTTAAAGATTACATAGCGCTAAGTGATAAAATCAGGATAGCTATCGCTTGTATGATGTAGATACAATAACACGTGCATGGAAAATAAAATTTACTAAAATGTTTACAATAATTAGGAGTATGGGATTACAGATTAAAATTTTCACACATACATTTATTTATTTATTTGCAGTACTGGGCTTGAACTCAGGGCCTTCACCTTGAGCCACTCCACTAGGCCTATTTTTGTGAAGAGTTTTTCAAGATAGGGTATCATGGAACTATTTGTCCAGGCTGGCTTTGAAGTGCAATCTTCCTGATCTCTGCCTCTTAAGTAGCTAGGATTACAGGCGTGAGCCACCAGCGCCTGGCTTCAAACATACATTTAAATCTATTATTTAAAGTTTCTGGGTAGTGATTTTATTACCCTTATATCAAAAGAAAATATTAGGAAAACTCCACTTCTCTAAGTTAGCAATAAAGGAGCAGCAGCAGGTGCTGCTTGTACCATCAGGGTTTCCCTTCAAGTTCAAAGAGAAGAAGACCTCAGAAAGCAAAATGTTCAGAGGTTGACACTGGGGACCTGAGATCTAGCTCAATCTCTGGTTATTTTAGTAACTTCTGGGAAAAGGCATCACTTATTTTCTCAGTAGGAAAACATGAGACTTTCTTTTAAGAGAGAAAGAAGTACTGAGGGCCAGGTGTGATGGTTCATATTTGTAATCTCAGCTACTTGGGAGGCAGAGTTTGGGAAGATTGTGGTTTGAGGCCAGCCCAGGCAAAAAGTTAGTGAGACCACATCTCAACCAATAAGCTTGGCACGGTGGTAGGCTTCTGTAATCCTCACTATGTAGGAGGCATAATGAGGATAGTGGTCCAGGTCAGCCCCAGTAAAAATGTGAGACTTCATTTGAAAAATAACTAAAGCACAGAGGGCTGGAGGCCTGGCACAAGGGGTAGGGCACCTGCCTGGCAAGCACAAGGATCTGAGTTCAAACACCAGTACCCCACACACAAAAAAACAAAACACTGAGTTCTAGAGCAGCACACAGGGGCTTCCACAAGCTTAGCTTCATTGGATTTTCTATTTGATTTTTGGCAAGTACTAGAGAGATCTCATCAGGAGGGACAACCTCATTTATCTTTCAGTGGATTTGAACTTGAAAATAGCTTTATAGTCTTAACTGCAGGTATCAGGTGGCAGCCCCTGAGGTTAGGGCAAGTTGCTGTGGACATGTCATTTCTCTGAATTTATAATTCATATGTAATGGTCAGAGGCAAGCCTGCCTAACTGCAGCACTCAAGTAATGACTGGATGTAATTAGACCAGTGGAGAATGCAGTCTATAAATATTTTAAAAGAAAATGTTTAGAGATGTGTATTAGTTAGCAAACGCAAACTTTTTTCAAATGCACAGGCATTCATTAAAACAGTTCTAAATCTAAATCATGCAAAACGAAAAGACTGCCTATTTAATTTTCTCTCAAGCATAAAGGAAAGTAAAAAGCAGGGAGTTGCTATCTGAAACTGGGGGAAGGGCTGGCAGAGTAGCTCAAGTGGTAGAGGGCCTGCCTAGCAAGTGTGAGGCTCTGAGTTCAAACCCCAGTACTGCCAAAGGAAAAAACTGGTGGGAGCTGCAGCACTGTTTCTGCAATGTGCCCTTTACCTTAAAGACGTGGAAGGCTTCAAACTGGATGTTGGGGCTTTTATCCCGCAGGAGATTCATCATGAGCTTCAAGTTCTCGGGCTTGCTGACGTACTTGGTCATAATGGCGAAGTTGTGGCGGTCCAGGATCAGCTCACCTAGCAGCTACAAGAAAACACAAGTCCAGCCATTATTGGCCTCACAGTCACCTCATCATGCAAATGCAGCTCAATTTTTCTCATCAAAGAACAAAATATCAATGCAAGCTGGTACCAGGAAAAATAGAAGAGTTGGTTAGGGCATCTTAAAAAGCTGGGTGTGGTGGTCCTCACCTGTGGTTCCAGCTACTTGGTAGACTGAGGCAAGAGGAGTTTGAGGCCAGCCTAGGCAACACAGTGAGACCCATCTCAAAGAAAAAAGCCCAAGTGGTGGCTCACGTCTGTAATCCCAGATACTCAGGAGGCAGAGATGGAGAGGATCAGGGTTCAAGGTAAACCCAAGCAAAAACTTAGTGTGAGCCCATCTTAACAAATAAATTGGGCATGGTGTCATACATGCAGTCTCAGCTACATGGGAACCTGTAGGTTGGAGAATCCAAGTCTGAGGCCAGTTCCTAGGCAAAAACTTGAGATCTTATCCAAAAAAACAAAAAACAAAAAAACCAGCTGCAAAAAGGGGCTGGGAGCATGGCTCAAGTGGAAGAACACCTGCCTAGCAAGCATGAGGCCCTGAGTTTGAACCTTAAACTTCTAAAACATAAAAACCCAAAACAAAAAGAAAACAGCAAAGAGTCACTGTTATTCACATGGTTTTTCTAATGTCAGTAATAATTTATTTTCATCACTTATTTTATTTATTATATGATTTTTGAAAAATGTCCAGTGCTTCCTGTCAGACTTAATTCTGTAACTCTCAATTGGCTGGTGAGGCTAATAGGGATACTTCTTGTCTAATTTGATTTCTGGGAAGACATTATTCAAGTCCTCAGAACTCATTTGAAAGGAAGTCTGTTCTTCACTTTCTCCTGCTGTTTCCCATAGTCCTTGAACCTGACCTCTGATAGTGACACGCACTCAGCAACTCAACAAATTTTCACATCCTCCATTTCTTCAGCATCCACTGGGGCAGTACCCTTATTCTCTCTGCATAAAACTTCTTTGCAAAGTCACTTCAAGCCTGCCTTGGCCACACTGGTTTTGTAGTGAGCCCAAATTGGTGGTTTCTCAGGCAGAGTAGCCAACCTGGAGCTGAGATCTCATTCCATGACTTCTGGGAGTTGGCAAGGGTCTTCTGGTATCAGGGTGTGAGCTTCCCAAAAGCCACCAGTCAATGGTTTTTAGAGCAAGCGTGCCTCCAACCATCATGGGTCTTTCACATACCCTGGGCAGAGCACGGTCATCACTCGCTTTCATTATCTTGCTTCTCATTAACAAAATGGACTCTACAATCCCTGAATTAATGTAGTGCATTTGACTTGTACTTTCCCTTGACTTTTGTTATAAAACCCGATCTAAAGCCAGAAAAAAAAAATTCATTAACTCTCAATCCATGCTGAGCTTTTTAAGTGCAGGAAGTTTTTGTTAAAAAGTAAAGCAAAACATCTTATGGTGATCAATTCATAGCTCCCCCAAAGCAACATCACTCTAAAACAAAATTAAAATACCCAGAGTGAAATAGCTGAGAGTCTGCATTCAGTTCTGAGAAACTGGTTCTCATTGCAGGGGTAGCAATTCTGCTGAAATGCACTCTCACATAATCTTACAGGTAAGATACACTTCTCTTCCAAGTGTCTGTTCACCGGACTTCTCCTGGAAGCCTCAGGACAATAATACATTGCATGAACGGCTAGAGAAATCCTGGATGGGAGAAGGAAGTACAGTGGGTGGGGGTAAGCTGTGTATCACAGCAGAATCCCAGACGTGCGTATGCAGGTGCGCGTGCATGCACGTGCATATTTTTGTCAGTAAACAACTATCCTGCCTATGATGCATCTTTTACCTATTTAACAAATAAGAACTACACATGTGAAAGTTATTTTAGTGCATGAAAATAATGTTTGTAAAACCTGAAAAAAGGATGAGCACTATTGGATGTTAGCAGGTCACTAGCTATTCTCATACATACGGTAATGTGTAATGCAATTGCTAGTCTTCATTCTCTTTAATGGCCGTGCAGCACCTACACTAACCGAACACTTCTGGTTTCTCTCCTCTTGCAGCTTCCTCCTTTGTGCCTCTTTCACTGGTTCTCCTTCCTCTGCACTATGTGTGTGTGAAGTGTCCAAGCTGTACACCTTTCCCTCCCACAGTCTCATCTACATTCATGGCGCAACTAGGACACGGAGAAGATGCCTCCCAAATCCACACTTCTAGTCTCAACTTCAGTCTGCCCACGACACAGTCCCTCCTGGACAGCTTGCTGGTCCATGACCCTTAGCACCTCTAAAGCCAATTTCTTTTTTCTCTTGTTGATGACAGAGACCTGCCAATCCCCTATGGCAGAAATCTGAAATTTTCCTCAGTTCCTTTTTTCCCCCTTACTCCTCACATCAACTCGATGTCCAGGACTGCCAATTCTCTGATTTCCACTGTTCCTGAACATCCTCTGTTACGCTTTTACTGCCAGCTTCCTTATTCAAACCCTCACTGCCTTTCATCTGGACAAACCCAACAGCATGCAGTGCTCTCCCCAGTCCTCGCCAGTATTGTCCACTCTGCACGTTATGCCTAAGGCATCTTCCTGAAAACCAGCTGCACATGCTACTTACTAACTCCACTTATAATGTAAATGAATAAACACATTTCTAGATTTCCATGAATTTAGTGGAAAAATCCAACACCTTTGGATGGCTTTCAAAGCCCTTGGGGACTGGGACTCATTTCTCCTGCTTCCTTCTTTTCCTTGGTTCCCTGGCTCTGTTTTCCTCTTCTTCTGCCTCTGTGGTTCTCTCCCCTTGTTCCAATTCGAGAAAGGCCTCATCTCCTGTCTACCTGTCCAAACCATCCCCACCTTCCAGGACCAGCTGGAAAGCTGTGTTAAGGGAGCCCCACTTCTTCTCCCGCTGTCTCCTCCCTTACCTGCCTCTGTGTTCCCTGTTCCGGTGTGCACTCACCTTGTGTCACAGTGCAGTTATTCGCACACTGGCCTAGATGTACATTCCATTAGGACATAGTCCAAACCTGTCTCATGTCTGTGCCCCTTACATCTTCACTGTGATGAATGTGCATGTTGTTGGGGAATTAGGGTCCTCTTGCAGGACCAGAACTGAGATAGTGATCAACCAAGCCACACTTTTTTATTAAGCCTCAAGCTCATGTCTGTATCCCAAAGATGAGCAAAGTGTTTACTTTGTCTCTTACCTGGGTGCCCAAGCCATGTAATAAATCTCCTTTCTTTGCCCTTCACCACTGTTCATCTCTTTATTTGGCATAGCAATAGGGATGAGTGACAGGAAACCTGACATGTAGAACCTGTGAAGTTGGGCCTATGGCCTAGAACTCCCGGTTACACTAATATTTGCAATGATAAAACCCACAGCATTCCATTCTAATATAAAGCATTATAAAGCAGTACTGCTAGGTACATGGAAAAAAAATCCACATTTTGTCTATTTAAATTTCATATTTTATATGCCTCACAGTAGTAGTAGTAAAACCACAAGTAGAACTAAGAGGTTTAAAAAAAGAGAAAACTTAATGTTTTAATGAGATTGACCAAAGCCAAAAAATTCATCCAAGTTTCTTTTGAATTATAATCTTGAATTAAATGCCAGGTCACTGCAGAAGATAAGAAATAAATTCCTAAGATATGTCACATGAGGGAAAAGAATTTCTCTGTTAATTACTCTTTATTGACACCAGGAATAAGACCAACACCGTCTATGAAAATTTAAAATATGATTAACAAAAGATAGCAGGTAGCAATACTTTGGAATAAGAAAATAGCCTAGTACTTCAACCACTTTATGACTTGCAAAGTTATTTACTATTATAGTAACCTAACCACTCTTATCTCCTATAATTACAAGACATCTACCTGAAAAATCTTACAGGATGCATGCAGTTATGTCAGAATAGAATCTACTGCTATCACAGGTCTGATTTCAATAGAAAAAAAACAAAACTGCATCAACAGAGTACTCTGAAACAACATTTTGCTATCAGAAAAAACAGTAAGCAACATTTAGTCTGCTTGATGTTCACAAGTGAACCCATTTCACACTGTCCTACCTTTTTCTTCCCTTGAATAGGGTATAAGACCATTTTAGCAACATCTCTGCCTATAATTCAGCATTTAAAAAAGTCAACTTGGTTGGGCATGGTGGCTCACACCTGGAATTCTAGCTACTCAAGGTATCAAGGAGGATCTCAGTTTAAGGCCAACCTGGACAAAAACTTTGCAAGACTCCATCCCAATCATAAAAAGCTGGGTGTGGTGGTATGCACCTGTCAGCCCTACTACACTAGGAGCATAAATAGGATCACAGTCCAGGCTGACCTGGGTATAAACTCAAGATTCTATTAAAAAAAATAACTAAAGCAAGAAGGGCTGGGGGCCTGGCTCATGTGGTAGAGTACCTGCCTAGCTAGTGCAAGGCCCTTGAGTTCAAACCCCAGGACAAACAAAAAGCAAAACAAATAAAATTTTCTTTACCTATGCTTTCTCTCTCTCTCTCTCTCTCTCTCTCTGTCTCTCTCTCTCTTTCTCTCTTCACTACACAACCAGTACTCAGCTTTAACATGCTGTAAATCAAATACGTATGAGACATCTAACTGTAAAGGAGTTTGGGCAGGAAAAGCAGCCAGTGCGGTAGTTCTGGGTGGATAACTACAGAACAGGAAAGATCCCTCTGGAGGGGACTGAGGCAGCTATAAGTAAGTAGGAAACACAACCAGTTTGGAGAGAGAGCATTTCAAGGACTTTCAGTACCAGGTTCAAGGGTCTGGATCTGCTCCGGATCTGGAGCTAGAGAATCACAATTAAGGGAAGGGAGGTCAGATGATGGAGCCAGCTCTAGAGGGCAGATAGCAGTAAGGGAGGAGTCTTCACTTCCCTTTGCTACTCTTCAAGTTTGTATGACACTGTACCAGTCACACTCTCACTGGCTTCTGTTTCTAAATGCAAATGCATGCTGGTAGGAACCAATGTCACTGATACCCCATGTCCATGAACACATCAATCCTTTCCAGCGTCTGAAGTCTGGGGATAAAGCATCTTGATATAATGACGGCATATTTACTTTGTAGAACTTGGTGTGATTTATTGAACAAATGTCTATAGTTCTGGGCTAGGAAAGTGGCCCAGTGGTAGGATGCCTGTTTAACATGGATGAGGCTGTGGGTTCCACCTCCAGCACCACAAAACAAACAACAGCAAACAAACAGATGAAGAATTGAATAAATAAAAGGTCTACAGTTCTTACCATGAGCAAGTTTCTGCTCTAACCACTTTACAGATATGAATGGGGGAAGACAGCAAGGTAAGGTGAAGACAGCCAGAGAAGAGACTGAGAGCACCAGGGAGATGACAGGACAGTGAGAAAGAAAATGCAGGATGAGGACCCAGGAGGGAGATGATGGTGGCTTTGTGACTTTGCCTAACTTCCTGGAGACAATCGTAGCAAAAACTCTGTGAAAGTTCTTGACACTGCTGAAAATGGTAAAAGGGTAAATTCTAAAGAATGTGGCGTCACCTTCTCCCCTCCCAATTTGGTTCAGTCCTCGTAGTTCTCTCTACTTTGGTCCAGTATCTGACAGACTCACAACGAAAAGAGTGAGGACTTGGAAAATTTGTAAGTCCTTTCTTATATGCTGGCTCTTTAGACACTGTCACCTCTGTTTACTAGTCCACTTGGCACCCCTCCTCCAGGATATATTTCTGTCTGTCCGTCTCTGTCTGAGGCAGGGTTTCACTATGTAGCCCAGGCTAGCCTGGAACACTCAATCCTCCTGCCACAGCCTTCCAAGAATTGGGATTACAGGCATGCACAACCATACCCAGATCACTGTCTTCTAACACAGACTCTCTTGTTCTGGCTGTCCTTACGGGCCCTTCAAAAGAATTCCATTCTGTAGCAGTCAGCTGAGGCAAGAAGATGCACCCTTACCGTAGTCTTCTCTTAGCATATTATCTGGATGTGAGAGGGTATGGTACTGGGGCCACTGCCTCTGCCAGGAGGTCAGTTCCATGCACAGCACTTACTATTACAAGCTCAGCACTGTCAGCAGCACCTGCTTCTTTAGCCAGTCACCTTGTGTGGGTTTCTACGCAAAGGGGAATTTCAATAAAGAGTGCTGACTGACAGGCTAAAACTGACCTGATGGTTAAGGGCTGAAGCTGGAACAGCTGGGTACAAACACATGGGAAAGTAGGTCATGGCTAAGGTGAAATCATGGATAAAGTAAATGCTAAAAAATGTGGCACAAAACAGATTTAATTTATTGTCTTAGCTTAAAATTGTATTTGATATTTAGAAATAAATTCACTGTCTTATGAATGACATCATCCTAATGTAAAAATACAAATGTGCTATTTAGCAAGCTGGAAGATCTTTCAAATTGCTTCACTAAAAACAACCACTAGTATTATCTTCCAGAAACATTCTTTTGACTATAGGAGAGTGATCTGAAGGGCAGTGGTGCAGCTCTAGCCCATGTCCCACCCTTCTGGTACTTGGTCATCTCCCTTGGCCAAATGGCTATCTTTCCATTCACTAAAGAGAGCAGACAACTCAGGGACACAAGTGGCTTTACTGTGTTGGGCTCCCTGGCATTTCCACTGACATTTCATAGGAGACATGAATTCAAAGAGCAAATGCCATTTAGTTTCACACACACACACACACACACACACAGTTATTCAGTTTTAATTTTTCACACATTTAGGGCTCTATTCATAAGTCAACTTATTGGACACACCTTGCTACCACTTCAGCTACCTTGAAATATACACACACTATTCCCTCAGTAACTATTTTCTTTTCAGCTCTAAAAAAAATTCCCTAGGTTAGAGTTGTGGTTCTAATTAAGTTAGCTTATATTTGGTCTCCTTTCTTAGCAGAAATATTCCAAAGTCTATTTTAACATGTCCCCTTACCCTGTTTAACTTTTCTTCTTCTTTTTCTTATTGTAGTACTAGGGATTGAACCAGGACCTTTGCTTTGCTATACTACCACTTAAGCCATGCCCCCAGCTCTTTTGTTTGTATTTTGTTTTTGAGATAAAGTTTCAGCTAATTGCCTGGGCTGATCTTGAACTCAAGATCTTTCTCCCTCTGTCTCCCAAGTATCTGGGATTAAGTTGTGTGCTACCACTCCAGGCTTAACTTTTCTTTTTAATACTTAAAGCCACTTGAAAATCATGTATGCATTTGTCTATGTCTGCTCTCCTCTAAAAGAATGTGAGGTACACAGAGGTGGTTCTGGCTGCCACCAAAATGCTGAGCACATTTGCAGGTAAATATCTGTTGACTAAATGAATATCCTGTCACCTTCCACACATGTCCTCTCCAACAGTTCACCCAACTAAGCTACTGTGGATAACTGGGAGTTGATTTTGTCTTTTTTCCTCTATAGCTTTTAACTTCCTTCCAGATTAAGTATAATCCTGGCAATTTTGTAGTCTTCTCACATCAATGTGTTAGACTGTATGATTTTGGTGGTGTTGGGGATTGAACCCAAGGCCTTGTGCATGCTGGCCAGTGCTCTCTCTGTAAGCCATACCCCTAATCCACTAGTCCAGCTGACTTTTTGAAACTATTCTTTTAATTCTTAAGAGAATAACCATGTTTCATATTGCTGAGTCTTTGTTATAAATCTAATTTGAGGGCTGGGGACATGGCTCAAGTGGAACAGTGCCTGTCTAGCAAGTGCTAGGCCCTGAGCTGAAATCCCAATACTGCCCAAACCAAAAAAGCAATTTAGATAGGTAAATGTAATTTGACCATGTGGTATTCAATAGTAAAGGTATTTAAAACAACCTATAGTAGTAAACATGAGCTGACTAAAGTGCTCAGAGGATAGGACTTAGCAATGAAATGTGATAAAAAAAGAATGTTATGAATCTGGGAGATAAATGCTTCTTCTAAAAACAGGAGTTCCATAACATTACCACTCTATGGAAACACCATTTCATAGTAAATAGCTGTTTGCCCGTTCAAAAAATAAGGTATTAAGAACTTAACAGTCATGAGTTTATAACTCAGAGGGAAATTAAAATTTTTGCATTGTATGTGGCTTTTTTTTTTTTTTTTTTGGGCAGTTTGAACTTTGGGCCTTGCACTTGCTAAGCAAGTGCTTTACCACTTGACCATGCCCCCAGTCCTGTATATGGCAGATTTTGTCACTATAACTGTTTTCTCTTCCCTTCTCTGTTAAACAACCAAGTCTAGTTTAGAGAAAGATGTAGGAGAGATTCAGGATCATTTCTTTCTGCCTCAAGATACACTGAAGAGGGTTACAAGTGTCTTTCTGTCTTCCCCCTCACAGTCACTCACGTCTTCACTCCAAGTAGTTTCTTTTCATCTCTCAAAACACCCCTCAGAAGACAAATGTGGGTCAGCTGAAGTTAGCTTAGGTTTGTGTTCTTCCCAAGTAGAAATATTCCAAATTCTGAATTAACATGTACTTATTATTTATATTGTTACTTTCAAAAAGTAAAGAGAAGCAGTACACTAGTATTATTTTGCCACGAGGTATAGTCAAAATATAAAACATACTTCTCAAGTTACAAGAAAATGGATACTTTAATTTTTCTGTATTAACTTGTTCACTAACAGATATCATTTGCTAAGAAGCTGTCAACTTACAGGAACTTAAAGACATTTGATATTACCTTTAAAGACTGTCTCTTAGTCACATAATTCTCAGACTGAAGCAGTTTCTCATAGTCTTCAAAAATCTAATGGAAGAAAATAAAAGAGTATAAAAGCAGCAGTGTTCTCTGCATAAACTCCCTTCCTTTGTTCTTCAGAAAGCACCTATGCTTTGTGCTCGTATCCTTAGCCTTAGGCTGCTCAGCACTCTTGGTGCACAGGAAGATTCTGCAGGACAAGGAAGCCAAGGGGCACAGGGGACATATTGTTCTATTTTGTTTTAGCTCTGCAAATTAGAAATTGAGTCAAAAGACAAGTCTTCCCAATAAGTCATTTTGATAAAACATTTATTAAAAGTTGCAAGATATAGAGGAGAATGATGGAAGGGGAATTCAACTATGATATATTGTAAGAACTTTTGTAAATGTCTCATTGTACCCCCAATAGAATAATATAATACAAAACTAAAAATTAAAAAATATAATAAAAAATGATATAATAAAAAATAATAATAAATAAAATAATAAAACTATAGCCTGGTAGCAATGGGCCCACAAACAATTAGGGGAAGATTAAATACACTTGGGGCTTTGTTTGGCAACGCATAAAGGATCAAACTGTCAAAAACCATAGTGTGAATGGGTGAGGTATGAGGTGACCTTTGCAGCATGGCTTCTCTGGATCAGTTCTACTCTGACCAGAAGCTAGGGACACTGGTACATGGCATCCTCCTGTGTCCTGCCTAGTGTGGTCATCAATCATGGTCTAAATCCTTTAGTTTAACTCAGAGCACAGCAGCTGGGGAAGCTTGGCATCTCCAGCCAAGTGAGGGCACACTGCTCTGAGAGCCCTGGCTGGAAAGCAAGAGAGCTCAGACACAGGGGGACGTTATGGTTTGCATATGAAGTGTCCTCCGAAAGGCTCATGTGTTGACAATTTGATCCCCAGCTTGTGGCATTATTGAGAGGTAAGTGAATCAAGAGGTCTCTAACATTATCAATAATCCCTGATAAATTCATAGCTGAATGGTCTACTAGGAGGTAGGGCCTGATTAGGGGAAGTTGGGTACGTTTTTGAAGGATATAGCTTATACCTGACCTTTCTTCTTTCTGCCTGATTCCTAGCTTCCATGAAGTGAGCAGTTTTCTCCCACCATGCCCTCCAGCGTGGTATTTTGCCCCACCAAAGGCCCGGAAGCACAGAACCAAGTGACCAAGGACTGAAGCCTAAAATCACGAGCCAAAGTAACTTTTTCCTCCTTTAAATTGTTCCTTTTGGGTATTTTTGTTCTCTGCCTATGGATAGAGCAGTCACTGGCTGCTTCTGTAGAAAACCAGAGCACCTTGGAGTAAGCCCCCAGCAATGAAAAGGTAACAAACACGACATGGGAATGTAAATAATAGTAAGATTGATTAACACATGGCCAAATCCCTAAAATTCCAGTAAAAAATAAATTCAGCTGTTGTGGCCTGAATTTTCCATAAACATACAGGGATACAGTTGAATATGGTTGATTTCACTAACAGATGATAAATAGGGAAGACTGCTCAAAGATCTAAGAGTGAGGAAGAGAGTGAGACAGAGCATTCCAACTCTCCCTAGGGCCCTGGGGCAGGGCTTATAAGTATGTTGAACATTGTCAAATGTTGTTATGCACTGTTAAATACTGCAGAGAATGTTACTTTCTGTTGAGCTTTCTTTACACCTTTATTGTAAGCGCTCTTGGTTTTTTGGGGTTTTTTGTTTTTGTGGACTGTGAAATCACCTGGGCGGTTAAGGCCTTTGAATGGCAATGAACAGATGCTTCCCTTGTATTTACAAGCCTGGAGTGGGGAACTGTCACCTGACTAGCCCCTTCTTTGGCAAGCAGTCAGACTGCCACTCATAGCATAGCAGCATGACTGTTTTAGACACTGTACTGTCACTGTGAGAACACTCCACTTGTCAAAACCACTACAACTGAAGCTATGATTCCTTCAGGGGACCTTGCTCAAGTCATAACTACTCCAGACAACATGCACCCGCTTGGGAAAGCAGCATCCCCTGTAAGACAAGCCTCAGTGAACTTTAGACTTCCCTGCAGTCATTCTCTCAAGATGGGAGGGGAAGACCTCCTTAGTAACTCAGCAAGAAACCAGTGACTGGTAGAATGGAAACAGTGCTATGATTGGTGCAAATTATTTGCATGTCACACCCATGACAAACACACTTTCCTGGCAATATAACCAGGCTGTTCATTCAGCTCATTTTTTAAGTCAGTTGGGAGGCACTGTAACATAAGACACAATAAAAGACTTCTCCCTAATAGTCCTTCTTTGTCTTGTGATTTTTACCATAACTAGATTGGGCTGAGCTAGAAGAACCACAGCGGAGTGGTGGCAGCAGCAATAACAAAGATATGAAGAGTGGTGGATTATTGCTATTATTAGCTGCTGCTTAGAGCTGAGAAGTATTAGCTGCTGAGTGCTGGGTTACTGGCAATCAGAACCAAAGCAGTAAGCTTCTAACCAGAGAGTTAGAGCTATAAGCTATAAGTCTGGAGCTCTTAGGGTTTGTAGCTACAAGCCTCCAGCACTCAAGGCCCAGGACAACCAATACCAAAATAATTGTTCCTGGACCTATCCATAATTTCCATTCCTGAACAGACCCCAGATAGCTCATTAGTAATGAAAGGAAGAGACAGGAAAGAGGTAAAGTCTTAAAAATGATTTCTACTTACAGTGTCATAATTTTGTTCTAAGAAGTCTGCTACCAACACTTTATGTCTAGTTAGTAAATCCTAGAGAGAGAACAGCAAGTGAAACAAAATTATTATGGCTAGTAAAATTTTACAATTAATTAAAATTTAAGCTCAATCTTTTTCTTCTAAGGTTTAATAAATCCATTTATTTGAAACATGTAAAGTTTCAAAAGAACATTTTCATTTACACCACAAAATTACTTCTATCCTGCTGTAGTTTAAGATGTGAAGTATTAGTTTGTTTCACATTAAAAACAACAAAACACCTACTATTAAATCAATAGTTCCAAATTTATAATATTGTTAGATATTTAATAGGAATAATTTAACTGGTAAAACATGAACATAAAAGATGAATTTTAGCATATTTCTTAACATTAACTCTACAATGTGATTATAATAAAAATTCAAATAAAATTTTTGATATTTTTCAAATGTCATAATAACTTTAAAATTTTTTTTACTGGTACTGGGGTTTGAACTCAGACCCCCCTCTTTTTTTTTTGAAATAGGGTCTTGCTCAGGTTAGTCTGAAACACTTGAGCTCAAACAATTTTTCTACTTCAGCTTGAGTTCAACAATTTTTCAGCTTCTAGAGCTCTGGAATATAGGTGCATACCACTGTGCCTGGCTCTAACCATTTTTTTTCCTTGGTACTGGGGTTAGGCAGGCACTTTACCACTTGAGTCACACTCTCAGCCATTCTTTCTTTAGTTATTTTTCAGGTAGGGGTCTCACATTTTTCTGCCTAGGTTGGCCTGCACTGTGATTCTCCTGTTTATGTCTCCTACTTATGAACTGGGACAACAGGCGGACTCAACCAAGCCCAGCTTCTTTTGGTGAGATGAAGTCTCGCTAATTTCGCTGGGTTCAGCCTTGAACCATGAGCCACTGAGCCTGGCTATGTTTTTTTTTTTTTTTTTTTGGTGGTACTGGGGGTTAAATTCAGGGTCTTGTGCTTGCCAGGCAGGAGTTCTACTGTTTTAGACCCGTCCTGTCTTTTTGGTGTCAGTTGTTTTGTGATAGAGCCACACTTTATGCCCGTGCTAGTCTGGACTCTGATCCTATTTGTGGTTCCTATAGGTGGGATGATAGGCGCACACCACCACACCCAGCCATTGGATGAGTTGGGATCTCATGAACTTTTCCCAGCCTGGCCTTGAGCCTGGTCCTCTCCATTTCAGCCTCCTAAGTAAATAACTATGATTATAGTCTTGAGCCATTGTTTTTAGGAGGGGGGTGTGTTCTGGAGTTTGAACTCAGTGCTTCATGCTTGCTAGGTAGGTGCTCTACCATTTGAGTCGCTCTGCCAGCCATTGAGCCATGTTTTTAAAACAAGAATGCTCAATGGCATAAACCCTTATCTCAAAAATGAATTTAGCAGATCCTCAAGGGTTTTAACCTTCCATTATTTTCCTAACAACTTTTTTTTTTCCTAACAATGTTTAAATGGAAGTGATTTCAACCTTGGAACCACAGGAGCGACATTTAACAGTGTCATCTCAGCACTGTCCTGCACTCTGGTGAATGGACCATCAGGCTTAGCGCTAAGTAGCACAAAGCATCCTTTCATAGTGGAGAGAATCGTTTCTATCTTATTGTAGATATGAACTTGCAGAAAACTGTACAAAAGCATGAAGGAACTTTTGGCTGTCTTCTGTTCACACCTAAGTAATATCCTTATTTCACCTTAATGTTGAAAGAAAATAAGCCTCACCTAATCCCTTTTAAGTACTTAGAGGTTAAATACCTTGCTCAGGTACTGTGCAGAATTTAATTAAGAACAGGAATTTTAAGGTTTTCCAAAATAAAGTCTTATACTTTAATACATATTTAATTAAAACTTTCCAAAAGCACACAGAAGATATACAACATAACCTCACAGAGAAGAGGCAGGCAGCAGCCAGGGCAAAATGCACCATTCATTTCTATTTTAATAACAAAAAATAAAACATTTAAAGCATTTATGACCAATTTTTTTGGTATTTTATCTTATATATATATATATATATATTTTTTGATGGTGATGAGGTTTAAAATCAGGGCCTCACACTTGCTAGGCAGGTGCTCTACCCAGTTCTTCTTGCTTTATTTTTCAAGTAGGGTCTCCCCCCGCCACCTCCCCCCCCCTTTTTTTTACTCAGGTCTGGCCTCAGACCTCAACTGTACCTATGGCCTCCCCATATACCTGGGATCTCAGGCGCTTGTGCTACCACACACTTTTTTGCCCAGCTGGCCTCAAACCACAATCCTTCCAATCTCTCTCTGCTTCTCAGGTAGCTGGGATTACACCTACTCAGCATGAGCCTGTAGTTTATTTTTTAGTTGACAAACATATTTATTGTATACAACATGGTGTTGTAAAATACATATATACTATGGAATGGCTTGTTATGGCTTAGACTATTTATTTATTGATCTATTTATTTATTTAGTGCTGGAGATCACCCCTAGCCCTTGGTCTGGATCTTGAAAGTCACCCATAGGCCATGTGTTGAAGGCTTGGTTGCCAGTCTTTGGAGCTATTGGTAGGTGGTGTAACCTTTTCTTTTGTTTCTCTTTTTTTTTAAGATGAAATTTTGCTATATTGCCCAGGTTCGTCCTGAACTCCTGGGATCAAGAGATCTTCTAAGTACCTGGGACTACAGGTGCCAACCACCATGCCTGCCTCAAGTGGTGGAAACTTTAAGAGCAGGGCCAAGTAGGAGGAAGTGAGGTCACTGGGGGTGTCCCTTTGAAGGGGTTACTAGGACAGGACTCTTCCTCTCCCTGTGCTTCTGGGACACCATGAAGTGAGCAGCTTTGTTATACTACACCTTTCCCATCAGGATTCTATCTCACCACAGGCCCAAAACAATAGAGCCAGCTGACCATGGATTGAAACCTCTGAAACTGTAAGTCAAAATAAATTTTAAGGGCTAGTAGAGTGGCTCAAGTGATAGAGCACCTGCATAGCAAGCGCAAAGCCCTGAGTTCAAACTCTAGTACAGTTGTTAATCTCAGGGATTTTGTCATACAGAAGAATAACACATGGCTCAATTAAGCTAATCAACATATGTATTACCTCACTTTTTTTTGTAGTGAGAACACTTAAAGTCTACTCTGAAATCTTCAAAATACATCATTAACTATAGTCACCATGCTGTACAATAAACCTTTCAAACTTATTTCTTCTACTTACTAGAAAGTTTGTATCCTCTGACCAACATCTCTCCATCTCCACCCCAGCACCATTTTCTGTTTCTATGAGTTCAAACTTCTTTTAGATTTCACATACAAATATCATGAGGTATTTGTCTTTCTGTGCTTGGCTTATTTTCCTTAACATAACATCCTCTGTGTTCATCCATATTGTCACAAACGATGGATTTCCTTCTTTTTATGACTGAAGAACATTCCATCATATGTATGCACCACATTTTCTTTATCTGTTTATCTGCTGATAGACACTTAGGTTGATACTGTATCTTGGCTACTGTGAATAATGCTACAACATACTGACTTTATTTTCTTTGGATATGTACTCAGGAACAGTGTTGCCGAGTCACATGGTAGGTCTTGTTTACATTCTGGTTTCCATAATGGTATACTAATTTATATTCCCACAAAGAGTGTACAAAAGATTCATTCCTTTTCTTGACATGCTTGCTAGCACTTATCTTTTTAAAATTTAAAAACAATACCTACTCTACCAGATATAAGGAGATACCTCATTGTGGATTTACAATTTTCAAGTTCAAAACCGAGGAGATCAGCCCTTCATTTCTTAGTACTATCACACAACTTGACTGACCACTGTACCTCTCTTTGAAAATGTAGTACTTTTTTTTTCTCCTGTGGAGCAGAACTGTTCTGGAACTGAAGTTTTAACTGACCATGGGGGAAACCCTCTATAGGTCCTGGCCCTTGAGCCACTCAACCAGCCCTTTTTCGAGATAGGGTCTTGTGAACTGTTTGCCCAGGCTAGCTTTGAACTGTGATCCTCCTGATCTCTGCCTCCTGAGTAGGTAGGATTACAGGCATGAGCCACGGGTTCCTGACCTGTCTGAAGTTTTGATTCAAACTAGTTCTGTATTAGGGGATCTTTGAGAGAGTAAGGCAGTTCCACAGTGTTTTGGAGGGCGCCCTATGAAGATATTTGGAACGCTTGGCTTTCAGCCACCCCTCCCTAATCTTATAGGAGCCTCTTGAGCAGCATGGGGGATTTTCTGAGCTTATGCAGGGTGGAAGGGGTTGTCATTCTGCACTGCAGCAGATGGTTGCACCAGAGCATGTGGCAGGTCAATGTTGTCTGGAAAGGTACTCACACATTAGTGTTATCCAAAAAAAGGAGTCTGGAGGGAGTTCTGTTGGGATCAGAACCTTCAAATTCCAAATCAAAGAAACTGAAATAACTTAAAAGTCTAACAGGAAAACATAAAATGGTAGCATAAAATTCTTCCAGCAAATTCATGATGGGTATAACTAATAAATGACCTGCCCTCTCTGTGAGTCTCTGTCTCACACACATATTTGCACTTGAATGCATATATAAGATATACCTTTAAATTTATGTATGGAAGTAGATGAATGAACAGAGGAATTATACATAAAGACTTATATACACATAATACTAGACAAATATAATTGCTTTTAGATCATATAACTGTGTGGGGAAAAAAATCTCATAAAACACTAGCTAGGATCCTACTCAAGAAAGAAAAAGCAGAAAATTGCAAAGAAAAAAAGGTCGAATCTTAAAGAAGTTTTTATTTAAAAAAACAGACATCAGCCCAGGGCTGTGAGGCTGATGAGCCAGTGTCAGTGCCACTTACTGAGGCCCTGCAAAGTGCTGGACGTGTGCCAAGCTCTTGACACGTTATTTCTAATCTTCACAACTCTGTAAGGCAGGGATTACTTTCTTCATTGCATAGATGAGAAAAGTTAGACTCAAAGGTTAACTAACTTGCTCAAGGACATACAGTTAATAAGGTGGCGACAAGAGGAAGTCAAGCTACTTCAATTACATAGATTCTTAGAGGGGATGAAGAAGGAGATGATGACTGTGAAGACTATATTGCAGACAATACCATGGGAAGAATATAAACTAATAATGTGAAAACATGAATGACTCATTAATGTTTGCTCAAAGGAGAAACGGTGATTTTGGAACAAAACAAAAAGATGAAGCTAAGGTTAAAAAAAAAACAAAGCCAAAATAAAACCTAACCAAGCCAATCAACCAAACAGTCCCTATGAGACCAGCTACTTAAAAACAACAACAAAACCCATAGTGACTTATGGTCATTGTCACATTACATGTACCATAAACATTTTGGTAAAATTAATGTTCTCGGTACTGGCAGCATGTTAGAAAACCCTCTGTAGTTACTTAGATTTTCAAAGAATTGACTTAAGTTTAATGTAAAATGGGTTCAATTACAAATCTAAATATGTTCATTTTTGTGATTCAATATTGTTAAAAACTAAGCCAATGAATATATGACAGCAAAAAGTTATTATCAAGTATATTTTTATTCTTTTATTTATTTTCTGTGGTGCTGGGGATTGAATCCAGGGCCCCAAGAATGCTAGACAAGAGCTCTACACCCCCCAGCCCTAAGTACATTTTATTCTATTAAATATCAAAAAATCTTTGGGGGACAGATTTTTTTTTTTTTCCAAGCCAAGCTCTTTCTACATACCCCAGGCTGGCCTTCATGATTCTCCTGCCTCAGCCTCCCAAGTGCTGTACGCCACCACAGCTGGTGTTGGGGATATTTTGAAGTACACATATTTATTGTGTATCTGCTTTTCCTTTCCTTTAGAGTTTGCTCTGTTTGTAATTATGTGAAGTCTTATCTACATTTTTTTTTAAAGGCACCAACTTGTTTCCATGGCAGCAGAGAGCCATCTGATAGAAAAGGGGAAAAAAATGGAGCTATAGTATCTATTATTAGCAAACACCATGTTGGTTTTTAGGCACAGGCATTTTGCTAGAAAGAATGAAATCATCCTTTGTACTGCATGACATTCTTCATATATGATGCAGCTGCAGTGTATCTTGCCTTGGAGCCTGGATTCACCTTTTCTGAAGGTTCACTGACAACGAGAGTGCAATGTTTTGTTTTGCCAGTGAGACTAAGCTGCCGGTAAAATGGATAAGGCTTTCACAGTGGTCAAGAACATACTCTCCTTGGAGTATGTTCTCAGGCCTTGCCTCTCTTTTCCTTTCTTCCCTCACTCTTCTCTGCTCTTGCTGGTTGTCTTTTTCCTTACTGTGTATCTTTGCTTTTCCTCAAACTTCCCTCTTTTTAATCCTGCTTGTTGGGATTTAGCTTAACATGACTACAGACATCTTGGTGGTAACCACTGTCTTGCTGCCAGGTGACCTCGACACACATCCCAAGTCCTATAGGGTAAACAAAGTCATTAAGATAGTCAGCCAAGCTCCTGGACTGTTTAACTGATGTTTAACACGTTAATAGTTTTTGAGAAAGGTCAGGGGCATGCCAGTTGGTTAAAGACCACCTTCGTCCAGCTCACATATAAACCCTTCATCCTGCCTTGGGTTGCAAGAATCCTCCTCTCTGGCTGCTACTCAAGACAGGCTTCCTTAAGCCTGTAAGTTCTTAAAAATTGTCCTTTGTGCAATTCTGGATCTGTCCACCTCTCTTTGGTCTTTTGGCACTTTCCACCTTTGGTGCCTAGTTCTCATACACGAGGTCTGAGTTTTTCTGAAGCATTCTTTCTTTCCTTCTCTCTCTTGTTCTTTTCTGTGTTGCCAAGACTTTCTGGCATGGGCTCTTCCTTCCTCTCGTCTTGGCTCAGGGAGAAGCTAGGAGGCAGGCAGGTAGGACAGAGATGTGAGGAACACCTGAGCAGCTGTACCCACCCTCCCTCCAAACCCCTTCAAGCCTCCGGCTAGATGAGGTCAGCTATGCCTGACACTCTTAGGGAAGGATGATGCTTTCTACTGTAGTCTCAGATAATTTAGCATTGCTACCAAACTGTATATCTGTTTGTGACATCAAAAGAGCCACAGTTACCTGGGCTCTCCCTCCCTATAGACCACTGTACAACCAGCTGAAGCATGCCCTAGGATCTCTCCCAATATTTCCATCATTCTTAAGCTATATCCTCCCCACAGTTCTTGTCAATTCAATTTCCCCAGCTTCACTGTATTTCTTAGGATTCTCTGGATGCCCCTGTAGATTGTGTCCCAGGCAGCTCTCCAGACCTGCCTCCCCACTATGACAGCTCGCCTTTCACTCACCACTGCTCCCTCCTCATCACAGTGAGAGGATCCTTTCTGCCCATCACATGGATCACTCTCCACACCTATTTCCCCACAAGCTTTCCTCTTCTCCTTAGGTTCCTCTTCTTTCTCCCCCACTCTAATTATTTGACTCTTTCCACTTACTGACACTCTCCCATCATCACTGTATGAGCTAACATACCTCTTAATAGATTTAAGGCACCTATGAGCACAGACTGAGTAAATTCCTAGTCTGCAAATAATCGATAGCTTTTAGCACTATAAACACTGCTTTCCCCTTTCCCCACCTCTGGAGAGCTATTAAAAAGAACTATTTGCTATCCAGGTCATAGGCAACTTTCAAAATCTGTATTAGAGGATATATGGAGTATATAGTAATATTAGACCGTGAACCACGTTGACATTGTTGAAATATGTTTACGATAATATACAGGAAGTTGAATCATACATGGGTTAATAATAAAGTAAAAAAATGCTATGTATTTATTTCCAATAAAGTAGTATATTTGAAATGATGTACATGGAACAATTAAATTTCTGGAGTGCTTCTTCAAGAAATGTATCTGAATATGTACTTATTTTTTCCAAGGATGCCTTTATATTATCAGCTTATAATTTGTAGAACACCTCTTATGAAATGGCCTTTAGAACAATTTGACAGACCCGAAGAAAACTGGACTACATTTTAGTCATCTTCACATTTACTTATATCATTATAATTATTATTACTACCAAAACCAAAAACAGTTCTAGCTATGCTGACCTCCCGCCTTATACACAAACATGGATGTCAAATATCTTTTTGTTTCCAAAAGTTTTATCTACCTTATAAGACAAAGATGGTAAATTTTATGTGTATTGTACCACAATTAAAAATTTTTAGATAAAAGTTAAGTTAGATGAACTATATTTCCCATAATGACAAAGTAGTTCATAGATGGTAAGAAATATAGTGATTATAGTTACCTATACTTTCAAAATACTGACTACATATAGATGACCACTGATACCATCAAGATGCTAATATAATTTGTTAGTATTTGTTTCACCCTGTGGTGAATTTAAAAATTACACTGACAAAATAATGTGAGTACCTTCATCTTCAAAGGAGATGTAATTTTCCATCTCCTTTCCCTATCCAGTTCCTCTCTCTGGAAGTGTCTTCTGTTGCTGTTTCCTATATATCCTTCCGGAAGTATTCCACACACATATGCACTTCATCTAGCAACATGTACTCTTTTATGTGCTTTTAACATAGATGACAGAATGCTATACTCAAACTGCTATGTGTTTTGGTCACCTCACTGTATATATTACAATTCATTCTGTATGAGTTTGTGGTAAGTATTTTGCATTGTTTCCACAATGTGACAGACAGGCCTCATAGACTGCATTCTACTTACTGATTCCTCTAATGATCAACATCATGCAATCACGCCTAAGGATTAGAGTCTTTTGCTACTTAAAATTAAATTGCTTCTGCAGAGGCCAACTAACTTTAATTAAATGACCTATCTGATTCAGAAAAAAACTTTACCTTAAAAGTAGCAAAGGCATCTGAAGCAATATCAAATGTTGACAACTCCACATACTTGAAGAAATCTCTGAATTGATTAGAAAAGAGGATGATTTTGGCAAGTGGCTCATGTCGAATACATTCTCTCAGCATAATTCCACAACGTAAGGCAATCTGTGGGGCTTCATACCTGAAGCATAAACGAGGGAAACAGAGAATTCTGTTACTGCAGTAACAAAATAATATCAGTGATACCCCAAGAACCATTTCAATACTGCTGCTAATGGAAACGCAGAAGGTAATTTCATTCAATACTCACTGACTATCTGCTATGTGCCTGGCACTATTCCAGATGCTGGGGATAAAACAGTACACAGGGCAAGGTCACTGCAATCACAGCCTTCATATTTTAGTGAGGATGTATCTGGTGGAGGGAGGAGGCAGACCAATGGAAAGATAATTTCATACACTAGGAAGTGCTATTAAAACTGAGACAATAAACTGGGAAATACTATAAAATATGACTATTAATTGTTATGTGTGTTTATTTAATTTTTACTTTAGGTTGAAGGGATGGGGCAAAACCATTCCAGGCAACTGGAACAAGACAAATACAAGCTTGCTGAGTCAGAAGAGAAGCAATGCAGCCTGAGTACTCAAATGTAGAGAAGAGCAAGAGTGGTGAGACACAAGGCAAATGAGGAGGGTAGGGTAGCAACAGGTCATACTCAGTTTGATTTTTATTTTAAGCATGATGGGAAGTCTTGAGAGTTTAAAGTAATAAAATTAACACAGCCTAACTTATGCTTTTCAAAGATGATTTTGGAGCTGAGGATGTAGCTCAATTGTAGAGCTCTTGCCTAGCATGCCTGGGGCACTGGGTTCCATGCCCAGCACTAAAAAAATAAAATAAAAAGGAAAGGAGGAAGGGAGGAAAGGAAACAGGAGGGAAGGAAGGAAGAAAGGAAAGAAAGATGGCTCCTGCTATTTGTGGAAACTACTGTAAAAGACAAGGAGTGGGCTCGGGAGCTGGAGACTAGGTAGGGGCAGGAGCTTCTGCTCAACAACAGTAATGATGGCTTGGCAGGGCAGCAGCAGCAGCAGAACACAGGACCATGGGCAGTTGCTGGATACTGTCTGAAGGAAGAGCCAACAGGACTTGCTGATGTTGAAGGTGGGACTGCGGAGGGAATAAATTTGGAAACTGATGATTCAAGAATGGTTCCTATGTTTTTAGCTTGAAATACTGGGGGAATGATGCCACCATTTTTTTGCGTGGGTTTAAAACTCTTTTTATTTTATTTTAACGTATTTACGTTTCCTTACATGTGTATACACTGTGCGAACCCCACCCCTCCTTCTTCCCTCCCCCCCATTCTGGACAGAACTTGCTCCACCCTCTTGTTCTCCAATTTTGTCGAAGAAAAAGCAAAGGAGATAAGAAGACATAGTGTTTTTGCAAGTTTGAGATGAAGATGGCTATACGGAGAGATTCCTAGCATTGCTTCCACATATGTGTATTACAACCCAAATTGGCTCATCTCTACCAGACCTCTTCGCTACTTACCGGTCCTCTTTCCACAGTGGCCTCTGCCAGTTTAAGATTACTATATTCACTCCTCTACAGTGAGCACACATCAACCACATTCAAGTTTTAGGCTTCCTTTCCTTTCCCCATTTCTCCCGGGTGTGTTCACCCCTTAGCGTGTGACCTATGTCCAATAATATTACTGCATTTTTGGGGGGCCTATACTCCACATATGAGGGAGAACATGCAATTTTTGGCCTTCTGAGCTTGATGCCACCATTTATTAAGATGAATAAACTGGTAAGGAATGGGTCAGTGGAGAAATTAAGAAGACATGGCTGCTGACCATGTAAACTTTGAGATGGCTGATATCTAAGCTGTGATGTCTCCTTGCAGGAGAATATACCAATCTGGACGTCAGGAAAAAGACAGGGGAGATTTATATATAAATATGGTCTGCAAGCAACAGATGACCAGTAAAGAGCTACTGATTGATAGGCTTACTGAAATCATGAAGTGTAATTATGGTTCCTGACAAAATTACACTAGAAAAACACAGTATATGCTGAAAGGAAACAGTTTAGGACTGGCACATCAGATCTGCTTCATTTCTAATTAACAAATCTCTCAAATGTCAAATTCAAAATCCAAGTTAATCTAAGTCTGAGTTACATTCCAGTGTGTGATAAGATTTCAAGGAAATGAACAATACAAGCCCTTTACTGAAATGATACAATTGACAATTGTGTGGTAAATACAGGAAGCATAGAACAAAAGAAGATATACTTGTAAAACACTGAAATACGAGCATAGAGTAAAAAAAGAAAAAAATTCTACGTTTTTCCATCACAAAAAAAGGGCTGGTGGAGTGGCTCAAAATGAAGTCCCTAAGTTCAAACCCTAGTACCACAAAAAAATTTAAAAAAGGACCTATGTGATCTTTCGAATTCACTATGAATTCCTCAAGTTAGAAAAATACCAATATAAACAAATTTTAAAATAAAAAAGATCAATATTAATAGAAAAATCAAGTATTTGAAAGCAAAAAAACCAAACTACTCTACTTGCAATAACATTTGCTAAATATTAAAGAATAACATAATGTTCTTTATGGGAGCATAGTATTTTGCATGAAATTCAGGTTCAAGAATAAAATCTCTTTCCCACAATTTAAGAAACAGGCTACTTTACAATATTAAATTTACAAAAACAGCAGGGGAAATAGCAAACAAGGGCATCAGGGTGGAAGTCATTCATTTTTTGTCCTGTTTTGCTGGATGATATTCACAAAGATTATCTGAATGTTCCCTCAGTAGCTCATGATAACATTAAAATGCTAATATATTCAGAAAGACATTATTCTTTGTGGAGCATAAGGAATGACAATTTATACTGCTAGCAATTTCTCTTATCAAAAGAAACTGAAAATCAGCCTACTGACACCCACTGAATAGTTATAAGGTGGGATTTTATTAAAGATGCAAAGAGGAGAATGTTGAGGAGAAACACACTGTTAAGTCATTGACAGAGTATGGAAGAACTCATAAAATAAAGTTTGATGCCCTAGATAAAGAATGTAAGGGACAATTAAAATCCAGATTTATCAGTAAGAAATGTGTGGACTTTCAAAATCTAGCCCTGAGCCTGACTTCTCAGTTTCATGTCCCATCCCATTCCCATCTCCCTGGAGGACATCATTCTCTCACATGGAATGCCCTCCTATGCTTCTACCACTAAAAGGGTCTCATTTGTTAAGATTTAGTTCAAATGCCCCTTGGGTGGAAGTCTTTTCTTATATTCCTCCATACTCCCACAACAGGTTGTCTAATTTTATTTCAACACTTCTCATTCTGTACCATGTCACAACACAGTAAGTTAATATAAATCTGTTTTCCTTCACTTCAGTCCAAACAACTTAATTGCTGAGGATGCACTTTACTTATCCTGTGACTTCTTCCTCTCCTTATTCCCATTTCTGTTTGTTGTCTATGTCTTATTTATTGTTATTTTCTCCCATTCCCACCCCATTTCCAAAAAGTGCCTAACAGAATTTTTTTTTATAAAGTAGGCATATAATTAATTTAATTTAAATTCAAACTCTGACTGAATTTCTTAGTACTACAGAACTCTAATGAGAGTCAAACTCTGGCTCATACAAAAGCTGTATGATCTCTAGCCAACATCTCTCATTTCTAAATTCAGTTTCCAAACTGAGACTATCTATAAAAACTTTCCACTCCAAATTTCAGTATAATTAGTTCTCTTTTTCCTTTCATTTGGTGATGTTGATTGGAACCATCTGTGAAGCACTGACGTTTTATTCTTGAGAACTAAGAGAACATTTAAAAAAATATTCCTCTGGGGTACTTATCAATGCATTCCAGTAGTTTGTCCCCACTATTGGAAATGTCATTCTCTGACATAAAAACTTCTTAAAGTTAGGAATATACTGGGATATATAGAGAAATTCCTGTTTTTCCCCAATACCCTTTAAGGGATCTATAATTCACATACATCATTCAACCTAACTACCTTCTAGGATTTTTGATAGATTATTGCTTGCTATACAGATAAGTGCTCCATAACTTAAGTCTATCTTAAGTTTCAAGTCCCATTTACATTAATATACTTAGTTCTGGTAAAGAATCGGTATTTATTTTGCCTAATCTATTCTATTTAAGTTTCCTGATGGTACAGACCATGACTAATTGCGGTTTCCCACAATGACTAACCTATGGCAGATTGCCAATAAAAGTTAACCTGATGAGTGCTGAATCACTCTTTTATAGAATTGAATCATATCTCCCTAATCCATAATTTGGATAGTATAGTCTAGACTATAATTAACTGTGTCAGTATAGAGAAGACACACTATATATGCATGCACATTCCAACAATGACAGCATATTAGAAGATTCCTTTTATGGACTTTGATCACATGATAAAGCGAGAGCACACAAGGGAGGTATGAGGATACGTAAGACACCCAAAAAACTGCCTTCAATGCAGAGAAACTAATGCAGATACTTTAAAGCGACAGAGGCCAATAGGAGAAGGGGACCAGGAGCTAGACAAAAGGTTAGTTCAAGAAGAATTAATTTAGAAGGTAACACACATGTACAGGAAAGCAATGAGAGTCAACTCCCTGTACAGTTACCCTTATCGCAATTAGCAAAAACCCTTGGTCCTTCCTATTATTGCTTATACTCTCTCTTCAACAAAATTAGAGATAAGGGCAAAACAGTTTCTGCCTGGTAGCGAGGGGGTAGGGAGAGAGAGGGAGAGGCTAGGGGGTAAGGGAGGGGGGCGGGAGGATGGGGGGAGAAATGACCCAAACATTGTATGCACATATGAATAAAATAAATAAAAATAAAAATAAAAATATCCCTTTTAAACTTAATGAAAGCCAAAATACAAGAGCAAATGTCTTAACTAGCTGTGAGCTACAGTAATCATTACATAGAAATTGGCTAGAAGAAAGATCTTGTGCAAGAACATCTCCACTTAAGAACAAAGATTGTATTATGTAAGAGGGAAATGACTTTTGTTATTGTGGGAGCAAACAATGCTAGACAGTACTTGGAAAACTTTTATAAAATGACATTCACCAAACACTTGGCCTACTCGAGAATCAAGAAGGTCTGTTTCTAGATTCCAAGATGGCGGCTAGAGGGAGGAAGCAGAAAGCATGCCTCCTAAAGTAAAATCTTGGAGAGACACTAGAGATACACCTTACAGGAAAAACCACCGAGAAGAGGCAAAACTTTCACTCCTCCAGACCTCCAGCCTGTGCATAGCATCTCCACTTCACATTAAACAGAGAAACCAGGAGGGCTCCCATGCTGCTGCCAGACTGCAGTGCCCAGATGGCTTGGGAAGACGCAGACCACAAGGTGAGCTAAGTGGGATGCAGTACTCCCACAGACAGCCCTGGGCCAGACCAGCATAGCCCCCGGACAGACTGACCCCCATCCAGGGAAAAAAGAGAACAAAAAAACTGAATGATAAGCAATAACAACAAAAAAGACACGTAGCAACGAGGGCGGGGACCCCTGAGTGCCGAGAGGGAGGGGAGAGGAAATCCCTCACAACAAGCCAGCTGGAGAAGGCAGGAGCAGCAGCACACGCCCAACAACGAGGAGTGGGAAAGCTTGTAAAAGTGGCGAAGAGAGGAAAACTCCACAGGGGAGGGGGTAAGACCCACTTCCCATGTGAACTGTAAATAAACACGCAGGCCTGAGAAAGCGGGTGTACTGTCACCTCCCCCAGTGTGCTTGGAAAGGGGAAAGCTTGTAGCAGAGGCTCACGCACAGGAGAACTCTGAGTAAACAAAGCCTGCAGGGCCAGGTGAGTGTTAAGCTCACTCCTGAGATCTGCATAAATAACGCCTCCAGCAACAGCAGGTTGACAGCAGCTGTCAGGTGAGCCACAGCCTCAGTTAGCCATTCACAGAACTGTCTCCAGACTCTTTTTTTTCTCTCTTCCTTTGATGAGACAACAACCGAACAACACCCGCATGCTGAAAAACCTACTGAAACTGTATTGCATTTGAATTTGGGACACTTTGTGGTGTTTTTTTTGTTTCGTGTTGTTTTGTTTTGTTTACGTTAGTTTTTTTCCCCTTTGATGAGACAATGATAGAACTACTTCTGAGACACCATCTCCAGGACTGGAGGCTGAGGGACGAACACCAAAATTATTAAGACTGAAACTTTATTACATTTGAACTTGGAGATTTTTTTTCCATTTATTTATTTATTTATTTTTCCAATCCTCTCTCTATCTCTCTAATGCCTGTTCAGCTTACTGTTGATTAGTACACTATCTCTCCCTGTTTATATCTTTGAAACTTTTTGTTTGTTTGTTTTTCCCTTTTGCTTTAACTTCTTTGCTTTCCATCTCCTCTCACCCTTCCATTCTAAATATCACAATTGTTATTATTACAAGATAGAAAATACTTAATTGCACACAGTACAGGGACAATAACAACACCAAGGGCAATGACGGGAAGACAGAAAAAACAGGGAAACCAGTTTCCCCACAGCAAAAAATTAGTACAGGAACCAGAGGGAAATGAAGAAAACAGATACTCAGATCCAGACTCTAACAAAATGAAGATAAACTATGCCAAAGAACCCAATGAAGCCCACAAGAACAATCTAAAAGAAGAAATACTACAGGTAATCAGTGAGAATTTTACAGAGATGATACTGGATATGGTCAACCAAAATGTACAGGAGACACTCAAGAAATTCCAAGACAACAAAAATAGAGAATTTGAAAAAGCACAAGAAGAAATAAAAGAAACCATAGAAGCACTGTATAAACACCAAAGTGAAACAAAGAACATGATTAATAAAGAGATAAATGAACTCAGGCCAAAAATAGACAACATTAAAGAGGAAACGACTCAGGATATGGAAAACCTCAGAAAAAAGAATGAAACAGAATTTCAAAACAAAATGGAAGGCCAATCCAGCAGAACAGAACAAATGGAAGACAGAATCTCAGAAGTCGAAGATGAAATGGTAATTAAAGGAAAAACCGAAGAACTATTAGTTCAACAACTCAAGACCTGTGAAAAGAAAATGCAAGAACTCACCAACTCCATCAAAAGACCAAACCTGAGAATCATGGGCATTGAAGAAGGAGAAGAGGTGCAAGCAAAGGGAATGCATAATATATTCAACAAAATAATAACAGAAAATTTCCCAAATCTAGAGAAATCTATTCTCATTCAGATGCAAGAGGCCTCCAGAACACCAAACAGATCAGATGAAAATAGAACTATCCCACGGCATATCATCACTAAAACAACAAATACTGAGAACTAAGAAAGAATACTGAAGGTTGTAAGAGAGAAAAAACAAATAACATACAAAGGTAAACCCATCAAAATCACAGCAGACTTCTCAACAGAAACATTAAAGGCAAGAAGAGCGTGGGGTGAGACCTTCCGGGAACTGAATGAAAATAACTTCAACCCTAGGATACTCTATCCTGCAAAATTATCATACAACATAGATGGAGCAACAAAAGTCTTCCATGATAAGCAGAAACTAAAACAATATGTGACCACAAAGCCACCACTACAAAAGATTCTTCAAGGGATTCTGCACACAGAGAGTGAAACCCAACATAACCATGAAAGGGCAGGCAGTACCAAACTACAGGAAAAGAAAAAGCAAGAAAGTAGACTGTAACCTCAACTTAGGTACACACAATCAAACCTTCAAACAACTAAGACAACTAAGTGACAGGAATCACCACACACCTATCAGTACTAACACTTAATGGACTTAATTCCCCCATCAAAAGGCACAGTTTGATGAACTGGATTAAAAAGGAAGATCCAACAATTTGTTGCTTACAGGGGACCCATTTCACTAACAGAAATAAGCATAGACTTAGGATGAAAGGCTGGAAGAAGATTTATTAAGCCAATGGCCCCAGAAAACAGGCAGGAGTAGCAATACTTGTCTCTGACAAAGTAGACTTCAAACCTACATTGATTAAATGAGATAAAGAAGGACATTCCATACTAATAAAAGGGGAAATAGACCAAAAGGAAATAACAATTATCAACCTATATGCACCCAATGTCAACATTCCCAATTTCATCAAACATACCCTGAAGGACCTAAAAGCATATATAAACTCCAACACAGTGGTTGTGGGAGACTTAAACACCCCATTATCATCAATAGATAGGTCATCCAAACAAAAAATCAATAAAGAAATCCTAGATCTCAAATATACAATAGTTCAAATGGACCTACTTCATGTCTACAGAACATTTCATCCAACTTCTACATAATATACATTCTTCTCAGCAGCCCATGGAACCTTCTCCAAAATAGATCATATCCTCAGGCACAAAGCAAGCCTCAGCAAATATAAGAAAATAGAAATTATACCATGCATTCTATCTGATCACAATGCAATAAACTTAAAACTCAGCAACAAAAGTAAAGACAAAAAAATAGGAGAGAAATAATAAAAATAAGAGCTGAAATCAATGAAATGGAAACCAAAAAAACCATACAAAGAATTAATGAAACAAAAAGTTGGTTCTTTGAAAAAATAAACAAGATCGAAAGACCCCTGGGAAACCTGACTTAAATGAGGAGAGAAAAAACCCAAATTAGTAAAATCAGCAATGCAAAAGGGGAATAACAACAAAGACCATAGAAGTCCAGGAAATCATCAGAGACTACTTTGAGACTCTATATTCAAACAAATTCGAAAATCTTAAAGAAATGGACAGATTTCTAGATACATATGATCATCCAAAACTGAACCAAGAGGATATTAATCACCTGAATAGATCTATAACACAAAATGAAATTGAAGCAGCAATCAAGAGTTTCCCAAAAAAGAAAAGTCCAGGATCTGATGGATTCTCTGCTGAATTCTATCAGACCTTTAAAGAAGAACTCATACCAACCCTCTTTAAACTGTTCCAGGAAAAAGAAAGGGAAGGAAAACTGCCTAACACATTTTATGAAGCCAGTATTACACTTATCCCAAAACCAGGCAAAGACACCTCCAAAAAGGAGAACTATAGGCCAATCTCCTTAAAGAACATTGATGCAAAAATCCTCAATAAAATAATGGCAAACTGAATTCAACAACACATCAAAAAGGTCATTCACCATGACCAAGTAGGCTTCATCCCAGGAATGCAGGGGTGGATCAACATACAAAAATCAATAAATGTAATAAACCACATTAACAGAAGCAAAGACAAAAACCACTTGATCATCTCAATAGATGCAGAAAAAGCCTTCAATAAGATCCAACACCATTTCATGATAAAAGCTCTAAGAAAACTAGGAATAGAAGGAAAGTACCTCACATTATAAAAGCTATATATGACAAACCTACAGTCAGCATTATACTTAACAGAGAAAAACTGAAACCATTCCCTCTAAAATCAGGAACTAGACAAGGATGCCCACTATTTCCACTCCTATTGAACATAGTACTGGAATTCCTAGCCAGAGCAATTAGGCAAGAAGAAGGAATAAAAGGAATACAAATAGGTAAAGAAACGGTCAAAATATCCCTATTTGCAGATGACATGATCCTATACCTTAAAGACCCAAAAAACTCTACTCAAAAGTTCCTAGACACCATCAATAGCTATAGCAAGGTAGCAGGATATAAAATCAACATAGAAAAATCATTAGCATTTCTATACACTAAGAATGAACAAACTGAGAAAGAATATATGAAAACAATTCCATTTATAACAGCCTCAAAAAAAATCAAATACTTAGGTGTAAACCTAACAAAGGATATGAACGACCTCTACAAGGAAAACTATAAACTTCTGAAGAAAGAGACTGAGGAAGACTACAGAAAGTGGAGAGATCTCCCATGCTCATGGATTGGTAGAATCAACATAGTAAAAATGTCAATACTCCCAAAAGTAATGTACATGTTTAATGCAATTCCCATCAAAATTCCAATGACATTCATTAAAGAAATTGAAAAATCTACTGTTAAATTTATATGGAAACACAGGAGGCCACGAATAGCCAAGGCAATACTCAGCAAAAGAACAATGCTGGAGGTATCACGATACCCGACTTCAAACTATATTACAAAGCAATAACAATAAAAACAGCATGGTACTGGCACAAAAACAGACATGAAGACCAGTGGAACAGAATAGAGGGTCCAGATATGAAGCCACACAACTATGAGCAACTTATCTTTGACAAAGGAGCTAAAAATATACGATGGAGAAATAGCAGCCTCTTCAACAAAAACTGCTGGGAAAACTGGTTAGCAGTCTGCAAAAAACTGAAACTAGATCCATGTATATCACCCTATACCAAGATTAACTCAAAATGGATCAAGGATCTTAATATCAGACCCCAAACTCTTAAGTTGATACAAGAAAGACTAGGAAATACTCTGGAGTTAGTAGGTATAGGTAAGAACTTTCTCAATGAAACCCCAGCAGCACAGCAACTAAGAGATAGCATAGATAAATGGGACCTCATAAAACTAAAAAGCTTCTGTTCATCAAAAGAAATGGTCTCTAAACTGAAGAGAACACCCACAGAGTGGGAGAAAATATTTGCCAATTATACATCAGACAAAGGACTGATAATCAGAATATACAGGGAACTTAAAAAACTAAATTCTCCCAAAACTAATGAACCAATAAAGAAATGGGCACGTGAACTAAACAGAACTTTCTCAAAAGAAGAAATTCAAATGGCCAGAAAACACATGAAAAAATGCTCACCATCTCTAGCAATTAAAGGAAATGCAAATAAAAACCACGCTGATTCCACCTCACCCCTGTTAGAATAGCCATCATCAGCAACACCACCACCAACAGGTGTTGGCGAGGATGCGGGGAAAAAGGAACCCTCTTACACTGTTGGTGGGAATGTAGACTAGTACAACCACTCTGGAAAAAAATTTGGAGGCTACTTAAAAAGCTGGACATCGATCTACCATTTGATCCAGCAATACCACTCTTGGGGATATACCCAAAAGACTGTTACTCCAGAGGTACCTGCACATCCATGTTTATTGCGGCACTATTCACAATAGCCAAGTTATGGAAACGGCCAAGATGCCCCAGCACTGACGAATGGATTAAGAAAATGTGGTATCTATACACAATGGAATTTTATGCAGCCATGAAGAAGAACGAAATGTTATCATTCGCTGGTAAATGGATGGAATTGGAGAACATCATTCTGAGTGAGGTTAGCCTGGCTCAAAAAACCAAAAATTGTATGTTCTCCCTCATATGTGGACATTAGATCAAGGGCAAACACAACAAGGGGATTGGACTATGAGCACATGATAAAAGCGAGAGCACACAAGGGAGGGGTGAGGATAGGTAAGACACCTAAAAAACTAGATAGCATTTGTTGCCCTTAACGCAGAGAAACTAAAGCAGATACCTTAAAAGCAACTGAGGCCAATAGGAAAAGGGGAACAGGAACTAGAGAAAAGGTTAGATCAAAAAGAATTAACCTAGAAGGTAACACCCACGCACAGGAAATCAATGTGAGTCAATGCCCTGTATAGCTATCCTTATCTCAACCAGCAAAAACCCTTGTTCCTTCCTATTATTGTTTATACTCTGTCTACAACAAAATTAGAAATAAGGGCAAAATAGTTTCTGCTGGGTATTGAGGTGGGGGGGAGAGGGAGGGGGTGGAGTGGGTGGTAAGGGAGGGGGTGGGGGCAGGGGGGAGAAATGACCCAAGCCTTGTATCCACATATGAATAATAAAAGAAAAATGAAATAAAATAAAATAAAATAAAATACTCCAGCCAAAGGAAACAAAGAGGAGGACATACGTGCAATGAGGATGAAGCATACACAGTAAAATACTGATGGTTACTAAGGTTTAGTGAAGAGGGTATATGAAGTCTCTCATATTTCCTACTTTTGTATACGGTTGAAAACATTTGCAATAAACCTTTTAAAAATAGGATCATTGGGAGACATTTATAATCTTAACATTGTACTTATGGAATGTCTTTGCCTGGCCATGATTCTTTAGGGATCACTGAGAGAAGTTTAGTAACCTCATCCTCAAGTTTTCTAAGTGCTCTGAAGTGCCATTTCCCTAAGCCAGGAGACAAATTCATTTAGGATGAGAAAGTATTTTATAAGACATCTTTTCATTTAGAGCTTGGACTCTAAATTATTTTATTTTTTTAGTGACACTGGATTCTAAATTATTTTATTTTTTTGAGTGAAACTCAGGGCCTCATGCTTGCTAAGCAGTCACACCACCACTTCAGCTACTGCGCCAGCTCTAAATTCTTTATACAATATTTTATATCGCATATCCAGATGACTCTCTTTGATAGATGAATATCAATTTCTTTCTGCCTTACATTCTTATTATTAGACTTGGGTTAATATAGCATGTACTAGCATACTCCGAAATAATATTACTGTTTGGTACATAAATGTACCAAGTAAGTTATGCCCTAACTTCCTAAGAACTTCATAGGGGTAATTCAGTAAATATTCTGAACTTTACCAAGGGCTAAATCTGCAGCAACATGCCATATTCAGTGAAAATGAGTCTAGTGCAGTTGTTCCAGTTAGGGCTGCTTGTGGTCTGCCCTGTCCTCCGGAGCTGTACAATTCCTGCTCCCTTTACATCTGAGTGGTTCTCAAATCTTCAGGATAAACTAATGGTAAAAGCATGTGATTTAAAATCAGATCTGGACTGGAAATGTGGTTGTCACTTGTTAGCTGAATAACCTTGAGCAATCTCCCTACTCTAAGTTTCAATTTCCTCATCTATATAATGGTAAGAATAATACCTAGTCCTCATAGTAATTACTGGAACTACTTCCATGTTGAATACTACAACATGGCACAGAGCAAGCACTCACTAAGTAGAATCTATAAAACAGGATGTAAAGGAATGGGCTAAAAAACAAGAATAATTCTGTTCTGAGATGGTGGAATAAAAAGATGGGGGGCGGAGGGAACAAGATACTTTGCACTTAGATCTGCAGTCCTTTTTTGTTTTGCTTTTTGGGTTTTTTTCTTTTTTTTGGTGGGACTGGGGTATGAACTCAGGGCTTATGCTTGCAAAGAAGGCACTGTACCCTTGAGCCACACCTCCAGTCCATTTTGCTCTGGTTATGTTGGAGATGGGTGCTCTCATGACCTACTTGCCTGGGCTGGTCTGGGACCATGATCCTTTTGATCTCACCATCCCAAGTAGCTAGGATTACAGAAGTGAGCCACTGGCACCTAGCTAAGATCTCCAATCTTTAGGATTTAGAGTAGCCTTAAGATGCCCAAGAAACTTTTGTAAATGAATAGACATAAAAAATAATAATCAGGGATTCTGTTATCTAACATGACTTCAGTTTTTTGATCCCTCTATGGCCATATAAGCATACAGTAATGTGAGGCTAATGAAAGAATTCTTATACATAGTATATGAGTTCTCAAAACCTGTGCGTGCATGTGTGTGCACGCGTGTGTGTATGTGTAATGAGGGGGCTTCGTATTACGTAAACAGAAAAAGGCAGCTAGGAATAGGGCTGACTGGGAAGCACGAGCAATATTATAATAGAGAGATGGCAGAAAATGTTGAGGAAAGAGAGGCTGTAAATGGAAACATAACACTTAGAAATATAAAATGTAAAGAAAGGATTTTGCTTTGTCCTAACTAATCTTAGAGACATAGATTTGAAAGGCTGGTCTCAAACATGGCAAACACCTGTTCTGTGATTCCAAAGGAAATTGATCATATCTCCAATGAGGCTAATACTATGTACTTTTAACAAGTATTTTAAACTCAAACCTACTTTGAAGGAAGCCAAGCACCTACCCTTTGAGGAGCATAAACAGGATGTGAGGATGAGCACTAATGTACTCCACAGTAGGACTCCGAGTGCCTATCTGTCTTCTCAGAATGTTGTTAAATATCTGGGTCACATCTTTTTTTCCCTGTTAAAGAAACAAACCATCATTAAATTATATACTATAGATGGATGAACTGTATGCAATGTGAAATGCACACACACACACACACACACACACACACACACACACACAGAGATAGTGCCATCCTTTATATTAATTTACTATTTTCATATCTTTAACAAGTTATACTTACAAACACAAAGTCCTAAAATAGAAGCAAATATGATAGAGCTAATTTCTTTATGTGTTTTTACCTTTTAGCTTTATTCAAGAAGAAAATTATGGTTGACACTTTAAAATCTTCATATAAAGGAGGGAAATAGATGAAGAAAATAAAATTTTAGTAAAATGTAGGTTAGAAACAAGTATCTTTTTCTTAGATCTACTTTTTGTAAATTTACCCCTTCAACTTTATTTACTTCTGTTTCACTTTGCTGCCTAAATTTTAAAAGTGAGATGTAAATTTTAAGTGTAAGTGAATATGTGTATATATATACCCATAGGTGGATATATTTTACTCAGATGATCATAAGAACTCATATCAATCCTAGAGGAAGAGAAGGAACCATTCAGTCATAATTGTCTGAGTTAAAAGAATGACAGCCAATCTCAGATGGGGCTTCTTAGAATTCTCATGGGTGGGACTTCTCTCTCATACACTTTACAACCTGAGACTAGCCTGCTTCTCCAAAAGAAGTTCTGGACTAAACCTGAGTTTATTATATGGAAAAGAAGGATGAGAATGACATTGCTTTGTCAATCAGTATGGCCCTGGTTCTGGCCTTGTCCTTCAGCTGAAGTATAAAGGAGCTTCTTCCAGTTACTCTCTCCACTTCAAAGCACAATAACTCTACAGTCAGCCATCAGGAAACACAAATGCAGTCTTGCCATTTTCTTCCCTTATTCTTCAAGATCTTCCCTTTGCTTAGGAAAAAGTGCAATGCCTTCCATGACCTGGCCCTTCTCTTTCTAGCACACTCTGTTCTTTTAAGAGTCAATCAGGACATTCTCCTCTGGGATAAGTACTCCTGTGTGTAGTGTAATAGCCTTTCCTTACATTGACCAGTACCTCGCCTCTCCCCACTACCTCCACCTGCACCTCTACACTGTCAGAGTAGCAGACCTTTAGTCAGTGCCTAGTGTGTGCCAGGCACTTACACTAAGAGCTTTACATGTAGTTTCCAATCTTCACAACTTTATGATGTACAGATTATGAATAAGGAAACTGAGGAAAAATGAGGTTGCCTTACTGGATGAAGCCATGGAGCCATGACTCCAGCCTAAGCTGATGGAATCCAGAGTGTTAATTCTGAGCCATTATACTAAGAACACAGTGCCTTGAAATGAATGGGTTTTGCCTCTACCTTCCTCATTGGGCTGTGAGTTCTCATATTTCAAAGCCCACATGATGGTCCAGAATATAATACACATGCAATAAACATCTATTAGACTGATTTTAGAGCAACAGACATGTATATATCTCTTATCACAAATGTGGGCTATTGATCCCTCTTATCTTTTAATTTGGCACTTTTAATGCTAAAGAGCCACTCAAAAGACTAGAACCTCAAATGAAGAGTAATAAATTATTCAATCAAAAAAGCTATTAGTTATATATAATAGACTAAATACTGATGAAGAATAATAACAAATAAGCAAGGTGCTAGTAGTTCATGCCTGTAATCCTAGCTACTTCGGAGGCAGAGATCAGGATAATCTGGGTTTGAAGCCAAACTGGGCACATAGTTCTGGAAACCCTATCTTGAAAAAACCCATCACAAAAAAGGAAGTGGTAGAGTGGTTTAAGTGGTAGAGTACCTGCCTAGCAAGCATGAGGCTCTGAGTTTAAACAACCACAGTACTGCCCTCCCAAAAGAATAATAATTAAATAGAAAAATTCTAAGAGGATATCATCCAGCATATTAAAAATTAGTTAAGGGATGGGGGTGTGACTTAGTGGTAGAACACTTGCCTAGCATGTGTGATATCCTGGGTTTAATTCCTAGCACAGAAAACAAAGTTCAGAATAGATTTTGGACTTTCAACCTAAAACCAGAATATTTTTTAGGAACCTAGGAGAATATCTTTAGGGTTTAGAGCTGGACAATACATTTTTAGCCATAACACTAAAAATATAATCTGTAAAATGAAAAAGTGATAAACTGGATTTCATCAAAATTCAATCTTCTGCTCTGCAAAAGATTCTGTTAATAATATGAAAAGACAGGCTATAGAATAGGAGAAAATATACCACATTACATATTTGACAAAAGGCCAATCAATATTTGGAATATATAAAGAACCCTGAATAGCATATATAAAGAAACTGAATAGCATAAAAAACGCAATTTAATTAGAAAATGGGTGGAACACATGAGAAGACATTTAAGCAAAAAGGCGAGCAGATAACAACAAGCACATAAAAGATGTTCAATATTACTATCCTTTAGGAAATGCAGACCAAAACCATGATGAGGTATTAGTACAGTATCAAAATGGCTAAAAAAAAAACCACTGACAACATAAAATGCTGGCAAGAATGAAGAAAAATCAGGTAAGCCATGGTGGCTCATGCCTATAATCCCAGCTACTCAGGAGGCAGAGATCAGGTGGATCACAGGTTGAGGTCAGCCTGGGCAAAAAGTTAGTAAGATTCCATCTCAAAAAATAAGCTGGGCATGATGACACATCTATAGTCCACACTAAGCAGGAGGCGTAGGTAGGAGGATCATGGTACAAGAGTAGCCCTGGGCAAAACCACTTTGAGACTGTACTCAGAAACAAAACCACTAAAGGAAAAGAGGACTGGGATTATGGCTCCAGTGGTGGAGCACCTGCGTAACAAGTACAAGGAGGCCATGAGTTCAATCTCCTAGTACTGCCATAATTAAACAAGCAAGCAAGCAAACAAATATCAATTGATACACTGCCGTGGAAATGTAAAATAGTACCAATCTAGAATATACTTGGGTAGTTTCTTTAAAAACTAAACATGAAATTACTGTATCAGTGCAAGAACTTGGCACTTATCATAAAAAAATGAAAACTAATGCTCCTGTGAAAACCTGGCCATGAATGTTCATAGAGCCAGAAAGCTGGAACAATCCAGAAATTCTCCAACAGGTAAGCGGTTAAACAAACTGTGGTACATCCAAAGCAAAGACTACTAGTCAGCAACAAAAACAAATTATTGGCAGATACAGGAACAACTCGGGTGAATCTTGAGGAGGTATGCCGAGGGGAAAAAGTCAATTCCAAAAGATGACACAGTGGATGGCTGCATTTACACAACATTCTTGAAAAGACAAAATTATAGAAATGGAAAACAGTTTAGTGGCTTGTACAAGTTGGGGATGCGGGAGTAATGGGTAACAGAGGTGAGTGTGGCTAAAAATGACAATAGGAGAGATCCTTGTGGAGATGGAAATTTTGTAGATTTTGTCTTTAGCCATGTCAATAGCCTAGTTGTGTTGCTGTCATGTAGTTTTGCAAGATACTACCATAGGGAAAACTAGGTAAAGTACATGGGATTTCCTTGAATTATTTCTTACAACTGATGCCAATGAACATCTATTTCAAAATTAAAAAGTTAATTTCTTTCTTTTTTATCTTTTTGCAGGACTGGGGTTTGAACTTAGGGCTTCATGTTGCAAAGCAGGTGCACTACTGCTAAAGTCCCACCTCCAATCCATTTTGCTCTGGTTACTTTTTTGGAGATGGGGTCTCATGAACTACTTGCCTGGGCTGGCCTTTAATGGTGATATTCCCAATCTTAGTCTCTCAAGTAGTTAGGATTAGAGGTGTGGGACATGGGTGTCTGACAAGTTAATTTCTTAAAAGACATTTTTCTTCATCAGTTTTTAAATAATAAAATTCAGTGTCAGTTTTCATACATGTTGATGAGGATATAAGGCATTCTGATCAACTGGTATCCAAGAGTCCCACTTTGGGGAACCTAGCCTGAAAAAATAATTCTAAGTAACAATCCTAAATACAAAAAAAGTTCCAGACACAAAGAACTCTATCACAGCTGTGATAATAAAGAATTAGAAGTATGTCCAGGTCAGGTTACAAATTATGATATATCTAACTGGTAGAAATAAGAAATTGGAACATCAAAATGTTTGCAATGATTAAATATAAGAAATACTGACAGCTACCCATTGCTTTCACTTTATTTCATGGAAAGAAATATAGAGAGAGCTAGAAATAAAGGAGGAAGAGAAAGGGAACCAGAGAAAGAAAGAAGGATTTAGGGAGAGAGGAGACAGAAACAAAGAACAGGTAATAGAAAAGCAAACTATTTTTTCCTTTAAGATAAAACACTATACCAAAATCAAAATATTAATAGAAAAATGGGAGGTGAATCCTCAATTTAAGAAGATACTTTGGGGGCTGGGGATGTAGCTCAGTGGTGGAGCACTTGCCTGGTAGGCATGAGGCCCCGGTTCAAACCCCAGTACTGCAAATAAAACCAAAATCAAACAAACAAAACAAGCAAAATACCAGCTGGGAGCAGGTGGCTCACAGCTATAATCCTGGCTACTTGGGAGGCTGATTTAGGGAGGATCACAGTTTGAGGCCAGCCTAGGCAAACAGTTTGCAAGAACCCATCTCCAAAGTAACCAGTACAAAGTGGACTAGAAGTGTGGCTCAAGTGCTAGAGCAAGTAGAGGTGTGAATCTCTGAGTTTAAATGCTAGTTCTACCAGGGGAAAACAAGATAAAACCTCTCCAAAATTCAGAATCAGTTTCTCTCAAATAAAATCCTAAAAAATATTCATACAAAACAAATGACAAAAATTCCCCAAGCTGCAGAATCAGTTTCTCTCATAATTTTAAGATCCTAAAAAAGTTTACACTACATGGATGTTCTAATACAGACATTAGAGTGCATGTGGTAAATGTAAAAAGAATTGTAAATGAAAGCAATCATCTGTTGTGTTCAAATCTTTCTAGATTCTCCAGTGTAATAATACTGTAAATAATAGTTGATAGGACTAACTATCAACCCTGTTTGAAATGTCATAAGAGCATGTTTTTCATACCTCCCAGTAAAATGCCACAAGAACATTTCCATACAGCATTCCAGAGAAAGTCTGTAATGAAGTTCTACAGAACTCTATCCAACTTTTACACAGAAGAAAACATTCTTCTAGCTCATTAGCAAATGTGTGCGGAGGCAAAGGAAGCCCCTGGGGCTAACAAAAACAATTTCTACTACCATGGACCACTTCCCCAGAGAGAAGAAAAGATCAGAATGGACAGGATTAGAGAATGATGAAACAGGTACAGGATGAATGATGATCTCCGTTATTTGTAATCTTGTGGATATCCATTCCTTGACAAAGTTGAACTGAAGTGGAACCTTAACTGTTTCAAAACTAGTCTTCTGCAATCCTCATGCAGCCAGATGTCAAGCTCTGTTCCCAGAAGTGGCAGAAAAAAAGAAAGGAAAAACAAACAAGCAAAAATTTCCTCAGAACACCTTTGATATAAAGAAGCAATATCCAAAAATGACAGCAATTCTAAGATTGCATACAATGTGACTAATCAGATCTCACACCTAAACAGACCTCACTTCTTAGTTAGCATATTCAAAAAAGGTCAGCTCTCACATAAGATGCTCAACAAATACTTGTTGAATGAATGAGTGACACTTAAGGGAGTGACAAGTGAAATCAAACAAGAAAAGAGAAGAGGAAGAAAGCAATCAGAAGTAACTGCTGGGGCTGGAGGGTGTAGATCAGTGGTAAAGCACAAGGCCCTGGGTTTGATCCCCAGCACTGAAAAAAATAGTAACTATTGGTAAAGTGAAGTGTATAGAAAACATATATAAAGAATTCTCAAAATGCAGTAAATAAAAAAGGGTCAAAAGATATGAAAGAAAAGATTTGGTGGCAAATAAACACATGAAAAAATACTCCCTATTATTTGTCATTAGAGAAATGTAAAGTAAAACAGTAAGATGGCATTAACAGTACTGGAATGGCTAAACTTGTAAACAAACAAACAATAAAAAGCTAACACTACTACCCAACAATCCTACTCCTGGGTATCCATGCAAGTAAAATGAAAATCCATGTTCATAAATGATGTATGCGACACACATTCAATGGGCTCTGCTCAGCAACAGACATGCATGAAGCTCAAATGCATCCCACTAAGTGAAAGACGCCAGACTCAAAAGGATTCTGGTTACATGGGCTTTCTGCAAAGGTGAAAAAAAGTAAAGGGTTGAAAATATATCACTGGTTGCCCAAGGCTAAGGGTAGGGAAAGGAACTGATTAGAAAAAGAGGGTGGGGGACTAGAAGGGTGGCTCAAGTGGTAGAGTACCTGCCTAGTAAGCGTGAAGGCCTAAGTTCAGATCCCAGTACCACCAAAAAGAAAAAAAAAAAAAAAAAGAAAAACCAACAAACAAAAAATACCCCACCTCACCAAAGCCTTAAGTATAATTAAATTTACATACTACTTGAGTTTTGTCCCTGCACGGAGGTGTCACTCCCACTGCCCAATATTGTTTCACTCTCTTTCCTGCAGGCTGGGTTCTGCTCCTTTAGTCCACATGGTGGGAAACATGGTTGCTGATGGGAAGCTTGTGGCTAGAGACTGGGGTCCTAGCTCAGAATCCTAGCAGAGATGCTGGCCCTGCTTCAGTCTGAAGTCTATGGTAGGCCAGTCAGCTGTGTTTTGGGCAAACTATCAAGTTGCTCCAATTGCTCTCACCATAGCCATGTGGAGGGAGAAAAAAGAAATGGTCCCCAGAAAGAGGGACCATGCAAACAAAACACTGTTTGTATAATATGTGGCCTGGAAAGTTTTTAACCTTACGGTAGACCACATTCTTTAAAAAGTGTGGTCTTATCTTAAAATTACTACAATTAATAGGCTTTGCTTCTGATTAAGAGCCTGATGCCAAAAATCACTTTTAATAACACATACATTATGTATTTTTAAGAGATAAAACCTAAAGCTTGACTTCATTAATTTTAAGAAGGTAATAGAGAACAATACCATAAAATTCCATTTATTATAATACAATATATCCCCACTTGAGATTGTATATTATTTATTAACTACAAAATAAATAATCAAATACAATCAATGACCTATACACAGATTTCAAATTACTAAATGCATGAAGTACAGTAAAAGTTTATACCATACAGTTTTATGATTTTTGGCTCATTTTTAGAGAAATAAAACCAAAGGTAAAGGATCACTTTAATTAGGGCCAAGGGACAAAAAAAGATATTGAGGACAAAAGTTTTCAAAAATGGACTACAATTTTTTTTTTTCTTCTGGCAGTACTAGGGTTTGAACTCAGGGCCTCACACTTGCTAGGCAGGTGCTCTACCATTTTAAGCCAGTCTGCCAGCCCTTTTTTGTGTCAGGTATTTCTGAGATAGGGTCTCACAAACTATTTGCAGCTGGCCTTGAGCCAGATCCTCTCATGCCTACATGATACAGGCATGAGTCACAGGTACCTAGCTTATAAAATAGTATAATGAGAAGCTTATCAGGTGGTTGTTTTCCTGATTTTTTTTTTTTTTTTTTGGTGGTATGGGAGTCTGAACTCAGGGCTTTGTGCTTGCAAAGCAGATGCATTACTGCTTGAGCCACATCTCCAGTCCATTTTGGTTATTTTGGAGATGAGGTGTCATGAACAATTTGCCAGGGCTGGCCTCTAACCGTGATCCTCCCATTCTCAGCCTCCCAAATAGCTAGGAATACAGGCATGGGCCACTAGCACACAGCTCTGATTTTTGTTTTTTTTTATTAAACATAGTGAAGACATGAGTAAAGAAAAGAGGTCCCAGAAATGGATCAAATGTGGCAGATATGGACTATGGGAAAGTAGCTGTACCCTGAGGGCACAGGCTTACGAGGCAGTTGTTCTACAGCTTGAGTCATTCTGCTGGCCTTGTTTTGAGGGGTTTTTTTTCTTTTCTTTTTTTTTGAGATAGGGTCTTGTGAACTATTTGTCCAGCCTGTCTTCGAACCCAGATCCTCCTGATCTCTGCCTCTTGAGTAGCTAGGATTACAGGCATGACCACCCGTGCCCAGCTTCCCTTATTTGTTCTTTGAATCTATAAAACCGGACTCCTTACTAGCTGTTTCTGAGTACATACTTGGGGCAACTGGAATGTCTGTTTTCTGGATGGCCATTTTCCCTCTTTGAATAAATTCTTTTTCTTACACACTCTTATATGAAAGTCTATGTGCTAGGCTGGTAATAGCAAGAAGTAATTATTAGAGTTCTTTGCTTCTTTGAGTTGTTTTCTTATTCAGCCTGAACATTTGACTTTGCATCCACCCTGGTTTTGCAAGGCACACCTGACTTTCAAGTGCATGCATCAACTCTTATATGTAATACATTTTTTATCCCTTGATCTCTTACGCATTATGCTTTAAAACATCAAAGAGTCTAAAGATGTGTCATGAAACCTCAAAAGACACAGCTCTGAGTTTGATCCCAAGCCCACAAAAATCTGAAGCCTTGCACTCTCTGCTATGTCTTTTTTTTCTTTTTCAAAAGCTCGTAATATGCTGACATGCTTCTCTGTCAGCAATTTTAAGACTTAAGAGATTAATAAAAATTTATGACTAAATAATGAGAACTTTTCCCCTAAACTCAAAGGTCTGCCTCCTAACTAGCCATTATTTCCAAGAAAGTGGTCCTCCAGTACTGTTCCCACCCCCAGTGGACCACTTTCCTGTGGATTCCCGAAGGAGAAATGAGTTTGTCACGAAGATTCCTGAGTTAGTCTCAGCTACCCCATCTAAAGTCCTGCTTCAGCCATTGCTGCTGTCAGCTCTGGTTTCCAAACCCTAGCTCTCTGTTCCTTTTTAACCTCTATTAAAAGTCTTGGCATTGAAACTGGCAATTTTCTTAGCTTGCTGTTTACCCTAAGTGGAGAAAACTTTCCAGTCTAGTTGTTCAATATCTACTATTAATACAAAGGTTTAAAGATAAAAAAGGGTAAGCACAGCTTAGTGTAGAAACAACTTCAAGTTGAATTCACTGTGTCACTACTTATTATTGAAGGTTCTTCAACCTCCCTGATTAGCTTTCTCCTCAAGAAATCTTTTTTTTTTTTTTTTGTCATGGTACTGGATCATTTTCTTTCCCTGCTCGGAATCTTTCTCCTATCTCTATTTCCTACTCTGTCAACCTTCCCCAAAGAGGCATTTCTCACATTTCTGTTACTGTACTCTATAAAGGGAATCCAAGCCATTTTCTTTCATTCTTTTCCTTCCAGACACTGCCTAGAGATTCAACCTTTCACAACTAACAAAAAATCCCAACAAGGTATCTTCTAAACAAAAGTTCACCTTTTTTTTCCCCTTCTGTAAGGAATGCTCCATCCTCTTAGATTATCTGGCAAGAGTTGTAACCCATCCCTAAGAAAATAATTTTTCTTCCCAGTTATAAAAACATAGCAGAAATTTTAGTCAAAGGACTGTTGTGCCCTTCAAAGAAGCACAGTGAGAGGTTATTCACTTACTGAAAAGTTCGGATTATCACTCAAAATAGCCTGAATGGTCTTCTAAACAATTTAAGACTTCCTCAGGGAAAATAGCTAGTGATGTGTCTCAGGATACCTTCCTTTGGTCTAATACCTTTTCCTATGCTTTGATCTCTCATTCTCATTTCTACATGCATTCAACCAACCAACTGACCAACATGCAACTACTTTGGAAGGCACAGTCCTAGTTAGTACTCAAGATACTCCCTGGACAGAAAGGGCTTCCCAGAGTTACCTATGGACCAAGAGACTCTCTCTCTCTCTCTCTCTCTCTCTCTCTCTCTCTCTCTCTGTATGTGTGTGCATGTATGTTTAGAGTAAGTTTTCTTGCCAGGAAATATTTTATAAAGCTGTTATTAGCTTATGGGAATACTTTAGGAAGGAAAGTTACTTCTTGTAGGCTGATCACCATCTCCAGTTCACAGAAATACACAACACATTTTTGCAAGTAAGCTAATGATGCTAGAAATGCTGTCTTCTTCCTGAAAACAATGTATGCAGTCGGTGGTATGCTTGAAATTGAACTGTCTTAAATTTTAACTGCTTTTCATTCATTCATTCATTCATTCAACCAAGTACTTATTACATGCCAGAAGAACTACTAAGTATCCTATTTATATATAATTTTGTTCTAGACATTGTGTTATAGAATTGACGAAATAGAGTTTATTCAACTGCCTACTGCTTTATTATCACAGTAAAAGGTCTTCATTAATGATAGCTTTGAGTCACCAGCAAAAATTTGTTATACCTAGTATATTATTTTGGAGGGGAAGCAAGCACAGAATACATCGTATTAAAAAAGGCAAAGGAACATTGCTCAAGTGGTAAGAGCACCTGTCTAGCAAGCACAAGGTCCCGAATTCAAGTCCCAGGACTGCAAAAAAAAAATGGAACAAAACAAACAAAAATGAAAAATAAATATGCCTATAGTAACAGCTACTTAGGAGACAGAGACAGGATGATTGCAATCTGAGGTTACTCTAGGTAAAGTTAGTGTGAGATGGCAAGTGCTTGCCTAGTAAGTGCAAGGTCCTGAGTTCAATTCCCAGTACAGGGCGCAAAAAGTTATCCACAAAAGTAATTAATTCAGCTCTCCGTATTTGAAGACTTAATCAACAGCTACTTGGAAAATTCAAATATTCAGAAAGACACTTCTTTTATTCAAGGATTTGAGAGTAAAATTTATTTGGTAATGTACAAAATTTTTTTTTTTTTTTTGCAGGACTGGGGTTTGAACTCAGGGCTTCACACTTACAAAGCAGGTGCTCCACCACTTGAGTCACACCTCCAGTCTACAAATCAATTTTTAGGCAAGAGAACCTGGTTTGCTTTTTCGTTTTTTCAGATAGGATTTCACTATGTAGTCTGGGCTGGCCTCACGCAATCCTCCTGCCTCAGTGCTGGATTACAGGTGGGAGTCAACACACCCAGCTTAATCCTCAAATAATTTTACATGAATTTTCTCTCTTAATTTTACATTTATTTTCAGCATATCATGCAAAAGAAGGGAAACTTGTACAACTTTGGTGTACTCCTTCCTACTTCCCCCCTCTCCCATCCTTGGAGAGCACTTTGAACCTGATATTCTGTGGCTGTTAAAGGCTTCTCTGAATCATTACACCTGAGTACATGTCATCTTTGACCATTCTTCAAAACATAACCATTCTTGGTCATCTTTCTTCCAGCATCTAACTGTAAACTGTGCTAATCTCATGTTCAAGTGAACATATGAATCAATGTGACTACTATCAGGGAAATGTGCAAAACAATAGTAAACTTACAGAAATATAATCATAATTCAACTCAAATCATGGGTCACTGTCCAACTAACCTAAAACAAACAAAAAATCTAAGGTTATAACAAATTCAACTCAGTTTATGTTATACTTTAGTTGGAGAAAGGAGGAAATATGGCATTTGTATGTAGCTTGCATTTGTATTTAGTCTTCTTATATAACATATATATGCATATTATTTCACTTAGTTTAATATTTAAGGCAATCTGTGAGCTCATCTTATTCCTTTTTTATACATGAGAAAACTCAGGCTTGAAGAGGTTAAGTTACTGACTATCGAATAGCAGAGGCTAGACTCTAAACAATTTCAAGTCAAGTGTTTTTCCACTATGACACAGCTTCTACAAGTGTTCATAATATCTAATTTTAAGCTAAATTTTAAAAATCCGTAACAGTATATAAACACAATGAGAGTACACTTTAATTCCACAGAAAGCCAGTGTATAAAGGAGATGGGATACAACACGAGGACAAAGAGTTAGCAAGCCAACTAAGAAGAAAGAGAAATTGTAGACTAGTAAATGTCAAAGCCAGGGAAACAGAATAAGGCAGAGTAAGACAGAAAAGGGTATTCAGGTGTATGAGGGGAATGAAAAGCTGGAGTCTGGGCCCTTTAGGGTCCTCCCTCCATCTTGCTTCCACCTAGAGCAGCATGCACCTCTCCCCATCAGTCTTATTCTGCCTTCCTCCTCCATGCGGCATCCCTATCTAATCTGACAGCAAACTGTGGGCTAGTATTTCCACACATCCCAGGAGCCATGACCTTATCTCTGCCTAATCACTGTAGTCACTGTAATTAGTTTTCCTTTCATTTGCTCAGTAAAAAAAAAAAAAAATCTGCTTATCTCCTCTGTCCTTAAGAATCAATGGAGATCAAAGCACTATTAAAGTAGAAACAAAGAAGGAAACAAAGAAAGTCTAGGATATCTGCCACCTAAATAGTCCATGCCCAAACTTACCTATGTATATATACAGTTTTTAACTGAAATATCACTCAATATTCAAGGTTAGAGATATGCAATAAAAAATAAAATACATATTCATATTCATACTCATACTTACATTTCTGTTTTTGATTTACTTAGCCAATTATTTAGGAAATTCAGTTTAATCACTTTCGAAATCAGGTAACTATCCTATCATTTAACAAATTTCTCAGATATCTATGCGTGCCACCACAACCAGTATTGGTCTGGTGAACTTTCTGCCCGGGCTGGCCTCAAAACATGATCCTCCCAGATCTCTGTTTCCTAAGTACCTGGGATTATAGGCTTGAGACACTAGCCTGGCTAAATTACTTAATGTCTTTGAACCTTAGGATTCTCATCTATAAAACGGGGCACACATATATACATATATATATATATATATATATATATATATGTATGATTTGGAAAGTTTATATATACATATGTAAATTTTTTTTTTCAGTATTGGGGTTTGAACTAAGGGCTTTGGGCTTGCTAAGCTTTACTGCTTGAGTCATGCCTCCAGCTCTTTTTGATCTGTTTATCTTGGAGACAGAGTCTTGCTTTTTGCCCATTTTATACTTCCCTCAATCATGGCAGACACATGCCACCATGCACTGAGATGGGGTTTCACAAACTTTTTTGCCTTGGCTGGCTTGTGCTCAAGATCCTCCCAACCTCCCACATAGCTGGGACCACAGATACATGCCACTGCATCTAGCTGTTAGTTGAGATGAGGTCTTGTGAACTTACTTTCCCAGGCTGGCCTCAAACCATGATCTTCCCCATCTCCATCTCAAGTAGCTAGGATTACAGGCATGAGCTGTTGGCACCTAATTTGTTGGTGTAGTATTTCAAGAAAAAGGACTGGCTTAGTAGATACTGTGTTTGAACTGCGGCAGCAAATTACTTAATATCTTTTTTTCTTCCCTGGGCCATATTGGGAGTTGAACTCAGGGCCTCACCTGGCCTGGACCATGATCCTCGGATTCAAGCTTCCCTGTGTGGCTGAGATGACAGGTGCATGCCACCAGGCCCAGCCAGTGGTTGAGATGGGGTCTGGCAAACTCTTTGCCCAGGCTGGCCTCAAACCACAGTCCTCTTAATCTCAGCCCCCTAAATAGCTAGGATTATAGGCTTGAGCCACTAGCCTGGCTAAATTACTTAATGTCTTTGAACCTTAGGTTCTTCATCTATAAAACTGAGCTAATACTATAGTTTTAACCACAAAAGAGGTTGTAAGAGTTAAGTAAGCTGTGTGTGCTTGAAACCATACCTGGCATATAGTAAGCATTCACCGAATGATATCTATTATTATTTTAGTTGTAGCCATTAACCCTTGCTACTGAGCTGCACAAAATGTTTAACTTTTTTTTTTTTTTTTGCCATACTGGGGTTTAAATTCAGCCTCATACTTGGTAGGCAGGCGATCTACCAACCAACTGAGCCAGTCCACCAGCCCCCATAAAACTTTACAATAAACCTTTTTTGCTTAAACAAGAGATGAAAGCGATTGCAAAGGTTTTAGGAAAAAACTGTCTTTTAAATATATGGACAGCAATAATTTGTAAAAGTCAAATATTGATACTCATATATATTAAAACTGAAAAGCAGAACGCTATCATTTTACAGATCCTTCACCTCAAAGTCTATCAGCTGTAGGTCGGCTATCAATGTCACTAGCAGTCCGCTGTTGTAGAGTTCTTGTGCCAGCTGAGCCACAGTTTCTGTTGGTGGCTCCTTGTCATTCGTACCACACAGAATTTCTTTCATTGCTTGTAGTGATTTTGACACTTCTTCTGAAGCCTAGTGACCAAAACATAAGCTAATAGTTAAAAAAAAGCAAGAATTCTTAGGCCATAAACAAACAAATACTTCTTGAACCCTGTTTATTTATAACCAAACACCATTGTACAGCCATAAAGAACCATTAAAAAGCACTGCCTTTTTGATTTTGGAAAATATTACTAAATTTATGCTAAAAGATCTCTATTATTGAAGTAATTTTTCCTGAAACCATCTCATACTGCAATTTTGCTAATAGATAAATAGAAATGAAGAGCAAACAAAAAATTTACTCTTGAGAATTAAATTGATTCTGTTTTGAAGACTCATCAGCAGTTACTAGTTTTTATTTACAGCATAATGTAATGTTTTTCAACAAATTCCTATTCTCTTGATCTTTTAATTGTCCAGGTATAAAAACAAAAGTGATCAATTCACTTATTCCTCAAACACAATCATCTTTTTGCTATTTATGACACTTGAAACTAAAAATTCAATTAAGGGAGGTTGTATGAAGAATGTCTGCTAATTGGTGCAGGGTTACTGGTTAGGGTATGAAAATGTTTCAGAATTAAGATAGTGGTGATAGCTGCACAACCTTGGGAATGTACTAAAAACACAGAATCTTACACTTTAAATGAGGAACCACATCGCAATCTTTTTTTGGTGGTACTGGCGTTTGAATTAGGCCTTTCACTTGCACTGTACCACCTGAGCCACAACCTTAGCCCTTTTTGCATTAGTTATTGTTCAGGTAGGGTTTCACAGTTTTGCCTGGGCTGACTTGGACACTGATCCTGCTATTTATGTCTCCCACATAGCTGGGATGAGAGGCACATACCACCATACCATGCTTACTGGTTGAAATGGAGTCTGGCTAACTTTTTGCTTAGGCTGGCCTTTAATGGTGATCCTCCTGATCTCTGCCTCCAACATACCTGGGATTATAGCTATGAGTCACTGTGCTTAACCTCCATGAAAATTTGTCACTAGTACAAGTGACTAAGAAGACTAATTTAGTTAATAATTTGATTTTCAGAGTATTTTTAAAGAAGTACAGCTTTGTTACTTTCAAGTAAGTATAGTAATAATTATAAATGAAGGGATTAAGACAAATTACATAAAAACATAATAGCAAGACACTACTTTAAAAACAAGAATTTTCTAGTTATTTTTGCGGTCTGGCTGAAGTAATCCTTAACTTATTATGGGCTGAAAGATTCTTAAGTTATGAGATATATCAATAGAAGAGTACTTTAAACATATATAGAGAGCTAAGAGTAATTATAAAGCAAACCCTTTTGTGACCATCACCCAAGTCAAGAAACAGAACACTATTAGCACTCTGAAAGTTACCTGAATGCTCTCTTTTCAGCCTAGATGTAAATACTTTTATATCTCATGACATTGCTATAATCTGGACCTTAAGGGTCTCCTAAAAACATACATGTTAAAGGCTTAGTTCCCAGCTTGGTACTATTGAGGGGTGGTAGAAACTGCAAGAGGTGGGCCTAGTGGGAGGTCTCTTTTAGTCACTGGGATGTGCCCTTGATAGGGACTGTGAAGATCCCAATCTTGTCCTCTTTTTTTCTAGTCCCAGTCATGAGATAAACAGTTTTGTTACATTCTATGCTCCCATCATTATGTGTTGTCCCCACAAAAGGCCCAAAAGCGATGGGCCCACCCAATTATGGACTGAATCCTCCAAAAGTGTGAGCTAAAACAAACCTGTCCTTTTTGTAACTTGATTGTCTCAGGTATCTCATTATAGTAACTAAAAGCTTACTAACACAACAATCAATTTTTTTCTTTTCTTTATAGTTTTCTTACCTATGCATGTATGCCTCAAAAACATAACTTCAGTTCCTCTGATTTTGAACATGATGGACTAATATTTGTCCTCTTTCATGCTTTGCCTCTTTCATTCTACATTACATTTGTGAGCCAGGTGCTGGTGGCTCATGCCTGCAATCCGAGCTACTCAGGAGGCAGAGATCAGGAGAATATCAATTCAAAGTGAGACCCTATCTTGAAAATACCCAATACAAAAAAGGCTGGCAGAATGGCTCAGGCAGTAGAACATCTGTCTAGTAAGTGTGAGGCCCAGAGTTCAAACCCTAATGCCACAAAAAAAAAAAAAAAAAGAAGAAGAAAAAAAGAAAAAACAAGGTTACAAAATTGTCATCCCTCTCATATTCCACTGATGCCTATGCCACTTCTTTCTCAGTCCTAGTGTTGATGGATATTTGGTTGTTTTCATTGAGAAGTTACTATGAACAATAATGCTGTGAATACTCTTGCATATTTTTTTACTTTAGAGTTTATACCTAGAAGGGGAACTGCAGGATTTTAGTACACAAACATCTTCCTATTTAACAGATAATATTAAACTACTTTCCAAAGTAGTTACATCAATGTACACTTTGTCACTCACGGTTGCTCCCCATCCTTGTAAACACTTAAAACCATCACTTTTTCATTTTTGCCAAGACAGTAGGTGTATAATGTGAATTTATTGTGGGATTGAGAGCTGGGATCAGAGCTCAAGTGGTACTATGCTTGCCTAACAAGAGGGAGGCCCTGGGTTCAGGTCCCAGTAACAAGTGTTTTAAACAAGTGTGTTTTACACACACACACACACACATACACTCTTTTTATTTTTTTTCTTTTATTATTCATATGTGCATACAAGGCTTGGTTCATTTCTCCCCCCTGCCCCCACCCCCTCCCTTACCACCCACTCCGCCCCCTCCCTCTCCCCTCCCCTCAATACCCAGCAGAAACTATTTTGCCCTTATTTCTAATTTTGTTGTAGAGAGAGTATAAGCAATAATAGGAAGGAACAAGGGTTTTTGCTGGTTGAGATAAGGATAGCTATACAGGGCATTGACTCACATTGATTTCCTGTGCATGGGTGTTACCTTCTAGGTTAATTCTTTTTGATCTAACCTTTTCTCTAGTTCCTGTTCCCCTTTTCCTATTGGCCTCAGTTGCTTTTAAGGTATCTGCTTTAGTTTCTCTGCGTTAAGGGCAACAAATGCTAGCTAATTTTTTAGGTGTCTTACCTATCCTCACCCCTCCCTTGTGTGCTCTCGCTTTTATCATGTGCTCAAAGTCCAATCCCATTGTTGTGTTTGCCCTTGATCTAATGTCCACATATGAGGGAGAACATACGATTTTTGGTCTTTTGGGCCAGGCTAACCTCACTTAGAATGATATTCTCCAATTCCATCCATTTACCAGCGAATGATAACATTTCGTTCTTCTTCATGGCTGCATAAAATTCCATTGTGTATAGATACTACATTTTCTTAATCCATTCGTCAGTGGTGGGGCATCTTGGCTGTTTCCATAACTTGGCTATTGTGAATAGTGCCACAATAAACATGGGCACACACATACACTCTTATTTGTGGGTTTAATTAGTCTTTTCCTGATTACTACTGAAAATGAAAAGGTTTTTTCCTCCTTTCTATTGCTTGCTATTTAGCTATACATACTCTTTTGTGGAAGCCATTATTTTTTATTTATGTTTGGGCCAATATTTGGCACTATATTATAAAGAACACTAGAATTTAAAATAAGACATTTCTCCATCACTTATAGAATTTAGGACTGTATCATATACTGGGACAGAAAAATACTATGAACCCAAGGGCATTTATTGTAGAGGAACTGTGAATCTTGCCATAACTCAGTCACTTTGAGAGAAATCCAAAATGTAGCCTTCAACATCCTTTCATAGGAATAATTAAAATACTAAAAGGCCCAACCTATGAGGAGTCTTGCTTACTGAGATCTTAGAACAATGTGAAACGAGGTTGCACTGTAGTAGAAACTATCTTTCAGTCCTTAAATAAAACTTTTCTTCTCTTTCGAGTCACTGTAACACAACAGACCAGCAAAAACACTGAGCTCTTTAAACTCTGCAGTGTACAGTGATCCAGGGTTGATCAGAGGCTCCAGATAGTAAACCAAGAGTTTAATACAGCAGACTGAATAATCCCAGTACATAAAACATGAAACTAACATACATGTTCTTCTACAGACCCTATGTGCACACCACAGAACATATTTGTGATCCTTCATTAAGTCTTTACATTAGTTTTTGAATATGACTTTTCATAATGTTTTTGTTTTTGTTCATACCTTTTCTGTCTTTTTGTCTTGTTTTTCCAAAATAGCCATATTGTCTTTCAGAATTTTCACAATTTCTGCTGGGTTTTTGTGTGATTTACTAAACAAAGGCATTTTTTTCATGTATAAACCTCTTCTTCCAGTACAGAATGCTAAAATAAAAGAAAAAAAAAGCAAACAAAAATCATAACTTTAACTCTTAATACACTTAAATTGTTATACCAAAATATCTTACAAGTTTTTGATAACATCAGTTCAATAATTTGAAACATTAAGTGACCAAACTAAAATGTGTTTCAAGTTTTATTCCAAATTTAAATACATATTAAGTATCACAAGATATATATATATATTTTTAATTGTTTTATTATTCATATGTGCATACAAGGCTTGGGTCATTCCTCCCCCCTACCTCCAACCCCCTCCCTTACCACCCACTCTGCCCACTCCCTCTTCCTCCCACCCCCTCAATGCCCAGCAGAAACTATTTTGCCCTTATCTCTAATTTTGTTGAAGAAAGAGTATAAGCAATAATAGGAAGGAACAAGGGTTTTTGCTGGTTGAGATAAGGACAGCTATACAGGGAGTTGACTCACATTAATTTCCTGTGCGTGTGTGTTACCTTCTAGGTTAATTCTTTTTGATCTAACCTTTTCTCTAGCTCCTGGTCCCCTTTTCCTATTGGCCTCAGTTGCTTTTAAGGTATCTGCTTTAGTTTCTCTGCGTTAAGGACAACAAATGCTAGCTAATTTTTTAGGTGTCTTACCTATCCTCACCCCTCCCTTGTGTGCTCTCGCTTTTATCATGTGCTCAAAGTCCAATCCCCTTCACAAGATATTTTAAAAGCTTTACCTAAAAGTTTTTACTCAAAGTCTAAAATTTTTCCTATAAAAGAAATATAAGAATTATGCAAAATCAGGAAAAAGACTACTTTTGGTATTTAAAAATAATATTTTGACTAAAAAGAGTGTTGATAATAAGAATAAATGACAAACTAAAACATGTAAAGTTGGTTCATGCCTACAATCCTAGATATGCGGAAAGACTACAGTTCAAGGCCAACATGGGCAGAAAGTTCACAAGACCCTCATATCTCAACCAAAATCTGGGTGTGGTTGTGCCCACCTGTCATTCCAGCTACACAGGAAAGCAGAAAACAGGAAGACTGAGGTGCAGGTTGGCCCAGACATAAAGTCAAACCTTATATCAAAAATAACCAGTGTAAAAGGGCTGGTGGAGTGGTTCAAGTGGTCTAGTACTTGCTTAGCAAGTGCAAGGCCCTGAGTTCAACTCCCCCACCACAAAATAAACAACCAGAACCCATGCAAAACAAAAGTGGGATTAGGATTCCGACAGTGGTCAAAACTGTGGTATTTAAAAGCATACCACTAAGTACTGCATGCCAACTACTCTATGTAACATTTCCCTACTTTTTATATCCTGAATATCATTCCATGATCATGTTTAGATCTACCACAACATTTTAGTCACAATATAGTATTCATTATACAAATAAATACACCAAACTTTTATTTTACCAATATCCTACTGGATACTTGGGTGATTGTCATTGCCATCCCCTCCCCCTTTTTTGGTGGTGAACTTAGGGCCTCGTGCTTGCTAGGGAGGTGCTCTACCACTCAAATCATGCCCCCAGCCCTTTTTGCTTTAGTCATTATTGAGATAGGGTCTTATGTTTTTGTCCAGGTCATCCTGGACTGTGATCCTCTTATGCCTCCAGCATAGCTGAGATAAGAGGCACCCACTACCATACCTAGCTTATTTGTGGAGATGGGGTCTTGCAAACTTTTTGCCCGGGCTGGCCTTGAACCATGATCTCCTAGAGAAGGTACAAAGCCTACCTCAGAGTTTTAAGAATGCACTGTACTTATTTCACATCATCAGAAGATGATGGCATGTTAGTTCACAGACTGACACTAGATGAGTGCCTCCTAGGCACTGAAAACTGCCAAGGCCACACACTATCAACCTACCCCAGTGCTCCTGCTGACACTGGCCCTGCAGCACACAAACCAACAGACCAATACTGGTCCTGCTGCACTTGTCCATTTTCAAGAGGGAATAAACAGAATGAGCAACAAACAGCAGGTTCTCAAGAGAGAAATGCCCTGCAGACATGGACAAGAAAGACTGGTTGTGAATTAATTCTGGATAAAGCTAGAACAGACATGATTGCAAAAATCAGTCATTCAATAAGTAAAATATGAGTTTGACAAAAAGGGAGCTGGGTAAAAGCATAAGACTGAAAATACATACATATATACACATATATAGTCACATGCCCCAAATGGAGCATAGTAATCGAAAATCTGCACACAGCAGAAAAGATACTACAGAAAATTGAGGAGAACTGCAAGGAAAAAAATTAGTCTACATTTATTCATTCAAAAAGTATTTACTGTGGCTGGGGATGTGGTTCAGTGGTACAGTGTTTGCTTAGCATGTATGAGGCCCTGGATCAAATTTCCAGTACTAAAAAAGGGAAAAAAAATCACTGTGCACCTTGTGGCAAGCAATGAAATAGGAAATGCAAAATCAATCAGTCTCAAAGGACTCACAATGAAGTAAGAGATACTCTCACTACACTTTTGCTTTCCCAGAAGGCCAGAAAAGGTAAACAAATAAACAAAAACAAGACAATGGAACGAGGACACAGAGCATGTATAGATATATATTGCTATCCCTGTATAGATATTTTATAGCAGTATGAAGAAGATAGAATGTTATTCTATAGGAAACAACAATGGGTGGAGAGAGTAGTGAAAGCCAGCACAACAAAAGGAAATATGGAGCAGACATAACAGCTTTGGCAGAGAAAAAGAAACTTTATCACTTAAAAAATTTTTCTAGCCAAGATTAGTGATGAGATGCAAAAGAAATGAATATTCCTCTTTCAAAGCATGTTCTAAGGAAATGACCTTAAACAACAAAAACAACGGCAAATCAGATTGCCTTTGGATTTCCATAAAAGTAAATGCTATAAGACAATGGAGAAAACCTACAGAGTTCTGGGAAGGAAAGTATACAACCTCACAATTAAATCTCTAGCTAATCTCATTTATGTGTGAACAGATTATGTATACTTGATAAAAATTTAACAAAAAGATAAGATGGAATCAAGCCCATGAAGAGCTCAACAAAATTAATGCTAGAAATCAGGAACAGTCTTGAAAGAAAGCTTTTATATTGTTAGCAGGGTATGTGGGAGGGTGAGAATCTACAATTATAATTCATTCATATGGGAATAAAAATAAACAAGAACTGAATGAAAGAAGATAAAGAAAAAACCATCCCAAAAATCTCCAAGAAAAGAAAAGAAAGGAAGAAAAAGAAAACAAAATCTCTGGAGTTATGTGGTCCCTGTTTCTTCTGGACAGATCTGTCTACCCCATCCCATCAAAGAGTGGGAACATGGCCTACTCATGGCCAGAGTATTCCACTGCCCTGCATGCAGTAATTGGCTCTCAGGTGGGTTGTGACACAAGATAATCAAAATAAAAAAAAATGAAAGACAACAAGTGTTGGTGAGGATATGGAGAAAAGGGAACTCTTTTATGTTGATGGGATGTAAATTAAACATTCACTATGGAAAATGGTATGGAGGTTCCCCAAAAAAATTAAAAGTAGAACTACCAACAATCTAGTAATTCCACTTCTGAATATGCATCCAAAGGAATTGACATCAAAAAGTTGAAGAGATGTCTGGCTTCTCACGCTCACTGCAACCTTACTCATAGGAATCAATATATAGAATCAGCCTAAATGTCCATCAATGAATAAATGGATAAAGAAAATGTAGCACATATACAGAATGGAATGGCATTCAGTCTTAAAAAGGGGGCTACAGGAATCTTGTTGATTATAGTAACATAGATAAATCTGGAGGACATTAGGCTAAGTGAAACAAGGTAGGCAAAGAAAGAAATACTCTAAAACAGATGCGCTTCATAGAAGTAGAAAGTAGACTGATGTTACCAGAAGCTGGGCAGGTGGGAGAGAAGGAATGAAAAATGGTGATTGAAGGGTACAAAGTTTCAGAAAGAGGAACAGGTTTGGAGATTTATTGGCAATTTACTGTCAGGAATAGTATTCCACACATCATAGGACACAACTACAACTATGTAGAGCAAACAAAAATACAAACACAGAAAGCCTATACATTGGACAATATTTTTAAGAAGTGAATAGTTATTGCCTCTGAGTAGTACAGTCCACTTATGGATGCTTAATTTTCTTCTTCCCTCAAATATTCTGTCTATTTTTTTTTTCAGAACTGTTTAATAGACCAAGCAAGTGCTTTTATAATGGAAACACTTTCTCTCCTATGATATTTTAAATGAATAAACAAATAACCAATTTTAAAAGTTCAAACTGTGGAATATCTGATCATCATGCCTTCTTAAAGCATTAGTCAAATATGATTTCTTTGGCTATGAAGTTTCATGAAGAGTAGTACTTGGCTCAAATTATGGAAAGAAAGCCAAGAAAGATCATTTAGCTCTGCTCCCAGGGAGCTCTGTGGATTTTGTAGTGGATTTTTGGCAGCAATCCCTTTCCTGTTACACAGTAAAATACTTCATATTCCTAACTTGCATGTGAGCATCAGTGAAGATGGCCCAAAGTCAATCACTTGAGTAAGCAACTAAAATGAAGAGGAATGTTTGGAAAGCAAGTACTTAGGGGAAGAGATCGCTCAGGGCATTAAATATCCTTGTAATTATTATTCCATACAAAAGATTTCAAAGGGGGAAAAATGTATGTCTATAGATGGCTAATGAGTAGGCCTTTATGTCTAACTGTGCTGTTCAACAACTGTTCTCCTTTCAAAGGTTTTCTCAGCATTTCCATAGGTAAAACCATACCAAGTACCTGAATGACAGGTACTTCATTAATTAAACTTCTTTTCCTCCACCTTTGTTTTTAATCAAAAATGAAAGAGGCAGGAACATTTCCAAAATTCTTTCTTAGTTATAGTTATATGTTATGATATCAAATCTATTGCAAAGCATTTTACACATGTCAAAACATCTTCCAAATCAGTATCTTCTTTCAGTTTTTCCATTTTAATTAACTAAAGGCCACAACTGAGTTTTGTACTGAAAACCTGTTATGTTCAAACCCCAACTACCACCAAAAAAAAAAAAAAAAAAAAATCCAAGATGAGTTTAACTCGCACCTATGGTTGTTTGTTCCATTAAACATGTTTATGGCATCACTAACACTAAATTTTATATATTGGTCTTTATTTTATTTTTTTTTTTGGCAGTACTGAGGTTTGAACTCAGGGCCTCATGCCTGGTAGGCAGGTGCTTTACCACTTGAGCCACCCAAACAGTGCTATATATTGGTACTTTAAAGAAACTAATAGGGCCAGTATAACTAAACTTAAATTGGACAGACTTAATCTGAGTTTTTCAGATAGGCCACATTTCTTCATACTGATCTTAGTGAACATATGCAAATAGACAATCCTTTTTAGTTAAAGTTAACACCTGACTTCAGAATGTCTCAGGTACTCCACATATTCATCATGTAAACTCTCTCCCCTCTTTATCATCCCTTTTCATTAAGGGTGGCCACAAGTTATACCAAGGTCTTTTCTTTTTCTCTTACAAGTTAGGCCTATTCTGCCCTACTTTTGCTTTGTTCACATCTCACAATTCAAACCGTTCTTGTCAGGCCATCTATTCTTATAATGAAAAATGTATAGCCTTAAACCCTTCACCTTAAGCTATTCTCTTCCATTTTTGTGAACCAAAGAAACAGTTTAGTCCTCATGTAATAACTACATCAGGTGTCCACCATGTGCCATGTTTATTAAGTTAGCCCTCAGAAATGGCTAAGCATAAAAACAATGAAAAGGGCTTAGAATAGCTCAGTGGCAATGAAAAAGACAATTCACTGATATCATCATTAGATTGACTTTCATAAACAGTGCAATCAACCTTGGAAGCTCCTCAAAGAACCTAGAAATCTTTATTTATAAGTATCCTTCCAAATACCATTTACCTCTTATTAAACTTGCTTTTCTGGAAGCATTAATATGTAGGATAAATAAAAATGATGCTGGCATCAACATAATTGTTTTATATTAAGTTTCACCACTAGAATGGATTTTCTAATATTTCTCAAGGTGGGAATGATCTTTCTATGATGTGAGTAAAATACATTCTTAGGCTACAATAACACTTAGCAGCCACTTGATAAACTGTTTCCCAGGGAAAATTCACAAAAACCCACTCACAAATAAATTTCAGAAATACAAAGCATTTGTAAATTAGGGATTACTTATTCTTTCTTTCTATATTTACATTCCTGTGGGCTTAAGAAATGGTGTCATTGCTAAGGGAACACTAGTGAGTAACTAGTTTAAAATGAAACTTTTTTTCCTGAAGACTGTCAAGTTGAAGTGCAAATTTTCCATTCATCTAAGGACCGAGTATGGGAAACTGTGTAAAGAATACTGGTCCAGGAACAGTTTCCACAGACCAGCTGATTGGCTTCTTATACACAGGGGAAAAAACCCTAACGCCACAAAACTGCATGAAACAAAACCTGTTCTACAGGCTTCTGTACACATAGAGGAAATATTAAAGAAAGTACACCCATTGTATGTCTAGGGTGCAAATCTTTTTAATATGTTTGCTGACACTGTGCAGAAGTTTTTACTTTAGCTAATTTTTTTCTGCCTTAAAGGACTCGTTTGAATCAGTAACACTTATTTCTTGAGGCTAGCAGAGGGCAGATCAGAAACTTTGCTCAGAATGATGCATCTTTATGTAATGAGTAAATTTAGGAGTTAATATATACCTCCTTCTTTCCACAAAGGAATGATTACACATATATTATATAATATATTATATATATATATATATATAGAGAGAGAGAGAGAGAGAGAGAGAGAGAGAGAGAGAGAGAAAGAGAGAGAGAGAGAGAGAATATCCTAAAGATTATACAAATAAAGGCTCTATTGGCATATAAATAGATTATTTTAAGAATTTATTTTTCTTTTTTTCTCCTTTTTTGCTCACACACACACATCTCGTAACAGTTCTTCAACACAACATGATTTTGAGAGCTTGGTATTAGCTGCATGAAAAAAAACTGCTTCATTACCTAACTTAAAAAAATGTGCATTCATTTTATGTGAAATAGTAAATTTTATAGGCAAATTATTTAATTTTTATTTTCCTTAAAGAACTTTGGGAAAAAAATCAAGTGTGACTTACTGGATCTAACAATAGCATTCAGCATTTAAGTTATTTTAATTAATGGTGTCAATATTTTAACCTGAATTATGATGGAATGATACAATTTATAATAACTTATAAAACCAAGCACTGCAGTGATAACTTTAAACTTAGTAACAATGTACAGAAAAGAGTAACTTTTTAATTTTTATCCAGTTAAAAGAGAAACACACAAAAAATGGTATACTGCCACTATTTCTGGAAAGTCTTTGTAAATAAAACCCATTTCTAAAATAAGATATCCATGGACACAGAATAGTTGGTAATGGTTCAAGTGCCTCAGGCAACAGAGAAGTATTGTTTTATAGTTGCCTTTTCAAACCTCTCCTAGTAAGAACAGTTCATCATGCACAAAGAATCAATAACAGTATAATTAAAAAATATATACACATATATAAGATGTAACTGCAGAACCTAGATTAAAACTGAACTGCGCCATACTAATTGCTTTTCTACAACTCAAAACCATATAGCTAACCTTGTTGCTACTCACCAAATGGTACAGAGACGCCCAGGCTCCTCTAAGCAACAAAAAATCCACACATGGTGAGGTGCTGAAGACAGCTCTTTCTTGGGCTCAAAGCACTTTAGACCAAGTAGCCTTTATCTTCCAGTTAATACAGGATGCCTCCTGTTACCCAGTGCCGCAGAAGAGTTTCACAATTCCCTCTTGACTTTCTGCCTCTGGCTTTGAAGAGTAACAGTTACCACCGGAAAACGTTAGCAGAAAATGATCACTTGAACACTCACATAGAGCAGCTGTAAATTTCCACTCTGCTTGCTCTTAGATTCCAAGCCTTGCTTGTCTCTTAATCTGTCACAGGCAGTTCTGTTTCTGGTCAAACCAGCTTGCTTATTTGTCCTCCTCTCCCTCTCCAGCACAGGCTTTTAGCTAGCTATACACCACACAGTCAGAGCTCCTTTTTCTTTCTTCCTCCCCAATTGTATAATGCCACAAGAATGCATGTAAAGCAATTAAGCTGAAGCAAAATGAATTCTTGGGGAATTCATTTGATCTAGAGACAAACAAAAATTTTCCCATCACTTTTTTCCCCTGAGGTCTTGAACTTACCCATCCATAGGGTTTTGTCAACTGACTAAAGTGGCTTGACCATATTGCTTAAAAATGTAAATAAGGGTTTCTAACAAAGGCATGTTGATAGTAATAATAACAGATTAGTCTATTAATGTGTTATCTTCTTAGGGAAGATGTTCTTCTCTATCACAATAGGAAAGTGAAGCAAGTAAAAATGCAAGTACTATGAACTTGCTCTTCAGATACATAACGAAGAAATGTTGGAATATTTATCATTTAATTTCAATAATATAATTTAATAGATTTTAATATGGTATGTTTTGAAACTCAGTTCAACATTTACAGTCACAAAGGGAAAATTATGAAGAACACAGAAAAACAGAGACACTAAAAATGCTAAATAGAGCAGTTTAATCATTATGTGCAAACTAGATATAATTATTAAGCATCACTGGTCAGGAAATATTATATTTCTTCAATAAGAATTGTGAAGGCTAACAACTACAAAATATTTTAAAATTATTGATCACATACAGAGTAAGATATAAGTATAGATCTTTAAGCAAGGTTTGGGAATGAAGAATTGATGGAAAGCTGAGTGGGATGTTGGCTGACAGGCTTAGGTGGTGTTTGTGGGATTTTTTGGAGTGAGAAGGCAATGTACACAGCTTGGAAAACAAGCTGGCTCTGTATGGAAGCTTGTGAGAGCTGCTTGGGAATTTTATTCCAGTCTCTGAGCCCCAAAGACTTTCAGGTTCTCTTACCTGAAGTTTTCAATCAAAAGTCTTGGGCCCTTCTTTTGCTAGAGCTCCCAATCACACAGCTAACAAAAGTAGTTATTAGAGCTATTAGTAACACAGCAGTCTTACTCATTGCAGACCTAAACTATTTCTAAGAATATGAACTGAAGGAAGATAAAAGGTAAATATCTGTAAGTAGTTGTTTATACAACGTGGGTAAAAAAAGTGCTTGCCTCGTATGTCCAAGGCCCAGTAGCATGTCCAAGGTTCAATCCCCAGTAGTTCAAAGAAAAAATAGAAAAAAGAAAAAGAAGTAAAGCAACTAAAGTTTGGCCTTAATATATAGATTCCTTAATTTGGTTGATTTACAATTTAAATAATTTGGCTATTCCTTAACACCTAAGAAAAAGGAATCAAAGAAGTCTAGAGATTAATCTGTCAATAATTCTTTCAACCAATAGTTCTGCAAAATTTTTAATTTTCTTTTTTTTTTTTTTTTTTTTGAGACAAGGGCTCACTATGTAGCAGAATTTGGCCTTGAGACTTCCAAGTGCTAGCATTACAGACATGCACCACCATGCCCAGATCTTATTTCCTATTTTTAAAGAGATGTTAAATGGGAATTATACTAAATCAGCAAGGGGTATTAAGTACTAGTATGTTGGGTTATATTTTCAAGAGGTCTAGCACAGTCAGAAAAATTCAGAATTTGTAAAAGTGGTTCTTAGAATGAATACAAGGTTAGTTAATTTTTTTTTAAGTTACTTTAAAGTTGGGAGACTTAGACCCTATTTGGTAGAGCATGTCTATAATCCCAGCTACTCAGAAACAGATATCAGAAAGATCATGGTTTGAGGTCACCCCAGGCAAGACCCTGTCTCAATGAACAAGCTATGTGTGGTGGCACACATCTGTAATCCCAGCTACACAGGAGGCATAGATAGAAGGATCATGGTCTAAGGCTGGCTCTGGGCAAAAGTGAGACCCTGTATGAAAAATAACTAAGGCAAGACAGTTTAGGGATGTGGCTCAAGTGTTAAGAGTACTTGGCCTAGCAAGTGTGCGGCCCTGAGGTCAAACACAAGAACCACAGAAATAAACAACTAAGAAAAAACTTAAATTGGGAAACTCTATGAACCTGCAGTAGATTCAAAGTCAAGGAGTTTAAACTATATAAAGGCTAGGGATGTAGCTCAGTGGTATAGTGCTTGCCTAGCCTGGCATGTGTAAGGGCCTGGGATTCAATTCCCAGCATCTCACACACACACACACACACGAAAAAAAATATATTTATATATAAAATTACAATACATAACTAATATTTATGGTTAATAAGACTGGCTATATATGATTGTGCATATCTTTGATTCCTATGAAACATTATTTTTTTCAGAAACACACAAAGAAATCTATTATTTCGAAAGGAGAATTGGGATGAGCTTTTTTTTCTCTGACCATAGCACACACAGGGAAAAAAAAAGTTATTTCTAAAATTTTCAACAGGTAAGTAAATATCCTGGTAGAAGGTCTATTAATACTTGAAAATAAAACAAAAAAAAGAACATTCTTCTAAAAGTTACTTGGAGGCCAGGCACAGTGGCTTATACCTATAATTCTCATTACTTGGGAAGTAGAGATCAGGAAGACTGAGGTTTGAGGCCAGCTCAGAGTAAAAATTAGTGAGATCTCCATCTCAATCAATAATATCTGGCTCTAGTTGAAAATGACCAGGTTAAAAGCTGGGGAAATAGTTCAGTGGTAGAGCACGTGCCCAGCATGCACTAAGCCCTGGGCTCAATCCTCAGTATTAGTGGTATAAAAAAAAAAAAAGTAATTAAATAGAACACATAATAAGGGAAAGAAGTAAATAAATAGAAGCAGATTCAAAAGTAACAGAAATGATAGAATTGGTACAAGAAGATGTTAAAATGTCTATTATAAATAAAATCCATGGATTTAAGAAGGCATAAGAAACGTAAGTATGTTAAAGAGAGACATGGAAGATGTAAAAATATCCAAATCAAATTTCTGCAAATAAAAACTAAACTTCTGAAATGGAAAATTTATCACACAGGATGAACAGTAGACTGCTCACTGCAGAAGAATCAATTAGTAAGCCTGAAAACATAGCAACAGAAGTTATCAAAATAAAATATTGAGAGGGAATAAAGATTTGAAAAAATGAATAGATCATCTCTAAATTATAAGAAAACCTCAAACAGCTTAAATATATCATTTGAGTCCTAAAAAGAAGAGAGAAGTAGAAACAAAAAAACAATGCTAGAAGAAATAATGGTGGAAAAATTTCAAATTTAATGAAAATTGTAAACTCATAAATCTAAAAACTCCAAATAGAGAAAATACCACAAGGGTATATTACAATCAAATTGCTTAAGACTACTTTAAAATATTTTCAGGAAAAAAGGGCATATTACGTATGAGAAAATCCAGAAAGAAATGAGAACAGACATCAAGAACAATGCACAGGAGATGTCAGCAGAGCAACACTGTCAAAGTATCAAAAGAAAACTGTATCTTTCAGAAATGAGAAGATGGAAAAGTTGAGTCAATCAACAATAGACCAGAACCACAAGAAATGTTAAGGGCGGGGGGCCCTTCCTTCAGGCAGAAAAAGTATTCCAATAAATGGAAATCTTCACAAAGGAATGAAAAACACCAAAAAGAATATAAATTTAAGTAAATAAAAATATTTTTCTTGTTTCAAAAATCCCTTTTGAAGGGCATGTATTTGCTTTTGTCTGTATGGAGGTTTGAACTCAGGGCCTCGCATTTGCTGGCAGATGCTCTATCACTTGAGTCACGCCCCCAGTGTGAAGAGAATGTACTTTTAAAGCAAAAAAAATATGTAATTGGGAACTTGTGATATTTGTAGAAATAAATTAAGAAAACAATAGAACAAAGGATATGAGACAGAAAAATGGAAGAACATGACTGGAGGTAGACTATGGTAAGTTAAACATCCATACTCTAAAATAAAAAGTAACAACCAACCAAACAAACTAAAATATACAATCTAATCAGATATAGCAAGTATGTCAGAAAATGAGATAGAAGGGTATAATAAAAATTGCTAAACACAATTAGCAATGAACTAATGAACACAAAAAAAGGCGTAAAAATGAGGAAAAAGGAAATAACATGCAGGTGGGACAACAGAAAATAAATAGCAAGCTGGTAGAATAAAATCCAACTATATTAATAATCACATTAAATATAAATGTTCCAAACACTACAATTAAAAATCAGATATTGTCAGGCAGGACCAAAAAAAGGGGCAAGTTCCAACTACATGTTATATAAGAAACACACACCAAATATTAAGAAACAAATATGTTTAAAGTAAAAAGATAAAAAAGATATACCATGCAAGTTATTAAAACACATTTCAGGGTTAAGAATATTACTGGGGATAAAAAAATTCATAATTATAAATGTGTCTATTCATCAAGAAGTCATAAACATCCTCAACATTTGTGAATTTAACAGAGCTTAAAATACATGAAAAAATGAAAGAAAAGGAGAAAAATACAAATTTATAACTATAGGCCAAGATATAAATTCTGCTCTCTGAATAATGCACAGAAAGGTAGTTAGAAAATCAGTTAAGAATGTAAAAGACAATTTGACCCAACTGACATGTATCAAACAAACCAACTGACAAAAGCAAGTATACATTCTTTCTAAATATGCATGGCATGCCTACCAAGACAAATCATATTCTGGGATATAAAACAAGTTAAAAAATATTTAGAAGAACTTCATTCATACAAAAGATGTTCTCTGGTCTTAGAAATCAATATAAAAGATATCTGGGACATCTCTAAATATCTGGCAAATAAACATCACACTACCAAATAATTCATAAATAAAAAAGCAAATTGGAAAGCATTATGAACTGAATGAAAACAAAAAAGAGGACATATTAAAATCTGTGGGCTGGTGGTAATAAAGTATTTAGAGACATGCTTCACACTGAATTCTTATATTACATGAGAAGATAGGCATCTAATGACCTCAGCTTCTACGGAGGAAACTAGAAAATAATCATAAATTAAACCCAAAGCAACAACCAGGAAAATAATGAGGAATAGAAATAGAACAAGAAACAGACAATCAATGAAAACTAAAATTGATTCTTTGAAAAAAATCAATAAAAATGATAAATATCTAGCAAAAATGACAAAGATACAAATAACCAGTATCCATTCTGAAACATTAAATCATAGAACAGTTATGAGAGAATACAAGTGAATGTTTATCTAATCTTTGATTTGTAAGACAGTTTTTTTTTCAAACTAGATATACTTGAGAATAATGTATTTGGTTCTGATCCCTTTTTAAACTTTAACTGATTATGACTTTTTCAAAAACCAGGATAACCAACTGTCATATAAAACTCTCAGGAATGCTTTTTGTAGTGGTGCTATACCAGGTACTTAGTACTGACTCCTTACTTGGACCCAAGAATTAACTAAAAGCAGGAGAAAAGCTTGCCATCCCTGCTTCCATTTTACATCTGTCTCCTTTACTCTTGAGTTTCTTCCCTGAAATCACTTTGGGTTCTAGGAAGGACAGGATTGATCAACAATATCTTCATGGTAAGGGACTGAAACTACCTCCAAGGGAAGAAGAAGCAGAGCTTTGCAGGACAGACCACCCCTAATGAGGACAATTACCTATAATGATGAGGCTACATCGTATGGAGCAGGAGCAATTATTTCATTGGGAACCAGATTTCTCCCCTCAAGTGAAAATGTGGTAACTTCTCTAGACTCCTGGCAGAACCAAAATGGAGTTAATAAACAACCAGGTCACACTTTGCCTGGGACTGCTTCACTATGGGTATCTCTCTACCCCTGCCCAAATCTCTATTTAAACCTGAACCTGAAGCTCATGTCAGTACCCAAACATGGGTAAAGTGCTTACTTTTGCCTCTTCCTAAGTGTGTCCGTGTGTCATGTAATAAATCTTGCTCTGTCCTTCACAACTACACATCTCTTTATTTGACATAGCAGGCAAGTGGCTGAATCTGACCTGTTGGAATCTCAGAGATGGGTCTCTAGCTTAGTATATTTCCTATAAATAGGAAGATAGATATAAAAACATAACCAAAGTTAAATGTTTTTAGCCTGGCTCTGATGGCTCATGCCTGTAATCCTAGCTATTTGGGAGGCTAAAGAAGGATCTCAGTTTAAAGTTAGCATGGCCAAAATGTTAGTGAGACCACACCTCAACCAATAGCTGGGAGTGGTGGTATGCTTCTGTCACCACAAGTTATGTGGGAGCCTGAGATCAGGGAGATTGTGTTTCCAAGCCAATCTGGGCAAAAGGAGTTCATGAGACTCCGTATTCAATGGGGAAAAATCTTGGGCATGGTGGTGCATGCCTGTCATCCCAGCAATGCAGGAAGGATCATGGTCTGGGCCAGCCTGGGCAAAAGGCGAGACCTCATCTCCAAAATAACCAGAGCAAGAAATGACTGAATGTGTGGCTCAAGCAGCAGACTATGTGCCTAGCTAAGTGCAAAACCCTGAGTTAAAAAAAAAAAAAGTTAAATGTTTTTACCAAGATAATTTCCTAAGTCCATTTAGGGGACATACAGTAATGTCTGAAGATGTTATGATTGTCACAACTGAGAATCTACTATTAGTAACCAGTGGCAAGAGACCAGGAATGCTGCTATACATCCTACAATGAAAGGACATACACCCCAACAAAAAATTATCCTGCCAAAGATTTCTCCAGTGCTCTGGATTGAAACCAACTTCAGTTCAAACTTAAGCAGTATCACTGGAGATATTTCTCTGCCTACATCCCTTTCTCCTGTGCTGTCTCCATTCACAGTTGGGCTCTCTCCACATGTTGACAAAAAGATGGTTCCTACACAAGAGGCCACGAATAGCAAAGGCAATACTCAGTCAAAAGAACAATGCTTGGAGGTATCACAATACCTGACTTCAAACTATATTACAAAGCAATAACAATAAAAACAGCATGGTACTGGCACAAAAACAGACATGAAGACCAGTGGAACAGAATAGAGGACCCAGGTATGAAGCCATACAACTATAACCAACTTGCCTTTGACAAAGGCGCTAAAAATATATGATGGAGAAAAGACAGCCTCTTCAACAAAAACTGCTGGGAAAACTGGTTAGCAGTCTGCAAAACACTGAAACTAGATCCATGTATATCACCCTATACCAGTATTAACTCAAAATGGATCAAGGACCTTAATATCAGACCCTTAACTCTAAAGTTGATACAGGAAAGAGTAGGAAATACTCTGGAATTAATAGGTATAAGCAAGAACTTTCTGAATGGAACCCCAGCAGCACAGCAACTAAGAGACAGCATAGATAAATGGGACTTCATAAAACTAAAAAGCTTCTGCTCAACAAAAGAAATGGTCTCTAAACTGAAGAGACCACCCAGTGTGGGAGAAAATATTTGCCAGCTACACATCAGACAAAGGACTGATAACCAGAATATACAGGAAACTTGAAAAACTAAATTCTCCCAAAATCAATGAACCAATAAAGACATGGGTAAGTGAACTAAACAGAACTTTCTCAAAAGAAGAAATTCAAATGGCAAAAAAACACATGAAAAAATGCTCACCATCTCTAGCAATAAAGGAAATGCAAATTAAAACCACACTAAGATTCCATCTTAGTGTGAATAGCCATCATTAGCAACACCACGAACAACAGGTGTTGGCGAGGATGCGGGGGAAAAGGAACCCTCTTACACTGCTAGTGAGAATGTAAACTAGTACAACCACTCTGGAAAAAAATTTGGAGGCTACTTAAAAAGCTAAACATTGATCTACCATATGATCTAGCAATTCCACTCTTGGGGACATACCCAAAAGAATGTGACACAGGTTACTCCAGAAGCACCTGCACACCCAAGTTTACTGCAGCACTATTCACAATAGCCAAGTTACGGAAACAGCCAAGATGCCCCCACTACTGACGAATGGATTAAGAAAATGTGGTATTTATACCAAATGGAATTTTATGCAGCCATGAAGAAGAATGAAATGTTATCATTTGCTGGTAAATGGATGGAATTGGAGAACATCATACTGAGTGAGGTTAGCCTGGCCCAAAAAACCAAAAATTGTATGTTCTCCCTCATATGCGGACATTAGATCAAGGGCAAACACAACATGGGGATTGGACTTTGAGCACATGATAAAAGCGAGAACACACAAGGAGGTATGAGGATAGGTAAGACACCTAAAAAACTAGATAGCATTTGTTGCCCTCAACACAGAGAAACTAAACCAGATACCTTAAAGCAACTGAGGGCAATAGGAGAAGGGGACCAGGAACTAGAGAAAAGGTTAGATCAAGAAGAATTAACCTAGAAGGTAATACACATGCACAGGAAATTAATGTGAGTCAATGCCCTGTATAGCTATCCTTATCTCAACTAGCAGAAACCCTTGGTCCTTCCTATTATTGCTTATACTCTCTCTTCAACAAAATTAGAGATAAGGGCAAAATAGTTTCTTCCAGGTATCGAGGGGGTAGGGGAGAGAGGGAGGGGGTGAGGGGTTAAGGGAGGGGGTGGGGGAAGAGGGGAGAAATGACCCAAACATTGTATGCACATATGAATTAAAAAAATAAAAATAAAAAAAGATGGTTCCTGACAGAGTACATGGCCTTGGTCCTCAAGATCTCAAAAGTATCTTAATAGCCATAATTATGTTTGAAAAATGACTGGTCCTGGGACTAGGTATCTAACCATGGACTAATGGAAACCATAAAAATGTGATGCTTTTTTTGAGCAGCTTAGCCGTTGAGTGTATAAAAGAGCTAGGTGACTGACGGTCATAATGTAATGGGGGCCCTAGGAAGTAGGACCCCTATAGGCCCTAGGAATTAGGATTAGCCAGGAGAAAGACTCATCTTTCAGCTCCAGTAACTGGGGCCCACAGCTAAAGCTACTTAGGTATATTTCCTGGCTTTTGTTTCATCTTTTCTATAAATTTTAACACTGAGAACTTCTCTCTCTCTCCAGTTTTAGCCAGAACTGCAAATAAATTCACTTTTCCAAGTCTTTTCCTCTCAATATGAGTGTTCAAATCCAGAACTAAGCTTTATGGCCAGGACTTCCAGTAACACTAAGAGGTGGAGAAAGGCACAATGAGAAGCTCACACTATGTGGTCCTAGATCCTAGAGACTGACTATGGAAAGAACGTCAAGTCTTCTATCAGCTTCCTTCCAGGCATTAAGTAAAGTGCTGGATCAGATTATTTGTACTGTGATTTAACTGCAAAGAGAGTATAGTAGATTCACTCAGTTATATTTGTGTACAATAGAATATCATTCCACAATCGAACCTGGTTACTTGGCATCCATTCCTACCCTTTTCCCACATCTTTGCTTTGAAGAATGGTTCTGCCTAACATTAGGCAAGTTTTCCAAATAAGATTAACAGTGTGCTTACTCTTGCTCAAGCTTGTTTAACTACTGTATCTAGCTCCAAGATCTCTGCTGGCTTCTTATGGCTGGATTATAAATTTAGCACCCCCACCACTCACATTCAATAAACAAGGCAAAGGGAAAGCAGGATACCAATAACACATACTGCCACATGAAAAAGGGGAGTTGAAGAAACATCAATACCTATAGTGTTATGCTGGACATAAAAGCAGGCTTCTCTGTAGGGGAAGGGAAATGATATGCATTCCATAGTTACCAAACGAGTACCTCTAGTTCCAATTTCTAGGAGACTCCCCCCCCTAATCCACTGTCCTCTAGTGTCACATTTGAGAAGGCACTGTGGGTGGTTCCTGTCTGGGATCTTTCCTGTAGAACCAGTGCACTTGTTTTATGGTCAGTTTTAGGGCCTGGGAGTGGTGAGGGGATGTGATGCCACACTAATTTATTTCTCATGCTTGATTTTTTTGAAAATATTACTATTAGATTCTTGATTGGCTTTTAATTCCTTTGCTCTGTCTTGTAATCAAAGCTAGAAATTACTGAATCTGGATCTGCTGTTATGATTTTTGTCTCTAACAGGCCTCACTATTCTCAAGCCCCCAGGCCAAGTGCTTCCATCTTGGGCTCTTCTTCTAAACAAACAGCACAAACCTGCCCTCTTATAGCTAGGCTGAATCATAGCAGGCAGCTCTTTATCTCAGGGTTGACTTGTTATCTTGGTCTGTCAGGGAGGAAGTGACAAAAGATGGTTGGTGTTCAAGTACATCTTTCTTACACTTTCTGCCTCCCTGCTTTGACTTATACCAACTTACTGAAGGGCTGTGAGCATATCACAGAGACAAATAGGCAGAATCAAAGCTTAGGCAGACTGCAGTAAAAAACACCCTGTTTGTTGACTCCAGGAGAAAGGGATCAAACGAGCACAAAGAATTTGAACATGGCAGGTTTTTTTTCATCAACAGTCAACCGCTCCAAGAATGGAGAGAAAAGGCTCTCTCCAAAACCATGACAGAAAGAAACAGCAGTCATATAACCCTTTAGCCCCCAGACAGATAAAATAATACCAAAGAAGTCATGGGCCAAAGGATTAGACTTTAACAGGTATAGAGCAGGAAGAACTGGGGAGGCAGAAAGTAAATAAACCTGAACAACAGCCAGAGGTCAAAACTGCAGCACTAGTCACAATAGCCAAGCTATGGAAACAACCAAGATGTCCCACTACTGAGAAATGGATTAAGAAAATGGTATTTATACACAATGGAATTTTATTTAGCCACAAAGAAGAATGAAATTTTGTCATTCGTAAGAAAATGGATGGAACTGGAGAACATCATCTTAAGCCAAGTTAGTCAGGCTCAGAAGGCCAAAAATTGTATGTTGTTCCTCATATGCAGATAATAGACCTAAAACAAACGCAGTAATATTACTGGATATGGTTCAGACACTAAGGGGAGACTGTGCACGGGAGGAATAGAGAAAGGGAAGGAAACCTAAAACTTGAATGTGGTTGATGTGCTCCCTGTATAGGAGCAAATACAGTAATCTTAAACTAGCTGAGGCCACTATGGGAAGGGGACTAGGAAGTAGTGAAGAGGACTGGTAGAGCTGAACCAATTTAGGTTGCAATACACATGTTCATGGAAGCAACACAAGGAATCTCCCTGTATAGCTATCTTCATCTCAAACTAGCAAAAACGCTATGCTTTCCTTTTATCTTGTATGTTTTTTCTTCAACAAAATCAGAGAACAAGAGGGTAGAACAGGTTCTGCCTGGAGGTGGGGGGGACAAGGAAAAGGGAAGAGGTGGCCCAAATAATGTATACACATGTAAGTAATTGTAAAAATGATAAAATTTAAAAAATAAAAGGTTAGGCAGTTCTTAAGATCTCAGTTTTAAAACAGTCCCTATTTGTTACTCTTTCCCATGTAAGCTCATTCCATACTTTCCATTTATAATCCTTGGATTTGAATTCTACCCAAATAGAGCTTTGAAACAACATATTATCCTACTTCTGATTCTGATTCATTTAACACATGGTACACTGAAATCGCTGGTAGAATTTTGTGTCCATGTGTGCACTGTGTATCCCTATGTGACAGAGCTGAGTTGGGTAGTTTCTGCTTTCTGGTGTTTGTCACAAATGAAACTGCATAAAAAGCACACATGATACTGACATTATACTCTGATTGTTCCCTAATATATCAATCACACTGGAACAAATTTGTTTTCAAAACAAGTATTACTGTAAAAATGATTATATTACTTTTACCACCATAAAATGTATGTGCATATATGTCTGTGCTAGAGTATGTGAAAACTTATTATGGACCTATTGGTATAATTTTCTAGTCCCCTCCTTTGCTTTTATGTATTTTTTTAAAATACCCAAGATTCCACACATGAAAGTATGCCATACTTGTCTTTGTGAAACTAACTTATTTCACTTTACATCATGGCCTCCAATTCCACCCATTTCCTGTAAATGACATAGTTTTGTTTCTCTTTATAGCTGAATAAAACTCCATTGTGTATACATACCACATTTTCTTTATCCATTCATCCATTGATGGGTACCTAGGCTGACTCTATAACTTAGTTACTGTGAATAGCACTGCTATAAACATGGGTGTGGACCACAACCCTCCTACCTCTGCCTCCTGAGTAGCTGGGATTATAGGTATGAACCATCATTCCTGGCCAGGTGGGTTTGTTTTATGAAATTTGGTACGTCAATATTTGATGAATAAATATTTACAATCCTTCTACCTTCTTGCTGGATTGTTTCCTTTATCAGTATGCAGTAACCTTATTTATCACTTTTGAGTAATTTGAGCTTGAAGTTTACTGTCATATCTGAGGATCTGTGCATAGCTACTCCAATGTGCTTCGGGATCCTATCTCCTTTGTGTATCATTTTTCCATACGTTCACTTTCAGTCTGTGGGTGTCTATGCCAGTGAGGTATGTTTCTAGCAAGCAACAAACAGTTGCATCTTATTTTTAATACACTCAAATAGCCTGCATCATTTACTTATTTATTTAGGAGACAGGGAGTTTTGAACTCAGGCCTCACCATTTTAGTCACATCTCCAACCATCTTTTATTTTTAGTTAGTTATTTTTTGAATAGGGTCTTGTGTTTTTATGGGGGCTGGCCTGGACCACAATCCTATTTAGGCTTCTTGTGTAGCTTACATAATGGGGGTGCCATCAAGGCTAGTTTTTTGGTTTTTTTTTCTTTGACTGATATGTGGTCTTGCAAACTTTTTGCCTGGGCTAGCCTTGAAGCACAATCATCCCAATCTCCACTTTCCAAGGATTACAGGTGTGAGCTACCATATCTACTACCTTCTTTTTTGCTTTTAGTTATTTTTCAAATAGTATTTCATATTTTTGCCTGGAGCCAACCTCAGACCACGATCCTCTCACCTATGCCTCCCATGTAGCTGGGATTACAGGTATGCACTACCATGCTATGTTTATTTGCTAAGAGGGGTCTTGCTAATCATTTGCTTAGACTGGCCTTGAACCATGATCTTCCTGATATCTGCCTCCTGAGTAGCTGAGATTATAGATGTATACCACTGCATCTAAACCCCCATGTATCTTTTAATTGGAAGGTTAAAGGCTATTTACATTTTAGAGTTATTATTGAAAAGTATCTGCTGATACCTTTTTTTTCCTGATAGATGAATACTATTTGTTCTTTTCTTTATTTCTCCATCATTCATCTTAGGTGTTTGCAGTCTTACTGAGTTGGACATTTTTAATTGTTTCCAAATTCTCAGTTGTTCATCTATTCCTCACATGTAATTTATATTTTTCTGAGCTCTAGTGATTGTGACTATCTTCCTCATCTCTGTGTAGGATTCCTTTGGGTGTCTAAACCAATGCTGTCTTAGAGTCATGACCTGTTTTAGTTTGTGCTTATCTTGAAGGTCTTCACGTGTGTAACAATTTTATAGGATAGGATGGTTTGTTGGATATAGTAATTTTGCTTGGTAGTTATTTACTCTTAGGGCTTGTATCATATTCCATGCTTTCCTGCTGAAAGGTCTGTTGTCATTCTGCTAAGTTTGGCTTTTGTCAGTTACTTGGCACTTGCACTTTTAATATTCTTTCTTTGTTCTGTGCTCTTAGAACTTCGACAATAATGTGACATAAACAAGTTCTTTTCTGATCATGCTTATGTGGGGTTCTCAATGCCTTTTGCACTTAGATATTCATCTCTTTTCCTGTATTTGGGAAATTTTCTCCTATAATTTCTTTGAATAGGTTTTCTTTGCCTTTGTTAGTATCTCAGCTCCTTCTACCCCACAGATTTTTTTAGTTTTGGTCTCTTGATCATGTTCTAGATTTCTTGAAAGTTGTGGTTGTAATTGCTTTCTTTTTTCCTTTATTGCTTTCTTAATATAATAATTCCTCAACATGTCTTCCATCCCTAATATTATTACTTCTGTCTGATTTGGTGTATTAGTGATGCTTTGTATTGAGTTTTCAATTTGATTTACTAAGCTTTTCCAGATTTCTGGGAGTTTTCCTCACCAGAATTTCAATCTCTTTGCTAAATTTCTCATCCATGTCTTGAACTAACTGCCTTACTTCATTCATCTGTTTATCTGAATCCTCTCTGAAGTCACTGCTCATTTTTTAAAAACAAGACTTTTGAGTTCTTTGCCATTTAAACCATTTCATCAACTTTGTATTCAACTATTGTGTAGTTATGAACTTTTTGAGGAGTCAAGCTGCCTTGCTTTTTCATATTTTTGTGCTTCTACATTGTGATTTACACATTTGTTGGGGTGGATACCTTTTCAAGATTTATATGGAGATGTTCTTAGTGGACAGCCCTTTTGGGGGGGGTCTCAATCCTTATTAAGGTTTTATTTCAGAATTATAGACATGTATGAAAGTGCTGGATGTCTATAACCTACCATCTTCCCCCACTAACCCTTTGTTTTTTAAGTTGTATTTGCCTCTTTCTTATTCCCACTGTCCTGTGTTCCAATCACTTCTCATTCACATTTTTATTTCTCTGGTTTTTTTTTCTATTACTAAAGACCATTTGTAGATATAAAATATCATAGGCACACCTTCAAGTAGCCAAGGAATAATATTTACTTATTTCTCATTAGCCTTATACCAAAGCAATGTGTCCATTTTGTATCTTTTCTCCTAGCAGCTTGTCCTAGCCCATGCATCATAGATAATTCTAGCTCTTCCCATCATTTCTATTTCAGACAGAATTAATTGTTTGGCCCTACAAGTTTTGTTTAAAGATATTCAATTTGTTTTCATAAAAGCTGAGTATGTTTTTAGAAACAGAATATCAAAGACATTCTATAGGATGAAGCTTCAGGAGTGGTAAGGTGCACCGATATGGAGGTTAACTCCACAGTTCCACTTGTCCATAATCATTAATCCCAGACTGAATTTAGAAATCTCTAAAAGGTCTTATAATTAACCTCAATAAGATAACATATTTTGTTATTTTAACTATTATGATTTCTTTATTAGATTACTCTACTCCCCACCTCCTTTTGCTTTTCTTGAGAAGGGCGAATCTGAAAAACACAAAGTCCCTATTCCCATTGGCTGCATTTTCAAAATGCAACAGCAGTCTCTTAAAAGTGAGAAGTCATTCTTTTTGCCACTTTCCAGCACCATTCTTACCCACTGCTGTACTGGGCTACAATGGTAGCTGTGACAACCTAGTCCTCAGTGATGATATCAACCATGCCAGTCTAAGGATTGACTGCTTTATTTCCCTCACGCCAGAGTAACAGATACTATCTGTATCTGTATCTATTTAACTATTAATACATGCACCAATGTGGAGGTTAACTGATAGAATGAAGTCCACATTTCTACTGTACACTAATCATTAATCTTGGATCAAATGCAGAAATCTTTAAAGGATCTTGTAATTAACCTCAAAAAGATAACAAAACATAACTATTATGATTTCTCTCTTAGACTCCCCACATCCTTCTGCTTTTCTTATGGAAAATAGATGTAGGGCATATAAGGTCATTTGTAGTCTCTGAAGGTTAACTATGTGATAAGCTGAAGGAGACTCAGCTTTAAATAAAAACTAATTATAACATACTTTAAACTGGAGATAATAATATACATGTCAGATGCAAATGCTATGTGAATGACAATAGTAACACAATTGGAAAAGCAGGTTTAGGTCAGATTATGCAGAGCCTTACTATTTCACTAATGAGTTAGCCAATTTCTGGGCAAAAGACAGCCAGGATGAGATCAGAGCTATTTTCTTGAATATGATTTTGGTAGTGTATTAAGAAAAATCAGAAGGGCAAAGAAACAGTAGGTGATGAAATTAAAGGCAACTGCAGTAATCTAGGATAACAGTGACAGTCAAAGGGCAGTGAGAATGAGAGGACTATGCAAGTATCATAAAGAATAAATTTGGCAACTAAATAAATCTGAATGGTAACCGAGTCAAGATGACAATGAGTTTTCATGCCTGTGCAAAAAAGCAGGTAACACCTTCAATATAAATAAGGGCCACAGAAGGAAACAGAAATTTTACAAAATAACCAGTTGCTTAATAGCAAGTCTGTGGTGCCAGCAAGCCTTCTGGACATGGACACCCACAGATAATTTGAAAATACAGAATTAGAGCTTAGAGAGAGAAGAGAGCAGAAGCAACATATCTGGAGAGGGAGTATCTTTCATTTAGCCAGTGCAGCATGAGAGATGTGAAAGGGGGTGGTGGTTAAACCAATAGTAACTAATGTGGTTGAAATCTGGTTATATGTTTGAAGCATACCTATGAGACATGCAGGACATGGCGGGGGAGTAACTAAAGAAACAGTTTTTTGAAGCACACTATCACTATGATCAAAAACAGATTTCTGAGTGGAAGTTCTCAACAATGTTGACGGCTGCATAGCAGGGATGAGTGTTGTTTAGCCCTGTAATCTATTGTTTTGGTTTTGTGTGTGTGTGTGTGTGTATGTACGTACGGTACTGGGGTTTGAACTCAAGGCACTCAACTGCTTGAACCCTATCTCTAGCTCTTTAAATCTTAAAGCCCACTTTGAATTCTTTTAAGGCAAAGGTATTAGGGGGAAAGAGTCCTTGAGAGAACCACTTAGGCCAACAAAAAGAGAACTTTCCAGAATTCGTATTTCCTAAATTACTAAAGACATAGGTTTTTTGGTCAAAAGAGTCCAAAGCCAGGCCAAGGGCATCAGAGCATGGTACAATATAGCAATGCAGGAAGCAGGAAGAAAACTGCTGGCAGGCCAGTTCTTCTGGGAACTGGTAATACTGGCTCTCTGTCCCAGACAGCATGGCTTAACTGTCAGGCCATGCCAAGAACATGAGATGAGAGGGTGAAGTCTCAGTTACTCCTGTCGCAACAAACAGGTCAGGGCAAATTTAGGATTAGAGAGGTAAGGAGGCATGAGCATCTATTGTTATTGCTAAATGTTGGACAGGAATGGAAGGATAGCGTGAATGGCTAAGGAAAGGGGCCTTTGTTTGTTCCCTATCTTTTTTTTTTTTTTTAAACTTTGAAACTGTGGTAGATTGATTGGGACAGATAAGAGGAAAAATACGCAAGATGATAAGGGGACAATTAATGGGAAAGATTCTTGAGCCCACAATGGAAGGGATCAAGAACAATTATACCTCTTTTTGTAAAACAAGAAGACAAGAGTGAGTACAGACACTGTAAAGAGGAGTGAAGTTAACAAGAAGCACATGTTTGCTTCTACTTTCTTTGAAAAAAATAGAAAAAATGCATTTGAGCAGGCTGAAAATTGGTCTTATTTTAAATATATATATATGCATACACTAAGAGGAAACGCTAAGGGCTATAACTCATGTATTTCAAATCCTAAATTTAACAGTTAAAATTTGACTTATGTATCTAAACAATATAAGAACACTTAAGTGAAATACATGCTGTGATTTTCTACCACTTAAGACATAACAAAGGCTGGGCACAGTGGCTCACATCTGTAATCTCAGCTACTTGGGAGGGTGGAAGTTCCAGGTCAGCCCAGGGAAAAAATCAGCAAGATACCATCTTAACTAATAAAGCTGTGTGTGGTGGCACATGTCTGTAATCCCATGTATGCAGGAGGTATAAATAGGAAGATCAAAGCCTGAGCAAAAACACAAGATTCTATTCAGAAAAATAGCTAAAGCAAAAAGGGCTGGGAATGTGGCTCAGTGACAGAGCATCTATCTGCCTAGCAGGCACAAGACCCTGACCTCAAACCACGATACTGTCAATAAAGATACAAATAAATAACAAAGAATGAGGATAAGAAGCAGGTCACGGAATCCAGAGATACAACATATAACCAGCATCATAACCAACAAAATGCTATATACCACAGGAGGATGCTAATATTTCTCATATTTCCCTGTCCCTTTTTGCTGTGTCTATGTTCTGTTTCTCCTCAGTTGGTATTTCTATGTAGTTCTTGCCTGAATTAATTAAGAACACAAGATACTTTAAAAAACAAAAATCTCCACCCTGTTGAGAACTGATGCACATTCTTTTTTATAAGGCATGTCATATCCTAATTTTTCTAAGATTTTACAAACTTTCACTTTTCAGCAAATTATTGACATTGGAACTGCACAAAAATTTTATTTTGAAAACTCACATTATTACTATAATTAACCTTTCAAAAATATGACTGTAAAAATGATCTGGTATTCTGGATCCAAGAAAAAAAAAAAGCAGAATCTAAAAAGAACATACACGCACAAATACCAGACAAGGATAGAAGTAGGCTGAGTGAAGGGACAGAAAACAATTATAAACAACTCAGTTTAAAATGTCAAGGGAAACTAGTCTCAAAGTGTCTCTTTCTGTATGAGGTTAAGAAGCTTGCTAGTAATGGAATTACTACAGATGGCATTCAGTTTGCAGATTCAATCCAAGCCATTTATGGCAATCAAACAAATAGCACTTGCAACAAAACATATTCAGGGGATTTACTAAATGGAAAACTCTCTATGGAATTAGTGTAGCAATTATAGTGGAGCCCATTATTATTATCATCATTAGTATTTCTGCAATGTTAGGGGGAGGGTGTTGAACCCCGGATCTTATCATGGTAGGTAAGTGCTCTACCACTGAGCTACACTCTCAGCCCTCTGGTACTTTCATACATTTTACCATAGCTCTGATGACTTATAAAATACGATGTAGTATAGGATAAATGATTACTATCCTTTATTAGGTTTAAATCACAGAATAATACCTTTTGTAAATACAAACAGAATGGCACCTTATTTTATAAATAGCTTTTGGAACATTAATTCAGGTGACCTACATGTGATTCACAGTTTTTTGTATATATCAGAATGTCCAAGTCTGCTGTTAGGTAGAGACATTATGCATGTTAAACTCTCAAGGAACCTTCTTCCCAGAAAAAGAACCAGGACAGCTGACGGGATACCAGGCAAGGCTAAAAATGCCTGTTCATTCATGTCTTTTAAGACACACCAAACTCCCCACATAAAGCAGTAGGTGGAAAGGATTCAAAGAAATCCAACCTTACCTTTACTTCATAGGGGTTTTTTTATGTGTTTGTTTTTTAGTTTTCTGAGATGGTATGACTATGTAGCCCAGGGTGGCCTGGAACTTGCAATCATCCTCCTACCTCAGGTTCCTAAGTGCTGGGATTACAGATGTGCACCCCCACGCCCAGATCAAAATTCTTAAAAGTGTAACTTGATCCAAACTTTCCAGTGGCCTTATAATTCTTCCATCTTGCCAGTAAAAAAAAAAAAACAAAACCCTCAATCTGAGGGATACTGTTTGTTCAGGATACATAAGCTATAACTGAAATTGTTCATGACTTTCACCCTCCCATGCCTAATCTTTATACCCTTCTAAATGCTTTGCCTGCAGAGTGAAAATGGTGTACTGTCTTTGATCGAAAAGGTGCCTTCTTCTGCATTCTGCTTGAAAGCAAATCACAGTTGTGATTTGCCTTTAAGTGGACAGATCCTCAATTGAACACCATTCTGCAAGGATTTACTTTCACAAGGATTTAAAAAACTCCCCCATGATCTTTGGACAAAACCTGGCTAAAGATTTAAAATAATGCCTCACTTAAGCCAGGGAACCCTGCTACACTATGTAGATGATTTGCTAATCTCAGTCCTACTTAGGAGCTTTGCCTGGAAAACATCATTAGAACTCAACCACTTCACTGAGCATGGTCATAAGATATCTCCCACTAAAACCCGAGTTGTAAGGAGCAAGTTAGTGATCTGGGGTTCCACTTACAATAAGGCTAGCAAAGTTTGGTAGCTTACAGAAAAAAGCCATTGCTAGCCTCCCAATCCCCACGACCCACAGGATTCCTGAGGCTGGCAGGTTATTGCAGAATATGGATACTTAATTTGAGATTTATTGTAAAGCCCCTATATGAGGCTCTAATTAGGACAGATCTCAAGCTCTTAATTTGGACAAAAGAATGTCAAACTGCTTTTAAAACTCTCAAGGATCCATTAAAGAGGATCCCTGCTTTGGCACTGCCCAACATTTAAACTATATGTATACAAGCAACAAGGAACTGGGCTTGACGTTCTTCAGTTACTGGGAAAAGTTCCTCAACTCGTGGCTAATTTTTCAAAAATGATTAGATAACACAGCCAAGGGATGGCTCCCTTGTCTCTGGGCAACAGCAGCTGCTTAGTCAAAAATATGTGCACTCACGGGGTGCTGGTGGCTCACGCCTGTAATCCTAGCTACTCAGGAGGCAGAGTTCAGGAGAACCATGGTTCAAAGCCAGCCTGGGCAAATAGTTTGCAAGACCCAATCTCAAAAAATCTCATCAGAAAAAAGGGCTGATGGAGTGGTTCAAGGTATAGGCCACAGTACTGTAAAAAAACAAAAAAAATTGCACTCAATTATTGCTTATGTAACACATTAAGTTTTAATCTTGCTGTAACAAAAGGGTGGATATTAACTAAATGCAGGGAGACTGGGTAAGTATATATTATTATGTGAACCCAATGTGACTTTCTGCTTTTTGAGGTAGGGTCTCACTCTGTAGCCCAGGTGGTTAAGTCAGTCTTAGGTGTTGTTCTGGGCTCAAACTTGCTCTATAACCCAGGCTAACTTTGAACTTGTGATCCTCCTACCTCCGTGAGTATCCCTAGTGCTGGGATTATAGGCATGAAACCCAGCCAGCCTGCTGCCTACAGGTCCTGAGTCTCTAGCCCTTCACCATGATTGTGTAGAAGTCCTTGTCTTTTCCAGCTGACCAGACCTAACAGGCCTTCTTGATCATGCGGAAATGGAAGTTTTCATGGACGAAAGTAACCTCATGGATCATGGAAAACATGCTGGATATACAATAGTGATGCTGCAAGAGGTCACTGAATCCAAACCCCTCCTGGAAGGTATGTCCACTCAAAAGGCTGAATGAATAGCTCTCACTTAGACCCCTGAACTTTCAGGAGGGAAGAAGGGCTAATATTTATACTAACTCAAAATATGCCTTTAAGATTATCCATACCCATGGGGCCATATGGAAGGTAAAAGGCCTTTTCACTTCTATTACTAAGGACATAAAATACCCTCATAAGACACACAAACTCTCAAAGGCTGTCCCTATGTCTGAAGTAGTGGGTGTCAAGCCTGCCCTGGAGGTCAAAAGAGAAACTCTTACAGTGGTTCACAGAAATCACTTAATGATCAATCTGTCAAGATGGGCACATGCAAAGCCATACTTTTGGCTCCCCAACAACTGAGACTGACTTAACCACCTTGACCCCTATATTCAGAGTCAGCTAAAAAGAGAGTTCAAGATTAGGGTTTTATAGGACTGGACATTTCCTCTCAGTGGAGGATAAATCCTCATGGAATCATTCTGCTACCAGAAAAACTTGTGATTGCTGTAATTGATTGCATTCATCAAGGTTATTATGATGAGTGAGATAATATTAACTGAAATTTCCAGTCTGTACCTCTGAGGACTCAGATTGTATTGAGCCATGAAACAGGTGAAATAACCCCTAAACAGAAAAGCTGCCAAAAACTCATGGAGCCCAATATTACAAATCATACCCTCTGGAAGACTGGCAAGTGGATTTCACCCAAATGCCCAGGATCACTGGGAATTTTAGACACTTACTGGTTTTTGTGATGACTTTTTTAATTAGGTTGAGGCATATTCCAGAAAAACTGTAAAGACCTCAGTCTTTACAGTTTTTGGGTAAGTATATATTATTATGTGCCTTACTAAAAGATGCTATGCCCACTTTTGGCATACCTAACTATACAGAGTGACAATAGCCCTGTCTTTGTTTCACAAGTAACACAGCAGTAAAAAGAATAAAGCCCTGTGAATACAGTAGAGACAACACCATGCTTGCAGATCTCAACTGATAGGAGAGGTAGAAAAGATGAACTATACTCTAAATAAGACCCAGTAAAAATACTCCAGGACACTACCTTAATATAGGAGAAGGCATTACCTGTTGCCCTTATCATCCACATAAGGGTAGCTTCTAGAAGTGGGCTACAATTAAGCCCTTCTGAAATCCTATAAAAGAGACCCTTCCAGACCTCTGCAAAAGGGGTGATTTCTTCCCACTTAAAACATGAAAACAGAATTAAACAATATGTACATCAGCTTAATCAAATCTTAATCTCTATACATGAGTTTGCTTCCTCTAGGACAAGACCATACTTTTGAGGATTTAATTCCATTCTTTTCAAGTAGGAGACCAAGCCTAACTAAAGATATGGAAAAACCAAGAACCAACAGATCAAATGGATGGGGCTCCTTACAATGTGTTCCTAGCCACTCATTTCTCTCTAAAATTTGCAGGTGTTTGGCTAGTGGAGTGGCTCAAGTGGAAGAACACCTGCCTAGCAAGTGTGAGGTCCTGAGTTCAAACCCCAATACCACCACAAAAAAAAAAAAAAAAGCAAGTGTTACGCTATGGATCTACCACATTGTGTGAATAGGGCACCACCACACAGTAACCATTCTTCTCCATGTGGGGACCCATGATTAATCTGATTAGATAACAACTCCTTCGGAAAACCTTAAGTATCTCTCTAGGAGATGGAATCCAGGAGACCTATCTTAGTCATTACTTATGTTAGTGTCACTCTCTAGTTTCTCTTTCCCTAATCCCAAACCAAATTTATTCTAACCTGTTTGTAGACTGGGCCCTCCCAGTTTCAAAAGTTAATCATCAGGCTAATTGTTGGGTATCCAGAGAATTTTCCCTCTAGAGGACTGTCTTGGAAAATTCAGGCAGTCAGTTTAACAATTTGGCAAAGGTTCTCGAATTGGTATGAAAATCAGGAAGAGTGCATTTTTCCCAAGGAGAATGTTCTTCTCCCAAATGAGAGATATCTCCTCCATTTCTCTAAATGAGAAACATTTGAAATGTTCACAACAAAGGCAAAGCCAAAACAACACATGTACACTCAAGTGCAAGTACAAGTCATTGTTACATCTGGTCTGGATTAAGGAGTATAAGATCCGGTCAGGTGGGTAAGTGTAGAACAAGTTCAATTAGGTGAGATGGTGGTCTTATGTGTAGAAAAACTAAGTCACTACCATGGGACTTCCTGAGTGATGAGCTGGACTCCCCAACAGATGTTTCATACAGTTGTCATTGTAACTAATGCTTTGTTGGCAAAATCATTCCAAGGAGGCAGCAGCATATCCTGTACCAAGGGGATGGCTATGAACATGTGTCAATCACTGAAGGCTCTACTTACATTACAATTGGGTCTGATGGTACACGTGGGGATATTCCATACCTTCTGGGATGAATTGTTACCTATTTGCCAGTAATCCCACATATTGTAAAAGCCAGTCACCATGAAAAAAAGCCCCTTGGTAGCTCTGCCCCCTTCCTATATTTGACAGAGGGAGCTACCTCTATCAATATAGAATTATAGGTAGAGTCCCTGACTAAAGATATGGCAACCAAACCTGGCATGCTATCACTTTCTTAAAAGATGAAATCACACAAATCTGAAAGGTAGTCCTTGAACATAAGCACTGTGATATAGTAGCTAAAGGGATGATCCAGGTCCTGGGCAGGACAGAGTAGGACAGATGAGATTTTACCATGTTATTCAGAATAGTAGGCAATTTAAAACTTATGAACTATTTATTTTTGGAACTTTCTATTTACTATTTCTGGACCACAGTTGACTGTGCATAAGTGAAAATGCAGAATGCAAAACCACAGATAAGAGGGGACTTCTGTATCATTTCCTTTCTGGAAAGTAATTTGGTGATAATTTTAACAGTTATGAATGTCCTCCCCACATTTTTACCCCAAAAAAATGACAATTTAGGAAATATTCTTATAGAAGTAACCCTAAGAGAGAAAGATTTTTTTTTTTTTTTATGGTATTGGGGTTTGAACTCAGAGCCTGGTGCTTGCCAGGCAGGTATTCTACCAATGCTTGAAAAATCTTGAAAAAGATTTTTAAACCAATGCTATAACAATTAAGAAAATTTTCAGAGCTGAGCTTGGTGGTTCATACCCGTAATCTGAGTACTCTAGAGCTGAGGCAGGAGGATTTTGAGTTAGAGACCAGTCTGGGCTACATAGTGAGACCTCAACTCAGGAAAAAAAAAAAAAAAATTCAAACAATTCTAAAGCCCAAGAGTAAGGAAATGGCTAAAGATTATATGGCAATAAATTGGATATAACTGTAACAGCAAAAAACATGTGGATTATATCAATATACACAATTGTATTAAACTACTTTTACATCATTTTTATCTGAGTAATAAAGAACCATCTAAAAGTGATTTAAATAGCAAGAACATTTAAATAACTCAAATAATTTCCAAAGTGTAGAAGGCATGCAGTTTTGGTTGGCTGAATAGCTCAGTGATGTCATTAAAGGCCTCCAAACAGCCCTAGGCTTGTAGTCTGACAGCAGAAGGATGGGGCATCATTCTTATTCTTTATTGCTATATACCAAGTTACTCCAAATATGATACAATAAAAAACAAATATGTTTTAACTCACATCATCTCTGATGATCAGGAATTTGGGAGTGGCTTAGTTAGGTGCTCAGGCTTAGTCTCTTATGAGGCTGCCGTGGAGATTCTGACCAGAGGTATCAGCATTCAGAAGGCTTACCTCGGTTTGGAGATCCTCTCCTGAGGGCTCCCTCAAATATCTATTTATAAAGGCCTGGGTAGGTTCCACCCCTCTCTCCACAGAGCTGCTTACAACATGGCATCTAACCTCCCCCAGAGACAGTGATCTAAGAACCAAGATGGAAGCTGCAATGTCTCATATCCTCTCACTCTTGCCATATTCCACCAGGCAGACAGACTGGTAGAATGTGAAATGGAACTTCACGAAAGTCAACATCAACAGGCAGGGATCATTGGGGACCATCTAAAAGACTGGCTACCACAACCTCTGACCCTTAGTGACTCATATTCCTCCCTTACACAAAGTCAACCCACCCCTTCTCAAGACCTTAAAAGTGTCATCACATTGTAGTATCAGGACTGAGCCCATTATCTCATTTAACTCTCAGATCCAGGTATGGATGATGTTCCTTTTGAATAATTCCTTAACTATTCCTCCAGGATAGTTTCTCTTCTTCTACAGACCTGTGAGCAGGACTTGGCAAACTGTAGTATTTGGGCCAAATCTGGCCACAGGTATTCATTTGTATATTGTCTATGGTTGCTTTCACTCTACAGAGGCAGAGCTGCAATGAAGACCAAATGGCCCACAAACCCAAAAATATTTACTATTCACCCTTTACAGAAAAGGTTTACTAATGTCTAAGCTAAAGAGACAAGTTAACTGATCTCAGTGATTTTTGGTCAAGTAGAGATTAACCATCATAGACAGTGGTAATCAAAAATTAGGCCTGGTGCTGGTGGCTTACGCCTATAATCCTAGCTACTCAGGAGGCAGAGATCAGGAGAATCATGGTTCCAAGACAAATAATTGGTGAGACCCTATCTGGAAAATATCCATCACAAAAAAGAGTTGGTGGAGTGGCCTTGAGTTCAAGCTCCAGTACTGCAAAAGAAAAAAAAAGGGAGAGAGCTAAGGATACAGCTCAGTGGTAGAGCATGTGTTTAGCATGCATGAGGCTCTGGGTTCAATCTCTAATCTACTGCTCCCCTTTTAAAAAAAAGGAAGCGGGGAAGAGGCTGGGCATGGTAGCTCAAGGCTCTAATCCTAGCTACTTGGAAGGCAAAGATTAGGAGGATTGAGGTTTGAGGCCAACCCAGGCAAAAAAGTTTGTGAGATCTCATTTCAATAAATAAAAAAGCTAGGTATAGGGGTGCCTTCCTGTCATCTCACTATGTGGGGAAGCACAAATAGGAGGATCCAGGCCCAGGTGAGTCCAAGTATAAAGAAAGACACTATCTCAAGAATAACTAAAGCAAAAAAGGCTGGCAGAGTGGCTCAAGTGGTAGAGCACCAGCCTACCAAATGTGAGTTCAAATTCCAGTACCACAAAAAAGTGGGTTGAAATTGGAAGTATACAGTACCAGATACTGAAATCTAGCCTGGCAAAAGTTGGAGTCAACCTTCCATCGAGAAATAATTCTCAGAAGCTTAGGGCTCCATCTACTAAATTCAGCCCTGAGTTATTCTTCCTTTTCTATGAAAAGTAACACATGCATTCAGCTGAATAATGTCCTCAGCTTGCCTCTTGCTTATAGAAGTTTGGGAAAGAAAGGCCTCTTTTTATTTTATACTGTCTTCTGTAGTTCAAGCTGGCTGTGATCCTTAAAATATAATTCTCTCAAAACTTTACAGGTTTCCTAGGAATCCCACTGGGGTTCTTTCCATTAAACAAAAGCCACATGCACAAATCTCCTTCTCATAAGTCCCTCTCTCAACCTTGAGATTCTGCTGAAATGGCTACCTGTAAGTTTCTTAGAAGCCCTATTATTGACCGAATTAATCTGTTAGTCACACCATTAAGTAACTTATCTGACTGAAAAGTACTATGAGGTAGTATTAACAAAGGATTTCGCAGCCACACTCTGCTTTGTCCTTAGAAAATGTTTCCTGACAATGCCTTGGATTCTGATCTTCACTTGGAGCAGCCATTTCTCTCTCCCTCTTCTCCCTCTTTCTTTCTCAGTGCCAGGGATGGAATCTAGGGTTCCATGCAGGCTAGGCACTAAGAGTTCTACCACTGAGCTACATACCTAGCCCAGTAAACAGCCATTTCTCAATTTTCATACCATGTACTATCTGAAGAGGCTGAAAATGGTCAAACCCATCAAGACCCAGCTTCTTCTGTTTATCGGTACTTCCTTCTCTCATATTTTACTATAGGCAGCAAGAATAAAATAGATGGCATCTTCAACTCTTCAGTGGGAAATCTGCTTAGCAATATCACCCCATTCATTATGCACTTTTCCTAGTTTTTATATTACTACAGGTGACACTGCTACTTTATGAAGTTTCTGCTACTACATTAGAAGGATTCACTTTCCTTTAGTTTCTAATTAGAGTCTGTGTTTCCTTTAAGCCCTCATCAGCAACCTATTAAGGGACATAATAAATCTATAGCTTCTTCAAGACATTTCAGGAAGAGCTGGCGGAGTGGCTCAAGTGGTAGAGCTGACTAATAAGCATGAGGCCCTGAGTTCAAAGTCCAGTATTGTTAAGAGAGAGAGAGAAAGAGAGAGAGAGAGAGAGAGAGGGAGAGAGAGAGAGAGCGCGAGAGAGAGATTTCAGGCTTTCACTGGTATCCTTAAAGCCCACCCACCTTTCACCCACTACCAATTTTCAAAGTCACACCCACTTTAAAGCATATTTGTCATGACAGTACCTATCCAAGTCCGCTTAAGTGATATAATGGAAAACATAGACTGGGTGGCTTATAAACAACTGAAATTTTTCTGTCAGTTCTGAAGACTGGAAGTCCAAGATGAAGGTGCCAGCAGATTCAGTGGAAGGTGAGTAAGCTCTCTCAGGACTCTCTTAGGATCCTAATCCTATTCACGATGGCTCCATTCTCATGACTTATCACCTCCCAAAGGTCCTTACCTCCAAATATCATATCATTGGGGATTAGTTTCCAACACAGGAATTTTGGGAGAAAACAAATATTCAGTCTACTGTATCACTGAACTTTTGCTACCAATATTAAAACTGCTATCTATTGTATAACAATTGCCCAACATTTACAAGCTTACAACAAATTTTAAGGCTTATTAGCTCACATAGTTTCTGAGAGTCAGGAATCCTGGAGTTATCAGTTGAATGGTTCTGACTCAGATGTCAGCCTCAGACAGGGTTGCAATCAATTAAAAGTTTGATTAGGGCTGGAAGAGCTTCTTCTAAGGTGTCCTATGGCTACTGACTAGAGCTGTCAATTACTTGCTACATTGGCCTTGTTATGGGGTGGATATGAAGTGTCCCCCCATAAGGCTCATGTATGGAAGTATTGGTACCCAGCTGGGGGAGCCAATCAATGAGAGGTGATTGGATCATGAGGGCTCTGGCTAAATCAATCAATGATTAATTGATGGATTCATGATATGACGGCATTATTGTAAAGTAGAGAGTAGGGAGGGAATAGGTAACTCGGACCATGCCCTGGGAAGATACATCATGTCCCTGGCCTCTTCCTGTTGCTGTTTCTTTCTCTCTCTGCTTCCTGGCTGCCACTGTGTGAAGTAACATTGACAGTAACATTCTGACAGAAATGTCACAATGAATCTACCTTTGCACAATTAATGTACACTAATAAAATAAATTTTTAAAGTGACATTCTGCTGTTTTCTAATGTTCACAACCCCAATATTCTGCAATGTTGAAGAAAATTAAATACACAATGGCACAAATACCAGAACATGGTAGGAGCCATCTTGGATGCTAGGTACTACTGAGAGCTTGGGAATTCCAGCTATAGTCTCATTTAACAGCATTCTAATACAAGCAGAAAGAAATGGGAACAGAAAGAGGGATATGTCTGTCTTCATATACTTCTTTTATCATCGAAAAACACTGTTCAGGAAACCCTCTACCAAACTTCTATATTTCACTAGCCAGAATGAGACAATCCAGTTAGCCCTACGTGCAAAGGGGCCTGCAAAAACGAGTTTCAGCCACAGTCACGGGAAGAAGGCAGGAAAGCACAATGCTTGGTATGATTTTTGAATAATTAATAGTCTGCCACAGCTGGGCAAACAGTTCATGAGACCCTATCTTGAAAATACCCAACGCAAAAAAGGACTGGTGAAGTGGCTCAAGTGGTAGAGTACCTGACTAGAAAGCATGAAGCCTTGAGTTCAAACCCCAGTACTGCCAAAAAAAAAAAAAAAACAAAAAAAACAAAAACCCAGTCTGCCACGAAGGTTATGTAAAAAGCATAGCAAAGGTATACAGATTAGTTCTGAATATATATTCCTAAATTCCAAAAATTAAATGATTTATCTCAAAGATGTTGAAAAGCTACATTATAAAGACACAAATTTAAACAATCCTAAATAAGTATTCATTGCTATCATTATGTATAGTATTTTATAATATTCAAAGAGCGTTCACATATTTATTCTTTTAAAGCAAAAATCATTACGTAGCTTCACCTACAGATAAGGAACATGAAGCAAATATTATTATAGCAACCTCAGATCAGAAAACTGAAGCTCATGGAAGCTAAATGGCTTAACTTAAATGCCACAATAGTAAGTGTTATTACAAAAATTCAAATCCAATGGCATTTTTACTAATATCAGCTACCTAGTTTCACATAGCATTATATTTGAAATAATTCTGATTAATTAGAATTTCAAAATTATTGTAATTTGATTCCTTTTTTATGTGAAATTTTTTCTGGTAAGAATATTTTTTTCTTTCTTTCTTTTATTTTATCGTTTTTACATTTACTTAAATGTGTAAACATTATTTGGACCACCTCCCTCTGCTAAGAAAGACATAGCATTTTTGCTAGTTTAAGGTAAAGACTCAAAGAGATTCTTAGCGTTGCTTCCATGCACATGGGTATTGCAATCTACATTGGTTCATCTCTACCAGACCTCGTCACTACTTCCCAGAACCCTTCCCATAATGGCCTCTGTCAGTTGAAGATTACTTTATTTGCTCTTCTACAGTGAGCACATCAATCACATTCAAGTCTTAGGTTTTGTTCCCTTTCCCTATTACTCCTGTGTGCATTCTCCCCTTAGTATATGACCCATGTCCAATAATATTACTGCATTTGTTTTAGGTCTAATGCGCTTATGAGGGAGAACATGCGATTTTTGATTTTCTGAGCCTGGCTAACTTCGCTTAAAATGATCTTTTCCAGTTCCATCCATTGACTTGCATAATTATTTTCTTTATACTTAAAAGCCCTACTAGAAGAGATTATTTTGCAAAGACACGCACCAGAAAAGATACTTTCTGAATAACTGGGTCTATGCATAGTTTTGACTCATTTTTGGTCAACTCCCATTACCAAGAATTTTGGCAGGAATATTGCTCTGAGATTTTTAATAACTGCTTCTCTGATTACAAAAGGAAATTCTTGGCCTCCTACAAATAAAAATAAGTCTTTTATTTAGACCTTTTATTTTCCTTGTTATTCATTAAGTTCTATGTTCAGATCTGATTCTGACCATTGCCAGCTATATACTCATAGAATAACACCCTCACAGCTCTTCATATTTTGGAATATCCTCTTTTATTCCTTAAATTTTCTTTTCTTTCTTGGTTAGTTAGTGAACAAGACACAAATGGTATTTCTATAAACCAATATATTTGGATCAATTTTTTAAACAAGGAAGCCTTAGACACTTCATAGGAAAAAGAAATCATTTTTCACAAATGGCCAGGGGCCATGGCTCATGCCTGTAATCCCAGCTTCTTGAGAGGCAGAGATAGGAGGATAGAGGTTCCTGGCCAGTCAAAAGGCAAAAAAGTTAGGAGACCCTATCTCAAAAGAGTAAGCTGGACATTGTGGCTCATAGCTATGAGCCCAGCTACACAGGAGGCAGAGGTAGGAGGATCATGGTCAAAGCAAAAAATGCAAGACTATCTGAAAAATAACTAAAGTAAAATGGGCTGGACACATGGGTCAAGTGGTAGAGTACTTGCTTAACAAGCATGGGGCCTTCAGTTCAAACCAATTTCAAGTTAAGAATGTGATCTGTAACTACAGTTCCAAATTACTTAGCAGAGGATAAAAATGATACAGAGAAAAGATTATGAAAAAAAAAGTGTGGCTGGGAATATAACTCACTGATAAAATGTCTCCTTGGAATTGAGAAGTCCTGGTTTTGATCATCAATACAGAAGAAAGTAAAAGTGTTATAAAGGTTATAAATGTCCATAACATTTTTCTCAACTTCAGAAAGACAGACAGACAGACAGATAGATAGACCCATTAGTGTATATGTCAGAGGCGGAGGTGCTGGGGATGGAACCCAGGGCCTCATGCAGGCTAAACATGTGCTCTACCACTGAGCATACCAAAATAGATTTCTAGAACATTAAGGCAAGAATAAAGTATTAATTCTTGGTCATTTAGAGAAATCATTTAAATCCTGTATTAAATTTTCATTTTACTCAAAGAGACTTGTTTTTTTCATACCCTGTTCTATTTTTTCCTTCTAATGTTCTCATTCCCTTCTTAGCTATAATTTTAAAAAGCTTTTTTTAGAATGTAAGCTCCTAAAGATAGCTTATGAAAACCTTAAAGGAATAATAGGCATAATGGATCATAAAAGATAAGCTCCCATCACTTTTCTCTATGCTGCTCAATCTCCTCTATCCCATTTCTCTCAGGTGCTTTAAAACAAATAATAACAACAAAAATCTCCACTTTAAAATTTTCTGAATTACACCTATAAGAATAATTTGAATGAATAAAGCAAGAACAAGAAATAAAAGGAATACATCGAAATCCCAATGACATTCATTACAGAGACTGAAAAATCTACCCTAAAGTTCATTTGGAAACACAAAAGACCATGAATAGCCAAGACAATAATGAGCAAAAAGGGCAATGCTGGAGGTATTACAATACCCAACTTCAAATTATACTACAGAGCCATAGCAATAAAAACAGCATGGTACAGGCACAAAAACAGATGAAAACCAGTGGAACAGTACAGAGGACCCAGATAGGAATTCACACAGCTACGGCCACCTTATTTTTGACAAAGGTGCCAAAAAAAACATATAATGGAGAAAAGAAAACCTCTTCAACAAATGTGGCTGGGAAACTGAAACTAGATCCATACATGTTACACTGTATAGTATCAACTAAAAGTGGATAAAGGACCTCAAGATCAGACCCAAAACCTTGAGGTTAATATAGGAAAGAGCAGGGAATACACTGGAAGCAATAGGTATAGGCTAGGACTTCCTTAGTAGAACTCAAGTGGCCCAGCAGCTAAGTGAAAGGATTGATACAGGACTACATAAAATTAAAAAGCTTCTGCCCAACAAAAGAAATGGTCTCTAAATTGAAGAGACCACCCACAGAATGGGAGAAAATCTTTGCTAGCTATACATCAGACAAGGGACTGATAACCAGAATATAGAGGGAGCTCAAAAACCTAAACCTAAACCAATAAAGTGGACAATTAAATAAACAGAACTTTTTCAAAGGAAGAAGTCCAAATGGCCAAAAAACACATGAAAAAAATGCTCACCAGCCCTGGCCATAAAGGAAATGCAAATCAAAACCACACTAAGATTCTGCCTCACTCTGTTAGAATGGCTATCATCAAGAATACCACCAACAACAAATGTTGGCAAGGATGTGGGGCAAAAGGAACCCTCATACACTGCTGGTGGGAATGTAAGCTAGTACAACCACTGGGAAACAATGTGGAAGCTTCTTAAAAAAAACTAAACATAGATCTGCCATATGATCCAGCAATACCACTCTTAGGGATATATCTGAAGGAATGAGACACAGGTTACTCCAGAGACACCTGCACACCCATGTTTACTGTAGCACTATTCACAATAGCCAAACTATGGAAACAGCCAAGATGTCCCACTACTGACGAATGGATTAACAATGTGGTATTTACACACAATGGAATTTTATTCAGCCACAAAATATATCATCTATCCCAACCAAATCAATGACATTCCTATATGCTAGCACCAGAAAGCTCAAAGTGATTTCATTTCAAAGTGTTAATTTTAGCATGAAGTCCCAATTCACACCATAGTGCTGCCAATACTTTTTTAACTCAAGATGTCAATTAATTCTAAAAAATATTGTATGTCTTATATATCTAATTCAGTAAGCATCCTTTCAATTAATTCTTTTAAGATGTATTTTTTCCCACTTGAAAACTTATTTCTAAAATTTACTCACAGTAACATAAAATATCTCCTCCTCTTAACACCAAAGCTATTTTTATTTCAGAATATTTCCTAGTACTTTAAAAATACATACATATCTGTTTTACATATTTGTATCACTTACTGTATAAAACATGAGCCACATTTTTATAGTCATTTAGAAAAACTATCATTGTGACAACACAGTACCAATTCATAGCCACTTAATCCATTATCATTGACATTCAAGTTTCTGCCCCATTTGTCACTCTTAGCAAAAATCTTGTCAGAAGTTTTTCCTTCATTTTTCCCTTTCATACTTTGGTTATTTTATTAAAATAAAGTTCTACAAATAGACCTACTAGGTCAAAAAAATATATATATACATTCTGAGGACCCTGGACCTTATTATTGATTTCTAAAGATAACTAAATTTCAACTAATATACGCTATCAGCATGAGTGTACCATAAAGGTCTTTTATTTCTTCTTTGTGTGTGTGTGTGTGTTTGTGTGTGGTATCAGCGATTAGACTCAGTGCTTTGCATTTGTAAACACTCTACCACTCGAGCCACATTCCAATCCTTTTGCTTTTGGTTTGTTTTTCAAATAGGATCTCACAATAACTTAGCCTGGGTTGCTTGCAGAATGCTATTTTCCTGTCTCTGCTTCCAGAGTAGCTGGGGTCCGGGCCCCCTTTTGAATTCTTGCCTATTTAAAAAGCAGTAAAACATTTTCTCTTAGTTTTAACTTGAATTTCTTTGACAGCATATGTGAGTAAACATGTTTGCCTTTGAGTTTCTTACAGAACTACAAGTTCATATCCATATTTCACTTATCCACCAGTCTTGAGATATCAGTTATAGAATTTAATTATAAATATTAATCATTCCCTACTTCAAATATCTCCTAATCGGTTTCTTCTTTTATTTTGGATTTCCTAAATTTATTTGTACAATAAATGTTACGAACACACTGTAATTCCTAAAATAATTTTCAGTATTTCTTTTACTGCAAAGTCGAGAAGCTATGAGTTGCCCACAAAGTTGATGACTGTGCTAATGATTGGAAAGTTTCTTTTCCTTTTAATAAGCATAGAGTTTATTTTGACCTATAATATTTAACTTATGTTTAGTTGCAGAATTAGGAACCTGTACTGAACTAAAAACTTCCTTCTTCATGCTGGTAATTAATGTGAAATAGGACAGATTTCTTTATGGTGTAGAAAGTTGGGGCCAGGGAGAAATCTAACCCCAATAATGCAAAATCACTAAACATAATATGAATGCTGCAGGGTTTTTTTTGTTGTTGTTGTTTGTACTGGGGTTTGAACTGAGGGCCTCAAACTTGGGAAGTAAGTGCTCATCTGCTTTAGCCATGCCTCCTGTCCTTTTTTACTCTGGTTATTTTGGAGATAGGGTCTCACTTTTTGCCAGCCTGGATTGTGATCCTCCTATTTTATACTTCTTGGGAATTTAACCATACAATTTCCTGTAGAAAACAAGTACACATATAACACTGCTAGACAAAACAGCTCCCAGGCCCATATATGTTGGTTACAATCTAAATTTAAAGTGTTAACCTATGCATTTTAAAATATGTTTGTTATGGGTCATTTAGAAGGCGCACTGGTTAGCCATTAGAGCATATGGTGGGAAAATAAATTTGCCTGATCCCTTGCAAAGATTACATGTACAGGTATGCCTGAGGTTATCTCTACTTAATGTTCTTAACTGTTTCAATCCTTATTAATATTGCCTATTGTTTAACAATGTCATACCTGCTCCCTTCATATTTTCAATGAATCACACTGAGAGGCTTAAAGGTCATATACTCCAAAGAGGAACAAAATCTGCATGACTTCTAAGTGAATGGTTACCAAGACATGGCCCTCTATGCACTTGTCCCTCTATTTTTTTTTTCCCTCTGAGTATCTGAATGGCTGAGGAAGAAAACATATCCCTAGGAAAACACTTTCCTAGACCATGCTGTGCCATCAGTGAGTCCCCAGGTCTCTTACTGAAACAAGGCCCTTCAAATGAGTTGATACCTTTACACCCTTTGGCGTGGGGTACAGTCAATTGCTAAGAGGCCCTCCATTAATGACCCTAGCCTCTTCAGCAGCCACACTTTCCTTGGCTTCAATTTTAAACATGCTCCTTTTCTGGCAGAATTATAAGTTTTTCTGCTGGTTTTTTTGCTCCCAATTCTCACCGTAAACCTGGCTAAAAGTAGCTAGTGATAACCATGCTATAGCCTGAATGCTAGGCTGCCTTAAATTTCCTCTGCTACAGTAAATAGACTCATACCCAATCTCTGGGCATGGACAAAATGTAGACAAGTACTTTGCCACAGTGTAAAACAAATACTCTCCATTCCCATCTGCAACCTCATGACCAGTATTCACTGTTTGCATTCCTATCAGCTTTCTGATCAATCCTCTGAGCTCCCATCAGAACCACTCATTAAGGGCTGCCTGAAGCACCTAGGGTTTCCCTAATTCCCCTCTCTGAATTTTTCCAAATTCCCCCAACAAACCAATTCCAAAGGATTCTAAACCCGCGTGGTATGAATAGTCACAGCAATGACCCCACTTCTCTGGTACCAATTTTCTGTGTTAGACTTTTTTCACTGTGACAAATACCCGAGACAAACAGTTTGAAGGAGGAAAGATTTATTTTGGCTCACAATTTCAGAGGTTTTGGTACAAGGTTGGCTGGTGCTGTTGTTGCTTTGGCCGGAGGCGAGACAGAATATCAAGGTCAAAGGGTGTGGAGGAGGAAAGTTCCTCAAGTTATGGCACCCATGATACACGAAGAGAATGCCTGTGCTGCTGGGCTTTCTCTATCTTCCCCCTTCACTCCATCCAAGACTCCAGCCTATGGAACGGAGTTACCCACATTCAGGGTGGGTCTCCCCACCTCAGGCTTCTCTGGAAATACCCTCACAGCACCCCAAAAGGGGTGCTTTAGCAGTCTCCTCATCCAAACAAGTTGACAATCAAGATTTAACCATAACATATAAGATATAGCCATTTCAATCCTAGGAATTTACCCAAGAGAAAACAAAGCATATATCCACATGAAGATCTGTACATGAATATTCAGATTATCTTAATCTGCATTAGGTAAAAACTGGATTCAAAACAAAGGCATGGATAAATGAATTTTGATATTTCCCTAAAAAGGAATACTACACAGCAATAAAAAATAAACTGCTGATACACATGACAACATGGCTGAATCTCAAAATAACTAAGCTGAATAAAGGAAGCAAAACAAGTACTTGGGCTAGGGATATAGCGCAGCAGCAGTATGTGCTTAGCATATGTGAGGCCCTCGGTTCAATCCCTAGTACCAAAAAAAAAAAAAAATTATTCATTGCTTTCCTTTTAAATTAACTACATAGACCCTTGATATTCATGGGTCTATGGTTCTACAGAGACCATCGTCAAGGAATACCCATAAATACTCAGGACACATAGAGTTCAGTGCTGTACTATGGATGTCTGATTCATTTTTCCCACAACACTGCTCAACTTCCACTAAAGACATTCTGCCTTTCAACAATCTCAAAATTTTGCTTTATCACTTCAATTAAGTAAACTATGCGCCCTTTTCAGCTTGGGAAAATTACTATCATTTTTACTTTGCTTTTAGGGCACCATTTTTGATTCTTGGGAGGCAGATTTTCACAAAATTAAGGGCAGGGGAACAGCAGATCACACAATGATTTAAAGAGAACTTGCAATAACACGGGACTGAGAGCTATTGTGCATCAACTGAGCTGCATAATGTACAGGAAAGAATTTAATATTTTCAGGGCTGGCAGAGTGGCTCAAGTGGTAGAGTACCTGCCTAACAACAGTGAGGCCCTGAGTTTAAGACCCAGTACCACACAAAAAAATAAACCCAAGAATTTAGTATTTTTGCCTTTGAAATTTTTTTCTTTTTCTTTATTTAATTTTGATCACACTTGGTCAAAACCACATGTGATAAATCTGTAAATAAGGTGAGCTTTTTGTACTATTTCTCCCCTCCTTCCTTTATTTTACTTCTATTGGACTAAAAAGAAACATTCAGTTTATCTACTTTTAGTGGTTACACTTGAAATTTGTTTTTACCTTTAGTTAAAACAATACACAGACCTTAAAATACTAAAATTCCAACCAGCCTCTACTGACTTCTGTGCCATTGCATCATAATATTCCATTATAGTTTTATGTTAACTATAAATTTGAAATTTTTATTGTTTCTTTCTCTCAACATTAGCTTAGATTTATGTTACCATTTTCTTACTATTTCTTCTTTCATTTTCTTTTAGGATGTTTTCCTGTTTCTTGAACTATATATCTAGATCACCTACTGTTGGTTCAACATTCTGCAGCTTAACAACAATGTGGCTATGATATGGAGTGGGCAGGGAGAAAAAGAACAAAACACAAAAGATCCAGAGAGCAGGTGCAGCACTATTTCCAGATACATTTTGCCAAACATCATGCTCTACCATTGTCCTGGAAGCTACTTCTTTGTACAGGAGCCGTGGTTCCAGTAACAACCCCAACAGTGATTTTCCCCATTCTGGAGGTTAGCCAAAGACCTCATTTACATTTCATTATAATTGTAGTTCTATGCATGCAACTCTTCTCAAATCACCATCTTGGCTCTGAGGACACCTCATTAGGTACTCCATTCTTGAATCCCAAGTTCTTAGAAATGCATTCCCATTTCTTGGAAAACTCCACAACTATGTACATATACTTAGCATAATCATTAAACTCTATCCTTAAAAGTGTCTAAAATCTGGGGCTTGGGAAATTGCCTACTTGGTTAAACTGCCCTCACTCAGTTTCTTTGAACGTGTAGTATTGCTTTGCATTCATTTCTGCTTCAATAAAATCTAGCTCTTGCTTAAATAAATCTTCCTCTTTTTAAAAACTACTCTGTGTGTCCTACCCTGAATTCTTTTTTTGGTGAGACATAGGACCTGACATTTGTCTCCCCTAACATCTATGTATTTCTTTTTATTTACCTTACTTGGAAATCATGGGGCTCCTTAAATCTGAGGATTTACGGCTCATAAATTCTGGTAAATTTTTAACAATTACCACAAATACTGCCTCATACCTATTCCATGCTTTCTTTTCTCTTGTTTTTATTTTGTGTGATTTTTTTCATTTGATTCGTTTTTTGAGACAGAGTATTGCTATGCAGCCCAAGCTGACCTAGAACTCACAATCTTCCTGCCTTGGCCTCCCAAGTGCTGGGATTACAGATATATACCACCATACACAGCTTTGTGTTTTCTTTCTGGAACTCTCACTCTATCTTTTCATAATCTTTTTTACATTTTCTAAGACTCTTTTCTCTGTGTATAAAATTCTATGCGGTTTTTTTAACTGTGTCTATATGATAGATTAAGCATTTCTTTCTTTAAATTCTATTATGCTTTTTTAAATGTGACTGGTCACTTTCATAGTATCTTACTTTTTATTTAATGTTTAGAATCCCTCTTTAATTTAACATATCAAATGTATTTATTTTATGTGTTGGATTCATGTGTTGAATATTTGCTAAAATCTATGTAGACTTGGTTCAGTGTTTTGTTGCTTCTGTCATTCTTACTCATCAAGTATTTTGATTTTTCCACTGTTACGTTTTGTAATTTTTTTAAAATGTGTGCAGGCACTTAGAATTTTAACTATGATTATTTGATAACTGTATATATTCCTCTACAGAGGATTTGTGATTGCTCCTATCAGGTACCTATAAATATTAGAGACCTACACCCATTTTAAATTAAAATTCTCTACTTGTGGAGTTTTGGAACCATAAAAATGGTATAAATTAAAGCCTTAAATTCAAATGAATGTGAGTTGGTAACCAGGAATTTTAAGTAAAGATTCTAACTCTACCCAGAGCTGAAGGCCTCTGTAAGATGGTCTCTGATCAGTCTTCCTACTCTTTTGAGAGACCTAGGAATTTTCCCTCTAGTGCTAACTCTTTTTCATGTAGAGGTTTTATGTGAACAGAAAGCCACTGATGTCCCCAAAGTACTCACTGCCTTTAGCACCTGCTTACTTCATGGAACACACTCATTTTGGTTCTTAACCTCAAAAAGTTTCCCTTATTTTTGTAAAGGTTTATCCATTCATTTCAATGGACAGTATTACACTGAACCTAATATTTTAATATGTTTGGTTGAGGAAGAGATTTAAGACCTCTTGTCTAGCATATTATGGCAAATGGAAGTCTATTTCTTCTACAATTGCTTTGTAAAATTTAGAACAGCATATTCTATAAAAATTTTAGTGTGTCCAGTATAGTCTATAAAGCTGTCAAAAGAAATGATAATGATCTTGAGCTATGTGATTATCTTACCTTAGAAGTACTGTATCATCTGCAGGTTTGTTTCAACTTTCTCAGTTTTCACTAAACTCAGCGATCAACATAAGTTTCTGACAAAAAGAAATGTTTCATAATTAATTTTGAAAATCATATAGCAAAGACTTTTTTTAAAACAAGTCCAACATGTTCTCCCATTGCTATCAGGTATAGAGAATCACAAATTTGATTTTCTACCATAATCAAATACAGATAAATGATAACAGGAAACTCTCCCTATCCCAAATGCTTCCAGAGGCCAACCTTTCAGAAGGTGCCACTGAGGTGAATGAAAGAAAATATTCATAATGAAGGAAAACAGTAGAACTATAAAGGGCTGGCTTGGGTAAAGAGGGTTTTAGTACTCTGAAACCTCTACCAGTTCCATGTCCAAAAGAAGTCATAACATTTAATTTAGTACTTTATATAAGAAGGCTGTGTAAAGCCTTACCTAACTTATGAATGCTCTTTTCCTATCAGATACTTGGTAAAATTTTAGCTTCTATCTTTGTTTTGACTTGATACAAAGGGAATCTTCATAGGGTTTTTGCTTTTGACCTATGCCTGCTAGGTTTTGTTCTTTTCTGCTCTACTGTACTTCTAGTTCACAACTTTTACTAATTTCAGTCATCAGTGACTGAACATTTTATCTCCAACATCAATATAAGGATGTATGTGTGTGTGTGTGTCTAAATTTTCCCATCAGAAATTAGGAAAACTTACACTTCTCTCCTTTAGTACACTGCTCTTGCATGAAGAACATGTAATCCACCAATTTGGAGTCTGTATCCTCATTTTGTGAGCAGCAACTACAGGTCTAAACAGATCCTTAACTCCTGATGGTCTTTCTTCTTAAATTTTCATGTATATCCTGCAATAATGTAGTACAAAAAAGCTCAGGCTTGGGAGTCACATAGATCTACATTTAAATCTCAGTATCCTACTTAGTAACTTGATATTTGTGAAACAAATTACTTTCAAAACTCTGAACCTATTAGGAAAATTACATATGTGTGTATATACATAATACACAAAACAGTGCCCGCCATATAAAAAGAAAGTGACTCTTTTCTTTTTTAGTGGTAGTCACTGTTTTGAGACAAGATTTTGCTATACTGCTTAGGTTGGCCTCAAACTCTCCATCCTCCAGCCTCCACCTCCAGAGTGTTGGATTACATTTGTGCTCTACCAGGCCAGGTTTAAGGGACTATTATGTTAGCTCTCCTGTGTAATCTGGAGTTTCATTTTTACTTTATTCAACCTGTCAACGGGTTTTCTAGAGTACATTTTCTTAAGCCATAGCCTTGATAAACTCCAGTGCTTTGCTCAATAATTACTGACATTATACCTAATAATAAACCTAACATACTTTCCAAATAGCAATACACCAAAATATTACTGAATATATCACACTAAAAGGCACAGTCCAAAACTCTATGTACTAAAAATCACTAGGAATAATTTTTTTCTTGTGCAGTTGTATCACCAAAATGCTACATAGCTATGTAAATCAGTTTCAGTTTTTCAGATTTTTTTTCATTCTAGCTTTTAAATTTTTTGAATATGTATTTGAAGGCCAAGACATAAACAAGTTATATTTAGAGGAATCTCTCTTCCACTACTGGCGCCTCCTTCTGCCTCTAGATTCCTGTTATTCCTGCGGAGAAAATGGGTGACTTGGAATGACTTCATCTGCCTGAAGGTTGTTCCATTCTTGGGAAGCACTGTAGTGTATCCAATGTCCTATGAATGGAAGTTCTTTCCAATCTTCTGCTAATACAAGTAAAGCTGATGTGACAGACTATATACAAATCAGTGCTTACATTTCATTCCAGTGATTTAGAAGATTCCTAAAAGTTAAATGCCTGTGGCTAAGGATAAATGCTATGCAATTTGCTGGATGTTTCAGCTAAAACTGTATCAAAATGCCTGGCCAAGCCTGTGATCCTACTTACTTGGGAAGTGGAGGCCCCAGGCCAGCCTGGGCAGAGTTCATGAGACCCCCCCATCTCAATCAATGAAAAGCTGGCTGCAGTTGTACGTGCCTGTCATCTTAGCTATGTGCAAAGCATAAAACAGAAGGATTGCAGTCCAGGCTGGCTGGGGCATAAAGCAAGACCTTATCTCCAAAACAACCAAAGTAAAAAGGGATGGGGGCATGGCTCAAGTGGTAGAGCACCTGCCTAGCAAGTACAAGGCCCCGAGTTCAAACCCCAGTACTGTGGGGGAAGAAGTATCAAAATGCCTATTTCCTCACATTTTACAGAGTATTTTATGTAACTTTTGCGTTTTGCTGAGAAATTATTTAGAATAGCTTTAATTCTTTAGTGTAGCTTTAATTTGTATTTCTCTTTGTATGACTGAAGCTGGAACATCTTTTATACATCTGTCATCTCCACTTTTTTTCCTATGAGCTCTCTTTTCATATCTTTAGCCCATGGGTTAATTATATCACCTAGATTTTTCAGGAAGTTGTTTTCATTAAAATTAACTCTGTGATACAAGTCCAAATGTCTTCCTTCATTTTGTCCTTTGTTGTTTTATTTTACTCATGGAATTTTTCACCATGTAAATACCTTAATACAGCAGGATTTATCCTGGTTTTTATTTTTTTGTAAGTGAGTTATAGTTACAAAACTCTTAGCTCAGCCTTTCATAGACTTTAACCATGTAGTTTCATAGCTCTTTTGCCGTCAAGAAGTTTCTTGCTGACATTTCTCCCTAGAAGCCCAGAGGAAATTATCATTATCTTGAAAGTCCGACAGTTTTATTAAGACTGAACTTGGAGTTGACCATTCTAGAAAATTTGCCCAGTACACCATGAGCCTTTTCTTTTTTTGAGAAGGAATGCTGGGGATCAGACCCAGGGCCCTGAGTATTCCAGGGAAGCACTGTACCACTGAGCTACACTCCTAGCGGAGTCTGAGTCTTTTGGGCATCTACATTTGATTCTTCTCTTATTTCCGTAACGTTTCAATGGATAGAAGTTAAACAATAGCTCTGCTGTTCTTTTTTTCCTTCTTAGGAACTCTATGTTAATAACTTTCTGGGGCTGGGGATGTAGCGTATTGGGGAGAACTTGCCAACATGCACAACACTCTGGGTTTGATCCCAAACATTATAAAATAAAAATATCACTTTTTTTTAATCTTTCTTAATTTTTACTCTCTTTGCTATGTTCATGCCTTTTCTCGGTGCCCCTAATTCAGTCAAATCTTTTTCCCCTTCTAGGAATTTAGCTTCCATTTAAAAGATGATTTTGTTTATTCTTTCATATTATATCCTGAGTTTGGTTAATTGACTCTTGCATCTTCCTCTTTCTGTTCATTTGTTTTGGGGTTTCAAATTTGGATTGGAGGCTTTTCATCTCAGCAAATGCTTGGTATTGTGCTGTAGTTTTCTTTTTTAAACTCTGTAGCTGATATTTGGGGGACATTTTTCTCCAGCTGAAATATTTTCTTCTTAAAGTTTACGTGGATGTTGACTGCCATCTTCTGTTCATTTTGAAGAGCTTAATTTTTCCTAAACCAGATGAAAGTTGTGTATAGACAGGAATGAGGGATTTGGAAGGCATGCTGGATTTCTCAGTTCAATAGTACCTAATTAAGTGGGTTACCCCCGCCATCAGCTATTTCCTTCTGGGTAGAAGGGGCTTATCCATGTCCTCTTCTCTTTTACCAAGCCTTTCCAAGGGACTCCCTACAAGTCACTCTTCCCAGGACTGCTTATTTTCAAATCCCTTTTGTCCAACAGGTCTCATACTTCTCAGTATTTTCATATTCAGAGTGAGGTTTCTCATTCTGGGAATTATTTTACCTGTGTTCAGCTGCCCCTGCCTGGGTCCTGCTTCCTTTTCTTCTTTTCTACAGTTTCCATCTCACTCACCAATATGGGTCCCAGCTCGGCCGATTGCAGCATTGGCTTCACTCTTCACTTTGTGCCAGTTAAGAAAAGGTGATGATGGATTAATTTGCTTTCCTCATAGATCTATTTACTTTTTCTGGAGAATATATTAGGAGATCTGGATTTAGGTAGTTACCCTAGTCAGCCTTGATTTACCTTTAAATAACTCTTACTTTTATTGTATGTGCTAAGAATTTTGTTTGACAATTTTCATTCTTTTTTTAACTGAGGTTTTCTTTGTGCTCTAACATGTAAAAGATACAAAACATATAAATGTTCCATGTTTACTTAAAAACATGTATTCCATATTAGCAGATTCAGACTTTGATATACATATGTAAAATCTGTTAACTCGTTATATGACAAAATTTTGTCCAGTTAATCTGACTTATCTTGAGAGAGGGGTATAAAATCCCTTATTTTATCTTTGTATTTCTCCTTTACCTGTTCTGTGTCCCTTGGTAAACCAACACCATTAAAAATCTTTACTGTGAATTGTAGCATTTAACTTATAAAACGTCCTTTTTCTTAATGCTTTTCTGTCTAAATTCTACCTTTTGATGAACCTTGTGTTTTGTTTCCTTGTTTTGTTTTTAATTATTGGTGGTATTGGAGCTTGAACTCAGGAACTTGCACTTGTTAGGCAGGTGCTCTACCACTTGAGCCACAGCTCAAACTCTTTTTGGTTTTAGTTATTTTTCAGGTAGGGTCTTGTGTTTTTGCCTGGGGCTGGTCTCAATCTTCCTATTTGCAGCCTTCTAAGTTGGGAAAAGGTAAATGGGGCTACCTTTTTGCCCAGGTTGGCATCAAACCATGATCCTCCTGATCTCTGACCCCTGAGGAGCTGGGGTTACAGATATGAGCCACCATACCCAGCCCCTAGTTTTTAAAAATATGCATTTATCTAGTTTATCTTTGGCCTTCCCTTTTATTGTTAATGATTTGTTTTATTATTAATTCTTCTATTATTCATACATTTGAAAGCTGTACCAATTGCATACAGCAATGCAAAATGTCTTTCTTCATTAAGTTGAACATGTATGCATTGAGACACCTGTCAAAACTGTTCCTCTATACACTCACATGGGACACCAAAAGTGTGCATTCCCCCTCACACTAAGCATTTCTCCAACTATGTGCCTATCAACCAGGTGTCCTACAATTATGAAACAGGAGTTAGCACAGACCTCACAAGGCCTGTTTCAAAGAGTGTCCCTTACTTCAGACACCAGTTGCAGATCCCAGGTTGTGATGTATCCTTCTGACCATCCAACTGTTAAGTGGGTTCCCAGAAACTTTCCTCATGTTCAATAATTTGTTAGTACAGCTCACAGAACTCGGAAAAGAGGGTGCTACTTATATTCTAGGATAAAGGGAACCTTAGGATCTAGATGTGCAGGAAACACCATGCTAGGAGTGAGAATGACCCTCCCAAGAGCCCCAGTACCAGGAGAAAGACTATCTCTAGTAATGGCCATACAGCTAGTCTACATATGCACACTTCCTGGATTTTGTTTCATCTTTTGTGTAAGTTGTACTACTACTATGAGCAAGGAAGAGTCTTGGCCAAAACTGCAAATATATGTCTTTTTCTTTTAACTGGGGTGTCCAGACCCAAAGCTAAGCTTTATGGTCAGGAGTCCACTAACACTACTATTGTTTATTAAAAAGGATAAAACTCCAGAACTGCCAAATGGAAGAATGCATAGGGGTGGACAGTTTCCATGCCCTCTTTGAGCTCCCAGGCTCCCCGTACTTCCATGTATCCACCCACCCAGGAACTCCATTGGTTAATTATGGTGGCTCAGCTATGTAGGCATCATTAAACATGATGAAACAACTCTATCTCTACACCCTTTCTCTTCACAGGGGTTAGTAGGAGGGGCTGAAAGTGCTGATCCCTGTTCTGTAAATCAGGGCAACCCTCCAAAGATACCTCATTAGAATAAACTCAAGGTTTAAAGGGGATTCTTGTGAAGTGCAAAAGAAGCTTCGCTCAGACTCTGTGGAGTTCTGGGCCAGGAACCAAGGACGAAGAGCAAATACCTATTTCTTAATACATTACAACCTAGGTTCTTTGGTGTTATTCTATATATTTTGCCATGTGCACATATAACACATAAAATGTATGCATCTCTGTGTGGCCTGTTTTCTTTTATTTTTGGGGGGGTATTTCTTTTAGTATTTAGGGAAGTTTTTATGTATTTTATTCTTGTGGTTAATGCTATAGTAATATTTCTTCAGAATACTCTTCATTCCCCACCTCTTCAAGATAGTACTTCCTTGCTCTAAGGACTTAGTAATAAAACCAGTTTTCCTCTTACATTTCTTCTCTTACCATGCAGTTTTGATCACTGGTATTTTTATTCGTTTTATCTTACACATCTAAATATGTTTAAGCTTTCATGAGTCCAAAGGTTATCTTTTTCCTGTCAGCTAATTCTTAAGAGGTAAAACATCCTTATTCTACTCCTTTATTTTCCCCTTCTCCCATTTACCCCTTTTGGGCAGACTACTGCTTGACACTGGCTAACTCAACATCATGATTGTGGAGAGATTGTAGATCAGAAGCCAAAATTATCTTGGACTATTTTAGGCCATTTAATAGCCATTTACTGACCTAGCATTACAGTAACTAATAAATGCCTCAGAATGTATTGTTAAACTTACCAGACCTTGAGCTTCTACTAACCTAGAACTAAGAATGTTGTAACATCTAAAACCTACAGAATAATAATCCCAGTTTTGCTGTACCCTACTGATGTTCCCATCAATGTATTTGGTAAATGCATTCATTAATGAGTTTCTTTAGTTAGGTGACTACAAAAGTTCATGTCACTTCTTTCATGATGGAAAATATCATTTAGGGAAATCTGAATCCATGCTCCTAAGACATGGTCACTCCAATTTGACTCAGAATAAACTATTTTCTCATTTCTATTAAAGAGGAGTCATTATTTTGTCAATAGTGGACTTTATTATTTCTAGACTATATAACATATATCCTATCACCCCCATCTTTTAACCTTGGTGCTATGCACAAAATATAGTCAATGCTCACCACCTGATTTTGTTTAAAATTTTTCCACTCACTTGATGGCTGTCCATCAATGTCCTGATAGTTTAATGAGATATTATTTTTTCTTGAATAGTTTCTAAACTGTTGCTTTATTTTCTAGCATAAAATGATGCTGCCACAAAAAATCAAAACAAACCTAACTCAATGTGATTTTCTTTCCAAGTGATGTGGTCTTTTTTCCATGGCTGCAAAAAATTTTTTTCTTTAATTTTAAAATCCTTTCATTTTATAAGACTACAGGTCAGTGTTAACTGTTCTGGTTGACTTCCCAGATTCACAGTGGGCCTTTCAATACACTTAGGTTTCAACCTTTTTCAGTATTAAGAGTTCTTGACTTGTAGTTCTAAAGTTGTTCTAGTCCCTTGCTTTGACTTATTTTAATATATTCAGAATGTTGTATTACTATTACCACTATGTTCTGGTTTACATTTGGAGAACTGTATTTGGCTCTCTTCTGTCTTGTCACTTTTTCTTGACTTCTTTTAAAAAATATTTTATTTTCTTCACTTTTCTCCTTTTTATCCTCTATTTCTCTTACTGTGCCATCTGTGATGCATATTCAGTTTTCCAATTTGTCACTTAAAAATTGTCTCTTTTTCTCTGACAATTTCTGAATTGTCAGTCCTCATTGCCCATACTCCTATGTCTAGCCATTTTCATTTCTAAGCTCTTTTTATTCCCAATTTATGGGGGTTCCTTCACAGATTTCATCTTTTCCGTAATTTCTCTTAGCTCTTTATGAAATATTTATATTAGCATTTTCATCTGCTTTGGGGCCACATTTTTCTTGGTGTCTTTCTGATATGCTTTATGGCTTATTTTAATGTTTTTTCTTTTAAAAACGTAGTATACACTTATATCATATTTCCTTTCTTCGTACATTTGGTTTTTTGGGTTAAGAGGAAGTTCCTGTGTTATTTTACAGAAGAACAGAAGCTTTAAAAACTTAATCTTCCAGTTGATCTCTTGAGTTGTCTTTTTTTTTCCCCCCAAGTCTTCAGTGATAAATAAAACTGAAAAGAGGTCAATATAGGTTTTCATTTCATTTTTCATCAAAGAAGTATACAACTCATAGGCAAAATGCAAATTAAAATCATAATGAGGGCTGATGGAGTGGCTCAAGTGATAGAACGCATGCCTAGCAAGCAAAAGACCCTGAGTTCAACCCCCTAGTACTGACAAAAACAAAACCACAACAAGGTATCAGTCCATGTCTCCCATAGTGGTTAAAATTAAACCAAAACTGATAGTTAAGTGCTGACAAATTTCAATGTAGAAGGGGAACCGTTAGATTATAAAATAAAACATATGCTTAATTTGATAACAAATGACCTTTCAAACAACTGTACCATTTCCATTCCCAATAGCAAGAAATTCTCCTTGCTTTTTCTCCTTTTCTCCTTGCTTTTTTCTTTTTTGTCACTCTAACAGGTTGTATGGTGGTTTAATTTGTATTTCTCAACAATTCCATTTTTTAACACAAAATGGTGACTTATTTTCCAGTTATTAAAAAGCCTAGATCAGCCAGATGCTGGTGGTTCAAGCTTGTAATCCTAGCTACTTGGGAGGCTAAGATCAGGAGGATCACAGTTAGAAGCCAGTCTGGGAAAAAGCTCATGAGATCCCCATCTGCAAAACCACTAGAACCAAAAAAAAAAATAAAAAAAGACTAGCAGTGTGGCGTGGCTCAAGCAGTAAAGCACCTGCTTTGCAAGTGCCACATTCTGAGTTCAAACCCCAGTCCATTATCCACCCCCCAAAAAAAAAAGTCCAGGTGCCTGTGGCTTACTCCTATAATCCTAGCTACTCAGGAGGCATAGATAGAAGGATCATGTGTAGTTGGAAGCCAGCCCTAGGCAAATAGTTCGAGAGACCCTATCTTGAAACACAACAACACAAAACAGGGCTTGGTGGCTCAAGGTGTAGGCTCTGAGTTCAAATCCCAGTACTGCAAAAAAAAAAATTTTATCACTAAATACTCTTGCAAACAGGTTGAAAAAATAGCTTGATATCATGGATATCCCATAATTTATAAAACGATTGTGCTACTACTGAATAGTTTTTTCCAACTTTTCACAAATATAAAATTATACTGTGACTATAAAACTTTGATTCCATTTCCACTTCCTATGACTTTCCTAAAACCAAAGGACATACTACATATTTTTGTTTCTTGATCTTGACAAACTGCTAACTAGAAAAACTGCAAATAGTGATAAAACTACAAATAGTGATTAAGGATTTTTATCTCCTTCTATCCTAGTCAACACTATTTATTTTGGAGAAGTTTAAAAAAATAACTTCACTTGTTTAATATATGCTTAGTTACAAGTTGATATTTTTTCATGTAAGACATTTTTGTGCTCGTTACTCATTTTCCCTCAAGGTAGTGGTGTTTTTATTTGTTGATTTGTAAGAGAGGAAAAGACTCTGAAAATGTACAGATTACATTTTACCTGTAAAGCCTACTAGGACAAAGTCAGATCTCCCCACCAAATTCTCTATTCTATTTAAAATAAACTTCAAACCAGAAAGCATTTATCAAATGTCAACTGATACTTCATTATACCCAGGAAGGAGTTTCCTTCCAAGGAGTTACTTAGTTTCTCCAAGAGAGATTATGATTGAATGAAACCTGTCTACACTTTGAGGAGGAGGTTGAGCTTTGCCAAGACAAAAAACCTAAATAAACCCTCTAGCTTCACTTGTTTTTGGTTGAATTTAAAAACTATTAATTTTGGCCAGGTAAATTAGTGCATGAATACTTGTAATCCCAGCAAGTGGGAGGCTGAGGCAGGAGGCTACCAGGTTTGAAGCCAGCTTAGGCTATATGACAAGATCCGGCCTCATAAGTAAATAAGTTAAATTTATGTGGAGGTCAATATATAATAGATTATCAGTATCTCAGTAGCTTGGCTAAGAATACCTCTGAACAAAGCCACTGAACAGGTTAAAACTGTTGCCTTTTGTCATCCCTCTCTGTTCTCCAGGGAAGATGCCATTTTGGTTTTTGCAGAAAACTAAACACAAGCCCTGGATGACAGACAAAGACCCTACTTAGCTTGTAATTTCCTGCCCATTGTCCCCCTGCTCCAACTTTCACACCCTACAAAACCCTCTGTACCCCTGAGTTCTCTAAGATGGTCTCCCCTCTTCGTTGGTTTGCTGGCTTTCTATGTAAATCTTTTGCTTTGCCCCCACAACTTGGCCTCTTTAATGGTGAACAGCCAGACCTGGATTCAGTAACAGCATCAATTACTTTCAAAAGAATGTAACGGTGGGTACTACTGTTATAGAAATACATGGAAAGTATAAAGTAGGCCCTACATCTGAAAGTAATTAAGAGACAAAACACCTAAGATTTTAGGGGCACAAGCTACCCTACCTTACTCGTTCCCAATATAACTGTCAGGAAACTGACAGAACAGAACCATCAAAAATTCATGAATCAGAACAGAAGTGATGAAATAGTAATGAACAGCCCAAAGCTATCCTTGAATTCATGATCTTCCTGCTGTCTCCCAAGTGCTGGGATTAAAGGTGTGTGTACCACCACAGCTGGCTATAAGTGTTTTTAGGGAAAAAAGAAAAAGAGGGGCTAAATTAGGGTGGTAGTGGTAAGAACAGAAAGATGAACGGCAAATCCATTTTGGAGACTAAAGCTATCCAGTTAGGTAAAAGGGAAGAATTTGGTTTTATATCTGAGTCACACAGAAGATATATCAATAATCAAGGTAGGGGACATAAGAGGGAAGAGATGTATACAAATGTGTCCTAGGTGCTCAAGAGATAATGTGATGTAGATCAAAATGTTAATTTAAGCAACAGGAACAAAAGAAATTACAAATAAAAAAGTTACAGGTAGACCTAGAAAAGAACTCCTACATCTACATGTGGTAGAGAAGTGCTTCTATCATCAAAAAAATGTTCACTCAGAAAATCATTTAGATTTTTAAAGTGCCAAAAAATTCCAAACAGTCTTGTTGGCAATTTTTGTGACTTTATTTTGCTGAATTAAATAAACAGATTTTAATCTACATCCCATCAAAACTTACTACATTCATTTAAAAGGTGTTATTTTTTTTTCTAAACAGTGTGTCACTAAGTAATGGGAAAAATCTAAATTTGTATGTACTATGAGATTACACTGAAAAACAGTTTTTAGTTACGAACACAGTTTATGTAAACTATCATTTTGAAAAGAACTTTTAAAGATCTTCAGGTTATATATTATAAAATCTAGAAGAGTGTTTCTTCAAAGAAAAATCTGGTCACAGAATGAAAAAAAAACCCTAAAGATATGTAGTTAGTTAGAAATTACTTGACAATTTAAATTTACAAAATATATTTGCACAATGTACTAAATTTAAAGTTGTAGTATTCTGACTTTAAATCCTGTTTATAAACACACACACACAAACACACACAAAATTACAAAGCTGGCTCAGTGGCAGAGTGCTTGCTTGGCATACATAAGGGCCTGTGTTCAATCCCCAGCACCAACCTTCCCCCATCACCAAAAAACCCCCCAAAACTAGAAAAGCAATAAATATCTTTCAGCAGAAGAGATCCAAAGCACTGAGGTTAAGTTTGGTTTTCATCTATTGAGATTTTATGTACTTTCAATAAAACTATGGCCAAAAGACATTCTTGTCTCAGGGCTCACCTTAATTATCTAGAAATTTCAACAATAAGATCTCTTAAACTCACAAGAAAAAGGTTTACAGACCTATCCTTACATTATTTCTATAAATAAATCAGAAGCTACAAATAAAATTAGTTCAAATAGAAAGTCCAGTTTTCTAGAACGTTTAAAAACTTTTTCAGTCAGGCTAAAAAAGTGTATCTCTATCTCCCCAATTACTGCATTCTTTTATTTATTCGTTCAACAATTATATTGTCTAACAAGCATTAGGCACCTTAGTAAGTGAATAAGACACCAACTTTTTACCAACATTGTCTGAGCTCCTACTGTTACTGGGCTTTCTTCTTCCCCCCTTGTGCTGAGGTCTCCAACCCAGGACCTCGAGTGCTAAGTGCGTGTTATACCACTGAATCCCCCAGGCCCTTAGTGGTGTTTCTTACCCAGTCATCTCCCGGGAATATGGCTTTTATTAACCCATACTTTAACCATCAACTCAATAGTAAATTATTGGTATCTGAATTCTTGCAACCTAAATTTATAAGACTCGTGGCTTAACAAAAACCAGAAATAAAATTAATTTTTTTTGTTTTGTACAAATACATCATCATTATTTTGCAGTTCTGGGGATTGAATCCAGGACTTACACTTGCTAGGCAAGCACTCAACCACTAAGCTACATCCCCAAGACAAAATTAATTTTAAATGTTAACTACTTTATTTTGTTGTTTTGGTTATCCTGTTACAGAATATCTACATCATATGTTGTTGATTCAGCGTGGTCATCAGTTAAACGTGAATAAATGAAAACTAAAGCAGATGCAGTGGGATAAATCTTTAGGTTTTCTTCTCCTGTGTGTCAAATCTACTAGTTAATCACAAAATATTGGTCTCTCATTGGGTTGGTTTTCAGATGCGATAAATTTTCTTCTTAAATGGAATACGATGTAATGCCCACCCCACAGAGAACTCATAGGCTAAGGTATTTAACCCTACAAAAGCAGCCTCCCGCTCCTTGCCAAAGCACGGCATGATCCACAGATCACATCGAAACCAGGGAACTCCAGACCGGACAAATTTCTCCTTCCACTTCCCTCGTTTCTGCAAACGCCGCCACCTCTTCGCTTATTTGAAAGGGCCGCCGCAGCAACGCTGGCGACAGGCTAAGAAGCAGAACTGCTTAAACGCATGACCTGACATCCCTCCACCGCAGGGTGGCCTTGGTCCAGGGACCCGGAGAGGAGCCCACCGGGCGACGGCCGCTCCCCGCCAACGACGGCCAACGAGGGGTCTCTCCCGCACTGGACGACACGCGTCCAGGCGGCCCCAGCGCCCTTCCATTACCAGCCAGCCACCCAGCCTCCTTTAATCGGGAAACGGGAAGGGTGATCCGAATCTCACCGACACAGAGATTGCTGAAAGGGTTCCCGGAAACCAAGGAATCAATGTTGGGGTACCAAAGCCGGCAACAAGCCCAACCAGGACCAGCAACCCAAAGCCTGGGATCACCACCAGCACCACGCCTCGCTCCCGGGAACCAGCGACGAAACTCAAGCCCAGGAGACCTATTCGAATTTCAGGCAAGTGAGAAAGCGCTCATTAGAGTCCTTCCTCTCCTCTTCTCCTCACCCAGAACCCCGCCGCAACAACTAGCCACTATGTAAGCTTTCAATCCCCAAGAATCGCAGTCCTAGCCACACACAAGATGGCAGCAACCACACATACCGAAGGAAACAGCTGCGCCACCACTCCGGCGATGCCAGCTTCTATACTGCGGGTAACCCTATTGGTCCAGCCAGGGAGCGCGAGACAAGCCGAGACTGCTGATAGCCAATCAGGAAGCGGCGCGCTAGGAACGCCGCCGCGATGCCGGCTGTACGCGCGCGTAGCCGCTGAGGCGTGGACCCAACTAGGGAATGCGAGTCAAAGGGCTTCCGGCCAGGTGGTAGTGGGCTCTGTTGGCGTTCGAATCCCACGTAGTGGTCGCATGCTGGGGGGTCTTAGACATTAGAGGTTGCGCGTTTGCGCCTCTCGGGCTGAGGTGAGGTTTAGTAAATGGTGAAGTCCTTCCCGGCCAGAGGGCACCCGAGGCCGTGGGGGGGGCCTGAGCGGCTGGAGTTGGTGAAGAGCCAACCCGTTGGCGCACCCAGCCGAGCAGGCGGACCGCTGTCCCGCGGTGTGGCGGGAGGCGTGGAAAACGAGGTGGAGTCAGTGTAACCGAGGCGTGGCGGTGGGAGGACCCGGGATCTCAGCGCAGCCCTGGCAGGGCTTTGCACCCGAGCCGCTGCAGCGTCCTCGCCTTCGCACCCACGTGCATCCGGGACTGGAGAGGGGTTGGCGGGCGCCGAGCCCTCAACCCGTTTGAAATCTGTGCCTCCCAGTGCACATCAGCACTGTAATGGGGTCCTGATGCCTGAGCATCTGTAAGCTGGGATGCTTTCAAAGGGGTTGCAGGAAAAAGACCGCAGGGTAAAAATCCAGAAGCAGAACTTGAACACTGACCCATTTCACAGGTAAGGTCACACCAGCACTGAATAAGTGAAATCACTGATCCGAGGTACCGGAGTTGAAATTAGATCTCTAAGAGTTTCCACCTCATCACCCACACGTCCATAAGTAAATGCAGTCGGGAAAGGTATGTAATTAACTGCTTTTTGGCGTGAGTGATATATATTTTTAAGGGAGGAGGCCAAGGAGAGAGGGGCAACTTTGAAGCTGTAAAATGGAGTGATCCAAACATGGACTGTTCAAACCAGGCTGCCTGGTTCCTTCTTTCGTGTCTTCCACTTGTAGTGTGACTTGCCTTACAGTCCGAAAAACCGCTTTCCCACGTGATTGCTATGTGAATTGCATAACACAAAGTATTAAGCGAACCTCACACGTGACTTTTACTCAATAAATGTTCATTACCATAATTAAAACGAGGAGCCAAGGGGAAATAATAATGGCCTATTATTTGGAAAACAAAATTAAAAATCCCAGTTTCTTTGAAATATCAACGCCGTCTGTCTCTGACAGTAAGCTTGTGAGTGATTTAAATTTTCTTTATGCTTTACTGTATTTTGCAAATTTTCTTATTTTACTTTGGTAAATTCAGTTATTTTCACATTGTTGGAAGTTGTGACCACCAATGAGAGCTTTTTAAAAAGTAAAGTTCTATTGACAAAAACAATCGCAGAAAGATAAAGCTCCAGGATTAGGGGCATGGCTCAAGTGTGTGGTAGAACTCGAAGCCTTTTTATACCCAGTACCACCAAAAATAAATTAAAAATAAAGGTCTTTCTTAACTGAGTGTACTCAGGTGGAAGTAGACAGAACCTTTAAAATAGACGGTTCCTTTTGAGAATGGTGCATTTAATTGCATATTTTTGTATTCTCCTTTTACTGAATTAGAACTTTACCATAAAGAATACAATCGAATTCATGAAAGCTCCCTGCTCCCTGTCTTTCACACTGGAGACCGGTGGACAGCCTTCAAGTCCTTTTATATAATTTTACTTACATATTCTCTGAAGGTACATATGTGCATTTTTAAATGGAAATAGAGTCATACCATATCATTCTTTAACTTGAGAATGCTTTTGCTGTGTATATATGTTACAACTCTATGTTATTTGGGTTGTTTTACCTACTGTGTAGTGTTCCAGTGTAAGACTGAGTTCTGCAAATATAAAATACTCTTTTTTTTCCCTCTTACTGATTTTCATATTAAATTCTCTTGTTTGTTAAGTGCTGTGTAGTATATTTTATTTGCCGTTCACCTCTTGAGGGATATGTTGCTTCTCTTTCTCTGCCATAACATTTCTGCAAGAAAACTCTTCATGCTTTATTGTGCAAATGCGCTATTTGTCAAAGATACATGCCTAAAAATAGATTGCTTGGTTTTAAGCTATGAGCATTTTTTGTTTTAGTAGGTTATATAATTTGCCTGCAAAAATATTTCTTCTGATTTACACATTCAATAAGTAGTTTATGAGAGTTCAATTTCCCTATAATCCAGAACAAACCAAATATTCTTAGTTTTTGCCTGTTGTTGAAAATGATACTTTTTGTATTTTCATGGTTGGCATGTTTAACCTGTAATTCATAATCTTCAGTTTCTTTAAAAAAAAAATCTGCCCATTTTTCTGTTGGTTCATCTTAATGAATTAAGGAGTTCTTTGTATGTCCTGAATGTCAGATATAGTGTATAATTTAAAAATGTCTTCAGTGTCCACCATTAGTTATGTCCCCTTTTTGTTGCTGTTAAAACATTTTGCAGCCAGGTGCCAGTGGCTCATGCCTATATAATCCTAGCTACTTGGAAGGCAGAGATTTGGAGGATCACAGTTCAATGCCAATGCAGGCAACAAAAGCAACTCTTATCTCAAAATTACCTAAAACAAAAAATGGCTGGCGGGAGTGAATCAAGTTGTAGAGAGCCTCCCTACCAAGTGTGAGACCCTAAGTACAGCCAAAAAAAAAAAAAAAAAAAAGTGGGGAGGGGAACATTCTGCAAACTTTTTCTCTCCTCCTTACTTGGCTTTTGACTTTATACTTGTTTTTATTTATTTTATTCTCCAGATTTTTCTCTCCTTCCACTTTTGAGGCTTTTTTTTTTCTTTTTTTTAAATCTTACTATATTTCTCTAGGATTTTCAATACAATATTAAAGGACAGTAGTGGAAACAAATGTCCTTCATAATTTTTGTTTTGGCAGCACTGGTGTTTGAACTGAGAGCTTGCAAGGCAGGAGCTCTACTACTTGACCAGCCCTCTTTGTAACTTTCATGTCTTATTTTTGCCTTTCTGTTTTCATATGAAGTTAACCGCAGGGTTCTTGTTATTGCTGTTTGTTTTTTAGTAGATATGCTCTACCTTTTCAACATGATTCCTAAGTTTATACTTCCAACAAAGTCTTAACTTCACCTTTCTGGCATCCTCCTTATGAAGAAAATCTTGATCTAGACAGGGGAGCCATCCCTGTAACCCCACCTACTGGGGAGGCAGAGACAGGAGGGTCAAAAACAAACTAAAATCAAAAGGGCTAAAGCATTTAGGCCTTGGGTTCAATTCCCAGTACTGGAAGAAAAAGAGAAAGAAGGAAAGAAGAATGTTAAGCTTCTATTTCATTTTATTTGATCTTAACAGTTCTTTGTCTCCTCACCAAAATTAGAACATAGTCTTTCATAGTGTATTTTCTGGCATTTTTGTTTTATTAAAATCCATTTTTAATTCAGATTTCTTTTGCATTATTGTATTTTGCTCATTTATTTGCATGTACTTCGTTAATTCTTTCAGAGTCTCAATAGCTCTTTAAATGTTTGTAAAGTCTCATTTTAATATTAAAAGGTAGCTTGACTGGAAATACTATTCTTGGTTCATATATTTATACTTTTAACATTTTACATTTGGCATTTCTGGTGAGGAGTCTTATTACCAGTCATACATATTCTTTTTAGATAATCTAGATTTTTCTTGAAGTTTCTAAGAATTCATCTTTTTTTTGGTATTTTGAAGCTTATCATAGATTGTCTAGTAGTGTGTATCAAAAATTCTATCCTACGTGGTAATGAGTAGACTCTAAGCTTATGTGCTTTCCAGCTGTGAGAAATTCTTCGTCATTATTGCCTCATCTACATTCTGTATTTCTCCTTCTTTGCTCTGTGTTCTGTATAAATTATTAAGTTTTCCAGGTTGCTAACTTACTCTTTCATTTACTTGTTTATTTGTTTTGGTGTTAATACAGTTTGAACCCAGGGCCTCACGCATAGTAGGCAGGTACTCTACCACTTGAACTAGTCCACCAGCCCTCTAACTACCTCTTTATGGGAGTCTGTTATATTGTTGTCATCTGTTGAGTTTATTCAACAACTGTCTTTTATGTTCAAGATACCTAAATGGGTTATTTTTCCAAATTATATGTTATTTCATCTATGAGATTTTCTTCTTTAGCTCTTTGAGGATATCAAATATAATCATGTTTGTTTTAAAATTATTTTCAAGATTCTCTATTAATTCTCTTGAACATAAGCCCATCAGTTTGGTGGGCTTAATGTCTCATTTTCATGGTGTAGCCTTTTTCAGATGTTTGAGGACCCTCATCTCCTCTGAGAAGTTTCCTGCCCATCATTTTGTGTTGTGATTGCAATTGGCATCGTAATTATCTGCAGCTTCTTATCTGTTTCCTTTCCCCACAGAGGCCTCACAGACTTGCCCATTGAGAGTTCCTTTTTTGTTTTCAGTATGGCAATATATACTTTAAGTCTTCTAATATTTCTGTGGGTTTAATGTGCAAGTGGCAGAAGTATTTACCATATATTAACTAAAAAAATTTTTTTTTTTTCACCGTACTGGAGTTTAACTCAGGGCTTCCCACTTACTAGGCAGATAGGTGCTCTACCGCTCCCGTAGCTAGGACTACAGGCATTAACCACTGGTACCAGGCTTGATCCTTTTTTAACCTATTAGTCCACCTCTAAGTGTTTATCATAAGGAAATTTCAGAGCTATGCTTAAAATGTTTAAGCCAGCATTATTTACTATATTGAAAAATAACTTTATTTATTTTGTGGTACTGGAATTTGAACTCAGGGTTTCACACTTGAATCAGGCCCCCAGCTTGAAAAAATAAAATAATTATTTTAAAATAATTTTTAAAATAAAAAGAATCTAAATGACTAGTATGGAAGTTTATATTACTGATTAATATATTAGAATTCAATTATTCATTTGCTATTCAGCACCAAGAAAAAAAATATATATGTATTTTTAATTTATTTTCTTTGGTGGTATTGGAGTTTGAACTCAGCACCTTGCACTTGGTAGGTAGGCACTTAATTACTTTAGCCACACCACAGCCTTTTTTTTGCTTTCCTTATGTTTTGAATAGGGTCTTGCAATTTTGCCTGGGCCTTGCGTCAGACCTTGATCCTCCTACTATGCCTGTCATGTAGCTGGGATTATAGGTATGCACCACCATGCCCAGCTCAAGAAAAAAAATTTTCATTATCAAAATCTTTAATGTACTTTAATGTAGGAATTTAAAATATTATGGGGGAAAATGTTACTAGTGAAAAAGTACAAAAAAGTATACACTAAAATTCATATTTTGTTTTAAAATTATATACTGAAAGAATAATAATAATTGCCAGCTTTTTTTTTTTTTGGTGGTACTGAGGTCTGAACTTAGAGTTTCCTGCTTGCTAGATAGGCGCTCTGTTGCTTGAGTAACACCACCAGCCTATAATTGGTAGCTTTTATTGAGTCCTCTTTATATGTCAGGTTCTATTTTAAGTGATTATTAAGTCTTACCCTTACATCATCCTATAATGTAATTAGTATTACCTCCATTCTAAAAATTTTTGTAACATTTTTGCAAATGGGATAGCTTGATTTGTTGGTTAATAATACAAATGTTAACTGACAAGATACATAAAATGTGGGCAATTATGAGTGATTCTTCTGTATCATTTTTAAAATTTTGATATTTTACGCATTTTTCCAGTGAATGTATACTCTTTTTATAATACTGGTTCTTGCTGTTTTAAAAGATAAGCTGCTTTTTTTCTTATGCATTTTATTCTTTATAATAATGTACCATTCTTTGCTTTCCTTGCAGAATGTTTCTTGCATTTGTAGACCAAAAAATGGAATTGATTTTTATTTTTAAAAAGACATTATCAGTGATCTGATACAACTATAAAGATTCACTTGATGAAGATGTATGTGCCTGTTTTTTGGTTGAATTAGTGGTCATTTTTGAAAGTTTTTTCAACCAGAATTGTAAAAATTTCTTCAACAGATTTTCTGTTTGAAAATTCAAGTATCAAGGAATCTTGGGTTTATCATGGCATAATGACGATTTCTTTTGACTACGGACTGCAGATGTCATAGAGACTACAATTGGATTCCAGTTACATTCTCTAATCAGAGGTGGCTCATATTCAATCTTTTGATGAACTTAATTTTGAAGAATTTTTTGTTTATAAACAACACCAAAAGATGGGAGAAAAAAATGGTAGGTTGAAGAACAATGGTTAAACTATATCTAGAAGCTTACAGACAAGCTTAATTACAAAGTTTTTAAGACTTTAAGTGACTTCTGAATTAGAGGGAATTAAGGCTTTGACTACCTTTATAATTAATTGCCAATCAGTAATGTTAAATCAGTACTCTAATATTCTTTTTTTTTTTAAACATCACTTTTTAGAAGCAAAAGAATCTTGTCATGGTTCCTTTTCCTTGTATGCACCTCTTCCACATTGGTGTTCTCTATGTTTTCTGTATAGAATCACACCTACTTTGTGGCTTTGGCAAGCATTAGCATGCTATTGACTCTGTAGTCTGTGTGCTCAGTTTGCACAGTGAGTCTCTCCTTGAAATTTTCCACCTGTCCATCTACCTGTATTCCCTACCATCTGACCAGCATTAGTATCTTTCTTTTTGCTTTTTTTGGTTTTTCAAGATAGGATCACACTATATATTCTAGGCTGTGCTTGAACTCATGATCCTTCTTCCTCAGCCTCCCAGATTCTGGGATTATAGGTGTGTACCAATCAACACCCTTGGCTTCTGAGTGTCTTTCTTTTTTTTTTTTTTTTTTTGAGTGGCAGGAGGGACTCACACTTCCTGAGCAGTTGCTCTTACCTCTTGAGCCACTCTGCCAGCCCTTTTTTGTGTTGGCTTTTTTGAGATAGGATCTCCCAGACTGTTTGCCTGGGGCTGGCTTCAAACTGATCCTCCTCATCTCTGCCTCCTCTATAACTAGGAATTATAGGTGTAAGCCACTGGTGCCCACCAGAGTGATCTTTCTAAGAACTATATGTAAGAGCACAGCATAAGAGGCTTATACCTACCTAAGAACCATTTGTTGTGTACTTTTGTCCTCTCACACTGCATTTGTTTCAAATGTTGAAATCTTGCCTTAACTGTGCTATGGGGAATTAAAAGTAGGCTTCATGTTGTTTAGTAATATCAGACCAGAGTGTTAACAGGGAAACAGTGCCCCTCCTGAGACCACTTTGCAGCAGCCCTAATTGGCCAGAGATCCACTTTGGGGAAGGTGGCTTTCCCTCCTAACTCCTAAGCCTCTTTCCTTCTGAAGATTGCCAAACTCCATTGCCAAACTTGGAGGTTTGGGGTTTGGTTTTTATTAAGGTAAGTCTATTTTTTGTAAGTATTTGGGCTATTCTCATTAATCCTCCTAATGGCTATTCAAGTAACCTTTCTAAAATGTAAATATTACTTCCCTTTGCTTAAGGCCCTGTTAATTAATTTTAACTTATCTTATACCTTAATTTTAACATTTTATAATTTGTGTTTGACATTTAGGTATTTTTGCTTTTAAACAGTATGAGATTTGGTTTTGGCTAGTTTTAATTGCCTTTCTTGTATTTTCAACCTTGAAAGGATTATTTTTCTGAGAAAATTTTGACTCAGATAATGCTACTTGGTATCAGAAATGTTGGCTTTTTTATATAAATTTACCTATAAAAACTTTAAATGTTATTTTGGTTCATGTAATTGAAGTTAGTATAAAAAGACCTTTTTTTTTTTTTAAAGCAGTATTGTTTAGGCATTTAGTTATTTTTTAGCAGTCATTGAGATGTCTCATCCTGATACCATCTACTTCTGTACTCAGTAGAGATTATGTCTCTGTGTCCCTGAAACTTTTTGTTTTAAGTTTTTTGAGACAGGATTTCCTTATATAGCCCCAGACTGGCCTGGAAGTCAGGATCCTCCTGCCTTAGCCTCCCAAGTTCTAGCAGTACAGACATGTACCACCATAGCAGGCTATACTCTTGAAACTTATGTGTACATATGTACCACTACCACTCTAAATTAAATTCATTTCTAAAGTTAGACTAAGTAGCAAAGTACTTGGATTATATTCTTTATTTCTAGTTCTTTATAAGGAAATATCAAAATCTTTAAACTCAAGGAGAGTTTCAGACCAGTTGAACCTTAATTTTATTTATAAACCCAAGTTAAGTTGGGTGCCAGTGGCTCACACCTGTAATCTTAGCTACTTGGGAGGATGAGTTCAGGCGAATCACAGTTTGAGGCCAACCCCAAGCACATAGTTCTCAAGTCTCCATCTCCCAAATAACCAGAGCAAAAATGGATTAGAGGTGTCACTCAAGCAGTAGAGAGCCAGCTTTGCAAGTGCAAAGCCCTGAGGTCAAACCCCAATATCACCAAAAAAAAAAAGAGAGAGAAAGAAAAACATAGAAAGAAACCAAGTCAATTTTTCAGTAACATGTGCCTCCAGGAAGTAAATGTATTTCTATTGAACTCAGGTTATTCACCTTTAATTTAGGTGATGCAAAAACTTTCTGGATGGAGCTGGAAGATGATGGAAAAGTGGACTTTATGTTTGAAAAAGTACAAAATGTACTGCAATCACTGAAACAGAAGATCAAAAATGGGTCTGCCACAAATAAAGGTATGAAGAAATTTAAACTTTGAATATACTTCATGTTGAAATTGCTCATTGGCAGTGCAGTAAAATTCTACTTTAAATGTTGTTTTAAAAGTCAAATAATTTCTCCTGTTTTCTATGAACCTAATAGTTCTATTTGCTTTTCTGTGTGCTCTACTTTTACCTTTGTGTCTTTGAGGGTGAGGGCTGTTGCAACAGTAATATCTGCTCATTATATAACATTTGGCATATATCGAAAAATTGACAACAAAGAAAAATTATCCACTATCCCATCATTCAGACACTTAGTTCTAAATATGTATAAATGTATGGAGACTAAAAGTGTAGCTCAGTGGTAGAATGCAGGCTTTACCACATGTGAGGCCCTGGGTTTGATCCAAACGGACATGTGTGCACATACACACATACAGATAGGCACATATGATCATATTTTGCCTGTTTTAAGCAAAACTTACTCTACTAGTTTTGTTTTTACAAAACTAGTGCTTTGTGTAGATCATTCATTAGAGTTTTTGTTTGTTTGTTTTTTATTCATTTGTCTTCTGTCCTGCTTGGTTGTAGGGCATGACTTTAATGTGGAGTCTTAGCACATCAGGACATAGAATTATAGAGTTTTAAAGCAACAGTTTCTCCAAACTATTCTTAGTACCCTCTGGTAAAATTTCTTTTGGTTCTTATGACTTTAATAATTTATGTACTTGTTTTAAACAAAAAAGTACTATTTCCATTTTAATATTCCTTCTCAATCCTTTCTGAGTCACATGTATATAAGTTTGAATCCAGTTCTAACACTTCTAGCTAGATTACCTAGAATAAATTGTTTAACCTCTGAGCCTCAGTGTATTGGTCTCTAATACAGATAATCATCAGAACCTCTCAAGGGAAAACTCCCAGATCCGATAAATACTTTTAGCACTGTAGCAGGACATAAAATCAGTAGTTTTTCTATGTACCAACAATGAGCAGGCTAAGAAAAATCAGGAAAACAATTTCATTCACAATAACCTCGGGGAAAAAGAAAAACCTAGGTATAAACTCAACTAAAGAGGTGAAAGACCTCTACAATGAAAACTGTAAAACCTTGAAGAAAACTTGAAGACATCAGAAGATGGAAAGATGTCCCATGTTCATAGATTGGCAGAATTAATATAAAAATGATTTTACTACCAAAAACAGCTTACAGATTCAATGCATTGCCCATCAAAATCCCAATGTCGTTCTTCACAGAAGTAGAAAAGTCAATCCTAAAATTCACATGGAAACATAAAAGACCTTGAATAGCAAAAGTAATCCTGAGCAAAAAGAGCAATGCTTGAGGTATAATTCCAGATTTCAAATTTTACTGTAGAGCCATAGGAACAAAAATAGAATGGTGGGGTCAAAAAACAAATAAGCAAAAAAACACAGATCAATGGAACAGAATAGAAGACCTAGAAATAAAACCAGATAGCTACAGCTATTTGATCTCTGACAAAGGATCCAAAAAACACACATTGGAGAAAAGACAGCCTCAACAGATATTGCTGAGAAAACTGGTTATCTGCATGACAAAGACTGAAACTTGTACCCCCATCTCTCATCATGTTCAAAAATCAACTCCAGATGGATGAAAGATCTAAATGTAAGGCCTAAGACTTTGAAACTACTATATGAAAACAGGGAAAATTCTGAATTACATAGGTATAAGGTAATTGTTTTCTGAATAGGACTTTAATTGTCCAGGAAATAAGAGCACAAATGGGACTGCATCAAAAAGTTTCTATATATCAAAAGAAACAATTTCCAGAATCAAGAGATAACCTATAATACTATAATACTTTATAATATTTATAATATTATAAACCTATAATACTGGAGAGTTGGCTCAAGGGGTAGAGCACCTGCTTTGGAAGTGTAAAACCCTGAATTCAAACCCCAGTCCCACCAAAAAAGAAAAAAAGAAAACCTACAGAATGGGAGGAAATCTTCACCATCTATTCAACAGATAAAGGATTAATACCTAGAGTACGCAAAGAGCTCAAAAAATTGAACAGCAAAAAACCAAATAATTCAATTAATAAATAGGCAAATGAATTAAACAATCACAGGAGAAGAAATATGAATGGGTTATAAATAAATAAATGTTCAGCACCTTAGCCATGAAGGAAATGCAGATCAAAATGACTCTAAGATTCCATCTCACCCCAATCCGATTGGCAGTCATCAAGAAAGTAACCAACAAATGCTGGCAAGAATGGGAGAGAAAAGGAACCCTTGTACACTCTTGGTGGGAATGTAAACTAGTGCAACCACTATGGAAATCAGAGTGGAGGTTCTTCACAGAAACTAAAAGTAGTTTTAATGAGGGCTTGCAGAGTGGCTTAAGTGGTAGAGCGCCTGGCTAGGAGGCCCTAGGTTCAAGCCCCAAACCGCAAAAAAAAAAAAAGATTAAACCTTAGGAACCTGTTGAACCACTCACTCTTGGGTACAGCAAAGGAGTATAAATTGATATGAAAAAGAGATAGCTGCATACCTATGTTTATTGCAGCTCTGTTGACAGCCAAACTCTGGAACCAGCTGAGGTGCCCAACAACCGATAAATGGATAAAGAAAAAATGTGTGTGTATGTATATATGTATATGTGTACATATGTACACACACATATATACAGTGGACTATTAGCCATAAAGAAAAATGAAATTATGTCATTTTCAGAAAAATGGATAAAACTAGAGCTCATCATGTTGAGTGAGATAAGCCAAACTCAAAAAGCAAAATATCACATTTATACTCATTTGTGGAACCTATGCCTAAAATGATGATGATAACAATGACAATTATGGGACATGAATGTAAAAAGGGAACTTTCTAGAGAGGTACCATCAGGAATAGGGAGGGAGAAAGGAAAGGATACTGAGACGTTAAGGGGATTAAAGTGTGACATGTATGCATGCATATATGAAGACAGCATTAAGACAGAACCTCTCAGGAGTTGTGAAGATTAAATGTGAGGAAGTATGCAAGATGTTTAGCACAGAGGCTGGTAATAAGTGATAGTGATTGTTTTCATTCCTTTCTTCTTCTCCCCTCCCTCCCCCCTTGTTTTTAACAGAGTATATCCAAGCCATGGTTCTAGTGAATGAAGCAACTATAAGTAACAATTCAGCATTGGTAAAGGGTATGTACGTTTCTTACCCAATCCTTGAGTATTCTCTGGTATTCTCTTGCCGAGAAGCAGGCCGGCCTTAATAGGTTAAAGATAATTTGAGATAAGATGTTCAACATGGCTAAGTTACGTAAGACACAGTTTCTTCTATTAAATGGAAAGTCCTATCTATATCAAGAGGGCAAATAGAATTCTAAGATTCCAAACTCCTGTTAACCCACTTCCTGTAAAGAACACAGCCAGAAAGGTTTATTCTGGTTTAGATACATTGGTGGTCAAGTTTTTTCTTTTCTAAATTGCTTTAAACCATCAGCCTTCCAAGTGCTAAACAATCTTTATTTAAAAGGATTAAAGATAATGTACTAAAGAAAAACTCTATTCACAACGCTTTTTGTCACTAAATGTGAGTTTTCCACACCAAACAATTCTCCAGTTCTCTGTGGATACCAGTGCGGTATCAATTATCAATTGTAATTGTATCAGAATTACAATTTAATTCTGATGCTAACTGTCAGAGTTTGTACAGATTCTTCAGGTCATTCCCACCAGGTTTGCCCCCACTTTAGATACCAATCACAAGCTGATCTTCTGGTACTTCTGACTGACTTGGCTACAAACCAGAGCTTCCCATAACACTCCCCATATATTCAATAATCTGTTGTAATGGTTCTTGGACACTTATTCTTACTTGTTTACTACAAATGGTATAAATGAACAGCCAGATGAAGAGGTTCATGGGATGAGATCTGGTAAGGCCCTGAGTACTGGAAGTTCATCTCTTGAATTTTGAGGGTATATTACCTTCTCATCCTATGAGTGCTCTCCCCAACTCAAAAGCTCTCTGTACCCCAGTATTTACTGATTTTGTGTAGGTGTCATTACATAGGCATGAATGATTGAATCATTTGGCTAGGTGATTCACTGTTTCCTACCACTTCTCATTCCCTGGAAATAAGTGGTTAGGGCTGAAAATTCCAACCCTGTAATTGTGCTTTGGTTTTTCTGATGACCAGCCAACATCCTGAATCTCTCTAAGGATCCTAGTCACTACTCTTTTGAAGAATGTCAAAAGACACTCTTATCCTACTGGAAATTCCAGGGGGTCTTACAGGCCCTGATGTCAGGAACCAGGAGATATGATCAGATAGGACATGCTCCTTTCACCTCATCACTCTGGAAATTACAAGACTTTTGGGAACTCTGTCAGGAACTTGAGCAGACCAAATATATATTTCTTGTTATGTTACATGTACCAAGAATAGAAAAAGGAAAAGTGAAGTGATTTTATCAATACCACTCCATGGATCTTAGACTATTACAAATTTGCTAAAATGTTGAGAAAGTAAGATGTTTACCAGATTTTAATTAGTAGTGTTGGATATTGTCAGCACATTTTACTTGTTTTGTTTTACTGTCATAATTTGGAGCCATGAAAACTTTTAAATCTCTGAAAATGTAGTCTTGTATCACCAGTTTATATTTTAAAGAAACCTTTTGTTTTTGAGACTTTTTCTCAATTCCAGTAGCTATTTTAGAAAAATAGGTTCTTGAAGAAAATATCCTCCCTTTCACAGTATCCTCAATAACAGTTGGAGTTATAATGGAAGAAACCTTTTTCTCTATCTCCGTAGCTGGGATTGAGACTGTGAATTAAACTGACAATAGCAAATTAATGGGAGAAAAGGCATACAAGTTTATTAACTTTCCATTTTATGTGCACAGGACCATCACAGAAAGAAGTGAATACCCAGAGCAGCAATGAGATTTGAGAGCATATTATACCATCTTAATAGGGGAAAGGTAGGGGCGGAAGGGCTTCTGGAAGAACAAATGGCTATAGAAAAGGGTGGGGGAGAAGAGGCACATTTGGAAGCATAAATGACTTTTGAATGGAAATGGACTCTAAGAAGAATAGACTGAGAATAAACTGAGAGAGATTCAGTTTATGGGGTCAATTTCCCCTGCTCTGTGGTGAGTCAGTCTTTCCTGACTGAAATTCCTGGAAGAGGGGATTTATGACAATTGATTTTTTTGTTTTGGAGGACCTGTTTTTAGACAGTTAAGACGAGTTCAGAGAAAGCCTCTTCCTGCATTTATTGTTTTTCAAATGTCTTCAACTCAAAATAATCCTAAAGCCACTGGCACATCTGGACCCTTTCAGAATTAACACATCCTTAAGGGATTACATTAGTTTTGTGAGAGAGAGGTTTTTAAATGCAGGAGGTAGTAACAAGGAACTAATTCTAAACAACTTGTTTTTTTCCTTTATTAAACAACTTATTTTCTGTCAAAAGTAAGTTGAGTTTTTGTTTGGGGTCTTCAAAAATAATTTTATCAAGAGAAATGCTAAATATTATAGTTTCATATTTTATATAATTGTTCACCTGAAATACAATAAATTAATCAAAATAAAAGTGTATCTTTTGCCACTGTGGTGGAGAAATGTTTTTAAGTTATTTGGGACAGTTATGTAATTTACAGTGTTAAATACAAGTGTGAAAATAGAAGCATTAAAACCTTTGTGCTAGCATGTATTTAAAAAAAAAAATAGACTGAGAGAAACAAAAAAGACTTGGTGTTGAGGTCAAAACAAGCCTTTGGGATCCAGCCTGGATTCCCCAGACACTGATCAAACCACTAATTACCTTTATTTTCCTTGCTTAGTTGTAACTATAAATTCAAATAATTGGATACTGTTATTGAAAAGAACTATTTCCACTTTGTCCCTTACCTAATGATTAATTTTAAATCTCCGTATTTTTCAGTAAATCTTATTTCCAATTCTGCTTATATACATTTATTTTGTTCCTGTTTGCTAAGATAGATTTATGACTCATGCAAAGAATTTATCTGGGAAGAATCAGTAATTCCTAATTTGCAAAGCTTAGTTCATTTCTAGTCAGTTATTATAGGCTTCTTCAACTATCAGATTTTAAACCTTTTTTTAACTGTGTAATTAGAGAGGTATATTTGTTTTCCATTTAGTGAAGGAACGGTTTTGGATTATAATTTTAAATTTTCTTTCATTAAACTTTTACTGCTGTTCTTTTTTAGTTAGACTCGTGGACTCTTCTTGATCAAGCTGTAGTTAGACTCCTAAACCTTCTCCTTGGCCCATTTGTGTATTTAATTATAAAATCCAACTTTAGCAAGAATCTTCTCCCCCACCCTCTGGATGTGATCATCCATGGCTTGTTGTCCTTCACCATTCCTAAGGTGATGTGGCCTATCTCCAGCAAGAATCCTGTTAGATCAGTTTATTCAGAATCCTCTTTACCCTTGATAATGCCTATTAGTCATTTTCCATCCACTGACCCCATCTTGTTCCTTGGCTATACATTCCCACTTGCCCATGCTATATTTGAAATTGGGCCAGTGTCCATCCTCACTGGAAAATCAATCCCATTGCAATACTCCTTATACTTGTACCTATTCACTGGTCCTAAATAAAGTTTGTCTTACTGTGTTTAATGTCATTAGATAATTTTTTTAACAGTAAGATAATAGTTTAAGGCAGGATAATGACTACTTTTTTCCTTAAAAATTTTTGGTGCATGGGAAAAAGTGCATTAAGAAATTTTTAAGCTGGCAGAGTGGCTCAGGTGATAGAACACATGCCAACAAGCGTGAGGCCCTGAGTTCAAACTTCACTACCACCAAAAAATAAAAGTCAAGAAATTTTTAAGCCCAACATAGAATATTCCTATAACCTATGACTTTTTTTTGATTAAATATAAAGCCTTCTATGTAATAGACATGTTAGAGGGTAAGAATAGAAAAAGCATAAAAATAGCGAAAAAACAGAGCACTTATCTAGTGTGTGCAAGGCCCTAGGTTCTCTCCCCAGCACCACCAAAAAAAAAAAAAAAACCAACAGATAAAATAAGAACCATCAGTAGAAGAAAGGAGTCACATTCGAGGCCTGGTAGCCTGCACTTGCAATCTCACAGCTACTTAGGAGACTAAAGAAGTAGGATCACTTGAGTCTAGGACTTGGAGGTCAGCCTGGGCAACATAGTGATAACTGCATGTCAAAGAAAAGAAAGTAAGAAAAAAGATGCACAAGGAAATTTGAAAAGACAAATAGATCAGAAGAGGTAACCAAATACCTTATCCCCTATCCCCTCAAAATTGATATTTGTACAACAATAAGAAAACAAAAGAAACAAAAAGTTTACATTTTTTTGACCTTTTATAATGAAGTACACTTAATCTTTTGGTTTAAACACAAAATCCTAACATGTTCACAAGTTTTAAGGCTCCATATGGGCAGAATTTCTAGTCACTATAAGATATGGTTTAGATATTTTAATAAGTGATTTTTAACTTGGTGTACTTGTTCACATTTGTATTTTTTTCATATAGATCATATGCCTGTGACTCAGAATGAACAGGAAAACAAATCAAATGCATTTCCCTCTACATCATATGAAAACTACTTTCCAGAAGACTGTATTTTTCTGTATGTATATAAATTTAATACTTTTGCTCCTAAGAGATGTAGTCAAAATAATTCAACATTAAAGAAGATAAAATACATAATATGGTTCTTTCGCACTAAAAATGATTAAAAAGTTATACATTTTAGTATTTTATAGATAAAGGTTCATGAGTACCTTAAGAGGTTATTTAATATCTCTAGGCAATCAAGTCTTTTTATAAAATTCAGCCTCGATGTCTGAGCATTGTATTAATACACTGAAATCTACCAAAAGGCTCTATTAAAAATTGCTACATTATTTGGATCATTAAAAATGTCTTTTAATATCAGTTTGGTTTTTAAAATGTGTAAGTTCTAAAGTGACATCTAAAAGTTTATGTAAATAAGCTAAATTTTTCTGACCTCTTCTTTTACCTCTAATTTTAGCAAACATTCATCTGCATAAAGGAAAATTGTATAAAAACAACTCTGACGCTCTTATACTTAATCTTTGCTTATTTTTTGCAGGTAATGTCTACACTAAAACCTTCAAGTACTAATTAAAGGGAAATTTCTGAAAGTACTTTCTGATAGAGCAAAGAATGTAGTTCCAAAACACCAAAGCAGCATCTTAACAGTGTTCTTAAGTTCTTGCCCTATTTTTATTTGTCCTTTCAGTTGAATATTAAATTAATTCCCCCAGAATTCTTAATATAGGGCTGAAGGCATGACTCAAGGAGTAGAGTACCTACTTAGAAAGTGGTGAAGCCCTGAGTTCAAATTCTAGTACTAAGCATAGAATTCTTTTTCTGTTTTCATTTTAATGTATGTAGAAGTTGTAGACAGACACTATTGCATATGATTTGCATTTACAAATATTAGCAATGTCAACACAGTTTGAGTTAAGTCTCCAAGGCCCATAAAACTTACTTTAAGATGCATAGGGAAAGCTTAAGTTCATACTTCTATATGATTTCCTAACTGGATTTTAGTCACTCACAAGTCAATTGTTCTGTTTTGTTTTGCTTTTTTAGAAATTCTTTCCATCTGATACACAGTATAAAATATAATTAGTTTATTAGAATGTATTAATTGTACAAAGTAAAAGGTTTCATTGGGATATTTTTGTACATTTATATAATATACTTTGATCATGTTCCCAAACCTCCTTATTACTCTTTCCAACCCCCTCTCCATCCCTTCTTCTCCCACACACACATACCGTCTACCTCTCCAGTTGTCCCCTTTTACTTTTATGACCTTGTTTTCTCTTTTTTTTGTCCCATACTCCCATTTCCCTCCTCCCAGCTTCCACAAATGAGAGAAAGCATGAAAGCATGCAATACTTGTCTTTGTGGAACTGGTTTATTTCACCTAAGATAATGATCTAATTTGTTTTTAAAGACAGTTATAGCTGCATGCTGATGGCTCATGCCTGTAGTCCTAGCTACTTGGAAGTCAAAGATGAGGAGGATTGCAGTTTGAAGCCAGCCTGGGAAAATAGTTCAAGAGACCCTATTCCGAAAATACGCAGCACAAAGGGCTGGCGGGGTGGCTGAAGGTGGAGTACCTGACTAGCAAGTGTGAAGCCCTGAGTTCAAACCTCAGTACTAATAGATAGATGTTAAATAGATAGATGGATAGATAGATAGATAGATAGATAGATAGATAGATAGATATTTGACCATTCTAAATCACTAAAATACAGGTTCTTTTTTATATAAATTTTTCCCTTATCTTGTGTTTAGATAATTTTATTTTAAACCTAAATGCAAGATTTGATTTAATCCTGGTAAACATCAGTTTTTGATTTAAGTTCATTGTAACAACTTACCAGAATCTTTTTGAAATTTAGATCTCTTTTTTATGATTATTTTTGTCCTTTTTAGCTTAATCATCTTGTAAAATAAAGTAACTTTCTAGTCTTTCTTATGGTCTCTGAAAACAACAGGACTAAACCTTTTCACTGGCTCACTATACCAGAAACCTCTTTTCATTATCTTACAAAGAAGTGTTTAACCAACTGTGAATTTACCTTACTGTACTATTGTCCAGCCTATGTTTCTGTAGTACAAGGCTACTGTGAGAACACAATGTTCATTGCTATAGGCCTCTGTAGTATTACCAAACTTACTGAAAATGTATCAGAAACCTTATCAGATTTTGATTAATTTGAACTTTTTTCAAGTAGCGTTGGCTTTTTAAGTTCTAAGTATTTAGAAGTTATAAACCTGATGCTCTCTTCCAGAAACTTTGAAGAAATTGATATTAAACTAACCATTCTGTACTTTCTGGAATCTGTACTTCTTAAAAAAAAAAATTTTTTTTAAATCAGCACACATGTAATCCTAGCTACTTGGGAGACTGAGGACAAGGGGATCGTGGTTCAAGACCAGCCCGGGCAAATAGTTTACGAGACCCCGTTTCCAAAAATAACCAGTGCAAAATGACTGGAGATACAGCTCAATCATTAGAATGCCTGCTTTGCAAGCATGAAGCCCTGAGTTCAAACCCCAGTCTCAACAAAAAAAAAAAAAAAAGCAGGGCAGCATTTTTCTGTTTTTTTATTCAAGACCTTGAGTTAATTTGTTTGGGTTTAGTCATTAATAATTGTAAATAAACCAGAATTCTAGTACTTTTTTTAACTGTTATACACCTCAATTTTTTACTTTTGTCTAGTCAACTTGAGGGCCATACTTAATTCTTCCTTCTTTGTTAGTTTTGGCTAACATACAGGGGATGGTGGACTTGCCCCACTGCTAGAAGATATAGGTATAAATTTAAGTCATTCAGCTTTCCTCGTGTGTCATGTACACAAATATGACAGATTTTTTAAAAGATATATGCACACAAGTGCATACCTATATGTTCACACACACAGAAACACACACATGCATGCACATACGTAAAATAGGTGCTTCTCTCCATCTATTACCAGTTTCTTCTGTTCCCAAATAACATAGCTGCTCCAGCTAAACATATGACTTTCTAGTGCTAGTGTCACTTTATGATACTTTTTTTAAATCTCTAAATGTAAATTCTTGAAAGAGAAGATAAGTACCTAATATGTATGCATGATCTAATAGCTTTGAGTACACTGAAATTAATATGGCCATTTTTCAGAAGTGGATGACCAAAGAAGGAACTGAGCAAAAAACAAACATACCTACTATAGTATCTTTATAGCCTTTAAGATGAATACAGTTTATATTCTTTTGTCTTTTCTTTCTTACTTTTTTTGTGGAAGTGGGGATTAAGCCCAGGGCCATGGGCACACTAACCAAGCACATGCTGTACACTGAACTACACCCCCAACCCTGTATTTTTAAAAAACATGTCCGCTAAAAGTGATAAAAGATGGAATATCTTTTTACTTAGCCTTGACAGAAGCTGTACAACCAGTTGGCAGCCTTTGAAGCCATGCTCCTTCTTGAAGTTCAAGGTAACGAATGACAAAATAATTGTCAAGCCACCTTCAAACTGAAAAATTTACCCAGAGGCTAGCATGAGGGCCAGCCATACCAGATAACCAAGCTTTACTGCTTATTGTTGGTTTTCCTCCAGCATTTTTATGTTTTTAGAAGGTCAATGCTAGGTTTATAATACTGTGCTTTAAAAGTGGCCTTCTTTATATCTGATTGTTTTTTCCAATAACGTGATTTTATGCCTAAAGAAAATAACCTTCCTTTCCACAAAATAAGGATAAAATTAGCTTGCATTACTCCTGAGACTTTCAGTAAGTAAATTGTGTTTTCCCCCATCAATAGATGGGACACATAGAAAAGAATTGTTTCTAAGGTTTGTGATTGTGTTTCATTTACAGGTTTGGGGCTGCTTTTAACTTTTCTTAAATATGAAAAGGTAATTCTCCCTTTGTTAATTGCTAAGTAACTAGAGCCTTATGTTTCTTAATTTTTCTTCAGTTAGTTAATTAGATGAGTATTTTAAGCCATACTGACTTTCTTAAAAGCTTAAATTCCAAATTACAGGTTTTACCAGCATATTCATGTTTTTTTTTTGGATGGTACTGAGGTTTGAACTCCACACTTGCAAAGCAGGTGCTCTACTGCTTGAGCCATATTAAGATTTTTAGTTCTGAGTAGTTCTTATTGTATACTGTTCTAGTCATAGCTAAGTTGTAGATACACTTAAATATCCATGAGGAAATTATATAAAAGTACATTGTAGGGTGAATATGATCAAAGTACTTCATATTGCAAGTATGAAAAGAGAATAACGAAACCTATTAAAAATTGTTTAAAGGGGGTTTTGAAAGAAAAATAAGGGGTAAATTTAAGCAAAGTATGATATGTATATATGGAAATACCACAATGAAAATCCTTTGTACAATTAACATACGTGAATAAAGTGTATTGTAAACTATTGTACAAATACTAGTTCTTATTTAAAAACTAAGGGTAACCAAGATAACTTTATCTCACATTAACCAAGTAAATCCCTTATATTCAAAGAAGAGCTTAATGAGTCATGTAGAATTAATATTTTCTATTCCCTTTCCCCTAAAAAGAAAAACAGGAGCACTCCTACAAAAAAAAAATCATAGCAGAAATGGAGGAAATCAAATGATGACATTTGGAGAAAGGAATGGTATAGAATATAACTTATTCAGTTAAGTCAAGTAAACTTTTGGTTACTATTTATGGAGCACTATAGGGGAATAGCAAGAGTGAGTAGCCTATATCAAAACAGCAAAGCAAGGAGAGCATAAGAATTTATTGCAGTGAAATCCCAATGAAATTTAACAAAAGTGGGTAGATCTCATATAGACAAATAAACATAGTCAGAGTACAGAGCATACAATGATACTTTGTATAAGAAAACACAGTAAGAAAGAACTTGGCACCAAATTATAGGAACAAGTAGTTCTAGGTACCAAAAAAAATAAGGAAATATTGAATACTAACATAAGTAAAATCATTACTAAAGTGGACTAGGGAGTGAAACAACAGGTCACTTGTGGAATCTATTTCTATGTTGGGTAACTCCAAATATTACTCGAAAGTACTAAAATAGATTGAAGTTGAGACTGGGAATATAGCTTGATGATAGAGCCCTTTGCTAGCATTCCTGAGATCCTGGGTTCTCTCTCTAGCACCATAATAAATAAATAAATGAATAAAGAAATGAATAACTGAATGAATAAATGAGTAACTGAATGAATTAATGAATGAAATGAAGTCCATTACCCATTTTAGGGGAGCACTGAGAATTGACCCAGGGACTTACATATGTCATTTTTGGTACATTAGGTACTAGTACATTTCACATCATGGGTAGTGATAGATTTAGAAACTAGGAGCGTTTTTGTTTTTTTGTTTTTTTTTTTATATGTGCATACAATGTTTTTGAGCTTTTTTGGTGATACTGAGGTTTAAACTCAGGCCCTTTTGCTTACTACGCAGTCACTCTACCATTTAAGCCACACCCCATCAAGTGATGGGTTTATATAATCTTTTAACTCATCCAGTAATTTTTTTTACTATCTTCAAAAAATTTAAAATGGAGATTTATAAAGGAACATAACAAATACTCATATTCATACCATATAGAATTAATAGCTTTAACATTCCAAACAAACCAAACTCTTGTTTGGTTTTCCATAATTTGAAAATGGCTACATTTTTATTTATCCCTTTAAGGAGGACATCTAGATTGTTCCAACTGTTTCCTATTATAAATAGTGCTATAGTAATCAGTTTTGTTTCAGCCTTTCTTTTTTAAAAGTATTTATTATGCAAGTTACTTGTTAAGAAGGTTAAAGGTGTAATAGGGGATCTATAAGATTTCCCAAAATGTAGATCTATAGATGAGAAGATTAAGAAAATGTGAACAATTAGTGTTCTTTAAAAAAAAAAAAAAAAGCTATCAACAGGAAATTAATAGGTTCAGTGAGTACTTTAGGATCATACACAGTTTTTTAGAAGACATAGCATTTCATCAAGCTTGTTATCCCTACTACTCAGGAGACCAAGATCAGGAGGATCACAGTTCCAGATCAACCTGGGCAAAAATAGTTAACAAGACTCTATCTCAAAAACACAAGCAGGGTATGGCAGTACACCAGATGAGGGAGGCTAGTAAGAGGATCTTGGTCCAAGATCAGTCTAGTCAAAAAGCACAAGACCCTATGCGAAAAATAAAGTTAAAAAGAACTGGGGACGTGACTCAAGTGGTAGAACACCTGCCTAGCAAGCACAAGGCTCTGAGTTCAAACCCCACTATCCCCCAAAAAAATGTGTGTGTATGTGTGTGTGTGTGTATATATATGTATATTTATATGCATATATGAGCATATATTATATATGTATATATTTTAAAGGATAAACCTTCCATATTCCTGGATGGGAAAACTGATTATTATAAAAATGTAAAATCTTCCTAAGTAGTTAAAGATTTAATTTTATTCCGTGTGAAATTCATCACTTAGACTTTTGTGGGGAAGAAGGTTGATGGGTATTGAACCCAGTAACTTATACATGCAAAGCACATACTTTTACCACTGAGCTATACCCACAACCCTGCCCTCTGACTTTTTTACTTGACAAACTATTATAAATTTAATCTCAAAAGATAAACTATCAGGAAACACCTAGAACATGTTTAAAATAAGGAAAAATAGGGAGGGAGAAGTCAGTGTGAAAAACAGAAGTCTCCTTCCTTCAAGCTTTATTAAACAATGTTGTATTAGTACAAAAATTAATAGTCCAACCTGCAAAAGTAGAACAAGCCTAGAAAATGAAAGGGTATTAATGTATACTGCATTTATAAGAACATGGGATATGATTTAAGTTAGGTTCACAAGGTAAAGGACTCATTTCAAAAATGACTCCAACAAGTTAGTATCATTTGGAAATTTTAAGTTAGATCTTCATGGTACATCAAAGTAACTTCCAAAACTGGACACTGGTACACACCTATAAGCCCAGTATTAAGGAGACTGAGACAGAAGGATTGAGAATTTAGGGCCTGCCTGGACTACAGAGTGAGACCTTCCCTCAAGAAACAAACAACAAAAATTTACACATGAAATCATAGAATAACTAACTGTAGAATTAGAATACTAGAAAGCCTAAAAAAATAATACAGATTAGATGACTTTTTCTGTGTGTGTCCATGGCATGTATTATGGCCTTATTTATAATATTGTTTACAGTTTATTGTAAATAGCTCTTCACTTAGAATATAAGCTCCTGAGATGATGGAACTCTTATTATTTCCATTTATACCTGGCAGGTAGCAGGCACTCATGAAAATTTTGATAGATCGGTGGACAAACAAATGACCAAACCTTCAATAGAAAAGTGGATATGAGTAAGCATTTCACCAAACGAGGGAGGGAAAGATGAATAAACGTGAACTTGCGTTCTAGCATCCTATTATTTAGATAAAAGCACATTTAAAAAATAAAACACTTTTTCAGCTATCAAATTAAAATTTCAATATTCAATTATACTTATATTCATACATGTGCATGAGAGTGTAAGTCAGTCCAACCTTTTTAGAAAGCTTTTGGGAGACTGTATTGACTAAAATATGTAACTCCTAGCACCATGACTTTGGTCTCTATGTGTCCTCATTAACTGGCGTCGTAGTTCCCTAAAAAAATGTCAAATTCCTGAACTGGGACCTATTTTTTTTTCATTTTCTTTTATTATTCATATGTGCATACAAGGCTTGGTTCATTTCTCCCCCCTGCCCCCACCCCCTCCCTTACCACCCACTCCGCCCCCTCCCTCTCCCCCCCAATACCCAGCAGAAACTATTTTGCCCTTATTTCTAATTTTGCTGTTGAGATAAGGATAGCTATACAGGGCATTGACTCACATTGATTTCCTGTGCGTGGGTGTTACCTTCTAGGTTAATTCTTTTTGATCTAACCTTTTCTCTAGTACCTGTTCCCCTTTTCCTATTGGCCTCAGTTGCTTTAAGGTATCTGCTTTAGTTTCTCTGCGTTGAGGGCAACAAATGCTAGCTAGTTTTTTAGGTGTCTTACCTATCCTCACCCCTTCCTTGTGTGCTCTCGCTTTTATCATGTGCTCATAGTCCAATCCAACTGGGACATATTATAACAAAGCACAAAAGCTATCAAAGACTAGTGGTGTTAAGAATGATATAGGAACAAGCGTAAACGAGCTTTCACTGGCCAAATTTGGCACAATTAGAACATAGAGAAGAGTAATCAATATGATTGATTTAAACACATAAAAATATAAAATCCGTTCATTCATAATAACATAGATTAGTGTAACAATCAAGTCACTTTGATAGTTTTTGGGGTGTAGCTCGTTATTTTGGATACCAGTAATAAAGCTAACGAATCAAGCATCCTGCCTTTCCTAAATTTGTTGTATGTTAGGGTAACCCAAGAGTTAAGATAATTCCTTCTTTATAAATGTATGGCAGTCCAGAAAATTCAATAGGGATGATAGAATAAGAAGATTAGGGGTTTTTGCAGCCTATATTCCCTCTCCCCCATAAAGAAACTGAGAATAGGTGTTTTGTTTTAAACCTCCAGTTTATGAAGGAACACTATTCCTAAACTGCAACAAAATGTACCAATTGCTGTAAAAGTTTCTGCACACTGCATTTTTCAATTAGCACAAATTGGTAGCTATTGATGACTGGCATGCATATGCCCAAGTAGCACTGATATAAGTGACTACCAGAACTAATCAGTGAAACATTCTTAGCAACTTTAAAATGGATGGATTTGACTGAAACTACCTAAGCCTACCTTATCAGTCTTAGCACAACTACCTAGCCCACAATCAGTCCTAGAGACAACCAGCCCTGTGTGCCTCCTGCTTTAAACAATAGGAACTTCACAACAGCACCTGTGAATTACTCTTGCCCTCTTACCCAGAAAAGTTTTGAGCTTGAATCTAATTAAGCTTCTAGAACTACCAATTTACTAGAATACAGAGGATAGAGTAATGAGTTAAATAACATGATTACCAGGAAGGCATCAGCAAAATTCCAGAACCTGGGAATAAGTAAATGTCATAAAATGAAAAGAGAAAGTGCACTGATAAAAGGTTAAAGAGAGAATAGGCATTTGGATCGAATGCAACATGTGGGACCTATTTAGATTTCGAGAAATGTGAAGGTGGGGGTCATTGAGATTATAAATATGTATATTTCTAACTTCACTAGAAATATGTGCTGAATTATTTCTCATAAAAAGATTTGATGTCTATAATTTGTTTAGAAATACTACAGAAAGATAGTGGGCATATGTTTCAGGGTGGGGTAAGAAGGAGGGAGAACAGATAGAATAAGTTACATAGAAGTGTTGTTAGTCAATGAAGCTTGGTGACAAGTATCAAAGATAAAGTGGTGTTAAAGCAGTGAAACATTTTATTCAGGAGAGTGCTGAGCACCAATCTTATTTATGCAGAGGTGACTGGGCTTTGAAAAGGTCTGTCAAAGAGTAGAGAAGGGAGAAGTTTGGAGCTCAAGTGAGAATTTTAGAAGGTTGGTCAGTGTAAATGATTAGGGCAACTTGTCTGTTAGCTGACAGTTAACTCCTTTATTGGGCTAGAGATGTAGCTCAGTGGTAGAACACTTGCCTACCTTGCACAAGGCCGTGTTTGATTCCCATCACCAAAACAGAACGTCATTGTCTTCCAAGTTAAGATTTCATCTTCCCACAAAGACTGAAAATTCACAATTGTAAACTATTTTTACTAACCCTTACAAGAAAGGAAAAGGGAGATCAGCATTGTGTCTGTCCTTTATCGGGTATTGGCTAGAACAATCAGTAAGTTTTCCTGTAGTGTTGTGCTTTCTCAGAAAGAGTTTTGGTTTTTTGAAGGGGTGGAGAGTGCTGGGCATGAAACCCAGGGTCTTGTGCATGCTAGGCAAGTACTGTACCACTGAACCACATCTCTGATCCCTTCAGAAAGGTATTTTAAGAGAAAGCATGGAACATAGCAGGGATGTGTTCTTATGTGTGCTAGAAACAATGTCAGAGTCTGGTCATATTCTAGTGCAGAGGTTTGGACACAGTCCTTATTTGCTAAGACTTCTGTAATTCTCACAGCTTGATAGAGGTCCAAGATAGTCTCTCTCTATGAGAAAAAAAAATGAAACAACAACAAAAGAACCCGCTTATGTCCATGTTTGGGAGTTTTATTAATTGTTTTAATGCGTACTCTTGGTGATCTAGTAGTTTCTCTTAAAAGAATGTGTCCTAAGGTAATCAGGAATTTATTTGGTCAAGGATTTATGTATGAATATGTTTATCTGAGTAGTAGTATAGAGACAAATTGGGAACATTTCCCAATTTGAATAAATTGGGACTAGTTGAATAAATTGTGGAATTCATGGATTACTATACTGCTGGGAAAAGAACAAGAAAAATCAATACGTTGAACATACTGCACATCCAATATGGTATTCATTAGCTGCCTGTGACCTTTTTTTTTTCCTTTTAAAGGCGGGGTCTCACCATGTCCAGAACGGCCTCAAACTCTCAAACGTCATGCCTCACCCTCCTGCATGTTAAAATTATAGGCTTGTGCCATCATACCTGGCTGACATGCAGCTACTTAAATTTGAACTAATTAAAATTAAATATAACTAAAAATTCAGTTATTTGGTCACACTATCACATTTAAAAGTGCTTCATAGCCACATGTAGCTACTGTCAAACAGACCTAGACTGTTTCCCTCAGTGGAAAAAGTTCTGTTGGATAGGGTTGCTTTATATAATGAATATTTTTAAAAAAATATCTAAAATACCCATATTGTAATACATAATAGACACTTAAAAATAGAAAGTAAAGCAAAACTCAAGTTCCTTTTTTTATATTCAAGTTCTTTTTTTATATAACTTTTTGTATTTAGGAGTATTAGGATATATTTGTTAGACGGGGGAATTAATAGTGACAATTTTGATTAGACTTATACTGTACATTAGTTACTTCACTCCCATCCTCTCTCCCCCTCAACTCCCTTCCCACCCCTCTTAAAGCAATTGCAAGAGGTTTCATTGTTCTATTTTATATAGGTATATGTAGTCCATCAACCATATACCCTCACCTTAATCTCCTTCATTCACCCTCACCCCCCCCCAAACCTCAAGTTCTTTGTGGAAGTTCAAAAGCTGAGTTCCAAACACATGAGACTTTTTCACAGATTTTTTTTTTCCTTAAAATCAGTACCCATACCATTTTCTTCTGTCAGTTTGCCATCACTATCAGATGTGTCAGTGTAATTTCCAGATGGATCATTTATTATGGAAAACAATCAGTTGGTGCAAGTTGTTAGATACAATTTAGAGGATTTTTGACAAATTAATTTTCAGCCAAAAAAACTTGAACTAAACATGCCTGAAGACGTACTTTCCTCAGCTCTTTGAGTGCAAGTTCTAAATTTGCTATGTGTTCTCAGGAACCTAGTAGAAAATTACAGCTATCATTATAGCTCTCTGGAGTATCCTCAAATCATGTCTAATCTTTAAATGACTACAGAACATACTAAAATGTTTATTTCAGAGTCTGGCTGATTTTGCATTGTCTAAGATAATAGTGACTAATTGCCACCTTAATGTGTAGTGTCTTTTAAAATACGAGATTGAACTGTAAATCTGAGATACTAATAAAGAATTTATTTTAACAGATCTACAAAAAATAAGGATGTTCTCTCTTTGGGAAATAAAGTCACAGACTTTAGGAGAAAGGAATCATCTTTGAATTTATCTTATAAACATCATGACTGCTCTCATGCCTGTCTGATGAAAATGCCACCAACCTTCAAGGGAGAAAACCCTCTGCAGCTGCCAATCAAGTATCACTTCCAAAGACGACATGCAAAAACAAACTCTCATTCTTCTGCACTCCATGTGAGTTATAAGACTCCTTGTGGAAGGAGTCTACGAAACATGGAGGAAGTCTTTCGTTACCTGCTTGAGACAAAATGTAACTTTTTATTTACAGACAACTTTTCTTTCAATACCTATGTTCAGTTGACTCGGAATTACCCAAAGCAAGAAGAAGTTATTTTTGGTGTGGATATTAGTAATGGAGTGGAATCAGTGCCCATTTCTTTTTGCAATGAAATTGACAGGAGAAAGCTTCCACAGTTTAAGTACAGAAAGACTATGTGGCCACGAGCATGTTACCTAAGTAACTTTTCCACCATGTTTACTGATTCATGTGACTGTTCTGAGGGCTGCATAGACATGTGAGTAGAAAAACATGACATTTCAAAAAATGTGAATATAGAAACACTTGTCAGGAAGTCCTGCTGTGTACCAATGTCTGACTAAAACATGTTCACAAAAAGTCTAACATGGAAAGATAAGACAAAGAACATTCTTTGTCAAATATAATAATTTGAAATTATTTCTATTAACATTGAGTATGTTCTTTAATATACTACCTTATAATCATAATTACAGCAGTTACAATGCTATTTAACAGTGCCAGACACTATTATAAGTACTTTAAATACATTTTCTTTATTTATCATCACGAAAACCCATGAAGTAGTTAATGCTATGTCCTTACTACAAATGAGGAAGTACAGTCACAGAGAAGTCAATTTAGAGACATCATGGAGCAAACAAACTAGAGAACCAGCACTTGCAGTCTTGCCTTAGCCTCCCAAGTGCTGAAATTAGGTATGAGCCACCATTCCAGGCTTGTTTTAGTATGCTTTAATCACAGTATTCACATTCCATTAAAAAAGAATGAAAACATGCTCTAATAATACTTTGAAAAAGATTTTAAGTGTATATAATACATATGTATTAGTAGTTATGCAGATAATCAAATGAAGTATTATATGTAAATTAAACTTAATGCAAATCTGGCTGCTTATACTTGACAAAAGAACAAGAATTTAATGGATGTCTGAAACCTTGAGTTTCTTGCCTTTCCCATCCATTCTGCAGCATTTCCACATAATACCAGAATTCATCTGTTCTTCCATGTTGTATTCTCTGATACATCCTTTACATTACTTTTGTACTTTGAGGGCATTAGTAAGTAAAGTAAGGCTTACTTGAATGCAGATATTGCAATACACATCAGTTGATCTGATAACTAATAGGGCTACCCAGTGACTAACGAGCGGGTAGTGCATAGTGTGGATAAAGGAATGATGATGGTCCATACCCTGGGGGGAACAGTGTGAGGTTTTACCAAGCTAAGAACAGCATGCAATTTAAAACTTATAAATTGTTTATTTCTGGAATTTTCCATTTAATAATATCTTACCACATTTGATCATGGGAACCTATGCCACCACTGAAGGAAGGACTGTTGTAGTTTAGATAATAGTTTTCGCCATACAAACATAGTATGAAAAGCTATTACCTGAAATTGGCTCAGTTCCACTAGGCCTGTCATAGAGAAGGTGCTTCACTGTCTTTAAATTTTTTCTGATTAAATATAAGTATTTTATTTTGTAAACATTGCCTCTAAATATAACCCCAGTGCTCTCTAGAGGAATAGAAATAGATACCTGTGCCTGTGCATGACTGGAAACTAGGTTCATCTCTCACAAGGCCAACAATTGTATTAATGAAATCTGTAGAGTCAAAGCTAAAGCAATAGAACCGCACACAACACGGAAAAGCATACAAGAGTAAACCTCAAAGAAAGGATTTCAGTTAAACATTTAAGCACTCAAAAATGTTTAGAACCACAAAGGCAGCATAAGTCCCAACTAATAGGGAGAATTCATACCTGAGGAATCAAAGACAAATGTAGAATTTAATTTAAAGGGAGTTTAAAATAGATATGAGACTGGACGTGGTAGTATATATCTGTAGTCCCAGCTGTGCTGGGCAGTGGATGTAGGAAGATCGCACTCTAAGACTGGCCCTAGGCAAAAGTATGGGAATTGTCTGAAGAATAAGCAAAAAGGGCTGGGCTGTAACTCAAGTGGTTAAGGCACTGAATTCAAATGCCAGTAATGCCAAAATTTAAAATATTAAAATGTCCAAAAAAGGGCTGCAGATATGATAAAGTGCTTGCCTAACTTTGATCCCCACCACAAAAAAAAAAAAAATTTTTTTCAAAGAAATATTTGCACCCATAAAATAAAAGGAGAATATAAAAATGAACCATTTGGAAATACAGAAATTTATTTATGGTTATTGGGGAAAGAAATCTAAATACACGGACTAAAGAGTAGTATTCATGGAACTGATGAAAGAATTAGCAAATCAGAATGCAAAACTAGTAACATTCAAGGATATAATCACTGAGAATTTTTCGTAATTGAAGAGTAACAGGTGTCCTCACCCTGAAAAAGCCTACTCTGTCCAAAGAAGAGGAAATAAGATGAATATGTCTTGATTTGACTTCTAAAATATCTAGGGTAGGGCTGAGGTAGCCCTAAGTAGGCTGTAGTTGTGCAAGACCCTGAGTTCAAACTCCAGTACTGCCAAAAAAAACTCTGAAATGCTTTTGAAAATCTCAAAAGCTGTCAATTAGAAAATATTTCCTACAAAAAAAAAAAAACAGATTGACAACACACTTCTTTTCAGAAATAATAGAAGACAAAAATAATGACATACTAGTTTAAAGTGCTGAAGGAAATAAATGTAAAACTAGAATTCTGTAGCTAGCCAATTATTTAAGGGAGAAGTGGGGATTTTGTTTTTGTTTTTGTTTTGTTTTTTAGTTATACAGCAGTTGAAGATGTGTATAAACTCATGGTTTTTTATCTTTGGGGAGATATTTTATGGTGTTGCATATGGAACCCAGGGCCTGGTACATGCTAGGCAAGTTCTGTACCTCTGAGCATAACCCTAGCTCTGAAGACAAAACTATTTTACAGCAAAAATATTTTTAGATTTATCTAAGTACTATATTCCAAACTACAAGCTTACTGGGATGTAACCACATAGTGTTAAAACTAGTATATTTAAAGTTAAATACTTTAGAAAATACCCAATTGTATCACACATGACAAAAGGAAAGTTTCATGCCACTGTTATTTTATACATATACACAAATATGTGTATATGTCTAGACAACCTCATGAAGAAAATATATTTCTTACTCTGAGCCATAGTCAAAAACTTTGAAAGCTCTGATTTTCAAGATGTTTACACATGTATATAAGAATATGCTCATTGCAACTGTGTTAGAATGAAAAACTGTAAGCAACTTAATTGTAAACCAAGTGTACAGTAGCTAAATGCTGTAGGAAGGCTTAAAGGAATTAACCAGATTTATATATAACATGGATGGATGAATCTCAAAAATATTATTTAAAAAGTGCAAGTTGTAGTACAATACTTATGGGAAACTTTTTTAAACATGGAAAACACTATAATATGTTGTTGTAGATTTATGTGTACATAGGAATATAAAGGCCACCACTTTAAATCTCTAGAAAGTTTAGTTTTATCTATAATTTTTTAAGTTCAATCTATATTTTACTGTATGGTATATATGTTTTTAATTATATACGTAGAAAAAGATGGACTAGGCAAATGCTGACAACTAATTCCAAGAATATAGGTGTTGGTTACATTATTTTTCTCTGTACTTTTTAAACTTTGCAAAGAAAATCATGGAAAAAAGAAAGTGTAGATTTTTACATCTAAGAACTCATCCAAATTAATAAAGTTGTTATTTTTTTCTATTGCAAACAGCGGCCAGCATTGTGATATATATCATGTGTGTAGAGAAAATACAGAAGAGATGCACAGAGGAAAAGACCATAAAGTCACTTGTTCAGCAAAGGAAACTAAGATCCAAAGAAATAGTTGCATATCTAATTCATAGCTGGGATATTAAGGTTCTTTACACTCTCTAGGGCAGGAGTCACTGTCATGCTAAATAATCATCTAAATAAAGGGGAAAATACGTAGATTCAGTTTCATAGTTTAAGTGCCTGGCAACAGTATGAATCAAGGATTCTAGAAGTCACACATCTAGCATCATTCTGTAACCATTCTGTCCTTGGAGTAAGAGAACTTAGGGCATCTTCAAAAGTATGCCTTTGCAGATTTGACACACAAGTTTATCTGTTGTAGAAGAGCAGAACCAGCAGACTACTCACAGATATGCTCTGCTGAGTATGAAATGAATGGAATCCATTTGGAAAAATTAAAAAGAAAACCCATACAATTAAATATTTAATGGGCATAGCACAGTGCAATTTATAATTATTTGTATACCTTTCACTGATGTTGCTTTTCAGAGAGGGCCTCATTCTATTTAAGGAAGAAATCTCCCAAAGTTCCATAAGCCAAACGAGGGTCCTAAATACAGTCACATAATTTATTGTATCACCTACACGTTTGCCAAGTTACTTGTTCTTTTTGTTCTAACTTCTCCATCCATTGCCCACCTTTTAGAGCAAAATGTGCATGCCTTCAACTGACCTCAAGGAATGCCAAAACTTGTCCCTTGTCAAGTGGTACAATAACTACTGGATATAAATATAAAAGACTACAGAGGCAAATACCTACTGGGTAAGATACCTTGAAGATTTGTTGTAGGGTATTTGTTTCTGTGAAGGTGGGTACATTTTTATTGTAATCTACAGTCTTATAGATGTTATTGAAATCTGTCTCCAATACTGAAAATCTAAATTATTAAGGAATAATAGTACAAAAATGTCATGTATATGAAATTGGAAATGGAAGTGAAAGACAATATGTATATCCTGCAGAGTATATTTAAATGCTTCTAGTCTGTCTCTTACCCCTCTAAAGTCAGCTTACTTTAAGCAGCCATTTTTCCACTAAGAAGTTTACTAGCCCTCTGTCATAGTAGTGCAGACATGCAATCTCAGCACTTGAGAAGCTGAGACTGGAGTATCTTGAGATTGAGATAAGCCTGGGCAACATAGCAAGACCCTGTGATAAAATTAATCAAAAAGAAGGAAAAGAAAAAATACATGCTAGGCAAAGCTCATCTGAGAATTGTGAGTTTTCATCCTTTCTAGGTTGATAATAACACCTTTAAAAACAGAAATAGAGAATTTTTCCTTCTAGACATTTCCTTTAAGCATTTTAGCCACTTTAAAAGAGCTGATATTTATTACATACTAGGTATTGTGTCAGATATCTTGTGAATATTGACTTACTTATGTTCACAAAATAGCCCTAAGTGCTATTGTATAAAATCCCCATTTTAAAAATTGAAAAAGTGCAGGTGGTAAACCTAGGAGTCTAGCCTTAAAAATTGTCACACTTAGTTTGCTTCCCTCATTAATTGTCACTGTCAGTGAAGTAGCAATTTAAATTCATTTTTGGTTTCTTTGAGATGTCTTATTTCCTCTTTTATGTATTTTATTACAGCATTTATGAATGCAACCTGCTATGCAAATGTAATAGACAATTTTGTCAAAACAGAGTTGTCCAACATGGTCCTCAAGTGAGGCTGCAGGTGTTCAAAACTGAGAAGAAAGGATGGGGAGTACGTTGCCTAGATGACATTGACAAAGGGACATTTATTTGCATTTATTCAGGTAAAGCAAAGGTTTATTTTCTAGTAGGATCTTAATTTCTGAATATGCATTTTCCTAGTTAGAAAAAATACATGCATATTTCCTAGTTAGATTCAAGAGCAACAGTATCTCAGAGGAACATCAGAGGAGAGACTGGAACTTGAGCACTGAAGGGATGAGGTCCCATAGGAGGTACCAGGTGTTTCAGAAAGGAAAGGCTTAGAGGAAAAATGCGGGGTATTGCCTGAGGGCCTGTTGCATATAAGGCACATCTATCTACAGATGCTTTGGGGTAACAGAAAAAAAAGCCTTTTTAAGTAAGAAAAGTATGGCCAAGCATGGTGACTCATGCCTCCAATCCAGCTACTTGGGAGGCAGAGATTTGAAATATCCTTGTTGAGGCCAGCATGGGCAAAAAGGTAGTGAGACTTCATCTCAACATGTAAGCAGCTGTGGTGGTCCAAGACTGTAATCTCAGCTATAATCTCAGCTGTGTGGGAGGCATAGGAAACAGGATCAGGTTCCAAGGTTGGCTCTGAGAGTTGGTGGGAGGGAAGGAAAAGACCCTATCTAAAAAATAATTAAGCAAACATGGGCTAAGGACAGGGCTCAAGTTGTAGAGTACCTGCCTAGCAAGTGTGAGGTTCTGAGTTCACACCCCAGTGTTGCTAAAAAGAAGAAGAAAAGAAAAAAGAAAGAATTAACAAAATAACTGACTTGCTGAGGTAAAGATTATCAATCAAAGACTAATGTTTTGAACTATTGTTAGAATTTAGCAGGTTAATTTTCAAAGATATAGCTCCATGTAGTGATTCAGACAGTTCATTTCAGGGACTCCACAGAGTTGTCCATACTCTAGAGCAAAATTTCCCTATCGGTGTGCTACAATTGTACACTTACTGGTTATTTCAGGACATGCCTCTCAAGCTAGACACGTCTGTCTCTAGTCATATTATCTGTTTACCTCAGCATGTCAGGCAAAACAAAAAGTGCCGCATTGTCTGAATGCACCATGAAGTGGGAAAGGTTGAGAAGCACAATTTTAAAGACAGTCTAAGGGACGTGTTGTGGACTTAGTCTTGATAGCTGATCAGAAGGAACAGGAGTCAAAAGTTGTCCCTCTGAAATTCCTAGTGCATTTCAAGAAGGCAAGAAGAAGCTCACAGAGTTAATCAGAATTCAAAGTACTCACACTTAGATTTCTGCCACACATCACTTACAGTCCTACACAGTCTGCATAGACATTCGTCTCTCTTGTTTCTCAAAGTAATTCTTGGATTGAAACTGCATGTAAAATGCCAAATAGTGTCCAGGAAGTATCATTGGCTATATCTGCATTGCTAGAAAACATACTTAAGGTTCTCTCTGCTCTAATAAAGATGAGTAAGAATATCTAGCCACTAATTCTAACCTAGTTACTGTTATTTTGAGTTCCTTAAAAAAAAGCATAAAGTGTAGACTAAGATTTTAATGAAGAAAATGCATATAACCTAGAGTAAGATTTTAATGTTTTGAGGGATATAATATGACCAGAACAATAGGCACATGTCACCAGTTTTAACTAACTCATTTTCTAAAAGAGTAGTTTCAAGTGGTACAAGTTTTTGTTTTTAACTAAGCAGGGAAGCTGCAGTTTTAAGACTAGAATTCATCTCCAATTGTCTAGAATACTTTCTGGTTTGTATTTTTGTCTTACTTTACTGTGGCTAAGTCTTTTCTCTTTCATGTTATTCCAAAATGGACAAATGCGTCTTTCATATACCCTGTAGTTTTAAAGGATGAAAGATAAGAAATCCCTCCTTAGTAGTTTTGTTTTGTTTTGTTTTGTTTTTAAGTATCTTGTAGCAGTTTTCTTGGATGAATTAATATGTTTATCTTTATTGTAGAAATAAGGTACACATAGCAAAGAGCCCTTTGGTCATAGAGCAGAAATAGAGATGTCTACTTGTTGTTAATACTTCTGTTTTGTTTGAAATCTTACTCTTACATTTTTCTTTTAGGAAGATTACTAAGCAGAAATAACCCTGAGAAACCTAGTGCTATTGATGAAAGTAGAAAAGAAGAGAATATTATGAAAAATATATTTTCAAAAAAGAGGAAAATAGAAGTTTCATGTTCAGATTGTGAGATTGAAGTCATCCCATTAGAACCAGAAACACATCCTAGAAGTGCTAAAACTGAGGAGTGTCCACCTAAGTGTAATGATGACTCAAAAGAGACTGTTATGTAAGTAAGAGCACAAGATCAAAGTTAATCTAAGTTATTATGGATTCCAAGTGTTCTTTCTCCTTCCTGTCTTCCTTTGTTACTCTCTCCCCACCCCCACATGTACACTCCTATATATCATCATACATCAAAGTTGTAAATTTAGCACTTTGAGAAATCCAGGATACTTAATTCAAAAACATACTTTTGCTGGTGTTCCATGTCTGGAGCTTACTTTGGATGACTTTAATCAGGTTCTTTATGGTTGTTGTAAGTTTCACTTTTTATTTAATATCACCATTCTATTTGGAAAGCTTTCATAGGTTCTCTTTTTTTTTTTTTAAACATACTTCAAAAACTATTGACTTTAAAATATTATTTTCTTCCTCCAGTGAGAGATTGGCATACGTTCTTACTTAGATTAATTTTTAACAATAATGAATATTTATGAAATAGTGGTATTATCTGTATTTCAATGTCCAACAAAGAGAACTTTAATGATGTATGTAATAACTTTTTTTTTCCTTTTCAGGGAAATGAACTATAACAATATTTCAAGAACTCAATATCATTCAGTTATTAGAAGTCCTAAATCCAAGACAGCCATTTTTCAACACAATGGGAAAAAGATGGTAAAAACTTCAAAAAGTAGCTGGGGAAGCCAGGCATGGTGGCACATATTTGTAGTCTGAGCACTCAGGAGGTAGAAGGAGAGTGCAGGTTCAAGGCCAGCCTGAGCTAAATAGCCAGACTCTGTCTTTAAAAAAGACAAAAAAGATGAGACCTTTATGGGTTCAAAATGTTTATGTTACTTAATAGTGTGTAAGATTTCTTTTACTGTTTTGAAATAAATAGGCTTTCGAGATCTTCAGACATGGTTTATTTACTAACCATGATTCATGGCAGTTAGTATGTTTCCAACTTCGTCGTATGAGGAGAGCATTAGTCATGAGCTGACATGTGGTCACTGTAATTAGAGCTATCTGGGCCTGAGAATTTGTAGGAAAAGCGAAAGTGTTTGTATTAACAGTGATACAAGAAAAATGATAGAGCAGTTTACGTTGAGAAAGTTTTGAGATATAGGAGAAAGAAGAGATACAACTACAGAAGAATCATCCTGAAAGCAATATTTTAGATGGTAGCTTCAGAGGGTACACTTTGCAGACTGAGTTGATAGGGCTGGTCAGACACTGAAACTTGGGAGCAGAAAAAGAAATAGGAAGAACAGAGGCAGACACAATGGTACCTTACAATAGGGCTTTTTGATGAAAAGCAAAAACTCTGCTAATCTACATTTTATGCAAATATTTGCTCTTTGTTTAATAACAGTATAGTAGATACCTCTTCAACATCATTTAATTTATGAATAGACTGGACCAGTGGGTGTCATTGACCTGGGTTTAGCCTCCAGTTCCATTGCTCACTAGCTGGGTGATATATCCTACATACATTTCTTTTATCTGTAAAATGAGGATAATTTTATGTATCCCAGAGTTATGGTAATAAAATGAAGCAAATACCAGAAACTTTGCTCAGCACAATGCTTGACACTCAACTAAATGTTAAATAACTGCTGATGATTCAAATACTGAAATTTGAAGAATTGTCAACATTTACTGAGCAATTAATTGGGTGTGAGCATAACTCTTTCTTCAGAGTTAGCATTACCATTTACAGTGACTTCAGCATCTACAGTGCTAAAGACCGGCAACTTCTTCAACTTTTTCTTTGAAGTAGAAACTAGCCAAATACTGCTTTTTATTGTTTAATCTTTGCACAACTTACAGCTAAAGCCAAGTTTAAAATCTCTTGTCAATACTTTCTCATTATTAAAGATAATGAGAATTGACAGGTACTGAGAGATATATTGAATTTTAATGTTTTCACAGTTTTTGTAGCCTGTGGCTTAATAAAGTGCCTAGAAGTGGAGCATGGTCAAAAAGGATGACTCATGTTGGCTCCATTAGTCTAGATGGGGCTAAGGTCAGCTTTGAGGCTTTCAAACTAATCCAATACATATAGTCTATAAAGATTGATATTTTGGTAAAATAAGCCTAGCTACTAAATAGATCTACAGAAGACAATATTGTTCTTATTTTCTTTTAAGGGATTTGTTTCCTCAGAGTCTATCATCTCTGAAGATAATGATGGGTGTAAAGCAGCTCAAGAACATACGAACTCTAAAGCCAAGAGAGCACAAGGTAAGCTCTGTAAAGTCACTTTGTTATTACCTGTCTCCTCTCTTTGTCTCACTCTTGCTCAATACCTATGGCTCATTTTTTTCAGATCTCATAACAAACAAGCTTCATTTGTCACAAAAGTTACAACTTTTTATATCAGAGATTAGCAAACTGATTTGTTACCCAACAAACCTGGCCCACCACCTGTTAAGTATGTCCATGAAAGAATGATTTTTTTACGTAGATAAAAAATACCAGAAATATGAAAATATTTCAGAAATATGAAATAGCCATTTTAGTGTCATAAATAAAGTTTTATTGAAACACAGCCACAGTCATTCATTTATATTTCTACTTTTGCAGTTCACCAGCAGAGTTGAATATGCTGGCAAAGCCTGAAATATTTTTAGAGAATAAGTTTGCTGACCTCTGGTTCAGATGTCAACAGTGATCAGATGCATTGTAGGAGGGGTGGGGTGAACAGCTCTGAATTTACATGGCTCATAGGTGTGATCTATGGTTTGGGCCTCCTTATGTCTGCAACCTGAACTCCACATCTACTAAAGGATAGAGGTTGAGGGAGGAATGGCAACTTCAGTAAAAATGTTCTATCAAGAAAGGGCATTGTATATATTATTTTTAATTTCATTTTAATGTATATGAACCATAATGAGCACTATTGCTTTTGGTTCTTCTGCTGTTTTCATTGACTGCTACAGTAGCAGGTGGTCCAGATACCAAAATTCTATAACTACTGTGGCTTACAAGTAGTCCTTGATTAAAATATGAGTACTGTAGGGAAATTGGCCACAACACTAATGACCAAATCAGCTTTATTTTCAAGATGTATGTATTTTTTAAAAAATACTTAGTTTACTTTATGTGAACATAATTTATTGAGAAGTTGTATTCATAGTTTGCCTTTTTTTAAGTTAGTAACAAGGAGGTTTCACTGTGATTCCATAGATACAACAGTGTACTTTAAACAAGTTTAACCCCTCTATTATGTTCCCTTAATCTCCCTCCTGCCTCCTTCCTGGCTTTTTCAAACAGTATTTGGTGAGTTTCATTATGCTATCTTCTTATATATGGACAGGCTTGTCTCACACACACCCCATTAACTTTTTTCCCCACCCTCTTCCCAGCGATCCCCTTCCAGAGTCCCTCTTTTACACTCATGTCCATCATCATCATTTTAGGCCTAGATTCCAAATATGAGTGAAAACATGGAATATATGACTTTTTGAGTGTAGCTTATCTCGTTCAACATGATGACTTCTAGTTTCATCCATTTTCCTGCAAACAATATAATTTCATTCTTCTTTTGGCTGAGTATTACTTAATTGTATATGTATACCACATTTGCTTTATCCATTCATTGGTGGTTGGGCACCTAGGCTGATTCCACAACTTAGCTATTGTGAATAGTGCTGCAAGAAACATGGCTCTGCAGGTATCTCTCTTCTATGATGATTTACACTGCTTCAGATATATGCTCAAGAATGGTATAGCAGAGTCATAAGTAGGTCTAGTTTTAGATTTTTGATGAACCTCTGTACTGATTTCCATAGTGGTTGTACTTGTTTATATTCCCATCAAGAGTGTATGAGAGTTCATTCCCTTCTGCACCCCATGCTTACCGGCATTTGTTACTTGTTTTCTTGGTGATGGCCATTCTGGCTGGGGAGAGATGGGATTTCAGTATAGTTTTGACTTACATTTCCTTATGGCTAAGGATGATGAACATTTATTCATGCATTTGCTTGTCATTTGATCGTCTGAGGACTGCCTGTTCAATTCATTTGCCCATTTCTTAGTTGGATTTTTTTCTTTTGATGTTTAATTTTTTTAAGTTGTTTATATATTTTGGATGGTAATCCTTTATCTGTTGAATAGCTGGCAAAGATTTTCCTCCAATTCTGTGGGCTGTTTATTGATTCTGATAATTGTTTCCTTTGATGTGCAGAAATTTTTGAATTTGACACAATCCCATTTATAAATTCCTGCTCTTATTTCTTGGACAAATAGAGTCCTTTTCAGAAAATAACTGCCTATACCTATATTGTTTCCCCTGTGTTTTCCTATAGTAGTTTTAAAGTTTCAGATCCTGTGTTAAGATTGATCCACTTTAAACTGATTTCTGTACAGAGTTCTAGTTTCAATGTTCTACATGTAGACAACCAGTTTTCCTGAACCATTTTTTGAAGAGGCTGTCTTTTCTCCAATGTATGATTTTGGCTACTTTGTCAAAAATCAGATGGCTATAACTGAATGGGTTTATTTTGGGATCTTCTGTTTTGTTACATTGGTCTTTGTCTCTTGCTTTTGAGTCAGTACCATTCTGTTTTTGTTTCTATGGTTCTGTAGTGTAATTTGAAGACTGGTATTGTGAAACCTCCACTGTTGCTTTTTTTGCTTAGGATTACGCTTGCTATTTGGGTTGTTTTGGGTTTCCATTTGAATTTTAAGATTTTTTTTTTTCTATTTCTGTGAAGAATGACATTGGGATTTTGATGGGAATTATACTGAAACTAGATTGCTTTCAATAGTATAGCCATTTACACAATATTAATTCTGCTAATCCACAGAGTGTTTCCATCTTCTGGTGTCTTTGATTTCTTTCTTCAAGGTTTTGTTGTTGTTACTATTTTTGGCGGTCCTGGGATTTGAATTTAGGGCCTTGTGTTTGCAAGGCAGGCACTCTACCACTTTAGCAATGCCCCAGCCCTCTTCAGTGTTTTATAATTTTCATTGTAGAAGTCTTTTACCTCCTTAGTTAAGTTTATTCCTAGGCTTTGGTTTTGGTTTTGGTTTCTTTTGAGGCTATTGTGAATGTCACTGTTTTCTTGATTTCTTTCTCATTGTTGGTATATTGAGAAGCTATTGGTTTTTTATGTTAATTTTATATCTTGTCACATTGCTAAGTATTTATCAAAGGCTTTTTCTACTTCTGTTGAGATGATCATATGATTTTTGTCCTTAATTCTGTATTACATGTATTGATTTGCAAATGTTAAACCATCTTGGTATCCCTGGAATGAAACCAACTTGATCATGGTGTAAGATCTTTTTAATGTGCTGTTGAATTTAGTTTGCAAGTATTTTATTGATGATTTTTGTGTCTATAATTACCTATAATTTCTTTTTTGTTGTTGTGTCTTTGTCCAGCTTTAGTATCAGGGTAACACTGGCTTCATAGAATGAATTTGGTGTCGGGTGCCAGTGGCTCTTGCCTGTATTCCTAGCTACTCAGGAGGCAGAGATCAGAAGGATTGCAGTTCAAAGCAAGCCAGAGCAAATAGTTCAAGAGACACTATCTTGAAAAAACCCATCACTAAAAAAGGGCTAGTGGAGTAGCTCAAGGTGTAGGCCCTGAATTCAAACCCCAAGTACTGAAAAAAAATTAGAATGAATTTGGTAGCATTTCTTCCCTTTCTATTTCATGGAACAGTTCAAGGAGCATTGATGTTGTTAGTTCTTCTTTAAAGCTCTGGGAGAATTTTTCTTCTTTGTTGGCAGACTCTTTATTACTGCTTCAACCTCATCATTGTTTGTATAAGCCTGTTTAAGTGGTTTATATCCTTTTGGTTCATTTTGATAGATCAAATTCATCTAGAAATTTAATCCATTTTTTTTTGGATTTTCCAGTTTATTAGGATATAAGTTTTCAAAGTATTTTCTAATGAAACTCTTGCTTTCATTAGTATTTGTTGTGATATCCCCTTTTCATCTCTAATTTTACTAATTTGGGTTTTTTTCTCTCCTTTTTGTCAGTTTGGGTAAGGGTTTATCAGTTATTTATCTTTTCAAAGAACCAACTTTTTGTTTCATTGATTCTTTTCTTTTATTTATGTTTTATTGATTTCTAATCTTTACTATTTCTTCCCTCCTTTTGATTTTGGGGTTGGCTTGAGGCTATCTGAGATCTCTGTGGTTTTTTTCATGTAAGCACTCAGAGCTATATACTTTCTTTAAATTGCCTTTGCCATGTCTCATAGGTTCTGATAATTTGTGTCTTCATTCTCCTCATATTCTGGGAATGTTTTTATTTCCCCTCCTTACTTCTTCAATGCTCTCTGGTCATTAAACAATGATTTGTTTAGTCTGCATATATATTTGAGTATTGTCTGTAGTTTCTTGTATTGTTGATTTCTAGTTTTATTCTGTGTGGCCTGATAGAATTCAGGGTTGTTTCTTTCTTTTTAATTATATTTGTTAAGACTTGCTTAGTGTCTTTAAATATGATCTGTTTTGGACTGTGGGATCCTGAGAAGATCTTGTATTGTGCAGTTGCTGGACGAAATATCTTGTAGATGTCTACTAAGTCCATTGGTCTATTCATTCTGAAGTTTCTTTGCCATTTTTTTTATAGTCAGGATGACTTATATTGATGTGAATGGGTTATTGAAGTCTTTTACTATTACTGTGTTTGGGCTTATCTATGCTTTTACCAGTAGTGTTTGTTTAATGAGATTGGGTGTGCCAGCATTTGGTTCATATATGTAAACAACTGTTATTTCCTCTTGATGGATCATTTCCTTTATTAATATGAAGTGACCTTCTTTGTTTCTTCAGACTAATTTTGGGTTTTTGTCTGTTTTATCAGATCTGAGTATTTGCCTGCTTTCTGGATCCATTTTCTTAGAAAAACCTTTTTCTGTCCTTTCACCCTAAACTAATCTTTGTGCTATATGCATTTCTTGTAGGCAACAAATGGTCAGGTCTGGCTTTTTAATTCAGCTGCCATTCTGTGTCTTTTGATTGGAGAATTAAGACCATTAACATTCAGTCTTAATATTAAAAGGTATGTTGTATTTCCTGTCATTTTGTTGGCTATCTGATGTTTGCTGCTTTCCTAATCCTCATTTGCTAATCTTGTCTAGTGGGATTAGTTTTTTCCTGGTTGCCTTTATCTTCCTCATCTATGTGTAGGATTTCTTTAAGTATCTTCTGCTGCAGTGCTGGCTTGGTGGTCATGAATTCCTTTAGCTTTTGTTTATCATGAAAAGTTTTTATTTTTCCTCCAGTTATGAAGATAACGTTGGATATAGTAATTTAAGTTGACATTTATTTTCTTTAAGGCTTCGAATACATAATTCTATACATTCTTTGCTTTTAGAATTTCTGTTGAGAAATCTGCCGTTATTCTGTTGGGTTTGCCTTTATAATCGGCAATCGGTGTTCTCAGAAGATCTTGGACCTTGTGTTCCAAATAGCAGAATCCAAGCAGAACAGGCAGATGGGGTGAGGTAGAATAGCTTTATTGAGGAAAGGGGAATCACCCATTCTGCTAGGTGAGGAAAGGGAAGAAGAAGGGGTTGGGGTCTCTTGGTATGTTTTTATACCACTTTGAACTGGGAGGTGGAGAGACATTATGTTGTCACCTGGCTCCTCTCACCTGTGGACTAGGGGGAGGAGCCCTTGATCAAAGAGGGGGAGCAGTCCCAGAATTTCCCTAACCTAGGCTGCTTCAATGTCTCTTACAGTTAGTTTTCAATGTTCTTTCTTTTCCATATTTATCTTTTAACTGTATATCCTTGGGTGTATATTTTTTTTTCCCCCTGGACTTAACTGTTTAGTCTTCTGAAAGCCTTCCATACCTGATGACCTTCTCAAGACTTGGGTAATTTTCTGCTATTACTTTTATTGAATATATTTTCTGTACCTTTAGCTTGTACTCTTCTCCTTCTTCTCTGTACCTGTGATTTGTAGGTTTGGTCTTTCGATGGTGTCCCACAGGTCTTGCATGTTCTGTTCGTATTTTCCTAGTATTTTTTCTTTCACTTTGTCCAGTTGATCTAACTCCTCTACTTTATCTTCAATCCCTGATACTCTATTTTTCAACCTCTGTTCCATTCTATTAGCAAGACTTTCAACGAATTTTTTATTTGTGTTATTGAGCTTTTCAGTTGCAGTATTTCAGTTTGATTTTTCTGTGTATTTATTGAATTCCTGTCATATTCTGCATTCTTTATTTCATTCAGCTATTTATTTGTATCCTCTTTGAATTCATTGAGATACTCAGAGTTCTCTTTAATTTCATTGATCATTCTTATTATTGTTCTTTTGAGTTCATTGTTTGAGATTTCTTCCACGCTATGCTTAGGTTCACAGTCTATGTGATTAACTAAGGTTGAGGTTTAGGGGAGGGCATAAGGGAAGAGCAAACGTGATTGGAGAAGATGCACATGAAACAATTTGGTTGGTGTACTCAAAGAAGTGACCCATAAAATGGGAATTCTAGGATTCTGGGGAAACTGAGGCCTGAAATGACTGTTTGACCTGAAATAGCAGCACCAAGTATGTAATTAACCCATGGGCAAAGGGGACCTTGAAGCAGAGATTTCTTTGGACAATGTTATCTTAAAATTAGCAGTTTAAGTTTTAGGACATCTGATGACAAACAAGTCTCTGCTTAAAGGCAGAAACTTTACAGGTAGGTGATGTGCCACTGCGCATATAGACAACTGAGGAAATTAGGTAATATCCACACAATGACACACATTTTCCATAGTGTGGTACTCGGCAGGGGAGAAGGGGAAAGGGGGTCAGACCCACGACCCTGAGATTAAGAGTCTCATGCTGTACCGACTGAGCTAGCTCTTTGACAGAAAAGACCCCATTTACTTGATTCTCACACCATGTGCTCAGCGCTAGGCCTGATCCCTAGCCCTGCTCAGACTGAGGTAAATGAGCTGGAGTCTCTTATAGAAAGGTCAGTTGTACACTTCTGGGCTGATTTCACTCTAGAAGTTTCTTTGTGTACTGAAAGCTAATGTTCCTTGCAAGGAGCTTTACAGCCTATGGGCTGGGCAGATTTCTACTTGCTCCTCAGGTTTCTGTCCTAGGGGTAGCAAGTGACCAAGCCTTAGGGTGACCTCCAAATGCATCAGAGATTGGGGGGAGCAAACTGAGTACTGGGCTCTGCACTGGTGAGGGGAGAATTGTGAGGACCTAGTTGCTCTGCCTACTGGTCTCAGTGTTTACAGATTCTGCCCAGCAGTTTACCTCCCTGTGGAGCATGGAGGTGGGGTGAGGGACAGATGCTGTGACTATCAGGTGATTCAGAGGATCTGAATGCAGGGCTCTCACTTACCCAGCAGTCAACACACACAGCCAGAGGCAGGCCCCTGCAGGTGAAATACTAAGTCAGCCACATGCTTGGTTCTTTGTTTCCACCTGAGTCTCAAGCAGTGAGTAGGACACGCTCCTGGCCATCCCTGTTCCCTGCTGCTTAAAGTTCTGTTCTGGAACATATCAGACCCTCTCCTTCTCTTCAGTCACCTTTCTTGAACCTCTCCCACCCACACTCCCAGAGCCATGAGTGTTCCTTGTTTTCGAGCCTAGAATATCTCAGTCTCAAACAATAGGCTATGTCTCAAGATGGCACCCTTTCTATCCTCTCTGAGATAAGAGAGCAATAGAATATCTTTCTTGGTTGAAACTAGCCTTCCACACCAGAGCATTCACTGACTCACAAATTCCTGCACTAGATTTAAGGCTTATACTCCTATAAGCCACACCTCTGTGGGCTTATCTTAGAGCTAGAATTGCCAGTCTGTCGCCAAGGCCATCTGTTTTGCTTTGGATGGTATCTTCAGCTTCCCTTCCTCATCCCAGGAAGCCAGGGACAGGGTTAGAACTGTTGGCTGCTTTTCTCTATTTCTGTGTGCTTTTCTGCCATTCTGCAGAAATCTTTCATAATTCCTGAAGCTCTTCTTCTCTTTCTTCAGAATATAGTTTCTCTTTTGTTACCTGACTTATTCACTGAGTCAAAACAGTGGAGTCTTCTAATCTACCGCCTTACCCTTACCTGCCTATTTTTAAAATTTCAGTTAATGCATAGTAGTTTATGTATTTATGGGTTACAATATGACATTCAGTCCATGTATACAGTGTGTAATAATCAGATCAGGGTAAACTGTATATCTGTCACCTCAAAAAATGCATCATTTCTTTGTTTTTGGAATATTTACAATACCCTCTACCAGCTATTTTGAAATATAAAACTAATTATTGTCAACCATAATTATCATACTGTGCTATAAAACATTGGAAGTTGTACTTCCTCTCCAGCTGCAAACATGCACTTGTTAATTATCTTTGTTCCATCCCTCTCTCCTTCACATTCTTTCCAGGCTCTGGTTAACCACTCTCCAGCTCCCACCTTCTAGGAAATCAACTTTTTAACTGAAGGACTATTTCTTTGTCCCCCTAAGTTGACACAAGTGGCATTTTATTTTGTTTTAATAGGTGACTTATTCTCTCTGACATGCTTATTTCCGTTACTTGACAAAAAATAGTCCGTCTCCTTTTAAAGTATTATGTTTATTAAAGTATAACTATTGAATTGTCATCTAGCAAAAGCATCAAACATTAATATGTATAAACCCCTAGCAATACAATTACTGCTTTTGAACTTTTATGGAGGGTGACTCTGACAGGGTCTTTTCTGGCCTCTCAATTGACATCATAAATGCTAGAGTGCCTCCTAATCCCCAGACACATGCCTTACATCTGTTTACAATATACTTAACTGCAAATTCCAGAATTAAAGAGATGAAAGTCAGTTTGTTAGGATGAGAGATTAAATATGGTAATGAGGAAGCAACATGTAGATTCATTAAAAGGCATTACTATATAGTGGAGAGAAGGCTGACTTTAAAAGCCAAACATATTTGGGTTTATTACCCTAGTTTTCATTAAACAGGTGAATGTTTACCCCTCAAGACTTAAAGTTTTTTTTTTCATTTGTAAAATTAAATAATACATATCTTAACACATTGTAAAGATTAGTGATAATTCAAGCAATGACCATCTAGTTAGTATTGTTAATGTCAGCACAATTGCCAGCCAAATATATTTCCTGACAATTCCTTCCTGATAATGTCTACTAGAGGACTCAAGTTCAAACCATTTTGAAGATTCTGAAGACAAGCAGCTGGTTGAATCAGATGTGATAGATGTAACTAAACATAGAGAAGAAACTGCACCAGGGGACAGATGTAAGCAAGCAACCATATGGGATAATGAGAATATTAAAAAGGATTTTGAGATTCAAATAAAAAAGCCCCAAGAGGAGAAATCTCCAGCATGTCAAAACCAGCAGGTCTTTTGTGATGAGGAGTTAACAAGTGAAACCAACAATACTTCATCTGATTCTCTAAGGAAGTTCAATAAAGGGAATATATTTTTATTGGATGCCACAAAAGAAGGAAATGTGGGCCGTTTCCTTAATGTGAGTATAAAGACTGGAATTTGTATTTCTCAACAACTTTTTTCCTGTGGTTCTTTTAAAAATCTTGGAGAAGATAGGATTAACATATTCTAAAGCCAGACTATCTGGGTCACAGTTTCAGTTCTTCACTTGAATGTCTGTGGTGTGTTACTTAACCTCTTGATGCCTCGCTTCCTAGCTCTGTAATAATGTGCATGATAATATAGACTGTTATGAGGATCAAATGAATTCATATGAAGGGCTTAAAACTGCCTAACATATAAGGAAATATTTGCTTTTAAAAACTGTAAGAAATGGTATGGAAGAAAAGGGTTTAAAAGCCAGGGATGGTGGACATGACTATAATTTCAGCTGCTATCTCACAAACAAAATACAGAATAAGAATAAAAGGGCTGGGGGTATGGCTGAAGTTGTGAGGCACTGGGTTCAATCCCCTGTACCATTAAATAAACACATACATACATACATACATACATAAGTCAGTCAGTAAAGTAAGTTTTGAAGTTCATCTGTTCAAGTTGGAGAAAATGTATGGCCAGGTAGTAATAATCAAACTTAAATGATGACAGGCAGACAGGTCTAAGGAATAGTGTAGAGATGTGATCAATTTGAGTCTTGTGATAGATAAATGTGTTGAGAAGACAGGTAGTGGGCAAGTGAACAATACTGGAATGGTAGTAATTTGACAAGAAAGTATCATCACATTAGAAGCCTTGGAAGGGCAACAGAGTGACTGTTCATCAGAGAAATCAATTGTTCATATATTTCCTCTCCAAAGGTCCTATTTTTTAGTGGGATGTAAAAATTGTTTTGTGACCAGGCGTAGTAGCTCAAACCTGTAATCCTAGCTTCTTGGGAGGTAGAGATCCGGAGGATCTTAATTCAAGGCCAGCCTAGGCAGAATGTTCCAGAGACCCCCACCTCAACCAATAGATGGGTGCAGTAGTCATCCCCATCTACATGGGAAGCACAAATAGGAGGATCACGGTCCAGGTGTCCCAGGCATAAAGCAAGACCCTGTCTCAAAAATAGCCAACATAAAAAGGGCTAGAGGTGTGGCCCAGTGATAGAGTGCCTGCTTGGCAAACTTGAGACTTCCTGAGTTCAACCCCAGAACTACAAAACCAAATTTTTTGTTTTGTTTTGTGTAAGTTATTCATATTAAAAAAAAATTTTAAGCCCTACCTTGAGAAAGTTACTGTGCCTCTATTCACCCTTCCACTGTATATGGACAATCACTTTTATGACTTTCTTGTGTAATCTAGTAATTCTTTCTGCAAATACAAGTAAATATATGTGTTGTTTGCCCCAATTTTTTACGTAAAAGATAGCACGTTATATTTCCTAGTCTAATTTTGTTTTAACAATATTATCCTAGAGATTTTTTATAGCAATATATTTTTGTTTAAACTGTATAGAATTTTCTTGTGTAAAGGTACCAAAGTTTTTTTAACCAGTCCTCTATAGACTGACATTAAGGTCCTTTCTAAACTTTTACGGTTAAAAACCAGTGCTCCTTGAATAACTTTATATGCAAATGAATCTATAGAATACATCCTTAAATATGGGATTTTTAAAATTTTAGTCATCAAATGTGCTGGGATAGAATATTTAATGCCCTGATAACCCCAGTACCACCAAAAAACAAAAAAAGAAATACTTAATGCCATGGAAAGACAATATATTAAGTACAAAAGGAACTATGCATATGTACATTTCATGTATGTATAATATCTCATATGTTTATAAATATGTATATGATGATTCTGTTTTAAAATGTGAAGAACATTCACAGCCATGAGGGGGCGGGAACTGGCAGAATAAGGACTTAAAATGTCAGCAGATGTTAGTTCTGGCTTCTTAACTGGTCTTAGTTTTCTACAAGGAATATGTGTTTTGGGATAAGTAAAGAATTTTAAATATGGGATTTTTAAATCAAATATTTATTTTACTAATAATACAAAAAATAATAAAGAATACCAATGCTATTGTGTTATATACTAATATAATGAATAACATTGATATTTAATTTATAACATACTCACTGTATTGTATTTTGCTTTTAATATTAATTGATAAGTATTATTTTGTAATAATGACAACTTTTGACAGATTTCCCCCTCCCCTTTTTATGCTGTTTTGCATTTCTATCAGCAGTCTATCAGAATGTCCAAACAGGGCTTTTCTGAATGGGCTCCTGCTGGTACTCTCATGAGCTATGTATGGTATTTATATAGTAACATAAAAAAAGAAAGCAAAATTAGTGAAATGTGTTGGAAACAGAATGATATTCTAATGATTTAAAGTATAAGCTATGAAACTTTATGCTGTATCTTACCTGTGTTTTATTTTTTTTAACAGCATAGTTGTTGCCCAAATCTCTTGGTACAGAATGTTTTTGTAGAAACACATGACAGGAATTTCCCATTGGTGGCATTCTTCACAAACAGGTTTGGAATTGATTTTGCTTATACACTTTAATTCTGCAATTATGATTTTAAAAGTAACTATTGAAAAATATAAAAAGATGTGTACTATAGCTCCATATAACTAGTATCCTAGAATATCCACTTTCCCTAAATTGTTTCTAGTCAATATTTTGAGTACTCGAAATTTCTATTTTTATTCACAGTTATAATTAATTTCTAAAAGGTGTGAAGGTGTCAGATCTCACCCAGTCTAGTTCAAGGGATAAATGACAAAGAGTGCTATATCTTCTTTAAGTCAGAACTATCCCCCATCTCCTCCATACCGCAGGCTTCATGTTTTCAAAACATTATTACTCATAGATATTACTTCTTTCTTAGGATTTTAGTGTATTTAAAGTAAAACTGGGGCTGGGATGTAGATCAGTGGTACAGCGCTTGCCTAGCATGTGCGAGGCCCTGGGTTTGATCCCAGCACCAAAAAAGAAAAGACAAAAAAATAAAGTAAAACTTACTAATTGTTCTTCATACTGATCATTCCAAATTGGTGGGTGTTAGAGAGCAATAATAGATCATAATTTTAGGATGGTTAATATGAAAATTAGCATATTCAGGTTTGACTTGGTAGTTATTTAGGGTGATTTATAATTCTTTTTAATTTCCACTTTGTAGATATGTGAAAGCAAGAACAGAACTAACATGGGATTATGGTTATAAAGCTGGAACTACGCCCGACAAGGAAATCTTCTGCCAATGTGGAGTTAATAAGTGTAGAAAAAAAATATTATAAATATGTAGTTAATACCTGTTTGTTAAATTAGCTTTTCAGTGACTAGTGGAATTAATTTAAGGTGATGTCCACCAAGGTAATTCCTCTGTTCACCCTTGTTCGGGGAGTTCTGAGTTTGTTTGTATCTTAGAAACACCAGGAACAAAATAAGGACATTTTCATATGCATCAGGTATCTCTTGTTTTTACTGCTGTTCAACTTTACATGAATAGAGAGGAAGTGTATTTTGTATGTACAATTTATAACTTATTTGTAAATTACATATTAAGAAAAATCAAAAGTCATAATAGAATTGTTTCTAAGTTGCTTTTGTGATTATTATCGTTGCTTAAAAGGACCAAATTTCACATCTTTACCTACAAAATTGACAATTTCCTGGAAAATTATTCACCATTATGAGCTCCAAGATGTGCAGCAGAGCCTGAGGAAGAGTATGTGGGAATTAGTTTTATGCATATTACTTCCATGTTTTGCTGAAGATTGAAACCAGGGCCTCATGCATGCCTAGGAAGCACTCATTACTAAGCTACACCCCCAACACTCCCAAGTATTAACAGTTGTTGGAGAAGCTACATCTGCCCCATGAAACACTGTTCCACATCAGCCAGTGGGGTGGGGGAGGTCTTCAGTAAGGTCCTGACAGACTCTCTGAGATGAATCTTTTCCAGTTTTCCTTTACCGGTACAGTACAGATAGGACAAAGGAAGTAGAAACCTGAAGGGGCTTTAATATTTTGTTTTAAATATAGTAAAGATGTAAGAAAAGGAAATCCTGAAACTGCTCCAACTTGCCTTATTGTAGGCTGGAAGAACTGTGCCAGGCAAAAATTTCACTTAAAAACGCAAGAAAATGAAACAATTCTGCATGCATGTGAAACAACCTCTTTGTATCTCCTGGACATGATTTTCAATTGTTTTTCTAGAGGAAAAGGGAGAGTTACCACTTTGCTGTAGGTTACCCACCATGATCATCTATTGGAAGGGGGGCTGGAAGGCTCCTTAAACCAGTTTTATCCCTTAAAAGAAAAAAAATGGTATTTGGCTGCCAGGAACTTCCCCCTTAGGAATTCCCAGGATGGGAATATTAGTTTAAGAAGGAATAATTTGAAGTAATTCCAGGTTTTGAGGGGTTTTTCTTCTTTTTTTAATCTTTACTTATTTTGGACTTGATTCAGGGTTTAGTTTAATTACCTTTCAAAAAGAAATCTGTTTTAATTTTGGAACAATTGTTTAAAAACTGAACTGCATGAAAATTTAACTTGAAATTAAGAGATTGGGAAACCAAAGGACTAGGAAAAATATAACCTAACAGCCTGCAGGGCAGGTGAGGCAAGTTATTTGCAGTAAAGCTGCAGGAATTTTAGGTAGTGTATTTAACATAAAGTGAAGAAACTTGAGCAGTAAGGGCAGTATTTTTGTGTAGAAGAGACTATTGTGGATCAGCCAGTATTTCTTACAGTCTACTTGGAGCCTTTGGAGTCCATTTGACATTCAGAAACCTGAGGTATTCTGTCAATTTCATCCTTTTGGAGAAATTTCTCAAGAAATATTGATGGGCTTTAGCGTAGTCTGGTTCACAGCTAGCATTTTCATCAGTAAGGTAGTTTCCCTTTTCCTTGGTTTACTCCTACTTGTTGGTGAAATATATCTTCTGATAGCTTTTAAAAAGGAAAATGAGAAATGTTTGAGACTTTACATGTTTGAAAATATTTTAGTTTTATACTTGATTGCTATTTTGGCAATGTACAGAATTCTTTGAAGCTTAAAGGATTTACCTTCACCCCAGTGTCCTGACCCTTAGTAAAGGTTCAGTTTCATCCCTTGCACTGAGTGTCTGGTAAGAGTGTTCAATCTGAAAATTTGTCCTTCGGTACAGAGAAACTTTCTTGAACAATTTCTGTAAGGATTTCTCATCTCTTCTCTGGAATTCTTATTATTTTCCAAATGTTAGACCTCCAGAATTGGTTTGTTTTAATTTTCTTATCTTTTCTCTTGATTTTAGTTGTCTTCCTTCTGCTTTGTGGGTACTTCCCTCAACTTAGGTCTTCAAATTCACCTATTGCATTTTATTTTTCTGGTCCCTAATTTCTAAGAGCTCTTTTCTTCTTTGAATATTCTTTAATATCCTATTTTGGGATGATACATTAAATGTCTTCTCTCTTTTGAAGATATTTATATGTTCTTGTACATGCATGTTCATACATATACATACATACATTGGTATGTATGTTTCCTTTCTTGCATGTTCTGTGTGCTCCCAGCTTTGTGTCTTGGTTTGCCTTGGTCTTGGTCTGTCACATTAGGCTTGTCAAGGAGTTAGAGATCTTGGTCGTCTATTCATATTCAAGAGTGTGAGCAAGGGCCCTCCCCTGCTTTGTCTGACCCACCTGAGCTGTTTTGCTGGGAAATCCCTAGTCAGTCTGTTCAGGGCCTTATTTTTGGCCTAGCAAGGTGAAGTCTTCCATCCCTCGGCTGGAGGTGAAATGCTTGTCCGCTGGCACACCGTCCCCCCACCCGCCCCGCCCAGCACTCTGCTGGAGCCTTTGCATACTCAAGATACCCCTTCTCACAGTTTAATGTTCTGCTTTCCCCAGGTTGCATTTTTCCCTCCTCAAAGTGCAGAACCTTTCCTTGGACTAGTTCTTCAGCAGACCACCAACTATAATGCTTCCTTTCCAGAACAGCTTACGTTTTTAACACTATAATTCAGTTCCACGTGTCTGTGTGCTCTACGTGCCTATTTGTTACGTGCACTGGAAACCTTGTCCTGTACGGTGCTCTGTGCCCCAGGGGTGCTAAATAAAGGCTTGCATCTAGCAACTGGGTCCAGGTCGCTTAATCCCGCGTGGGCCCGGGCCTGCAGGGGCCGCTGGGGTGCGAGCATTTTCCGAGCAGCGCCGGGGGAGCGATCGGCGGGGCCTGGCCCCGAGCGCGGCGGGGAGGGGCGGGACGGATTTTTTAAGTATTCAAATGAGGACTGAGCCCTCCCATCTCCCAGCCCGCTGGTCTCTAGTGGCTGGGATTTTCCCCGCGGCTGGGGTTGCGACGACGCCCAGATTTGAGGAAACGAAACTGAGTCGCCGGCACTTCCGGGAGCGCGGGCGCGGTCCACAGGCAGCCATGGCCCAGCCGCAGCCAGCCGGCGGCCCCGAGGCCCAGTCCGCGCGGGCTGAGCTGCCCCTCCCCACCGGTGAGTACCGCGCAGCGCCGGCCCGAGGCCGAGGCCGGGGCCGGGGCCGGGGCCGGGGCCGGGGCGGGAGGAACGGGGGACCTGTCCCCGCCGCCGGGCCGCGCAGGGCGGACCTGGCCCGGGGGAGCCGACGCGGCCCGACCCCCCGCCGCCTGGCTCGCGCTGACCCTCCGGCCGGCGAGGAGCCCGGGACGGCCCGCGGACACCCCAGCGCGCCTCCGCCCCCGGCTGAGGCTCGGGGGCCAGCGAGGAGCAGGTACCAGGACGCCGCCGCCGCGCTCCCAGGACCCGGCCTCCCGGAGCCTCGGCTGCCCAACCCAGGTTGGCAGTCCCTTCCCCCGAAAAGTCCATGCGAGTGTCGGGAAACACACGAGGCTTTACTGAGGATGCTAGCGACCTGGAAAGGAGGCGGACTAGTGTCCCCAGACCCCCTTTGGAGAAGCGGGGACTTTTTCTAGGAGGATTGGGTTAGGGGCTATGAGCAGGAATCGGTTTCTCAGGAGCTTGAGGCAGTGTGGTGTTCTGGCGCCCACCGAAGAGCACTCTCGTGATGGGATTGTCTTGAGGGCCGCTCATTCCAGTTTGGGGTCAACGGCTGGTCTCTGGGCTGGGCTCAGAAGAACAAGCACAATCACAGGAATGCAAAGTGAAGACCATCTCCTGAGAATGAGAAAGGGAACAGAACTAAGGCGACAGCCTGTTAAAGTTCCCCCTTGTCTTTCCGTGAGAAATCTGACCCAAAGGTTCAGGCATAAGGCAGCATAGGAGACAGACAGTACAAAGGCACAAATGCCAAGCCTTTTTAACCCTTCTAGTCGCTCAGCAGACATCTGACCGACTGCCCAAGAGTCAGTACGTTCAGCAAAAGCAGCTTTCTGTGTCTGAAATGTAACCTAGACAACCATCGTCATCATAACCCACGTGGCAGAGATGTCTGCAGAAAAGCTACTGGGAGACTAATGTGTTTCCCAGCTGGGTGGCCTCCCAAATCAGTGATTTTTAAGTTAGTAAAGAGCAGGTGAAGCCAGAGGGTTTATTTAGGTTTTTCCACAGTGACACTTTTACTTTGTTCTGGGCTCAGAGCTAGGTCCTGGAGTTACAGAGAATCCAATAAGCATCTGTAGTGTAAAGTGGTCAGAACCACAGTTTAAAAAACAAAAAAAACCACCAGGGGGCGGGGCAGGGGAGGGGGGTGCTAGGTTGGCATTCAATGAAAGCTTTTTGGAGCGGAGAATACCCCATCTGTTTTGAAAGGCAAGAACCAGCCATAGGAGGCTGTTCTAGGCAGAGTGCATGACATGAATAAGAGCACCAAGCCACAAAATGTGGCAACTACAAGCCAGCCAGCTGAATATTTCATTCAACAAATACATTGATGGACAGCGTACTGCAGGAAGAAGAGGTTCTATCTTGATCTCTTCCCAAACTCCAGAATGTTAAAAGAACTTCTTCCATGTCTGAAATGATACCAAAAAGGGTGTGTTCCAAACAGAACTCTTGTTCCTTCCACTCAGCAGACATACTGCAAACCTGCTTCAACCACTAGCTTTCCTGATGCCACGCTCCCGGTTGTTCAAGCCAAAAATTTCAGTGCTCTCTATACGCCATCTAATGCATCAGTCAATCAGTTCTGTCTTCTAAATGAGTTACCACGCCTGACCACTTCTTGCCACCCTCCTTAGTACCATCTAAGCCCAACCAACATCATCTCCTGCCTCAACTATTTATTTGGTCTCCTGACTTCTATACTCTAGCCTTTCATGTAGGTGACCTACACGGCAGCCAAAGTGATCTTTAACAAACAAAAAGCAAAGGTGACTCTCCTTACTCAGAACAGTCCCTTAAACTGGCCTACAGTTCACCCCCTGTTCTCTGATTTGACTTTGCCCATTTTTATGACTGCCCCTTCTTCTGCCTTATGGGTTCTCTAAGCCACCAAACCTGCCTCAGGATCTATTTGCTAGTTCTTCTGCAAGGAAAACTCATTCCCAGTTTGCCCCATTTTTATTTCCCCATTGTGTTTAGGTATCTGCTCAGTGTGTCTTCCCTCAGCCTCACCTGCCCAGTGTATCTGACAGGTCACTGGCCGTAATGCCAGGAATGGAATGTGGTTGTGACGTGGGAAGCAGAGGTGTGGATGTGTGCTTATCAGAATAGAAAAATGCTGAGGGCAGGGCAGCTTACATCAGGCTGCTCACAAATGTTCACACACACGTGTGAGTGTGCACACAGATGGCAGGCCAGCCAGTGTTAAGCAAGACTTGCCAACGGCAAATCTATAAAAACAACGTAATCAAATTTAAGCAAAAGGATGCTTGTTGTTAAGCAGGAGACCAGGCTCACAGACCCCAAGAACATGGCTGCCATAGCATTTTCAGCTGGAGTCTGGAATAGGACTGAGAAGCCATTGTAAACTTTATAAACGTTTGACAGTATTAAAACATACCCTATTAATAGAGGATTGTAAATGAAGTTATGAGATTCATGAATTTCATTCCATCAGTTTCTTTTTTTTTTTTTTGGTGGTGCTGGGGATCGAACCCAGGGTTTGGCACATGGGAGACAGCACTCTACCACTGAGCTACACCTGTGGGTTGTTTTTTTTTTTTTTTTTGGCGGGGGGGGGGGCGGCGGCGGGTAGGACTGGGGTTTTCTTGCTTGAGCAAGTGCTCTACCACTTGAGCCACACCTCTAGTCCATTTTGCTCTGGTTATTTGGAGAAAGGGTCTTGCAGACTGTTTGCCCAGGCTGTCCTCAACTGCAATTCTCCTGATCTCAGCCTACCAAGCAGCTAGGATTACAGGTGTTAACCAACAGCACCCAACTACTCCATTCTTTCTTTTCCTCACTCTTTTTTAAGTGGCACACATGCTGGCTACCTCACATTCTGTCCCCTAGATGGATTGGCTTCTCCCTGTGGGCTTTGAGACCATCTCTGGTAGAACAGGAGCACTGGAGAAGATACAGCTTTAGAAGTTACAGCCTTAGCAATCCATCCTCAAGCAGAGGTAGGCCTAGAGATTGCCAGAGAGACTGAAAGTGGTTCTGTTGAGTTAGTCATGGATCTCATGTTCTAGACTTGTGATATTTTTGCAGCTTAACTGTATAGTCTTTCTTGTATTGGCTATCAATCCCTTTTTTTTTTTTTTTCAATTTTTGGTGGGACTAGGGTTTGAACTTTTGAACTCAGGGCTTTGCTCTTGCTTGGCAGACACTCTACTACTTGAGCCATACCTCCAGCCCTTTTTGCTCTGTTTATTTTGGAGATAGGGTCTCAAATTTTCCCCGGGCCAGCCTGGACCTCAGTCCTAATTTAGACATTCTCACCATAGCTGGGATGACAGGTACACAACACCACACCCAGTAGAAAAGGTCTCAAAAGCTTTGTGCCCAAGCTGACCTTGAACCATGATCATCCCAATCTCAGCCTCCCAAGTAGCTAGGATTACTGGCGTCAGCAACCAATTTCATTGTTTGAGAATTCTGAAACCCTATAATCTTGTCAGGTCAGTCTGTGAGTTCACAGGCTTTCTAAACCCACTAGAAGAACCCTGTGGAGCTCTGCTGATCTTCATTGTTCTTGGTCTCTGCTACTAATGGAGACCAATCAACGGGTACTTCCTAAAGTAGTCAAGCCCCCATGACACACTTACGGGTATCCTTCCTATGGGAATCTATCATTACAGTTCCTGAGTTCAGATGGTGAAGGATACCAAGTTGTCAAAACGTTTTTGGTTCAAAAGTTTTGGATAACATATAGCAAGAGTTCAGATAATGAGGGATTCCTGCCTGTCAATGTAAAAGACCCCAATGTGACACCCCTCTCCCAACCACAGAGTTTCATACTTCCTGCAGTCCAGAAGAATAAATGAGCTAGAAGAGCCAAGATCTTTTAGGATACTGTAACATGGGTATTTTAGTAGGAAAGTAACACTAGGGAGAGCCGGTGGGACCTGCCTTGCGTTTCTGTCGGTGGGCACTGCAGACAAAGTTCAGGCAAGGTCACAGCAACACGCTTGCTCTCTCTTTATTCCCACATGCTGAGATCCTAGGAGTCCAAGTGCTTGGGAGCACAGCTCAGATAGAGCACAGCCCCCGGGGTGAGCACAGGAATCCTGCCGGCAGTGCACAAAGCACATCTACCTACAGGTGGCCTGCAGCTATGCGCACAAAGAAGGACATGTCCAGCGCTTACGCAAGAACAGGGGCTGCATATCCTGTCGACAGTACATACATTATTATGGGAGATTTGAGAGTCCAGTAGTCATTTACCTGCCAGATACTGCTGCAGCCTGTGCTTTGTAAGTTGCTTTATATGGTTTTGGGAGTGTTCTTTTTGGTGCTGGAGATTGAACTCAGGGTACAAGTTTTAGTATCTGGTTTGAGTAGACAGTATTCTGACAAAGTAGATTTTAGGTCTGTGTTAATTAGAATATTGGGGGGTGTCACCTAATGTTATCTTAGGACAGGCAGCTTTGTGTTGCCAAATATTAAAATATCTTCCAAAGTGTTAAAAAAAAAAAAAGTATGATTCTAGTAGAGGAAGCCAGTGGAACCGAAGTACAGGAACAAATGTGTAATAATTTTTTTAATCAAAAGGAGATTTAAGTCAGTGGCTGGCCATTATGAAAATAAGTTAGCTCCCCATTTCATATTTTAAAATAAATTCCACATCATTTAATATTTTAATGTAAAAATAAACTAAAATTTTAGAAGCATAAATTTTAGGGTTTGTTTCTACGTACACCCTGCTTGCCCAAAAATAGAAACCATAAAATTTAAAAATGATTATAACTTCACTGCATGAGACATGTAGACACATAATAAAGTTAAAAGACCACCTGTATGGCCACAAAGCAGCCATATCCTGACTGCAAGTGCAGATGAGGTCCATAACTCACACTTTGTTCTTTCCTTTGATTTGGTCAGCTACCCATCTGCCCTAGCTGTACCGTTAGTGTTTTTAAATGTAGTAGGTAGATACCCTCTCTTGGGGTTTCCCCCCAAAAGGTTTCTTCACTGTCTATGCCCATTCCTCCAAATAATCATTTTCTTCAAATTCTTTCAAGTAACCTTGGGATTTGGGTTGAAATTACATTAAACCTGAAACTACTGGGGCTGGGGAAGGGGATAGCATTGACATCATTTCAGTATCCACCTCCGTGTGCAGGAGCACAGCCTTTCTCTCCATCTGCTGAGATTCAGTTCTTCTATCAGCTTTGTCGTCATCCAGCCCCTGATCAGTCCTTGCTGGCAGCCCTGTCCTGTGCTGCTCCAGTCCTTCTCCAGCACCCTTTGCCTTGTTCTCTGTCAGCTCGGTGCGTAGTCTCCCACTCAGACTCTTAGCCTAGAACAGAGGGTTGCTTCAGCCTGCAGTGCCCCTTCTTCCCCCACTTCCCCGCCTCCAAGCTGTGCCAGCTCAAGGCCCCAGCCCTTGACACCAGTCCTTCCATGCGGAGCACCCTCTCCTCTACCATCATGGCACCACCAGCACTATTACTTTATGGTATTTATCTTATTATCCTAATTGCTATTTTCTAAGCTTCTCAAAGGTTCTTATTCTATCTCTCATTTCTTTTTTTTTTTTGGCAGCACTGGAATTTGAACTCAGGGCCTAGCACTTGCTAGGAAGGCACTCTACCATTTGAGCCATGCCCCCAGCCCTTTTTACTTGACCTATTTTTCAGATAGAATATCCTAGTTATGCCCTCCTGATCCACCTCAAACTGTGATCCACCTGCCTACAGATGTGAACCACCATGCTCAGCTTGTTTGTTGAGATGTGGTCTTGAATCTCCTGAGTAGCCGGGATTACAGGCTACCACTCCCAACTTCGCCTTGGGTTTTTTGAGCACCTAAAATGCGGGTAGTGCAATTGAGACCTGATGTGTTTTTTTTTTTTTTTTTTTTGCATTGCTAGGGGTTGAACTCTGGGCTAGGCAGGTACTCTACGACTTGAGCCACTCTCCCAGCCCTTTTTACTTTCATTATTTTTGGGATAGGGTCTCGCTTTTATGCCCATGCAGGGCTGGACTTCGATCCTCCTAGAGATGACAAGCATATGCCACCATGCCCAACTGCTGACTGATACAGGATCTCAAGAACCTTTTTTTTAACTGGCCTCAAACTACAATCCTCTCAATCTCCACCTCCTGAGTAACTAGGATTACAGGCATGAGTTACCACACCACACCACACCACACCATACACACCACATGACACACTCTTAAGTGCAAATTACATGCCAGATTTCAAAGGCTCAGTACAAATGAACTAATAGTTCTTACATTGATTAAATATTGAAAGGCTGGTTTGGGATGTGTTTGGTTTAATGATTATAAAGACTGACTTACTAAATGTCACTTTTTGTTTTTTGCCTTTTTAATGAGGTTCCTAGAAGTTTTTCATTGACACCTGTGGCTCACTTTGTTTCTGTTGGACAGCACTGGTCTTGAGCACCCTACACAGGGAATGGCACAGAAGAAGTGTTCCCAAAGTGTTGGTTGAGAATAAAAAACAGGTAGTTCCCTGGGCACCAGTGGCTCACACCTGTCATCCTAGCTACTTACTTAGGAGGCAGAGATCAGGAAGCTCCTGGCTCAAGGACAACCCAGGCAAAAAGACTGTGAGACACCCCCCCCATCCCAACCGATTAAAAAAAAGCTGGGTCTCTGGTAAACTCCTGTCATCCCAGCTACAAGGGAAATGTAAATAGGATTGCAAGCCAGGCCAGCTGAGGCATAAACATAAGACCCTATTCAAAAAATAACTAACGTGAAAAGGGCTGGTGTGCGGCTCAAGTAGTGGAGTGCCTACCAAGCAAGAGCAAGACCCTGAGTTCAAACCCCAGTACCACCCCAAAAATATTAATAAATGAAATAAATAAATGGTAGCTCACTTCGTTTGAGTGGTTTTCACTTTCTCCTGTCCTGTTTTCTTGGTTGGTGGGGAACAGGGAACTAAGTAGTATCCTCACTAGATAGGACCCAAATTAGGAAAACAAATTAAGTACAGAAAAACTCAACTGAAGTTCAAATGCAGCCTTCTGGGCTGGCAGATTGACTCAAGTGGTAGAGCACCTGCCTAGCAAGTGTGAGGACCTAGGTTCAAATCCCAGTGCTGCAAAAAAAAAAAAAAAAAGCAGTCTTCTGACTTTGTAAAATGAAAGACCAAACTAGAGAAAGAAGAAATTTGAATAACAAAAGGAACTTTTAATTACTTCGGTGGGGGGGGAGTAATCTCATCTAAATTAAAAACTTTAACCACTGAATGGTAAAATAAATCTTTATTTCAAAACTAAAATATAAAAAGAGTTTTTCTACTACAGAGAAATTAGAAAATTAAGTAAATAAATCTTAATGTCTGCTGTGATCAAATCAATAGCAAATTAGCAGACTGGAAAAGGTTAACTTTTAATTGACAATGGTGTGAATCTTTCCTGCAGCTGGTTTTTTGCTTCCTCTCTCTGCCTCTTTCCTTTTCTTCCTAGCTCTTCCTCTTCCTTTCTTCCATTCCTGTCCTCAAAAAGAAAAAGCAAAGAAGAGAAAAGAAGCTCTGTCTTCTACTTTTTGTGGATCTTTCTTAACACATTTAGATCCGGGGGTGTGACTCCAGTGGTAGAGCGCCCGCCTAGCAAGCATGAGGCCCTGAGTTCAAACTCTAGTACCACCAAAAACAAAAGTACCAACAAAGAATTTTTTTAAAGGAAGAAAAAACACATTTAAATTAAAATACATTACTCATTTACATCTTTAATTCTACTAGAATTTAATTTTTAATACAGTATAGCACATATACAACTTTGTTTTGTTACAAATAGTTAATCAGAGTTAGATACCCATTGCTCACATCTGTAATCCTAGCTACTTGGGAGGCTGAAATCAGGAGGATCGTAGTTCAAGGCCAGCCCAGGCAAATAGTTCACAAGACCCCCATCTCCAAAAAAAAAAAAATAATAATAACCAGTGCACTGTCTTGAGTATGTCATTGTTTTCTTGTTGATTTGTAATGATAATAATAATTATTGAATGATTTCTACAGGCAAGGCTAGATCTCGAGAGCTTTGCTTGTATTTAAGGTTCTGGTTCAACTTCTTTAAAGGTTGTCCTCGTTTGTAGACATTTTTAAGTGAATTAATTTTTTCTTTTACTACTTTTCCACTAAGGTCACTGATTTTTTTTTTTTTTTTTTTTGTCCTTCTAGGAGTTAAGAGTCTCCCATAGAAACAGTACCCTGCCTCCAACTTTAAGCCTGGAGGAGGAGTTAGGGAGACCCATGGATTCTACTTTTCTGCTTCTCACCAAGGATATTACTTACAGGTGTCTTTCAGGTTGCAGAAAAGATGGAAAAAAGGACATGTGCGCTCTGCCCCAAAGGTCTTGATTATAGTGTCCTGTACTTTGCACAATCAGAGAATATAGCTGCTCATGAAAACTGCTTGGTAAGTACCTTGAGAACGTGAGTGCTTTTAGGGTCAGATGTGCCAGAATAGACAGTTAGTACTTTGGATGCACGGAATGAGAGTTGGCCATACTTGGGCTTTAAGAGAGGATTGGGGTGCATAGTTTTCTAACTTTGAACTGTCTCAGATCTTACTACTTTATAGTTTTTTATTTACAACTAGTCAAACACACAGCAAGAATTATGAAGAAGCTTCTTTAAAGCTATTTTAATGAAATATTTCATATCACAGACCTTCCCCCTAGATATAATTTCTAAAACTCCACTTTCAAATTTTCAGAATTTTGAAATTTATCAGTGTTGATAGAAGATAGGGCTCTTTTACTTTAGTGGTCCATTTCATGACTATTCACCATTCAAGTGTTCTCCTAGGAGTGTGCATTGAGGTTTTCCCAGTTTTCTTCCTATGACTAACAGGTTATGATCATTCTTACCTGGGCCTTTTTACACATGTGAGAATCTCTCTGGTCCACACATCGCTAAGAGCAAAATTGCTGGGGCACAGAGAGGGGGAGCATTTTGCATTTAGCTCAGAACAAAATTTGCCAAATTACTCTCTAATGTCATTGCACAAAATTTGAGAGTTTTTCTCTTCTTCCTTGCCAATACTTGCTATTAGGAAATTTTAACTTTTTCCTTTCTGATTTGTATGAAATAGGGTTGGGTATCAGCTCTGTGCTTGCGCACCACTCTGGTTTCTGCTTCTTCTGTGAATCTTGTGTTCACAGGCTTTACACCTTATCATTGAGATGTTTAGGTCTGTTCGTATGTATTTATGTAAAAACAGATTGGAATACTTTATAATACGTGTTGGCGTTTGATTTTATTTTCCTTTATATTTGTGAAGTTTCTTTCCCTTGAGAAATTCTTTTTCTGTAAGTTTTAAAATCCTGACTTTTGTCATTTAGTTTCTTTTGCTTTCTTTTTTTTAAGACCCCGTCTCGCTATATGTAGCCCAAGGCCAGGATGGCCTCAAACTCATGCTCCTCTTGCCACAGGTTTCTGAGTGCAGGGACTACAGGTGCGTACCTCCACACCTGACTTGTCACTTCGTTTCTTAATCCTACTGGAATTTTACTGTTGTGTAAAGGAGAAATCTAATTTCATTGTATTTTTCCATATGATTGACTTTTCCTTCACTGTTTTTTTGAATAATCTAGATTTTCCTCACTGATTTGTATTATCTTAACGATAACTAGCATTTATTGTGTGAGCTTTACATACATTAAATTATTAATCCTTGACCTGTTGCTGGTACCTCACACCTGTAATCCTAGCTATTCTGGAAGCAAAGATCAGGAGGATCGCAGTTCAAGGCCAGCCCAGGCAAATATTTAAGACCCTGACTCAAAAATACCCAGCACAAGGGCTGGTCGAGTAGTTCAAGGTGTAGGCCCCGAGTTCAAGACCCAGTACCGCAAAAAAAAGTGGCATTAGGTACATTTATGTTTCGCAGTGCTGGGGTTTGAACTCAGGGCTTACACCTTGAGCCACTCCACCAGCCCTTTTTTGTGATGAGTACTTTCAAGATAGGGTCTTGAGAACTATTTGCCTGGACTAGCTTCGAACCATGATCCTCCTGATCTCTGCCACTTGAGTAGCTAGGATTACAGGCATGAGTCACTGATGCCCTGCTACCTGCCATTCATAAATCTTTTATGAAGTGTCTGTTCAAATTTTTTTTTTTTTGGCAGTGCTGGGGAGCAAACCCAGGGTCTTATACATGTTAAACAAATATTCTAACATTGATCTACTCTTGGAATTTTTTTTTTTTTTTGGCGGTATTGCAGTTTGAACTCAGGGCCTTAGCATGTTTCCTTGTATCTTGTTTCTATACAGGTATATGTCATTATTCACTTTCTTTCCTTCTTTTCCTCCTGCCTTGGTCTCCTCTACCAGTCCCACTTTTGGATAATATTTTATACTGTATACATAATATTGCTTGTATTTATATCAGGCCTATATTCCACAGGAGAGAAAAACATGGCCTTTGGCTTTCTTCTGAGTCTGGCTGACTTCACTTGAGATGATGTTCTCCAGTTCCATCTGTTTACCTGCCAATGACAAAATTTCATTCTTGTGACTGAATAAAATTCCACTGTATATAAGTACATTTTCTTAATCCATTCATCAGTAATGGGGCATCTTGGCTGTTTCCATATATTGGCTGTTGTGAGTAGTGCTGCAGTAAACGTGGGAGTGCAGGTGTCTTTATTGCAACATGACTTGCATTCCTTCAAGTATATCCCTATATGGCAATTCTACTTTTAGTGTTTTCAAGAGCCTCCATGTTTTCCATAGGGGTTGTACAAATTCACATTCCCACCAGCAGTGTATGAGGAGGGTTCCTTTTTCCCCACATCCCCACCAAAATCTGTTACTGTTTATGTCCTTGATTCTAACAGGAGTGAGGCAGAATCTTAATGGTTTTGACTTGCATTTTCTTTATAGCCAGGAATGTTAACCATTGCTTCATGTGCTTTTGGCCATTTGGACTTCTTCCCTTGGAAAAACTTTGTTCAGTTCATTTGCCCATTTCTTCATTGGGTCCTTGGTTTTTTGGTATTTTTTTGAGCTCCCTTTATTTTAATCCCTTGTCAGATGTATAACTGGCAAAGAGTTTCTCCCATTTTATAGGCTGCCTCAAAGACTAAATTTTAATCTTTATAAAGTCTAACTTTTTTGTTATAGTTTTGCTTTTTATGAGAAATCTTTGCCTATGCCAAAGTCTCAAAAATTTTGTCATGTTATTCATACCATTTGTCATTGGAGTATATGTGCAATATTGGTCTTCAATTGAGAAGGTAGGGTGGGTCCTTTGGGTTTCAGGTGGCACATAGAAACTTGAGCCAGCCTACAGCTAACAGGGAGTTTGTGGTAAGGTTACGAGGGCATGTCATGGCTCTTAAAGGCAAAGGTCTAAGAAATGAGACTTGAAAAGCCATTAGGAATATCCTTTCCCTGACCCTTACTTTTGCTTTTCTTTGCAGACTGCCTTGATCTGACTAGGTGGCTTCAGCTTTTGCTCAGATCCTATTCTATTCTATACTCCTAGGATAGGGAAGCAGAATGGCCCAGCTTTGAATCAGGGTCTGCACAGGTCCAATTAGTTAACCAGGCTCAACTGCAGAATGTAAAACATGCCTAGGGATAGGGGTCACTCAAAAAAATGCAGGGTGGCTTGTGGTCTGCTCAGACACCCCAAAAAGTGCTCACTGTTCTCCCCCCAATCTGTCTTCCACTCCTGGTAAGTACTTTTTGGTACCATTGTCTGACTTGCAGCTTTCAGTATTATTTTGTACATACCCTGGATTTTTTTCCCCCAATCTGCAGCTGTATTCTTCAGCACTTGTGGAATGTGAGGATCATGACCTACCTAATGATAGTAGAAATTTTGATGTGGAATCAGTAAAGAAAGAAATCCAGAGAGGAAGAAAGTTGGTAAGTAGAAATTATTTCAGTACTCATACAGGTGTCTGATTGATAAACCAAAAGTAAAGAAGCATTTTGGAGAGCTGAAAGAAGTAGGAAACTTAGTCAACCGAACATTGAATATTTTAATATAAAGTACCACAAGCTTCACTGGTGAAGCAGGTGAGTTAGAACGCTTTTGGCTGTTTGTTAGTGGAAGAAACCTCAACTTAGACTGGCTTTATTTTCTCAATCAGAGGAAATACCAGCTTCAGTGGCTCAATGATGTCATCATGGGCCCAAGTTCTTCCCTCTGCCCTCCTGCCCCCAACATCAGCTGGTCCTTAGCAGAAAAGAAAGGTCATCCTTCCAAAATCTAGTTCTGTTTCACACCTCTTTCTGCACCAGTTGTTAGGAGTGGTCATAACTAATCAGGATCTCCCTTGGAGCTGAGATTGTAAGGGGCTTTCTGGGAAGGAAGGCTTGCTGAGGGATTATCCTATTGGGTACATCGGGTCCACAGGCTTCCTTTGTAAAATTCATTCACAAATAAGTAAACAGGACAGCAAGTGTGAGTGCCTCATGCCCTCACCACAAGGTTCACGACCAGGAACAAATGTTTACTTCATCTTTCAACGTATCGACATCTGCAGCACCCTGTGGTATGTGTGTTACATACATTACTGTATGTAAACTCCCCCTCAAATTAAAAAATAGCAGACAGACGTCAAGTGGAAGATTTCTGTTGCTCTGTTAATTGAATTTGAGTGGGGTTAATCGAATGGAGTTAAAGGAAACCATCACGGGATTCTAGAGCTTGTCAACATATGAAGAACTCAGGCTGCAGAATGAGGGAGGTTGACTAGAGGTCTAACATCCAGAAAGAAGTGGGTACACGGAGGGTTTTTTCAGGGTTTTGGATGCAGAGTTCCCTATTGGGAAGACTTTGGGACATACTGGAGTGGAAGATAAAGGATGGAAGGGTGCAAATTCACCTGAGGTAATGGTTACCCACTCACAGGTTTCTGGAACCCTTGGCATATGCAGTCAGATGCACAGTACACAGCCAATGGGGGAGGCAAGTCAGTGAGTGGAAGGTTCCAGAACAGCTGACTGAGTGCTTTGACAGGGCTCAGCATGGCCCTTAGCAAGCAAGCAGGCTTCTCTTGCAGGTGGATCTGTGGACCCTTCCTAGTGTGCAAGAAGCAGGGTGAAAAGGAAGGAATTCCAGAGAGGGAACAGATGTGCAAAAGTGGAAGTCAAGTTAGAACGGGGCACATCTGTAAAACTATAAGCATGTGACTCCATAGCATTTATTCTCTTTATTGAGTTCCTGGACTTAGGGTATACCATAATTCATGAAACCATTCTTTTGTTGTTAAATAATAAGTCGATTCCTAATTTTCACTATAACAAATAAGGCTGCAACAAACATCTCCATACAACTGTTCTGTGCTTATTTCTATGCAGTTGCTCTTACCACCTGAGCCACTCCACAGCCCTTGTTTGGGTATTTCTGAAGCGCATGCTCCTAGCAGTGGGATTGCTGGGTCAAGAGAATTCCACTTAAAAATGTTAACTGCGCTAGCCAGCTGTCCCCTGGGAAAGCTACCAATTTATGCTTATAAGCATAATGCATGACAGAGCACTCTTCCCAACCCTTGACAAAAATGAGTGTCATTACTCTTAATTTTTACAGATGTCACAGAAAACTTTTACCTTGCATCTCCCCGATGGTGAGGAACTGCACATTATTTCTGTGCAGTCCTCCCAGCTCACAGCTCCAGCAGTTCCTTACCAATCCCACTGCAGTCTGTGGCCACCTCATCACCATGCCCACCACCACAGGCCCTCTTCCAGATACCAGCACATCTCACTTGCTCGCTCACAGGGCCACACCCAACCTGTAATCCTGTCTGTGATTGGCACTGTCACTCAAGCACATTGACCCGCCCAAGTTCTGAGCTGACAATTCACAGTCCCAAATCTCAGCAGGACCTCCTCACCTCCTTCCTGTGTTTGCTCTACCCTCCACATATACTGTTTCACATCCTCTCTTCCCTCTGAACCCTCTCCTCATCCCAACCCCAAGTTGAAGACTGCCCTTTTTGAACCTCTCAGCTGTATTCTTCACTCCACTGTCCATATCCTGCATCTTGAGGTACTTTCTTTTGCCTTCTGAAAACACTCTGGGCATCTTCTACCTTTCTGGCTACTTTCTTGTGTGTGTGGTACTAAGGTTTGAACTGAAGGCCTTGTGCTTGTTAGGCAAGTGCTTTACCACGTAAGCCACACCCCTCAGCCCATAGAGACTTGCTTTACTTGACCATTGTACACTGTCCCCACCAGAGTGTACACTTCATCCAGGCAGGCAGGCATTTTCTCTCTCCACTCCTGTTTTCCCTTATCCTCAGCGTCTGCCTCCTCATAGCTACTGTGTACTAAGTAAACAATATAGGCTTTGTGAATGAATACTTGTCATTTGTATTCTCATTTACCTGTTACTGTTTTTCTATGTGTTATCCAAATAAATACATTTTTTTTTCCAGTATTGAGACTCAAACCCAGACCATGTACATGCTAGACAAGTACTTTTCTTTTTTGAGACAGGTCTCAATAAGTTGCCCAACCTGTCCTAAAATGTGTGCTCCTCCAGCCTCAGCCTCCCAAGTAGCTGGGATGAAGGCATCCACCACCATGCGCATTGCCCAGCTGGGTTGTCCAAATCTGAATCCTTCAGTATGTTTTTTTTTTTTTTCATCTTTTCCTTGTACTTTCAGATGGTATCTGTCACCATAAAAATGAAAGTTTAAATTTTTTATATAGTTAGATATATACATCTTTCTTTGTGGCTTCTGGGTTTCCTGTCTTCCTTAAATAGCCTTCCATATTATTTCCTCATTTTTTAAAAGATTCTTTTTTATTTGCTTTGCTTTATATAATTAGATCATTAATACATACAGAACTATCTGGGCGTGTGAGGTAGCAATCTAACCTTATTTTTTTCCTATACACATAGTTAGCTGTCAGTCCAAAATAATTATATGTTCTGACTTGGAATTCTACCTTTATTTCTCACCTACATTTGAATTTTCTTTGTATGTGTACTTGTGGTGACCATGGGCTATTGTATGAGTGCTCCTCTGTTTGCAAGGTTGTCTCATTGTGCCTCTACCTCGTTCAGCCAGTGTAAGGCTGATGAGCCTTGGTCATGACTGGATTCCATAACCCAGCCAGGTTGCTGTAGTCACACTGTCTGCCTAACCATCTCTGCACCACCCTCATATATAAAATATCAGACAGAAATAAAAGCAAGGGATCCTCTAAGTTGAACTAAGAAAAAACTGCTCTTACTCAGTGTGAGGTTTTTTTATTCTCTTTGGGTTTTTTGTTGTGGTTTTCCTGGCTCTACTACATAAATTCCAAATAGGATGGTTTCCTTTATCTCACATTATCTTCAACAGCAACCCTATAGAACAGTTATCATTACTCCAGGGAAGAACCTGACTCTAAGATGGACAAGTAGCTGGCTGAGGTCACACAGTTCTTAATGGTATAGCCAGCTGCTGCTCTTGCCTTAGCTTAATGTCCCTCCAGCAGAACCCCTCACCTAGAGCTGGAGAAGTTAGCCAGTTCTGCTTTTTAAAAATCTCTTTTAAGGAGAGATTATTTTTAATCAGATCATTACAAAACAGTCCACGCCAAGCATTCTACTTAGCTGTGGTTTTGCTAAAATTTCCAAATGAGGGACCAAATGTAATAAAAACGGCAGAATTTTGCTGATGCTGTCCAGGAAAAAAATGTAGGGGTGCTGGCTTAAACATTTAATGACATCCTTCCATTTTAACAAAGATTATGAAAAATAGGTGCTTACCTATTAAAATCTGTTCTTCTGTAGAAATGCACACTTTGTAGTAGAAGAGGAGCCACCGTGGGATGTGATTTAAAATCCTGTGCCAAGAATTACCACTTTTACTGTGCCATGAAGGACAACGCATTTCTACAAGCTAATGGAGCTCAAGGAACTTACAAGTATTTAAACAATTTTTAAGCCACATGTGGGAGATCGGGATAAGGAATGGTTAGATTAAGGAGACCTTTAAAGCTAAATTTATGGAAGTGGTTTTCAAGTGAGAATGTGGTTGGGGGATACCCATTTAGGAACCCAATTTCACAACACCTCTGAATAACACAAGAAGAAAATAATGCAAGGTTTTGTTCTGCTTTTTAAAATTTCCCTGCATTCTGTCCTTACTGGTAGAAAGCATCACTTGTCATAGTGGTGTGGATGGCAAGAGGCAGGGGTCAGATCAAAGCTACTCTTTCCTGCAACAGGAAGAAGCCTCCGCTTACATGTCACAGGCTCACCCACTTGTCCCTCCCATCTTGTGTGTGGAGTAAGCATAATTACCACTATAGTACTGATAAATAGCTACTTCTGAATAATTCAGTTGCTGTTAGGAAAGCATTATTTTTTAAATATGATTTTTGTGCGATTTGTTACTCTGAAAATGACTTTAATTCCAGAGACTGAGTTTTCCCAATATGAACATGTCTCTCTTTATCCAAATGTTCCAGGCACTACCTCATTAACATTTTTTGGGAGTAGGGGTGGTGCTACGATTTTTAACCTGGGGCTTCACACTTCCAAAGCAGGCACACTACCACTTGAGCCACACCTCCAGTCCATTTTGCTCTGGTTATTTTGGAGATAGGGTCTCATGAACTGTTTGCCTAAGCTGACCTCAAACCGTGTTCCTCCCAATCTCAGCTGCCCAGATAGCTAGGATTATAGGCATGAACCACCAATGCTTGACTTACTAATTTATTAACCACTTCAAGGCTGAGTCACTTAGTGATTTTTCCTCAGGTCATATGGTTGATGAGTGGCAGAGTTGGGTGCCAAGTCCCTTGCTCTTTACCACTCCTAGGTCATATTCAGAGCCGTATGTATTGTGGGCAAGCCTGCCATTAAAAGAAGTTTGCAAAGTAATTTTAAATCTCATTTTGAGCAAGTTCTATATGTGTTTTGTTGCTGGAGACATTAGAAAGGAATTGTGTAAGTACGTTAATTTGTACTGCGCTTCTTTTTATATTTGATTTGCTAAGAGCCACATGGGTTGTTACATTCTTGGAACTTCATTTTTATTACTTACCCCCCCTCCAAAGATCTCATTTTACTATGACTTTAAACGTAAAGATCAAAATGAAGTCCCTGCCATATCTTAAAGACTGAAAAAAATATACTTACCTATCTAATGAAACTAGTGAAATCAATGAAATCTTTTTCACTTTATCAAGGAACAATAAATGTGTTTTAAGCTGAGTTTACATATTGGGATTGGTAAGCCTACTGTGCATGAGACCCCGTTAGGTTCTGAGAGGTTAGACTGGAGGACTAGAGAGGCCACTGAATAGAACATGGAGGGGTGTTTCTGGAAAGGAGCTTACCCTTGAATTGAGAACTGTTGACTGGCAGGGGGAGGCAGGGACTGGACAGGACAGCACAGGGGTTCATCCCAGTATTTTCTGCACTTTTGTGTGCTTGAAAAAACTGAAGTACTTGGCAAATCAAAGTGTTCAGAGGTACCAGACCTAAACCTAAGGTGGGAGGAGAGTAGTTTTGATTGGGAAGGCTGAATGGAGGAGGTGGGCGTTATTGGTATAAGGAAACCATAGGTTCCCACAGGTGAGGAGGACACTGCATCATGGCTGTCAGCCCATAAGGAAAGGCAGGGGGTGACACAGAAGAAAGCCTGGAAAGAAAATGGGGCTGAGCAGTTACCTAAACCCTTAGTTCAGCCTACTGAGAGGCTTTTCTCTCTTCAAGGACAGTGATCAATTCTAGGTTAAATACGAGCTCAGGTAGAGATAACTGTTGGGGAAAAGGAACACTACCTTTTCCCCAAATTAATGCACTTACTTTTGTATGTGAACTAGTACTGTTCAAAATATTTCCTCAGTATGCACTCCTTCAGAGATGCCTCATCCACATTTCATATATCAGTAATTGAACACAGGATTAAACAGCATTTCTCTTTACAACTAAATGTTTGGTCTGGGTGTGATGGCACATGCCTGTAATTCCAGCACTTAGGGAGGCTGAGGTAGGAGGATCATAATTTGGAGGCCAGCCTGAACTACACAGTGAGACCCTGTCTCAAAAAGAAAAATAGGTAAAGTGTAGCCACCCTGGAAAATATGTTTGTACCTTTTTAAATCACAAGGCATATTTGAAAATCGCAAATCAAAATATTTAAGCCAGATGTAGTGGTACATCCTTGTAATCCAAGCACATGAGGCAGGACTGTCATGAGTTCAAGGCCAGCCTGGGCTACCTTTGGACTTCCAGGTCTACCTGGGTTACATAAGCAAGACCATCTCAAAAAAAAAAAAATTTTTAACGATTCTTTGAAATTGCATGTTTTCAGGTTGTTTTGTGAACAACATGTTCCAAAATTACCTCCCACCCAAAGTGGTAAGTTTCTAAAATTTCCTATCATGGGTTTAAAGAAAAAGCTAAATGTTTAGGTAATACATGGAATACATGGAATAGTCTGATTTTTCTAGCCTCATTTAAATAAGGTACAAATGTTTTAAAATTGCACATACCTATAAAACTGACAGTATCTTATGCACTAAATGATATAAATTGACTAGGTTTTTTTCTACATAACTTAAACTTTTGTGACTGTTTTTCATCCTTCTATAATAATATTAGAATTCTGAGTACGTAAAATTCATGAAGTGCTGCATTCTCCCTGAAAACATTTGCTAAGAGTGCTTGGCCAGCATCTCAGTGTAATTAGGGTGGATTGCATCCTGGCTAACTAGAGTTCATCATCAGTGCCTCACTGTTCTTTCAGAATAGCAGTTTTTTGTTTGTTTGTTTTCTTTCAGCACTGGGGCTTAATCTAATGGCCAAGCATTCTGCCTTTCACCTGAGCCACTCCACCAGCCATTTTTTTGTATCTAGGTATTTTCGAGATAGGGTCTCCCAAACTATTTGCCCTTGGCTGGCTTCGAACTGCAATCCTCCAGATTTTAGGATCACAGGCATGAGCCCCCAGCACGTGGGCACTAAATCTGGAAGACTGACTAAAGTCAGGATCTCTTTGGGAAAGATTTAGTTTTGTGTCATGCCAACTGCATTTTATTATGCAAAAGCATTCTCTAGTCTTTCTACCCTTATATTTTAGTCATTACACTTACAACTCATTGGGAAATACCAAAAAGAGATTGCTTGCCACCAGCGTTTGACACGGAATGGTGGCATTAATGTATTTAGTTTTAAGATTATCACTGCAGGTGGCTGATGCCTGTAATCCCAGCTACTCTGGAGACTGAAATCAAGAGTATTGTGATTCAAAGCCAACATAAGTAAAAAGTTTCTGAGACCCCCATCTCAGCCAATAAAAGCTGGGCATGGTGGTACACCATAAATAGCAGTTCATCCCAGCTTGGGAATAAACATTAGCTCCTTTTTGAAAATAAAGCAAAAAGGGCTACAGGCATGGCTCAAGTGGTAGACAGCCTGCCTAGCAACTACGAAGCCCTGAGTTCAAACCCCAGTACCACACATACACACACAAAACTTGTTGGCCTCGGGATGTAGCTATGCAGTAGAGCCATTCACAAGATCTTCTGTTTCATCCCCGACACCTCAAAAAAAAAAAAATACGTGTGTGTTTACATATATACACTGTCTTAAAATAAATCCTTTCCTGGGGGAAACTTGTTCTTTTTGAATTCTTCCAAAAATTTTCTGGGCGTAACCATACTTACTACTAGATCTTGCTGTTTTCATTTATTGTGTCTTAACATCCGCTTGTTTGTAAAAGAGCACATGATGCTGGACTGTTCTCTGCTTAAAGGCATTTAGGTTATTTCTGATTTTCTATTTAATGAAACTGTACTCCATGTATCTTCATGTCTTTTGGTAACCGCGCTGATAAAATTGCTGCTGGGTCAAAGAACACAAACAGTGAAACTCTAGATTATCTTCCAGAGAGGCTATTCTAACAGTACCCCGTCACCCAGATCTCAGTAAACATCCTACATTAAAATGTAAGATAGAGACAAGTGACACTGTATGCATTCTCATCTCACCAGCTATATCCGTTTTCTATTCAGTGAAGAAGCTCCATGGAGACTTCCCCATCTGCCTATTTTTCTACTCTGTTTTTTATATCAACTTGCAAGGTCCTTATGTATTGCAAACGCTTAGTTTAACTTTGCCCTGTCTTTCGACTTTATAATAACTTTTGGCATGTAAGTTTTATATTGTATGTAAACAATAATTTTTCCCTTTATTTATTCCAACTTTTAAATTATTTATATTTTAAGCCGATTCTTCAAGAGCAAAAAAAAAGAAGAGGAACTCTTTGGCAACAGACATTCATGTACAGGTAATTTGACTTAATTTTCTTACCATTGTAAATTTCTGACTTTCAGGTGAAAGGCACTTTCCAAACCATTGGAGTAGACAGCATGCTGTGTACCACCCTTCATTTGTGTCCTCTGCCTAGACAGAGCTGAGACTGCTCCTGAGGACGCCCTGGAGAGTTCCCATATTCAGAGAGCTCTTAGATAATGAGATCTTAAGGAGAAGCTGGAAGTTCATGGGGTGGCTTTATCCCCCACCTTCTATGAAGCACCTGACCTTTCAGGGTACTTAGGGTCCTCAATGGGCTGAGGGTGCAGCCGAGCATCCTCAGGGAGCCAAGGATATTCCCAGATGCATGATCTACACCTGACCCAATAGGCAACCAAATTTTCTGGATTATTATGTGTACAGTGTATGAAAATGTTTTGGAGGATTTTAAGCTAAATAGAAGCCAGCAACCTCCACCTTTTGCTGTTTATTCAAAAGACTTTTCTCAAGCTGTGTGCAGCATGTGCCTGCATTCCCAGCTACCTGAGAAGGTCACTTGAATCCAGGGTTTCAAGACCAGCCTGGGCAACATACTAAGAAGTTTCACTACATAGACCATCTGAATGTGAATATGAGGCTGATTTTCACTGTAAGCATATCACTTAATTATACAAAGCAGAAGAGTGTTTTTTATTTTAAATAGTATTAACTAAGTATCAACAATAAAATCAGTGTAATCTGGATTTTTTTCTCCTTTTAGCTGCCTGAGACGACATCCAACAGACTGGTAACACAAGCGAGGGAAGCGCCTCACAGACACACAGGTTTGCTCTTGGTGATAGCAGTAACAAACACAGCCTCCGGTACTTAAGAACATGTTGACCCATGTATTTCAAAGTTGGTAACCCATTTTAAGAACATAAGTTGTTATAATTCTAGGGTGAGAATCCTCACCCTGTCAAAAGTACATGTGTTAGAATGACCTGTTGCTTCTCAGAATGAGGAAAAGATACTTCCTGAGAAAGCAGCAGCTAGGTTTGCCTGAGCTCAGAGTCCAGTGATGTGCCACCCCTCACACTGATAGGTGTGGCTTGCTGCTTTTTAACAGAAATTCCATAACAGAAAAAATAACAAGGGCTGTCTGTCATCTCAAAGAATTGAAGCTAATTTTTTTAAATCCTCTAATTCATAGTTAGAAGAAGAAAAGTTTTATTTTTACTTTTTGTAAATTTCATCTAGAGAAAATGAGATATGATGAAACTGTAATTAGTAGAAAAGGCAAAAAAGTGTTACGATTATTTTTACTCATTATGTTCATCCACTACTAGGTAAAGTCTGAAGTAGTCATAAAATGAGACCATCTAAAAACATTTTCTTTGTTCATAGATGCAATCATGAAAGTTCCTTTTCTTAAAAAATGTAAAGAAGCAGGACTTCTTAATGATTTATTTGAAGAAATATTAGACAAACTTCATGTAATTCAAGAAAGACTCATGGGTGAGACCACTTCAGAATCAGGTACTAAAACCCTTAATTCTAAGATAGAGCCTTCTCACAAACCTAGATGTAAAACGGACAAAAAAAAAAAAAAAAAAGAAGAAGGAAAAGGCACACATTTTCTTTCCCATGCTATGTCTTAATATTAATGTTTTGATTAATGTTTGGCTTAAATACAAACTATTTCTTAATATGAAGATCCACATACAGTGTGGAAGTACAAGCTAGGTACCACAGCTTGCCCTGTAAACACAGCTACTTGGGAGGTGGAGATTGAGAGGATCACAGTTCAAGGCCAGCATAGCTCAAAAAGTTAGTGAGACCCTCATCTCAATACATCTGTAATCCCAGATACTAAGAAGGCATAGGTATGAGGATTATAGTCCAAGGCTGATCCTGGCCAAAAGTATAAGACCCTCTCTGAACAGTAACTAAAGCAAAAAGAGCTGGGGTGTGATGGCTTGCCTAGCAAGTGAAAGATCCTGAGTTCAAACCCCAGTTCCATATTAAAAAAAAGTGCAAGTACATAGCTACTTAGCCTTCTTAAAACCTACAGTGTGAGCTTAACTTTACAGTTCATTTATAAGGGAAAGACTGACAGGCAAGATTATAGGCAACAATGTAAAATTTGGACTTATTTGAAAAGGACTGTTTTCTATACAAGAAAAGCCAAAAAGTGAAATTAAGAGTAAACAGTCCAAAAGCTCATTTATTACATCCTTTTATTTGATTATTTTCTATAGACCAGGCACTTCAGAAACTTGTAGGTGCCTCGATAGGTAGTGAGGGGGCCTCATGAAACAAATGCCCTACTCTAGCCCCTGCAAGATCTGATTCATAGAAAGGTACTGGTGCCTGGTGCTCTACTGCTTAAGCCACGCCCCCAGAAAGAGTTGACATTTCTGACAACTTCCCTCTGCTGCCACTGCTCCACAGCAGATGACTGTGCCATTTATGCTGTTGTGTTAGTGTTATTTTGTGAAATGTTTCTTATTTACATTAATACCAAAAATGTTTTTCTCCTTGCAGACTATGAAGAAATTGGGACTTCACTTTTTGACTGTAGACTGTTTGAAGACATATTTGTAAACCTTCAAGCAGGTATATGAGCTATAAAATAAAACAGCATTGTGTAGCAACATCATTTAGATTGAAATAGTATACTATGCAGATGGATTTTAGAATGTTAATTATTTGAATGAGAAGAATCCAATATTAAAAACAGTATGACACACACAAAAAAAGGAGAAATACAGCTAGGCACCCAGAGGAAACAGCAGTCACTTGGAGGTGGCTGGATTGCAGTGATTTCTTTTGTGCTGTCTTTTTCAATTTTCTTTCATATACACAAATACCTTCATAATCAGAAAAAAAAAACACTAAAAACGTTTTAAAAAACAAAAAATTGGTTCCCCAGTTGGAGAGTGTTTTGCTTTGAGCCAGTGAGGTGCCCTGCAGCCTCTACCCGATGGTGAGACGATGATAACTGTCCTGCAGCTCATCTCCCTCTCACTTATAAAACATGTACAAGTTTCAATTCTCCTAACACTAATCTTCAAATCTAATTTCTATGGGACAGAGCATTGTGACTAATTCTAAAGTTTATCAGAAATACAAAAAAAACCTGAACAAGACTAGCCAAGAAAGTTTTGTAGGAGAAAAAGTACTGGAGAAGGAGACAATCCTTCTATAAAATACCCACTGTTGAGTCCTTTCAGCACTAAATACCTCAAGATACACTAAATTTTTACTTCTTTATGATTCTGATCTGACATCTGTCAAAGCTGACACAGCTGGTCAGGCTGTACAATGCACTTTTTGTTGTTGTTGTTGTACTGGGGCTTGAACTCAGGATCTTGAGCCACTCCACCAGCCTTTTTGTGTGTTAGGTATTTTCAAGATAGGGACTCACAGGCTGGCCTTGAACCATAATCCTCCTGATCTCTGCCTCCTGACTAGCTAGGATTACAGGCATGAACCACTGCCACCCAGCATCTTTTTAGTTTTCTGAGACAAGGTCTTGCTACTTAGCCCAAGCTGGCCTCCAAAGTGTTGGGGTTACTTATAGGTATGCGCTATCATACCTGACTTTTTTTTTAATCTTCTAAAAAGCTTTACTTTGTAAGGGACTTTCATATGAAAGTTATTCATTTGTCACATAGCTCACACATGATGATGTGCAAGTTGTTGGTATAGGCCACCAGGAGACACTCCTTGGAGCCCCATAAGAACTGGCTGAAAAGTTTGTTTTTTTGTTGGTGGTGGTGGTACTGGGGTTTGAACTCAGAGCCTCCACTTAAAAAGTCTTAATTTGTCTCCTCAGTTGCTTCATTTAGCCTTACTAATGTGTCAGTTAACTGCACGTGTGCAACTATTCTGAACATTTTTTTTTTCTTGCTGTACTGGGGTCTGAACTCAGGGCCTTGCACTTACTAGGCAGGCACTCTAGTATTTGAGCCACACTGCCAGCCCAATTCTGAACATTTTAAAACTCTTCAATTTTGAGGCTTTTAAAAACTACACTGCCACTGACTACTAGTCATTATTTTTAAAGCCTAATTAAAGTATCTTCTTGCTAAGTTACTACAATAAAAGCCTTTCTGTTTCTAAATAAAACAGCTATCTTATGTAACATTAAAAATTAGGTGCATTTTTATCAAAGTTTTGCCTTTATCCTTGATATTCTAGCCATATCCTCTCTCCAGTTATGTCTCAACAAATAAAAGGGACTTGTTCTGCAATAAACATACAAAGTCTTATACTTACTAGCTTTATGTGTGATAAATGCTGGAATTCCATCCAAAAGAAAAGGAAGAAAAGGCAGGAAAGAACCATGTCCTGCTCACAGGACTCTGGTCTCTCTTCACTTGAGCCATAAGCATTGTGGACTGTGTACTTGCAAGTGCAAGCATGTTGTTTCTATCCAAACTATGAAATAATGTGAAGTCACTGTATTTTTTTTTAAAGCAATAGAAAATAAAATCTATGAATCTGAAGAAAGGCAGCGGCAGCTGAAGGAAGAGACTGGGCTACTAAAGGACATAAAACAAACTTTGTGTTCTTTTCAAGAAAACAGAGACTTTGGATCAAGTTCCACTTCAGTATCCTCCTTGTCCCCAAGCTGGGAATCAGGTGACATTGCAAATAAGCTCAGAACGAAGACTAGCCTGTGAAAGTTGACAAGCTCTAAAACTGCCCCCCCCCATCCCTCTCTGAGCCTTGGACTGTGACCCTTGCCAGCTCTTACTTGTTCTTGCTGATTGAAATTTCATGCCCAACTGGGTGTTTTATACCACCCTCTGCTAGCTCACTTCTCCTACCTCTTCCTCTCCAATAAAATGTTTCTCTTAAAACCCACAGGTGGCTTCCTCCTGGTGTGTCCCCCTCCCAAGTAAGTTGCTTTTAGTAACACACCCGGTGCTCCCACCCCAGGGTGTCTGCACATCATATTGTGAAGTCTTAAGTACTCTTTGTCTGCTTCCTCCTGCTTCTGGCTTCATAGGGTCTCCCACGTACTCCATTTGAGATTACTTTTCTTACTTGGGAGGTGGACATCAGGAAGATCATGGTTTGACACCAGCCCAGGCAAAAAGTTCAAGACACTCCATTCCAACTAATAAAAATCTAGACATCGTGGTTGGTGCCTGTCACCCCAGCTATGCAGGAAGCATAAATAGGAGAATCACCGTTCAGGTCTGCCTGGGCATAAACATGAGCCCCTATTTGGAAAATACCTAAAGCAAATGGGGCTGGAGGTATGACCCTTGATGGCACCCGCCTATCAAGGACAAAACCCTGAGTTCAGTTTCTGGGGGAAAAAAAGGACTTTTCTCTCATGTCACTTTTCAGTGTTTAATTGTCTGTATCTCACATCACACCATCAGAGTATGGCCGAAACTCATTATTCCTGGGTTTTGCTTACTATTATCACTATTCTTGGTTTTTTACTCTTTTCTTCATAACACTATTTGGCTCACTGTCACATTCCAAGCACCTAGTATGCTCAATAAATGTTTGTGAAATAAATGCATTTAAAGTTCATCATTTTTGAGACTAGTTTCAGCCTACATGGCTCTCAGATATAGTAACTTCCTGTCTATACATACAAAGTCTGTTTTTTAGAAATTTTTCAGCTAGTCATTAGATGGACTTCATCATCTTCAAACACCAAAGCTTGCAACAGGGCTCTCTGAGTAAGAACCTCACTGGGAGTATGTAAGAATGGGGAAAAATTAAGGTAGTTCTCAACCCAACAATACACAGTAAGATTTTTATGTCTATACACCAACCCCTGATGACTTCACATTCACAGCTCCCTGGTGTGTTTTTTTTTTTTTTTAACACAGTCCTCTGATTCACAATAATGCTACATATCAAAATGGGTTTGACCTGAGTCCCCAGCATGCTGTTTGGTTTATAGTATCTGTTGAAGGAAGACTATGACATAGATAAAGAAAACATTTCACTTCTGGTGTAATGGCAACCCTGGCCTAAGTCGTTATCTGAAGGACAAAATCTAATCAATGGCTTCCACATCTGGCTGCACATGGGAATCAGCAGGGGCACTTTCAAACTTACAAAAGCCAAGGCTCCATCTGGGACCCACTGGATATAGATTCACCCGCACCAGACGATGACTATACCATTGTCATCCTACTATTACATCTTAGAACAAGGCCTATCTACTAGTAATTCTCATGTCCTGATCTTTATTTAAAAAGCTTTTTCTCCCACTTTTTGGTGGTTTAAACTTGGAGTTTTATACTTATGAAGCTGGTGTTCTACCACTCGAGCCACAACTCCAGTCCAAACTTTCAAATTTAGTCTGATTCACATTAGGTAATTTGACACAATGGAGCATCCTATCCTTGGGGCTCTTAAAGTAACCAAATATTGGGCAAACTGCTAAAACAGATCTAGGTATGTATTTCTGAAAAACTAATCACTGCCTACCTTATGGGACAAAATGTGAACACTAAGTAAGAAAGTGTATGTGAAGTACAGGCACATCCTCTGGCACTGGGAATGAAGCTGTGGATCCCAAGTGTGATGTGTGCACACACACGCTCCTTTGCCAGCATTTCATTCAAGGAGCCTTGGCTTATTTATTTTCTCTATTCTAATCAAACTTGCTTATGCTAAGTTCTGGAAAGCTCACTAGCCCCACTTTTATCTTTTGCTCATGCCACTTACTCACTCTTGGAGATGAGCTAAAATTAGACTTGTTTTTCCCTGTCCTAAACAAACTGCCTTCACGACAAGTGCTTGTCCTGTCAAACATACTTGCTTTCATTATGAAAAACTATCTATAAATATCTTATTATCAATTCCTAACCCTATCTCTCCTCTGTCTTAATAATCTTTTATGTTCCAGGAGAGCAGGGGCCATGTCTGTCTGTCTTTTAAAGTACCCACAAAGGATTCAGACACATTTTTCTGCTGTAACAGTTCAACTTGGTATTTTTTAACTATAGCATGTGTGTATGTGTGTATATGTATGTATATAGATACACATATATAGATATACACACACAATATACAATGTATACATAGTTGAGAATCAAGCAGTTATGTTCACAGTGATACCTTTTTTTAGCTTGGTATGACCTAAGAATCTTACTGCTTATTCTTCTAAATTGTAGTAAAATATATCTAACATAGAATTTCCCACCTTAACCATTTAAAATGTACAGTTCAGTGACATTAAATACATCCACAAACCACCATCCATCCATAAAAGTCATCTTTTTAAAACTGAAACTCTGTACCCATTAAACAACTCCCCATTCTCCCCCAACTCCAGGAAACCACTCTTCTACTTCCTGTCTCTATGAACTTGACTTCTCCAGGTAGACACCTCATGTCAGTAAGCCACACAGTATTTGTCTTTTTTGTCACTTAAATATTTCACTTAATGTCCACAAAGTTAATCCATTTTGTACCATGTACCAAGATTTCTTTCCTTTTTAATGCTGCATACTACTGGCTTCTAAGGGGGGAAAAAACAAGTCTACATGCCCTTAGCATATTATTTTATTAATGTCATTCTGAACATTACATAAATACACCCTATATTCTAGAGTATCAAACACTGGTCCAATAAGCAGTTCAAGAGTACAATTAGGGCTATTTTAAGAAATGTGAGTATTTTGGCTTACATTATTACATCAGATGAAAAAAATCAATTCAAAGAAAAGTTTTCAATTCCTGCTATGATTAACAAAACCATACAGAAAAATAAGATTGTATTAAAAAATACTTGAGTATTTTTGAAGAACTTGTTCTCTTCACTACCATACATACATTTATACTCATATAAATTAGTAATCTGAGAAGTGGTTCTTCACCTATATTAGGAACTTGGTAAATAATCTGTGAACAAATGAACTGTCTACAGATGTGGATCTGCTTTAATTTGTGCTTTTTTTTTAAGAAGTTTTTTTTCAAGTAAGGAACAGTAAACATTCTGAAGTTCTCGCTTTGTTCAAGACCATAAGTCTACCAAACAGTGACTGTTACAAACACTACCCATTATAACCAAATTAATGTGCATTCATCATCCGAGTAAGAAAAACTACCATGATGCAGAACTAATGCTAACTTAGTAATTCACTGGACTTCAATCATTTATGGTATGATCAAGAAAAGGGTGCTAGAACTTCTAGGTTTTTATTTCGGCTCTCAATTTCTATCTTTGAGGACTCATTTACTACTCTGCCCCATACATATTTAAAAACATTTCTGAAACAGTAGCCAGAGCACATATTCTCCAAGACTTGTTAATGTGGCTCTGAAAACAAATTCAGGCTTTAAGTTCAGAAGGGGCCTCCTAAAAGGGAAACAAAATATACTAAGGGAGAACCACCCACAAATGGGAATGACTTCATAGACCAGGGAGCAGGACAGAGCTTTGCTCTTAAAGCAAGCTCAATGGACACATGATAAAACCCAAAGGTAAACACTATTACAGTCCAAAGTAACATCACCTTTCATAACCACATCAAAAAAGCGACTGTCTTTTAAAATAGGATCTTTTCAGGAAAGCCATGATTTCTGGGACCCTTTTTCAAGGTTAAACTACTAAACAGTATAACACAATAAAAGAGGAAAAACCCAAAGTGGAAGGTAGTGAAATCTCAAATGAGCAAATTTTTGATGGAATTTGGCCTAGATAAAACAGACAATACAAATTTCCTTAACTCCTATGAGCAAGTTGGTTTTAAGAACCACTTGTCATAATGTAGCAGACCTAACAATTTAGCAGCCACAATAGGAAGGTAAGAGCATTTAAATATGCTGGTTTTCTCCAGTTAGCATTTGTAGGGGGAAAGTGAAGAGGAAAATTCAAATTTCAGTTTTCAGGGCTTGTGGAGTAGTTCAAGCAGTAGAGCACATACCTAGCAAGTGTGAGACCCTGAGTTCAAATCCCAGTACTGCTAAAAAAATAATAATAATTTAGTTTTCAAACTCAACCTGAATGAAAGAAAACAAAGTTGGAAAAGTAGTGGATTCTAACTTATTAAAAAAATCACCTTTATCCACACAAAGCTGATAACTGGAGAATTACCAACTTTTCAGAGATCTAAATTACTACTCCTTATGTGCCTAAATCTTATGTGCCGAAATCCCAGCTGACCTAGAGATTTATCTTTAATTATTTCATTAGGCTCACCTCATGTTAAGTGGAATACTCCTTCAATACACCTTGCAGTTTAAAACGTCATTGATAGCAAAAGCACACCAATGAGAATCTCAGAGGTTCAGGACCCCCATCACAGACGGTGCTGACTAACCCTAACACAGCACTTTGCTGAGTCCAGAGGTCAGCTTCTTTAACTCATGGCAGGGCCTCAATGTTCCTCTCACAATTCAAAAACTAGCACAATTCCTGGCATCAAAGGATTGTGATGTATGACCCAGGAGATTTGCTACCAACTTTCTTTTTCCAAGTTCAAAAGTTCCTCTAATCAGAAAGGACAACAAAAACAAAAGCAGCTAAATGTTCATCCTTTCACAATGTTCCAGCCAACTTACAAGAAAGGTCTCACACGTTGTTTAAAATGGGCTCAGGAAAAGCCATACATTCTTCATATATTCCTACTGAGAACTGTGTCTCAGGTGTGAAAAAATAACCTGATAGGTTTTACCTGCAGAATTACATCACTCGTAGAGCACAAGCTGGACACATCACCCACAGCACCCCAGCGCACTCACACACGGCCCAGCAGCGCAGGCTTCAGTTCTTAAAGGCTCCACATTTACTGGCTTTAGCAATGAACTCCTTTAGCAGGGGGCCATCCATGTGCCAGAACGCTGCAGTCTGTGTGACTTCTGTCAAATGATTGATGCAAAACTTAAAGCAGAATTCTTCTAAATCCTGGACACACACAACAAAAATAAAAACAAGAAGAGGCCTTTGTTTATTAAGTTTGATTGAATTACTTCTTTCCAAACCCCTCACCTCAACTCTCTCACCCTTTCCCAGAAAAGATGATTTGAGACAAGATATCTCAAACTAGCAAGTGGCCACGGGCTGGTGTCAGAAAAATACTGTTATTTACTCGCAACACGAAAAAGCAATGGCTCCCCTAACTCAAGTGTAACTTCAGGGGAGTCTCTAATGGTTATCACATAGTCCACGTATACTCAAGGCACTGTTATAAAAAGCCCAAAGCCTCTTTCATCCATATAATGTGTTTACACTCAAGAAGTCAGAGAAAAGAATTAAGATGTGGATTAGTTTAATGAAGAGAGAACTTTAACAGAAAACACATAAAGATTTATAGTCAACCTAAGGTGGTGACACATTAAAAAGAAAAAACCTATTCACTTTAGTGTTCTCCTAATTAAAAGAGAGAGAGAGACTGACTCCATTTTTAAGGTCCCCAAAGAATGGATTTTTCATTCAGACAATGAAAGTCACCAACTACTGACATTTAGAAAGAAACATACACAAGTGATAAACTAGAAAGATTTAAAATTTGATTTCCGCCTATATTAATGCATCCTTTTACCCCCTGCAAAGCTCTAATGTTTGTACCTTCAAAGGTTGGAAGATATATTAAATCAATTAGGAGGCACCCAGATTGTACATAAAAACAGATTTTAGAAAGGCGAATCACAATAAAAGCTCTTAAAACAATTGGCTCTACTTTCATGACTTAGATGGATAGTTAAGTTACACACACCAAGAACTCAACAATAGCTAAACGATTAGGGTCTTGACTTCACCTTTCCAGCCACAAGGGTGGGAATTTTAGGGCAGGGATGGTTTCATCCAATTATGGAAATCCCTTTTCTGCTCTCAGAGAAGACCCCTGTAAATAACAGTTTCCTCATTGCGAGGGTCCTCCGTCCTTGGCTGAAAGATGCCCTGAACTCTAGAAACTCACCCAGACATGTAACCACTAAGACACAAACCACAGCTATTATATATCAGCCAGCTGCTGCCAGAGTTTTGTTTTTTAGACAATTCAAAGTACATTTAAAATGTTAGTACAGTCTCAGGATTCATGGGGGGAGGGTGTTTGTTTCGTTTTGCTTTTGCAGTACTGGGGTTTGAACTCAGGGCAATGTACTTGCAAGGAGGTGCTCAACCACTTTAGTCATACCCCTAACCCCTTTTGCTTTTGTTTATTTTTTGAATAGGGTCTCACTTTTAACCTATACCAAGCTCCTATTTAGGTTTCTGCATAGCTTGGTTGACAGGCAAGCACTATCAAACACTTCTTTTTCTTGGTTGAGTGGGGTATCATGAATGTGTTCCCGGGCTGGCATTGAACCACAATCCTCCCAATCTCTACCTCCTGAGTAGCTAGGATTATAGGCATGAGCCACCATGTCCAGTTAAGATCCATGTTCATTAATCACAGACTCCCAGTGAACTAAATGTACACCCAAGTGTTCTGTGTATTATATAATAAACTAAAATGTAAAACCATACAAAACATTCCAAGATGATTACTCAAGCATTGCTCTTAGTATTACAACCCAATGACTGATAAATAGTTCTCAGCACTAAATTATTTTCAACAGGGAAACAAGTCACATTTTCGTCTTATTTAGCAATTAAAAATATAAACTAGTATGTCTGTTCTTAACTTTGGAAAAAGTAGACAGGAGCACAGAAAGTTCTTCTAATCATGTATCAGGTAAGGATTTTCAAATATTACATTTTAATTACACAATTTTAAGTTCATGGGAAGAGTGTACTAAATTATAGCATTGTAAAACTTTACCACTTTCATGTCTGAGAATATGGAATTCAAGATCTTTTCAGTATGTAAGAAAAAATGAACTTATTGATCTTATTAACTTGCAGAAATTACCTCAGGCATGAATTTTAAGAACTTTTTTTTTAACATACCTTTTTACACAGGTATACAAATGGTGCATCTAATTATAATTCACCTCATACAATTTATGAAAATAACTGCCTTCCCTCACTCTCTAATTATTCTGAACTGGTAATATATCTTCATATTCATTAAATATTTGACTTTTAATATTTGAAATGTTAAACTACAAAAACAGAAAACATCTGAATCTGGTTTATTTAACTTATTGAACCTCATTTAAAACAGATCTATATGAAAGAAAGACTGAATGCCTTTGGAGACAGATTAGGCTTAGCAAGTTCATTTACCTCACACACAAAGTGGCACAGTTAAGCAAGTTCACTTACCAACCAACACCCGGGGTCAGTTTGCCTTTGATGGGTGGATAAGACATCTTTCTAATGAGAGATCACTGTAATATTCTAAGAACCTATAAGACCTATGCATCTTATTCTACAAATAATCAGATCTTCAATTACCTAGAAAAGAAAATGCAACTTTTGCCCAAGTAATAAGTCAACTATAACAGGAGTATAAGGCTTTAAACACAAAAGGCTTCTAAGAGGGAATCATTTGATCAGTATTGTGAAAAACATTCACAATAGAATGAAAGTACGTCAGACATGATGGCAAATTACAGACACCCACCACTTTCCTGTATCTCCATGAATCTGAACTAGAACCTCAGGTATGTGGCTATAAGGAGAGGTGGGTGTCATAGGAAGGCAGGGGAGAGCACCAGGAAAGAGTAGACAGTTAAGAGACCAGGGGAAATCCAGTAATATCCAACTTTAGACCTATAAAAGAAACAAAGGACCCTAATTAGAATACTAAGCAAAATGACAGGAGAGGGGGAGTACACCCCCACAACAGGGCTGCAAGCAAAAGACAAAAGGAAAGGCCCATTGGGAGACCCCACAAACATACAAAATGACACTCCACAAAAAAAAAGGTTTAAGATGGGAGACCTGCATCCTGCACAGCAAGCAGACACCCAAGAAGTCTCCCTGCACCTCCTGATTCACTCACTGGTATTGTGGCAGGGAATCTACTTAAAAGAGCTCTTAAAGACAGGCCTCCTGGCTAGGGAGAGAAGAAGACCCTGCTTTTTCTTTTTTAATTTCTAACCCCCAAAGACCTCCCCAACTCCACTAGCCAAGCACGCAACCACCCCAAGAATCAGTGTGGACCCAGTAAATTGGTGAGGACTGGGATTCAGATTCAGAGACACATAACTATTGGGAGGAGATTGCAAGTTGCATACCACCAGGCACCACTCTGCACTTGAAAAGCCCACCTAGAGTACTTAGGTGCAGAGGTCATGGCTACTCTGCATCATGAGTCTCACCCTGTGTCCATGAGGAGAGAGGAGTGCAAGCTTCACAGGGTAGACCCTGATCCACCCTGCACCTCTTCTAGGTGTACCTGCTAGGGCACACCACTGCTGCAAGCCAGAGCCACCCAGCTTCAGGAGCTGCTGTTTTGCACCTGGAGCCACTGCCCCATACCCAGAGCCATAGCCAACCACTGTGCCCAGACTACACCCAGTGGAAATCACAGGCAAGTCCATGCCCAGAGAGAACCAGACCAAACACCTGGGGCAGGGAGACCCACAGACGGAATGCTGAGCCAGTGATTGGAGGAAAACATGCCCTGTCTTGACAGGGCCCACCCTGTACAAATTTCCTCCCCTATATTCACTCTCCTCCTCAGCAAGGAAGAAATATGGACTTTTGGGGGGCAGTACTAGGGTTGAAGTCAGAGCTTCACACTTGCTAGGCAGATGCTCTACCACCTGAGCCACATTTCCTGCCCTAGTTTGATGGTTCTGACTGCTATCCCATGATGACCTTCTGCTATATTTTATATTTCCACTCTACCGCGTGCACCATGCCTCCAACCCTTGACTACTTTTTTAATGACTGCTTTTGTCTTTCTTTGCAATTACACTTTTCTCTCACTCTACTATTTCTTATAACATCATCCCATATAGTTCTCTCCCCTCTCCCTAGCTTGTTTTTTTATTTCCTCACCTTTTTTAATACCTATACTTTTAATAATTATCAAAATCCTAGTTTATATAAGAAATCCACTTCCTTTCTTCTACAACCTTAGTAGGGATGTAGTTGGTATTTCTAGTTTTTTTTTTTAACCACATTAAGTATCAGGTCTATTTTTGATTTTGTTACCACTGTCTGCTTTTTCTCCTCTGAGTGATAGTGAGAGATATCCACCCCCAACAGATATATAAATTGCAACTTAAAAGCACAAGAAATATGAAAAAACAAGGCAGTATGACTCCTCAAAGAGTTCTTAACTCCATAACAGAATTAAAAGATGCTGAAATGCCAGAAAAGGATTTCAAAAGCTGACTTTTAAAGATGATCAATGACCTCAAAGAACATTCAAAACAAATAGCTGAATGAAGTAAGTAGTCAATTCAAGTTCTGGATGAGAAAGTCAGCAGCATGGATAAAAAAAATAAAATTCAACAAGGAAACTGAGACTTTGAAGAGAAAAAAAAAAAACACCAACTGGAAATGTCAGAAATGAAAACCTCGGTAAATCATATAAAAAACATAATAGAAATCATCAGCAATAGACTAGATCAAGCAAAAGAAAGACTATCAGAGATTGAAGACGAGGTGAAGAAATACTACATTTGGACAGCAATAAAAGAAAAACAAATATGACCACAACTTCCAGGAACTCTGAGATATCAAGAAACCAAACCTAAGAATCCTTGGGGTAGAAGAAAAAACTAAGATGTAAACTAAAGGCATGGAAAACATATTCAGTGAAATCAAAGCAGAAAATTTCCCAAATCTTTAGGACTATATGAACATCCAACTACAGGAGATAATTAGAATTTAGAGCCCCAAATAGATATGATCAAATAAGAATCTCTATTGCCACATTATACTTGAAATGCCAAAACTAATAACAAAGAAAGGATACTGAAAGTTGCAGAAGGAAAAAAATGCCAATTTATTTACAAAGGCAACATCAGAATTACCACAGACTTCACAGTAGAAGATCTAAAAGACAGGAACACAGGGAATGACGTATTTAAACCTTTGAAAGACAATAATTACCAAACAGGATCACTACATCCAGCAAAGTTATCCTTTAAAATCTACAAAGAAATAAGACCTTTCAAAATGATAACAAGCTAAAGCAATTTGTGACCACCAAGCCAGCAATGCAGAAGATATTTAAAGGAGGAAGAAACACAAAAATGAGAGAAATAATAAATGAGGAAAAAATAAATTTCATAAATAAGGAATAGATGAACACATGATAATTAGGAAAAGATACAACATACTCAACTCAGAAAACTCCTAGGACAAATAAAGGCAAAAGCACAAATAATACTCAAAATAGCCTGGAAAAAAAAACAATAAAAATCATAGGAATCAGCAAATACCTCTCAATAATAAACCTAAATGTAATGGTCCTGACTCTTCAATCAGAAGATATATACTAGCTGACACAATTAAAAAACAAGATCCAACTGTTAATGTTGTCTATAGGAAATACACCTTGCAGGCAAAGATGCACAAGAAATAAAAGTGAAAGAATGGAAAATGATACACCAAGCAAATCCAAGTTGAAAGCAAGCATAGGTAGCTATACTCATATCTGACAAAGCAGACTTCAAGTCAAAAGTAGTCAGAAGAGATAAAGGTCACTACATACTGGTAAAGGAAAAAATCCAACAAGCAGACACAACAGCCAGGCACCAGTAACTAACTCCTGTAATCCTAGTTCCTTAGGAGGCTAAGACTGGAAGGATCAAGGTTCAAGTGGCCTTGAAGCCCAGGCAAATAGTTTGTAAGACCCCATCTCAAAATAACCAGAGCAAAATGGACTGGAGGTGTGGCTCAAGTGGTAGAATGCCAACTAATCAAAAAAAAAAAAAAAAAAAAAAGGCTCATGCCTCTAAAACCAGCTACTTAGGGGAAAAAAAAAAATCAATCCTAAAATTCATATGGATAGTCAAAAGCAATTCTGAGCAAAAAGAACAATGCTAGAGGCATAATATCTGACTTCAACTTATAGCACAGACCCTTAATAACAAAAATAGACATGTAGACCAATGGAAATAGAAGATCTTAAAATAGGAGATCCAGAAATAAGCCCACATAGCTACAAGTCATCTGATTTTTTTTCTTTTTTCTCACAATACTGGGGTTTGAACTCAGAGCCTTAAGCTTGCTAGGCAGGTACTTCACAATTTTAGCCATACCTCCAACCCAGCTATCTTAGTTTTAACAAAGGTGCCCAAAACATGTATTGCAGAAAAGACAGCCTCTTCGACAAATGTTGGAAAAACAAGATATCCACATGTAGAAAACTAAAACTAGATGTTATCTCTCACCCTGTACAAAAATCAATTCAAGGTGGATGAAAGGCTTTAAGACCTGAAACTCTACAATTACTATAGGAAAACATAGGGAACATACTTGACCATATTGGCATAGGCAACTGTTTCCTGAATAGGACTCCAATAGCTCAGGAAAGATGAGCAAAAATTGACAAGGGGGAAATAATGATCAGAGTAAAAGACTGCCTACAGAATGCAACAAAGTCTGTGCTGACTACTCAAAGGATTAATATCCATAATACATAAAGAGCTCAAAATATGAAACACCAAAAGAATAATCCAATTTAGTGGGCAAATGAATTGAACAGACAGTTCTCAAAGGAAGAATTACAAACGGCAAATAAATACATAAAAAAATGTTCAACTTTCTTAGCCATAAAGGAAAAGCAAATCCAAACAATACTGAGATTCTACCTCACCCAAGTTAGACTGGTAATCACCAAGAAAACACAAATGCTAGCAAGGATTCAGGGAAAAAGGAATCCTTATGTTCTGTTGGTAAGAATGTAAATTAGTACAGTTGCGTGGAAATCAGTATGAAGGTTCCTCAAAAAACTAAAAACAGAACCATCATATGATCCTGCTGTGTATACTGGACAGACAGCCAAAGGAAACTAAGTCAGAACACATTAGAGATACCTAATATACCCATGTTTATAGCAGTGCTGTTTTTAGTAGCCAAACTATGGAATCAGACTAGGTACCCATCAACCAATGAATGGATAAAGAAAATGACATATATACACAATGGAGTATTATTTAGGCATGAAGAACAAAAGTACGTTATTTGCAGGGCAAAGGATGGAACTGGAGGTCATCGTGTTAAGCAAAATAAGCCAGACTCATATGTGGACTCTAGATCTAAATAAAAAAAAAATGTATGTATGATATGAATGTAAAAGGAAAACTGTTGGTGGGGGGCGGGGGGAGGTAACCAGCAAGAGGGTAAAGGAGATAAGGGGAAGATGATGAGATGAAGATAACAAAGTACATTATGTACATGCATGAAAATGAAGGAATGATAAAACAAATGAATCCCATTAAAAATTTAAAAAGGAGTTGGGCAAGGTGGCTCAAGCCTATAATCCCAGGCATTCTGCAGGCAGAGATCAAGAGGACCTCGGTTCAAGGCTAGCCATGGCAAAAAATTCATGAAGCCCCCATCTCAACCAATGACTGGGTGTGGTGGCATGCACTTGTCATCCCAGCTATTCAGGGAAACATAAATAGGAACATTGCAATCTAGGCTGGCCTGGGCATAAAGTTAAGACCCTATCTCAAAAATAAACAAAGCAACACAAAAGGGCTGGCAGTGTGTCTCAAGTGGTAGACAGTCTGCCTAACAAGCACAAGGCCCTGAGTTCAACCCCCTAGTACTACCAAAGAAAATTGTAAAAAAAAAAAAAAAAAAAAAAAGGGGGGGGTGGAGGAAGAATAAGAAAGTAATGGAGGTGGTGAATATGATCAAAATACATTATATACATATATGGAAATATCACAATTAAACCCCTTTCTACAAGTAACATACACTTAAAAAAAAGTAAGCATATTGAGGGATCATTTAACTAGCAGATGAAAATATTCACACATAAAACAGAATGTTCTTAAGACCCATATAGGGAAATTGGGGGTGTAAAATATAAAGGTCTTACAGTCTTCTGGGTGTTAGAAACTAACTTATGACAGTCTGTGGCAAAATTATTATAAAGTGGTTCTAAGGCAAATCAAGTATCAGATTTACTGTATTTAGCAAGGGAAATCAAAATAAAAATCACTATTCTCAAATACTTTATAAATTCATTGCAAATTTTTAAATGTTTAAATTATCCTAGTCATTATACATACTCTGAAAACAAGTTGTTTCTCCTTTCCACAGATTTTCTTTAGTAACAAAACAAAACACAGGGGTGATGGTCTTAATGTTCTCATTTTTAAAATGCTAACACAGCCTTTTGTGGAATTCTTATCCAGATCTAAAATTCCACAGTTAAAATAGTCCCAACCTAACACTTCTTTGGAAGACCGCTTGGCCGGATCAGACAGGGTGTCATGTGTCACAGCCTGCCAGTATACATTCCAGATGGAAAAAAGACTGCTATCCACAACTAACTCTGTCCAAAGCTGCTATTAATTACAAAACAAAGCTCTAAAACCATATGTCTATAGTACATTTTACAGCCTATCATGTACAAAATAGTTCAGATCAATGTACATTTTTGACTTTTTCACTATATATACATATGTTATCATATGGGGAAAAATGCGATTTTGCTCACTACCCAAAAAACATTTTATGACCTACTAATGAGGGAAAATTTAACTTGGGCTTCTGATAAAATAAAAAATGCCGTGACCATCTGGCTTCAGTATTAAACTTTCCAAAACCAACTTTAGAACTGGATTCCTGGACTCACAGTTATTGCTTCTTACCAAAAGCAAAATTGTAAGATATAAGTTCCTCAGCAAGTAAGATTCTCTAGAAAGTTCTCTATTTTGATGAAACAGTACTTTCCAACTGTTTCTTTTTTTTCTTCCAACTGTTTCATTTAATGTTCAAATATACATAGAAAACAATTTCCTGGAAAGAAGCAATATAAATAGAAACATTTCATCCAAGCATAGCAGCATACATCTGTGATCTCAACACTCACGGGGCAGTTACAGGAAGACAAGTTGAAGGCCATCCTAGGCTATAGTGAGACCAGCTCAAAAAAATAAAAATTTTAAAAGCCAAGTACAATGGCTCAAACCTTGAATCTTAGCTATTCGGGAGGTTGAGATCAGGAAGATCAGGTTTCAAGGTCACCCCAGGCAAAAAGTTCACAAGACCCCATCTCAACCAATGGCTGGGTGGTGGCTTGCTCTTGTTATCTAGCTACTTGGGGAAGCATCAATAAGGGGATGGAGGTCCAGACCAGGCATAAAGCCAGACACTATCTCAAAACTAACCAACACAAAAAGGACTGGCAGAGCAGATCAAGTGTTACAGTGCCTGTCTAGCAAGCAAAGGCCCCAAGTTCAACCCCCATTACCACCAAAAGGAAAAAAAGAGAAAAAGGAGAAACAGTTCAAAATTCTTACAATGTGGTAATGAACTATGTATCTTTACACAGTGTTTTAGCTCCATTTTCTTTCTTGATGTCACTATAGCATGTACTATAACTATTTGAGTGTTCTTTCTTCAAATTCTTCTTTACATAACTTGTAGAAAACTTGATGATGCAGTCATAATGTAAGCGCTCCACAGCAATCACCCTGAGTTTTTAAAATACTCATAACTACTGAGTTTATACATTTAAATGTACATTTACATGGAGGAATCACACAACTTTTACAGAAAAAAGAAGAAACACGAGAAGCAGAGTATCCATCTTCCTGGCATTGTAACCCACAGACAAAGCAAAGTCATCTTAGCATCCCCAGCTGGGTTTTCAAAAACTAGTCTTTATGGTTAATTTCCAACCTGACTTATTAGTAGCTTCCAAGCAACTAATACATATAAGTGGGTTTGATTTTTGCAATCCAAATACTCTGGTACTACATTCCTTCATTAGGGAAATAAAATGTAAAGGTACATTAGTCAATTATATAGCTTTTATCAGAACCTAAAAAATATATTAGAGGAAAAAGGTGTCTTTTGTCTTCTATTCTGTAACTTATCTACATTGAATGTATGGTATCTGTGGAATATTAGGTTTGTTATGTTTTTTTTGGTTGTTGTTTTTTTGCGGGGTCGGGGGAGGAAGGGTTTGAACTCAGGTACTCTATCGCTTGAGTCATACCTCCAGCCCTTCAGGTTTTCTTTTTAAAGCATCCCTTCATGGTGAGGTGCTTCAAATATATTCATTCAATTCAACTATGTTTTTGAGTGATGGCTCCATGTCCACAGTTACAGGTTCCAGGAAATCACACCTATCTGCAATCTTTCTTTCGAAAAGAACTTATAATGTGTATATGCTTAATATTAGAAAAATGAGAATTAGCACAGAAAACAATCAGCTACTATGGGTGGAAGTGCCAGAAGGCCTTTTCTGCAAACTCCAGGGTAGAATTTAGCTGAAAGTGAGGAAGAAATTTCCAGCAACTAGGGCCACACATTTGCCTCCACTGAGGTTTTTGACTGGTATAAGTCAGCAAGATCCTAATTCTAGGTCAACACAGAAGTATGGAGAGGCAGAGGAAGAGTCTAGAATCAATTGCCAAAAGGACAGAACAAGTATCAACCCAATTTAAAATTTTACCATTGGGTGGAAATATAACATACAGAAACAGCATTTCTAATAAAGAGGTTCAAGATGTCACAGGAAAGATAGGGGGAAAAAAAGCCCTCTGTTTTCTATGAGAAATTATTTACATTGATCATTCCATCTATTGTCAGGCTGCAAAGTTAGTTATATCTAACCTACTAAATATTTATCGTAACAGAACCTCAAACAAAAACAGGATCCATCTTGAAAATATGAGACATTCTGGTCAACTTCATTCCCTAAGTGTGATAAATATAAAGTTTGTCTTCTCTTATACCTCGAAGGCCACACAGTGCCGATCTCTGATAAATTTCCTGGTATCAGGTATTCTGCCTTGTCAAATGACAAAATATCTGTAGGAATACTCATGCCATTTGGCATGCATAGCCATTAGCTAGCCATTTTACCAGCTATTATTTCACAAATTATCCTTCCTGGATACTTTAGGTGGTACTGTTTTCACTGAGTTCAACGAACATTTACCAATAAGTGCCTAACACAGTCAGGCACTGAGGTACACAGATGAGTAAGACTCAATTCCTGCTCATGAGGAGCTTACACTCTGATGCTCTGGTTCTTACCTTCAAGAAAATGGACTTCTACCGACACAAATTTTCAGGCTCCTCAAATCCCATTAATTCACAGACTCTATAGAGAGCTGAGAATCCCAGATTTGGAACTCAACACAGTGCAAAAGAACAAAAAGAAGTCCACAGCAAGTTTTTCACACAGGAAAACTGAGTTATAATTAGACAAGGACAGAATTCCACAGCACACAGATATAAATTCTACAGCATCCAGGACTTCTGCCAGCAAAGTGGGTCTTGGAAAACAGAAACTCCAACAGTAAGAAGGACGAGAAACTAAAGCATGATGTCTGTCAGTCCAGGCACATGGCACTGAATGTTCCAACTGCAGAACACTACTGGGGCCTCAGTCAGTCAGGTTCTTACCATAGTTAAAAATGAAAAGAGGAACAACCAATTTTGAGACAATGAGCGGAGAACTCAAGGGGACCAGATTTCATTTTTTAAGGATCAGTCAGTCAGTTCACTGAGTCCCTAAGAGGTAAAGTTAAGTCAGCGTGTTCCTTGTGTCACAGGAGAGAAGGGAGGGAAATGAGTGCACACTGAGTTACGGGTAATTATGGTTTGCAGTGTGCTGTTTTATGTTACCTCTGCATCATATCTGACTGCAGCAGAGAATAATGAAAAGGCATTCTCCACGGTAATCCCTCGCTTGATGATGTGCTGACAAAGCTTTTTCAATCTGTTTTCACAGTAAGACGTGGCCAAGTCCAAAAGACCTGAAAGTAAAAAATGTGGGAGGCTTAATCTAGTTTACAGTAACTTATCATAATTGATAAACATACATATCTCACTTTGATGAACAAACTTAGGTAAGTCAGAAGCTTCTTAGTGGATAATAATTTTGAATTTGAGTAAATTTTTTTACTCCCTATCTCTCCCATCTCCAAAAACATACCTCGCCTATATTCACGTTGTACTCAAAGGAAGAGAAAAAAATGGAATTCCCCTTCATTTTGTTTCCAAAATGTTAAAAAAATTTATTAACTTATACTTCAATATTAAAAAATTTAAGTCCAATTGTAAATAAGCTGTCTATAATTATTAACCACGAGTAGTACTGTTTTTGAAGATGTTTACTTCAAAGCTTTGTTTCAGAAGCATGTAGAAATCGATACACCTGAAACCTTTTACATGTTACTAATCCAAGAACATGGGAAAGACCTTCTTGACCATGACCTGGCCAATCCCAATATGGCTAAAGTACCTATGGCATCTTCAGGTGGCAGATCTACGGTGTCTGTGTAGAGGTACTGAAGAAAGGCACGATACACCGGGTAAGAAAACTGGTCTATTTCTATCACTTCCTTCATGTCCTCATTCCAATAGGACTGGAACATGGATCGAAAGTGCTCACACCTAAATAAGAAGCAAAGCTTAATTCACTATGGTGATGAAATCAGAAAAAGATACTAGACGCATCAACTATCACATCTGGGCCCCATATATCAGGATCATGACTCTTCACTTAGCACTGAAAAATATTCACCATGCAAGATTTTTTATATACACCTTTATGTACCCTCACTTTTGCTTTTGATATCTATTAAATATTTAAAATTATGCCCACAAGTACCTAGTAACTCAAAAGCACCACTGTTTCCATTTGACTGTCCTCATTCTGATCAAGTTTTTTGACTTACTGCTTTTTTAAAATACACATACAGAAATTCTTTTTTTGGGGGGGGGTGGGCAGTGGGACTGGGGTTTGAACTCAGGGTTTTGCACTTGCAAAGCAGCTACTTTACTCCTTGAGTTATACCTCCAATCCATTTTGCTCTGGTTATTTTGGAGATGGGGGGTCTCACCAACTATTTGGCTGGCATCAAACATTGATGCTCCAGATCTCAGTCTCCCAAGTGGCTTAGATTACAGCTGTGAGCACCAGGGTCTGCCTATAAATTCATTTTGAACTTGATGTGAACTCAAGACCTTGAACTTGCTAGGCAAGCACAGTACCACTTGACCCACACACTGTGTTCCCCCCAGCCCTTTTCGCTATAGCTATTTTTCAGATAGTGTCTCACACTTTTTGTCCATGCAGGCCTCAGACTTCAGTCCTACTACGCCTCCCACACTGCTTCAATTCTATGGGGATGCACTACTGTTTGTTGAGATGAAGTCTCACTAACTATTTTGCCCAGTTGGCCTGGAACCATGATCCTTCCAAACTCTCTTTCCCAAGTAGCTGGGATTACAGACTTGAGCCACTGCCAGAAACACATTTTTAAGCTAAAGGCTGGAGATATAGCGGTAAAGCACCTATCTAGCATGCATAATACCCTGGGTTCAATCCCCAGAACAGCAAAAATATACAAATGAAGAAACAAAATAAAAGAAATTCAGAAATAAGAGTTCAAAACTTAACTATATATTAACATCACTGAAATGATTCATTTGATTTTTGTTTTATGCAATTAGCACATTTGTAAAACTGGTTTAAATGTTCACTGGATTATATTAAGCTGATTGTTTATTATCTGATATGAAGATTTTTCTTCCTTTCTGAGTCATCTCCAAAGCAGCCACCATTCTCATTCTGTGTCTTCGCTTGGCCTTCTTCTCCTCCCTGATCTGCCACAAACTTATTTATAAAACACCCCATATTCACTAGGATAGTCATATATTTCAAGAAAACCTGGGCGGGTCTTTTTGTACTGTATCTACATGTACAAATCCACGTGCATGAGGAACTGATCTCTGGATATTGGATTTTCTTATAAAAATCATCTTTTCAAATTTGCTTAAAGTGAGAGATAGTACAAAGAGACAGTATTTTCAAAATGCATTCAGACTAATAAAATAATGGCTCCAGTTACATAATTACTCCATCTGAGAAGCTTAAAATATATAATTTTTCTAAGCAAGGAATAATGGATGTAAAGGGTCAAAAAACTATATATGAAAGGAATAGAGTGGCTGACCACAGGGTCACAGACAGAAACATTTTCAGTTCATCTTTTCAACTAATGCTGTAGTTCCGATATTTATCGACTTAGGCAATAAATGACATATGGCTTTTTGGATATCTTCAAACATATTATTTTACAAATAGGTTCTTAACAAATTTCCAAAAAGACTTGTAAATAACCAGTTTGATGGTCTGATTTTATGTGCCACTCTTGCTGTAATGGAAATCTGAATTATTACTAAATGTACAGTTCCCTCACATTTATATAAGAACTCCTACCATTTACCATATACAAAGAACTTTTCTTTAATTGGGAATTAGATGCCCTCTGAGCTAGAAGCCCAGTATTCCTGACCATGAACTGCCTGGGAAAAATGAATCTTTAGTAGTACAAGAGGATATATTCTGACATTTACTGATAATCTCTTATATTTTTTAACCATGTAAATAAAGCTTCCTATAGAAATGTTTGTATGTTTGTTTTGCAGTGTTGGGATTGAAATCAAAGCCTTAAACATGCCAGCATACACAAAAAACTCCTTGGTAATAAATGCATCGATACTATGTACAAAAATATTATAACATTTCTCTCTACTGCTATTTCTTAATAGTACCCATTTTGTAGAATAAATAATAGGAAAATGGCAAAGAAAGTAAAGTTATTGATGTATCTAATTTACCTGATTTTCAACACAGCTTTATGGACATGAATATATTTCCCATCAATTCGAAACTTCAGATCAGCAGTTTCTGGACTATCAAATTCTTTTTTCAGAGACTCTGCAACTGTTAAAAAGTCTTCCTGCTCTGAAGGCAATGGACACACTATGAACAAAGCTCAGGCGACAACACATGAAAAGACTTCAAAAGATAACCATTAGCACGGTGCGTAATTAAATTAAGTTTTTTCAAGAGTTTATGCTTTATTTGGCAAATCAATTTCACAATATTAAAATAAGTATGCTGCACCTATAAACCACAAGAAGGAAGAGGGGGAGGAGGGGAAGGGAAAGCCAAATACCAGTCTTACATGCTAGTTAGACATGAGAAATGTATGCTTAAAAAAAGAAGTCACAGGTAGCAATCAATCTCTAAAAACGTGAGTTTTCTACTAAGACTAAGAATTTAGCAATGTTCCTTGACTGAAACATTGAGAACATCTCTGGTCTACTTTGGGGGAGTTTCATGGGGTTGGCATATTCAATTAAAGGGGCCCAAGAAACCACCTTACGACCAAGCAGGAATGCTAAAGCAGTCATGTTCTTAGGCAGAGAAACTTTTCCTAACTACCTGATATCTAAACATCCCTGCTGGCCCTAAAAATTAATGAAAAAACAGTAATCCTTCCACACTATCTAAAAACAGAGCAAATGTGCCTAGTAACAACATATACACAAAGGGAAGTTTTAGAGGAACAAGCGGCCACACTATCTGACAAGAGCTGCTATAATGAGGCTACATAAACAGAGCCACATTATTCTGAATGAAGTAAAGGCAAATGTGGATTCATGTGACACTTGTGTTCTTTAGATGTAGGAAGGAAGGAAAAAGCAGAAGACAGCTAACAGAAAAATTAAAAATTCCAAAGGTCCTGACCGGGGCTCTGAAAAAAGCTACTATAAATAGAGATAGGTTTCCACTGTGACTTAAAAAGCTCAGCTGTTCAAGTTTGGAAGAACCTGTGCTGCTCAGCAGCCTGGTGTCACCAGGGCAACTCCAGAGGAGGGACACTGACTACATCTAGGTTTAAACTTAACAATCCAGCCCTGTGGATTCAACCTATAGCCCTCCCACAATCCCACAATACAGAGCTACACTGGCTGTGGAAGAAAACTGAAAATTTCTTAAGAATTCACCTTTCTCTGACCCTGCAACCTGGATCACTGCAGAACTAAGATGGGCTGAGTGTCCAGAGGTATGGATGGCTACCCACCCATTCAAGAACACCTAGCCACAGGGTTGAGATGACCCTTTCTCCTTCTTCGCTTCTGGTGACAATTTTGATACCTCCTTTCAAAGAAGAAATAGTCCTCAGAGGTGTAAATTCATCATTTGACCCTCTTCCTAACATTCAGCAGATATCACAGCTAAGAGGAAAAAAAACAACACTTCTGGTTTTTTGTGGCCAGAAGGAAAAGAAACCATCTAGGAGATACAGTCAGTGACCACATTTTTCCAAACTTAACATTAACAACCAGGACAGGCTGGAGGTATACATCAGGTGGTAGAATGTCTGCCAAACAAGCACATGGCCCTGAGTTCAAACCCAACTACCAGGAAGGGGAAAAAAAAAAATCCAGGACATTGTTCTAAAGTATTGTCTGTGTGTTTTAGGATGCAAGAATTTGGGAAAGCCTATCATTAACAGGCTCAAACTGAACAGGCTATGGAAATCTCAGGAGGTTGTATGGACATGCTTTGGCTCTGTGTGCTATACATACATACTGTGACCGATTATGGCCAAATGGTCCCTACTCAGTCATAAATTTTTTTCTAATCAAAATATTTATTACAAACATATATTGTATTATAGCTTAAGAAGATGGAAAAATAAATTTAAAGTCAATGTTCAGTTTGCTTCATTTCAAGTTCAGTGGCAGCTGAACCTTCATGAACATATTCTTGCCCTCATGACAATGGGGACCAGGGGTGAATGCTTAGTGAGCATGAGGTTTTCTTTTGGGGTATGGAACTAGATATAAATAATGCATACAGAACCTTATGAATGGACTAAATGCCACTGGGCTGTACATTTTAAAATAGCTAATTTTATGTTATGTAAAGTTGATCTCAAAATGGAAGCAGTGAAGGAGAAAAAATAAGGCCATATGAATATTTCAAGACATAAATAAATGTGATTATTACTGGGGAAAAGTATTAAAGCTAATGGTGAATTAAACATTCTAGAACCTAAACGAGCCTATAACTAGCAAATATGAGGAACTGGTATTGGTCAGTGGATAGTAGCATTCCTCATGAGTGGAAGTACCCCTAAGCTTCTTACCCTTACCTACAGACAGAAGGCGCCATGAAACAGCAGGGGTGGCAAAACATGCAAAAACGTCATCGGTGCAGGAGAAGTGGGTGAGGTGAGGGAGGATCACTGACTGGCCCCGGCACTGGCCCCACATGTACACGTGCCCGCCCTGCGTCTTAGCAGCAGATGTATGAGTAGAGTGACAGGCTGCAATCTCTACTACCCTGGGAAGTTTGAAGAAAAATACATGTCACTTTTTTATTGAAGAAACTCATATCGTGCCCCACATGGTAACTTAAAAGTTCATGCTTATAATACCTAAAAAATCAGCCTGAGATCAGGAATATCTTATAGATAGCAGCCAACTCCTATCTATAAAAGTGAAAGGTCAGGACAAGAGCGCTTTCTCTCTCTTCCTGATATCTCACTTCTCACCTGAGCTCATTCTGAGGATAAATAATATATATTGTTGAAGAAAACTTGAAAAAACAGACTAAAAACCAAAGTTAATGAGGAAAGTGGACAATGACAAAAAGATGTCCTGACTGTTCTGGGTGCTTAAATAGTTAAAAAATAATAATAAAATACTACCTTGAATAGAGCATTTGCTAATAAAAAAAACTTTTTCTCATCCCCTTCCAGAGGTCAAAACACTCATTAGGCTGATAAGCACTAGGCTACGGTCATGGACTCTGAGCATTCAAACCCAAAAGGACATCAGATCAAATCAACTTCATGTCTCAGTGAAGTTCTTAGGCAGGGTCCTAGAAACAGCAGTCAACACTCAAGACTCAATGGGTAAAACTTCACAGTTTGGTTCAATAAACATTAAGCATTTACTCCAGTAACCCGAATTAAATCAAATTAATATTTAAATAGATAATGTCCTTTTAAGAGCAGATTTTTAACTATTCAAAAGTGAGTTTAGTTTGCTCAAAAAATCTTTGTGCTATACTTTGGATTTTATGGGGTATTTTTGGCAATATAATTCTTTTTAATTGTTAGTTTTTCTTTTAGAAAGAGAAGCATGCTTTTTTAACAGCACCTTGTAAAAAGTGAGTACACTATTTTGAGATTCCATACTTGTGTGTGTATGTATAATACATGTATGTATATATGTGTGTATGTGTGTTTTGGGTTCTTTTGGAATGGTAGATTATCAAAACATCAATTGCATTACATAATAGTTATTGAAGTCAAGAAAGGCTAAAATTTTATCATGCTACACTTTGACTCTCAACATGGCCACAGACCCTAACTAACTTCCCTACTCAAAGGACAACACCAACTCTGTCAGAATTACACAAAGATGCACTCATGCCTAGCAATTCCAGGTGGCTACTTCAGAAAGCTGCCTGAGGATCATAACCTCATGTTCGTTCTAGCTGGTACCCAAAACCATTTTGTTCAAAATGAGAATATTTATAAACCAAAGAGTCACAAAAGCAAACACCACAGCTCTGCCATATGCAGTCCCAAGGCCACATCACACACACAGTCCCAAGACATGGCACAGCCAAGTTACCTTTCCTTCTCCACCATGATGTGTGCTGGGCTTAGCAGGTTATTTTTATTGCCAGTTCCCAGCTGCCCATAGGTGTTAGCTCCCCAGGCATAGAGTAAGCCCTCATCTGTTAGTGCTAGAGTATGTGCATAGCCGCAGACAATCTGGAAGTAAATGTAAATAGTTACCATACCAGGGAAGAGAGGGAGGGCAGAGACAATGCCTGTTTAAAGATGACAGTCAGGGCCATCTACTGACTGAAGCTGTAGAGCACCTGCCTAGCAAGGACTAGGCCCTGAGTTCAAGCCCCAGTACCACAAAAAAAAAAATAATAATAATAATAATAATCAACATCATCATCACAGTCAGCCTTTGCAGAATGCCAGGCTGGCAACAGGTATGGACTGGCATTTGCTGGCTCATTAAGAAGCATTACGGCAGCCCAACACTTACACTGCTGGATCCCTCCATTTGTTTCTTTGCCCTGTCAAGACTAAAGTCCCACACCATGGGTTTCCTTCCCATGGTAATTTAGGAAGGATATCACATTAAATGTGGAAGGAGAAGGCATAGGGAATTGCCATAAAAGAATAAAGAGTAAACTTCCAACATGTCTCCACATCAGAGCAGAGAAAATGGATGGGGTCCAGCCAGAAAGGTGACTGAATGTACCTGGTTCACACACACGCTGTGTAGAGCTGCCACTCTCACTGGGGTCAGCTGATTGCCATTGTTTCCCAAGCCCAGCTGACCATTGCCATTGTAGCCCCAGCCATACACCTGAAAGAGGAGAATGGAGAGGATAAGCTGTGAGAAATGTCGATAAAGAGAAAAATCCAATTCTTCTACACATATCAGATGCTACAACACTCGTGTTCCAGTCGTTGCAATCCTGCAACTGATCCCCAAAGAGAAGATGTCTTGTGGGTAAGGATAACAGAATTCGGCATCAGCTCCCACTTAAATAGTTAGAGAGCCTTGGGCAAGTCTCTCATTATGCTTTATAGATGTGGAACGTCATTGATAGTTATTAAGTACCTACTGTGCATCTGGACACTATAAAAGTGACTAGAAATAAGTTTTTGGTCATAGCTTAACAGAGGAGGTGGATGCATGCAAATTTGTGGCAGACAGTAGAGTTATTAAAAGTGAGATAACCAAAGCACTACAAGAACAGTCAGGAAGAAAGATTGAGTTCTAGGAAGAAAGTTTAGGGAAAACTTTTCAGAGTGGAGATCTGAGCAGAGCTGAAAAATGAATGAGGGCAAAGGCATTCCAGGCAGAAGGCACAAAATATTTCAGAGGCAGAGACAGAAGACAGGTAGATTAGTTGACTGCACACACATGGGGTAGTAGGTCAGGTGATAAAGTATTTTTAAAAATATATACCAGAGAAAGTGGAACTCATCTAAGAATTTTCATTGAAATATTTCAAAATAAAGACTGATTAAATTTACACTTTTGAAATATCACACTGGTCACAATATTGAAGGGTGACAGAGATATACAATAGAAGCAGGAAGAACATTTAGTAGGTAATTTCATTTCCCATCAGCAAGTAGGTAAGTTCTGATGAGGCTGCAAACTAAAAAGTGATGGACCCAAAAGAGGGAATGGATAAGAAAGAGGTTCTCATAGAATAAGGTGGTTCCTCAACTGTCCAGAATGAGAGGGGACCACATGGCAAAAGTAATAGCTGAGGGCTAAAAGTCTGGAATAGCCAATGAGAAGATAGGAAAAAGTGCTGATCAGGAACAGACAAAAAAATTGTCTAGCTCACATAAGAAATCTAAGACTTTGTGGTGACACTACAGCCCTCAACATAGAAGGCAGATATGTGCACTGGGGCTTCACAGGGCAACAATGTGACAGGGAAAAAGGAAGCATGGACTTTAGAGCTCTGGGGTGAGAGATGGTTAAGGACACTCTCATCCAAAGTCAGAAGGAGAACAGGCATCAACTTTCTGGAGAGAAATTTAGCTATCAACATTTTTAATGGCATACTTCTGGACCCAAAAATTTTTTTCGGAGAATTCATCCTATAGAAATAACTTGAGTAAGTGTACAAAGATATATACACAGTAAACAAAGAAAATCAGTGCACCACTGAAATTAGAAACAATTTAAAGGACCACCATTGAAGCTCCAGATGTGGGTCATTCATAGAGGCAAAACTAAATAGTATTAAGATGAGACACTGTGTAGATGGTGTGATAATACAGTGAAAGCAGATAAAGCGCATGCTATTAAATGGGGGAATGAAGACAGCAGAAAAAAGCAGAAGTAATATATCATCATCCCATTAAAAAACAAAAAAGAGAGAAAGGTAATTATACTCATCCATAGGTAACTGTTTATACAAAAAAGTCCAGAAGGGCTGGGATGTAGCTTAGTGGTGGAGTACTTGCCTAGCATGCACAAGGCCCTAGGCTTGATCCCCAGCACAAAAAAAAAAGAGAGCAAGAGAAGAGTCCAGAAGAATATACTCCAAACTATTTTTTTTTTGTAGTTTCTCTCTCTTCCCTTCCCCTCCCCCCCCCCCCATTTATTCACATGTGCATACATCTTTTGGGTCATTTCTCCACCCTGCCTCTCTCCCCCACTTTCTCCCCCATCCCCCCGCCTCAGTTTCAGGCAGGTCCAGTTCTGCCCTTATCACTGATTTTGTTGAAGAAAAGACATAAGCATAATAAGAAAGACAAAGCATTTTTGCTAGCTGAGTTAAGGGTAGCTATACAGAAAGACTCCTACTATTGCTTTCATGTACCCATGTGTTCCAACCCATGTTGATTCAACTCTAACTGATCTGTACATTGGTTCCTGATCCCCTGCTCATGATAACCTGTCATTTTAAGGTTTCTGTATTAGTTCCTCTAGAGTGGGGACATCAAATGCTTTCATGTTTTGGGTTTTCTACCTATTCCTATATCTCCCATATGTGCTCTCCCCTTTTCTTGTGATCCAAGTCCAACCACATTGCTGCATTTGTCCTAGATCTAAAGTCTACATATGATGGAGAACATACAATTTTTGGTCTTCTGAGCTTGGCTGACCTCACTCAGAATGATGTTCTCCAGTTCCATCCATTTACCTACAAATGATAAGATTTCATTTTTCTTCATGGCTGAGTAAAATTCCATTATGTACAAGTACCACATTTTCTTGATTCATTCATCAGTAGTGGGGCATCTGGGTTGTTTCCATAACTTGGCTATTGTGAATAGTGCTGCAATAAACATGGGTATGCAGGTGCCTCTGAAGTAACCTGTGTTGCATTCCTTTGGGTTTATCCCCAGGAGTGGGATTGCTGAATCATATGGCAGATCTATGTAGATTTTTAAGAAGCCTCCAGATTTTTTTCCAGAGTGGTTGCACTAGCTTGCATTCCCACCAGCAGTGTATGAGGGTTCCTTTTTTCCCACATCCTCACCAACACCTGTTGTTAGTGGTGTTTTTGATGATGGCTATTTTAACAGGGGTAAGGTGGAATCTTAGTGTGGTTTTGATTTGCATTTCCTTTGTGGCCAGAGATGGTGAGCATTTTTTCATGTGTTTTTTGGCCATTTGAATTTCTTCTTTTGAAAAAGTTCTGTTTAGTTCAATTGCCCATTTCTTAAATTTGTTCATTGATTTTAGGAGAGTTTAGTTTCTTAAGTTCCCTGTATATTCTGGTTATCAGTCCCTTGTCTGATGTATAGCTGGCAAATATTTTCTCCCACTCTGGGTGGTCTTTTTAGTTTAGAGACCATTTCTTTTGTTGCTTTTTAATTTTATGAAGTCCAATTCATTCATCCTTTCTCTGAGTTGCTGGGCTTCTATTGAGGAAGTCTGTGCCTACACCTATTTGTTCCAGAGTGTTTCCTGCTCCTTCCTGTAGTAACTTCAGAGTTTGGGGTCTGATATTTAGGTCCTTGATCCATTTTGAGTCGATACTAGTAGAGGATGATAGACATGGATCTAGTTTCAGTTTCTTACAGACAGGTAACCACTTTTTTCAGCAACATTTGTTAAAGAGGCTGTCTTTTCTCCATCATATAGTTTTGGCACCTTTGTCAAAAATGAGGTGGGTATAGTTGTGTGGATTCATATCTGGGTCCTTTATTCTGTTCCACTGGTCTTCATGTCTGTTTTTGTGCCAGCACCATGCTGTTTTTATTGCTTTGTAATATAGTTTGAAGTCAGGTACTGTGACACCTCCAGCACTGCTCTTTTTGCTGAATATTGCCTTGGTTATTCGCAGTCTTTTATGTTTCCAAATGAATTTTAGGGTAGATTTTTCAATCTCTGTGATGAATGTCATTGGGATTTTGATGGGAATTGCATTAAACATGTAGATTGCTTTAGGTAGTATAGCCATTTTTACTATGTTGATTCTGCCAATCCATGAGCATGGGAGATCGTTCCATCTTCTGTAGTCTTCCTCGATCTCTTTCTTTAGGAGTTTTTAATTCTCTTTGTAGAGGTCATTCACATCCTTTGTTAAATTTACTCCTAGGTATTTGATTTTTTTTTGAGGCTGTTGTGAATGGAATTATTTGCATGTATTCCTTCTCAGTTTGTTCATTGTTGGTGTATAGAAAAGCTAATGATTTTTGTAGGTTGATTTTGTATCCTGCCACCTTACTGTAGCTGTTTATGGTGTCTAAGAGCTTTTGGGTAGTTTTTTGGGTCTTTAAGGTATAGGATCATATCATCTGAAAATAAGGATATTTTGACAGTTTTACTTATTTGTATTCCTTTTATTTCTTCTTCTTGCCTAATTGCTCTGGCTAGGAATTCCAGTATTATGTTGAATAGGAGTGGGGATAGTGGGCACCCTTGTCTCATTCCTGATTTTAGGGGGAATGGTTTCAGTTTTTCACCATTAAGTATGATGTTGGCTATAGGTTTGTCATATATAGCCTTTACAATGTTTAGGTACATTCCTTCTATTCCTAGTTTTCTTAGAGCTTTTATCATGAAGTGGTGTTGGATCTTGTCAAAGGCTTTTTCTGCATCTATTGAGACGATCAGGTGATTTTTGTCTTTGCTTCTGTTAATATGGTTTATTATGTTTACTGACTTTCATATGTTGAACCACCCCTGCAACCCTGGGATGAAGCCAACTTGGTTGTGGTGAATGGTCTTTCTGATGTATTGTTGGATTCGGTTAGCCATTATTTTATTGAGGATTTTTGCATCGATGTTCATTAGGGAAACTGGCCTGTAGTTCTCCTTTTTGGAGGTGTCTTTGTCTGGTTTTGGGATGAGAGTAATACTGGCTTCATAAAATGAGTTAGGCAGTGTTCCTTCCCTTTCTATTTCGTGGAACAGTTTAAGGAGAGTTGGTACTAGTTCTTCTTTAAATGTCTGATAGAATTCAGCAGTGAATCCGTCAGGTCCTGAACTTTTCTTTTGTGGGAGGCTCTTGATGCAGCTTCAACTTCTTTTTGTGCTATAGATCTATTCAGATGATTAATACCCTCTTGATTCAATTTTGGACGGTTGTAAGTTTCTAGAAATCTGTCCATTTCTTTGAGATTTTCAAAGAAAAAGTAGAAAGACTACTTTGAGTATAGGCTCTCAAAGTAGTCTCTGATGATCTCCTGAATTTCCGTGGTGTTTGCTGTTATCTCTCCTTTTGAATTTCTGATTTTACTGATTTGGGTTTTTTCTCTCCTCATTTTAGTCAGGTTTGCCAGGGGTCTGTCAATCTTACTTATTTTTTCAAAGAACCAACTTTTTGTTTCATTGATTCTTTGGGTTTTGTTTTTGTTTCTATTTCATTGATTTCAGCTCTTATTTTTATTATTTCTCTCTTTCTGCTTGTTCTTGTTTTTCTAGGTGTTTGAGAAGTAGCATTAGGTCATTGATTTGAGATCTTCTGACCTTTTAATATATGCACTCATAGCTATAAACTTTCCTCTTAGAACTGCCTTTGCTGTGTCCCATAGGTTCTGGTAGGTCATGTTTTCATTTTCATTAACTTCCAGGAACCTTTTAATTTTCTCTTTTATTTCATCAGTGACCCATTCATCATTGAGTTGTTGTTTAGCTTCCAACTGTTAGCGTGTTTTTTACTGCTGTTTTTGTTGTTGATTTCTAGTTTTAATGCATTGTGGTCAGACAGAATGCATGGGATTATTTCTATTTTCTTATATTTGCTAAAGCTTGCTTTGTGCCCTAAGATATGATCAATTTTGGAAAAGGTTCCATGGGCTGCTAAGAAGAATGTATATTGTGCAGAAGTTGCAGGAAATATTCTGTAGACATCAGCTAGGTCCATTTGATCTATGTATACCAAACTATTGACTGGGGTCAATAAGGCTGGGGAAAAGGTGTTCAATTTTTATGTTTCATTTTTCTTTTCCTTTGTTGAAATAACCACATGATAAATTTTAAATTAAACTGTTTTTTAAAAATAGGGCAGTAAAGAACACAAGACTAGAAGATATTAGTGGCTATCCCAAGGAATTCTGAAATCATCCAGGATAATAGCAGAATTGATTAAAAAAGTAAGTCAACCTAGGCAAGCATTCAATTACCTCTACAGCAACCCAGAACCCCAATGTACGATACGGTACTGTCTGTATCCAGAGAATGTCTCTCTGTATAATTTTCATGCACTAAGAGTACATGGGTGGTAAGTGGCCCATTTAAGTATCTTTGGCCACAAATTTCATAGAAATAACTATTAGCTTGAAGGTGACCACAGCAAAGGGTAGTCAAAGGATCGTTTTGGTTTTTTCTTTTTCTTTTTTTTTTCAAAGTAGCTAACATCAATCAGGATGACAAATTATGCTTTAGCAAGTTGCTTCCTCCTGGGAACAAATATTTCAGTAGTAAGTAATTCCAAAGACTTCATCAGCTGACTTTAAAATGTGCAGTTAACTTTTCCATTGGAAGAGAAAGGTGGCATCAAATTCTTTAGTCCATTATATTAAATCACAAATCCCTATAAACATTAGACTACATGATCTTGCAAAAAATACAATTTAGACACACTAGAATCTTTACTTGCTGAAAAATTCTGAGATTTAAAGAAGTCATTCTAGAGACTAATCAGTCCTCAGTCATGAATTGGTTGACTATGGATGAAGCTGCCAAGACAAAGCCCTCTTCCTTCTGACAAGGGAAGTGGAGAGGAAAGTGGGATGGAGAGCTTACCTCACCATTGTCCAGAACAGCCATGGAGGAGGTCTGACCACAGGCAATTCCAACCACCCTCTTAATATGTAAACAGTTTGTAACTTTTCGAGGAGTTGGTTGATTTGCTGTAGATCCTGATCCCACCTGGCCACAGTTGTTATAGCCCCAAGCAAATACCTACAATAGAAGGGAAAGAGAAAAATGGGTACTCATGATGTGCTAGATAATCCTCAGTACTTTATATGCATTATATACTTAATCCTCACAGTATTCTATAAAGTGACCCTGGGGTAGGTAATGTTCCCATTCCCTCTGAGGAGATATATAGGAAACTGAAACACAGTTTTATACATGGAAACTGAAACAGAGAATTTAGTTTCTTGCTTGAGATTCCAGAGCCGGAAAGTAAGACAAGTGAAACTAGAGTCGGGGCACCTAACTATGGTCTTGGCCACTGGGCAACAATGCCTTTATAATTATGCAACTATATACACTTTTGTTATGGCATTAATAGAGATGAAGTATATGCCACACAATTATCAGTGACATAAAATAATCTTTTCAACTCTTCGGGCACAAATATTCATTGATTTTCACAGAAATATTTCTAACTCAAACTGTTTTTGCCTGCCTTACTAATCAATAATTCTGAGCATTACACAGCCTTTCCTTGATCACTCAGAATCATCATGCTTGTAATTATCTACTGTAGTTCTTCATCATGACATAGTAATGCTCATAAGTGCTAAAAAGGTGTCTGTCCCTACAGAAATGACACAGGTCAGAGTTGGGGGCATGGCTTCAGTGGTAGAGCACCTGCCTAGAAATAATGCTTTTCTTGGTAATATTTGCTATCTGTAAGCTTCCCATAGCAACCTTATTACAGTGAATCCCATGTCTACTTTTGGCCTCTGATCTGCCACAATCTGAAAACCAGATTCTTAATGTAGAGAGGATAAACAGACCTCTTAAGCTAGCTAAAAACTAGCCAAAAAAAAAAAAAAATCCAAGTTAATTACCAACTGATCCTACAAGACTGGTGTGGTCAGAGAAAAGAACAGGGAAGAGGGTACTGGCAATAGAGGAAATAAAATTGGAGAATTTCCAAGACCCTACTTCCCTTCACTCTCCTATAGGAAAATAGTTCTCACACATCCTCAGTTGGGCTTCCACAATTCTGTTAGCACTTTCTATCTAAGTTCATGCCTGATACTGCCCAGGCAGCACAGTACAACCCAGTGGTGACGACCATACCAAGGGTACGGTCTATGATTATGAAACACACATGAAAGGTTCATGTCAGAGGCATAAAAGAAATAACCCACCACATCCCCATGTGTATTTACAGAAATATCTAGTTTAATAACACAAATATTTACATAATTATCCAAAGTAGCATATGCTTAAGGTTAAAGTATAGCAGGAATACAGCCTGTTCAGATGTGCAAGATTAATCTAATTTCATCAATCATTCTTCAGGCACATCTCAATTATTTCAAGTTCTCTTAAAATGCCACTTCCTTTTATTTTTAAATGGGAATTGCAGTTCCACTAATCAAGAAATGGACTAACAAACAGTGAATTCTGGGTACAAGGCCCATGTCCTATACCTGCCTCCAGCATATCCCAGTCATGAAATCTTGGTCTCCATGAGCATTTTGCTCTTTTCTTCTATAACTTATCAGACTTGGTAAGATGACTGTAACACCACCGAAGAATTTTAAACAGATAACAATAGGACCTGGGTTGTGCTTTAGATGTCATGGGGAAACACAGAAGTAAGACTGGACAGATAAATCCATTAAAAAACTTATGAAATAGAAGAGACATGGCAATAGTCCTCGGAGAAGACAAGAGCTGAACAAAAGCAATGGAAGTAGAGAGGAGCAATGAGACACAAGAGATTAGAGAGAGAATGAACAGCAAGAGTAACCTTAAAGATAAGCAAGGAACTTGGGGCTGAACATGTACCTGTGCTAGAAAGTTATCTTCTCTAATATCATTACACATAATCGAAAACTAAAATATACTTAAGGCATGAGGTACTTAAAAAGTACACGTCTGATTTGCAATCTTGCTGTAAAACTGAATTCTATTCTCAACAAAAAGGTAATCCTTTTTGGTTGTTTTGGGGGGGAGTTGTTTTGGTTGGTTTGATAAGGTTTATTGAGACAGGATCTCACTCTGTGGCCGAGGCTGTCTTGGAACTCACTATGTAGCCAAGGCTGGCTTTGAACTCTCAATCCTTCTGCCTCTGCCTCCTAGATGCTGGGACTACAGATGTATATGACATCATGCTCGGCTATGGGCAATCTTGACTACATGATACAGATAATGTTGGAGAAAAGAGTGTTTCCACAATGCTTTTAGCTACAAGCTATGTCAAGATCATACAAATACGGTCTTTATATAAAATTTCTTTTTTTAAAAAGCATGGGACTTTCACAATAGCTGAAAAGTGGAGGCATCCCATGTGTCCATCAAGAGATGAATGGATAAATAAAATGTGACACTATACAATGCTAAGTGAAACAAGTAAGTAACAAAATGGCAAATACTGTCTGACTTCACTTACATGAGGTACCTAGAGTGGCCAAAACTTTAGAAAAAGTAAATAGAATAGTAGCTGCCAGGAGCTGGGAGAAGAGAAAATGGAGAGTTAATATATAATAGAGAGTTTCAGTTTTTCAAGATAGAAAGACTTCTGTGAGTGAATGGTGGTAATAACTGCATGACACAACCATACCTAATGCCACTAAACTGTAACTTAAAAATGGCTAAGATGGTAAAGTTTTGTATGTTTTTTTTTAACTCAGGGCCTATACCTTCAGCCACTCCACCAGCCCTTTTTGTGTTAAGTATTTTCAGGATAGGGTCTCATGAACTATTCGCCTGGGTTGGCTTCGAACCACAATCTTCAATCTCTGCCTCATGAGTAGCTAGAATAATAGGCGTGAGCCACCAGCACCCAGCTTAAGGTAAGTTTTATAGTGTATTTTACCACATTTTAAAAAATAAATAAACAAAGGCAGTACACTGACCTCTCCATCTGCTGCCAGAGCCATCGAATGATGTGAGCCACAAGCTACCTCGACCACTTGCTTAATCAACAGATTGGTACAGACTTGAATGGGAGCAATGCCTTGATTGGTGGTCCCATTCCCCAGCTGGCTGTATCCATTGTGGCCCCAGGCATAGACCACTCCATCTATACAACAAGCACAAAGCGTTAGCTCCAAGAAGAAATGGTAACCCTGTACTTTCTTCCCCAGATTTTGTACAGCTCTTTTTCCAACCTTCATTTCTCTCACATTGCCCACTCCTCTCTAAAAAATAACCACCAACGGGAGTCAGGGGAGATAAGGGATGAGAACAGGGAAAAAACAAATCTGTAGTAAAAGGATTTGGTACTAGCATACATGATCAGCTCTGTAGTCAGAAGTCAAAGTTTTATTTACAAAAATTAGACTTTCTAAACACTTTGATTCATGTCAGTAGATGCTGTTTTGGATGCCAAGCAAAAGGCAGAAAAACTCAACAAGACTACCACCAAAAACCAAGTCCAGGGAATCGTGGCAGGGTTATGTGTCACTCACAATGTACAGAGGAAAGAGGTCAATGTTTGCAAGGGAAACAAAAATCCCAAATATCTCTCAAGCAGACTATTTTAATAACATGGAATCTGGCTGAATTTTTTTAAGAGGAAGCATAAAGCAATCATTTTATTATGCTCATTTATTTTGTCCATATCAAGAACTTGGACAAGAGACAATAAAGATGGTTTGTCTTTGCTTCGTAGTACATGTGACCTCAGGAAGACCAAAAGGCTGGGGGCTGACACCATTATGAGACATCTCTAACATCGTTGAGGCTCTCTTTAGAAAATACTACTAGTTTCTTACCCAAAAAAAAAAAAAAAAAAACAGAAACGGTCAAATAGAAGAGCTGGGATGGGGCAGAGCACAGAGCTTCCACATACACAATCTTCCCAGTACCCCCATGTGTTCACCAACTACAACCTAGAAGCTCTTCTGCCTGGATTTATCTTTTTAATGGAGTCAACTTTTTAAATGGATGGGGATTCTGATGGCAGTTACTTTTCTGTTTGTGTCCTTTCAAAGTATTGTTGTTTCATGAATCTTTTTCCCCACAGCCTGCCTATTGAGGGCAGGTTTTTCCAAGTTATATGTTCTCTTTTATACAGTAATGAAACATTTTGATCTTGGCTAGGCATAGTGGTGAAACCTGTAATCCTAGCTACTTGGGAGGCAGAGATCAGGAGGATCATGGTTCAAGACTACCTGGGAGCAAAAAGTTCACTAGACCCCATCTCAGCCAATGGCTAAAGTGTGGTAGTGGGCACCTGTCATCCCAGCCAGTAGGAAAGCACAAGCACAGGATAGGAGGATCACAGTCCAGGCCAGCCCAGGCATAAAATAAGGCCCTATCTCAAAATAACCAACACAAAAAAGACTGGCCAAGTAGTTAAAGTGGTAGCACACCTTCCTAGCAAGCACAGGCCCTGATTTCAACTCCCAGTACTACCAAATAAAAAAAAAAATCTGATTTCATAAGAACAATCTAGACCACATGACAACAATATCGGAGAGCAGCAAGTAAAAAGTGCCGAGTATGGTCAGGCTGCTAGCTGACTGACATCAGTTCCCAAACAACCAGAATAAAAAAGAGACCAATAACCAAACAGACTTCTGGTTGTCCATATATAACACCACCAAACCTCCAAACACACCGAGGCTAACCACTTATATCTCTCAAGAGGTGTTCCCTACCACAAAACTGAAGGCAAAACCCTAAGTGGGGAGTCTCATTCTAGAAGAAGGAAGCTCAATGTCAAAAGAGCATAAAACCTAAAAAAGATCCATGATGTTATGCTAAAGCACATGAAAGAAATGTCCAGCTGGGGGTGCCAGTGGCTCACTCCTGTAATCCTAGTTACTTGGGAGGTTGAGATGGGTAGGATCACAGTTCGAGGCCAGCAAGGGCAAATAGTTCACGGAATCCCATGTCCAAAATAACTAGAGCAAAACAGACTGGAGGTGTGGCTCAAGGAGTAAAGCACCCGCTTTGTGAGCACAAAGTCTTGAGTTCAAACCCCAGTCCCACCCAAAAAAAAAAAAAAAGCAGCAGGTACTGGTGTCTCATGCCTATAATCCCAGATACACATAGGACAGAGACCAGGAGGATTGAGACCAGCCCAGGCAAAGTAGTTTTGGAAGACTCTATCTTGAAAATATCTAACACAAAAAAAGGGCTGGCAGAATGGCTCAAGTGATAGAGTGCCTGCCTAGCAAATGTGAAGCCCTGAGTTCAAGTCCCAATATCACCAAAAAAAGAAAAAAATGTCTAAGCCTCTGAGGGTTTTAACTCCTAAAAGTTATCACTGAGGAATAATATCCCATATATAAAAGAATTCCAAAAATGGAAGAAACAGACCAAATTGTCAATTCATGTTTTGACAGTTTTGATGATCAGAACATGAACTGATAGCTCAAAAGAAAGAAATATATGGTTCTAAACCAAATAAAAAGATGTTCAACCTCACTCTTAAGAAAAACACAGATTACATCTTAACACAACAGAATACTGGTTCCTATTCAGCAAGGCAGGTCGAGCTACTTCCATTGCCAAATGTCACTATGCCAGTAACACAGACCAATACACAGAGCCCACCTCTGCACTTCCCTCAAGGAGACCACTCAGCCATTTGGTGGTAAGTTGATTACAATGGATCCATTACAGCCTGGAAGAAGAAGCCATTCATATCCAGAAATCAGCATTTTATCCAACATATAACCAAGGTTTGGATTTCCTGCCCACAGGGGCACCACTAAGATTCACAGTGCTCAATATACTGATCCGATGGATCCCTCAAAATATCTCATCAGGCCGAGGAACCAGCATTACAGCAAAATAGCTGAAGTAGGGTACCCATGACCATAGAATTCATGGTCCTTTCATGTACTGCAACACCCAAATGCCACCAACCAAACAGCATGATGGATGCATTTGCCAAAGACATAGCTGAGACATTAGCCGGAATATGACACCATGCAAGGATGGGATGCCATGTATCATGGTGAGACATGCACTCTAAGTCAGTGACCACTCTATTATGCTGTGTTCCTAACAGGCAGAATACATGGGTCCAGGAATGAAAAACTGATGTATTAATTGGTCCCAATGACCATCAACCTAGTGATAGGTGAAGGATTTGAGCTTCCTGTTCCTGCAATTCTACTTTCCACAGGTTTGTAAGTTCTGGTTCCACCCACTGAACTTATGAGCTGTGGCTGCAAGGAATACTGTGTGGCTTTTGCCAAAGAACAGAAAAGAAGAAGAGTCATGGTCCTGGCAGGAAGAGGCAGGACTGCTATCAAAAAATGGGGGCAGAGGTGACACTTGGGAGTCTTGGCTCCCAGGTGACACTTGTCTTTTCATGCCCAATACTTTACTTGCCCAGTAATGTGACTAGAATTATGCATCAGCCATGGCCAGAGAACAGTATGGTCAGGGGGTTCAGGGCCCTCAAGGATAAGAGTCTGGCTTACTTCAAGCCAGATACTGGCCACTGTTGTAAAGCTGTAAATATACACCTCTCTTCCATTTTTCCTTGATGAAGCAAGGGAAAGATGAGCCCCAAATACTGCAGATGCCCTCAAAAACAACACAACCTAACTAGACACCAGCATCTACTTACCCAACCCTTTTCTGGCCACAATGTCCACAGCAGACCAGGAACTAAATTTCAGGTTGACTTGAGACTTAAGAAATGAGCAAAATTACCCAAGGATGTGACAACAGGGTAGGGAAATGGGTAAGGGACAGTGTGGAGGGAAACAAAGCAGTACTCATGAACTTGTGACCTTGACAGACACTCATGGACAAGTCTTAAGTCTAGTCTTCAGGGAATGGACACTGAGTTGGACAAGTGAACAAAAACTACTGATTTTATAAGTAACCTAATTAAATACTGCTTCAGAAGACAAAAAGAAACCCGGAAGACCCAGGTCTGTATATAAAGTAATAATATCAAATGGACATTGAACTTGAAGTAGTCACCAGGTGGGACTAGATGTTCAATTTAATCAAAATACTCTCAAAATGCCCTTTAGAAATACTTATAAGCCAGTGAAGCATGGAGAAATGAACACATTTTTATATTCAATCCCTCCCCAAATCCTACTGAAATGATAGTAAAGGGAAAAATGGCATAAACATTCAGGACAAGAACAACAGAAAACAGGAGAGATGCAACAAAGCTTTGGAGGATGGAAAGCAGACAAGTGTGATAACTAACACAGTAGACCTGAAAAGGTATAGTGTGCATCTGCAAAAGGGGAATCCACCAGGAAGTCAATTCCAGCCTCAGGATCCCAGAAAGGCCCAGAGACCACAGAAGACCCAAGTGCTGAGTACAATTAAAAACAGAGGCAGTTCAATCCCAAGTCCTCACCTCCTCCCTGCAAGGCTAGTCAACTTCTCTCAACCCTGTACAGCTTGAACTTACTTTTTGTGAACTTCTTTTAACTGTACTGTACCTTCTCCCTTTGCCCAAATTCTCCTTCCTTCCCCCATTCAAAAAGAAAGAAAGAAAGAAAAGAATCCAGAGGCTTGAGCCCACAAGAGCCAAAAATAATTTAGAGAGGCCCTGAGGGCAGTAATGAGGTGCTGTAGAACAAAAATGAATTTAAAATCCTCATAGGAAACACTGAGATCTTGCCCTTCCTTTATTTAAGCACCTGGAAGCTGGTTCAGTATCTATTTGCAGGACAAGAAGCCAGATGATTCTACAGAAAGTTACATCTCATGCTGAGAATGCCTCTCATGAAAATAGTTACTACTACAGTGAAGCTCAGAATTCCAAAGCCCCATCCACAAACACAACTCCCAAGATGCCTATAGTGCCCTTTGCTCTTACCCATCAACAGTCAGGGATCACCAGACTTTGGAAAAAAAGTAAGAACATTAAAGTCAGAAACCAAAACAAAGAAATCTGGAAGAAAAAAGTAATGTAGAGAATAGAAGACAACTTTAAAATAATCTATAATTATAAATAACCTCATAGAAGATAGTGAATCCATGAAATAGAAGCAGGAAGCTCTTACAAAAGAATATTGAGAGAACAGAAAAAGAACACTTGGAAATATGACATTAGAAATGTTAAATTTCATATTAAGGTTTAAGATAAAGTTGAGAAAATTTCCCAAAACATAACTAGGAAAGAAAAATATAAGAAAATTAGGAATGTCAGGTCAGACTCTCTTTCTTCTAAGAAAAATTCCAAAAGAGAAAAAAAAAGGAAAATTATCCATGAAATGCTACAATACATTTTTCTAGAAATGAAGGAATCTCTAGACTGAAGGGCCTACAGAATGACTAATACAATAAATAAAAGTTACCTACTTGGGCTGAAAGAGTGACTCAAGTGGTAAAGCACCTGCCTAGCAAGTATGAGACCCTGAGATTAACCCCCAGAACCTCAAAAAAATTTTTTAAAAAGTACCTACATCAGAGTACAGAATCATGATTATCTAAGAACAACTGGAATAAAGAAAAAAATCATTAATGCTTCCAAAGAGCAGAAAGCAGTCACAAACAAAGGAGCATAAGTCAGAATGGCATCAAACTCTCAACAGCAACCCTAAACCTCGAAAGGAGCCAAGACTTCAAAATTCTAAACAGATTTTTCACCCTAGAATTCTAAGCCAAATACTAATGATAAGCATCAGTAAGGGTGGAATAGGGACATTTTCGTATAGTCTCACATTTCTCTCACATCCCTGCCTTGGTAAGCAACTAGAGAATATGATTTTTCCAAGTGAGGGTATAATCCAAGAAGGACAACATAAAATACAGAAACGAGGGATCCAGAAAGAAAACTGAAGGGACATCCAAGGATGATAGTAAAGAGAGGTTCTTGGTGGACAGCTGTGCAGGAGACCTAAAAAGTGGCCCATACTGAAGCAAGAGACAGAGGGTTCAAAGATACTTTACATGCTTAAATGTGCTGAGAAGCAATGTGCTGTTCTGTAGAAGAGTTTGGGCATATCTTAATGATAGATGTACAGAAAAGTAAATGAAAAATATTGAGGCACTTATCAACCCCAGGAAAACAAACAGTTACACAAGAAAGGAGGTGGCTCGGCTATAAATAAACTTCTACAGTCCTAATAATGTAAACAGGAATACTGACTTAACCAAAATCATATCAGTATATGAAAAGGATAAAGACAGAGAAGAGTCAGTAACAGTGGCTCACACCTGAAATCCTAGCTACCTGGGAAGCTGAGATGGGGAGGATCGAGGTTTAAGGCCAGCCCAAATAGTTCCTGAAATACCGTCTCTAAAATAACCAGAGCAAAATGGACTGAAGGCATAGTTCAAGCAGTAAAGTGCCTGCTTTGCAAATGGGAAGACCTGAGTTCAAATCTCAGTTCCACAAAAAAAAAAAAAAAGACAGACAGAAGATAGGATTTAGTTTTTTATCACCTATATGCCATAATAGAAAGTCAAAAGATAATATCTAAAACTTAAAATTTAGAAATAAAGTGTATGCATGTTATTTTAAAATATGATTTTAATTCCAAAAGAAATGTCTGGAAAAGTTAAAAATGATTCCTTATAAAGAGCAGTTACTCTGCTAGAAGCGTAGCTCAAGTGGTAGAGCACTTGCTTAGTAAATAAAAGCCCTGTATTCAATCCCTAGTACCACCAAAAAAGGTACTGAGAGGACAGCTGAGGAAGGGGTGCTTCTGTTTTTCACCAAAAATCTGATACCATTTGATGGTCTAAAGTGTTAAAATTATTTTTAAAACTATTTGGTTTTGATAGACATGTAACACATGAATATATGCATTATTTACACATTTGTACACTGTGTAAAATGCTATTATAAAAATTGAATTGAATTAAACACAATTTTTGTGGAAATCCACAAAAAACAATTATTTATCTACATCATAAATGTAGCACTCAAGATAAAACTTAAATCCATACAATCTGGACTCTGAAAATAACCTCAGGAGAATTAGTTTCCTAAGGTCACCACTCTGAGGAAAACCAAGAATTTGGATGTACATGTTTTACTGTGTTTGTTGTAGAAAAATGCTCATCAGCATCTATGGTCAGGTATCAAGGACTAGTTAAAGTTAGTACGTTAGGAAAACCTTAAATACTGAGGTCACACTGGATGACAGCAGAACCAGCTGGTAACACAGTAACTGTTTGAAAGCATGATTACTCAGAGCAGAAGTGAGATATCCCATGCTCACCGCCAGTTAAGACTCCTACTCAACAATCAGTACAAACCAGCTCTTACAGCTTAATGCAGCGACCTTTGGAGTAGATTCAGACTTGGGAGTACGGGCACTTACAAAGCCTGATAAGAAGGCCTACAGCAGCACCCAAGGATCCCCAGTCTAGACAAAGAGGCAGAGATGCAATCTGTCTTCCAAAGGCCACCCTAGAAAATCACCCAACAAAAAGCTGAGGGCCTCTGCAAAAGACAAAAAGCTAATGGGCATAAAATGCAAAAGGAAGAACTTAAGTTACATGTAACAAACTTCTGGAGTGCTGGTTGCCCACAGTGCAGAGAAATTGTCAAAGAAAAATGTCTACAACTCCTTTAGTGATCTTGGGGAGGCAGAGAAGAAAGGCCAAGAATCTATACACTCGAATTCCCCATTCTTTCAACATGGTACCCACAGGAATGCCTGAGAATAAACTGAGATTTCTCAAGATTCAAGAAAGAATCTGTGTTTATAAAAATACACCAAGGAAACTCTCAAAGTTGCCTTGTGACCACAAATCCACTGGAAGGACCACTTCCTTTTCTATATCCAATCTTCTACAAATTTACAGTAGTCTAAAACCTCAAAAGTCTGCCCAATGTGCAAGTCTGTGGCTATTTCAGACTTGGTCTGAGTGTTTAACTTTTACCTGCTTTGTGTACTTCCTTCAGAAATTAGAGAACTAGCAATGCAAAATTAATACTTTGATACAGTCCTACCTCTCCTTTAGCTTAGGACTAACTGATTTCCCACAAACTGAAAAGCTAAATTGTTCTCTCTTTACCTTCGGTGCTGAGGAGAACATGGGGGCCACTTCCGTAACTAAGGCTTTTAATCTTCTTTCCACTTAAGGCTTCTAGCTTCTTTGGCACAAGTGTGCTCTGGTTATCTCCAGTTCCTAGACAGTTACTATAGTTCAGTCCAAACACAAAGACCTAGAAAACAAATAGTTTTGTCTGGGTCATCAGGCCAAAAGCTATATTAAAGCTCCTTTCTCCACTCTGAAAATAAGACACTCAAGTTCAATTTGACAGCTTGGTCAAGTACACTGGCTGACATTACCTTAGTTTAGAATATTTCTCTGTACTGTGGAGCAAAGAGGTATTAAATCAGTAAACTGAAAGAAGAGGGAAATTATATCAAAGGCACGATCTGCCTGAATTATAAGCTCTCTTTATGCCCTATCTTTTCTCATTTTCAATCGCCATGACTTGAAGCCCAGTTCCAAAATAACCCCCAATACTGACCTCCAGAGAGTCTTACCTCATCATTATTAGTGACATACAGTGCCTCATTGGCCGAGGTGCCAAAGACGCATGCTTTCCGAATAGACGCAATTTCCTGAGGTGAAAGCAGACTGAAGATAGGCCACTTTCCTACATCCACCATGACTATGGCTTCAAGCAATTCCTATAAATAAGCCGACATTTCTGCTGTAACAAAAACAATTCCAAGAAAAAAATTAACTACAAAGCTAACTTCAAAAAAAAAAAGAAAAAGAAAAAGAAAAATCTGTTAATAAATGCTAACAAAAGCCACTTCCAGAATAAATAACCTACCTTTGGTTAAATGAATCACTCACTTTCTCCTGCAATGTGTTCAATCCTTCCTTGACCTTCAAACCCAGGCCTTTTCCTGTAACAAGAACACAACATCCTAGAATGAGGCTTTTGACTGGTCCACCTACTGGTCAAACTTATCTCTTCCACACATTAGCAGCTCATGAAGAGAAGATGGGCTATCTGGATGGAACCAGAGCCTCACCTCAGGAATGTTTTCCTCAGGTATTAGTATTGTAATCTTTAACTTTATCCTAAGATAATCAATTCTCTACTAGGAGGGAGGGAGAAATCAGAAGCATTACCTATAACTCCCCACTCACCCACTCCCATGAAACACCCCAGCCCTTGTAGAAAATCACTGCTACATGGAGCTACTATGGAATAACCAGAATGTGATGTCCCTCAGAAAGTCTAGAGAAAGCAAAGTTCCAAGAAGAATCATCTAAGATTTTCAGGATGAAAACATAAAAGAAAGTATTAAATTCTGGTTCTAATTTCTCGGGTCACATTGTCTACATATGGACAGACCATATTTCATTTCACCTTGAGAAAAGTTATCATATGAACAAAGAGGCAATTTACTCTGATCTTGGGTTGAGCTGACGACTAGAGCCTTCATGTAAATCCCAATTAGCTTAAATGGTATCCTACAGGAAGCAGAAATGCATAAATTTTCTCAAAATGTCATCCATTTGTTGAGTTTTATACAGAGAATCCTGGTCAGAGCTCCAATTTCTCTATGGTTAAAAAGAATTTCTAGAAAAACAGAGAGCCACATAAACACAAAATCCTATCAAGCCAAGTCAACTTCTATTCTGGCTCTCATCTCTGATAGCGTCCTAATGAAGATCAGAACTCTTGAAGTTCCTTCCTACTCACCCTCTGAGACCTCTAAAAGCAGCCAAGAGAGATAGGTCCAACACCAAATTCTTTGTAGCTCAAGTACCTCCTTTAGCACACATACAAAGAGTATGGGACTAGAGCTTACTGAGCCAATGCCTCTGTTTCTACTATCCAGAGAGACTTTTCCATCAGCACCAAGCAAGATGTTGAAGATGAGGTGCTTATCAGCCCCAACCATCATACCATATATTCTGTGAGGAGTATATGGCTATCAAATCAGGCTATTCCCTGATAGCCAGATTCCTCAAGTAACATTTGAGTGCTCTGACAAGTCTGCGTGCACGGCTATGTATGTGCGCACTCATATTAATGTGTGTTGTGTTTGTTGGAGGGATAGGAAAAATGTTTGTTGGAGGGGATAGGAAAAAAGATTTGGGAAGAGTATAAATACATAAACATGGTTTAAAAAAAAAAAAGTTTCAAATGGCACAAAAGAACAGGAAAGTAAGTCCTCATACCATCCCTCTCTCAACTCTCTTCAAAATCAACCTCTAGGGCTAGAGGTATAGTTCAAGTGGTAATGCACCTGCCTCACAAGCTGGAGGTCCTGGGTTCAATCCCCAGTAATCACCTCCCCCCAAAAGCAATCACTGTTACCAGCTGTTCGTAATTTCATCCACAGACAGTATATACTCACAGAAGCACTGTGTGTGTGTGTGTATGTGTACATGTGTGTGTGCCCTTTAAAAACAAAAACACAAGTGTAAACTTTTTTCTCTACTTAACAGAAAATGGTGGAAATCATTCCATATTAGCACATGTACGACTACTTCATTTCTTTTCAATAGTACCAATGCATTTCATTATATAAATTTAACAGTTTGTTTGCTACTAAGAGACATTTATTTCCAGTCTTTTTCTGGAACAATATCACAATTATTGTTTGTATACTATTACATAAATGTCCTACTTTAAACAAATTTCTAAAACAAATGCCTAAAAATGGAATTACTGTGTCAAAATCTAAGTTATTTTATCCTTGACAGCATAACTACTTCAAACTATTGAAAAAAATATATATATGACATATATATATACATAAATCATGATTAATGTAGGTCAGTACCTGTTTACTGTTTTTTTTTTGTATGGTCAGAGTATCTTAAAAGCTTTTAGAAGTTTAGAAAAAAAGGGCTCAAGTGGTAGCATACCCTCCTAGTAGTGCAAGGCCCTGTGTTCAAACCCCAGTACCAAGTAAGTGAGTGAGAGAGAGAGAGTGAGGAGAGAGGAAAAGAGAAGAAAAAAGAAAAGATACCCCTCAAATGGCTTATCTTTTGCCTCTTGCAGAACAGATGGAGAAAGGGGCCACAAACAATAAAAATGCCTGTAGAAAACCAGTAGAAACTACATAAATTAAGAAAATCCATGGACATATCTTCCTAGAATATGAACCATATCAAGTTAGTCTTCAACATTTTAAATTTTACATAATATAGAATTAGCCAAATATAAGAGTCACACCACATTTAAAATTACAGCACAAAGGAATAACTTAAAACCTACAACCGCCTGACACTGTACAATTATTCAAAACCATTAATGAGAAACAGGCTGCCCTAAGGGTTCAGTAATCTATTGCACGGTCAGACTAAGTCTCATAATGATGTCTTATTATATATATGGAGTTTATGAAGGCTAAATTACTTGAAGCTTTAGTTTACAAGGTGTTTCTCTAAAGACTGGTAATTTAGAGTCAATATAAAAAACAGCTCCTATGTCTTACATATGTACATCCATCATACAAGAAAAAAGTACTACAAACAGTCTTGGTATGGCAGAAGGAACCCAGCATTCTCAGGTCTATGCTTTAAACCCACCTTTCCTTTTTACAAGTCAATGTGATGTGCCTTTTTTGAGCCTGAATTTCCCCAAAATTAGTTCTGGTTCTACAACTTTATAATTTCATGTTAAAGATCTAATAAAGAAGCTGTGGGGTGTTTCTTTGAATGCATGAGAACAGGGCCAAGTGAGTAACATAATCTCCTAGTAACATAATCAGGCAAAGCAAATGACAAACAGGAAGGAAGGAACTGACAACTGTCAAGGACATAACTTGCTGAAGACACACTTAGGTGGCTTCACATATATTATTTCATTCAATCTTCACAATAATCTTGTAAGGAAACAATAATCCATTCTTGGCAGATGGGGACTGTGGTCTAAAGATGCAATGACTGACCAAAGTGACACAAAGGTAGATCAGGACTCACCCCCTGCAACTATGTATTCTTTTATGAAAAACATTAATCCTGGCCTTCAATGGCCAAACTTCATCATCACTTCCTTCTGACTTTATCTTGTCTCATAAATGTACACCAGTATCTGTTTTTTAAAGTGCTTTGAATATAAAAAGTACTTCCAAAAAATAAAGCACTCCCCCCAAAATGCTTCCTCTCTAGATATGCCTACTTGGTTAAACCTCACAAATGTCACTTATTCCTCCACTCTTCCAACAACCTCTGCGAGGCAGGCCCAAAGACTACATGTGACCTCTGTCCTAGAGGAGCTCCCTGACAACAAAAAACATCCTTGGGCTACATACAGACTGCTGAGGCACAAAGTAGGTCTTTGTCAGACTGCACTGAACCTGGGCAACTAATGACATGAACAGATATCCTCAGAATTCAGACAAGGTTCTCTGAGAGGTGTTGTAGAAGTATTAAAAACCCAACATATGCTATGCATTACCCAAAACAAGGTAAAGAGTCTTGAACTTGGGTGTGTGGCATTTCATCCTAAGGCAGCACTGTATAAATGTAAATACTACCAAAATGCCTGATTCACTCAAAAATACCACTGCCCTCACTACAACTAAATATTCTGGGAAGATGTTTAATTACTATATTTTCTTGGGGGCAATGGCAGCTTTGTTAGTATTAAGAAAACCATACTAAGTATCCTAATTCTATCGACTTCAAGAATTAATGTTTAATCATCCAACACAAAATTATAAAATGTATATATTACGGGTTGATGGAGTGGCTCAAGTGGTAAGAGTGCATGCCAGCAAGTGTGAAGCCCTGAGTAAAAACCCCAATACCACCAAAAAGAAAACAAATAATGTATTACATAATACATATAATATTTATAATATATTACCAATCAAATAAGGTGAAGCAGGTAGAATCATTAAAAATTAATTAGTATTGGATCTATTATGAAATTTACATTAGGCTTAAGAACACTGTTGCAGCTGAGAGCATAGCTCAGTGATGAGTGCTTTGCTTAGCATGTAAGACCCTAGGTTCGCTCTCCAGCACCACACACTTACATACAAAATCATCTAAGTTACTCAGAAATACAAGAAGGTCAACATTACAACATTACTGTTTCTATGACATAAAGTTGCCTAAAATAGAAGTATTAACATATTTGTTCTGATGGTACAGATTTTGTCTTAAATTCATTTAAATTTAAATTTCATTTAAGTCATTACAGAGGTTGCAGAGTAACGTAGATGCTTCAAATCCTAAGACATGAAGTGATTCTGTTAAGTACTGAGGAGGCACTGCTAATAGGGAAAAACCTTCAGCCCAGCCTTCCCAGATATACATTTTAAATGTTCAGCTACCAAGTATTCTAAGAAAGGTAAGCCAGTAGTTTTCCTTCTCGAGGTACAAGAACCCTATAAACCAGAACCATCCCTAAGAAAGCCCAAGGGAAGACACCCAAGAAATATGTAATACAGCTAAACTATGTGCTTATTCCAGTTTGAAATAAAACAGAAGACAAAATAAACATACCCTGTAAGATTTAGCTGTATTAGCTATGTAATAAAATACTGTATGATTACAATTTTCAAAATATATACAGAAAAAAAAAAGCTAACACACACCAAAAAATGGATCTATGGAAATCCTGAGATCGCTAGAATTCTTCTGACCAATAAAAATAAGCATCTATTTTAAATGAAAATAACAAAAGCTTAACTATTTGATTCTGTGTTGGGCATGTTAATTCAGATTAGGCATATTTTGAATAGAACACTTCTAAAAGGAATACAACTTCTTGGAATTTTCCGGCAACTCAAACTAGATTCAATCAACTGCTGAGATGACAGATCTTGTCATCTTGACTGATAATCATAAAATGATGAGTTGTAATTAGCAGTAATTACCAATCTATTAAAGAATTACTTCACTAAGATGGTAATTTTTGCTACCTTGTTAATCATATTTTATCTAGGAAATACTTTCTCATCAGTAGCATTGATATCTCACCCTGAAATTGCCACTCACACAGTTAATAGAAAAATTAATTAAGTAACTTATTTATTTAAGTCTGTGGAGATAAAGTATAGGTAGAAGAATAGGAAAGAGAAATGCAAGCAGAGGTAGACGAGTTTAACAGCCTCCACCCACTTAGATTCCCATAGTTTCTTTGGTATTTGAAAAATACATCCTGCATCCCCACTGGACTTGCTTTAAGTCCACTAGTATTACAGATCAATATCCCACTCCCTAGAATGGCTTTTCCTAGCTGTGGCACTGCCCCTTGAAGAGCCTGTGGTGTGGGGAAAAAAAAGGTTATTTTGCTTTACATTAAAAGCAAATAAGTTCAGGCAGGAGGACAAACACAACCTTCCAATTTTAGAACCTACATTTAGAAGTGGAAGGCTGAAGGAGCAGTGTAGACACCAATCTTGTGATCACCCTCACCTTTATTTTGCTTTCCCCCTAGGAACCAAATATCAAGGAAGGACTGGAGAGAATTTTATTTACTGACAAATACATTTCTGAATACATTTGAATATGTTTATGGGGCTTGAAAAATATATTTGAAATATGTTTTGGGGGCTTGAAAACCAGGAAAAGAGATAAATAGTGCAGGAATCTTTACTTTTGATGAAATACTGGTCTATTAAACAATACTGGGAATTTAGGGTTGTTGACCTAGAAGCATGTGGCTTTCACACAGACCTCAAGGCCCCTACCCCATTCTAACCAGAATGTATTTGGCACAAGAAGACTGACTCCACCAACAAGACTTTTCCCCTCTGGGCATGTCTTCTGCTGACATGAAAACTTTCTAAGGAAAGGATGTTGGCATGAAATAAACAACTCTTCAGAATTGGTTAGCACCAAGATTCTAACTGTCCTGGTGTCATTTAGGGAGCATGTAGTGATTCTGCATCATTCTTTATCACACAAACTGATCAGCAGTAAAGCCACAAGGACCCCAAATGTGGGATGCTCCATTTTAAATGGCCTAAACAGGGCTGGAGACTTAGTTCAAGTGATAGAGCTAATCTTGCATGAGGCCCTGGTTCAGTCAACAGTACAATAATAGTAATAATAAATGATCTACATCTTCAGCATTTACTCCATAGCCAGATTTAGAAATGGTAATGTCAAATATGCAAAGTGATTTCCCTTTTAATTGCAAAAGGCTTTTCATTAAAGCACTTAGACATATGCCAAAGATTCCTAAAAGAGGTTTCTCTCATTTTTATAGACTGGATGGGTGATGATTTTAGTTATCAGTTTAAGTTGCTAAGCTGCCTCACAAGATGAATTTATAGTTAATGAGCTATTGAGAAAGTCTAAGATGCCTCACAAAAAGCACTACTATATGATAATGTGAACAAAGTAACAGCACAGTAAGTATTAGTCATACTATATATTACTAATTCTTCTGCAATCACTCTAGATACCAAGAATGCTGGGGACGCTGTAAAGAACACCACAATCAGTCCTATTTTCTAAGGGCCTAAAGGCCTCATAGAAAGCCAGATCCTGGGCTGGCGGTATAGCTCAAGAGGTAGGTAGAAAGCGTGCTTGGCAAGCATGAGGCCCTGAATTCAAACTCCAGTACTACAAAAAAAAAAAACCAAAAACCACTCATAGAAAGTCAGATCCTGGTTTGGGGGTGGGGGCGGGGGCGGGGGCGGGGGGGGGTGGAGTCCTCACACATCTCATCCTAGCTATCAGAAGACGGAGTTCAGGAAGATCCAGATTCAAGGCCAACTGGGCCAAAAAGTTAGCAAGATCCCATCTCAATAAGCCAGGCTTTGAGGCATGTCTCTGTCAACCCAGTAACACAGGGGTCACAGGCTGGAGGATCAGCTGAGGCTAGCCCCAGGCCAAAAAAACCCCTAGACTCTACTGAAAAATAATTAAAGCAAAAAGGGCTGGAGGTATGGCTCAAGTGGTAAAGCACCTACCAAGCCTGAAGGCCTGAGTTCAAAACACCAGTACTACCAAAAAAAAAAAAAGATTCTGAGTGAACGGCAACCTTGAATGCAAATACCGGATTAAGCAAATGACTGGATACATGCATGTGATACATATTCCTGTGTTAACTGGGAAAATTATGTGCAAAACAGTGATAGCTATATAAAAACTACATATCCCAGAAAACTGTATGAAATTCTAGAAACAAAACTCAATATTCTACCAGATGATAAAATGTTAAGCATGTCCTCAGTGAAGACCATCTAGTTTCTTAAAAAAACAAACATTCTTTCTTTCTTCTTTTTATACCAATGTAAGTTCCTCTTCTTTTTTAAACAGGATCTTGCTATGTAACCCAGGCTGGCCTCAAACTCATGATCCTCCTGCCTCAGCCTCCCAAGTGCTGGGATCACAGGCATACACCATCATACCTGGCTTTAAATTCCCATTTGAACACAAAACTATATTTGAGTATATTATATTTCAATTCTAGGAAAACTTTCAAGTAAAAGAGTTCTAAGGTTTGGGGCAAACTTTTTGGTATACACCTTGCAACTTATGTCATAAATCTACACTACAGAAAGTAATTCAAAAAAACCTCAAGTTACAAAAGAGCCAAATGCTACTCGAAACAATTTCTTTCACACCTATTCTGATGGACTTTGAGACCAAAACAGATGCTATATTTCTGACTTAGACACCAAATATAGTTCCCAGGTCCAGATAAGCTTTTAAGATAAAATCAGCTTCAAACATTTTAAAACTATTTCACCAATTTTATGGCATAAGGGCTACAAATAATATGCAAAGTTTCAAAATTTGCTGAGACACTAATTCTGTCACTGCCTCAGCTGCTACAACCGGAATCACTTCTGTCTTCCGCAAGCTCACAGAACTGTAAGAATGAAAGAGAAAGAATGTCCTGGATCTCGACAAATTCCACAAGACCCAGGAGTCTGAGAATGTAGCATTTTCCAAACAAGTCTGTCATCCTCCCCACAGCTGAAGCCAGCTGTACAGGTAACTGAAGGTAATTCTCCCACCTCCATTTGCAGACAGCATGACTGCTATCCTACAATTTCCCCACTCCAACTGAGACTACCCTTTGCCTCATCTTTTGCGTCATTAGTTTTGTTCAGATTCATCACTCATTTAAGAGGAAACTGTAAGGTCCTCAAGTCATTTAAGGGAAAAACATAAAATCAATTCCCAACAGCTAGTAAACTATTTAACTTGAAACACAACTTCCAATAAAGGCCTCTGGAAGAATTTCTCCAATCTTATCACCCAAGGCTGCTTTTATTTCATTGCCCAGAAGCTTCTGGCAATTTAAGGACATAGGGAATCTGATGGCTTATTGTAGGAGAGGAAAGAATGCTACTAAACTCATGTGCTCAGGTAGGACAAACAACCCAAGTAGTAATAGTATTAGCAACAAAAAATTTAAAAAACAATCTAGAATTATGAAGCTGACTGTGATCTTATAAGAGTACTGCTTTTACAGGATACTTTCATTTTCAAAAGGAAACCATAAATCTCAGTGACTAGAAATTTTTTTCTAGTTTTGTTGTTTCATCAAACATATAGGCAGCACAAAATAAACTAAATTAAAAGACGTCTTAAAATGTTTAATAAATGGAAAGAAGGCAGTAATACTTCACTTTATTTTCCTAATGAGTTCAAAACTGAGATGGAAGGGTCAAATTTAAACTTATGGTTTCATGAACCTTTCCTATGTGGGTGTCCTGAAAGTCATTTTTGTCTACTAGTCTCCATCTGTACAAAATTTTCAATTGTACCCTGCAGTGACCTAAAACCAAACTAAAAGTCCAACAATGGACAGGCAGAACCATACTTTTCATTCAACCAATGTTTGTTCAATGTTTTTAGGTAAAGAGAACACAGAGCCATTCCCATAATCCCCTGCCCTCCAGCAGAGCTTACATGGGGAAGGGAGATCTGGACCTATAAAGAGATGCTCCTACCAATGTGGCCAATGCTCTGATGGGGAGGTCCAGAGGCCATGGAAGGCCCAGAGAGGATGAGTGTGCTTCAACAGTCTGAAGAGAAGCAGCACCTTTAACAGAGAGCACATATGCCAGGTGAAGGTCTGGTGGAGGGACTGAAGGCAAGTATGGCTGTCGCCAAACAGCTCAAGTTTACCCTAGGAGCCACATACAATCCCTGGAGGGTCCAAGGATAGAAGTAGCATGATCAGGCATAGGTTGAAGGTTACTTTGGCTGAACATGGAGACTAGATTTGTGGGGGGCGGGGTGGGGGAGTTAAAAAGAGTGCTTGCAGGGAACCTGAGCTGTCTACAATAAGCCAGTCCTAGGGAAAAAGAGAACACTGAACAAGAGAGAGAGTCATAGGATTCTGTGACTGGCTCAATGGGAGCTAGACATTGAGCGAGGAGACAGACAGAGCCAAGGATTACTCCCACATGCTCAGCCTGTGTGGGCAAAGTGCACTGCAGCTCACTGAACAGAGTGCAAGTGGAGTTCCAGCAGAATAAGTTCCATCTGAAACACTAAGTTTGAAGGACTCAGTACAGTCTAGTGAGTCATGCCTGTAATCCCAGCTACTCAAGAGGCAGAGATTAGGCTAGCTCAAGCAAAAAGTTGGTGAGACCACCCCCCCCCATCTCAACCAAAAAGCCAGGTGTGGTGGTATGCACACCTGTGATCCCAGCTACATGAGAGGCCTAGGAGGCTATAGGGAGGATTGTGGTTTGAGACTAGCCCTGGGCAAAAAACTCCAGAACCTATCCAAACAATAACTAAAGCAAAAGTGGTAGAGCACCTGCCTAGCAAGCAAGCCGAGTTCAAACCCCAGTACTACCAAAAAAAAAGTTTGAAGCACCCATAGGATATCAAAATGGACATGTCCTAACAGACAAATTTATAAATCCAAAGCTCAAGAAAGACATATGGGTTGAAGTAGGGGATAGTGGTACACACCTATAATCCCAGTACTTGGGTGGCTGAGGCAGGAAGATCATGAGTTCAAGGTCAGTTTGAGACTGAGTCTCCAAAAACAAAAGAAAGGGGAAGGAGGGAAGGGAGGAAGGAAAGAAAGAAGGTAGATCTGAGTTGGAGATTTGAAATTCTGTCATGAGACCACTCAAGGAAAAGTGAGTGAGAAGGAGAGAGCATCTTGGACAGAACTCTAAGAAACTGACATGAAAGAAAAGGTAAGGGACAGAGCATACTCCACAAAAGGGACTGAAGGGATTGGGGGGGGGGGGCAGGATGGGACGGACTAGCAAAATACAGTGACCTGAGCATCAAAAACAGGAGGTATGCCAGTGTCAAGTTCTACCAAGAGATCAAACGACAGTAAGACTGAGAAGCATCGACTGGCTCTAACAAGGAGAATTACTGGCAAAGTCCACAAGTCTGTGAAGCTGTGGGAGGATGAAGCCAGTCTGAAACATGGTGAGGAGTGTGTGAAAGGTGAGGAAAAGGCAACATGAATATAAACAACTTGCTCCAGAAATTTAAATGTGAAAGAAACAGAAACAGGGTAGTAACTGTGGAATAAGATGGAGTTCAGGGACTTTGTGTTGTTGTTGAACTTCTTTTAAATATGATAGAGACCTGAATTTGTTTAAATGCTATGCCAGAAGAGAGAAAGATCAAAGAGACGAGAGACTAACTAAATGAGGAATTTCGGAAAGCACCAGAGACATGAGAAGCTTCCGCAAGGGAGAAGTCTATCCACCATGAGAGGAAAAAGGACAGAAATGGATGAGTTTACTGGCTGGGGGCCAGGTGTCAGAAGCATATTCATTCACATTCTCTCCAGCATTTTACATGCCTACCAGCAATGTACAAGGCTACAATTTCTCCATATCCTCACCAACCCTTATTATTGCCTTTTTTATTATAGCCATGCCTATGTGTGAGGTGGTGTCTCCCTGTGGTTCTAATTTGCATCTGGCATCTGGGGCTTCCTCTTCAAACACCACCCGTTTTCTCCTGAAGAAAAACATCTGGCTTTCAAAACCAGTAAAATGTGGAGTGGAGCAATGTTTTTTGGAGAGGGGAGGACATGTAGGGGGAAGATGAAGTCTGAAGCAGCCACCAGGGAAGATGGAGAAGAGCACTGGCCAGGGAAACCCAGCAAGAAGGTGAGAGCCCAGGAAGTGGAAGGCTATAGTCTCTAGAGGTAACCTCTGATTCCTTGAGCTTTTCTCCTCCAGGAAAGGTTTTTCCTTCTCTTTAAGCTGCTCTAATCAGAAATGGAACAGAAAGTTGCTCAGATTTTTTCGTTTGTTTGTTTAAAGACAAGGCATAAGTGCTCCTGAAAACGCATCATTTTGTTTGCTTAAAGTTCTATCATACATACATTAGAGATGACAGTTTGCTTAAGATTCATACCCTTTAAATTTTTAACAACCAAGCATCTTTCATACATGTGTGCAGGGCAGCCCTCACACCATCTTTGAGGATTTATGACTATAAACACAGTCTTGATTCAAATGGCAAACTGCAAGAGAAACGTCAAACATCCACTATTTCAATAATGGGGCATTCTTTTGAAACACTTTGCGTGTCACAAAGTGTTTACTTAAAACCGATGACAATCACCAAAGTAATAACAAATGATGCATCCCACACACACACACACTGGTGTTTGAACTCAAAACTTCAAGCTTGCTAAGCATGTGCTCTTCCACTCGAGCCACACTCACACTCCAGAAAATGGCTTTAAGGAAATTTTTTGATTTAGCCAGTTACATTGTAGAGTATGAAATATAGTCAGTCTTCAGCTTAACTAATCATTAAGTACATTCCTATGTGATATGAAATAAAAGATTTAATTCAGAGATGTATCACTAAGGCATGCTACTACTTCTGTTAACTGAAATTTTGTGCTCAGCTTTCACATCTTGGGGATCACTGCGTTTTTGTTTTTTAAGCAGCACTAGGGTTTAAATTAGGGCTTCAGGCACTCTACCACTTAAGTTATTCTGCCACTCCAGCTTTCACATCTTGGGACTCACTTACATGTGACCCACGTTGATACTGTTGGGTTTATGGTACAAGAGATTGTTTATTCTTTTTTGGACAAGGTCTCATTATATAGATCAGGCTAGCCTTGAACTTGCCATCCTCCTGTGTGCCGGGATTACAAGGCGTGTCCCACCATGACTGGCCTTTCAGTTATTATTGCTGAGTAATTTACCAACTCAAAACTCAGTGGCTTAAAACAGCAATTTATTATTTATCTTGAATCTGTATGAGTGTTTTCAGCGTGGGCTACTCATGAGGTTGTAGACGCTAGGAATCTGACTAGGAGAAAAACATGCCTCATTCACACCCCAGGACACTTGAACTGTTTGCTCAGTCTGACCTAGTTGGAGCCTCTATACATGCTCACTGGTTTCCAACAATGGAAGCTAGAGCTGCCATGCCTGTATCACCTCCACTACCTTGTACTCATCCAAACAAGTGACAAGGCCAGCCTAGATTCAAATGACACAAAAGCATCCTCCATCCCAGAACTGTTGATAGTCCTCTTTGGAAGCAATCTATCACAGCTGTGACAGTATCACTGAACATCTTCAAATGTAAATTGAGTTCAGGATTGAAGCATTTGAGAAGGGATAGGCTTTGTTCATTTACAAAACTTTAACTTTTTCTTAAGCATCAGAAAGACTATCTCAGCAATAGTCTTTCTGGAATGCAATCTCAGAGGAGCCAAAGGTTGTGAGAAGGTCTGAGAGTAGGCTTCCCTGGATGCATTCCTTCCTGAAGTCATCTGGCACTTTACAATCTGTTATATATGAATGAATGATTTTATTTTTAACAGTGTATCTAATACTCAAAATTATAAAAGTATCCTAGCTATTTGAATTACTATTCCAATTATCTAAACTCAAGGATCAAACAGATTTGGCTAACACTTCATTTTCAAAACTCTTGCTCCTGGCTCTCTTAAACTCAGGAATAAACTATATTCGGACATCACAGCATCCCTTACAAATTTGAAATCTTGCTACAGGAACTCTGGAACACAATAAATTTGCATGATGAAAAGTACTTACACCTTAAAATATTAAGTTATCTTTAGTTAGTAAAATTATAGCTCATGTACACTCTTTATATTTCTTTGTATTTGTTAAATTTTCTTCCATTCTTCGCAAGACTTTTAAAAGATTATACTATGGACTAAATGTACCTGGAAGTGTTTTAAATCACGTTCATACTAGGGGTCAAATACATAATTAATAATTAACTGATAGCTTCTAGGAAGTCTACTCTGGTTAAATTCAACCAATACTCATTACATCCCTCTCGTGCATTCCTCAAAACACATACAAAATATGCAATTTTTTTCTTTTTTCATAAGACCAAAGGCATAGACGTTCCTTTCAGCTATAGCATATACTTTGTAAAAAAGTAATAATAATACACAACAAAAAGAAAACAGAAACATGTCCTAATGACTAATCTGGATATTTGACCCATGAAAGACTCAAACTCCGCTTCATATACATCACTATTTAAAGTAGTGAACACAGAAGGAAAGCTGGAACACACAGGCGCTCTTTAAGTTTTAGAATTTTTTGATGCTATAAGCTTGATAGCTTTGGTTTTCTATTCGTTTCAATTTCTGAAGTTCCCAGAATTTGATCTTTTTTTTTTTTTTGAATTTGATCATTTTTGCAGAGAACTCTAAAGATTAATACACTTCCTCTTCAAGAGAAACAACAGAAGGTAGAAGAAAAAAGGACCTGTCTAGAAGTACTAATGGACTGGTATTCACACAATGGATTAAAAGCATCCCACAGGTGAAGTGCTACATTAGTAAATCTAAATACACAGTTATACAAAATTAGAGATAAGGGCAAAATAGTTTCTGCCGGGTGTTGAGGGGGTGGGGACGGGGGGAGAAATGACCAAGCATTGTATGCACATATGAATAATAAAATGAAAAAAAAATACACAGTTATACATACTCAACCCTGAAAGCAATTTAAGAGGGTGAAATTCACTCAGTGCTCACTTCAAAGGCACCGTACATCCAAAGCTGAAAGCACACTATAAACTCCCGTCAGGGTTCAACCATCTTCCAGCACTATGTCCTTTGAGGTTCATTTTGATGTTATTAGCCCACAATGCAAACCAGTTTTAGAAAGGTAGTTTTCGTCCTCCACAGATTCTTATCTAATAAGCGAATACAGCAAAGCAAATAATACCATGAATCTGACTTTTTTTGTAAGCGTGAAGACAAAACTGTTTTATAAAACTGCAATTCCCAGCGGCAAAGTTCTGCAGCAGATAGCTATAAAGTGTTTCACCCGCAAGTAATTATAAACAAAAAGCCACTTCGGAGAGACTAGAGCGTGCCTCGATGGTCATCTTAAATAAAGACAGGACAAGAGAAACGTCATTTACTCAGCTCACTGCAGCCCGGGGTCAAGGTCTCAGTAAGAGAATGGCCCCTTTACGGAGTCCGCGGGAGGGGGGGTGGAGGGGAAGGGAAACAGTGGCAAACAGGGCTTGGGACGCCACTAAGGAGGCAGCAGAGATGTTACTACGCGGGGAAGGGCCGAGGTCGGAGGGGAGGTCCCCTCTAACAAGACGGCGCCCTGTGCAGTGACAGACCGCAGGCGCGAGCAAAACATGGAGGGCGGGCCAGGGAACGGCCCCTCGCAGGAGTCGCCGCGGGCTGAGGTGCCAGCGCGCCCGCCCGACGCAGCGCCCTGCAAGCCGGGGAACGGAGAGACAGGGGAGCGTGCAGGACTAACGGGACCGACCGCCCGGACGCGGGGAAGAGAGGCAGCAAGAGGACCCCAAGCCCGACGCTACCTGCGAGGCCAGTGCCGCCGGGCCCACGCTCCGGGAGTGCCTCGGGATCTCGCCAGCACCGTGGGCCGCAAAGGGCGAGCGAACGCCGGCGGCGAAGGGGCGGAGCGCCAAGCCCACGTGTCACGTGGCGCGGACCGCCTCACGTGACCCGGCGCCGCGCGCCGCGCCGCCGCCGGCTACTCAGCCGCCCAGCCCCTGCTCTTTGGACCCTGGCGCGCGCGGCTGAACCTCCCTACAAGCCGATTGGCCCGCGGAGGACTCTGACTCACGCTTCCGTCTCCCGGGAGAACTTGGGATGCGCTGGCCGCGGGCCCCTGCACCCCTCCCGGTCCCGATCGGCGGTGGGAGGACCGGCGGCCCACCTAAGGGGAACTCGGACGGAAAAGCGGCCGGGAAGCCCAGTTCCCCTACCAAGTCAGGGCGGTTCCGGCCACGAGGCACTGCCCAGGTGGTATCGCCTGGGGCCAAGCGCGAAGGGACTGGTTTGCTCCATCCCGACACGTGTTTCTTCTCCCCGCTCACCTGACCCAATGGAAAGCACCTGAGCGAGCAAGGCCAGTGGCTAGGAACGTGGCACCTGGACCAAGTAATGAAGGGTAGGCAGAAGGATTGGGAAGCAAGCTGCCAGGGTTGGACCTAGAAGAACATCTTGACCTATCCCTTTTAAGTGGGTAAACGAGGCCTAAGAGGGGCTGCTTGGTGCTGCGCTGGTCTATCACTTATAGCAACCACAGTCAGCTACCAGATGCTGTAAAGCTCTCTGGGCTCTCAGTTGGCTCCAGAGGATAAAGTCCAGACTTCTTGACATAAGCATTCCACGCAGCCTTGTTCAAACTCACCTTTCCCAACTAAACTCCCATGAATAAATATAAAAAAAGGTTGCCTTTTTTTTTTCTGGCTGTTCTTCTGGTAGTTGAACTCAGGGCCTCAGTGCTTGCTAGGCAGGTACTCTACCACTAGAGCCACTCCACCAGCCCTACAATTTGCTTTTTTTTAAGTATCATTAACAGCCTGGAGAAGACACTTTCTAAATCTGTCACTTTTCCACACTACTCTAGGTCCTAGGTACAGAAAATTCCTAATTCTCTTCACCACTTAACTTTGATGGATTGGTTACTTTTCCCCTAAATTGCCCTTCTCTTTCTGTTCATTATTTTTTTGAGGGAGGCGGCACTGGGGTTTGAACTCAGAGCCCCACACTTAGCTAGACAGGTGCTCTACCACTTGAGCCTCCAGCACCCCTTTTATGACAGGTTTTTTTTGAGATAGGGTCATTGGACTGTTTGCCCTGGGTTGGCTTCGAACCCCTGTCCTCCTGATCTCAGCTTCCTGAGTAGCTAGGATTACAGACATGAGCCATATGTACCTAGCCATTTGTTTGTTCTTTTTTTCCCTTGAAGGAAAAAAAAAGAAAGACAGTACAGAGCTAAAAAAAAAAAATTTTATTCAGAAACTATTGCACTATGGGAGTTGAGCATTATTCTATATTCTGATATCTCTTTCCTCCTATTGGAAAGGTTCCTGAGGAAAATCTATTTTTACCAGTTAAACTTTTGTCTGGCCCTCCCAGAAGTACTGGAAGAAATACTCCCAAAGTAACATCAGTCTCCTACTCATCTTTCAAAATCCAGGTCAAATACCACCTACTCTTGTCTTCTTTCTCTGCATCCTCCTTCCTGATTCAACAGCTTTGGCAATTGAAGTTTGTTAAGACATCGTCAGTCACAACTTCTTTCCTCATCTCCAGCACACTACATATTCTGCTACAGCAATCTCACGTTGCCCAGAAAAGTACATTTCCTGTAAGAGGTGAATTCTCCATTGTCGTCTTTTCTCCTGGGTTATAAACTCTTTAAAATGGGAGTCTCTGAATTTAGCACGTGGCTAGAACCTCACTATCCACTGCATGAAGTGGCTTGACCAAAGTAGTAGTTCAGTGAACTCAGAAGCCTATATATTGTTCAAAAAACTGAAATAAGCTTCTTTCGGCTACAAACTGAAAGAACTTACGTGAAATACATACGAAGAATAAAAAGGAAAAGGGAGCTTGGGATTTGAGTCTCTTTATGAGTGTTTCTTTGTCCTTTGTTAGGTGAAAGAGCTTCTTAAATATGGAATCCCTGTACTGTCTATGTCAACTGACAGTGATGTATTTTTTATACAGTCCTGAGTACTCACTGCTTATTATTTGTCAGATACCATACATGGAGTACCTTGAGCGGGGAACCACACTTCTGTTTGGTTTTGAGGTGCTGAGAATGGAACCCGTCTTTAGGCTTGCTAAGCACACATTCTGCCATTGAACTACATCCCCAGGCTGGAACCACTCTTAACGCTAGTACATGATTACCCTGGTTTAAAAAAAAAAAGTATCAAGAATCTCCACTGTACAACAAATATAGCCTAATAAAAAATTTTTAAACAAAAACAATGAAAAAAAGGAATCTAATGAAATAATGTAGAGTTTAAGATGGAGTGGAACATAGAATAGTTCTACTCCTTGGAGCTTAAAGTTTCATTTCAGAAGTTAATCTGGTTAGTGGAAATTTGAACATCCTCCTTTGTTCACTTTCCTTGTCCACTGTGTCAGTGTGGGCAGGTATGGGTCAGCCAATCTGATCCCAATTCCTTTAGCTGAACTGTCTTTGCCAAGAAATTCTCTCAATTGCCTTAGGAGTAACTTGTTTTTCACAGTTTACTGGAATCTTCTTGATATTGGGAAGGCTAAATTAAAATGGATTTCAGTTGCTTTGAATACTATTTATTCTTAGGGAATGAAAACAACTGGGAGAACCCAGACCATTTCTACCCTTTCTTCTTTACTCCTTCTCTCCTCTTAGGGTTGATCAAGATTGGGAGAAATAGGCTGGTGGACTGGCTCAAGTGGTAGAGCACCTGCCTCACAAAGATGAGACCCTGAGTTCAAACCCCAGTACTGCCAAAAAATAAAGAATAAAAGATTTGAGAGGAACAAACCAGAGGACTATCAGTCACATCTTGTTCTTTGCCAAATAGAGAAGATTTAAATCACTATAAGGTTTGCTTACCTGTTAATGTAGTACACAGCTAGGAAGATGTTCCAACAGTCTCAAAACAATTGTGAGAACTAACATAGCTGTTTTAGAAGTTTTACAAATGTAATAAAATATAGAAACTATGTAGAGTCAGTCCATTCTGATTTTCAATTAGCATAACCACAATAAGTATGATCAGTTACAATAATAAGTGTTGCAGCTTCAATCATATCACACTACTGTGGTGGTAACTCCTGATGTTAGAGCTGGGAAAAATAAACATTGCATAAAACAAGGGGCATTGATTAAAAGTAGAGGTAATAAGAGTGTTGGGGGAAAATGTCATTTGAGTTTCTTCCCTCACCCCAGGAAGTACATGAATTTCCTTTGCTCATCATCCAAGCACTAATGATAAACAAGTATCAACCCTGGCTAAAGTAGACTACTCTGTTGACTCATAACTTCACCTGCACCGAGGCAGGTCCTGTGCAGAAGTGATGGCACACACAGATAAACTCACTGTTCCCTAGACTGGTCACAGAACATTTCTAAACACAGAGCCTTTTATGACTATCTATATCACTACCATTTAAGAACACCCTTACGCATAAAAGAGACTCAACACCCTCTGTTTACAAGTGTTTCCTTGTCCTTTGTCAGGTGAGAGCTTCCTAAATACAGAATCCCAGTACTGTCCATATCAACTGACAGTGACATATTTTACATTCATCCTCAGTGGTACTTATTCCCTGGGCATTTAGCTGCAGCAACAACCATAGCTCACCAGGAAGTCTCCAGCTTCTGGTAGAAGATAGGTCTCTAGTCATAAGAATCAGGGGTTCTGACTACAGTTGATGTTGAAGCCAGGGTTAGTCTCTGAATGTCAGTAAGCATCTTGAAGTGTCCCCAGGTTGTCAACCGAGGCAGTAAGACTATTCTGTAATGGGATGTGACTCACCAGTTTGGGATATTAAAGGTGAAGATATGTGGGACAAATTAAATAACACTATTAAGAAACAATCAGATAAATACAGAATGGAGGACAGGGGGAAGAACGCTAGGAGGCTAGCCTTGGTTTCTTCAAAAAGTTCAGTTTATGGAAAAAAGTGGGGGGAATGTTATAGGTTAAAAGAGACTAAAGAAATGTGACAGTCAAGTATAATACATGGTCAGGTATGGTAGTACAACCTGCAATCCCAGCACTCAGAAGCGTAAGGCAGTCAGGTGCTGGTGGCTCACATCTATAATCCTAGCTACTCAGGAGGCAGAGATCAGGAAGTTCACGTTTTGAAGCCAGCTGGGGCAAATAGTTCCTTGAGACCCTATCTCGAAAAACCCTTCATAAAAATAGGGCTGATGGAGTGGCTCAAGATGAAGGCCATGAGTTCAAGCCCCAGTACTGCAAAAAAAAAAAAAAGAAGGGTGAGGCAGGAGGACCATGAGTTCAAGGACAGCCTGGACTATATAGTAAGACCCTATCATAAATTTTAAAAATATTTTTTTAAAACCCTATTATTCCAGCTATTCAGGAGGTAGAGACTAGAAGGATCGCAGTTCAAGGTCAACCTGGGCAAAAAGATCCATTCTAGGCCAACAAGCCAGGTGTATATACACACACACACACACACACACACACACACAAGGCCACAAATGATATTTTGCGGAGAACCAGAAACTTAACAAAGACTGGATATTAGATGGCATTTGGGGCTTGCTGTTCCTTTATGTGTGATAATATTAATATTGAGAATTCCTTATTTTGGGAGGATGCATACCAGAGTATATAATTGACAGAGTATAATGAGGTCTGCAAATGGTTCAGCAAAAAATGAATACTCTAACAAGTCCATATGTGTAAGGAGAGACCTCCATGTGTTGACAGTTGTTAAATATATGAGTTGTTCTTTGTACTCTGAAAATTTCATAGTACAATGTTAGAAGGCAGGATGAAATGTGACCTTTATACTCCAAACTGAGACAGCAGGACATTTCAGTGATTAATTTATTCAGAAACGTCTTTTGAATGACTACCTTGTTCAAGGCACTGTATTAAGCTCTGGATGTATGCTGGTAAATAAAATAGCATTTGTCTCCCTTTTGGGTACTATGCTGTATTCCGCTGTCTCTCCTTTAAGACTGAAGAATTTATTCCCCGGTTTCTGGGAAGCCTGTATGCTGGCAACCCTTTTCAGTGATTGTCTTGGTGAAGGAAAACACCATACCTGAGGTCATGTCCCTTCAGGGACAGCTGGCTACAAATCAGGTCAATGTGGGATGTTAAGACCTGACTTCCTTGCCTCAACAAGGAACAACTCTGAAGCAGCCACCAAGATTGGCTGGGGTCTAGTGGTGACCAGATACAGCCCACTTTTCTTGTCCAAACTTGCTTCCATTCTTTCTGCTATAGGACCTAAGAGCACCTACCACTGAAGATAACTAAGAAGAATGACATGGCTACTTCATGTCAGCCAGCTTTTTCATCAGCCACACCCACACTGGCACAGTGGATTCATGAATAGAGAAGACACTTTAGCAAATAGACATGAGGCCGACAATATGATTTCCCTTGCACCAATATTAATGTAACTACTGCCATGGCCATGGCCAAATAATCAACCTGTCACCAACAGAAATAATTTCCTGCCACCAACAGAAATCATTGCTTAAGACCCAACACTGTACTATACCTTAAAATACCAACCAGCCATTTGGTGGCAAGTTTGACTATAGAGAACATGCTGGAAGGGGCAACTATTGATTTTAACAGCAATAGGTAGGTATATTGTTTATGGGTATGCCTTTCCTGCCTACAGGGTCTCAGCCAATATGACTACCCAAGATTTTATTCTGTATTTGTTCCATCAATACACCATTCCACATGTCATTGCATAAGAACAAGGGATCCACTTAACAGTAAAAAAAGATGTAGCAGTGGGCACAGGACCATGGAATCCATTGGATCTGCTACATGGCACACCACCCAGAAGCTACTGGCCTCCTTAGCAATGAAACAACCTGCTGAAAGCTTGGCTGAAGTGATAACTTGGAGATGACACCCTGTGCGCATAAAGCACTTCCTGCAGGATGCAGTAATACCCTAAATCATTCCCAGTTACATAGTGCTGTGTTCCCAAGAGGAGAGTGAGTACCAGGAGTAGGATCCAAGGTATGGAAGCAGCAGTCTCCCCACTTACCATCAATCCCAGTGACCACTTGGGGAATTTGTGTCTTCATCCTCACAACTGTAGGCCACAGACGTCTTGTTCCCAATGAGGGAACATTCCTACAGGAGAGATAGTAAGAGTCTTTGCTGAACTTGAAGCTACATCACCATCTAAATACTTTGGGCCCCTCATGCCAAGGACCTTGCAGGCAAGAACAGGATCACAGCTGGCATAACTGTTATCATGAAGACGCAGAAGAGCAGCTGGTACACATGGAAACATATATGTGACCCTCAGATAATGGACTTGGACATCTTTTAGTACTGTTTTGCACAATCTTAATGGCAAGTCCTGAGAAGGTAAACAAGTAGTAGAGTGCATAGTGTCAAGAGTCTGATGCACTCCACCAGCTAAGTCACCTAGACCTTCAGAGGGGCTATCAGCAGTGAGGAGAGAGGGAGGATGAGGATCCCATTGCAGCCTCAAGATCAGCTGCAGCAGCAGGGGCTGTAGCTCATCAGACTAACCTTCTTGCATCCTAAAGAAGCTGCTCCCAGCATGCAACTGAGGAAATTGGGTCTGCTGGAACAAGCTATGGACCAGCCTGGATGCTACACTGACCTGCCCAGGTCACAGCCATTTGGACTTGCTTCGGCTGAGGAGAGCTGCCTCCTTTGGTCAGACCTTTTCTGGGCAGTGAGCATCCGCTGACTCATGTCCAATTCTGCATCCTTTTGTTTGACAGGTGTCAACTGGAACACGTCCTAATAAACTTCCTGTGTGCTGATCTGCATCTTCTAGTCAACTTCCCAGGACATCTTATCTGTGACAGTCTCTCTTTTGTTAATTACAGTCTGGAGGAGAAAACAATCAACAAGAAAAATAAATTTGTGATTTGCACTTTGAAGTAAATGAACAAGATGCAATGATAGCAAATAACAGGGGAGGTGTATTTGGAGAGGATGTGACAATTAAGCCAAGAATGACAGGAGAGACAGAAGTCAGCCATGTACATAGCAGAAAGGAGTATGTGTTCCAGAAAGAGAAAGAGCTTGGATGAAAGCCCTTCCCAAGAGCCCAGCATGTTTAATTACCACTCATAGCTTGGTAGTCTTTTTAAAGGGGCTTATTTCAAAAGCAATGGGATGTCATTAGAGGGTTTTTAAGTAAGAGAATGAAATGCTGTGCTTGACATTTGAAAAAAATTCTCTGTGGATACAGTGGAGAACAGAGTGGATAGGAGGAAACCATGAAAGAGGTTATTGCAGAGTCAAGGAAGGATGCCCATCCAAAGTGTGCCCCTTTCCTCCTGGAACAGGGTTGTTCCAGATGCCTAAGACCCTGGGATTCCCTGCCCAGTTACTTGCAGCCCATTCCCAGAACCTGCATGGTCTCTTCCCTAGGTCCCGCTACCCCTGATACTAGATGAAATACTGGCAGAATCATGAAGTGCTCAAGCAGTTGGCTATTTGTTGGGAATGTGGACAGAGCTTGGAAGTGGAGAGTCTATAAGCATGTGTGTGAAGCCCCCTGCAGTCCAAGATGAGGCCAGTATGGAAAAAGAAGGAGGATGATCTGAGGGGGAGGGGCCAGGTAACAGTCACTCTGTAAGGGGCCAAGTTCCAATATGGAACCTCCAGAATTTTAAGAATTCTAAAGTCAAAGCTCAGCCATGCAAGTAATTAAAAAACTATATTTGTCAAGATAGAAGGATAGGACATTTTATTTACCAACTTTTTAGCTTGATTTGTGTGTGTGTGTGTGTGTGTGTGTGTGTGTGTGTGTGTGTGTGTGTGTATGTGTGGTACTGGGGTTTGAACTCAGGGCCTACACCTTGAGCCACTCCACCAACCCTTTTTTTGTGAACTATTTGCCCTTGGCTGGCTTCGAACCATGATCCTCCTGATTTCTTCCTCCTGAGTAGCTAGGATTATAGGCATGAGCCACCAGCATTTTAGCTTGATTTTTAACATAAATTTTTAGGAATAGTATATGGACACCATTTGCAATTATGCTCTTGGCCTTCAAATGTCAAGGATGGTCTCAAAAGCACATTGTGCACAAAGAAAGAACATGTAGCTGAATTCTGGATTTTTACTGCAAACCCTGGATACCAGAGGATAATGGAATATTATCTTCAAAATGATGAGGGGAAATATTTGCTAATGTAGAGTTTTCTATCTAGTTAAATAGCATTCAAATGTGAAAATAAAAAAAAAACATTTTCAAGCCAAACCTAAGAGAATTTCCCACTGAAAAATCCTTGCTGAAGGATGTAGTTTAGAAAGAATAGCCAATCACAGTGACACACACCTGTCATCCCAAGCTATGTCCAAGGCTCAGATCAGGAGGACTGTGGTACCAGGCCATTCCAGGGGACGGGGGTGAATTTTGAGACCCCTATTTCAATGGAAAAAAGCTGGGTGTGGTGGTGTTTTCTTGTCATCCCAGTGATGGTGGGAAGTGTAAAATAGGAGGATCATGGTCCAGGCTGACCTGGGCAAAAAGTGACACCCTATCTCCAAAATAACCAGAGCAAAAAGGGCTGGAGGCATGGCTCAAGTAGTACAGCACCTACTTGGCAAGTGTCAAACCCCAGTACAACAACAACTACCAAAAAAAGATCAATTTTTAGAGGAAAAACACAGGATAGAACAAAAATGCTACAGAGAAATCAAATTGAAGATGACAGACAAGACTCAAAACATTCTAAGTTCCTTATGCTGTTAGGTACACAATGTTAACATTTTCTGCTCTAGCTCAATGCTAACAGAGCAAAAGATGGAGCCCAGAAGAAAATGGAAAGATAAGCATGGTAGGAAATACTGAGAGAAGACATTGAGTGAAAATAACATAGACTGAAGTAAACTACAAGGAGGAAGTGATTTAAAATATCATTTTCAAGATGATGCCAACTTGAATTTTTTATTTGATTTCTTTTCTTTTAGCTTCCATTAGTTAAAAAAATAACAACTATAAATACTAAATGCTAGCTTTCTACAATTTATATTTATGAATAGTTCAGATTGTTACTATTTCTACACACTATTTTTTCTATACTTTGTCTATACTAAAAAAAAAAATAAAAAAGCTAAATCATATATGCTGCAGACCAGATCATACTATTGCTTGTGTTTTAAGTTCAGATTTTTAGGCTTTTGGTTTGTGACACTAAGAGTAATAATATTAACAGTTCCTCAGCATAAAGCTCTCCTCCAAGCCATGAGTCAAGAACAAAGTTCCTTCCATTTTGTGGTTCCACCACCTTTATCAGCTGGTTTCCATGGTATTTGCAGAAGGCAATTATCGAGGAGGATCATAGTGGGAGATTTCTTTGTGCTAAGCCCAGAAGTAACATGTGTCCTTTCTCTCATGTTCCACTGGCCAGAACTCAGTCACAGGGCCACAGCTAACTGCAAGGGAAGATGAGAAATGTGGTTTAGCTGTTTGCCCAGGAAGAAAGAAATAATTTGGCAAACAGTGAGTCAGACTCTGCCACACATACATTTTTTTTTCATTTAATCAATACTAACTCCAGAAGATATGTACTATAATTTATGATATTTAACAGATGTGGAAACTGAAATTTTGGTAGACTGCATACTGTACCTAATATCTCACAGTTAATAATTGGCAGAACTCAGATTCAATCCTAGGCAGACTAACTTCTAGAAACCACATTCCTTAAGAGGCTAACTACAATATGACGGGTATTCCTTTTACTGAGGAAGAATATTTAGGCTTTTTTCAATTGTAAAAGAGAGTATTTTAGAATTGTAAATAATCCAAATTCAGCATTTTAGAAATGAAGAAACTGAGATCTAGAAGTAGAGTAGAATTTTCTAGTGAAGGTCAAGCCATTGCCATTCAAGTAGCATACAAGAGAAAGTAACATTTTTTAAAATCAAGATAATCTTGACAACTAATAATTCATGTAATCCCTCTAAAAGTTAATATCCTGAACTATATGTCTTAATATAGTTAAATCCAAATTTCTTGATTTTTTTTTTTTTTTAAGTCCTGAAGAGTAAGTAACTACACAGAGAAAGCCTGCCACCATGTGGTGTGGGCCTAAACCTAGCATGTTAAATGTTTCCTCCCATTGCTGTCTAGTAGTTTTATTCATCAACCTAAGTTCCATTCTGCCTAATAAGAAATTTCTATTTGGAAAGGTTAAAAGGTCATTGCATATTTTTGTCATCACAAAGTCTTTCATATGTAAATGAGTCTGGCACATATAAATGGGTCTGAGCTGCCTCTTCAAAAAAGAAGCTAACTTGTGATGTTTTAAAAAGTTATCAACTATGGTATTTATATAAGCTTAAGTTCTTTTAAACTTCAAGATACATTTTCTCATCTGACTGTGAAATCATTTCAATGTTCCCAAGAAGTGGCCAACATTTAAAATGCGACATGCACATCCACAAAGGAATCACTTTGGTACTTTAGAGACAAGGAGAAGAACTCAGCAGTTAATAGGATTTATCTCAGTCCACTCAAAGGTTAATCAATGAGCCATGTTAGAAAGCAGAATTCCCAATCATGCAAGTAAGATGAGTACAGTTCAAAAACAGGTGAAACATCTTCCCTAGAGGGAAGTCAGAATTTGTAACCTATAGGCTCTTGTGTAGTAAATTTCATGTGCAGGCAAATTTCAAAAAACTGGCAATATGGATTTACTCCAACTATTTTCCATGAATTATTAATTTGTCAAAAAAATGAAAACTGCTGTTTCTGTTACCCTACAACCTAATCTGAAGGATCAAAAACCTACAGAAATAATTACACTTCATAGTAACACATTAGAAGCATTACCACTAAAGACAGTATAAATTAAAATATATCTATTTGGCCACAAATTCTTTGGCCTCCGCTTACTTTTTGAGAGGTGGAGCCTAGGTACTCTCCCTTGAGTCTGAGCACGATTAATAATTTGCTTGTTACCAATAAAATGCAGCAAAAGTGGCACTGAATGACTTCACAGGCTAGGGCAGGAAATGTGATCATTTGCCTTTAGAGCTCGGAACGTGTGTCTAAAATGCCTGACTATTCTGAGTGTGAAGAAGCCAGTTCACATGCAGAGCCCATATGGAGGAACTTCAGTTGCTACACTCGGTGCTCTCGCTCCCAGCTGATAGGCAGCATCAACTGCAAGCCATGTGAGGGTCTTCTTGGACATCCAGCTTGAGTGAGCCTTCAGATGACTGCATTCCCAGCTGACATCTAACTGCAGTTGCTTCCAAGACCTTTGTGAGAACTGCCTGATCAAGCTCTTCTTGAAACCCTCACCCTCAAAACCATGAGCAAAATAGTTGTTTCGAGCTCTAAATGGTGGGGTGATTTTTTTCACAGCAATAGTAACCCAAACTGATAAGAATTAGGAAAGGATGCTTTTGTCACTCTTATGAGTTGACGTTTAACTAGAGCTTATAGACAAAGAAATAAGTGAAGAAAATGAAGCCTGGCACCAGTGGCTCATGCCTGTAATCCTAGCTACTCGGGAGGGGACGATTGCGGTTCAAAGCCAGCACGGGGAAATAGTTTTCGAGACCCTATCTTGAAAATACCCATCACACAAAAAAGGGCTAGTGGAGTGGCTGAAGGTGTAGACCCCAAGTTCAAAGCCCTGTACCGAAGAAAAGAAAAGAAGAAAACAAAATGAGAGGCCTAATGTTGAAAGGTATAAAACATAACTGACTAATTAAACACAGTTTGATTGTTACCATAAACATTCAAAAGAATCAACTAGGATGGACAGTGGCTCACAGCTGTAATCCTAGCTACAAAGGAGGCAGAGATCAGGAGAATAGCTGTTTGAAGCCAGCTTGGGAAAATAGTTCACAATACCCTATCTCAAAAACCTCATCACAAAAAAGGGGTGGTGGAGAGGCTCAGGGTGTACGCCCTGAGTTCAAACCCCAGCACTTCATCTAAGAATGGCAATGGCATCCTTTCTCCATGCCCTATAGCCAAAGTCCCCTGAGAATACTCCCTCACCCCAAGAAGTGTCTCCACTGGAGAAACTTTGAAGCAGACCTTCAGAGTACCCTTCCTGGTGACCGTGCCCCTGCTGGACAAGCACTACTAGGCCTACACTCAAGGCTGCCTGCTGGCTTCTCTATAGTGAGCTCTGTGCTTCTGAAGATGTTGCAGTGACTGTGCCCATGAACCCCCAGAAGTGGTCCTTGTAAGATTCCCAAAAGAGCAAAAACCATACTGGGACCCACAGACTCTCTGGCAGTCAGCTTTTCCTGGGAGTCTTCATCTAAGAATGGCTAGGCATCCTTTCCTTCTTAGTGAGATCTGAACTTGCGTCTCAGGTTCTTGGGGGGGGGTTCTTGTTTGTTTATTCTTTAGTGGTACTGGAGTTTGAACTCAGGGCTTCACACTTGCTAGGCAGGCACTCTACTGCTTGAGCCCCGCCTCTAGCCCTTTTCACTCTGGTTATTTTGGAGATAAAGTCTCACTTCTTGCCCAGGCCAGTGTGCTGTGATCCTCCTATTTTATACTTTCCACTGTAGTTGGGATTGACAGGCGTGAGCCACCATGGCCAGCTTTTTCCATTGACATGGGATCTTGCAAACTTTTTTGCCCTAGCTGGCCTGGAACTACAATCCTTCTGATCTCAGTCTCCCAAGTAGCTAGGATTACAGTGTGATACACCAGCCCCTGGCTGCTTCTCAGTGATGATTGCTTTTCACATGTATTTATATGAAAGTCAGTGTTGACAAACTGATGTCAAATTTGAGAATAAAAATGAATAAACTAGGCTGTTACAAGTTACTTAAATCTCTTTTACCTTCAGTTTTCCACATCTATAAATTGGAACAAAAATTTTAGCCCTAGGGCTTTGGGTGGGTAACTCAGTGGTAATTTGCCTAGCATTGTGAGACTGTGAGTTCAATCCCCAGCACTACCACCACAAAAATCTTATCTCACAGAGCTGCTGGGAAGGGTAGATCAACCTGTGATGCAGATGAGGGGCTTAATGGCTGGTAGCTTTATTTTTTAAAATCTTGAGAATTCCTTGTGTGTGTGTGTCCTGCATGTCGGAGCATATGTACAAAGTGTAGTGAGAGTACAGCAGGCATCTCTCTACCTCAGCTGAGGTGCTGAAGTTTTCCAGAGATGGCAGACTGGGGGTTCCTACAGAAGAAATGTGGAAAGTGGCAGGTCAAGGAGAAGCCCCAGCAGCCTGTGGGTCATGGTGAAATCAGAGATTTGGTGAATATGTTTTTGTATTTCACTATGGAACATTTCAAATGTATACAAAAAGAAGGGACTGATAGGATACACCTCCATTTACCCAGCTTCTGCAGTGATCAACTCGTTGCCACTATTGCTATATTTCTGTCCCAAGCTACTTTTTCATTACCTGATTATTTATAGGCAAATCATTTCACCTGTAAGTATTTTAGCTTTTTTTTTTTTCTTTTTTTTTTGTGGCACTGAGGTTTGAACTCAGGGCCTCACACTTGCTAGGCAGCACTCTACCACTTGAGCCACTCCATCAGCTTTGTTTTGTGTTGGGTATTTTTGAGATAGAGTCTTGAGAACTATTTGCTCAGGCTGACTTCAAACCATGATCCTCCTGATCTCTGCCTCCTCAGTGGCTGGGATTACAGACGTGAGCTACCGGTCATCCAGACATCTACTTCTTATGTTTTCTTGTGGTCTTCTCAGTATTGAATAAGTTCTTTTTAATAATAGTAATTGCCAGGTGCCAGTGGCTCAGGCCTGTAATCCTAGCTACTCAGGAGGCAGAGATCAGGAGGATTGAGGTTTGAAGCCAGCCTGGGCAAATAGTTCAAGAGACTCTATCTTGAAAAACACCATAACAAAAAAGGGCTGTGGAGTGGCTTAAGGTGTAGATCCTGAGTTCAAACCTCAGTATTGCAAAATAATAATAATAAAGTGAACCTATACATACAAATGTGAGAAGATTCCATGAACATATTGTTAAATGAAATGAAATAAGGTAGATCCAAACATCAGTTATACTGAAAAAGATGCAAACACAAAATAGTAAGACAAATGTGTGTGCTACAAAATATGTAACTATATTATAGAAAGATAACTTTTAAAATGTATATCAAACTATTGATCCTGATTAAAGTGTGAAGAGGGGAGGAGCATTGTAGAGGGTGAATAAGGATTTTGTTCTGTAGACTTTCATATCACTTGATTCTTACACAGAAAAAATATGCTCATAATTATTTTTGACATTTTTCCCAAACAAAAGAAGAGAATTGAATTAAACACTTTACTCATGACCACACAGGATAACAGTAACTTGTCTGGGAATTCTGGCAAGGTCTCAGGTACAGATCTGATTTTTAATTTACTAAGTGACCTTCCAAACTCCTCCCTAATCAAGCTGGCTTTTAGAGGTTTGTTTTCTTTTTCCTGCCAACTAAAAATACACAATCCAGCTCAGGAAATGCAGCTGACCGAACAGCAGCAGCTGTGAAGCTTTGCTTTGCATATTGAAGCAACCTTGGAAGAAAAATGCCCAGCGCCCACTGCTACCAGCTCCTGTTCTGAGGTAGGCCTAGAGCTCAGTGCGCAGGAAACTTCCTGCAAACACTGGAGAAGCTGCTGCAGTGCAAAGCTTACATCCTCCCAAATTTCTCACACTAGAAGTGGGTTGCTGCATTTCCTTTTCCTTTATTTATTTGTTTACTTATTTTTGAGAGAAAGATCCACTGACAAGATCATATTTTTGTACAGAGGGGAGAGAGAACACAAAAGAGACAGGCACAAAATTCCCTCCTCTGCTTTGCTCAGTTATAAAGAAACATCATTGCCAATAAACCAGAGACAGAAATAGCAGTGAAGTTCTGAAGATGAGCTGTGCTGTAAATGTAAAACTCTCACAAGCCACTTAGCATGATAATAACTCAAAATACAATTTGTAATGAAAACTAAGACTGTAAAAATTTGTAAGCCAGCACAGTAGCTCACTCCTGCAATCCTAGCTACTCAGAAGGCAGAGATTGTGAGGATCATAATTTGAGGCCAGTTAGTGAGACCTTATCTCAAACAATGAAAGTTGGGCCTGGTGGTGGGCACCTGTTATCCCAGCTACATGAGAAGCATAAATAGGGAGGATTGTGGTTCAGGCCAGTCAAGGCACTAATGTGAGACCCTACTTAAAAAATAACTAGTGCTAGGTGCCAGCGGCTCATTCCTGCAATCCTAGCTACTCAGGAGGCAGAGATCAGGAGGATCGCAGTTGAAAGGCAGCCTGGGAAAACAGTCCATGAGGCCCTATCTTGAAAAAGTCCATTACAAAAAAGGGCTGGTGAAGTGCCTCAAGGTGTAGGCCCTGAGTTCAAACCCCAGTCCACAAAAAAAAAAAAAAAAAAAGAAAAGAAAAAAGTTCTGGGGTCATGGCTCGAGTGGTAGAGTGCCTGCCTAGCAAGTGCAAGGTTCTGAGTTCAAGTCCCAGTATGGCAAAAAAAACCCTGTAATTTTCTTAGATTGTATTCTATGTCTAGTTCTCTTATATTATATCCTAATTTTATATACAAGAATAATATTGACCTCTCCCATTCATAGAACATGAAGATGCATTTTGAACAGTTTTAAAGGAATACGGTAGATTGTGCAGTGTTGCTCAGAGCTACTCAATAAAATTACATTATACCTGTAGAATGTTAGAGAGTTAGAGTTAACTTAGGGTAATGTTTTTGTCTTACACAGTAGAAAATTGAAGTTCAGAAAGATTAAATAACTTACTCCAGGTGCTATGGTTTGAAGGTGTCCGCCAAAGTTCACGTGTTGGAAACTTAGTCCCCAGTGCAACAGTGTTGAGAGGTGGGACCTTGAAGAGGTGATTAGGATAAGAGGGCAGAGCCCTCAAAAGTGGATTAATGCTGTTACGATGGGAGTGGGGGGGTTAGTGATCATGAGATGGGTCATTACAAAAAGCAAGTTTGGGGCTCTCTTGTTTTCTCACCAGCATCATGCTCGTGAACTTCCCAGCTTCCACAACTGTGAACCAAATAACGTCTTGTTCTTTATAAATTACCCAGTCTAGGGTATTCTGCTATAGCTACACAAAATGAATGAAGACAGGCAGCGCAGATGGAAAGGAGCAGATTGGAGTTAGAATCCAGATCTAATTCTTCAACCTGAGTTCTTCCTAATTGCTAATGAGGCCTCACTAACACAGCCACACAGTAGCAGGCAACGATTACTGCAGCATTCTCTCTGGTTTCTTAATTTTGGAATTGATGACCATGCTACCCCAGTAACAGGACTATGAGCACCTGAAACACACCTGCTCCTCTGTGTGCACATCTACACACATGGTTAAGAGACAAATGTTAAAAGACAAAGCTTTTGAAAGTTGGCATTGCCTTGTGCAAAGAGTCTCTCCCATGGAACATGAGACATGTAGCAGACAGTGTTGCCCACCCTATGTCATTCCCACTTTGTTCTTGCTAAGAGTGTAACTCTTTTATTCAGATACTGGGAGGTAGGGCAATATTCTCAGAGAGAGTGAACCCAGCTTGGCCAATGGAGGGGCGGCTGAGAAGCTTTTGGGAAACATTTCCTTTCTAATTAAATAAATGTATACAAACACACAAGAAGACCTCTGTCTTTCCCTTTTTCCTGCTTTGAATTCAGGCATGGGAGGATGTGATGCTTGGTGTTGCTGCACCATGGAAGGAAATGTCACCCATAAATTGAGGGTGCCAAGGCAGAAACATGGAAAGTGGAGAAACCTGGGCTTCTTGATGCCCCCTTGAGCCACGGACCAACCCGCACAACCCCCCTCCAGTCTTATCCTTAAGCTGGAGAAGGAGAAACCTTTTTTTCAGCCCTCACAGCTAGGTGTCTTGCAACTTCCAACCAAACGAAGTGACCTCACCTCTCTGTGCCCAGCCTTTATCCTTGTGAAATGATGATCATAACACCTACCGGGCAGGGTGGTGGTGAGTAAGATGAGAAATAATAAAATGCCTAACAAAAGAACTCAATAAACGGCAGCTACTAGAATCATAATCACACTAAACATGATATCAAAATCCTAAGCTGTGGGAAAGTTCTCCCCAGTCTGTCAACCTCATAACACCTTCTCCCTATTATGGTGGACTGGGACAATACATACAGCTGCTACCTCCTTTCTGAGTCCTGAGTTGCTCAGCCATGGGTGCACTGGACCTGGGAGCTAAAAGGTCTGATCTCTGAGGGAAAAAAAATTAAAACATAACTGTACAACAATAACATAGCTATATAATCATATATTACCATGTAACACAATATGGAAATATATATACTTTGGGTGGGGATGCAGTACTGGAGTTTGAAATCAGGGCCTCATGCTTGCTAGGCAGGCACTCCATCAGCTTTGTTTTGTGTTGGATATTTTTAAGATAGAGTCTTTCAAGCTATTTGCTCAGGCTGGCTTTGAACCATGATCCTCCTGATCTCTGCCTCCTGAGTGGCTAAGATTACAGACGTGAGCCACCAGCGCCCTGCACATGGTAATATATTCAGTTCTAGGCAAGCCATAAAGTGTTCATTTCTTCTGTCCCAGAAATCCCAACTCTGGCAATCTAGCCAATGGAAATAATCCAAAAGAAAAGGAAAAATTTTATTCACAGAATCTTTGATTCAGCACTATTTTTGCAGACTTGAGAAGTAAAGCATAATATTTTCCTTTGAGGGAGTATAATTATAAAGCCAATACGATAACTTTTACTGGAGACTACGTAGGAGTGATATGATGTGATTTTTCAATATAAACATAAATGTAAAAAATCAGAACACGAGTGTGCATGTATGCTGATTGCAACCACACGGAACACAGCTATAATCAGACTGGGTTATAACTGGCAAACAGATTTTTTAAATAACCTCAGCAGAACACCAGAATTAAAGAGGTTGCAGACTGGTGACAACACTGTGGTTAGAGGAGGGAGGAAAGAGGAGAAAAGATGGCAGTGCTACTAGTGAGCCCGTAAAGGACATCGTTTCCTCTCCGCTACGATTATTGGATAACATCAAAATGGTCCAGGCGGTTGCGCACCTGTGGCTTACGCCTGTAATCCTAGCTATTTGGGAGACTGAGATCAGGAGGATTGAGGTTTGAGGCCAGACTGGGCAAACAGTTCTTGAGACTCTATCTCCAAAATAACCAAAGCAAAATGGGCTGGACGTATAGCTCAACTGGAAGAGAGAGCACCTGCTTTGCAAGTGCAAAGCCTTGTGTTCAAACCTCAGTCCCACCAAAAAGAAAAGAAAAATGGTAAAATGGTCCAGGCAGCCAAGTGCAAAGCTGAAGGTTCTGGGGGCAGCCCTAAAGCTATAACCAGAGAATTGACATCTGAGGCAGGAGCCCCTCACCATACACATGACCCAGGCAGCCAGGAAGACAGCCAGCTCTTCAGACTTTGTGAACAGGCAAAGAGCACATGACACCTGAGAACACAGGACACTTCCACACGCCCTTGCTGGATAAGTAGTTCTTGTAGAAGGTTCCCTGTTGGTTCACCCTCTGTTATGAAAGTCGGTTTGTGGTCAGCGTCCTCAAGTCCTGGAGAAGCACGAGGAGGAGATTTGCCCCTCCTTAGGAGTTCTATGGAGGGCAATCAGCCATATTCTATGAAACCACCTATCTAGGAAATGCATGGCAGAGCACACAGATCTCAAAACTATGTTTCTAAAGGATTAAAAATAAGTATGAAAGTATGTTTATGTATTCTGAATAAGTATCTTTGCAATTAGTGTCTACTGTAATCTGTGACTAAGATTTTCACACATCAAAATGCAACTCAGTTTGAATCTAGAGCTCTCTCTAGTGGCTGACTTGCATTTTTTCAAGGTCCCTTACCTTACCCTATGCCACAGTTACACACACTGATGAGACAGTATTGTGCTCTGGAATGGCCCACAAGACTCAGGGAGAAGCAAGTTCCACGTCGGAAGGAGACCATGTGCCACCTTGAACAAAGATAGCTCACTGACTCAGAGGGCAAGACAGGAGCCCTCCAGATGTTCTTATGGATGACTTCTGAGTCTGGGCTTTCTGCTGTCCTCCAACTACTTCTAATCCTTTATCAGTTTCCTCCATCCAGCTCTATCTTCTTCTACTGTTGGGCCTTAAAACAAAGAAAATCACCCATAAAATATATATACATACATATATGATATATACACATATAGCAGATATTTTACAATATCCATTGTTAAATCTAGACATGAAAATTGTAAATAACAGAACTTACCTACCCACATAATCTTGAAAGAAAGTCAACATACTACTGTGACAAAAGGATTAAGTAAGAGGGAGTTAATTTATAATAAGATGATATATATTACTGTACATAACTGCTCAGGCACAATCACAGATGAAGTTGACAAATTCTTGCATCTAAGTGTAGAACCACATGAGCACACGACAACACAGTGTTATGGTGCACTTTATCAGCACCTTAATTGTCTTGCCTCTTGTTCAAAGAGCTGCCAGTGGTGGTATGACTTTCTGAACAGCTCACAGTAAAAAGAAAAATGAGATGAAGTGCAAATTTTCCTCAATTCATATCTGTTATGGTTTCAGTATGGTTTGTCCCAAGGCTCATGTGCTGGAGGGTTGGTTCCCAGTATGGCAGTATTGTGAGGGGGTAGAACCTTTAAGAGGTGTAACCCAGAACCAGGTGCAAGTGGCTCATGCCTGTAATCCTTGCTACTCAGAAGGCAGAGATCAGGAGGATCATGGTTCAAAGCCAGCCCAGGCAAACAGTGTGTAAGACCCTATCTCGAAAAAACTCACCACAAAAAAAAAAAGCACTGGCGGAGTGGCTCAAGTGGTAGAGCACCTGCCTAGCAAGTGTGAGGCCCTAAGTTCAAACCCCAGTATTGTGAGGGGAGGAGGAGGGAATCCTGCTAGCATAGAAGCTAGCCTGGGAAAAAAGTGAGATCCTATCTCAAAACACCCAACACAAAAAAAGAACTGATGTAGTGGTTCACATGGTAGAGCGCCTTCATAGTAAGTGTGAGGCCCTGAGTTCAAACCCCAGTAGAGCCAAAAAACCAACCAACCAAACAAACAAACTACATACATGTCTGGACGTTCAAAAGTTGCCTTCAAATTCAAGAAGCATTCTTTCTTGTACAGGATTATTCTTGGCATTACAGGATGTCTAGCATTCTTGGCCCCCTGCCTACTGAATTCCAGGAGAACACTACAATTATACTTTCAAAGTGCTGCCTGGGAAAACCACCGTACTCAGTAGATGAGCTGACCTTGTGCTCTCTCCACACCAGTGGTGAGCTTCACCATAATCATAAAAAACTGCGCACAGCCACCCCAAATTCAGACCATTGGCTTAGGACTCCAATGGCCCAAGAAATGAGTCACAGATGGGGCTTCATGATTGAAGCATGACTGGATGATGCATGATTGGAGCATTGATTCTCACCACAATACCCTCAAAAGATGACTTTGATATGCCCCACCTGAGGCTGGACAGACCAGGGCAAATGAGGCATGAGAAACTATAGTCAGAAATTCAGAGATAAATGCTGTATTAATGAATGGCTTGCTTAAAAACATTATAGGCACTATTTTCATTACTTTAAACTTTGCACTCCCTCAATAATCTGCAACATTTAGTATAAAGAAAAAAGGGAAAAAGAGTATTTCTCTCCCTCTCACCTCACCCACTTGCCCAAAGAATTTGTGTGCTCTGGGAACTGAGCAGTGGTATCCTAAAGAAAGACACTTATCCTGGGAACCACCTGGGAAATGACTCCTTTGGGCACAAAAAGAAAATACTTATTGCAGAGTTGGACACCTGTCTTGAAGGGAGAGTCTGACAGGACAAGTCCTTTGTTTAAAGGAGTACTCTGTCATCTATGTCATAATGACACAGATTAATGGGCAGAGACACCTTAAAGTCTTTGGGTCCAATTGATGAAACAGTGTAACAGCAAGAATGATTAAATGTACCAGATTAAATGTGTCAGAAAAAAGAGCACACTTTTCCTAAGGTGAATTTGAGCCAAACCTTCAACCTACTTTCTTACCATAAATATCCCTGACATTAGAGCACTCACTGCACCTGTTATCAGATGTGCCCGCACCCATGTCTGGGTTGTGTACTAACTTCATCTTTCCTTTGCTTTGTTTTACTAGTAAACTTTCTTGGTCTCTACCTTGATATGTCCTAAAATTCCTTTTGGGTGAGACCACCACGAACTCATTACCCAAGGATCAAGTGGAGACTTCCTCTTGTAGTCCTCCTCATTGAAGCCTCACTGATTCTGGTAACACACCCAGTCTCTGATTCACTCACTGGGAAGCTGGGAGGGGACAGGAAAGTTGAGGGAAATCCTAGGGCTGATAGTTGTGACTTCTCCACCCTCTTCCACTGACTTCTGATACAGCCCATGACTGAGAACATCTGACTGAAAGAAGATTGGCTCCAGACATTGTGCTAAGTTTGTGACCATTTGGGCAAAAAAGGGAAAACCATGAAAAAAAATCTGTGCCTCCTACTTGCTTATATGGACATCCACTCACTCTGGAAAAATATCTAAGAAACCAGTGATGTTGGTTGTTTCCCAGCAAAAGACCTGCACATCGAGAGTCCAGGGTGAGGGCTTCCTTGACACTATGCCCTTTGGATAGCCTGAAAATATGAATAAAAAAAATCTGAATTTTAAAAGACATAGTCCTTGGGAAAAGTTGCTAATTTCAGTATTATGAAAGATGAGGTCACAAGACAAACAGAAAAGTGGAGCCCCTGGGAGGAGGCCAGGCAAGAGAAAGAGGACTTTGGCGGCATTTCTCCTGCACTTACCAGGGAACAAAGCTCCGTTCTTACACTCTACTCCTTTGGACCTATCTATAGAGAGGAGAAAAGGAAGAGTAACATGGTTGATAGTCTCTTAAAGCCACTGACTCCATCTTTTCCAAACTAGCTGTTTGGACATCATTTCTATAGTCCACTTAGTACCTGTGTTCCTCCTTCCCCTGCCACCTCTTCAGGTGGACTGCACTGAACACTGGTCCCAGATCGTGGACCAGTGAGATCTCGTTAGAAATGTGATAACTGAGCTGGTGACTCACGCCTGTAATCCTAGCTACTTAGGAGACTGAGATGGGGAGGATTGTGATTTGAGGCCTGCAAAATGTTGGTGAGACCCTAACTCCAAAATAACCAGAGCAAAATGGACTGGAGGTGTGGCTCAAGTGGTAGAGTGCCTGCTTTGTAACAAAGCCCTGAGCTCAAACCCCCCAAAAAAAGAAGGAAAAGAAATGTGATAACTAACATTTTCACTTCTATATTGTTTGAGGGATTGAGGTGAGTGTGCCTTGATCCTTAAGTTCTAACTATATGAGTGTGAGAACTGGGAGAAGTGTATTTCCAGACTCATACTCTGGACCATGAGGATCTACTCACGGACCTCTTGGGGATCCTTCTGTCTGGGTCAATGGAGGTGCAGAGACCCTAATCTCTCCTGAAAGGTCTCCTTGTGACCTTTGCAGTCACAGGTCCACACAGGTGCTGGGGCTCCACATAGATCACGAGCACTTTCTCTAATCACACCATGATTTTTGATGGTTTTCTTTTCCTTCTTTTTCATTTATTTATTTACTGGTGGCACTGGGGTTTGAACTCAGGGCCTTATGCTTGCTAGGCAGGTTCTCTACCACTTGAGCCACTCTGCCAAGCCCTCTCCTTTCTTTTTTGAATAGTATGAGCCTGGGACTAGTGTCAAGATTTGAACTAAGTACATGACTACATTAAATTATTAATCCCCCATTAAGTAAGGCACCAACCCCATTTTATAAAGAAAGGAAATGAGAGAAAGTAAGAGAAATCCAGGAACATGGCCCCTGATGGTTTAAAACCAAAGCCCTAGCCAGGCACTGATGGCTCACATCTATAATCCTAGCTACTCAGGAGGCAGAGATCAGGAGCATTGAGGTTTGAAGCCAGCCCAGGCAAATAGTTTGAGAGACTGTATCTCAAAAACATCCAATACAAGTGGTAGAGCGCCTGCCTAGCAAGCATGGGCCCTGCGTTCAAACTGTAGTCCCACCACACACACACAAAAAAAGCCCACCTGTAGCTGCTCTCTGCTCTGTCTGTTCCCCCTCCCTCATCCCAGGGAAATAGGTCCCACGTAGGAGTGCTTAATGAAAAGCTTCTTTCCTTGTTGAGCTGAGGGCTGAAGGGATTGACACCTAAGTCTACAGAGTAACAGGCACAAGGACATTGGGGTACAACTGGGGTCAAAGTCAAGTAACCACCACTTTCCTTGGCTCTCATCCTGTCCAGGTAACACACTACCTTGGCCCTCAAGAAAGACCTTTATGTCTGGGGGAACCCGAGTTCCCCAGCAGTGCTCCCAGTTCTTCCCCTGAATTCCTCTAGAGGGCGGAATCTGTCTATGATCCCAAGGTCAGTGCCATAAAGGCATTCCAGGTGCCTCATACACAGGCTGCCCATGTGGTGCCTTGACTTCTCAGGGTTGGAGGCCAGGAAAATTGTCCCTTTTTTCACAATGGCTCTGACTTACCATATATATAAATGTTTTTCTGGAGGTTTTTTTTAAGTGGAAAAACCATAATAATGCCACTCAAGGAAAAAAAAAGCAATACCTTTAATTGCTTATATAGTTCCATCATATTAACACAATTTTTTAATTTCTATAGCTACCTTCACCATATATATATGCATATATATTGTAGTGTTTAATCATACTGACACAGTGTTTTAAAGCACATACGATTCTGTCAATCTAAATAATAGCCAGAGAGAGAGTTTCCAAAGTCTAATGATATTTATTTGGGAATAGCAGAGCATTGCAATGGGAATATGTGGGTGGAAGCAAGGAGAAGTACTTTATTATTTATTTATTTGTAGGGTTTTTTGTTTTGTTTTGTTTTTGAGACAGGGTCTTGTTATGTAGACCAGACTAGCCTTGAACTTGTGATCCTCCTGTCTCTACCTCCTAAGTGCTGGGATTACAGACATGTACCACCATTCTTGGTTCAAAGGGAAATTTTTGGCGGTTTTTTTGGCGTTACTGGGGCTTGAACTCAGGGCCTCAGGCCTGCTGGGCTTGCTAGGCAGGCACTCTACCATTTAGACCACTCTACCAGCCCTGGTTTTGGTTGGTTTTTTTTTGTTTGTTTTTTTTTTTTTGATGGGACTGGGGTTTGAACTTAAGAGTTTCACACTCTACGGCTTGAGCCACACCTCCAGTCCATTTTGCTCTGGTTATTTTGGAGATGAGGTCTCATGAACAATTTCCCTGGGCTGGCCTTAAACTGCCATCCTCCCCATCTCAGTCTCCCACGTAGCAAAGATTACAGGTGTGAGCCACTGGCACCTAGCATTTTGTGAATAATTCTTATGAGGGATAGACATATGAAATCCCCTCCTTCATTTATTTACTTTTTTTTTTTTAAGTATTGTTAAAATGGAGTGACAAAAGTGACTCCATTTTGATTCTGACAACTTTCCCAATTTCAAGCAGATAGAAGAACCTCCAGGACCCAGAAAAACACTTAATGCATGTGCTGGAAGAAGGTCTGTCTTTGAGAATTCTGAAGGGAGGAGATCACAGGGTTGTAAGAGGAAGAGCAACAGAAGGCAGCCAGGGCTGGGCACAGCTCTGAGCTTGCACACTCCCCTTCCCGCGTAAAGGCTGGGTTTCTGAGAAATGGGAGTTGGTGTAGGGTCTGCCTACACCAAGAACTGATGAGAACATCTCTGAGGCAAGTCCCCAGGAGGAAGATGTCCCGCCCCCAACCACCTGGGAAAAGGAAGCAGAAAAAGGAGAAATTGCAACAGCCACAGAACTTCCTTTATTTCTCACTCTTGGGATGTGCCTGTCAAGCAGAAAGCAGCCAAGCCAACGGCAGAGGACAGCCCCAGAGGAAGAACGCTCCGGCCCTCAGAGGTAATTTAAATTTTTACTTTTCTACGTTGGCAAAGTGAACATAGCTTTATTTTCCTCCAGGGGCACAGTTCAGGATACATACTTCTGGAAGTGAGCTGTCCCCTTTCCTGTCCTACTTGGGTTTCTCCTAAGTTGGGGACAGGTCTTATGTCTTAAAAATTGGGGTTCTTAAAAACACTCAGCATGTTCTAGAGAACATTGACCTCAGTAAGACAGTGGAAGAAAACACTTGGCTCTGGTTCATAAACTTGTCCCCAGTCAACAGTGTTTATAAATGGCTACTATGGACAGGAGAGTGTCCTTGTCCTGTGGGAATGGCCCACGTTCCCAGCAGGAACTCACATGGCCTCTTCACTCTTTGTACAACCAATGTAGCTGACACTTCTGGGTTTAGGTTTTTAGGATGCAAACAAAGGTCAGAGACCATAGACAAGCAAGAACTGAAGAGAATTTTCTGTAATATCTGTGAACTAGGTTAGGTCTGTCTAAGTAGAACTTCATCTTACCTCTTTGCCTTAACTAAGGAACATGAGCCCACCTTCTGTGTTTTACAGGAGGTCCCATACTCTTCCCTGAGGTGGGCCCCAGAGATCTGTCAGCTGGTGGTGACTTATACTCCTTCACTTCCTGGACCATTAGAAGCCCAGCCTATGTTTGAAACCTGACCCTTTGAAGACTTGAACTATTTTGAAGTAGCAGCTCCTCCCCAGGCCTGCATGAGTTTGCATTACTTCAGAAAAGAATAGGAATGGCACTGGCCTTTCTCCCCTAGGATTTAGCAGTGGCCACCATGGGTTCTGTGAATTCCAGGAGTCACAAGGCCCAGGTGGTGATGATGGGCCTTGATTCAGCAGGCAAGACTACGATCCTGTACAAACTGAAGGGCCACCAACAGGTGGAGACCCTGCCCACTGTTGGTTTCAACGTGGAGCCTCTTAAAGGTCCTGGGCAAATGTCCCTGACTCTTTGGGATGTCGGGGGACAGACCCAACTCAGGGCCACCTGGAAGGATTATCTGGAAGGCACGGACATCCTCGTGTATGTGCTGGACAGCACAGATGAAGCTCGCCTGCCCGAGGCTGTGACTGAACTCATGGAAGTCCTGAACGACCCCAACATGGCCAGTGTCCCTTTGTTGGTACTGGCCAACAAGCAGGATGCTCCTGATGCTCTTCCGCTGTTTGACATCAGATGCAGGCTGGGCCTGGAGAGAGTCCAGGATCACTGCTGGGAGCTCCGGGGCTGCAGTGCCCTCACTGGCCAGGGGCTGGCCGAGGCTCTGCAGAGTCTGCAGAGCCTGCTGAAATCCCGCTGAAGTTCCACAGCCACCTGTGTGGCCAGGTGAGCACAGGTGGGGCAGGGAGAGGAAGAATTCCTGAGCCGGACAGAGCAGTTTATCCTTGTTAGTCTGAACTGGAAGAACCAGCTGATTGTGGAGAAACTTCAGCTTGGTTTATCCAACAAGAAATCCTTCTATTCTTGGACAGGATAGTTTTCTTTTTGGAATTTATTTTCAATAGTGTTTACATTCAAAATCAACTATTCTTTGAATAATGATAATCTAAGGAAAAAATCCTCAGCATAGTTCATTTAGTAGTTTATTACCAAGTGTGAATTGAGCAACAAGTGGTTATAATAAATCGAGATCTGAGTTCACAAAGGGAAAGAAACTTCAATGTCAAATTTGATTATCATCTGGCCATGGTCACCATGATTATGAATGATTTTCCCTGGAAGTCTTGGGGTATATGCCCTTATCACTTCCAAATTTTTTCAGTTTAAAAGTTCACTGGGGTTCTCAACCTGGGCAAGGGGCTGAGAGTTAAAGCCTTCCAAAATTTACCCTCCTATCTGACTCTGAATAACCCTTCTCTACTTTTGTCATCCTTATTGCTCTTTTTTCAAAAACCCTTCATTTAGGGCTAGTGGAGTGGCTCAAGTGGTAGAGAACCTGCCTAGCTAAGTGTGAGGTTCTGAGTTTAAGCCCCAGTACAACAACCACCACACACACACACACACACACACACACACACAAAACAAAACAAAAAAACCCCTTCATTTACTTTCCGTTTTCCTCCCCTTTTCTCCTCCTTGTAGCACATGCCTTACCTTAAAGATCATATCAAGCACTTGGGGGCGAATACCTGAAATCCCAGCACTTGGGAGGCTGAGGTGGGGGATGATGAGCTCAAGACCAGCCTACAACAGGACCCTGTGTAAAAAAAAAAAGAAAAGAAAATCAGATCAATTACTTCATTTACCTAATCAAATAATTTGTGTAGAGTAAATAATGTGTGGCAAAAGACACAGAACGTTTAGGTGTAAACCAGGCGTTTCAGTTGAGTTGTGAATTCTGAAGACACGGAGGGCAGAAATGCCTTCTCCCTCATGGCTGATGATGGTAAAATCAAAAGTTGACCCTAGGAGGGTTTTCAGGTGATTGTTACCTTCAATCCATGGAGCTCCTGAACTGATGTACAAAATGTTATGCTTTGGGACATTTTTTCCAGGGAAGAAGATCCATAACTTTGGTCAGACTTTCAAAGACATCTATGATTCCCAAGAGTTAAGAATCACTGATCTGGTCTTACCCCTCTTCAACCATAGAGCACATTGTGTAATTTGAGGTTCTTAATGGCAAGGAGCTTACATTTGGCACCTGTTCTACAGCAAGCGGTTGGGTAGTTCCTCCTATCTTGCATTAGGATCAGCTCCTGGTGATGGTTCTGCTCCTCTCAGGAGTAACAACATAAATTGGCCCTGATGCCTTCCTAACCTCTGACATCCAAGTCCCTCTATGCAGATTCTTAACCTTCTACTATTAGCTTCATAGATCTAGTTCTTTTTATTTATTTATTTATTTTGCCCTTTGTGGGACTGGAGCTTGAACTCAGGTGCAAAGCAGGCACTCTACCACTTGAGCCATCCCTTCAGTCCACTTTGCTCTGGTTATTTTTGGAGATGGGGTCTTTTGAGCTATTTGCCCTGGGTGTTCTCAAATTATGATCCTCCCCACCTTAACAGGTGGCAAGAATTACAGGCTACTGGCACCAGGCTGACGTGTCACTTCTTATAATGACAGTAGGATTTGTTTTTCCTGTGTTGTGACACTGTCTATAAAGTGAGCCCTGGGTTGTGACAATGTCTTCAAAGTTTCACATTAGGAGAGATTTCAATTTTAGACCAAATATGATGTTAGTTTCCCTGCTTGGGCTCCAGGGAGTATAAATCTGGACCCTCAACCCCTTTAACACACAGGTAGTAGAGAGGCCATTTCTGACAGGTGATTTTTCTTTGTTTCCATAACACAAGACAGACAACATCTTCTCTCCTCTAAGGCCACAACTCTGGTTCCCACAGAACCACACAGGTGCCATAAGCTCAGCCCCAGGCTTCAGTTTGGCTTCTCTAGAATCTCCAGGGGGTCCTGGCTTCTAGCTCACACTTACTGCTTTCGCTGTGGGTTCTCTCTTCATTTCTGTCACTGAGGGTATGCTTTTCTTTTATTCAAAGGCAGCATATGTTTTTAAAAATCTTTTTTTGTTGTTACACTTTGCAGAACATTTCCCTGACTTCCCAATGGCAAAGTCATCCACCATGTTGCTAAAAATGACAATCCCCCTCCTTCAGTCAATCTCCTCTGACCCCAGGATGTGACAGCCTTTTCTCAAGTGTGTGTTTGTTCACAGGACCAGACAGACTGAATAACTGGGCCAGTGGGGAGCTCTGAGTCTTTGCCTGAAGCCACAGTCCTTAAAGTTGGTCTTAATAATCCCAGGGAGTTCTTCTTCCATCATCCCTCTCAGAGAAGATACTTCATAATAACCATGCCCAGTTCACGCCAACCTTAACTAACTCCTTGCTGGTCTGCCTCCTGCTTGGAGGGATTGAACAACAAATGCTCTCACAGAATTACCCAGTTATGGGTTCTAGGATGTTAACTATACCATTATCTGGATAGAAGGTGGGTTCAGAGTCCAAGGGCAGCTCTGCCAGTCTTCTACTCACTGGTTTCTGAAACATCAGCCTCCAGTGATCATCGGAATCCCACAGGGCATGTCCCTGTGTGGCCTCCTGGGATTTCTGATGTCCCCTGTGCATGTACTCTGGCCTGTCAAGCTTCCATTTCCAACGGGCAGTTCTCATATGCCCATGGCAGTGGGAGCAGTCCTCTGAGGCACACAACTTTAGGAAGTCTCATATTATGCTTGCTCTTTTGGAGGCTTAGCTTCCTTTCCTATCTGTACCTTCTGTTCAAATCCTACACGTTATTTAAGAACCCTCAGATCCCACCTCTCCAGGAAGCTTGGCCTGCATGCTTTAGAGAGAGAGAGAGAGAGAGAGAGAGAGAGAGAGAGAGAGAGAGAGAGAGAATTCTCCCTGTTAAAAATAAGAGACTTCACTTCCACATTTAGTTTAGGAGACTTGTAACTTTAAGTTCTTTCCTCTGGCTCTTTGAGATTTATATAAATGGTTTTAAAAGCTAAATAAATAATAAAATCTTTGGGACTCAGGGATGTGTTTTTCAAGGACCACGATGAAATCATCAAGTCAGGCAGATGGGGTCTCCCAGCTTTAGTGAGAAGGCAGAAGCCTAACCTTGCTTTAAGCTGCAAAACCACCCTCTTCCCCTCCTACCCTCATCCTAAAGACAGCAGACGTTTGTTTTTCTTTAGGTGAAGCCAATTAGCTCACATGGATGGTGACCTCATTTACCAGGTGAGGCTAGGGTGAACTGTGTGTGACAAATGGTTTCGTCAGGCCCTCTTGCTTCGGGACTAATGTCACTGTGTGCCGTCTGTCATTGCAGTCTCTCAGGGAGATGGGAGGTTTACGATGGTTGCATGTCTACTCAGTAACAAAACAACTTTCTCTGTCTCCTTTGTGGAGACGCCTGCTGGATTGACAGGAGATTTGTTTTCATTATACTTTCCTCCTGGCCCCATCGCTCGCTTCTGTGAGCTTTTAGTTACACCATTTTCCTAATCAGGAAAAGTATGGGGGAAATAAAGGGTACTCGGCCCAAATGTATCCCAGTGAACAAAGGAAAATGAGGTGGTTTTTGGAGGGCACTTAATTAGGAAGGATGAGCATGTGGTCAGCATGACCAGCAAGATCACGAGTGCCCCGTGACAGCTGCCCCTGAAGCCAGGGAAGGATTTCACAGCGCAGTGAAGGCTGACCTCGAATTTTCTTCTTGCACAGCTCATAAAAGCAGCAGCTCAGGAAAAACAAAACAATTTTAAGAAAGGACAAAAAGGAGTATTTATTTTCACCTCAGTGTCTTGATTTCCACACCTCTGACAGGTTCACCCCAAGGAAATTTGGCTATGCAGCTCCAAATTATGTGTATTTACAATTCTCCCTCTGTCTCATATCCTGAGCTAAATCCTGATAACAAATCCTCTGACTTCCTCCCTCCTCTCCATACACAGGGGGGTGGGGCATGGATATTTTTGCAGGCTACTCCAAGCATGAAATTGCAAACCTAAATTAATTCTCATAAAAGCACTTCCAATTCTTCAAATAAAAAGGAAATATCATGATTATAAATGCTCTCTCATTAACATGACATCATGTCATTTTGCAATTTTTATTTTATCTTTTCTTAGAATTCTACAAATTTCAGCTTCATGTGAGGTAAAGTGTAGCTTAACCTGGAGGGAAAATATAAAGAATGTAAAGAAATGTATATAAAGACTTTCAAGGTTATGAAAATCCTTTCACCAGCAGATCAGCTCCGAGAGGAATATGCAACCTTATCCTCTGCTCACTCGGTGCTTGATTGCATGTGAGTGTGTTGGCTCAGAGTCTGGCTTGTAGTCCATCAGAATTGAGTAGAACACCAGCTCTGCCCTTCATCAACTGATACCCTTGGGCAGATTATTTAACCCACCTAAGCTCTGGCTGCCTTATTTGCAGAATGGGAATGATTGTAGGAGGTAACTGACAGGTTCTTATGAGAATTAAGTGAGATAATAGATTCATTTTGCCAACCTGCATTTCTTGAGAACATACTATGTGCAATTAACCCAGCTATGTACAAGAGACAAATGGAGAAAGGAGATACAAAGCAAGTCCTTGCTCCTGAACTTCTAGCATTGACCCAGGGACCAATATTAAGTCCCACTAAAACAAGTTAAAAATGAAAATGAAGCTGGCAGAATGGCTCAAATGGTAGAGCGCCTGCCTATCAAACATGAGGCAGTGAGTTCAAATCCCATACCACCAAAATAAAAATAAAAAAAAAAAGGAAATGAAACATAGACTCTGGGGGCCCAGGCTTTTCTTGCAGATCCCTTCCCTTACCCTTGGAACTCTCTAGAACCCAACTTGTTTTGGAGGAAAGAGGATGATAGGGTTAGTAAAAGAGGTGGGATGGGGTGGGAGAGCAGAGTCCAAGAACAATGCTGGACCTTTAGCCTTTGGTCTCCATCCTTCTGTTATCAGATGGGTGGACTCTAGAAACTCTGGTCAGAAGATTTTCTGTGTGGAAAGAATCCAGGCAGGACATGTTGCTGTAGTAAAGTGATAACAAAGTTTATTAAAGGTGAGGGGAAGTTACCTCAGAAAGCTGTGGTGGTCCCTGCCAGGTGGACTGAAGGAAGGTGAGGAAAACAAGAGAGAGCTTTTGTTTCAAGGGACTTTGATTTATCTTAAAGACAAGTGGAACTCTCAAAAAAAAAAAAAAAAAAAGGACAAGTGGTGGGAAAAAACCCACCTAATGCATTAGTGCATTAGGGAGAGCCACAGGTTTGTTTGACAAGGCCTTTTCATACAACATGGAGCACTTTGCACATGCATTTATGCTAATTCGTAGGTATTTTAATTTCACTTTGCCTAAGGCCCTCATGAATGTGGGCCAGACAGGTGTCATTTCTTGCACAGCCAGGACCTCTGTGGGGTCCTACCACCTTCCTTAGGCTGGTGAATGGGCCAAGAACAGACTGGGGAGCCATAGAACTGGCTGGCAAGGAGTGCCCCTTTAGGCTGGGAAACTACTATGCTGGTTTATCCTCCACGACCCCCTCTTTTGGCCCAGTGTCTCCACTAGAGCTTGGCCTCCCAGGGCAGGAATCAGGGAAGATGGGGGTAGGGTGAATGGGGACTGGGAGAATGGGGGAATGGGGGGGTGGGGTGGGAGGTTAAGGGTTAAGGAAAGATGAGGCATGTTACTGGAAAGTTTAGTGCTGTTGTATACCTCAGTTCTTGTGTCGGGCAAGAGAAGAATTCAGGCAAGATGAGAAAATGTAATAAAAATAATAATAAAGTTTATTAGGAAATGAATTTAGTGTGACAGGATAAAAATGGGGAAAAGGGAAGAACCCCATGCAGGAAATGGGAGTGAGAACTCACAGTGGTGGTCCTCATCTCTTAATCTTATACTTTCTAAGCTGGAGGGATATATGTGGTCATTGCAGTATTGTATCTAGGTGGCTAAGATGGGTGTTAAACAGGGAGACATCATCCAGGCCTACTCAAATTCCAGGGACAGAGGGTGTGCTTTAGGATTTCCATTTGCCAGACATGTCTTTCATCCTTTTTGTTCTTCCACCATCCAAGGAGCCTTGGAGCTTGTCCACATCTTCAAGAGCAAAAAGGATGCAGACAGCCCTGGAAAGCAGACAGCCCTGCTCTTGTATCTTAAACATCTAAAAGGAGATGGGAGGGGTGACTAGTTGTTCTGGCTTTTTAGTCTTTACTTTCCAGTTTCAATGTCTGAGTCTTTTAATATTTTATTAAAAATAAATGTCTTTTAATATCTATTAAAATGATATAATTGCCCTGTCTCCTCCTCTATCTATCCTATCTCATCCATCACTCATGGCACAAAGTCTATGAGAATTCAGTAGGGAGGGCTGGTGTCCAAGGGACAACCAACCAGAGCAGCTTCTGTAACTGGAGTTCTGACCACAGGCCCAACTTCAAGGTTCCACATATCAGGTCCATCCCAATATGCCAAAAAAAGAGATAAGTAGTGGTAACCAAAGGACAGAGAAAGGATATATATTACATGGCACAGGCATGCTGAGGAAAGAGGGAGAGTAAGCATTGCAGCCCATCGTTGGGGTAGGGACATGAGCCTAAGTTTAAATAGAGGAAGAACTGGGGCAGGGGGCAAAAAAGGTATGCCTAATTACTAAACTGTCCCCATCTTAGGTGTGGTCCACTTTGTCATTTCAGCATGGTGAGGCAGCAGGAGAAAGGCACTGCTGCCTGGGAGGCAGTTTTGACTTGTCTTGTGACAAGATGAGGAGTGAGGGGGATATTCCTCCAGTTTCCCAATTTCCACATAAAATTAGGAACTTGAGATGCACATGTGAAAAGCATTTCAAGGTGTCTCACAAAAAGAAGAGTTTCACAAGGTGAAAGTTTTAGCAAGGATTTATTTTAGTATAGCAAGACAAAGTAGAGAGAAATGGGAAGAAAGGGAAAAACATTTTCTGCTCCCCATGCAGAAAATGGGAGTAAAAATCAAAAGATGGGTGGCTCTTATTTGTGGTCTTTATACTTTGTAAGCTGGGGAAATACATCCTAATCCTTGTCATAGTTGTGGGGTGGTTCAGATGAGTACTGTTTATGATTCTAAAACATGGAAGTGAGATTTAACCCACCCAAAACACAAGGACAATAGGTGACCTGTGGGACTTCCTTTTGCCAGACATGCCTCTCATTTTCTTTCTGTCCCTTCAAGATGCCCTGCAGTTTAACCCAAGAGAAAGGCAGTTGCAGACAGCCCCTCCCTGTCTCCCTATCCTCCTGACTGAACATTTAAAAGGAGGTGATGGGAGGGGAGCTTGCTGCTGTTTGTTTTTCAGTTTTTTACTTCTTAGTTCTATGCTGAGTCTGGCCCTTTTAATATTTATTAATTTTAATTTCCCTGTCTCATCTATCTACCTATCTATCCATCCATCCATCCTGCTTCATTATGATCTGTGGTCCTTTAAACCAGTGTGCAAACTCCTGAAGTGAGTTGGTGGCAGTGGTGCAATGGTCCCCTCCCACACTACTAAAGATAGGATCACCTCCCCCAGGCCAATCTGATGATCCCAGGTCAGAGTCTGAGCGGTGGGAGAAGCCTGTGGTTGTTTTGTTTGGCCACAGTCTGGTCACGAGGCTGTTACACAAGTGTCACTGTGACCCAGGCCCTTCCTTCTTCTCAGGGCAGGATGACTCAGCAGGTCTGGCAAGTTGCTCAGTGGGCCCATGAGGGCACTTGGCAGGAAGTGTGTAGGTGACACCAGGAGCTGGGTCCACACATGACTCAGGAGTGTGGACATTCACTCTGGGCTCTGTCAGGAAGACAGGCTAGAGTGTGTGAATATACCTCCTAAGGGGGCCCTTAGAGACAAAGAAAGAAAGACCTGAGACGTGTGTCTTAATGTTGTGAGATAGATACATACATTTAAATGTACTCTCTTCCCAAACCTCACCAGAGACACAATCATGGAATTGAAAAAGAAAAGAGACACATTCCTAAGAGCAAAGAGCAGGAGAGAGAGAGAGAGAGAGTAGCAGATTTGCAAATGGCAATAAATTTACGGAAGATGGAAAGTGAGCTCCAAGACCAGAGAAAGCGGAAACCCATGTGTGCTGGGGTGGGGTGAGGGTTGTGTCTGTGTGTGGTGTAACATTTCTCTGTGCTACACACTGGTTTGAGAGTTGAATGTGTATTGACTTATCTAATGTCCCCGAACTCTAGAAGTTTCTACAGAGATTCATTACATCACTCCAGGTCACTCAGCAGCATTTGAACCTCTGTGGGTGTGTGGTTCTAGAGAACGTGCTCTGTGCAGAATTTAGGCACCACATCTCGGGACTTGGATGGTCAAGGAGTGGCAAAGTGGGATTGAAAACAGAACTGGAGGAAAGTCAATATAAAGAGAGACCCTCAGTTCTCTTCACCTGCCATTTTATAGGCAACTGCCCCTCTGCTTTGTTTCTTCTCTGGAGGCCTTGCCCAGCTAAGGATGGGTGACACACCATGAACAGAACTGAGGAACGTTCATGACATGACTGGAAAAGCTGCTCGGAGCCCTTTCCACTCAGCTACCACGTGTGGCATGTGGCCTATACACTCCAGGTGGGGACTGGGAGTGAACCTCCAGGAATTCTGACCAGCAGAATGACGACCATGACATTTGAAGTTCCCCCAGTGAAACAGCTGGCTCACCAGCCAAGGTCATGTAGCTTTCTATTAGCTTCTTGGTACCTTCCTCCTTTTCCTACTTGTATTTTCTTGTGGAAAAATGTAAACACAAAGAAATTTTGGAAAAATAGATTGAAAAACAAATGTTATTAAATTTCTTAATAGCAACAACACTGAAACCTAAAAGGTAATGGAAATTCTAAGGACAATTTGAGCAATAAAATTATACTATAACTCATACAATACAACAAGCATCAATGAGTCAATGCTGCTATAAGTCAATCAATGAATGACTAAATAATTGAATGAGTCAATCAAAAGAAAGGAGGGAAATAGAAAACCACTGTTAGAACTTTACAGTAGTAATTGTTGCAGGCAGGATGCATCAACAATGCTAAGATTATTTGGGGAGAGTTTGAGCATAAACAGGATATTTAGACAGTTTAAAAGTATGTCCAACAATCAAATTATAATAATAATTATAATTATTAATTGCAGAAAGAAAAATAGTAACTTTACAGTCTGGAGAAATGCAGAAAGCACTGTAGCCACATGACCAAGGTTAGCATCATAGTTCATACTGATATCGTGCAGCCCTCATACGATACACTGACAAGGGCACATTACCTCTGTGGTATTCTTGCAAAAATCCATAACTCACTGTAGCTATGGGGAAAACAACAAACAAATCCTAACACAGAATAAGTACCAGTGTTCTTCAAAATTGTCAAGGTCATTAAAGACAAAGAATAACTGAAGACCTGTCCTGGATTGGAGGAGACTAAGAAGACTCAACAAATAAATAGGATCCTGGAAAAATGAAACAACATTACTAGAAACACTGATGAAATCTAGTCTGTAGTTCAGTAAATAGTAGTATACTAAAGTTAGTTTCCTGGTTTTGACAATTGCACTTAGGGCTATGTGAGATGACAAGATGAAAGGAAGCTGGATAAAGGCATTAAATAGAACTCTGCACTATTTTTGTTGCTTTTCTAGAAGTCTAAAATATTTCAAAATAAAAAGTACCAAAAGTCACCTAAGGGAAAATTATTTCCAATCTAGAATTTTATAACCAAAGTATGAATCAAAGTCAGGTGCAGTGGTTCATGCCTATAGACCCAGCTACTCAGGAGGCAAATGTTGGGAGGGTCTCAGTTCAAGGACAGCCTACATAAAAACTTGAGACCCTATTTGAAAAATAACTAGAGCAAAAAGAGCTAGGGTGTGAATCAAATGGTAGAACACCTGCCTAGCAAGTGCAAAGCCCTGAGTTCAAACTCCAACACTGCCAAAAAAAAAAAAAAGGAAAAAAATGTATGAACTCTAAGACACAGAAGACACAGCTGTCAGGGGAAATGGTATAAAGTACTTGGTCATGACCATGAGGAGAGAACAATGACATTTTTCAGACATGCAAAGACGCATGCATCCTTTGTTAGGAAACTACTGGTAGTCATGCTCCCTAAAAGGATAAAGCAAGATGACAGAGCATCCAGGCAACATGAAACCGATGCTAAAGGAAAGCAGGGGGTTTTCAAGAGAAACGACTATGCAGAGGCCTTGAGGGCAATCAGTATAGATGGGAGCAAGAGGATGAACTGTTCCCAGAAAGATCATTAATCAACCCAAAACAACAGCAGTTTACCTATTTGGGTCTGTCAGTAAAGTTTTCAGTTTTGACAGAATTTGGGTTTGAATTATTGATAAATATGAATGTAGAAAACCAAACAAACGGGGCTGTACTGGAAATGCAATGACAGTATCCTAAATGACTCAGTTGTGGATTATCTTTACACAGTCATAAGTAATGTGACTTCTAAATATTTAACCAAAATACCTAGTTGGGAAGAGAGGAGGGAAATACGTGAATAAGCACGTGGGGAGGAGAGTTGAATTCCTGTCTTCAATGTAAGAAGCAAGGAGCTCATTGCCCAATGGGCTCCCAGTCTCAAGGTGAGCAGCCCCTGGGTGTCAGTTGGGGGGAGACGGGGAGACAATTATGGCAGATGTGAACACCTAGAGGGATCTTATTTTCTGCTGCCCCAGGCAAACTGGTGGTCATGGAAGAAAGCCGGGGCAGGGCGGTTTTAGGGCTGGCTCAGGAAGAAAGGAGCTCAGGTTCCATTCCGCAGGGGGCCGTGTCCAAGGAAATGCCACCTGGGGCAGTGTGCAGCCACAAAGCAGCTGACAGCTATCACCAGGTGGCTGTGGTCTGGTTTGGGCCTTGCTTTCCATGGTGGGTTCTATGAGGCACCAGTGCTGCCAGATTGAAGAACTGTTGACTTGAAAAGAGGATCTGTGGTTCAGCAAGCTTGGGAGAGGCCGGGGTCACAGACAATAAGCACTGCAGGACGTCTCAGAGCTATTAGTATGTGGGTGGGAATAGCCAACTCTAAGACACCACAGACAGGGGAAAGGGTACAGAGTACTTGATCATGACCATGAATCCATTTTAATGAAGAACAGAATCCAGAGAACGACTGGCGCGTCCTGGGTGAGGGTGAGGCAACAGTAACTGGAGTGGGCAGTAACTGGAGCAGGATCTGGTTCCATGTATTTTGATACCTTCACCACCACAACCAAGGCCCTCTCCACTGGCTAGGTTTAATTAGGACTGCGCAGTCAATAGGCAAATGAATGGAGGTTTCAGATAGGCTCTGTCCCCATAGGAGGCTGAAGAGTAAACAAACACAGGCAGAGGCCCACTTGTAATGTCTGTAGGCACCCAGCAGGGAGGTGGGGATCACCGAGTGGCTTGCAGATCCATGGTAAACTGACAGGTCAACATGGAACCAAGACCAAACCCACACCAGCTTTTCTCTACTAGGTCAAGACCTGAAAGCCACAGTAGCACATGTTAATCAGGTGCTAGAGGTGGCAGGGACGGCTGTGGGGGAAGAAAATTCTGGGGTCCACCCAGGTGATCTGGAAGAAATGCAGGAATTCACAAGTTACAAACACTGTGTTTCCCCCTCATTCTCAGAGGGCTCAGTCACATTTCTCAATTTCTCCAGGCATCTAGCTGATGAAACCTGCTTCTCTGAAGTACAGAACGTTTCCTTATGAAGTTAACAAAAGGCAGGGTGTGGCGGGGCATTCCTATAATCCCAGCACTAGGGAAGCTGAGGCAGGAGGATCACCCAGGCCAGTCTGGGTTATATAGGCATACACTGTCTCAAATTAAGAAAAAAAAAAAAAAATATATATATATATATAAATAACCAGTCTGCTTAAAAAAAAATGGAAAAGCAAGCAAAGGGTACCAAGTCATGGACTTATAAGAGCATTTATACCACATTCCAGTGTGAAAGGAACAAATCCAGTCTCTGTCTGAATGACAGTTTCTGAGGACATGTACTTCTAATGTTTCCATTTTATTCTCTGATGTGCTCCAGGTTTCCGCCAGTTGTTCTAGTAACTTCCGCTCTAGCCCTGACACCTGGCATGTTTTTTACAGTTGGTTCCGAGATGGTCCCTCCCAGGAAACAGAGAAGATGTCACACATTCAGGGCCTGTACAGGCTTGTGCAAGCTGGGATAGATGAGTACACATGGGGAGTACTGAGTGCGTGTGCATCATCCGCTCCACGTGCTAAGGGTCAGGAGGCTGAGGGCACAGCTGAGCTCTGGCCCTGCCTATCCCTCTCAGGCAGCCTGAAGTCAGGTTCTGCCACCGTGCCCTGGGCCTTGGCACTGTCAGGTTCTACTCCAGTAGAAGGAAGATGACAATCCCTGTCCGTGGATAATCACATGGGATTACTGTGAGGGTCGGATATTACAATGAACAAGAAAGCGCTTTGCAGGGGAATGTATCTGCATGCAGGGCACTGACAACACCCAGTCCCTGCCCCAGATGTTTGCCTGGCACATCCCACTGTGATCACTGTCTCTAGCTCATTTGCAAACTTCCTAAGAAAAGGAAAGAGGAAGACAGATATGAGACAACAGGTGCCTCATGGACGCCCCTGCAGTAGAGCCAAGGGCCCACAGGCTTTAGAGACAAGGCCCATTCTCTGCAGGCTCTTAACTCACACCTTGAAAGGGCAGAGGCCCTCGGACCTCTGCATTGTCCACCCTTCCCCAGCCCACCCCTACAGGCTGCAGCTGCTAAAAATACCCAGGCCACCTGCTGCCCAGGAAGGCAATAAATCATTGGCCTTCCAAGCCAGAATCTGGGCCAGGCTAACTTGGCAGTAGGCATGAACCCACTGGGTTAAGTTCACATCTTCCCATCCAGGAAGTTACCAGTAGCCTGCTGCCTGGAACTATGGCCAGCCAGTCTAGAGGGAGCAGAGTTGAAGGCTCTAGGGTCGGAGGAACTAACTGGGTTTGGAGCAATCAGAACGGGTGTTCATGGGTTGGAGTTGGGGGAAGTTCCAGGGAAAGAGCAGTGGCTCTGTGGCTACTGACAGGCAACTCCTTTACTATAATAGAATAAAGTAATCACATCACAAACTCATAGATTAGTGCCCAACTGCTGTATTATTACCCCAGGGCCACCAGATGTCACTGTTACAAGGCGCATGAGTATTTGTGGTCAGATCCCAAGGATAGGAACTAACGTATGCAGTGGCATACATTAGGGGCACACGGATGAAATTCATTTCTTGCTTCCACTTCTTATTAATTGGATCCCACCCACCAGCCCCTGCCCAAAACCATCAGACTCCCAAAACACAACCGAGAAATGCCGAAGCTCACCTTCACGCTCGACACAATCCTATGAACCACAAACGAGAGGCAAAGACAGGTTTTAATCTATTCTTAAAGCACATCAATAAACACACGTTTCTGGGGCACACAAAACAGTGTGTTGCAGTGTTGCTCAAACCTGAAAACATGGGGAAAGCTGACAGCATGTCACCTCCCTGCTAGAAGAACCACTGCATTGTATGTAACTGCTATAATTGACCACTTGGTCCAACCAGTGAAAAATACAAATAGGAACATTCATAAATACAAAACCAAACAGTGAAACTGAGTGGCTACTCAAGCGTGGTGAATAGACCCAGATGGTCATGAATGTACTTAGGTTAAGTTTTCTCATAAGCCAGGCACCGGTGGCTCACGCTTGTAATCCTAACTACTCAGGAGGCAGAGATCAGGAGGCTCTTGGTTCGAAGCCAGCCTGGGCAAATAATTCCAAGAGACCCTTTCACAGAAATAGGGCTGGTGGAGTGGCTCAAGGTGAAGGCCCTGAGTTCAAGCCCTGGTACTGCAAAAAAAACAAAAAACAACAAAACAACCCATAAAATTTATTTTCATAACTTGGATGCTTCTAGGAACATGTCTAATGCTTAGTTTGAGACTTGCTATTGGAATAGAAAGGGCACTTTTTTTTTTTTTTGGAGACAGGATCGCTATCTAACCCACTCTGGCTCCAACTCATGATCCTCCTGCCTCAGCCTCCTGAGTGCTGGAATTATAGATGTGTGCTACCAAGCCTGGCTAGAAAGAATACATTTAAGTGGATTGGGACATAGCTCACTGAAAAACTATGTGGCCGTGGGCACCTGTGAACCAATCGTTTTCATCTTGGTTTCCAGGTGTATAAATAGAACTGTCCAAGGTCCCTTTAAGCAATCTGAGAGTCCAGAATTCCATGTGCAGCCTTGAGAGGCTCCTGTACAGTTAGGCAGGTGGATATACAACAATTACCATGGAACTCCTCCCAGGCACTTACGTGACACTAACAAGAATTTGGAGAACTCAGAGTTCCCTCCCTCCTGCGGCTGGAGTGGCTCAAATGGGAGCACCTGCCTAGCAAGCACAAGGATGGGTTCAAACTGCAGTATTGCAAAAAAAAAAAAAAAAAAAAAAATTCTGGTTAAGCCGAGTCCCTCCCTCCTTCCCAACTTCCAGAGGACAGGGAAAGCTTTTGGGAGAAAAGAGATTAAATACATAGGACCTAATACTGCTTCAGGATTGGCATGTGTGATCCTCTGTTGGAAGGTGGCCAATCAAATATTTTAAAATGTTAACTTCATATTAACGTAAGCATCTAGGAAACTGGTTTCCAAAACCAAGTGATAACTGTGCCAACCAACCTCTGGTAAGTACATAATTTCTCAAGAATGAAGGCATTTTCTAAAGCATGATACACAGTTGGTTTTGTGTCTTCATGGGGAGGGAGGGAGAGAGGGACAGACGGGGGGTGGCGGGGAGAGAGAGAGATGCTGAATTCTTTAGGAGTCTCTCCCAAATGTTAATACATGTACAGGAAAATGTTTAAGAAATAGAAACCAAGTTTTTAATAGTGATCCTATCATTCTGATCTGAATTTTTTTTTTTTTTTTTTTGAGAGATCTCACTGTTGCTTGCTCAGGCTGGTCTCAAAATTCCTGGGCTCAAACGATCCTTTCATCTAAGGCTCCTAAGTAGCTGGGACTATGGCCACCCTGCCCAGTTTTTAAACTTTTAAAAAATTATCTAAAGTTTCCATTTTCAGCACTGAATGCCTACCAATTATATAATATTCTCAGGAAGGATACTACATCAAATTATTATTGGCTATTAACATCTTAAGGTTAATTAATGGATGTGATTGTTTTCTACAGGGAAGTGGAAGTGGGAGATAGACTTTTGTTAGGTCTGACTTCTGCAGAGATGTCCAGTCTTTGAGGAAAGGGGAAGAAGTGGGTAGAGGAAGTTGGTTCATACCTTCACCTAGGCCTACCTATGACTTGAGGGTATTTAGTTAAAATTAGGAATTGCAACACTAAGCCTTTTCATTCAAGGCTTTGTTCAGTTATTTTCTTCATAGATTCTTTAGAGTCAAATTCCAGCCTTTATAACAACAACAACAACAACAACAAAAGAAGAATTTTAAAATGAAAAAAGGATTCTTCTTCAAACTTTTTGTTTGCATTTTTTTAATGGCACTGGGGTTTTGAACTCAGGGCAGAGCCTTATGCTTGCTAGGCAGGCACTCTTACAGCTTGGGCCACTCCATCAGCTCTTTTTCTGTGATGGATTTTTTCAAGACAGGGTCTTTTGAACTATTTGCCCGGGCTGGCTTCAAACCTCGATCCACCTGATCTCTGCTTCCCGAATAGCTAGGATTTATAGGCATGAGCCACCAGTGCCCGGTTGCATTTTGGTTTCTATTAAACTTTTCTTTGACAAAATATTACAATTTCCACATTGTAACCTGTGGACTTTTCTTGGAGCCCTAGGAGTGATGGAACTGACACAATTAAATCCAGGACAAGTCATCACTTATGCTCTTTTTAGATGGGTTATGTTGATATCTGTCTCAACACTCTGAAAAAAAGGGTTTGTGAGGGAAATTTAGAGCATAAACAACACCAGGGAAGAATGAACTGTTTGCAGGAGTCTCACTACTTACAATAGATGTCATTCATTACGCATGGTAAATTGCTTTATATATTCCTTAAAGCTTGTCTTTTTTATGGCTCCCCAGGAAACACGTGATGGGGAAGGGAGAGAAGGTACTAGAGTGAATGGTCAGTCCATGGCTGCCTGGTCCTGTGGCGTTGTAGTGCTTCATGGTAGGGAGCAGGTGGTGATCACTATGATCCCAAGTAAAATTTAGAATTTAAAACAAATTGAAACTGTCTATCACCTGCAAGTAGTTGGAGATGCTGAGGCTGGAAGAGGGGACACAGGAGTAGAAGATATACTGAACTTTGGAAAGGAAAAATCACTGGCAACTAAATTATGACCCATCAACTGTAAAATGCATCCTCTTTGTAGAATGTGAAAATGTAGTGGAAAATGCATCTTTGAATCCATGACATATGGTTGTGAGCTTGCTCCCAACTCACTGTGACAGGGACATAGGCTTCTATTCACAGGGACTTGTTAGGTTCCATAACTGTCAAATGGGACATCAATCCTTCTCCCAACTCAATTGGGAAAACATTTGTATCTGTCCCTACTAGATCACAGAATCATCTGTACTCCAAGTTTCCATCAGAATCTACAATCCTCATTTCTCTTCCACTCAATATTTGGCAAAAACCCAGCTGAGAGAAATGTTTATAGGACTGCCTGCCGGGTCTTTGGTCCACCCAGTTTGCTCCACTCTCTTTATCCCTGGACCAAACCAGGTCAGCAGAGAGCAAAGGACTGGAGATGTTTGGTCAGGCTCTCCTGATGGCATGCCCTGTGGGCTCACACTGGAGACACCATTAGAAACAGTCAGTGTACTGAATCTGTTGTCAAAGACATAGCAGAGGGGCTTTGTGAGGATACACTGCAGACATTTTTAGGTCTTCATACCAGAAATATTCTTAAAATAAACTTTTCAAGTTGAAGTATAACATATGTGCAGAGAAGTACACAATTACTAAGTGTACAGCTGAATGACTATCACAAATTAGAACTACCACTCAAATGAGAAAAATGGAACATGACAAGCATCTCTGAATCCCCTTCATAACTCTCTCCATTACTCCCCCACCTTCTTACCCAAAGGCAACCTCCATCCTGATGTCTAACACCATTGATTAGTTTTATAGGCTCAGTATCTTTAATTTAAAAGTTCAAATACTGAAAAGATGTGGCAGCATTTCAGATTTTGGATTTTCAGATTAGGGATGCTCTACTGCTCACCAGAAAGTCTATGCAAATATTCCAAAATCTTCAAGCTTTGAGAATCTGGGCCCAGGCATTTCAGATAAGGGATACTCAACATGCACCTGTTTTTGAAATTTTCATAAACAAGACCCAGCAATATGTATTCTTTTGATTTCATCTCTTTCACTTATTATTACATCTGTGAAATTGTTCTATGTTGTTAAGAGTAGCACGTTTTGTTTGTTGTATAGCAGTCCATTGTGTGTGTGTACATGCCTGTATCATATGCAATGTATTCTTTTAGGTTGTTTCCAGTTTGTAGTAATTATGAACAACACTGTCATTTTGATGCACATATTAGTCTTGAGGGGAGAGGAAAAGGGAGTGAAGAAAAGACAGAAAAGTTGAAAAGGTCTCTGTTTTTATCATCCAAGTCTCTCAAGTACTTCTGACAAGGGAAACCAATTTGGTGAGTGGCCTAGAGCCTGAAACAGGTGTGTTAGTTTTCAATTCCCGTGACAAATGCCTGAGCTAAACAACTTAAAGGAGGAAAGATTTATTCTGGCTTGCCGTTTCAGAGGTTTCAGTCCACTGTTGCTTGGTCCTGTTGCTTTGGGCCTGTGGTGTAGCATGGTGGGAGTGGGTGGTGAGGCAAGCTGCTTACCTCATGGCATTAGGAAGTGAAAGAGAGGAGAGAGGAGGGGTGTAGAGTCCCAATGTTCCCTTCAAAGTCACCTCCCTCTTCTCCCCCAGTAACACAACTTCTTCCAACTGGGCCCTAAAAGGTTCCACGATCTCCCAATAGCACCACAGGCTGAGGACCACACCTTTGGCACACAGCCTTTGGGGGACATTTAAGATTCAAATTCTAGCAGCAGGCAGCCAAGAAAGAGGGTGGAACATAGACTGAACCATAGAGCTATAGCGTTCCCTACCTCCTCCCAAGAGCCAGGCTGTTGTGCTGGGCATCTCTGGGCATAGAACACGTCTGTGAGCTGAAAATCTAATAAAGGCAGGTGTTGAACAAGCTGGGGTGAATACCTGCTCCCCACCCGTACAGAACCACTGTGATCACCTCCTGAACCACTCATTTCTGAAATACAATGGGCTCTGCTTCCCTCTCAGTACTGAGAGTGAATACCAAACGTGAGCTTTATCTCCCCCCTTATGTAGACTGTTAGCACAGCAGTTTGATATTAACTTTACATTGATCTTATTATTTCTCAGTTATTTTCCCCATCTCTATTTCTTGATTTTTTTTATTATAATATACAATGTATTTCTGTAAGTATCTCAAATCTTCCTCCTTCAAAAAGAACAGATATGATCTGCCTGTGTGGGGTACTGATGTTTATTTGTGATGAGTTAGCCCACTCACTAGTTCCTACTATCTTTTTTATTGAGACAGGGTCTTGTATGTAGTCTAGACTGGACTCAAATTCATGATCCTCCTACCTTAGCTGGGATTACAGGTAAGCACCACCACTACTGGTTTTTGTTGTGTTCACAAATTTGAAAAAATACCAATGTCAAGTAGAAGCATTCGTTTTGCTTCAGTTTTACACTGGTAACCAAAAGAGCTTCTGACAAGATTAAAAGAAGCAGCAATAATTCTATGATTATTGGCTTTATTAATCTGAAACAATGCCACCCGTAAAAGTATGTAATTAAATGTGTTATTATTACAAGTTAATATTTATTCTCCCCCCTTTTTTTCTGTGCTGCTGGGCCCTTGTGCATGCTAGGCAAACACTCTACCACTAAGCTACACACCCGGTATGCTCTTTTCTCATATTGTCATTTAATTAAAAAAACAAAAACTTGCCACCTTATGGCCAACTTAGAGCAGGCTGTTCAGGAATAAGAACATAAAAAGAAAGAGTAGACTGGAATGTTTGATCTCTCTGGCCCATAGGATTTTGAAAAATCACCTGCGTTTTTTCCCTAAATTGGTTCCTTTCTGATGCATCTTCTTGAGTTCTACCCATGACTGCCACAGTAGCAGTCCTGGGATCAGAACCCACACACCATTAAAAAATACCAGATAGACCCAAAAGTACAGCCAACTGTTGGTGTTGAGGTTGGGGCTTCCAATAAGCCACTCTGGGAAGAAGGTCATCCAGCCGCCATAGAGTTCACACACACAGAGGGCAATCTGTATGAAATGTCTGTTGGACAGAAAGAAGCAGGAATGAAGCTGACTGCTTGGTACAGCCCAGCACCCTGAATTATGGCATCTTTTCTTTAAGGGAGGCATAAGTGTAGCCTTTCCACAGAGAACTTCTCTAAGGCTGGGGAAGTAGCTCAGTGGTAGAGAGCGTTTGCCTAGCCTGAGTCCTAGGTTCCATCCCTAGCACTGAAGGCAAAATAAGAAAAAGAAAAAGAAAGACAAGCTTTCCAAAGCTGGACTTCGGGTTCTGTGCAGAGCTCCTTTGATGGGACAAGTTAACCTAATTAATGAGGACTCATTCTTTCCTTGGAGAAGAGTATTGTCCTTTCTAGCAGATTATTCTGAGTTCAATAAGGACTCTATTGTCCCTTGGACAATTCTGTAGACGGCTTAGTAAGGTTACATCAGCCCCAGCAAAGAGACCTGGATGTGAATCTTGTCAGAGCCATAATTTCACTTTAAAAGGAGATAATAATAGCCCTTCTTCACTAGGTGTTAGTAGCTCACACCTGTAATTTCAGCTACTCAGGAAGTGGAGATCATGAGGACTATAGTTCAAGGCCAGCCTGGGCAAGAGCCTATCTCAACAAATAAGCTGGATATGGGGCATATGTCTGTGGTTCTAGATACAAGGGACCCTATAGGTAGAAGGATCACAGTCCAGGCAAAAATGAGAAAAATATTATAATTATTCAAAAATAACTAAAGTGAAAAGGGCTGGGAACTTGCCTCAAGTGGTAGAACACCTGCCTAACAAACATGAGGCCATGAGTTCAAAACTCAGGGCTGCAAAAACAAAAACAAAAAAACCCAGCCCTTCCTCCAAGTGTTGTGGAGCTTAAATGAGATACGTACATAAAGACACAAGTATTGTGTCTGACATACAATAAATACCCAACAATGCAAACATTATAAATGTTTGAAATAATCAATCCACAAGGGCACAAAATAAGTCTGCAGTTGTGGTCATGGAGCTAAAACTATGTGAAAGCACCAAGGAGAAATTAATTATTAATGTTTACTGTCACTATCTCTGTAAAATTGGGTGAGGAAAAGTGGATTAAATGACCTTGGAGCTCTCCTTCAAATCTGAAATTTTTACACTAAAGCTTTACATAAAACTTTAAATATAAATTGGCAGAACATAGAAGTGAATCATCACTTCTTGACATTGTTTTAGGGAATCATCCCCAGAATTGCCAGCTATATACCCCAGGTCACTGTGTTCCTCAGAAGGAGAGAAAGAAAAGGAAAGGGAGGAGAAGAGTTGAGATCTCTCAGAGTCTGACTCAGAGGATGGTTAACTTTTCATTATTCTCATATTTTCCTACCCTTCTGCCTCTCCAAAGGCCATAACCTGCTTCTGAAAAGATCTCTGATTTTATAAGTCTAACTCGGAAGTACCCAGAGCATCAACTTTGTGTCTAGTGGGACGGGAGTTTTCTAGAGTTATGCAGAGCATCCTTTTTATTGCTTTTACCGGAGGCCAATCATCCAACACTGTTAACACCTTTCTTGCCTCCACAGAGACAAGGTTGTTACCAGAATCCTGTTTCTCATTTTTTTTTTTTAATTTATTTTTTTGGCAGTACTGGAGGTTGAACTCAGGGCTTGTCACTTGCTAGGCAGGTACTCTACCACTTGAGCCACTCTACCATCCCTTTTTTTTTTTTTGTATTGGATATTTTTGAGATAGGGTCTCAAGAACTATTTGCAGGCATTGGTGCCTGGCTCATATTTTTTTTGTATTTTGAATGGTTCAAAATTACCTTGGTGACCCTATGACCCTTATGTAAAATCAAAAAATTTGCATTTCTAGTCTAGTTTTTGTCTCACAGACAAATGTGCTCACAACCTACTCTAAGTGTCACTTGGGCATTGGGAATAGCTGCTTCTTCTCTTTTTTTACCCAGACAGAAGAAATAACATATCCTACTTACCGATAATATTTCTCCTTGACTATGGCATAAACGAGGAACAATGCCAGAAACCCATCCAGAACAACAGTCAGAATTTCCAAAGACACCATGGTTGGATCAAAATAAAGCCATCTTGCATCAGCTTTGCCATATTCTTTCCCTAAACACAAAACACCTGTGGTTACTCACTGGCAAGCATTTTTATGACAGTTAATGGAAATGACCTTTTTCCTTAAAGGATGAAATGAAAAGAACACTCACCACTCCCTCTACATTCTCCCTAATGCCTGGCACAAGCAATAATAATAATATTCTATTTGTAAAATATTTTACAGTTTCACGTATGACATGCCCTCTCTACCCTGGGCTCTTTTCATTATAAGTAGCAGAATTTTAAATTAAGTCAACACAGTCAGATTTTGCAAAGATCATCTTTAATGATGATCTTGGTAAATGCATTGTAATTCTGTACTTAAAAATTTCAATATCAAACCTGTAAGTATAATTCAGATGTGGAAAAATAGTTATTAAGGAAATGTTTATTAGTACATTTTTGGTGTTTGTTTGAGACAGTCTCACTATGTAGCCCAGGCTGGCCTGGAACTCGAGATCCTCCTGTCTCAGTATCCCAAGTGCTGGGATTACAAGGCGTGCCACATCTGGCTGAAAACACATTTATGAAATGAAGAGAAACTGAGTACTAAAGGTGTAGAGGGGTGGTGTGCCCTGACTCCGGGGCACATTCAAAGTGGATAAAGGTGGGCTTTGCAGCCTACTTTGCGGACAGAGTGCTCAGTAGCAACAACTACCACGCAAGCCTTCAGTTGTGCTGACTGGGCAGTGAATACGATCTAAGAATCGTTCCAGACCCATGAGCAGAATGCTTCTTCTCGGGTTGGTGGAGTGGCTCAAGTGATAGAGTGTCTGCCTAGCAAGTGCAAGGCCCTGAGTCCAAAACCCAGTACTGGCAAAAAAAAAAAAAAGAAAAGAAAGTTTCTTCTAGAAGCTGGGCATGGTGATGCATGCATGCCTAAAATCCCAGCGACCTAGAAGGTGGCAGCCAGAGGATCACAAATTCAATACTAGCCCTAGCTGAGCAATGGTAGTGAGACCCTGATCCCAAAAATCAAAATACAAGCTGGGCACTGGTGGCTCACATCTATAATCCTAACTTCTCTGTAGGCAGAGATGAGGAGAATCAGAGTTTAAAGCCAACCCCGGGCAAATAGTTTATGACACTCTGTCTTTAAAATACCCTACACAAAAAGGGCTGGCAGAGCGGCTCAAGCAGTAGAGTGCCTGGCTAGCAAGTGTGAGGCTCTGAGTTCAAACCCCAGTACCACCAAAAAAAAAAAAAAAAAGGGATGGATGGAGGTATCTCAGTGGTAGAGCACATGTAGTGTGTGCAAGGCCCTGGAGTCTATCCCCAATACCACATTAAAAAAGAAAAGAAAGAAAATTTTTTTCTAGAATGTGGCATGAGTCAGGAAGTCTTTTATAGCTAGATGCATGGGCATGCACAGAGGAGGCCTTTCTTCTCCCTGCTTCATTTAATTATTTTTTAATTGATAAAAGTAATACATACTGGCGCTACAACCTTGAATGATGAAAATGAAAAAGTGAATGTCCCCACCTTGTCTCTTCCTTCACCTACTGTTCTCATATTACTTTGAGAATATATAAATGGTCAAAAATGAGTTCTGGGATCTGATTGGTGAGTTATGCAAAGCTCTCATAATGGCTAGAGGAAGGATCCCTTGTGATCAGGACAAAGGCTTCTCTTGAAAGGCTGTCTTAAGAGAAAGGACTATTTAATGAGGTAACACATAAGACACAGGCTGCAAGAAGGCCCTGTGTAAGTCCATGTACAGCCTCACTCATCCTTAGATGACTGACTGCCATGCCCCAAAATAATGTATTATGTGGAAAAATGAAGTATTGAAAGGAAAAATTTCCCCCAAATTTACCTATTTTTATTTTTTAGGGGTGCTGGGGTTTGAGCTCAGGACTTCATGCTTGCAAGACAGGTAACTCTATGGCTTGAGCCATACCTCCAGCCTTTTTTGCTCTGGTTGTTTTGGACAGGGTCTCTTTTGCTGCCCAGGCTGGCCTGGACCACCATCTCCCTATTTTAAAATTCCCTCTGTGGCTGGGATGACAGGTGCATGCCACCACACCAGTTTTTTACTGTTGACATGGGGTCCCATGAACTTTTTACCTGGGCTGGCCTCAAATCACAATCCTCCTGATTTCAGCTTCTCAAGTAGCCAGGATTACAGGTACAAGCCACTGGTGCCTAGCTTCCTCCCAAAATTTAAAAGTACATATAACCCCTTAAATTTAAATGTACATACAATAGGCAAAATGTACCAGCTGGTACATCCAAAATCTAAGGATATCACTTAAATAAATATCAATGCTTTAGGAGAAAAGATATTAGTGGGTATTTAGACATTAAATACAAAACAACCTTCTGGTGCCTGGTGGCTCATGCCTGTATTCCTAGCTACCTGGGAGGCAGAGATCAGGAAGATCGCAGTTCAAGGCCAATTTGTGCAAATAGTTTTAGAGACTCTATCTCAAAAATACCCAATATAAGAAAGGGCTGGCAAAGTGGCTCAAGTGGTAGACTGGCTTGTGGCCCTGAGTTCAAACCCCAGTACTGCAAAACAAAAACAAAACAAAAAACCCTCCACCAAACCACCATCCATTTATTCTTGAATTCAACAAATCTTTTCTGAACATGTGAGAATCTCTGTGCTGGGCTTGGAGAAGGCAGCAGCCACCAGGCCACAAAGTCTGCCTGCAAATGGCTCACAGTAGTAGGGCTAAAACCAAACCTGCCTACATGATGGGTAGAGAACATGGGGACATGGAGGAAGGGGCACTGGAGAGTGAAACCACTGAAGGTTCCCCGGAAAGGGTGTTGTGATCCATTCCTCTTCACCCTGCTGGGTCATGGAGATGGCCTGACACAACACCTGACACTGGACAGATGTGATGGATGGCAGTTTATTAGTCACACACACTTACACCTGGGGAGGAGGTCACTATGCCAGGAAGCACCATGGGAGGGCATAAAGTGAACCACCAAGGACCACAGAGGCAGGCTGGGTATTAACAGGAGGATGAGTTTACATGAGAGGATGTGACTGGTTTGCTTGAATAATTCTGTGGGCTGGTGGGGAACTGAAGCTGGCTCTCTAGAGACAAGGCTCCCTAGGTACAGGGATGCACTGTGGCTGTTCCCCACAGCGGTGAGGAAGTTGAGGGCTAGGGAAGCAGAGTGGGGAAAGGAACTTGGAGTTAGACCACTTGAGGCCTTCCAGGTTTTACCAGATGTCAAGGCATACAGAACACTGAACCTTGATTTCAGGTCTTACCACATGTGTGACTCTGAAATTGGGAGAGGGATAGGGATGTTCTAGGGAGAAGTATGTGCAAAGGCCTAGGGCCAAGACCGCAAAAAGTATCAGTAACTACAGATAAGTCCACAAAGGCGAAGAAGACAGTATGGGGACAAGAGAAAAGGCAGGACACACATAGGCCCTGCTGGCCACCGGTCCCCTTAACTCCTCCTTTGCTAGTTAAACGTGTAAATAACTAAAGGGTAAGCAAGAATGTTAGAAACGTGATGTGATCATTTCCACTTATTTTGTGATTGACAACTAGTGGGGACAGGTTCAGAGGGAAAAGATGTAAACTGATGGGAGGTCCCACTAGCTGAGCCTGTGTATGCTCAGTCAGCAAGAGGAGATGAGGACGTGGTGAGGGTCATCATGTGTATGGCTGGCCTAAGCTTGCTGAAGCCAAGGACAGAACAGGCTAATGTCCAAGAGGCCCTGGCCCAGGCCCTCCAGACCAGAATCTGCATTTGAACAGGATTCCCAGGCGATTTTGTACATTTCAGAGTCTAGGAAGCACTACTTACTTTTGTTGTCTATTGGATTTTGCTTTCATGAAAATGAAGGGCATTATACTCAATGAGTTTTCACTTCTATAAGGTGATCAATGGACACATGAAGATGACTGGGAAAGACCATGTAAGACACTGTACTTCATGGGATGGAGCACAATCTGACCAAATCACTTTCTCTGATGCCAGGTAGGGCAGCCAGGGTGGGAGGATGCAGAATGGCCTCTAACAAAGGGAACCAGAGGGGTGGTGACTCAGGCTGGGTGCCAGCCATCCTCAAGCAAAGTTTAACAAAAACACCCATCAACAAGGTGCACAGCTGCACTCAGTGCAGCCCTGGAACTGATGCAGCAGCATCCTGGCTAAGGAAGGGGGCTCAGATCCCCGAGTGACCACCGGATAGGACTTTGAGGTATCCAGGATGACACACTTTTTCAGAAGCACTAAGTGTAGCTGACTCAATTCTCTAGAAGTTTCCTAAGATTAGTAGAGGCCCTGGGTTCCCATCCCCAGCATAGAAAATAGTGGGGGAAGAGTGGATGGGTGAGAGAAAGGGAGGGAAAGAGAGGGGGTGGGAACGATGAAGAATTAGAGATGCAAAATCTGAAAGCAATTATCCTGAGCAAAGCAGTTTTACAGATGCGGCAAAGATGCCACTGCATGGCTCGTTTGTCAGTATTGACAGAATGTGGTGGGAAGAGGACACCACTTAATGAGTGGTGGCTGACTTACAGTGAGAGTGAAGAAGGTAGGGAAAACTAGTTAATAGCTCTGCAGGGTAGGAGGAGATGGGAAATTATCTACACAAATACAGACACAGATGTTCAATAAAAAAGATGGTTTTTTGGGGGGAGGATACTGGGGTTTGAACTCTGTGGCTCACACTTCCTAGGCCAGGTGCTCTACCACTGAAGCCACACCTCCAGCCCCCTAAGATGATATTAAAAGTCTAAACTAACCACCCAGTTTAAATGCTGCAAGCTCCTCAATTTGTACTCGTACAAACATTTTTGGATCTTTTGTTTGTTTTTCAGTGCTGGGGCAGGGCCTTGCTTATGCTAGACAAGGACTCTACCACTGAGCTACATCCCTAGTCCTACATACAAACATTTTTTAATATACAGCTTTACTGAAATGTAATCCACATGGCATACAACTCACCTGTTTCAAGAATGAGTTTTAGTATTCACAGATTTGAATAACCACAATCTAATTTATAACATCCATTGTCCCACAAGAAATGTATCCATCAGCAGTCACTCCTCATATCCCCCCAACATTCCCACCCCTTTCCCCAGCCATAGGCAACCACTAATCCATTATCTTACTACAGAGTACCAATCTAGTATTACATCTAAATAAAATCAAACAATATGTGATGCAGACATTCTTTTAATACACAGCCACATGTGCAATTCATTTCTGCCCACATTTCAAATGCAAATGTTTTTAATTACTTACATAAAGATGCAATCAAGCCTTCAGACTCTGCAACAGTTCCTACTAAAGATAAATAGACAAAAGTGCCTTCCTGGAAAGAAGAAAAGGAAGACATACTCCAGTTTAGCATCACAACCACAGGATGGCACCCCAGATACATGGCACTTCATGGCAGCATCTCCCAGCATCCGCATCCCAGTTGGTGGCCTGAGTTCCACACCATCATAGCCTTATGCAGTGTGATCCTGGAGCCTGGCTACCAGGACTTGGAAATGAACATGTCTAAAACTAATGTATAGTAACTGCCATTTTTCAATGATTGGCATTATGAAATCAGAGATGTGTTCTTAAATGGAAAAATTAAGTGAAAATTTTGCACAAGAGCTTTGCTGTTGTATTAAATAGAGTTAGCTCTAGATGATTCCAGGAATCTTAAATCTTTGAGAAGAATTTCACAGTGTAATGGAGTATTTAAAGGCTGCTTTTGTTGAAAAGCTCTGACTCCTTTCTTGGGCTCACAAATTGCAAAAGAAAGCAGGAGGAAAGCCTGGCATTCCTGTTTCCATTTTGTATCTTCAGTCACTTTTCAATCACCTGGAATCCAAGAAGGACAGGACTGATTGATAACCTGTTTACAAGGAGGGATAGAGGAAACCATCCTCTAAAAGAAACAGCAGAGACCCACAGGGCAGACCACCTGCCAGGTAGCAATGAAGTGTTTATTCTGACCATTGATGACAATAACTTCTCTAGAACCCCTCCCAAAACAAGGACTCATAATGATCCCCTGGACACACCTGTGGCCAGGACTGTTTGATAATTATATACACCTCTCTCTTCCTACCCCCAATTCTTTGTCTATTTAAACCCAAAGCTCATGTCTGTACCTGGAAGATGGCTGAAGATGGGCGGAGTGCTTACTCTGCCTCTTCCCACCGTGTGTTCTGGCCTGTGTAATAAATCTCCTTTCTCTATTACCATCTCTTTATCTGGCATATAGGGGTGAGTGGCCAAACCTGACATGTGGAACCCCAGGAGTTTGGGCCTGGGGCCTAAGACTCTAGTTTCAATAGGAATTCATTTTTTTTTAACTTCAACAAAAACAAAAACAAAAATCTTCTAAGCTTTATCTTAACAAAAATGGCAGTCAAATATCTGTATTAACAGACTTGTACTCCCTCACTCTCATGAGGGTAAATTTAGAAAGACTTAAAATGCTTACCGGCTTTCCCTTGGTATTTAGGTATTAACATATCTATAGTTACATTTGGTATTTTCCCATCCCGAGTGTCTTTTTGCCTAAGCATTCAAAAACTGAACTAGAATTCACTGAAATAGCTGATGTCATGCTGCTCCCTAAAATATTGTTGCTGGTCAATACGACTTTCTTTTTTAACCAAAACAATCATTTGTATGACATTAAAACTGTCTGTGCCTCCCCTGGATCACTTCCAGTACCACTTCCCAATTACCACTTTAACCATTCTAACTTCTTCTCATAACATGCTTATACTGCTATTTCTTTACACTGCTCATCTTCAGAAGTTATTACTTAATTTATACTACTTCTCTTTCTCTTTCCCAGTTCTCCAAGTTTTTGATGGCTATATTATTCTTCTATGATCACCCAAATATGTAACTTAATGACATGAAAATCTTGGCTTGTCCATTCATCAGTGCAATGCAGCCTGTTGACTTCTTACTGTATTAGAACAGCATGAGAGCCCCCCACCCTCCATTTCCAACTCTCAACTTCTGTACACCTTGCTTATATGGACATTGTTGAGATTAATTACACTTCCACTCTTGTTCTATAAACACATTTGCCTTCCCAAAAGATGAAAAGCCACTCAATTTCACTTACAATATTGTGATTATAGAAATATTGGTTCCATAATTTCTTTCTCTACAGATCCAGTATTTGTACCTGTGTCACTTAAGGTGAATGTCTAAAATGGAATATCCCAAGTTGGGATTTTAAACTGAGGGCCTTACACTTGCTAGGCAAATGGTCTCTTCTTTAATTTCTCCAAACCATGCTATATTCTAGGTTGCTTTACATTTGGGCCATGAGTTATTTCTAAGATATTTTATCCTATAGTTTGTAATTGCCTTTTTTTCTGATGGAGAGAAAAAAACCTGACATTCTTCCTATCTCATAAATGTCTTCCAGCTTTTTATCCATTTTAATCTCAATTGATAAGAGGCTTTGAAGCAGGTTTATTTATCTTTTCTCCAGTCTTTTAAGTCACTTAATTGGTAAATGTGATTTGTCTGAGTACATATAAAATCACATTCTTTAATGGAGATTAAAAAATAAGTATGAGATAAATAGAAGTATTTTTACACAAATAAATATTCCCAAGCCACTTACTTTGAAATACTTTATTTTTACTAGCCAGTTTTTTATTTTTAGCAAGCAGAGCCATAGTGGGAAATCCACACCACTTCCTTGGCTTGGCCTAGGAACTTTCTAGATAAAGTACCACTGGTCTGGCCAGTAGGGGCAATAGAGCTGGGCTGAATTTGACCATGTTTCAGCCCCAGGCCAATCTATGAAGGACTTTCTAAAATTAGACTGTGGATCTCATCCAAAAACTAGATGCAACCTCTACTGGCAAACTTATTAACTGGGCTCATGAACAAAATACAGATTCCAACACCAGGTCAAGGGCCTTTCCTCAGAAGGAACTGTGGGTAAGAGCAAAATGGGGATCTGGAAATTAGTAATATGTAGGCACCTATATTTATTCCATGTCACATCTATGTGACGTTTTACTCATTTAAAAAAAATCTTAACTCAAACCCTCCTCTTCCAAGAAACCATCCCAATGTCCTAGTATTAATTTCTCACCTTGCTAAAACTCCCATGTTACTGACTTTGAGTTTCTGTAACTATCAGAATTCTGCTGGTCATGGATCACTAACTCCAACAAGAGCACACATCTTTGGGGTCTGGAATATCGTCATCTCCTTCTTACAATCAACAAGAACCTAGGAAGATAGTTTGTATTCAGTGTTTGCTAACTGTGAATTAAGTTCACATAACAAATTACTAGGAGACATGCCCTGATGGGGCTTCTAGAACACACTATTTGCAAAGGCAGCGTGCAGGGAGATCTCGTGTAATTATGAAAGGAAAATACCAGGATCCTTGTGGTGTTTGAACTGTTCTTGATTATTGTACTAGATGCACAAACCAACCCAGCTGATTAAAATATGAATCTAACACACACACACAAGTACAAGTAAAACTGGGCAGCCTGGATAAATTCAGTGAACTGCATCAATGTCTACATGCTGTTAGTGACAGTATATTATCATTTGCAAAATGTTACCACTGGGGGAACCTAGGAAAAGTGTTTCCACCATCAATGCACCAGGGTTCTAATTTCTCTACATCCTTGGGCAATGCTTGTTATTTTCCTTTATTATTGTTCTTTTATGATAGTCATTCTAATGGGTATGTAGAGGTTTTGACTTGTCATTTCCCAATTACTAGTGATTTTCATGCCCAGATAGACTATTTGTAAATCTTCTTTAGAGAAATGTCCATTTAAATCCTTTGTCCATCTTTGAGTCATCTGTTTTCTTGTTAAGAATGTAATGTTTTAAAATTCAGACATCACCACTTGGTATTTGACTTGGTCCATTTTGTTGCTACAACAAAATACTTGAGACTGTGTGCTTTTGCAAAAAAGAGGTTTATTTTGATAACAGCTCTGAAGGTCCAAGAGTATCTGTGTGGCTCTGGTTGGGGTCTTTTGTCTTTTACCTATACCACAACATGGTGGATGGCATCCTGGCAGAAGCACATGTGAGAGGGAGAAATCACATGGTAAGACAGGAAGTCAGAGGGATTCAGGGGCCAGGCTTGTCCTTTTTATAAAACGTCAAGAACTGGACTAGTAGAGTGGCTCAAGGTGTGGCTCAAGTGGTAGAGTACCTGCCTTGGAACTGGGAGGCCCTGAGTTCAAGCCCCACTAGTGCCAAAAAAAAAAAAAAAACAAAAAAGTAGAGTGGCTCAAGTGGTAGGGCACTTGCCTAGCAAGTGTAAGGCCCTGAGTTTAAACCCTAGTATCCATCCCCACCCAAAAATCAAGAACTCCACACTCAAACCATGCCCAAATCACAGCTGCACTTGAACTCTGTAGGTGAGACTGCTCCCCTGGCAAGACTAATCATTAATTCTGATAAAGCCACAGGGACTCTGTCTTAAGAACCCGAGAACAAGAGCTGTCAATCCATGGTGGGACCATGGAGTCTGGTGAGTCTTTGCGTGCCAAATCCCTTGTTGTCCAGAACCTTCTCTATGAACACTTTTCTCCTTGGTGCCTCCTGTTAGAGCCAGACAGAGTTCAGTTCTCTCTTACCAGAATGCATGACAGTGACTTGTTTCTTTGTTCATCTCCCGACTAGTAAAGCTCCTTCAGAGCAAGCCTGTGTGTAGACTACATGCAATGAACTCCAAGTACACGTTGGGTAAATTTCCACTAAAAGCCCCAGACTGGTTCTTCTGACCAGCTATCCTTGCTAGGCAGGCACTCTGCCACTTGAGCCACAACCCCAGTCCATGACCAGCTACTCTTGAACCATGTAGTATTAGCTCAGTCACCTAATGTTTTTTGTCTTTAGTTGTTTTTTTTTATTTTTCTTTTTTAAAGCTACAGTAGAGCTGGAATGGATCCAGAGGCATAGTTTGCAATGGCTCTTGGCTTACCATTTGCTACACGGAGAAAATGTTCTTCTCTGACTGAAGAAGTAAGACCACTACAGACACAGGAGGGAGGACAGATATGGACTGGGATTGCCTAAACAGCAGGTCATGTTTGTCCCAGGTAGTACAGTGATTCTTCATACAGACACTGCCTTTATGTTTTATAAAAAAGGGAGCCAAACAGATCTACAAATACTTGGCTTTTGACTTCATAAAGTAGGCAACTGCTAGAAACCATTTTATCCTTTTTCAAAATAACTCTAAGCTTATAATCCTTCTCTACACCATCAAATCCATCTACCTCTGTATTAATCAGCTTTTTGTTACCATAATAAAATATCTGAAATAGGCCAACTTTATAAGAAAAAGGTTGATTCAGCTCACAGTATTGGAGGCTGAAAGTTCAAATGGCAAGGCAAAGGCTCTGGCCCCAGGGTAGATGGCAATGGTAGAGTGTATATGGAAGAAGGAACACATCTCAAGCCAAGAAGCAGAGAGGGAGGGTCCAGGTCTGCTCCATCTGTAACCTTCTGATGGGAACTATCAAGGGATCCCATGAAAGCTACAATCACTCCCCCACTTTTTTTGGGTGGGACTAGGATCTGCATTCAGGGCTTATGCTTGCAAAGGAGGTGTTCCAAATACCCGAGCCATACTTACAGTCTATTTTGATCTGGTTATTTTGAAGACAGGGTCTTACAAACTATTTGCATAGGCTGGACTTGAATCTCAATCCTCCGGATTTCAGCCTCCCAAATAGCTAGGATTATAAGCAGGAGCCACCCAGTGCCCAGCAGCCAGCTCTATCATCCCTTTTGAGGATATGCCGCCAATAATTCAAGGACCTTCCACTAAGTTCCACCTCTTGAAGGTACCACTATCTCTCAATACTACCACCCTGGGTACCAAGCATCCAGCACATGGACCTTTGGGGGATACTTAGAAACCACAGCAGCTCTACTGTGGCTCACATTGAGTCCTGAAGAGCCCCGCCACAGGAAGGACGATGACGGTCAGGGGAAGAACTCAGTGAAAAGTGGTGAATGTGTTAGTATCAGGGTTCCAGGTGACACCTCTGGAAGGTTCTGGGATTTCAGACTGGCCTGTTCTGCCCCTAAAGGAACTCAAGAGAAATGTAAATTAGCAGATACAGGCTGACTGTTGCAGGCCACACCATATTCAGCTCATTCTCCTCAATGCAAAACCAAACAAAGGAGTCTCAAGCCTCCTTCCAAAGGACCAGCTGTTATGGTTCTAAAGAACCATTTGGGGCTCCTGAACCAAATTTGCTGTAATTACACAGAGACCCAGAATGAAAAACATTATTTGCTAAGGCCTAAAATTATCTGCAGAACTGCAGAGAAGGGAGATAGACATCATTCCTTCCATGAATTCATACTTTATATTAAATAAACTATAAAGTGCTTTTTTTTCTTTCCTTTTAATGGTATTTCTAGGCTCTGGAGCATGAAGTTACTTGGACTTGCAGAATCAACATGGAAAGTTATCAGCTCCAAAAGTCTTTAGTCATAATGCACGGCAGAGATTCAGTCCTTTACAACCAAAGTCACTGTGAGCTCCCCAAGCCTCTGAGGTACCAGGCTTGGATGAGAGATGTGTGGGCAACAGCTAAGAGCCACTTGCAGGATGATGGCCTCATAAGGAAGGAAGGCAGGCTTGAGGAGACACAGATGTTAAGAGTACAGTCAGATACTGGCAAAATTAAGCTTTAGTCAAATCAAGCGTAGTCAGCTTTCTGCATCCATGGGTTCCACATCTTTGGATTCAACCAACTGTAGATTGAAACTGATGGTTTCATCTGTACTGAATACACACAGACTCTTTTCTTGCCATTATTCTCTACCCAAAACAGCTTAACAACTATTCACACATATTTACATTGTGTCAGGTGTCATTCTTTGAAACAATTCAAAGAGTAGGAGATGATTGTGTGGGTTACACGCAAGTACCATGCTATTTTATGTAAGGAACTTGAGCATTCATGGATTTTGGTATCAGGAGGGGGGTCCTGGAATCAATCCTCCTTGGGTACTGAGGGACAACTGTACAAGACTTCGATAGGCTTTAATTCTGTTATCAATAAAGGAGAGTAAAGCTCTCAGTGATCAGCTAGGAAATGAATACCTGAATGAATGAATGGCTGAGTGAATGAAATGAATAATTAGCAGAGTTAGACTAGACCTGCACCTCCCCTTTAGACAGGCTCTCTCCCTCACTTGCGGTCTTGAGCCCAGCACTTGGAAAGCTCCTAATTGCTTGCTTTCGGGATGCTAAGGGCCCTGGAAGAGTGTCTATCCATTAGCATAGGTTCAGGTGTGGCAGGAGGCGCCACAGAGAGGGCTGTGGGGTTTGCAGCTGCTTCAGCCTCAGCACTGCTGGGGGACATGGGCTGTCAATGCCTATGAATCATGTGAAGGCCAAGTCCATGGTGACACCCTGACTAGTCGGGTCAGGAACTCTCTCTGATGAATCCCGTGCTGCCATGCCTACGATAATCAGAGAAGCAAGCATCTGACCCGGAAGCAGCGCAGCCTTATGTTTTAGAGAGGGTCTTAATCAGTACACAGGGGTAAAGTGCCACGAGGTCCAGATTCACTTTAGTGATAACAAAAGAAAAGGGAAGGAGAAAGAAAAAAGGAAAGAAGCTGGGTGTGGTGGTATATACCTGTAATCCCAGCTACTTGGGAGGTGAAGGCAGGAGGAGCATGACTTTGAGGTCAGCCTGAGCTGCCTCAAAGTCCTTGCTCTGCAGCACAGGGCAGGCACAGTACATTAAAAAGCAAACAAGCCTGGGTTTGCTATCCTTCTGCCCTGTAGACTCACTTTTCTATCACACAAACCTGAGTTTTGGCATATAGGAACAGGATGAAAGTGAACAAGTAATCCAAGCATGGAGTATGGTGAGGAGTCACTAGGGGATAAAGGAAGAGAGAATTGCATTTATTGAGCTGCACTAAGCACCAGGCATCCTACGTTCTTGCCACTGAAACGAGTTGCATGAGCCACAACCTAGAAATCACCTGGGAGCTGCACTGGTTGTCAGTGCAGACTCTCATGTCAAGTTTGAAAAGTACTGCCCTAAATTATAAAGGCTAATCTAATGCTCATAACAACCCTCATATGGAACAGTATCCCTGTGCTTTTCAGATAAGGAAAAGGAGACAGAAAGTTCCTTTCCTTCCCTTCCTCATTACAGAAAAGGTTTCCTGTGGGGAAGGATCCTGCCCGAGGTTTGCCAGCTGGCAGAGGCTGTGTTCAAGGCCTCATCTGTCACACCCGAGCCCAATCCTTACCCTCTCCTACCCTGCCCTGAGCTTTGTGAATGGTAGTCAGAACTATGCAGTAACTGGCACTGCATAGTTGAGAAGTGGGGTGACAAGGGCAGTGAAGCACTAGAAACTCTGTCTTAAGAAATGGCTAACAGGCTTGGGACTCCTGGAGCTCCTGTGGAACAGGGACTTCACTTCTATTTGGGTTACACGAGAAGGCAGAGCTGAGCTCCATAAATGGATGTCACAAGGAGGTGAATTTCAACTCTACATTACAACTTTCTTATAACCAGGGCTATTCCAGTTTGGGGTGGGAAAGGTGTCATTGCTGAAAGTTCTCATACTAAGGGTGGATGACACCACAGCTGCCTGGGACCCCATCTGAGTCCCAGCTGCTATCACATCCCCCACCCGGCACCTGGTGCTCCTGGGATGTCTGCTGTGGACATGTACATTGTGCAGTGTTGTTGTGGAGCCCACTGGCCCTGCAGATTGGGAAGCTATGGGAGGCCACTGCCTATACTGAGATGGCCAGGCCTTTGGCTACAGGTGACTGGAACCAGACAAGGAGGGATGCACTAACTCAAGAGCAGACTGCTCACTCATAGGCTGGCTACTGGTCTGGGAAGCGGTCACCCTCATTGGGATGAGATGGACAATGACATCCTGGCCCTCCGGAACACAAAGGGAGACACAGGGAGTGAACCTGACCAGATTCTGAGAACTAATGCGAATGAGAAGTCATAAGAGGCCAAGCACCAACCAACATTGTGATTAACTCGTTACAATGAAGCCCAGTGTCCTCTAGGACTACAGTAAAAAAGTGCTACAGACTGGGTGCTATAACTGACAGTCACGTATCACCTCGGTCCTGGAGGCCACACATCTGAAAACCAAGGTGTGGGCAGGGCTGGCTCCTTCTAAAGCCGTGAGTTGTCACCTGTCCCATGCCTCTTCCCTGGTGGTCTCAGGATTCCTTGGCTTCTGGATGTTTCACCCTGAGCTCTACCTTTGTGTTCCCATGGTGCTCCCTGCAAATGTGTCTCTGTAGTCAAGTCCCCCTTCTTATGAAGACACCATTCATATTGGATGAGGGCCCACCCTAATGACCTTGATAACCAACTCTGCAAAGACCCTTTGTCCAAATAAGGTTGCACATTGAGGTACAGGGATTAGGACTCCAATGAATCTTTTTTGGGTGACACAGCTCAGCACATTCCATGTGAGTATGTATAGACACGATGGAACCCAGAACAAGAATAAAGGGCAAGAAAGGGGCCACAGGAGTGGAAAGAGAAACAATTAACGGGCAGCTGCTTCGGGTTCAGACTAGCCTCCAATTCCAGACAAGACCCAGCTGGACCTGAGCTGTTGCTGGGTTTCCATGGGTTGGCATCTCCCTTGTGTCACATGTGTCCTACATTAAAACCCCACCCTCAGCCAAATAGCTTCAACTGGCAGAAATGATACAGCACCAGCCACCATCTTTAGGAACTTTGATGCTGAAGATGAAACTGCCTTCTCCTTTTGTTCCCAAAAGAATAAACAATGTGGTCAAACAGGGTAGAGGCTTTTACTTTCACCATGCAAGTAACATCTCTCTTCCTCAGAAAGTGGTTCCCACGTAGGGGTCATGGTTTTGAAATCACCCTGGGATGAGTAAAAAGCACCAGTCTGGCCAGCATGCTAGTTTATAAATGATCTTGAGGTCTTTGGGATGGGATGGGATCAACCTTGAACTGTGCAGCTAGGCAGTGTGAAGAACTGAAGAGGGAAGGATAGAAAGCAATAGTCCTTATCCCCAAGCCTAGAAAAGGGGTAGCAACTTCCCCATGGACCTCAAAACAAAACCAGGTCAGGTGCAGTGGTATGTGTAATCCTAGCTACTAGGGAGTGGAGATAGGAGTATTACAGTTATAGGTCAGCCCAGGCAAAAAGTTAGTGGGGCCTTATCTCAACAAGAAAAAGCTGGGCTTGGTGGCATGTGTGCCTGTTAGGCTAGCTACTCAGGAGGCTATAGGTAGAAGGATCATATTGCAAAGCTATCCTGAGAGGGGGTGGGGGATGTGGGCAAAAACTTAAAACATTATCTAAAAATAAGACCTTATATAATAACCTAAAATGAAAAATGGCTGGAGGGATTGCTCAAGTGGTAAAGTACCTGTTTAGTAAACACAAGGCCCTGAGTTTAAATCCCAGTACTACCAAAAAAAAAGAAAAGAAAAAAAATCCTGTGAAACATTACAATGGAGACTTCATGAAAGACAGTGATTAAACCTTAACTCAGGCCATCTGACAGGTTTCTCCTGGGTACAAGAGCTGGGCTTTTGGGAGCTTGCTCTACATGGGTACATTCAGAAATGTGTAAGAAGTCCTTTCCCACAGGATTAATAGTCATTCTTAAGACTCAGATATACTAGCTTACTTTTTTTCCTATGCCCTTGCTCCCTTCCGATTGCTTTCTTCAGCTCTGACGGTTAGGTTAGGTGAAATGATCTTTCCAGAGAGGGATCTTTTGGAGAAAGAACAGGAAACAACAGAAAGGATAGAGAGGAGCTGGTAGAACAGAAGCAGGACAAGTATGCAAAGGAAAGGTGCCCTAGCAAAAGGTGAAAGGAGTGGAACAGACTGGGTGACCAACTGGTCCTGGAAAACTAGGGTGTTTGTCATCCCAGTCGGGAGACCACAAGAAGGATGTGAGAGGCTCCCACAGCCTGAGCTGTCCCCTGAATTTGCAGAGAAGTTTGATGACATGCTTCTAAACCCAGCTTGTTAGGAGGTGCCCACCTTCTCCTCCTTGTGGCTACCACAGCATTGAAACATCAAAGCTCTTCCAATCATGGGGCCACCAACTCCATGGCACCACTTTGCAGAAGCGCTGGGTGCCATGATTAAGCCTTCTGAAGTTTTCAAGGGTCTTGGTCATTGTCAGCAGGGTGGGTCTTGGTTTTGGAGTTCTACTCATAAATGATGTATGTTTACGTGATTACGGAACTATGCAAGTTTTGTTTTAGGACTGTGACTAAAAAGGACTCTGACATCATAGATAGCCAAAAAATGAGACCTAAAGGCAAAGGACTGATAAATACTAAATTGAAAGGCAGGATTGTTCTTCTCTTCACCCAATATCAATAAATACATGAATAGCCTCTCCACACCAGGTACTATGGCAGGTACTGGAGAGAGGAGAAGACAAAGTACTTACAAATTGTTATAAAGAAGAAGACAGGGACTGAGATAACTTGCCTAGAATGTCTTTTCCATTTCACAGGAAATAAAAAATATTTTGCAAGCTGGATGCCTGTGGCTCGCACCTGCAATCTTAGTTACTTGGGAGGTAGAGATCAGAAGAATTATGGTTTGAGGCTACCCTGGGCAAAAAGTTCTGGATGCCCCATTTCAACCAGTAGCTGGGCGCACAGACACATACCTGTCACCCCAGCTACAGTGGGAAGTATAAAGTAGGAGGACTGTGGTCCAGGTTGGCAAAAAGTGAAACCCTATCTCAAAAATAACCAGGGAAAAAAGCATAGAGGCATGGTTCAAGTGGTAGAGCTCCTGCCTAGCAAGCGCAAGACCCTGAGTTCAAACCCCAGTATTCTCAAAAGAGAAAAAAGACATGAATCCTTTGAGGCCAATCAACTGAAAAAACTAATTGCAGCATTAAAAGTTTTTGAAGCATTTACATTTCTTCCCTATACAAAAAGGTCTATTGCAGCAAAAACATTCAATTAAATGGTAAAAATACCCACAAAGTAAAAAATATTAGTGATAAAAAGGAATTAAGTATCCAGATAAGAGATCCTAAGAATGCATCCATACAGACCACATTTCATTATTATTAGAGAATTGTTATGGTTTAAATATGAAATGCCTCTCTCAACTGGGAACCAGTTGATTGGTTTTTGAATCCTGAGGGCTCTGACCTAATCAATGGATCAACCCTTGATAGATTCATATGATGACATCATCAGAGGTGGTGAAGAGTAGGAAGTGGGCTTAACTAGAGGAAGTAGGTCACTGGGGGCATGCCCTAGAAATATGTGCCTTGTCCCCTGTACCTTCTTCTTGCTCCCTGCTTCCTGGTGGCCATGAACTGAGATACTTTGCGTCACCACGTTCCCAGCCATAAGGCACCAGAAACAATGCCCAGAAACAATGGTGCCAGCTAACCATGGTTTAGAAGACAGGGACTGAGATATCTTGATACCATGGTTTGAAACCTCTGAAACTGAGCCAAAATAAATCTTTCCTCCTTGAAATTTTCTCTCAGGTGTTTGCTCACAGTGCTAAAAACCTGACAATGTGGTTCTGAGCTTCCAGGCAGCCAGAGTATGAAGGGAGAAATTTATATTGTTCCTGCTGTCAGAAAGGATTAAACAAATTAATTTTTAGGAGAAACTAAGCTTCTCCTCACACTTGTTTGCAAGAAATTTCTCCCGTAGGTTTCACATTGAGAATGACATTAGTTATTACTGTTCTTTGCATGTAACAAGAGAAAAATTCTGCTCTTTTCTAAGTTCTAAAAGGACAAGGGCCATCTGTTTCATGGCACCAGGCACTGAAGTAGGGACTCAAACATTTGTGGAAATGACAGAATTCTGAGATTCAGTGACACAGACAGCCATTCCTCTTGCTAGGTGGTACAGTCTTGTTCATGATACTAGAAAGTTGACTGACCTTGGGTCTACAGAAGCACCAGGGCTGCCCACCCATGCTGGTAAAAAATGGATGGTGAGTTCTTATATGAGCTTTCGGTCTGGTAGCACTTTGTAGCTTTTTATCAGCCTATAGCTGAGCCAGTTGCCATTCAACAGGTCTGCCAAACAACAGTTAGACTAGCAAGGCCTTCCTAGAAAGGGTATCTCAGAGAAGAGCCAATGACGATGATCATGCCAAGGAAGGAACGGGAAAACAGGGGCCAATAACAGACTGAAGGAAAAGGCAATTGCAGACCTAGTGATAAAGCAAGTGACAAATCCAGTAACAGACTGTGAAGAAAAAGGGACTTCAGATGTAGTGATAAAGTCAGTAATAGACTGAAGGACAAGGTGACTTCAGACCTAGTGATAAAGCAAGTGGCAGGGGGAAGAGACTGAATGATGGTAGTGGATGGTGAGGGACAGTTGGTGATGTGTATGAACTGGAGAAGTGTAATGTCCAAAATATAAAAATTAATTGGGATGTAAGCAGCCACTGGCCCTCAGGGTTTCTTAGAGAAAACAACCTGTGAGTGTGAAGGAAGAGTGAATGGAGGAACAGGAGGTCTTCTGTGACTTCTGTCCTTCACCTTGAAGAACAGGCCTAAGTAGAACCCTACAGGGACAAAACTGTGAGAACAGCAAACTCCCAGGGTGGTGGATCATAGGACAAATTGTCAAAGATTCAGGTCAATTTTCACACCAGGCTCTTATAGACAGCAAGGGCTATCCTCTTGTTCACACATCCAACACACTTGGATCTCCCCAAGTTCAACAGACCAGGCCCCTGCCACCAGACATGCCTCTTGCTTTCCCTCCCTCCTCTCCCCCACCCACCACTGACCTGCCTTCCTTGCCTTTAGCTTCTGGTGCTCCAGCCACTGGCCTGCTGAACGCCATGTGTCTTCACCTTTCTCTTTTTTTTCAATGGTACTTCATGAATAGCTGTCCAAAAGTTCCCAGAACCCTGTCCTTCTGGCTTTCACAGAGATTTCATTGCACAGTCATGACTAAAGAGTGGATAACTATGCAGTATGATTGGATGGAAAGGGAATGATCCAATGGTGGCAGTCTGAATGGTGTCACCCAACAAGGCCTAAATCTACAGATTCTTCTTGTCTTCTCTACACAGCATTACTCCCTTCCCCCTTTCAGAAATGGGTTTTTTTCTCATCCACTATCACAGAGGGAAATCAGAGAACTGGTTATGACCAACTTCAAGACGAACAGGCTGTGGAAAAGAAATTCTAATTTCTGCCTGTCTGGGGGAGAAAAAGGAGCAAGTGAATTCAGGGCAGAAGGTCAAAGAGAAATTTTGCTTTTGAGGGCTAAAGCGCCCCAAGACTGCGATCTTTCACCTTTTTACTCTGAAACTGTCCTGCAGATGCTTCAGGAGCAAGAACAAAAGGCCAAACACTTTAACCTTTTCAGAGATCTCAGTCCATTATGGCAGAAGGGTGTGGCAGAGCAGAGCAGTTCATATGACAGCCAGGAAGCAGAAGGTGGGGGAGGGATGCCTGCAATAGCTTTTTCATTTTTCCCCATTTATTCCTTCCATTCTGTTTTGTTATACACACACACACACACACACACACGCACATGTTGGTTTAGTGGTTCAAGTGGTAGTGTCTACCTAGCAAGCAAAAGGCCCTGAGAGGAAGCCCCAGTACCACTAAAAAAAAAGTTTAAAATTCTATAGATACTATCTTAGCCCTGCTGCTTCCTTGCTCAAATCCTTCCTAGTACAGAATAATATTCAAATATTCCTATCTGTCAATGTGGACTTGAGGACGTTCCCTATACGAAGGCACGTGCACCCCGCCTTCTGCTTCTGTGTCTAGAAGGCTAAACTCAGATTGCAGGAGGGGAAACCCCAGGAAGTGCTAGTGCCTGACACGCCCATAGTGATGTTGAGAACTAGTGCCCCAAACCACTTATGTGGTATGCTGCCATGGTTCCTCCCAGGGTACGGTGGGAAGTCTTCCTGCCCACCATTCTAGCCATACTGGGCTGACATGAAGACCAGTGCTGGAGCCCAAGGTAGCCACCTGTGTATGTTAGAGTTTTCATCACTGAAACAAAATCCATGAGGTCATAACTTAGTGTAGGAAGAATTTATTTTGCTCATTGTTCAGCGGTTTCAGTCTATCATGACAATGTGGATGCACAGCACAGCACAGTGGTAGCCAGGAAGGAGGTGGGGGAAGACAGGGAGAGGGAGAGGAGAGAAGGAGGGGGCGGGGGAGAGAGGGGGAGAGAGAGAGAGAGAGAGAAAGAGAGACAGACTTTTTCCCCCCTCTTATTCCATCCTGGTCCCCAGCCTATGGGATGGCATCACCACATTCAGGGCAGGTCTTCCTCCCTTAGCTAATCCTCTCTAGAAACATCCTCAAAGACACACCCTGAGATGAGTTTCTCAATCCCACAACAATGAATCAAGATTAACTCTGGTTGCGTATCTTTGGGCTGAACCACCCCTTAGAATGTTTGGCTTGAAACTGTCCAACAGGAAAGCTCTGAGTTTGATGGCAGCCAGCAAACTCATGCATCTCTCTTGACTGGGGACGTTTAGGATGTAAAGAGAGGCAGGTGAAGTCTCAAGTTCCAGGGAACAAATAGGATGGGGGTTCAGTTCTTCATGAGGCTGTACTTTCCAGCATTAGCAAATGCCGTATTTCTGGATATCTGTGAGTACATTCCAACCAAAGCAAATACGGGCATGCGCTTTTCTTATAGTCCTCAACTGCTTACTTCAAGTACCTTTCCCATTGATTTCTGAGATATGTGCACAAAGTTATTGGTGGGAGCAGTTTGAAATAGCAAAATAAAAAATGTGTTCATTAGAACGGGCTGGTTAAATTTTGTCAGACGTATCTCAATTTTAGAGAGGGTAACAATATTCGTGTCATGTGAAAAAATGTGCATCTTAAATTTGAGAACTAAGGTATGATATATTCACACAGTGGAATGTGAATTTGCAGTTAAGACTGGTAAATGGCTTAGGAAGGGGCTATGGGGGACATGTGCTTAAGAACAGGGAGAGGGGAGAGCAAAACAGTAATTCTACACTTCAGACTATACCTCAAGGTGCCACGAATGGAGGTAGGTGTCCGAACACCTGTAACAATCTAAGCTCAAAAGGAAGCTTAAACTAGGTGGTGGATATACAGCTATATTTTGTAGTATTTTTAAACCTTTTTTGTATATGTCATAGTAATAATATAGTAGTAAATACAGTAATAAATTTTTCTTAAGTGGGCCTAGCAACCTATTTTACTGCCCCTGTTCTTTGGAAGAACCTGTGTTCAAGTGATAGCTTAAAGATCAATCTTTTAAGCAAGACTTGATGAAAATTTTCACTGTCTCTTATCTCTACATGTTATTATGAAAGAAGGAATTTCATCATTCCAGCAACATTTGGTATTGGCACATACATAAGTGTTTTCTTATTATTTCTCAATACTATGAAATCTGGCTTTACGTTAGTTAAAGGTTTCTCTGGATTTAACGTAGTTGATATTACAAAGAAAAGTATTTTGGCATAGACTTTTTTAAAAGAGAGTGTGTGTAGGGGCATTTCAATAGAACAAGCCTGGTTCGCTGTTTATAAAGTGGAATTTTTATTTTTGCCTGCAACTGCAATAGTTTTTATTGGTGTGTGTGTTTAGGTCAACCGTCCTACTTATATGCTGATGAAAAGGGTGGAGTGAATTTAGGACAAGTTTCCTAAGGCCTGGAGTCAAACAGTTCAAGTTTTGGAGTCAGACTAACTCAAAATCATGCCAGCGGTGTGGCACTGGAACGTCACCTAACTCCATGAAATGGGGACAAGAATAAGTAGTTTATGGGATGTTGTAAAGATGGGAAATTTTAAGCACAGCTCGGTGCCTGGTACATAGTAGGCACAAATCGATGGTCATTACTACTGAGGCAGAGAGCTTTGTTTTGGTGCAGGCCTGGACTTGGCGCTTCCAAAAGCTCCTAATTTTTTTTTTTTTCAATTCAACATTCAAGTGCAGGCACAAAGATGACGAGGCCTCTTGGCAGCTCACATTCAAACTAACAGAACACGTCCAGAAATTCCTCTAGTAATTTTGTTGGGGGTTTTAAATTTGATAGAGGAATTAGCCGCACCTGGGAAGCGGCGCTGTTTGGACTGGGGGTAGTGTAGCCTCTCGCCAAAGGCCACGTGCGCCAAGGCCTCCAGGGACCTCCGGGTCCCCGCAGACTTCCCGCCGCAGGACCTCCTCGCCTCCGTCCCGTCCAGGAAACCAGCCGGAAGGGAGGCCGCGACCGGAGGCAGGCAGCGGCACTTACCAGCACGAAGTGCACCAGGGCGTCGTAGCAGAGCCAGGCGAGCACCCCGCGGTCCGCCACCCGGCGCCCGCGGCCCAGGCGCAGGCCCAGCGCGCAGCCCGCCACCAGCAGCGCGGCGCACAGCAGCAGCGAACGGCCGGCCGCGGCCTCCAGCTCCCAGCCCGCGCCCATGCCGCCGGCTCGGCTTCCACGATGACTGCCAGCCACCCCGCCGGCCGCGCAGAGAGGAGGCGGGGCTAGCGGGGCGCCCCGGGCTGGGCGACCTGAATGGGCGTGGCCTCGTGCGAGCGTGACCTCAGCGGGATTCCATGAGCTAGGCTGGCGCGAGCCGTAGGGATTCCCCTCCGTCTTGTCTACTGGCTACTCTGCAGAACCCAGAGGTTTTGCTCATTCCTGCGATGCAGGTTCCGGGAATCCGGGTCATGCCTACAAACTCGTTTAACCACTTCCACCAACCCTATTCCAAGACCAAACACAGAGACTAGAAATAAGGGCCACACATTTTGTACACTTAAAAATGAAATGGTTGAAGGGATATTTTATGTGTATTTTACCTCAATTAAAAAAAGTGCTTGGGCTGGTGGAGTGGCTGAAGTGGTAAGAGCGCCTCCCTAGCAAAGGTGAGACCCTGAGCTCAAATCCTAATACCACCAAAAAAAAAAAAAAGTGCTGGCACAAGTTCAAAAACTTCCCCCCTAGTCACTATACCATTCTTTATGTAGCAGGTAACGTCTAACGAAGTTACCGTTTGTTCACACACGTTGCTAGTCTCTTGCCACTAGAGCATAAGCTCCACAGGACCAGGGGTTGTGACTGGCTTGTTTTACTGCCTTATCCCACGCACCTATTACAGACTTCGGCATATCCTCATTGTCCAGTTAAGTAACTGTGACTGAAGGCGTATGGCCAACCCTGCCGCCTACGCTCTGGATTCTCCCCTGTAACTTAGGAAATTGATACTCTTCCTTTGTATATTCAGCGTATTTCTCAACTGCATCTCCCCCACAATTTTTTTCACATCATCCTTTAGCAACCACTTTGTCTTCCTCTCCTTCAGGGTAAAATAGAAAATAGAAAAGGAATTAAAAAAAAAAAAAAAAGCAACAAACCCAATCAGATTCAGTCTTCATATTCTGTCCCTGCTCCTTACTCCTTTCTACTTTTTCTTTTTCTGACAGTTCTGGGGGTTGAACTCAGGGTCTCATGCTTGTTAGCCAGTGGTTCTACCACTTAAGGCATGTTCTCAGTCCTTTATTCCAGTTTCTGTCTTCATTACCACAATGACAAAGCTCTTAAGGGGAGTGGTGGCCTCCATTATCACTAAACCCGAAGTACAGTTACCTTGCTTGACTGCTTAGCAGCACCACTGGGCAATGACACCTCTTTACCTTTTGGTTTACTTCCTATGTCCCTGGTCATTCCTTGTTTCCATTGCAAGCTCATCCTACCACATTCCTATTGAATGTTGGAACTTCACAACAGTCTTAAGTCCTATTCTCACTCCAAATATACATCGGGCACTGCCCATTGAACTAGGCAGAGGCCTCAAATCTCTACCCGTCTTTTCCTCCAAGCTCCAGACTGATCGGTATTTCCAGCTGCCATATAGGCATTCGTATGTCTCAGTGCAAAGTTCACCACCTTCCTCCTTCACATCTGATTCTCTTCCCTGTCTTATGATGCTCCTACTCAGTGGCTTGCAATAGACACCTATGGAATCATCCTTGATATGTCTGTATTTAAGACATCACCAACCCCTATCTTAGTGGCCAAGCATCTCTTGATCTGTGCTTATCAAGGACCAAGCTGCTGATCTTTTGCCTTGGTGTTTTCACACTAATGTGACCAGTGACAGCAACTTCTATGTCACTAAACTCAAAGTACATTTCCTGTCCTTCCTGTACCAACCAGTGATCTTCTTAAACATACATCTATTATCCCTCTTGATTGAGAATGCCAAAATCCTTTACATGACTTACTAGGTTGGGGAGTCTGGCACCTCATCACCTTCCTAACTAGGTCAATTCCCTTTATTATTTGTATCATTACATACCATTTTTCCCCTAACATGTTAGACCTTTTACCTTCTAGTCCTGTGATTTTTTTAAAGTATCCTGTGCCCAGGGTGCTGAACAAGTATCTGAATGCTTCTAAGTGCTTAGTCAAAATTCTGAAGACAAGGGTACATGTGGACATGATCTTATTATGAGGAAAACCGGGCTGCACTAAGTAGTAGGAAATTTATCAATTTCTGTATTTAGAACTGAAAAGGGTAGATGCCTAAGACCTGGTTAAAGACTGCTGAGGCTATTACTTGATCACAAACTATGATGAACTGGTAAAATGATTGCAAGACTTCCCCCACTCTACTAGAATTACATATCCAGATGATGGAACATTCCCATTACACTGTGCTCAGAAACTAGTCACACCATACCCATTATTTTGGGGGGCCATGAAATGCATAAGCAGACAGGAACTAGGTTCAGTAATGCCTTCCAGGAGGGAGGAAATGCATGGGGTGTTCTGGCTGCAGAAGGAGCTCATAAGAATAGATCAGTCTCTTCTGTTAGCTAGAAAAACTAAAAATTTAGACTCAATAAAAATAACTTAGGATGACGGACATTTAAGAGAAGTAACTTTTGTTCAGGAGTAAAAAACAATTTTATGCAACTACTGTTATACCAACAAGGTAGAACAAAATCCCTTCGAGTGTCTCATTTATTTCTTAGCTTTTCTGGCTCTTGTTCCATAAAACCTCAAAAACTGTATTTTATCTCTAAAAACATTATGTAAAAAGTGTACTTTATTCTGTAACACTTAGTCTTGTATAACCATAAAACTGTTCTACTTACCATTCAGTAAACTGCTGTCCCATGAAGGTGTTCCTCATTTATCTTATAGCTTCACACATTTACTTGGCATAAAGCCCCATGTACCTTTGAGTTACCACAATTTAAGAAGAGGAAGTAGATGGCAATTTTTTAGGGTGAAGAAGGCGACACTTCCTATATAGTATGTCTCAGCCACAGTTCGTTTGGTTGGTTTTGTTCTTGTTGTTGTGCTGGGGGAAGGGCCTCCTGCACAGATAAACCCTCTACCACAGAGTTCTAACCATTCTCCCGGCTCAGTTCCCCTGCTTTTATTTAGTAAACTTGCAAATTTTGGGGGAGGCCAATCTCTCAAATGCCTCAAGAAGTGATTTTCAAACTATGCTATGATTTCCTAGTCCAACACCAGCTTTCCCCATAGAACCTAGATCTTCAACTAAAAATGTTTGAGAAACACTGCTATGGGGGCAGTGTTGAGAAGATCAGGCAATCAACACATGAATGTTTGATACAACACTTTTTTAGCCACAGGGTAAACTTCAGAGAGCAGCTAGTTACTCTCTATTCCTGTTTCTATCTAAAGTCCTTTGCAATAGAGGGAACATACCATCTATGGTTCCCACAGATGGGGTGATTTGGGAAATAAGGCTAGGTAAGTAGACAGCTCAGTTTTTCTGAAACTCAGAATGAAGACAAGACACATTTTTGTCTCTTTTTATCTTATGCATTTGAGGAAAGCCTGGTATTGTTCACACAGGTCATGATTTAGGATGCCTCATTTGAGTGGCATTGTCTACAGAATTGATCTTGGCCAATGTTTCACAACCAGGAAGGTTTTGTCGACCAGGGACATTTGTTGATTGGGGAAAGGAGGATGAAGTGCTACTAATATCCAGTGAGTAAAGCCCAAGGATGCCGTGAATCATCCTACAGTGCACAGGACAAACACCACACAAGAATTATCCAGAATTATCCAGACTAAATCGTTCAGGGTTTGAAAAACTCCAAAATTAGTTGAGGGATTTCTAGGGCAAATAAATTGTGGGAACAGATTGTATTCCCATATCCATTTTCTCTACTTTCTCTTGATACTATGTATAAAAAATACTTTCTGAGAACCATTCTATCACTATTTTTCAGTGATCTAATCAAGTACAGCACTTACACGAAGAGTTCCTTTTAAGCTTTGCACAAATGAATGGTGGGTACATGGAATACTCTGGATCGTATACCTTAAGATTCACAGCTAAATGTACAGAAATTACATTCCCTTTTCCCAGACAGATTTAACTAAAATTCTCCAGGGTTCAACTAGGGATAAAAACCTAACTACCACTGTAGTGGAGAACCAATGGCAAACATCTATAATCCTAGCTACTTGAGAGGCTTAGATAGGGAGGAACATGGTTTGAGGCCAGACTGGGCAAATAGTAAGACCCCATCTCCAAAATAATCAAAGCAAAATGGACTAGAGATGTAGCTTAAGTGGTAGAGCACCTGCTTGGCAAGCATGAATCCCTGAGTTCAAACCCCAATCTCATAAAACAAAGAAACAAAAACCTAACCATCACTGTAAGACAACAGGCATTCTATGAATGCCAGTTACTCTTGTTTACCTGCAATAACTAAATAATACCCTGAAAAGGATGCCCCTTCTGAAGGAAATGATGGCAAGAGTATATGAGTACTACTCCATTTATTTACTTACACACTGACTTCTTTCAAAAATAATTTGAAGTGGCATTATACAAAAGTAAAAATATTCCTATACTCTAAAGTTGGGCTGCTCCTTTGTTCTTTTAATTAATCCAAGATTTCATTTTGAGCCATAACCTCTACCTAACAGTTTGAAACTTTCAGGGTTTTCTTCCATTACTATTTTCTATGTTACATGATACATGTTTTAAAGGGTTAGGCAGGCCTTAAAGTTTGATTGGTTTGGTTGATTAATGAAAATCATAATCATAGCATCTTATCAAATAAATAGTTTTTTCTAAGTTACAGTGTTTAAATCTGAGATACATAAGGAGAGGGCCATCTAATGACAGAGGCAGAGAATGGAGTGATACAGCTTCAAGCCAAAGAACACCAAGGATTGCCAGTCACTATCAGAAGCTAAGAAGAGGCAAGGAAGATCCCAGGCTCAGAGTGAACTTGATCCAGACATCACCTTGAATTCAGACTTCTAGACACCAGGACTATATATAAGTTCTGTTGTTTGAAGTCACCTCATTTATGGTACTTTGTTACCACAGCTTAGGAAATTAATATAGATGTTATGCTTCTTACTTGTCACAAAGTACTCTCTAGCATAGATTTTGGCCATCCTTTTTTGTTATAGTGATAAAGACACATCAAAATACAATGACAGAATAATTCATGATTCACCACCATTGTGGCTATTTGAAAATTAATTTCAAATGTAAATTTAACCATACAGAACACAAAATAAACAATGAAGTTATTTTCAGAAATAAGTCTTTCAATGTTTTATCATATTTGATAGCAGCTTTTTTTATTGGTTACAAAACCTAAGCCCATATACAAAATTAGGAACACATTTAGATGCCTCTTTTGAAAGAACGTTTTAGTCTTTTTTAACTGAGTTTAAAAAAAATAAAAACAATGCAATTTTAAAACACTGTTTTGAAACTTAAAAGTGCAGCAATATACTTAATTTTCTTTATCTACGAAATGTTGCAATTCCAATTCAAAACTGGTAAGGTCACAACAAATTGAATCAAGCAAATGCACACATATGTCTGCACTACTTGATGCTAATGTTCACTTAAATGTTAGTTTGCACTGAAAACACAAGAGAAAATAGGAATCATCACAGTAGAGGCCCAATTTTAATCTCAATGTGTGCAAAATTTGAAAGGTAACTGTCAGTTAAGTATGGAGAGTCAGGAAGAAACTAAACTGGAAGGGGGACAATTCACAATAACAAGATGATTTGGACTTTAAGGGTTTCACCGAAGTCTGTGACCTTAATTTGCTTTGACTTTTTTACTCCTACTTTTAGTGAACACCACACAGTCTCAAAATTTTAGACAGTAGTGTCTGAACAGGATGCAGTTACCATACGAAGCTTCAACTCAAAATTTGGGTAAAGAAAAAAGGCACAATGAACTTCAACTCAATTTTATGTGCACAAGAGTTGAAAAATCTGAGCCACCTTAAAGAGAAATTGATTCTAAAATTTATAAAACCTATAAATAATCAGAGGCCAAACCACTATATTAAAACAGATTCTCTAGCAAGTAAAAATCTTGCAGTTTAAACATACGCTTGTATCTATTTTAGATACAAGACAAAACTCACTCTTTAAAGTGGCTCCACCTTGGCAGATACAGATATTCGTAATGAATGCACACCTGCTATGTGTTGTTTATCAGTGAAAACACCCCAGCTGATTCACAAAGCTCTGATGGCATCTGTCTCATCTTCATCACAGTAAATACCCCCCCTGTCAGATAACTAAGTTAGTTTAGATTTTCTATCCCTTCACATCAATGCATTGGGAAATTATACCCAGTAAACAAGAGCAACAAAACCATTTCCGTGACAGCACAAATTATTTAGTTTAAAAATTTTCAAATTCATATTCGTTCATTAATAACTGGATCAGACAATTTACCAAAAGCAATGACTTTACATAGCAACACCAGATTTTGCAGAATTCAAAATCACTCCAAATCCGGTTTATGTTAAACAACTGTAGATTATTCCTCTACACAGATCCCTGTTTGAATCTTTTAATGTCTGCAGCTGCTTTTAGTGTAGGATCTGAATGAACTTTCCCAATACTCAAAGAATGAAGTCTTATAACACTTCTAAGTAGTTGCTGGCTTATTGCCAACCACATTATCAAAAGCACTGCTTACTAAGTAAAAAATGTTTTAAGACTAAATTACAGTAAACATGAAAGCTCCACAGTTTAAACCCAATATAAATCAACCATATCCAATTATCAAATTAAAACAAAAATATTAACTCCTGAAAGCTGAAAGCAAGATTTAAAAAAAAAACCAAAAAACATCACCAATGAGTATTTTAGACCTTTGCCATTTTTTGTTGTTGTTGTTGTTTTGTTTACTTATTTATTTTTGTTTGTAGTCAGGGACTCTTGCTTTCAACTTAAACAGAAGTTCAAGTCCGTAACAGGTTGCAGCTCAGGTAAAATACCATGCACAGCATTTGATTACTTCAAAACAGCAGGAACACACAGGCTGAAGTGAGTGGTCAAATAGGGCTTGCTGTTCTCAAAAAATTAGGTATAATGGCAAAAGCATTACCATCCATATCTAAAGTTCTTCCTCCAACCCTGGCTTCTGAGGCAGATAATAAACAAATCAATTACTGGTAGATGAAGTACAGTTTTGTTTTGTTTTGTTTTTTTAAACTTATCTGTTTAATCAATAACCAAGTTTCTTGTTTTAAGTTACTTTTTTGTGTCAGTTCCACCAATGAAAATCATTTGGCTTGTACTTTAAAATCTATTCTTCCACATAAAGAATATGAAAATATGTTTGTGGAGGACAATGATGGAGGCTCAGATCACACTGCACCTCTTTAGTCTTCCAACGTGAATATGCATCATACCAAAGTGTCTTGATCCACAGCGCACCATTTTCCAAAGGAATATCAGTGGACAGCTGACATGCCACCACTACGGAATATTCTAAACTGGAGACTGCAGTTGTCAGCATGTGGCACCAGGGAACGGGGAAAAAATAGGAGAGTTGAGATTGTTAAGGAGAATTCTAAAACAGTTTAGGAAATCATGCATATGCATTTACAGTCCATGTGAGAGTGACTTTTGGCAACTGCAAAGTGACTGAGACATGGCTTGCTTTAGAAGCATCAAAACGAAGAGGCATGTGTGTTTTGGAGCCTTTGTTGCTGTTGTTCTTATCGTTTGGTAGCCATCTGGTGGTGCTTCATATCGAACGTGAGAAAGATGCTGCACTCAATTGACCTTAAAAATTAAATTCTTTTGTTTGAAGGTTGGCTGTTGGGTCAAAATTGTAAGTACCTCCTTGCGTTGCTTCAGGAATGAGGCTAGGATCTTCATCGATCTATAAAAAGAAAAAATACCCTTATTACCTTATGGTACTATGTACTATGGTCCAAACTGAATTAGTATTTTACCCCTTAGGAGAGAACTCTGTATGAATTATTTTAATCACCTAAAAATATTTGGGGAATTCAGTAGTGATTTTGAGAAATTTAACAATTTGAAATTGAATACACAGGGTTTGGGGTGGGTATGGCTCAACTGGCAGAGTATAAACCCCTACTTACATCATCACCAGAGAAATATTGATCTATGATTTCAAATGCTAATTTATAAATGTCTTCATTCTCATGTTGCTGTAAAACTTCAATTTTCTCCAAACCTGATAAAAAATACCAAAACAATTAATGAGAAAAAAATCTAAACTGTGCTCATTCTAATTATGGAAAAATCCTATAGGTCACAGAATATGCCTTCTCTCTACTCAAGATGAGTCTCCAAAAACAGGTAAAAACTTGACCAGAATCCCACTAATTTCTTCCTCCTTAAAAAACTTTGAGGTACCCTTCTCCTTGATGTAGGCAGTTTAAAAACCACCTAAATACTTCATTTGACAGATGAAGAACAGTGGCACAGAGATTTCAAGTCACACAGCAAGTTAGTGAAAGTACCAGATGGGCAATCTCTCAGATGATTTTAATACAATCTTATGGTTTTATATAGTACTTCCTATGTCTTTTGTTTTCTGAATGTTATTATTTTATATAACTAGGAAAATAAGGTTTTAGAGACTTCATCATAATTGATATAAGATAAAGCTTTAAATTTTGAAAAACTTTGAATAGAGTTCTTATGTCCTATAGGTATAATAAGCAGGGGAAATAGTTTTTTTAAAACAGTAATTACTCTGGGTGAGGTGACTCAGGTCTGTAATCCTAGCTACTTGGGAGGCTGAAATTAGGAAGATCATGATTCAAGACCAGCCTGGGCAAATGGTTCTTGAAACCCCATCTCCAAAATAACTACAGCAAATAGATTGGAGGTGTGGTTCAAGTGGTAAAGTGTGAAGCCCTGAGTTCAAATGCCAATCCCACCAAAAACAACAAGAAAAAACAGTAAGCATAGAATATCTTTTTTGTTTTTGTTTTGAAACGGGGTCTATGCACTCCAGGTTGGCCTTGAACTCTCCATCCTCTAGTCTCCTTCTTTCAAGAGCTGGGATGAAAGGCATGTGATTACCACAGCCATCCCTGAATGACTTCATTTATATTACCAATATTTGCTCCATGCATGAGATGCACAAATTTATGAATTAAAAATCTTTCTGATATTCTTCTTTGAAATGTTTTGACTACATATGTTGAAATAGTTTCATTTCTTAAAGATAACATACAAGTCATAAAAATGGGAAAATGAGTGTCAAAGGCTGTATGTATTCTATAAATTCTAAAATACCAAACATGTATCTTAATTATTACTCCCAAAGACAGAAGCAAATGTATTAATAAAAAAAAAACCCTGAAAAAGTGAAAAGTAAAAATTTTGCAAGTTATTCAAGTCTTCTGGGTTAACTTATGAACTTACAATGTTAATTTTTAATTATCTTAAAAAGTAAGACATCTTGGGTGATAGTGAAGGCTCAAGTCTATAATCCTAGGTACTTGTGAGGTAGAATGGTTTGAGGCCAACCTGGGCAAAAAGTTCATGAGATCCCATCTCAAACAAGGACTGGATATGGAGCATGCCTGTCATCCTGACTACACAGGGAAGCAAAAATAGAGGGATTGTGGTCCAGGTTGATCCTGGCAAAAAGCAAGCCCTACTTCCAAAATAACCAGAGCAAAAAAAGCTGGCAAAGTGGCAAAGCTGGAGTTCAGACCCCAGTACTGCAAAGGAAAAAAAAAAAAGTGAAACATCTTAACATAGAATGAGCAGCATCAAATTAATCGTTAAGAAGATTTGGATTTTGCTAGGTGCCAGTGGCTCATACCTATAATCCTAGTTACTCAGGAGGCAGAGATCAGGAAGACTGCTGTTTGAGGCCAGCCTGGGGAAACAGTTTGAGAGACACCACCTCAAAACTACCTAACATAAAAAAAAAGCTGATGGAATGGCTCAAGTGGTAGAGAGCCTGCCTAACAACCATGGGTCTCTGAGTTCAAGCCCCAGTACTGAGAAAAAAAAAAAATCTGGACTTTAATTTGGCTTCTATCAGTACCTACTCCTATCACCTTGGACAAAACCCCTGAACATCTTTGGAATAATGTCTTCTTGTTACTAAGAAACCTTCTAACTTGAGTAATCTATGATGCTATAGTATTAGTTTTCTCTTAAAAAAAAATAAACTGGGTAGAATATTCATATAAAGTAGTCAGCAAAATATTTTTAAAAAATCGTACTAGGATAAACTAATTTAAGTCTTGGATACTTCAGTACATATAAGCAGGTACCTTTAAAGAACAGAATTTTGAAATACATGCCTCATATGCCACCATGAGAAATGATGTAGCATTTCAAGTCACATTTCCTATTAAAATTTCAAAGTACCTTCTACAGTAAAATCTTCACCATGCAGTTGTAGCAACTGTAAGAACCAGTACAAGTGATAGCATTCAAACAAAATGTTACAGATGACTAACCTTTTCCAGCAACATGGAACAGTAGTTCTCAAAGTGGAGTCTATAGTCACACGATAACATGTACACCATGAAAAAAAGTGCTCCACTGTTTGAGAAGTGCTAGTTTAGTGGTTTCTCCAGGCTTTTAATCTGCTCTCATGTACTTGTGACTTCTGAGGGGTGCTATATGTTAGAGGTGGTTTATCCCCTAAAGTTTCATGTGTTAGAGTCTTGGTCCTCAGTGTAGAGATGTTGGGAGCTGGTGGAACCTTTAAGAGCTGGGGTCTAGTGGGAGTTGGTTAGGCACTGGCCTCCAAAGAGATAACTGTAGTTCTTGTGGGACCCTGGTTAGTTCCCACAAGAGTGAACTGTTATAAAACAGTGAGCCTGGCCCCTGAATCCTTCTGTGGCTTACTGAGTTACCACATGATCTCTTGCACATGTATTCTGCCATGCTGCTATCTGCTATGAGGCTGACACTAAAGGCTGAGTAAATGGGGCCACCCTGTCTTGGACTTTCAGCTTCTAAAACTGAAAGCTAAATAAACTTCTTTTCTTTATAAGTACTCAGTCTCAGGTATTTATGTTATAGCAATGGAAAACAAACAAATACCAAGTATTACTATTTAAAAAAAGGTCAATGTTTAAGTTTTGCAAAGTATGAAGTAATGTTTTCTGGGAAATTCTCTTTGAACATTAATATAGCAAATAAAGAACAGCAATCTATTTTGATCATATAACAACAATGTACCCTAGAAATGTTCTTTCTAATAAAATGACTTTAAAGAACTAATGTTTTAGAGTTCTCAACGACTTCCCTTCAATCAATATACTCTTACCTCCACATTCTTCTATTATTTCCGCTATTGTGCTTGCTTCATCACCTGCCATTATCAGAATGTTTTTTAGACCATCTAGAACCACTTGAACCACTTGAGAATCTTTTACTGACAGTAAATTACAGAATGGTGGTATAACATTCTGTTGTACAAGGTACTCAACCTAGACAGCAAAAGAGAAGAAATACATTTTTTTATATAATTATCTTTTCCTCTAAAAGAATACGGTACATAGATTTAAAATAATTAGGAACTCTGAAACATAAAAAAGTAGTCCATTTTCCAAAATTAATGATCCTGACAGTTAAATATTTTTCAAACTCACTTGATCTTTTCTGCCACTTATTGTTAAGTTGCTAATTGCCCAAGCAGCTTCTTTTTGTGTGCCAAAGTCCCCCTAAAAGTTAAAAAAGAAATCACAAAATGGACTTTTTTATCCAAAGAGTCTTGGTTACAATAGAGTATGAGAGATGATGAACTCATAATATAACTGACCTTAGCAAGCTGATGAATAATCATAGGGATTAATCCAGCATCTATTACAGCTTGAACTTGTTGCTGGTTACCTGCAGTTATATTGGAAAGGAACCATACTGCTTCCTGTAATTCAACAAAATATGAGGCACTTTTATTTGAAAACTGTATCTTATGTTTTTATATTTTTACTTTAACAAACTTTATATATACAACACCACAGTAACTTGAATTGCGTTAAAGTGACTCTCCCATTTTAAAAAAAGTTGTCAGAACACTCCATCCATAACACTGTGCCTCATTAATCTAGCATTTATCCATTCAATAATATACAAGCCTTCTGTAAAGGTAGGCATTATTTTAGGCAATGGCAATGCAGCAGTGAATGAAACAGACCAAAATCTTTATTCATGAAGCTCATATTCCTGTGTATCAGATTCCACTTAAAGAGAGGCTGAAATAAGTATAAGAGCAAATTTCTGAATACTTTGCTAAAACTACTTCTAATAAAGGTGAATTATTTTATTTTAAAAACATTTACTCACAAGATATACTCAACGAAGTGTTCCACATAAATTAAACATTTAACTAGTTTAGGATGGGTCTATATAACATAAATATTACCCTAACATTAAAGGATTTGTAAGTCATAAATAAAAAGGCTTATTGTAACATGTCAAATGTATATTTCTTTCTTCTCTTTTATAATTAACAACTGAAAGAGTCGACTAATTTATTCTGACATCCAACTGTGATAAGGTAACAATGGATGAATCTGTATTTACGCAGATATGGGTTGCTCACTAAACTCTTCTTGCAAATTTTTTGTAGGTTTGAAATTTTTTAAATTAAAATTCTGAGGGGGAAGAAAAATCAAGTTAGTAAATTCTACTCCAGGGACTCATGATGGTCTAAGATGCACATTCTAGTCAAGCAGCCCACCACTGAGTTATACCTCTAGCCTCCGCCACCTTAGTTTGATGGCTCCTCCAAAAGCTACCATAGTATTACAACCCAGCAATTCCTTGATACATATGCAAAGGAATTAAAAACAAGGACTCAAAAACAGGTGTTTATATTCCAATGTTCATTGCTGCATTACTCATGATAACCAAAAGATGAAAACAACCCCAGCATCAATCAACAAGTGATGGACAAAGGTAGTATACACATACAAAAGAATATTTATTCAGCCATAAAAAGGAATGAAGTTCTGATGCATGTTATTAAAATGGATGCTGTGTGGAATACGACATAAAGACTTAAGCACTTAACTACATATTAGACAATTCATAATAAATCTGTACATCAAGCCTGAAATCTTTAAGAGAGCATTTTTTAATGCTCTCCATCTTAAGCACTTTAGGCACTGCACTTTAAGGTCCATCCCAATTTTACAGAAGATTAAATTATGATATGTTTGCTTAAAAAAATACAAGCTACTCCAGTGGAAAATGTTGTATACATTTTCACCTAGTGAAAATTTAGTAACTACTAATTTAATGACCACTGCAACTGCTCAATCTATAAAACCTTAAGTAGCTTAAAAATATTTTTTTAATTCCATGATGAACAGGGGTATCAGCTGTAAGAAACAAAGGATGGAGATGTGGCTCAAATGGTAGAGCACCTGCCTAGAAAGCATGAAGCCCTAAATATCCCAGGACTGCCAAAAGAAAACAAATGCAAAAAAAACCCCAAAACTCCAAAACACAAAAGAAACAATTACAAGTTTAAACAAAACAATTATAGAGTGACTTAAAACAATTCTCATCTTAACTCCAGTGATTCTGAAGAACACAACAAAACACAAAGCAACTGAAACAAGGGGGCAGTTAAAAATGATATGTATAAACAGAAATCAATATAGTGGTCTAATGGTGAGGACATTATATGCCTTACCTTATTTATTTTCTCTTTTGGGTGTGATAAGAGATTTGGGAAGTGAGACAGAACATCACAATTAAGAACAACCTGGGTCTGTTCATCAGTGCCAGTCACTATATTGCCAACTGCTCTGAGTGCTGCAGTCTGGGGTGGGGAGGATAAAATATTTTCTTTAAGTTTAATTGTTTATAATGAAACTGATTTGTATAAAAATCCTGGGAAAATGTAAAAACGTAAGGAACAAATAATTAACATTTATTTCATCCCTATACAAGGCAATAAGCAGTCTAAGCAATTCTGGATTTTAAATAATATTCTCCTACAAAAAATGAACTTCATGAACAACTAGTATGAAAAATCGTTAGCAAAAAAGGTTAAAAAATACAGGCAAATTAAGACAAAAATCATAAAGTCTCACTTTAGAAATAGCTATTCTTATCCATTACTAAACTAGTACCACAGAAAGATTTTAACATAGGCCTAAAACAGTAAAGCATTTCCATCTGTAAGTGTGATGAGCAGATCTAACAGCACCTCACCCTAATTAAAACTAGGAGAAAGGCTACTGGACTTATCTGGGGGACAGAAAGTAAGTCTGAAACTAAAATAAGTCTGAAACTGACTTTGGATAAGGAGAGATAGATTTGAAAGCTATCTGAGAATCGAAAGGGTTTGGTAATAGAATGGGAAATGAAAGGAAGACTCCAGCTTAGACTATGTTGTCCCCTGAAAAGGGATACCTAGGAGGTACAAGTTTGAGTGAGAAGATCTGTTTCATTTCTTTCTGACTTAAATGACAATGAAATGCTTGAAGGAGTTCTTAGGGGCAAGAATAACTGGCTACATGGTCTAACGCTCAGCAAAGAATCTTGACGAATAAAAGATTTGGAAATCAACAAATTAGGCTCAAGAGACTTGCTGGTGCGATCTTGGGGATAAATGCTAATGGACATAATTAAAACTTAATTAAAGACATAATTAAAAGATAACTGGTTACAGCAAATGGAACTTGTATATAAATAAGAAAAAATTTAAAATACTTACTTGGACTTTCACTTCCTGATGGCTCAGAAGAGGCACAAGGAATGGCACAACCCCTGAATCAATAACCATTTGTATTTGCTCGTTACCTCCATCTGTCAAGTATGACAGAGCCCAAACAGTGTCTACAAGAATCTATAGGAAGTAAAAAAATAACCCATTGGCATATTTGTCTGAATGTGTAAAATCATAGGTGACAGAACAAGTAACCAGAGATTCTATGTTTTACCTTGGTTTCAAAGACATTTATTTATTTATTTATACATACACACACATATATATATACGTATTTATATATTTTATATATATATATATATATTTTTTTTTTTTCCTTTTTTGGCAGTACTGGGGTTTGAACTCAGGGCTCTGTGCTTACTAGGCAGGCACTCTACCACTTGAGCCACACCTCCAGCCCTATTTATGTATGTATGTATGTATTTATTTATTTTGTGGTACTGGGGCTTGAACTCAGGGCCTACACCTTGAGCCACTCCACTAGCCCTTTTTTGTGAAGGGTTTTTATAAGATAGGGTCTCCCGAACTATTTGCCCCAGGCTGGCTCTGAACCACAATCTTCCTGATCTCTGCCTCCTGAGCAGCTAAGATTACAGGCGTGAGCCACCGGCACCCAGCTCAATGACATCTATTGAATGGCAAGTACCTTACCCTTCTCTCAATGTCTACGTCGGATCACTCTTCACAAACACAAGACACAGAAGTACAGTATACTTCTATCCCAACATCTGAATTTATGTATAATATAGATAAAATTAAAAGCAAGCAGAAAAGTAATTCTCTTTGGTCCCACAAATTAGTTATCAAAGAATTGTATGAAACACTTCATATACAGGATAAGGTTAACACTATGCTGCTTCAAGTCTAGAAGACACCAGAAAAGATCATCTATCCAGTCTAATAGTTTCAATTGTGTTCAAAAGTACAATTTTTCAAATAAACAGTAAGAGAAATGACTTGCACTTTAACTTTGGGGAAGAAATTGTTTGCAAAGCCCTTAAGACATGCCCCCAAATGAAAGTATGGAGTACAAATCATGCTCTTGCTATTCTAATTTAACAAAGCAAAACAAAACAATAGGTTCAGAAATTTGGTAATTCATTCAAGGTCAAAGATCTCATATATGGTTTTTCTGGTGTCTTCACAAATAAGCACTGCTATTATCTCATATGAAATGCAGAGATTTTACTATTAATTTATTTGCTATCAAAATTAAAGACTTTCTCTTGCTATAAAATAACAGCACTACCTAGATTCACATATCCTTCAAAAAAGCATACAAATGAATAAGAAGAGCAAACCAAACCATATGTAATTTATACATTCAGCATTACTAGAAGTCAGGGAACACTAAAAATTTCAAATTACCAACCATAAAAGAGAAACTGCTGGGCTGGTGGTGTGCACATACAATCCCAGCTACTCGGAAGACAGAGACAGTACGATCATTGTTCAAAGCCACCCTGGACAAAGTTAGCACAAAACCTACCTGAAAAACAAGCTTTAAAAAAAAAGCAAAAGGACTGGGGACATGGCTCACGTGGTAGAGCCATGCAAGGCCCCGAGTTTAATTCCTAGTACTACAAGTGATAATAGTGGTAGTGGTGGTGGTAGTAGTAGTGGTAGTAGTAATAATAGTAACAACAACAATAATGATGATGGTGAAAACTTAAAAGTTTAATCCTAGTTTTTGTCTGAACTTCCTATCTTAAGCTTGTATGAGACTTGAGAAAAGAGAGGAGAGTCCACTACTGTAGGACAGCAACATGGCCCATAAAGTCTGAAACAGTTATTCTCTGAACCTTTACAGAAAAATAAGCTGATCCCATGCATAGATGAATGAACTTCATTTATCTAAAAATGACTGGGGAAACTTCAGTAAAAGGACTAATAATAAACATTTAATATTTTAAAATATATTAGATCAAGGACTAACACAAAGAATGAAAGAAAAATTTGTAAATGTTATACATTCTGGAAAAACTGATGAAACACTGTAACTTTAAAAATGGAAGGACAGAAGCTGTGCCCAAGATCTAAGTCCACCTATCACCCTACCCTGACAGTGAGAAGGTCTCATTGGCAGAGGTGTCTATTGATGCTATGTGTCAAACAAGCCTGACTGACCCCTAGCCCAGCAGCAACAGGTAAAACAGAAACCAGAATCTTATAATCCCCAAAATGAGCAGTATATAAGTGAAAATAACCTGTCACGCCAAGAACCAGGAAAACCTCAACACAAAAGAGAAAAGACCGCTGTCAGATGCCAACACTGAGATGAATGTCTGACAAGGGCTTGACAAGGATTTTAAAGAAATTACCACAAAAATGTTTCCACGAGCAATTATGAACACACTTGAAACAAAAAAATACAAAATCTCATCATGGAAAAAGACACGATGGGAGGGAAACCAATGAATTCAAAGTTAGCTCAACAGAAATCACTCAATCCGAACAATGGAACAACAGAAAAATGGAAAAGAAATTTGCATGGTCTCTGAGACTTGTAGCACACTAACAATGATCTAATACATCATCACAGTTTCTGGAAGAAGTGGAGCTGAAAAAAATATTTGAAGGAATGATGGTGGGAAATATCCCCAAATTTTGCGAAAGATATAAATAAACCTACAGATTTAAAAAGAGGAATGAAGCAAGAGAAAACAGAGTAAGCTAACTGGTCATTTGCATAGATAAGAGAAAGGAAAAAAAATTAGTATCTGAAACCACTGAAAGAGATAGTAGAAAAGGATATTATAAAAGGTGTAAGTATAAAGGTAACCACTAGAACAAAAATGTAAGTCTTCCCAAATATCAAAACACAATTTAAAAAGGGGAAAAAAGTGTACTAGGCAGAGAATAAAACACAGATTATTACCCAAAATGTCAAAGTTGAAACCAAACATTTCATTCAATAGGTGTTAATGAGCTTTCAGCTGGTTTTTCAAAGGAAATCCACTGTATGCTACATATAAGACACATACCTAAAACAAGGTAATTTGAGAAGGCTAAAAGTAAAGAAAACAGCAAAGGTACACCAAATGAATGATAAAAAGAAAGCATAAGTTGCAATTCTGTTATTAGACCTGTAGAATTTAGGTTTAAAAAGTGTTACAAAGGAGAAAGGACACTATAAGGCAAAATCCACAACTCAATGGAGATAAAACAGTTATAAACATCTATTCACCAAATAACCCTGCAATCATCATGATAAAGCAGATAATAGTGTGGGTATTAAAACCACACTAATGATAGGAGATTTTTAATACACTATTATCAGTACAAAAGAGGTTAATTATACCAAAAAAAAAAGGAAGAAGAAGAAGCTATAGCTGTGGGGTGGCTCAAGTGGTACAACACCTGCCTAGCAAGTACAGGTCCTGAGCTTAAAACTCAGTATTACCAAAAAAAAAACATGAAGCTAGAAATTTTATAAATACATTTGAACTTTATCCTCTCCTCACAGACAATACAACCTGCATATTGGGCACAGTAATCTTATTAGATCCCAAGAAAATATCATTAATAAGAAATATTATGACATTCTCATAAGGCAATAAAACTAGATATTAATGATCAAAAACCAAAGATTTTCTATAGAGAAAATGAATAGTCATATACTAAACAGTTCTGGATGAACAAAAACCAAAAACTAACACTCCCCCCACAAAATTTCAAAAACATCACATATCAGAATGCACTGGGATTATTTAAAAATAGTGATCAAAGGAAATTCATTGCTTTAAAATTTTATACAAATCTGTCCAAACACACAGAATGTATGATACCAATAGCAAAATACAATGTGAACTATGAATTTTTGTGCATGTGTGGGTGGTATTAGGGATTGACCCAAGGCCTCCCACATGTTAGGCAAGTGTTCTACCACTTAAGCCACACTCCCACAACCCTTATGTTTGCATTTCATTTTTGAGATAGGGTCTTGCTATCTTTGTCTGACCTGGCCTTCATCTTCCTTCCTCCACCTCCTGAATAACTGGGCTTAAAGGCATGTACCACTGTGACTGGCTAAACTATGGATTTTAAGTGATAATGATGTGTCAATGAAAAATATAGAACTAGTTGGTAAAAACAAACTGTAGATCTAACTAATAAAAGTCTAGTTCTCTGAAAGTCTTAGCTAACAATGAGAAAAGGGGGGGGTGTTGAAGCACAAATACACAAAATGAGAAACAATGAAAATAACTATTGAAACAATAAAATAAACAGAAACCATTTAGAAAGTAATCTACATGTTTATAAAGCAAGTAAAACTGAAAACCTAGGTGAAATGAGTATTTCCTAGGACAATATTTCATAGGAACTGACCTCAGTGGAGACAAAAGCTTAAAGAAGGCAACTTCCATAGCAAAAATAGAGAAAATTATTAAGGAACTAATCCTATAGACTCTATCCAAAAGGACAGAGTCAATGCCATAAATTATTCCAGAGCACAAAGAAATGAATTGTAACAGTAACACTTAAATTTAATAAAGCAATGAGACTATAATACTAACACCAAATAGCTTATGTCATATTTGTTAAATGATGACATAATTTACTATTTATAAGTGACCAATAACACCAATTAATTGTATTAGTAAAATTACTAATAAATATTATTTAAAATCAGTGTAAATTATTAATACCTAATAAATACTTCAAAACTAAACTGATTATCACTTATGTGAACAGTGATACAAAAATTCTAAATAAAATATTATTATTATTATTCTAAATAAAATATAAATTCTAAATAAAATATTCTCAGTGGTATTATATACCACTGAGAAAATGGCATACCATGAACAAGTGGGATTATTTAAGACATTCAAACATGGTTCCATCTTAGGAATGTCATTTATAAGGAGAAAAAAAATCATAAGATTATCTCCACAGACACTAAAACATCACTCATTCTTAATAAAACACTCAAAAATAGAAATTTATAGATATTTCTTACATATAATAAAAATCTATAGCTCGGACAAAATGCAAACAAAGCGGTGGGCCATATTTGATTACACAAAAAGAAAAAAGTTGCATGGAAAACATAGCACAAAGAGAAAACAAACTACAAAAATATTCAAAATATTATCATAAATAAAGAGCTAGTATTTTTAAATCACAAGGAATTCTTAAAAGCTATGAAAAAAAGACCCTAAATCCAATAGGAATGTGGGCAATAAATGTGAGCAATCCATTTGCAAAAATACAAATAAAATGTTCAGCTCCAGTTATAACTGAAATGCAAATTAAAACATCAAGCCACACAACAGATAGAAAGCAAGTGAACACAAAACTGACCAAGTCAGATTTCTCCTGTAGTCATCAGGTCAAAGTGGTTTTGCTTCTAATGCCACACAGGCATCCAAAACCCATTTAACTTCCCCCCTGCCCCCAACCTATTTTCCACCATTCTCACCATTCATCTTCTCATTAATTCTTAATTCATTCTTGTTTTATAGCACTCTTATGTTCTGTCACAAACTACCCTAAAAATCAAGTTAGAAAGCTGGCTACTATCCCTGACTCTTCTTTTCTCTCACCATCCATATCAAATCCAGCATATCATTTAAGCATCTCTCACATCTCTGAACTCTCCTTTCACCTTCTTACCTCTAATGCTTCAGCTCTAGTACTGGCTCTAATTTTCTCTCATCCCTACCCAAAAACACCATCAATCTGATTCCCAACTTCACAACCTGCCCTGAAATCTGTACCTTTCTTAAATAGAGTGAGTTACTAATCCAAATAGAATTTGACCACTTATTTTAGTTCTCTATCAGCTACATAAAAAGGGTATGTGACTCTTGATGTGGTATTCAAGACTTTGTAAGACTTAGAACCTGCTAAATCTCTGCCTATTTTTTTATATTTCAAAATTTATGCATCCATTATAATAATTATACTTTTATAAACCCCTTTTTTGGTTCTTTTTCCCATGCATCCACTGCTCAAATGCAGGGAACTTCTTAGGGTTCAATTTTTAGTCCTCTTTTTGAAACACATCCTCCACTATACAATCTTATTCAATGCCTTCATTTTCATCAATTCCTTACATACTGATAAATCCTAAATTTGCATTATCTTTTGTTAACAAGATAAATATTTCCACAGAATAAACAAGTTCTAAGTACTACTCACTTTATCCCTTACTACTCAAAATTCTCCCTGCCGTAACAATTCCTATTATTATTGGTTCTAGTTCATACCTTCATCATCCTCAAACTATTATGACAGAAAAATAGCTCTACCTACATTCAAACATTCCCCCCACACCGAGGCCTCCATACCTTTTCTAAGTAATCTGTCTGTTACAAATAACCATACCTGTATAAAATAGATATTAGTATGTTGTTCCTCTAGCTAAAAATCTTCAATGGCCCCATAATCATTACAAAACAAAAGCCAAAGTCTTTAACACAGAAGCAAAACTCTGCAAATTAACTCCATGTCAATCCTATAGTCTATGCGCAAGTGAGTCATTTAGCATGGGGTTTAGTGCTTCTTTAATTTACTTAAGAAAAAGAGACCCTTTGTACAATTAATATATGCTAATAAAAATTCAAAAGGAAAAGGGGAAAAAAGAAAAAAAAAACTTCATGTCAAATGTATTGAGTTACGATCTACCTGTATCCTCCAAAACCTCTATGTGTTTGAGTTCTTAGTATTTTCCTCATGTTCCTGAAATGATTCTCAACTTGACAAAATCCTACTCATGGCAAGTGTATGAACTTAGACAAATAACTACCTCATCTTCTTTTTTTTTTAAAGCCACATTTGTAGGTATTGGAGATAGGGACAATGATAATACTGATCTCACCGAATTGTTCTAAGAATTAAATAAATAAGTCAACATATGAAAAGTACTTAAAACACATTTAAAAGTACCTGGCACATTTTAAACTCTCAATAAACACTAACCATGAACATTACCAAGTTTCACATCTCTGTTAAGACTTCTCATGATGTTCAACTCAAATGTTAATTCCTTGGTGAACAAAATTATCTGTGCTTCCATAACCAAGCACTTTGGTTCTCTATTATATTTTTTTTTGTTTGTTTGTTTGTTTATTTGCTTTCACACCATGTTGTATGTTTATGTGATTATGGTATGAAAGAGCACAGGTATTGGACCTTCAATTCTCAGCTATTTACTATATGAACTTAGCACCTTATAAAGTTTTACCACTTTATAAATATGAACACTTTAAAAACTATAGCAGTACCTTCTTATCTGAGGGAAATATATTCCATGGCCCCAAGTAGATACATGAAATAGGGGATATTACTGAACCCTAAATATACTATGCTCTTTCCTACACATACCTATGACAGTTTAATTTATAAATTAGGCACAATAAGAGAATAACAACAATAACCAATGACAAAACAGAATAATTATAATAATATACCACAACAAAAGTTATTTAAAACTTATGAATTGATTATTTCTGGAATTTTCTATTTAATATTTTCAGACTGCAGTTGATTGCAGACAACTGAAACTTCAGAATGTTAGACAGTGGATAAGTGGAAACTTCTTAATGATGAAATAAATAATTTAATTAACTATATAAATAAGTGACAATTACACATTTTTGCTAATTAGATAATCTAACCCTAAACTTAACTATAATCCCATTTCCAAAAACCATATATACATTGTAGAAGTTTGACACATTGATAAAATACATTCTGACACTTATCTAAAATCCCTTCCAGTTCCATCAAGAGTAAATGCTACATCAAGCTTCTGCTTTACTTACATTTATGTCCGTATGGTAGATGAGGACACATAAAGCTGGCAAAATCTGAGGAAAGAAGATAAACAATAAGTAACTCTAAAGTTGATGGACATATCTTTGTAAAAATAAACAACTGTGACACAAAAAGCAGCAAATACTGTTTGCAGGGCAAGAAAGACAATGTTAAATTTGTTTGGATATCTATTAGGAGAATGAAAATCTGATAAATCTGAAAAACCAAAAGCATATTTTAAAAGTCCAATTAAAACATTCAAATAAATCTGGCAGGGATTAATTAATTACCTTGAAGGAAAAATGTTTGTCTCTAACAACCTTCTTTATGACATAAAATGTCAAGTGAAAAGAATGGAGATGCCAGGATACAATTACAGTTACTTAAGAAAAGTTATCTGTAAAACTGTCATTATTGTCACACTTACCTGATGAAAATAAAAGATTTTCATTCAATAAGATACTTTAGTGAAATAAAAGCTTCTGATCTCAGAAAATTATAACCAGGACAAAGTACAGAACTGTTTGTTGAACTTAGGCCTTATTCTTCCCAGGGAATAACACTAAGAATCCTTGCATAAGAAAGGGTAGCAGACACTGGCTAAAGACTTGGTTTATAAAGACACACAGTCAACAATTCTCTATAAAGTCAACTGAATAAAAGTTTTAAAAACTCAAGGTATTTCACACTTTTTTTTTTGGTGGTACTGGGGTTTGAATGCAGGGCCCCATGTTTGCTGGGCAGACCTCTACCACTTATTCCACCATTTCTTTATCATACTTTCATCAAGAACATTTGCATATAAGTATACTAGATTTATTGTAGCAGCCCAGAATTTTTTTAACATCCAGTAATTCAATGAAGTAATAAAACTTTTGAGATGCTTTTTTTCTCCTTTTGTATTTTTCTATTTGAACTTCTTATAAATTTTCATTTTATTAAAATAGTCATGTAAAAACAGATATTAGGGTGGACTGACATTCTTTCTGGTACCATACAACACTAAACTTTTATTTCACAGGAGTCAGTAATTAAGTATGGTATGTTAACTTTAAAAAAATCTCATTTCTGCAATGAAATCAGTATACGCATAATTCATTTCCTGTGCATGAATACCTAAAGCATAAACATAGGGAAAGTATATTATCTGGCCTTTACAATTCTTCATTTACCTCCTGAACTGTCTCCATAGGCGGTGGGGGGTCCTTATTCCTGCAGAGATTGACAATGACCCATGTGACGTTCCGAAGGAAGGTGATGGGAATGGAAGGATTGATGAAGGACAGAAGAGGTTTGACAACTCCCAGTGATATGACATAATCTCTACATTGAGGACCATCACCTACAGAAATGAAAATTGTATTTAAAATAAAATTACATTCAGGATGAAAAAGTTTGAAATGTATGTAATGGCTCATGTTGGGACACTGATGTTTCCTCACCATTGCTCAAAGGTGTCAAGTGTTATTTCTCAGCAATTCAATTTTGGGAACACAAATTTAACCTACCACTAGTGATACAAATTGTATATCCTTTCACACCTTTTACACTTAAGAAGTACCATTTTAAATAAGTATTTATGAGGCAAGAATATAGTAAACACATTAAATTCAGAGGAAACATAGTGTGTAATGGCTACGCCAATGTGGGAAAAAAGTTAATTAAGATTCTTAATTGGAGACTTTTCAAACCTAAATTCACCTTACCTATAATATTTCCCAAGGCCCACACTGCTTGTTCACAAACATTCTGATGTGGTGAATGAAGAAGTCTCAGAAAAAGAGGTACTGCATCTGAAATAAAGAAAAAACAGTATTTATATTAGCAGAATGTTGGTGAATTTATAGATTTCAGCCTAAGTAAACTGATAAAATGCACAGAGCCTGGCACACTGTTAACTTGTCCAAGTAGAGTTCACTGGATAAATGTGGCAAGCCATCAATAACTACACCTTAAAAACAACTAATTTTTGTGTTTTTCCCTAGTTATATTTGAATAACACATCACCTGACAGTACCTGAAGGTTGGTATTATATCAATGAAAAGAAAACAGCACCATGAAATTTTTCTTATCATTAAAAAAGGTGTTCCTATCCCAAACATGTAACCTTAAAAATGTAATACTTTAGTCATATAATCATAATTATTATTTTCTTGGTGAGACTGAGATTTAAACTCAGAGCTTCACGCTTCCAAGCAGGCACTCTATCACTTGAGTTACACTTCCAGTCCATTTTGCTCTGGTTATTTTTGGAGATGGAGTCTCAAACTATTTGTCTGGGCTGGCCTTGAACCTCAATCCTCCCAATGTCAGCCTCCCAAGTAGCTGAGATTACAGATGTGGGTCACTGGCACCAGCCTCAAATTTCATAATACAGAATTAATCAAAGAACTGGTTAATCTCATTATCGGGCATACGTTATAATTTTTTTCTTTTTTTATTGTTTTCTTTGTTAGATATTTTTATACCTTATAATTTAAACTAAGCATAATAATTCTTATTCCTTGCATAGTTTCCATATTATATCTACTACCAGGATAAGCTACATCAGTTTGTCTTAAATTTTAATTATATGCTATCTCTAGAATATTTTTGCTAAATCTGTGTACTACCTGTATTATCTATACATTTTTATTAAAAATTATTCACATCTTAAATTGAATTAATCAGGTTAAATGTATAGAATACTGCTTTTTAGTACTTTTTTGGGTGGTACTCAGGTTAGGACTCAGGGTCTTGTGCTTGCAAGCCCACCATTCAATCATCTTTTTTAGTGATTAGTTACTCAGTCATTGCCACAATCTAATTTTACATAATCTCTCAAAGAAAGCTCATATGTATGGCAATCATTCCCTAATTTGCTCTTCTGCCACTCACTCCTCCAGCCCTGGGTAATCAATAAATAGCTGCTTTCTGTCTTTATAGATTTGCTTATTTTGGACATTTCAGATAAATGAAGTCATACTGCATGTGTGGTTTTTTTTTTTTTGTGGCCTTGCTTTTTCCACATAGCATAATGTTTCTGAAGCTCACCCATGAAGTAACAGATATCAAAACTTTTGCTTATCCACTTATCAGTTAATGGATATTTTGGTTATTTATGAATGATGTTCTGAACATTTGAGCACAAGCCTTTGTGTAGACACATTTCACCTCTCTTTGTTTTATCAAGGAGTAGAATTGGGTTTTTTTTTTGTTGTTTTGGTTTTTGGCAGGATTGGAATTTGAACTCAGGGCTTTGCACTTGGCTAGGCAGGAGCTCTACTGTTTGAGCCATGCCTCCAGCACAACATATTTGAGAGGCTTTTTCAAAGTAATTATACCATTTTATCTTAGAGACATAGTCTCATTATATATCCAAGGCTGGCCCAAACTCACAATACCACTACACCATCTTACACTCCCACCAGTAATGTATGAGGTGTTCAACTGACTCACATTTTTAATCTAACTAATTTTATTTATCACTTCTGTAAAATGAAAGACCAGTATCATTTATCAAAAATAATAACCAAGAAATAAACAAAGAACAATGAAAATAAAACATTGTTGTTAAACAGCACTCCATAGTTTCTATTAAAACATCAGTCTAAAACTATTTCCCTTCTGTTTCAACTATCACCAAATCAGAAATTAGTCAAAGACCTGAGTCAGTTTCTGCTGCTATATTAATAGTAGTAACCTATCCTGAGTGAGCAAAATTTTAGTATACATGGAATAACCTAAAGAGCATAAGCTACTCAGCATATTTTGAAGGTATTAGAAACAAAAATTTTAAATCCTATTATTAGAGAATTGTCTTTACTACAAAAGATAAGCCCCGCACCCTTTCTAGTAAGTATAAATTAAAATTATTTAGTGATAGATTAATAGTTGGGAGAAAATTATCATTAAAGTAACTTATAAAATTCAGCAATTTAAAAATGTTATAAAACTCATTCTTCCTTGCCAGCATTTTTTAAAAAAAGCTCAGAGTAAGGAATTTAATTGACTTACTAGACTGTACAACAGCTTGAGTCTGTGCAGAAGTTCCTGATGCTATATTAGTTAATGCCCAAGCAGCTTCAAACTGTAAGGAAGGACTGTAAAAAAAACAATTAAAAAAATTTTAGAGACATAACTACTACCTAAACTTATAAGCCTCAGACCTATACAGTTAGCTCCTATCTTGTCCTTGAATTTCACCTTCTTGTAGCCAACTGCCTATTGTATATCTCTACCTGAGTAGCTCACTGCTTCCTAAAGGCAGTCACTATATAAACCAACTTCTTTATGCCCACTGACAGTTGTAATGTTTAGTTGGTCATCATGTCCCTTGACCTAACCTAAGAGCAATTAGCTCCTTAATATCACTTGCGTTTAAGGAATCTTTTTTTTTTCTTTTTTGGCGGTACTGGGGTTTGAACTCACAGGGCCTCAGCTTGCTAGGAAGGCACTCTACCACTTGAGCAACTCCTTCAGCCCTGTTTTGTTTTGGATAGTTCGTGATAGGGCCCTGTGAACTATTTGCCTGGGCTACCTTTGAACCGCAATCTTTCTGAGTAGCTAGGATTAAAGGTATGAGCCACTGGCACCTAGCTAGAATCACTTCTACTATCACTGTGCTAGTTGAGGCTCTCGTAATATCACTTGAATCACTGCCACAGCCTCAAGGCTTGTCTTAAAGCCTGGATCCTAGCTGAGTACACTACACCAGCTGCATTACATACTGGAGCTATGACAAGGCTGCATAATTCTGCACACAAGACAAGGCTATTAAAAATCTGGGATAGTATGGAAGACCACACAAAAAAAAAGTGAAAACTTGGATGGCGACTAGAGGGAGGAAGCAGAAAGCGTGCTTCCTAAAGTAAAATCGTGGAGAGACACTGGAGATACACCATATAGGAAAAACCACTGAGAAGAGGCAAAACTCCTACTCCTCCACACCCCCAGCCTGCGCATAGCATCTCCACTCCACGTTAAACGAAGAAACCAGGAGGGCTCCAGTGCTGCCCGGTGGCAGCTTCCAGACTGCTTGGGAAGACACAGACAACCAGGTGAGCTAAACAGCATGCATTACTCCCACAGACAACCCTAGGTCAGATCAGCATAGTCCCCTGGACAGACTGACCCCCACGCAGGGAAAAAAGAGAAAAAACCGAACTGAATAAACAACAACAACAACAAAAAGACACGTAGCAAAGAGGGCAGGTCACCCTGAGAGCCAAAGAGGTGGGGAGGGCAATCCCTCATGGAACTGTAAATAAACAAGCCGGCTGGAGAAGGCAGGAGTGGCAGCACCTGGCCAGCAACCTTGGAGCAGGAAAGCTTGTAAAAGTGGCTATGTGAGGAAAGCTCCACTGGAGAGGGGGGAAGGGGCACTTCCCACTTGAACTGTAAACAAACAAGCGAGAAGGCGGGTGTAGCGTCACCTCCCCCAGGGTCCTTGGAAAGGGGAAAGCTTGTAACAGTGGTGGTCATGCCCAGTAGAACCCTAAATAAACAAAGCCTGTGGGGCTAGGTGACTGTCAAACTCATTCCTGAGATCTGCAATCAATAAAGCCTCCAGCAACAGCTGGCTAACAGTAAGGGGCAGGTGAGCTGCAGCCTCAAATGGGCATTCACAGAACTGTGTCCAGACCCTTTTTTTCTTCTTTCTGTTTCTCTTCCTTTGATGAGACAACACTGAAGGACTGCATGCTGCATGCTGAAAGACTTACTGAAACTGTATCGCATTCGAACTTGGGATATTTTGTTGTGTTTTGTTTTGTTTGTTTGTTTGTTTTCCCCCTTTGATGAGACAATGACAGAACTGCTTCTCAGACACCATCTCCAGGATTGGAGGCTGAGGGACTAACACCAAAATTAATAAGAATGAAACTTTATTGCATTTGAACTTGGGGATTTTTTTTTTTAATCCTCTGTCTCTCTAATGCCTGTTTAGCTTACTGTTGATTAGTACACTGTCTCTCCCTGTTTATTTCTTTGACACTGGTTTTTTTGTTGTTTGTTTTGTTTTCTACTTGTTTGTTTTCCCCTTTTTCTTTACCTTCTTTGCTTTCCCTCTCCTCTCACCCTTCTTATTATATTACGAGCTAGAAAATACTTAATTGCACACAATACAGGGACAGTAACAATAGCAAGGACAATAATGGGAAGATGGAAAAGAGGGAAACCAGTTTCCCCCCAGTATTAAACTAGTACAAGAACCAGAGGGAAATGAAGAAAAGAGATACTCAGATCCAGACTCCAACAAAATGAAGATGAACTATGCCAAAGAACCCAATGAAGCCCACAACAACAAATCTGAAAGAGAAAATCCTGCAAGTAATCAATGAGAATTTTATAGAGATGATACTGGATATGGTCAACCAAAATGTACAGGAGACACTCAAGAAATTCCAGGACAACATAAACAGAGAATTTGAGAAAGCACAAGAAGAAATAAAAGAACCCATAGAAGCACTATATAAACACCAAAGTGAAACAAAGAACATGATTAATAAAGAGATAAATGAACTCAGGTCCGAAATAGACAACATTAAAAAGGAAGGGACTCAGGATATGGAAAACCTCAGAAAAAAGAACGAAACAGAAATGCAAACCAAAATGAAAGGCCAATCCAGCAGAATACAACAAGCAGAAGACAGAATCTCAGAACTTGAAGATGAAATGGTAATTAAAGGAAATACTGAAGAACTATTAGTTAAACAACTCAAGACCTGTGAAAAAAAAATGCAAGAACTCACTGACTCCATCAAAAAGACCAAACCTGAGAATCATGGGCATTGAAGAAGGAGAAGAGGTGCAAGCGAAGGGAATGTGAAATATATTCAACAAAATAATTTCAGAAAATATCCCAAATCTAGAGAAATCTATGCCCATATAGGTACAAGAGGCCTCCAGAACACCAAACAGACCTGACCAAAATAGAACTACCCCACGGCATATTATCATTAGAACAACAAGTACAGAGACTTGAGAAAGAATATTGAAGGCTGTAGGAGAGAAAAATAACATACAAAGGTAAACCCAACAAAATCACAGCAGACTTCTCAAAAGAAACATTAAAAGCAAGACGAGCTTGGGGTGAGACCTTCCGGGCACTGAATGAAAATAACTTCAACCCTAGGATACTCTACCCAGCAAAACTACCATTCAAAATAGGTGGAGTAATAAGTCTTTTATGATAGCAGAAACTAAAACAACACATGACCACAAAGCCACCACTACAAAAGATTCTTCAAGGGATTCTGCACACAGAAAATGAAACCAACATAACCATGAAAGGGCAGGCAGTACCAAACTACAGGAAAAGAAAAGGCAAGAAGGTAGAGATTAACATCCATTTAGGTACACACAATAAAACCTCCAAACAAGTAAGACAGCTAAATGACAGGAATCACCACATACGTATCAGTACTAGCACTTAATGTTAATGGACTTAATTTCCCCATCAAAAGGCACCATTTGACTAACTGGATTAAAAAGGAAGCTCCAACAATTTGTTGCTTACAGGAGACCCATCTCACTGACAGAAATAAGCATAGGCTTAGGATGAAAGGCTTGAAGAAGATTTACCAAGCCAATGGCCCTCGAAAACAGGCAGGAGTAGCAACACTAATCTCTGACAAAGTAGACTTCAAACCCACATTGATCAAACAAGATAAAGAAGGACATTCCAAACTAATAAAAGGGGAAATAGACCAAAAGAAAATAACAATTATCAACCTATATGCACCCAATGTCATCAAACATACCATGAAGGACCTAAAAGCACATATTAACTCCAACACAGTGGTCGTGGGAGACTTAAACATCCCATTATCATCAATAGATAGGTCATCCAAACAAAAAAATCAATAAAGAAATCCTAGATCTAAAATATGCCACAGATCAAATGAACCTAGTTGATGTCTACAGAACATTTCATCCAATTTCTACACAATATAAATTCTTCTCAGCAGCCCATGGAACCTTCTCCAATATAGATCATATCCTAGGGCACAAAGCAAGCCTCAGCAAATATAAGAAAACAGAAATTATACCATGCATTCTATCTGATCACAATGCAATAAAACTAGAACTCAACAACAAAAGTAAAAACAAAAAACATGCAAAACAGATGGAAAATGAATAACACATTGCTTAATGAACAATGGGTCATTGATGAAATAAAATAGGAAACTAAAAAATTCCTGGAAGTCAATGAAAATGAAAACACAACCTACCGGAACCTATGGGACACAGCAAAGGCAGTACTGAGAGGAAAGTTTATAGCCATGAGTGCATCTATTAAAAAGACTGAAAGATCTCAAATCACTGACCTAATGACATATTTCTAGATACTTATGATCATCCAAAACTGAACCAAGAAGACATTAATCAGCTGAATAGATCTGTAACACAAAATGAAATTGAACCAGCAATCAAAAGTCTCCCTAAAAAGAAAAGTCCAGGACCTGACAGATTCTCTGCTGAATTCTATCAGACCTTTAAAGAAGAACTGATACCAACCCTACTTAAACTGTTCCACGAAATAGAAAGGGAAGGAAAACTGCCTAACACGTTTTATGAAGCCAGTATTACACTTATCCCAAAACCAGGCAAAGACACTTCCAAAAACGAGAACTATAGGCCAATCTCCTTAATGAACATTGATGCAAAAATCCTCAATAAAATAATGGCAAACCGAATTCAACACCACATCAAAAAAGCCATTCATCATGACCAAGTAGGCTTCATCCCAGGAATGCAGGGGTGGTTCAACATACGAAAATCAATAAACGTAATAAACCACATTAACAGAAGCAAAGACAAAAACCACTTGATCATCTCAATAGATGCAGAAAAAGCCTTTGATAAGATCCAACACCATTTCATGATAAAAGCTCTAAGAAAACTAAGAATAGAAGGAAAGTACCTAAACATTACAAAAGCTATATATGACAAACCTACAGCCAGCATTACACTTAACAGAGAAAAACTGAAACCATTCGTCTAAAATCAGGAGCTAGACAAGGATGCCCACTATCTCCACTCCTATTCAAGATAGTACTGGAATTCCTAGGCAGAGCAATTAGGCAAGAAGAAGGAATAAAAGGAATACAAATAGGTAAAGAAACTGTCAAAATATCCCTGTTTGCAGATGACATGATCCTATACCTTAAAGACCCAAAAAACTCTTCTCAAAAGCTTTTAGACACCATCAATAGTTATAGCAAGGTAGCAGGATATAAAATCACATAGAAAAATCATTAGCATTTCTATATACTAATAATGAACAAACTGAGAAAGAATATATGAAAACAATTCCATTTACAATAGCCTCCATAAACATCAAATACCTAGGTGTAAACCTAACAAAGGATGTGAACGACCTCTACAAGGAAAACTATAAACTTCTGAAGAAAGAGATTGAGGAAGACTATAGAAAGTGGAGAGATCTCCCATGCTCAAGGATTGGTAGAATCAACATAGTAAAAATGTCTATACTCCCAAAAGTAATCTACATGTTTAATACAATTCCCATCAAAATCCCAAAGAGATTGAAAATTCTACCATTAAATTTATATGGAAACACAAGAGGCCACAAATAGCCAAGGCAATACTCAGTAAAAAGAACAACACTGGATGTATCACAATACCCGACTTCAAACTATATTACAAAGCAGTAGCAATAAAAACAGCATGGTACTGGCACAAAAACAGACATGAAGACCAGTGGAACAGAATAGAAGACCCAAATATGAAGCTACACAACTATAACCAACTTATCTTTGACAAAGGAGCTAAAAATATACAATGGAGAAAAGGTAGCCTCTTTAACAAAAACTGCTGGGAAAACTGGTTAGCAGTCTGCAAAAAACTGAAACTAGATCCATGTTTATCACCCTATACCAATATTAACTCAAAATGGATCAAGGATCTTAATATTGGACCCCAAACTCTAAAGTAGGTACAGGAAAAAGTAGGAAATACTCTGGAATTAATAAGTATAGGCAAGAACTTTCTCAATGGAACCCCAGTAGCTCAGCAACTAAAAGATAGCATAGATAAATGGGACTTCATAAAACTAAAAAGCTTCTGCTCAACAAAAGAAATGGTCTCTAAACTGAAGAGAACACCCACAGAGTGGGAGAAAATATTTGCCAGCTACACATCAGACAAAGGACTAATAACCAGAATATATAGGGAACTTCAAAAACTAAATTCTCCAATAATTCTAAATTCTAAATTCTCCAAAAATTTTGAATTTGAATTCAAAATTTGAATTCAAAATTTTGAATTTTGAATTTTGGAAATTCAAAAACTAAATTCTCCAAAAAACTAATGAACCAATAAAGTAATGGGCAAGTGAACTAAACAGAACTTTCTCAAAAGAAGAAATTGAAATGGCCAAAAAACACATGAAAAAATGCTTGCCATCTCTAGCAATAAAGGAAATGCAAATTAAAACCACACTAAGATTCCACCTCACCCCTGTTAGAATAGCCATCATCAGCAACACCACTAACAGGTGTTGGTGAGGATGCGGGGAAAAAGGAACCCTCTTACACTGCTGGTGGGAATGTAAACTAGTACAACCACTCTGGAAAAAAATTTGGAGGCTTCTTAAAAATCTAAACATTGATCTACCATATGATCCAGCAATACCACTCTTCGGGATATACCCAAAAGACCGTGACACAGGTTACTCCTGAGGCACCTGCACACCCATGTTTATTGCAGCACTATTCACAATAGCCAAGTTATGTGAACAGCCAAGATGCCCCACTACTGATGAATGGATTAAGAAAATGTGGTATTTATACACAATGGAATTTTATGGAGCCATGAAGAAGAATGAAATGTTATCATTCGCAGGTAAATGGATGGAACTGGAGAACATCATTCTGAGTGAGGTTAGCCTGGCCCAAAAGATCAATAATCGTATGTTCTCCCTCATATGCAGATGTTAGATCAAGCACAAACACAAGAGGATTGGAGTTTGATCACATGATAAAGCGAGAACACAGAAGGGAGGTATGAGGATAGGTAAGACACCCAAAAAAGTAGATAGCATTTGTTGCCCTCAATGCAGAGAAACTAAAGCAGATACTTTAAAGCAACTGAGGCCAACTGAGGGGACCAGGAACTAGAGAAAAGGTTAGTTCGAGAAGAATTAACTTACAAGGTAACATATGTGTACAGGAAAGCAATGTGAGTCAACTCCCTGTATAGCTGTCCTTATCTCAACTAGCAAAAACCCTTGGTCCTTCCTATTATTGCTTATACTGTCTCTTCAACAAAATTAGAGATAAGGGCAAAATAGTTTCTGCCTGGTAGCGAGGGGTTGTGGGGGGTAAGAGAGGGGGTGGGAGAAATGACCCAAATATTGTATGCACATATGAATAAAATAAAAAATAAAATAAAATAAAAATTTTAAAAAGTGAAAACTGAATTAGCCTTTCAAAGATGGACTTTTAAAAGGCCGGTACTGACAGCTGGAAAAAAAAATCACAGGTGGAATGATATCAATGGATGTGTATAGATAAGAAATAGATCAAGAGCTGGCGCCAAGTAATATGCAAAAATATAATGATGTGTGTGCATGTGTGAATTTTGGAGGGTGGGAGTAGGAGTGGAGAGATTGTGTCCCAAATCCTAGATTTCAGTACATGGAACTTATTCTAGAGACATACTAAGTACAGGATGTTACTGAAAAGAAGAGTAAAGAAAATGTCAGTCAATGGTATGTACAATGTATAAAAAAGGTTAAAGGGTGATATAGGAGAAACTTGTAAAAGGAGACTGTAATAAAGTTAGGATAAACAGATGAAAGAATGTAATACCAGAATAGGAGGGGTATAACCAGCAAAAAGTATGATGAGCCAAAAACTAGGAAGTTAGAAGAAAAGTCTATAAACATTAAAGAAAGAAGGTGAGGTTGCTAGTATCAAAAAGCATGCCGAGCTTGCTGCTGGGCATGGTGGCTCATGCCTATAATGCTAGCTACTTGGGAGGCTGAGAACAGGAGAATCACTGTTTGAGGCCAGCCAGAGCAAGTAGTTCGAGAGACCTCATCTCCAAAACAGCTAGAGCAAAATGGACTAGAGCTGTGGCTCAAGCCAGAAAGTGACTGCTGTGTAACACGAAGCTCTGAATTCAAACCTGTCTCACCAAAAAAAGAAAAGAAAAGAAAAGAAAAAAGTTAATGGGCCTGAAAGCATGACATCCAAGAAAGAAAAGGTTTTAAGGTAAATATCAGAGACACAACAATGAGGATGAAAAACATACTTTATAGGTTAAAAAGACAGAGCAAATGAGAAAATGGAGTAGTTAAGAACTTACAAGATGAATTATGGCAGAAGGCAGGGAATAAGAAGGTATCAGAGGCAGAGGAGGAATAAAAGGACAATTAAGAGCAAAGATGAAGCCAGGCGTCTTTTTTTTTTTTTTAATCACCCTGCCCTCTCCCTCTCCCCCTAAGCCAGGCGTCCTTGACTCATGCTTGTAATCCTAGCTACTTGGGAGGTCAAGATCAGAAAAGCCACAGGTCTAGGCCAGTTTGGGCAAAAAGTCAGTGAGATCCCCATCTCAACCAACAGCTGGGCACAGCAGCATGCACTTGTTATCCCAAGGTATGCCAGGCTGAGACTGGGAGGACAGCAATTCTAGGCCAGCCTGGGTTGTGAGACCCAACCTCAATGGAAAAAATGTTGGATATGATAGTGTGTGCCTGTCATCCCAGTGATGGTGGAAAGCATAAAATAGGAGGATCATGGTCCAAACTAGACCAAAAGAAAATAAAAGGATCAAAGATGGTATGCTAGAGTGGAAGAAAGAAGAGTTATTAAATTGGCTAAGTGGTCTGGCAAAATCCTGGAAATGGGGGCTATAAATGAGAAAATGGAAAGAAATAAAAAATAAAAGCACAAAGGCAAGGAAAGACTTCTAAGAGAGAAGATATAGAACCATAAGTGAGCACAGTAAGTAAACAATATACACAGTGTTTTGTGTATATAGTTTCCATTCCTCACAACCACCTAATTTTTCCAGATGAGGTACCTGAGTCTCAAAAACCACTTGAGTTTTGGTCAACAGCAAACCCTGGATTTAAGTCTATGTGACTACAAAGTATATATATGGATATAACATTCCAGGAGAAATCCATAAAGTCATGTACAACTCTGACAATTTTCTATTTTTGCTTTGGGTGGTAGCAATATAGATTTGTGTTTTATAATTATTCCTTCAGCTGTATATATTTTAGCATATAATTATTCCTTCAGCGTATATATTTTAGCTGTATAATATGCTGTTTTATATCCCCAAACTCCACATAAATGAATCTATGCCAAAGGATAGAAAGAAAAGGAAAACAAAAAAATTAAAACAAAATACAACAACAACAATAACAATAAAAAGAAAATGAGAGAAAGGAACCAAGAACAAAAAAGGGGCCTTAAAGGTGGAGGTAAAACATTAAGGGGCCAGGAGTGGGACTGTGGCACAAGACAAAAGCAGAAGGTATTTTTAAATACTAAAAGCCTTAGTGGCAACATTTATATCACTATCTTTATCTAGCCAACTGAAAAATCCTCTGACAACTTTTATCAAAATATCTCAAGTTTCATTCTAAATGCTCTTAAATGCAAAAATAGCATATTTCTTAATTTTCCCAGTTAATTCAAACCGAAAAAGTTTAAGACATAGCCTTGTGGTATGTCTAAACACAAGTGGAACTAGGGCCAATACCTCAAAAGACACCATGCTGTATTTTTCCCATTCTCTTCTGGGTAAGTACAACCTGCTCACTTACTTTTACTATACACAAACAAAAAGCATGATGTAGGACAACTGAGTTCTATTAAAGACTACACACAGGATCAGTGAGCAGCTGGAATAGTCCCAGGATACGGAACAGCAACTTAGTTCTGGAAACCATTCATGGTGACTGGTCACAAGGTTAATCTATATATAGACTCTTGAGCAGGGTGACTCAAATACTATCTGGGTTGTTTTAAAACTGCTAATAAAAAAACGTAACAATAAAGACTATAAATATTTTAGATTAATTACAGCACACAATACCCAGGGCACTAAACGTCTATAAGATATATACAGACTTCAGAAACTAAAAAAAAAGAATTACCTTAAGTCTCCTGAATATGGCCATAGATAGAATATTACATAAAAATGCATGACAATTAAAAAACATCAGGTTGGAGATATAGTTTAGACCACCTGCCTAGCATGTATAAAGCCCTGGGTTTGATCCAGCTCTACCGAAAACCAAAACAAAACCGTAATAAATACAAAACCAAACTGAATCCCTTGGTTAAATAACAATCCTACGTTTTAAGATAACTGAAAAAAGTGAACAGGGAATCAAGGGACTCAAATCCATACTTACTTATCATCTCTTTCTAGACATTTGACTAGAATTGGTAAAATCCCAGATTTTATTAGGTCATCAATTGGTGGGTTTCTGTCACTGGATAATAGTTTTCTATAAAAAGAAATATAAGAAATTACTATAATTTTCAACTATGAACAGAAATAAATAATGTACTCCTTCTGGGTTATCAACTAAGACACTCTAAATATAATTCTCTCTCCAGACAAATTAGTATTTACCTTGCTGCTTGGACAGCACTCAACTGTACCACTGGGTTATCACTTGTAGCATTCTGCAAAGCCAAATGTAAATTTCAGAAATTAGAAAAAAAATCTATTTCAAAACACTTCAAAACTAGAACATTAAATTAATAACATACCTGCAATATAGCTTCTAGTGTTACATTTTGCTTAAAAAGAGAAAAAAAGCAGTTTATTAACAAAATTACATTCATTATCTACATGCTAAAGTTAGAATTAATGTACCTTAAGTGCCATTATTAAATTGGTCTTATGTTAAAAATGAAGTTCTCCTGGTTACTATAAAAATTATTTTAGATACTTTATAAAAACAAGGTAACTTACTGCTTTAAAATCAGCATCAACATCTGAATCTTCTAAACTTTCTTCTTGGGGAACATTTCTTTTTTTCAGTAAATGTTCATCTCTTTTGTTCTGAAATGTAACCAATAAATACTTAATAATTCATGAGAATTCTATTTTTAACAAAAAAAATCCATTAAAATCATTTCAACTTTATCCAGCAATTATGAAACACATACTGAATCTCTATATAAGGATAATATTAATTAAATGTGCCTGTTGTAAACCAATGACAGTTCACATTTTAGCTTTGGTAATAAAATTAACTGGTTTACTGATAGTCCAGCTTTACACACACACAATATTCACTAAGCACCAACTATTTTGACCAACACTGTGCTTTCTGATCTATAGTAAGGATTTAAATTTGGGGATACAATATTACTATATATAGAGAGATATATAAAACAATATTATTGTAATCATCTAGCAAATATATTTCAACTAGTATGTCAACTTTCATCTACTTATTGCTAACAGTTGCTTGAGCAATTTATTAAGAGCCAGCCTTTTGGCTGTGGTGGTTCAAGCCTGTAATCCTAGCTACTCAGGAGGCAGAGATCAAGGAGGATCACGGTTTCAGCCCAGGCAGAAAGTTCACAAGACCCCATAGCTCAGTCAGTGGCTGGGTATGGTGGCACATCTATCACCCCCAGCTATGTGAGCAAGCACAAACAGAAGAAGCACAGTCCAGGCTGGCCAAGAAGTAAAGTAAGACTCTATCTCAAAAACAACTAACACAAAAAAGGGCTGGAGACGTGACTAAAATGGTAGAGCATGAGTCCCTGAGTTCAATCCCCAGAACCACCAAAAAAAAAAGAAAAGAAGGAAGGAAGGAAGGAAGATGTGGCAATAAAATTAAAAGGAAGAAAGGGAGGGAGGACTGGATGGAGGGAAGAGAGGGAGCCAGACTAACAGGATGAGCTCAAAGCTCAAATATTAAGGTGTGTATATGCTTGTTGGAAATGTAGGAAGTAGGAATTCATTAACATAAACGCTACCCACTTGCCATTATTTCAAATTAAACTCTTGCTATCTGGCTCTTAAAAATAAGAATTGTGTACATTTTACATTTTATGAAACTTCAATTGTTTGTAATTGCAATCTGTGCCATTTCATACATTATGTAACTTTCGGAAAACCATCAATTTTCTGTAAGTTTTCAGTTTGGCTATACAATTAACAAAAATAAATTAGATCAAGACTAAATGAGGTGCTGGCCGTAGTGGCACACAAATGTAATCCCAGCTACTTGGGAGGTAGAGACAGGATTGCAAGTTCAAGGCCAGCCCAGGCAAAGTTAGCAAATCCTTATCACAAACCTGTTGATATTGTCTTAAGTAGGGAGGGAGAATGCTGGTGGGATGAACCTAACCAAGGTACACTGTAAGCATATATGAAAATGTTACAATGAACCCCCCCCAATATAACTAATATACGCTAATAAAATGCTTTAAGAAAAACATCAAACAAGAATAAAAACAAAAGGGCTGAGGGCATAAGTGGTAGAATCCCCAGTACTTCAAACAAAAACCAACAAAACCAAATGATTTCTAATATTCTTTTCAAATTAAAAATTCAAAGGATACACCTCCAGTGTTCAACATAACATTTACAGAAGTGTTTTATTTCAAAAGAAAGTTATTTTAGACACATTAATAGTCAAGATAAAATTCAGATCAAATAGAAAGTTAAAACTAGAAATATATATCTGAATCTTACTGGCTATTGTAAATAATGCTGCAATAAACATGGGTGTGCAGATGCCTTTGGAATAACCTGAGTTGCATTCCTTTGGGTATATCCCTAGGAGTGGAAATACCACTTTTAGCTGCATTCTAGGTTTTGACATGAGATTCTGTTGATGCTCAAATGTATTAGTAATTTATAACTTTTACATCTGTGAAGTTTTGGACCTGTCTTATATGATTATTTCTAAGTTAGATTGTAGTCAGAGAACATCATCTGTATGATACACTGACTTTGCTTTGTATCAGAGGTTCTCAAAGGAAATAGTTTAACATGTAGGTAAATTCAAACAACTTAATAGTTGTATGGGATAAAGAAAAACATGAATTAAAAGGCAAAATTATTTCAATCTTAGATAAAATGTGATTGAAAGGACTGTATTGTGCTCTGATGTTCAAGCTGTGAACTACCCCAAGATGTAATAGTTCTGTGGTATCTGAAAGATGTCACAGTATTTCTTCCAAAATTTAGAACATTTAGGTGTCTTTGAGATTACTGTGAGATCCCATGGTATCTCAGTGCATATTTTGTAAACTACAGCTTTATACTATCACAAAATCAGTTTCCAAATATGTATGGGACTCTATATGGTTTCAGTTGATAGAGATTGTGAATTAAGTATTATAAATTTTTTATTTCTTATTAATTGGTGTGAACAGTTATTACTGAGAGGAAAGTCTCCCACATGAATATGGCTTTGACAAATTTCTCCTTCTACTTTCCCAAAATTGTGTGTGTGTGTGTGTGTGTGTGTGTGTGTGTTTGTGTGTGATTGAGTTTTGAACTCAGGACCTTACACTTGTTATAGGCAGGTTCTCTACCAGTTGAACTACTCCATCAGCCCCCCTATTACAGCTTCTTAGTAAGGTGTTTCTTTTATACCAAGTTGACAATACTGGGCACAGTGGTTTATACCTGTATTTCTAGCAACATGGAGATTGAGAGGATCATGGCTCAACGTCAGCCAGGGAAAAATGTTAGCAGGACTCCATCTCAACAAATAAGGTGGGCATGGGAGAGCACACCTGTCATACCAGCTATCAAGATGAGGCTTAGGTAGGAGGATAGAAGTCCGAGCCCAGTCGTGTGCAAAAAGAGTGAGACCCTATATGAAAAATAATGTAAAAACAAAAGGGGCTGGAGGTGTGGCTCAAGTGGTAGAGCACTTGTGTGCGCCCTCAGTTCAAACTCCACTGAGGGGGTGGGGAGAATCTGACAACTTCTCTACTTAAACTGAAAAATCTAAACACAGGTCAAAAATTTACAGCATGAGAACAAAAACATGTACAAGAAGAGGAAAGATAATCCCTACAGTTTCTGGTGGTAGGATTAATCATTAAAGCTTCACTGAAATCAGGAGCTTGGGGCTGGAAGTGTGTAGCTCAGTGGTGGAATGCACACCAGGAATGTATGAGGCCCAGGGTTTGATTTCTAATACCACCAAAACCCACCCCCATCAATAACCTAAATTATCCCGTCACTTGACATATCCTAGTGATTTTTATCCTCCCAAAAGCTATACTACAATTAATTCAGTACTCATAAAAGGCATACCTTTCATTTGTTAAGTGGGAGAGGAGGTCAGAGCTCATAGGTACAGTTTCAACATCCACCTGTATGCACACACACACACACACACACACACACACACACACATACATATGCACACTATGCATTTCATAATTTCCTTTAAAATCCATTTTTATTCTTTTGACCATGCATTGTATTTATCTATATTGCTTATTTTATATCTTGTTTTCTATTAGGATGAACCACAAAGAACTGTGGCTCAACCTAATATTGTGTCAGTAAGTTCTATATGCTATCAGTTACACATAATACTTTTTTCATTCACAAATTTCTCTGTCCATTTTGAAAAGGTGGAGCTGGTGGAGTGGCTCAAGTGGTAGAATACCTGCCTAGCAAACACCAGGCCCTAACTTCAACCCCCTCAGTACCAGAAAAACAAACAAACAAAAAAACACTTAAACTTGTGGAATAAGATAGCAATTACTTCTTGTAAATCTTAAAAGTGCAAATAATTTATTATTTATCATCCTTGCTTAAAACTTGAAATAATCTTTTTTATCCAGCAATATCCCATTGTCTTGAATTCTCATTTAGTTTTAGTTCTCTTAAAATTAAAATCCTGATTCTACAGATGAGTAGAAGGGAACACAGAGAAGCTGTCTAAATTAAATTATATAGTTAAGAAATAACTGGAGTCACGATTTCACTCAAGTAGTGGTTATAGACACTGTTTTCTTAATATATATTCTGCTTTGGTTTTTGGCGGTTTTTTTTTTTTTCCCCTCAACTCTAGTTGTATCTAACTGCTTCAAAAGAAGTAGGAAAAGTGCTCACAGGTAAGACTGTCCACTCAATATTAACACTTATGAAATGACATTAATGCTGGCTGGTTATAAGGCTGTTCACTCATGAGTTTAATATGTTATATCAGTGTGTGTTATACTGCAATTCAAAAAAATTTTACACACTACTAGTTTATCAGTCTAACAATATATCAGATATTTTGGACTGCAGGATCATTAACTGATTTCCGCAAATGGGGGCTTCTTTTTGGATTCTGATTTACCAACTTAGGCTTTTCTTTTGTTTTGTTTTGTTTTTTTTAAAATCCAGTATGGTTTTATTTATTTTTTTTTTTTGGGTTATTTAGATTAATTCTTTTTTTTTTTTTCATTTTTCTTTTATTATTCATATGTGCATACAAGGCTTGGTTCATTTCTCCCCCCTGCCCCCACCCCCTCCCTTACCACCCACTCCACCCCCTCCCGCTTCCCCCCTCAATACCCAGCAGAAACTATATTGCCCTTATCTCTAATTTTGTTGTAGAGAGAGTATAAGCAATAATAGGAAGGAACAAGGGGTTTTGCTGGTTGAGATAAGGATAGCCATACACGGCATTGACTCTCATTGATTTCCTGTGCGTGGGTGTTACCTTCTAGGTTAATTCTTTTTGATCTAACCTTTTCTCTAGTTCCTGGTCCCCTTTTCCTATTGGCCTCAGTTGCTTTAAGGTATCTGCTTTAGTTTCTCTGCATTAAGGGCAACAAATGCTAGCTAGTTTTTTAGGTGTCTTACCTATCCTCACTCCTCCCTTGTGTGCTCTCGCTTTTATCATGTGCTCATAGTCCAATCCCCTTGTTGTGTTTGCCCTTGATCTAATGTCCACATATGAGGGAGAACATACGATTTTTGGTCTTTTGGGCCAGGCTAACCTCACTCAGAATGATGTTCTCCAGTTCCATCCATTTACCAGCGAATGATAACATTTCGTTCTTCTTCATGGCTGCATAGAATTCCATTGTGTATAGATACCACATTTTCTTAATCCATTCGTCTGTGCTGGGGCATCTTGGCTGTTTCCATAACTTGGCTATTGTGAATAGTGCCGCAATAAACATGGATGTGCAGGTGCCTCTGGAGTAACAGTCTTTTGGGTATATCCCCAAGAGTGGTATTGCTGGATCAAATGGTAGATCGATGTCCAGCTTTTTAAGTATAGGCTTTTCTTTTGTAACTGAAAAATTTATTGAAATAACTATAGATTCAAATGCAGTTGTAAGAAATAACAGAGTAATCCCTTGTACCTCCTTGCCCAGGTTCATCCAATGGTAATATTTTGTGATACTATGGAGATACGACATTGATGCAGCCCACTAATCTCATTCAGAGTCCCCATTTTACTTGCATTTGTGTGTGTGTGTGTGTGTGTGTGTGTCTAAGATCTAGACAATGTAGATACATGTACCCACCACCATGGTCAAGATGTTAAACAGTTTCAACAATACAAAATGCTCATGTCGCCCTTTTATAAGCAAACCCATCTCCTTCTCATCTCCCTACCCCCATTATCTAACCCTTGGCAACCACTAATCTGTCTTCTATTTCTAAAATTTCATCACTTAAAAATGTTACATAAATGAAATTCTATCTATCTATCTATATCCTTCTTGTGATATGATTTTTCAGGTCAATTTAATTCCCTGGAGACTCACACAAGTTGTTGCTTTTATCAATACTTTTTATTTTTTATTCACAGTAGGGAGATACTATGGACATATATTTGTTTAAGCACTTACCCATTAAAGATCACCTGTTTGTTTCCAGATTTGGGCTATTATAAAGTTGCTATAAACATTCACGCACAAGTTTTATATGAAGGGAAAATTTCATTTCTCTGGAATAAATGTCAGACAGCATGAATGCTAGGTCACAGAGGTTGCATGTTTGGATAAGAAACTGTTGAGTAGTTTTCTAGAGTAGTTTATACCAGTTTGCACTTCCACCAGCAACAAATGAGTGATCCAGTTTCTCCACATCCCCAACCAGTAATGATTTTATCACTAGTGTTTACTTATTAAAGAGACTGTTCTTTACTTGTTTGATGTCTTTATTGAAAATCAATTTAACATAAATATGTGGATTTATTTCTGGGTTCTGTGTCTCACCAGTCTGTATATGTTTTTATGTCACTAACATTTTATTTTGATTACTATAGCTTTATATGGAACAAAGCCTTTGGCTTTGTTCTTTTTGCTAGTATTCCTCAGGTTATTAAGAATCTCTGTGGTCCTACAAGAATATTAGACAATTTTTGTATTTCTGTGAAAAAATGTCAATAGAATCTGCAGATTCAATAGAAAATGTAGAAACGTAGAAAATCTAGCCCCGTTTTATTTTTTATTAGTGTATATATTAATTGTACAAGAGGGTTTCATTGTGGTATTTCCACACATGCATGCAATGTACTTTGATCAAATTAATCCTCTCTATTGCTTTCTTATCTAACTCTTTTAAACAATTTTAATGGGTTTCATTATTCCGTTTTCATACAAGCATATGAAGTACTCTCCCTCCACCCCACACCCTCACCACTTCCACTGATTTCCACCTCTAAAGAGTCCCTGTTTTACACTCATGTCATTCCTTTTTCTTTTTTAAAGTCTATATTCTGCATGAGAGAGAACATGCAATATCTGTCAATCTCAGTCTGGCTTATTTCCCTTAAGATAATGATTTCCAGTTCCACCCATTTTCCTGAAAACAACATAATTTCACTCTTCTTTGTGGCTGAATAAAAAACTCCATTGTGTATATATAGCATGTTTTCTTTACCTATTCATCAACTAATGAACACCTACGCTAATTCCATAGTTTGGCTACTGTGAATAGTGCCACAATAAATAAAGGTATGTAGGTATCTTTGCCGTATGTTGACTTACACTCCTTTGGCTAGATGCCCAGGAAGGGTATTGCAGGATCATATGATAGTTGTGTTTTTTAATTTTTTGAGGAATCTCCATTCTGAGATCCATAGCTGCTACACTAATTTACATTCCCTCCAAGAGTATATAAGGGTTCTTTTCTCCTCATATTTTCACCAGCATTTGTTGTTTCTTGATGACTGTTATTACAACTAAAGTGAGCTGGGAGTCTCAGTGCAGTTTTGATTTGCATCTCCATTATGGCTAAGGATGCTGAACATTTCTTCATATATTGCCATTCTTTTGAGAACTGTCTCTTCAATTCATTTGCCCATTTCTTTTCCTGTATTAATTTTTAAAGAGTTCTTTATATAACGTGGGTATTAATCCTATATCGGATCAATAGCAGGCAAAATTTTTCTCCCATTTTTGTAGGCTGCCCCTTGATTCTGGAAATTGTTTCCTTTGCAGTGCAGCAATCTGATATAATACCATTTGTCAATGTTTGCTCTTATTTCTTGAGCAATTAGTCTTTAGAAAGGTATTACCTATGCTTGTGTTTTCAAGGGTTTTCCCTGTTCTCCACTAGTAGTTTGAAAATTTCAGGATTTACATTTAGATCTTTAATCCATTTTGAATACATTTTTGTACAGGGTGAGAGACAGAGGTCTAGTTTCAGTCTTCTCCATGTGGATATCCAGTTTTCCCAAAACGATTTGTTGAAGAGGCTGTCTTTTTCCAACATGTTTGTGGTGCTTTGGTGAAAATCAGATGGTTCTAGCTGTGTGGGCTTATTTTGGGAACTTCTATTCCACTAGCCTAAGTATCTGTTTTTGTGCCAGTACCATGCTACATTTGTTACTATGGGTCTGTAGTACAATTTGAAGTCAGGTATTGTGATACTTTCAGCATTGCTCTTTTTGCTTAGGATTGCTTTGGCTATTTGGAGCCTTTTGTGCTTCCTTATGAACTTTAGGACTTCAGTTTTTAATTTCTGTAAAAAATGTTATTGGAATTTTTATGGGGATTAAATCAAATCTGTAATTGCTTTCAGTAGTATAGCCATTTTTCACAGTATTAACTCTACCGAGCCATGAACAGGGGAAGTCTTTCCATCTTCTAGTGTCTTCTTCAGCATCTTCCAAGATTTTACAGTTTTTGTTTTAGAGTTCTTTCACCTCCTTTCTTGAGATTATTCCTAGAGTTTGGGATTTTTGTTACTGCTGTTTTGAAGCCATGGGAATGGGATCATTTTCCTCATTTCTTTCTCAGCCTGTTCATTACTGTTATATAAAAAAGCTACTGGTTTTTGTACATCAATTTTCATCTTGCTAACTTTGCTGAAGTATTTACCAGATCTAAGAGTGTTTTGATGAAATCTTTAGGGTCTTTGAAGTACAGGATCATATCACCTGCAAAGAGATATAATTTGACTTCTTTCTTTCCTATTTGTATCCTTTTTCTTTCTCTTGTCTTACCTGTCTGGCTAAGAATTCAAGCACTATATTGAGTGAGAGTAGAGAAAGTGCATGCCATTGTCTTGTTTCTGACTTTAGAAGAAATGATTTCAGTTTTTCCCTATTTGGAAAGATATTCCTTATTTATAATAGTAGACTTATCATATATAGCTTTTATTATGTTGAGGTTACATTACATAGTATTTTTACTTTATTACGTTTCTTCTATTCCTAGTTTCTTCAGGGCTTTTATCATGAATGGATATTGAATTTTTTCAGTCTTTTTCTGCATTATTGAGATATCATGTGATTTTTGTCCTTTATTCTGTTCATGTTCATATTATGTTTACTTACTTGCTATGAACCATCACTGCATCCCAGAAATGAAAGCAACCTGATCAGGGTATATAATCTTTGTAATGTAATGTGTTGCTGAATTCAATTTGCAAATATTTTTATTGAGAATTGTTGCATCTATGTTTATCAAGGAAACTTTCTTGTCATGCCCTTACCCAGTTTTGGTATCATGGTAATTCTAGATTCACTGAATGAGTCTGGTAGCTAGCATTCCTTTCCTTTCTGTTTTTCATGGAATAGTGTGAGGAAGAGTGGTGCTAGTTCTTTACAGGTAGAATTTAGCAGTTAATCTGTTCATTCCCAAGTTTCTCTTTGTTGGGAGATTATTGGTGACTCAATTTCACTCCCTGTTAAAGATATGTCTAGGTGGTTAATAGCCTTTTGGTTCAATTATGATAGATCATACACACCTAGAAATTTATCCATTTCTTCTAGATTTTCTAGCTTATTAAATGTAAGTTTTTGAAATATTCTCTAATGATCTGCTGAATTTCACTGGTACTTGTTATGATATCCCCTTTCCCATCTCTAATACTATTAATTTGTGTCTTTTCCCTCTTTCTTTTTGCTAGTTTAGCTAAGGGTTTGTTAGTCTTGTTTATCTTTTTAAACCACTAACTCCCCCCCATCCCTAGTGGTACTGGGATTTGAATTTAACTACTCAACTACTTTAGCCACATCCCAGCCCTTTTTGTTTTAGTTATTTTTCAGGTAAGATCTTGTGTTTTTGCCCAGGGCCAGGACTGCAGTGCTATAACCTATGATTCTGCATAACTGGGATCACAGGTACATGCCACCATACCCAGCTTGTTGGTTGAGATGGGGTTCTCACTAACTTTTTTGCTCTGGTGGCTCTAAATCTCAATCCTCCTGATCACTTCCTCCCAAGTAGCTAGAATTACAGGTGTGTACCACCATGCCCAGCTAAGAACCAACTTATTGATTCACTGATTCTTTGTATTGTTCTTTTAGTCTCAATTTCATTACTCCTGATCTTTATTATTTCTTTCTGTCTACTGCTTTGAACTCAGGACCTCATACTTGTTAGGCACCTATTTTTCTAAGAGCTTGAGGTATATCATTAGGTTATTTATTTGGGATCTCTGATTTTTAAAGGAAGGCACTCATAGCTATAAACTTTCCTCTTTACTGTGTTATAAAGGTTCTGGTGAGTTATGCTTTCATTTTATTCTAGAAATGTATTTATTTTCCCTCTTTTTTTCTACAATGACTGACTGATCACTTAAGACTGAACTGTTCAGTGTCCGTGTGTACAGGTATTTTCTATAGTTTCCCTTTTTATTGATTTCTAATCTGGTCTGATAAAATATGGGGGTTGTTTCAATTTCCTTCTATTTGTTAAGATTTGCTTTATGTCCTAACATACAATCCATTTTGAAGAAAGTTCCATGGCTGCTGAGAAGAATATGTATTCTGTTAGATGTCTGTTAAGTCCATTTGATCTATTTTGTCATTTAATTCTGAAGTTCTCTTATTGATATTTTGTCGACAAATATTTTCAGATATTAACATTCTTTAAAAGATGAAGTTGTTCCTAAATGTCTACTAGTACTGGATTGGTTAAAGTAATTTAAAATGGTGACCAGAAATCTGTGTGCAGGGTCATAGAATGATGTCTAAAATATAGATTTTTTTTAAGAGACCATACACTTTCACGTTGGTGTGGCCTCTTGTTTTGTAAAAGTTTGGATTTGTCATATTTTTAGAGAAAGATAATCCGTATGGATGATTTTCAAAACAGAATTAGTGGGGCTTGACGGTATAGCTCAGGATAGCACTTTGGCCTAGAATCCCAGCATACTTGAGGCCCTGGGTTCAATTCCCAGCACCACACACACACACACACACAAAACAGAGCAAAAGAAAAAAATTGTATAAATGATTTTCTCTGTGTAAAACTACAAGTAATTGGGTGGGTTTTTTTTTGTGCTTCTGTCTATTCATAATACATATATGTTTCAATAAATTATATTATTTTGATGATCATATGTTAGTCAGACTTTTGTTGTTATGACAAAATGCCTGACATAAGCAGCTTAGGGGGGCAATGATTTATTTTAACTCATAGATAAAATAAATCTTATAATACTAAGAGTGGAGTATTAAAGTCACCCACTAGTATTGTGTTGGGATCTGTCTTTATTTCCAGTAGTGTTTGCTTTATGAAATGGGATGTGTATATATGTTTACAATTGTTATATTCTCCTAAGAGATACCTTTATCAATATGAAATGACCTTCTGAAGTCTGCTTTGTGCTATGTGAGTATAGCTACTCCTGATTGCTTTCAGGCTCCATTTGCTAGGAAACTCTTTTTCCACCCTTTTACTCTAAGCCTATGTTTATCTTTACCAGTGAGTTGAGTTTGTTGTATGCAACAAATGGTTGGACCTTACTTTTTAATCCAGAATCTGTAGATCACTTTGGGTAGCATGGACATTATAATAACCACATCCACCATTCCCCAACAACCCCCCACACCACCTCCTCCTTCCCCCGGCCACTAACTCCAACTCTCAAGTCTCTTCTCTCAAAATGCTGTGTGATTTTTCTTCTCAAAGGAGCTGCAGAGATAGAGAGGTAGGAATCACAGAAAGACATTGGCCACAGAGAATGGAGAAATTCTCTCTTGAAGAGCTGTCCACACCTCTGTAGAATCACATCAAAATTCAATTAAGCTAAACAGGCACTCTGCCACTTGACCCACTTCACACATACACACACACACACACAAGTCAATTAATCTTTGGAGTCTAGGCTATGTTTCAGAAAGGATTCACTTTCCACTGCTCACCCAGGTAACTTTTAAATGTGAAATAAGAAACTATTTGAAATTTCCTTAGCAAACTTCATTTTTGTTCCTCCTACAGGACTTTCAGGAAATTTACTCTTAGTAATTGGAAAAAAGAGTAACATTATCTAGAAAATAAATGGGGGAGGGGGGAGAAAGGCCTTTAAGGTAGCCAATGTGAACACGTAAAAAGGATGTATTCTAACAGCAAGGCCCTGGTGGCTCACACCTACAATCCTAGTTACTCAGGAGACACAGATCAGGTAGGATCACAGTTCGAAGCCAGCCCTGGAAAACAATTTTTGAGACCCTATCTCAAAAAAACCCCATCACAAAAAAAGGCTGGTGGAGTGGCTCAAGGTGTAGGCCCTCAGTTCAAACCTCAGTATTGCAAAAAATGACAAAAAAGATGAGCTCTAACAAGTAAAGTTTTTTGTTTTGTTTTGTTTTGCAGTAGTGAGGTTTGAACTCAGGGTTTCAGGCTTGTTAAGCAAGCACTCTGCCACTTGAGCCACTCCACTAGCCCTTTTTGTGTTAGGTATTTTTGAGATAGGATCTAACAAACTGTCAGGTTTGTTTTGAACTATGATCCTTTTGATCTCTGCCTCCCAACTAGCTAGGATTATAGGCATGAACCGTCAGTGCCAGGCTTCTAACAAATAAGAAGTTTTATGCTATAAATATACTACAGCACAACTATACGGGGAACAAATATAAGCCAATGAATAGCTTAGATTTATAAGAATATTAGAGTTAACACAAAAGGGCTAAAATTGTATTTTAAGCATGAAAAGTTAAGGGAAAGTAAAGACCTATATTTGGGGACAGATAGTACAATGTTAACAGACAACAAATGAATGCATAATTCCAATTTTACTTTTATTTCCTCTACTAGGGAGAATGACCTTCACTTGATGAATAAAAACACAAACACAAAAAGACACATCATCCTTATCTATACAGAGTTCAGAATATGCAAAATAATCCAGTGTTAGGAATCAAGATAATAGTTGCTTCTCAGGATTGGTAGTGCCTAGGAAAGGGCCCCGTGGTACAGATAGCATTACCTTTCTTAACCCAGGATGTGGTAACATATGTCCATTTTATAAAAATTCTTCATCAAGCTGTACACTCAAAATATGTGAACTTTTGTATGTGTGATATCTATCAATAAAATGCTAAAAAGCAGCAGCTAAGTCCAAACTATTAAGACTGGCAAGGCGCTTACCTTACTTTATTAAGCTAAGGCTTAGTACATTTGTCTGGTCTAAAGGACCCAAGGATCTGAAAGAACTAGCAAATATGACTGTCAAAAATTACTGTGTCCATAAAGAAATTCAGGAACTAACAAGACAATTAAAATAATTAGTATTTTCAAATTTAATAAAAAATGAGTGGGTGGTGTGGTTCAAGTGGTAGAGTGCTTGCCTAGCATGTAGAAAGCCCTGAGTTCAAACCCCAGTGATAGGGAAAAAGAAGATAAATAAAAAATGAGTGGGGAGGGAAAAAAATGGACCTCAGGCACTATGTACTATACCAAAGAGCATAATATTGACATGTAAAAACTCAAAACTTGATTATGTAAACATTTAGAAAAAATAAGCTAATTCAACTTTATTCTTCAGGTTTCTTCTTAAATGTTATTTCTTCAAACAAATCATCTATGAATCTCCAATTCAAAAACTTCACCTTGCAGGGCACCAGCATCTAAGGCCTGTAATCCTAGCTACTTGGGAAGCCGAGACTGGGAGGATCACAGTTCCAGGCCAGCCTGGGCAAATAGTTCACCAGACCCCATTGCCAAAAAAAATCACAGCACAAATGGACTGGAGGTGTGGCTCAAGCAGCAGAGTGCCTGCTTTGCTTTGCATGTTTGAAATCCTGGCTCAAACCCCAATCTCACCAGAAAAAGAAAAAAAACTCTCATCTTGTTAACTTCCATAATTATCTATTGCTCCTCCATAGCACTATTCACAATTATTTAGAAAGACATATTTTATACAATCATTTATATAATGTCTATCTCCATGAGACATCTGCTTAAACAGTGATGCTTGGTAGGATAACCAAATAAAATGAACGATGAAGATCTTGTGAGCACAGTTAAAAGTAGCTTCTGGCAAACACTTACTTTGTAAGTTTAGAGATTTGAAGAGCAACCTAGCCAGTGCTTGACTGACAGCGAGTACTAAACAGTTACTAAAAAAATGCACAGGTCTAGTGACTCTGAGAGCGTATGTACTTTCAGAATCAAGTCATTCTTTCTGTTTTAAACAGAAAAGTTCCAAGATGGTAATTTAGTAAAAGCAGGAGTGAATTTGATCAGGAAAAGGATCTAATTAAATTTAAACGAATTTTCAAATCCCTTCTTAGAAGGTGCATATGTGTGGGAGGGGGTGGCCCAAACAATGTGTACACATGTGAGTAAATGTAAAAATGATTAAGAAAAAAAAAAGAAGGTACATGTATACAGAAGGAATTATGTATATTTTCTTCATTGTAAATTAAATTTTATTTGCTTCAAATAAAATGGGTTCACATGAAAATACAATCTGCTGCAAGTAACTCTAAAGTAACTCAAAAAGCAATGAAAGAAATAACCAAAAACAGGACTGTAAAACAGGTACAATGTGCGTGTGTGACGAGGGTACTAGTGGGAGGAGAGAGGGTGAATGAAGGAGATTAAGGTGACAGTATATGGCTTATGGACCTCATATACCTATATGAAATAGAAATAAGAAATCTCTTGCAATTGCTTTAAGTGAGTCAGGGAGGGGTTGAGGGTAAGAGATGATGGGGACAATGTAACGAATATACAATCTATGTCTAATCAGAATTGTCACTATGCATCCCCCCGGATAATGAATATATCCTAATAAAAATGTATTTAAAAATTTTTACAAAAAGCAGTGGAAGAAACTACTTTTATAAGAGCAACAGAATGCAACTGATAGGAGGTTTTTCTACTTTTGTTTATTTTTCTAAGTATCTTTTACAAGTATGAGTAACTCTTACCTAAGAGAGGAATCCTGTCTAACACAAAGCCCCACAGAAAGAGGATAATTAAGGAAAAAAGAACCTAACTTCATCAGATGTTGTGAAAATTTTAATGATGGTAAAGTACTTCTCACAGTACCTACTACCCTTGATAAATGGAAGCTATTATAATTATGAGTATATACCATTACAAACTATGTAATGATGTGTTTTCATATTAAGTGGTTTTAGGAATGACCTCTAACTTGCCATAGTACTTTCACTATTGAAGTTATACAGAATTTTAACATCAGAAAAATCTTTAAATAGCTTCCTTTAAGTGCGTATCACCCTTACCTTTCGCAGTTCAACTGTTACTTCATTTCTGTGTCTTCGCATTGTCTAAAAAGAAAAATAAAGATTATGTAAGTATAAAAATATTGATACTGCTAGTATGTAAATTAGGCATTTGAGGCTTAAATCTTTTTAGAAGTAATTTAATCTTAAGGATTAAAGGCAGATCCATTTACTTGTGTGTGTGTATGTATGTGTTTGTTTTCTTTGAGACAGGGTCTATCGAAGTAGCCAGGCTGGCCTCCAACTCTAGATCCTCCTTCCTCATCCTCCAAGTGCTAACATCACAAGCATGTGTGTCCACATGCCTCAGCTGATCAATTTATTTTAGATGCTGAATTATTATTAGATAAAAAGCCAAAATTCTGTTTTACTAGACATTTGTTGGTTAATTTTGTGAAAGGTAAAAGATGAGGCTTGGCTGCCTCGGATCCATTCTTCTGGGTCCTGGGTGTAGACCCAGTTTTCTTTGGAAAATTACATCCTCCCCACTATGTACAGTGTTCAGAAATCTAAAGTGCCTCACTTACTCCTAGCTTAAGACAAAACAATAACCAACAGAACTCTCCTCTGTAAATGAATTCTAAGCAATGTAAAAAGAGAGGGAACTGCTTATTAAATTCCAAAGGAAGACTTTGTTCACAAGTGAATAATGCCTGTATCCTTTACTTGCTCTATTTTCCAGTTCTCATTCTACATGATGCCTCAGTCTTGTAGTAAATTATGATTTGGTTAAGTCAACCCAAGCTATTTTTGATGCTTTCAACCAATGGGTTCTATCTCTTTTAACAATTTATGCTTTTAAAAAGTAACTCATCGCTACTATTAAAACCACAAGAAAAACAAAATAAGTTTGAGATAGATATTTGGTACCAACAGATAAAGACGTATCCTTCTAAGTTTATTAAGAGGTTGTATTAGCTATGGGATTATATTAGGTATGCCTTATTAGAAATCACTGAAATGATTACATATTCTCCTCTCTAACCTACTGATATGCTAGATTCTTTTATAATACATAAGTATGTTACATTCTTATGTTTCTGGAATAAAGGTTATATGGTCATGGCATATTTATCTTTTTATGTTACTGCTGGATTTCATTTCCAACTATTTAACTTTCCAATCAAAAGTCAGACTGGCAGAATGGATTTTAAAAATGATCCAACTATATAATATCTGTGAGTGACTCCTTGAGATTTAAAGACAAAACTGTGTCAAAAACATTTTCTTGACACGAGTTTTGCTTTTTAGGATATAAAAAGCACAATAAACCCAAAATAAAGTGGAATACAGAATACAAATTGATGAAACTGAAAAAAGAGAAACAATCATGAAATAAAACACTTTCTCTGGAAAAAATATTAGTAAAATTGACACAAGACAAAAAGTGGGGGGGGGGGGGTAGGTGGTAGTTGGGTGCTGGTGGTTCACACCTTCAATCCTAGCTACTTAGGGGACAGAAATCAGGAGGATTGAGGTTTGAAACCAGCCTGGGAAAATAGTTTGAGAGACCCTATCTCAAATAAACTCATCACAACAAAGGGCCAAAGGGGTGTGGCTCAAATGGTAGACTGCCTTCCTAGCAAGCATGAGGTCCTGAGTTCAAAACCCAGTACCACCAAAAAGAAAAGAAAAAAAATAGTGACAGTTTAGATGAAATGGACCAACCACCCCCCCAAAAAAACCCCAAATTGCCACATCTTACCCAATATGAAATACTTAATATGAGCATCACTATAACTAATAATGAAATTAAATTTATAAATTAAAATTTTTCCCTTCCAGGCTCAAATGTTTTAAAAGGAAAATTTTCCCAAACATCTGAAAAATACCTAGAATAAATTCTACACATCTTTCCAAAAAAAAAACCTTAAAGCTAAAATAACCTGATAATGAAATCAAACAAAACAGTACAAACAGGAAACTGTAAGCCAATATTCCCCCATGAATACAGATGCCAAAATCCTTAGCAAAGTATTAGCAAAGAGAATTCAATATGCAGTAGTTCTTCCTATTCATAGTTTTGCTTCCCAAGGCTTCTCCTACCCATTGTCAACTGCAGTCAAAAATATTAAATGTGAAATTCTAAAAAGAAGTTCATAAATTTGAAATTGTACACGATTCTGAGTAATATGATAAAATCTCACACTGTCCTGCCCAAGACATCAATCACTGTATCCATGCTACATGCACTATCCACCTGGTAATCCTGTAGCACTGACTTGGTTATCAGATCAACTGTCCTTGCACTGCAGTGGTCATGGTCAAGTAACACACTGCACAATGCTATGTCTCAATGCCTATGTCTGTCACCTCCCTTCATCGCATCACGTAAAAAGTGCCTACCTTACATCACCCACCTCACATCATCACAAGAAGGTTAGAAGAAAGGTGAGTATAGTACAATAAGATATTTTGAGAGATAACAAATTACTAACTTTTATTATAGCATATTATTATAATATACTTTTTATTATTTGTTATTGTTGCTAATCTCTTACTGTGACTAATTTGTAAGTTAAACTTTATATTGGGTATATATGTAAAGGGGAAAAAACCATGGTATATATAGGGTTTAGTACAATGGATTCAGGCAGCCAGTAGGAGTCTTAGAACATATTCCCCATAGATAAAGGGAGATTACCGCAGGAAAAGAATTATACACCACAACCAAGTGGATTTTATTCCAGAAATCCAAGACTGGTTCTGTATTTGAAAGCTAATCAGTGTAAACCACATTAACAGACTGAAGAAGAAAAATCAACACTCTTACTAGCCATACAGAAAAAGTATTTAACAAAATTCTATACCCATTCATAATAAAAACACTCAGAAAAATAGCGATAAAAGGGAACTTCTTCAACTCAATAAAGTTCAAAAAAACAAAAAAAACCCCACAAACAACAACAAAAAACCTACTGCTAACATCAATACCTGACAGCACAAGTCTAAATAGTTTCCCCTCAACACTGACAAGGCAAGGATATCCTTGGTCACTGCTCTTACTCAACATTATGCCAGGAGTTCTTCCCAGTACAATTAGGCAAGAAAAGAAAGTAAAAAGCACACAGATCAGAAAAGAAGAAATAAAACTGCTCCTATTTGTACATAACATGACTGTCTACATAGAAAATCCCAAAGAACCTACTGAAAACTTCTGGATCTAACTAGCAAGTTCAACAAGATCACAGAATCCAAGATATAAACCTAAAATCAATTATGTCCATGAACACATGGACAATGAAATTAAAAATACAATCTCAAAAACACATTTTTAACCTCTCAAAAAATTTACAGATCCAGGATTATATAAACTGTAATTTATTAGGAACTTACAGGCAGAAACATGTTTTGGGAGGCAGCAAAAGGCAGGCAGTACCTACACCCAAAAGCAGGAGGATGTCTACAGACTTAAGCTTGACCTAGGTGTGCTGTAGTCAATAGGCATGAACTTTCTCACAAACTATTAACATGTATTAAATCAGTTTTAAGATACAATGCAAGAATCAGTGATCACCACAACATGGTGAGCTGAGTATCTTAATGTCTTTGTTCTATAAGCCTTCGGATGAAGGACTGCCTGATAGGCAAAATGGAGGTTACAACCAATATAGCTATAGTCATGTCAAGTTAGATTCCCCACAACCTAACAATTCACGTACAAGACTTGTATGCAGAAAACCACATGACACTGATGAAAAAGTTCAATAAGATGTAAATGGAGAGACATAGTGTATTCATGAATTAGTAGACTAGTAGACTCAATTTAGTAAAGAGATCAATTCTTCCCATATTGATATACATGTTTAAAACAATTCCTATCAAAATCCCAGCAATTTCTTACAGATTCAGAAAAGATTATTTTAAAATTTACATGGAAAGGCAAGGTAACTAAAATAGCTAAAACAATTTTAAAAATGAATTAAGTAGAATGAATCAGCCTAGCCAATTTTAAGATTTACTACATAACTAGAGTAATAAACACTGAGTTATATTGTAGAGGGACATACACATTGATCATTGGAACAAAACAGAGAACCCCAAATATACCAAATTGAATTTTCATTCATGCAGTCTTTTTAATTCGGCAAATAAAGGAAAATCTAAAATCTATTAAAATTAGATCTTACCAAGAATTTAAAAGGTACGTTTTTTAAAAGCTATATTCACAGTCTGTCTAAATTATGTACAAAGCAGTATCCATGAAGCAGAAACCAGAAAAACAACTGAATGATCCTCATCCCAGCACCTTCAATCGCACCATATATGAGACAGTTTGGCACTCAAGGAGGATCATGGTCCATGCTGGCATGAGGAAAAAAGCAAGACCTTATCTCCAAAATAACCACAGCAAAAAGGGTTGGACGCATGGCTCAAGGGGTAGAATGCCCACTAGCAAGCACAAAGTCCTGAGTTCAAACCCCAGTACCCAAATTTTATTCTGGGAAAGTCCATATGAAGATGAAGAATGAGAAGATAATGAAAAAAAATATGGAAATTGCATAGACAATAATGTACTAGTATCTATAGTACATTAAGAACTCTAAAGCTCTAAATGACCAACTAACTGAATTTAAAAATGGGCAAAAGAAACAAAGACAGTTCATCAACAAGGACAAATAAACTGGGAATGGTGTGGCATCTCTGTAATCCCAGCACTCAGTAGGCTGAGGCAGGAGAATTGCAAGGTTACACAGTAAGACCCTATCTCAAAAAAAAAGATATATAGATGGCAAATAAGCACATGAAAAAATATTCAATATCATTAACCATTATGGAAATGCAAATTAAAATCACAGTATTTCCCAATACCTTACTACACATCTAAAATCAAAAACTGTTACACCACCAAATGCTGACAAGGATACACATTATACATTGCTAGTGGGAATGTAAAACAGAGTAACAATTTGAAAATCAATTTGTCCCTCCCTTTCTTTTTGTCAGTACTGGGGTTTGAACTCAGGTGCTTGCTAGCCACTCTACCACTTGAGCATCAACCCCGCTGAAACACACCCCGGACTTTTTTTGCTTTAGTTATTTTACAGATACTGTCTCAGGTTTTTGGCTGGGACTGGCCTCAGACCATAATCCTATCTATGGCCTCCCATGTATTTGGGTTATAGAAGGGTACCACCACACCTGGGTTTGAGGCTGGAATGGGATCTTGCTCACTTTTTGCCTAGGCTGGTCTCAAACCACAATCCTTCCAATCTTCGCCCTTGAGTCACTGAGATTGTAGGCATGGGTCACAGCACTTGGCCAACAATTTCTCTTCCCTTCCCCCCTTCCCCCTCCCTCCCTCCCTTCTTTCTTTCCTGGTAGTACTGGGGTTGAACTTAGGGCCTCATGCTTGCTAGGCAAGCACTCTATCACTTGAGCCACTCCACCAGCACTTTTTTGTGCTATCTTGTGATACTATCTACCCGAGCTGGCTTCAGATTATGATCCCCCTGGTCTTTACTTCTGAGTAGCTAGGATTAACAGACGTGAGCCACTGGCACCTGGCTTGGCCAACAATTTTTTAAACCAAACATGCAACTCCCATAGGACCCAGAAACTGCGATACTAGACATTTATCTTATTTGGATAAAACTTAATATTTACGAGAAATCTGCATACATTTACATCTTTACTTCTAGTAGTCAAAACTTGGAAACAGGCGCCAATGTCTTACACCTGTAATGCTAGCTAGTTGGGAGGCTGAGATCTAGAGGATTGAGGTTCAAGGCCAACCTAGGCAAATAACTAGCAAGACCCCCCATCTCCAAAATAAACAGAGCAAAATGGACTAGAAGTGTGCTCAAGTGGTAGAGTGCCTGCTTTGCAAGCATGAAGCCCTAAGTTCAAACCTCAGTCCCATAAAAAAAAAAAAACAAACCCAAAACTAATTAGTTAATTAACTTAAAAAATAAATAAGATACATCTTCATAGCAATAAAAACAGTGTATGTCATTTCTGGAAGACCTTATACTTTGAGAAGTCATCTGTTCCATTATAATTAGATTCTGCCTATAACAGAAAAAATAATTTGTAATGCACTGCTGAACTTATGTAAGTGGTAAAAAGGCAGAGGAGTCAATAAGGTTAAACCTAAGGGTGAAATCATAAAAGGTAAATCAGTGAAAAGAAAAATGTGAGGTTAATTGCCTGCATCACAATGGGAAGAGAAATTAAGCTCACTCCAGATTCAACAGAGGAAAGCAAAATCTTAAGACTTCTCATTTAGCCAGAACCTCGACCTGGCCAAAAAGGACTGTTTCTCAACAGAATCAGATACACGTTTACTACAGAAAAGCATTTCTATTAGGCTCCCAGAATTAAGTAAAAGTCACCAAGTGTATATAAAAATAAGCCAACATAAAATAGAACCATAGCCTTAAGTCAGAGTGAATGGCAACAAGTGAAAATGAGCCCTTTTGGAATCAGAATGCTGGAATTAAGTTATAAAATGTGAAACTATAGCAAGCAGTTAAGGTGCAGAAAAATGGAATTTAAAATATTAGCAAGCCAGAAGAAGTTATTGGAAATGGCCAATAGTTTGAAAAATAAAAGAACTTTGGATTAAAAAACCAATTATTGAAGGGCTGGAAGTATGGCTCAAGTGGTAGATTGCTTGCCTAAAAAGTACAAGCCCCTGAGTACCACTACCACCTCAGTATCACCAAAATAAACAACAAAAACCACCAACAACAATCACAAAAAAACAACCACCAACAATAATCAACTGTTGAAATATAGTAATATAACCAAAATTAAGAACTCAAAAATGTGTTTATAGCAGATTTGCTGCAGTTTAAGAGCGATTCTGTGAACTTTAAAATAGGTCAGAAGAAAGTACAAGTAGGAGCCACTCAGGGTGGTACATGCCTGTAATCCCAGCACTCAAAAACTGAAACAGAAAAACAAGTGTTCAAATACAACCTGGGCTACATAACAAGACACCCTCTCAAAAAAAAAAAAAAAAAAAAAAAAGAGACATAATAATGAAAAAATACAAAAGGTATGGAAAATTACAAAATAGTGTTTATTTGAGATCCAGAAAGATAAAGGCATTGGATGGAAACAATGTTTGAAGAAATAATGGCTAAGAATTTCCCAGAACTGATGAAAAGCAACGTACCATAGATTTAAGAAGCCCAACAAATGCCAAGTGGAAAAACAAAAATAAATGCACACCTGGACATATCATGGTAAAATGCAGAGTACCAAAGGGAAAAGAGAATCCTAAAATAAGTCCTAAAGACTTATTACTTTAAAATAACCTATTTTTTTATTTTTGCTTACAAATGGACCTTATATATGGCTATTATTTATTGGTTTAAATTTTATGTGGAAATTATAAAGTACAGTTAAAAATTTTAAAATAGCATATCCTCATTATTTTTCCTTCTTCAAGCTTTAGAGTCACAGGATCAATTTTAGATTGACTTTATTAAGGTAAACTCAATGAGTTTTGCTTTATTGCATTTGTAAAATTGACACTTTACTAAAATTTTACCTTCTTAACGACATAAACTCTACTCAGGATTCAATGAAAGTGACTTTAAAAATAGAGCATATTGTTGACATACAATTTCATGTGGTTCAGGGGCCATCAAAAGCCTCTGACAACCCCAGGCTAATAATCTCTGTAATGAAAATAAATAAATTCAGGAAAGTACAGGAGAGGAATTTTGGAGGTGATGGAAGTATTCTAAAGATGAACTGTAGTGATGGTTATATGACTATAAATTTACTATAAATCAAACTATAAACTAACAATCTGTGAATTGCATAGAAAAGAAACTATACCTCAATAAGCCTGGTAAAAGAAAATAACAACCCTCTGCAATATAGATATTTACACTACATTTGTTCTTTGCACTACTAGATGTTTTCCTGAGCATAATAACTAAAATGTATGAATTTTATCTGAGGAAAGGGAGGTAGGAAACAAAACAATTTCTAGGATTCATTTTGGTTTTTTTAATTGCATAAGGATACAAGATTACTCTCTCAAGTAGTGATACATCTATAAAACTACAGCTTTGGAACAAAAGTCTAAAGGATCTTGTACTAAAGGATTGTCACGAAGTTGGGCGTTCATTTTTCAGGGTGTTCATGATCAAGCTAACTACTGACAAGCAATCAAGCAATGAAATGGTATCTTCAATATGATGAAAGAACTAGCAACTGTGAACTCAGAATTCTAATGCAGGGATGACAATTCCAATATCATCATTTTATAACTGTTAGTAAATTAATGGATTCAAGCAATGATTGTCAGTGGTTTTTGAATTATAAAAAAGAAATAACCTGACATTATATACCTAATGAAGAAATATACAGCGCCCATGATAGTAAAATAAATGAATAAACAAATAGATAACCAACCCACAGAATGGGATATAAAGATTTGCCTAACATGTATCTAACAAGGGGCTTGTAATGAGAATATATAATGAATGAACTCTTACAACTACAATATTGGTAAAGAGACAAGTAACAACATTAGAACATGAGCAAAGGCCAGGCACCGGTAGCTCCTATCTGTAATCCAAGCTACTCAGGAGGTAGAGATCAGGATGATCACGGTTCAAAGCTAATCCGGGAAAATAGTTTTTGAGACCCTATCTCAAAAAAACTCATCACACATACACACAAAAAATGCTGGCAGACGGACTCAAGGTGTAGGCCCTGAGTTCAAGCCCCAGTACAAGCCCCCCCCCCAAAAAAAACGAGCAAATGATCTAAAAATAAGTTGTACAAAGAAGATGGACAAATGACCAATAAACGTATCAGAGAAATGCACATCAAAACCATGAGATGGCTATTAAGATGGATAAAAAAAAAAAAAAGACAAGGGCTGGGGGTTTAGTAGCTCAATGATAAGAGCATATGCCTACACAACGCACACACAAGGTCTTGAGAGAGAGAGAAAGAGAGAAGGGGAGAGAGAGAGAGAGAGAGAGAGAGAGAGAGAGAGAGAGAGGCAGGCAGAGAGAGGGAGGGAGAGAGGGAGGGAGAGAAAGAGGAAGAGAGGATTAGAAGGATGTGGAGAAGCTGAAACCCTCAGGCATTGCTGGTGGGACTGGTATATACGTCACTCTGGAAAACAGTCTGGCAGTTTCTCAAAGGTTAAACATTGAGTTACCACAGGATCCCGCGATTCCACCCTTAGGTATATATCTAGGAGATATGAAAACCTATGTCTGCACAAAAACTTACAAATATACACAATATTATTCATAATAGCCAAAGGGTGAAAATAACCTAAATATCCATCAACTAATGAATGAACAAATGCAATGTACTATATCTACACAGTAAAATATTTAGCAACAAAAAGGGACAAAATACTCACATAATAATAACATGCAAGACTCTTGAACTACAAATTATATGATTCCATCTCTATGAATATCCCAAAAAGGCAAATTTATAGACACAGAAGGATTAATAATTGCTTAGATCTAGGGGAGGGAGTGGATGTGGGGGAAGGATGGGGAAAAAGCAGGTGGCTGATAAAGGATATAAGGTTTCTTTCTGTGGTGGTGAAAATATTCCAAAACTGACTGTGGTAATGGTTCCATAACTCTATGAATATACTAAAAAAACCACTGAGTTTTGTACTTTAAATGAGTGAACCATATGGTATGCAGACTATGTTTTAATAAATGAATGTGTGAATTATGTCTCAATAAACGAGTATAACATCTCTAAGTGTTCATGAAGATATGAAGCAACTTATAAAATGTCAGTTAATACAACCATTTTCGAACAACTTAGCAAAATCTGGTAAACTTGAAAAACACCTCCAAAGACACACAGCTCAACTCCACTTATAGAAACTCACATATGTGTGCCATGAGCTATATATAAGCAGTTTCCTGGCATTGTTGGCTTGTAACAGCAAAAACTAATAAAAGCAACCAAAATGGTAATTAAAAGAAAAACAAATGAATTGTGGGATACAAAAATTATTCCTCAACAATGAGGATGAATGAATTACAGCTAAACAAATCCAGATATGTTAGGTGAACAAAACAAAGGTAAAAAGCTTTTTTTCTCATTATTTTTATACATATATTATAAATCTAGAAAAGCAAAGTACCAATTTACAAAAATATGTGACAGTGGATTAGTTCTGGAAGGAAGCAACCAGAGGTAAGAGAAGAAAACACAGGAAGCTTTTCAGGGTACTAGTGATATTCTTGTTTTTAAATTAGATACTTATTTTATTATTGCTTCAGAATTTTTTTTATTAATGTTACTTATTTTTATGTCTAAAATATTACGTTTTTAAATGTTTAAAGGAGAGAAAACATTACTGATGCACCACCATGCATTTTGTAGTGTTAAAAGTTGTGATCCACTTACATTTTGGCTCCCATCTCACTTTTGCTCCGTAACATCAACATACCAAATTGCAGACATTCAAAGCACAAACTACTAGTAATAATTCCCCATTAGAATTTAATCCAGAGTGTGATGCAAAAAATTTTGATAATCTCAACACCTTTCCAGAGACTAAATTCAAATTCTTTCAACTTTCTATGCTACACTTTGCTTTGGTTTAGTGGTTTTCAAACTTTAGCCTGTATCAAATAGCATGGCTTGTTAAAACAGACTGCTGGGCTCCAATCCCAGAGTTTTTCAAGCAGGTCTGGGGCAGGCCAAAAATTTGCATTTCTAACAAGATCTCAGGTGAAGATTTTGACACTGATAGTCCAAGAACCACACACTTAACCACTGCTCTAGGTTAACACCCAAAATAATTACACAATCACCACCAAACTAGAAAGCATCAAAAGCCTACTGAAGTGGTAGAGCACCTGCCTAGCAAGCATGAGGCCCTGAGTTCAAGCCCCAGTAACACCAAAAAGAAAAAATAAAGCCTACTGAAGTTTTCCTCTAAGGTAATTATAAACAATGTAAATTATTCAACACACACTAAATACACACACACACACACAACAAATTTCTTTGGAACACTATCGCATGATGACACGAAGTTCAAAACAAATTTTCCATTTTTTGGAAGTTTGTAAAGTACTGGTGTTAATTCTTTATTTAGTAGAAATTACCGTATGTCTTGGGCTTTTCCTTGTGGGAAGTTTCTTGACTATGGATTCAATTTCTTCACTTGTTACAGGTCTATTCAGACTTCTTATTTCTTCCTGACTCAGTTCTGATAGTTTTGTGTCTTTCTAGGAATTTTCCCATTTCATCTAGGTTATCCAATTTGCTGCCATGCAATTGTTTATAGTATTCCCTTAGTATGAGGTCAGTAGTAATGTTCCTCTCTTTCATCCCTAGGTTTAGTAATTTGAGTCTTCTCTTTTTACAATAGTCTAGGGGAAAGTTTGCTGATTTAGATGACATTTCAAAGAATCAATTTTTGGTTTCATCGATTTTTTTCTACTGCTTTTTATTCTCTTTTTCATTTATTTCCTCTCCAATCTTTATTTCCTTCCTTCTGCTTGCTTTAAATTTAGTTTGTGCTGCTTCTCTAATTTCTTTTTTTTGGAACAGGGTCTCATTATGTAGCCCAGGCTGGCCGCAAGCTTATGATCCTACTGTCTTAGCCTCTGAAGTACTGGATTACTGCTGGGATTACAAGTGTGTGCCATCATTTCTTAAAGCTGATGGTTACTGACTTGCAGAATTTTTTTTTTTTCTTACTATAGGTACCCACAACTATAACTGTTCCTGAACCTGGCTCCAGTCATTTTTAAATAACATGTATTTTCATTTATATTCACCTCAAAGTATTTCCTGATTTCCCTTCTGATTTACTTAACCTGTTGGTTAGTTAGAAGTGTGTTAATTTCCACATTATTTATAAATCTGCCAAATTTATTTGTTATCGATTTCCAATTTCATTCCACTGTCATCACAGATCATAGTATGATTTTAGTGTTTTAAATTTGAGACTTCTTTTTTATTCAACTTATATTGATTTCTACTTTTTAATTTAGTTTTGAATTAGCATGCATTATTGTTGAGACTTCTTTTATGCTGTAACACAAACCTATGATCTACCCTGTAGAAGATTCTGTGTTGACCTGAAAAGATCTATATTCTGCTGTTGTTGGATGGCATGTTTTACACACATCTGTTACATAGCCAAACCAATCTTGAAAAAGAGGAACAAAGTTGGAGGATTTACACAAGCTGATTTTTAAGACTTCCTACAAAGCTATAGCAATAAAGACAATGAAGTAATGCCCTAAGAATGGACATATAAATAAAACTGAATAGGATTTAAAAAAGACCCACAAATACATGATTCAACTGATTTTTCAAAAGAAGTGCCAAGGTAATTCAAATTGGTTGAGTGAATATCATAGTATACACAAATATTAACTCAAAATGAAACAGAACTAAATATAAAAGGTACACCTGCACACCCATGTTTATCACAGTGCTATTCACAATAGCCAAGTTATGGAAACAACCAAGATCCCCGCTACTGATGAATGGATCAAGAAAATGTGGTATTTATACACAATGGAATTTTACTCAGCAATGAAGAAGAATGAAATCTTATCATTTGCAAGTAAATGGATGGAACTGGAGAACATCATCCTGAGCAAGGTCAGCCAGGATCAGAAGACCAAAAATCTTATGTTCTCCCTCATATGTGGACTTTAGATCTAGCAGCAATGTGGTTGGATTTGGACCACATGACAAGGTGAGAGCACATAAGGAGATGTGGGAATAGGGAGAAAATCCAAAACATGAAAGCATTTGATGTCCCCACTCCAGAAGAACTAATACAAAACCTTAAAGCAACAGAGGTTAATATGAGAAGGGGATCAGGAACCAGTGTAAAAATCAGTTAGAGATGAATCAACTTGGGTTGTAACACATTTGTACATGAATTAATTAGCAAAAACACTTTGTCTTCCTTATTATGCTTATGTCTTCTCTTCAACAAAATTAGAGATAAGGGCAGAACAGGTTCTGCCTGGAAGCAAGGGGGGGAGGGGGGCAGGAGGGAGAAATGACGCAAACAATGTACGCACATGTGAATAAATGAATAATAAGAAATTTAAAAGTACATATATATAAAAGGTAAAAGGCACAAATTCTGTAATAAAATATAGGAGAAAAATCTTTTATATAACAGAAACTTTGGGATAGTTTATACTTCTTGGATAGAACACAGAAAACATGAACATAAAAGAAAAATTGATAAAATGGACCTCAAAAGTGAAAAACTTTTGTTCTTCAAAGGAAACTGTTAAGAAAATGGAAAAACAAACAGAGAAAATAGTTGCTATGTATGTATATGAGACAGAACTTGTACCTAGATTACTTTTAAACTCATAATTACAACTTTATATTTAAACCAACCTAATTTTTAAATGACCACATTTTAACAGACACTACACAATGAAGATATATAACTGGCCTATAACAGGCATGTAAAAAATGCCAAACATCATAATCATCAAAAGAATATGAACTAAAATCATAATAATATTTGGGTGTGGTGGCACACACCTGTAATCCCAGCTACTGGGGAGGCAGAGGCAGGACAATCACAAGTCTGAGGCCAGCACAGGCAAAGTTAGATAGATGGTATCTCAAAAACAACATTTAAAAACCCGAAACGATTGGAGTGTGGTTTAAGTGATAGTGCTTGCCTAGCAAGCATGAGGCCCTGAATTATACTCCCAGTACCACAAAACAACAAGGACAAAACATAATGATATACCACTACACAATGACTAAAATGACAAACATTTTAAAAGACTGCCAACACAAAGTATTGGTGAGGAGCTGGAAGCACTAGAACTCACATACTACGTACGGGTGAGAGTCCAGAGGAGTACAAACACTTTGGAAAACAACTTCAAACTTTCTTATGAAGCTAAAGACACACCATATGACCCAGACATTTGCTATCTATCCAATAGCAAAACAAATAAAGACATATAGGAATTTTATTCATAATGCCATAAACTGGAAACAACCGAAATGTTCAATGGCAGATGAGTAAACAAATTGTTGTATAGTCATACAATGGAGTAAGAGTTGTAATAAAGAGAATAAACCTCCCTACACAAAACAATATCAATGTTCTAGTAACAATATTAATGTTCCATTAAGGGAGGGAGAGAGGAAGGGAAGGAAGGGAAGAAAGGGAAGGAAGGATTATAATCACATTTTTATAAAATTATGCTGGGTGTGGTAGACTATGCCTGTAATTCCAGTTACTCAGGAGGCCAAAATCTGGAGCACAAAGGTTCGAGGTCAAAAAGTAACCATGTCAACCAATAAAGCTGGGCATGATAGTACGTGCATGTCATCCCAGCTACGTGGGAAGTGTAAATAGGAGGATGGTGGCCCAGTCATAAAAGCAAGATGTTATTAGAAAAATAACTGGAACAAAAAGGGCTGGAGGTGTGGCTCAAGTGGTAGAGTAAGCCTGCCTAGTTAATGTGAGGCTATGAGTTCAAATCCCCTCAAAAAAAAAAAAAAAGGCAAACTAAAATGGTAAAAAGAATTGCCTGGGATTGGAGGAAGGAAAGGAATTATTGTAAAGGAATACAAAACTTTTCAGGGAGGCAGAAATACTCTTCATCTTGATTGTGATGGTAGTTAAAGGAGTAATCATTTGTCAACACCCATCAAGCTCAGGGAGGAGGAAGAAGAGAGGTAAAGAAACAGTAATATAGACAGGGTGAATTGGATCAAATTCATGTGCGTAAATGACACAATGAAATCCCTCTGTACAACTTATTTATGCTAATAAGTTTTTTTAAAAACTCATCAAGCTAAACACTTATGTGTATAATCTGTAATTTTTAAATATTCATTATTCTACTGAAAACTGTTCAAATTATTCCAAACCTATTCTAAATTAATATGCCTCAAAGATTAATTTTTTCTATGACATATAATTACCAATGTAATTCTATTTTTTTGTCCTGCCATTATTGTATTTTACACTTGTGTCTGTATTATTTATCATCACTGTGGGGACAATAAATATTCCTTGTAATTTTTAAAACTATAAGCAGTCAAAAACTAACAAATCTGTAAGAGTATTACAAATTAAAACATACAATAATGTTAACATGACACCTATTTTACTGCTGTATTTATTTCATGTTGCATTGATAATTATAGGAATAGTGAGCAGTTCATGTAAAAGTGACTTTATTTACAGGACTGTTATAAAGCCAAACTAACATTATTAAATTGTATTAGGCAAAGGAACTGAACAAGAACAGGAAGCTGCTGAATCTTTCCTGAAGATCCCTAAAATACCTGGGCACCAGATATTTCCTACCTTACAAAAAAGTAACCATATTTTCAAAGTCTACAGCACCAAAACTATTAATTTCCTACAGTCATCTTAGCCCCTTTCTCTGACACACATCAGTGAAGACTCCAATTTTTCCTCTTTAATTCAAGCAATGGAACAAAAAAAGAAAAAAGGTTATGTCAAGCCAAATTAGGGCCATTTCCAAGAATTTATAGTTATATCCTGAATTTAATAGTTGGCAGCAATCAAAACTAGGGAACTTCTATACTATCTGGGCCAAGTGTTTAGCTGCCTGGTTTCCTACAACCATAAATTGAAACTTCAAAGTTTCCCTTCTGCTCCTCAAAGGAAGGAGTTCTTAACTTCCTCTCAAGGTTGTACTTACCCTAAGCAGATCTGCCCAACCTGCTTTTCGCTACCTGCATTGCTATGAGCACAACAAGCAGTTTCCAACCCAAATTACTTAATAAGAAAACCATATGGTGGGTTATTTTGGCCAATAATTAAAAATATATCATATCTTCATCTAATGCTGTCATCTTCACAACTACAGAAACTTAGAATGAACGCAAAAAAACCTGGCTGGGCCCCTAATCACTGCATGAACTAATTAATGTCTAATAAAATAGAAGATTCTGCACTGGTAACTAGTAAAACTAATTCAGATGTGTTCTTATTATGAAAAAATTCTAGCTATTTTTGATAAAAGCTAAACAATAAACAAAACAACTCATTAGGAGAGAAATATACAAATATGCATATAATTTTTTCTGTTTTGGTGGTACTGGGATTGAACTCACAGCTTTCCACTTGAGCCATGCTCACAGCCCTTTTGGCTTTTAGTGTATTTTGAACTAGGGTCTCACTTTTGCCCAGAGCTCGCCTTGGACCACAATCCTCCTACCTCTACCTTCCACATAGCTGGGATTACAGAGGAGTGCGCGATCACACCTGGCAGGAGAGAAACATTAAGTAAGCTAATAGTGTTTTCCAATGTCTTTCAAATCCTGGTACACACAGACAGTATTTACTATACAGTATATTGAGATAAAGGTAAAAGGCTACATGGGCTCCAACACCCATGTCTCCAGTTGGCCACCCCTAGGGCAGCATATCAGATTGTAAACACTGACTTAAAGAGACTCTCGTGCTAACAACCTGGCTCATGAAAACAAGTCAGTGGCAAGTTCATCTTTATGGCTGTTCACTGTCACAAACTACTTAATTCAAAAAAGTGTTTATTCCTTCTATTCTAAACTATACATCAAACCTTAACAGCCCAGACTGGCTTCCCATTCGCCATTCTCCAGCTTCCACCTCCTAAGTGCTGGAATTACAGGTGTACAATACACCTGCAGCCTCCCCAAATCTTTACGACTGTAATCCACATCTGTCACTTCATGTTCCCAAACCACCTTTACTTTCACTATCACATTCTGTCTTACTTGTTCAGGCTAAACTTGGGGTGAGTCATATTCAATGACAATGCTATTTGAGCTATCTCACAATCATAAACTAGACTCCATGTATTTTCTCCCTTGTGTTCCAAAATTGGCTAACTTTGCTCCAAGTCTCTTGACTATCACACATCTCCAGAATTCTAAAAGCTCAAGAGAAAAATGCAAACAAGTTTGTTTGCATTAGACCCACATCCACAAAATTCAGAAAACAAAATATATGTCTAGCCATTATAGAACTTCAGTATCGAAGTACCAATTCTTTTATTTCAGGTAAAAACAATGTCCCCAGATCTCTACACAGAACTGAAAACCAATTACTAGTCCTAGCCATAGTCATGTAGAGTAATTTTAAATTGCCCAAGGGAAGTTAAGAAGCATTTCAAATAATTTTCACTTCTACTGAAGTATTTCAGTCAATGAGAATTTATTACAATTATATAAGAGAAAACCTGCATTTCTATCATTAAACAGTATGATGACCCTAATTAGGAATTACCAATTTATAAGCTTTTTCTTTAAGGAAAGTATTATTATTATGCAAGTATTATTCCCAAAACATTCAGCAAAAGCCAGGCATAGTGGTACATGCCTGTAGTCCCAGCTACCCAGGAGACTGAAGTAGTAGGATCACTTCAGCCCAGACAGTCAAAGCCAGTCTGGGCAACATAATGAGACCTTGTCTCAAAAACTAACAAAACAAGCCAGATGCTCACACCTGTAATCCTAGCTACTAAGGAAGCAGAGATCAGGAGGATCACGATTCAAAGCCAGCCCATGGAAACAGTCCCCTAGACCCTATCTCAAAAATATCCAACACAAAAAAAGGGCTGATGGAGTGGCTCAAGTGGGAGAGCACCTGCCTAGCAAGTGTGAGGTCCTGAGTTCAAACCCTAATATCACCAAAAAAAGTGAAGATATGCTTCTATTTGTTTCCTATGTTTTTCTGACCGTTGCTTAAAATACCTGGTGCTAAAGTTAACTAAAAGGACAAAAAAGTCTCAATAAATGTTAATTATGTATTATTTCAAAGCCAAGATACAACATCATGGAAATATTTTGAAGTTTATAAAATAGTTCAAATTAACAAAATGATATCACTTTGGCTCTCTACTAGTTGAGATTAATCCTGTATAAGCCCTACTTTCTTCATCTCTATAATCCTTAGCCCAATACTTAGCTAACATTATCATCCTTCTCAGGTTATCTAATTCCTTTTTCTTGTAGATTCAAATGTTGAGAGAAACATGCAGTTTCTTTCATATGACAATGTCTGTCCAGCTATCTTGCTCCATTTTATATTCAGCTTTCTATTATCTTTAAAAAGACAACACTACTGTCTTAACATCCTCTATAAACATGGCAGATATTCGTAAGAATCCCTACCTCTCAGGGGATTCTGATAGGAAAAGCAAATAAAGAATATACAGGATTTCAACATACCAGGGGTCAGGTCCACAAACCCACAAAGTCCCTTCTTGGTCTCTCTGCCACTCTAATGTTTCTTCAATATTTTAAAAGAAAACTTTTTATAGTTTCAGTTTTACTACAGTCAAATACCTGAAGTCATTGTGGAGATACACAATTTAACATTTTTCTGATACTGTATGGCATTTATTAATCATTTTCATTTTTGAAAAGATCACTATCCAAAATGAAGTCTTAATTTCCATAAAATTCACTTTCTGTAATAACTTCTTGTAACATCTCTGGAAGTTAAAATGTAACATGTGACCATTAGTCTTATTTTGAGGTCATTGTTTATTTTCTTCATAGTTGGAGAGTTGAGGAGGAAAAAAATATTAAAAATATTATTTATTTATTATTGGGATATATATTTGGGAAATTATTATTTACTATACCACATCCCAACTACAACTAACTGACCAACAAGGGTCTTTTTCCACCCAAACGTATGTAGTAAAACAGTAGGTGCTGTTACTTTGAAATGTTATATAAAAGTGTATTCTGTAGCCAGGCAGGGTGGTGCACATCTGCAATCCTAGCTACTTGGGACATAGACATCAGGAAGACTGAGGTTGGAGGCAGCCCAGGAAAACAGTTTGAGACCCCATCTCAACCAATAAAAAGCTGACAACATGACAAGTGCCTGTCACCCTAGCTATGCAGGAAGCATAAACACGAGGCTCGCAGTCCAGGCTGGCAGGGCATAAAAGCAAGAATCTATGAAAAAAAATAACTAAAATCAAAAAGGGATGGGGGTGTGGCTCAAGTAGTAGAGAGCCTGCCTAGCAAACGTTAAGGTCCCGAGTTCAAACCCCGGTACTGCAAAAAACAAAACAAAACAAAACTGTACTTTTAGAGCTGGGGATGTGGCTCAGTGGTAGAGTGCTTGCCTATACCATGCACAAGATCCTGGGTTTGGTCACCATCAAGGTAAGAGGAAGAGGGAGAGAGATGACCAAAAGTGTACTTTTAGACAAGTATTCAGTTATAAGACAATTATTGTTTAGGGTTTTTTTTTTTTTTAGAGGGATAAGGAGTTAAAAGAGAACAATATTGAAAATATCATAAGCCTTACTTTTTAGGCATATGTTAAAATACTGACAGATGAAACGTATTATTGACAGATCATACTTCAAAATAGTTCAGGGAGGAGTAAAGAAGGTAAAGATGTAAATGAAATAAGAGTGTCCATAAACTATAATTGTTTTGAAATGGTACAGGGAATTCAATATATTATTCTCTCTACTTTTATATTTGTTTCAAAGGTTTCTAAAAACAAGTGATTTCTGATTTTCTGAATTTAAAAAACTTAGTACCAACTGATGACTGGACAATAAGCATTTCTCTATGCTTTAAGTTTTCATATCTGTTTAAAGGAGCTGGAATCATTAAATTCCAATGTTCTGCTAATTTCAATTTTTTAAAAAAAAATTCGACTGAACATGAACATGAAGCACCCAGCAAAGGCTGAACTTTGAATCTGGTTTAACTAATAATTCTAACTATAATCCAGAATGCATTTATAGCTAAATCTGATGAAAATCAACTGAAAATTATTTATTACTGTTACCAAAATAACAATGTAGTTACAAATGATTAATTTTTACAACAAGGTTGTATATTGGTAAACCCATCATACAATGAAAATATATTAAATAAAAAATGCAGCTGGGCTCAGTAACACACTCCTGTAATCCCAGCTATCTAGGAGGCAGAGATCCAAAAAGTTAGTGAGATCCCCTCATCTCAACAAATAAGCTGGGAGTGGTGGTACATGCTTATAATCTCATTTGGATACTGACCCCAGGCAAAACTGTTTGAGAGACTATCCAAAAAACTAAAGCAGAAAAGTGTGGGGCAGTGTAGCTCAAGTGGTAGAGCGCCTGCCTAGTAAGCACAAGGCTCTGAGTTCAAATCTCAATATTGAAAAAAAAAAGAGCATTAAGTACACCTAACCTAGTAAACCTCATAGGTTAGCAACGCAGCACACTGTATAGTAGGAGCTGTGTTCCCTTGTGATCATGTGGCTAACTGGGAGCTATAGATTAAAGCAGGGCAGCTGCATATCACTAGCTCAGGAAAGGGTTCAAATTCAAAACTTGAAGTATATGTCACTTTCAAATAATGGGATAGTTGGAAAACTGCAAACTGAATTTTGGTCAGGGACCATCTCTACTTACTCCAGCAGGTCCTTATTCCTAGACTTGTCCTATTTATGATGCCCAAAGTACGTTCCTTCAAGCATTACCTCTCTTTACCACTCTCTAGAGATAATGTGTCATAGGAAACAGGCCATCAGGGACAACCTCTTTAGTTTCCCAGCTGGAATTCATGCTCACTTCTGCTGTACTCGGCAGATCCTTTCCACCTGAGGCCCATTCAAGATGTGATCACAATGGACATCTCTTCCTTTACTCCTCCCTAACACCCTCCTTCTCACTCTAGGCTCTCATTCCTTTTCTAGTCAGGTTCTTAGGTCTCTTTTGTTTAATTTCAATTTAGCCTACAGTTATTCCCACTTTGTATAATAAGTAAGAAAACAACAAAGAGCTTTCTTTCAATCCTACTTCCTCCTAAAGTTAACTGTGGTCCTTCCTTCCCATTACTACCAAATATTTAAGTAGAGATTCTACTGACTAGTCCAACAATCTCAATTCTAACTCACTCCTGACCTCACAATCATCTAGCTTCCAGCTTCCCCCACGACTCTCCCCGTTTTCCATTTCTCACTGGCCCCCAAATGCAAAATATAATGAATGGCTTATTTCAGGAAGGGGAAGTGGATAAAAAGCAATTCACAGAACTAATGAAGAAGCTGAAGAATCAGGTCTACGAAAACAGAGGGATGCAAGCAACTCCCACCGATCTAGGTGGTAGGAATTAATGGACAGTTTTCTTCACAGTACTTCCACTGGGATGAAATCTATTAGGTCCCAGTATCAGCTCGCTTAAGATTTAAATGCCAGGGACAGAATTTCATTGGTCTAGTTTGTGTTAGCCAGAAAAGAGTAAGACATCTTAATTAACCAAAGGACACAGGAGCACCTAATTAAAAATTCCATCAAAAGATAACCAGTGACAGAAAAGTAGCTTCCAAAGGCCAAATCAGAATGCTGTTCCCAAGAGAGGAAATGGAGGTCTAAGGGTACAGCACCTGTCTAGCAAGCATGAAGCCATAAGTGCAAACCTCAGTACCATTAAAAGGGAGGAGTTGGTGGTGGATATAATGCCGCTATATCAACTGTTGTTAGCCTATGCCAGGCCTCTCAGGCACCGTAATTGTAATTCATGCTGTCTTTTCCTTCTGACTCAGCAAACCATCCTTCAAGACCTAGCTCAAGTATGACCTTCTACGTAACCTTACTCAATTTCTCCAGGTATGGTCACATTCTGGCAGTACTTGCAAATTATGTACCTGTAATAGAGTACTTTCATACTGTACACTAAGCACTTTCTTAGGTACCAGTCTCTCCCATTAAACTGAAATACTCTACGTCAGAAAAAAGATATTTTCATACTTACAATCTTTGTGACTATGTCTGCCTAGCACATAGGAAACACCAGCTAATGTTAATACATTTAGACAATAAAAATAGAGAATTTGAAAAAGCAAAAGAAGAAATAAAGGAAACCATAGAAGCACTGTATAAACACCAAAATGAAAGAGAGAACACAATGAATAAATGGATAAATGAACTCAGGACAAAAATAGACAACAATAAAGAAGAAAACAGCCAGGATATGGAAAACCTCAGAAAAAAGAACGAAACAGAACTGCAAAACAAAACGGAAGGCCAATCCAGCAGAATAGAACAAACAGAAGACAGAATCTCAGAACTTGAAGATGAAATGGTAATTAAAGGAAAAACTGAAGAACTACTAATTAAACAACTCAAGACCTGTGAAAAGAAAATGCAAGAACTCACCGACTCCATCAAAAGACCAAACTTGAGAATCATGGGCATCGAAGAAGGAGAAGAGGTGCAAGCGAAGGGAATGCGTAATATATTCAACAAAATAATAACGGAAAATTTCCCAAATCTAGAGAAAGATATTCCCATACAAATGCAAGAGGCCTCCAGGACACCAAACAGACCAGATCAAAATAGAACTACTCCACGACATATCATCATTAAAACAACAAGTTCAGAAACTAAGGAAAGAATATTGAAGGCTGCAAGAGAGAAAAAACAAGTAACATACAAAGGTAAACCCATCAAAATCACAGCAGACTTCTCAACAGAAACATTAAAAGCAAGAAGAGCGTGGGGTGAGATCTTCCGGGCACTGAATGAAAATAACTTCAACCCCAGGATACTCTACCCAGCAAAGCTATCATTCAAAATAGATGGAGCAATAAAAGTCTTCCATGATAAGCAGAAACTAAAACAATATGTGACCACAAAGCCACCATTACAAAAGATTCTGCAAGGGATCCTGCACACAGAAAGTGACACCCAACTTAACCATGAAAAGGCACGCAGCACCAAACCACAGGATAAGAAAAAGCAAGACAGTAGAGAGTAACATCAAGTTAGGTACACACAATCAAACCTTCAAACAACTAAGATAACTAAATGGCAGGAATCACCACATACCTATCAGTACTAACACTTAATGTTAATGGACTTAATTCACCCATCAAAAGACACCGTTTGACAAAATGGATTAAAAAAGAAGATCCAACAATTTGTTGCTTACAGGAGACTCATCTCACCGACAGAAATAAGCATATGCTTAGGATGAAAGGCTGGAAGAAGATTTACCAAGCCAATGGCCCCCGAAAACAAGCAGGAGTAGCAATACTTATCTCTGACAAAGTAGACTTCAAACCTACATTGATCAAACGAGATAAAGAAGGACATTCCATACTAATAAAAGGGGAAATAGACCAAAAGGAAATAATAATCATCAATCTGTACGCACCCAATGTCAACGCACCCAATTTCATCAAACATACCCTGAAAGACCTAAAAGCATATATAAACGCCAACACAGTGGTTGTGGGAGACTTTAACACTCCATTATCATCAATAGATAGGTCATCCAAACAAAAACTCAATAAAGAAATCCAAGATCTAAAATATGCAATAGATCAAGTGGACCTAGTAGATGTCTACAGAACATTTCATCCAACCTCTACACAATATACATTCTTCTCAGCAGCCCATGGAACCTTCTCCAAAATAGATCATATCCTAGGGCACAAAGCAAGCCTCAGCAAATATAAGAAAATAGAAATAATACCATGCATACTATCTGACCACAATGCAGTAAAAGTAGAACTCAACAACAAAAGTAAAGACAAAAAACATGCAAACAGCTGGAAACTAAATAACTCATTACTTAATGAAGAATGGATCATCGATGCAATAAAAGAGGAAATTAAAAAGTTCCTAGAAGTCAATGAAAATGAAAACACAACCTACCAGAACCTATGGGACACAGCTAAGGCAGTCTTGAGAGGAAAGTTTATAGCCATGAGTGCATATATTAAAAAGATTGAAAGATCCCAAATCAATGACCTAATGATACATCTCAAACTCCTAGAAAAACAAGAACAAGCAAATCCCAAAACAAATAGAAGGAGAGAAATAATAAAAATAAGAGCTGAAATCAACGAAATAGAAACCAAAAAAACCATACAAAGAATTAATGAAACAAAAAGTTGGTTCTTTGAAAAAATAAACAAGATTGATAGACCCCTGGCAAACCTGACTAAAATGAGGAGAGAAAAAACCCAAATTAGTAGAATCAGGAATGCAAAAGGGGAGATAACAACAAACACCATGGAAGTCCAGGAAATCATCAGAGACTACTTTGAGAACCTATATTCAAATAAATTTGAAAATCTAAAAGAAATGGACAGATTTCTAGATACATATGATCATCCAAAACTGAACCAAGAGGAAATTAATCACCTGAATAGACCTATAACACAAAATGAAATTGAAGCAGCAATCAAGAGTCTCCCCAAAAAGAAAAGTCCAGGACCTGATGGATTCTCTGCTGAATTCTATCAGACCTTTAAAGAAGAACTGATACCAACCCTCCTTAAACTGTTCCATGAAATAGAAAGGGAAGGAAAACTGCCAAACACATTTTATGAAGCCACTATTACACTTATCCCAAAACCAGGCAAAGACACCTCCAAAAAGGAGAACTATAGGCCAATCTCCTTAATGAACATTGATGCAAAAATCCTCAACAAAATAATGGCAAATCGAATTCAGCAACACATCAAAAAGATTATTCACCACGACCAGGTAGGCTTCATCCCAGGGATGCAGGGGTGGTTCAACATACGAAAATCAATAAACGTAATAAACCACATTAACAGAAGCAAAGACAAAAACCACTTGATCATCTCAATAGATGCAGAAAAAGCCTTTGATAAGATCCAACATCATTTCATGATAAAAGCTCTAAGAAAACTAGGAATAGAAGGAAAGTTCCTCAACATTATAAAAGCTATATATGACAAACCTACAGCCAGCATTATACTTAACGGAGAAAAATTAAAACCATTCCCTCTAAAATCAGGAACCAGACAAGGATGCCCACTATCTCCACTCCTATTCAACATAGTACTGGAATTCCTAGCCAGAGCAATTAGGCAAGAAGAAGGAATAAAAGGAATACAAATAGGTAAAGAAACTGTCAAAATATCCCTATTTGCAGACGACATGATCCTATACCTTAAAGACCCAAAAAACTCTACTCAGAAGCTTCTAGACATCATCAATAGCTATAGCAAGGTAGCAGGATATAAAATCAACATAGAAAAATCATTAGCATTTCTATACACTAACAATGAGCAAACGGAAAAAGAATGTATGAAAACAATTCCATTTACAATAGCCTCAAAAAAAATCAAATACCTAGGTGTAAACCTAACAAAAGATGTGAAAGACCTCTACAAGGAAAACTATACACTTCTGAAGAAAGAGACTGAGGAAGACTATAGAAAGTGGAGAGATCTCCCATGCTCATGGATTGGTAGAATCAACATAGTAAAAATGTCTATACTCCCAAAAGTAATCTACATGTTTAATGCAATTCCCATCAAAATTCCAATGACATTCATCAAAGAGATTGAAAAATCTACTGTTAAATTTATATGGAAACACAAGAGGCCACGAATAGCCAAGGCAATACTCAGTCAAAAGAACAATGCAGGAGGTATCACAATACCTGACTTCAAACTATATTACAAAGCAATAATAATAAAAACAGCATGGTACTGGCACAAAAACAGACATGAAGACCAGTGGAACAGAATAGAGGATCCAGATATGAAGCCACACAACTATAAGCAACTTATCTTTGACAAAGGAGCTAAAAATATACGATGGAGAAATAGCAGCCTCTTCAACAAAAACTGCTGGGAAAACTGGTTAGCAGTCTGCAAAAAACTGAAACTAGATCCATGTATATCACCCTATACCAAGATTAACTCAAAATGGATCAAGGATCTTAATATCAGACCCCAAACTCTTAAGTTGATACAAGAAAGAGTAGGAAATACTCTGGAGTTAGTAGGTATAGGTAAGAACTTTCTCAATGAAACCCCAGCAGCACAGCAACTAAGAGATAGCATAGATAAATGGGACCTCATAAAACTAAAAAGCTTCTGTTCATCAAAAGAAATGGTCTCTAAACTGAAGAGAACACCCACAGAGTGGGAGAAAATATTTGCCAACTATACATCAGACAAAGGACTGATAACCAGAATATACAGGGAACTTAAAAAACTAAATTCTCCCAAAACTAATGAACCAATAAAGAAATGGGCAGGTGAACTAAACAGAACTTTCTCAAAAGAAGAAATTCAAATGGCCAGAAAACACATGAAAAAATGCTCACCATCTCTAGCAATAAAGGAAATGCAAATTAAAACCACACTAAGATTCCACCTCACCCCTGTTAGAATAGCCATCATCAGCAACACCACCAACAACAGGTGTTGGCGAGGATGCGGGGAAAAAGGAACCCTCTTACACTGTTGGTGGGAATGTAGACTAGTACAACCACTCTGGAAAAAAATTTGGAGGCTACTTAAAAAGCTGGACATTGATCTACCATTTGATCCAGCAATACCACTCTTGGGGATATACCCAAAAGACTGTTACTCCAGAGGCACCTGCACATCCATGTTTATTGCGGCACTATTCACAATAACCAAGTTATGGAAACAGCCAAGATGCCCCAGCACTGACGAATGGATTAAGAAAATGTGGTATCTATACACAATGGAATTTTATGCAGCCATGAAGAAGAACGAAATGTTATCATTCGCTGGTAAATGGATGGAATTGGAGAACATCATTCTGAGTGAGGTTAGCCTGGCCCAAAAGACCAAAAATCGTATGTTCTCCCTCATATGTGGACATTAGATCAAGGGCAAACACAACAAGGGGATTGGTCTATGAGCACATGATAAAAGCGAGAGCACACAAGGAAGGGGTGAGGATAGGTAAGACACCTAAAAAACTAGCTAGCATTTGTTGCCCTTAATGCAGAGAAACTAAAGCAGATACCTTAAAGCAACTGAGGCCAATAGGAAAAGGGGACCAGGAACTAGAGAAAAGGTTAGATTAAAAAGAATTAACCTAGAAGGTAACACCCACGCACAGGAAATCAATGTGAGTCAATGCCCTGTATAGCTATCCTTATCTCAACCAGCAAAACCCCTTGTTCCTTCCTATTATTGCTTATACTCTCTCTACAACAAAATTAGAGATAAGGGCAAAATAGTTTCTGCTGGGTATTGAGGGGGGGAGCGGGAGGGGGTGGAGTGGGTGGTAAGGGAGGGGGTGGGGTCAGGGGGGAGAAATAAACCAAGCCTTGTATGCACATATGAATAATAAAAGAAAAATGAAAAAAAAAAAAAAAAAAACAGATTAGTTTTCCAGTCACTAGGATATGTGAGCCATCAAATAAAAAAGAGAAGATGGGGCAATTGCAAGTAAACATGCTGATAGCATCCAAGACAACGTGGATATTCAAAGAAATCAAGAAAGGACACCCAGAAACTTATGAAGGGCAAAAACTCCACATGTATAAAAATTAAGAAAAAAATTTTAAGTAATCTAAGAGCCCAAAGGCATCACTTGTAAGAAAGGAAATTACAGTATCTATGTATATAATGGATAGTCTCACCTAAATTATACTCTTTTAAAGAGGGCAGAGAAATGTATAGGACATTTTTAGGAAGACCAACTAGCATTTCAAAAGAAAATTTGGTATGTAAAAAAATTCGATATCCCAGAAAACCTAACCATAGTCACGCCTTTTCTCTACACTTTGCTAATTAAGTACCTGTATCAGAGAACTTATGCTGTATTAAGTACATGCTTAGGTATCAGTCTCTCTCTCTAAACTCAAATTCCTAGATCAGAAACAAATTTCATATTTTTCATCATTTTAACCATTCATTCAGAATGATTAACTCCAAGTAAATATAGTCAAACTGTAACTGTTGATACTGGTTAGGCTGTGTCAAAATTTTTCTTGACCCATTTTTTTTTGGGGGGGGGAGCTGAGATTTGAACTCTGGCCTTTGTGCCAAAATATTCCTTTAACAGAAAAACCACAAGAAAGGATAGCTACATCTCCCTTATTCCTTTACTATTCCTTTATCTCCATGATAAAGGAGTAAAGACTTAGAAACGAAAATATAGCCAAACCTTATGCTAACAAAATAAAAAGTCAATTTAGGAGTGGTGTCAGTCATAGAGAAAACCATTAACTCTGAATTTAAGACTTTCTAGAAATACATTTTGTAACTTCTTTACTGGATACCAAAAGGTCATTTTACTTTTTCCTTCAAATGTTATCCAATATGTCACATTTTACCCAAATAACTAAAATTCATTTCAGCAAATATAGTAACTTTCATATTCATGACATTAAACTATTCTTTATCATATGAACCATCTAATAAATTAATATCACTATTGGAATATATTCCAATGTACACAGTGTCATCAATTAAATTTTTTTAATTAGAAAAATGCTTAGATTGGCTGAGTGCTGGTGGCTCATGCCTATAATCCTAGCTACTTGGCAGGCTGAGATTGGAAGGATCGAGGTTCAAGGCCAGCCCAGGCAAACAGTTCTCGAGACCCCATCTCCAAAACAACCAAAGCAAAATGGGCTGAAGGCATGGCTCTAACAGTAGAGTGCCTGCTTTGGAAGCAGGAAGCCCTGAGTTAAAATTCCAATTCCATCAAAAAAAAAAAAGTGCTTAACCTGAAGCTAATCAAGTCTTTAAATTTAACTTCCAGTTTACAGAAAACCCCGAGGATGGTGAGAAACAGGAACAAATAAAGCAACAACATAGGGAAACAGACAAATTCTGCAATTAGGACCTTCTATTAGGCTAAACCAGATGAAACTGCTGATACTTGACTGTTGTGAACCTCAAAAATTGTAATTTCATATGATGCAACATAATGTAAGAAAACTGACCTGCTTTCTTTAACAAATTAACGGTATTTAAAAAATGGTGAAGCTAGTCATGGTGGTACACACCTGTAATCCCAGCACTCGGGAAGCTGAGGCAGGAGGACTGCAAGTTTGAGGACAGCCTGGGCTACAAAATGAAACCCTTTCTCAAAAAATCAAATGGCCAAGCACCAGTAGCTCACACCTGTAATCCTACTACTCAGGAGGCAGAGATTAGGAGGATCATGGTTCAAAGCCAGCCAGGGTAAACAGTTCAAGAGACCCTATCTCAAAAATACCCAACACAAAAAAGGGCTGGCAGTGTAGCTCAAGTGGTAGAGTGCCTGCCTAGCAGGTACAAAGCCCTGAGTTCAAACTCTAGTACTGCCAATAAATACATAAATAAAAATGGGGAAACAACAGCCAAAAGTAGCATGAGTATTCACTGATTGAAGAGTAGATAAACACAATGTGGTATACACATACAATGGAATGCTAAAGGAAATTTTAATACACGCTACAACATGGATGAACCCTGAAAATATTACGCTAACTGGAAACAAACCAGTTTCAAGAGGCTTGGGCTTTAATCCCTAATCCACTCTGTATATGCCTTAATCTCCCAATACTTAGCCTGTCATAATAAAAAGTTTGGACTTGATTTGGAAGCAATAGAAAAAGACACAAAGGTTAAAAGTTTCAATTTAAATACATATTTTGGGGAAATTGCACCAGTGGCAGAGTATGGATATATTTATTCAATGAATATTTTAGTGCTTTCTTTGTTCCAGTAACTGTACTGAGGAGCAGACAATGAAGATGTAGACTCTATATCCAGTAGGAAAACCAGACATAATTAAAATATATTACTATTACTATCACAAGAAAGAATACTCAGTTCTTTCAGGAACAAAGAAAGGTGCCCAACCTAGAGTTGAGCATTTAAAAGGGGTAGGAATTAGTAAGGCAACAAGAGATAGAGAAGGATACTCCAGTCAGCAGGACAGCCCTGAGAATAGAAATAGCACTGGCAAGGAGAGAAGGGCAGGATTCCAGATTATGTATAAGCATATAAGAAGCTCAGTGTTGCTAGAGCTTAAAGGGGCAGGAGAGGGAGGAAGGAAGGTTGAATCTAGAGAAATAATCAAGCCTCTCATAAACTGGAGAAAGATCACCACTTTTTAAACTGTCAGGTGATAAGTATTAAGGCCTCAAGTAAGATGGAACCAAAGGAATCAAAAGTCAGGGCCCAAATCAAGAGAGCACAGAGATTTGAGCTACATGACTGGCATCTGACTGAATGTAGAAGATGAGGAAGGAGTCCAAGAAGATTCTCAAGTTTCAAATTTGGGTCACAGGGCAATGATACCATAAACAGAAAAAAAGAAAAAGCAAAGAACACAGTTTTATACACGCTGAACTTGAGAAGCTGTTGAGATGTTCATGTGAATAACTTCCAGCAGGTGATTAAAACAGATTTAAGCCCTCTTACCAGCCCCTAAGAAATGACAGTTAAAACTACGGGAGCCATTGATCAAGAAAACATCTACAGAATTATCCCAACACCTGCCTACACTGAATGGGTAGAAAGAAGAGTAGGCAAAACTAACAACAAAAGAGTAATCCAAGAGTTACAAGGACTAGGAGAGACCATGTGTCCTGTTAATGAATTCAAGAAAATTACAGTTCCTACTATATGACATATAGATTCCTGAAAAACTTCATGTGCTACAATATACAATATGCACCAGGATAGCTGAAGCAATAAGCACCTATTAAGACATAACATCTGATTAAATGGAGCCAAGAGGAAGGGTATGGATGAAGAGAAATGTGCATATGCCTAGGTTTGCTCTCTGTCCAACCATGCTTTTATACTTTGTGCTCAATTACTGTTACTTGGGAATGCTAAATATTAATGTGCTAGTAAAAATCAAATAAGAACCAACAGAAATTTCGTATTAACATCTTTCTTTGTCAAGGTGCTGGTAGCTCATGCCTGTAATCCTAGCTACTCAGGAGGCAGAGATCAAGAGGATTTTGGTTCGAAGCCAGCCCTGGCAAATAGTTCAAGAGACCTATCTCTAAAATACCCAACACAAAATAACAGGGCTGGAGGGGTAGCTCAAGTGGCAGAGTGCCTGCCTAGCAAGAATGAGGCTGTGAGTTCAAACTCGAGTACTGCTAAAATCAAAACAAAACAACAAATCTTTTCTCTAGTCTATTTACCATTCCAGCATGAATTAGTTCACCTTACAAAAATACATTATAGCAGAACAGACTGCCAAGAGGAGGGCTAGGCAACAATATCAATGTCTCAGAGTCCACATCAAAAGAAATTATTAATATAAAAGATGCCTAAATAAAATAAAGTAAAAAAATCATAAAATAATATTGGGCCTTTTACCTCCAAATGTAGATTTTTTTTCAAGTATATTATCTAATCTCTCTATAATAAATTTATTAAATTTTACAAACTAGTCTCTAAATAACCAACAGCATCCCAAGGTCCCTACCCCCCACTAAGCTTTTTGACAAAGCCTGCATATTTTATAGCTATACATACACAGTATATGTTGTACAGTACAGCAACGTATCCCAAATAGGTGAACTGCAGGAAAATTGTCTTAGAAAAGCATAAGAAAGAAAGAAAAAGGTAGTCATTGATAGTACAAAATACGCTACTGGACAGGAAAGGTTTTATACACAACTTTCGAAAGGTTTTTGGTAGCTGCTGTTTTAATTAGAATGACATGGTGTGGAGAATTACAATCTTGGTATTCCAGATATATTCCTCCTCACCTCTAAGTGAAGAGGTTTCCACAGTGAGTCCCAATCAAAAGACAGCCAAAGAAGGCATATAACAGAATTGCACATATAAACCCATGGAGAAAAAAACAACTGGATACTCAACCATCAAAAGGATTTTTTTGAGGCAGAATTACACTATGTTCATCTCACTATGGCCTTGAACTCTCGATTCTCCTGCTTCAGCCTCCTAAGTGCTAAGATTATAGTCATATACTACCATTACCAGCCATCTCAAGTACTTTGTTGTGACTAGCACAGAAGAGGTAAAAGAAAGAACAAGAGAAGAGATGGAAAAAGTAGGGTACAGCCTTATGAGAAAATATGTGTAGCATGTTAAGGGATCCTGAAGTCAATGTAAAGGATCCTGAACAAGAAAGTAGCAAAGAAAGATTTTAGAAAAATCAATCTATAAGATACACTGGGGAGAGAAAGCACTGAAAACAGGAAAACTAAGTACATTATAATACTTGCACAGAAAGGGGTTAAATTAGGGGCAGTGATCACACGGCTGGTAGCAAAGGTACAAATATGACAACCCTTTGGATGACTAATACTAAGAGTGAAGGAAGAGAAAAGAATCAGGATGAAGTTTTAAAGTCAAATAGTAATACCATTTAACCACAGAAGTTCCACAGACAGAGAAGCAAGTCTGGGAATGCTAGCTGAATTTGCAGAACATAAACTATATTTTATCCTTTAGTATTAGAAACTAAAGTACACATTACATTGCTCAAGTGTCAAGGTCAAGAACATGGGTTGTTTTTGGTTTTAAAAAAAAAAACAGCTGTTTCTTTGCTAATAAGAATGAAACTTTGTGGAAGGTGTGGTGGTTCAAGCTTGTAATCCTAGCTACTCAAGAGGTGAAGTTTGGGAGAATCACCGTTCAAAGCCACCTTGGGCAGAAAGTTCATGAAACCCTATCTCAACCAATGGCGGGCACAGTGGCATACACCTGTCCTCCCAGCTATATGGGGAAACACAAATATGAGGATCCAGGTCCAGGGCAGCCCGGGCTAAAGTGAGCTAGGCGCATGTAAGATTACATGCCTGTAATCTTATCTATATAGGAGGCAGAGATCAGGAGGATCCTGGTTCAAAACCAGCCTGGGCAAATAATTCAAGAGCCCCCTATCTTGAAAATAATTAACATAAAAAAAGGGCTGGTGGAGCAGCTCAAGTGGTAGAGTGCCTGCTTAGCAAGTGGGAAACCCTGAGTTCAAACCCCAGTACCACCAAAAAAACAAAACAAAACAAAAATTCAAAAAAGGCTGGTGGAATGGCTCAAGTGGTAGAGCACCTGCCTAACAAGTGTAAGGCCCTGAGTTCAACCTCCAGTACCTCTAAAACTTCCAAAAACAAGTGGGAAAAAAATAAAAAGAAAACTTTGCAAGGATAAAAAGTGGGGGGGGGATGACAAAAGGCAAATAAATCAAATGATCAGTATACAAAATTTTTATTAGCAAGGTTTTAAAAGTACCAAAATAGGCATTTCTGTCATACAGTCAAGATTTGTTCAATACTTCCCTGACTCACTAATGGGTCATACATGTCAAGTCATAAGGCCTCCTTCAGGGAGGACAACAGAGTGAGCAAGGGTTCTGGCTTAAGAGTCATAATGCTTTGATAAAAGTCGAGGCTCTCAATAGGAGAAGGGGACCAGGAACTAGAGAAAAGGTTAGATCAAAGAATTAACCTAGAAGGTAACACACATGCACAGGAAATCAATGCATGTCAACTCCCTGTATAGCTATCCTTATCTCAACTAGCAAAAACCCTTGGTCCTTCCTATTATTCCTTATACTCTCTCTTCAACAAAATTAGAGATAAGGGCAAAATAGTTTCTGACGGGTATTGAGGGGGTGGGGGAGAGAGGGAGGGGGCAGGGGGGCAAGGGAAAGGGGTGGGGGAAGAGGGGGAGAAATGACCCAAACATTGTATGCACATATGGAAAAAAAAAAAAAAAGTCCAGGCTCTGTCACTTAACATGCTATGACTCAGGGCTAACTAGTTAGCCCTAACTAGTTTAAGAGTTATAGGTCTCAAGTTTCCTCACTAGCAAATGGGTATAATAGCACCTACTTTATAGGACTGTTGCCAAGATGCAATACTTGTTAAAAAAATGTCACAGCTTGGGTTGGTGGAGTGGCTCAAGTGGTAGAGCATCTGCCTAGTAAGCATGAGGCCCTGAGTTCGAATCCCAGTTCCGCCAAAAAAAAAAAAAAAAAAAAAAAAAGCACATCTTGCTGGAAGCAATGGCTCACACCTGTAAACCTAGCTATTGGTGAGGCTAAGCATCAGCCAGATGGTAGCCAGAGGGTAGCCTATGCAAACAGTTCAAGAGAACCCAATCTCCAAAATAACCAGAGCAAAATGGAGGTGTGGATCAAGCAGTAGAGAGCCTGCTTTGCAAGCATGAAGTCCTGACTTCAAACCTAGTCCCGCCAAAAAAAAAAAAAAAAAAAAAGTCACATACTTGAGGTACATAAGAGCAAGAAAAAGTAAAGTTAGTATGACTGCCAGTGACCTGAATGTTTGTTTTAAAAGTATTCATTAATCAGGGCACGGTGGTTCACACTTGTAATCCTAACTACTACGGAAGCAGAGATCAAGATCAAGAAAATCGAGGTTCAAGGCCAGCACAAGCAAAAATTCCAAAAGACCACACCCCCACCCCCGCCATCTCAAACAATCTAAGCTGGACGCAGTGGCACGTGCCTGCCATCCTAGCTACATGGGGAAGCATAAGGATCACAGGTCCAGGCTGGTCCAGGCATAAATGTGAGACCCTACTCAAAAAACAACAAAAGCAAAAAAAGAACATGGTTCAAGTGGGAGAACACCTGCCTAGCAAGCATAAGACCCTGAGTCCAAACCCCAGTACTGCCAAAATAACAAAAAAAATATTCATTCAAATATTTGTTTTGCACACTTTTACCAGGGGTAGGGGGAGGAGGCAGTACTGGGGTTTGACTCAGGGTTTTAAACTTGCTAGACAGGTGCTCTACCACTTAAGCCATGCCTCCATCCCTTTTTGCTCAGGTTATTTTTTTAAATAGACCTTATATTGAAATAGACCTGATTTCCCCAGGCCAGCCTGGATCAACCTTATTTATACTTCCTGCAGTACTGGGACAACAGGCACATACCATCACGCCCAGCCTTTTCTGTTGAGATGGAGTTTCATGAGCTTTTTTCCCCTCAGGCTGGCCCGGAACTACAATGTTCACAATCTCAGCCTTCCCTATAGCTGGAATACAAGGTGTGTACTACTGCATCCAGCTACTGGTTGAAATGGGTCTCATGAACTTTTAACCCAGGCTGGCCTCAAACTGTGATCCTCCCACCTCCCGAGTAGCTAGGTGTAAGCCACTGGCACCCAGTTGTTTTGCACACTTTTCTACAAGTATATTTGAAGAGTTTTAAATATTTTTTGAAAATGAATGAGCTTAAGAATCAATGCCAGGGCCGAACATGGTAGTAATGTCTATAATCCCAGCTACCCAGGAGGCAGAGCTAGGAGGATCTCAGTTGAGGACATCGCAGGCAAAGTTAGTTCATGGTCCCATCCCAGGCCCAGTGCTAGTGGCTCACTCCTGTAATCCTGGCTGCATAGGAGGCAAAGATCAGGATGATCACTGTTTGAGACCAGCCAGGGCAAAAAGCGAGAACTTATCTCAAAAATACCTAACACACACCAAAATAAAAGGGCTGGGAGAGTGGTTCAAGTGATAAGAGTGCCTGCCTAGCAAGCATGAGGCCCTGAGTTCAATCCCTAGTACCACAAAAAATAAAACAGTAAAACAGTGCCTTATATGAAAAGGTCCGGTGCTGAAACACACATTACACACCAAATAAAGGTAATTAAGAGTTTTCTTTTCATTATACAGTTCCTAAATTTGGCTACAAAATCCACTTCCCTACCCAATCTCCAAATTTCTGTCAATAATTAGTCCCTCCCCTCCATCTCTATATATAAACCTCAGGATAATCTTTATCTCCTTTAGACAGAAAAGGATAGGAAGAGGATTAAGAGAAAGGAGAAAAGCGAAGAGGAGGAAAATCACCAAACTCTCATCCCTGGTCATACTCATCGCCAATCTCAACTTTTTGGAAAATTCTTCCTTGCAGACTAGGTAGCAGCACCATTCCTCCAGGCTAATTCTAGACATTATCTTGTTACTCTTTTCCACTGCTCTAATCATGTTACATCTCCTAACTCTCTGTCCTGGAATAAATTCCTTGGGATCTCCCTATCTAGCAAAACCTTCCAAGCAACTTTGGCCACATGGCACATTTTCAGACAAACAGAAAGCACCTGGAAGTCTCAGTGTTCACCTCCTAACCTAATCACTCTTCCTTTTCATCTGGATTTTTATTTTCTAATTTCTCATGTCCCCTTTTTCATGCTTGGTACACAATTCCTATGAGATTCACCAACTTTGTCTTTCCTCTCTGAAGACCTCTTAAAATCTCTAAGAAGTCATCCTTGAGTGAACGTTTATGAAATTTTTCTTCTGCACCCCTTTCTACTAACAATCCCTACACATAATTCTATTCTCTTATTTTCTTAAAAAAATATATTCTTGCCTCTATTATCTATCAGCTGATTATATAACTTATAATTATGTTTTAACTTTTTTGTCTATATTATATATAAATAAGGAATAAAATCAAAGTGTACCTGCCTGTCCTGGAACAAGTCTGATAATCACAACTACTTACAAAGGTAAGCTGTGGTATGATTCTAATGTAATATAATTTCTAAGTAAGACTAAAGTAGAGTAAGTAATTCTAAGTAATACAATTTCTGAGTAAGACTAAATTAGACATGGTATCTAATCTTAGTTTTGTGCAAATCCTCAATAAAGATTCTTGATCAGATTTGACCCCAGGTTACCCATTAAGTCACATCTCTAGCTAGCACTTAGGTAGTGCACTCACTTTCTCTCTCTCACTCTACCTCCCTCTCTAAATCTCAGCAGTCCTACTACATTCTCTCAAGACCCCTCAATTAGTGCTCCTCCAAACTGCCCTTCTTCTCCTCTTTCCTGGTTAACTTTCTTGCACTCTCAGGGGTCAGCTCCCTCTCATTTACCTATTAGGCATCAAGCAGAACATCTCCCCTGACTGCTGACCTCTAAGGTCCGTCCTCTCAAGCATTTTCAGAATACCTATATCCTAACACTTATTAATGTGCTGAATTGTAATTATCACTCCCACTGGACTATAAACTCCTTGAGGTACAGATTGAATCTTAATCCCCTTTTGTAAAAGATTGCTAGACACTCATCAGACAACTGGTGAGTGAAGGCTCATACCCTCTGCATAACTTGTGCAGACTACAAAAGCGCTGAGATTCTGCATCTGAAGTACTTTCCTCTTGTCATGTGGGAATAATGCCATACCTAGCTCATAAGGATTAAATAAGGTATCATGAAGCTCTCCATACAGTAGTGTCTGCTACAAAGAACTACCACTTGAATGTCTGCTATTTCATGTCTTAGTTACTCTAATGTATCCCAGGAAATGTAATGTTGTGATCAGTTATCACGCTGATGGCTTAGTGACCATCCTGTCTTTTGCATGCATACAGAAGTCAGAAGTCACTAGTTACCTTCTGATCTTCAAGCATGTTATTTGCTGTGTACCTACTATGTGCAGGAGTCCTTACCAGGTATCACTACACTCTCCAAGCAATACTAGTATTAAATAGTAAGACAAAAACTTATACCAATATCCGAAAGAGAAAGAATGTTATTCGTTTTTCTGTATAATGAGTATTTCTCAAACGATAAGTTTTGCTTTATAATAACAGTAAGCTTTAAGAAAAATTACTGGTGGAAAAAGTTCAAAATTTAACTCGTCATCAAATAGGCCAGCGACAGAAGACAGTTCCAAAATTTCTTTTCCTATCCCTAAGTTTCACTTTTGCTTAGAAGTATTTCTCACAAAGAAAACTAAGCATGATCAGGCCAGAGGTAGATGACCCTTATCTGTTCACTCAAATGGGAATTCCACAGATATTCCCTTAGGTTGTTCCCAATTAGTATTTAATTTTGTAGCCTAAAAAATGGCCCGAGTTTTATTTACCCCGTTATCTCCTCTAAGGTTAAATCAAATAAATCCTGGCCCCTCAGCAAAAATTACAGAACTGTACATCATGTGACAGTATTAGAAAAGGAGGCTGCGGACTTAAAACCATTTCCCCCCTTTCAAATCTAGAGGTCAGAGTTCCAGTGAAGTTTGTGTATTATATTTCACTGGTTTTAGTTGCTGCAGAGGGACCTCTAGCGCTACCTCAATAAGCCGAGTTTGCAAATAGTAGCTGCTAATGTCACCTTAATGAGACAATGGCAACATGCTGAGTAGCAACGAACTGAGTGACCACAATGAATGTTTACAGTTTTGCATGCACTTGGAAAATCTACCAGCTTGGTGCATGAGTTATATACAAGGACGTAGGAACCTATGTACACTCAATTATTTTACCAATTTATTTCAGCAAAACCTATCAAAGAATTTATTATCCTGTGCACACTTCCACTCCAGAAAAGGCTAAGAAAACATGTCCTAAGAGCGGAGGTCAGAACCACCTCTTTCCCAATGCCTGAACACAATAGATGGTAAACTATTGTCCACCTTCAGCTCGCTTCAAATGCCAGCCGTGTTCCGGAGTACGAGCTGGAAAAGCTCAGCGCGACTGGTCCAGAGCACGGCATTGGAATATAGGAAAATTATCCTGGCGCATCCTACCCTCCCCCAACCACCACCCTCAAACAAGTCGGTTACCCGGCTGGTCCCCACCCCCCTCTGCGGGCTGCCACCGCCCGCCTGGGCCCGGCTCGCAGAAGGTAGGCGCGGGACCCGTGGAGCCGAGGCTCCATGTGCCGCAGCGCGGGAGTACCGAGCGGGCAGCGCCGGGCGGGAGGCTGCACTGGCAGCGAACGCGAGCTGCGGGCGGACCCAGCGGTTCGGCCGACGGCGGCAAGCATCCCCGTCCGCCCGTCCGTCCTCCCGTCCGCCCGCCCGCGCGGCCCCGGCCCGCGGACCCCGCCTCAGCTCCACATCCCTTCCCCGCCGCCACCAGGCCGCGCCCGCGTGACGGGGCCGAAAGCCCCGGCATTTCCCGGTCCCCGCGCCGGCAGCTCCGGAGGGTGGCTGCAGTTGCCGGCCCGAGTCCCGCTGCCCACTCCACCCAGCCCAGGGCCGCGGTGACGGGAGGCGGTGGCTAACTCCGACTGACCGCAAGCCGGCGAGAAACAGCCTGGCGCTGGCCCCCCGCCCCTCCTCCGCCGCCGCCGCCGGAGGGCCCAGACCGCGGAAGCACACTCACTTCCACATCGCGGCCCTTGTTCTTGAAGCTCTTGATGCGGTGGTTCTCCAAGCCGGGGTTTTCGGCCATGGCTGCGCGCGGCTCCGGCGGCGGCTACTCCTGCGGCTGCGGCGGCGAGTCTCGGCGCGGGAGGGGGGGTGGGGGAGGCCGGGAGGGGAAGGGAGGGGGAGGGGGAGAGAGCACGTTCCGTGACGCCTCCGAGCGCGAGGTGGCAGCAGCGCCGGGGGGAGGCGGCGGCCGACGGCCAGGCCAGGCGGGCGGGAACGGCGCTGAGGAGTGGCGTGCGCTCGGGGGGCTGAGGATACGTAACGAGAGGCGGCGACTGGCCTGGCTGCTCGCCCCGCTGATTTTCGAGATGACCCTGCTCCCAAACCCCCAGTAGGGCCTCCCCTTGGGGCTGCAAGTCATGTGCCAGAAATGGAGCGGGACTTAGGGGCTTTTACCGCCCCACCCGGGACACAGGGCGGCAGGGGGGAACTACAGTTCCCAGCATGCCAGGTGCTGGCCAGAGTATTTCTCCACGCCCAAGGAAATCTAGGAGCATGCCGGGATAGCTGTGCGCGCGCGCTTTCGGAGCCCGTCGCCTTTCGGGCGCTGGCCGCGAAGCCCCGCCTCTGGGCGTAGCGGAAGGAGGAGCTTCCTTGGAGACTGCACCTTGCGCCCTATCCGGAAAGAGGGGCGGGTCCTCTGGCGGTATTCCTCACTTCTTGCAGCCTGAAAAATTAGAAAAAGAACAACTGGCCGTGCTTTGCTCCTTCGCTTATTTGGAGTCTCCTCAAATAGAAGCCACCCTCAAGCGCTGTTCCCTTGCTGTTCTTCGGTTTTATAAATACCGTTTATTTCCACTTCACATGTACATATGTGTGTGTGTGATAAGTGTGCTATGCGTGTTAACCTGGTTTCCTGTACTGGAATTCAGCTCAGAGCAGAGTCTGGTTGGTTTACCGATGAATCTCTCTGGTCTAAACAGTACCCGGCACGTCGTAGGTACTCGGTAAATACCAATCGAACAAATTAGCATTCTAGCGTCACCTGGTTTCTTTTAAATTTGTTTGGTTTGGGTCTGGTGATGCTGGGGATCGAACCCAGGGCCTAAGCATGCCCTGAGATATATCCCAGGTTCCTGGTTTCATTATCCTCTCAAACCCGCTTTTGCAACCTTCACTTAACAGTTCCTGTATTCCTCTGCCCCCCCAACACCTCCGGTCAAACCCTGGTTCACAGACTCCAGTCTTCCATCTCCCTCTGGGGTCGTGGGAGGAATGACCGAGGGGCATTTGAAGGATAACACTGAACGCTGTTTGGGGCAGGTGAGGCTTATGAGGTTATTAAGTTTCAGAATCCCTGGTAGAAATAAGATGGTATGAAATGTTATATTGCATATAATTCAAATAAGCTGAGTGTGGTCAAAGGTTGGTAGAAACATACTGTGGAGTTTAGTTGAAGACAATTTTCAAAAGAAAGGGCCCCGGAAGAGCTTGTGGTCCAAGAGTTAGGAATTCACAGGCATTAAGTGGCCAAGCTATGTCGCAGGCATTCTTGTGAATGGAGACATGTGGCCTATTGATAAACACAGGCCCATTTAAAGCCTTCAGACCATTGTTGACATTGGACTGTGGCCCACTGATGCCAGAAGGTGTAATTTTTCAGGAAAAATAAAAAAGGCTAGATTCTTTTTTTTCTCTACTTTTAAGTGTTAATTCACATTTTAAATGGGCTTTAGTGATTACTTCAGAAAATCAAGCCCTCCATGTGCGGTACTTGATAATAGTCTAACCACTCTCCTGAAGAAAACAATGAAAAAAATCACTTATGACTTAGCATAAGTACATTGGCTCAACTCTGGTTCTTCAGGAGGTAGAAGTTTGTGTCTACCCCCCTCCATGACTGACTACAAGAGAAATTTCCAGACTGTTGCTCAGTTTTCTTTATAATTTAGCAGGTATTCTTTTGTCCGGGTCTTATCCCCTTCTACCTCTCTCTTCACCTTACCTGCTGTCACCAAAAGCTCCAGTCTTTCTTCACACTTTTCTGACATTTATTGAGCATTTACTATGTGTCAATCATTGCACTGAAGCTAGGATCCCTTTGTAAACTGACATCCTGGTTCCAACTGACATCCTGGTTCCAACTGACATCCTGGTTCCTGCCTTCACACCCTTTCATGTTTACCAGAACAGATAGACAGTGAAACAAGTAACCACTGAGAAAGTGTGGTGTGTGCTAAGAAAAGAGAAGGAAACTTAAGGTTCGTGGTAGGAAGACCTTTCTAGCCTGCTGCTTCCTCAACCTCCGGTCAAGATAAGAAATGAAAGACTGTATCACATGTCTAAGTATTTAAAAGGTTATAAGTCAAGTTTACAACCTTAAATGTATTCTAACCTCCAACATTGACAAATGTACCTCCTTAACAAGGAAATTGGGTTCAAATTTAAATTTCCTGTCTTGGAGCTCTGTTTCAGAATAAGGCAGCATGGGAAAGCCTAGATACTAGCAGAATGGAGACAGAAGGCTGCCCTCAGCCTGGGCAGACCCTCTTCCTCCTCCATATTCCCAAGTACCGGGAGTTATGCTCATAGATGGTCTGGTGATCAAGTGCAGTAGGCAACACACATAGCAGATCCAAACAGGAGTTTGGGATTTTCCTTCTAAATCAGTACCTCTTAGCAAGCTCCATGCTCCGTGACTGGCACAACCGTTTCTCCAGGAACTCTGCTCAGAACCAAGAGCCATCTTTACCGTCTGCCTTGTCCTCCCCTTCTCCCACCAGTTACCGTGTTAATGCACCACTCCGTTTCTGGAATCTCTGCTTTGCATGCATCCTTTCTGGTCCCCATGCCTTCTTCAACCCCTCCACAACAATCTACTCACTTCTCCAAGTTTTCCTGACCTTATCTGTTCTCCCTATCAGTGGCTCCCTCTGCCATTGTCCAGTGAATCATTTTTAAACTCCTTAGTCTGGTGGTTAAGATCTTCTGTGATACAGTCATAGTGCAGTGCTTTTCTTATTTCTAGCTCCCTTGCATATAGTTTATGATTTAGCCAACTAACATATTCTGCTCACCTTTCCCAAATGTATCTTAAACTTTCTACCTTTCATATCTTTGCTGTTTGATTTATCTAGAAGGTCCTGCCCCATCTCTGCCTGTCAAAATTGGTCCTTCTTTAAATATTTAGCCTAGTGGTCACATGTTCCATGACCTTCCATGTGCTACAATGGGGAGAACTTCAGAATCTGAAAACTCAAGCCCCAGGGCTGACTTCCTACCAAAGTGAAGCCAGTCAAGTCATTTACCTTCCCTGAATTCTCTCTTCATCAAATGAGAATTCTGAATCACTGAATTTTTGAGAGAATCAAATTCTAAAAGACACATGGTAGTGCTTTGAAATTGCTATGTTGATATTGCTACTATCAATATCCATTTGTTTTCTATTGCTATGAAAGATTTCCTGAGGCTGGAAAACTTGTTGATAAAAGAGGTTTGCTTGCAGTTCTGGAGGCTGAAAGTCCAAGATCAGGCAGCTCCCTCAGTTCATCCTTAATGAAGGCCCCTTGGCTGGTCGGCAGAAGGCATCATGGCAGAAAGTACATGTGAGAGAGGGAGATCACATGGCAGATCAGGAGCCAGAGAGCAGGTAAGGGGCAGTCTTGCTCTTTTACAACAATCCTCTCTAGCTAGAACTAACTGGGGTTACATGAGAACTTTGCTATTCCCTTTCAAGGGCAGATTCCCCAATGACATAATTACCTTACACTAAACCCCACCTCTTAAAGGTTCCACCACCTCCCAATATTGCCTCACTCACTAAGTTCCTAGCACTTGAACCCTTGGGGAACACACTCAAACCTCATCCAAACCATAGCATTATCTTTCTATCCAGAAGTGGTATCTTCTCTCTGAACCTCATTAAGACTTTATTTACTGTTTCGTAGTTCTACAATTGTTTAGCCTTATTTCTTTCATTCACCTGTTGCTGTGATTGGAGGATAAATGTTCCTCCAAAATTCATATGTTGGACCCAGTACAGAGCAGTAGTCCCCCCATCCATGGCACCTAGTAGATCCCTGAAATCACAGGTAATATCAAGCCCTGTGTCTTCTCACTTGATGGAAACACTTTACAGCTTCTTTTTGGCATATCCAAATCATTATCATCACACACTTAGGGGTCATTATTGGTTAAACAAGGGTTACTTATACACAAGTATTTCCATACCTCTGTAGTCAGTCCCATAACCAACACAGCTACTAAGAGATTAATGGGCAGATTGTGTATACACATGGATACACTGGACAAAAGGATGACTGGCATCCCAAGCAGAACAGAGCAGGATGGTGAGAGATTTCATCACATATTTCTGTACCTATTTATCATATCAGTGTACACTTACTAAAAGCATTAAAGATTTCAATTTATAAATATTCAATTCTAAAGCCATTCATGGAAAACAATGGGAGGAAGAAGGCAGACACCTAAAAGTAGATACCAAAAGGGTTGTTTAACTAGTTTGATTATAAACTACTCCTTTCTCCCTACTATTTGTAGAATTAATGATTCCTCAGCTTGGAAAATGCCTAGAGACCTAAAACAGCTTGTGTTAGCAATACAGTTCTGGACACATTTTTTTCCTCCCTTTTTCAAATTGCTATGTTCCTAATGAGCACTGGTAATATGTTAATAATTCCTAATTAAAATAGGCAATGAAACTTTTACAAAAAAAGTGTTTCCTACCTAAATTCTATGAGTCTTTTAACTTTGAGGTCTATCTCTCTCTAAATCCTTCAGATTAAATGACTTTGATTTGGCTAAAATGTTATTTTTTTTCTCCAACTGCTCTTCCCCATTTTCTCTCTTTGCTCTCCAGATGTGCTACACATGAGCTCACAGGAACCTGAGCATTTATAGACCAGGTAGTATTATGTCCTACAGCTGTGCTGTCCAACACAGCAACCATACTGCTGTTTAAATTCAAATGAGTTAAAATTAAAAATTGAGTCCCTCAGTGGCCCTAGTTTCATTCCAAGAGCTTGTTAGCCACCACGCTGTGGCTACCATACTGGGGAGCAGAGATATATAACAGTAACATAGAAAGCTCTATGGCTGTCCTGCAAAGAACACAGGTGTAGCCACAGATAGACCTTGGTCTTTTCAACTCCCACCTTTGTCTTTTTGTGACCATGGAAATTTTCTTTAATTTTCAAAGCTTCAGTTAAATTATAGAAGAGAATCAGCCATGGTAGTAAACATGTATAATCCCAGACAAAAACCCACAGCTCTATCTGAAAAGTAACTAAAGCAAAAAAGGGCTGTGGCTGTGGCTCAAGTGGTAGAGTGCCAGGCGTGAGGCCCTGAGTTCAAGCTCCCCGACAACCCCCCCCACACACACACAAAAAAACAACAACCATAAAGTAGAAATACAAATACCTAAACCTGAAACATTTTAACTGCTTAATAAAGCAATTATTATTAAGCCTGGCACTGTGGCTCATGCCCGTAATCCTAGCAGACACCATGAGGATCTCAGGCAAAAAAAGCAAGATGCTATCTCAAAAATACCTGACACAAAAAAAGGGCTGGCAGAGTGGCTCAAGTGGTAGACCACCTGCCTAGCAAGTGTAAGGTACTAAATTCAAACCCCAGTGCTGCCCCCCTCAAATAATAATGTTATAATTAATGCTTAGGGATTAACATTTGAAGCTTTTGAGATTCAGATTAGATTTGAACACATCTTCATATACTTGTTGGCTACACACACAAAATTGAACTTAAAAATTGTAGAGTGCTTACTATTTTCCTTCATTTATGACATCCAACTTCTTTTGGAGCAAAACAACTTGAATTGCCTTAAAGAAACCTTAATTTCAGGTTTAAGCCCATAAATTGACAAGAAGACTTTTGATTCTCAAATTACCCCTGACATTTAATTCAGGAACAGGCTCCTGGAATCCTGGCCCAGAGCTGGGTGACAACCTAACAAGGGGAAGGAAGAGCCAAGAAAGAGAGAGAGCTGAGGAGGGTATCATTCCAGTCTTGAACCTTTTTGGTGCCTTATGCTGATAGATCTCAATTTTTTTCTTAAATCTTATCCTGGTGATTGAAAAACTCTAAAACACTTCTATGGTATTTCTCTTTATTTTTAATAAATTTTTATTAGGATATGTTCATGATACAGGGGGGCTTTATAGTGATAATTTGGATTAGACTTATACTGTACATTAGTTACATTGCTCCCAGTTTTTCTCAAGTTCATTTTCTCTTCTCTTGAAGTTCATTCTTCTCTTCTCTTCTTTTCTCTTCTCTTCTCGCCTCTCCTCTCCTCTTCTCTTCTCTCTCTCCCATGGTTTGGTTCAAGTAGAACATCCCTTCTTTACAAAATGCCCTAGTTATCTATTTATTCCTGCCTTACAAAGACCCTAACTGGTGGCTTAAAACAACAATGATTTATGGTATTTCCTGGATTAGCAACTTGGGTGATTATTAGATTTTTTTTCGTTTGGCAGCACTGGGGTTTGAATTCAGGGCCTTGCACTTGCTAGGCAGGCTGTCTACCACTTCATCTAAGCTGCCAGCCGTTATTTTTTACTCTGGCTCTTTTGGAGATAGGGTCTTGCTTTATGCCTGGGCCAGCCTGGACTATGACCCTTTACTTGTGCTTCCCCATACCTGAGATGACATGCATGCACCACCATGCCTAGTTTTTTCTATTGAGATGGAGTCTCTTGAACTTTTTGAACAATGATCCTCCTGAATAGCTAGGATTACAGACATGAGCCACTGCCCTAATTAATTGTCTAGATTTACTTGTCTGCTTTACCACAGAAACAGATTCTTTCCCAAATCCCAGGGGCTTGTCCCAACCAATGCTTCTCATTCTGTCCTTATGTGTGTTGTCATATTTGGGGTGATGAAGGCTGCAGGAGGAGTTTCCTACTGAGGACACATCACCCTTGTGATAGAAGAAGAGCAAGAAAGCTGGTAGAAACACACACAATGGCCCTCTAAATCCTCTATTGGAACATGGTGTCAGTTATATCCTTTGGTCAAAGCACACTCTGGCTTTGAGGGCTCCCATAGCTGTCAGGATAAATTAGGTTGGCACCCAAAGTCCTGCATGAAAGTAAGGAAGGAATGGGGACTACTATGGCTTGAATGTGTCCTCCAAACATTTATGTGTTTAGGGCTGAAGGTATAGCTTAGTGGTAGAGGGCCCTGGGTTCCATCTCTAACACTGAAAGAAAGCAAAGTTAATCTCCAAATTCATACGTTAATAGTATTTAGAGGTTCAGCCTTTGGGAAGTCATGAGAGTGGGGTCATCACAGCATTAGTGGCTTCTTCAAAGAGGAAAAGAGACCAGGCTAGCACCCTTGCTCTGTTTCATATTTGACGCCCTCTGCCATGTTGTGAGGGCCCTGGCAGGAGGGCCCTCACCAGGTGCCAGAACCATGTGTTTGGACTGCCCAGCCTCCATAAAACCATGAGTGAAATAAGCCTCTATTCTTTATAAATTACACAGACTCGAGTATTTCCTTCCTTCCCTCCCTCACTCCTTCTCCTCCTCCTCCTTCCCTCCCTTCTCCATCTCCTCCTTCTCCTCCACCTCCTCCTTTCTCTCTTTCTTTTTTCTGGCAGTACTGGGGTCTGAACTCAGGGACTCACACTTGCTAGGCAGGTGCTCTACCGTTTAAACACCAGCCCTTTTTTGCTTTAGTTATGTTTTTTAGATAGGTCTCATTTTTGCCAGGGGCCTACCTCAGACCTCAATCCTCCTACTTAAAATCTCTAGAGTAGTTGGAATTACAAGCCATCACCAGTATCTCCAGATTACTGAATGAGGTGGGAATCTCACTAGCTTTTTGCCTGGGGTGGCCTTGAAACCCAATCCTCCAGGGTAGCTGGGATTATAGGAATAAGCCACTAGGTCCAACTCAAGTATTTTCTTACAGCAAAAGAAAATGGACCAAGACATGCACACATACAGAGAAAAAGAAACTCAGAAACAGAGGCAGAGAGAGAAAAATTTGCATCTGTTTATTACACACACACACAAACATGTGAACACCACTCTCAAGGTGTTTTCTCTCCTGTATGGAAAGTTGATGGTGAGTCCCAGGCTGAGATCACAGACCAGTCTTTTCCTAGTCATGGGGAATTCAAGCAGCTACTCTAAGCAATTACCAGACTTCTGCTGAGCTGTTCTAGTTACAGACCTCAATTCTAATAACTAGGACCCACCCCCCTGCCCCTTCCCAACAGCCACAGTAGCTCCACTGGTCTTCCTTGGTACCAACAGTCCACCAGCTGGGGCGGCTGCCAATGAGTGCTTGGCTCCTTGCTGTCTTCATCTAGAAGTCACAGGCTTCTTCTTAAGGCCAACTATTGGGTCTGCCTCAGTTCAGCCACCAGGAGCATCTGATTTCTTCCTTTTCTGAAGCCACCAATCAGGAGCGAAGGTAATACTGGTCTGACAGTAAAAGCAGCAGCAACATTTACTGCATCTTCTCCTTCTAGGTGTTTAACAAGTATGATCTCTGAAACCAGCTACTTTCTACCTTTCCTCTTTGCCATCTCCAGCCTGTTGGTTTTCATCCTCAGAATTGTCCCTGATACTCACAAGAAGGCTGCCATAGCTCCAGGTTACAGTTATCCACACATAACTGCATATAAATTGGGAAGAGGAGCATTTCTCCTCACTTCCACCTTCTACATCAGAAAGAAAACTTTTCCCAGAAACATCTCAAAAGACTGGCATGTAAATCCATCCACTGGGGTTGGATTATATGTTCATGCCCTAATAATAAAAGCATTTTTAGCTTCTAGAGTGGTAGGAACATTCTCGCTATCTTGACAAGAATGAAGGGTGAGGAGAGAATGGCTGCTGGGAAGGGAGCCATAAGTTTTGGCCACATGGAGAAGAGTGGTTTTCTACTCACTTCTATGCCTGCAAAGTAAAATGCCTGACTGTTAATAGGCCATGCTCTTTGATGGCCTAACACCCATCTAACATTACTCAGGAAGGCTTTGTAGAATCCCATCCATCCCCCAACTCTCCTGGGATTATCAAAACCAAGGATGTCAAAACTCCTCTCACATACAGTTCTGCACGCTGAGAATGACCCCCATCTTGCAGTTGAGCATCAGAGACTGAAAATGACTGTCAGCGTCAAACAAGTCCTGAATTGTAACTCAGCACTTGAACCCAGGGTTGCCTAGCTCTGATGTCCTTGCCTTCAAAGAAAGAAGAACAAAAGCCCAAAACAATGAGCCAAAAAGGACAGAAGGGCTTAAAATTCCCCAGCAGGTAAATAGCTTCTTGGCTTTATAGTAACTGAAAGCTATCCCAAGGTCCTAAGGAGCAATGTCATTTTTGTCCTTGGCTTTCTTGGAAAGATAAAATAGACCATGGCTGTCAGCACTTGGCTGAGGACATGTGCGCATGTCCAAGCATCCAAATGAAAGAGCACAAGCTGCTGGGGGCTGGATGCCTGGCTCCTAAGTGAGCCTAGGGTTCTCCTTCAGCAGCAGACATTTGCAGAGGACCTGGCCCCTGCTCCAAGCAAAAGGGTCCTGAGCCAAGAAGCTAGATAAGCAGATATTTTTGCCTCAGTGTGGTAAGTGCTATTATAGACAGGTGATCAGAGGCTGTGGACATACTACTGGGCTGAGAAGCAGGGAGGATGGATGTTAGGAAAGCCCCTGCCTACGTTCCAGGACAGTGTAGTCACTCAGGTTCAAAACAAGGACCCTGAGTCATGAGGAAAGAGCTAGATGGAACACAGTAGACCCATTAAATAAGGCAGGGTATGGGAAAATGCTCTGGAAAGATTTTTTCTCAAAATGGAAAAACATTTTGGCAATCAAACATAAATTTCACAGTTATATTTGTTTTTAAGGTTGGTTTAAGGAGTTTTACACATGACTTCATTAGGTTACTTCAGGTAGTATAATAAGTTTGCATACATTATTTTGTTTAAAGCTTACAATGATCACATTAGACAAAGAGTTCTGTTTTTCTACTTAAAAATTATTTTTTATTTTTTAATTTCCCTCCATGTCTACTTTTTTTTAGGTGTAGACACTAAGGATCAGAGAGGTTAAATAACTTGCCCAAGGTTTCTCAGCTCTTTTTTTCTTTTTTTTTTTTTGTGGTACTGGGGTTTGGATTCAGGGCCTCATGCTTGCTAAGCAGGTGCTGTATCATTTGAGCCACACCTCCAGCTCTCTCAGCTCTTAATAGGCAAAGTTAGAATTAGATCCTCCCGACCATAAGGCCAAGATGCCTTCTGGAAATTCACTCTCAATAAACACATTTTGATGCTGGGGACATACCTCAGTGGCAGAGCACTCGTCTCATATGTGCAAGGCTCTGGGTTTAATTCACAGCACCACCAAAATGAAGAAGGAGGAGGAAGAGGAGAGGGAGGGAGGGAAGGAGAGAGGAAGGAAGGAAGGAAGACATTATTTTCTAAGAAAGATGGTAATGGTTGGACCCTGGATCCAAAAAAAGAATAAGTGCTCTGTATGTATAGTCAAAAATCAACAAAAGTTGGGGATGTGGCTCAGTGATAGAATATTTGCCTACACATACAAGGTCATGGATTCCATCTCCAGCACCACACACACACACAAAATCAAGTTTAAAAATCAACAATATGGTAATGAAGGCTGGATGACCCATCCATGGAAAAGCACTGCCACTTGAGCCATGCCACCATTCCTGGCTTTTTGTGTTGGGTATTTCGAAGATAGGATCTCTCCAACTATTGGCCCTGGCTGGCTTCAAACTATGATCCTCTTAGTAAGAGCCTTTCTTAAAAGGTGCAGCTGTCCAGTCCTTCCAGTGTTCTAGTCACACATATACTTCTGTAATAAAGTATTTATTGAAGAATCCAGATTTAAGGAGGTTTGCCACCCTAATCATCTGTTTGGCCTATATTTTCTGCAACTTGGGCTATGAAAAGGAAATAATCAAATGACACAGAGTCCAAACCCAGCCACTCAAAGACTTACCCAGGCCATGATTGCTCAGTACAAATGTGGATCCCTGGTGGTAATCTCTGAAAAATCAGACACATTCAGAAGGTCCTGCTATGGGCTGCAAAAGACTAACTTTCTATCACGCAATTGAAGTTTGCTATCTTTTTAAACCAGTCTGAACTTAATCGTTTCTACATGGTCATACAAGAAAGATGGGGGGATGAATAGTAGGGGAAAAGAATTCAGCAGGAAGGAAAAGGAGGGGGCACTTGTGACCTAGTCACATGGTATCACATTCCTGCAGCCCCCTGGGTCATCTGGATGGTGAACAATAACCCCGCCCACCTGGACCTGCTGTGATTTTGCAGGCATTTCAATGGCTGTGCTGAAAGCAACGAAATGACAGCTGGTGAATAATCTTGTTTTATATTAATAGAGCAGCGCTGATCTGTCCAGGTCCTTTAGCACAACAGAACATCCTCTCTTTCCCAGGGAAGGGATTGTATATTAGTTACTTTTTTCCTCCCTGTGACAAAAATACCTGATAGAAACTGTTGTTGAGTTTTTTTGTTCTGTTTTCTGTTTTTTTTTTTTTTTTAACAGTACTGGGGATTGAACTCAGGGCTTTGTGCTTACAAGGCAGCCACTCTACTACTTGAGCCATGGCTCCAGTCTTTTTCACTCTGATTATTTTGGAGATAGTGTCTCACTTTTTGCCCAGGCTGACCTGAATGGCGATCCTCCTATTTTATACTTCTGGCTGCTTCAGGTGGTTGCTAGGATGACAACATGGGCCAAAGGCACCCAGCTTTTTTTCCACTGAGATGTGGTAATGAACTTTTTGCCTTAGCTGGCCTGAAACTGTGTTCCTCCCAATTTCAGCCTCCCATATAGCTTGACATGACAGGTTGTATCCAGCTATTGGTTGAGATGCGGGGGAAGGTCTTGTGAACTTTTTGCCTGGGTTGATCTCAAACCATTATCCTCCCAATCTCAGCCTTCCAAGAAGCTAGGATTACAGGTGTGAACCACCAGCGCCCAGCTCTTAACAGAAACAGTTTAAAAGAGGAAGAATTTATTTTGGCTTGGGGTTTTGGACAGTTCAGGTCATGATTGCTTGGCCCCATGTGCTTGAGCAGAGCATGATGGCAAAGGGAGTGTCACCTCATGGTGGACAGGAGAGAGAGAGAGAGAACGAGAGAACAGGAGTGGGCCAGACACAACATACCCCACAAGGACCTAAAGACTGCCACCAGCTAGGCCTCTCCACTTAAATAGTGCTAAAAGCTGGAGACCAAGTATTCAACACATGAACCTGTGGGGGATGTTTCATATTCAAACCATCACAGAGGGGAAGACCCAGCCCCACTGCATTGCAGCTTGGGTGGGGCATTGCGGTATAATGGGCAGAAAGAGTCCTTTTCCTGCAGACTGAGCTCACTGGACTCTGGTGGATGAAAATTAACTTAGGCTAAAGGAAAACAGGAGAGAATAATATCTGCATTAAATCATCAGCCTTCATCTATGTGAAGAAATGACCAGAATGTACAAAGATATTCTCCCCCACTGTACTTCTGCCTTTTTTTTTTTTTTTTTTACAGTGCTATTGATTGTAGGGATTGAACCCAGGGCCTAGGCAAGAACTGTATCACTGAGCTACACCTCCAGTCCTTTTGTTTTTATTTTGGTTTTGAGACAGGGTCTCACCACTACTTTTGCCTGGGTTGACCTTGAACTTTTGATTCTCTTGCCTCTTCCTCCCAAGGAGATGGGATTACAGATGTGTGCCTGTCCTTTGTATGTATGTATAGCTCTTTCTTTGAAGGCACCATAGAGATGTCAAGGTTAGGGACAATCCTGAAAGAGAAATGTGTACTGTTTTTGACTAGATGGTGGTTTGACATTAGTGAAGTCAACTAGAACAGAGTGTGACACCACCAGCAGCTAATGAGGGCTTGTACCAGTAGCAGTTTCTGCACTGTAGAGGACTGCAATGGAAACGATACAGCATGGGAGTTCAAGGAATTTCATTTTGCTGGTGGATTTCCTCACGATGGGTGACTGGAAACAGGGATGTAAGACAGAAGCATGAATGATACATACCTTAGCCAATTATACTATCATTGACATATTCGGGAAGGAAAGTTAAAATGTTTTGACCACACAACATTTCTGAAGAGTTTGTCAAAATGTTTGTGTTCGTTATTTTTAATTTCCCAGAGAAAGGTAATTCTTTCTTTAACATTATTTAACATTTACTAAAACTGAATTGGGAATTTCTGCCCCAATTCTTTCAGTTTGGAATACATGTGAGTTTCTGGAAGGGAGTTGTTAGAAGCCGCAGTATAAGTAAGTTAGTCTAGGACCAGGCACAGAGCCATGTGAGAGCAGTGAAGCCTGACTTGAGGTGGGAGAAGAGCAGAAGTTTCTTAGAACACTAGCTCCTTTTTTTTTTCAGTGCTGGGGTTTAAACTCACACTTGCCAGGCAGGCGCTCTACCACTTGAGCCACTCCATACCTAGAATAGTCGTTCTTAACCTCAACCTGGCTGGGCCATAGTGCCCATATGCATGGCCAAACATGATTCTAGACGTTTCTGTGAGGGTATCTTTGGATGAGACTAATATTCAGAGAGGTAGTCTCGAGTAAGCAGGTGGCCCTCCCAAAGGCCATCCTCCTAAGGACAGACCTCATTCTATCAATTCAAGGCCGGAACAGAATATAAGACTGACCTCCCCTGAGCAAGAGGGAAGTCTCCAACCCAATGGCCTGCAGGCTTGAACTGCAACATTGGCTCATTTTGGTTCTCTGTCACCAGCCCACCCGGTAAATATTGGACTCACCAATCTGTGTAACTGTATGAGCCAATTTCTTGAACCTCCCTCTTCATATTCTCTGGATAGCCCTGACTAATGCAAACCTCATTGTGAATTTTTAGAAGAAATATTTACTGAATGACTTCTATGTACCAAACTATGAACACTCTTCCTGAATAATTGCACAGAACACAAAATTTTACATATGGTTTGCAGGGACTCACCCACTTCTGAAGCACATCTATACACTGCCTCCCCCAGATTAAGACCCCCTGGGCCTCTAGATAGTGAAGAGGATGAACCTAATTCCTCTCTGTGCAAATATCCTTGCCCTGAGAGCCATGCTTTCTGGTGGGGAGAGTAAGGGGCCTACTCACACAATTATACTAGTATGAGAAAGGTGTCCAGCCTAAAATCTGAGAGGTCAAGAACTCCTTCTGTTAACATAGTGCTTCCACACAGAGCCTTGTTAAACTCACTGGAATAAGGCACTTCTCCAAGTCATGACAGAAGCCCTAGATAGAAGGATCCTGAAAGAACAAGGGGCCAGAGCCCCTTTTCCCAGCCCTATACTTGAAATAAACTTGTTTTGCTACTGAGATCTGCAAGTTGTTTGGTTGTTTGTCAGTCTACGATGACTAATACAGAAATTTTTCCATTAGGGGAAAGATCTTACTAGAAATGCTAGACAAATACCAATTAAAAATGTAATGATTTAAGCCATTGTTACCCATTGACCTTACCAGAGACTAAAGGCAGTGTCCCAAGGACAGCCCGAATGATGAATGAGGAGTCCAAACACAGAGAAGGCATGAGGCATTTAGACACCTGTCATAGATTGACATGCTACACAAATCTGGGAGACACCATTCTTATAGACTCTGTAGTTCCCTGGAGTTGTGCAGTACATAGTCTGCCCATCTGTATAAAGCAGCCCTGCTCCTGGGAATGGAAAAGCAGTGCAAAAGAGGTTGAAAATATTGAGAGAGGGAGAAGGGTGACACAGAAGCACCCTGTGCCTTGCTCATGGTTTTATTCTCCAGACAAGTAGTGCTATCATTGATGAGATACCTGAAAAATCTACCCGCACCTCAACTAATCAGATTCTAAGACAAATCCCAATACTTTAGCCCTTTTGTCAATAAAAATAAACATTTCCCTGAACTTGTTCTTGTAGAGTCTTCCTTAAATTAGTGGTTATTAAAGAAAAAAAAATGGTACTAAAGAGTGACCTGTGTGTTAGCCCTGCAACTGGAAAAGGAAAATTCATCTCATTTGTCATAGGAAACCTTGCTTCTTTTTCTCCTTCTTCTTCCTCTCCTCCTCCTCCTCCTCCTCCTAATGTTTCACTTTAGTCATGAAACATTTCAAGCACATACAAAACAGAAAATAGTGTAATGGGCCATCGTTAAACCTCAACAATTATCACCGTCTCATATGTTTCCCCCTGCTCTTATCTCCACCTCCTATTTTGAGATAAATTCCAGACATATCATTTCACTCCTACATATCTTAGTATGTAGCGCTAAAAAATAAGTTCAATTAAAAATATAACCATGTCATTATCATACCTAAAAAATTCCTTAACATCAGCAAAAATCCAACCAGTGTTCAAACGTTCCCATTTTTCATAATTTTTACAGCTTGTTTATACTCATATCCAAACATAAGCCACACACTGCAGTCAGCTAATAATGTCTGCTGGGTCTCTTTTCATTTATAAGCTCCCCTGCCCTCGTTTCTTTTTCCTTCTAATTTATTTGTTGGAGAAACTGGGTCATTTGTCCTGTGGAGTTTTCCACATTCTGAATTTTGCTGATTGCATCCCTATGGGTGTCACTCAATGTGTTTCCTTAAAACCTGTCTTTCCTGAAATGTCCAATTAGGTTCAGAGCCTTGGTCAATTCGAGTCTGAGTTTTTAACAAGAATTCATAGGTGGTGTTGTGAGTTGATGGTATCATACCAGGAGCAACTTGCCATTTGTTCTGTGTTTGTGATGTTAAGATTAATTAGGGGAAAATAATAATAATAATTAAAAAGGGCTGGCAGAGTGGCTTAAGTGGTAGAGTGCCTGCCTAGCAAGCACAAGACCCTGAGTTCAAACCTGGTACTACCAAAAAATTAAATAAATAAAAATAAAAAAGGATGAATTGGGGGCTCAGGTATTGTCAGCATGGTCCATCCTTTTTATAAAGGCTCCATCAGCCTCCCTCCCCATCCCCCGCACCAATATCTTTATTAGCCACTGGTGATCATCACTTAGATCTATTATTGCAATCACTGCACATTGAGGGCATCCTGATCCTACTGTTCTTCCTTCACTATTAGCTGGAGTGTTTCTAAAAGAAGACATTCCCCTCAACAGCAGTTTAGCTACCCTGAAACACCATCCATAGAGAAAAGACAAATGCTTGATTCTTTCCCTTTTTAAGCCAGTTTTCAGAGCGATGAGTTGGTTCCCTAGCAACCTATAAAGGTGACCTATGAGAGTTTTTTTTTCCTGGTATAATTATAAACTCATGGATTTTAACATATCTGATGTATTTCAATCCATTGCAGATGCTCAAATTATCCATCCCTGAACAGTGGGAGTCTCTTTCCATTGGCTCCTAACTTAAGGCTTTTGGACACAACCCAGTCATCTGTGAACAAATGCTTCCTTGCTTTCTAGCAGGACAAAACTGCCCATTTCTTGTCGCAGACCTGGAATCAGTGATTATTCAGGAAGCCCTGGTTCGCTTTAGGGACAAATGGAATTCTGAGACCACGAGTTGGTGCTGGGATGGCCAGTGTCTCCAGGCCTGAGTAAGACTGGCTCCTTTCTGGTCTCATCTGTGTGCCGTGGGCACGTGCTCTTCCTGCTTACTCTGCCCTCAAAGGAACAGAGCATGACACTCCTTTCCTCGCTGTCCTCTGTTCCCATAGATAGCTGGCTCACTTCCTCATGTCCTTCAGTCTTTATGCGAATCCCACCTACCCAGTGAGACCACCTCTGAACACCCTAGCCTATACTGGCAACATTCTTTATCCACCTTCCCTACCTGCGTTTTCTCAGCAGCACTTACCCTTGAAAGCTGTGTGGTTATGTTAGCCATCTGTGTACCTCAATGGAATGTTATCCCAGGAAGGCAGGTCATGCCTGCATATATACATTTGGGAGGCATCAGTGTAGAGACAGTATTGAAGTCATGAAACCAGATGGGAAGAGATAGAGAAAGTACAAGGGTCTTGGGACACTTATATCCTCAAAGGTCAAGGAGATGAGGAGCCAATGAAGGAGGCTCAGAAAAGGGGCAGGAGGGTTGCTACCTCACTGCAAGAAGCCCCGGAGGGCATGTGGTGCTGCAGTGTTGTGCCAAGGAACAGGAAGGGAACAACTGCCTTAAAAAACTGTTGCTGGATCATGTAAACTGACCACTGGATTAAAAAGACGGTAGTGTCTGATTTATGATTATGGATCAAAGCCAACTCACATATGCATATCACACTACCCAAGGCAATCTATTTTAAAACAAATTACAGACAATAAGACAAAGACCAAAGACAAGGTTTTTCCTGGGGCGCATTTTACTAGGCTGTTGGGGGAAAGAGGGAAGCAGAAAACAACATGGTTCTACACTGACTGGTTGAAGATGGCAGCATACAGTCTGGCCTCTTGTGGCTGCAGGTAACATTCAGGCAGGGCAGGCATTAAAAAACCATTAAGCATTAGAAATGCCTTTCATTCCTAGGAACAACTTCTTCCAGGTCCCTTTCCCTGGAGACTTAGGGGAGGTGGGAGGCCTAGGTACTGACAGGTGAGGTGGGTAAGGGTGCTTTAGAGTGAAGGTGTAGCAATGCCCGTCTGCCCCCACTCAGGAATCTGCCTACACCTGCTCCTGCAGCCCTCCACATCTCTTTCCCATCAAAGCCAGCAGATTTCCTTCTGGGGAGGCCTGTGCTTCCACACTGTATTTGACCCCACTGTCCCTAATCCTTGACTGCTCTGGTTTCTCCATGAGACAACCAAAGATTCCTAGCTTAAAGGAAATTTAAAGTTGCAAACATTTAGTACCTTGATATAAGTGAAGATTGAGACAACCTTTTCCTTTAGCCTCTCCCCTTTCCCTTGGGCATAAGGACTCCAAACTGTAGGTCTCCAGACAAGGAGATTGGAGGTGGAGGGACCCTGACCCTTGGCGTAGTGCTCATCCATACAAAATGTAAGCAGAGCATACTCTACTACAGTTCCTTCTTGGAGCATCTTGTAATCAGACTGTTGGATTCTGTGGCTTCTAACCATGCATTGTTGTCTCACGGGTTTTATCTGTACATCTAGTAAAAGATACTGCGACAGATGATTGGGAAGAGTCTCTGGCCATCACAAAATGCAATGCTCTGTAGCCACAATGTACATAATGTATTTTAATGTACATAAAATATTAAAAATTAATTTAAAAAACTAAAGAAAGCACTTAGTGGAGAATCAATACTGTCTGATTGATTGATCTTGATTTTCAAGGAGGACTTGTAGAAAGAATGAAAGGAGAGGGAACTCCTAGAGGGATACTTTGTTTCCAGGAGAGTTGAAGTGTCAACAGAGACAATAGCACAGGAAAGAACTTGTGAAGTGCTTAAGTTCTCTGACACTTAGAAAGTTACACCCTAGCTGTGACACTGTTATACGATGTGAGAATGTGCTGGCTGAGAAAGCTCAAGGCAGTTGGCTTCAGGTTCTGGAAGCGATCAGGAAGTCTCTTCTCCTACCTGGAAGGGTTGCATCAACTCCATGCACATCTTCAACAATGACTGTGGGTTTTTTCCTAGTGGGACTTGAACGGTAGGGTCAAAGATTCAGAGTCCAAGTCAAGGTGGGGTTGGGATGGGGAGAATTTTGGATTCTGACGCCTTATATCTGGTATTTACCATTTGGGTGGGGAGCTTTGAAGAGAGAGAAGTTTGGCTCTCTGGAAATGTCCTGAAGGTGGACCCATATTCTCAGGTCACCTGAATTTGGGATTTGGTTCTAATAAGGCCCATTTGGAAAAGCAACTTCCCTCTAGTTGTCAAACTGCAGGTTGTTCAATCTAAAATTGCTTTAACCATATTAGAACCACACTTGCCGCTGTCTTCCATAAAAGAGAGTTTTGAGTGGAGGAACAGAGATAAAGAGGAAAGGCAGGAAAGATATTCATTAGTTAAAGCCAAATCATAGCCAGGTATGCTGCTTCACACCTATAATCTCAGCACTCAGGAGAAGAAGAATTTGAGACCAGTCTGGACTACATAGTAAGACCCTGTTTCAAAAAACAAAACAACAAAAAAGTGAAGTCACTGCTTACTTATACTCCTCTCTTCCCTTCACTTTGTCCCTCTCCTGTACACAGCATTACTAGAGAACTGGCATTTTGGAGTGGGAAATCCTTGGATTTGCATCCAAGTGCCATGATATTAACAGGACAATTGTGGGCAAATTACATAAACACCCTGAGCCTGTATCTCCCCCAGAAAGGGAACATAAATGGCTACTTTGGTGTTCAACTTAGGATCAGATGATAGCATATTTTTATTTTGAGTACCTATCATGTGCTAAAGGGTTCCGGTGACAATCTGAGAGGTAAGTGCTGAGTATGAACTAACAGTGAGGGGGAGAGTAATCAGTTTGCAGAGAATATCAAGTTTGGTCCATTTGCCAACCTGAAGGTAGGACAATTGCAGAGGCTCCTTCTAAGGACTCTGAGTGTGCAAGGCACAGCTGTGTTGAAGAAAAATTATGGTAGCTGGGTGCCAGCAGCTCATGCCTATAATCCTAGCCACTTGGGAGACTGAGATGAGGACGATCATGGTTTGAGGTCTGCCTGGGTAAGTAGTTCAAGAGACCCAATCTCCACAATAATCAGAGCAAAGTGGACTGGAGGTGTGGCTCAAGTGGTAGAGCACTTGCTTTGTAAGTGAGAAACCCTGAGTTCAAACCCCAGTCCCATCTAAAAAAAAAAAATTGTGATACCTGTTAAAAGGGAAAAGACGTCAAGATTTGCAATAGGAGAGAGGGATCAGGCTGAATTCTGAACATAGAAAGGCAATATGGGGATTTATAAGCAAGGAACAGAGTAAGAGGGAGTTGATGGACGAAAGATTACTGGCAGGTGACATTGAGAGGGGTGGATTCTTGTTAAATTGACCTAATTGGACACTTGCTAAAGGCTGACCACAGACTTAGACATCCGGTAGCAGAGGAGAAACTTTCTCAGACCTCAAGGGCAAAGGGATTCTTGCTAAACTGACTTAGCAGGATTCTCGCTAGGGCTGGACTAGTGCAGGTTGAAGACAATCTCACATTGAGGTAGAGGCATGGTGAAGGCTCAGAGGAGCGTGAGAAGTTTGGCTGAAGTTGAGAGTCTTTGTCAGAGTGTGTGGAAGGGGGATTTTAGGGAACTTTTAGGGCGCATGGCAAGGACGCAATGCCGCAAATAGCAACGTGGGAGAAACTGGGGCAGCAGGAGTCCTCCCCCATCCTTGTGCCTCTCTTTGCCCTTTCCCTCCCCCTCTTTCCATGGGAACAGTTGCCTGACTGCCTTTCTTCCCAGGGTTCCAGGAAAATCAGATTTGGTTTCAAAGGGGCAAATGCTCAGAAGAATGTCTTCCAAATTGCATGAAGTATCACAAACGAAGGAGCTTGGTACACGGTAGGTGGCTAATGCCTATGCAGCCTCTTCTCTTTCTCCCACTGCTCCCTTTACAATGACTAGGCTAGAAAGCAACAATTCCACACCCATACTTTGAAGAAAAACAGTTCCTACAATTTTGTATTGTTTTGTTTTGCAGTACTGGGGCTTGAACTCAGGGTCTACACCTTCAGCCACTCTGCCAGCGCTTTTTTGTGAAGGGTTTTTTTGATATGGGGCGGGGGGTCTCATGAACCATTTGCCCAGGCTGGCTTCAAACCATCGTGATCCTCCTGAACTCTGCCTCTTGAGTAGCCAGGATTACAGGTACTGTAGCTAGGATTACCAGTGCTGGCTCCTACAAATTTTTTTTAAAAGAAATGATTAGTGTCTTGGAATAATTTAATAAGTGGTGAGAAACTATTTCCAGCCATTTAAATTGTTCACAGTGCAGGAACATTAGATCCTAGCTCTAAGGGCCTCCAGGATCTCATCTCTTCCATACTCCAGATCTTACTTCTCTCAAGCTCCCAAACTATTTAACCACTGATTTGGAATTTCAACCTCTTCCCCCAAATGGGTGCACTCTCTTGACTTAGAGCTTTTGAGTTTTGTTCCAAGTGCATGTATTAACTATAAATAATTTATATTTTCAAAGAACTAGTCTCTGTTACAATAGCTAAAATGGGTTTACCTCATCCAATAACTCTCTTCATAGTACTTGTCTGTGTTTTGTTTTACACTGTGGCTGGTCTCCCTCCATGTCCCCCAATCTCCTCCAGAGACAGCTTCAACCTTGTTCCCTGGGAGATCTCCAGAATTGGGAATTCTTTTCCTCCTCCCTTTCATCTCCTCTTCCCTTCCCTCCCTTCTCCTCCCAAGTCCTTCTCTTTCTCCTCCCTCCCGCCTCCTCTCCCTACTCCTCCCCTTTCTTTTCTCCCTTCCTCCTCTCTCTTTCTATCTCTGTTAGCCTCTTACTTAGATTTTAAGATTAAGATGTCTTCAAGAAATATTTTAGGAAATTTTAGCTTCTTTCCCCTAAAGCACAAAATAACTTAAATTACATAGAAATTATTCATTCATAAAGCAATGCTACTCAAAATGTGATCTGCAAGCAATGAAAAGTAAATGAAGCTGGGCGCTAGTGGCTCACGCCTATAATCCTAGATACTCAGGAGGTAAAGATCAGGAGGATCGTGGTTCAAGGTCAGCCTGGGCAAAATAGTTTGAGAGACCTTATCTCAAAAAAACTTAGCACACAAAAGGGCTGGTGCTATGTCTCAAGCTAGAGTGCCTACTTAGCAAGCATGAAGCTCTGAGCTCAAACCCCAGTACCACACACACACACAAACACACACTCACAAAAGAGTGAATGGAGTTTACCACTAAACCTACTGTTTAGTTTAGTTAACTTTACTTTTTGCACTGGGGATTGAACTCAGGGCCTCCTGCTTGCTAGGCAAGCATTCTATCACTTCTTTGAGGCACACTCCCAGCACTTTTATTTTTAGTTTCTTTTTCAGATTGGGTCCCGTGCTTTTGTCCAGGCTGGCCTTGGACCAAGATCCTTCCACTTCTACCTCCCAAGGAACTGAGATTACAGGTGTGTACCTGAGATTACAGGTGTGCACACCCAGCCTAGTTAACGTTTCTTTCTTTCTTTGGTGGGGCTAGAGTTTGAAATCAGGGCTCTGTGCTTCCAAAGCAGGCACTCTACCACTTAAGCCACACCTCCAGTTCATTTTTGCTCTGGTTATTTTGGAGATAGGGTCTTGTGAACTATTTGCCCAGGCAGGCTTTAAACCATGATCCTCCTGATTTCAGGCTCTCAAGTAGCTAGAATTACAGACATGAGCCCCTGATGCCCTGAAACTTTTTTTTTTAAAGCAAGACTTTGTTGATGAAGGAAACAAGGTGTTGACTTATGTTTTAGCACAAACTCGTTGCAGGTCAGTAGCAAGAAGTTCTATAATTGGCTACTTGGAATATAAGTACACAAAAGTGTAACTAGAGTACAGATGCTAAGACACCAGGGCCTGATGCTTTCTCAAATGTTAGGTTTAAAATGCCTTTCTCATCTCTTGTATGGGTAGAAGTCTGTTTAGGTTTTCTTCCTTTTCTTAAATCAATTTTGGTAAGTTATGTTTTACCAAGAAGCCATCAATTTCCTCAGTATTCTCAGATGTATTGCCAGAGTGTTGCATAGAATATTCTCTTATAATTCTATCTCTCCTATACCTGTTGTGATTCCTAATGTGCAGGTAGAGGCACACACAGTAAAACAGATTGAGAAAAAAGGGTCAAAAGAGTCAGAGTTGAACCCAAGAGTGCTGAGGGTTGTACTAAACAGTGCAGATGCAAATATTCAAGGAGCTCCATAGTTTGTCTCTTTTGATTACCCTGAATTAGTTTCTTTACTAATTGCTATCTGAAGAAGTCGATACTGCTTATGAAATAGTCTAGATAGAGGATGGTTTGTCAATGGGTTTCAAATCAAATGTTTCTTTTCTTTTTCTTTTTTGGTGGGACTGGGGTTTGAACTCAGGGCTTTGCACTTGCAAAGCAGGTGCTCTGCCAATTGAGCCACACCACCAGTCCATTTTACTCTGGTTATTTTGGAGATGGGGGTCTATTTTCCCAGATTATCCTTGAACCCACAATCTTCCTGATCTCTTCATTATTAAAGTTCATACTTTATTCAGAATTCCTTAGTTTTAACCTAGTGTCCTTCATCTGTTCCAAAAGACATTACATTTAGTCATTCCCATCTCCTTGGCTCCTCTTGGATGTGAAATTTTCTTAGACTTTCCTTTTATGATGACCATGGGAGTTTTGAGAAGTATTGGTCAGGTATTTTGTAGAATGGCTCTCTATTGGAATTAGTTTTCTCATGTTTAGACAGGGGTTATGGGTTTGAGGGAAGAAGATTACAGATAAAAAATTTTCATCATGTCATATCAAATGTATACACAAAGATGATGGCGCTTGATCACCTGGCTAAGGTGGTGTTTGCCAAGTTTTTCTATGGTAAAACTACTCCTCCTTCCATTGTTTTTGGAAGGAAACCACTATGTACAGTCTGCACTTATGGAGTGGACAGTTATTTCCACATGCTTAAAGGAAAAATCTCTCCATAAATTATTTGGAATTCTGCATGGGAGATTTGTCTGTTCTCTATTTTTTTTAAGTCAATCATATGCCCTTTAAGTTCTTATCAAATAACGTGAAGGCACTATTCAAATAGCAACTGCATGCTACCAGTCTTCTATCTGAAGGTGGTGTACCTGTATGATGGGAGCCAGCCCTTTGATGGGAGGACAGATGATGAAGAGTTCTCACTCACAGCAAATGGACTCTAAATCAAATTTCAGAAAGAGAATCCCTCCCCAAAGGTCTCTTTTCAAAGTTAAGTTTCCAGTATCTAATTCAACAGAAATTAACTAGGATGGAGATTTGAATCCACCCAATCCAAGAAGGTAAGTACTATGGTTGGAATACAAAATGCTCCTCCCAACCCCAGCTCAGCTCATGTGTTGAATGCTTGATCTCCAGCTGGTGAAGCTCCTTTGGGAAGTTCTGGCATCTAGGAGATGGGACCCATCTGGAGGAAGTAGGTTTCTTGGGGTAGGTCCTTGAGGGAATGTTGTCCCTGCCCTCACCCCCTGCTTCCTGTCTGCCATGAAGGGAACAAAATGGAAAAAGTACTAATGCCAAAAGTACTGGGTTGGCCCAGTGGTTCAAGTGGTAGAGTCCCTGTCTAGCAAGTGTGAAGCCCTGAATTCAAACCCTAGTACTTCCGAAATAAACAACAATAACAACAACAACAAAAACCCAGAAAATTCTTGTTATCATTCTCGCCCTTATTTTAAGTAGATGGGAGCAAGTCCCATAGCCCGTGAAGCATCTCACTCTGAATCCTGTGCTCCTTCCCAGTCTGTCCCAGGTTAGATCCACTAGTTCCTGCAGAGTTTTCTCCTAGGCAGCAGAGCAAAGTGAGATATATCTGTTGCTTCTGCTTTTGATCTGTCACTGCCTCTCCTGCCACTTCCTGTTCCCTGTTATGCTTTGCCAAGTTTCCTCGTGCTCAAAAATTCTACATATGAAACTCCTGTATGTATACAGATGTATGTACAACATCTGTAAAAGTTGTATTGCAATATAAGATTTTGCTGTTGTCACTAGGGAAAAAATGTAAAGAATAACATTAAATTTCAGACCCTCAGCTTGCCCATACTCACCTTTCTACAAATTGACCACACCTCGAACTTCTTCAAGCCCCATCTCACAGGGCTCTGAAGTCTCTTTATCTCTCCTGCGCCAACCCCCACCCCCGGGATCATTAGTATGTGACATATTCACCAAGGTGTCCCCATGCGCTCTTACAAATTTCTTTACTCAGTGGTATTTATTACATAAGGCTTTCTTTGTATGAGCAGTTGTGTTAGATACAAACTTCAAAGTAAGCTGGGTGCCAGTGCTCACACCTGTAATCCTAGCTACTTGGGAGGCTGAGGTCAGGAGGATTGACGTTGGAGCCCATCCTAGAAAACAGATCATGAAATCCCCATCTCCAAAGTAATCAGAGCAAAATGAACTGGAGGAGTGGCTTAAGTGGTAGTGCACCTGTTTTGCAAGTATGAAGCCCTGAGTTCAAACCTCAGTCCCACCAAAAAAAAAAAATTTAAAAACCCTTCCTTGAGGACTTCATAAACAAGAGTCAGAACCTTTTGGAAAAGACATATTTAAGGTCAAATGCTAGGCAGCAAATGATGAATGAAAAAATACTCTGAGGAGCATTAACAGTCTTCCCAATATCCCTGAAATTATACTGAGCATGCCTGGAAGGAGGGCCCTGAAAGCCACAGCTTGTCAGACTTTCACATGCTATGGTGGACAATTGCCAAGGTCAAGACCTCCTCATTAATATAAAATCAATTGCTTAGCTTATGAACATTAATATTCATAGTGTACTCCATTCATTGTTATATATGGTCCATGGGAGAAATGGGGGTGGGTGGGGAGTGTTGTGGCTGAGTGGGCAAACAAGGCAGAGAAGTCTGGAACACATGCAGAGAACATTGTGGAGCGGTGGTCGATATGCAGACAATTCAATTCCAGGATCAGACCCAACCAGTATGTTACAAGTCTCTGAAAGGCCCTAGGTGTATACACGTTTATGATCAGGTATATATTGGCCCAATCCTTGTCTTCTCTGTGTGCAAGTCTTCAGATGACAATATTTCATTGGTTGTCTTCCTTGAGAATTCCTATTCATTTTTTGAGATCCTATTTGGATAACAATTTATCTCTAAATCCTTTGTGGCTTATTGCAATTTGAAAAACTGTCCTCTGAATTGTTTTTGTGATACCAGTCATTATTACTGCAATATGGTATTTCTTTTTTCTTTCTTTTTTTTTCTGGTGGTACCAGGGTTTGAACTCAGGGCCTTATGCTTGCTAGACAGTCACTCTACCACTTGAGCTACTCCATCAGCCCCTGGTATTTCTTGTAGTCTGTACCATAGCAGGCTGGCTGAATGTTTATTGAGAGTTGGGACCCTGTTATCTTTCAGATTGTATAGATAATAATAGGGGAACGTTGGCATGGTACATTTGGCACAATTAATGAGCCAATATTTATACATTACCATTAACTGAAGTGCATACTGCATTCATGTCATGCTCTGCTCTAGGATCACACAGTTCATTTAATTGTTGTGTCTCTTCAGGCTCCTCTTGGCTGGGAGAGGCTCTCAGACTTTCTTTGCAGTTACTGACCTTGACAATTTTAAGTAGTGCTGGTCAGGAGTTTTGTAGAAGGTTGGTTGTGATTTGTCTGCTGTTTTTCTTCTGACTTGATGGTGGTTTAACTTGGGAAGGTTTGATTTGTCACACTCTCAGTGTGACTTCTCACTGTGGAAGTTGACCTTGATGAGCTGGCCAAGGTAATGCTCTCCCACTGCTATTTGCGCCCCCCTCCATACTATAGTCTTTGGAAGAAAGTTGCTATGTGTATCCATACTTAAGGATTTGGGGCTGATGCTTCATCCCCTTGAGGGAATGAGTGTCTACATATTTTCTTTCTTCTTTTTGGCAGCACTGGGGTTTGAACTCAGGGCCTGGTACTTGCTAGGCAAGTGCTCTACCACTTGAGCCACTCCACTAGCCCTTTTTGCTTTAGGTATTTTTCCAATAGGGTCTTGCATTTATGTCTGGGCCAACCTGGACCATGATCCTCCTGTTTATGCTTTGTGAATAGCTGGGATAACAGGCATGCACCATTATGCCCAGCTCTTTTTGGTTGAGATGAGGGTCTCATTGACTTTTAGCTCTGGCTGGTCTTGAACCAATCTTCTCCCAATCTTTGCCTCTCTGCAATTGTAGGCATGAGCCACCATGTCTGGCCCATAAATTATTTTGAGTTCTTCCACACAGGGGATTTGCCTGACTTTTTTCATTTATTTACCTATGTATTTACTTATGTATTTACTTATAACATAGTAGACTTGTGGGCATTTATTTTATAACTTGGATTGTAATTGTAATTCAACACTGCTTTATTTATTTTGTTACTCAAAGTTTTCCAGTTTTGGTTTGAGAACTCTTCTGCTAGGCTCCTGTGTCCCTATGGCACAGCCCAGTCATTAGGAAAACTTTTTTCTGAGTGCTTACTTTCAGGCAGTAGAATATGTACCAGGCTCATCTTGTATATTTCCTGCCCCAGTCCTTTCTCTCTCAAATATAACATCAACCAAGAGCTAAGCACTAGGTGTGCCTGCATTATCCATTTCAGGCCTCTCAGTGGGATAAAGAAAGGAAGTATGTGATGTATAACAATTGGGAAGGTTCTTTTAATCTTACAAATTTTAAATTTGGACAAGGCTGGTAGAGTAGTTCAAATGGTAGAGTGCCTGCTTAGCAAGCGTGTGGCCCTGAGTACAACAACAACAACAACAAAAAAAAAAAAAGAAAGAAAGAAAGAAGAGAGAGAGAACACAATTTCAGGCTCTCTGGTTATTCACTCTCAGCCTCTTGTTTCTTTTCCCCCTCTGCCTGTTCCTTTGTGCCAGTCTAGCCCAGTTTGTCCTCATATCCCTTCCTTGCCCTTCTCTTGCTTTGCTTCCTACCACAGGGCACTGATCCCTGAAGGTGCCCAGGCCCCCAGGCTACTGGCTGGGATCAGCCAATGGAGGCACCAGCTAAAGGCATGAGGACAGCACTTGCACACACAGAGACGTCTCCCCTGTGGTTCTAAAGCCAGGTTTGGCTGCAGAGGGTCCATCACACTACCACATAACTCATCTGCTAAGCTTTGGTGACATCAACTCTGTCTTTTATCCCTGATGGCTTCTGACTGTGGTCTCCCTGTCCCTGGCGGGCTCAGCTTCTTCTGTCACATATGTAACTATTCTGAATAAATTCTTTCTGTTTTAAATACTCAGTGCTACTGACTTTCCTGAGGGGACACTAAGACAGGACTTGTGGGTGGGTCCTTTATTTTTGGAAGGGATTCCAGGAATGTCAGTGGTTTGGGTAATAAGAGGAAGGAAGGAAAATCCAAAGCTGTATATGAAGCCAGCACTGCTGTGGGCTCCACCCTGCTGGTACCCTGAATGGACCTCAGAGTTGTCTGGCTACCTCCCAACTGCTCACGGGGTACCCAAAGATGGCTTCATTGCTGTGGGCCTGTGGTGAGGCTGAACATCATGGCAACAGGAGTGTGTGACCAAGGAAGGTGCTCATCTCATGGCAGCCAGGAAGCAGAGACAGAGAGAAGAAGGGTCCAGGGAGAAGATATACCCTTCAAAGCCAAGCTCACCCGTTACCCACTTCCTCCAACCAGACCCTACCTCCTAATACCCCACTCAGCTTTCTCATGCTCCAGTCACCTCTCAATGACTCCACTAGTGGGGGATCAAGCCTTCAACATGAGCCTTTTTGAGGGACCCTTCCTATCCAAACCATGTCAGGTGGGTATCTCCCTCGTACTTCAGACCTCCACACATGTCCGAATGGCTCAGTGGGGCCTCATATCTCCCAACGGAAGCTAGAGCTTTGACAGGCAAATTAGGGGTCGATGGGCTATTAGTGGAACTGCTTGCCATAGCAAAAACTAGATTTTTTTTTTTTTTTTTTTTTTTGTAAATAAGCTGGGCCGGGAGGATGTGAGGCAGGCACAGAGGTTTCTGGTATTCAGAAGCGCCTTTGACTGGTGCCATCCCCCACAGCTCTGTTCTAGGCCCCCCTTCCCCTCTCATTTCTTCTTCCTGAGCAATCTTTCACACACTAAGTTTTCAAAAACTACTATTACAGATTGGAAGGATCTACTTTGCTTTGATGTTTAAAAAATAACCTATTAGAACCACTGATTTCCTTTCCTCTGCAGGGAGAAAGCCTTTCAGATCCTTTCTCTAAGAAAATGGACAGTCTATACACTGGTTGAGTTATTTGTAACTGGATCATCAAGGTCATACTCCGTGTATATTTATGACAAGACTGGTGGGAAAATAATGCAACCTTCTAGAAAAAAAATACAGTGCTGATCATTTTAAGTGAACAAACACATTCTTTACCATAAACACTTTAACAAATGCACCTTTCTATACCAAATGTGCAAGGTTAAAGGCCTCAAGTCCTTGAAAAATAAATTAAACTCTATGGCAAGAAAGCTCTGCCCTTCTAGGCAATTCAAAATCCAACCCCATGTTATCCAATTACAGAATGAAGACGTATAGAACTTACATAGCATGGTGAGCAGTGTGTAAACGTTCCGAAAGCCCTCCCTTATCACTGCAGAACCAGCGCTTTGCGTTCTCAAAGCGATCGTATTCACTGTATTTTATTCAGTTTCTCATTAAGTAGCATTGAAACTTGTGACATAAGGGTCAACAATGGAGCAAGGAGCTGGTGGCTCACACCTGTAATCCTAGCTACTCTGGAGGCTGAGATAGGGAGGCTGGAGGTTCAGGGCCAGCCCTGGCAAATAATTTTCAAGACCCCCTCCCTATATGCAAAATAACCTGAGCAAAATGGACTGGTGTCATTGCTCAAGTTGTAGAGTGCCTGCTTTGCAAGTATGAAGCTCGCTAAGTTCAAACCCCAGACCTACCAAAAAAATAAAAATAAAAACAAAAAGGTCAACAATGGTATTAACCCAAACTGAATTAAAACATTTGAAAAGGGCTGTTTTTAGCCCTTTAAACATTCCAAACCCAGCCTCCCCTCTCCCTTTCTGAAAGGAAGCTGCTGATTCTGGAGCCTGAGGAGAGAAAGGCTGGCGCCCAGCAGAGGGGCATCCGCAATTCAAGCAGAAGGTGCCAGCTGGCAGCCCTGGGGCTGGAGAGGGCATACACACTGTTTGTTTATTTGTTTTTAATTTCAATAAATGGCCTACATTGAGAAGTCAGTCAGGAGTTTTCACAAATACAATCAAATTTCTGTTCCCTAGAAAAATGGGTAGTTCTTTCACCCCAGGCCTGCAGTCGTGCAGGATAGCGGCCTTCAGGGGACTCTCTGCTGGCCCATGCCCTCTCCTGAGACACAATCTCCAAGTCTCTCAGCCATATCACTCATTCCTCATTTGTGTTTCAGGCTGGCTCCTATGGGAGATTTAGAGAGTGTGACCAAATCCCAGAGGTGGCCCCTAGACAGACCAAAGGACACACTCACACCACACCCTTGCACTCTTTGTCTCCTCTCAGCTTTGGCTCAAGCTCTTTCTCTGCCCCATGCTTCCTCATTAACATGGCCAACGTCTACTCTGCAGGAAACTTCCCAGAGTTCAGTGGATGTCTAGGTCCAATGACTGGATTATTTGAGACAGAAAGGTTCAACTGAATGTCAGAAAGACCCAGAATGATAGTGGTCTTATTTATTATTTAAAAAAAATTGTTTGGGGGGTTTGAATATTTGTACAGGGGTTTGAACTCAGGGCCTCCCACTTGCTAGGCAGGCACTGTACCACTTGAACTACTCCACTAACCCTGCTTTGTACAGGTGTTTTTGAGATAGGGTCTATTTGGCTCTGCTGGCTCTGAACCATGATCCTTCTGATCTTTGTCCCCTGAGTAACTAGGATTACAGGTGTGAGTCATGGTACCTGACAGTAGTGATTTTAACAAGGCAGACATGTGTGTTCCTGCATGGAGTCCTGTCTAGTGGACACTTCCAGCACCCTAGCTCTTCTCTCTAATGCCCGATGTACCCATTACTGGCCTGGCTCTTAGGGCCTGTGGTAGTTTTAGGAGCCAATGAAAATGTTTTAATTTCATTTAGAACAGAAAGGGGGACATTAATAAAATAATAATGAATCCAGCCTGGATTATATTTGCCATCATATCAATGCAGTAGTATAATTTTAATACACATTTTTATGGAGAAAATACCCAGAAAGGCAAAGGCTAAGACTCCCAACAATCAGGTGCAGCCCTGCCACCACCCTGAGTTGTCCCCATCATCCACAGGGTCCCCACTGGCTCCACAACACATTGAAAGAAAAGAGAGGAAGGAAGGGACATGAATCTTCTCTTTAATAGCATACTCTGGAAGTTGCATGTCTTTTGCCTCACAAATCACTATCCAAACCTTAATCCCATGACTGTGACCAGCTATCAGGCTGAAAATGCAGCTTTATTTGGAGTTGCCACGACCCATTGTAATGGCTATTGTGAAGTGGGAAGGGGGAGAACTAGCTCTGTTGGCTCAGTGACCTTTCTAGATGCTTCTGAATCAACTGGAGTGTGTCCTAGAATAGGCAAGGTCTGGTGAGCTGGGGCCAGGATCGCCCTGCTCTCTATCTTTAGTACTTTCTATGGAGTCTGACACACAGGTAATTGAAAAAGCTCTCTGATCAACTCATCTTCCTAACATTCGATTTTTAAATGTGAGCCCTAATGCAGTTTTCAGAATTTATTCAGCCTGTGAGGGCTTGAAAACCAGAAGCCTAGATTTTCTGCCCTTTCTTTGTGTCCTATATCCTGTTGACCTGATTTCTTTGGTCCTATTCTACTTTTTTGTGGGACCAAATGTAACAGCTTCTAATATTCAATACTGAAGAGTAAGTAAACTAAACTGAGTGTGGTGGTGCACTGCTTAATCCAGCACAAAGGAGGCTGAGGCAGGAGGATCTCCAAAGGCCAGCCTGAGCTACATAGTGATACTCTGTCTCAAAAAACATAAAAACAAGCTGGGCACTGGTGGCTTACACCTGTAATTCTCCCAGCCACTCAGGAGGCAGACATAAGGAGGATTGTGGTTTGAGGCCATTCCGAGAAAATTGTTCTGGACACCGTACCTTGAAAATAACCCAACACACAAAAAGAGGGTTGGTGGAGTAGCTCAGGTGGTAGACCACCTGCCTAGCAAATGTGTGTCCCAAATTCAAACCCCAGTACCACCAAATAAATAAATAAGTAAACAAACCTGTAAAAGCAAAACAAATAAACAAAAAGAATAAATTATAGTACACCAGAAAAGTAATTTTCACTTGGTTTGTAATAACGACTCATTTTTCCAATTTTTAAATTTGTGGTATTCTATAAAATAAAATGAACACATAACATCAGATTTGCTATGTTAACCATTTTTAGGTGTACACTTTGGTGGTATTGGTACCCATGTGTTGTTGTACAACTGTCACCAGGACCCATCTCTAGAAATTCTTCATATCTTGCAAAACTGAAACTCTATGCATTCCACACCAACTCCCTACTCCCCTCTTCCTCCATCCCCTGGCAACTGTTTCAGATTACTGATTTCTGATTCTGCTTTCTGATTACTGACTCATCCTTTAAATTTTTCTATTTGGGAAAATTTCAAACCTATCTAAAAATAAAAGAAGAATCAGAAAGGTAGAGAGAACAGAATAATGACCCCTACGTATTCATCATCTAGTGTCAACAATCATTAACTTACAATTTTATTTCATCGGCACCCACACCTTTCCCTGCTATCACATTATTTTCAGGCAAGACAATCTATCATTTCTTCCATAAAATTGATATGTATCTCTGTGCCAGTTATCTAGTGCTGTATAAGAAGCCATCCAAAACTGTAGTGGCCACAACTACCATTTATCAGCTCACCATTCTACAATGAGGCAGGGCTCAGCTGGGTGGTTCTTAGTTTTTTGGTTTTTTTTTTTTTTTTTTGATGAGACTGGGGTTTGAACTACAGGCTTTGCGTGTGGCACTCTATTGCTTTTGCCACACCTCCAGTCCATTTTTGGCTTGTTATTTGAAGATTGCCCAGACTGGCCTCAAACCGAGATCCTCCCAATCTCAACTACCCAAGTAGTTAGGCTTATAGGTGTGAACCACTGGCACCCAGCTTGATGGTCTCTTTTGATGGTCAACCCCTAATAGTACCTCCTTGGGGATTAGGATTTTTGCATATGAATTTGGGAGACACAAATAGCAATAATTTCTCAATAGCAGTCACTTTTGAGAAATTATGTATTCCATCCACAAGCAATTTGCTTTCTAATTTGCTGAGGAATAATATAAATGTACAATTAAATGTTTATTAATGTTGCAATTTCAGAGAGTTTGGAGAAAAACTAAAGCAGAGTCCCTGTCATCCAAATGGAGACCCTGGATGTGTTGGTGCTGGGTCATAATATACCTGCAGACCGCGACAGCCACCAGTTTGTAAGTGGCACCCCCTCAGCCCGAACGCCAGGAAGGTGGCCAGGCGCAGCCTCCTTACAGCTAGCTGGGCTCCTTCTGGTGTCCATGCATGCGCGCGCGTGTGTGTGTGTGTGTGTGTGTGCGCGCGTGTGTGTGCACGCGCGTGTGGTGCTGGGGATGGAACCCAGTGGGATACTTGCCAGACAAGCACTCTACCACTGAGCTTTACTCCCAGCACCTCGTGTCATTTTTCACGGTTGAGACACTTCTTTAGCAACTGAAGTAATGAGCACATAATTGGTCTTATCAAGAGAAAAGGGATTCAAAGCTAAGTGGAGATACAGAGAACTTACAAATTAAGTCTAAAGATACTAAAAGCACTTCACAAGGCAAAAATCCTGGGGGCATGGAGGGGGTCAAAGGGACAGTACTGCATAACAGAGTCAAAAGGCCTAGGAACTCTGGCACTGAAGTAGGCAGTTTGGGTCACTTTTGCTGTGTGACTTACACAAGTGGCCTAACCTCTCTGAACTTTAATTTCTTTGCTGTTAATTTTGTGAGTTGGATGTGAGAATGTGTATAAAAGTACTGAGCAGCAAGCTGGCACATTTGAGCTATTATTAGAAACCCTGTAAGAGTCATCTTTATGTTCCCAGCTCTTACCAAAGAACTCAGTACTATGCAGATGGTCAAAGAACACTTATTCAGTTTACATCAGTGGACGACCTTACCAGACTGAATGGGATGCACTAAAGATGTCCACCGTGTTCTGACTGGCCATAGTCCCCTTCTAAGATAGCCTTGCCCTGCTCCTCCTGTGACCCACTTTGTCGCACTGCTGTAGTTCTGGCCCCAGCTTCATGCACCAAGACTGGACACAGCCTCAGACTTGGCAGATGGGACAGGCTTGGGCTCTAGGGCTGTGAGGTCCTGCAGGCCAGAGGCTGACAGACCACAACTCTAGGTCCAAAGTCTGCCCCTTGCCTGATTTTGTAAAAGCAGATATTACAAGAACAGCGCCTCTCCTGCCGTTTAGGACTGCTTTTGCACCATGAAGGTGCTGTGAACAGTTACAGCAAAGACCACAGAGCTGGCAAAGCCTAAAATATTTACCACCTGCCCTTTTCCAGAGAAGTTTGTTAATCCCTGATGTGGACTGACACCTGGCCATCATGTTTGATCATTTGCATATTAAAAAACAAGCAGAGGCCAGGTTCAGTGGCTCACAGTTATAATCCTAGCTACTTGGGAGGAAGACATTGGGAGGATCAAGGTTTGAGGCCAGCCTGGACAAAAAATTGGCAAGACCCCATCTCAACCAATAAAAAGCTGGGCACGGTGGAATGCCCCTGTCATTCCAGCTACGGTAAATAGGAGGATCATGGTCCATGCCAGCCCAGGTATAAAAGTGAGACTCTATTTGAAAAATAACTATAAAAAAAGAGCTGGAAGCATGACTCAAGTGATTGAGCACCTGCCTAGCAAGCACAAAGCCCTGAGTTCAAACCCCAGTACTGAGAAGAACAAACAACAACAAGAAACCAGAAGCCAGTGTGTAGTAGTCCAGGATATACCTCTGTAATCCCAGAATTCAGGAGGCCAAGGCAGGAGGATTGAAAGGCTGCACTACATATTGAGACCCTGTCTCAAAAAAGCAAAACAGGGGCAGGAGGCATGCCTCAAGCGGTAGAGTGCCTGTCTAGCAAATGCAATATTGCCAAAAAATAAAGTAAGTAGAGAAAGGTAATCTGCAGAGAGAAGTAAGAAAACGATCCTCACAACACTGCACGTGGCCACAAAAAGCAGGAGGGAGGGGCAGTAGAGACCCAGGGAGGCCTGACCAGGTCTGGAGGATCCACTTCTGGGGAAGACTCCTATGGTGGACTAGAGAGTGCCACCCATGGGCAGGAGGCCTCAGTTCTTCCCTGGGCTGGGGGGATGTGGGGGAACAGCTGGCTTCCCCAGTGTGCCTGGGAGCACTTGGTCCAAGGGGAGCAAGGTGGAAGCGGCATGTCTTTGACGCTCTAACTTATTTATTTATTTTGCGGTACTGGGGTTTGAACACAGGACCTACACCTTGAGCCACTCCACCAGCCCTAATTTTGTGATGGTTTTTTTTGGGGATAGGGTCTTGTGAACTGTTTGCTCAGGCTGGCTTTGAACCGTGATCCTCCTGATCTCTGCCTCCTGAGTAGCTCCTAGTAGGATTACAGGTGTGAGCCACTGGCGCCCGGATGATGATCCGACTTTAGAAGCCACACACTGTTGTGTCCACAATCCTGTTGTGACACAGGTTCAACCTATTCCATGCAGGAGGCTCACACTTGGGCAAGAATAGAGGAAGGGGAAAATCCTGAGCTGCCTGATGAGTTCCCAGTGCTTGTAAGACCCCTCTGAACTTCCCCCTGGGATTCAGTGAGAGTCATCTCCTTACAGAACCAACCACTCCATTTGTCTTCAAGGTAACAAGTGGATTTCTATGTCCCCTCCCCCAACAAATGAGCTCTGATTAAGAAAGTGACAAAGGGCCAGGTGCTGGTGGCTCATGCCTATCATCCTAGTTACTTTGAGGCTGAGATTGGGAGGATTGTGGTTTGAGACCAGCCTAGGCAAATAGTTCTGGAGACCTCATCTCCAAAATAATCAGAGCAGAATGGATTGGAGGTGTGGCTCAAGCAGTAAAGTGCCTGCTTTGCAAATGGAAAGTCCTGAGTTCAATCCACAGTCCCACCCTCCCCCAAGAGGTGTTTTGCTCATGCTTCTTGGGTACGGGGTTGGAGTAAGGAGATGGTTGGATTTATTCAAGGCTGAAGGGAAAGCCGAGAAGTTAGTGGCTTTTATAAGGAAGTAGATTTGTTTGTTTGTTTTTGAGATAAGAATCTCATTATGCAGCCCAGTCTAGCCATGAACTCATGATCCTCCTACCTCAGCTTCCTGAGGGCTGGGATTACAGGTATATGCCACCATACCCAGTCTACCTCAAGAAAATGTTTTTTTATGTGTATCATTTAATTCAAACTGACTTCTGTATTATATGTTCCCCAAAGGCACATGTGTTAAAGGTTTGGTTCCAGAGTGGTACTACTGGGAGGTTGTTGAATCCTTAAAAGGTAGGAGGTCTTATGTAATCTGGGCATGACCTTGAAGGGGATTTTGGGACCATGATTTCTTTCTTTTTCTCTCATGTTCTGACCACGAGGGGAATGGTTTGCTTGGCCATGAACTCCCACAGGCTCAAAGCAATGGGTCTAATTGATTATGAATTGGACTCTCCAAAACTGTGAGCCAAAATAAGCCTTTCATCTTTTAAAATTGATTGTCATCTTTAAAGTTCTTTGACCAACAACCTGGGGCAGGAGGCAGGTGAAAAAATGATGGGGTCTTGGTGACATCAGAGAATGGTGGGATGGGGGCTGTAGAACCATTAAGTTGGAAGGAGAGAGGGAGGGGTGGTTGGGAATTGGGGGTCTTGAAATTGAGATTTAGAGGTGATGGGGTGATTGAGGATGACAAGATCAAGCATATGACCTCCAAAGTGGGAGGCCAAGGATCATTTGAGGCAAGGATGTGAAGGAACTGAGAGGCCAAGGTGTATACAGATCATTTCCCAAATAATGGTCAGAGAGAGGATCATGAACCCAACTTCAGTCCTTAAGAAAGAGGGAGGAGGAGTGACCAGGCCACAGATGGGTGACAGCAACCAGAAGAGTGGCAGGCTTTTAGTCTGATGGCATGAACTTTAACGGAGTCTTGCCATCATCTCCAGGTCCTGGGGATAGAAGACATGTTCTCTCCCCAGGTGTACTGGGGAGCCAAGTTTTAGACTTGAACTTCTAAGAAGTTAGGAAACTCAGCAGAAGTTCAAAATAGCCTTAGGACTGGGATACAGCGAGTACACTGGAGGGAGGTTCCATGGCATCTGGAGGTTATTGCAGGTGGTTAGACCAGAGGTGGTCACAGTGGGGTCCCAAACCATCACCAGCAGCAACAAGACTGAGAACTTGTCAGAAATGCACTTTCTCAGGACCCCGCTCAGAAACTCTGGGTTTGGGTCTGCAATCTGAGTTTTAATAAGCTCCCCTAGGGATCGTGATGCAAGCTAACATCAAAAAACGGTCACTGGCCTTGGGAGTGGAGAGGGGTGGCTGGAGCTGCATCCGTGGGGGAGGACATGGTCAGGGTGGTGGGGGATGAGAGGTGAGGGAAAGGTTTCCAGGAAGAGGAAGTGGACAGATAGGAGGGCCCTGTAGACAGCAGGATGGGGAATGCTGGGGGAGGGGCTATGCTGCAGGACAAGGTCAAGGTTCAGTCTTTCCATGGCACAGGGCAAAGACATCCCAGAGAAGTCAGCCAGACAGTAAAGCTGTGGACAAGAACCACATTCCACTGTGGTCACAGCTGGAAACCTAGGATGAGCTCCTCTAGGAGAGATGCATTGGCCGCTGTGAGTCACAGTGTGACAGTGATACTGTTGCCTAACAACCCAGTCTCTGTGTATGAGAACTGGCCCCAAGTTGCCATGAGACCAAAGAAAGAGGTGGCCAGATCCAGGACTGCACCGAGTATAATTTATTGGTGATTTGCTGATGGAAGTGTGGTCCTGGGTGGAGTGACATCAGTGAGTCCCCAGGATTTGAGTTAGAAGGAGGCTTATAAAGTGGTCAGGAAAAAAGTGACCTCATTCAAGCCAGAATGGACCTGACTTATCTCAAGCTAATATCAAAGAGTCAAGTACACTCCTGACGCTGATAATGCCAGGATTTGTTCCTAGTAATGTACATATCCCTCATACCCATGTACCACTTTAATGGTTTTGTCTATTCATAGCGAGTTGGGAAACTATTCTGGGAAAACTGACCAGTGCCACTAAGGCAATCAAGGTGGTCACGATGCAAGATGGATGCAGTCATGTCAACCTGAGTCCCCTGACCCCGAAGTGGTCTCCACACTCTAGGAAAGTCTGTTGACATTTCACACTTGTGCCTTGCAGCTTGGTTGAAAGAGTACTGGGCTGGATTCCTCTTTCCTGACTGCTAACCAGACCACTCTTAGTCAGTGGGCCAATTCAAATCACAATGCATTGTCAATTTTAAATCTCTTTAACATACTCAGGCAGTCTTTAACATGGTCTAAGAATTGTCCGAATAGTCTGGTCTAAAAGCGGCTTTTCCTGTGGGCTCAGCCCATGTGCTGTGATACCATGGCACCAAATACATTTTTTTCCTAGTCATGGCTTGTGATTCACTATCTGAGGTCCTTCCTTTAACTAGATCTTGTGCCTATAAAAATGTATGTATTGCTTAGAAGGTAACCCTCCTCACAAAATATTACATGCTGGTGTTCTATACCCATCCTTGTGAGCGCCCAGAAGGAATCCTGGGCACTAACTTCTCTCCTCAGTTTCCAGGTGAGGAACCCCCCTCCCCGCAGGCTCAGAGACCACATTTGTAAAATTCTTGGAAGGCAGAGCCAATCCTTGACACTTGTCCCTCTCTACTGTGCTCTCTGCTCCTGCACGTGGCTGTGAAGGGCAGGGTTGGGTCCTGGTAACCAGGCCTGGACCCCAGGAACAGGGTCGAAGAGAAGGTATGGAAAGTTGAGTCTAAAGATTAGCTTGGGCTGGCTCTACCAAGGCTGGGGACCTTTTTGCAGACTTTCGGCTCTTCTATTAAGACTTTTCAGATGTCTCAGCCTCCCATGGCACCAATAATATTTACTGAGACACTGGAGATACAATCTTTCTATGAAGGTATAGGAGGAGGGGATGACTCAGGGAGGGCCTCAGAGGCAACAAATGTACAACATAGAGGCTGGTGGCTGGCATGGCCCAGGTGGCTAGTTTTCAGGGGTCTCAATAGTCTTTTTTTTGTTGTACTAAGATTTGAAATCAGGACCTCATGCTTGCTAGGCAGGTACTCTACCACTCGATAGTCATTTTGCATGTGACAGCTTTGTGCTGTGCTGGGAGGAGAGATCAGAGGCATTTCAAGGCTATGCTAATTGATGACAGCAATGGAGTCAAAAAGGAGCCCGTGGTCCTCATGCACAGGCCCCATACAACAGTGAGGACAGGATGGAAGTCCCAGCCTCCAGGTGAGCTCCCAGAATCCTTCTGATCCTGTTACACAGAACTAACTTGAACCAGGCAAAGCAAACTCCAGCATGAGCATGCCTCCCTTAGAACTGTTTTCTGAAAACACTTGGTGCTTGTTCTCCGGTGAGTGGCACACTGCTGGGTCAGAGATATCCTGTGGGCAGTGTAGGGCCAGGGTCACTTCGCTGCAGTCACAGTGCAGAACTTTCAAGTGGACCAATTACAGGAGGAGCTGGGGAACACCACCTGGCAGCCTCCAAATACAAGTTCAGCAACACAGAACATTAAGTTAAGGCAGGTCAGTTTTTCTGGCACAGAAGGCTCCATCCTGGAGGAAAACTCCTGCCATGGCCCAGCAGCGGTTCATTACATGAAGTCACCACTCTTACTGTTGTTTGATGGGACTGAGGTTGGAACTCGGGGCTTTGTGCTTGCAAAGCAGGCGCTCTACCACTTGAGCTACACCTCCAATCCATTTTGCCCTGTTTTTTTGTAGAGATGGGGTCTCAAAAACTATTTGTTCAGGTTGGCCCCAAACCACGATCCTCCCTATCTCAGCTTCCCAAGTAGCTAGGGTTGGAAGCATGAACCACTGATGCCTGGCTTGTAATTTTTATTTTTAATTGACATACAATGATTGGACATATTTATGGCATACGGTGTGATGTTTTGCTATTCATATGCAATGTATAATGATCACATCAGGGTAATTAGCATATCCAGCATCTCTAACATTTTTCTTTTTTGTGTGTTTGGAACATTTGAAACACTTTCCTTAGGGCTGGGGTGTAGCTCAGTGGTAGAACCTGTGTTTAGCAGGTGTGAGGCTCTGGGTTTGATCCTCAGCACTGCAAGAAAAAGGAAGAGGGGGAGGGAGGAAGGAAGGAACTAAGGAACGAATGAACGAATAAACGAATAAAGGAACGGAGACTTAATTACAACACTTGCTCCTAAGGAGACCTAAGGACCCCTTTGGTGTGGCTGTGAAGTCATCCCTCCTGAAGGGTAGAGAAGGAATTAACCCTCACTGCCTTCACTTTTAGAATGTCTAAGTGGGGGAAAAAATTACCAGTGGGTGCGGAGTGGTAAGGTTCCAGGGCTGTGGTGGCTGCAGAGGACTCAGGACTGAGACATTAATAAAGGCTGTTCTGGCTTTCCTTGCCCTGGAGTCTTTTGCTGGGCCCATAAATTTGTAAAACATTTGGTTCCTCTCTGCAGAGCTGCACACTTGGGGCTCCCTCTGGCCACAAAGGTGCTTTTTTGCAGGGTTTGTAGTCAGGCATATCTGGGTTCAATTCCCATTAGCAGTGTGGCTCTCGGTCAGTTACTTAACCTCTCTGAGCCTTAATCTATTTACTTGGGAGAAATAATAGGACTGAACAGAGTAAGTGACATAATAAATACACTGGGCGTCGGGTGCGCTCAGCGTGGCGCGGGCATGTGGGGTTCTCGCCCCTGGGTTACCACCGCCGGAGGCTGTAGGAGGCTGGAGGCTGCAGGAACAGGAGGCTGCAGGAGGCTGGAGGTCTCAGGAGGCTGGAAGCTACAGGAGGTTGGAGGTGAGCGCTGCGGTGGCCACAGAGCCACTGTGGTGTCCCTCGCGCCGGTGCTGCGGAGTCCAACCTCGGCTCCTGGAGCCAGCGCGCCCCCTAGAGGCCGTGCGCGGGAACAAGATTGCTTCCAGGTCAAGGTGGAGTAAAAAGCTTTGCGGGGTTCCTAGGCCCACGCACAGATGAAAAGGGGGACTACCCAGAGCGGGCCAAGCAGTTTCCTTCGTTCCCTGGAGGCCTACAGCAGATCCTGCAACTACGAGCAGCATTTCCAGGCTGCTGAGCTGACCGCCGTCGGCTGAGCTGAAAAAGCTGCTGCTTTGTTTAGCTAACATTTATTCACCACTGACTGTGTTCCAATCTCTGCATTGGGTGCTTTCTCATTTGAACTTCTCAGAAACCCCATGAGGGGGAGTTTATATGTATTTTTTCTGATGAGTATTGAAGCACTCTCAGGAAGTTATTGCACACGGTTGGAACATGGCTGATTAACATTTGTATTTGTTAGTTAGAACAGCCCTAACAAAGGACAAAACGACAGAAATGCATCGTCTCCCAGCTCCAGAAGCTAGAAGTCTGAAATCAAGGTCTTGGTAATGTTACTGCATCCTGTGATGCTCCAGGGAGGAGGTCTCCAGGAGGGAGAGGGCCGCGGAAAGGACGGAAGTTTCCACCTGGCCCTTGGGTACCAAATTCATGATGTAGTTGCAAAAAAGGATTTTAAGACACATAGAGAGATCAAGATAGTTTATTAGTGAAATAAAGCTAAGGAAAGATAGAAAGTTAGGACACAATCCAGATGTGGGTGGGTGGGTATGGGCACATCTGATGACAGGTGCGATGAGTGCTCTAATGTCAGAGATATTCATGGTGAAAAAGTAGGTTGGAGGTTTGGCTCGAATTCACCTTAGGAAAAGTGCTTCTCTTTGTTCTGTCACCTGGAAAATTTAATCATTGCTTAACAATTGGGCCCAAAGATTTGAAGGTTGCTCTGCTCGTTAATTTGGGTCATTATGACATAGATGTTTGAGTATCCCTTTCAACAAGGTATGGGACCTTGCTAGACTCTCCCTTCCAGACAAGGTTTCATCTTTGTGATAAGCATTTTCCTTTGTAGACACTTTTTGTGCCCAGAGGAGTCATTTTCCCGAGTGTTTTTTTCTCAGAATAAGTGCCTTTCTTTCAGATATCCTTACTCAGTTGCCAAAGTGCACTAATTATTTGAGCAAGGTCAGAGGGAGAGAGCTGCTCTTTTATTAAATGTTCAGTTTATTGACTTAAAGTAAAGAAAGTAGGACCTGTGTGCTTTTAACCAAGCCATTCATAAACAGTGTTTATCTCTGAATTCCTGGCTGCAGTGTCCCATGCCTCAGTTTCCCTGCTCTATCCTGCCTTAGTAGGATTGGTTCCTCCTGAGGGCTGTGAAGAGAGGATGTTTCTGGCATTTGTCTTTGTCTTTAGATACTGTTTGCATGTTCATAGGGTGTTCTCCTATGTGTCTCCAAATTTCTTCTTTTTTGACAGAACTGGGGTTTGAACTCAGGGTCTCATTCTTGCTAGGCAGGTGATCTACCAATTGAGCCACTCTGCCAGCCCTTTTTGCATTAGTTACTTTTCACATTAGTTACTTGTGTTTCTCACCAGGCCAGCCTGGACAGTGATCCTCCTACTCATGACAGGCACGTGTCATGTCACACAGGGTTTTTTTGATGAGATGGGGTCTCGCCAACATTCTTCCTGGGCTGGCCTCAAACTGCTGTCCTCCTGATCTCTGCTTCCTGAATAGCAGGACTCACAGGCATTTGTAACCACACCCAGTCCCCAAATTTCCTCTTTTTATAAGGACACCAGACACTGAGTTAGGGCTCCCACAAATGACATTGTTTTAATTAGAAAAATCTGCAAAGATCCTATCTTTAAGCAAGGTCACATTCTGAGGTGCTGTGTGTTAGGCTCTCAGAATATGAGTGGGGGTGGGGCACAATTGAACCCAAAATAGAATTTAACCCAGAACTCCTGATTTTAAACCTGGTGCTTTCTTGGATAAATAAGCAGTAGTTCTCAAAGTTGGATAAACATTGGATTTACCTGGAGAATTAAATATATATTATATAGGGATGTGTATAGATGCACAAGTATGTGTATATCCATGTGCACATATGCATCTATTTCTGTATCTATCTATATATTTATATCTATATTGATGGTTGGGTTCTACACCTAGAGAGTCTGATTTAGTTGGCACAGGTATGTCTGGACACCAGGATTTTTAAGGCTCCTCAAGTGTTCTAAGGAGTTAAAGTTAGAGCCACTAGCTTAGAACATTTCTCCACCACAATTTGATTGGTTCTACCACAGAGGAAAGCTGTGCAGTCTCTTTGCCTCATAGACCAGGAAAAGGAGGCCACATTTGTCTTTAGTGCCACAACCTGGGTCTGTTTCTGTTCCCTTTTTCTTTTGTCTGGCAGTACTGAGGTTTGAACTTAGGGCCTTGCTCAAGCTACAGGTGTCCTACTGCTTGAGACATACCCCAGTCCTTTTTGAATACTGTCTCTGGCTGGCCTGGGCTAAGATCCTCCTATTTATACTTCCTACGTAGCTGGGAAGACAGGTGTGTACCATCTCACCCAGCTTGATTGGCTGAGATGAGGTCTTGTTAACTTTTTTACCCAGGCTGGCCTTGATCCTCCCAATCTCTGCCTTCCTAGTAGCTAGGATTACAGGCATGAGTCAATTACCTAGTCTCTCCTTTTCTTATTTTTTAAGCACATGTGCTCCTCATACTTGTCAGAATTAGAACCCAGCACAGTGCCTGACACACAGTAAGCTTGAATAAATGTCTGAAGAAGACAAAGACAGAGGAGGTATGGCTCAAGTGGTAGAGCGCCTGCCTTGCAAGTCTAAAGCCCTGAGTTCAAACCCCATTACTACCAAGAAGAACGGAAAGGAGTCACAGGGAAGAAATGAAAAGGGATTTGATGTGGTATAGGGGAATTCTTGAAAAAGATGTTTGGGACATAGGGAATTTTCTTGTACTCACTAGAGGATAATGTTAGCACAGTGTCCACTGATATCTAATTTACCATAGATACCCCACAAGTGCATCAAATCAGATTCACAACTGTCCATTCAATAGTTGTGCTTGAGGTGAGGACCATTTTCCTCAGGTTATCACTCCTTGTCCTCCAATCCCCAGGAGCAATAGGGTCTCCTTCTTGTGCTGTATGCCCTGGGAGACAGTGAAATTCTGCTTGCATTGTTTTGTGAGTTAAAAAGCAAATGACAGTGATTTTCTTCTGTCCTGAGTCATTTCTCTGCTTTGGAGCCCATCTATCCCCACCTAGGAATGCTAGACAGAGAGGAAAAATAAAGATGAAGAGGAAAAATCTTTGAAGGAAAACAGAAATTTTTCTGTAATTATAGAAACATGAAAGATCCAAAGAGTCACAGGAAAGATAAAGAAAAATCTGAACCAGAACCAGGGCTTTTTTTTTTTTTTTTTTTTGATACAGGGATTCTTGATATAGCCTGGGCTGGTCTTGAACTCAACACTCAAGATTCCTGCCTCAGTCTCCTGAGTGCTAGAATTACAGGTATGCACCACCATGCTAGCTTGCACCAGAATATTTTGTAGTAAATTAAGAATTTCAAAGAAAACAGAGGAAATTCTAAAAGTTGTGAAGGGCAGGGAAGATCACAAAAAGAAGAAAGAGGTCAGATTGACATCAGAGTTTATAATAGCAACAACTGATATAATGGAGCACTTTCAAAATATTGAAGGAAAAGAAATTAGAATGACCTTCTATCCTTATATCATCTAGTCTTATCATTCAAAACCAAGGACATGTTATCAAATATTCCCAGGCAAAGAAGTCCTCAGAAAGCTTACCACACAGAGGCTCTCCTGAAAACCGTTTTGAGTGAAAGGCTAAAATGAGGGGAAACAAATCTAGTAGATACCACCAGAGATATATGAAGTCAGATGATTAAGGATATTGGTAAAATTTGACCTATAAGAATAACTAAGGACTGGAGGTGTGGCTGTGGGGTAGAGTGCCTGCTTTGCACTTGCAAAGTTCAAACCCCAGTCCCACATAAAACCCACAGACAACAACAAAAAATCCTAAAGAAGACACCCATCCACAACAATCTGGCATTAAAGTGTGTAGATAACAGTGTGATGTGACTTGGAGAGTAAGAATGAAGAGATATAATGTAAAAAAAAAAAGCTTTTCTCTTATGGGGGAAGATATAGATATCAATTTAAAGAATAGATTAATATTGAACATAGAAAAAATGGGAGAGACTGAAATTAAAGAATTAAGATGGCAGAAACAGGTCAAACATACACATTATAATAAATGTAAATGAACTAAACTCACTAGTTAAAGGTTGGACTAAAAAAATTCAGGCATGCACTGTGAGTAAGAGATAACACTAGGGCATAAGGAAATACACAGGCTGAAAGTAAATGAACAGAAAATGATATATCAGGGTACCCCCTCCTTCTCATCTGGGGAAGCTGTTGGCCACTGCACTCCACTGAGTCCAGGCTCCTCCCTTCCCCACCCAGGCCCCTGGCCCAGAGCTGCCTAGAAGCTCCCTTCTTGGACTCCAAGATGGTGCTGGACCACACAGAGCAGCATCTCAAGCACCTCAAAGAAGATGTTCTGTTCCCTAAAATAATGAAGGAAAAGGCCAGAAAGGTGTTTTGAATGAGTTCAAGGATTGTAACTCAACATACACAAACTACAACTCATTAAAATGTATTCCTCCAAAGGAAATGGAATGAGTGTGTCAGGAGATAGCACACTATATTTACAGCAGCCAAGACATGGAGACAACCTAAATGCTCATTTGAAGAATGGGTACAGAAGGTGCAGTACATATAGACAATGGAATTTTACCTGGCCATAAGGGGGAATGAAATTCTGTCATTTATGATAAAATAAAATAAATGATATATCAGTAAAATAGTAATTAAAATTAGGCTGGTGTCTATAATAACATCATATGAAATTAAAGACAAAAAGCATAAAGATGAATAGTGTGCATACCCTAAATAAAGCCAAAGTCTGCATTGGGAAGTAAAAATGGCAGAATGATACACAGAAACGAACAAACCCACTCTCATGATGGAAAATTTCAACATCCTCTCAATTATTGTTAGGGTAGGAAATTAACTCACCTCCTCCCAAATATACTTAAAACTCATTGTCAGAAATAGAGGTAGATATAGTTGAGACCTTGGATTAGGGGAAGATATTTTACACACAACACAAAACTGTTGACTATAAAGAAAAGATTGGGAACTCAGTGGTAGAGAGCTTGCCTGGCATGCCTAAGGCCCTGGGTTCAATCTCCAGCACTGAAAAAAAGGATTAATAAATCTTAATAAATAATATTAAGAATGTTGGTTTGTCAAAGGGTACCTTAGAGAAGCTGAAAAGTTTTATAGAAGATATTCAAAGTACATAAGACTGATAAAGGATTGGTGTCATAAATAACTCATACAAGTCAATAAAAAAGAAAAATAGCTGGGTATGGTAGTGCATGTTTGTAATCCCAGCACTCAGGAAGGCTGAGGCAGGAGGATTGTAAGTTCCAGGCCAGTCTGGGGTACATAGAAAATTTGAGGCCTGAAGCTGGATGTGTTGGCACATGTCTGTAATCCCAACTACTTGGGAGTAGAGGTAGGGAGACTGTGGTCCCAGGCCAGCCCAGGCAAAAGCATGAGACCCTATCTGAGAAAAAAAACTAAATCAAAAAGGCAGGTGGAATGGCTCATGTGGTAGATTGCTTGCCTAGCAAGTAGGAGGCCCTGAGGTCAATCCCCACCACCACCACCAAAAATAAATAAATAAATAAAGGGGGGGATGAACTATAGGAGTACAAAAATATGATGTAGCTTAACAATATAATATTAAATCAGAAGTAAACTCCAAAGATTACATGTAATATGATGCCCTTTTTAAAAAATTAAAAATGACTAAGATAAAAATATTTCCTTTTTTATGAATACAAATTGATGCAAATAAACTACATAAAATGAAAGGCAAAGAAATGTCTAATATAGAATTCGACATAATGGTTACCCTGAGTGGGGAAAGGTGGAGAGATAGGATGGGGATGCAAACATCCAGTTAGGTCCAAGGTATTGTTGAGGTCTTGGTTTCTGTGATGAAAGGTAAGTTTGTGAATGTTTATATCTATCAACATAATCATATTAAATGGAAGAGGCCACTCTAGGGCCACTTAGAAACGTATGTTATAAATATGATTTGGACAGATCCCAATCCAATCTCGTGCACCTGAGGCTATACACTGCCCCATGGAGTTGGACTGGACCAGATTTGTTCATGATTCCACAAACTTGTATTTCTAGTTTACATTGATTTCCAGGGCTGGAAATTGGAATCATTTCCCCCAAAACTAACAGTGTGACTAACAACATGGTTAATCAAGCTAGACTGAGCATGCAGGTCTGGCGTGTTTGGGATTTTGTGTGCCAATTTAGTTGGAAAGCTCAATTGATTAAAATAAAGGTTTCCAGACTGAAAACTCATTAAGTTCAAGTGGAATTTGCTCAGTGGATGGGAAAAAAAGTTTTAAAAAGTTGAATTCAGTTCCTATTAAAAAAAAAAAAGCCTAGGCTGGACACAGTGGCTCACACCTGTAACCCAGCTACTTGGAAGGCAGAGATTAGGAGGATCAAGGTTTGAGGCTACCCTGAGCAAAAAGTTCAGTAGACCCCCCCCAACCAATAGTTGGGTGTTGCAGTGTGCACCTGTCATCCCAGCTATGCAGAAAACATAAAAATAAGAGACCCTATTTAAAAAAAGAAGTAAAAAAAGCAAAAAAGGAGGATTCCAAGATGGCGACTAGAGGGAGGAAGCAGAAAGTGTGCCTCCTAAAGTAAAATCTTGGAGAGATGCTGGAGATACACCTTACAGGAAAAACCAATGAGAAGAGGCAAAACTTTGACTCCTCCACCCCCCACAACATGCATAGCATCCCCACTTCATGTTAAATGGAGAAACCAGGACGGCTTCCATGCCGCTGCCAGATGGCAGCACCTAGATAGACAGCTTGGGAAGACGCGGACCACAAGATGAGCTAAGCACCACACGGTACTCCCAAAGACAACCCTGGGCCAGATCAGCACAGCCCCCTGGACAGACTGACTCCACCCAGGGAAAAAAGGAAAAAAAAACTGACTAATAAGCAATAACAACAAAAAAGACACTAGCAAAGAGGGCAGGGCACCCTGAGTGCTGAAGAGGCGGGGAGGGGAAATCCATCAAGAAACTGTAAATAAACAAGCAGGACAGAGAAGGCAGGAGCAGCAGCACATGCCCAGCAACCAGGAGCGGGAAAGCTTGTAAAAGCAGCAGTGGGAGGAAAAGTCCACAGGAGAGTGGGGAAGACCCACTTCCCATGTGAACTGTAAATAAACATGCCGGCCTGAGAAAGTGGGTGCAGTGTCACCTCCCCCAGTGTGCTTGGAAAGGGGAAAGCTTGTAGCAGAGCCTGGTGCACACGAGAACTCTAAGTAAACAAAGTCTGAGGGGTCAAGTGAGTGCTACGCTCACCCCAGAGATCTGCATAAATAACGCCTCCAGCAGCAGCAGGCTGACAGCAGCGGGAAGGCAAGCCACAGCCGCAGATAGCCATTCACAGACCTGTCTCCAGAGTCTTTTTTTTTTAACTCTTCCTTTGATGAGACAGCAACCAAACTACACCTGCATGCTGAAAAACTTACTGAAACTGTATTGCATTTGAACTTGGGACACTTTGTGGTTTTTTTTTTCTTTTGTTTTGTTTTATTTGGTTTTTTTCCCCTTTGATGAGACAACCACAGAACTACTTCTGAGACACCATCTCCAGGATTGGAGGCTGAGGGACTATCACCAAAATTATTAAGACTGAAACTTTTTGCATTTGAATTTGGAGATTTTTTAATTTTTTAAAATTTTTATTATTTTTTTTTCTTAATCCTCTCTCTGTCTCTCTAATACCTGTTCAGCTTACTGTTGATTAGTATACTATCTCTCCCTGTTTATATCTTCGAAACTTTTGTTTGTTTGTTTGTTGTTTTTTTACTTGTTTATTTGTTTTTCCCTCTTTCTTTAACTTCTTTGCTTTCCCTCTCCTCTCACCCTTCCATTCTAAATATCACCATTGTTTTTATTACAAGCTAGAAAATACTTAATTGCAGACAGTACAGGGACAATATCATCAACAAGGGCAATGATGGGAAGACAGAAAAAACAGGGAAACCAGTTTCCCCACAGCAAAAAATTAGTACAGGAACCAGAGGGAAATGAAGAAAACAGATACTCAGATCCAGACTCCAACAAAATGAAGATAAACTATGCCAAAGAACCCAATGAAGCCCACAAGAATAATCTAAAACAAGAAGTCCTACAAGTAATCAATGAGAATTTTATAGAGATGATAATGGATATGGTCAACCAAAATGTACAGGAGACACTCAAGAAATTCCAAGAGAACAAAAATAGAGAATTTGAAAAAGCACAAGAAGAAAATAAAAGAAGCCATAGAAGCACTGTATAAACACCAAAGTGAAACAGAGAACACGATTAATAAAGAGATAAATGAACTCAGGTTGAAAACAGACAACATTAAAGAGGAAACAACTCAGGATATGGAAAACCTCAGAAAAAAGAACAAACCAGAATTGCAAAACAAAATGGAAGGCCAATCCAGCAGAATAGAACAAACAGAAGACAGAATCTCAGAACTTGAAGATGAAATGGTAATTAAAGGAAAAACCAAAGAACTACTAATTAAACAACTCAAAACCTGTGAAAAGAAAATACAAGAACTCACTGACTCCATCAAAAGACCAAACCTGAGAATCATGGGCATTGAAGAAGGAGAAGAGGTGCAAACAAAGGGAATGCATAATATATTAAACAAAATAGTAACAGAAAATTTCCCAAATCTAGAGAACTCTATTTGCATACAGATGCAAGAGGCCCCCAGAACACCAAACAGACCAGATCAAAATAGAACTACCCCAAGCATATCATCATTAAAACAACAAATACAGAGACCCGAGAAAGAATACTGAAGGCTGTAAGAGAGAAAAAATAAATAACATACAAAGGTAAACCCATCAAAATCACAGCAGACTTCTCAACAGAAACATTAAAAGCAAGAAGAGTGTGGGGTGAGACCTTCTGGGCACTGAATGAAAATACTTCAAGACCAGTGGAACAGAATAGAGGATCCAGATATGAAGCCACACAACTATGAGCAACTTATCTTTGACAAAGGAGCTAAAAATATACGATGGAGAAATAGCAGCCTCTTCAACAAAAACTGCTGGGAAAACTGGTTAGCAGTCTGCAAAAAACTGAAACTAGATCCATGTATATCACCCTATACCAAGATTAACTCAAAATGGATCAAGGATCTTAATATCAGACCCCAAACTCTTAAGTTGATATAAGAAAGAGTAGGAAATACTCTGGAGTTAGTAGGTATAGGTAAGAACTTTCTCAATGAAACCCCAGCAGCACAGCAACTAAGAGATAGCATAGATAAATGGGACCTCATAAAACCAAAAAGCTTCTGTTCATCAAAAGAAATGGTCTCTAAACTGAAGAGAACACCCACAGAGTGGGAGAAAATATTTGCCAATTATACATCAGACAAAGGACTGATAACCAGAATATACAGGGAACTTAAAAAACTAAATTCTCCCAAAACTAATGAACCAATAAAGAAATGGGCAAGTGAACTAAACAGAACTTTCTCAAAAGAAGAAATTCAAATGGCCAGAAAACACATGAAAAAATGCTCACCATCTCTAGCAATAAAGGAAATGCAAATTAAAACCACACTAAGATTCCACCTCACCCCTGTTAGAACAGCCATCATCAGCAACACCACCAACAACAGGTGTTGGCGAGGATGCGGGGAAAAAGGAACCCTCTTACACTGTTGGTGGGAATGTAGACTAGTACAACCACTCTGGAAAAAAATTTGGAGGCTACTTAAAAAGCTGGACATCGATCTACCATTTGATCCAGCAATACCACTCTTGGGGATATACCCAAAAGACTGTTACTCCAGAGGCACCTGCACATCCATGTTTATTGCGGCACTATTCACAATAGCCAAGTTATGGAAACAGCCAAGATGCCCCAGCACTGACGAATGGATTAAGAAAATGTGGTATCTATACACAATGGAATTTTATGCAGCCATGAAGAAGAACGAAATGTTATCATTCGCTGGTAAATGGATGGAATTGGAGAACATCATTCTGAGTGAGGTTAGCCTGGCTCAAAAAACCAAAAATCGTATGTTCTCCTTCATATGTGGACATTAGATCAAGGGCAAACACAACAATGGGATTGGACTATGAGCACATGATAAAAGTGAGAGCACACAAGGGAGGGGTGAGGATAGGTAAGACACCTAAAAAACTAGCTAGCATTTGTTGCCCTTAATGCAGAGAAACTAAAGCAGATACCTTAAAGCAACTGAGGCCAATAGGAAAAGGGGACCAGGTACTAGAGAAAAGGTTAGATCAAAAAGAATTAACCTAGAAGGTAACACCCATGCACAGGAAATCAATGTGAGTCAATGCCCTGTATAGCTATCTTTATCTCAACCAGCAAAACCCCTTGTTCCTTCCTATTATTGCTTATACTCTCTCTACAACAAAATTAGAGATAAGGGCAAAATAGTTTCTGCTGGGTATTGAGGGGGGGGAGCGGGAGGGGGTGGAGTGGGTGGTAAGGGAGGGGGTGGGGGCAGGGGGGAGAAATAAACCAAGCCTTGTATGCACATATGAATAATAAAAGAAAAATGAAAAAAAAAAAAAAGAAAAAAAAAAGAAAATACTTCAACCGTAGGATAGTCTACCCAGCAAAATTATCATTCAAAATAGATGGAGCAATAAAAGTCTTCCATGATAAGCAGAAACTAAAACAATATGTGACCACAAAGCCACCACTACAAAAGATTCTTCAAGGGATTCTGCACACAGAAAGTGAAACCCAACTTAACCATGAAAGGGCAGGCAGCACCAAACTACAGGAAAAGAAAAAGCAAGCAAGTAGACTGTAACCTCAACTTAGGTACACACAATCAAACCTTCAAACAACTAAGACAACTATATGACAGGAATCACCACATACCTATCAGTACTAACACTTAATGGACTTAATTCCCCCATCAAAAGGCAGTTTGATGAACTGGATTAAAAAGGAAGATCCAACAATTTGTTGCTTACAGGACACCCATCTCACCGACAGAAATAAGCATAGGCTAAGGATGAAAGGCTGGAAGATTTACCAAGCCAATGGCCCCAGAAAACAGGCGGGAGTAGCAACACTTATCTCTGACAAAGTAGACTTCAAACCTACATTGATCAAAGGAGATAAAGAAGGACATTCCATACTAATAAAAGGGGAAATAGACCAAAAGGAAATAACAATTATCAACCTATATGCACCCAATATCAACACACCCAACTTCAGCAAACATACCCTGAAGGACCTAAAAGCATATATAAACGCCAACACAGTGGTCGTGGGAGACTTAAACACCCCATTATCATCAATAGATAGGTCATCCAAACAAAAAATCCATAAAGAAATCCAAGATCTAAAACATGCAATAGATCACATGGACCTAGTAGATGTCTACAGAACATTTCATCCAACCTCTACACAATATACATTCTTCTCAGCAGCCCATGGAACCTTCTTCAAAATAGATCATATCCTAGGGCACAAAGCAAGCCTCAACAAATATAAGAAAATAGAAATTATACCATACATTTTATCAGATCACAATGCAATAAAACTAGAACTCAACAACAAAAGTAAAGACAAAAAGCACGCAAAGAGCTGGAAACTGAATAACTCATTGCTTAATGAACAATGGGTCATTGATGAAATAAAATAGGAAATTAAAAAGTTCCTGGAAGTCAATGAAAATGAAAACACCCTACCGGAACCTATGGGACACAGCAAAGGCAGTCCTGAGAGGAAAGTTTATAGCCATGAGTGCATATATTAAAAAGACTGAAAGATCCCAAATCAATGACCTAATGATACATCTCAAACTCCTAGAAAAACAAGAACAAGCAAATCCCAAAACAAATGGAGAGAAATAATAAAAATAAGAGCTAAAATCAATGAAATAGAAGCCAAAAAAACTATACAAAGAATAAATGAAACAAAAAGTTGGTTCTTTGAAAAAATAAACAAGATCAACAGACCCCTGGCAAACCTTACTAAAATGAGGAGAGAAAAAACCCAAATTAGTAGAATCAGGAATGCAAAAGGGGAGATAACAACAAACACCATAGAAGTCCAGGAAATCATCAGAGACTACTTTGAGAACCTATATTCAAACAAATTCAAAAATCTTAAAGAAATGGACAGATTTCTAGATACATATGATCACCCAAAACCGAACCAAGAGGACATTAATCACCTGAATAGATGTATAACACAAAACAAAATTGAAGCAGCAATCAAAAGTCTCCCCAAAAAGAAAAATCCAGGACCTGATGGATTCTCTGCTGAATTCTATCAGACCATTAACGAAGAACTGATACCAACCCTCCTTAAACTGTTCCGCGAAATAGAAAGGGAAGGAAAACTGCCTAACACATTTTATGAAGCCAGTATTACACTTATCCCAAAACTAGGCAAAGACACCTCCAAAAAGGAGAACTATAGGCCAATCTCCTTAATGAACATTGATGCAAAAATCTTCAATAAAATAATGGCAAACCGAATTCAACAACACATCAAAAAGATTATTCACCACAACCAAGTAGGCTTCATCCCAGGGATGCAGGGGTGGTTCAACATATGAAAATCAATCAATGTAATAAACCACATTAACAGAAGCAAAGACAAAAACCACTTGATCATCTCAATAGATGCAGAAAAAGCCTTTGATAAGATCCAACACCATTTCATGATAAAAGCTCTAAGAAAACTAGGAATAGAAGGAAAGTACCTCAACATTGTAAAAACTATATATGACAAACCTACAGTCAGCATTATACTTAACAGAGAAAAACTGAAACCATTCCCTCTAAAATCAGGAACCAGACAAGGATGCCCACTATCTCCACTCCTATTCAACATAGTACTGGAATTCCTAGCCAGAGCAATTAGGCAAGAAGAAGGAATAAAAGGAATACAAATAGGTAAAGAAACTGTCAAAATATACCCATTTGCAGACGACATGATCCTATACCTTAAAGACCCAAAAAACTCTACTCAAAAGCTCCTAGACATCATCAATAGCTATAGCAAGGTATCAGGATTTACAATCAACATAGAAAAATCATTAGCATTTCTATACACTAATAATGAACAAACTGAAAAAGAATATATGAAAACAATCCCATTTACAATAGCCTCAAAAAAAAAGATCAAATACCTAGGTGTAAACCTAACAAAGGATGTGAATGACCTCTACAAGGAAAACTATAAACTTCTGAAGAAAGAGATTGAGGAAGACTATAGAAAGTGGAGAGATCTCCCATGCTCATGGATTGGTAGAATCAACATAGTAAAAATGTCTATACTCCCCAAAGTAATCTACATGTTTAATGCAATTCCCATCAAAATTCCAATGACATTCATTAAAGAGATCGAAAAAATCTACGGTTAAATTTATATGGAAACACAAGAGGCCACGAATAGCCACGCAATACTCAGTCAAAAGAACAATGCAGGAGGTATCACAATACCTGACTTCAAACTATATTACAAAGCAATAACAATAAAAACAGCATGGTACTGGCACAAAAACAGACATGAAGACCAGTGGAACAGAATAGAGGACCCAGATATGAAGCGACACAACTATAACCAACTTGTCTTTGACAAAGGTGCTAAAAATATACGATGGAGAAAAGACAGCCTCTTCAACAAAAACTGCTGGGAAAACTGGTTAGCAGTCTGCGAAAAACTGAAACTAGATCCATGTATATCACCCTATACCAATAATAACTGAAAATGGATCAAGGACCTTAATACCAGACCCAAACTCTAAAGTTGATACAGGAAAAAGTAGGAAATACTCTGGAATTAATAGGTATAGGCAAGAACTTTCTCAATGGAACCCCAGCAGCACAGCAACTAAGAGATAGCATAGACAAATGTGACTTCATAAAACTAAAAAGCTTCTGCTCAACAAAAGAAATGGTCTCTAAACTGAAAAGAATGCCCAGAGTGGGAGAAAATATTTGCCAGCTACACATCAGACGAAGGACTGATAACCAGAATATATAGGGAACTTAAAAAACTAAATTCTCCCAAAATTAATAAACCAATACAGAAATGGGCAAGTGAACTAAACAGAACTTTCTCAAAAGAAGAAATTCAAATAGCCAAAAAACACATGAAAAAATGCTCACCATCTCCAGCAATAAAGGAAATGCAAATTAAAACCACACTAAGATTCCACCTCACTCCTGTTAGAATAGCCATCATTAGCAACACCAACAACAACAGGTGTTGGTGAGGATGCGGGGAAAAAGGAACCCTCTTACACTGCTGGTGGGAATGTAAACTAGTACAACCACTCTGGAAAAAAATTTGGAGGCTATTTAAAAAGCTAAACATTGATCTACCATATGATCCAGCAATTCCACTCTTGGGGATATACCCAAAAGAATGTGACACAGGTTACTCCAGAGGCACCTGCACACCCATGTTTATTACGGCACTATTCACAATAGCCAAGTTATGGAAACAGCCAGGATGCCCCACTACTGATGAGTGGATCAAGAAAATTTGGTATTTATACACAATGGAATTTTATGCAGCCATGAAGAAGAACGAAATATTATCATTCGCTGGTAAATGGATGGAATTGGAGAACATCATTTGAGTGAGTTAGCCTGTCCCAAAAGACCAAAACTCATATGTTCTCCCTCATACGCGGACATTAGATCAAGGGCAAACACAACAAGGGGATTGAACTTTGATCATATGATAAAGCGAGAGCACACAAGGGAGGTTATAAGGATAGGTAAGACACCTAAAAAACTCGATAGCATTTGTTGCCCTATATGCAGAGAAACTAAAGCAGATACTTTAAAGCAACTGAGGCTAATAGGAGAAGGGGACCAGGAACTAGAGAAAAGGTTAGATCAAAAAGAATTAACCTAGAAGGTAACACCCACGCACAGGAAATCAATGTGAATCAACTCCCTATATAGCTATCCTTATCTCAACCAGCAAAAACCCTTGTTCCTTCTTATTATTGCTTATACTCTCTCTTCAACAAAATTAGAGATAAGGGCAAAATAGTTTCTGCCGGGTAGCAAGGGGGTGTGGGGGAGGGAGGAGGCAGGGGTGTAACGGAGGGGGTAGGGGGGTAATGGAGGGAGTGGGGGAAGGGGGGAGAAATGACCCAAACATTGTATGCATATATGAATGAAACAAAATTTTTTTAAAAAAAGCAAAAAAGGCTGGAGGTGTGGTTCAAGAGTTAGAGTGCTTGCCTACTATGTGGGGGCCCTGAGTTAAACCTCCAGTAGCACTGAAGGAGGAAGAAGAGGAGGAGGAGAAGAAGAAGAGTTTAAGCTGCTGGGACCCTGTTAGAGATACATAGATAGCAAACAGCTTTGGCAGGAAGTAGTAGCCAAAAATATGAAACCATAATGGTGAGAAAATAAGTATTAATCAGAGACACACCAGAGGTTTTTAAAAGTCAAACAAATCAAAACACAACTACAACAAAAATGGGTGTTAGAGAATGGAAAAATCTAATATTCATTGCTCATGGTCAGACATTTTTTCTGCAAACATTCCTACTGTCTGTTTTTGAAGTTTTAAAAGTGATATATTTCACTGGGTCCAGTGTTCATGCCTATAATCCTAATTACTTGGGAGGTGGAGATTGGGAAGATGGCAGTTTGAGGCCGCCTGGGCAAACAGTTCGAAAGACCCTGTCTGCAAAATGGACTGGAGTTGTGCTTCAAGCGGTAGAGCACCTGCTTTGCAAGCTTGAAGCCCTGAGTTCAAATCCTAGCCCCACCAAAAAATGATAATAATTTAAAAACAATAATATATTTTAAGCATCTCTCAAGTACCCCATTTTCTGAAGACAAAAGTCAACGTGGAATTGACAGAGTACAAATCCCTTTCACTTGACTGTATTTCAGAAGTTTAAATGCTTGCAATGTCTTGCTGGGGAGTTGTTCAAAAGTAGTCATGATACAGGGTCAGGCATACTCCAGGGAACTCAGACCAAGGCAGAAGACGCTTGCCATCTGAGAGCACTGAATTGTCAGGCTGTGAATTTGCAGGACATCACGGCTCTGATGATATGTCATTGCTCTTGAATTCCAGTGCACAGGACATTTTTTTTTTTTAGGGTAAGGAAAGGTATGAGAAAAAAGAAAGTATTTTAAGTATGTTCCTCTTATTTCTTCTCTCTTTCACCTTGTAAATAAGAAAACAGAGATATTACTGAGCAAATATTCTTCAGAAAAATTTGATTTCTTGTCAGGCTTAGATATTGTGCTGTAGGGATAGTCATTATTGTTGACAGTAGACATTCCTACCCTGGAAACTAAATGCTGAAGTGTTTACTATGCTTCGATAAATCACATATTTTCCCCTGTGAGTACAGCCTGTTCAGGTTCAGACATACCATTGTGTAATTCCCCAGACTTCTTTCCAGTTTAAAATCACGAGGTTGGATGATGTAAAAGGGTTTTGCTCTTGAAAATACCCACCAAACAGGGTAGCTGAAATTGTACTTCATTACTGAGTTTGGCTTTGATCAGAAGATGCTCTGAGAATATTGATAAAATAGAAGAAAAAAATTTAGGCTCCTTCCTAAAATTTGAGTGGAGGAACCCAAGACTGAGTGGGAAATCTGTCATAGTAACAGTAGAATCTGAAAAAGAAGATACACAAATAAATGCAGCTGAGGACCCAGAGACCTTTTTGATTTCTGCCCCTTCTAAGGCTTCAATTCATGGAATATACAAATGTCATTTATAATCTTCTGTCATCATGCTTTAAAATGTCTAAAATATGTAATAGTTTTTTGGTTTTTTTGGTGGGACGAGCAAGGCTTTGCACTTGCAAAGCAGGCACCCTACTTCTTGAGCTACGTCTGCAGTCCATTTTTTGCTCTGGTTATGGAGATGGGGGGGGTCTCATGAACTATTTGCTTGGACTGGCCTCGAACTGAGATCCTCCTGAGCTCAGCCTCCCAAGTAGCTAGGATTTCAGGTGTGAGACATTGGTGCCAGGCTTAACAGTTCTTATTATTAGGAAAAATTACTCAATCACCAACAGAGCCCAGAAGATGGTACAGGACATTACTGTTCTCATGATGTCATTGTTTGGTCCTCCGCCTAGCTGTGTTCCACAGCACTGAGGAGTGTAGTAGGGACCGGTGCTGTGTGGGTGCTCTCCATGGTGGCCAGGCAAAGATATCGCATTGACATGATCTCCATGAGTTCATGCGGTAACAGGACCTCAGAGTGGGAGAAAGTAATGGCAGCATGAGTCAGCAAAGACAAAATGGACACATCCATTGTAAAGCATGCCTTGGCTTCAGAGCGCTTTGATGGTGGTGAAGTTGTTGTGCTGTTTCCGGGAGTGAAATATATGGGCAGTCTACTAGAGGAAGCGTGGTCTGCCTAAGAGGAAAAAACTCTAGTCAAGTGGACAGCCAGGGCCTCTTGTCCAGCATGAAATCTAAGTCAAACACAGACTCCAAACTCCTTGACTAAAGGGGAGTCAGGGCCCCTTGAGGAAGAACTCTGCTAGCTCCCATACCACGTTCACAAGGGTGGATGTGGAGTGGCTCTTCTCGCTGTTACACCCAATAGCCCACTGACAGTGAACTTTTACTTCTCATCTGCCATGAGCTCTGTTGGTTTGAGAGTCTTAGTTTCCAAAGAGGAAATCTTTCCACTGGGGAAAAAACAATGGTCCAACTAAGTTGGAAAATAAGACTTTCATTTGGCCATTTTGGGATGCTTGTGCCATTGAACCAAGATACAGAAAAAGGGTTACTTGGACACGGGTTGTGGCTCAAGTGGTAGAGCACTTCCCTAGCAAGCCCAAGGCCCTGAGCTCAAACTCCAGTACCACCAAAAAAGAAAGAAAAAAATAGTTTATTGGCTGAACTAATCAATCCTACCTACCAAAGGGAAACTGAGTTGCTGCTATAAATGGGGACAAAACCCATGGGAGTTTCTGGGGTGCCTTCATAACCATGATCCATGGAAATCATAGAAACAAACCAAAACCTTAAGCTAACTGACTCCTTAGTCTTTTTCTTTTTTTTTTTTTTTTTGCAGTACTGAAGTTTGAACTCAGGGCCTTGTACTTGCTAGGCAGGTGCTCTGCCACTTGAGCCATACTGCCAGCCTCCTCTACTCTTTTAAGAGTGGAGGTTTAGGTTATTTCCAGGCAAGGAACCCACAAGAGCTGGAATTCTGGCTCAGGATAGGGAAACCAGAGATCTCAACAATGGCCTCATGGTCAATTAAACAAATGAGATATGCATAGCTTCGCATATTTTCTCTTTGCTTATTTTATGTGTGTTTTTATTTGTATATACCAACCATTTTCTTTTCTCTCATTCTTCCCGGTTTATTTATTTATCTATTTTGCAGTACTGGGGTTTGAACTCAGGACCTTGCACTAGCTAGGTAGGCACTTTACTACTTGAGCTACTCCTCCAGCCCACATTCTCCCAAGTTTTACATGGCACTTTCTACGTGTAGTTTTCTCTGTCACCTCAGATGCATATTTCCAGTGAGCACCCCCGCCTCCACCCAGCACATGGCTTAGCAAACTTCTCTGCCACCCAGTCAGCCGTGGCCACATATGCCTGGTCTTGACCTCATCCCTGAAGGAAGAGTCTCTTTAGTGTCCTATTGAAACCCTAGGGTCCCCGTATCTACTATTCTTATGCACTATAGAAATTCTTCTTACCTCTATTTCTACAATCTCCTGTTATAGTTAATATTTATACTGAAATTTCCCTGTTAAAATTACTGTATGGTTTCTATCTATAAGACTGATATATAGAAAAAGCTCAAGAGTGAACATTGGTTCCTTCCTATTATTGCTTATACTCTCTCTACAACAAAATTAGAAATAAGGGCAAAATAGTTTCTGCTGGGTATTGAGGTGGGGGAGAGGGAGGGGGCGGAGTGGGTGGTAAGGGAGGGGGTGGGGGCAGGGGGGAGAAATGAACCAAGCCTTGTATGCACATATGAATAATAAAAAAAAATGAAAAAAAAAATACAAAAAAAAAGTAATCAAGATAAATATATACATTTTGGTATAGGCAGTATTTTTTAATAAAGATTTTTCAGAAACTAGGTTTAAAGGAAAAAAAAAAAAGAGTGAATATTGACCCTGTTCTGGACTGAATTGTGTCCCCTACCTAGAAAAGATACATTGAAGTCCTGACCCCTAGTCTCTCAGAATGTGATTTGGTTTGCAAGTCCAGTCACTGCAGATGTAGTGTTAAGTCAGATGAGGTCATGCTGGAGCAGGGTGGCCTCCTGATCCTATACGAGTTGTATCCTCACAACAAGACAGCTATGCTGGGTGCTGGTGGCTCATGCCTATAATCCTTGCCACATGGGAGGCTGAGATCAGGAGGAATGTAGTTCAAGGCCAGCTCAGCAGATAGTACTCAAGATTCCATCTCCAAAACAACCAGAGCAAAATGGATTAGAGACACGGCTCAAATGGTAGAGCATCTGCTTTGCAAATGTGAAGCCCTGAGTTCAAACTCCAGTCACACACACACATATAAAAAAGACAGCTGTGCGTATGTGAAGACACAGAGAGTAAGCTAGACGGTGATGGAGCAGAGACTGCAGAAGAAACAAACTCCTGATGTACACAGCAGCATAGTTACGCTGACTAAAAGGAGCCAAAGAATACATCCTGTATTATTCCATTTATATAAAATTCTGGAAAATAAAAACTAATGTAGGCAGACAGACTACAGATCAGTGAGTGGTTGCCTAGGGACAGGTTGCTTAGAAACAGATTGAAGGAAGGGACAGACTGTGAAGAGACACGAGAGAACTTTCCAGAGTGATATAAATGTTCAGCCTCTTGCCCGTGAACTTTTCATAGTGGTTTACCAAAACTTATCAGAAGGCATACTTTAAGCACACACAGTTTATTATACAAAATTGTGGATCAGCAAAGTTGTAAAAATGGTGGAAGGGACGCAACAAATATTGGCATAGATCCTCAGCCTGTGCCATCTCACTCCTCATCTTCCGGAAGGATGCTGAGTTCCTCAGTCAGCCAAAATGGCCACCCTAGGTCCTGCCATGTGGAAGGATCTTCCTTGTCTGTTGTCCTCTATGGCATCCCTACAGGGACACTAGGGAGGATCCTGGGTGCTTTTTTGCCTTGGCAGCTCCTGTCCTATTTGTAGTTGGTAGATATGTGAACTCCTATAATCACAGACTTTTTAATGCCAGGCTTGGAGTTTTCTGACAATACAGTGCTCCTTAAACCTTGCTTGGTGGCCTTTATTTCTTTTTTAAAATTTTATTTACTTATTTATTTATTGGTGGGACTGACATTTGAACTCAGGGGTTCATGCTTGCAAAGTAGGTGCTCTACCACTTGAGCCGCACCTTTAGTCTATTTGGCTCTGGTTATTTTGGAGTGTGTGTGTGTGTGTGTGTGTGTGTGTGTGTGTAGTCTTGGTGAACTGTTTGCCTGGGCTGGCCTTGAACTGTGATCCTCCCAATCTTAGGACTTTCTTCTTTCATTTTTGCATACGAATTGTACAATGTGGGGGGCTTCATTGTGTGATTTCCATACTTGACTGCTTTTCAATTTCAGCTTGAAGGAAGTTCATTAGCTAGTAAGACTAACGTTAGCTAGTAAGACTAACATTTTTGCTGAGCCAACTATAGAGTTTTCTCACTCTTAGGGACAGCTCTAACAGTATCAGTTTATGTCACTTGCCATAGGCACCACCTTAGACAGCATGGAGCAGAGGCTGAAGGACCAAGAATATGACTCTCACCTCCTGGTGGCTGCCTAGGCTGCAGTGTTGATATGGGGCAGGGGTAGTGGCCTGTCACTTTCACTGAGCACAGGGAATGAAGGGCTGGGGTCCAGGCTTCCCAACCCCAGGGTCCTTCTGAGGGTTCTCTTAGTACGGTGTAGTATAACAACGATTTAAAAATAAGTATCTACAAGATACTCAAAGAGAACAAAGATAGCAATTAAAAAAGAATGAGAAATTAAGGAAGAAAGCAGGCAGACATTAAATAACTGAGTATGAAATAGGAAAGAGGAGATAAAGACTACAGGCAGCATACACTGACAGCTTTTTGGAGGGGTTTTACTGTGAAAGGGAGCAGAGAAATGGGGAAGTAGATAGAAGGAAATGTCTCTCGAAAGAGCTGGGTGTGGTGGTGCATGTCTTTATAACCAAGTACTCAGGAGACAGGAGGATTAGAGTTCAAGGCCAGCTTGGGCAAAAATTAGCTCAAGACCCTATCTCAAGAAAAATTCAAGTATAGTAGAGCACTCCTTATAATCCAAGCTATTCAGGAGGTAGAGGTAGAAGATTATGGTTCAATTCTGGCTCAGAAAGAAGCACAAGCAAAAAGGGCTGGGAGTGTGGTTCAAGTGGTAGAGTGCTTTCCTAGCAAGTGTTCAAACCTAAGTACCAAAATAATAATAATAATAATAACAATAACAATAATAATAAGATATCCTGCTACTTGAAAGTCATGCCCTGGGACGCAGCAATTCTATTTCTAGGTCTGACATCAACAGAAAGGATTGTGTGAGCGCACAGAAAGGCATGAACAAGAATGTAGTACTATTTGTAATACGTGAACCAGAAATAACCCAAACATCCATGAGAAACAGAATGGGTATGTCCTAGTCTGTTTTGTGTTGCTGTAACAGAGTGCCTGAGACTGGATAATTTATAAAAATCAAATTTATTCTTTCACCATTTTGGAGGCTGGAAAGCTCATGATCATGGTTCCTCTAGGTTAGGGCTGCTTTCTCTGCTTCCGGCATACTGCCTTCCCATGGGGAGGAGCACCCTGTCTTCCCCTGGCCTGACAGCAGAAGAGAACGAGAGTCCCTCCCACAGCCCTAAGCCACGCTGGCCTTGAGCCATCCGGCTTTCTCTCAACCTAAATAGTTCCAAATTAGGCCTCCCCTCCCAAGACTGCTGCATTCAGGGTTAAACTGCTAATTCATAAAGTTTGGAGGGAACAAAAATATTTAACCCACAACAGATTAAATATACTGTAAGATCATCAAAATAGAATAATTCGGCATTGAAAATGTAACTGAATGAATTATAGCCATATGCATAGCACCGATCAATCTTATAAGCATACTATTGGGCAAAAGATGCCAGATGCAAAGTAGTAGTCGTCTTTGGACAGGCTACAGGTGTGGTCATTGGAAGCGGGCACCAAGAGGGCTTCTGCTGTAACATTCTGTTTTCTGAACTGTGTTATATATGGGTACATACTTCATGATAATTAAGTTGTTTACTTTTTTACTTTTTAATTTTTTTGGTGGGACTGGGGTTTGAACTCAGGGCTCTGCTGCTTAAGGCCAATCTCTAGATCATTTTGCTCTGGTTATTTTGGAGATGGGGTCTTGTGAACTATTTGCCGGGGCTGACCTCAAACTGTGATCCTCCTGATCTCAGTCTATCAAGTAGTTAAGAACACAGGCATGAGCCACCACTACCTGGTGATTTTTTTTCTTTTTTTTAAAGAACAGAAGATTGGTTTCCAAAAAAGTAAGGTGCCATTTTAGATTTTTTTTTTTTTAGTGGTACAGGGTTTGAACTCATGGCCATATGCTTGCTAGGCTGGTGTTCTACCACTGGAGCCACTCTGCCAGCTCTTGTGTGTGTGTGTGTGTGTGTTAGATATTTTCAAGACAGGATCTCCTGAACTATTTCCCTGGGCTGGCTTTGAACCTCAGTCCTCCTGATCTCTGCCTCCTGAGTAGCTAGGATTATAGGCATGAGCCACTGGCACCTCAGCCTTAGAATATCTTTATAAGTATATAACTGAATTCACCTGGAAGGAAAATACCAGATGACAAACAGAATGTGAAGCATTAAAGATTAAAACTTCTTTTTCAGCTATTTGGATCTGAAAATAAGACAATAACAGAAACTAAGCCTTTCAAATACTTCTTGTTTTCCCTTTAAACGTAGGCCAGATATTATGTCCAATATTTTTTCTAGGATAAAGTTTCTTTGAAAAAGGAATATAATTGCAATCAAATATCTGAAAATGCTAAAATTTCCAGATCTTCGAACAGATTCTTAGTAGAAAGATTAAGTGCTTTCTTTAAAAAACAAGTATACAAATCTTGCATCCATGCAAAAAGTTTTAACATTTTAAAAATTAAACTGCGTCCATTATTTTTCCCAGTCTAAATACATATATCAGTAAGCATATGTATTAGTATGTTCTATTTTGTTAAATAAAAAGTTGGTAGAATGCAGTAGTGTGGAAATTTTTTCCTTAACCTTTTATTATCATATTATTGTACTGGGGGTACATTGAGACATTTACAAAAGTTCTTACAATATATTATACTTGAATTCACCCCCTCCACCATTCTCCTTTATCCCTATTCCCCCATTCTTAGAATAGTTTTAACAGGTCTCATTTTTTCCATTTTTATACATGATTACATAATATTCCCACCATATTCACCCTCTTACACTCTTTCCCTACATACTTTCCCCTCCCTCTGGTACTAACCCCCCAGACAGTACCTGTTTTACCTTCCTGTTCTCTGTTTTTAGTGGTGTGCAAATTTTTAAGAAAGAAAACAATCTCTAATTGTTTATTACCTACTTCTACGTTATGTGGATCTGTTAACACTACAAATTAAGTAAAAATATGGGCTTCAGAAAAACTATCGTGACCTTTTTCCTATCAATCCATTGCCTTCAATCAAATTACCACCTGCGATTATTCCAAAGGCTCTGATTTACTTCAGAAAGGAGTGGAAATTTTTTTTTCAATACAAGCTATTCACTTTTTAAATTGAGGTTAAATTCACATAATAATTGACCATCACACCTACTATGGTGGATTTTCTCTCCAAGAGAGGTGTGCACTGCTGTGAGGATGCAATCGAGATTAATCCAGAAAGATCATTGAATTACAGAAGCCCCTGGTTTTTATGCGTTTTCTCTATTAGCAAGATAGTGAAATCATTATTATTCTCATGACTCTCAATGTTTTTTTGACTTTGAAAAGTGCTTGGAAAAACACTTATCTGATAAAGGACCTGAATCCAGAATATATAAAGAATATTTGAAGCTCTACGATAAAATAATAACCCAATGAAAACAAAGGTCAAAATGTTTGAACACACAAATGGATGAACAATGAAAAGATCTCAACATTATTAGTCATTAGGAACACAAACTAAAACCACACTGAGATTCTACAACCAAAATAATTCCAAAAATTAAAAAGACTGACCGTGGCAGGATGTGACATTCATGTTGGAGATCTGGGACTCTTGTGTACCTCATATACTTGGGATGGTTAAATGGTTAAACACTGGAAAACTGGCAGTTCAGCGAAGAGTTAAGCATATAGGCTGCATGTGGGTACGCATTTCATGTGTACCATGGGATCTGTAGAATGGAATACCACCACCAGCTGTGGTGTGGGAAAGAGGAAATGGATGGTCCCCCAAGCTCAGCACACATCCAATTAGGGGCTCAGCTGGGCAGATAGAAAGGCCAGAGCTTAAATTATTAGTTGTGTGACAATTATTAGTTGTGTGATCTTGGATGTTACTTAACCTCACCGCACTTGATTTTCCTGGACTCTCTCTCAACATTTTATTATGAAGGGTTTGAAACCCAGAGAACAGCTGAAATAATTGTACACAAGTACCCAGATTCCCACCATCTGGATTCTACCATTAGCATTTCACTATTACCTGCTTAATCATATATCCATTTGGAACTGAATGTGTCCCCCTCAAATTCATATGTTGAAGTCCTAATACCCTTTGTGGCTGGATTAGGAGATGTGGCCTCTAAGGACATAATTAACTGAGGTGATAAGAGTGGGGCTTTGATCTGATGGAATTAGTGTCCTTAGAAGAAGAGATAGCAGAGTGCTTGCATGCTCTCTTTCCACGTGTGCACAAAGAAGAGGTCAGGTGACCACACAGCAAGATGGTGGCTGCCAACTGGTCAAGAGGAGAGACCTCAGAACAAAACCTACCTGCTCAGCACCTGGATCTTAGATTTCAGTCTCTAGACTGTGACTGTTAGAAGAAATGCTGCTCACAAAGAAAGCTCACGAGAAAAGCCTGATGTCCAAGAGCAAGGTTTAATGGCAGGCCCCAACTGCCAGGCTGGCCAGGGAAACGTGGTGCAGCACAGACTCTGGGCCAGGCGTGGCTTTTACAGAAGAGGGAGGTTAAGGAAGTTAGCGCATGCGCGGGAGTCTCCATCACGGGTGGGGCTTGTCTTAGAGGGGGGGTGGGGGGGGTGGGGGGGGGTGGGGGGGTGGGGGGGTGGGGGGGGTGGGGGGGTGGGGGGGTGGGGGGTGGGGGGTGGGGGGGTGGGGGGGTGGGGGGGTGGGGGGGTGGGGGGGGTGGGGGGTGGGGGGGGTGGGGGGGTGGGGGGGGTGGGGGGGTGGGGGGGGAAGTTCTGTTTAAGGGTGGGGCTGCCTGGGGCTGGCTCCATTTCTCAAGCAGTGAAGCCTGAGAATGAAATGGCTGCCGATTCACAAAATGGCGACATTATTGTTATATTAGTGAGAAATAAATTTCTGTTGCTTAATCCACCCAGTCTTTTGTTATGGCTGCCCTTGCAGGCTAATACAACATTCATTAATCCAATTTACTGTTTTTTGGGGGGTGGTCCTGGGGTTTGAACTCAGGGCTTCATGCTTGATAGGTGGGCACTCTACCACTTGAGCCACTCCACTAGCCATATTTTCCAGATGGGGGTCTCTCAAACTATTTGCCCAGGCTGGCTTTGAACCATGATCCTCTGATCTCTGCCTTCTTAGTAGTTAAGATTATGGGCGTGAGCCATCAGCACTTGGCTCCCCCAACTTAGTATTTTGATGTATTGCAAAGAAGCCACAGGTATAAGTGAACTTCACTCCTAAACATGTCAGCATGCGTATCATTAGCCAGAGTGCAAGATTTAGTTATGGCTCTGTTTAAAATTCTATTAAAAATAAATATAAACTAGGCATGGCAGTATATGCCTGTAATTCCAGCACTTGAGAGGCAGAGGAAAAGGAAGATTACAAGTTCAAGGCCATCCTGGGCTACATGGTGAGCCCTTGTCTCTAAAAAAATCCCAATGGCTGGGGATGTAGCTCAGTGATAGAGCACTTGCCTAGCATATGCAATGCCCTGGATTCAATCCCCAGAACTGCACAAATAAATAGTTTTACATAATAATAATAATTTCAAAATTATAAACATTTTATTAAAGTCATTTATATTTTAAGTTATATAATAAAACTTTTAAAATATAAAATTATCTATGTGTATATCTTAAGTTACGTATTTATTTTTGATATGCGTTAACATTTTTTTTTTGGTGGTACTGGGGTTTGAACTCAGGGCTTTAGTGCTTATGAGGCAGGCATTCTACTACTTGAGCCATGTTGTTCTGTGTATGTGTATGTGTTTGTGTGCATAGAAAGATAGAATGAAGTTATTAATTAAATTCTAAAGAGAGGAGAGAGGAGGAAGGGAACAGATAATATATTTTTTGGTTTATTTATTCATTTATTCATATGTGCATACATTGCTTGGGCCATTTCTCCCCCCTGTTGCCCCTCTCTTTCTTCCCACCCCCTCGCTTCCAAGCAGAACCTGTTCTGCCCTCTTGTCCAATTTTGTTGAAGAGAAGACATAAGCAATAATAAGAAAGAGAAAGCATTTTTGCTAGTTTGAGACAAGAATAGCTGTACAGATTCCTAGCATTGCTTCCATGCACATGTGTATTTCAACCCAAATTGGTTCATCTCTACCAGACCTCTTCACTACTTCCAGGTCACCTTCCCATAGTGGCCTCTGTCATTTTAAGGTTACTATAGTAGCTCACATCAAATACTTTCAAGTTTTGAGTTTCCTTCCTTTCCCTATTCCTCCTGTGTGTGTGTTCTCCCCTTAGCATGTGACCCATGTCCAATAATATTACTGCATTTGTTTTAGGTCTATAATCTGCATATGAGGGAGAACGTGTGATTTTTGGCCTTCTGAGCCTAACTAACCTCGCTTAAGATGATGTTCTCCAGTTCCATCCATTTACTTGTGAATGACAGATTTCATTCTTCATGGCTGAGTAAAATTCCATTGTGTATAAATACATTTTCTTAATCCATTTGTTGGTAGTGGGGTATCTTGACTGTTTCCATAACTTGGCTATTGTGAATAGCGATGCAATAAACATGGGTGTGCAGGTGCCTTTGAAGTAACCTGAGTCACATTCCTTTGGGTATACCCCAGGAGTGGGAATGCTGGATCATATGGCAGATCTATTTTTAGTTTTTTAAGAAGTCTCCATATTGTTTTCCAGAGTGGTTGCGCCAGCTGCATTTTCACCAGCAATGTAAGAGTGTTCCTTTTTCCCCACATCCTTGCCAACACCTGTTATTGTTGGTGTTTTTATTTTTATTTATTTTTATTTTTCTTTTATTATTCATATGTGCATACAAGGCTTGGTTCATTTCTCCCCCCTGCCCCTACCCCCTCCCTTACCACCCACTCCACCCCCTCCCTCTCCCCCCCAATACCCAGCAGAAACTATTTTGCCCTTATTTCTAATTTTGTTGTAGAGAGAGTATAAGCAATAATAGGAAGGAACAAGGGTTTTTGCTGGTTGAGATAAGGATAGCTATACAGGGCATTGACTCACATTGATTTCCTGTGGGTGGGTGGGTGTTACCTTCTAGGTTAATTCTTTTTGATCTAACCTTTTCTCTAGTACCTGTTCCCCTTTTCTTATTGGCCTCAGTTGCTTTAAGGTATCTGCTTTAGTTTCTCTGCATTAAGGGCAACAAATGCTAGCTAGTTTTTTAGGTGTCTTACCTATCCTCACTCCTCCCTTGTGTGCTAAAGCTTTTATCATGTGCTCATAGTCCAATCCCCTTGTTGTGTTTGCCCTTGATCTAATGTCCACATATGAGGGAGAACATACGATTTTTGGTCTTTTGGGCCAGGCTAACCTCACTCAGAATGATGTTCTCCAATTCCATCCATTTACCAGCGAATGATAACATTTCGTTCTTCTTCATGGCTGCATAAAATTCCATTGTGTATAGATACCACATTTTCTTAATCCATTCGTCAGTGCTGGGGCATCTTGGCTGTTTCCATAACTTGGCTATTGTGAATAGTGCCGCAATAAACATGGATGTGCAGGTGCCTCTGGAGTAACAGTCTTTTGGGTATATCCCCAAGAGTGGTATTGCTGGATCAAATGGTAGATCGATGTCCAGCTTTTTAAGTAGCCTCCAAATTTTTTTCCAGAGTGGTTGTACTAGTCTACATTCCCACCAATATTGTTGGTGTTTTTAATGATGGCTATTCTTACAGGGGTGAGGTGGAATCTTAGTGTGGTTTTGATTTGCATTTCCTTTATGGCTAGAGATGGTGAGCATTTTTTTGCCATTTGGATTTCTTCTTTTGAAAAGTTCTGTTTAGTTCAGTTGCCCATATCTTTATTGGTTCATTGATTTTTGCGGGGGGAGGGTTAGTTTTTTGAGCTCCCTGTATATTCTGGTTATAAAACCCTTGGGGGCAAAAGCCCAAAGCAAAAGCCCGAAGTAAAAGTAAAAGCCTTCCTTCCGGGGGCTTCTTATACCCAGTGGCAAACAGGGTGGAACAGCGGCTCTCTGGGAGGGGCGTGACATTGTAACAGGAGAAACCCGTGTTCCTGCTTCTCTGAACACAACTTAGTAGAAACAGCTGTTCTGCTTCCAGGGCTGTGCCAGTCTCAGAGAAGTAGATGAGCTGCATCTTGCCTTGCTTGTGTCCAGTTCTCATAGGCTTTCCATAACCCGCTCTCCACGTTTTCCATCATATGTTTTTGGTGTCTTTGTCAAAGATAAGGTGGGCACAGCTGTGTGGATTCATATCCGGGTCCTCTATTCTGTTCCACTGGTCTTCATATCTGTTTTTGTGCCAGTACCATGCTGTTTTTATTGCTATTGCTTTGAAATATAGTTTAAAGTCGGGTATTTTGATACCTCCAGCATTGCTCTTTTTACTAAGTATTGCCTTGGCTATTCATGGTCTCTTGTGTTTCCAAATGAATTTTAGGGTAGATTTTTCAATCTCTGTGATGAAAGTCATTGGGATTTTGATGGGAATTGTATTAAACATGTAGATTGCTTTTGGTAGTATAGCCATTTTTACTATGTTGATTCTACCAATCCATGAGCATGGAAGATCTCTCCACCTTCTGTAGTCTTCCTCAATCTCTTTCATCAGGGGTTCATAGTTCTCCTTATAGAGGTCATTCACATCCTTTGTTAAGTTTACTCTTAGGTATTTGATTTTCTTTGAGGCTATTGTAAATGGAATTGTTTCCTATATTCTTTCTCAATTTGTTCATTGTTGGTGTATAGAAAAGCTAATGGTTTTGTAAGTTGATTTTGTATCCTGCCACATTGCTGAAGCTGTTTATGGTGTCTAGGAGTTTTGGTGTAGTTTTTGGGTCTTTAAGGTATAAGATCATATCATCTGCAAACAGGGATATTTTGACAGTCTATTTACCTATTTATATTCCTTTTATTTCTTCTTCTCGCCTTATTACTCTGGCTAGGAATTCCAGAACTCTGTTGAATAGGAGTGGGGATAGTGGGCAGCCTTGTGTCAGTCCTGATTTTAAGGGAAATGGTTTCAGTTTTTATCCATTAAGAATGAAGTTGGCTATAGGTTTGTCATATATAGCCTTTATAATGTTGAGGTGGGAACAGATTATATTTTTAACTTTTATTATGTCAATGAATTTAAAACAAGTTTTCAAAGATGGCTATTATATGTACTATTTTTTCATTTGACAATTTGTTTTCCTAATACATAGCTCTAAAAGATAAAGAACTCTTTTTTAAAACAAACAAACAAAACACCAATGAAATACCATTAGTGCACCTTTAAAAATTACTACCAGACATCCAGTCAGTATTCAAACTCCAATTGTCTCATATATGTCAAAATGGTTTTTGGCTTTTTTTTTTTTAAATCAAGATTCAAATTAATTCTGCCCATTGCAATTTGGTGTTAAGTCTTTAAAAAATTTTAAAATCTGTATTTCCCTCTTTAGCTCTCCCTTTTTGTCTGCTTTGCAGTTCGTGTTGAACTTCAGCAATGTGTCTGTTGGGTTTCCCAGGGCCCTGAATTTGTAGATCGAATCCCTCATCTCCGGAGTGCTGGTTAATGTGGTTTTCTGCATTTCAAATTTTCCTAGAAGTTGGTGGTTGAACTAGAAGCTTGGCCAAATTCAGGTTCAATATTTTTGGCAAGATAACTTCCCAGGTGGTGCTGTGTTTTACAATTTTAAATTAAGAGTCTATAGAGCAAATAGCTCATGTACAATAGAGATTTTGCTTTGTTTTAAACGTCCAGTTGAATGCATGAATGAATGTCAACCTCAGCAACTGTGCTTGCTGTTCCTGACTCTATGGGAGAGGCACTGAAGCCAGTGCAGAGGTTGGTTTGCTCAGATCTCTCAAGTTCTGCATCTAGAAAATTCTAACACCAAGGAGGCTCCTTCACCCTTTCAGCTTACTAACTCATGTATTTAGCCACCCAATGGCTAACTCAATGAACACTTTTAAAGCTCCAGGGCCCCTTGAAGCAATGTGTCCGCAGGTTCATGTACTTTATAAAATTGACAGAAATAAGACATTTTAACCACAAACAGTTAACGGTTATGCCTTTTGCACTCCAACTTCCCCTCTGTCACACTTACCCTTGTGTTGGGTGTTATTGGAGTGGCCACAGGCAGTTTTTTGGATCTGGCTAAGGGGAAGTTGAGTTGGGGGATTGTACTGGTTACTTTTCTCATAACTATGACCAAACATCTGACAGAAGCAACTTAAAAGAGAAAAGATTCAATTTGCTTAGGTTTGAAAGGGTTTAGTCCATCATGGTGAGGAGGATGTTCTTCCTCCAACTAGGCCCCACCTACCTTTCACAGCCTCCTAATAATGGATAATATTATGAATTCACCAATGAATTAATCCACTCATTAGGTCAGAGCCTCAGGATCCAATTGTCTCTGGAAACGCTTTCATAGACACAACAGAGAAAAATCATCTGCCCCATGCTTTGTGGGAATGCGGGGGTGGGGGGTGGGGGGTGGGCGGGGCAGAGCAGCCAAAGTCAAGTCAGAATTCGTGAGAGTGTTCTTTCTGGTAATAACCAGAATCATATTTGTTTTTCTTAATTAGATTGAAGTAAATATCTATTACAGCCAATAGATTGGAATTGAGAGTGTAAGAGACCCATGTGACATTCACTTATTTACTAATGGGGCCAGATTGAGTGCCAGGTGTCCAGTTGGGAGGCCACTGCAGTGATCTGAGAGAGATGGAGGTGGCTCAGTCACTAGAGGCCACTAACAAGAACACAGAATTTTAGACCGGCCTTCTGGTGACATCCTTGCCATTTTGTCTTTAGTAAAATTAACACATTCTTCCTTGTTCTAGACTAATGCATTCTGGCTCATCAGTATAAACTTTTTTGTGTGTGCGATTAAGACACAAAGACTCATTACCTTAATAATGAAAAGAGGGTTTAATACAGCATGAGGTAGCTCTTCCAGTCCTGGGCAAGGTATACTTTAGGAACCTTGAAACAGTAGGGACTTCAATGATGCCAGAACCTAATTTGAGAAACCATCTCCTGCATTTCCAGGCTCTTCACCTGCACTTTCCAGAAAGGGTAAACTGATCACCTGGTTTCCATCCATCCCAGGCTAAGACTCAGTGAGGAAATGAGCAATGGTACTGGCTGAGAGCTCTCTGTCTCTTTTTCTCTGTCTCTTTCCTCCTTCTTCCTTTCTTCCTTTCCTCCTTCCCTCCCTCCCTCTTCCTCTCCTTCCTCCTCTCCCTCTCTGTTGGTTTTTTGAGACAGGATCTTGCTATATAGTCTAGGCTGGCCTTGAAGTTACTATGTAGCCCAGGCTGACCTCCAATTTGTGATTTTCCTGCCTCTGCCTCCCAAGTGCTGGGATTATAGATGGACTCTTTCTTGGGGTTAACCTGCTTCCTTATGAAAAGGCTGAATAACATTTATAGATGTAAAATAACTCTGCTATAGAGGCAATAAGAAAATTTATTTATTCTGAGCTGAATAACTAGTGGCTGTGTCTCTGGATTGCAATTTCAAGTTACCCAGAACAACATGGTTCTTCTGTGAAAGAGATAACATAAGCTTTTACAGTCACAAAAGAAAGTGGGTGGGAACATGAGCAGGTGGATGCAAAGAGGCAGGGAAATCTCTTCTATGGGATTCAGAGGTCTTTAACAAGGCCAGGAAATTCTTTACAGGATTCTATGTTAATCTCATTCTTAGCACTAGAGTTGGTAGAGGTCAGAGGTTTATCAGGCTTAGCCTACATTCCCAGAGTTTTATCTAGAATCACAAAAAGGCTAGGTCAGATTCAGAACTTGATAGTAAATAGTTATTAAAAGGGATTAAAGGAGGCTGGTAGAGTGGCTCAAGTGATAGAAGCATCTGACTGGCAAGTACAAGGCCCTGAGTTCAAACCCCGGAACCACAAAAAAAAAAAAAAAAAAAAAAAAGAAAAGAAAAATAGCCCTAGATAGCTTTGGCTTCTTGAACTGCAGCTTTCCATCTTTCTGCAATCAAGATGCTCCAATCAATGAGGATGGAATTGCCTGCAAACTGGTCTCTTGGTAGAACTTCCCTTTACCCAGAGCTCAGGCTTGGAAAATGATTTAGAAATGCTCCACTGGAGTCTGCCTGAGCCCTACTCATTGTAAATGCACAGCATTTGCAGGACAGAGGCTATGTGCCTCCTTTAGTATCTGCTTGTAGTGCCCAGCCCATGGTGGACACTCAGAAGATGTCAAGTGGTGATTGTCCTCTTACAGAGAGGTGGCTCTGGAAGCCACCAGAAGCCTGCTGTTATTATCCTTTATTGAGGTCAACTGATAGAAGTATTGTACTGGAGAAAATCAGAATTTCTGTTGGATATGGATTTAATAGAAATCTCCAGTACTATTCTGACACAATGAAATAAAACATGTATATGGGGCTGGTGGGGTGGCTCAGGCAGTAGAGCACCTGCCTGGCAAGCTTGAGGTCCTAAGTTCAACCCCAGTATTGCTCCCCAAAAGGTGCGTATAGGGCTGGAGGCATGGCTGAAGCAGTAGAGCATCTATCTAGCAAGTGTGAAGATCTAAGTTCAAACCCCAGCACCACCAAATTAAAAAAAACCAAACTGTGTATAAAATTTAAAACCTCACAACTTTAAGTAAAGCTCTAATGTTCTGAATATTAGAGTGATGTCTGCACTCACTGCCCTGTGGACAACCCACTCCTCACCATCTGCACAAATGAGCTGAGATCCTGCTTAAGCCCTCTCCCTGTTTTACCATGCTGTGTTTCGTGTATTATGGGATGCAAATGAGGTGGAAGTTGTGATCTTTTCTCCAGTGGAAGAGGATGAACACAAAGTATTATGTTACAGGGCCAGTGGCACCACCTCTGTTCATGGGACTTCAGAGAAGAGATGAAACATTTGTTGAGACTCTACCACAACAGCCAGGTAGAGCTGGGGTGTGGAGCTATTTAGGGCACAGACCTTGTCTTATCTTGTGAGGGGAGGAAGTGGAAAGAACATCAGCAAAGCCGTTTCCAGCAGGGGGGAAACGGAAGGAAGTGAAGGGAAAGGGATCTGCTTCAGATGAAGCATTGACAGAGGTAAAAAGAAGGCATGGAGGAGTCTGGCCTTGCCAAAGGATTTCTACAGATAGAAGCATTAGCATAAATGAGATATAAGCATTGAACAGTAGTATGAGACTTCAGAAATCTGTTAAGGTCTGGCAGAGTGGCTGAAGTGGTAGAGCACCTACCTAGCAAGTGCAAGGCCCTGAGTTCAACCTCCAGTACTGCATGTACAGGTATAATACCAAGGCAAAAATCCCACTAGACAATGAACAGACACCTAAACAATGAAGGACAAGAATGAAAAACAGGTCACTCTATGGGGAAGGCACTAACAGAAGGGGGGAGGATAAAAGGAGGAAGTAAAGAAGGTGAATATGGGTGATATACTTTCTATACAAGAAAGTACAGGGTAGCCCTAAATGATGGGGTGGGGGGAATGGCCAAAGGCAGGGGCAGCATTGTAGAAAGGGCTGAGATTGCTGTGGACAGATGGCCCCACCTCATTTATTTTGGTGGTTCTAGGGTTGGAACTCATGGCCTTGAACTTGGTAGGCAGGCTCTCTACCAGTTCAGCCACTCTGCCAGCCCAAAAGGTTCATTTCTGAAGAAAGTGTGGGTTGGTTAAAATGCACTGGAAGGAGCAAGAAAACTGAGAAATGAAAGAAGATCTACGATTGAAGGAAGCCTGTTAGGAAGGTTGAATATCCTCAAAGGCTGACTCTTTCCCTGTTGACCTTGACTTTTAGCATTAGTTGTAAAGTTCCAAGAGAATTTTTATTTTATTTTTGGAACGGGACAAGTTATTCTATGAGTATTTGGGAGAATAAACAAGTAAAAATAGCTAGCAGAATCTTAGAAGAGAGGAATCTAGAGGGGATGCGGACTCTACAGAATGCAAAAACATTCCAGAAAGGACAATATAGTAATCAGTTACCACTGATCGTGCAGCATGAAGCTAAACGAAGGTTCTGGAGTGAAATAGTTAATGAGTCCTTGTTGGGGAACACATGGTTTGAATCCTCATTCTGCCATTTCCCACCATATGAGTGTGGATAGGTTCTACTGCTGTAAAACAAGGCAATTGTCCCCACCTCACAAGGGGGGTTCATTTTGAATACTAAATGAGCCAATGCATGAGGAACTCTTTGAACTGTGCCTGACATACAGTTCAAGCACAACCAATTTTTTCTTTTGTGGTCTCTCTGAAATGCAGATGCAAGGTACAGTGTTCATACCTAAAAGCACATTCAGTTATTTTCCTTCCTAAATGCATAAGATAAATATTTGCATGCATCCTCTTCCTTAGAAAAAGAGCTCTCCCTCTCCCTCTCTCTCTGCCCTTGGACTCCTTTTTGCATCACATCTACTAACATCAAAAACACTTTAGGAAACACTGTGTTGGATAGATCTAGAGCAGAGAAAAAAAAAAATTCAAGTACAGATTACATCATGGGCTGGCAGAGTGGCTCAAGAGGTAGAGTTCCTGCCTAGCAAGCAGATTACATCAAAATCCCAAGTGAGCCATTTAAAAATAGCCACTAAAGCAGATTCAAGCACATTCGTATTAGCAGATTAGATAATTTTTAATCCAGACCATCTCTATCAGACCTGAATTAGTAGCCATTTTAAAGCCATCAATGTATAATGAAAACTGCAGCAATTATGCAAGTAACTAAAACAGAAATGGAGTTTTTGCAGTAATTACCAAAGCAGTTTTGCTTCTACAGAGCTGCCTTTTGGGGGATTTAAATATTATTTTTCTTTTCTTTTTTAAATTTTTATTATATTATTGTTATACTGGGGATTCATTGTGACATTCACAAAAGTTCTTACAATATATTATACTTGAATTCACCCCCTCCATCATTCTCCTTTATCGCTCCTTCCCCCATTCTTAGAATAGTTTCAACAGGTCTTGTTTTTCCATTTTCATACACGAGCACATTATATTTTCATCATATTCACTCTCCTACACCCTTTCCTTATATTTCTCCCCTTCTACTGGTACTAACCCCTAGATGGAAACTGTTTTACCTTCCTGTCCTACATTTTTGAAAAAAATTAATTTTTGTTTAAGAAAGGTATACAGAGGTCTCATTATGACATTTCTACATATATGTATGTATTGTATCCCAAATTGGTTCATCCCCATCATTTTTCTCCTTTCTACCTTAGTTCTCTCCTTATGGTGATTTCAACAGGTTTTAAAAATTCTATATTCATTCTATTATAGGAAGTACGTATTTACCTCCTTTACTCTCCCCCTTCCGTTAATGCCCTCCCCTTAGAGTGACCTGTTTTTCATTCTTGTCCTTCATTGTTTAGGTGTCTGTTCATTGCCCAGTGGGATTTTTTCCCTTGGTATTATACCCGTATATGCAGTACAGGAATTTGAGTTAACCACTTTGCACTTGCCAGGCAGATGCTCTACCACTTGAGACAAGCCTCCAGACTTTTTCCTTTTTTTTTTTTAAGCATAAAGGCTTAAAAATCATTGCTTCTTATAAATTTAAGTGTGAAGTAGAAACAAAGGAGATCTTCAAATTATTTTCATTCCCAAAACCAGGGTGTGTAATATAAATGGCAAGACTTCTAATTTATCACCATCAGGAAATATTTTCACTGAGCCGCTAGAATAGACGAGTGCTCGTCAGTTTTCTGAAGTTACTGCTGCAGAACTGGTGGAGTAAACCTGAGGCTGAGTCATATGCATGATCGTGTGTTTCATTTTTAATTTTTTGGTGGGACTGGAGTTTGAACTCAAGGCTTCACACTTGCAAAGCAGGTGCTCTACCACTTGAGCCACTCTTCCATTTTGCTGTGGTTATTTTGGAAATGGAGCTCTTGAACTATTTGCCTCGGCTGGCCTTGAACCTTCATCCTCCTGATCTCAACCTCCCAAGCAGGTATGAGCCACTGGCACCCTACCTCATGTGCTTCTTTGGAGGCAAGACCCTCTCTGATCTTCTTTGTATCTCCAGCCCAACACACAGTAGAAGGTGAAAATGCTTATTGAATGAATACACTCTGTCCACCCAAGAGACTCCTAAGGAATACTTACAGTACAATGTTGGCATTTTAAGAGATTACTCATTTTCTATGACCACTCTTTGAGAATAGCTGTGAAACAATTAAATTGTGCCAATTAAATATGCTAGTCTTACCTTTCAAGATCCTTCTCAAATTAACAGAAGCAGTTTTGCAATTAGTGTGACAACTGCTTACAGAAAGACACATGCTTGGAACATTGTTTTTGTAATGGGTCTGAATGTTTTTCCTGTAACCTAATTTATATTACTATGTTTGCATTAAAGTGTGCTTCAAAAATAAAAAAAAGTAAAAGGACACCTCAGAGTGTGAACCTAAATTTGTAAAATCCAGCATATAACATCTTTTCTAAAGATCAGTTTAATGGGAGAGATGGGGGTCAAGAGAAAAATTCAAGAACACCAACTTAAGAAGGTGTCTCATAGTAAATCTCATGGGGTTTGAACTCAGGACCTCACATTTGCTAGGCAGGTGCTCTTCCTTTTAAGCCACTCCACCAGTCCTTTTTTGTGTTGGGTATTTTCAAGATAGGGTCTCATGAACTATTTGCTGAGGTTGGCTTCCAACAGTAATCCTCCTGATCTCTGCCTCTGGAGTAGTTAGGATTATAGGTGTGAGCCAATAGTACCCAGCTAAACCTCATTAGTTTAAAGTATTGTGAATTGTCCATTCATTGTGTATAGAGCATCTAATTATAAGAATATGCCAGGCACTGGTGGTTTATGCCTGTAATCCTAGCTTTTTGGGAAGCTGAGATTGAGAGGATCAAGGTTCCAGGCCAGCCTAGGCAAATAGTTCATGAGACCCCATCTCCAAAACAACCAGAGCAAAATGGAGGCATGGTTCAAGCAATAGAGTACCTGCTTTGCAAGCACAAAGCCCTGAATTTAAACCACACTCCCATTAAAAAAAAAAGAAAGAATATAATAAAAGGCCGAAAAAACAAACGTTTTCTCATTACTTGCCCTTGGGCCACACCTCCATCTGCAAATAACCCAGAGACGACATTGTGGGTGAAAATAATTGCTGTTTGTGCTAACAGAGAGCTGTCATACAGATAATTCCAAAGACAGATACTTATTTCATCATTTTTGGTGCTGCTACAAGTATCAACTACTAAATAAGAGTAGTCAGGTGTGAATCTATATAAGGGTTTTTTCTGGCCTTTGCGCTGGCTCACAGAGTTATATGAGGAGCTGTTTCATAGGATTGCAAAACTGTCTTTCATGTTGTCATTGTTATAAGAAGAATATACTTCAAAATTTCTACTTTCCATCAAAACCCTTTAGGAACCTTTAGAAATTGTTAACGGATTTATCTAAACACATGTCAGGGTAGAATGAACCAGTACTTGACTGATTAAGTGCTTACATTTATTTGGAGAATATCAGAATACTTGGATTTTTCTGTCACCTTGGCCAAGACACTTAAACTCACTCCAGCCACTTGCCCATTTGTGAAGTGAGGATTTGGACAAAAGGCCTCTAAGATGTCTTTTCTTTTTTGGCAGTGTTGGAGTTTGAACTCAGGGCCTAATGTTTGCTAGGCAGGTGCTCTACCATTGGAGCCACTTCCACCAGCCCTTTTTGTTGTTGATTATTTTTGAGATAGGGTTTCACAAACTATTTGTCTGGGCTGGTTTTGAACCTTGGTCCTCCTGATCTCTGCCTCCTAAGTAGCAAGGATTATAGGTGTGAGTCACTGGTACATGGTTAAGATGTCTTCTTGCTTCACAACTCAGTTTCAAAACTATGTATTGGGCTGGGGACAGAGTGGTAAAGTGCTTGTTTAGCCTGCTCATGCATGCGTTTAGTCCCCAACACTGCAGACAAAACTGTTTTCCTACACCACCTCTGGATGGAGCAATCCCTATTTCTTAACACATATTTTTTAATTTTTTAAATTTTTATTGTGTTTGGTGGGGCTACACTGTGGCGTTTACAAAAGTTCTTACAATATATCAAATATATCATAGTTGAACTATGATGTATTCTCCTTTACCGCCCCCATTCCTGGAATAGTTTCAACAGTTATCATTTTTCCATTTACATACATGTTAACACATATTTTGATCTTTTTTTGTCTCCAAATAATCCTTTTTTAAGTTTCAAGAGTTGGCACTTTATTAGTTTCAGTAATTTGATAAGCAAACTCCAAGCTCACCTCACCCATAAATACTCACCATGATTTTAAAGTATGGTTTGAGTATTTCCCAGTCTTGACCTTCAGATGGAAAGGCCTGCTTGCATAACAGTCTACCCTCCTCTTGATCACTTTTAGTATTCTTTCATGGGGTTTCTTCAACTCATATTTTCATCTGAAGTACAGTAAGCAAACTTTCCTTACATAGGTAAAGAAGGTAAGTCTTGTGTTTGATCGCCACACATTGTACTAGAGGCATCAGAGAACTCTTTTTAAACTTAAATAATATCTAGGAGACCATTATACTCATAGTTTTGACTGTTTGCCCCAAATCAAAAAGGTTTGTTCATCACTTGTCATTTCTTCCAACTCTGGTTTGCTCTGTTGTGCCAGGATAAGATTCCTAAATAAACTTTATATCATCATTCTTTTGCTGATTTAGCATATATCTTAATATGATAAATATTTATATCTATCTATCTATCTTATTATACATAAGAATCCCTGGAGATCTGTTATCTCCTATATGCTTGTTTCACCTTAATTGGTTGAGGACCTAGCAACAACCTGAGTCAGCACGGTGAGTTTCAGAAGACATCTACCATGGTCTCTAAGGAAGCAGTGACCAGTTATAAGATCTTTGGGATAGCCCGCAGCCTGGGCATTCACTGTATTTTCTTCTGTTCTGTATGCTTCATGCTCTGGCATCTGTGGTCTTGCTGACAGGGAAGGGGCAGCCCCTTCTAATTCCCAGACAGAGCAAAAAGCTCTTCCTGTCAGGTGGTATGCACTTTTTTGTTTTATAAATCAACCAGCACAGAATGCCCACCTCTTGGGTAAGGCTCTTACACTTCAGGTCAATATTCCCTTGTACTGGTCACCCCAGGTCCGAAAACCAACTAGAGACAGTCCCTATGCAACAGAGCCCACTAGCACTATTCAATTAGCCAATCCTAAATCTGCCTCACCCATGGAAACCACAATAAAAATTGGTATCCATGCTCTTCCCTCACTCCCTCTGCCTTGACATGCTGGGCACTGAACCCAGGGTTCTGTGCATGCTAGGCAAGTACTCTGCCACTGAACTACAGCCCTGGCCTTGCACTGTTAATTTCCTAGAATAATTAGCATTTCACAAGACTGTAAGTCCTTTTCTCTTGAGAACTGTGGGTTGCAGACTACCCTTTTCAATGGCAATCATTCTGTGATTTGTTAGCCTCCCCATGTGCTGTGATTTGAATGTGCACCCCAAAAGTTTATGTGTTAGTAATTTGACCTTCAAGGTAGCAGCGTTGGGAGACAGGACCTAATGGGAGGTGTCTGGGTTTGAGGGCATGGCTCTCATGGATGGGTGGATGCTGCTATTGGCAGTAGATTCATCCCCTGTTGCTCTCTTACCCTGCTTTGTCCCTTCTGCCATGTGATGCCTTCAGCCAAGGGATGAAGCAGCAAGTCCCCTGCCAGATGCTGACGCTGATTTTGGACTTCCCAGCTTCCAGAAATGTGAGAAATAAATGTTCATTATAAATCACCCAGTCAGTTGTATCTGGTATAGCAGCATAAAATGGACTAAGACACCATGCATGAATGAAAATACAACCTACACTTTAAAACGGTCTGTTAGAACAATTCTAGGACACAAAGCTCATTCCTTTGCGAGGCAATTGCAGCAGAGAACTAATGGGGAAGTTCTTTTCCATCTTCTGCTGAAACCTATTCCTCTCACCTGCAACTATCAGTGCTATTTCTGCCATCAGGGCAGCAGAGAATAAATCCTTTTTTTTTTTTTCTTTTTTCAAGTAATGAACCATTAAATACATGAACACATCTGTCTGTCTTTGCTGAAATACATTATGGGAATCAGGAATCTATGGACCTTTCTATAATGAGCAACATTCCACAAGTCATTTTATCTTCAATAGCCTAGTGGATTGAACATTTTAACATTCCTTTAACATTGACTATTTTAACAATTCTTAAGAATTGTTCAGTCATTCATAGATTAACTAGCAGAACCTCAGCAGCCTTGTACTGTCACTGGTTTATGAGTGTCCTTTTTAAACTGCAGTGTCTGTGACAACTGGTGTGCCACACACGTGGCTTTACTGGCACTGGTACCTCCCTGGATCTGAGGACTGGGTGTGCTCTGTTGCTGTGGACTGATGCATCTGGATCCTTTTCATCAGATCGCCAGGGAACTCATTCTACCCTATAGCCACCTGAGTTGGGTTTCTACTGCCACCTTTCAGGTTTTGTAGGTGCAAATGTAAAGTATCAATGTCCAGTACACAGGCCTTCATCCAGGGCCTCTTTTTCCTTATATTTCTTAAAATTATTTTTAAAATTAAAAAAATACAAGTTCAGTATTTAAAAACAATCAGATAATAAAAGAGACTGGATAATAAAAGAGCCAGTTTCCCATAATCTTATTCCAAAGATAAAATATTTTTGTGTACATTACTTCATACTTCTTATGTGTGAGGTTCTAGGTTTTGTTAAAAAATGGACAGACTATATGTACTATAAGTTTGTTTAACAAACTTCATTTTCCCTTATTAATGGATCTTGGTTATTGTAGTCATATTTAGGAATGAATTACAGGTAGCAATGTTCCTTAAAGGCAGGCTACCTTATTTAAGTATTTATGAAACACAACACATAGTTGCTTCAATTGCTGAATGACTGTGTTGCAATGACTCCTATGTAACTACAAATTATACCCTTCACCTAATAACGGCACAATTTTTCCTTTATATTTCTATATTATTCTTGGATGGAGTATACTCATTTACATTGGTAATTATATCTAATATTATTCTATGTTTGTACTATTTATTTTTAGATTTTTTTGAGACAGGGTTTTACCATGTAGCCCATGGTGGCCTTGAACTCCTGATCCTCCTGCCAGCCTCCCAAGTGCTGGGATTATAAGCATGCATCATCACACCCAGCTATTTCATAACTTGGTTCCAGTTATTTTAAAAGAGTAAGTTGAAAGGGAGTCTCATCTGATTCAGCAAATGGAAGAACAATAGTCAAATGATTCTACTATTATATTTCCAGTCATTCACATGAATAGTCCAATCAGCTCCCAACATATTTCCCGGCCAGGTTGCACAAGTAGTACAAATTAATGTAAGTGGCAGCTGATTATATTCCATTTATGACACCATGTTTGGCTCTGTCTGTATACAAGAAAATTTTAGTTGGGTTACAGATTCCTCACCTCACAATCTTATTTAGTGTTTTTGCACTATGTAAAGGAAATTATCAGTTTAATGTATTTTGCCATGTCCAAGATTTTGCTCCTATTTCCAGCTATGCTTCTGGTCTGTATATAAACTTACATTAAGAACTAAACAAGATAAACAAATGTAAGCAAAATACCATGCATTTGTCTGTTTGTTAATATTTAGGAAAGCCTTAATTCAAACTATAATTTTATCTTATACCATTCTTAAATTAACTCAGAATAGTTTGCAACATAAGTTGAAAACATGTTCCAAACTTATCTAATGAGCCAAAGGTAATTAAAAGCAAAACTCTCAGGCAAGATGATGTGATTTACGCCTGCAGTCCCAGACACTCAGGAGGCAGATAACAAGAGGATATCTGTAGGAGGTCAGCCCTGGCAATAAGTTATCGAGACCCTATCTCAACCAATAAACTGGGCATGGTTGGTACATGCCTGTTATCCCAGTTACTCAGAAGATGTAAATAGGAAGATCAGGGTCTGAGGTCACCCCAGGCAAAAACTTGAGAGCCTATTCAAAAATAACTAAAGCAAAAAGATCTGGGGCCATGGCTCAAGCGGCAGAGTGCCTGGCTTGAAAGTGCAAGGCCCTTTGCTCAAACCCCAGTACTGCCAAAAAAAAAAAAAGGAAAGAAAACAGCCATTTTTTCCTGATTTTAATATATAATCTGATTATTCACATTTAGTTTCACATATTTAACACTGATATCACTTGGCAATGTTTAAATTATTGAACTTGCACTAAAAATAATCATTAATTTTGTAAGCGTGAGAAGGTACACTAGTGTAGACAATTGGACTATTAGAATATTCAGAATCAAAACAGTGAACATTTCTTCAGCCAGGAATAAATGCTGGTGTTTGTGTGTTAAAATACAATGCTTTATGTCCTGTTTACATTTATATGTAGCTACTACTAACAGGTATATGCTGTTCTAATGTCATTCTATTGGCTTAGTGAAAGACTTTGGTATTTCCTTTAGCTCAATGTACTTCTTTTTTTCTTTTTGGGGGACAGCACTGGGGTTTGAACTCAGGGCCTCACACTTGCTAAACAGGTGCTCTACCACTCTAGCCATTCCACCATTCTTGTTTTGTATTGGGTATTTTTGAGATAGGGTCTCGCTAACTATTTGCCCAGGCTGGCTTTGAACCGTGATCCACCTGATCTCTACCTCCTGAGTAGCTAGGATTATAGTCATGAGTCACTGGCGCCCAGCTCAATATACTTTTAAAATAGACTTTTTAAAAACAGTTTGGATTTACAGAAAAATCGAGAAGACTGTAGAGAGTTACCATTTATGTCCTCTCCTAGTTTCTGCTATTAACATCTTATATTAGTATAGTATTCATTATAATGAATGTATTAACCAAAGTCCATGGTTTATTGGGATTGCCTTAGTTTTAACCCAATGTCCCTTTGTTGTTCTAGGATCCCATACAGGAAACATTATATTAACTTGTAATATCCCCTCAGACTCCCCTGAAGTGTGACAGTTTCTCTGACTTTCCTTGACATTTTTTGGGGGGAGAGGTTAGTACTAGGTTTGAACTCAGGTACTTTATTTGCTAGGCAGGTACTCTATCACTTGAGCCACTCCGCTGGCCCTTTTGTGCTTTAGCTGTTTTTTAGATAGGGTCTCATGTTTTTGCTTGGAGCTGGCCTCAGAACACAATCCTCCTTCCTATACCTTCTGCATGGCTGAGATTACAGATGTGCACCACCATGCCCCACCTCTCCTTGACAGTTCTGAAGGGCACTGTCAAGTAGTTTGTAGTGATCTGCTTTTGGAATTTGTCTTGATGTCTTTCTCAGGGTGAGACTAAAGGTATTATTGGCTTTGGAAGGAAGAGCAGCCCAGTGTAATTTTCCTAAGAGGAATTTGATACCACATAGATTAGACACATCTAGACTTCATCCCATTGTTACCACGAATATAACTCATGTGTCATTTTTAGCACCATGCCTGTTCTGTATGATTAAGAGGCAGCAAAGAATGTGATGATAAAAAGGTTGGCTTTTAAAAACATAACTAAGAGGTAGATGACATTACAAAGACAGCAAGCAGTAGCCACTTTAATTCATTTTCCCACATAAGCACATTTTTTATGAATTAAAATTACTATGACAAACATCAGATGACAATGTTTAAATAACATATACCTAGTTCAATTCCATGTATCTTTAGAGGTCAAATGAGTTTTTGCTCTTCTATTTTTGGTATTGGGATCTGAACTCAGGCCCTTGCACTTGCTAGGCAGGCGCTGTACCACTTGAGCCACTCTGCCAGCCCAAAATGTTGGGGGTTTATACAAGTATGTTACTCAAGTATATGTTTTCAAAGCACAGTCACATTTTTGTCTACCCAATCATAAATTAGCATTGTATAGTATTCTCTCGCTTTATGAGGCAAAGATAGTTTGTCTTAAATCCTTACAAAATTTCTAGCAGGAGATCCTCTCAAAGAATTCTCTTCTGTGTAGTGGTTGTCAAACCTTAGCGGGTATTGGATTTACTGAGTGCTTGTTCATATACATTCCTGGTGCCACCTCCACCAGTTGCCGATTGGGCCTGAGAGCATACATTATGCTAACAAGCTTCCAGGGATACTGCTGCTGGCCCGAGGCACACTTGGAAAACCACTGCTTCACTATAGTCAGGAAACGGCATTTATTCAGTGCCTATGATAATTAAGGTGTTTTATGTCTTATCATGTTAGTTATATGATACCTTATCAATTAGTTATAGAACCTTAACAAGCCAATATGATTATCCCTTTTATAAGCAGGGGAGCCTGGGATTCTAAGGCAGTGAGGAGCTCACTTAAGTGGATCAGGAAACACAACTACAATTCACATCTCTTTCAAATTCCAACACCCATGCTTCTCTAGTCAACATACTATACTGTTTCTTGATAAAAGCAGTGACAGGTATTCATTGTGGGCATCTCTTTCAAATGTACCTGGAGATGTGATTAGCTGGGTCAGTAGGGTATTAACTAAAGGACAAGGACTTCCACTGAAAACTGACCAAAGGATCAGGGTTATGGAGAGGACTCACTTGTCTCTAAACTTCAAAAATAATAGACGGTGAAGTGAATTCACAGTATAATTAATAAACAGGAAAAATATTTAATATAGTACTGAATATTCCTTAATTACTATTACTTTATTATTTTGTACAGAAAACACATATTTTAATAAAGTCCTTAAAAGAATCCTCTCATTAAAATTTAAATAATCATACTCTTGGATATGTCTGCCAAAGTACACTACATCAGCAACCAACCACACTTACTCTGGTACTGAAGTAACGCAGCAGGATGGTCTTCAAAATACTCTGATGATTATTAAAGTGTATCTTTTTTCACAATGCAAATCAAAAGCAGTGATATAATACAAAAAAATAAGCAATTTAAGAAAAGTTGTACATTAATACAGTAAATAGGTCACCAAAACTGAAATTGCCAATATATATTTCTGTTGCTTTGTTATATCATATATAAAAAAAAACAGGAAACACAAAATTATTGAACTGGAGACTAAAATAGTTAATGATGTCTATGAGTGACAAAAAAAAATCCAACTCTACATCTCTATCAAAACAATTATTTTATATAAGAAAGATTCCCTTTAAATATTTATTTACATGTTACCATGTAATACTGTTAATCAACCCATAGTTATATTTATTTAAATAAGAATTAAATAAATTGCCCAAAATGCTGATTTTCATTTCACAAAGCATAAGTTATTTTAAATCACAATTTCTGGGTGGTTTACTGAATACCTTGGTTCCTTAAACAATATTAACAAGCAAATTTTTTAAGAATATATTTTCATCTATAAGTCAGATAAAGCTTTATTAAATGGTAAACATTTGTAACAGTGCAGAAGTACACGTTTCGAAAACAACTACATTCAGAAGATCTGCTGTTCAAATAATATTTTTTCAAAACCTGGTGGAGGAGTATGATAAAATTCACTGAACTGGCAATCCAAAATTGCACTGTCATCAACTAGAGGATAGAAAAAGAAAGAAAATGATTTAGAATGAAATTTGAATGAATATTTAACTATAAACTGTCTTTTTTTTTTTTGTGGGACTGGGGTTTGAACTCAGGGCTCTTGTTTATAAAGCAGGCGCTCTACCCTTTGATCCATCCCTCCCAAAAGAAATTGTTTTCAGAGTGAGGATGTAGCTCAGGGCTAGAGCACCTGCTTAGTGAGTGTGAGGTCTTGGGCTCCAACTCCAGCACCACCAAAAATTAAAGTAAACTTTTCCTAATACCATGATATTAATAAAGAAAAAAAATACATTCGATCCAAGTTATAAAATCTTTTGGGTAAAACCAGCCACAATGAAAAACAAAATCTATTAAAAATACTGGAACGTTATAAATAAAAACATTACTAATAATTATCCTAAACCAGGTTTGGTGGCACATGCTTACAGTCTCAGCTACTTGGGAGGCTGAGGTGGAAGCATCTCTTGAGCACAGGAGTTAGAGACCAGCCTAGGCAACATGGTTAAGACCCCATCTCTGACATATAAATCATCATCTGTAGATGATATGAAAATGGGTAATTTGAATTTTTTAATTCGCCTATCTGTATTTTCTCAGTTTTATACAATTATGTTTTATTTTGAAACAAGTATTGATTCATGGGAAGTTGCAAAAATACAAGGAGTTCTATGTACCCTTCACCCAACTTATCACAGTGGTAACATCTTACACATATATGTAGTGCTACATCCAAACCAGGAAAGTGACATTGGTCTACTACTGTAAATTAGACTACAGGCTTTATTTAACTTCTTTTACGTGTTTATACCAGCATTTACTCAAGAGAAATGAATGTGTATATCCATATAAATACATACACAAATGTTCATAGCAGCTTAACTTACAATGGCTCAAAACTAGAAACAACCCTAGTATCTACTAACTGATGAAGAAATAAACAGATTGTGATATGTCCTCACAATGAGCTCTACTACTAAGTAATGAAAATGAATGAATTACTGATATATGCAATAACATGGATGAAGTTTAAGTAAGTATGCTGAGTGAAATAAGCCAGACAGAAAAGAGGACAAACTGCAGGATACTGTTTACATAATACTTAAGAAAATGCCAGTGGATCTATAGTGAGAGAAAGCAGATCCATGGCTGCCTGGTTGGGGCTGAGGGGGAGGGATGAGCAGGAAGGACTACGAGGGGCAGGAGGACACTTTTGGTGTGATCAATATGCTCATTATCTTGACCACAGTAATGACAAAACAAAGTAAAATACCACCATAAAGCAAAGCAAGTGAATCACTGGCACTAATATCAATCAGTGATTAGCCTATGAGACAGGAATACAGCTGTGGCAGGGGCTGCAGCCTGGGCTGCTGAAAATGTTCTGTGTGTATTTCTTCACCTAAGTAGCAATGGCTTGGATGTTCACTTTACAAGTTTTTGTTGTTGTTGTTGTTGGTACTAGGATTTGAATTCACAGTCTCACACTTGCTAGGCAGGTGCTTTACCACTTAAGCCATACCTCCAGCCCTTTTTGCTTTAGTTATTTTTTGAATAAGGTCTTGCATTTATACCTCGAACTTATACGCAGAATGACCTGGACCAGGATCCTCCTGTTTGTGTTTCCCTCCTAGCTGGGAGTAGTTGGGTTATCAGGCACACATTATCATACCCAACTTCTTATTGTTTGAGATGGGGACTTGCTAACTTTTTGCCCAGACTGGCGTGGAAGGATGATTCTCCAATTGCCTCCCAAGTAGCTAAGATTACAGGAGTGAGCCAACAATGCCTGGTTGTTAAATGTACATATATATGTTTAATGTACATTACTATAGATTTTATATTTCAGAAAATAACTGAGTTCATGAAGTCATCAGTGATTTTAAGAAGGGTGGTTTTAATAAGGTGGTGGTAGTGGCAGGCAGACCAGACTGCAGACAACATGAACAATAGCAATACAGGCAGAGGATGTAGGCTCTTCCACAAGAAGTGAGGCCACAGAGAGAAGTGTGAACACGAAGAGTACAAGGTTGGGGAGGGAAAGACTCAGAATGCTATGAACACTGAAGAGAGAGCTTGATGACATGAGATTCAGATGAAAGAGCTGACAAAGTGAAGTCTTAGCATTGAGGAGTTAAAATCCAGACCACAGACAGTTTTGAATGTGGATGGAAGACTGGAGTTGATCCCAAAAATCTTTAGAAAGGAAGGGAAGGAAGCTGGAGTGAGCTCACTACTGATAAGCTGTTTCTTTATAAAGTAGAGGCCTTAGGGCAGAATAAGTAGGGGATTCAAGAATGAGGTGAAGGTCTGGAATATGCACAGAAGTAAAAAAAACTGCCAGAAACTATTGAGAGTTTGAATTAAGCTGCAAGTTGTGACTTGATTTTTTGTTTGTTTGTTTTTTTATGTGTGTGTGTGTGTGTGTGTGTGTGTGTGTGTGTGTGTGTGTGTTTTGCAGTGCTGGGGATTTAACCAAAGGCCTCATGCATACCAGGTTTAGTCTATCACTGAGCTACATCTCCCCGCTCCTGGAGGTTGTGATGTTATAATAATACTTCTTCAGTGTCAAGCATTTTTTTTCTACCTTCATAGGTTGAGTTTAAGAACAGAGAGAGGCTGGGTATGGTTGGGTGTGGTGGCACATACCTGTAAACCTAGCTACTTGGGAGGCAGAGATCAGAAGGATTACAGTTTGAGGTCAGCCTCAGCAGAAAGTTAATAATACCCATCTCAACAAACAAATTGAGCATAGTGGTGTACATTTGTAATCCCAATAATACAGGTAGCATAGGTAGAAGGATCACGGTCCAAGACCAGTCCTGGGCAAAAACGTGAGGCCCTATCTGATAAGTAATTAAAGCAAAAAGGGCTGGTGGAATGGCTCAAGTGGTAGAGCACCTGCCTAGCAAGTATGAGGCCCTGGGTGCAAACCCCAATACTGAAAAAAGAAATCTGAGAGAATTAGTTACTGGATTATTCTAGGATTAGGGATGAGATGGAGAACAAAGGGTAAAGGATTTGGTTATTTTTATTTTAGATAAAATGAGGTTATTAAAATATTTGGTTTAGGGCTGGTGGAGTGATTCAACTTGTACAGTGCCTGTGTAGCAAGCATGAGGCCCTGAGTTCCAGTACCCCAGTACTGCCAAAAACCTTTTTTTGGTTTAATTGGATTGATTTATCAAATTCAATTTATGAAATATACTTTATTACATATAGTTTACTATCTGTAACTTTGCTTCATTAAAAATATTCATAATGCTGAATTAAAGGGGCAATTCTGAATAGTTTTATTTGGTACACTTGCATATGTAACTCTGTCATGCTACTGATATTTATTTCATTTCTCAGGCTAAGCTATTTAAACTAACAAGGTACATTTCCATCTATTTAAGTATATAAAGAGATTGCTTTTAGGCTTACCCCGTATACAAGAACACTAACCTAAACTGAATTTAAAATCACAACTTTACATGAAAAGACACAGAAGGTAAAAAATCATTGAAAAGTTATTCTTAACTAACTAACTACTGCCTCACACTTGTAATCCCTAGCAACTAGGGAGGCTGAGATCAGGAGGATTGTGGTTCAAGGCCAGCCTGGGGAAACAGTTTGTTACAATCCCATCTCCAAATTAACCAGAGCAAAACGGACTGGATGTGTGGCTCAGGTGACAGAGTGCCTGCTTTGCAAGAGAAAGCCTGTGTTTAAACCCTAGTCCCATCAAAAAAATTTTTTAAGAGTCTCATGCTCTACCGACTGAGCTAGCCGGGCACCCTCAAAAAATTTTTTTAAAAGTAAATCACAGCTTTGATTATGTTATTAAATGTTTATCTTTATTATTACATACTTTTCTGACATACCAGTCCATCATCATTAACATTGCTATCTTTATACTAAGGTAACACAAAGAAAATTAATAGTTTTTATTATGACCTAAATCTAATAACTTAAAAAGTAATTAAATAAGAAAAAAAATTTGGTGAGGGGCACTGGGGTTTGGACTCGAAGCCTCACGGTTGCTTGGCAGGTGCTCTCACTTGAGAGCTAGCCCTTGTTGCTTTAATTATTTTTCAGGTAGGGTCTCCTGTTTTTGCCAGAGGCCAGTGGCCGACCATGATCCTCCTACCTATGTCCTCCCACATAGCTGGCATGACGGGTGTGCACCCAGCTTATTTGTTGAGATTGGGTCTCACTCACTAGCTTTTCTTGTCCAGGCTGGCCTTGAAATGCAATCCTCCTGATTTCTATCTCGTTGGATTATAGGTATGACACACTGCGCCCACCCAAGAAAATATTTTAAACTTACTAAAACCATAGGTGGAAAAACCATACATTTGTTTGTTTAAAGTTGGTAACATAAACAATGAGAGAACAGAGTGATAAAGGCATTGTGGTTATGTTTTTGAAAAAAAGATAAGAGACATTAATATTCTAGAGCCAAATATAAAATTTAATGTCTGGCATTTGCCTCAAAATAATCAAAGAAGGTGAGGCAAAGAACAGGAGAATTGTTGGGGGTAAAGGAACCTCGATTGGCTACAAGTTGATAATTGCTTGAAGCTGGGTGATGGGTACCTGAGGTTTCATTGTAATTTTCTCTTCTGTATATGTTTGAATTTTCTATAATAAAAATTATCTAAGGGGCACAAAGTTGTCCCCTAAGCAACCCCATTCTTAGGGACAAACCTGTACAGAAATGGCAGGATTTATTCATACCTGGCTATCAAAAGCAAAACAATTAATATGAAATATTCTAAGTCACAATTTCTCTCAGAAGAGTTCTAATATTTAGGTCATTTTAAAAGGTAATAAAAATTCAAACCACATATAATTTCCATCTTGAGTTCCAAAATATTCTTTATAATTACATTTCCTGATCTTCTAATCCTTTCTATTAACTGGCAGAGAAAGCTTTGTAATTCAATAAAGTTTTTTGGAACTTTGTAGAACATAGGACTACATGATTTAAAAAGGGAAATTGTTATTTGCATATTTAAGTACAATAATTATATCTAGCAAACTTTTTCAATATATAAAAAATAAATATTATCCTTAATATTGCAAAGGCAGTGTAATAGTCTACTGAGTACATTCTAGATAAAAAGGTCCTTATTAACAATTTATGCAAACTTAGGAATGACAGTTATAAACTTCAGGCTAGTGATCCAGGTGTGGTGAACATATCTATAATCCCAGTACTTGGGAGGCTGAGGCAGGATGATTGTGAGTTTGAGACTAGCCTGGTCTATTTAGTTATACCCTGTCTCAAAAAAAAAAAAAAAATCCAAAAAAACAAATTAGGCTGGGGATGTAGCTCAGCGGTAGAGCATGTATGAGGTCCTGGACTCAATCCCCAGCACTTAAAAAAAAATACACATACACACACACACATGTAAAACAAAAGTTAACACACATCTAATAATATATGAGAAATGCTTTAGCTTACCATACACAACTGGATACACTGTCCCTCGTATACCTGATGCTGGACAATGCATGTTTTTCCCATTCAGATACACATTCAATTCTACATGGTCATATGTAATACCCTATGAAGGAGAGAAAAAATTTAAAAGGATGAAAACACAAATGTTCCATAAAAACACGAATAGCCAGAAGCTGACTGGGAAACACGGGAGAACAAAAAACTAAGCATATGATTATAGTAGTTTTCCATTACAGATTGACAACTTGCTAGAATTCCACTTGAACTGAGACAAAAACCTAATAGTGATGATGTAGGGGAAGGAACAGGTCAGGTAAAAATCTCATGGTCCACACAGGACTTCAAACAAAGACAACAGTTGAAATTCTAGAATTATATGTAGCTAGTCTGGATTTTACACTTTGAATGTTAAGATGATATGAATGTTGCATCTTATGAGCAGACTTTTTAAACTCATAAAGGAAACTGCTCTTTCTATAGAATTTGATCTTAAGAGCAGGGGGCTGAAGTTTTCACCCGTGGACTTACTACCCGTCATTGTTTTAAAGTTATGAAGACATGATTTTATATAACTCATTTCCAAGAAGAAATCATACATTTTGGAGAGGCCGTATTAGGGTTTGAACTCAGGTCTTATGCTTGCTAGGCAGGCATTCTACCACTTGAGCCATATACTCAGCCCAGAAATCATACATTCTCTTTACTCTGAAATATGTCAAGTATATTACCAAGGCAAAACTAGTATTTATAATAAAATATGATTGGTAGTTTGTATCAAATTAAAAAGTAGAATATCTTAAAATTTAAAATAAACAATGGAATAAAAATGTATTACTTTATACACTATTGATAGTAAAAATCATAATTAGTAATAATAGCAATTATTTAAAATGGTAGAAAACACTTAAGACAGCCCATATTATGAACCAAGCACTATCCTAGGCACTTTGTATTAACTCATATAATGCTCACAAGATAGTTATTATCTGTTTTACAGATGAGGTAGCTGAAGCACAGAAAGGTTAAGTAATTTATGAAGGCTGTCCAGTTAGTAAGTGGCCAAATTGAGACTTAAACCTATGCAGGTTGGCTTCATAATACTTGTTCTAAATCACCACACCATACAACTTTTCTTTAAAACCTTATACAATACAAGTGGAGATTCCTTGATCTGAAATCTGAAATGCTCCAAAACCTGGAACTTTCTGAGGGCCAACACAGTACCACAAGTGGAAAGTTCCATAGCTGACCTCATATGATGGGTCACAGTAAAAACACAGGCACACTAAACATATTCTATATAAACTGGCACTGGTGGCTCACACCTGTAATCCTAGCTACCTGAGAGTTTGGGAGGATCACAGTTCAAAGCTAGTCTGAGTAGATCTCATCCAGATCAAAGTAGACTGGAGGTGTGGCTTAAGTGGTAGAGTACCTGCTTTATAAGCTCTGAGTTAAAAAAACCAGTACCACCAATAAATACATAAACAAACAAATAAATAGTACAAATTACTTTCAGGCTATGTTTATAAGGTATAAATGAAGCATAAATGAATTTCATGTTTACACTAGGTCCCATCCCTATGTAAATATGTAATATGTTGAATATGTAAATATTTCAACATCAAAAAACCCCCAAGTATTTTAGATAATAGATACTCAACCTGTAGTTACTTTACTAACTGATGACATAAAGAGATCTTTTCTTTGAAGAATGAAGAATAGATACCATGCACTAGGGATGTAGCTCAGTAGAAGAGCACTTGCCTAGCATGCGTAAGGTCCTAGGTTTGATCTCTAGCAACATTTAAGAAAAGAAGAGACAACAGAGATCTTTCAGTTGATAAATAAATCATGGCAGACCAAGTAGCAAACCACTTCGGGGATTTTTCAATGTGGATCAATTGTTCTACCTTTTGGAGGTAGAAAAAGATTTTACAGATAGAGTACCTCACCTTAACTCCCTCCCTTTTCAGGAAAAACAATAAAAGACCCAGAAAAGTCAATGTGTTAAGTGCTGTAACAGATGCTCCTCAAATTTTAGCAAAGCTAGGGTTATATTAAACAGTATATAGATTGCCTTTGTTTCATTTTAGCTTATCTATTTAAATATAAAAAAGCTAACCAATGCCTGGGATTAATTAGTTCGTTTAAGAAAGACGTCTGTTTTAATTAAAAAAAAAAAACCAGAAACATAGTTATATAAAAAAGAAAGTGTTACTGTCTTTGTGGGACTACAGGAAATCTAGAAGTTCAGAAAAATTAGGTTGCAATCCTTTATCACCCAGTGGCAGCGTACTCTATTATAAGCAAGCAAGTTTTAAACCCCAGCCTCCAGCATAACAGCAAAACCCCAAACCAGACAGAAATGAGGAAGGATGTAAGAGCCCTTATCACCCTGGCTGAGTTTAGTTCAAGTATTTTCTAGACTAATTTGCTCTTTATATGATCTAGAAACTGACTTTGACTCTACCATAATGATATAAAAATACACATGACAATATTTTTCCTGTCTTGTAATTCATTCTCCTTTCCCTATGCCACAGTCAACAATGTGGCAAAATTTGTTCACGTGTATTTCATATTTTTTAGTTCTTTTATCAGAATTGGCATGAAAACTCAAAGCCTAATTTAATAATGCTGACAGACTAAAAATGGTGTTCTTAGATCTGTCAATTTGTCTCAGTGAATAAGATGAGATAGGAAGATGAGAATAACACATAGAAGATCAGTATATCAACAAAGAAAAACGTTTCATATTTTAGTATAAATAGGTTGACTGCCTCAACCTGACTTCAAGATCCTCTTAAGAAAATATCTGAATAAAATGTCATATTATGGACATCTGGCAATGATCTACAAACACAGAACCAACTATTAAAACAAAAAAGACAGGGAACAGCAGATTTTAAATATAGTTAATGACTTTGGTCTCCTTTAGCCAGTTTAGGGGGAAAACTTTGAACAATTAAAAACGAACTGTTCTTCATATTTTTTAAGTTACAGTAAAGAGATCAGACCATCATTAAAAATCTTAAAATCCCTACACCTTTCTTCATGATCTCTAAAATACTGTATCTTTCTTTAATTCAATATGCTGGATTTGTCTTTCCTGTGTCATTTTATTATTAGAAACTTTCCCTCATTGTTCACAGATTTCTTTTACCTTGGTACCAGAGTCAGAAAGACAAGGGCAACTTGGCTAAACAAGACTCAATAACTCTGTTCCCAATCAATAGCTAATAGCCTGGACTCTATAGACAGGGTTCTTAGACTTGGATATGGGATGAGGGAAAGTACCTGGGGAAGAGAAAGGAATCTTTGGGTTATATTTTCAATATATGGCTTTGGTAAAGAGTTACTTGTCCTATTGGAAATAAAAGCGAAGTCTTAACATGTTATTCTTACTTTTCTACAATCAAGCCTTAGGATTAAGTTTAATGAAGACCAATCCTTTGATAATATGTTGTAATTTTCTAGCAGATCTTCACAACAAATTCTAAATGTGAAAATTCTCTCTTAAGAGTTCTCTAACCTCAAAAATACCCTAACATTTCCTACTATGAGGTCAGTAAACTTTTAAAATCACAAGGTCAAGTTTTCTCTGATGTGACAAAAATAGAATATGTCAACATGCCACTAATCCTCCTGTGTATGAGTAAGACTCTCTCTAATGTCCTGGGCTGTGGGCAGCTCTGGAAGGGACAGAGCAGTAAGGTGAGGCAGTGGCATCTACACCAGGTGTTCTCTCTAGAAACTGCACCACCTCATTTAATCCAACCCTAGGACTTTCGAATCTAAACCACAAACTTCCAGGCAAAACCATGTCTACTCAAAGCAGCTCCAGTTTAATAACCATGTTGACAGCAGACAGCAACCCCCCAGGACACTCACCACCACATCTCCCTCCTGTGGAAGGCTGTTTGCTGGCAGCCTGTTTTTCTCTTCATTGTTGTGGTACAGGGCTCCATCATTTCTCATCACCAGACTGTGCATGTCTCGGCCAAGAGGAATCTGATTCAGGTTAACCTTCTGAGTTGCAACACCAATACCCCAGATTCCTAAGAATAAAATAGTTTAAATGCCCTGCAAATCTGAAGAATATAAACATAAAGGAGCTATTTTTAAAGGGAGTATAAAATATTTTATAAGCATATTATTACTAACCTACTTAATCTTTTAGAAAATCTTTTAAAAGTAGGTTGCAAAGTGCATGATGTTTTCTACAGATTAAGTGCAGTCTATGAGATAAGCCAGTGGGGCCCTGGAGTTGTATTGCTGAGGTTATCATGACTTAGCTATGTTATCTTGGACAAAGTATTTAACCTTTCTCTGTTTCATTTGTGGAGTCTAATAGTACTAACTTCACAGGTTAGGAAAAGACACAAGATAAACCAAACAAAGCACTTGGAATAGTGTAAGCATTCAAAAAATTGGGTTAGTAAAGCACGCACTAAGTATTTAAAAATGCTAGCTATTTTCATTGCTCTTTTTTAAAAAGATTTTAAGATTTTTAGCCTTTTGTGTCAACTTAGGGGGAAAAAACCCTTTGAACAATTAAAAACTAGCTGTTTTCATATTTTTTAAATTATAAGAAAGAGAAGACCACAATTAAAAATCTTAAAATTTCTACACTTTCTTTAATCTCTCTAAAATACTGTATTTTTTAAAATTCAATACCCTTGTTATTAGAAAACTTCCCTCATTGTTCACAGATTCCTTTTACCTTGGCACTAGTGCCACAAAGTCGAGGTTCTGTGTACAAGGCATCTTGTATACCCTGTGGTTGAGAGTTTGCCTAACATGCACAAGGCCCTGGGTTTGATCACCACCACAAAAAAGAAAAACAACATTGAATTTACATGGTCTGGAGTTCTTTCAAGATGTACAGCTGAGATGTGGGAGATTACTGTCTTTAGTTTTTAAACTTACAATGAGTAAAAAATAATACACGTTTATATCAATACCATGAAGAAGAGAAAATTAACCATAAGGCATAAAATCATTTTCTTCCCCAATACTTTAAGTTGATGAGTCTAAAACCTTTTGGTCTAAGCTGACTTTTGAAATGAGCAGCTATTCTCTCTCTCGCTCGCTCTCATGGTGCTGGGGATTGAACCCAGGGCCTTGAACATGTTAGGCAAGTGCTCTGCCACTGAGCTACACTCCCAACAGTAGCTTTCTCTTAACTACCCAAGCAGAATACCTAGAGCTCTACATTTTCTCACAAATCACTTCCTTCTCAGTTTTTATTAAAAATCAGGAGAACGCTTACACATGGAAAAAGATCTGAAGACCATGTTGCCAGTGTATTAATTTTTCTGGATTGAGAGTGTTAGAAAATTGCATGTCTTGGCTTTACCATTTGGCCTCCTAAATAATTTGGTGGTATACTTTATCCTCCCAAGGAGGAAAGCCATGAGAGTGATTAGGAGGTGAAAATAATAATACTCTCACAGAATTAAAGCACTTTCATATATATATATATGTAAGGCATATATACATATGGCCTGTGAGGCAGAAAGGGCAGCTCCTATAATCCCCACTTCATAGAAGAGAAAACAACCGAATTTAACAAAATTGACTAATTTAACCAGGATCACAAACAATAGTGGAAGCTCAGGCCTTCTAAGAGTTTCTGACTTTTAAAAAAATTATCTGTTGAATATTTTTCACATATTCTAAATTAGGAAGTTTAATAGTAAAGTGCCATCACACTAACCTGTGGACTGGATTTTGAATTCAAAGTAGCTTTTGTTTTGATGTAAAGGTGCACTAGCTAAACAGCCTCCTGTTCCACATATTCTTCTTCCATTTTTTACAATGACAACATCTGTTCCTAAAAAGAAAGAAGACACAGTATAAAGTTTTATATTTCATATCTAGTAATTATGGTTAATTTATCTCTAATGCTTATTCCATGAAGAATAGGGATGCTATGAGTACTGTGAAATATAGTGATACTGATAAATTATTTTAAACATTTAATTCACTGAATTTTTAAAAAGAACATTCATATAAAATATTCATTTAAAGATGTGAGTCTTATTTAATAAAGCTGTCTCAAATAAAATACAGTAACTCTGAAGTATACTGAATATTTAAAAGACTTGTAAGGTAGAAATAGACTAATTCCTTTAATTTTTAACCAATAAACAAATTTGATGATTAAGTAAATCTCTTAATTTAAGCTAAGCCATAAACACTTAAAAGAAGATTTAGTAAATTGGTGCAATTTTCAATTCTATCCAGATGAGTTTACTAAAACCCAGCTAAGTGCATACTAAGTACAAGGCACTATACTAAATATATTAGTCAAGAGCTGAAGAGTGCACAACATGGAACAGAACACGTATACCCTGCTGAAACAGCTGACATTGAAGAATGCTCATTTTAGGATCTTAAAATTTTTATTATTGAATGTCAGGTTGGTAGAGTGGCTCAAGTGGCAGTCACCTGCCTAGCAAGCTCAAGGCCCTGAGTGCAACCCCCAGTACCACCAAAAAAACCAAAAAACAAAACCCCCCTAAAAAACAAAGAAGGGATAACTACTGTCCATTATATGGCAAATATGTAAATGAAGGATTTAAAAAAAAATTTTACTGTTTATACATTTATTCATATGTGTATACATTGTTTGGGCCCTCTTCTTCTCTCCAGGATTTCTGTCGTTGTTGTTGAGACGGGGTGGCTCTTTACATGGCCCAGGCTGGCCTCAAACTTGTGATCATCCTGCCTCTTAAGTGAATGGAATTACAGATGTGCACCATAATATCCCACTTCAACAAGGTTTTAACATCACTAAATGCACGTGATTCTCATGAAAAATTTTAGTTTCAGCTCAAACAAAATCTATAAATTTTGTTTGAGCTGAAACTAAAACAGCAAGAAAAACAGCATCTCTGGATATGTCACCCCACTATAAATTCACTTCTAAATCTTGGCTTGGGAGAGCATGTATATCAGAGAATGCGAAGAGATTTAACATAATTCTAATAACAAGGCACGTGACTCCTAAGCCTGTGGCCAATATTACTACCATGATGGTTTAAGAAAAAAGTCTGTAAGCTGAGCAGGTATTGATATTAGAACTATATAGGACTCCTCTGGTGTGGGTTGAATAAAACTAGAGAACAGAAACAAAAGTTTAAATTGATATTTAAACAAAAATTATTTGTGATAAATAAGAGGTACTCTCTTGGGCTGGAGGCATAGCTCAGGCAGTAGGGAGTCTGCCAAACAAGCATGAAGTCCTGAATTCAAACCCCAGTACCTTCAGCCCATTGTGCTTTGGTTATTTTGGAGATAGGGTCTCTCAAACTATTTCTCCAGGCTGGCCTATAACCATGATCCTCCCAATCTCAGCCTCCCAAGTAGCTAGGATTATAGGCATGAGCCACCTGTGCCCAGCTTATTGCACAACTTAAAAATTCATTAGATCCAAATTCTGGGAAAGAACCTTATAAATAATTTTTATCTAGCTACTCCACATACCTCTAATAGTTCCAAATGGAGAGCATCTTCTCTGATGGCCAAGACCCTGTTGTGTTTGATATCTAGCAAATGCTCTGCAAATAACTGCCATGGTAATGAAAGAATAAATAGGCTGTGCTAAGCACTTTGCAGTTGACAAGTAGCATCTGCTTTCCCTTTTGGGACAGACTTCCCTCTGGAGATCAAACAGTTCCATGGAAGCTGACTCAGTCTCTGGCTTCAGGGGTACAACATTTGACCTGGGTTAAGTCAATCAGTACAATCCACATTTCTTGGCTACAGTGATTGAATCAAGAACAGTTACATGACCTAACAAACAACAATCAGAGAAAGTGTCAGGGCTTTTGCAGAGAACCATGGGAAAGAGGCTCTTTCATTCTTACTAGACCTGAATGAGGAAGCCTACAGCCCAGAGGGCTCCTGCAAGCAGTCATGAAGGCTAGCCTTCAGAAATCAGCAGAAGACAGAGGAAATACATGAAAAGAAACTTGAGTTCTTGGCAGCACTGAGTCTTTCCTGAAGCCAGTGCTGCCTTTGTGCTTTTTAGTTACATGAACTAATAAATTTCCTCTGTTGGTCAAACAATTCTGAGTTTTAGTTTTCACTGTTTGCAACATCCTTACGAAAACACATTTTGAAGGAGTACAAGGATTATGGTATTTTCTTTTTCTTAACAGGCAATAGTCTGTGGTCCTCCACACATACTAAATCCTTCTAATGACCAGCTTCTATAATAAATAACTTATTATCTTGGATTTCATCCTAAGTTGCTAAGTTAATGGACGTATCAGAAGACTCTCAAAGCAATATAGTCTCCTCTGTGAGATGGAACTACAGAAACAACCTTGACCATATTCTTCTCTTATTTTAGAATCATTTCTTACTTCCAAAGCATTCCGTCAGTAGTGAGATGTTTTGTACAGAAAAATGAATACTTTCAGAAAACATTCTGGGGTGTTTGTGATTTATTAGGGAATCACTTTAAACTTACTCCAGTTCTCCTTACTAAGTACAAAGACATTTTCATTTGGGTCTATGTGATTTACATAGTTTTATTAACCTCGGTACTGCTTGGAAAGTCAAGGCAAATTTGAGTACAGCCAAAACACCATATAAATATAGTCAGAGTGTGTTTTAAGAAACATTAGAAATTTCTAAATGAGTAGCATTCTTTTCAAAGTCGCTACCTTGGAAGGCATTTTGTTTCTAGAAAGTGAATTCACAATTAAAATCAAAAGATATCACACCAAAAAATGAAGATATTCACAAAAACTATACCACAGAAAATTCCAAAAGAGGAGTTCCAAAATGGTTTTAAGTAATTCAAGGACATCAAAATAACTGATTATTGTGAAAGAGGCATCGTTTAGATGAAATGTATATATTTTCTTTAAAAAAAAGGTGAAGCTGGGCATGGTAGTGCTCACCTGTAGTCCTAGCTACTCTGGAGATTGAGGCAGGAGTATGGCTTAAGCCATGAGTTAGAGACTAGCCTTGGCAACATAATAAGACTCCCTTCTCAAAACAACAATAACAAGGAATTACATTCTTTAGGTTACCTGTGTAACCTTTCACATATTCAAATTCATGCATAATTACTCAGTGTGCTTCCCAGATTTTCAATTTAAGATCAACTCTTGCCAGAAACATGCTCTTCTAACTCAACAACCTTGTCCTCTCTTTCACTTTATTCAGGTTCTCAATCAAGCTTCTCTGCGATTGAAGACTGAATTTTTCAAGTTTTTAAAGAAAAAATGTCCACTCAGGAAAAAAAAATTTGGGCACAGTATCACTCTACTTCATCCTCTTAGGACCTGAAAGGTGCTGGGCAGCTTTGGAAAAAGAAAATATGAGTACCACAGACAAGTTCTTTCTAGAGAAGACAGAAGCAAGAGGAAAAGAATGCACTACAAAGCAGACTGCAGGAATTCAAGAATTTAACAGCAGAGACAGGAAAAAGAGCTAGTCTGCTCACAAGACCCCAGAACTGCCTACGGGTGTCTTTTACTATAGTCTTAGCACTAACAACAATGCCTGCCATCAGACAGTCAGTCAATAAACATCTGTTCAGTGAATGAGTAATATTTTCTGAGGGAAATTACAGGACAAGCATCTACTTTCTATAAATGATGATGGATAAGAAATAATTTCAAGATCTATTATTTATGTATTACTGTATTATGTATGCATGTACTGAGGTATGTATGTATTGAGTACTACACTTGATACAATGAAGATTTGAAAGTACTGCAAATACCCAGGTACGAGATGGTAAACAATTATTGCACTTACTATGAGCTATGGAAATACAGAAATACAATGGGCAGTGTTTCCAGAATTATAAAGAATCTGGGCAGAAGAGGGTTTCTCAATAAGTATTAAGAACTGCCTTTGTTATTCCAATGCACTGTCATTTAGAGAATGACAGATACAGGGGAAAAAAAATCAGAAGTGCAGAAGTATATTTAGAATAAAATAATCCACAAAAGACAGTACTCTAATCGAAATATTGAGGAATCTCTCCTGTTAGGATCACATTCCTGAAGCAAAGAAATATAGAGGAAAAGTAAAAAGAGAACTAATAATAGGCAGGTAAAAGAAGCAATGGAGAGGAAGAGGAAGAATGTTAGGTGGGAAGTTAATTGGCAGGAAAAAGGAACAAAACATGGATGCAAAGGAGCAAACTGCTATTTTATTTTGCAATGGCCTGACTTGGTGGGGGAAGGGGCCAGTGAGGTGAAATTACAGTGCCTCCAACAGTGACTACGGAGTCAGTGGGAGGTTTCGGTGGAATGGCACGCAACTTTAGGCTTCTGCAATCTGCCCTGTTTGGCTTTAGGAGATGAGGGAGAATTACTTCCAGTGAAACCGGCTTCATCCTACAGACCACAGGGCTGCACAGAAACAGTCTGGGTACAAGACAACGCGTGGGTCTTGACAGGTGCGCGACTGGAGGACTCCTGTGGTTGGAGGCGTCCCCGCTCCCCTAGCCTACGGGGGTCACCTGACAGTTCGCGAGGAGGACATGGGGAGGTCAATACACCCCCTCCCGACGCCAGCCACCGGGACGGCTGCGCAGCCTTGAACACAGAACCTGGCCCCGGGTGGAGTCCGCCAGTGGCCGGCGAGGTCCACGAGACCAAAGGGTGTCGAAGCAGCGTCATCGGGCGAGGCGGGCCAGACGGCTGCGCGGGGTCCTCCCTACCCCTGCCTTGTCCCCGGCGCGCCGCGCCGGACCCCCGCGGGCCGTTGGGTGTGGGGAAGGGAGTGCCCTTACCCATGTGCTGCGTGTCCAGCTGCACGGCCGGCATCTCCTTCAGCGGGATGTGGCCCGTCCCGCCGTCCCTGCAGCAGCGCAGGCAGCAGAACACCGACGCGGCCATCGCGCAGCGACCACCGCTCGCAGCTGCCCCTACACCGCGGCGACACCGCCCCCTACCGCTCCGCCCCGCCTCCCGCCCTCGCCCGTGCGCTGGCAGTGTTTGTGGAGCGCAGAGGCCGGTACAGCGACGCCGCGGGCTGGGAGGCGCAGCGCAGCGTGAGGCGAGGCGGGCCTGGAAGAAGCAGAAGCTCGATGGGCGTGGCGGGCGTAGGAGGTGGGCGGAGCTAGTGACGTGTGACGGAATGCAGGGGGCGTGGCGGGCGGGAGACGGCGTGCGCTTGCGTACAACGTCTTCCTCCCCCGCTCCACTTTGGGAGGCCTTGTGCCCGCCCCCAAAGCTGACAGGTGAGTGAGACTTTCCGGACTGTCGCGGTTGTCCGATGCTGTGGCTTTTTTGTTTGTTTTTGAGACTCGGGGTCTCACGTAGTTGACCAGGTTGGTCCCCAGCTCTGGGACTACGGGCGCGCGCCACCACACCAGTCTGGATGCTGTGTTGTTTTTTTTTAAACTGTGTCTTTCTGCTCCGCCGTTATTTTTCTGGACAGATTGACAGAAACAGATTTGTTGGAGAGGGGTAGTTAGTAAAATTGACCCCTGAAGTATCCCTCCGAGTGTCCAGCGCTGAGCAGCCGTATCTCCCGGGCGAGGCTCGGTCTGTTCCCGTGGCTCACTTCCTGCCTCGGCGCGCGGGCGCGGGAGGAACGCCTGTCGGTGACCGCACCCGGGCTCCTGGAGCCCGGCTGCTTTTTCCGTGGCCTTGGTGCTGAGCAGTCCGGGCCAGCAGGAAGGGGAGGCCAACCTGGGACAGGACCACCGGCGGGGCGGAATGGGCTGCTGCCAAGCTCAGCTATCTATCTGGTGCACAGACGGTTCTGATTCCAAGGGTGTGAAGTGAGCCCCTGAGACTGTGGGAAGGCCGTTGGGTCCCCCAGGGAAGTCCTTGGTTCCTGCTGTCCTTTCCTCCCTCTTCCTTGGAGAAGGCCCACATGACGTCCCTTGTCCTCTTCTGCTCCACGTAGATTTTTGCATCTTCGGAGATGGTCTTGGATGGCCTCTAGAATTAACTTGGTCCAACCTCCATTCCCATATTAGGTTTCCATCCTGAAGGCTTTCCTGGGGTTCAAGTTCTGAGAAAGCGGATGTGGTTTCCCATACATAAGTTCTTAGTAACTTGAGTACAAATATCGTTTATGGAGGATTTTTATTCATAGAATGATGCAAAATTTTCAGGTCCCTCACTCTCTTTTCTGTCTATACAAATATTTTTATTTATAATAAAGAAAATCTCCAAGTTTTGTACTTCGAGATTTAGTTACCATAGAATTAATAGCCAAGGTCATTATTGAACTGATTGAGGGTTACTCCTAACCCCCACTGCCTATGAAGTACTCTATTGATAATCATTTCAACATGAATTTTTCTTTTACTGAAAACCTTGACCATTTTTCTGAAATTTAGTGTTCTGTTCCCACCACCCCTACGGGGAAGGGAGGTATTCCGCAGAATGTTGGAGAGACATTTTTTTTCCTATCTGTCTAGTAGGAAGTAGGCATTCTTTTCACATATATATCTAACTGAATTCTTGCAAGGTTTTATTGTCTATATTGTCCCCATTTTATATTTGAAGACGTAGGCTAGAGGGATTAAATAACTTTCACAACTTCAGATGAGTAGGAACCATGCAAGGTAGGACTCCAAACCCACCAGTCTGACTCCAAGCCTGTTTTTGCTTCACCAGATTATGCTATATTAAATTCTGAAGTTTTAACTTGTTACAACTTCTCTGAAAAATGCTTTTCAGTTCAAAATGCAAATTTGTACTTTATTTTTTGGTGGGAGTGGGGTTTGGAAGTATGAAACCCAGCCTGCTTGCAAAGCAGGTGCTCTATCGCTTGAGCCACACCTCCAGTCCATTTTGCTGTGATTATTTTGGAGATGGAATCTCCAGAACTATTTGCCTGGGCTGGCATTGAACAGTGGTTTTTCCCATCTCAGCTTCCCAAGTAGCTAAGATTACAAGAGTGAGCCACCAGCATCTGACTTGCACTTTATATTCACGTGTTTCATTAATCTCCACTTTGGATAAAGCTGCCATAACTTGTGTATAGGCAATAAAATAAAATTAGGTAAAAGTTTTGTTCAGACACTTTACTTAGAAGCAGCACATGTAGAATAAACAGTCAAGTCAGTAACATCTTCAATGAAAGCCAGACTATTAGATGTCTGTGAATTGGCCATTAATGTAGAGAAGCAGACGTGCCATAGTCTTTCTTGCTGGAAAAGTAATCTGCTGGGGCACTGCCCAGTGTACTTTGCCCCCAGTGCTGAAACTGAATTATACTCAGCAGAATGAAGCAAGCAAAACCAGTTTGTGCCTGGAACAGACTCCCCTGCCTTGGCAATGAATATCATCCATGAGCTCATAGACTTTTCCCTTCTTATATCTGGGGTTCTATTATCAACTCAGTATTACTTCCAACTATTACTTTCAATGGGAATTATCCTTTCTTTTTGAAAAGCACAGTGTTAAAGATATTTTGACAGTCTTTCACAGCTATCACTTTAAATAACAATCACAACTAAAGCCTAGAAAAAGTTTCCCAATAGTTAGTTTGAAGGTCGTTTATCTAAGTCAAAAGGAGTAACAAAGAATGTGGGAGGGGGGAGGAGTCCCTCTGCTTCAGTGACAGATGCCAGGAACTGGAGAACTGATAGGACAATAATGTAAAGCATGTGTTTCAGAGCTGGGTTTAACATCACACTCAGGATTTTCTTTAATGGTTTTTATGGCAGCAGACATCTCCTGTTAATGAATTTCACTCTCTGTACTGGGTCATACAGAATGGTTTCTTTCTTAAAAAGTTAATCAGTTTTTAAGTCAAACATTTTTTCTTGGAGTAATCCAAACCACATTTTAGATCCTTTAAAAAATCATAATAAACATTCCAAGAAAACATACTTCTGAAAACTAACATATTTCTGGGGGCCTTGATCTACTCATTATTATAATTTGGAGTAATAGTAACTGACATCTATGTAGTGCTTACTTGCTTACTATTCTCAGACACTGATTTAGTGCTTTTATTTTGGTGATGGTGGTACTGGAGTTTGAACTCAGGGCCTCATGATTGCTAGGCAGGCACTCTACCACTTGAGCCACACCCCCTCCCTTTTTCTGTGGTTCTTCATTATTTTTCAGTTAGGGTCTTTCATATTGACCCTGGGGTAGGCCTTGGCCTTGATCCTCTACCTATGCCTCCTGCATAACTGGGACCACAGGTGTGTGCCATCTGTTGAGATGGGGATCTCGATAACTTTTTGCCCAGGTTGACTTCTAACCATAATTCTCCCAAGGTCTGCCTCCTGAGTAGCTAGGATCATATCTGTGAGCCACCACACACAGCTAAGTGGTTTTTATAAATTAATTCAATCTTTGTAACAACTTTGTGTGTGTGGGAAAAATTTTCTTTCCATTTACAGATGAGGAAACTGAAGAGAAGAAAAGAAAGAAATGTACCCAATGTCCTATCTAATGAGGGATGAAGTTTCATTCAAACATAGGCAGTCTGGCCCTTGAATCTGTGTATTAACCACTATGCAACTTGCTTCCCTTAGGCTGCTACATTTCTGAATACATTCCTAATTTTTATTTGTTTCTCGATATTCCTTTACCTCAGAAGTTGACAATTAAATTTACCTTAAATTAAGTACAGTCATTTAATCTGGATTTACTGAACTATAAAGTATTACATTCAATACATTCAAAAGTAAATAAGAAAATTAATGAGAATTTTGTGTGCAATAGACTGCCATTAGCTGGCTTGAAGCACAGCTCTAGTAGCAGTACCTATGAACATTTTGCTGTTGTACTTTACAAGATGTCTAGTTATTCAAAAGAAGGGTATTTTAAAAAAATAGTTTTATTATATTTTGAATTAGTATACACTTTTTATATGAAGGGGCTTCATTGTGGTAATTCCATACATGTGTACTATGTACTTTGAGCATTATTTTCCCATTTCCTCCCCTCATCCCCCTTTTTATAAGTTTCTGGAAGGTTTCATTATGCTGTCTTTGAACATATACATATGGTGTATTTTGATCCTCTTCCCCCCTCAATATCCTTTCCTTTCCTCCCTCAGACCATTTCCCTTTCAAATTTATATCCCATTATCATCATCGTCATCATTTTAGGTCTACGTCCCACAAATAAGTGAGGACATGTGCTACTTGGCTTTTTGAGCTTGGCTTCTCTCAACATGATGATCTCCAGTTCCATCCATTTTCCAGTGAATGACATAATTCCATTTTTCCTTAGCTATTGTGAACAGAGCTGTAATAAACATGGGTATGAGGGTATCTCTCTTGTATATTGATTTATACTCCTTCAGATAAATGCCCAAGAGTGATATGATGAGGTCATAACTTAGGTCTATTTTTAGTTTTTTGAGGAACCTCCATACTGATTTCCATAGTGGTTACACCAGTTTACCATCCTACTAACAGTATATGAGAAAGTTCCTGCTCTCCCTTTCCCATCCATTCTCTCCAGCATTTGTTGTTTTCTTTTTTGGTAGGACTCGAGTTTGAACTCAGAACTTTGTGCTTATGTAGCAGTGCTCTACCACTTGAGCCATACCTCCAGTCCTTTTTCCTCTGGTTATTCTGGAGATGAAGTCTTTCGAACTACTTGCCTGGACTGGCCTCAAACCATAATCCTCCTAATCTCACCCTCTCAAATAGGTAGGATTATAGGCATGAGCCACCCTTGCTGGCCTTGTTTGTTTTCTTCATGATTGCCAATGTGACTAGGGTGAGGTGGAATCTCAGTGTAGTTTCATTTTGCATTTCCTTTATGGCTAAGCATGTCATGTATTTATTAGCCTATTTAATACTCTTAATTGCTAAAGCAGTTAAGCGAGGTGGAACACTTGGATAAGGAAGAAAAGAGAAGATGGGGAACAATAAAGGAATTTGAAAAAGGTAATGAAAAAATAAGAACAATAGAGGAGAGGGAAAACATTTTTTAATATTGAAAAGAAAAAAAAAGAAACCAATAGCAAGTGCTTTGTAAATAAAGCCCTAGGAAGTAAAAAGTATAAATTACTTAAGACTTTCAACTTAGCTTCCTTCCAGTGGAAGATACAGCAGGCTGTCATAAACCAAGGGGAGTTCTGCAATCTCTGCCCAACTTGAAGTTCCCTTACTCAGGTACAACTATCCTTCTGTCTACTAAATGTCTTTTCCTTAGCAGTTGAGATTCTAAGTACTACTGTTTCAGTGATTAGGAAAAGAGAACTTTGAAGGAACAAAAGGCGGGCAAAGCAAATATCAATATAGAAGTAGGGTCTGCATATTTAGAAGAAATAAAGATGAGGATTAGTATAGTTCTTGGATCTGCACTCCTTGTCTATCAGCAAGGAGGGCACTTAAGCCTGTGACTTGCCTATCCTTATGATGAGAAGTGCTTTGTACAAAGGTTTAATAGCTGATAAAAGATAAAACTACATAACCTGATATTTGGGGAGGAAGGTTAGCAAAACAGCTATTCCAAATAGCTCAAGTATAAGTTTAGTTCAAATAAAAGTTTATCAAGGCATCTCAAAAATTGAAGTGATTGTGTATTTTTGGACTGCGGTGGGGCCAGGAAGCAATAAATTATCCAGATTATAAAATCAAAAAGCATTTGTGCCAGGCACTGGTGGCTCATGCCTATAATCATAGTTACTGGGAGGCAAAGATCAGGAGGATCATGGTTCAAATCCAGCCTGGGAAAACAGTTTTTGAGACCCTATCTCAAAAATGCCCAATGCAAAAAAAGACTGGTGGAGCACCTGCTTAGCAGGTGTGAGGCCCTGATCTCAAACCCCAGTAGCAGGGGAAAAAATTAGTTCTGAATATGCCTATAATCCCAGTACTTTATCATGAGTTCGAGGCCAGCCTGACTACCTTACTGAGACCTTCCCTCAAAAGAAATTTTTTTTTTGATATTTGCAGAATGGACCAGACAGAAAAAAATAACTTCTTGATGTACATATAATATCTGTAACATAATAAAATTATACATAATTCATTGAAATTGTGAGATATCCTAAAATGTTTCTAGCAACTTAGGAAGGGCATGTGGGTTATTAGTTGAAAATGTGTCAAAGATTACTAATTTAAGATATGTGCAATGTCACTTAGTATATTTGATTTTGTTCTGAGGATTTTAAAGAAACAGTTTGTTTTTTCCACCTATAGGCACAAGCCCTCCAAACCTGTTTTCTCAATTATGTTCCTACACTTGAGCATCCCTAATTTGGGATTTGCCAGAAACCTGATTTCATGTTGAGAAGGAACTGTCAATCTGGGGAACTGTTACCCACTGTACTTTGTAGATCCTACAACCTGAGTCACTGGGAATGTGAGAATAACTAAAATTGTTGGTGAAAGTTTATAAAAGTATACCAGAGCTGGGGTGTGTATGTGGGGGGTGTAGCTCAGTGTTAATATGTGCAAAGCCCTAGGTTTGAGTCCCAGCACTGCAAAAACAGAAGGACAACTTTACTATTTGGAAACTGCTAAAAAACAAAATAACCCTCCCCAAAACATGTGAAATAATTTTGAAATACCAATAGTAAGAAGAAACTCCCAGATGTGTTATGGCCAAGGGAGCTTTAGTGTAGGTGAATCAAATTGCAAAGAATTTAGCATGATATAAAAATTTTTCCTTATTCTTATTCCAAAATTTTAAACAAATGTTTTAAGAATTATTTTATATTCCTCTTTAAAAAGGAAAGCTCCAAGACTAGGGATGTGGCTTAGTGGTAGAGTGGTTGCCTAGTATGTGTGAGGCCCTGGGTTCAATCCCTAGGCACTGCAAAAGAAATAAAAAACGTGGGGGTACTTCTTATTTGTAGGTATGATATCTAATATCTCATACAGATATAAGTCTACACTAAACATTTAAGTTAGTACCTTCTTAAAAAGATATGAAGCCTTGGAAAGAGGGGGAAGAGAAAAGTTAGGAAGATAGTTAAATTTTCCAGAAAAAAATCCATTTTATATGTTCTTAATTTATTGGTGCGTTATCATATAGTGAGTACTAAGTAAATATCAAAATGAATGAAGCACCCCAATTAAGTAACTAGGTTATAATTATACCTCATTTCATATAAAACATAGAAATGAAAAAGTAAACAGAATTCTTGGAGAAAGGTATTTCTCCAAGAATAAATACATTTAGATAGTTTGCTGTGTAAAGGAATCCTATACACATCTAAAAAAATTAACAGCTTTTATTGAGATATAATTTGCATACCATAAAATTGAACCTTTTAAAGTTTATAATTGAATGGTTTTCAGTATATTCACAGAGTTGTGTAACAATTACCATTGCCCCAAAAAGAAGTCCTATACCCATTAGCATTATTCCCCATTCCTCCATATCCCAACCTCTCATAAACACTCTTCTGCTTTTTTGACTCTGTGGTTTGCCTGTTGTGGACATTTCATACAATGTGGTTCTTCCCATATTGTAGCATGTGTTGGTACTTCATTCCTTTTCTATAGCCAAATAATACCATATTTTATTTATATATTATTTGTTGGACATTTGGGTTGTTTCTACTCTTTGGCAATTAGGAATAATTCTTTGAACACTCATTGTATAAGTTTTTGAGTGAACATATGTTTTAAATTTTCTTGCTTGTATACCTCGGAGCCATATTGTTGGATGATATTGTAACTTTACGTTTAAATGTTTGAAAGATTGTCCCACACTGTTTTTCCAGAGTAGTTTCACCATTTGTAATCCTATCAGCAATATACAAGGCTCCAGTTTCTCTACATCCTTTCCAATGCTTGCTATCATGTCTTTTTTATTTTAACCATTCTGGTAGATATGACATAATATCTCATGCTTTCAGTTTGCATTTCCCTATTGACCAGTAATGCTGAGCAACTTGTCATGTGCTTCTGGTTATTTGTATATCTTTTTAATTATATCTATTTGATCCTTTAGCCATTTTAAAATTGGGCTTACTTTTATTTTTGTTCTTGAGTTATAATAGTTCTTGATGCATTCTAGATATCAACCCGTTTATCACATATATAATTTGCAAGTATTTTATTACATTTCATTGGTTATTTTTTCACTTTCTTGATGGCATCCTTTGAAGCACAAAGATTAATTTTGTTTTTGAGACAGGGTCTTGCTATGTAGCCCAGGCTAGCCTCAAAGTCATAATTCTCCTTCTTCAGCTTCCTCTGTGCTGGGCCTACAGGTGTGAGCCACCACCATAAAAATTAATTTTAATGGAACCTTATTTATCTATTTTTCTCTTTTGTCACCTATGCTTTTGGTGTTTGTGATAGTTTTGTGTGTCAACTTTACTGTGTTAAAGAATGCACAGATAGCTGATAAAACATTATTTATGGGTATGCCTGTGAGGGTGTTCTGAAAGAGATTAGTATCTAAACCAGTAGATGGTGTAAGGATGTTCTCCCATTTGGGTGGGCATTAGTCAATATGTTGAGGGCTCAAGTAGAACGAAATGGTGGAGGAAGGGAAAATTATCCTAGGATACTTACCAAATTTTGCCTTCAAACATCAGTATTCTGTTTCTCAGGCCTTCAGTCTCCAGGGCTTACACCAGCATATACACCCTTTGCCCTGGTCTGAGTTTAGGCTTTTGACCTTGGGTTGAGAGCCATACCATCAGCTCCTCTGGTTCTCAGGTTTTTGAACATAGGCTGAATTATACCATTGGTTTTCTAGCTTTTAGACAGCATGTGGGACTTCTCAAGAGAGAACCAATTCTCAAAATAAATCCCATCATATATCTTTGTATATCCTATTGGTTCTGTTTCTCTGGAGAATCCTGACTAATACAGTGTTATATCTAACAAACTACTATATAATCAGATGTCAGAAAGTTTTTCTCTTGTTTTCTTCTAAGAATTATATACTTCTTTTTCTTAAATCTTAGTCTTTGACACATTTTGAATTAATTTTTGTATATGATGTGAAGTAAGGGTTCAACTTCATTTTTTTCCCTCTTTTTTTAAATTATTTTATTATTCTATGTGCATACAAGGCTTGGGTCATTTCTCCCCCCTGCCCCCACCCCCTCCCTTACCACCCACTCCACCCCCTCCCTCTCCCCCCCACCCCCTCAATACCTGGCAGAAACTATTTTGCCCTTATCTCTAATTTTGTTGAAGAGAGAGTATAAGCAATAATAGGAAGGAACAAGCGTCTTTGCTAGTTGAGATAAGGATAGCTATACAGGGCGTTGACTCACATTAATTTCCTGTGCATGTGTGTTACCTTCTAGGTTAATTCTTTTTGATCTAACCTTTTCTCTAGTTCCTGGTCCCCTTTTCCTATTGGCCTCAGTTGCTTTTAAGGTATCTGCTTTAGTTTCTCTGCGTTAAGGGCAACAAATGCTAGCTAATTTTTTAGGTGTCTTACCTATCCTCACTCCTCCCTTGTGTGCTCTCGCTTTTATCATGTGCTCAAAGTCCAATCCCCTTGTTGTGTTTGCCCTTGATCTAATGTCCACATATGAGGGAGAACATATGATTTTTGGTCTTTTGGGACAGGCTAACCTCACTCAGAATGATGTTCTCCAATTCCATCCATTTACCAGCGAATGATAACATTTCATTCTTCTTCATGGCTGCATAGAATTCCATTGTGTATAGATACCACATTTTCTTAATCCATTCGTCAGTGGTGGGGCATCTTGGCTGTTTCCATAACTTGGCTATTGTGAATAGTGCTGCAATAAACATGGGTGTGCAGGTGCCCCTGGAGTAACCTGTGTCACAGTCTTTTGGGTATATCCCCAAGAGTGGTATTGCTGGATCAAATGGTAGAGCAATGTTTAGCTTTTTAAGTAGCCTCCAATTTTTTTTCCAGAGTGGTTGTACTAGTTTACATTCCCACCAACAGTGTAAGAGGGTTCCTTTTTCCCCGCATCCTCGCCAACACCTGTTGTTGGTGGTGTTGCTGATGATGGCTATTCTAACAGGGGTGAGGTGGAATCTTAGTGTGGTTTTAATTTGCATTTCCTTTATTGCTAGAGATGGTGAGCATTTTTTCATGTGTTTTTTGGCCATTTGAATTTCTTCTTTTGAGAAAGTTCTGTTTAGTTCACTTGCCCATTTCTTTATTGGTTCATTAGTTTTGGGAGAATTTAGTTTTTGAAGTTCCCTATATATTCTGGTTATCAGTCCTTTGTCTGATGTGTAGCTGGCAAATATTTTCTCCCACTCTATGGACATTCTTTTCAGTTTAGAGACCATTTCTTTTGTTGAGCAGAAGCTCTTTAGTTTTACAAAGTCCCATTTATCTATGCTATCTCTTAGTTGCTGTGCTGCTGGGGTTCCATTGAGAAAGTTCTTGCCTATACCTAATTAATTCCAGAGTATTTCCTACTCTTTCTTGTACCAACTTTAGAGTTTGGGGTCTGGTATTAAGGTCCTTGATCCATTTTGAGTTAATATTGGTGTAGGGTGATATACATGGATCTAGTTTCATCAACTTCATTTTTTGCACATAGCTCTCCAATTGTCCAAGCACCAGTTATAGAAAGACTATTTTTCCTTCATTGAATTGTCTTGTCATCCTGGTTGAAAACTTATAAGACTTTTTATAACTCAAATGAACAAAGATTTTACTTGGCTATAAAGAACAATCATGCTTGGTTTAGTTTTGTAAATAGGGATAGTTGGAAATGAAATACCAAGATTTTGAAAATACCCATGTGCATGATATATGGTTGTGAAGATTCCTGAGAGTTTTTATATTGACTTGTAAACATGAGTAGCAAAACCCTTATTAACCCTTCAGGTGAGCCTCCAGCTTTTCCAAGTCTTTCTTGCTCCACCATCTCTGCTCATTATTTCCTGGTTTCTTCATTCTGTTTTTGTTTCTACTCTACTAGGACTGTTTCCTTTAACCCATCGGTTTACATATTTATCAGATCTAATGCTTATTTTTATATAACTAATATTTAGTAATGTCCCCTCTACTCTCTTAAAAAGCAATTTGTAGATAATATGACTACATAGATAATTTCAAAGAAATCAATAGAATGTCCTTAGTATAAAATAAAGAGGCATGCATTTAGTTCTTAGTGCTTAGCTGTATCTTGGCAATCATATCTTTGGTAGGCATGGATTAGGTGCAGAAACTAGTGCAAAGGGCTGAGAGAAGTTGTATCATAGAATTCTCAAGATAGTGTTAGATTGAGTGAAAAGTAAAAAAATTCCCCCCAAATAAATAATTTCCATAAATAATATGACACTGAAATTTTATATATAAACAGTAATATATTTAAAAAATAATTTTGTTAATGACATGCAATAAATTCCTGCACTTATGTATCTCAACTAATTTTATAATGTTGGCTTTGAATCTATTAATATGATTGTCCAATCTCCTCTGTTACATATATCTTCAGTTGGTTTTGTTGCCTTTTCAGTAACTACACTACTGCATGGGGTCTCTTTTCAATTAACTATATGATAGAAATATTATAAGTAGTTTATTTCCAAGGAAGTAAGTATGAATATTTTCACTGGACCTGGAACCTTTTGTAATTAGACTGACTAAATTGTTCTGCGACCTCAAAATCTTTTGTCAACACATTTATGTTGTTTTAATGACCCACATGTTAACCATGTGGTTTACATGGTCCACATTTTTTCAAATGTATAATCACCCAACTTGGTATTTTATATTCATGGAAATCTCCAACTTTAATTATTAATTATTATTTTAAAAAATTATTTAAAAATAATATCTGACCTGGGCCTCGTGGCACATGCCTGTAACCCCAGTGTTTGGGAGACTGAGGCAGGAAGATTTTGAGTTCAAGGCCAACCTGAGCTATATAGTAAGACCCTGACTCAAAAAACAAAACAAAAAAACCTAAGAGAGAAATACATTTCCAAGTCAGTATTATTAAGTGTGTTCCTATCTGTCACAGAGATAGAAATTAGAAAATCTTAAAGAAAAAGGTTTTTTTAAAATCATATAAATTTGGGCCAGAGGCGTGGCTCAAGTTGTAGAGCACTTGTCTAGCATGGATAAAGCCATGGGTTTTATCCTCAGTACTATACTACTACTACTACTACTTATGTATGTTTGCTAATTAATTCTATAAGAATAGTCTCCAGTTTAATGAGCTTGTTCTCATTTTATGGCAGCTTTAAAATCTAGTTCATTTAACTCTTCAAATCTATTGAAAAGATATGTCACATCATTTTTAATATTTTGACTTCGTTGTTTAATTTTTATTGAATCAAAAAATTCTTTCTATGATAGTATCAAATAGTAAACAAAATCTTTTAAAATAATTTCCTTTGGCAAGCTTGGAAGAGGAATTCAAGTGTCAAAGTCTTTTTCATTGTCATTGCACAGTTTGTGAAACAATCTATCATCTATCATTTGTAGACTTATTTTTAAATTAAGGTAAAAAATACCATTATTCGTACTTGTTAGAACAATGGCCTTCAAAGATCTTCATGTTTTAAACCCAATAACTGTAAATATGTTACCTTCCATGGCAAAAAGTACCTTGAAGGCGTGATTAAATTAATAATCTTGTGGTAGCGAGTGTCCTGGATTATCCAGCTGGGCCCAGCGTAATCCCAAGGGTTCTCATGAGAGGGAGGCAGGAGGGTCAGAGTCAGAGAAGATGTGATTATGGAAGCAGAGGTTGAAGTGGTATTGACCAGGAAATACAGACAGCCTCTAGATACTAGAGAAGACAAGTGAAAGGATTCTACTCTAGAACCTCCAGAAGGAATGTAGCTCCACAGACCCATTTTAGACTTCTAACCTCTAGAACTATAAGATGATAAATTTGTGTAGTTTTGAATCACTATGTTTGTGGTTATTTGTTACAGCAGCTATAAGAAACTAATAAGGTACACGAAGTGCACTAATAATATTGAGTATACAGCTTAATGAATTTTTATAAGCACATAGTTCATGTAATCATCATCCACATCAATAAGTAGAACATTTTTCAGCATCCTACAAGGGTCCTTTTGCCCCATTTCAGGCAAACCTACTCCATCAGAGAAACTGCTTCTTCTCTGAAATATGCACTTAAGCTTGATTATTTCATTGCTTCATTGGAAAAACATACTGGCATAGTTGGTAGAGCAAAGTTATGGAACATGACTTTAAATATTCTACCTTTTATATTAGACATTTTGAAATAAGAGCTAAATAAAAACATTCACATAGATGTATACTATATATTTGTACTAAATCTGTAGCTTCATCTATCTGTCTGTCTGTCTATCACCATGAAGGAGACAGCACAAATGTGTGTGTGTATATACACACACATATATATGCACAAATATAGACTGATATATTACTGATACTTAGTGGTTCAAATATCATGAATAGTTTTCTTCTTGGAGAAATGTTTTTCTAAAATAGTGAGCAGCTTTTGATAAAAGATACAAATATATAAAAATACCATTTATTTTGACTTATATGTTGTTGATTTCTTGAAGAATTCCATATATTTTATTCTGTACAGATGGTCCCAGACTTACGGTGGTTCTGCTTATTCTTTGATTTTAAAATGGTGTGAAAGCAAAATTCATTCAGTAGAAACTTCTTCAAAATTTGGATTTTGATCTTTTCCTGGGCCTGCAACATGCAGTAAAACACTATCTTATGATTCTGGGAAACAACAGCGAACCTCTGCTCCTAGCAGCCACATGGTCATGAGGAGAATAACTGATGCTGTGCAGTGTGCTGGGCCCCTGAACTAGTATGTTCAGGAGGTTGGGTGGTATGTTTCTCCTTGTTCTCCTTCCCTCCCCTGCCCTCTTTATCTTCTCTTCCTCCCTTCTGGGGATTGAACCCAGGGCCTTGCACATGCTAAGCATGCAGTCTACCACTGAGCAACATCCCTGCCCCTACATGTATTTCAATTTATACTATTTTTAATTTATGATGGGCTTATAAGGATATAACCCAATCAGAAGTGGAGGAGCATCTGTATTTATATGTAAAAATAGTTGAGTTCTAGGCTCAGGTATGATAAAGGAGTTTCACTTCATCAATTTCCAGTGTGACATTTCCAACACATTATGGAATAATTCTTCATTGGGCAAGATTATGCCACCTAGTCTCCATTCATTAAATGTCAGTAATCGTATCCCACTCCTCAAATCATTGTGACAACCAGAATGTCCCTGAGGGTGCTACCATTTCATTTAAGAACTATACTCCTAATCCTTGAACCAGTAACCTAATTTTAGACTATCATGATTACCTTCTTGACATAAATTTGATATTTGCTCAGTTGCTTTCCTCTATACAGTTGCTGTCTTGCCTGGCAGAGAAGGAAAATGAGGTATTTAGTTTGTGTCCCACTATAGCAACAACCTACCTTGCATGGTCTACCTGGCACAGTGCTGGGTAAGGAAAAAGTAGGGCAAACCTGAAAGAAAGTTTCTGATTTGGGTTGCTCCCAACTGAGGGGGAACAAAATAATGTGGCGTTAATACCAGCAATTCAATCATTTTTGTGCTCTTAAATTACAGAAATTAAATTTTTGATATGACAGACAAAAATCCCAAATCATTCTCTTTTTGTTTATAGTACTAACATGTTTGAAACTCTCAAGTTTAACACAACAGCTTCAATTTAGTTACTTTAGGTAAGGAGAGGAAGAATATCAACTAACTTGAATGTTTTTTAAATGGCAAATTCTTACATCTACACACATGTGAAATGGTGCACAAGATTGTCCAGTGTAATTACAAAATACAAGGTAAACCTGAGGAATTTTATTTTCATCATTAGACAAGGTCAGGTAATAAATTCTTCTGTGGACACCTACTATATTGGAAATGGTTACTCCATACACATGTAAATGTAATTTAACCTGTGAGAATGAGGGGAAGACATTGTAGGGTTTTAAACAGAACAGGGAAATGTGAGAATCAATGTAGGTTGGGTTACTGATCTAATCATTAACCCCCACTGTTACAAATGTTAGTCTCACTAACTTGCTTCCTATATGCTCACTTCATGGATTCTGCTTAATATAATAAAAGTTTCTATTAAGAACAAAGTTTTGTTATCCTCAGCTGGGCTGGGGCAAGAATTCCGATAGATGACTGGTTCTGGAGCTGATAACCAAAACCAGTTATTGCTTCCCTGAACTTTTAAACTTCTTTGTTCCCAAAATCCCCTTTTAACCTGGCCTCTAATTAGCCAACCACATAGATTTTGAGCCCAAAACCTCCCCAATCCAGGGGCAGGAGAGGGGCAGCATGGCATCAGATAACCCCTGCAGACTTCCCGGCTGGTGTGCATGCCCCCCACCTCCTGCCCCCAGACTTCCTGGTGTGCACTCTTCTGTAGAAGTAAATTTTGCCTTGCCTATTGACTTCTGAGTAATGTCTTTTTCTTGTGACACCCAATATCTTCAAGATATTTCTAACAGAAATGATTAGATTTAAGGTTCTAAGAATCTCTTTGACTATAGATTGGAGAGAGCCAGAAAAGATCTCGGTAGTCTAGTGAGGAGGTTCTACCAGAATCAGGAAGTGGTAGTGTTGAAGGAAAGAATTAGATAGATTCTAGATGTATTTAAAATGTAAAATCCCCATATTTAAGGGGCATTTAGAAAATAAAAAATCCATAGAACTAGATGATGGATTGAAAATGAGAGATGAGGTAGAGGGAATATCAAGTTTGAAGCCTTGTTAAAGCTGATCACTAACACAGGGCAAGCTATGTCATACAGGGTCTTATTAAACCTTCACAACAACAGTGTGGAAATTATGGTCCCCACTTAAAAGATGTAGACACTGAGATTTCAGGAATGTCAAGAAAGTTAACCAAATGCACACAATTAATAAATGGTAGAATCAGAAATGAGGACTCTGATTCTAAAGATGACAATCTGTCAGTGTTGAAGAGTGTGTAGAGTAGGGATTGGATGACATCATGTTAGATTATTCAAAATAAGGCTGTGACTCTAATGATTTTTTTCCTCTTAATTCTAGAGCTGGATGTGATGATATACAACCTGTAATCCTAGCACTTGGGAAACAGAGACAAGAGGATTGCCAGTTTGAGGTCAGCCTGGGCTATATAGCAAGACTGTCTCACTTTTTCCCTCCACCTCCCCCGCCCCGCCCAAATCCTAACTCCTTCATCAAAAAACTTATAATGAATGATAGTTCAATTGTAGCAAGAGTGTCCCTAGAACCTAGATTTGAGTCTTTAATAAAATTTCCTGCTAAAAGGAATCAGGCAACTTGGAGAAATGGCTGGTTCTGGTAAGGGGTAGGAACTACACAAGATGAATCTGAAATGTGCTAAAAAAAAAAGGAAGCTATCCAAGAGTAATGGGAGCTGGGTGATTGGGAGGATTGCAGTTTGATGCCAGCCCAGTCACACAGTTTACAAGACCCCATCTCTAAAAGTAAAGAGTATAATCGACTTGGAGGTGTGTCTCAAGTGATAGAGCACCCGCTTTGCAAGTGTGAAGTCCTGAGCTCAAATTCCAGTCTCTCCCTCCCCCCAAAAGAAAAAGAGTAATGGGACATTTCAAAAGAATACAGGTTCTCACTGAATGAACAATTTAAACATCAAAAAGACTAATGACAGTAATTGATGGAAGCATTAAATTTATAAAAAGTTCCAGGAGCTGGTGGCTCACACCTGTAATCCTAGCTACTCAGGAGTCAGAGATCAGGAGGATAGTAATGCAAAGCCAGCCTGGGAAAATAGTTTGAGAACCCTATCTTGAAAACAACCATTACACACACACACACACACACACAAAGGCTGGTGGAGTGGCTCAAGGTGTAGACTCTGAGTTCAAACCCCAGTACTGGAAAAAATATAAAGTCATATAGACAATTACTATTTATAATGATATTGAAAAAGAAATTGATTTGTCACCAAATAAAAGTGCTAGGCCATCAACTCATAACTCTGTTTTGTTTCATTTTTGGGAGATGTGGTGTTGGGGATTGAACCCAGGCCCTTGTGCATGCTACCACTGACTTATACCCCCCACCAGCACTCCTTACTCTTTAGGCAGGCATTTCTTCTGCCTTTCCATATAAACTATATTTGAGGCAGGGCTGATTCCAGGGTGTGCGGGGTTCTGGGTAAATATTTTTTGTGGAGCCCCTATCTATATCAATTTGATTAGAAAGTGTTATGACAAATTTCATGAGCCCACATCAGGAGTAGTAACTTATTGAAGATACAGAGGAATTGGTAGATAATAGGTATGTAACATTTGTTTATTGTCTAATCAGTGCACCTGATTACAAGATTCCTTGTAATATCCAGAAATCATCTCTTCCTTTTCAGGTCTAGGAACTATCTCTTTATGTCCTTTATTGTCAATGCATCAGTCTTGGTTAATTTCATATCTCCCACAGTAAGAAACAAGTAGTAGTTCTGCTAAACAAGTAGCACAGTGCCATAGTTCTTCATAAGCTTTTTTTTTTTTTTTGGTGGTACTGGGGTTTAAACTCAAGGCCTTACGCTTGCTAGGCAGGCGCTCTACCACCTGAGCCACTCTGCCAGCCCTTTTTGTGTTGGGTATTTTCAAGATAGGGTCTTGTCAACTACTTGGCCTGGCTAGTTTCTAATCGTGATCCTCCTGATTTCTGCCTCCCGAATAGCTAGGATTACAGGCATGAGTCATCGGTACCCAGCTTCATAATCTTTTTTGCATTAAAATATATAGATCTTCTTGCCCTGCATTTTCTATCTAATGTTGATGCATAATAACCTTTGAGTCTGCATTCTTCCTCTTGCTGCCCAGGAATAGTGGCTTCTGAGCTTCCAATGTTTCTTCCACAGGGTGAAACTGTGCTCCATTGATCATGACCACACACACAGATTTTACCCAGAATATGCAGAAAAACATGAATAATAATACTTTGTTTTCTTGTTATGCTAAATTTACTGTTGGGAATTTTTTAGCAAACTATAGAGCAACTCGTTTTTCAATCATGTTTTCTTGAACTCTTTGGGCTATAATCTTTGTATTCCTATAATGTGATATCTTTTATTCTAGAAGTGTTGACTACATCCCTGACTTCACACACTGACACCAGTAAGGAGGAAAGATGAGAGGTGCTTGGGCAGAATGAGGAGGGCACCCTATTTGCATAAGGAATGCCTATTCTTTGTCTAGTAGAGCTTAAGGCCCAACTTAAGGAAGGGCATGATATCATCAAATTCATAGGAAGCAGGAGAGTATATTGATCAGAATGGCCCACTGACATTGCAAAGTTATGGTCTCAAAATCCCTACAGGGTGATGGGTATGAGGAGATAGGCTCTGCCACTCCTAGAAGACTGCCTGACGTGGTACAGAGCCTATAGAGGGGGAACAGGGGGCAGCTGACCTGGGTGCCACGGTTGTGAGAAGAGTGAAATATCTATGCAATGTTCTGGCTTTGGGAGAGTGGACTGGTTTGTCTTTCATCTGATTTAGAATACTGATGGGGAGTCTTGAGGGTTTGAAGGCTACAGACAGCTGACTTGTTGAAACACCAGAGAAAGACTGTGCCACAGATAGAGGCATTAGCTCAGTGTTGTCAGGAAAAAGCTCCCAGCTCATGCTTTATCCCTTGAGAGAACAGTGGAACTTGTCTCCAGTGATCCAGCTTTAGAGGAACTGCATAAGGGAGTGTTCTTTGTCTCACCTGGCCCTAAGCACTGATAGGACCAGCATACTTTGGATGTCTGAGGGCTGCAGTAAATAAAAGAGAGTTCAGTGGCTTGTTAGGGTACCAGAGACTCTGCAGTACAGCACACAGACCCCAGAGAAAGAGCAAGGGATTGCCAGCTGCTGAAAAGGAAACCAGCAAGCCTCTCTAACTAGAAAATTACACACAAGAGCCCAGAAAATATGCATCCCCAGAAAAGGTTTGGGAATCTCAGAATCACAGAATATGTAATCAGGCTGATTGATGAAGGTCCTCCCATGTTTGAAACTAGTCACTAACACTGTGTTTTCTCAAATACACAGACCCAGAAAAAAACCAAACAAATAAAAACAAAACAAACAGACAAACAAAAAGCACATGAAGAAACAGAAACATGGGCCAAAGAAACAAATCTCCAAAACAAAGAAATGGAGATCTATTATTTAAGTGACAAATAATTAAAAAATAATTGTGTTTAAGAAGCTCATTATACTGTAAGAGAACACAGATAAATAACTAAATGAAATAAGGAAAAAGATGAATGAACAAAATGAGAATATCAACAATGAGAAATATAGAAAAGAACTAAATATTCTGGAGCTGAAGAATGAAATAAGTAAATTAAAAAATTTGTCAGAGGGGTGCAAAAGTAGACTAGATCAAGCAGAAAAAACAGTGAACTCAAAGATAGGTTATCTGAAATTGTCAAGTTGGAATAACAGAAAAACGAACAAAGGAGAGTTAAGAAAGTCTAAGGGACTTATGGAACACTTTCAAGCTGACCAATATGCTTATTACAGAAGTCTCACAAAGAGAAAAGAGAGAAAAGAACAAACAATTAATTTGAAGAATTTAATGGCCCAAACTGCCCCAAATTTAAGGAAGGAGATGGACCTCCAAATTTAAGGAACTCAAAGGACTCTTAACTAGAATGAACCCAAAGAGGCCCACACCGAGACACATTGTAGTGAAACTGTCTACAGTCAAGGACAAAGGGAAAATCTTGGATCAACAAGAGAAACCGACTTGCCATTGTATAAGAAAGCTTGCATAAGACTACTGGAATGCAAAAAGGATTGAACCAGTCCCTTACGTTTCTAGATTTTAGTAGATAAACTGATTAAAGGCCAAACTGATACTTTAAGAATTCATAAATAATTATTCATAAAGAAGTATTCATAGCTCTTTTTCTAATTGTATGAAGGACATTCTGTGTTTATACATAAATATTATTCTACATAAACATTACTACATCTTACCTATTATATAAATATACTTATTTATTCATATTACAAAAATAAGAAGTCACAAGGTGGGAGAAGCCATATGCCGGGAGCTTTCTCCTGATGCACTGTGCTATACCGTCTAGGCAATCCTACTCAGAGGTATTTATCCAAGTGAAATGAAAACTTACATTCACATAAAAACATGCGTATGAAGATATCTTTACAATTGCCCTAAACAGACAGAGTGTGAGTGGATAAACAAACTGGTAATCCATATAATGGAATACTAATCAACAATAAAAAGGAACAGAGTATTAATTCATCTAGGATATATGAATCTTTTTTTTGGCGATTCTGGGGCTTGAACTCAGGGCCACACCTTGAACCACTCCACCAGCCCTTTTTTGTGATGGGTTTTTTCAAGATAGGGTCTCTTGGACTATTTGCCCGGGTTGTCTTCACACTGCGATCCTCCTCACCTCTGCCTCCTGAGTAGCTAGGATTATAGGTGTGAGCCACTGGCACCTGGCTAGCATGTACAAATCTCAAGTGTATTTTTACTAAAAAGATTATCCTTGGGTCTGAGTGATAGGTACATAGGGATTCATTACTATTCTATTGTTGTGTATGGCTGAAATTTCCATAATAAAATAGTTTATAAATAAAACGTTATTTTAAATTTAAAAATTAAAATTGTATTTTAATATGTTATTTTAATGACATCACAATGTCTAGGTACTGCACAAACATTCCATGTTTCAAAGCCAGAAGTTGCATCTGACATGCACATCAAACTGCTAGTTAAATGAAGACCAAGTCTGGTAATGTATGTAATTTTATTTTATTAACTTAAGATACAAATTAGAAAGCATTTTGAGTGATTTCTAACACACAATTTGAGGGGGAAAGGCTTACTGATTTTACAATTTTAAGTTGCCTGGGTATTAGACACATTGCAGAAAGCTACAAGCCCCCAATAGCTAGACCCATGTAGTCTGAGTTGCAGGACAGAAGATGGGGTGAATAAGCACTCCTTTTGTGTGTTGGTCAATGAACAGTGTGTGTGAATAAAGCAAAAGGTTTGCTAAAGCTCCATGATTACATTTTCCTTTCTTTAACTTGAGATTGTCTAAAGCTTGAAACAACAAATAATCATTCTCCTTGATCAAATTACTTGAGTTTATTTCTTAAGATGATGCTCATAGGGTTCTATTTACCCTCCCCCTCCCAATATAACACCACCTGTAAGTTTGCCCCAGCTATCTTAAGCTGTAATACAATCACAATGAGGTTTTAAAACTTTTATTATCCTCCTCCCTCTTAAAAAAATACTCTCTTAAAAAATCATGCACAGACAGAGCATGGGGGTAGCTCACTGGTACAGCACTTGCCTAGCATGCACAAGGCCCTGGGTTTCATTCCTAGCACTGCCAAAAAAAATTTATGGGAAATTTCTGAAGTGATAATATTCTATATCTTGATAGGGATTTGGGATACACAGATGTAGGCTTTATTACAATTTGAGAATTAGCACTGAAGATTTGTTCATTTCAGTGTATATACATTTTACTTCAGAAGAGGTATCAACAAATATTTAGCTCTAGTTAATGAAATGCACGTTGAATTAATTAGGGAACATCTATGATGTCTATAATTTACTTTTTTTTTTTTTTTGGTGTTACTGGGGTTTGAACTCAGGGCATCACACTTTGCTAGGCAGGCACTGTACCACTTGATCCTCTCCACCAGCCCTTTTTTGTGTTGGGTATTTTCTTTTTTTTTTTTTTTTTCATTTTTCTTTTATTATTCATATGTGCATACAAGGCTTGGTTTATTTCTCCCCCCTGCCCCCACCCCCTCCCTTACCACCCACTCCACCCCCTCCCGCTCCCCCCCTCAATACCCAGCAGAAACTATTTTGCCCTTATCTCTAATTTTGTTGTAGAGAGAGTATAAGCAATAATAGGAAGGAACAAGGGGTTTTGCTGGTTGAGATAAGGATAGCTATACAGGGCATTGACTCACATTGATTTCCTGTGCGTGGGTGTTACCTTCTAGGTTAATTCTTTTTAATCTAACCTTTTCTCTAGTTCCTGGTCTCCTTTTCCTATTGGCCTCAGTTGCTTTAAGGTATCTGCTTTAGTTTCTCTGCATTAAGGGCAACAAATGCTAGCTAGTTTTTTAGGTGTCTTACCTATCCTCACCCCTCCCTTGTGTGCTCTCGCTTTTATCATGTGCTCAAAGTCCAATCCCCTTGTTGTGTTTGCCCTTGATCTAATGTCCACATATGAGGGAGAACATACGATTTTTGGTCTTTTGAGCCAGGCTAACCTCACTCAGAATGATGTTCTCCAATTCCATCCATTTACCAGCGAATGATAACATTTCGTTCTTCTTCATGGCTGCATAAAATTCCATTGTGTATAGATACCACATTTTCTTAATCCATTCGTCAGTGGTGGGGCATCTTGGCTGTTTCCATAACTTGGCTATTGTGAATAGTGCCGCAATAAACATGGATGTGCAGGTGCCTCTGGAGTAACAGTCTTTTGGGTATATCCCCAAGAGTGGTATTGCTGGATCAAATGGTAGATCGATGTCCAGCTTTTTAAGTAGCCTCCAAATTTTTTTCCAGAGTGGTTGTACTAGTCTACATTCCCACCAACAGTGTAAGAGGGTTCCTTTTTCCCCGCATCCTCGCCAACACCTGTTGTTGGTGGTGTTGCTGATGATGGCTATTCTAACAGGGGTGAGGTGGAATCTTAGTGTGGTTTTAATTTGCATTTCCTTTATTGCTAGAGATGGTGAGCATTTTTTCATGTGTTTTCTGGCCATTTGAATTTCTTCTTTTGAGAAAGTTCTGTTTAGTTCACTTGCCCATTTCTTTATTGGTTCATTAGTTTTGGGAGAATTTAGTTTTTTAAGTTCCCTGTATATTCTGGTTATCAGTCCTTTGTCTGATGTATAGTTGGCAAATATTTTCTCCCACTCTGTGGGTGTTCTCTTCAGTTTAGAGACCATTTCTTTTGATGAACAGAAGCTTTTTAGTTTTATGAGGTCCCATTTATCTATGCTATCTCTTAGTTGCTGTGCTGCTGGGGTTTCATTGAGAAAGTTCTTACCTATACCTACTAACTCCAGAGTATTTCCTACTCTTTCTTGTATCAACTTAAGAGTTTGGGGTCTGATATTAAGATCCTTGATCCATTTTGAGTTAATCTTGGTATAGGGTGATATACATGGATCTAGTTTCAGTTTTTTGCAGACTGCTAACCAGTTTTCCCAGCAGTTTTTGTTGAAGAGGCTGCTATTTCTCCATCGTATATTTTTAGCTCCTTTGTCAAAGATAAGTTGCTTATAGTTGTGTGGCTTCATATCTGGATCCTCTATTCTGTTCCACTGGTCTTCATGTCTGTTTTTGTGCCAGTACCATGCTGTTTTTATTATTATTGCTTTGTAATATAGTTTGAAGTCAGGTATTGTGATACCTCCTGCATTGTTCTTTTGACTGAGTATTGCCTTGGCTATTCTTGGCCTCTTGTGTTTCCATATAAATTTAACAGTAGATTTTTCAATCTCTTTGATGAATGTCATTGGAATTTTGATGGGAATTGCATTAAACATGTAGATTACTTTTGGGAGTATAGACATTTTTACTATGTTGATTCTACCAATCCATGAGCATGGGAGATCTCTCCACTTTCTATAGTCTTCCTCAATCTCTTTCTTCAGAAGTGTATAGTTTTCCTTGTAGAGGTCTTTCACATCTTTTGTTAGGTTTACACCTAGGTATTTGATTTTTTTTGAGGCTATTGTAAATGGAATTGTTTTCATACATTCTTTTTCCGTTTGCTCATTGTTAGTGTATAGAAATGCTAATGATTTTTCTATGTTGATTTTATATCCTGCTACCTTGCTATAGCTATTGATGATGTCTAGAAGCTTCTGAGTAGAGTTTTTTGGGTCTTTAAGGTATAGGATCATGTCGTCTGCAAATAAGGATATTTTGACAGTTTCTTTACCTATTTGTATTCCTTTTATTCCTTCTTCTTGCCTAATTGCTCTGGCTAGGAATTCCAGTACTATGTTGAATAGGAGTGGAGATAGTGGGCATCCTTGTCTGGTTCCTGATTTTAGAGGGAATGGTTTCAGTTTTTCTCTGTTAAGTATAATGCTGGCTGTAGGTTTGTCATATATAGCTTTTATAATGTTGAGGAACTTTCCTTCTATTCCTAGTTTTCTTAGAGCTTTTATCATGAAATGATGTTGGATCTTATCAAAGGCTTTTACTGCATCTATTGAGATGATCAAGTGGTTTTTGTCTTTGCTTCTGTTAATGTGGTTTATTACGTTTATTGATTTTCGTATGTTGAACCACCCCTGCATCCCTGGGATGAAGCCTACTTGGTCGTGGTGAATAATCTTTTTGATGTGTTGCTGAATTCGATTTGCCATTATTTTGTTGAGGATTTTTGCATCAATGTTCATTAAGGAGATTGGCCTATAGTTCTCCTTTTTGGAGGTGTCTTTGCCTGGTTTTGGGATAAGTGTAATAGTGGCTTCATAAAATGTGTTTGGCAGTTTTCCTTCCCTTTCTATTTCATGGAACAGTTTAAGGAGGGTTGGTATGAGTTCTTCTTTAAAGGTCTGATAGAATTCAGCAGAGAATCCATCAGGTCCTGGACTTTTCTTTTTGGGGAGACTCTTGATTGCTGCTTCAATTTCATTTTGTGTTATAGGTCTATTCAGGTGATTAATTTCCTCTTGGTTCAGTTTTGGATGATCATATGTATCTAGAAATCTGTCCATTTCTTTTAGATTTTCAAATTTATTTGAATATAGGTTCTCAAAGTAGTCTCTGATGATTTCCTGGACTTCCATGGTGTTTGTTGTTATCTCCCCTTTTGCATTCCTGATTCTACTAATTTGGGTTTTTTTCTCTCCTCATTTTAGTCAGGTTTGCCAGGGGTCTATCGATCTTGTTTATTTTTTCAAAGAACCAACTTTTTGTTTCATTAATTCTTTGTATGGTTTTTTTGGTTTCTATTTCGTTGATTTCAGCTCTTATTTTTATTATTTCTCTCCTTCTATTTGTTTTGGGATTTGCTTGTTCTTGTTTTTCTAGGAGTTTGAGATGTATCATTAGGTCATTGATTTGGGATCTTCCAATCTTTTTAATATATGCACTCATGGCTATAAACTTTCCTCTCAAGACTGCCTTAGCTGTGTCCCATAGGTTCTGGTAGGTTGTGTTTTCATTTTCATTGACTTCTAGGAACTTTTTAATTTCCTCTTTTATTGCATCGATGATCCATTCTTCATTAAGTAATGAGTTATTTAGTTTCCAGCTGTTTGCATGTTTTTTGTCTTTACTTTTGTTGTTGAGTTCTACTTTTACTGCATTGTGGTCAGATAGTATGCATGGTATTATTTCTATTTTCTTATATTTGCTGAGGCTTGCTTTGTGCCCTAGGATATGATCTATTTTGGAGAAGGTTCCATGGGCTGCTGAGAAGAATGTATATTGTGTAGAGGTTGGATGAAATGTTCTGTAGACATCTACTAGGTCCACTTGATCTATTGCATATTTTAGATCTTGGATTTCTTTATTGAGTTTTTGTTTGGATGACCTATCTATTGATGATAATGGAGTGTTAAAGTCTCCCACAACCACTGTGTTGGCGTTTATATATGCTTTTAGGTCTTTCAGGGTATGTTTGATAAAATTGGGTGCGTTGACATTGGGTGCGTACAGATTGATGATTATTATTTCCTTTTGGTCTATTTCCCCTTTTATTAGTATGGAATGTCCTTCTTTATCTCGTTTGATCAATGTAGGTTTGAAGTCTACTATGTCAGAGATAAGTATTGCTACTCCTGCTTGTTTTAGGGGGCCATTGGCTTGGTAAATCTTCTTCCAGCCTTTCATCCTAAGCATATGCTTATTTCTGTCGGTGAGATGAGTCTCCTGTAAGCAACAAATTGTTGGATCTTCTTTTTTAATCCATTTTGTCAAACGGTGTCTTTTGATGGGTGAATTAAGTCCATTAACATTAAGTGTTAGTACTGATAGGTATGTGGTGATTCCTGCCATTTAGTTATCTTAGTTGTTTGAAGGTTTGATTGTGTGTACCTAACTTGATGTTACTCTCTACTGTCTTGCTTTTTCTTATCCTGTGGTTTGGTGCTGCCTGCCTTTTCATGGTTAAGTTGGGTGTCACTTTCTGTGTGCAGGATCCCTTGCAGAATCTTTTGTAATGGTGGCTTTGTGGTCACATATTGTTTTAGTTTCTGCTTATCATGGAAGACTTTTATTGCTCCATCTATTTTGAATGATAGCTTTGCTGGGTAGAGTATCCTGGGGTTGAAGTTATTTTCATTCAGTGCCCGGAAGATCTCACCCCACGCTCTTCTTGCTTTTAATGTTTCTGTTGAGAAGTCTGCTGTGATTTTGATGGGTTTACCTTTGTATGTTACTTGTTTTTTCTCTCTTGCAGCCTTCAATATTCTTTCCTTAGTTTCTGAACTTGTTGTTTTAATGATGATATGTCGTGGAGTAGTTCTATTTTGATCTGGTCTGTTTGGTGTCCTGGAGGCCTCTTGCATTTGTATGGGAATATCTTTCTCTAGATTTGGGAAATTTTCCGTTATTATTTTGTTGAATATATTACGCATTCCCTTCGCTTGCACCTCTTCTCCTTCTTCGATGCCCATGATTCTCAAGTTTGGTCTTTTGATGGAGTCGGTGAGTTCTTGCATTTTCTTTTCACAGGTCTTGAGTTGTTTAATTAGTAGTTCTTCAGTTTTTCCTTTAATTACCATTTCATCTTCAAGTTCTGAGATTCTGTCTTCTGTTTGTTCTATTCTGCTGGATTGGCCTTCCGTTTTGTTTTGCAGTTCTGTTTCGTTCTTTTTTCTGAGGTTTTCCATATCCTGGCTGTTTTCTTCTTTATTGTTGTCTATTTTTGTCCTGAGTTCATTTATCCATTTATTCATTGTGTTCTCTCTTTCATTTTGGTGTTTATACAGTGCTTCTATGGTTTCCTTTATTTCTTCTTTTGCTTTTTCAAATTCTCTATTTTTATTGTCTTGGAATTTCTTGAGTGTCTCCTGTACATTTTGGTTGACCCTATCCAGTATCATCTCTATAAAATTCTCATTGAGTACTTGTAGTATGTCTTCTTTTAAATTATTCTTGTAGGCTTCATTGGGTCCTTTGGCATAGTTTATCTTCATTTTGTTGGAGTCTGGCTCTGAGTTTCTGTTCTCTTCATTCCCCTCTGGTTCCTGTACTAATTTTTTGTTGTGGGGAAACTGGTTTCCTTGTTTTTTCTGTCTTCCTGTCATTGTCCTTGGTGTTGTTACTGTCCCTGTACTGTGTGTAATTAAGTATTTTCTAGCTTGTAATAATAACAATGGTAATATTGAGAATGGAAGAGTGAGCTGAGATGGAAAGCAAGAAGTTAAAGAAAAGGGGAAAACAAATATACAGACAAGAGGGAGAAAGCAGAACAAGGTATCAGACAAGAGAGTTTCAAAGGTATAAACAGGGAGTGTTAGTGTACTAATCGACAGTAAGCTGAACAGACAATAGAGTGACAGAGAGAGGATTGAAAATCAAAGATAAAAAAAATAAAAAATAAGTATATGAAAGTAATATCTATTTATAAAAATGAATTAAAATAAAATGGAAAATAGAAAATTAAAAAAAACAAAAAAACCCAAAAAACCAAAAAACTTCCAAGTTTATATGCAATGCAATTTCAGTCTTAATAATTTGGATGTCCGTCTCAATCTCCAGTCCTGGAGTTGGTGCCTCAGATGTTGTTCTGTAGTTGTCTCATCAAAGGGGATGCATAAAGTAGAACAAAACTACACTCACACTGTGTTGGGTATTTTCGAGATAGGATCTCTCGAACTGTTTGCCTGGGCTGGTTTTGAATCTTGATCCTCCCAATCTCTGCCTCCTGAGAAGCTAGTATTACAGACATGAGCCACCGGTGCCTGACTTATAATTTACTTTTAAATGCATCAAAAATAGTGTGGATTGATGAATGCATAGAGAAATGAATAGACATATGATAAACCAGGAATAGTTAAATATTAATGGTACAGTCTAGATGATAGGTATATAGTGTTCACTCTAAAATTCTTTCAGCTTTACTATATGTTTGTAAATTTTCATATTAAAATGCTGAAAAAAATCTAGAAATGTGATGCCATGATAGGTCACCAGTAATGCAAAAGAGGTCGCTACTGTGATTGAGACCTGTGTTCTGCTTAGTAGGTGTTAGAGTATTTTATACTTAATTCAGTTTCCTGAATTATGATCTATGGGGATTTTATTCATTTAAGAGTAGTTAATTTCTACTTTGACTTTCTGGCTTATCTACTGATTGTTCATTCATTTTCAAATATTTATCTTGGCCTGCTATGAACCAGGCCCTGCGTAGATGCTGGGAACCGTTTTGCTCCTGTGGAGCAGTTAAGCTTCCATCCTTGGCTTATTCTAGTAGCCAGTCTCTTTGGAACAAAGAGACAATATGGGTGATACAAAGAGAACCGAGTATTCCTTAGATTGCTAGAATTTAGTTTGTATTCTGAGTAAGAGCAAACTGATATCTTAATAAGCCATAAGGAATTAGTATATAAAGTAGTATTCATAAACTAATACATTAGAGCTCTTTTTGTAAGTGTATGAAGTTTACCCATAAATAGTAATTATTACTCATTATAAAAATAGTATTCATTGTTACAGAAATACTGATATTTTTATTTGCTACATATATTTATTCATCCATATTACATAATACATTATACATTAGATGATTACATAAATACCATTTATTATTATTTACATAATAAGGTAGTATATGTTAACCATGCTTCAGGATTGACTATTTTATGTTGAATCTGTATCAAAAAATACTGTCTGAACTAGAGATGTGACTCAAGCGGTACAATATCTGCTTGGCAAATTGTGAAGCCCTGAGCTCAAACCCTAGTCCCACAAAAAAAAAAAAAAAAAAGTCTAAACCTCTCCACAAGATTTGTGAAATTCTAACATACCTGTGGAAATTCAATGTAGTTTAATTTATCATGAGACACAAGACATGTCTACTGCTCCTCTCTCTTCAGTTTCCTCCTCATTCCCACCCCTTACCTCCATGAATTAGGACAAAAGAATTGTAAATAAAATGTAACTGGGGGCTAGGGGATGTAGTTCAGTAGTAGAGCTCTTTTCTAGTATTTGTAAGGCCCTGGCTTAGATCCCCAGCACCACAAAACAAAACACAAGGAAACACTATTAAACAGCTGGGTGAATCTTGGTTTAATTTTTTTTTTTTTTTGGTTTTGGTGGTGCCAGGGATGGAAACTAGTGCCCTATGCTTGCCAAGCAAGTGTTCTACCACTGAGCTGTACCCCTAGCCCTTCGTCAGCTTTTACTACTGCATCCCAACTGGTTTTGATCTTCAGAATGACATCTGTAGATTTGTTTCATACAAACACCTGTATTAAGTTTATGTCACAAAGCTTAATGTGCTTTGTTCAAAATTGCTATAGGTACATTATTAACATTTCAGACATTAATAAAAATAAAGATTCTTTTGATTTTGACAATTAAGTAAAATATGGAAGTATCTTTGGTGGGGAGCTTTGTTTTTCTTTGGTAATAAATCTCACATTTGCTGAGAAATAGGTAGGGATTTCTTAGAGCAGGAAGCCTGTCTAAGGGTTTCCTGTTAAGTCATTGATTCCAACCATATGGTTCCAGGCAGGTCAATGTGCTGGTTGCTTGTGTTAGGTGCTCTCAGCCTTCCTCTTCCACCTTCATGCTGTCATCTCCTGCTTCTGGGTATGTGGTGGGTATGTGTTGTGTGTGGGCTTTAAAAGTGTGCTTGTACTTTTTTAGCTTATGCACTTCTGCATTGCCTGCCTTTTTCAAAAATAAGTATTTCCTAAATTTGAGTTGGAAATTTAAGATTCTCAGGATTGTGCAAACACCTGCCTCATGACTGTCCATTTTTGATTCCCAGTTCTCTTTCCCCCAGCATTCTCCTTTCTTCTTGTCTTTGGCTTCTCTACTCTCATGAGGCTTTTGTTTTTCCTTCCCTCCCTCCCTTCCTCCCTCCTTTTGTTTTGCATAGATTTTCTGAACTGCCCTCTTCATAAGAACCATTTTAGAGGGGATTCATCAGATGCCCTTATTGGTAATTACCTCCACCTTCTGATGTTAAGATGGATATTCCTTTAGGCTATGGTCCAGAATGATGATTGCATTGGGTAATTTATTTCTCTACTTTCTTTATTTTGTCCCCTCTAGTGTTTTGAAAAGAAATTAAGAAAAACATGCTTTTCTTTTCCAAGTTATTTTTCCTCCCAGCTAGTATACTGGGCATGTTACCAGCAGAATTTTCTCTAAAATAAAAAGGAATCATTGCTGGAGGAAACAGAGTTAAGTAAAAGCTGTGTATTTCCAGAACCTGAGAAAATTTCAGAAAAGGAGCAAACTTTTTTCACTTTAGAAATCGAGGGGACCTCCTGGCCTAGTTTGAAAAACATGACCGGATTTTTAAAAAATCCAACAAGATCTAGTGGGAAAATAAGCTAGAACTTTGTTAGAAAAAGTTCCAGAAGTCTTGGTAGTATGTTTTAAATGCACTTATTAATTGAACATCAAAACGAATCGATACCCTCTTCCCCTGTTCTTAATTTCCGTCTTTTCCCGGTGAAATTGAGCTTTCTCCATAGCCCCTGGTGTCTTCCTCCTCAGGCTCCCCCGGTCTCCAAGGTAGCACCCACTGGCCGTGCACAGAGAAAATGCTCGAATGAGTCACCAGTCCTAACAAAAGATCAGTGTGCTGTGCTGTGTGACTGGGGCTCTTCGTAAACTTGGGGTGGTAAACTAGTGGGGACTTGAGGGGGCAGGATCAGTGTTAACCTCTCAAGTGGCATCCGGACGCTCTGATGCATGCCCCATTATTCTGTGAGATCCTTTATGGCTGGGACGCTTTCATTTGTCTTTGTCTTTGTCCAGGCCGAAGCACTGTGCATTATCTCCTAAAAGCGCTAAAAGCCCATTGCTTGATCTATTGGAACGGGCGGAAAGGAAGGCAAAGCGCAAGTTTTGCTCGCGCACATCCAGACCAAGAGGTGCCAGGGCCATGCCGGCGCCCGTGCGCGTGGACGGCCGGCAGAGGGCGCGCGCGCACCAGTTGCTGCGTTTGCTTTGCCCCTCACTTGTTACCTTGTCGATAAACCCGCCGGACTGAAACTGTCCAGAAATTGAAATTTAAACATGCACAACGCATTAGGATATTTTCAGTTGCACAGAACAAGTCCGCAGTACGGTACGTCCAAAAGGTACAAGAACAGTCCGGAACTAGCTTAGCGAATACTGAGCCACGACATCGCGAAAGTCAAACCTGAAGAAGAGTTTGCCAGGTGAACCTCAAGGACCTGTGATTTTGCGTGGATACTGGAACGCTGTGGGAGCCCCTCATCCCTCCTCCAGTAGCAACGCTATTTTAATAGTGAATGTGGACAGCATTCCAAGGGTGCTTTTTAAGAGACTGGAAATTGGCTCTTTTGGGGAAAATCAATTGTGTAATAAATGATAAGGATTAAGAAAAATATGTGTGGTTAATCGATCTAGCCACTAAATTGAGAGAGAAAAAGCATTAAGTTATGATTCTAGATAAGGCTCTCATTTCCACAGTCCAGAAAAACTGACATCTTTCTCACTTTGTAAAGTTTTAAAAGACAGTAAATTCAAATCCCCAAACTCAAAGTAGCAAGTTTTAAAGCATTTTTAATGTATTCCCCACACCAGCTCTCACCTCCTAGCCTCAGAGCAAGCTTGACCCTCGTTGAGGTTGTTTCTTCTTGGTGACGGTGGTGCTAGGGTTTGAACCCCAAGCTTCATACTTGCTAGGCAAGCACTCTACCATTTGAACCACTTTGCCATCCTTCAAGGCTATTTCTTAATCAGCATCATCTTCCCTCCCTAGGTGTCTTCCCTTTGAAGGCAGCTTTGGTTGGCTTGTATCTGGTTGTCTGCTAGGTGGGTAGGGAGCAGTTGGCAGGAAAGAAGGAAAAGGATAGTCAGTTCATACATGTGGAGAACCTGAGTTCAGGGTAAGCCATGAGAAAGGGCAGACTCTGGCCCACCAGAAGCCCATTCAGGCCCATCTGAGGACTAGGGATAGGAGGGTCAGGCTCAGCTGGGAGGCTCTCCCTGACAGGTTGAAGCAGCTCTGAGAGGGGTGCCAGAGGCAGCTTTGGTTGATATTAGAGGCTCCATTTGGGGAGAAGCACAGCAAAAAAAAACAAAAACAAAAACAAAAGACAAAAAACAAAAAAACTCTTAAAGAAATGCCACTGTCAAGAGAGGGCAGAGTAATCATGAGTGGCCTTTAGGAAGGAAAAGGGGCCCAGAAAAGAGACACTGTCTTCCAAGGATCAGTTTAGAGGGGGTGGTGGAAGGAAGCAGCTCAGGATTCTTTGGAAAGTGAGGACAATGAAGTGAGATCAGATTAAGGACTCTTAAGCAGAACTAGTTATAAGAATTCTCCCCAGCCAACAGGAAGAAAAGGGCCTGAGCACTTATCTGGCCTTTCAAACTTGCTTCTGCCTGGCAGTCATCTGGGAATCTTGTTAAAATCTTGTCAAGATTCTGATTCATTAGGGCCAGAGTTCTGTCTTACACTGCATTTCCAGCAAGCTCCTTTGGGAGGCTGCTGGGTTTCAGACTCCCCTTTTAGAAGCAGGGTGTCTTCCAGACCTCAGAAGAGCTAGAGCTGAATAATAGAGGCTGTTACCAGAGACTCAACCATGGGGCAAATTCTTTAGAAGTCCTTCCAGCTCTAGTTCAAATTCACATTTGCCTTTTTGGTTCCCAGGTAGTAAAAGGATTCAAGGAGGAGTTAGTGGGTTGGGAAGAAAAATGGCTGGTTTTTAGTTGAGATTGCCAGTAGTTAGGGAAGTCGAGTAAGGCAGAGGAAAATGCTAGCAAAACAGTCCTGAGACAAAAAAGTGTCCAGAGACAGCTACTAACATTCCCTACTTAACATTCCCTATAGGCAGCTTTTCACCAGCTATCTGGAGGCAACCATTGGGAGGTTGTGAAAGGAGATACAGGGTTACTCCAGTCAAGCCCTTGCAAACCAGATGACTTATTGAAAGAAGCTGTTGATTGTAATAGAGGCGAATGTTATCTGTAAGCTTAAAGTGGTTTTTCAGGGGGAAATAAGGACAGACTAATGCAGCCAAGAAGGGCTGGGTGTTGGCTTCGCAGAAAGCTGAGTTACACTTACAAATGGGGTTGCCAGGTGTCCTGTATTGAACTGGATAGTGTGGTATTTTAGTTTCTGGTGTATTCAAATGCAGTCAATGCCTGTTTTAAAAAAAATCATGATTTCAAATATACTTTATCTATGTTTTGATTGGTTTTTAATCAGTAAAAGTTTGTCATTTCAGCTTTTAGTTACTCCTGATAAGTATTGAATGACCCAAAAGAGCCTTAAAATTCTTTTGAAATGTGAGGAATCCTTTTATTTATCTGTGTGCAAGTAAGATGTTTCAAAATTACTGTTAAGTATTCTGTTAAATAAAGGAAAAGTCTATCCCTCTGGAGGGGAGGGCACACGCTACAAAAAGTTGTTTTACCCTCAGCCATTGTGGGATGGATAGTTTTGTAATCTTGTTTAACAACAAAGCAGGGCAAACCGATTTCTCTTTGGGGCATTACTAAGAACTAAAGTTTATAGAGGGTTTACATGTGCCTGGTGCTGTGTGAGCTCTTTAGGTTGTCTACCTCCTTTCTCACAGCACTCATTGAAGAGAAAACTGTTGAGAAATATAGGTATTGATGCCCCAAACCTGGAAGTTATCCTCAATTCCTCTTAGACCCCATGTCCAGCTTATTAAGCTCTGTCAGCTATAGCTCCAAAATAGATTTTCAAAATCTAGATTTTTTCACTCTAGCTCATTCTTTGTCCTTTGAAAGTTGCATTGTCCCCCAAACTGCCTGTGATACCACTCTTACCCTCAGTAGAATCTTCCCTCACCATGTAATGTCCAGAATGATTTTTTTAAAACTGTAAATAAATTATGTACTCCCCAAGGGCATCACTTCATATGTAAAATGAAACCCAAAGTTCTTTCCAGGACTTTCCCTTCAGGATCTGACTCAGGATTGCTGAGTGGGAACACTTTATTCACTTGGCAGATGTTTTTTGAGGGCCTACTATGTGCCAGGCTCTCTTCTGGATGCTGGCATATTGCTCCTGTGTAGAGCCTACTTTCTAGTGGGATGAAACTAATCAAAGAAATTCATAGTACGTCAGGTGGCAATACATGATATTGCCACTTAGGAAATTTCCTCCACTGAGGAAAATGAAGTAGGAAGGGAGACTAGGGAGTGTCAGGTAGCAGTGAGGGGTACTGTTGTAATAGGACTGTCAGGAAGGCCTTTCCAAGAAGGTGACATTTGAGCAGAAACCTGAAGGAGAGGGAGTGAGCTGAGTGGATGCTAGAGGAAGAATATTCCAGGCAGAGGGACAGGAAGTGCAAAGGTCCTTAGGAACAGTTTGCTTGGCTTGTTTGAGGAACAGCAAGGAGATCAAGGTGGCTAGAGCAGAAAGAGGAAGGTAGGGAGTAAGCGTAAATCAGAGTGGTCTGGCATGGCCTGGGAAAAGGGCAGACCAGGGAGGAACGTACAGGTCCCCCAGCACTTTGACTGAGCTGGTGGGAAGCTAGGGGGAGGAATATGAGCAGTGCATCCATGCATTTGTGTCTGAGGGCAGGTGTGGCCACATGAAGCTTGGTGAGTGAACTTGCCCCTGCTCACTCAGCTAGCAAGATTCTCGTGCAGATGTCTCACCCTAGAGCCCTTGTTCTTAGGCACTAGCAGGATGAGAGAAGCAGGAGAGGAGCTGCTACAGTCCCCTTGGACTTCCTGTCTCTTAGAGGTTAATAGCTTTTCTAGGATGGAGTTGACAGAGAAGAAGGGAAATATTCTTCTACTGGATGCTTTATTGGAAAAGGCAGAGAGTAAAAAAATCTCCTAGATAGAAAAACACCTGACAGTGTACAGGGCTCAGGGCTGAGATTGGGGTATTGATAAATGACCATTTAAGCCGTTGTATCACACAAAGGCTTTTGTTTTCAAAGAGAATGCATTAAAAAAAGTGCTTTTGCTAGAGCACACAAGGGAGGTGTTGAGGATAGGTAAGACACCTAAAAAATTAGCTAGTATTTGTTGCCCTCAACGCAGAGAAACTAAAGCAGATACCTTAAAAGCAACTGAGGCCAATAGGAAAAGGGGAACAGGTACTAGAGAAAAGGTTAGTTCAAGAAGAATTAACCTAGAAGGTAACACCCACGCACAGGAAATCAATGTGAGTCAATGCCCAGTATGGCTATCCTTATCTCAACCAGCAAAAACCCTTGTTCCTTCCTATTATTGCTTATACTCTCTCTACAACAAAATTAGAGATAAGGGCAAAATAGTTTCTGCTGGGTATTGAGGGGGTGGGGGGGAGAGGGAGGGGGTGGAGTGGGTGGCAAGGGAGGGGGTGGGGGCAGGGGGGAGAAATGACCCAAGCATTGTATGCACATATGAATAATAAAACAATAAAAATTAAAAAAAAAAGTGCTTTTGGAATTAAAAATTAAAATGAAAAAGAAAATTGCAAAGGCTATGACTTTTAAGTTACCTTTTCTGGGAGACCAACTGGTTTAGAAGATTAAGGCTATGCAAATATAAAGCAAAGCTTTTGAGTCACCTATTTATTTATTCTCTGTTTTGCACTTAAATCTTTAACTTCCTTAGGAACGACTTGGATAACTTTGCAATTTGTGATGCAGAACTTACTCCACAGTGTTATTTTCCATTTGCTAAGCAGTTGGATCCTTTTGAGTCAAACTGTGCCTCAGTAGACTTGGTTGATTCTTTTGGAAGTCTTTCTTCCTTCAAACTAGGTTACAGAAACAAGAACTGAATTAGACACACATCTGCAGAAAGCTGATTTCTGCTTTCAAATTTAAGATGAAAAAATATGAATATCTAAACTATTTCTTTCTTGAAACTGACCACCTTCTTGGTGAACTTCTAGCTCTTAACACATACAGAAACTGGTGGGTGGGGTGTCCACATGCCCTGAGAAGGCAGGGAGGCCCATTCACAGCAGGAATTGGGGTTATGTAGAAAGGCACCTTTGAGTCAAGCTCTGCTTCTCACAGTTGTATGACCCTGATCATTTTGTTACTTTGCTTACTGGCATAAGTCAAGTCCTCCAAACTGCCTGGTGGGCTTGCTGTGAGGATTGATTGAAATAATGTGTGTGGTGTCATAGTGATTTGTTGGGTGAATGGAAGGTGTTATGTAAATTGCTGGCAGACCACTTCTTGCTTTTGTGGAGTTGTGTTTTTGCTGTAGCTCTGTTGTTTCACAAACAGAGTGATCATATAATGTGTCATCCAAATCGGAAGTGAATGACAGATGCCAGACTGAGGTGGTGTTGGGTGGTGTCTGGGCTCAGAAGAGTACATTAGGACTCTGCCCAGGTAGACCTGGACATATGGTCACCTCCCTAGGACTAAAAGCTGGCTTCCATGTGATGATACCTACAGCTAGAGGAACAAGGAAGAAACACATGGGTGGGCAAAACCAGATCTTGTCAGTGCTGTAGATGTATTACTGTCCTCTAATTAGTATGCTAGTTAAGCACTAATAACCTGGTCTTTGAAAAAGTATCTAGGATGGAAGGAATGCCAGGCATGATGGTCCACATCTATAATCCCAGAACATGGGAAGTGAAGGCCGGGTCCCAGAACATGCAAGATCATGAGTTGAGGCCAGCCTAGGCTACAGCAAAACCCTGTCTCAGAAAACAAAAACATTAGGAGGCAGAGATCAAGAGAATTGTGGTTCAAAGCCAGCCAGGACAAATAGTTTGCGAGGCCCTATCTTGAAAAAAACCCATAAAAAAAAAGGACTGGTGGAGTGGCTCAAATGATAAGAGCGCCTGCCTAGCAAGTATGAGACTTGGAGTTCAAACCCCAGTGCCACTAAAAAAACAAATACACAAAAACAAAAAAGACGACTTCCTCTCCCTCTTTCTCTGTCTTATAATTTAGTAAAGGACTTCCCGTCAGGCTTTTGGGTCTAGATTTTTCTGAGAAGATAAGCATGGCTAGCATGCTTTTCTTATAACTCATGTTATGGAGTTAAAAGAAGGCCTTTTCTCGTGAGCCAGACTGCAGGTATTTATGCTGCTGTGTTTATTTCTCTTTGTTACTTTTCAGTGCAGTGAGACTGAATTTGCAGGAATTTAAGGATAATTGTCATTACTTTAAAATATCTATTCCCAGACCCCCCCAGTACAGTCCTTCTGCATCCAAGTCCTTTAGGATTCTGTATTTTTAAACTGTGACCTTGAAAGATTGTAGGACATTGCCCTTGCCTTGATTTGTTTTCTTATGTACATCACTATTTATTTGCAATGGGATCTCACTGTTTTGCCCAGGTTGACCTCAAACTCGAGGGCCTCCTGCCTCAGCCTCCTGAGAAGCTGAGATTACAGGCATGTACCACAGTGCCTGGCTGGTCTTGCCTTTTTAGATAAGTCCAAAGGGTATAGCTCAAGTGGCAGAGCACCTGCCTAGCAAGTGCAAGGAATTGTGAGTTCAAACCCCAGTGCCACCAAGCAAAAAAACCTACGAATGTCTTTTCTATTTTCCATCTTTTCACTTGTGCTGTGGATGTTAAGAAATGCCTTTTGTCATGTCATATTTCTTCCTCATATATGAATGGATGAAATGACCTGAACAGGCTTTGATGGAACTAAAATCGTCAGTAAGAGATTCTGAGGGAAAAGATAACTTTGGGCAGGCAGAGGGTTGGGAATTCACTACTGCAAGGTTGGATAGCCCCTGCAGCCATTTGGGGTCTCTTTTTCAGTGCAACCTTGGAGGAGCAGCCTTGTTTTTGTTATGAAAGCAGTGGTTCCCTGTCCTATTACTTTTATCATCTATTGCTTTTTCCCCTTCTTCTTTCCCCACCATGCTTCCAAAAGAACTGTTTGCACTCCCTGTCTCTTGTTTCAGCTTCCCTATCCTCATTCACTCTTGACTATAGTGGAATGAACACTGAGCTGTGTGACCGTGGGAGGCCTCTTTCCCCACTGTGATTTCTAGAATGAATTGATGCAAGTAGCTCCATGGTGTGAGGCCCTGAGTTCAAACCCCAGCACTGACAAAAATAAATAAATAAATAAAAGAATAGCATCTTATATAGTCCTTGGCCTTAGCAAATATTTGATCTTAATGTTTTCACTTTCTGTACCTACTTCTGGCTACAATACAGAGATGAACTTTCTTTTTGTAAAATCATTGGTAGCTTTTATAGTGATTTTTCAGGGCTCAATGCTTTTTTTCTTAAATTTTTAAATTTAAAACATATAAATGTATTTATTCATACATGTTTACATGTATAATATTCAAATCAGGGTAAACATATCTACTCAAATACATTTCTTTGTGGTGGAAATATTCAATATCCTTTCTCCTAGCTTTTTTGAAATATATAATTGTTACTTGTCATTACCCTACTATATAGTAGAACTCAGTTTATTCTTCATGTTAACACTTAAGACTGTATTCAGCTCTTGGAATTCTTATTCTTTTTCCTATTTTAATGCCACTTTTTCTTGTTTTATCCTCCTTGTTCCAAGAACATCACCTCTAGCTTGCCTGGTTGTAGAGGCACTGCCTGTCCAGTGATGTGTTTAACCAGGGTAGTTTGAGTGCAAAAAGGTAGCAGGATCACTGTGCCCTAAATAGGGACTTGTATGAATGGCTGCTCCAGGGTTTAACCGTCTTTTTCCTTACATACTCTGTACATGTAAGTGTATTCATGGATTTATGCAGGCATTAAAAAGTATTCTGTGGGCTGGCACAGTGGCTCAACTAGCAAAGTGCCTGCCTTGCAAGTGTGAGAGTTCAAACCACAGTACTGCCAAAAAAGAGTAAAAAATTGCACAAACGATTACTTTAACATCTTAAGTCTGTACGTTACAGTATAAAATGCTACATACTAAAAATCAGGGTGAAGCCAGGCATGAAAACATACACCTCTAAGTCCTAGCTATTGGGGAGGCTGAGACAGGAGGATCTTCAGTTCAGAAGGTTGGAGCCAGCCTGGGCAACATAGGGAAATCTGGTATCCACAATAAAACAAAGCAAAAAACAAAACAAATAGTGGGGCACCAGTGGCTCATGTCTGTAATCCTAGCTACTTGGGAGGCTGAGATTGGGAGGATCATGGATCAAGGCTATCCCAGGCAAATAGTTCTTGAGATCCTATCTCCAAAATAACCAGCGCAAAATGGACTGGGGGTGTGGCTCAAGTGGTAGAGCATCTGCTTTGCAAGTGTGGAGCCCTGAGTACAAACCCTAATCCCACTAAAAAGAAAAAAAAAAAATACTACATACTAATATTGGGTATGCATGTACCAAGACTCATTTTAATCCTTTTCTTTCTGATAGATAATTAGGATGTTTATAATTTTGATCTCACAACTCTGTAACAAATCTATTTACTATATAAATTGTGGGATTTATGATTATTTTTCTAAAATAAATTCCCAGCAGTAGAATTCAGTGTATATACTTTGAATGTTTCTGACATAGGTTAGAAACTTGTCCTCCAACAGGTTATACCCATCTGTGTTGGATGGCCTGCACTACCACTAGCGGGGACCTACTAGTTATTATGTTTTATATCTATGCCAATTTGATGAATTTTAAAAGGTTGTGTCAATGTTTTACTTGACAATTGATTATCAATGAGCATGGAAAATTTTTTCATGCTTATTGGTCATATGGACTGTTTTTCATATATGTGGTCTGGTTTTTATGTTGGTGTTTGTCTTGTTATTCATTTGGAAGAATTTGTAATGTAGTTATATAAATTGCATATATTTGTTCCAATTAAATTTGTCTTTTTCTTGTACAAATTCATTTTCTTTTTGTATACATTAAGAAAGAATCTATGTTCAATGTAAAAATTAAAATTTTCTGATGACAAATACTAAAATTTCTCCATATTTCCTTTTTTTAAGTTGAGAATTTGATATATATTCCTACAACTTTTTTTCTATTCACACTCTATCAATTACATTTCTTTTAAAAATTGCAATCCTAGTACATACACTGTTTTTAACTTGAGAGCTCGTTTGGAGGTTCTGGGAGGGGAGCATAGGAGCTACTTGTATATGCCTGACTTAAAGAACAGTCCTCCTTCATCAGGGAAAGTCATTCTCTTTCACTGAGCATGCAGTGTCCAGAGGGACACACAAGGAGTGGTGAGGGAGGAAGGGAACATCTGCCTAGGCAGCCAGCTCAGTCACATCAACCCTGGTGATTAATAGGGTGACAGATGTTACAGCCAGATTGTCCTCATGTCCTGGTTTCTAACTTCAATTTTCACCAGCTATACCTTATACATATCTCAATTTTAATATGACATATTATGGGGTTTGGGGCAGTACTGGGGTTTGAACTCAGGGCTTCACACTTGCTAAGCAGGTACTCTACCACTTGAGTCATGCCTCCAGCCCTGTATTATGGCTTTTAACGTAAAAGTTTTACATTTCATTTGGTAGTATCTTTTTATTTTTGATGCTGCAGATCAAATCCAGGGCCTTGTACATACTAGACAAGCACCCTACCATTACATCTACCTACCTACCTACCTACATCTCCAGCCTCATTTAGACTTTTTATTATCTTGGTGCTTGGGATTGAGCCCAGGCTTGCATATTGAAATACATGCTCTACCTCTTAGCTGCACTCCCAGCTGCCAGTCTTTTTTCAGATTTCAGTGCTTAATATTTATGCTTAGGAAGACGTTCTCAAAGAACTCAGGGCTTCACGTTTGCTAGGTAGGTGCTCTACCACTTGAGCCACTCTGCAACTCAGAAGTTCTTAATTTTTTAATGAGGATTCTTTATGGACTACCTCATGAACTTATCTTTCATTTTAAGAGATCTTCTAGATGGTGAAAAATAGACTACTGACACATCTTTGTAAACTATGGAAGGAGTCTGACCATAGGAGTATGATAAGCACTACTGTTGTAAACAAAGGATGGAAAGATACCTTTAAAAAATAAAATAAAACAAAGTGCCTATTTCTCAACAGCAATTTTTAGAAGTTTTAAATTCACCAATAATCTTTGAAATAGAGAACTCTTACTTCCTAAAACTTGTATGAAATAACTGGATTAGGTGCTGGGAATGCAATGATGAATGCACATATGCATGCATGTGTATACACACGCACAATCCCAGACCTTCTGGAGTTAATCAGAGAAACAAGCCATATTCAAATATTTACGTAAATAAATATCAAATTGCAGTGTGCATCATGGGAATGTATAGGACAATATGAAATGATTAAGAGGGACCTGTAATGCTAACCTGAGGTCATTCAGTTGTATTGTGGTTGGGGCACAGGGACAGGAGAGGGCTGGTGAGGGGCCTGAAGAAGAGCAGGAAGTATTGGAGGTCCGAGCTGTGAAGCTGGAAGGAAGATAAGCCTTAGGCCTCAAGAGCACTAAGGATGTTTGCAGACAGGAAGGATTGTGACAGTGGGAGGAGAAAGAGCATGTCTCTCCTAAAGTATTTAAATTCAGTTTTTATGTTTTAAAAATAGTTGAACTACAATGAATTTGGGATCCTTGCTTTACAGGGAATATGAGAATCATGAATTGATCATTGAAGTCCTGAGAGTCCTCAAACTGAGTGGCTGGGGTGTGTCTCAGAGGAAAAGCTATGCTTTGCCTACCTGAGGCCCTGGGTTTCATCCCCAGTATTGCAAAAGCACTACCATCACCAAAAGAAACACACAAGTTTGAGGGTTTCCAGAATTTAAGTGCTGGGTTGAAATGATAATCTAGCAAGTGTCCACCAGCTGGAAGAAGAAAGGCTAGGAGACACTGGGATTGGGGGTGGGGGTGGGAAGGAAGGAAATAGTGGTACTCAGAGAACTACTAAGAGATCAAACTAGATGTGGTGTACATGGATGTAAACCCAGTACTTGAGAGTCTGAGGCAGGAGTATTTCAAGTTCAAGGCTGACTTGGGTTATATACTGAGATCCTGTCACAAAAAAAAAAAAAAGAAAGAAATATGGTAGATTTTGCAACACCAGGTCAACAAGTTTACAAAATGCCTAAAATATGCTGCTATTTTTAATCAGTCTCATGTGTCTTCATTATTGTGGGCGTGTTTTGCCTGACTGGGAAGGGTATAGGCTGCTTTAGATCCATTCCAAGCTTCTATGGATCTGGCCGAATTCTAGCAAGAATTCTCATGGTGTCATGTACACAAGACCATTGTAAGACAAACAGTTTGACAAGGCGATTATTACCAAATGCTTTGACATCAGAGACCCAACTGGGCTCAAATTTAGGAGGAAAAAAAAAAAAAAGCATGCATTTCTTGCACAGTGAGGTTTCTTTTTTTTGCGGGGGGGGGGGGAGTGGCACGGGGGTTTGAACTCAAGACCTCATGCTTGTGAGGCAGGTATTCTACCACTTGATCCACTCCATCAGCCCTTTTTTGTGTTCGGCATATTTTTGAGTTAGGTCTCATGAACTGTTTGCCCAGGCTGGCTTCCAACCGCCATCTTCCTGATCTCTGGCTCTGAGTTGCTAGGATTACAGGTGTGAGCCACTGGTGTCTGGCTTCTTCAAGTTTCTGATAAATCTAGATTCTCAGAAACAAAGTTCTATGAGATATACTATGAACCTTAAGACAGAGTATGTTTAACATGCAGAAATTAGCTACTGAAAACTGCAGATCCCCCACCCATGTTGCACCCTTATTTGCAGAAGAAACAGGCTAAAATTCCCACAGAAGAGATGGAAGATAGCTTTCTAAAGCAAAATAAGATTGCCAACATGAAATCAAGCACATGATTATTAGTGAACTAACAGAAAATTCAAAATAAACAACAAACAAATCAAGTTCTCAAACAATTGCAGATACACAGTATTTATTAGTTAGTCTTTACCTGAGTTAATCTTCTGTTAAAGGCCCTCATAAAGTATTCTTGTGAAAAATATACATATTCAGGAATTATAATCAACGGTTGTTAAAATATCAAAACAATAATACCTTTTAGAACTATACAGGTAACAGTCTTTTGACGATCTAGTGAGGCACAGTCTAAAATGTAGTTAAGCAACATACTAACGTTGGTCATTTATACAGCATAGTTTTACAGTAAGATTAATTATACAAATGTTTGATATGTAAATATATGCACACATTTTTTCTTCTTGAGATTTTAGGAGAATATTTGCCATGCTTAATTCTTTTTACATTATATTTTATTTACAAATTAATAGATATATGTAATTAAATGGCCCAATAGGACTGGAAGATATATTCTGCATTTTTATATACATTATTCCTTTTTTAGCTTTTGAGACAGTGTCTCCATATATAGTCCAGGCTGGTCTAGAACTCATGATCCTCTTACCTCTGCCTCCTGAATACTAGGATTACAGCACGAATCACAACACCCAGCTACATTACTGAATTGTAAAAAAAAAGAATCATTTTCAATAACAAAAATCATTAATTATTAAAGAGAATGTCTCCCTTAAATCTTAGATTTTTTTTATCAGATTAATCTTAAAAATTCTGCTTTCACCAGTGGCTCACATCTATCATCCTAGCTACTCTGGAGGCAAAGATCAGGAGGATAGAGATTCCAGAATGGAGACCCTATCTCAGAAATACCAGAGGTACAAAAGGGCTGGTGGAGTGGCCCAAGTGATAGTGCATGTCTAGCAAGCACAAGGTCCTGAGTTCAAAATCCAGTTCTGCTAAAAATAAAATTCTGCTTTTACCTTGTTAGTGCCAACTGCATTATTCAGTGGCTTCCCAATTTCCTGCAGAATGAAGTTCAACTCCTTATTCTGATACTTGAAACATCCCACAATTTGGCCTTAAACTGTATTTCCAAAACAGGCCACACTCTTGTTTCACCAACAAAGCTTATTTCCACTCTGAACTTGTGCTGTGTTCCTCATCTCAAATGCTCTTCCTCTTTCTCTTCCTCAAATCCTGTGATCTTTAAAGGTTCAGTTCAACTCCCATCTCCTTGGTGGAGTCCTCTGCACAGTTTCTAGTGCCCTCCTCTGGCCTTGTCCTTACCACTCACTTTGGTTCTTAGATATCCGTTATTACGCACTGTTACTCAGCAACAGTACTTGTTTCTTAACCAACTGGGAAATTCCTCAACTGTTACTTTTTGTGCCTAGCAGAATTGAGAGTTATAAAATCTGAGTATAAAATTATAAGCATGTTAGTATTACTTAATTGCTGACTTATTTTATTCTCAAAATTTTTCCTTCCATCTACTGAAACAAGGTAACTAAAGGCCAAGTTTACCATTGTTTCTAATTCTCTTACAAAGCTATCTGATTTCACTTTCAGCTCTGTTTGATGCATGTTCTTCACTGTGCAAATGAAATATATGGAGTCTGGAATTTTCTTCAATCTCATTAAGTCTTATGTAAGTTTCTGTCTTTTGCGGTTAATGTATTTTTAAAGGTAGATTTTTTTTCCCCTTTAACAGAATATTTTGCATGTTCAATTTTTCTAAAAATATAGAGCTTTTAAAAATCTGAATGAGTTCTCCTTTCATTCTGAGTTTCCCTTTTTCTCTCCTTTGCTTAGGCACAAGGGAAAGGGGAGATAAATGGAAGGATATATGTTATTTTTGTGGAACTGGGGTTTGAACTCAGGGCTTTGCACTTGCAAAGCAGGTACTCTACTGCTTGAGCTATACTTCTAGTCTGTTTTGTTCTGGTTGTTTTGGAGATCGGGTCTCATGAACTATTTGCTCAGGCTGGCCACAAACCTTGATCCCCCGATCTCTGCCTCTTGAGTAGCTAGGATTACAGGCGTGAGCCATCGGTGCCCACTGGATATATGCTTTTAAAAGCATATATACTCTGGGATAGACACTGAAAAGCAGAAGTTAGGCAGATGCCACTCAGCTCTGCTTGACTATTGTGCTTGAGCCTCATGCTTGCAAATCCAAGGCATTGTAACCCAAACCAAAGTGTCTTTTTTGGTTTTTCTCTTCTGTGTCACAGTAGCAATCATTTGTTAAGCACCAACTATGACACACAGCATGTTAGTAGTTTACATATCACCTAATTATCATAACTATAGATGTATCATAAACCTCATTTTACAGAGGAAAAAAACCTAAGACTCAGAGATACCAAGGAACTTTAACAACTAGTGAGTGAAAAGCTAGAATTTGGATACAGAACTGATCCTAAAGCCTGCATTATGTCCTGTGATGTCAGTCGTGCCTTTTTTTGATAGGAATTTTCACTGGGGGAGGTTGGGGCTTGCATTCCTAACTCTGGCAGCTATGTTCCACTGTATCTGGGGAGGCTCACCAGTAGCTCTCTTGTGTACACATGAGCTCCGGGCTTAGTGATGAGGTGCTCCTCACTGGACAATTAATTGCCATGTACACTAAATTCCACACTGGTTTTTGTTGTGGAACAGTATCTCATCACTTAGGTCTTGGTAAGTGGGGAGAACTGCTAAGAAGCTTTCTATCTTTGTCAAGGCTCAGGACAAAAAACCCACCATGAAATAAATCAACCCAATAAGTACACATACAGTTGTGTAACACACACACACACACACACACACACACACACACACACACAAGAAACTCTAGCCTATATATCACAAAACCCAGAAAACTCACTTAAGACTGACTGCTATGCTGATATGTGAATTTCAAGCTTCAGCTATTAGCGTATTTGAAAAACAGTCAATAGAAGGAAATTCCAGTGGGTCAAGAATTTTGACTATCCCTGTGTTATCACTCCCAGGATCTCCTTGCATTGTGTCGTTGCAGGAAGGATGCAGCTGTGTGTGCAGGCTGTAATGGGACAGCTGATCTTCTTTTTGAGCACAGGTCATGTGGCAATGTCCTTGCTGTTTTGTGTTTTAGGATCATGGGAGGAGATAGAGGGCTGTTCTTTCTTTCCCATTTTTCTACACTGGAGTTTAATATACTATGCTTTTTGCTTAGTAGTTGATTTTAACAGATTTCACACGTGTTTTACATTTGGTTGGGCAGCTTATTAATTACTATCCACTACCGACCAGATCTATTTGTACAAATATGCATTATATAATTACATTAAAGATAATTTGGGGTTTATGAGTTAACTTAATTTTCACTGTTAATAGGGCACTGAAAATGTTTCCATAAACTAGTTTATTTTAAATAACACTAATTTAGTAGGGACTGGGGTGTAGTTTTCATTGGCAGTGTTGGGGTGAAGGAAGAAAGGGCGTGTGGAATCTGACTGTAGCCTCCGCTCTGCCTTTCGCCTTGGAGAAGTCACTTCACCGTTTCCTCGTTTATAGAACAGGGATAATTCCCATTCCGCAGTGTTCTCATGAGGACTAAGTACAGTCATTTTAAGAACTATTGTACAAGTTGTCACCTGGCTGCGGCCAGGGAGATGCGCAACGTGGAGTGGCGAGGGGCTTTTTTACGGGTTTGGGAAAGCCTTTTCTTCCAAACAACCTGCTCCTCTCCAAAGCTCTCCTCCCCTCGAGCGGGCGAACGCAACCCTAGGCGCCCGGGAGCCCTGCGCTCGCCTCGCTTCGCCGGGGCAGGACGGAATCCTTCAGACCGCTCATAGCAAGTGCTGACTGCGTCTGATATTGGGGCGCAGCCTGGCGACTGGGCAACTGTGAAGGGCGGACGATTTGGAACCAGTTTTACAGTTCTTCCTGGGGCACCGGCGCGGGCAAGGGAGCCGTGACCCCGAGCGGATGGCCTTCTGGTCCCGAGATGCAGATGAAGCGGTGTGAAGGGTTGGGCTTTTTTTTTTGTTCCTAAAAATGCAACGAACAAAAAAAAAAGTACAACAATCCAAACCCGACCATGTTGTTGCCCGTCTGCTCAACTGGGAGACTTCCTTCCCCGGAGGCTGGGCCGGGGACAACGCGCGCGCAGTGGCCGGTCGCCTTCCAGGCCCGTCGGCGCGGTGACGGCGCGCAGCCCTGGAAGGGAGGAAAGCGAGCCCCGCCCTCAGCGGGCCGGGCCGGAGCGGGCGGAGACGGCGGTTGGCGACGCCGGAAGGCGGGGGCGGAGCCTGGCTGGCGCTGAGGAGGGCGGGGCCCGGCGGCGCGGCGCGGCGGGTCCATTTTTTGCGGCCGTACTGGGTGTCTGCTGCGCCGTTCCCACAGCTGGCGGCTCTGCGGTCCGCGGAGCGCCCCGCGGCCGCGGAGGTCCGAGATAAGTAGCTTCTGCCCGGTCCCCTCGAAGGAGGAGGGGAGACCCAGGCTGCAGGCAGGGCGGGAGGCGACGGGCGGGCGCGGGCGCTTCGTGGGTGGGGAGTCAGCGTGCGGGAGGGCTGCCGCCGGGGCCCGGGTCAGCCCGCTCCTCAGTCCCGGCGCGCCTAGAGGAGGCGGCGAGCGCCAGCGCGGTCGGGGCCGTGCCCAGGCCGAGAGGTGGCGGCGCCGGGGAGGCGCTGGGACAAAGACGCCGGCCCTCCCTCGCCCCGCCCTCTGTTCTTGCTGGCTGGCTTTATCTGTGGGGGCGACTGAAAAATTTGAGGGTAAAGCATGCAGACTCCGTGGATGACACCAGCCTCTTTCTCCTCTGCAGCGGCCTCTGGTTTGTCAGTGAGCACGTGAAAGGAAAGCCTGGTGGCTTTGTCCTGGGGAACAGTGCCTGCCCAGTGCATCTGCCTCCGGCCACAGAGGTAACCCCGCACCGCACCCCCCACGCCCACAGAAAAGCGCCCCGCTGCACGAGGCCCCCGGAGCCCTAAACTGAAGCTGCCACAATATCCTTGTTCCCGTCCACTTCTCTCATTGGGGCCTTTGTTCTCGTCACGGTCTGTCAAAACTCAAAATACAGAATCCACGCTCGACAGGTCTTTGTGAGATAGAATTCTTATTTACTATGAAATAATAATTTCTAATCATTTTAGAAGCTTATATCAGAAGATTTATATTGCAAAGAAAGACACAGGTTTCAGCAGCTTTTTTTATAGTTTTTTTTTTTTTTTCTTCCTTCTCCTTTTTCTTGCCTGGTGAATTGTCAGGCAGACTGTAGATCAGGGCTTGAGTTCTCTATAACTCTATAGACCTCTGTGAATTAGGCACCTTATTTTATTATTGTTTATTATTATTTTGATGGGACTGGGCTTTGAGCTCACAAAGCAGGCACTCTATCACTTGAGCCACACCTTCAGCTCACATAATTAGGAATTTTAAAAGTAGAATTTCATTTACATAGGCCTTCCCTCTAGTGGAACCTCATAGAGCTGTTGATTAACTGGATATACTAACTGGCTGTACTTCTTTCTTGCACAACTAGTAGAAGATTCAGTTCTTGTTTTAAAATTATATTTACTTTTTTTTTTTTGCCAGGGCCTGGGGCATGCCAGGCAAGTGCTCCACCCCTAAAGATACATTTTGTCAGGCTCTTGTATCCTTTCTGAAAACACAGACACAGTTTTTTTGGTACACACACACACACTTTTTGGTACCTGTCTTAACACACACACACACTTTTTTTTTGGTACCTGCCGACTTCACACACACACACACACTCTCTCTCTCTCTCTCTCTCTCTCTCTCTCTCTCTCTTTTTTTTTTGGTACCTGCCGACTTTACTAAACCTCCCTGGCAAGTCCTTCCAGAACATCAAGCTGTTCTTTCCATTCTACATAGTTATGGTAACGTCTGATCTGGGATTACAGCTGTGAGCCACAGTCCCCAGGCCCTAACCTTCCTTCTTGCACAGCTTGTGTTGAGATAGGCTCCCCTGCTTTCATGACTTGTTCCTGATACCCTATTTGGTGGGTGGTTGTTTGTTTTTGCCAGTAGTGGAGTCTGAACTCAGGTCTTTGAGCTTGGCAGTGCTCTATGACTTTAGTCATGCCTTCAGTGCTGAAATCACTGTTGAAGAGAGTACAGCTCTGTTAGGCTCTTTTTTGTTAATGCTCATTCACTAACATAACATCTTAACTGTGTATTTACAGTTTTCACAGCGTTTGTTCACACATTATTAAATAGCTTACATTTATACAGTTTAGCTTACAAAATTCTCACACATTACTTAATTTTTTCCAGTAACGTAATGAAATACTATAAAAATCCTCATATCTGAAGGGTAAAACTGGTGCTTAAACCTAGAAACAGGTTTTGTGCTCTTTCCCCTTCACTGGAGTGCCTCCTATAGCTTAATTTGTAAGAAAGCAAAGGATTTTAGGAGATATTTTTTAGAAAAGCCTATGATTAAATGACATCATTCTTTAAATAAGGACACTGAATTATTTTTCTTTTTCTTTGGTGCTGAGGATTGAGCCTATGCCTTAAGCATGCTACACTGCCGGTCCCTAGGATTACTAAATTTTTCTTGCTTTTTTTTTGGGGGGGGCAGTACTGGGGTTTTGAACAGGGCCCCACACTTGTTAAGCAGGTGCTCTATCACTTTAGCTGTGCCTTCAGCCTTTTTACTTTAATTTTTTGGATATTTTTGTCTGGGCTTACCTTGGACTGACATTCGCCAACCTGTATATACCTGGAACCATAGTAATGTACTGCCACATCTAGCTTTTATTGGTTGAGATGGGCTCTCACTAACTTTTTGCCAAGGCCTCAAACCTTGGTTTCCCCCCATTTCTGTCTCCATGCCTGTGGGGGGAAGCGGGAGCTGTCTGTTTTACTCATAAAGTTAGGTATTTAGCTAAGATAGTTTTACGCCTAGTATTTCTATTTTCCTATCCCTCTAACTTACTACCATCTGTTCTGAAGATACATAATACAAAGATGCATAGTAATGTTAACTGCCTTATTATATTTTTTAATGTGTAATAATTCCATATTAAGAACAATAGTTTTGAATAAGATTCATGTAGTAATTACCCAGACCTTTACTTGCAAGAAACTTTAAATGTATCAAAAGCAAGAGATTCTCCCTGCCCCAAATATCCATCTTGCAGATTGTATATCCCCCTTTAAGTATCTCTCTCAGCTTACATATTTTGCTGAACTACTTGAAGTCTCAGACATCAGGTCACTTATTTTTAATGTGTCTCTAAAAGAAAAAGAGGACTTTTTTATGCAGCATAATTCCATATACAATTTCTTACCTAATGTCACAATGGCACTGTTACATTTAACAAAATTAACCATATTTTCTGGGTGTTAAGAATTCTTACCACCCATATTCAGCTTTCTATGACCATCTCACAATGTATTTTATAGTACATTTGATGGAAGCAAGGTGCCACAAGGTCAACTGCATCTGGCTCTGAGTCTCAAGTTCCTTTTTTAGTGCAGTTCCTCCCTTCCAGGTTGATTTCTTAAAACTTACTTATTTTATATATAAGTTGTGCAGAGGTATAAATTGTTTTATATTTTAAACTCAGCTAAGTATGGTACAAATGTGTCTTGTTCTTAGTTTTTTATTAAGCTTCATAAAGGTCTGGTAACCTGTTTGCCTGACTGGCCTTGAACATTGATCCTCCTAATCTCAGCCTCCCAAGTAGCTAGGATTACAGGCAATGAGGTACCAGTGCCTGGCCTTTTCCAACTTTCCATGTTTGTTTTGAGACAGGGTCTTGCCATGTAGCCTGGATTGGCCTCAAACTTGCCAAACTTCTGCCTCCTGTGTTCTGGGGTTATAGGCGTGCACCACCACATCTGGCTAGACTCAATACTTAACTATTGAGCTGGAGGGATGGCTCAAGTGGCAGAGTGCCTGCTAGCAAGCATGAGGCCCTGAGTTCAAACTCCAGTATCTTTGTCTCTTCTCCCCCCCCCACAAAATAGAAGTATGAGGCTGGGTTTGGTGGCTCATGGCTGTAATCCCAGCTACTTAGGAGGCAGGGATAGTAATCAGATGGTGGTTCCAGGGCAGTCTGGCAATCTCACAGAACAAAGCTGGCACATGGTAGTACATCTGCAATTCTAGGTATGCAGGAGGCAGAGGTCACTGGCCTGAAGCAAAAGTGTGAGACCCCATCTGAAAAATAACTAAAATAACTAAAAATAACTAAAGCAGAAAGGGCTGGAGGGCATGGCTCAAGTGGTAGAGCACTTGCTTAGCAAGTCCAAGGCTCTGAGTTGAAACCCTAGAACTGCCAGAAAACTGTATGGCATGAAAATGAGGTTGACTTTTTTTTTCTAGAGGTGGTGGACAACTAGCATATGTTTAATTATTTTGATTGTTGATACAAAACAAAACACTTGGGAAATTTTAACTTGATGGGATAATAAATTTCTGGATGGGATAATAAATTTAGACTTTCCTGGTATTGAGGGAGAAATGAATTTAGGAAAACTTGCTTGTTGTACACTTAATTTGAAGTTTAGCAGTGAAAAACAATTTTGTTTATGTAAAGTTTCTTTTTTAATAGTTCTATTACCTTTTGAATTAGCACACACTAATGATGCTAAGGGTTTTCATTGTGATGACTCAGTTGTGTGTACACTGTACCCTGAACAAGGTCACCCCCCCGTATAAAGTTCTTTTATATTGGGTAAATACTAAGCAAAAAAAGAGATGGAAGGGATGTATGCTTTAGTTTACATCTAAGGTGTGAGCAGCTGACTTCAGATTTTATGTGTCATCATGCTTTAAGAAACTTAACTTTCACAAGATTTAAAAAGCTTATGTATTTTCCTTTAAAACTTTTTTTTTGTTGGTACTGAAATTTGAACTCAGGGGTTCACGCTTGCTAGGTAGGTGCTCTACCACTTGAGCCACTCTGCCAGCCCTTTTTTGTGTTGGGTATTTTCAAGATAGAATCTTGCAAACTGTTTGCCTGGGCTGGCTTTGAACTGTGATCCTCCTGACCTCTGCCTTCTGAGTAGCTAGGATTACAGGTGTGAGCCACCAGCACCCAGCCCTTTATAACTTTTGAGGCAACAAAAGTTTTGTTTCCTGCTATGGTTTCTTGGATCAGGCTAATGTATCTCAATTTTCTCTAACAGGTACTAGGAAATAGTCATATAATTTTGTCCTAGAGAAAGTTTTGAGTATAAAGGAGGTGTAAATATAAGGGAAGAAAAAAAATGTTTAGTTTTGAAAATGAATGAAGATAATCTTTTAACTTTTAAAGGAGAATTTGTGAGCTGTCTCATTAAAAGTGGAACATGGGAATCTGTTGTAATTTTGATGTTTTTTTTTTTTCTTCTTCTTGTACTGGGGATTGAATCCAGGGGCTTGTCCATGCTAGACAGGCATTCTACCCCTGAGCTATATTCCCAGCCTGTTTTTTCTTTTTGTAGGATTGGGGTTTGAACTCAGGACTTTGCACTTGGAAAGCAGGTGCTCTTCCGCTTGAGCCACACCTCCAGTCCATTTTGCTCTGTTTATTTTGGAGATGGAGTCTCATGAACTGTTTGCCCTGGCTGGCCTCTAACCTTGATCCTCCTGATCTCAGCCTCCCAACTAGCTAGAATTACAGGAGTGAGTTGCTGGTGCCCAGCTCCATTTTTTTTTCTTTAAAGACTTTACAAGTAATATTTTCCCCTCGGGTTCATTTTCAGAGCTGTAAGTTGATTATGACTTTGAGATGACTGTTTTATTACTTCTAAATTTTCCTGTGTGTGACATTTTCTGCTTTTCACTTTTGATCATACTTGATGCCTTAAAGTTCTTTTTGGCCCCTATTTCAGCACCCTTCTCCATTTTCTCCAAAGTTTCTCTTTGCCTCCTCTTCATCCTAACGACTTAGTGTATCCTTTGTTTTCCACTTGCTTATTTAATGTTCTTGGATAGAGTTCTCTGAAAATATTAACCTTGTGAAAAAGAATAAATGAGGTTTACTTTATTGAGTATTGCCCCCACTACTTTATTGTTTCTGCTGCCTCCTTGAAAATCAGGCTTTTGTGTAGGATTCTCAGGAGACAGGTGGCAGGATAGTGGAGGTGACAGTGTGGGGAGCAGGACTAGTTACAGTCAGAATACTTCACAGCTGCATGGTAACTTCTCTTAGCACACTAATCTTAGTTTTTAGAGCCATTCTTTTCCCAGTGCTTTTCAAAGGTTAATGATTTTGAAAATCCAGCTAATTATGTGGTTTTGTCATAGGGCATTAAATTTGAGATAAAGTAATGGTTACCACAATTATATAAAATGTAAATATATCTTACAACCTAATATAAAGCCGTAAACTGTCCTTGTAAGCTCAGCTTATCTTTTAAATACATTTTCCTTCTTGTACCAATGAAGACTGTTAAAACTTATTTTAACAGTATTTAATAACAGAGGGGCTGGGATGTGGAGCTCAGTGGTAGACTATCTGCTTAGCAGGTGTAAAGCTCCTCTCTCCAAGTTATTGTATAATAGGATGGTTTATAAATTATGAGGCCCTTCTTTATTATTGTGGTAATATGGTAAGTGTCTGATTAAACTGTGAAGAAATTGAGCACTGTTTTTGGTTTTAAGTCTTACGGATGAATGTACATTTTAAAAATAATGAACTTTTAGCAGGGTGCCAGTAGCCCATACCTATAATTCTGGCTATTTGGGAAACTGAGATTGGAGGATCGAGGTTTGAGGCCAATCCAGGAAAATAGTTTGCAAGATTCTATCTCCAAAATAACCATAGTAAAATGGACCAAAAGTGTGGTTCAAGTGGTAGAGTGCCAGCTTTGCAAATACAAAGCCCTGAGTTCAAACCCCAATCCCACCCCACCCCCACCAAAAAAAATTTCATTGAGTAGTCTGTACATCAGGGGTCTCATATATATTGGCTTTAGTACTAACGCTCCTTTAGAGATTGAGGATCCTAAGAGCTTTTGTTTATGTGTATACTGTCTGTAATTACAGAAGTTAAATTTGTATAGCTATAGATATTAAAACTTGAAGACTTTTAAAAATACTAATTTAAATAACAGTGATAAACCCATCACATGTTAACAAATACTTTAGGAAAAATTTTCCCAAACAAAATTGTGAGAAAAGTAGTATTCCTTTATATACTTGCAGATTTCTCTCTTTTTTTAGAGTGGCGGTAGGCCAGGCTGGACATTGAATTTAGGGTCTTGTGTATGCTAAGAAACATGTTTTCTAACCACTGAGTTACATCCCCAGCCCTGAATGGTTAGTTAATAGAAGATATCTGTAGTTGTCTGCTTCTACATTTGAGCTGTTTGAGTAAACTATTTTGCTTGAAATACACAAAGAAAAATCTGGCCTTACACACATCTATAGTTGTAAAGGGAGTAATATTTTAATAGCCTTTGCAGATACTATATTAAAAGTGAGCTTATAGTAGTTTCTTTGTTATAGTACAGATATGAAATCTTATTTGGGAGCCTGTTGGTTTTTCTTATGCTTTATTTTTTTGTTTTTGTGATGTTGGGATTGAACTCAGGGAGGCCAAGTGCTCTGCCATTGAGCTACATTCCTAGTCTTTTCTCATATTTTAAATGGATCATTTACCCGTGCATGACTCATAACATTATCCATTGGTGACTTGAAAATCTCCATTCATTTGTGTTATGCAGAAATCCAGATACTGGTGTACTTCATTATGTAATTCTCCTCCGAAAAGATAGCCCTCACATTTACTAGTATCCCCACCCATCGCATTAGAAGTCTTTTTTTTTTTTTTTTTGGTACAGGGGCTTGAACTCAGGGCCTCACACTTGCTATGCACATGCTCTGCCACTTAAGCCACTCTCCCAGCTGAGAAGTCTTTAATGGGAAGCTGTCAAGCTCATAAATAGCAAATACATGTAGTTCTCAAGTAAAAAGGCAATATTTTTATTGGCAAGGAATACTGTCATTTGTTTTTCTTAAAGTTACGAGCTCATTTTGTATCAACATGTAGCAAAATTACGAAAATAGTTTTGACCTCACAAATTCTCTGAAAGAGGGACACAGGTTTTCACCCATCACATTTTGAGAAATGGATGCTATGGGTGATTGATAGAATGGTTTGATTGCTCTTGTGTTTAAAAACAACACAAACATTTAATTCTCTTGGCAAGACTGAATTGCAGTTCTGTTGGGCTTTTTACCTATGATTTTATAATTGTAATCTTGCCTCTGAAAAAGTATGTGGATTCCTAATAAAAGTCTGCACAAGAGTACATGATTGAATTTGTATTTCTGTGCTTATTTTAAATAGCATACCATTTAATATTTGTGGGCCCAAAGTAAAGGGCTCATTCTGTTACAGACACTGAGAAGCTTTGTTTCTGACAGCTTGTAGTCAGCTCTCTGTTTTACAACAATTGGCGGGTCCTGCTGGCTCAACTTGCAGTTGTCCTAGTCCTAACCCTGTCCTAGCCAGACTGTTGTTGGAAAGCCCACACAAAGGCCTTGTGTCCAGGGTGTCCTACTAACAAGGAGCATATTCTCGTTCCAGTAGATTAAATCTGCTTCGGTGTGCATTCCCGTCCCAAATTTCTTACTTCCTTTGGTTAGTTATTTCAGTAATAGGTCATTCTGATATGAAGATAGCCTTTTTTAGTTATTACATAGTCCTAGTGGAGGGGATTACCAGAGTAAAATAAATTGTTTCTTTCTCTGTGATAGGATGTGATGGAGCTGCTTGAAGAAGATCTCACATGCCCAATTTGTTGCAGTCTCTTTGATGATCCTCGAGTTTTGCCTTGCTCACACAACTTCTGCAAAAAATGCTTAGAAGGTCTCTTAGAGGGAAATGTGCGGAATTCATTGTGGAGACCATCCCCATTCAAGTGCCCTACGTGCCGTAAGGAAACTTCAGCTGCGGGAGTTAATAGCCTGCAGGTTAATTACTCCCTGAAGGGTATTGTGGAGAAGTATAACAAAATCAAGATCTCTCCCAAAATGCCAGTGTGCAAAGGACACTTGGGGCAGCCTCTCAATATTTTCTGCCTAACTGATATGCAGCTCATCTGTGGGATCTGTGCGACTCGTGGTGACCACACCAAGCATGTCTTCTGTTCCATTGAAGATGCCTATACTCAGGAAAGGGATGCCTTTGAGTCCCTCTTCCAGAGTTTTGAGACCTGGCGTCGAGGAGATGCTCTTTCTCGCTTGGATACCTTGGAAACTAGCAAGAGGAAATCCCTACAGTTACTGACTAAAGATTCAGATAAAGTGAAGGAGTTTTTTGAGAAGTTACAACACACATTGGATCAAAAGAAGAATGAAATCCTGTCTGACTTTGAGACCATGAAACTTGCAGTTATGCAAGCCTATGATCCAGAGATCAACAAACTCAACACCATTTTGCAGGAACAACGAATGGCCTTTAACATTGCCGAGGCTTTCAAAGATGTGTCAGAACCCATTATATTTCTGCAACAGATGCAAGAGTTCAGGGAGAAGATCAAAGTAATCAAAGAAACTCCTTTGCCTCCCTCTAATTTGCCCACAAGCCCTTTATTGAAGAACTTTGACACTAGTCAGTGGGAGGATATAAAACTAGTAGATGTGGATAAACTTTCTCTACCTCAGGACACTGGCACATTCATTAGCAAGATACCCTGGATCTTCTATCAGTTATTTGTGGTAGTCCTAATGCTTGGACTCCTCATTTTCTTTGGGCCTACCCTTTTCCTAGAATGGTCCTTACTTGATGAATTGGCAACTTGGAAAGACCATCTTTCAAACTTCAGTTCTTACCTTACTAAATCATCTGTTTTTATAGAACAGTCAGTTTTTTATTGGGAACAAATGACTGATGGGTTTTTCATTTTCAGTGAAAGAGTCAAGAATTTTACATTGGTGGTACTGAACAATGTGGCAGAATTTGTGTGCAAATATAAACTATTATAAAATCTGTATCAACTATGTAGTTTTTTTGGGGGTGGGAGGGTAGAAGTTGTTAGAGAACAGAATAATCAGATTTAGTCTAGATTCCAGTCATTTTCTTCCAAGAATTAATGTCCTATACAATGTTCAAATTAGGTAGCATTAAGATAAAAGAGAAATTTAACAGTAGTGTACAGCACCCCTTCCTTCCTTTTTAAAAGAGTGCTTTTAAAATAAATACCCTCACCCCACTTTGGCTGTTTATGCTGTGATGAAAATGGAAAGTGAGTATACCTGTAGTCCTAGCTACTCAGGAGGTTGAGAAAGGAAGATTTCTTGAACCTCAAGAGTGAGACAAAATACAAAAATCAGGAAGTGAGAGAATACATGATCTAATGTTGCATTGATGAGGTAGGTAGGGAAACGGTGATTGTTCATCAAGTGTACAATAAAGACCTCAGTCTTACAAAGAACTTTTGATAGTAAACTTTCTTTTAAAAAAGGAAGTGTGACTAGATTTTAATTTCCAAGTTTTACTAGAGGGTTGGTTCCTTTCTCACTGAAATATAAATCTTACATAAACAAAAACTCTGATTTCTCTTATGATTTATATAAGTTTACATTTTTAGGAGGGTAGAGATTTAAGTCTTATTCTCATTAGTTTTTGCGAATTTTTCACCAAAGATGACAAACTTAAGTGGCTGTGCAAAGGCATAGTTTTTTTTTTTTTTTAAAGATAACACATGGCAAGAGCAGGAAATGGGAAAGCCACCTTTTCACTGGCAGCTAAGTGTGTGGTTCTAAAGTTGTATCACAGCAACTGTACCACCAGACCAGTCCATGTGCTTACAGACTTTCAGGTACAGTAAGACTAATTTGACAACAGATGAAAGTATGTCAGGTATTATAAAACCAAGTAACCAGCTGCATACTGATTCTGCCCTATCTGCTTATATGAAATCAAGATGCCCACAGAACAAAAAACTTAATTTTCTTGTTCCTGCTTAGAATTCAGGAGAAAACATAGAAGTATGCTTACCTTAAAACTGCTTTTTAGTCTGCCTTATTTCTGTCATGGGAAATAGCATTCCTTTGAAAGTCAATTAAATGGAATACAATTTCTGAGAATAGAGTGTCTTTATCCCAGTCCTTTAGTTTGGTTAAGAAGAGGTAATGTAAACAGGCACAGAAAAAAAGATGGCAACCAAACCTTACAGAAGAAATAATTTCCTTCTGTGAGTCAAACTGCCAGGTAAGGTAACCACTGCCTCATTCCTAACAAATTCATGATTTAGCCACAAAACTGCTTGTGAGGATCTCAGGAAATTCAGACAATGTTTCTCTATAAGTCTCACCTCTGCCATAAGGGCACTGAGGAAGTAAAAGGTCTGGTGAAGGAAGAGTGCTTTTCTGCTCCCAGTAATTTTTTGTATTTGTTTTAAATCACAGATTTACACCAGGTTTCACAGAGAATTTTTCACTGCTGGGGAGTGAACCCAAGACCTTGCACATGCTAGGCAAGAACTTTACTACTGTGCTGCATTCCCAACCCAAGAGGATTTTGTAAAAATGGAATATAGGAAAGGGATCTATTTGCCATCTGTCCTCAGATACACCGGCACTTTTCCTTAAATTACTCAGTTTCACCTGCTGACTATGTAAACTGCAAGTTCCCAAGCAACTCAAATTTGCAAACACAAACTATGGATACACTGTTTGTTTTAAGATTGTTACCTGGGAATCTAGGTCTCTGGGTTTTGTTATTCTCCCCTCCCCTCTGTTTCTTAATCATATATAACGAACAACATTTATAATAACAGACTGGTTTACAAGTTCCTCATAAGTCTTTAGTGGCTGATGGTGTATAGCCTGTAGTTTAAAGGCAGGGAAGAATGAGTAGTCGGGAACTGGTCACTTTGAATGTGGGAGGGAAGATATTCACAACAAGGCTTTCTACCATGAAGCAGTTTCCTGCCTCTCGTTTGGCACGAATGTTAGCTGGCAAAGACCAGGAATTCAAGATGATTGATGGCCAGATTTTTGTGGACAGAGATGGTGTTTTATTTAGTTTCATCTTAGATTTTTTGAGAACCCACCAGCTTTTATTACCCTCTGGCTTTTCGGACTATCTTAGGCTTCAGAGGGAGGCTCTTTTCTATGAACTTGATTCTCTGGTTGATCTCTTAAACCAACACCTGCTCCAACTAAGACCTGCTGTCCTGGAGGTGCATTTCCTAAACCGAAGCACTCAAGCTTTTTTCAGAGTGTTTGGCTCTTGCAGCAAAACAATTGAGATGCTAACTGAGAGGATTACAGTGTTTATAGAGCAACCTACAACACCTACCTGGAATAACTCATTCCCTCCTCAGATGACTTTAGTTTCACTGCCTCCACAAAGACCTTCTTATCATGACCTGGTTTTCCATTGTGGCTCTGACAGCATTACAGATAACCAAACTGGAGTCAGGTATTTTGTGCTTTGAGCATCTTTTTTTAATTCCAGTTTCTAACATTTTCCTTCAAAACAAAGTTCCTTATGCCTAAGACTTTTCTTGGAAAAAAATGTTTACTCAAACTGTTTTGGGGTAACCAGTGGAGTTGGATAGTGATTTCTAAACCTGGACACTGATTTTCAGACTAAAACAATATTCTCATTATGTAAGTGAGACAACAGAAATAAACCAAGATAGCCTAGGGAAAACTGGAACTGTGTTTTTCAAGTTACAGGAGGAAATAATCTTATAGATTGAGTTCCATTGCTAATGAATTTGGCTTAGAAATGAATCTTGTTATTTTCTCAGATTCTTTTAGTGGCTTACATATAGGAAAAGTTGAATAGTTTCACCTGATTTCCTACAATTTGACTACTGATTTTCTTCAGTGGAAGAGAATATTTTTGCGATACCAGAGTTTGAACTCAGGGCCTCTTGCTTGCTAGGCAGGTGCTCTACCACTTGAGCCGTTTTGCCAGCCCATTTTTTTGTTGGGTATTTTTGAGATATAATCTCAAGAACTATTTGCCAGGGCTGGCTTCAAACTGAGATCCTCCTGATTTCTGCCTCCTCAGTAGCTTAAGATTATAGGTGTGAGCTGCAGGGGCCACTGGTACCTGGCAGAATCTTTGTTTTTAAACACCCTTAAAGGCAGGTATGTCTCATGGCAAATTGGTGTCCTATAACTTCCTTGGCTCTTAAACGACTCAAAATGTTGGGATAGGCTGTCATGTGTTAAGGACATCTGTTCCTGAACTGATTATTCACCTTCTTTTGACTGGACTCTAAGGCTGATTTCTATCCTGTAGTCAGGGATCTACTCCCTTACCCCCTTCCCTGTTAGAAATGTCTTAATGCTGTCTTATCATTTTACTGACTGGAAGTGGTTTGCTGGTTATAATTTGTAGGAGGAAAAAAAAAAGCCTACATGTGTTCTATACTCATAGCATTTAAAATAAAATAGCGCTTACTTATTTGATAAAGGTAGACAGACATATTTTAGGATATTTTCTTAACTTGAACAGCAGCCATCAGGAAGGGTACCAGTGTCTACCTTTCCCACACATATCCATGGTCTTGGCTTACCAACTAGAGAACACTGGGCAGTATAACCAAGTATAACAATACTTAAATTTTTACACATTATAGTTTCCTGCCCTTCCAAAGAGGTTGAAACGTCATTTTGGGAAATGGGAGCCAATCAAATTAATAGGATGATTGTGAAGAAAACCTAAGACCCTATCTTTATCAACTTTTATCTCTGCACAACTTTATTTCCATTGGTGGGGTACTTAAACGAGAAATAATCAGTTTTTTCACTTACAAAATTTGATTATGTCCTTTTGGGATCTCTTCAAAAAATTAGAAACTTAAGGAAAAATGATGTCATGAATTTTAAGAAAAAACAGGCTAGGCAAAAAGATTACTTGGAAAAAACTATAAATGCTCTTTTAAAATTATGCACTTGGAGAAAGTATAATCTTGACAAACTAGATTAATAATAGAATTGTACTACTTTTGTGTATTCACAATGCCAAATAGTTTCTACCTTTTTGTTAAGCGTGTATATTTTAGAAAATGCACAGACTTAAAAAAAAAAACCCACAACTTAATGTGAAAAAAGCATTATATTTATTTTTTTGGTGGAACTGGGGTTTGAATTCGGGGCTTCAGACTTGCAAAGCAGGCATTCTACTGCTTGAGCCACACCTCTGGTTCATTTGGATTTGTTTAATTTTGGAGATGGGGTCTTGCAAACTATTTGCCTGGGATGGCATCGAACCTGGATCCTCCTGACCTCAGCGTTCCAAGTGGCTAGGATTATAGGCATGAGCCATTTGTACCCGGCTAAGGCATTATATTTAAACTTCCATAATACATAATTCCAAAACTGGAACTCTTTTTTTCAGTTAACTTTTTTTTTTGCATTACCATATGGTATTTTCAGTTGTTTTAAGTTCAGATTTTTTTTCCATCATGTGTTTCTGGTTTTTTATATAGTGCCAGTTTCAAAGTTCAGATAATCCGAATAAAGTGACATAGAGATCTATGGTGCCTGGGTAAAAACTCTGGACTTAAAAAGCCCATTTTTCAGCATATAACTGCCTAAATGGCAGTTATTTTTGTTTTTTGCTCATTCCTTAGTCTGAATCTATTCAGATGTTTTTAGAAGGTGGAAAACGGTAGAATAAGCCTGAATAGCTCTTGAAAGTCTGATATAACATCTAACTTAATTCATTATGGTCTACCAATATGATTTTCTACTCTCAGGTCTTGTTAATCTAACAAGTTGTTCCATTATCCTTCAAGTTCATAGTACTAGACGTGCTTGGCTACCATCCTTCAGATAGCCATTCATGTGATAGGACAGTATTCCGCTCAAGTTATGGCCAGGATTCTAGAGTCTCTCTGATAGACTTTGCTCTTGTCTGACCTCTTTTTCAAACTAGCTGAGATGGGAAAGTATAGTTGCCTTTAAGTTTTTAAAAATAAGAGTTACTTCCCCAAAAGGCAGTGCACCCTAGGCACTGTCAAAAAAAAGTTTAGTTTTCTACTTCCCATTGGTTTCTTTTAGTCGTTCTTTTTTGTGCTTTGAAATATTTGCTTATCAGTTTGGCCTCATAAGGAATCAATGATTCCAGTGATTTCTTGCAAATATATTCCACTTGTTGCCATTCATTATTTGTATCTTGATTCTTTTATGAGATATTCTGTAACTTTCTGACAAGTGTTTCTAGAAGATATAATTAAGATCTGGGACTTGGGTGTGTATGAAATGATTTACTAATATTAAAATTTTCTTGTATTAAATACAAATTTTTTGAACTGTGCTTTGTACTTTGATAATTATACTATTTTTTCTTTGCCTAGAATAAGTTTCTAAATGTGAACTAAATAATCACATTCAGTCATGATCATTAAAGGATTAGGGATGTATTCAAGCATCTTTTTATGGCATAGAACTATAGACAGTTTAGGTTTCTGCCAGGAACTGATCCAGATTAGTCTTCACATCTCATAAACAATGGGAAGATACAAATAAAAAACATCCTTGATGGCAGAAAAGGAAGGAGTAATATAGCTATGTCTATGCAGATATGTTATACTGATGTTGTAAAAACCAACATATAATCAGTCTGAAGTTCAGGCATTTTTCCTCCCCTTTGTGGTATTTTGGTACCACAGAGCTTCCCATTTGCTAGGTAGGCACCCAAGCACTTCAGCCATACTTCTAGTCCTTCTTGCTCTGGTTATTTGGAGATAGACTCTTGCTTGTCTTTGCCCAGGCCAGCCTGGACCAATATCCTATTTTACACTTTCTGCTGCTGTCGGCAGGCATGTACCACCACTTCCCACTTTTTTTCCACTGAGATGGGGTCTTGCAAACATTTTGCTCAGGCTGGTCTTAAACCTCAATCTTTCCAATCTCAGCTTCCTGAGTAGCTAGGTTTACAGGCAACTGTGACTATAGGTATGAAGTCCAGCTTGGCATATTTTTTCTTGGTTCTGTGGAGTTGCTTAGGGAATAAAGGTTGCTGCTATTTTCACTCCAGAGATTCTTTGATCCCAAATTTTTGCTTACTGACAATGAGCGGTTACTGAGTAAAAACTGACAACAGAATCTTGCCATCTTATATCTGTAAAATTTCACCTGAAAAAAATGGATTTGATAGGAATAAGTCTCAAAAAATTCATAATGTCAGTACTAATAATTGGTAAAATTTGATCTGGTAGAAAATTGTAAATGTATAAAGTAGTCATGAAAATGATTAAATCAGTTAATCAAACTGCGCAAAAGTAGCAAATTGAAAACCAAAAAAAAAAAACCCTAGAAATAGTTAAGTTATACTATAAAAATTAACTCAATTTAGTTATGTGATCAAATTGCTACAGAAAGTAATTTTTCAGAGAAAATTCATTAATATTGGCTGTATTCTTTTTTTGTACTGGGGCTTGAACTCAGGGCCTCACACTTGCTAGGCAGGAGCTCTACCACTTGAGCCACTCTGCCAGCTGTGTTTTTTGTGTTGGGTATTTTCAAGATAGGCTCTTGAGAACTCTTTGCCTGGGCTGGCTTCAAACCGTGATCCTCCTGATCTCTGCCTCCAGAGTAGCTAGGATTATAGGTATGAGCCACTGGCGCCCAGCAATGTTGGCTGTATTCTTAAATGTGGACTTGAAATGACTTTGGAAATCACAGCAAGGTCTCTTTTCAGTACCTAAAGTTGTTGATTTGGATTTGAAAATGAAGTCTCAAAAATATTCTGATCAAAAATGGTATGATGGCAGGTGTAGTGGCATATGCCTCTGTAATCCAGCACTCAGGAAGCTGAGGTAGGAGGATTATAAGATTGAGGCCAGCCTAGGCTACATGGTGAGTTTCAGGCCAACCTAGGTCACATAGCAGGACCTTGTTTCAAAAAGTAAAAGAAAACCAAACCAACCAAAAAAGGTAGGATGCGTTTATTTGCGATTATAAGTTTTGCTAGTAACTAGTTTTGCTAGTTATTAATGGAATGCTTTATAATTAAACTTTTTTTTGTGTGTCCCAGGTATGTTTCCATAAAACCTGATAACCGAAAATTGGCCAATGGAACAAATGTCCTTGGTTTACTGATTGATACTTTGTTAAATGAAGGCTTTCATCTGGTCAGCACTAGAACAGTATCCTCTGAAGACAAAACTGAATGCTATTGCTTTGAAAGGATAAAAAGCCCTGAAGTCCTCATGGTGAATAAAACACCACAACCAGAGACTACTAGCATCACCATCATGGCAGAGCAGTCTCAGAAAAAGAAATGAAGTTGTCTGTTCACTTACAGTAAAGGGAAACTGTCCTTTTCTTATTTAGAAATTGTATATCTGGGGCATATGTTAGTCAACTTGTATTCAAACTGAACAACTTTTTTGGCCTCATCCCCTACGATGGCATCTATGGGCAACCAGGCCCCAACAGTGCTTAAGTCACAATGAACTGCATGCTGCTCTATAAACAATACTGCGCACTTGGTGCTGTGGCATGATTCTTCTACCTTCAGTTCCTTTTTCCCTTTCTCCATGACCACTTACACAGTTTTCAAACATGGGCTCTGGAGTCAGACTGCTGGTCTCTAATCCCAACTCAGTCATTTATTAGATATGCTTTAATTTCTTCATCTATTAACGAGAAACGTAGGCATTAAAGGAGACATGGTAGCACTCAGTAATTTAGTGATGATGATGAAGATAGATGGCCTACTATCAACTGCATCTTTTCTGTAAGGCCTTGTTTTTTCCCCCCTTTCCTAGGCATATTAATTAATCTTTTTATTTATTGTTTGTGGTGCTGGGAATTGAACCCAGATCTTCATGTATCCAAAGCATGCACACTTTCACTAATCTAATCTACAGCCACAGTAACCCTTTCTTCTGTATAGACTTATATGTCACCATAAAAATTATTTTCTCAGCTGGTGGAGTGGCTCAAATGGTAGAGCACCTGTCTAGTAAGCATGAAGTCCTGAGTTCAAGCCCCAGTACCACCAAAAAAACCTAATTGTTTTTCTTTGGACATTATACTAAATTTTCAGGATTAAAAATGAGTGGGACAAAAGCTCTTATTCTTAAGGAGCTTACACGCAAGTAAAGAAGTGTATCATCATAACAGCAAAAGATTAGAAATAAGCTCAAAGTTCATTACAGAATGGGTGCTTATGATTCCTACAACAAATATTGTTCAGTCCTTAAAAACAATGAGGCAACAGTTTGTAAGACAATAAGGAAGGACTGTCAAAATATAAGTGGGGAAAACAAGGTGCAAAACAATTTTTCCATTTGTAGAAAAATACATATTTATTTAATAAATGCAGCAAGAGATACAGGTCACATATGGAGAAGGAACTGGATGACTGGGTTCTAAGAAGGAAGACTTACTTTTCACTAGACCATGGTGGATGTATATCTGTTGAAAAATTAAGAAAGAAAGAAGCCATACCTGAAAGATTGTGAGTGTATGTCTGGGAGTTGGGGGACTATTATGGCATAGTATGGCTTACTGTCTCTTGTACTCACAAATTTTATTGTACCACCCTTCCTGTGAAGCACTTCCATTTATAGTAAAGAAGCTGAAATTTCTAGTGGTGACTTTTAGATTTCTGTGTACTAGGTTGTGGGGAAGAAAGACTTGGAAGAAAAAATTTTACCTTAAAAAGTTAGGTATCATTGGGCTGGTGGAGTAGCTCAAGTGGTAAAGCACCTGCCTAGCAAGTGTGAGGCCCCGAGTTCAAGCCCCTTTACCCACCCTCCACAAAAGTTAAGTGTTATGAAAAAGTGTAAAATAACTTAAAATTAATAATGTTAATATTAGTAACTGAAAATAATGATCCAAATAAGAGGAAATTCTCTTTAAATAAGTTTTTTGTTTTGTTTTTGATAGCACTAATCTTTTCTGCAGAAACACCAACTTAGTTTGTCATTTTATAGTTTTGGGAATGATGTGGTGGGTCTAGTTGTTTTTCTAGTATTAAACTCTATTTCTATTCTGCTAAATTTTTGCCATGCATGTGATTTAACTAGTTGTGTATAACTTGCATAGTTATTCATCTAGTACTGTCTAATTCTGTGTAGTGTTTTGCTGATAAGACTCTTCAAATCTGATAATGATTAAAAAAATACTGAAGCAAAAAATATTCTAACTATAGTTTGGCAGGGAGTAAGACAGGAAATGTTTAAACTGTTATTAATGTGTTTTTAGTCATTCACATTGTAGGAAGCAATTTTGAGATTAGAAATAAAATGTTCTTTTTAATGAGCTAACAGAAATATATTATCTTTGGAAACATGTAATATAATATTCATTCATTCAATAAAATATTTGCTGTCATCTGTTATGTGCCAAACACTATTCTTGACATTGGAGATCCTTACTGCACAGAACAAAAAAATTCTTGCCCCTCTGGAGCTTATCATCATTATAATTCATAATACTGACAATGAGTTTAAATTAAAACAACTTAAGCCTTTCATAGCCATGAATTCACAGTGTAGAAGTTTTTAGGACAGATTACCACAATTTTAAAAAATGATGGTGCTGGGAATGTAGCTATGTAGCTCAGTGGTTGAATGTTTGCCTAGCATGCATGAGGCCGTGGGTAGATCCCTACTACTGCAAAACACAAACAAACAAAACAACCCAAACCAAAAAAAAAAAACCAAAAACAAACACACACACACACACACACACACACACACACACAAAATGTTCATTAGGGAGTAGAATGGGTAGAGTTTGTTCGTTCATTCATTTATTTATTTATTGGAAGCTGGAAAGTTTGTTTCTTTTTTTTTTTTGGTGGGTTTGAATTTAGGGCCTTATGCCTTCAAGGCAAATGGCTCTACCACTTGAGCCACTCTGCTAGTCCTTTTTTATGTTGGGTATTTTTGAGATAGGGTCTCATGAACTATTTGCCCAGGCTGTTTGAACCGTGATCTTCCTGATCTCTGTCTCCTGAGTAGCTAGGATTACAGGCATGAGCACTGGTGCCTGGCCCAAGTTTCTTATTTCAGTAAATATTTTAGAGATTATCTCATCTGGAGACAGATCTATCAGTATCATCTCAGTCCTTGTTTTCACTCCAAACTATAGTGGGACTTATAAGTGGGATGTCCAGACATGCAAAAAGGCAGCCAGGCAAATGTAGTTTGAAGAAAACAGGGATAGGTTAAGGTGCACCTTACACAAATTAAAAACTCTTGCCTGTTTTAGGGAGAAAAAAAAAAGACTAGAATATTTTCACATAGGCATCAATTAGCTCTTAACTTCTTGACTAAATAAATTTTTCTATTTAATTTTTTGTTATAAGAAAATAATGCCAGAAGCTTATCTTGGCCAACTACACTGAAAACCCAGGTCCAACAAATCATAGATACCTGTCATTCCATCTCATATACACAAGTTATGTATATATTGTGGCATGTTAAGGTCTTTCAGGTCTTAATGATAACCATCAATAGCTGGGTCTTGCTGGGCACCAGTGGCTCACACCTGTAATCCTAGCTACTTGGGAATCTGAGATCAGGAGGATCATGACTCAAGGCCAGTTCAGGAGAATCCCATCTCCAAAATAACCACAGCAAAAAACAGACTGGAAGCATGTTTAATTGGTAGAGTGCCTGCTTTGCAAAAGAGTGAAGTACTGAGTTCAAACCACAGTCCCACCAAAAAAATAAAAAAATAAATAAATAGTTGGGTCTTCTCTGGTCTCCCACTTGTGTTTGTTTCAGCTTCTTTCCATTACCCACGGTTTCACTTCTGACAAGGCACCAAAGAATTTAGCTTATGATTCTTGAACCACAATCACTTACTAGTGATTTTGGAAGTTCTTCCTACAAATATTTTTTGAAAAGGAGCTCTATGCTCAATTTTATGCCTGAATTTAACATATAAGTTATAATTACAAAGAGTTCTGAGGTTATAGTAAAGTTGGAACTAATTGGGGTTGCTTTGAAAGCACATCTGAAATCAGGAGCCTGAATGGTTGAGGGAAAGCAACTTGAGAAATATATGGTTTAGGGAATCATAATCTGTTTCTAATTTCTCTTATATAGCATTTACATCTGACAATATTCAGCTTTGTGTTAAAAGCTTCTGTACTGATACTCTATCATAAAAAATAGAAACAGCCACTACTAGAGACGTATCCAATCAGAGACTGTGCTGGGGTAAAATGCCAAGAGTGTTTTAAACCTTCTATGTGCTGAGAAAGTTGACTGCAACAGCATGTTTAGCAAGTTTAGTAATGTAGAAGCAACTAAGAGGAACATTTCAAAAAGAAATTTAGGAAATTTTCCTGGAGTCAAAGAACCCACAGAAGAGAGTAATATGGCATAAACTAGCATTTCGGGACTTAGTGTTTTTAACCAAAATCTCAAGAAATCAAGAGAAGTGTTAAAATTACTTAGATTTCTGGAATATCAAGAACCAAGTAAAGAAAAACACAATTACCCACCAGCTTTCCACAGAATTACACTCAAGAAGTATAAGGCCTTCTACTGGGCTTTTAATGATGAAAAGCTACATACAACTTCTACCAAAACTCATCATTTAGGATGTCTTCATCTATTTACCTTAACTATGAAATCTTTTAATGGCTAAAAAGCTAAAATGCTCCATGGGTAAAAACTGGAAATATGTATCTAGTATATCAAAGAATAAAACATGAAGTAAACATGCAGCAAAATAAATAGGACTTGGCTTCCAAAACTAAAGTGTGCCTAAGACTTCTCTAAACACATACAGGTGGGCAGTTTTCTGTATCTTTGAATTTTGCACCAACACCTCAAAAACAGAAATCATAAAACAAATGACTTTTTATCTTATCAGTTGGGTAAAACATACCAAATACAAACTGTTTCAATTTCATATTACTCATAATTTCACACCACTTCTGCAAAGAACTTGAACTTCTCTGGGTTCCTAAGTAAGGAGCTAAGTAGAGAAGCTCATCTTACATGCCCCCAACCTTTTAAAAATTTGCAGTACTGGGATTTGAACTCAGGGCTTCACACTTACTAGGCAGGTGCTACACAGCTTGAGCCAGACCATGCCTCCAGCCCACTCTGCTATTCGTCAGACATAGAGAGCCAACCTCTCAAAGTTCTATAGTATTTCTAAGAGAAGAATGTCTGTTTTGTTTTTGTTTGCTTGTAGTTTATTTATTTATTTATTTAGTGGCACCGGAGCTTGAACTCAGGGCCTCATGTTTGTTAGACAGGCACTCTACCACTTAAGCCACCCCACCAGCTGGCCCACCCTTTTTGTAATAAAAGACCTCAAGGAAGTCTGCTCACTGATATCTGAGGTTCTATGAGTGCTTTGAAGATAAGAACTAGGATTGTGTCTTTACATTCCCCTACATTTCTCAGTTCCTAATGGGCTCAAATGAACCACTGAAACATTTGGAAAGCTATAGTCTTAGGGAACACATATGCAGAAAAACAAGAATTAGAGTAGATGCAAAGATGGATGAAGATACTTTATATAATTCAGTCTGAAAGAGTTGATTCAAGGGGTAAGATTACAGGTATTTTCTCTTAAAAATTTACTTGGGTAATTCTATGCCAAAATAGGAGAAAATACAGATGTATAAGAACACTAATTCATTGAATACACCAAACTATACATTTAAGCACAGTAAAATAAAATAGCCTAGCCAAAAGTGAGTATATATTATTTGCTAATAAAAAGTAAATTGCTAAGAGTGCTTAGCAATTAATAACATTAAAATATTAGTTTAGGAGCTGAAGGCATGACTCAAACAGTACAGTGCCTGCCTAGCAAGTGCAAAGCCCTGAGTTCAAATTCCATCACCACCAAAAAATTTTTTTTAGAATGAATGTCACATGACTAAAATTGATATTAAATCATCACATACCTCCATAATTTAGGAGTCATGAAAAGACAGAAGTCAGAAGAGCAGGCAAGTAAGTCAGATGTAACTAGGCTTAAAAACATAAAAAGGAAAGTTTGCAGTTCTGGGTAACCCAATTTGAAGTTGTATATTCACAGAACTTGGATTAGATTCAAGGATTAAGGTAAAATGGCCCAAATATTCTGGTATATATGGAAGACATATTAGCAAAGCTTATAAAGGCTATTTTGGAAGTGCAGATTTATATTTTTAGTTTCCTTACATATTCCTTAAAATTAAGCAAAGATGTAGAATAATGACGAGAAGCTATTTATCATGACAAGTAACAATTAGGCAAATGAGCAAGATATTTTGACTTTATAAACAGGAATCCTACAGAACAATATTTTGCTCCTAGAAAACCAAAATATTTGCTTTCAGTTAATTTAAAACAATTCTTACTTTCTTCACTTTTTAAATTCCTATAATTTAAATCGTGTTTAATTTCTATTTGATTTGAGTATTAGTTTTCTTCAAAAGCAAACTTGATTTATGGTGAGAAAAAGTTTCAGACCTTAGGACCATCATTTCCTCTGAAGTGTGTTTCTTCATCAAAAACAAGTATTTAAATAAGGAATCTCAATTATCTAAACCTATTTTGGCCATCCTCCGGAATTTCTTGTTAAATCTCCTTTGAAACGCCACAGATGCACTCTTGGAAAACTTGTCTTCCTGGTTTTCAAATTTCTGTTTATTATTACAGCTCTTCAGCCAGAATGCCAGGTCTTTGTACTACACTGTTTCTTGAAACTGGAGACTAGCACACTTCCCCCAATTCAATTACTTGCTTTTCCATTTGGAAATTAAAGCTATGTCAATTTTATAAAGTTTAAACTGACTGAATTATTTAGACTTTATGTCTTAATTTCACTCTCTCAGTCTAATACTGGGAAGACCTTTGTTTTATTAAAAGAGAAGGTAAGGTTCAAGAGTACTAAAACAGTTCAGTCTTTGATCCTCATAACTGATACAACTGTAGGAATTTTCTTACAGACACCAATAAGTTTGAGATATGACACTCTAAGGTAAAAAGGGAGTTCTAATTCAGTTTCGGAAATATGTAAGATTTTATATGTAGCAAGTTTATTTACATAATTTTTTTTTAAAGGATCCATGTCCTTAAAAAAGAGCTTCAATTAACCTGACTTCCTCTATCAGCTTCATGTGAGTAACTGCCAAATTTACTCAGCTTGACTTTTACATAGAATTCCAGCTTGGTATATCTAGTAGCCTTTAATCAGGGATTTTGAAGTGAATGCTTGAATATCAGCTAATAATACTACACAAATGGAACCCAGTATCATCTTCTCAAATTGGCTTCTCTCTTAACTGTCTGTTTTTGGTTTCAGCGATATCACCATTGTTTTCTGGTACCGAAAATATATAATTTTTATGCCTCCCCTTTATCTAAACCATCATGATATGTTCTTAAGTGCATTTCTCCATCAAAACCAAGTATTCAAGTACGGAATATCAGTTTTCTAAACCTAAGGTATAGTTTTTTTCTTTTGAAATATGATAAATTTAATTTTCACCTCCACTTTATTTATTTATTTATTAAGACAGGATCTCACTATGTAAGCCAGGCTGGCCTTGAACTTATGATCCTCTTGCCTAGCTTCTCAAGTGCTGGGATTATAGTGTGAACCACCATGCTTGGCAATCACTTCCATTTGTATCATCATTATTCTGTTCAGGCTTTTTTTGTGTGGTACTGGGGACTGAACTCAGGTTCTTGTGCTCGCTAGGCAGGCACTCACCACTTGATCAACTCTGCCAACCCTCTTTGTATTGGTTATTTTTGTGATAGGGTCTCGCTTTATACCTGGGCAAGCCTAGACAATGATTCTTCTTATTTACACTTCCTGTATAGCTGGGATGACAGGCACATGCCACAGTGCTTTGCCACTGGACGAGATAGGGTGTTACAAACTTTTTGTCAAGGCTGGCCTCAAACCTGATCCTCCTGATCTCCACCTCCCAAATAGCTAGGATTATAGACTAGAGCCACCAGGCCTGGCCTGTTCAGGTTTTTCCCAGATTATTACAATAGTCACATACTAGGGTTCCTTACCATCAGACTTTATGTCTTAGGAATGGTATTGCCACATTAAACTTCCAAAAGTCTCCTTCCAGATTTTATTGCAAGAGACTTTGATGTCTTCCTATTCCTTGCTATATTCAAGACTAAAGTCTTGTATAGGCAAAGGCCCAAAACTTAGTTCTAACCTGGCTATCCAAATTCATGTAATCTTTGGCCTCAGTTCTTGTAGCCCAGATCCCAGGTTACTTTAGGGTGAATATGGCATTCTACTTTGGTATAAATTCTTGCAAGGAAAAACTAGGAAAAGTTCAGTTGACAACTCAATGCATATTAGTTTGCAAGCAGGCAGGCCCCAAATTACAAAATGAAGACATTTTTATTGACAACAGAAACAACTTTCCAATTTCCCTGTAAGTTCCCAGTTACTTACAGTTTTGTGTTGAGGGGAGGGGATCATCTCATGTGGCACTTATTGCCCTCTACTAAAGTGAACTGTTGTAAGGCACTTTGCTCTGTACAGACAATGTCTGTTTTCTGCTTCCAGTCTTAATCCCTTCTCCACATGGTCTAAGTGACCATGAGTTAGTCAGCTCTCACCTTTTTGGGGGAGGAAGGAAGCCATGGTGTCAAAATTCACACCTGGAAAACAGGTCATAAAGCAAATCAAGATAGAAGGGAAACTGATTTATCATAGGAACTATTATTTCATTGCTGGCTCAATTCCTGACTTTTGGCAAAATTATAAATACGTCAACCACCCTCAAATATAAATCCAGACCAACAGCAATAATAGGCTTTTCAAAAAACATAATTAAGGGACAGGGGTGCAGGTCAGTGGTAGAGCACTTGCCAAGCATGCTTGAGGTCTTGCATTTGATTCCCAGCATGAAAAACCTCTCCCCATAGGTTTCTGGTTTTGGTTTTAAAAATGACACTTTAAAGTATCTAATATTTTGAGGCATGAACATTAATAGATAGCACAGAATGAAGAGGACTCTGTTAAGGGAGGCAGTGAAAGGTGGAGAACTCTTGCATTGCCAAAAATGTATTATATAAAAGCTCTAAGGGCACATAAAATGAATTTTTACCCCACTACAAATAAAACAAATGTCTTAGCAGAAAACAAATGTTACATATCTGGTCAATAATTTTCTTTGACTTCTTCAATATATGAAAGCTTTTTGGTGTGACTTGGCTGGTCTCATAAAATTGTTCAAGAAAGTTTATAAGAAAGCCTATTTACTAGAGTTGTCTATAGTACGCATAAACATTCAGAAGCATTCCATTAATTTTAGAGAGCGAGTGTGTGTGTGTATGTTTATGGATCTGCCTGGAACTGAGGGGGAGAGAGGGTGAGAGGGTAGGGGAGGGGGGTGGGGGGAGAAATGACCCAAGCAATGTATGCACATGTGAATAAATGAGTAACTACAAAAAAGTTTGTTTTTTGAGTGGTACTGGGGTTTGAACTCAGGCTGCATGCTAGATAGGCAGGCGTTCTACCACTTGAGCCAGGCCACCAGCCCAAAATGTTTTTTTTTTAGAATCAGAAATGTTTAATTTTGAAAAGTGTATTTTTCCATTATTATGGTTTGAACTCAGGGATTCGTGCTTGTGAGTCAGGCCTCCTGCCTGAAAAGTGCTTTTTCGCATAAGAACTTTCATTCTACTACCATCTCCTATCTTCTCAGGAACTCACAGGTTTTTACCTCAGAGGTAAGTTACATTCATAGTATTTCACACTGTTATAAATTTTAGAAATGATCATTTACACAGCTAATGGCCCTCGAAAGAGATAACTAGAATGTACCAATCCTGATTATTCATATCCTCACCTACAGGATTCTGGTTTTGCTTTTTATAAAAATGAAATTTTACTAGTACCACAAAATAAGTAAGTAAGTAAGTAAATAAATAAATAAATAAATAAAAAGGCACTGTAAGGTATCTAAGATTTGAGACATGAATGTTAATATGTAGCACAGAATGACAAGACCACTGATAGGTGGAAAACTCCTACAGAACCAAAAAGAACCTGGGTATTTTTATATTTACTTAGTTAGATTAAGCCATTCCAGAACTTGCTGTTTTATCATGAAGGCACTACTGTCCATCTTCAACAATCAGTGGTTATTTACCAAGTACCTACTATGTAAGGCTTGCAGAGTACACAATAAAGAATAAGAAAATTCCTTCCCACAATGCAGTATGCAGTAGTTGTTCTAAGGTATGGAAACGCAAAAGGGAAATGTATTTTTTGGCTAGAAAGAACAGTGACATGGGAAAAATTTAATGTAGGGAATAGACTTTGACACACAAAGATAAGGGAAGGACATTTTTTTTTGGAGTAAATAACTTGAGCTAAGGCTTGGATGAAAATCAGAGAAGTTTTAGAAAAGAATTTTGGCTTAACAATTATTAGAGTATTATGTCACAGTCCCCTAGAATCCAAGACAGTAAAACTTTGGCTATTCAATCATTTCCTCTCAAGATTTCTCATTTGATATGATTAATTAAGAGCCATAGATCCCTAGTCATTCAGGGTAAACTTGTCATATTTAAGCTTAGATTCCCTTCCAGTTATTTCTTACAAGCTGTTTGCCCCAGTCCTTTAAAACATTATACCTTGGCTCTTGAAGGGCTACAGGCAATTTGAATACTGTTTTCTTTGAAATGAGGCACCCAGCTGTGGGCAATGGTGGCTCATGCCTGTAATCCTAGCTATTAGGAGGCTGAGACAGTAGGATTTGCAGTTCCAGGCCAGCCTGGGTGAAAAAGTTTGCAAAACCCTGTATCAAGGGAAAACATCTGGAGGTTGTAGCCTGTGCCTGTCATTCTAACTACAGTCGTAAGCTTAAAATAGGAGCATCATGGTTCAGGCTGGTCTGCACAAAAAAGCAAGATGCTCACCCAGAGAAACTAAAGCAGATACCTTAAAAGCAACTGAGGCCAATAGGAAAAGGGGACCAGGAACTGGAGAAAAGGTTAGATCAAAAAGAATTAACCTAGAAGGTAACATACACACAGAGGAAATTAATGTGAGTCAACTCCATGTATAGCTATCCTTATCTCAACTAGCAAAAATCCTTGGTCTTTCCTATTATTGCTTATACTCTCTCTTTAACAAAATTAGAGGTAAGGGCAAAATAGTTTCTGCTGGGTATTGAGGGGGTGGGGGGGAGAGGGAAGGGGTGGACTGGGTGGTAAGGGAGGGTGTGGGGGCAGGGGGGAGAAATGACCCAAGCCTTGTATGCACATATGAATAATAAAACAATAAAAAACAAACAAAAAAACAAAAAACAAAACAAAGAGCAAGATGCTATCTCTAAAATAATGAGCAAAAAGGACTGGAGGCATGGCTCAAAGTGGTAGAGTACCTGCCTCACAAGCACGAAGCCAAGTTAAAATCCCAGTACTGCCAAAACCCAAAACCAAACAAACAAAAAAAAAAGAGGGCACCTTATGCAAAGGAAGGAAAATAATCTCAGATATGATTATATTCACTTCCCTACTTATCCCCTAAGGCCTACTCTCTTTCTTCAATCTACTATATGTACTTAACTCCCTATGTACTTAAAAGTCTATCACTCTCACTTCACTAGTCAATCCTATCCATCTTTTAAGTCTAGATCATCTTCTGCCTCCTCTAAGAAGCCTTCTCTGATGAATTTAAGTTCACATTTTCTTTGAACTTCTAGTTAGCAAGTCAGATTTTATGTTTCATTATCCTCTAGTTGTTTCTTATATGTTAGTATAATATTCTTATCTAGGTTAAAAGTTCTTTGCTGACAGAGATTATCTCTTATAGACTATAGTGAAGTACTGGGTATAGAATATGCCCTTAATAAAGAATATCTCACTTAAAAAATGCAAGCAAAACTGGTAAGGCATTTTTTGAAGTAATATTTTAATAGTAACTATTTTTGATATAACTATATTCATTCTCACAGAATTTGGAACCTTTAAATTATCAAGATCTCAAATTACCACACTTTTTTTTTATTGTTTTATTATTCATATGTGCATACAAGGCTTGGGTCATTTCTCCCCCCTGCCCCCACACCCTCCCTTACCACCCAGTCCACCCCCTCCCTTCCCCCCCACCCCCTCAATACCCAGCAGAAACTATTTTGCCCTTATCTCTAATTTTGTTGAAGAGAGAGTATAAGCAATAATAGGAAGGAACAAGTGTTTTTGCTGGTTGAGATAAGGATAGCTATACATGGAGTTGACTCAGTGGCTCAAGTGACAGAATGCCTGTCTCGCAAGCTCACTTGAGGCCCTGGGTTCAAACCCCAGTGCTGCCCCCACCAAAAAAAAGGTTTTAAAAATAAGATTTGTATGTGAATAACTCTTCTACTCTATCACATATATAACACAACAATGATCAAAACCAGTAGTCATTCTTGATAACCCCTCTGACTCAATTTCTGGCAGTAGGAGTAAGTTATATGTACTTGCTTACAACCAATAAATACAACTGAAAAAGTTTGTAATTTGAATGTTAGAAAGTACATTTTTCAAGTAAGTAGTGAAATCAACACAATTTTGTTCACTTTGCAATAAAGTAAAATTTTGCTTAATGCAGACTGGAATTAAGTTCAAACCTATTAACATGAATTAATCACTGTATTCTACTTAAAAAAAAAGTCCATCTTAAAAAAAATGTAATAAAACACCCCCAGGCTTAGAGTTTAAAACACATTCAGCACAATTCTTAAAACTTCTCTATCTATAGAATATTAAATAATATTTTGTAAGACTTTATAAGGTTCCTAGTCATAAAATTTAACAATATTCAGAATATTCTGTTTAAGGCGAGAAAATAAACTAAAATAATATAATTTCCATTGTTTTAGAAAATATTCAAAAGTTGAATACTGATTATAAACTTCAGTTAACTAAGTATGCCATATTTCCCCATTAATTTATCTGATTAAACTTTAAAATTTTTAATTATTTTTCACTTATGATACCTATCTTTCAAATCCCAGTAGTTGTAGTTTCCCTTTTTGTTAAGGAAACATGGTTATGCAGTCAAGGTATCAGTATTACAAAGGGCAAGAGAAACAAATGTAGGATTTTTTTTTTCTTCTATGTTGGCCAAGTTAAAGGAACTTTCCAGAATTACATGGTGATATTGAATTTTCCATATATCTACAAGACTATTTACTGTTCCCGGTTTTGCTTTTGTAAGTAATATATCAGTGTACTAAATAGATACAGTGTACTAAATAGATATAGCCCTGATTCTCATCTAGGGCTATAAAAATCTGGTGTGACAGAGCAAAGTTTAACCTCTCACTTGAAATTCACAGCCTAGTGGAAGACAGCAATTCACTTGCTTAGATCTTAAGGACTAACCATAGCAGAACAAACTCTCAAGTATTTCCCCATAACCATACTGAGCTTCTCTAGAAGGAAGAATTTACATTGCAATTCTGGAAAAGCTAGCAAGCTACCTACATATTTATTTAGGATAATATTCACAAATATGACTTTTACTATACTGTAGAGCCTTTTCTGCTTATTTTCTTGTCTTTCTAAATCATTGGCAGTACAGAGGTTTGAACTTAGGGCTTTGCACTTGCTAGGCAGGCATCCCTACCATTTGAGCTACTCCACCAGCCCTTTTTGTGTTTTTTTTTTTTTTTTTTGAGTTAGGGTCTCACATAAGTTCTGGCAAGCCTGGACCATGATCTTCTATCTGTGCTTCCCTGCTCATAGCTGGGGATGACAGGCATGCACCACCGTGCCCAGCCACTGATTAAGATAGGGGTTGGAGAATTTTCCCCCCATGGCTGGCCTGGAACTGCGATCCTCCCAATACCTGCCTCCCAAATAGCTAGGATTACAGGCTTGAGCCACTGTACCTGGCGAACTTTAATTTCTTATACATGTTCAAGCGTTATCTTAATAAAATACATATTGATGACATTGAAGAGGCTAGTAACAGAGGCAAGTGCTTCTGAACAAAGTGACTTATTAGATGAATAGCTATACACACTTTAATGAATGAGAATTGAAGTTTCATTGGATGAGACCTTAAAAGAACAGAAAATAACTTAGAATTTTTTTAAAATCAGCATACATTAATTGCATAAAAGGGTTTCATTGTGATGTGTCTACATGCATATAATTTACCCCCTGTAACTTAGATTCTTGTATCTAGAATCATTCAACCAATCTAGTAGACGTTTTTACTTCTAACTTACATGTTTCATTGTGTACATTAATTCTTGTATGAATTCTTCAATGAGTCCTGATTCCAAGTTCTTTTTTTTTTTTTTTGGCAGTACTGAATTTTGAACTCTACACTTTCCAAGTTATTCCTTTAAAGTTGTCTATACCAGAGCAATTTTTCTTAGATGAGCAAGTCACAGAATCAATAAAAATAATTATCCAATCTAAAAATTCATTTTACCATTTCTGTGAGAACTTCCATCTTTTCAACTGAGATATTAAATATAAAAATGTGCAGATTAAAATATATTAAACATAAAATTGAATTAAAAGCAAATACTTTGAAGCTGGGTGCCTGTGGCTCATGCCTATAATCCTAGCTACTTGGGAGGCAGAGATCAAGAGGACTGAGGTTCAAGAGAACCTATCTCAAAAATACCCAACACAAAACAGGGTTGATGGAGTGGCTCAAGCGGTAGAACACTTGCCTAGCAAGCTTACAAAAAAAGTAAACACTTTGAAAAGAGGCTAGAGGATGGTTACTGAATTTTTAAAATTCAGACTTAACTTTTAAAGTTGCTATGTTAAACAAATCAGATTAAATTATTCAATATTATATACTAATATCTACTATGTATCAGATATATTTTCAAATAATTTTAATGCTTTCCTTATGAAAAATTTTAGTTTAGAATTAGATATTAAAATTATATTCTGTACACGAGTAAATGAAAACTATGAAATCTAAAGCACCACAAATCTCATATAAAAAGATTACAAGGTAAGAAATGAAACAAGATGAAAAGTAATTTTAGCTAAATGAAGGAATTCTCAACTACTTTAAAAATTCCATAGTTTATAATTATGCAGGTTTAGACTGAGGATGAGGTAATCAGTCATTTTCATTTCATCAGTCATTGTCATGCCTCCCTTGGCAAGTCTTTGAGTAAATTCTACGGAACAATTAATTAGCTACCTAAAGATAACAAAGTGTTGGCACTGTGCCATGTGTTGTATTTAGAATCTAGATGTAGAAATCCTATTCTAATGAGACAATAATCTAGGCTTTTTGTCTAAAAAACAAAGGTTATTGAGTGTAATCTGGTACTCAGCAAAAAACTGCTTAAAAATGACTGAGTAGCAGACATGTCAGGAAAATTATAAAGGAATAAATGTGAACTAAACACACAAATATTTCAGTCAGGTGCTGTGGCTCACACCCGTAATTCTAGCTACTCAGGAGGCAAAGAGGAGGATCTCAATTCGAGGCCAGCTGGAGCAAATAGTTTGCAAAACCCTATTTCAAAAATACTCAACACAAAAAATGGCTGGTGGAATGGCTCAAGTGGCTCAAGGTAGTTTGCCTACTTAGCAAGTGTGAGAACCTGAGTTCAAGCCCCGGTACCACCCCTTAACAAAGAACAACAAAAAGCCCCCACACATTTTACTGACAATATCATGCCTAATTTGGGAGGAAATGATTATGAAGAGAAAAGAGGGCATGATGTGAAATCAATCCAGGGGTTGCATACAACGCACAGTTATTAAGGTTAAGGCTTTAATTTTGAGGCCCCAATTTTTAGTTATTTGGGGTCTCAAACAAAAATATAAACCACATGATTTTCTCAGCGCAGGCCCAAACATTTAAATGTTACAGATTTAGGCCAGCAAAATCAGGTCTTGGTACTCTGGGTGTGGGCAGGCAGGTAAAAGTTCAGAGTCCAGGAAATTCACACGAACACAAATGCAGAGCAAGATCACTCTCTGATCCTGGTGGGAGACATACAAGTGAAAAAGTTTTTTTTTTTTTTTGGTGGTACTGGTTTGGACTCAAGGCTTCATGCTTGCTAGGTAGGTGCTCTACCACTGAGCCACTCCACCAGCTCCAAAATTGTTTATTTTGTGGTTCAAGGTATTGAATCCAGGGCCTTGCCCATGCTAGGCAAGTGCTGTTTGTATTTTGTTTTTGAGATAGAGTCTGGCTAACATTTTCTGGGCTGGCTTTGATCTTTCTGCTTCACATCTCAAGTAGCTGGTATTATAGGCATATGCCACAATGCCCAACTTGAAAAGTTTTTGTTGTTTTTGGGGCGTGATACTGGGGTTTGAATTCAGGGCTTTGTGCTAGCTAGGCAGGTGCTCTGGTTGAGTCATGCCTCCAGCCTTAAAGTTTTTTTTTTTTTTTTTTTTGGTGGGACCAGGGCTTCAACTCAGGGCTGTGCACTTGCAAAGTAGGCACTCTGCTCGAACCACACCTCCAATTGATTTTGCTCTGGTTATTTTTGAAGATTCTTGAAATATTTGCCTGGGCTGGCCTTGAACCTTGATCCTCCAGATCTCAGCCTCCAAAGTAGCTGGAATTACAGGAGTTGAGCCACTGAGGCCCAGACTGAAAACTGTTTCTTGATGAAGCAAAAGCAATTATAAGCTGCTAGTCTGATTGGATTCTTTCAAATTAGGTAGTATGAATTCACCTAAGGAAGTTTGACTTGGAGTCTGAAGCCATTTTTTAACAATAGAGAAACCAGAGGCTCAATCAGGTGAATGGCAAAATCGAAAAAAACTGAGTGATTATTTTTAATACTTTAAAAGAAGTACTTAAATATTTTGAAGTACTCTGACTGAGTTATACCCCCAGCTCAAAGTACTTAATACTTTTTGTTGTTGTTGCAGTACTGAGGTTTGAATTCAGGGCTTCACAGCTTGCTAGGTAGGTACTCTCCACTTTAGCCATACCTTCAGCCCCTATTTAATACTTATATAAACCATGAATCTTGAAATGGTAGAAAAACTGGAATTCCTGACCTCCAAAATGCTTTCTTAAAGCATTCCAGAAAAAAAGACCTGGAAATCAATTTTAGTCTGCTAAAGAAACTTTTCTAAAGATTTATAATAGGTATATTAATAGTCATAGTTTTTCATTATCTAGGAGGTAAATAAACCTTGTGAAACTTACTCAGTGTGAAATAAAGAGCCTTACAAAAACTTATTTCACACAAAACATTGCTTGGCAAGTAGTTTTGTATTTGCTTCTTTTCTCTGATCCTTCAATGAAATTACAATGTTGGTGACATACAAAGTTGATGTAAACCCTCAAGAATTTCACTGCAAAGATGTAATTTCTGGCTGTCTGACCAATGAGCTGCTTTAAACTTACCAGTCATACTAATTTATATTAATGCATTCTATTAAATAAGGGGTAACACATTGAGTGGTATGTGATGTTAACAGCTCTATTTACTATACTAGTTACCAAATGAACTAAAATACAGTCTGGACTCAAACCTATTAGATTTATAGGAGAGAAACAGCAGTATATAACCACATTATGATAAAAGTCTTAATGAACTAATTTTAAGGGTGATAATACAGAAACAGTTATTTTTCTGAAATACAGAAAAGTATTATGTATGGGGGAGGGATGCTCTTGAGAAAATACCTCAGGAAACTTCTCAATGCTGGATAAAATTTGCTATAATACTTGGAATTACTCTGAGAGACAGGATGAAACTAGTCATTAAGTCTTTTCAGAAATCCAAGAATGTGGTATGTCTAAAATAAGTTTACAAATGTACCATCTTCAGCCTGTTAGTTGCAAAGGTGTATTTTCTCTCCTTGATTTTGATGAGCTTCCACAGAGGGACAGGGAGACAGAATGGACATTTGGTGCTTTAGTATCTTAAAAAAAAATCTATAGTGTACATTTCCTCATCCAGTAGGACAAAGGGTAATTTTCTTAGGAAAAGATTGTTATGACACGGTGTGACTTCATTGAATGAAGGACACGGACACATATACATATCCATGTCTAATGATACTGAAACACTTCTAAGTGCATGTCTCCCTGGCAATGACAGTAGTAGTGCAGTGGGATACTTAAAAGTCTGTACTTGTTTTAATATTTCCATATACAAAACTACCTTAAAGACAATCTTTAACAAGTTGTAAAAAAACTCATTGTTATGGTTCTCCAACACTTTTTTCCCTTTTAGAGCAAGTTCTGGAAAGCCAATCTCATTATATCTCCCTGTTTTCTATTGCAATGGAAGCAATAAATAGTGTCTGAAAACCCAGGTTACTATATTTATAAGGATCAAACAAGATGACATGATTGGAAGCACTTTGGAAACTGAAAGTACTACTTAAAAGGAAGGTATCAGTATCACTTTATAGCTTAGTATCTATGTAGTTTGTTTCACCTTTTGTTGGCTAAAAGACTGAATCATAGACGGTAATTCCTAAGAGCAGTCAAACCACCTGAGATTGAATCCTGATCCCACTCCCAACTTACATGTCACTGGCATGCTTTCTTTCCTGACCTGACATAGATATGATAATGTGCCTCCTCCCTCACTGGGTGGTTGTGAAGATTAAATGAGTTAATGTTTAAGACTCTGGTAAGGGAATGTTAGCAGTTATTGTTGTGTCCACTTGTAGCAGTGCTTGAGGCTTGAGTGGCTTTCATGTACACTTTAGGAAAAACTATTGGGTAATATCAAAATGTTTTGGTTCATTTTCACTAAAAAAGCCACTCAAACTTTACTGACCTATTTCCCAGAGGGGCAAATTAACATTAACAAATGTGTCAGGGCTGATGTTCATCACTGTGTTTACAATTCTGTCAAGAATCTCACATATAATTTGGAATAGTAGGGTAGTCTTAAATAAAAGTACTTAAACGGTAAAAAGGAGCCTACATTAAAAGATGTCACAAAAAAGATCTCAAGACATAACACTCAGCAATCATTTAGGCTCAAAAGACTGGCAGAGTACTTATTTCCAGGAAAAAAAAAATTTTTTTTGGGTGGGATTGGGCTTTGAACCTAGGGCTCTGTATTTGCAAAGCAGGAGCTCTACTGCTTGAGCCATGCCTGCAGTCCTTTTTTGTGCTGGTTATTTTGGAGATGGGGTCTTTTGCACATTTGCTCAGGCAGGCCTTGAACCTCAACCCTCCCAATCTCAGCCTCGTGAGTAGCCAGGATTACAGGTGTGAGCCAGTAGTTCCCAGTGTGCTTCATAAATAACTGATGCCAGAAACAACTAATTGCCAATTTCAGGTTGAGAACCATTTTCTTAGGGGCTTCATTTACATGCTTAGTGCTATGTGGAAAGTTTCGAATAAAGTCAATCTCCCCCATATTTCACCAAAGATAACTGAATTTTGTTTTCTGTGGTAATCCAAAATTAAAACTTGGCTCCAGAGTGTTATCAATGTCCAAGTACTCCAGAATACAAACATCAAAGAATGTCCCATTGACATAACTCAATTCTTTGTAAACTAAAACTGTATGACTGAACTTTTGTGGTACTGATTCCTTGTTAAATAACCCAGCGTCTTCATCTTTATTTTCCCCTTGAAGCCTTAAATGACTAAATGATCCAGTTCTATACTGGAGTCCCAACAGCCTTCAAGCAAAGAAGTCCCTGAAGACAAAATGCTAACTTATACTCTAAGGAATATTAAAAAAAATTATGTCCCTAGCTCTATTATTTTCATTACTTTACACGTTATCAAGCAAATGACATGCTTCTGGAAACCTTGATCTTCTGAGTTCCTTAGTTGTGATAAAACTGCTCATTTTTAGTAAAAGCTTCCAAAAGATCCATAATTTTTGGCTACTATTTGTCAAGATTCGTTCTTTAGGGGCTATGGTGTAGCTTAGTGGTAGAGTGCATGATTAGCATGTGAGAGGCCCCTGAATTTAATCCCCAGCCAGCCTCTTCCTTCAAAAAAGTTATTAGAGCAAATGATCTCCGTGATTTTGTTTGCACTGGGGTTTGAACTTGGCACCTCGTGCTTGCTAAGCAGTTTCACCACTTGAGCCCCTCCACTGTATTTCGAAGACAGGGTTGTGCAATTTGCCAGGGCTGGCTTTGGACTGTGATCTTCCTGATCTCTGCCTCCCAGGGAGCTAGGATTACAGGCTGGAGCCAGTGGTGCCCGGTAAATGATTTACATTTTTAAGGCAAGGGTTTCTTCAAGCTGATGTGTTGATTTTCATTTCAAAGGATGACTTTTAAATTTTACTGTTTTCCTATTTCATCAATTTTAAAGGCCTTTTTTCTTGTTAAGGCAGTCATTTCCACAATACACACTTCATAGTTGATAGAAAGCCTGTTGTGGCATTTATATTTGCCTTCCTGAAACTTATTCACCTGTTTTGTCCCACAGTACAATACAGAAAAAACAAATTTAAATTTTTTTCTTTTTCAAACAAGCTTCTCAGTCCTTCAGCCATTCCTTATGACACTTGAAAATTTCTCTTTCTCTTTTCTCAATACATTCTAGCTGGTTCACATCCATACTCTACATGTGGCCTGATGAGACCCATACACAAAAATTTGCAATCAGTAATTTGGAAAAACAAATGTTTATTAGTAAATAGCAATAGTTTAACCTGAATAAATGAAAAATTTCACACTAGTTTTGAAATTTATTGAATCCTTTCCTATAGACTTCAAGCTAAATTCAATTGGCCTATATAGAAACCAAGACAATCTGATGTTGAAAATAAAGAGCATATGTGATGAATTTATTTAATAGAATAAAAATATTTAGTCGTTACAATTTTTTCCTAAGTGGTGGTATAATTATGTAGAATTTTCTAGAAACAAGAAGTTACCACCACTTAAGCCAAGCCCCCCAGCCCTTTATTCTTCATTTTTCAAAAAGGGTCTCCCATTCATACCCAGCTTTTTATTGGTTGAGATGCATCATCTATTAACTGTTTGCCTGGGCTGGCCAAAAAATCTAGATCCTTCCACGTAGGCAGGATTACAGGCCTGAGCCACAACTGGCCAGGTTCTTGAGTCTATATAGCCCAGCCTGGCCTTGAGCCAGTGATCTTCCTGCTACCCAGGTGTTGGGATTACAGTTGTGTATCAACATGTCTGGCCTATCTACCAGGTTTTTTTTGGTAGAACTAGAGTTTGAACTCAGGGCTTTCATGTAGCTTGGGCTACACCTCTAGTCCATTTTGTTCAGTTTATTTTGGAGATGGGGTCCCACGAATTATTAGTCTGGGCTGGCCTCCAACTGTGATCCTCCTGATCTCAGCCTCCCAAGTAGCTAGGATTACAGGCATGAGCCACCAGTCCCTAGCTAACTTATCAATTTTTAAAGCATTGGATTTTCTTGAATTTTGGAGGTATCTAATCACATTTGAATCACTTATTTAAAAATTGTATGTAACACAAGTATTACATACAATAATGTAATAGTTTTACTTGAAGTTTTACTTTTGGGTGATAAAGGAGGCCATATCCACTAAAATAAAATGCAGACAAACATTGTATAACAGAGGGTCTGACTTGTTATCTCTACTATAGGCTTGTTTTGGCAGCAAACACCTATCCTCTCAAAGAAATAGTTTCTTGACCCCGTGAATAGTTTATAAATCAAGTTGTTTTTCAAGCTGAATTTTAAATTACAAAATGCCAGTATGAGAAAAATATGTTGAAATATTTTTGCTTATATTCTAAATAGGTAATCTACTGAGTCCATTTATTGGTGTCATGCTTACATTATATAACCATAACCATTTTAAACTGAAATATCCATAATTATTGTCATTAACAATGAGAAATGGTGGTTTGTTTTTCCTAATGCTGAGGCTCTAACCCAGGCCTGTGCGTGCTAGGCAAGTGCTCTACCACTGAGCTACTCCGAGTTTAGAAATGTTTCTGGCAGCATTGGGGCTTGAACTCAGGGCCTCACACTTGGTAGGCAGGCGTTCTAACTTGAGCTCCTCCGCCAGCCTGTTTTATTTACTTATTTTTATTCATATGTGCATACAATGTTTGGGTCATTTCTCCCCCCTCCCCCTCGCCAGCCTGTCTTTGAATACTAAATGTAAATCCTGTAATCTTAGAACAGTTTAGCATTTTGATAAATTTAAGAATCAAACTCATAATTTATATATAGGTTCTATTTATTTTTTTGATGGTACTGGGGTTAATGCAGTTGCTCTACCACTTGAGTCAAATTCCCAGTCCTTTATGCTTTTGTTTTTTTGAGTAGGGTCTCATGTTTACGCCCTAGGTGGCCTGAACCAGAATCCTTCTGTTGATGCTTCCAGTGTAGTTGGGATGACAGGCACTCACTACCACACCCAGCTTTTTATTGGTTGAGACGGGTTTCATGAACTTTTTCCTCTGGTTGGCCTTGATACTTGATCCCAATCTCAACCTCCGAAGTAGCTAGGATTACAGGCATAGCCGCCATGTCCAGCAATGTATTAGTTTTAGATTTCTCTCTAGCAAATCTTGGGCAGTACACATATTTGAGTAGTTATTTTTCTTACTCTCCAGCTTAAAACTTTTTAGTGACCTCCCTTCCCTCAAAGTGCTTTTTCACACTATGGGAAGATACCCTCAGGTATCTTGATATGGTATGTAAGTATGGTAGAATAAACCACAGGGTAAAGAAGATGTAGTTTTCCATATCCTCAAATTAAAATATCAAGATAAATTTTATGCATTTTTACATTTTAGTATCATGTAATAGGTTATAAAACTGTGGTACTCTTCAGATAAAGCTCAAGTTTACAGAAAAAAAAATCTTCAAGTGGTACTTTCTTGTTTCTGGCACAGTACTGAATTAAGATTAAGAAACTGAGGTGGGGATATAGCTCAGTAGTAGAGTGCTTTCTTTGTCTAGCCTATGTGAGGCCCTAGGTCTAAATAATAGCACTGAAAGAAAAATTCACTAATCCAAATATGCGACTAGAAGGGCATAAAGGCTAAGAACATAAATAGTTGCCTTTGTACAGAGATGAAATTGTCATTCACAAGTAAATGGATGGAACTGGAGAACATAATCTTAAGCGAAGTTAGCCAGGCTCAGAAGGCCAAAAATTGCATGTTCTCCCTCATATGCAGATTATAGGCCTAAAACAAATGCAGTAATATTATTGGACATGGGTCACACACTAAGGGGAGAATGTGTACGGGAGGAATAGGGAAAGTGAAGGAAACCTAAAGCTTGAATGTGGTTGAAGTGCTTGCTCACTGTAGAGGAGCGAATTCAGTAATCTTAAACTGGCAGAGGCCACTCTGGGGACTAGGAAGTAGTGAAGAGATGAACCAAAATGGGTTGCAATACACATGTGCATGGAAGCAATGCTAGGAATCTCTCTGTATAGTTATCTTTATCTCAAACTAACAAAAACACTAAGTCTTTCTTATTATCTCATGTATTCTCTTCAACGAAATCGGAGAACAAGAGGGGGAACAGGTTCAGGTTCAGGTTCAGGGTGTGTGTGTGTGTGGGTAGAGGTGGCCCAGTGTATACACACATGAGTAAATGTAAAAATGATAAAGAAAAAAAAAAAAAAAAAAGAAAAAAAGAAAGAAAAGAAAAAAAGAAATAGTTGCCTTTGGATGGTGGCAAAAATTTATTTTTGAGACAGGATCTTGTAATGTAGCCCAGGCTGGCTTTGAACTTATAACCCTCCTTGCCTCAGCTTCCTGTATGGATTATAGGATATACACCACTGTTATCTGGCAAAATTCAATTTTTAAAGTTTTTTTTTTTTTTTGCCTTTTATAAAGCTTACTTTTTGCTAAGAAAAATTATGAAACTTTTTCATAAAAAAGTTTAATTTTTAGGCTGAAAGTTTCATTGCATTATCAAATATTTATAACTATAAAAGAAACCAGATTTGTGTGTGTTTAATTAACACAGTTTCAAAACAACAACAGATTTACCTATTCTTTTTCTTATACTTATTTTTTTTGGTTTGGGGCATAGGAAATGATACTGAAAACTCTCAACCAAGAATTCAAGAAGTAGTTCTTTTTTATATATATTTGTTGTGATACTGGGGTTTAAACTCAGGGCTACACACTTGCTAGGCAGGCGCTATACCACTTAAGCCAATCTGCCGGCCCTAAAGCAATTCTTGTATTACTTTTCAATAATATTTATGGCGATACTAGGGTTTAAACTCAGGGCTTTGTGCTTACAAAGCAGATGATCTACCACTTAAGCTACACCTCCAGCCCAATATTGCCAGTATATTTAAAAGGTTAATATTTGTAAATAAATGAGGCAGAATTAATGATAGAAGTGTTATATCCCTCAGGTGCATTAAAAAACTATAGATATAAAGCTCGCATGGTAACACTTTCCTGTAAACCCAGCTACTTGGAGGTTGAGGCAGGAGGATTGTGAGTTTGAGATTTGCTTGGGCAATAAGAGTAAGACCCCCAACTCAAAACAAACAAACAAACAAAACAAACAAACAGAAAAACACATCCACAGGTAAAGTTTGTTTAGATCATGGGAAGACTGGTCAATGAGACACTTGGCAGACTGAGAGATTTGGCCTAATTTAAAAAAGTGTATCAGAGTTAGTTGGGGGGGGGATTAAAGTGGTAAAATGGCATAGAGGCACAAAGGAAAAGAAAGTATGGATTAGAACTAGTTCATTTGAAGCAAAAATGAACAATGTAGAAAAGGATGAGGCAAGATCGTGGAATATCAAGCCAAGGAGTTTTTATCCTATAGGAAAAAAGTGTTTTAGAAGATTAAATCAGTGATATATTAAATCACATGAAATTGTTAGATGAAAACAATTAGAGGTAAAGAACTACTCAGTTAAGATGCTGCTGGAAAAGAAATGGGAAATAATGAAATAAGTATAGTAGCAATTGCAAAGCTGGAGGAATCAAATGATTGAGGTTTGTTTGGGCAGCTGACAAGTTCAGTGTTGTTTGGAATCACTCACCATTGACTCCTGATAAACTGACCAAGAGGAAAACAATTTCAGAGTCATTGAAAGACAATTAATAAAACCTAATCATTACACAATACCTATTAACCACTCATTTAAACATTTTGTTTATATTCTAAATGGTCTCAGATGGAAGTTCTATAATCTTTAGACTGACTGATGAAAACATTGTTTTATCTGCCTAGATCAAAAAGGCTGAGGCAAGGTTGTCTTAAGAAGCATGGAAAACTGAATTTGTACATTAAACTAAAAGCTAAAATAGCTGTGAGGTCTGGCATATAATAGGAACAACTTTTGTTCCTATTAGTTACTATTCTCCCTCCCTACGCATCTCTTTACTATTCCCGCACACACTAAAAATGTGTCAGCTTCAGGATCTTTATATTTGTTATTTCATCTTTTAAAATTTATTTTTATCATATTATTATTGCACTGGAGGTACACTGTGAGACTTATAAAAGTCCATTACAATATATCATAGTTGAATTAACCCCCTTCATTATCCTTTATCCCCCTACTCCCCACTATTTCTTCTTGAAAGAGTCTTCTTCTGGATACTACATGGTTTATTCCCATTTTGTTTTTGTTCAAATGTCATCTCTGGACAGCATCTCTTAATCACACTATTTGAAAATATACTTCTATCTTCCAAATGCCTTTACTCCACTATTCCCATCTTCCCTCCTTTTCTCAGTAGAACTCACAAAGCATATACAAATAGCTGTGTGTATGTGTGTATGCATACATACATACATACATATCTATATATATATATATATATATATATATATATAGTTTTTTTTTGGGGGGTGGATATATTTCATTACCTACCCGTTATCCACCAAGACTGTAAACTCCATAAGGTTAGGATTTATGTGTTTTGTTTTGGGATGATCTGCATCACCTAAATAGAATAAATTTGTACCTTTGTGTATATAAACATTTCAAATCTTTAACTTTTTTGTTTGTTTTATTGACAGAGTCTTGCTATGTAGAACAGGCTGGTCTCAAACTTGTAACCCTCCTGCTTTAGCCTCTCATGTGCTAGGATTATAGGCATGAATCACCATGCCTGGTTTCAAATTTATTTTTAATGCTGCTTGTCGAATTTAACTTTTTCATACTGCCAGAAAAGACATTAATGAAAATATAATGGCATTTTAAACTAATCACATGGAAACTATAGGCATTCCCAAATACTATAAAATGAATATGAAAATAAGCCAACTATGAGGCAGTACCTTATAGTTCTACCACCTTCTAAAGACACTCTTATTTTTTATTTATCACTCCATCAATAAGCTATACCCCAAACTCCAAGATCTTTTTATACTGGTGGAGGTTGAACTCAGGGTTTCACACGTGCTAGGCAAGCATCCTATCACTTGAACCATACAACCCTTGCCCTTTTGCTTTTGGTTTGTTTTCTGGATAGTTTCACATTTTTGCCCATCCTGGCCTTCGACTGTGATCCTCCTACTTCTGCCTCCCAAGTAGAGATATTCTATAACAGAATCGTTCATTTAAGTGGATAAAAGAAACTTATGAGTTACAAAAGACAGATGCATAGGACACAATCAAGCTAAGGAACATTTAGTAAAAAAGTAGCTTCTAATTTTTCTTGTTTTGGTTGGGGATATAGCTCTGTGGTAGAAACTATGGCTAGCATGTTTCAAGGCCATGTGTTCAATTCCCAGCACTGCAAAGAGAGAAAACAAACAAAAGAAATATCTGGAATCTATTTCTGATGGAGAAATTAGTTATTCAAACTATTGGTAATAAAACAGAAATTTATAAGAAATCCCTTGATACTATTAAGAAAATAAAGTGTTTTAGTGGGTGAGAATGTACTGATAATGGTCTCTTATTTCTTGCCCCAGATATGTAAGTGACATAGCTAAATACTTACTATTGCCAAATCTATCTGAAAAGTTTAGGACATTAATTTTTCTCCTTTTTGATAATATTTAATGAGAAATAACAATTAAGAATAAAACTTTTTCCATAAGGAAAGGATAGCAATATCCACCTGCAAAAGGAAAAAAATATAATTTAGAAAGCCAATTTCTAAATAAATGTATATATATATATATATATATATATATAACCACAGAAATCATACCTTATGAAAATATAAACTTGCTAATCCAAGGATGGCTAATCTGTGCATGTACCAGTAATGGTACCTGCAGGCTTAAAGACACCTAAATGCTATAATAACCAAATGCTACATAATTGAAGAAAATCTTTAGTAATTTAATCTGTGGCTATGTTTTCAAATCTACTATCTACCATCTGTGTTACCATGAGAGATTTGGAATATAGGATGCAAACAGAATTGCTGAACTACTGCAATACTCTCCTCACAATCTCCTGGATACTAGTCTGAAGTCATCTCAGATACAAACTCAAAACTGTATATCAACAACAGATGAAAGATACTAATATTAGAATTATTTAGCATCAAGTTAAAAAGAAACCTGACCTTTTTTCCAAAGAAGATCAGAAACACATTGTAAACAATGTGCATCCCTATATAACTATTTCTTCTTTGCAAAATAGCCAAATGAAGCTTAACATATGAAAGGGTATATAACTTTTTATCTTACTACTAGCTCCTTTCAAAATTAACCAAAAAAGATGGAAATTTGTTGTAATTTTACAAATATAACTTTCAGTCTTGTTAAGTTACCTAAATGTGTGGTTCACTAGGTACTGAGAATTTCTTCTTTTCTGTGAAAAGACTGCAAAGAACCTATGTACAATTATAATAGTTTTTTTTTTTTTGTAGTGCTATGACTGTACTACATCCCAGTCTGATTACATCAGTTGTTTCTTTAGTGCTGGGGTTAGAACTCAAGGCTTCACACTTGCTTGTCAAGTGCTCTACTTGCATGAGCCATGCATTCAGCCCCTGATTATCTAACTACTAATGCAGTATTTTTTTCTGTATTTTCACATCTGGAATATTCAGATATAAAAATTCACTTGGCAAATGTAAAATGCAGGATTTTATTCCTTGACATTTAGGAGACATTAAATAAAATTTGTCTAAATGTGACTTCAGTCATTTAGGAACATACATATCCAAAAGAAATCTAACTTCTGAATTGTTCTGGAAAATATTGGATAGTATAGTAGACAAAACTTATAACTCATTCAGTGCATATTTCTAATCATCTATTTTAGTGAATTCAAAAATTGTATTTGTTAAGTCTTTTTTGTTAGTCTATTCTTAAAAATGAGTTTTATTGTATATGCAATTTTACCTTTAAATTAGAATTTAAGCAGTAGGTCCTTTACCTTTTGAATATCTTAGAGAAACCTGAAATACTTTTTTCGAAAATGGACAAGTATTATTGGAGAGAATTAAGAACTGCTTTTACTTTGTACATTTCCTGTTTGCTTACAATTGAAAAGAGTAAGATGCTTCTTATAGAAAACAACACCAAAGTTATGGTACACTATTCAGAGATACTCAACTTATCGTGAACACCATTTTTTTTTTTGGGGGGGGGCAGTTCTGGGATTTGAACTCAGGGTCCCATGCTTGTTAGGCAGGTGCTATACTACTTGAGCCAGTCCATCAGTCTTTTTTTGTGTTAGGTATTTTCGAGATAAGATCTCACAAACTACTTGCCCTGGCTGGCCTGGAACCATGACCCTCCTGATCTCTGCCTCCTGAGTAGTTAGGATTATAGGTGTGAGCCAATGGTACCCTCCTCCATTTTTCAATTTATTGACTTAAAGCACCACAAATAAGGAATAGAAGGTAAAGAGAGCATTTTCCATCAAATTTTAATTATATTAAAATATTTTGACTGTATTTACATATATAAAATTGATAATTAAATCACAACTTGGTTTTACTCTAATTTAAATATCTGATGTAAAAAAGTACACAAGATCTTTATATTTTTGACTTGGTAAAAAAATCTTCAGCTGGTAGAGGGCTCAAGTGATAGGATGCCTGCCCTGAGTTTAAGCACCAGTACAAAAAAAAGAAAATCTTTGGCTAAAGTTTTAAGAAAACATTTTAATAAAAATAAGAAAAAAATAGACTATTATAAAGCTAAAAGATAGGATTAGGATCTTAATTTGTCATATGTTGCAAATTAATTTGAGTTTGTTTCCTCAGTTACCTGATTATATAGGTCAGTTCATCTGTAAGGATTTCCCTATCTTTAAAGTTATGATTAAGTACATTGAGACCTCGATTTTCAGGAATTTAATTTGCATGTTTTTCTCTCTTCACTTAAAATATGTGGAAACATTGCTAAGAATTATTTTCTAAATGGTTTGAAATACATAATATATTTCATACTTTGTGATATAAGAAAATATCTTAAGTAATTTCAAATCAAAGAGAAATGAGTACCTGTTGTATCTAAAGTAAAAATCTGAATTAAAATTTATACTATTATAAATATACATTAAAATAAATTCAGGGCTGGGCATGGCAAATGGTAGACTGCCTGCTTAGCAAATGTGAGGCCCTGAGTTCAAACCCAGTGCCACCAAAAATAATTACATTCCTCTGGTGCTTAAGCTCCTTTGAGAAACTTTTGTGTGTGTGGGGATTGAACCCCAGGCCTTGTGCATGCTAGCCATGTGCTCTAGCCTGAGTGAGCTACAGCCCTAGCCTTCAAGAAACTCTTGATGGCATTCAAAACAATTATTAAGTTGCTATTATAGTCAGCTCGCTGTATCTGTGGACTCAATCAACCAGAGCAAAAATATTTGTATCTATACTGAATATGCACAGACTATTTTTTGTCATTATTGCCTAAACAACAATTTACATAACATTTACATTGCATTAGGTGTTTTTAGTAATCTAGAGATGATTTTTAAGTATGCACAAGGTTGTGCATAGGTTATATCTCAATATTCACCATTTTATGTAAGAGACTCCAGCATGTGCAGATTTTGATATCTGTAGGATTCCTGTAACCAATCCCTCATGCCTAACAAGGTGTAACTCACTGTAAATTATTTTAATAGACACAGCACAGGTGGAAAATTATTACTAACATTTTTACAGAATACTACTAACATAGTATCAATAACACTGAAAACACACCATCACTAAAACTGAAAGCACATCAGCAACATTAATATTAAAATACAGTTGTAGAGTATGGCCAACCTTACTTCAGCAGCACAGTTAATACTGGAGATAATTTTAGAATCTTAACACCAATATTTACGTGCTGCTAAGGCACTGCTGACATTGCTATCATAAAGGCTATGAATGAAAAGAAATGTATTTTCTTCAGAAGATCAGATCCTTGTATTTTTGAGGCAGCACAATATGGCCTGCACCTTTTCAAAATCCACAAACCATTATGTGCTGCTACTTTACTCCAAGGTTTTTTTTTTTTTTTTTTTTTTAAGCAGGTATTAGTACCTAAAGAATAAAATTATTTTTCTTTTAGGAAAAAAAAGAGAATACATTTAAAAAATCTACATTTAAATATCCTAACATTGGTATTATATGCAGTTATTTTTAGATGCTTTTAAGTAGAATAAAACTTATTAAATAAAAGATAGTTACTGAGTACCCAACAGTGCCGTAAATTTAGGAATCTTGAAGATGAGTATGAGGCAAAAAATTATTTTCTGTGCCAAATTAATAAGGCAATACAATTTATTAAGTATGTAGTCAAGCTTCTAAATATTTAATATCTGAAGTTATTTTTCCCTTTGAAAAGCAAAAATGTGAATTTCTAAAAATTAGTTTTTACCTTGATAAGAGCAGAATTTACAATGGCATTTTTTTCCTTGCAGTACACCTTTCAAAAGCCATCTTCATCAGCGTAGGTAAGACTTCATGTCAAGGGAAAAACATAAAATCATACACAAGAACTCAGTTTCAATAAACTTAAGTTGTCCAAATTCAAATGTACTTTTAAAAACAAAGATTAGAAATCACACAAAATATCTTAATACTAATAAAGTAAAAACACACAAAGCCCCAAATGAATCAATTCTCCCTTAGGTAGTGTTAATGTCTAGAATATGAAGCCTTAGAATGGTGTGGTAACTTGATATCCTGAGAGGATATAAAACAAAAATCCTATATTTATTTGTCTTTCTATGCCTTACCTTCTCCACACCTGTTGCCTAGTTTTCACTTAACTGTAGGAATTACTTCTCTCTCTAAAAGATACTAGCAGGGCTAGAGGCATGGCTCAAGTGGTAGAGCGCCTGCCGAGCAAGCATGAAGTTCTGAGATCAAACTCTAGCATAGCAAAAATAACAAAAAAAGATACCAGAGAACTACCACCACTCTAACTCAAGCCTCAATAGACATTTCCATTCCAGTTTTCTTATTATAATGGCAATGTTTTTAAAGCCACATTATTTTTATTATATAATATTAAGATCTGCACAAAGCATTGAAATTTGCCCTTTCATTATAATATCTGATTACACAAAGCTGTCATATATTTCACATTTATGCTTTGTATTTTCCCATTATTAATAATAATGTAGCTAATTCCAAGTATAAGCACTTAGCACTTCACCTATTACTCTATTATTGTCTCAAGTTTCTCACATTTTTTTTTTTAACATGTAACCAAGATAAATCTATTTGCAGTGACTTAAGGGATACATAACACATATTTGTAGTTTTCAGTTACATTAAGGAATTTTAGGCTCTTCCAACCCCAGTTTCTAGATATGAAGGGCTATTTTTTTTTCACTTAACAAATATTTTATTGAACACTATAGTATGTGCCAGGACTACCTGATTTGTTACACTACAGTTGGTGCACTAGTGTACCAGATACAGTCTTTTGTTTACAAAGATTTTTTTAAGCTAATAAAAATTTTTTTTATTGTTGTGCTGGGTGGGAATACATTGTGGCATTTACAAAAGTTCTTACAATGTATCAAGTATATCATACTTGAATTCACTCCCTCTACTGGTCTCCTTCATCTCCTCTCCCCTCCCCATGTAGAAAGAATTTAAAATCATTTAAATTGTAAGACAAAAGAGTCTTATAGTTTTAGATCTCACTATTTTGAGCTAATTTCTGTATATGGTATAAGGTAAATGTCTAACTTCATTCTCTTCTGTGGGGATATCCAGTTTTTCCTAACACTATTGAAAAAGACCATCTTTTCCCCATTTATGAGGACTTTTGGCATCTCTTGTTACCTCTGTTGAAAATCATGTGAACATGCATAGGCAAGAGTTCATTTCTAGGCCCTTGGATCTATTTCCATTGGTCTATAGGTCCAATAGCAGTACTCACTATTTTGAATACCATAGTTTTGTAGTAAATTTTGAAATCGGGTAGTGTTAAACCTCCAACTCTATTCTTTTTCAAGTTTGTTCACTGTTAGGGAATAGAAGTGCAAATGATTTTTATAATGTGTTGATTCTGTACAACTTTGCCTTATTTAATAGTTATTATTAGTTAAAAAGTTTTTTTTTTCTTGAAAGTTTTGGGGTAGAATCTTCAGGGTTTTCTACACATATCATGTCATCTGTGAAGAGAGATGATTTTACTTTATAATTACCTTTTATACCTAAATTTGGTTCAAGAGCTATCTGGTAATTCTGGTCCATTCATTCTCTCATTCCCTTAGAAACTGATGTCTCTCTTTTCATCCTTATGAAAATAAAAGCCATCAAGTCAGGCACGGTGGTGCATACCTATAAATACCAGCTACTTGGGAGGTAGAGGTAGGAGGATCAAGGTCTAAGACCAGCTTGGCATTGTAGGCATGTACCACCACTTTGCCCAGCTTGGAAATTCTTAACTTAAATGTATTAACAAATCAAAAGTTTCAGTGGAGCAATTCCAGGCTGACAGAGAAGGTATCTCTCTTTCTTCACTTGTATTCAACAGCAAAATCGTATCTTATATCTTCCAAAATGCTGTTTTGTTAAATCAAAAACTCCCTTAAATCTATGTTTGTCCCCACTGTCACATGACAGAAATATTTAGATGTTAATACATAGCATACATACATAGTGTTTTTGCTTGTTTGCAATTTGACATATCCTTATGTGTCAGTATGTCACTTTAGATTTTTAAACAATTTAACTTGTAATCCAGCACCAACATAGTAACAGTAATTACTTTCTTCAAATCCACTTCAAATTTTGCCCTTCAAACTCTAACGAACTGGCTGTACATAGCCCCTGGGACACAGAAAGACTATCCTTACTTAAAAAGAGTAGAATAATGCACATGTACAACATGTCAATAATATATATAGCGGAAAAATTAAAAACAGTTGTTATTTAATATTTTTAAGGAAAGTTCTATGACAATTTACTAACATGCGAATTTTTTCATTACCGTTGCAAATTTCAAAATTTTAGTAAATGTCCAGATAAAAAAGTTTACTGTAGACAGAATATACTTTTGTTTGACCTTTGATTCTTGGATATAAATGCTCAAAAACAAAAAGTTTACATTAACAAGAGAAGATTTCTTTAAAACTCAGACTGCAATAAAACAATATTTAGATATAATACCAAGACTGTTTTAATGTAAAAATGTAGTTTTTAAGTGAATACCAAGTTTTATATTATGTGTTTCTATCTATTCTCCCTTTTACTGCTTCTGATGAGGAAATGAATAAAAGATTGCTTAAAACCTATAATGAAGTGGATTTGAGTCGAGACAATTTGTTCCCACAAGTCAGGTTTATATATGAAAGCCTCCAAATATCTTTTGTGTGTATGTGGCACTAGGGATCTAACCCTACAGGCAAGTTATCTACCATTGAACTATGTCCCCAGTCCGAATGTTATCATTTTAATATTAAATTCCCTAGCAATAGTTTCTTTGTGTTCAAAGTTGAACTACTTACAAGTGAAGCACTAAGTCGTTTTAAAATTTGGTAACTTTACTACTTAGAAATGAGTAAACCACAAAAAATACTTTGTTAAGAATTGCCATTTGACAAGAACATAACATACTATTTACTACATTTTCCCTAGATACATTTTTTGATCACTTTTGTGCCCAGTGTTACTCTCTACAATCTCGTATTCCATTAGCCAGTAAAACCAACTAATAATTTCTTTGAGATCTCAGTTCATCTATTTCTTTGATAGTCTTAATGTTATAATTTAAAACTAGGCCTAAGTACCTTATACCCACTACTACCTTTCAGCTGGACTTCCAGAAGCTCATACATTCAAGAATATATTTGATTTCCTAAGTAGAGCCTCTACATTTCTGCCTAAGCCTCAAGGGCCTATACAGTATTTTCTACTTCAGTCCAGTGGAAACCACCTACTATTCCAGTTAAAAGTTTTCTTTTTAAAAATGTTACAATCAAATGCAAAATATGGACCTTTCTGAAGCAAGCAGGAATTTTAACAACTAGATATTATTACAGTAAGGTATTACTATGTTAGTGTTAAAAGTATAGTGGCCATATATTTAGGGAAAAAGAGTCCTTATACTAGAGTGGCATATGAAGTTATCATCAGTAGACAAAAGATTGACTAAGCATGATGCTATTATGGCCACAGGTAAACATTAAGTGGAACAAACAAGTTACTCCTTATTAGAATGCTGTGATTATTCTCTCCCAGGGCATGAGTCTTTAAGGCCCTCTCAAAAAATGAGATGCTAATAACAAATTATTTTCCAGTTCTTTTCTCCCCTAAGCTGTAGATGCCTACCCTCATCTTTTTTTTTTTTTAAATGGTTTTGACAACAATGGAACCCACCCCATTTTTGACTCTTCACTAATGCTAATGCTGTAGGATAAAATATTCACTAATGCCCTTTCCATTCATCCCTACTTTTAAGGACAATTTATGTCTATCTTCAGTGGAGTTTTGGATATTTCTAGCAGAAACTGAACTGTCCATTCACACTTCTCAGTACCGAATACTATGCTGAGCAAATAACTGGTTTCATTATTTCATACCTATCCCTCCATTCAAACTGGACTAGCTATGTGGTGATCTTTTCCTGGTATGGCCCATGCTATTTCTCCATCCCTGTATATTAGTCCACTGCAAATACCATACTGCCTTCATCCCTCAAATCTCTGCTTTTGAGTTTGCTGGCTAAAAGAAAAGATATGGAATGAGTCCTAATTACTACACACAGAATCAAAACAAGGAGACACTAACAACAACAATGCAACAACATAGTGGCCAAGAAGCAAAACGGGCAACAGGAAGGAAAAGGGCTCCCAATATCCCCTGCAAATGCACACCTCCAATGACCCAACTTCCTTTCATTAGTTTCATCTCTTAAAAGGTTCTACCACCTCCCAATAGCACCACAGGTCTGTAACTTAGCCTTTAAGCGACCCTTCTAAACCGTATGAACTTTAAGAAGTTGACATGTTAATAAGGATTCAGAGGGCAAGCTGCCGATTTTAAATTCTGATTATAGTGCATCAAGTCCTAGTGTCATAAAGAATCAATTTGAATAACCAAACTAAAGATGTGAAAAACTGTAAGGCAATGTTAATAAGTGAGAATTAAGATACTTTGATATTATCTTTGATATAATAATAATAATAATAGTAGCTTTGCTACTATTGTTTCACTAAACATTTTAAGCAGAGGTTCTGAAATCTGATCAGTGGTAATGTACTTGAAAGTGATGGCATTCTTTACAGTATATAGTATTAAGTATTTCAAAATTCCATCTTCACAAGCAATATATAATTTCACTACAAGAAAATAAGGTTATATAAGCTATTTAAAATAAATCTGTTTTAATAACACAAAAAATAAGTATAAATTTATTTTTTAGGTATAACAGGAAGAGTCAAACTGATAGCCTAAGCCAAAAGTCAGGTGTGACAACTGTGTGTGTATGTATATATATATATACACACACACATATACACATTATATGGTAGGGAGATTTTAATTCAGGACTTTTGCCTGGGCTGGCCTCACACTGCTTGCCTCTTGATCTTTGCCTCTTGAACAGCTGAAATTATGGGCGTACACCACCACACCTAGCCCTGAACATATATTTCAATATTGCATTCAACTTATTTCTCTTTTTACATGGAGATAGTTTAAAAACTCAAGCTTGTGGTTGACTATGATCAAAGTACATTATATGTATGTATGGATACATTATAACAAATCCTGTTGTCATGTACAATTAAAAATTTAAAAAACAAGACTCAAGTTTCAGACTAATATGTAGTAGCTAAAGGCAAACTTATATTGAAGGATCTGGGGCTGTTACCCAGTATACTTATGCTTAGAGCTTGAAATTCCTATTATACCAGTCTGTTATATTTGCATATTTAGTTTTTATTTAAATCAGGCCTGTGGTTTAAAATTAGCCTTTATTTTAATTTTTCTAAGAAAACACCTAAAGTAACTTCATAAATATGAAATCCTCTAGTATTATTCTTTAGATCTATCTAGAAGCTGAAAAGTTGCTCAGAGTGGGGAAAAAATAAGTCCATAATTTTGGTACTAGAATTTAAAATTTTATGGCTACAATTTTTGAGAGCAGAAAACAGTCATAACATAAAAGTTCAGATTTAACTTAATTATTCTGCTAAACATATGTAAAAGATGTAAGTCTTTCAGAACACCTAACACTGATTCTTAATCAATGAATGTCTAATTGAAAGATTAAGAATCAGCTAGAGCATATTGTGCACTTTTTGATTTGCTACAGTTACTACATTAATAGAAGTTCATCTTTTATCAGTAAGTATATAAGGAATCCTTTACCACCAGTGCTGACATTAGCAGGTACTCTTATGATTTTTCTGCTTTGGATTATAACACCCTTCACCACTGCCAAATAAAAATTTCACTTTTGGCATACACCTTTCTCCCAGAAAACATTCCCATTTAAAAAATTATACAAGATATTAAAATTTCCTCATGAATGATGCAGACAGCAATTTAAATTAAGACTAAATTTCCATCACAAATTAAAAATAGAATTTTTAGTTCTTGCCTAGTGCAAGAAGTAATTTCATCACTACAAATCTTTATTAAAAACAAACAATTTATATCATTTGCCGTATCACGGATTACTTACTGCCCCACTGATTAAAACATTTTGATTTTTTCCTACAGTACTTCCAGTCAGTTCTACATTTATGCTATTTATAATTCAACAATGGACAATATTTTCTAGGCAGGTATGATTACATGCCACTGTTGTTTTATTGCTAACCTGAAAAATATTTAAAAAAACATCTTGGTAACTAGTCCTACAGGGGAAACAGTCTTTTTTTATGAGACTGTGATTTGAACTCAAGGCTTTGTATTTGTAAAACAGGAACTCTACTGCTTGAATCACACCTCTAGTTCAGTTTGCTCTGGTTATTTTGGAGATGGAGTTTCACTATTTGCCAGGGCTGGTCTTGAACCTCGATCTTCCCAATTTTGGCCTCCCATGTGGCTAGGACATAATCTTTGTCATTTCTTTTTACAAGCACAACTCCTGAGAGCATGCAAATTTAATAAGTCTTCTGAATTAGGAAATAGTTTTATTTCTGAATCTCTTCTTAGGCAATAAAAGTTTTAGATCTTTAAACTGAAACACAAACTGAAAAAATATTTTATCTCCTTACTCAATTTGGAAAAATGAACCCAAAACACTGCCACTATTCAATTTTGACAGCAGTGACTATATGAACACGACTGTGCTACAACTTCTAAAGCACCCATATTTCACAAATGAACAGCTTAAAGGAAATCCCTACCTTAAAGAAGCTACGGTATATTAAATAAACATTAAGAGAGAATGGAGGTCACAGAAACACAAAATCACATAAATCATTGACTACTGTCACTATGTACCTACTTTTCCATGTATTGTTTAATTGGAACTATTATCTACATTTAAAAGATGTTGGAGGGAATCTTCCCGCTTCCATTTCTTGCTTGAGGGCAGGAACTGTTTCTCTGTCTTTTTCTACGCCCCACCTCTTGTCTATACTTTATTCTGTTATACTAAAATAAATCCTTGCTAAAATTTTCAAAAAAAAAAAAAAAGATGCTGGAGAAGAGCCAAGAAGGACTACTTAGAAATTTATAAAGGAGATGAATTTAATGTTATCTGTGCTTATTAATCAGTTAGAAGAGAAATAATGCACATATTTCCTTTTGAAAAGTGGATTGCCCTCCAGTACACAGTAGAAGTACAATACCAAATGAAAAATAAATTTTTTTCTTAAGTTGAAGAACGGTGATCTGGCTTCCAAGGGACCAATTAAGGAAGCCCAGTCCGGATTATGTATAGGGCTTTGAAAATGTTTCCATTCTTATTTTCTAGAAATAAAAATATAAAGGGAAAAAAATAGAAAAAGTATGTAACCTGTGGCATTTGGCTACAGCTTTGTAATCTGGCTGGTTATTAATGGTTGTCAAGTTTTTAATTGGCCCCCCAAATGTCTATTTATCAAGTCTGTTTCCATTTAGATAGGGCCATGCCTCAATATTATTAGGAAAAGAAATAGTTTTACTTCAGTTTAAGTTTTCTTTAGAGATGTATAATATACTCAAGTAGTAGATGGAAATAAATCTTTTTGATAACTCATTTTAGGGTCTCAAATACTTTTAGGGAAATAACTAAACTTGTGCATTTAATATGACTTTGATCTGTCATTTTTCTAGGGATATAACACTAATGTCAGCTAACCTATTAGAATCATTCTGTTAGATGGTTGGGTGCCAGTGGCTCATGCCTGTAATCCTAGCTTGTTGGAAGGCTGAGATTGAGAGGATTGCAGGTTGAGGCCAGCCTGGGCAAATAGTTTGTAAGACCCCCATCTCAACCAATAGCTGGGTACAATGGCATGGCAGCTGTCATCCAGGCTACAAGGGAGGCTATGGTTGGGAGGACTGAGGTTGCAGGGGTCAGCCGAGGCAAAAAGAAACCTCATGAGACCCTATCACAATGGAAAAAGCTGGGCATGGTGGCACGCACCTGTCATAAGCCTAAAATTAAGAGGATAGCACGGCAGGCCAGTCTGGGCAAAAAGTGAAACCCTATCTCCAAAATAATCAGAGGAAAAAAGGCTGGAGGCATGGGTCAAGAAGTAGAGCATCTGCTTAGCAAAGCTCAGTCGTGAGTTCAAACCCCAGAACTGTCAAAAAACCCAAAAAATTCTGTTAGACTTTACAGTGTCAAGGCTTAAAGAAATTGGGGGAATATGTTTTCTTTTATTCTGAGAGGTATGCATGTGTATATATAAAAGGAAGGAAAAGAGACTGCTTTCCTGTTTTTTCTACTACTACTCACAAAGAAGTCTCAAATGTAATCTAACAGGATGTAAAAATAAGTAAATGAAAAAATATTTAAGTGGAGAGTACACTCTCCTTATAAAATCATTCAATAAACCTAGTTGGGTATGGTGGCTCACACCTGTAATGAAGCAGCTACATGGGAGGATAGTGTTTGGAGGCCAGCCCTGGTAGGGAAAAACACAGGACCTAATCTTTAAAATAACTAAAGCAAGTGGCTCAAGTGGTAGAGCACTTGCCTAGGAAGTGCAAGGGCCAGTACTGTTCCCCTACCCTGAAAAAAAAAACACCAAAAAAACTCAAAGCAAAAGAAACCCAAAAGAAATACCAAAGACCATTACTTATTTGTAAATTTCTTTGAAGGAGAAGAATTCACAATTGTGATTCTCAGGCTTAGAGATGACAGGGCCTGACTATAAAATTAGACAATTACTATAGGATGAGTAGAAGAGAAAATAAAAAATAAACTGAAACATAACAGCAAACAATTTTAATAGTAAGGTGGAAAGGTTGAGAGTCAATACTTACAAAGTAAATGCTGGGCTAGGTAGGGGACTGTTTTTTATGGTCTTCATTTCCTCACTGTTAAACCTAGGAAAAAGATAATAGTGAAGACTTTAAAATTTTAATCACATTATATAAATCAGAACATTTTCAGCTGAGGTAAACAATTTTTTGATTAGAAACAATTTTTGTTTCTAATCCTTATACATCACAGAACAATCACAGATTATAAATACCATATAGCAGAATTTGCATATTTTATTCCAGTGCATGGTTATGTTTTTTTTTTTTTTCTTCAGGTACTGGGGAAAGAACCCACATCATTAGTTTTTAATTTTTTTTTTTTTTTACCATTACCTTCTAGAAGTGTAAAAGTTGAGTATGGGGCTGGGAAGTGTGGCTCAAGCAGAGTGCCTGATTAACAAGTGTGAGGCTCTGAGTTCAAACTTCAATACCACCAAAAAAATAATTAAAAAGTAAGTCTCAGGTAGCAGGATGCTGTGCTCAGCTGGTCTCCATGCTGAGTGATGTACTGATTAAAAGGTCAAGTACTGAGGCAAGAAGTAAATCTTGAAAAGATTCCAGTTTTAAGGGGAAAATAGTATACTGAATTGACTGGCACTCCTGATGGTCAAACAGGGAGTTGCCTCTGCCACTGAGCCACAAACCAAATTCTTAAAAAAAAAAAGTATACCTCAAATATGTAAGTGCAACTAAAACTCATACTCAATGTCTAATGTGGAGCATGATGAGCTTCTGGAAGACATTACATAACTGCAGGTATTTTAAATTAATTCGAGATCATATCCCAAGTCTTCTCTCTATAGACGCACCCTATGCACAGACAAAAACTAAAATTCATATATTGTCCAGTTCTAAGAATTCTGTTGTAATACAGTACAGGGTAAAAATACAAAGTTTAAATTGAAGTTTACAATGCATAAAAGAATCTTTGAAAGTAATATTATGATTCTATGGATCAAACAAAAGTAAATACAGTTGTGAAATTGCCTAAATCAAAAGAGTAAGTGAAAGAGCAGTGATAAGAGAAATTGTTTTCATGGTTGTCCTTTACTTGTAAGAGTAGGAAGGATTAAAAGGCAGTATACAATAGCAGGAAATATATTACAGCTCAGGTTTAAAAATAAATATATTAAAAGATATCCTAATAACTTGAGTTGGCTAGAAGGTTTGATTTCTGTGGGCCATGATTCTGAGTTGTACTTCCTATATTAAGTAATGATGAAACACTTACTACAAAATACAAAATAGAAGGAATACAACAAATCCGTTTAAGCTCCTATTGGAGCATTCCAAGTGCATATTTCATAGCAGAGTATCTTCATCACAACAAAAGGGGTTTTTTAATTAAATTTTTTTCAAAATCCACAAGGGGGAAAAAAGAACCCCAAGAAAATACCAAAATGAATTTCTACATCCTATTCTTGAGCCCCAAACCCAGCTCTTATTCTGCCTTGTTTCTTTTGCTCTTTTAAAAGAAAAATAATTGCACATGAAGATCCTTGTGTTTCATACCGTGATCCGATTCCACTCTCCTAAAATGCAATTTTAATCTTGAGTTTGGTATTTCCTGTGCATGTTTTTATACTATCACTACAAATTCAAGTATTTAAACCAAAACACATCATTGCTTTCAAGCTTTACATAAATGACATACCAGTCACATCTCTATCTCTCTTTTATACTCCTTGCAATCTTTTGCTATTAGAAATAAACAAGATTTTTTTTTTTAAAACACATCAGAGTTTACCTAGACACCTAGGAGTGAAATTACTGGGCTCAAGACTACTCCATATTCAACCTTACTAGGATGTTGCAAAATGCTCCACAAGATGATATGAAAAGTTTCCCTTTTTACCTTTTTTCTCAACATTTGAAAGTACATTTAAGAAAAATAGCCATTATCTAGATGAGAATTTAAAAACTTTTTAAAGTGATCAATTTCCTTCTGGTTTCATGAAGTAAAATGTCTAACATAGGTATACAAACTGTTCCAACTAGAATAGACTACTATTATTTGGCCCAAGGTACTGTCACAAAAATAAAACTCCTATAATATTTTTTTCTCACATGATTGAATACTTAATTAGAACTACTGTACAGAAATGATTAGATTCCTAATTAGACCCTGAGCTTATTAGCTTATTATTTTGACTAAAGAGGAAAAAAACTGCAAGAGAGGCAAATGTTTGATATGAACAATCCTTTCATTTCATTTTGGGCAATACTTCTAAAAGAAAAAAGTCTTTTTTACAGCTTGTAAAAAAAAAAAAAATGCAAATTCCAGACCCCCAGAGTCCAGAGATTCTGATTTAGCAGGTCTGGAAAAATGCTTAGCTTATTCTGGTACAGCTAGTCCAGGTATTCTTCAGTAATTAATAGGAGAATATAGGGGTGTTTTCAAGAGAAAGGATTATGCAACTCACTTTTTGGTTAGAAGTAAGGAACAGTAATTAATATGTTATCTGTTAAACTACATGAACATATTAAAAAATACACTAGAAGTAAACTAAAAAAATGTTAGTATCAGGGTTGTCAGAGTGGCTCATGTGGTAGAGCACTTGCTTAGCAACTGCAAGACCTTGTACTGCCAAAAAAATTGAAATAACAAAAAATGTAATATCAACTTATGGCTGAATATGCTGATTTCACAATGTCAGAATAGGTTGTGGGCTCATTTGTTATTTCAGGTAAATAAGCACATAGTATGACAAAAGCTTTTTTTGGTAACAATCCCAGAAAAATGGTAATATGAGTTTATTGTGATAGAAAAAGGAAAAAGAGTGGGGTGATCAGGAATGATTTTAATGAAGATCATCAAGGAGAAACTACAGTTACCTTTTAAAAATAATGCTATCGCAAATGTCTGACTTTAAATTAGGACCTTAGGCTTAATATTAAAACAAAACGTCACTTGTAGATTCTCACCAATAGTTCTACAAGTGAAATCAAAACTTTCATAGAAATCCAATATTCACTTTCCTGTAACTTAATCTACTGGAATTACATAGAAATAAAAATATATCAGGTTATATCAATTTGTGCAAATTCAAATTGTAACACTCTTGTATATTATTTGAAATTACAAAGTCCCATTTCCAAAAGATTTAGAATAATCCAGCATGGTATCACTTTAATAAGGAGAAACAACAAACATAGTTAACAGAATGAGAAAATAGTTTAATAGTGAGAAAAAATAAGACTTATAAGTCTTCACCTGTAGCCTGCCTTGGTTCTAGTTATTTACAACATAGAATAGTGTAGGAATGTTAAAAAAATTATTATTATAGTGACATCAATGAGAATTCAGCCAAGTTTGGACTAGGCTATAAAACAAAGACAATATGGGCTTAGAATATGGCCCAAAAGTGAAAGAAATACTCCTGTGTGGCAATAACCAACTTTTCTTTTCCAAATATGTGTTCTAATTTGTCATATAAGCAACTAATTATTTTTTTCTAGTCTCTCAGCTTAAATTAAGTGAAATGTGTGAAACAGCATATATATTCCAGAAGACAGTTTTCCATTCTAACAGGTAGAAATTAACTGAATAAAAATTAAGTAACTAAAACCACAGATAGCAAAAAAACCCCAAAAAACAAAAAACAAACCCACAATAGTCTAAGAGAACTACAAATATCTACTGTTCTTTTTATGCTGCTTTGGGAAGAAAATACCTTGCAGTCAAAGAAGGTATTCTCCAAACTGTATATGGGTATACTGACAGTTGGGCTCTTGCCACCTTGCCTGTAAAATCTGATGGGTACAGGCTTCGTTGGCCACCATTATTGTGTATTGATGGTATTCTGTAAATAGCTGACAAGCAGCACTGACCTCTCAGTAACTGCTTCCAGCTGTAAGGGACAAGAACAAGGGATGTGGTGCTGATCCTCGTTTCGTCAGTGCTACTGCAGCTCATTAAGCAGCAACCTGAGAAAAACATATGTAACTAACACATAGAGGAAAAAATGGTTCAGCTCAATGTACCTATCAAATCCACTTTTGTATCTGTGTATGATAAAATTACTTAAGAAGGAATGTTTTTCCTTAAAAAGTAGAGATGAGAGAGGAAAAGAAAAGACAACATTTGTGCTATGGATAGAAAGAGAACCTGCACAGTACTCAAGAAAAAAATGACATGTTTAGGGGTACCAAGTATCAAAATTCTCTGAAAAGTTTTAACCAGTGGATGGGCTGAATGCATAAAGAAAAAGACTATATTTCCTAATATTCTCCAGGAAATAAAGTGTTCAAATTCTAATCAAGAAATGAAATTAAAAATGGCCCTGGCTCTCTCCCAGGTACCACCTATCTAATCACCACCATATGGTGATTTTAGACACTATTAGCACAGAAATGAGTTTAATACATAAAGATTTTACTTTTTCATTTTTTTTTGGTGGTGCTGGGGATCAAACTGAGCAGGTGCTCTAGTGCTGAGCCACACCCCCAAACCTAGTCCATAGAGATTTGACAAAAATCCCAACTACTACAAAAAATTTCCACATGCAATTTACCTACTTTAAATGTATAATACAGAGTTAAAAATGTATTAAGTACATAGTATCAACTGATGAGTAATAGAAATAGATTTATTCTGTTAAATTACCTTTAAATATAATACAATGTTACTTACAGACCTACAACTTTAAATTTTAAATCCAAATCATCTTTTGGCACCTTAAGTAATTTTTTTTTTGAGGTGCTGAGATTGAAACCAGGACCCTGAACATGATAGGCAAGAGTTCTACCTACATACAGCCCTCCTTAAGCAATTTTTGATTGAGAAAAATGTAAAAGACCAGAAAAATTTGGACATTATTATAAAACCAACCAACCAATACATACACAACCTAGAACTGTCTGGTAAATTTGAATTATAATACCTAACCATGAAGGAAAGTTTGACATTTAATAAGAGTATAAAATCTAGAATATTCTAGCTTCAGATATTTAAAAAAAAAAGAATCCAATCTTATCAAAATTGAAAAAATTTTGTTTAGTAGCTCTGAGGAGCAATGTTAACAAAAAATAGTATTTTCAAAGATTACAGGATAGCAAGATAACATTGAAAAGATTTTAGCATGAAAACTGTATGATAAAAAAGACTAACAAATCCTAAACTTAGACATTTAGAAATATTAATGAATTAATCAGTTTTAGAAATCACACTGGAAACAGACTGCATGTTTTTCCTCCAAGTGATTACATCAAAATAGGAAAGTAAAACCAACCCAAATAGTATGTTAATGAATTATCAAAAGTATAGTTTGTAGTGGTAAGAATAGAAATTCTACTCAAAATATTTAATAAAAATTTAGAACCCTCAAATTAACACTGACTTTTGACAAATGCTGATTGGAAAATGTCAATTCTGATATATTAGGTCTTATTTGAAGAAAACAACAGAAAGAAATTAAGGGTATTATTTGCTACTTTAAGAAAAAACATCAATTATATACACGTACAAAACTGCTTTGAATAAACATTATAAAATTTATGTCTATTATTATAGTACTCTAAACTCCAAAGAAAGCTGTTATAGTTGACAAACTGCCTATAAATTGTACTTATAAATTAGCATTATACATCAAAACTAGTGAGTATTTTTAAGTTCTTTCATTTGTACATATGTTAATTATCTCTATCCTAGATTATTCAAATATTCTTCTTATCCCAAGGACAACTATTTCAGTAAGAGAGAGACAGTATAGCTATATTTTAAGGACAATTAATATTTTTTCCCTGAAAGTAAATTTAACCCTGATACTACATTTAATCAATATTATCCAAATGAGATACAAATCACTGGAAAAAATTTTAAACAAATCACCTTCCTCAAATTCTGATAAAATGAACTACATATTAATTAGATAACCAGATCTGCAAATTTAAAAATCAAAATCCTTCAGTGAATGTGTAAAAGAGACCCAACCATATATAACAGTACAAACCTTTATTAACCTGCTTCCTAAAATAACACTACTCCTTAGTTTCTCACCTGTGAGAAGTAACCAAATAGAAGAAAACTTCGTATCTGTACTGATGCTTTTAGATACTAAATTATTTACTAAGATAAATTTCTAGAAGTTTAGAAGCCAGTAGATAAGGAAGGACAATGATAGATGTTGTTTTTGTGTCTAAACAAGTTTGATACACTCAAACATCACAAATTATGAATTCTATAAATAGGAAACAATTTTGTGGGTTTATATTTTTATTCACAATATAAATTCATATACTATACTATATGTCTTCCCTCATTTAACTCATTAAGGTTGCATCAAAGATATATAGGTTGAAAGTGGTAAACTGGACCTGAATTTTTTTCAGATACTACTATTTTTCAATTTTTTTATTACAAATTTTTTTATTAGGATATATTCGTTATGAGGGGGAGAGTCACAGTGACAGTTCTGATTAGACTTATATTGTACATCTGTAAGATCACCCCATCTCAATTTTCAACTTAATACACTCTAACCTGGAAAACATGGGTTAAATAAGAGAGGAAAAATTGTACTCTTTTATCATCCTATTCAAAATAAACTCAATAAAATTCTACAGTCAAAATTATGAAGAGTTCCTGTATTTTACATTTATCTCAAACATCCACGCTTAGAGTGTGATGAAACCAAAATAAAAAGTACCAAAAATTCACCCTTAAGTTCTGATTTCTATTAAACTTTAATATTTTATTTTAGCAGGTTCCTATTTCTGGATTATCTAACATCTAATACAAAAATTTCAAATTTCAGTTTTTAATATTTTGATATATATCTCAACACTCAAGCATTCTTAAACACATCTCAGAATTAGTGTTTAAAAATTTACATTGTTTAAAAGTTAAAAGCAATCTTATGAGCATAATTGTACTTCACTTTAAGACTAAATTACACTTTTTCTTATGAAAACAAACCTTTGGGATTTTTCAATTCTTAAGTATGTAAAGTACATATTTTTATGTGAAAGGACTTTAAAGAAAAATTACACTGTTATATTTTAACAACTCTCATTTTGTTTACTAAATAGGTTTATTTAAACATTACTGTTAATACTTTACAATAAAAGAATTAACCAAAAAAAACTTAGTTAATAGTGTTCAGTAAATTCACTTTCAGGTTACCATTTAGAAAACAAAAATTCTATTAGCTAAATATTACATGAAATGTTCAACTAATACTGTAACAGTCAAAATAAATGTTAGAAAAATGGTTCTGTGATAAAGTATTTGGGAGGTTAAGGCAATAAATTTATGATAAGTTTAGGCATTCTACAATTTTATTATTAGTTTGCAACTTTTGATATGAGCAATGTAAATATTTTAATCACAGTATCTATGAGTAAGATACTAGGTTTCTGCTTAACAAAGGAGGTTTTTCAGTTTCAACCAAATTGCCACTTTTGGTTAGAACAGTACTTGGAATACTTTTAAATTCTCTTAAAATATTCTCATTAATCTTATCTAATTTTGTAGGCTCTACCTACTTCTCTACTTGTCAAACAGCCAAGCACCAAATTCTATTGATTTACCCCTCCCATTTTATATGATGAAAAGTCCACTACATAATTAGTTATCTTACACAACACACTGTAACAACACCCTTAACAGAAGGAAAAAAAAGAAAAATCACTATTAGATACTTATTTTGGGAACAAATACACTCAGTTGGAGTTCAATCTAACACACTACCATGAGAACCTCAAATACATTAAAAAATATGGAGCTTTTAATAAGCAGGATACTCAGCTTTGGCCACTTCACAGGATTTATGTTTTTATTTTCTGATTTTAATTCGCCTAAAAATTTTTGTGTTACCAACTGTCAATTCCAATTATACTGGAAAGATATATAGTGATAGGCTTTTAAAAATTCATCAGTATACTTTAATCTCCTGTCATGTTCCAATGTACTATGTGAGTATTCAATCAAAGAAGTTAGGCTGTTTTCCAAGAATTGGTTCTCTCCTAAAGGTCAAACCCTGCAATAAAAATGTCATGTATTATAGCATGAAGATACTCAACAGATTTCTGCTTCTGCAGTTCCACAGTTGATCACTGAACACAGAGGTAAAGTATTCAAAATGACCCCAATCTTGCCAATGCTGAAAGAAGCCCTAATATGAAAATGGTTTTAAAAGAGAAATAGCTTGATTAGGAACACCTGTGATATGTTTTACCATCCGAAGTCTCTTCAAACAAATCAGATTAGTATGTTTCTGCTTTCATTTCTCTTTAGGGCATTCATTTTCAAAGTAATGTAGATGACAATATGCATGTAGGTAGCTATGAAGGCCCTGGTAGAAGGGACTTTATAAGGAAAATATCATAAATATTACTTGTGCTTCTAAAACTCCTAAAATCCAATAGCTTAAAAAATTACTCAAGAGATAGGGACAAAAGTTAACCTACTTCCTCAAATTATCAAATGTTATTACCAATAACACACTACCTTTATTTTCAACTTTAGTCTTTTGCTGAGCCTGAGTGAATAATACTGACTTTCCAGATATTTTAATTACAATTCTAACAGATCAAATTTAGATTTTAAAAAATAAATTAAAATATTTACATGTAATAAATGGACCACCACTGGGTCAAAGTTTTCTTTGTTATTTCTAGTAAAGGTGAAATGTGACAGTATATAAAAAGTAGTTTAAGTAGTTTTATGATTTGTTTCACCTTTGTGAATCTTAATGGTTTAGTGACAATCAACTAAATAAAAATATTATTCAGTTATCAAAGGTAAAAATGTATTACATGTGAACCATCATGCCGAGTGAGTTTTCTACTCTTACATAATGGCTTAGGAAAATAAAAGAATAAAAGCAAAAAAGACCTCTATTCCTTGCTGCCACATATTTGACTGCTTAAAGAAAAACCTCATACTCATGTATCTCAAAACCAATCCAAACAGCATGACATTTAAAAAATTAAATTACTTTTACATAGTATGGCTCAACAATAGTTTTCTATATTTAAGCACCCTGAAAATTAAGGTGCCCTAAATTTAAAAGTTGCAGAAAGAAAATACAAAAGTAAATGTTAAGTTTTTACTATAGTAACATAAGTCTTTTAAATAGCAGAGAAACAAAAAATACCAGATAATTAGGAAAAAGAGAGGTCTGGATATAAAACAACACAAATATTAAATCAAATGTGTATGATAAAAAAAGACACTAAAAACCTTCAAATAGTAAAACTCAAATCTATTACAGATTATTTATCTTTAGAAACCACGAGAAGTCTTTCCAATGCAAAAATTGTTTAGTAAAGACAAGATTAAATGAAAGCATATTAAACTTCTCCTAAATGGATAAGTATTAATAAAATCCACACTATGTATATTTGATACCAATTCCATTATTTGAAACTTACAGGAAGATCCTTTAAACCATCTCTAATACAAGCAAGAAAAAAAAAAAGAGGCCAATTTTTTTTCTTACCAGAAAGCAGTATTTATAGAATTATTTGTACATGCAAATAATCAAATATATTGACACATACATATAATAAATAATATATATTAACACATATTAGTAACGATGTTACTACTTTTACTAAGACAATCACCCCTTTACAGCTTGAATGCTGTCACTTCTGAAAATTAAATGCTTAATCTCATTTCCAAGATTTATTTGAAATAAAGTAGTATTTTATTACTGATTTCTTTTGGCCTTATGAGATTTGGGGCTATAAAATTTCAACAAGTCATAGCTCGAGTTCTAATTATGTGTCAAAATTAATTGTGAAGCAAAGTGTTTCTAAGTTTGCTCAATTAAAAAAGGGACAGAACTACATGTTTATTCTGACAATTCTTTCTAGATGTGTGCTCTAGTTATAATCAGACTACTTATTTGCTTCTTCTCAAAGAAGTTAAAAAGAAATCAATGTGGGAATTAAGTGTCACTAAACAACAGAAAAAAAGTTAATTTTAGGTCAGTAATATTTTAAAAATTAGAGGCGAATTTTAAACTATAAATTTACAATCTTACTGTTGAAATCTTATTTATCATAGAGAAGAAATATTTAATAGAGTCTCTGGGAATTTCTTTTTGTAAATCAATCAACTGACCAGTATTTCTGAATTGAAGTATTTTGTGACATCCTTAATAGTTACATGCCAACAAATAAAATGAACAAATACAAGTAAAAATACACATAAGACTTCATAAAATAAAAACCTAAAATATAGTACACCAAACGCGATGAAGCAAGGATTCCAGAACATGAAAGCTACTTTTAACTTTTTTCATTAGGTGTTGGTCCTTGATAAACACTAAAACTGCCATTAGTCTGACTGGAAAATGCTGTGTTACAAACACCTGATGCTACATTTTGTAAATGTACAACAGACGACATGTTAACAGCATTAAAAGAAAAGTCTAAAATCAGACTTTTACTTGGATTTTTAAAAATAGTATAAGGGGCAAACAAATAAAAATACCATCAGGCAGACTGATACTTTCTCTAGTTCCCATTCCCCCACAATATGTAAATCTAGTTTTAAAAAAATGGCGAACTACTGTAGCAGCACCATTCCCCACCTTGTTTTTTGGTGGTAATAAATGACTTGTCCTTACACTAGAATAGGAAATAAATTAGAACTATCAATTTCTATAGAGAAACACGAATAACTACATATAAACTATTAAAAATATATACATCTTTTGAAACTTGCCTACATGTTCACAAGTTTAAAACCAAAATCTTCCTGTTATCTAGCATTACACAAAAGGGAAAATATTTTGAATGCTGTGAATTTTATTTAGGAACTAGTGTGTTCTAAAGCTTTAAGTGAAGTATTTTAAATAAAAGTACCTATAACTTCTTTAAAAAATGGATCATTAAACAATCCTTCACCTATCATCTTCAAAACAAAAATCCATAAGCTAAAGCATAGAAAAAATATAGTGAAACGTCACCAGCCCGGTAGAATTTAAAACCTTCCCCACCCTCATAACACTCCCCTAGTCACACAATTTAAATGAAAACTAGAATACAAAACCAAAATCAGTAAAAACCTAAGCCCAGTAGTAAAGATACTTTAGGTATAATTACATTTAAAACAGAAATGAAATCTCTTACAATTTTATTAGACCAAATTTTATACAGGATAATTAGCACCTTTAATGAAATTTTCATGAAATGATCCAAAATAAACAGCTTTGAAAAAGATAAGGAACATGGGTTCAGTAATCACGACTGTTATGAAGGCAATACAAAATAGTATGACTTATAACCCAGCGATAGCACTTATTAGTATAAATTATATTTACAGCCCCACAGAGATTAAAAAAAAAGTGAGATGTTTTCATTTGAGTATGTTCTAACAACGCATATTTGACTTAACGTGAATACACAAACTGTTTCAAAATTCCAGCTACTGCTCATAAAAGGTTATAAAGTATCAAATTAAAAATATCCTTTTCGAAAGCTTCTACAGCTGTTTAACAGTCAGTTTACCACTGTTCTTTGAAAACCACACCTGTCAGTTATCAAGATGCAATTAGATGGGATGACAAGCTTGGCAATACACAGAAATATATTGACGGCTGTCTCAAGCATCATTGAACAAAAATCAACTGAAAACCAACCGAATTAAAACAGCACACCCACACTGCTGCATGCAATAAGTTCCTTATGAAGAATCTGTCAAAGGGATGCAATAACAGGTACCATATATACGCACCTGTGAATACTTACTTGTATCACCTACATTAAGAAACATAAGTCTTGTAAGTTAAAACTTTTAAAAATCTAATGGAATGGCTGAATTAGCGAAACATACATATTTTACATTAGGTGTGAAAAGCTTTAAAAATCTATTCTTTATGGAAAAGAGTATTTCACATTAAGAAAATTAAAGTTTCTTTTCATCAAAATAAACAATTCTCCCATAATCTGCATCTAACAAATACATGTAGCTTAAGACGAAAAATTTTTATCAAAGGGGAAAAAAAAGAAACCCTAAATCCTTCCGTTTTTAGCTAATAAAGACCAGGGTAAACATGTCTTGTAATTTCAGAAGCAGAAATAGAACTTTGTGAAAGTAGATTCTTCAGTTTTACTTTTAATATACATTTCAGAACCATCCGAAAGTCCTTTATGGGAGGGGAAAACCCGCATAAACACCAAATTTTTAGACTCTCCGTGCTAAGGTTTTGTAATTATTTCCGCGGTTCTCCGTTTAAAAGTTTAATTTTTCGGTAGGTCGAGGATTATCCAGCTCAACCCCCCAGTCCCGCTCGCCTCCCTCCAGCCAATCACGGGGGACAAGTCCGGTGTTCGGGGAGTTGCTGGCGACAAAATTTGAAAAACATCACATCGCGCTCTCCCTCTCCTCGGGGAAAGAGTCTCCGGAGGGCGGGTCCCGGGCTTGGGAGACAACGCCAAACCCGAGGTCCCACCAACCCGGGGAAACGCCGCGGCCCCCGCAGCGCTCTTCTGCACACTCATCCGCGGGGAGCGCGCCCGCCCCTGCCCGCAAAGGGTTAAGGCGGCCGCGGCGCCTTCCCAGGAATTGCCACCAAGGCTCCTACCTAGAAGATATCACTTCAAGTTAAAGCCGTCGCCGGCTCCCTTTATTCACTTGTGTCTGACAAGAGCCGATAAGAAGCAACAGCTAAGAAAAAAAAATCACTAAAGGGAAGGACAAATAACCGCCCCTCTTCCCCTCCGCCGGCGTCCGGAGTTCCCGAGCAAAGGTGGGACCGCGGCATCCCGGGAAGTCGGCGCTCACTCCGGGGGATTTCGGCGAGTCCCCGACTGGGGACGCCAGGTCGGGAGGGAAAGTCTTCTAAAGAGCGCGAGTCGGGACGGAGACGCCCGCTCCAGCTCCCTCCCCCCGAGGGGACCGCGCCGGGCGGGCGAGCGGGCGACGAGCGACAGTCCACAGCGCGCCGAGGAGCGCCCGCCGCCCGCCTCAAAGGACTGCGGGGACGCGGCACCCGGCGGCCCAGCTCTCCGCTTCAGCGTCAAGAGACCGCAGGAGAGGGTGCGGGGGGCCACCGGCCGGAGGCCCCCGGGACTCCGCGTCCCGAGTCGTTCCTTAAGTTTCGTGCCACGAGAAGGCGGCCATCAGAGCACCAGGGGAACTGGAGGGGGAGGCGCGTGACCCTGCTGTCAAGGAGCCGCGCGGGGGTGCCGCCGCAGCCCCGGGCGGGGGTCTCGCTGACAGATTCACAGGGCGGCGGCCGCTCGGCCGCGTCCCGCTCAAACTGCAGCTCCCCTCCCCCCGCCGGCCCTCCGCGCTCCCGCCACATTCCGCCCGCCGCCGCCCACTCGCGGATGCCCAAGTCACCCCGAACCCTCTCTCCTGGGATTTACCAGGATTTAAGGGCAGACCTAGCGCCCACTCCTTGTACCCCCTCACCGCCCGCTGGTTCCACCGCTGCCACCTCTTGCGTCTCACTCCTGAGTCTTCAGGCTCCTACCGACTGCGCCCACCCTGTCGAAGCTCCGCGGAATGCCCTTTGCTCTAAATTATTTTTAGTGATTTTTTTAGTAATTTTTTTCGGCGGAGTCCTAGTGGTGCTCCACTCTCGCACAGGTTATCCCGTCTCTCTCGCTAGATTGATGAGATCAGGCATCACTCGAAAATGGCGCCGAAAGCGCTGAGGCTCCTCATTCAAATTCTTTAGAGCCAACCCCGCCGCCCCGGGGCATGCCGGGAACGCGGGCTGCCTCCGCAGCTGTCAATACCGCCTTTAACCTCCCTTCTCCGCTTTCCCGACACTTCTGCGCACGCGCAAATTCCTACTCCACCCCTCCCGCCCCACCCCCCTGCCAGGCCCGCGCCTTGTACATGCGCAGAGCCATAGTTGTTCGCTGCTCTCCCTGTTTCCTCCGTCGCAGTCCTCTTGCCCTGTTCTTGCGCGTGCGTGCAGCTTTTGTACCGCGGTGGAGGTGCACTGACCTTACACAGCGTGCCTGAGGTTTCACAGATACCTGTCAGGCGACAAGCCTTTAGTCTACCGTTCGAGATAAACAAATTAGGGCCCAGCGTAGGCTAAAAAAAGTCATATTAAAACTCCAGCCAGTGGATTGTGCCTCCGGGACCATGTGTATGGATGCATATGAACTTAAAACAGCCCACCGGTGTGCAAAGCCCTTGCCGCACGCCGCTTTACAGGAGCTATGGCAGTTAAGCTCGGAACAAACGAGGTAGGAACGATTATGATTCTCGGCTCGAAAACCAAGAAACTAGTGCGCAGAGACGTTTAAGTAATTTGCCTGCGGCGGCACAGATAGTAAACACGTGGATGAGCCCACACCTGTCAGATTCCGAGCCGGGACCGCTCTTGGCCACGCAGTTACGCGAGAGCCGGGCGCCCCCGCGGCGCGGCTGCCCCTCTGTCCTCCAGGACGTGTCACGCGCCCAGAGTTAATCATCGCTTAACTTTGCTGGAGCCCAGGCTGCCAGTAGTGAAGGCGCGCTCAGAAATCGAGTTTCTCTAACCGTCTTGTCTAAACTTTGTGCTCGTTTTGCAGATGGGAATGGGTATCACTCGAGTGACTTTGTTTTTAAGGGCGTAAAATACAGAATCCAGCAAAGATGGGTTTCCGTTGTGCGAAGTATTAGAACAGTGGCAGCAGCCGTCACGTATCGACTGTGTCCTGGGCACCATGCCGACCAAACGCGTTCTGAACTATGCGTGCTTATCGCCCACGACAGCTCTATGAAGTAGCATTATCTTCATCTTTACAGTTGACAACACTGATGCCCGGACTAAGAACCCTGGCCCAATCTCACAACGTGGTAAGTGGAAGCACAAGACCTAGGCAAACCCGTGTCCACCCTCAAAATTTGGGCGCTATGATAGGACAATAAATGATAAACTTGTCGGTATTGTAACACTTACCTTTTAAAAAACCCTTTTAATCATTTATTTGCTTGGGAAATTTATCCTCCCTGCACTAGGCTATATATGGCAGTTTTTATTACAAAACAAATTGTGATATACCATAACTTTTGAGTATAAAAAGATCTAAATTATGATTGTGGGTGTTACACAGGGCAATGGATATTAAAATGCCTGAAGTACTAAGAAGGAAATGGGAGAAGGGTAGCATGGTTTGCATTATTGAGGTACAACTGGAAAAGAAATGAACTTTAGCAATTTGAGGTAAAATAACATGACTGAGTAGTGTGTCCCTCTTGCATCTTTGTGGCACACTTTGTACTGTGTAGAGGTGGACTCAAACTGCCTAGGTTTGAATCCCAGCTCTGCTGCTTATTAGTTGTGTGACTTTAGGTGAGTTACTTTATATGACCTTTTTAAAGAAGCAATATTAGTACCCCATTGGGTAGTTACAATGATGTGAATGAGCTAATATGTTAAAGGCCTTTCAACAATGTTTGGCTTACTGGTAAATGTTAGCTATTGCAAGCCAATCATTAATTCCAGTCTTTTTAAATAGTATCTTTAATGGGTAAAGTTTTCAGGTGCCATTAAGGGTTAGCACTCTTGTTCGAGAGCCCCTTAAGATGATAACTCAATCTGAGAACTACTCTTGTCAGGTGAGTAAGGATGTTAATTCATTTTACTATTTTATAAGAGTAATGTGTGGGAATGGAATGGTTTTATCGCTTTCTCTTATTATTAAACTTAAAACACTCCAGGCCACTACAAAATATATAAGGTAAAAACCGTCCACATTTTTAACATCCAGAGATAATCGTATATTATTTGTAGTTTAAAAAGTATAAGTTATCTCTGGGGAGAATCCACTAGGGCAAGTCTAGATAAGTGGTATATTTGGGGAATTTGCTTGCAAGATTGTACTAAACCTCACAAACAGGTAAATAACACAACCTGGTGTTCTCACTGTAGAATTTTTGATGTTGTCCCCTTTTACATATAGCCTGTCAAGAAAATTCTAAAGTGATATATTAATAACATTCTTGCATACCCACTGTGTGTCAGTAGGTGCTAAGTACATACATGTATTTTCTGATCAAATATTTGTTAACTTATTAGGTGTGTGCAATTACCTCCATTTTGTTCTGAGTAAAATTTATGTGGAAGTTTAAGATTTAAATCTCATTTTGTTTAAAATCTTATTTAATAAACCAAAAGTCCTTCATTGAAGCCTCTTGATTCACTAAAATGCGAGAAAATAAAATCAAGTAACATAATTCTGTGCTTGAATAAAAAGTCCAATTGGGGGAAAAAAAATGATCTTTTGAAAACCAAGAATTTTATGTTTCACCACAAGGGGGTGCAAATTCCTGTGTTTTAAAAAAAGTGCTTTTACATGACTATTCAACTCATGGATAAAAAATTAGTAAAAATATCACCCAGAACTTTAATACTCAAAAAAGTGATATACTTTATGAGAAGAAAGAATTAGAATGTTTAGGCACTCAATTAGGACATACGTTTTCAGTTTTCTTCAGTAAACAGTTAATCATCCCTTTCTTACTCCTTTCCACCCACCTAGTTTACATCTGCATACTCTTATCATAAGAGTAGACTGAAATCATAATTTAAAATCTGGGGTTTTACTTTTGCAACCTGGAATGCATTCACCATATGGGTGTGTGGAAAACAGTTCTTGTAATTTCAGTGCTTATTTTCCCTCCTGCTATTTCTAATGAGTAAGCTGCAACTCACAGAATGTTGGCTTCAACATATTAACTTATTTAGATAAAACTTAAAGTTGCAGATCTGTTCATCTTTCAAGAAAGAATAGAGACTCAAAGAAGAAAACATTCCAAACAGTAATTTGAAAACAACATTATACACTAGTTAACAACCCTGTTTAGCAGGGCTTTCAACTTCCTTTTATTTGGTGGTATTTTTTTGAGGTGGACTGATTTCTTTTTAAATCTTTTAAATTGGAGATAAAAATTTACAGAAAGCTACAAAAAAGTAATTCAAAGAACATTTCATTTGCTTGCTCATGTGCCTGATGAGTTCTGTTCTGTGTACATATATGTACACATGTGTAATTTTATGCATTTTTTCCTGAACCATTTTCAGTAAAGCTACACAGATCCTAGCCCTTCTCCCCTAAATGCCTGAGAGTATATTTCCTGTCAACTTTATGAATTTACATTGAAATAATACTTTACCATCCATATTACAATTTTGTAGGTTGATCCTTTATTGCATTTCCCCCTCCCTTATGGGATCTAGTCTTTGGTCAGGTACTGCACTTAGCCATCATGTCTCTTTAGCTTCCTTTACTTTGTCATTTATGACCGTCACATATCTGAAGAATACAGCTGCTCCCTCCTCCCGCCTTTCCTTTTTAATAGAATGTTCTTTATCTTGTGTTTGTCTGATGTTTTCTCATGGTTTGATTGCGATTATGCATTCTCATCTGGACTGTTGCACAGGTGATTGCTTCTTAGATGGTTACATCTAGAAGCATATGATATTTAGTTCCCTCTCACTGATTATCTGATCTTATCACCTGGCCAATATGTGGCCTGAATTTTCCACTGTGTAGTTAATGTTTCTTTTTTCTATTAGCAATAGATAAGCAATTTGTTCTCATCAAAATTTCCCTTTATATTTAGCTTTTTTTTTTTTTTTTTTTTTGGTGGTACTTGAGATTGAACTGGGGCCTGACGCTAGTTAGGAAGCGCTCTATGGCTTGATCTACAACCCCAGCCCTTTTGTTTTTTGTTTTGTGGAATTTTTTCCTGAAACATTTGAGGGCTAACTACTTGAGTTATGTGAATCATAGTCTTTCATCTCTAAATATTTAACTATATATTTAATTATTTTGATATTCAAATTGTCTTAGGTATAGCTAGTAGAAACCATTTCTCCTGTGGCTTTGTGACATATCTACACCATTTTTTTAGAGCACTTCCTTACTTTCTAGATGTTCCATGTTTATCTTATACTTATACTGCCTAGGTTCTGGAATAAGCCTTTTTTCTAAGGAATCCTGTTTTCTGTCAGCAGGAAATGATATTAGAGACCAAGACGAATATGCTAATTGATACTGGGTTGTCTTTGCTTCTTGGACTTTTCAGGAAACAGAGCTGAGAAATACATACATGTATGTATACATACAAATATACATACCACAAATATGTAATCTGTTAATGGCATGCATTTAATTTTAAATACAGTTGAGAAGATATTATAACAACATTTATAAAGTTCTGAGTAAAGGAAATGAAACCACAATCCACATAAACAACTCATACAGTTTTCATGGTCCTTTTGTGTGTGTGTGTGGTACTAGGGTTTGAACTTGGGGCCTTCACCTTGAGCCACTCCACCAGCCTTATCTTTGTGATGAGTTTTTTCGAGATAGGGTCTTGTGAACTATTTGCCCAGGCTGGCTTTGAACCTTGATCCTCCTGATCTCTGCCTCCTGAGTAGCTAGGATTACAGACGTGAGCCACCAGTGTCTGCTTTCATGGTCCTTTTAAGTCAAAGTCTATATAATTATATAGGATCACAGTGTAACATAGTTTTTTGTTGTTGTATTTTTAGTAACTGGGATTGAACTCAGAACCTCACATTTGCTAGACAAGCATCTCTACCACTTTATCAAAAACCCGAGTCCTTTTGTTTTTACTTTGTTTTTGAGATAGTGTCTTGCTAACTTTGCCTGGGCTGACTATGATCTTCTTGCCTGTGCCTCTTGAGTATCTGGGATTTATGGGCATGCACCACTACACCCAACCACATAGTTTTCTTTTTTTTTTTTCATTTAACATGTCACAAACATATGAGTACTGTGTAATTTTCACATTTGCTCTGTTACATATTATTTAGCAGATTCTACCATTCTTCTATTCCTGGACATTTAGGTTGTTTCCAATTTTTCTATAACTAATTTTGAAGTGAGCATTTTTAAAGCATACTCCTTTTCTAACTTAGTTTCTTATTGATTAGAAAAATTTCCAGAAGTGGTATGTCTATAATCTCAACTACTGGGAGACATAAGTAGGAGGATCACGATCTAAGGCTGGCACTGGGAAGAAACTCCAGACCCTATCTGAAAAATAACTAAAGCAAAAAAAGTCTAGGGGTGTGGCTCAAGTGATAGAGCACCTGCCTAGCAAGTACCAGGTCCTGAGTTCAAACCCCAGTGCTGCCAAAAAATTAAAATTAAAAACCTATACACAGGAAAAAATTCATGTAAGTAGTAATTACCCATGGTGAACTGAAGATATTTCCAACATATAAGGCAGGTAAAGGGTTAATATCTTCAATTTATAAAGAGATAAGTCTGTAAGAAAAAAGAATACCTGAGTATACAGTTAACAAAAGAAAAATTAAAACCCACAAATAGTAAATGTTTAAAAATGTGCAGTCTCAAAATGAATGTAAAGAGATAAGTTTTCACATCTCAAATCATTGTTATCGAATTGCTTTTAAAAATTAGTAATTGAAGACACGTATTGGTAAGAGGCTAGAGGGTGTTTATCAGACTAATGGGCAACATAATCTTTTTTTTTCTTTTAGCAGCACTGAGGTTTGAACTCAAGGCCTTACACTTGCTAGGTAGGTGCTCTATCACTTGAGCCACTCCACCATCCCAACATAATTCTTAATAACTATTTTTAAAGGATTTGAATCTTTTGTCCCAGAAATAATTAGATGCCATTTGCTTTTGTGACATTAGTGTTGTGACCATAGCCATAAAACTAGAAGACATGGAGAGTCCATTTGGATGATCTTAAAGTATTCAAAGATGTACAAAATCAATTAAGTAGTCATGAAAGTTAGCTACAACCTTGGTGGTAAATGGAAAAATTAGACTTCTATAATTTGAATATGGGAAATATGTCTGTAAGATCACCTCATTTAGCAGGCTCTGTCTAGAGTGGCAGTTGTATCTTGCTGGGGAACACATAAAATTAAATATAAAAATTATTTAGTAAAGCAAATCTATATTCTTACCTTTTTAATATTAGGCTTAGGAATGTTATGTGTATTTTAATTTATTATAATTTTTAAGAAAACTTGACCTGTCACAGCTTAAAAAGTAGAAAATCTTACTATTTTTCAAGAGTATCTGGACATTTAAAAGAATTTAAGATTCTGTGGTTTTTTTTTTTTTTTGGACAGTGTTTTCCTATGTAGCCCCATACTTGCCTGGAACCTGGGATCATTCTGCCTCAGCCTTCTGAATGCTGGGCTTACAGCTACAGGGCACCATACCCAGCTAACTTATTAGATTTATAGAGTTGAAGTACTCTAAGGTTCTGTTTATTAATCAAACATAAAGTACTTAAGGAAATAGAATTTATAAAACTCAAAATGCATTAAAAAAAAGTCTTCTTGAAAGTGATTGCTGTTAAAGTTTATAAGAAAGAACCAGATTTGTAAGTTGAATTTAAAAGTTATGGACAGAGTTAATTTTTTTTTTTTTGGTGGTGGTGGTACTGGAGTTTTGAACTCAGGGCCTCAAACTTGCTAGGCAGATACTCGACAACTCTTTTTACTTTGTACATTTTTTGAGATAGGATCTCCTCTTGTTTGCTTGGGCTGACCTGGACCACCATCATCCTGCTTAGATTTTTCTTAGAGCTGGGATTACAGGACAGGTACTATCACATCCAGTGTTTTTGTTGGGATGGGGGTCTAGCTAACTTTTTGCCCTGCTGGCCTTGAACTCTGATCCTCCTAAACACAGCTTCCTGAGTAACTGGGATTACAGATGTAAGCCACCATGTCCAGCTAGTTCATAATTTTGAAAAATTTTAAATGACCCACATGGTAATCTTTTCTATAATCAAATGGTACCCTCACAGAACCCTCCCCCCTCAAAAAAAGAAAATAAGGATGATGGTCCGTGGAGGTCCTGAAGAAAACTAAAGACAAAATTAATCATACATATGGTAGGCAAAATGATGGCCGACCAAAGATGTCCAATGATGTCTGTCTGTGGCCTAATCTCTAGAACCTGTGAATGTGTTGTATTTACATGGAAAAGGGGAATTCAAATTGAGGACAGAAATTAAGGCTGCTACTTAGGTGATCTAAAACAATCCTGGATTGTCTAAGTAGACCCATTTAATTACAAGGTCTTTTAAGTGTGGTAGAAAGAAGCAAAAGAATCAGTGACAGTGATGAGATGTAAGAAAGACTCCATTGCTAGCTCTGAAGATGGAAGAGATGCAAGAGTCAAGGATAGCTCCTGAGCTCTAACAGCTGAAAAAAGGAAGGCAACAATTTCCTAGAGCCTCCAGAAAGGATCACAGTTCTGCCTCATCTTCATTTTAGCTCTACTGAGACTCATTTTGGATATCTGATCTTCAAAAGTGTAAGATAATAAATTTCTGTTGTTTTACTAAATTTATAGCAATCTATTTATGGTAATTTTGCAACAGTAGGAAATATAGTACGTAAAGGTTACTTAACCTTTAATTATCAACTGAAGAGAATATAATGTTTAAATACATAGATTTATGTTATTTTATAGATTCATTCAATGAAAGGTCAGTACAAATACTTTATTATCCATAAATGTTTTATGAATAAGAAACTTTTTGTCTTATGTGATTTTTTTTAAGGATATCAATATTAGTTACATGGGGGAGAATTTACATATGCATCAGGAAAAGAACTTCAGTTTTGGAAAATTTACTTTACATGGTTTAGAGCCCCAATATCTAGAAGTATAGCTACAGCATTTTCAACCCTGATTCTGTTAAGAGTATGGTATTGTTTAAGGTTTGTTTGTTTTTTCCTATATGACTTGTTTCTGTGCTCTGTGTTCTTGACCACAAATCATGGGACTGAACTAAAATTCATGTACAATTAATAAGGTTTATTAAGGAAGTGTGAACTTTTTTACCTTCCACTAATAAGGATACCAGAAAAGGTATAAACTCATCTGTTTCTGTTATCTATTTTCTAAAGTTTTTGTGAAAAAATGCTGACCTTAGATGAAATATTAGAGTGCTTTTGAGTCATAGAATCTTAAGTGCTAAAATATGCCTCTTACTGTCACCCATTGTCAGATGCCCTCTGAAGCTACTAAGAACAAATTATTTTCCCTCTTCCTTTGAATATGACCAATGTTATTTTCAGTCATTATGACAACTGAATCCCCTCCCTCCCCCCAAATATCCTTTAGTGGCTTCTTTAATGTTTCTTTAGTGGTTTAAGCCCTTCACCATCTTGTCTTCCTTTTTCTGGTTAGGATGCTTCAGTTTAAAGGGGTTTCTCTCAAAAGGTGACACCAAGAGTGGTATATCATATGTATAATATTCTGATATACACCAACAGTTTGCATTCATTTTTTGTCCTACCTTTTAAAATTTTTGTGTTTGGGAAGCAAATTTAGATACAAGGATAAATAATAGAAATGGTCCTGTTCTTGACAACTTATCAAATGGACAGAATTAAACTTTATGCTGAGTAAAAAACTTAAGTCACACTTGATGACTTAGGCTTTAGTGACTTGGGATGAAACTTGTCCTGGAAGTTGAGGAGGATAATGAATTAGAAGTCTGTTAACATTCATTTTTTAAATTTATTTTTAGTGAACAGTAGTAAAATTGAGGGTCCCTGGTCTGTAGGAGATATGACTGAGGATATTTGATCAGTTCTCCAAGACAGTTGAGCCTTATGCTACATTTCTATTCTTAAAATATGAAGTTTATTTCTTATAAAACAAATCTGTGGGGAAATAAGGAGAATAAAATACATCACATGCTCTGTTGGCTAAGAAATGCTTACATGTTTAAAATAAATTAACCTTTTAAGGCAGCTGTGAAGAAGTAATTTACTTTAAATAGGTGAGCAATTTACAGCTCTTGTGGGAATACTTTTTTCTTACTTTTTTTAAATCATAGGATTAGGCCCTATGTTTTTAATTTAGTCCTTTAATTTTGCTGTTAACATTTAATTTACTCGATGACCCAGATACTATTAACTTTTGCCCCATGGAATTTGGGACAGTAGATATAGACTGTATACCTAATTTTCAAGAATTAAGATGGGTTTGATATGAAAGAGATTAAATTCGTTTTGCCTCCTAATGAGGAAAAATATATATTTAATCGATGATCTTTCCTCCCTCGTTGGAAGATGTTTTAAAAATAAGGGCAAACTTTTTTTAAATCAAATGTTTATGCTGTTGGCACAACAACCCAAAGCTGACATGGCTTAACTGTTAATACTTTTAATAAACTGCAAGACTATGAATATGAATATAGTATAGTAGATATGAAGCCTTTGCCTGAAAAGAAATTCTTATAGCTTGTGACTAAATCTAACAATTCCCCCTCTACTTTTAAACATGCTCATTTTTCCTTCCCTTTTTTTATTATTTTATTATTCATATGTGCATACAAGGCTTGGGTCATTTCTCCCCCCTGCCCCCACCCCCTCCCTTGCCACCCACTTCCCCCCTCCCTCTCCCCCCCGCCCCCTCAATACCCAGCAGAAACTATTTTGCCCTTATTTCTAATTTTGTTGTAGAGAGAGTATAAGCCATAATAGGAAGGAACAAAGGGTTTTGCTGGTTGAGATAAGGATAGCTATACAGGGCATTGACTCACATTGATTTCCTGTGCGTGGGTGTTACCTTCTAGGTTAATTCTTTTTGATCTAACCTTTTCTCTAGTTCCTGGTCCCCTTTTCCTATTCGCCTCAGTTGCTTTAAGGTATCTGCTTTAGTTTCTCTGCGTTAAGGGCAACAAATGCTAGCTAGTTTTTTAGGTGTCTTACCTATCCTCACCCCTCCCTTGTGTGCTAAAGCTTTTATCATGTGCTCAAAGTCCAATCTCATTGTTGTGTTTGCCCTTGATCTAATGTCCACATATGAGGGAGAACATACGATTTTCGGTCTTTTGGGCCAGGCTAACCTCACTCAGAATGATGTTCTCCAATTCCATCCATTTACCAGCGAATGATAACATTTTGTTCTTCTTCATGGCTGCATAAAATTCCATTGTGTATAGATACCACATTTTCTTAATCCATTTGTCAGTGGTGGGGCATCTTGGCTGTTTCCATAACTTGGCTATTGTGAATAGTGCCGTAATAAACATGGGTGTGCAGGTGCCTCTGGAGTAACCTGTGTCACAGTCTTTTGGGTATATCCCCAAGAGTTTCCCTTTTCTATAAAGTTGAAATTCCCAAAGTTTAATCCTGTACACGTGATATAAAAAACATATTATTGATAGTTTTATTTGCCCTCAGAACTTGCTGTTGAACATTTCCCTCTTAATTATTGATACATGTACATTAAAGGAAACTGAGAAAACAATCAGGAATGATTGGGAGGCATTGTTTCTGAAGGCCCTTTAACAATATACTTCTTTCCCCATTTCCTTTCGCAGCTGACCAATGAAAGCTCTATATTTGTCTTTTTATATTAGCATTATTGAATTTCATCCATTTAACATTATTGAATACTATAATTTGTTTCTTTTCTTCAGAAAAATTGCAGTTGGTATCTTGTGGAATAGAAGAGTCTATCTTTTGGGCATCAGAGAACAAAGTAGGAAAGACTTGGAGAGGCAAAGATCCCGATTCACCCAAGGCACTCTATGTTACTGTAAGTGTGGCCCTAAGTATGCATTTACTCTAGTCATTTTAGGGCATTTGTAGTGATCCTGACCAAGTTTTCTCTACTTGCAAAAGGAATAACCTAGCACTGGGGCATGACTCAAGTGGTAGAGTGCCTGCCTACCAAGTGTAAGGCCCTGAGTTCAAACCCCAGTACTGCAAAACAAAGAAACAAAAAAACCTTATTTAAAACAAAGAACCAATCTAATAGCTAAATACTTGCCTAATTTCCTTAAGATGTCTTAGAAGTAAATTTTCTGGCAGGGTCTTCATAGAGAACTTACTCATCTTTATTTTAGGACTATTTTTTTTAACACCCTTTTTTGCTTAAGTGTATTTGTATTCCATCACAGATTGGAATCAGAAACTTAGTGTAACAACAACTACTGATAGATACTGACAGCCACAGAAGTGAAGACAGGTAAGTCTTCTTCACAAGCACCTTTCATGATGGTGCTTAAAAACCTTTGAATCAAGTTCACTTTTCATAAGCACAGTAAGGGATGAGGTATGCAACAGGAAACAGTGGTTAGTTAGGAAGTACATATTGAAATCAAATTAAAAAACCTCTCAGGATAATCTATATATGTTGATAACATTCAATTTTAGTAGAGGGTTCCCCCCAATTTTTAAATTATGATAAAATACTACTCATAACAGAATTTATCATTTTAACTATTTTTAAATGTACAGTTCAGTGATATGAAGCACATTCACAATGTGTATGACCATCATCGACATCTGCTAATCCTAAATAGTCATCAAGGTCACTGCCAGAAAACTTCGTCACAAAAGTATAATTACTAGCAGAGGGAATGAACAATTGCCTTTTAAAAGCCTGTTCCCAAGCTAGAATTTTCTTTAGGTTCATGTTTTGTTTAAAGTTTAATATTAATGTTGCATTATATGTCATACTGTTCCTATACTTAGTTTAAATATAATGATTATACATTTTTTCAAAGTCTCAGAGTAAAGTTGAAATTTATAAAGAAATCCCATGTTTATTCAGTGGCTTTTAATCCTGTAGGCACAATAAGGTATACCTTGCCTTCCTTTTCAGCTCCCTTTACAGTTTAGCTAAGGCTTTTTATAGTAGTGTATGGCAGGGAACATAAATGTCACAGAAACTGTGAAAAGTCATAGAGTAAATGTTCAAAAGTATTCTTCTGAATTATCTCACACTCCATCAATAACACAGTCTTATTGTACACAAAAAGTAAATGACTTAATGTTCTGGGTACAGCCATAGCCCATATTTCCAAATAGTACTAATTTTTTAGTTATCTATGTATTATGATTTCTGAGGTTTGGAAACTGGAATGTAATTATTTTAATCTTCATGTTTGACTCCAGTTTTAGGAGACTGGATACCATACTGATGAATACTGGAAACACTGGAACTAACATTTGGTTTTCTTAACTTCTAGTTGAGAGTGTTTCTAGTTAAACCCCCAAAGAAAAGACTTATATCCAGTATAGCAAGAGACAGAGCTTTCTCCTTTCTGGTCTCATAAAAATCACTTTATATCACCCTAAGAATAATCAATTTCTTTTTCTACTGTCTCTGTCTCCTTCATTTCAGATGTCTGTCTTCTTCCTTCTTGTCTTTTTTTTTTTTTTTTGGTAACTCATAAGCATGCCAGTTTTTGAATTATTTGGCTAATATTTTAGTACACTTAAAAATCTATTTTAAGAGGGTAGATCTTATGCTAAATAATCTTACCACAATAAAAGCAAACAAAAATATTATTTTAGTACTCTCCAAGAAACAGACTATTAGAATTTTTTTGTCTCTCAAGCTTAGCATATAAGGTACAAAGTATAATTTTAGAAAGAAATAGATAGGAGGCATGAAAGAGACTGCTGGAAAATGAGATGGCTAGAATAAAAATAAGCAAGTACTTCTTAAATGAAGCATTCATTGGTAGTAGAAGAAAATCAGTTAGCAGAGGCTTCTGATTCCTTATTCCTAAGAATTCCTATCTGGTAGTATTATCCGAGTTTTATTATTTCTAAACAATTTTAGGTTATGCAAGTCACCCTATTTTATTCTATAAAGGTAAGTTTCCAGTTCCAGTTATTAGGCAGAACAAAGATCACTCCTCTTTAACATGGTTATAAGAGTTTCCTATCATTTCTGTCCTTTCTCCCCGACACCTTTCTTTTTCTCTTTCCCTCCCTCCCTCCCTCTCCTTCCTTTCCTCCCTCTCTCTCCCCCTGTCCTGAGGTTGGAACTCAGGCCTTGCACTTGCTATGCAGGAGCTCTACCACTTGAGCCATGCCTCTTTTTTAAGCCCTTTTTGCTTTTGGTTATTTTTCAGGTGTGGTCTCAAATTTTTCTCTTGGCAGGATTATGATTCTCCTAGTTATCCTCCTGAGTAGCTGGATGACAGGCACAAGTCACCATATTCAGCTTTTTGTTGAAATAGCTTATCAAAAACTTTTTTGCCTGGGCTGGCCTCTAACCTCAATATTTCTGATTTTTGCCTCCTGAGTGGCTTGAATTACAGGTGTGAGCCACTGTACCTGCCCCTGTACTATCTTGAAAAGGTCAGGGCCATGAAGCTAATAACTTCATGAAAGGAAAAGATTTGACCTGATTTTTTCTAGTGAGATTTTCTCAAGAATAACAGACTTAAGTATCAGTTTTGGGTTTTAAGCATTAATTCATGTTGGATTATTCCTATTCAGTGGTATGATGTCTATATGTAAAAGAGTTACATGGAATTTCACTTTAGCACTGGAATCTTTCTGGGATGGCATTATCCTTAATAGAAAAATTATGGAGCTCTAGAATTAAGTGTTAATAAACCGGTAAGGCAAGCAATAGCTTTATTTTAAGGCATTAGGCAAGGATCATAGATTAACATGTAGGGTTTAATTCATGCAGTCTCACTGGGGGATGCATTTTTAAATTGTGAATATTTTAGTTGATTTTTAAATCACTTGAAAATTGTGCAGGAGACAAGGAAAGGGGAGAATATCCAATTTAGAAGTATAATTCACTTTGTTACCAGGGAATATTAAATTACTTTTTTTCTGTACATTTTAACTTGGTGGAATTAACAGTTTTCTCTCTTCTAGATTACTTTTTAAAAGAACATCATATTGCACAGGTGAATAAACTAAGGCACAGACAGATTGAGTTATAATGTGTGGAAGAATCTGATGTATATGTCTGTTATGTCCATGTTTTTAACCACTATCTTCAGAATTAAATGCATTGATATGTTATAGACCAATTCTTCTTCCTCTTATTTTTTTATTTATTGATGGGACTGGGATTTCAACTCAGGGCTTCCCACTTGCAAAGCAGGTGCTGTACTTCTTGAGCTATATCTCCAGTCCATTTCTTCTGGTTATTTTGGAGATGGGGGCCTTGCAAACTATTTGCCTGGGTTGGCCTCGAACTGTGATCCTTCTGATATCAGCTTCCCAAGTAGCTAGGATTATAGGCATGAGCCACCAGTACCCAGCTTATACATCAATTCTTAACCAAAACTCAAAAAGAATTTCTGGGATGCTCATTGTCCTCGATGTCTCTCTTTCTTTCAGAATGCTGTATAGTTTTTAATGGATATGAATATTTCTTGTGAAATTACATTTTTCATCAGAAAGGCAATTAAATGTATTGTCAAGGTCATTTGAAAGCCTTTTGTATATCTAAGGCCTAACCTTAAAAGACTGCCATGTGGGATGTTATTTGGCCATTGTGTTATTTTTCTCTGAATAATGAACTGTAGATTGAGCAGTTCTTCACAAATCAAAAGCTTAAGTCTCAAAGTATCATCTCATGACCTGCGCGAGTTTGTCCTACGAACCTAACTGGGAGTGACAGGAGATTTAAGAAAGGACAAAAGACAGAAGACAAACATGCACAAAGCTGGAGTCCGGTGGTCTGGGTACTTAGATGGAGACATGCAACAGCCTTGTCTAAAAACTCCATTAGCATAACTCTTAAAGTCTCGGTCCTTAGACTCAAACTGTCCCATGTTTTCTTTAGCATAGCTTTTTTAAAGCCTATATCTAGAGTTCTCGGTGCAGAAGGTTGGGGTCAATTGGGCTGTGCACTCAGATGGAGACATACAACAGCCCCATCAACCTCTAGCAAGCTTATATACAGAGGCAAACAAGGATGTGGAGCAACAGTTCTTTGGGGGGGGTGTGACATTGTAGTTATTGGGAACAGGAGGAACCTGCAATTGCTATGCTCTAAACGTAAACATCTTAGGAAAAGGAGCTGTGCTGCACTTTGCCCTCACCCCCTTCTAGAGCTGGGGCCATGCCAACTCAGCCTGCAGATTATTGGGTATAGCTGTGCTTATCTCAAATTCTCATAGGCGTCTCGTAATTCGGTCCCCACAAGATCAAAATTCTCTAACTTAACTGCACCCTAGAACAAAACTCAGAAATATTTATAGGAATAAAAGAATATCCAGCAAACCACAAGACAAAATTCACAATGCCTCACATTCACTTAAAGGTTACCAGGTACATAAAGAAGCTGGAAAAATGATCCATAGTGATGAGAATAATTGATCAAATGAAAGTGACCTTAAACTGACACATTACAAGTAACAGACAAGAGCATTAAACATTAACATAACAATATTCTATGTATTTGAAAAGTGGAGACATATAAGACAATTTTTTAAAACCTAAGTTGCAATTCTAAGGATGAAAATTATAATATCTGAGGTGAAAAAATTCAACTAAATGGGATTCTTGGCAGAAGAAAAGACTAGTGAACTTACATACACAGCAAAAGAAACTTCAAAGTGAAAGAAAGAAAAAAAGAAAGGATTTAAAAAATTGCAAGAGAATTAGTGAGCTGTGGTACAAATTCCAGAGGCCTCGTAGATACAATTGGAGTCACCACAAGAGAGGAGAAATGGTGATAGAAAAGATATTTGAAAAACTAATGGCCAAAATTTTCAAATTTGCTGAGAATGATTACTCCACAGATCTAAGAAGCTCAGTAACAATAAAAAACTATACCAAAGCACATATAATCAGATTGATCGACGCCAGTGATAGAGAAAAACCTTGAAAGCAGCCAGAGGAAATACATGTTATAGAGGAACAAAAATAAGGAGTATAGCAGATTTCTCATTAGAAACATAACAAATGAAAAAACAGTAGAACATGCTTAAAGTACTGAAAGAAAGAAAAACTGTTAACATAGGATGCTATATTCAGCAAACTATTCAGAAACTGACAAAATGAAGATGTTTTCAGATATATAAAATCTGAAATAATGCTTCATCATCAGGCCACACTGTAAGAAATGTTAGTCCTTTAGTTAGAAAGAAAATGATACTAGATGGAACTATGCAGATCCACACAAAGGAATAAAAAGCACTGGAGCTTGGGTATAGCTTAATGATAGAGCACTTTCCTAGAATGCACAAGGCCCTAGGTTCAAGTCCCAGCACAGCATTAAAAAAGGCACTCTAAATGGCAACCACATTGGTAAGTATATAAAATTATTTCTTACTCTTTAATGCTTTGTTAAAGTAATTAATTGTTTAAACAAAAATAACAATGGTCATATATAGTGGCATGGTACCTACCTGTACGTCCATATACTTAGGAGGCTGAGACAGGAGGGTCACTTGAGCCTAGGAGTTTGTGGCCAGCCCAGGCAATGTAGCAAGACCTTGTCTCAAAATTAAATAAGTAACAATGTGTTGTGGGGTTCACAACATGCATAAATAAAATTTTGACAATATCTTAACAGTGGGGGGTAGGGAGAAGTGGAAGGTTAACTACCATGTGTATATAGTATACTTATAAACCCTAAAGTGCACAGCAGAATAACAAAACAGTTATAGCTAATGTGTGAACAAAGGAGATAATATAGAATCATAAACAGTTACTCAACACAAAAGAAAGCATAAAAAGAGAACAAATAATAAATAGCAAGAAGATAGATTTAGGACTGGGCACAGTGGCTCATGCCTGTAATCCCAGCTACAGAGGGGGCAGCAATCAGGCAGATCCAGGCTTGAGGCTACCCTGTACAAAAAGGTAGCAAGACCCCATCTCAGAAGTTGGGTATGGTGGCATATGCCTGTCATGCCAACTACATGTGAGGTCACAGGTAGGAGAATTGTGGTCTGAAGCTGGTTCTGGGCAAAAATGTTAGACCCTACATAGAAAATAACATAAGCAAAAGTCTGGGAGTGTGATTCAAATAGTAGAGTACCTGCCTAGCAAGTGTGAGGCTTTGCCTTCAAAAGCCAGTTCTGAAAAAAAGACATATTCAATTGTATCAATAATTATATTAAATGTAAATATTTAAAACATCCAATTAAAAGGCAAAGACTGTGATATTAAATTTAAAAAAGAACACAGTTATATACTGTCAATAGGAGCACACTTTATATATAAAGAAAAATATTAAGAGTAACATTTGCTACCCCAAATAATAGAGCTTTTAAATATGTAAAACAAAAATTGATAGAACTGCAAGGAGAAATAGAGAAATCTACAGTTATAGACAGAGATTTTGATACCCCTCTTTCAGTAATTGCTAGAACAAGTGGAAACTTACGAAGGTGAACTCAAAGAACACTATTAACCAATAATTACCTGACTTTTCTGGAACCACAAACAATGGTAGAGTACACGTACTGTTCAAGGAGTATATGTGGAACATATACTCAGATACTCAAATAGACCATGTTCTTGGCCATAAGTGAGCAAACTATGGCCCCAGGGTCAATCTAGTCTCTTTTTGTATAGCTAATGAACTAAGAATGGTTTTCATATTTTCAAATATTTCTTTAAAACAAAAATATGTGACAGAGTCTGTATGTGGCTCACAAAACTTAAAATATTTATCAACAAACTTTTAAAGAAAAGGTTTGCCAGCTTCTGTTCTAAGCCATAAAACATGTCTTAATAAAATTTAAAGAATTCAAGTAATGCAAAGTATCTTATACAACTACAATGGAATTAAATTAGAAATCAATAACAAAGCTATCTGGAAAATCCCCAAATATTTGGAAACAAAATAACATGCTTCTCTACCCTCCTCCCCCACCCTTAATAACATGTTTCTAAATAATCCGCTGATTAAAAAAGAACCTAAAGTGAAATTAGAAAGCATTTTGAACTGAAGGAAAATAAAAACAAAATAAACATCAAATTTTGTGGCATTCTACTAAAGCAGCACTGTGTATGGGGGAAATTTAGAAATAAAACTACCTATGTTAGAAAATGACCTCTGCTTCTATGGTAAGAAACTAGAAAAAGCAAGTTAAACACAAAGAACAAGTAGCAAAGAGAGGAATGATATAGAAATCAGAAAAACTGAAAATACCAGTGAAACAAAAAACCTGGTTCTTTGAAATCAGTAAAATTGGGAAGCCTTTAGCCAAACTTGATCTGGGGAAAAAAGAAAGAGATACATATATTACCAACATCAGGAATAGATATTTAAGGGAATATTATGAAAATTTTAGGCAAATTCAGCAACTTAGATGAAATGATCATACTCCATGAAGATACAAATTCCAAAGCTCACTAGAGAGGAAATAATCTGAATAACTATGTAACTGTTTTTCAAAAAAAAAAATTGAAGTGGTAGATAAAAACAGTCTCAGAAAGGTGGCAGAATGGCTCAAGTGGTAGAGTGCCTGCCTAGCAAGTGTGAAGCCCTGAATTCAAACCCCAGTACCGCCAAAAAAAATTCCCACAAAGAACAAAGAAGACACTTGTGGATTCTTCTAAACATTTAGAGGGGGAAAAATGTGCCAATTATACACAAATTCTTCCAGAAAACTGAAGAGGAGGGACCACTTTCCAGCTTATTCTTTGAGGCCATCATTACCCTGATACTCAAACCATATAAAGATCTTAAAAGAAAAGAAAGCTTGGGACTGGAGGCTTGGCTCAAGTAGTAGAGTGCCTGCCTTGCAAGTGTGAAGCCATGAGTTCAAACCCCAGTCCCACAAAAAAAAAAAAAAAAAAAAAAGGAAGCTATAGGCCAATTTCCTTTATAACTACAGATGTAATAATTCTAAAGAAGATGTTATCAAATCAAACACATCAATATAAAACAACACATCAATATAAAACATAGTGGCTGATGTTTATCCCAGGAATACATGATTGGCTTTAAAGAATTTACTATATTAAACTAAATATCAAATCTGATTATCTCAATACATTTACATGCAAAACTGCAACAAAACTCAGCAAACTAGGAATAGGTATTACACTTTGGATCAAGTGTGTCTCCCAACGGCCCAATAATTGGGGGCTTAGTCTCTAGACTGTGGCACTAATGGGAGGTGGTGAGGCCTAGTTGAAAGAAGTGAGGTGATTGCATGCATGCCTGTGAAGGGGCTATTGGGATCCTCTCCCGGTTCTGTCTTTCTCTTCACTTCCTGGCTACTCTGAGCTGAACAGGCCTTCTCTACCATATTCTTGCCATGATGTTCTGTGCTGCCACAGGCCCATAGTAATAGGGCCAAGTTAACCATGAACCAGGAGACAAAATAAGTCATTTCCTCCTTTAGGTTAATTTTCTCAGGTGTTTTGTCACAGTGATGGAATGCTGACTAACAGAACTATATTTTCTCATACTGGAGAACTACAAAAAGCCTAGATGCTGGGAACATAGCTCAAGTGGTGCAGTACCTGCCTAGCAAGAGTAAGGGCCTGAGTCAAACCCTCAAAAAAATAAACCAGAACAAAAGGCCGACAACTAACTTTATGCCAGAAAAGACTCCATGCTTTCTTGCAGATCAGGAGCAATACAAAGTAATGTCTTGCTGTCAGCCCTGTTATTCAATATAACAGGTTCTAATTGGTGCAATCACCATAAAAGGAAATAAAACACCTTCATCTAGGAAAGGATGAAATAGTAAAACTGATGAAATCCATCATACCCTAAGAATTATCTGTCTCTTTATAATCTTCCCTCCTCTCCCCCTTTCCCGTCTTTCCCCTTGTCACTACAGTTTTCATGTTTTAGATTTTTTTTTCAGCACTCTGGATTGAATTCAGGACCTCATGCATGTTAGGCAAACTTAACCATTAAGCTACATTCCCCAGCCCCATGTTTTAGAGTTTTATGTGTGGAATTATATGGTATGTATATAATTTATTGCCAGAAATTGACACCTTGTAATCAAAATTCATACATAAGCCATTTGATCTTCATTCCATTCCCTCATTAGTCACTAGGCTTTCAATTCATTTGTAGAACTTCTACATGTTTATCAATAGGCCTGATAGCTTATCAAGAAAGCCTGGGTCTGTAACTCCTAGTGATGTCCCACTTAGACCTGACATTAAGTTCTTTTTTCCTGTCAAGATGTTTCTTCCAAATTTTTTTGGCTATCAGTGACAAGTTCTTGAACACTTATGTTTACAATCTTTATTCATTTCCTTCCCATAGGTAAACTGTTGTTAAACTTGTTACTTCTTATAGTTAAGTACTATAATATACTTCAGTTATGTCTGTTTTCATCTATAAAACTTCCTGTTAATCTCAGCCCTTAAATGTCTAGTTAGTGCTATATAGCTTCTTGATTTTCTTCCTAGCCCCTGCCATCCCATACCCTTTTCCTACTAGCCTATACAAACAAAATACTTTTCATCAAATACTCTTTAGGGGAGTGTTGCTGGGCAAATAAGGAAAAACGGCTTGACTAGAAAAACTGAATTTAAACATAATATCCTTTTCTTTCAGTGATTCTGAATGGAGGAAAGGAGAACAGCAGAATCTTCACAAACTGAGTCATAATATATAGACAAATACAGCATGGGAGATTGTCGTTAAGATGGATGATAATATACTGTATTGCTACCAGCCACTGGGAAGATAAAAGGAGATGGAAGATTGAAGCTTGTGTTCACCTCTTTCCCTTTTTACTCTCCACACACCTCATCAGGGTGCCTTTATACGTGCAGTATTTATTTGTATTATATTGGTAATTATAAAGTTCCCTATGGAGGCTAGGAGAGGCCACCAAGAGAAGGAAAGCATTCTGTTCTGTCTGTAGTGACATAAGAAGTTTCATTCACACCAAACATCTTTCCAGAATGTTTCTTTCCAATATTAGTTCTATTTCGTGTCTCTCTATTCTCTCATTTTTCCTATGAAGCACTGTGTGGGGGAGATGACCTGCCTGTTCCTGCTCCATAGTACTTTTGTTCATTACTGTATCTCTAGTGGCTCAAACATACACTAAGCACTCAATAAATCTCTGATGAAAAAATAAATGATTATCTGTTTTCTCTGGCAGTCCAAGTCTACTTCTATTTTTAAAACAATCTATATAAGATTTGTACCAATAAAGTGCTATCATTTTTAATCACTTCATTTTCCACATCCCTTAGCAATTATTTGTAGCTTGCACTTCATTAACATACTCTTATTTATGTTCCTTTCCACCTACATCTGTATCCTATATATATTTAGTTTTCAATTAAAAGATAATGCCCACATATTGTATATAGTGTATGTGCTGTAGTGCTTCATGTACTTCAGAAAACAGACAATAGACAGGTAGACTGCTGCCTTGTCTATGAAGACATTCTCTGGGTCAGTATGGTCTTAAAAGAGAACTTAGATACTTGGCTATTTCACTCATATAATGTGTGATTTTGAATAAATTGTCCCTTTAGATTCTTTTTAAAAACAGATAAGTTCCCTAAAGAGAAAACATGTTAAAATTACAAAGCATCTGTATGTTGTGAATGTTTTCCCAGACATAAAGTAATATAAAAATTCTAGACTAGTCAAATCCTAGCATTTTCACAGAAATTTCTATGAGAATGGTGTTATGTATAAAATATGAATAATTAAAAAGATTCCTCCTTGCTTCTTCACAGAGAAGCAGCAGAGATTATCCTGGATCTTTGCAGTACTTAAGCTATTCCTTAGCGGTCTCATGAGGGAATTGATGTAGTGGAACACACTGAAAGAATTGCTGAGGTATCGGAATAAGACTGTACAAAGTGTAACTGTTTTCTATAAAAGGTTTTTAAATATTAAATTAGGAGTCATTCACTCTCTGGCCTCTTTCTCCATCTATACTGTCTTCTGGCAACAATAAATTTGGGCAATCTACACATACAGTTCTTAGTGATGCCAAATTAACAGCAGTTTCTCAGTCACTTCCTCTTCCTCCATAAAAGTATAATATTTAGGTGGTTTCATAGGTTTCCCCACTGCCCTAAAGTATTAGATTGCCAAAGAAAACCAATTAAACAATATTTTTTGTCTTCATGCAGCCTTTTAAAGTACATATTAAAGCAGATTATTAACATGAAAATACGGGGGAAGATAAACCTCAAACTATAGAATTCTTAGTTTTACCAGCATTTATCTGGCATACTTCCTGTTTATGATTTTAGAAGTACAACCATGTAGTACTTTTATTAAAAACTGAATAATTGAGGATTTATGTTTTGGTGACCACTTTTGTGTGTGGTGGTGGTGAGGCACCCAAATAAGTAATAACTGCCAACTAGACACGAAAATCCATGTTCTCACTTCTTGACCATACAGATGAACTTCATTTCCTAGCCTTCCTTTCATCATAGCCAATGGAATGAGAATGGAAGTGATGTCCACTACTTTGAGCCCCCTCCCCTAAAAAACATTCCCATAGAATTAAACAGAGAAGACCCCCAAGGAAATCTTTGGAAGTTAGGTATTAAAAGCCCAAGTACAGGAAGACCTTGGAAACTAGGTACTGAACTACTTGTTTACTTTAGGAAGAAACAAATTTAAGGCATTATACATTTTTTAGTTGATTTGTGATGGCAATTGGCCTATCCTAATTAACATAAAGCACATGTAATGTGCTCATAATGTACAACTCCAGTGGCACCATTTACATTATAATTGTGTAAATGGATTTCGTGAGGCACAGGTGAGAGGCTACTGGTTTGCATACATGGGGATATATGTAAATTTTCCTCCCAGGAGTGGTGTAACACTGGCTTAGCCACTGACTCCAACTTGTTCAGTTTTATTGTGGATGAACACCAATTTGTGTAAAGCACTTTCCTCTAGTGTCTATATTGGGTGCTGGGTGTGATGGTGGAGGACTGCAGTTTGAGGTCAGCCTGAGCAAAAAGTTAGCAAGACCCTATCTCAAAAACAAGCTGGAGCTGGCTGGAGATGTAGCTCAAGTGGTAGAGTGCTTGCCTAGCACTGAGTTCAAACCACAGTACTGTAAAAAAGCAAAACAAAAGAAATAATCCAACAACAACAACAAACCAAAAACCAAGCTGGAGGTGGTAGTACACACCTGCATACTTGGGAGGGATAAATAGGAGGCCAGCACAAACAAAAGTGTGGCAGACCCTATCTGAAAAAAATAACAGCAAAAGGACTGAGTGCATGGCTCAAGTGGTACTGGGTTCAATCTGCAATATCGCCAAAAAAAAAAAAAAAACCAATAATTTTAAGGGGAAAATACATCCAATAGACCCTTGCCATCTGTGGGTACATGGTTCTATGGCAACTGCCACTCAGTGAATGCTTAGGATGCATGGAGTTCAGTACTGTACCATAAATTCTTAATTCATTTTTCCTATATCACTACCCATCTTCCACTAATGACGTGCTACCTTTCAACAAATCTAAAATTTTCACTTTATCATTTAAGCACATTAACTTTTACCTTGGTTTTTAGGCACCATTTTTGGGAGGCAAACATGCAGCAGACACACAATGGTTTAAAAACAACTGGCAATAACAGAACTGACTGAGAGTGTCTCAACTGAGCTGCGTAATATGTGTGCAGAAATTTAAAATTTTTGTTTTTGAAACTAACTTCCTCCCTCCCTTCCTTCCTTCCTTATTTTTGACTGTGCTTGACCAAACCCATGTGTAATAAATCTGTAAATAATGTGGTTTTACTGTATTTATCACTCAAATCAGATCTTTTTCTTGGATTTGTTAAACATTGATGGCTACATATTCTCCCTGTAACCTACCTCCACTCCTTCAAAAAAAGTTTACTGCTCTGAATAGTAAAGATATTTTTCTCTTTACTTCCCTCATCTATGAAATTTGGATTATATGACCTCAAAGATCTTTCTTCACAAAAATTCTACCATCTATGACTATAATGTCCAGAGCTACTGCGGAATTTTTTAACGTGAATGCTCCTTCAGACTCCAAATTGGTACTATAGAGTTTCTTAACAGTAACTAAATATTAAAAAAAAAAAAAACATTGAACTCACCAGATCACATTGGTGAACAGGCACAACAGAGGTTCCACTCATCTCCCAAAAGCTATTAAATTGAAGATTGTTTTAACTCACTTGGATTTCTATAGAGTAATTTCAAAAGCAGTGTATTACCTAATTTCTATACTTTACTCAGTGGAGAAGGATCAAAGCTAATACAGAATGTGGTAGCTATTGACATAATTAATATAGCATATTTTAATAGGTCAAAATTACAAAAACTAGAGAACAGACTGTATAGGTTTTCACTGAATTTACCAGATAAAGTTTTAAATTTTATTTAACTTATATACTTTATTATATATTTATATATTTTAATGCTTCACTATAATAATAATCATACTACAGCAAATTCAGAATCCTGGCAAAATTACCAAAATCATAGTTACCATCCACTCTCCCTTCCTTCCCCACTTACGTATTTGTTAAAATCACATTTTGGTATAAATAACAAATGACTTTTTGCCTTTATTTACTTGTTTTTGGTGGTACTGAGGTTTGAACTTACGTGCTTGTTAGGCAAGTACTCTACTGCGTAAGCCATGCCTCTAACCCCTATTGCTGCGGTTATTTTGGAGATAGGGTCTTGCTTTTTATCCAGGCTATCCTGGATGGCAATCCTCCTATTTTAAGCTTCTTGGTGTCACTGGGATAACTAGTGCATGCCCCAGCTTTTTTCCCTTGAGATGAGACCTCATGAACTTTTTTGTCCTGGCTGGCCTGGAATCATGATCTTCCTGATCTAAGCCTCCCAAATGCCTAGGATTATAGGTGTGAACCACAAGCATCTGGCTTTTGCCTGTATTTCTGCTGGTACAGTTTTAATCTCATGGATTTCAACTTGTTTTGAAAGCTAAAATCTACAGTATCCAGACTTTATACAGGCACAGAATTGGCTTTAACTCACATTCTTTTACTGTAAGAATGCTACAGATACATGCACCTCACTCAAGGATGGTCCTGTTTTAGAAAGGAGAAAGAAATATATAGGTTGGAGTAGATAAGAATCGTAGTAATCTTTTTCTTCTACAAAAGGAAACATATAGAATGGAGAAACATCAATAGTATGTTGAGCACTAGTAGAAGTAAGTATTCTAAAATATCCTCATATAACTGAAGAAATTGGAGAGCAATCTAAATATTGAAAATGATGGGATGCATAAATACATTTTGGTATTTTCATGTTAGAATGATACACAGACATTAAAAATGTTTTCAGAAATATTCAGTAACATGAGAAACTACTGAATAAGAAAATTAGCATTGGACTGGTGGCATGGCTCAAGTGGCCCTGAGCTCAAACCCCGGTAGAGCAAAAAATAAATAAAAATAAAACCAGAATATAAAACTATATACAATCATATGGCATATAATGACATTCTGGTCAATGGTGGAACTCCTATGTATTGTAGTCCCATGAAATTCTATTGCCTAATGACTTTGTACCCCTGTTGCTAAGTGATGCAGGACCTATATATAGTATTTCATGACTAGTTTAAATGCATAAAGGAATATAAAAGTGTCAACATGTGCTTTTCTCTGGTGGTGTGACAATACTTTTCTGTGGCTTCCAGTATTTAACACATTTTGTTTTCCAATTTTGAAACATTATTTTGAAAGAAAATAGTGTCCATGTATGTAGATGAAATATGAAATCTGTATACAAATATACATTATTTCAGTATATCAAAATGAGATTAAATATACTGAGTTTGGCAGTTTTCAGAATGGCACTATGACAATACTTTCCTTGATCTTCACTTTATATTGAGGTTTTCATAGCTGTGAATAGGTTGCAGAAAGGCAAATGTTTTCAGAATTTCTAAAAGGGTACGTATTGTCTGAAAAAGAATAGAAGCTTCTCTCAATTTTCACACCTCGAGTTTTAATACAACCTGTAATTTTACTCATGCTAAATGGATGCATCAGTTTTTCAAGCTACAGAATAGGACTCAGGATTAATTAATTATGGTTCAAAGAATGACTAAATCAAGACAGTTGAATATATGTTCAGACCACTTGTATATATGCTTACATATAAATTAAAACAAACACACTCAAAGGAATTCCTGAATCAGGCTAAGAAATATGTTATTCATACTCCTGTTTTCAAATTTCCAAATACTGTGGATTATACTCCCTTCCCAAGCCATCGCCTCTAATCCTGCATTTCTGCTTATTATACCTACATTTTTCTGGGTGCTTAAGTTGTGTGATACTTCCCTTGGAGACTAGCCAAGAGACTCAAACTTGGGCTAAAAAAAATTAGGTTATATTCTGCCTATTTCTCCCAATTAAACTGTGACATACTACAAAATTCCAAGATAAATAATTTCCCCAGTTATGTGTTTTATGTGTCAGGTAAAAAGGTTGTGCAGCTTAAAGAAAGTTTGAAAGAAAAGTAACCACTAGCACATTAAAAGGTGATGGGTACAGACTTGGGGGATGAGGCAGATGCAGGTTCAGGTTCTGACACAGGTGGAGAAGAAATGGCATGAGGACAAGGTCTGAGACACTGAAAAGAGTAAGATTAATTCAGGAATGTACCTGATTGACAGAAATTAAGGATTTTAAAAGAAAAATATTTTCTTTTTACCTTTTAGTTTTTTATATTTTGAGATAGGTCTCACTATGTAGCTCAGGCTAGGCTCAAACTTGTGATCTCCTGCCTCAGCCTGCAGAGAATGAACTTTTAAGGACAGATGCATAGATTGTGAGTTTTAAAGTTGTAAGGGATTTTAGAGATCATTTAGTTAAAATCCATCATTTTGCAAAGGGAACTGGCATCCTGGAAAGTTAAATTTTTCACATAAGGTCTCAATCCCAGCATTGCCACTTGTGTTAACCAGGTTTCCTTATTCCCAAAATTTGACCCATTTTACAATAGGTTACACCTGAGGTTGGTGGAGAGTTTTTAACTTTGTCCTGCTTTTCTTTCTTTCTTTTTTTTTTTTTTTGGAGGAGGCACTGCACTAGGCACAACAGAGTCTTAAAGATCAGTCATAAAAGATTTGTGGAGATCATCTATATTTCCTAAAACTTCTGAATCTTTATATTTTTCTTAGGGCAACTTAAACAATTCTTAGGGGAGAACTCAAATTATTTCTTAGTCTCATTTAATTAACACTAATGAATGGAATTGACTAGATTACAATATGTAACTATTTTGTTTTATTTACTTGCTTTTGCCAGACTTTGCCATGAATTAGTGGTACACATGTGAGATGAAACTGATGGTGACTTGGGAAGCAAAACTGCTGGATGAGCATTTTTGGGAATAGAATAGAATAGAATACCTTGAAAAACAGAAGCATTAAGTAGCAATAAGAATACATTTAAACTTACATTCTCAAAATAAGGGTAACTTTTTTGATTGTTCTTTTTTGGGGGGGGGTGTCTAAAGAATACTGACACTGCACAAATTTGCTCATAGTCCCTTGTCACTCAGCCAGCCAACTGGCCCAGGAGATTTTTTGTGGTATTGGGGTTTGAACTCAGGGCCTACACCTTGACCCACTCCATCAGTCTTTTTTGTAAAAGTGTTTTTTCAAGATAGGGTCTTGTGAACTATTTGCTGAATCTGGCTTTGAACTGCTGATCCTCCTGATCTCTGCTTCCTGAGTAGCTAGGATTACAGGCGTGAGCCATCAGTGTCCAGAGTGTTCATTTTGTTTTTGAAGACTTGGTTTCTCTATATAGCCCAGACTGGCCTCGAACTTTTGGCTCTCCTGTCTCATCCTCCTGCATGCTAGGATTACTGATATTATCATCACACTTCCCTTATAGGTAACTTTTGAACCTGACCAAAAAAGTAAGTAATATCTTGAAGAGCGGATTTTTCCTTGTAGGTTTAAATATTAACAAAAGAGATCTGGGAATATAGCTCAGTGGTACAGCTCTTGACTAGCATGCACATAAATTTTTATCCTTAGATTTTTTTTTCAATATAGAAGTATGTAGAGAAGTAAAAGATTTTTCCAACAGCAGAAATTTTACCAAGTGAGGAGGCTTAAAAATGTAGCTCTGTTAGCATGTTTCTAGGAATGTACTCTAATTGAGGAAATAATCTGAAATTCTAAAACAGACTTATAGATAAAAAAAGTATATATTAATAAAATAAATATAATATTTCTTACAAATATTATTCATAAGAAAATAAGGAAAATAATCACTTAGGAAAATAGTACTCCATACAGGAAGCACTATGCAGCCATTGAAAATGGTTTTGAATAGACTGTGTAAAAAAAGCTTCTACAAGCAAACAGTTTAAATTTCATCAGCTTAAATAACTGCATGGGAGTATGTTGACTGTCATTAGTCAACTGCCTTTAAATAAAGGAATATTGGTTATTTTTTCTTGCTACTCTTTAAAATACATTTTTCTGCAACCATATTTTCATTTTTTTAGTTACTGTGTTCTGGTTTTATAATTATTAAAAGAAACCTATAGGTGGGTTTTGGTGGCTCACACCTGTAATCCTAGCTACTCGGGAGGCTGAAACCAGAAGGATTGTGGTTCAAGGCCAGCCTGGGAAAATAGTTCATCAGACCCCCATCACCAAAATAACCAGAGCAAAATGGACTGAATGAAGTGTGGCTCAAGCAGTAGTGTGCTTGCTTTGCAAGGGAGAAACCCTGAGTTCAACCCCAGTCCCACCAAGAAACAAAGAAAAATCTATTATATGTTTTGGTATCATTACAGGGAAATATTACACATATACAGGTGTACAAACATTGTTAAAGAGAGAAAAGTTTGATATTACTTAAACCAAATAATGGAATCCCAAGAAAAAAAAAAAGACACAATCCTATAACTTGTAAAATTATAATGGCCTAATACAATTTACTAAGTATTTTAACATTGCAGGCTTTCAGTGTATTAGTTGATGCTGGTGAATCAAACTTACCTTGAATCTGTCAGTTAGCATTCTCCCACCAAGAGATTAATGATAGAGTATATGAAAAAAGCTGTCCCCTTAGTTTGTGTGGTGCACTTCTGCAAACTAGTATTTTTGTACTTCAAAAAGTATAGTACCGCAAGTGTTAACTTTCTATAAACACACGAGAGAAAAATTTGTCCTTACCTTTTTAATTTGGGCCAGCTGTAACTTTCAGGTAAAATTCTGTGATTTGACATCACCGGTAAAAAAGGTTTTTTTTTTGTTTTTTTGCAGAAAAACTGGTAGTAACACTTACCTTATAGGACTGTTGTAAGTTTTAGAGATGTACGTAAACTGCCTAGCATAGTTTCTGGTTCATAGGCATTTAGTAAATGGTAGCCATTATAACAATATATACCATTACTATGACTTATCTGTTATACTCCTTTACAGAAAGTAGACTGAAAAAATCTGAAGTATAGTCCATTTCAAAACATAATCCTAGACTTCCAAATAAAGGTATAAAGGCAAATCACAAAATTTCTCTGCCCAGATACCACACAGAATGGGAAAAATAAACAGTAAAAACTTCTTTAAATACATTAGAAACAGCCAGGAACAAAAATGTCTACACCCTAAGGGACCAGAGGCCAAAATACTACTACTATTTCTTGAACATCAAGAAAAGAAATGACATAGCTAGAAATCAAATTCTCACCAAAATAAGACTGGCAATCCCACGACAAATCCCTAATTAGTTCATTATTCTATTTGCCAAGATGATTGTGTCCCATCTTTTCTCTCCTAAATCTCCTACACATCTGCTCACTCCTCACATCAAACTCATTTCATTGATAAGTAGAAGTTGCTACGTGAAGCTCATCTTCCCACATCAAATCTACCAGCCTGTCTTCATCTATATTCAGCATACTTTCTCTTCCTGTTACAAAGTATTAGCTGTCTTTACCTTTCCTTATCTATGGCAAGCCTTTCTACTTGTGCCCTGGGTCCCACCTGTTCTTGCATAGTCAAAGATTAAGCTCCTGTGATTATCCCCTCTGTTTCCTGCATACTCAGTTTTCCCTTTATCTCACACTAGACCCTATATCCCCCCTCCACTCAGAGTGAACAGGAGCCGGTCATAAACCACAGCTCTTTAGGGATTGCTTAGCAGTATTGTTGTCTCCACTTCCTTACTTTATACTCCCTCCTCACTCCTTTCCGATCAGTATTATTGTCTCTACAGCACCATCTAAATTGCTCTGAGATTGCCACCCACCTCCCTACCAGGCCACTTTCCTCTCCCCAAATGTTTGGGAGCCCCAGGCATATTCCTTATTCTCTTTTTCTTGTCCATCAGCATTCATTCCCCAACGCCCACTCCAGGTCCTCTCATCCAGTCTCTGTGTTTTAAATAATGTCTTATGTTCTTTAGGACTCCAAAAATTTGTATTCTATCCCTGATACCTCTGCTGAGCTCTGGGCTCATATCCAACTGCTTGCCCAGCAACTCCACTTAGATCTCTAATAAAGACCCTTTAACACATTTAAAACAAATCTTTTGAGTTGCTTCTCATCCTCAGTTTGTATCTTCCTAAGTCTTCACTCATGTTAACAAGTGCTATAATTTTCATCCGGTTGCTCATATTCCTAGAGCTCTAGCCTCATTTCTCTTTGTGTCAGTTACTAAACTGTCACCTCTCAGCAATAAACCTTTCCAAACTCTTGTTTTTGTATTGCTGGGATTGGTACTCTGTAAACCGTATTTTTACTTTGCCAGCAGAATTCCTGCTATATTCCATCAATAAAGAATAAAAGGAGAGACAAGACAAAGTCAAGGAGAGGAGAAAGAACTTGTTCCTTATTGGCCTTCTGTACCTGCCAGCATTGCTCCACTTACAGATCCCGTGCCCTGACAGTGGTAGTTACCTCCAAATTTCAACGGTTTTCCTGTCTCCTAGAACAGCTCCAACATACCCTCTCAAGGTATCATAGCAAATGGGCAGCACCTCCTCCATTGAGGGACTAGCTCTGCTGAGTCCCTCCTCCCAACTTTAGGGTGATCTTTACATGTTGACCCAATGGCAGGGGCATAACTGGTTCTGGAACTTACCGTTATCTTGATACTATCATTTTGCTTTTTCAGTCTACACCACCTGTTTGACCAATTTTTCCTATTCAGTGATTGCTCTTAAAATACTCAGCAGCAGTCAGTGTCTCCAAAATATAAATCCATCTGTATGCTCCTCACACTTAGAACAAAATTCAAACTCCTTACTAGGGCCCACAATTCCTTTTGTGATCCAGTCTATGCAATCTAGTCCAGTCTCCTACCTCTTCCCTGTAACACTGCCTTGCACACACTGCTTCCCCATAGAACCTTTGTGTGTGCTTTTCTCTGTGTCTGGGTTGCCCAGGTCTTTGCCTTGCTCACTACCTCACTTCATTCAAGTCTCTTCTCAAATGTCAATTTAGAGAGGCGTGTTCTAACAACTATCTAAAATGAACCCTCCTTTCTCCCCCTCTAATTCCTTGTCTGAGGTTTTTCTTTCTGATTATTACCCAGAATTTCAAGTTCATTTGTTCCTCCCCCATCCTCCGCTAAAATGTAAACTTGATAAAGGCAGAGATGTGATTGCATTTACCACTAAATACTGATAATATATATACTGGCATATATAGTAGGTAGTCAATAAATTTCAGTTAACAAATGAATTTAATAAATGGCAATAACTACAGAAGAAAAATAGACTAAAATAGACTACAGTAATTGCAAAGAAGTAAATACAAAAGTGAGGCAAACATGACATAATGCAGGCTGATTCATCTGAGTACATAAATGTAACAAATGAATCAGAAAAACACTTAAAGATGTAATAGTAGATAATTTCTACAAAGTAATGGAGTAACAATCTGAAGAATAAAATGTTCAAGAAAAATGGGCATATAGTATTCAACACAGAGGCATATCCTGGTGAAGCTATTGATCATAAAGAATGAAGGAAAAAATTTTCAGATTTCCACACAGAAAATGAGATCACTTATAAGGAGGAGGAATGCTGGTCTTACCCTTCCTCTAAGCAATAGTCACTAGACTACAACAACAAAATATCTGCACAGTTGTAAGGCAAAGGCAGCATGACCCTAAACTATTGCAGCTATCTTACTTCAATTAAAGAATTAATGAAAAATATAGCATCTGTGAGTCCATGTTGGGAGAAAACTACTTAGTGAAGAGCAGAGATGAAGTGATGAATATTATAATTACTAAGTAGGGTATGAAGAATCAGGGCATATGTGAGCACTGGATTTCTTAGATACACATCAAGACCAAATAACTAATGAAATAAGGATTACGGAACAGAAATAAAATGTGTAACATTGTAAAAAATAATGCTATAAGCAATAAAAACACATTTTCATAGCAGAGTCCCTTGGTATTTCTAAACTTGAAACACAAATAATAGTCTCCAAAGTCTTAACTTTTTAAAACTTTCAGTAGTTTAGTAACTAAGGTCACTTGTGGCAAAGAAACATCTTCCTCAATGTTCAGCAATTCCTTCAGAATCTCTTACTTCCACGAAATTCCACCTGATAGTTTTTGCTCATATATTCACAGTAAGAGCTTTACTACCTCAAAGACTTGCCATTCTTTGTCTTGATACTGAACATAAAGCTTTGCCAAGATGTTGAAGAAATATACTGTTACTGACTTTGGTAATATTTCTATTAAAATAAATTATATTTTGAACTCAGAAAGAAAAATAACAAAGGATCTGAATTCTTATACTTAATAAAAAGAGTAGTGTGAGGCCCTGTATTCAATACCCAGTACTTCAAAAAAAGAAAAACAAAAAGAAAAAAGACCGTGTTTAGTTCTTAATGTGTCAGTTAACAGTGAATTATTACTATTAACTAGCAATATATTTTCCTTATTGAGCTTATTTCTCAATGTGCCTGTCTCACTATAGCACTTTCCAAAAAAGTGCTATTATAAACATTCTTAGTTTATAATGTTTTAAAGAGCAAAACATTCACTAGATAACTAGTTTGAAATAGTTTCCTCAACCCTTCCTTCATGTGAAATGTTTAGAGGCAGACTGGCCCAATTCCAATTTTCTTTCATGTTATCATTTGTGTGAAGTCATTCTATAGATAGGGTAATGAGCATTTTGGCTGATGGAAAAACATCAGTGGTAAAACTACATGGCACAGTTTGGCTGGGCTGTCCCTCCTTCAGGATTGCATTACGTAATTTCAAAGTGTTTACTTAAGTTCCTTTGGGCTGCCTCCATGGTAGCTGTGAAGTCACAGAGAAGTGAACAGTTTGGGAGTGATAACAAAGTGTATTTGTTTAACATGAATGCTGTGTTCATTTTTAAAAATAAATCTTTGCTATGTAAGAAACTAAAAGTTATATAGTTCATTTTTCTTAAAGCTACATCAAAAAATCGGTAGGCAACACATGGAAAAAAATAAAGCGTTCATAAATGTATTTTTACTGTCATTATCTGGATGTACTTATTTAAAAGCCTGTATAGTATGTTTTTCAGTGTGATTTTGACTCATCATAAATATATAAAATTACCAAAAAACAACCTTTAAGAGAGTATGAATTATTAAAATGGCCAAAGCACTATATCTAAATTATAAAGGAGGCACATATAGTGTAAGACAACATCAAAGCTGTATAAATTAATATCTATTTAAGGAGAAATTTAAAAGATACTAGGTTATAAGAAACGATTATTTAACTTTGATTATTCAAAGAAAAGTAACTTTTACCAACAAAATAACTATTTGTGCTGGTTTTAAGGAAAAATAGTTCAGTATGCTCTATAAAAGTGGGAGAAGTGTCAATTTTTTTGTTGTAATAATCAAGTGTTAAATCACCTTCAAGAAAACATACAAATTCTTAAAATAGTTAAAACTTCAACTGTCCCTTTAGAATTACTTAAATTGATAAATAAATCTACATGAAGTTAATATCCAAACATCTTAAAACATAAAATTGTTTTATAAGAGTCATTGTGAATTACATGTTATTATAAATTACTTATTGGAACAATCTATGGTATTTTGCTTTTTAACTTTAAGAAGTAAGGACATTATGCCACTGATGGCTTTGCCAATGATCCAGTGAGATCCAAAGTTGGGACAATTCTAAGGGGAGAAAAGTTTTAGGACCCGATTACCGTCCTAGAGGTTTAGCAACTGTGGAGGGAGAGGCATATGTATAAGGCCAGACCTGGAGAGAATGAATGGTAATGAGGGAAAGGAAAATGAGAGGAGACTATGAAACAAACTACCTGTTCAAACTGGCTCAGAATTAGCTCTGCTGGAACATTTAAATATTTGGGCTTTATATTTAATTCTCATATTGGAAAGAGGATATTTATTTGGTTTCTTATGTTTAAACATTTTAATATACAAAGCTGGGTGCCAGTCCCTCCTGCCTGTAATCCTAGCTACTTGGAGACTGAACTTAGGAGGACTGTGGTTTGAGGCCAGTCTGAGCAAATAGTTTGTGAGACCCCATCTCTAAAACAACCAGAGCAAAATGAACTCAAAGTGTGGCTCAAGAGATAGTGCAAAGTCCTGGGTTCAGACTCTAGTACCACTCCCAAAAATTATTATACTATTGTATGTTTATAAATCTATTTATCTGAAGTTATTATGTGTGATTTTAAGCATGTTGCAAAATCTTTGACACTCCACCCCCCCTCCACACACACACAGAGGTAGAGGCTGATTCCCATCTCTAGAATATGTGGCCTTAGTGAAATCTGTTTCTAACAAATAGAATATGATGATATGCTGCATGACCTCTAAGACTAGGTCATAGAAAGTGTTACTGCTTCCACCTGGCTGGCAGTCTTGGGACCCATGGAACACAGCCACCCTGTTGTGAGGAAGCCCAGACCACATACCGAGGAATGTGTAGGTGTTCTGGCTGATAGCCCAGTTAAGGTCCCAGCCATCAGTCAGTATTAATCACTAGACAAGCAAATTGGACAAGCCTTCAGATGATGCCAGACCCCAGCCTCCAGCTGCTCCAGCTGAGGCAAAAGAGATTAGAAACAAATTGTCCCTGCTGAGCCCTATCCTCATTGCATATTCATGAGCAAAGTAATGTTGTTTTAAACCATTAAATTTTGGAGTGGTTTGCTGTGTCCTTGAGTCCCTGCTTCCAATAAATCTCTAGCTCAGGTTAGTTTAACAGGCAGGAAAGAGCTGAAAGAAGCAAAAGAATACCCTTTTCCTTGTTTCCTTGCCCAGACTGACATTTTAGCAGCTGTAGTACTAATTATCAGTGATTTAAGTGTGGTTTTTGAAGGGCCACAGGAGAAAAATTAAAAAACACAGTCATAGGGATCCAGTCTATCATAACTTCCTTGAAGGCCTAGAGATGAGCAGGGGAAAGAGAAAGTGTGAATCCCTCCATTCATTCCTCCTTTTCTTCTACTAGTTTCAAAAAGGAGGAAAAGGCAGGATTTAATTCTTTCCTGCCCTCATCATTCTTCTAATCCTAATCTATGGCAAAGTAATTGTGCTTTCTTTTTCACTAAAAGAGCACACAGCCTTTTCCAATCTTACTTACAAAGGGACCCAAAGCAGCACTTTTCATTACCAAGGAAGCAGGATTTACTCATCAGAGTTCGTAGCTAAGGACACCACTGTGCTTTTAATCAAGAACCTTTCACTGTCCTTCTTCAAAGGTTTCTTCTGCCCTCCCTCTTTCCCTAAATGTGACTGCTTCCCAGTCTTCCCTTCTCACATTATACCTTTCTGGTCCATCCTAGCCTCTCCCAAGGCTTTAGCTACCACTTGTATTTTAATGTCTCCAGAGCCAGGCTTTACTTCCAACCCTCCTGGGATAGTGCTCTGATACCTTAAATTCTAGAGACAAAACAAGCGGTTCTTCTCCTGGCCCTTAATCCACACAGCAAATCAGACTCATACAGCTGTGGTTCTAGTTGATTCTTACTTAGATCACAGGACCCTAATCAATGCGCTCATCAAAATGCACACCTGATAAGAGTCATTTCCATTAAAAATCCTCTCATGATTCTCCCTTTCCTATAGGTTTTAATGCTGAGGTACAACATGAACTGACTCACAGAGTAACCTCCCTGAAACTGTATGCAAATTTTTAGTATAGGTCTTTGTAGGAGAGACCATTGCTTTTGTTTTTTATTTTTTTTAAACTCCAAAAGGGTATGGTGTTCCCCTTGTCTTCCCCCCTCAAAAAAAAAAAAAGGTTAAAGACTTATAGGTCTCAGGCTAAAGTATAAATTCCCAGCAAGAGAAACGAAGCCTTGCTCTATCTAGTCCTCTCTCCAGTTTCCTTCTTATCTTTCTTCATGCTCCTCACCATCCACCCACACTTACCTAGCTGACAGGCTCTCCTACTTTCTGTTGTGCTTGCTCTCCTCTGGATGATGCCCATCCCTTTCTTCTTGGGGGACTAACTTCGGCCATCAAGGAAACCATCTTCTTTCAAGAAACCTCACTTCACACTACCGACAGAAAAACTGTTCAGGCTAAGCAAGCTGGGTGTAAACCCCTTACAGGCAGCCTTGCAATCGCTCTGTCTTTTATCTACATCCTGGATTTCCAAACTGACGTGGAGTGGGGAGAGGAAAAAAATAATTAAAACAATAAAGGCAAAACAAACAAATACTTAAGTATGCAGCATTTATACATTGGTGAAGAACAGCAGGCTGTAATAGCCATCTTTTTGTAGTGCTTTCTTGGAAAAAATTGTGTGGCAAACACGTAATTTTAATTCCGCCAGATTTTTGATCATAAATGCCACACACACTTTCCTATTACAGAATATTGCGTAGACACTTTCAGTGTCATTCAGTTTTCCTTTGTTTTATGCCCTGCCACCACATGGGTGTTATGTGTCTTAACAAGTCCTGTAAATAATAAACACTGGTCTTGATCTTCTGCACTCTACTAGGAGGACACGAATTAACGTTCTCGGTTTAGGAACCAACATCCAAAAAGAGCTTTTGGTCACGACGTGTCCAATTCCCCATCTACTCTGCAAAATGTTCCAACTTTTTAAGATAAATTGTGTCCTAAACTGTACGTGAGACCTGCTGTCTTACAGCACTGGCTGTAAAAGCCAATTTTTTTTTTCTTCCAGAAGTTGTTTTAACTGTTGCCTACTCATGGAGCTTTTTGCTGAACTCGGCGGGCGGACGGATCCCAACGAAGCGTATTTCCCTGTTCTTAACGCATCTACCTATAAATAGCGCTCACCGCGCTGAGTCACCAAAACCCCAAATAGCTCATTAACTACTGCTGGAATCGCGTCCCTCGGAACGGTGACAGACTCTGACCACACAACCACCACGCTGGGCCGTGGACCGCTCCACTGAGCTCGTCCCTAAACCACTCGGCGCCCTGGGACACGGGCGAGGCCGCCGCTTCCCCGCCAGCAGACCAGCGCGTCAGATCTCACGCTAGCGGACGGCGCTGTCCAGACGCAGGACCCGGCACGCGGGAGGACTTGGCCTTGACTGCTCCGAGTCCGCCCCCGCCCCCTTTGGAGCGGGGAGCCGCGGGGGGCCGCCACCAGCCTCCGCCCTACGCCGGCCGCTCACACAATATAGGGCGTCAGGAGGGGGCGGCCGCGGCTTACGCTGTAGTTCCAGGCCTGGGACTTTGAGCGGCTGGGGAAACAACCAGGGAGTAGGACCATAAGAAAACACCTTCTCTACTCTGCCCACTCCCCACACAGAGCAACCGTTGCAGCGCTGGTTCTAAGGGCTAGGGGAGCAGCCCTAAGGGAGAGAACGGAAGTGCCACCCCCTGCAGTCAGGAATAGTGACGTCACCCCTACCGCCAGCCTGTAGCGGGGGCGTCTGCCCGTCACGTGACCACAGTCCCCCTTACCCCGCCGAATCCCGCGCGCGCGCTCCCTCCCCCACCCCTGGCTCCCACCTCTCCCCCGCCTCCTCTCCCCAACTTTCGCCCTCCCCTCTCCCGCACCGCTGTCAACAGCGCCAGCTCCGCCCCCTCCCCCGCGCCCCGAGTAACCGCCACGGCGGCGCAGCGGGCGCTGGTGCTCAGGTCCCTAAGCCCAGCGTGCCCCCCAGTCCCACCCTGCCCCCCAACTCCTGGCACACTGGTGCGTGGGCACTGGAACCAGGGGGCGCGACGCGCGCGGCTATAGCGCTTTTCTGCTTAGTCCTTCCCACAGCAACCGGAGGACCAGGCGAACACGCCGGGTCCGACCTCGGGGAAAGCGAGGCGCGCGCAGCTGCCTTGGGGCCCTGATATGTAGTCACGGGGGGTCGGCCTCCGAGGGGAGGTAGCCTGGGACGCGCCCTCGACCCTCACCCTGAGGCCCGCGCTTCGGCTCTCTGCGCCGCCTGGGCGGCGCACGCCAGTCTCCGGCGCGGGCACAAGCCCTACGAGGGACCAGGCGTGGGTCGCCTTCTTGAACCCCCTCGACTACCCCCGCAACGGACAGCTGGGGATGCAGATTTGGTGGCTGTCGCTGTTGCGCCTCGTTCTATTTTTTTTTTTCCCCCTCAGTTCCCTTCTAAAAGTGGAGGCTTGGGGGGAGGGAAAAGAAACCCCAGTGTTGAAAGGGGCGGTACGCACTGACCTGTCAACGGCGGAGGAAGACCCCCGGTTGGGGCGACCTCTCGAGCCCGTGCAAGGTTGGGCGCCCAGGGCTCGCACGGAGCGGAGCGGCGCGGCGCGGCGGCAACTGATCAGCCAGGTGTTCCCCCCCTCGGCTGGGCCCGCGCCGCCGCGCCCGCCCCCTCCCCTGGCGCCGCGCTCCCCGCCCCATCGCCGGGGACCAGGGAACCCCCCAGCTCGATTTTTTGTGCAGTTTCAGCAAAGCTCCGAGGAAGTTGGTCCTTTTGTTCCACTATTTATAGATTGCGTCAACATTGCGAAAAGGAGAAGGCGGAGCGGTGGCCCCTCCCCCTCCCCCCGCCGGCTCCTGGGAGAGAAAAGCCCCAGCACACGACCTAAGTACACAACGCGCCAGCCGCCCGCCCCCGGCCTCCAGCTCGCCGTTTCCCCCTCCTCCCAGCCTGGGTTGAGCGCAGGCAACCCCGTCACGTGCTCGCCCGGGAAAACCAGCTCCCCCGGGCTCGTGCCGCCCGCGGAGCTCCGTGGCAGCAGCCTCGCCCAGCTCGCGGCTCGGGTCGCGGCCCAGGTGTCGCGCACAGCGTGGGCATCCACGCCCTCGCCACCCCGCGGGGATTCCCGGCTCCGCGGCTCGTGGGAGTGCTCTCGAGCGTCCCGCGCGCGCTTCCGCCCCTCCTCCCGCTCCGGGAGCGCCACCGCCCTTCTCGCAGAGTGCGCGCGCGTTCGGGCCTCGCCTTGGAGCCCGGGGCCTGAATGCGTCCCCATGCCCCTTGCGCGACTGCTCCCACAGGCGCTGGGGGTGCTAAGCCCCTCTCTCCGCACTATTGGGGGAGAGGCGTGAAGGCTGTGGGGGGCTGACTCGCGGCAGCTCCTGGGCGGGAGCGCGGGAAGCGCGGGGCGGACGTTCGGAGTCGCTCTCCCTCCGCAGGTGCAGCGAGGCGTTGCGCGAGCTCAAGTCCCCCTTTCCTGGCTGGTTATGAACCGCGGAGTTTGCAGATCCGACCTTTTGGCAGGGGAAATATAGTTTTTGAGGAGTTGCTGTTTTGTCACAGGAGTTACTGTATCAAAAGCATTCACACTTTCCTTTAAAACCTGGTAACGAAATGACAGGCCCTGCCATACCCCCGAAGTGAAACTGACCTCCCTGCTGGTCGAAAGCCTCTGTTTCTGAGCTCGGTGTAGACTAGAAGGGCGGTAAACACGAGAGGAAGGCCTCACAACGAAATCAATACAAGTGGCTAGTTTGAGTGGAATTTACCTTCGCAGCTCCCGGCCCTTTCCCTAAGTAATTTATTTAACTTTCCAGGATCGGAATAATTTAACCCACCAGATCAGTGGTGGAGGAAAGCCTGGCTGAGGTGGGACGAGTGCAGGAAATCGCGTCGGACCTTTCCGGGCAGCTGGACTGTGATAAACAGTCTGGAAGGGTGTTGTTATTTTTTAAAGGGATTCAGGAAAACTGTTGCTGCTCACTCATCCTTCTTCGGGCCCAGTGCAGGGCGAGGGTTGGGGGACTCTGCAAGAGCCCGTGCACCCCAGGTTGGGCTTCCTGGTTGAGTTCTGGGCTCGTCCAAACCTGGGAGCGCGAGCCAGAGGGGTGGCAACAAGCTTGCCTCTGTTGGGAAACCTTTCTAGATTCATGACCTGTTTCTTTTTTTAAAGGCGGGGGGCAGTCCTTAGAGGGTGGATCCAAGCTAGCAAGGTGTGTACTTGCTATATAGAAAGGGAGACTAAAGCGAACCTGTGCAGTGGTTACTGGGTTTCCCAAGTGCGGGGCTGAGTCGACCAAACCGGACGTCGTTTTGATTCCCCACACCTGATGGTGCTCAGAGCCTGAAGCAGGAGCTCTTCCTTGGTTTCCTTCTAACTTAGTGGAAGGCCCCATCCACCCCTCTTCCCGCCTTTCTGCTCTGCAGTCTGCATTTGAAAAACACAACTCTCCTAAGACGGCAAATACATTCCCGCGCCAATTTTGTTGCATCAATATCTACAAACTTTGTTTCTTTGCATGAAGGAAACAAGCCAGGGCCTCTTGGTCCTTCCGGCTCCTACAAGGGGCAGAGACTGCCCAGACCTCTGCCTCAGCCTTGACTTTCCAATCCTAGCTGCAGGACAAATCGCAGTGTCTCTGCTACTGTCAGTACACGCGCTTTTCGCCCCCACTTTCTTCTTCCGCGGGCTTCCCGGAGACCGAGACGAGGGAGCGAAAGCAAAACGAAAGCACTCGGAACGCCTTAGTCGCAGCGGCTGCCCTGAGCGCCGCCGTGGGAGGCCAAAGTCTGGGGTCTCAAAGCAAGGGTCGGGGACAGTCTGGGAGGGCGTCTGGGAGTTGCCTGGATCTGGCTGGAGTACTGTCAAACGCCCCTCCCCCCCATTCCCCCGGGCAAAAGTGAATGTGGATAATAATGTTCCGACCCCGCAGAAAAAGTTTGGCCTGGGTCTTGAGTTGAAGTTCAAGACCGATAGGGACCGTTCGGAAGGCACGCTAAGGCCAAGGAGTGCGGCGCAGGGGCGAGCGTTGACCCGCAGCGGCGGATCCCCAGGAGAGGCCGCAGCGAGCTGGAGCGCGGCAAGTGCGCTCAGAGGCCTCTAGGGACTTGAGGCCCGCCGAATTGGTGTTTTCCTGAAGTGAGATAAGCACAACCCTTCCCCGCAAAAACCAGAGCTCTATGTGGCATAAAAACTTCAGGAAACTCTAGTGACATCCTCCGCACCCACCCTCTAACCTCCTGGGAGTCACTGGGGGTCGGGGGGACAAAGGCGGCCTGCTCAGAGTGGCAAGAGGCAAGGCTCTCGTGGGCGGCCTTTCTAGCCACAGACTTTTTCAGTTAAGGGAGGCATCCTCACTAGGTGAAGGTAGCCGCCATCCACCAGCATCTTCCAGGGGTGGCAACTGGTGTCGGTCTGGTCAGCTATAATAGGTCCTTTCGTTCCTGGTCCTCCCCCTCTCCCCCACCAATATTAGTAGATTGGCCTGCGAGCCACTCGCTCTGTCACTCTAGTAACCCAACGCTCTAAAAGCCCCATTTTACTTTAATAAACATTTAACTTTATTCTATTTAATTAACACTTATGTTGCAGCAGTGTTTGTGAACTTGGGCCGGTGTTAAAAAGATCTGTAGATCCACAAGGAGCCGCATGTGGAAACCGTTTTCTCTGCGAGTAGTCGAGTCTGTTCGTTCACCCGCACCTGATGCAGGACGCAGTAGACCACGGTTACCCCTCTAGCTGCTCAGGGGAGCTTTCGCCCAGCGCCCTTTTGCTCTTTTAAGCAGGGAGACTAGGAGTTGTGAATTGTTTGCGTTGTTTAGCCTCTGCATCGCCAATTACTCATTTCACGACCGGACTCAAAAAACGGCTGCAGTTTTCAAAGATGCAGACTGGAGTTCTCTTGGGCGAACCTCGGGAAAGCAGTCTTGGTTTCCTGCTAATGTTTTGCTGCTAACAGGCAGTAGTCATTCTCAGACTAGCTTTGTTGGTTTCTATTCCTCCCCTCATTACCACAATGGCAAATACCAGAAAGTCCTAACTGTAAAAAGGACGGCCCACTCCACCCAAATTTCTTTACACATTCATGAGAGGAGAGGTACAGGTGAGATAGACCTCGAGGCTCTTTCTTTTTAGAAAAACTCTTCCTTTTCTTTAAGAAAAACACTTAGCAAAAGCTGTTTTTCACTTAACAGACTAAAATGTCCGGCGTTCACCAACTTCACCCCCTGGTTTCATTTGTGGTCACTTTCCTCGCTTTCTTGCAAATCTTTACCCTTGTATGTTTTTGCGAGGCAGGTTTCATCGGGTTATCTTGCTAAACTGGGCATCTAGAATTAAGGAGTTGGTTTTTTCTCATCTACCCCCTTAAACAAAAAGCATACACACGCCTTTGAAAGCCTATGGTTGTTTTTATTCTACACGTTCACAAGTAATGCTTTGTGGAGGCTTTAGATTCAGACTTTAGTGTCTCAAACACAATCCATCCGAGCAGTCCCCAGAGCCATCGAAAGCCCCAGCCTTGCGCATGCCACTGGAACCCGCACCAGAAACCTCGATTTGGAGTCCAGTTTGGAAACAAATCCGTGCCTTTCGCGGTGAAATGGGAAAATGCCCAAGCGATGCATCTGGCTTTAGATTTTATGAGGAATATGATCTGGAAAAGGCAACGCCTATTTCAGCCACGGCTACATGCCCTGCGCGGGTCCCCTGGGGCTCCCTCCTGCAAACAGCGCGCCTGGCCTCGACCCGCAGGGCCTCGGCCGACCTCTGGGAGCCAGCTTTGGGTTAACCCCACACTAGCGCGCTCCCTTCCGGGCCTCGCCTGGGGTCGCTCGCAGTGGCTGACGAAGCTTTTCGACCAGAGGAGAGTTTGAGGCTGCAGATCACATGTCCTTAAAGGGGCTGGAGAAAAGGAGAGGCTCTTTGCTGTTAGTGCCAAGGAACACCCCGCGCTCGCCATGAGGCGAAGGGAACTATCCTGGGGGAGCACAAGTGTTCCCGAGATTTTGCCAAAGTTCCCAGAGTCTGGAGGTTGCGTGTCCCCCACCCCGCCCACCACCGGGTTATTTCACAATCCCCTCTAGGCTGTCCCAGGCGTGGACTCAGGAGCGGGCGAGGGGGTGGGGAGAGGTGCGGAAGATGGTCCTTCTCTTTCCCGCCCCTTTTCTGCGGAAACTTGGGAAGGGGTTAAAACCGCGCGGCGGGGTGGGCGTGGGGAGTGATGCCAGCGTTCGGCCCCGACGGGCGGGAGCAGCAGGGTGGGGGTGTGGGATCCCGGAAAGAGCCAGGAAAGCGGGGAGCGAGGGGAGGTGTGAGGCGAGACTTTCTGCCATTGGGGGATGGTTCCAAGGAAAACGCCGGCGCGAATGGGGCTGGGGCCGGCAGCAGGGGGTGCCTAGCAGTGATTATGGCGCGCCCTGGTCCCTCCTGGCCAGGGTTATGTCGGGCGAGCGCCTTGGCTCCGAGGGCGGAGAAGATACTCCCCCCTCGGGCTTCTCAGCGAGTGGGACTGGGCGGGCGTGGAGGGCTGGCAGTGCGCGGTGAGGTCGGCAAGTGACCTTCGGAACCCGCCGCGGTGCTTCTCCAGTCAACGTAGAAAAAAATAAATTCATCTGAAGTTGCATTCCTCGGCCAGCACCCTTTGGCACCAGTAGAGTAGATAGGGACTCGGGGAATGAGGAAAGCTCAGTTGATGAGGTCCCAGAGTTTCTAAGTTTGTCAAGCGACTGGAAAGCTATTCTCACGAAGTAGTGCGCACATTTTCCCTTCCAGAACAAAACCCAGGGTGTGTGCCTCCAAAGGAAAGCTAAAGTCAGGCCCTACATGGAACCCGAGCTGTCCCCGCCGGGGCCTGGGAGCATCCTTCCGGAGCAGCCGGGCGCGGGCAGCGCGCGATTCTGGGCGCGCTCGGAGCTGGGCCCCGCCACCGCCCGGGTGTTACCGCAGGAAACGCTTCGTCCCGTTTTCGGTCTTCCAGTCAAAACATTTGCCTGAATCTCGAAAATAACTTTTGATAGTCCGGGGGAATAATAATAACAACAATAATAAAACAGGACAAATAGAATCACCATCAGGCTTGCATCAGAGGACCATTTCCCCTAGACTGTAGTGATTTTTTTTTTCATTAGTTGCAGGAACTAAAGTTTTGATGATTTACCTGCCTGCTGCATCCTCTTCTCGCCCGTTCTCCCTCTTCACATCTCTCTCTCTCTCTCTCTCTCTCCTTTCCTTCAGGTACTCGATTCCATCGAGTCTTAGGGCAGCCGTTATCAATGGTCGATAAGAGTCGCAGAGTTTGCATAGCCCTCGAAAAACCGATCATGTTTCCGGTTCCTTTGATGAACAGCGACAAAAAAGTTTTGCTCCTCATGCTTGCTTTTTTTTTTTTTTTCCATGTCGAGTTTAATGATGGTGCTCTCCCAGTTAGGAGTTCTCTTTCCTTTCAAACAATTGTAGGGATTTATTTTTACAGAGACCTAAATAAAGGGCTAGGAGAAATTCAGTATGTGCTAAGTCACACCTTCACTCCCCCACCCCACACACAAGGATTAACACTAAACGATGTAGTCAGCTAAACAATACAGACTTTAATATCATCAGCATGGATCTCCCTATTAATCTTGGCTCTTTTGTCACTTCAAAGAAGCAGGTAATAGTGAAATTCCTGCGAATGAAATAATGGAGGCTGTACATCTTAGTCCGGATGGAGAAGATGGAGGTTTCAGGTTCTTTTTTAAAAAAGCTCTTATTGATGGTTAATTAATAAAATGAAATAAAATGCCTAAAACTAGTTCTATTAGGGTGCTCGCATGCACATAGTAGGTGCTCAACGAGTATTTAGTCTTCCTCTCTCCTTTTTCTTCTCCTTGTCTTTAGAAACTTTGGCAGGAGACAGACTTCTCAGTGCCTAAGGAAATTCTGCTCAAACTTTGCTTCTGGTTCATGTAATCTCCACTTACTTAAAAACTCACAAAAAATTATCCAGGGAACTTTAATAGCGTATTAAAACTTAATGAAAATAGACTAAATACATACATACATATAAATCCAAAACATTAAAATAATTCAATTTTTTCAGTGGCTGTAATACGTAACTATTACCATTTGATTCCGTTTACCGAGTTCTACAGTAAAAACGAAATTTGCGGGCTCTTGTTCACTTATAGCGTTTCTACTAGAACAGCCTTCGCCCACAGATTGATCTATCTCAACCTCGTATCTTTTATAGCGCAAATTTTATCTTGAAGCTGTTCGGCTATCACTTTTAAGAGCGATTTGAGCGCATTTTTTTCTTTTAAAAATAAGAAAATGGAGAAAGTTTATAAGCACCCACGTGTGGAGAAAACCCACCTGCCCTCTTCTACTGCCCTGGGTGCGGGAGTCCCTGGAGAGTTGCCTAGAGCGACTTAGCCAAATTACACCCGATCACCTGGTCCCAGCCTATTTTCTTTGGGGCCCATTCGCAGGGAGTAAACAGACACGTAGCTAGTTTCCTGGCAACTTTGCACTGCTCTTTAAATAGCAGAGAACTCCCACAGTTTGCCTGCAGTTACAGGCTTTCCCGCCTCAAATTGTTAAATAACATAAAGTGTTCCGCCTTTCTCTTTCCAAATGACAAAGCTGGTCAAGGCGGATGACCTCGGCGCGCGCTGCAGGTCTGAGTCCCCAGAGTCAGGCTGCCTGCCCTTCTTGGCGAGAAGAGTAGAACCTGATTAATATGTGATTCCCTCCGAGGTCCGTGCATGGGCACAGTGCGTTCGCCTTGCACGCTAAACCCAAGTTCTACTCATCGTGCGTGGTGAGAACTTGGGACATCAATATTTTATCTGCATGCTAGCGCCCTGGGTCTGAGCACAGACCAGAAGGCGCCGTCGTGGCTTCAGGACCAGGATTTTAATTCTTTTGAGTTCTGTTAGCTTGTTCTAGAAGAACACACCATATACTAACCTCTATAAATACCACCCCTCCCCCCGCTCCGTCCAATGGTCTGCAATCCCGGGGTGCGAGTGTCAATCCTCCTGAGACCCGCGCAGGGCGCCCACTTGCACAGAGGCGAGAGCACGGCTCGGAGGTCACTGTAAGTTCAGAGCCACACATCCCGGTCAGAATCCGAAAAACAAAAACTCCCAAGTGCATCCCGGAGCCGCTGTTTGGGGCTGGGGCGACTCAAAGTCCTTCTCAGTGCACCAATGTTGTGGATCACCGTGCTTCACTGACACTGGACGCCACGCCTGGAGGGCCCGCGGAACCTGTCTCTTGCCTTCCGTGGGGTCCTGGCATCAGCATGAGCAGAGCACGTTATTATGTTTTGCAACTGAGACATGAAGTGAGCCCCCAGTCTCCAACCCACCCCCGTAAGTGTCGGAACGGGTCTTGGCTCCTCAAACCTCCTGTGTCCTTCCTTCCTTGGCTCAGCCTCGCGCCCAGGGCGCTCCGAAGCCGGGACTACGTCGCGATCGAGACAGGGACAGGGAGGAAAGGCCGCCCAGGGAAGCCCACGCGGGCTCGGGCTCAGCAGCAAAGCCGGAGACATTTAGGCGGCTCGGCCCCGAGCGAGGGGCGCGCAGGGGAAACTGCTTCTCGAGCTTCGCTGCGCAGGCAAGTCTGGCGGGGAAGGGATCTGGGTGGGAGGGAACTCTGTTCTCCTCGTGGATGGTGCCAGTGTTGGCCGACCAGCAGAATCGCTCTGAGTGAGGGTCCCAGAAGCCGTGAAGCTTGTGGGAGAAGCGAAGCCTTGCATGACCCAGCGCTCCTAGCCAAACCGGTACAGCGGCCTCCGCCTTTTGGGTGTGGAACACAGTCTGGCAGGAGGTCGAGGTCGTCCAGTCCCGGCTGGCCTACCCCTCAGTGACAGCTTCTGGCCTAGACGCAAAGAATTCACAAGGGTATTTCCAGGCCCCAGTGGCCTCTGGAGAAGGATTAGCTCAGGTTTTTCCTTTGACCAAAAAGAATTAACCCAAGTTTTCCAGATCTGCAGTCAGTGAACTTCAGGCCCACTGCCTGCTTAGGATCTGCAGTTTTGGTGGTAGAAGTAAATTTGAACTTCTTTTCTTCAAGTGAGTGGATCACGCAGATAAAGGGTGGGTTACAGGCCTACTTAGGTGAGTATGTGTGCCTCCTTGGGTGAGTATGTGTTTCTTACACTCCTGGGCCTGCCAGGAGAAGTACTGCACTGTGCCAGAGAGTTGGGCACAGTTCAGTGAGTGAGAGTAGAACTGGGGGCTGAGAAGCCTACCTGGCTCACTTGAGAGGGAGAGTCCTGTGGCCTGCAGAGAGGCAGGAAAGTGTCAAAGAGACAGGACTGGAGCCTAGGTGTATGGAAGAGTAGGAGGCATTAGAAGAGTTCTCTCTCAGTAAGAAAGAGACCTGGGGCATGTCCCTGCCAGCCTTAAGGAGGAGGGGTGGATAAACCCAGCTATAGATGGAATGGGACAGGACCAGATCTCCCTAAGACTAAGTGAGGATCAGAAGGCTATTTTTCTGCCTGAATGTCTTGTATTTTAAGTTTCTTTTCATTTGCTTTCTGTTTACTCTTGAGTCAAGTATTTTTTTTTCTCAAAATCTTGTCAAAAGGAAGTCATTCAATTAACAGTCACCATATTATTGAGAGACTATGGAAGTGAGACACAGGGATGGGATTGTGAACAAGACAGTTCTTGTCCTCAGAGAGCTTACAATCCAATTTTTTTTTCCATACAGGAAGAAACAACTAAAAGATGTCATGAAAAAGGGATATACAGGTATATCCAGGATTAAGAAAGAGCATGGTTGTTTACAAAGTCAGTATTCTGGAACACAGAAAGAGGACTTGTGGGGTTGCTGGTAGAGAAACAGCTGAGGTTACCCTGGAGCGAAAGAGTACAGAGGGTGAGCAGGTCAGCCTGTGGCCTTCATTGTGGTGGCACAGGAAATGAAGTTCAGTGGGCTGTGGTGCTGCATAGGATCCAATGCCCCTTGGTCTTCTGTCTAGTGTGAAGCTGAAAGTATTCTCTTTGATCTTAGTAAGGGGGTGGATGTCTCTCTTGCTAGGACCACATTGGTCCCCCTTCTCCTACACAGTTAATACTTCAGACTTAACACATATACCCTGCTCAAAACCAATGTCAAGAGAACCTAACTAGCAGAAAATGCTGTAGTTAGAGAATTGGTATTTGAGATGAAATCTTTGATAGTGGTAAAGGAATTCCCTATCCTCACAGAATTTACCATCAGTGGAAGACAGAGAAATAAATACGAGGTGTTCAGCATCCCTGAACAGGACAAGCTTTAAATTCTCAGGCCAGGTGGGGCAGTTGGCTCTAGAGAACATTCACAGGGAAAAGAAAGCTTTCATGGATTGACATAGGTCTTATCTGGATAGTATTCCACATCTTCTCTGGAAACAATGAAGCCTTCACATTTCTGGGGCTTAGAACTGCCGTAAGTTTGTAACTCTGTGCTAGAGTCTAAAGAAAGGGCTTGCAATGAGTTAAGTAAAAAAAAAAAAGTGTTGGTTTGTTGTCACAGTTATTAATGATGAAAATATTTCAATGTGTTACCTTTGGCTGGGACTACTGCATGCCTTTGTAGCGGTATTGGTGGGGACAGGAGTGCTTGCTATATCTTAGCACTTCATGTTTATTGCTTCTTTGAACCCTCATGACAACTGCATGAAGTAGGTATTTTGATTTCTACTTTATAATTAGGAAACTGAGGTTCAGGTAGAGTATGCAAAGTCACCTGGGAGCCTTTCTGATTTCAAGTCTGTGTTCTCTTCACTCTTATCAAAGAACCCCTTCCCAAGCCAGAGGATGATGAGTCTAAGAGAGAAAATCATATTAAGAGATTCCAACTTGAGAAATTTAAATCCCTATGGAAAAATATAAAAAACTAAGGAGGACAGCTGGGTATGGTGGTTCATGCCTGTAATCCCAGAACTTGGGAGGTAGAGACAGGAAGACCTTTAAGTTTAAGGCTAGCCTGGGCTACATAGTGAGACCTTGTCACAAAAAATTAAAAAAAAAAATGGAAAGGAAAAAATCAAGTAGGATAAAATAAGAACATTGGGAATGTCTTATACAAATTGCATTCATAGAATTAATTCTTTACCATTGCTTGGTAGAAAATTGACAAAAATGGAGAGATGGTTAACCATTACTTTTATTTATACAAGGAAACATGTGTGTCTAGTCTTACACTTCCATGGAAATTCTTCTTTGATATTCTAACTTTCAGTCTCCAGGTCACTTTCCCCGGGTTGTGATTGAAGGTGGTTTTTATTAGCATGGAGGCCACCTGTGTGTTTGGGGTGGGAGGGATTATGGTAATAGTCTAATCTTATAAATTGATAAAATTTTATAGGCAAAGGAAAAGGTTTTTTTTTTTTTTCACAAATTACTAGGTCAATCAGCCAATTCAATAACTATCTGTTGATCAGTACTACCTGTCCGAGGTGATGCTGTGTGCTGAGGATATAATATTGATCAAGACAAACCGAGTCCTCGCTACTGGGGAGAACAAATCAGGAAGGAAGGAAAGAAACTAAGACTTGCTTAGCCATATGCCACTGTCTTAGACTCATTTAATCCCTTGGACAAGACTTCTGTCTGTCCCTGTATATACAGAACATATGCAAAAGAGTGAGGCTCAGGAAAATTAAATAACTTGTTCAAGATCACACACAGCTAGTAAATGGCAGAGCTCCAATTCAAACCCAGCAATAAAGACTAGGTTCTTTTCACTATTTCATACTGTATCCTTGACTATGAAAATACTAAAAATCTTGAGTACTTGCTAGTCATTTTATCCCTTCTTGGCCTGTTTCCTCAACTAAAACAGCTGGATAACTATTTCGTATCCTGTTCATCTCATGGAGCTGTCTGAAAACCCAAAAGCACTGTAAAAATTTTTTAAAAGCTGTTTTTAGTTATTTAGTTTAATCTTATAGGCAAAAAGCATCTGAGCCCTAAAACAGATTTGTTATAATAATCTATTGATAGAAAAATCTCCTAACCCAATTGGATTAGATTTTGATGAATCATTATATTGTTGCCTTTTGATTTATTTATTAATTTAGCTCCAGACATTTATTAGATGCAGCATAATCATACTGAGCCTACAGGTACAGAGATTAGGCCAAGCTTCTTATCCAAAGAGGAGCTCCAGTCTAGTGGGTGAAAGAGACATATAAATAGGTAAATTATAAAAATGTGCTGTAATGGATGGTTAAGGTATCTTCAGATCTAAGAATATTCTGAGCTTCCATTGTGCAGGCTAGCTTTATCTCCTAACAGTGTTTCTCTCTCTCTCTCTCTTTCTCTCTCTCTCTGTCTTTCTCTGTCTCTGTCTGGCTGTTCTAGGGTTCAAACTCAGGGGTTTGTGCTTGCTAGGCAGGTGCTCTACTGCTGGAGCCATACCTCTGACCCCTAATAGTGTTTCTTAAACTTGGAAGATATCTAGGCAGCTTGTTAAAAACACAGAATCCATTTCACTCCTATAGAGGCAGATTTTCTGGAGGTGGGGGTTGGGCCCTCCATTTAAAAGAAATTCCCTAATCTTGCAAATTCTGCTTAGACCAGCAAATAGGAAAGAAACCTAGACTATTTGGTTACAGTCAGGTATTCTAAATTGAAAACAGCTCCAACTGGGAGCATGGATCAAGTGGTGGAGTACCTGCCTAGAAAGCACAAGGCCCTGAGTTCAAACCCCAGTACAGCCAAGAAAAAAAAAAAGGTAAATAAAAGAAAAATAACTCCATTGCTCCCAAATGTTGACAGGGATGTGGTTATATTCTACCAGCAAAGATTAAGGATCCCAAGACATGTAGGGAATTAGGTGTGCCATGGGTGAGAAAGGTTGACTGGAAGTCTTCAAAGCAGATGTAAATAATATTAGTCAGAACACATTATGTGTGATGGGGTTAACAGTTTGACTAATAGTTTTCCCCATGAGTTCATTTAAAACTCTTAGTGGATGCCACTCAAGTCTGGGGCATCTAATTGGTCCAATCCAAACAATAGAGCAGAGAGTGCTAATTTTTTTTTTAAGTCAAAGAATGCTTTATTCAAATGAAACTTTACTGAAAGGCCAATATGTAATGAAGAACTATTATGGGTGAAGAACAGCATGGGAGAGAAAGAGGTTGGGTATGCTCAACTGTCTCAGTAAAGACCCAGGTAAGGGCTGGGGATGTAGCTAACAGGTATAGCACTTGCCTAGGGTTCATTCATCAGTACTACAAGGAAAAAAAAATCCAAGGTAAATAATCTGCTTAGTGGCTTATTTTGATTACTAAATTCTTTGGCCACTCATGGTCCTATTTGCCTTCTTTGAACATGAATTTATGAGGTAGTTAGTTCTTACAATGCAATTTCCCTTAAGACGGTTTTTACTTCAATCAGGAAAAGAACCCAGGTGAAATCAGGAAGCCTGATTCAGGCTGCGCTTTGGGGAGTGGTGGGATAGAACAAAAAGGAAAGAAACCATTTCCTTGGCAGAATACCCTGTGGTTAAAGAAAAAAAAGATTGTTGACCTGGTTAGAAAAATGATTTTTATTGTAGAAAGTTTGGAAAATACAGGAATGCACAAAGAAGGGAATAAAATTTACCACTATTGGTGTCATTTGTTCTTTACAGTACTGGGGATCAAATCTAGGGTCTCTAGAATGATAGGCAAGTACTTTACCACTTGGGCCATGTCCCCAACCCTTTTGTTTGTTTGTTCTTGAGATAGGGTCTCATTGACTTTGCCAGGCTGGCGTTGAACTTGTAGTTCTCTCCACTCCCCCCTCAGTAGCTGGGATTACAGATATACACTACCATGCCTGACTTCATTTCAATCTTACAAAGTAGTATAAACAAATATCCTAGTTGGGCATGGTGGCTCACACTGTAATGCCAGCTACATCAGAGGCAGAAGTAGGAGGCTCCTGAAAAAAATAATGAGACTCTATCAGAAAAATTGCTAAAAGCAAAAAAGGATTGGGTTTGTGACTCAAGGGGTAGAGTGCTTAAGTGCAAGGCTCTGAGTTCAAACTCCAGGATGGCAAAAAACAAAACAAAACCAAACCCAAGTATCCTGATGTGTTTTTAACTTTTATCCTAAATATATGTGAATATTTTCTTTGTTGTGACTCTGTAACATAATTAATTGAAAAATTTCTGCATCTTAATCTGTGGAAGAATATACCACATTTTTTTCTGATAAATTTCTTATTGTTTGAGTTATTTTCTATTTTTTAAAAATTTTGAATAGTGAGTATCCTTTTGAGTTTTGAAGGTGAGTATCTTCTTTCAAAGAAGTCACACACATCTTCGGGTGTGTGTCTGAGTATTTCTGGCATGTGTATTTTTTAAGGCCTTTGGTTCATGCCAGAGAGTTGCCCTCTATAATGATTGCACCAAAGTAGACTCCTGTGGGCTACGTATTTGAGTTCTTGCTCCTCACACCAGAGCTTCGTTTTCCATCTGCAGTGACAATCTGGTTATTTAGAATCAGCATTGGTTAGTTGACACTGAGCACCTCACACTTCTAGCTTTGGGAAGAAAGTGAGAAATTAAAGGCCCAAGTGTAGCTATTTTCCAGAATTTACAATTGAAAATCTGTCTCAGTATTTTGCTTTTCTTAAATCATAGCAAAGTTGGAGGGAGGCTAATTAGCTGGCTTGCTGGCTTGCAGGGCATTCTGAATGTTTCCTTTTTGAGCTCAACTCTGGTCTAAATAGGATATTACCCTAGACCTCTACCATGGTGACCTCTACTACTTCTGAACAGAGGCTCTTTGGTTGTCAATTTGCTTTGGGGACCTTTTCTAGAAGTTAAATTTATTTTCGTAGAGGCTGAAAGTAGTCACTTCACCACATTTGTGATATGTCAGATTAAAATACAGATCTAGAAGGGTGGTAAGTAGTTTCTACCTAAACTGCACAAAAGTAAGAAGTGTGATGTAAATAACTATGGATAGAAGCATTTAGAGTCACAAACAATATTTTCCTTTTCGTGATATGACACACTGTGTGTGTGTGTGTGTGTATTTTGGGATTTTGAACAAGAGTCTCATATTTTGTTGAGTTAATCAAGTGTAAATACACATGCATGCACAATCCGTTTAGGGAAAAAGTATGTTGACTTTCTTTTCTTCTCTGCTCTGAAAAGTTGGCAGAATCTTTGACTTGTAACTTGGCAGTATTGCAGATTACCAGCAAGAAAGGCAAGCCAAATTGGGTGAAAATTGTTTGAGTTTTTTTTTTTCTTCCTTTCAGTTTTAGACAGTGAAAATCATGTCGCTGAGCGTGCACATTCAGCTGTTTTCAGCTTGATTTTTAACCACACACATTGGCACTGCCACAGTCAGTTAAGCTTCCTGGGAAAGGAGTGTGTGCGTGCGTGCGGTGGCTAGAGGAAGGTGTGGAGATCTTTGGCCATTCTGTCCCTGCTGTCAGTACTCAGATGACTGTTGCTTTAATTGTTTTGAAATAATGACTGGAGGAATATGAAATGTGGTCTTATCTGGGCTTCTTGTGTCCATCTTAATCATGAATATATAAACAAACTCAAGGCTTGGGAGGTCAGTATCAGCCACGTTTACAAGCTTAAGTGTTTCCATGGGCTCCTGGAACATTCGTGATGCCCAAGACACAGCAGAAACCTGATAATTATTGAGAAGGGGCTCTCTCCTGAATGCTGGAGGCTTTGAAAGCATCTTCATAATGAGGGGGGGATTCATGAAGTAATGAAAAGCTGTTTCCTTTTTAAAACGTTCAGACAGGAGCACAGACATCTGGGAATTTATTTAAATACTCTTGTTCCCTGAATTACCCATTTCCTTAATATATATTTTACTTATTTTTTCAGAGGGAATAAATTTCCACTTTGTGTTTTTCCCAGTTAGCTACCCAGTTAGCTAGCTGCATTAGCTTCCTCATTTTCACGTTTAAATTGCTTGGTATTTAAGGACATGGGTTAAAGCTTTATCACAAAAGCTATGACTTGGGATTGGGAGGATAGTGTGTAGGATATTGTCAAATAAGAGGAGAAAAGTGATTTCTGCATGTGGAAAAAGCTTCATTATCTTTACTCTCATCCTTATAAATTAAGCAAAGAAACAACTGGCTAAAAAGTAACCACTGGTGCCTCTTTTAAAGATATTTAAGCAACAGTATTTACTCAATTCTCGAATTAAGCAGAGCTGTCTTCTTTCTCCTTTTCAGAACTTAATTCCTCTTTCCAACTTCAGAAATCATGAGACTTCCTTCTTTCTTTTTTTTCTCCCTCATCCTGCCATGTCTCAAATAATGAAAATGTCTGTGGTAGGAGGGAGGTAGTGGTAAGGTAATGCTCAGAACATTCCAGAAGTCAGCATAAGAGAAAGTAGCTTGAGTTCTGCAGCTGGAATATAGTTTATGTTTATCTAGGGATGTGAGATCTGCAGTTCTGTAAAAATTTGGACATATTTAAATATTTTAGGAACTTTCTTTTTCTCTCTCTTTTTTTGTCTTGCATTTGCTCTTTGTGCTGAGGATCAAATCCAGGGTCTTGCAAATAGTGGGCAACACACTACCACTGAGCTATATCACCAGATCTCATATTTAAATATTTTAGTGTTCAGTATCAGATGATGAGACTGTACAGCATTTGTGGCTACCTGGATTGTCAATGTGGTTCTCTTTTTCTGTTTGACTTGTTATATTTGTAGTAAACAAAACAGGTATGGTTTTAAATGTTCTGAATTAGAATATTCTGAATATAAACTAATTAGAATGTGTTATCATATGTGACTTGACAGTTTATAGTTAATAAAAATGTGAGAAAAATATGATATATTAATGCTATGAGTACACAAAATATAACCTAGTTGATTTAATAGGCATTTTAGAATATTACAGCTACTATGTGAACTTCAGTGGGTTGTAAATAACAATTGTTGCTGTGCAGCATAGGACTCATACGGGTCAGGCTTAATGCAAATTTAGTAGTCTGGCAGTTACCCATTTAAATATAATCTTGCTGTCAGTTTGAATGCTATTCATTTGCCCTCATCTTAGAAAAGTAGGTTGAAGAATATATTAAATTCTGGTTATATAAACTGACTAGTTTATTTAAAGTTAAACAGTAGTTAATTGTGATTTGCAGATCACTTCTTTTCTTCCATTGCTTTGATCTTTACTTGCTAATTATATGGAGGGATAGTCTGGATTTTGTCTCCTCTATGTCAAATTTAGGAATATTGTGAAGTGACACTATGACATGACTGTTTTAAAGTATATACTCATACTCCATTACTTGGACTCTCTTCTTGAAGTCACTTTCTGCTACAGATGGAATTAATAAGTTATATATAGGCTTGATGATATTACCTTAAAACTGAGGTAAATAGGCCTCCCAGACTCCAATTTTCTGACATGTCAAGTTGCCTGGCATGCACGAATATTCACCACACTCTGGTACCCTGTATCTGGCAGTGATTGTTTGCATAGTACCCAACCAAGACACAACGCCCTGTGAAGAAAAGGTGAGCATTAGCCTCTGTAAGTAGGAGGCTGCATTGCGACAAGTTCCAGAAATAGTTCATTGTTGACTTCCAGAATAATATTTGACTTTTGTGACACACACAGTGAAAGCAAGGCTTTCATTAGCGAGGATCAAAGTGCCTAATGTCTTGTTATAGCAAACTTACTTGATTAATGAGAGGGATGACGGTTATGGATGTTTGTGTGTGTGTGTGTGTGTACATGTAGTGGATGTTTGGTGAGAACCGTGTAGAGTGAGAACAGTTTTGGAAGTCTGATCCCATTGAGAACAGCCCTAAGGTTCTCCTCTGACTCTTGGTAGTCTTTGATTACCCTGTAGCACAGTACCAGGCTCTTTATAAAAGGGGCAGTTTCATAGCTGCAGTAGAAATGGATCCTTTGCCACTATGCCATGTGGTCTCCCCCCTCCTCTCTATTTGGTCTTTCATCCGTGAGTTTGGGTTACAACCTTTGGGGAAGGATGGAAAAGAAGCAGAATTGGCAATTATCCCAGTGATCTAAACTTTAATTAATTAAGGCCGATTTTTCTTTTTTTTTTTTAATTTAGGAATTGTGCCTATAGGCATTTTGTGGGAAGGATTCATTTCTCAATGAGTAACTATACTTTAAACTTGTTTGGACCCAGGAGGGGATATGAAGAGTAATTAGCTCTTCAGGCACTGTCAAAAGTATAAGATTTACACTCAAGACCAGAACCTTATTTGCATATCAAATAAATTACAGAGTTATGCTTGATGTCCCAGAATCTCTAGCTATCCTAATCAGTAAGGAAAATGAAACCAGATGTTTTCATTTAAGCTTTGAATTGTGTTGCTATTAAAATAAAAATCAAGTTTCTTTATTCTTCTAAATCCAATCTAATCATTTCTCTAGATAGAATTCTCAGAAAGGCCAGTGGCTTTTGAGAGTGGAATCTGGTATTTTGCTGGATTTAACAGTTCTCTATGAGCTACATATAAATTTTATCCATTTGCCATTTCTTGTACGTTTTTTAAAGTGCATTTTTGTTGTGGCTTCAGTGATTTGCATCTAAAATACAGCAGCATCATGTCATGGAAAAACCCTGGACTTCCTGGCTGAAAAAATCAATTCTTGTCTCAAACCTTCCATTAAGTGAAAAGATTTGTGCTTTTAGAAACTCTGGGCCTCAGCTATATTAGCTGTGTTCTTCTGTAACATAAGGCCTCTTCCATCACTGAACATTTTAAGTTGCTGCTCGAACAAGCACATAATAGTGGGCTAAATGCATACTCATCTGTAAGAATTTGACATCTCATGCTTCAGAGTAATACTGCCTTGCATTTAAAAGTGAACGTTGGGTTGGGGATGTATGTAGCATGGTGGCAGAATGCTTGCCTAGCATAAGGGAGACCCTGTGTTCAATCCCCAGCACAGCAAATAAAACAAACAACAAACACACAACAAAGAAAAGAAAGGAAAAGAAAAGAAAAATGAATGTCCATGGAGGAATTTTTAAGTGTTAACAGTATTAGAAAAGTAAATTTGCTGGGCACCAGTGGTTCACTCCTGTAATCCTAGCTACTCAGGAGGCAGAGATCAGGAGGATCATGGTTTGAAGGCAGCCCTGGCAAATAGTTTAAGAGTTCTATCTCAAAAAAGTACAGCATAAAAAAGGGCTGGTAGAGTGGCTCAAGTGGTAAAGCACCTGCCTAGCAATTGTGAGGCCCTGAGTTCAGTGTGTGTGGAATGGAACAAAAAACATTTTTTTTAAATGTTCAATAAGTTAATGAAATTTACTTTTTTTTTTTTCTTCTTGGTGGTACTGGGGCTTGGACTCAGGGCCTCATGCTTGCTAGGCAGGTACTCTACCACTTGAGCCACTCCTTCTGCCCTAAAAAAACCCCCCAAAATCTGTTTTAAGAATATTGTTTTTATTTGTTATACTAGTAATCTATGTTCATTCCAGAAAATTTATAAAATTCAAAAAAAACTGATCTTACTTCATCATGCAGACCTAACCAGTAATATTTTTATATTTTCCCATTCCTTTTGGTTTTCTGTATTTCTCTTTGATCTTGTGACATATATGATTTATTTTTACAAAGTTGGAATCACATTGTTTGGACTATTTTGTATGATTTTTTTTTACTTGAGAAAACATTGCAAATTTCTTCCCATGTCCTTATTCTGAAATGTAATTTTTAAAAGCTGACCTTTTTTTCTGGTCTTTAGATTTTTGACTCTGGAGGTCAATTGTGGTTATTACTATGCCTTTTTCTAAGGAAAAAAAAAGCTCACTTATAGACGATGTTTTGAAACCCAGCCAACACCATTTTCCTATGGCACTCCACTGTGGGGTTCAATTTATGATAGTGGAATGCAGCAAGAACTAGTTACAAAGGAGCTGACATAGAGGTACAAAAAGGAACAAGATACAACTGTAAGCCAGGTTGTTTGTATTTGATTCCCAACCCTGTATTAAGTAATATCCTGAATTACCCTGAGTAGGTCTCAACCGTATATGAGTCTAGTAAACAGAAATACAATGGAGTAGTTCAGAGTAAGTTCCTAACACTTCATTAATTTCATTTTCATTAATCAGATGATTATAATACAACTGGATAAAAAGAATGCCTGAGCATTGTGGTCAGTTTATGCTCTACAGCAGGCCTCTTCATCTAAATTTCTCCAGTTACAGAAAAATGTTGGTACCAATGTGATGTGATTCAGAATCTATGCACTTCTGTTTTTATTCATGCATTCATTCATCAAACATGTATTGAACACGACTTTGTGCCCATTAAGTTTACAGCAGAAGGTGTGGGAGGAGTGAGGCTGGGAGACACATGCAAGGAGCCCACCCTACATCTGGCATCCCTGAATTCTACATTGCAATGCAAATGCCCCAGTGAAGACCTTCACCCTTGGCTCCAGGAGGTAAGGACCCATCTGTGCTATTATCATTGTCTGAACTGTGTTTTAGTACATGGAAGTTGGACAGGAACAAAAGCAAGACTTGGATATTAGCAGTATCCTTCTCCTCATCCATCTTGATTCTTGAATTTCATTATGATACTAATACCTTTAGCCATTTATTTTACAGATGGCAACAATTTGTTTTTGATAAGTGATTCAAAATACTTTTTCAATCAGTGGCTGAGGCCAGCATCTGCACAATCAGATGATAAATTAAAGACATGTTCCAAATACATGCACAACTCACAAATGTATGCAGGCACACACACAGCTGTTTATTAAGGCTCCCTGCCTTGGTCCTTAAGACTAGACTTTGACATATAGTTCAGAATACAAACTAAACCGTATATATTTTGGGAAAAAATTATGCCTTAAGGAAGAAAAGGCCTGGGCATAACTGTAGTATTTGAGAAAGCAGACCTTGTAAAACACTTCACTTTGTTTTTGTCAAAATTGGCATGATGGAAGTGTTATCTTGTCAAGGTGTATTTAATTAGTGTTTTAGCACTGTTGAAGCTTATTGAATCTACAAAGTAGGGAAGGTTTCATCTCCAGTTTCGTACAAACCTCTCCTCTCCTCTCCTCTCCACTCCCCTCCTCTCTCTCTCTCTCTCTCTCTCTCTCTCTCTCACACACATTCTGTCATAACCAAGAGTAAAAAGTTTATATACATCTGAATGCACTTATTCTTGGGTTTTTACTTAATAAAATTTGGAAACAAACTTCCTTTCTTGGTTTGAACTCAGAGTCTAGTACTTGCTTCTAGGCAAGTACTCTACCACTTGATGCATGCCCCTAGCCCACTTTGTTTTTGTTATATTTTCAGATAGGGTCTTGAGTTTTTACCTGGGGGGTTGGTCATCCTGGGATCTCGATCCTCCTACCTTTGCCTTCCGCATAGCTGAGATTACAGCTGTGAACCATCATGCCTGGCTTGTTGTGATAGGATCTTGCTAGCTTTTTGCCCAGGCAAGCCTCAAACCATGTTCCACCTATCTCCACCTCCCAAGTAGCTAGGATTACAGGTGTGAGCGCCTGCACCCAACTGATAAAAAAAAAAAAGATTCTTGGTGTTTTATGTATGGTACATTTTTTTTGAGGCACAGGAACTCAGGGTGCTCTTAAACACTGGCATTTTCAGATTTAGATAAAAACTGCAATGTGTTTCAGGCTCTCTTCAGGACAAGAAATGTTCATCTGCTCTATTGCTTGATGAAAGATTGGGAGGGAAGTCAAACCATTCATCGGGTGTGTGTCTTTAATATTTGCATTCAGTGTTTATTAGCTGATGAGTTGCTGGAGATTTGCATTCTTCGAGTCAGCCAGTATTACCTAACTGTTTTATTTCAGTCTAAAGTTGTATTAAAGGATGCCTTGTAGGTATGTTGAACAGCATGTTTTCCAAAAGTGAGGTGAGACTGACTCTCACAAAAGTTGCAGCTGAATGTAATAATAAAGGAACTTTCTGTAGGAAATTGTGGAAAATTCTGAAAGACTACTAAGATTTCCATTCCCAAGACTGTCTTGACTGTGGATTAAGTTTTGGTGTATCTTCAGTTTTTCCTCTCTCATTCCAACTTGCCATCCCTTCATCTCACTCCACAGTTCTCATGTCCCCCTCTCCAGTCCTCTTTAATGTCTTACCAGCTCAGATTTTACTTCTAGTAGTCTAGTATTAGGACATAAATTAGAGCAAGAAGAGAATATGGATGGAAGAGCAAAATTGATCAAAAGATTGGGAAAACAAGATTTTTTTTATTATTATTCATATGTGCATACAAGGCTTGGGTCATTTCTCCCCCCTGCCCCCACCCCCTCCCTTACCACCCACTCCGCCCCCTCCCTCTCCCCCCCACCCCCTCAATACCCAGCAGAAACTATTTTGCCCTTATTTCTAATTTTGTTGTAGAGAGAGTATAAGCCATAATAGGAAGGAACAAGGGTTTTTCCTGGTTGAGATAAGGATAGCTATAGAGGGAGTTGACTCACATTAATTTCCTGTGCGTGTGTGTTACCTTCTAGGTTAATTCTTTTTGATCTCACCTTTTCTCTAGTACCTGGTCCCCTTTTCCTATTGGCCTCAGTTGCTTTAAGGTATCTGCTTTAGTTTCTCTGCGTTAAGGGCAACAAATGCTAGCTAATTTTTTAGGTGTCTTACCTGTCCTCACCCCTCCCTTGTGTGCTAAAGCTTTTATCATGTGCTCAAAGTCCAATCCCCTTGTTGTGCTTGCCCTTGATCTAATGTCCACATATGAGGGAGAACATATGATTTTCGGTCTTTTGGGTCAGGCTAACCTCACTCAGAATGATGCTCTCCAATTCCATCCATTTACCAGCGAATGATAACATTTCATTCTTCTTCATGGCTGCATAAAATTCCATTGTGTATAGATACCACATTTTCTTAATCCATTCGTCAGTGGTGGGGCATCTTGGCTGTTTCCATAACTTGGCTATTGTGAATAGTGCCGCAATAAACATGGGTGTGCAGGTGCCTCTGGAGTAACCTGTGTCACAGTCTTTTGGGTATATCCCCAAGAGTGGTATTGCTGGATCAAATGGTAGATCAATGTCTAGCTTTTTAAGTAGCCTCCAAATATTTTTCCAGAGTGGTTGTACTAGTCTACTTTCCCACCAACAGTGTAAGAGAGTTCCTTTTTCCCCGCATCCTCGCCAACACCTGTTGTTGGTGGTGTTGCTGATGATGGCTATTCTAACAGGGGTGAGGTGGAATCTTAGTGTGGTTTTAATTTGCATTTCCTTTATTCCTAGAGATGGTGAGCATTTTTTCATGTGTTTTTTGGCCATTTGAATTTCTTCTTTTGAGAAAGTTCTGTTTAGTTCACTTGCCCATTTCTTTATTGGTTCATTAGTTTTGGGAGAATTTAGTTTTTTAAGTTCCCTATATATTCTGGTTATCAGTCCTTTGTTTGATGTAAAGCTGGCAAATATTTTCTCCCACTCTGTGGGCATTCTTTTCAGTTTAGCTTTTGATGAACAGAAGCTTTTTAGTTTTATGAGGTCCCATTTATCTATGCTATCTCTTAGTTGCTGTGCTGCTGGGGTTTCGTTGAGAAAGTTCTTACCTATACCTATTAATTCCAGAGTATTTCCTACTCTTTCCTGTATCAACTTTAGAGTTTGTGGTCTGATATTAAGATTCTTGATCCATTTTGAGTTAATCTTGGTATAGGGTGATGTACATGGATCTAGTTTCAGTTTTTTGCAGACTGCTAACCAGTGGGAAAACCAGATTTATGCAGAAATCTTAAAGGATCTAGGATTATTCAATTTGAGAAAGAAATTGGTGTGTGCTTAGTAAAAGTTTTCAAGTATATGAAGGGTAATAGGTATGGACACTGGTTACCAGCTATTCCCTGCTGCTACAAAGAGTACAAAAGGGAAAGCTCTTTAGCTTTAGCTGGTCAAACATAGAGAAGAATTTCCAATGGTGACATTTGTTAAACATTAGAACAGATTATTGTAGAATCCCTTTTTCTGGAATTCTTTGGAAAGAAGAAGCTGATGTGGTGGAATGGTTTAGCTAGGTGGAGCCTTGCCTAAGGCACTGGAGAAACCAACCAGATGACCTGTGAAGGACTTAGCTGGTCCTTTGACTTACTCTCATCCACTTGGTTCTGACACTGTATGGAGAAGTACCAGCTGGGCTAGTCCATGCCTTTGACTGCTCCAGCAGACACTGAGCCAACCTTGCCATAAGCTGTGTTTTCTTGGTATCTAATTGTTATTCGGTGTCAAGTAAGGGAAGAGAGGGATGAAGGTAAAGTATAACCTTGTCACATGCTAAAACATACACAGACCCTCTGCTCTGGTTTGACTATGTCCCCAAAGTTCATGTGTTGGAAATGTAATCCTCAATACAACATTGTCCGGAGATGGGGGTAACTAAGAGGTGAATGGATACATGTTGATGTTGCCTGAGTAGGTTAGTTATGGTGAGAGTAGATTTGATTTAATGGCAAGATTGGTCCTCTCTTGCTGTCTCTTACATGTGTTTTCTTGTTCTTCTGCCTTCTGTCATGGAGTATTATAGCATGAAGTCCCCTATCAAAAGCTCTGTTCTCAACCTTGGACTTCTCAGATCCCAGAAGTATGAAAAAGACATTTTTTTCTGTATAATTTATTCAGTCTTTGCTATTATAGCAATACAAAATGGACTCATACATCCTCCTTCAAGGAATTTGTGATGACTAATGATGAGGCCTATGAAATGTGAAGGGTCTGTGTAATTTTTTTTTTTTAAGATTTGAACATTTTTTCCTCAATTGTATAGCTTCTGTGTGTTCATGAAAACTGTTTCTTCGTTAAGCTTTTGAAATACAGAAGTATGTGTATGAATCTGGAAAAAAGTGTTCTATTTAATTCTGATTAATATAAACTGATAAGAACTATGGGATTTAAAAAATTTATTCTTAGGTACACCAGCAGACTGCTGGGGATTGGATTTTTCACTTAAAGAGTAAAACACGGGAAAAGAAGGGTAAGAAACCAGAAACAGCTCTGTACTTCTGGCACACATTTAACAGGACTTTTGGCTTTACTAACAATGGCAGAAGGAAGCTTGGTTTGGCCAATAGTCTGTACATGTCCTCTTTCTAATCAGAAAGGTCATGTGCTACAGAATATTTTTCTTGGTTTTTAAACATCTGCGGGCAGGTTATGCAGATTCCTTACAATAATTTTGAAAGGAACAAAGCTAGGATGTTTCTTGTAGATCTGTGGTACACTTAGATACATGTGCACATGAGCACTTGCTGTTAAGAATGCCCTGTAGTCAAGACAGCTTGCATGTTCAGAACTCAGAGTTGACTTAGTAAAAGACACCAGACTACACTGCTTACTTTGTTTGTTCTGTTTGACTGAACCCAATGACTTCAAGTTTCATTTTCAGTTTTTTATCATAAAAACTGTGAAAACAAGCTGTTTGCTTATTTGGCATTTGATTTAGTCCTAAAGAGCTGAAATAGAAGTTTTATATGGGTTTCAGAAAGCTGCTGTTTTATGCATGCATAGTACAAAGTAGAAAAATGTAAAGTAACCCAGTGAGAGTAAACAATAACATAAAAACTAAAAATATTCAAATTCAAATACTTAAACTTTATTTCTCACAATAGAATCCTGACTTTTAAGTAACTGCTCCAACATTTAACACCAGAAATCTGAATGGTCCTTCTTAGCAGGTAACGGATTTGACCTGAGTGTGAGCCAGCTATTCATATATTTAGATCGACTGGATTCATGGGAGAATTCCTCCCAAGGAGTCTAGTCTATCATTCTGGTTTATGGTTTTTCTGTCTTTACAATGCACATCCTGTTGATCTCCTTATAATGGAAGAAAAATGAAATATCTGTGGATTACGATAGTGCTATTGATATGTACTTGATACTTTGACTAAGACAACCATAAATCAGGTGAAACCAAGGGTATTTTAGTCTTTTGACCAGGATATGCTTCCCCCACCTGTTCAGACCAAAAACTGTCTTATAGGATTAAGAAGTTAGGGAGAAATTATTTTTAAAGGAAAAAAGTGATATATAGAGTTAAAAAGCAACATTATAAACCGTTAAAGGACCAACATTTCAATGCAAATGACATCCAAGTTATATAAAAACCCTGCATATGATATGTTTATTGTTATTAGTTTTTAGCCTGTGCAGTCTTTGGGGGATTTTGCTGGCCTGAATTTCTAGTTTTGTACAGTACATTCAGCTGCACTGTGCACTTGAGTTCTATGGAGCCATTGTACTTCATCCCTATTTACCTCATCCTTGTGGGCAAACATCTGCTTTTGCGTCTTACTTCTTAGAAATGCAGCTGGATTTCTGGAATTCTGTGGCTGTTTGGTATTTTCCTTTGCATATTCATATGATTACATTGTATCAAAGCTTCTCTTTTTTTCCCTTCAAAATAAACATATCTCTAATAGTTTAGGTTATAAAAATTACATAGCATTATTATAAAATACTTAAGCTATGGAAAAGTAGAAAGATTAACAACAACAATGACAGAAGTCTTAGAGAATAATCACTGGTAATGTGATAAAATATTGATGATCTCCTTATAGATATCTCACAATGCATACATATTCACATAAATATATGAACAGATGCTGTGTATGAAATATATAAGTACACACACAGTTTTATCTAAATGATACAATACTTTATAAATGATTTTATAACCTTTTCCCATATTAATAACTATAGATGATCATTTAATAGATGCATATGTATATAGAATACTGCCTACACTTCGTAGGCCTTTAACTGATAGCTGTTGAATAATAAACAGTAATTTATTCAACCAATTTCTTAGTAGTGGACATGAGTGATTTCTGATTTTTCACTACTCTAGCTCATATTGCAGTGAATACCTTTGCTCACATGCACCTCTCTCTGTGTGCATATACAATGATCTGCTTAAAGAAAACTTCTTAAAAGTTGGCTCAGAAGAGAAGCATGTAATAGTCTGATAGTGATAAGCTTGCCACATTACTAAGCTTATACCCAAGTCATGCAAGTGTACATTGTCATTAATAAGACAGAAAGTGGTTTCCACACATTCTCCCCAATCTTTTAGAATCTGCCATTCTAATAGAAAAATTGCTTACTGGTTTTACTTACTATTTTCATTGCAAGCAAGGCTGAGTATCTGTGTGTTTATCAACCATTATGTATTTTTTAATGCTTATTTTTTGTCTGGAAACACTAGAGACCTGTTTTTATCATTTAATTAATTAATTAAGTGGGGTTTGAACTCAGAGCCTTGTGCTTGCTAGGCAGGTGCTTTGTCACTTGAGCCATACGATCAGCCCTTATTATTATTATTTCTTCTTCCTCCTCCTCCTCTTCTTCTTTTTCTTCTTCTTTCTTCTTTTTGGTAGGGTTAGGGTTTGAACTAAGGGTTTCATGCTTGCAAAGCTTGCAAAGCAGCCACTCTGCTGCTTGTGCCAACCTCTAGTCCATTTTGGCCTGATTGTTTCAGAGATGGGATCTCCTGAATTGTTTGCCCAGGTTGGCCTCAAACATCGATCCTCCTGATCTCAGCCTCCCAAGTAGCTAGGATTTCTGGCATGAACCACTGGCATCTGGTATCCTCATTAAATTTTATAGTCCTAAAATATGTTTCCAAACAGGGAACACAGACTTTGGTCTGGGGTTCAATCCCAGGACCGTGTATGTGCTAGGCCAGTGCTCTACTGCTGAGCACTCCACATACTGCTTTGAGTTGGGTTACTGGTGAGTGAACGTGTGGACCCACACTTTTCATTTGTCGGAAATAGCAAAAAGAAGAGAATTTGGATTACGTTATCTTTTTGTCTGAGGACTACTTTTAAAGTTAAAAGATTTCAGGATGCTACAGAAATGTGTGTGTGTGTGTGTATCACTAACATAGTGGGGCCATTTTTTTCAGCTCTGAATTTTTTCACATTGCTGGTGAATTCCCAATATAAGTAAGTCATATTTATATGATCATACTAAGTCAGGGGCTTTAGTCCTGAGAGTGATAATAAAACATTTATTTTTGAAAGCAGTAGGTTATATCCAGTGGTGGTCAATTCTTATTGCCCAAGCCAAAATGCCAGAAAATGGAACCTTAGTTTCTTGGTAATAATAAAGTAACCTGGCTTCTGGTGGAGATTTTGTGGCTTCTGTATCCCTTTCTACTGGCCAGTGCAGAAGTACCTTGATCAGTCCTTTGGCCTTGCCTGGAAAAATATCCTCCTTGGAAAGTACTTGTGTATTTTCCTGGTTAGGGTGACAAGGCTTCTAAAGGAAAGAGTGCCCTGGTTCTATTCAAGTAGTTAGATTAGCCACAGGGACACTTAATCCATGTGTGTAGTAGAACCCTCCATTCAGTGTCATTATTTTCATCAAAGTATTTGGTACTCATTTAAAGGAAAATAGCAAACAAGTGAATGCAAACCATGTAGGAATTATCTATTTAATGGACATGTAATATTCCTGATTCTAAATAGTAAAACCTTTGGAGACTTTTTTAAAAAATGACTTTTTTATGTTTTTAAAACTATGGCAAGATATAATAACATAAAATTTACAATTTTAACTATTTTAAGTGTTGGGTTCAATGGCAATAAAGGACAGTCACCTTGTTGTGCTGCAGCAGCACCACCCATTTCCAGAATGCTTTGCAACTTACAAAACTGAAACTCTGTACCCTTTCAACACTGCCTCCCCTTTCTCCTTCCCTGAGCCCTTGACAACCACCATTTTCTTTCCATGGAGACTTTTTGAGGGATAGTATGCTATGTGCCTTTCCTTTACAAATAAGGTAAAAATCCATCTATTAGGAATAATTTTAGGTACAATCCTGCCTGGAGTTACAGTCAGACAGTCTTTATGGTCATACATCTTTCTGAACTGCATTTCGAGTTATTGCTACACAGAACTTAAAAAAACAAAAATAACAAGAACCACCCCCCCCAAAAAAAAAAAAACTACATATGAGTGCAGGAGGTTTTTACTTCTCTTATTCCACTAACTTTTTGAAGCCAACAGAATATCTTATTAAGGATTATGCAAAATAACCTCCTACAAATCCTGATATTATTACACTGCCCCCAGAACTTCAAAGCATCAGGAAAGATTTTTTTTTTAACTAAACCAGATTCAGCTGGCTACCCCACTCAGCTACAGAGTACTAAAGAAGAGACTGAACTTGATCCTTCTGCCCTCCTATACACAACACTCCTATTGACTCTGGTGAAGACTTAAGTGCATAAAAGGATTCCAGGATCAAAAGGTTAGCTCTACAGGGAGCTGTGTCTGGCTTAAGCAATCCATTTTTTTTTTCCTATTGACAGTGAAAACGTTTTATAGTTCTTTTTTCCAAACTTTTATAAAAATAGGTTACTTGTGAAAAAGCGAGAAGTCATCTCATCGAACTATATCCAGAGGTGATCATGGCAGAGACCAACAGGAAGGAAAATATATCCAAACCATAGTGATATTGGTCAAGTCAATTGTATTTGAAAAAATAAAGTATTTGACAAACCAGCTGAAGGAAATTTTTATTTTGAAACTTGGTTGGGTTATGAAGCAGAATGTGGAATAAACTAAAAGACAAAGCTCATGAGTTTTTGTCTTTGTCTTTTATTAACACACTGCAGGATTATATAATTTTTGCATTTTATGAAATTTGTGAACTAGAGAAAGTGGGAAAATAAATGTCTTAAAACATTTTGAAAAGAGAAATTGTCTTGAGAGTGATTAAAAAAGTGGAGTGGGGATAGCATGTTTGAAGAGAGTGAAATATGATCTTACATGTGACTTTTCTGCATTAGAGATCCTTAGTATATCTGAGAATTCACTCATTCATTCATTAATGAAATAATTTTTTTCTTTGGGTACTTACTATATCTTCAGTGTTAATCTAATATTTTCGAAAACCTCAATTTAACAAGTGTCAAAGGAAGAGAACTGCATGTATTAAAACAGGATCCACCAACTGGGAATGAGGCAGTGTGTTTAGAGTATTTTGCATTCTCAAATCACTTCTCAGGAGTAAATTTGCATCAAAAGTTTTCTCGAACTTCACGTGGAATGTGCAAATTTTAGTTGGCAAGTGGTTTATGTGACCTGCCTCATAGGAATAACTATTGTAATGTTATCCAAATATATATACTAGGATAGAGAATCCTGTCTTGAGCTAACTTAAAAAAAAGCATAATCCATAATGGGAAAACTAATTCAATGTTATTATAGTCTTGATCTTAAGACTCATTGGCTCATTGTATGAGCAAGGGAAAGGCTGGTGAGGGGCTTGTCTGAACAATTCTCTTGCATTTTCACATAACTGATCTTGACAGTTTTTTGCCATTGTACAGGACAGTTGCAGTTGATTATTGTTCATGTTTTTACTTAAGGATCATTGAATTGTATGAGAAATTTTATACCACACTCTTGTAATCCTGTAAGTCATTTTTGAGTTGCATTATTGAAAGTGAATAACAATGTACCGCAAAAGAAAAATTACTCATACAGTTAAAGCTCTTTTTGTGTGTGCAGTTTAAGAAACAACCAGTCCATAGAGAATAGGGCTCATGAAAGAAATGAAAATACACACTCATCTCCACCCACTCCTTGTTGTCTGGGTCTATTCAGATCTAGGGAAAATGTTAAGCCACCTACCCTAAGTGGTATTGGATAGCTAATTTATTCAGCTTCTGGAAGGCACCAGTTTAATGATTACAGAGGAAGATTTTTTGGGGAGGGGAGGGGGAGGAGAGAAGGGTTCCCTAGCAAATTTTTCCAGTTAGCATGCGCCCATAGAAATCAAGTACTTCTTTTTGCAACTACTGTCAATTTTCTTATACAGTGGGTAAGTTGGCTTGCTGAAATGAATCTAGAAAAGCCCCAGGGAATGAGGGATTGAAAAATTGTTGAGTGGGCTTTGCAGAGGAAATTAAGGAGGTAGGATTGGCAGCTCTCTCTCTCTCTCTCTCTCTCTCTCTCTCCTCTCTCTCTTTCTCTCTAGCTTCTAAATCTCTCTTCTAACCAATTAACACTAAGGTCTAAAATTTCCCCCATTTAGTGTCATTCTGGCTATTGTTTGCAGAAGGAATAGAAAGAACAGTAGGAAGCACTGTCTCCAGTGCTACCACAGGGCAAACATTCCTGTGGAGGTGAGTCTGTCAGGCTAACTAAGCAATTACCTGGGGAACTAAGAAAGAAAGGTCCTGGGGAAAGAAGACAATTGGACATCTGGGTATTAACAGAGAAGCAGGTTAGAGGAATGGTCCTGAGAATATGACACCTGTGGAAAGTAGGCCAGGAATAGGCACATAACATGGAACTTTGGCTGTGTGACTTAGCATAAATACCCTAGAATGAAGCCTTTTTTTTGGGAGAAGGGGATGGTAGAAACAATGAGGATGATTCCTGTAAAGAGGGCATAAGAGTCACTGCAGATAAATATAGCTCATTTCACAGCCTGAGTTGGTGTTTGGTTTGCATGGTAGCTCTTCATGGTTGATCACAAGGTCTTAGCTCAGGTATGGAGAAAAGTTTCATATCCAGTCTTGCTGGAGTCTGCTTGGGGCATTTGAGAGTCAAGAGAAGCTCTGAGGCCAAGTTTAAACTCAGGGAAAAAAAAATCCTGATTTTGTAATTCCTGCTGTGGGTCCAAGAAGGAGCCATCATGGCCTTAGACTCTGCTGCATTTTGAGCAATGGCAGTGACAGCTCAGTCCAGTCCTCACATGTGTGAAAAGAGCTTGGGACATCCAGAGAATGACTCTATAAGAGTCCCAGGTGGCTTTATGAGCTTCAGTACTTTTCCTTGCATATTTGTGTTAACCTGGAAAATTGCTTCTTGAAGAGAAAAGGAAGTGATATTTTTAGAATTGGATCAGTATCTCCAGCACATTTACTGGTGTGTTAGCTCCTCAGTGTTTACATGGCAACGGGATGAGTTATTATTATCACATCATGGGGTATCAGGAGGCTTTTTTTTTTTTGTGGTATATAGACCAGGTATCCAGATGAGGAAGAAGAGCGCATTGATTTATTGAAATTGCTGTTGACATCTTAGCTGAGATTCACTCTCAGCATCTCTCATATCAAACTATAAATTCTCATGACCTTGAGAGAGGAGTTTTGAAAGAGGAAATAAAGATGATTTTTTTCTTTTGGTGCTGGAGATTGAATCCAGGGCTTTTTGCATGCTAGGCAAGTGCTTTACCACTGAGCTACACTCCAGCCTAATAAAAGATAAATTTAAAAACAAAAATAAGTTGGCAATCCAGTAAAACATTGGATCATGTTTAGAGTAGTAAGTTTTTCTTGAATGCTTGCTGTGCTTCTGATACTGTGCTTGTCACAGTTAAAAATGAAAGAAGAGAACTATACTTGGCTCTTTGTTCCCATAAGTTCTCCACTCATAGATTCAACCAGCTGCAGATTGCAAATATCTAAAAAGAAAAATTGCATTTGCAAGGAACATACATAGACTTCTGTCCTTGTCATTATTCCCTAACAATATAGTATAACAACTACTTATATAACATTTACATTGTATTGGGTATTCTAAGTAATCTAGAGATGACCTAAAGTGCATGAGAGGATGTATATAGATTATATGTAAATTCTATGCCATTTTATATAAGGGAGGTGAGCATGTGGAGATTTTGGTACCTGCAGGGTTCCTGGATCCAGTCTTCCACCAGAGGAATGACTATACATGATTTCTGCCCACAAGGAACTTATAATTTAGTAAGACAGACAGCATTCATGAACTAGTTAAATAATGAAAAAAAGACATGTACTATACAGATACTCACAATGCTTTACTACTTTAGGAAAAGAAAGGAGCAGTGGGGATATTTAAAGAGCAAGAACTCCTGCGATTTCTTGCTCTTACTTTAGTGGTGGATGATTCCAAAACCCTATGAAAAGTGGGCATAGGGAGAATGGAGGAAGGCTTACTCATCTCTTACTTCCTCACTTAGGCAGTATTGCTCTTGTATAGTCAGTGTCTATGGAAATTTGGATACTGATAAAAAAATTGTTTTTAGAAGTGGAGGTCAATGAGGCCAGTAATAGTGGAATATTATCCACTGTAGCTCTTGTTTTCTGTTCAACCATCTACCCAAAGAGCCTAGTGTACATATGTACTTTTCTTTCTTTTCCTCCTCTCTTCTCTCCATATGGGGTTTGAACTCAGGGCTCTGCATTTGCTAGACAAGTGCTCTACTACTTGAGCCATGGCCTTAGTTCTTTTCTGCTTTGGTTGATTTTTTTAGAGAGGGTTTCTTGTTTTTGCCTTGGGCCAGCCTTGGACTTTGATCCTCCTACCTCTGACCTCCCATATGGTTGAGATCACAGCCATTGACATTGATTGAGATGGTGTCTGATTAACTTTTTGCCAAGGCTGGCCTTGAACTGCAATCTTTATGATCTCTGCCTCCCCAGCAGCTGGGATTATAGAAGTGAGCCAGTGTGCTCAGTCTATCCATATGTACTATTGTAGCTACTACAGACTATTCCTTGATGGTCATAGGTCTGTTCAAGGCACTTAAAGATTTACTTCAATTTCTGTTTTTTCAGATGACTTCCTGTCAAGGGGCTATCTCAAGCAGGGAGCGATGGAGAGCCATGCATAGATTCCTTCTCTCCTCCTCATTGTCTCTTCCCTTCTCTGATCTTCCTGTCTCATTTCTTATGTTTTACTGATTTCTCTCTCTCTTTCTTCTAATAGTATATCTGTTTTTTCCTAGCATTCCTACTTTCTTTCTTGCAGGTATTCATAGCTCTCTGCATACTACTGACTGTTGATGTCTGAAGAAGTAAAAGAATGAAATCTATTGCCAAGCAAACCCTCTCTTCCTTTCTTGTATGGAAAACCACCTCCTGGAATATAGCTCTTGAAATGCAGATGTAGAATTTTCTTTGTGTTCTGTACACAGCCCAGTGTGCTCAAGACATTCTAAAAAAGGTTAAATGAGAGTAATAACAGTCACCTCTCTTATGCGAGACATTCTGGGCTTCATCCTAACTAGATGTCACATTGCTCTCTCTCTCTTGCACTCATTCATGTTTTCTTTCACTCATTAAATTAAAAGGTAATCAGAAATAGCTAGATGCCAGTGGCTCATGCCTGTAATTCTAGATACTCAGAAGGCAGAGATCAGGAGGATCAGAGTTTGAAGCCAGCTCAAGCAAATAGCTCATGAGACCCTATCTCAAAAAAAAAAAAAAAAAAAAAAAAAAACCAACGCAAAAAAAGGGCTGGTGTTGTGGCTCAAGTGGTAGATCTCTTGCCCAGCAAGTGTGAGGTCTGATTTCAAACCTCAGTACCAAAAAAAAAAAAAAAAAAAGTGGTAAGCAAAGGCCAAATTCCATTAGGCTTTCCAGACCATAATGAAGAGTTTATTTAAAATGTTTTACTCATCAGATAACAAGTGTACACCTTTATGATATGGAGTGTGATATTCTGATACATTTATACAGAATTTGGTTTTGATTCCAAGAACGATGGGAGGTCTGGAGACCAACATGGTCTCATTTGGTTTTCAAAAGGTTTCTTTGGCTCTCTGGCTACAGTGTAAGAATGGATGAAAGAGGTCCAGACCAGGAGCAGATCAGGTAGGGAAGTCACTGCAGAATGCCAGGATGGAGATGATGGCTAAGACTAGGGCAACTGATGTGGAAATGGAGAGGAGTGGACCAGTTCCTGCCAGAAAGTATGTTCATGGGCCACATTGTAGTTCTTTTATTAAGTGTTGCCTCCATTGAAGGCTGGGGGCTAGCTTCAGCCTTCATATGCTTTGGTGGTGTTCTGGGAGCTGGTCTGGAACCCTAGAGAGCAGGCCTTATTGGACTACTTAATTGGGTCAGAGTACTTTTTGCTTACTAGTTACTCCTGGCTCTCGTAGTGGTACAATGCCACTCAGCATATCTGTCTCGTAACTTTACTATTGTCTCATTTACATGAAACATTATTATTATTATTGCAGGGCTGGGAATCAAATCTGGGGTCACATACATTTTTTTCTTTTCTTTTTTATATTTTATTTTTGTGCTGGGTGAGGGTACACTGTGACATTTACAAAGGCTCTTACAATATATCAAATATATCATACTTGAATTCACCTCCTTCAGCACTCTCCATTATCTCCCCTTCTCCCCATTCGAGAAATAGTTTCAAGGGTATCTTTTTTCCATTTACATTTGTATGTACAAGAAACACATTATATTGTTATTGCAGTGTTGGGAATCAGATCTGGGGTCTCATGCATGCTAGGCAAGCTCTGTATCACAGAGTCACATTCCAGCCTTTACAATTTTTTTTAATAAAAAAAAGAGATGCTGGAACTGATGATGATAAATTGTAAAAGGCTTTCCACACCCATTTCTTACTTTGTTTGCATTGCTGTATGGGATTTTTATCAATTCAATCTGTTGACATGAGAATTTAATATTTCAGACTTAAGGATGTCGAGATTGCTTTGGAAAACACCATGCCAACTGTCATGAAAAAAGCACTGGACAAGGCAAAGTTCATTTCCACAGATGTACTTGCTCATGGCTGTGTGTGTGTGTGTGTGTGTGTGTGTGTGTTTGTGTGTGTAAGATTAAAAAAAACAAAAAAAGATGTAGTTTCTGCCTCGGAAATGTTGAGGAAAGGAGAGTAATGACAATTATTGAGCATTTTTAAGTGCTAATTTTTTATATTTGTGACTCATTCAACCTTTGCAATGCCTCTGCCATGATTGCTATTCTTGTCCCTGTTTGATGAGCAGGAAGGAGCATGGCCATTTGTCTCAGGTCACACTGCTGTTATGTGCAGAGCCAGGAGCTGAACCCAAAGCCCACTTTACACTGTGTGAATACCACATTTGCCCCTGTATGACACAGATATTGGAGATAACATCTTAAACTCTCTGAGACTCAGTTAACTCATCTATCAAATACAGATCATAGTGTTTACCTCAAAAGGGGATACATGAAACATTTAATGAAGTTCCTGGCACATGGTAGCCAGGAATGAAATTTTGTTCCTTTCCTTTTGTGCACCAGCCTTATATTACTACAGAGTGTGAGGTGACTTTGTTTTAGAGCCCTAAACAAGCATGGGAAAGAGTGTTTGTTTGTTTGTTTTCAGCTTCACAGCTTTTAGAAGAGACTGCAGTCTGTTTGTAGGTCTAGGTGTTAGGATGGGGCTTCTTTCTGGGGCTGCAAGATTAGAGGATTTGCTTGCAGAGTACCCAATTCAGGTAGCAACAGGAGGGGACAGAAGCAGTTGTTTATATAAGGCATATAAATGAAGGCCTAAAATCCTGTGGGTCAATTTTGTGTGTCCTTTGGAGCTGAAATTAATGGAGATTTCTCTTTGAAGGATCAACTCTACAGGCAAATATCCAAGAGAATAAAAGGACCTCACACTGTCTTTTTGTGAGAGATCATATTTATTTTTTCAGTTCTTGATGAAAACCAATTTGCCTTTCCTGAAACTAGACATTTAAGCTTTGATGAGCTGACAAGGGGTGGGGGAGACAACAATAACTTTCCAGTCTATGTTAGGCTCTTAAAAATAATGCATGAGATAGAGTACTGCTATTTTCTCTACAAAACAGCCCATTATAAGCAAGAGAAGAAATTTCCATCCTTCGGAGAAAAAATAAAGGCCAGAAGGCTGATTGTAGTTGTTGAATTGTCCTGTATTGGTCTCCACAATTTCTTTGTTTTTTTTTCGTTTTGGCAGTCCTGGGTATGGAACCCAGGGCCTTGAGCCTGCTAAGCAAGTGTCCACTTTAAGGTATTTTTTTTTTCTTTTTTTGGTGGTACTGGGGTTTGAACTCAGGGCCTCATGCTTGTTAGGCAGGTGCTCTACCACTTGAGCCACTCTACCAGTTATGTTTTCTGTTTAATATTTTTGAGCTAGGGTCTCAGGAACTATTTGCCTGGGCTGGCTTCGAATTGCAATCCTCTGATCTCTGCCTCCCAACTAGCTAGGATTACAGATATGGCTCCTTGAAGTTCTTTTATAGTAGATTGTAGAGGTGACATTTATGGATGGTTTTTTAGCCAAACTGGTGGATTGTGGTTCATTAAAATCATTGAAATAGAAGCGATTGGACTTCTGTTCTTCTTGCCTCATACAGTGTTGGCTTTGATCCAAGTCTTGTCTGATCTATAGGGGCACCCAGAGACCTTATTGGGCTCATCAGATGTTCTCTGGTCCATGGATTACTTCTCTTTCAACTCTGTTTTCCTGTGATATGATGTATTCCATAGCAACAGACAATCTCAGGCCATCTAAGGCAGGCTCTGTAAGGGGAGACTAACAGTATGTTCACATAGTCATGTGTGTTTCTAAATTTTGCAGAAGCAAGATGATTTAAATGTAGTCCCTCCAGATCACCTTCTCTTTCCACTTCAATGTTCTCATCAACAGTTTGCCTCATGTCACCTTTCAACTGAGCGATGGGCCTATTTGGATATGGCCAGAGGAATTTGAATTGGGGATACATGTAGTTTTGTGGGATATTTTGTAGTCACTTTTGTTGCCATATGGGTGAGGAATGACTTCTAGTCATTCTACCATCTACTGGACCACTTACCCAAGTGGGAGCAGACATGAGGGGCAGAGGTCCTAAGGATATGTGCCAGTCACATATCCTTGTGTTTATCACTAAAAACACCAGGGTAGTGAAGAAAAATGAAGTTGCAAATCAGATTTCAGAAGTTCAATTGTAGAAAATCCTTACCGTTAGCAGACATAAAGTTGTGAGCAGAATCGATACCAAGTCAAATATATTCCCTCTGTCTAGAATATGCTTGATAATGCCAATTATATAATCATAAACTTATCTTTTCCTTTTTTTTTTATGAAAATAGTGCAGAATAGATTTTTATCGGAGTTCCTGAAGTCAGGAATGTCTGTGTGAGAAGATGCCTGTTTTCAGCATCTCACTCTGGATCTCATCTCGCTGTATCCATTGCATTTTGTCCTGATGAATCCTGGTTTCAGAGGAAATAATGTGGACAAACTGCCACCAAAGCAAGAGAGGTATCCTGAGAAATAAGTGTTCTATAACAAAGCCCTCATGTATATTCATTAATAAGTCACAGTATGCAGTCTAAGAGGAATTAAATAATTCAATTCCATGGCTCAGTGCTGGGTAGGATCATTTAAATTGTTCTTGAATATGCCCTAATTTCAGATTAATTTTATAAAGTCTTTTTTTTCCATTGTTCATATTGAATTCAGATATGGCAGAAAGCACCTATCTCTTTTTGAAAGTCAAAAGTGTAAATTGAAATAAAACATTTGTGGTATTTGTTAGCACTAAAAAATTTGTAATTTGTATAATTTCTGCACTCATTCTCAAAAACTATTCATTCTTTAAATCTAATTTTATATTTTTCCCCTAAAATAATAACATGGAATTTGTATATAAGTTTAGGTCCCATAAAACCTGGATCTGTCTTGTTCCATACCTACTCTCTTATGTGGTCAATTCAGCAGAAATAGTGTTACAGTAACTATGTAATAACAAAGTAATATGCTGTAATGGAAGGAAAAGCCTTGTTTCTGCCTCTGATAAGCTGTGTGGCTTCAGCAAATTCCTTAGTCTCTCTGCACTTCAGTTTCCTTAGCTGAAGAATTTGGATGATAATCCTTCACAGGATTGTTGGGAGTTTAGAACACTTAGCACAGGGCTTGGTATGTGATGGGAACTTGATGAAAATTATTTCCCTTTTTCCCTTGATCTCTGTCTGATGGCTCACAAGTTTATCTTAGATCAGGAACTCAAATGAGAAAACATTTTGTCTTTTCAAAATGAATTTTGATATAAGGGTATTAGGAGGAGACTTTGGGGCTTCCCCTCTGATTCTTGTCTTTAATAAGCACTAGACAAAATGAATCACTGTGGTATTTTCTTTGGGTGTAAAGAATGAAGTACTTTAACCAGTCATGTAGAGTACTGAACCAAAAGTATTTCAGTTTAGTGTCTACACACACACACACATACACACACACTCCTTTGATATGGCCTAAGGATTACGTTATTCTAAATCACTGTAGTTTTTCCACACAGCTTCAGCTTTCATTCAGAAATATTGATGAGCAAAGGGCAAGGGGGTAGAGTTCCATGAAATGTGAGAATCTGGGAATTAGGCTTTACCAGTCATGGTGTGTCCTTATGAACCTTACCCTGGAACAGCACATTCCTTCCCATGTGTCTGCCTTAGCCAGGGCACACAGAGATAGCCTCTGTGAGGTGGGATGGGGTCTGGGAACACCATACTGACTGGCTGTCAGGATCTGACTTAGACCTCACAAAAGACAACGCTAAAGCCTGTGCTAGAGGACTGTGAACTCCTCTCTCTCCGAGGGCAAGACCCAAGACTGCTTTCGTGCACTGCCTACCAGGGCTAGTACATAGTAGTTGTTTGTCATATTTATTGAATTGATTTATTATCTACATTCAGTAGGAGTAAAAAGAGAGCCTTTTAAAGTGCCCAAAGGGTTTTCCTCGATGAAAGAAAATTGCAGCTTTTGATTAATCTGCATGATAATTATGTCTCTTGCCCTGCTGTTTTGGAGGAAATGGAGAATCTGAAACAGTCTACCCCACACACTTTGCCTGTAAGCTATTCCTTGTCTGTGTGAAAGAACTCAAGCTAAAGGAAGTCCGGGAGAAGACTAAGAAGTTAACGTGCTCGTAAAGACAAAACCATCACAAGTGAGTGAAGGCCAGGGTGGACTCTAACCTACAGGTAGTTAGAAAGAAAATTTGCTCTAAGAGTGCCTCTATCCCCCTGTTGCTGGCACACAGGATGGGTTTTTAATGAAGAACCATTGTTGGTTAAATAAGAAAAAGTTTGAGTTATAAATTTACCTGTTAACTGTTTAAGAAACCTATGTCCATATAGCTTATTCATATTTCATTTGGGACATCTTGGTTAATTTTCCTGCTTTCTAAACTATTGAGCTAGATAAAGTCACTCAAGTGTTGTTAAAGTGAACTTGCCTGATTTGGGTAACATCTTGATGTCTAGACAAGGTTTATCCAGGGTCAAGTCTATTTGGCACATGTGTGCACTCCCCACCTCTCTGCTCCCATTTGTTTGTTTAAAAATATTCATCAGTGCATATTGTGTACCATCTTGTGTGCTGAGCACTGAGGTCGTAAAGTAGGCATGGTCCTGTCTCCATCTTGAAGCTTTCAGGGTGGGACAGATAAAGCTAGCAGCCATGTCTCTTGTTTGGTATCGAGGGACATTTAGGGCTTGTATTAAGCTCCTAGCAGCATTTCAAGAATGGCTGGCCTTCTGCTTCTCTGTGTTTACTCCCCAAGGACAAGATGACCTATATGTTGCCACTGAGACAAATGCTCCATTCATTGTCTCCTGGGCCACTTAAATCTTGATCCAGTAATTAATTATATAAAAGAATAGAGAAAGTTTAAGAGAATGATAATCTCTTAAATAGCTGCATTTTAAATATAAACTTGCAAGTAAATTAAAAAAACTTTTGAAAATTTTTATTTTAAAGACTGCCCATAAAACATTTTCACTACGTATGTGGTGTGTTGCATTTTCCACTGTGTCCAGTTGCATTTTCCACTGTGTCCAGTGCTGTAAAGCTCAAGGATGCCTCTGTTTTCAACTGCACATAAGCCTGAGGCATCCTAGCTTTTTTTTGTGGCACTGGGGTTTGAACTTAGGGCCTCACACTTGCTAGGCAGTCACTGTACTACTTGAGCCACTCTGCCAGCCCATGTGATGGTTTTTTTCCGAGATAAGTTCTCACAAACTATTTGCTCTGGCTGGCTTTGAACTGTATCTTCCTGATCTCTGCCTCCTGAGTGGCAAGGATTACAGGTGTGAGCCACTGGCACCTAGCTTTTGACAATCACACAGGAGTTCAACAAAAATCGAATTAGGAACAAGGCAGACTACATTCAGGGCACATCTGTAAACACATTAAACTTCTGAAATTACAGTGTCAGTAAAAGTGATACAGTTTATAGGTGAAATGAAACTATCTGAAACTGGCCTATGGAGTAAAATATTAAGAGAACAAATTGATGATTTTGAGGTTCTTAATAATAACTACCTCTAATTGCAACAATTTTGCTTTGGACAGAGATGATAGGGATACATTTTAATTCTGGCTGGAAAATAGTGCTGAAATAGCACTTGTCTTATTCTGTCAAATTTATGGTACTTGGGGTATTTGGTGTCATTCAGATTTACTCTTTGTATATTCAGGAACATTAGTTGTTTCAGACTGGTCTGTGGCTGGCTGTAGCTAGTTGAAAAAAATTCCTGCAGTTCGTCCATTCTTCTCCTACCAGCAGGTGTCATTATGGAAATATGAAAATACTGTAAATTCCAAAGTTGCAGGAACTGGCTGTGAAAAAGAGAAGTCACATTTTGTATATTAAAAAAAAAAAAGTGGAGAAATTATTTGACGCAAACTGAAATGAAGAAATTATTTGACACAAACCAAGGTTGGGATATTTAATTACTAATTTGGCAGTGTTCTATAGAACAACATAATTGACGCAGGACTTCAAGGCACATACTTAATTTTTATTTTAATTAGATTAGTAAACATTTACTATGACCCACTCTAGGCTCATGTAGGATTCTCAAAAGAACAGTAAGATACAATTCTTATTCTATGAAGCTAACACGGTATCTGGGAGAAGAGGATACATGCATGAAATAATTAGTTAATGGAATGAAACAGTCTTCTGTTTTTAACATGCTGGATTGAAGAACATAAAGTTGCAGAAGTTCCAGCTTGGGAGACTGAGTAGTGTTACTGATTACGGGTTAATTGAGGAATAAGTTTTACGTATTTAAGTAGAGAGGCGTTTCAAATTTATGTTAACTCAGTAGCTCATTCTTTCCTTTCTTGCTAATTGTGATCACCTGTCTCTCTCCACAAGTCAAAATAATAATTATAATAAGTACATATTATATACGTAGCCAAAGGTATAATAATTGGGTATAACAGTTTACTATAATCGGCTCACTTAAATGATCAATTCTTTCTACAAATTAAACACTGAGAGTAGGCATTTGTACTAGGGAGGAAGTTTGGATACAAGTATTGGCATGTTCAGTCAGAGTCAATACTTCATCTACCCTGTTTTCCCCTGTAGACCAGGAGCTTTTGCAAGGCATGGGCTATGTGTGATGACTAAATGATAGGGTGTTTGCAGTCCTTCATATATGTGCTGTTGTTAGAATGTATGCATGTTCACAAGCAACTTTAGGTTGAGAAGCTGGGTTGGAAAGTTCATAGCATAGATTCTAAAGTTTTCTCTTTTCATCCTATTTGTTCATTCAAGGAAATACATCTCAAAAGTTGTTTTTGCAAATTATATTATTCCAGGATAATTGTCCATAAGATATGACAGATATCATATAGTGTTTTTTATTTTATTATCTTTTCACCAGCTTGTTTCTGTGTTAGCGATCAATCAAGGAGGACAGCTTGCTTACTATGCTCACACTAAATCTTTTTTGAAGGCTATAATTAATTACCAGCTGCCACCTGGTGAAAGTGCTATCCTCAGCCTACCTCTGGTAGTTTGATCTTGCTACACTTGGTTCTTCACCTTCTTACAGCTCCAGCTTCTTACTGGATTTCCTGTTTTGATTTTCTCTTGTTACTGCCATCTTAACATGCCAAAAAAGGAGTTGATCATTTTCACCTAAAAATCAACCCCCTGGCTGGAAGAGTGTCTCATTTTCTTTTTGTCCTTTTTTCCCAAGCATCCTATCACTTGAATCATGCCCTAGCCCTTCAGTTTATATTTTGTTTTTGAGATAGGATCTCATTAACTTTATCCAGGCTGGGCTAGAACTTGCAGTTCTTCTGTCACTGCCCTTCAAGTCATTGGGATTACAGGTGCAGGTCACTACTCCCAGCTCTAGCTTTTTTTGTAATGTGGTCAAAATTTTTTCCAGTTCTCATGCTAAAAACTTTGATATTTTCTTTTTTAAACTCCTTTCCTCATCCAATCAATAAAATCCAGCTATGCTTTTGCTGTGTTGTCTATGATATTTAATTATTTTTTCCTTTCCTTTCCTGTTACCAAGACACTGGGTTAGGCCACGAGTGGGTGAAATAGCCTCCTAAATCTTCCCTGTTACCAGTTTCTCCTGTTTCCTCACCATTAATGAGTATGGGTATGTTTGTTAGAATCACTCAAATATGAGTACCACATCCAAATTCTCAGCTATGGTTCTTTGTTACATGTTCTCTGATCACCACTGTGTTAGTCTGACATAAACAATTTAAGGGAGGGAGGATTTATTTTGGCTCATGGTTTCAGAGGTTTTAGTACACAGTCCTTGGCTTAGTTGATTCTGGGCCCATAGTGGGGCAGAACATCATGGCTGCAGGGATGTTAGCAGGGTGTGTGGCAGAGGCTGCTCAATTCATGGAGGACAGGAAGGAGAGAAAGAAAGAGAGAGAGAGAGAGAGAGAGAGAGAGAGAGAGAGAGAGGAAAGGAGTAGGAACCAGGTATAACCTTGAGGGCACGCCCCCATCGACCTACTTCCTTCAGCTAGGCCCCACCTCCCAAAATGGTGCCACCAGCTGGGAACCAGTCATTCAACACATGAGTCTGTGGGGGACATTTCACATTCAAACCATAAGGCCACTTTAGCTGATCTCTGTGCACTCTAAACTCTTTGCTCCAGTCACATAGGAAAATACAATTTTCCAATCTTAGCCAAGCTCTTTTTGATTTTAAGATTTTAAAAATTATGTAAAATACACATAATATGAAAGTTTCCATTTTAACCATTTTTACACGTATGGTTCTGTGGCATTAAGTGCATTTATACTGCTCAGCAACCCTTACCACTAACAACTCCAGAACTTTTTCATCTCCCTAAACAAACCCTATACCCATTAAATACTAACTCCACATCCTCCCACTCTCAGGCCACCATTCTATTTTATGACTGTGAATCTGACTACTTTAGGTACCTCATATAAGAGGAAGATATAATGTATGCCCTTTGTGTCTGGCATAATTCACTTAGCATTTCATCCATGTAGTCATACGTGTCAGAATTGCCTTCCTTTGTTAAGACTGGATAATCTTCCATGTATGTGTATGACATATTTTGTTTATATAATCATCTGTTGTTGTGTTATAGTTTGTCCTTTTTAAACATTTCCTAATAGTGGCAGTTGCAAACAAATTAATCTTTGCATACCTTACTGCAGTCATGGTACTTTGTTGCATGGAAATCTTCAATGAGTTCCTTCTTACAGATAGGACCTATTGCTGCATCTATAACCTTAGCACACAGGGTTCTCACCTGTTTAGACCCTGACCTATTTATAGAACCTTATTGTTCATTGTTAATCTTCCACATTTTTCATGAAACAAGTATTTTTTTGAGTATCTGGTATGTGTTGGGTCCTGGGTTAAGTGCTAAGGATAAATCAATAAACCAAATATACATGGTTCCTTATTTCATGAAACTGATTTTGGAGTTGACACATTTTTTTGTTCAAGCCAGGGTGACTTCCTTTTCACCTTGGAAGCCCACTACATTATCTAATGTGAATATACCAAAAACTATTTGACGAATGACTAATTAACCAAAGCTACTTCACTGATAGCTATTTGACCAAATGGAGTTTACTGAAAAATTGAAGTTTTTATTTTTGCCTATTGTCATTGCAGTTCTTCTGGGCACACATTGGTCAAATGCTGCTTAACAAAAACTTTGCCTACGTTTCACATTCTAGACACTGAGAATTTCGAGAACGTTCAATATTTTCTCTGGAATGTGTGTGTGTGTGTGTGTGTGTGTGTGTGTTAAGCACGATCATTGTCATAATGACTTTTGCCCCTGTCTTTGTTGCTTCTGCTCACTCCTGGGCCCTGCATTGGCCTCATGCAATGACCACGAGAAATTCTTCTAGACTCTGTATGAAGCATCTGTCAGATGATTGCTCAGCAAACTGGTCATTCATTGAATTAGTCATTAAGGGTGACTGCTTAGATTCCAAAAATTTTCTGAATGTTTTCTATCCTTTTAATCAAAGGGAAGCAATTCCTTCTATTTTTAAGTTGTGTCCTCTCTATTTGAACCACAATCTCTTTTATCAGCTCTGTTGATCTGTCTTCAGCAGTAATCTTTTTATGTCTTGTGATCAGAACCAATAGTTGCTTGGTTAATCAAAAGAAGCTGGTTAGGTAGGGAATCAGAAAATGATATAGACATGTTTCAAAGTAAAACATACTAAATGTGGAGTCTACTAGCCAATCTTTTAGTGTAGGGTCAAGGCATTTTCTTTGAAAATAGTTCTAATGCTTATTCATATCACATCTCTTTCATAAGCTATATTCATGATGAATCACCTGCAATTTCTTCAAAAAGAGCAAGATATTGAAGACATTTATGAGCCAATGGGTGTAACATCCATGTATATTTTAGTTTTTCTTCTCTATCTCTAGTAGTTGTTATACTCACACCCAATTTAAGGACAGATTTTTCTTAGCAACTTTATTGATCTTTAAAAGAGTTTGATCTCTTTTTTTTTTTTTGAAGAACTATAGTCCTCTTTTTGTTGTTATACTTTAATTAGATTACATAATATTTAAAGAATGAAATGATTGTAACAATAAGTATAAGAGGCACAACTTTACTATGAATTGACTGTTCATAAGCCACTCACTCCTTGGGGTAGAAGTTTGGAGGCTTGTGGAGAAGGAGGCTCCTAGCCATGTGCCCCAAGTGTGCTTGAGGTATCAGCTAGTGTGTTTTCCTGAATACACAGGGAGCACTAGGTAAATGTACAGTTATTTAGTGCAAGTTGTTGTGCCTATTCTTATAGACAAAGTTGCATTCTTGTTTACTGTCCTGCAATGAAATAGGAATTGAAATGGGATCTACCAGAAATATATGGAACTGCACAAATCCTTCAGGTTCAAATGACAGGAACTGAAAGCATTTATATTTGATGTGAATGAATTTGCATCTGTGGATCAAGAGATCTGCATCTTTGGGAATGGGGGAGAGTGAATGATGATGAAGCAGGGTCACAATTGGCAACTTTATCTATGGGAAAACAAGAACTCCACTCTTTTGCTTATGCGGCCACATAGGGTGTAGCTTAGTGTTGTAATCCTCCTTGGAGGGAAGCACCTTTGTGTGCTTCAGATGACTGCCTACCTTGTGGTCTGCCCTTGCCCTCTATGTAAGCATGTGCTGGTGGCATCCTGTTGGGGTCACTTCCGTTTACTTCTGTATATGTGAATGGAATTGTGTGTAGAAGGCAGGAGGTGGGGGTCAGGCCTCCATTTCTCTGCAGAGCATCCAGAAATTCCTTGACACTTCTAATAGAGGGTATAGCCTCACTAGTTTGTACAGTGAAACAGGCCTTATTTATATTCCATTTGACATTTCCCTGGACATCTGCATATGAGGGGTTGGAAATCCCTTATCTTTGATCCCAAACTCCATTCCTCTCCACTTTATGCTCTGTACTTGAGGCTCTTGGCTGGACTGTATAACATCTTTTTCCTTTGCTGTAAGCAGATGACTAATGGATGATGAGACAGAGTTAGGCAATTAGTAGTTCTGTATTTCTCAATGTTTGTACCATTGAAAGTTACTTTTCCTAATCAGACTCAGGCAAAGGAATAATAATGGTAAGTTATTTTGCACTGTACTTTATGGTTTTATCATGGTTTATTACTTCATTTAGTGAAGTAAATAACCATACTGTTTGAGAGGGGCATTTTTGGAATGTAGCATTCACTGAGATGAAAAGGGAGGTGTCTTCTACTTTCAGCAGGACTCCCTGGTCTGGGTACTTTTTGATCATCCACTGTTTCACAGCATTACCTCCTGCAGGTACAGTTACATCAGGGTGTTATGTTGTCAGTGCTCACTGTTGTATTTGTTTTTAGATATAGTTTTTGGTAGAAAAGAAAACTAGATCAATAAACAATGTCAAGGAGAGACAATACCTTAGGCTCAGGCTTAGGCTTGAGGACAATAGTGATTGTTCTCTTGTTTTCTTTTTTTAAAATTCATTTATTCATACATGCATATATTGTTTGGGCCATTTTCCCCCCTTGCCTCCTGCCCCTTACCCTGCATCATCTTGTTTTCTAACTGCCTGAAACTACAGTGTCACAGATGGGCACATGTTTGCTTGATCAAGGAAAGATGTATTTTGTGGCTTTGAAATGATGGTTTCTTCAATTTGTTTAATCACAGGCAGAATAAGATTTTCTAGAGAAATGGGAAATGGATGCAGACATCTTTCTTCCATCAGAAGATGAAAGGGATCCTCCCTCATCTTACCACATACAACCCTTGCTTCATGTTAACTTGTTCTGAAGCCTTATAGACCTTGTCCTGGATCTTTGAACACTAAAAGTTCTTGTAATACTATAAATTAGCTTCATTGGCATTCTGTTTTAGCTCTAGTGAATAATCCAAGTGTTTCCAGATTTCTGTTCTAAAACTGTCCCTCCAGGGATGCATGGTGAAAATGAAGTGTTGCTTACTACAGAACATGGTGTGAACCCAATGGCAAGGATGCTTTGAGTTTGGAAGATGACCATTTCTGAGACCAGCTGGGCCTGGACTCTCCTCTTCTTTCTCTTGTCTTGAGGGCTAGGCACCTCTGACTATTGGGGAATTGAATGGTGCAACCCTTGATAAGAGAATGCCCAGTCTGTGCTTTTCCCCTATTAAGGAAGTAAGCCCCAGTAAGAAAGTCACTGCAAACAATCTCCCTTTACGACAGTCTAACATGAAAAATGCACAGCAGAATTTGTGCACACATTAGATGTTCAATCAGTATTCGTTGAGTGAATACACAAATGCAGCAGAAAGAAGCTGTTATGCTATTCCTACCCAGCTACCTGGTAGCAGTCTCCTCACACCTTAATTCTTCCTCTCCTGCCCTCTCATTGTCACTGTCCCATTGCAGCTTGGCCTTTTCTCTCATTCAGAGGAAAAGCCACACTTGTAGGCTGTGCTGTGCTGGTGCCAATTAGAGAACAGAGAACGAGGATTATGGAGGATGCTTCTGAACTGTATCCCTAAAAAGCTTCTTTAGATGTAGACTTAGTCATGTGCTTCTACCTCTTGCTGTCTTGATGCTGGGATGAGGATGTTGATCCTAGGTGGCCAAAGGGTTTTCTTATAAGAGGGGCTGCTCAGTGTCTCAGTTGTGTTTCTGATGCTTTAAGTGTCAACGTGTTCATACCACATCTCCTTATTCTAACATCCTTTGGATGGACTTGCTCTTGACTCTAGAACTGGGAAATATCATTCTGTAACTTCTCAACTTTTAAAACGTGCTTTGTGTCTTACAATGGTCATTGCTGCCTTTCATATTGCTCAAACTATCTGCTAAGTCAGTGGAAAAAAGACTGTGGCTTTCTTAGATATTTTTGTCAATTAACTTCCTCTGTGGCAGCATCTACTCTGCAGATAGTTTCTCCTTTCTCCCCCTTTAGGTTATTTCTGAATATTAGAAAAAATTGGTTTCTTTGGACTTTAAGCTAAAGGTATTTATTAGTGAGACCAAACATCCAAATGGCTTTAGGGTGAAGGGCACAGGGTGCTCAGTTCCAAGGTCACGTTCACCACTTTTTTCTCTTGGAGGTTAGAGTCTGGTTATATGAAATGAATGTTTAGCTTTAAAAATCACAATTTTACTAAGATAACTTTGCTTTCTACTTCTACTCGTGAGTGTTTGCTCTGGAACACACAGGAGAGGATAGAAAGAACCTGTTGATTTGATTGTCTTTGTTTTAATAAGCTCCTCAGAGCATGAACTTCTCATGTTACTAAGTGTGATTCTAATATTTATTGGTACAAAATGTTGTTATCACATAATCCTTATTTTTAGAGATGGAGTCTTGCTGTATTTTCCAGGCTGACCTCAAACTCCTGAGCTTAAGTGATTCTCCTGCCTCTGCTTCAGAGTAGTTGTGTACCACCATGACTAATTATTGAATTAGTTTATTTTTGCGGTGCTGGGATTGAAGCCAGGGCCTTTTGCATGCTAGGCAAGTGCTCTACCACTGAGCTACACCCAAGCTCAACACATAGCCTTTAAACAGAAGCAGGCTGTGGTCTCAACCAAAGCCATAATCAGAGGCAAATCTGGATATATTGAGCCTGAGAGATAGTGTGCTTCCAATTTGGTACTTTCCTTAGGTTCTCTCTCTCTCTCTCTCTCTCATCTCTCTCTCACTCTCTTTCTCTTTTACAGAGTGTGGGGATTGATACAGGATCTCCCTATGTAGCTTAGGTTGGCCTCAAACTCACCATCCTCTTGCCTCTGCCTCCTGACTGCTGGAATTATAGGCATGCATCACCATGCCTAGACTCCTTAGAGATTTCTCAAGGACAATTTGGAAGAAATGTAATTTTTAATCCTAATTGCTGACTTTAGAATTTAACTTTTTTCTAAGATATTATGTCACAGTTGTATCTTATTCCTCTTTATGATGCCTTTTTGTGAAGGGTTACATTCCTTTGTGTTGTTTAAGTGTAAAACATTTTCTTTTCTTTTTAGATGATAAGAATATAGTTTAAGTTGGTATTTTTTTACCTTCTCTATGCTTGCTATGTGGGGTCTATGTAAACTTTCCATTGACATTTTTATTGACATTATGGAGGAATCTTATAGCCATACATGAAGCCAAAAACCTGTTTGCTTTTTTTGAGTTAATTGATGGAACTGTATGTTACAAGTTACAAAGAATCATAAAAATAAAGTAGACTTCTGAACACAAATACCAGAAAACACCTAAGCTCAATCCTTCCACTGTTCTGGATATTGACCCCACAGTTTATTGTGGATTGCAGGTTTTTATAATCATAAGAAAGGTCCGTGCTGAATGGGCATAGGGAAGGATAGTGCAGTCTAGGGATGGGCTTTGTCTAAGGAAGTAAAATCTACATAAATCCACGTATCCTGGTGTGGGATCAGTATCTTTGTAATGCAACAGTCTAAGAAACAACCATCTAGCCTAAGAATCCATGAAAAATAATATAAATATTTGCTGTAAGTTTTATTTTTTAGGGATTTTCAATAGGGATTTCACAGTGAAACCATACAGAGAACTTTAAAACATTGCCTTGATGCTTCTAGTTGCCTTTATAGACTGTACCAGTTAGTGTGCTCAGAGACACATTCTTCTCTTTGTCTTCCCTTAGAAGTGAGGTGGCTAAAAACCTCCTGTTTTCAGAAGACCATATAAAAGTAGTAGATTGAGTTGTCAATGGCCCTGGCTCAGTGTGGCAACCCTGAACAAGTGGTGGTGGTAATGTGGCTAGTTCCTTTCTAGTCCACGTGTGACTTCTACCGCAAGTCATTCTATGAGTTACTGCTATGAGATGGGAGCAGGACAAAGAGCTGTGGTTCTGGGGAGAGGAAAATGACTAAGATGACTTACACGTCTTTATCTTTTACACAACTTTGCTGTAAAACATAGAGAAATATCTGTATTAGTCGAGGTTCTCAATATTTTTATATCTCTCTGTATAAAGACATTTATTATAAGGAGTTGGCTCACATCATCATGGAGCCTGACCAATCCTAAAATGTGCAGGGTGAGTCAGCAAGATGGAGACCCAGGATTGCTGATGGTGTTAGTTTTAGTCTTTAGGCTGGTGGGCTCAATACCCAAGAAGGGCTCATGGCTCAGTTTGAGTCCAAAGGCAGTCAGGCAGAAAGAATTTTCTCCTACTCAGCCCTTTTGCTCAACCCAGGCCTTCAGCTGATTAGAGACGGCGCTAATCCTCTTTATTCAGTCTACCAATTTAAATGTTAATTTCATCCAGCAACACTCTTATAGACACCCTAGAATAATGTTTGAACAAACTCTGGGCAGCCCGTAGTCCAGGCAAGTTGACCCATAAAACAAAGCATCACACTATCCACAAAGAGTATAGGAATATGTAAGTTACAGCTTAATTTATATGTATGAGTATTACCTGGTAGATATAATTGTCCTTCTAGAGTTTAGTGAAAGATAGGCATGAGAAACTTGCAATAAAATTGTTTATTTTGGGTATTTTTCTGAAAGAGTTATATTAATCTTCAGGTCTCCTTTCTTCTGCTTCATTTAACTCGTAGGGTATATACTTTTTATTGCTCTTCTTGGCATCAGGAAATGACGCAACAGCCCTTTCTCTGTTCTATGAAAAGATGATGTTCTTTTGTTCTCTGTAGAAGGTGCTTATGCCTAACGTCTACCCACTTTAAAAAGAACAGTTCAACCAGAGTTTCTGCTTGAATGACATTGTAAACAACTCCTGTGCTTTTTTCCCCATCAGCTCCATCTAACTTGGGTTGTCTCAGAAAAACCGATTGGATCTGACTCATCGTAGTTTGTTGCCTTTTGGGTTTTGCCTTATCATCTTTCTTTATCTGAGAATCTGACTGAGAAAAAGCTGTCTACAAATTATAGTTCAACAATTTATAATCTAGTTGGTGAACTTATGTGGGCCATAGCACAGAAAAATATATTTTGGGCAAGATGGGTCTTTTAGGTGTGGGGCTGTTTATTTTGGAGGTAGTTTATACTGAGGAGTGAAGGTGTAGCTCGTAATTTCTTTAATCCAATTATATAGGAGGCAAAAATACTGTAGCTGTGTTTCTTCTATGGCAAACCTCCTTAGAGATCTTTGGCTCAGTAATTGATCCAAAAGAAAGACTTGAAAGGGTTGGGGGTATAGTTCATTGGTACTTCCCTAGAACATATAAGGCCCCGAGTTCCATCCCTAGCACCACAAACAAAACCAAATAAAAAACACAACAACAAAAAAAATCAAACAAACAAAAACCAAAGAAAGACTTGAAAGAATGGCTTTATTTAATGTCCACCATCATTCTCCCTGCTGCTCTCTGTGCCTTCACCCCAGACTCTCTTCTTACTCACAGCTCTTCTCCCATCCATTCCCTTCCTTGTGATGGGCTGGTACAAGTAGACTCTAGTTGTTCCAGACCTTATCCTGAACTCCTCTTCACTCCTATCCACCCAGCTTCTGAAAGCTAAACTTTGTTTTTCCTTTGTGGCCCATACTCACCCCTTCGTGCTAATGAGATTTTCAGCTTTTCTCAATCGTTGACTCTGCTCGTTTTGGGGTCCTTTGAATAGACATTTCTTCCAATCTTGATCCAATTTTTAAAAACATTGCCACATCACTAATATTAGAAGCAGCAAGCTCTATAATCAAATAGTATTACAAAACGACATGTAATTATTTAATGCCTGTATTACTTTCCTTCCAGATTTCTTTTTCAGTTCAGCATTTTGCTCCTTTAGGATATTCATAGTAAGAAAAACACAAAACCTGTCACTAATAAAAATACCTTCTAATGGGAACAGGGTGGAATGCCAAACAAAGGGGAAAATGTGAAATTTGAGAAATAAGAGAAACACTAATTTTGGAATGGATACTTTTTTAGATAATCTATCTAGCAAGCTTCTGCCATTTAAAGTGTGAACAGGGGTTTGTTGACCAAAAAGTTAGATGGTTAAAACATTCAAGAGGCCAAGCCCCACAGATCTGAGTGGGTATCACAGATCACTTTGGTTAGGGTCTCAAACAAAAAGTCTCTCTCTCAAAATTTTCTAAATGAGAAAACATTGTTGGAATTGAGTGAAAGTTTTTTTCATTACAAGAAAATTGTTCATCAGGAGGAATTAAGAATAAATTATCCTCATATAATTGGGCTAGGATTTTCTTACAATAAAAAATGGTTACTGCTTGCATTGTTTTCACCATGGGACCAATACAATGCAGTCATTATTGACTATAAAGCACTCCAAAAACAAATTAATTTGTAAAGCTTATTTTGTATAAGTATTGTGTGCTAACTGATTGCACCACTGGAGCCACTGTAAAGCTTATTTTGACAAGAAATAAACACAAAGGTAAAGCATAGTTTGTGTAGTGCTGCTATCATAACACTCTTCTCTTAGGCATAATTTATATATAAAGAAAATAAAAGAGCAAGTAGAACTTTTAAGCCGATTGTCTGTAAAGGACTTAATTGAAAACAGTTTTCTTTTTTCTTTTTTTCTTTTTTTTTTTGCTGTGCTGGGGCTTGAACTCAGGGCCTCCACCTTGAGCCGCTCCACCAGCCCTATTTTTGTGAAGGATTGTCTCGAGATAGGTTTTTGTGAACTATTTGTCTGCGCTGGCTTTGAACCTCAATTCTCCTGATCTCTGCCTCCTGAATAGTTAGGATTACAGGTGTGAGCCACCTGCACCTGGCCAGTTTTTAAAAAGTGATTTATCTTAAATGTGCCTTTAAAAACAAAGGTCTTATTGATAACCATTTTAAGTATATTATCTCAATGTGGGATTTCAGTAAAAGGTCAAATCTTGTAGAAGTATTTTTGGTATGACTCAGTTCTGATCACAGATAAACTTTATCAAGAAAATGAAATTAGTTAAACATTTTCAAGCCTGAGTATGTGTTTAAAGAGGCAGCAATTGTTTTTTCTCACAAATAAAGACTTTAAGGAGAGAACTTGGGTTAAGAAACATGGAAAATGAAAAACTTAAAATGTAATCGTTTAAGTGTTGTTTACACAAGGTAATATTACAGGAGAGAGGGGAGGTGCCTTGTTCCACAATTTGTGTGTATAGTATTTTTGTGGTATGAATAGATCAATCCAATTTTTTGCTTCTATTATTTGCATTTACTTATTAAAGGGCTTATGTTTTATTTCAGAAATGTTAATTTGGAATTTTAAATTTAATTCTTGTCTAGTAGTTTATTCTCACTGCTACCCCAGTCCTCTTGTCTCCTGAGGACCTCTGACTCACTTTTTTCCAGGATCTAGTCTGATTCCCACTCTAGTTCATAGGCTAAATGATATTCATGGCCTGGTCATAGTGAGGCAGGCTCTGATTGCTAATGGGTTGTGATTCAGTGTCCATAGATGTTTAGTCAGTCAACTACTTTTCCAGGAAAGAAGCCCTGACCTGTCAAGTAATTAACCTTTGCTAGTCTGAAGATTCAACAGGGAAGGAGGAGGCTGCTTTTCACTGCCTGTCTCAGTCCTATCACTTGCTCCAGCTTGATAAATTACATCTGGAGTGTGGACTAAAAAAACAGCAAGTGGCCTCAGATCCTCAGAAAGCCCTTCTTGGTGAAAGTTCTGAGCACCTGAAGCTCATCCACTTTCAATAGGGTTCTGTTTCCCAGAACACACTGTGATTGAAAATATCATAAGTCAAAAATGCATTGAATACATCTAACCTACCCAGCATCCGAGCTTGCCCTTGTGATTGCAATGTTAGCTACCACTGCCCGGCATTGTAATACAGGATCATATTTCATATTGTGAGTCTTGGAAAAGACCCAAATCCAAAACTCGAAGTATGGTTTCTTTTGACCATCATAATGTTGAAAAATTGTAAGTCAGGGACTGCCTGTATTACGCGGTAAGAGTCTTTTGCTCCCTAATTTTCCCTGTCAGGGAGATCTCTTTAATGGTGGACTTCATTAACTTTCCCATTTCCTGCTGTCATAGCGGTTGTTTAGTCATCCTGATGGCCAGTGGGACCTGGAGGTCCAGCACCACCTGAGATGTTCAGGTCTTCCCCTTGTTTGTACCCTTCGCTGCATTCTGCCATTGAGGACAGATACTTCTAGGCTTTTCCTGCATTTCTATCATATAGTCAGACAAACAAATGCTCATCTTGGCTCTTGTCCATTTAAAAGAGTCCTTTGCTGTGACTTGGGGCTAGTATTATTGACTTGAGCTGGATGGGACTCTGATACCTTCCTTCCATTCTTCATTGCTCACTTCTTCCTTCTAACAGCACCCAGATTTTCTTCATATACAAACCTAGGCCAATGAGGATATCTTTATCAAGGAAGATGGCTCCTTTGCAGCTAGGGGTGGCTGAATAGCCTAATTCTGGCCTGTAAGACTTAAGCAGCAGAAATCCACCAGGAAGAAGGGAGTGGGAGGGGCAGGAGAAGGCAAGGTCCTGGGAAAGCTTTTGCTTTCTATACCCTTTTTACCAAAAGGATATAGAAACTGCTGTGCTTGCTCCTCCATCTTGGTTTGAATGCAAATGCTTTGCCAGACCTGGAGTAGTTATTTTATAACCATGAAGTAATAAGCCTGATTGCTTATAAGGTGAAAGCAATTACCACCCCCACCCCCGCCCCAGCCAAACTACCACCATTGGAGGGTTCCATTATTTGGCACAGAATTTTCCAATCAACACATACTAAAAATCTGATGTGCAAAGAAAATACGGCTTCCTTAAGTTTCTTGGTCACTGATTTCATCTTCTTCCTGAGGCTTCAAGGTTAGAAGTGATTCTGGTAAAGATGGTAGCTGATGCTTACACTTATCAACTAGTGGCAGTTTAATTTATTTTGAGTAAATGGCCCAGTTGCTCCATTTTCCTTCCATCACCTCTGTTCTTTTCCAGGATGATACTTGGTAAAATGAGTAGGGATTCTTAAGTAGAGGCATCATCTAATTGGCATGCACTGGCTTACCAGAGCTTAGTGTTAAATTTTGGGGAAATTGGCAGGGTAATTGCTAAACACAACCATTATTACAAATTAAGTTATATAAACTTACAATATTAAGAAGAAAGATAATACTCAAAACTCACCACTTTCTACTTATTGGACTTCATTTTACTATCGCCATGCAGTTATTTGTATCCATAAGTGGAAATACTAAATAATGATGAGTGAACATGGGAGTGCACGTCTCCTCAACAAACTGACTTCATTTCCTTTGGATATACACTGGTAGTGGGATTGCAGGATCATATGGTGTACCAATTTTATAATGACTAGAATAATTTACATTCACACCAACGTGCACAAGGATTCCCTTTTCTACACATCTTCACAAATGCTTCTTATCTCTTGTGTTTTTTTTTACAATAACCATTCTAATACAAAAAGTGAGGTGACATCTCATTGTAGGTTAATTTGTATTTCTCTGATGATTTATGATTTTGAACATTTTATCATACTCCTGTTGACCATTTGGATGTTTTCTTTTTTTTTAATTTGAATTTTTTCACCTAACTTTTGAATTTATTTATTTATTTTATTGTGTTGGATAGAGGTACATTGTGGCATTAACAAAAGTTCTCACAATCTATCAAAATATATCATACGTGAATTCCCCCCCATCATTCTCCTTTATCCCACCCCATTCCTGGAGTAGTTTCAACAGATACCATTTTTCCGTGTATGTGTACATACACGTGTACACAGTATTTGCACTAAATTCACCCTCACATACCCTTTCTCCACCATCTCCCCCCTCCCACTGCTATCAACTTCCCCAACAGGACCTGTTCTATCCTCTTATTCTCCAGTTTTGTGAAAGAAAAAAATATGACATTTTTGTGTCTTCTTTTGAGAAATGTTTATTCAGATTTTTTTGCCCTCTTTTTAACTATAACCCCTCTACTCTTGACTTTTCCTTCAAACTTTACCTAACAGCCTCCCATTTTTAGGTTTAGACAGAAGCAAAGAAATCATCCCATAATGTCTATCCCCTGCTTATATTTCCTTCCTTTCTACTTCTCACCTGCCACCATACACTGCAAAGGCTTCCATTTATTGACTGTTCTGTTTGGTAGGAAATATTTTAAGTTACATCCTTTTTTCTCCCTTTTCTGAGGCCAGGTTGGTGAGAGGCTGCAGAGAACCTGATTCGTAGGGGAGAATGAATTAAAATCCATTTTAATATATCTAAAGATTGTCTCCATCATGCTTGCCCAGTAGAGACAATCTTGGCCAGCCTTGCTGTCTTCAGAATTCTACTGAGTGCTCCAAAGAACCACAGGTTTGAGAGTCAGATTGTTAATAACCGATTAAGCATCATGCCTTTATCTTAGTTTCACTGCCTTTTGTACATCAGCACTTAATCAGAGACATTTTGCAATTAAAAAAAATCCTTAAATCCTTTTGGATGGTAGAAATAAAAGTGAGGGTGAAGAGGAAGTTAAAATATATTACTGCATGAATAAATTTATTAGGCAAAGAATAATGTCACTTCTTTGTGACTTCCATTTTCAGCAGTTTTCTGTCCCTTTGGAAATTTTTTGTTTGTTTGTTTGTTTTTTGTGACAGAGTCTCACTATGTTGCCCAGGCTGGCCTTGAACCCATGATCCTCCTGCCTCCCCTTCTCACTGTTGATCATTAATGGCTTAAGATGTCTTCACTCCCTTAGGTAAATTTAAAACTTTACATGTGCTTTTTATTCTTTCTTGTTATAAATAACAATTCATGTTCCTTTAAAAAAATACAGATAAACAAATCACTAATAATCCATTGCCTGGAGATAATCACTGTTAGTATCTTGGTACACATCCTTCATTAACCATTCTTCTATAATTTTTTTTTGTGGTACTCATTTTTTTTTAAAATTCAGGGCCTTGCACTTATTAGGCAGGCACTCTACCTCTAGTTCTTTCTGTGTTGGTTATTTTTTAGATAAGGTCTCAATTTATGTCTGCACTGGCGTGGGCTGCATTCCTCCTATTTATGCTTCCCACATAGCTGTAATGACAGGCACACATCACTGCACTTAGTCATTTGTTGAGATTGGGTCTCGTGAACTTTTTATACCCATCACAATCCTTTCTTCTTTTAGGATCCACAGAAATTTTATGTGTTGAATCTCCTTACATTTCTTGCTCTTCCTTTCCCTGAATCCCTTATTATATGTGTTATTCACCTAGCATTCAATCGTACATTTGCTTAAATCATTGCCACGCTGTTCAATGTGTCATAAAAGTGTTTAGACCCAGTAGCCATGGCTGCTGCTGTGGTGCTGGGGAGCTATGTCCCAGACGAATTGTTCCCAAAAGGCAATGTGGAGAAAACTGAGAAGTAGCTGGAAAAGGATGAAGACAGAGAGCTAGATGATGCCCTGTCAAACAGACATGATGTTGATGCTTCCAGAAAGCTTCCAGTCTGTGGCTGTGCCACTTTTGATATCTCCCTCTTCATGGCTCCAAAACTGTATAGGTTTTCCAGGGCCACCTTGAGGATTGGGACCACTTCCTCACAATCTCAGTTCTTCCTTTTGCCTTTGAGACTGCAAAGCTGCCGATGGAGCAATAGCAGCTGCAGGTACTTCCAGAACTTAGCCAGGTCTGTCACTTCCTGCAATGGTCTAGGGAACTGTCTCGCTGAGAGAAGTTTGAAATTTAACAGTGTTTGGATTTTTACAAAACCTTGGCACATTGCTATACATAAGCATGATAGGTAGATTACATTGTCCCATTGTGGGGGAGAGATTGATGCCAGTGGGAGGGAAGGACCCATGCCATTAGTAACTTTCTTTTCTTTTTTTGGAATGGAGGCATTAGAGAAGGACATCACACAATATAAAACTGACAAAAATGCAGCCAGGCATTGCCGGTGACTCGCACCTGTAATCTTAGCTACTTGGGAGGCTGAGATTGGGAAGATTGCAGCTTGAGGCCAGCCTGTGTAAATAGTTTGTGGAACTCCATTTCCAAGATAACCAGAGCAAAATGGACTGGAGGTGTGGCTCAAGCAAACCCCAGTCCCACCAAAAAAAAAAAAAAAAAAAAAAAAAAATCCCCCCCAAACCTGACAAAAATGTAATATAAAGCAGTACTGTGAATCTCTGTGTGTCAGAGGAGAGGCTGGCTGAAGCTTCAGCCACAAGATGGGGATGAGAGGGGACTGTGGAGGGTGGAGCAGAAACTAATTTCCTCTGTACATTTTGGATATTGGACTTGTGTCTGTACATGTAAAAAAAGCTGATGCTTGCTTTTTGTATATAACTTTTAAAAATGTTTCCAACTAAAAAAAGAGAAGTGTTTAGGGCCAGAAAAAACTTTGAAGATCACCAATATCTTGGCCATTTATGCTGCTGTAACAAAATATCACAGACTCAGTAATTTATAAATAAATATAAATTTATTTCTCACAGACCTGGAGGCTGGGGAATCCCAGATCAAAGTGCCAGCAGAGTTGGTGTAGGGGGAGGGCTTGCACCTTTCTGCTGTGTCTTCACATGGTGGAATTAGTGAAGGGCCAAAGTCACTTTCTCAAACCCTTTTACAGGGGCACTAATCCCATCCATGAGGCTCTGCCCTTAACAGCCTATCTTATAAAGACCCCATCTCTTTACACTGTGGCATTGAGGATTAAGTTTCAATATGAATTTTAGCATGACCCAAACATTCAAACCATGGAACCCAGTCTATTTAAAGAAACGAGACCCAAAGATCTAGTGATTTCCCAAGATTCTATTGCTGTGTTCAAAATCCCTGTTACCTTGACTCTCAGCACAGCTTTCACTGGCTGATATTGTATCTCCTTCTCTCCTGAAGAGCCAATGAGTCTTAGGCACTAGAGCCATTATTAGCATTAGCTCCATTTTAAGGATGAGGAAACTGAGATGCAGATATGTAGAGTAATTCAATTCAAGGTCGGTTTGTAGTTGGTGGAACTAGGATTATAATACCTACCTTTGTCTCCCAGTGTCTGTGCTTAATCGTTTATCATATCAAGTTGAAAGATGGAGAAATTTGGATAAGAACTGAAGATTAAGTTGTTTGACATTTAGGAAATTGTTGACTTTCCAGGGAAGCTTCAATATAGAAGGGTTGGGAGTTAAATTATGAAAAGTTGAGGAACGAAAGGGAGGTAAGGCAGTGGAGACCGTGAACACCACAAATAGGCTTAACTGTAGGTGGAAGGGCTGCTGTGGGGTGGTGGTTTGAAGGTGGGTAGAATTGAAGGAAGTTTTGCTTTATTGGTTAATTGTTTAGATGAGGAAGACTGGCGTTGAGGAAATATCTTAGAATGACTGGAGAAGATCGAAATGGGGAAGAAGAATGGAAGTAAAACCTGAAAGGTGGAGGCCTTTATTTTTTTTGGAAGTTAGGAAGCTTTGGTTGTCTTAGAATATGGAACAAAATTTGAAAATGCTGCTTTAGAGAAACAAGGTAGAGGAATATTTAGAGCATAGTGGAGATAGAGCTCTTAAATTTGTAATTTAGATAATTATCATGGCTTTGTGATTTTTTTCCAACAGTGCCAGGACATTCAGAATTGGGGGAAACAGAGGGAGCCTCCGTGGACTATTAGGAAGAATATGGCAGCAGGAGAGGGAGTGGAGATTCTGGTGAGAATGCTGTGGAAATGACTAGAACTCATTATCTTCAAGGCTAGCTCATATTCTTTTACACTTTTGTTATGCTTAATGACAAAGATGGCATGCATCCATGTGCTTTTACATTAAATTAAAAGGGTCTTCCTTATTTCCTTTCCCAACTTCCCTTGCAAACCTTGGTCTAAGGAAGGCAGGTCCCTACTGCAGGGTACATTTTATTGTCCCATTCATTCTGTAGTGGTGGGTGCATGTTGATGGAAGGTAAGGGGAATGAGCATTTTTCCAGCACCTGTGGGGCTCCCAGGGTGCTAGTCACCATCTCTAAGATGGAGGAAGAGCATGTCTTTCAGTGGGTGCCAGGAGTGACATCATGGTCAAAGTGTGCTCCTGCTAGATCAATCAGCCTCCAGAGGAAGCACAGAGCCTCATTTTTATGAATCTAACTGGGAGTAGCCATGGTTCTTATCAGGTGCCACCTGCCATCAGCTGTTTTTGCTCCACTTGGTTTCAGTTAATCTAACACACTTATTAAAAGTTCAGCCTGGCACTTACATCACTGTTATAGCATTGCTTACAATTTCAGGCCTAGAGGATTTCACTAATTTAATCAGTAGCTGGTGATCAAAGGGAAGGAGTTCATTGCATGGGCCTTGAGCCAAAGAAATAGTCTCATGTGGGATTTTTCTGACATTTCTTCTGGCCACAGGTATGGAAGGAAGAAACATCAGGAAGGATTGATAAAGTGGGAGTAAAGGCAGGGCATGAAAGGTGGGGACTTTGATGAGGCCGAGGAAGAGGTTCAAGTTGAGAGCATGTGGTCAGACAGCAAGAGTTTCAGGTTTTTGATGCATTCTGAGGCCATATTGCAAAGAGGAGTACATGAACTTGCGATTATGACTAGCAGTTAGAGTACCAGAGCCGCCTCTAATTCTGGCTGGGCAAGGCTCAGCAACCTGTGCATAGGATGCTGTTGCTTAACCTTACATTGTCTGTGAGGGTGACAGATAATGACACAAAGTTAGTGGGATGTATCTGGCACTTGATGAATAGGAATACAGGGTCATGACTGTTGTTATTATGCAGAGTGTAGCAGTGGGAACAGGCTGCTAAAGATGACAGCCATTTGGAACAGAAGAAATTGGACTGGCAAAGTCACCAACATGAGCACTGTGTGTGGTGTAGGGTTTGGTCTGGTAGTACTTGGTAATATATTGAGGGGGCACTCAGCAGCTCTCTGGCTCTCTCTGAAAGCATGAGCTGGCCTCGTCACTTCACAGTATGGTATTTTGTCCTTTTCCCCTAGGTTCCTGTATAAGAGAAGCTTGTAGGTGGGAGGGAAATTCTGAGAGCTGTCCTATTTGTTGAAAATAAAACTGAAACCACAGTGCAGATCTATGTTCCGAAGTCCCAGTTGGTCTGGTCAAGCCACGACTTTTCTATAGTCAGGTGCTGATGCATCTCACTTCTACTTTACTGAAGTGGGCAGATTGAGAATTTAAAAAAATTAAAATTTAGAGACTGGAGGTGTGGCCAAGCAATGGTAAGGCCCTTGCTTAGCATGAGCAAGGTCCTGTTTGATCCCCAGTACTACAACGAAGAAAAAAAGTTAAATAAATTTTAAAAAGGGAACTGTTAGGGGCCTTACACTCTCTAGAATTTTAGACATTTAATTTCATTGTTTTTACTTTCCTGTATTTAAGGAATTTCCTGATTCCTTAAATCAAGTTCTGATTTTATTCTGTTCTGTTTCGAATTCAATTCCCCTAGCATGACAGTTCAGACAAACAGTTTGGGCTGCCACCTTCAAATGCTCCAGAGGACAGCAGGGAGGAGACCTCCTGCTTCCATGACTAAAGGGTGGCTGAGCCGGCAGCTCTGCTCAGCTGCTTGCAGTGAAATACACTCACCTTTCCAGCCTGCTGATTCCATATCTGCAGATTAAAAACATTTCAGAAAAACCTTGCATCCATATTAAACAGTATGGACTTTATTTTTTTTCTTGTCACAATTTCCTAAACAAAACAGTGTAATAACTGCTTGTGTAGTTTAGAGATGATTTAAGGTGTGTAGGGAGAGGTGCATGGTTCTGTGCAAATCTTGTCACTTTATATAATAGTCTTGAACATTTGTAGATTTTGGTATCTTTGTGTTGTGTGTGTTTGCATGCACACTTTCCTGGTACCAATCTCCCATGAATCCAAGGAGATGACTGTGAGTGAAAAGGCCCTGTTAGAATTGCCTTACAAGGAATAGCCTGCGTTTTCCAGACCAGAGTCATGTTTTTAGGTTTGCTTAATTATTTAAACCAATGTTCATAGGCAGGGATGTACTACCCTTTGAGTGGGGCTTGAATACCAGGGATGAAGGTAGGGTTGGCCTGCCAGTGCTACTGAGGCCTGCTTTGTGGACATGTTTTCTCTTTCTTAAAAGTGCTGGCAGATGTTTCCATGTACTAGCTTACATTTGTGCTGAAATAATAATACCCATGTCACATATGAGACTATTCCTTGAATAGTGTAGTGGTGACAGCAGCAGCTGGGAGTTGCTTGCCTAGGTCTGGACAATGACTTCACTTTATGAGGCAAACCACACACCGTTTGGTGCTTTGTTTTTCCATTTATAAAAGGGGATAGCAACACCCACTCGCTAGGGTTGTTGGAAGGATGAAATGAGTTCATCCTTAAGAGGTGCTGAGACACTGAAAGTGCTCAATAAAGCTGCTATTACCTATTACCATGATAGTTTAAAGTACCTGAGAGACAAAGCTTTTACTAAAGTGTTTATTTCTGTGAGCAAATTTCTTTTTATTATTTATTTTGTAATGCTGGAGCCCAGATTCGGGGCTTCACACATACTGGGCAAGACTTTACCACTGAACTATACCCCCCCAGCCTTGAATTCTTTTAATTGTGCTATCTCAACACCCTCTGCTCTTTGGCATCCCTCTCCCACTTATTGACCTGAGGTAGATACATGCTTCCTTCTCCCAGTGGATCTGAGGAGAGGCCAAATGCAAATTTCCCAATGAAATATACATCTAGTGTAGAGACATAGATCCCTGACTGTGAACTATATCCCTGACCATGAGGGAAGAGAGGAGGGAAGTTCCCAGATCCATCAGGTAACACCCAAAATGCACCTTCCCTGTATATTCTACCAAATAGAGGTTCTTTGGTTTGCAGACTCCTCAGGCATTTTCATGTCATATCACTTTTGTGTAAATTGCTTTAGCCATTCAGATAGTTTTCTTCTGGGAATCTAGCAGAGGTCTGATTCTGAAGGCCCATGAGTTTTGTTTGTGAAACTAGGTGGTGGGATGTGGGAGTCAGGAGGGTGCATTTTGGAACATGTGGTTTTGTGGGGGAAAGGCTGGCTTCTATATGCTACTGGAATGGGAGCTGTGTTCTGTGGCTAGCACCTGGACCTTGACTGTCTGAGAGTGGAAGACAGGTAAAAGGGAGATGGGGCAGGAGGGAGATGAAGGCCCTGCAAAAAGCACATGGTAGAGTGACTTTCTGAACAGGCCTGGCCTAATAGCTCTGTGAGCAAGTTATTCACTCCCCTGTGATGGAGATTTTTCTCTTCTGGGCCATAAATTAAAATCTGGTGCTATGGCTTAGTTTCTGTGGTTTAACATTTTATACCTCCAAAGAGACTAGGATTTTAGAAATTGAATCTTTTATTTTTTAGTGATTTATGTCTTTCTTCTTGCTGGTATTAAAAGGGGGCTAGAGAGGGTTATTCGTTTTCTAGGGTTGCCACAAAGTATAAAACTGGGAGATTTAGAGCAACAGGAACTTACTGTCTCAGTTCTGGAGGCTTGAAGTCTGAGATCAGGGTAATGCAAGGCTTGGTTTCTCTAAGGTTGTTAAGGAAAGATCTGGTCCAGGCCTCCGGCCTTGACTTAGAGATGGTATTTTCTCTCTGTATTTCTTCCCCTTATCTTCCTTTTATGCTTGTCTGTCTCTGTGTCCAAATTCCTCCTTTTTTATAAGGGCACTTATAAAAAGTGGATGAAGGGCCTGCACTATTCTTAACTAGGCACATCTACAATGACCCAATTTCCATGGACGTTCACATTCTGAGGCACTGGCGGTTAACACCTCAATTTATGGATTTTTTTTGGTGGGGGGTTACAGTTCAACCCATAACAGGAGGTTTAAGAGAAGTCAGGGTACTATGTCAGAAATGGGAGGATCATCTTTGTGTCTGTGCTCTTTCAACAAGAACCAGTTTTCTCCAGATTCAGTTCCTTCTTTGGAAGCAAAATCCACGTCTTACATTTCCAACCTTCCTTCCAAGGTGTCTACATATCTGGCTACTATTTGATAATCTCTTCATCTTCCTAATCTTTCTATGTTCTAAGTGTGCAGTGCCTATGATAGTTCTCTGGTTGCTAGGGCCTTGTGTGCGAATATTATAAGCAGTATTTCCCCCTTATTCATTCCTCTTGGGGCAGTTGTCAATAACTGACCTGATTAATTTATAAATATATTTTAATGTTTATATAAGTATAAGATGATCAATACATTCTGGAATGTTTTTGCTGTCATCTCCACCACATGAGCTGGTGATGTAGACTGTATTGAGTGACTCTGACACTCCTTGGTGTTCCCTGAGTAGTTGTTTCTTTGTCACTTACACTTTTCACCTAGTGGCAACTAGGTCTCTTGATATGCATAATTTTACATTTGAAAGAAAGGCATTAAGCAGACTCCAGTGGAAGTAATTCCTTTTCAGTTTACCTAGTGGTTTCTAGACTGCTCACTGGGTAAATGTGGGCGTGGTCATCAGACTTCTCATTTGAAGAGGATGTGTGGTGCTCTCAAGAAACCCAGAACATTTAGAAACCTTTGCTAAGTTTATGGAGACGTGCTGCAGAAAAGAACGTTCAAGAACCACTGAAAAATTTATCCCTTCATAAACTCCTTAACCACTAAGAAACTCCTTCTAGTGAGTAGACAACAGATTTTGTTGTTTTTTGAGACAGTTTTTTTTTTTTTTTAATGTAATTCAACTCGGTGCACTGAAATTCATGATCTTCCTGACTCAGTCTCCTAAGAGCTGGGATCACAGGTGATATTTTCTGATTTTTTTGAGCAGTGTTTTTATGATAAAGCTAACAGTTGATGGCTACTTGTCATTGCGGAAGATTTACTTTCCCCAACTCTATGGTTCTTGAAACGTGGCCCCACTTAGACCCTGATGTAATAAAACTTCATGTTTATGATCAAGAAGCTTATACTTAATAAAGTTCACAGATGACCTTTTGCTACCTAAATGGTTTTAAGCCCATTCTACCTGGTTAGCACTGATCTTCCCTAGGCTGCAGACCTTGACTAATCTTTTGAAACTGAGCCCATCTGGATGAGTCCAGAGGGGTCTACCAATTTTCATCTCACATCTGCTTGGGAGGCTTGGGGCAGATGAACCGGCTCAGAGCACCGGCATTCCAGGCTGCTTCAAACTCTTCACACCTCATCACCTCCATCCATGCTTGGCTGAGAAAAGTGGTATTTGTGGAAGACAGTTTAGAATTCATCTTTTCCTCTAGATGCTATGAGTCCTATGTTTGAATCAAGCTAAACTGACAGAAATTTGCATTCTTGGAGTCCATGTCAAACTGCTCCTGAAATTATATTCATTGGTTGCATTTTAGTATTATCCAAAAATCCCCAGGAGTTTATGAAAAGGCCATGCTGGTGTGTGTCACAGAAGTCTCTGGAAGAATGCCCTCAAGCCTTAGGCAGGACTACAAAGAAGACTGAAGCTTAAAACACTCATCTCCTTGTCTCATCTCCTTGTTTTAATGATTTTAAAATCATTTTATTTATTTATTTTGGTGATACTGATACTGGGGTTTGAACTCAGGGCTCACAGGCAGTCTACACCAGCCCTTTTTGCCTTAGTTATTTTTCAGATGGGGTCTCATATTTTTGCCTGGGTTATGATTCTCTTATTTATACCTCCTCATAGCTGGTACAAGCATGAACTAACATGTCCAATTTATTGGTTAAGATAGGGTCTCACTAACTTTTTGCTAGGGCTGACCTTGAAGTGCTATTCTTCTAATCTCTGCTTCCTGGTAGTTAGGATTACAGATGTAACTGTTCAACAGTTTTATTAAACCCCTAAGCTTTCATGGTCCTAATAAATTCTGTTAATATAGGAAATATCAGGAGTTTACTAAAAATAATCTCCATGGAGATCTCAATGTTCTTCTGTTGGTTTGCAGTTTCAAGGGCTCTATTTTTTAATTTTTCTTTTTCTTTCTTTGTTTGTTATTGTTGTGCTGGGGGGTATACAGTGATTTGTACAAAAGTTCTTACAATATATCATAGTTGGATTCATCCCCTCCATCTTTCCCCTTTATTCTCCCTCCTCCCTCCATGTTTTTTTTGTAAAGTAATAATAATGATGATAAAAATACTACTACATATAATAATATGCTCATATGCACATGGTTAACAGTTCTCCTCTGGCCTTCTCAAACGTGTTTTCAAGGTTTACAAGAATATAGTAAAAATCACTTCAGGGCATTTTCAATGACTTTTCCAAACTAGAAAGAAATATTAGCAACTGAATACTCATAGTGGCACAGAATGCTGGTTGATTTCTTTAGCAAGATGTATGGCTCCCAGCTAGTGGTTTTGAAATGGGGGTGACTTTGCTCCCCTCTCAGGGGACATGTGACAATTTCTGGACAGTTTTGGTGGTCATGACTGGCAGTGGGGAAGTGCTACTGACGTTTACTAGGGGGAGGCCAGAGATGTGGCCAGTATCTTACAATGCACAAGACAGCCTCCTCCACAAAGAATTACCTGGCCCATTATGTTAGTGGAGCCAAGATTAAGAGCATCTGTATTAAACTACATGCTTCTCGAGGCCTAGGACCAATAAGCACGGCCATATGTCCACAAGCAGAATAAACAAGGTGGCCAGAGTACCTCCCTATCTCTAAGACAGGAAGGTTCAGGGAAAGGAGCAGTGGGAAAAACGGCTGAGGTGTTCAGAGAAAGGGAATCTATTACATTCTAGAATATTTCAAAAAGATATCATTTATAGGGAATACACTATGAGATAAAACCTAATTTTATTTCCTTTTATTTTTATCTACATTCATTTACTCTAGCTGCCCTTGGAGAAAGTTTATATTTTTATCACTTCAAGTTTTCTTTACTAGAAGTTCTTGTCTTTGTGATAAACATTTTATGCCCTAGATTATGTTGAAGAACTGGGCAAGAAACAGGTATAGAATATCCTTCATTGCATTTTGTTTTTGTAGGAATAGTGTTGAGAGGACTGTCAGTGATATCACTGAATAATCTCAAAAAGTTTCACATGACAGAATAGTTTCAGGATATTGTGTTAAGTATTATATTAGAAAATTCAACATAACTGGTTGTTACTTTTCTTTGTGTCTCAGAGATAGACAAAGTTCAGCTGTGGTTGTTATCCTTGATTTCTTTGTTGTCTCTTTGTGTGTTTCTCTTTCTTGGTCTAAGAATCATCATTCATTTTTATATTCCCTGGTCCTAGTGTTTTCTTATTACATTTTATCAATTGTTGCATATATTTTTTATCAGAAGCACCTCAAATCCTTTAGAAGACAGGGCAGTCATAATTGTTAATACCCATTAAGGGCTCAGTTTCTCTCTCTCTCATCCACCTACCCATTTCTCTGCTGTAAATTAGTTTTAAAATTGCTTCTGGTAATCTAATCTAGAGGATTTAGTAATGTGGAGATACCATACATGGATAGATACAAGGGAATATGTAGGGGAGCTATTTCTAACACATTGTGCAGTACCTCCCCAAAACAGCTACAGTGGTTTTTGAATGTAAAACTGAGAATCAACAAAGAAAAAGTTCTCAGCTCATGTTAACAGTAGTTTGCTTGTGTATGTGATAAAATAAAATCTATCTAATGGTCAGTTTAATTCATGTGATTAATTTTCTTTTCTTTTTTATTGTTGTGCTGGGGGTACATTGTGGCATTTACAAAAGCTTTTAAATCACTATTATTTAATATAAAACATAGATTATGTGTGTATTTGTGGCATATACACAAATAGATGGTATCATATATGTGTCATGGAGATGAGTCAGATGTGACACCTGTCTTCATAAGGCAATTCCTAAATATAAAATCTCATACCCAGTAACAATTCTGAAATGCTTTAATCCAATACTTTATTATAAAACTTTCAAAGTTACAGGAAAGCTAAAAGAATTTTACAATGAACAGGCTCTTTGGACTGTCATTTAGACTCCATAATTAACATTTTACTACACCTACTTATAAAATATAGATATACATCTACTATTCCCCTATCCATTCGTCAACACATCTTAGTTTTGGATGTATTTCAAAGTAAGTTGCAGGCATCAAAATACTTTTTCCCAAGCCACTGCAACATGCATATCTTTAACTCCAATATTTTTCCATAATTTTTTTCTCTTCTAGGTAAATGAAAATGCACAAATATTAAATGAAGTACTGAAAGAACTTTTGATAAATGCATACAGCTGTGTAACCTAAACTACTCTTATGATATAGGACATTGTCCTATCATTCCAGAAAGTTCCCTTCCTACTCCTTTTCTAGTCATCCTCCACTGTACCTCCAGGGCAACCCTTCTGATTGTTCTCCCCACCCCCCATCATAGAGTAGTTTTGCTTGTTCTAAACTATACCATTAGAATCATGCAACTGCTTTTGGGAATAAGAAGGAATTTTTCTTTTATTGTTAACTCTAAAGTTTGGGGTTGCTGAAATGTGGTTCTAGAAACATGGTCCTTTGGGTCCTAAGGTACATGTTCTTATCCGGGGCAGAGCAGTAGCTTACTCTTGGGTCTGGTTGACAAGAGATAGTATGTTCTTAGGCAAGTCGTTTACATGACATGTTCTGTTTTGTAGAATGAAAAAGTGAAAAGCTTTTGGAACCAATTAAAAAACACACAAGTTTGTAGGCATCTGGCCAAAGATTTTTAGTCAGCTGAAAGCCCAGAGACACTGCTTGGCTGACTGCCTCCTGGGACAGGGACATATCCTGCCGTGGGCCCTAGTGGGGGAGGGGCAGGGGAAGCACATTCAACTCCAGCAAGGGGGGGACAGTCCACCCTTGACCACATCAGCTGAGCTCTTCTCTCTTTTCTCTTTTCCCTTTGCCTTTTCTGACCTCTCGCTCTTTACTTCCCTCTCTTTCCCATATTCTTTGGTAGCAGCTGTGAACACTGGGGTGTCTGGTGCCTGCAGTTCTGCTTGTAGCTCCTACAGCCCCCCAGGCAGGCTTGGGGTGTTCCTTCCCATAGTCGTCTGGATGGAGTAATGTCGGTTTCTCCACCTCCCCGGTGGCTTGCATAGCAGGGCTGTGGCTATGAGTCAGCACTTCTCTGTGGACTGGGCCTGGGGAGAGACCCTGGGAGAGGAAGTGGGGGAGGCCTTTCCTTTCCCATACTGGAGGCAGACATCCCCAAGGGCAAGAGGTGGCTGGTGGGAAATGGGGGAGCCATGGGCCATGAGCGTGGGCTGGAGCATAATTGTCCTATGTATTCATGTCATGCACACATCACTCAATCTCTGGTGACTAGAGTCACAATTCCAAAAGAGTTTATACTCTTAGGCTGTTAAAACATCATTCAAAAAGGGATTTTTATAGGTCTCAGAAATCTGAGAAAATGCCTACTAAATATAGGAAGGAAAATTACATTATTATGTCTAAAATGTATCATGTGATTTTCAAAACATGCTGAGTAGTTAAGTCTTGAGGGTTTTTTCTTTATTTTAATTTCAGTTTGAGTCTTATAAAAAAAGCCTTACGTATAAGAGATATTCAGTATGATGTGGCTACAGGAAGTGCAATAAATTAAAGAGATCATAAGAGATTATTCTATATTCGAGGGATTGAGATTTTCTGCTATTTTTAGTCAGAGAACCATAGGCATATTTAAATTAAAAGGTGCCTTATTACTGATTGGAAGCTTGACTATTTTACAAAGCCACATAATGTTAGATGATGGCAAAATACCTTTCTAATTTAGGCTTGACATATTGTGAGTTATGTGGTTTTTCCCCCATTTTGAATAAACACACTTAAAACTCTCCTCTGGTTCATTTATCTTCATATAGCTTGCTTGTCTCACAAAATTTATTTCTGTAGTCACTTAAAATTAAATTCCTAAAATTTTACATTGTATAGAAATATCCCAGGAACCATATCTGGGTTGAACAAGACTTCATATATCAGTTTTCCCAGACATTGATTTAAAAAATATATCATAATATTTTAGAGAACATTATCTATATATGATGATACACTAAAGTATTACTAAATGGTGATGTTACCACTACCATTTCTGGATATAGTGATATGAATTTTAATTAGTTACAGACTCTGATGAGGAGACTTGACTAACTTAGTAAACATAGGGGCATTGTATCCTGCTAGCAGTGCTCCATCAATTATTCCTTTTGTCTAATCTTGATTTCTCTTGATGAGATTTAGACTCATTTTCTCTTGTTCTGCTCTTAATGGTGACTAGGACCATTTGCATGCTAGCCTCTGAAGCTGGAACTTGGAAGCATTAGATCTTCCTCACAGGCCTAGTTTACCTGGGAGGACCATCCTGGCCCCTGTGACCTTGCTTCTATGGAGAACATGGAGTTGCTTTTTCTTAGAGTTCGCTGTGACTTAGGCCATTTTGTGTTCCTCAGTACTCAGTAGTGTGATTCATCAGACCTCTAGAGGGAACATTTTTTTTGAATGAGTAGAGGGAGTACTACATACACCTCTGCAGATCCATGAATGCTCTGGATAGAGCCATAGTTTAGCACTGGCAGCCTTCATTAGTGTCATATTCAGATGGCTATGGAAATGGCTTCTTGTCTCTGTAGCCATTTCCATAGTTTGACATGAGTGTGTGTTAAGAGAGGCCTGAGCCTAGAGAGTCATTCCAGTAACTAAAAGCACTTATACTAGAATTGTGGAATGAACTCTGTCCTAGGCCATAAATTTAGGCATTTTGTTCTAAAATGAAACATTGACCAATGACAAGGAATATAATACTGGGAAAAATCTTTTCTGCAAATCTCCTTAAAGATCAGGATGGAATTTAGTCTTAGTAAATCATTGCCGGGATACTTTCATGGAGAACAAAATAGAATTTCAGGGTGGCACATGGTACAATGATCTTTGAAGTGTTCTATAGAACACTGGTGGTGTTCTGGAAGGACCAAGTTGTTTTGCCACTAAAATGTTAGAAAAATGAGTGTCTTTTCTTGATTGTAAGAAACATATTTTTCCTAGCATATATGCATATATGTGTGCATATATATTATACATAATTTAATTTCAATACTTTCTAAAGTATTGATTCTGTTTCTGTATTAGAAACCAGTATAAGCAACAGTCTAGTGTTTAGTAGCTGACTAAGCATAACACATTAATTTTTTAAAAATCTAAATGTAGCCAGGTATGGTGGCTCATGCCTGTAATTCTAGCTGTTTAGGAGGCAGAGATCAGGAGGATCATGGTTCAAGGGAAGCCTGGACAAAAAGTTAGTGAGACCCCTATCTTAACCAATAGCTGGGCATGATGGTGTGCTTTTGCCATCCCAGCTACATGGGAGGCACAAATTCTTCTACAAATTTTTCATTTTGTCTAATTTAGGTTTCTCTTGCTGAAGTTTGGACTCATTTTTTCTTGGCCAGATGAGGCACAAATATGAGACCCTATCCAAAAATCACTAAAACAAAAAGGGCTGGAGGCATGGTTGAGCAGTAAAGCATGTGCCTGAAAAGTGTGAGGCCCTGAATTCAATCCCAGTACTACCAAAAAAAAAAAAATCTAAATGTGTCAATATTTTATAATGTTTTGCAAAAATGCCATGATTTTTATGAAATGTACCACCTGAACAGCTTAGAGAACCATTGCTGTGGTGCAAAGAACACCAAACAAGGTGCCAGGAGGACCAAATTCTAATTTTGTACTACTTTGGAGGTCCCTGACTGAATCTAGAGTAGTGCCATGAAAGAGGAGGGATTTTAATTGACACTGAAAGAAAGTTAGGTTCTGGATAGGCAGAGAGAGAAGGAGGGGAAGGAGAACTGAGGCCTGAGTACAGGGTATATGTGGGTAGTAGAGAATGCAGCTGCTTTCCATGAATCCGTCTGAAGTTTGCTTTGGCTCAAATGCAGGCGTAGTGTCTCTGTTCTCTGTTGTGATCTCACATGGGAATGTATATCAGTTTATCATGACAGGCTGGATTAAAAGGAAACCATAGAGAGGGGTGCTCAGAGACCTATGAATAACACAATACATTCTAATTACTTTTCCTTTAAAGTAATCCATTACTTTTATGAATTAATAAATCAGGAAGGGTCATTTCTATTATTCACTTATGTATCTTCCATCTGAAGTTCTGTTGCAATGACTTTCGAGATTATTTTATCTGAGTCCATCTTTATTTCAACTTAAGATTTGAAGGATATTTTTTTACTGGATATAGAATTCTATGTTGTACCTCTTTCTCCTCCCTTCCTCCCTTATCTTTTCCTTTTCTTCTTTCTTTCCTTCCCTTCCTTCCTTCCTTTCTCTTTTCTTTCTTCTTTTTTGGTGGTGTCTCACTGTGTAGCTCAGGTTGGCCTCAAACTCCTCCTCACCCTCCTGCCTCAGCCTTCTGAGTTGTGAGATTACAGGTCTGCACCACCACACTCAACATCTACAGCTTTTTCTTTCATCACTTAAATGGTGATACTCCATTATTTCTGGTTGGAAATCAGTGATGCTTTTCAAGTAGCTCTCTCCTGTCTGTAATGTACCTCTTTTCTCTAGATGCTTTAAATATTTTCCCTTTAGTAATGGTTTTTAGCAACTTCATTATGATGCTCATTGGTATTTGCATGTATGTGTAGTATTTTACTTGTGCTCATTGAGTGTCTTGCGTATAAGAACTTCTAGCAATCCTGTGGGTGTTCATTCAAAAAAATGGTTGAATTTTGGTAAGAGTAGATTACTTTGTGGGATTTAAGTTTGTCCTGCTTCAGCTCCCTGATAACCTTGAAATCAATAGTCCATAAATCACAATGAAACCAGTAGACTGTATCCAGCCGGCAGAATGGGGTTGGAGTTCTCTTAAATTATCATTCCCAGAGTTTCTTATTTGACTTGTCTGGTGGTTTCCTGGAAGGCCTCATTTGCAGGACTGTCCTTATATGACCTGATTCAGTTGTCACCTAATGTGAATAGCCTTTTCCTTAGGAATGTTTATTAAAAAAATGAGAAACAAATATTCAAATTTCAGCTGCCTGGAATAGTGAATAGCAGTTGTGGCAAACAGCAGGCTAACCAAAAGGCTTAAAAGGAAAATCTGGAGAATGACATGTCCACAGAGGTCTTTGAGGACTCAAACATATCCCTGGAAATCTAAAAATGTCACAGATGTGGGGTTGTATGCCTGAGGAGCTCACATACTCAGGAAAAGCCTCAAAGCTCTCCCCCAGCACTAACCTCACTCTTCTGGCCAATCATAACACTTTGCACAATCAGAAGTGAAGGCTAAGGCAGAAATGTAAACGGCCTGGGTTGAGTATTGAAAGCATGCCATGCACACACAACACATGGAGTTCCTCACAGAGACTGGAAAACTTACCAAATCCAAGCATCTAAGGAAACCCCTGTCTCATCATTAGCTAACCACTAAGCTGACTGGGCAGAGGTTTCAGTGGAAAAACATGACAAAGAATATAGACTTCACAGAATTAGTTTTTAAAAAATCACTAAACCACCACCAGAAATAACAAATACCAATAACCACAAACCATAGGAAAGGGGGGAGGTTCTGTGTTCCAGATTTTCCTCATTAAAATACCCAGTTTTCAACACAAAATCATCAGACATGCAAAGAAACAAGAAAGCATTTACCATATATAGGGAAAAAGGTAGCCAATGGATACCAGATCCTTGGGAGATCAGATTTTGGATTTCCTAGAAACAAAGACTTTGAATCAGCTATTTAAACTATGTTCAAGGAACTATTGGAGCAAAACATATGAGGACAATGTCTCATCAAGAAGATTATATCAAAAAAGATATAAATTATATGAAAAGACCTAAATAGAAATGATTAAGTTGAAGAGTATAATAACCAAAACAAAAAATTCAGTAGAAGGCTCAGAAGCAAATTTGAGTAAACAGAAAACAGAATGAGAAAACTTGAAGATAAGTCAATTAAAATCATCCAAAAAAAGAAACAATGAAAAATGAATGATGACAAATCCAGAAAGACTCAGAGACTTGTCAGACACCATTAAGGGTACTAAAATATACATAATGTAAGTCTTAAATTTAAGAGTACAAGAAGGGAACAAAGAATATTTTAAGAAATAATGGAGGCCAGATTCAATGGTTTGTGCTGTATCTCATCTTCTTGGGAGGTAGAAATCAGAGGATCATGGTTTGAGGTCAGCCTGGGCAAACAAGAAGACCCCCATCTCAATCAATAAAGCTGTGTGTGGTGGTACACACTTGTCATCCCAGCTACTGTTGGAGGCATAAGTAGGAGGATTGTTGTCCAGGCTAGCCTGGGAAAAAGCATGAAACTCTATTTGAAAAATAGCTAAAAAAAAGCAAAAAGGAATGTAAGTCAGCATACAGTAGCAATACCTGCCTACTTATGTTTATTGCAGCATTATTCACAATAGCCAAGGTGTGGAATCAGGCTAGTTGCCCATTAAGGAATGAAAAATGAATATATAATGTAGTGTTATTTAGTCTTAAATAAGAATGAAATCATGTGACTTGCAGAAAAAGGACAGAAGGAGAGAGCGTCATAATAAGTAAAATAAGCCAGACTGAGAAAGACAACTATTGCATGTTTTCTCTCATATGTGGAATCTAGATTTTTTAAAAAGACATAAAAGTAGAAGCGGGACTATTAGGGAAGAGGAAGGGGACCAGTGGGAGGGGGCAAGAAAGGATAATAGAGGGGTGAATAAGATCCAAGTGCATTATATGTGTGTGTGTGTGTGTATGTGTGTGAGAATGCCATAATGAACCTTCCCAAAAGAAGTAATGGCCTAAAACTTTACCACGTTTGGGGGGAAAATGTTAGTCTACATAGCCAAAATAATTCAATGAATTTCAACTGGAATAATTATCTAAAGGAAGAGACCCCTACTTAAGTCCTAATTAAACTGTCAATTATCCAAAGACAAAGGCAGGCATGGTGGTATTTGCCTGTAAATGCCAACTATGTGGCAGGCAGAGGTAAGAGGATCATGGTCTGAGGTCAGCCCCAGGCAAGAGCACAAGACCCTATCTGAAAAACAAACTAAAATCAAAGGACTGGAAGTTTGGCTCAAGTAGTAGAGCACATGCCTTGTAAGCATGAGGCCCTGAGTTCAAACCCCAGTACCAACAAAAATAAAATGAAGTATCAATAGGAAGTGCCTGCCTAGCAAGTGCAAAGACTGAGTTCAACCCTTAGTACTCCCTCTCTCCCAAAAAATGTCAAGAAGAAAGACTATCAAACAAGAATTCATCATCCAGCAAAAAGATCCTTGAAAAATGAGGGTGAAATTAAGACATTCTCTGGTACAAAGAAAAACCAAGAGGATTTGTTTAGACTTTATCTAAAAGAAATACTAAAGGGAATTTTTAGGCTGACATGAAATGATCCTATAGAGTAACTGAAATTCATATGAGGAAAGAAGAGCATCAGTAAAGGTCACAATGCAGGTAAGTGTAAATGTGTAAGTGTAGTTTTGATTCTTTTTTTCTGTCAGATTTAAAAGACAATTGCATGAAGTCATAATTATATATGTGTGTTGATGGGTGAAATGTATTACAAGAATGACATAAATTGTGGAGGGGGAGAAATTAAGTTATAATAGAGGCAAAGTTTTCATATATTACTGTAGTTCAGTTGATACTAACCTGAAATATATAGTTATTAATTACTATATTAATTATAATTTTCAGGGCAACTTTAGGAAAATATAAAAAATATAGAAGAGGAATGAATTAAAATGCTTCACTAAAAATATCTATTTAGCAAAAATGAAGGAACAGAGGGACTAGGAAACCATAACGCATGTAACTAAATTTTATCTTATAAGAAAGTATATTAAAGAATAAGGATTAAACACTCCAATTCAAGGCAGACCTTACCAGACAGGTAAAAAAAAATCATGATTAAAGTATATGACATCTTAAAATGACACACTTCAGATTCAAAGGGAAAAATAAGTTCAAAATGAAAAGATGGAAATAGACATACCACACAAACAGTAAGCAAAAGCACTAAAGTGGTTCTGCTAGTATCATACAAAATAGACTTTAAAATTGCTACTATATACAAAGAAGGGCATTTTAATGATAAGATGGTCAATCCATTAAGAAGATAAAAGAATTTCAAAAATATATGCAATCTAAGAACAGATCCCAAAATAAATGAAACAAAAACTGACAGAATTGAAGAGAGAATTAGAAAAATCCAACAGTGTAGTGAGAGACTCTAATACTCTACTGTCAATAGTGTATAGAAAAAACACAGAGTATGAACAAAGACTTGAACAACCTAACCAGCTAGTTCTAACAGACATCTAACCAGGTAGAATATTCTACCCAACTGCATCTACAGCTATAGACAATAGTCTTATTTAGTGATCAATGAAATATTATTTGAGATATATATCAAACCATATGTTTATTGATATAAAACTTGAATCAATAAACATAAAATAATTAAAAAAGCATATTCTCTGACCACAATGGAATGTAATTATAAGTCAGTAACAAAAAGACATTTGTGAAACTCATAAATGTATATAAAATAAATAACAAACTCCTCATGAGCCCAAGTTTTTTTGATGGGAAATTTTTGATTGCTAATCCAATATCCCTTATGAATTTCAATACAATTATCCTGAACAAAATATGGGCAAGCCAAATCCAGTAACATATAAGAAGGGTTATATATCATTATTAGGTATGCTATATCTTAGGAATGTGAGATTGTGACAACACATGAAAACAATCACTGTCATGTATCATATTAATAGAATAAGGTAAAAAAAGTGATATGATCATCTCAATAGATTCAGAAAAAGCATTTGACAAAATCCAACACTGTTTTGTGATAAAACAATCAACACACTAGGAATAGAAGGGAACTTTCTCAAACTGATTAAGAGTGCCTACATATATCCTATAGCTAATCTTATACCTAATTATAAAAGATTGAAAGCTTTCCCCCAAGGTTAGGAATAAACAAGGCTATTCACTTTCACTGCCTTTTTAAATAAGCATTTTTATTAGCAATATTAGTTGTACAGGAGGTTTCATTGTGACATTTTCATATATGCTTACAATATACCTTGGTTAGGTTTATCCCATTATCATTTTCCTTCCCCTCTACTTAAAATGATTTTGACTGGTTTCTTCATATGCATCCATTAAGTACATCCACTATATTCACCCTCTTTTACCTTTGCATTCATCCTCCCTTCCCACTAGTACTGTCCTCCTAACAGTCCCTGTTTAACATTACTGTCCATTCTTTAAGTGTATGTTCATTGTTCAAGGGGGTTTTGCCATGGCACTTTTGCTGCTTTTATTCAGTTTTCTTGGAAGATCTAGATGGAGCAATTAGGCAAGAAAAAGTAATCTGGAATCCAATTGGAATGAAAGAATTAAAATGATGACTTTGTAGAGGGAATGATCTTGTGCATATAAGTCCTAAGAAATCTACAAAATATTATGAAAGCTGATAAAGCAGTTCATTTAATTTATAGGTCAAAAGATGAATATGTAAAAATCAATTATATATCTATACATCAGTAATTAGCTATCTAAAATAATTTAATAAACAACTTCATTGAAAAGAATAAACTATTTAAAAACCAACGTAGGTTGCAATACACATGTGCATGGAAGCAATACTAGGAATCTCTCTGTATAGTTAACCTTATCTCAAACTAGCAAAAATGCTTTGTCTTTCTTATTATTGCTTATGTCTTCTCTTCAACAAAATTGAACAAGAGGGCAGAACAGGTTCTGCCTGGAAGTGAGGGGAGTTGGGGGGGGAGGTGAGGGAGGGGGTGGGGGATATGGGGGAGAAATGACCCAAACAGTGTATGCACATATGAATAAATGAATAAAAAAAGAATAAATTTCACAAAGGAAGTGCAAGACTTGTACCCTTAAAACCACAAAACATTATTTTAGTAGATTAAGAAAAGCCTAAATAAATGGCAGATGTCCCAGATTTTATGAATTGGAAAATTTACTGTTGTTAAGATGGCTATTCTCTCATTGATCTACAATTTCAGTGCAATCCTTATCAAAATCTTTTTTGTTGTTTTTGGTACAGGTATTGACAAATGGATCCTAAAATTTATACAGAAAAGCAAGGACTCACTGTCCTGCTGCTGCTTTGCAAGATGTCAAAAGGAAAGAAGGCAAAGGAAGAAAGTGGCCCTGGTCCCTACTGTCATGAAAAAAGCAGTGGGCCGAGAGGTGATAAAATCTTCTGAGAAAAGTCCTGAGAACTTTGGCATTGGTCAGGACAGCCAGCCTCATAGGGACCTCACTTGCTTTGTCAAATGACACCATTACATCTGGCAGTAGAGGCAAGGACTATTTCTAAGCAGCTGAAAGTGCCTTCTGAGATTAACCCAGGCTTTGAACCACCAAAAAAGCTACCTACCTTCTCACGCTTGCTCACAAGTACAGGCCAGAGGCAGCAGGAGAAGATGCAGAGGGCCCAGTTGAGACTAAAAGACAACTGATCCTTTAAGCAGAGGCCAGTACTGTCACCACCTTGGTGGAGAACAAGAAGGCTCAGTTTGTGGTGATTGTGTGTGATGTGCCCCACTTCCAATGCATCATCCAGGAAAAGGCCAGGCTGGAACTGCAAGTGCACAGGAAGACATATACCGTCTTTGTCTTCAGTTAATTCAGAATAAAAAGGAGCTCTGGCTAAGCTGGTAGAAGCTATTGGGACCAATTTCAATGACATCTGCTGCCATGAGATCTGCTGTCACTGGAGAGGTAATATCCTGGCTCCAAAATCTGTGACTTGCATGGGAAAGGCATGGGCAAAAGAACTTGCCACCAAACTGGGTTAAATGTACACTGCTGAGTTTCCCAAACACAGAAATGATAAAAACTGAAAAATGATGCAAGGAATCCAGAGTAGACCAAACAGTACTGGAGAAGAACAAACAGAATTCATATTTCCCAAATTCAAAACGGTGCAAAGCTACAGTAACTAAGATTATATAGTATAAAGATAATACATAGCTCAATGAAATAGAATTGAGTCCAGAAATTAATTCATAAATTTATGTTCAATTGATTTTTGACAAGGATGACAAAATAATTTGATGGAGAAAGAATAAGTTTTCAACAAATGCTGCCTGGACAACTGGGTATTGACATGCAAAAGATTGAGGCTCAACTCCTACCTGGCACTATATACAAAAAAGTAAACAAAACATGTATCAAAAGCATAAATATGAAAGCAGGGAGTGTAAAACTCTTAGAAAGAGACAGATGTTAATCTTTGCAACATTGGATTAGAAAATGGTTTCTAACATGGTATGCAAAGAACAAGCAAACACACAGACAAATCAAAATTAATAAAAATTAAAAACTTTTGAACTTCAAAAGATACTTTTAAGAAAGTGAAAATAAATCCCCTAATGGGAAGAAACATTTGTGGATATTTTTATATTTGATGAAGGTAAATCCAGAGCATACAACTCAAAATAAAAAGATAAATAACCCAATTTTAAAATGGGCAAAGCATTTGAATAGGCATTTCTCCAAAGAAGTATACAAGTGGCTAATAAACACATGAAAAGATGCTATTAGTAGACACTGGGAAAATGCAAAACCAAAACTAAATTATTGCACCTAATCCTCACCAGAATGCTTAAAGTAAGAACCATATAACAAGTGTTGATTAGGACATGTAGAGGTTGGGGCTTTCATATATGGCTGGTAGAAATATAAATTTTGCGGTTGCTTTGGAAAAGTGTGTTAGTTCCATAAAAATTAAAACAGATTTGCTATGCAGCCCAACGATTACACTCTTATGTTAGAAAGAAAATGTTTGTCCATACAAAAACATGTACACAAATGTTCATAGCAGTGCTACTCATTGTAGCCAAAATGTGGAAACAGCCCGAATGTCCATCAGCTGATGAGATAAACAAAATGTTGTATGGTTTATGCAGCCATAAGAGGAATTAAATACCAATGTGTGCTACAACATGTATGGACATTGACTACATTAAGAAAAATGAAAAAAATCAGTCATGAAAGGCCACATGTTGTAGGATTCCATTTGTCTGAAATTTTCACAAGAGCTGGATCTACTCAGACAGAAAGCAGATTAATGTTTGATAAGGGCTGCAGAACAGGGAACAGATCTGTAACTGGTAATGGTAACTGGGTTGCAGTTGTACAACTTTGTGCATGTGCTAAAATCTACTTCATTGTACACAGTAAAGGGTGGATTTTATGGTTTGTAAGTTACATCTGAATTTAAAAAACCAGTATACAAGATTCTTGATTAGTAATCCTTAACACTGTCAAGGTCATCAAGAACGTGGAAAGTCTGAGCAACTTATGCCAAGAACGGACTAAGGAAATCTGACCACAAAATGACATTTGATATCCCACACGGGATCCTGGATTAGAAAAAGGACATTAGGGAAAAGGGAAGAAATTTGCATAATGTATTGGTTTTGGTTAATAATAATGTATTGATACTATCTCATTAATTGTGACAAATAAACCTTATTAATGTAAGAGATTAATAACAGGAGAAGCTGGGTGTAAGGTATATGAGAACTCTATCATGATAGTCTAAAAGCATTCTAATGAAAAAGCTTACTTAGAAAAAAGGTAAGTGACAGGGAAAAATATAATTAGAGCCTATCGGATGATTACACATTAACTCCCAGAGTTAAATAAAGTCTTGAAGCTCCTTCTAACTTTGAAACCGGTGATTTTTTGTGCAGTTGGACCAGGTGAGTTTTGTTCTGTGAAATGTCACCAGTCACCTCTCAGCCGGACCTGCATTAATTGTTTATGGACACTAGGGTGACAGGAAGCACTGAAGGAGAGCATTCTCATTCGTGGAAAGCCTTTCTTCAGGACTCTCTCCTCCAGTGCAACGTGGGTGAACATGGTCAGTTGTTCTTTGGAATTACCATGTCACATAAAAGCGATGCACTCCATGTGTGAAAGGTGTTCACTGAGTGCCTATTACATGAAATGTCTGGGAGAGACCAAGGGAAACCCAGACACAAAACTGCACATGGAACAGAGAATCACACACATAATTGCTTACAATTGTGCTAAAGAGTATAAGGAAGAACAGGGTGGGTGAGAGCATGTAGCAGAAAAGACTTCTGGCAACCCAGGTTGGCAAACAGAGTAGGTTTCTGAGCTGAGAGGAAGGACAAGCAGAGGAGCCACAGGTGAAGAGGAGGGAGGAGGGCATTTCTGCCAGAGGGAATGACATGAGGAAGTCCCTGTGTCTGAAGGGGCTAAGACTTGAGAGGAACTGAGAAAATATCACTGTGACCCTGAGGTGTTGGGGCAGGTGCTGGGGTTAGATTAAGCTGAAAGAGGACAGGGCCATTAGGAAGTCACGCTTATAAGCATGGAGGGGCTTGGCCTAATGGGTATTAAAAATTGTACCCTGAGTGCAGTGTGTGGCATGGATTCAAAAAGCAATAGTGGAGTCAAGAGATCAGTTAGGATACTGAAGGCAAAAGAGGGTAGGCAGTCAGGCTGGTGGTGAAGCAAATTATCCACACAGGAAAAACAAAACAAAACAGAACTAGGAGTTGGAATCACCGGGAGAGCTATGGAAGATAAATAATGTAACTTATGGATACAGGTGCCATTAAGCAAACAAACTAAGTGTTTATTTGTTATAAAACAAAATACAAAACAACTAACCAACCAACCAACCCAAGGTTAGGGACCCAGATGTGAAAAACAAGAAGTCCGGGTGTAATACTGAACTACCTCTGAAATAATGCTTCTGCCGAAGCACAATTATCCCTTCCACATAATCACTGCAGTGTTTATCAAAAAGTTGCCTTGCTCCTTATCAAATGATAAACGATGAGTTGTAAAAGACTTGTGCCTGTTTTCCACTTTGCCAATGGTTGGAGAGTGGCGATGTGTCTTATGATGTCAGACTAAATAGAGAGTGTGGATGTAAAAGGAACTCTCTGAGGTGGGCCTGGCTTAGTTGCCAGTGCCCAGGAGGACGGATTCAGGATGTTGGCCCAGCTCAGTGACAACACAGGCCAGACACAAGGTCAGCGGCGACCTCGCAGACAGACTCACAGCCACAATGCACACAGCCACGGCTTGGCTGTCTTACAAAGGTGTCTAGGCAGAAGCACTTCAGCTGTCTAAAATACAGCCTTCACGCAGTCCTGAGACTGTTTTATAAGCTCATCTTCTAACATACAGGCACGCTTTTATGGCATCTGGAGCATTTTGCTGAATGACTTGGTGGTGCACTGTTGACCAGACAGCACATTCCAGATTCAGATTATAAGAGAAAAACAGCAAGTGGTAGGTTCAGCTGCAGGTCAGTGGATACACACTGGAGGTCCCTCACTGAGCAGTGGGCTACATCATCCCATGGGGACCAATCCTGCAAAGCAGATTCAACAGAGATGGCCTTAGGTGTTTGCTTTTATGGTGATTAGCCACATTCACACTGGGAATGTGCTGTTATCACGCTGTAAACATTCTTCTTAATATCAGAAAGAAAATGGAGGGAAGGTGTCAAGCATTGGCATGCAAAAACTGGTGGGGTTGCCAGTGGACTTTATTGTTTTTTGAGTATTTATGAGCAACAGGAGGTAGGCACAGCTTGTAAAACAAAGGTGGCAACAGACATTAACTCATGATAACTGATTTTATTTTAAATTGTGTGCATCTTACACATCTGAGATTCTTTGTGATGTTAGAGTAATTTGGAGGCAATATAATGATGTTCCCCGAGAGACAGCTTTCTAAAACAGTAGAGAGTTCCTACGTTATTCCACCTGGATCAGAGACTTCCAGACCTTTAAAAATTATGACATCTACTACTCACAGTTTTTGTCCAGTTTTTAATAATGGGGAAGGATTAAAAATGGTAGTAATAGCTGGGCATGGCGGCACATGCTTGTAATCCTAGCACCCAGGAGGCAAAAGCAGGAGGATAGAGAATTTGAGGTGATCTTGGGCTATCCAGTGAGACCTTGTCTCAAAAAACAAGCAAACAAAAAAGTAGTAGTATTAAACATATAAAACCTTAATTTTCAATGTGGCTGTCAGCATGTTTGCCCACCTGCAGTCACTATTGTCCTTAATAATTACATTTTTTTTAAGTGTCACAATCCCACACTATCTGTCCTTTCAGACATACTTCCAGACCTTCCCCAGCTACTAGAGCTGGGTGGTCTTTTAATTTCACATGTATCGAGATCTCCAGCCCAGACAAATCAGTTATCAGAATTTGTGTACACCAGTCCACAAAGGTATTTTGGCCCTTTAGAATCAGAAGATGAGAAGCAGAAGCCTAGGTTAGCTAGCTAAGAGGTCATGCATGGGTAGATGACAGCTAAGGCAGCCATTTTTGTCAGGTGCAAGCTTAAGCAATGAGGAAGTCAGTTGGTAAGGGGAAAGAATGAAACTCACATATGGAGAGAGATGTGATTAAAAAGAGACAGAATTGATAACTGCCTGGGATTCTGATGGTTTTTGAGGTAGGCCTAACTGATTCATCTTTAACATAAATGTAATTTTTCCTCATAGTTGCCAGAACGAGGCTCAATCTTTACAGCCAAAGAGAAATCATCCTTACTAATGATATCTACCTGTGTGGCTGGCAAGTAGTTATATTGAGAGGGAGGTCCAAATCTAACAGGGAAGCAGGTTTAGTCATGATATCTGGTTTTAAATTATGGGGAATTTTTATGATTACTACTTCCTGGTTCAGTCCTTGTTATCACGGGGTAACCAACATTAATTCCGTTTATTCAAGGTTTACCTGCCTGTGTATAAGTTTTGTCTCATCTTGAGGTAAGATGACCTTAAAATAAAATGCTATCACCATGTTTGGCTTTCCAAAAACAAAATAACAACTATGAGAAACCTACCTGTGTCCTCTGCGGTTGGATTGAAAAAAGGGGGGAGGCTGTGAAACGAAGCAGAGGATGTGACCATGTGTCTGATGACTAAGATGGAACTCATGTAGGAGTTGAGTCAGTAATAACATGCCTCTTGCTGCAGCTCGAGTTGCCTGCAAACCCCCACGCTTTTTAGCAAATATTATTTTGAATGTCAGAGTGCACAGAGCTGTTCTCTAGGGTTGGGCTAAATTTGACTCTGTGGGAGAGTAAACCTAGAATTCCAAATGTGGCGATCCCAACAGAGTATGTGATGCAAGACCAATTTTCCACTTGTGCTGGATGGGTTTGTTCAAATCTCACAAAGAGATGAGAGATGCCAGACAGGGTGTTGACTTGCCCCAAACATAAGGTTGTAATTTAGGTTTTATTTTAAATAGGCATTAGAGTCTGGGTAATCCAAGATTTTAATTTAGGAAGGAGAAATGGCAGAAGATGAGCTAGGAAGACTTCAGATGAAGGGTAGGGATGGAGGGATGAAGCCTCGCGAGTTCTGCTTGAACTTCAGTCCAGTTCAGGAAGAGCTACTTTGTGGTAATTTAAAGGCAACAGTAAGTCTATGTCTTAACATGACCCAGAGGAGACTCTGGGTGCTGTGATTTGAAGTAGTAGTTTCTTTCTTTAACATGCAAATGATAAAGTGTAATGATTAAGGCATTTTAAGCTGGCTGCAGTGTTTCAACACTGACCCAGTTTCAGCAGTGACCTAATCAAGGTGGCCTGGGAGAAGGGGGGGCTTGAGGAGCAGCTGGAAGAAATAGGTCAGGAAGCTCTCTCCCGGCTCTTCTCAGCAGACACAATGGAATTTAGCATTCTATAGATAAAGCCCCTAGGCTGCATGAAGAATTCTCTCCTGAAATGCTCATCTCCTTAGCTTGTTCTTATTTCAAGTTGATACATTTGATGTTGGGTCATTCTGGTGTGAGGAGGATGTACTGTGTAGTCACTGGACAAATATTTATGGACACCGACTCTATGCCAGATACCATGTGAATGGCTGAGAACACAGCAGTGAATAAAATCAAATCTCTGTCCTCATGGATCTTACTTTCTAGTGGAGAAAAATCTGTTTTAAATCCTGACACCGTAAACTAGTAACTTGGTGTGGTAGCCTGCTTTTTTTTTTTTTTTTTAACTCTTACTTGAGGCAGACTAGATTTGTAAGGAAAAGAGGTTTGTTTATCTCAAAGTTCTGGAGGTGCAAGAACACCTGGCGATGACCTTCCTGCTGGCAGAGTCCTGAGGGAGCACATGTTACCACATGGCAAGAAACAGGAAACATGTGTGTCTATATTTTTGTGTCTAAGCCACCAGGACTTAATCATGGAGGCTCCATCCCCAAGGACCTTATCTAAACATAATCCCGTTCCAAGGGCCCCACCTTTAAAAACCATAGTTGAATTAAATTTCTACCATTTGAATACTAGTAACACTTGACTTTGGAGATTAAATTTCTGCATGAGTTCAGGAAGACAACATTTGAACCATAGCAGTTGGTGGGTTACTTAAGTGTGGGTAAGTTAACTTTTCTGTGCCATTGGTTTCCATGTCTGTAGAATGGGATGACAAAATTGTACTTCCCCTGATAAAGTGTTTATGAGGATTAAATGAAATATAGAAGAGGCTGTGACAGCAAGTGCTTGATAGTACGGACTACACATTAATGGTTACATATCAAAGCAAGTGAATGAGCTTTAGCTGCTGTCTCAGGACAAGGAAGAACAATGAAAACATTCAAGCTTCTGGTCAGTCTGGCCCTCTACTGAATTTGGCTATTAGGTGTTGTGTTTAAAACTTGCAAAAAGCCAAGAGTCCCAGAAACTCATTTAAGTGCACACCAGCCTTTGGAACAAATCATCGTCGTTTATATGCAATCTTGAGAATTCTGTAATTCCTAATCCTGCTGCTAACCTAAATCAGGCTATGTGAATTGACCTATCACTCTACTACCTCCCAGCTCAATTTCTTTATCTGCCAAACAAAGGAAGCTGAGAGAAACCTTTGTTGAAAGCAGTAGGACCCCCTAGGATCCTCTATGAATTTATGCCTATGTGGCTAGGCTACCTGCAATATTGTATACCAGATATTAAAGCACGTGTGCCTCGCTTCAAAGTGATACTTACACATACCTGGTATAGATGTAAACGAGTAATGTTGGTTTTGTTATGTTTATAGACGTGATATTCTTTAAATAGAAAGCCATTCGTTCATCCCAGATGCTTCTAGTTTTTATGGTTTGTTTCTTTGAAATTTCCAAATATGGTCCTGGAGAAAATGGGTACATATTCTTTCTTTTTGGAACAAGGACTGTGTTACTGATGACAATGTTATATTGGGTCTCATGGCAGTTCATTTATTGCTTTCTTGACCCTGTGTCATCCAAGGAGTGTCAAAAACCACATGGTGCTTCTGAGCCCTACAATTTTTGCATTTAGGTCTCTGATTTAGTTGACAGATGTTAAAACACAGGCACAGCCAGATAACTCCCCAGTGACAGCCCAGATGCAAAAACTGAAAAGTGCAGTTATCCCAGCCAGGGGATAGGGTTATACTGATGATCAAAATACTCTTTATAGATAGTCTTTAAAATTTTTTTTCTGGTAGCCTAATAAGGCTTTGGGTTGAGGAAACTGAGTCCCTTACCTTGTGGTTGATTCAATCTCTCTCCTACCCCTATGAAAATTTGCAAATCTGGAGCTCAGGAGATCAGGGGAACATTGGCAATGACAATAGATTCATGACTATTTTATGGCTAGCATAGCTCTGACAGAGCAACGTTTGGCTCTTAAAAGAAAAAAAAAACCAAAAAACAACAACAACCAAAAAAGATCTGAGCTCTGGAGAGAATTTTTGCTGGTGCATACCCAGTCATTTTACAGATTGGGAAATCTGAGGCCCTTGCTGACTTTTTCCAGTGTCACAGATGGAATCAGAAGAAGCAGCCCTAGAACCGTCTCCTAATTCCCAATCCAGTCATTTCCCTTTGGGTCCTGGCTTCTCAGGCATACTCTGCAGATCTCTGAGGTCTTCTCTTGAAACTGGGGTTGAGGAAAGTGAGGAAGAGAAGAGGCTACAGCAAAGCCTCTGGCTCTGTCCTCTCTTGGATGTTGTCTCCTCTTTAGCTTCCTATCAGCCCATTCCTCTTGCAAAATGCTAGTCATGACATGGTTAGATTCTTGGCCTATTAGAGCTATTTCAGACCCATGAATTGATAAATGAAGAAACTGAGGCTCAAGGAAAGGAGGGGACTTGTTCAAGTTTCTACAGCTAGTCAGGAATTTAATGAACAAATACTTATGGAGCATCTAGGATGTGCCAGGCCAGTGGAAACTGCTGGGGATGGGGGAGTTGACTGAGAATAAGACAGAGGTGGTGCTTACCCTGGAAGAACGTACTGTCCAGTAACAAGACAGAAAACAAGCTGTGCAAGTGGGAGAAATTTTATGAAGAACTGTGGAGTACTGTTGAAGAGCTTGACCTAGTTTGGCAGAATCAGTACCAGACATGCATCTCCTGTTCTCTCTGTAGGGATGCTTTATCTTTTTAGGTCTTGCTTTACCTCTACTTTAGTAGAGACCAAAAAGCCAGAGAAAGTTATCTTTGAGGTGATCTGCCTCCTTATACTTTGAGATGTTTGGGTTAATATTTTTAAGAAATTATCTTTCAAATAAGGTTGCTCTGTGTTTTTTGGGTTCTATTGCTACCCTGTTATTTACTACCACACTGATGAATCTGTTCACATTTTGGCCTCACCACAGGCTATCTTCAGAAAAACTAAGGTGGGGGTGGGAGCAGTTTTTAGGGCTCATAAAGAAATTGGGACCCAGAAAATCCCTGAGGGAGAACCATTTCCTTCTGATTGCCTCTAGAACAAAACCTGGAAACCACTTCTGAATTTGCGACATTCCCCAGTTGCCTGTCTTTGCCTGAGCCACTGTCATGTGTCCTGGTAAGGTATCCCCTTTCTGATACATAAGACATCTTTCTCCATGTTTTATTTCGAACTTTGGAATTTTCTAGATGCTAGGTATTCTTGTTGGAAGGGAATGTGTCATTGCTGTTCTCTCATCATGTTCTTCCACCCACTTCTGCTCAAAGCCCACCTCCTTCTTACCAACTCTGCCCTCTCCTTCAGCAGCCCCCTCAGCCACCCCCTCAGCCTTGTATACCAGCTGCAATTGGTTTTGTGTTTCATTATGCATTTAAAACAATTTGTGTTCCTGTCTTTTTTTATTAGGTATATACTCTCTTGTCTGGATTAGAAGTGTCCTGAGAAGGAGGAGGGGTCAGGCTTCCATTTCCTATGAGGTTTAGATTTCCCAGAGTGCAATTGGCTGCCAGTGGGGACAGAATGAATCCCACCATTCAAAGGCAGATTGGGATTGCTGGGGTGGGATGATCCCAGTCCTGAGTCCAGGGGTAGTGCTCCAAGACAGGACACTAGACTGTGACACTGATATTCTGTGTGACTTTGGACTGGGTTTCATTTTCCTCCTCTATCAATCTTATGTTTTGAATATGAATTATCCTCTACAGACTCAGGTGGTAAAGACTTGTTCCCCAGTTGGAGGTCCTATTTTGGGAAGTTGTGAAAACTTTGGGAGGTGGTGCCTAGACAGAGGAAGTAGGTCACTGGGAGCATGTCTTTGAAGGTTACATCAGGTCCTTAGTCTGCTTTTCTTTCTCCACTTCCTGTCTGCAGTGAAGTGAAGAAGCTCCCCCACCACATGCTCCCACCACCATGATGTTTTCCCCAAATACCAGGGGGCAAGCAGCCATGGACTGAGCCCTCTGAAGCCATGAACCAAAATAAATCCTTCCTTTCATAAGTTAAGTCAGGAACTAATACAATCAATGTGTGTTTGAGCACAGTGTCCTTACCTCCAGGCCTTATGGCATAATGTTTGGAAGGGTGTCCTGAAGAATCTAAGGTATTAAAACTATGTCATGATGCATTGCTGTCAGACCCTGCCAACTATATGTAGCACCAGGAAACATCATTCAGACTTTTAAAAGTTGAATCTGGATCCTGATTGACTAGATTTTAATTTTGGTACTTACCAGAGGGACAGATAGTGCTGGGTGACCAACAGGACAGAGGAAATATGGCTGTGGGCACTGGCAAGACAGGTGGTCCTCAAGAAAACAACATCTTGAAAAAGTTTTAACGCTTGATATATAAAATTTTTGATGCACATACTTCTAGGATATGTGTGTGTGTGTAAAAGGATCAATGTTGGTATCTATCATAGGGAAACCAAAACTTGGGGAGATTTCATTACACTTATTTTGGGGTCTAAGCCCTAAAATTGTTTGCAATTTTAATTATAAATGGTGAGTGGGCATAATCATCAGTGCTCAGGGGCTCTGAAGCCTCCCCTCAACCCATAGAGCTGTGGTTTTGCCTGACATACCTTCTGATCTTGTTTTCCATATTAGTGAAGACACATTAATGTCTCCCCTCAAGCCATACAATGCTTTTATGTTTCAGGGTTTTAGTTATCTGCAGTTGGCTGTGGTCTGAAAATATTAAATTGAAAATTCAAGAAATAAAAATTCAAAAGTTTAAAATTGTGTGGTCTTGAGGTGGTCTGTTCCATCCTGTCCAGTATGTGAACTCTGCCTCTGTCCAGTGTATCCACACTTGCACTGCCTGCAAGTCATTTTGTAGCTGTTTCATTTACCAGATCAACTGTTGTGGAATTGCAGTGCTTGTGTTTTGGTTGTCCTTATTTTACTTAATAGTGACCCCAAATTACAGGGAAGTGGTGCTGGAAATTTTATATACTATATTGTTATATGTTTTTAAATTAAGTTTTTGGTTTCATTCTTGTTTATTGTTATTAATCTCTTGTGCCTCTAATTCCTAAATAAAACTTTATCTTAGCTATGTATGTTTAGGAAAAAACATAGTATGTATAGGGTTAGGCACTATCAGACATCCACTGGGAAGCCTGGAAAAGATTTCCTAAGGATAAGGTAGGACTATTGTACACACTCAAGAAAAGGTGATGCCAAACTGGAGAAGCCATCGGAAGAGAGGGCTAGTCCCTTCTATATGAGTAAAGCTTTGGAGAGAGGCAAGAGTGGGTGTCCTGAAATGACACTTGATGTGTCATTTCTCCACAGCAGAGTATATTACCACTATCTTTTGCAAACATTTAAAAGGTCAAAGGTAGTGATTCACTCTGATTATATACCCCCAAAGAATTGAAATCAGGGTTTTGAAGAGATATTTGTACATTCATGTTCATAGCTGCATTATTCACAATAGCTAAGAATTGACAGCAACCCAAGTGTCTATTGAGAGTTGAGTGAAAAACCAAAATAATGGTATTTACATATGATGAAATATCGTTCAGCTATTAAAAGGAATGGAATTCTGACATATGTTTACAATGTAGATAAAACTTGAGGACATTAGGCTAAGTGAATAGGCCAGTCACAAAAGGACAGATACCATATGATTCCACTTAGGTGTGGTACCTAGAGTAATCACATTCTAGAGACAGAAAATAGAATGGTGCCAGGGGCTGGGGGTTGTGAGAATTAAGAGTTACTGTTTAATGGGTACAGAATTTCAGCTTTGTGAGATGAAAAGAGTTCTGGAAGCTGGTTTCACAGTACTGTGAAGGTACTTAATACCATTGAGTTTTACACTTTAAAATGGATAAAATGGTAAATAATATGTAATATTTATACATATGTATGTATAGTTTCCATAAGTAAGAAAAAAAAAAACAAACAAACCCTAATTCCCATACTGCACCACAGATTAACTAAATCAGAATATCAGTGCATATCTTTATTTTTTCAATTTCTTCTGGCTAACCAAGGTGAAAAACCAGTGGACCAGATGTAGGTAATAAACTGTGAGATGGCTACTGTAATCCAGGGGTGATGCAAAAAGAATGGAGTCATAAGGAGTAAAACAAACTAGGTGATTTGAAGGAAGAAAAGTCACTTTTCAGTGATAGATTAGATAAGGGGAAAAATAATAGGGAATAGTTCCCTAGGTCCTAGACTAAATTGTGGGTTTGTAGGAAAAAATGAATGTGTATGGGGGTGTTTGTTTGGGATGTCTTTATGAGGGATGATTTGTTTGATTTGATGGCAATGTGCTCAAGAAGAAATTTCCTAAAGGCAGTTGAAGATTTGCATACTCAGAATTATTCATCTGTTTCTCCTATGGAAGTCCATGTTCTACTGTGCCTTTAAAAATGTACTTTAAAAAGCATTTGTTCATTTATTTGTTTTTTATATATTTAATTGACAGAGATTGTATATTTCAAGGTGTATACCATAATGATTTAATGTACATATACATTGTGTAACAATTGCTACAATCACATTGATGAGCACATTATTCAACATCACCCATGCTTGTACATCAGACACCAGAACCTGTGCTTATTCATCTTGTAACTGAAAGTCATTGATCAACACCTTCTCACTTCCCTCATGCTCCCCAGTCCCTGGCAACTACCATTTTACTCTCTGTTTCTATTGAGTTTGACTTTCAAATTCCACGTATAAGTGAGATCACACATTATTTGATTTGTCTTTCTGTGTCTGAATTACTTCACTTAATGTCCTCCAGGTTCATCCATGTTGTCAGAAATAGTAGGATTCTCCCTTCTTTTTTAATGGATGGATGAGTAATAGTCCTCTCTCTCTGTATCACCTATATATCACCTTTTCTTCTTTTTTTTTTTCCAACTTAATTTTTTTTATTATTATTCATATGTGCATACAATGCTTGGGTCATTTCTCCCCCCTGCCCCCACCCCCTCCCTCTCCCCCCAACCCCTCCCTCTCCCCCAACCCCCTCCCTAACCCCCCCATCCCCTCAATACCTGGCAGAAACTATTTTGCCCTTATCTCTAATTTTGTTGTAGAGAGAGTGTAAGCAATAATAGGAAGGAACAAGGGTTTTTGCTGGTTGAGATAAGGATAGCTATACAGGGCATTGACTCACATTGATTTCCTGTGTGATATCACCTTTTCTTAATCCATTTATCCCTCAATGGGCACTTCAGTTGTCTCTATATGTTGGCTATTGTGAATAATGTTAATTCAGTGTCAGCAATGAACATGGGGTGGAGATATTTCTTTGAGATACTGATTTCATTTTCTTTGGATATTTTTTCCAAAGAATAAAAAAATAAAATGTCAAAGGAAGAAACTTCCCAGTGGGCATTATATCTTTAGTAGACAAGATTATAACTAGTTTTAAAGCTTCTTTGGCAAAATCACAAAGCTGGAGAGATTCAGCTGTGGCTCTATCCCTTGCTGTCAGCCTCTGAGTGTCCTACAAGCTTCTCTTGCTCAGGACCTCATAGATGTCAGGTTGCCCTGCTCCTCCCCACTTTCTAGAAAACCCATAGGAAGCAATTTACACGAAGACAGTAGAAACTTCTTAGGCTGCGTTCTGACGATATTCAAAATTTTGAAACAAACTGAATGAAGAGAACAATGTTCAATGTAAAAGAATAAAACTCAAATGATACTTCAGGAAGGAGAAATTTTGGACAAGATTATTGTTCTCAGTTCTCTGGAAGGTATTTCTGTAAATGGTGCCACTTAGATATTCAGACCTGGTGGGGAATTCAGTGATTCTCATGGACCCCAGCAGGTCAAATAGGAGGAAGTTACCGAGTCACATTTGTGGCCTAGTCATCTACACAGTGGGAAAAATGAGTGTGATATTAAATATATCACCTTCCTGTGTCACTGAATCATGTTTTCGGAGCAGAGCAGAGTCATGGTTCCCTACTTTAGCCTCTAGTATTCAGTACATCACATCCCCAAGGACAGGATCAGAAACATCCCCCCCAAGTGCCTCATCATGGTGCCCCAAACTGCGCAATATGAATTGAGGATGTTGTCGTGTTTATTTTGAACAATTTAAACAGGAAATCCAAGGCTACTCCTGGAAATGAGGATAGGAAGAGTCAGAAAGGGTGGTTATGCTTTTATCTGTGTTTCTAATTCAGTGTCTGGCACATGGAGGGACTGAACAGATAGCGTTGAGTGAATGAAGTAGAAATAGCTTCTGTGTGATGAACTTTACGGTTTTAGTTTTGTGGCACTGTGTGTAGATGGCATGTTGAGGGAAATCCAAGAAGGCTTAGATTCCAGTGCTGGTATTGTCACTCATTAGTCCTGTGACATTGGACCAGACACCTTGACTTCTCCAGAACCCATTGCCCACTTGTAGATAGGATCAACAGTAAAGCTGTCTTCATCACCGCATGGTGTTGTTTGCATTGAAGGGTATGATGGACAGAAAAGTAGCCAAAGACTCTTTTAAGGTGTGTCTCCAAAGGACGAGTACAATCATTTTGAAAGCACTGGCTTTGTGGAAGATTGTGTGAATCAATGCGTATGGATCAAGACAAGCATCTTGTTAGATAAAAACTGAAAGTGAAACTCAGCCATGTGTGATATGAAAATAAACTCAGCAACTTGAGTTACACTAATTTCAAGAAGTAGTATATTAATGGCAAGTAGAAAATTTTAAAACGCATACAACAAAGATGTGTGAAATAGTCAACACTAATGCCTCTGATTTCTTGAAATCCAACATTTATAGAATGTTCCCCAAGAAATTCATAGCAGGGGCAAAACTCATCAGCATCTGTGGGCAAATTCTGGGTTCTTGCCACATGCTAGGCAGTGTTAGGGACCAGGTATTAGGAGTGTATGTCTACTGCTGTTCAATTGTTGCTTTATTTTACTAGTGGCTGGTAGCCTTCCCAGTGTGTGTGTGTGTGTATGTGTGTATGTGTGTGTGTGTGTTACCAACCACAAATTTAATGAGCTTGGCAAAGAGCTATGAACACTTATTTATATAATAAATATTTTTGAGGGAATATATTAACAACCCTAATGTGTACAGGGTCACCAGGAACCATGTAAGTATCTATTGCAAATATGAGTCTTAAAAGTTTCTCTCTTTCCTTCATTTCTCCTCCCTCCCTCGCTCCCTCTCTCCCTCCCTCCCTTTCTTTTTCTCCCTCTCTCCTTCCCTGTTCTCTCCCACTTCTCTCTCTCTCTCTCTCTCTCTCTCTCTCTCTCGGTATTGGGGCTTGAACTTAGGGCCTTCACTGAGCCACTCCACCAGCTCTCTCTTTTTGTGATGGATATTTTCACAAATTATTTGCCCAGGCTGGCTTCGAACTGTGACTCTCCTGATCTCTGCCTCCTGGGTAGCTAGGATTACAGGCGTGAGCCACTGGCGCCCAGCTCCCACTTCTCTGTCATTCTCTATTTCTGTCTGTTTCTGTCTTACTATGTAGCTCAGGATGGCTTTGTACTTGTGAGCTGAGTCTGGGATTACTAGTGTGTACCACCACACTCAGCTTTCTTAATAGCCATTGGACACACATCTACTATAAGTTGGATGAATAAACTATTAGTTGCTGTGTTCTATTTAGAAGAAACATAATCTTACTACACCACAGAAAACTGAGCTGTCTCTTATTTGTCTAGCTAAAATGAATTATGATTAAACATTCTATAGTGGTTTTTGAAGTTTGTGTTTGATACGGTGTATTACAGGACTCACACATTGACTCTAAAGTTTGGAAGAGTGACAAAGCACCTTGCACTTTTTTGATTATGATTATGCTAATTTTTTCTCCAAAATACAGCTAAAGCTCTAGTCATATACTGAGAATTAGAGGGGGGAAAATGACCTCTTCTTTTTAAAAAACCAATGTGTCTTTGTGCAGTAATTTGTATTTCAATTTATAGATGCTATACTCTGAGCAAAGATACTGCCAAAATTCAGACATATCCAAAAAAGTGAATAAGCACTAATGATGCTATATGTATATATATATTATATTTATATACATCTGTCACTTATGTATTAAAAACACTAAACAGGAAAATTTTACTCATTTCAGTAGTAAAACAGGGTAGAGATTAAAGGTTGGGGACTTCGTGATATTTTGTCTGTGTGCAGTTTGTCAAAAGGCAATTTATCTAAAGCTGGAAAAGGATATGGTTTGGCTGACTAAACTGTGGAGTGATACAAACGCTACGTAACGATAAAAATGCTTTAGGGGATTTTTTGGGGTGCTCAAGTCAAGGGTACAGTGCTGTGTGGGTGTAAAGAGCAGACTGTCTCTCTGCCTCTTTTTTTTTTTGGCACAGTTTTCAAAACTGAAAATTGCTGACATTTTATACCACACTCTGGACTGTTAAATCACAATTTACGTGGTCACTTGTAAACAGGTCTGGCGGTGGAGTGCAAAGTTGCTCGTGCACACTTTGATGTGCTTATTTGTCGTGTGCCTGTCCTTTTAAATCACACTGAATACTTTTGTTTTGGAATCCATGGGTCTCTAATCTGAGAGCAATTTGGGTGAGAAGTCTGGAACTGATTTATTTCCTTGGGTGCTCCCCGAGGGGGGACATTTGAAGGATAATTCAGAAGAATGAGTTTCTCAATCCTTGAACAAAAATTCTCTTTCTAACCAGCTGCTACAGTGCTTGAAATTCTGACATGGGGGGCGGATTTCTTCCTCCCCAACACTGGGATTTGGAAGTCTGCGGGATATTTTAGTGAGGCAAGTAATTGAAACTCATTTTTAGTGTCCTTATTGGTAAAATGAAACTGTGAGCTGTGGACACCAAAAAAAGGATTTTTGTGTGCATCAGGTGAAACAATGCAGGCCAAATGCTGGATGTAGTGTTCAAGTGATAGATGTTGTGATTGTAGCAACTTTTTTCTTTTTGTTAGGAGGAGCAAGATGAGGTATACTCCATTAACATAACTGGGGAATTTATTTTCCTTTCCACCTGAGCTCTGGGGATTAGAGAACCGATGGGAAAGAAGGCTTTGTTGTACATTGCTTCTAAGAGGGCTTCTTGGAGAGAAACTATAAGAGAACCCCCAATCCAGATGCAGAAGTACAGCGTGGTGGGGACTACATATAGATATGTTTCATTTGCAAGGTGTCCTCACTTACAAAGCACTAAGTCATCTGCTGATCTGTGAAGTTGGCAGGGGCATTCTTTCCTACAAGGGGAGAAAATAGGGATGCTGACAGATGAAGGAACTTGCCTTTTGTTGTAACTCAAGTGCAATTGGGATTAGGATTCATGCCTTAGAGCACATCACCCTTTTTATTGCAGAGTCAGAAGATCTCATTTGTGTTCAGACCCTGTGTCTCTATTGCTGAATCTGTTATTGGCATCCTGTGAAATACCAGGGGTAAGAAAACGTGGAGTCATGGTTTAAAGGGTTACTTTCAGCTGAAGATGCTGGAGTTACGCACCTGAATCAGGTGAGTTTTCACTTCATTGTCATGGAGGGAGTTCTCTTCCTGACCCAGGCCAGGCACAATCACTGACTAGAAAGGTCAGACTCCAGCCCTGATGTCCTTTCTACTATCATCTCTGCACTGTGTTTCAGAGCCCAATGGCGACACTAATGAAATGGTGACACCAGTAAAGTAGAGAAATAATAGGAGAATGTGATACCTTTCTCACGACTTTTCTCTTTCCTCCAACCTTTTTTTTTTTCATTTTTTGTTTATTTATTTTTGCAGTACTGGGGCTTGAACTTAGGGCCTTGAACTTAGGGCCTTCGCCTTAAACGACTCCGCCAGTGACGGGTATTTTTGAGATAGGGTCTCATGAACTATTTTCCCAGGCTGGCTTTGAAGCGCAATCTTCCTGATCTCTGCATTGTGAGTAGCTAGGATTACAGGTGTGAGCAACCAGCCCCTGGCCTTTTTTTCATTTTTTTTTGTCACAAAATAATCCCAGGGCATCAGAGAGGGGTTCTATAGTTATTAAGTGTTTGTGCTATGATTTAACTGTAAAGCCTTTGGGGATATTGGATTTCTTAATGTTTTTGGGTAGCCACAAAATTTAATTTTAGGTAGAAAAGGGTTAACTTTGGAGCAAATCAATTCCCAAATCGTCAGTGTGCAAATCATCTACTCACATGTGAAAAATTCAATAATGTTAAAGGATATTCTTTGGAAAAGTAAAAATAATACACAGGTTTGGGCCAAAAGTAAGGGTTTGGAACTTTTTTTTATCTGTAGAGAATTCTCCAGTAGACAAATTTGAATTCATATTGGTCATTGTAGGTTCACAAGAAGTATTTATAGTTTATTAATTTATAGCTACATTTTTTATTGTATTTTATTTTTTTGAGATTGGTTCTTACTGTGTTGCCCAGGATGGCCCAAACTTGTGATCCTCCTGCCTCAGTCTCTGTAGTACTGGGATTACAGGTCTGTACTACTTTGTCTGCTTAGCTCTACATTTTTATATAAAGAAGAGTTAAGGTGGTTTAGTTAAGAGCACAGATATACTAAGACCAAAACAGATGAACTCCAAACAAAAACTAAAAGAAGAAAGAAAGAAAGAGAAGGTGAAAGGGCAGTAGTTGAGAATTCCTGAGCAGAGAATGGAAGTATTTGAGCTTCCTGGTGGCTCAGGGGAAGATGGAACCAGGGTAAGTTAGATAGCTCTTTTTGTCCTGTCTGGTAACAGAATGCCTATTTCATTCATTCATTTTGATGAAACTTATTTGATCTTTCTTGTAGTAACATGGTATTATGCTAAGCACTAAAAATATAGCAGTGACTGTGATTCAGAAATCCTTTCCTTTGTGGTGCTTATAGTTTTCTTGGGAAGACATATAGACAAATTATTACAGTATACTAAGTTCTACATGTGTTCAGAGAGGCATGGGAGCACCTAACTCAGACTGAAAGTTATGGAGATTTCTGTTGTGGGGTGAAACGTTTCAAAGAACCCCAGCTTCCCAGCAACATAAATAGACTACTAATGGGATTTTGATACTACTTGTCAAAAGGAAGGTTTAATTTATTGGTACATTAGTTTAAAATTAATTAACTACTTCAAAGTCAGCAAGTACATTCTATATGTCAAGCACTCTACTAGTCTGCATTTTGTCATGTATGGGTTGAAACAGGACCTATATTCTTGGGTGTTTTTCTTAGTATGTTATTTTCATCCTGATTCTGTATTCTTTTTTCTGTCTCTTCAAATACCTTTAATATGTGAGCTTGACATCAGCATTAAAAACCTCCCATGTGTTAGTTTATTCTAGTCTTAAACAGTATATAGGATGAGAAGAGTATTCTGATTAGAATGTGAGTAACGCCAGGGCTTTTGGAAGAACTAAAGTTTTTCATGAAATTTGAAATATGGAGTGGAATGATGATACAAAGCTGAAAAACTTGATTTTGAAAATCTTATTGCACGCTACATGCGAAGTGTCTCTGCTGAACTATCAAGAGGGTTCTGGATTTTGCAGTATAGAGAATTTCTCTGAGGGGGACGGTGTGGGGAGAGTAGTTAGGAACGTGAGTTAGGGCTGAGGGAGTAGCTCAGTGGTAGAGCACTGGTCTCATATGTGTGAGGCCCTGGGTTTCATTTTCAGCACTGAAAAAAAAGTCAGGCTAAGATCAAATGCTAGTTTTGCTACCTCCTAAGCACATGAACTTGGGGAGGCCATGTGACCTTCAGTGCTTCCCTTCCTCGCTCTGTAACCTGGAGCCAGTTGGATTTTCTTACAGAGTTGTTCTGAGGGCTGTACAGATACTTTTCAAGTACTCTTGCACACTGCGAAGGGCTCAATGAATGTTAGCTGTTACTAACACTGGAGGAGAAAGCATGGGATTTCAGTAGCTAAGAAAAGTGTTTTTACTCAGGATAACATTGGAATTAAAATCAAGAAAAAGACATGTTTTCCAAGAGGAAGTAGGAGCAACCAGGACAATTGGCCATAGCTTTCAAATCTAAAGAATCCAGGAGTCAATATGAATGGAGGGATACAAAGGAGGTTGTGTAACTGTTATCCACCCAGTTCTTGTAATTTTCAACAGGTCAGGAAAGTCAGAGAACCCTAGATTCTATAGAGAGATGGTTTTTGGAAGAAGAGGGACTTACTGAGGTGCAGTGAGGCAGTGTATGACAGGGCACGGACCTCCTGAACCTCATCTACAATGATTGGTAGCTGTGTGACCTTGGACAAGTTGCCTAACCTCTCTGTATTACAGCTTCCTCATCTGTAAAAAAGAGGATTGTAAGAGGGCCAGCCTCATGGCTTAAATAAAATAATGTTAAATGCCCCAACAGTGATGCTCTGTGGCTTTCAGTAAAATTAGTTGTATTTATTTTACTAGCATACACACTTTTAAAGAGTAGGTATTTTTTGTTATGTTTTTTCACGTGTGTATCTTCAGCATTTGGAAAGTGTGTGGCCTGGTAGTTGTTCAATAAATATTTATTGAATGAAAAAAATATGGAAGCTCTTTTGTTCAAATAAAAGGTTTTAAAAGCTGGAATAAGATGTTGAAAATTATTGAAGCTAGGTGGTGGATTCTTAGTAGTCCATTTGACGATTCTTTCTACTTTGGGCCAATTGAGATGTTTTATAATAAAAGTTAAATAGACTAGCTTGGAAATAACTAGGCATTGAAAAAAAAAGTTGTTTCCCTTTTTGTTACAGCTTAAGAAAGCAAAAATGACATTTATATGACTAAACACTACCATATGCCTGAGACTAGTAAAACTGTGGTCCTCAAAAGTCATTTGTTTCTCTCTCTTATATATTTTTTTGTTTATTTGTTTGTTTTGAGACAGGGTCTCACTATGCAGCCCAGACCAGCCTCAGACTCACAATCCTTCTGCCTCAGCCTTCCAGGTGCTGGGATTACAGGTGTGCACCACCAAGGACTCTTATGGCAAGCAGGAATTTTGCTAAAGGCAAAGCTAATCACCTTGCTCATGCATTCTTCCTGTCACCATACTCCCAGAGGAGCACAGAGATGAATCTGTCTACCTCTGTCACTCTCCACTCACCATAAGCACGTCTGCCACTCTCTTCCTGCCTTCCAGAGCCTCACATCCAACTTCTCAGCAAATCCTGATCCCTTCCTTCCTGTCTCCCCTTTACATCTACCTCCCTGCCTTCTCAGTGTCCCTTGCCTCTCCTTCCCAATCTTGCTCCATCAGGAGTGTGACCCTTGCCTCCTGCCTGAGGAGGCTCCTTGAGGCTGTAGCCTCTGTGGGCTGCTCTTGGCTCCCCACATGGGGGCTCTGCTTGAGGGCTCCACTGTGAGGACCTGGCCAGGCCCCCAGGATAGCTGGGCACTAGTATCACCTGGCCCTTGGGAAACCTGATCTGATAAGCAGTTTAAAGAAACATAAACAGCTTTAAGCTAGGCTCTGTGGAGCGAGAACTCTACGGGTCACAGCCCTTGTGGTTTTAGCATGGGCAGCATGGAAACCCTGGGGAGCATTTGTGATAACATGGACATTTTGAAATGTAATACAGTTGTTTCATCATTCACAGGAATTATGTTTTATAAAGTCACTGTGTATGCTGAATAATGAGCCATCGTTCCTGGGGGAAATAAGGGTTAGGTTTCTGCCAGCTTTTGGTCACAACAATTTCCTTAACCAGTTATACATAACATTGTTTTATGTGTGTTTATATTTAAAGATATGTGTATATTGTTGATTCATTAACATTGAACTCATAGCAAACAGTACTACCATCCATGCTTGAAAGAACCTTATCTAACCCACATATTTTCCCTGTGTGGCATATTCCAGCCTTCCTGCACTTAGGGACACCAGTTAGTGTTTGAGCACTAGTTGGAGCCCTTTTCAACAGACAAAGCACAAAAATGCAAAAATCGTGGCACCGAGTCGATGGCAAAAAGGATACTTTATTAGTATAAACAAAAAGGCAGTGTGTTGCCTGGGCTGACCTCAGCTGGGGATGTGTGCATTGGATGAGTCATTTTTTTGGTACTCTGCAAATGACCATGAAAGAGTTGTGAGTATCGATTTTAGGGTTATAAATAAATTTTGGTGAGCAGGAGTGCTCATGAATACAGATCTATGAGTGATGAGGCTGATGTTTCTCCATTAAGTTTGCATGTTGTGTTATTATATATAGTAAAACAAAACCTGCAATTTGCTGTGTGAATTTACAAAAATATTATTTATAGCTCTGTAAAATCATTGTTTTTGATCTTATATCTTTGATCCAGAAAATCTGATTTGAGAAAAGTAGGTTATAAGGTGAACTACAAAAATCTAAAACATGTGATCTCTCATGAGGCTCTAGATGTTGCTTTTCTACATCTTTTATATATTATATCCTATATTTTATCATAGGTGTAATAAAATATTCTGTTGCAGCAGAAAATGTTGAACACAGAGAATTTTTTGGTGATTACCTGAAATAACATGTTTATACTTAAAGAACATATTAAAATCTAAACACTGTACATCTGACCTAAAATATTTTTATTTCTTCTTTACTTTAGTGAAGAAGCCTAAACAAGAAACATCTATTGTTATTATCACACCATAAACATAATTCTCAAATTTATAACTGCAGTCTTTTTAAAGGACAAAGAACTTTCACATTCAAAGTATTCTGAAGAGTTGCCTTAGCTATAAGTAGAAATTAACTCTTCTAAGTTCTGGGATGCAGAACAGGTTCAGAGGCAGTTTCACTGAAAAGCAAAGGGAAATTTTGCCTTTTTAGATTATTATTATTATTTTTTTTGGCAGTACTGGGGTTTGAACTCAGGGCCTAGACACTTGCTAGGCTTATTAGGCAGGTGCTCTACCACTTGAGCCACTCCATCAACCCCATCCATTTGAGATTAGCAAAACAAGGGTAGGGAACTGGAGGTTTCAGAATAGTAAAGCACCCATAACTCTCTGTAGCTAGAGTTTCCCAGATAGGTTTGTACTTCCTGTCTTGGGAGTCAAGCCTTTTATAATCTGTGTCATGGGGTGAGTATGTCATTGTTATGTCATCTTTATAGGTACAGTGGGGTGGTGGAATTTTGGGGGTGACTAGATATTTACTATGTGTGTTGGCCATAAGAAGAGCACCTTTTAGAGGCTCTACTACCTGTGCTTTAGGCAGTGGTAGTAAAAAGTTATCCAGAAAGATGAACTAGGAGCATTATATGACCTTTTCCCACTAGTGATCCAAAATTTTGCCAAATGCCACACAGAGGAGGCAAGAAAGTATTAAGTGTCAATGCAAACACTGTGGAGGAGTAGGGAGGCATGCATGAAACATGGAACAACTAACACACAGTAGGTAGACCTGCTTCAGGTGTGGACACTGTTTGTCTGTTGACTAACCTGGTCTCGGCATGTGTTAGAGGAAATGTGTTCCAATGGATTCAATTGGAACCTCTCACTGAAGTGCAGCATTCCCTGTGACCTTGAACTTACCAGTAGAGAACCGGAAAGTGTTTTATCAAAACCTTCAACTCAAGGTAAGGGGTTCCCAAAACACACACAGTCACCATGGAATGTAGAAACACAGAAAATGCTGGGGCAATGCGAGAAAGGACAGAAAAATGATCGGGATTGGATTTAGGAGTGCAGTTCGCTCCCAAGGGAGTCATTTGGCTCATTGTAGACGTTGATCAGAATCCATGGTTTCTCATTTGGGTGCTGGGCATGTGAACTCCTGAGAGCTGGACTACAGTTCTCTGAACCATGTGTCTTTGCTCAGGCCCCAGTGTGTGGTCAGGCTCACTGCTTACAGATTCCACTGAAAATAGCCTTTCTTTTTCACACTTAAAAATGCTTTCCAAACAAGTGTTTCCTTTTAACATTCCCAAAGCAGATTGACTTTTTGAGTTTTGTGTTGCTTCCAACTCTGTCAATGTTAAGAGGCCTCAAATTAATTCCAACATCCCATTGCTGTTTTCCCTTAAGAAATCCTGATGGTGTTGCAGTCACTTTGGGTCCAATCTGTTTATGCTTATTGTAATACCATGAGGCCAGCACCTCCACTACTCAGTCCCATTTGTCCTGGTCTAGGAAGTACTTGTGGTTACCATGGAGGTCTTGATGGTTGTCTCTGTCATCGTTACTGTATTCCATGGTATGAACAGTTGTATTCAGTTAAAATAGGAAGGGAGTCACGTGAAGAGAATGGGATAGCAATGGAATACTATTAGAGCCCTGAGGAAGGAAGGCCACAGGTGAAAATCATTGCATAGTAAGTAGCTCAGTCTAGTAGAAGCCAAAGGAAGTGACAGTAAACTGTAACAAAATTCTTTTGAAATGCCCCCCCACCCATTCTCTCCTGCTCTTGTTGGAGATACTTGGATAGACATCCCTCCAATATAGGCACACACACGCCTTCCCTGACTTCTGACTTGGTCTCACCTCTGGACAGCAGGTGGTAGGCCACCTTCATGTCTTCTCAGGTGAACTCTCATGCCTGAGGCCTGATTGCATGTCCTCTGGAGAAGACCTCCCATGACCACACCAGATGAGGCCTTGTCCACCTTCCCACCTTCCCTCTGACACACTCTGTCACATCGTCTCATTTGACTTCTCTGCCTAGCCCTTACTATTCTCTTGTGTATTCATTAGGTGACTTGTTTATTATGTCTTCTCCGACTAGAATATAATTCTGTGAGGGAAGAGACTTCCTTCACTGCAATCTCCAGAGCCTTACAGTGTCCTTGGCATGTAGCAGTACTAAGGAAATATGCGTTTACTCACTGATTAGAAAACGGTAGAAGAATAACTTTCCAACATGCACCATGAGTGTCTGCACAGCACCCAGAGAAGGGTTGGCAGGTGGCAGGTGTTCATTGCAACCCTCCCTCCCATGCTTTCTCTGGATAGCATCCTCAGTTTCAGGCCAGGGGGAATAGGATCACTGTATTGTTGACCCAACTTTAACTGCTTTCGTTCTGTTTTGGACTTACTTTTGACTTTTGGGACAGGCCAGGAAGTGCAGCAAAGACAAACCCAGCAGAACTCCTGGGTGCTGGGATCTTGGTTTGTGCTGGTTTCAGCTCTGACTCACTGTGTGAGCTGTGGTTGGCTCACTGGACCTCTTGGTTCTGCTGTTCATTCACTGAATAGCCAATGTGAATATCCCGTGTTGTTCTTGCATTTTACAATGTCACCTCTTCATCTTTTTTGTTTTATCAGTCTTTTTATCTTTCTATGTGAGTGCAGACCACTATCTTCATGTGACAGTAGACACAATTTGCAAAGCATCCTGCAACCCTTAGAGAAAGGCAGTGTACACTGTTACCAGGAACACGCTCCTCTTTATTTCATCAAAGATCTCAGAACATATGCTTCTATTCTATGTTCTTTAGGAATCTTTGTACTTGAAGTGGATTTAAAAATCACATTTTATTTTCATATAGCGCTTTCATCTGAGGAGGTCAAGATGGATTTGTACCCTGTCATTAAGTACTGTTGTTTTTAAAGAGTGAAAGCGTAACTTGCTTGAGATCATAAGAATCTTCTATACCTTGGTCCAGAATCACAAAACGCTTATTTTTGTCATTACATACCCAACAGAATCTCCATAAGCACTTGCTTATTACATGAATTAAGGATACCACTAGCCAAACCTGGCTTTGTAGCTCACTGCTGTAATCCTAGCTACTTGGGAGATGGCGATCAGGAGGATCAGGGTTCGAGGCCCGTCCAGGGAAAAGTTCATGAGACCCCCATCTCAAGCAATAAAAAGCTGGGTACAATAGTGCATGCATGTCATCCCAGCTATACAGGAAGCATAAATTGGGCCCATAGCTCAGGGAGTAGAGCACCTGCCTAGCAAATGTAAGGTCCTAAGTTCAAACCCTAGTACAGGGAGAGAGAGAGAGAGAGAGAGAGAGAGAGAGAATGAAGAAAGAGGAGGAGGAAGGGAAGGAGGAGGACGGGGGCAGCAGGAGGGGGACGGGAGGGGAGGAGACTAAGGGTATTACAGTGGAGATGTCTGGGCTCCTGAGTGACAGTGTCTACTGAACGTGCCTCCTCAGATCTTCATTTGCTCTTCAATTGACTGAGATTTGAACCTTCCTCTTCCGCTCTCTGAGCCTGCTCTTTCCCATTATAGTGAGGGTTGCCAGCTAAAATCCAAAGCTATGGTCCCCTGTGGACCTTGATCCCGTTGGTGCACCATGGCAGGTGTCCCTGTGCCTACTACTGTGTCCGAGCTGGCGCTCAGGCCCTGGGTCTGTACACACCTTCTCCCCCTGGCCTGGGATGTGGTTCCCAGGGTCTCTGCTTGGCAAATGATGCTCATTTTGGAAGATGAGGCTCAAACATCTCATCCCCTTCATCTCTTACCCACTTTCCTTATGCTGGGAAGACCTGACTCTTCTGCTTTACACTAACATTGTGCCCAAATAATCCAGAGCTGAGCATTTATTCCATATTCCATTACATTGTTTGCATATGTGTATCACCTGTGGAGAATTCACAGTGGATAAGGATTTTATCTTTTTAATTTTTATTTTCTTAGACATAGCCTAGAGTTCTCAATAAATGGTTGTTGAATGAATGAATGACTAAATGAAAATACATTCATTTAAATCCTGGTTCCAACACCAAAGTTGCAAAAAGGTTTTGATCTGTGAACTACTCTTTGAAATGGCCTTCTGGGTAGCAAGGTGAGTTCAGAGGACTCCGTGTGTCCTGCAGCTAAACATGATATGAATTAAGTTATATTTTAGTTTAAATTTATTCATTCAATTAAGAGTTGCTAATTAGATCAACCTGCCAGTGAGTGATTACAACTGGTATTATGTCCACTGGTTTCTTCTCTATCATGATGAATGGGAGATTTCATTAATAAAGTAAATAAAATTTGTACAGCAGTCCATGAAGATTGAATTGGCAAAATTTCAAATGTACTTTTAAAAATATGGCTCTTGCAACTTGTTACTAATTTTATTAATCTTAATTTTAATTAAAATGATTTAATATCATAATCAAAAAAGACTTAATAAAGAAATAAAATCACTGACCTATCTGTTACACCAAACAGTTAAATATAACTGATTAAATATAAATATATGTTAAATATAACCATGCATACATGTTTCATGTAGTTGTGATCATGGTGTGTTTTCATTTTTCTATAAGCTTGCTATGTGTGATTATTTAAAAGGGTGTGTAACAATATTTACCAAAAGATGTTTATAGAATGCTTATTTCTTGGAATTTTGGTTGAGATCAAATAAATTTAGGAAATTATAAAAGTAAATAAATTCCTTTGTAGAATCTCCCCAAACCTATAATATTGTAATATGCTTTAAGAAAAAAGATGAAGACATGACATTTTCTGTAAATGAATCTTAACATTTTTTGTGGTACTAGAGTTTGAAGTTAAGGCCTCATGCTTGCTAGGCAGGTGCTCTGCCACTTGATCTACGTCTCCAGGCATTTTTGCTTTAGTTATTTTTCAGAAAGGATCTCACTGTTGCCCATGTCAGGCCCTAGACCTCAAACTCCCTATATCTGCTTTTAATGTAGCTGGGATTACAGGTGTGTACTATCACCCCCAGGTTACTCTTTGAGATAAGGTCTCACTAACGTTTTTTTGCCTGGGCTGGCCTCAAGCCAGCCATGATCCTTCTATTTCTACCTTCCAAGTAGCTGGGATTACAGATATGAGCCACTGTACCCAGCTAACATGAAACTAGCTTTCTTTCTTTCTTTCTCTTTCACAATGAAACATTTGGTTTATAGGCAAATGTTAACACACTTTGGGAATCAGTGCTGGCTAGGATTCTGTGATGTTGCTGTAATCTAACTTATTAAACCATTCTTTTGCTGTTGGACAACGGTGTTCAATCACACTAAGATAAAGCCCAGGACCCTCAGCCTGGCCTGCACATCACTGAATGACCTGGTCCCTTTTGACCTCATCTCTCCATTCCCCACTTCACTCACCTGCTCTTATCACCCTGACTCGCTTCAGTTTCCTGAATCCACTCAGCTCTTTCTTGCTTCTGACTCATGGTAACAGCACATTTATCATATTTCCTTTCACTGGATTATTTCCTAATTTATGACCCATTTTCAAGAGACAAAGTCACATAAAGAAATAAGGTACTATTGATTTCATTTTTAACTAGCACTATGCTGTGTGGGTTTTCCTTGTCCTTCCAGCAAGAGCCAGTCCTGGCTCACTATTGTGAGGTCAGCCTCTGTTTCCTTCTGAAAGAGAAAAGCACAAAGCTGGTCACATCAGCAAATGCCAGAGACTCGCCACCCATTTGTTGAATTCCCTCTGTTGAGAAGATGGAGCGAGGCTCAGCCAGTGTTCTTTCAACAATTTTCAGAATAGATGTGTGTGCATCCTGGGTCAGAAGAATTTTGCTTAGTGTGACAAGGAAGTGGCAATTTGCCCACACTCTCTCACTGTCTTGAAGGAAGTGAGGGATGACTGTTGACCTAGTTAAAGCAGCCTCCCAAACGCAAAGTGAGGCCTGGGGTGCACATGGCTTCCTCTGCATTTTGCTCCTCATCGTTACTTTTATTAGACAATAGGACAAAAGCCGAGAAGGGCTATGTATCAAAAGTGCAAGTGACCATAAATTATATGCCGAGGCTTTGGGGTAGCCTGTGGATTTTTTTAGGTCAGGGATAGAGGATCCAGAGCTGGGGCCACTGTACAACTTCAGGAAGCACTGTTCATGTAGCCCGTGGTGTGAATGGGCCCCTGAAGTTGTCAGGGTGGTGGCCCTGTTCAGAGAAGTCAAGAGGTTTGCCCACAGGGTCACTTTATGGGCTTAGGCTGCTGTTCTTCCATGTTTGACAATAGAATCAAGGATAGCAGTTTTTTACAGGCTAGAGAGATAGTCCAGAATTGGTGTAAAGCTGGAAGTGTAAATTCGGTTTAGATTTCAAAATGAACTGATTCAATCCAGGTTAGAGGAAAACTGACTTGACAGCATTTAAATTAAAAAGGTCTCAGTAAGGAGTTAGTTGGCCACAGTAGGAAACTTGAAATCTCTGTAGTAGCTGTAAAACAGTCTTTTGGAATCCTAGCTGAAATAATAGAGATTGGGCCCCCCAAACTTCTGTATTGATCAGAAAGCAATTGAAATACTGCATTTCAGGGCCAGGTATCACATTTTCAAAATGGACACTAATTAATCTCTATGACACTTGGTGCAACTCAATGAATATCCAGTTAGCTTCTTGTTGAAGGGACCATGCTATATGTAAGTCATCTGGTACATAGCAGTGCTAAGAAATGTTGCTTTTTATTCTCTTTTCTCAGGAAAGCAACCAGAATGCTAGAGATCCTTACAGATGTGCCAACTAAGGATGCTGGGAAATTGGGAATTACTGTACTCTGAAACTATGATTCCTCTAATGTGGAGATTTTCACTCTCTGCTTTTCCTGTGTTTGCTGTGATTCCCTACAGCACAGGGTTTGCTATTATGAAGACTTTATTAGAGTTATAGAAGTGTTGAACAGTGAGGTAATCCTTCTCCCCTCCCTCCCACCCTGCTACCCTGCTACCCTCCTTCCCTTCCTAGCTTCCTCCCGCCCTACATCCATCCTCACTCCTGAGTGTCCTGGCAATGTGCTGCATTCTGGGAATTCAAAAGTGAGTAATTTATGATTACTCTTAAGGGACTCCTTGTTAAGGGAAGTTAGATAAACATGGAGACAGTGATGGTTGCAGCACTGGAAGCATGTGGAGGGCACAGAGCCAGCAATTTCATTCAGCAAATATTGGCTTTGAGACCTTCCAGGTACCAGGCACTGTGCTAAGCTCTGGGGATACCACTTAACCTGAAACAGACTCATCTCTTAAGAGACAGACATTAAACAGTAGTTATATGTGTGTAAGCATCCCTCAGGATGCTGGAAGAAGAGAAAGGCTTCCCTGAAAAGTGATGTTTGAGCTGAGGCCGAAAGAAGTGTAGGAGTTGGTGAAGCACAAAGAGAGAAGAGCATCCCAAGCAAATGTCACCCAGGGCCTGAGTGTCTTTGAGGTTTCCTGGAAATGTGAATATTCTTTTCAAAGGTCACGTGTGAGGATCACTTTAAGTTACTCTCATGTTTGCTAGAAAGAGAAACAACCCAAGAAACACACACACCATACTCAGAAAGCCATGCCTGCTTTGGCACCGTTGGTCTGACTTAGGACAGAAGGTATCATCTGTTGTATGAATTAAAGGGTTTGGAGAAGCTCTTCCACTCTGTAGTGGTTTGAATGAAATCTGCCCTACAGGCTCATGTGTAGAATGCCTGGTCCCTAGCTGGTGGTATCTTTTTGGGAGGTTGTGGAAACTTAGGAGGTGGTCTAGCTGGAAGAAGTAGGTCATCAGGGGTGTACCACTGAAGGTTATATCTGGCCCCGGACCACTGTGTCACTCTCTGCTTTCTGTCTGCAGTGAGGTGAGTAGCTTCTGCCATCCACTCCCATCACCATGGCGTTCTGTCTAAGCACACGGGACCAAGCAACATGGACTTTTGAAACTGTGAGCCAAAATCGATTCTTCCTTCTTTAAGTTGTTTATGTCAGGCATTTGGTTACAGCAATACAAAGTAACTAATGCACACTTTTATATGGGGAATCATTTCTTGGGATAGTAACCTCTCAAAGGCCTCTTGTAAAATTGATCTTCTAAAAACATGTAACTTATAATACATTAATAAGAGTGAGTGGAACAGATTACTCCTTTTTTTTTTTTTGGCAGTTCTGGAGTTCGAACTCAGGGCCTCATGCTTGATAGGCAGACACTCTTACCACTTGAGCCCGTTCTTGTGATGGATTTTTTTGAGATAGGGTCTTGTGAACTATTTCTCTGGACTGGCTTTGAAATGTGATCCTCCCGATCTCTGCTTCTTGAGTAGTAAGGATTATAGGCATGAGCCACCAGTGCCAGGCAGAAATTACTTTTTGAAGAAAGAGAAAGGAGAGAAGAGGCAAGAGACTTGCTGGGGGTGGGAGAAGTGAACAGAAAATAAAGAGGCTGAAACTGGTTAAAGGTGTTGTACACCTGTAGAAAGGGGGGCTATGGAAGTGACTGATGAACTTCTCCAGACCCAAACTACCCAGGGCTGACCTGGGGGGTTGGGTTCAAAGAAAATATTGAAAATGAAATGATATTCGTGAATTCGCTGAATATAGGAATACTATACAAGGAAGTAAAAGTAAAAATTCTGCCTTGCAAAACCCATCAGGGAGACCTCTCTGATTGGTTTCACCTGGATGGGGCTAATCGCTTTTTCTTCTGTTTTCTTCCTTGACTGAGGTAATCTCTGTTTTTGCAGATATTCTAAACTGTGCTATGTTTGTCCTTGGCTCCTATTCTTTGCAGAACTACTTGAGATTGGATTTATTCTCTGAGAATTCTCAGCACCTAGCTCAGTACCTGAAACCTGGTCCTTCTTTGGGGTGAGTTAAGAGGCAATGGAAAAGAAGAAAATGATTTAAGTAGAGGTTGGTCAGAAGATAGACATGTTGTGGAGAGCAGATAGGGGAAGAAGTGTAAGTGAAGAGAGCATGATTACATCCAAAGGGGCCCAGCCCAATTTGGGGCATTAAAGGCAGTTCCCTGTGGCAGTGATATTGAGTTGAGATCTAAAAGATTGACAGGATTTACTAAATACAGAGGAGGAAACCCTAGGAAGCAACCTAGGCAATGGTGCTGTGTGCTGATGGAGGTGACATAAGAGATAGAAGGTAAAATTAATAGGTTTTTATTATTTCATTCAACAAATACTAATTCTAAGCATTCTTATAGCTCTGGAGACACAATGATCAATGATAGATTCCAACATTTATAGGGATTACATTTAGTGGAGGGAGACAATAACAAACAAACAGCAAACAAATCATTTGTTGATAGAGTGAGAGTGACAAGGATGCCTTGTAGGTTTCTAGTTTGGGCAACTGGATGAATACTGGTGCCATTCATGGGGACAGGAAATGATGAAGGATCAGGTTTCTCCAGGCAGAGCATGCATTTGAAGTGCCATTGAGATGAACAAATGAATCCAAAGTCAGTTTTGTATGAGAACTTGAGTTTCAAAGTTGTTTGAGTCTGAGAGACACATTGGGGAATCAATAATATATAAATGGCAATTAAAGTCACAGACAGGAGAAGGTAGATCTGCCCCATGACCACCCAAGCAATGCACAGTACAACTTGAAGGGGAATCATTTACATAGATGATGGCATGAATAGTGTCTTCTAGATTTGTGCAGAGTGGTGGTCACAGACATAGACACAAAGTGGTCCAGTGAAGGAATATGGTGAGAAGAAAAGTGAACTTTTTGTACTAAATCCTGAATAACTTCAACACTTAATGGCCACGCTAAGAGGAAAGAACAATTAAGAAAGAATGAGGAGAACGGCAGAAGTGTGTGTGTGTGTGTGTGTGTGAATAAGGAGATAGATGTCATTGAAACCAAAGAAAGAAAAGGCTTAGCATGTAGGATCAATAAGATCAAGAGCTGCTGGGAAGTCCAGTAAGTTGAGGACTGAACACATGGTCATCTCAGTCCATTGACAGCCTCAGTCCAAGGTGTTTTACAAGACTAATAAGAGTAGAGCAATGGGGTCAGATTGGGAATAGGTTGAGAAATGAGTGGGAGATGAATAAATGTCAGAAACTGATGTGTCGTCTAACCCACCCAGCCATGCAGACTGAGCCCCAATTGGGGTAGGTCTGCTCAGTGAGAGCTGGTAACTTTGTAAGAGCCTCAGTTGGGAGTTTTGGGATTAGACGTGGTTAGGTTTTTGAGGAATATATTTTTCTTCTTTCTCTGCCATTTTATTCTTTGGAATATGACATTGATTAGAATGCCAGTGTCTGAGGTGACGACAAGAGAGTGTTTTGGGAAAGGGACTGGAATTTCCAGCACACACATTGAGTTGATTCTACTGGTATATTTGAACAGCACTAATAAATTGGTAAAACATGGCACAGACCACACACAAATTTTGGAAGTTCCCCCACTGATGTAAGAACGATATTCCTCAAACCCTTTTGTTTAAATACACTCTACTATCCTTGCCCAGTGTATACCAATCTTGTGATCACTCCCAGCTTATGGTGCTTCTCAGCCTCTTCAGTAGAAATGCATGGTGGCACCTAGCATCACTAAGGTGAGAATTAGTTTAGGGGAAGAGCACAGAGAGCTCAGTGGCTTTAGCACATGCTTAGTCTTTGTTTTTTTTTTTTTTTTGGTGATACATGGGTTTGAACTCAGGGCTTTGCACCTACTAGGTAGGAGCTATGCAGCTTGAGCCATGCCTTCATCCCCAAGCACATACTTGTTGAGCCTGGAAGCAACTCCTCTGCCCTTGTCCTTGAGGTTATTGTGGACTGTCTGCCCTTCAAGGCAGGACTGCCACCCAGGGACCTGCTTTCTGGATCTATGTCCTCCAGAATGCTCATTAGAAAGCCTCAAGAATCAGGATTTATGCAAGTTTAGAAAAGGGTCTTTCAAGTTCATTTTCAAAGACATTTTCCAAAGCATTAAATAATCTTATAGAAAGCAAGTTGTTCTGCCTTTTATCTAGTCTTGAAATAGCTAGTTGTCCAAATTCAGTGCTTATTATAATAGAATGCACTGGAAGAAAAACATGCTAGCCACAGCATTTCTAAGCAGGAAGTCTGATGCTAATTTTTACCTTCTCCTTAATGCCTTTACCTGCCAGATCTATCATGTTTTAACCTTATACAGCCTAGCTTTAACACCAGACATTAACTTCTCATTCACACAAAAACCTGTGCACTCAAGAATTCACCACTAAGCACAACCAAGAAATGTGAAGAGAGTGAACATATATTCACTCTTTAAATATAATCAGCACACCCAGAACTGATCACTTGGAAAAGCAAAGGATATACAATATGAATAATAATCTGAAATAAAAATTCAACCAAAGGGAGAATATTGTGCTACTTAAAAGAAGAATGAGTCAAAGAATCTTAGCTTCACATTGCAATGGTTTCATATGGTTTATCCTTCAAAGATTCACGTGCTGGGACCTTGGTGGTCGTGATTCAAGAATAACCTTTAAGAAGTGGGGCCTAGTGGAAAGTGATTAAGTGAGGGGGTGCAGCCCTTGGAAGTGGTTAATGTAGTTCTCTCAGAAGCCAGTTGGTTCCGTTGAGAGTGGAATGTTATAAAAAGAGAAACACTGGCTTCTGCTTGCTCTCTGATTTCTGTCTCACATGTGATAAGAACACACCTCTGCCATTGTGATGCCATCAGTTATGAACCCTCACCAGAGTCAAGTAAATGTCGGCACCATGCTCTTGAACTTCCAGAATTGTGAGCTAAATAAAACTTACTTTCTTTATATACCAGCCTCAAGTGTTTTGTTTTAGTAATACAAAACTGACTAAGACACATGTGAGGAATATTGGCAGCAGTGCTGTCCAGGAATCACCTCCTCAGTTGGAGTGAATTCATATTTGGAAAAGCCGCTGGGGGTTGTACTCCTTCTGACTCTTTGAGAACAACTGAAAAGTTAAAGCGAAAGATAGAGATTTTGCCTTGAAGGACACTTAATGGTAACATGCCTAATGGAATAAAGATATTAAGGTTAATTACCTTTCAATCTCTGAACATTTCTCCTATCTGCATTCTCCATTTTTACAATGGAAATGTCATAAGAATAAGTGCTATTCTTGGTTATCATAAAACAACAACAATAGCAAAGGCTGGCGAGGATATGGGGGAAAAGGAGCCCTATACACAGTTGGTGGGATTGTAAATTAGTTCAGACTGTATGGAAATTCCATAAGCTAAAAATGGAGCTAATACATGATTCAGCTATACCACTCCTGGGTATGTACCTGAAGGAATCAAAGTCAACTTACAATGAAAATACCTGCACACTCATGTCTATTGATGCACAGTTCACAACAGCCAAGTCATGAAATCAGCCTAGGTGTCCATCAACAGGAAAATGAAGAAAATGTGGTATATATGCACAGTGGAGTATTATCCAACCATAAAGAAGAACAGAATTATGTCATTTTCAAGAAAATGGATGGAACTGGAGATAATCATGTTAAGTGAAGTAAGCCAGAGTCAGAAAGACAAATAGCATATGTTTTCTCTTATATGTGAATCTAGATTGAAGAAAACAAGACATGAACTCAGAAGGGAACCAATTGGAGTGGGGGATGGGAGATCAATGAGAGTAGGAGAGGCAAAAGAGAGTGATGGGGAGGGAATATGATCAAAAGAAATAATCTGCAAGCATAAACCTGTCATAATGAGACCCACTATTCTGTGCAATCAACGATAATAATAAAAGTGAAAACAAATATCTCTATTAGCTTCTGCTTCAAAAAAGGTGCTATTCCTCCAAGGAATGAACTATAGTAGCCAGCATGAGGACCGTTAACTCTTGTTCTCATTGTTAATTTTACCATGCAAACTTGCATTTTCTCTTTGGTCAGAAGTCAAGCACTGCAGAAGTTTTGGGGGAGGAAGCCTTAGTTTTCTTAGTCTGTGACAGACAAGCCTGAACTTTGAGGTCATTGCTGCTGTAATACTTTGGGAATGACATCCCAGTGACACCTATACATGGTTCCCAGCCACTTAAAACCTCCTGGGCACCACAAGGAACCCACTGACCTACATGATTACAACTATCAAGAGATCTTTCTCTTGGCAATGTTTTGTACATGAAGAGTTGAGAAGTTAAAGAAGCAAAAAGGGAAGGCCCATTCAATGTTTTGAAAAATGATTATTTTTTTCTAATTATAAAAGTGATATTTGCTAATCGTTTTATTAATAGAAGTGGTTCATTTAATATTAAAAGAACATTTCTTATATGGACACTCTGGTTTGATGGCCCATATCTATTCTTGGGGACTTGACTTCACATCAATAGAGGATGACAGCGTGTCACAATGCCACTGCCCTCTTGGCTTTGTACCTCTGCTCCAGTTTTCTTTCCTTTCACAACATGATAAACAAAACCACATGTTATTTGTGTGGTCAAGTTAAAGGAAAATAAAAGAACCCCAAGTGAAACATAATAAAGTCAGCCTTATGATGTTTTTTCTTTGTTCTTTGTTATGTTTCTCATAGCAAGCTTCAAGTAGTGAATGTGAGCCACTGGTCATAGTTGGAGCTCTCTGTTTTCTATGTGGGATGTCCCCTAACACTGGTTTCCAACTCACTGAAGATAATACACCCCAAATACAAAAGTTTTGATTTTCCAAGCTCCTTTTCTACGTCATCTTGGATCTACTGACATTGTGTCTATTTATTCATTTGGAGATGTCTGTGTGAATAGACCTGACCACGTTTTGAGTTATACATTATTCATTCTCTACAACTTCTCTTGACAGTCACTTTACCCTCCTAAGTCCAGTTTATAGAATGTAGGTATACTAGCTGTACCACCTGACTTCAGACACCTTTAAGTGTCTCCTGCTCTGCACATGTGTATACAGATACCACCTTAGAAGGACTCCGGTTAATGTCTTTCATGTTTCCTTTTTGAAACACAACAGAATAAAGATTATTAGCATAAGAACACTTCCAGTTTCAAATGTTCTGTCCCCCTTCCTAACATGGTATTGTTTACCTGGGTGGTGAACTACCCAAGGGGCAGGACGCCTGAGGAAGAGCTGGCAAGGAGTATGAGGGAGAGGGGTTTAGGAGCAGTCTGTGTACGTGAAGGTTGCAAAGGGAAGAGGGAGAAGTGATGGCAAGAAGTGTCAGTGGGACCTATGTATCTGCTTCATGCTGTTTATTTTATTTTGAAATCCTTTTTGGTGTATGGATTGGGATTCAACCTTGAAGGTGGTAGTCTTGTAAGCCCTAAAGAGATAGATGGATCTGCCCTCAATGCTCATTTTAACCACATTGCACGGTGTGAATGTGTGTCCTGGTGCTGGTGAGTGAGCTGGGAGAGAGGACTCACATGTGACATGCCTTGGACTTGACACCCCCTCCCCTAGATCTGTATTTCCCACCACAAGCCCTTGGGAGCCATACCCCCATGTTTGTTCCGATGCCCTGAACAGTCTCTACTGTATAATTCCACAGAATTGTCCTAGTGCCATGAGAATAATGCTGAAGCACACTTCCCAACCCTCCAAGCTATGTGTTGTGAGTAACCCCTGACCACTTGTGAATAGAGGGAGCTCCCCACCTCCAGCCCACTATATGTTCATGGGTGGCCCAATACAAATGCAGCTTCTCTCACATAGAGGCTGGAGTCACGCTCTTGAAATGCTCTGGTTATACAATCCAACTAGGCACCATTCCTGCCTTTCCAGGGTTCATAGTTAATCCCTAACCTGTGACCCAGGGTGGCCCCAAATAGAGGGTGACCAGTTAGTTCTGTGTATTCTTAGGCCATGCTGTGCCATCAGTAATTCAGGGGACACAGTGACTCCATCTTCACATCCGAGCAGGTCCTTCCTCTTCCCTCTCCATGTTGCATGTAGCATGCTTTTTAGCTGTTCAGAGGAAGAAATTGTAAGGTTTTCTATGGTTGCAATTTCTAGATGGTTGACATATAAAGCATACAACTGTTTCACACACACACACACACACACACACACACACACACACACACACCCCTCACATATTTTTGATGTATAAAGTAGACAGAAGAGGTATTTATATATATTTATATATAGTCATATATATGTTGATATATTGGTATTACTTATGTCACATATATACATCTTTCTATACTGCTTTCTCTAGGATTTCTACTTTAAATATCTGCTTGAGAATGGTGGCTTTTAAGGTTAGGAGTTTCCAATAAGTGGCTAAGAGAAAGACTCTGCTGGAGGGATGCAGAGGAGACATCTTGGGATTGGGGAAGAAAAATCAGCAGGAGGAAGAAGAAATAGAAACAGGAAGAGGTAGCAACCAGACCATGAAAGAAACAATTGTCAGAACCATGGGAAGCCCTCTACATGTTCCCTTCTTATCACTAACTCATCAGAAGTGACTGTTATCCTGACTTCTAATCCCCATTAAGGATGGAGGATAGGCTAGGTTTTGCTGTGATAACAAAGAACTCCAATTTTCAGTGGTTTGTAATCTTTTAGATGCTGGGATTGTAATCTTTTAGATGCTGTATTTCTGCTTTGCCTGTAGAATCTATGCTAGGCTCTGCCTATAGAGGGCCTGCAAGGATGGAGGAAAGAGAAGGGATTTGCTTCCTCCTATCTGCTTCCTGTTTTGTGAATGTTCACCCAGTAATTCTCTTTATTGAGGTGGCATTTCCTTGCCGCTGCAGCAAGAAGTTTGCAGTTTTTCCAGTACTTGTAGGGCAGCCTCATTGCACCCCCAGATACATAAGCAGTAGCTAAGCAGTGTCCCTTCCTTAAGGGTCTGGGTTTCAACCCAATGGAGCCCCTCTTGTAAGCCAGGAGACAAAGCACCAACAGGTCCATGTTCTTCTAGTGAGACTCCTCCAAATACTTCCTTTGCTCATTCAGACTTTCCTACTTGATAGCTGTGCATTCTCTTTTGTACCCTAGTTTTATAAACTCAGCTTTGTGCCTAGTTAACAATTATTTGAAACGATCCCTGTTCAAATAGCTGGTAAGATTTCTGCCTTGTAAGTGAAAGTTTCAACTGGAATCCCTTGCCTTCCTCATAGCCTTCTCTCTCAGGAGCGTGTCAGAGATGGGCTGTTCAGACTGGCCATAGTGTGACTGTTGGTTCCTTAATAGAGGTATGTTTTCCCTTGTGTGAGCATTAAGACCCTAGTCCTGGGACCCCGAACAGAAACTGCTTATTTTCAGTAGTAGGAACCTGGTTGGAGCTGGTCTAATTTTTGAGAATATTTATTTCAAAAAGATAACTTGCTGTGATAGGGCTTCATACTTATATAGTTATTCCCTGAATTGTAGGTTTAAAGAAGCATACTAGTTGGTGAAAACATTTTTTAACCTCACATGACTGGGCATATAATACAGTATTTATTTAAAGAAAATGAAGCTGGGCATGGTGATATGTGCCTGTAGTCCCAGCTTCTCAGGAGGCTGATGCAGAAAGATCACTTGAGCTAGTAATTAGGAGCCAGTCTGGGAAATGTGAAGACATCCTATCTCTTAAAAAAAAAAAGAAGACAAATAATGTAACATCTACAGAGAGCTGCATAAACAATTATGATTACCACCTCCAGCACTTACAGCCTGTAGAAATCGTGTTCTTTGTAGGACACAAGGTTGCTAAAGAGATATTCAGAGAGGTTTCATCTTCATGTTTTCACATGTACATCAAAAGAATATGAATGTCTCCAAGATGTTCATCTGTTTTCTTGAATTTCACAGCTTTGCATCCCAAGTCAAGAAGCTGTCTTGGCGTTGTGCTGATACACCAATGTGGAATGCCAACACCTATATATGCTGATGCATATGCTAATCCAGGAGCCAAGACTCCAGGATTAGCACCCTAGACACTTCTCATCCAAGTTCAGAGTGAGGTGGCCCTTACAGGCAGGCTTTCCCTAAGCTTCCCTGTGGCTATGATTTGAGATTAATTACTGTAATCACAGGCTAACAGTCATGTCTATGTATTTGAGACATGTGGTTTAATAAATTGTCAAAGCCTAAGGCCAGACAATGTAATACCAGAGTAATAAAGCAGGAACATAACCTAGTGGTGGACAAGGTCTTTGCCTGCCTGATGTCTCTGTGGGAACCATTCTTTCCCAATTCCTGGGCATTATGGCTCTGATAGGGTTGAGTGTAACCTCTGGATCAGTGGTGGTATGTGAAGAAAATCTGGACCACTCAAGTACCCCATGCACTTGACTGCAGAGAGGGCTGAGGAGCAGACACCTGACAATCACTTATCAGCCCTCCCTGGAGCTCTTGCTGGAATTATCTGGGATAAGGTGCAATTTTTGGTGGGCTTGTTAACTGTGAGGATGGTATAAGTCCACAGCTGCTGGTGGCCCTCTTTGTCACTCCCGGGGAGAGACAGTCTGAGAAAGAAGTCAATACAGTGGAAGCAGAATTGGGAGACGGAAGAAAAGAGACAGATTGTTGGTGCTGTAGATTGTCTCAAAGTAGGAATTTCCCTGGACTTTCTAGTGATGAAGTTTCAGTAAATTCTTCTTTTGAAAATGCTGATTTGATTGGATTCTATACCTGCAATTGAAGTTGTCCTGACTAATATGGTTATATTGATGTCTACCAACCATAATTTTTCTGTGGGCTTGTGTCCATTAAGTCAGGTTGCAGATGGCAAGTTCAATGATGCAACTGGGCTAACATTTACTGAATGCTGCATAGTTGTATAGTGTGGATATGGTGAACTAACAATAATGAACTGACACCCCAATTGCAAATGATTCATTTGGACAAATTGTCTGTCTCCCAGGGACTACCATCCTGACCTGTGAAATAATTATGGAATTACCCTGTTAATAGAGACATTTTGTAAGCATTTTACATAAGTCCTTTAAGACTCTTGAATATACTTAATTGTAGCTGCTCAGGTGATCTTACTCTCATTGCTTGTTAAGTCCTCAGTTGATCAGAGTGCAGTAACGTAACTCAAACCTTTAAGCAGATTTTTCTAACATAAAATTGGAGAAAAATCCAGATAGGTTTATTCTTTCATGTGCTTAGATTTCAAATATAGCTTATTTATGCAATGTTGACAGCTAATGTTCTAAAGTCTTAGTGTGAAAATTCTTAAAATATTTAAAGCAAACTTTGAAAAAATGGTGACAGTAATAAATCACATATCACCACACATTGCTAATGAGAATTATTGAGGATCTCCAAAGAGTATGTATACTAACATTTATATTGTATGTATAAAATACAATTCAGTTATTAATTGACTTGCCAAATTCTCTTCTAATTTCTCTTTCTCTGTAATATATACCAGAGTTCTTCTTTGTCTACCTTAACTTGATCTTCTGTCCAGTCATTCTATTATTCTTTTTTAAGGACTATTGAGATAGAATACTCATACCATAAAATTCACCCATTACAGAATATAATTCAATTGTTTATGCTCCATTATTAGTATATAGAAAATAAACTCTTCTGCAGTCCCTTCAATATACTTATCAAATTTTTAATTACCTAACAACTTGTTTGCTTATTATTTATGCAATATGGTCCCAGTTTTTTGAGAAAAAATAATGCATGCATTGGAAAGAGAAAAAAAAAAAGAAATATAGTGAATTTTATTTTTCCCTAAATTTTTGTTTTCTAAAATTCCTCCAATGAGCATGAAGTATTAAATAAAAAATAGATATTACTTTAAAAATAATATGTCATCACATGCAGCAATATGGATGAAAATTAGCGTTCTAATGTTAGACTAAAAAGAAGTTCCAAAAGAACACAAACACAACAAACACAAATACAAACACAACTCACTTTTACAGTACTGAAAGCAACCCAAATGAAAATGTAATACTTGTGAATGAAAATAAATGTAATAAAACTATACAAAACAGAGGCGAGGAAGGACTGAACATGGGATTTAGGTATTCCACATTGGTGGAACCAGAGAGATAAAATGGAGGAATCATAAAATTAGATAGACGTTATTGTTAAGAATCTAGCTTTTGATCTTGGTGCTGGTGGCTCATACCTATAATCCTATCTATTTGGGAAGCTGAGATCAGAAGGAGTGCAATTTGAGGTCAAGTACAAAGTTTGTGAGACCCCATCTCAACTAATGGCTGGGTGCAGAGGCATGTGCCTCTGTCATCCCAGCTACGAAGGACGCTGAGATGGGAGGACTGTGGTCCCAGACCAGAATGGGCAAAAAATTTGCTAGACCCCATCTCAAGAGGAAAAGCTGGGTGTGGTTGTGCTCATGCCTGTCATCCCAGCTACTATAGCAGCATAAATAGGAGGATCTGGTCATAAAGTGAAATCTTATCTCAAAAATAACCAGAGGAAAATAGGGCTGGAGGTGTGGCTCAAGTGGTAGAGTGCCTGCTGAGCAAGCATGAAGCTCTGAGTTTAAACTCTTGTACCACCACCACCAAAAATAAATAAATAAATAAAAAATTAAAAAAGAATGAAATTACAACACTTGCAGGAAAATGGATAGGAATGGAAGTCATCGTGTTAAGTGAAATAAGCCAGACTCAGAAAGACAAATATCACATATTCTCTCTCACATGTGGTGAGGAGAGTTGACTATGATATGTTCATGTATGATTTATATATAAAAACAGAATGATGAAACCTGTTAAAAATTACTCAAAAGGGGGGAGGAAGAATAAGGGGGTGAATTTGATCAATGTATATTATATGCATGTATGGAAATATCACAATGAACCCCCTTTTTATAATGAATACACACTAATAAAAAAGAGAAAAAACAAAAAAGATAGAGGCAGGTCATGTTTTAAAAATCATCTTCAGTCTTCATATTCAAGTTGTCTTTCTTGTGGATTACAGCACTTTTTCCTAGTATTCTAGCTAGAAAATCCTAAGGTCACTATGCCAGAGGAATCTACAATGGAATCTCTCTGTCCTTCCTCTGAGGGGAACCAGGAGAGATACATGAGAGAGGCAGAGCCAGTATGTGTGATATCCATTCCTCTGATGGCTGTGGATTGGGTGTCCATTCTGACTGGCTGGATCCCTGCCCTGGTTGTTCAGTATTTTCCCCACTTTTGCTGGTGTGGATGAGCGACCCAAGTTCTTCATTCACAGGCCAGTGAACCCCTTAACATGCAGTAGCATGTCCACACTCAACTTCTACCAAGGGTATCACTTACAAAAAGGGGGAGAAAAAGGAGGTAATTGTAGGTTCAAAGAGATAGTAGCTTTTTGGTAGTCAGTTTGATTAGTGTGTGAAAAATCTAAGTCAGAAAGTGGCTCAGGATTTCATGGTGTTCCTGGTGTCCGCTCAGCCCCGTTGTCATGGCATTTCCTTTGGTAAGATGTATCCTCACCTCTTGTCTCTGCTACTCATCTTAGACACCTACTTTAGATGAAAAAGACTTCTGAAGAGAGGAAATAGAGATGACAAAACACCCTTTAATAAACCCTTCTAGATTTAGAAGCAGGCATCTGAAATGGTCTTTAGAGAGCATCCCTCTCAGGGCCCTCACTCTAAAGACATGAGACCCTGGTCCTGAGGGGTTGGATGTCTTACGAGATCCCTTGCCCCAGCTCTGCAGGGGGACAGGTTACAGGACCTGGGTCCCCTGGCTTCTTTCCCAATTTTCTACCACATTTCACAGTTTCTGGTGTGTTTATTCAAGAAATACAATGCATCAACAACCTCCCAAAGATCACTTATTTCATGACTTTTACACTGCCTCATTTCAAAATGAACTTAAAATCATTTATTAAGTTATAATACTCAAAAATATGGGGAAATGATAAAGGGATCAGAAGCCACTTGACAGTAGGAGTCTGGCATAAGTTGGTTTCTGTGATGGAGCACAAGTCTATGTGGCCTATAGGTGTCCTTCTCTCCAGGCAAGTAAAAGCTTGGGAATGTCTCCCTATGTGTGTCAAAAATTAGTGAAAGCATGAAGAAACACAAATACAGTATAGGCTCACTTTATTTAACAGAAATATTACTGAGAAGTTGTCTAAATGTCAAAACAAATCCTGCATTTGTGCTGGATATATGTGTAGGGTCTACAGACTTCGTTTGAGAAGAAAAGTCATGTTTAATTTCCTAAAAACTTTGCAGTCCTGGGGGCTAGGGTACTGGAGCACCTGACAGGGAAGTTCTTGTCGTGCATGGCAGAAACTATCAGGGGACAACAAGTAATAGGAGTGAAGTCCCTCATCTAGGCTATAATTAGTGGAACCATTTCCAGATGCAGCTGCACACCTGGGAGAGAAGGACAGGGAGGAACCGCATGGCTAGAATTTTCTAGATAAAACTAGGAGTTGCACTGGTAAGTAGTGGACATTGTGGAATTTGATGATGGGGCTGTACTGACACTGTTGTGCTTGACTTCACCTGTGTTGTGTACCTTGGTTTAATTCTCCAGGGTAGTGTTTCCATTTTCACAGAGACCTCTTATTGCAAAGGGGAGAGAGGGGAGTTTCAGGCTGTCTCAGGATAATGGAGGAAGTTGTTTGCAGGAAAGGACTTCCAAGCTGAACCCTACACTCAGCACTCAGCTTCTTCTACTTCCTGGAAAGCATTCTTTGGGAGGTATCGATAGTGCACAGTCCTGTATAAGGTGGTCTCTCTTACTCACAGCACAGAAATTCCCTTTACTTCTAAGTTCATTTTCTTTATGACTTTGGGTTCATGAAAACGTTTTGTACATCTTCAGGAATCTCTAAGGTTTGGGTTGTTCCAGGGTGTCAGGTTTTTTTTTTTTTTACCAGGTGATCGTGGGCTGGGGATGGGAGTGTGCCCTGAAATCTGTTAGCACCAGGTCACCAGTCTCTGCAGCTTTGTCCATCCCAGAGAGGGCTCAGTTGCCCTGCTTGGGTTCCCAGTGCTTGTTACATTGAGTCTGAGGTGTGCTCCCCTAAGGGGCTCTGGCCTGCAGAACTTATATTTGCAGCCAAAGAATTATTTATAATTTGCTACATATGGTCATTTTTTTTTTTTAGCAGCTTTCCTTCTTCCTTTTGCATTTTCCCACACCCACTCCCACTTACAGTTGGCCGTTTTCCCAGTACCTTCTCCTCACCACTAGGGACCTATATTAATAGGCAGATTTCTTATAGGCGCTGAGAGAGAGACCCAGTTGCATTACTTGCCTCGTGTTTTCTATAATTATTATTGTTTAACATCATGTTCCTTAATACTTGTAGATTAAACATTAAATAAAAGTCAAAGACAAGGTCACGGGGCCAGGAAGAGGAATTTACATTCCTTGACCGTTACAGGGTAGGACAGAGAGGAGGGCAGACTGGAGTGGCTAAGGCTGCAATTTATGGCTTCTGCAGAGGAACAGTGTGGGATGCAGTGTTGAGGTGACAGGCTGAGTGATACAAGTGATAGATTAGGGATTGTAGACTTAGACAGGCTGTAACTGGAATGCTAATTCAGCTGCTGATTGACAAGAGGTCCTGAGCAAATTACCTGACATCTTTAAGGTTCATTGACCTTTCTTATCTATAAAATAAACTCACAAAAAATGAATTCACAAAGTTGTTATGATAGTCAAGTGGGATGATGGATATGAAAGCACTTATTGTCACACATGAGACACTTCATAAATATTATTTTTTCTTTCCTTTCATTAGGAGAGAATGAGAAAAAAAAGCTAAAGACATGAAAACCCCATATACTATTAATAACAGCTCCCATTTTTCTTTCCATAATATTTTCATAATGCTTTAAACCATGTGGGTAATTGTTTCAATATTTAATTTTTTCCATTGAGTTATTTAATTACATTTATGACAGGCACATATTTATTTTGAGTATGTCAGTGGAGCCATTAATTTATCCTAATGGATTTACAACATGGGCAGATACTTTTTCCCCATTAACTTTGTGGTGGTAGAAAACCGTGCTGTCTGTCATAGATTTATCTTGCTTCAATCAGAGTTTAATCATAATGAATTCTTTAAAAGTCTAGATAAGGGTCCCCCTAGAGGAAAGGAGAAAGAAGATTTTCTCTGAAAACCATACTTAAGCCTGATAGTTTATTAGTCCAGTGACTCCCACTTTTCCCCTCCAGTGCTAGCAGAAAAAGCTTGGTGGGCATTTCATGTGGGGGAGGGGAGATGCATAGCAATGGGAGAGAAGTAATGAGATTAGAGATTTCTTTTTCTAAAGAAAACAGTCCTATACGTGTGGAGAGTGGTAAATGGTTTGTGTGGTTCCCGGATGGGTCTACAGCCCACTTCTGTGAAGACACTCTTCCTGCCTGGGTCTTCACTACCTTGAAAGGGATTTCTTCCTCAAGGAGGTAAGTAGGGTTCCCTCTCACAGCCTGACTCAGTTAATGCTTCAAGACTGATTGGCTGCTCCTGACTGGCTAAGGGGCGCTGAATTCCCTATTTAAGGTTTTAAATATCCAAAATGGCAGTAAGCAAAGCACATGCTTTTCAACACTTTTCCTTTTCCGTCAGCTAATGGCTTAGAGGTTAGGTTAACCTTTCAGTAATAACCAGGGCTTGAAATGGAAGCTTCCTAACAGTTCTTTTTGAAATTTGTTCCTTATTAGATATTTAAATTTTACATTTATTTATTGGGGAGGGGGGAATGAGACTTAGTTATGAACACAAATTGCAAAAGAGATTTCTAAGTGTAGGTAGTGGCAGATTAAAAATATTTTAGCAATTACTGCTTTTCATCTAATGGTTTAAAATGAAAAAAAATCTCTAACTGCTGCTTATATTACAGCAGGCTGATACATCTTGCACACAAAATAACCTCACTCTGGGAAAATGTCCACCTTTCTCATTCTTAGTCATAATAAGACAGAGCAATAACCTTTCTAATTTGTATGTAATGATACACATTTCTCCATGAAAAATTTATAAAAGCTACTAAATATACACATGGAGAGTTATACGATCCCTAACTTGAGCTATTAAACACAAAATTTAGATCTAGCTACTTAAACATTCCACGAAGAAATAGCTGTAGCTGTGCTCAGAGCTTTAAGTAGGACTGTGTGTGTTAGGATGAGGGAAGGACGGCATTCTAAGGGTGCTAAACACATTCATCTCCCTTTCTACAAACCTTACTTAATAAGAATGTGTTTTTTAATTTAAAAAGTAATATTCTTTTAAATTCACAAATCACACATAATGATATATATTTATGAGGTACATTAAGATGTTTTGATGCATGAATACAAAGTAGAATGATTACATTAAGCAAATTAACATAACCATCATCTTACTTATCATTTTTTAATGGTGAGACATTTGAAATTTACTCTTGCAATATATAAAACATTATTGATTATATTCACCCTGCTGTGCAGTAGATCACAAATCTTAATTCTCCTAACTGAAACTGGCTAATACCCACCTTGCAGGATTTTAACCCCAGCTCTAGTCTTTGATGACTATCATCTACTAAAAGTAATAATAGTACTTAAAATTTGAAGAGGCAATTGAATGGCACAAACTCTTTCAGTAATTAATCTTTTGTCACAAATGTATTATTTCTTTACGTGGATGATTTCAAACACTTCTTCATATTTTTATTTATTTACTTTTGTGGTATTGGGGTTTGAATTTAGGGCCCTGAGTTTGCTAGGCGGTTGCTCTACCACTTGAGGTATGTTCATAGCCCTGTTTTGCTTTAGTTATTTTTCAGATAGGGTCTCATGTTTTTGCTGGGGGTGCCTACCTCAGACTGCGATCCTCCTACCTGTGGCCTACTTTACGAGGTTCCCGCCTCACGGTAGGAGATTTTGGGTTACTGGGGGATTATGGAAGCCCCCAAGCACTTCCTTGTTTTCTCTTTCACGTTCTGAGCATGTAACTGGCTTTGCTCTACCATATGCTCCCTGCCATGAGGTGCTGCTTTGTCATAGTCCAAAAGCAAAGGGGCCAGTTGGTTTTGACCTGGAACATCTAAAGCAATGAGACAAAAGTAAACTTTTGCTTTTCTTAAGTTGCTTAGCTCAGATATTTGTAACAGTAACAGAAACCTGACTAACACAATATCCTCCTCTGGGTTTTGCCATGAGGCTCCCTCCATCTGGGACATTCCAGCTGCCTATTCAGTGTATCCTGGTCAGACCTCTGGTTTCCCCAAGCTTCCAGGGAAAACTCCCAAGGTATCTATGATGAAACCACATGTTGAGAGAAGGAACTACACCCCAAATGTCAAATGTTTTTCTCAGCTCACATTTCTGCATATCTGAGAGCTTATGGGAAACACGAAATAAAAAGGAAGGCATAAATGTAATTTTCATTAAGGTAAAGCTTCCAGAATGTAGTCTAGTGAGTCCAACAACTCTCCTGACAAATTGTAAAATACTGCAAGCAGTCAGTGTTAGTGTATACAACAAAGTTTTTCAAAAAGTGGTATCTGAGCTGGATGCTCGTGGCTCACGCCTGAAATCCTAGCTACTCAGGAGGCAGAGATCAGGAGGACTGTGGTTTGAAGCCAGCCTGGGCAAATAGTTTGTGAAACTCTATCTCGAAAATACCTAACACAAAATAGGACTGGCAGAGTGGCTCAAGTGGTAGAACACCTGCCCAGCAAGTGTGAGGCCTTGAGTTCAATACTACAAAAAACAAGTGTTATTTGGCTCTTTAAAAATAGGACTTTTTTTTTTGAGAAGCAGAGAGGGAGTGCCGTAATGTTTTCCTGCCTTGTTTCTGTACGAAAGCAGAGAGAGAAGAAATGTTGGCCTAGATCATGAAGATGGAAGAAAGTAGTCAGGGTGGAATAAAGACAGGGGTCAGCAGAAAGGGATTGAGAGGGGCAACTGCCTTGAGGAGAGGGAAACTTAGAGATGGAAAAATTAAGACTTGGACCCCTCAGGGGAACTTACTCTGTGTGTGTGTGTGTGTGTGTGTGTGTGTGTCATCGGTGTATGACTTTCTTCTTTACACTCCCCAATTTCTAAAATTAATTTAGGATAGATTGTTTGCATCCAAGGAGTCTTGGAGTAAGGTAGTGTATGAATGCTCTATGGTATCTGTAGAGTCTGGAGTCCTTTAGTCTGATCTGAGGCTAGATACTGGAGCTAACTGAAAAGTTGAGGCCTGATGTGAAGGTGAGGTGGAGAGGAGAGGAGAGGAGAAAGCACCATCTCCTGGTACCAATGGCGCTCACCTACTAGCTCCATCGAGCTGGGCTGCATGTGCGCATGTGCACGAGTGTGTGCGTGTTGGGAAGTACGAACAGGTGGTACTAACCAGTTCCTTCCTTTTACTCTTTTAAAAATTCTCTGGGCTTTAGGTTGCTGTTTTTGACAGTACCTCACCTTTGTTTATTTTTTCTTGGGGAACACCTGTAGCTTCTGTTTGTTAGTTTCTCCAGTTACAACTTGGATTCCATTGAGTAAGATTGATCTTAATGTTCATTTATATGAGATTTCACTTGTATTTGCTAGAAAGTGTGTGTGGTAGATACATGTGTGAGTATTTCTACACACTAGGTAGACATTTGTGCTGAGTCAACGCACCTAGGGTGTTCTACCTTCTTAGAGGTGATTCTGTTTCCTGGCTTTTATTTAGCAGGGGATAAAACGGGCTCTCTGTGGGTTTAGACAAGGTCTAGGGCTAAGTGGATGTTGTTTTTGCTTTTATAAATTGAACAAACCTTCTCTTATTAGGAGGTGGAATGAAGTAATTTCTTCACATTAATCAGAAGGGGAAATATAACAAAACTACTAGCATTGATTTGTATCTGTATTGTGCTGAACAGAGCTTTCTGAAATTTTTGTAGCTAATCAAAGGAATAACTCATATGGTGAAAATGGTAGGCTAGGTGGAGAGGCTTTCAGCACTCTTCAAGTCCCACGTAGTAGTAATCACCTGCTGGCCCCAAGAAACTGGTTTGACTTTTTGACAGAATGGGTGTCATATTGACATGACAATGTCTGTAAATATTCAGATGAATATGTGCATAAGTAATTTTATGTATTGTTGTGGAACTTAAGAGATCAATGAGGGCCAGAGGTGTGAAACTTGGGAATTATTGGCTGTAGTCATATGTAAGATCACTGAGGGAGAAATGAGAAAAGCTACCCAGGACAAGCTACAACAGAGGTGTGAGCTGCACCAGCGAGGGGACCATACCTTGTGCCTAGTGGTTTTGTGAGATTAACAGTTCATATTTAGGAAACAGCTACATAACATTGCAGGCTTAAGGGTCAAGTTTAGTAGAGGGTTAGGTAGTCTGACATAAATTTATCAGACTGACTCTTTCATGCAAAGAGGGAAGATAACAGAATCCAACCTGCCAATGAATTACTAACTATAAAGAACTGGGTTCCATGCCAACAGTGAAAAATCACAGATGGATTAGGTCAGTCCTTAGTCCCAAGAAGTGAGGGAGACAGATGTGCAAGTACCTAACCATAATATAAGGATAAACATAATACGGGTGATAACAGCTGAATGAAGTGGAAACTTAACAGAAAGAACAATTAATTTCAAAGCAGGACTTGAGGGAAGTTTTATAGAAAAACTGGAAGGCTGACTTATGCTCCAAAAGGCAGAGGAGTGAGAGTAGGGAATCCAACAGCCCCTATCATGTTTAGGCAGGAGGCACCACAGTCTTGCTGCTCTAACACCGAATATTAAGGCGATACCTGCTCACTGTCCATGTGTGACTTCTGTGACCTCCAAACTCCAGACCTTCTACAAGAAAGCAGGAGCCTCTGTAATACAAATCCCTCCCTGCAACTAGCAATTAATGGTGCTATCTAACAAGAACCTCTCAAACCCTCAAGCAATAGAAAAGGTACTTCATGGTCCCTTACACATGGCAGAGAGAACCACCTGAATATACAGTGCAACTCTCGTAATAGCTTATGGAAATATAGTGAGAATCATTTTATAGCATGGAGAAACTTCTGGTGAGATAAAGACTCCTTAAAAAAAAAAGCATTGTTTTAGTAGCTTAAAAGAACAAAACAATAACTGGCCAAGCCAGTCCATTTGGTGGGAGTATATTCTGGTGGAGAGAATGTCCAATGGCCACATGTACTCCATCTTGAAGGAGAAAGAACAAAAATGAAAAGCAGGGGTGTTACTTTCCCTATGCTGAAGTGTTTTCTTGGTGTCTGCAGTGTCATCAGTGTTTTGGTGATGTACTCATGTTTGAAGGGTGGATAGTGAAGTTTAGTCCTTACCTCATATACGTATTGTGTGAGTTTGATGCTAAAAGATTGTCTCAATTTTCATATGGTACTCCACACTTTGAACCACATAGTTGCTGCAACACTGGCTAACTTGGAGATCCACCCCAGCAAGATTTTACTTCTATTTCTTATTTCTGCCTCTCCACCAGTTAAATGTGAATCCATCTGTTGACATAACAACAGAAGCAATTAGAGTATGGTAAGTAGAATATCTTTTCCCTCTGAAAACTTCCTTGACTATCTTAGACTTAACATTTCTTTTTCCTATTTCTGTTCTTTCAAATTATAACCCTTCTATTGTAGTGCCAGATAATAAGACTTTGATTATTGACATCTCTGTCTCCTCCACTGGTCTGTGAGTAGCATGAGAGTTCCCGCATCCAACATGGTGCCAGGCACAGGGTAAATGCTCCATATGCACTCATATGTCCATATGAGTTTTAGAGGACTCATAGCATCCTAAAAGTACTATTTAGAGTCTCTAAAACCATTCTTCTTCATGTTAGGTCAAGTTGCTAGAGAAAGTTTGTGAATACAATTATGTTCTTGTATACATCCTATTCTAGGCAAGAAAATGCCAAATATGACTTGGAGGAGCCATCCAATAATGGTAAAAATTAATAGTCTAGGTGCTGCTGGGTTCTAGTCCTGCCTTTGTACTGCACACCGTTTAGCTGAGGGCTGTTTGTTCACCTCACTAGGTGTTGCATTGTCATGTTAAAAATCATGGCATTGGGGTGTAGCTCAGTGGTAGAGTGTGTGTTTAGGTAGTGTGCAAAGCCCTGGGTTCAATCTTTATTGTGCACGCACATACACACACACACACATACACAAATCATGCTACTGGATCAAATCAACATTTCTACCTGCTTGGAGCAGGGTCAATGATGATGAAGTGGGTTTATTATTTTCTGACATTTGGGCTTTTGTGAGTTTATTTATTTAGGTGGTCTAACAATTTCCCTTTTTTTTTTAAATAGGCATGCTATATCACTGCATTTTATACTTTGATTAATTAGAATTTCTAGATTATGAAAATTGAACTGCAGTACTTATTCTATGATTTGGCAATTTCCCCATGAGGACCTGGAAAGGTCTTCCTAATAATCTGATTGAATTTAATCCTATTAGTTTTAGCTTAATATTTTATCAGTTGTAATACATTTGAATCTTGATTTTCTATTTTATCATACTATTCATTCTGCTTAGGTCATCTGAAGATCTAAGAAATGTGTTTTCTACATTTTCATCTAAATCATTAACTTAAATTATTAGCTGGAACAAATAAGGACAGAGATTTGTAGTACTTTGTCAGAGACCTTTCTCAGGCTGATAAGTGATTAATACCCTGGCTCTGCTTATTAATAACTGGCTGTAAATCTATCCTACTGAGTTATCATTTGATCATATGCTTACAAAGATTCCTATCTTAGCTGGCTTACAAATTCCAGGGAACTCTCTGTGTCACCTTAAAATCTTAAAATAAATCTAAATGTGAACTTCCTGTACAGGAGTAACCAGACTCCAGGGATGGAGGTGGGGTGGGGACTGGAGCCTCTCCCTGCCCCCTGCACAGCTTCCATAAACTTAAAGCCACTGTGGTCAGAGACAGTATCTTAAAACTGGTGTCTGAAGGACTTTGAAAGCTGCTGGGTTCTGCTCAGTTCAGAATACTGACTTTAGGGAAAATTAAAAATAGACTCAGATTGCTTCATTCTAGTTTGGGGTACCATTCTCTTTTCCTGTGATAAATCTTTTTTATTATTATTAGCATATAATAGTTGTACAGGGTGATACAGTGTGATATTTACATATGTGCTTACAATGTATCTTACATTTACCCCCTCCATTGTTCTCCCTCCTCCCTCTATCCTATTCTTAGAACAATTTCAACAGGTTTCATTCTTCCATTTTCATACGTGAATACAAAATACATCCACTATATTCTCCCTTATCACCCTTTCTTTGTGCCCTCTACATTCTTCCTGGAAAAGACCTGTTTTTACCCTCTTGTCCTTTTTTTTTTTTAAGTATATATTGGTAGTCCAAGGGAGTTTTGCCTTGCATTTCAGGTCTGTATAAATTGTGGTTTAATCAGACTTACCCATCCTCATTACTTACTCTTTATCACTCTGCTCCCCTATTGTTCAACAATTTACAGTGCCTTACTTTATATTATAATCATATATAAATGGGTTGCTTCAATATTTTTTATTCTCTAACATTTTCCTTTCTTCTCCTGCCTCCTATAGTCCCCTTAGATAGACTAATTCAATCTTATTCTCTCTCTATAGACCATATTGACATATCTTCTTGTATTGGAGAGTATGCCTGCTGGCTTCCTCAGAGTTTCCCCTCCTCTCTCCCTTATTAGCCAGGTCACACACTCTCTTCTGAACTTTCCTCTTCCTATTAAGATCTTGTATCTTCATTTTCACTCTTTGGTGACCAACATATGCTTCTAGTAATGGAATGGGTTACTTATTTACAGGAACATGTACACAAGTGCACACACACACACACACACACACACAAGCACTGAGTTATCAGTGAACTAAGGAACCTCTGGTGTCCCAGTTACACACATCCCTAAGAATTACCTTTCTGGCTAGTGTCCATACCTCTTTCCTTGTCCCATTTGACCAAACTTGAGGATGAAGAGAGCTCATAGGTAGACCTATGTGACTCCATAGATCCTACACTCAGAAGGGACCAATACTTATTTTAATGCTTTATTGGTTTCAGCTTGAAATTCTTAATTCTTTTTGAGCACACAACTCTACATTTTAATTGTGCATTGCGTGTCACAAATTATGTAACTGGTCCAGAGAGAGGGCTGGGTGTTCTACTGAATGGAATGATGTTCATTTTATAGTCAAGGCAGTGGGTACCTGTTTTCTGCCTGCATCTGGGGAATCTGTTCTGCAAGCCACCATCTTGCAGTGTCTATTGTACATTAATTTTCTAGGTGTACAATTTCCAATAAACTATTAACAAGTGTTTTCTAAGAAAACTATTTCACCCACACATTTATCCTAATGCAACTATTTATTTTATCCTGAGGTTACAGTGGTCTCCAATCCTGACATCATTCAATTTTGATGGCTACATGTTCTCCAATTTTTAGAAATTCCCAGAACAAGTCTATCTGTAAGACCAAAAAGGATGCAACAAGTATTTGAGTCAATACAGATTTTATTAGTACCCAGCGTGTGCTGAACCTGGTTCCAGAGGTGGGGCTAGAGAGAGTATGATAATATCCCTGACCTTGTACCGCCTATGATCTAGAGAGTTTAGACAGACAACTAACCAGTCAACAGAGAAATAATAAGCTAATAAGCACACAAATGAGCAAGAGAGGAAATTTCAAGTATAGTAAGTGTTAAGCAAAAGGTTCAATAGGGTCCTGTGGTAGAGAAGGACCGGAGGTGGCTTTAGCTAGGTGATCTGAACAGTCCTCTCTGGGAAGGTGGCTTCTGGTTGAGACCTAAGTTATTTACTATGGGTTTGGTTGGATGTGTGTTACAGGAGTTTGAGCTCAGGGCCTTGCACTGAAGTGTTCCACCACTTGAGCCACATCCAATTCCTTACATAAATTTAAGGTTTTGATAGGCTTTAAAATATTAGCTGAGGCTCAAGAGTTGTTCACTGTTTCAGTGAACTATGGGTCCATTTAAAAGATGTGCAAAGAGAAATGGTAGGACACTCAATCCAAACAATATCCTAAATCCTGTGGATGAAGTCTCAGACCGTCTTTACTCCACAGCACTTCTGTGTTGGGTGGTAAGTTGCATGTTTAGTTAATTTTATCGTCAAGGCAGTGGGTTTTGTTTATGTGCCCTGTAGGTGTAAAGCACTTCATTAGGTGTTGTTTTTTCATTTTAGAGAAAGTACAAGTTAGAAAGCTTACCTCTCCAATCTGCTGAAGAAGGCAGGGTAGAAAGAACATAGCAAAGGCAAATGAAGCCACAAACCACAGAAAACATACTCAATGCAGGCTGAAAGGGATGTTAGAGCTACCGGCCCCAGCTGGGGTCAGCTCTGTACTCAGTGAGTTTTCCTACCCTGCTTCAAGCTCGCTTTCTCCCCCCCATCTTCATTTCCTTTGGTAGTAGTGTCCTTGCACTACTACTCTATCTGTTTGAGAATATCTGGTGTGGTTTTGTTTTCATGATTGTATAATAATTGTTAATGATCTTCCTTCCTTCCTTCCTTCTTTCTTTCCTTTCTTCCTTCCTTTTCTCCTCCCTCCTTCCCTCCCTCCCTCCCTTACTCTGTCACTATGCTGTACATTCAAGGATGGAGAGTTATTATAACAAGAGTTGTAGTGTGAATGCTGAGCAAAAGGAAACTTTCATTGTGAAGAAATAAGATGGAGCAGAGCAGGGGTTCATTTCTGTTGCTTTAGTTGGGGACCTTGGCAGGGAGAATCAAATGTGTCTTAGTCACTTACAAAGTTGATCTTAATTTGTGCAACACCATTATTATCTTGCCTTGGCCTTAAAAAAATTATCAGCAGTGAGAAGAGTGGTCTCTGATAGTAACTTGAACTTTAAATTTTTCCTCCCTCACCAACCCATGGTGACATAAGCCTTTCAAAAAAAGTTACAGGTAACTTTTAATCACTCTACACATTTTTTTTCAAGGATGAATTTCTATTATCTTTTTGCTCACTAGACAAGGATGATGAATGGTACTTTCCAGAGATATTTCTGAAAAAAATAAACTAGAAAGAGCTGTTTCTGATCCAATCTTCCAAGTCCTAGAACAGTTGATTAAGTGAGAAATAGAGAGAGGTGTGTATTACGCACAGGCCAATATGAGGAGTTACTTTCATGCAACTGTGCTTGTAAAGTGTGTCTCATCTAGGTTGTGAGTGTGTTTCACCTAGGATTTAATTTGTGTGGAGCTTCAAAATTACACCTTCAGTAATACAGATGCATAAAATGTCATCCTTCAAATTGCACCATATTATTTACAAATTTTATGTTTGCTCTCTTTGCCAATACAGCTAGATCATTCTAACTAAAATGCAGTTCTAGCCTTCTAACCTTTCTGTTTTATGGTCCTGCTGTGGCTGGTTCCCAAGCCCCTAAGCGACAGCGTGTGAGCCCTTTGTGCACTGCTTTCCCTCTGTCTCCCCAGCCTCATTTCCTGCCCTCCTTGCTTGGCACTTGACGTCTTATACTCTGGGGATCTCTTCACACTCTGCTGGTTTAAATTTCACAGTGATTCTTCCCCCTGGAATAGCCTTTCTACTTTTCTTTACTCAGCTGACTTGCTGGATAAACCATCATTCTCTCCAGAAAGTCTTCATTTAGACTATGCTGGACAAAGTGCCGTTCTCTAGTCTCTGTGACTTCCAGCTTACTGCTGAATATATTAAATTTCTGTTTAAGTGTAAGTTGACCTTTTACACTATAAACATCTTACTGGAGGAGACTGTGCCTTTCTCATTTTGGCTGTGCAGTACCAAACACATCATATGTGTGCAGTAAGTGTTTGCCAGTAACTTCTAAATATTAGACATTCATCTCAGCTAATATTTCAGTCACTTCCTATTTAGTAGTGAGACTGAACTAAAAAGCCACAAGAAAGTTTCACAATGATAAGTGGGTAAGTAAAGAGCAGTTATGTGAGGAAGTGAATAACAGATTATTATTTTTCTCTTAGTGGTAGGGTCATACTATTTTTTACGTGTTTAGATGAATCTATCACCTGTGTAAACTATGTTAGAGATCACTGGTTATACTTAGAACCAAGCGCTATAAGAATTGGGAATTATCTGTCTTCCAGCCCAATCATCTATGTGGTACTATGATCTTTGAATGACAATTCTGATAGTCAGCAAGGAGAGAGAGAATGCTGCTGCCCAGGAAGGAGATCATGTCTGGGACATGGAAAAGATCAAAATTCAAAGCTGAAGTATAATTCTACTGGATATGTATTGCTTCACACCATTGGAAAGCTGAAAATCACAAATTAAGCCATTGTAAATTGAGGACTGTCTCTATTAAGAAATGACTTGTGCAGGTCCCTGGATCAGTCTGATGGCTGGGGTGCCCCCAATAGCTTCACCAATGAATTGCGTGCACTCCCAGAAATTCTGCCTGGAGGTTCCATCACCAGCTAACAAAAGAGATTTGTTTCCTCTTTGGTTCTTAGACTAATTAGCAAATAAAGTGCTACACAGAAAACACAAATGAAATATATTCTCTACTCAGTTGGTAAGAAAAGTAATTAAAGCAACCTTCTGAGCAGGCCTGTGGCAATGTAACACTTAGTTACAGTGATTGTAATATATACAGACCAGAGGAAAGCCCCTGTCACACAGGTCTGTGCCACCACTGGTGTTGGCCACCATCCTTAGCAACGTAAATGCAGGGCCCCAGTCTCAGATTCAAAGGCAGCTATGGTAAAATTAAATAAAAATTAAAACTTTAAGAAGCACACATTGCATATGCTTGTCAGCACAACTGGGTCTCGAATTTGCTTGCTCATTTGCTCAAGCTTAGGTGATGTGAGCACAACTTTTATTTGACCCAGCTACATTCTTTCTGCCTTTGTTAGCAATGTCAAGTTTAGGATGTATATGACATCTCCTAATGAAATTCACTAGGCATTTGGCAACCAACAGTCCTCATTCAGGGCAATCTCTGTGATTTCCTTCTACTTACTAGATTTTGCTGAAATTCTGGAAAACTATAGAGTATTTTCTGTGTTTGAAAAATGAAGCTACATTCATGTTTCAAATGACAGACTGAACAAATTAGACACAATGCATTGTCCAATGGTATTGCATAAAATTTTAAAAAATATTTCTAATCCTTTCCAAGTTATAAGGAAACAAACCAAAAAAAAAAAAAAAAGATGTCAAGCCATGTGGCTAGAACAAGGAACATCTTGCTTTTAGTCAGTAGTGATAATAACTGTGCTGCTATTGACAGTAAGAGTACCATAGATTTCCTTAGCTGGGAAAATTGGCACAGTTCTGTACACCAGGAGTTCTTAGGAAGTTAGTTTGAGTCACATAATTTTAAAACTTAGGAAGCAAGAATTTTAATGACTTACAAAAGGGTAATGCTAATACTTTGTGTACACATAGCACTATGAGATTTATAAAGTACTTTCAGATTTTTTTTTTTTTTTGCTGTACTGGGGTTTGAACTCAGGGCCTCAAGCTTGGTAGGCAGGGAGACTTACTGCTTGAGCTACTCTGCCAGCTCAGGATTTTAATAAGGGATTTGCAGAGGAGGAAGCAGGACTCAGGTGGCTTAAGTGGAAGGACATGAATTTGCTGTTCTGTGTCATTGATTGTCGATTCAGTGAAATTCAGTCAATCCAAGTTTTCTGATTTGATAGACTTATAAAAGCCTGTGTATTGGGTTTACTGGTAGAATGTAAACTCTTGACCCTAATTGTGACAAAATATTCGTAATGGAGGTAATATAGTACATTTTTCAAATATAGTATTTCCATCTGTTAGAAATCTTGATTATCTTGGAAGCTTCTCACATATTGAGATGATTGTTCCAATAGACCAATAAAAGAGGCTTTAAAAAAATCTCTTTGTAGTATCAAGAATCTGGCCTGAAGGGTTCAGATTATTTAGTTTCTTCCAGGAAGGTTCAGAAGACTTCTGTTCTGCCTCTGCAGGTTTTGATTGAAAGAATATTTGATATTACAGATTGAATCTTACAGTCTCCCAAAGGCCCATATATTGATGGCTTGGTCAGCAGCCTGTGATGCTGCTGAGGCTGTAGAGTCTTTAGGAGGTAGGGCCTATTGGAAGGAAGTTAGGTCATGGGGCCATGCCCTTTAAGGGGATATTGGGTCTCTCTCTCTCTTGCTCAAACCTCCCCCCACCACCGCCCCATCCTCTTCCTGCCATGAGATAAGGCACTTTGCTCTGCCATTTGCTTCCTGCCATGACATGCTGCCTTACCACAGACTCAAAAAAAGTGAGTCCACACAACATGAACGTAAACCTCTGAAACTATGAGCCAAAATCAAATCTTTCTCCCTTATAAGCTGTTTGTTTATCTTAGTGATTTTGTCACAGTGATGGAAAGTTAATATACATGTTGGGGAGGGAAATAAACAAGGTTTGTCCATTTAGTCTAGGATTACAGGAATAAGAAGGTCTCTTCTCTAAGAGCCCAATTTGGATTAGGGAATGGGCTGTGACTTTAGGAAGTACCATCGATATTTGAGGGGGGAGGTGGCAAAGAAAACTTTGCTCCCTTGGGAAGACTGACATCTTGGGGATGATACAGGTACAGGCTTGCACCATGCCCAGCATGGTATGTGAGCAAATGCAGCTGGTCCTGGGAGCCCAGGTGTGCAATTCTGGATTCCCAGGGCCTATGGAGATCTGGGAATACTGAAGGTTCTGGTGATCCTGTAAAGGCTCTCATACAGAACAGAGTTCATTTGTGTGAGGACTTAAAGACAAGAATAAGTAGCTTGGATCATGTGTTCCAGCAGTGGATGCCAGCCATGACCTCAAATGGCCAAGCAGATCCATTTGTACCTCTGGGTTCAGCAGTTCATGGAGAAGTTCAGTCCAGCCACTCTTGAGCAGTGACCCAGTGAGAATCTGCATGGGCCCATGTGGCTCTGAGAACTTCTTTTCCTCCTCTATACACTGTCATTAATAAGAATCCGTTCCCCTCCAACCAGCTGCCATCTTGGAATGGAGGAAAAGGAGATTTGACCCAAATAGATTAAGAAATTAATTAAAGAGACTTCTGTAATGATTGTATCAGATAAAGGTAGCTGTATTGGAAAGGCATAGCGTATCCATCCCCCCTATTTGTTCTGGAGAATGTATGTTTATGAAAATGATCAAATGGGTTGTGGAGATGAAATGGAAATTCCTGTATTTTATCAACACTGAGGTGTTATTGGTTATTAGAAGAACTAGTATTTTATAATTACTGAGAAACAAAACAAAAAGCAATTGTATCAGTCAGTGCTCAACCACAGAAGCAGAATTAGTATGAGCTACATATTAAGAGATATATTGCGAAGAATTGGCTTATGTGATTGTGAGGGCTGGTTAGACAAGTCCAAGATTCATAGAGCAGGCCATAAGAAAGGGCAGGCTGAAACTCTAGGGCATGAGTCCACAGGCAAAATTCCTTTTCCATGATGGAATCTTCAGTTCTGTTCCTAAAACCTTGCAACAGATCAAATCAGGCCATTCAGACTATCTGAGATTATCTCATCTCCGTTCCTTAAAGCCAACTGATTACGGACTTTAATCACACATTTACAAAATACCCCAAGGCAACACTTCTGTTTTTGTTTGATTGAAAAGCTGGGGACTGTAGCCTGTTTAAGTTGGCACGTAAAACTGGCCACCCCAGCTACCAATGGCATGTCATGACAAGATATACCGTATTTTAGAGGTGTTAAAATGTAAAGTAAAAAGTAAATTTTAGGCAAGGTGTGGTAGTATAGGCCTTTAATCCCAGCTACTTGGGAGGTAAAGATAAGGAGGTTCACAGTTTGAGGCCAGCCTGGGAAAAAAGTTAGTGAGACACCAGCTTTACAAACAAGCTGGGCTTGGTGGTTCATCCCTGTCATACTAGCTATATGGGAGGCATAGGTAAAGGAGGATGGTGGTCCCAGATCAACCCAGGACTTATTTATAAAAAATAAGTAAATCAAGAGAGGGCTAGGGACATGGCTTAAATGGTAAAGTGCCTGCCTAGCAAGTGCAAGCTCTGAGTTCAAACCCCAGTTCTGTCCCCTCCTCCCCCGCCAAAAAAAGGTGAATTTCAGACTTCATGAAATATTTATTTTCTGGGTGTAGTGTGAGCAAATTTAGAATGGTGTTATGTAACTTCGTTTAGTAATTCTGAAGATTAGCAGTAATTCTGTAATCCTGCAATAATTTGTAAGTCTGGAATTTAGTAGTAATGATTTTGACTAACCATTTGCAGAGAGGAAGTCTGGAAAAAGAAGGAAGTCATTTCCTGAGGGCCCCTTGAGACAGGGCTAGAATTAGGATTCTGTTTTCCCCTTCATTGTTCTTTCACTCTAGATTCTTCTGTTTTCTTTGAACCATGTGCAATGCAGATTGGTGAAATATGATTCCCAAACTGGTGTCCCTGGGTACCCAAGGATTCCAGTGCATAAAAACTATTTCAAGGAGCCTAATGGCAAACATGCATTTCACCTGAGATAAAACTTTGCTTTTGGCTGGAGTTCTACCATCTTTTTGATCACTTTGTTGTCATTGCTCATTAGAAGTTGTGAGAGAGAACCAGTGTGAGTCATATTCCTGCTTATTGTCAATACCAAGATCCACCTTGCCTCCATCTTCTCTGGATGAAGGGCAACTACATTTCCCAGTATTCCTTGCTGGTGACTTCTGAGTCACCAGAGGAAGACCAGAGGAAGACCGACACCTTCGCTTCTTGCTCTGACCTGGGCTGAGTCCCCTTATGTGGTTGTGTGTCTTCAGTGGTTCTCACTTCCCCAGGACTGTCCCTCCCTTCTGGTCCAATCCACCAAGCAGCCTTCACTGAGGTCCAGGTTCTCACTGATGGCTCCAGTGTTTGGACTCTAATAGTGACATTTCATTTTTATTTCAGTTACATGGATGGCAATGGCTTTGTGCTCCTGCCACACTATATCCTGAGTGATGTTTTAGTGAATTCCTCACATCATATCTTCTCTACTTGGAATATCTACAGTGCTTTCTGTTTTTCTGACTGGACCCTAATAGAGCCACAGGATTTCCTCTTGTTAATGACTGTGGAAAATTAGCAATTACTTCAGAGATACAAATTTGGGTAAATCTCCTCATTCAAAAACCTGGCCTCCAGAAGGAAAAATATGAAGAAGAAGTGAAAGGTCCTTGGCAGTGGAAAGGTTGTAGAGGGACTTTTCCATGGTCATTCTGCAGTTAGGAAATGAATAACTAGCACCAATATGCAATTGGTTTTGCGTCCAGGCACATATTATGTAACAGAATTGGAAGGGCATTTGGAATCAGAGAGATTTAATTTAGAATCCTAGCACCATTGCTCATTTACTCCTGACTTTGGGCAAACCAATTAGTATCTTCAAATATCAGTTTATTTAACTCTAAAATGGAGAAAAATTTCACAGGGTTTGTAAAACCCAGGAGACCACTTGAGCCATGTCCCAACTCTTTTTTTTTGTTTTAGTTGTTTTTTAGGTAGTGTCTCATGCTTTTTGCCCTGGGGTTGGCCTTGGACCAGGATCTTCCCTATGCCTCTTGTGTGGCTGAGATTACAGATGTGTGCCACCATTGCCCGGCTTGTTTGGTTGAGATATGGTCTCCTAATTTGCTGCCTGGCTGGCTTCCAATCTTGATTCTTATAGTCTCTGCCTCCTGAATAGTTGGGATTACAATATGTAGCACCCACAGCTGGCTTTTTTTTTTTCTTAAAAAAACTTTCTTAAAATTTTTGCTTTTCTGGCTGAATGTGAAAATTTTTGCTTTTCATGCCTGAAATCTCAGTATTTGGGAGTCTGAGACAGAAGGAGCATGAGTTTGAGGTCAGCCTGGGCTGCATAGCAAGACCTTGTCTCAAAAATAAACAAATAAATGAATAAACAAAAAATAAAAACTTCTGCCTTTCCCTTTCATTTACTTGCACAAAACCCAAAATAAAGTAGCTGACAAGATGCTTCAATAACATCAGTCAATTAAAAAAACTCTACAACTCCTTAAGAAAGAATAGAATGGATTGCCATTTTTGAACACAGAAGTATTTGAGGGAAGGGCTAAAATTAGCTGTTCAGTGGTGGCATTTGGAGCCCAAGGAACTCTGATTCAAAGAATCCAAGTCTTTCAGATTTGCAGGTCATTCATGAGTTAAAACAATCATCCTTCTTCCTTTATGCTATCTTTAAAAAATTATTAGTGTATATTAATTGTACTTCCATACATGTATCCATTGCACTTTGATCAAATTAACCCCTCTATTACTCTTTCATTTCCCCACCTTCCTCCCCCTATTTTGAATAGTGATTAGTGGGTTTCATTATGTTAATTTCATACATCTATGTAATGTTCTTTGATATTATTCACACCCCCCATCATCTTCTCCTTCCCGTCCCCCTCCTCCTGCTTGTCCTCTACAACCGTCCTACATTTCCATTCCTGTTGTATCTATATATGTTTTGTAGGTCTAGACTTTGCATATGAGATAAAACATGCAGTATTTGACTTTCTGAATGGTTTACACTATCTTTAGTTGCCATTTTGCTCTGAAGGCATTAGATTGAGAATTACAACTGCACAAAGTTCGAGTGCCATGGGCCTGCTCTATGACACTTAGCAATCAGCAATCAGTCTGCCTGTTTTCCTGGGTGGTTCCAGATTGAAAATAGATCTAGTAGCTTTCAGTCACCTGCTTCTATGGGTTCAGGCTCTGGGACCCCCAATACTTTTTGCCTAGTGGAGCGGAGCTACATGAGAAGCTAATAGTGTTACGCTAATCAGTGCTGTGGCCTCTCTTCAGACAAATCCTGTGGCAGGGGTGTGAAGAAGCAGACCCCTAAATGCACCTCTCTATTCAGATCCCATTGGATTGGAGGATCCCTGAATGTGCAGGGATGCTTTTGCTTGTAGCAGGGCAATTCCTGGAGCCCAGGGAGCTGCTTCTCCTCCCCCATTCCAAATCCTAGGCTTTGGAGACAGTGATGCATTAACACTTTATTGATTGTTCTTGAATAGTGTGTAATTTCATTATTCTACCTTGATATCCTTGGGTCCAGATGGAGAGCTTCTTCATTTTGTATCAGACATGAATTTAAATGGGTATTTTTTTTCCTGTGGGGCAGTTTCATTGTGGATAACAATAATCCAAAGCAGGCAGAGAGCTGATATAAGGCCTATGAATGGGATAGAGCTATGGAGACAGATTTTTCCCCCGGTTAATGCCATAGGTTTAATTTTGTTGAATGAAATAGAGGAAGGTGGCTTCTAGAGTCCATACTTATCAACCTAGGGCCACCAGAAGAGGTGGCAGATATGGTCATAATAGGAGGACTCGTCAGAGGGGGTTAAAGATCTGTGCATGATGTGTTTAAGTTTCCATTGAAAGTTTTTATTTCCTTCTTCTTTTTCTTTTTCTAGCAGAGTAATAGAGACAGGGGCTTTAGGAATGTAGTTTTGAGCATGACTTTGGTGATGGGACACCTCTATTTATGGCAAATGGCTTTGACTTCTGTGGGATTGGATCATATTGTTACAGCTACAAGACTAAAAAGGACTTGATGATTATATTTTGAGGAGAATTCTTTCTATGCTTTTAAGGAACAGGGAAACTTAAATTTTTCTTTTCCTCTCTCATTTCTTTCTTTCATTCTATCTCTCTTCTGGTTCCCCCCAATCCCTTTTTTTGGGGGAGGGAGATGGTGTTACACTAATCTTGCATTAATTGTTGTTGAATGTTGTGTGCCACTCATATAGTGCATCCTGGTATTCTTGGCTCCAGATGGAGAACTTCTTCACTTTGAAGTGAGTTTGGATTTAGATGGTTATTGTTTTTCTTGTGGTTTCCTTTCAGGCAATTCCATTATATGTGACAATGATGCAAAGCAGGCAGAAAGATGACTTAAGTTGACTTAAGGTTTTAGGATGGAGCTAAGCTATGGAAACAGATTCATCTTTGAATAAAGCTAGAGGTGTGCCTGACTTCAAAGTTGTCTCGGTGATACAAATGATTGTTGCTGACAGAGAAAGTAAACAAGTGAAAATGAAGGCGTAATATGATTGAGAACTAGGAGAAACACCCAGTGTTGGTAGTAATTAGTTGCCAAGAACATACCTAAGCATCTTCACTCTCTACCATAGTTTTTATTTTCATTTTCAAAAAAAAAAAAAAAAACAGTCATTGCAGTCAGTGTTCTTTATTCTTAGCAGTGAGAAAGGGAACAAATATTTACCAATGTCTGCAATTTACCAAACATTGTACCGGGCACTTTATTGCCACTATCTTTTAGGCCTTGCAAAACACTTTGAGAAAAGAATTTATACAAGTCTATGGAACACAGATCAAGTGCTTCACACTCACACACACACACACACACCACACACACATACATACCACACACGCACATTCCCCCCGTTGGAATTTTTTAATTTAAATAACTGGGACAGCAGTGAAATATCCCAATTCTCAGCTCACAAAGCTATTGGGGATTTTGGATTTGGCTCAGCCAAATAAAACCAATCTAGCTCATCTCTCCCACTGATTACAACTATAAACTCTGGATGAAATACAAACAAAACAAAACACTATCTGAGGACTTTGAAAAGTAAACAAAAGCAGCAAGACTGTTGAGGAGGGACAAAGCTTAGACAAGTAACCAAGGTGGTGAGTTTCCCAGTTTTTCCTCTTTCTTACAACTTTACCCTAAGTATGGGTCCCCATTATGGAATAGTGAGGGAGGGAAAGCAGTAGGGACAGATAAAATCTCAATAGAAACCCAGTCCTTCTGGCTAGAGCAATTAAAGAAAAGAAGCCCTTGAGGGCTGGAAAGCCAGAGAGAACACCAAAATAGAGAGAACTGGAGAAAGGGACTCTCAGTTCTGTGCATGAATCTGCATAAGCCTCAGGCTCATTCTTGAGGCACAAATAGGAGTGAGAGACTCAACTAGCATAGCATAGGTTTTGACAACTAAACTGAGGTTTAAACCACTGCCCAGAGATGATAAGACAGAACTTGCAATGAGCCTAAACAATTGACTACTGCAAAACAGTAATATCACCATTCCCTAAAGAATTATAATGGTACCCAGTGCCTACAAAACATAAATTCATAATGCCCCAGGTACAGTTAGAGTTGAGTGACATATAAGAAAATTAGGAAAATGTGTCCACATCTGTACCTTAATGAAAAAGATAATGCATATACCAAAATCAAGGTGAGCTATGGGACCATCAGACATAGCCACCAAAGCAGCTGTTATAACTATGCACCAAGAAGAGAGTAAAGTACTCTTGCAATATATGGGGACACAGAAGCACCATGAGGAGAAATAGAGAACCAAATGGGTATTTTAGACATGAAAAAATGTAGAACTAAAAATTGCAATATCCAAAAATTGGTTGGGCTTAATAGCAAGATGAAAGTGGTAAAGAAAAGAGCCAGTGAAATTAAGAACAGTTTAGAAGACATCCAATCTGAAGAGCAGAGGAAAAACACTAGAAAACAATGTATAGAACCTCACAGAATTGTGGAACTTTATCAGATGTAATTAGAGAAAGAGACTGGGACAGAAAAAAATATTTGAAGAAGAAATGGTTAACGTATTTCTCAAATTTGGTGAAAGACATAATTCATAAGTCTTCTGCACCAAGAAGTGCAATGAGCCTTAAACAGAATAAAGTCAAAGAATACTATGCCTGGTAATCATCAAAATCAAGCTTCTAAAGATCAGTGATGCATAAAAAGTCTTGAAAGAGGTTAGAGAAAAAAGTTATATGCAGGAAATTATGGTTCCAATAACTGCAGATTTTCCCTCAGAAGCCATGGAAGGCAAGAATACAGTGGGGACATTATCAACAAGGCAGTGAAAAATGAGAATAGTTAACCCGAATCCTGTACCATTGAACATCTTCTTCAGGAATGAAAACAAAACAAAAGCATTCTCAGATGAAGAAAATTTACGAGCATTTGTTGCCAGGAGATCAGTATTTCAAGAAATGCTAAGATAAGTTTTTCAAGCTGAAAGGAAATGATAGCAGAGGGGAGCTTGGATCTTCAGGAATGAAGGAAGAGCAATGGGGAATGGTAAATGTTTTTTCCAGTATTTATGTATAATTATGGAAAATTACATTTCTGAAGAGATTTTTAATATATATGGGTACTAAGGACAGTGACAGGATAGTGAGAAACTTTTGCTACCAAGTTTGACAAATTACATGAGGTGAATAGTATTCTTGAAAAATACAACTTATCAAAACTGATGTAAGATGAAGTAAAAAATCTGGATAATACTATAAATATTAAATAAATTCGTTTCATTGTTAAAAATGTATCAAAGAGAAGATATAGAGATTTTAAACACTTTTGTAAGATTTATTCTGAATATTTTGTGGCATTGTGAGTTGCTTTTTAATTTCCTTTTTCAATTCATGACTGCTGGTATGTAAGAATACAATTGAAAAAATAAAGCATTTGAAGCTTATTTACTACAGACCATTTTTGACATATCATTGGATCTAGAGGTTATTAAATTATACTATTAGTTTTGAACTCTTTGATAGTCCCTATCTTTACTGTAAAACTTTATTCATTTTATTATTCCTTTTTTTTTTTTTTGGCAGTAGTGGTGTTTGAACTCAGAACCTTATGCTTGTTAGGCAGGTGCTCTACCACTTGAGTCACTCCTCCAGCCCTCTTCTGCTTTTTACTTGGGAATCCCTGGTGCACTGGCAGTTAACATCTTGTAGGTAAGAGATGTGACAGAGAGCAGGAGCACTGGGCTGAGTCAGGAGATTAACAGAATGTTTCTAGGCCAGTTCCTTAAGTTCCTCTGTCTGTTTCTCATGTGCCGAATGGGGAAAATAATACTCTCCCAGTACCTTTTAAGGTTTTTGCCAAGGAGCTGACGATGGTGCACATGGAAATTTCCGTATGACTATAAAAACTCCTTTAAAAATGTTATACTTCATACTTTAAAAACTCTTAAAAAGTTACATTTATGCCGGGTGCCCGTGGCTCATGCCTGTATTGCTACCTGCTTGGGAGGCTGAAATCAAGAGGATTGCTGTTTAGGCCAGCCCAAGCAAAATGTTTATGAGAACCTATCTCAACCAATAGCTGGGTGTGGTTGTATGTGTCTGTCATCCCAACAATGGTGGGAAGCATAAATAGGAAAATCATGGTGCAGGTCAGCCTGGGGAAAAAAGCAAAAGCCTATCTCCAAAATAACCAGAGCAAAAAGGGCTAGAGGTGTGGCTTGAGATGTAGAGCACTTGCTTCACAACACAAAGCCCTGAGTTCAAACCCTAGTACAGCCAAAAAAAAAAAAAAGTTACATTAAATTTCGATTATTTTAAATTAAAGCTTTGAAGCCCATTAAGGGAATTTCATCTTGAGTCTGCATGGAGAGTCTTGAGTCATATGAAGAAGGGCAGTCCGTGCGTGTGCTCTGTTTAAAGAACTGAGTGCCGTGAGATATCCTTGCAGTGGAAGGTCCAGCTTGATGCCGCATAGGTAAAGAGAGATAGGTTGTTTTGATTAGAGGAGCTGGAACACATACAATGAAGGAAAAGCCAGAGAATGAACTGTGGAAAGAGGTCCCTGCAGGTTGTGGTCTTTCTCTAGGGCAGAACTTCCCAATGTGTGAGCTGGGAGTGACTGACAGGCATGAAGAATTGGACTGGCTTGTCCCCTTGGTCCAGAAGACCACCCCAGACCTCTGCATTCGTGCATCAATTGGTCTATTTCTGTGCTACCGAGTTCCCTTTTAGTGACATCTTTAGGAACAACACACTTGTGTTGTGCAAATTAGAATTTCATAATTATTTTAAAACTCTTGACATAAAAGATGTTGGTTTTGAAACACTTATTAGCAGGCATTTCAATTTGAAGGAAGAGGAAGAGCTTAGATTCTTTAAATATAACTTTAATGGTTGTGGATTTTTGAGTGATTATAAGATGCTAAAATGTTTCAATCATCTCCTTATGCAGTTTCTCATTGGTGATCACTAAGAATTTTAAAGGGAACCTGATTTTAAAAGCCTAAGTCAGAAAGGGTATGTAATCATTTTATGCATTAAACCTTATAGAAAAAATTTATACTCGAAGGAGTAAGCTCAAATTTCTCACTAAAAATCTGAAAAGATCTTACTTGGAAGTTTTAAATAATTCAGTACGTAATAGCTTTAAATACTTCTATTTTATTTTTCAATCATAAATGTATAAAATAAGGACCTGGCTCAAATGGTAGAGCTCTTGACAAGCAAGTGTGAAGCCTTGGGTTCAATTCCTAGTAGTGGATGCACACACACACACACACACACACACCATGCAATGATTTTTGCTAGCTTTCCTTTACCCCATTGTGCCATGCAAGTATCATTTTCTCTGCATGCCATGATATGACAAACACTGGAAAGTGATGATCCAAAAAAAGCCTGTCACATGGTCATTGGCTGCCTATCTTGTCATAGAGTTTTCAGTGAGCTGGCTAGTGTCTTGCCTCTAGCAGTGTAATCCATTGCCAAGAATTCTTTGTTTCTTCATTGCATTACAAAAAAATTTGCTTTAAAGCTCTTCATTATCTTTAAATCAAGGTAGATGTTAGATATTTGGATACCGAAATTACAGATAGCAAGTGTGAATTTCTTAGTTCATTCTGACCTCAACTCTATCCCTGGAAAACAGCCCAAGTCGTGGCACTTAGGGGTATGAGTACTTTGTTGATCAAAGGAGGAATGCTTCTTCTACAAGCTATTTCTTTTAAGGTTTCTCTTGATCTTGTAAAAAATGGGGGTGGCTGTCTTGCACCCAGTACTTAGTGCCCTCTTGGCCCTGGAGGAGATGTCAGTGGGCTGGTGGACATGCACTTTCTGTGTCCTCCTGCTGTCTCAGGCTGGAAAGGCTGTCTGATGGAAGTTCCAGCTACCTTTCTGCCAGAGATAAAATTTTTTGTGCTTGACTTCAAGTTCTTAGGTCCAAAAATATTCTAAAATTAGTAAAGGTAGATTTAGCAACTTACTGTTTTCTTACAACTCTGGATGGCACAGTTAGAGCTTTCTACAATGACTTTACAAAGTAAAAGTATGGTAGAATGAAAAGAATGCAGACTTTAGAATCAGAGAGGCCCAGGTTTAAATTCTAACCCTGTCTTTTAGCAACTGGGCTTAACCTTTCTGAGTCTCAGTTTCTACAACTGTGTAATAGAAAGATACTCTCTCACTCATGGAATGGTGACAATAATTGAAACAGGAAAACATGGCAGGTACCCATTTAAGGCCTGGCTTTTAGTATTCAGTAAATGATGGCTATCATTTTTATTGTTCTTATTCTCCTGTAGTTATGTCAAAGGACATATTTTCAGACAAATATCACTAGTGGCTTGAGTGAGAGGTAGCTTGTTTGTGATTTAACTTGTGTGCTCATTTTTCAGGCTCAAATATTAGTCATGTTATCTCAGAACTAATCAGAGTTAAACATTTTTTCTCCTTTTGCTCTGCAGTGGGGGATAGGGGTGCTTCATTAACTCTTTGTGGGTTAAAAACTAAATGAAGATTTTCAAGATGCTAACACTGGTTCCCTCTGATAGGAGACTTTCAGGTGTTTCTTCTTCCTTCCCCACTATTTTATGTTATTTGTTATGTATTATTTATTATTATTAGGCATTATTCATTATTTATATTTATATTTACTAAAAAGTAAAACAACTTTCATTTTGTAAATATCAGCTGGAACAATCAAAGCAGATGAGTTTTATAAATGGTAAGGTTTCATTTATTTCTTTGATAAATTGTACTGATGGCTGGACCCTTCCCACCACACTCTACCTTCCTGATCAGGAGTCTGTCCTGTGTAAGTCTCTACTGTCAATCATCTGGGTCCCTTGCTCTTTTCAGCTGGCAAAAGGGGTTTTCTGTTTTCCTCCAGGCAGGAGGGAATAGATCTGCATGACAGGCAATATTTCTTGTTGCAAAGAAAGATGGCCAGTGTTAAAAAATAAAACAAGACAAAAATCCTTGTCTTGTTTTAGAATCTGGGTTTAAGAATCTGGGTTTAAGAATCTGGGAAACACAACTGAAGAAGAGAGGGAGGAAAGGAGGAGAAGCAGGAAGGATAAAAATACAGTTACAACAGGAAGGAAATGGCAAATAAACAAAGGAAATTCCTTTACCCACACTCAGCCCCTTGAGGGAGGTTTGCTAGAATAGATTGAGGGATGTGTGGGTAAAATTCAGATAGGCTGTGTAATTTGTGTGTGTGTGTGTGTGTGTGTGTGTGTGGTTCCTCTAAAATCATTTCAAAAGGATAGCCTGCAGAATTCATGAAGGTATTATTTGGATTTACTATCTCCCAAGCAGCCTACATTTTTTTCTGAATGTGTGGATTTATGAGTTTTAGATCATTTGTTTTCAGTCCCGCTGAGATAAATAGCTCTGAGCACTTGGTCCATTTATGATTATTGAGCAGAGGGACATAGATGATGAATTACTTCCTTTCAATTGCCTTTTGACCAGAAAATGTCTGGTTTTCTAGAATTTGACTTTTAATCTGTGACATTTTTCTTAGTTTGGTTGCAGGTGTAGCACTGCTGGTTCTGATACATGGAGGTAGGGTGAACCTGAGGTTAGACCTGTGCTGTTCAATATGATAGCCATTGGCTATCAGGCCCTTGAAACATGCCTTGTTTGAATTGAGAGGTGCTAAAAGACATCACTGGATTTTGGAGAATCCCAAATACTTTGTTAGTATGAACAAAGAATGTAAATTACCTTATTAATGGTTTTTTATTGTTTTATATGCTAAAACTGTGGCATTTTGGTAATAGTAGGATAAATAAAATGTTACTAGAATTAATTTGATCTGTTTCTTCTTACTTCTTTTTTAAAAATGTGGCTACAGGAAAACTTAAAATTACCTGTGTGGCCTGCATTTGTGGCTTGTATTACATGTCTGCTGGACAGTGCTGAATTAAGAGTAAGAGTTATAGAGGAATCCAAGATAGCGGTTAGGGTAGGAATCAGAAATCCTAAGGTCTGTAACTCCAGAAACCACCTTGAGATGTTGGACCTACACTTGGGTAATTCTGAATGCTTCTAGCCAAAATAATAACTGTTACCACATTAGGTGCGCATAAAATTCAAAGACTGACCCTTAAATCAGCCTTTAATTGCACCTAACAGCCACGAAAACCCTGTGTGGAACAGCCAGCAAAGTGTGTCCGGCCCTGGGAAAAAAGCCCCCCAGCTGCTTCTCTTTTTTATCCTTTCTCCTAACAAGCAGAAGATGAAGCACCAATCTCAATCAATCTCTGTGACATCCTAGATCCCCTACCCAATGGAAAGCCTCCTTACACCACGCAGCACTGAGAAAAGCAGTGCCATTCTACCCGTTAGCTCGTTCTAAAGCTGCTTGTGTGAATGTGCAGAACAAACAGGTGAGCATCACAAACCATGTGTAACTCCCTTATCTATCCCCTAGGAACATAATCCAGTGCAGCCCCTGGGCAGACTGAGCCCTCCCCTAACAAAACTGAACAGCATAAACAGCAAACTGTAATCTAACACTGACAGTGGAGGTGTGGGTGGAATGCTGAACTTGCCCTAGAGAACGGGGGTGGGGCAAGGAGCTGAACTCTCAGTGCTGATCTCTCAGTGAACAAAGGTGGGTCAAGCAACAAAGGCTGAGAGGGGGTGATGGGGTGACAGGCTAACCTCCCATAGGAGCTGCTAGCACTGAGTGGAGTTGCAGAGAGGCGCAAAGGCTGAGAGCAGGGGTGGGGCAACAAGCAAACCTCCCAAAGTGAGACAAGTGGTGGATCCCAGAGCTGATCTTGTGGGACAGAGGGTAGCATTCAAAACTGAATTGCTCCACCTTGTTGTGGAAGGAGCTGATTGAACAGAGTTGCAGCTGAAGGGCAACACAGTTGCTGCCTGGTGAAAACAGCTCTGATCACCCTGCATGGATCAGCAGACTCATGTCACCTCCCAAATGCAACTAGCCCTGTGGACAGAGGGAAGCAAATACTACTCACAAGCCAATCACCTGGTGAGACCACATCAGAGCTCCCACTTGTATGCCTATACCATGATTAGATGCCTAAGGAATAACTCCAGAACTTTTATCAAAAATATGAATTTTTTGTTATTCCTTTACCTGGTGTTTTTGTTGTGTTTCCTTTTTTTTCTGTATTTTTAACTTCATCATCACTATTGTCTTATCCCTATTCTTACCCCCTCACTTTTCCTCCTTTTCCTGTGCTATAATCCATTGTCTCCCTCCCAACTACTCTTTCTGCCCCTTTTCATTCAGTCTATCCCCATCTTTACCTTTTCCTACTATAGCCCCCCAGCCTGTCTCCACACTACCCCTCCCTCGTACACATTCACCACCCGTTGACGATCCTACTGTACCAACTACTACACAACCCCAACCTCTGCAATCCCTGACACAAGCGCCCTCCACTACAACAGAAATACACCCAAACACACACAAGGCGACAAAACCCAGCAGCCCCCGCACAATTTTCCCCACCCACCCACTCCTTTTCCTGCCCCCCTTTTAGTGTCACCTTTACCAATTTCCTGAATTTCTATATCTAGCCTAATAACCATTAACCCCCCCCCCCCACACAACTCCTACTGCTTATAAATATTATTACCAAGGGGTTTTCTATATAATATGTAAACAACTGGTCTGGCATTGAACCTGTGAATTTGTTATTGCTAAATTACACTTCCAGGCCAGGGACAGAAAGAGCACATGAACCTAGCTAACAACCAAGTCATTCACAACACAAAAATTAAATCAAGGCAAAGAAAATAAGCAATTAAAACCACCAATTAGCTTATCAAGAACATAGTTGCACAGCACCAAGTGGAGCAATGGGAAGAAGAAGGGATGGAAACCACTCTTCTTAAAAAAATAATTCAATACAGGATTCAGTGAGAAATGAAGAAAATGGATACCCAGTTCCTGACCCCAACAAAACAATGATAAATGTCACTAAGGAGCCCAGTGATACCCAGGAAAAAACCCTCAAAGAAGAAATCTTGTAAGAAATCTCTGAGAAATTTATGGAGAAGATACAAGACCTGGTTAACCAGAATGTACAAGATGTACTCAAGAAAATTCAAGACACCCAAAATAAAGAACATGAGAAGACACAGAAACAAATAAATAAACTCAGAAGAGACTTCAACAAAGACCAAAGTGAAATAAAGGACACTATACAAAGAGAGATGTATGAATTAAAGATGGCAACACAAAATATAAAAGAAGACTTGAACAAAGATATGGAAAACCTCACAAAAAAAGAATCAAACAGAAATCCTGGAAATAAAATGTCCCTTTTGTCAAACAAAAAAACACAGTCAAAGGCCACTCCAGCAGACTAGAACAAGGGGAAGACAGAATCTCAGAGCTTGAAGATAAAATAGAAATTAAAGAAAAAAACAGAAGAAATCTTAGTCAAACAACTCAAAAGCTGTGAAATGAATATGCAAGAACTCAGTGACTCCATCAAAAGACTAAACCTGAGAATCATGGGCATTGAAGAAGGAGAAGAGGTGCAAGCCAAAGGATACATAATATATTCAATAAAATAATAATAGAAAATTTCCCACATCTCAAGAAAGTTTTGCCCATTCAGGTATAGGAAGCTTCCAGGACATCAAACAGACTTGGCCAAAATAGAACCACCCAATGGCATATTATCATTAAAAGAAGCACAGAGAACAGAGAAAGAATACTGAGGTTGTAAGAGAGAAAAAACAAATAACATATAAAGGTAAATCCATCAGAATAACAACAAATTTCTCAATGGAAACCTTAAAAGCAAGAAGGGCATGGAATGAAGTATTTTGGGCAATGAATGAGAATAATTTCAGCCCTAGGATACCCTACCCAGCAAACCTGTCATTCAAAGTTGACAGAACAATAAAAATCTTCCACGATAAGCAGAAACTAAAACAGAAGATTCCTTGTAGAAGATTCTACAAGGAATTCTGCACACAGAAGATGAAAGCAAAAAAGGCCATGAGAGGACAGGAAGTGTCAAAACACAGGAGAAGAAAGGCAAGGAATCAGGAATATCATTGATTTGGCTGCACACAATCAAATCCTTATACAACAAAAACAACTAAATGGCAGGAATAACTACATACCTATCAATATTAACACTGAATGTCAATAGACTCAACTCCCCCAACAAAATACACTATTTGGCAAACTGAGTTAAGGGAGATCCAAAAAAAAAAAAAAGGAAGATCCAACAATCTGTTTTTTACAAGAGACCCATCTTATTGACAGAAATAAACACTGGCTTAGGGTGAAAGGCTAGAAGAAGATTTACCAAGCCAATGGCCCCCCAAAACAGGCAGGAGTATCAACACATATCAGACAAAGTAGACATCAAACTTACATTGGTCAAATAGATAAGAAGGACATTTCGTACTAATAAAATGGACAATACATAAAAAGGAAATAACAATTATCAACCTATATGCACCCGAAGGCAGTGCACTCAATTTCATCAAACATACACTAAAGGACTTAAAAGCACACATAGACTCCAACACGTGGTAGTGGGAGACTTTCATGCTCTCTATCACCAATAGATAGGCAATCCAAACAAAAAATAAACAAAGAAATCCTAGAACTAAATGACACCATAGATCAAATGGAAATAACTGATGTCTACAGAATATTTTATCCAACAACAGCACAATATGCATTCTTCTCAGCAGCCCATGGAACTTTCTCCAAAATAGATCATATCTTAGGGCACAAAGCAAGCCTCAGCAAATGTAAGGAAACAGAAATAACCCCATGCATTCTATCCGACCACAATGCATTAAAACTAGAACTCAACAGCAAAAACAACAGCAGAAAATATGCAAATGATTGGAGGCTGAATAACACATTGTTCAATGATCAGTGGGTCATAGAAGAAATAAGAAAGGAAATAAAAATGTTCCTGGAAGTTAATGAAAATTAAGATACCACCTAACCAGAACCCCTGGGACAGAGCAAAGGCAGTCCTAAGAGGAAAGTTTATAGCCATGACTGCATATATTAAAACTACAGAAAGATCTCAAATAAATGACCTAATGTTACATCTCAAACTACTAGAAAAACAAGAACAAGCAAAACCCAAAATAAGCAGAAGGAGAGAAATAATAAAAATAAGGGCCAAAATTAATGAAATAGAACAAAAAGCCACACAAAGAATCAAGGACACAAAAAGATGGTACTTTGAAAAAAATAAACAAGATTGACAAATCTTTGGCAAACCTGACTAAAATGAGGAGGAAAAAGACCCAAATTAGTAAAATCAGAAATGAAAAAGAGGCAGTAAAAACAAACACCAAGGAAATCCAGTGAACCATCAGAGAATACTTTGAAAACCCATAGTTCATAAATTGGAGAATCTTGAAGAAATGGACAAACTTCTAGGTACTTATGATCATCCAAAACTGAACCAAGAGGATATTAACCACCTAAATAGATCTATAATGCGTAGTGAAATTGAAGCAGCAATAAAGAGTCTCCCAAAAAAAGAAAAGTCCAGGACCTGATGGATTCTCTGCTGAATTCTACCAGACCTTCAAAGAACTAATAGCAACACTTCTTAAACTTTTCTATGAAATAGAAAGGGAAGGAATACTGCCTAACTCATTCTATGAAGCCAGTATTACATTCATCCCCAAACCAGACAGACACATCCAAAAAGGAGAACTAAAGGCCAATCTTCTTAATGAATATTGATGCAAAAATCCTCAATAAAATAATGGCAAACAAAATCCAACAATATATCAGAAAGATCATTCACCATGACCAAGTCAGCTTCATCCCAGGGATGCAGGGGTGGTTCAACATATGCAAATCATTAAATGTAATACAGCACATTGATAGAAGCAAAGACAAAAAACACTTGATCATCTCAATAGCTGCAGAAAAAGCCTTTGATAACATTCAGTACCATTTCATGATAAAAGCTCTAAGAAAAATAAGAGTAGAAGGAAAGTACCTCAACATTATAAAAGCTATAGATGACAAACCTACAGCCAGCATTATACTTAATGGGGAAAAACAGAAACCACTTCCCCTATAGCCAGGAATGAGACAAGGATGCCCATTCTCCCTGCTCCTATTTAACATAGTCCTGGAATTTCCAGCCAGAGCAATAAGGCAAGAAGAAGAAATAAAAGGAATAGAAATAGATAAAGAAATAGTCAAAATATCCCTATTTGCAGACGACATGATCCTATACCTCAAAGACCCAAAAAACCTCTACCCTAGACATCATAAACATCTTCAGCATTGTAGCAGGATGCAAAATCAACTTACAAAAATCAGTAGCTTTTCTATATGCCAACAATGAACAAGTTGAACAATAACATAGAAAAAAATTCCATTTATAATAGCCTCAAAAAAAAATCAAATACTTAGGAGTAAACTTAACAAAGGATGTAAATGACCTCTACAAGGAAAACTACAAACCACTGAAGAAAGAGATTGAAGAAGACTACAGAAGGTAGAAAATCTCCTGTGCTCATGAACTGGCAGAATCAACATAGTAAAAATAGCTACATTACAAAAGCAATCCATATGTTCAATGCCATTGCCATCAAAATCCTAATGACATTCATTACAGAGATTGAAAGATCTACCCTAAAGTTCATTTGGAAACTCAAAAGACTGTGAATAGCCAAGGCAACATCGAGCAAAAAGAACAATGCAGGAGGTATCACAATACCTGACTTCAAACTATATTACAAAGCAATAACAATAAAAACAGCATGGTACTGGCACAAAAACAGACATGAAGACCAGTGGAACAGAATTGAGGACCCAGATATGAAGCCACACAACTATAAGCAACTTATCTTTGACAAAGGAGCTAAAAATATACGATGGAGAAAAGAAACCCTCTTCAACAAAAACTGCTGGGAAAACTGGTTAGCAGTCTGCAAAAAACTGAAACTAGATCCATGTATATCACCCTATACCAAGATTAATTCAAAATGGATCAAGGATCTTAATATCAGACCCCAAACTCTTAAGTTGACACAAGAAAGAGTAGGCAATACTCTGGAGTTAGTAGGTATAGGTAAGAACTTTCTCAATGAAACCCCAGCAGCACAGCAACTAAGAGATAGCATAGATAAATGGGACTTCATAAAACTAAAAAGCTTCTGTTCATCAAAAGAAATGGTCTCTAAACTGAAGAGAACACCCACAGAGTGGGAGAAAATATTTGCCAACTATACATCAGACAAAGGACTGATAACCAGAATATACAGGGAACTTAAAAAACTAAATTCTCCCAAAACTAATGAACCAATAAAGAAATGGGCAAGTGAACTAAACAGAAATTTCTCAAAAGAAGAAATTCAAAAGGCCAGAAAACACATGAAAAAATGCTCACCATCTCTAGTAATAAAGGAAATGCAAATTAAAACCACGCTAAGATTCCACCTCACCCCTGTTAGAATAGCCATCATCAGCAACACCACCAACAACAGGTGTTGGCGAGGATGCGGGGAAAAAGGAACCCTCTTACACTGTTGGTGGGAATGTAGACTAGTACAACCACTCTGGAAAAAAATTTGGAGGCTACTTAAAAAGCTAAACATTGATCTACCATTTGATCCAGCAATACCACTCTTGGGGATATACCCAAAAGACTGTTACTCCAGAGGCACCTGCACATTCATGTTTATTGTGGCACTATTCACAATAGCCAAGTTATGGAAACAGCCAAGATTCCCCAGCACTGACAAATGGATTAAGAAAATGTGGTATCTATACACAATGGAATTTTATGCAGCCATGAAGAAGAATGAAATGTTATCATTTGCTGGTAAATGGATGGAATTGGAGAACAACATTCTGAGTGAGGTTAGCCTGGCCCAAAAGACCAAAAATCGTATGTTCTCCCTCATATGCGGACATTAGATCAAGGGCAAACACAACAATGGGATTGGACTATGAGCACGTGATAAAAGCGAGAGCACACAAGGAAGGGGTGAGGATAGGTAAGACACCTAAAAAACTAGCTAGCATTTGTTGCCCTTAATGCAGAGAAACTAAAGCAGATACCATAAAAGCAACTGAGGCCAATAGGAAAAGGGGAACAGGTACTAGAGAAAAGGTTAGATCAAAAAGAATTAACCTAGAAGGTAACACCCACGCACAGGAAATCAATGTGAGTCAACTCCCTGTATAGCTATCCTTATCTCAATTAGCAAAAAACCTTGTTCCTTCCTATTATTGCTTATACTCTCTCTACAACAAAATTAGAAATAAGGGCAAAATAGTTTCTGCTGGGTATTGGGGGGGAGAGGGAAGGGGCGGAGTGGGTGGTAAGGGAGGAGGTGGGGGCAGGGGGGAGAAATGAACCAAGCCTTGTATGCACATATGAATAATAAAAGAAAAATGAAAAAAAAATCTTAACTTCCTAAAAATCAATGAACAAATAAAGAAGTGGGCAACTGAACTAAACAGAACTTTTTAAAAGAAAGAAGTCCAAATGGCCAAAAAACACATGAAAAAAAATACTCACCATCTCTGGCCATAAAGGAAATACAAATCAAAACCACACTAAGATTCCACCTCACCCCTGTTAGAATAGCTATCATCAAAAACACCACCAAGAGCAAATGTTGGCAAGGATACAGGGAAAAAGGAACCCTCACACACTGCTGGTGGGAATGTAAGCTAGTACAATCACTGGGAAACAGTATGGAGGCTTCTTAAAAAACTAAACATAGATCTGCCGTATGATCCAGCAATACCACTCCTGGGGATATACCCAAAGGAATGCAACACAGGTTACTCCAGAGGCACCTGCACACCCATGTTTATTGCGGCACTATTCACAATAGCCAAGTTATGGAAACAACCAAGATGCCCACTACTGATGAATGGATTAAGAAAATGTATTTATACACAATGGAATTTTATTCAGCCACAAAGAAGAATGAAACTTTGTCATTTCCAAGTAAATGGATGGAACTGGAGAACATCATCTTAAGCGAGGTTAGTTAGGCTCAGAAGGCCAAAAATCTCATGTTCTCCCTCATATGCAGATTATAGACCTAAAACAAATGCAGTAATATTATTGGACATGGGTCACACACTAAGGGGAGAATGTGCACAGGAGGAATAGGGAAAGTGAAGGAAACCTAAAACTTGAATGTGGTTGATGTGCTCACTGTATAGGAATGAATATAGTAATCTTAAACTGGCAGAGGCCACTGTGGGAAGGTGACCAGGAAGTAGTGAACAGGTCTGGCAGAGATGAACCAATATGGGCTGCAATACACATGTGCATGGAAGCAGTGCTAGGAATCTCTCTGTATAACTATCTTTATCTCAAACTAGTAGAATGCTATGTCTTTCTTATTATCTCTTATGTTTTCTCCTCAACAAAATTGGAGAACAAGAGGGTGGAACAGGTTCTGCCTGGAAGCAGTGGGTAGAGGGTGGAGAGGGAAGGAAAGGGGGTATACACATGTGAGTAAATGTAGAAATAATAAAATTTTAAAAAGAGTAAGAGTATATGCATTGGCATTGTCATTTCCTGCCTCATGACCTTGGATAAATTATTAAGACTCTGGAAGCTTCAATTTCCAGTAAGTTAATAGAGATAGTAATACCTACCTCAAAGTTTTATTATGGTTAACTATGGTATTATTTATGCTACTAATTGAAATAATTCTTGTGATACCTGACAGATAATATGCACTTGACAAATGCTAGTTCTTTTTTTTTTACTACTAGTAAATGTAGCCACTTTGTATATAATGTATATATATATTTTGCAATCAGGATAAAGTAGCTTATACCTGTGTGGTCCTTTTCATCTAAAAGGGTAAAGTGCTTGAGAAATGGGCAGTCCATGAGGTCCAAAAAGGGAAGTTCACTGCTTTTAGCTAGATGGAGGAGTTTGTTTTAAGCCATTTGCACCTGCCATGTCACTTAGTTGACCCACTGTGACATGCATGGAGGCATTTCTTCACATTGTGTTAACCTTCTCGTCTCTCAGGTTGTCTTTTAAAGCCCTCACATAACTTTCTGATCTTGCTGAAAGGGCACACCTTCGACTTCAAGTTAACAAGTTGACTATTCCTGGCTATATATATAAATATATATGAACATCAGTTGGATCACAACCTCACTTCTCTTTTACTCCCTGTCAGTTTGCAGCTTTTCAGAGTGAAAGTACTATTTTGGAGATGGTTTGCTTTTTTTAAGTACCAAGTTATTAAATCCTTGGCTTTAGGTTGTCTTCAGGAATCAGCCTATTTCCAGGGATGACAGTTTGTTAGGACTAGAACCCCCATCAGGGTAGCTATGAAAATTCAACCTCTGCACTGCTTGCTTCTTATCTTTCCTTGCAAGTTCTCTGTGTTAGTCAGCTTTTCATTACTGTGACAAAATACTTGAGATAATCAACTTAAAAGGAAGACTGGTTTATTTTGGCTCATGGTTTCAGAGGTTTTAGTCCATGATCACTTGGTCTTGTTGCTTTGGGCCTGTGGCAGTATAATTCGTCATGGCAGGAACATTTGAGAGAAGAGGACTTTTCATCTCATGGCAGCCACAGAAAGACAGATATTGCATGGTATTACTCATTTGTGGAATATGAAAAAGTTGAACTTACAGGTTGAGAGTAGAATAGTGATTACTAAGATTGGTGAGGGGATGGGAGAAAGGGGGATGAAGAGATATTGGTCAATGAGTACAAAGTCATAGTTAGATAGGAGAAATAAGCTGGGATGTTCTACTACACAAAAGGGTGGCTATAGTTAACAATAATGTAGTGTTTATTTCAAAACAGATAGAAGAGGATTTAGAATATTCTTAGTATAAAGAAATGATAAATGTTGGAAGTGATGGATATGCTGAGTGCCCTAATTTGATCATTATAGAATGTACATATGTACTGAAATAACACACTGTACCTCATGAACATGTACAATTATTGTGTCAATTAAAAATAAAATAAAACTTATGAAAATAATGAAGGCAAAATCATCTTCAAGAGAGGATAAACAGAGCAAAACAGAGAACTCCAATTCAGACCCACACAGATATAGAAACTGATGTTTGACAAATGCAAAAAGGCAGTTCAGTGGAGACAAGTCATCTGTCTTTTTCAACAAATGGCACTGGAGCAAGTGAAAGTCCAAATATGGATAGATGAACTAAGACACAGAGCTAACATCTTTGAATATTTGATGTTGAGCTGTGATTTTCTTTTCTTCTTCTTCTTCTTCTTTTTTTTTTTTTGTAGCACTGGGGTTTGAATTCAGAGCCTCACACATGCTGCTTGCTAGGCAGGCACTCTTACTGCTTGAGCCATTCCACCATACACCATATTTTTTTTTGTGGTGCTAAGAATGGATCCCAGAGCCTCATGCATTTTAGGCAAGTGCTCTACCACTGAGCTGTACCTCCATCCTCTGAGCTACGATTTTTAATTCGAGATATATAAACCAGTTCATATATCGTATTGGGAAATTTAATTGAACTTAAGATATATCTGTATTTATAAATTTATCAGATATATAAGAATTGCTTAAAGTTCACAGGGAAATTTGTTGACCAAATGAAATTGGGATTTAAAAAATTAAATTGAGCTGTGTGGTGATGCAAGCCTGTAGTCCTAGCTACTAAGGAGGCACAGATCAGGAGGATCACAGTTTGAGGCCAGCCCATGCAAAAAGTTCACAAGACCAATTTCAACCAATGGTGAGGTACAGTGGTGTGTGCCTGTCGTTCCAGCTACATGGGAAGCATAAATAGGAGGAATGCAATCCAAGCTGCTTTGGACATAAAGCATGATCTTGTCTAAAAAATAGCCAACACAAAAGGGGCTTGGAGGTGTTGCTCAAGTTGTAGAGTGCTTGCCTAACAAGTGTAAAGTCCCGTGTTCAAACTCTAGTAGTGTCAAAAAAGAAAGAAGTCAATTGAATAAATTGAATTTAGAAATTTAGCTTTAAATATTTGAGCATTAGAGTCACTATTATCCCAAAGTTCTTAAAAGTGACTGCTAAAATGTGCTAGTTACAGATAGAATAAAATCTCTTACAAAAATTTAAGGAACAATGAAGTTTCTGTATTCTCTTTAAGATGGATGTCAGGTGCTTGGAATTGGGTCAATGAAAATCTCTGGTTCATGGCACATTCTTCTCACTGGTCCATGCCTAGTGTTTATTTGGTTGGTAACTTTAGCATTAACCTATTTAATATTAATTTTTAAAGCCAAAGTAAACCTCTGAATAGTCTTTTCTTTATTCCCAAACCGTGAGCACATTAAAAAAATCCTCACATATTCATAAGAAGGGTGGGATGTGTCGAGGGTCTAAAATGTGTTTTTGCGTATAAAAATGACTATTCAGAAATAGTAGCATTTGGCTTGTTTATTAAAGGCAGGACATTTGAGTAATAAAAAAAAAAAGATGAAGTGGAAAAACACTCTCCAGATGAAGCTTCTATTGTAAAAGGCCAAAGGCTAGGAAATCTAAAATCCCTTATGTATTTGGAGTTGAATAGACAATTGGTTGTAATGGAATGGTTCCTGACACATAGGAAATCTCAAAATATTATTGCTGAAGGCAAAGGGGAGTTAGGCTAATAAGAGGTGAACTTGGGCCATCTCAGTGAAAATTTCTGGTAGGTAATTGCAGACCCAATACCAGTAGTCTCGGAGAAAGAGGATTGAGAATAACAATGTTTAGAGCCAAGATGTGACGTTCGGAAACTGGTGGAGGTTTCCCTAGGGAATGTGGGGAGAGAGGAGTGCAGACAGAAGAAAAGTCTGTTTCCTTGTAAATTATCCTTTGCAACCTCCCTGCTTCCCTTTCCTCCTCTCCTGGGATGGGATGATATTTCCTTTTGGTTTATGAAATCACCTAAAGCCCTTGTAGAGGACGCAGAGAGGTTCCCTTTCGATCCCCAAAGCTGTTATAAACATACCTAGAAGACAGCCCATATACTACGTATATTCAAGTGTGATTTACTACAAGTTCGATTTTTATAACTTTTCATCTCTGAGTGGATGCACAGTCTAGAAGAGTTTTCTTCTGTAAGGGACAAAGGGGGACACTGAAAGTGAGAGCTGTTAGGGCAGAGGAGGAATCAAAGGACAACACCCAGGATTGGGCATTGGGCACTCAGAGGAGTAGACCAGGCCTCAGGGACCCCTTCATCTTACACAAGCTTACCTCTGCGGACAAATTGCATGCTGAAATAGCAGCATTCCTGCATATAAAAAATCCCAGAAAGATGTGTAGGGAAAAGATGACCAATACTAAAGAAATGACAGTAGGTTGGGAGCATTCATTTTTATGGCATTTCTGAAAACACATTTCCTTGACATTTTCAACTTCTAAGTTGTCTAACTTCCCTCTTAACCTCTGACCTAGAAAATCCTTACAAATCAGACATGGTAGTGTCTTGGTTAAAAATGTTTTTCTAGGGCTGCTACAACCAAATACCACAGACTAGGTAGTTTAAGCGACAGAAATTTATTCTCTTACAGTTCTGGATGCTAGAAGTCCAAGATCAAGGTGTCAGCAGGCTTAGTTTTTCCTGAGGCTGCTCAGGAAACTTCCTCATTGAGTCTTCATGTGTTCTTTTTCTGTGTGTACCACCCTGGCATCTCTTCATATATGGACACCAGTCCCATTGGATTACGACTTTGCCCTTATGTCTTTATTGAACCCTACTTAGTTTTTTTAAAGGCTCCACCTCCAAATAGAGTTATGTCAGGGACTTGGTCTTCAGTGTATGAATTTTGGGGGAGGGAAATAATTTAGTTCATAGCAAATGATAAACTGAGATTTATTCACTGTGGATTTATTCACTGTTACTCCCCATCCCATGTGCTTAACCCATGTGTTAAGCATTTAACACGTTTGTAGAATGAATAATGATTGTGACTAGTTAACTTGTTTATAAATGTGTCACCATATTTTGCTTATTTTCATAAGTATCAGGTAAGTAAATTTCCATTTTGTAAGGGTTGGTAATGATGTCTGAATAACTTAGTAAGTAGGTTAAAACAAATAAGCTTATCTTTGGTGTGGTCTCTACAGGACTGGATTAAACCATAGTGCAAGACCCTAGCAGAGCTTCAGAGAGTTATATTCAACCAGCACTGCAGCAATGGTTTAAGGCCAAACATTGAAGGTTAGATAATTGTGCAAACTTACAGAGTGACAGGCATTTTTTTTTTAACAGAGAAACAGATGGAAGTTGGCATAACTTGTGCAAGGTCTCATTGCAGGTGAATTCCCTAACTGGGGCTAGAGTTCAGTTTTGTGCAAGTCCAGAGTTCTGTTTTTCAATGCTAAGAATTCACTTGTTGAGTTGCACATTTAGGTTGAGTGTGAAGATCCAAGGAGAGGCTTTTCTTTAAGCAACTTAATTTTCCCTTGAAGAAATCTTTTCAGGCGAATTTCATGAATTGATTATGTATGGAGTCCAATAATAACTTTGCTTATATTTATGGCATCTACCCTGTTGTTACTTCATTTTCTGTTGCCATAACAGAAAACCTGAGGCTGGATGGTTTGTAAAGAAGAAAAGTTTTTTTAGGCTTTTGGTTCTAGTCCAAGGTCAGTAGCAGAATCTGATGTGGGCTTTGTGCTGCCTCACAACATGGAAGAAGTTGGAAGGGCATGAGATGCATTCAGAAGAGACAAGCAAGAGGGGCTTCCTGGCGATTAATCCAGTCCTGTGGGTATGAGAACTCCTCCACTACCTCAGGAATTGACCCAGTCCCCTGGGAGAGGCATTAATCCCTCTCAATGACCTATGCACTTCTTGAAGGCCCAACACTTCCCAACACTGCCACAATGGCAATCAAATTTCAATATGAGCTTCAGAGGGGACAAATGATATTCAAACTAAAACAAGAATACTTAACAATTTTTGGTTTACACACTAAATAAGCATTATCATTTACATGCAAAATACAGTCTTTACCAGCACCACAGCCACCTGAAAACCTTGAACCACACACATAACTGAATTGCAAATCAAATAACTTGCCCAAACCAAGTGGTTTAGGAATAAATTCAGCCAACAATGACATATTCACATCCAAGGACCTGAAGTAACCACCATATTGGTAAACCAAAAATAAGACAGTTTGTACAACAGTGGGCACTTTCAGTTGACCTGGTGAACCTAGTTAATTTCCATAATTCTTTGGTGAAGTGTATTTTACATGTACAATTGGAATCCTCAGAGGTTAGTAGAGTATATCTTTTTTTAAATCTAAGTTGTACTATAATAGATGAGATCGTATTGATGATATTTTACTGAATTTACATTTTTCTTAAATAGGACGGACTTTCTTTTGTTTAACAGCTTTATTGAGATATAATTAATGCACAAAAGCTGCATGTATGTGCAGTGTACAAATTGATATGTTTTTAACACACATTCATGTATTTATCATCACGATCAAGATAATAAATCTACTGTGCCTAGAAGTTTTCTTGAACTCTTTGGTAATTCCTTCTTCCTATCCTTCCCATCTCTCAACTGCCAGTTAACCACTAATCTTTTTGTCACTCCATATTAGCTTGTATTTTCTATAATTTTACATAAATTGGAATATACAGTATGTATTATTTTTATAATTGTTTTCTTTCACTCAGAATAATTATTTTGCAATTCATTCATGTTGGGCTAGGTTATAAAATAATATTTTATGTTGATGTATGAATAGTCAATTCCTTTTTGTTGCTGAGTAGTATTCTATTGTATGGTTATTTTACCCTTTGTTTATCCATTCACTTGATGGTGGACATTCGAATTATTTCCAGGTTTTGCTATTACAATAAAGAAATAAACAAAAAACCTGGCTACAAACATTTGTGTACAAGTTTTTGTATGAACATATGCTGATGTTTTTCCCTCCTCTTTGGTCAAAATCTATGGTGGAGTGGTTGGATCCATTTAGGTATGTTTAACATTTCAGAATTTGTAAACTGAATGATTGCACCATTTACTATTCATACCAACAGTTGCTCACTTCCTTACCAACCGTAGGTATGGTAATCAGTCTTAATTGTTAGACATTCTAGTAGGTGTGACATGGGCCTCAACATGACTTTAATTTGCACTTCGCCAAAAACTAATGTTTACCATCACCACATGTGCTTATTTGCCAATTGTTTATCTTCTTTGATAAGATATCTATTCAAATTTTTGTTTAATTTTAAAATTGGCTTATTGGGTTCTTTATATGTTCTTTCTCAGATGTATAATTTACAAATATTTTCTCCAAGTTTATGGCTTGTCTTTTCATTCTCTTATCAAAATTAAAAACTTCTTCTCTTTAAAAGACCATTGAGTTCCAAATTACTGGTACTTTTTTCTTTTATGGGTTGAACATTTGGTGCTAAGAAGTCTTTGTGTAACCTAGTATCACAAAGACGTGCTAATAGTTTTATAATTTTAGGTTTTTTATTTAGATCTATGTTCATTTTGAGCAAGTACTTAGATATGATTTAAAGTGTGGCTTAAAGTTTTATTTATTTATTTTTTGCATGTGGATATACAATTACTCCAGTACCATTTGAGGAAATGTTTGTCATTACTCCTCTGACTACCTTTATACTTTTGTCAAAATCAATTGTTTGTATATTTGTGCATCCATTCTTTGTCCATTCTGTTCCTATGATCTACTTGTCTATCTTTCTGCCAGTACCACACTGTGTTGACAACTATAGATTTACATATATCTTGAAATCAAGTGTTAAGTCCTCTAGTATTGTTTATTCAAAGTTGCTCTAGTATTCCAGGTCTTTTACATCTCTGTATGAATTTTAGAACTAGATTCTCAATTTCTACAGAAAAGACTGTTTTGGGCTATTACAAAAACAATTGAATTTTGATTAGACTTGAATTGAATCTATATAGATCAGTTTGGAGACAGGTGACATCTCTCCAAACTCAACAAAGTTGAGTCTTAGGGAGGAGTCTCACAAATCTACCTAACTAGACACAGGGGGAGAATGCCACAGTTATACCCTCTGCACAGCAGTCCTGCTCTGCCCTCCCCGGTAGATGTATGATTTCTGGTATTTAGACTGAGCAAGATGTCAGTGTGGAGTCATAAAATAAATTCAACACCAGAAAGCTTAATTCCTTGCCTTCTAAAAACACAAAAGCAAATAGGAAACCAGATTCTAATATTTTCTTGCCATATGTCAATGGATCTATTTGTTCCCTGTTTGGGAGACCACTGGCAAGTTGCCTTTCTATCTTTAAGGTGCTATAACAGAAAGAAACACATTGTCCCCACTCTTCACAATTATGATGACTACTGAATTTGGTCTCCAAGATGCACCTTACGTCTTCCAGAACTTGGTAGAGAGAAGAGATAATAGACAACATCTGGCAGCTTAGCAAGTAAAGCTTGAAACAGTGATAGAAACAAAACCCAGGTATGACTTTTTAGCTGTCACTGGTTGTTATTTGTTGATGAATGCTGTGGGAAGAAATAGCAATGCATACAAACAGGAGAAAATTAGTCATAATTTGTGCTTCTTTAGAAAATGCAAACAGCAAAAATCATTTCCGATGTATTCAAACCACCTATGACTAATCACAGGATGACCAATGTTGCCTTTGTGAGGTGATAATCAAGCTCATTAGAGACATTTCCCCTCTAATTTTGAGCATTTTAAAAACAATTTGGGAGCATGATTCAGATTTTCCTAGTGCAGGTGTCTACAGTGTTTCCAAATTTATGATATTTTGGGTCCTACACATTTTCCCCTATGGGCGTTGATGGCCCACACTAAGCAGAATTGGCAAAGTGTGCCTTGGGTTCCTAGGCAATCATACTCCTCCCTAGCTTGCTCCTTTCCCCTTTTGCCATGGCAGCTGTTCCAAACTTTTACATTCATTAACATCCAGTAAAATGGACTGCAGCCTTCTCTGCAGCAGACTCTGTGGCCCAACCTCTTGTCCGTGTTTTCTTCATTCTTGGTAAATATGTCCACTTTTCAACACTACTTTCCCCTTTACTTCCAAATATGTCCTTCTCAGATCATTCCTTCATCCTTCCTATCTCTTAGGAAGTCACTTTCTATTCTCATTCCCACTGATCATCCTGGGTCTCTAGGAACTTTGTTTCCTTTGATTTCCAGTCTTTCTAATTGTACACATCTTTCCAGAATGCAAATTCTATAGTATTTCTTTGGTCATCTCCCTGCTCCCTAATACTTAAAACCCTTCAGTAGTCACTATCACTCAGCATATCCTAAGAAAAAACTCTAAAGTGTGGCCTCTAAAGTCCTTCTCAGTCTGACTTTCACTTGTCTCTCCATTCTTACCTTTTGCTCATACCTCTTCTCTGCTCTAGACATACTGGATTTTCAATCTCTTTGTTTGGGCTTTGGGGATTTTCAGTCCCCATGTTTTGAGTTTTTTCCTACCACAGGGCCTTGCACAAGCTCTTCCCTCTCAAGTCCCACTTGTCTTGCCATCTGAGCTCAAATGTCATTTTGGTAGGGAATCCTTTCCTGACCAGGTCCCATCTTCTCTTATAGACTCCAATGGGTTGGCATGTGTCATTTTATTATACCTTGTCATAATTTCCATTTCCATTTAGTTTGTATGATTATTTGATTAATATCATGTCCCTCACTAAGCTATATACTCCATAAAGGAAGGGCTTGTCTTGTGCTCACCATTCAATACCACATGCTGGTCCAGTGTTTGGTCCTTCAAAAATACACAGAAAATAATGGTAAGATGAAGGTAACCAATAACCTTCAAATGGTTACATTCAACACCTCCCCTATAAATGATCTTACCCTTTTTAAACTCTGCCATTTTTGACACTGTTAACCACTCCATCCTTAAAATTCCTTCTTCCTTTCTTTGTGCCTTCACTAGCTTTTTCTTTCATTCTCCCTTCTTTGTCTCTTTTACAAATTTTCTTTCTTTTTATAACTTCATTGCAGAGAGTGAATAAATATTTGTTGGATGAATGAATGAAATGCTAGTTCTTTTGAGAATCTGTCATTGATGTTATCTCTCTCTTATTTCCTATTTTCCTTAGGGATATTAGTCAGTACCATGACTTCAACATCATTTGTTGGTCCAGACCTATATTTCCTACTATCTTCATGGAGTTGTCCTGTAGTAACTTCAACTCAAGTTAATTAAAACCCAAGTGATTATCTCCCTTACATGCTATCTTCTCTTTTAGTAAAAATTTCTACTACTCAATATGGAGGGCCTAAGCCCAAGAACTAAGATCATTCACATTTCCCCCTATTCCACAAAAACCAATTCTGTTGATGCAAGTAAAATTTCCCTTTACAAAATCCTCATAATATGCCTGTAATCACTGTTACCTAGTTCTGTTGTTCTCAAACATTTTCTCAGAAGGAGAACCTATTTACAAGACCTCCTGCACAGAGATTTGTTATACAAGGCATCTGAAGAGGAGCTTTTCTAGCTCAAGGTAGGGGAGGGCTCTTAAAGCATATCCTTGTCCAATTCCAAGATAACAGAAGATGCTGTGGTCTGAAATTCACTACCTATGTGACTACAGCATCCTTAAAAAATTGTTTTTAAATTTACTTCATAAATAAAACACAGAACTAATACTCACCTAAGAGGGTTATTGTGAAAATTAAATTAAATATAAGCCCCTGGGCATGCAATACATACACTGTAAATGAATGACACCTGTAGTCAGCATTTTAAAATGATCTTTCTTCAAACTGACTTCTCATTTATACTTCACTGTTTCTCTTGGACATATTCCATAGTGTCTCTTCATTTCCTTTGCCATCTCTTAGTGCCGACTCTCCCAGCCTCACCGCCTGATGATCAAACCATTACTTAACTGGCCCTCATTCCTCCTGTCAATTCCCCTATTGTTCTACTGCACATTTGACTCTGTTTTCAAATATACTTCTTGGCTCTTTTCTGATCACAGGACCTTAGTTTGGTAGCTACCATGTAACTTTTATCCAGCATTTTTTAATTTTATTCCTTCACATAGACCCTCTGCTGAAATCAGAGTATATTCATCATTGCTCTCTAAAACATCACTCTGATATGTTTTCTGCTGCCACTCTGAGTTTTCTCCTTATTTACAGAAGGAGAAACATTCTGCTTCCCAGGCTTATTACCAAGTTCAGTATGTCTCACTGAGTTCTGGAAGACTCCAACTGAGTCCACTTTTGTTTATTTAGAACTTTCTTAGCTGCAGCATGAATTCTAAGCAGTTAAGAAGTAATTAATTAATTAATTAATTCAATAGATATTTATGAAAAACCTATTGTGGGCTAGACATTAGAATGAGTGCTGAGAATCTAATGGTGAGAGAAGATAAATATAACCCCTGTTCTCAGGGTGGTTTTATCAATTATCACCAAGTGAAGTAAGTACTATAGTGGGGAATTCAAGGTGCTTGGGCTATGAAGACCTACTACAAAGCAGGACAGTTTGGGGGTGCACAAGGATGGTTTCTATAGGAAGAGATTTTTAGGCTAAGACTTAAAGGACAAGTTGGAGTTAATCAGATATAGGCAGAGGAAACATCGCTGTTGACCATCCCACGGCAGGTCAGTTACAGGAAGGCAGAGGAAAAGGAAGGTAGAGTGGGTGTTCACATCAGGGTTCACCTTCAGCTTAAAAGGATCCAGTGAAATTCTAGGGTATATAGTTCAAGATGTTTAATGCCATGGTTTGGGCATGGCTTGTCTCCAAGGGCTCACATGCTTTTATAGAAACTTTGTCCTGGTGTGGCAGTATTGAGAAGGTGGCATCTTTAAGAAGTGAGGTTAGTGGAGGAAAATTAAGTCACATAGACTCTATCTTCATGAGTGGATTAATGCTATATTGTGGAAGTGGCTTGGGTTTTCTAGGAATGGATTAGTTCCTTGGAGAGGAGCTTGCTTTAAAAAGAAAAATCCTGGCCCCTCCCTGGCCTCTGGTGTCCTGTTTTGCCATGTGATTGGACTCTATTTCTAGCAAATGCCCTTGCTATTATGCCATCTGACATGCTATGATATAGCCAAAGGGTCCTCACCAGAGGCTGAACAGATGGGGACCACTCCATCTTGAATTTTCAGCCTCCAAAACTGTGAGCTAAATAAGCTTCTTTTCTATACAAAGTACCTTGCCTTAGGTATTTTGCAATAGCAACACAAATTGGACTTAGACGAGTATTTCTTCCATCCCTTTTTTTTTTTGCCCACCCTCCAAGATGTACATACCCTTTCTTCTTTTGGCTTTGGTACTCTTCACTTTGGTACCTCACTTCTATCTTGAAGCCAATAATTTGATCAGAAGCAGATGACTTTCAGTAACCTATCAGGAACCTGCCCCTACTCCATCGCCATGTGACAACCCAAAATAATTCAGAGCTGTGCAAACCTTGAAACCACCTAAGCCTGCCTAGAGACCTCATAACTCTTTTAAAATATCTTTCTCAAATGGAGGAATTTTGTGGCTTTGTTTGATCTTTTTATGTTGCTGTTTTCAGGATGTAACTTTTCTCTTTTCCTCTCAAGCTGACGCTCTAGGCAGTCATCCAAGAGAGGAGAGGTCTGGAGTCCTTGGCTGGTCCCAGGGCACACATCAAGACAGAGATGAAAAATATAGGCAAATGGTCTGGGATGTCTTTATGAACAACACTCTGATGACTTGGCTAGAATCTTCCTCTTACATCAGAACTCAATAGCTTTAACAATACAGTTTGATAAAAACATTTTCTTTTGCAGTCGTGTTACAGTTATTAAGATGTAACCTTGGGAACTCTACACACGATTTAATTTCTCTTTGAACTAATTTCTCCTGGTTTTATAGACATGTCCTGGGTTTCTTTCCAGACACAAAGGAAATTTAAAACTAATTGTCATATGGATTCTTTACTTAACAGAATTCTCTATTTTTTGAGTATTCTTACCAAGGGGTTAGTAACAGACACAAAAATGAAATAAAAATTAGACTAAGTCATTTTCTAGATCTAGGGCAAATGCAGCAATGTGGTTGGACTTGGATCACGTGACAAGGGGAGAGCACATACGGAGATACAGGAATAGGTAGAAAAACGAAAACATGAAAGCGTTTGATGTCCCCACTCCAGAGGAACTAATACAGAAACCTTAAAGCAACAGAGGTTATTAGCAGGGGATCAGGAACCAATGTAAAGATCAGTTAGAGATGAATCAACTTGGGTCATAATATATGAGTACACGAAAGCAATAGTAGGAATCTCTCTGAATTGCTATCCTTAACTCAACTAGCAAAAATGCTTTGTCTTCCTTATTATGCTTATGTATTTTCTTCAACAAAATTAGTGTGATAAGGGCAGAATGGGACCTGCCTGGAACTGAGGGGGGAGAGCAGGGGAAGGGTGCACATGTGAATAAATGAACAAAAAAAAAAAAAGAAAAGCAAAAAAAAAATGGAAATAATAAGAATTTCAGTTCTTATCTGAAATTAAGAATTCAAAATATTTAATATAGTCGAGAGAAATAATGATATATCAGGCTGAGGCTGAAGCTTAATTAAGCACAATATTTCTGACATGGAACATCTGAATGCCCATACTACATGGCATAACCTCATGTTAGTTCAACAAATGAGTTTTAGTGCCAAAGTTGAGCAAGACTCATGGTTTTGGAGTTGGGCATGGTGGTGAGCACCTGTTATCCCCACAGTAGCAGGAAGCATAAATAGGAGGATCATGATCTAGGCTGGCCCAGACAAAAAACAAGATCCTGTCTCAAAAATGAGCAGAGAAAAAGAGGGCTTTGGTGTGACTCAAGTGATCTAACACCTGTCTAGCAAATGTGAAGACCTGAGGTCAAGCCCCAGTAATGCCAAAACACAAATTAAAAAAGTGGTCTTGGAAGCCTTATGAATTTGGGAATTAATGATGGGAACTGTGTACCTGTCCCTATCTTTCTTCACTGAAAAAATTGCTGTATTAAATGTGGTTAATCAGAAAAGTGCACTTCATCATAAGATGTTATTTTATAACCTACCCCAGCAGCATTGGAAAATCTTTGCCTGTTTTGGGGACACCTATCTGATTGCAAAGTCTCTTTGGTTATACATAAAGTTATTGCTGTATCTGGGAATTTGATATACTGTTCTCTAATTTTACTCATTTCTTACTATCAGTGACTATTTGCTGAGCTTGTTGGCTTTCCAATATGTATCTTCTTTTCTACAAATTGCAGAAGTTTCTCTTTCCAGATGACTTATGAACACAGTTCTTTATGTCTCTGTTGCCTGTCCCGAGAACATTTTCTATGCCAGTATTTCAGATTTATTTACCTAGAAACCATACTTCTTGGAGACAAAGAAAGGATAAAGTACTTGGAATACTCAGAACTCCTGCATTTGTATTTTCTTTCAGCTCCATTCTTGCCATAGTGATGATGGAACACAATTCATTTAACTTGTCTGAGCTTTTATTTATTTACTTATTTATTTGCAGTACAGGAGCTTGAACTCAGGGCCTAAACCTTGAGCCACTCCACCAGCCCTTTTTTGTGATGTGTTTTATCGAGACAGGATCTTGAGAACTATTTGCCCAGGCTGGCTTTGAACCACGATCCTCCTGATCTCTGACTCCTGAGTAGCTAGGATTATAGGTGTGAGTCACCACACCTGTGCCCAGCTTTTGTCTGAGCTTTAATTACTCAGCTTCAATTTGGGCATTAATGATAACTGCCTTTGCTACTTCTCAGGCATGGTGTGAAGTGAATGAGATTCGGTGCAAGCAAGAAGAACACTGGAACTCACATCCAAGGAAAGGGAGATACCTAAATTCTTAAGGGAGGATATATTGATAAATGATGCTCTGTATCATGGATCACGGGGGCATCCTTATTTCACTCCGCAACACATGTTTGAAGTGGCTGGATCATTCTCCACTTGAGAGATGACAGAGACTTGGCCAAGTTCATGCCACCACTTAGTACCTGTGCCCAACTAAAAGCAAGATTTGTTTGATGATAAAGCCAGTACCTCTTCTAATTGCAAAACTATTCTGCAATAATAAATGTTTTGTGGTTTGCAAATTGAGAACCAAATGGGCTTCATAAAAAATTAGACAGTTCACTTATCTACAGTGTAAATTCCAGATGGTATCAATAAATCGCACACTTTGGAAGCTCAGGGGAAATTAGTTATTATTTAATACTTTGGTAAATCTTTATTAAACTCCCTTTGTGGTAGAATTTCTCACTATACAATCTTTACAAGCAGGCAAAGTGTCCTACTAGTTTAAAAAACATTTACCAATCTATTCTTCCCTCATAAGGCTCAGAGACAGGAAAACACCATCATTTGTCATTACTATCCTCTTGGCCTAATTTTGTGCTTGCCTTGAATGAGTTGTTGAATTGAGAAACACAGGCAAGCTTCCCAAAGCATTTTCCTTTCTTATTTCCAGTAAGTGGTCCAGTCTATGATAGTAAACACATAGCAAAGAGGCCTGGGTGAGGCTGTGGGTTAGGGGTGGGAGCCTGCATGATACATGCTATGGAGTTTATTTTAGTTTCTGGTAAACTCTCTCTTACACACACACGCACACACACACACACGCACACACACACACACACACACTGCAAGATTTTCTGGCTGTGAGAAACACAGCCCAAAGGATGTTAGAAGTCTTGTGGCCTTGAAGACTTTCCCTGGCCTCTCACTTACCATCTAGGGTTTCATTCTGGAGCTCCCCTTTATGGATTCAGACATCTCCTGGCAGCATCTAATCAATTGTTAATTTATGTCTAAGTGTCAATGGCTTTAATTAGGTAAAATATCTAAAAGGAATTATTCACAGTGTAAAGGACTTCAAATGAGAATAGCTTTGAGGAAAAGAGAAGCTGCATTTCAGTTTTCATATCATCTCTTTCTGAGTCTGGCTGTGGGGAACAGGGGAGTAGATATGAGATAATTAAGAGCTTTACTGGCAAATGTTCCATTTACTTAGAGGCCGCCACGACCTTAGATTTCCTTGGTTTTTCTCCCTCCTTATAATTAATTTAAAAATTGTTGAATATAGTCCTCCCTCTCTAGTGAGGGAGATAACTGTTAACCAAACAATACACAAAAATTGTAAAATTGTAACTGAAGAAGTTTATGGTGTCATAAGAGTAAAGAGTATTAGGGAAGACTCTTCTTGTGTGATAATATGTTAGTCTGTTTTCTGTTGCTATAACAAAATACCCAAGGCAGCATACTTTAGTGGCTCAAATGATAGAGCATCTGCCTAGTAAATGTAAAGCCCTGAATTTAAACCTCAGTACTGGAAAAAAAAAAAAAGAATATTTGGCCTGGTGGAGTGGCTCAAGTGGTAGAGTACTTCCTGGCAGTATCACATCACTGGAGATGGATGGGAGCATGGAAGAAAGGGACCAGTCACATGGCAAAACAGAAATCCAGAGTGTAGGGGCAGAGTTAGGCTTGTTATTTTATAATAACTCTCTTGTAAGAACTAACCAGGACTCTACAAGAACTATATTATTAATCCCTTTTGAGGGCAAGCCCCCAATGACAAAACAACCTCCTCCTAGGCTCCACCTCTTAAAGGTTTACTGCCTCTTAACATTGCCATGCTGGGGACCAAACTCTTAACATATGAACTTATGGGAGAAACAATGAAGCCATATCCAAGCCATAGTGTTCAGTTTTTGACCTCCAAGTTTCATTCCCTTCTCACAATCTGTTTATCTTTTCTCTTCTGCAAAATCAGAGAACAGGAGGGTGGAACAGATCCTGCCCAGGAGGGAAGGTTGGCACCAGTGGGAGGGGAGAGATTGTGGGTGGGGAAAGGGGGTAGGAGGGTGAGTACAGTGCAAAAAATGTGTGTACATACATGAAAATGCAATAATGATACCTGTTGTAACTATTCCATGAATCAGGGGGAGGAGGGATAAAGAAGAGTGGTGGGGGGGATGAATTCAAGTATGATACAGTTGATATATTGTAAGAACCTTTGTAAATGCCACAATGTACCCCCACCCAGCACAACAATAAAGGAAAAAGAAATAAAATAAAATTTTGATATTAAAAAGAATAAAAAAGAAAAATGCATTAATTCTGTCCCCAATAGTCTAATTTATCCAAAGAGCAGAGAAAAGGATTGGAGAGGATGAGACTTTAGTCTGGGCAATCCATTAGGAAATCAAATGTTACACTGACCAGCAACACTTAAGAAATGTGGAGGGTAGCATCATTTGGGCTAGAGAGGGACAGACTCAGAAGAAATTTGGATGGTAGACTTTGTCCAATCTGACCTCGTAGTGACTTTAAATATAGACAAAGGAGGCAACATAACATAGATGAGGTCCCCGATGCCCGAGGTGAGGCAATGTATTCAGGAGCAGCTGGCAGTAGGTACACAGTCTGCACCCCACTCTTACCTCTCCAGTGTGTCTCCATTGGCATCATCATCATTGCATTCCACTGTTGTGTGACCAAGATCCCAGGGCAGACACTCTCAAGGATGGATGGCCATGAATTAAACTCAGTATAACTACTGGAAATTCAAAAACTATGGTTCAAATTCATGGGCAATTTAGGTAATATTTGAAGTTTGGTTCTTCCCCTATGACACTATTTGCCCAGCTGTGTAGTTAAAGCCATTTACCTTGCTCTCATTTTAATCTTCATAAGGAGGCAGAAAAATTGAAGGATGTAAAAGAGAAACATCTTGTATATCACAAACTCTTTGGTGTTTAGTCTGCTATTTTCTGTCATCTTTGTCTTGAGGCATTAGGGTTGCATCCACACTCTGCTGGCTGCTTTGCAATCTTATCTAAGGAATCTATAAGCAACTTAGCCCTGTTGAGGGAAGACTATATTAAAATGGCCTCTTCAGGAAGGACCAGAATTCTACTCCTCAAGCCATTAGTGTTATCTTGCTTACATGACGCTTATCAAGCTACCCTCAGAAAATTTCCATCTTATCGTGGGCAGCATCATAAATAATGGGAAGAACTGTCTAAAAGTGTTGGAGTGTTTTCTTAGATTATCTGGAAATTTCCAGAGTGGTGTACTAGACAGAAGACCTTTGACCTTTGGGATGACAACATGAGGTGAGGTATGGCTTATCCTAGCCAGCCAACAAGGGCCCATAATGTCTCTGCAGATGCTTTCTATTATTTTTGTCGTGAAATCTCTTAGTGTAGTCACTCAGTGCATGGGAAGCAAATTCAACTTGAAAAAAAGTTTAGCAAGGGGGAATGCATTCCTCAAGTGGAAAATTCTTAAAACTCTTTTATTTATCTGCCTGTGATCTTAAGAATGAGTTGTTAGTTAAATTTCATCATTGAAAACGTATTATTTCTTTAGGAAGTAATCTTAATGAAAGGTTTAGGTTAATGTGTAATTCTTCATATACTGAAAATTCTTCTAGGTGAATTGAAAGATAAAACTGTATGTCAGTCATTACAAGATGTCTAAGGCTTAAAAATGAAAAATTTCTCAGTCCTACTTACCTTTTGTTTCTAAAGCTTTTTGCATGCACTGACTATCTTCACAGACATTGCCATCTCCACCTTTGCACAGTGGTCTGAACTAGAAGCAAAGGCTTGATTCACTCAAATCCATATACTTTTATTTCCTCTTGACTCTGTTTAGTCTGTTATTCAATCTGAGATGTTTTCCCCTCAATGTTGCCTGTGGAAATTTTGTCTCTTAAGACTCAGATCAGTGTCACCTTTCTTGATCTCCTAGAATTGATTTCTAAAGATAAAGGTCTATGGACATTAGGAAAGGAAGCAGTGGTCAATAGGAACCTGCATGGACTGTTGATAAAGAAGTCATTCTGCACCAACCTCATCTTTTTTTTGGCATTATGACTTTTCTGCTAAATAAAGGAAATAAAATAGACATGGTATCTTCAGATTTTAATAAGCATTTTGTAAATACTCCTGATAGTCTTCTGATAGCATTGTTGTCTATGTGATAGTACGATTAGGAGAATTAGCAACTACTTAAATGGTTGAAGCCAAAAATGGCTGATTAATGGTTTTTGTCCTATGAAATTGCTTCCCATGGAATGCTGCCAGGCATTTTTGTCCTTGGCCCTGTCTTAGAGAGGGAAAAAAACATACTAATGCTGAATCAGTCAGGGTGGATTTGGGTCATGCTATAGTAATGAATAATGAAGAGCTCCCTCCTCAATTTGGTGGTTTAAAACAATAAAGATTGGTTTCTCTTATACCACTAGTCCATTGTGAGGCAACAGGGGCATGGATGGGGGTCTTTGCTCTGTGTTACTATTGCACTTATTATCTGGAACATTACTTACAAGACAGTAGGGGAAGAGAGGGTGCAGAATCCTTTATGGATGCTTGACCACGCCTATTCTCCAGTGGGTGGCATCACCATACCTGAGAGGGCCAGAAACAGAACCAGAATTTTGTTAATGCAAAATTGGGAGTCTAGCTAATAGGATTTCCCATCAGATAACCCAGAAGGAGGTTCTGGTCTCTTTCACTCACTGTTTGTATGACCCTGGGCAAATTACTTCAACTTTCTTTAGACTTAGTTTCTTTATCTGTAACATAAGGAGATCAGTGATATCAGTGACTCAAGGTTATTGTGAGCGACTGCTTGGCTCATACTGGGCTCTCTGAGCATGGAATAAGCTTTTTGTATGGTGTATTATGAATAGCATAATTTATCATTTTTTAAAAAAAACTGGCATCTTTTGTAAGTTTAATGTAATTTATTCAGAATTTTACATTGCATTTGCCCTATGTATCCTTGCCAATCTTAAAAAAAATGCAATAAATTTCTCACAGTATCTCCTTGTTATTTATTTAGTCTGAAATCCTTTGTTTTTTTCTTTAGTATAGGCATTTGATCCATTGATATTTATTTCCATAACTTTTTAATTAAATTTTCTTTTGATCATCTTGATTTATACTTTCTGTTTCTGTAGCTCCCTTTCTAATTTTAGCTAAATCCTTACTCTGTCATCCACATCTGCTATCATATCATTCCTTCCTTGGTATTCAGGGTGTTCAGCTCAAGTTTTTCCTTTACTTCATTAATTAAAATTTGCACTGCTGATCTGCTACTTTTTTGCCTCGAAAGTGGCTATTACTTAGGCTTTACCTTTCACAAGCAATATATGTTTTTTTTCAAATAGTTTTCTTGTTACTATGGCTTATCCCTTTATGCATAGAGAGCCTGTACTCTTGTATGTTGTTAGCAACATGTAGCACATGATATAATCTTCGTTTCTATTGTTCTGGTAATATATGTGGTTAGAGCCACCTGATATTTCTTCTCATCTCTGTGTGTTCTTTAGAATATTTTCATGTGACCAGTTTATTTCCCTTTACTTATCCATCTGACTGGGGGTCTGTAAAAGCTCGATTTTGAAGACAGAACACAAGAATTAACTAGTGGTGCACAGTCTCTTCTCGGTGAGAAACAAAGAGTACTATCTGGAGACAGAGTAAAGGAAGAGACACACAACAAGTGCTAAGTTGGCAACCAAGTGGTGGCGGTGCTTGGTTGTGGGACTTCATTTTGTGAAAATGCTCCTTGGTCCCACAGCACAGACGCTATTAGGGTCCTGGGGAAAAAGGCTCACTGTTATGCCCTCAGTAATAAATAGCAGTTTCCTGGTCCAAGGAGCAAGCCAAACCACCTGTGAACGGGGGGACACAAATGCACAGATGGAGGGAAGTGCCTTCTCCTGTGGTCTTGCAGAAACAGAAGGGTCTCAGGATCGATCGTGCTGGATGGCAATACACAATCCAAGGCCAGAAGTCCTGATGTGGAATAAGCACAGATGCTAGCTGCCTGCCATGGATTAAGGGAGGTTATTCAATTTTGTACTGGAATCCAGAGTGCTGTAATTTCTAAGGCTTTGTTACTGCATGGAAAATTTTTCCTATTTTTATGGTATTTTCTTTGTTTATGTAGGTGATTTGGCGGGGAAGTTTTTAGAATGTTCTCTCATTTTGTGGCCAGAGCTCAAGGACATTTTTTTCTTCTCCTGAAGACCACATTCCAATTCAAAGATTTTGCATTTCGGAATTTCAGGTCCCAGTTGGCAGAAGGGGAATCTGTCAGATTTCCAGTTGGAATTCAAGATGGATCTAAGAAGACATTTAGGAACCTTAGATGAGATCTCTGGGCAAATTTCTGAGAAATGACTAACTGTTCTGCAGCCCTTCAAAACATTTGGAAAAGGTAAGCAAATTTAAGCACTCTAGTGAGACAAATGCACATTAAGTAGCAAACAGAATTGAGATAGGTTATGCAGAATGAAAGCATTAAAAACCACCCTGTGATTCCAACAGCTAGGCACAAATAGTGTCAGAGTCTGCGAGTAGCAGCTGCAGCACTGAGATAAACACCAGCCTGTGCACGTGTGTGCATGGCGGGCCTGTCAGTGTTGTTTTTCAACCACACCTGCTCTCCCAGATGGCAGCCCCTATGAGGCACCTCAGCCCCTTAAGGAAGGACAGTCCCAGATTGCTCCCTTACTAGCCAGAAAATAACCCCACACTGCCTCAAGGAACATTTGCATGAATTTCCTTTATCACACAGTAGAAGAGGTTCCACTTTATCTTTTTTTCCCAAAAGACACCAGTTCTGATAATGTCAAGTCTTTTTCAATAAGCCTAGAACACAAGCTCATTCATCATTACCAATGTGGATTTGCACAGACTCCATGAAAACTGCAGGGCTTGGTGGGATCCCAGTAACCCAGGACAGGGCCACTGAATCAGAGCTGGCTCTGGAATTTGAAATTACTCTACTCTGTGTGCTGCTTGGGCTAAATCAAAAAAGTTGGTTCAGCTGCCTATGCCCTTTGACTTCTGGAAACTCTCTTCCCTCATGGCTCTCTCAGCATATATCTGGCAATAAATAAATCTTAAATGGCACCCACTCATAACAAACCTCTGGTTTCTGCTCTCTTTAAAAACCTCAGCAGAGCTCATTCCCTGCCCTAGAGTCCTTGTATCCCTTTTCTGTGGGCTTTGTTGTTTGCCTCATGCTGTTCTAATTATATTTCCTTTCCTTTTTTTTTTTTTCTGGTGAAAATAATCCTGCGGATGCTGTGTGTGTCCTACATCATGCTTCATAGTTTATTGTGTCAGCTTCAACTGTTATGCCAGAGCTGAGTGGAGAGATTAAGTCTCTTCTGGGAGCCAGGACAGTGAAGGAAGTAAGCACCTTGGTCACTTCCCTGGGCCATGGAATCTGGCAAGGTTGAGCAGTTGACTTGTAGGATGAACTCATGGGCAATGAATTTGAAGGACATAAAGGGAGTTTAGTGTTCATTTAATCCAAGTTTACCCCTGCCTTATATTTCCATTCTCCCTCCTCATCTTGCCCCTCCCTTTTTAAACAGCGTTTTGTAGGTCTTTACATTTATACATACATATATATATATTTGCATATATGTGTACATATATATGTGTGTGTATACTTGTCTTCACCCTTCAGTATTCTTTCCTTTCCCCCCTTCCATTGATTTTGTCCCCTGAGACTCCCCTCATGTGCCATTATTATTTTTATTGTCACCATCATCATTTCAGGTCTAGTTTCCACAAATAAGCAAGAACATGCAATATTTGGCTTTTTGAGCTTGGCTTATCTTGTTCAACATGATCTCCAGTTCCATCCATTTTCTTACAAATGACATAATTTCATTTTTCTTTATGGCTGAGTAATATGCCATCATAATATTTAATGTTTATAGTATGTGTGTGTGTGTATATATATATATATATATACATATATATAATATTTTCTTGTTCCACTCATCAGTTATTGGGCACCCCCAGTGATTCTATGAACAGAGTTGTAATAAACATGGGTATGTAGATATTTCTCTTATATATTGATTTACAAACCTTTGGATATATGCCCAAGAATAGTATAGTAGGTAAGTCTATTTTTAGTTTTTTGAAGAAACTCCTTACTGATTTCCATAGTAGTTGCATTAGTTTACATTCCCACCAAGAGTGTATGAGGGTTACTTTCCTCCCCACATCCTCTCCTGAATTTGTTGTTTGTTTTCTTGTTGATTGCCAATCTGATTGGAATGAGATAGAATCTTAGTATAGTTTTAGTTTGTATTTCCTTTATGGTCCAAGGATGTTGAAAATTCCTTCATGTATTTATTAGCTACTTGCATTTCTTCTGAGACCCATCTGTTCAATTCACTTGTCTATTTATTAATTGATTTGTTTTTTTGCTGTTTAGTTTTTTGTGCTCTTTACATCATCTCAATTGATGCAGAAAAATCCTTGAACAATATTCAACATCCTTTTATAATAAAAGCCTGGAGAAAAAACAGCATGGTACTGGCACAAAAACAGACAGGAAGACCAGTGGAACAGAATAGAGGATCCAGATATGAAGCCACACAACTATGAGCAACTTATCTTTGACAAAGGAGCTAAAAATATACGATGGAGAAATAGCAGCCTCTTCAACAAAAACTGCTGGGAAAACTGGTTAGCAGTCTGCAAAAAACTGAAACTAGATCCATGTATATCACCCTATACCAAGATTAACTCAAAATGGATCAAGGATCTTAATATCAGTCCCCAAACTCTTAAGTTGATACAAGAAAGAGTAGGAAATACTCTGGAGTTAGTAGGTATAGGTAAGAATTTTCTCAATGAAACCCCAGCAGCACAGCAACTAAGAGATAGTATAGATAAATGGGACCTCATAAAACTAAAAAGCTTCTGTTCATCAAAAGAAATGGTCTCTAAACTGAAGAGAACACCCACAGAGTGGGAGAAAATATTTGCCAATTATACATCAGACAAAGGACTGATACCAGAATATACAGGGAACTTAAAAAACTAAATTCTCCCAAAACTAATGAACCAATAAAGAAATGGGCATGTGAACTAAACAGAACTTTCTCAAAAGAAGAAATTCAAATGGCCAGAAAACACATGAAAAAATGCTCACCATCTCTAGCAATAAAGGAAATGCAAATTAAAACCACACTAAGATTCCACCTCACCCCTGTTAGAATAGCCATCATCAGCAACACCACCAACAACAGGTGTTGGTGAGGATGCGGGGAAAAAGGAACCCTCTTACACTGTTGGTGGGAATGTAGACTAGTACAACCACTCTGGAAAAAAATTTGGAGGCTACTTAAAAAGCTGGACATCGATCTACCATTTGATCCAGCAATACCACTCTTGGGGATATACCCAAAAGACTATTACTCCAGAGGCACCTGCACATCCATGTTTATTGCGGCACTATTCACAATAGCCAAGTTATGGAAACAGCCAAGATGCCCCAGCACTGACGAATGGATTAAGAAAATGTGGTATCTATACACAATGGAATTTTATGCAGCCATGAAGAAGAACGAAATGTTATCATTCGCTGGTAAATGGATGGAATTGGAGAACAACATTCTGAGTGAGGTTAGCCTGGCCCAAAAGACCAAAAATCGTATGTTCTCCCTCATATGTGGACATTAGATCAAGGGCAAACACAACAAGGGGATTGGACTTTGAGCACATGATAAAAGCGAGAGCACACAAGGGAGGGGTGAGGATAGGTAAGACACCTAAAAAACTAGCTAGCATTTGTTGCCCTTAATGCAGAGAAACTAAAGCAGATACCTTAAAGCAACTGAGGCCAATAGGAAAAGGGGACCAGGAGCTACAGAAAAGGTTAGATCAAAAAGAATTAACCTAGAAGGTAACACCCACACACAGGAAATCAATGTGAGTCAATGCCCTGTATAGCTATCCTTATCTCAACCAGCAAAACCCCTTGTTCCTTCCTATTATTGCTTATACTCTCTCTACAACAAAATTAGAGATAAGGGCAAAATAGTTTCTGCTGGGTATTGGGGGGGGGAGCGGGAGGGGGTGGAGTGGGTGGTAAGGGAGGGGGTGGGGGCAGGGGGGAGAAATGAACCAAGCCTTGTATGCACATATGAATAATAAAAGAAAAATGAAAAAAAAAAAACCCCAGGAATAGATGGACTGTATCTCAAAATAATAAAGGCCATCTATGAAAAACCTACAGCCAACATCATACTAAGTGGGAAAAACTGAAATCATTTCCTCTGAAGTCAGGAATGAGACAAGTGCGTCCATTCTCCCCACTCTTATTATATGTAGTACTTAAATTCCTAGCTAGAGCAGTAAGGAAAGAGAAAGAAATAAAAGGGATTCATATAGGGGAAGAAGTCAAATTATGCCTATCTGCAGATGATATGAGTCCATATTTAAAAGTCCCTAAGGCACCATCAGAAACTCCTAGATTTGGTAAATACTTTCAGAAACATAGCAGGATTTAAAATGAACATACAAAAATTATTACTTTTCTAAATACTAACAATGAATACTTTGAGAAAGAAATAAGAAAAGCAATTCCGTTCATGATAGCCTCAAACAAAACAAAACAAAACAAAAACCCTAGATATAAGCTTAACCAAGGATTTGAAAGATCTCTACAATGAAAACTCTAAAACCTTGAAGAAAAAATTGAAGAGGACACCAGTGTTCATGGTGGCTATACTACCAAAAGCAATCTACAGATTCAATGCAATGCCCATCAAAATCCCAATACCATTCTTTGAAGAAATATAACAATCAATCCTAAAATTCATGTGGAAGTATAAAAGACCCTGAATAGCAGTCCTGAGCAAAAGGAGCAATGCTGGAGATATCACAACACCAGACTTCAAATTTTACTACAGAGCCTTAGTACCAAAAACGGCATAGGACTGGCACAAAACAGACACAAAGATTAATGGAACAGAATAGAGGACATATAAATAAATCCTTATAGCTCCAGCCATCTAATCTTTAACAAAGGAGCCAAAAACATACACTGGGTAAAAGACAGTCTCTTCAACCAATGGTGCTAGGAAAATTGGTTATCTACATGCAGAAAACTGTGTACATACATGGGGCTGGGTGTTTCATCTTTCTCCTACCTGGCAGCCAACATGTGGACATGTAGCCTGGGCATGGGTCCCATCAAAGACTGTGTGTGAAGGGAGGTGACCTTGATCTGCAGGGACAGCAAGTGGGTGGCCATAGCAATATCAAAAGTACACCGAGCAGAGGCAAGGCACTAACTATTCAGTGTTTGGTTTCTACTGCCCAGCCTTATTGGGCTCTCATCTGATTTCTGAACACAATTCTCCAGGCTTTCCAGTAATCCAGGGAGCCAGTCTGTATTGATTCAATAAATCCCTTTGTAACTTAAGCTAGACATGGTTGTCTACAATGAGAACTTTGACTTCCTCTTTCCTGGTATGTGGTAGAAATATTTGAAACCAATCTTGAAGAACAAATTTTCTACAACAGGGAAGTGATATGCAGTAGTCAGCTTTATGTCACTATAACAAAATACCTGAGATAATGAACTTATAAGGCAAAATAGTTTATTTTGGCTTAGAATTTTAGATGTTTCATTCCATGATTGGGTGGACCCACTGCTTTTAGGCCTTGTGTAGGAGTACTGGATGGCAACGGCAGGGAGCTAACCACATGGCCTGGAAGCAAAAGAAAGGGGCCAGACTCCCACAATTCCCTTTGAAGGCATGCCTCTTACTAGGCCCCACCTCCTAAACATTCCACCACCTGCTAATATTACCATCCTGGGGACCAATCCTTTAATACATGGGCCTTTGGGGGACATTCAACATCCAAATTATGGCAGGTGACAAAATGCTGCGGGCCAAGGAAGGTGGGATAGTGAATTGGAAAGGAAAGAGATGGGATCACAGAAAAGGGGCTGTGTGTCTTGCTCTTCCCTCTCACCTAGCAGAGTTGGCTGCACAGAAGAGTAAGGACAGAGCATACAGAAAATTCTGAGTTGAAGGATGAACAGTTGTGTGTTCCACCTTTTCTTCTGGTGCCCTAAGAGGAGGCTGCATCCCTCAGAATCCTCTGCAGCCTGGAAAGGAAGCTGAGTGTCCTGGCAGCTCCACTGGGTGCCTGGCAGGGAGGCCAAGGGCTTCATGACACTCTTGGAACAGATGAGATTTCCTGTGTCCTGTGGACAGCATGGAAATTGGCTGAAGGAGGACACATAATAGCCCCAGTAATAGGATAGCCAACTAGAGTCTTGGGTCCTATCCAGGACTCTTTTTTTTTTTTTTTTTTTCATTTTTCTTTTATTATTCATATGTGCATACAAGGCTTGGTTCATTTCTCCCCCCTGCCCCCACCCCCTCCCTTACCACCCACTCCGCCCCCTCCCGCTCCCCCCCTCAATACCCAGCAGAAACTATTTTGCCCTTATCTCTAATTTTGTTGTAGAGAGAGTATAAGCAATAATAGGAAGGAACAAGGGGTTTTGCTGGTTGAGATAAGGATAGCTATACAGGGCATTGACTCACATTGATTTCCTGTGTGTGGGTGTTACCTTCTAGGTTAATTCTTTTTGATCTAACCTTTTCTCTAGTTCCTGGTCCCCTTTTCCTATTGGCCTCAGTTGCTTTAAGGTATCTGCTTTAGTTTCTCTGCGTTAAGGGCAACAAATGCTAGCTAGTTTTTTAGGTGTCTTACCTATCCTCACCCCTCCCTTGTGTGCTCTCGCTTTTATCATGTGCTCATAGTTCAATCCCCTTGTTGTGTTTGCCCTTGATCTAATGTCCACATATGAGGGAGAACATACGATTTTTGGTCTTTTGAGCCAGGCTAACCTCACTCAGAATGATGTTCTCCAATTCCATCCATTTACCAGCGAATGATAACATTTCGTTCTTCTTCATGGCTGCATAAAATTCCATTGTGTATAGATACCACATTTTCTTAATCCATTCGTCAGTGCTGGGACATCTTGGCTGTTTCCATAACTTGGCTATTGTGAATAGTGCCGCAATAAACATGGATGTGCAGGTGCCTCTGGAGTAACAGTCTTTTGGGTATATCCCCAAGAGTGGTATTGCTGGATCAAATGGTAGATCGATGTCCATCTTTTTAAGTAGCCTCCAAATTTTTTTCCAGAGTGGTTGTACTAGTCTACATTCCCACCAACAGTGTAAAAGGGTTCCTTTTTCCCCGCATCCTTGCCAACACCTGTTGTTGGTGGTGTTGCTGATGATGGCTATTCTAACAGGGGTGAGGTGGAATCTTAGTGTGGTTTTAATTTGCATTTCCTTTATTGCTAGAGATGGTGAGCATTTTTTCATGTGTTTTCTGGCCATTTGAATTTCTTCTTTTGAGAAAGTTCTGTTTAGTTCACATGCCCATTTCTTTATTGGTTCATTAGTTTTGGGAGAATTTAGTTTTTTAAGTTCCCTGTATATTCTGGTTATCAGTCCTTTGTCTGATGTATAATTGGCAAATATTTTCTCCCACTCTGTGGGTGTTCTCTTCAGTTTAGAGACCATTTCTTTTGATGAACAGAAGCTTTTTAGTTTTATGAGGTCCCATTTGTCTATGCTATCTCTTAGTTGCTGTGCTGCTGGGGTTTCATTGAGAAAGTTTTTACCTATACCTACTAACTCCAGAGTATTTCCTACTCTTTCTTGTATCAACTTAAGAGTTTGGGGTCTGATATTAAGATCCTTGATCCATTTTGAGTTAATCTTGGTATAGGGTGATATACATGGATCTAGTTTCAGTTTTTTGCAGACTGCTAACCAGTTTTCCCAGCAGTTTTTGTTGAAGAGGCTGCTATTTCTCCATCGTATATTTTTAGCTCCTTTGTCAAAGATAAGTTGCTCATAGTTGTGTGGCTTCATATCTGGATCCTCTATTCTGTTCCACTGGTCTTCATGTCTGTTTTTGTGCCAGTACCATGCTGTTTTTATTGTTATTGCTTTGTAATATAGTTTGAAGTCAGGTATTGTGATACCTCCTGCATTGTTCTTTTGACTGAGTATTGCCTTGGCTATTCGTGGCCTCTTGTGTTTCCATATAAATTTCACAGTAGATTTTTCAATCTCTTTAATGAATGTCATTGGAATTTTGATGGGAATTGCATTAAACATGTAGATTACTTTGGGGAGTATCGACATTTTTACTATGTTGATTCTACCAATCCATGAGCATGGGAGATCTCTCCACTTTCTATAGTCTTCCTCAATCTCTTTCTTCAGAAGTGTATAGTTTTCCTTGTAGAGGTCTTTCACATCTTTTGTTAGGTTTACACCTAGGTATTTGATTTTGTTTGAGGCTATTGTAAATGGAATTGTTTTCATACATTCTTTTTCCGTTTGCTCATTGTTAGTGTATAGAAATGCTAATGATTTTTCTATGTTGATTTTATATCCTGCTACTTTGCTATAGCTATTGATGATGTCTAGAAGCTTCTGAGTAGAGTTTTTTGGGTCTTTAAGGTATAGGATCATGTCGTCTGCAAATAGGGATATTTTGACAGTTTCTTTACCTATTTGTATTCCTTTTATTCCTTCTTCTTGCCTAATTGCTCTGGCTAGGAATTCCAGTACTATGTTGAATAGGAGTGGAGATAGTGGGCATCCTTGTCTGGTTCCTGATTTTAGAGGGAACGGTTTTAATTTTTCTCCATTAAGTATAATGCTGGCTGTAGGTTTGTCATATATAGCTTTTATAATGTTGAGGAACTTTCCTTCTATTCCTAGTTTTCTTAGAGCTTTTATCATGAAATGATGTTGGATCTTATCAAAGGCTTTTTCTGCGTCTATTGAGATGATCAAGTGGTTTTTGTCTTTGCTTCTGTTAATGTGGTTTATTACGTTTATTGATTTTCGTATGTTGAACCACCCCTGCATCCCTGGGATGAAGCCTACCTGGTCGTGGTGGATAATCTTTTTGATGTGTTGCTGAATTCGGTTTGCCATTATTTTGTTGAGGATTTTTGCATCAATGTTCATTAAGGAGATTGGCCTATAGTTCTCCTTTTTGGAGGTGTCTTTGCCTGGTTTTGGGATAAGTGTAATAGTGGCTTCATAAAATGTGTTTGGCAGTTTTCCTTCCCTTTCTATTTCATGGAACAGTTTAAGGAGGGTTGGTATCAGTTCTTCTTTAAAGGTCTGATAGAATTCATCAGAGAATCCATCAGGTCCTGGACTTTTCTTTTTGGGGAGACTCTTGATTGCTGCTTCAATTTCATTTTGTGTTATAGGTCTATTCAGGTGATTAATTTCCTCTTGGTTCAGTTTTGGATGATCATATGTATCTAGAAATCTGTCCATTTCTTTTAGATTTTCAAATTTATTTGAATATAGGTTCTCAAAGTAGTCTCTGATGATTTCCTGGATTTCCATGGTGTTTGTTGTTATCTCCCCTTTTGCATTCCTGATTCTACTAATTTGGGTTTTTTCTCTCCTCATTTTAGTCAGGTTTGCCAGGGGTCTATCGATCTTGTTTATTTTTTCAAAGAACCAACTTTTTGTTTCATTAATTCTTTGTATGGTTTTTTTGGTTTCTATTTCATTGATTTCAGCTCTTATTTTTATTATTTCTCTCCTTCTATTTGTTTTGGGATTTGCTTGTTCTTGTTTTTCTAGGAGTTTGAGATGTATCATTAGGTCATTGATTTGGGATCTTTCAATCTTTTTAATATATGCACTCATGGCTATAAACTTTCCTCTCAAGACTGCCTTAGCTGTGTCCCATAGGTTCCGGTAGGTTGTGTTTTCATTTTCATTGACTTCTAGGAACTTTTTAATTTCCTCTTTTATTGCATCGATGATCCATTCTTCATTAAGTAATGAGTTATTTAGTTTCCAGCTGTTTGCATGTTTTTTGTCTTTACTTTTGTTGTTGAGTTCTACTTTTACTGCATTGTGGTCAGATAGTATGCACGGTATTATTTCTATTTTCTTATATTTGCTGAGGCTTGCTTTGTGCCCTAGGATATGATCTATTTTGGAGAAGGTTCCATGGGCTGCTGAGAAGAATGTATATTGTGTAGAGGTTGGATGAAATGTTCTATAGACATCTACTAGGTCCACTTGATCTATTGCATATTTTAGATCTTGGATTTCTTTATTGAGTTTTTGTTTGGATGACCTATCTATTGATGATAATGGAGTGTTAAAGTCTCCCGCAACCACTGTGTTGGCGTTTATATATGCTTTTAGGTCTTTTAGGGTATGTTTGATGAAATTGGGTGCGTTGACATTGGGTGCGTACAGATTGATGATTATTATTTCCTTTTGGTCTATTTCCCCTTTTATTAGTATGGAATGTCCTTCTTTGTCTCGTTTGATCAATGTAGGTTTGAAGTCTACTTTGTCAGAGATAAGTATTGCTACTCCTGCTTGTTTTCGGGGGCCATTAGCTTGGTAAATCTTCTTTCAGCCTTTCATCCTAAGCATATGCTTATTTCTGTCGGTGAGATGAGTCTCCTGTAAGCAACAAATTGTTGGATCTTCTTTTTTAATCCATTTTGTCAAACGGTGTCTTTTGATGGGTGAATTAAGTCCATTGACATTAAGTGTTAGTACTGATAGGTATGTGGTGATTCCTGCCATTTAGTTATCTTAGTTGTTTGAAGGTTTGATTGTGTGTACCTAACTTGATGTTACTCTCTACTGTCTTGCTTTTTCTTATCCTGTGGTTTGGTGCTGCCTGCCTTTTCATGGTTAAGTTGGGTGTCACTTTCTGTGTGCAGGATCCCTTGCAGAATCTTTTGTAATGGTGGCTTTGTGGTCACATATTGTTTTAGTTTCTGCTTATCATGGAAGACTTTTATTGCTCCATCTATTTTGAATGATAGCATTGCTGGGTAGAGTATCCTGGGGTTGAAGTTATTTTCATTCAGTGCCCGGAAGATCTCACCCCATGCTCTTCTTGCTTTTAATGTTTCTGTTGAGAAGTCTGCTGTGATTTTGATGGGTTTACCTTTGTATGTTACTTGTTTTTTCTCTCTTGCAGCCTTCAATATTCTTTCCTTAGTTTCTGAACTTGTTGTTTTAATGATGATATGTCGTGGAGTAGTTCTATTTTGATCTGGTCTGTTTGGTGTCCTGGAGGCCTCTTGCATTTGTATGGGAATATCTTTCTCTAGATTTGGGAAATTTTCCATTATTATTTTGTTGAATATATTACGCATTCCCTTCGCTTGCACCTCTTCTCCTTCTTCGATGCCCATGATTCTCAAGTTTGGTCTTTTGATGGAGTCGGTGAGTTCTTGCATTTTCTTTTCACAGGTCTTGAGTTGTTTAATTAATAGTTCTTCGGTTTTTCCTTTAATTACCATTTCATCTTCAAGTTCTGAGATTCTGTCTTCTGTTTGTTCTATTCTGCTGGATTGGCTTTCCGTTTTGTTTTGCAGTTCTGTTTCGTTCTTTTTTCTGAGGTTTTCCATATCCTGGCTGTTTTCTTCTTTATTGTTGTCTATTTTTGTCCTGAGTTCATTTATCCATTTATTCATTGTGTTCTCTCTTTCACTTTGGTGTTTATACAGTGCTTCTATGGTTTCCTTTATTTCTTCTTTTGCTTTTTCAAATTCTCTATTTTTATTGTCTTGGAATTTCTTGAGTGTCTCCTGTACATTTTGGTTGACCCTATCCAGTATCATCTCTATAAAATTCTCATTGAGTACTTGTAGTATGTCTTCTTTTAAATTATTCTTGTAGGCTTCATTGGGTCCTTTGGCATAGTTTATCTTCATTTTGTTGGAGTCTGGCTCTGAGTTTCTGTTCTCTTCATTCCCCTCTGGTTCCTGTACTAATTTTTTGCTGTGGGGAAACTGGTTTCCTTGTTTTTTCTGTCTTCCTGTCATTGTCCTTGGTGTTGTTACTGTCCCTGTACTGTGTGTAATTAAGTATTTTCTAGCTTGTAATAATAACAATGGTAATATTGAGAACGGAAGAGTGAGCTGAGATGGAAAGCAAGAAGTTAAAGAAAAGGGGAAAACAAATATACAGACAAGAGGGAGAAAGCAGAACAAGGTATCAGACAAGAGAGTTTCAAAGGTATAAACAGGGAGTGTTAGTGTACTAATCGACAGTAAGCTGAACAGACAATAGAGAGACAGAGAGAGGATTGAAAATCAAAGATAAAAAAAATAAAAAATAAGTATATGAAAGTAATATCTATTTATAAAAATGAATTAAAATAAAATGGAAAATAGGAAATTAAAAAAAAAAAAAAAAAAAAACCAAAAAACTTCCAAGTTTATATGCAATGCAATTTCAGTCTTAATAATTTGGATGTCCGTCTTAATCTCCAGTCCTGGAGTTGGTGCCTCAGATGTTGTTCTGTAGTTGTCTCATCAAAGGGGATGCTTAAAGTAGAACAAAACTACACTCACACACACACAGAAGAAAAAAAAAAAAAAAAAAACCCCACCAAGTGTCCCCAGTTCAAATGCAATAGTTTCAGTAAGTTTTTCGGCTTGCAGGTGTAATTCGGTTGTTCTCTCATCAAAGGTAGGGAGAAAAAGAAAAAAAAGCGTCTGGAGGCAGTTCTGAGAGTGGTGTCTGCAACTGTGGCTTGCCTGCCTGCTGCTCTCAGCCTGTAGCTGGCTGCGTTATTTATGCAGATCTCTGGGGTGAGCTAGCACTCACCTGGTCCCACAGGCTTTGTTTGCTCAGAGTTCTCCTGTGCGGGGGAGGGGGGCCTCTGCTACAGGCTTTTCCCTTTCCAAGCACTGGGAAAGGCGACACTGCCCCGCGTTGTCAGGCCTGCGTGTTTATTTACAGTTCACGTGGGAAGTGGGTCTTCCCTCCTCTCACAAGCGTCCCCGCTCCTGGTTGCTGGCGCGCCCCGCTCCCGCCAGAGCCTCTCCGGCCCGCTGGGCTCGTTTATTTACAGTCCCGGGAAGGATTCCCTTCCCCCAATCTTCAGCGCTCAGGGCGCCCCACCCTCTTTCCAGCGTGTCTTAACTGTTCTTATTGCTTAGTACTCAGTTTCTCTTTTTTTCCCAGGTGGAGGTCAGTCTGTCCAGGGGGCTATGCTGCTCTGGCCCAGGCTTGTCTGTGGGGGAACCGCGGTACCGCGAAGCTCACCTGGTCCGCGTCTTCCCAAGCCGTATGGGCGCCGGCCACTGGCGGCCCCGGGGGCCTCCTCGGTTCTCCGTTTAACGTGAAGTGGAGATTCTCTGCGCCGGCTGGAGATGTGGAGGAGTCAAAGTTATGCCTTTTCTCGGTGATTATGCCTGCAAAGTGTGTCTCCAGCGTCTCTCCAAGATTTCACTATAGGAGGCTCGCTTTCTGCTTCCTACCTCTAGCCGCCATCTTGGAATCTCCCTATCCAGGACTCTTGCAGGAGAAGGTGGGTCAGGCTCCAGAGTCACAGACAAGGTAGGTACACAGACACCTCACCAGTGCCACCTGGAAAGATGGTCACACATGGAAACCAGGCAGGATTGAATAGCTCAGGGCATTATGAGAAGGAGAGAGGACAGTCCCATATCTAAAACCTCTTCTCTCTCAATGCCAAGATCTTTTATAACCTACTGAAACTCAGGTCAATCCAACAGAGAAGAGGAAGAGGATGGGAAGGGGACATATGGAGTACATTTAATGAAAGTAGCAGCAATTGAGAAAAACCCCAAGTACAGAGGGTCCTGTTTTGAGATGATTCAACTTTCCATTTTTTTTTTATCTTGACAGTGGTGTGAAAGTGACATCTCATTCAGTAGGAATAATTCAGTAGGAACTTTACTTCTAAGTTTGAATTTAGAATTTGACTTGAGCTAGCAATATGTGGTACAACATTCTCTTGTGATACTGGGTGGTGGCCAGTCAGCCCTGTGATCACAGGAAACAGTTGACATTCCAGGTTAGGTGTGCTAAATGCTCTTTTGGTTTACGGTATTTTCAAGTTATGACGGGTTTAGAGCCTCATGGTAAGTCAAGGAGCATCTGAATTTTGTTTATCTAGAATCAACTAGCAAATGTTTTCTGCTACTAGTGAATTGGAGTTCAAGAAAGAAAAACAGTCACATTTTGGCATACTTAAGATTTATGGTCTTTGAGAAAAATTGTTTGGAATGAATCAGGTTTTAGGTAAGTGCTATTATTATGGAAGTGGCCAGTGTCGTCCTGGCAAGGAGGATCACATAGTTGCAGGGCCTCATCTCTGAGTCACCTCTCAGTGGTGATGGCAGCGAAGTGGCCCTCAGCTTCCTGGAGAAGGCATTAGCTCTGGTATGCATAGCCTCATATAGATGGGAGGTAGCTACAATGGTAAACAGTCAACTAGAGGTACACAGTACAGTCTGAGAAGAGTGATGAAATGACAGTCAGGAGGACACCAGATTCCAGATGCACAATGGAGCTGCTGGCAGAGAGACCTGGAGGGCTACGAGGGGAAGGATGTCATTCCTTCTTTTCTTGCCATTTTGTACTTACAGCAACTTTTTCTTTTCAAATTTTAAAGCCACTTCCAGGATTTCCAGGAGAGCAATTGCAAGCTGGACATTGAGAATATCTGTTGCTCCTTGCCATGGGTTTGAAGAGCCTCTTAGGTGAGTACTTAGGTCTGACAAGCAAGCATTTCCGAAAGGCTAAGCATCACCTGCTATTTCTTTGAGGTGCGATTGTCTTAAAAGCATGAAGACCCAGTCAAAAGATGACCTGGGTGGAAAATTTATCCTGATATGACTGATCACAAAGAAGCCTTGACTTTGGGCCTTTTCAAAGCACTCACAAGCATGAGAACCACCCCACAGAGGCTAATGTGCCAAACAGAATAACAGGACTAAAGGCTATCCCTAACTCTCATATTTCACTGCCTAGCTAGACGTGTTCACTTCAACTCCACAAACCTATGCACACACCTCCATACACTGACTTCCAAAGACTGGGACACACCTACACATACACTTGCATGTAGCACACATACTTACCTACACATACTGGCACACATCTACACACAGTCACATGTGTGCACACACATATATACACACATTCACAGGCTAGTTCCTTTAAAGCACTTTTAGATTACAAGAGTGGATATGTATGCTATCCTGCACTAATTCTGGAGCCTGAAGATGTGGGACATGTGTAGGGGATGGGAATGAGGTAAGGCTGGAGTGAGATAGAAGATTTTCAGATTTGCAAGTGCATCTTGGGACTCTGATAATGCTTATTTCCCGCCCCCCACCCCAGCCCCGGGACCAAATCTGGTGTTTTGGTCTGTGCTGAAGTGGAAATAAAAATCAGGTATAGTCCAGAGCACACCAAAGTAGATTAATGTCACCTTTGAAAGAGGCTTAGCAGATCTGGTCATTTGGGAGACTTTCTGAACTAGGTTTGAGAGAGACCCCTCTCGAAACATGTACTGTTCTGAATCCACCTTGCTTAGGGAAAGTGAGGAGCTGGGGCCAGGCTAGTCTTCCATGATGTGCTTGGAGTGGTAACTTCATTCAATCAAGAATGCTCAGCCCTGAGTTTGGGACATTGAGAACTTTAATCGTAACTCTATTACCCTTGGTAAATGATTCTGAGCAGGTCTGTGTCCAGTTCTCTTCATGGGTGTAAGACCGCTGAACACTCACCTCCCTTCTTCAGAGGGGTTGCTCAGAGGATGAACTGAAGTTGAATCCTAAGCACTTTTCCACTGGTACCTCAGTGGCATGTCATTTCTAAATGTTAAATGATTATAATAGTCTCTATTTGCTGTGATGAATTTTAAAATATTTTTGTGGCAGGTTTAATTCACTGAAAAAAGTGTTAGCCTGTTCTTGGATTTTTTGGGGTACACTAAGGCTGGGGTCAATACAATGCCATAAGGTCAAACACAAAGAATTAAATCAGTTATAAGGGGCTGGCTTCTTGATATTGCTGGGGACAAATGGTCCAGCTGATGATATTATGGCTTTTTTCGGCATTGTGCCTGGGGGTGTGTCCGTGTAGGCGTGCTTTTGTGTTACACAGTGCTTCTGTCAAGTGGGAGTGCTAAGGTGATCATGGGCAGAGTCCTTCTGTTCAAGGTTCCACAGTCTAGTTTGTGGTTCTTGCTTCCTGGATCTCACATTCCAGGAGCAGATTTCTGTTTCTCATTTTTTCCTCTAAAGCCACCTCCCTTTCTGATCTTGTGCCTCTCACCATGTGGCTGTAGTCGGATGGACTGCAGTGACTAGTCCCACAGAGCCCCTGAGCACCATCTCTGCTTTAGCAACACCTGCTACCCTTTTATTTCTTGTTTTTCTCAACCTCAGATCTTGCCCTTTTACTCATCAGCCATCTGGCAGCCACTCTGCATTCCGTTCCATTGCCGTGGGGATATGGCCAGGGGCAAACAGGAAGTGGCAGTTTCCTTGGTTGACAGACCAACTTCCAGGAGGTCCCAGCCCAGAAAGTCAGGCAATGGTGCAGCCCAGGAGAGCAGGTGAGGAAATTAGGAATTGGCTTTCCTCTGCATCCTGCCACAAAATGTCACTCCCCTTGACTGTTATCCAGATAACAATGCACAACTCTTAAAACATGGCGGTAAAATCCACATAAGAAAATTCACCATTTAAATCATTTTGAAGTATATGGTTTGGTGGCATTAAATTCATTCACATTATTTTGCAGCCATGTCCACCATCCATCACAGAACTCTTCATCTTGCAAAACTCTATACCCAGAGTCAACAATAACTTCCTATGGTCCCATTTCCTCAGCCTCTGGTAACCACCTTTCTACCTTCTGTCTATATAGTTTTGACTACTTGAGGTATTTCATGTAAGTAGAATTACACAGTTGACATAGAATGTCCTTATGGTTTGTCCACATGGTAGCATATGTTAGCATCCCCTCCCTTTTAAAGGCCTAATAATATTCCCTAGTAGTACAGACTACATTTTGTTTATCCATCTAACCATTAATGAAATGTTGGTGACCTCAACATTTGGGAAGCCAGTGCAGACATGAAGTAGTAAATACACCATGAACTTTAAGGTCAGACAGACCTGGGTTCCACTCATGGCTCTGTTACTTATTAGTTACTTACCCTGTCTTTTAAAAGGCACTTAAGATGTAAGTATATCTTGATGACAAAAGGAAAATAAATTTACATGTGAAATTCAGGAGCAATAATAGAATAACAACACAAAAAATAGAACAAGAAGCCATTAATAACCCTCACACTGAGAAGCTGAGAATTCCTCAAACCTCTGTGACTCTTCAGTAATCCTCTTGGGTGATCCTTCTTAGCTCTACCCTGAATGACTGGCCTAAATTTGGTGTAAGTTATTCCTTTGCTCTTCTAGAACACATAACTACAATGTATTCTTAGTTCACTGGCTCAATTCCTCTGGTTTTCCTTAGATAAGAACTTAAGAATATATTGTTGGGAGATCACAGTCACATGGTAAGACTCTGCCATCCACAGAGATCTCTGAACAGTGTGTTGGTGTGGTCTTTAAACTTTGTGTAAGTGAAATTCCACTATTTTCTTTTCATACTACAAAGTGTGCTGTTATGAACTTTCTGGTTTGTATTTCCCCATACATGCATGTCTGAGTTTCTCTAGCGTATCCATGTAGGGATGGGAATACCTGGGCACAAGGCATGTGCAGGTTCGATGTCACTAGGAAAAGCTCAATTGTTTTATACAGTGGCAATCCAAGTTGCTGGTGGTTATTCCCACCAGCATTGTGAAATTTCCCAAAAGCCATGTCTAATATCTGGCAGGGTCATTGAAAATTTGTCAGTATGTTGAGTGTGGAATGACTTTAGCCTCTTTTTCAAATATTTAATCTCAATTCTCTTTATTGAGAACTTCTGTGATGACAGGTGCACAAATAAAAGTAATGCTTTTGGTGGAGCTGAGATTCTAACCCAGGGCCTCAAGCTTGTCAGGCAAGCACTCTAGCACTTAAACTGTGCCCTCAGCCCTTTTGCTTTAGTATATTTTTTTAGATAGGGTTTCACACTTTTACCCAGGCTGGCCACAAACCTTGATCCCCTGATCATGCCCTGATCCCCTGCCTCCTGAGTAGCTGGGAGAAAGTAACTGTAAAACCAGATTTGATGGCACATAACAGATACTTTTAACTCTGTAGAGATTACCTATTATTGAGAAAATCAACACTGATATAAATACTGATCAATCTTTAAGCTGACTTCTTACCCTCACCTACGGAGGAATAGAGCTAGGTACCTATCTCTAAACCGTGGTGTTAGTTCTTTAGAATTATGGATCGAGCTTCTATTGGGGTCATAACAAAGGATGTGGAAAATATAAGTCTCAATGGAATTGTAAAGAGTAAGAGAAACATTCAGGTCTCTTGCGTTCCTGGCAGGAGAATAGGTACTTTCTAATATGTTAATCCCCATAATAAATTCTTCAAAGTAGGGATAACATCTGAGTTCTGAAAGAAATGGAAGCAGAGGAGCTGAATCAGTCAACTAAAAATATATTTTATTTCTGACTGTTCCAAACTCTGTCCTTGAATACAAAGTGAATGTACAAAGGTCCTGCCCTCAAGATTTTTGTACCTAGTCTGGCAGGGTAAACAGATTCGACTACATGTGTAATTGAATTTTCATGTGTTAAGGAGTGTTTAGGATAGTAGTATACGGTAAGTACAGGGAAGGCTTCTCAGAGGAGAAGAAAGAGCCTTGAAGAGTTAATAAACTTGTCAGGGAGCACTAAGGGACATTCCAAGTAGACAAGACTTTGTGAGGAAAGTGGGGGCTCTGCAGAGTAGCATTCCCTTTCGCAAGGGAGTGGAAGGAGTGCAGGAGGTGGCATAAGGAGATCACAGGGGTGTGGGCAGGGATTAAGAGGAGGAGCTTTGGAGTCACAGGAGGCAGGGGTGAGATCTTGCAAGACTTGTAGGAGTCCAATGGAAGGTACTTGAACTATGTGGGAACTTTTGATAAAAGCAAAGAATTGACATGGTCAGGTTTTGCTTCTGGAAAAATTGCTCTGACAGCTATGCAGATTGGAGGGACAAAGTTTTGGCCAGGGGGTAAGCATATGGTAATGACAGTTCAAGCAAGAGACGAGAGAGTCCTGAATTCAGGTGAGACAGTGAAGACACATTTCAATTCTTTTTAAGTTTGGTTGACTTGCAGACATGGCAGGTGAGGATGTGGTCAGGACACCTCCTGGACTTTTGTTTCAGTTACAGACTAAATGATAGCAGCATTCACTGAGACAGCAAATAAATTAAGATGAGTAGGTTTGTTTAAGATGATAACGACTCCAGGGATGGACATGAAGAATTTGTGGTGTCTGTGAGGAATTCAAGTAGAAATGTCTGGTAGTTTCTTAGACTTTCTTCCGTGACCAACTCGTTCTGTTTTGCCTGGAAAGGGTTATGTCTCAAGAAACGCTTCAATCCCAAGAAAACTGTAGTGGCTTAGAACTCAGTAGAGTCTGAGCAAGAGAGTCTGATTTGGATTTTTTTTTTTTTTGGGTGGGACTAGAGTTTGAATTCAAAGCTTCATGCTTGCAAACAGGAGCTCTACTGCTTGAGCCACACCTCTAGCCTCCTGACTTGGAATTTATGGAAGGAAGCCTTAGACCTGGATAAGCCTCCATAGGAAATGTGGAGAGTGAGAAGAGAAAACTGCCAAAGAGCAAACCAACCTTTTTGTGGTACTGGGTTTTCCCCTGTATTGTTGTGCTGGGTGGGGGTACATTGTGGCCTTTACAAAGGTTCTCATAATGTATCAACTATATCATACTTGAATTAACCCCTTCCACCACTCCCCTTTATCTTCCCCCCGCTCCCATTCATGGAACAGTTTCAACAGGTATCACTTTTTGCATTTACATGCATGTGTACACAATTTTTGCACTGTATTTACTCTCCTACCCCCTTTCCCCGCCACCTCCCCCTTCCCACTGGTGCCAACCCCCGCCCCCTGCAAGACCGGACTTCACACTTGCATAGCAGCTGCTCTACTGCTTGAGTCACATCTCTAATCCAGCAAATTAACCTTTGATAATAGCAGGGGAAGAGGATTTCATGGAGGACCCTCAGGAGGCAAGTGTGGAGAGGCAGAGAGAGATCTGTGGAGGCTGTGAAAGCCAAGGGGGGAAAGACATTTATAAATGAAGGAGTTATCCACTGTGTCTGAGATTGCTTAAAATTGACTATTGGATTGGCTTTTAGAGTGGCCAACAGTTTGTGTAAGAGCAGATTCATTTTATAATGGGAATACAATTAGATAGCAGGGGGAAACCTGCAGGCAAAGAAAAGAGCACACACTTTTAGGAAGGTAGATGGTGGGCTGACCAAGAGAGAAGAGCTAGCTAGTTTGAGAAGTAGGGATGAGAGTTTTAGAAAAATTAGAGAAATGTGATCCAGTTTATATGAGAAAGAAACTAATGACAAAGGCAGATAGAAGGCATAAGGGGGGATAACTGTTAGAGCAAGTAGGATGGAGGGGTCAACAGATGGGGTGGACCAAAACAGACCCTTCTTTTGAGACCAAAGGTATCAATGGGGAGAGGTGGAACAAAAGCAGGTAGCCAATTAGCTGCAGAGATGGAATTTGAATCAATGTCTGCCAGACTTCAAAAGCCATATTACTTCCACCTCATCATAGAAAAATACATATAAGCTCAGTTTAAAAATGTGTACACATATGCATAATCACTTAGTGCTATGCAGACAGATATGTGCCAAGGGTGAAATTGGGGAAGTGCTTAGAGCCATTGGAGCCAGGTGTAGATCATCTAGGGAGCTTAACAGGAAAGGTGAACTCTAAAAAGAATTCTCTGACAATCGAAGAATGTAGTGAGGCAAGAGTTAGTTTAAATTTTTAAAAGAATTTAAGTTCTTCTCCATATTGTACTTCCTTAAGAAACTTTCTTCATATGTTACCTATATGTATGAAGATAGCATAATGAAACCCATGAAATACTGTTTGAAGAAGGGAAAGAAGAAGAAGGGGGACTAGAGGAACATAACGTGGGGGGGAGGGAACTTGTTCAAAGTACACTGTATGCTTCTAAGGAACTATCAAAGTGAAACCCCCTTGTACTCTGTATGCTGATAAAAAAAAATAAAAATTAAAAAAATTTGAAAAGAGAGAAAAGAAACTTTAACTTACTTCAATGAAATAAGAAATTTGCTTCTTCTTCTTACTACCATGTAGATTCTTAGTAGATGAAATGGATGTAGAAATATATTGTCCCATGCAGTAGCAGGTTTCTAGTCCCCACTGCTCCCATCCACATTTTCCTTCATCTTCCATAGTCACAGAAATTTAAGTAAGACCTGGCCACTTAGCTAACAAATATATTTCCTAGCTTTTTTTTTTTTTTTTGGCTAATGTTTTTGTCCAAAGTTCAGTCAATTAGCTATGACAAGAAGTGATAGTGCAGGTCCTGGTTGGCCTTTAATGGGAGAACTATGGTCTTCATTGCCTTCCATCCTTATCCCTGCTGCCTAGAATGTAGAGCGGTAGTGGGGCATCATCTTGGACTCTAACTGTGAGGCCAAAATCCTAGGGATGGCAGTTTGGCCAATAACCTGACTGGCTATCCTATAGAAGCCATTGATAATTTAGACTTATGTTACAGCAACTGAGCCATACACCCATGTCTAGTGGTAAGTGTAGCATAAAATCACTTGTTTTCTTTGCAGGATTCATATGCTTTTGCAGTATCATATTGGTATCTGAATTTTTTTGCCTGTTTCAGTTCTATCTTAAAATCTTTGAGGGAGTGTGTCCTTATGATTTAAATTACTTTGCCTGAAACTTAGCTCAGGGTTATTTCTAAGTAAAAAATACCAACCATGAAGTGTAGTACAGGCTCTACCTTGGTCTCGATCATCTCTGTCTACCATTTTTTTCCTAAGTCATCATGGGCAATACACATTTTCTTCATTACCTACTTCATTTTTTTAGGAAGTTGCTGAGGAATTATCAGTTAGCATTTAATTTAGCTGTGAATAACAGAAAACCTGACCTGACAGTGGCTAAAATAAGTTAAGGTTTTATTTTATTCAATTTTACTTTACTTTTTATTTTATTTCATTTTGCTTTACTTTTTATATTATATTATTTTATTTTACTTTATTTGTGGGACAGGAAGGCTGGAGGCAGACAGTTCAGAGCATACTATGCCCTCAACAAAACCAGGCTACCTCTGTTTTTCTGCCGAGCAATCTTTAGCATGTGGTTTTTGTTCTCATGCTTGTCACTTCATGGTTCCACTGCAGGCATCACATCTGTGTTCCATGCGGGGAAAGGGGGAAAGGTGAAGGAAAAAAGTGCAAGACAACTGAGTTGGCTCTCTCATTTTCATAAAAAGGTTTATAGTGATGTATGACACAGAAAATTTCACAAATCACAAATATATATCTTGATGGATTTTTACAAAGTGAACACACCTTTGTAACTGGCATCCCCCTCAAACACCAGAACATTCTCAGCATCCCAAAATCCTCCCTATTCCCTACAAAGTCCCTCTTACATACCCAAAGGACAAGAGTGGTTGAAGTTGCTTGATTTTGAACTTTATGGAGTTGTATCACAGGTGTTCTTTCGTGTCTGGCTTCTCTTGTTTAACAAAATGCTTGTGAGATTGACCCATACTATTGCAGGTAACTATAGGACATTTATTCTCATGGCCTTATTATTCCAGTTTGTGAATATAAATTTTTAAACTCATTCCAATATTGGTAGGCATTCAGTGTTGCAATGATTACTCTTGTATAAGTCTTTTGGTGAACATATGCCCAATTTCTGCAGATACATAACTTAGAGAAAAATCTGTGAGTTTTAGATTGTGCTTTTGTTTAGCTATGTTACTGCCAATCATTTTCCTGGAGTGTTTTCATCAATTTATCTTTCTATTAAAGTGTATAAAAGTTTCAGTTGCTCCATAGCCTTGTCAATACTTCATACAGTAGTTGAGATCTCTCTCTTTTTCCACAGGGAATACAATTCAAGATATTCTGTGAATGTATGAAAACATGAGTATATGCTGTTTGTTTTCCTATACACACATATCTATGACAAGTTTAGTTTGAAAAATTAGACACAGTAAGCAATGAATAATACCTAATGGTGAAATAGAACAATTATAACAAAGTAATACGATAAAAATTATTTGGGACTTATTGTTTATTTCTGGAATTTTCACTTGGTATATTTTGGACCATGTTTGAACATGGATCAAAACATGGTGGAAAGCAAACCATGGATAAAGGAAAACCATTTGTATGATCTGTGTCTTCAAGTTTATTTTTATTTATTTATTTTTTTTCTTTTATTATTCATATGTGCATACAAGGCTTGGGTCATTTCTCCCCCCTGCCCCCCCCTTACCACCCACTCCGCCCCCTCCCTCGTCCCCCCACCCCCTCAATACCCAGCAGAAACTATTTTGCCCTTATCTCTAATTTTGTTGTAGAGAGAGTATAAACAATAATAGGAAGGAACAAGGGTTTTTGCTAGTTGAGATAAGGATAGCTATACAGGGAGTTGACTCACATTGATTTCCTGTGCGTGGGTGTTACCTTCTAGGTTAATTCTTTTTGATCTAACCTTTTCTGTAGCTCCTGGTCCCCTTTTCCTATTGGCCTCAGTTGATTTTAAGGTATCTGATTTAGTTTCTCTGTCTTAAGGGCAACAAATGCTAGCTAATTTTTTAGGTGTCTTACCTATCCTCACCCCTCCCTTGTGTGCTCTTGCTTTTATCATGTGCTCAAAGTCCAATCCCATTGTTGTGTTTGCCCTTGATCTAATGTCCACATATGAGGGAGAACATACGATTTTTGGTCTTTTGGGCCAGGCTAACCTCACTCAGAATGATGTTCTCCAATTCCATCCATTTACCAGCGAATGATAACATTTCGTTCTTCTTCATGGCTGCATAAAATTCCATTGTGTATAGATACCACATTTTCTTGATCCATTCATCAGTGGTGGGCCATCTTGGCTGTTTCCATAACTTGGCTATTGTGAATAGTGCCGCAATAAACATGGGTGTGCAGGTGCCTCTGGAGTAACCTGTGTCACAGTCTTTTGGGTATATCCCCAAGAGTGGTATTGCTGGATCAAATGGTAGATCAATATCTAGCTTTTTAAGTAGCCTCCAAATTTTTTTTCCAGAGTGGTTGTACTAGTTTACATTCCCACCAGCAGTGTAAGAGGGTTCCTTTTTCCCTGCATCCTCACCAACACCTGTTGTTCCTGGTGTTGCTAATGATGGCTATTTTAACAGGGGTGAGGTGGAATCTTAGTGTGGTTTTAATTTGCATTTCCTTTATTGCTAGAGATGGTGAGCATTTTTTCATGTGTTTTTTGGCCATTTGAATTTCTTCTTTTGAGAAAGTTCTGTTTAGTTCACTTGCCCATTTCTTTATTGGTTCATTAGTTTTGGGAGAATTTAGCTTTTTAAGTTCCCTATATATTCAGGTTATTGTGTCTTCAAGTTTAGTCATTCTGATGGGTGGGTGATTGTATCATACTGTGTTGTTAATTTTTATTTCCTTGATAGCTCAACTACTGTTGAGCATCTTTTCATATACATTCATTGGCTATTTGCATATGAATCCTTTTCATATTTTCTGTACAGTTCTCATTGTCTTGTTTGTCTTTTTCACATGGTTTTGTAAAGCTTGCTGGCCTTTCTGGATGTGAGTCTCAGATTCATTTACTAGGGTTCCCTTAGTAAGCACCTGAGGATGGATTTCTTAATTTATTTTCTCAGTTATGGAGTCTAGAAGTCTAAAATCAAGGTGTCAACAGGGTTGGTTTCAACTGAACCCTGTCTAGTTAGCTTCAAAATGATGGTCTCCTTGCTGTCCATTCACACAGACATCCTCTGAGCACATATGTCTCTAGTGTCTGTCTGTGTCTCCTCACCCTAATGACTCCATTGTAACTTAATTACCTCTTTAAAAGTCTCATCTCCACATACAGTCACATTCTGAGATATTGGAGATTAAATCTTCAACATATGAATTTTGTGGGGACATAATTTAGTCCATAACAACTCTTCATTGGGTGTACATATCATAACAACTTCTCTATTTTGTTGGTTGCCTTTTCACACTCTTAATGGTGTTTTTTGATGAATGAAAATACTTAATCATGATGTTGTTTAATTTATCACTTTTCCCTTGTGGTTGGCACTTTGTGTGTGTGTGTGGGGGCTACTTAGAACCCTTTGTCCACTCCAAAGTAGTTGAGATATTTACTTTATCATTTTATTCTAAAGTCTTCATTGTTTTATCCTTTACATTTGGAAATAGAATATATCTGAAGTTAACAGTTTTATATGGTATGGTAGGGTTTTTTTTTTTTTTTTTTTTTTTTGCCATGTAGATCTAATATAGTTGGATCCTTGCATCCTTTCCCTATGTCCTAGTAGTGTGGATCTATCTTTGGATTCTGTTCTGTTTCAGTAGTCATTTGTGTATCCTTGAGTCAATATGACAGTTTTTTGTTGTTGTTACAGTATTGAGTGTTGAACTCAGGGCTTTGTGCTTATTAGGCAAACATTCTACCACTTGAGCAAACTCCACTCCCACCCCACCCCTAGTCTTTTTGCTTTTAGTTTGTTTTTCAGATAGGATCTTGCACTAACTTTCCTGGGGCTAGACTCAAGCTGAGATCTTCCTGTCTGTCTCCTCAGTAGCTGGGATTATGGGCAGTCCTGATAGTTAGGCCTTTCATTCCATCAGTTTTCTGCTCCTTTTTAACATTGCCTTAGGTGAACATATCCCTCTGCATTGCCATACATTTTAGAATCAGCTCATCATTTTCTGTATGTGAAAAACCTTTACTTGACTGTCTTTTAAAGCATTTTTGTAGAAGCCCCAACCAATGACTTTTCATTATATATCACTGTCTAGAACTATGTTTCAAGCAATCCCTATTTACAAGAGTAGCTGGAATGAAGGCCCCAGTTTCTCTTCAAGTAAGCCTTTGGCGGGGCCCATGATAGCTCCCATTGAAAGTGGATTACCCAGAGATTTCTCCACATCACCTCACTTTTTGATGGACTTGAGAGGCCTAGAAAGGCATTCCATGACATTCCAGCTCAATACATCTCCTTACAAGAGTAAATTCTTGCAGTAGTTTTGGGACAAAAGATTGTAAAAATACTTCAAGAAGTGAGTCTTGGCTCACATTGCCACATAGAACTACATAAAATGCCTAGGACTTTGGATTGTCCTACTTGTATTTTTAATAGGATGATTTTTAGTTTCCCTCATCAACCCTTTCCTTTCCCCTCAAGCAGCTTTATGGGTATTTGAAATTAGTGAACTTGGGGGCAAGGAGTAGTACACAGAATAATCAATGCCTTGACAGACAGAAGATGTAACATCATCTATTCTACACTACTATGGTTTTCTCTAAACTACTACCTAATCTAGCAGAAAATGGAGGCTTATATTTGTATACTAAGACCCCACACCTTCCATATTTATTGAAAAAGACCAAGAAGTCTCTGAGTCACAGACACCAGAATGGGGTTAAATATGCAAGGATTTTGTTCGGGACAACTGCCTGTGTGAGAAAAAGTAGGGAGGGAAACTGCAGAGCTGTTGGACTATCACAAGTGAAGGAGAGAAGAAGAAAGAACCGGTGGAAATGTTATAGATCATTGTGAAGTTGAAGGTTTGGCACGATTGTTGAGGGAGTCTGAGAGCCAAACTTGGCATCAGAGGAGTCCTCTGTTTTCCAGGAACAGCCTGCCTGTAACCAGTGTGGACCTGGCCCAGATGTGATGGTGGTTATCAGAATGTACCAGTAGACCTTTGTCAGTTACATTCCCTATAGTTAGCAGCTGCAAGGAACAGTATCACGGCATCCTTAAAGATTAGTTAGCTTTTGTTAGAAATTGAAGAGAGTACTGGGATGCCTGCTAGCTTCTGTGAAATATAAAAATCCAACATGGGAGTTGGGCATAGTAGCACATGACCATTTCCTACCCAGGAGGCAGGGGTGGGAGGATCATGGGCAAAGGAGATTCCTTACTTGAAAAATAAACTAAAGCAAAATGGACTGTGGATGTGGCCCAAGTGGTAGAGCACTTGCCTAGGAAGTGCAAGGCCGTGAGTTCAAACCATAGTATACCGAAGGGGGGAAAATCCAACTTGGTTGATTTGTTGATTTGTGTTGATATGAATGATTTTAGGAAGGGAATGTAATATTGCAAATCAGAAGAGGGGGACTGAAAATGCACTGAATGTTCCCAAAGTATAAAGAATGATCTTTTTTAAGCCTTGATTAGATGTCGAGTAGTTTTCTTAAAAGTTTAAATCTACATGTTCAATGCAATTCCCATTTAAATCCTAATGACATTCATCACAGAGACTGAAAAATCTACCCTAAAGTTCATTTGAAACACAAAAGACCACGAATAGCCAATGCAATACTGAACAAAAAGAGCAATGCTGGAGGTATTACAATACCCAACTTCAAACAATACTACAGAGCCATAGCAATAAAAACAGCATGGTACTGGCACAAAAACAGGTATGAAGACCAGTGGAACAGAACAGAGGACCTAGATGTGAATTTACACAGCTATGCCCACCTAATTTTTGACAAAGGTGACAAAAACATTCTTTGGAGAAAAGACAGCCTCTTTAACAAATGTTGCTGGAAAAAGTAGTTATCTGCCTGCAGAAAACTGAAACTAGATCCATGCCTGTCACCCTGTACTAGTATCAACTCAAAGTGGATTAAGTACCTTAATATCAGGCCTGAAAACTTGCAGTTAGTACATGAAAGAGCAGGGGATACTCTGGAAGCAATAGGTATAGGCAAGGACTTCCTCAGTAGAACTCAAGCTGCCCAGCAACTAAGAGAAAGGATGGACAAATGGAACTGCATGAAATTAAAAAGCTTCTGTACAACAAAAGAAGTGGTCTCTAAAATGAAGAGACCACCCACAGAGTGGGAGAAAATCTTTGCTAGCTGTACATCAGACAAGGAACTGATAACCAGAATATACAGAGAGCTCAAAAACTTAAACTCCCAAAAATCAATGAACCAATAAAGAGGTGGCCAACTGAACTAAACAGAACTTTTTCAAAGGAAGAAGTCTAAATGGCCAAAAAACACATGAAAAAATGCTCACCATCCCTGGCCATAAAGGAAATGCAAATCAAAACCACATTAAGGTTCCACCTCACTCCTGGTAGAATGGCTACCATAAAGAACACCACCAACAACAAATGTTGTTGAGGATTCAGGAGAAAAAGGAACCCTCATACACTGCTGGTGGGAATGTAAGCTAGTACTACCACTTTGGAAAACAATATGGAGTCTTCTAAAAAAACTAAATGTAGATCTGCCATATGATCCAGCAATCCCACTCCTAGGAATATACCCAAAGGAATGTGACACAGGTTATTACAAAGACACCTGCACTCCCATGTTTATTGCATCACTATTCACAATAGCCAAGTTGTGAAAACAGTCAAGATGCCCCTCTTCTGATGAATGGATTAAGAAAATGTTATACACAATGGAATTTTACTAAGCCAAAAAGAAGAATGAAATTTTGTCATTGGCAAGTCAATGGATGGAACTGGAGAACATAATCTTAAGCGAAGTTAGCCAGGCTCATAGACCAAAAATCATATGCTCTCCCTCATATGCAGATTATAGACCTAAAACAAAAGCAGTGATATTATTGGACATGGGTCACACACTAAGGGGAGAATGTGCATGGAAGAAATAGGGAAAGGGAAGGAAACCTAAAACTTGAATGTGGTTGGTGTGCTTACTGTATAGAAGCAAATATAGTAATCTTAAAATGGAAGAGGCCACTATGGGAAAAGGACTAGGAAGTAGTGAAGAGTCTGGTGGTAGAGATGAAACAATATGGGTTGTAGTACACATGTGCATGGAAGCAATGCTAAGAATCTCTCTGTGTAGCTATCTTTATCTCAAACTAGCAAAACTGCCACATTTTCCTTATAACCTCTTACATTTTTCTTAAACAAAGTTGGAGAACAAGAGGTTCTGCCTAGAAGTGGGGGTTGGGGAAGGTGGCCCAAATAATGTATACACATGTAAGTAAATGTAAAAATGATAAAATAAAAACATAAAAATAAAAATCATGGGATTAAAGTTAAAAAATGTTTAAAGAAAAAATTTTCAATAGGTTGACTTTTCAGGTCTGAAAATGTCAGCATTAAACATGTAGCATGTAGTGACATAGCAAAGCAAATGCAGGTCTAACTTAGGACTTGTTGGCAGGTTCACAGGTAAGTGTGCTTGTGTTTTAAGAACAAACAACCTAGGCATGAAAGGCCAAATATCAGGTATCTGAAAATCAACTATTCGCTACTCATTTTACTTTTATACTTCACACCGTCAAGTCCTAGAATGAACAAGCACAAGAAGGCACCCAAACTAAGTCTGAATTTCGTCTAGGATGTCATCCAGATGGGCAAGCAATACCTACAACAAAAGGCCTACAAACTGATTTATTCATCTGTGTAAATCAGCATTTATGCTGATAAGGTGATTTAATTTTTTTCAAAGTGAAATGGAGAAGGTCAATGAAAATGGGGCGAGCCCCAGGTTTGTGTGTTGACTGCCTCCATTAGCAGCAGGATCATGGATATAAGGAAGGGGAGAAACACAACCAGAAACAGGTCTTCACTGAGAAAAGATTAAGAGATGTGACGCTTGTGTCATCATCTCACTGAAGTCACCACTTTTTGCCTGAAAGGCTTGGAAGAGGAGGGGCATGTTCTGTGAACAGTGATCTGTTTTCTCATTTCCTTGTCCTGATTCATTACATATGACTTAGTTGATGACTTTCCTGCTATTTCCCTCAGGGACAGTGTCCACAGAAAGGGGGAAAAATTAAAGAAAGAAATCAGTACAAGGAAGTTTGTTAGATGATTTAAATTTTTTTACCACAGGGATCTTCCAACAACCCTGAAATTCTTTTCCTCCTTGGGCTCCTCTCCTGAGATACCTATGAGTTATTCTTCATCATCTTTTTTTTCCAGTCACCTGGCAGGGGCTCCTGTTTCTTTTCTAACATGCAATTAGGTCTATCCTTTGAGAGGATTTGCCATACACATGATGTCATTGATAGCTGATGGTCTCCTCTGGTTTTCAGTTAGCTCGTGAGGGGTCTCACAAACTGTGACCAAATGACACATTTTGGTGATGTCTTCCCAAAGGAACCTTTTCAAAGTAACATAATTTCCTTGCTTATTTGAATCTGTTCCTGCAGCAGTTTCAAGCAGTGAGCCCCATAGAAGGCTAGATAGATACCACCACAGTGCAAAGCTTGGATATATTGCAGGCCATTTGATACATAGGAAAGCAGTCTTAGGAACATCTTCAGTGTGTGTGTGTGTGTGTGTGTGTGTGTTTTGGGGGAGGAGTTAGGAGAGCGGGTTGGGGAGAGTTCCAACACATTTTACAACAGGGAAAGGTAATGCAAGACCAGGGTCATTTTAGTCTTCAGTGCTGATCACCTCCCCCTACCCTCCTGCAAGAGGGTCAGGGAGGGCAGCTGGTTGCAGGGCTGCAGCTGTTCTTAATTGTTGATTTTAGCTTTGCAGTGGTCCCCTGTGGGGGAAGATGCTGTATCCGCAATGACCGTACAGGTGTTTGAGAAATGTTTTCTTTCCTATGGGCTATGTGATGCTCTAGAACAGGCAGGCTATTATGACAGGCTGATGTAGCCCTCATCCTCCCTTTTCCCATTTCTTTCCCATACAAACCTGCTGGGAAAAGATCTGCTTTCTGCTTAAGCCAACAAAGTGTGCATTTCCTAACCATTCTCTCTCTGTGCTCCCTGCAAACAGGCTGGCTACATCAACAGAAAAAGAGAATTTCATGTTCATCTGCTTTATTAAACTGTTCAAAGTAGGCCCACATTAAAATAGCTTCCAAGTTGCCATGTTAAAAAAGTGAATGTATGAGAAATATTTGCTTTTTTAAAAAAATAAATGAGGCTACTTAAGTAAAAGCAGCAACATCTGCTTTTATCTATCTATCTATCATTTATCTATTTATTTATTTATTTTGTTTTCTAAGAACAAACATGCTAGAACGTGGCTGGGCACCAGCGGCTCATGCCTGTTATCTTAGCTACCCAGGAGGCAGAGATCAGGAGGATCTCAGTTAGAGGCCAGTCTGAGCAAATAGTTTGTGAGACCCTATCTTAAAAATACCCAACACAAAGCAGGGCTGGCAGAGTGGTTCAAGTGGTAGAGTGCCTGCCTAAGGTCATGCGTTCAAATCCCAGTTCTACCAAAAAAATGCTAGAACTTGGATCCTCCATTAGCACTGTTGCTATAATAATGGGTCTTATAAAGGTGTCACAGTGCAGGTAGCACACTGAATACATTAATTTGAATTGATTAATAGTAGCACAATACTGGACCACCTCCCTCCTTAGATTTTAGGCAACTGGGGTTTCTTCCTCGGACTCCATGCCTATTCTGACAAACCTCTGACCACCAACTGCTCCTCCAACAGTCCACTTCTAGACTATGCTCTGAGATTAGCAGCTGGACTCCTTTGACCCCATGTATACCATGGTGTGCACATACCCAGGTCTGAGGAAGGTGGGATGGGAGTGGAGACAGAGCCTGCATCTGCTGGCTGGATGGTCTGCAGGTATGTAATCAGTGTTCCTGAAAGTGCATCTCAGAGCTGGGTGAGAAGAGAAAGGTGAGGCTCAGACCTGGTCCTTGGGATGAGCCTACCCTAGCTTACTACCTCTCTTTCTGGCTGGTGCAATACTTCCAAAAGGCAATCAAACATGAGTCTCAATAAAAAAGTACAGATAATTTCTCACTCTAGATCCTAAAGATCAGTGCACAGGAAATTAGTCTCAACAGAAACAGAAAATCAAACTGGCCATAAGTTTCCCCATTTTAAGTTATGTGAATTCCTTCCCTCAGCAAAGAAAGCATTATTCCAGTGTTAATGTGAATGTTTGAAAATTACTGATATTTTAGCAAAGTTCTTCTAAAGGTTTAACAGTAATGTTTTGTTGTAGTACAACAAATGTTGAACAGTATTTTAAAAGCCACCTTCAGGGTCTTGAAGGTTGTTCTGGTTCAGGGTTGTGGTAATAAGCATGATCACAATTCTGAATTCTATTAGTTCAATCAAACACTTGGACTATTTAATCAAGGAAGAGACTTGACAAATTTATTATAGTGCACAGTCTGGAAAGGCTCAGTAAATATGTACTGTATTTTAAAAATCAACCCAATGTATGGAAAAGTTTGGTCACAGTAGTTTATACAGTGGCCCAAAATAGAGCCAGACTAAATCTCTTGGTGCTTCAATCACACTAAAAGCCAATCCTAGCTTCTAAAATCAATAGCTTTGATAACTTTGTCATAGGTATTTTAATAAGACAAACTGGAGTTCACCTTCTTAGGAATGGTGTAAGTACATGAAGAGTGTCCCCATGTCAATGTGATTTGGCTTATCCTATAACCGGCCCATTTCACTCTTTGTACTCAGAATGCTTTTATTCGTTTCGTTGGTTTGCCCCTTTGATCTTTGGTTCATTGGCCTCAACTTCAAATGTAAATGCACAAGGATTTACATTTGGTTCTTTCTAAGAGTTTATATTCTCTATGTGTGATTGGAAATATGTTTGGGAATGGGTGAATAGAGGAGGAATTATGTAGTTAGCAGATTTATTGGCTCTGATGAGGATCCCAATGGCAGCCCAAAGTAATTCATGACATGGTAGAAGCTGGTCTTTACTTCCTCCAGCCTCCAACTTCCTAGTCTTAAAGCATTATGAGTATCCCCCTCCCCAGGTACCCTATTCCCTACCACCAAAACCCTAATTCATTTTTTTCCATAGTTCTGAGTGGTTTTCAAATTTTGAATCTTAGATGTTAGATTAAATTAGTGGGTCAAATAAGTAGTAAATAATGCAATTATATGGCACAGAGCACAAAGGCAGTACGGAAACACTACTTTTGCACAGCTTTTCTTTCCATTGTGTATGTGCTGTAAAGTGTACTCTTTACATGGTTGTGAGGAGAAGAATTTGAGAAACACTAACAGGCAAGTTGTTTGAAGCAGATTTTCAGGTGCCAAGAGAGGTTCAGTGGCAGGAGACCTTCTCTGCATATCTTTCTCCACTCCATGTCAGCAGCCAGCCTTCAATTTGCCTACTCATTAAGGCCACACATTGCTCCTGTCCTTGCTTTGTAGAGAGCCATCATGAAATAATATGCAGTGAATAATACTTTCTAGCTTGTGAGGTGCTTTTATGCAAGTTATCTTACTCAGTTATGGGTTCTAGACACTAGATGCTAGGTTTAACCCAGAGGAGAAGGCAGGTCCAATTCCCACTTCAACACTTCTACTGTGTGATGGTATGTAGTTTGTTTTATGACTTAGTATTAATAGGGCCACTACCTATAAGAGGATGCATTTATCTGAAATTGTTTCCTGTGTACGACTAACTTTTGAACTTAGGATGTTATAACTTAGCCTAAGCAAGATAGGGTTGTCCTTATCATATCTCCAAGAATCAAGGGGTGAAACAAGCAAGTGTCATTGGGGTTCAATGATTGTAGTGACAAGTGGAAATAGAAGACTCCTCACTGCTCAGGAATTTGATGGAGGGAGGGACAGCCAGGATCTTACTGCTTCCTGGTTCACAAATGACTCAGCTGAGAATTGCAGACACATACAGGCAAACCACTGCTTATCAAAAGGCTGTTTTTATTGTGTTATTCTACCACTATTCTGTGGGCTCAAATATTGGCATTTTAGGGGAATCTGTGGTTGCTAACTATTCCATTCATTTAAATTGATGATTATTAAAAGCCTACTAATACTACCCCTCTGAGAATCTATAGAGACAGATGGCATGAAAAGGTTACCCCTTGAGTGTTTAGTTAGTGAAAACATTTTATTGCTTTTCAGGCTTTTTCATTAAGCGACACTTGTTGATGCCAAGGAGAGTGGGAGTCACATAGCCTTTGTCATGCCCAGTTAAAAACTCCTTGTATTCACCAAAAAATGCCTCGGAGAAATCTGAAACCCAGAAGGAGTTAAGCTGTGTGTCTGCATGGCGCAGCTTTGTTCTGGCAAAGTCCCATTAGTTTAGGTCATTTCTGATGACTTCACTCTCCTGGTGACATCAGCCTGTAATCTCCTGAAGGTGAATTCATATGCGATTGCCTTAGAACACCCAGCCCCTGAGTTCCAAGTCATTCCCATTGATACATGGACGGAGCTTGTCTTTCTCAGGCCACAGTCTGGTCTGTGCACTGCATTTGTGCTTACTGTATCATGTTACCATGTGGACATTATGTCACCAACTGGCATGGCCAGACTCAAAAGTGAAATGTGCTTGCTGCAAGCAAAAAGCCAAAAGCTAGCATCCCCCCCCCCACCCCCCCCCCCGCACCACTCCACACTCCAGGTACAGAATAAAGGCATTAGAGGAATGGCTGGATTGTACCTTGGCCTTTCCTGTGGCTGAATACTGACAGTATCATTGCCATCATGTTTAGTCCATTGTCCTCACTAACTCTTGAAAGTATTTGGTTATTTGGTCACTGATGACACAAATTAAATCTAAGACCTTGGAATGACTTATTTTAGCTGAGTTCTAAAATACCAAGTCTGTGAACTCAAGTAGCCTGTTTCCCTTCTAAGACTATTTTCTTTCCTTTGCCTTTCAAATGGCAAAGAACAGAGAGGACATGAACGCAGCCTGCTCTTATTGGGTGGGTGGCAGACACTAGCTTTGACAAAGGTGTTGTTGCTGTGTGATTGCCCAGCACTGATGGGCATGATGTCTCTAGAAGTTGTAGGATATGAACTGGAAGTGTCCCCAGGGTTTTTCTGGTCTTATGCCTGTGTAAGTACAATTTATTTACCTTACTGCCCTTCTTTGGTTATCCTGGCACTCAATGATGTCACCAGAGATTCAGAGTGCCACAACGTCTCCCTGATTCCAAGTATCCTCTTGCAAGTCCCCACTCCTGGGAGGAGGTCTTGTGTTGTTAGCTAGGATGGAGACCAAAATGAGCAGAAGGAAGAAGGCTGTCTGCAGAGAGCAGAATCCCTACGCCACCTCCAGGACCCTGACATGCATTTCTTTTGATTAATGGGCCTTGGCAGCCAACAGGAGCTTCTGGTATACAGAATTAGCTGGGTACAAATAGAGGTTTAAAATCATGTCAGGAAAATTTCATACTAACACCATATTGTTAAGAGGAGAGACTTGTGTTTAAACAAGTCAATAAAATAGAACTCTGAGTATCTTCATTTCCTATTGAAGGAGTGAAAGATATGAATAGAGCTATCACCCTTACAAACTTAGCAGTCTAGTTATCAGTTCCAGGCATATACACTCAGTTTGGGGGTCAACCCACAGAGTAAGGGAGTATTGAAAGGATATTCTTTGCCTCTCTGAAAAATAAATTTTAAGGCTCTCATTTTCTTGAGGAAGGAAATAAATTCCCTGGATGACTTACAGGCTTTCTGAGTTTCAGATCTATTTTGGGTGGGCCTGGTGGGTTGGTTATATCAGAGAAAACTGGTGGCCCAGGATGTTTGCACTGTTACCATTCAATCTGCTCATGATATGCCAAGATACCAGATCTTTTTTAAAAGAATTTTTTAAGTGATTTTATTTTTACACACTATTCTACTCTGTACACGTACCCTAAGGTTTCCTTTCCCTTGAGTTTTTAAATCATTCTTTGTTGTTGGATATTGCTTTTATTTACACTTTCCTTTCTATTATAAATATGTTGTAGTGAATATCACTGAAACAAAGTTTTCGTGCGTATCTTGATAATTTTTTGGGGGTGTTGAACCCAGGGCCTTGGGCTTGCTGGGCAGGCTCTATACCACTTAAGTCATGTCCCCAGCACTTTATGCTTTAGGTAGTTTTTGAATAAGGTTTTGCATTTATGCCTGAACCACAATCCTCCTGTTTATGTGTCCTGTGTAGCTGGGATGACATGTGTGTTCTACACTCAGCTAATTTTTGAAGATACAACTTTAAAAGTGGAGGTTTTTAACATTTTTTTGTGTGTGGGGGATTGGAGTTTGAACTCAGGGCTTTGCACTTGTAAAGCAAGTGCTCTATTGCTTGAGCCATGCCTCCAGTCCATTTTTGCTAGGTTATTTTGGATAGGGTCTCTGAAACTATTTGAGGGGCTGGCCTCAAACTGTGATCCTCCTGATCTCAACTTCCCAAGTAGCTAGGATTACAGGTGTGAGCCAACCTTTTTTTCTTTTTTACAATTTTTAATGACTTTCATTATTTTATTTTTATTTTCGTAATGCATATAATATGCTTCAGTCATTTTCACCCCCTCCTCACCCTCTGCTTTTGTCTTTCCCTTTCCTGCTGGCTCCCCCCTCCAAGAGACCCCTTTTACATTCATTTTTTTTTTTAGTTCTAGATTCCACATATAAGAGAAAATATATATTTGTCTTTCTGAAGGTGGGTTATTTTGCTTAATATCATGATCTCTAATTCCATCCATTTCTTCTGGAAATGACATAATTTCATCATTTTTTATGGCTGACTAACACTCCATTGTGTATATATGTCACATTTCCTTTGTCCATTCATCCCTTGATGGGCACTTAGGCTGATTCTGTACTTTGGCTATTGTGAATATTGCTGCTATAAACATGAGAGCACAGGCATCTCTAGTGTATGTTGTTAAAGAATTCAGGGAGTTAGTTACCTTCCATACAGATGGTTTCTTGGATATTTTTTCCCTGTATTATCCCCATCCAGCTTCCTTCTCTCCTCTCCCTTCCTTTCCCTCCTCTTTTTTCTTTTGCTGGGGATCAAGCCCAGATCTTATGCATCTGGCAAACACTCTACCTTTGAGCTACATCTCACCCAGAGACCCTTTCAGCTTCTTCTTGATGAAGAAGCAGCAGCATTTTTTCATTTATCCCACACAATTTTTAATACTAACTTTGCTTATTTATTTCTTCCCTTTCCTCCTCTTTTCTTCCCCCGTCTCCCTGCCTCTCCTCTCTCTCTATCTCACCACCCTGCCCTGCACTGGGCAATGATAATGCCTGACTTGTTTACCTTTGAACCACACCACCTTGCCCAATGCTTGGAACACAGAAGATGCTAATATTGATGTGCTTAATGAATGAATTTGTAGGAATGAATGACAACTAGTGAAAATACAGGAATACCTTCATTGGCTTGGTGTATTGCATTAGGTCCTAACAGCCATCAAACCATCAGCATAAGTAAAAAACAATTTAAAGCCAATTCTCTCCTGAATCTAGTTTTGACAATGGGTGATCGGTGTCCCTGAATGCCTTATTCACACCTACAGCATAGAAACCTGGCCAGAGAAGTCTGTTTTTTCCCCTTAAATTTAGTATTAAAAGTTGTAGAATATTGCACATATAAAATTATGCATAAAATATATCAGCTTAATAATTTATTATCAATCTAACAATTGTAAAGCTATTGCGCAAGTGAAGAACTAGAACATCACTGGCATCCTATGTCCTTGGTCAATCACTGACTCCTTTGTCTCCACAACGGTAAGCCTCTACCCTAACTTTTATTGTCCTGACATCCTTGTTTTTCTTTATATTTTACCACCTGAATAAATACATATCTCTGTATATTTAGATTTTAGACTTTCCCCAGATGTATTTGTTTATTCAAACACATTTATTTGGCGAATAGATCATCTCTCTTCAAGGTACACCAATGATGATGTGCTATGGGCATGATCATGTAATTCTGATTGTCACAGTTGAATGAATAAGTACATCCATCACCACCCATGCTGTGCATGAGTCCCAGAATCCAAACATTTTAATTGTGGTAAAATACACACAAAATTGTCTGTGTTAATCACTTTAAGTATGTAGTTCACTGGTATTAAGTACATTCAGATTGTTGTGAAACCATCACAATTCCTATCTCCAGAACTCTTCATCTTATAAAACTGAACCTCTGAACCCATTAAACACTTAACTCTTCTTCCCCTGGCTCTTGGCAGCCACTCTTCTAATTTTGTCCCTATGAATTTCAGTACTCTTGAACTGCAGAGAAGTGGGCTGTTACAGTATTTGTCGGTTTTGTGATGGGCTTATTTCTCTTAGTATATTGTTCTCAAGAGCCAGCCATGTTGTGGCATATGTCAAAATTCCTCTTTTTAGAAGGCAAGTGGTATTCCACTATACATGTCATATGTTGGTTATCCATTCATCTGCTAATGGACACTTGGTTTGTTTCCATATTTTGGAATTGTGACTAAAGCTGCTATAAACATGGCACACAAATATCTTGGCAAGACCTTATTTTCACTATATACCCAGAAGTGGATTGGCTGGATCATATGGTAGTTCCATTTTTAAGTTTTTGAGGAGCCTCCACACTATTTTACCATGCATGGGCTTCCAGCTTCTCTCTAGCTTCACTGGCCTCTTTGTGATGTTTGTTTACTTTGGTGGCATCCTTCAAAGCTGGTGTGGCGCCACGTGTCTCGCTGTAGTACTGATTTGGATTTGTTCATGTTGAGCGCCTTTTCATGTGCTTGTCATTGGCTATGTTCCCCTCCATCGTGGTACTGGAGATTTAACTCGGGGCCAGGCAAGCACTCTAGCACTTAGATCCTCCCCTCCCCCCATCCTTTGTATTTAGTTTGTTTCTCAGATAGGATCTTGAACTAACTTTGCCTGGGCTGGCTTCTAACTGTAATCATTCTGCCTCCTGAGTCAGCCATTCAAATGTCTTCTTTGGAGGAAGGTCTATTCAAAATTTTTGTTTGTTTTTAAATTGGTTTGTTGTTGAGTTTTAAGAGTTCTCTATGTACTCTGAGTGTTAATCCTTTATCAGATACATATTTACTAGTATTTTTTCCATTCTATGAATTGTTTTCTACTTCATAGATGATGTCTTTGATGCACATTTAAAATTTTTCATCAAATGTAATTTTTCAATCCTTTCCTTTCCTTCCTTCCTTCCTTCCTCTCTCCCTCCTTTCCTCCCTCCCTCTCTCCCTTCCCTCCTTCCCTCTCTCTTTCCTTTCCTCCCTCCCTCTCTCCCTCCTTCCCTCTCTCCTTCCTTCCCTCTCTCCTTCCTTCCCTGCCTTCCTTCCTTTTTCCTTTTTTCATTCCTTTTGTGGTGCTGGGGATTGAACCCACAGCTTTACTTATCTAGGCAAGGGCTTTACCAGCCTCATTTCTTCTTTGATTTACGGTTATTTACAAGTATTTTGTTTAGTGTCTAAATATTTTGGGGGATTTTGCAGACATAATTCTATTATTTATTGTTAAATTAATTACATGGTGATCAGAGAACATACTTCGTATGATTTGCATCCTTTTAATTATCAAGATTTCCTTTATGGCCAAGAATATTTTCTATCTCCATAAACAGTGTATGTGACCATAAAAACAAGCAAACATGAATTTGTTGTTGTGGGTTGTCATGTCCCATAATTATCAAGTGGAATAATTTGGTTGATTGTGTTTTACAAATCTGAATTGTTTCTAATTTCTCTGTACTTAATCAATTACTAAAAGAGGAATACTGGCTAATTATTTCCTACTACTAAGTCAAAAACTTTCTAAGTACTCTACTAATTCCATGTCAGTTATGAGGTTCTCCATCCTGGTGCTGGGAGAAGTCATTGTTCTTGTTCTTGCTTGAGCTCTAGGTACTTCGTTATTCTTGAAGATGGATCTCTGCTAAGTTCTTTACCAATAGACACTGATTAGTATTCTGTTGAAATCTCAAGGGGACCCTCCACAGGTACCCAATTCTCTTTCCCTACAGTATTTTCTTCTCCCTCTCTCCTGCCAACTTTAGCCATGTTGATCTATTGAAATTCTTATTTCCATCTCCTTACCATAGGAAATCTGCTGGGCTATGTCTCATTCCCCCTACCTGAGCCATGGCCTGTGAACTGTTTAATGACATTAAGATGGGGCTACTGGAGGTGGGAGACTGTTTTTCTGACTTATGTTTTCTGTTGAGTTCTGCTTTGATAATTATTCACTCATGTTAATTGTTTTTGTGCCAGTAAACATTTTATATTTTATTCAGTTTTTATAGTTTTTTTGTAGAAGGATTGGTAGTAATTACTAGTCTATAATTTTTGGAATAAGATGCCCCAGACATTTTAATTTAAGTTAAATTTTTTTTTTCAGAGGAATGACCAATTATTTCAGATCTGGTGGGGTCATCAAGCAGAGTCTTTGTGGGATTTAGAATAGGCCATATGGAAAGGCTGACTAAAGACTGAGGGGGTACACAAGAAGAAAGGTGCTAACTCTAAGGGGGAGAAGAAGACAGACATGACAAGCTGGACAAGAATGGAATCATGGTTAGTAGAAGGAGAGACGAGTGAAAATGATGCCAGTTACTTGTTTTTATTTCCTGTTCAGTCCCATCAGATTTGTGAAGAGTTGTATTGAGAAAGAGTTCACTGTTTATTAAAACTAAAAGTGCACTTTTACTAAAAATTCTGCAAAAAACAGGAGCCAGAGGCTTTCATCAGCAGGTGGGAGCAAAAGGCAGTGAAATTTGAGTTATTACTGTTAATGTGACCATTGAAGCACACCCAGGCTGGTGAGGCCTGGGGATAATCAGGTTACACAGAGGCCAAGCTCATCTGGATTCAGCTCAACCCTTACCGAGGTTCATTAATAGAAGAGGTCCTTGGCACAAGCACATTGTCAGTTAGAAACTGGCTTGAGGCCAGAAACTCATTTTACCTTGACCCCAGAATGTCTATCAGATGATGAAGTTCTTGCTTGGAACTGATATCTAGGCTGGTACTTGAGAGAGATTGACTTAAGGGTCCTTAAAATTTCTCAATGAGTCATACATAGGGCAAGGTTTGCTGAAACTGAATGTGTTAGAACTGAGCTGTGTGGAGACAATAAGTCAGCAACCTGTAGGCATTTGAGAAGATATAAAGAAGATTAATATAATGTATAAATGAAAGACAGGTAGTGAGAGTGGAGAGTAAGGGGGAACTATTTCCAGTGAACATAGCTGTAGTTCAGAAGATGAAATCTGTATTTCACTCAGCAGAAGGTACAAATCTGTATTACATTAACTCAGCAATTCTAACCAAAACAAAGACAGGATGGCAAATATTTAAACAGTGATTAAAACATTGCCCAGGCAATAGGAAATGTCTGTTCTTGCCAACTGTTTGCTTGGACGAAATAAAATAAATGAGGGGTACACAAACCGTGTCTTCCTGGTTATTCTCAGGGACCCTTCTCTGGCATGAGGGAGGTTCCTTCAACCATGAACTTGAGTCCTGTGCATCCCTCTGGAAATAACCTCATGAGAAAGAACTCTGAAAGCTATGAATAGATACACGATTCTGGAATATGTGTTTTTATTTTTACATTTTCTAACATGTATAAATGTCAGTGTGCAATCAGAGCTGATTTCCCTACAGGAGGTTGAAGCTTAATTCAAAACAAACCCATATTTGATTTGTGACCTACCTCTCCCCATGCACTCTAATTGGGCTCTTTACTAGCACTTAGTCTAATAGCAGGGGTGGCAGTCTGACATGCTACAGTCCTCTAGGAAAATGTGAAAGAAATGTTGTCGTTACTAATTATAGAGATACTATGATTAAAAGCATCAATGTCCCTAAAATGATATGATGGCACAGAGCCCCTGAATAAGCCTCTATTCTATTCTATTCTTTTTTTTTATTCATATGTGCATACAATGTTTGGGTCATTTCTCCCCCCTTCCCTGACCCCCTCCCTTAGCCCCCCCTGCCCCCTCCTGCTCCCCCCCACCCCCTCGCTACCCGGCAGAAACTATTTTGCCCTTATCTCTAATTTTGTTGAAGAGAGAATATAAGCAATAATAGGAAGGGACAAGGGTTTTTGCTAGTTGAGATAAGGATAGCTATACAGGGAGTTGACTCGCATTGATTTCCTGTGCATGTGTGTTACCTTCCAGGTTAATTCATCTTGAATTAACCTTTTCTCTAGTTCCTGGTCCCCTTCTCCTATTGGCCTCAGTTGCTTTTAAGGTATCTGCTTTAGTTTCTCTGCGTTAAGGGCAACAAATGCTATCTAGTTTTTTAGGTGTCTTACCTATCCTCACCCCTCCCTTGTGTGCTCTCGCTTTATCATGTGATCAAAGTCCAATCCCATTGTTGTGTTTGCCCTTGATCTAATATCTGCATATGAGGGAAACATATGATTTTTGGTCTTTTGGGCCAGGCTAACCTCACTCAGAATGATGTTCTCCAATTCCATCCATTTACCAGCGAATGATAACATTTCGTTCTTCTTCATGGCTGCATAAAATTCCATTGCATATAAATACCACATTTTCTTAATCCATTCGTCAGTGGTGGGGCATCTTGGCTGTTTCCATAACTTGGCTATTGTGAATAGTGCCGCAATAAACATGGGTGTGCAGGTGCCTCTGGAGTAACCTGTGTCACAGTCTTTTTGGGGTATATTCCCAAGAGTGGTATTGCTGGATCATATGGTAGATCAATGTTTAGCTTTTTAAGTAGCCTCCAAATTTTTTTCCAGAGTGGTTGTACTAGTTTACATTCCCACCAGCAGTGTAAGAGGGTTCCTTTTTCCCCACATCCTCGCCAGCACCTGTTGTTAGTGGTGTTGCTAATGATGGCTATTCTAACAGGGGTGAGGTGGAATCTTAGTGTGGTTTTAATTTGCATTTCCTTTATTGCTAGAGATGGTGAGCATTTTTTCATGTGTTTTCTGGCCATTTGAATTTCTTCTTTTGAGAAATTTCTGTTTAGTTCAGTTGCCCATTTCTTTATTGGTTCATTAATTTTGGGAGAATTTAGCTTTTTAAGTTCCCTATATATTCTGGTTATCAGTCCTTTGTCTGATGTGTAGCTAGCAAATATTTTCTCCCACTCTGTGGGTGTTCTCTTCAGTTTAGAGAGCATTTCTTTTGTTGAGCAGAAGCTTTTTAGTTTTATGAAGTCCCATTTATCTATGCTATCTCTTAGTTTCTGTGCTGCTGGGGTTCCATTGAGAAAGTTCTTACCTATACTTATTAATTCCAGAGTATTTCCTACTCTTTCCTGTGTCAACTTTAGAGTTTGGGGACTGATATTAAGATCCTTGATCCATTTTGAGTTAATCTTGGTATAGGGTGATATACATGGATCTAGTTTCAGTGTTTTGCAGACTGCTAACCAGTTTTCCCAGCAGTTTTTGTTGAAGAGGGTTTCTTTTCTCCATCGTATATTTTTAGCGCCTTTGTCAAAGATAAGTTGCTTATAGTTGTGTGGCTTCATATCTGGGTCCTCTATTCTGTTCCACTGGTCTTCATGTCTGTTTTTGTGCCAGTACCATGCTGTTTTTATTGCTATTGCTTTGTGGTATAGTTTGAAGTCGGGTATTGTGATACCTCCAGCATTGTTCTTTTGACTGAGTATTGCCTTGGCTATTCGTGGCCTCTTGTGTTTCCATATAATTTTAACAGTAGATTTTTCAATCTCTTTGATGAATGTCATTGGAATTTTGATGGGAATTGCATTAAACATGTAGATTACTTTTGGGAGTATAGACATTTTTACTATGTTGATTCTACCAATCCATGAGCATGGGAGATCTCTCCACTTTCTATAGTCTTCCTCAGTCTCTTTCTTCAGAAGTTTATAGTTTTCCTTGTAGAGGTCTTTCACATCCTTTGATAAGTTTACACCTAGGTATTTGATTTTTTTGAGGCTATTGTAAATGGAATTGTTTTCATATATTCTTTCTCAGTTTGTTCATTGTTAGTGTATAGAAATGCTAATGATTTTTCTACATTGATTTTATATCCTGCTACCTTGCTATAGCTATTGATGGTGTCTAGGAGCTTTTGAGTAGAGTTTTTTGGGTCTTTAAAGTATAGGATCATATCATCTGCAAATAGGGATATTTTGACAGTTTCTTTACCTATTTGTATTCCTTTTACTCCTTCTTCTTGCCTAATTGCTCTGCCTAGGAATTCCAGTACTATGTTGAATAGGAGTGGAAATAGTGGGCATCCTTGTCTGGTTCCTGATTTTAAAGGGAATGGTTTCAGTTTTTCTCCATTAAGTATAATGCTGGCTGTAGGTTTGTCATATATAGCTTTTATAATGTTGAGGTACTTTCCTTCTATTCCTAGTTTTCTTAGAGCTTTTATCATGAAATGGTGTTGGATCTTATCAAAGGCTTTTTCTGCATCTATTGAAATGATCAAGTGGTTTTTGTCTTTGTTTCTGTTAATGTGGTTTATTACATTTATTGATTTTTGTATGTTGAACCATCCCTGCATTCCTGGGATGCAGCCTACTTGGTCGTGGTGAATAATCTTTTTGATGTGTTGTTGAATTCGGTTTGCCATTATTTTGTTGAGGATTTTTGCATCAACATTCATTAAGGAGATTGACCTATAGTTCTCCTTTTTGGAGGTGTTTTTGCCTGGTTTTGGGATAAGTGTAATACTGGCTTCATAAAATGTGTTAGGCAGTTTTCCTTCCCTTTCTATTTTGTGGAACAGTTTAAGGAGGGTTGGTATCAGTTCTTCTTTAAAGGTCTGATAGAATTCATCAGAGAATCCATCAGGTCCTGGATTTTACTTTTTGGGGAGACTCTTGATTGCTGCTTCAATTTCATTTTGTGTTATAGATTTATTCAGTTTATTAATATCCTGTTAGGTCAGTTTTGGATGATCATATGTATCTAGAAATCTGTCCATTTCTTTAAGATTTTCGAATTTATTTGAATATAGGTTCTCGACGTAGTCTCTGATGATTTCCTGGACTTCTACGGTGTTTGTTGTTATCTCCCTTTTTGCATTCCTGATTCTACTAATTTGGGTTTTTTCTCTCCTCATTTTAGTCAGGTTTGCTAGGGGTCTGTCAATCTTGTTTATTTTTTCAAAGAATCAACTTTTTGTTCCATTAATTCTTTGTATGGTTTTTTTTGGTTTCTATTTCATTGATTTCAGCTCTTATTTTTATTATTTCTCTCCTTCGATTTGTTTTGGGATTCACTTGTTCTTGTTTTTCTAGGAGTTTGAGATGTATCATTAGGTCATTGATTTGGGATCTTTCAGTCTTTTTAATATATGCACTCATGGCTATAAACTTTCCTCTCAGGACTGCCTTTGCTGTGTCCCATAGGTTCTGGTAGGTTGTGTTTTCATTTTCATTGACTTCCAGGAACTTTTTAATATCCTCTTTTATTTCATCAATGACCCATTGTTCATTAAGCAATGAGTTATTCATTTTCCAGCTGTTGGTGCATGTTTTTTGTCTTTAGTTTTGTTGTTGAGTTCTAGTTTTATTGCATTGTGATCCGACAGAATGCATGGTATAATTTCTATTTTCTTATATTTGCTGAGGCTTGCTTTGTGCCCTAGGATATGATCTATTTTGGAGAAGGTTCCATGGGCTGCTGAGAAGAATGTATATTGTGTAGAAGTTGGATGAAATGTTCTGTAGACATCAAGTAGGTCCATTTGATCTATTGTATATTTTAGATCTAGGATTTCTTTATTGATTTTTTCTTTGGATGACCTATCTATTGAAGATAATGGGGTGTTAAAGTCTCCCACGACCACTGTGTTGGAGTTAATATATGCTTTTAGGTCCTTCAGGGTATGTTTGATGAAATTGGGTGTGTTGACATTGGGTGCATATAGGTTGATAATTGGGTGCATATAGGTTGATAATTTCCTATTGTCTACTTCCCCTTTTATTAGTGTGGAATGTCCTTCTTTATCTCATTTGATCAATGTAAATTTGAAGTCTACTTTGTCAGAGATAAGTATTGCTACTCCTGATTGTTTTTGGGGGCCATTGGCTTGGTAAATCTTCTTCCAGCCTTTCATCCTATGCCTATGCTTATTTCTGTCAGTGAGATGGGTCTCCTGTAAGCAACAAATTGTTGGATCTTCCTTTTTAATTCATTTCGTCAAATGGTGCCTTTTGATGGGGGAATTAAGTCCATTAACATTAAGCATTAGTACTGATAGGTATGTGGTGATTCCTGTCATTTAGTTGTCTTAGTTGTTTGAAGGTTTGATTGTGTGTACCTAAGTTGAGGTTACTCTCTACTTTCTTGCTTTTTCTTTTCCTGTAGTTTCATGCTGCCTGCCCTTTCATGGTTATGTTGGGTTTCACTTTCTGTGCTTAAATTCCCTTGAAAAATCTTTTGTAGTGGTGGCTTTGTGGTCACATATTGTTTTAGTTTCTGCTTAGCATGGAAGACTGTTATTGCTCTATCTATTTTGAATGATAGTTTTGCTGGGTAGAGTATCCTAGGGTTGAAGTTATTTTCATTCAGTGCCTGGAAGATCTCACCCCAAGCTCTTCTTGCTTTTAATGTTTCTGTTGAGAAGTCTGCTGTGATTTTGATGGGTTTACCTTTGTATGTTATTTGTTTTTTCTTTCTTACAGCCTTCAATATTCTTTCTCGAGTCTCTGTATTTGTTGTTTTAATGATAATATGCTGTGGGGTAGATCTATTTTGATCTGGTTGTTTGGTGTCTGGAGGCCTCTTGCATCTGTTTGGGAATAAATTTTTCTAGATTTGGGAAATTTTCTGTTATTATTTTGTTGAATATATTATGCATTCCCTTTGCTTGTACCTCTTCTCCTTCTTCAATGCCCATGATTCTCAGGTTTGGTCTTTTGATGGAGTCATTGAGTTCTTGCATTTTCTTTTCACAGGTCTTGAGTTGTTTAACTAATAGTTCTTCAGTTTTTCCTTTAATTACCATTTCACCTTCGAGTTCTGAGATTCTGTCTTCTGTTTGTTCTATTCTGCTGGATTGGCCTTCCATTTTGTTTTGCAATTCTGTTTCATTCTTTTTTCTGAGGTTTTCCATATCCTGAGTTTCTTCCTCTTCAGTGTTGTCTATTTTTGTCCTGAGTTCATTTATCTCTTTATTAATTGTGTTCTTTGCTTCACTTTGGTGTTTATATAGTGCTTCTATGGGTTCTTTTATTTCTTCTTGTGCTTTTTCAAATTTTCTATTTTTGCTGTCTTGGAATTTCTTGAGTGTCTCCTGTACATTTTGGTTGACCCTATCCAGTATCATCTCTATAAAATTCTCATTGATTACCTGTAGTATTTCTTCTTTTAGAATGTTCTTGTGGGCTTCATTGGGTTCTTTGGCATAGTTCATCTTCATTTTGTTGGAGTCTGGATCTTCATTTCCCTCTGGTTCCTATACTAATTTTTTGCTGTGGGGAAACTGTTTTCCCTGTTTTTTCTGTCTTCTCGTCATTGCCCTTGGTGTTGTTATTGTCCCTGTACTGTGTGCAATTAAGTATTTTCTAGCTTGTAATAATAACAATGGTGATATTTAGAATGGAAGGGTGAGAGGAGATGGAAAACAAAGAAGTGAAAGAAAAAGGGAAAAACAAACAAACAAGTAGAAAAAAACTGAACAAACAACAAAAAAAAGTTTCAAAGATATAAACAGGGAGAGATACTGTACTAATCAACAGTAAGCTGAACAGGCATTAGAGAGACAGAGAGAGGATTGAAAATAAAAAATAAAAAATATAAAAATAAAAATAAAAAAAATGAAAAAAATATCTCCAAGTCCAAATGCAATAAAGTTTCAGTCCTAATAATTTTGGTGTTTGTCCCTCAGCCTCCAATCCTGGATGTGGTGTCTCAGAAGTAGTTCTGTCATTGTCTCATCAAAGGAGAATAAAACTAAAAAAAATGAAAGAAAACAAAACAACACAAAACAAAAAAACCCCACAAAGTGTCCCAAGATCAAATGCAATACAGTTTCATTAAAGTTTTCAGCATGCAGGTGTAGTTCGGTTGTTGTCTCATCAAAGGTAGGGAGAAAAAAAATGTCTGGAAACAGTTCTGTGAATGGCTATAGGAGGCTGTGGCTCACCTGCCTGGTGCTTCAGCCTGCTGTTGCTGGAGGCTTTATTTATGCAGATCTCAGGAGTGAGCTTAACACTCACCTAGCCCCTCAGGCTTTGTTTACTTAGAATTCTCCTGGGCACAAGCCACTGCTACTGCTACAAGCTTTCCCCTTTCCAAGCACACTGGGGGAGGTGACACTGCACCAGTTTTCTCAGGCCGGTGTGTTTATTTACAGCTCACATGGGAAGTGGGTCTTCCCCCCTCTCCTGTGGAGTTTTCCTCCCACCACCACTTTTACAAGCTTTACCACTCCTGATTGCTGGGCACGTGCCACCGCTCCTGCCTTCTCCAGCTGGCTTGTTGTGAGGGATCTCCCCTCTCCCCCTCTTCAGCACTCAGGGTGCCCTGCCCTCTTTGCTACATGTCTTTTTAGTTGTTATTGCTTATTATTCAGTTTTTTTTTCTTTTTTCCCTAGGTGGGAGTTGGTCTGTCCAGGGGGCTATGCTGATCTGGCCCAGGGTTGTCTGTGGGAGTACCACATACTGCTTACCCCACCTTGTGGTCCACATCTTCCCAAGCCATCTGGGCACTGCCGTCTGGCTGTGGCGCGGGAGCCTTCCTGGTTTCTCTGTTTAATGTGAAGTGGAGATACTATGCGCAGGCTGGAGGTGTGGAGGGGTCAAAGTTTTGCCTCTTCTCGGTGGTTTTTTCCTGTAAGCTGTATCTCCAGCATCTCTCCAAGATTTTACTTTAGGAGGCATGCTTTCTGCTTCCTCCCTCTAGCCGCCATCTTGGAATCCCCTATTCTATTCCATTCTATTCTATGCTGTATAATGATAAAATTTGACAGTGTTGTCATGTCTTAAGAGACACCGAAAAATGATCATTCCAGCTTTTAGTCAGAAGAGCCACAACCTTGATTGAACTCTACTCAGTGTTTCCTCCAGTCATCTTGAAAGCACAGCTGTTTGGTGTATATGTACAAGATAGTAAGGGTGCTAACCCACATTTCCTCAGAATGTGGTCTTATTTGTAATCAGGGTCATTGTAGATGTAACTAGTTTAGATGAAGTCATACTAGAGCAGGCTGGGCCCCCTTTACAGAAATGGGGGATCTAGACACAAATATGTACAGAAGGAGAATACTATATAAATACAAAGGCAGTACTTGGGGTGATTTTCTTTCCTATAACACCAAAGATTGTAGCAAATTACCCCAAGCTAAAAGAGAGAGGCCTGGAACTGATTTTTCCTCACAGTAGAGTAGATCTATGTCTTAGTCAGCTAAAACTGCTATAACAAAATACCACGAACTGCTATTACAAATAGCAGAAATTTCTTACACTTCTGAAGTTAAAAAGGCAAAGATCAAGGCTCCAGAAGAGTCAATCTTTGGTGAGGGCTTGTTTCATGGTTTAACTATGGTTCCTTCTTTCTAGGTCCTCACAAGGTGAAAGGGGTGAACAGTCTTTGTATAAGGGCACTAAACTTAGTTTCAGAAGCCTCCTCCTTCATGACCTACCAAAGACTCTACCTCCTAATACCATCACGTTAGGAGTTATGAATTCAACATGTGTGTCTTGGTGGGGGGACACAAATTTTGAGACCAGGGCAAACCCTCTAACCCGGCATGTCTGTTTTCTTTATAAGAAGTGACCATGTGGAAAAAGACACTCAGGGAGACTGCCATGGGACCATGGAGGAAGAGACTGGCATTATCGTAGTTACAAGTCAAAAACAGCCAGCAAAGTACCAGTAGTAGCTAAGAGAGAGGTTGGGAAGGATTCTTGCCTAAATATTTAGATAGAGCAGGGGCCCACTGACACCTAGATTTTGGGCTTCTAACTTCTAAAGCTAAAAGAATAACTTTTCAGACTGGGGATGTAGTTCAGTGGTAGAGCACTTGTACTGCATGCACAAGACCTTAGATTTGATCCCCAGTACCACACTAAAAGGAGGAATAAATTTGTTTTAAGTCACTTGATTTGTGGTACTTTGTTTTGGTGGCCCTAGGTAGCTAACACAGTTGGGAATGCCTCTTGTCCTTGTGGATCTAGGGCTGGAGGTATGGCTCAAGTGGTAGAGTATTTGCCTAGCAAACTTGAGGCCATGAATTCAAACCTTAGTACTGCCAGAAAAATAAAAAATCAACCAACCAACCAAAAAATCTTATAGATGTAGCAATATTATATCATATACATATTGGGCAATGAGGATGACTGTAGAATTAAGGGATTGACCAATGGAGACAAAGTTATTGGAGCAGATAGATTTCAAACTGGATTCAAAATGTTATGATGAGAGTCCTTAAAGACATTTGAAGTGTTTTTCTTTTTTCCTCCTGTGACGTCTGAACTGAGAGGGCAAATGTGTAATCTGGCCTGGATGACCAAATCTTTTTCCTCCCACCACACAGAATATACTCATTCAAATAATATGAACTCACTCCAACTTAATAGACACCCTTTTTTATTACTAGTGGGCCAACAAAAGTATAGGCTAGGTTAGTTATGTAGATGAAAAGGAATTTAAAATGTGGAATGTCAAAGCCAAGTGTCCAATGGCTATTTATTCCACATCCACTGTAATTATCCTAACCCAAGTAGCTATTTGAAAACCCAAATGACTAGAACCACAGTCAAACTTTCTTTTTTTTTTTAAATTAGGATATATTCATTATACAGGGTGTAGGGGGGAATTCATAGTGACAATTCTAATTAGATTTATATTGTACATTAGTTAAATTGCCCCCATTGTCTCTCCCCGTCAGCCCCTTCTCCTCCCCACTTAAAGCAATTGCTTTTCTTTTAAAGTGCTAGAAGAGATTCAAACTCTCTGAACTTGCTGATTTAGTGCAAATCTGAATCCAGTGCCTAGCCCACTAGCCCATTGCAGCCCACATAGCATGAACATGTTGCTTGGTTCCACAGGCAGGTGGAGCTCCCAGGAAATTCTGGGGTTCTCCTGACTTCTAGCCAAACCAGGACATATCAATCTTATTATGTCACTCTCCTGTACAACCTTTTTGTGGTTCTGGCTGCCTGGAGAATCAGGTCTAAACATGATATGTGAATAAGCCTCCATGGTCTATCCCCTTTCTAGGCTCCTGTCCTGCCTTTCATTTTTATATATTACTGTACAAAATTACTTGTTTCTACAATGTATCTTTATGTGTCACTTCCCTGTGACTCTAACTTATTATTACTTAAACTTATAACACCTTTTCCTTCTTTTTCTACCAGGAAGATTCTAGTTAATCTCCAAATTTTTATAAGGGATACTTTCCTATGAAAATCTTCCTTGTTCACAGCTTCCCAAAGACTTAATAACTTTTTTTGGTATTTTACATACTTCTTTACTGTGCATCTCATACTACTTAATGATTTGTTTATAAATCATCTTCTAATTAAACCCAATAATATGCACAGTCCTGTACCAGGTGATGAGTAACTACTGAGATGATTTTTTTTCACTCAAGACACTTATTTTTTTTTAATTATGTGCCCATCATTATTCTGGGCCTTATAAAGATGGCAGTAAATCAGTCAGGCAAGGACCCTGCTTACTTATATGAAGCTCACATTCTAGAAGGGAAGATGGCTAAACAAGTGAAAAAAATAGACACGCATGTATTTTCAGGTAATGGTATGTGGTATGAACAGCAAAGCACATCATGTTGGTTCATGGGAATTCTCTGAGGTTCACAAGTCAAGAGGTGTCCAAATGAAACTTACCAAAAGAAGGTAGAGACTTCTCTTTCATTGACCTCGATTACTGATAGCATTCCTATCCAGTCAACTTAATGTGTTGTTTTAGAGCTCTAGGGAGGAGGGAAAGGGACATGCCAGAGACATATAAGTGTCATATATATATCATCTTATTGGACTTTTATAATACTCCTTGAAATAGGTGCTATTTCAGATGCATGATAGCTTGAACTTCAAGAAGGGCAAATAATATAGCCATAAGGTAGTATGTGAGTGTGTGAGCCGATATTCAAACTCAGGTAGTACTGGGCCACTTGGGCAACACCATTTCTACAGCTGAATTCAATTAATACTTACTAAGTGCTGACTTCATACTGAGCCCTATTCTATGTGCTTGGAATAGAATGGGAAAAATGAATAGTAGGACAAAAAGTCCCTGCTCTTTCAGAAAATAACAAGTATTAATAAGGATGAGAGAAATTAAAGCCCTTGTGTACTGTTGGTGGGACTTTAAAATGGTGCTGCCACTATGGAAAACAGTACAGTATTTCCTCAAAAACTTAAAGATATAATTACCATATAATCTAACAATTCCACTCTGGGTATGCACCCTAAATAATTGAATGCAGAATCTTGGAGAGATTTTTGTATACTCGTGTTCATGGCCATATTAGCCAAAAGATGGAAACAATGCAAGAATCAACAGATGAATTGATCAACAAAATGTGGTATACAGTAGTCTCTACTATCTATGGTTTTGTGTTCTTCAGTTTCAGTTAGCCATGGACAGTCATTGTATGAAAATATTAATGGAAAATTGCAGAAACAGACAACTTTTAAATATTAAATTGTGTACTGTTCTAAGCACCATGATGAAATCTCAGGCCATCCCCTCTGCCCTGCCCAGGACCTGAATCATCCCTTTGTCTGATGTATTCACACTGTACACACTACATGCCCAGTAGGTATTTAGTAGCTGCCTCAGTTATCAGGTCAGCTGATATTGTAGTATTTTCTTTTGTTGGTACTGGGGTTTGAACTCAGGACCTCATGGTTGAGCCACTCCACCAGACTGGTTTTATATTAGGTATTTTCTTTCTTTTTTTATTTTATTGTTTTTACATTTATTCATATATGTATACATTGTTTGGGCCACCTCCCCCCACACCATTGCCCCGCATCCAGGCAGAACCTGTTCCACCCTCTTGTTCTCCGATTTTGTTGAAGAGAAAACATAACAAATAATAAGAAAGACATAGCACTTTGGCTAGTTTGATATGAATAGCTATACAGAGACATTCTTAGCGTTGTTTCCATGCACTTGTGTATTACAACCCGCATTGGTTCATCTCTACCAGACCTCGTCACTACTTCCTAGTCCCCTTCCCATAGTGGCCTCTGCCGGTTTAAGATTACTTTATTCACTTCTCTACAGTGAGCATATCAACCACATTCAAGTTTTAGGTTTTCTTTCCTTTCCCTATTTGTCCTGTGCGTGTTCTCCCCTTAGTGTGTTACCCATGTCCAAAAACATTACTGCATTTATTTTAGGTCTATGATCCACACATGAGTGAGAACGTGATTTTTGGCCTTCTGAGCCTGATTAACTTCCATTAAGATAATGTTCTCCAGTTCCATCCATTTACTTGCGAATGACAAAATTTCATTCTTCTTTGTGGCTGAATAAAATTCTATTGTGTAAAAATACTACATTTTCTTCATCTTTTCGTCTGTAGTGGGGCATCTTGACTGTAGCTTAGCTATTGTAAATAGTGCTGCAATGAAAATGGGTGTGCCTTTGTAATAACCTGAGTCACATTCCTTTGGGTATATTCCTAGGAGTGGGATTGTTGGATCATATGGCAGGTCTATGTTCAGTTTTTAAGGAAGCCTCCATATTGTTTCTTGAAGTGGTTGTCCTAGCTTACAATTCCCACCAGCAGTGTGTGAGGGTTCCTTTCTAACCACATCCTCATGAACGTTTGTTGTTGGTGGTGTTCTTTATGGTATCTATTCTAACAGGAGTGAGGTAGAATCTTAGTGTGGTTTTCATTTGCATTTCCTTTACTGCCAGAGATAGCATTTTTCCATGTGTTTTTTGGCCATGACTTCTTCCTTTGAAAAAGTTCTGTTTAGTTCAGTTGCCCACCTCTTTATTGGTTCATTGATTTTTGGGGAGTTAAAGTTTTTGAGTTTCCTGTGTATTCTGGTTATCAGTCCCTTGTCTGATGCATAGCTAGCAAAGATTTTCTCCCACTTTGTGGGTAGTCTCTTCAATTTAGAGACCATTTCTTTTCTTGTGCAGAAGCTTTTTAATTTTATGTAGTCCCACATGTCCATCCTTTCTCTAGTTGCTGGGCTGCTTGAGTTCTACTGAGGAAGTCCTTGCCTATACCTATTGCTTTCAGAATATTCCCTGCTCTTTCCTGTACTAACTGAAGGTTTCAGGTCTGATATGAAGGTACTAAATCCACTTTGAGTTGATACTAGTACAGGTAGCAGGCATGGATCTAGTTTCAGTTTTCTGCAGGCAGATAACCACTTTTTCCAGCAACATTTTTTGAAGAGCATGTCTTTTCTCCATTGTATGTTTTTGTCACCTTTGTCAAAACTAAGGTGGGTGTAGCTGTGTAAATTCATATCTGGGTTCTCTATTCTGATCCATTGGTCTTCTTATATGTTTTTGTGCCAGCACCATGCTGTTTTTTTTGTTGCTATGGCTCTGTAGTATAGTTTGAAGTTGGGTATTGTGATACCTCCAGCATTGCTCTTTTTGCTCAGTATTGCATTGGCTATTTGTGGTCTTTTGTGTTTCCAAATGGACTTTAGGGTAGATTTTTCAATCTCTGTCATGAATATCATTGGGATTTCGATGGGAATTGTGTTGAACATGTAGATTGCTTTGGGTACTATAGCTATTTTTACTATGTTGATTCTGCCAGTCCTTGAGCACGGGAGATCTTTCTACCTTCCGTAGTCTTCTTCAATCTCTTTCTTCAGTGGTTGGCATTTCTCCTTGTAGAGGTCATTTACATCCTTTGTTAAGTTTATTCCTAGGTATTTGATTTTTTTTCAGGCTATTGTAAATGGAATTGTTTTCCTATACTCTTTCTCAATTTGTTCATTGTTGACATAGAGAAAGGCTACTGACTTTTGTAAGTTGATTCTATATCCTACTACGTTGCTGAGGCTGTTTATGGTGTCTAGGAGTTTTTGGGTGGACTTTTTTTGGTCTTTGATGTATAGAATCATGTCATCTGCAAATAGGGATACTTTCACTATTTCTTTACCTATTTGTATTTCTTTTATTTCTTCTTTTTGTCTTATTGCTCTGGCTAGGAATTCGAGGACTATGCTGAATAGGAGTGGGGAGACTTGTCTTGTTCTTGTATTTAGGGAAAATACTTTCAGTTTTTCCCCATTAAGTATGACATTGGCTATAGGTCATATATAGCCTTTATAATGTTGAGGTACATTCCTTCTGTTCTAGTTTTCTAAGAGCATTTATCATGAAATGGTGTTGAATCTTATCAAAGGCTTTTTCTGCAGCTATTGAGATGATCAAGTGGTTTTTGTCTTTGCTTCTATTAATGTGCTATATTACATTTATTGATTTGTGCATGTTGAACAATCCTGACATCCCTGGGATGAATCCAATTTGATCATGGTGAGTGATCTTTATGATATATTGTTGAATTTGGTTTGCCATTCTTTCTCTGTTCTCTGTGCTTGTTGTTTTAATGATAATATGCCATTGGGAGGCTTTGTTTTGGTTAAGTCTGTTTGGTGTCTTGCAGGTTTCCTGTAGCTGAATGGGCAAAACTTTCTTGAGATTTGGGAAATTTTCTGTTATTATTTTATTGAATATATTATGTATGTTGGGTATTTTTGAGATAAGTTCTCAAGAACTATTTCCCAGGCTAGCTCCAAACTGTGATCCTCTTGATCTCTGCCTCCTGAGTAGCTAGGATGACAGGCATGAGCCACTAGCACTTGGCTCTTTATACTTATTTTACTTACCAATAGCCTCAAAGTGCAAGAGTAGTGATACTGGCCATTCAGATGTCAAAATGAAGCCAAAAAAATGCTTCCTTTAAATGAAAGGTTATTAGTTCCTGACTAAATAAGGAAAGACAAAAACTATGGTGAGATTTTTAAGGTTCAGGGTAAGAAAATTCTTTGATCTGTGAAATTATGGACAAAGAAAAAAAACTCATATTAGTCTTACTGCTGCACTTCAACTGCAAAAGTTACAGCCAGAATATGTGGTGTTTTGTCAAGATAGAAAAGGCATTAAATCTGTGGGCAGAAGACATGACCTGAAAATTGTTTGAATTGATGGTGGAGTATTATAGCAGATGGGGTTAAACCCATGCAAAGACTTCAGCAAGGATCTCCTGAGACAAGTGACAGCCATTTACTGCAAGTAAGAAATGGTGATGCAGATTCTAATTTATAAACATATTATGGAAAGATACTTATAGAGAAAGCCACAGTATATACAGGGTTCAGTACTATTCATGGTTTCAGGAGTCTACCAAGTGTCTTAGAAAGTATCTTCCAAAGATGAGGTGTGACTACTGTATAGGCATTTACCACACATGGAATTGACTTAATCTTAAAAGATAAGGCAAGTAATATATTCTACAACATGGATGAATCTTGAAGATTTTGTCCTAAAAGACAAAACCTATATGATTCCACTTGCACAAGGTACTTAGAGTAGCAGAATTCCTAGAGAATTCTAGAAAGTAGAATGATGATCGTCAGGTGCTGGTAGAGGAAGAGAATGGGGAATTGTGGTTTAATGAATATAGTGTTTCAGTTTTGCAAGATGAAGAGTTTCTGCAGATGGATGGTGGAGATGGTTGCACAGCAACACGATCAGGCTTAATGCCACTGACCAGGACACTTTAAAATGGTTAAAATGGTAAGTTTTATGTTATGTGTGTTTTACCACTGTCAATATGAGAGAGAGGGAAAGAGAGAGAGAGAGAGAGAGAGAGAGAGAGAGAGAGAGAGAGAGAGAGAGAGAGAGAGAAAATATGATTGTAATACCCAGTCTGTCTGAGTGGACTATGGAGAGGTGGGAGAGGAAGAGAGAGTGATAGTGAATAAGAGTGAAATGCATTACATCTGTGTATGAAGGTAGTATAATACAATGCACTGAAAGCTGTTGAATAATAGGGGAGTAGGGTGATAGAGAAAGACTATTTAATAGAGGGGGTTGATCTGATTAAAGTACTATATTTTCACACATGTATAGAAAGATATTAAACTTTTCTAAGTCAGTATACTCAGTACACTTAAAAAAATGAAGGACAGGAAGGTCAAACAGGTCCTATCCTAGAGTGGGTACTAGTGGAAAGGGAGAGGGTAAACAGAGCAGGTGAAGGAGGGCAAATATGGTGAATGCACTTTATATACTTGTATGGAACTAGAATGATGAAACCTGATGAAATAGTTCTAAGAAGTGGGGAGAAGGGAAGAAGGAGAATGATGGAGGTAGTGAATCTAATTAAAATATATTTTAAGCACATATGTAGATGTCACAATGAAATCACCCTGTATAACTAATACATGCTAATAAAAAAAGAAACTTCAACAAATTGAGTCTAATTATCTAATTGGTTTTTCTTAGGGATTCATGAATCAGGCCACATCCCATTCATATAATGGAAGGATGGTCTGATAAGCTGAGCAAAGAAGGTTGGCTTTATAGTCAGAAAAAGGCTGAAGAAGCAGAAATAAGGAAAAAAAGCATATTGGGTGTTTCAAATTTCCTTTTGTTTTAGGGTGAGAACTGAAGGAACTTCCTTATCACACAGCTCAGACTGACCTGATCTTTTTGGACTGGTTGCTGTGAATCTCCTGTTTTCTGGAAAAACTGCCTTGGTTTAAAGTTGGGCTTGGTTGTGTAGCTCCTAGCACTAGGGACTCCGTTTTGCTTTGGTCTGGTCTGTTGGGCCTAATGCAGAAGCTCAGTCTCCAAACAATGGGCTTCCATATACTTTATTTAACATCACAATTAAAAAAATTTCCTTCCCTTGTAGAGCTAACAGTTCTAGTTGGGGAAGAAAGACAATGAGCAATACACAGTTCAATATGTAAATTATGAACCACTAGAAGGAGACGGAGTGATAAGCAGGTTAAAGACAACTGGGTGGGTTGGGGAAGGAGACCATATTTTCAGTTTTCAATAGAGCAGTGACTTCTATAGTCTTCTTCAGTTAAAGCTGAACTACATTGCCAATAAAGAATGTCAGCCATGAAATGGACATCTTCCTTGGCATCCATGTTTTGCCCAGAAATCTCTGACTTGGTGGAATCTTCAGTGCCAGTTTAAAGTCTCTCAAAAGTAACTTTCAATTATCAGAAAGGAAGTTTAGGGACAAAAGAGGAATGTTACCTTGCAGCACCCAGAGGGTCTTATTTTCAGATATGAGAGATAGTCAGGGGCATGCACATTAAGCTGTAAGAGGGAGGGTGGGAACAGAGGTGAAACAGCCAGCTTGCTGTGGAGTGGAGGGTCTAAGGAAAGGTAGGCGATTCTAAAATTGGTAGGCTAGATGATAATCAAAAGCCATGTGTTTAAGGTTTGGTCCCAGGGTGGTGGTGTTGGGAGATGGTGGAAATTTTAAGAGTTGGGGGCCAATGGGAGGTCTTCAGGTTGTTAGGGGTGTGTCTTTGAAGGAGACCATGGCACCCACCTCTTCCTCTCTTTTCTTCCTGTCCATATTATGAGCAGGTTTGCTTTTGCCATGTGTTCCACTATGGTGTTCTGTTTCACCACAGGCCCCAAAAACAACAGGACCAGTTGTTCATGGGTTGAAATTACCAAAACAATGAAGCAAATAACCTTTTTAAAAAGCTGATTACCTCAGGTATTTTGGTATAGTGATGATAAGCTAACAATAAATGATAGGGTTTTAATTTTTTTGTTATTTACTTGTTTACTTTATTAACTTCTTCAACCAGTGTTGGAGGGTCCAGCTTTCATAATCAGAAATCATAATCAGAGATGAATCATACTCCAGAAGAAAGGTCAAAATATATGTGCACTGTGGCTAAATAACAGGCCATGTAGTTTACATCCAGATGAGTGATTATTATAGTTCTTGAATGACTCCCAAAGAACTATGTGTTGAAGGCTTTGTCCTTAGCCTGTGACACTGTTGAGAAGTGATAGAACCTGTAGGAGGTAGGGCCTAGTGGGAGGGAGTCAGGTCATTGAAGGGGATATGGGGCCCTTGGCCTGATCCTGTCTCTTGGCTTCCTGTCTGCCATGAAGTGAACACACACTCCCACCATGACTCAAAGCAGTAGGGCCAAATGATCAAGGACTGAAACTTCTGGAACTGTGAGCTGATATAAACCTTTTCTCCTTTTAAGTTACGAATCTCAGGTATTTTATCAACAGCGATAGAAAGCTGATGGAGACAATAGATGCTACAGGCAAGGAAGATAATCAAAACTATCTAACAACTTGATACTGCCCAGGCATTATGATGGATTCCAATCCTATCAGAACACAGTTGAGAAGTAAATGATCTTTATCCCATGACCAGGAATATCAGCTCTGGTTATGACAGCTGAGAAGCAAAATTCTATGAAGACTAGTGTGCTCTGGGACTGTGCAGGGAGGGAGGTGGGTTCAGACTGAATCTGATGTGGGGAGGGAGAGAGGAGCAGAAATAATTGAATCAGTTTGGTGATGTAAGTGAGATTCCTGAAAGACTACTTTAACAGTTGAGTGTGGGATGGAATATGATGGGAAGCATGAAGGCTGCTCTAGGAACTGAGGTGTGAGGTGAGAAGGGTGGAGGACCAATACTGAAAAGAAAGGCTAATCCATGAAAGATGGAGAACTGAGGGCTGATGAGTACCCACATCACACTGCCAAGGACCAAAAAGCATTTCTTTCTTACCATTAATTGTTCAGATATGACTACAAAGAAAAATAAAAGCACAGTAAGTTATGAACTTAAGCTGCTGACACCCTTCCCTCTCTTCTCCCTGAAATTCCTCTCTTGTGATCCAACAAGGGAGCTGGAAAATTATTGTGAAGATAGCTTACAAAATAGGGCTGGATTCCTTGCTGGAGAAGCCCTGTAAGTAAGACTTGCTTCAGGACCTGCACGATTTCAGAGCTCAGAGGTGGACAGGTCAGCCTCAGCCTATTGCTTGGGTTTGGGAGAATGTTATAGATTCTTTGAAGACCCCAAACCCTAGAAATTCTGTTCCTGGGAAGTCCCAGCTGAGGAGTTATGCTACAGGAAGGTCCCTAGCCTTCTGCTCCAGCAAGGCCAGGCTTATCTCTGGAACTTGAACACTGCTGTTTGGCTCTCCACCCACTGGGGCTTTATGTAGAACTGAAGAGGCTCTCAGAGTTAGGGCTTTCCTTCTGCAGTTTCAATCCAAGCCCTAATGAAAAGCTCTTTAAGAGGTCATGATGTGTGCACAGATCTCTTTGGAAAAAGGAAAAGGTAAATATATGACTGAATGCATTTTATCTTCCACAAGAGCTACTTGAAGAGAATTGAGGATGAAGAATAAAAGGAAATAGTAGATGGTGGGATAGGAAGGAAGTAAGTCTAGTGTATTCCATGAACAATAATGAGATAATTGATAATTGTGCTTCAAATGTATCAATGATTTAAACATAAGACAATTGAAGCCATATCAGTATTTAAAGAAAACATGGTAGAATTTTTTAAAATATGATTTACCATGGGAAGGTATTTCTAAGTTTGGCACAAAGCTCTGATGCTATTAAAGAGAAGATTAATGAAAGAACCATATAAAAATTTTTGTCCTTAAAAATGTCATGGGCAAAATCAAGAGACAAATAACAAACTAAAGGGAAAATTTTGAACATATGACTCAGGCATAATGTTTTCTTACATTACATTGTGATATGTCTATGTGTTTAAATTAACAATTACTTGTAATTTTGAGATGATTGTAGTAGATTCACATTCAGTTGTAAGGAATAATACAGAAAGATCTTATATAAGCTTTAACCAGTTCCCATTGTGTGACCTTAGTACAATACCATAACTGTGACATTGCTACAATTCACTGATCTTGTTCAGATTTTCCAGTTTTATTTGTGCTCCTTCATGGTGCATGTATATAGTTCTGAAGAATATTATTAAATGTATAAATTGTGATATGCACGACTACAGTTAAAGACATGGAGTAATTCCTTCTCCAAGAGCATCTTTTATGTTGCCTTTTATCATCACAAACACTTGCCTCCCACCCACCTCCCTCATTTTCCACTTCCAGCAATCACTATTCTGTTCTCTGTTTATGTAATTTTGTCATTTCAAAATTGGTATATAATATATATATATATGCAATCATTTAGTGTAAAACCTTTTAGGGTTAGGTTTTTTCTACTCCACATAATTCTCTGGAAATTCATTTAGGTTGCTGTATCAATAATTTGGGGGGGATGGTGTTCTTGTGATTTGTATACAAGATTATACATGAAGCACTGTTTTGATAGCAGAATGTTAGAAAAAAACTAAATGCTCTTTGATAGGGGACTTTCAAGTAATTTCATGTATCCACTCAAGAAAATACTAGGCAGCCATTACAAATAACTAGTTGGACCTTTATGAAATGAATGGAGTGAGCTCCAAAGTATCTGATTATATAAAAAATACAAGACAAGATGGTGTCAATAGCATGTTATAGTTTTAAATAAATGCTCCATTTACTTAAATAAATTAAGTTACATATATGTATATATTCTTTTATTTACCCTTTCCTTATGCCCTTCCTCCTCCCATTGGTACTCACCCAGATGTGTTTTAGCCTCTTATCCTTCATCATTTTAAAAGTATACATTCATACTCCAACGAGTGTTTGCCTTGGCATTTCAGACATATTGTGCTTTAGTCAGACTAACCCCCCCATTACTTACTCTTTATTTATCACATGCTCCCCCGTTGCTCAATAGCTTGCAGTGCATGACATTATATTACACTTATGGATATCTTATTTAAGAACAATGTTAAGAATGTTAGAAAGCTGCCTATGTGGTGACTAATTACGTGTGCTCATTTGTAAGGACAGGAAGAACATTGCTGGGGTGGGGAGTGTGATTTTGACTCCTGGGGGAACAAAGGTAATGGCTGGATGCATTTTTTTTGTTGTAGTTGTCGTGACTGGTAACGAGATGCTCTTGGTGTTTGATGAGTAGTGGTCAGGGATACTGCTAAACATCCGACAGTGCACAGGACAGACAAAACCACAAAGAATTATCTACCCCAAAAGTCAGTAGTGCTGAGGTTGAGAAACTCTGATTTAAAAGGTCTTGATTAAAAGGTTTCAACTGGTCCCCTCTGAAATCATGACATGCACTAGTATATTTTGCTTCATACAGTAAACTTTATTTTCATTGCTAGTACGTGAGCTGTAATCTTCACAGACTCCAGCTGCGGGGGAAAGTCAGATCAAACAAGAAAATCTCATCAGCTTTCTTTGACCAAATCTGTCATTTTGCTGGTTAGAAAATATTGGCTATCTTTTAGCAAAAGCCCCATCTGTATTGGAATATATGTTTTGGTTATAAAAAAAAATCATGTGCTTCAATAAATGGAAAAGTATCTTAAATGGCAACAGATGTAGTTTAGTGCTGACTTTAGATGGTGGCAAAGGCTCCTGTAGGGCAAAGAACACTACAGAGTTCCCATTCAGAGCCGTCAGACAAAACGTTTGCAAATTAGAAAGTAATGACCATTGCTGTTCTTGTGATGAGAAACCAGAAAAACAGACTTCGGCTTATTGAATCTGTGATTGACCCCTAATTAGCTGTGGTGTTGGGACATTCTAAGGCCTATGGTAAGGAAAATAATATTTATGGTTTCTTCAATGTAGCAAATCATTGTTTATGGAATACAGTGTCGTTTGAAATGCTCTCTTCTCGCAGAGTGCAGACCACAGAGTGACCGGGCACTCATTGTGGGGTTGCCATTGGAGCCTTGGAGCCGGGGCATCCTAATCTTCACGTAGACACCCTCACCGCAGATGTCACCATGCTGAGCTACGTCTCGGGCCCTCATAGACTCCTTGCCTGTTCTGAACCAATGTCCTTAATACGGCCATGGGAGCATCGAGTGGGATTGGGGAAGGGTAGCATTAAATACACTGAGTAATCTGAAAATGAAGGGTACAGGAATGAAAAACAAGTTCGCTTGAGTTCAAGGACAATTTCTGAGGATGTCAGCATTTTCCATTTTGGGGAAAAATGATGTCTTTCCAAACTTTTCCCTACAAGAACTTGCTAAAATCTTGTCAGTCAGTGTAGAAGTGAACTGACATAGTGCAGAGGAAAAACAAAAAAGATAACACCATCACCAAAAAAGGAAAGTCTCAAAGATATAAGCTAAATAATCCAGGTATATATCAATTGAGACAAACAGACCTACGTCTGGTTCTTTAGCTATTCAACAGGGGAAAACAGCCCCTTATTCTAAACTCCTGGGAACCAGAGGAGTTTCAGTAGTCAGGATTCTTAATATTTTAGAATGGTGGTAAGGTGAATATTTAATGTATTACATAAAACCCTCAGAAGGGCTTGAAGGCAGCATCTCTTAATGAAACATGGCAATAATTCTGTAATGAAATGTGTACAAAATGGGTGGGTAGATCATCAGATTTTGCTGTCAAAGCTTCTGCTCTAGATTTACAGAAAAAAACTTTCATTTTTCAGAGCTTTTTGAATTTCTAGAATGCAAATGAGGACTATATACCTGTATCTGTCTCAGAGAAGTATACTAAGAATAAATATGATAATGGTAAATTGTGCACAGTACTGGCATAGAGTTATGTGTGTAGTAATAGTCACTACTGCTTTTATAAGTAAAAAGAATTAGGTATAATAACTATAATATTATTTTCAGTATGGGAGTTCTTTTGGAGTGAGATATATTTTGGCCCCTATTCCATTTCTTTTCTTTCCTTTCTCCCTCTTTTCCTTCTTTCCTCACATAGGGCTTTGGACTTAAAAAAATCCGTGTACATAACCTGGTTTGGTTACTGTACGGGCTTGTTAAGCTTCATCTGCTTGTGTATGGGTAGAAGCCCTTTTCTTAAAAAGTTGGAAACAAAATCAGACACAAAAACAAAGCAAGCAGCTGGCATCTTACTTGGCTTAGATTTCTGTGTCCCTTTTCCTCAGCAGACCCAAGTATGCTAACCACAGTGATTCTGATGACCAGGAATTCCAGAGCTGGCAGTCTGGGCTGAGTCAGAGGGATTTCAGTTGGATCAGCACAGAGGACAGGCTAAAGTCATGGTGAACTGGCATGGAAAAAATAAATAAAATAAAAAAAGACACAAAACACAAAGAAGCCAGCAACCAAACACCTTAGCATTGTACCTAAGTGACAACTCATACCATTTTCTGGGCCTGATTTCTCTGATTCTTTTCTGACTGCATACCACTCAGCCTCTTAGATGATTCTAGATCTCTGCATTCTTCCTTTCCTTGTGTTTCTCTTCTCCCCTGCCCCTCCCCCCACCTCTATATAGCACTATGAACTATCCACAGAAGGAGAAAAGTCAACATACCATGAATTGCATTCTGTTTACAAGTTCATCTCCAAGTCTGATTATTTATTTGAGAGGTTCTATATCCACAGGAAGTCTGTCATATTGTAAGCTGTTTTTATTTTGCTAATATGTTTAATGACTTTAAGACCCCTGATTCTGATAGTAAAAAGGAATCCAGGCTTGTCAGAGATTTTCATGGTGAGTTCTTTGACATAGCTGGTAAATCTCAATTAACCAAATAGTTTATTCTGAGACTATAGGCATAGAAAATGAAACAAAAGTCATCATTAATTTTTCCTTTCTTCTGCGATGACAGTTTGTTCTGTAGAAGCAATCCTTCAACTGGATCCCATGGTTAATTGGTGTTTATGGGTGTTCTGTTAGTAAAAAAAGATTCTGTGCTTAAATGACTTTGTGAAACTTGGGTTAGAATAAAATCAGGTAGGTTTCATTAATATAGACCCCTCCAAGCTTTTAATAGACTAATTTGCATTATGAATCTCCAAGAGAGGTCTGAGCTTATAGGAACTCCCAAGACTATTTGAACATGGTATTTTGCCAACCAAGGTGTTATCTCATGGAACACCAGTGCCCCAGGTATGCACTGTTTGAAATATTGGCCCTTGTCTAACGTCAGATCTTGATGTAGTTTTCTTCCAAGGAAAATGACTCAGTTAATATGCTCATAGGCAATCATAATTTGACTTTCCTCTTCATCATGGCTGTTAAGATCAGAGTAGGCACCTGATTCCAGGATTACCATGCTCATGGATTGGCTAGAGCTAAGATGCATGGACATACCAGACAATCAACAGACACAGAAGGAGGACCCCACAGGCAATAAGGCCCTATTCCAGTCAAGTGTCGGCAGAAGTCTTGAGACATAGGAGGAAAGATAAGTAGAGTTCAGAGCAAGGGGGCTGATTGATGAGTCAAGAGCTGTGGATACAGAGACAGGAAATTTGAGTCATCAGATAGGAGGAGAATTGACTATCTGTTCTAGAGGGGAAAAAGGTAATCTTTCCCTAGATTATTCTATGTGAAACCTTCTAATTGGCTTTTCTCTAGCTCAACTGTGCAATTTTCTGGTGCTCCAAGACATTCCTGTTCTTATTCCAGTGACTTCATTATAACTTATTCATTGCCCAATGCATTCACCAGATAAATTCTGTCATAAATTGAGGTAATCTAATAACTCTGTATCTTGCAGCTAAACGTATCTAATGATTGCTTCTGGTTTGTTTTTTTAAATAACTTTTTTCCTTCCTGTAAAATTAATACATAGAAAAATTAAAAGCCCAATTGAGTATAAAACAATGAAAATTCATATAATTACCCTCACTCAGATAATCACTTAAGTTTGGTTTATAGCTGTATAGGATGTACTTTGTCTCTTTTTCTAATTACAAATGTGATCATGTTTTCTATGCTGTTTTGTATTTTTTTCCATTTAACTCTTCTAAATATCTTTTCCTTTTTATCACAACATAATTACTGGTTATATCATATTCCTTGCATGTCCAAAGCAATCAATTCCCAATACTGGATATTTTCATTTTTTTTTCTATTACTATATAATCAATTCTGTGACAATAACCTTGCAGGTAAAATTTGTGCACACATTTATGATTATCATTCAGGATAAAGTTCTAGAAGGGAAATTATTAGATCAAAGTATATGCACAGTTTTTAGGGTTTTGTTACTTAAGCAAATTTCCCTTTGAAATGCCTGGCTAATTTATATGACAATCTAACATTCTCTCTTAGGCAAGATTTCTTTTATGGTTTCTCTCTAGGGCTTTCCTCCTTCTCCTGTGGAACCTTCTGGATTTTATGATTGATCATCTCACTCTTTTGATTTCAGAGCATTAGCTTTCTAAGTTTTTACTGCTTCTGCAGAGAAATTACTAGACCTGAACTTTTCAGTGCTGGCTTTGGGTGCTTTGCTTCAGAATACCACCGCATTTTCTCTACAGATCTACCCCTGAACTGCCTATTGAGCAGTGAGGAGAAAGGTGAACATGGTTTTATTTGCACTCCATCCAGCTTTAGGATGTAGCAGTAGCAGAAAAATAAATGAGAGCCCCAAAGATTTGCTTCCACTGGGAAATGAAAGAGTCACAAAGTTTAAGGAGCCCTTTCATGGCAAGTAAATTAAGAACATAAACCCAAAGAATGTCTGCAGCTTGAAGCTTGGTATTACATGGTTGCTTATGATTCAGATACTCTCTCATTGCTGAAATGTGCTTAAAGATAGTGACAACTCAGATTACATTCCTGATATACTAGCTTGGGCCAACACCTGTGGCCCTAGTCAGCCATTAAAGATAGTTATCACTAATGCTATCCAAGACAATAACAGCATAGAATGGGATGACACTTCAGTGCTGATTTTATTGTGCAACTTTTCATCTTATGTGTTTAGGGGAACATATCACAGGAACATCCTACTTGTGGGCCATAAGACTCTTTCTCTTGCCCTTGGTGGTCAAGAACATTTGGGACATCTTACCATGAGTTGGCTGTTCCAGTGTACCCAGCAAAAGCATTTGGACAAGATGAAATGGACTAGTGGTTTTTACTTCTTGTTTGTCTCTCTGATCAGAACTTTTGGGAGAAGTTTAAGGCTATCTGCTAAAATATGTAAAATATGTAGATTACCTTTTTGGCTATTCATGTTCTTCCTAGTGGAAAAAGATCACACCATTGAGAATAAATGATTTACTCATACATTTATTTATTAATTCACTTTTCCCTTGTTCAAAGACATCAGTTGACATTGGAATTAATAGGCAATGACTTCCTAAATAGAACTCAAAATACTCGGCAACTAAGAGAAAGGATTGACAAATGGGACTACATGAAAATAAAAAGCGTCTGCACAACAAAAGTAATGGTCTCTAAATTGAAGAAGCTGCTCACAGAACAGGAGAAAATCTATACATCTGACAAGGGACTGATAACCAGAATACACAGGGAGCTCAAAAACTAAACTCTCAAAAAAAAAATCAATAACTCAATGAAGAAATGGGCAAAAGAACTGAATAGAGCTTTTTCAGAGGAAGAAGTTCAAAAGTAATAAAGAAGAGTGAAATTTTGTTGTTTGCAGGTGAATGTATGGAACTGGAGAACATCATCTTAAGTGAAGTTAGCCAGGTTCAAAAGGTCAAAAGCTGCATGTTTTCTCTCATATGTGAAATACAGATCTAATACAAATACAGCAATATTATGAAAAATGGATCATGCTAAGGGGAAGACACATACAAGAAGTGGAGGGTAAAAGAAGGAAGTTAAGAAGTGAATGTGGTTGATGTACTCTCTATCCAAGAATGAATATAGAATTTTTAAACCTATTGAAACCACCATAAGAGGGGACTCAGGTAGAAAGAAGAAAAATAGAGATGAACCAATTTGGGTTATAACACACACACACCACACACACACGCACACACACGGAAATGTCACAAAGATATTCCCCGTGTAGCTATCTTAAACAAACAAAAATGTCATTTTTTCTTTTACAGTATCAGAGAATAGGAGCCTGGGGGTATTGGTACCAAAGGGAGCGGGGAGGAAGTGGGGAAAGAGCACGGGAGGGTAAATTAGGTGCAAATACTGTGTATATATAGACATAAATGAAAAACTGATACCTGTTGAAACTGTTCCAGGAATAGGGAAAGGGGGGATGAAGGAGAATAGTAGAGGGGGTGAACTCAAGTATGATATATTTGGACTTTTGTAAATGCCACAATGTACCCCCACCCATCACAACAATATAAAAAGAGGAGAAAAAAAACCCAAGTCCCCAAAGTCATCGCTTGAATATCTTTTATGCTGTATGCTCTGCATATATTTTTGAAAACATCTTCATGCATTTTACTTAAGAATTTAAGGTCCACTAAAAGCAAGGATTTTAGATTTTTGTATATTAATATACTTGATTTTATTATAACCTAATAATCTATCTCCTGGCAGCCTCTAAGTCTTCAAGTTTTATATGTGATAGAGTGGGAAGGCTGGAGTTTGTTCTTTATTTAGTTAACTAGGAATGCAGGATTTGTCCTTGCATACATGACCAAAGGATCAGAGTTTTACCCAGTGTTTCTGAGAAATTTGTTTTGTGGGTACACAGGGTTGGGGACTTGTTGTGGCATTGACATCTTCTGTGACAGAAACACCTCTTTCCTTTATTCCCCTGAAGTCTTGCCAATGTAGTTTGTTGTGTGAAACTGACTTTTCTAAGAGTCTTGGCTAATGTAAAATAATTAGAGAAGTTTGCCAAACTGCAAGGAGAGTGATTTCCACTTCTGACACCAACTATATGCCAGGGAGTTCTCCATACCACCCTCTGGATTGATAATTTGGTAGGAGTTACAGAACTCTTTGAAAACTACACTCATGGTTTTGCATTGGGATAGAACACAGGTTGAAAATAGCAAAAGGAAGAGGTAGCCAGGGTAGAATCTGGAAAGGGTCCAAGTGTGGAATTCTGAGCTACCCTGTCCCCGTGGAGCATAGATGATGGCATTGTCTCCTTCCGACTACATTGTGTGACAGTATGCAGAGTATTGGCAACCAGAGAAGCTCATTGAAACTCTGGTATCTAGAATTTTATTGGGACTTAGTCATATACTAACTGCATGACTGACCTTTAGTCATCGAACTCTCCCTGAGGTTCAAGCTAATACCTTTCATAATCTAGTTTCTCTGTAAGTGGGAATGCATCTGTCACCTCTTTTGGAAATCACACTGTTAGGCTCTTTGGTGGCCAAAGCCCCCAGGCAAATGTTGTAAGGAGCTCTGCCATTAACATAAACCAATACATCTGTGTCTTTCTACAATGTCAGAATTTATAGAATATCAATAGATTCATAAACTAGATCAGTTTCATTGGCTTTACTTCACTGAGTACTCATGCTTTCCCTTGAGGTCATGACTATGGCAATTGCAAATTCTTTTTTCCATTCCAGTACTATTTACTAATATCTATAATACTCAAATCACACATCACACTTTACACATTGTATATAGGTTAGCAGAACTGAAAAAGGGTACAGAGGTAATAGGATTTGAGAAGGTAATAAATACAAAGAATCGATGCAAACAGCCTATTCAAAGAGTCAACACAGATGAAAAGAATCACAGTAAGTATTCAAACCTTAGGTTAAAGAACACTGAAGATATTGAGACAAAGGGTCTGGAAGGTGTCTTTGAAATGGGCAGGGAGAATGTGTACACAAGAGTGGCCCTTGACAAAATGATGGTTCCATGTGCCATGCTACAGACTAAGTTGTCTCTCCTTTTATGCTTCCTGGAGGAGAAGTTGCATCATTCCTTGGTCTGGTGTGTCCAGATCAAGCTCACAGGTGGCAATTTTTTAACATGAATAAGTCACTTACCAGTTTATGCCTTACATTTGTGATGGACAGATGGTGGTTGTTAACATGCAAACACAAAGTATTTGTACTCTGGAGTGACTGTGCAAGTTGCTGCTCTATACAAAATGGAGTAACTCGGTACAAGACACAGCCTACTCTATACACAAAGACACTCCCCTCAGACAGGACACTGCAAGATCCAAGACATTACCTCCTATTAACAGCGGGCAAAATGCAGACCTTTTTTTTGGGTAAGGTTAATTCTTCCACACTCAATTTCATTAGTGGGAATTTTCTAGAAACTTATAGGTCACTCTTAATCTCACTCATAAGTTCCTTTATTCCATTTTCTGTTACGCTTTTTGAAGTTCTTACTTTATCTAGATCCTCTTAATATTTCCACTGTACCTACCTCATTCATGGATGCATATTCTGTCTTTTTCAGAGTGCTCTTAGGTATGCAAAATTTTTCCCATTCTACTATGAAGGAGATCTATCTTTCTTGGATTTGTCCTAGTACAACCAGATTGAACCCAAAAGACCTACCCTTTCTTGTCCTAAAAGGCCCACCAGTGCTTACTAAGGTTATTTTCTTCAAAAAATACCCATTCTTGGTTTGAATTGAGCCCCCAGAGTTGGGGGGTCCCAAGAGAGAGTGGCCCTTAATTACTCTTCTAGAAGGCAAATGTTGAATAAAAGCAACTGGTTTTCTACACCCAGGGAAGCTATCTTCACAAGTGAATGTAAAATGAAGAAATTTCAGGCTAGGTGCTAGTGGCTCACACTTGGCTACTTGGGAAGCTAAGATCAGGAAGATTGAGGTTCCAGGCCAGCCTGGGTAGTGAGTTTGCGAGACTCCATCTTAACCACTAATTGGACATGGTGGGGTATACCTGTCATCCCAAGCTATATGGGAGGCTAAGATTGGGAGGATCATGGTTCCAGGCCAGCCTGGGCAAAAAAAAAATTTGCAACACTCTATCTGAACAGAAAAAAATTGTGCATGGTGGCACTCACCCATCATCCCAGTGACAGTGGGAAGCCAAAAATAAGAGAATCTCAGTCCAGGCCCACCTATGCAAAAAGCAAGACTTTATCTCCAAAATAACTGGAGCAAAAAAGGCTGGAAGTGTGGCTCAAGCAGTACAATGCCTGACTACTAAGTGGGAAGCCCTAAGTTCAAACCCTAATACACCTAAATAAATAAAAACAAAAAAAAAAAGAGAGAGCCAGACAATGTCGAACACACAAAAGTTGAGTCTTTACCTCTCAAAGTCCCTTACTAAAGGAACTTCCTAAATTTGCACTTTGAGATGAAGGGAAATGGTCCCAGAAGGAACATTTGAGATACAGGAGAAAAGTTGAACAAACAAGAAAGCAAACAACAAGCATGTGAGTAAATACTGTTTTTTTTTTCTCCAAACATAGATGCATTGGTTTTTGTTTAAAACAGTGATTTTTTTTTCAAAAGTACATGCTACTATTTTTATGATTTATAGTGCAGGGAAATCACAATTTTAATAATATTAGTGACCTTTTCTCACCATTGCCTCACAAAATCTGTCCCTTTTCCTTTAGAAACATTTTCAAAGAATTTAATCCTCTCATTTTAGTCATTAAATCAAGTGTTTCTTGTTTTTCAACTTGATAAAAAGTGCATCTGTTCTTTTATTATTAGGTTGATGACCATTGAAGAGCACTGATAAAAAATAGTGTAAATGAGAGATTATTTGTGTTTGAAGAGAAATGATTTACAAAATCTCTATCCAACTGGGGCTTTCTGTTAAATAGCTCTAGTACATGGATTGCTACTGTGGCTGCTTAAACTTCAAGTTCAAGAGAGCTGGTAAGGATGGTAAAAAAACAAAACAAAACTGTGTGGTACAGTTTAGTAAATAAAAAGGACTCAGGTTTTATTTAGGTCACAACATCTGGGAGTTGGAAGGAACCTTGGAGCTCTTTCATCCCAGGTAGAGAACTGGAGAACCAGGAAATTACCACAAAGTGGTCAGAATGACAGGACCATTCAAGAGCTCTGACCAGAACCTCTGGCTGGCAGAGGAGTGAGGAGCCTTTCCAATTGGCAAAACCAGTTTGCTTTCCCAACTTCAACTTTTGTGAAGCCCTCTTTCTTTTCAATGCTTATCTCTGTTGTTGCCAGTGACAGCCATGTAATTGTTATCATTCCAGCTAGATCACTTTTTTTTTCTAGGAAGTTTTGTAATCAAGTAACCATCATGTCTGGACAAAAACATTTGAGGAAGCTTGAAGCCAAGATACATTGATCTCAAATTGGCATTTTTACCTTTTTAAAAATTTTATGGTGGGACTGGGGCTTGAACTCAGGGCTAACTGCTTGTAAAGTAGGCACTCTACCACTTGAGCTATGCCTCCAGTCCTAAAATTGCTGTTTCTAAGGGCTGGCCTTGCAAACTATGATTTGGTCCTCAAAGCTCTTGCTCTGTCTTACACTGTTAACAATGGGAAAGAAGAAACATAAAGACCACACTAGGGAGTAAGAGCTATGGGGACGTTGACAGGCTGGGAGTAGTGGGTAGGTGTTGGGTAAAGATGATTAGGTGTGAGAAGAGGGGAATAATTACCACATTTTGATATTTGGAAGCAAGTCTGAAATCTCTGTAGAGATTTATTTTGTTATGCATGTGTACACCTGGGAAAAGACTAAAAAAGTTGAATGTCTTAGACCTGCAAATTCTATTTCTTCTCAGAGAATGCCTGTTTGGTTATGAGGAGTGTCTCCTAGGTGTGCAGCAGTGTGAATGTATGTCTTTCTTCTCTTCTAGGGGCTGTAATTTGCCCTGGGCCTGGCATCACAGTAACTACGGGTGGTGGTACAAGGGCAGACCTTCATGAATGACTCAGCCTCTGTCATTTCCAAAATGTTCCCAGGGCTGTGCATCCTTTGCTCTAAAATAGCTCCTGTCATTTGTCACTAGTGGTATATCTATACAGGTACAGAGTCCCAGACACTCATCTGTCTGTTGTCACCTGCCTGGTGGGTTTTCCAGGGCACTTTCCCCGTTTCCTTCTCCTGGGTGACAGCATTGTGAATTGTGTGTGGGTTTCATGGAGGTCTTTTACTAGCTCAGGGGTTTTCATTTGGTTTCTATTTGAAAATGGGGACCATGAAGGTTTTCTTATTGCTTGTTTCTATAAACATATGTGGGTAAGGAAGAACAGTGAGGGGTGGTGGTTACTGTGTGTGTATATATGTATATATATGTATATACATATATATGCATATACATATATACGTATATATATATATGTATATATACGTATATACGTATATATACATATATATGTATATACATATATATACATATACATATATACGTATATATATATGTATATATACGTATATACGTATATATACACATATACGTATATGTATATGTGTATATATACGTATATACATATATACATAAAGAGAGAGAGAGAGAGGGAGAGAGAGAACATCTCTCTCTTCTTTGGATAGTAACTTTATAACCACTTGTTATGAACTTAACTCAAATTCAAACATTGACATCCATATATTCAAGTACCTTAGAACATGACTAAATTTGGAGATAGGACCTTTAAACAGGTAATTATGGTAAATTAGGTCTTATGGGTGGGCTCTAATCCAATATGACTGGTATGTTTATAAGAAGAGAAGAGTAGGACCCAGAAACACACAGAAGAAAGGTCATGTGAGAACACAAGGAGAAGACAGCCATGTGTAAGCCAAAGAGAGAGGCCTCAGAAGAATATCTAGGTCTTGGAGTTCCAGCCTTCACAATTGTGAGAAAATACACTTATGGTGTTTAAGTCACCAGGTCGATGGTACTTTGTCATGGCACCCTCAACAAACAATACCCTATAAGAATGCTACTTAGCCATTGTGTTATTCCAGTAATTTGTTTCATTTATTTTCATCATAGCTCCTCCATCATCACTCAATCAGGACTTGAAGGGATAGAATTGGATACCAGGTGTTGGAAATTCAAATGTCTTAAGAATCAGGCCTGGGTATGTGAATCAGGAGTGTAATAATGGGTGTGGTGGTTACTGTGGCAACAGAAGGGTACATTCCCCACTCAAAGGCATTCATGTTCAAATGCTTTAAACCAAGGTCCAGCCCAAAAGAACTTGTCCTTGCCTGGACTGTCTGGCAGTTGCAATCCTTGCTCCAAAACAACCACAATTTGGGCCTCATCACTTATTTCCTTGACTTACTATGAGAGATCCACAAATCTATATGCCATTAATCAATATGTCTTAAGAGTCTATAATCCAGCTCCTATATTCACCTCTTAGTTAATTATACATTCATTTGGTAAATTCATAATTCATTTGAGAAGCTCATTTATCACAAAGCATCTTCACCATGATGGTATTTAAGGTTATCAGTATATATAGAGAGATATATATGCAGGCTAGGCATGAAAATTTATACATATTTCTTAAAGTACTTCAAGAATTGTAAAAGTAAGGCAAGAGTGTATGTTTATTGCAAATTTACTTATGTATCTGTCCCTCCTGTGAATCCTCCACTTGGAATTGTGTGCCGTCCTTGAACATGTACCCATGTCTACTGATTCTGTGTCTCTCCAAACAGCTCTCTTACTCCAGCTAAGAGGATTTAAAGGAAGGAGGGGACCCCATCACAGAGTATTTGAAGTGGTTACTCACCAGGCCTGTATATACATATTAAAATTCTCTGAGTTGTTATAGCAGCTGTTGCAACTGGAAATTCAGCAAACAGGATCATTTTCTGTGTAGTTTATGGGCTCAAGAATAGTCCAGCAGCTTTGGAATTTGAGTTACCGCGTTAGCCTGCTGTTCAGCCAATCTCCAAAGTCACAGCCTGGTAATTTGATCTACAGCTCCCTTGAAGTAAGTTTGCAATGAACACAGAAAGCTCTTTTTTTTTCTCTCTCTCTTTTTGCCAAGTGTTAAATGGACTTTCATGTGTGTCTTTTTTCCCCTTACAAAATCACGATTTGATTCAACAAAAATATTACACACCTTCTTCTCATGGTTTCAAATCCATTTCTTGGACTCACAGTCATACGTCTTAGGCAGCAAGTTCACTTGTCCCCTGTGCAGCTGTCTGTCCTCTGTTCTCTGGAGAGCCTCACACAGGCAGAGAAGGGCCTTGGATTTTGCTGGGCCTAAGAAAACACAGGCAGGCCAGTGAGAAAAATATCTTCCAATGACCTTTCCTTTCAAGGCTCAGGAAGTCTGCTTCTTCTCACTGCTCTTATCATTGCTGTGAAGTTTTGATTTTTCCAATCTCCGGTAGTGGTTTACAAGGCCTATGAAACAGCCACTAAAAGAACCATCTCTATTTAGAGAGCTGGATCCTCACCTGCTCTCTTTGGCCACCAAAGTGGCCAGGGCCAGGGAGTGTGGTGACGAGACCTTTGGAGGCTCTGCAGCCACGGAAGCCAGCACCGCCATGTGTCTTCCATCTGCTAATATTTACATTGTGGTGGGCAGGGGTATATGCCTGATGAGGCCTTCGGTTCACTGCCGTGCAACAGGTAGCCTGCTTTCCATCTGTCTTGCATGATCTCAGATGGATTCCTGGCATCAAAGCTTGGGGTTCACAGGGCCTGACACAGCACCAACAGTTGTCACTCTGTCACTGATCCGCTGGCCTGGTGAATCCTGAGAGAATCCTGGCCACATGATGGGCTATTTGGGGTGACTGAAGACTGAAATTTGTTTTTCGCTGAAGACAGTCTATCAAACTGCTTAGGAATCTATATATTAAACCAAGAGCCCTGTTTATCTTATCAACCCACAGTACTGTTAAGGGAAGATTACATATTTGTCTTTAGAGTCGCTGAAGTTCTTCTAGCATTTTAATTAAAATCCAATATTTTCTTACCCAGAGACAGTTAAGGTAATCTGATCCAAGTCCTGGGAGGTCGTTATTCACTGTAGCTTAGATTATGTCTGTGTATGACTGACAAAATCTGTCACAAGTGTACAGAATCTTAGTTTTTGGGGCTTTGTAGTCCATCTGCACAAAACTCTAGCCATGTCAATCTGTTTTTCAGAACAGAGATTGATTATGAAGCAGCTAATAAACAAACAGAAACAAAGACATGTTTGATTATAGCATTAACCCATGGTCATTTTTATGGGAGCATGGGAGAGACATTATTGACAGGGTTCTGATTCTTGGAACAGGTAAGATTTTGGCCTTGTACCCAACGTTGCAGGCCTATGTTCCTTGGAGGCCACACTTGTTTCTTGACATAAATGCTCTTCAGCTTTCCACAGACTAGTCTTGGAGGGTGGCTCAGTGGTCCTGACCTTCAACATGCTTTTGCCAAAGGGAGGAAATAGACTGGAGGCTACCCCAAAGAATTAATGGAACTTGGGGATAAAATATTTAAAAGGTTAAGGAGCCTTTAAAGGGGGGAATTTCTGGTCTCCCTGTGGAAAATGACCAAATAGTATTAAAATATTTCCTTTTCTGGTAAATCAATCAATCCACAGATATTTATAGAATGCCTTCCATGGTCAAAATCTGGATACAAAATTGCTTCTTAGAGCAATTTCATCTGCAGAAAGCGCTCACATCAAGTGGCAAGGTCAGAGCCATGGGTAAGGGCAAACAGAACAGCCCAAATTTAGAAACATGCTGGTGTATAGCTCACTGGGGACAGTCCTCCCACCCAGACTCTAAGCAAGGAATCAGGCGATTCAATGGCAATAATTTTAGCTACAGTTTAAGGGATGTCTACAGCTTCAAAATAGAAAATGGAAAACAGTAAGTAAAAAACAAAAATAAATCGAGTACATAGCTTTCTGTTATATTTGATACCCAGTGGTACATAGATTTTACTTTAGGAAATGCCAAGACTTATTTAGATGGCCAGCAACTTCTGGAGTCTCTCTCTCTCTCTCTCTCTTTCTCTCTCTCTCTGGAAATGGGAGCAATGTTGGGCACGTGCAGGGTTTCAATTTGTACTTCTTTGTAAATTTCTAACTGGGGACATTTAATATGCATCTAAAACAGTTTTTGAAAAATTTTAATATTTATATACCAACCTACAACAAAATGAAACTTTGCTATGAGTTTGAATCTGGGTATTGATGTTAGCTATATTTTATTGAATGGTTATGGTGAGCCAAGTCCCGTATTAAGTAGCTAAAAAATGCATTAGCTTATTTAATAGTGTGATGGAACTATTACTATTAGCCTCATTGTACAGATGGAGAAACTGAGTGTCAGGACAGTTATTCTGGTTTACCAAGGACACTGCTACTACCAAGTGTTGTGCCAGAAACTCAGATCTACTGGTCTCCAGAACCTGATATCTTAGTCTGGTCTGCTAACTTTCATTCTACATCATGAGTTTCACAAACAGAAGCTTGGGAACTGCTGGGAAATCTTGGGCTGATGTTTAAAGAATATTTAAGCGACCTGTTCACCTTATAGTTCCTGTATTGTATTGTGTTCTTTTTGTTTTTTTGGTACTGGGGTTTGAACTCAGGGTCTATATCTCGAGCCACTGCACCAGCCCTTTTTTCAGGATGGTTTTTTTCTAGATAGGGTCTTGAGACCTATTTTCCCAGGCTGGCTTTGAACCACAATCCTCTTGATCTCTGCCTCCAGAGTAGCTAAGATTATAGGTGTAAGCCATGGGCTCCTGGCTGTATTGTTATTTAAAGGTTTCTTTTAAATCAACTCAAGAGAGGTCTCTGTATAATATGTTCTGATCTCTAAAGAGGCTGAGTTTGCCAGGGCTATTTCCCTAGCATTTGTATTTTATTGGAGAGTAAATTTGGAATGATCACTCTCTTCTCTAGATCAAGGAATTTAAAAATGTTCAGGCTGCTCCAGGAGCTGGAGAGCTTTGCACTTCAGCATTGGTTTGTGCTGTCCGAGTGGGATAGGTCGGAGTGTAATGGGGAGGTCATAGTAAAGATCAGGGGATCCCAGTAGCCCCTCCCTGCCTTACAATCTCACTTTTCTCACCTTTACAATGGAAATAATATCAACGCATACTAACTCAGAGTGTTTCCAGCATTAAATTAGACAGCACATGTGAGTGAAGTTTGCAAGCTGTAATTTTTGGAAGTATTGAAGTTTTCCCCATTGGTAAAGAATATTGCCGGTTCTTTACCATTCTCTGGTTCTCAGAAACTGTTAAAAGTTATTTTTCTAGTGCTCAATCCATCAGGATCCTGGCAGGAAACAGATGGTGCACTCATGGTGGAAAGAGTTTAATAAAGGACTGTTTACAAAGGTGTGTGCAGGATTTAGGAAAAGCAACAAGGAAGGTTGTAGCGCCCCAGTGGGGAGCCATTACCAAGGCTAAGCAGGAAGGGAAAGAGAGGGAGTATTTATCAGAACCTAAAGAGTTTTTGGAAAGGCACTGTAGCCTTTGGTGGAGGGATGCATTCAACCCACAGAAACCTGAGGGGGAGAGAGGATGAGGGTGACCTAACCAATGTGCAATATAAGCCTAATTGGAACTGTCACTGTGAATCTCCCCATGTATAATGAATATATCCTAATAAAAAATTATGTAAAAAAAGAATTACCTAAAAAAAAAAGGAAAGAAAAGTAAAAAGAAACCTACCAGGCAGAAATCTTGGGAGAAAACAAGCCCTGACCTCCCTTTCTTCCCTCCCTCTTATCTGCAGCTGCTCCCCACTACCAAATCAAAGGGGAGCCTGAGGGAAGGGGGGCTTTTGGTGCATTGCCCCCAGATCAGCCTCTAGGGAAGGGGGTGGGTGGAGATAGTAGAGACTGGACCTGGAGGCAGACAGAAGGTTCTAAGCACAAGCTACATGGCTCTCATACATGTTAATGAATGACCTTCCTTGGTCCAGAGTCAACACAATGCAAAATGAGGTTGTCTTTTGTGACTCTGCCTCCATTCTGTATTTTTTCCATTTCAGAAATTTTCACTCTCCACACCCAAGCTCTATTGTCTTCTCTTGCTCTTCTGAATCTTCTTGTGAAAAACATTAATACAAGAAATTAATCCATAGACTCAAATATTTTATGCTTACTTGTTATTTTAAAATATGTATACCTGTTTCCATTCCTGGAATAACTAAGATGCTATTAGACTGACCACAGATGAACAATACAAAAAACAACTACCTGATGGCAACAGAGAATCAGGCAAGCAGATTATGGAGGTTAGGTGGAACATGGATAAAAGGGTAAGACAAAGTGTGTTTCCTCTTATTTATGGCTTTTGGGTTCAGTTATCAGCATTGCCTATGACAGGGTCTAGGCAATGTTGATAACTCTTTCAGGCCTGAAAAACTAGAGGAAAGAGTTGAGAGTAAATGGCCCGAACTGAGATATGAGTTTGTGGTTTTACCAAAACAAAAATGTCAGACTTTTTGAGAGACACAAAATAGAATCCAATCGTCACAACAAAAACATACGGTATGTCCAGATAGCATCCAGAATTACCTGACATACAAAGAGCAAGAATGAGAATCTTAACCATTTTCAAGAGGAATATAATCAACGTAGCTCAATCCTGAGGTGGTTCAAATGTTGGAATTAACAGACACAGATTTGAAAGCAATTATCCTAGAAGTAATTAGAACAAAATTGTTTTAGCCTTAAGTACATATATTGGAAGAGAAGAAACATCTAACCTAAGTGCTACCTTAGAAAGCTACAAAGATTGGAGCAAATTATACCTCAATTTAGTAGAAGAGCAAAACTAATTAAGATAAGAATGGAAATCCACAAAATAGAAATCCAAAAAATAGACAAAAAAAGAGAGAATCTCTGGTTATAACAGAAACACAGAGATGTAAATCTGATTCTTGAACAGATCAAGAAAATTGATGGGACCATATTTAGACTGATAAAGAAAAAGAAACACACAGGCAAGAAGTGATGACACATGTCTGTAATCCCAGCTACTCGGGAGACATAGGTGGAAGGTCATGGTTTAAGGCTGGTCCCAGGCCAAAAGCACAAGACCGTATCCTAAAAGTAACTAAAGCAAAAAAAAAAAAGAGATGGTGGCATGGCTCAAGTAGAGCCCCTACCTAGCAAGCATTAGTTCCTAAATTCAAAACCCCGATGCTGCTCATAAAACAAAACAAAACAAAAAAACCCCACAGATTACAAATATCAGGAATGAAAAAGATATAATTAATAATTCCATGGATACATTGTCAGACAATATGTTGAATACTTTTGCCTGCTAATTCCCTGACTCTAGGTGTCCAATGCCACTTGTTAACAGTCATAACTTATGGTTCAATGGGATCTTATTGGGTCCTCTGGCAAGAATGTGCCCATCTAGGGCTGGCAGAACTTCCAATGCCATATAACATATCTCAAAGTGAACACTGCTTGCATAGTTTGCTTCCTTACCACTTCTGGATGGGAAGAATGGAATGATGAAAGAATGAGATTTGTCTAGAGTACAGGAAGCTGAAGTAGACGTGCTTGATCCCCTGTTTCCTTGTCTACTTTAATTTGGTGCTACATCGTTAGTTCTGGCTAGAGGACCATAAGTAGATCTTCTGAGCCGAGATTGTTAACAGCTCTCTTCAATGGTATTTCTTCTGTGTCTCTCTCTCCCTGCTATAGCAATTCCTGGAGGCCATGTGTTCCAGACTGTGTGGCCATGAGTTACAGGCGTGCTGCCTAACACATGGCGACGTTATGTAGTGTCAGATTAATCATTATGGTGCCAAGTCCCGAAGAGTTCTGGTTGGTTTGTTGTGGTAACAAGTGCTGATTACTTTGGTTAACGAATGTATTTTTTTCATTCCTACCAGCCAATACAAAAGCATTTTAGGATTCTGATAATACATGTTTTCATGATTGGACAACTAAGAATTTATTGTGGGTTACTATGTACTTAGCACTATGCTGGGTGTTTTGTTATTGAGTGCCCACTCCAGGTGGACCAAATGAGTAGAGGTTAAGACAGTTAAGAAGCATGCAGGTCAGCTTCATTGAGTTCTTATTGGGGCATGGACAACGTTACAGGCTGCCCAGCCAGTGGGTGTTCAGTGCTATATTCAAGCTCTCCCCCTGGCTGACTTTCTCTTTGTTAGTACGTTCCTATCACAGGAAACCACCTGTTTTTCTCTGAATATGTATGTACTCAGCTGTGTATATATTCTCTGTCTACCCTGTGAATATTCATGCTGCCATCAGAATGTACCTCATTTGGTTATCTGAGTCTTTGGGTTAATTTCTGAACAGTTCCTACTGCTGTGTTCACTGGTCCTTTCTTTAGTCTGTTTTATCTCAGAAGTCTTTGCTTTGAACCTATACTTTGTTGCCTCATTCTTACAACTCCTCTATTTTCTCTTCATTCTTTTGGTTAAAAAAAGATGAATCCTACGATTAGTAGCATTGTGCAATAGGCACAAATGTTAGGTGCTTTCATACGTGATTCTGTGTACAACTCTCTGAAGTAGTGGTGTTTAACTCCCTCCTGTATCAGTGAAGACACAAGAGAAATGATACAATTCCCTTAGATACAATCTAGATAGAGAAAATGATGTGAAAAGTTATTAAAAATAATAGCAATATCTGTATTCTGTAAACTACAAAACATTGGTAAGAGTAGTTATAGAAGAACTAAATATATGGAGAGGATATGGTGAATTTTTGGATGAGAGCTGATTTCATTAAGATGTTAGTTCTTCCTGAAGGAATGTGTAAATTCAAAACATTCCCAATCAAAATTCCAGCAGGGTTTTTTTCCCTAGAAATTGAGAAGCTGATCCTGAGCTTAATATATAAATGCAAAAGGGACTTAAAATATGTTTTAAAAAGAACAAAGTTGGAGAAGTCATACCTAACTTCAAGATTTATTATAAAACGTACAGAATTCAAATAGGTGGTAATGGTGTCAAGATGGATAAACTTATCAATGGATATAATGGAAAAATAAGCCTGTGTATAGATGGTCAATTGATTTTTGGTAAAATTTTAAAATGATTCAATGGAGAAAGGATAGTTTTTTTTTTTAGTAATTTTTGGTGGAACAATTGGACATACTTATGCAATAAAGAAAATTAAAAAGAAAGATAAACTCCTTTTGATGCAAAAGTTGCACCATATACAAACCCAAGATACATCATAAACATATATATAATTCTAAAAATACAAACTTTCTAGAAGGAAACATCAGGGTAAATCATTGTGACATTGTATTAGGCAAAACTTTCATACCAAAAGCATGATCTATAAAAGAAAAATTACAAATTAGCTTTCACCCAAATTAATAACATTTATGCTTTGCAAGAGACTGTTAACAGAACTAAAAGTATAGCTAAGTTTTGGAAGAATACATTTCAAAATTACGTATTTGATAAGACTTACATGCAGAATACAAAGAACCCTCAAAACTCAGTAAGAAGAGAACAAATAATCAAGTAAAAAGTGAGCAAAAATTTGAGCAGAAACTACCAGAGAAGACAGGTGGATGGTGAATAAGTACATTAAAACTGAAATTAGAACTGTGACACAATCCAAACACACTATTTCTGGGCACATAGCTGAAGGAATGCAAGGCAGGTACACTAGAGACATTTGTGCACCCATGATTATTGCAACACTATTTACGATAGCCAAACCATGGAAACAGCCCAGATGCCCCACTACTGATGAATGGATCAAGAAGACGTGGTGTATATGCGCACAATAGAATATTATTCTGCCATAAAGAAGAATGAAATTATGTCATTTGCAGGTAAACAGATGGCACTGGAGATCATCATGTTAAAAGAAGTAAGCCAGGCTCAGAAAGACAAAGGTAGCATGTTTTGTCTCATATGTGGAAGATATACCTAAAAGATAAATGAGTACATAAGTACAAACATGTTATATATAATATCATACATATGATCATATATAATTAGTATAAATATTATATATAATGTTTGGAATAGTGTTTGAGGGGACCAGAGGTAGAGGGGAGAAGAAAAGAGAATGATAGAGTGAAGAATATTGAAATACATTGCATTCATGTGGGAAGATGGCATAATGAAATGCACTGAAAGCTGCTGAACTGTTGAGTAAGAGGGGACAAGGGAAAGGGTAAGGGACAGTAATAAAGGGGGTTAATTTGATTAAAGTACAATATATTCATGGGAGAAACACCATGGTGAAACACCTTTGAACAGTGAAGATCACTTAAGCAACACTTTATATACTTGTATGAAAATAAAACAAGGAACCTGTTGAAATTGTTTTAAGTAGGGGAGGAGGGGAATGAGGGAGAATGATGGAGGGGGTCAACTCCACCAAGGTAAATTCTAAGCATATATGGGAATGTGACAGTGAACAACCTCCCTCCCATACAACTATTATATGTTAGCAAAATTTTAAAAAACTTCTCAGTGGAATTATTTCTCCAGGATAAATTAAAACCATAGTGAGATGCTGCTATATACCTGTTTGAGATGAAGACTGACCATGGAAAATTAAAGATGTGGAGCAATTGGAATCTTCATATGTTGCTCATGAATGTGAACATGGCACAACCATTTTAGAAAATAGTTTTACAGTTTCTTTTTTTGTTGTTGCTGGGTTTTTTCTTCACTGTTGTTTTTTGAGACAGGGTCTTGCTATGTAGCCCAGGCTGTCCTCAAACTTGTGATCCTCCTGCCTCTGTCTCTCAGCTGCTGGAGTTATAGATGTGTGTCTCCATGCCTGGCTTGCAGTTTCTTAAGAAACTGATTTTGCAGCTACTGTGCAATCCATCCATTTCACTCCTAGGTATTTTTGAAGAGGAATCAAAGTGTATGTGTATACAAAGACTTGAGCACAATTATTCAGAGAAACTTTATCTTAATAGAAAAAAACTAAAATCCCAAATGCTCATTTACAGGTGAATCAATGAGCAAATTATGGTATATCTGTGCAATGTAATTCTTAGCAATGCGAAGGAGTAAATCATCATCCATGCAATAACATGAGTGAACTTCACTCTAAGTACACTGATAGAGGCAGATAAAAATGGGAATATACTGTATGATTCTATTTGCATACTAGTCTAGAAAATTCAGACTAATCCATTGTACAGAAAGCCAATGAGTAGTTGTCTGGGCATGGGGAAGAGTAGATTGGAAGGAAGGATTCTGAGGGGGGTTTAGGACCATTTTAGGTATGATGGATATAGTCATAATCTTGATTGTGGTACCAGCCTCACAGGTTATCTCTCTCTCTCTCTCGTCAAACTTCTTACATTGCACATGTTAAGTGTTGTGGGTTATATGTCAATCAATAAAGGTGCTAAGACAGCAATAAGAACATGGACTATTTACTGAGAGGCAGGTGATGATGACAATATAAAGAGACTGAGTTTTGAAGCCAGAATACCTGAGGTACAGTTCTTGTCTTCCACTTATTAGCTGTATGACTTTGGACTGGTTAACTCCTCAGGATCTATTTTTTATGCATAAAGTGGAGAAAATGGTACCTACCTCCGAGGGTATGATGGGCTTGTTAGTGTATTAATGTAAAGCCCTTAGGATGCCCCCTGACATTAGGAAGCACTTAATGCATGTTAAGAAATCACTGTGTGCTGAGCCCTACACTGAATATTTTATAAGAATGATTTCATTTAAACTTCATAGCCCTGTGAAACAAGTACCAATATCTAATTTTAAAAATGCAAAAAGCAAGGTGCAAGGAGAATGGCTAACTTATCGTGGGATGGGTGCATAGGAGGCAAGCAGCAGAATTCAGATTTGCCTGAAAAGCACTCAGAGAAGCACTCCAGAACCAGTGCTTTAATCCTATGAAAATGTGTTAACAGGAGGGGCACTGACTCAAATGCTCATGAGAAAGCTGTCTAGACTTCTGAGCATTTTCTTCTATGAGACACAGAAACTCTTGTAGGCTAACATGTATGGGCAGCTTTCTATGAGTTCCTCTTATAATTACCTCTGGCAATTTCATTGCTCGCCCAACCTATTGCCTCTTCCTGGGAATATTGTTGAACTATTTCCCAGTCCTCTTGCATATAGTAAGGTCATGTGACCAAATCTTGTTAATGGATTGTGAGCAAAAGCAGTGTGTCATTTCTGGGCCAAAGACAAGTAAGAGTGGGTAAGCTTTCTCCACTATCTATGCCCCAGAACCCACCTGCTGGTTTGTGTTTAAGATGGAAGAGCAACAACTAGGAGGAGCCTGGTTCCTGAATGACCACCCCGAGCAGACACCCTATTGCTGGCCTACATCAAAGCATATTTGATGTGTGAAATTACTAAGATTTGGAGCTTGAGGTTATTTTTTATAGCAATTAGCATACCATGACTAATCCCTTACTCTTGTGAAATATTACCTTTGCCAACACTTTCTATCTCAGGGACTGTCTGAAATATGGGACAAATATATAGATCAATTCTCTTGCTAGAAGGTGGATCACAGTTATTGCAGTAGAAGTTTAATAGAAGTTCTATTATTTCTAATTAATAGAAATAATTAATAGAAGTAATATTGAATTAATAAGAGATAACCTGTGGATAATGTTTAAATTCCTTCCAAATTCCAATATTTAAATGTCTTTCATCTCACTTATGGTGGCATGCATTCTTGTTTCTGATTCTTTATTGGCCCTTTCTGTGAGTGCTTCCTGTTTCTTGGGCTTCAGTTGTGGGCATCAGCTCTTTTAAGACCCACAAGAAATTGAATCATTTCTGGCCCTCTCAGCCTTGTAATTGTCTCTCTGGGTTGTTTTGAAACCTACCACTCACATCTCAAAAACCTATTTGATGGGACAGGTTGCTACCATCTGTGTTTCAACTGCTGCTCTTTTCTCTTTCTTGCTTATTGGAAGGTTTGCCTTTTAATCATTTTACCAACTTTCCCACTGTATTGTGTCTTCTTTCATTCTTTACCCTGTCTCCACTGTGACAATTCATGGTCTGCAGACAGCTCTGTGGTTCCTGGCCCACAGCTGGGTATGACTCCTGGCACAAGAGACTTTTCTTAGTTTCTTGGGGGTCCAAATAGGAGAGAGAAAAGGAGAACTCACCTCCCTGGCTTGAGAACTATCTGCGAGTCCGAATACATAGTACTACTTTCATGGTTAGCTCCTTCCTTTTCTGGTCCTGCACTGAAAAAAAAAATCTAGAAATGGGGGTTTGGGGAAAGAAGGGCTGGACAGTGAGGGCTTCCTATCATTGCCATGAGGAAGGGACTTGGTTCTGAGTACCTGTTCTTTTTGGCAAAAGGTGATCATTTATCAAGCCATTCCAGAGGCTTTCTGTGAGGGACTGAAGGAGATCTAACCCTGGAATCTCATGCTCTCAGTTTGTTGATGAGGAAACAGCCCTAGAGTCAAATTGAGAACTCCTCAAATGTAGTCATCAGACAGGTGCCACTTCACTTACTGCTGGTTAGTGGTAATATAGAAAGTGAGAGTAAGTAGCTAGAAACTTTTATAGCAATTTGACAGAGGAATTTTAAGTCCATTGACAATAGTAAAAAAGGTAGTTCTATATTTTGCCTGTCTTTACAATTAATTTTTGTTGTAATTATTTTTATAATAAGCTTCATTTTTTAGGACATTTTTAGATTTACAGAAACATGGAGAAGATACCGCAGAGTTTCTATGTGGGCATTAGGTTTCTCCTGTTATTACATTACTGTGGTACATTTGTTATAATTAATGAACCAGTGTTGGTACATATTACTAATTAAATTCATGCTTTATATTCAGACAAACTTAGTTTTTAACCTGTTATTCTTTTTCTCTTCCATCCAGGATAATACAGTACATTTAATTGTCATGTCTTATAGGTTCCCCTTGGTTGTGATAATTTCTCAAACGTATCTTGATTTTGATTACTTTGACAGATTGGAGAATTATTGATCAGGTGTTTTGTAGAATGCCTTTTGATTGGAATATGTCTTTCAAGGATTAAACTTAAGGGTTAGAGGAGGAAACCCAAGGGTGAAATGCTACTTTATTATATCATATCAAAGTTATGTGCTAGTGACGTGACTTATTATTCTTGATGTTAACCTTGATATCTTAGCTGGCTGAGGCAGTGTTTGTTATATTGTCATAAAGTTATCTTCCCTTGCCTTCCCCTTTCTTACTATAATCTTTTGGAGGAAATTACTCTACATAGCCTACACTTAATGAATAGGATTGTGATTTATTTTATTTTACTTTATAAAAATAATGGTTCATGATATATCAAAGGTTGGAAAAAGAACAGGGTCCTTGAAGATTGATCATTTGAAAAGCACTACTTTGAAAAAATCTGCACGAGGGCACACAGAAGCAGCCCTGGGACCAAACCCAAGGCATCTTGGCTTCAATCCCAGGTTTTTGTATCCCCCAGAGCCTAACTCAAGCATCCATCTAACTGCACAGTCAATTTGCCTGCTTCTCTTTTTACTCCACAGACTCCCCATGGCTTTGCACGAATCTTAAGAAATGCTTCAAGTCTTGGTGGATGTTTCTGGAATATTAGTCTGCTTGTGCCTTGAAATGTTTGCTTGTCTGGATTTCTGTTTTAGAGCAAGTTCAATGGCAAACAGATTGTGAGATGGAGATTTGCACACGGGAGATTGTTTTGGGGTATTGGGAGGGAGATTGGAAAGAAGGAGAAGTCAAACTGTGACACAGTCCAAACAAAGGCCCCCACCAATGCAGTGGGGAGCACTGGACCTGGGATGGCTATTCAGAGAGTCACCTGAATTTAGGCAGAGATCAGACCCCAAACATTGACCAGATAATGGCTTGGACGCTGTCTGTCTTTGGGAAGGAGGTGAACCTTAGGAAAAGTGGCTCTCTTAGCCCACAGACGTAAACTAGAAAGAGACTCAGCTGAGCCATGAGCAGCCAACACGCAGGCAGCTGGGGGAATGAATCCTTGGGACCTGGTGAGAGATCTGGACGGCACCCCACTGTACTCGCCACAGATGCACTACAGTTTATAACTCTGTTGCTTTTTTGTTGTGTCTAGAGCGTAGGAATCAGAGGTTGTACACATACTTTCCCTTGCATTGTTAGCTATTTCTAGTGCCTGAATGCACTAATTGTCCTATGGGTGTGGATGAGGTAATCAAGGAAAGGAATGCTGGGAAGAGAAGCCATTTGAGAAGGTTTGTGTGGGTGTAAGATACAATGCAGAGGATTTGTATTGGTGCCATCTGCCTGCTTCTGTGATTCATCTGGGTCTGTGCCCCCTCATACACAGCAGGCTCTGGTGAATTAAATGTTGCTTTCTAAAGAAAAATGAAAGCTGAAATTTCATCAGGGAGGAAGGTGTATGTCCAACAGTGATGAGTACAAATAAACACATACCATCAAGGAGGACACACAGAATGAAGCACTGGGCTGCAGAAAGGGGTGTGACAAAATTATTTTAATTGGTCAAGAATTAGTCTCTCCAGTCCACAGAATGGGAGAAAATCTTTGCCAGCTATTCATCCCACAGGGGATTACGATCCAAAATATATATAGAACTCAAAAAATGAAACACCAAAAGAACAAAAACTACAATCAATAAATGAGCAAGTGAACTGAATGGACGATTCCCCAAAGAAGTACAAATGGTTAATAAATACATAAAAAAAGTGTTCAGCGTCTTTAACCATAAAGGGAAATGCAAACCAATATTACATTGAAATTCTGTCTCATCATAGTCAGAATGGCTGTCGTCAAGAAAAATAACAACAAATGTTGGTGAGGATGTGAGGCGAGGATAGGGGGAGTAACCTTTATACACTATTGGTGGGGATTTAAATTAGTACAGATATACAGAAACCAGGTGATGGTTCCTTAAAAAACAAAAAGCAGAAGTACTATACAATCCAGCCCTTCCCCTTCCAGGCATGTATCAGAAAAAATGTAAGTCAACATACAATAGAGATACTGCATACCCATGTTTATAGCAGCACTATTCACAATAGCCAAACTGTGGACTCAGCCTATGTGTCCATCAACTGATAAATAAAGAAAAGGTGCACAATGGAGTGTTATTTAGCCATAAAGAAGAATAAAATTATGTTGTTTGCAAGAAAATGAATGAAACTAGAGGTCATCATGTTAAGTGAAATAAGCCAGACTGAGAAAGACAAACATCACATACTGTCTCTCATGTGCACAGTCTAGGTTTACCAAAAGACACGAGCTCACTGTGGTAGTGCGCACCTGTAATCTCAGCATGTGGGAGGTGGAAGGGAGGACCATGAGTTCCAGGCAAATCTGGATTACATAGTGAGACCCTGTTTCAACAAAACAAATGAAACAAAAGACATCATAACAGAAAGAGGACTGTTTGGGAGGAGAAAGAGGCTCAGTGGGGGGACATGAGAGGGTAATGGGGGTGAGTGTGGTTAAAGTTCATTATGTGCATGTATGAAAATGTCATATGAAACCCATTATTTTGTACAACTAATATATGTAATAAAAATCATTTGTCTTTCCTATCACTTGTCTCTTGTGGGATCTCAAGTTTTCTTTGTTCCACACATTTTGATTGGGAATGGGAACGAGGGAATTTTAAAGTGCAAAAGATGGAATTTGAGAATAGAGCAGATTTACAAAAAATAAACTTTTCTACAAAACCACTTGGCTCTTTGTTTCCTTGTTTCTGCCCAGGTGCGTCTTTTTGTTCACTGCAATTTGTGCCTTTCCCTTCAGCTCCACTATGAACAAAAGGATCCTGGGTGACACGAAAACAGCTCTTTCCCCTTCATGAGCCTCTCCCACCAGCTGCATCAGGGTATGGTGCTGTCATTTGAATTTTATGCAGCAGTGGGGCAGGAAAGGGTTAAAGGATTCAGAAAACTTGGAAATGAATTTTTTTTCCTATTGACAGAGCAGGAATTAGAACGTGACACACCATTTTTGCATAATAACCACATAGCCATTTACTAATAGCTCACCTTTCCTTCCTTTCTTCCTTCCTTCCTTCCTCCCTACCCCCACTTTCTTTCTCTCTGTCTCTCTCTCTTTCTCTCTTTCTTCTTTCCTCTGTACTGGGGATTGAGTCCTGGGCCTTGTGCCTGCTAGGCAAGCACTCTATCACTTGAGACATACTCCTAGCCCTTTTGCTTGTATTTTGCTGTTGAGGCAGGGTCTCATTAACTTTCTTTGGGCTGGCTTACAACTCGCAATCCTCCTGCCTCTGCCTCCTGACTAGCTAGGCTTACAGGCCTAGTCTAGTTTAGCTCACATTACTTGAGCTCTTTCTAAGTGCTGGACACTGTGCTATCCATTTTATAGGCATAATCTCATTTTATGTTTGTAATGACTCAGCAATGTCAATATTATTACAAAGTCCTCAAGAACAGGATGAATTGAGACTGGGAGAGGGTAGGGAAGTTGCCTAAGGATGCTGATAGGATTCAACTCCAGATGCCAAGGCCTTTGCACAGCTCCCTATACTACTATAGTGACTGTGGGATTGATTAGCAGCGGGAAGAAACTTGAACAGGAAAACAAGAACTGCTCTCAAAGTAGTTTCCTAGGGAAAAGGCCTTCTGAGCCACCTACTCCTTGTTGTAGCTCAGTCCAATTTCTTTTAATCCTAAAATGAGAGACAAAGGGGTACTTGAAATTGGGACCCTGAGTGAGGACCACAAACTGAATTTGGGAACTCTGGCACTGACCTGGGAGTCTGTGGAGGTGGTAGCAAAGGCCATAGGTGTGGATAACACTTTCCAAAGAGAAAATGTGCAAAAGAAGTGAAAGGGCTCAGGCTGGACTCCTGGATCACCAATACTAGAAAGGTCCAGAAGGAAGAGTTGGTCTTTCTGTGGTCCCAGGAGAGGGTGGTGTGTAGTTTATTCAGGATAGAATGATACAAAGCTCTTAGTTAAGTGCCATTTTGTCCTCTTAGAGAGAAGAGATGGAAGGAAAGATGGGAAGAAAAGCAGATAAACTAGGAAGTGGGGAGGAGGCAATGTCAAGGAAAGCTATGCTTGGGCCTGTGTATTCTTAAGGGTGTAGAATGTCCTTAGGTTTTTCTTTCCCAAAGTATCCCACTAATAGCCCCCTCAGGTGGTACCCAATCATGAACATCTCATCCCAGAACCGATCCAGCTGCAGACCCTGCTGAAATCGTGATGGCTAGACAGACAGAGGCACATGTGAGCCTCTGCTGTCCTATAGTGATAGAGACCATGGTGGCATGCTGCCAGATCTCATGTATCCCTGTTGACTGGGTTTTCACCTCCTGATGACTTTCTCCAAACATTCTTGGAGAACCACCTTTTGTCTATTGTCTTGGATGGAGCCCATTTCTATCATGATTGGGATCAAGTATTTTCTGGCTGCCTCTTGTCTGTGAGCCATCAAGGGACAGGTGGCCAGTAGACACTCCCTGTCCACTTCTTTTTTCTGGGTACTTTGGACTGAGGCAAAGTCTTGTGAGTTTTAAAGTGCTTATGGGTTGGCAAATTCAGAGTAAATACTGCCTGAAATGAAGAACCTATGCAATATTGTAGATCTAGACTCAAAGATCTTACTACCCTAGAGGGTCTTTTTTGCTCTTTGTTGTTCTGGTGTCTGCAGAACCTTCTTGCCTCAGTTTCCCCCATTTTTTTTTCTTGGCAGTGCTAGGGATGAAACTCAGGACCTTGCACATACTATGGAAGCCTTCTACCACTGAGCAATATTCCCAATCCTTGGCTTTTTGAGACAGGGTCTTGCTATGCTGGTGAAGCTGGCCTTGAACTCCCTATGTAGCTCAGGATGACCTCAAACTCATGTTCCTCCTGCCTCTGCCTCCCAAGAGCTGAGAGTACAATCATGTGATAACCTGGCTTCCTGCATCATTTATGTGACTGTTAGTTAAAGACTTTGAAAGGAATAGAGCCATGAGTGAATAGAATAGGATTTTAGTACCTCATTTCATGGATAAAGAGACTAAAGTTTGGGGAGAAAGGACTTGTCTAAAGTCACTTGGTTGGGATTTGAACCTAGGTGATCTGGTTCTTAGTTGAAAGTTATTACAGAAGTGTAAGGGACCAGAATTGTGGTTTCTTTCTTGTTCCATAATTCTCATCAGATTAGTATCTCTTGTTTCCAGTTATTCAAGATATAATTGAATTTGTCTTCATGGAAGGGTAGCATAGCTCAACCCAATGGCTAAAACCAACTCAATTCCCTGGATTGTTCCTGTTTACAATCTGTTTCTGGAAGTTTCAAAATTAGTGAACCAAACTCTTCTTTCTACAGCTAGAAATATACCCGTGGGACAATAATCCTGGAGAAATTTGACTTAAACTTGAATCAAATTATAAAATATTGGTATAAGACATTGCTCTGGGAGCAGGCATTAGCAGAGGTGGGAAGAAATTGTTATGGTAGCTTGGTGACAGGTGTTTTGCATATACTAATCTAAGTTTATAAAGACCCTGGTCATTGTTCCATTTTATAGCACAGGAAACTGGGTCACAAAGAAGTTAAGTAATTAAGTCAGGTCCCCTAGGGTTAATTATGTTAATTAAGTGTCAGTGCTGGATTTCATATCTTGGTTTAGCTTGCATCAATGCCTGTGCTCTTTCTACTGGCCCCTAGTTCTCTAATTTAACTTAAACATTCCTGAAAAGTTTGTTTACAAAACAGATTTAATCTGCTATTAATCCAGGAATTCTGATTTGGCAGGATTGAGGTAAGGTCAGCAATGTATATTTTTAAGAAGTTCATTCCATGATTTTGGTGTGTGATGTGTTGGGAACCTCTGGATGGGAAACCTAGACAAGGGCTGGGGGCAATGAGTACAGATGGTAGATGCTGTTCTTTCACAGTTGGGGGCAAGACCAGCCACCTCCTATGGCTTCACAGCCTCTCTAAACTTGGTTGGGTGTCCTCTAACTCCAATGAGGGGAAGAAGGGGAAAAAGAAGAAGAGATTCCCCACAAAATCTGGTAGAGGAATGCCCCCTAAGTTGATGAACTTCAGTCTGGAAATCCAAAGTTAGCCCAGAGGTTTCCAAGTTAGAAATGTAGTTCTCACTTTCCTCCAAGGGAAGAATTGTCTCCAACCAGAAACTCATGGGTGGGCTCTTCCTTATCTCTGTATTCCTAGTGTCTAGCACAGTGACCACTCAAAGCGGGTGCTCAGAGTTAACTGGATCATGAAAGATGGTGGGCACCATGGAGTGTTCAGTCCTGGTGGGTCAGGTTTGAAAGTATACCTTTTTAAGTAGCTCTTGTTTAGGTGTTAAACTCTGTTTGGTGCCTGGCATATAGCTCTAGGGAGAAAGGTCCAGAAGTAGTCAGTTTTCTAAAGTATACAATGATGAATGTGCATGGTAGATTTTTTTCCCTTCATGCAATTTTATAAATGGAACTTCATTTACGTGTGGGAAAATACTATAGAGATTATGTTTCTAATAGAGTCAACCTGTAATTATTTCTTTTTGTCAGCTGATCACTGATATTTCAGGTGACTCCCACCCAATCCAGTCAGCAGTATCATTAACTTGCCTTCTAGAATTTCTCCCAGATAATTAGTGTGAGCTGAGATTCCAACAGCCTGAGGCCTATCAAAGAATCTGGTCAGAGATATTATCACGTGCTCCAGGGTTCTGATTTCCCAGGCTTATAAACCTCAAGCACTCAAGGGAGGGCTTCATTATTTTCAATAATGTGAATCCATGTTTTATATCCCTGCTCGCCCCTCCTACCTCCAGCTGAATACTTTATTTAAAGGAAACCCCCATGCAGGCATAGCGACATAAGATAACAATTTAATATGCACATTTTTATTATTTATGTGAGTTTCAGGTCCTCCTCCTGGCCTATGTCATTCAGAAAACTGAAAATGGTCCAGGAACATGTCAGTGAGAGAGGTGAATATAAGACACGGGAAAGTCACAGTGGCTGTAGCAACCGAGCAGGGATGTGCTATACCCAAAGGAGGCAGTTTCTACTCAGACACATTTAGTTTGGTTCAGGTGATAACTTGGGCAGAAGGTTGACACATATTCTCCTTTAGGAGTTCCTAAAAACCTGAATGAAGACCCAATATTTGAAAATGGTGTTAAGGACTGAATGTTTGTATACCACTTAAATTCGTATGTCAAAACTTTAACCTCCATGTGATAGTATTTGGAGAAGGAAACTTTGGGAGGTTTGGGATTGGATTAGGTCATGAGCGCAGGGCCCTTATGGTGGGATTTGGCACCTTATGAGAAGAGAGAAACACCTTTCATTCTCTTTGCATGTGTGCACTGAGGTAAGGCCATGTGAGGACTTAGTGAGAAATTGACCATCTACAACCCAAGGGGTGACCCTCACCAGGAACTGAACCAGCTAGCACCTTGATCTTGGACTTCCAGCCTCCAGAACCATAAGAAAATAAATGCTGTCTAAGCCACCCAGTCTGTGCTATTTTGCTACGGCAACCTGAGCAGACTAAGACAATTAGCAGCAAGGATAGGGTAACAAAGCAGATCTGTGGACCAGATAACTGCTGCCAGTTTGCCTCCTTTGCTGTAAAAGAGTGTTGGAAAGATAACATTTGGAATGGAAGAGTGAGTGCACAAATGATGAAAAGCTAACATAGCTTTGAGGTATCAAGTGGTATGTGATATTGTCTATTTTCTGGGCAGCTTTCTCGCTACTAATATTTTAGCAAGATGAGGGTGCTGAGGAAGGTCAATTTACTTCTTCTTTCTTTTCTTTCCTCCTTCCCTCTCTCATTCCGTTTTTCTTTATACTACAAATACTTATTAAGCATAACCCCCACCCCAAGATCCCCTTTCTTCTTCTTCCCCACTGCACTAAGTCTCTGAAAATATGAGTTTGCAGATGACTTGGTCTTTGCCTTTTAGGAGCTTCTGCCTGTTAGAGCTGGTGATTTGTGGAAGTGGCACTGTGAATGGAGCACAAGTTTTCTAAAACATTATTTTGGTTTTGGTTAGTACTGGGGATTGAACCCTGGGCCTTCTGTGTGTTAGGCACTCAGCTACTTGAGCTATACTCCTTCAGTCCTTTTATTTGTATTTTGTTTTTGAGATAGGGTCTCACTGACCTTTCTTGGGCTGACCTGAACTCACAATCCTGCTTTTGCCTCCACGGTAGCTGCAATTATAAGCATATACCACTATCCCCAGCTTTCTGGACCATCATTTCTGTACCTTTGACCCTTGGTCATTTGCATTCCCCGAAAATTTCTAGAAGGTAATCATTTCAGGCTGAAATTGTCCGTGTTCCTTTCTTCTACCCAAGCTCTTCTTAATTTGTTTAGATCAGAATTAACTCTTTGGTTTATGGGAGCATGGAAGAGGGAAGGCATTACAGTGGTCTCATTTCAGAGTCACTTTTCTTCAGGAAGGCTGGACTTTGATTGTCATGCTGTCAAAACCATTTTAGCCCTTACAAGACATGGTTCAAGGATCTGTGATCACTGCTTTGTAACATGGCTGCTGGTGACTGGTAGTGATGAGGACAAAGAGAGAAGGGACCCTCATGTTAGAGAAATGAAATGTTTATAATGAAAGAAACCTTCTAACAGGACTAAAAAGTATCCAGACAAGTAAAATATTCAGTAAACCACCTGCTAGGGTGGTCCACTCAGTTTCCATACATTCACTTACCATTCACCTATCATTGTAGTGGGCACTGGATGAGTAAGCTATAAGCTGTAAATACTGTTCAGCTGGCCATTGAAAAATGAATGTCTGAATCTGAATGTCTCAGTATCATGAAGATAAGGATTTGTGCTGCACAGCCCTGGTAGGTAGAGTAGAGGGCATCTGGCACTGAATGTGTGTCAAAAATACTTTCCAAAATCATTTTTACTAGTGTCTCAGAGCTGTAAAATATGCTATGGAGTTAAATGACAGATAAAAATCAGAGAAGTAACTATTAAAATCAAGTGTATTTAGCTGAAAACTGGGACCTGATAAACATACTTTCAACTTGGGGCCACCTTGTCTCATAGGAAGTAAAAAAGAACACCTTAAAAAAGATGGGAGCAGCTGGGTACCAGGTGGCTCACACCTGTAATCCTAGCTACTTGGCAGGCTGAGATTGGGAGGACCATTGTTCCAGGTTAGCTGGGCAAAGTTTGTGAGACCCCATCTCAAATGAAAAAGTTGGGCATGGTGGTGCATGTCTATAGCATCCCAGCAATAGCAGGAAACATAAAATCCAGGCTAACCTGGCAAAAAGTGATACCCAATCTCTAAAATTACTAGAGCAAAAAGGGCTGGTGGTATGGCTTAAGAGGTAGAGCACCTGCCTTGCAAAAGCAAGAGTTCAAACCCTAGTACAATCCTCCCTCCAAAAAAAGCAGGAGCTTTAAAGCAAGTGTCTTCTTACCTGCAAAACAGGTGGTCCCACATTTACTGCATGCAGGGCTCTAGGAAGCTCAGATGTGTAAGGTTTAGTGATTGTTTAAAAGTTCATCTAAGCTATATTACTTTGGAATAATAAAAAAAAAGTATTTGTTCCTCACCTCTAGGGATGCCACAGCAGGGTATGGATTCTTCTGTCATCTTCCAATGCAAATGTGTTTCTATTGGGTTGAGACCAAACACAGACAATTTCAGCCTGAAATGATTACCTTCTAGAAATTTTCAGGGAGTGGAAACAGTCATATTGAGCTGTGGATTTTGCTACCTGGATCAATAACTTTTTCTAGTAAAGATTCCTGCCAAGGAAAGGCAAGGAAGATCAAATTTCATAGACCTAAAGAACCACTGGAAACGGCTTGCACCCATGTGTACAAGGATCACTCTTTATGATTTATAAAACCAAAGAACTTATTGGAATAAGAATAATAGCTAACTTTTTTTTTTAATCATTTATTATGTTGGCCATGTGCCAAGTAATATACAGTGACTCATTTAATTTTTACAACAACCCATGGACAGGTACTTACTATTTTTTTCTTCTTTATAGCTGAAAACAAAAAGTCTAAACTATAGAGTAAGATCAATGTGTTGTTCACGAAGAAAATGAGTCAGGTTTTATAGAATAGGAACATTTCAACTTATCATTTGGTCCTCTATCTCTGGTTTTGTATGTGCTCTCTGTGTTTACAGGATATTGTTAACTTCTTAGTGCTTTGAAGAAAAATCAAATTTGAATTCAGAAGAAAGTTTTGAAACCCATGACATTAATTCAAGAAGCTAAAATAAAATCTAATTTCACAAACAGGATATTAATAGCTTGGAAAAATATATTGCTTTTTCAGCATTGGAAAAAAAAAAGCATCGTACTGCTTTTTGTTGTTGAGAGAACCTTGTCGTTCTCTCCAAGAAAACCCCGATATTTCCTTCTTAGATGATGGGTAACAAAATGCGACCAACAGATTCATGTTCTGAGTAGTACATTTATCCTACTTTATAAATCTAAGCTGTTAGCAATTCCCTGATGCTTAAGTCACATGAAATGTAACTTTCTCTTCCCAAAATATTTGGTCTTTTACACCATGGCTTCCAACTATTTGTTCTTGACCACGCTGTGGTACCAACTTTTTCCTGTCTTGCAGATGGTTTCTGGGCTCTTCTTGGAACACAGTGTTCAATCCATCTTTGAGGACAGATGCCTTTGATTCTCCCAAGTCTACCTCCAGGGCTACTCTTCCAGACTAGACTGGAGCTGTTAAGCATTACATGCTATTACTGTATCACACCTGGCCACAGGTGTTCCAGTAAGATTGTGCTCAGAGCCTGACCTGGGGGAAGAAAGCCTGTGATGCTTCTGGACCTGGCACTGAGCCACAGAGTCTTGGTGACTTATGAAACTTGTCTGAGCCTCAAAGAAAGCACTTCATAAATTATAAAGCATTAGTTGAATGACAGGCGAACTTCAAGGATTCCAATCTGCACTTATGAATGGCTGTCTTATTTAATTGTGACTGTCAACCCCCACATAGCCTTCATCCCCAGAAATGTGCCTGAAATCTGTGCCCCTCCATGCGCTTCACCCCATATGCTTGGGCCTCACAGAACATGTCAGAAGCCAGGGTTCAATAGCATCAGCTCAATGAACACATTTCAGTGGCTGAGGCTGATGGAAACCACCACTACGTTACGTTTCACTTTAAAATCCTCACCTTTAAATGAAGAAAAGTCATGGCAGAGAATAGAATGGATTTGCCCTTGGCCACAGTATCAAGCAGTACCGTAAGCAGAAGGAGAATATGGTGTGCATTAAAGATCCTATTTGCCAGAACATGGTCTTTTAAAAGGTATATACATACAGTGTGCAAAGGGTTTGGTGTTATAAAAAGGATCTTTTAAGTATCCCAGTCTTTTATCTAGAACATTATTAAGAGCTTTTTGTTAAAAATTAAGATGCCTTAGAAAGCATATAAAAATTTAAAAGGCTCTACCTTTCCACTTTGCCTTTTCCAGGGTACCTCAGGAGAGAAGGTAGAATTCTCAAATAGTTGGAGGGAGCGCTGTGTGCGTCTACTTTGCCAGTTTCTTTCCTGTACTGGCCCAGGGAAGCCATTTACCACCTTGTTTTTGGTTATTTCAGCTGCTGTTAGGCTTTCTCCTCCAAACACACCTGCACTGCTTTATGGACCCTGCCCCAGCAGGCAGAAAGTGATGTGTTTGTGGCTTTGGGCCCCACAGCCCCCTGCAGGCATGCCTCTGTCTGAACTCACTGAGCTATCCAGAAGTTTTCTGCTTTTTTTTGTCTAAATTCTTTTCTGGATTGTGAAATTCAGCACTGAATCAGCCTCATATTTATTCATGAATGTAGTTCTCTTTGTTTGACTCAGATGAACACATCATGTGGTCCCTTTGTTTTGTGCTCTTTAATCCATCCCTCCCTCCTTTCCCCTTTTTTGCCTTTCCTCCTTTTTTGTCCACTAACATAAGGAGGGTCTTAAAACTTTTCTTGAATGATCCTCTTTTCTTTCTTTTTTTTTTTAATTTTTATTTTATTCATATGTGCATACAATGTTTGGGTCATTTCTCCCCTCTCCCCACCACCCCCTCCTTCTTCCTCCCACTCCCTCCCTCTCCCCCCCACCCCCTCGATACCTGGCAGAAACTATTTTGCCCTTATCTCTAATTTTGTTGAGGAGAGAGTATAAGCAATAATAAGAAGGACCAAGGGTTTTTGCCAGTTGAGATAAGGATAGCTATACAGGGAGTTGACTTGCATTGATTTCCTGTGCATGTGTGTTACCTTCTAAGTTAATTCTTCTTGAACTAACCTTTTCTCTAGTTCCTGGTCCCCCTCTCTTATTGGCCTCAGTTGCCCCAAAGTATCTGCTTTAATTTCTCTGTGTTGAGGGCAATGAATGCCATCGAGTTTCTTAACTGTCTCCCTTGTGTGCTCTCCCTTTATCATGTGATCAAAGTTCAATCCCCTTGTTGTGTTTGCCCTTGATCTAATGTCCGCACATGAGGGAGAACATACGATTTTTGGTCTTTGGGCCAGGCTAACCTCACTCAGAATTGGAGAACATCATGATCCTCTTTTCATATGTAAGAGGCCCTTTGCTATTCTAGGGTGCTGGGATTTGGCTAATAAATCCCTCCCTCACCCTTTGCTCACCTTGGTCTTTGTCTTTGGCTTCTGTCTTTTCAGGCATGCTTCACTGTCAAATCTACCATTCATTTTGAGCCTTTAAATTCCCTTTGCCTGGTTGCTCTCCTTGATCTCTTTCTTATTTCTCTAATTCCAATAGCAAGATATCCAGGCCAGGATGGAAAAGCAGACATCTTCCTCCTTCATTTCTTTACTATCAGTTGGTCTTCCTGAGTATGGGCTCTTGGTTGAAAGACCTGAATCTCTGAATTGACCATTTCCTGAGCTTTTTTGTCCACGGAGAAACAACTGAAGCTCTTCACCAGTTTGGGTATAGTCAGGAATTTTTTGGCTTCCTATGAGTGTTCTTTTATTCAGTAAACATTTGCTGAGCTCTTTCCTTATAAAAGAATCCTACATGCTGGGATAGGAGAAGAGCAGGACCTAGGTCCTGACCTGAAGGGACTTGAAGACTGGTGTGGAAAACGCACATCATGACACACATTATACTCTATCGAGTGGGGTAGAATTGGTCAGGGTTGTGTGGAATACTTCATCCCATGCCAGAGAATGGACCACCTCACTCAGTGAGGGGAGAGGTATTAGGGAAGTGCCCCCTAAAAGTCCTAGTTGAACTGAACTTTGACGTTTGATATGGTATTCATTCACTAGACAATGTTAGTCTGGGCATTCATGGCAGAGGGAGCAACACAGGTCAGAAGTCTGCAAGAGGGTTGACCATGACTATTCTGCTTATGAACCTTGTCAAAGATCCAATAATCTTGCTTTTGTGCATTTCTTGCCAGTCCTGTCTATAACTGGTGGCAGGGGCTGGGAGCTGGGACTGGGAAGGAGAAGGGAAGGGTGAGTCACTTGCAAGTTTTGTGTACTGAGACATGACTCTTAAAGGAGTCCTGGGGTTTTTGCAGAGGAGAAAGTGCTTAAAGGCAGATTATGCAGCCAACAGTGAGCCAGTAAATGGTTTCACAGGGGCCAATATCAGGACATTTTGGCAGCCTCCTTTGTTGGGTTTGGGTCTTGCTGACTATCAAATACCTTTGTGAGTCTCTTTGCAAATACCCATGAGGGGTTATGGTGAAAATGTGGAGCTTTTAAGCATTTTAATGTGATTTCAATTGCATTTTAATTTTTAATGAAACTTTTAATAAAGTTCTGCTTAAGGAGCCACAGAGATCAAAAGATTTCATTTAATAGGGGCTCCAATATTTTAGTACATGGAGATAGATGGGTTTAACAAGACCCTGGCACACGTCTTTCAAGCAAGTTCAATAAATGGTCCCTTTGGAATGGGAAAAAAGGAAGGTGCATACATATATGCATATGTCTTTTTATTTTTCTGTGTAGCCAGTGATTTGGCTCTTTGGAAGTAATCTCTGAACTTCTGGCATCTTGGACCAATGCCCTTCTCATGTGATAGTTATGCTGCTCCAAAGACAGTGCAGACATCTGAGCCAAACACATTTCTGTTTCATTTGCAAGAAAGTGAACTGACAGATATACCTGTCTATTTTGTTTCCAAGAAAACGTCTTGTTAGAAATGTGTGAAAATATATTATATGACCGTCACTGAAAATGCTTCAGATGCAGCAATAAATTGATTGTGGGTTTTGGACCAGATGTGTACTGTGTTTAGATTTATTGTGTCTTTCCGTATGCTAGCTCAGTGCTTAAGTAAACAGAGAGAAGGGCTTTGCTTTTAATTGAAACCCCTCATGTGAATGGATGGCATTTTCCCTCCATTTAGTGATAGGAAATTAAAAGAATCTTGAAAATTGGAAATATTCACTCATCTTGCACCCATCATGCAGCTAATAAGACTATAAGGAAGGGCCTGAGGTTTTCTTCTGGCTCCTGAGGGAAAGAGAAAGACTTAGCCAGCAAACATCTATGGCTTCACAGTTCAGCAATTTCTCTGCACACAGAGATTAAAGAAACACACTTCATATCTGTTTGTCGTATCCCTGCCTTCTGATCTTACATAGTGTAGAACCTAATGAGCTCTTGCATAGCTAAAAAAGGTTGAGAGAGACATCTTTTTATTGCCCAGAGTTGAAAGACTGAAGTCAGCCCTGACTAAAGGTGTTAGACATTTGTGTTTCTACTGGTGCTTAATAAAATAGGCTTCTAAGCATTGGAATAGTCTGTGTGTCATGACTGGTCTGTTTTTTTTTTTTTTTAATACTATCTCATTTTCCACTTCAATTCTAGCAGCACATTGGTCCTGAATGGTTAAAGGTCTGTCTCATTTCCTTGCCAACTTGGATTATGTTTCTAGCTTTTTTGTTAATTCTGGGTGTTTTGAGATTTTCTGCTGATTACAACCTGTATTTCTGGGCTAAGCACAGCTAGTGGACCAAGGAGCCACTATGGGATATGGTCCTGCCCAGGGAGAAGCAGCAAGTTGGTTCATGAAGGGAATGAAGGCCAGGTACTTCCCATGGGAGACCCCATTTGGTGCTCACAGCAACCTGAAACTTTGCTAGGGATTGTTCACTTCTTTGTTTCAACAGAAATGAAAGTGGGCCTCCTAGAGTTCAGGAATTACAATCTAGAAGCAACAACTGCTTGACTTCAGAGTCCATGCTGACAAACAGTTGGAGAGTCGAAACCTAACAATGAACATAAGGCTAGAAACATTTTGAATAGAGGCTAGCACGGGCACTAGAGCATAGCACACCTATGGGTTCCAGAAGAACCATTGTGCACCTTGTGATTGGCAGAGGCTCCCTGGAGGAGTGCCTGTATTGTGTGTGGAGGCCTGGGGCAGAGGTTAGGATGGCAGGCATCTGTCCAGATAGTGAGGGACCAGTTGCAGCTATAACCAGTTGCACCAGAGTGTAGGGCAGTGTGTAGCCCTACTGCAGGGTGCAGTGGGGAAGGAGGGAAGGTATAGGACAGGGGTGTTCAGAGCCTTGTAAGGAACTCGTGTGTGTGTGTGTGTGTGTGTGTGTGTGTGTGAGAGAGAGAGAGAGAGAGAGAGAGAGAGAGAGAGAGAGAGAGAGAAAGAGAGAGAGAGAAGGGTTAAGAATATAGGGAGAAGGTGCCATTTGGGGGCCATTATGCTCAATTTTCCTTTTGTAGCCAGAGATGGCAGTGTTTTGATAATGAGGAGAATGCTATGTTTTTAATTCCATTAGGGAATAAAATAAGTCAACCTCTTTGCTGAGCTGAAAGTGTCTGAGAGTTGTTGGCAAAATGAACAAATTCTCTTAGATTTTTATTGCAAAGAGGTGGCAAAAGGAGAAGAGGATAGGGCAAGCAGGGGAGATGGAGAGCCAAGACCACCATGGTCCTGCTGTTTCTTTAATGTTTTGGTGGTGCCTGAAAATGAGGAGACAGAAGATATGAAAGAAAGAAAATCCAGAGGAAAAGTCTAGTGAGTCCAGTGAGCAGGTAGGTTGCCTCTTTCAGATCTGGGGTAAGAACTGGGATTTGAGGTGGGGCTCATGAGTGTTTAACTTTTTAATGCTTCTAGAAAATATTTGTTCCAGGCACTGTAGCCAAAAGCATGAAGACATAAAGTATGACTTCCTCCACTTTTTCTTTTTTAAGGCTTTATGGGATCTGGGGGCTTATCCTGTGGCTGGGTCTGCTTGTCTCCTGTCACCAAGTTTGCCTAGTTCACATTGTGGCTGTAGATCAGTCAGTCCCCTCCCCGGGAGCTGGCTTGGAGCTGTGGACCGTTTCTTACCTTTTGTTGTGTTACCTTTCTGTCTCTCAGTGTTTTTCAGCTGTTTTGTCACCTTTTTTTCAAGGTTCTGATGTTCTTCCTTTCTTTCTCTTTTTTTCCTTTTTGTTTTAAGGGACATGCTGGGCAATTTTATACAACTTTAAAGCTTTAAATTTAAGTTTTATAAGATTTAAAATCTTATACAATCTTAAAAGTACTTATAAAGATGAATGACAATTGATTTTATAAATTGGCCAGAAGAAACAAGTCTAAGGTATAATGTGAATGACTTAGGAATCCCTGCGTAGTAATCCAAGTCAAATCTGTTTCAAACTTGGAATTTAAGTTTAGGAGAACTGTGCAGGTTAAATTCACACTTGCATTTTTCTGGTGGCTTAAAAGGAAATAAGGGAGTTGTTTTTCAAATGTGCAGAACATTGGGGTGGAATTTTCAGTGTGTACCCTGCCATTCATGTGTCAGACAATGCCCTGGATGCTAGGGATATAAAGACAAAGTTATGGAGCTGAGTCTGTAGAGGGAAGCAAAGAAACGAGCAACACAAAGTGATGAGAACTGCTGGAATGTAGATGAGAGGGGATTCACATAGACTGGACATGGTGACTGTGAAGGGGTTTTGTGGTATTAGTAAGAGTTCAGATGGAGGAGAGGTAGAATGAAGGAGTACGATGAAGGGCACTGTACTTGGGAATAAATACAGGTAAAAACTCAAGCAGGTGAAAGTGTACCGTCTATTGAGGGAAGTAGCCATAGGTCCCCTTTCCATGTAATACCTTATCAGAGGTCCTGAAACCAACATTCTCCTAACCTAGATTGGGAAATGCCACTGTGGACCCTGAGGAATTACTGAGGTTTTAGCAGGAGGGCAAAATAATCTGGATGGAATTGAAGGAAAGGAACTGGGACCATGTGGAGGCTGGAAGGATGGTGAATACAGCCCTGGGACATAATATGGATGTTAAATTAAACTAAATTTGGCCCTATGAGGCCTCCATCATCGGTCTTTATGTAAGGAACTGCACCCTAACTTAGTAAGTAAACTAAGGGAAAGGCTAGCATGGGAGTAGACTCTTGGAATAATAGTTAAACTTTAGCCAATCACAGCAGTCAAACTTTAATCACTTGTAGCCTACCAAAGGGCATAGTAAGGCATACCTATAGTCCTGGCTACTTGGGAGGTAGAGACAGGAGAATCATGCTTCGGGGCAAGCATGGGAAAAGTTAGTGTGACTATATCTGACAAACTAAAAGCAAAAGGACTGGAGGTGTGACTCAGATGATAGAGCTCTTGCCTAACAAGTAAGAGGCCCCAAGTTCAATCCCAGTAAAGCACACACACACACACACACACACACAAGTTTAAATCATGTTCAACATATTCAGAGGTCAAACAATAAGCTATAACCCAGAACTTTCTCTCTGTACCTCATTTCCGTTTGCTGCCCGTAAATTCTTTCTGATCACTCAATAGAACAGAGTTTCTCTAAACCGGTTCTGGTTCTGAGGGCTGCCCAATTTTGGGGTCATTCTTTGCTCAATTAAAGTTTGCTAGATTTAATTTGTCCAGTGTTTTTACTTTAACACAGAAAACGGAACCTAATGCAAGTGAACTTCACTATAGAACTTCCATTTGTGCTGCGATTTCTGTCTTGCTCATGGGCCTGCAAGGAAGTTTTTGTCTTAGTCATCTTTGCACCTTGGTCCCCATGACCTCTTAACAAATCTATATTGAATGCATCAAGGGAAGAAGGAACTCTTGAAGTGGCTTGTAAAAGTGGTCCTGATAAAGGCATGCACCTCTGCGGGAAACTTGGGAAAGACAAGATTCTTTGGAGCTAGAAAATGAAGAAGAAGAAAATGTCTATATCAGTATTTTGGTTAGAGTTTTGTGTCTGTTACAAAATACCCGAGAAAGATCATTTAAAGAAGAAAGGTTTATATTGGCTCATAGTTTCAGTCCATGGTCACTTGGCTCCATTGTTTTTGGGCCTGGGATAGGCAGAACATTATGGCAGCAGGACATGGTAGGAAGAGCTGCTCATATCATGGCAGCTGGGAAGGAGAGAGAGAGAGAGAGAGAGATTGAGAGAGAGCCAGAAATAAGATATACCTTTCAAAGGCACGCCCCCCCATTAGGCTCCACCTCCTAATAGCCCATTCAGCTATGACATTATCAATGGATTAATCCATGGGTAAGGTTAGCATTCTCATGATCTAATCACTTCTCAATAGCACCACCAGCTGGGGAGCAAACCCTCAACACATGAGCCTTTTCAGGTGATGCTTCATAGCCAAACCATAATAGGTTTAGATTTGCAGGTTTCACTTTTGATGTTGACTTTGATAAAGCAGTATGACTAATTTTTCTTGCTAAAGTGGTATTTCATGTGAAATACTGTAAGTTCTTTTGCCCACATTGAAATATTTTTACTCTTATGAGATGATAAAATTTATAAGGTTTAGTACTATTCAATATATTTTAAAAAATGAAGGAGTTAGGGATGATAAATTATGAGGCTTTTGTTGTGGATTGCTATTGTTATGTTAGCATGTAAAGGAAAAGTTGCTTTAACGATCACCACAGCTTTCATAGAGAATGCAGAACAGAGAATGAGGACAAATTTACATTTAAAATTTACTTTGTTCCCAGATTTCACAATGTGAGACTTACTCTAAACGTGACTATCAAAGAAAACTGGATAATTGGTACAACATCCATCACTACTACCACATTTTAAATAGCAGAATTGTAGAGCCACCAACTTAGCTTTTATAAGGTGGAGGAAGTCCCTGCTCCAGCTTAGTCAACATCACCGAGAGAAAATGAATGGGGAAATCAAAGCCCTTGAGGAGAACGAGACTTTGTGAGGCTGAGGAGTCCCAAAGCAGCACGGTAGGATAATATTTTGAAATATAAATTGAGGATTTTTCTATTTCCTTAGGTCCTTTGCTTCTTCCATTCAGTAAATTAGTCTACTGTAGGTTCTTCCCTTTAGGGAAAGCAAATCAAAGAGCAAACACAGAAAAAAAAAAGTCAAATCTTGCCTTTTGAGTTTTGAAAGTCTAGCTTCTCAGAAAGAGAAGAATCTTGGGGAATGAACAATAGATGAGAATGCCTATGTCCTGAGAGCCACACACCTACCCCAAAGAGGGAGAGAGTCCTTGAGAGTAAGAAGGGTCTGGGAGCTGAGGGGGGAAGTTTAGAAGCATCTGTGTATACAGTCCATGAGAGGAAGTACTGGTGCCCAGCTCTTCCCCAGACCAAGTTCTGGGGAGGTGTGATTATGGAGCCCTGACTGATCTGTGGGTACTGAAGGGACATGGGCTTTGTTTTTGGGGAGCACTCAAAGGAGAAATGGCTACTGTGGAGAAGGACCTTGAATAGCATCAAGTGATTTTCTGAGCCAAGTGGATGGTTTTTTGACCAGCCCCATAGTTTATTGCAGCACACATGACATGGAACACTGAGTGAATTGCTGGATACCAGAGAGAAGCACAGAGAACAAGAGTCAAGGTATAAATGGGAATGTAGTCTTGGCAGCAGCGAACTTGCTGGGTGACAACCAGGACTGGGCAGACCAGCGGGTGTCTTTGCCACTATGGGTAGCTAAGAATGATGGCTGGGAGCTCAGTGTCTTTCACCCCTATTCCTGCCTCCTTGGTACTACTCAAACCCTAGCATCCTGAAGTGACCAAGATTAAGTTTCTGCAACACCTGTCAGCATGAGCTCTCAAAATAGAAATTGAATTGTAGTGTAGAAAAATAAAGTCACATTTCTTGCACACGTGCATCTGGGGGAATGACACTCAAATTTACTCCTTATGTAATAAAGAACAATTCCATTTGATGGTGAGATCTGGTCAAGAATGGACACTTCTTTATTCTGCAAAGACCACAATGTCCATAAGCTCAGACAAATACAAAGAGGGGCTTATTGAAAAGATATACAAAAATATCCTAGAAACCAAGAAAAAAGTATAGCTGAGTTTGAGGGGATTCTTGGAAAGTCAAAATGAAGCTTAAAAAAAACAACCAACAACTTTCTCTGTAAGGGGCATCATGAACCCTTTCATTTTTCCCTGCGTGTCTTCCCCTTCCCTCTTCATTTTTAGCTTCTTTGGCCACCCAAGCTTAAGCAGTCTGTGTTGGCTCCACCCCAGGCCTCGTGCTCTTTCAGGTTTAGCAGTCACCTCAATGATGGAGGAGGTTCTTTTGTGCATCTCAGTGTAGTGCTCACACAGAAAGAATCTGATTGGCTTCCTCTGGTCATGTGTTTACTCCTGGCATATTGAGACCATATTTAAAGCTAATATAAAGCTGCAAGGGCAGGGCCATGTTGCACAATTGGGGGTGGAGTACATCAAACAGTACTCTCGAATGGCACCCCTCGGATTTGTATAGTGCACACCCTACATGGCCAGACACAGTGGTACTAGCCAAGAGTCTTGCTGTCCTATTTCACAAATGTCAACAAATAATGGAACTTACTATTGTTAGTATTTGACTTGAGTGAAAGTCTTCTTAATACAAACCAAGTGTCTGTATGAATGCATGGAGCAGGGCTAGGTGGGATGGGTTTGGAGTGCTGAATGTCCCAGGTGAGTAGACAAGGTTCCCTTGCCTACTTGGGTGGTTCCCTGTTTAGAACCATGGTTAAGAGGATGGGCTTTAATGTTCAAGAGACCTACATTCAGATTCCAACTCTGTTTATAAACATGACGATGATCAAGTTACTTGATTTCTTTAAGTCCAGTTGCCTTTATCAATAAAGTGGAGATGTAATCTTCCACAGGGATTCTTATGGAGATAGTAGGATTCCATCATTTAGGGAATCTGGATAAGTGTCTGGGGTTTCATAAGTGGCCATAAGTGTTAGACATCCTCAATTCTATTGTTAGTGATAATAAACCATATACAATGCATTACACAGTCTTAAAATGTTAATGACCTATTATATAAAAAGTATTTATCTACTTTTAAGGTTCTGTATATCTGATTTTGATCCTTGTAGTTAAATCAGCATCACATTATACCAACACTGATACAAGTAATAATTATCAACAACTATGATTATGATGAAGCAATAAACCTGGATACATTTTTCTTGGGCTTAGTGTGGTATGGGTATGCATGCATACATTATATCTGGTTCTTATTTTATTTTAAAGTATTTGTTCTAATGACTTTTTTCTTAGCATCTTGACCTTATCGTGACATCTAGCAAGATGTAATATTTTTTCCCAGGCTACATGTTTCACAAACAAAATATATGTTTATATCTGACTCTGTCCAAGTTGCTCATTCTGGGCATCTCGTTCTATAGCTCACTATTAATCACTCATGTCGTTGGGGTTATATATAAAACAATTTATGTTACAAAATAAAATCCTCCCTTAAAAATGTTTGCCCTGGAAGTAAGGAGGGAGAAAATCACAAACTGTTATTATTTTCCCTTAGATGGATCTAAATATTAACATTCCCTTGACTTTAAAGATTATTTTTATGCTGCTCCTTTATAAACAATTGAAGTATAGTAACTCTTGTGTTGTCTCGGGTTCTGTCTACAGCATACCCAAACAACTCAGCTAAAAAAAGGAGCAAGTCAATCCAACAGGTTATTTGGCATTGTATGAAGACAAAAAATGTTCAAATAGCTTAAAACATTTTAAAAAGCATAACATATGGTAAATTAATTTGAATGTTTAAACACAGTCTAAGGGTCCCTCACACAGAGGAAGGAGTGGCTATTTCATTGCAACTGTATTGACTACCCAGCTTCTAGAACCACCATGGTAGCAGTGGCAGTGGTAGGATCAGGAGCATTTAGAGAAGGAAGAGGAGGGTGACAAAGCTAACATGATAATAAGAGCAGTTGTAGTTGTAGTTGTGAAGGTGACACTTCACACTATGTGTAGACCATTCTAGGTCTTTCACATACTGCAACTCACTCAATCTTTACAGTAACTTTAAGAGACAGTGCTGTTATGTCCCCACTTTACAGAAGAGGAAACTGAGATTCCAAGATTTGGAAAACAATAGCAATGGCTGTCTGTGACCAAATATTCTGTGCTTGTCCATAATTGACTCAATCGCCCCACTGAGTTCTTACAGCAAGCCCAGGAGATGAGTTTCTTTTTAAAATTATTTTATTTTATTTTTTGAATTAGCATACATTAATATTATGAGGGGTTTCATTGTGATAATTCCATATATGCATACAGTGTACTTTGAACATGTTCACCCTCACCATTATATCCACCCCCCCCAGTCTCTTTCCAAATGGTTATCACAGTTAACATAGAGGAAAGCAAGATTCAGAGGCCTGACTAACAAAATGGCAGACAAAGGGCCAGAACCAGGGCTCCAAAGTCAGCTCTCCAATCTTGCTTGACAGTTCAGAGTTTAGCTTTCAGTTTGTAGGCTCTGCTTGGACTGATTTGTTGAGGGAGAGGAAGTTCTGTAAGCAGAAGCTGCTTCCTGGAGGCAACTGTGGGGAACCAACTCTCCTGACAGTGGCCGTCCTTGAGCAGAGTCCCTCTGCTGCCTTTTTCTGAACCACCTGCAGAGTAAGGGGTAAGGTGGGAGGGTGAGGCCACTGAGGCACTTGCCTCTGGCATAAAATTTTAGAGGTTGCTAAAAATGAAATAATCAAATAATACTTAAAGCAGTATTTAAAAATAGATAAATATTAAATAATTAAAATGAAAATAAATGCAAAAAATCTACATCTGAACAAAAATATCAACATTTAAAGTAAAGACAGGATCAGTATGGTCCTGAGTCACCTGGCACCAGACTCCTAGGTGGAGACCAGGCAGAAGGATGAACCCAATGCTGTCCCTAACCCCCACAGGACCTTCTTGGGCCCTTGGAAACATTGTGGTTCCTTTTGACCAGCACTGCACACTCAGGTGTCCTTCGCAGAGTTCTGATGAAGCGAGAGGGACCTGATTAGTGCTTCTGTAGGCACCAAGTATCAAACCAGTATTTCTTCATTTATTCTTTAAAAAATAACATTCCAATTATGTAGCAAAAAAGTTAGACTTCTTCCCTGTCCATCTTTTCTCTCCAAAACCAAAAGAGTTGCTTAAAAAAAGAGATGTCGATGCCTTTCCAATTTTAGATCTGAGTATTGGGTCACTCTTGGTTTCTCTTTCCTTATTTACTATTTGGGGTGTCAACTGAAGAAACCCTGGCTCTCCTGTGGCCCCAACAGCTGGGACACACGTGTCCTGTGGAGTTCTTCCAAAGGCTCGGAAGTCATCCAGTCCCAGGAGACTTGAGCTTTGAGGATTCAACCCAGCAGTCATGGTGCTGAATACGAATATAGCTGCTTCCCACCCCAAAAACTTCTCATTTATTATTTTAAAAATATTTTCTTTGGGCTCTGTTAATCCTCAGGGACGTTTAATTGATGAATAGCAAATAAGTTCCCTAACCAGACTGCTGTTATAAATATCCATGGCATTAATTCAAGCCATTTGCATCGGAAACTTTTTTTTTTTTCTGGAGGAAAAGGGGTGGCTGACTTAACCTCAACTTTTGGGACATGATTTTCCCTAAAATAACTACAACATCCATCATTTTTTTTTCCTGCTGGTGTGTCATTTTTTTAATGAGAGGCTGGGTCCCTTTACTACCTTTGGTCTCCATAGTAACAATTTCATGTGTTTATTCTGGCTTACTGAAGTAAAACACTGAGGAAAAGTTCAATGACTCACTTTTGATTGGGGGTTACTCTAATTAGAGGATGATTGTTTAAAATTTGATCACTCACACGAAGATAACTTGTGCTTCAAAATAATATCCATGGCACGAATTTTGATGACCAACTATAAAAGATTCAGACAGTCAGATGTTTCCAAACTATGGCTTTTTCTTCCCGGGTGCAGGTGTTTTGGAGATTATTATTATTTTCATCCATGTATAACCGACCTTGACTTCCTGCCATTCCCTCCCCAGTACCAGGATCTGAGTAATGCATTAAGTAATGGATTAAAGTGTCTGGAGTGACTAATGCAGTTGTAGGTGTCTGTTTGGACCTATGGTATATGCATCTGAGATAAGCTGAGTCAATACCATAAAATCTTTCTCAGGTGGCCACTGAGTGATGAAGAGACACATCCAGACCTCGCATCTCCTCTGTCTCTGTGTGCTGTCATTTGGATATGGGCCGGCAGAAGGGAGCCTGAAGTGCTCTGTGATTGTTGCCTTTGGTTGCTATTGTTTGATTTAATAGGTGTTGTGTCTCTTTTTTCTCTTCTGTAAAATGGGAGCAACAGCAGAATCTGTGTCATAGGAAGCTTAGGGTAACAAACACAACAAAAATGCATGCTTGGTGCCCCACAGAGAATAGATTCTTATCACACAGCACATGTTGACTGTTACAATTACTCTTTTTACCTTCATTATCTGGTCAACACTTTTGGCATTTGGAAGAGTTCATTTGCTCTCAAGAGAATTGTTCAAAAGGAAGGTATGATGCTGAGTGGCAAGTGACATTTTCATGTTAGATGAGAAATTTGTTCCACCAGGGGAAAAGTTGCTGATGGACAGAACACTGTCCTCCCTGAGGGCTTCAAGAAATTCTGTTCTCTTGTGTCTTAGAGCCAAGGACTGCTTTGTCCTCCTAGTAAACCCATGCTCATGTGGACTGGAGGCAAAGCTCAGACAGAGAGCCTGCCCCCATGAACCATCTGATTAAAGCTAGATCAACAAGATTTATTTAAAATGTAAGGAGATATGGACTTGTCCAGCCAACTTGGAAGTCACCTGCACCACTGGGGACTCATATTGTGGCCTAACTTTTAATGATTTCATGAGACACAGGGAGATGGAGCTGACTTTGTGAACTCAAGTTGGGTGGACTTGCAGAGAAGTTGCAGAGCAAAGCTGACATAATTCTGGGGATATGCATGTGGTATTTTCCAGGTACTCTTGAAAATCCATCCCTTTGATGGCTGTTAGTAAACCGTAGACCTTAGAAGTCAGGCCTTAATCAAGAAACTTTATCCATTCACTTAATTACAACTGTTTATGCCCACGTGTCAAGCTGCTAGTTCAGCTGGAAATGTGAGTCTCCTCTCTTAGAGCTGACATTTTAAGTTGGAGAGATAGCTATCAAATGAGTCAAAAAAGAAGGAAAATCATTGTACAATATTAGATGCAATGAAGGAAGGGATCACATACTGGAGAGCATTCAGTGGGGATTCTTGACCTCTCTGTCTTGCTCCCAGGGGAAGATTGTGATTTTTGCAGCTAAGAGGAATGGAGATCATGTTCCATTTACTTCCTCTGTGCAAAAGGCTATGAGGATCAATTTCTCCTTGCTATGTGTTGACACTAGCTTGGTCTTTCCTCTTGCATTGCGCATTGGGACTGAGCAAAGTGATCACTATTGCTGTTGACATTGTAGTGTAAATAATATTGTTTCTAGGGTGTTGAGTCTCCACTAACTGTTATAATTACTATTTTTATCCTCCTTGTCAGAAAACACAGCTTTGCAAAGAGCTTTGCTCACAGATTGCCTTTTTCTCCCCACAAAGCAACTAATGAATCTGGTGTTTCTCAGAACACATTTTGGACAACAGTGCTTTAGAAAATGCAGTTTGGATGGTCATGTGTTATGAATTGCTGAAGAATAATGAGTATGTCTTTGAAGAGAAATATTTCAGATAAGTTATTTGTACTTGTTGACTCTTCTAGGTTTATGAAAGCCTGGTTAGGGTCACTTATTTCCAGCTTATCTTGAAGGCCTCAGGCATCTGCCTGTGATTTTTTTGAGTCCCAGAAACCCCTTCTATCTCCATAAGTCAATGTTGTAGCAGAAAGATCTAAAAATAGTCCCCCTAACAATAACAACAGCAAAACCAAAACCAATAGATATTTGATGGCAGACATGTAAGTAAATTCCATCATAAAGGTTAATGCAAAATAGATATAAATTAGTCTTGATTTTAAAGTTTACAAAAGGAAGAAATGATATAGGAATTCCTTGTAGGAAAATATAGATGTAAAATGTGTTATTTCTCTTTTTCATCTTTGGACAGTTGTAATTCTTAAGAGATTAAAATATTTAAAATAAAAATGCAATTCTTTGCTTAAAATATTTAAAAATACAGGTATAAAGTGAAACACTGGTACATCATTTGGCTAACCTCTGTATCAGTAATGACCTGAGTCAAGTTCATCACCATGGAGCCTGGGCTATGTCCAGCTTCTCTGGACCATCTCTGGCTGTGATTTGCAGACATCTTGGTGCTTATCGACTGATGCCAAATTTGGTAATCGATTCTTAGTAATAGGTCTGAGAAAAAACTATCATGCTCTAGAAACTAATTTCAATGATCTGTGTTTTCTTTTTAACTTTTTACTGTTTTGGTCCTTAAAATATGTTGAGAATTATGTCAAAAGTTGCCAAGGGATAACCTCACCTACTTCCAACTTCCCTGATGGTCAAGATAACACTGCACACATCACCAAGTGGTTAAAAGAAAGAGGTGCAAGGGGTTTACAAGGTGGCAGGGCTGCAGAACAGTCAGTTTTGCCTCATGATTTTCAAATGTATTATGGAAGATGCTTCACTACCACTCAGACACATAGTAACAAGGCCAAAGAGGCTACTGTGATTGGGCCCATTCTCTGTAATCCAACTCAATATATAGTTTCTCATTAGTCAGGGCACTCCTCATCTAGTTCCTTCCTCACATCAAACGCACTTCCCTGTACTTGTTAGCTCTCCTCTGGGCTCTTCCTTCAAATGTGGAAATAGTTCTCAGACATTAGTGCATACCAGAGTCACACTGTTGATGAGCTTGTTAGAAATGCAAGTGTTGCTATCTCTAGGGTATTCAATAAAAAGAATAATAAAGAATATATAACTAAAAAAACCAGCGCTAATGGGGCATCAGTTGCTACACCTGTAATTCTAGCTACGTGAGAGGCTGGTATAAGGAGGATTGAGGTTGAGGCCAGTGGGGGCAAAGAGTTCATGAGACCCCAAGTCAATTAATAGCTGAGTGTGGTGGTGTGCTCCTGTCATCCTAGTGATGGAGGAAAGCATAAATAGGAAGACTGTGGTACAGACTGGCCTGGGCAAAAAACAAGATCCTATCTCCAAAATAATCAGAGCACAAAAGAGGCGTGGCTCAAGTGGTAGAATGCCTGCCTAGCAAGTCAGAGGCCCTGAGTTCAAACCCACAGCAAAAACAACAAACCCCCCACCAAAACAAAGCCGTGCTACTACTCACCACTTAGCAATACTGGTACTCATGTTGGGGAAAAATGTAATGTTCATGGCGCTTCTGCACACTTTGGATGTCTCCCTATTCCAGCATCCATAAGCCCTGCTCAAGAGCCTTTAGGGTTATCAAGCCTAATATCAAAATGTCCTTCATCATCTTCCTTTATTTTTAATTATGAGAAAGAATATTTAATAAACACACTCTAGTCATTATCCCATTCCTATCTCTGGCATCTTCCCACTCAAGTCCTTCCTCTCCACAGTTTCTGCTTATTCCTTCATCTATTTATTCAGTCAGTTATAGGCAGAATATATAGACCCTGGCCAGTAAGGCACCTGTATGGTACCCTATTACTTTGTCATTTGTGTTAGTCAGATTTTCATTACTATGACAAAATTCCTAAGAGAAGATCTATTTTAGCTCATGGTTTCAGGTTTTAATCTATTATCACTTGGCCCCATTGCTTTGGGCTTGTGGTAAGGCAGTACATCATCATGGTGGGGAATGCATGACAGCCAGGAAACAGAGAGAGAGAGAGAGAGAGAGAGAGAGAGAGAGAGAGAGAGGCAGAGGTGGGACAAGATATAGCCATTCAAAGGCACACCCTCAGTAACCAACTTCTGCCAACCAGTCCCACCTCCAGATAGCCCATTCAGCTACCAACTTATCCATGGTTCAATCCATCGATAAGGTTAGTGTCCTCATGCAGCTACTAGTGGGAGGCAAGCCTTTTTGCTTTAGGTGTTTTTCAAATAGGGTCTCATTGTTTATGCCTGGGCAGGCCTGGACCATGATTCCCCCAATCTCTGCTTCCCAAGTAGTTAGGATTATACTTGTGAGCCACGTGCCCAACTTAAGGGAGGGTTTTGAACCTTGTGAATTTCTATTGAAACTGTACGAGGTGCTTAAGTTGCTTTTGTTGAAAGGCACTTGACTCCTTCTCTGTCTCCATTTTATACCTGTTGTCCTTTGCTCTGAGCCATTCTCTCCTGCAGCTGCCTTGAATCAAGGAAGGACAGGAATAACTAATAACATATTTATTACGGGGGACTGAAACTACCCTTAAGAACAGCAGAGACTTGCAGGACAGACCACCCTCCAAATGAGATCAATTACTTATAATGATGAGGCTGTACCCTGGAGCAGGAGTAATCATCTCTTATGAATCAAATTGATCCCCTCAAGTGACGACAGTGATGATGACTAGTTCAGAACCCTCAAAAAATAAGGACTGAGATAATGGTCATCCAGGCCCCTCCAGACCAATCTGACCACCGAAACACACCTGTCACTGGAACTGTTTAATTATGCCCTAATTATTTGTCTATTTAAACCTAAGGCTCATGTCTGTACCTGGAAGATGGCTGAAGATGGGCTGGGGTGCTTACTTTGCCTCTTCCCAAGGCATGCCCTGAGCCTTGTAATAAATCTCCTTTCTCTGCCTTCACTATTCTGTTTATTTGGCAGATAGGGGCAAGTGGCTGGACCTGACATGTGGAAGCCCAAGAGTTTAGGAGCTGGGCCTGGGCTCCCCAACTCCCATTTCAAAACCTGTTGTGATCCTGCAAGAGTTGCCTGTGCGAAGTGCTGCCCTCATCCTGACTACCTCTTGGCGAGGCCTTAGGGCACTTCTGTCACCTCCCCTATCCTTTCAGGCACCACTAGGAAATAGGTATTTAAATCCTCCACAGCCTTATCCTCCATTCTCTCCGTCTGCTGGGAGGCACCTCTATGAGAGCGTGTGCACAGCCTTGGAGCCCACTCGGAGAGGGTGGGGGCTATCAGCTTAGGTGGCTGCTGAGCTTCCAGTCACCCCATGTCCTCATTCTCCCAGGATTGTCCCCTCCATCTGTTCTGGGGTCTGGTAGTTACCATGGAGAACCTCAGGAGATGGAAAGTACTTTTTAGATCCATGAACAGTACTATGGGTAAAACTTGAGAAAGAAGGACGCCAAGAAACAACCAAAAGCAGACAAATGAATTTCACTTTCAAAGATGGAGCAGTGAGAACTATGAGCCAGCATATTTGTGCAGATATCCTGATGCAAGGGTTAATGATCCCCAGGGTGATGCTTTTCAGAAAAGCACAATGTTCTAGAGCTTTCACCCACACTTGGTTGAAAACCTAGCAATGCAGGATTGGTCCAGGGCTTACACCTTTGGGTGCTGTGTGGATGCTGACTGGGATCCCAAATGCCTGCTTTAAGACAGAGTGAGACTGGAACTTGGGGAAGTTACTTCCTGAATCTCTCATGGGGGATGGAGTGTCTCTCATAGAAACCTTACTGTGGGATTCTTAGGTCTGTAAACAGAAATTCTAGGTTGTGGGTAATTTAAGTGGTAACTTCAAGTTCACTGAGCACTTTTTCCTCTAGTGAAATTATTCAAAAGCATCCATTTGTTGATGACAAAAATTCAAAGACAAATGTGCCTTGCAGACATTTTGTAAAAAGCACAAAGTCATGCTCAATACATGTTTGGAGTGAATGAGCACTTGCCACACAGAGCTGGAGACTCATTCACTCCCTCCCTCTCTCCCGCCCTCCCTCCCTTCCTCAGATGTTCACTGAGCCACTGCTAGGTGCCAGGCATGGTGCTCAGAGCTGGAAGTGTAGAAGTGAAGAAGACAAAGAGCTGCCTTCACAGAACATCATTTAGTCAGGGAGACAGTCACATTAAGAAATAAAAATGTGAAATAATGAATAGTAACAAGGTATTGGGAAAAAAGTAAAGTAGGGAAAGAAGACTGACAACTGCTTTTCAACCGAGAAGCAGCCTTTCTGAGGAGATAATGCTTGACCAGGTAAGGGAATGACCCATGGGAATATGAGGAAAGGTCTACAGCTGTAAATCAGGATTGTTACAGGAAAACTAAGAGCTATGGTTACTTTTTTTTTTAATTATTCATTTATTCACATGTGCATACATTGTTTGGGTCATTTCTCCCCCCACTCCCCTCCCCCTCCTCCTCCCCCCCCTCACTTCCAGGCAGGTCCTGTTCTGCTCTTATTTCTAATTTTGTTGAAGAAAAGACATAAGCATAATAAGGAAGACAAAGCGTTTTTTGCTAGTTGAGTTAAGGATAGTTATACAGAAAGATTCCTAGCACTGCTTTCATGTACACATGTGTTACAACCCATGTTGATTCATCTCTAACTGACCTTTACAGTGGTTCCTGATCCCCTTCTCATGTTAACCTCTGTCACTTTAAGGTTTCTGTATTAGTTCCTCTGGAGTGGGGGCATCAAACACTTTCATGTTTTTGGGTTTTCTTCCTATTCCTATATCTCTCGTATGTGCTCTCCCCTTGTCATGTGATCCAAGTTCAACCACATTGCTGCATTTGGCCTAGATCTAAAGTCCGCATATGAGGGAGAACATATGATTTTTGGTCTTCTGAGTCTGGCAAACCTCACTCAGAATGATGTTCTCCAGTTCCACCCATTTACCTGCAAATGATAAGATTTCATTTTTCTTCATGGCTGAGTAAAATTCCATTGTGTATAAATATCACATTTTCTTGATCTTTTCATCAGTAGTGGGGCATCTTGGCTGTTTCCATAACTTGGCTATTGTGAATAGCCAATAAACATGGGTGTGCAGGTGCCTCTGGAGTAACCTGTGTTGCATTCCTTCGGGTATATCCCCAGGAGTGGGATTGCTGGATCATATGGTAGATCTATGTTGAGATTTTTAAGAGTCCTCCATATTGTTTTCCAAGGTGGTTGCACTAGCTTGCATTTCCACCAGCAGTGTAAGGGTGTTCCTTTTTCCCCACATCCTCACCAACACATGTTGTTGGTGGTATTTTTGATGATAGCTATTCTAACAGGGGTAAGGTGGAATCTTAGTGTGGTTTTGATTTGCATTTCCTTTATAGCTAGAGATGGTGAGCATTTTTTCATGTGTTTCTTGGCCATCTGAATTTCTTCTTTTGAGAGAGTTCTGTTTAGTTCACTTTCCCATTTCTTAATTGGTTCATTGATTTTAGGAGAGCTTAGTTTCTTAAATTCTCTGTATATTCTAGTTATCAGTCCCTTGTCTGATGTATAGCTGGCAAATATTTTCTCCCACTCTGTGGTGGTCTCTTTGGTTTAGACACTATGTTTTTGTTGAGCAGAAGCTTTTTAATTTTATGAAGTACCATTTGTCCATTCTTTCTCTTAGTTGCTGGGCTGCTGGGGTTCTACTGAAGAAGTCTTTGCCCATACCTATTAGTTCCAGAGTGTTTACTGCTCCTTCCTGTAGTAACTTCAGAGTTTCAGGTCTGATATTTAGGTCCTTGATCCATTTTGAGCTGCTACTAGTACAAGGTGATAGACATGGACCTAGTTTCAGTTTCTTGCAGACAGGTAACCACTTTTCCCAGCAACATTTTTTGAAGAGGCTGTCTTTTCTCCATCGTATATTTTTGGCACCTTTGTCAAAAATGAGGTAGGTATAGTTGTGTGGATTCATATCTGGGTCCTCTATTCTGTTCCACTGGTCTCATGTCTGTTTTTGTGCCAGTACCATGCTGTTTCTATTGCTACTGCTTTGTAATATAGTTTGAAGTCAGGTATTGTGATACCTCCAGCATTACTCTTTTTGCTGAGTATTGCCTTGGCTATTCACGGTCTCTTGTGTTTCCAAATGAACTTTAGGGTTGATTTTTCCGTCTCCTTGATGAAAGTCATTTGGATTTTGATGGGAATTGCATTGAACATGTAGATTGCTTTTGGTAGTATAGCCATTTTTACTATGTTGATTCTACCAATCCATGAGCACAGAAGATCTTTCCATCTTCTGTAGTCTTCCTCCATCTCTTTCTTCAGGAGTTTGTAATTCTCCTTGTAGAGGTCATTCATATCCTTTGTTAAATTTACTCCTAGGTATTTGATTTTTTTTGAGGCTATTGTGACTGGAATTGTTACTCTTTAGGTCACGGTGGACACATTGGATTTTATTACAAATGTGAGGAAGGGCCTTTAGGACATGATCCGATTTATGTTTTAAAAAGATCATTTTGGGATTGTACCTGTAATCCCAGCTACTTGGGAGACAGTGTTCAGGAGGATCACTGTTCTAGGCTATCGCTGGCAAAAAGTTAGCAAGACTCCATCTATACCAGTAAGTTGGGTGTGGTGCCACGTACCTGTGGTCCCAGCTGTGTAGAGGCAGAAGTCCAAGGTTGGCCCATGACAAAATTGAAAAATAACTAAAGCAATAAAGGGCTGGGGTCATGGCTCAAGCAGTAGAGCACCTGCTTAGTAAACCCAACATCCTGAGTTCAAACCCCACTACTGAAAAAAAAAAATCACTCTGGAAGGTAGACTAAAGAAAAGCAAGAATAGAAACAGGCCAGTGAGGAGCAATTTAAAAAGTCCAGTCTGGTCACAGCAGCTTGTCTTCAAAAAGGGTTGGCTTCCAAAATTTTTGTTTGAATCTGCCCTGTACTATTCTGAGTGCTCAGCCCCTCATTCCTTACTGAAGCAGAACCACTTGCTCTCAGCATTAAAGAAAATCAGAGAATCATTTACTCCAAGGAGGGGGCAGGGCTGGTGGGTGATGTACTCTCCCTGCAGTGCCTCACTGGCCCTCCAGTGCCCTCCGAAAACAAGTGGAAGTATCAATCTCTCTTCTTGCTCTTCATTGTCACTGGAGCCTTTTTGTTCCAGAACCAAATGACCTCTCCTCTTTGTCTTTTTCCATCTGTGAATAGAAAATTTCCATTCATCTTCTAAAGTAGTCTTAAGCATGCAGAAATTGCATTCATAAATAGCCCCATCAGGGACAGTTTGCATTTTGTTGGAGTTGGTCCAAAGGTCCTGATGGATGAACTTGGAATTATCATCCAGTAGTCCTTGGGAAAGTTTTATTAGGTACATGGTGGGCCTGGGAAAGCTTGTTGGGACTTGTAGGTTATGAATCTCTTTTAACTGCGTTGCTACAATGCTTGGGACTCTTAATTCATGACTTCATTGCTCCTGAATGTGGGTTTTATGCATCTGGTTGCTTGGCTGTTTTCAGAAAGTAGGGGTAATAGTCCCATTAATGTATCATCTTTTCCATGATTAGAAAAGAAACCTGAGAATGCTCTCCCAGCAAATTCGTAGACACAGTTTCCTCCAACACCTGTTCTCTAGAGTCATGAGATGTTTGAAAATAACCACACAAGTTCCTGTGTCTGATCCAGTCTTTGAATAGCCTACTAGAGCAACATAAAAATTCTGCTTGCCTGAGTGAATGTCAGCACGCACTCTCCTCCCCACTCTGCTTGTGGATTCATGCCAGTAAATGCCTCTTGATTTGGAAGGACTGGGAGTTTGGGTTATTTTGGTTTGGGGTAATTAATCAATGGACGAGAAAATAGATTTGTAGTGGTAAAATGCCTAATGTTGGATTGCTTTGTTAGGAGCTATGATTCCAAGTATTATCATACTCATTCACTCTGCTTTGTTTTGGAAGGTTTATAACCTATGCAAAAATTCACTCTCATGGAAAAATTAGAAAACACAGATGGATTTTTTTTTTAAACTAAGCCTCAAAAAAATCCCATCATTCCAAGATGACCACAGTTAACATTTTGTACGCTTTTTTCCAGATTTGTTTTGCTACACAAATACAGTTGCAAACACATTTCTAAGGATGAATTCTCTTTTATAACTCCCTTTTCCCTTTCATAATATCTTGTGTTTTGTTTGTGTCTTTCTAAGTCACAAACATAGATCTGTAATTGTTTCCACTTGAGGATGCCACCATCAGTTATTAAGTATGTCATCATTTTTCCTTTCTTAGTGAGCTTCACTACCACTCAACTGAAGTCCTTTAGTTTTAGGGCATTCACTGAGTCCTAGTAATAGTCCAAGAATGAATTGCGCAGTTTACATAGATTGTTTCACTCATTTAATTTGCAATTTCTTGATGTTACTGATAATTCTTTATACACATTTCTGTGTGATCAAACAGTACTTAAAGAATTTTCATAAATAGTACCAGAGTAACCACCTGTAAGGTTCTATCAGTTTATACTCACCAAGTATGGAAAGTGTTGGATTCTCTATAGTTACATAACCTAGTTGTGTTATTAATTTTTAAAATCTTTTTTAATTGTCTAAGGAAAAATTATATCTTATTTAAGATAGAATTCCCTTGATGACTAGAAAAGTCAAGTATTCTTCTATTTAGTGTTTTTATCTCTTTTCCTTAGAATATTTTAAATCCAACATATATTAAAATATTTTAAACCATATATATTTTAGGTACATGTAGCTACATAGGCATAATTTTGTTAATGCTTACTTTTAAAGTCATATGCTCTTTTTACTGCAAGGTTTTTCTTTTTCTTTGTTTTGTTTGTGTCACCTCTTCCTTTTCATATCATTCTCTCTGTCCTCCAGCTAGCCTTTAAAACAACATTGGATACATCTCTCCATATTTTATCTATTCTCATATAATCTTCATATGATCTGTAAATATTCATGCAGACACATACACAGCACACACGTGTTTTGTTTTATATACTTCTATGAAAGTAGGATCATTTACTACATGCTTTTGTGCATCCTGCTTTTCTCTCAATAATGAAAACCTCATTTGAAAAGTCTCCAAGTCATCAGGTAAAACTCCAATTCACTATTTTTAATGACTGGAAGTTTTAAAAAGTCATTATCCTATTGAAAGACATTACTTTTGTTTTTAGTTTTTCTTTTTCATCTACAACTAACAATGCTGAAATTAATAACTTTTAATATATGTCTTTACAAACACTCTTATTATTGTGGAATACTCAGGGATGTTATTTCTAAGTTGGTCTAAGTGTGAAAATGTGTTTTAATTATAAGAAATGATGTCATATTGCTTCCCCCAAATTTAAATCACTTCCCATCTTCACAGCAGTATCTCAGAGTACTCTTTTCATCAATCCTAGCTAGTAAGAGGTATTGTGGCTTTTTGTAGTTTTTGTCAGTCTAATGATGGGTGTAAAGTGATAAACATGTTGTTACTAAGATTCGCATATCCAATCACTACTTAGAATTTGTACATCTTTTCATTTGTTTCTTGGCCACTGATTCACTCATCTATGAATTATCTTTGCCCATTATTTTTTGGGGTTATTTGTCTTGTGCATATTATAAATTAAGCTTTTATTTATCATCTGTGTTAAAGTATATTTCACATCATGTCCATCATCTTTGTTTATTAAGGCTGCTTACAAAAATGTGTAGTTTTTATGTAGTCAAATGCAACCAGCCTTGTCTTCTAAGTCTCTAGTTGTAGTTGAGAAGTCATGGTTTGCAGATACTCTTGGGCGGCAAGCGCTCTGGCTTGTTTTATATGTTCTTAATTTTGTCATTTAAGACTTTAACCATCTGAAACTTATTTCTCTATTTGTAACAGGAAATAGTCCATCTTTATTTTCTTCCAGATGGTTATCTAGTATCTTAGAAGCAATTATATTAAATAATGCATCATTTTTACCTATTGAAAATATATCACCTTTTAATATATTAACTTTTCAATGGTACCAGACTTTATTTTTTGGAGTATTTTGTTTATTTTAGGATTTTTTTTGGAATATCTGTCCCATTCTTCCTTTCACTTATGCCTATTTGATCATGTGAGCTTATAATATATTCTGATATTCCATAAGGAAAATCTTTCTGTATTAATTTTTCATACTTTTCTTGAGTATATTTTCTTTCACATACAATTTTTAGATTATTTAGCCAGTTTAAAAATGATTGGGCTACAATTGAAACTTCATTACTTCACACGTTATTTTTTGGAGAATTGAATTTTTTGTATTTATTCTTCCCTTTCAAGAATATGGAATGTAGTTTCACTTTTTTTCAGATTCTGTGTTACACATTTTGATAAAATTCTACATATCCTGTGCCTTTCTTATGAAATTACTTTAAAAATATTTTTAAGCTTTATCTTTATTTCTATAAAAGAAGTCTACTGGAAGCTTGATTGGGATTACATTGATGCTTGTGGATCCACTGGGAAGAACTGACATCTTAACAATATTGAGTTCTCCAAACTAATTATGCAGATTTGCTTTATTTTTCCAGTGATGTTTTATAGTTTTCCACATACAGATCTTGTAATCTTTTATAAGTTTTATCCCCAGGTGTTTCATATTTTATGCCATTATAAATATTTTAAAATTTCAATTTTCAAGTGTTCATTGTTCGCATATAGAAATACAACTGATTTTTTTGTATATTGATTTTGTAGCCTACAACCTTGCTAAATTTATTTCTTAGTTCTACTGGCTTTTTTTGTGGGTTCTGTTGCATTTTTTCCATCAATGATTTTGTCATCTGTCAATAACAAAAGGATCACTTCTTCCTGTCTCCAGACTTTTCTGAAGGAATTAGTGTAGATTGATTTAATTCTCTTAAAATGTTGGTAAAATTCACCAGTTTTCTTTGTGGAAAGATTTTTATCTATAAACTCAACTTTTGATATCGATACAGGGCTGATTATGTTATCTACTTTCTTCTTAAGTGAGCTTTGATAATTTGTGTATTTTGAGCAATTGAACAGTTTTACCTATGTGAAATTTATTGGCATAAACTTGATATTATTATTTTAGGATCTGTCAAATCTGTGGTGATGTCATTTTTCTTGTTCCTGAAGTTAATTTGTTAAAGTGTGATTCCTAAAAACAGCACACAGTTGAATTGTGTTCTTTTATCCAATCTGATAATCTTTGCTTTTGAAGTAGGGTTTCAAGCCATTTAATTTTAATATGATTATTAGTATGGTTAGATTTAGGTCTGTCATGTCAATGTTTATTTTCTGTCTGCCCATCTGTTTTTTATTCCCTTTTCCCTCATTTTGTCATTGGCTTGCTTCCAACCATTGAAATTTCTGTCCATGAAAAATAGACCTTCAATTTCATAGTGAGTCTGATGCTTCATCACCCACCCTGGCCTGTCTCACCCACGGCTCAAGGACCATTTTCTTCCCCCACTGTTTCCAATGCTTCTGGTGACTCTGGGTTTGGAGTTAGGAAAAGCTGCATTAGCATAAAAAAGGCTTTACTTTCTTTTGTTGTTGCTTTTTGGTGGTTCTGGAGCTTGAACTCAGCGCTCTGTGCTTACTAGGCAAGCACTCTGGCACTTGAATAACACCTCCAACCTTTTTTGCTTTTAATTATTTTTCAGGTAGGGTTTCACATTTTTGCTTAGGGCCAGCCTTGGATCACAATCCCCCTACTGATGCCTCCTGAATAGCTGGAATTACAGGTGTGTACCATTATGTATGACTTGTTCTTTGAGACAGGGTCTCACTAGCTCTTTTTTTTTTTGCCTCCTGGGCTTTCGCTTGAGTGCAGTCTTCCTATTTCTGCCTCCCAAGTGGCTGGGATTATAGATGTGAGCTACCATGCCCAGCCCATCTTAAATATTTTTTCCAACAATAGCAACTGTGACCTTTTATCTTATTTTCTATTTTTTTTAATTTCTTCTATTCATATGTGGATATAATGTTTGGGTCATTACTCCCCACTTCCCCTCACTCCCTCGCTTTCCTGCTGCCCTCTCCCTCTCCCCTCACCCCCTCACTTCCAAGCAGAAACTGTTTTGCCTTATCTCTAATTTTGTTGAGGACCAAGCGTTTTTGCTAGTTGGCCTAAGGATAGCTATACAGGGAGATTCCTAGCATTGCTTCCATGTACATATTTGTTACATTCTAAATTGATTCTTGTCGAATTAACCTTTTCTCTAGTTCCTGGTCCCTTTCTCCTATTGGCCTCAGTCGCTTTAAAGTTTCTGCATTAGTTTCTCTGCATTGAGGACATCAAATGCTATCTTGTTTTTTAGGTCTTACCTATCCTCATACCTCCCTTGTGTGCTCTCGCCCTATCATGTGATCAAAGTCCAATTCCCTTTTTGTGTTTGCCCTTGATCTAATGTCTGCATATGAGGGAGAACATACAATTTTTGGTCTTCTGAGCCAGGCTAATCTTGTTCAGGATGATGTTCTCCAGTTCCATCCATTTACCTGTGAATGATAACATTTCATTCTTCTTCATGGCTGCATAAAATTCCATTGTGTGTAATTATACCACATTTTCTTAATCCATTCGTCAGTAGTGGGGCATCTTGGCTGTTTCCATAACTTGGCTATTGTGAATAGTGCTGTAATAAACATGAGAGTGCAGGTGCCTCTGGAGTAACTTGTGTCACAGTCTTTTGGGTATATCCCCAAGAGTGGTATTGCTGGATCAAATGGTAGATCTATGTTTAGATTTTTAAGAAGCCTCCAAATTTTCTTCCAGAGTGGTTGTACCAGCTTGCATTCCCACCAGCAGTTTATGAGGGTTCCTTTTTCCCCACATCCTTGCCAACATCTGTTGTTCTTGGTGTGTCTAATGATGGCTATTCTAACAGGGGTGAGGTGGAATCTTAGTGTTGTTTTGATTTGCATTTCCTTTATGGCTAGAGATGGTGAGCATTTTTTCATGTGTTTTTTGGCCATTTGAATTTCTTCTTTTGAGAGAGTTCTGTTTAGTTCACTTGCCCATTTCTTTATTGGTTCTTTAATTTTGGGAGAGTTTAGTTTCGTAAGTTTCCTATATATTCTGATTATCAGTCCTTTGTCTGATGTGTAGCTGGCAAATATTTTCTCCTACTCTGTGGGTGGTCTCTTCAGTTTAGAGATCATTTCTTTTGTTGAGCAGAAGCTTTTTAGTTTTATGAAGTCCCATTTGTCTATTCTTTCTCTTAGTTGCTGAGTTGCTGGGCTTCCATTGAGAAAGTCCTTGCCTATACCTGTTAGTTCCAAAGTATTTCCTACTCTTTCCTGTACCAACTTTAGAGTTTGGGGTCTGATATTAGGATCCTTGATCCATTTTGAGTTAATATTGGCATAGGGTGATAAACACGGGTCTAGTTTCAGTTTTTTGCAGACTGCTAACCAGTTTTCCCAGCAGTTTTTGTTGAAGAGTCTGTCTCTTCTCCATCATATATTTTTAATGCCTTTGTCAAAGACAAGTTGGTTATAGTTGTGTGGCTTCATATCTGGGTCCTCCATTCTGTTTCACTGGTCTTCATGTCTGTTTTTGTGCCAGTACCATGCTGTTTTTATTGCTGTTGCTTTGTAATATAGTTTGAAGTCAGGTATTGTGATAGCTCCAGCATTGTTCTTTTTGCTGAGTATTGCTTTGGCTATTTATGGTGTCTTGTGTCTCCAAATGAATTTTAAGGTAGATTTTTTCAATCTCTTTGATGAATGTCATTGGGATTTTGATGGAAATTGCATTAAACATGTAGATTGCTTTTGGTAGTATAGCCATTTTCACTATGTTGATTCTACCTATCCATAAACATGGGAGATCTCTCCACCTTCTATAGTCTTCTTCAATCTCTTTCTTCAGGGGTTTATTGTTTTCCTTGTAGAGGTCATTCAAATCCTTTGTTAAGTTTACTCCTAGATATTTGATTTTTTTTTGAGGGTATTGTAAATGGAATTGTTTTCATATATTCTTTCTCATTTTGCTCATTATTAGTGTATAAAAAAGCTAATGATTTTTCTATGTTGATTTTATATCCTGCAACCTTGCTATAGCTATTGATGGTGTCTAGGAGTTTTTGGGTGGAATTTTGGGGTCTTTATGGTATAGGATCATATCTTCTCCTGTGGTTTGGTACTCTCTGTCCTTTCATGGTTATATTGGCTTTCACTTTCTGTGTTCAGAATCCCTTGAAGAATCTTTTGTAGAGGTGGCTTTGTGGTCATATATTGTTTTAGTTTCTGCTTATCATGGAACACTTTTATTGCTCCATCTATTTTGAATGATAGTTTTGCTGGGTAGAGTATCCTAGGGTTGAAGTTATTTTCATTCAGAAAACCTCACCCCATGCTCTTCTTGCTTTTAATGTTTCTGTTGAGAAATCTGCTATGATTTTGATGGGCTTACCTTTGTAAGTTACTTGTTTTTTCTCTCTTACACCCTTTAATATTCTTTCTCTATACTCTGTGCTTGTAGTTTTAATAATAATATGTCATGGGGTAGTTCTATTTTGGTCAAGTCTGTTTGGTGTCCTGAAGGCTTCCGGTACCTGAATGGGTATAGTTTTCTCTAGATTTGGAAAATTTTTTGTTATTATTTTGTTAAATATATTACGAATTCCTTTTATTTGCACTTCTTCTCCTTCTTCAATGCCCAAGATTCTCAGGTTTGGTCTTTTGAGGGAGTCATTGAATTCTTGCATGTTTCTTTCACAGGTCTTGAGTTGTCTAATAGTTCTTCAGTTTTTCCTTTAATTACCATTTCATCTTCTAGTTTTGAGATTCTGTCTTCTGCTTGTTCTAGTCTGCTGGATTGGCCTTCCATTTTGTTTTGCAATTCTGTTTCTTTCTTTTTTTTGAGGTTTTCCATAAAATGGGTCACTTCCTCTTTAATATTGTCTATTTTCATCCTGAATTCATTTATCTCTCTATGGTATTCTTTGTTTCGCTTTGGTGTTTATACAGTGCTTCTATAGTTTCTTTTATTTGTTCTTGTGATTTATCAAATTTTCTATTTTTGTCTAAGTGTCTCCTGTACATTTTGGTTGACCATATCCAGTATCATCTCTATAAAGTTCTCATTGATTACTTGCAGGATTTCTTCTTTCAGAATGTTCTTGTGGGCTTCGTTGGGTTCTTTGTCATAGTTTATCTTTATTTTGTTGGAGTCTGGATCTGGGCTTCTGTTTTCTTCATTTGCCTCTGGTTCCTGAACTAATTTATTATTAGGGGGAAAATGGTTTCCATCTTTTTTCCATCTTCCCATCATTCCACTTGCTGGTGTTACTGTCCTTGTACTGTGTGCAATTTAGTATTGTCTAGCTAGTAATAGTAAAAATGATGGTATCTAGAATGGGAGGGTAAGAGGAGAAAGAAAGCAAAGAAGGTAAAGAGAAAAGAAAGGAAAAGGAAAAAAAATACAGAGCCAAAGAAATAAACAGGGAGAGATAGTGTACTAATCAACAGTGAGCTAAACAGGCATTAGAGAGACAGAGAAAGAAGAAAAAAAGAAAAAACCCAGGTTCAAATGCAATAAAGTTTCAGTCTTAATAGTTCTGTTTCTGGTGTTACTCTTTCAGCGTCCAGTTGTGGTGTTGGTGTTTGAGTAGTAGCTCTGTTGGTCTGCATCTGCCAAGCAGGTGAGGAGCCTATGCCTGGCGGCACAGGAGCCCTCCTGATTTCTCCGTGTAACGTGGCGTGGGGAAGCTATGTGCAGGCTAGAGGTGCAGAGGTGTCAGAGTTTTGCCTCTTCCTGGTGGTTTTTCCTGCCTGGTGTGTCTCCAGCATCTTCTGCAAGATTTTTACTTTAAGGAACACATGCTATCTGCTTCCTCCCTCTAGTTGCCATCTTGAAAAAAAAAAGCTCTTTTTTTAATAGTCTTAAGTATTTAGCTCATTGTAAGCTTCAGATATTGAAAAGTAGACACTTCTATTTGTCTATTTACAAATGTTGCAAGCATGTTAGATTTGAGTACCAGAAACAATGAATGTTAGGTATTGGTGTACAGTTTCTACCTTAACTGAATTAGTCATTAGAAATTTATGTGTTTGTCATCTTACCATTCTGAGCTAAGATACTGTGTTTGTTAAGACAATGAAAACTGCAGCAACAACAAAAACTTTAAACTTTATCATCTGTATAATGTCTAGAATTGGTTTCCTTTAGATAGATAATTCTTTTCCAATTTGTGATCCATGCCTTTTTCCTGGGGTCCCTAAATTTGTGGCCCTGCTGCCTTTGGCCTTGGGTTTCTAAGATTGTCATACCTATTGACATCAAGTTCACATTCCCAAGGAAGCTTTTCCACAGGTTAAGGCCATTTCTACTCACTTTCCACTAACTCAAACCTAACTGCAAGGAAGGTGAGGGGAAGGTAGTGTATATGTGTGACCAAGGATAACAGAAGGGTTAGGTGGAGAGCTAGCTAGTCTTCATGTAGGGGAGTTCCTTGTTAAATATTCCATATATTTAAATTTGAGGTGGAAATTCTGTGAATGTGGCTTTTCATCTCTGTCTTCTGTGGCACATCTGTGGCCAGGACACTCCCTCCCTAACTCAGCCCTCTATAAGGTCATTTCTCAGAGGGTGGAGAGTGGGGACAGTTACTTAACACACTAACAGCAAAACTCTCAGAAGTTGCTGAGATTGAATTTTTAAGCTTAATGGAACCATTTATTATGAACATTTTAAACAGAAAAAGAGAATATTTTAACAGGATACTTACTCAAATCTTGAAATGTTGGTAGAATTCAAATCTTGGATAAGTGCATATGAAGCAATTTCTTCATATTTTATGCTGAAAGTTTTTTTCTCTTAAAAATAACCCTTGAAAGTCTTTTAAAAGACATTTTTTAATTTAAAAATGGGGAATTAAAGTTCTGATTTCTGGAGTTTTGATTTTAGATAAAAAGGCATTTATATAAAGAATCTTTTAGAGTGTTTATATATGTCTCTGCATTTGGCATTCTTCTTACATATGTCAATCCCCCAGAGTCATGGGGCACTCGGAGCCCAGGGGCTGAAGTTCATCATTAGTTTAATGGTTTTGACCCTCTCTGAAGTGGTTTTGCATAAAGGAGTCATGCCTTGCCAGTCTTGGAGTAATGTGAAATGGTCTGGCTGCTTATGTTGTGTGATAATTGTTTAAGAGTTGGGCTTTTATAAAATTGCTGTGTCCATATGAAGGCATGAAAAATTTAAGAACAAACTGCTCACAGGACAACAGCATTTAAAGGCTGATAACTATATATATATGAATATATATATATATATATTCATATGCAGCTATACATTTGTATATATATACATATATGTATAATACATACAGTCAGTCAGGTAGGATTGAATTTGCTATCCATTTAGTTACCCAGGTCCCTGATCCAATCAGAACCATCTCTTCTCAAGAATGTTATTGCCCAGCATGGCTATGGCTCTGGCTCTGTGTGTTGGTCCAACCATTGTGGAACAATCTGTTGGACTCTTAATATACATACTTTATTATTGATTATTTTTGTTTATTAATTTGGAACCCTAAGTATGTATCAATTTTTTATTTATTGTCCTCAGTAGTGATATCTGTTTAAACTTCTATGCTAGAAGCCAAGACTACTATTTTTATTAATTTGACAACAATTTGCTAAGTGCATACTGTATGTATGCCAGGTGTCTGGAATCAAAGACATCTGTCTAATGAATTTTTTCCCTTTTTAAAATGATTTTATTAGCATATAATAGTTGCACAGGGGGATACATTGCAATATTTACATATGAGCTTATGATATATCTTAGTTAGATTTACCCCCTCCATCATTTTCCCTCTTCCCCCTTGTCTAATGACAAGGTGACCATATTCTAGCCAAAGGGAAAGCTTAACCCAAATAAGTAAATTTTTTTTTCATATTTTAGAAGGTGGCAAGTTCCATGGAGAAAAAGAAGTCAAAAGCAGTAGATTTTCCTCTTCAAATAGGGTCACCTTCCCAGATGGAATGTGTCATTGATTATGTCACATTTGAACAGAAACTTAAAGGAGCTGAGGAAAGAGCACTCCATGCAGGAATAAAGTCTGTTAAAGAGATGTATTTGAAGAACAGCAAAGAGGCCAACTTGTGAAGCCAGTTAGAGAGAATGAGGGGAGCATAATAGAAAATGAGGTCAGAGAAGCTGATTCTAGGGGTGGGAGAAGGAATGAGGAGGGCAGAGAAGAGTGGGTACTAACCAGGAGAAAAACCTGAATTTTGTGGTATCTTGGAGGCTAAGCAGAGAAAGTGTACCACAGAGGAAGTGATGAACTATGTCAAAAGATGTTGGCAGGTCATACAAGATGCATTCTGTGAACCAATGACTGGACTGAGATTTACGTTGAGTAGTTACAGTGAGATCCACAGTGAGTGAGAGGAGAGGAGATATTAATATCTTTTTAGAGGAGTTTAGCTGCAGTGAGGTGGTAGATATGGGAGACAGAGTCCTTTTATTTTTAAGAAGGGAGATATTATAGCATGTTTGTATGCTGATGAGAATAACTTAGAGGGGAGAGGGAAATGAATGACACACAAGTAAGAAGACAGAACTGATGGAGGTGAGAGGGAAGGGAGCTAGTAGACAAGAAGAGAGTTTGGCCTTCAATAGAAGTGTGACCATTGTACCCACAGGGAGGGCAGAATGAATGGCCCAGACTCAGTTGGTGGGTAAATATGACACTGTCTTCTAATTGATACTGCTTTCTTAGCACACAGGGCGCAAGTTACCAGTTGGGACTGAGAATGGAAGAGGTGGGATTCTGAGGAGAGAGTAAAAGATTTGAGGTAATTGTTTGTGAGAGAAGGAATGTTACTGTGATTGTACACAGCATTTATGTGGCCAAGCCTACAAGGGACTTAAAGAGAATAAGAACTGAGGTTTGAGGGGGGAATCAGATCTCATAGAACTATGCAGGCTGTTGTTATGACATTGAATTTCATTTCAAGTGACATGAGTAGCTATTGGAGGGTGTGAGCAGTGGAGTCAGTTTCTCAAGGATCACATTGACCACTCTGCAAAATACTCTGCAGGAGCAGAAGTGAAAGGAAGCTTAGCTCAAAAGTCTAAGTGAATGATAGTGGTGGCTTGAGCTATGGTGGACATGGTGAAAATGAAGAAATGAGTTAGATTTGAGAAAGATTTTGAAAGTAGAGTTGACACAATTTGCCAATTACAAGTTTAGAGGCATCAAGGATGAATTTACTGTTTAATACTGAGCAATGAATAATTAGACATTAGGTTTCTTATCTGCAAATATACATACTAGGTCAACATCAAGTAAGTTGATGTCACCAGCCATGTGCCAAAAATGATCTCCATGGAGACTGAGGCTGAAGTTTCTGTAGGTTAATGTTGCCAATAGCTTATGCTAGACACAAAGGAAGCAGGTTTTGACTTGAGCATACCCTACGAGAGGTGTCAGATGTGCAATATTGCCAAGTATTTTAGTATATTTTCTAATTCCACAATAAATTAAGTAGATATCAATCTAACCTTTCTAGAAATGTATTGGAAAATTCTTCTTTCAAAAAAGATGACTAAATTTAGTTAATAGTCTGGAGCTCATTAGAGTTTTCCAAACAATAAAGCAAAGTGTATTCATCTTGATGGGAAACTCTGCTCTGTCTATTCAGTATTTTAGTGTTTTCACTTTTTCCTTTTTAAAAACTTATGTACAACTGTAAAAGTCTGATGGATGAATATGTTATCAGCATTAGAAAGAAAGAAGGCACTTTGCTTCTTCTTTCTTAAAGAGTCACTTGTTTCATTTTCTCAGTCTTTATTTCCTTGAAATTTTACTTGCTTTCTTGCTGGGCCAACCTGGCTGCACACTTTCTTCTTCACTCTTTTTTTAATCAGTAAACTTTCAGGAATAGTGAGAAATAGTTGGTGTTCTGAGTTCTGTCCTTTATTAAACTTAGAGACTTCCACATTTTCTGAAATAATTCACTAATGAAAGAGAACCAACCAAAATGATCCTAAAATATTTCCTCAGAAAATTCAGTTTAGTCATTTTCTTTATTGTGTGTGCAAACCATGCCACTGGGACTGAGGGAGGAAATGAAAGCAAGGTGTAGGAATCTTTGTTTTGTGGTTTGGGGAGTTCAAGGAAAAAAAATACTACCTGGATGTTTTATTAATGTTTTCAGGTTCATCTCTTCTGGTCTTCTTTCCTCTCTGCAGGATGAATGGTTTAATTTTAGGTGAAAAGAAGCAAGTCCCGTATTGCCTTTTCTCATAACCAGGCTCTCAGTGTGGCCTCAATGGCTCCGCTTGTTGTCGTTTTAAATTGTATATAGTTGTCGGGACAGCTGGGTCAGGACAAGTCCCATTTGTTATTTCAGAGGTAAAGGAAGTAGAGAGCAGAGTGGAGAGTTTGGGTTCTAGAATAGTACAGATTCTCTTGCTGGCTAGTCTCTTCCCCTCTCAGAGGCTCAGTTTGCTCATCTGAAAAATAGGGGTAATAGTGGTCATCTTCCAGAGTTGTGAAGATTAAAATAAGTAATGTATCACATTCAATTACCACAGTGCCCTGCACACAATAAATACTCAATAGCTTGTAGCTATTATTACTTCTTATTGTATGAATTTGTAATTTCAGGTATAAAAGATTATATTACATATACTGTTATGTATCTATAAGGTGTATATCTTTTTTATTATCATATAGTATTATATATTATTCTGATATATATAACAACAGCATAAGATTGTTAATAATATCAGTTTATTATTTACTAAAGGAAAGATTACTTTACGTTCTCCAAGTGCCTGTGAAAGGTTAGACAAATGGTTCTCAAAATATAGCCCCCAGACCAGCAGCAGCAGCACAAACTGGAAACTTGCAGGAAAGTCAATTACTAAGCACCACTCCAGACCTGAACTGGGAGCTTTAGGAGAGGGACCCAGCAATCTATGCTTCCATGAGTCTTCCTAGTGATCATGATGCACTTTGAGAACCACTGGCATTGTATCCCCAATCCAGGAGAATGACTTCCAACCTAAACCATCCTTGGTTTGGCTTTGTTACATGTGGCACCTTCTAAGCAAACAATGAAGGCTGAACTAAAATCAAATGACAATATGAAAAACACAAACTGTTTGTTTAATAAATGTCTAACATGTATTGTGGTAATGTGCTAATACACACTTAACATCACAGTGCTTGGTAGAGTGGGAGGTGAATATGAACTTCTTGATGTTTGAAGGATGGCATGGTAAGACTTTCTTCCTCCCATGTCAAGGGGTTGAGTAAAAGCATTTGGGGTCAGCACTGTCAGTTTTCCTAGTAGTCAAGGAATGGAACAGAAGGCCAATGATGGTGTCAATCCTCTTGAGCATTTCTTAGTTGGCCAGGAGGGTCTTCAGTGCCTGTAGGATCTCCAGCCCCCTGGTGGCATCTATATGACCTTACTAGTTTGCAAAACGACCCTTCTCTTACAAGAAGCCTTTATTCAGTGAAATGTTGTAACAGTTTTATGGCCTCCTGGGAAGAGTCAGTTCTCTATTGTGACTAATGTGACTAAAATTATTGATGTTCTCCTTGTGGCACCAGTCAGATTAAACAACAACTGTGTACATGTGAAGGGAACATTCAAAGTAAAATAAAAAGCATAAAGAATAATATAACTTCTACAGAGTTACTATTTAGATTTGACAACTATTACCATTTTGCCTTTGCATTAGTTATCTCAGTTGCTGTGACAGAATACCCTAGTCTGTGTGGCTTAAACAACAGAAATTTCCTTTTTCATTGTCTTGGAGGCTGGGAAGTGCTACTTTGATTCTTGCTGCTTTGATTTCTGGCTTGAAGATGGCCTTTTCTCCTTGCCTGTACATCTAGGAAAAGCAAGAGAGTGAGTGAGCTCTTTGTTGTCTCTTCTTTTAAGGAAGCTAATACGATGAATTGAGGCTTCTTTTTTGTGACCTTGTTTAACCTTAATTTCTTCTTCCGAGGTCTCATTTCTAAATATACCCACAGTGTGTGTGTGTGTGGGGGGGTGAGAGCTTCAACAAATGAATTGAAGGGACACAATTCAGACCACATCAGCCATGTATCTGGTTTGACCCTGTTTCCTCCATTCCTTCTCCTTCCTCTCCAGAGGTACACTTTTTTTTGAAGTTGGTATGTTTTTCCTTTCCTTTCATTATGCTCTTATTGTATGTACATATTAGTATATTTATTTTTATAAAGACTATATTCATCAAATATTGTGCTTCACATTTGCTATGGATGGTCCTTGATGTTTCCTTGATGTCACCTTTTTGTTTCTGACAAATATCATGCTGGGATTTATGAGTCTAGTGAATTTGCTAACTGCTGCTTGATGCTCTGATGAATGAATGTGCTATGAGTTACTTACCAATTCCATTAGTTAGAGGAATTAAAAAGTAGATTCCAGTTGCAGTTGTCATCATTGTGTGAGATTCTGAATGGTTATGTGCTAGAGTGTCTTTAGGTAAACACCCAGGCTTGGAATCTTTACACGGTTTGGTCTATACACCACTAGTTTTATTAGGTAATGTCAACTTACTCTTTTAAAAAGTTTATGCAAATTTTTACTTGCACAGTAGAGTTTTCATCTTTATATACCTTTCATAATTTTTGTTAGATTTATTAATTCTTGCTTGTCTCACAAGCATGAAATGTTATTTTATTATTGTTTTAATTTACATTTCTGTGATTATTGATGACCCTTCTCATGTGTTTCAGCCACTCAACTCCTTTGTGAATTGATTGGTCATGTTATTTGTCTATGTTCTATTGGCTTGGTTATCTTTTTCTTATTAAAAATGTTTATTATGACTATAAATAACTTTTTCTTGTCTGTAGCTTGATTTTTAAATTCTAAATTATATGAATAATTTATTTTTAATGTATTAGAATTTATAATTTCTCTCTTTTGGTTTGGGTTTATTATGTCTTATTTATTATGAAACTATTTCTTACACAAGGTATTGAAGATATTTCTCTGACAAAGTTTTAATTTACAAGAGTTCCATTCTTTTTCATTGGTCTATCAGTTGTTTTGCATATTAATTACTAAAAGTTTACAGTAGTTTTGATATCTGATGGAGCAGTCCTTTTTCTTTAATCTTCTTGGCCATTTTCACCCTTTACCTTTCCAAATAAAATTTAAGTTAAGTCTGGCAATTTCCATGACAAACTGCAATATTTATGGATACTGCCTTGAACTTGTAGATTAATCTGGAGGAGGACTGATATCTTTATGATATTGACAGTTATTCAGTAAACAAATATGGTGTTATTTTTCCATATACCTGAGTGTAGTTCATATCCTTCATTTAAGTAGGCTAATTTTGTTAGATTTATTCCTTAGAACCTAACTATTTTAAAAATTTTCCACTGATTGTAGAATGTACATTTTAATTTGTCACTCATTTCCTCATTGGTTGTTTCTTGGGTATGGAAATACCACTGATTTTTAAAATTCTTATTATTAATTTATCTTAATATTTGGCAATCTTACTGCGCCCTCTTACTAGTTTCAATAGTTTGTGAATTCTTTTGGATTTTCTGTGGACAATAATATAATCTACAAATATTGATAATTTTGAATGCTTCTGAATTTTCTACCATTTCTATTTCTTATCTTATTGAATTGGCACAGGTGTCCAATCTGTGCCAATGAGTTGAACAATTGTGTTTTTAACTAGCATCTTCCTGTCCCTGACTTTAAAAGCAGATGCTTTTATCATTGACCACAAAGGCTCATTAAATAAAGAAATCTATTTTTGCATATACTTTTTCTAGGCAAAAGAAAATTTTACCTCTTCTTAGTATGCTAAAACTCTGTTACAGAAAAAGTTGACTTAAAAAAGTCACGTAATGTATGTTCTACATCTATGGAGATTATTTTCTTTAACCTATTGGTATATATTCACATTAAGAGATTTTATATCTATTAAACCATTCTTACATTCCTTGCTTGGTTTACTAATATTACATGTAGAGCTTTTGCTCAAAGAACTGATTGAGCTTAAAACTTCACTTTCTCACAATATTTTTTGTTCAGTTTTGATATTAAGGTTTCACTAGCCTCACACAAGGAACTAGAGAGATTTTCTCTCTTTTGGTTTCTGCAATAATTTGAATGAAAAAGCGGTTATAGAATTTTTAAAGGTTGGTAAAATATGCCTGAAACATGTCTGGTTCTGGTGTTTTGGTGCTTCTCTATAGGATAAGTTGTTTTCCCTCTGAAGTATTGATTCACTTTCTTTAGTGGATACATGTTTCTTTAAGTTTCTGCTTCTTCTAGAGTCAACTTTAGGCAACAGCAATATTTCCAAGAACTTTCCATGATATTTAAGTATTTTTTATTTATAGACAAATTCGTTCATGATATTTGCATATGATTTTACAAACCATTACTGCTATGGTCTGATGTGTTCCCTCAAGACTCATATGTTGACATCTAGTTATACAATAGTATTAAGAGGTGAAGAGTTTAGGAGATGACTGTAAAAGAGACCAAAGGAACTTGTTTATCCCTCCTTCCATGAGGACACAGCAAGAAGGAATCTCCAATGAAGCAGCAAACGAGCCCTCACTGGCATTGAATCTGCAACACTTTTGTCTTGGATTTCTCAACCTCCAGAATTGTGAGCCATAAATTTCTGTTGTTTACAATAACCCAGTCAAAGGTATTGTGTCATAGCAGCCTGAACACACTAAGGTTTTTAATCTACACTTTGTTTTCATTTGTAATATTCCTTAGTCTGCATCTTCCCTCTCTATTTTTTATGCTGTCTCTTACCAAAGTTTTATCTATTCATAAAAAGTGTGCTTGATTTTGTTGATATTTTTTCTTTTCTGTCTATTTCTTTTCTTACCATATTTTCTTTTCTTCTTTATTCCTGGTTTATTTTGTAGTTTAAAAATAATGTTTTGAGTTGAATGTATTATTAACTTATAGTCTTTCATATTCTAACCTAAATTTAAGTCTATACATTTCCTGCAGATATCCCATTAGCTGCATACTGCAAATGTTTCCATTGTTTAATTCCAAGTATTTTATAATTTCCATAACAATTCTTCTTTGATCCTTGAATTATTTAAAAGTATATTTTTAGCTTAAAAATGCATGAATTGAATTTTTTTGGTGGTACTAAGGGTTTGAACTCAGGGCTTCGCACTTGCAAGGCAGGTGCTGTATCACTTAAGTCACGCCTTGAGCTCTGAATTAAATTTTTATTGATTATTTTACTACATTATGATTAGAGAATGTGGTCTGAATAATTTTTTTGTGTGTGTTTGTTGAAATCTCCTCAATTTGCTTCAAGGATGATTTTGAAATTGTCTTGTATATCCTTTATGTGATACATACTCATTATATCTGCTATTTGAGTATTTTATGTTCTTAATTATTTTTATTTAATCTATTTTAGGGATGTTAAAATCTCTTACCATAGCTTTAATTTATCTGATTCTCTTTATAACTCATCAAATTATGACTTACATATTTTGAAGTTATCCTGTTAAGTGAATATAGTTAAGTGTCTCTAGGGAAGGGTACAGAGTAGATCCTAAGTATTTGGGGAATGTCAATCAGAGATAAAAACCAGAGAAAAGCTGGAGAATAAAGATGTTTTTCTCAGACTCCAAGTCAAGAGTTAACATAAAAGAACTTCCAGGTATGTTTGCCAAGTCCACAGGAGACAGACACACACTAGGGGCTCTGAGGAATGAATGCATAAAATGGAGGTACAAGATGAAGTCAGCTGGATGTACTCACAGCTGACTGCTTTTACTGCATACCTGTTTATTTGTGAGTGGCTAGACCTGAAATTGCTACCTGACACTGAGTTCTGGCAGGAAGGAATTCTCTTTGTGGATTAAAACATATCAGAGACATCTAACATTCAATTAATTCCCATTCACATTTTTATTTTGGAAAGTTACTCCTGACTTCTGTACACTTCTTTTTTGCAGTCTTAATATCACATTTCATATTGCCTTTTGTGCTTTGTGATCCAGGAGGATGAATTATTCTGATTGTCTTACTTAACTGGCTTTTATTGTCTTGAGAAAAACTTTAGTGAGTTCAATTTACTTGGTAGCTTTTCCCTCTGAGATTTTATTTCTGGTAGACTTAACCACTGAGCAGAAATACTCTTATTACAGCACTCAGTTCATCTGTAGGTGAAAACCTTCACATCTTAAATAAAACACTCAACTAGCTGGGTCAGGTATGGCTCTGCTTCTCTTCATTGGTGCTTCTGAGTCTGTGTGCCAAGTCTGAGGTCTCAGATTCAGACATCGTGGAGGAATACTAAGGGTAAAGGTGCTTTTCATTGAACATGGAAAACAGCATTTTGCTGAAGGCTATTCTGCTTAATTGCTCCAAAGTAATTTACCTCAGGGAGCAGAGAGCAAGTCTGAGACAGTCAAGACTAAAAGGAAACTAGGGTTTTCCCCCCTTCTCTTTTCTTTAAAGAACATATATTTATAAGCAATCAACTAAAGGAATTTATTATGAAAATTATCCTTCAACCCTTACAGTGACATTCTCTCATACACAGTGCTCTCATACACAGGAAAAAACACATAAGCCCTCTCTTCTCATTCTTTTATTACTTCCAGCTCCCTTAATTTTGGGTGAAGAAAGCCAGCAAAGTTTATGGTGAGACTTATTTTAGTAAATTATACAATTACCCAGATGGTTCAAGATTTTGTCCTTCCCCAACTCCATGCAAACATTTACATTTTTTATTTAGTTTATGCAAATAAGGTGGACTCTGGGGGTGGAGAATACTAAATATTCTATATAATTATGCTGTTTTAAATATCAGTTTCTTAGTATGGACATGATATTTAAGGTGGTGTGACATTTTCAGTTTCCAAAAACCTTATAACAAGTTTAAAAAATTGGGCATAAATCTGAGAGTTTTCCTCTTTGTTCAATTCACATCATTAAATTAATTATGCTTCTCCAAATTCTACATGGTAGGTCTGTCCCCTTGACCCCTTCTTTAAACATCCACTCACTACTCAAATTCAAAAATATAAGTACAAAGTAGCTAAACTAAATAGCAGGTAATCTGAGAGTTAATTTTTTAGAAAGGAAAAAACAAGAGTCCAATTAAATAGCATTATTTTAAAAAGACTTTGTTGACATATGATTGGCATCTAGAAAGCTGTACCCACTTAATGTGTACAAATCCATGAATTTGGGGATAAGTATTCAACAGTGACACCATTGCCACCATCAAGGCCACAGGCACATGTGTCATCTCCCAAAGTTACCTCCAGTCCCTCTTTATCTAATTTTCCTGGTATGAACACTTAAGATCCACCTTCTTAGAAAATTTTTACTACAGAATATGCCATAATGTATTGTAGCTATATGCACTATTTTCTTTTTTAATTTTTCATTTATTCACATGATATGCACTATTTTCTATAATGGTTGTTTGTTTATATTCTCATCAATAATGTATCAAAGTTCTCTTCTCTACATCCCTCACAATACATCTTATTTTTTTAAAAAAAGTAGGCCTCCTTGTTCAATTAGTATATGCTAATAAAGAAGAAACAAAATAAATAAAATAAAATAATAGGCATCCTGACAGATGTAAGGTGATATCCCATGGTGGGTTTGGTTTGCATTTCTCTAATGATTAGTGGTGTTGAGCACTTTTTCATATACCTGTTGGCCATTTGTATGTCTTTTAAGAAATGTCTATTCAGGTCCTTTGCCCATCTTTTAATTGCATTTTTCCTGCATTATATAGTTCTGTATATATTTTAGAAAATAACCCCTTATCAAATTGGATGGTTTGCAAATATCTTCTCCCATTGCCTAAGTTACCTTTTCATTTTGTCGATAGTTTCCTTTGCTGTGCAGAAACTTTTGCATGTGAAGCAATACCATTTGTCTGCTTTAGCTTTTGTTAGTCTGTTGTGGTTTAGATATGAAATGTTCCCCAAACTCATGGTCTCTAAAGCAGTGTTTGGAGTGGGGCTTTTGGGAAGTGATGGGATCATGAGGTCTCTGACATAATAAGTTCATGCATTGGTGAATTCCTAATGTAATAGCATTATTGGAGATGGTGGAAACTAAGAGATGGGACTTAGTTGGAGGAAGTAGGTTGGGGGAGGTGTGTACTTTTCCCTGGGTCCCTTATGCTCCCTCTCTGCTTCCTGGCTGCCATGAGGTAAGCAGTTGTCTTCCACTATTCTGTGTATGCCATCATGTTTCTGCCTTGCCACATGAAAAAGCAGTGGAGCCAGTTGACCACAGAGTGAAACCTCTGAAGCCGTAAGCAAAAATAAATCCTTGCTTCTTTAAGTTTCTTTTCTCAGGTATTTTGTGACAGTGATGGAAAACTGACTAACACACATGTGCTTTTGAGGCAGACTAAAGTAAGGAGAGACTGAGACTCTTATGACTTAACATTTTATATTGAACATTCTCTTTCTCTTTCTCTCTCTCTCTCTCTCCCCCCCTCCCTCTTTCAATTGCAAGAATTTTTTTAAATAGCTGTCAAGGCTCCTTTCAATTGCAAATATTTGGAGAGTAGACTACCACCCTAGCCCCAGGGGACTACCCAAATCCATCCTCACTCACCATTGGCCATCAGAAACTGCCCACATCCTTCCCCTCCCACAGGTTACTCGGTTTTAAAAGCCTAGAAACAGAAAGCCCACCCCTTTCTCTCCCCTGCTTGCTGCTCCTCCATAGCACCTGCGGCCCCTTCCAGATTATTTCTCTCACTTATAATACAGTCCCTTAATACATCCACATGTTCTGCCTGGATTCTTCTACATGAAACACAAAGAACCTGGGTGTCTTCTGATCAGCTACCACACAAAATGACAAAACTTTTGGTGTCATATCAAGAAAATAATTGGTAAAGAACAACATCAAGAAGCTTTCCTTCTATGTTTTCTTGTAGCAGTTCTCAATACCAGGATTTACACTTAAGTCTTTAATGCATGTTGTGTTGTCTTTTGTGTATGGTGTAAGCTATGAGTCCAATTTCATTCTTTTGCTTTGTTGTTATCCAGTTTTCTTATCACCATTTATTGAATAGACTACCCTTTTCCCATTGTGTCTTTTTGGTACCTTTATCAAAAATTAGTTGATTATGTATGTGTGAGTTTATTTCTGGGCTTTCTATTCTGTTCCATTGGTCTACATGCCTGTTTTAATGCTACTATACTGCTTTTATTTTTGTACCTTCGTAACATAATTTGAAGTCAAGAAGTGTGATACCTTAAGCTTTGTTCTTACTCTAGATTGCTTTGACTATTTGGGGGTTATTGTGGTTTCACATAAATTTTAGAACTTTCTGTTTCCTTGAAACATGCTATTGAAATTTTGAGAAGGATTTCATTGAATCTATATGTTAATTTGAGTAACGTGGACATTTTGGCAATATTAATTCTTCCAATCAATGAATACCAGATAGCTTTTCATTTATTTATGTCTTCTTCAATTTATTTTATCAATGTTTTAAAGTTTTTACCATAGAGGTCTTTCACATCTTTGACTAAATTTACTCCTGAGTATCTTATTCTTTTTGTTTTTTTGGTATGGTTGTTGAAAATGGAATTGTTTTCTTAATTTATGTCATACAGTTGATGTATAGAAACACCACTTATTTTTGAATGTTGATTTTGTACCTTGCAATGTTACCAAATTCATTTATCAGTTCTAACAGCTTTTTGTTATTGTTGTCATTGTTGCTGTTCAGTCAATAGGGTATTCTACATATAAGGTCATATATCTACACACAGAGATTATTTTGCATCTTCCTTTCCAATTTGAATGCTTTTTCTTGCTTAATTGCTCTGGCTAGGACTTCTAGCAATATAGTGAATAGAGGTAACAAAGGCAGGTAGGTATCTTTGCCTTATTCTTAGTCTAGAGAAAAAGCTTTCAGTTTGTCATCAAGCATGATATTATAAAATGATACATGGCCTCTGTTATGTTGAGGTGCATTCCGTTTGTGCCTAATTTGTTTAGGTAAATAAATAGAACAGTACAATTCATTAACGGGAATTGCTTATTTGTAAAAAAGGCTGGGAAAGTGCCAAAAATTTAATCTTCATAAATTTTAAGTTAATAATCTTTAATACTTACACAAGTTTAAAGGCTTAAGGACATTTTTACTATTAAAAACATAAAATAAGGATCCTTGGGCCAGGCTACCTGAGCTCAAGTCTTACACTCCGCATTTAACTATGAAAAAAATGTTAAAAACAGTGCCTTGCCACATCATAAGTCTCAGTAAATATTAGGTGTTATTTTCATTCATGGGGAGCTTAAAAATAAAATGAATTAAAATGTGTTCAACACGAGGTCAGTGTTGATTGCTTTTAAATATCTCACTTGAGAATCAGGATTGCTACTATTTATCACCTGTATTTACTTATTAATTCATTTAATTTTTAAATTTTTTATTTGATTTTTGAATTAGCATACATTAATAATACAAGGGATTTCATTGTGATAATGCCATACATGTGAATCACCTATATTTAGATTTGTATATTGAGTCCCAAAGAATTTGTTTACTTTCTTGTGCTGTCAGCTTCCTAAGTCACCTGGGGTGCTTTTGTCCCCTACTTTTGCCAGGATCCCACCCAGACCAATTCCATCAAAACTTCTGGGGGTGGGTCTGGGATGTTAGAATGTCTCACAGTTTCCCTGGTGACTACACTAAGCAGTCAGTGTCAGAGTGAAAAATTGATAACTATTGAACAATGAAGAAGATAATCCCAAAAGTGAATAAAAACAAAATTCCTTCATACTCATTCCTAATAGTCACTTAATACAAACAGTAATCTCTACAAATCTCCATTAAAATGGTTCTTGTTACCCATTTCTGTTTCTTTGAACTTAAATACAAAAGCCCTCCCTAGGACGTTCATAGAACCCTGGAAACAGTGGCCCTTACGTCAAGGATCATGTATAGAACACTTCCTGTGGATGGGGCCTTGTGTTAGATTCTGTAGATGTGTTGTGCCCTTGTCCTTACTGCCCACCATATGAAGTAGTCATAATTATCATCTTGTTTTGCAGATAGAAAGACACTTTCTTTGGTTATATACCTACTACAAGGCACTGTTAAAGGCATGTGTCCTAGAGAGGAAGCAGAACAGAACAGTGGCTGGAAGTACCAATATTGGGTCAGATAGACCCAGCAAGTTGTCAACCTTTCTGCACTTTGATTTCCTCATCTGCAAAACAGATTGAAACACCCACCTTCTAGGTTTGCTGTAGTTATAAGGATAACAACTATGGAGAAGCAGGAATGTAAGGTAGCAGCCAGTAACACATCAATAAGTCAGATGGGTTGTTAAGAGAGGGTTCTTTTTTTTTTTTAAATATACTATAAGCTTTCAATAAATAGATACTTCTTGTTATTTTTTATTTCATGAGAAATACATTTGGTTCTAAAAAAATTAGGAAATCAAATAAGCCAAAAATGAATCTTATTCCCATAAATGAACTTCTTAAAAATTTTTATATCCTCTATTTTTTCAATGCATACATACATATTATAAAAATGGGAGGCTACACATTCTTTTTCTTTAAAATACCTTTTCATTCATAAATGTTTATATTTTCTTTTTTGCTATGGCATTGCTGTTATGACTGCCTTTGGATACTTACATGCATAGATGTTTAATACCATTAAAAACAAACTAGGCCTTTGTAACAGGGTCGTATATGATTCAAGAACTTGCTGTTTTCTATAAGTAGTTTGCTTTTTTGTCTGTGAGTAAGTACTACCCTTCTCATCTTGTGCAGAGTAAGTTAAGGTGCTGAGGCTGGAGGAGCCATGCCTGGAAGAAGTCAGTCAAGGACATTCTCCTGGAATGGTTCTGGAGCTCAATAATAGAATCCGCCAGGTGGTATTAAGGGAAGCTCTGAGGATGCTGTGCTGGAGGGAAAGCTAAAGTCAGTGGAGTCCTAGGATCAGGATAGACTTGAACCCTTAGCATTGTAAGAGACTGTCTGTTCAAATGGACCATATATAAAATTAGAACTCTGATGTGCAACCTGCAGCAACCTGCCCAGGAAACCACCCCCTTATCTATAATAAACAATCCAGGTAGCCAACCTGCTGTAAGTCAGACTTACAGGAAGCCAGATTGCTATCTTTAGTAATAACTCAGGAAGCTAACCAATAACTTCTATTGCAATTAACCCCAAATGGCCAGAAGGACTTGATTCATAACTGGCAAATTCTCTGATTTTTTTTCCTTACTTCCAACTTTGGACCAGCCACAGAAAGTCAAATATGCCTCTTTAACCAATCCCAAAGGATGCCCCTCTTTGATTACCTGACTATAGCTTCCTTTCAGCACAGCCTCCACAGGGCATACCTGAACTTTCCCTATTTCACTGCCCCATTCCTTTGCCTGCCTTTGACTCTAAGTGACAGTAGCTACCATGCTGCTGGAATGAGCTCTAACAGAGAGCCTTACTTTTCTTATCTGGTCCGTCTTTATTTATTTCCACATTTGCTTGATACCCAGGTGGGATTGCTCGTGGTGTAGCCATTGTGAAATTGGGTCCTTCATCTTCAGCAGAACATGGTCTCTTTTTGTGAGGTGTGGGCTACTTTTCTGAAAGGCAGGGCTCTCAAAGTACTCACCTCAGCATTCCTAGTGCCCTACACCACCTGGCTTATAATAAAGAGAAAAGAGGGGGAAAGAGGTCTCACTCATAAGGATTAGGCCCCCCCTTTTTTTCTAGTATGGAACCAAGAAAGTCCAATGTGACTATCTTGTTTTGTAACATGAAATGCCATCCCAAATTCTAGTTTAAATGTACTCCAAATTGGAACAGTCTTGGGGGTCGGGTGGAGACACTTAGCAATGTGATGAGTTTCACAAAATCTCCAGAAAACCACTTACAAATGTTTTTGGTAAAACTTCCTCCCTACCTTTTTTTTTTTGCTGTTTAACACCTCTTCTTAATCTAAATCCACTCGAAATTTGAGAGAAATTTAATTAATAAAATATTTTCCTTAGCTAAATAGAAGCAGGTACTATTCAGACTGTGAAGAAAACCATGCCTAAGTTGGTTTTGCTTGCTTGCTGTCCTTGTTTCCCAGAAAGATGACTGGAATGACCTGGGGCCTGTTAATTGTCACTGAGATAGAGTCTCTGCCCTGATATATCTATACCAGAACCTTTACCAGAAGCACCACGCCTCACAATGAGTCATATCCGCTCCAGCATCCCTCCTGGAGAGCAGAAACCTCTAGCCAGCATGACCAGGGCCCCAGCATGAGCCAGGGGCCCAGTGGGTCTAACAGATTGCCCAGAACTTGTGCATCCCCCAAAAGCACTGCCCGAATTCAAACACTGAAGCAATTTTATTTTGCTGCTAAGACTTCTTAATGTGTAGGAACAAAATCCAAAGGTGAATACCTTGGGAGGGACTCACTCTCGAAATCTACACCGATTACAGGGCTATAAGTGTATTGTTTATCATGCTAGATATCTTTTTAGAACCTATCACCAGAGTGTTAGCTCTACGGGGCAGGGGACATGTCTGTCTCATTTATTTCTATCTCCTGTACTGGACATAGAATAGCATTTAATAGAATTTTGTTTTATGTGTGGTAGGAACTTAGGATTCAGAGTCACTTGGCAGAGGTACAGGCACAGCATTATCACCAAAGACACTGAAAGCAAAGACCCTATTGTGAAATACCTATAAGTAACAACTCTTCTCGCAGAGAGAAGACTATTTGGACTATTTATTAATAATAACTATACAATTTTCTAGTCCCTTCCCTCAGTAGAACTTTTGGTGAGTCAGAAGTTCTGTTCAATAGGATTAAGTCAATAGAAGAATAAGTAATCTGACTGCCTCATTCAGAAGAGAACTGGGAAAAGTTCTTCTGCTTGCTTCTACCTGCTTCTTCTCCATAGCAGCCGAACACAGCAGCTCTTTTAACTCCATGCCATCTGTTTGTACACCAAATCCTTGCTACAAGTATCACCTGGCTGTCCCATACCTTAAAAGCAGTATGGGGATGGGGGTAGAAGGAATTGCAGAGAAGATGAAACGGTTAGCACCGATTTATGTGATGGTCATGAGGGCTTGTCACTCAATACCCATTTCAAACTTCTTTTGCTGTGCCTTCCTAGACTCCAGAGGCTGAAAAGCTATAAACCACATCTCCCAGATTCCATTGCGGTCACTTACAGATGTGATTTAGATGTATGTATGTAGAAGACAGCAGTATCACTCCTATTACCCAGGCAGAACCTAGAACTTGTTTCTTTGGGAATCCCAGTGCTCTGTAAGCCAATACATAAACTCCTTTCTATGAATCATTTTTTCTGTGGTGGAACACCTTGACATTGAGGGGCGAAATCAGACCTTCTGAGTTAGGTATTAGTTAGGGCAGTCCTCCTCAGTTTCTGTTGCCTTAGTTTTAAACGATTATTTGTAAAAGCACTTGTGTATGACTCATGGTTCCTGAATTCCAAGCTATTGCATATGTGTCTACTGTATTCTGGTAAATGGTAAGCAATTAGAAATCCATGGTTATGGGTTTTATTATGTTGGGTAAAATGTTGAATCTGTTACATATTAAATTTTGTTCAGAAAAGTGTTGAGCTTAACTAACTTATCCATCCAGGGCCTGGCCCTAGGATTGTCTTGTCTGTTGCTAATGAGCCTGTGCTCCTGGGTGTCTCACAAATTTTTAGATGATGTACAACATAAAATCAATACCAATAACCTTTGTTTGTATCTTCTGTGAGTTTGAAAACATGAGACCTTATATAGGAAGTAAGGAAAGGTGTTACAAAGAAGAAAATGGATGTTCAGAGGTGTTTGAAAATGTGTCGAATGTCTCCAGGTCAATTAATAAATAGAATAAGGTCTATGCCAGGTCAGAAAGGCTTATCTTTGAACAGCAAGAAAAGCAACTACCAAATGTTACAGGTTTCCTACACTGACCAGCTGAGATAGCTATTGGACCTAGCTCTCCTTTTAAAAGAAAATTCAATTGAAAAAGATTGATTGGCTAATTCAAAAAACTTCAGATTCACCACTTTCTTTGCAAAGGCTGGTGGCATGGCCACTAGGAGTGAGGTGAAGGGAGAGGGGACGGGATTCCAGCTGAAGTGACTCCTGCCACATCTGTTAGTGCTGAGGCTGAGGTGAGCTTGGGTTATGGCTTTGTTCCATAAGACGAGGATGTGAAATCAGTGAAAGGAAAAGACATTAAGATGCGCTGAGCAGCCAGAAGGATGACAGAGGGTGACTTGTGGGGAAGCAGAGCAGACAACCTGCTGAGCTTAGTGCCTCAATTAACACTTCTTTCTTTCTTTTTCTTACTATCGATTTCTATTGTTAAAAAGCCCTTTCAAAGAATGGTTGTAGGTTTGAAGCAGAACGAGAATGAAGCATTGTTTTCCACCAGCATAACTCTTGGGCTCTTACAGCTAAGACTTTCCTGGACTTCATCAGAGCTCTTCTGGTACATGAGGAGGTTTCCTTTTGCTGTGGAAGGATTTTCATGTAGCCAAGTGTTTCACGGCCCTATCTCTAATGCACTTTAAAGCCTTTTCTGAAAGTGAAATTTATTTAAAGGAAAAGCTGTTTCCTACTAGTTGGCACAGCATCTAGCAGGGTGACTCATGTTGCTGCTTTTAGGAAACTTCTCAGTGGAACTTGCCACAGAGAGAGTGGAGAGATTAACATCTTCAGAATCAGAACTGAAGCACTCTTAGTGACTTCCATTGTTTTGCTTCCTTCCGGAGGATAAAGCAGCTGATTGATAGTAGGCACTAAAGCCTGTTGGAGTGTTGCAGACTGTCATTGAAGGAGGTAAATTGGTGGCCTGGAGAAGGAGTGGAGGGTAAGGCTTCCTGTTCCAGGGACTTGCCTCAGAAACCACTGCCTGGGTCTGTATGGAATCAGGTCTGACAAGGAGCCTGGCCATAAACTTATGTCATGGAAACTGGCTGGACTTTGTACACAGACAGAGCCGGGGCTCAGGAACTTTACTAGCTATTTAACATTGGGCGAGTTGTTTAAATTTTCTCTTAGCCTGAGTTTTCTCATTTGTAAAATGCAGATGACACCATCAAAGAGCTGTTATGAACAGTAGAAAAAATTGGTTTTAAGGCACAAGCTGCAGTACCTGGCACATGGCGTGTAATCGGTACATGGCATATGATCTCTTCAAATATGCTCATGGTTATTTGCTGGTGGTTCCCTTAATCAGTGCTCTCGAAGATTCTTTTCACAGGACCTATGCCAGTCAGCTTTCTGTTTCCTATAATAAATACTTGAGATAACCAACTTATAAAGGGAAAATTTTTATTTTGCTTCATAGTTTTAAAGGTCCATGGTCCGTTGGCCCTGTTGCTTTGGGCTGGTGGTGGGGAGTACATGATAGAGCAAAACTGCTCACCTTATGGCCTAGAAGCAAAAGAGAGAGTGAGGAAAGGGAGGGAGCTCCCAATGACCTGAAACCCTCCCACTAGGCCTCATTCCTGAACGGTTCCACCAGCTACCATAGCATCATATAGGGATCAAGCCTTTTGGAGGACAGGTAAGACCCAAACTACAGCAAGCCCCTTCTCCTCAAGTCTTTTCTTCCCTGTGTCTCTGTTGCTGTTATGAGTATGAGGTTTACATGCAGTGATTCTGCATATAAAAATATTATCCTGATAATAGCTTTGCAAAACAGGCAGCCATCAGAGTTAGTATCTTTATTTCAGAAGTGGGAGTAATGAAGTTGAGAAAAAAAAAAGAGGTAGAGAAAGACTGGAGTTTATGATCCCCAAATCTCTGAAAACAAATGCAAAAACTTTTTTGGTGCATTTTGGTTGTGAGATGGTATATAGCATTCATTGGATTTTCAGAGTGGCCTGGGATCCCCTAGAAGAAGCACTGTGCTAGCTTCCAGACTAGCAAGCTATTTGGAGGTAGTTTATGGTCTCTCCATCCAAGCACTAACTAGGCCTGACCCTGCTTAGCTTCCAAGATCAGACAAGATGGGGCGTGCTCCGGGCAATATGGCCATAGATAGATAGCAGGTCCTGGCTTCTGCCTTCATGGAGGGCAGCATAGGGCTGCTACACGAAGCTATGTGCCACTTCCATCAGAATCTGAGGCCATTTTTTAAAATACGGATGCCCAACCCCCAGCTCAAGCCTACAGAATCCTAACATCAAGAATTGGAGTAGAAGAACCCAGAACTTGAACAAGTTCTCCAGGTGATTTTTATAGCTGCTCAAGTTTGACAGTCTACTAGAGTGGTAGTAAAACTTGCTTTAGGAGTCAGATCTCCAGGAATGGCCCCCACTTAGAGCTATGGGAACCTGGGACCAGGACTTCAGTTTCCTCAGATGGAATGTGGAAAATAACCGTGTTTCTGTCATGAAACATTTGCAAACAAAACTAAGATGTCTGTAAGGCATTTAACTAAGAGCTTCATGGGATAAATACTCAAATGTTAACGGAATTGTTGTTCACTGTTAAGAGTCCTAGTTTTGTCAGTGCTGTTGTTAGGGAATAGCAGCAAATTGGAGGCTCTGACTTCCTCTGGAAAATTGCTGATAACTGAATTAGTTTTTCCTCCTTCAGTTGTGCTTGAGAGTCGTCTTGTTCACCTTTAATATTTGTCAGTATCAATCCTAAATTGAAAAGACTGAATAGATTAGTGACTTTAGAAACAGTGGGCAATTTCATTTTGCTCCTTCTTTTTATTTTCTAGTTTTCCTACCATGAGAATGTATGACTTTAATTTAAAAGAATAACTTGGTTTGTCAAAGAATCTCTTACTGTATGACTTAATGAAAAATAATTCAGTTCTATTGTAGTACATTCTTCAATTAATGGATCAGGACTTTCATCACCTATATTATGTTATTTAAAAAAACAGATTATTCTTAAATTGCTTTGGCTTAAAGGGCTTTTTTCCTTCCTTCTTCTTTCCTTCCATTCTTTCTCTATTTTCTCTCCTTCTTTCCCTCTTTCATTCCTCCCTTCCTCCCTCCCTTTTTTCCTTCTTCCTTTTTGTGGTTCTGGGAATTGAACTCAGGACCTTGCACATGCTAGGCAAGCAATCTACCATTGAGATACATACCAGTTCTATAACTGGCTATGTTTCTGAACGATTAAAAAATTCATTTGAGAGTCTCCTGAAATAGCTTCTAAAGTTACTGAGAAAGTCTTATGAAATGAGGAAAACACACCTTCAGAAGGGTGAACTGTACTTTTCAGATATGTTAGACTTATTTTTTTTAAATGAAATTAGGAAAGTGGACATTGTTTAGAATAATTTCCATTGACCTAGGTGTAGATACATGGTATATGTTTATACATATTTTCAACTGTATGAGTGATATACTATGGTTTGAAAAAATCACACAGCTGAAATCAAAATCATGAGCCAAGCCAAAGCAAAACAACAAAGCATTAATAACGCAATAAAGTATTAGTAATGCAGGACTACAGAGTTGAACCTTGGGATTAGTACTGGTTGCTGAGTTTTTTAATGAGAGTGATGAATGGTAAAGTCAGTAAACAAGAAACAAAGACATGCAGTAAAGGACAACAAACTCAAGAAATGAGAGCTAACAATGTGGAATTCAGATTCAAAGCAAATTCACAAGCCCCAGAAGGAACTCACAGCTGTCAGTTTGAATTAAGAGTTTGTGGTAATCAGTGAGGAAAAGTAAAAGGTAGTGAATTGGTAATGGGAAAGAACCTGCTGACAAAAGGCCCCAGGTACTTCTTTTCTCTTTCATCTTCTCTTGGATAATCCATTATCTTCAGGTTGCCCCCCAGCTCTGTGTCAGCTGTCTCTTGCCTTTAAGCTCATGACCAGGTATTGCTGCTGCTTGAACCCATTCCCCAGGTCATACCTGGCACTGTGTGGTCTCTAGATATTGTTATGGCTCCCATTCCATCCTGGGACAACTCAGCAGTAAAATGGGATAGGTAAGGATTACCTAGAGAGTGACCACATAATGGTGGCCACTGTGGTGCAGCTGCATAAGTGGGTGGAACCACTGTCTCCCTCAATCACTTCCTCAAGAAGAGCAAGTAGATAAAACTCCCATAGGGTTTTGTAATGACTGCAGGCTCACCTGCAATCAGCCATGTTGGTTCATGGTCAACTAAGGAGAAACTGATCTAATGGGAATCCCAGGTTACCTCTGTTCTTCAGATCAATTATCAGTCACAAGGAAGTCCTCTGTACCCTGACCTCAGAGCATTTCTACTCCAGTGTTGATAATTTCTCCTTCCTGTGGATATGAAATAAAAAAGGAGAGAACACCTGCCCTTCTGAATCAGGTGCCTCTGGGCAACTTTTCTCAACTCTCTTGCTATGGAGTGGCATTTTACTGTCTTGTGCATGTGGCAGGTGACATAGTTCCTCTGGTTCTGAAGATTGGATTTAATTCTTTGGTATACTTTGTGGCTACTCTGCCAGTTCTCAAATGACTTACAAACTTATTGGAAAAAAAATTGAAGTCTTATAAACAGTATTTTCAGGCATGAATTTAATTTTCTGCCAGAAAATTCTCTTGTCAGAGTCAAGTTGAAAGTCTTCTTGGGACAGGATGAACTGGGCTGGCACCATAGGAAGGAGTGGCCACAGGCCCCTGTGTCAAGGCTTCTTCCTCACATAACTCCAGTCATCAAGCCAGCTTTCCAGGCACAGAAGCAGGTACATGGGTTTTCCACTGAGCCTAAATAAATCAAGTTAGGAAATACATGGAAGTGTTGGTTTCCAGTACTTAATTTTTCCTGTGGTTTGTCTAATAGGCAAAGTAAGGGGGTATTTCTAACTTCAGTTTCTGCAGCACAGCAGGGTTGCATGAATAAAAGTAACAGTTAAAAGTTGGCAACCAATTCGGGGACAATCAATCTAACATCTCAAGAGATTGGCTTGGTGAAGTGTATCCAAAAGTAGGAATGAGGTTCATGGGTTAAGGTTTTGATTTTCTTCCAGGTTTGCTTTTAATGTGTTATGCGTCTGAGTCTGTGCCTCAGTCCCATTTTCCTGGCTCTGGAAGATATCACATCAGCTGAGCTGTTGTAAGAATTTACAAAGACACCTGATTTATAAACTTCAGATCAGTAAGTAGTAGCATGTGATCATCTCCCATTATTGTATTACAGCCATCACTAACAAAATGCACTCTTGTCTGTTAGCTCTTAGTAATTATTATCAAAATGGGATTGTATTTATTCTTATGTGAATAAATCTTGTTGATAATATGTGTATTGTCTTGTGCTGTTTTAACCCGTATGTTTCCTTTGAAGCATTTTTCTGAGCTATTTATTGGCTTTGTATTTCCTCTTTGATTATGTCTATGGTTTTTCCTTTTATTTTTTTCATGTGTTCTCATTTTTAAATGTTGTTTCTTTGTCTTTATCACCCTAGAATTTGTTTTAGTCTTGGGATTTATTGATTTATTCTCCAATGTTTTACTAGCATTTCATCCATGGTTTCTCAGAATTCCTAATTCCTTCATATGAGTCAGCCATTTTTATACTTCTTTGAACTTTTAAACCTCTGGTTAAATAAATGCATGCTCCAAAACACTTAACAATTCTTTGACTTGGATAAAAAGGAACTTTTCAGAAATGAATACTATTCTTATAAACATGTTTATGTACCATATTAAGTTCAAAATAGAGGGTATGTTTAACATTACACATTGTAGAAATTCTAAGCTTAATTTTTAAAAGGTTGAGTAAATATGCACTCAGAAATGCCTGTAATTCTTATAAACAGTTCCTATCTACCTGTCAACTGTCAATGTCAACATTTATAATATAACAGATGACATCCTTTAACACAATCACTAAATCCTTGTTTGTTTATTCTGGGGTGATCATGTAAAAGTCATATCCAGCTGAAACTTGGAAAAATGTACAAATTTTACACACAAAGAGTACATAGAAAATAGAAGTTTTCAACAATGCATCAGTCTAGAAGTCTTAAGGGCCTCGCCATGTGTGACTAAGCCAGGTTTTACTTCTTATGGCTAATCTCATGCTTTAGAGATGGTGATATTGACCAATCATTTGATTGCCAAAGTATTTTTAGTAAACACTGCCTATGCATCAACTGAGACCTGTGTTCACTAACAATAAATAAACAAATAAATCAGTAAATAAATCATAAAAGGGAAACATCACAATGAAACCGCCCTGTACTATTAATGTATGCTTATTAAAAAGACTGAAAACCCTCAAAAAATCGTAAGAAATGCCAGAATTAAAAAAGTATGACATAGCCATTTCCAAGTGCTAGCTGTTGATGTTCCCTCTCCTGTTTAGGATGGAAGAATGGTAGCATTATTTTGCATTGCCTCAGGAAGTCATGGATTCCTTCCATGTATCTCCAGGATCAAATGCTTTCCATTGTTTTCCTGACTTGTCTCTGTTTGCTACACATTTCTACTGTGGGTATGTCTGACTCAAGTTGGTTAATTATATCAGTGGCCCAGATAATGGCCTCCCTATACTCTTACTTTTTGCAATGTGATTTTGTTATCCTTTCAGTCAAGAGTCTATTTCCCAAGTTCTTGAATCTGGCTGGTCTGTGACTTACTCTGACTAATAGACTACAACAGAATGATGACTGGGCCTTAATGGACTTGGGTACATCCATTTTGTCTTTTGGAACCTGACTTTCACTGTGAAAACAAGCCTGGGCTAGTCTGCTGGAGAATGAGTGAGCACAGGGAACAGAGACTTCCATCTCAGTGGAGGCTAACCAAGACCAGCCAGCTCCTGGCCATCCTGGCAGTTTACCACATACAGATGAGGAGAATAGCCAAGATCAGCTGAGCTCAGGGGGGAGTAGAAGACTGCCAAACTGAGCTGTGACCTAACTACATGCTTTTTATGTTCAGCCTTTGTGCCTTGCCATTGTTTGTCACACAGCTTTGTAATGGAAATAGATAACTGATACACTGACATGTTTCTTCAAAGTGAAATTAGCTTCAGTATTTATTCTGGTTATAAAAGTAAACATAGTTTCTAAAAAAATTAAAACAACACAAGAAAGTGCAAAAGAGAAAGTAAAAAGCACTCCAGATTTCACACACAAAAGATGGCAACCTAAATTAAGATTTTGATGAATGTGTTTTGAGTCATTTCTCTGCAAACACACATATGTAGCTAGACACAGTCCTACATAGGTTAGATCATGCTTCTCTGTATTCTTCCTTTTCAACCAATAATATGTCATGGACATTTCTCTGTGTTAACAAAAATTAATCTGTTTCATTAATTTTAATGAATCTATAGTAATCTGAGTATACAGACATATTGAAATTTATTTTATCATGTCTTTGTTAATATGGGTTGTTTTTTCTTTTAAAATTTATAAATGATGCTTCTGTGAACATTCTTGAGGTGTACCTTTATAATTATTTCCTCAGGATAAATTCTTAGAAATTGGTTGAGCAAGCTGAAGATTAAATATATTTAAACCTTTTACAGTACCAAACTGCCTTCTGAAAGTCTTTTTTTGTTGTTGTACAAGTTCAATTACAAATTAGCATGGTGGGGGAGACAGGACTTTTGTTATAGATGACAGGGTGAAGAGAGAAAAATCTGTGATCGTGGAAAAAAGAAAAGGTAGTAGGTGACATGGGTAAAACAATTAAACATGCTTATTTCTAAGAGAAAGTGAAATGGGGGGAGATGGGGAGAAAGGGGGAATGGAGTCATTTCTGAAGAGAGTGGAAAGTAGGTCAGAGAGACATGAGTGAGCAATGGCAAACACCAAAACAGCAACTTGAGCATTAATTAGTACTAAGCCTTTGGTGTGTGTGTGTATGTGTGTGTGTATACTGTCTACACACTATGTATAAACTTCCAATATGGCTTTCATTCTTGTAGTTTTGTAATCTTGGGAAGCAGTGAGTAGAATACAGCTTTATCTGGGAAGGCAGTAAGTTGAAGTTGTTTTTATTTATGATGATGATGAGTAAAAGACACCTTTATTTGAGGGTGGAGAGTTCCATTGTTTGGTGGACTGGGGAACAAAAGACACCTGCACTTGAGGGGAGTGAGGCATAGAGGGCACCCAGTTCTGGAGAGTGGAAAAGAAAGAGAACTGAAGACAAGGCTCTTAGGTAGCAGTGAAGTTCCTTGTGAACACTTGGCCATGTGTTCCAGATCAGGCAGAAAGACAGTGGATTCTTGGGAGGCCTTCTGTGAAAAATGTCTCTGATGGAATTGACCTTCAAGAGGCTATTATGCAGTGTCTAACAGGACCAAGGACAGTTTCAGTCAACAAGTCTGAGGTAGATCCACAAAGAAGGACCAGACATTGTAGCCAGACCAAAAAAAGAAAAAAAAAAAAATGGGTGCCTTGCAAGGTTACTTAATCTCTTCTGTTTTTGCTTATCATTCTATGTTTTTTTTTCCCCACCAAACTGCAAGTTGGTTGAAGGAGTGGCTCCTGTCTTCAATTTTTAAATCTCTTGTGCCTAACACTCAACAGATACTTCATCAACTTTTATTGAATGAAAGGAAGGATATATTTCATTTGAAAAAAATGAATGACCTCAATACAGGATGTGGGGGATTGAAATGACAGCATTATATAAGGAAAAGTCTCTGAGACAGGAGTGAGCATGGGGTATGAGGATATGGTTGAAGGGTGGGCTTATATAGTAATCTCAGTAGAAACAGTCAGTGTTGGTAAAAAGAACAAAATGAAGGGCACTCTTATCTACATGCAAAAATTATACGTGGAATATTAGCAAATTGAATTCAACATATTTAAAAAACATATCCCAAGTATAAATTTCCCAGAAATATAAGGATGATTTGGTGTCAAAAAATCAGTACTATCAAAGTAGTTCAAAATATTCACAAAGCAAAGAAGATAAAATATATCTCATTGAATGTAGAAGAAAAGGGATAGATAAAATTCAGTGCATTCATGAGTTTTTGAAAACGTTTTTTCTAACTATATTGGTTTCCTATGTCTGCTGTAACAAATTACTATACATATAGTGGCCTAGTATCACACAAATTTATTTTCTTACTGTATGTATGACAGAAATCCCAAAGTAGTTTTAGGGGATTAGAATCGGGGTATTAGCAAGTCTAGTTCCTTCTGGAGGTTGTAAGAGGTTGTAAGAGGATTCACTTCCTTGCTGCCATTCCTTGGCTTATTAAACCCTCCTCCTATCACTTGAACTTTTCTTTTTTTCTTCTGTAGTTGCATTTCCCTTTGCCTGTCTGTAGCCTAGTCACTACTGTAGAGTCCCTTTCCCCTTACAAGGTAATGTTCAAGTTTCAAGGATTAGGACCTGGATATCTTGAGGAACTATTCAGCCATTTGTAGAAAGAGTAAGAATAGACATTGAATTGCTACTTGGTAGGTCAGTTTTGCAGTATTTTACTCCATGATCTGGGTTTCTGCTGCTGGAACATGTGCGAAGGAGGTATGGTCAAAGATGTTCATTGAGCATCATTTATTTTTGGGAAAAAGCCCTGCAGCATGATTATAATAAAAGACAGTGAGGTGTGGTGTAGAGTGAGAATATAGTCCTTGGAGCTAGAGAGACTTAGATTTGATTCCTGTGCTATCTATCACTTTGTAGTTAATTGATTTCAGACAAGTTAGTTCACCTCTCTACTGCTTTCCTCACCTCTAAAATGAGCACAGTAACAGTGGTCACATCCCTGGTTGTTGTGAGAATTCAACAGGTAAATCAATGTTAAATGCTCACTATATGATATGTCCTAAAACAGGTATGCTGGTAATGATTATGGCAATAATAAACAGGTGAAGGACTGACCTGGCTCATAGTGGGACATACAATTAGTTGCTAAGGGAATGGAAATCCTTTTATACTGTGCTGCTCTTGAAGAGAGACCCAGATATGAGGGACTGGCATATTTTGAATAGAAGAAAGAGTTTTCCAATGGTTAGAGCTCGCCAATGATAAATCAAACAGCTGAGCAAAAATAAGAGAACCTCCTTGCCTGTGGGCTTTTCAGAGAGTCTGGAAGTCTATCTGGTAGTAGGATTGCCAGGAAGGCTCCTGTTTGTGAGGGAGCTGGAATAACTAAATTGTAAGGTCTATTCCCAATCTAATAATTGTATTTTATTTATTTAAAATATTTAATTGGATCTTTCAAACTATCTATTTTGTAACAAGACAAACCACAGGCAATTATGATGGGATAGGGGAGTGGGGAGATGGTCAACTCCACCCTCCTGGTTGAGTATTTCTGGAGCACCCAATGCCAACAGTCTGGTCCTCCTCATGGGGTTTTCTGTGTTTTCAGGATCATAAGCTCATACATGCTGCTCAGTAACTTGACATTTTTCACTTATTAGAACATGGAAATAATTATTTTAAACTTCACATAGCAGGCTAAGTGTACTTGAAATCCTAAGACAATTTTGAAAATCGTCTTATCAGTTGTTAAAAGTTACAAAACTACTTAGTTACAATGATGGATGTCAGAACAAAAATTAAATCATATTTGAAAGTCCAAGTCCATTTGTAAGAAAACAGTCCTCTCCATTCTCATCTCTGCCAGTGTTTGCCATGAACCATATATGAACAAAACTAAAGATAAATTTAAGGAATTAAGCATAAGTTATTAAATATATTAATTAAATATACCCAATCTGTAGAAGGGACATTCTCTGTATAACCTTGAGTGAACTTCCAAATATGATAGCGACCCAGGGGCCAAAAATATCAACAAATCTGGTTGTAGAAAGAATACTTTTCCTTGGGAAAAGACACAATTCACAAAGTTGAAAACAAACCACTTTGGGAGAAAATATTTGTAATGCATGTAACAGTCAAGGGGTTATGTTCTTAAATCTTAAAAAAAACTGTACAAAGTGACAAAGAAAAGTTAATTAACCTAACTTTTAATTAGAACAAAGGATTTCAATAGGTAATAAAAGAGGAAGTCAAAGGAGCAGTGACCACATGAAAAGATGCAAATATTACCAAGTAGGAGGGAAAAGCAAATTAAAGCAACAAACCGTCATTTTTGTGCATTTTATTAGGAAAAATTCAAAGATTTATAATGTCTACAAGTAGAACGCATGTGGGGGATAGCTCTCATGAATTGCTCTTCGGAATGTGAAATGTCTCTTTTTGGGAAGGTCATCTGGCAAGTTAAAATAAAAATTAATTATGGTCTTGATCTACTGGTTCTGTGTCTGAGGATCTTGTCTACAGAAATGAACTTACCAGGGTGAAAGAATATATATATTTAAAGATGCTTATTATTGCCTGTTTGAAATGGCAAAAAGTGGAAAACATCTTCTATGTTTATAATTATGGCATATACTGAATAAATAACATTCATACTTCAGAATATTATGGAGCTACTTTTGCAAAAAGGTAATGCTAGGCACAGTGGCTCACACCTATAGTCCCAGTTATGTGGGAGGCAGAGTAGGAGGATATTGTTCTGGGCAAAAGTGAGACCTGATCTGAAAAATAAGTAAAAGCAAGAAGTGCTGGGATGTGACTCAAGTGGTAGAGCACTTGCACAAGGCCTGGAGGTCAAGCAAACACTTATAATAATAATGATAATGATAATGATAATGATATTAAATGTTGGCTGGGTAAGACAATTATTATTTGATTAAAAAGAAACATTTTTAAATTATAAAAGTAGTACACAGTCAATATAGAAAATTCAGAAAATAAGTGTTAGGAAACACCTTTAAACACTTTTAAATTTATGTTCCTCCAAGCTAGTTTCTATGGTATTTTATCCAGTTTTCCAGTTTTCTCTGTGTATGTGTGTGTGTGTGTGTCTCTCTCTCTATATATATATATGCAATATATTTAAATGGTTATATTTATTCATACTTATACTTGCATTTTTAAACTTAGCATCAAATGGCTATCATTTTCCCCCAATTAAAATATATTAAAATGCTAACTTAATTAGGTGAATTTACATTTTGAGGCTGTAACACAATTTATTTTTGCACTAGAAGTTGGGATTATTTACTGCTTTTTGTGTTTAAATAGTGGAGTGGATCACTCATGTTTTTCTGATGGGAATGTAAAATGGTACAGCTGCTCTGGAAAGCAGTTTGGCAGCTTCTTAAAAAATGAAATACGAACCACCATACAACCCAGCAACTGAGCTCTTGGGCATTTCTCCCATAGAAATAAAAACTTATACTCACATAAAACCCTGTACATGAATGTTCATAGCAGTTTTATTCATAATAACCCTAAACTGGAAACACCCTAGATGTCCTTCCAGAGTGACTGCTTAAACAGCCAGGGGTTCATGGATACCATGGCACACTACTCAGCAATCAAAAGGAAGAAACTTTTGACGCACACAACTTGGATGGATTTCCAGGGAATGAGGTTGTATGTGTTAAGCCAATCTGAAGTGCTGTATTTTGTGTGATTCCATTTATGTAGCATTCTTGAAGTGACAGCATTGCAGAAATGCAAACGGGTAAGTGATTGCCAGGGATTAAGGAGGAGTGAGCAGGGCCAACAAGGAAGTGGGCATGGTTGGGGATCTTTGTGAGGACTGAAATGCTTGGCATCTCAACTGTGTCACCATCAATATTCTGGTTGTGGTATTGTACCATAGTTTTGTAAGCTGTTTCCATTAAGGGACACCTGGGAAAGGGTCCACAGGACTGCTCTGTGTTTATTTGATACAACTGTGCACGCACCTGCAACTATCTGAAGGGAAAAATTTACAGTAAAAAACATAAATGCATTCCTATGTATATGCATGCCTGTGTCCAGAGAGGTGAAATTTTTGCTGTGAAATATACTAGCATTTTTAAGATTTTTTATTATACATTGTCATTTGCTTTTTTAGCAAGCTTATATGTACCAATATATTCAGGTAATGCAGGTAGTAGCTATAGCTCTTCTGTAATAAAAGCCAACTCTTTCGAGTTCTTGCCTTTTCTGTAGTTCACCTCTCATTTAAAATTTCCAGAATGCCCATGGTGGGCTGGTTTTCATTGGTTCATTGTGCCAATCAGGACATTGACAGTCAAAGAGTTTGAGTAACCTTCCCAAGGTTACATTCTGTTAGTGGCAAGACTGAAACTCATGCTGTTTGTTTAACACCAAATCCTGTGTGCTAACCAGGATTATTTCTTAAGTGCTGGCTCTACAATCTAGAACTCAAGAGACTGTTTTTGAGACAGGGAAAAGAATTACTATCTGAATAAGGCTGGAATCTTAGAAGACCTAGGTCTTGGCTTGACTCTTCTGGAAAGATTGTTAACTCGAGTCAGGTTTTCCTTGGTCCTCTGGCTTTGTAGAGTTCTGCAGAACTAAATGGAATGCCTAAGTCTTCACGCTGTTTTTCTCCCTAAGGAGTTTTCTGCTTGCTTTTAATGCACAGGGGGATGATAGTTGTCAGCATTTTTATTGACTGAAGAATTCATCCTAATGTTTAAATATTGTGTCTCTAACACTTTTTGTTACTTTCTTAACTTTCAACTTAGGCCAAGTTGAATGTTAAAGTAGGGGGAACAATATCCCCAGCGCTGTGTGCTTGCTCCCTTTATAGGAGGCTGCTCATCCTTCTCATAAATGTGCCAAAGTTCTCATCCTCAGTTGTTCCAAGTGGGGAGTTAGTCATCTTTATTAAGCATTTCCCAGTGCATCCTGTTTTAACAAAGCTGCTTTTTGGTTGTACGATTTTCAGATTTCATTTTTATGTTCTGAGTTGAGTCCTCCAGGAAAATGACATTTTCATGGTGGTCCTTTGTTTATGTAGGACCTTATTTCACTGGCAACTGCTTAATTTGATCTATTTTTGTAATTTCTATAGCTGATAAAATTTAAGTTAGAAGTTGGCCATTTTTCTAGTACAGAAAAATTTTGACAGCAATTTGTGTTGCTAATCTTTCAAGGAGCTAGCATTTTATATGATTTTATACCAAAAATAATTGTTATTAATTCAGTTTAAATGAACGTTCTAGTAATCTACATCAGTTAATAACAATTGACTTAAAAATTCTGAATCATTTTTATTATGCGGCTATGTAGGTGTTAGGAGAATTGATTAATTTGCATAATAGGCCAGTCATTGATTCATTCACTTGTTTTAATTAGTTTTGTCACACCTATGCATATTATTTCACATTTCTCTTGTTATTCTGAAGCAATGATGTCTTCCTTTTTTCTAAAACAAAGCCCTAAGCTTTCCAATTTCTTAGTCTGTGAAAAATTGCATCCATCCTTACTTCCTTTTCTTGCTCTTTTGTGGAATATTTTTTCCTTTTGGAAGAGGGAATGACAAAGATAAGATATGAATGGTTTAAGAAAAGGAATGATGATATATCCCTTATTTTTCCAAATCTCTGTAACTTCTGTTGCCTTTTTTCTGTTTTTTGGACTAGCATTGAGTATTGAGCCTACATCTTTATTGAGCTGTCCAGAAAGACACCTCACTCTTTTTACAGGTCTGGAAGCTCTCCATGTCTTTCTCAGGGCCAATGTTAAGAAGGATTGTAAATTGCCAAGAAAAAAAAATCAGATGTAATGAACGTCTTATGACAGAGGTGATTGAGTTCTTGGAAGTGAAAAGTAATAGGATCTAATTGTGAAGCTCTATTGTTTATAGCAGGAACTTGTGTAGAATTTATGAGTTTGGATGTTCTACCCCACACTGAATATAAGTAGTGTTACTCCTGCATAACCATGTGTATAAATTGTGTTCCTTCAAGATATGCTTCTTATTGGGCGATGCAGATGACAGTAATGCTGTTCTAGTGATGGAAGGTTCTTCCACTCAAAGGGGTTTGGAGTGACAGTGCCTACAAAATAGTTCTCAGTATTCTTTTTTATAACGTCATGCATTTACGTAGATTTTTAACAGTGGTAGGGCCATGGGTGGGTGTGGTGGAACACACTGGAAACATTAGCAGAAGTTTGGGGCATGATCTACAAAAAATGACTCCCAGGAGCCTCTATATGGGGTCTCATCTTTCCTCTCAGTATCACCTGTCTCACTCCTGTTGAGAATAACTGGTCTGAGAACATAGCAAGGGATATAAGGAAATACATTATGCCAGTGAAATAGAAATTTCCAAACAAATGGGCCTTTTGCTTGGAAAATTATGAATTATCAAGATTGACTATAAAAGTAAAAACTATTTGATAGACAAATATACTCATGATAAAAATTTTAATGTCAAAAATTTATATCCAAAAAAGGCTTTAGAACTACATAGTTCTAAGGGAAGTTTTCTTAAACTTTCAAGGAACAAATAATTCCTATGCTATAAAGAAGCTCTTTCTGTAGAACCCTGTGTGCTTCCAGTATTTTTTAAAACATGAATGTGCATGCAATTACGTGCAGAATTGAAAACAGTTACCTCTAAATAGTAAGGGTATTTATATATGGTTGCTGGGGTTTAGCATTTTCTTTAGTACTTTATTTTCCAAATTCTCTATTTTAAACATGGGATGCGTTTTCAAATTAATTTTTATAATTTTATAATACAAAATCAACACATTGTCTTTTCTTGAAGGAAAGAAAGTAGTTGTGAATAAATTTATAGATCGCTGCAGCACAGTGCCAATTCCGTGACAGACATCCACCTTGCATTGGCGAGGTCTCCAAGGAGTTCCTGTTGTCACTGTTGTCAATAGGCCTTGAGGGTTCCCTTAAGCCTTCCACCCTGGTTCACAAAAGAGTCTTCTGGGGAGATTTTAAAAATGATCTCTAGGGCATAGATGTATGTATTGAAAGCTCCCCAGGTATTCAGCCATGCAGTCAGGTTCAGAGCCATTGTCAGAGGCCCACTGAGTCTTATTAAAAAGTTCTGACATTTGGGCTCATTTTAGCAGCTAAGGAAGTGGGATCTGGGGTCTCTCTGGCAGCGGAAGCTGAGGCAAGTGAAAGCCTATCCTACCTCTAGTCTGTTTTTGGCCTTGTGAACATTGGGGAAGAGACTGCTGTCACTATTATGTTAGCCAGGTGTCCAGTCTGACAGTCTGCCCTTCACTGAGGTGTAATTTAGGATAATAGCTCTCTAGTGAGAATTACTCAGTATGAAGCTGTTGTTTACATGAACTCCTCTGTTCAGCCCTTCTTAGGGAACAAGAAGTTTAGTTTGGTTCCTCGTGGTGTACAATTCCAAGAATTTCCATTCCACCTGGCCTGGATGTCAATTCAATTTCTTATCACTCAATAAAACAATTTATTAGGAAAAAAAGGTTAAAAAGTGCCAGACTGACATATAATATGGCTCTTGAAAATCATAAATGTCCTAAATCTTGTTGGATAGCAGGGGCAGTAACTCGGACTCATCTTTCCTTAGGGCTCCTGGCTGGGAGCTGGGTCCTGAGGTCTGGGATAGGCTGGAGAATGAGGTTGTGGAGATGGTCAGTTGCCAAGTAAGAAGGGTCTGGATGGAAGCTTCTGGCTCAGGTCTGAAGCCCAGCTGTGGGCACTTATTTGTCAGCACTCGGTCCACTTAGTTATTATCAGTACTACGAAGCCCAGTTTCTTGGCAACAACGACATACAAGGAGCCAGGTGGGCTTACAGAATATGACACAAAACACTCTCAATTATGCAGCCTTTGGTTTTCCATCAGATTTTAAAGGTAGGGGAGAGGATAAATTATCAGGCAAAGTATGGGAGAAGAAACTTTTCTGCCTTTCCCAAACACTTCCTAAGTCCTCTTATGTCCCTGTCTATTTCAGATGATTTATCTTTGCATATCTACAGCTCTCTGGAGCACTAGGAAAACCATTACTGTACCTCTCCAGCTGGAGAAACATATAAAGCTTTCATAAAACCCAATTTCTCTTCCTTCTTGCCCTCATCATCTGGTGAGCCACAAAGATTTTGTAGATACAACTATTTTCCATCGAGCTTATGAATAACACCACTTGGCAGAAGATCCTGAACAAAGACCCAGACTGCAATGTTTTGTAGTGACTTTACATACAATGTGCCTTAATTACTGGCAAGCCTGTCAAGAGCTTATTCCCATATGTGTCAACACTTTCTTAATACACTATAATTCATCATGCTTGCATGGCAGAAACAAGGTACTCATCGTCTTTACACTCATCCTTCTCCAAGTGCTGGTCTTGAACTGTGTATCCCACTTGACCATCTTCGTCTGGTGAACAAAGAACAGACTATAGCATTGAAAGGGTGAGGCCCCTGGAGTCCATCAATGTCGTCCATCACAGAGAACATTAGCCTGCACTCCAGAGCATTCTCCATCCAAGAAGCACTGCTTCATTGTCAAAGGACGTTTGCTTAATAATGGCAGTAACTCTTGAAAGGCAGTCTAATACTAGACAGAAATCTTGGCTAAGAGGGAATCCTTTCCTTTACCCCTCGTGACAATTTTATTCATTGAAATTCATTTTCATGCTAGTTGTATGATTAAATTAGGGTAAGAATTTATTTCTTTTTTAATTAAACTGTAAAGAATGCCTTTGGGTTGGGGGAAGGAGAGTGGAAAGGAAAAAAGGAAGTCTAAATAATAAGCAGCGACTTTCAATTGGAAATAAAGTTTGAAATGTCATCTTAGGCTTTCAGGATCATCTCTTAACCCTTTGGCTCTTCTGAGTGGATTTAGGAATGGGCTCTGAGCCTGATTTTGGATAGTTTGGGAAAGAAATGATGACTCTAAGCCCCATCTTAAGGAAAACTGGCATTGCATTCTAAAGCAACTTTATTTTTAATAGTTATTCAGATTTCTGATTTCACTTTTGCCTTTCAGTTTTATAGCTGAGAGAAGACAAATGTATCTACCCAAAGTGTCAGATTGCATGAGTAATGGGTAATACATGCATTTTAGAAAGCTCAGAAGGATCTGGGGTGGGAAGCAGAGAAACTTCCTTCCTGGTACTGCTGAGGCTTTGAGGAAGGTTCTTCTCTCTGTGCTCTTCTTATCTTCCATACATCTATTCTTCAATGGCCATTCTTCACCCTCAATTGTTGAAATATGTGGTGGCCTCTTGGTCAACAATGGAAAGACTGCCTATTTTGCATCAGTTTGTTACATTACTTTTCATGGCATTTTTCAATAATTGGAGCAAATTATATATAGTAGAGGTATATTCATAGTGCTTAAATTTTAATATGGAGTATGTATTTTAATAGACATTAGAATGCATAGTACAAACATATGAGAGCAAATCATTTCCCTATTATAGCAACAGTCTCTATATATTTTGCCTGTATTTGTTACACAGTTATGAAGACATTAAAGCATAGAAGGAAGCACACCTTTTTCTGTTTTCCAGAGACTTGCAATCTCATTGAGTGGCCTGTGTATGGTTAAGTGCCATTAGGAGGAGTACTGCCAGTAAGGATCACGAGGAAGGTCACAGTGGCTACAGGTACAGTTACCTCTGGAGTAAGTCTTTCTGTTAACAGCGCTTACTAGAATAGAAGGCAAAGAGAATTTCAAGAAGAGAGAAAAATAGCCTAGCAGTCATTTCTGAGGACACAAGGCAAACATCTCCAAAGGAAACCTTTTCACTTTCTAGTGAGACCCGTAATTAAAATATATATCCAATGACTTGATAATATGATAAAGTTGAACACATAATTTTTTCTCTCTCTCAAACTTCCTTCTTTTCTCGTGTTCCTTTGTTTATTCATGGGACCAACATCTTGTCAGGCTTCCAAATTCTAACTTTCAAAGGGATCTTTGCTTCCTCCCTTTCACTGAGTCACAAAAGTCATATTGAACACCAAAATCCTGTTGAGTTTTAATTCTGCAATTATCTTCCCAGATACCTGTTCCCCTCATTCCCCGCTCAACCCTGAGTACACGCTGAATAATTTCTCCACTTGTCTCTTGGCCTTCAATTTCCATCTGATTCATTGATGCTTAGCTGTCAAATTAGGATTTTTTTTTTTGAAGCACAATTTTTACACTGTCCTGCTGCAGTGGTCTTTACTGCTTATAGAACAAGGTCCACATTCCTTACCCTGTATGCAAAGACCTCTCCAATTGGTTTTTTAAGACTTTTCAGACTCTGTAATTTGGTTAAGCAAAACTTGCCATGCTTTCCTTTGCTCTTGACTGCTCTTTCTGCTTTGAACTCATTGCCCATGAGTATAGAGCTTGAACCATAACTAATGAATAAGTATGTTAGAGTTCTGAACATGAGATGTTACTCTATTTGAGGTTCTTATGAGTTGGTTAATAAAATAATATTAGTAGGAGGTAGAAACTAGCTCCTCATCAAAGTATCACTATTCATATCTAAGACATTTTTAAAAAGTTCTTCCATTTTTATTAAATCAATGGTCCTATTGATTACTAGCAAAGTTAGGAAAGTTTTAAATCACTTTCCTCCTAATAATATTAGATTCTGATAGATAATTAAAACTATAGTTAGCAGAGAATAAGAGGAAGAAGATCAATACATTAGAGTAATTTTGTGTTACTGTGCTAGGCTCTGTAAATAAGATAAATGCCTATATCCTATGCTATAATGCAATAAAGGCTTGTTTCTTGTTACATAAAGTCCAGTGTAGACCAGGCAGTCTTCCAGAGCTTCTCCAGACAGGGGTTCTGGGGTCCAAGCACCCTTCATCATATAAGATCACTATCTCAACACAAGGATGCTTAGGCCAAGTGGCACTTATTTTCATATCACTTTCAGTCATATTCTACTGGCTAAAACTAGTCACATAGCTCTGCCTACCTGCAAGGAACTGGAGAAGTAGAAAGAAATATATGGGACATTTGTTGAGTACCATTATCTCTGTGTCAGAAAATAAAATTAGTAGGAAGTGTGATGTAAAGTCACAAGTATTAATACAGAAGATATTGATCTGCATCTTACTAGCTGTGTGACTTTTGGCAAGCTGTTTAACCCTTCTGTGCCTCCATTTTATATGTATAAAATGAATCTTATTATAATAGTATCTATTTTATAGGTAGAGTTGACAATATCTTCAAAGCAATTGGAAGAGTGTCTACAGCATTGTGAGTTAATGCTAGCTGTTGCTATTATTAACATAGAAAACTTGGCATAAGAGACAAAAGGAGCCATGACTTGGAGTGAAGTTCTGAAAAAAATTCTTAAATTGAAAACTAAGGTCACCTTTATCCTTGATAAGCTTTGGAAAAAGGATCACAGTGGTCAGATTGTCTATCAGGTCATTTCTTTGAGGAGTTGGGATCAAAACTAAATATAGTTGCTTTTGCTGTTATTCTTTGGAGGGGGACTTTCTCAGAAGACCAGATTTAAAATTATGGGCATGGATAAAGAGGATTTGGTTGACAAGACCAGTCTTTTAATTATTAGGCAGTAGAATGAGCTAAAGGATGACCTTCAGCTGCCCTGTAACAGAATATGATAAAGGAATTTCTTATGAAGAAATCTGTACATTTTGTGTCCAGATGAGCCAAATGACAATGGAGCCTATTGGAGCTTGGAGTGGTTATAGGACACTGTCGGGAACCAGGCTGAAGGACTCCTTGTCTTCACTTTCCTTCTTTACTAACTGTGTAGCCTCAATAGTCTGTGCCTTAACTTGATTATCTGTAAAATGGGCATAATAATTATAACCACCCACCTAATAAAGTAGCTGAGGATGTGAAGATTAAAGACATTAATATACTTAGAACACTTTGAAAATGTATTATTATTTATCTCAGGACAATGAAAATGTAAGGATGACAGAAATCATGGTGAGAAAACTACCAGCAGTGCTTCACAAATACTGACAGTGAGGTATATTAAGTTATGGAACAGAATGTCCAAGAGCAAAATGGATGACTGCTGTTTGAAGTCAGGTAGGCTGAGACAAAATCCCATGGAGTATACCACAGGAAGTGTCCTTATGCTTGTGAAGAGGGGGACAAGATGAGACAATAGTGGAATTTTCACCTTCAGTTCCTCTGGTGGCTGGGTTAGGAAGCTGGAGAGACTGACAGATTGTTCTTTTCAGGGAGGGAAGGAACCATGCCAGGCAGGTGTGGGCTGATTTAGTCAGAAAGGTGGTTCTGAGCTTAGTTTCAATACATATTGTCACTTACAAAGGTGGGGGCTTTTCAGGTGCCCAAGTCAGGTAGGGAAGGGAGGCAGCCACCTGGCCAATTTAGACCAAAATGCTGCAGCAAAATGAGGGGAAGGAAGCTTTTGAATTTAAATTATCTGGAAAATTATTTTAATTCCTAACATCATTTTGCATGTTGCCAACATTCCTAAACTTCTAGATACTTTGGAAAGCAAGTTTGTGGATGAAGGATTTTTGACCTGACTTAATAAAAACGGTTTGCAGTATTTTGAGATTTCTTGGCATTACCTTTAATGTGTCAGACTAAAATTCCAGGTATGTATTCAGGTAAGTGGCTTCTACTTTCAGTTTTCTTTGTTCTTAACCTGGAGAAGGTACAAGGAGGAGTTTAACACACTTCCTAAAGACATACCAGTACCTGTGGGCTGGTACACAGTGGGCATTGTTGCTATTATATTATGTATATTTGAAAATGAGTAACAATGCGCATTTCCTTCCTATAAGCTACTTAAAGTAAAGGTTATCAGAATTTGAACTTGTATAGAGAAGGTGCCACGATTTTTTTTTTGCAGTACTGGGGGATTGAACCCAGAGACTTGCACATGCTAGGCAGGTGAGTGTTCTACCACTTTAGGCACACTCCTGGTGCTTTTGTCTATATATTTTTGAAAGTTTTATTATATTTTGAGTTAGTATGCATTAGTAATACAAAAGGGTTTGATTGTGATAATTCTATACGTGTGTACAGTGTACTTTGAACAAGTTTACCCTCTACATTGTAATTCCATTTTCCTCCCATTCTCTTCTCCCTTTTTATATACAGAGTTCTATGGGTTTTATTATGTATATTTTGTTTTTAGAACAGGGTCTTTCTGCTACATTTTCCAGGGCTGGCCTTGAACTCAGAATCCTCCTGCCTCTGCTTCTTGAGTAGCTGGATTACAGGCATGTACCACTATGCCTGGCTAGATGAAATAATTTTTAATGGTTTTTTGGAAGGGAGCACCATAAATAGCTAAAGGGAGGTATGGATGTGTATACATGCATACATGCATAGATTTCCCTATGATTATATACATACTCATATTTTAATGAACTATGTTCAGTATTTCAACAGTATAGAGTCCACATTTTTTGTTTAGGGCAAGTTCAGTTTATACACATATGAAGAAAAGAAAGACTGTGTAGTGAAAAGTTTCAGAGGCAGAAATTCAAAGAGCTAGGTTCCTGCTGAACTGGGGTCCAATTCTTAACATCACAGAGCATGTCTCCTCATTCCTCATCTGTAAAAAGAGAACAACAATAATAACAGCACCCTTTTGTTGATCCTAGGGTAGAAATGTCCTAGAAAAAATGTCAAAAGGCTCTTTCCACTGTAAATTGCTAATGGAAAAGAAGCTATTGTTATTTTACTAGAACTGCCATGCCTGAATTTATGTTAGACAACAAAGATCCCCTTGCTGCCAGTGTATGCAATACACTTGAATTTTTGACTGAGGTATTGCTTAACATTCATCCACTCTCATTTTAGAAGATAGGGTGACCAGAAGTACTTAAAAATAGGCGAAGGAAAGCACAATAATTATTTCCTTTATTCCAACTTTATCCAGCCACCCTGCCTGACAGCAAGTGCTCTGTGCATGAGGCCGTACACAATTATTTTAACTTTACTTCAGCATCTTCTCCAGGGGAATGAGAACATGTAATATTCAGGTGTGAAATAATCATTTCTCTGAAGATAACATTTGTCTGCTCATTCACATGTCCTCCCATGGTTTCTGTTGTCTGCATGTCATGAAAGAAACATCTGGAAACAGCAAACCTTCTGGGATCCTGTCTTCTCCCTTGGGAATTCATGATTGGACTCTTGACATTTGACCTCTTCTATATTGCTCTTGTGGAGAGCCCTCATCCGGCAGGCTTGGTGCAAGAAGAAAGAGATATTTATAGAATATCAGTTATTGTACAGGATTGTATCTCGATGCTTAAATACTGGGTTTCTGCCTCCAAATTAGTAATTCACTGGGTTTTCTTAAGTGCTGGAAACTTACGGAGTGATCATAGCTGAATTCTTGTTCCTAAAACAAAAGAAAATACCACTTGCTGATTTCTTTCTATTTTTGTCTTCAGATGGCTTATATTGCTTTGCAGTAGCAAATAAGACTGTTACAGAAATGTTTTCCCCACAATAGGATTGCTTTGGGGGGAGGTAGGCCATGTATATATTTTAGTAATGATGCTATCCTTAAACTCAGGAATCATCAGTAGAGAAAGTTATGTTAAAATACTGGCCATTTTTTAGCCAGTATTTTGATATATTGCCTTACAATTGAAATAAATGATAAAATACAAAATCTAGATGTGTACTGATAACTCTTTAGGAAAATTAGAAAGTATTTCAAATTATTTAAAAGCAGGAAGAACATTTGTGGAGAGAACAGGATTCCTAATGTAATTTGTAGTTCAAGTTGTTTTGTTTTTGGTGGTACTGGGGATTGAACTTGGCCTCATGCTTGCTAGGCAGGCACTCTTATTGCTTGAGTCACTCCACCAGTCCCTATAATTAGAGCTAAAAAGCACTTTGGCCCCATAGAGAATAAGCCCCAATAATTTATGTAGCTACTCCCCCATCTGAAAGAAAGAGAGCCCAATTCCCATTCCTTAGGTATGAGCTGCACATAGTGACATCCTTCCAAATTACACAACATGGAAATGGAAGACAGAAAGGAAGGATCATTTTACAGAGGACAAACCTGGCAAATGATACACCAGTTAGGTGACTAAGGTCAAGATCAACAGTTACACATCATATTGATCATATGACCCAACCCCTTGATATAATGGGATGAAAATGGCACTTCTGAGATCTTGTTCCAATTAACCAGAACACCAGTCTGATCTTTAGGAAAACACATATTCCTGTAGTGTTGTAGTCTATAAAATACCTGACCAGTGCTCCTTGAACTATCAAGGTCATACAAAACAAGGAATGTCTGAGAAACTGCTTCAGCAAAGACGAAACTTAAGAGGCAAGATAACTAAATCTAATGTGGTATTCATTTTGGGATCCTGAAAAAAATGGTGCCATTAGATAAAAACTAAAGAACTATAAACTATAACTATAAGCTTTAGTTAATAATAATGTATTAATGTTGGTTAGTTAATTGTAATAAATGTGTCACACTGATGTAAGATGTTAACTATAGAGAAACTGAGTGCAATGCTTTGAATGTATCTCCCAAAAAGCATGTGTTGGAAACTTAATCTCTAATGTTGGGAGGGGGGAACCTAATGAGAAGTGCCTAGGCTATGATGACTCTGCCTAGAGTTAATGCCTTTTATGGAAGGAATGTTCCATACAAAAGGGAGAATTTGGTCTTCCTCTCTCCCTCCTCCCCTTTCAGTTCATCCTCATTCAACATAATGCTTTTTATAGGTCTGCCATACATAGCCATTTTATGTTGAGTTATAACCCTTATATTCCTAGTTTCTTCAGGGATTTTATCATGAAGCGATGTTGAATTTTATTGAAGGCTTTTTCTGCATTTATTAAGGTGATCATGTGATTTTTGTCCTTCATTCTGTTTATGTGCTGTATAACATTTATTGATTTGTGTACGTTGAACTGTCCTTGCATCTCTGGAATGAAACCAATTCAATCATGAATGTGTTGTTGAGTTCAATTTGCAAGTATTTTGTTGAAAATTTTTCCACCTATGTTCATCAAGGAAATTGGTCTATAATTTTCTTTTTTGTTGTTGTATCCTTATTTGGTTTTGGTGTCCAGGTACTACTTGGTTCCAAGAATGACTCCCTTCCTATTTTATGGAATAGTGAGGAGCATTGGCATTAGTTTTTCTTTAAAGGTCTGGCAGAACACCAGTAAATCTGCTCAATTCTGGGCTTTTCCTTGTTGGGAAAACTTTTATTACTGCTTCAGTCTCATTATTCATTTTTGTTCTGTTTAGTTTATTTATGTCCTCTTGGCTCAATTTTGGTATGTCATATGTGACTAAAAATTTATCCATTTCTTCAAGATTTTCCACTTTATCAGAATACAAGTTTTTAACAGACATGAAGACCAGTGGAACAGAATAGAGGACCCAGATATGAAGCCACACAACTATAACAAACTTGTCTTTGACAAAGGCGCTAAAAATATTCGATGGAGAAATAGCAGCCTCTTCAACAAAAACTGCTGGGAAAACTGGTTAGCAGTCTGCAAAAAACTGAAACTAGATCCATGTATATCACCCTATACCAAGATTAATTCAAAATGGATCAAGGATCTTAATATCAGACCACAAACTCTAAAGTTGATACAGGAAAGAGTAGGAAATACTCTGGAGTTAGTAGGTATAGGTAAGAACTTTCTCAATGAAACCCCAGCAGCACAGCAACTAAGAGATAGCATAGATAAATGGGACTTCATAAAACTAAAAAGCTTCTGTTTATCAAAAGAAATGTTCTCTATACTAAAGAGAACACCCACAGAGTGGGAGAAAATATTTGCCAACTATACATCAGACAAAGGACTGATAACCAGAATATATAGGGAACTTAAAAAACTAAATTCTCCCAAAACTAATGAACCAATAAAGAAATGGGCAAGTGAACTAAACAGAACTTTCTCAAAAGAAGAAATTCAAAAGGCCAGAAAACACATGAAAAAATGCTCACCATCTCTAGCAATAAAGGAAATGCAAATTAAAACCACACTAAGATTCCACCTCACCCCTGTTAGAATAGCCATCATCAGCAACACCACCAACAATAGGTGTTGGTGAGGATGCAGGGAAAAAGGAACCCTCTTACACTGTTGGTGGGAATGTAAACTAGTACAACCACTCTGGAAAAAAATGTGGAGGCTACTTAAAAAGCTAGACATCGATCTACCATTTGATCCAGCAATACCACTCTTGGGGATATACCCAAAAGACTGTGACACAGGTTACTCCAGAGGCATCTGCACACCCATGTTTATTGCAGCACTATTCACAATAGCCAAGTTATGGAAACAGCCAAGATGCCCCACCACTGACGAATGGATTAAGAAAATGTGGTATCTATACACAATGGAATTTTATGCAGCCATGAAGAAGAACGAAATGTTATCATTCGCTGGTAAATGGATGGAATTGGAGAACATCATTCTGAGTGAGGTTAGCCTGGCCCAAAAGACCAAAAATCGTATGTTCTCTCTCATATGTGGACATTAGATCAAGGGCAAACACAACAATGGGATTGGACTTTGAGCACATGATAAAAGCAAGAGCACACAAGGGAGGTTATAAGGATAGGTAAGACACCTAAAAAATTAGCTAGCATTTGTTGCCCTTAATGCAGAGAAACTAAAGCAGATACCTTAAAAGCAACTGAGGCCAATAGGAAAAGGGCACCAGGAACTAGAGAAAAGGTGAGATCAAAAAGAATTAACCTAGAAGGTAACACACATGCACAGGAAATTAATGTGAGTCAACTCCCTGTGTAGCTATCCTTATCTCAACCAGCAAAATCCCTTGTTCCTTCCTATTATTGCTTATACTCTCTCTACAACAAAATTAGAAATAAGGGCAAAATAGCTTCTGCTTGGTATTGAGGGGGTGGGGGGAAGAGGGAGAGGGTGGAGTGGGTGGTAAGGGAGGGGGTGGGGGCAGGGGGGAGAAATGACCCAAGTCTTGTATGCACATATGAATAATAAAACAATTAAAAAAAAGAATACAAGTTTTTAAAGTATGCACTATTGATCCTCTGGATTTTAGTGGTCTCTGTTGTAACATCCCTTTTTTGTCTATAATTTAATTAATTTGGGTCTCTTTCTTTTGGTTAGTTTGACTAAGTGTCAATCTTGTTAATTTTCTAAGAATCAACTCTTTGTTTCATTGATCTTTTCTATTATCCATTAATTTAAGCTCTAATATTTATTTTTTCCATTTACTATTTTGGGTGTGGCTCATCATGTTTTTCTATGACTTTGAGATGCGTCATTAGGTTGTTTGTTTGATCTCTCTCTGTAGGCACTCATAACTATATACTTCCCTCTTAGAAGTGCTTTTACTGCATCCTATGATTTCTGGTAAGTTGTGTTTTCATTTTCATTTTATTCTAGGAATTTTTAAACTTTGGCCCTGATTTCTTCAGTGACCCACTGATCATTTCAAAGCATTTTTTCAATCTCTATGTGTTTGTATGCTTTTTGTAGTTTTGTTGTTCATTTCTAATTTTGTTCCATTGTGATCTGATAAAATACAAGAAATTACTTCAATTTTTGTTTTTGTTAAGATTTGCTTTATGGCCTAAGATATGATCTATTTTGTAGAAGATCTCATGAGCTGCTGAGATGAATGTGTATTCTGCAACTGTTGGATGGAATATTCTGTAGATGTCTGTTTAGTCCATTTTACCTATGGGTTAGTTTAACTCTGAAGTTTCTTTATTGAGTTTTTTGTTTGATCTCTCTATTGATGAGAGTAGTGTATGGAAGTTACCCACTATTACTGTATCTGGATCTATTACTTCTTTATGTCCAATAGTGTTTGTTTTCTGAAATTGGATGTGACAACATTTAGTATACCTATATTTATATGATGGATTATTCACTTTATCATATGTAATAACCTATTTATCTCTTCTAACTAATTTTGGCTTGGAATCTGCTTTGTTAGATATGTGTATAGCTACTCCTGCTTGGGTTCTATTTGCTTGTAATATCATTTGGCATCCATTCACTTTCAGACTATATATTTCTTTGCCAGTAGTATGAGTTTCTTGCAGACAACAAAGAGTTAGGTCTTGTTTTATTAATCCAATCAACAAGTCTACATCTTTTAATTTGAGAGTTGAAATAATTTATATTTAGGGTAATTATTGAAAGGTATGTATTAATTCCTGTTTCTTTTCTGCTTGTTTTGAATGCTATATTATTTTCATTCTCCTTTATTCATCTAAGAGGGTGCTGGTTAATTACATTAATAAGGTTTTATTCTTTCCTATTTCTCAATTTTCTACCTATTATTCTAGTGATATTTATTCTTTCCCAACCTTTCATATAAATATATATTTCTGTTCCTTATCTGCATATATATTTTTTTGGCAGTACTAAGGTTTGAACTCAGGACCTCAGGCTTGCTAAGTAGGTGCTTTACCACTTGAGCCATGTCTCCAGCACTCTCTTCCTTACCTGTATGAAGGATTCATTTGAGCATCTTCTGCAATTCTGGCTTATCTTGGAAGTTCCTTATTTCTCCATCAATTTTGAAGGATAAGTTTGCTGAGTATAGTGATCTTGGTTGGCAGTTATTTTCATTATGGGCTTAAAATGCATCATTCCATGTTCTCCTGAGCTTTAGTGTTTTTGCTGATAAGTCTGCTGGTATTTTGATGGGTTTGCCTTTGTAAGTAACTTGGTACTTCTCTCTTACAGCTTTTAATATTACTTCTTTTTTCTGTACTATTGGCATTTTAATTATAATATGATGTGGAAAGATTCTTTTCTAGTCATGTTTATTTAAGATTCTACATGCCTCCTAAAGTCAAATATCCATATCTTTCCCTAGATTGGAAAATTTTCTATTATTTCACTGAATAGGTTTTCTATATCTTAAGTCTTATTTTTGGTATCTTCTTCTCTACTTAAAAAAATTAAGTTTGACCTCTTAATCTTGTCCCAGAAGTCTTGAATATTGCAGTCCAAATTTCTTAATTATTTTCTTTATTGTTGTTTTTGTGGAATAATTCATCAACCTTGTCTTCAAGTCCTTACATTCTCTTTGTGCATTTGTTTTTGTGGTATTGGAGATTGAACCTAGGGCCTCATGTTTGCTAGACAAGCACTCTATCACTTGATATACACCTCCAGCACTTTTGTTTTTATTTGGTTTTTGAGCTAGGCTCTTGCTAACTTTATCCAGGCTGGTCTCAAACCCATGATCTATCTTTGCCTCCCTTGGGATTACAGATGTGTGCCACCATGCCTGGACAAGTCCTTATATTCTTGCTTCTATTTGATCTAGTATGTTGGTAATGCTTTTCCATGAGTTTTTTATTTGATTTATTGAGCTTTTCATTTCCAAGTTTCCCATTTTGTCTTTTTCCAGAATTTAGTTTATTGGAATTTCTCATTTGTATTATATATTGTCTCCCTTAGTTCATTCAGCTGTATATTGGAAATTGATGATCACTTTAAAAATATAGACTTTTGAATTCTTTGTGAAGTATTTCATCCTCTTCAATATCATTGAATTTGGTTATTGGAAAATTATAGACTTTTGGAGGACTCGTGTTACCTTGCTTTTCCATACTTGTATTTCTATGTTGTGATTTGTACATCTGTTGGGATGGATTCTCATCCACTTTTAAATGAGTGTCTTCAGAGTACAAGATTCATTGGATTTTCAAACTCTGTTCATAAAGAGGGTTTCTAAATTGTATTTACCAATTTTCATATCTTAGTACTTGTAATTTTATCAATGAGAGCCCGTTTCTGACAATTATCATGATAGTCACTAGTTTAACCAATAGAACCTATTTTTGACATTCAGAATACTTAGTAAGCAAAGTAACTTGTTGATTCAGATACTGGTAGTGACAGATTTTTAACAGATACTCTGGAGCATGGCTTTTTCTGATGAAACATAGATGACTATCCATGAACTATGTCTCTGAATATCATGGTAGTGAACCATCTTTTAAAAGGTGAAACATTATTTTGCATTAATTATATGTAATATTTTATAGTAAATGACAGATTTCAGAACAAGTGAATTCCATTTTTTAAAAACAACACAAGTTAGAAATCTTCTATATCCCTTTTATCCATTGTTTCTTTGAGGCAAAGACAAATATGCATCTTTAGTTTGCATCTGGGATGAACACTGTGCTTGCATGTGGAAACTGAAAGTAAGCTACAAAGGTTGATAAGTCTTAGGGCAAAGTGGCAGGGGAGGAGGAGAAAGGAAGAGAGTGGGGGTGAACAAAACATAGTGAGTATGCTTTGGATACTGTTGGTGAGATCCAGTGTATTGGAAAATCTTATTTCTTTTAACTAAATTGAATTAATTTATGTACTGCAGTGCTGGGGCTCATACTTAGGGCCATGTGCATGCTAGACAAGTGCTGAGCTACATCCACAGCCTTTTATCTTCCTTTAATCTAGATTTTTTCCATTTTTTAAAACACTAGAACACATTTAAAACACAATGCCTCTTTACCAAAAATGATGACCTGTGTAACACATAGTTTACTTCCTTACACTACAGTAGAAGGTCAAGAAGAATATGTGTGCCCTTAATTAGAATAATACAAATGATAAACATTATCATAGTAATACTAGCTAACATTCATGTAGTATTTACCAGGTGTCAGGTGTAACTTCTATTAACTGTTCTAACTATATAATATAAAGAAATGTATTTAATCCCATTGTAAGTCTAGAATGTCTACCTGTGGGAAAACATTACCAATGGCTGAATAGACTATCATAGGTTGCATATTTCAAAAAGATACTATTCTACAAAAAGGAATAGCAGATAGAGAAAATCTAAAGCAAGAAGAGATAATGTACATATAGAGACTAAGGAATTTGATATCATTAACATTCATTGAGCTTCTGCAGCATGTATGTCTCAGTACCTAGAATGTTAAAATTACATTTAGAAAATTAACTCACAATCCTTGCTGGTATTGTGAGCAAAACATGTTTTATTTAAAAATATTACAAAGATTTCAGGTTTTATTATTCCTTAGCTGTCTTAGAGATGTATTGGTAAGATGTCTGCATTGAAGGAAATGATCTAGTTATTTTCAATTTCTATTCTGTAATAAATTAGGAAAATAAGAATTCTGAGCTGTTTGTGTGGCTCAAGTGGTAGAGCATCTGCCCATTAAGTGTGAAGCCCTGAGTTCAAACCCAAGTACTGCCAAATAAATAAATAAATAAAAAGTTCTTTTTCTCCAGACAAATAATAGCAGACTCTCTCTGAAAAAAAAAATCCATCACACACACACACACACACACAAAAGACTAACGGAGTGACTCAAGTGATAACAGTGCCTACCTAGCACTGCAACTGTAGTGTCACCAAAGCAAAACAAAACATAACAAAAAGCCCCAAACAAACAAGAATTCTGAGATGATGACTGCAGTGGCAATAGTTTGTGACTCTACCTGAGTCCTCCAATGGACAAAGATAGAGTAACAAAATCAGAGCTTCAAAGATGAGCTCTACAACAGAACAACACTCAGGGGTGCATATGGAAACAAAGCTCTGAAACCAAAAAGACTTGTGTGGTATTGTGAAAAGTGCATAAAAAATCAGAAGGAGGGAGTTGAGACTTATGATGAACAGGTTGGATGGAGAACCACCAAATCACCAGTTCTACTCATTGAAAAGCTCAGTTGTCTTTTCTAAGAAGAGCAAATAGTTCTTGGAGTGGGCTTTACAGGATCCCATTCAAGGTGAGTGCTGGGGGCATGGTTAAGTTTTATGATGGATGGTGTGGCTGTTGGATTATATAAACTCTTGAAACTAGCCAATTAAGACTTGCTTTCAGAACAAACCCTTCATTTGGGAGAGAATGCATTTAGAGCTGAGACTGAGAAAGGTGGGGAAACAGGGACAAAGGAGAGAGAAAGTATAGGTAAGAGTGAGGTAGAGGAGGCAGATATCAGAGGAGGGCCATGTTTTGGATCCTTCATGAAAATAAAATCCCAAACAGCAAAAACAACAACAACGAACAGAATAAGTTTTACAGAGTATAAAGTTAGGTTCTCACTACCACTCTAAAAGCATAGAACATCTATGTTACTTTAATATGAGGAACAAAGAAAGAATATAGTTTGATCCCATATAAAGGCATTTTAAACAAAAACAAAAAAGAATAAAATGACATCTTTATAAACAATGAAGTCCAGAAAGAGGGCCATAGACAGATAAAAACTGTAATCTAATATTTCAAAATGGGCTGAAAGAAATTAAGAAAAAAATAGATATGAAACAACAGATGTGGAAGAAAATAATAGATAATAGATATTGATAATAACAATACAAATAAGAAATAGAAAAACTTAGAAGTGAAGTGATTAGAGAAGAATAGGAATGAGAAAGAAGTAAGACAAAAAGGAAAGAATTGGAAATAAAATTTTTAAGAAAAAAGTATTCAGTGTGAAATCTGTGAGAAGCTCAAGAACAAGTGAGCACCTTGGATAATGCCTTAACAGAAACAGAAGATAAGAAGAAGAAAACCTTTAAAATTTAAGAACAAAGGAAGAAATTTAAAAGATTGAGTAGAAGTTGATAGCTATTAAAAATATGAAAGGGAAATTTAACACAGATATAATAAGGGATTACTAGTCTTGGTATTTGATAATGTGGAGTTCAAACCTTAAGGCCTTGGAAAAGAAAAATAATATTTTGTGATACTAAATTAGGTTATAGTCTACAAGGAAAATATAAGAAATATTAATATTTATATTTAAAATGACATAGTAATAAGTAAATAGACAAGAACATATAATAATAGGCAGTTTTAACATACTTAATCTCAATTGGATCTAATGTATAAAAATGCTAATATGGATCTAGAAGGTCTAAATGACAGCACTATTAAAATATGTCTTCTGGATATTCAATTTTGAACATAGTTAATAGAGAATACACTGTGTTTTCAAAAGCATGTGGAACCTTTACAAAATTTTACCATGTGCAAATAACAAAGAAAGCCTCAATGAATTCCAAAGAATAGAAAAATTACAAATATTCTTCAACTATAGTGTGATAAAATAAAAATTAGCAAAATGACCATAATTAATACCATTAGTTAACTTTTTAGTGAAAGTAGCTATTAAAGGAAAATTTTTAGCTTTCAAAATACCTATAATGATAAAAAATGAAAAAGTAAAAACAAATAAAAAATATCAGTTAAACCAACACCACAAGTGATGACAACAAAAAAGGGAAATTAATAGAGAAATAAGAAAAGTAGAGAATTTTGTCTCAACAGACAAACTTACCTGTTTAAAAAATTCAGCAAAAGAAACAAAAATCATTAGCTAATCTAAAAATCAAGAAAGAAATGGAGAAAGCACAAATACACAATATTATAAATGACAAAGTAAAAAAACTATCACAGGAAATGGACTCTTATAGAAGAAATAGAAAAATGAAGTGCTCGCCTACAAAAAAATCTTCACATTATGAAGGGTTCACAGAGAAATTCTACACAAATTTTCAAAGATAAAATGATATCAAATTCTAGTAAAACTGTACCACAGTATAGGAACAGAAGGAAGATTTTTAAAATTTGTTTTATGAAATGAGAAAACTTTGACTCTCAAACTTGACAAAGGCTGCACCAAAAGAGAAAATTACAGAATAAGCCTACATATGAATGGTGATTTCAAAATTCTTAAAATATTAACAAGTGGAATTAATTTAACTACATCTAAGAAAATACATCATTACCACATGGGATTTATTAGAGATAAATCCATTCAATATTAGGAAATCCAAAGAAGTAAGGGAGAAATCACAATTATCTCTGTTAATGCAGAATTTTGTCAAATGACAAGATTCAATGAACTTTCATGTTAAGGATTGATGGATATTTTAAAAATATGATAATATCCCTCAGTGTTAAAGCCTCTTACTTAGTGAGAAATTCTAGTGTCTTTCTTTTCTTTTAACTAACATTCTAGTATCTATTCTTTTCTACTAACATTGGAGTCAACAACAAAACAAGGATGACCACTGTCTTTGTTATCACTCAGCACTGTGTTGGAGATATTAAACTGTGTAAGAGAAAAGAAGGCAATTTGATTAGCAGTAAAGAATTGGAAAGGATGAGGAAAAAATATTTACATTTAGATTATATTGAGGAATGTCTGGAAATTGCAAAGGTATCAATTGAAAATCTATTATAAATAATAAAAGAATGTCACAAAGTTGATCATAAAATCAGCATGTAAAAAGAAGCAGCTTTTATACATAAAGCATATAATGGAGAGGAAAATTCTGCTTATCACAGCCAATATGATAAGATGGCCTGGAAGAAAAGAAATGAAGTAAATAAAAATATTTATGTATATTTAACAGGCATGTAAAAAAAAAAAACTCTATGTGGTAAACTATAAACATTCTCACCAAAATGCAAATGTAAACTTGAACAAATGGAAAAGCATACTATGTTCTTGGATAGGAAAACTCAACATCATAAAGTTGTCAGTCCTCCTTAAATTAGTTTATAAATGTAATGCAATCCCAATAAAAATGTCATCAGGTTTTCTTTTTTTTATAATCAACTAGACAAGTTGACTAAAAAGTTTATTTGGAGAAATGAAGGAAGAATAGCCAAACAAAGAAGAAAAATAGAGAAAGACCTAGTACAAACTGATAATAAAAACATTATAAAGCCTATATAATTAAAAGAAGGTGGTTTGGATTTGTGAATAAGTAGACTAATGGATCAGAATAGAACGTCCAGAAATATATTCAATTCCATCTGTAAATCAGTGTGTGTGTGTGTGTGTGTGTGTGTGTGTGTGTAGGTGGGGAGGGCGGAAGACTTTTAAAAAAGTGTTGTTGAGAAACTGATGGCCTTATGCAAAGATAAAATTGGATCCATTCTTCACACTACACATCAAAATGAACTTCAATTGTGATAGAACAATAATGCCACCATTTTATAAATCAGTGGCCATTTTATCCTCAGGCCTCACCTCTTGGAAAATGGAGCCATTCCCAATAACAGCCCCGCCCTTTAGCAAAACTTCCCGTGCTTGAGATTTTCTTGTGAACTTTCTTTGTGAGAGGCATTTTCCTAACATTTGGTGCCATGACTCTGATCGGGGTGCACTCCCGGCATTGACCTTGCTCTCCCGGCTCCTCCACCCCTCACTCCCGGCACTGACCTTGCTCTCCCTGCCTCCCCCACCTTACTCCACTCTCTCTCTCTCTACTCCCATTCCCTTCCTCTGGGACCAGAGCTGCTTAGCCAGAACCCCTGATGCTAGAAAGCACCGCTCCCTCACTAGCTCACAGGGATGTTCCTCTGCCCCAGTGTGCCTCCAATTGTCATCCACCACTGGCCCAATCTTCCCTCAAAGTCCTCTCTCTCAGTGAGTCTTCCTTGCACACAGAGCTGTGATCTCTCTCATTTCCTTGAAATCCTAGTGCTAGGTCTTGGCTTGCTCTTGTCCCTGGGAACCAGGTTCCCCACTAGAGACTGTGGACCCCTGTGGTGAAGATGTTCCCTCTGTGTACTCCACATCTCTCTCTCTCTCCTGAGGACCTGATATTTTGGGGATGCCAGCCATATCTGTCCTCTGGTGAGGCCTCACCATGGGTGTTGGACCATCCCAAATTCCCTCAGACTCTCCATTGGTATGTCTCCTGGCCAATCTTGGAACCCCTATGCCTCATGCCTGATCTTAATCCCCAAAAGTTCATTTTTCTCTGTAGTCAGGCCTGGCCCCAATATCCATTAGACAAATGGCCAGTTAATGGCACCTTTGATCCCAATATTTTAAGGGATTTATACAATTTCTGTGAGCGTGCTGGTAAATGGAAGGAACTTCCCTATGTCCAATCCTGTTTTAATCTCTGCACCAAACCCTCCCTCTGTACTTCCTGCTCCCCTGTGCAGGTTCTATTAGCCTCTAAAGCAGTTTCAAAACCAGCCAAATCCTCCTCTGAATCCCCTCCTGAATCTGAAACTTTCCCTTCTTTCGACCCTGGTAATGAGCCTCCACCTTATCAGAAATGGGCTTCCATTGTTCAACTATCGGCCCCCGCTCCTCCTTCCACCCTTTCCCCACCCCTCCTTCCGCCCTTGCCCCTGCCACTCCTTCTGCCCTTGCCCCCACTCCTCCTTCTGCCCTTGCCCCCACCCCTCCTTCTGCCCCTCCTTCCACTCATCCTTCTGCCCACCCAGAACCACAGGATCCCATGAGCCCCCCACACATTCGCTCTCATAGACCCCCCCAGTCATCTAGTTTCCATCTACCCTCTCCGAGAAGTGGCTGGAGCGGAAGGCATTGTGAGGATCCATGTTCCCTTTTCCCTCACTGACCTCTCTCAGATAGAAAAGTACCTTGGCTCTTTCACCACTGACCCAGATTTTTATGTTAGAGTTCCAATACTTGGCTCAATCCTGTGACCTTACTTGGCATGACATCTATCTCATTCTTTTCTCCACCCTCCTTCCAGAGGAGAGACACAGGGTCTGGGATGTGGCTAGAGAGCATTCAGATGAGGTCCATTGCACCATCCCTGCCCATCCTGTAGGGGCCACAGCGATCCCTGCTGAGGAGCCTAATTGGAATTATCAAATCAGTGGTAGAATGTTTAGGGATCAGATGGTTACTTGTTTAGTGGCAGAACTAAAAAAAGCAGCCCAAAGTGTTGTTAATTTTGATAAACTCAGAGAAATTCAACAAGAAAAAAAGGAAAATCCAGCTAGTTTCTCATCCCGGCTCACAGAGGCACTACAACGCCATACAAAATTGACCCTGAAACTCAGGATGGGATGATCATTCTTATGACCCACTTTATCTCCCAGTCAGCCCCAGATATAAAAAAAACTTAAAAGGCTAAAGAATGGCCCTCAGACTTCACAGGCTAAAATTTTAAATGTGGCCTTCAAGGTCTATAATTAACAAGAACAACAAAGGGCTGATAAGGAGAGGAGAGATAGGACTAAATTCCAGATGTTGGCACAAGCCCTCCAACAAAGGCCTCCGACCTCTAACTCTTGAGGTCAGGAAAAATCCCAAACACTTCCTGGCCCATGTTTTTGGTGTGGCCTTGATGGACACTGGGCCTGTGCATCTCCTAAACCACACCGCCCGCCGGGGACATGTCTTAAGTGCCACTGGGCAATGGACTGCCCCTCCACCCCTCAAGGTGGAGGGTCTAAGCCCCCCTCACTGTACCTCCTCCCTAACTGATCTTTTAGGACTGGTGACTACAGCTGATGACTGACAGAGCCCAGGACTCCCAGGCCTGACCATCATAACTCCACTGGAGCCCAGGGTAACTGCTCTTATTGAAGGTAGGCCTATCTCTCTCCTCATAGACACTAGTGCCACTTTTTCTGCCTTGCCAGAGTTCTGGGGACCTACCAAGCCTTCTTTAACCTCCATTGTCAGGGTGGAGGGAACTCCTACCCAGTCCTTAATGACTTTTCCTTTAACCTGCATACTGGGAGATACACTTTTTACTCACTCCTTCCTAGTCCTTCCTAATTGCCCCACCCCACTCTTGGGAAGGGACATTTTGTCAAAATTTCAGGCCATTCTCACCTTACACCCACCCCCTCTTAAGCTGCGACCCATTAACCCCTTGTCTCCATCCTCACAGCCCTTTCTTGCTGTTATGGGTGCCCTGCTTCCATAAGCCCCTCCTGACCCCTTGCCCTTACCTGCTACACTGGTGGACCCCATTGTGTTGGGACCTCCAAAACCCTGCAGTCACTACACATCATGAGCCAATTGTTATTACTCTCAAGGATCCCTCTGTTTTCCCAAACCAACCTCAATATCACATTTCTCTAATCTACTTACAGGGATTAAAGCCTATCATCTCAGAGCTTCTCGGTAAAGGTCTGCTTCACCCAACCCACTCCCACTATACCACTCTTATTCTGCCTGTAAAAAAGCCCAATGGGTCTTACTGGTTGGTACATTGACTCCGCTTAGTCAATGCAGCAGTGACTCCTATACACCTAGTGGTGCCCAACCCCTACACTCTCCTGTCTCTCATCCCTGGTACTACCACCCATTTCACAGTCCAGGACCTTTCTTCACTATCCCTGTCCACCCATGGTCTTTGCCTTCATCTGGACTGATCCAGATTCTCATACTTTCCAACAGTTGACCTGGACTGTTTTGCCTCAGGAACTCCAGGACAGTCTCCACCTCTTTGGCCAAGCTCTGGCTAGGGACCTTCTTACCCTCCATCTCTCCCCAAGTAAAATCCTCCAGTATGTAGATGACCTCCTGCTCTGCAGCCCCTCTCTCAAGGATAGCCAACAACATACTGCCCTCCTGTTTAACTTTCTGGGAAAAAAGGGACACTGTGTGTCCCCTAACAAGGCTCAAGTGTCTCTCACCCAGGTAACTTACCTGGGCCTATCTATCTCCCCTACTCATAAGGCTATTACCCCAGACTGTAAGGCCTTATTAGCCTCTCTCCCTGCCCACACCACCAAGGCTGAGATTCTCTCCTTCCTTGGCCTGGTTGGCTATCTCAGAGCCTGGTGCCCAACTTCAGTCTAATGGCAAAGCCTCTATATGAGGTATCCAGGGGTCCCATCCAAGAGCCCTTAGACCCCTCTTGGCCTGTGTTAAGTCATTTCAAAACCCTCTTACAAGCCCTGTTACAAGCCCCGGTGCTTCGCCTGCCAGACTTCACTTGCCCCTTTTTCCTTTACGTTTCTGAGAGGCAAGGGTTTGCCCTAGGAGTTCTAGGACACAACATAGGGCCCTCCTTCACTCCAGTAGCATTCCTCTCCAAACAGTTAGACCCCACAACCAGGGGATGGGCCCCATGCTTTAGGGCCCTGGAAGCTGCCTCTCTCCTGATCCAGGAAAGCAAAAAGCTTACCTTTGGGTCCCCCCTTACTGTTTACTCTCCCAATAGCCTCTCAGAACTCCTCACATATAAGGGACTTTACTCTATGCCCCCCTCCCGTATCCTATCCCTCCAGGTGGCCTTGGTTGTGGATCCCACCCTAACTTTCCTCTCATGTCCCCCACTTAACCCAGCCACTCTTCTTCCTCTCTCTTCAACATCCCTTGTTCACTCCTGCCCTGAGATCCTTGAGGAGATCCTCCCCTGCCCAGACCACATTCAGGAGGGCACCCTTTCTCAGACTGACTACACTTGGTTCATTGATGGCAGCTCCTTCATTCACAATGGACAGTGAAGATCTAGATATGCCATCATGTGTGATTCTGCCATCATTGAGGCATGCCCTCTCCCTTTGGGTATGACTTCCCAAAGGGCAGAATTGACTGCCCTGGCCAGAGCTCTAACTCTGGAAAAAGACAAAGCTGTCAACATTTACCTGACTCTAAATATGCGTTTCACACTTTATTGTCCCACTCTGCTATCTGGAAGGAAAGGGGATTCCTAACTACAAGAGGAACTCCCATTATCAACACTGCCTTAATAGTCCAGGTCTTAGAGGCTTCACGCCTTCCTTCCCTGGTAGGCATTACTCATTGCAAAGCCCACCAAACTAACTCTTCCATAATTACCAGAGGAAATAACCAAGCAGATACAGAGGCCAAGCAAGCAGCCCTCCAAACCGCACCCCAATTGACCATGTATCCCCTTACCCCAGCTTCCTCCCCCTTCACTAAACTCTCTCTCCCCTCTTCTGAAGTTAAAACTCTTCTCTCCTATTTACATATGCTTTTTCATCCTAACCTTCATGCTCTTTACACCTTTCTCCGCCAATCCCTTTCCTTATCTCCAGGAGACATACAATACCTTAAACAGATTACTTAATCCTGCTCAATTTGCCAGCACACAAACCCCAACTCCAATATTAGACCCCCTCCCTTTCCTACCCACCAAGCCAGGGGATGCTTCCCTGCCATGGATTGGCAGGTGGACTTCACATATATGCCTCCAGTACAGAGGATTAAGTACCTCCTAGTATTGGTCGACATCTTCACAGGATGGCTGGAGGCCTTCCCTACGACCAATAAAAAGGCCTTCACAGTAACAATGATTTTGGTTACAGACATCATCCCATGGTTTGGTCTCCCAGCCTCCATCCAGTCAGATAATGGGCCTGAGTTTGTTTCCTCTAGTTCCCAAAAATTGGCACAAGCCTTAAATATTCACTAGAGATTTCACATTCCCTATAACCCCCAATCTTCAGGTAAAGTTTAGCGTGCCAATTGCACACTAAAAAATACTCTCACCAAACTCTCCCTCAAGCTCCACCTTGGACAAAGCTCCTACCCCTAGTCCTTCACCTCCAGGCCCTTCCAAAAAGACCACTCATGCTCAGTCCCTTCAAGCTCTTCTATGGCCATCCGCTCCTCCCTATCATGTTCAACCAGAACCCCCTAACATTTCCCCCACTCTCCTCAATCCTCTCCTCACTTTTCTTCACTCTCTCCTTTGGTCTCATGCTCATGATCAGTTACCAAAGCCCTCTGACACCACCAAAATAACTCCTTCCCTCCAAATGGGAGATCTGGTTTATCTAAAAAGTACAGCCACACCCAGCCACCTACAAGAAAAGTGGAGAGGCCCATTTAAGGTCATCCTCACCACCCCCACTGCTGCTAAGCTAGCAAGATTTCCCTCCTGAGTACACGTTCAAAATCTAAAACTGGCAGCCCCACAAAAGACCTACCAATCTCTTCTTATAGGACAAGATCTCCTGCCTCCCCAACATCCTAGAAGATGGAGACACACCCACAGAGACTCCCGGAGCATAGTCAGGAGCCCTATGCCTAGGGACCTGGCATCTCACCTACTCACTTTTTATACTTCCACCCTCCCATTCTTTCCTGTCAGTGCCTGCCCACACTTTTACTCTTTCCTATATACACTCTACTCTGAGATTTTGCTCTTCCCACCTCTCAACACAATCAGCCTCCCTCCTTTCTCATACCTCCTTTACCTCTGCTTCATAGAGTGGATAGCTGACCTTCACCTCCAAGGCACTCTCTCAGACTTTACTCCTGAAGAAATCTATTTATTTTCCAACATTCTCTTTGCCTTATTGTGAACCACGCCACCTATGCTTTCACTCCATCCCTTTCTGTGGTTAATTCTTGTCCTCGTCCCTTCTTTCCTAAGTATTGGCCTATGGGCAACTTCTCCCCCTTACTGGAGATGGCCCATCGTGCAGCTCTCTGTTTTGGATACCTTGCCCTGTGCACCTTACTCCTTGTGCTCTCTTCTTTCTTATGACTTGGACCTTTGCAAGCGCCCACCTCCTGCCCCCGCCCATTCTGGCCATTTACAGCATATACCATCATGCAAAAGGTGTGCTATAGCACTGTCACTTTATGTCAACATCTTAATAAAAAATATTGGATGGGTATCAGCAAAGGCGACCATGCTGGCTACCGCTGCCACAGGAGGAGGGGACAACAGGTATGCTGAACTTACTTCTCACGGCTTGGTATATCTGATGGAGGTGGAGTCCGGGATGAGGCCCTCTGGAAGGTCCTCCACACCCAGGTACCCCAAAGACTAAACGAGTTTTTCTTTCCCACCAGAAAGCCTCTTAAAATTCCTTTACACACACTGTCCCTTTCTGAAACCCTTCTCCTCCAGGTTATAAATACCACTCATCAACTACTCAACCACACCAATCCTACTCTAGCTCATGGTTGATGGACGTGTCAGTGGACTGGCCCTTCTTAGGTCATTGCCAGCCCCATAAAAGTTTTCACACCGTTTACCTTAAACTGTTCCTTCACCAAAAGGCCCACTGCCTCCACTCTTTCCCCAATTCCCCTCTCCCAGCCAGCCCCTCTTTGCCTGCAGAGTTCCTCAGAGATAGTTGAGGTAGGCTCCCTGGTAGCCAAAAAATGTCACACCACTAGGGTGGTCAACAAAACTGGAAACAATATCTGCTGCCCCCCATTCCCGGGACTCTCTCTCTATGCGGTCAGAGTGTATATCCCTGTCTACCCCAAGCCTGGAAAGGTATTTGTGCTCCAGTATTTTTGGTTCCTGACTAGGATATAATTACAGAAGATTAGGACCTCCCCATCCCCCTCACCGCATGCCTTTGATCTAAAAGGGCAAACCAGGGTATTCCCTTGTTAGCTACCCTGGGAATAACAGCTTCCATGGGAACAGGGGTTGTGGGAATAGGGACCTCTGTCCACTACTAAACAAAACTCTCTAATTAATTGATAAGTGATCTTCAAACGGTGGCTGAGTCTATCCTAACCTTACAAAAACAACCTGACTCCCTAGCCTCAGTTGTACTCCAAAATCCAGGAGGCCTTGACCTGCTTTCTGCAGAGAAGGGTGGTCTCTGCCTATTTTTACAAGAAGAGTGCTACTTCTATGTTAACCAGTCGGGGGTAGTAAAAAATAAAATTAGGCAACTCTAGGATCAATTAGACAAATGGAGAAGGGAGTTGGAGGACTCTTAGAATCCTCTAGGGAACAACATTTCACAGTGGTTCTCCTGGCTGATGCCCATCCTGATGCCTATGTTTCTTGCTCTCATATTCTTAAGCTTCCTCCCTTGTATCATAAGAATGGTACAAAGATTTCTTTTAGACCGCATGTCTGCTATTGCTAATCAAAAATTTAACTAGTTGTACCTCCAGGGATATCAACCTCTCCAAAACTGCCTGGAAAAACTGCTATAAAACCCCCATCCAGGATGCCACAGGAGCCTGAGGATCCTGCCACATACAATGCCCCCTGCCAGCAGGAAGCAGCTAAAGAGACTGATGCTTTGCCCCAATTCCTGATGCTCAGCCCCGACCTTCATCATTATTAAAGAAAAAAATGGGGGAATGATAGAACAATAACGCCACCATTTTATAAGTCAGCGGCCATTTTATCCTCAGGCCTCACCTCTTGGAAAATGAAGCCATTCCCAATAACAGCCCCTTCCTTTAGCAAAACTTCCCCTGTTCCAAGACAAGCTCCACACAAGCTCCACCCCCATCAGGCACCCTTGTGCATGCACCAACCTCTTACCCTCCCTCTTCTGTAAAAAGCCATGCCTGGCCCAGACTCGCTCTCTTCCTGCGCCATATTTCCCAGGTCAGCCAGGTGGCTCGTGACTGTCATTAAACCCTGCCTTATACATGAGATTTTCTTGTGAGCTTTCTTTGTGAGCTGCATTTTTCCTAACAAACTGTACTGGAGATTTAAATATAAAAAATTACACTCTACAAGTACCAGAAGGAAACACAGTGGAGAACTTTCCTATGACTCAAAATTCAGAAACAATAATGGAAAATACCGATACTATTAGTAATATAAACACAAAAAAGTGTTTCATGACAGAAAAAAATCTACCATATGACAAACAAAAAGACAAGCATAAAGCAATTATTTGGAACTTATATCCCTTACATAAAATGAGCTTCTAAAAATAGAGAGGTAAAAGACCAAGAACCCTACAGAAAAGCTGGCTGGCAATAAAAGACAATTTACAAAAATGAAATGTAAATAGCCTTAGCTAAATGAACCAACATGCACTCTCATATGCAGTAAGACATGCTAGTTAAAGTTATGTTGAGATAGCAGTTAGCTTTCAGATTGTTAAAAACCCAAGTTTAATGACACATTCTCAGTGTGATTAAGAACTGGAATTGTTGGCATGAGGGAAAAGGAAGTACACATGTAAGATGAAAGAGAAGTGGAAATACAGTGGCCTATACTGAAATTTAGTTTATCTTAAAAAATGCCCATCATGCTTAATACCATCATCTTTTCTTTGCAAAGAGACAAAAACAATCATCATTCCAACGATAATGAGTAGCTGTAGGATTCAGATTGTGTTCTTAAATCCCTGTGTCTTAGTACTAGAAACCGGGACTGGAGAAATGTCTGATTCTAGCTCTGGGACAGAAAATGCATCATCTGGAATGTCTTGTCATGCTGGAAAGCAAGGAAACTCAGAGGTACCATAATTACTAGAATCCGCTGTGACATTGTTTCCACTGGGTATATTTTCAGCAATAACAAGGAAAAAAATTTGAATGAATAGTAACACATCAGTCATTTTAATCCATGACTTCTAATGGTACTAAAACCATCACATTGGTCACCTTTGGAAGACCTAAGGAACCAATTCATTATTTTTAGGAAAGGTAAATAGAAAAGAATTATCAAGCGTTTACCCTGATAATTGCTTTCTATGCTACAAATATTTCAGGGTAAACAATGGAAAAGAAATTTCTTTTAGAGATGGATTCTGGGTAATACATATGGAAGAAATAAGAAAGTTAGAGTTTCGTCATTTTGCAACCCCTAATGAATTAATGCATGCAAGCATTGATTGCTAATGGCTACTAACATAACTAAAAGAGAGACAATTAGACCTTAGATATCTTTCTTGATTGAATTTCTCATTACCATTATGATGTATTCTTGCCAAAAATCAAACCTGAGTCTGATCAGGTCTCTAAGTTGAACTGCCATTTTGCAGGATCACAAGGAACAGTGAGACATGCTGAATGGCACTATGGGAATGCAGTTTGCCAAATGTGGATTAAAGAGAAACTGGATTGTGTAGAACAGGCAATCTTTTTTTTCAACAATAACAAAACAACAACAACAAAATGGCAAAAGAGGATGGGTCTTACAAATTAGACTTGTCAACCAGTAACAGTGTATGGATCTTATTCAAATTTAAATATAACAAAATAAAACCAAAAATTCCTCTAACACTGGTAGATATTTGATGCTATTAATTACCATTAAATATTTTTTAGGTATACTAAAGGGATCATTGCTTTGTTTTAAAAAAAAAAATAATTTTCCAGGTGTGGTATCTCCTGTCACTAGTCTCAGAAGGCCAAGAGAGGAGGATTGTGAGTTTGAGGTCTCAAGAAATATAAATAAATAAGTAAATAATAGCAAACAAATAAATAAAATAATTTGAATCCAGAGCCCAGAATCCATTGATTTATTTATGAGTAAATTATGTTTCCTTGGATGTGCTTCAAATAAGTAGGAGGAAATGACTTTAGGTACAAATGAAACAAAATTGTCAGCAAGTTGATAGCTGTTGAAATTGAGTGTTGGATACAGGAGGGCTTATTAGACTCTTCTAAATTGGACTAGCTTTGGATGTTTCTGTAACAAATAATTTTAGGAAAATTAGGGAATGTGTCTTTTCTGTAAACACTGATCAGACTTCAGGTGTAGAAGTCATGAACCAATGTGGAAGAGTAAAACATTCTACCCGACATGTGTTTTTTTGGTCCTACTTAGAAACACCACAGACATCTGCAGACACAGAAATGGCTCTGAAAAGCTGTCCTTTTGTGAAAAGAACTGTGCATCTATCTACATTAGTAAAAGAAACAACCTATCCAGCCAATGGCTTTTCTATCTGATCCTCCCCACCCCATCCCTTTCTGCCTAGAAAAGATCTTTTCACAGAAAGAAGTCTAACAAAGTAGATCCCAGACAGAGATGACCATAGGTGTTTGCTGGCCGGGCCACTTCATCTGCATCACAAGGCAGCCCTGTGTGTATACACCTCCTCCCCTTTCCCTTATGAAAAGGCTGTATAAAACTTTGGGTTATCCTGGGGTTTGGGGTAGTCACTTTGCTTCATGTGATGCCCCCTTTGCATGATGGTATCACACGCATGGCAATTCGCCTTCTGCTAATTGACGTTTAGTTTTTCAGAGGCTTAATCATGGAACCTGCAGAGAGGGGAGGGCAAGCTTCCTTCTCCTCTATACCAAATGCAGGAGAACTTCAAAATGCTTTTTGAAATTGCTAACCTCCTAAACATGCTATGCTACATACTTTTCCTCTCATTGGACAAATCACGTGTATTTTAAAAGTAATTGAATTTAGATTCTACTTCGCCCATTCAAATATTTTTGTATAAGAACTATTCAATGTCAAATTTTCACTCATCCAAGAACAAAAACAAACCAAAACCCCAAGCCCAAACAACAAATGCCTGTAAGTGCTCTATTTAAACTTTGAAGCTGTCATTTTGCCAAATACACAAAAACTGCTGCTTGAAAGAAGAGTCTCATTTATTGATTACTATGTAGGAAACCACCCCAAACTTAGTGGCTTAAAGCAACAATCATTTTGTTGTATCTGACAGTTCCTCAACTGGATGGTGCTTCTATACTGGCCAGCATTTCTCATGCAGTTTCAGAAGACGGCAGGAGCTGCAGCTCTAGCTGGCAGATGGGTGTCTCTGGTCTTAGTGCTCTTTCTTGCTTCCTTTCTCTTCATGTGGTGCCTCAGTTTCCAGAGCCTAGCTTCATCACCTCTCTCTTCAGCAAGGTGTCCAGGATTATATAAGGCCACTCAAGGATTATAGAAGGAAGCAGAAGCTGCCAGGCCCATATGCTTGGGCTTGTAAGTCCCAAAATATTTCTGCACATTTTATTGGTGAAAGCAGTCACAGGGTGAGCCAAGACTACAGAGGTGGGAAAATGGCCTCTAGCACTTCACAACCTGAGCAGCATTTGCATCCTGGGAAGGGTAGGACTGCCATCTTTTGAAGTTAGCTCCCACAATTAGTTTATGCAAGAAAAAAAAAAAAAACAAAACAAAAAAAACCCTACAAAATAAGTTTACACATTATAGCCTATGTCCTGTCAATCTGGAATATATTTATATATAAATATGTAGAATATATAAAATATATAGCATAATTTTATATAAACATATATTTATGTATGAATACTATATCTAGTATTTTTATATCTGTATATAGTATTTATCTATCCTGCTGTATAACACATATCTAATATAATTGTAACTATCTGTGCTATAGCTTGGATCTGGAATGTCCTTAAGTACCTATGTGTTAAAGACCCAGTCCCCAGCTTGGCACTCTTGGGAGGTGATACAAACTAAGAAATAGGGTCTAGTGAGAGGTTTTAGGTAGAGGTGGAGGGAATGCCCTTGAAAGGGATTTGGGAACTTTGGTCTCCTCTCTTTTTGAGTCCTGCCTATGAATTGAGCAGCTTTTTGCTCTGTCACATACTCCCTGCCATGATGTGCTGCCTCGCCCCAAACCCAAACGTAATAAGGTCAAACTCTCATGGAATAACATCTCCATAACTGTGAGCCAGAACAAGCCTTCCCTCTTCTTTCTTAAGTTGATTATTTCAGGTATTTGTTACAGTGACAGAAAGCTAACGAATTCTATCTATATCTATTATCTATCTATCTCAGCTATCTACTAAACAAAAGAAGTGTGCTTTGGTGTCAACTATGTAGGCCCACATGACTGACTTATAATTCTGTTTTTGCTTGGAAGGAAAAATTACACAGCATAGGAAGCAAGTGTAGGAGCTGACTGGAGGTTAACCTTTCTAACTATCCCAACCCACTACATACGCACAGATATGAGTACAGTTTCTAAATCAACCACTGTCTCATGGCTGACTTCATACGTGGCTTTTCCCCAGGGAAAATACTTAATCTTTGCTTTCGTCATTCCTTCTTTGACTTGCCTTTTCAGTTGTTGGGGGGAGCTGTTTTTAAACTCACTAAATGCAAGGGAACAATGGACGTCTTTCTTAGCTCCTTGCAAAAGGTCATGTGGACAATGAGCATGGGCAGAGTGGTTCCAACTAGACATGCAAGCACACGCATAAATGAGCACACTTGGCACATTGTGTCAGTGGTAACCCTTTGCTTACCCAGGGGAAAGGGTTTTGAATTGAATTTGCATAAAGTAGAAAACAGAAGAGAATCACTGAAACCTTTGCCTGCTCAGTGCTGGAGGCACAGGGAAGACCCAAGTCCGGGAAGATGGACAGTGCTGTGGCCTAGGTCAAGGCTTTCCTCTCACTCTTAGTTGAGACAATAAGAAGCCCCAGGGAAGCTTCTTGAGGCCTCTCTAGTCCTGTAAAGGATTATGCTGCTCCAACACCAGTTGGAAGAAAAAAATAATAAACTATAAATAAACATAGTAAGTATAAATAAATATAATAATAAAATACACTCCAACTTTTATTCTGACTTTTCCCAGATGATTACATATAGAATTCCTTCAGGCTTTTTCCCCTTGTTCTTTAGTACTCATGCTTTCTTGGGGCTTAAACACTTGCATTGTTTTTGGGTAATATGGAATTGTCTCAGGCCATCTTCTCAGGCAGTCCAAAAATTACTATCCTCTGAATAGTAATTGTCCCTACTGGGACGATCCACTCACCAATGTAGTTTATTAGCAGATACTTGTACACTGGTCTAAGATTTCTGCTTACTTTTGGTCATAATATGTGGCTTTGGAGAGCAACTGGCAAGGATGGGTCATCCTCAAATTTCTGGAAGATACTTTATTACAGTAGACCTAGTTATCCATAGAAGGATTATAATATGCCATGGATTTTTGAGGGAAAACCTGGTCTTTGGTACCACTATTTTTAGCAGTCAACAAAACTACTTAATCTACTCACCACAATATAGTTTTTTAAATTTGTGAAATTCTGCTTTATGATTGTCACATATAAACAAGGAGGCACTTGAATCATGTGAGCGCTAAGAAACTTTTGGCAGCTCTGTGGAACATGCATGCAAAAAGTGGGTTTGCTTCACCAGAAAAAAAAAAGAAAAGAAAATCTAAGCCTCTTGACCTGCATGTGAGACACACATGAGAAGAAATAATACTGAAAAAGATAATCCAGCATGTCTTTCTACCGGGATGGAACAAGAGATTAAATACATATTGTGCATAAATAACATCTGAAAGGCTGAGACCTTGTGCAATCTGAATTAAATTTTGGAAAATGAGTGCATGGAGTTGATGATTTCCTTTTGAACCCAAGTCTTTTTTTCTACTTATATTCTTTTTCTCTTCTCTTTTTTTCCTTCCCTCCCTCTTGTCTGAGCACCCCTCCTCCTTCCTTCTAAAAGAAGAGAACACTGTTCTCAGAACTCTCTCAGGCTTTCTTAATTGAAAGCAATGATTCTGAGCCACTCCTTTATATTAAGTGAAACACTTTTGCATGAATCTCCAGGGATGAAGTGATTAGCCCAGCAAGAAGCCCACAGACTCCAGTTGTCCCTGCAAGTGGTGGAAAGAATTAAATACAACTTTGCAAAGATAACACTGTAAGAATGTATTTTCTTTCAAAACATGTCCCTCTCTGAAACATCAGTGCAGACATACGTCAAGATAGAAACTGGATCATATTTCTAACAGTTGAAGACTCAGATTTTGTCAAACAAGACTGTTTGTTCTCATGCCCAAACTGTATCCTACACTGTCCCGTTGTCTGGACTATAACGGAATAAAACATTAACTTCGGACAGTGGAGGTTGAGTTGGTGCCAACCTTGCTAATGAACATGTGGTTTCAATAATATTGGGGCTACTTGCACGATAGGTGGCAAGGAGCCAGGTACTTAATGTCGAGGGGGTAATGTAAAAAGTACCATCTCCTGATATGACTGCATTTCCAAAAATGCTCTGAGAGTAGATTGAGACCCAGCAAAACAGGGAATACCACTCACTGAGCATCTGGGAGTTCAAGGCACTGACAGATGAGGAGGAGCCCTGCAGATTTTATGCACACGTTCTGCGAGCCTGCAGCATCCAGGGCCCTGGTAATAATGAAATGGCTAAGGCCATAGTGTGAAGTAAGAGCCTGGTGTGGGAGATGGGAGGGATTGGAGCAGGGGTGGGGGGGTGGGGGAGGTGATTAGGGTCACTCCCTGATTCAAGTTCATGGTGTACTGGACTCTGTGACTTGAGGGTCTGAAAACTAGAAGACAGTGAAATGAATTACAGTTTAATGATATTCCCACTACACTGACAAAATGGATTCAATTACATAATGGTAGCATTAAATGTTATTAAGAAGAGTCCAAAGTCTTGAGGCCAGACTTTCACAAAATCATGATAAGCTGCTTAAAACAGCTGAAATAGCACATTTATAGACTTTCCAGGCCTGGTTTGTTGAAGGGGAAAAGACTTTGTTACATTTGCTCAATCATTCTGCAGTGCTAGACTGTAATTAGGAGCTTAGTAAGTGGAAAGAGGGTGTCACATGTCACATGTCTGATTTTATTATTATGCCTTAAGATACACTTGTGTTTTGTTTTTCCTTTTAGAAAGCTTTTGTCAAGTGCAGAGTTAAATGGTTTGCCTGAGGCCTTGGTGACCTGGGTGGCTTGGTAAGGCCATGATTTTTCTTGGGGGCAGGACCCCTGCTGTAGGGTGGCCAGGTTTCTAGAGGATGGACTGTTTTTTGTTTTTTTTTTTCCAGTTCTAGCTTCTCCTTTGTATGAAATCTTTTGTTGTTTAATTTCAAATTTTGCATAGTATAAAATTCACTCTTAGTGGTCCACAGTTTTGACAAGTGCATACAGTGTATCCAGTACTACAATCAACACACAGAGTTTCATCACTCCAAAATAATGTCTCATGTTACCCATTTGTGGGTAGTTTCATCCTACCTCCAGCCCCTGGCAGCTGCTAATCTGTTGTCCAACCTTATAGTTTTTCCTTTTCCGGAAGAGCTTGGAAAGGAAACCTATGGTATGTAGACGTTTGAGTGCTTTTTTTTCTTAGCAAGATAAACTTGGGATTTGTCCATGATGTTTCATGTGTTCAAAGTTTATTGCTTTTTCATTTTGTTGTGTACTCCATGAATATATCATAGTTTGTTTACTCAAGTTCATCAACCCCCTCACCCTGGAAAGTAAATTTGTATTCTTTCCAGTTTTTGGTGATTCTGAATTAAGCAGCTATAAATATTTACCTGCAGGTTGTTGTGAGAATACAGGTGTTTACTCCTCTTGGGTGGAATCCTAGAAATGAGATGGCTGAGTTACATAGCAAGAATGAGTTTAACTTTATAAGAAATGGCTGTGTTGTTTTCCAGCAGGGCTGTAATATTTGTATCCCCATCAGTGATGTATGACAGTTCAGTTGCTCTACCTCCTCACCTGCTCTTAGTATTGTTAGTTTTAAAAACATTTATTTGAATCAATTTGTAAAGAAATACTGATAATTTATAGTTCCTTAATCATTCATAATGTTGAGTATCTATTCATGTGCTAATTTGCTATCCATCCATTTTTGTTTTTAGTAAGGTGGCCATTCAAATCTTTTGTACGTTTTTAAACTGAGGTTTTTTTTTTTTTTTTAAGTTTTGAGAGTTCTTTATGTATTCTGGATGCAACTTCTCTGTCAGATTTGTTATTTATAAATGTTTTCTAATATCTAGCTTGTCTTTTGATCCCCTTACAGAATTTTTTACAAAGTTCTTGATTTTGATTAAACTTAAAATATCTTATATTCGATCTGTGATCAGTTTTGAGGGCTTTTTTTTTGTATAGAGTGTAAAGTATGGGTTAAGACATATTGTTTTCTTGATATGTATATGTAATTTATATATGTATATACACATATTTATATATGTATATATTTTTCTCCATATATGTATATGTAATTTATTAGTTCTGGGAGGACTTTTACAAATGGGTTCTATGGATTTTTTTTTCTCCTTTTGATAAAATTTGATCTGCAAATAGAAATAGTTTCATTTCTTCCCTTCCAATCTGTATGCCTTTTAATTCTTTCTCTTTTCTTTATTACATCAATTAGGATTTCTAGTTTGATGCTGAATGCAAACAGTAAGAAGGAACATCCTTGCTTTGCTCATGACCTTATAAGAAAAGCATTTAGTCTTTCACCACTAAGTTTATCAGATGTAGAATTTTTGTTGATGCCTTCTATCAATTAATGAAGTTCCTTTCTATTTCCAGTTTGTTCAGTGTTTCTATTAAAAATAGATGTTGAAATTTGTAAAGTGTTCCTTGTGTATCTATTGAGATAATCATATTATTTTCTTTTTACTTTGCAATATGGCAATATTGATTGATACTGGAATGTTGAATCATTTCAGAATTTCTGGGGTATTGGTTATGATACAGTATCTTTTAAAGTATATTTTTATATATTGCTATCTTAAACTGGCTAATGTTTGTTCAGGATTTTTGTGACTCCATTCATATAAGAATTTATGGTTAATGTTTTTCTCTACATGGCTTTAGATGTATCCCACTAGTTCAGATAGGCTATGTTTGCATTTTCTTGCAGTTCAAAATATTTTAAAGTTTCCCTTGAGAGTTCCTTTAGATCCATGTATTATTCAGATTAATTTAACTTCCAAAATATCTTTCTCCTATTAATTTCTACTTTAACTTCACTATGACAAGAGAACATTCTTAATGTGATTTTTTCTTTTAAATTTGGTCTTACGGAAAAGAATATGCTTTATCTTGGTGGAGGTTGTAAGTACATTTTGAATTGGTATGTTTTCTTTACCCATTTATCAATATATTATACTTCTCTTATTCCCTGACAACACCTTTCTTCAAGTGGGCTTTTTAAAATATTAATGTAATTATGCTCTCTGGTTATTGTTTTAATGGTATATATTTTTTCTATCCTTTTATTTTAAATCTATGCCTTTATATTCAAAATGAGTTTCTGATAGACAGCACATATTTGGGCTTTGCTTTTTTCAACCAATCAAATAACTCTGTTCTTCAATTATGTGTTCAGAGTGTTACATTTAGTGTTGTTATTGATACAGTTGCATTAAAATCTTCCAACTTGTTTGCTATTTTCTATTTGTTCTATATTTATTTCTGCCCTTTGCTTTTTGAGGGTAAAAATTAAAATTTTTATCATTTTATGTTATCAATATTGGCTTTTTATTATCTTTTAAACCATTATTGATGTATGATTAACATACAAAAAGCTGTCTAAATTTAATGTATGCAACTAGATGAGCTTTGAGATAAGAATGTATGTAGGAAATCCTTACTATAGTCTATGTTATCACATGACTTCCAAATATTTCCTTACTTAATTTTACTCTTTTCATTATTATTTGTGTTAAGAACTACATTTTTAGTTTATTTTAAAGTTTATAATATAGCATTAAGTATAGGTTTTAGACTGTATGCTGTGGTTTGGATCTTAAGTGTCCCCTGAAAGCTCATGTGTTGAAGACTTGGTCCCCAGATGATGGTGCTACTGGGAGGTGGGTCATGGTTGGAGAAAAAAACCTCATTAAGGCTGTGTACTTGAAGGGTATATTGTGACCCTGGCCCCATCCTCTCCCTCCATCTATCTTCAGCTACCATGATATGAGCAGCTTTGTGCTACCACAAGCTCCCTGACCTGATGTTTAGCCTTGCACACACCCAAAGCTATGGGACCAAGTGAGCATGGGCTGAAACCATGAGCCAAAATACAACTTTCATCCTTTTGAGTTTATTTATTGCAGGTAATTTGTCACAGTGATGGGAATCTTGCTAATACGCTGTACAGTAGATCTTTAATACCTAGTCATCTTATATGGTAAAATTTAACCCTTTGATTGATTAATAACTCCTGCTTCTCCCCCTTCTCTACCCTCTGACAATAAATATTCCTCTCTAAGCCTTTATAAAGTTGACTATTTTAGATTTATCACATAAGTAGTATCATGTAGTATTTGTCCTTCTTTGTCTAGCTTATTTCACTTAGCATACTGCCTTACAGGTTTATCTGTGCTGCTGTAAATGGCAGGATTTCCTTCTTTTTAAAGACTGAATACTACTCCATTATATGAATATACCTGTTTCTTTATCCATTCTTCTGCCAGTAGACATTTAGGTTGCTTCTGTGTCTTGCCTATTGTGAGAAGATTGTTGTGGCATATTATTTATAACTCTGTCCTATTTTTACTTTTAGGGGCTGCCCTAGAGTAGCAATATGCATTTTTAACCAATCCAAGTTTACTCTAAAAATATTACATCACTTCCATGTAGTATAAGGACCTTATGACAATATATTCCCAATTCCTTCATCCTGTATCTTGTGCTGTGCATTTTCATTGTACATATGCTACAAGAAGACAATAAATTGCTACTAATTTTGCTTTGCATAATCAGTTATCTTTCAGACCACTTAAGAGTAATAAAATGCATTTGACAAAACTTTATTCATTTTAGTTCTACCAACTCTTTATATTTTTTGTGTAGATCCAAGTTTCTATGTGGTATTGTTTTCTTTCTTCCTGGAAAACTTCCTTTTATTTATTAAAGTATATGTCTGCTGAATATACTTTTTTTTATTTAAAGAAAGCATTTATCTTTCACTTAAAACACTATCAACTGGGGACAGAGCTTTTTCTCATAAAGAAAAATCTTTAATAATGTCATTCTATTTTCTTCTGGCTTACATGGTTTTGGATGAGAAATTAGTTTTTAATCTTTGTTCCTCTATAGTTACTGTGTCATTAGTTTTGTTTTTAAACTTTTTAATAATAGTTTTAGGGTTATAGAAAAAGCATAAAGATAATACAGAGAGCTCCAATGTACCTCATACCTACTTCCCTGATTTTTAATATATTAGTATGGTACACCTGTAATATCTAATGAAGCAATGTTGATGAATTATTATTAACTGAAGTCCATGCTTTTTTCAGGTTTTTATTTAGTTTTTACCTAATTTCCCTTTTGTGCTCTAAGATCCTGTTTGGAATACTACCTTAATGTCTCCTTAGGCTCCTCTTGGCTGTGGCAATATTTCCAACTTTGCTTCATTTTTGGTGACCTTGGTAGTATTGAGGGGCACTGATCAAGTGTTTTGTAAATGTCCTACAATTTGGATTTGTTCAATGTTTTCCTCATGATCACACTGTGCTTATAAGTTTTGGGGAGGAAAACCACAGAGGTAAAGTGCAATTTTTATAATATCAAATCAAGGAGACATACTATCAACTATGAAAAAGACTACCAGTTTTCATTCACTCTTGATGGTGACTTTGATCACTTGGCTGAGATTTCTCCCCTCTAAAGTTACTCTTATTCCCTACCCTTTGTACTCTTTGGGTGGAGGTCAGGATGGGGAATATCATTCCTTTCCTCAGGCCTGAAGTTCCTACATAAATTATTTGGAACCCTTCTTTAAGGGAGATTTGTCTCTTCTCCTCAGTCATTTATTTATTTTTTCTTTTATTATTCATATGTGCATACAAGGCTTGGGTCATTTCTCCCCCCTGCCCCCACCCCCTCCCTTACCACCCACTCCGCCCCCTCCCTCTCCCCCCCACCCCCTCAATACCTAGCAGAAACTATTTTGCCCTTATTTCTAATTTTGTTGTAGAGAGAGTATAAGCAATAATAAGAAGGAACAAGGGTTTTTCCTGGTTGAGATAAGGATAGCTATACAGGGCATTGACTCACATCGATTTCCTGTGCGTGTGTGTTACCTTCTAGGTTAATTCTTTTTGATCTAACCTTTTCTCTAGTTCCTGTTCCCCTTTTCCTATTGGCCTCAGTTGCTTTTAAGGTATCTGCTTTAGTTTCTCTGCGTTAAGAGCAACAAATGCTAGCTAATTTTTTAGGTGTCTTGCGTATCCTCACCCCTCCCTTGTGTGCTCTTGCTTTTATCATGTTCTCCTCAGTCATTTGTATCAGTATGAAAATGACTTTGCTTTTGGCTACCTTTAAAATTTACCTTTTTCTTTCTTTCTTTTTCTTTTTAAAGCAATTTAGCTAAGATATTTGTAGTGTTTGCTTTTTTTTTTTTTTGCTTATTGTATTGTATTTTCCTGGTGTTCTTTCTGTTTCTTATGCCTATGGCTTGATAGCTATCATTAATTTTAGAAAAACTTTGGCCATTATATCTTCAAATATTTCTTCTGCTCTGTTTTCTCCCTATACCTGTAGTATTCCAATTAAGTGTGTGTTAGATACATGCTATCTTCCTACATCCCTTGGATTTTCTGGTTCTTTAAAACTTTTTTCTTTTTCTGTTTCAACTTGGGTAATTTATATTGACCTATATTCAGGTTTACTGTTTTTTTTTTTTTTTCTTTGACTGCCTCAGATTTACTTATGGTCTACTCAAGGCATTCTTCATCTCTGTTACTGTGTTTTTTATTTCTATCATTTTTACTTGACACTGTCTTATAGTTTCTATCTCTCTGCTGGAATTACTCCTCTGAGCCTGTATGTTGTCTCCCTTTTCCATTAGAGAATTTAATATATTAATTAAAATTATTTTAAATTTCTTATTTATATTTTCAACATATATGTCATATCTGGTTCAGGTTTCATTGACTTATTCTCTTTTTTGTGGCTCTTGAGATTGAACTCAGGGCTTTGCGAATGTGAGGCAAGCACTTTACCACTTGAGCCAAGGCCCCAGCTCTGATTTAGCATTAACAGTGTGTTTTCTTGCTTTCTTTTTGTGTGTTGTGTGCTTTTTTTCCCTTTAAATCTGGGCACCTGTAGGATTTATAGATGTAAATGTACAAAGGGAATTGTGTTTTATTCCTGAAAATAAGCAACTTCTTCTGCTAGGAACTTAATGTGGGTTATTTTGCCAAACTGGTTAGGAATTGAGCAAAGACAGGGAATTGTCCTTCCTCTGGTTGCTCACAGTGCATCACAGACTTCAAATTCCCCTGGCAGTGCTCTGTGGTTAGAATGGTCGCTTCTTTGTCAGAAGGCTTTTTCTTAATGTCCATCCTAAATTTGGGTCTTTCTTTTGCACTGTGCCTCAAATAGGGTCTCTTTCTGTACTTTTAGAACACTGATACATTGTAACCTGCTTGTAAGATTGATGCTTGTAAGAGTAGTGTAGGGGTGGATCAGGAGTACAGTTTTACTCTCATTGAGCCTCTTTTAGGTAGGCACTGTGTCCCTGGAAAACTTTTTGTAATTTATTTTTAACTTTAAAAAGTATAGTAGCCATTCTTAAGGATGTTGGGGAGCAATAATGAGATATCTCAATGTACTTTAATCCAAAACCATACTTGAGTACCTGCTATGTGCAAGACCTAGTGCCAGAAGCTTAAGATGCAAATATGACTATGACCTGGCTCCTTTTATTCAGCAACTCTGTAGCAGAGAACCACAAACTGGTGAGCTTAGTGCATGTCATGTCAGTTGACCCTAGGTGTTTTGAAACCCAATAGAGGACACTTTTATTTAGTGTGGATGAGACCAACAGTCAGGAAATTCTTCCTTTATGAAACCCTTCCAGAATATCCTTAGTTTGTGCTCTTTCAGAAAAGAGATAGTGGTCTCAGAGAGCAAAGGAGCTGAAGATTTGAAGTGAGAATGTAGGAGGTAGATGAGGAAACTATGCAGAAATACAGTGCTTTCTGGAAGTCATAGTCTCCACATGACTTCAAATATCTTCATGGAGTTATCTCTAGAAAAAGTTGTTAATTTCTACAAATCTGAAATTTGGCTTTCTCACCTATAAGGCAAGTAATCTTGGAGGAAATTACCTCCCCTAAGATCAATTTCCTTATATGCAAATTTTCAGATGCTTTTATCTCATAGGGTTGTTATAAGCATTATGTGAAGCACCAGCTTCTAGAAGGAGATCCCTAATGAGTAGCTATTATTTTTGTTGCTTTGCTGTTATTTGAAGCCATTAAATTGTTTTCAGTTCTTTCAGTACCTTGATGAAAAGCTAACCCTAAGATCTTCTGAGGAACCCATATGGGAATGGGAAACATTTGTCTTTCTTCTAGAAATTCTTCCCAGAGTGACAAATTCTTTGTTAATGGTGAGAAAGTATCTTTCAAGTCAGACTTCGTAAAAACATTTAAAAGTTATAAAAATTTGACTCCTGTGGTCATCTCTTCCAAATCTAAGTCTCAAAGTTTTCTCCAACACACCCATGGGCCCCACAGAGTTCATGAGCCCACAGTGTCTTGGCTATATGTACCCATCTGGTGCATCGGCCACCAAACTGGAATGTGATTCTGTATTTTCTGGGCCAGATTAAGAGTAAACTCTCTTAAGCTTAGATGGCCCCTGCAATCAGAGGCAAGAAGACTGTAATTGAGATGTCACTCCACAGTCATGCCAAGAGTAATGGAAACTGAGATGAATACCATGCTTTGTGGTGAGTGTCCTCCTTTGTGGATTAGAAAAATGTTTAGAAGAGGAGCAGAAGGCAACACTCAATCTCTTCACCCTGTCTCTTCCTCTAGCATATAATCCTGTTTGTTTTAGGAATGGAACACCAATGATGTGGCCATGACAGCTTCTTCCTTAGAAAACTATGTTTTGTCTTCTTCACAAATAGAGAGTCTAGTTAAGATTACAGGACCCAGCATAAGGAAGAAGGAAATCATGTCATTTGCAGGAAAATAGATGGAAATGGAAATTGTCTAAGCAAAATAAGACAGAAAGACAAGTGTAACATGTTTTTTCTCATATGTGGAATCTAGGGGAAAAGACATGGAAGTAGAAGGAGGACTAGTAGGGAAAAGGGAAAGGATGATAAGAGAAAGTAGAGGAGGGTACCTATGACCATAGTGTATTTTATGCATTATGAGAATTTCATAATGAAGCCAATTATTTGTGCAATTAATATACAATAATAAAAAAGAAAAGTTCAATGTTAATAAACATTATAGGAGTGAAGGAGATGAGGAGTACTTCTGCACCAATCTAGTAATTCTTTCATCCATTCATTTTTCCCCATTCATTAGAAAGTATTCAGGACTTTGCCTACTATTAGCTGGTCTTTAGGCCAATATTTTTTCATTCTTTCTGTACCCTAATGGAGCTTATGGTGTGGTAAAGCGACATAGTTACTTACCAAGTAATCACAAACAAAATTGTATTTCAGAGGTAATTACTCTCAAGGAAAGTTATCTGATTTGATAGTTCTTAGAAGTATTCCTTAAATGAGATAATTTTTTAACTAGGTGAGCTGGTCAGGGATGGGAAAAGTAACAAGCAGTTTCTTAAGCAGCAGATAAAAAGGTCCTGGGGAGAACAGGGCCTTGTATATTCGACGAACTGGAGGAAGAGCAGTGAGGCTGTAGCACAGGGAGTGGGGGAGGGGGCTGGTACACAGTAAAGCTGGAAAGGTGAGCAGAGCTCAGGTCATGCAGGATGCTATAAGGATTTGTGTTGTCATGTCTAGGGAAACTGCTGAATAGTTTTTTGTTTTGCTTTGGTACTGGACTTTGAACTCAGGACCTTGTGCTTGCTAGGCAAGAACTCTACCACTTAAGCCACACTTCCAGCACCCCCTCTTTTTTTTTTTTTGACTTTATTTTTCAGATAAGGTCTCATGCTTTGTGCCCTCAGCCCTTGATCCCCCTACTTATACCTCTTGTGTGGCTAGGATTACAGGTGTACAACACCACATCTGGCCATTGAAGAGCAGACTTTGTAGACTAGAGAAACTTGAGTAAGAGTAAATGTCAGTGGGAAAGATCTGCTGAATATAGAAGAGAAAGAATAATTAGGGAACATTTTATGAAAAAGCCAATGTCATAATTACAGCAATGGCCTTAGAAAGGAAAAGGGATAATTCTATTCCATAGAAAAGAAGAAGTGGGATGAATGCAGATGTAAAGAGGTCATTGTTGGAGTTCTAGTTTTGTGGTTTTCATGTTCCCTGGGAAGTAGAAAGCGAGGTCACTTGTTAATAGTAAATAGAAAAGTAAAGCACTATTATTGGCAATGCCTGACATTATAGAACTCTAGAATTTTTAAGACTTGAGGGATTTATGGCAAAGTCACTATCAGTCTTAGACTGATAGTCTTCCCCATTAAATAAATAGGATTTTTTTAAATCATAAAAATAGATCCTTTTTCTAAAATTATTTTTTTTTACCTTCAGAGTTGGATTGATGTATTAGTTACTTTTCTCATCTCTGTGACAAAATACCCAGCATAGACAACTTAAGGAAGGAAAGATTTATTTTAGCTCACAGTTTTTGGCATTTCAGTTCATAGTCCTTATCTCCATTGATTTTGGGCCCATGTATAGGCGGAACAGCATGGCAGGAGTGTGAGGAAGAGGACGCAGTTTACCTCATGGTTGACAGGAAGCAGAGAGAGGAAGTGCCAGGGACCAGGTATAACCTTCAAAGGCGCTCCTCCTAGAAGCTATTTCGTCCACCTCTCAAAGTTTCTAGAACCTTCTAAAATGGCATCACCAGCTGGGGACCAAGCGTTCAGCACATGAGCCTGTGGGAGACATTTAATATTCAAACCATAACAATTGGTATTGTTATTATAACTTAACTGACACAGAACACAATGCCTTCTACAAACTGCACTCTCTTGAGCTTTAAAAAAATAAAAATGAAAACATATACATATACATGAAAGGTTTAAATTAATTTCTTAAAAATATTTTGAAAATCCCTAAAGCAAAAAATGCAATCCCAGCACTTTTTTTAAACTTACAGGGAAAGAAAATTTTCACTAACCTCTGTCCTTCTAAATCAATACTTAGAGATAACTCTTCAGCAGTTTGGATTATTATCTTGACTAATTTTTTCTACTCTTACAGAGATATATTTATATGTATACCTAGTCTACACCTATCTATTGCTTCTTTGTTTATCTTTGTAGTCATCTCTTTGTTGATAAACTTAGGACATGTTTGTGTGCACATGTGCCTGTGTATATAGAGTTCTTTCTTTTAATCAAAATGGAATCATGCTATGTATATTCAAGACTTCTTTTTCCTAATGCTGGAGCACATACTTTATCACAGGTACAGACAAGTTGATCACAATCTTTTGAATGTCCTGTAATATTCCATTATGTGATTTCCTGGTTGTCACTGCATAATGACCTCCTCAAGGTTCTACCTCTTTATAGGGATTGCCATATGCATATGGGGAAAAAGGAATAGACAATAGTCATTTCGATATAAGCATGCTAGTCCACCCTTTGGCTACAGCACTTTACCTCTCTCCTGTGAGAAAACTATACTTATTGTCCCTAAGACTGCTTCAAATGTCTTATCTCATTGTAATGATAGGTTCAGGCTCCAGGTGGAGAATGCCACTGTCAGATGACCTAATGTGCTATTTCTTGGTGTGGCTTCTCAAGTGTGGCTTCTAAACGGATGAGTCAATTAAAGAAACAAGTTATTTGGCCCTTGGACCCAAAACACAATGGCTAGATGGACATAAACTAGAATAGGAGGAAAATGTCTTACATTTGAAGATAATTGTAAAAAGAAAGAAATTACGCAGAAGTGGCCAAAATCTTCTATCAGTCTATTCTTTTAGAAACTGTCATGCACTATAAATTGTGTACAGTTTAAAAAATGTCTTGCATGAGTAAAAAACACCCTATCCCAGAAATTGTATGTTGTTGATATTTGAAGAGAATTCCCATATAACCCATTGTTGCTGCTGCTGTTTGTTTGTACGGGTTGTTTGGATTTTGCGTGGTAAATTGATTTTGTTTTTTTAAAAAAGGAAGAAAAAGCACTACTACTGTTTACAGACTGAAAAATTATCACTCTTTTTTTTTTTTTTTACTACTGACAGCCTAAGACTTTCCAAAGTAAACATTTGGTTCAAATTATTTATCTGATGTGGATAAAAGGTAGAAAAATTTTTAGTGTTCTCCACATAATAGAAAATGTACAAATTCCTAGTTGTGTTGCCCATCAGTTTTACATATGTTCATAATTTTAATTGGTCAAAATAGTGTTATTATGCCATGTAAACTTTGTTGTGGAGGACACCATTTTCATGTTTTTTTAAATCAATTGAACATGAATAACTTTTAGAAAACTAAAAGCTTTTATTTATTTTGCTAATTTATTATAACCATAACTTTTATCTATTTATTTAAAAACTTTGTGCAAGGAACAAATGCATAAGACTTGTCAGAGCTTGGGGCATGGCTCAGGTGGTAGAATGCCTGCTTTAGCAAGTTTGAGGACCTGAGTTCAAACCTCAGAACTGCCAAAAAAACCCAAAACAACAAAACTTCAAAACTGCTATATGTAAAAAGACATTAGATTAATTTTAACATTTTTATCATTACGAAGCAAACAATAGGACTGGGGATGTGGTTTAAGTGGTAGAGTACCTACCTACCAAGTATAAGGCCATGAGTTTAAACTCCAGTAATGTCATAAAAAGAAAAAAGCAAACAACAGACTGAAGGAAAATATTTGTAGCACATATAAGAAATAGCAAGTAATAGCCATAATATACAAAGAGCTTTTATTAATCAATAAAAAATATTTTAAAGAAAGAAAACTAAAACCAAGAAGAGTAGATAAAATGTAAGAATAAGCAACCCATAAAAGAAGCATGAATGACTAATAAACATATGCAGAATTTTCACTGTCACCCCAACATCATCATAATTCCAACTAAAATGGCCAGATAATGTTTCTGTTCATCAAATTGTTTAAATTCCTGCAATATTCATTGAGATAAGAATAAAGGCAAATGAACCTTCCCATAATGATTGCTGTGAGTCACATATATAACTTCTCACACAGAAATTCCACATTGAGGAGCTAACAAATTCTATGGAAATATGAATGTGACATTTTTCTATTATTTAATTTGATCTCGGTAACATTTCCCCATACTAGGAAATGTTTTTAAGGACAATTATTTTTATTGTCTCTATATTATTTATTTTCATGGTTATGACATGACTTATTCAAGCATTCTGTTTTCAATATTTCAATATTGCTTTTAGGAGACATGCAACCAAATCCAATAAGTGGATATTATTTTGATCTTAATTGAAATACATAGTAAAACACACCTTTTAGATAACCTGAGAATTTTGAGTATGAAATAGATACTTGGTGATAAAAGAAGTCATCTGGCTTTCTTGAATTATGGTCAGATGCCTCTCTTTAAGACTCTGACTTTTATCTTTTCTTGGAAAATGTGATTAGTTGCCCTTATAGCCTGGCCTTTCAATGAGGAGAAGGAAAGGAAGAAGCAATGTTTTAACTGTCCCTTTGCAAGAAAAACTCCAGTGATCTCAATCCCAATTTAGCCTTTTGAGGAATGGCAATATGGTGTGTGTGTGTGTTGGAGGGAGTGTCATTCTTTTATATTCTGTTTATTCAATAAGAAACTATCCTCAAATGAACAAAAAAGAGATTTGTGTTTATCATCCACAAATCAAGTAATAGACAACTGAGGCTTACATGAGAATTAGATCAATGGAATGAGAACTTTTTTCCTCCTTCTCATTTATTTGTAAGAAATAAGGTCATTGTTTGCATTATTAAAAATAGTGCATTTTGGGCTGGGCATGGTGTTTATATCTATAATCCCAGCTACTCAGAAGGTAGAGGTAGGAGGATAGTGGTCCATGGTGGCCCAGGCAAAAGTGTGAGATCCTATCTAAAAACAAACTAAAACAAAAAAAGACTGTGAAAGAAGTTCAAGTAGTAGAGTGCTTGCTTACCAAGCAGGAGGTACTGAGTTCAAACCCCAGTATGGCCAAAAAAAAATAGTTCATGCTCATTATAGGTAACAGCAGTAATATGCATCCCATGACACATCAAAAACATTGATATTTTGATGTCTTTTCTTCTAATCTTTTTTCCATTATTATTTAATTTATAATTTGTTGCCCTGTCATACATACAATTTGATATTCTAGTTTTTTTATTTAAGTATTTCTTCATATTGTCATAAATGCTTGAAAAACATCTTTTTTAATGACTTCATATTATTCAACAAAGTGAAATATATATACACATACTTCAAATATATATCAATATATTTGATATTAATGTGTCATGGTCTATTGTCTTAAAATTATTGGAAAAATAATAAGCTTTCCCATTGAAAATTGTTTTCTTAGGGATACCCCAAAACATTTTCCAACATGTCCTCTAAGCTCTTATTTTGGCTTGGTTCATCTTTTTTTTAAAGTAAGTACCAAGGTTTGAACTCAGGGCCTCATACTTGCTAGGCAGGTGCTCTAGCACTTGAGCCACTCTGCCAAACCCTTTTTTGAGTTGGGTATTTTTGAGATAGGGTCTCATGAACAATTTTTCTGAGCTGGCTTCAAACCACAATCCTCCTGCTCTCTGCCTCCTGAGTAGCTAGGATTAAGATTGTTATTGCTTTGCTTTAATATTAATCATTTGATTTAGTTTATGTATTTCTCCTACTTTGCTAAGTAATTTAAAAATACTATTTAGTTTTTATGTGTGCAATAGGGTTTTTTACATATACAATCTATGAACCTCCTAGCTTGTGATTACTACAACCTGATTTAAAAATTTAGATTCAATAACATAGAAAGCATTTTGCTTGCAGAACTGATTTCTAGACTCTGAATGGTAGGTATACAGATTTTTCCCTCTCTTACAAACCTGAGGAAGAAAGGAAGGTGGCATGTGGGATTGACATGAAGGCATTTATAGTCAAAGCAACCCACACAAGAGAAAACGATGGTGATTCTTGAGGGGCTTGGGACTAAGTGATTAGTATGCCTAGATTGATGGCTCTGGGTGGATAAGTGGCAGAGTACAGTGGCTGAGCCAAGGTATTCCACCTGGTTATCCTGCAAGTGATCACAACTAAGCCATACTACTTTGTCTCTTGTTCTCTATCCAAGGACAACTCAAGCCTTCTCTTATTTCTACCCCCAACTCTATGGTATTACTGTAGTGTCTGTAACATCAGCTGCAATTGGGTATAAGCTACTAAAACACTAGCCCATCTGTACTTCTCCTGGGTTCACCAAGTGGTCACTCATGTATTCTTGATCACCTTTACCGTGAGGGGCAAAGCAGACAAACTGGACAGAAATCAGCAGGATCAGGATATAACTTGAAGATAGAATTGAGAGGATTCATTGATGGATTGGATGGAGAATATTAGGAAAATATGAGCAAGGACATCCTCAAGGCTGGAGCAAGGAGTTGTCATTTATGAGATGGAATAAATAACAGAAGGAAAAGGTTTGAGAGATAGGGAATGAGAATGTGTAAAATACCTCAATCATTTTTATAATACATAATGAAATTATACTACTTTGGGTATATTGGGTTAAATAAAATATTAAAATTAATTCAAAAATCAATCTTAAAATTCATATGGAAGCACAAAAGACCCTTAGTAGTCAAAGCAATCCTGAACAAAAAGAGCAATGCTGGAGGTATCACAATATCTGACTTCAAATTATTCTACAGAGCCATAGTAACAAAAATGGCATGGTATTGGTACAAAAACAGACATGTAGATCTTTGGAATAGAAGACACAGAAATAAGCCCATACAGCTATAGCCACCTGATTTTGGACAAAGGTTACAAAAAACATACATTGTAGAAATGACAACCTTTTGAACCAATGGTGTTGGGAAAATTGAATATTCACATGTAGAAGACTAAAAATAGATCCCTATCTCTCACCCTGTACAAAATTAATTAAAATGGATCAAAGATCTAAATAAACCTGAAACTTTGAAACTATTAAAAGAAAACATAGGGAAAACCCTTGAAGATATAGGCATAGGTAACACCTTCCTGAGGATTCCAATTACTCAAGAAGTAAGAGCAAGAATTGACAAATGGGATTGCATCAAATAAAAATACTTCTGCTCAGCAAATGAAACAATCACCAGAATCAAGAGACAACCTATGGAAAATCTTTGCCAGTTATTCATCAGATAAAGGAAGAATATCCATAATATATGAAGAGTTCAAAAAATTAAACACCTAAGAACAAACAATTCAATTAATAAATGAGAAAATGAATTGAACAGTTCTCAAAAGAAGAAGTACAAATGACCAATACAAGTGTTTGACATCCTTAGCCATAAAGGAAATGCAAATCAAAACTACATTGAGACTCCATCTCACCCCAGTCAGAATGGTTATCATCAAGAAAATAAGTAACAACAAATGCTGGTGAGGATTCGAGTAGTGGTGGTGATGGTGGTGGAAAGGAACACTTATATACTATTCGTGGGAATGTGAATTAGTGTAGCCACTGTGGAAATCAGTATAGAAGATCCTTAAAAAAAACAGAAATAGAACTACCATATGATCCTGCTATACTACTGTTGGACATATATCCAAAGGAATGGAAATCAGCCTATGATAGAGATACTTATATACCGATATTTATAGCAGCACTATTCACAATAGTCAGACTATTGACAATCAGCCTAGGTGTCCATCAGCCCATGAATGGATAAAGAAAATATGGTATGTATCATAAATAGAATTTTATTCAGTCATAAAGAAGAATGAAATTATGTTATTTTCCAGGAAAATGGATGGAACTGGAGATCATCATGTTAAATGAAATAAGCCAGACTGAGAAGGACAAATATTTCATGTTATCCCTCATATTGCAAACTAGATTTAAAAGATATGAATGATGAGGTATAAAATGGGAATTGTTTGGGGGTGGGAACAGGTGGGAGAGTTAGGGAGGAAAAGAGAAGGCAAAGAGGGGGTGAATGTGATTGAAGTACTTTATATACATGTATGAAAATAGAATAATGAAATTTGTTAAAATTGTTTTAAAAGGGTGGAGGTGTGATAAGAGTAATAGAGGAGATAAATTTGATCTAAGTACGCTATATGCATATATGAAAATATCACAATGAAACCTCTGTACAATTAATATATGCGAATAAAAATAAAATTAATTCACTAGTTTCATTTTTTTTTTATTTTTAAAATTTTTTTGGTGGTGCTGGGGTTTGAACCCAGGGCCTCATGCTTGCTAGGCAGGCACTGTACTACTTGAGCCACTCCACCACCTTCTACTAGTTGCTTTGAAATGTGGTTGATAGAAAAGTTAAAATGACAGATGCTGCTCACATTACATTTCTTCTGGACAGCCAGCATAAATAATGATCTCAAGTAGTTTTACTGGAAAGGTGGTCGCTGATGGTGAAGTGGGTTAAGGGAGAAATTGCAGCATGCTTGAGGAATAATAGAGTAGAGAGAAAAGTTAATGATACTGCAGATGGGACAAGTGTCACATGATGTCCTTGAATAGGCAGAAGTGTTTGGGTACTAGTGCACAAGTGGAGGGCTGGTCTTGAGGCAAGGACTATTCACACAGAGTGACAGGAGAGGAGCTGAAAGTGTGGTCTATGATCAGAGAGTTGGGTACTTACGGAAGTGGGAGTGCATGGACATTCCTCTTCTGCAATCATTGTGACACAAGTTGCCAGTCTTCAGCTGAGAAAGAGGATAGGGGAGAAGGCTCTTTGCTGAGTTTGAGAAAAGCTGTATCGGTTGCTTGGAAGATGAGGCGTGGATACAACATGGTACTTTACATTAGCTGGACCTGTTTGGTACCGAAGGCAAAAATGAAATCAGCCATTGGAGAGCTCTTCTTGCTCAGCCAACTTTTCTCTTTTTTGGACCTCAATTTCTTTTTATCAGAGATGATAATAAAAGACTCACCTTCTCTCCTCCATATGTTCAGTGTTCAACATAGCTTCTCCTGCCACAGGCAGTTAGCTTGATTTCTTTAAAACTCAAAGATACAAAATTGTTTGCGTTCAGACCCCTAAAGCTTCCAACCTATCCATTTGTGTTTCTTGCTTTCCTCCTATCTTACTTCCTCCAAGAAAGAAGCAAAGGGAACATTCGGTCCATCTATACTACTCTGGAGGAGGCCCTTTGACTGGGGAAGCAGCTCCCTCCTGCAGTTTGGTTACCTTTGACTTGTGGTAGCCGTGTCCTCTTCTTCAAAGAGAGCCCATAGCCAGCCTCTGAGGCAACTGGGATGACAGGATCATTTAGGTCCACTTTCTGCTACTTTAAATATTTGTTTTTATTCTAAAAAGGCTAAACTGGGTGTTATTTTCAGGTATCCCACAGGATCATAGGACATTTTTATGCCCTGAGTCTATTGTGTGGTTTTGAAAACTTTCTTCATATCTTTAGTTGCAACCCTCAAAGGCCAAAAATAATGCTTGAGTAAAATCTTTACACGATCCATGTTTTCCCTGGAGGAGACTCTGGGTAGCATCCAGACTGTTGGCTAGCCAGCCAATCTGTGCCAACAATGACTTCTCCATTTGTGACTGTACGTGATTACGTTCTGGTGGAAGGACAGTAAAAGGAGGCTGAGGGGACCAACCTAAGATAGATTCAGTTTAACGCTTGGCTAGGATCAAAATTTTAAAACGCCCTATATGCTGAGTTCTTTTATCTTCCCTTGCTGTCTTGGAGCAATGATCACATAAAAAATACTCTAAATTTATTTCCTGTGAAATAGTTACAGCTCACCTTTGAGCTGATGAGCATCTGTACCTGAAGAGCATAAAAATGGAAGGGTTTACAAAAGGCTGTGAGTTGCCACAATCAGGCAGAGGAGGAGAAAGCACTTAGTGACTATTTTACAGCTCCTTCACCTTCAGCCTGCTGCTGCCCTAAAGACCCACTTCCTTGTCCCTCCTTGCTCCCTGCTTGTGGCTTGCTGGCTTTTTGTCATCTCTTTTCCTTTTTAATCTTAAAGTTCACATTTCTAGTTCATCCTACCTGCTTTCTCCAGTAGTTCACTTGCTAGCTATTTAAACATTTTAAAGATTTCTCTGAGCTCATCATAATTATCTTCTCTGGTGACCTTTCTGGAGACCTTCCATGTCAGGAGATCGAGTTCGAACTGGAAAGACTGGAACTTGAGGGGGGTTGAGTTGGGTTATTCCTGCTGCTAAAAAGCCAGGATTCATGAAAGCAAAAACAAACAAAATAAGAAAAGCAAAGCTAAACAGAAGATAGCTTCCGGCCTTGGAAGCTTCAGTCTCTTCTTCTGACTGTGTACATCTTTTTTGTTTCTGAGATTTGTTTGGTTTTTGGAAGGCATACCTCAACTTTCAACCCCCACAATTCTCATTGAATTAAGGCACAGTGAAGCCATCATAGCAAGAGATGGCCCCTCAGCTACAGAGAATATTTTCTTTTTGGCTTTTAGGGCATCTGAATTTTGATTTTCCAAGTAAACGCTTATTTTCACAATGGAGGGGACAATAGAACAAAACATGTTTCTAGATAACTGTTGGGGTTTTTAAAAAATATATATGATTGAGTGTTAAGGTTAGCTATATGCTCTTGTAAATGAATGAATTTTTCTCATTACATATAATGTTAATTAATAAAATTAGTGAGAGGATGATAAAATACTGTGACTGGGGAGGCTCATGAGACATTGGAGGCAGGAATGGTTTTCCTCTATGTAAAGGATTTAGATTTTAAATGCAATCAGGCTTAATGCTCCTTATCAACCAGCATTCTGTGACATGGTACCAACTTACGAAAAATTACAGAAAGTTTCTGTTGGTCAGGAGGAGAGAAAAAGATACAGAAGGAAAGTGGAGCCATAACTGCTCTATTGTGAAGACTAATTAAGTTTATGAGGGAAAAAACAGCTGTATGTGTGTGGCAGAGACTCTTACATGAAGGCTCTCACTTTCTGCTGGAGCATGTGGATGATTTGTGATAAAGTCACATCAGAGAAGAGAGAGCATTGTGTTGGGACAATAAGAAGAGTTTTCTTTGTACTTTTTTGCAGGAGGCCTGGCTTTTCTAGGGCCTGAAACAAAAGTCTGGGAATCAGGAGAAAAATGGAAATATGACCATAAGAAAGCTAGTCCCCGCTGGTTAGTGACTATATGGCTGAACTTGTCATCACGTAGTACCCGCAAGGGACCAGAGAAAGTGAAAGGGACGCTCCCAGTGCTGATGCAAAAGGCCAGAGAGCCCTCCCAGCCATGGGTCTGCATACTGGGCCTGGCCAGTGGACCTGGCCAGCTTCTGTTGGCTTTTAACAGGCACCACATGGCCCTTGGCTGCTCTGGTAGCTGCCGCTGCTAAATTGCTTATGTTTCTGTGACATGGGCTCAAGTTTACCACAGCTACATTGTCATTTGTGCATTCATCTCTTTTGTGCTACATTGTAAGTTAAGTCACAGGCTAGCACCTCAGATGGTAAAAGGATGGTTCCCAGAGATACATATTTTGGGTCTAACTTTGGTGGGATTCTTCTCTTAGCCTTCTGACATGCATGTGGATTGGTGATACCAACTCTAACTTTTAAAAATTATTTGCATTGTGATAAAAGCACATAGTATAAAATTTAGCATCTTAGTTATTTCTAACTATACAGTTCACGAGTGTTATGTTCACTTTGTCATGCAACTGATCTGTAGGACTTTTTTCGTCTTGCAAAACTGAAATCCGATGTTCATTCTCCCCTCTTCTGCCCCCAGCAACCACCATTCTACTTTTGTTTTTATGAATTTTGCAATTCTAGGTACCTCATATAAGTGGAATCAGACAGTATTTGTCTTTTTATGACTGGCTTATTTCACTCAGCAAAATGCCCTCAAGGTTGATTCATGTTGTAATATATTTCAGAATTTCCTTTGTAAGGCTCAGTAATATTTCACACCATGTGTGTGCCACAGTTTATTGAGGGACACTTGGGTTGTTTCTGCCTCACTTCTGTATTTTTAGTATTTGACATGGTTTGAGTGGGGATGCTGTTCTATTAATATCTCTGTAGCTATTCATTCTAGGCCCTATGTCTTGTTAAATGAGGCACCTTTTCCCCCAAGAAAGCATTTTACTGATGTTAAGGTATCAGACATAAAATATGGCAAAAAATGATGGCTGTGTGTTCTTTCACTGTCTTATAGGAGCATTTTTTAATAGGCCCATCCAAAGGTGATCTGATGCTCTAGGAGTGTACACCTTATTTGACATACTATTGGCTAAAGCTCAGACTATATGAAATGACATGGTAATTTGTGGGTTTCTGTTCATTGTGATATGAGAGATTTTAGCCTAGTAGAAAAAGAAGACTTTTATTGCCCTGTGTGACATTAGCCAGTGTTCTATCCAATCTAGTCATCTTATTCCAGCATTTGTTCTCCAGTACCCATATATACATATACATATACATCTATCCGTATGGATTGCATTCCTCAAATGCTCCTTGTTCCAGTTTTATCTCTTTGCTCATTCCCTCATTTATGAATTAAATAAGTCTTTGCCACATGCTCATGTTTATATGTGAGCCATATTTATACCTTTAAAGAAATTGCACTTTGAATTTCCTTCCTGCAGAGCAGCCAGCATCTGTGCTACATTTCTTCATTTCAGAGATGGTCGTGTTGCCAACCATGGAGGGGTTTGCTGTATGCTAGAATAAAGTAGAATGTGGCCATTGAGGTTTGGATATGGTGTCCCACCAATGGTCCATGTGCTGGGAATTTGGTTCCCAGGGTAGTGGTACGGAGAGGAATGGAATCTTTAAGTGGTGGGGCCTAGCAGGAAGTATTGGGGTTTTGTACTCTAAGGGCATTAAGATAGTTCTTGTGGGACTCTTAGGTAGTTCTCATAAGAACAGGGTTGTAAAAAGAGCAAACCTGTCCCTGCTTTCTGGTTAGAGATGCGATTACTTGCTCTTACACATGTTCTCACAGTCACCATCTATCACTGGGTCATAGCCACAGGCAGCCCTCATCAGAACCTGTGCTATACCTTTTGGACTTTGAACCTCCAGAACAGTGGGCCAAATAAACCTCCTTTTCTTCATAAGTTAGTATGTCTCATGTATTTTATTTTTAGTGATGAAAAGCTAATACAGTGCCTTTCTGCAAGATATTACAGAATGACTTTTTTTCTTACTTTTATTTTTCTGGTGGTACTGGGGTTTGAACTCAGGGGCTCATACTTGCTATGTAGATGCTCTACCATGTGAACCACTCCACCAGCCCTTCACATATTAATGGGGACATGTAATGTTTTGATACATGTGTACATTGCATAAGAATGACTTTTTTTTTTTAAATGAAGACTGGCCAGCAACAACAAAAGGTTTAGCTTCTAAACATGTCCAAGTATTTTATTAATTTTTTCACAGTTTTTGTTATCACATATTAATTGTACAATGTGGGAGGTTTCATTTTGATAGTTTCAAGTATTTTAATGTAATACAAGAGCAAAGGAAACCTACGTGTTGATGCCTGGGTTGAGAACTACTAGTCCTGGGCATCACAGCTCCACCATGCAAACATCAGTCCCAGAGGCTAAAGAGAACTCAAGGTGAGTTCCTGAAAAAGTCATAGCAAGAGGACTGGCAAGGCTCACACAGATCTGCAGTTTCAACAGATTATATAAGAAAAGTAAGTAACAGGCTGAGTTTCCATAAACTCTAGATTCTCGTACCCACCTGTAGCCAAGCCCTCTTTATGTGGAGGTATGCCTGTTTCTTGCAAAGGGCTTACTGTTATGGTTCTTCTCTGCACTGGAAAAGTGTAGGTGACTGTGGAAAGCAAGTCAGAGAAACAGCCCCTGCTCTGCCTTTTTCTTTCCACCTAGGTTCATATGTTTGAATGTGTGTGCACCACACAGACACATAGCCTGGCATCATTTTAACTGTGCCAGAGATCAGTTTATTTTCTATTTGGGGAAGAGCAATTGGCTCATTTAAAATGTTTATCCCTAAAGATTAGAGACTTATTCTCAAAGATGGAGGTCATATTTTGGTTGCCTTTTTCATACTCAAAGAGGGAACAGCATGAATCAATCAATGCCTTACTGAATTCTGCAAAATTTGCTGCTTCTTTGCTCCAAGTGAGAGAGAATACTAAGATAAATGATTGTTTCTAAACTGAAATTAAAGGAAGATGAGAAAAGCAAATGGTGCATTTCAGTGAGTTAATACGAGGCCAGCATGAACTCTGTGGAAAGCCACCCCTACAACTTAATCACCGTCACTTTGTAAACTCTACCTTGATAAAAAGAAAAAATTTAAACTATGGCCTCCCTTAGTTTTCTCCATCTACGTGTGGGAGCTCTCTTCTGTGAGATCATCTGTTTGAATTTGACTCAATGATTCAATCAGCCCATGTTCCATTATAATTTGGCAGCCCTTTGGCTAAATCCAAAAGGTTGGTGGTCTCACACTGGTTAAACAGACCTGTCCCTGGTATTGTTACTTTAGCTTGAGTTAACAGAAAACTGGAAGAAAAAATTTTTCTGCAGAAATGAGTAAGGCTCCCTTTGTTTCTAGGAAAGCTTTCTTAATTCTGGTCATCTAATTTTATGAACCTTTGCTTCACATGCAATACTTGTATTTAGGGTCATTCCAATCTTTCAAACAAAATTAGTATCCAGCTTTCTTTTGGGTGGTTGAATTTTCACATCAATGCTGTAATATTTCAGAAATAACCACAAGTAATTCTGTAATTCATCCAGACATTTTATTTTAAAACTTAGGAAACCATGGCGAGTATTAGTAAATGTTTATTGAGTATCAGCTGGGTATGAGCCCCGTCCCTGGCACATTAACAAGTCTGCCTTGAGCGATCTGGATTTCCAAGGTGTTCCATCACCTGGTTTAGGAGTCAGCTATTTCCTCCAAAGAGGTATTCATTGTTTGCTAAGTTTTAAAAATTATTTTAAGTTCCCAGTTTTTAAAGACATTATCTGTCCAACAAAAATGTCTAGTAGTTTTCTTTTATTAAGAGCTTCCTAGCAGCTAGAAACCATACTTGCCAAGTGTTCACAGACATTGCCAAATTTTAATTCCCACATCCATCTACTGAGTTGGGGAGTCCTTTTATAATCCCCACTTTCAAGATGAGAACACTGAGGCTTAGTGAGAACGTGTCATTTGCTCCAGGTTACACAGCAAGTGTGGAATTCAATTTGAGACAGAGTGTGTCTGATTCCACAGACTCTGGTACACTATATCCAGTTTGTTGTTTGGTGGCTTTTGTTAATTCTGTCTGGGTGCCATGATCACTCTGAAGTTATGTGTCACTTAGTTCCGCATTTAAAACCTTAGGGAACCAAGTCTGCATCAGCAAATGTTTACTAAATGTTGGCTGGCTCCACACTTAACATTTTACACGTCTATTTGGTATGGCCTAGATTTCTCAATTACTTTGTTAACTGATTATTTTGGTCAGACATGTTTCTGAAGGGGGCTATAATAATGGAAATCATTTGAAATTCCCAATTATACAAGCTAATTTGTTTAAAGATGAGAACAGCTGGCAGTATTAATTCCCTAAGTGTTGAAAAATTATGGAAAAGAGAAACCCCAAACCAGCTTGTTAACAAATGGCTTAGCGGATGAATCAGTAGGATTGTGCCTTGCTATGGTTCTTTCTAGATGTTTTCTGTGTGTCTCCATAATTGGGTGTAGTGTGATGAGTTGTTCTGCTGAGAAATCAGAGTTGAAAGAATAAACAGGGTTGATAGAATAAACAGAGTAAACCCCAAGGGTGGGGGAAGGTTCGAGAGTCGGGCTCCCTTGCAGCCTTGACTCACATGCCTGGCCGTTTGGGAATGTGCCCAAAATTTTCTTTGTGAACTGCTGTGAACGTCTTGTTGCAGCCAGTTTTGTCTGATTTCTTGTTGGCTAGTGCAGGGTCCTGGGCAGGCACAAGCACATCGAGGCCACCTTTGGGAGAGCCTTGCAAACTGGACACCAGTCAGTGAACAAACACAAATGTGCTAAAGAAAGAGAGTTACATGACACATGCACGTGCAAACACACGTGTGCACACAGAAGGAGAGAGAGAGAGAGGATTACCTAATGGAAAAGAAATGAATTTTTTGATGTTGATTATTATGGTTTATACCTCAAAATTAAATGACACATTTTACCCAAAAGATTTCCACTTTCTATGTGTTCAGAGCTCTCCTCTGAGATTTAAATGCATGCACCATCCATGAGAAATGAATAATCGGTGCTGTTAAATGAATAAGCTGAGTTGGGGTTAGGCCAGAAAGGGATATTGAACAGGAAGCTGATGAAAGAGTTGTGCAAAGAAAAATGAAGGAGGAAGTTTGCATGCCAATGGTGGAATGTCTTGCAGTGAAAATAACAAAGGAGGAGCAATTCTATAGCATAGCCATTTGTCAGTAGTGTGTCTGGGCACACCGGGAAGATTTCATTCTAAGAAGAGCTGTTATCTGGTGGGGGTGGGGGGGGGAATGGTGGTGTCTTAAGCACTAAAGTCCTTGTTGTTGCAATCCTGTGCTTTGAACATTTTCCAGATGGATCAAGAAAGCTATAGAAACTTCTTATAGTTTGTAGCAAAACAGCTGCATTTTGGACACAGTGGTGATGTCACAGAGTTGGGTACCAGGGAGAATGCAGATCTGCCGATTAGTGACAGGAATGTGTACATCTTCAAGGCTGCCTTGGAGATCTCAGGATGGACCTACCCAGGGACACCTATCCCTAACCAAGGGCCACCATGTGTGCACTTATAATGTGAGTGCAGACCGCTCTCTTGCCCCTAAGGACAGCTGCAGTTTGAGTTAATAGTACCTAACTCAGTCCCTCACTGAGGCTTTCCTGGAAATGCAATTATGGACTCTGTGTGGAGTCAGCCCAGGAGTTCCCCTCCTATCTGAGAACACAAATATGACTCCTTTGGAGTTTGTTTATTTTTAGCATGCTGAATGAAGCCTCAGTCCTCAATGTCTCTAGTTCTGCTCTCCCCAGTCCTGATGCTGGGTGGTACCCAGGACTTCACACATGCGGGGCAAATGCTCTACTACTGAGCTGCACCCAAGACCTTCTAGTTTTCATCTTCCTGAATCGTCTATCTACACTGTTGCTTTTCAGGTGAAACACCATAGAAATACCAACCACATTTAAGGTTCTTACCAATCGAATTTTCCCTTGTGAAATATAGGAGAGAATTCTGATCTCCATCTACCAGTAAACAGAGATACAGCTAAGAAACTGAAACTCAAAGTCAAGTTTTTGGGGAAGGGGTGGAATAGCTGACTCAATCTTTTCTGCTTTTTTAGATGTGCACATTAAAAGAAGAAATCTGAATAAGTGTAAGACTTGAAGGTGACATCTGTCCTCTTGTCACTGTACCCAGAAAATGGTAGACAAGGCACTTAACCACAGTCTCCTAACTGAAGGACAGCTGGCTTTGTACACAATCTGTGGAAACAGGCGCTGTTTGTTGCATCCTTTGAAGGTGGCCTCATAGTCTCATAAATTTCCCCCTATATTCCTCTTCCTTGTTACATGCTTGGAATGTCTGTGGTGCTCAGCTTCCCCTATGCCCTTTCCTTCTGCCTTTGTGATGGTCTTAGAGAGGCTTTCTGCTACATGATGTCACATTATGAAAGGGACACCAGGACCCTGTACAATGGCCAGTGCTAGTTATATTTACTTTTTGAAGTGGTAGTAGCTGAGGAGAAAGGTTCAAGTTGTATGAATTATGACGTGATATGTTCAGCTATTAGCTTTCCACTGGGCAGAGCTTCAAAGTTCACTACCAGTGGTTTTTCTTTGGGGGAGTACACACCACCATCCCCAAATAGGAATATGAGGGTGCTTCCCATCTTACATCACTTACAGAGCCCTGCCAGCACAACAAGCAACAAAAACGCTCACAATTTACAGTTCGCCCTCTTTGATGTAAGGTGGAATGGGGGATAGGAGGCTTGCCAAGGCCTCTGAGTAGAGTGTGGTTGGGTCGCCACCAAAAGCGAACTCTTCTTTTCTTGAGACAAGAGCAAACTGCACTAGCAAATTAAAAAATATAAGCAAGCCTTTTCCTCAGATAAATTGAGTTGGATTTAGGTCAAGGTGGGGGAGGGGAAGAGCAAAGAATTCAGACAGCCTGAGCCAAGGATTTGCTGAACACATTAAAAAAAAATGCTGACGGGCATTAAATTAAGTAACAACTGAAGATGACATGGGGTAAACACTGCCGCTAATGTTTGACTAAAACTAACGGAGAGCTCTAAGTGACTCCAGTTAATTTACAGATCACGCCAAGAACAGCCACAGGGGACCAGGGCTGCTGAAGCTTAGGGAGACATTTTATAGCCAGAAGTCACATTTTTAAATTTAGAAAAAGAAAACTAAAGCTGCAGGAACTGCTTTAGGGAGGAAGGGAAAAAGGGGGTGAGAGAGAGAGAGAAGAGACAGAGAATAAGAGGGGAGTCTGTGTGGATGCTGGATTTAGGGGAGAAAACCAACTAAGAAAAAAAAAACTTTTTGGATTTTTTTAAAATTCATTTATTCATATGTGCATGCATTGTTTGGGCCATTTCTCCTGGATTTTTAAATAACTCTTAAATAACTCTTCTAGGAGAAGAGAATATGCTAGTATCAAAGCTTACCTCCTGTGGGGTAGGAGCCTTAAATTTTAGATTGAGCCAAAGGCTCCATCCACCCCAAGTAAATTCTCCCAGGTTATCAAATAAAATTGATTTAACTTTGCAACATTTAGCTTTAGGTTAAAATTTAAATGTACAGTCCCTACAGTAAACCATTTGGTAATGATAGCACCTCTTGAACCTGACTTTGTTTAGTACAGTTTTAAATGGTGTGTGTAGTGTATTTAGTAACAGCAGTTACTATTCTTAGATGAGATTTTCCTCATGCACTTTAATTTCTTAAGGTGGGATGATCATAATTGCTGAACAATTCAATGAAATGAAATGGCCTAATTCAGGATTTTTCCCTGCATTTTTCCAATGATATTTAAAATCTTCCCCCACCCCCTACCTCTCCTCCATCTTCTCCATTTAATCTTGGCATTTCCTGGGCTTGAATGGCTCCTCCCTCCTGCCCTCCCTCCCTTCCTTCCTTTTTCCCTTCCACTTTCATTTGTTTTTTTCTTTAGAAGTACTAGGATAGAACTCAGGCCTCACTCTTGAACCTACCACTTGAACCACATTCCTAGTCCTTTTTGAGAGAGGGTCTTATGCTAACTTTGCCAGAGCTAGCCCCAGTCTGAGATCCTCCTACCTCTTCTTCCTGTGTAGTTGGGATTACAGGCACGAACCACCATGCCAGGTCCCCAAGGTTTCTCTTAATAAGGCATAACACATTTGCAAATTCACTCTGTTTACTTTAGCATGTCATTATGAAGGAGAGATAGCTGTCTAGCATGGCTAGGATGGGGACCTGGTTGCTCAGTGACCCTCCTGGTTCACTTCCATTCTCATGGAAGCCCACTGTCTTCACAGAGGCTTCTTTCTTCTCTGGTTTCTGTCTTCTCTCAGGCAAAGACACAGATCTTTGCAGATGGAGGCCAACTCTCAGTGTAATCCTAGAGGCTCAAAGGATCCAGACGATATTTCTGTGTTTGCCCCAATGAAACTTTAAAAATGCTAAACACCACCAGAATCTCTGCTCTTTTCCTTTATTACCCTGGATTATCAGATTGGAGACTTGCAATGGTTTGTTCTAGTGCTATTAAATTTGTGCTGACTTTACTGACATTGGCCCTTTGCCTTTGGCAGCTAATTGTACTCTCAGGTATTCTCTAGGGACCTCCCCAGCATGTCAGGATCCAAACACCCTGTCTGCAGAAGCGCCGAAGCTTTCACTTTGCTGGAGAAGCCAGAAGGGAAAAATAATGGGGCAAGTGCATCCTTTCTGAGTTTGGTTGGCTTGACTCACTTTACGACTTGAATCACCAGATCCTACACTTGATGGCTGACCTGATTAAGGTCACTGGCTTTGTGGGGCTATTTAAAAATTTTGACAATCACATGGCATTTTCAGTTCTTGCAGCTTAGGAGTTTGCTCAGATATTCTGATGAGCAGCCCTCGAAGATAGATAGCCTCCAAATAGGAAGGTAACAAAGCTTCCAGGTTGTAGCAAAACTGTAAGAAAAAGGCTCATCAGAGGAACCAGAATTAGCACTCATCAGTTTGGACCCCCTTTTCCTCAATACCAGATGTTGAAAACAGTGACTTGGACTCCCATGTCCAAGAGGTTATGTTATAGAAAGCTGAAAAGTCTAAAGGGGATTGAGTTTTCATGCATGGAAATGTTTTGTAATATGAGCCACCCACTGTAATTCAAAAACAATTGTTGATATGAATCAACAGTTGTAGAGATTTTCACAGTGAATGACCAAACAGCAGATTGCAAAGATGTGGCACTTTCTGTCCTTGTGTTCAACAAAAAATATGGCTTTAGGTAACATTTATCTGGCTCATCAGATTTTCTAAATTTAACATGAAAAATGGCATTTATGTAATTTCTCAAAACTCTAAATCATGAAGTTGGGTAATGGTATTCAGGCAGAGGTACTCAACCAACTTCTCCCAGGTGGAAGGAAGGAGTGAAAGGAAGAAAAGAGAAACAACTGAAGAAACAATGCCAAAAAGGTCCATAAAACCAAGCTCTTTCAGAAAGCCCTTTTTCTGAGCTGTTTTTAAGCTGGAGGTCACTGGCAAGAAACTAGCTGACCCATATGAGCAGTTTACTGTCCTTTCAATAAAGCCCCAGGAGCCAGTACATCAGGGTCAGACCAGCAGCTTACCCTACAGCTGGTAAGAAAGTGGGTGCGGTACCACACATTTTGCTGCAGCAATGACCCTACTTGTAGGACTGGGGCCCCAATTCTGGGGTATGTGCACGGGGGCTGGAGAAACAGGCTTTGCTCCTGAGACAAGGATCTCCGTCTTAGTACCGATCCCTGAGAGTTAGGAAGACTTTGCAGGGAAATGCGTGGTATCTCGTCTGCCTTCTGGAGGTCAGGTTGGAAGCCACTTGCCTGAGTATTGTGTGCAGCTGGGATTGTTTTGGTGCAGGTGAGGACCTGGACCAAGGAGGGAGAGCAGTGTGTGTGTGTGTGTGTGTGTGTGTGTGTGTGTACCATAGCAAAAGCTGTGACTGAATTGTATGGCAGTTGGGAGATTTGGAGCTTGCCACTGTCACCAGGGACCTGAAGTGCAGATGTTTGTCATTATTTATTATTCTTTGGTGATTACTGCATGCACTTCTTTTTTTAAAATCAACAAAGTAGATTTTAAAAGTTTCCAGGTTGGCAATGGCAGCCAATCACTTGCCTGCCGATTGCTTTCTTCTATCCCAAAAGCAGTGGAGTGCCAGCTTCTATTTCCTGACTTTCTAATTCTGTGGAAAACATTTCAGATCCACTTTCCTCATGGTGCCCACTAAAATTCCACCTTCCCTGCTGCTCTGCTCAGGAAGAACTGGCCCACATTCACCAATGCGGTCCCTCCTCTCCTCTGCCATCAGACCATGTTCCACCCTGGCTCGCACATTTTTAAATAACTGTGCAGAACCTGTGCTTATAAAAACAAATGGACTTGATGAGGTCCCAGTGGCCTACGGGGACACCCTTAAGTTCTCTGTCCCTGCTGAGCTGGGCTTTTTCTTGGATCTTCTCCCAGTCAGGCATCTGTACCCCTTTATGGGTGTGGCTATTTTAGTCATTGCCAAGGGTTTTCTGATGGTTCTGGACATGAAATGTGCACAGAGCCACCCTCTAGTTCAGAACAAACAAGGTATTCGGAATCAGCTCAAATGTCAATGCAGTCACCTATTGTATCTGTGTCCATATACCTAAGTCCTTTTACCATCTGTACCTTAGTTTTCCTGCCTATAAAATAGTGTGGCAGCAGTAGGTGTCTGGATAGGGCTCTCAACAGAAATAAATATGATAGCAAATATGAACTATTTAGCATAGGGGCCCCGCACATGGACGAATGCTAGTTTAGTCATAGTTTTGCTAGTGTTATTAACTATTTTTTTCCCAAGAAGTAACTATCTTAACACACATGTTTATATGAGGAGGTCTGATGGCTTGGAAGAAAAAGTGAGGGGAGCCCTGGTGAAACAAAAGTCTCTTCTAACTCTGTTATGGCCATGCCAACCCTCGACAGCTGCTTACCTCTCCTGACTCCTCCACATAGGCCTGTCCTGAGCTGGTACCTGGGAGAGGATGGTGAGGTATCCCCTCCCACTCATGGGAGGGGGCTTGTGTATTCACTGCATGTGTGAACTAGGACACCGCCAGGTGAGTCCTTTGCATGTGGGATGTGGTCAGGGAATAGCAGGAGCTGCCCAAGAGCCATCTTAGGAATCCTGTGGCACAATGGACCAGTGCCTTCCCTTGCCTTCTCCTAGTGAGGCAAATTTGAAGCCCAGATTCAAAGATATATTTGAAGGAAGCTGTGATACAAATGTTCAACTCTGCCTTCTAAGGCTGCAGTTCCTTTCCAGGGTCCTGCAACTGATTCATATGCTTCTGCACTGCTGCTGGTATACCCTGTCAGTTAGCAACTGTACAGAGCAGAGGTGAACTGGGGACAGAGGTGGTAAAATTCCATTAAAATCAGCAGTTCTTAAACCAAGAACTGTTATGGCACTAGCTTTGGGTGAACTGGACCAAGGCAAGTGGTAGGAGTCTTTCCCAATAAAAGGCCAAGTGGCAGACAGAAGTTTCTCCTTTTCAGCTGGTTCTGTACATCATTCTAAGCAAATTGCCAAGTGTATAAATGATTAACCAGAGCATATTAAGAGAGGCAGGAAAAACCCTAATGAAATAAATACAGCTACTTGTTGTGTGAACTACAATATAGATATTTTGTGCTTGAGGTAAAGTAGGCCTGAGAGGTCAACTCCAGACTTGGATGGGTCATGTATTTTTGTGTGCCCATGGGTTTGAATTTGAGTCTATCCAGTGTCCCCTCCTCCCACTTTTTTGTATCTCTTTTTTTCTCCAGAGTAAAAATTAACATAAGCTACAAAGGTTCTCTCAGGACTGGTTATTAACCAAAAATATTGAGAAGCCTTGACAAATATGAAATGCTATATATAGGCTCAATGGTAAATCAGAGTGTTATCTACATCAAGTGAAATTCAAAGGTTTCCTCAAATGCTGCAGTCTGTTAGTTTCCAATCATTCCAGCGCATACACAAGTACCATGGTATATCTTTTTAATGTGGCAGTCCTCAGGGGTGGATTGAGTTAGGCAATTTATCCCCTTTTATGCCTTGTATTCACACACAACACTCCAACAGGGTAACATAAAACCACAGACAGGTTCCCTTATAGTGGTGTTCAAGTGAAGTAGGAAAACAGCCAGGGCCCAGTATACAGAATAGAAGAAAAATCAGAGAAGAAAATGCATCTTTGAAGAAACAGTAAACATGAGAAAACTTACTAACTGGCCCGGCCGTTCTGCTTTAAGGAGGGTTTCTTTGGCAACTTCTCATTTTCTGATACTGGTGCAAACCTAGGTCCTCCCCAAGGTGTTGATGTTGCATTTTTGAGCCAGACCTCCCAATCCTTGCCAGCAAACCACAAGCTCTTGCCAGTCAGCAATCAGATGACAGAGAGCAAGAAAGGTTCAAAGATGATTGTTTCTCAGAACTCACTGCTCATCTACATGCCAGTATGTTACACTGTAGGTGTGTGAGCACAGAAAACCTATTGAGACCACACACACGCACACACAGACATCCAAGGTAGACTAGAGGGCTGAGCTAGAAAGGAGATAGTGAGAGACAGGACCATGCCAGGAGGAGCCCCTCCTGCTGGCTCAGCTTCCCAGCAGGCTAGTCTGGACATGTCTGCCCCACTGAGGCTGGCCAAGGAGAAGGGGCTGGACTTCTGGTTTGCTGACATGCAAAGTGATTGCTGATTGTCAGCAAAGAAAAGGTGGCATTTGAAGGCGTCACAGAGGATTGTGTGCTAGTTGCCAATGACTCCAGTTGGAAGCTTAAAAAAATAAAAATGTTATGCACGATATCAAGGGACTCCCCAGCTGCCAGGGGTGGAGGGGTGGAGGGGCGGAGGGGCAGAGGGCAAGAGCAAGGAGGCTGACATTGAAGGGACAGAGAAAACTCTGCTAGCAAATGTTTTGCTTGTGGTGGTTACCTGATTGTGTACATTTGTCAAAACTCATACAACTCTGAACCTAAAGGATGAATTTCACAGTATGCCAAATTATATCTCAATAAACCCTATTTTAAAAAACAAATACTGTAGTTTATAGGCCACTTAAAACCAAAGAGCATTTCAAGTCCTGACTGCCTCTTTAAAAATATTTAGGACTTAATTTTTTATTAAGTTAAAAAAAGTTCTTCATGGTAAATCTTCACTCTTTGAGATCCTCAGGAAGGAACAGAATCTATGTTTTTCAAAGTTGTTTGTATTTTTTTATTTGGACATTTTGTTCAATTATTTAAATTTTTTTAAAAAATCAGGCTTACAAAAAAAAAGAAGCCTTAATACCAAAAATTGAACTGGTGTTGAGGTTCAAAATCCTGAATGTGGGGAAAAGTTAGAATTTCTTAAGGATAATCTGTATAGAGAAACCTAAGAAATCAGCCGTTGGAACTAATATATCACTCTTATGCCTGGATATAAAATACAAAAATATCTACAACCAAGTAATAATTGTAAAGAGAGAAAATGAGTCTTGTATGATAGGAAGGAAAGAAGCAAAGCAAAGAAAACAAGACCAAGATCAATAATCATCGCGGCATGGTGTGGTGGCTCACTCTTGTAATCCTGGCTACGCAGGAGGATCGAGGTTCAAAGTCAGCCCTGGCAAATAGTTATCTTGAAAAAAACCCTTGCAATAAAAGGCTAGCAGAATGACTCAAGGTGTAGGCCCTGAGTTCAAACCCCAGTACTACAAAAAAAATGAAAAAAAACAAAAACAAAACAAAAAACAAAAACCCACAGCACCAAAACCTGGACATCAGTGTTTAATAATGTACAGGTCTTCTCTGAATTTATTTATAAAACCTTAGCTAATAATACAAAAGCAGAGTTGAGTAAATCAGACATTTTCCTTATCAGTGGTAATACAACTTTTTCTCAAATTAATGGTTAGGTCCGATATTGTTCTAATCAAAATTCCAGTTGGGATATTTTTAATGAAAATGTGACTGTAGAGTTAATCTAGAAGAATATCTAGATAAAAATAACCAAACAAGATTTATGAAGTGATAAAGATATTTTATAAAAATCTGTAACAAAATTTTAAAAGCATGACTAGACAGAGTGAGGAGACTAGAGTCCTCAAACTCACTCAAATACACCTGAGAACTTAGTATCTGATAGTCATTTCAGATCAGTGGAGAAAACTAATGATTATTCCAATAAATAGAGTTGGTTCAATTAGTTCATATTTTTGAGAGTAGGTGGAACCCAAATCATAACCCCTCAAAAATTCTGTTTCTGTTCATTTGTTTGTTGTCTTTTTAGAGGTACTAGGGTTTGAATTCAGAGCCTCACACTTGCTAGGCAGGTGCTTTACCACTTGAACTATACCCCCCAGCCCCTTTTGTTCTAATTTTTCGGGTAGGGTTTGGCATTTTCCCAGGGATAGCCTGAGACTGCAATCCTCCTACTGCTATTTTAGCTGAGATCACAGGCTTTACCATCCCATCTGACTTGTTTTTTGGGATAGAATTTTGCTACTTTTTTTGAGGGGGTAGCTTTTTTGGAGGGTCTGGCCTTGAATTATGATCCTTTTATCTCTATCTCCCTTATAGCCAGATGGGATTATATGAGTGTACCGCCACACCTGGCCTCCCAAACAAATTCTGGATGTATTAAATAAAATTTAAAACATGAGAATGCAAAGAAGGAGAGAAAATTATTCATCAATTCTAGTATGTGGAAGTACTTTTTAAGCAAAAAAGCAGAAGAAGACAGATTTTTTTACATAACAATAAAAACCTTGTTTATGTCAAAACTCATGATAAAAAAAGCATAAAACAAAGAATACCTAGGGAAAGAAAGACAAAATGTAACACAACAGAGTTATCATGGTTAATATATAAAGAAAATATATATTAAAAGCCTATATGGAAAAATTATTAATATTTACAAAATTACAATTTGTATAAATGCAAAGATTATACAATAAATCATGAAAACTTTCAAGATATCTAAAAATAACTGAAGAAAGACCAACTTGTATCAAATTGACAAGTAAATTATTTGTCAGTTAGAAAAATCCAATGATTAAATATTTGGATCAAAGTTCAGGCAGATGGAACATACCATACCATGCTGTGGAAGTCTAACAGTTGTTCACATTTCCTGGTTAAAAATAAATTTAATTTAAATAAAAAGAGAAAATATGGCAATATGTATCCAAAGACTTATAGCTGTGGCTAACATTTAATCTAATAATTCCTTCTCAAGGAATCTATCCTTAGGAAATATTTTTATAATACATAAGAATTTCAATACAAGCAAAGACATTTATTGAAGTACTACTTATAACTAAAAAGATTCCAAAACTAGCTTCAATTGATTATGGTACATCTGCAGTTGCAGAGTACAGAAAATTATATTCCCAAGAACACTTAAAACATTGTGAAAAATGTTTAAAAAATGCAAAATAAAACAAAATAGAATGCAAAGCTGCATCAGAATCATGGGTAAGTTTGGCTCTTTATATGGAAACATGTAGCACAGAAAAAAGATTGGAAAGGCTTGCACAAATGGATACCAATAGTGTTTGTCAGGATGGTGATGTAGTGTTTTTTGATTACTTTTATTTGGTATTTTTCCAGTTTTCTATAAAAAAAAGTCTATTAATTTTGTAATCAGAAGCATAAATATTATTTTGTAATTTTCTTTGCTATCAAGGGCTCCCCCTGCTGCTTATATAAACAGTTATGAAGGGTTGGCCTCCTATTTCATAGTTCTGATTTTCTTCACCTTTTAAAAGCCTCCATTTTGATCTAGGTGACACTTTCCACTTCTCATTCACCTTAAAAGCAAGCCATTCTAATTTGAATATTTGGAATAATATATCAAGTTCTAGACTTTTGTTTTTAATTGATATATAATTCACATACACAGTATTTGTTTGAAAGGCTTTTTAGTATATTCTCTGATTACAGGACATTTATCATCATTCAAAAGAAAGGGAACTTACACCTGTTTCTAAACACTCCTCATTATTCCACCCCATTCATGATAACCAGTAATCTACTTTCAGTGGTCATGGATTTGCCTGTTGTTAGAGATTTCATATAAATAGAATTATTCTGTACATAGCCTTTTGTATCTCACTTCCTTCACTGTCTTTAAGGTGATGAAGGTTCATCCATGTTGTGGCGAGTATCTTCTTTCAATTAGTGGATAATATTCCATTATTTAAATATAATACATTTTGTGTATTTCTTCCTCAGTTAATGGACATTTGTATTGTCCCTACTTTTTAGCTATTAATGCTGTGATGAATATAAATTTTTATCATGTGTTTATAATTCTCTTGGGTATCTACTTAGTAAAATAGCTAAATCATTGTTACTCTATACTTAGCTTTTTGGGAAACTGCCCAACTGTTTTCTGAAGTGACTATATCATCTTTATTCCTACCAGCATTGGATGAGGGATCCAATTTCTATTACCTTCATCAATATATTTATTGCTTTTTAAACTATATTCATTCTAGTAGATATGAAGGGGTATCTCATTATACTTTGGTTTTTCTAATGATTCAGGATGAGCTCTTCTCATTTGCTTATTGGCTAGTTGTATATCTTTTTTGGAGAAATGTCTGCCTGTTTCTTTTCTTTCTTTTTTTATCATACCAAAGTTTACTGATTACATCAAATGAAAATTTCTGTGATGAAAAAGGCAAGCTGCATTCATAAAAGATGGCATTCACATTCATTTTAGAAAGCAACAATGCTTTCTAAAAAATTGCTTAAGTGAAAAATGTACTATTGCAGTTCCATTTTGCACTGCCTGTTTCTTAAGCAGAGCATTTGTCTTTATTGCTGTGTTCTAATATATTTTCTGTGTTCTGGAAACTGGATTCTTATCAACAAGATTTATAGATATTTTTTCCCATTCTGTAGGTTGGCTTTGCACTGTCTTGAAAGTATCCTTTGAAGCATAAATGCTTTTTTAAAAATTTTTATGAGGTCCAGTTTATTTTTTTGTTTTGCTTTTGTTATTTGGGCTTTTTGTTATCATAACTAAGAATAGTTGCTTACATCCAAGGTCATGAATTTTATAGCTATGATCTCTTCTAAGAGTTTTATAATTTTAGTTTTTTTTTATCTGACTTTATTTTATTTTTTTTTTACTATAATTTTTCCTTTATATAATTCTAAGTTTTTTTTCCTTTTTCTTTTATTATTCATATAATAAAATGAACCATACAAGGCTTGGTTCATTTCTCCCCCGAACCCACCCCCTCCCTTGCCACCCACTCCACCCCCTCTCTCTCCCCCCCCCCCCCGCCTCAATACCCAGCAGAAACTATTTTGCCCTTATTTCTAATTTTGTTGTAGAGAGAGTATAAGCAATAACAGGAAGGGACAAGGGTTTTTCCTGGTTGAGATAAGGATAGCTATACAGGGCACTGACTCATATTGATTTCCTGTGCGTGGGTGTTACCTTCTAGATTAATTCTTTTTGATCTAACCTTTTCTCTAGTACCTGTTCCCCTTTTCCTATTGGCGTCAGTTGCTTTTAAGATATCTGCTTTAGTTTCTCTGCCTTAAGGGCACAAATGCTAGCTAATTTTTTAGGTGTCTTACCTATCCTCACCCCTTCCTTGTGTGCTCTCGCTTTTATCATGTGCTCAAAGTCCAATCCCATTGTTGTGTTTGCCCTTGATCTAATGTCCACATATGAGGGAGAACATATGATTTTTGGTCTTTTGGGCCAGGCTAACCTCACTCAGAATGATGTTCTCCAATTCCATTCATTTACCAACGAATGATAACATTTCGTTCTTCTTCATGGCTGCATAAAATTCCATTGTGTATAGATACCACATTTTCTTAATCCATTCGTCAGTGCTGGGGCATCTTGGCTGTTTCTATAACTTGGCTATTGTGAATAGTGCCAAATAAACATGGGTGTGCAGGTGCCTCTGGAGTAACCTGAGTCACAGTCTTTTGGGTATATCCCCAAGAGTGGTATTGCTGGATCAAATGGTAGATCGATGTCTAGCTTTTTAAGTAGCCTCCACATTTTTTTCCAGAGTGGTTGTACTAGTCTACATTCCCACCAACAGTGTAAGAGGGTTCCTTTTTCCCCGCATCCTCGCCAACACCTGTTGTTGGTGGTGTTGCTGATGATGGCTATTCTAACAGGGGTGAGGTGGAATCTTAGCGTGGTTTTAATTTGCATTTCCTTTATTGCTGGAGATGGTGAGCATTTTTTCATGTGTTTTCTGGCCATTTGAATTTCTTCTTTTGAGAAAGTTCTGTTTAGTTCACGTGCCCATTTCTTTATTGGTTCATTAGTTTTGGGAGAATTTAGTTTTTTAAGTTCCCTGTATATTCTGGTTATCAGTCCTTTGTCTGATGTATAGTTGGCAAATATTTTCTCCCACTCTGTGGGTGGTCTCTTCAGTTTAGAGACCATTTCTTTTGATGAACAGAAGCTTTTTAGTTTTATGAGGTCCCATTTATCTATGCTATCTCTTAGTTGCTGTGCTGCTGGGGTTTCGTTGATAAAGTTCTTACCTATATCTACTAACTCCAGAGTATTTCCTACTCTTTCCTGTATCAACTTAAGAGTTTGGGGTCTGATATTAAGATCCTTAATCCATTTTGAATTAATCTTGGTATAGGGTGATATACATGGATCTAGTTTCAGTTTTTTGCAGACTGCTAACCAGTTTTCCCAGCAGTTTTTGTTGAAGAGGCTGCTATTTCTCCATCGTATATTTTTAGCTCCTTTGTCAAAGATAAGTTGGTTATAGTTGCGTGGCTTCATATCTGGGTCCTCTATTCTGTTCCACTGGTCTTCATGTCTGTTTTTGTGCCAATACCATGCTGTTTTTATTGTTATTGCTTTGTAATATAGTTTGAAGTCAGGTATTGTGATACCTCCTGCATTGTTCTTTTGACTGAGTATTGCCTTGGCTATTCCTGGCCTCTTGTGTTTCCATATAAATTTAACAGTAGATTTTTCAATCTCTTTAATGAATGTCATTGGAATTTTGGTGGGAATTGCATTAAACATGTAGATTACTTTTGGGAGTATCAACATTTTTACTATGTTGATTCTACCAATCCATGAGCATGGGAGATCTCTCCACTTTCTATAGTCTTCCTCAATTTCTTTCTTCAGAAGTGTATAGTTTTCCTTGTAGAGGTCTTTCACATCTTTTGTTAGGTTTACACCTAGGTATTTGATTTTGTTTGAGGCTATTGTAAATGGAATTGTTTTCATACATTCTTTTTCAGTTTGCTCATTGTTAGTGTATAGAAATGCTAATGATTTTTCTATGTTGATTTTATATCCTGCTACCTTGCTATAGCTATTGATGATGTCTAGAAGCTTCTGAGTAGAGTTTTTTGGGTCTTTAAGGTATAGGATCATGTCGTCTGCAAATAGGGATATTTTGACAGTTTCTTTACCTATTTGTATTCCTTTTATTCCTTCTTCTTGCCTAATTGCTCTGGCTATGAATTCCAGTATTATGTTGAATAGGAGTGGGGATAGTGGGCATCCTTGTCTGGTTCCTGATTTTAGAGGGAATGGTTTCAGTTTTTCTCCGTTAAGTATAATGCTGGCTGTAGGTTTGTCATATATAGTTTTTATAATGTTGAGGAACTTTCCTTCTATTCCTAGTTTTCTTAGAGCTTTTATCATGAAATGATGTTGGATCTTATCAAAGGCTTTTTCTGCATCTATTGAGATGATCAAGTGGTTTTTGTCTTTGCTTCTGTTAATGTGGTCTATTACGTTTATTGATTTTTGTATATTGAACCATCCCTGCATCCCTGGGATGAAGCCTACTTGGTCGTGGTGAATAATCTTTTTGATGTGTTGCTAAATTCAGTTTGCCATTATTTTGTTGAGGATTTTTGCGTCAATATTCATTAAGGAGATTGGCCTATAGTTCTCCTTTTTGGAGGTGTCTTTGCCTGGTTTTGGGGTAAGTGTAATACTGGCTTCATAAAATGTGTTTGGCAGTTTTCCTTCCCTTTCTATTTTGTGGAATAGTTTAAGGAGGGTTGGTATCAGTTCTTCTTTAAAGGTCTGATAGAATTCAGCAGAGAATCCATCAGGTCCTGGACTTTTCTTTTTGGGGAGACTCTTGATTGCTGCTTCAATTTCATTTTGTGTTATTGGTCTATTCAGGTGATTAATTTCCTCTTGGTTCAGTTTTGGATGATCATATGTATCTAGAAATCTATCCATTTCTTTAAGATTTTCAAATTTATTTGAATATAGGTTGTCAAAGTAGTCTCTGATGATTTCCTGGACTTCCATGGTGTTTGTTGTTATCTCCCCTTTTGCATTCCTAATTCTACTAATTTGGGTTTTTTCTCTCCTCATTTTAGTCAGGTTTGCCAGGGGTCTATCGATCTTGTTTATTTTTTCAAAGAACCAACTTTTTGTTTCATTAATTCTTTGTATGGTTTTTTTGGTTTCTATTTTGTTGATTTCAGCTCTTATTTTTATTATTTCTCTCCTTCTATTTGTTTTGGGATTTGCTTGTTCTTGTTTTTCTAGGAGTTTGAGATGTATCATTAGGTCATTGATTTGGGATCTTTCAATCTTTTTAATATATGCACTCATGGCTATAAACTTTCCTCTCAAGACTGCCTTAGCTGTGTCCCATAGGTTCCAGTAGGTTGTGTTTTCATTTTCATTGACTTCCAGGAACTTTTTAATTTCCTCTTTTATTTCATCGATGATCCATTCTTCATTAAGTAATGAGTTATTTAGTTTCCAGCTGTTTGCATGTCTTTACTTTTGTTGTTGAGTTCTACCTTTACTGCAATGTGATCAGATAGTATGCTCGGTGTTATTTCTATTTTCTTATATTTGCTGAGGTTTGCTTTGTGCCCTAGGATATGATCTATTTTGGAGAAGTTTCCATGGGCTGCTGAGAAGAATGTATATTGTGTAGAGGTTGGATGAAATGTTCTGTACACATCTACTAGGTCCATTTGATCTATTGCATATTTTAGATCTTGGATTTCTTTATTGATTTTTTGTTTGGATGACCTATCTATTGATGATAATGGGGTGTTAAAGTCCCCCACAACCACTGTGTTGGCGTTTATATATGCTTTTAGGTCTTTCAGGGTATGTTTGATGAAATTGGGTGCGTTGACATTGGGTGCGTACAGATTGATGATTATTATTTCCTTTTGGTCTATTTCCCCTTTTATTAGTATGGAATGTCCTTCTTTATCTCATTTGATGAATGTAGGTTTGAAGTCTACTTTGTCAGAGATAAGTATTGCTACTCCTGCCTGTTTTCGGGGGCCATTGGCTTGGTAAATCTTCTTTCAGCCTTTCATCCTAAGCATATGCTTATTTCTGTTGGTGAGATGAGTCTCCTGTAAGCAACAAATTGTTGGATCTTCTTTTTTAATCCATTTTGTCAAACGGTGTCTTTTGATGGGTGAATTAAGTCCATTAACATTAAGCGTTAGTACTGATAGGTATGTGGTGATTCCTGCCATTTAGTTATCTTAGTTGTTTGAAGGTTTGATTGTGTGTACCTAACTTGATGTTACTCTCTACTGTTTTGTTTTTTTTCTTTTCCTGTGGTTTGGTGCTGCCTGCCTTTTCATGGTTAAGTTGGGTGTCACTTTCTGTGTGCAGAATTCCTTGCAGAATCTTTTGTAATGGTGGCTTTGTGGTCACATATTGTTTTAGTTTCTGCTTATCATGGAAGACTTTTATTGCTCCATCTATTTTGAATAATAGCTTTGCTGGGTAGAGTATTCTGGGGTTGAAGTTATTTTCATTCAGTGCCCGGAAGATCTCACCCCACGCTCTTCTTGCTTTTAATGTTTCTGTTGAGAAGTCTGCTGTGATTTTGATGGGTTTACCTTTGTATGTTACTTGTTTTTTCTCTCTTACAGCCTTCAATATTCTTTCCTTAGTTTCTGAACTTGTTGTTTTAATGATGATATGTCGTGGAGTAGTTCTATTTTGATCTGGTCTGTTTGGTGTCCTGGAGGCCTCTTGCATCTGTATGGGAATATCTTTCTCTAGATTTGGGAAATTTTCCGTTATTATTTTGTTGAATATATTATGCATTCCCTTCGCTTGCACCTCTTTCTCCTTCTTCAATTCCCATGATTCTCAAGTTTGGTCTTTTGATGGAGTCGGTGAGTTCTTGCATTTTCTTTTCACAGGTCTTGAGTTGTTTAATTAATAGTTCTTCGGTTTTTCCTTTAATTACCATTTCATCTTCAAGTTCTGAGATTCTGTCTTCTGTTTGTTCTATTCTGCTGGATTGGCCTTCTGTTATGTTTTGCAGTTCTGTTTCGTTCTTTTTTCTGAGGTTTTCCATATCCTGGCAGTTTTCCTCTTTAATGTTGTCTATTTTTGTCCTGAGTTCATTTATCCGTTTATTCATCGTGTTCTCTGTTTCACTTTGGTGTTTATACAGTGCTTCTATGGTTTCCTTTATTTCGTCTTTTGCTTTTTCAAATTCTCTATTTTTGTTGTCTTGGAATTTCTTGAGTGTCTCCTGTACATTTTGGTTGACCCTATCCAGTATCATCTCTATAAAATTCTCATTGAGTACTTGTAGTATGTCTTCTTTTAAATTATTCTTGTAGCCTTCATTGGGTTCTTTGGCATAGTTTGTCTTCATTTTGTTGGAGTCTGGCTCTGAGTTTCTGTTCTCTTCATTCCCCTCTGGTTCCTGTACTAATTTTTTGCTGTGGGGAAACTGGTTTCCCTGTTTTTTCTGTCTTCCCGTCATTGTCTTTGGTGTTGTTACTGTCCCTGTACTAGTCCCACAGGCTTTGTTTGTTCAGAGTTCTCCTGTGTGGGAGCTTCTGCTACAGGCTTTCCCCTTTCCAAGCACTGGGAAAGGTGACACTGCCCCCGTGTTGTCAGGCCTGGTCCACCTCTTCCCAGTGGGTGCCGGCCACTGGTGGCCCTGGGGGCCCTCCTCGTTTCTCCATTTAACGTGAAGTGGAGATTCTCTGTGCTGGCTCTATCTGCCATCTTGGAATCCTCCTATAATTTTAGTTTTTAAATTTAGACCTTTATGCATTTCATGCCTTTTTCCCTTTTAAATTTTTGTGTATGATATGAGGTTGGGGTCCAATTTCCTTCTTTTGTAGTGTGTATTCAGGTGTATCAGTACCATTTGTTTAAGAGTTTTGTCCACCTATGGAATTGTCTTTGTATCCTTGTCAAAAATAAATTACCATAAATATATACATTTATTTCTGAACTCTCAGTCCTGTTCTGTTGATCTGTATGACTATTCTATGCCTCTTGGCATGAATAATCTTGGTTGCTGTAGCTTTGTGCTGTGACTTTCATAATTGGGAAGTGTTAATCCTCCAAACTTTTTCTTTTTCAGATTTTTCTATGTCCCTTGAATTTCCATTTGAACTTTAAAATTATCTTATAAATTTATGCAAAAAAGACAGCAGAGATTTTAATAGGGGTAGTGGGGAACATATAAATCAGTTTCCTTAGTTTGTCATTTTAATAATATTATTTCAATACATCAATACAGGTTTATAATGATTGACAGTTATTTAAGTTTCTTTTAATTTCTTTCAATGATGTTTTGTAGTTTTCAGTGTACAAGAATTGCACTTATCTTGTTAAATTTATTTCTACATATTTTATTTGCAACTAATTTGTTGAAAGCTTTAACATAAATTGCTCTTATCATGGATTTGATCAGATGGTTTTATTGAGTCTATTGAGATAATCCTATAATTTTTCTTCTTTTTTCCATCAATATGGTACATGACATTGATCAAGTTTGGTATATTGAATCAACTTTGCATTCCAGGGATAAATTCCATTTGGTCCTTTTGTATAATCCTTTTTTTTTTTTTAAATATTGTACTTCGAATTAAGTGTGCTAGTGTTTTGTTGAAGATTCTTGCATATGTATCTATATATATATAGATACACATATATACACACAAACATATACACATACACATTGGTATGTAGTTAGATTTCTTGTGCTGTTTTTGTCTGGTTTTGTTATCAGGGCATCACTGGTCTCATAGAATAACTTGGAAAATTTTTCCTTCTCTTCTGTTTTTTGGAGGATAATTTGCAAAGGATTCATCTTACTCATTCTTTAAATATTTGGTATAACTTGTGGGTGAAGCCATCTAGTCTTGAGCTTTTCTTTGTGTGAAGTTTGTGATTACTAATTCAATCTCTTACTTGTATTGTTGCAGGAGGGCTCAGACAGACTGAGAGGGCACCAAAGCTTTTGGGAAACAAGTTTATTAAGCAAGCTGGCAGCAACTCAGTGAACTCGTGTTCAAAGACTGGGCCCTGGAACAAAGGGGCCTTCCTTATACACCACTTAGAGCAGGTTACAGAAATGGGGGGGGGGTACAGCTTGTCCCATACATAATCACATGTTATTTCATCGGCTGTTTTAACCTCTTGGGCGAGGTGACCCTCCTCTGGTCTCTAGATAACATTCCCCAACTCCGGTTTTCCTTTGTTTTACTGTAGCACTCACTAATTTCTTTTCCTCCTCTCTGCCTTGCTCCCACATTCCCCCCTTTGATGCTTGAACCAACTTCTGGGTCAAAGAGCATCATCTTGACAAAGATCGCAGTACCGGGGGATTAGACAGGGTAAGATCAGGCATGCTCTTAAAATAAGGAACGTTGTCCCTATTAAGATCTTGGAACACACCAAAGGTTGAGAACTAGCCTCCGAATAGATCAATGGGGTTCCATCCCTTTCAGGTCTGCACAGGGACATTGGTAAACTTTTTTATCTTGTCATTAATCTGTAAACAGCAGTTACTCAGATTGAGATTATTTCAGGCTATTGTAGGAAAGTTAGCCAATGGGTGAGGTGGGAGTTCCATGTGATTAGGAACCCCCCACCACTGAGTCTCCTAAGTAGCGTCATTGTAAAACTTTTGTCCCAAGCAGATCAAGTCCCCTACCAGGGTGGAGAATTGGCCTTTTGGAAGGGAGATACAGTAATTCCCAATAATAGAGAGCTGATAAAGATTAGCAAGAAGAATACACGGAACGGACTCATCCTCAAAGGTGAGAAGGGCGACTCCTCAAGCTTCCACTGTACATAGACTAATCAGCTTCTGGAGCAACTAGAGCAAGGCTGACGTCTTGTCATCTGTGAACTACTGGTGTCTTCTGGGAAAAAGGGTCCTGTTAAGGAAGGGCACTGTTGTATGGTGAGGCTGGATCCGGGATGCAGTCCCATTCAAAGGAAGCTGGCTTCACTTGGCTGTGGTGATTCCAGGGAACAATCTCTGTTACTTTAACTGCGGTGGTGAACAAAACAGCATCAAAAGGGCCCCTCCAGTGGGGCTTTAGCAGTTGAACATTCCATTCCTTTACCCAAACAATATCTCCTGATTTATACGGGTGCATGGGAGTTGTCATGCTAATGGGGAGTCTCTCTGTTAGCCAGTCATTGATTTTTGAGAGCGTCAAAGAAGAGCCTTTATCTGTTGTCTCAGGGTGAGGTCACCCATTTTCTTAAGGTCCCCATCACAGGCCCTTGACTAAAGAGGGTGGATGCCCAAAAAGAATTTTAAAAGTGGAGAGACCCATACATTTGATGGGTCTAGACCTAATCCTGAGCAAGGCTATGGGTAGTAATTGATCCCATAGTAGGTAGGTCTCCTGACATAGTTTTCCAATTTTAGTTTTTAAGTTTTATTTTTCCTGAACTCTGGAGACAGTAGGCCATGTGTAGCTTTTAAATTATTTTTAATCTCTTAGCCATCAACTGTACCACCTCAGTCACAAAGGCCGGCCCATTGTCTGACCCAATAGACACAGGTATTTTGAATTGAGGGATGATTTTCTTTAACAAGCACCTGGCCGCTTCTTGGGCTTTCTCAGTCCAACTGAGGAAGGCTTTTATTCAGCCTGAGAAGGTGCAGACAAACACCAGAAAATATAGGGGATTGTTTCTTGCACACAGATTGCGCCTTTCACATACACTTACTTACACTGGAGAGCTTGGGGACATAAAAATGCTGGGCCAATGTGGTCCCGAGAGCTCTCTGCCCTGAGTGAGTTTCTTCATGGAACTATTTGACAAATGTGGGAGCCAGTGACTCAGGTATGGCAATGAGGCCATTAGTAAACTTCCACCATCCGTCCAGTAAAAGGTTTCCTCCTTCAGTCCCAAACCAAGCCTGTTCTTGTGAAGTATACCATGGATCCCATTTACATAAGGGACATAGGAACAAGGCAGCTGCCAGTGAGGCCAAGGTTTGTCCTATGAGGGCTGCTTACTTGGCTTTCCTATCAGCCTTTTGATTTCCATGAATAGTTGTTGTCTCCCTCTTCTGGTGCTCTCAGCAGTGCATGACCACTACTTGCTTAGGGGCCCATATAGCTTTTAGTAATTTTAGAATTTTTTGTCTGTATTTAACACTTTTTCTCCAGAGTTAGAAGTTCCAACTGGCAGTGGTTGTGTTTTTAATGACAGTGTCCAGAGTCATTACTACATATCCATCAAAATGTGTGTCTTTTCAGACAAAGCTGTTGCCATCCATGAAATATTCAACATCTGGATGACTGATAGGCTTGTTGGTCAAGCCTGGCTGGCTGGAGAATACCTCATCCATAATCTCTAAACAGTCATGCTCTGGTGGGGCCTGAATTAAAACAAAATAGGGTGGCTGGGTTTAGAGCCTTAATGACCTCTAGCTGGACATATGGGTTTTTACATAACATGCTTTGATATTTGAACATTCAGGAGTTTGTCAACCAACAATTTTCTTTATAATCCATGAGAGTCAAAACAGAGTGGGGAACTTGGACTGTGAGATTTTGTCTCAAAGTAAGTTTGTTTGCTTCAGCCACCAAGACAGCAGTAGCTGCCAGGGCACACAGGCAGGGCAGCCAGCCTTGGGCATCTGTATTAAGTTGCTTTGATAAATAGGCCAACAGGCCATGCCAGGAACCTCATAGCTGGGTCAAGACTCCTACAGCTCCCAGTCTCTCATGTACATATAGGAAGAAGGGCTTATCACAACTGGCAAGCCCAGAGTGAGGGCATTTGCGAGTGCCCTCTTAATTTTTTTAAAGGCCTTTTTTGTTTGTTTGTTTCTCTCCTTATACCATGAGTTCCCCACTTTGTGGCTTCATAAAGGGGTTTTTCTGAGAGAGTAATTGGGGATCCAGATCCAGCAGAAACCTGAAGCTCCTAGAAATTCTCTAATCTGTACAGTGGCACATAAGGGTTGGGGGGGCAGGGGCTCCTTGGGGTCCTCCTCTAATATGAGCTTTTCTGGATTTTTACATTTTTCCCTGTTCTTGGAAGCTGCTGCTGCCCTGGCTACTATAACCTTACATGATTTTTTAGGTGGGGCACTAGCCACATGACCTAAGGAACCATCTTGCCAGCCGTCAATATAAGGAACCATCTTAGTGTTCCAGGCTCCCCTACAACCACTTTAAAAAACTATTGACTGTGACCTTATCTAATGACCCCTCTGAGGGCCATCCTACACCAAAAGCAGGCTAGTCTATTTCACAGAAGGTCCTAAGCTTGTCAGGAGTCAGTTTGACCCCATAATCTCCATTAAATCCCCTCTTAAAGTTCTGGGGGAGGGATGCTTTTACTTTGACCTCCTCCCATTCTTCCCATTTGCCAGATGTCTTGACAGAGACAAAGAAGGAAGAGATGAGGGCTGTGGAGAAGAAGTAAGGGGTCCTCCTCTCTGGCACATAGTGGAAAACAAATAACACCACTTGCTTTGTCCATCTCTGGCTTCTCCCCTTGTGGGGATTTAGGTGTCTCTTGGCCATAATGAGTCTGTATAAGCCCTGGACCAGAGGCCCTCTTAGGGCTCACCCTAGACCATATGAGTTTGCCATGGGTCTGTGGAACAAGACTCCACTCTCACTTCATAACCAGGCTACGTCTCAGGCTTGCACTTTCACATACTCTCACATGGCACAGTACTTCCACCCAGCTCCCTGAACCTGAAAGTCATGGTTTCACCCCCATAAAGGGCATTACTCAGGTGCCTTTTGAGAGTTGATCAGATTCTCCTAGGGCTGAATTTGAACCTGAGCTCTTACCTGTCTGATGAGTGGGGCTCCCAGGTTTGTTCCTGAACCTTTCCAGATTCCTTTGTGTAACTGAACTTGCCTCTGTGGCCCTCTGGGAGAGAGGCTCCTTCTCCAGGATCAAGACAGTTTGATTGTTCCTGGCAGGGGTGGCCCTCTTGGCAGGCCAGGGACATTGAGCCAATAACAAGGAGGTGAAAACAACACCCTCCCAATCTGGATGAGCTCCCAGAAATGTTGCAGGAGGGCTCAGACAGAGACTGAGAGGGCACCAAAGCTTTCAGGAAGCAAGTTTATTAACCAAGCCAGTAGTGACAGAGCAGACTCACATCCAAAGGCTGGGCTCTGAGAACAAAGGAGGCTTTCCTTATATACCATTTAGAGCAGGTTACAGAAATGGGGGTACATCTTGTCCCATACATAATCACATGTTATTTCATTGGCTGTTTTAACCTCTGGGGTGAGGTGATCCTCCTCTGGTCTCCAGGTAACATCCCCCAACTCCAGTTTTTCTTTGTTTTATTATAGCACTAATTAATCTCTCTTCCCCCTCCCTGCCTTGCTGCCACAGTATAGATATATTTATTGTAGATTTTATTGATCTTTTTAAAGAACCAACTTTTCGTTCCATTGATTTTTTCGTATTTTTTTTGTTTTCTCTTATTTCATTTATTTTCTCCTTAATATTTATTATTTTGTTCATTATGCTTCTTATTAATTCAGTTTGATCTTATATTTCTCTTTAGGGCATAAGGTTATTTATTTTTATCTGAAATCTTCATTTTCAAAATTGATATTTACAGCTACAAATTTTCCATTTAATGCTGCTTTAGCTGTACCTCATAAGTGTTTTGATATACTGTCATTCTATTTTCATCCATATAATGTATTTGCTGATTTAACCTGTGATTTCTTGATTCATTTATTAGATAGAAATATTTTGCTTAAATTTTCATATACTTGTGAAAATTTCAGGTAGAGTTTTAGGGTTTTGCCTGGGGCTGACCTCAGATTATGATCCTTCTACCTATGGCTTTAATTGCAGCTGGGATCACAGGTGCATGCTTCCATGCCAAAATTCTTGGTTGAGATGGGGCCTTGTTAGCTTTTTTGCCTGGGCTGACCTGGAACCATGAGCCTTCTGATCTTTGCCTCCTCAGTAGCTGGGATTACAGATGTGAGACACTGCACTCAGCCTCTATCCACTCTTGAAAGCAAAATATTGAAACTTCTAGCCATTATTACTGAATTTTTAAAATTTCTCCCATCAGTGCTGTTTTTGACTCATACTTTTTGGGCTCTATTGTTGGGTCCACATATGTTATATAAATATTATATTTGATTTATACATTGACCTTTAAAGGTATTTCTTCATCTGGTAATAATTTTTGTCTGAAAGTTTACTTTGCCTACTATAAGGTAGTCAATGCAGGTCTTTTTTGTTTGCCATTTTCATGGCATACCTTTTCTGAACCTTTGTTTTCAGTCTTTTACATCTTTGAATCCAAAATGTGTCTTTTTCGGACAGCATGTGTGTCACAATGGGTGCCATAGAGGAATTACTAGGTGGAAAAGATAGTTTTATGAATAAATAGTGTAGGGAAATGATAGTTATGTAAAGTTAAACAGGTTTTCTTATAGCTTATGGGTTTATATTTATAAATATAAACTCAGTGATATTTTATAATATATGCTCAGTGTACTACTGAGCACTGTAAATTTCTAGAAGGGAATACAACCTGCTGCATTTCCCCAATTAATTGGAGAGAGATCCTTTTATTAAAAAGCATCTCCTAGAAAGTGTTCTGCAGGGTGAATCCTAATCAATGTATTAGTCAGTTTTTTTTGTCACTGTGTCAAATACCCAAGAGAAACAACTTATAGGAAGAAGGACTTATTTTGGCTCGCAGCTTCAGAGGTTTCAGTTCGTGGTTAACTGTTTCCATTGCTTTGAGCCTGAGGTGAGGCAGAGTATCATGGAGGAAGGGTTGTGTGGCAGATGCTGTTATTTCATAGTAACCAGTGGTGGAGGAGGAAAAAGGGGAATGAGAGAGAGAGGAGAGACAGGTAGCAGACTTCTTCCTCCTCCTTCCCATTTAAATCCATCTGGACCCTCATCCTGTTGATGGTGTCACCATTCACAGTATGTCTTTTCTCACCTAATCATCCTCTCTGGAAACACACTCACAGACACACCCAGAAGTGTGTGTCTTCTAGTCATCTGTCAATCTAATCCAGTTGTCAGTCAAGATTAGTCATTGCATTCAAAATCATTAAATTAGGAAACTGAGATTAAACCAGGGTGGTTAGGTTTAGAAAATTAAAATGCAGATCACCTATTTAAAATTGAATTTTGTATGAATAATGAATAACTCATTAGTATTTGCATATGTATATTCTGCTAAATATTTATTGTTCACCCAAAATTTACATTTAGCTGAAATGCTTTTATTTCCAAATGGCAACCCTAGTAATTGGTTTGTCCAAAATGACACAGCAACTTCATAGACAAACCGGGGCTAAAATGGAAGTTTCCACATCATTGTTCAGTGATTTTTAACCTCTGAGGTACTTGAGCTTGGCAGAGGGTTAAATGGCATTCCGATTACTAAGGAGATGCCATGATATAGATGGAAGCAACTTATTCTTCTGGGACCCTCCTTCAAAGGATACACCTGACACACTAGCAAGATTATGCTCAACCAACACTACTGTAATTTTAAAATAGTAACGATGATGAGATTTACCTTGCCAAGCATTATTTCAAGAGATCTTTTTCTTTTATCATTTAAGCCTCAAAATGTCCCTGTGAGTCAGGGACTATGATGGTTCAATGTCACAGATGTATTGAAACTGAGGTGCAATTGGTCCAGGGTCTTTCTCAGTAAGTAAGTGGCAGAACAGAGAAAGAAAATTTCTAGAAAAGGAAAGGTGCTATATTTAAAAAAAAAAGATCACAATTTTTATATGTCACATAAAGGAGAAGGAGTTAAAGTTAACTTTCCCTTTGGCCAGATCTTTGGAGGCTTATATGAAGTCAATTTTAAGCCAAAAAACCTTCACCCAACTATCTGTATTGCAAAGGAAGTTCACATTATACAGCAACTCCTGAGCAAGGAAAGACATCAGAGGTCAGGGTGGGATTGGGAAGTCTTACAAGTAAGGTTAGAATCAGAACCATAGGTTTTAAGACTTAGAGCTGCAAATAGCAATAGGTCCTGGATTTGTATCTGCATTTGTAAATGAAGGAAAAGAGTCACGTGCTATTATTTGTCTTTCCTTACAGAAAATGTAATGTAGTATCTGGCACATAGAAGAACTCAATAAAGTTTTATTGTTAGATCTTTTTTTGTTTCTTTGAGACAAGATATCACTATGTAGATGAGGTTGACCTTGAACTAACAATCTTCTTGCCTCAGCTTCCCAAGTGTGGGATTAAGGTAGGTGTCACCGTTTCCCAGCTACAGTTTGAATTTTGAATGTCACTTTAATGCCCATGTGCTGAAGATTTGTTCCTCAGTCCATGGCACTATTTGGAGGGACGTGGTGGAAACTTTTGGAGATTAAACCTTTATGAGATGGGGCCTAGTGGAAGGAAGTTAGGTCACTGGGGGGCGTATCTCTCAAGGGAATATTTGGACTCCAGGTCCTTTCTCTCTTTGCTTCCTGGCTACCATAAGATGAACAACTTTGTTCCACCACACACCTTCTGCCATGATGTGCTGCCTTGCCATAGGCCCCAAAGCATCTGGGTCCACTTTCCATTACTGAAACCTCCAAAATTCTGAGCAAAATAAAACTTTCTGATTTTAAAATTGGTTGTCTTGTGTATTTTGTTATAGTAGCAGAAAGCAGACCAACTTTTGGGTTGAATGGAAATGAAAGGGTGTTTATTGCTAGACACAGGGATAAAAGACACTCATGATTCCTTGAATATTGTCACACATTCATCTTACTCATCACCAAAGTCTTCTTTTCTCTATGGAAGACAGTGTTGCATGTAAGGATGGCTATATTCTCCCTGTTTGACATTGGAACCTGGCTTGTGGGTTAAGGTCCTAACTAGCTTTCAGATTCTGTGGATACAAAGCTGCCTTGGAGAATTTTAAAAAATCAGGTTTCCAGAAAACTGGGTTGAGGAGGCACAGCCTTTCAAAGCTACCATATTAAAATCAGTCTGTTGATCCTCATTTTACTTGAGACGTGGCCTAGAGGGAAGGAGAAGGTCTGGGATGTGGTAGAATGTGATTTAATATTGATGGTTAGTCTGAGTCTATGCCTGTGCCTTTCCTTATTCATGTGGTTTTCCCCAATGATGCCCAGTCTTTATTTGCTGAGTCTCATTGGCCTTAAATGATGTGCTTGACCAGCTTCAGTGATGGATGACTTAGAAATTGTGTTTGTTGACTAGATCATTCTCTTTCTCCCTTGGACTTAAGTAGACACTCCCTCTTGGGCTCTTGTCAAAATTCCTTTAATTACTATAGATTTATGGTTTAAAAATCTGCAAAATTCTAAATTAGTAATTTAAAAGATCAATCAAATCTCCCATATCCTATTACTATGATAATAATTTTAAAATAATTTTATAAGTTGTATTTCCTGAGGGCCTACTTTGTTCTATACTCTACTAAGCACTTTATCTATATTAATTCATTACTCAAATGAGCACTATTATTTCCATAGAGGAATAAATGGAGGTTCTGAGAGGTTAGTAACTTGTCTAAAATCCTGCAATGTATCAATAGCCTGGAAGTAAATGTGTAAAGAAGAATTACAGTAAAAAATTTACTATTTCAGACTTAATGGGGGCAAGGCAACCTGAATTGATGAGACACACAATTTAATAGACTATGGATAAAGCTAAAGAGTTTCCTGTCTTTTCACACACTGAATAACTTGATGTGTGTGAAGAGAGCAGTTTCTTCCTGGGGGTCTTGGAATACCTACAGATAAGCCTTATTTATAATTAGCTTGTTGCTCTTAAAGCATTATTTGTAATTAACATGTCAGTCATTTATAGTTGAAGAAATCCTTCTAAATGATTTTTAGGGGATTTTAAGAAACAGTTTGTCTAAAACTATCTAAATTAAAATTCATCTTTTATTTATTCATTCATTTTTGCTCAGCACACTTTCAGTCCTGTAACTGTCTTAAAATTAATGGGTGTGGACAAATGAAGTTTCATGTAGAAGATTTGTAGCCATCTGTGTTTGGCTTTCTTATTTAAAAAACATCTCTTATTGGCTGTGACTAACTGTTTGAATATCTATAGGATTCACTCATTGTAATGATAATAGGATCAAAGTCTCTAAGGAATTGGATTTAGTGCTAAGAACCCAGAATCTTCCTTTGAAGTGACCCTTTAAAAATATTAGCAAGTACCTGGCTTATTATCCAACACGTATGAATCAGAGTATTCACAAGATTAGTAACCATTAGTAGCTCTTTGTCTGCAAGTTGAAATGAGAAGCAAAGACCAGCAGTGGGCTGCTAGTTTTGGTCCAAATGACTCAGATATAGTACTACAGCTGTTTCAGCATTCTTGGGGTTTGTTTGCCAGCTCTATTGGAGACGAAAGCTTATATAAGTAATATAAAACCTCAGCATTTACAACATAAAGGCACCACAAGAACTCTCAGACATTAAGCGTTGGTAGGATTTTATTTGGAGGAATTTTATTTTAAAATGTAATATCCTTTTCCTTTCTTTGGCAAAATAGAATCAGGAGAACTTGGATGGAACAATGCTGCTTATGAAAAGTCTCACCCTGTTCATATAAGAAAGTCTGTCACCCCCGATTGGAAAGTAATAATTCATAAAATTTAATGTTATTATCATCCTTCTGCCTAGAGTGATAGATATTCTTGAGGCTTTTTAAATAAAAAGTTTAAAATTGAATTTGCAACTCAAAAATTGGTGAGTTCAAATGTTAGTTTCCTGCTGAGTAACTGTGAAAACAATTCCAAAGTAGCTGTTGCTGTGTTAGGAATGGCAGTTTTATTAAACGTCTTGATGGAGTGCAATGAAAATACACTTTCAGTGTCTATCTGCAGCCCTTCCCGCCACAAAAATAATAGTTTTTTTTTTAAATAGGCATTGGTGTTTGCCTTTGCTTGACTTATTTGCTTATTTTCTTCTAGCTCAGGTTTTCTGCAAAGTTGTTGAATAAAGCGAGATTTGGTTTTGTTATTCACAGACCCATACTTTGTTGTGTGTGAACTGATGGTATGACACTGCTCAGAAATTACAAATTTTCATTTCATGACTACACAATTCTGCAGTGTAGAAAGTACCAAGTATGGTGAAAAATCCATTTGGTTTAAAGCAGTGCCACTGAGTATTATTCTGACGATGACTGCCTTCCTTTTTATGAGTGTTTTTTAAAATTCAGGATTTGTTAAGAGTTTGCCTTCTAATGATGTCTGGTGATGTCCTTGAAGGAACTGGGTCTTGCTGGAAGGGAAAGAACAACCCAGATGTGGGAAGGCTGCTGTCGCCCAATAGAAAACAGGCAAGTTCATTTAAAAAGGTATCTTTCAATTATGAAAACTGGCAACCATCAAAGGATACTTGGCAGTTGAACTTTGTACAAACATTTGCACTGGCGGTTGGAAAGGGCTCTCTTGCTGGTTTCATGAAAAAAAGCAAACAGTTTGCAGTTTCACCTCAATTTCCTCTCTCCCTTTTCCACAAAAACAAAAGGTGATTTTTCAAGAGCTCTGTATCAGCATTTTTGACATCTTCATACAGACTTGACCAAAATTATCCACCAAAGCCCTCAGGATGAGAATTGAAAACTTGCTATGATTTCTACCTCTCATCCAGTCCTATCTCCAAGTTAATGGCACATTGTGTCTTTTCCTTGTTCTTTTACTTCTCCCCACTCCCATGGGCAAAACACTGTTACTATAAAAATAAAAGCATTGAAATTCCAGTCTTAACTAAATTTGGGGAATCTTGCACACATGAAAAGAAACACCTTTGTTTCTCTTTGTGGAAATGAGCCAGGTGAAAATAGGCAGCTTTGCTCTTCTCACACTGGCACTTCGACTCCCTAAGGAATTGACTTTTAAAAGATTTTGAACATAATTATGGGAGCGGGGCACTACCACATATAAGTGCAGCTTATATTTATGGTTACACCAATTGTCTTACGTGGAAAACTTCATAACTAGTCCTGGAGGACCCCTGCCTTTCTGGACAATGACATAGCTATGTGAACTATAGGGGCCTCTCTCCACTGACAAAGGGTTCCTTCCGTCAACACTGTTTATTCTTGCCTAGACCATTAGGAACAGTGGAGGGCAAGGAAGCCTCAGGCTGCCAAACGGCTGAATGATTGTGTCCTTGAGGTTTTTTTAAAATTTATTTTTAGTTTTTTAAAATGTTTTCATTAGTTTGTAATAGCTGTAGAGGGGATCTCATTGTAACATTTCCATGCTTGCTTGGTTTGGTTCATCCCCTCCATTGTTCTCCCTCTTTCCCTCCCTCTTCTTAAAATGATTTTGACAGGTTTCAATGTTTCATATTCATATATGTGTAGAAAATATATCAGTCACATTCACCATCCTTTACACTCTTCATTCACCCTCCTGCAATTCCCCTCCCCTTCATATGACCTGTTCTACTTTTTTGGCCTGCTAAAAATTTGGCCTGCTGTTAAATTATTCATTGTTCAGTGTGGTTTTGCCTTGGTATTTTACCTATAAATATATCGTACTTTAATCAGTCTAACTCCCTCTGTTACTCTTCCTCTTTCCTTTCCCCTTACCCCATATTGTTCAGCAATTTTCAGTGCATTTTGTTGTGTCTTGTTCCTACAGCGTAACAAAGCACCTCACACCAGTGACCAGTGCCAGTCTTGTGCTTTAAACTATTATTTGTCTATGATACAAAATACCTCTAGATAATTTTATCCATGCCATTCAACACACTTAGTGGTTCAAGTCCAGCTCTATAATTTGTGTAAATGTATAGGTTTTCTTCTTCAGTAGTATTTATCCTTAACAGAATTAAATAGTTGTTTTAAAATTCTATGCATAAACATAGGAACAGCAACTGATGAAAAGAGAAACCATGGCCCACTCACATTCTAACTCCTGTTAGAAATGGTGTTCCCAAACAGTGATCAAAGAAACACATGGGAGTCGCTCAGCAAGGCAAAAAGAAAAGTTCTACTTCTGCAGAAGGATGCAGCCACAGACCGTAGTCTGACAGGCAGAACACAGTGAGCAGGGAGTCAGCTCAGTTTTTATCTCTTTGCCCCTTAGCCTGATGAACTGGTTTGGGTACACAATCTTCGTGATTGGTTACTTAGAAAGGGGGTACATGGGGTAAGTGAGACCTTGAAGGAGGGAAAACAAGAAAATTCTTTTGGGCAATATTCATCTTTAAGCAAGCAGTTGGAGATTAGGACCACAAGAACCTTGTAAGATCAAGCAATGTTTCACAAAGCACATAGGCAGCAATTGGGGAGGTTAGCTGGCATCCACACAATGATAGTTTTACATTAACTCCTTTGACAGAAAAGTCCTAACTTTAGCTGATTCTCAAACCCCTGTTTGTGATTTTATTACTATACTATTTGAAAGGAAGTCTAGCTGTCTTCTGGCATGTTGGGGAAGCTTCTGCCCCAGCTCAAATGCATGGAGGGAATATCTAGCATTCTGTATTTAAATGGGTCTGTGGATAGTATTGACTTGTTCTGTTACACAGGGCTGTCTGGTGGAATTCTCAGGGAGAAATCTTGCCTGTTGCCAATGAGGAGACCAAAGCATCTTGATTTACCAATCCATTCCCACCTCCCTTTCCACTTTTGCCTTTCCACTCCTATAGTAAACTGAATAAGGCCTCAGGTCCTAATCCCCAGATTCTATGAATATGCTACCTTACATGGTAAAATGGATTTTGCAATTGCCATTAAGTTGAGGGTCTTGAGATGGGCCGTTATCCTAGATTATCTAGTGGGCCAATGTCATCGCAGAGGTTCTTCCAAGAGGAATGCAGGAAGGTCAGACAGAGAAGGCAATTAATAAGAAGCAGCAGAGGTTGGAGTGATACAGATGTGAGCATTTCACCTGTACATGAATTTAGTAGAAAATTAACTTCAGAAATGGGAAAGTAATGATGAGAAGCAATCAGAAAGAAACAAGGATTAAAGTATTATTGCATAAGTCATAGCAAGTGCAGGATTATCAAAATCTTTCACATTAGACTGCTATTAGGGTTCCTAATATTTTATACTCATTGTCTAACTTCCATAGATCAGAAGAAGATATATTTCCCTCATTGAAGGATTCTGAATAGTGCCTGCAGGAGAGAGAGTGGATTTGTGTTCCCTCTCCCCCTTTCCTGTTTTTCTATGTTCAAGAAGCCATTATTAGTATTTGGACCTTTGAGAGACTTCCAGAACTAAAGCTAAGAAAGTCCAGGAAAACTGGGACATTTGGTCACCCTGAGTAGAAGGAAGTCTGTGAACTTCTAAGAGAAATGGAGAAGAATGGTCTGAAATGTGGATGCCAAATCTTCCCATAGGTAAATTCTGGAGAAAGATGATGCTATGGCTTGTCCCACCTAAAACTCATGTTGAAATTTGATTGCTATTGTAGTGGGCTTTAGAGGTGATTTTGTCATTAAGAGGGATTAATTACTTTCTTGTGGGACTAGATTAATTATTGAGAGAGAGGGTCATTAAAAAATGAGGTGCCCCTCATGTTTTGTCTCTTCTGCATGCATCTGCTTGTTCTTTCACCTTCTGCCATGTTACGCCCTCACCAGGCACCATTGTTATGCCCTTGAACTCAGCCTCCAGACTATAAGCCAAAGTGAACTTTTTCTTTTATAAATCACCCAGTCTCAGACAATCTTTTATAGTAACAGAAGGCAAACTAAGATATGACATTTCCAAGTCCTGAAGGTTAACACTATGAGTGAGATTAGCCTAGGATTCTTTTCTCTTTCACAGTTACAGAAACTGTACCCAATTTTCCTTCTTAATCTTCATGTCCAGCGTAGAGAAGCATCAGATATAAATAACAATGAAAGGGAACTCCAGGTCAGAAAGCCAGTGAGTTCTTGCCTTAATGGAAGCCATGTGTCCTTGGCAGGAGAGGCACTTCCAGGGGCTCCATTAGGTGGTCACTCACTGCCTACAACTGCCAGCCCCTCCATGACAGCACACCCACCCTCAAGAGTTTTCTAAACAGTAGCTTTCCAAAAACAACACCACAAAGTGCATCCCTCATCTCCTCTTTGTGATGGCCAGTGGAGTGGCCAAGGGGAGACTTGGGTAGCAAGAGTATAATCACTTTGTATTTTTGGAAGCAAAAAGCACATCTACTTATTGGCAGCTAAAATGCTTGCATAGACCAGAGGGAAAAGTTTAGATTACAAAGCTTCCCAGTGCCCTTGTTTATCTAAACCAACCCCTGGGGCAAAGGTCTTGGCAAATCGCTCAGTAGTTGCCTTTGAGGAAATCTACCAGAAGTCTTATTCTTTTGTTTTGAAATGTAGATATCAGTTGTAAAAAATGAAACAAAATATAATAAACAGAACAATCCGTTCAGTGACCCTGAGTTTCCCTCTGTCCCTCTCTCCATCCTATCTCAGCACCCTTACTGTGATGACTCTGGGGTAGGGAATGCCATCCCCTCAACCTTTCTCAGCCAAGTCTGGGCAAGCAGGACCTACAGCCACTGTGAAGTCTTTTCATCTGCAGTTGGGTTTTCTGTAGGGAGCAGTTAATTATTGCCATAATGACACTGAGAAATCAACCCAACTTCCATCTGTGAGATAAAGAGTTTGACACAATTAAGACTCATTTTGCCAGAGAGAACCATAAAACTTAATTTGTAGGTTATTTAACCAAAATGCAGTTCAATTCAGATAATAAACGGTGATAGATCCTGAAATGAATAGAAAGATGGTGGAGAATCAAAAGTTTGGGGTTCTAGACCTGGCTCTGCAGCAATCTAGCTCTGTGAGACAGGCCAATCCTGTCAGCTTGTTCTCTGGACTTTCATTTTCCTACCTGGTAAGTGAGGAGGGTTTGTAGTATAATTTTCACCCAAAATTAGTCAATTGTAGTACTGTATTCATTGAGCTATTCAGTTATTCAACCTAGACTGTGCCTTTCCCGTACTAATTAAGTTTAAATACTCTACTGATGACTCTGTTACTTAATTCAACATTAGTCAGCATTTATGATGCTTTGGGCACTGTCTGACCACTTAATGAGAAAAGTGTTTAGTGTAGAAAGCAGGTAAATTCAACACTTACGGGCTTATCTTTCAGTTACCTGTTCAACACTACCACTATTACTAGACACATTTCCAATGTCATGACTTCCATATGCCTCCATTTTTTTAATGTTACCATAGACCTTTTTATGTGTTTATTGTGGTATTTTTCATATTCTGCCTCGCATTTATTATTATTAATTGTTTGTATTTCTATCTAATCTGCTTTCTTCAAGCCCATTCAGCCTGGGGACAGGGGTCTATTTTGGGTCTCATTGTTTGCTGTCTTCAATGGCGTATTCGGGACAATGACTGATGCAATGGTGGTCTAGATATATTTGTTTAATTTCATCAATAGGTGGAATTAATGACTTTATATTGTCTATGTCCAGTTGCCCTCTGTCAATGGTGCACTCACTGTACTAATGACAAATCCCAGATTCCTTCAAGGTCAATGTGTTCATCTAGAAGCCAGTGAAAATACTGTCAGAAAAAGGAAGGATTTTTTTCCTTGAAGACAGGGAAGCTCACATTTCAACCTCAGGATTTTAAGGAGAGCTTCTTTTTGTTAACATGAAGTAGTCTGGATTTTGGTACAAGCGTTGTGATACCTCTTCCAAGTAGATCCTAGGAAGAATATTCATTGTCAACAACTGGAAGTTTAGAAATTACCCTTAAACTACCTGAAAGTCTGGCTGGAAGTGAGAATTCACTAAAGACTCTAGGATATGATCTAGGCTGATGATGTATTTAGATGTAAAACCTTCATACAGCCTATTTTCAATAGGTAACAACATATCCTGTTGAGTGTCCTGTGTTGTATGAAAGTCAGCTAAATAATAATAGCAACATTTATGGAGAGCTTCCAGTGCACCAGATTCTCATCACATGTGTTATTCCATTAAATCTTCACAATGATATTGTTGGTTTGGATGGGGAGAAAGCAACCAGGCCCTTACTCATTGGAAGGCAGGTTGAAACAGAACTAGTTGGTGGAATTAGACCGTGATCTCAAGCAATTATTGGCTCCAAAATTGTGATCCAGAATTTCCTTACAGACATTTTCAGAAGATAAAAGAAGTTACACATCTCTTATAATCTTATAGAAAATTTTGATGGAAGCAACCCCTCTACTTATAACTCCCCCGTCAATAAAAAAACCTGATAGAGAACTGTGGGTTCCTGGGAATATGCAAGTGGTTCCATGGTCAATAGATCCCAGGTAGAAAAAGCATCAACTCCAGCAAGATCATCATTAAAAGTATCACCAGCTGCAAGAGTTCTGCTAGAGTTCTTGGTAAGAGTCTCTGGGTCTTTATTTCTTTCTTTCAGCATCTTATGCTGGAAATCTACCTGGGTCAGATCAGGTTTGTCACAAAGCTTCTGGAGGCAGAGAGGACAGAAGAGACCTTGGCATAGTTTTCCCTTTTCCAAATGGATGGCTCTGGATTTGCTCTGAAATTACACTTTCAACCCAAATGTGCCACTGCAGTCGCTTTATTCTTGGCAAAGTAAGACTTCCTGTTTTCCAGAAAACAGATTTAAAGAGGCTTAGACAAGAGACTCAAGCTTTTTTGCACATCAATCAGTTCTTGCAAAGTAGTATTTTAATTATTTAAGTGCAAGTGAATCAGGAACATCTGAATTAAATTTTCTTGAAAAAAAATACAATTGGCTTTTGAAACCCAAGAGAGAAAGTGCTTGGTTGGCTAAAAACAATTTAGGTTTTGTGGTAACCCCAAAGTGTTTGAAAAACAATTTACATATTTGACAAGTTCAAAATGTCTCTGGGGCAAGCCTTGTTTGAGGACAAAATGGACAATAAATATGGACACTTAAAATAGGAGTCATATCAGGTTCTATTTCACAGGGCCTCAGATTTGGTAATCAAAAGTGGAAAAGGTCTGTTCTTACATTTTTATACAGTGCATTTTCAAAATCATTAACACTCTTTTAAAAATTATTCAAATAATGGAAATGTCTTATAAACTAGACTCCCCATGGTGTCAAAATAAAATAACCCATCCCACAACTTAATAACATTTTTTGTAGTTACTTTATTTATTTATTTATTTTTTCATTTTTCTTTTATTATTCATATGTGCATACAAGGCTTGGTTCATTTCTCCCACCTGCCCCCACCCCCTCCCTTACCACCCACTCCGCCCCCTCCCTCGCCCCCCCCAATGCCCAGCAGAAACTATTTTGCCCTTATTTCTAATTTTGTTGTAGAGAGAGTATAAGCAATAATAGGAAGGAACAAGGGTTTTTGCTGGTTGAGATAAGGATAGCTATACAGGGCATTGACTCACATTGATTTCCTGTGCGTGGGTGTTACCTTCTAGGTTAATTCTTTTTGATCTAACCTTTTCTCTAGTACCTGTTCCCCTTTTCCTATTGGCCTCAGTTGCTTTAAGGTATCTGCTTTAGTTTCTCTGCGTTAAGGGCAACAAATGCTAGCTAGTTTTTTAGGTGTCTTACCTATCCTCACCCCTCCCTTGTGTGCTCTCGCTTTTATCATGTGCTCATAGTCCAATCCTCTTGTTGTATTTGCCCTTGATCTAATGTCCACATATGAGGGAGAACATACGATTTTTGGTTTTTTGAGCCAGGCTAACCTCACTCAGAATGATGTTCTCCAATTCCATCCATTTACCAGCGAATGATAACATTTCGTTCTTCATGGCTGCATAAAATTCCATTGTGTATAGATACCACATTTTCTTAATCCATTCGTCAGTGCTGGGGCATCTTGGCTGTTTCCATAACTTGGCTATTGTGAATAGTGCCGCAATAAACATGGATGTGCAGGTGCCTCTGGAGTAACAGTCTTTTGGGTATATCCCCAAGAGTGGTATTGCTGGATCAAATGGTAGATCGATGTCTAGCTTTTTAAGTAGCCTCCAAATATTTTTCCAGAGTGGTTGTACTAGTCTACATTCCCACCAACAGTGTAAGAGAGTTCCTTTTTCCCCGCATCCTCGCCAACACCTGTTGTTGGTGGTGTTGCTGATGATGGCTATTCTAACAGGGGTGAGGTGGAATCTTAGCGTGGTTTTAATTTGCATTTCCTTTATTGCTAGAGATGGTGAGCATTTTTTCATGTGTTTTCTGGCCATTTGAATTTGTTCTTTTGAGAAAGTTCTGTTTAGTTCACCTGCCCATTTCTTTATTGGTTCATTAGTTTTGGGAGAATTTAGTTTTTTAAGTTCCCTGTATATTCTGGTTATCAGTCCTTTGTCTGATGTATAGTTGGCAAATATTTTCTCCCACTCTGTGGGTGTTCTCTTCAGTTTAGAGACCATTTCTTTTGATGAACAGAAGCTTTTTAGTTTTATGAGGTCCCATTTATCTATGCTATCTCTTAGTTGCTGTGCTGCTGGGGTTTCATTGAGAAAGTTCTTACCTATACCTACTAACTCCAGAGAATTTCCTACTCTTTCCTGTATCAACTTAAGAGTTTGGGGTCTGATATTAAGATCCTTGATCCATTTTGAGTTAATCTTGGTATAGGGTGATATACATGGAGTTACTTTAGACTGAGTATTTTGTATAAAGGGTAAATTATTTCAGAAGTCCTACATTACTAAGGTCCTCAGAGCTCTGGACTACAACACTTTGTCCCATGAAACAAGTCATCTGGATACTTTTTAGAACTTCAGTTTGGCTGTGTTCATGGAGCAGTCACCCCAAGGTCAATTAATTCTTGTTACTCAATTTGTGTTGTCCTTGTGTTTCCCTAGGAAGCTTCTGTTTAACCAGAAGAGTTTTCCAGTTGATGGCCATAAGTGGGGTCACCAGGGTGAGTTGGTTTTCTGGATGATCAATGATGTTTAGGTGGAACTTAAAACCAGATGTCCATTAGAAGACATTCACCAATCAATAATAACTTATCAATTGAAGTTTGCTATAAACAACCAATGTGGTTGGTAATTTAATGGTGAGAAATTTAATTGGCTTAAAGCCAGGATATTTGATTTTCTCTCTAAATATGTTGGTAGTAGGCAAGTCATTTAGCCCCTTTCCCTGCTCTGTGGGTGTCTGTCTGGTTCTGATGAAGAGGGAGGGAAGAGGTAATGAACCTCGGGCTCTCAGTCAAGAGAGACAAAGATGCTGACTAGGTAAAATCCTTCCTAGGATTCATATGTCATTTTGGATTCTCTAAGAGTACCTTTGTTTGATTGGGTCTCTGCTATTTCTATGAAATGTTTATAAGCTTTTTGCTTGATGCCTGATCTTATTTCCAGAGCCTTAGATTGTATATAGTAAATGATTGTTGAACTGATTTTCAATGGCTAGGCCATCTTTTTACTCAGAATGACACATCTCATTCATTTCTGCATTACCATTTTTAAAGTCTCAATTCTGTATGACACCTATGAATCTGATGAGTGGGCAGATGTCTTCCCTGTCCTCCTGCCACCTACTGTACAAGGTGCTGTTAACCTAGACATGTTAAAAATCCAATGGTCAGAGAGGAGACAGATCCCAAACAAGCAGTTCCAGTTGACAATGTGGGATTAAGAAGGAAGCCACTAGTTACCTACCCCAACATCTTTTTTTTTTCCATTCTCCTTAAAAATCAGTCTCCAGCTTGTATCTGGGCTTGTGATCTCAAGAATAACAAAAGCTATTTGATGGCTTGCTTTGTTGATATGAATGACCATATTCTGTCTAGGTAGGAGTAAATAAAAATGTGTTATATAGACTCCCAAAGAGTGTGCAAAGGAAGCTAACTCAGCAAGAAGGGCTGCCAGTGGCCTCTTTCCTTCTCCTGGCCTGAAACTCCAGTAGCCATCTTGAAACTTGGGGTGAACTGAAAGATGGAAGTCAAGTGCTGGAGGTGTGGAGAGCAGGAGCCTAGGACTCTGTTCCCATGAGGCAGCATTGTCAACCTAGACTTCATATTCCCAATTTGATTTTTAACATGAGAAATCAATTCCTATCTGTTGAAGGCACTGCTATTTTGGAGCTAGTTTTTATTCTATGCAGTATATATTTTACAGTATATATTAGGAATTTCTATAAAGTAGTATTTGGGGAGGGGTGCCCACACCAAAGGGAGAAGAATTCCTAGAGAAGGAAATCCTTGAGTAAAGTCTGAAGAGAGAATGGCAGTTTGTCAGAAGGACAAAGTTGGGGAAGGCAGAGATGATATTCCTGTAAAAGGAAGAATGCTGGGTGCATAAATAATGCTCAGATGGGGGCCTAGTGCAACCCTGAGAGCAGAAGGACCATATTCACCGTGGAAGTTCATTGAAAAAGAGCAAAAGGAAGAATCTCAGATTTGCTCGGTGCTACATCTCTTTCTACCCATACCATCCTCCACATTAGTTGGCTTTAGCATCGAAATAGTGAAGAAACTTTAAGATGGCCATGAACAATCTCTTGCAGCCTGAAATATCTAGGTGCTCTTTAAATCAAATAAGCAAGCAAAGTAAAAATAAATGGCTTCAGAACACCTGCTGTGAATAAAACCTTGTACCAAATGCTGGTGAGAAGAGCCCAGGGGAGATTAAAAATGAATTAAATAGTTCTTTCTCTCACAAGTTTCCATTTTAAGAGTGAGGGCTTCCACAGGCATCTGCACAAATAATAAAAAAGTAAATAAAGGAAGATTGGGAAGAGTAATGGACAGTATTGAGTGTGGGTTGAATGTAGGTGGCTATCACCCACAAGTTTCCAATTGGGAACACTGGTGTCCTGTGGATGCTTTAAAATCCCATCCTTCTAGTATTACTGAGTACTACTCAGGTACTCAGGTTTTTCAGAGTCTTGGCATATAAATTGGAGAAGCAGTGAGGTGAGAATGTGAGATCCCCAATGGGACATTGGGTGGTGACTTGCCCTCTGGGGGAATCAATGAGTAAGTATGGAGGCCTTTTTTTTTAATTATTGTTTTATTATTCATATGTGCATACAAGGCTTGGGTCATTTCTCCCCCCTGCCCCCACCCTCTCCCTTACCATCCACTCCAACCCCTCCCTGAATTGGTCTAGCTGGCAGATGTTACCTTTGGGAAGGGAATGGCACTTTGTACCACAGAAACACAGAAAGATATTAAGAGAGAAATCAAAGTTAGAATATGGAACAAAATCACTGGCAAAACACAAACAGTCCATGATGTTGGGTTTGCTTGAGTTTGGCCTGAATAATCATGATGTCATCTGGCCATATTTCCCCAAAATACTCCTAGGTTTTTTTTTTTTTTTTTTTTTTGTGGTTTGGGATATTGCAAGGCTCAACAGGGAGCAAGTTCAGAAGAAGAAAACCAACATTTGTAGCCTATTATGGAATAAATTTGGGTAATTTGTATGTGGTAGAGAAGCCCAGTAAAAACAGAGCATCTATGTGACTGCTGGATACTTATTTCAGGAGGTGACATACCTGGGAGTTTGTAAGAAGTAAAACACAAGTTGGAGTTCTCTTTAAGTCCTGGTGGAATGGTGGAGAAAGAGATACAAATGGACATCTGCTTTGTTTCATGTACTAGGACATAATTCTGTCTGCTGCGGGAAAGGGACTTTCCAGGTCCCTAGGGAGGTTCAGAGCTGGGAGGAATAGGGCACAAAATAAAGATAAACATATTAACATATCAGTTTGAGAACAATTTTATCTCCTAAGAAAATAGTGGCACTCCAGGCCCCCCCATCCCTATAGAAATAATACATTAGAAGATCTATTGCTTAGAGGAATACTCAAACAAATGGGTCAAAGAAAAGACAGCTTCAGGATAAAACTTCAAAATTAGATGGGGCTATAAAGTCATACATGAGGGCCCTGACTGGTGATGGGGCCTATATGATGTCTATGAGGTCCTTATGGTTTGGGTTGGCATCTAACCTAGGGCTGAATTAACCTAGGTTAGCTCAGAGCATGGTCCTGGATTTACCATAGTATGCCCTTTGCAAAAAAGAGAGATACACAAGTGGAAGATTTAATATGGATAGACAGAAACCTCCTTCTCTTCCTCCTCTTCTTCCAAGGAAGTAAGTATAAATTTACCCAGAGATCTGAGGCAGGCGAAAACACTGTTGGTATTTCATCATTGTCCTGCTTGTCTTTTGCCTAAGAATCATAGTGTGGGGGTTTAAGTGCATGGATTTTGGACCCAATGTGTCTGGGTTCTGTCATTGACTAACTGTGTAGAAAATACTAATTATTCTCCCCCTTTTCACAATTGCATATTAAAGGTGTCATTGTGTGTGTGTGTGTGTGTGTGTGTGTGTGTGTGTATGTAGGTTTAGGGAATATTTCTAGTTAGCTTGTGAGAATTATTTGTGTATTAAAAAATACTAATACATTGTTTTCCAGAAACAGGACAAAAAATTTCAAGTTTTTCTACCATTGTTTCTATTATTTCTAACAACTGTTTCTACCGTGTGTTATTTGTTAATGATATATATATAGATAGAGAGAGAGAGAGAGAGAGAGACAGTACTGGGATTTGAACTCAGGGCCTTATGCTTGCTAGGGAGGAGCTCTACCGTTAGTGATATTTTTGATATATAGAATATTCTGTTTTCTTTTTGAAGTCAAGTGAATTGGTTTTTAATGTATTTAATTACTTTTTGGCTGAGAAAGTTTTCTCCATCCACTAGAGACACTTGTATGCTAACTTTCAGGAATCGTTTTTAAAGATAACTTTGTAACCCATTTAGATGTTATTTTTAAATTGTGTATGGTGATATTTTAGATAATTTTTCATCTAAAGATTCAGCCAATTTTATCAATACCATGAATTGAATAATTTATTATTTTCCCTATTAGACATTAAATTCTCATATATAATATAGTCTGTTTTAGTTGCATGCTTCCTACAATGCCACATTGTTTAATTAAAGATGTACTCTATTTTAATACTTGGTAATATATGTCTTCTGGATTACTTCTACTTTTCAAAAAAGCCTCTTACCCATTTTTGTTTGTTAGTATAGCTAAATAAACTTCAGTTCATTTTATTTCTAAAGAAACTTCCATTATAAAAAAAAATGTAAAAATATTCAGTTTCCATATAAAGACAATCTTTTTTCTTAATCCGTACTATTATACTTTTTTATGGGTCGTGCATATTTTAATATTAGTCAGTCAACAAGTATTTAGCTGGTAAACAGCTATTTCACTTTTTTGCATGTGTAACTAGAGAGAAAGAGAATGACAGAGAGACAGAGAGACAGAGATAGAGAAAGAAAGTGAGCACTTAGCAACTGACATAAACTGCTGCCTTTTTAAAAATTTGGCCTTTGTAACCAGGTAAATGGCATTCCTTGACTCAGTGTGAGTGTCCCTCCAGTCTCTCTTCATTGACAATACTTTAATCTCAATGTGCTTGCCCACTTATAATGATGTCAAGGTGGCAATAGCACCAGTGAACAGGGAACTTTCCCAATAACTGGCTTCACTACTTCATCTTGTTTGGACCAAGATGCCCATTTTATGAGTGGCAGCCTTCTTGTTCTGCAGAAATAATAAAATGGATGGAGATAAGCATATTCATAAATAATTATTGTTGGGATATTCTAGGGGGCTTCATAAATATCACCCTTGTTCCCTTCCTGGTTTACAAGCCAACTGGTAAGTAAAACTTGAGTCAGCAGAGGGAGAACTTTATGACTGATAAAGGCTAACATGAGGACCTAGCTCAGTACTGGAGCCAAAAGGAGACCCTCAGCCACATCCCCCATTGGGTCAGCTGCAGAAGGACAGAGGAAAAAAAATTATTTTTCCTGGGACTTTTGGTAGAGTATGTCAGCCCAATAATTTGGGAGAATGGCTATCACTTACTACCCAAGTAAATCTCTTCCTCTTGGTGGGAAGAGTAAGAGGGTGTTTATTGAAGATCTAGAAGGAGAGACCTCCTAGAGAGGTGGTAGTAGTCCCTGTGGCAGAAATGACCTTGAAGTATCTTAGGAATGTAGTCAATGGCTGAAGGATGGGGCTAGGGGAGAAGCCACAGAAACAGCAGGCTCCAGGGCTCCCTAAATCTGCCTCTTGTGCTGTTGTGACTCAGAAGCCATGGCACAGAGGGATCGCCCTCAGAACTGAGACTCACTAACATGGGGCATGGTATTTCCATTAGCATAAGTATCATGGACCCAAATCTTCACTGTTTAAGGAATATGTTGATGCAAGCTTTTTTCTGGTTCCCTTGTTATTACTGAACCTAACTGGGCCTAACTGGAGGTGATGGGAGATGCAGAGAGGACACAAGATAAACAGACAGACAGAAAGTTGGGGCCAGGTGTGTTGGGTGCTTGGATGGAGATGCACAGTAACCTCATTGCTTCTTTTCCCTATTATTCTCTTCATTTACTCTGCTTGTTTTCTCATCTTTATTCTTTAAGGCCTTTCTCCTTTACAATTCTTTAAAACCTTGCTTCTAAAGTCTTTCTTCTTTCTATTCTTTAAAACCTCACTTCCAAAGTCTTCTTTTCTGTTCTGTAAAGTCTCTTTCCTTAGACTCTCACTGTCCCATGTTTTCCCTTATCTTTTCTTTAGCACAATCTCTCTTAAACTCTTTTCCCTCAGACTTGCACTGTCCCATGTTCTCTCTTTAGCTTTCTTAAAGCCTCAGTGCTCAGACTTGCACATGTTCTCTTTAGCTTAGCTTTTCTAAAGCCTATGTATAAAGTTCTAGGTGCAGACTTTCTATCAACCCCTCTTTAGCAATTCTCCTTCAGCAATTCTTTTCCCTTCAGCAATCCTTTTCCATTCAGCAATCCTCCCTCAGCAATTCTTCAGCCATTCATGTTCTCCCTTCAGCAATCTCCCTCCAGCAATTTTTCTTTAGCCAAAAAACCCCCATCCAAAAGCCTCCCACATTCAAAGCCTCCTTTCACCCAAAAAGCCTCCTCTCCTCCTTCAGTGAGTCTTTTATACCCAGTGGTAAACAAGGAGGTGGAGCAACAATTCTCTGGGGGAGGCATGACATTGTAACAAGAGGAACCTATGTTCCTGCTTCTAAACAATTTAGGAAAAGCAGCTAAGTTGCATCTTGCCTTCTTGCTCTCTTCTGCGCCTGGGGCTGTGCCAAATCTCAGCCTACAGAATATTTGACGTAAACATCTTAGGAAAGCAGCTGCTCTGCATCTTTATTCTTGCCCTATTCTGTATCTGGGGCTATGCTGAACTCAGCCTGCAGAACACTGGCCACAGCTGTGCTTAGGTCCAGTTCTTATAGGCTTCTCATAATCCACTCTCCACAATATGTGATTGAAATTGCTGCTTTTGGGAAGCCCTGATGAGTAAAAGCAAACCCACTTCATCTGGAAGGGTAGGAGTGGATCAAAACTAAGCCCATAATCTAATCTCTAAACACCCTTCCCACCTAAGACTGATACTGTTGAACAGAGACTCTTCAGGTGGTGAAAAGCAGATAGCCAATGACTATGGATGCCAGACACTGGGGTTCCAATGTGGGTAAGAAACCCTGGACCCTGCCCCAGCCAAGGGTCTTACAGGGATGATAGATTTTAAGGATAATGAAACAATACAATGATTTTTCCTGATTAGGTGTGTTCATAGATATTTTTATTGTGACCTAGCTACTATAAAGGAAAAATTCCCATCATTTTGTACTTTAACTGGTTATTGCTAGTTGTATTAGGTTGCTAGAGCTGCCATAATGAAATGCCACAGATTGTCTTAAACAAATAGACATCAATTTTCTTACAGTTCTGAAAGTCTAAGGTCAAGGTATTGGCAGGCTTAGTCTCCTCAGAGGCCTCATGCTGTCACTATGGAGGACATTCTTCTCCCTGGGTTCTCACAGGGTCTTTCCTCTATGTGGGAGCACCCAGGTGTCTCCTTCTATGTCCTAATCTCTTATAAGGACACCAGTTAAATTGATTAAGGCTTATACTATGATCTCATTTTATCTCATTCTTCTCTCTAAAAGCTGTATCTCCAATTACAGTCACATTCTGGGATATTGGGAGTCGGAGCTTCAACATATAACTAAATTTTGGAAGGATTCAATTCAGCACACAACACTTGTGGATACTGAATTCTCTTGAGAATTTAGCAGACATCCATCTACGTAAAAAATAGACTGTATTTTTTCCTTTTGGATTTTCTGGGCAAGTAATTGGAAAATTTTTTTTTAAAGTGATTCAAACTTTATTTTAGTTTAGTATCTTGTTAGCCAGAACCTTCAGAGCAATGATAAATGATGAAGGAGAAGGAAAATGTCAATTTAAAACCAAATTTAATGTTAGCATTTCCCTTTTAATTTTAATTTAACAAATATTTATTGAACTCCTATTATGCTTCAGGCATAGTTCTAGGTGCTGGGAATATAGAGATGAACAAAATAGACAAAAGCTCTTCCTGTGCAGAGCTTACACTTTAGTGGAGGAAATGAACACTGAACTACATTGCCAAGAAAGACATAAGTACATTAGAAGGTGGTAAGAGCTGTGGAGATGAAAAAATTGGGAAGGGAGAGAGAACGCGCTGAAGGTTGCTACTTAAGTGGGTGATTAGGAAAGGCCAAGGTGGCATTTGGGTTAGTGGATAACTGGGGATAAGTATATGGCAGGCAGAGGGGACAATAAGAGCAAAGGCCCCGAGATAGAAACAGACCTATGTTAGAGGAATAGGTAGGAAGCTAAGAGTTGCTGTGATGACAACACATCCTTATTTATGAGATAAGACAGAAAAAAGGAACTACATTGTGCAAGGTCTTTCAGGCTATTGAATTTTACTCTGAGTGAAATGAGGATCCCTGGAAAAATTTCGAGCAGAGAAGTGGCATGATTTGTTACATTTTAGCAGGATCACTTTGGCTACTGCGTGGAGAGTTGATTATAAAGAAGGAAGCCAGAAATAGGAAGACCAGCTAGGACGTGATTCATAACGGCAATTCATAAGTAAGAAATAATGGTTCTACAGATGAAGGTGAGTGCAGTAGAGGTAGTGAGAATTAATCAGATCCTGGATATGTTTTGGACCTGGACAGGGTCAAACTGTGTTGAGGGCATAGATTAAAAGAAAAATCAATGACTCCAAGGATTTGGGCTTGAAACAGTGAGTAAATAGAATTGAATATATTAATACAGCATTGTGAGGGGAAACGGCTTTGGAGGAAGACCTGGAACACCAGTCCTGAGACATTTAACAGACATGTGGGGTAAGCAATTTGATTTGGATCTGGAGTCCTGGGCAGGGATCCACACTGAAGTTATCAGTCTGGGTGTTATCAGCATGAGACTGGTACCTATACCATGAAAATAGATATTAGCCTCAAAGAATTGAGTATAGGTTAAATGGATGTACCAAAGAACTAAAGATGGAGCCCTGTTGCACTCCAGCCTTTAAAGGTTGAGGAGCAGAGAAGTAGCAGCTACTGTGTGGGGTGAACCATGGAGTGTAACTACAAAGAAATCTCAAGGGAGAGGGAATAGTCAACTATGTCGAATGCTGCTGATGGGTCATAAAAGATAAGAACAGATTTTGCACAGGGCATCAGCAAAGGGAAACCATCAGTGACTTTGGCCGGAGTATTTTTATGAAGATGGGATGGGGAAAGCCTGATCAGAACATGTTGATTCCTGACTGAAATAGGAGGTGAGGAGTTAAAGAAAACTAGTGTGGATAATTCTTTTTTTTATTCATTTATTCACATGTGCATACATTGTTTGGGTCATTTCTCCCCCCTGCCCCTCGCCCCCACCCTCTCCTCCCCATCCCTCCTCACTTCCAGGCAGAATGTGTTCTGCCCTTATCTCTAATTTTGTTAAAGAGAAGACATAAGTGTAATAAGAAAGACAAAGCATTTTTGCTAGTTGAGTTAAGGATAGTTATACAGAAAGATTCCTAGCACTGCTTTCATGTACACATGTGTTACAACCCAAGTTGATTCAACTCTAACTAATCTTTTCACTGGTTCCTGATCCCCTTCTCATGTTAACCCCTGTCACTTTAAGGTTTCTGTATTAGTCCCTCTGGAGTGGGGACATCAAACACTTTCATGTTTTGGGTTTCCTACCCATCCCCATACCTCCCATGTGTGCTGTCCCCTTGTCATGTGACCTAAGTCCAACCACATTGCTGAATTTGCCCTAGATCTAAAGCCCTCATATGAGGGAGAACATATGATTTTTGGTCTTCTGAGCCTGGCTGACTTTACTCAGGATGATGTTCTCCAGTTCTATCCATTTACTTGCGAATGATAAGATTTCATTCTTCTTCATGGCTGAGTAAAATTCCATTGTGTATAGATACCACATTTTCTTGATCCATTTGTCAGTAGTGGGGCATCTTGGCTGTTCCCATAACTTGGCTATTGTGAATAGTGCTGCAATAAACATGGGTGTGCAGGTGTCTCTGGAGTAAACTGTGTCACATTCCTTTGGGTATATCCCCAGGAGTGGGATTGCTAGATTATGGCAGATCTATGTTTAGATTTTTAAGAAGCCTCCATATTTTTTTCCAGAGTGGTTGCACTAGCTTGCATTTCTACCAGCAGTGGATAAGGGTTCCTTTTTCCCCACATTCTCACCAACATCTCTTGTTGGTGATGTTTTTGATGATCGCTATTCTAATAGGGGGGAGGTGGAATCTTAGTGTGGTTTTGATTTGCATTTCCTTTATGGCCGGAGATAGTGAACATTTTTTCATGTGTTTTTTGGCTTGCAGAGTGTAGCAAAAGGAATGGAACAGTAGCAATTCAAAAGGAAAATGAAATTTAGAGAGGGGATTTTAAAAACATTGATAAAAGTCAGCTTTATTGAGGCATAATTTATTTACAATAAAATGTGCACATTTAAAATTTTTTTAACAGTAGTGGATATTGAATTCAAGACCTTGCACATGCTAGGCAAGCAAACGACCTCTTGAGCTATATCTACAGCCTTAAATCTTTGCTTTTAAATTGATTGTGTACAATCTGATGTTTCGAAATATGTACATACTGCAAAATGGCTCAGTAGAGCTAATGAACATATGCATTATGTCACATGCTTTATTTTGTGGGGAGAACACTTAAAAATCTAGTCAACAATATTCAAAGGTACATTTTTATTAACTGTAGTCATCGTGCTGTACAGTAGATCTCTTGAACTTATTCCTCCAAGGTACCTGAAGTTTTGTATCCTTTAGTCAACATCCTATTCTCTGTCTTATCAATTCCACCTTTTTTAGATTTCACATATAAGCGAGATCACATAGTACTTGTCTTTCTGTGCCTGACTTACTTCTCTCAATGTAAAGCCCTCCAGGTTCATTCATGTTGTGACAATGACAGAATCTTCTTTCTTTTTTAAAGCTGAATTGGGTCATCCATTTCATACCTGGGCCACACTTTCTTTATCCATTCATCTACCGATGGACACTCATGTTGCTTCCGTATCATCTTGGCTGTCATGAATGATGCTCAGTAAATGTGCGAGTGCAGATAGCTCTTGCAATACTCACTTCATTTCCTTTGGCTATCTACCCAGTAGTGGTATTACTGAATCATGTGCCAGTTCTATTTTTAATTTTTTGAGGAATCTCCATATTGTTTTCCATAATGGCTATACCAATTTAAAAGGTGCCAATTTTGACTGTTCGTTTTGATACATTTTGACCAATTTCTATGCCCGTGAAACCACCATCATAACTGAGATAGAGAATGTTTACCTCATTCCCCAAAGTCTCTCTGCACCCCGTCCTAGTCAGCCTCTCTTTATAGACCCCAAGCAACCACTAATCTGCTTCTTGTTCTTATAGATTATACCTGCTTTTTATAGAATTCCATGTAAACAGAATCATATGGTATGAATTCTTTTTGTGTCTTGTTTTTTTCCACTGAACATGTGTGTGTGTGTGTGTGTGTGTGTGTGTGTGTGTGTATGTATGTGTGTGTTTCATCCATGCTTCATTTCTTTTATTTCTGGGTAGTACTATTTTGGATGGACACACCACAATTGTGCATCCATCTACCTGATGACAGATGTTTATGTTTTTTCTAATTTGGGGATAATATGAAGTAAGGTGCCATGAACATTTTGTATGTTAGTCTTTGTGTGGACCTATGTTTACATTTCTATTGGGTAAATACTTTAGGAATATAATTGCTGGAGGAAATGCTAAATACATATATAACTTCATAAGAAACCACCAAATTGTTTTCTAAAGTAACTACAATTTTCTTACCAACAGGACATATGAGTTCCATTTGCTTCAAATTCTCCCAAAGTTTGGCTTGCCGATCTTCTTAATTTTAGCAAGCCTAGTGAGTGTAGGCATCGCTTTGGAGTTTTCAAATGTCTTCTTAAGGCAGTTTGGTAGTTTTAAATTTGCAAGTAATTTGTTTTCACTGCATCTAAGCTGTCAAATCTATTCTAAAGTTATTTATAATAACTTGCTTTCTTTTCCTTTAATATCTGTAAGGTCTGTCATGGTGTCCTCATTGTCATTCTTGCTACAGGTATTTTGTGATTTCAATCTTTTTTGTTATTGATGATGCAAATTAAATTAGTTAGAGTTTTACCAAATTTGATTAGTGTTTTCAAGGAACTAACTTTTGACTTTGGATTCTTATTTTTTGTTCTCATATTTATTATTTCATTCCTTTTGCTTACTTTACATTTAATTTGTTCTTTCTCTAGCTTACTAATGAGGAAGGGAGAGCATTGATTTTTAGGTTTTCTTTCCTAAAATAACCATATGCAAATGTAACATATACATTTCACCCCAAGTACTGATTGAGTTGCATTCCACACATTTTAATATGTTGTTTTCATTTTTATTCAATTAAAAATTTAAATTTCCTTTGTGATTTTTTTCTTTGAATCTGTGCTATTTAAAAGGCTATTGCTTGATTTTAAAATATTTTCCAAGTTTCTCTCTGTTCCTGATTTTATTACATGCCATGGTGCTCAGAGAACGTATTCCATATTATTCCAGACTTTCAAAATTTACTGACTCATTTTATGGGCCAATATGGGATGTGTCTTAATGAATGTCCTGAGACCTTTATAAAAACAAATTTGCATTCTCTGTTTTCTCTTTCTCAAACTCTGATCAGGTAAATGTTGACACTTTGGGTCTTTTCTCTGTGCTGTAAACTTTCATTTTATGTTTTCTTATTCTTTTTGGGGAGTGGGCACTGGGGTTTGCTAAGTAAGCGTTTTGTCACTGGAGCCATGCCTCTAGCCCTTTTTGCTTTAGCTTATATTTCAGATAGAATCTCTCTTTTTGCCCAGACCAGGCTGGGACCATGATCCTCCTACCTATGTTTCCTGAATAGCTAGCATTAAAGATGTGCATCACCACTTCCAGTTTGTTTGTTGAGATGGGATCTTGCTACCTTTTTGCCCAGGCTATCCTTGAACTGTGATCCTCCTCATCTCTACCTACTGAGTAGCTAGGATTACAAGCATGAGCTGCCATGCTTGGTTTTCATGACATTTCTATTTACATTGTGCATTGGGTTAATTCCTTAGCTTAATCTGGGATTGCTATTTTGCTCTTCACCAATATTGATTCTCTTTCTTAGTCAATTTCTTAAGTTTCTTCCAAAGATCGTACTTTTTTTTTTCATTTTTAAGATCTCTAACTGGTTATTTTATATAATAACTTCTCGTTTCAAGATGTAGTGTGTTCACTCCATTTGTGAATATTACTATCTTTTTGTAATAGTTTTTGTTTTACTGTGTATTCACAAGTGTCAGTTCTGCTAGCTTTAGATTTAGGTATTTTTATCAGGATGTTTGTTAGTTCTGGGATTATTCTTTTTTCATAGTCCCTCCTTATTCTTATCTGGCTGCTGTTGTACACTGTGATGACTTCCGGTTATTGTAGGGGAGAGGAAGATTTATTCAGTGGCAGAAGTTACCAGTAGTTTATCTTCTGGAGGAATGAAATTATCTCTTCCCCCAGAGTTTAACTAGGTTCCTGTGGGACTTCCCTTATCTTTTGGACCGAAACATTCATGTTTCTTGCTCCAGTCTCGAAAGTCAAAGCCTGCTGCTTGTGTCTTGTCCCCAATTAAGGGTAAATGAGTGGAGAGTAAAAGCCATCCTCATGGATGCTCTGATGAAACTACCAAGAAATTCTCTTTGAGACCCTGATCCTCATTTACAAAGCTCTAGTCTCCCAGCTCTAGTTCCAGTGTGCTCAGAATTCTTCTCATGTATGATTACACAGTTGCTTATTCCCATGAATTCATTCCTTTCTGTTTTCTATTTTTAAAAGACTTCTGAACAAATCTGTTTCACTGATTTTGTTTTGTTATTACAATTTTCTTGATTTTTTCTGTTACTTTATAATCCACATTTGAATTTCTTTAGTATTTACATCTTTTCTTCAGATTTATTTGCTCTCTGAAAAGGTTTTTTTTTTTTTAAGGCACTGGAGATTGAATTTAGGTCCTCAAGCTTATTAGACAAGTGCTCTACCACTTGAGCCATGCCCCCAGTCCTACTTTTTTGCTTTGTTAGTAAAATTTGCCAAAATTGTTTTATGTTTTGCAGTGTTGATTTTAGATATTCAACTTCTATAATTGATAATTTACTCATTTTCTACTTTACGATTATTTTAATTTCGTTAAATTTGTTTTCCTACTGTTGGCTTCATGTTTTTTCATTATTTTCAATTTAATAGTAAAAATAATATCTTCATCTGTTTGTGCTGCTATAACAAAATACCATAGACTGGATAATTTATAAGAACAGAAATGTATTCCTCACAGTTGTGAAGGCTGAAAAGTCCAAGATTAAGGTGTGTGGCAAGTTAGAATATCTGGAGAGAGCTAGTCTCTTCTTCTGAAGATGGCACCTTAATTCTGCATCCTCTGGAGGGGAGAAATGCTATGTCTTCACAAGGAAGGAGGCAGAAGGGAAAGTGGGAGAAATTCCTTCCGTGTAACCCTCTTATTAGAACACCTAACCCCGCTCATTAGGGGAGAGTCCTTGGGCTTAACACCTCTTCAAGGCTCTCCTTCATATGATTACATTGACAACACCTGAATTTTGAAGGGGACCCATTCAAACTACAGAAAATACTAAAGTTTTGATTCTTCTTATGTTTCAGTTTTGCCTATAACTCACAAATTTTGATTTTTAATATTAAATAATCTAAATCTAAAATGTAAATCTAAAATTATTTTCTGAATTATTTGTGATGATAGTTTAGCTATTGAGTCAAAGAAGAAATGAGAGGGCTAGGAGATTCCTAATTTGAAGGTTTTTAGAAGACTTTTCTTTTCAGAAGTCTCAGCAAATGTCATATCTCATTGAGTCTGATGAAGTGTGTGCTCATCTGTGTACCAAATTCTGGACTCGTCTCTGTGCCCATGATTGTAGTCAGGGTGACGAGAAATTAGATGATGTGGCTCAATGTAAAAGATTGATCATGGTGGACAGGAAATTCCCCAAGGATTATTTAGAATGCATTTGAGTGGGGAAAGAGAGCAATGGGTTCTCGATGCCTACCAAAAATACTCACTCAAATAGGCATTTTCTTTTTTCCTTACTTTATTAGGAATATTATAATGAAAAGTTAATGGGAGCTATGTTATCTTAGCAGGCACTATTAGATACAGAAGTTAATGGAAACAGTTTCATATTTGTCTATTCAGTTTTAAAATGCATTTTCTCATTTGATTCTTAAATCATCCATATGAAATAATTAAGCCATATTATTGTTCTTTTGTGTATATACAGAAACTGAGGCTTATAGAAAGAAAATAACTTCTCCAATATTCCATATTTTGTATTCTTGGGAACTATTTCTAGGGGTAGACAAGACAGCACACTTTTCAACTGTGCAAACACCCATGTCTTCTTCTATAGTCTAACCAGTTTTTCTCATTTTAAAATTGCCATATAATTTTTGGTGCCAATTGCCCCATTTTGAATTGCCATAAAAAAACCATTATCATTTTTTACCATATACTTACATTTTCATAGGGGCTGATTGTGGATAGTCCTAACCTCATCATTCTGGTTAGGTTGCTGTTCTTTAAAAATATGATGTTCTTTTCAATACCAGATTTGAAAATGCTGTCACATTGTTTCCTCTACTTTCCATTTAAAATGATTTAAAGTTCTATTTTCTTATTAAGCAATTCACATAGGTAGTGTTCAAATTAGCTTATAACTTCACAATTTGGGAACAATATCGGTTGTTTAAAATTATGACTCTCAAGACTTCTACAATTTAGTAAGGACAACTACAGTCATCTGAGTTTTGACAAAGGAGTCCAAAATATGCATTGTAGAAAAGAACGCCTTTTCGACAAATGGTTCTGGGAACACTGAGTCTCCATGTGCAGAACAGTGAAACTAGATTCCAGTCTAGCATCAATTGTACCAGCATCAATTCAACATGGATTAAAGATCTTAATTTAGTACCTGGAGTAGTGAAATTAATCCAGAGAAAAATAGGGAGCACATTGGGCCACATAGGCATAGGTAATAACTTTATGAATGAGACTCCAGTAGCTCAGCAATTAAGAGAAAGAATTGACAAACGGGACTGCATGAAACTAAGAAGCTTCTTCACAACAAAGGAAATGATCACCAGACTGAAGAGGCAGCCCACAGAAAATCTTTGGCAACTATACATCTGACAAGGGATAAATAACCAGAATATACTTGGAGCTCAAAAAACTAGCCACACAAAGAATCAACAACTTATTGAATAAATGGACAAATGAACTAAACAGACAGTTCTCAAAAGAAGTACAAATGACCAATAAGCAGATGAAGAAATGCCATACAACATCTTTGGCCATAAGGAAAATGCAAATCAAAATGGCGTTGAGATTTTGCCTCACCCCAGTCAAATGCCTTTCATCAGTAACACCAACAACAAATGCTGGTGAGGGTACGGGGAAAAAAGAACACTTCTACACTATTAGTGGGAATGTAAATTAGTGCAACCTCTATGGAAAGCAATATGGGGGTCACTCAAAAAACTAAAAATAGATTGCCATATGATCCTGCAGTTCCATTCCTTGGCATGTATCTGAAGGAATGTACTCCAGGATATGATAGAGCCAGATGCTCTGCGACTGATAAATGGATTAAGTATGAGAAAATGTTAGAGACTGAAAATAATTGAAACAACCTATCTATGTATGAATATAATATAATGCACGGTACTACAAGCTGTTGAATATTAGGGGAGCATGGTGAGAAAGAGTAATGGGGTTGATTTGATTAAAGCATAATATATACAGGCCTGAAGTACCAAAGCAAAACCCCCTTAGACTATTAATCCATACTTAGAAAAATGAATGGCAGGAGGCTAAAATAGGTCTTTTCCAGTGGTGGGTACCAGTGGAAAGTGGGTGTACACAAGGAAAGGGTAAATGAGAGGTATATGGTGGATGAGTTTTGTATCCATATATGAAAATAGAAGAATGAAACCTGTTGAAATTGTTCTAAGAAGAAGGGAGGGGAGTGAAGGAGAAAGATGGAGAGGGAAAATCTAACTAAGATATATTGTAAGTACATATGTAAATATCACAATGTATCCCCCTGTACAACTATTATATACTAATAAACTTTTTTAAAGGAAAAATGTCATTCAGAACAGTGTCTCCCGAGCTTGCTGCATTGACCCTTTTCAAAGAGACATTGTCATTTGCACTTCAGTGCTTGCTTACTTGAGTTTTGACTTTCCAGAGGGGCCTGAAGTGATGTAGGAACTATTGCTTGCTCAGCTTTGTTATTTCCTTTTGGTCTATTTCCCCTTTTATTAGTATGGAATGTCCTTCTTTATCTCATTTGATCAATGTAGGTTTGAAGTCTACTTTGTCAGAGATAAGTATTGCTACTCCTGCCTGTTTTCGGGGGCCATTGGCTTGGTAAATCTTTATTATATACTAATAAACTTTTTTAAAGGAGAATTTTTTGTATTGAAACTTTCAAACAAAACATGTTTGTTTCTTAATACTTTGATGCTGGAAAACAGGGAAATTTTCATTAAGGTACATATATATTAACTCTCTCTTTAGGTCTTAATTTCAATTCTTGTACTTACACTGTCACATATAATAGTTGGAATTTCCAGCAGTCTGAGAAACTGTATTTTGGAGATGGCATAAAATTGCAAACCATTTATAACAAACAAAGATTCATGATTTGATGCTCATAGTTTTGCCTTAACACCTTGCAAACATGTAATAGTTTGTCTTTTGTCTAATGGATCCAAAGTCAAAAGGCAAGGACTAAATTATGTCTTGGAAATAGTTCCTATTTCATTACACAAGCCCTGATCATGTGGTCCTCTCTCCTTCTTTTCTTTCTTTGCTTCATTGGAATATTTGGGGAAATATTCATGGCTCCACCTCAGGGGCTTTGTACCTGCTGATCTCTAGCCTGGGATCTTCTTCCCTTGAGTTCCCGTGTGGTTCTCATTTCATTCAGGTGTCTTATCACTTCTTTATAGAAGTCTTTCCTGACTTTCGTCTTTCAAATGGTAGTGGATTTTCTCAGTATTTTAATTGTTATCATTACAAATACATTGTAATTTCTGATGCTGATTTTTAAGCTTTTAGAAGTGTTTTTCCTATTTTGATTTAATTTACATATTTGTGATTATTTTTAATATGCATATTGCTATTTCACAGAAAATGCCATTCAGATTATTCTTTCAGACTAATTATCTTAGTATCTTCATTATGAAAACATTTATGCAGCACAGATAGCTACTGGGTACTGAGACTGGGTACAGAGAGTACTAAGTCAAACAAGATGGAGTTTTTAGACAATTTATATTTGATCCAGGAAAGTGGAGACCAGACACTAAAGTGGATTTAAAAAAAAAATTGCTCCAAGGGTGGGGTGAAAAGACTTGATATTAAACATATCAAGTCATCGTTAGTTTATTTAGAACAAAGTTCACAAAATAGGGACTGTAGGCAAGATTTGGCTTGCACATGTGTTGGTTTTGGCTCACAGAATATTTTAAAAATTTGGCCAATATGGAATCATTAGGGGATTTCATACAAATGTCTGATTTTCCTAGTTTCTCTTGAAAAATCTTGAAGATTCAGCAAACATTAGTCCTGCTTTCATATAGGACATTAGTCACTGGGAGATGAGCTGAACCTATCTCCCTGAAGCAGGCTGTGTACTCTTAAGTTCACCTCTAGCTGCATCACTCTACATACCATCAGGCTAGCTGTTTCTGAAACTCCCAAGTAGGCTCCACCTCAGGGCCTTTGTACTTGCTGATCTCTAGCCTGGGATCTTCTTCCCTTAAGTACCTGTATGGCTCTCATCTCATTCAGGGCTCTGGTCACCTCCTTATAGAAGTCTTTCCTTACTTTTCTAAAAGGACACACTTACCTCCTCACTATCCTTTTATCCTGCTTGATTGCGCTTACCACCATGTGGTATATTATGAATTTATTATGCATTTTCTTTTGTTAACTACACCCCTCTGGTGGCATACATGCTTTGTGAGAGTAGGTCTGCATTTTGTTTACCATGGTAGCCCTAGACCTACCATGGGGCCTGGCACAGGATGAGCTCTTAATAAATACACATTGAGTGAACGCGGTTCTTGCAGATTTGCTCAATTCCTGAGCAGGCTTGGATGAGGGTCAGGGTAACTGACCTCTGGTGCGCCTTGGCTCCTATAATGAAAACCAAATTGTAGTATAGTTTGAATAATTAAAAATCTATTTGTAACCTCATATATACAACATATGTAAATCATATATCACCCCTAAAACATACATAAAATATTTTAAATCTTTGTTATACATGGCAGTGGCCATGAGAAGCTATCTTCAGGGTCTGCATTAGATGAACACTGATTCAGGAACCCTGTTTACCCATCAGTGTTATGAATTCAAGAGGTCATGGTGAGCGTGTGATTTGGGATATGTGATCCCATTCGGATCAGCTGTGCTTCTGAGCATTCTGTGGTTTCCTCATAACTCTGACAATTTAACTCTTATTGTGCAGTTTTAGGTTAGGTCATATTAAAACCACAAAGTATGGAGGTGGGAGGTGGGGAAAATGAGGTAGAAAATAACATTGCATGACTTTTTGTTTCTGCGTTCTCATATTTCCCGTAGAGCTCCACGTTGGAAGTAAAAATTTGTCAGGAATATCAGGAGAAAGAATCTAAGAAAGTTTTGACAGGGTAAATGAGAAAGAAAGAAATGGGGGAGGGAATATTTTCAGTCCAGATAAGTTTTACCACAATGAAAAACTAAGTTTCCATAATCCCCCTGTCCTCGCTGTGCCCTCAGCAAGTGACACAAACAAGAAAGCTTTATGTAATTCAGTGGGTCTCACACTGTTCAGGAGAAATACTGGAATATAGCTGGGAATGAACCATGAACTGGTCTGTCACCAGTTTGACCTGTGTGGCACATGTGTGTACGTGTGCATGTGCATGTATGCAGGCTCACTTATGTGTGTGTTCCTCCAATAATTAAGAGATATTTCATTGCCTGGCTGATCTGCCTCATTCTTGTTTATTCTCACTTCTCTTGCTGCACTCTCTTCTTTTCCGACATTTTAAAGATAAAGCAAATTCATGGGGTACAAGGTTTTGATCAGCACAAATCTTCACTTTCTTCCCCTTCCATGGCTTAATTGCTCCCCAACTGAATTTTTCTGTCTTATAAAAAATAAGTTTAAGGCATTCTCATTTATTCAAAAAATGTTTGAGTGCCAACTAGTTCCAGGCACTAGAGATACACAGCAGAACAAGCTTTTTGAACCTTCACTCTATGAGTTGAGTAAGCTCTAAGGAGAATCTTCACAAGCACTGGTTGGAAAGTCCATCAAAGAAATGTGTTCAGCAAAAGTAAACAAATGATTTTCTTTTCCTGCAGAAGATAGACTCTTAATTCTGGTGTTCTGTGGAAAACTTCACTGTGTGATAGGCATGTATGACCAATGTTTCTTTATCAAAATAACTACCAATTCTAACACAGGAGAAGAATGTCTCCAAAGAAGTCAGGACCAGATGTTTCACCAAATATACATAAACACCACACAGGCACAGGCTAACATATTTGATTAGCCTTTTTCCCTCAGGTTGACAAGTCTAACTCTGAGATATTGGAACTGTAATGCCAACATGGTCTAGAATATTCTCAGTCTGTCTTGATGGCTAAAGATGGAAATATAAACACTATTTCAGAAACCAGTTGAGTAGGTGGCCCTCTGGGTATGAAGGGTATCTTTATTTAGAGCCATCATCAGCCAATGATTGAGATGACATCATGTATTGTTTTAGCTGAATTCTGTGGCAGAAAATGAGAAAGAAGAAAACACAGAACTGTAGGAAAGTTGCTGTCTTCAGTATTTCTCAGATTCTGTTAAAAGCAAGATTGGAGCAGTAGTTCTAATAGCAGCAAGACTTGTTTCTTGGAAGAGATTTCTCTGTTCCTCCACTGGTTCTATTGGGTATTCCATGAGGTTCTGACCATGGAAGGAGCTCTGAGATAATTGATTTTTCTGATTAACTCTGTGAATAAGAAAACTCTTATTTGATTCCATGCATGGAGTAGAAAATATTTCTAAAAAGCCTGTTTACCTTGACTAGTAAATATGGTTTAGCACTGTACAGGAGACTTTGCTGAAGGCACAAGATCTCACACCATTGTTTACAAGTCCCTATATGTGTTCAGTGGAGACAGCACAGAACCTTCTGTAGATGTTGAATTTTGGGCTAAACCCCTCAGAAAGATTTGTTTGCTGCTTCTTACAGAAACCAAAATCAAAGACTCTGCTTAGGCATGTATCTGTGCTCCAGACTCTCAGCCACAAGTTGCTCAGGAAGAAAGGGACTTTGAATGAAATTACTTGCAAAGTTACCTAATTAGGAAGTGACAGAGGAATGCTTCAAACCCAGACCCATAAAGAGTAATATCCAAATAGCCCCCTCAAACAAATCAATAAAATGAGACCCAGAGAAGTGAGGAAAATTATTCAAGGCAATGGAATGAGCTAGAAGCAGAGATAGTCCCAGCCAGGCCTTGGTCCCTGAGGCCAGTGTATTTCCACCACACCGTACACCTGGCCACATGCACAACCTACTAAGGTCTCAAGAGCAGACTTCACAAGGGGACTCTCCTTGCCTCTCAGCTGCAGCACTAGCGGAACCTGGTTACTCCCTTGGGGAAGCTTTTTGCTCTTACCATTTTTTTGACCTTGTCCTATTGCAAGACTGTTCTGGGTTCTTTACTTCTGTGATCTCGCAACAACCTTATGTTACTCTCACTCTACAGATGGGTAAACATAGCCACAGCACCATTAAGGAACTTGCTCAAGGTTGCCTAAATAGAAAGATCCCAAGCTAGGATCCAGTAGAGGCTCAAACCCAATTTCTTTCTGCAATATACAGTGACTTTAACTATGATTCCCAGTGTGGTGCTGGGGCCCCTGTGCAAACATCTCCTCCAGCCCTACCCCAATGACCACTGCCATATTTGACCAGGTGCCCAGCACCTGTGAGAGTGGTGCTTGCTACAGCTGGACTCTGTGGGCATCATCAGAGGGCCAGGCTGGGTGGGCATGTCACTCCTAACTATGTGAATAGATGTTTGACTGGCCTTAGCTCACCGTTGGGTGGAGTCCACTCTGGGCAGAGCACTTAGTGGCTGGATAAACACTGGAAGCAGCTTGGAAAGTTTGCCCAGGCTGGTGGTTTGACACTGATTTTGGCTGTTTGGAGAGGCGCCACTGAAAGCCAGCCTTGACCACTGGTGTACCAGGGAGAGTCCTTGTCTTCTTAGCCTTCCACTGTCCTAGTTTTCTTGGAGGTCAACTGAGGACAAAAAAAAAAAAACCCTGTTATTTCTGCCTTTTCTTCTCCAGGCTGAGGACAGAGACAGGAGACACCTCCAAAATGCTGGACAAAATAAACTAGAGGTAGCCAAAATGGAAAAGACTATTTCACCTCCTTTCCACCTGGGAGGGTGGCAGACATACAGCCCTGGGCACAGATGGAGGAGATTTGTTTTATTTTTTACCCTTGGAAGACTACAGAGCTGGTCTGTCCCAGAGCTGTTTCCTTTTATCATGCCAAGGATTGGATAGATGTTTGGGGGAGCTAAGACTGGCAGTTTATACTAAGGGTCCCTTCCCTGGCTGGAAACTCCTTGGGGACCTCAGAAGGGCATGGCTGCTATGACAGTGAGCCCACAGAATGCAGAAGAGCGGGGGTCAGTGTGTGACTGAATGCTGCTGAACTGATGCTGGAGATACAGAGACAGGAAGAGTAGTCCCAGTGGGCAAAACCAACCCATGTCATGGAAAATGTTGAGGAAGCTCTGCTACAAATTAAACTTAATGCTAGACTCTGGCCATTGGGGACTCATTCATAGTATTTTCTCATTAGTCCATATAATAAGCTAATCTACCACATAGGAAAATTTGCTGGAGATTCCCAAACTACCTAGAAGAATGTCTTTGACATAGACATATAAGTGTTCCTTGTCTATGTATATAAAGTGGTTTTCTTTGCCTGATTAAACTAGGCATTTGGAGATTCAAAGTGGTTGGTGGGATGATCAAGTGCCACTGTGTCTTCATGAAAGTAATGAGTAAGGGACAAAAGTCAGACTATCTATGATGGGCATATGAGAATCCATTTCTCCTAGAAGTATCTATTCCAAAAAGCATCTCTTTCTGCATCATTGACTTCTTGAAAAGTCTTATTTTTCTCCCCTGTTGATCTCTATCCATGTAAAATCATAACACTTGAGCAAATTACTTCTCTCACACTGTATCTCACAGAAAGCACTGCAATTACTGGCAAGCTAAAAAATTACTGACAGACATAAGAGATGCATTTCCCTAAGTAGCCTGGAGCAGTGTCTACACACTTCAGTGACTTGGTGTGATTAACGAGCAGTAAAGCGGAAGCTCTGAGCTCAGTTTCTTTTCCCTAATGTTGATGAACCAGGAATGGGGACTCGCTCACATTTAGGAAGTAGAATTTGGGTCTGGATAACATACACATTTTCATAATTAATCATGATAATGTAGTCTTAAGTGAGAGTTAAAGTCTTTTCTTCAACAATGTTCCCGTTTAGGCCTTTTTATTGTGTGAGTATTTAGTGGGCTAAGGGAAATTAGCATTATAATAAATATTGAAGACTTCTGGAAAAGTAAAACTCAGATGTTTAAGGGAACTGCAGAACCTCTTTCTCATCCCTCAAGAGTTTATCTTAAATAACTATAAATAACCACTCTCCCTGCCAGAAAGCCTTTCTTGATCTCTCCAAAATGTTACTCTCAATTTTTATAATTTCATGGTCCCTAGGACTTTCCTCTGCAATATTAATCATGGATTGTAATTCCAGTCACTCCTGTAATTATTTGTTTTGTATCTTTCTCCCACAGTGGTCAGAGTCCCTATGGTTGTTTTCACCTCTGTTTCCAGCTCCTAAAACTACACTTTTGCTATGAAATTTTATTGTGATAACTCCATTCTTTAGGTATGAGTGTTTGAAGTATTCAGAAGGATATATTGGTCTGGCCAGTTTAATATCTTTCAAAAGCTAGAACTTTCTCTAGATGAATTGCTGAAACTACATTTTTTTACTCCAAAGAATTCTGGATTGCCAGATGATAGTGCATATTTACAGCTGTTTTGCAGCATAGAGCAACTCAATAATATTGGGTTTAGGTTTGGGAGGGGGAATTACCACATTAAAATTAGACTCCTCTTCTCTCACCTGTCAACGTCTCCACACTTCCTCATAATGAAGATTTATGAAAATACCATTGGGGAGGATAATCAGAGGCATGATGCTCACCGAATCTGCTTCATGGACCGTAATTGAAGAGTCTTCACTGTACTTTGAGGTTTAGGCCATTTCAATGGACCCATTTTCCCTTGAGCAAGGGTGTTAGTTCTTAATATGGGTACCAGATCTATACTGTGAAATGACTTATGGGAATCTCTCAAATTTTTTTGTCTTCTAATTTAAGGAGAAAATTTCAGACTAAATATTTTAAAGTCAACAAGGAAGAATCTCATAAAATTGGCAAACGAAGAAAAATGTGATTCCCTCTCTGCTCTCTTCCAGGACATCGAAAACAAGGTTTTTAAGGCAAGTTGTTAAAATCTGATGAGGGTACAAACTTTAACCTTCTATGCCTGGTCTGACTCAGTGTTTTCTCGAAAAGCATTTCTAACAACTCTGTGGAGTAAATCTTTAACTAGTAGGATTTCTCACATTGTAAATATCTATTTTGTTATTTGCAACAACTTGCATACATTGGAAAAACAAAACTCAAATTTGATTGTGTCCTCAGATCATGTTTCTGAAAATGGTAGATTTGCTTGGCAAATTTGCAACTTGGAGAAGGAAAGAGAACTGCTGACTTAGCAGATGTGGATGTGTGTTGATCCCTCCTTCTTTGTATATACCAAGCACAGTAGGCTGCTTTACAAAGAGGTCATGCTTACCCTCAAATCAGTCGCATCCTTGGACTTGAGCAAGGGTTTGTGCTTATCTCCTCCAAGGGCTTTAAAAACTATTCCTCCTCAATGACAAGTGGTTCTACCAATCAATATCCTTGTGGTGATCACTCAATGCATTAACATCATGCTCTCTCTGGTCAGTTTTAAGTTCCCCTGCTAAGGAAAGAACATTCTTTACAAGGATGGAACTTGCCTCCCTGCCCATAGGCCCTCTTAGTCTCCCTATTGTCAGTGGAATGCAGAAGGTAGTGATGCAGCCAACACTGAAAGAGATCTCATCATAAAAAATGCAGAGGCTATAGCCTGGAGAGTACAGAAAACATAACTGGAAGGTGTGTTGTTCTATATTTATTCTATAAAATCCAAACAGAGTATTTAATTAATTGTTCTCCACATTTGCCTGCATATACTCTGGGTAAGACTTGTATTTGTGGCCATCATCCAAGAACCAAGCGGAATAACAATGTTGGAAAGAGACCTTGGAAGCCATTGTTGATGTGGATGATGCAGCATCATGGTTATAATGTAACTGGCATGAAATAAATGCAGGATCAAGAAGATCTATAGTGCTTCAGTACAACCAGGTTTTGAAGAACCATGGCTTTATGAGTAGTGACAACATGGCTATTCTTTTTCTCATGGTAGAAGACATGAAATTATCCAACAAGAGCAAAACTGACAATAAAGTGATAGTTTCTGAACTGAACAGGGAGAGGTGGTGCCTGAACACTGTGTGCATGCATTGACTGGACAATAAATAAATATGCAAGTAACTTTTGTACCCAATACTCAGCTGTCTTCATTAATAAATTACTGGATCTCACATAGACTATGATTTTGTAATTTTTTTGTTGAGGTTAAATTCATATAACATAAAATTAATGATTTTAAGGTATATAATTCAATAGCATTTAACATAGTCATGATGATACCTCTTTCTAGGCCCAAAACATGTTTACCATTCCAAAAGAAAACCTTGTACTGACTTAGCAGTTACCACCCACTTCTTCCTTCTCCCATTCCCTGGCAAACACCGCTCTGTTCTCAATGGAATAACCTATTCTGGATATATTACATAAATGGAATTCTAAAATATGTGGTTCTTTATGTTTGACTTTTTTTCTTAGCACAAAGTTTTCAAGTTTCAGTCATTTTAGGGCACGTATCAGTATTCCACTCCACTTTATAGCTGAATCAAATTTCTTTGTGTGGAAAGACCACATGTGTGTATTCATCAATTGATGGGCATTTAAGTTGTTTCCACCTTTTGGCTATTGTGAATAGTACAGCTGTGAACATTTTGTGTGAAGTCTTATTTTCAATTCTTTTGAGCCTATACTTAGGAATAGAATTTTCAAGTCACATAGAAATTCTATATTAAATCATTTGAGGAACTGCCATGCTGTTTTCCAAACCAGCAGTGCCATTTTACATTTCTACCAGCAGTGTATGAGTCTTTGTATCCTTACAAACAACTTATTTTCTATTATAGCCATCTAGGTAAGGATAAAATAGTATCTCATTATAGTTTTGATTTATTGTAATTCATTTTTAAGCAAACCATTTATTTAGATATGGATCAGTTACAAAAAAACAATCTGTACAATGTTCTCTACCTCCTCAGTTTAAAACAATTCCTCAGAGAACCAATTAGGGAGTAGGTATCCCCTTCTTCATGCCTTGAAATTCTTGAGAGTAATTCACATGTTATGTACCATATGTAGGAGTATTAAACGTATATGGTCATATTTTGAAAGCATATTTTGGAACCTTGAGAGCTTGTTAAGAATGTAGAATCTCAGGTCATCACTTTGAATTTCCTAAACCCAAATTTGCACTTGAACAAGATCCTCTGGATTCCTAAGCACATTTAAAGTTGAGCTGTATTAAACATTTCCTGTCTTACTGTGAAGGGAAAGAAAGTCTGTGCCAGGAAACCATTTACAGGTACAACAGGTGGGGTTCAAGCTTAATAAGATCCAGGTGCTGCGTGGAGCACTTGAACAGTGGCTCTCAAACATGGCTGACACTGGGAATCATGGCAAGTTTGAAAACTGTTCTATCCCCTGAAGATTCTGATTTAATTGGTCCTGAGTGGAGCCCTATCTCATGACTTTTATGTGATTCTAAAGAAAGGTCAAGTGTGAGAACTATGTGAATAGCATTAGCTGAGCTAATTGAGAAAGAATTCATAGAGATGGTGATTCTTAGAGCAATGACTGGAAAATGGAAAAGCAAGATTTTTCCATGAGGGCAGAGAGAGGCAGAGGAGAGGTGAGCATTGACAGAGTAGGGCATAGAACAGAGGCTGGGGCTTGAAATAGAAGAATTATTTGGTAGAGAGCCCTGAAGTCTTTAACTAGAGTTTTAATGTGCAGAAGACAATTGAGGACTGATTTTGGGGACAGATGGGTTTCATTTCTGAATGAAGAAGGACATACTGAAGAACAAGGAAGTTGTTCTAATACAGGGTATGACCTAGAGTTTTGCCAGATAGATTGAAAAGAAAGAGGCAAAAGACAAATACAAGTATGGTTCCCTTGAAGCTTAGGTATGTGGTTATAACTCATTATAACTCTACCTACCTCAAAGTTTCTGCTAAGTCAAGAAAGGATTGAGTAAGAATCCATAACAAATCATTCTGAGTGTGTGATTGCTTGAGGAAACATTCTATGTCTACCAAAGTTGCCTGTTGCTCATAGTTAACCACCCTTCAGAGTCTTCACAATTCAACAGCTAGTGTCTTCTCTTTCTTAATTATACAAATACTTATTGAGCGTGTTCTTAGGATATTATAGAAGAGCTTCAATAACCAGTGGCTCTCCATGGGTATGGTCTTCTCTAGGATGGGTTTTGAAAATTGTGGGGATGTTTTTGATTGTTACCTCAGCTACCATGAACTAGTTGTTCATGATAGAGTCCAAAGATGTTAGATGATCTGCTATTCCCAAGACATCCTACACAGTGAAGAGTGGTTTCATACCCCACACAACTTTCCAATGGTTCAGACATTTACTTATGTGGAAACCTTGTTTACAATGATCTAAGCTTAGAACAGATATATTATTACCTAAACTTAGAACATAAATTCAAATACACAAACACACATATGTTTCTTCATAGTTTTAATAAACATGAGACTTTTCCAAAAATGGTCCTACTGTACATATTGGGGGATGATAGTACCTGATTTTATTCATCATTTTACTACAGTTGTTCACTCTTTTGGACAATGACAAAACCAATAGCAATGCTGAATCTGGCCTTTAAGGCATTTCATTTATGTTGTTTGAAGCCACTCAGTTTGTGGTACTTTGATATGGCAGCTCTCGCAAACTAATATACTGCGTGATAAGTGTTTGTAGAATACTAAATGAATGAATGAATGGCCTCAGTTGGGCCTGGTCACTCAGCATGGTTGTTTAGGGACATCTACCTCTTTTCCAAACCACCCAAAAGTTTGTGGCTATCTATCTGGGAAGCACAAAAATTTATCTCAATATTATTGGATAAATACTTCTTAGAAGGTAAACCTTTATTTTTATTTAGAAAAAGCAAAGAGTGTGATCAGAAAGCTATTGGGGTGACGTCATGACATAATAAGTTACACTGACTGAAAGTTTTCTTTGTAGTAGATAACATTTCAGTGCATTATACATATTAACTCCTTTAATCTTCACAAAGCTCCCCTGAAATAGGTACTATTGTTATCCCCAATTTCCAGACGAGAGACTGAGGCTCAGAGAAGTAAGAGATTTACCCAAGCCTAGACAGATAGAGCTGGGATTTAACTCAGGCAGTCTACAGCCTAAAACTTGCCTTGCTATACATACTAAGACTAGAATATTTAAAAATTTTCTTGGTGAGACAAAGAGGAAGGAATTCAGGAATTTGAGCATGGGCAGAAATAGAGAAGATGAGAGCAGGTAAAAGAGTGAGAGAGAGAGACCAAGGAAAGAGGCAGAAAGCAGTCTGGGAATGGGCAATGATCACACTAGAACTTAGAACAAGGAATTGTAGGCACAGGATGTCTAATTTTAAATTGTTTTTTGTGTTGTTTCACATTGTAATTGATTGCCTGGCTTCATAGACCTGGTCTTAATCTCTTTGTGCTGCTGTAACAAAATGCCTTAGATTGGTAACTCATAAACGATAGAAATTTTTTCCTCACAGTTCTGGAGGCTGGAACACCCAAGATTAAGGTGCCTACCAATTCAGTGTATGGTGAAGGATCTCTCTCTGTTTCCTTGATGCTTCATTCTCTGGAGAGGGCTGACAATGTGTCCTCACATGGAGGAAGGCAGAAGGACAAAAGGCACTAGCTAGTTCCCTTGAGCACTTTTATAAGGAGTATGGCAATGCTGGGAGATGATGGAACCTGAAAGAAGTGGGATCTACTGCAAGGTGCTCAGGTCACTGGGTTCTGCCCTCAGAAGGGATTAATGCTGGTTGCAGGGAGTGATTCAGTCCCTTGGAGAGTGTGTTGTTGGGCTGGAGATGTGGCTCAAGCAGTAAAGTGCCTGCCTAGTAAGGGCAAAGCCCTGAGTTCAAACCTTAGTACTACCAAAGGGAAGGAGGGGGAGAGAAATATATAGAGTTGTTATAAGAGAAAGAGCTTGGCTTTCTATCTCCCCATGTGATCTCTGCCTCTCAAGCACACTCCCAATAATGATGCCATCCACCATGTTGTGATATAGCCAAGGTGCCGACAGATTGAGTATCTGGTGAAACTGATGGGGCCACCCAATCTTAGACCTCTCAAATCATCAGCCAAATAAGTTTCTTTATACATTACCCAGCCTCAGGTATTTTGTTAATGGGAAATGCATTAAGACAATGCTTTCTAAGTGTAGGAAAATAAGCCATCTTCCCATGAGTACTCATTAGCAGCATCTGATGTGGTTGTACTTCCACATAGTAGGACTATTTCTTAGTAGAGAACTTGCTTCTACTTTAATCTAAAGGGCACTTCATCTGCAGATGACTTGAGTATGTATCAGCTGCACCAGCAGAGACCCCCCAAGACAGAATTGCTCCCCTGGGATGCCAAGAAGATATTTTCTTCTTTAACCCCCCTTTTTATTTAAGTGCTGGCAACAGGATTATAACAAGGAACATATTTCAAAATCATTTTCTCTGTCCCTATCTCTTTCTGCAATCTTTATTTCAGTAAATAAAACCCAGGGTCCAAGTCCTCATTTTCCTAGGACAATTTTGCCTCTCATATAATAACGTGTTTCTGAAACACTAAATCGAGAGCTGTTGGGTACCCTGAGTGTACAGAGCAGCATGAGTGTGAAGCAAACATTTTCTTTATGGGAGCTTTCATCTCTGACCTTCAACAGAAAGACCAGATTGAAAGTCCAGAATGCTGCATTTTTCTGCACACAGACTTCAGGCTTTCTGACATCTGGAAAAAAGTGGTTTTCTGTTTGGACCTTCCAGCACAATTCTCCTTCAATTGGATTCACATAAGACTATACTGTTCACTTATAGCTTGGATGACACCTCTCTTTTTACCTGGCATGGCTAGAAGCTATTTGGGTGAAAATGAAAACCCTTGAAAAAGCATTAGGGAAATTGTCACAGTCCTGCTATAAGTGTGTGGGAGACTGCTGCTGATTTTCCTGTTCAGAGCTGAAAAAGTCTCAGCTCTCCTGGACCATATCAGCCCTTTGAACTATAATCTTAAACTCCAGATTTTAAAATTTAGGCCCTGGATACCAAGTAGGATGGCTGCAAGTTCCCCTTGAACACAGGTAGCCAAGTCTACAGAGTGAGATAAACCAGGATGCAAACCATTAAGAGCCTGAGAAAGACAGATCCCACTCACAACCACAGGATACCAGTCAGAACCCTACTCCCCTTAGTCTAGGAAGAGTTTTCATGTTGAAAACTCTGTTGATCTGAAAGGGGGCTTGGCACGAGACTGGAAAAGAAAATGGAAGGAAACTGGAGAGAAAAATCATCAAGATGAAAAATGAACAAGATTTATGAAGGCAACCCATCCCTCGCCTGCTGCATACCACCCTTCCCTCAGATGTATTTTGCAGCTCCTTGGATGGACCGTTTTTAAATGAGGCAAACGAGCAGGCTGCCATCACTTTCTATGAGAGACTGTCAACAGATTAATAGATCTTCCCAATACAGTAATTCTTCTCAAATCTAGCCTATATTTTCCATCACATCACTGAATTTATGTTTCCCTTGGAGTAGCCGAAGTCTTTGTTTATACTCTTTCAGTGCTTGCTTCATATCCACCACGATCGTGTTTCTTTTTCCCCATGTAATCACTTGGCCAGGTTTTCGAGATTTAAGCCTTTGGAGTATATTCCTTCCAATTCATAATTATTTTCATGCTGCTCTTCAATTTTTCTCTATGTACTGTCATTTTCTTTGCTTGGTGCTCTACCTTGTGCAGGGGTAAGAGTAATCAGGCTGAACTTGGACCCTGATGCATGGAGCAGGGTTTGGCTTTGGGGGTCTGCAGTCTCCTGTCTTCTACTTTCACTTATGGCAAGTTATTAAACCTTTTGGACTCTAAAATTTCTGGTTGACCACGTGACTCAATTTGTCTCTTCCTTTAATCTGTCATATGCTGTTAACCCTTACACCCAAGTCTGGTGGCTTTACTGATCTCATTCTCATAGTCATCTGTCTTAACACTACTGGATGTGGGGACAAAATCCAGGACACAGACCAGAGGAATGAAGAGAAGAGAGGAGACAAGTCTTTTGTGATTCTGCCAATGGGAAAGGGATATGAACAAATATAACTTACCTGGAGAATATGGGCAAAATTTAGTGCGGGCAGCATGAGAATTTGAACTTCTTGTGACAAAAGTGTTAGATAAAGGGGGCATTTGCATCACGAGGAGCTATCCATGGGTTCATCTCTCTATATCATGTTTAACCAGCTCCTCACCTGCTCCCCAAAACATGCAAACTGTCTAATAATTCATGCTTGAGTTCTTTCTTTCACCAAACCTCAGGCTTCTTGTGCTATTTTTCTCCCATCTGTGCTTTAATTTTTTAAAAAGAATTCATCTGTGTCTTTTTGTTGTATAGAAAATTCTTTAGAAAACCTGAAAACCATTAGGACTTTGAAAGGCTTCTTGATTAAGATGCCACAGCTCCCCTCCTTCATTTAAAAAGAAAAGCTCTTCAAAGTCCTAGCACTATGAAGAACATATTTTTAGGTTCCTTGTGGTTGCTTTAATGTCTGACCTTTCTTTGACATTGCATTTGAGAAAGCCAGGGGATATCTCCAGAGATAAAAATTTGATCCACCATTTTCAACTCATGCCAATTCCCAAATAGTTGACCCTGATTCATCTTATTAAAGTTAAATGCTTGTTGTCTCTCACTCACACCCCATGACTAGAACATCTCTCTGACCTTTTGGTGCTCCCTTCCCATGCTCTCCTCACCTCCTCCCAATTCACAGAAAAAAAAGTTGCCCCACACCAAGAACCCTGACTTGGATACACCAAGTATCCTGACTGGATCTGGACTTTTCTATTCCTTGGCTTCCATTACTCTTGGGTGCTAAAGACTCGACTAAAGCCCTTTCAAGGCCTGTGTGCAGTTGCCCATGGCTTTGAGGAGTGGTCAAGGAAAGCCGTGTGACCAATATAGGCAAAGCTTCTAGCAGTGAGGGCTAGTGTTGGACGGACCCAGATGAGGAAGGGTGGGAGGATGGTGTATTAGTCTGCTTTCTATCACTCTAACATAAACAACTTATAAAGAGGAAGCATTCATTTTGATTTCAGTTCATGATTGGTTGGTTCTGTTGCTTTTGGGCCTTTGGTGGGGCAGTACATCATGGTAGGAATATGAGGTGGAACAAAGCTGCTCATTTCATGGCCAGGATACAAATGAGAGAAGAGAAAGGGTCTGGGGTCCTACTATGCTCTTTGAGGACACACTGGTAATGACCAGAAGACCTTCAAGTAGGCCCCACCTCTTAAAAGTTCAACTATCTTCCAATAGCACCATGCTGTGGGAATACTGGGATATTAAGATCCAAAATATAGCAGACATGTCATGGGCTAGGATTGGGGTGACAAGTGCTAGCTGTCCTTAAGCTCCCATGTGAGCAGCCTGTGACTTCCCCTTGGGTACTCTCAGCCTTCCAGGTATATTTATCAAGATAGAGGAGCAAACACATTTTACAGGTGTGTTAGTGTGCTGTGTAACATTTAAACATCTCATCTCATAGTAGATGGGCTTCTGTTTAGACTACTTTGTCTTAGACCTGCTGGGACAAGTGAGGAACTGACTTGCAAGTGACTGCAGCTTAGCCCAGTCTGATTTTGTTGTTTGGGGCAAAAACCTTCAGAGGGAGGTACTTCCTGCTGAATGAAATGGGAAGCAGAAGTGGAGTCCCCAGCCTAGCCTGGTCAGGGTCCCTGGTGCTTTTCCATCAGCTTTGTTTGCCTCTCTAGAGTAAGTGGCTTTCTGGGAAAAGAGCTGTGATAGTTCTAGAAGCTGTCAGCCCAGGGAACCAGCACTGGCACGTGTTCTCTAGTGGCTGTTCCAAACTGGCTAGGCAGTGGTGTCTGCTCTATTTTATTACAACCATCACTCAGACGGTGCCTAATGTGTCACCTTACACCACTGTGGAGCTGTGGGGGGCAAACTTTCTGTTTTTGCTCAATCATTCACACCATGGGATTCTCAAAGCACTTTTTATGTCAAATTTGTGACTTGAGCCCCCTCAAGGAAAGGGTTAAATATCATCATGTTCTTTTCCCCAAGTGAATAAAAGAGAAACATCTTCAATATGGTGATTTCTTTTTTTAAAAAACCTCCAAATAATATTATTAAACATTTTCATGCTTGATGAAATAAACTTTTCAAAGTAATATGGAAAAAATGATTTCATTTAAACACCTTTTAGCCAAAAAACCATATGCTGCTTGTTATGTGGTGCAGGAGTGGAGATTTTGCAGGGCCTGCCTGCACATCTGGCGGTCTGTGGTTCAGCCACTGGCCCCATCATTGACATGGACTCCACTGGAGTAGAACCCAGCAGGCAGACAGGCCCATGTGCTCTGGTGGGTTCCCTGAATGCAGTCACTGTTGCTCAGGAGGGCAAGTAAGTAAGTGAGTGTGGGCATGTGAACTACCTGCAAACCTCTGCAGAAGCAGCCTGAAGGTTGCACCGTAGAACTCTAAGGCTTTAGATGTCTGAATGTGGACCAATTTATGACTGATGCATGCATTTCCGTGTTCAGCCTACCCACAGATTCAGGGTCATAATTAACTGCCAAAGAAAAGTATTCCTCTCTCTTCTCTGTTCTTCCTTCATCACAGCATCAGGAAATCTCATCATAGGTAAGCAGTATGCCATAAAAACATAGCATTAGCTCCATTCCTTTGCAAATCAAGAGAAAGCAAAATACCATTTCCTCCCAGCAACCCTGGAGAGACTGTATGAGGAAAAAGTTGTGGATTTATTTAATAAATACTTATTGTGAGCCCACTATGTATGCCAATAGGTTAAGACAAAGAGTATTGAACCAGCGAGGATCAGAAGGCTTTACTGAGCTTCATAGTGTGGGGTGGGCAGAGCTGGAGCAAAGGAGTTTTGTTTTGTAACATATTGAGTTACGGTCTTCAGTCTTAACCAATGCAGTATTGCAGTTTAAGAGGTTTCAAAGCTTTGGTTTATGGACTGACTATAAATAATGACAATAAGGCTCAGCAAATTTTAACATAAATTTCTTTTAACAAACACAGAGCACTTTCCAAGCATTGTGCTAAGCACTTTACAAATACTCATTTAATCTTTATAACAACCTAGTGGGACAGGTACTGTTTTTCTTTCCCTCCTATACATGGAGAAACAGACCCAGCAGTGAAGTCACTTGTGTTCAATCGCATAGCTAATAAGTAGTGGGGCTAGGATCGACACTTGGCAGGCAAACAAACATTTTGATTTGTTCAGGATTGTTGAGTGAATTTCCCTACTAAAATGGAGAGCAAATGGAGATGGTTGGTCACCCTAGAAGTGTAGCTTCAAGGTCTAGCTCTGGTGGGCTTAATTCAAAAACTCCCCTCTGGTACATACGCCTGGCAGGTGGATACAGAAATATGACTGGAATGTGTGTGGCTCTTGGGGATCTGGGAAGGGAAGGATCCTACTTGTTCTGGAGCATAAATGGACTCCATCGCACTCCATAGGTCTGGTGGCATAGATCCAGACTCTACTGTGGACTTGACCTTGAGCAGTATTTGAACTGCTCTGTCTTGCTTCTCTCTATCATGTCACGAAAGGAGTAAAGGCTTAAAAGACAAAATTGATATTTGTCAGTTTTGATGGATTTCAAACTGTAGTTTCAAATATTGTTGTCCCTCTGTATCCTTGAAGGATCTGTGCCACCTCCCCCCAAAGATACAAAGCTCTGAGGATGCTCCTTATGGTGTAGTATTTGTGCACATATTCTTCTGTATACTTTGAATCATTTTTACATTATTTATAATACAAAATACAAAGTACATGTTATATAAATAGTTGTTATACTATATTGTTTAGTAAATAATAAGTAAAAGAGTCTGTATATATTTAGTAAAGATGCCACTTTTATTTTTTGAATTTTTTTGACCTGTAGTTGGTTGTATACAAGCATGTGGAACCTAAAGGTGCAGAGGACAACTGTATACAGTACTTCAGTCCAGAAGATGGGTCTTTCTGGAGATAGACTTCCCATAACAGAGAAACCCATTGTTATCCTTTGCTCTGCTTTAGATTTTTTTTTCATTTTATCATTTTTACATTTACATACATGTGAATACATTGTTTGGGCCACCTCCCTCTCCTCCCTTAAATGTCCTCCAAAGGCCTACATGGTGAGTGCTTGGTCCCAGCCTGCGGTGCTATTGGAAGGTAGTGAAAGAAAGTTTGGTTGTTGAGAGAGTGCCCAGAGGATATTGGGTCTCTCTCTCTCTCTCTCTCTCTCTCTCTCTCTCTCTCTCTCTTTGCCTCCTGGCTACCATGAGGTGAACAAGTTTCCTCTGTCCTGTGCTTCTGCCATAATGAACTGTCTTATTGAAGGTTCCAAAGTGACCATGGACTGAAATCTTCAACCAAATGTATCTTTTCATCTTTGAGTAGATTTTCTTGGCTATTGTGTCATAGCCAGGGAAAGCTGACTAACACACTCTTCCTGCTCCTTCCTTCCCAGCCAGTGCTCATGAACAACCAAAGAAGAGGTCAGTGCATTCTCAATCAGACTGTGTGTCTATGGCAAGCAGACATGTCCACACAGGATCCCATGAGGCTTCTTCTGTGTGTCTCCAGCACAGCCCTTGCCCAGGCGCAAACTCCTTGTTCTTCAGATATTGCTAACACCGTAGCAGGAGTTAGGCCCAGAGAAGTCACAGCACAGCAGAGGCGCAAATGTCCTAAAAATTGTGCTTAAGAAAAATACGAGTCATTTGGTCATAACTTGGACATGTTCTCTACTCTATAGATAACTTCATAGTCCTCATTTAAAAATCTTTTGAGGCAGGCTTGGGCTGACTTGGGGTGTGAATACCAAGCTCCACCACTTACTGCTGTGTGGTTCTGTCTGAGCCTTGGTTTTCTCATCTCTAAAAGGGTCATATTAATGCCCATCTCACATGACTATAATTTGGGCCATTTGGCTAGCCTGGTACCTGGCCCATAGTTGAAACTTAGTACAATGTCCATATAAGGATAAAGCCTAATTATCCTTTGGTAACCCATACACATTATTCACCAACTAAAAGCATAAATGTGATTTATTTTTGGATAGGCAATGTATTTATAGGACAGGAATGTAGTCATATATTGCAAAAAGTCTCCCTCCCACCCAGAGTTTGTTGACTACACCTAGTTCCTCTTTCCAGAAATAATATGCATAGCCTTTTCAGAGATATTTTCATTCTACGTTTTCTTTTTTCCTCCTTTTGATACAAGTGGTTATGTCTTTTCCTAAAAAATTAACTTATCAGTGTATCTGGAGATTTTTCAGTGCAGAACTGGGTTTTCATTTATTAATATCTTTATGATATTCTATTGTATGGATGAAGATAACTGCAATCTTCTACCTGCAATTCCTAAATTAAAAAATTCTCTGTAAAGCAAAAGTTTTCTTGAATTTGTGACAAATTCCTTTGGTGGCAAAATGCCACTTGGATTGAAATGAGTCAATTTATAGTCTATTTTTCCCACTTATATGAATATTCATAGTTTTTCTGCATGAATATTAACAAATTTGATTACTGAATACTGCTCCAGAATCCTCTGAGGTGTTACCTAATATATGGTACACACATTGTATTAACTTTCTAAACTTCAAGATATTTTGACATGCAAACCACATTGAGCCCTATGGTTTCGGATAAACAAATGTGGAGTGGTAGTATAATTCACTTAACTATTTACTAGCCGTGGACTGCCATCTGGATTTTTAAAATACTTCTACCCATTACAAAGCGAATAACTTTGGACCAGTGTCATTTTAAATAATAGACAGTCATGCTTCACATGATGACATCTTGGTCAATGATGAGTAAACATATTACAGTGGTCCCATAAAAAGTTTCTATAATCTAGTGACACAGCCATCCTGATGTAGTGAAATGTAACACTCATATGTTTGTGATGATGCTGGTGAGAACAAACTCTACCATTCTGCCAATCATACAAAAGTTTAGCAGTACAGCTACATATGGTACAGAATGGTTAGTAATGGTGGTAGATGACTATGTTTCTAGTTTATGCATTTACTATACTGTACTTTTATTTTTGTTTTCTCAGTACTGCGGTTTATCATTACATGGTAGAAAAGCTTACTGTAAAAGAGGGTGCCATGTTATGCTAAGAGCAGCCTCACACATCTCCAGATTACTGTGTTTTTTGGTTGCATCAAGAGACCATGTGACCGATACCTTGTAGTTTTGTGCAGATGCACATATGCACATATGTGGTATGCAGATATTGATGAGATTACCTAATGAAGCATTTCTCAGAACACAAGTGACACGATTGTACATAGGATAAACCATTGGCATTTGCAGATCAAAGAATAAATGTCTTTTTGATGTTGACATATTTGGCTAAATTGTCTTCGCATGAGGTTGTATATCTTTTCTCTCAGATCACTCTATTTGCCCATCTTCCCCCAAAATTATTCTTTTTCGTCTTTTCTATTTTGAAGAGCCATCTTTAGTTCCTTTGTGCGAACTGCTTGTTCATATATTTTGCTTAATATTGGACTGTTGGGAATTTTCCATAATGATTTTGCTGGAACTCTTTATTAAGAAAACATGAACCCTCTGTGAAATTATCTGCCATTTTTTCTAGTTCATTTTTTGTCTTTTGACTTTATTTGTAGTGGTATTTGCTGCTAGGTTTATTTGTATATTCAATTATTTATTTGTTATCTCCCTTCACAAATAACTTAAAATGTGTTTTTATTCTGCATTTCATATCAGTTATTAAAAGAAGGGAGAGGAGAAAATGATATCTACTGACCAGCTATTAATATCACTCATATTTTTGGAGAATCAGGAAATTAATAGAAATCGATGAACATTTAAAATTCAGCACTTAAAGTAAGGGTTTTGTTTTAAAGTAGCTACCTGTAACAATAGCAACTTTCATATAGAATACAGTGAAAATATGTATATTTCCCCTCCCCGTGTCTCCCCATTCAAAATATATACCAGGCATTGGGCCTGGGCTGAGGTGTATAGGGGATAAGTTTATTTTGTCTCCTCTTTCTATATAGTCAGTGTAAGAACACAGCCCACGGTAAGCCCCAGGATACCTATATTATAATTTTAAAAATATTATTTTGTCTGAGAATGAAAGCACAGTTGTGTGAAGATTTACCACCCATATCTGTTATCTGACCCCAGCTTTCCTTTTTCAAAGCACAGCTTGCTTTGTATATGTGCATGTGTTCCTGCATTTTATTAATAAAAATCTTGCCTATGTGCTTCCTGTAAAAGCCATTACACAGAAAACTTCACTGGTTATCAATGTATATTCTGAATATAATACACACAGGAGACTAATTAGTAGATTTCCAAAAGAAAAGGAAGCTATCTCAAATAAATACTTTCACATAAGGCAGATGTCTGTTGAAATCACTGAATTAACTTTAAACTATTCAAAGCAGAACCTAGAAATGGAAGTGCGGTTAACCATGTGACATTTTGGCGCTCTGGTTGCACGTATTGTAGTAAGGACATAGAGCTGAAACAGTTTTGTGAAAGGGTGGGTTGTAGGATGAAGTACAGAGGCACCACTTTATCGTGATGCTATGTGTTGTCCACTCACCCCAATTTCTCTGCCTAACGGGCTCACTCGTTCCTCTTCTCTCTCACTTCAGACCTGTGGTTAATTTTCCACTAGGAAGTTGTGAGGGGGAGGTGAGGCTGAGAGGGGTCCCTGCAGCCACAGCTGTTCGCTGTGGTGCAGGTGCAGGTGGTGGCAGAAGGCGGTGCCCCTGGGGCTTCTCCCAATCAATCACCTCACCTGGTCCCCTTGGGGCCGCCTCACACAAAGCACAGCCTTTCTCTGGGACATCCCAAACATGCAGAGGGGCCAGAGTTCACTGCGAGCAGGGCTTTCACTACTTGACTGTTTAAAAATTTTAGTCCAGAGGTTAAATTGGGGATAGAGTCCCAAATGGAAAAAATCTAAACAGTCTCTCTTTCCCCTTCATTCTCCCCTCTCCCTAGGGTTATTCTGACCCAACCCTCCTTTTCCTGCCTTGTGCCTTCGTTCTCCATTTGAGCGGGTCACTGTTGTTTTTTCCCTCCTGTGAAACTCCTGCTTAGCTTCCAGCTGTTGAAGGAAGCTGCTTGATATTTTCAGTGGCAAAGCCTTTCTTTGCTTGTCTCAGAAATAAAACTTTCCTTAGGAAGAAAGAGGGTGACCATGGTCTACGTAGAAGTTAAATAGATATTAGGGAAGGAAGAGGCAAAGAATGGTACAATATCCTTTGAGGAACTAATTCATCTCTGAAAAATTATGAATTATATACTTTCTCAAGGCAAAACATTGTATTAAGAATGGGGCAAAAAGCAGCGACACAGTTCCGACAATTCAAGTCACTATCCAGTTGAAAAGATGACAAATAATGGCACATCAAAACAGGAAATGATGAATAAGTTAGCTCTGGGTTTAAATCCTAGCATTGGCAGTTAGTAGCTGTGTGACCTTGGCAAATTACTTAACCTCTTTGAAGTTTGATTTCTTCATCAGTAAAGTGGAGATAGTGATAGCATGTATTTCCCAGGACTCCCTGAGGATTAAATAGGATAATATATGTAAGGTTCAGATCATTGGATTTGGTCCTCAATTAGCCTCACTAGATGTGAATGTTCATTGGTACTCAGCACCTACCCCTCTCCCTTCCCCAGGTGAGAAGATCAGAGCGAAGTCACCGTGATAGAAGAAGAACTTGGCCTTGACTTTGACAGAATTGAAGAATTTATGTATGTGGAATAATATTTTAGCCTGAGGGTGGTAAAAGTGTATGGGATTGGGAGTACCTGTGGGCTCCCCGTTTTGTGAACAAAAAGCACTCTATTATTACCATCCTATACTGTGCAGGGAACAAGGACAGGGCCTTCCAAATAAGGCTTTGTTTGATGAAAACATTATGGGCATTAAAAAAGAAAGAGAAAACCAATCACTTAATTAAAGGCAATTGATAGGTAAGACAAGAACAGGATCTGAAAAAGATGATTTATATCCCTTAACATTTATTCAGAAAGTCATCCAATAAACTTCGCTGAGCACCTGTAATGTATGTTCTAGGTAAAGAGACACAAAGATAACTGACACAGTTGTGGCTCCTGGTCCAGTTTTTGTTCACAGGGCAGTCAGTCACTTAGGAGCATACCATGAGTGAAAGGCTACTGGGACCATTGCATGTGCATGGGGTACAATGGAAAGATCCAGGCTGAAGGGTCTGGGAAATCTCCACAGGAGAAGTAACAGGTGAACTAGGTGAACTGTGTTGCTGAGTGATGCCAGCTGCCTCTTCATGTCTCAGGTTACCATCTGGTGCCTTGTTCTGCTATAGTTTCACTTGGAATTCTCCCCTTTTTAGAAGGGATAGGGCAGACAGTATGTAGGGCAAAGACAGGAAAGGCCCAACTCAGGCATGGGACCTCAGGTATGAACAGAGGAGTAATAGCTGAGCTCTTGTCTGAATCTGCCTTGGAGCCTGCACCTACAGAGGTTAAAGTACATTTGGACCCTGGCTAAGCCTCATGTAGGAAGGCAGGTGAGGTCCTTTTGGGAAGATGTGAGTCCGTGCCTACTTCTCAGGATTTCTCTGACTTAGCCTTTCTGACTTCTGCCTTCTTGCTCTAACAAGTACCTGAGTTAGAAAAGTCCTTGGTGCTTAAAAACATCTAAGTGCAGAACCGGAGGGTCTACTGTTTAGGAAAGGAGACTCAACAATGTGAACAAAAACGAGGCCCACTTAGTAACTTTTAAGGACCCCTAGATTTTCATTTTCACACAGCTACAGGAGGGCGTGTGTGGCATATCTCTGAAGCCCAGGGTGCCTAGTAGAGAATGGATGCATAATAAACATTTGTACCTAGGAGTAAAATAAGCTGAATGGGGGCATGGCTTCCTAATGAAATTTACAGATGAAACTGAGAGAGATAGGATCTGGGAACAGCAGTGACAATTGAGAAACTGCCCCAAAGGGATTGAAGGGAAAGGCACTAGCTGTGGAGGCAGGAAATAACAACTGGCGAGGTTTGACCTTGAACAATGGAAGGGTAATTCACCTGGGTTGACATAATTGAAAACACAGATATTCAGCCCAGAAAAGTCACAGTGAAATGTGAAATGTTGATAAGGGCTAGTAGCACATTGGATTGCAGATGAAATCAAGTCTGCAAAGGGGTCTGGCACTTGGAGCCCTGCTCACTCCACTGTGAACTGGTGCTGGTGATGGAAAGGCTGGACTATCAAAGATAGGAGCCAAGGCGAACACTTGGAGATGAAGTGGAGAGAGGAGGCTTGGAGGTGATATAGGTGAAGAAGCATTTGGTCAGGAATGGCTCTCCTTGTATTATTTTTAGCACAGAGAAGGGCACATGGTGTTGTTCAAATAGAATCACTGGATATTGTGTTAACTGCAACCAACCTCTCCCGCTGAGCATAAATAAAACTTGGGACTCTCTAATGAGGGTGGGAGCCTCCTGGGGATCCTGAATTCTCCATGTGGTCCAAAGCCACCATATTGTACATATTTTAAATTGTTTCACAATGTCTAGCTTTTTGCTTTTAGCATGAGTTACCATTTTAGAGTTTCATGTCTTCTCATTCAGTCTCATCGAAGTAATCTCTCTCTCTTTCTCTCGCTGTCTCTCTCTTTTTCAAGCAAGGGTGTAGAGATTAAATAGAGTCTTTGGTCTTTGGGCTCACTTAAATTACCCACCCAGTACTGAGAACCAATACTTTATAAAATGCCAGTGATCCAATTTCAAGGCTAATTTAGTGCAGTTGGCCCTCTGAATCTCCAGGTTCTGCATCCACAGAGTTGACTAACCGGAAATCAAAACTATCTGGGAAAAAACTGTGTCTGTACTGAACACGCACAGATGTTTCTCCTTGTCATTAGTCCCTAAATAATGCCGTGTAACAACTATTTATATGGCACTTATATGTTGATAAGTATTAAAAGTGATCTCAAGAGATGACTTAAGGAATATGAGAGAGTGTGAGTAGGTCCTATGCAAATGCTTCCTGCTTTATACAGGGACTGAGCGTGACAGAGTTTGTACCCAGACCATGTGGAGGAGAGGGTGCCTCGAGCCAGTTCTTGGACACTGAGGGATCTTATTTGTTCTCCTCCCAGTTATGCTTATCTAGACCCTTAAATGTGGAGCCCTTCCAGGCGAGCTCTGAGAGCTCATCCTGGCATTTCTGTAGCACCTCCATCAAATTCATCCACAAATAATCGATAGCACCTTCTGCAATGATCTTTCCAGGTTACATCTTGTTATGGAAACAGCCAGGCCTTTGCAGTTCTAACAAAGTGACTGCACATTCCAGACATTTATAAGGAAGTTGGAGGAAGCATGAAGTGTGCTGGTGGTGGGTTGTTAACTCATGGTTTGCCCAGTTGGGCTACGCAGCAGACAAATTCACTTCTATGGTTTATTTCCTCCCTTTATTTGACTAAGCTGAATCCACCCAGTGGCTAACATGTGTAACAGAGGCTTGGAAATGGAGGCAGGTTTCCTTCTTCGGGTCCCCTGAGAGCTTCACTACCACAACCATTATTAACTGGCTGGAAACAATTTAGTATCTGGCTCCCAAGAGTTAGAAATGTCTAGAGTAGGGAAAGGGGCGAAAGTACATCCCATTCTGTTGTTTAAACAATAGCCCAGCTTGGAAAGTAAAGAATCTAAACACATTTTTCCAAGAAAATGTGAACTTAGCAATTGTTCTTGAAAGAGATCAATGTTTCTAGTCTGCTGATAAACACAGACCAAATTTAAAGGAGAGGTCACTTCAGAGAACAGGGACTGCCTGACAGACTTCTGAGGGAGCATTTCTTTCTGAAGTGTCCCCTACCCATGTCTGCATGCACACTCATATCCTTCTAGTACCACCCATGGGACTTAACTCTTTTTTTATACCCCTGATCACTCATGCCTATGGGATGCCCTGTTAAACCCTTCTCCTGAGCCTGCATCCTGCATTCTGGCTTTTTTCACTTCTCTTCTCTCTTCATTTTCACTTCTCTTCTCTCTTCATTTTCACCTTCATCTGCTCTCAAGCAGATTCCAGGTGCTTACCTGTGTTACCCATTCCATTTAATGTGTATGCTTTTTTATTGAAGCCTTTTGGTGAGACAATCTTGGAATTCCAAAGGGTACTTCTAATGATGAAAAAGTGTTTGGCCCCATCTGATATACCTATGCCTGATGCCAGGCCTGAAAACTAGAGTTATTTTTCTGTATCCATCATATTGTTTCAAGTGATATCTCCTCAGCTTGCCAGGAAAAGAATAACATGAAAGCTAAACTGAGCAATCATGTTTGAAAATTCATCTTGGAGCCCCTTCCTAAAAGCAATACCATGCTTCAAAATGATACCAGCCAAAGGTTGTACTTTCAGGTAAACTTATTTCCAAGTGGTTTGTGGGTAAAAGTTTGAGATTTAAAACATTATAAGAAGGAATTAATGCCCAAAATGACTTGCTCTATTCCTCCTGGAGCATTATGAGCTTAAACACTTCCCAACGCTCCCTACAAAGTCAGAGAAGGTCTATGTTGGTGTGGAAGAAGAAAAAGAAGCTGTTCAGAAGTTGTACATGACCCTTAACCTAAAGGCCTAGTAAGCACAAATGTTTTAATTGTCAGGATTCAGAATAAGCAGAAGAGACAAAATAAGAATGGGTGGGAGATACTTTCAGTAAGGAGGATGTTTTGCTAAATAAACAGAGATGAAAGTCAAGGATCCAATGAAAACAAATCAGAGGACTTACTGGAGTAGAACAAACAACAACAAAACAGCTGACAATATGGAAATGAGTCCTTCTAGAGGGAAACTCCTGTTTCAAAGAAACTCGCATAAGCAATGCTCAACTGACTGCCCTTAGATAAAAGAGGAAGTTGGTGTCCCAAGAAGATCCACATATGGCATCAGAAATGGCAGGAGTTAGGTTTCCTTGGGAACAATAGTGCATTTGTTGGGTGTACCCTTTCTTCACTCACTGAGAATAAGATTATGCCATGCTGGACTGGGTTTCTAATGTCATCACGGGTTTAAGATTCTGTTCTTGGGTGCTGTAGGTAAGAACTTGGTGGTTATGGCTAGGGTCTCTTGGGCAGAATCTAGAGAGGGAGGATGTCCTGGTAAATTCGTATCCTATTTTTTAAAGAACTGTATTGATGGCTTTGCAGATCCTTGTTTATTCAATTTTATTTTCTCTCAAGAAAATTATGCTGTTTTCAAGACTTTATTTTTTAAAGAACTATATTGATGGCTTTGCAGATCCTTGTTTATTCAATTTTATTTTCTCTCAAGAAAATTATGCTGTTTTCAAGACTTTATTTATACACCCTTCTGCATAAATTCATATAATTGCTGCACTAGATCTCAATATTGATCTTGAGCCACTCAAAATATGATGTTAATAAATAGCCATAAATGTATGTGTAATAACATAAATGGAAAAAATAAGCTTAATGTAATATAAAATCCATGTCAGTTAAGTTAAGCATACAACATATGCAGAAAAAAAAGGAAAAGAAATAAATCAAAAGATTACTCTCTGGGAGGTAAAATTATGGGAAATTATTATTTTTCTTTATGCTTTGTTTCCCAAATTATCTACAGTGAATGTACATTCCTTATATCAATCAGAGTAATAAACATTAGTAACTTGGAAAAATGTATTTGTTAAAGGAATAAGATTGTACGTAAATGTTATCAACCCAAGATGGTGAAAGAAAAAGCTGTGGAAGCCTCCTGAAAGATTAACAGACTATTCTAGGGTATTTGGGTGAACATGTCCAGGCCCACCAGGAGAGGGTTTAAGCAAGAGGTTAAGCTCTGCATACATTCTGCAAAGACAGAGACTTCAAGACCCAAATATGACAGGCCAGGGAGGACAGCACCCCTGAGGATGAGAGTGGTATTGTAAGATGCCTTCTCGTGGAAACAGAGGTGCAAAGAGCTGCAGGGCCCCCTCCACCTCCTAGGCACAGGGAGGACCCATCCATGTTCAGCAGGTGCTCACATCTGATTGAGTGGAAGTTAAGTATAACTGGCTAAAATCATGCATTGAGCTAGCTGTAATTTCCCTTACTGCTCCCTCTCAAGGCAATTCTACCTTGGTTTCCAGCCAAAGCCACATAATTGGGAACTAACAGAGTTGAACTTGAGCAAAGTTTCCCAACTCTAGCTCTCTGCTCCTTTCCATCATTATGTAGTCCCTCTCTCTAAAGTTATTTCATTTACTACATGTGGAACTTGTGCCTAAAAGTGAACTGTCAATTCTTGGGTGCCATATTTAGTCTTAAACATAGGCTGGGTAGGATTGTGCAGTCTAATAAAAGTCCCCAACGTTCATAGATCCAAAAATCTTTTTTTCATATGTGAACCTATGCCTAACAATTTACTGCAGGAAACAATTCATTCCTTTGGTTTCATGGAGTTCTTTGTGTTAAGGACCTAGAGTAGAGTTACTACTGGACAAGTAATAGGAGTCATGGGGTCTCATCTTGATCATTATGCACATTTGACCAAGTGATTCAAACTCCTTGGGCCTCTCCTTTACCATTAGGAAAAATCTACAAATACTTCTCAGTCATGAGTCATTCAGTGAGAATTAACTCACTGAATTAATTTTTCTTCCTGCATAGCTGCTATAGGAGGAAGGAATTTTGGCAATTTGTCTAGGGAACATTGTAAGAATAGCTATGGAGCATGGGCCACTCTGCCTTGGGTGTAGACTCAGGTGGAGATTGAGGGGGCACAAGGAGGAGTGGAGGGGTACAGAAGACCTGGGAGGACCCCACATGGAAATGGTAATGGAAATATGTTCAATGTGGCACCTTCACCAGGGAGATTGTCCCTCTTTTCCTTACCTTAATACCTAGCAAAGAGTCTACTCAACAAATGTCTGCTTATTTTGCCCAGAGTAATCTCCTCTTCTAGAAGTCTTAAATTTGTTAGTTAACCCCTCTCACAGGAATTCCACTCAAGGCCTATGTGGGATGGTTTGAACATGGTATGTCTTCTCTGAAACTCATGTAGGGATTTGATGCCATTGTGGTGGTGCTGGAATTGGAGCCTGTAAGAGGTGATTAAGGGACTCGGAGAGATTAATGCCTTTCTCACAGGACTGGATTAGCTACCATGAGAGCGAGTTGTTATAAAGTTTGGCTGCCACTCATGTTCTGCCTCTTCTGCATGCCCTGCTTGCCCTTCTGTTGTCTACCATAAGTTGACTGACTACATGTGCATCCACCTGATCTTGGAGTTCTCAGTCTCCAGAACCATGAGCTAAACAATCAACTTTCCTTGAAAAACTTACCCATTTTAGAAATTCTGTTATAGCAACAGAAAATGGACTATGATAAGCTGACATACACAATTTGAGGAAAACATGAGTTAAGCCCATGCTGTACATACCCCATGGGTTAAGGAACTGTAAATCAAGTCTCTTCCATTTTTAAGGACACCCTGATCCCACTTTTTTTGAAATGCTCTTTTGTTCTTTAGTCTACAACTTTTTTACCTTGTCCTTTTTCTAATCTATTCCTTAGGAAAGTAATTCCACAAAGACAGTTAGGCCTATAAGGCCCTTGGTAACTGCTATCCAGTATGATCACTGGGAGGTAGTTGGGTTCACAGTAGCTTGAAGGGGAGGAAGAAAGGACAGTCAGACCTGAGATGATGGAGGCACAATTAGCCTCCGGTTAGCTAAAGATTACCTGCCATAATTGGACTTTCCTTTTCTGGAATTAGGAAAAATTTCATCCAGAGAACCAGAAGTTCCCAAGAGTTACCTGGTTATCATTCAGTGATTTGGGCCAAGGAAGCCCCTCTTAGGTGGATTTCCTATGTTCTTGTTGGAACTGGATTTTTAATTTACAGAAATTATTCTAAATCTTGTGGCTTTAGAAAGTTTCATTCATTGTGTCTTAAGGAAGGGTGTTCAAGTATGTATTATTTGACATTACCAAAAATGAGGGTAGTGACAAGGGCTTCGGTTCATTACAGAATCACAGAGTTCTCTGCTAGTGATTTTCTGACAATCTTGATTAAAAGAAAAATGTTGTTAGTTTTCTAAATTTTGAAAGTTTAGGCTTGGTGTACCTCTTAAAATTCATTAAGCAGTAGGTAAAATAGTACCCTTAACATTTTAGATTTTCTTAGGGTGTCCTTTGTACAAATTCTGATAATTTACAAAATTATTTTAGCATAGTTATTTTAATGTATATGTCAAATTTGGAATGTAATTAGATGAACTATAATAAGTGCTTTTCTCTTCCAATTAGTCTAAGGCATGCATTTATTATTGGGCAATATTTTATACAGCTATAGCACAATGTATTTAAATCACTCATTTAATCCAACCTCCGCTGAACTGTCTCTATTTTTTCACTACTATATAGCTCTTATGGCTAGCTCTGTGTGTATTTCTTTGTCTGTAGATCAGACCATAATCTATACCAGAGATTATGGTTAATAATCTATGGTTACCTCAAACCACAGATTTCTATAGGTGTGTCAACATGAACAGACTTTCCACTGGTCTTTGCTGATTGCCATATTTCTAAGAACCCTTATGTTCCACACATTTCTAAGATGCCCACCATGCCAAGGTGCTTCACCATTGTTGTCTCTGGACATCTCCAAAATGAGTACTGGAGCCAGTCACGGTGGCATTGGGGATGCTGCAGCAGATGAAAGGGGAAGAAGAGGCATGAACCATCATTTGTGTTTTACCTTCTCCCTAAAACTGAGACTTTGATTTTATTCTATCACATGGTTGAGCCACCCATAAATGAAAAGAACTTTGAAAAAGCCTAATGCCAAATAAATGCAAGGCATTTCAGTTATTTGCATTGTATTAAAATGTGTATGTTCTTTGTTTCTCTACAAATTTACAGCTGCTCCCAAATGGTATCGCCAACTGTCTGGCATTTTGCATTTTGTGGGTGAAACTGGAAATGCGGATGATATCGGCAGAGATGGAATGGAGTGAACTTTTCATCCAGCTGAAAAATCACCCTGAGCTACTGAAATATAACAGCATACGTCATGGTCAAGTTGTCAAAGGGGATATTTCGAGCCTATGACCTCATAGTCATAAAATAAAGGCCATGTAATGTGTAAGGAAACTCAAGACAACTTTTCCAGGTTTTTTTTGTTGTTGTTGTTAATAAGATTACCATATGGAAAATAACTTTAACTAACTTACTATAAGTATTCTCTTAATTAAGGGAATACTTGAAGTTATTTTGACTTTTCTGTTTTTGAGAGTTTAAATTTCTTATTTATTACTTATGAAGCATAAAGTTATATTATCTGCTATCTCCACATCATATGCTCAGCCCCAAGTGTCCATGTAGGGCCCTGAGTCTTTTCACACCTTCGCTATGTGAGGTTCCAGACAGCCTGCCTGGTTCACCATTGCTAAATGAGCAGGTAAGTTCTGCTGAGCTAACTCCAGCCGACAGCAGAACTTTGCCAGCAGCTGTCAAAGTCAGTCTGGGACAGGCTTTAACAAAAACTATCCTTTTGACCTTTCCCCATGCACAGCTCATGTCCAACTCCAATAATTCATCAAGGACTTCTGATGTCAGCTTTGTGAGTTTCTGGGGTTACTTTAAAAATCTTACTCTTCCCTTTTGTTTAAATGTTTTTGCTTTTCTTCAAAGTAAGTTTGATGGCATTTTGTTTTTCTTCTTGCAGCTCAGTTTTATTTATGATTAAGAAGGCTCTGGCAAGAACAAATGGGCTGGAATCATTTGATAATATATTTAAAAACTCTCTGATTATTATCAGCATACTCTAACAGGTACTTAGAAACTGCTTTTGCTTAAAAGCACAACCTTTTTACTTGACCCAAGAGGTAACTAAAAGCAGGAGAAAAGCCTGGCATCCTGACCTTCATTTTGCATGTCTTCTTTGTCTTAAAACTTTGGGCCAGACCCCCTACTTAACTCTGTACATTGGTAAAGTATCTGTCTAAAAACTGGTGATACCTAACCCTTCAAGGCTGAAGGCACAAAAATAAGAGTGACTGAGGTATGTTACCATCAGCTTTTACAATATCCTATTCCAATCCCCCAAAAAGGTATATGAATGTTTCCAGTTACTGCCCTAAACCTGCAGTCACCTGAAGGAGCAGCAAACCCTCACAGACAAATCACCCACATTATAAGATCACCCCCAAGCTGGAGTAATCATCTCATGGGAGCCAGATTGTCCCCCTCGAGCAATAAGGACTTCTTATGGATACCTTGCAGAAACCAGAACTCAGATAATCATCAACCAGACCATAGTTTAACCAACAAGGCTTAATTACATATGTAATTAATTGCCCCCTGCCCCAATTCTTCCTTTCTTTAAACCTGAAGCTCAGTCAATACCCTGAATATGGGAAGAAATATTTTCTTTTCATTTTCCCAAAATAGCCATTTTGTTTAAACTCCTTTCCTGCCTTTTCACTATTACTTTTGTTGCTTTATTTGGAGACAATGGTTTGACCTGACACGTTGGAAGCCCAAGGTCCATCATGATTCAAGACTTATTCTGTAGGATGGTGCTGTTAGGAGGTGGTGAAAAGTCTGGGACTTGGTGTGAGGTCCTTAGGGAATTGGAGGCAGGCCCTTGGAAGTGATTGTGCAACCAGTCTTTTTCTTTCTGCTCTTGTTTTTCAATGTAAGTTCTTCCACACATATGTAATTCTGCTATTGTGTGACTGCAGCCAGGAGGGTCTTCACCAGAACTGAACTGATGCAGGTGTCATGACCTTTAATCCCCAAACTGTGATCTAAACAAACCTTTTTCCTTTATAAGTTAGCTGCCTTAGACATTTCGTTGCAATAATGCAAAGCTGACTAATACCATCTGACACTCATGTCATGATTTGTACAAATATCAAAGTTTCCTACATCTTCCTGATTATCACATTTGATGCTATTTCCAATTTTCATTGCATATTGTGTTTCATGGCTGTGGCTTAGTCTCTGTCTTTGCTATTGTCATCATCATGGAACAGAGTCCTTTTCCCTGAGTTCTCCCCCACACCCCAAAAGCTTATTTATGTCAGACTCTGCTAAAGGTTAGGGGAACTGGAGGGAGCTTATGTTGCAATAGTGACTAGCACTTCTGGTGTTAAAAGTCCTCTCATTTCTTGGTCTCTTCTCAATTTTTCTCCCTGCTTTCTCTTAGGAACATTCTCCCTACCACTGCCCACCAACTTCCCCCATTTTCTTATGCAGAGCAATTGGCTTCTCTCAAATTCTTCCCCAAACAGTGGTGGGCCAGGTGAATTTCTCTGCCCATTTTGGATTTCACTGAAGTTTTGACATTTCTTGTGCAATAATTTCTAAATGCAATTTCTAGAAGAGTTTCTTTCTTGTGTCCCCACATTTCCTCTGGAGAAAGGGGTGAGTTTCAATTGTAGGGACAGAAGCTCTGATCTCACTTAATCTGGAATATGAATTTCACACCTTATAGGAGTCAACACTGAAGACCTACTGGGTTTCTCTCCACAAATTTTGTTTTGATTTTTAGAATTCTTGTCTCTGCTCCTCCTCACTGAACTTGTTCTTCCATTATTTCAGTCCCTCATAAACAATAATTTCTTAAACATTGAGCCAAGATTCTTTCCCAGATTAGTAGACATGAGTGTCTTCAGTAGATATATTGGAGACTGAGCTGGATGCACTGGTGTGGAGTAAATCACTGCTTAGCTCCTCAGTTGGGGATCTCATCAGTTCAGCAACCAAGTGATTGATGAAGTTGGACAGGAAAACATGCATTCTTGCTGTCCAGTAAAACAATACATTAAAATACATCACTTTTTAATGGATGTAGGGGAGGTGAACAATTCAATCTGGTTAGCATATGAAAGTAGCAAACTCTTACATGTAATCATGAGGTTATTGCCTTTTAAAATAATCTATTGACTTGCTATTACTGCCAAAATGAAAAGGAGAAAAGACAAGCTTTGTGAACTGTGCCTGGAGTTTGGGAGGAAAGGAAAGGAAGAGGAAACTGAAATGACTGGAGAAATCTCACCTATAGAAAATTCCAGTAGTGCTGTTTAGCATCTCTTTGATTATTGGTAATATCCACTGAGCACTTGCTGTGTGTCCATGTGGGTTATCTCATTGACCTCAAATAAGCCAAAGAAGGAGGGGCTATATTTCTCTATCATCAAAGCATGGAATGGTTAGGTAATATACCTAGGGTCACTCAAAAAGGGTAATCAGCCTCCACAACTTGTGCCTTTGACCTTCCATCATTTTGTTTCCTAGGAAGGCCCAGGAGGGGATTTTCTTTCCCCCAATAAATGTATATAAGCATCCCAATGGGTATAGCTACTAGGATATTTTCTGACCACAAAGCATCATCTTGTCTACGGAGGATTTATGAAGAAGTGCTATGAAGGAGTGAAGCATTAAATAACCATTCTTGTTAGTTTTGTGGTGCAAATCATTTTAATGCTAAGACAGATGCTCTATTTATCTTGAGTACCTGTTGGCTATTCCTGCACAAAGGGTGGTCAAGGTAGTGTCATCATTCGCTGCATTCCTGCTAGGTAGGCAAGGAATGTCTTATTCAACTCATTTTACAAAGGGCAAAAGTGAACTTTCCAGAAGCTTTTGCAGCACTAAAAGAAAAGTACTTTGGAGTAATTCCAACCTTTATTCATGTACTAGTTTTATCTCTTCTGACTGAGGTGACTTGGGCAAGTTTTGTTCCCTTCCTGAGGTTCATTTTATAATGCATAAAGGAGGGTTAATACCTCCCTAAAGGCTATTGTGAACATTAGATTTAATTGAAGATAATATTAGATTAGGTTAAATAACATTCAATAAGATACAATATTAGAGATAACCTGTCCAGTATCAGGCACACAGTAGGCTTATTCTTTGTGCCCCAAAGTTACAATATTAACTTCCTGTTGGGTTGGAGGCAAAGCAAGTTCCCCAATTTCACTGGGCACAAATCCAGTTCCTAGGCATGTGAGTATGTGTGCTAGAAAAAAGAGTGAAACTTCTGAAACAACCACTAAAGATTAGTTTCTGAGAAAACCCACATCAAAGGAAGTCTAAAAGTCATCCTATGTCCCATGGCAGTCCTGGGTCATCTTGCCTTCAAAGAGCACATTGTCTTTTGCAGAGCGCTTTCAAACACAGAATCTCATTTCATGGTCAAAACAAGCCTGTGAAGTTAGTCAGGCAGGTGACAGTATGCACACATAACAAAAGACAAATCAGGGATAATGGAATAATATCCACAATGCTGAATTCTTTGCTTAAATACTGCTAAGTCATCCAGTAGATTGAAAATTGGACAACCACCATACAAGAGTTCAGAATTAGTTACTACACTTATAAGTTAAGATGTTTAATTCAGCAATATATCAAGAGTAATGGTTGACTATTCATGTGAATTTAGTGTTCAATAAAGTTTTTGAATTTGTTTTTTTTTTAATTAAAAAAAATTGGCAATACTGAGGTTTGAACTCAGGTCTTGTGCTTGCTATATCGGTGTTCTACCACTTGACTCATAACCCCAAGCTCTGTGTTTTTGAATTCCTAAAGTCAATTCATGGAGGGGGTGCTGTTTTCTTGCTCCCTCCTTTGTTAGAGCGAGCTTTTTCTCTTGTTCCTGGTTATTACTGAACCTAACTGGGCTTAACTGGGGACAACTGGAGATTCAGAAAAGACACAGGATAGACAGACAGAAAGTGGGGCCATGTGTGTTGGGTGCTCAGGTGGAGATGGCCAACCCTCATTGCGTCTTTTCTCTATCTTGACTCTTCAAGGCCTTACTCCTTACAGTTCTTTAAAACCTTGCTTCTAAAGTCTTCTTTACAACCTTGCTTAAAACCTCTTTCCTGAGATTCGCAGTGTCCCATGTTTTCTCTTAGCTTATCTTTGACCTAATTGCTCTTAAAGTCTTTTGTCCCCAGGCTTGCAGCTTTTCTTTAGCATTCTCTCTTTAGCTTTCTTAAAGCCTCGGTGCTCAGACTTGCAAAGTCTTGGTTCTCTATCTTGCACTGTCCCATGTTCTCTTTGGCTTTTCTTTAGCTTCTAACATTCTTTCTTTGGCTTTGCTTTTCCAAGGCCTATGTTAAAGTTCTCAGTGCAGACTTTCTATCAACCCCTCTTTAGCCATTCTTTTCCCTTTAGCAATTCTTTTCCCTTCAGTAATTCTTTTCCCTTCCAAAAGCTTCCCACACCAAGAAGCCCAAAGCAAAAGCCCAAAGTGAAAAACACAAGCCAAAGCCCAAAATAAAAGCCAAAGGCAAAAAGCAAAAAGCCCCCAGCCCTCCTTCAGGGGGCCTTTTATAAACAGCAGCAAACAGGGTGAAGCAGAGGCTCTCAGGGAGGGGTGTGACATTGTAACTTTCCTGCTTCTCTGAATGCAAGCTTAGGAGACTCAGCTGTTCTGCTTCTGGGGCTGTGCCAATCCCAAAAAAGCAGGTGAACCGCATCTCGCCTTCCTTGTGTCCAGTTCTCATAGGCTTTAATCTGCTCTCCGCAAATTCAAGAATATTTATTGGGCACCCCCCATTATACAATCCAGAGCCCGAGTCAGTAAAACTTCAGTGAGCTTCCTGTTTTGGGGGTACACATGGGATGGTCAGGGGCATATTGTAATTATCCTCAAAGGCTGAGTGATCAAAGCTGCTTAAGGGTTTCAGGGAAAGTCTCCTTCAGATGACCCATGAACTAGATCTTAGTTGAAAGGAAAGGTCGGGAAAGGAAAGGATGTACATGAGGGACTGTCTCTAGCTCTCCTAGTTCCACCTAGCCCAGTGTGCTCTCCATCACTCATCCCCATGTGTCCCAAGCCAGAGAAAGAACCATGTCACTGTGACATGTCACTGTGAACCTGGTCATTGTGCAATAAAGCTGAGGGCAGCCCTTATTCCTCTGGACCTTGGATCAGGCTCCTCTTTCTGCCCCAACTGTTCTTCCCTACCCCTACTAATCTTTTGAATGGCCTTTGACCTGGCACTAGTCTATACAAGACAAGCTGAAAGACAAGTCATGAGGTTACTCTTCATGCTGTCATCTTCCAGTGTGGCTTTTGCGCCTCTCTTCCTATATAGTGGTGTGGGGTTGCCCTAATCTATTTTCTCCTGCTGAACCAGAACACCACAGACTGGGTGGTTTAAGAACACTCGAAGTTTATTTGGCTGGAAGTTCAGGAGCATGGCGCCAGTGCCATGGTGGAAGAGCAAGTGAGCATGCATGAGACAGAGGAAAGGTGGGTCTAAACTTATCTTTTGATCAGGAACCCCCTCCCATGGATAACACCCCACTTCGGCAGTAATGGCATTAATCTATTCGTGAGAGCAGAGCTCTTATGACCTAATCACCTCTTAATAGTCTTACCTCGCAACATGAGTTTTGCAGGCAGCATTCAAACCATAGCAGGGTCTAGACTTCGGGTAGAGCACACTCCACACATGCCTACTTCACAAGACCAGGAACTACATAAAATAGGTCAGAATTTATTCATGCCTATTTCCCTAGCACTTAGGACTGTGCCTGGTCCAGAGCAAGTACTCAACAAATGTCCATGGTAAGAATAAATTAATGTAGAAAATTGAGATTTCCTGCTTGCTCCAGGTAAATGCAGGCAACCTCAGTGTATTGATTGGCAAGGATTTTCATTGACCTGTGAGTCTATTGCCATATTTAGACCCTTTAACAAATTTGAAAACTAAGCCAATTTGTTTAAATTGTCTGCTCATGGACCATTTTAGTCCTCCTTTGGCTTTCTGGAACAATCTGAGGTTTACAGATGTAACATGTCTTTCCCAAAGTCATTTGGTACAAGTCTGTGCCAAATGCTCAAGACACTAACTTTTAGGGGTTTATAATGGAGTTCCCCAACTGACCAGGGTCTTCCTTCCAACTCTGCCTGTCTCAGCATCCCTCCTGCTGCACTTTTCTGAAGTATGGCCACACATTTTCTCAGCAGCCTATCTATTACAGCTGTGTGTGGCTGTTGTGCACTTGGAACGCCTGTGATCCAAGCTGAGATGAACTACAAGGGTAAAATAGACACCAGGTTTTGAAGATTTAGTATGTAAAATGAGCATGACATATCTCCTTAATCTTCCATATTGGCTTAAAAATACATTATTAAAATTCACTTCACTTATTCTTTTTGTTTTTTATAGGAGTACTAGAACACTTAAATGGCATATTTTATTGAGACAATACTGCTTAGCAATGAGAGCATTCTCCAAAATGTGATCTCAGCTAATGTTAGAGGAAAAAAAAGACTATAAGTTAGAAAACAAGCACATTGATTACATTAATAATTAATGACAACAGCAGCCAATGTTTGCTGAGTTTCCTGGTTTACACATGGTAACAAACACTCTGTGTGTCTGAACAGGTTTAAAATTTAGGACAACTTGTACAGCAAGTGCTATTATTATCCCTATTATACAAAGAAACTGAGGGACAGACAGAAATGATGTTACCACTTTTATGGTGATGCAGAGCTGGAATTCATACCTGTATCATTTGGCTGCAGAGACTGAGTTCTTAACTTCTCTGGTTTTGCTGTGATAGGGATTTACTCTGCAGAATCAAGGCCTTGTGCAACTCTGAAAACAGGGCTGGTGACCAAGACACTCACTTCAAAGGAACATTTGTCTTGTGTGACATCATTCTGGCTACCCATGAAGTCTTTTGGTTCACAGATGACAAAAGTCAATGCTCACCCTTCATGTAGCATTGGTGCCAGGGTCAGCCACAGTAGCTTCCAGCAGGTCAAAAGAAGAGCCAGCATTTTCTCACATACTCCTGGGATAATATGGATGAGTCAGGTGGGAGTGGTGATAAACCTTCCAATTCCTGTACCACAGTTATCACCCATCATTTAAGAAACAGGAGGGTAGACAAAATGGGGAGGAAGAAGGGAATTTTCCTCCAACCAGGTTGTTGGAAAAGCATAAAATACATGTGAAGGTTCTGATCATGGTGCCTGGGATAAAGTAAAACATTGCATGACTCAAATGTATTTCTTCTCACATGGGAACATTCACGTACACGCTAAGAGTTAGTGAAATGCCCTTACAGTCAGTAAAAGAGTCATGCTTTCTGGCTTCCTAAGAATTTCCATGCCTTTTCTCAAATACATTATTGTTGTGAGAGATGTCATCATTTTTATAATTTCACACATTAAAATGTGTGATTTTATGATTTTCTCTCCTGGTTCCCATTTACTATTTTTTGTTTAGTAATTTAAAGCAAACATACATAACTTTTACTTATAAATTGCTTGCAGTATATTGCTAACAGATAAAAAATTTAAGCCAGGCACTGATGAGTCATGCCTGTCATCCTAGCTATTTGAGAGGCTGAAATTGGAGGATCATGGATCAAGGCCAGCAAAAAGTTCAAGAAAACCCATCTCAACCAACAGCTGGTTGCGGTGACATGCACCTGTCATCCCAGCTACTCAGAAGGCTAAGATCAGGGGGATTGCAGTTCCAGGACAGGCGGGGCAAAAAAGTTTGAAAAGCTCATGAGACCCCATATCAATGGAAAAAGCTGGGTGTGATAGAACATGGCTGTCATTCCAGGTATGGCGGGAAGCCTAAAACAGGAGGATGGCAGTCTAGGCTGGTCTGGGCAAAGGGAGACCTTACATTCAGAATAACCAGAGCAAAAAGCATTGGAGATGTGGTTTAAGTGGTAGAACACCTTCCTAGCAAGTGCAAAGCCCTGCATTCAAACCCCAGTATCACAAAATAAAATAAAATATAAAATAAAAACCCATACAATAACATTATTTCATCTAGGAAGTGAATGATAATTCCTTATTATTATCTAATACCCATTATCTAGTTTCCTCAGTTGTCTCAAAAATGTCTTCCTAGAGTTAGTTTGCTTTGATTATGCTTCTTGCTCCTAAATTCCATTTCTCTTTTTCCCTCTCTCCTGTTACCTCTGGCCTGTCAAAAAGGCATATGGGGCAGTGAAACAAATGAACTTTTAAGCGGGTGAGAAAATATGGCAAAAGATGAACACAAGAAGAAGAGATGGAGCCATGATCCATGAGGACTGTAAAAACCTGCTATGAAGTTGCATATGCCTTTTCCCCAGGAGCTGTGCAGTTCCTCTGTACATCCTAGCAGGCACTACAAAGAGGGCATATGCACAACTGTGAGCATTGGAGTCGATAACACATATTTTAATTGTTCATGAGCAGCACAACCTAAGAGATGCTGTCCCATGGTTTCTGACAAAGGGCATAGTAAGCAATCTGAAAAGCCATGTTCATAGTATTCTTGAAGTATATTTATAGCATAAGGGGCTTTATAAGGATTTAAAAAATAATCACTTCCCCAACATTCGTTCTGGTGCTACTATTAATCAAGCCCCTTATAGCACAAACAAACATTTCTTGTAGTACAGTCAGTGATCCATGTCTCTGTGGCCTCTGCTAGCTATCTACCTCACTCAGCCCAACTGGACAGATCCTGCACAGTCCTGCATGGTGGCCTTCCTAAGGGACCACATTCAGCCTATTGCTGTCTTGATCAAGGATCTTCAATAGCTCCCAGTATACTGGTCACTGAAAGTTCAAGTTTCTCTGCTGCAGTGATACCTTTTACCTCATTCTACCAGTGTCATGCTGAAAAAGGAAGATTTACTCAAGAGTTGTAAAGCTTCAGAAAAGTAGAGGAAAATGAGATTCTAGGTTTGTAGATTTAATGACTAGGAGACCGGTGACCTTTAAGAGAGCAGTTTCTACAAAATGGCGCCTGGTGAAACTACACTTAGATTTAGAGCTAGATTGTTTAGCAGTTAAATGTTCTTTGTTGTTTTATGTTGGCTTTAGCTTTATGATCCCACTGCCTGGGTTCCAGTCTTGGACATGTCATTCACTGGTGTGGACAAGTTACATAAGGCTGCTGCACCCCAGATTATTCACCTACAAAATGGAATTAATGTGATGCTACCTCCCCAGGCAGTGCCATCGAGGAGACAGAATGAGCCACACAGAGAATACCATGTGCCTTGAGCCATGCAGCCTCTGGGATGAGGGCTATGCCTCTTTCCATCAAACAGCAATTCTGCACGTTTTCCAAACCTTGTATCTCTTTTCGTTTCCAAATATTCTCTCCCACTACTTAGTAATAAATCTTTTCGAAGAATGTTTTGAAATAGTAAAGCAAGAGAAAAAAATTGTGGTTTAGTTTTTACAACATTAAAACCATAAGAAATGCAAGCTAGGAGAGAATTGAAATTTCATTTACTAGATATCCTAAAAAGCAAATGATCAATTGCAATCTTTTGAAGGCTTAGGGCTTGTTAACTCTTCTTCTTAGCAACCATTTGTTGTTTTTTGAAGTAGTCACAATCTGTGTTTTGAGGTGAAATGAAAAGGTATGATAGAGACTCCAGCTTATTCCTTCAGATGGTTGGTCTAGCTTAAGGGCCCTCTGGGACTGCCACCAGCTTTGGAAAAGGCACAGAAGATGCTCAAATTTCTATGTCTGAAAGTCCATTTGCATTCAGTCATGTCACATATTTCCATGAGATCATCCTTCATCAGATGATTTTATTTACAAAATCAGTTTCAGGAGAGATGGATCCAGAATCTTCCTTGACCACTTGAAGGTCACCAGTGAAAGGGCAGAGTCAAGGCACGTGGCCTGGAGCTTCTTTCTAAATCCACTGAAAACAACTAAAATAGAAGTAGAAAAGAAAGTACACATGAAACTTGAAGTCCCCTACTCCTGATAGGTGCAATTGGGCTAGACTGAATTAAGGAAAGAGGCTGGAAACAGACATGACAACAGAGCTCAGACAGCACAGAACCAGTCTCTTCTAGTGAGCCAAACTCTTGGCCTTGTGGAATGGCAGGGTCTGAGTGGGAATGTGAACTTCAAGTAATCTGGAGCCTTGTGAGAAGACACTGAGCTCAATGAGGAAAGGAAGAGACATGGCATCTTTGTGAAAGGGCAGCATGGAAGAGCTGGTAATTGACTTTGTAGCTGAAGGGAGATAAATGTTGACTCCTTCCTTGTTGATCTTCACAGCAGGTTAAATTACTTCCTGCTGAGGTGGGAGACGAAATCATGGAGCAGAGAGAAATTCAAGCTGGTGATTGACCCAGCTCACTTCCCTGGCCTCTCTGCTATATCACCCTTAAAAAAAAGTAGTTTACCCATAACGACCAGGGAGTATAAAACAATGAGTCATCTCATAAAAAGATGAGTCATCATGGGAAAAGAGTACACATGGAACATAGCATAAATATGTTACAAGAAAAGCAGACGGGAGGAAGGTGACAAAGGCAGATTAACATTTCTCAAAACTGCGCCACACTATAGATAAAAACGTAAAGGAACATTTCTCCATTGACAACTATAAAAATGACTTTTCTATGCTGACTCAAGTAAGAGATAATTAAACAACTAACAGTAATTAAAGAAAGAACTTGAATGGCTCTGGAAGGAAGTAAAAGAAATAAAAAATAGAGAACTGAAAATTAATACAAATAGAAAAAGAGACACTGCTTAAAATAAGTCAGGGATAAGAATACATTCAGAAAAAAAAAAGAAAAAGGCAAATAAGTAGAAAAGCATCAAATTTAAAATGATTAGTGAGTAAAGAATAGATATAGAAAATAGGAAAAGGAATTTCAACTTTTCTGTAAATGGGTATCCCTGTTAGAGGAAACAGAACAAATATTTGAATGAAATGTAATAAATACTTCCTCAATAAATGAGACATAAATCTATAGTTTGCAACAGGCCCAGAGCTATATCAGGGGGATGGGGACAAATCATAAAACTCAACACTGAGACATGGCTTAGTAAAGTTAGTAGACTTCAAAGATAGAGTAAGAATCTGGGCCTGAAAAAAAAAATTAAAGTTACAAGAAGAAAATATTTAAGTTTGGCTTCATACTTTTTCATAGAACATGGCAAAAAAATGTTTTCAAATCCTCAGAGAATGTATGGCCCAAGAATTTTCTACTTAGCCAAATGTAAGCATGTAAGAACTCTAGGAAAAAATAAGTAACGTGTGTCCTTTCTTAAAAGCAACAGCAACAACTGGGCTACAGGTTTGGTTTAAGTGGTAGAGTGCCTGCCTTGCAAGTGCGAAGCCGGAGTTCAAAACCCAGTACCACCAAAATAAAAATAAATAAATAAATAAATAAAAATAAGCAAAAACTTGAAGGTACAGTCAAAAGATGAAGAGAATAACAATGGTGGTAATGAGGGTGGGCACTGAGCTTGTCAAATAAAGAAATAAGACTAAGCGCCTGGAGGAACTGTGGTTATAGAAAAGAATGTAACAGGAATAATAGCAAAACACTGCAAAAATGGGAGGGAGAGAAGGGAAGAATGCAGTGTAAGCATGGGGTCCTCATCTTTTGTAGCATGATTTCCCAGCACACTATTTAAATGATGAACCCGCAACTACAAACATTAGTCATATAATAAAGCATAATTGGGAGCATAAGATAGGCAAAATGGAATAAATCTAAGTGTGGTGCTTCTCTTGTCTTTCATTGTGATGAATCATCAAACTAAGAAATTTTAAAATGAGATAAGATGTGATAAACTTATAAAGGTAACTTCAAGAAGATCTTAGAACAGACTACAAACCTTCAGCACTACCAGAATAAAAAAAAATACACGCAATAATAAACCAAAGACAATACAGGAAAATAAGTATGTGTGTGTCTTTATTTTTTGTGTGTCTTTAATTTGTGTTTGTATAACGATAGAGGAAAAATGTAATTAAGGATGATCCAACTGTGACCAAGCAGTTCTCTTATATTGGAAAAAGGTATTCTTTGCAGGAAAAGGACTCTAAGCTTGAATTGCAAAGCACATTCTAAATGCATGCTGTACACAGATACAGATGGCTAACGCACATCACCAGGTACATGCAGCTGGAAGAACTAGGTCTCCTGATATTAAAGTTAGCTGCTGTGGTCTGAATGTTTGTTTCTATCCAGAATTCACAAGTTTAAATAAAACCTCCAAGACGATGCTATTAAGAGTTTCACCCTTTAAGAGATAAATAGGTCATGAGGGATTAGTGCCCCTATAAAAGTGGCTTCAGGTAGGCAGCCCTTTTATCTTCTGTCATGTGAACACACATAGAAGGTGCTATCTATGAGAAGTGCTTCCCCAGATAGCGAATCTGCTGGTGCCTTAATCTTGGACATCTCAGACTTTAGAACTCTGGGTAGTAAATTTCCATTTTTCATAAATTATTCAGTCAAAAGTATTTTGTTATATTAGCCTAAAGGGACCAAGACATTAGTTCAGGGTGAATTAAAGACAAAAATATTAAAGATAAAGGACATTTTATAAGGAAAAAGCAGGTAATCCACAACAGTGCTCTAATATTTATGAATATTAAAGCATTGAAATTCAAAAAGCAAATGCTACTGGAAAAATAAAGACAACTGAGAAGACTCTTGCTAGTCAAAGTCTTTAATTCACTTCCCTCCTCCCATGGTAGGAAAAGGAAAAATAAGACTAGTCAGATTTAAACAGGACTTTATTAACACAGATCTACCCAAAACACAGACACACTCATCTTATTTCCTAATTACCTACATATCACCAAAATGAAGAATATATCTTTTTAAATTATGCAATGTTAAAAGCTGCAACAAAGCAATCTTCAATAGATCTCACAAGCTGAAAAAAACTTAATGAAAAGAAAAACTGTAAGTAGTGATAGAAATAGACAGCAAAAATCCCAAACATCCAGAAATAAAAACAAAACAAAAGCAAGCAAGCAAACAGAAGGCCAAAGATCAGAAACTCTATGAAACAAGCATGGAAGGAAGACACTGTTCATCTCATGCCTGGGAGTTTTCACTCACTTGCAAGTCCCGCTATACTTCATTTTCTAAGCTGCGCCTCTCTCTACCACAAAAGGGAATAATGAAATTCATCTCTACAACATGCTTTATCTAAATAGAATTTCCCAATTCCTTATATTGGTGTGTTAAATTTATTTAGTATTTGATTACATTTGCCATTATTATAAAATTAAAAAAACAAATTTTTTATTTGAATGTCTGCCTTGGTTTCAAATAAACACACTTACTCCCTCATGTATTGATATAGCTGATTAGACCAGTCTGGTGTGAGAGGCACAAGACGGGAGGCACAGCCATTACACTGTCTTTGGAATCTGAGGACAACACTCCTAGATGAAACTGCCTCCATCCCTGTCTGTGTGTAGCCGCCTAATCTGTGTGCCCGTGACATCTGTCTGCTTTCCCTTCAGGCCCTGCAGCTGCAAGGACATTCTTATCACTCTTAATGTACATTTTGCTCTGCCTACTCCTGAGATCTGGAGGCCTTAGTAGTTTAGCAAACATGGTAATCCCCCCACCCGCACATTCATGAGTTTAGTCACCCAATATTAAATGTCTCCAAATATTAAATGGAAGACTACAGAAATAAACAACTCATAAGTTTTAAGTTGTGTCCCATTCTGAGTAACAGGATGAAATCTCATGCTGTTTTTCTCCGGCCCTGCCTGGGATATGATTCATTTCTGTGTCTAGCATATTTATACTGTGTATGCTGCCTACTCATCTGTCACGTCATAGCCATCTTGGGTATTAGACCGACAGTTGTTATGGTAGTGCTTGTGTTCAAGTAACCCTTATTTTACTTCATAGTGGCCCCAAGGTGCAAGAGTAGTGATGTAAAGTGGCTCCAGGGCGTGAAACCTGGAAGGACAGATTGGCCCTTGTACTATGTGACACTGCAGTGAATATAGGGAAAAACATGGTACAGAGAGGTTTCTGTACTATCTGAGGTTTCATTTCTCCACTGGAGGTCTTAGAACATACAGTGCCTCTGGAGGACAAGTGGGGGGCTACTGTACAGAGCAGCCTGCTGTCACTTCTGCTGGGAATCTAGCCCCTGGCCCACATTACAGCCCCTGGATGACTCAGCTGTGATGCATTTGTACTGTCCTGATCCACTCATGACCTCGCCCACTCACTTCCCTGAGAAGAGTGATTGTACAGTGCCCACAGAGGTAATACATAACTCTTACAACCCAGAGACATTGACTAGGTTATCTTTTCTAGGAACTTCATCTAATATTTAATAATTATATTTTCTTTGTGCAGCCTGATGTACACCTTAGTTTTTTGTATTATCTTTCACCTTCTTTTATATGTAAATATTTGTTCAGGAAACAATATTTGATGGAGAAAAAAACCAAGTTGGTTCATGGTCATTAAAACTTTATTTCTGTGAGGACCAGTGGTTCAGAATAGAAGACCCAGGCATAAATCCACACAACTACAACCACCTGATTTTTGACAAAAGAGCCCAAAACACATGATGGAAAAAAGATGGTCTCTTCAACAAATGTTGCTTGGAAAAGTGGTTATCTGCCTACAGAAAACTGAAAGTAGATCCATGTCTTTCACCCTGTACAAGTATCAACTCAAAATGGATCAAGGATATTAATATAAGGCCTGAAACTGTGGAACTACTGCAGGAACATATAAGCATAGGCAAGAACTTCCTAAATAGAACTCCATTTTCTCAGCAATTAAGAAAAAGGATTGACAAATGGGACTACATGAAACTAAAAAGCTTTTGCACAGTAAAGGAAATGGTCACCAGACTCAAGAGTCAGCTCATAAAATGGGAGAAAATCTTTGCCAGTTATACATCTGAGAAGGGATTAATAACCAGAATTTATAGGCAGCTGAAAAATCTAAACTCCCAAAGAATCAATGACTCAATGTAGAAATAGGCAAATGAACTGAAGTTTTCCAAAGGAAGAAGTACAAATGGCCAAAATCACATAAAGAAATGCTCAACATCCCTGACTATAAAAGAAATGTAAATCAAAACCACATTAAGATTCCACCTCACTCCTGTTAAAATGTTCTTGATGATAGTATCAAGAATACAAACAACAAATGTTCGTGAGGTTGTAGGGAAAAAAGGAACCCTTATACCTTGTTGGTGGGAATGTAAATTAGTACAACCAAAAAAAAGCAGTTTGGAGGCTCCTCAAAATGATCCATCAATATCACTCCTGGGCATGTATCTGAAGGGATGTAAGTCAGGATATAATGAAGACACTTGCACACCCATGTTTATTACAGCATTATTCACAATAGCCAAACTATGGAAACAGTTCAGATGCAGAAAATGTGGCATACACATATACACACATGGAATATTATTCAGCCATAAAGAAGAATGAAATTTTGTTGTTCACAGGTAAATGGATAGAACTAGAGGACATCATGTTAAATGAAGTAATCCAGGGTCAAAAAGACAAAGGTCGCATGCTTTCTCTCATATGTGGAAGATAGATCCAAATAAACTATAAACATTATCATATGTGTGTGTGTGTGTGTGTGTATGTATATGTGTGTATAACATGTTTTCAATAGTGGGACTATTAGAGGAGACTAGGAGAGGAGGGAAAAAGAAAATAATGATAGAGATTGAATAGTACTGAAATACATTGCACCTGTGTAGGAACAAGACAAACAAACAATACAGGGTAGGGGGAAAAGAGTAAGGAAGAATAATAGAGGGGTCTAGTCTGACTAAACTACAATATATTTACAGGTAAAATACTAAGGCAAAACCCCACTGAACAATGAACAGACACTTAAACAATGAAGGAAGGAAATGTAAAACAAGCCGTGTAAAAGGGAAGGACATCAGTGGGAGGGGGAGGGTAAAAGAGGGTGAATATGGTTGATGCACTGTCTGTACATGTACAAATACGGAACATTGAAACCTGTTGAAGTCATTTTAAGAAGGTGGAAGAGGAAGAATAATAGAGAGGATGAACCAAATTGGGGTATATTGTATGCATATGTAGAAATGTCAAACTAAACCACTTATATAACTATTACATACTAATAAAAACATTTGAACAACTTTATTTCTGTGTAATGCCCTTGCTCCCAAATCCTCTGTTAAAAGTAGGGTGGGGAAGAGATTGAAGCACATCCCTGGATAAAATGTGCGATGCTACCACAATAATCAAGACAGTCTTCAGTATTTTGGGTAAGTTCATAGCAGCAAAACATTCTGGTGTGATATTCTGTACCAGTGAGGAGGGCCTTCTTTTTTACACAAGCAATGGATCTTGGCTTTTTCTTAGTATCTCAGAAGCAGCCTCAGTGCAAATGGATTCACATATGTCAAGCATTAACGCATGCTCTCAAAAACACTCATGACAGGACTGAACTCATCCATTCCTTTGTAGTTGTTTGCAATGGTTCACAGAATAAGAATTCTTTGATCTGCTTCTCCTTTATGTACATCACAAACACGGGACTCACTACAGCCATCAGCCTGAGACGACTGAGATAAATGCCCACATGGAGGGAGCAAATGTGGCTACCTTCTATTTGCTTCTTAATGAATGCTAGAACGGATCACATAACGGTTCTTTTCTGCATCTGTTTCTAATATGATTTTTTGAGAATTTTCATTCCTCTTCAACCATTGTCTGAAACTTCTTTCCCTTGCCTTACAAGTATCCAATAGGACAAGAAACTTATCACAAACATGGGTTCTCAGGTGTCAAATCTAAACATTTTAAGGTGTTTTTAGAAACAGCCTCATATTCAGCTGCACAGCCTGGTTTTGTTGAAAGGTTGGACAGGTCTGATGGTTTGAATTTGAAGTTTGAAAATAATGAGTCACAGAATCCCTCTCAGTCTATAGACCCTGTAAAGCAAATGTTCAAAATAATCTGTTTCCATCTGTGTTTCCTTATCATACTCACCCCTGAATAGATGGATGTTTCCCTGAGATGATGGGGTGACTGAGCCCCTGGCATCACCCATATTACCTGCACCAGTCCTGTCACAGCAGCTAATCTTCCTCAAGCAGTTTCTATGCTCCCGGCCCAATGCTCTGCAAGCCAATGCTTGCATATGGTCCTCACAACTACCCAGTGTGGGTAATAATTATTATGATGGTCATTTCTGCATTTTACAAAAGCAGAAATTGATACTTAAGAGTGGTTAGAAGATTGGATTTTCCAAACCTACTTCCCAATGAAGAGGAACCAGACATTCTTGGAGAAATGGCTAATTTCAAGTCTGGAATAGGAAATGCACGTGATAAGTTTAGAATGCCTCTTTTCACCAGATGGCAACGAAACCAGTCTTCACTGGTAAAGTTAGAGTGACCAACTTGTTCTAGTTTGCCCAGTACTTACCTTGTTTTACAACTGAAAGTCCTATATCATAGGAACCCCTCTTTCCCAGGCAAACTAATATAGTGGGCATGTTGAATAATAATGAGGCCATGCGAAGAGTGAACACAAACCAACTTTAGTGGGTTTACATGGGACAGAGATAGGATACTTAGGGACACACAAAGAGCTACAATAAATTCAAATACATCAAACCTATACAAATCCATGTGTTCATAATGATACTAAAAAGCCCATAAAAACAAAAGTAATTGGTCACCACTGAAGGGAACTAACTTGTTATTTTTTTAAAAAATAAACCCTTTGCATAGCCTTTAGCAAATAAACAGTGCTGTTGGGTATATGTAGCCTAGGGATCAAAATTTTTTTTGGTGTTACAGGGGTTTGAACTCAGGGCCTCATACTTGCTATGCAGGCACTCTACCACTTGAACCACTCCACTAGCCCTTCTTAGAGTTTGGTATTTCTGAGATAGGGTCTCCCAAACTAATTGTCCAGAACTGGTTTTGAACCATAAACCTCCTGATCTCTGCCTCCTCAGTAGCAAGGGTTACAGGTATGAGCCACTGGCGAAACAAAGTGGGAACTTTCTTTTCATAGAAGTATTTTAACTAACTCATGAAGAAGGAGGATTTGAATATCAATGTTTTGCAATCTTAATGAATCTGGGTGTTGAGAATAAATAGCTGCTAATTATACTTAAAGAGGGACAATCAATTATTATGAGCTATCTGTTGGAGGGGCTAACACCATTTATGAAGAATTCTTGTCCTCCCTCCTCTCCCCCAGTCCCCTGCCAAGAAAAATCTGAATCTGCATCTGATCAAGTCTTTTCAATATAAGTACAGGAAACCCAGAGGACAGAGTAGCATGCTAAACACCAAGGGATGCAATAAGAAAAACAGACTGTGGGAAGATCTACAGGACAAAATTGTCAGTTTTCTTCAGGCAATAATTGCCTGGAAATAAAGATGGAAGCAGAATATATAGAAAGGAGACTTAACTTCAGTGAGTGACATTGTGTAGAAAATGATTTCAACAACAACTATAAGAAAATTAGGAAACTTGAGATAACTGCAAATTTGAGCAATGATTGCATATTTGATGATGTTAGAGAATTAGTTTAAGTGTGATAATGGCATTGTAGTTTTTATTTGTTTCAAAAGAATTCTTATGTTTTAAAGATATATACTAAAATGTTATGAATAAAATTATATGATATGTGGTTATCTGGAATGTGTTTCAAAATAATAGGGGGTGAAGAAAGGGGTTACAATATAATGAAATAAGGTTGACTGAGTTAAATTATGAAGTTGGGTGATAGGTACAAGGGGATTCTATACTATTACATATATCTTGTAATCCTGTACATTCAAAAATTCTTGAAAAAGAAAGAGAGAAAGAGAGATTAAATCAAGTTTTTAATGTCACATCTCTAGAAAGTAGATGACTCAGAACTTAAACAAAAGCAATTTTAATCTTGGATTGATTTTCTTAAGTGCTATGTCATCTTAAAAAATTTTGAAATGAGGGTATTAACAAAAAGGTAGAATAAAAATCAACTTTCATCTTCCCAATACTAGTCACATTACAGTCTAAGATGGCAGAAAGACATTGTGAAGTTTAGAAAACTGAGATTTGCCTACATGTTTTGTTCGGAGCAAAATAATGCTTACTTATTTATATTCTTGTCATTTCTCACTCCAAGGGAAGGCATCTCATTTCCCTACGGGGTACATACATCCCTGGTAAACTATACCTCTCATAGAATTTAATACTTGTGTCTTTTAAAGAAAGTTTGGCCCATGTCTCTACTTTGCCTAAAAGGTGAAACTTAATTTCAAGGCTTTGTCATTTACTTAAGTATTTTCTAAGTCAACTCAGAGTTAACTTGTCAACTTTCTTCGTGTGTTTTGGTGAAATAATTTAGAATTCTGGGTATCTGAAGCCATTGAGGAGGAGAGAGGGGTCAGGAAGTGTCCTTATAGCCCACCCATACCTGGGGCATCTGCTGCGGGATGCTTTGCCACACTGGTACCCAGACATGGCTGATATGCTCATATAGAAGCTCTGTTTCCCCGTCTTGTCTCTGAAGAAAAGTCCAATCATTCTGCATCCCTCTTGGTCCTATGTTGGGATCCTTCGGGTCCATTGCTTTCTAAGAAAGCAAAGCTGTCTTCAATATTCCCCTTCATTTCTGTAGCTATCCTAGGCCCAGTTACCCAGGCCCACTGAACTTCCTACTCTACTCTAATGCTGCTCTATTCACTCAGGGTGATGAGGAGATCTACCCTTGCAGCTTTTTCAGTTAGTACACAGGGCTCCTATATTTTCACCAAACTTGTTCTTCTTCCTCTTGGATTTGGACTACAGGAGAAGAAGGAAGAGCACACCTTTCTCAGAACTTCCTAGTACTGTAGTGTTACTTTCCTTTTACTCTCATCCTCCACAAACTCAAGGCATTTTATCACCCTGTCTGATCATATAATCTTCCCAGGCTTGTCTAACATCTGGACTTCAGATTTTATGGCTCAAAGGCTAAGAATTAATGTTTTATTTTTGTTCTGTACAATCACCCTCCACCTTCCCGTAGGCAATAATTTTCCATATCTAGCTGACTAAATAGAGGAGGGTCACGGGTTAACAGCAAATACATGAAAAAGATGATAGCTGTCCATACATTAAAATGCTATCCTGCCATGTGGGAACAGTAATTGTACTGGATAGGTGGCAGCAGAAGTCTATAAAACCTGGAATGTTTTTTCTTACATAGCTACTATTGAAGAAAAGTGGTTTCAACTATTTTTTTTCCAACATAAGCTGCTATGACTTATACCATTTTATTTTTAAATGAAACTAAGCCTCCTGGTCTTAGCTGATGAGGTCAGGGAGCAATTTATTAGACACAGGCTATCACTTATGAATTGAACATGAAGGAAGCTGGCTGCCTCTGAGGGGACTGGGCAAAATATTTGACCAGTAAGAGTGCTCCTTACTGAATGGATACAAGTGGATCCAACTAAGTCCTCTCCTTTAATAGTTGCTAGAATAACAAGAAGAGGCAGCTTCTTTGAGCTCATATAGGAATCCCAGAGAACTCTGAGAAGCATTTTGGACTCCGTAATTCCCATTGTTGTATTGCGGTATGGATAATTTGGGAATACAAATTGATTATGCGTTCCTATGGTTAACTCCCATACTACCTCATGTTCTAATATACTTTTCACATCAAATCCCCGTTATTAGGTAACCAGTATGCATCTTCCAGCTCTATAATACCTACCTCATAAAATTTGGGGGACTTAATGAAAAAAAATATGTAAACTTCTTACAACAGTGGCTGGGGCACTATAAGTAGTAACCTAATGCATCCAAAATTTCTTGTTGACTGAAGATTATTGTTTTGACTCATGACTCTATCACTGCTGTGTGGTTGAATCAGTGGCACTAAGATGTGTTACTATATTCAGGGATCCTCAAAGGAATTAAGATCATCATTAAGGATTTATTAAGAAGTCGCTGGTTATTTGCTGCAGTATTAGGAAATTCAGTGGCAAAAAGATTCTTCTTTGAAGGTATGAGTTCTCTTAGGATAGAGAAGATAAGAAAGAGCCTCTTAATCTCCTCTCAAAATCTATTCTCTTGAAATAGATAATTTGTGTCACTTCTTAAATTGAGAAGAGAAAAAAAAGGAATTACATGATTTGTTAAAAATTATCAAAGAGTTGGTGGTCCTCTGAATCTCCTGGCTATCTCTCTGAGGACAGTTTCTAGTGACAAAGTGTGTTAGTGATGTATTGCTGCATAATAAACCATAGTCCATCCAAAGACAAGGGGATGGTGTCCTTAAATACTATCCATGTTTCCATTTTATGGCTTTCTCTCAAAGAAGCAGCTATGACAGAAAACATTCACCCCATGGATGGCCATCTCTGCACTTAGGGCAATTTCTTAGTGAATATATGATAATTATCTTATTTTTTTAAGTTTATGGTCTTCTTGAAATATCTGTACAGTAGTAGCTATATTTATTGGAAAACCATTAACAGGAAATACTTTGGAAAGAGTACCTCTTCTCTCCAAGTTCTTTGAATTCATGAGCAAGACCATCAGTGCACACACACACACATAAAGACAAACAAACTGACAAAAACCACGCATGACTGGTACTGTGTAGAGCGAATGTGCAGCTGGTCAGTGCTTCCTGTGAGGGCCGTGGGAAGGAACGGATGCAGAAGGGTTTCAGTCGGGTAAGAATAACATAAGCTATGGGGGAATAGGGCTCCCACACATTGCTTGTGGGAGGGTTCATTTTTACAACCTCTATGGGGGTCAATTTTGAAGTACATATCAAAGTTACAACATATTTCAACCCTTTGACCCAGAAATTCCACTTGCAGAAATGTATTTTAAGACTGCATTTGTACACATGTGAAATGCTGTATGTACAAAGTTATGCATTATTGTAACATTATTTATAGTGGTAAAAGCCTGAGAACTGTCTAACTGTTCATTAATAGTAGAAAATTTATGGCATATCCTCATAATGTGAAATTATATAGCTGTAAAGATGTATGAAGCTGTCTACACAAAAACCTACACACATATGTTTATAGCGGCTTTATTCATAATTGCTAAACACTGATGCCACCAATGTCCTTCAGTAGGTGAACGGGTAAGTGAACTGTGGTACATCCAGATGACAGAGTATTATTTGATGATAAAAAGAAATGAGTGATCAAGCCAAGAAAAGACATGGAAAAAACTTAATGTGTATTACTAAGTGAGATACGCAAATATGAAAAGGTTACATACTGTATGATTCCAACTGCGTGGGATTCTGGAAAAGGTAAAAGTATGGAGAGAGTGAAAAGATCAGTGGTTAAGGAAAAAGAAGAGATGAGGAAGAGCACAGAGGATTTCAGGGCAGTGTGTCCATTGGCTTTCCATCACTTTGATGAAATACCTGAGACAACTTAAAAGGAGGAAGAGTTTATCTTGCCTCATTGTTTCAGAGGTTTCAGATCATAGTTGCTTGGCCCTGTTGCTTTGAGTCTGTGGTGGCAGGGTACATCATGGCAGTGGAGTTGAGTTCACCTTGTGGCAAACAGGAAGTAAAGGGAGAGATACAGAGAGAGAACAAAAGGTTAGGGACTCAATATTTCCTTCAAGAGCATGCTTGTAATGACCTAATTTCCTCAAGTGTGCTCCCACACCTTAAAGGTTCCATCACCTCTCAATAGCACCACAGACTGTGTACCAAGCCTTTAACGCGTGGACCTTTGTAGGACATTTCAGATTCAATTATAGCAGGCAGAGAAACTACTCTGTAAGATATGATAATTGTGGACATATGTCATTATACATTTGCCCAAGCCAATAGAATGTATAATGCCAAGAGTGAAGCCTAATGTAAACTATGGCTTTTGGTGTATCAAATGTGGGTTTTTGAATGGTGACAAATGTATCACTCTGGTGGGTGGGTTGTTCCTGTGTGAGGACAGGGGATACATTGGAACTCATTGTACTTTCTGTTTGTTTGTGAACCTGAAACTATTCTAAACAATAAGATGTATTTTTTTTTTAAGTATAAGGAAGCTCTTTGGCCATTAAGTGACCAAAGCAAGGTCTTTCCTGTGAGAACATCCAATGGAAAGAGAGCTTGCAAAGCAGCTTCCTACCTTAGAGAATCTCAGAAGCATGAAGAGGTATTTGTATAATTTGCCAATAGGACTTATCCCTTTCTTAATATACTAAAGTGTTTTGGGGAAAGACTGCACTCTTAATATAATTTGTCTTATTTTGGAATATTGCTTGACTCCCAGGAATTTCAGTGGCACTGTCTGGTGGGAAGGGCAGGATGTCACAGTCCTATGGGTTGTTCAGCATCGTGTTACAGGTCCACAGCATATACAAGTTGCCAGTTTATCTTAACTCGAAAGCAAGCAGCTCATTAATCATAGTGTAACCCCTCTTACCTTGTCTCTCTATTGCCTATCTGTAAGCTATGTATTTATTTATTGAGCAAAACAAAACCTCTGCCTCCAACTAGTGGGAGAAAAAGGTCAAATTACCCAGCCATGATGTAATCAAAGGGCTGATGGTAAATAGCTTTGAGGTCACGTCTATGGTGTGGAGTTATTTGGAAGAACAGTGGTGTGTTAAGCAGTTAGAATACCTTCAATGACCTTGAGATGGAAAGAATGTGAGCTCACGGGTGAAGTCCACTGTATAGGACTGCTTCTGGTTACTACCTCAGAAGGCCTCAAACTAGTGGGAACTCAGATTTGGTGCCCTTTAAAGAAAGAAAAGGGAAAAAGTGGAAGAGCTGATCTGTTGTTTGTGGGAGTCATGGACAGAAATTGTCCAGTTCTGATTCTTTGTTTTAGGAGAGAAATTACAAGAAGTGACCTAATTCAGAAGGCAAAGAGCATATTTCTACAGGTATTGATGGTCTTAAAAATTCTTTCTAGATGCCTGACTTCAGGAAAAGGGAGAGAAGGTGCCAAGAAGAAACAAGAGGGAAGAGAAGGTAGCAAACAGCAACACAAATCATGGGGATAAGCTTTATGTTTCCTCTGAAGAATTTATATTTATACTTATAAGGAAATCATGTTACTTCAGTTCTCATAGACATTTAATCAAACAAAAACATTTTGTAAAACAATATGTACAACTTTTTTCCCAGCACTGGGGATGGAACCCATGGCCCAAGTGATCTACTACTGAGCTTACATCATCAGAACTATGCAACCTTTTTTTTTAATGGCACTGGGTTTGAACTCAGGGCTTCCTGCTTGCTAGGCAGATGTTCTACTACTTGAGCCACACCTGTAGCCCTCAACTTTTAATAATATGTAATCCCACATCAGTTTCTACTCTTACCAGAGTAGTGAAAGTGATGTGCTCAATATTTACTGAGAGCCTCTGCATGAGGTGTCGAGGTGCAAAAATGAAGGTGACACCCAGATGGGGACTGAAAATAGGGTTCCTTTGAGCATGTTCAAGCTGGCCAGAGCTGGGTCTGCCAGGGCTTTTTCTGGTCAAGGCCAGGACCAGTCACTAGGGATACAGTGACTATATGTACTGGGGCCAACCATGACCTGAGTAGTCAGGGATCTGGCTTTGAACCAGATAGTCTGCTTTTTGAGCTCCTTTTCCTTGGAAGAAAAATGAGAAAAATTGGTCATGTTAATGTTGAGTGTTTTTGAATAAGAAGGCTTTATTTTTATCATGTTAGGAAAGGCTTGTCCCTAAGATTTCTCCTTCATTCTTTAAGTTCCTATATAACCTGCTGTGCCAATTTGATGCCTGTCATGCCAAGATGCCTGCATTTGGGTTCTGATGGCCCTTTTTAAAAATGTTGAAAATTATATTTTATGACTGCATTAATATAAAGGTGAGTACATAAACATTGTAAAACTTTTTTTTTTGACCTCACAGTGCAGTTTTTTCTTCCTAGTTTTATTTTTGGCAGTACTGGGGCTTGAACTCAGGGCCTCATGCTGTTAGGCAAGCACTCTACCATTTGAGCTACTCCTCCAGCCCTTTTTTTTTTTGATGTACAGGGGTTTGAATTTAGGGCTTCATGTTTACTAGTCAGGAGCTGTGCCACTTGGGCCACTCCACCAGCCCTTTTTTTGTGTAATATAGTTTTGAGATAGGCGCTCATGAACTATTTGCCCAGGGTAGCTTCAAACAGAGATCCTCCTGATCTCCTGCCTCCTGAATTGCTAGGATTACAGGCATGAGCAGATAGGGTCTTGTGAACCATGATCCTCCTTATCTCTGCCTCCCAAATTGCTAGGATTACAGGCATGAGCCACTGATGCCCGGCTTTTCTTTCTGATTTTAAAAGAGCTTAGAACATTTTTTGTAGGCCCCTAAAGAATTGGGGCCTTAGCACTGTGCTTGCTGTGCCTCATGGATGAATTGGTCTGAAATGTCAGCCTGAGTTTCACTGTCAAATGAATGCTTCCAACAGAGAGGGCAGTGGGTGGGTACAGTTCTGAATTCACTATGACATCATATGCCAGCCAGCTGGCAGCAAGGATGCCAAAGTATTTGTTTTGTAGACATGTATTTATGTCAGTATTATTTCTTATTTATTGTAGCAGCTCAGGTCATGCAACTGTCTTTTTGAGCTCCTTTGCTTGCTGTGTGTTCCACAATAGCATTCAAAGAGGTAAAAGCAAGAAGAAGAAAAAGAGGAGCAATTTGACAGAATAATTGAAGCAACAGAGCACTCCTGATGCATGAGGAGGGAGGACTTTTCTGATGAGTGTTCTGAGAATCAAGTGCAAACTGTCAGTGATTTATTCAGTTCACAACAAACTTTGCTGATGGAAAGAATCAACAAAGTAAAATTGACAAAAGGTAAAAGTGCACAAAATGAGATTTGTTAATGCCAAATATAAATGGGAAAAATAAATCTTGGTGAACTTTGGTACAAGGAAATTGGATTTTGTAAAAGTAAAATAAAATAAAAGATACAGAACTGAGTCACACTGGCAAAACTCTATGACATATGATAGAACAAAAGTAATCCATGCAATATATGTATCTATGTACATGTACCATTGTAACTGCATAGGAATGTTTTCTAAAGATGCCAGTGATTACCTCTCGTGAGAGATGTGGGACATGTGAGACAAAGTTAACAATGGGAGACATTTGATTTTTGTTCTGAATAATATTGGATTCACCTTTCCAGCCAGAATGGAGCAAATTGAAGCACTCTGTCTTTTTAATGAAACTCTTGTTGCCTTGTTCATTGCTGATTTTGCTTTCTCTCCTTCACATGGGGACATCCATTTCGATTTATGGCCGGAAACATATAGACACCTCTGTGTAGTTAATAGGTATTGTTATCCCTATTTACAGATGGGCAAGTGAAAGAAGAGTTTAAAATATTTCTCTCAAGTTCACCTGGCTGGATGTCAGGTCCATGTTCCTACCTTGGAGGTCTCTGTATTGTCATATTACACTTCTGAGTCATTAACCTCGAAGATGTAGCATAATAAATCCAGTACCTAAAAGGAAACAGAGCAGTTCATCTCCTAATTCAAACACTTACAATGGGTTCCCTGCTTAATTAAAACAGTTCAATGATAGACATACTAGAAATATTAAAATTTAGACCTAAAGAATTTGGAAAAAATTATTCATGTTGCAAGAATAATTATCCCCAATATGTAATTAATTTAGTTTTTTTAACCTATATGATGGTGCAAAAACATACCCATACTCTCATTCTGTTTTTCATTTTCCAGACAGTATTCAAGAAGTTACATGAGATATTTGACAGTTTGTTATAAAAATGGCTTTGTGCGTGATGATCTTGTCCAGCCGTGGGCTGATGTACGTGTTCTGAGCATGTAGGCTAGGCTAAGCTGTAGAATTGAACATTTTAGTTCATCTGAATAGAAATGATATCATTGGTTCCCTTTAGTACAGCTTCCATAGACTGAGAGTAGTTTCAGAACTTACTTCCTAAGGAAAACGAGTGGTGGTGGTGAACCAGAAATAATAAGATAAGGAGTGATTTCCAAAAATGACCTCTGGTCCTATCTCACCAGGTATTTGCAGGGCTTAAAGACCTTATTATCTTTCAAAAGTCACATTGTCTTGTAACACCTGTATGAGAACCTGCAGTGCTAACGTTTCACCTCACCTGTGATTCTACCTTCTCCTTGTTGGGATGTCTGTGATTATTTAGAGAGCATCAGGTTAACATCACCTCTTCAGAAGCTGCCTTAAAAGCAACTGGAAGCTTCTGAGGTCAGGGCAAACAGATTCCTCTTTGTCTTCTGCCAAGGACAATCTTTCTGAGTTCAGTTTTTCACATGAGAGACTCTTTCCCAGGTGTCTTTTCATGTAAAAATCATAACATTTGTGCAAAAAGACTTCTCTAAAAAGATTCCTAGAGCTTATCAATTCTAACTTGTTTACCTTACAGAACAGATGATATAGAAGTAGGAAGCTAAGGAAGAATGAGATGAAGAATCCATACTCTTTTATATGTTTAGGGCAAAACATTAGAGATAAAACCTTAGAGAAACAAGGAGAAAATTATAGACTGTTTGGTGATGTCATAGTCTAAAAGAAAAATTGCATGAGCCATCTGGCTTATTCGTTGCTATATTTCTGGCTCCTCTGTCATGCTAGAAACTAAAAACATTTTGTGTTATGAATGAGTGGTCAACTTTTTAAAAGTGAATTATCTACATAGATACCTAATTGTAGAGACAAGCAGAATGGACCATAAATGACCCTGACCTGGGACTCTCTGTGTTGCCTGGCAACAAGGTAGCAGAGCCTGAGAGCCCCACCTCTCCTAGCAGGGGCTACAAGCTCCCATAGGTCCAGGGACATCCTTTTTTTCCTAAAGGAAGGGATTGTCCCAAACTCCATTTCCTCAAGGTTTAGGACTCCAAAGGTCTCCCTCCACCTGCTGGGCCACTGCATTTCCCCAAAAAGCTAAAACCTATGCTCAGGTAATTTGCAGCTGAACCTAAGTATTGATTCACCCAAAGCAAGACTGCTTTCATGGGGAGGGACCATGATCTGGAGAGAGACCCCACTCCATAAAACAGAAGAACAACAGGAAGTGGGATGTCTTGCTGGACCACTGTCCTTCAGGCCTGTGTGCATCTGTCTGCTCTGGCCATAGCTCACATCTCTGGGATACTAAGGCAAGAGAGGGCACATTTCTTGCAGTCCCACCTGTGAGTTTCAGCCTGCCTGCTCTAGTCACCCAACTGCAATTCACAGCACATTGAGCTAGAATAGAATCATAGTCTTGCTTAGAGCCAGAAGCTATTCTCCTTTTACCAGTGTGGGAACTGAGGGCCAAATAAAATTGAGTGCTGCTCATAAGTCACGTGGTGAGTATTGACAGGGTCAGGAGGACAGCCTTAGCCTCCTAAGTACAGTGCTGCTGTTCTGTCCAATCCGTTATGTGGTCACCTAAGGTGATGGCATATGACTGATGCATGGGTTAGGATTCATGGGGTCAAGGAGCCTGACATACGCTTCTAGAACTACACTACCCTCCCCTAGAATTTCTGCAAATTCTTTATGGGTTTATATTCGTAGAGTGATCTTAAGCACCCATTTCAGCTGATTAGAACTTTCTGCTGATTAGAGAATGTGGTCTTCAAATTTCCAGTGGTCTCATAAATATAGTTTTTTTCTGTTTTGGCAGCACTGAAGTTTGAATTCAGAGCCTCACACTTGCTAGGCAGGTGCTCTACCATTTGAGCCACACTCCACACCTCTTGTCCTTTTTGCTTTTGTTATTTTCTGAACAGGGTTTCATATTTATGCCTCAGCCAGCCTAAAGTGCAATCCTCTTATTTATACTTCCTGACTACCTGGGATGGCAGGCCTATACCACCATGCCCAACTTTTTATTGGTTGAACTTTTTGCCCAGGCTGGCCTTCCAGTCTCGGCCTTCTAAATAGCTAGGATTATAGGTTTAAGCCATCGCACCTGATTTCATAAATATGATTTTAAAGTTTGGTTTGTTTGAATTTGGACTCAAATAAGGTCCACACATTGTGATTAGCATATATAAGTCTTTCTTAATTTATAAGCTCTACTTCCATCTCTTATTATGTACTGCTGTCAATTTATCTACCAGATAAACCAGGGGCGTCCTGTAGTTTACCATAATTTGGATTTTGTTGATTGCATCCTGTAGCATCAATGAACATATTTACTAATTTATTAAGGATTTTAAAATGGTGATAGTCTGACTGCATTATTACTTTTTCATTTATTATCCAGAATACATTTTAAAAGAGAAACTTTGTCTCATCAACTATTTTTTAAAATTCAGTTATGTTTCTTACTGGAAAGGCAGGATAGATGCTTGATCCACTCCCTTAATTAACCAGTATTTAAAAATGACAAATCTCTGAAGATGACTAGTGAGTATTAAAAAAAAATCATTATGAAGACATCACTTTAAATATGTTTGGTGTCTCTTTTAACTAATTGCAATCTTTACTCTTTCAAATGTATACACGTTCATATCTCTGGCCCGTGGGAGCCTGTTTGAGAAAGCTCTTGAATCATTTGGTTCATATTTTATATTTCAGACTTGAAATCATCACTTCTCCACAATCTTGGTTTTTTTTTTTAATTGAAACATGGTATCTGGAGACCACAATTTAGGAATGGAGTGTTCATTGTTGATAGGTTGTTCATTATTTCTTGTAGCTTTTTTTTTAACATGAAATAACTCAAGCATTCATGCTGATATTTCTGCTTTTAATGTGGATCTGACGTTCTCTATGCTGAGTCCTTTCTTAGCATCCTTTCAAATTTTATTAGCATATAATAGTTGTACAGGGGGATACATTGTGTTATTTACATGTATGCTTACTATATATCTTAGTTACATTTGCCCCCTCCATGGTTCTTCTTTCCCATTCCCCTCTTCTTAGAAAATTTCAACAGGTTTCATTGTTCTATTTTCATATGTGAATACAAAACCCATCCACCATATTCACCCTCATTCCCCGTTTTCTTATGCCCACCCCAAGAAAAGACTTATTTTACTCTCCTGCCCTTCATCTTTTAAGTGTATACTGATGATACTTCAGGCCTATAAATATTGTGCTTTAATCAACTTAGCACCCCTCCTTGCTCATTCTCTATCACATTAGCATCCTTTCTTAGCTGTCCTTTGTCTGTGTTAAGAATTCAATTTCTCCATGACAGTGGAAGTGATGGAATTAGAAGCCTCATGGTTACTCCATTCTCTCTGTCCTACCATTCACCCACAATAGCTCACGATTACTGAAAACAATTTAAGATTTTTATTTATTTCTATTTCTTTAGCCACTGGGGGTGTCCCAGTTACTGAATTTTAGAGTCACTTAGAATAATTCTTTATGTGGTCAAGGCACAAAACCATCAACTAGATACACATTTAAATTTCAGTTCATTGGCTCCATTTCTTTCTTTTCTTTTTTTCCTTTCCTTTTTCTTTTCTTTTCAGTATGAGTGCTCAAATTCAGGACCTTGTGCTTGTTAGGCAAGCACTCTATCACTTGAGTCACAGCTCAGCCCTCTTTTGCTTTAGTTATTTTTCCAGATAGGATCTCACATTTTTGCCTAGGCTCGCCTCGGACCACGATCCTCCTATCTGTGCCTCCCTTGTAGCTGGGATTACAAGCATGTACCACCAAGCCCAGCCTTGCTCCTATTTTTTAATGTTTAAGAATTGCCTCTATAAAGCCTTTATTTTGCTTTCTAGAATCATCAAAAATTAGGAGGTAAAATCTTTATATCTGGAAATACTGCTGCTCCTATGATATCCAAAAGCCTGAGAACAGCCAAAAGGAGGAGTGTATAGTAGAAAGTTCTTCCCATTCTGAGACTATATGCTGAACATCTGATGGGTGCCAAGGTCCAGTTGATTATTTCTCTTTGTGGACACAATATTTCCCTGATTGACTCAAATCGTTTTACACATGAGAGGTTTGTTTTCAAATACGAGATACACCAAATTCCTTAAAGGAGTGGGGTGTTGACATCTTACGATGGTAACACATTCTTAGTAGGGGAAGAGTGGGAATAAGTGCTTGCAGCAGTTAAAACCTGTTACAGACATCATTAAAGTCTCAGGCTTGATATTTAGAAAATGAAAGCAAACATTGCATTCTGCTCCATGATAGTAGGTATATTAGACACAGATAAAAATTACTTTTTATGTAAATACCATCACAGAAACTGCGTCCCTCTTTTATGTGTGGTTTTCAGTCATTTATGAGATATTGCCTGATAACCTTCCATTAGGAGAGAGAAGTCTTGAACTGTCAGGACAGCTACATAACACTGTGGTCTCAAATATTTCTGGAACTAATTGAAAATATTTTCAAATAAATTATCTTTTGTTTTCAAATTGATGGAGGGGCAGTTATTGAGAAGTCTAGCTCTTCTTTTGCTTAGGAATATCTTGAATTTGGAATCTTGTGTTGTAGTTTCCTGGGGACTGAGTAGGAGGTGAGTAGACAAAAGGAAGAGTGTCTTCTTCCTCCCTCAACCTTCTTGGAAGCTTTTCTTGGTCTGTTTATCACTGCCTTGGATCTTGGGCAGCCCTGTTCTCACAAATGTAGCAAGGACCTGCTGTGTTGGTTATGGATGGTGTCATTTATTGGCAGAAGAAATATAGCATGACTTGGCTCAACAGTTTATTAGTAATTGCTACTAACTTCTGTTTACTTTTAATTTTTTCTCTACTTCCTTACTTCCTCAAATCACATCTCCCTTTCCTGATTATTCTTTTCACCAAATTAACTTTTTTCTGTTGAAGTTAAAACTTATTTTCCTAAATACTTTCCCTTTTAACTGTTGTGATTTGTTTTCTTTTCAAACCTCCTAGCAGCTAGTTGGAGGAGCCTGGAGTCTCATAGGTGAACAGTCAGCCAAACTCTCGGCTCTCACTTTGAATGGAATTACAGCTTTTGAAGCTGAAAGAAACACAGGTCTAGGCCAGTGGTCTTTCAGATGCATTTCAAACTACAGGTGTCCTTCAGAAAGCCAAGGCTGCCACAGGAAGAAAGGAAAAGAAGCTGAGTAGGCATCCCTAACCAGATAGGGCAGCCTTAGCTTTATCTGCTTTTGATTTGAAGACCCTTTCCTCAAATACTTTATCCTTTCTTTTAAAAACTAAAAATCCCACTTTAGAAACAGTTTGAGGATTATTGATTCCAGTCCAATTAAACTAATTTTCAGTCAAGGAACATGATGCAAGGTAGTTTACTGAATTGACCAAAGTCACACAGTTGGTCACTTATGGAACCCAGAATTAAAAAAGATCTTCTGACTTCTCCACTTACCTTGCCTTCTATGACCTTTTATTTCTACAAGATAACAGGTGAAATCAAATTTTAAGAGGTTGTTTGTTAGTTGTCTATTGAAAATCCTTTGTGGAAAAATCTGGAAAGCTGTTTTACCAAGTCCAGCAGCCTATTGTGTGTGTGTGTGTGTGTGTGTGTGTGTGTGTGTGTGTGTGTGTGAGATTTGGGGGAATGTGTGTGGTTTGGGAGTAGGTGGGTAGATATTTGCTGGTGGATCATTGATGAGAAGAGGGATAATAGCATTATCTTGCATCCTATAAAATAATCCCCTGGGATTCTGGCCCCTCCTTTGTTTAAGGAGTTCAACTTCCTCTATAAGCTGAGCTTCCCCTGCTACGAAAGGGAGACACTGAGATGATGAATCACAGACAAAGTTGTCCAGTTCTTTGAATTTTATTCTGAACAGTAGTGTTGGGATGACTTCCCACAAAAAAAATAGTACCTGTGGGTAGATAGTTCCATATATTGAGGCTACTGAAATGACAGAAACATGTATCCCAAGAAAGATGATTCTGGGCAGCTGGCTCCACATGGGAACCAAGCAAGCGGGGAGAGCAGCAAAAGAGGGAGGTTGCCTTGGATGGCTGTACAGGTAATTCAAGCCTCCATACAGATTCCAAACGACCTTGTTAGAGATGTCAAAGGAGATGAGCTCCTCTAAAACCAAGAACAACCACCTGCACTTCCACATCACGGAATTTACAAGCGTTTAATGTGTTTAGTTATTTAATTATCTGCCTGTCACCCTATCTCATCATCCCTTATGTGAGTAGAGAGACCATGTTTCTGTCTTGTTTCTGGTTGTGTCCCCAATGCTCAGAATACATTATTAAGTGAGCAGTGTGTAAAACACACAGATACACATCAAATAATTTACACTTTTTGAAAACTTCTTTGGACTTCTGCTCAAGGATCTTCGGAAAAGGGGCTGCAGGGACCCACCTGGTGAGACCTGGACCAGGCCTGTGATTCAACAGCTTGATCCCGCAGACAAAGCCCTACTGCCATTGTGAGATGCACAGGGTAGATTTTGATCCTGGATTGGGTCCTACAATCTTGGGCTGGAGTGTCAGCAGGGACTTTGATGCATTCAAATGTAATGGAAGGAACAGAAAGAAGGGAAGCAGGAGAAGAGCTGTCTCTTTTCCAATGTGCAATTTTCTCTCTTATGCATCATTTATACTCCTTTTCTCTGGTCCCAGTATACCTGCCTTCATGACAATAGATCTCTGTTTATTTGGTCTTTGGTCCTTCCCTATTTTCATCTTAAATCTCTTTTTACTCCTCAGCCTCTTTATCCTTTCCAAAGAGAATTCAAGAAACAACCATACTTGTCAAGTCTTGGTCAGTTCTCCCTCCCACTCTCTGTTGCCCCTCTCCTAACTGCTCAAATCTCCAGCAACCTCTCATGACTCCTCATTTTCGTATTTTATTGAAAGCAAAGCAGAATAGAATTAACAACCAAAAGACAATGACCTCGTCTCCCAAGTTTGTCTCCTGATTCACACGCACCTGCCCTTTGCCTTTCTTCTTGCTGCGGCTGGCGAACTTCTCATGCTCCCACCTCCAGACAATCCCCCTTGTGCACTGCTTCTACTACCTCTTTCCTAGGCAAGAACTTGCTTCTGTAATTTCTCCTTTTTTTTTCAGCACCACTTCTCTCTTTATACTGAATGATTCCCATCAGTGTCCAGTCTTTGTGCAATATCTTCCATTTTAAAAGCAGAAAATCTCTTAGACATTGTGAAACCCCATCCTAACTACTGCCCAATGGCTCTGGTCTTCTTAGCTACCAAAGTCATCAAGAGTTGTCTCTGTTCAGTATTTTCATCTCATGTTTTGCCCTTCCTCACTAGTCCTCTGAAACTGCATGTCATGGGTTGAATTATGTCCCCTGAAAAGATATGTTGGATTTTACATAGGAGTGTGATTGTTGCAGATCAAATAATTAAATTGAGGAGAAGGTAGGCCATTAATCTAATATGTGACATTATAAGAAGAGGAAAAAGAGATACATGAAGAGAGAATGGCATGTGACAATGGAGGTAGAAATTGGAGTAATGTGTCTACAAAACAAAGAACACCAAGGTTTGCCAGCCAACACCAGAAACCAGAAAAAAGCAAGAAAGGATTCTTCCTTAGATCTTCAACTGAGAGAATTATTTTCTGTTGTTTGAAGTCATCCTTATTTGTAGTACTTTGTTGTGACAGCTCAAGAAAACTAATACACTGGGCATATCTAGATGTGTCAGTTAGCCTTTCATCTCTGTGACAAAATACTTGACACAAACAAAAGGATGGCTGATTTATTTTGGCTCACAGTTTCAGAGGTTTTAATACACAGTGGACTGGTTCCATTGCTTTTAAACCTATGGCAAGGCAAAAACGTCTGCTGTAGAAAGGCACAGCAGAAAAAAGCTGCTCATTTCACAGCAGCCAGGAAGCAGAGAGCCAGAGAAGAAGAGTCTGACAACAAAATATATGCTTTGAAGACCTGACACCAGTGACCTGCTTCTTTCAACCAGGTCCCACCCCTTGGTTTCCACAATCTTACAACAATGCCATCAAGTTATGAATCCATCAGTGGATTAACCTATTCATTAGGGCATGATACAATCACCTTTCAATAATTGGATCCACCAAATAGAGACCAAGTCTTCAACATACATGCCTTTTGGGGAGACACAAATGCTAAAATTTAACAGAAATCTAAAGCACAATGCTAGGTTGCCAAGGATCTCCATGCAACAAAACCAAAATGATCATCTCTTATTCCTTATCTTACTGGACCTCTTAGCAGCAGTGAGTATAGTTTGATTACACCCTCCCTTGCACATTTTGTTCCCTCATCTCCTGGAACTCTATGCTGGCCTAGTGTTCCTCCTCCCGTACTGTCCCTTCCTTCTCAGACTCCATTGCTAGCTATTTCTCCATTACTCAGTCTCTGAAAGTTTTAGTACCCCAAGAATCATTCCTCATACTTCTCTTCCCTACTTGCATCCTATGTTCCCTCTCATCCTATCTTCCCACTCATCCTGTCTTCATGGCTTTACTGTCCAATGCTGAAGATGACACAATTTATATTTCTAGTCAGAACCTCTTCACTGAGTTCCATGCTTATCTCTGCCTAGTCAGTATCTTCTTGAGTGTCTGAGAGACACATGAAAACTTAGTCCGTGCAAGGCTGAGCCCTTGATTTCTCCTCCCACCCTAAAATCTGTATCTCCTTCATTAAGTAAGTTGCACCCAAATGCTTTGGCCTAATGCCTAGAATTCATCCTCATTCCTATTTCTTTCTCACATTGAAAATCCAATTCACTAGCAAGTTGTAACTAGAAAGTTAACTTTCAAAATATGTATTCCTTGACCCATAATGGTGTTTCATAGTTTGAGAATCAATGTATTCATCAACTATTTGCTCTGGGCACTGGAGTAAATATTAATGAGTAAAAGAACCAAAGAACACTGTCCTCAGGGAATATGTATTCTAGTGGACAGTATAGATTAGGAAACAAACAACAAGCAAATATATGGCAGAAAGTGAGGATGTAAAGGAAAAAATAATTAAACCAAGGTAATGAGATGGGAGTGTGTAGAGACAGGGGATAGAGAAAAAAATATCTCCCCTGAATCTGACAATTTCTTATCATCCTCATTATCACCACCTCATCTAAGCTATCATATCTATTGCCTTAAGTAAAGCAAGAGCTTTTTACCATTCTGACTGCTTCCATTTTTATTCTTCTACAATGTATCCTTCACACTATAACTTGAATGATCTTAAAAATGTAAGTCACATCAAGTCAATATTTTGCCAAACACTCCAAAACAAAATCCAGTTTTTTTTCCAATTAACCGTGCAATCTTGGTTAAGTCATTTTCCCTTTTAAGGCCTAACTACTTTCAGCTAAATCAGGAATTTGAAAAAGATCAAGCCTCTTTTCTAGGAAGCCTATACGCATCATGTAAGCAACAGCTAAGTCTTCTCCAGACCAAAAAATAAAAAGAAAGCATGTTTCCATGATAAATCTCTTCAAGCTTTTAAAATACTCAAACATTTGTGGGCATATTATTGTATACAATGAAGAATCTATATGGATAAAACTAAAACATGAGAACCCCTGAAGAAAATCCCTAGTCAGTTGTGGTGGGCTGCTTTGGTACATACCTTTGCATCTCATTAGTGCTTACAACAAAACACCAAGCAGAAACATCTTACCAGGTTCCTACCAGGGTGGTATTTATTCCAAGTGCATCTGCCTCTCCATCTGTCAAAATATCCAAAAAGAAATAAGCAATTGGAAATATGCAAGCCAGTGAGTATATTCCCATGGGTTAGAACCCAAAAATCAGTCATGTTTTTCCCTCATAACAGATTAATTAGGATAATTCATTCATTTAACAGATATTTGTTGAGTGTCAGTGCAAGGAAGAGAGAGGCAGAAGGCAGGGCCTGTGAGAAACAGAGCGAGCCTGAGAAGCAAATGTTTGGCAAGAGGAGGGGACTGATTATGTGGGATAGGCCCCAGATCTGGTGGAACCCCACCCCAGACCAACCCAAACCTAGCTGGTAGGGAGAAGGCCCAGGTAAATGGATTACCTAAATTCCCTTCGATGACTTTGATGCCAAATGGGAGTTGAGAGCCACTGAGGTGGGACCTTGTTGGTATTTCCTCTGAGCAACATGGAAAGCCATCAGTAATTTTTGAACAGAGTTCTTCTATGGTTACAGATTGCTTTGAACCTATGTTGAGAATTGATCCCGGAGAAGCAAGGGTGGGCAGGGACACCTGATAGGAGACTACTCCACTAATCCAGGTAAGACACTGCACATGCCTGAACACCATGGAGTTGTAGTGTGATGAATGTTGAAACCTAGATATATTTTTGAAGGTAGAGACAACAGGATTTTGCTACTGAGAGACAAACGAACATTTATGAAAAAGGAATATATAGACAATGTTTATTTTGAATTGAAAAAAATCTATGAAGTGCCAAAGAAACCACAAAAAGCCTATTAGCATTTGGCCATTAGCTCTGACGTGCCCTAACTTCCTAACAATAAAGATTCTTCCCACCATGCCAGGGTCATTGGCGTTGCAGACTCAGCCCTTCTCTTTGCTGAGCTGCCCTGGAAGGACTTGGTCTTTCCGTATTTTCTCATAGGAGGAGTTTGGACTACTTTTTTCAATGGCCCTAAAAACTTCCAGTTTGGCTCCAAAGATGAAATTATTTTGTGCTTCTCAATGGAGGACCTCCCTCAGATGTTAGCAGACTTTTTTTTTTTCAGTAACGTCTTTATTTGGACTCACACACAAAACCACTTAAAAGAATAAATAACCGTTCATTGGTTACTCTCTTGAACTACTATGCTAGGTCCAAAATTTTAGCAAGTGTTTTAAATTGGGTTATTCTGAAGTGAAGATGTTTCCAAAAGGATTTGGCCCACACCTTTAAAGACTAACAGTGCAAAACATCACTTATCCACTATTCCCATCTCTGTTTCTTTCTACCACGGCTCCATTTAGGGGTCATCCTTGAGAACCAGGGAACGTCCTTGAGGTGAATCAATGACAAATAATGGGGACAGGAGATCTCTCATGTGAGACAGATGTTTTGGGGGATGTAGTTATAATTAATCTTGTCTTCAGACCCCTGAAAGCAAAGCTTAGTAAACAAGGTGAATCATGGAAACTTCTCAATCATCAGCCCCCCTCCAGGGGTGTTAAATGTCTGGCTTGGCACTTTGTTTTATTTAACTAACTTTTCAGCTTGTTTTAACACGTGGAACCTTCTGAAACCTGAGCCAGAGAGCCTACAGGTCTAGCTCCATGTCATTCTGGTCTGTCACTTTGCTGTTAGTGTTTTCCTCACTCTTGTTTCCAATTTGAGTTATGAAACCATTTCAGCTCAGTTTTAATAACCTTCCTGGTATGGCAAGCTCTGTAAGAGCTGCCAAACTTAATATGCTGACCCCCCTTAACACGGGCAGCAGCTCTGGCTGGGGGATAGGAAGGTGGATTTTCTATAAACGCATCCGTTTTCCATTACAGCCATTCTGATTTGGTACCAGGCAGCCAGGTGTGGCTAGTTTCTTCTTCTTGGCCAATCACTTTGACTTTGCTTTCTGAGTTTCCTTGTCTCCTGGCTCACCCAAGATCTTCTGATAAATAAACTACCTTGGGATTTATCTTTCTGCCTGAGAAGGGCATCATAGGGCCCAGAAGCCGTGAGAAGACTAAGCTACATCCTGAAGGAGAAAATGCTGGCTGGGGTCTTCCCTATGTGTTTATAGAGGCTGTCATGACCACTGTAGAGAAATAACTCTGGTATAGAAAGACAGAGATGTCTTTGTGGAGTTCGAGCAGGATTCCAGTCTGCAAATGCAGAAGCTCTCTGAGCATGGTGTAGGAGCCCAGGTTCATCCTTTCCTCAGAATCTGTGTTTAAGATACACTCATCTCATTGAAGAAAGAACACAAAATATTTCATTTCTTTTTGTTTGTTTGTAAGTATATATTAGTTGTACAAAGGGGGTTCATTGTGATATTTCCATATATGCATGAAACATACTTTGATCATCTCCAACCCCTCCATTACTCTGTCTTATCCCCAGCCAGAATGGCTGTCATCAGGAAACAAACAACAAATGCTGGCAAGGATGCAGGAGAAAAGGAACCTTTGCACAAAGCTGAAGGAAATGTAAATTAGTATAGGCACTTGGAAATCAGTATGGAGGTTCATCAAAATACTAAGGCACTTGCCTAGTGTTCCTAGGTTCAATCCCCAGTACCACAAAACAAAAAACCAAAACATTTCATTTCTATAAAGTGCTCAATAAACCACAGATTTCATGGCTGTTTTATAATATAGAGACATCTGCCTTATCCAGTAAAACATGTGAAATTCCAAATTTATAAACAAATAAAAGGATGAAGTCAGTATACAATCATTTTCTTTACAGAAAGAGTGGCCATAAGAAATGTAAATATCTATAGTCTAGTAGAGTAATAATGCATGACAATTTCTTTATTCCAATAAGGCAAGTTATTCCCATGACAAAAATAATGGGAAAATGGGCTATCAGCAGAGTGAGAAGGCTGCACGAAGCAGGTATGTAAATTCTCATTTGGGAATGTGACCACCTAAAATTTCCTTTGGAACCTCAGCTTAATCTTATTAAATTTCCACAAATATTCCCCAGGGGCATTCAGTGATGGGGTTGGGGAGTAAGGTTTCCTTGGGTTTTAGCTGCTTCTTGCCACACATGTATTTGTGGTCTCTGGAAGTAAAGGGAACAGAAACCTCAGAGCTTCCAACTCCCTGTGTGCACAAAGGGCAGCCATCTGGGGGGTCTCATCACTTAGCAGTTTTCAGAATTATGCAGTGGGTGATGCCCTGGGGGTGACATAGATTGCAGGTTGTTACGTGGAGAAACAGACCACAAGTGAGGTGTAATTCTGCAAGTGTTGGCTGAAACCCCAATACTCTCCCTTGCTCAGGAAAGTGCATTAAAATAAAAGCGAACAAAAGTGTTAGTATAGGAATATACTCATATTGGAACACAGTCATACAGTTTTAAAATTTGTTACCTAGAAACTTGAACATCCTCTAACTGTTAGTAGTAACAACTTGCTTGGTATAAACCTTCCTCCCATATGCCTTCCCCTCTGAGATCTGCTGGTACAACCTGCCCTTGTAACGGTACAGGATGGGGGGCGGTTCCCTGGAGGCATCTCTCCTTGCTTTGACCATCCAGAATCCAAGCAGATGCGGGCAGTCTTCTCTCTAAACAGTTCCCGAGCCCAGGCTTCTGGAGGAGACGTGCTGCAGGAGGGAGTGGGAGAGGCCGGCTGTTGCAGGATTTTGGCACTAGATCTCAGTTTACAGGTTTTGTGAACTAGATTCTCCAGCCTCAGGCTACCCAAGCCATCACTTGGCTTTGCTATGTTTTATTTTTGATTATATGTTTCTTTTGCTTTTTATTTATTTATTTTGTTGCCACTGGTGTTCAAAGCATAGAGCTTTCCATATTTTTGAATCATCACAGAAACTTCTAATTAGCAATCTTTGTCCATGAGGAATTGCAACTTGTTCTATGTGTTCCAGAATAACTAGACTTTTACAATGTTTTAAAATCCAAAGTTTGACTTGGGAACATCCTTAATTCATTTGTATCCAGTTACAATGAGCACAAATTCTTTTGCAATTTTAATTTGTTAAAAAATATTCACTGAACTGTTTTCCTTAAGGAAAAAGGAAAATATTGTAGCAAAAAAGAAGGGGTGTTTGAAAAATGAAAAATTTGCTGATATTCCAAATTTTCCACTCTTCCCTCCTCTGCCTCCTAAGCCATCTACAAAATTCTAAATAGGAACTATCTGTCAGTGGGGGTTGGGGTGGAGCAGAGCTGCTATGGTACAGCTAAGCTATGTGTCTGTTTTTTGTTTTTTGGTTTTTGGTGGGACTGAGGTTTGAACTCAGGTTTCAGTGCTTGCAAAGCAGGCACTCTTACTGCTTAAACTACACCTTCAGCCCTCATGTGTCTTTTGAACAAAGGAAAAAGGAGAGTAACCTTAGTATCCACAAAGAGTCTTCAAAAAAAGAAAAGTCATGGGGAAGTCTGGGACAGGGGTTTCCAAACCTGGCTTTGCAGATTCCTTTGAGAACAAGAAGTGGGGCAAAGGAAAAAAGAGAAAAAGGGGATGGGTGGAGAAAAGCCTAACCAAGCCAAGTTCAGGGTCCCGCCTCCAACCAGAGAAGCTCTATTTCCAGGAAAAGAGAAGTTATCTTCACTCCAGCAACTGGGTGTATGTGTGTATAGATGTTTTCCAGGCTCATTCCTTAATAACAGGACTCTAAGTATCAGAATTTAATGCCAAATGCAATTTTAAATTTTGGGGGAAATGATTGTGCTTTTAAAAAATTGGCAAAAGGATCATTGTCTCTTCTTCTAAATGACCAATAATGAAAAAAACTCTCTCTACCACTTTCTTTTGATCTCACTATCATTTGTGAGATCAAATGGCATACATCTCCAGAACTCTTCTAGCAAGAGCTACTCATCATTAACACATTTGGGAATCACAACTCAACTCAAGTTTTTTTTTTTTTTTTTTTTTTTGGATGGCCAGGTCATCCACAGTCATGAAAAGTTAAGACCAGGGAAGTCAGTGAGTGCATTTAGAAAATTCTGTGTTCCTCTCTTATCTGTGAATATCTCTGTAAATGAATGGCAGCTGTTCCCTTGACTTGAGTAGTTCCTCCTAATCCTGCAAAAGGCAAGCTAACAGACTAGTATGTCCAGTTGGCGGGGGTTATTCTGTAATGAGTAGAATGAGATGTTTTTGAAAGCTTGACTATTAGTGATATCCATTAGTATAATTCAAGCATAAACATTGTAGTATGTGATCATAAATGGATTGCAGTGGCAGGCAGAATTGTCCTTTAGAAGAGGGAGAATGAAACAAAGGAACTCTCTTCATTTTGCTAGATGCTGTTTGAAGCAAAGTCTATCATTGACTCTGAGCCTTTCAATGTGCATTTGGTATAGTAAGGAGATCTGGATCTTAACCTCAAAAGGCACCTCGTGGTACAAAATCTGTGATTATGATCCACAAGAGGCTTGGAGACAGACCATGGAAAGACCCTGAAGCAGAGTCATCAAAGCTATGGTGCCACTCTGACATTTGACTTTCTTATTTGTAAAATGAGAACAAAACTCCCCATCTCACAAGGTCAAATGAAATATAGAAACTGTCTAGTACAAAAATGCCTTGCCCATAGAAGATACTCAAACATGTTAGGTTTCTTCTTTCTTTCTTTTCCTACAGGCAGCTCAAGAGGATATGTTATCAGATGGTTAAGGAAAACGAATCTTGAGGGATTCGACGAGGTCTCCCCATTGGTATTTTCCTGCATGGTCCTCAAAGCAAGGCCCGTATCTGGAGAATGGGCATGTCCAGGCAGAATACTGATGATGGGGGCTGCATGGACTTGTTCCACATTTCCTCTTCACTGACAGCCATCTAGGCTTTCCAGTTTGGGTTCCAGGATGTTAAGCTTTTTGGCAACGGCCCTGCCCATTAATGGTGATGGAGCCATCAGTACAAAAAGCTTTTAGAAGCTTTGAGAATTCCATTTCCTTTGGAGTTGAGGACCATAGAGTCAGTTTTCTTGGAAAACTCCCTATTTGGCAATTATTTTGAAAACTGATGAAAGCATTAAAATTGGTTTGGAATTATCAAGAAGCTCCTCTCTGTCTTAAATATTAGACTTCTTCATGAGATTTGATTGAAAGATTTTTGTGGTCCCCCAAATTTATAAACTGCTGTCCTAGTGCAAGAGATATTCACATACTTTGAGAGGTAAGAGCCCTGATTCAGCCTGGGGTCAGCCACTAATTTTCTGTGTGATGCTCTGTTGTTCCATGTCAGTTTCTCTGCATTCGAGAAGGGAAAAGAAGTGTACCTGAGAGCATGAGCAGAGATTTTTAAGGGCTGAGGGCAGCATATATATCATAGGTATTATCCGGAACCCCCAAGTTCAGTTTGTTCTCCACAGAAGTTTTTTTGGTAGTTGTTGCTTAAATTATCTCAATATCATAACTGCCTCAATAAACAATAGCTTACCTCAAAATACAACTGAAATGAATTAGTTTGAAGTTAAAAAAAGCAGAATATATTTCTGTTTGCATTTATTGTTTTAAAACCAGGCATTGAAAACTTTCTTAGTTCCTTCTGTTAAGGAAAGTACATCGTATATTTGAATATAAATTTGTTTTCTCGCTAATTCCAAGAATATTTTCATGGACTGCATTCCAAGAATAATTATGAAAAAAAAATTTTCCCTGTTCCAAGAAATTAGTATTTCCTATGAGTCCATCAATAAAATGCAATTGACAGTGGAAACTGCCTTGTTCAATTGGAAGACATAGAGCACCGTCTTTATGCACACGTTTTTCTAGCAGACATAAGATGCAAAAATTAGACAAGATAAGCATTGCAAGCTTATTCTATAAAAACATGTATCCAAATATTGTCACAAGAAGTGTTCGCTGCAGCAGTTCAGTGCTTTATAATTAATTAGGAAATTTGTGAACATTTATAAGAACATTTTTGCAACATACATAATAAATATTTGATTACTTAGTAAATGTGAATACAATATGAAATGTATGCTACAAATACCAATTTAAAAGCTGACATTAATTGCCAACAGAAACTTAATCATGAGCTATTATTTTACTGTCAGCAAGTCCTGCTTAAAATTTCAATATACTGAAGAATTGTACCCAATTGCACTCAGCTTGAACATTTTGATTTTAACCTTTGTCTTGTGCATAATATACGGTTCTTACCAAATGCAATCATACCATGGGATACCTTCTCTATTTTTAAAAAATAGTAGGTAGAATCCAGTTTACAGCAGGTTTCTATGGAAACCAGATTGGAATCTGAAGGAACTGTAATAAATTCTCATTATTTGTTATAAAGATATAATTTTTGAAAGTTATGTTATTATTTGAATGAAGGTTTAGTTCAGGAAAAATTTTTAACCACTTGGGCTAGAGAATCCAGTTATAAACAAGTAAGAATTGCATTCAGATCCTTTTTTGGAAAGCCCATGAATGGACTTCTCCCTACTTGGGGACTCCCTTAATCCTCTCCAGGACAGACAGGTCACCAATATGATTGGTTAGATGCATAGTTGCAGGGGCACAGTATCTGCCAATAGGCCATAGTTGTGCTCTACCTCTGCCCAGGTGTGTCCTTAGTAAGCAAGCCTGCCCTGCAGGTGCAGGGCATAGCTCCTCCCTTCTTCTCTCTGAAGCATACCTTCATACAGAGACCAAAATTTAGATTTAAGCTGGGAACCTTGCCTTGGTTCTAAGGTGTGTTCTCCTGTCCAGTTTACCTACAGTCTTACCTTTTTGATACTAAAATAAACAAGCTGATGTCTCATTTTTAATTTGCCTAGTTATCACTATTTGCTCTGTCAAACCTAAGAGGAAAAGAGAGACAAGTAATATCCAGGTAGTATCTGTGTGGGAAAGGGAAATAGTTTTTTTTTTTTTAAACAAGAAATCTTGTTTAATTCTCATAGAAAACATATGGGGTACAAGACCAATGAATATGGAGAGTGAGGTCTGGGAAGGGTATTTTCTACCCCTCATCCCATCTGCCTGCTTTAACAATCTGCTGTTCTCTGTGAGAATATTATGGAGGTGACAATTATCAGAACCTGGGCTGTATCTGGTAACTGAAACATTACATTTTGCTCACAGACAAAAGTAAATGACCAAGTAATGAATATCTGGGAAAAATAAGTTGAATGTAATTTTTCTTTTTTATTTATTTAGTAAAGAGTGATTTATTAGCAAAGCATAAGAATACCTCAAAGGTATATGGCAGTGACTCCATTTTTTGCTGTTGGTTTTGAGACAGGGTCTCCCTATAGGGTTCAGGCTGTCCTCAAACTCAAGGTCCTCCTGTTTCACTATTTGGAGTATTGTGATTATAGGCATGAACCATCACACCTGGCATGACTCCAATGTGACTTCGCTTTTATGCTGACAACCTCTTCCCTTGTCTCCTCTGTTTCCTCTGAACTGTTTTGTCTTTGAACAGTTTGACTGTAATTGTCCCTGCTTGCTAGAATGAGCTGTTCCTCATAGGTTTGATTTCATCCCACATTAGGTGAGAAGTGACAGGCAGGTGACCTGTCTGCCAAATAGTGACCTGTTGGCCAAGTTTAAGCAGCTCAAAAGTTTACAAGGAGTGGCTCTTAGGCCTGAATTAACTGAAATCCATTCTAAAGTTTAATTCTGTCCTGCAGGTGATGTTTTACTGGTCAGGTTGGGTTGTTAGAAGTTGTACTTTGGCAGCATATCAACAGACAACAGTTACAAAGTTTTACAAGGAAAATACAAAACATTAACAATAGCAAATATTTAAAGAAAAGCCATTTGATGCATAAGTACTTATAAGAGTTATTATCCACAAGGTGACTTCAAATGCTTCAGAGACGGACCAAACAGGAGATGACAAAAGACTTAGAATTGCTGTGTTTAAAATTTAGAAAAACATGTAGCAATTGACAAAACAGTCCATTTCTATTGCATGCTGAATTTGGGGATAATAATTATGATTGACAATATTATGCCAGTATTATCAAGCTCTCTCTGTGATATGTACACTCTACGTGAACAATGCCTGATCCTTTTAAATATTAGAGTGTCACTACTTGGAGTGCAATGTTTGGGAAGTCTATCTTTGCTTAAAAATAATAGTCACGATACATTTAGGAGCACATGGACAAAAACCTGCAAGAGTCTAGCACCATTAACATTTCAATTTGGAGAAAACCAAGTTGGTAAAGTTTTTTAAAGTTTTGCATTTTAGAAGATATATTTGAAGAACATAAACACATTTAACATTTAAAAGAATCAGCAATAATTAAGATCACAGCTACACAGACATGTTTTATATATTAATGTAGCTTGTACTTTGGAAGTAAATTTTAGAATATCTGACTTTGTAGGATAATAGATGTAGGGCACTGACAAAAATTACAGTTTTTATACCCCTTACAAGTTTAGGGGACAGTGCCAGTGGCTCCAAATAGACTTATTTCCTGATGCAAGTGTATCTCATCTATACAATAATAAAATGCTTGTTTAATCAAGGCAAATAGATGTAGATCAGGTTTGGGATATCAGGACTTTCCAAACTCACATACTTTTAACTCTGTGTATGTTTGTATAACATTTAGATAACGTCTAGACATATAGCTCACACATTTCTAGTCACATAAGATGTTAAATGCACTCAAATCACCTAAAATAACAGTCGTTTGTTTAAGTACAGTTATAAAGTGGTCATTTAAAAGATTTTGCTATCAACAGATACTTAAATGAGCCTCAACTTTGTTAAGATTTAGTTTCCTAAATATTCAAAGCCTGGCAAAATGAGAAAAAACAAACATAAGCAATTATTTTGATAGGACACAAAAAAAGAACAGAACAATATTCTTAAAATGGTATTGTTGCTTTAGACCTACATAATTAGGTTTTAGTTTTACATTATTGCATTAATTTTTGACTTTAGAAAGTTGTTTCAGATAACTTTTATAGTTAACACACATAAACTTTTTATAAGCTCCATCTTTCATGTACTTGAGACCCACTCATACACTTTATAACTTTTTTGACCCTTTTAGGTTTTTGTCCTATCTCTGTTTTCTTATTTTGGAACAGTTCTCTAGGATAAACCTTACTCCACAAAATGTTTTCTCATCCAAAAGTGTTGCCTTTTCCCTTTAACTCTCTTTCCCTATTTTTCCACACTCTTATGTATCTTCTTTCTTGGGTGTTGGTTCTCTTTTCCTTCTAAAATTTATTTTGAAATATCTTTTACAAATTTTTGAATTTAAAAAATTGTTTCTTTTCCAAAAAAACATTCCTATTAGCCTTTTTTTTTTTCAACGAACACATAGGAAGAAAGCAATCTTAAGCTGTTTCTCTATTCAGTAACAATTTCCAAAAATGCATTTTAATAGACCCATATATATTGTAAAAGAAAGATGAATCCAAATTATATTTATGTCAGAAGGAAGCAGATTAAGATTACTTGTCTATGAGAGCTTTCTTTTTGTAAGCCTCTAATCAAACAGTTTTTATCAACAGGCAAAATAGCATAGTTTTAAAAGGTATGTTTCCTTCAGGCCTGAGTGTTTGAAAGTTATTTCTTAAATGCTACACTTGGCTGAAATAAGGACTTCGAGTAACTGTTTTTCTTTTTTTTAGATGGGGCAGTGGAAGGGAGAAAAAATGTTACTCTATATGGAATGGGGGCTTTCCATATTAGGAGATGGTGAAGGAGTCAGTCTGAAAGAACAACCAGAATGAAGACTTTTCTGGGTTTTATGATCTATTGCTTTATTTATGTAGAAAGCCATCAGTGCTTGGACATGTGGCACTTTTGACAATTTCTCCAATCTTCTTCAGAACAGGTCTAATAGTAGAACAGTGTTCCTATCTAGGAGTCCACTGGCAGCCCAGGACGTCCCATTCCCCACAGTATATTAGAAAAGTGTTGCAGGGGAAAAATACTTTTTGTTGCAGGAAATGGGGTCAAATTCTTTTCAATGGTATAGAATACAATCCTGGAGTATATCGAGGTATCGAGGACTAGCTTCCCATTTCTGGAAGAGAGAGGAAAAGAGCACATAACCAGTCATAGAGAGCTTGAGGGCATCCCCTCAGGGGCTATCTCTACATGTATCTGCTCCTGGGAGAAATATCCTCCCTACTATAGTGACCTGCCTGGTTGTTTTGTCAGAGGTCCTGCCCTGTGATCACTCTCCATTCCCTGGTAGACCACTGGGGTAAATTTTGTGGTCCACAATGATTCTATCCATCCCTGGATGCTACCCCTGCAACTGGGCATCCTTAAGGATCTGGCCTTCCATACATCTCATTATTCCTGTAAATAAATGGCCCACAGTATTTGGCAGGTGGCCATGGCCTCCCATCTTGGAGGTCTAAGAATGCAGCTTCCCCATAGATTCCCTTAGTTTCTGCCTCATGACCTTGAAGAAGATGAACCAACAAGACAAACGCTGAAGAACCTATTACATGGGGTCCCTAGTCAAGATGGAAAACGGTCTGTACACCATGAAACATGCAAAGCATGCTGGAAACCTAGCACCATTCCAGAAAGATAGTGTTTGGTTGCCACAGAGGTTAGGCCAGGAAGGAGACATAAAAGATAGCGGAAAAGTCAAAGACCAAAAGGCAGCCCCGTAGCCAACAGAGTAGCCAAGAATAGGGCTTACCCTTTTAGCAGATCTGAGTTATGGCACCAAAATACAACTGGTGTATGGGATGTTCCAGGTGCTCTTTGTTTCTTGGGTTCAGTGTCTAAGATTATGGTACTGTACCAGGTACAGAAAAAGAACAAAGTTGCAAAAGACTCACAAAGGGTAGCAACATAGTAAAGAGTGATTTATTAGCAGAGTACAAATACACTTTGAGCACGAGGCAGGCAAGTTGGATAAAGCCAATCACCTAAACATGGACCATAACCCTCAAAGGGGTGAAGTGGGTAGTTGGACAAGGGTCAAATGCTTGAATGCAATCTACCTTAATCCATTTTCTGTTCCTATAACAGAATACCTGAGACTGGGAAATTTATATATAAAAAGGAAGCATATTTAGCTTAAGATTCTAGAGGCTAGAAGTCCTGGAGGCTTGGCTTCTGATGGCCTCCAGCTGCTTCATTATAACGTGACATAAAACAGTAGGACAAGTGAGTGAATGCCAGAGAGACAAAACACAAGGGGCAGTTTCCCTTTATATAACTCACTCTTGGGATAAGAAATATAGTCCCATGAGAAAGGTATTAATTGCTCTTGCTGACCAAATCACCTCTTAAAGACCCCATCATGTTAACACCACTACAATAGCCACCAAATTTCAACATGAGTTTAAAAGGGGACATACCACATCCAAACCATAACACATCTTTTGTTTTTCAGGTAACATTTTTTTTTCCTTATTGGCTGGGTAAAAATACACTGATCGGTGGGGAACATAGAAAATAGATAGGTAGATAGGAAATAAATATTCCCACCCAGGATGCATGATTTCCCTTTCTGTTTCTGGTTTCCTCTGGCCCCTCCAAGTGGTTGGCACACTCCACCTGCTGCTGATTAGACTCAGCTGCTGGTTGGAGTACAGGTGTCAAAGACCTCATGGTGTTTCTGCTCACAGCGACAACTACTCTCAAGTGACTCTTAAGTCACTTGAGCACAGTATCTTCTCCCAGCTGGTGAATTCAGAGTTTGAAAAGCTTGAGTGTTGCTGTTGCCTTCCTCTTGAGTTGTCCTGATTTACCTTTCAAAAGGGACATCTGTAACCACACTGTGTTGAGCCCAGTGGTTCCCTAGTCCCTTGCTCTGTCTTACTTCTGCATAGCAGGCTACCGGTTTCACTTTATTTGTGGGGAAGGGAGGTGCCATCACTCTTTCCTAAATGCAAAAACAAAAACAATCAAGAAGCAATGAATAAACCCATTTCTTCACAACTCCATCCTAAATTTTCCTGGGAAATTAGGTGTTCATGTGATAAAGAATTGTTCAACATATTATTATTATTGAACAACTTATTGCTATATTTCTGACATGTTGGTAGAACACCCCCACCCCTTTCTGGTTGCCAAATATTAGTCTGCAAGAAAGCCAGACTCCTAGTAATAGTATTGCCCCAGGTCCTTCAACACAGAGGTGCCGGCAAATGTGGCAATCAGGTTTTCTCTCAAAAATATCAAGCAAAGCCTGAGTATCAGATCAAATAACAGGAATAACAAAGTAATTTTTCCCACAACTGTGCTTTCTCCCAGCATTTTAAGCAATAGATTACCCTAAATTATATAGTTTCTCTCTGCCCATTCCTTTTCATTTTTCTTCCCAGTCTCCCCTTTCTCCTCCTACCCCAAGTATCCATATTTCCAGGGTTCATCTTTAATTCTTTGTCTATCTCAACTTGGCTCCAGTTCTGCTGCTCTACTGAGGATTCCTCTGAACATTTCTGAAAGACAGTCTAGCAAAACTACTAAACCACATTTACAGGATTAGAGAAGTAGTTCAGTGGGAGAATACTTGCCTGGCGTGCACCTGGTGTGCACAAATCCCTAGCACTGCAAAGGAGGAAAGAAAGATTGTGTCCATTCAAGGCTTAGAGATACACACCATTGCTGTGTGCTACTGGCCTTATCGTTTTCATCCATAGAGTGGTTCATGAGATAGGATCTGGAGGCATTTGATTAGTAGTTAAGGTGTGCTGGGCATAAATTATCTCAGGACCTTTTGTTTGTTGCTTGAAAATGTCTTTGTTTTGTTTTTATTAAAATAATTTAGGATTTCCATTATCTTTTGAATGAAGAAGACATGCACATGTAAAATTTCAAAATGTGCAACAGGTATGTGTGAAATGCAAGTGCCTCTGAATCTGTATCCCTCAGCCCGCCCTTCAGGAGCAACCACTTTGTACCTCACGCTGTCTAAGTGCTAAGTAATATTGCATTACAACCACTTATTTATTTATTCTATTTGTGCATGTCAGTTTCTTATTTTATTATTAAGATCAAGAGTTTAACAGAGGAAAATTTTCTAGAGTTAATATTGGTGGGCTAAAGGATTTACTCATATTTTTTGGTGAAGTTTTTTGTGCTATATTTTATGTACAGTAAAATCTTCCCTTTTCACTATACACATTTATAGGTTTCTGACAAATGTGTATAGTCATATAACACTACCACAAAATATGGAACACTTCCGTTACCTCAAAAACTTCTATCGTGTATAGAGACGTATTGCAGCTAGCATGAACTGGCTTGTAACTGATCATTGTTAGTTTTAGGAATTTTCCAGGCCTGTTGTTAAAAACAACTCTTGTTTAAAATCAAACTACACAAACTTACATATTACTATAATATATTAAAAGTAAAAGTAATTAGTGTTAAAAAACATTACTTCCTAATTATTTTTTACTTTACTATTCCCTGTGGATATGAGGCTATTTATGTCAATTGTATCTGGAGAGTAGAATATTACATAAGCCTGTGAATCTTTTCCCAGCTCTACGTTCATAGGTTGAAATTGGTCATCGTGAAAATAATTACACTATGCAAATTGGCAATACTGGAAATCAGAGTTATTTGCAGTCATTTAATTCCTCAAACACATTAACATAGGTATTAGAAGTCTATGTCTGACAATTCCAAACAAGAACTTCTTAATAACTATTCCATGAGTCTGTTAATATCCCTCAATCTTGTACCCTCCCCCTGCCCAATTTTCAATCAAGAGTTGTATTTTTTCATATGCCTTGTTAATTTTGATTTAGTGTTAGAAATTGTATATGGAACAATCACTAAGACTATAAGTTCCTTAGAGGAAAGAGCTTGAATAATGGTATTGAGTTGAATTAAATGAAAACACATTTTTCAAAAATAATAAAATTTTATGAAAGTAACAATGTCTCAAATCTACAGTCTGTATTTAATTGAAGTTATGGTGAAATTCAGTCCATATTACCTGACCGTGTACAGAGGAAAACTGATGCTCAGTTCTTGTCTGTTGATTATTTACTCTGTGCTGACTTTCCTGAAGATATGATAATATTAACTAATTTATGATTAATGTGTGCCAGGCATTCTGCCAGGAACTTCCCATATATTTTCCATTTACTCTTCACACCAACATTTTGGAATATGTGCTGTTATTATTAAAGCTAACAGATAATAAGTCACATTGCCAAGGTGATCTATCTGATGACTGTCTGATGCAGGATGCAAAGTAAAGTATCTCTGGCCCTAAGTTCCACACTTGTATGACAGTATTCTGAACACTGGTAAGAAAAGCAGGGCTTTTGGATCAGCTAGCCCTGATTTCAGACCTCAGTTCTGTCACTAATGAAGGATGTGCGTTATGGGACTGTTTACTTTTCAGAGTCTCAGTACCCTCATGTATAATAACTGAATTCAATGTCTCCCTGAAAAGTTCTGAGGAAAGGGTCCAGTATGATGTGGGATGTGTTACAAGTGTTTGATAAATGTGATAACACACACATATAGAGACACACACACCCTTTGTCTTTATTTCTTTGTTAAAACATTTTTATCAGTATATGATAATTATACAGGGGGGTTCATTATGACATATATTATACCTCAATGTGGTTCATCCCTTCCATTTTTCTTCCTCCTACCCTGTTCTACTTCTTAAAGTGACTTCAACATGTTTCAAAGTTCCATATCCATACCTGTATAGAAAGTACATCGACCATATTCACCCTCATTTACCTTCATTTACCCTTCCCTTCCTGCTAATTCTCTCTCTGTTCTACTTTCCTGTCCTTCATTGTTTAAGTGTCTGTCCATTGTTCAGTGGGGGTTTTGCCTTGGTATTTTACTGTAAATATATTGTACTTAAATCAATCTAACCCCCTCCACTATTCTTCCTTACCCTTTTCCCCTACCTTGTATCGTTCAATAGTTTTCAGTATGTTTCGTTGTGTCTTATTCCTACAGTCTTTATTTCATTTTTGTTGCCTTTCTTACACCACCTGCTATACATTCTTTTTTTCTACACTCTAGGCAGTGTTAGTATGCTTTGAATTAACTTCATATGAATTAATTACTTACTAGTAGTGACATATTTATTATCAATTGCACAACTGCTTTATGTAGTTCTAGTAAAACATTACTTCAAGTGTAAAATATGTCTAGTTAAGAACAAATTGCCCAGGCTAATAAACAAATTTGACACAAGCCATTATTTACTGAGTTTAAAGCTGGTATTTGTTGAAAAGCCTCAAGTCATTTCATTTTTTGCTGAAGACTCATGTTTAAGTAATTGTGTAATATTCATTACTGTCAACCCACACTTCTTTCTGCCTTTATGACAAAGAAAACAGTCCAGAAAGTGTGTGTTCTATAGAGTTATTTCTCATTGGAGAATAAATGCAAGAAAGATTTCTAAGAATCCTGGACTAAAGGAAAAAGTAATGGATCAGCATTGATCAATATATTATTCATAACCTGGCCCTAAAGAGGTCATATTTTAGCATCCTTGACTTTAGTCTGTTCACATAGATTTATTTTATCATTTTGATTAAAAAAAGAAAGACTCTGATGATATTAGTTTCCTTGGTTGGTTGAGTAGTAAGGTCTATTTAACAATTACATTCTGTACATCCAATTGGTCACCCACGCAGAGGCCCATCTGGGCCACTGACACAAGAGAAGATTCCTGGAGTCCACTTGTAAAACTTCTATTATCTTACAATCCTGGCTAGATAGAAAGCTACAGCAAAAAGTTTGGTTCCCTAACTTCTCCAATAAGAAAATCTCAAGCACTTGTTAAGCATATGCCTATCCCCCTAGACATTCGGATTCAACAGGCCTGGGCAGGAACTTTCCAAATTTATCTTCAGGTAATTTTGGAAATTTTGCCTTAAAATGTCATATTTTATTTGAGAAATGGATTTAATTTATTCTTTTCTGTTCCACTTAAAAAACAGCTGCCACTGGCCCCAAAACATGGGGCATCAAGTGACTATCTGTTCAGAGCTGCCCATCTGCCAGTGACATCAAGTCATTGTGGTTGGGTATCCAGAAGCAATCTGTTGTCAGATGGAAGGGGAGCACTTGGTATGCACAAGCATGTGACCCCAATCCTCACCTCATCTACCACTCTTCCACTAGTGCTTCTTACCAACTGATAGAGGAGCAGAAAGTTTAAACTTCATTCACAGATGGGATGTTGTCTTTTAGGAAAAAATTTACTGGAAACCAACCAACATTAAGTGGCACTGTCACTCAACAAATAGAACACATGTACCTAGAAAATAAGGGGTAGAAAAGTAGCCTTACTTTATCATTCCTAATGACTCCCTTGGGGGAATTTGTGGTGTCTACCCTACAACTTTTGTCTCTGTGGTTCACCATGCCAAAACACCAGCATTTCAAAGAAATGAGTCACCATAAAGTAGGAATAATTGTCCTTGATCACCAGAATGTAGGGACCTGTTACATAAAAGATACAGCTACAGACCTTGCAACCTGACTGGATCACCAGTGAGGTTGGCATCTTTTGGTTGTTTTTTTTTTTTTTTTTTTTTTTTTGCAGTACTGGCATTTGAACTCAAGTCCTACACCTTGAACCACTCTGTCAGCCCTTTTATTGTGATAGGTTTTTTTCAGGGTAGGGTCTCGTGAACTGTTTCCAGGCTAGCCTTGAACCATAATCCTCTGGTCTCTGCCTTCTGAGTAGCTAGGATTATAAGTGTGAGTCACCAGTACCTGGCAGGTTGGCACCTTTTAATGTGACTGCAAGTTTTACAATAATTAGACAAGTCTAGTTACACAACCTAAGAAGAGCCTGATGACTGAGGGTTTGGCCCTTCAAAGATGATGGTATGATCACCCCACCAGTGAGCCACCTACAGCAGTAGAGGTGACAGCTAAGAGTGAAGGGAGCCTAGAATAGGCCATAAGGAAGATGGTTCATAAGTACTGGCTGCAGCCTAAGACCAACAACATCAGTAGAGGCTGGAGTTTATTCACTAACTTTTCTTGTATAAATATTCTCAGAAAAAGGGACTAACCTGGAGAAACTGTTTCCAAATGAGATAAACAAAATATAATCAGATGGGCCTGAGTAGCACAATGGTGCTCACTTTAGGATCTATGAAAGGCCCTCCTCATTTATCCTTCAGGATTCAGGCACTCATGCTCCCAGAGTTGACTGCTAAGGGCTTTGTCCAAATGTGGAAATTGCCCTTGACTAATAGGACCTGCCTTATGCAAAGGATGGTCACTTGATTGACACCCAATTCATTCAGGGTCTAATATAATGGTACCATTTGCCTTGACTGGGGACAACTCTGCATGGCTCTTCCAGTTCCAGAGTACCCTGTGGGGACTGATTGAGGTTTCCTTTATTAAAACTACATTGCAGTTCCACTTTTTCCTCTGTCCAACCCTGCTTCCCTTATTTTCTTATGGATGTTGTTTCTGAGGGAAGTCCCTCATAAAACTTGTGCATGCAAATCTCTGCCTCAGGATCTGTTTCCAGGGAACTTAACCTAAGACACCATGTAACTTGATTTCAAATCTAAGTTTCAAGTAGTGCTTCTGATTACTGCAGTAGCATCACAGATGAAATGCTAACCAAAAGAGGCCTGAAAAATGTATTATTTAGCCTTGTGAACTCTGAGTTACTGGAAAGCATGCCAAAATGGGGATAGACTATATGCAAAGTGAGACAAACACAGTGCTCACAAAGACAGTCCATAGCGACACGTCTAAGAAGCCCTTCCAAGGCACACTGATCTGCCTTTTATACTAGGAAATATAAGCTATAATTACTGTCTTTTAGAGTGGGGAGAATGTTTGCTTCTACCTCCATGTCTTTCATCCCCTAATTGTCAGCACATAGTGATTTCTCCTTTGGAGTCAGCCAATCCTGGCCAACAGGCCAAGTAGCACATGTGTGCCTCAGATGATTCTCTATGCACTGGAGGACTTTTCAAAAGACACATTTACTGATTGTTTCCTATATGCTGGGCATGTGTGGAGTAATTTCCTGATGAATTTTCACAGTGGCTATACTTTGGGTATTACCATCTAGAAAAATGGAAACAGACACAGGAGGTAGTCATTTTCTCCCCTTCCTCCTCCTTCTCCTCCTCCTCCTCCTCTTCATTCTCCTTCTTCTCCTCCTCCTCTCCCTCTCTTTGTCCTCCCCCTTTTCCTCCTCTGCCTCCCCTCCTCCTTCACAAAGAAGGTATGCTCCTCCTTTTCCTCCTTCTTTTTCTTCTACATCATAGTGGTAGCTGTAGAATTTGAACTTGTTTCTGACTTATAAGTCCCTTGTCTTTCTACAATAGGGTGATGTCATGAAGAGCAGAGCAAATCTTCCTTTTTTATCAGAGTCTAGTTGAGCTGTCTAATTTCATGGGGATGATGAAATGAAGGGTCTTGGCTTTATATTTTCCCCAAAGATGCTTCTGTCACTTATAATTTCCCTGCCTAGAGCCCATCCCCAGCAGCAATCTATCCCACATATCACTAGACACAATAAGGGTCGATGCAGATAGACTTGGGAGGCTGGACATAGCTCTAACACCATTCCTGAGTAAACAGTTTAGAGAGGAGGGTCTGCTGATTGCAAGGCAGGAAGAGTCCCTGTGTGTCTTAGAAGCAGAGCACAGCCCTTCCAGTATTCTGCGGAGAAGGTGTGCTCCAAGCCAACACATGCAGCTGCAACATCTTAAGAAACGTCATCATGCCATAGGACAAGAGGTACAAACCTCTGTTAGCAAATTAGAAGGCAATTGTCGATTATTTACCTGAACATATGGAAAGAATTTCTCCCTTCTCTGTGTAATGTGGTCTAGGAATTGCATATATGAAACAAAAACTAACACTTATTGACTGCCTTCCATGTGCCAGGCATTGAGCACGGCAACTCTATAAATGAATTCTCTCTGTGAGCTGGACATCATCAGCCAGAACTTATGGATGAGGAAATTGGGACTTGGAGAAGTTTAGTAAATCACACAACATCCTCACAGGAAGGAATACTGCATTTCTAACCCAGAATGCCTGGCCTGAGGCTCACACTCTGTCTCACACACTATTTAGGGAGATGAGCAAGGTGAGGTTGAGAGTTACTGTTATCTGTGGGGCTTGTATTTCCTCAGATCGCCTTTGCTGAAATGCACTTGTGCTGTGTAAGGACTCAAAGGTGGTTTTGCGGCATCTCTACTGGAAGGGATGTGTTCACAGATGGCGCATAGGTTTTGCAGCTAAGGGCTCTTAAATGTGACGTGAATAGATTCTCCCGAGGAATTTCCCAAGCACACAGGGTCTTCATGCCTTAGACTACACAGACACCTGCACACACAAAACTCACACTCTGTCTTCCACATTCTCACACACAGATGTGCATTTTCTCCCATTCTCTCATAACACACCTGTGGCTGCCTTTTAACAAAGGCGGGCTTGTACTGTAAAAGCACCAATTCAGAAGGAGAGCATAAGCCATCTGGAAGGACTGGCAGAAAGGAAGTTCTTAGGCAAGTAAATAACATAACTTGTCTCATGAATTTTCCCATTTTCCCTCAGGATGAAAACGAAGTAAAGGGAGGGGGAGCCCACCTGTCCTGGTGTTCTTGCCAATTGCATTTTATTTCCAACTTTACTGGTGGATACTGGCCCTTTCCTAGGATTGTCCAGTCACTAATAGAAGGAGGCTGAGCCTAGAAATGTCAGTTGCTAAAGGATCTCAATATGATGCAGTGGATTTCTAAATATGGAGAAAAACTGTGATGTTCCTTTGGCAAGATCATCTGCAAATCCCATATAATCAAGAGAAGATGTAAATTTGGTACCAATTCATGTGATTTTCCAATTGTAATCCTAGCTAGATCTATCTGTAAATGTACAATAAGATGGCAATTCAATAAGAGACTTTTAACAATTATGCCACTGAATCGCAAACACTAGGAAAAAAATTGTTCCCTATTTGTTCTTAATTAAAATGTCTTTAAAAAAGCCAAGTGCCTGATGTGAGACATTTAAAACTGAACAGTTCAAGGTTTTTAATTTCCATTTGTCTGTCCTTCTCATAAAGAAGTGAGGGACTCTGAACAAGATAGAGAGTCACAGAGTTGTTGGGATGTGCTTTTAGTGATCATTTCTCAGACCAATCATTTCACACAAGGGGACCCAGAAAGGTTGCCCCGGGATCAGCAGCTGGTAAGGGATGAGCAGAGGCAGGTCTCCACACTGTCTTATGATTCCATGTCCAGTATACGTGACATCACTTTACTCTGCCCAGAGGGAGATTGTTATAGAGGGTAGAAAGGACACCTGGACTTTTCCTGCAGGAGTAAGACAACATTCAAAACAATGGCTATGCTGACACCATCTTCAGAATGGTCCCCATTGCTGGGATTCATGTAGTTTTGACTATTTTGGAGTAAATTTGGAGAAATATTAATTCACCCCTTCCAGTACCCTGAAATGGATTGGGTGTTGCAATATTTTGCATTGCATGGTTCCTAACCTAATTCCAGGGAGTGTCTTGGGCACCACGAGGGCTGGAAGCCAACATTAAGTATTTCTGCCTTGAATTACATTTGCGGGGTCCGTGAACATCTCATCTTCTAATTCCATTTCTCACAAAGCAAGCCAACATCTGTCTTTTGTTATTTCTAACTCTCATTGTTTTTGAAACATTCATGGTACATTTTGAGTGAAACTCCCTTTACAAAAACTTCCTGGCAGGGCCTGGGCACAGGCATACCCTTGATGACAAGCTCACACCCTCTCCCTCCCCCTTGTCACCAACACACCCATAGGTTTGTAAGCAACATAGGGAAGATGTTTCCTGAGGCTATGTGTGGAGTTTGCCCAAAAGGTAAGACTTCAAGATCTTGGAGAATGATGAAAAGAAAATTTAAACCAGGTAATTTTTTAGAGGGAGCTGATCTTACAGGATTTGATGGGACAAAAGCAAGAGTTTTGTTTCTTTCCTTTTACACTTGGCCAACTGTTAAGGGGTTTTAAGCTGGAGCCAAAATGGACAAGTAAAATGGAAGTCCTTCATATGATCTGGTGTAAGTTCTTCACATGCTGAGGCTGCAGACTTTGTTCTGCTTTGGTCAAATGGAAATGGAAGGAGATGGGAGATGAGAAGGAGGACTCACACATGGTTCTTCATTAAGAATTCAGTAAATCTTCCTAATATGTAACCCAATGGCTCATGTATAGAAGAGATCCCTTGGGTCACATTTTAATCTATCTTTTATTCACTTAAATAAGTCCATATTGTGATGAAGCAAGTAACTTATATTTGTTGGCCAGTGTCATAGGGAAATTGAGGTCTTAGGGTACAGCTGACATAAGTGTCATCCCCCCCACCACACACAGTGAATTGTAAAGAGTTTCTTCTTAAAAGTCTTATTACTACTTCACAAATCCAATCTAATTCAGGTCACATGGGTATAAAGGGCAGAGCATATAATAGAAAATGAGAAATCAAATTTGGAGTCCAAATATTAGAATTAAAACTCTGACCTTCTTTGAGGGGTCTGAACATTCCAAGCCTCTGTTTCCTAGTCCATAAATGGGAGGTAATTAGTAATTTGTGGGATTTAGTTAAAAATGAAATAATGCTTGGGAAAAGCCTTGTAAGGATACTTAATAACTACAAGGATGGTGCCCATGGGACCTGGTGGCTGGCCACTCTTCAGAGACCAGTTCTCTCCCATGAAAAATCAGGATCTTTATATTGATTTAAAATTTTTTATGAAATATGACTTCATTGTGAAATCTTGAACAAACAGAAGCTTTTTCACTCTTTAATTGAAAACAGTGCTAAACCAGTTGTTTGGCTCATTTTCTTGCCTTATGAAGCAGAAAATAAAAGACTGGAGGGCTCTTTTCAGCACTCTCAGGAACTCAGCATCGCTGGTCAGCACTATAAACAGGGGCATAGAAGAGGAGATTTCACTGGGCAGGAGGCAGAGAAGAAACTCGGGTGCAGAGAGGTCAAAACACATCCTTGGGTCACCCTCTAAGGCTGAGCTGCATACCTGATCCTCTCAGACTCAGTAAATATCTGCTGATTCTTCCATTAGCTGCATCAACCCCTCTGGAGCGCTCCCTAGCTCCTCTCTCTACCTCCCACATTACTCCATCAGGAAGTCCTAGGGTTTTACCTTCACATTGTTCTGTGAACCCACTGTTCTTTGTCACTTTCAGTGCCACCACACAGTCCAAACTGCCATCATTTGTCCGTGGCTTATTTCATCAGCCTTGGATGGACCTTCTGGCTTCTACCTCCAGATTCTAACCCCACCCTCAGCTTATTTTCAATATGGGAACCAGAGAGATCTTGTTAAAGGGTAAGTTAGATCAAGTCACACCTCCACCCAAGTTATCCAATGGCTCCCTTGCTTTGCCTAAGAGAAGAGCTAAAGTCTGTAGGATGATTACATGATCTATCATAGGGGCCCACATTTTCACTCTGCCTCATCTCAGTAATCTTTTCTCACTGCTTCCTGACCTCTTCACTATTTCCTAAACATGCCAGAAACCTTCCTGCCTCAGGCCCTTTGCACTTTTTTTTTTTCATGCTCTTCCCCATAAATGTCCTCCAAGTTGGTTTCCTCATGTTCTATTGATCTATATTCAAACATCACTTTCTCAGTGATGACTTTCCTAACCACACTTTCTAAAATAGTAACCAACCTCACATTCACTTTTCATAACTCTTTTCACTTTACTTGTCTTATTAGCATTTATGATCACCTGACAGGTTACATCCTTGACTTGTTTTATTTCCATCCCTATTAGAATGGAAGCGCCATAAGAGTATGACACATTTTGTCTAGAGCAAGTACCTAGTACAAAGTAAAGACTCAATAAAAACGTTTTGAAATGAACAATTGCCCAAAGTAGCAAAACAAAAACAAAATCAAACCAAAACCCAAACCCTGATCAAAGTAGTTTAAACAGAGAATAAAAGTACAACACATTAGAAGTACCAGATTAGGCAGGATAGAGCACTACAACACATCAGGGACCTACTTCCTTTCCATCTCCCCATTTAATCATCCTTAACCTACAAGTCTTCATTTGAAAGCATTTTACCTCACAAACATTATCTTTATACAGGAAGGAAAATAATGAAATGGAAAATAGGAAATAGCAGCATTATGTGTTAGGAAATCAAACCTTTTCCAGAAACACTAAGTGTATCTATTGTTAACTAGAACTTTGCTACTTGGCCACTCATAACTCAATACCAAAACACCCCACAAAAACCAAAAACAAGATTTTGTAAGTGAGGAAGAAAAGGCAATGGAGGCAGGGCAGGTGGCTTACAGTTTCTGCCATAGAGCCTAAGTCTCTGTCGCCTTCCAACACCAGCTCATTATCTCTGCTTAGATAAGATGGGGAAGAACTTATGAAACCTCAAGGCAAGGGAAGACCAAGGGAAGCCTGAGATGAAAGTATCCCTGAAGGACAATCCTCAGCCCTACTATGAAGAGGAGTTAGGGAGTCAGACACTTTGAACACTTTGGCAGCCATGTTCCCAGTTGCAAGGGATGAATCTGACCTGAGAGAATAATGGAACTGTGGAGAGACACATTTGATGGAGGGAGATAATCCCAGGAGCCTTCATGTCCTTGCTTCCAGGTGTTATGGAAGCAAGCTGTTATAGATTTCTAGCTCCAGTGATGCCGACACTTTTATTTTATTGAGTGCCTTGACGCACATGAGGGCCAGCTAAGTTTGGACTTGGCTCACTGAGCTGTCTAAACCAGTGGTTCTCTGCAAAGCAGTCAGCTGGGAAATTTGGCAACTCCAGCTGTCCCCACTGCAGTGACATACACACAGAGCACAGAATCACAAGGACAACTCCATCTGGTCCTCAGCCAGGGATATGTTCAAACATCCCCAGAAGATTCTAATACCCAGCCCTCCGAACAGAGGGCTCTTGGCTTTGGTACCCTTGGCAGAAGTTTTGTCATAGAGAAGCAAGGAAATACCTGTGGACAGTCAAACAGGGTCATCACCCTGCAGCAAAAGATGCAGATTCCATATGGGAAAAGCTATGCAGAGAATAGATGCTGACGCTGTCTTAAGGCTTCCACACTGTAGCAGTGGCAAGGGGGTGAGGAAAAAGCAGGAAAGAGGGCATCTTTCCTGTTCCCTTGTGACTACTCACCCTCACCTTTCTCCCACTCACTATCTTGTCCAAGTTCAGAGGCAAACGCTTAATCCTGTACTTCAGCCCTGTTTGTGACCTCAAGGGCCAGTGTGCAGTGTGCAGAAGCAGTGTTGCTATCACAGGGCCCCCAAATACTAAGCTTATTGCAGAGTCTGGGGTAGGAAAGCACCCCTTGACTTACTTATTCAATGCCTTTCTTTTCTGAATGGCCAGAATCCAGGATCTAGAAATAAGATCTGACCCTTTTAGCATTCTGGTAAGAAAGCCTAGCGCAGGGAAGGACAGGTCATATTTTGTGACTGCTACAGTCAGGATTAAAAGAAGCATTGAGAACTTCAACCTTTCTCCAAATTGTCCCAATGATGCTGAGGATTGAAGATTCTCCACTTCCTATCTATACATAATGGAATTTTATGCAGCCATGAAGAAGAACGAAATGTTATCATTCGCTGGTAAATGGATGGAATTGGAGAACATCATTCTGAGTGAGGTTAACCTGGCCCAAAAGACCAAAAATCGTATGTTCTCCCTCATATGTGGACATTAGATCAAGGGCAAACACAACAAGGGGATTGGACTATGAGCACATGATAAAAGCGAGAGCACACAAGGGAGGGGTGAGGATAGGTAAGACACCTAAAAAACTAGCTAGCAGATACCTTAAAGCAACTGAGGCCAATAGGAGAAGGGGACCAGGAACTAGAGAAAAGGTTAGATCAAAAAGAATTAACCTAGAAGGTAACACCCACGCACAGGAAATCAATGTGAGTCAATGCCCTGTATAGCTATCCTTATCTCAACCAGCAAAAACCCTTGTTCCTTCCTATTATTGCTTATACTCTCTCTACAACAAAATTAGAAATAAGGGCAAAATAGTTTCTGCTGGGTATTGAGGGGGGGAGCGGGAGGGGGTGGAGTGGGTGGTAAGGGAGGGGGTGGGGGCAGGGGGGAGAAATGAACCAAGCCTTGTATGCACATATGAATAATAAAAGAAAAATGAAAAAAAAAAAAAGATTCTCCACTTCCTCAGAAACTGATGACTGGGCTGCCCTGAGAGCTGGTTATAGCCAAAAGAAGTGTGTGTGTGTGTGTGTGTGTGTGTGTGTGTGTGTGTGTGTGTGAGTGTGTGTGTGTGTGTGGGTTTAGTAGGACAGGGAGGCATCTAGAAACCTTGAGAAAGATCTTAAAACTTGTCATAGCAGGGTTGGTGGGAAGGCAGGAAATTTGACCTGAACTCAAAGATTTGGAGCATCAATGAGGGACTTCAAATGTTGGAAGGAAAAATGAGGCTTATTCTCCAAAGCATCAGCAGAAAGAGCAAGGGGAAGGCACAGAAGTTTCACAAGATGTTTGCTTTCTTTTTCTTTCTCCTTTCGCTCGGCAAGTGCTGTCAGACAATGGAGCAGGCTTCCTCTGAGGTAGGGAGCTTCCTGACTCTGGGTGTATTTCAGCAAAGTCCAATGACCATCCAGCAGGTGAGCGGTTGGGGGAATTCTCACTGGGTGGCAGCAAAGACTATAGAGCCTCTTCCATCTCTGAGATTCCTGGAAGCCATGACATACCTTCCCTTGTGTGCCTCAGTGTCAACATCTGCCACTGCAGAAGACAGGCTTCTGTCCAGCAAATTACTCTAGAGGGAAAAAATGCTAACAGTTCTCACCAGAGTCTTGATTCACAAAAGGTTTCTTCCTATGACAATGGCAAAGATGGGGAACCTAACTAGGCTTTGACTCAGTCAGTCCATTCTCACAGATCAGTGGACAGGCTTGGTAAAGCCAGTGTGGCTGTTCTGTGGGCAGCTTCGAGACCAGATCCTAGCTTTTAGGGAGCACAAGGCCTCTGATGCAATACAGACTCAGGAAGATGGAACAAGAGTGTGGAAATGCTCCCAGGTGACTGACAGCCAGAGTTGGAAATGCTTTCCTAAGCTTTGCTTCAACCAAATCCCCAAGGAGCCACTGGGAAGAATTCTTGTGACTTTCATCTCTCAAGCTTGTAGATAACTCATTTCACCAGGCACTGGTGTCCCCCACAAGGATGGCTAATTTTTTTCCAATTTTTCATATATAATTTTCACCTGGGATTTGAATTTGATGTCCATGTTTTAGGGTATGGCCACTGCGTGTTTGCGTTTCCTCCTTCCCCTCAGCCCAGTCCTGGTCTTCCTCTAGCTCTTTAAGGGCCAGAACTGGCTCTCTTCTCCAGAGTCCCTGCATCTAGCACAGAACTAGGCACAAACCATGTGCTCAACAGTTGGGGAAGGAAGGGAGGGAAGGAGGAGGAAAGAATGGGAGGGGAAAAAGGAAGAAAATAAGGGAGAGAGGGAAGGGGAGAGGAAGAATGTGAAGATAGAATATGCTCGTCCAAAGGATTATGCCCACTTTCAAAAAGATTGCTTGAATTTTGTGCCAGAATGCAAGGGACAGACAGGGTAGGGAGCGGGACTGTACGTGAACACGTGAAATAGGCCGGGTGGTGACTCTGGATGTTACTAATTTTTTTCTGCATCTCCTCAAAATTCTAAGGACTCATACTGAGAACACATGCCACCACTCTAGCTGTCCTCAGCCTCTCCCAATCTGTTTACTAGTTTTTAGAGCAGCCCTCACCAAGACAGCTGGCTATCTTGACTGTGTATTTTTCTAAAGTCGTTCACTTACACTTTTTTTTGTAAAACCATGAGTACCTTGAGATGAATATATTATGAAGACAACTGTCATCACAACCACATGTGGTATTATTTACTCACGTCAGTTTGAATGATTAATGTGGAAAAATGGCTGGGCAGCGAAGGTGATTGAGGGCTGGCTAGGACAATTTCTATGTGATTGCAAACAATGCCCACACTGCATGGTAAGTCTCAGAGACACGAATAACTGGCACAAGGGCCTCCTCTCTCTGCTGATACCCTTTTTCGCTGCATCTTCCCCCCAACATTCCCCACCCCCAGAGACTCTGAAGTTATTCTTCTACAGCCAAGGAAGAAAAAGTGAAGACTCTTTAAACTTTAGCAGCCTGGGGGGTGTGAGGGGTAGCAGACATCTGGCTGATGTCATTGGTGACTCCCCAACAGCCAGAGGACAGATGAGACTTATGGGGCCTTGCAAAAGACTCAAGATTGTTAGCTCATTTTTGCCCCCTTTATTGAGTGACTGTGTTAGAAACCAAGTGATGGTTTATTCTTCATAGAACATCATTTACATGGAGGAGTTCAGATGAGAACTTGCTACAAATAAACCAGGGATTTGTTCTGTCAGCCTGTTGGATCTATGGCTATCTAGAATCTTGCTTACCAACTATCAGTTTAATGCCCATCTCTGGGTATTAATAACTTTCTGTGACTTTTTTCTTTGTAGAAAGTCTCAGATCCTATGTGATAAAACCTTTGTGGTCACCACTCAGATGGTTACTCTCATCTCCATTTTACCAAGAGCTTGGCATTGAGGGCTGGCTGTGCTACATGTCTGAATGCAGTGCCTTCAGGTCTCAAAGTTGCTGAGGAAACTGAGGCTCAAGGAGCTGACATGAGCTTCTGGGAGTCATGCAGTACTGAGTGACCCAATCGAGCTGACATTCAGGGCTGTTCTCTTGTGTGTCATCTGCTTTCTCCATTCTTTTGGTTTTGTGGTGTGTGGGGGAGGATGTGCTTAGTGTTCCAAGAGGAACATAGAGGAAGTGACAGAGTCTAGCCCCATTTAGGCTGCCTACCATAGGGTGACAAGTAGGTCCATGAGGGACCATGGAGTTGGGAGGTAGTGGATTGTGGGCAAGAGGGGGATGGTAGATAGGCAGGCTGCCACACAAAGGAGACAATGAGAACAGACTGTGGCTTTCTCCTTCTGGATTACAAATCATAGCACTAATGTCAGCAATTTTGGTTGAAGGGTTCTTTCCATGATGTCACCTTAGCTTGGAAACAAGGATTGTCTGGTGCATAAGACATAATGGGAGATTCGGCATAGGCTGAAAATTATGGACGTCTTTCAGAAACATGAGTGCTCTGATCTTTGTTGAAAATTTCCCTAACACTATAAAAGGGACCTTGTGCAAACATGAGGCACTTGGCATACAATTGGCTCTGCTGTCCTCAGGGTCATTTGTTACTCTGCAGTATTCAGAGGGCTGCTAAACCCCTTATTCCTCCAGGGTAATTCTTTTGAATGACTTGGGGACATGATAAGAAGTCTGCAGAGTGCAGACACCACCAGCCCCCAAGTGTGGCCTGGACTTGATGTCAGACAAGACCTGAAATCAGATTCAGTAGCTGATTTTTTTCTATCACGAGAAAAAATTATTTTCATGCCATCAGATACCAAGAAACAAAAAAGACTCTGATTCTGTCTGACAAGTTCATAGAAACGTTCAAGCACAGGTGCAGAAGAATTTGAACCTAAACACTTCATTTCTTCATTACTAGTGCCAGGAATTCCTATTATTAGTCCTCATCCTTTCTTTCTTGGTGCCATTACAGTTTGAACTCAGGGCTTCTTGCTTGCTAGGCAGACACTCTACTGCTTTAGCCATGCCTCCAACCCATTTTGCCCTGGCTATTTTGGAGATAGGGTCTCGCTTTTTGCCCAAGCTAGCCTGGACCGTGATCCTCCTATTTTATACTTCCTGCCATCACTGGGATCACAAGTGAGCACCAGTATGTCCAGCGTTTTTCTGTTGAGATGGAATCTAATGAAATTTTTTCCTGGACTGGTCTCCAACTGCCATCTTCCCAATCTCAGCCTCCCAAGTAGATAGGTAGCACCCAGGTAATTCTCATTACTTTTGAGTCACCTTTTAGTTCTTGTTTTCTTTTTTGCTTTGACTTTTAATCTAGCATCAGTCATGGTTAGCCAAGAATAATCACATACCACATTGTATTAATGTTTTCCAATCTTCATCTTGCTTTTGGAATAGAGGCAGGAATTCATCTATACCTTAAAAAAAAAGAAAAAAAATATTTTGTAGTTATGTCCTTTCACTAAAATGTTTTGACCAGAAGTACCTGATTTGACTTACATTCTTTCTGATGTTACCTTACTTGAAGACAGCCCCAGTGACAGACTAGCTAATAAATAGTGGAGATATTAATGTCCCCTGGGACCTCCAAAGTAGCAGTAATGACATTAACTGAGCTAGTGCCCATGTTCCTTTCCCATGGTAAAATTTGTCATAAATTTTTAATTAGTAATGTGGTCATATTTATTAATGCTAATGATCCATTTTGAATGATCATAGAGCTATCGAACTATGCCACTAATCCTCATGATTATCCCTGCAGGAGAATCACACAGACTATTGATCAGAATGCAAATGCCGTGTGCCCTCTAAACCTGCTCAGTAAGACCCTCTGGAGTTGGGCCCAGGTATTATTTTTGAATCCCCTTAGGTGATTCTTGGGGATACTGCAATTGAAAACCAGTGGTTTAGAATTAAAGTGACTTGAGCAACACATTAGGAGTTCTGCATGGTCAACATTAGGCATTGGGTTCAGAAAAATTAACCCAGCTCTGTAAGAAATATCCCTCTTAATGATCTACTCACTTCTTAAAAGGCACCACTTCCCAACACTGCCCAATGCACTCAAATTTCAACAAGAGTTTCAGAAGGGACAAATCACATCAACACAGCGCCTCTCCTCTGGCTTTGTTTTCCTGAGAGTCGGTATTCATTCAGCAAGCTCTTTCTGAATAACTCAGATATTCAGCCCTGGTCTGAGAAGACAAGGGTAGGACCTTTAGCGGCCTTACTTCCCTTTTCTTTGCAATGGAACTTGGGTAAGGGTAGCAGTTCTTGAATTTGTGTAACATCACGTGGAGCTAGATGAAAATGAATGGTCTTTACATGCACGCGCACACACGCGCGCACACAAATGCCTTAAGTCCAGACAGAGTGTCAGGCCACTAAATATTTGACATGGGGGTTGTGATACCTAGCCAGCATTGAGGAGACGTTATTAGAGAAAATTCTCTGTACACCAAAATACCAAATGGACACATTTTTATAGGGGAAAATTTCTGTAATTGTGGTAAAAACTTGTAGCACATGGCTTCATCCAATCATAAATTCCTTATAAATGACATTGGTCTTAAACAAAACCAAGTGGCTTAAAAATGGCTTTTCTCCTCTGAAAACTCATGTTTCCTGGAATCGGATTGGATTGTGGTGGTGTTGTGAGGTGGACCTTGTAAGAAGGGATAAGGTTGTTGAAAAGGATTAGTGTCTTTCTCACAGGACTTGTTTAATTCTTTTGGCATGGGTAGTTACCACAAGAGTAGGTTGTTGGAAAGCAAGGCTACTCTCCATATTTTGCTTTTGCATGTGCCCATCTGCCTCTTCCATGAGTTGAAGGAGCACAGGCTCACCAGGTTCTGAACAGATACTTCATGCTCTTAGATTCCTTTCCTCTAGAACTATGACACAAAGTAAACCTATGTTCCTTATAAATCTCTCAGTCTCAGGAGTTCTTTTATAGCAGCAGCAAATGGACTAAAGCAGACGGTAATAGATAGAATGTGAATGAGTCATTTCAGCAAAGGTTACCCTGAGCCACAGTTCTCCAAAAGGCATGTTTGAAAGATAGTGGGGCTGGGTGCAGTGACTCATGCCTATAAATCCAGCTACTTGAGAAGCAGACATTGGGAGGATCTCAGTTCGAGGTCAGCCCAGGCAAAAAGTTAGGGAGACCAGGTCTTGGAAACAAGCCAGGTATGGTGATGCATTTCCGTAATCTCAGTCATGCCTGAGGTGAAGGTAGAAGTATCACAGTCTGAAGTTAACCCCAGGCAAAAAACATGAGAACCTAGCTGATAAATAGCTAAAGCAGAAAGGATTGGTGGTATGGTTTAAGTGGCAGAGCACTTGAGTGCAAGGCCCTGAATTCAAATCTTGACACCTTTCCCAAAGAAATACAGTGGGGATAGCCATTTAGTTGGAGCAAGTGATATTCATTGTTACAGTGGCTAGAACACACACATGGCCAGCCATCTTCACGGTTTAACTAAATAACCAAAGCACCTCTGATATATACGTGGTACTGTTCATGTTCACAAGATGGAACTATTTGGGACACATACAGTAGTAGTAAATTTTACTCAAATTTCCAAATAGAATTACTGGTTGAGTGACATATAAAGGTTTCAAGCTTGTTTTTCTAGAAACTTTCATGACATGGGAGAAAAAAAATCACATACTCTTAGCATCTACAAGTGACTATAGTTAGCATTTTCATAAGTAACCACTTCTTCTCAATTAATGTTGCATTGTGTTCAGTTTGTTTCATTAAAAACAATGCCTTAAAATTACTTTCAAATGGTTCAGCAGAGAGGGAATGAGACAAAGCAACTTTGTAACAATTTCAACAATTAGTGAACCTAGGTAAGGCGTACACATTACATTATTCTTTCACCTTCTTGATGAGTTTGAGTATTTTTCAAAATTAGGGGAGAAAAATGTCAGTGCAAGAAGTAGGAAGGAGCCAGGCCTGGTGGTACATACCTGTAATCCCAGCACTCAGGAGGCAGAGGCAGAAGGATCATCAGTTGGAGGTTAGCCTGGGCTACATAGTGAGACCTTTTCTGAAGAAAACAAAGGCTGGGGATGTAGCTCAGTGGTAAAGCACTTGCCGAACATGTGTGAGGCCTTGAGTTCAACAATAACAACAACAAAAAGGGCATCAGTAAGTTATTCTAAACATCATTCAATTAAGATCTGGAACTAAAATACTTTTTCAACACTTAGAAAACCAGCAAATCAAAAAAGCTGTAATACATTAGGACTTAGTGAGAAAAATTAACTGTAGGAATTACGATTCTACAATTTTATCAGTATTAATCTAATAACCCTAACTGTATTTTTGTCTCTCCCCCTACTGACATGAGTCAGTACCTAGCTGTTTTTGAAGTAACAAAGATCACAGTGCTTTTAAATAAAAGCATGATGCGGCTGCAAATTAAACACAGTTAGGGGGCATGTGCTTGCATGTCCACGAACGCACATTTTTTACATAAGCCTGATTTCCCCCCAACTGTCACATTTTATATCCTTTCTGAAAAAGAGGGAATGTAAGTGGATAGCCTATATTTTAATTAATCATCCTGCTATCGTTCAAATTGATTGAGTTCAAATTTTGTTTCATAAAGAATTTCATACTGGTTGTTTTCTCTGATTTCAGTATTTCCTTAGGACAGACATCTACATGTAGCAACTTCTCTGAAAGTTGGCTCACTTCTGCTTTCTCCACTCTTGGTACAATAATGAGAAAGCATGTCTATGTCTTCAGGTCAGACTCTGACCCCAAAGCATGGGATAGTTAGTTTGGGTAGAGGTAAGATGCTATAACAAATAATCCAATGGTACAGTGGCCTAATCAGATGGACATTTCTCTTTCATTTTGCTGCTCAGTTGTGAATGACTCAAGGGTTGGTGGAAACATGACAGTCTGAATACATGACTTCCATTTCTGGGTTCAAAGTGACTACTACTGCTTTTGTTGTTTTACAGATCCTAAGGAGAATACTTTGAAGTGTTTTAATGGCAAAAATTCCAAAGTGGCACATGTCATTTCAGGTGGCATTCCACTGGTTGGAATCTTGTCACCCCTTAGCTTTTCCTGTACTTTAGCTGCAGGAAGAGAAAATGAAAGTCATTATCTGGATTGCCATGTGCTCAGCTAAAATGAAGAAGAGACCTTGAGGCACAGTTAGCAATCTGCCCCAGTCTCCAACCATGGTCTTGGGATCCAGAAAGTGAGTGAGCAAGGAAGGCATGGTGTAATTACATTTTCTGTGCTGCCTGTCTCACTCAACTTGGAGCCTTTGAGATGTAAGCATTAGAAACTTTACAGTCCAATAGTGAAAAGTTTGCTAATCTGACAAGGAATCAAGGCTCATTAAACTTTTAAATGCAGCATTTTTATAGAGTATGGCCAAACTGGAGTTGGCTGAGTCCAGATATCATTAGCTACAGGTTCATTTGAACTCCATAGAATGTTTTCCTTCTTGTTTTTTCTCCCTCTCCCTGTCTCCCTCTTACTTTCTATGTTTCCTTTCTGTTTTTGGAACTCTTTCTCTTCCTATTAATAGGTACACAAGGAAAAGTTCAGTGTTGCAGTGGAGAAAAAACAAGTTTTAAAGTAGAAATTACAACGAGCCTCCTGATGAACAATGGTCTATTAATGCAGCTGAAAGCTCTGCTCACAGACCTCTCTCCCTTTTAGATTGGTGAGGAACAAGGGATTGTATTCTCTGCATGGGATTTTGCTTCTGGGCTAGGGGTGACTGCAAGTTTATTGGAATGAGCTCTATGTTTTGTTTCATTTTTACCATAAGGGACGTCTGCAAAGAACCCAATGCTCATCATGTGCTGTGAGGAGAGTGGAGAATGTTTGCAGAACAGTTCTTTCTCCTTGCTCAAAAATTAGGTTCAAGCTGAGAACCACTGGTGATTTCTCAAGTTCTGTTTACAGTGAAATAGGCAAACATATCTGAATTAATTAACTTGTGAGGAGACTCAGCACTGAGACTGAGTTCATGCCTAAGGAGCACTGAGTTAGAAGTCACAAACATCCTTTCCTAGCCTTGGCCTTGCCACAAACTCTTCATAGGACAACGGGCAAATAGTTGTCAATATTTCTGTGCCATTCCTCCCCCCTCCAATTACATAAATTCTGAGGTACTTACAGTTCTGGAAGGACGGTAGATGCCCTAGTCTGCCTCTATTCTAATAACACAGGAAGACTGAAATGCTGTGAGCCTTTGCTGAAATCTCTTCCATTGTAGACTAGACCATTCACTTCTGAGACACTCCTGAATCATAAATTCTAGAACCCCATCCTTTAGATCCTACAATATTTTGTGACTTGTGTTTTTCTTATGTGTCTGCTTCCCTAGGGACTTCTTAAACACAGAGTTCATTTCTTACCTAACTGTTGTCCCTACAGTATCTAGGCTTGGTTCATAGTAGATGCTTGATACTGAATAAATAAATGAAATAAAAGGAGCCCTGAAAACTATGGCTACTTAGTGGCAGGGCTGGGCAAGAATCCAGATCACAAATCCATCCTTCTGGTGTTTGACCTCTCTTTACCCTAGAGAATGAAGGCCAAGTATAGTATCAAACTGCCTGAAGATTCTGGTGCAGGAGATGAGTGATCACATCACTTTCTTGTCTTTTGTCTCTTGATTCTTAATGATGATTTATTCTCTCCCTTCTTCCACAAGAAATTCTGTTTGGGGTGGTAAGACAGAGATGTCTCAGCCTATCCATAAAGGATGATGTTGCATGGTGACCCAATATACATCTCAGGAGCTTTGATGGCAATAACTGAAGCTACATTGTCCCTCTCTTAGATGAGAGCTGACATCTGCCCTCTAAAGGAGACATCCAGCAGCAGCTCTTTGGAAGACAGTCCCTCACATATCTGAATGAGGCACAAGGGACCAACAGGCCTGGTACTGGGACTGTCACCCAGGTCGTTCTGCTTGACACTGCTCAGCCTGCTTTAGAATGGGGTCCATGCTCTAGTGTCAACCTCATCACAGAGGGCAAGAAGACTCAGGCCAGAGTTGTGAAAGGTTCTGAAAGGGACTGCTTTTAGCATGCAGAGGGGAAAGCACAACTGAAGCCACAACAATGGGACCAAGAGGAAGGAAGGCCACTGTGGGGTCATCAGGAGAAATACTTCCTGCCATTGTTTGGCCATATGGGCTGAGTTGAAAATAAAAATAGGTGGAAATCAAAAGCATGTATGTGTACATCTTAAACCATACCCATGCAGAAAATCCTTGGCACTGTATTTAGGGGTTATGAAAAAATGACTCAGGGAAGTCTGGTCCAGTGAAGATGGGACTCCTTTGTCCCTGAGTCCCTACCTAAGTCAGAGACACAGGAGAGAGGCGGATTAAGACCTAAATGAGGCATTGGGAAAAGAGTTTCTCAGCTTGAAGTTCCAACCCAACAATTTTTGATAGAGCAAAGAGCCCTGCAACACAAAACGCTATAGTGCCATCGTTCTGAAAGATTGGAAGTCTCTCTTACCTCCCTAAGATTTGGGGATAGCTCAGAGAGAGATTGCTATTTGGGGCTCAGATATTTTTCTCAGGCACTTTTTTTCCTTTTAGTTTTTTTTTTCTAATTTGTACTATGGAGAATATCAACTATATACATAAGAAATAACCTGATAATCTAAGAAACCCATGAATACCTATCAACTACCTTTAACAATTATCAGCTCATGACCAATCTTGTTCATTCATATTCCCATCTCTTTTCTTACTCCCATTACATAATTTCATCTAAAATATTTCATGTGGTACTTTTAAAACATAGACTCTTGGGGAGAGGTTTTTTTTTTTTTGTCTTTTCTTTTTTGGTGCTGGGCTCGAACCCAGGGCCTCATGCATGCTAGGCAAGCGCTGTACCACCGAGCTACATCCCAGCCCTAAAACATAGACTCTTAAAACATAGACTCTTAATACAAGTCTTCAGGCAATTCTTTTATGTTACCTAAAACATAAGAATTCTTGGATAATATCCTTGAATATTCAGTAACTGTTCAATTTTCTAACTCTTTACATCTGACCAAGACTTCCCTGTAGTTCTCCTTCCTTGTAGTTCTCCTTCGACCTACCTGATCCCTCATGCAGAGAGAAAACCAAGGCAGACTTATGCTGGGAAAGCAGTTTCTACCCTATAGTAATGTAATAAAACATGTGGCATGCCAGGAACAGAGAGGATGACCCTTGAATTGGAGGCAAAAACTGGCAACATAAAGAGAAAGTAACTGACAAATCCCTAATTCTGGAAGATGCCCAGGGCAGCCAGGCCTGGAGCCAGATGCCTAACAAGTTTCCATTGTTATTGGCAGTCGACAAATTTAGAAGCAGACAGGGGACCTTCTTATCATGGGGGATTTTGTTAGCTGAGGCTGTATGCATTTTAAAAGCACAATCAACCTGTACTGAGCTAAGGGATTAAACATGATTTTTCTCAACTTGAATGACCCCTCTCCCTAAATTAAGCTGCCTATTTAGCGCCCTTAATAAATACATAGATAATTTAAACCATGTGGCAGCAAATTGAAAACATGGGCTTTTTGAACTATGTATTTTCTTTCTCATGTTGGAACACTTCCCTCGAGAAAAATCTCAGGTCTTGTGATTATGGAAAAGAAAGATCTGTATATCTTTTTGATTAAGTGTTTCATGATACACACATACACATCGATCAAGCTTTTTTCTTCTTTCTTGGCTAAAGTGAAGCACATGCTTGTGAGAAAAGAATTCCATCGCCACTTCTCTGGGGGCTGCCTGGCCTATTTGTCAACAAAACAAAATGTGAAAGGGTTATATTTCTATAAAAGTAATTACATTTCAAGGAAGCTTGTCATTGTATTCCATGTGGCATTACACTGACCCAAGATACTATTTTCTGCCTGATTGTTAGAACTAACAATATGTATTCACAAGTCAGTAAAATACTCAAATATATATCTTTTCTGTTGCTTGATTGGGGAAAATAATACTCTTTGCTTGAATACCTTGAGGTTTGGACTGGACAATTTGACATGCTAGCTTTCAGATATTTGTATTCATCTACTGATTTAAAATACAGCCCACATACCAAAAAAAAAAAATCACTATTTACTTTAATATTAGTCTTTTTTTGATCAAAAATGTTCACAAAGTTTTTTTTTTAATAAATTGTATATGGCTTTCCTCTTTCCTTGAATTAATGAGTCACATCAAAGTGTCTGAACTTTTAGAAGCTTTGTTAAGACTTGCTCTGACCTCTTTCATGTATGGCCAAGTAAAGGTCCATAAGCAGCCTTCTGTGTTCATGGGCCCAGGGTCTCCTGGGGGCTCGTCATCTTCTCTGTGGTCAGAGTTCTGTCTGAGACAGATTTCACCACAAACTCCCTGGAGATAAAGTCTGCAGCTTCCTCTTTAGTTTCCCAGCCTTCCACCCTTCATTATAATTATATAATGTCTTAGACAAAAATTAAATAATGAGGCAGAACTTGATGTTCCAATTTCAAACTGCATTGACTTTCTCTTGTTGCAAATATAGGACATACACTAGCCTATCGGTGGATCATTCTTGGCTTGGCAAAAGGACAGAGAAGATATCTTAAGAAGAGGTGATTCAGCCACTCAGAGAGGGGGAAAATATTCACAGAGGTAAATTTCGTCTAATTAAGCTTTTTGTTTTGTCTTGGAAGATGGACATTGAAAAACAAGCCTCTGGGTCAGACTTTACCAAGAGAAGAAAGCCTAGTTGTCTGAGAAAGCATTTGCAGGGACAGTAACATGCCATGGAGCCAGCATCTCTCCCCCTCCCCGCAACTCCCTTGAAGTTCTCTGAGTGTCCACAGCCTGACTTCCCCATAGCAGACTGTCTGATGTTAGGGAATCAATGGTATCTTTTGAAGAGCTAGTCTTTTAAAATCATACAAGCTTCTTTGGAAGCTTTGATTATTGTATTAATTGGCAAATCTCAATATTGCATACAGCTCTTGGTTCAACAATGCTCTTCCTTTTCTAATAATTTGCTGAAACTAATTAAAGACAGGACACAGCTTGCTGGTGGGCAAGTTGAGATGTTTTAGTTAGCTTCTGAAGCAGTATATGGCTGCAGAGAGCAAAGCTGGCCTGACCTGTTTTCTTTCTTTCTTTCTTTCTTTTTTAATTTTGTTAGCATATAATAGTTGTACAGGGGGATAAGTTGTGAAATTTACAAATGTGCTTATAGTATATCTTAGTTAGATTTACCCCCTCCATTGTTCTCTCTTTCTCTCCCATTTGTTAGAATGATTTCAACCAGTTTCATTCTTCTACTTTCATAATATGGATACAAAGTGCATCTACCACATTCACTCTCATTCCCCCTTTCCTTGTGCTCATCCTCCTCCCATTTCCACCCCTGGAAAAGATCTACTTTTCCCTCCTGCCCTTCCTTCTTCGTTTTTTTAAGTGTATAGTGATGGTCCAAGGGGTTTCGCTTTGGTACCTCATGGCCTGTTTTCTCAACAATGTGATTAGCCTGTGTCTCTACGAGGAGTTACTTAATTGGAAAGGGGACAAGAGATTGGTCTTCACAAATAATTACGATGTTAGATTTGGAAATAAATAACCAAGATATTTTCATTCTGTTGGTCACTTGAAGAAAATTTATTAAAAAAAAAAAAAAAAGATGTGGAAATGTTATAATTAACCACTACACAGTCCCACATTTTAACTTCCCTTATCAAGACTGCAGAAAATATAATTTTATCAGGAGCAAAATAAGTATGTGTGACTTGACTTTTATGTTAGATTCAGTGTCACTTGTATAATTGTATTGTTTCTCTTCACTTTCTTATAATGAACGCCAGGTGTTTATAAAGCTGATGTAATGCAACACTACAACAAGGGATATAGTTTGGTAGCTTGAATGATCAACTCCTAAAAGTGACTGACACAGGGAACCAGGGACTGGAGTAGATATATCCAGATTAGCTCTCTATGGCTGCATATCCTAACATGGTGCCACTAGACCTGTGAGTATTAAATTTAAGTTGAAAACTCAGTTCTTCAGTTGTACTAGCCACATTTCAAGTGTTTAATAGCTGTAGTGTTAGACATTTCCATTATTGCAGAAAGGCCTACTGGAAAGAGCTGCTGTAAAGAGTCCTGAATCCTCAGGTAATTATCCCGGCTGCCTGCACTTGATCTCTTTGTTTCCTTGCCTGGGAAACAAAGGAGGTGAGACCAATAGACGCTGGGGTCCTTCCCCTCCTGCACTTTTCACCCCAAGCACTTTCCTGATCTCTGGGGGCCACATCTGGATGAGAAATCTTGGAGAGACCCTGTGGTGTGAAAGGCAGCTGTGGTGTGAAGAAAACAACTTGGAAGTTAAAGAACTTGAATTTAGCCATAGTGCTTGTAGTGCAAGCTACACAAATTTGGAAACTCGCTCAGTGACTTTGTCTTTTTTTCCTCATTTATCAAACGAAGGGACTCTGCAGAATGGCCACTTTGCTCTAAAATTCAAAAATGTTACTAATTTACAAAAAGATATTCCTTGCTGATCAGGTGGAATCCATTAGAGTTGTGTAGTATGTGTTGTTTTCTTTTAAAAAATTCTGAGTTCTCACAGCACCCATTCAAGGAAAGGGAAACTTATTATTATTTGCCTTTCCATGAAAGGTTTGATGCAATGGAGTCCTTTGCCCAGCATTTAGAAGATGTGTAAAAAATGGCCAGTCAAGCAGCTGTTTTCAATCTAAAGATTCTTGGCATCTGTGTGCAGGGTATCAGCATGATCAAAGTTTTCACTTTCCTTCCAAAAGCTCAGATCTTATAGACTTACCATGTGATAGTTTAGTATTTGAGTTCAATCTTTAGCAAGGAAGCTGTGGCCTTGACTCTTCAATATAATAAGCAATATAGAAAAAAATATTTTTACACATTTGAGTTGGAGGTTTTGGCATAAATGAATCTACCAGGTTGGCCTTTGTTCAGTTGACATTACATGACTGATTATGAAATACTTTCATTTGGGGGAGTTTATTTATAACATTAGAAAATTAGAAAAATAGGGTTAAAATTAAGGAGAAGGATATATATACTTTTTTTCATTCAAATGATTTTTAGTGGTCACCTTCTGTATATGCTGGCATCGTTTTAGAAGGTGAACACTTAGCAATAAACAAACAAAAAATCTCTCTTCCAATGGTGCTTCTATTCTATGGAGAGACTCTGACAGACTTTACAAGCATGTTCATGGAACCAGACCTGGGAAGTTAGCAGAGATGACACAGGCAAAGACTACTCACATATTAGGAAGTTGTGTGCTACACAAAATTAAAGTTTTGCTCATGTGTTTATTTACTGCTTCAGGGTCTCTATTATATGTATGCTAGGAGTATCATGAATTTCCAAGACTAGAATAGAATAAGCATTGGGAAATATAGAAAACAATTTTATCCAAGTTCAGTTTGTCACTGAACACTTTTTTTTTTTTACCTTCATAGAATACCTTATGAAAATGATTAAAGATCTACTAAAAAAATTAAAAGCTTGGTAGGAAATCATATTTATAGCTAGATGATCAGCTAATCATTAAGACTGAGACTGACTGCATTCCTTAGATAGAGTCCATCTAATACTCTGATTCACTACTAGTCTCCCCGGGGTGGGGTTGAGCCCTGGACACTGTTACGGGCATATGACATAGTTGGGCAGTCCACCAAATACACAGCTGGTGCTCAGTCATCCTCAAAGACCGAAAGACGCCTGGGTAGGATCACAGGGGAGGATGGGAGGTTTCCTTTGTGATAGCAGAGCTGGAGCAATACCAAGCTGACAGTGTGAGGTACTTGGGTTTTAGACTCAGAAGCCTCAGTTAAAATCCAAACTCTAGCCCTATAGGCTGAGCATGCTTAGATGAATAAATTACTTCTCTGAGCCTGTTGCCCTGTAAGAAAGAGAGTATAGCTCTCCTCCGGGTTCATCATGAGACTCAAAGGAGATCTCGTGTATGATTTTGGCTCTGTCTATATAGCAGTCCACACTGGCATTATGGGCCGCATGGTCACAATCCTCATCCAAGTGGGTATTTTGGGGGCAGTGGAAAGAGCTAAGATCCATGCTGTTTTGCTAGACCTAAATGGCAGGATGTGACCCTGTCCCACATAGAAAGGATTCTTACTCAGGCCAAAATACTCAGCACTGAGAATTCAATAATAGATACAAATACCATTCAAGTTTATATAATTTGAGTACAAAAAGTATGCTTATGTTTCCTTCGCATGGTCCAATATGGCATTGCTTATGGCTTATAATTATTATCTCAGTCATTTTTTTTTAAAAAGGGAAACACAATTAGTTCTGTAAGAATTATGCTACCAGTAGATTTTTCTCAAATAAATCAGTGCAAAACAGACAAGATCACAGAAATGAATTTTGTTTGTATTATAGCGATTCGATTATTAATTAGAATACCTGATTTCCCTTGTATTATTCTGTAGAATTTGCCATCTTCTAATGACTACTGCAATTCTTTGGTCAGGGCCTGTCTCCCCAACAGAAAAGCCAGAAAGTAAAACATGAAGCTATGGAGAACTCTCTTCTCAGTCCCAAGGGACGGAAGGCTGCTCTACAGAGTCCTGTGTGTAAAGGAATAGCTATCCCCACCCCCACCCCCAACGGCTTTGAAAAGCAAAAGAACAAAAGCACGTGCCCTCCAAAAAAGGCATTAGTAATGGCCAGAAGGCTGAAGGGGAGAGATCTGCTGACTTGACAAACATGATTACTTTTTACAGCTCATGAAACTGTCTTTTTCAGAGCTGTGCTCTGTGACCTTAAGTTTATTGTACTCACGATTTTACAAATATCATCTTTTGGAAAGATGAGATGTCTCAATGAGAAAAGACAAGACTAATAGTGTAGCTTTGCCCAGTGCTAAGCATCTTAGTATTTGTTGCCAAACAGAGAAGAGAGTAAAAACCAAGTCTTCTGAGCCCACAAGCTGAGAGCCGCCCCATCCGTCAGCACAGATAACCCCTAGCCCTACTTTGTCTCTTAACAAGGTCTGTGTGTCTGCTCTGTTTCATACACTGATACTTAATGGCCTGGATTGAATCATGGCTTTACTCCTTAATAGATGGTGACCTGGAACATAGCACTTGTTAACCTTTATGAGTCTCAGGTCCTTCTTGTGTAAAAAGGGAGTAGTAAAGGGCTTTCTCTTTGAGAACTGAGATAATCAGCAGGTAAAGAGTTCCTATTAAAGTGAAAGGTATATGCTTTCATTTCTTTACTCAGAACCCTCCATTGGCTGCCCGTGTCTCTCAGAGCCAAAATCCTAACCCACAAGACAGACCCCACAGAATATGGTGCCTCATCCTCCTCTCTGACCATGTCTCCTATGAAGGTCACCTCTAGCCATGTTGACCTCCTTGTTATTGCTCAAGCAGAGTAGGCTCACGCTCACCTCAGGACTTTGACATGTGCTGCTCCTGCTGCTTGAAGTGCTCTAACCCCAAATGTTTCCATGGCCTGAGTCCTAAACCCTGAGGGTCTTTGCTTAACTGCTACCTTCTCAGGGATTCTATCAGTCTTATTCAGAACTGCAAACTCTCCCTCCCCACAAAAAAAAACCAAAAACAACCCTGTCCTCCTTTGGTATTTTATTTTTCTCCACAGCACTTATCATCACTTAAAAGGCATATTTCACTCATTTATACTGTTTATTATTTGCCTTGCTGCTCTTGAATGAAAGCTTGTGAGGGTAAGGATTTTTTATTTTTTCTGTTCTCTGCTGTATCTCATTTACACAGAAGAATTCCTGGCATAGAGTAGGCAATAAATCCTCATGTGTTAGGTGAAGGGACATTTTATAGCATGATCAAAACCTCTAGCAATGTGTCTTTAGCTAAAAAAAAAAAATGATAGGAGGAGGGAGTGGGAGAGACACTGACTTGACATGTTACATTCAACATCTTCTTCCCCAAACTGTGGCAAAGTCTAAAGAATTAGTCCTGATGACTTACTTGCTCCTCCCAAAGAAACACAAGCCAAAGTTTTTACTCACAAAAGGAAATATTTCTTTTTTTCTAAAAATTATTTTATTTTTAAATTATCATACATTAGTAATATGAGGGTTTTCATTGTGGTAACTCACGCATGAGTCCGGTGTACTTTGAAAAGTTCACCCTCCATACTGTATGGGCATTCCCTCCTCTCTCCTCCACGTCTTTTCAGAGAGTGGTGGGTTCGTTATGCTGTCTTCATGTGTGTAGGTAGCATACGTCAATCCTTGTCTTTATGGGAGAATGCTTTCTAGGAAATATTGAAGGAATGACAGGATTAAAGAATCACTACTTTACATTCCCTAGTGAATGATTCTAGCACAAGTCAACAATGTTTGGTAAAACTATAAGGTGAGAGATGGATTGACGAGTGGAGAACTGAGTCAGGCTAAAATATCAACCCACAGATTTCTTGCTAGTCACAAAAGTGGGAATTTTTTTAAAAAAAAAAATTCTCTCATTGGCTTCATTCGTTGCCTCAGGAGCCTAGGAGAAGAAGACAAAGGCGTGCAAAGGTACTTCCCAGAGACCCAAATCCAGGGCCCTAAGGCTTCTTCAGGGCTCATGGCACATGGTACATGGCCCAAAAGGATTCCCCCCACTGTATGTAGCAGCCTGCAATCTAATCTGAATTTAGCAGAGGAGATTTTCAGTGAGTTATATTAGCTTACTCTGAGCTTTATTTTCCCTATTGCCCTATTTTTTGCTTCTATTTCTCCTTTCAATTCTAGACGATTTAATTCTAGTTCTCTGTCAGTTAAAGAAAAAAAGTAACCGATTTCAATGACCTCCTGTAGCCCCCACTCTTCTTGTTATTTTCATCACATGACTGCATTCTACATAAGCCACTGTTGAAGAGGGAGCTTTGCAAGCTTCATCTGTCTGTCCATCTTCTCTGAAAACTTTCTGGGGAGCCTGGAGCATGTTAATATTTCTGGTAGCTGCACAACCATCCAGGGCTTAGATTTTTGCAAAAAGGAAGAAGACAAAATTCCGTTGTAAAATGACTCTAGAGGAAGCCAGGAATTCAGTGCCTGTAATGGAGTCATCTAGCCCCGGACATCCCGATGACTAGTACACTGGGAGGAGGTCCCTGTAAGCCTTGGCTTTCTTTTCCACTTCCTCTATGTTCTGTTTGTTCCTTCTTAAAGGAAAAGCTAAAATACCTTTCCATACCCAGTGGAGAGTTTATCATCAAGAGTAAGATGTCAGCAAGTCTTGAGAGTAGCAGGGCCCTAGACTGCATGGGGACTTTCTTGTAAGTAATACCATTTTAAAAACTAATATGAAACTTAACAGGAAAGCAATATAACATCCCAGAGCCACAGGGGTGAGAGGACTTGCTAGGCCTCCAGACAGGGGGGCCTCATTAACCACATTCCTTCTTCCCCAGGCCAGCTGAGGTCTCCCCTCCTGGATTTGGCAGGCTGACTTTTGATTAGGAAATTTACATAGAACTTGAAATAAAAACACAATTGCTGTGTGGGTTTGAGCTTACTAGTGTTGAAGAAAATGGACTGTGGGAGACCAGAAGACAACTCCCTAAATTATCAAAGATTGTTGACCTGAAGGGAGTTACAAAAAAGCAGATAGAGAAGAATTCTCTGCCCTCAAGGCATTGTTGACAGAGACCAAAAGTTGTCCTAAGTGCACCCCAGCCCCACTGCTTCTTCTAAGGAAAAAAGGGTTTTCCACTATCTTAATCCAATTTCTGTTGCTATAACTAAACACTACAGACTAATAATTTATAAAGACTGGAGACTTATTTAGTTTACAGTTCTGGAGGCTGAGAAGTCCAAGAGTATGTCCTGGCATCTAGTGAAGGCTTCTTGCTGTATCATAACAGGGTGAGACAAAGCAAGCTTCCAGAGCTTCTGTAACAATGCCACTTTCACGATAATCCATCAATCCAATAATCACAAATGGATTAACCCATTCATAAGAGTCCAATCACTTCTCAAAGAGCCCCCCCATACCATTAATAAATGATTTGGGGTATGAAGCTTCTAACACATGAAATTTGGGAGGACACATTTAAACCATACAACCTTTTAAGACAACCTTGAACCCTTGAGATGATACAAGAGGAATCTATATTAACAAATTATTGCAACTAATTGTTGTCTGCCAGCTCATTGTCTTCTTCCTAGTTGCCATGCCAGACACTCAGAGTTTTTTTCCTTTGTCTAAAAACTTACTATTGAAGATGATATCTAAGCTGGAATTCAAAGCTACCTCTCAAAAAAATTGCTCATTCTCGGAGTGTTTCTCATGTATATGTGAAATATGCATGCTTATACACTTCTGCTTATTTTTCTCTTATTAATCTGTCTCTTGTAACAGTGATCTCTTAGAACTAAGAACTTATGGGAATTATTATTTTTTTTCCCTTAAAGAGCCATGTATGAACCTGGTGTTTTTGATTATCCCATGGCCAGAGCACAATTCTGTGGTGGCCTCATAGATACCTTTGTCTCTGGCTCATTTTCTTTCCCTGTTTGAGCAGGGACCTCCTAGTTTTTATCTCCAGGGATTCTGTACTTTAAGAGTTGATTTTTAAGTATGTTCCCTATTTTAAGAAATAGCCCAAGTGATCCTTGGGTTTTCATTTAACTTTGAAACTGTCCTATATATATGTCTCCTCGAAGGTACACTATAAAGTCCAGTTGATAAGGTTCTGGCAGGCAGTCTGGGCATAGTTAGAAGCAGGGTGGAAAAACCTTCCAGTTGTCATTTCCTATGAAGTAACACTATTAGAATCAAGTCCCAGAATCAGGAGGCAGCCAGGAGGGATAAGCTCAGAATGGGGAGTCATGAAACCATTTTCTCTAGCCACCCAATACTAATATATAAGGGACCTGTCTCAGCCTGGGAGAATATGCAAATGGACAATGACCAACCAATATGTTTTAGTCTGTTTTTCATTACTGTAACAAAATACCCAAAGCAGACTAATTTTATGACAAAAAAAGCTTATTTAGCTCACAGTTTTGAAATTCTCAGAACATGTACTGATATTAGTTAGGTTCTGGTGAGCCCCTCTTCTCTGTGTCACGTCTTGGCAGAAGCACACGTCTGTGGAAGAGACCATATTACCAGACGGGAAGCTAAAGAGGAATTCAGGGGTCAGATTTGCTCTTGTAAGATCTCATTCTCATGAGAGCTCACTCCAAGAGACCAGAATTTCCTTCTGAGGGCAGCAATCCCAATGACCTAACAGCCTCCCATTAGGTTTTACTTCTTAAATGTTCCACCACCTCTCTACCACCAAACTGGGGACCATGCTTTTGAAACATGAACCTTTAGGGGACAAACAACATCCAATCCATACATAGCACCATATATGCCCACAGAGCTCTGCCCCACTGTCTCTGCAGAAATTGGTCCAGAACAATTAGGACTTGGTTAGTGACTATCAATGTCCTCTGCTTCCAACTCAAGACCACTCAGAGAAGGTCAAATATGGTCCCCAAACCAATCACATAAGATGTACTACTTCTAGTTAGCCCACCTACAGGTGACCCGTGCCAGCAACCCCCAAGCATGGGGGTCTTGTCTTTTTTCACTAGAGAGCTTGCCCACTTCAGGTAATGGGAACTGACCCCCTTGCTACCAAAAGCTGAATAGCCTGTTTGTTCCCATTTGGGTAGTTTATTTTCAGAAGGTCTAGATCTACAATAGACAGGTAAAATTTCATTATTTAAATGTGTACACATCTAATAGTGCTGTCTTCTACAAGTAGTCTGTTTAGAGAATTACAATACATCCCAAGGATGCCACCATTTCCAAATTTCTTTTTTGGTGGTACTGGGGTTTGAACTCAGGGCCCCACACTCACTAGGCAGGCACTCTACCCCTTGAGCAACTCTGCCAGCTCCAAAATGTTTTTGACAGCTCTTTTTAGCCTTGAATTTGGAGGCAATACAGGGTTGTATGGTGGGCTCACTCTGACTGCAGCTCAGACTTTCATGTTTTTCAGTCTGTTTCTGTGTCTGTCTGTCTCTCTGCTGATCTGTTTCTATGTCTCTCTCTGAGTATGTGTCTTTCAGTCACATACACACACACACACACACACACACATACGTACACCCATTTCAGGCCTAGAATATGTCCTCTTACAGTGTTATTATTCACCAACTTTCTCTCCAAAATGACTTTTAGTTATTTCCCTAGTCAGCTCACTCCCCTACAAAGCTTTGCTATTTACCAAAATGATATTCCAAAGAGTGACTCAAGGTTTTTCCATCTGTTCAAAAGAAGATTTGTCCCAGACTCTGTCTTTGCATTTTACAGTTTCAGAGTACACAGGTAAATATTGGAGAAATTTTGCTCGGTCTCAAGCATTTCAGATGGGAAACACCCCTAGTGTGGAGAGCATAGCCTCTCTATTTCTGAAAAAGCAGATGGTGTACTCTCATTTCCTTGACATGTACACAGGACGGGTCCCTTTGTGTTTGTCTTTTCTTGCCCTGCAAACAGTAAGGCCATGTTTGTAGCTGGAATTAGCTTTCAGGGAATTATAAAATAAGTGAACAAGTGTGGGTTGCAAGCAGTCACTTTGGCACTGGTTCTCAGTGTGGATTCCTACAATTAAATGAGTCTTGTCTCTATATATTACTGTTTTTGTTCTTAATGCTCAAATATCAGAATTCTGCCAAGTGGCTCTTTGAGTCTGGGTGAGCTTGTAATGACTCTGGCTCTTGTAAAGGACACGAACAAAGAATCTGTGGGTCAGCAGTGTTCATCTTGTTGAAGTCTGGAGTTCTAGAGACAAATGGTTAGAGACACGCTGAAGTGTTTACGATGTATTCAGGCTGCAGAGCTGAGAGCTGGACTGAAGGACAATTGCTGGAAACAGTCTATAAACAATTCAGAGGGAGTTTATTCAAAATGGGCACTTTGCTTTGAAATGATAAAATCGTGGAATTGTTTGGAATACCCACATTGATGCTTTGAAATTCTCCTTCATGCTATGAGGTTGGAGATGACCAGCAGGATATTTAAGCAGTTTCGTTATAATTTTTTACTCTAGCTGTTGGGGGTGAGTGAGAAGTGATGTCCCCAGTCATCCTCCTCTTATTCTTGTAGCTCAAGAAGTTTCCTGTCCTTGTCAGTCCCTCTAAGCCATTAATTACTGCTCAGAGACACACTTATTGGCACACCCTTCCTGTCTACAAGAAATGACCTTGGAAATAACAGGAACATTGAGGGGACCCAGAGTATGGTAGTTGCCAATTTGCACATTATCTCCTCACTGGGACACACAAGATAATGAGGAGGGGACATTTCCTCACCGATGTTCCCTGAGGCAGGGGTGGCAGCCTTCATTCAACAGCCCAGGCAGCTCAGAACAGGCCATCACTTCAGGCTGCTGCCCCTTGGCTTCCATGGTCCCTGAACGGGGATCAGACACCTCTCTCCTCTCCTCCTACCACACTCTGCTCATCTCTGTCCTAAGACATTGTTGGAATTGTTTTATACATGGGCCTCCCAAGAGACTATAAATTCCTTAGAGTAGGGCCTCAATCTTAGTATCATTGTATTGCCAGCTGAATCAAACTTACATAAGAGTGAGAAGTGACTGAAATAAAAATTTGATGCTAAGCATTTCAGGCAATCAAGAAATTTAAAAAGTATATATGTGTGTGTTCATTAGGTAGATGCATGTATGCGTGTACATGTTGAAATAACATGGCTTCAGCCCTTGGAAGTTACTTGTAGAAGTAAAAAACAAATCTGTAAATCCCAGGAAAGTTTGTCATAAGACTACATGATTATTTCCAATTGGCTTCTTCTTCTTCTTTTTTTTTTTGGTGGAACTGGGGTTTGAACTCAGGGCTTCATGTGTACAAACCAGGCACTCTACCACTTGAGCCACACATCCAGTCCATTTTTTTGCTCTGGTTATTTTGGAGCTGAGGTTTTATGAACTATTTCCTTGAGCTGGACTTGAACCAAAATCCTCCTAATTGTAGCCTTTCAAGTAGCTAGGATTACAGGAGTGAGCCACTGGTGCCTGGCTTCCAATTGGCTTCTTGTGATACTCAAAGGACTTATCAGATGTCAAATCACATTAAAAAGTAATGCCTTTACCCATAGATATTGTTATTAATATTATAATCAATATGGCTTTTTAAAGCCTCATCTTGTCATCTCCCAGACACAAGAAAACTCAGGTACCAGAAAGCCTGGGGACTTTAGTAGTAGAACTTTCTATTGCTTCAGAAACCCTAGTTTTTGGTTTTCCCTGAGAAACAAAATCTAATACTTCTAAATACACTTTAATGTGGGTTGAACACCTACATCTGCTTAGAGCCCATGGTGCTTTGCCAGCCCAGCTTCTGGGATGGTTCCAGGCAAAACCGGAAGATGCTGGATGCCTTTCAACTGCAGCCAAGTCAGTGGTTGAAATGTCATACAAGTCTCAAACTTTATGACTCTTATCCTCACGGTGTGGCATTTCTACCCCCAAAGAATAGTGATTTAAAAATTTTAAAAATTAAAAACTCCAGTTCATCAAAGAACTCAGGTAGGTAAAAAAGTTGGTTAATCATTTTCAGTTGCTTGTTTTTATTTTCACCTTTTCCTGTGGAACTGTCCCTGTCACACAACCCAGATGCTCAATCATTTGCTAAAAGGGTTCAGAAAAATATAATTTTGCGATTAAAAATAAAAATAAAGTGGGATGGATAAGTTCTTCAGTTTTACAGTTTTATTTGATTCAGGGATTAGAGTTAATGATCAGGCCTTAAGAGGGGGTTCTCATATGATCATTTCCTCCTTTTTATTCTTAATATTGAGAATGATGAAAAGATCAATATACATGATTAACTATGAAACTAACTGTATTTAATAAAAAGAATACCCCAGAACTGGTAAATTACTCTATCATGCTGTTTATCATAAGTTTAAAGAGCTTGTTATTACCCAAATGTATGTGTTATCTACTGCCACAATGATGCTGCAAGACAAACAAACCCAAGCTTTCAGTGGCATATGGTAATAAGTATTTACAGCAGCCCCTGCATTTGGAGTGCTTGGCTATGCTGATCTTGGCTAGGCATGTTGACCTATAAGGGTCAAGTGGTTGTCAGCTGAACTAATCTGTCCTTGACTGTGGTAACTGGAGCAAATTGGTTCTGCTCGATAGGTCCCTCATTCTCCAGCAGGCATAATCTCAAGCAATGGCAAAGTCACAAGATCATTTCAAGTCTTTGTGTCATATCTGTCATTGTACTGTGAGACAATGCTAGTCATATAACTGAGCCCAATTCCAAGTGGTGGCACAGGTTATCCTCTCATAGTAGAAAGGCATGCAAAGTTATATGGTAAAGACCTGGGGAAAATGAGGGCAAAGCTTTGGCTTATAATTTCATTGTACTACAGCAGATGATTCCACAAATTCCTTAGCAGCAGCTACTATCCAGTGCAGATCCAGTCATAAGGACACCGCACCTGGGGACCTGGTCTCATAATCCAAGGTGGAAGAAATGATGTGGTGTTTGCTGTAGTTTGTATCTTAAATGTCTCTCAAAGGCTTGTGTGTTGAAGGCTTGTTACCCACAAGTGGCACTACTGGGAAGTGGTAGAAACTTTAAGAGGTAAGGTCATTGGAGGTATGCCCTTGGAGATGCTGGCCCCTTCCTCTCTCTTTTTTGTTTCCTAAATGCCATGACATGAGCAGTTTTCTCTGCTATGTGTTCCTGTCATGATGTGCTACCTCCCCACAGGTCCAAAGGCAATGGGGCAAGGAAAGCATGGGCTGAAACCTCTGAAGCAATGAGCCAAATAAAGCCTTCCTCTTTATAAATTGATTATCTCAGGTTTTTTGTCACTGCAAGGGAAAGCTGACTAAAACAGTATTAAAAGGTAGACAGAAAGACTCACTATGATAAGATGGTAATTCTCAAACTGATCTGTAGATTCATTGTAACTCCAATCAAAATCCCAGAAGCTGTTTTGTAGAAATCAATAAGCTGATTTTAAAATTTGTAGGGAAAAGCAAAGGCAATGGAATAGTGAAAACATTTTTAAAAAGAAGAAGACTTAACGTGGTGGTTCACACCTATAATCCCAAGGCATAAGTAAGAGTATCAGGGTCTAAAGGTGCCCCAGGCAAAAAGCATGAGACTATCTGAAAAATAACTAAAGCAAAAAGGCTGGAGGCATGGTTCTCATGATACAGCACTAGCCTAGCAAGTACAAGGCCCTGAGTTCAAAATCCCAGTACCTGCAAACAGACAAACAAAAACAAAAAGAAATGAGGAACAAAGTTGACTTAAAAGACTTAGCTCAGAAGCTACAGTAATCAAGAGTGTGCATATTGATAAAAAGACAGACACGTAGGTTACTGGAATAGAAGTGAATGTGAAATAGATCCACAAATACAAGGATTATTGATTTTTCAATAGAGGAAATGTAATGGAGGAAGATAGTTTTTTCAATAGGTGGTGGGTGCTAAAAGTGTAGATGTTCATATGCAAAAACACAATCCTCAACCCATGCCTTACCTCAGAAAATCAATTTAAAATGAAACAGATCCACTTGCAAAACCTAACAACAAGAAATTTCTAGAGGAAATATAGGAAAAAAATCTTTGCAACCATTGAAAATTCCTTTCTTAGTCAGCCTCCCGTCCCCCTAAAAATCATGAATCATTAAAGAAAAATAAGCAAGACTTCATCAAAATGAAAAATGTTGCTTTTTAAAAGTTACTGTTAAGAAAAGAAAAATGAATAGACAAGTCAAAGATTGGGATAAAATATTTGCAAAACACATATACTATAAAAGACTGTATCCAGAATAAATAAAGAACTCTGACAGATAATAAAAATAAACTAATAACCCAATTAAAAATGGGCAAAAGAATTAGACACATCACCAAAGAAGATATATGGAAAGCAAATGAACAAATGGAAAGACACTCAAAATTTGTCATTAGGGAAACACAAATGAAAACCAATAAAACGCTACTATGCATCTTCTTGACAGATAAAATTTTTAAATGATGAGGTCAAGAGCTATTGAAGATGCAGAACAATTGGAACTCTTATATATTGCTGGTGGTAATGCCAAATGGTACACTTTAGAAAACAGTTTGACAGTTCTTATCAAGTTGAATGTGGCTTATATCAGGGAGCACTCAGCAGAAAGATTAGGGGCTTCACAATAGCTGGTCCCTAAATCATTACTGATGCTGATGATTCCAGCCCTTCAGGTCTGAGGGACTGAGACTTTGCCAGTTCATGGTTTCTGCAACTGGCCTTTCTCCTCTGTGCTCTCATCGTAAGGTAGAAACCCAATGTCTTTAAGATAGCCAGGTAACTTCTTTCCTTACCTTTTGCTCTACTGGCATAAGGAACTCAAAATGACCAGAGAGAGCATCCTGGCGTTAGGGATAGTGTTAGACTTACTGTGTCTGCTGGCAGGAGATCTTTCGAATTTCCAGTTGGCACCCGGAACCTCCAGTCCAGCAGAACCTGGACATAGGGTGGAGGGCAAAAAGACCAATTCACATGGATCACTGGAAGTGAGAGTGTTGGGAGCCCCTCCTCCATCTACCCCTTGGCTCCTGAATCCACAAATTCTTCTCATTGCAGACATTGTACCTTCAAATGGCCATTGAATCAGACTAATACAAGTTATATCATAGCAAGTGTCATCCTCAGGCTGGTGCCTTAGCTGCATCCTCAAAAAGTCACTCTAATTTTTAACAGACTGACAGCTTTGGGGTGACATGAAGTACAGCAAGACCAGTGAGTACCATGTCCATATAGCAATTGTTATACCTTCTCCCCTGAGAAGTGCGTTCATTGATCCAGGAAGTGCTATATGGGATCCCCAAAAGGTAAATCAGAAACACAGCATTCAGATATCTTTTTTGTTGTTATTGCAGTACTGGGGCTTAAACTCAGAGCCTCATCCTTGCTAGGCAGGCACTCTTCTACTTGAGCCACTCTGACAGCCAGTATTTTTAAATGCTGGTGATATTATATGACCAATCCATCTATATGTTATCCAAATCCATCATGAGTACTACAGTACATGAGCATTATTACCTGCCGCCGATACCCCACCCAAATTTTTCATCAATGCTATAGTATGTTAGGACGGATCACCATGGCACTTAACCACCAGCAAGGAGATTTTATTGTTGACTGAGAAGCAAGTGATATGGTTTCAGAATTTATCCTAAGGACCTGTTTCCTAGAATCACTTCCGATACCAACATCTTAATTTGTGCTCTCCCAGAATCAGAAACTGAGATAGCTTCTTGAAGTAGTTTAATGTGCAACCGACCTCAGGAAATAGTGGTAATAATGTCAGGAAGGGAGACAGTGACAGGAAGGAGAGCAGTAAAGGGTTCATTGTCAAACACTGAGGTAACTGGAGCTAAATGTGCCCAGGGGAAGTCTGGTAGACCATGGAGTGCACACTCCAGAGTGTTATCTCTTCTGAGGGGTGAGGGATCTGGGGTACTGATCCATCAACTCTCTAGGATACTCCTAGGAGTTGGGAAAAGGGTTGTTAACTCCCCAAACTTCTGGTTTGCTCTGGGTACATAGGAACAGAAAACCTAGGTATCAGGGAAAACTTTCAAGCCAGACTCACACATATTGGTGGTTGGAAGTTGATCCAATGTCCCAGACATGGGAAAGGCTCTATAGTAATGAACTGCGACCATGTACAGAAATGGTAAATGAATAGCAATTAATATTTGATTTAATGAGTGATAAATATGAACACAAGAATGCTCTGTGCACTTTTTGTTCATTATCTCATTTATTTCTCACAATCCTTCTATAGAGTAGGACTTACCCTTTCCTGTCCTTACTTTCCAAAGGAGAAACTGAGACTCAGAGATATTAAGTAGCCTCCCTAGGTCACTTAGCTAGCGGAGGTGTTGGGATTCAAAGTCAGGCTTTCTTCACCTTCCCAGAATATAACAGACCATGATGCAATTGATAGTAAGACACCCAAAGACATTGTCTGAAGATATACGTGTTCTTTGATAGCAAAGAAATTAAACATCACGGAGGCAACTACACAAAACAGAAAACCAATGTCTTTCTTGGAGGTACTGGTAACCCAGGAGCCTGAGTCCTCGTGAGGATTCATAGCTACAAATGAAAATGATGTTCCAGACATGATATGAGAGCTATACTTTGCCATTCTTTCAGGATTTTTTAATAGCTACCTTCTCCATACACCACCTTTACCCTATCTAAAATGATTTTAAGGTCTCTAGCGCTATATTTAACTCAGCACAATACTGAGGATTGGTTGTGAGAGTAGATGAATCAAATGTCAGTTTCCCACATGTAGCATTGCTCACAGGCCTAGCTTACATACCTGAGGTTCATCCTGTAAAGGGGAAGACCGGGGACTGAGGGTAAATCTTCTAAAATAAAGATGCCTTCGATAAGACAAGATAGGAGCTGCAAATGGCAATGTCTCAGAGATCAGTCAAGTATCATACAGAAAGTAGGCTCAGAACAAAGTATAGGAAGTAGTGATTCCTCTTCCACACATACCTGTTAAAAATTGCTGCTCCAAAAACCAAAATTTGTCTCTTTTAAAGATACCACAACAAACTGTGCACTGGTGGTTCAAGCTACTCAAGATACAGAGATCAGGAGGATCGGGTTCAAAGCCAGCTCGGGCAAATAGTTCTTGAGACCCTATATTGAAAAAACCCATCACAGAAAAGGGACTGACAGAGAGGCTCAAAGTGTAGACCCTGAATTCAAACTCCAGTACTGTTAAAAAAAAAAGAGAGAGAGAGAGAGAACATATCTGTAATAGTGGAACTGAGGGAATGAGGGAGAGGAAGGAGAGGAAAGGAGAATGAATAATATGGAAATCCATTTCATCTGTGTAGAAAGGTGGTACAATGAAACACACGGAAAGCTGCTAATCACAAGAGGTGGGAGGGGGATGTAATCTGATTAGAGTACAATGAATTCATGGGTGAAATACCATGGTGAAACCCCTCTGAACAGTGAATATTTTCACTTAACAATATGAAGGACAGGAATGTAAAACAGGACCTGTTACAGGGTGGGTACTAGTTGAAGAGGGAGGGAAAATGGAGAGGAGGAAGGAGGGCGAATATGATTGATGTGCTTATATGAAAATAGAACAATGAAACCTGTTGAAATTGTTTTAAATAGGGGGCAGGGGGACCAGGGAGAATGATGGAGGGGATGAATCTAACAAAAGTACATTAAGCATGTATGAAAACATGACAATGAAACTTCTCTCTACAACTAATATATGTTAATAAAAACTTATTTTTTTTAAAAGATGTCAATTCAGGCTGGATTGGGCAATCACAATGAGACTTCTGGTTTTTCTTTCTGTGTTGTCCATACAACACATGTGTCTCTTCTGATCTATTAATGTAGGATATTATTGGAATGTCTTTTCCAAGGGAAAATGTCTCCAAATGTTTGTTACTATTTTATTCTTCCTATCTCTCAGGGTTGCCTTGCCCTGAGTTGACTTATGCTTCCTCCAACCCACCCATCAAGGCTCAACTTGGCTTAGCTGTATCTCTGCTGGCATTATTTTCTGTTGAAATAAATGCACACAGACTTTGATAATTTACATTTGTTCAGAAGCAACCATAAGGACCAACACTTTACTATATATTTTTAAATTGCCATAAATCTTGGATCTGGAAATAAACATTTTTTTCTTCCTCTGAATTTATATATTTGTCACAACTGGTGTTTTCTGCTCCTTTTGAAGACATGGACTATTTATCAATATAACACAAAGACATGAACATTTAAGCAACAAAAATTTGGCCAATTAAATCAGATACATCAATGAATTCAATGACAATAATGAGTCAAACACACAGAGGCTTTCCAGATGCCAACATCTGTTTTTATCCTTGACGGCAGTGTCTGGTCCTCATATATCCGTCTAACACTTTCAGTAGATCTTGACTTCAGTACTAAATATGTCCACATTGTCAGATCTGCAAAGGGCAGATTTTAACCATTATTCTGAGAATGTTTTCTCTTCCATAAGAAAATGAAGGAAAAAGGAACACTCTGCTTTACATTAAGCTGCTTCTTTTAGCCATGAAGATAAGCCCTAGCCATTCTCAGATGCTTAAATATTCTGGTTTGGAAATGCTTTACTGCTTGGTTCTTGGCCTAGAGCCTCATCACACTAGAGTTGACTTGAATGTTCTGTTTTAATTGTTTATGTGCAAAATTTAATCTGGGAGGAGAATGAATATTATTATTCCAGACTTCTTATGTTCAAGGTTTGTGACAGGTATTTTAACACATTATCTCATTAAATTCTCAATTTAATGCCCAATGGAGTGGGCATTATTACTCACTCGGGAAGCAGACTCAGCCATCTAAGGGTCAAATCAGGAGCTAGGACTTAAGTCCACTAGATCCAAGGTTTATATGTTTTCTATAGCATAATAAAAATAATGGGTAAAAGAAGAAATCCATTACAAAGTTAAGTGATCCAAAGTGAAATTCAGAAACACCGTTATGAGATTTTGTCTTTGGATTAAAACTCCAGATGTACATTAAAGTGTAGAAAGACCTAAATACAGACATCCAGCGATCAGCCTCAGAGTCAATCTGTGAGATAGACAGTCACTAAGTCCTCTTACTATAGACATACTTGCTATTGACTTTACCCTTCAGCTGTTAGCTTGATTTTTAGTGAATAACTTCTAACCATGGGCCTCAATCAGCTTTGAGTGAACTTTGGGACTTTTCTTTCCCCGATTCATGTAGCCTATATACTTTCAACAGTAAGCCCCAAGAGTACTCAGAGTAGGGCTCTGAGTTGATATCCCAGGGCTGAGAGCCCAATTCTGCATTTATTTGTCCTTGATGTTTAAACAGTATATTGAGTTCACATTCTATTGAGAGCCATTTTAGTGCTTTCAACTAAGGAGTTCCTGGTGAGAGCTGCATTTAATTCAACTGTCTCTCTGCTCTTTTTCCTACCCCTGTGTACTGTGTTGAAAAATCCTTTTGCATCAGCATTTATGCAGCATATAATTTTTTTTGCTCTCATCCAACAGGCACATTTGGATTTACTATTTCACTTGAGCAGTTGGTGTTTACTGGCAGCAACAAGAACAAAATTTATAGCAGCAAATGGAAGCTGAACTCACATGCTGGCTTTGCACTGAAGAACTTTATTTGCCATTTCCTAATTGTGAAAACAATATGTCCAAAATTCTGCAGTCATCAGCATTCTGATGTAACGATTTCCATCTGGTTAAAGACAGACATTCAAAACTTCTATCTCTTTGAATTTAAGTGTACTCCAATGCAAAGGTAACCAATTTAGGAGAATATTGGAAAACAGAGAAAATTCAGAGCAAATACATTCTGAAAAGTGTCTATTTCCACTTTCTCAGAGGATAATTTTCCTGAAGAGCAAACAGGGGTAGGTAGGGAAAGAATTTGCCATGATCTTCCTAATGGAAGTGGCTCTAACTGGAGCAAGATGACAGGATTACTTTGAGGTGAGAGAGGGTAAAGAAAGATTTGTGGGGTATTCCAATTGGAGGTAATAAGGAGTCAGAGATCCACAGAGACCAAGCCATTGGGGAATAATACTGAGGCAATGGAGGCCAACAAAGTGGTAATAAGAAGCAGTTTAATATCCCACTTCACCCCATCTGGCATTAAGAATTTGGCGCTGGCTGTTGAAATACAAAGCTCCTGATGGCCTTCATACTCTCACAGTGACCTTCCTCATTCATTAGCCAGAAGTTGAGCCAGAAAGAAAGGCAGCATAACATTTCAAATGCTTGTTTAGCATTTTGCCATTCTTATCAATTAAGCAAACTTTTATTGCGTACCATATTGTATGTTAGGAATGGCTTAGATGCTGAGCTATGGGGCCACGCACATTTCTCGATTGCCTACTATAGATGATTAAGTAAGAAACATAAAATAGGCATTGAATGGTCCTAATTTGGATGTGTTTCAGCTAAAACTATCCATAAAGATTTTTTCTGTGTCTAGGAAGCTTCATGCTTTATGTTAATCTTTTTATGCATTATAATATTAGTTATTTTCTTCCCGAAATAAGTATGGGGAAAAAAAGCCCCAGAATTGTAGAAATAACCATGTAGCTGCCTTCACTCTATGGAATAAGCAAGCTCTGGCAGGAAGGGGATTCTGTGCATGATCTTAGAATTCCTAAACAGTACCAGCATCGTGAACATTGGTTCCCAGAATGAAGGACAGGTCTGCACATAGTAGGCACCCAGCTGTAGATATTTGTTGACCAAACACAAGAAGGTGGGTGAAATTGTTAGAGGCTATGAAATCATACCTCCAGAATATTATTTAAGGGCAGCACCAGGACATGGAAACTGAGAGGAAGTCACCTCCCATCTGCTCCATCCTTGTTTCCACATAATTTAGCAGATGTTCAGTGACTCAAACTCTGCCCAGCACTGGGCAATATGGCAGCAGGACTCTACTGGTCTCCTCTGACCCCTGCCTCCTACTCCCAGACCATGGTTCTGTCATAATTTTCCCTCCATCCCCTGCTTGCCTTATCCCTGTGCTCTGTGGGAAATTCAAGCTGTGAAATCACAAACCCCAGAGAAGGGGCCATCTGGTGCGCTTACTCCAGCTCAATAGCCCAGTTCATGTAATGCTTGCTGTGTCACCATAGGAAGACAGGACAATCCTGCTTACCCATAAATCAGTCTTTACCTAGAAGCCCTACCCCCACCCCAACACAATCTCCCTTCTCACACTGCCTCAGGTCCCACCATGCCTACCATCTAGGGCTAGAAGTGTGTTTTCATCTACATTAACTCAAACCTGTCTATTTTCCTACTCGGATGCTGAATTCTTCCTCAGGACCTCAACTCCCTCTCCTGCTACCCAGCTTTTACAGAACAACCTCAATCTATCCAGCTGACATGTTTTTTACAATGTTGAGCCTAAAAGGAAACACAAATCTGATGATACAGGTATGTGACAGGATATTAAAATGAGACTTTTCCTCTTACCTCAGTATTAGCTGAGGCCTAAGAGCTGAAAACAACTGTTTTTAATGTTCATGTAGTTTACAGAGATGGAACTTGCTAAGAGGTGACCAAAATATGGTGTAGTAATCCTGAGTCCTTTGTGCAGTCTCAGGAATACAAGGGAAGACATACAAATTGATGAGGAGGGTAAGGTTTTCATCAGAGAAAGCCTGTAAGATGCCCAAATACTTCCTCTTTCCTTATTTTAAGCAAATGGTGGAGGTGGGGGGAGAGCTTCAGAGAACCACTGAACAGCAGAACTATGATCTTTGGACTTTGGGGTGCATAGAGCATAATAGTTTCTGTTGCTGCTGTAACAAATTAACACGAATACAACAGCTTAAAAATAGCAAGTTTGCTATCTCACAGTTCTATGGGTCAGAAGTCCAGTGGGCTCAGCTGCTTTTTCCACTTGGAATCTCACGAGGCTGAAATCAAGGTGTTGGCGGAGCTGCATTCCCTTCTGGGGCTCTAGGGAAGAATCCGTTTCCAGGCTCCTGCGTGTTGTTGGCAGAATTCAGCTCCATTCGACTGCTGGACTGAGGCCCCTGTTTCCTTGTGAGCTGTCAGCTGGGGACCACCATTGGCTCCTTGCAGCCTCTCTCTGGTTCTTGCCCAAAAGCCCCTGCAAGAGTGCTATCAGAGCCAGCAAGAGTTTGCAAATCCTTCGTACACTGCCACTTCTCTCTAACGTCAGTCAGGAAATGTTCTTTACTTTTAAAGGCTCATGTAATTATACTAGGGCCACCCTATAATCCAGGATAATCCCTTCATCTAATAATCTGCTACCTTAGTCACATCTACAAAGCCCCCTTTTCTGGATAATGTAAACTTCACAGGTTCTGGGGATTACACCAGGGTTTTGAGGGGGCATTATTCAGCCTACCATGTAAGAATTGGTACCTGAAAAAGTCAGAGACTGTGAAGTAGACAGAGCAGCAGCCTGTGGTGGCTCAGGGAGAAGAGGAGGTGATGGCTGGAGCAAGGTGCACCACTACAAAGAGTGCAATAAACAGGCTATTGCCTGTGAGGACTCCAGGGAGGGGAGCTGGATTCAGCTGGCATGGGGCTCCATTCCAGGGAAACAGCAGGAGGCACAGCGACCCCATAGAAAGAAGTGAGAGGTGGACTCCCAGAAGTCATGGCTAAGGACAAGTCATAAGCACCAGTTGGAGGAAACACCTATAAGAAGAAACTATAGTGGGAGTCCTCCACTCTAAGTCGTCCCTTGAGAAAAGTATCGGCCTCCAGACAAATTCCATATTCAGAAAACTGTCCAGTTACCATAAAGCCTTCCCTCTCAAATGCTGTTCCCATGTTGGAGCATGCAAAAGCAATGGATGAATCAAAGATGAACAGTAGAGAAGTAGGCAGCCCTCCTACTTGCCTCTTTCTACAGCTGGGGGGATTCTCATCCAGGGGCTGGCAAAAGCTTGACATTGACTGAACAATTGAAGCTTTGATAATAGGGTGAACTGGACTTGCAAAAACTCAAAACACAAAAGTATTGTCAATACCTGAAAGTGGCATGCAAGTTATGATTGACTTAGGATTCCATCCCCAAGTGAAGAAGCAAGTTCGCCAGGACACTGAAGTAAAGAATGAAGCTGCTTTCTGCTTACTCTTTCATTTACTAGATCAGAGACATAAATCCCCTAACCCATCTCTAGCACCCTCTACATTTTGATTACCACTGGTTGTTTTAGGGGAATGGCCTCACATCTCCATTAGCAGAACTCAGACCTTTATTAAATTAAAATATTTGGTTCTGGCTTCATTCTCTGGAGGCCTCAATTCAACAGCCTGTTTACTGCACCATTGGAAGAGGTACAAAATGTTGGGTTCCATTGCCATTGCAAAGCCAGAATACTGAGTTCTATATGATATACTGTATATGTGAAATAATGCCCTTTTTGCTGTCATATTAAGCACAGTAAATTCTTGGATAACTGATGTGTGTAGAAAGAGTATTTTGACTGGTCAAGGAGAGCTAACATGTTTTGATATGCAATCTTTGGGCTAACTTCTCTGTGAAGTCATGAAAAGAGCACTAGACTGGTTGTTGTAGAACCAGGTCTCTCACTGTGCATGGCTGGATCATTTCATCTTGCTGAGCCTCGGTTTCTTCATATGTAAAATGGTAACAGAATATTTGTCCTGTCTACCTCATAGTTGGTAAGGATAATTGAATGACATAATGGCCATGAAAATATATTTCTAAATTGTAATCTGTATATATAATAGGGCTTTAGTAGTAACTGAGCATTTATATATAGCTATAGCAGGTTATAAATTTTAAAATAAAGCTAGGATACCATGCTTAATGGACTCTTTCTGGAAGGTGACACATAAAAAACTGGTGACAATACTAGCCTCTGGGTGGAGACTTGGTGAAAGTGATGAGGAGCAGGGAGACTTATTTTACACTCTATTCCTTTATGTATCGTTTGAATTAATACCATATGCATACATTCAAACCAATAAAATTTAATGAGCACTTGAGAAGCTGAAGAAATAAAATATATTTATTCTTAATAATACATTTAATATAATCTAATCTTTCTGTAAAGCGACATTTTAAGATCTTTAATGTTTCAGAATTAAACGAGGTGATTTGGTTGATGCAACTAGCACGTAACTTGGCACACAGTAGGTGTTTGAGAAGTGGTAGTGCCCTTGGCCTTGAGGTCATCATTATGACTACCCACTCCCAGTGAGTTCTCTATATACAAGGATATAGCTAATGGGACACTGGATATTAGAAAGTTTATTGGATTTTACTGGGATGTTGGACACAGATGGTAAGTGGGAAATGCCAGAAAGTTGATGAATCGTGTGGTAAACTAGTGGAAAAGGTGAGTAGAGCCAGAAACAAGCCAGAGAAGGCAAGAAAACAGAACAGGTCTGGAGAAAGGCAGCTACACTCATTATATCATGTAACCTGTTTTTTAATTGCTGAGGTTTCCAGAATGTTAAGTGCATTTTGCACATTGGGGTTATTCTGATCTTTATGCTATTAAATGCTTATTAAATAACAAATAACTTGAAATCTCATTAGCTTGACTGTGGAATTGGTTTTTTTTTTCAAGTTTATGATTTCTCTTATTTTATGGTGAGTAGCAGTGAGTCCATAAATCAGAACTCTTTATGGGAAGCAGTAACACCTAGCCCTAATGCCAAGACTGAGAATCTGATAGCACAGCTATTAAAAATTAAGACCCCTGAAAGACTGCAGTTCATGCTAACAGGAATGCCCAAGGCAGCCAGACACTGTGTCTTCCTTTTGGTTTTAATGTAGTTGCATCAATTCTGCTATTCTGTTTTGCAGCAAGCATATAGAAGGGCATTCACAAAGCAGAAAAAACATGAAAACACAACACAAACTGGGAAGAACTATTCCATTCAGAAATCACCACTAATGCTAAGGTGCCATTGGTATTGTTGAGATAGCTATGGAACAACTGAAAATGTTGCTACTCAAAGTGTGGTCCTCAATCATCGTCATCAGGATCATTGGAAGCTTGTTCCCAGTGCAGAATCTCAGCTCTCTTCTAATACCTACAAGTTAGAAAATCTCTAGTTCACAAGATCCGTTTGTCATTCCTAAGAACATCAAAGTTTGAGAAGTACTGATTTAAATGTGTCATTGTGCTTTAGGTAGAAAGATATCAGTGAAAAAGCAGCATTTGTTTTATTGCAGAAATGATCACTTTTGGATTGTTCTTAAGGATAAATAATAAGTAAATGCATCCAAAATATAATATGGAAGCAAATTTTTTCCCCAAAAGAAAAGGCTTTGGGACAGTGGAACCATTTAGGGGCTGCAAGATTTTAAAGAAAGGAATAGAAGAAGAAGGTCCAAGATGGATACGCAAAGTCTTGGCAACTGTCTGTACAGTCCAGTGAAAACTGAAAGTTTCCCACTCTGGTGACTAGGAGAATGAAGAGGATATTAGCTGAAGAAGGGATTCTACTAACTGATGAGGTGATGATGAAATAGAACCCATTTACAACGTAGGACATTTAAAACCTATAATTTTCTTTACAGGGTTTTATCTGTTTTCTGAATCAGTGATTCCTTTTGACACCAGAAGTTGCTTTTATTGCTTCCTCTCCCTCCCCCATGTACCCTGCTTTAAAAGCCTTCATTTCTAAACACTCTCCAGTTGTTAAGTAAGAATAGTTTTTATGCATTAAAGTGTTCTGGTCAGTGTGAGATTTTGTGTGTGACCACTGGAGTTGCTATATTTCTAGATAAAAGCAAAGAAAATTGATTAATTTGGTTGATGTATATTGTTTCCCATATGTAACATTGGTTAGAAAATAATTGAAGGAGTTACCCTCATTGTGAACATGAACAGGATTCAATGCTCATGTGAGTGAATGTTCCCAGAGCTGTAGGGTAAAAAAGAAGAATGGAAGACAATGAAGCAGAATTAAGAACAGTTTTGCTCATGTTTCTCCCACAAGTGCTTCTTAATGAAGAACGCGACTTAGTTGAAGAACACAGGAATGAACATTCACAGCTGGGAATGCTCAAATCTGTCCCACTAGGAAACAAACCCGAGAAACAGGAGACATCAGCAATCAACTGATGACTCTTTATTTTGATTCTTGGTAATAATAAAATCATGAAAAAAAATTCTGAGCCATCACTTCCAATGTGGAAGGCTGTCATCATTCTAATCATAGGGGGTCAGGTTAAAATTCATCACAATGAATAATTTCTCTTGGAAAATGCCTAGATAATCAACCAGACTACCAGGACTGTAGCCAGCTTTATGCTATATTTTTGTTGATTTAAGAAATTCTGTTACCAAAAATGACATTTCTGAAAATGGAAATATACTTATGTGGAACCAAAGTCTTAAGCCCTTGAATTATAATACTCAGTTCACAGAAGTGGAAATTCTTCTCAGGCATTGAATGATGGTTTTCAATTAACAAAAGAAAAATTAAGAAACTCTTAATGCAGTAATTTTTTTAGGTATGTAGACTATTTAAAAGATTGAGCTCTATGTTGGCAAGTTTGGAGAATCATGTCACAGCTGTTGTGTGGGAATGGTTATTTGGATCTCCACTTGAAGAGGTAGAAAACAACTCTTTGTACTTCTCAATGTGTGGGTAATGTACAAAGAAAAGAGATTTATTCAGCTCCTAGTTTTAAACGTTGAAAGTTCAAAATCAAGTTGTCTCATTGGTTGAGCCTCGACTGAAGGCTTTCTACCTGTATCACAACATGTGGGAAGGCATCACATGGTGGGAGCATGAGAGGAAGAGAGAGAAAAAAAGAGACAGTGAAGAGAGAGCGAGAGAGAGAGTAGCGAGAGAAAAAGTGAGGAGAGAGTGAGAAAAGAGGCAGAGAGACAGAGCAAGAAAGATAGGTGTCACATGACAAGGCAGAAAGCAAGATAATGGGGGAAGGGCCAGGCTCAGTTTTATAAACTACCCACTCTAAAGGGAAATAATCCATTCCCATGAGACCTGCCCTACTTCACAAAAGAGCATTAACCCATTTACAAAAGAGGAGCCCCCATAAGCAAATTATCTTTTACTAGGCTCCACCTCTCAAACATTTCAGCATGTCAACAGCACCACACTGGAGACAAAGCTTCTAGCACATGGACCTTTGGGCAGCAAACCATATCTAAATCATAGCACCTTCTTTCTTTACAAGTTAGCCAGACTTGGTAAGACCGTTAAAATTGGGACTTTTGTGAACTGATGACTGGGTTAAAGAATGATCTAGCTGGAAAGATCCTTGGAGTTGAGCCAGATCTTGTATTCTGCTCTCTGCCAGTCAGTGTCTCAGGCATCGAGGGAAGGTGGTGATGTGTGTGACAGCACTCTGAACTACAGCAGGCCATATGTGAAAGACACAAAGCATTGTTTTTGTAAGTACTGCTCTAAAGCATCCTAACTCCTACAAAGTTTTGTTCTTGCAGTTTTATTCTCATCGATAGGAGCTATGCAGTTTACTTAGTGAATTAACAAATTGCTAAACTAAATTCTATTCCTATATCCACCTTAAATTCATCCTGTAGACCTGTTGGACCACTTTCTCATTCATTTCTTGACAGGAAAAAAGAAGTGATGATGGTTCTGTCTAAATGCCAAAACCTATTTAGTTTGACACAAGGAAATTTTTTTTTTTCTTTTGCGGTACTGAAGGTTTTCACCTCAGTACTTTCACCTCAGAACTCAGGGCTTTCACCTTGAGCCACTCCACCAGTCTTATTTTTGTGAAGGGTTTTTCCAGACAAGGTCTTGTGAGTGATTTGCCTGGGCTGACTTCAAACCATGATCCTCCTGATCTCTGCCTCCTGAGTAACTAGGATTACAGGCATGAGCCACCATCACCTGGCAGGAAAAATTTTAATATGAAGAAAAATAATTCCCTAAAGTTACTAGAAAAAATAATCAGATAATTGATGAACTAAGGTAGCAAAATTCTTTCTTGATAATATAATGCCAAAGGCAGGAAACTTAAAGATTTATAGACTTGACTATATGCAAATTTAAAACATTTGTATACCAAAGACCACCATAGAAGAAACAAAAGTCAGATAATAAACTGGAAAATAATATTTGTAATTTATGTGACAGATGAAAATGTGTTTACTTATGTTGTTTATATTACTACAAAAATGCCCAAAAAATGGGGTTAAATGAATAAAAACACAAGATTATAAAGAGGAGTAAGAAGAGACAATAGACATGGATCAAATCTCTGAAAGATGGAGAACAGATGAAAAATGCTGATTAGCCAGCTGAGAAAAAAGTTCCCACAAAGGAAATGTCAATGAGAAGCAGGTCTGCAAAGCCCAGAGATGGGAATATCCCACTAGCTTAGAAGAAAGAGTGTTTTATAGCAGGAAAAATGTCATATTCAATGATATGATCAATGTCTTCTAAATCAGTAGAAAAGAAGTGCCAAAAATGTAAAAGTTCTACATGAGATTGCAAAGACTTAAATATAATATTCAGCATTCATTCATTTGTTCATGAAATATGTACCAGAAGTCTAAACTATACCACTGATGCTTTTCTGGGTCTTCCGGGTAAAGTAACAAATAAAACCAGGTCCTACGCAGGAATGGAGGTAATGGCACCATGATGGGGGTAGTGGTCCTGCCAGACTGGCCTCTTAGTGGGGTAAGGGGACTAGATCGGCAGGACCTAGGCCTTCCTTTCTCTTTCTACTTTGGCTTCTGTGAGTTTTCCCTATTGGTACTAACACATATCCCTCATCCCTTTCTGTGTGACAAAGTGGAGTATGCCCCAAGCCCTCAGTCCCAATGGAGATGAGCCAGAAGGAATTGACCTGGCATCCCAATGGAGACCAATATGGCAGTCTCCATCCTGTTGACCATGATGATAACACACAGGGCCATGAATATTTTTGTTACCATGTGAGTGAGCCTATTCAAGAGCAGACTTTAATTAATGAGGACAAGAGGAAGCTAACTTACATTGAATGGGAGGAGACAGAAAATTAACAAGCAAATCATTTGTTGGGTGGTTACAGATGCTCATTAAGGAAAGTGAGGGAGGTTCCTGTTTCCTACACTGTGGCAATAGAAGTCCTCTTCCATTGAGCAGAAAAAACCCAGCAAGGGGAAGTTTAGCAATAATTCAGGTAAAAGACCATTGTAAGAGGAGTGAAATGGTGGAGGATTTAAAGGAGATGAGAAGTGGTAAGGATTCTGAATGTAGTTCAAAGTGGTGGTAATAGGACTTGCAGGTAGGTTTGTGCCATGGGAAAAAGAGTTTGGGGTCAATGATAATTGCAAGATTTGGGGCTTGAGTAACTGGAAGTAGAGAGTTGTTTGTACCAAGATAGGAAGATATGGAGGATTGTTCTGGATTGTTGCTTCCTAGGGATGCAGAATAAAGTGTTTGGTTTTAGACTTCAGTCTAAAAGATATGTAGACCTCTACAAAGGGATACAGGGTAGGCAATCTGAGATTCAGAGGGTAGGTCAGGCCTAGACAAATTATTCTGCTCACCACAGGCTGACGATGCTTATTTTGAGCTCTGAGTCTGGACTGGGTTGCCTTGTGAGAGAGGGAAAAATCAAGGTCTGAATTCGCAGGCACATAAGTACTTAGCTCCCACCAGACAAAAATATGTTAGGACGTGAGCGAGACTGCCAAGGCCCACCCACGTCCTTCCAACAAGGGTAGGCCAATCTGGCCCACCCTTGATTCTCTGCTTGCTTTGTGACGTGCTGTGCCCAAAGAATAAAGTGGAAGTGCGATGTGTCAGTTCCAGACTCAGACATGGGCTTGAGCTCTTGTGCTTCTGCTATCACTCTGAGAGTGTGTGAGGGCTCACCTGCTACCCCAGGGGACAACACTGAGACAACCATAAAAATGTTACCTGTCATTTATAATCTGCTTTCAAAAGCCTTTGTTAACAATGCCCTAATTTGTAAATATTCTATGGCGATGTATTTTTTGGAGATTCATATATATTACCATACTTGTGTGAAATAAATGAACAAATTACATTCCTGCTATATAATTTCTCTGCTTACTTTATTAAATAAGAGAATATCTTTCCATGAAATCAGGAATGCTGGAATGCAAAGTGAGGTAGGTGGTGGAATGACTTTTGGAAATTCAATTTCATCTTCTCAAAGTATCCTCAACAACATGGTTGGCCATCTCCACAGAGCTCTCTACAATGGTAATCCATTGCTTTAGAATTTTGGAACAAGGACTCATCTCTAAAAAGCCATTCTCACTAATGCTTTTCATTTAAAAATTAAACTTATTTTGAGATAGTGATAGTAGAAATAACTGGGCTTTTGTGTACCCTCTACCTAATTTTCCCTGATGTTAACATGTTGGGAGGCTGTCATACAACATGGAATGCAGTATATTCACATTATAGCAATCCACTGATGATATGCACAGCATCCCCAGTTTTACTTGTACTCATTTTCAGTGTAACTTTAAAGGTTATACAGTATTCCACTGCTATCAATGAATGTATCAAATTTTTAAAACAATTTCCTATTGTTTGCCTTTAGCATTTTTCTAGTTTTTAATTATAAAAAATAAAGATTCCATAAAGATTTTATTGGAAATATTGTTGTGCATATTTGTTTTTATAGACTAAATTCCTGCTAGTGGCATTATTAGGTTAAAGAATTTACCTATTTCTAACAATCTTTATCTAATTCTCATTAAATAAGTGAGACCTGGCAAGAAAAAAAATCTTGTTTTAATTAGGCTTTAACAGCTCTTCCCAATATGCATTAATATCCCCCAATTAAAAACACAACAAATGTTCTTGAATTTTGTTAGCTACATTCTTCTGGAGCTATAAACAATAATCATTTATTTACACACACACACACACATACACATCATAATTTTTTTGTGGTACTGGGGTTTGAATTCAGGGTCTCGTGCTCACTAGGCTAGTGCTCTATCACTTAAGCCACACCTCCAGATCTTTTTGCTTTTTAGTTATTTTTTGCATAGGGTCTTGCACTTTTTGCCCAGGCTGGCCTCAGACCACGATCCTTATACCTATTCTTTCCAAGCAGCTAGTACTACACGTGAATACCACCAAGCCTGACTGATTCTTTGAGAGAGGGTCTTGCCAACTTTTTGCTTGGGGTGGCCTGAAACCCCAAGTAGCTGGGATTATAGATGTGAGCCATTGTGCCTGGCCCACACTAATCACCTTGAGTTGCCATAACAACTCATAGCCTGGGGCTTTTAAATAAAAGGATTCATTTCTCATAGCTTGGGAGGCTGAAAGCCTGATCAGGGTGCCAGCACAGTCAAGTTCTGATGAAGGCCCTCTTCTGGGTTTGTAGGTGGCACCTTCTCATGATGACCTCACATGGAAAATGGGGGAGAGAGAACCAGCTCACTGGTGTCTCTCCTTATAAAAGCTCTGATTCCATCATGAGGGCTCTACCTTCATGACCTCTTCTAAGCCCATTATCAATACCATTTCCTAGGGCTTAGGGAGTAGACATGCACATATTAGGAGGGAAGAGGGATATCATCTAGTCTACAGAAATCCATAAAACTGAAAGTCTTTGAGGTCATGAAACAATGCTCAATGGTCATTTCTGGATGGGAGAATTATAGGAAACTCTAGAACTTTTTTTTTGTGCTCCCATTTTCCAACTGTTATATATTGAGCAATACTACATTTGTATTTATAAAATAATACTTTTTCTAAAAAAAGGGATGCTTCAATTTATGAGTCACAAATATTTAATATGTTTAATATCCTAAGAAATGTAAGTCAGAATACAATAAAGATACTTACACACCCATGTTTATTGCAGCATTATTGACAAGAGTCGTTATAGAAACAGCCCAGATTCCCTATGACTAATGAATGAATTGAGAGAATGTGACACACACAGATGCAGACACACACACACACACACACACACACACACACACAAATATTATTCAGTTAAAAAGAAAAATGAAATTTTGTTATTCACAGGTAAATGGATTGAACTAGAATATATGTTAAATGAAGAAAGCCAGGTTCAGAAAGACAAAGGTCATATATTCATATATTTTCCCTCATATATGGAAGATAGACACAAATACAAATACATTATATATATATATATATATATACACACACACACACACACACACACACACACATATAGTGGGACTGTTAGAGGAGGGAGAGTAGGGGAGGAGGGAAAAAAGAGAATGATAGAGGTTGAATAATATTAAATATATCACATCTGTATAGGAACAAGGTACATCAAAACACACTGAAAAACTGCTGAATATAGGGTAGCATAAAAAGGGTAAGAAAGAGGGAGTAAGACCGATTAAAGTGCAATATATTTACAGGTAAAATACCAAGGCAAAACCTCACAGAACAATTAACAGACACTTAAAACAAAGAAGGACTGGAATATAAAACAGGTCTTGTTAAGGAGAGGATATTAGTGGGAAAAGGAGGGTAAATGAAGAGGATAAAGGAGGATGTACTTTCTATATATTTATGAATATGGAACATTGAAGCCTGTCAAAATCATTTTAAGAAGGAGGAAGGGGAAGAGGGAGAACAACGGAGGGAATGAACCCAACTGGGGTACATTATATGCATATATGGAAATGTCAGAATGAAACTGGCTGTACAACTATTATAAACTAATGAAAAGTTTAAAAAATAGTTGACATATTTAATAGCAAAGGTTGGAGTGGCACGTGGTCTATCACTGATCAAGAGAACAACTTTAAATTATACCGTCTTGTAAAAAATGTAATATAGAACTCATAAAATGTTGTATATAATAATGGTAGCTATCGCTCTTCGCCTGTGTTCCTAAAGTAATTATCAAAACCTTAATCTCTTTTCACCAATGTTGTATTAATTTATATTATAAAATTATTTTTGCTTTTTCCAAATGGACACTTTACTTTTTCATGTTTTATTCTTGGTGCTCCCAGTCAAAGTTGAAATGGAATCCCTCCATTAGTCTCAGCTGTTACTAAGAAGAAACCATGGGAGAGGGAATGGGGGCATACAATATCACAGCTCCACTTCCTTCTTTCCACTGGTGAAATCTGGCAGAAAAATAACAGTCTTAAAGGACCACCCTAATAGGACATAGTGTAAGGAGCAGAGAAAGTTGGAAATTATAGTAGAGGTTCTGCAAACCAGGATATGTTAGGGATTGCTGCAGAAACAAGTATCTTCCAAATCCTAGTAGTTATTCCTCATTCATTTTTACTATCTGCCCATCTCTTTGGAGTGGGCTCTGCCTTTCATGATCACTCAGGAACCCAAACTGTAGGAAAAGCTACATCTCAAGCACCACTGGCACTATGCTAAAAGGAAAGAGGAACATTCTAGAAGATTCCATGCCAGCAGTTAAACCTTTTGGTATCCATTGATGTTCATCATTTCTATTTGTAACCTACTGCTCAGAACTACTTATATGAACTTACCCATCCAACTCAAGAACAATGAGGCAGAAGGTTATCTTACCACGGGCCTCAAAAAGGAGAGGCCTGGAAATATTTTCCAAACAGTGCTAGCACTTACAACAGGCATGGTCTGGGCTGACTCGATGTAAGTAAGTTCAAGTCCATTGAACACAACACCCAACTCTTCTGTTTGCAATGCCCTTGAATCTCTGTCTGGTGCCAGGAGTGGGCTACCCTTCTTGCAGTGCCCACCAGTATGAAGTGCATGCCAAATGAAATCAGCTGGCTTAGGAGGAGGGAAACTGCCAGCCAGCCCCATGGTCACAGAATGTAATTTCCTCACTGACAAAGGGAAGCCTTTTTATCTCTTCCTGCTCTGACCTGCTTTGAGCCTTGGGGATGTGCACTGTGCACTAGTTTGCCAGATTGGATTCTAGTAGAGTCAAGGGTTGTGCACTGCATTAGATCTGAGTTTGGTTTTTTCCCTCTTTGAGCCAGGACAGGGCTCTGTGTGCAGAAAGCTCCTGCCACAGCTGTGCCTCAGCACTACACCCAGGCAGTAGCTGTTCCACATCCAAGGCTTGAGAATACAAAAGAATTAGCCATTCATGAGATCCAGGGGAAAAATTCAACCCATGTAGATAATTTAGTGGTTTTGTTGAGCACAACAAAGAAAAGACAGGGAATCAAGCAGTGGTCAGGAGTGGGAAGGAAGGCAAAGAAGGATGTTCTCCTCACTCAGAGCTATTGGTTCCGCTGCTGCACTGATCTGACTGGACAACTGAATGGAACAGTTTTTCTAAGTTATATATTTCATCTATCTTACACTAACCAGTGGATTTTCTATCTCACCAAGTCAGTTATTTTACCAATTTGGAATGTAGCTTAGCAATATTCAGTAACTTTAATCATTGAATTCTTGATCTAGACTTCATTAGCTTTTTGTGGTTTGGGTTGGAAATGCCTCCTTTTTCTCATTTATTTTTCATATATGTTTGAAGCATTTTCCCAGCATGCACTGCATGCCAAGTATTGGTTAGGCCTTAAGGATGCAAAGACCAATATAGTGTGATTGCTGCCTGAGGGACCCATCACTGTCTTAGAGAAGTAAGTCAGGAGAAGAAGAGTGAACAGACACCATGGCTACATCCCCTCCTGACCTGGGGCCTCGGGATGGATGAGCTGACATGGCTTGGCTGACCTGGGTTCTATTACATTTATGAGGTCCCTGACCAACCACCTCCCTCCCTATTCCCTGGGGCAAGGCTGCTATCTTTTTTGCTTCTTGAGGTCCTCTCACACCCCCACTGTCCCCTCCTCCACTGACAACCCACTTCCCCAACCTCTCCAACAGCTTTTACCCAAAGCTTCCTGGGAATCAGCCAGCAGTGGCCTCTGAACATACCCACCCCCCTTCTTTGTATGTAGTACAGGCTTCCATTTAACCAGAAAGACATGTTTTTCTACTTACATTTCCCTTAAAAATACACGAGGGTTTAAATTAAGGATAAAAATTGCATTTTCAAATCTCAAAAGTTTTTGCCAAAATTCAAAATGTTTGAAAAAATAGGTCAAGAGACTTTCTGGAAGCCAGCATCAGGTTTTCCCATCTACAGTCAGATTCGTGGGTCACATGTGAGCCCCTTTAATGTGCGGGTGTCATGATCATTTCAAGAGTGTGCTGGCTGTGCCTTTAATTTCTCCAGGAAGAGGTGGTGGGCTGAGTAGCTATTCCTACTTAGGGCTGTGACCCCTAAGCTCCTAGATCTCAGTAAATGAGGATGGCATCATCTTAGCCCTTAACAGATCTTAGAGACCACTCGTCTCAAGCTTCCTGAGAGTCTTGAATAACACATTTCCTTCCAAGTAATATTTTTCTTTATCAGTAGAGTTGGGGAGGAGGGCTGGGGAGGTAGAATTATTTAGATCCTTAATTTTACGGGCAAATTCTAACACTGAAGTCTGTTTTGCAAGGTGGTGTTTTGAGCATTGTCCATCTGCTGTGTGTCCATCAGTACATGGGGCAAATTCACAGCAAGCAATTCTCTGCTCCTCTTTGGGCCCAAAGAAGGAAGGTAAGGTGTGGCATGAGTGCTGTGCTAAAGACTTTGACCCTATGCTTTGTGTGATGGGTTTTCTTATTAGCACCTGGATGTGCTAATAAGTACTAACTGTTATCCAAAAGAGACCAGTAAGACTTGTGTGCACATATGTGCGTCAGTATTTGAGTGTGTGTGTGTATGTGTGTGTGTGTGTGTGTGAGAGAGAGAGAGAGAGAGAGAGCGAGAGAGAGAGAGAGCAGGAACATTTGTGAATATGTGAAAGAGATATTGACAAATAATTTTATGATATTTGCAAGAATGAGATCTAGGTAATTTTTGTCTTTCTAGCAAGTACATATGTGTGTGTGTATAGATAGATAGGTAGATATGTAGATGAAAGTGGAAGAATTAACAACTAAAGACTACTTTGAGCCAAATGTGATAGCATCTCCCAACTATGTGGGAGACAGAGGGAGGAGGATTGAGGCTGGTCCAGCAGAAGTATGAGCCCCTATCTGAAAAACAAACTAAAAGCAAAAAGATGAGGGGTGTGGCTTAAGTGGTAGAGTTCAATCTTCAGTACTGCATATAAAATATACACCAAAATGTATAATAATTTGTTCAATTTGAGTGTAAATGAAGATGGGACGTGATTTCATACCAGCTTGGAGTAGCAATATTTTCTTTCTCATTGAGTTGTTTCTCTGGGAGGTAGAAGTAATTGATACACAGCTATTCTTGGCTCCAAACCTAGAAAGGGTTGCTCTCTTCACTCTTGCTTGACTCTGCCAAGAAAGTATATATACCCTCTGAAGCCTGGGATCCCAATACTCTCAAACTCCTTTGTCTGTTGGTCTCAGTTCTCTGGGGCAGTCTTCTTTCACTTCTCTGAGGAAGATTGAAGATTATCCTCCTGGCTTTTCTCTGACTCTTCCCTCACCCCCACCACACCCTTGCAACATCCAGAGATGCCCACTAGCATGGGCGCTGGTTATTCTATATTAACGCTCAATATCAAAGTCAGGTAAGCTGACAACTCCACCCTCCACCTTCCTCTAGAACCAGGAATCTGCTTCCTCCTTGGAGCCCCATGGACTGTGACTGACTGACTACCTATAAATCACCTGAGAATCTTGTTGAAATGAAAATTCTTCATCAGCATTTCTTGGGTGGGGCCTAAGAGTCTGAATATCTAACATATTCCCAGGAGGACAGATAGAGTTGGGGTCAGGACACCCAGAGAGAGCAAGAACTCCAAGTGCATCAGGGGCTGTAGCTGAACACACCCAGAAGTTCATCCTGGGAGCCTCCAAGTCCAGAGTGACCATAGGAACCCCCTCAGGAGCTGGAAGAACCCAGTCCTCAGCTTGGAAAGGAGTCACATCAGGTTGGGTTTTGTTTGGTGAGGGGTTGGGGAGGCTGCAGCTTTTTCCAATTACAGATAAGCAACAAGTTATTTTAAAGACAAATAAGAAATATAATAGACTAAAATTGCAGTTCCATAGGTATATTCTAGGAAATATTGGTCCTGTGGGATGTTAACAGGGGTTGTGTGCAAAAGGGAAGCCAATCCTCAAATGAGTTCTAGAATCTAGACTCTAAACACCAGGTTAAACAAAGTTTAATAGGTTTTTTTTCCAGAGGCTTTAATTAGCTAATGTGCATTATAGCTCTCCAAGAAGGACATAAAGCATACAACATTCCCCAGAAGTATATTCCAAGGAAGTCACCCCTCTCTTTCTTTTAGGGAGGTTAATAAGACTAAAGTCCCATGGAATGCCCCATAGGAATGGATAAATAAGACCATGGCTTGACTCAACTTCCTCGATCTTCTCAACTCTTCCTTTGCCTACCCAAAAGACTACAAAGTGGAAGAGCTTTTGCTTTCTCAGATTCATTGGTGATAGCTTAGCTTAGGCATTTTAAGATATGTCCATAGGGTCATAAACATGTGGCCATTGATAACATTTTAATTTTTTTATAAATTTCAAATGTAAGACACTTACAAATGTCAAACATTTCTTTTAAATGTTGTCTTAAATATAAACATGTTACCATGTCTGGGTGTTGTGTTTGATTTTCTAGTCTCTTCCTCTGTGATAGAGGTTGAGTCTTCCTTGCCTAATGAAATGTCAGTAAAAAGACTAAAAGTAATTGCATTCTTCTTTGGTTAATCCAGTCTTTAGATAAACATGTTAGTCACTTTGTCATTCCTCTGAGAAAAGCAACCTCAGGGAGTAAGATTGGGTTCATAAGTTAGAACATTTTATGGTGGCCAGGAATCAGAAAATCAGCAAGAAGAAGAGACCAGTGGCAAGCTATACCCTTCAAAGGTATGTCCCCAGCAACCCAATTTCTCCAATCAGTCCCCACTTCCACAATTTCTACCATCTTGGAATAGTTCGTTCAAGGATGAATCCATCAATGGATCAATCCATTGTAGCTCAGAGCCCTCATGATCCCATCAATTTCCAAAAGCCCCATCTATGAACATTGCTTTAAGGACCAAGCCTTTAACATATGAGCTTTTGGGGGACACTTCATATCAGACCACAACACTAGACAAAGGAACTTCAGAGAAAGCCCTTCCCTGCATTTCAGAAGAGAAAAAGAATTGAGGGACAGTGGTTGAGAGACTGCCTCTTTAATTCAGCATGCCAAAACACCATTCTTTAGGGTATCATTTTCCAAGACCCAATAATATTTTAATTACCTCTATTATGCCTTGCTATATTATTTTATTTAAAAGTAAGTTTATAATGATATAGACAATGGGCTAACTCTCCAAAGGAAGATGACTATACTATTAATTTTTTAAAGTTAATCCCATTAGATAACAACCAAATAATAGTAGGAACAGCAACAACCAAGACTATTCAAGCTTTTATTGTGTTACAATTACCATTAAAGCACATTCTGCCTAGTAACTTATGTATGGGTCTCTTCTTAAGAGTATTTTCAGAGTGTAACAGACAAGGTATGAATCAGGTGATTTCATCACTCACTGTGATGAGTTGGATGGTTTCAACTCCTGTGTCTGTTACTGTTGCTTAATTGCCTGGTTTCCAAACACACACTTTCACACACACACACACACACACACACAGAGAGAGAGAGAGAGAGAGAGAGAGAGAGAGAGAGAGAGAGAATGTCCTTTCTCTTCTCAGAGGGAAATAAGATCTCAACAGAACACCATTGTTTTAGGTTAGTGGCTCTCAGTCTTTGCCTGTACATTAGAATTATCTGAGAAGCTTTTAGAAACACTGACAATGCCCAGGCCTCACCCCCAGAACAAATAAATCCAAATTTGTTTCTGGTGGAGCCAGAGCATCAATATTTCTGAAAGCTCCCCATATGATTCTAATTTAGAGTCAGACTGAGAACCAATGTTTTAGATTATTAGACATAAACCAAATGTTCTCATATCTCTACCTAGATGAATCAAATATCCTGATATCTGTAGCTAGGAAGTAGGAAAATATCAACCATACTCTGAATATTCAGCAGATTTTCAAAAGAGCTGCTTATATGAAGGTCTGGTGGCACATTGTTGCTCTTCTGTGCTTCCATCCTTCGTTTGCCCACTGTTTAAACACCCACCTCCCCTGTACACTTAGAATGTAGCCAAGTTTCTGGATGGATAGCAATATCCTGAGGCTGGTTCAAGGAATTTATCTCCCTACCACCTCCACTTCTCACCTCTACCCTGCGTGACCACACACACACACACACACACACACACACACACACACACGCACACGCACTTCATACTTTGCATCTCCCAGTCTTTAGCTGGTAACAGTAGAGACAGTCTTCTTCTGATGCAACAACTCTCTTTCCATATTTTTCTTCTAATAAAGCCCACACTAAAAAAATAATAATTTCCTATTTGACCAAGTATCAAACATTGTACTGAGTATTTGATATAATTGACACTTAAGCCTCAAAACAAACTTAGGAGACATTCATTTTGCAGATGAGGGCACTAAAGTTTTGAAAGGAAAAGTACCCTCTGCAAGATCATTGATGTGGCAAGTCACAGGTCTGGGCTTCACCTTCTGATGTATCTGACTGGAAGCTCTAAACTTACTGTGCATTCTGTCTTCACTGATGTTTAACACATACAGTCACATTGGGCCTGTGCTCAGAGGATCTTGCATTTGGTCTAATGCTGTCTACTACTATCTGGAAATTCTTAATTTTTGAGGAAGGAGTCCCACACCTTCATTTTGTCCTGAGTCCTGTAAATCAAGTAGGTAGTCCTGTTCCTCCATCCTTGCCAGAAATAAAGACCAGTTACTTCATAGTCTTTGCAAACCAAAAATGTACTCAAGTCATAACCATTTAGAATAAAAGAAGAGTGTAAAAGAGGGGAAAACATGTGCACGAATATAAAATCAGAAGTTCCATAATACGTTCAAAACCTTCACTGTGTTAGTCACACTTTCATTAATACAGTGAAATACGTGACATACAAAAACTGAAAAGGGGAGTTATTCATTTTGTCTCATGACTTCAGAGTTTTTAATCCATAGTCTATGGTTCCAGTGAGACAGTGATGCCCACATTCCAGGGCAGGTCTTCTCCCCTTAGTTAATTTTCTCTGGAACACCCTCACAGACCCACCAAGAAGTGTGCTTCCTTAGGTGCTTCCCATTCCAATCAAGTTGACCATAATGACTAGCCATCACATGTCACTAGGCCTTTTTCTACTTTATCATCCTTTCAATGAACTAATTCTATTCATTTGATCCTCAAAATGAATTCTTTAAAAATTTAATGACATAATTTTGTTAACTGCCATTTTGTAGCTAATCCTATCCCCAACCACCAACACCATCCCCAAAATATTTCCCTGGGAACCAAAACATACTAAAATCGTGATCATTTGAGCATTTAGGAAAAAAGAATAAACATTTTGTAAAATCTTCAAATGTAAAGATAGATTGAGATGAAGCAATCTTAAGAACAAAGGAAAAAAGAAGAGTAAAAGTGTAAAGAAGAGAAGCAGATGAAGGGGGAGGAACAAGAAGAGGAGGAGTATGAAGAAGAAAAAGACAAAGAAGAAGAAGGAGGAGGAGGAGGAGAATCAGAAGGAGGAGGAGGAGGAGGGCGAAGATAAAGAAAAATAACAACAACAGCAAAAGTCTCAGAGTGCCGAGGTCAAAATTAAAAGGTCTAATGTGCTTGTGCGAGCCCTATTTCCTGTGGATTACTGTGGAGATTGAGAGAAGACAACCAAAGCTTCCAAAAGTAAACCGCTTTGCTGCAGAGTGGTTTACTGTGGTGTGGGGTGTGTGAATGTCAAAGTTGAGGCAGGCACATTGCTTGATTCCCTCAGGCCTCCCCCAACCACAGTGCAGAACTCAATGCTCTGTTTGCATCCCACTCTCCAATGCACTTGGGGATAATCCTTACTTTGGATGTTTGTGACTCTGGGTATAAGACTGAGCAGCCTCTAGAGTGAGTGAGAACCTGCCCTGCCCTCAGGCTGTAAAACCTCAATGGGGCCAGCAGGAGCTCTCAATATGCAAAGAAGGGATGCTTCTAAAATGAATGCAACTCCTCACTTGCTCAGGATTCAGTCCACAGACAGCATCAACCTGTATGGTAGGATCAGAGAGGAACTGCAATAGACTCCAACTATGACCAACTATCCCCCATCTCAATCTGATAGATTACACAACATTAGAGGACCTAGAAAGAAACTTCTCCAATTCTATGTCTTCCCCTTTTCTTCTTCAGTTTTTCTATTTTTATTACTTTTAAATTTTTATCACTATTTTAAAATTTTTACCTTTTATTTTTATTCCTCTTTTACTTGTATCTAATTTTATTTACTTAATTTTTCTTTATTTTGAATTGGATTTAAAAATTTTTTTTTATTTCTTGCTCTCTTCTCTTTCTTCACATTTTTACCTTTTTTGCTTTTCTTTAACCTTGCAATTTCCTTCTTTTTTTCCCTTCTCTAACTCTTCATAATTTTAGTTTATTTAATTTTCAACTTCAGAGGTTATTCTACATTATTTTTGTTCCTATCTTTTCTATGGTTATTGGTGGTGATATAGTTGTCTTTGATTGGTTTTGTTGTATTTCTATATCTGGTATGTTATGGAGCTGTTGCTTTTATGATGGTTTGTTTTCTTCTCACTGATTCCTCATGAGAAAGCTAATCACTAAGAAAACTCTCACATAAAAGTGGTAGAGATATCCATCCTAAGAAGTACACAAATTGCACCAGAGAAGCAAAAGAAATATGAAAAAAAACAAGGCAACATGGCTTCTCCAAAAGTTCATAACTTTAATAATTGAATTAAAAAAAAGTAGACAAAATGCTGGAAAAAATTCAAAAGGCCGATTTTAAAAAATAATCAAGGACTTCAAAGAGGATACAAATAAAAATTTTTATAAAGTAATAAAAACAATACAGAATATGGATGAGAGATTCAACAAAGACAGATTCTGAAAATAAGAAATCTTAGAAATAAAGGAGCACAATAAATCAAAATTAAAAACACAATGGAAAGCATCAAGAATAGATTAGATCAAGAAGAAAATGGACTACCAGGGCTTGATGACTAGCTTGATGAACAACCAGAAAAAAACAACAAAATAGAAGAAACTAGTTCATACCTTTGAATTATAACCCTAATTATAATGGAAAAAATGGTAAATTTTTATACATATTTGACCTGTCAAAATTTAACCAAGAGGATATAAACACCTAAACATATCAACAGCAAACAGCGAGACTGAAGCAGCAATAAAGTCTCCCAACAAGCAAAAGATCAGGACCAGATTCATGAGTGAATTCTATCAAACCTTTAAATAAAAATGTATACAAATGTACCTTAAACTATTTGATGAAATGAAAAGGAAAGGGATGCTTCCAAATTAATTCTACAAAGCCCATATTACTTTGATAGCAGATAAGGACACAGCAAATAATAACACTATCTACCAATTTCCTTGATGAACACTGACACAAAAATCTTCAACAAAATATTTACAAACTGAATTCAATAATACATTAAAAAGATCATACACTATGATAAGGTTGGTTTCATTTTAACAATGCAAGAATGATTCAACATATGCAAGTCAATAAACATAATATATTACATAAACAGAAAAAAGGGAAAAATCATGTGATAATTTCTATAGATGTAGAAAAGGCTTTTGATAAAATTCAGTAGCCCATTGGTGGCACACTCCCATAATCTCAGCTCTTAGAAAGAAAAAGCAGGAAAATAGTGAGTTCAAGTTCAGCCTGGACTATATAATAAGTTCCAGGCCAGTCTGGACTATATAGCAAGACCATGTCTCAAAATCTAAAAAGGAAAAAAAGAAGAAGAAAAAAATCAACACCCTTTCATTATAAAAGCCTGAAGAAACTATGAATAGAAGGGTCGTACGTCAACATCAACATACACAACAAAACTAGAACCAACATTATACTGAATAGGGAAAAAAATGAAAGCATTTCTAATAAAATCAGGAATGGTGCAAGAATTTTCACTCTCTCCACTCTTATTTAATATAGTGCTTGAAGCAAAGCCAGGAACTTGGCCAAAAAAAGTTGTAAGACCCCATCTCAATAGAAAAAACTCGGCATTGTGGCACATGTGTGTCATATCAGCTATGGTGGGAAGTGTGAAATCGGAGGATCGTGGTTCATGTTAACCTAGGCAAGAAGTGAGAGCCTATCTCCAGTTAACCAGAGCAAAAAAGGCGGGAGACATGGGTCAAGCAGTAGAGTGCAAAAAAAAATGGGGAATAAATTCAACAAAAAGGAGACTATACACTAAAGCTATCAATATTTATTTATAAATATTTATAAAATAAATTAATATAGTCTAAATAAATGGAGAAATATACCATGCTAATTTATTGAGGGAATCAATACTAAGTTGTTAATTCTTTCTAATTATCTGTAAATTCCATGTAATTTCTCCTGTAAATACTCCTTCTAGCAGTATTTGTTATAGAACATAACAAATGTATCACAAAACTTTTGTGGAAAAAGAAAGTACCCAGAATATCCAAAACAACATTTAAAAAAGAATTGTAAAATTAAAGGACTTATACCGCTTGACTTTGAGATTACCAAAAGCTACTGTAGGACTGGCTTGATGATTAACAAAATGAACCAAAACAAAAACATTTTTTGGCCATTTTCTTTTCAATAAGGATGCCAAAGTGATCAATGGAAGAATGGGACTCTTTCAATAAATGGTGCTGGAATAACTGGAAATCTAGAAAGAAGGTGCCCTCACTCTCCACCTTATATTATATAGAGAATTTAATTTGTTATAGTCACAGACTTAATCATAAAGGCTAAAAAGGCAAAGCATTTTGAAACGGGGAATATCTTCATGATTTACAGGTAGGCAAAATTTCTTGGATAAGACAAGCAAAACAAGAACTATTAAAGGAAAAAAACTGATCGGTTAGACTCATCAAAATTAAAACTTACGTTCATAAAAAAAGACAGCATTTATAACAGGAATACGCAAGCCACAGACTAAATCCAGGATATATACCAAAAACACAGTAATGAAAAGGCAACTAAAATGAGTAAAGACCAATAAAAATAGGTAAAGATTTGAACACAAAGGAAGATATATTAGGGTCACATGAAAAAGTTCTTAACCTCATTGATTATTAGGAAATGCATATTAAAATCACAATGCCACAACAAATTCCTTAGAATTATTAACATTTTAAACATATTCAAGACAGCAAATGTTGGCACGAACATGGAGCTGTCAGTACTCTTGCACTTTGCTGATGAAAGAGTAAAATGGTACTCTGAAAAAGTCTTGTAAGTTCTGATAAATCAAAGCATATATCTACACTACAACCTGGCAATATTTTCCCAAAAGAAATGAAATATAAAGTCACAAAATATCCTGTGCTTGAAAGTTAATCACAACTTCAGCTATAACACCCAATCCCAGGAAACAACCTACATACCCACCAATAGGAGAACAGATAAACTGTAGTATACTCATACAAAGAAATACTACCAAGAAACTAAGAAAGAAAAACTACTGATAAAAGCAATAATATGGTTGAATCTGAAACGTGTTCTTACAGAAAGAAGCCTTACATAAAAATGTACATATTAGATGATTCTACTTGTGTGAAGTTCTGGGAATAGGCAAACCATTCTGTGGTGACAAAAATCTAACCAGTGGTTTCTTCTGGAGAGAAGAGAAGAGGGATTGCCTGGGAAGGAGGACAGAATTTGTTGTAATAATGGTAATACTCTGTATCTTAATGGTGGTCTGGGTCATGCAGGTATATATATGTATCAAAACTCATGAAATGGTGCCCTTGGATTTATCCATTTCATGCTATGTAAATTTTACAACAAAGGAAAAAATTAGCTTTCAATTAGCCTATAAATATGTAATAACTCCAGTTAAAGAAATCCATACTGAAATATTTAGGGGGCAATGTATTCATGAATGCATCTGACTTGAAAGAGTAGCCCTGAATTTGATTGATAGATGGACAGGAAGATCAGTAAATGAATAGAATAGATTAAACTGAAGCAGTATAACCCATTAATGATAGAATCTAGATGGTGAGTTTTCAACAGAAGTTTATTCCAACTTTTCTGTATGTCTGAAGCTTTTTATAATAAAACACTGGAAAAGTCTCAACAGTAACTACTCAATTGTTTAGAACCTAGACCCACAAAAGTTCCTTTGGGAGAGGAGTATTTTATCACTGACATTGTTTTGAATTACGAGCACATGGTGATAATAAAAAGCAGATCAGCTGTCAGTCGAGTTTATTATTGTTTTCTGAATTCTCAATAGCAGTGCACACCCTTATTGCATGCACCCAGGGTGGGCCCTCCTACTATACCCTCTTGGTACATGTTAGTGTCATGGAATTGGAAAAGCATAGTGACAAGAATCAAAGCCAGATCTGCCTGATTCCAAAACCCTTTCCATGCCAATAAACTCTTTCCATACTAGCCTGCTAGCTACACTGCAGGCTACAAGAAAGATGTAATTCTTTCCTACAAGGACATCATGGTAGGGGAGACAGACCCAGACTTAGGAGTTTCTGATACAAGTTTAGATGCAAGGTTTTCACATAACAGGAGGAAAGGGGGAGGTTCTTGGAAGAGGTGGTGTCTGTGGTGTACTCTGCTTCCTCCCATTTGATGGCTTCCTTTTATTCATCAGCCCACATCCAAAATCCCTAACAAGATCCTATGTGATCTTGCCCTGTTCTACTTCTCTGTCCCCATGTTGGGTACTATGTGAGTCTATTTTCTTCAGCTATATAACAGAACACTACAGATTGGGTAAATGTGTAAAGAACAGAGTTATTTCTTACAGTTCTGGAAGCTAAGAGGTCCATGATTAAGGGGCTGCCTCTGACCAGGGCCTTATTTCTGCAGCATTCTATGTTGGAAGGTGATTGGGTGAGGGGAGCATGTGTAAGAGAAATAGAGTAGAAGGAGCTCATCCTTCTGTTAAGAACCCACTCCAGTAACAATGGCATTATCTATTATGAAAGCAGAGCTCTCATGGGCTTACCACCTCTGAAAGGTGCCACTTGCTGTTGCTATGCAAATTAAAATCCAACATGAGATTTGGAAGAGACAAGTATTCAAACCATAGGAGGCATCTCCCAGTGAGCACCCCTACAAAAATCACACACACACACACACACACACACACACACACACACACACAGTCATACAACACATTATTTGGCCATAGTGGTCTGTCTTGTGGCCCAGTCCTTCTCATTCTTCAGGGTTCAGATAAAAGGTGGCTTTCTCAGTAAATTCTCTGACTTGTCATGCTGTATGCCTTTTCTTCTTTTTGGGGACACAGGACACAATTGTGATTATGCCATTTTTTGTGTAAATCTGGTTGTGGTCTAGATTATAAAAATCTACGTGATCTAGAACTACACTTGATATATTTCTAACAGTAACCCAGTAAACATTCAATAAACACTTGCTAGGTAAATAAAATTGAATAACACAATAAATGACTTCATGAATGAATGAAGGGCAGGACCTTAACACCTAGTTACAGAAAGGAGGTGGAGGGGAGCAACATCCAGAGAGAGGTAAATCCTTGATCTTATACCCAGAGGGAAGAGGAATGAGAAGAGATGCAAAAACACAATTGTTGGGTACTTTCTGAGACTCAATTTTTAATGGAATTTTTAAAATCAACACCTAAGAGGCTCTTGTGCTTGTCTTGGAGGAGACAAGATGTGGGTTTTAAAGGAGCTGGTGGATTACAGGATCTCAGAAGAATTTATGACATTTCTATCAGCCATGCCTCTGTTTATAGGTTTTAGGGAATGTTCTTTATTTACCACATTTTGTAATTCCCAAAGAGTCCAAATTGGGTTATGGTCAGGTCCCTGGGACTTCCCACCTTCTTACTAGCATAGTCCAATTCTACATAGTCTCTTTTGGCCAAATTTGTAGATATATAGTGACAATAGACTTGCTGCTGAGCACATGCAAAAAACCCCAAAGAAATGATTCTACATGCCTTGAATTTTTATAAAACCAGAGCATGGTAAGTAGAGAGGGTGAGCCCTTATCTTTGAGACAACATACTAGCTCATTGACTACTGCTCCATTTCCTTAGGCCTGACAGGAACATGGAGGTTCACTTAGCAATTTAAATATTACCCCCACACACACAACCTGCAAATGTGTGAAGACATTTATTCCAAGAAGGTGCTCGCACACATTTTCCTGCCCTATTTAGGCTTCTATTCATTGATCCTCTGGTACACTCCATTCTAATGAAAAGGACAGAAACTGAAACCATATACACAATAATCCCAAACCATAGTAATGCATAGTAAATGGTACTTTCAACATCTGGAGTCCTGTAAGCAGCTTTCCTTAGTAAAGGAAATCAAGTCATTTTAAATGCATGTCCATAAAAAGATTTACAAACCATTGACTTATTTTTCTCAATCTTTTCTAAGGTTTCTGTGTGACTAAACCTGAATTTCCATTTCCTGGTGTGTGTAAAATTAGGATATTAGACTAATAGAATTCTGCCTACTCTGTGAAAACAGACATTGCTTACCATTTACAGAAACCCTCGCAGCACAGCATAACAGCTGATCTCTGTCAATCAATACAAGATTGCATATGAGTGGAAATCTATTTGCTGTCCTATAATAAGAAGGTACCTAAGACTTCTTATAATTAATCTCCAAAATTTATGGTTAAGCATAGATTTCAAAGCAGTAGTCAATTTATAAACTTTCAATTTAGGAACTTTCATAGATTAAAAACAAATTGAACTGTAGCAAAAATGTATTAATACTATTGAGAATGCTTATTGTTTTATTATACTTTGATCTTGTGAGTAAATGGACAATCCCAACTTTTTCTGACTTAACTACTTATAAGTAGAAATTCTTCTATATGCCACATGTTCCTTTCCCATTATCTTCCCTACGTCCTCAATTCTTCCTGAGGTCATGGAAGCACTTGGACTAGGCTCCTCCACTCTGGGTGTCCCCTCTCTGCACTCTGGGCATTAGCGTCCTTACCACTCTGCTATCCCTTCCATGAAAATCTCTCTCAAGGAAGACTCAACAGTCAGCCAAACTGATTACTGAAGATGAAACGATCTTCTCCTGTTAACAAATTTTTATTTCATTCTGGACAATGCTCCAAACCAAAAGAATTCATTTCTAGTTGAATTATTTTGTTTTCCACTTAGGATTATTAGAATGTTATTTGGAGAAGCATCAAGTGGAAAGGTTTTCTCAGATCCTCTAAACTATCCCCTGAAGATGGATGGCTAATCCTCTTCCCTAAATGCTAGCTTTACTCCCATCTACATTTGTTTGTTAAAACTCTTAGAGCATCCATTCTAAAGATACAACTTATGAGCCATTTAAATCAGAAAGCCATAGTTATTTTGGGAAAATGCAGATGGTAAAGCTTTCCCCAAACGAAAAATCAGAATCCCTTAAGATGGGTCCTGGGAATGTACAAGTTCCCCTACCCTCTAGGGGAATTTATATGGATAAATAAATTAGAGGATAACTGTTTTGAAGCAAAGGCTCATCAAATGAGGTACATCAACATTTGCACTTCTCATGTTTTCCAGCTGTTTTCTATCAGGATTATAAGCTGCCTCAGAGCAAAGATTAATTTCATACTTTTAAGAATTTTCTATAGCTACTCTTACCTTACATTTTTAATGATTTTTATATTTCAACATTGCTTTCTCAATTAATATTATAAAAGAAATAGTATTGTCTCCTGTAAGACCAGAAGGAATCAATTAAATAGGCATCCCTCAGATATATAAATTACATGTAGATTAAATAAGAATTCAAAAGCATAGTAACTCATTGTCCTTTGTCTATTTTATGTCTTTTTCTTCTGTTGTTTGCATGGGAAGGTCAAATGCACAGTATATGCAATCATCAAACATAGAATAATCTTTAGTATATTGCTGTGATTTCATTATATATTGGAATCAAAACTATTTTCTCTACATTGACAATCATGATCTCACTTTCCACACAATTCTACAAGTATATCTACTCAATTAAATGAATTTAAGAAATATTTATTTTGTCCTAAGATATTCAAAGAAATTTACTTAACATTACTTTAAATTACTTGTCTTTATTTGATTGGCAGGGTCATTTAGGCAAAAAGAATTTTTAAGGTTTTGGAACATGAGTAGTAGTATACAGATACATTTGTGGCTTTAGATTCTCTGAAAGAAAAAAATGCAATCCATGAACTGAGAAAAGACCAAGATTAAAAATTATTTTCCTTTTTGTGTAAGAGCATTTGGTGAAACGTTTATATTGTCTTCTGCTGTCAATGGAGGAGTCTCTTTGAAATCAAAAACTTTAGCACTTCTTTTTTTCTTTTTTTTTATGTTTAAAGAAACCCTGAAATACTTTAATAATCAACTCAGATCTTTTATAGATCAGGCAACACCTTTCTCTTTCCCAAGGAGTATATGTTTCTTGGAGAGAAAAACACCATTTTAAAGCTAACACAGGAAGCCACACTCAGGAGTCAAGGTTTATGGTTTATATTTAGTGTGGTTTTCCTTATATAGGTGATGACTGAAGAGAAATTCAATCCCAAAGCACCACTGAGATAAAGCAGTTGCAAATGCTGATGAGGTGGTTAAGAGATCATTTGGGTTCTTAGGCTGAATAGACCAGGGACCAGTAATTATCTGTAAAGGACAAAGAGGAGTACATAGACACTGTTTTAACTTGTTGACTCTGATGCTCTATGAAAGCAGCCCTAGACAATACTTGAAGAATGAGTAAGGCTGTGTCCCAATAAAATGTCACATAAAACAGCAAGTAACCCATTGGCTGACAGTTCTGACCTGCAGTGTAGACTATGGGATTTTTCTTGGGAAATGAGAAAGAACTCCAGCACTGAGGCAACCTGTATTTGTGGTTTCAGTGCAGTACAGGTGCACCCCTCCACATCAGAGTCACTCTCGTGGAAAGTGGAAAAAGTTTCCTAAAGAGCTACGGAGTGACTGGCTCACTTACTTTTTATAGTGTCTAATTAATTTTTCCTTTTAAATATTCCTATAGATAAATCATTAATAGAACTGTGAAAAAAAGGACAGGAAACACAGTGAGAGAGAAAGAGGAACGAAGGGAAGGGAAGGAAGGGAATGGAACAGAAGGGAAGAAGAAAGGAAGGAAGGTAGGAAGAGAGAAAGGAAAGAAAGGAGGGAAGAAGGAAGGAAGGAAGGAAGAAAGGAAACAAGGAAGGAAGGAAAAAAGGAAAGAAGGAAGGATGGAAGGAAGGAAGGAAGAAAGGAAGGAAGACAGGCTAGATTTTCTATGGAAACAGACAGATTCTGTTGCACAGGCCATCGCACAGGCCTGTGGGACCAGACAGGGTTTGCTGACAAGGCAGCTAATACAGAAAAGAAGACTAAAGGGTGGTTCAGTGAGTGTCATTTTCAGTGGTGGTCTGTATTGTGTAAAGGGCTATGAGCACATGAGGTTAGAGTTAAGAGTGTCATCTCTGGACACAGACAGAGGGAAGATCAAAACCCTGGATCTATTGTTTGCTAGCTGGCCAATTTTGAGCATAACTCACCAGCTCCAGTTTTCTCATCTGCAAAATGTAATAAGGATATTGTGTCTTGAAGGATGTCTAAAAGGAATAAAAAGTTGTTGAATTTTTAATATATTGTAAATGCCCATTAAAGGGAATGTTTTGATAGTAACTAAAATTAAAATATGACTAAGGCCCAAGAAGAATGAAGAGTGAAATTTGAATTTATACAAGGTCATGCATTGTACTTCCTTTCTACGAATCCCATTTTCAGGTTCCATTCATTGTTTCATTCAGCAAATGTTTCTCAAGCACCTACAAGATTCTGGGCCCCAGGCTAGTGACTGAGGTTACACAAAAGAACAAGGTTGTCTCAATTCTGAGGATAGAAAGTTGAAAGATCCTGAGAACCTGTACTTGTGGGTAGTTCTTATCTTTGAGCTACAAAATCATCCTTTCATTCCAGCTGCTTGGTAGGGCTGGCAGAGTAGCCCAAATGGTAGAGCAACCACCTAGCAAATGTGAGGCCTTGAGTTCAAAGCCCAGGGCTGCCAAAAGTTAAAGAAAAGAACTTTCCATTTGCTGTTTGGTGATGCCGAGGGTGACACCAGAAATACACACTTCTTTGCCAGCTGCTCCCTAGTATCTGCACACCAATGGGTGTGCTAGTGGGAGCCTGGAAGGCTAGGGGAAGGGAGGGAGAGATGTTTTGTTCCTGTTTGCTTCCTGTGGGGTCAGAGTCATGGCCACAAAGGCTCTTCATCCTGGAAGCAGAAGTTTGTTTGCAGTAAACATTCTTAGGCCCAACTTAAGCACTGCCCTCTGAGATAAGAGCAGAGGTCTGAGAAAACCCACAACCTCCTCCTTCCACATTCTAAATTTTAATAATCCTGCTGGCTTCCTTTATTCCACTAGCCCCAAAATTGGTAGCTACTTCCTTCTCTTTCTCTCTCCCTCTCTGTTGTCTAAGTTTCCCCAGCCCCTGCTTACTGGTGCCTTAGATTAAATTCACTCTGTTGAAGTTATTGGTGTGGGCCCTGACTGTGTATGTGATTAAAGGTTAACTCACAGAGTCTATTAGCAATTTCACAAATTCTGCAGATTCCAGGGAATTGGCTCAGCGAATATGGTTATGTGAGTGAAATATAATGCTATAAAAATGAAAGGTCAGTTAAAAGATAAACACAGAGTGAAAAGGTCACAGAAAGGGAGAAAATATTTGCAAATTACATATCTAATGAAAGGTTAAAATCAAGAATATATAAAGAACTTCTACAGTTGCAAAACAAACAAGCAACCCAATTAAAACAGGTGAAATACTTGTGTAGGTATTTTTTCCAAAGACATAAAAAGGGCTAAGAAACTCGACATCACCAAGTATTAGGGTAATGCAAAACAATGTTAGATGATCTATTTGGACACAACAAAAAACAGGAAATAACAAGTGTTGGAGAAGATGTGGAGAAACTAGAACACTTGTCCACTGTGGGTGGGAAGGTAAAATTGTGTGGTCACCATAGAAAACAGTATGCTGTTTCAAAAAAAAAAAAGGAAAAATGGAATTACCCTATGATTCAGTAATTCTACACTTGGATATATGCCCTAAAGAATTGAAAGCAGGTACTCAAACAAAAATTAGTACCGTAATATTCATAACAGCAAAATTCAAATATTTGTAAATTCAAAAAAGTTTGCAAAATTCAAGAGGACAAAGCAACCCAAAAATCCATCAACAGATGAATTGATAAACAAAATGTGGTGTATACATAGAGTAGTATTCAGCCTTCAAAGAAAGGAAATTCTGACACATATTACAATATGAGTGAATTTGAGGACATTATACCAAATGAAATAAACCAGTCACAAAAAGAAAAATACTGTATGGCTCCACTTATGTAACATATGTAGAGAACTCAGTCTTAGAGACAGAAAGCAGAATGTTTGCCAAGGGGCTAGGAGTGGTGTGGAATGAATAGTGTATTAGTTAGTTTTCTTACCACTATGTCCAAAATATCTGAAAAAATAATTTAAGGAAGGAAACATTTATTTTGCTTGTAGTTAGAGGTGTCACTCCATCATTGGGGAGGGCATGCAGAACAGATATATTCACAATCATGGTGGCCAGGAAGCAGAGAGCTGGAAACAGGAAGAGACCAGGGATGAGATACACCAAGACTCACCCACAGTGACATATTTCCTCCAGCTAGGTCCCAGCTCCTAATGTTTCAGAACCTCCCAAAGTATGCCACCAGCAGGGGACCTAGGCTTTAACATTTCATATTCAACTGCAACACAGAGTTATTTTTTAACTGATAGAGAGTTTCAGTTTGGGAAAGTAAAAAAAAAAGTTCCAGAGATGGATAGTGGTGATGGTTTCATATAATATAAATGTACTTAATACCACCAAACCGTACACTTAAATGGTTAAGATGGTAAAGCCTACAATATGTGTGTCTTACCAGAATAAAAACGAGAATAACATAACACATTAGTGGTTTTTCCTCATATAATGCCCTTGTTAACATAGATTCATCATCTCTTCAAACATTCAGGCCTCAAATTAAGAGTACTAAAGAAGTCAAAGCACCCTAAATGAAACCCAGAGACAGCACTGGAAGGAAATTCTGCTTCCTGGTGCCTTTTTCCCCCACTCTTTTTGGGATTGTATTCATGCATGTGCCTGGTGCTCTGAATGGTACCCAGGATGTCCTGGTTCTACCAGAGTAATGCATGAGAAACAGTATACATTTTTGGAAGGAATTAGAATTTGAATGAGGGAAAAAAATCAAGACTGGTTATACCAAAGAAAACTTCACGAATGGAATAAAACTGAAGCAAAGCAATCAAGATTTTTGAAAAACTGTAGGGCGTATTTAGGGATCTGTTGTGCCTAATAATTATCTTCTATACCAAGGTCAGAGAGGGCTGTGCTCATGGAATTACTACTGATCTGTAGGCTTTGGCATCCTCATTTTTACAACGGAGAGAAGAGTGGTAAATGCCTCCTAAGGTGCTAGGAGAGAACAGTGCCTGGAACATAATAAGTTATGCAAGCTTTTGTTAAAGCAAATACACATTTATTTATTTAGTGACAATTAACACCAATAAGGTATGTTATTTTTGCAACCCAGTCTCATATCCATTATCTTTTTTGATTCTTAAACAATCCTGCATGAAAAGGGAAATAGCCCCAGAAATTATATATACATATAATTCGGTTCAAATGATGCCTCCCAGAGCCTTACTTTCTTATATTTCCAAACCAGCTGTAACGTGGCTTTATTCCTCATTGAAGGTGTCCATGGATAAATTTTTGTTCCTGATACAATATGTAAACTTTAAAAATTCAATAATTGCCATGAAATTGGCCTAATCAATAAAATAAAGAGAATAATTGTGGGTTCTATGGCATCTTGGATTAATATCATCCTCTCTGGATACTACACATACACATACTCCGTTCATCAGTGCAATATTAGTTTTTCTGGAGAAAGCCAATTTTGGACCATCAGATTTCTACTGGATTTACCCATTAACAATAAACTTTCCTATGTCTATACTGACTTCCAGTACCTTCTAAGTGAAGGCAGAAGCAAGATGAAGAAAGCCAATTCAGTAGCTAGTGCAGGGATGCATTTTGACATTTAAGATCTATATTCAAATTCAAGTTCTGTCATTCAGGTTTGATGAAATACCCAACAATTCCCAGTCACAATTTTTTCCTGGATCAAAACAGTAGTGATCATACCCATTTCAAAGAGTTAGTATGTGAAAAAAATCATCCCAAACAAGTAGATACTTGCCACACACACACACACACACATCACAACATAAGCATATTTGTAGAAAATAGCTATGTGTCCTGCCATGATGTGCACCCTTCAACAGAGGCCAAACTAACAGCCACCCTCCAATCCATCTTGTACTTGAATCCCTGAAACTGTGAGCCAAGATAAACCTCTCTACTTCATAAGTAGCCTGTGTCAAGTATTTCATTATAGAGATGTAAAACACAACAACTTTATGGTTTCCTTGTTTACTGCCACTCAGAATTGGTGTCTGCCCATGTTCTTTTGTCATGAATGATTGATTTCTCAACCCTGAAATGCCTTTCCAAAATATATGTCACCACCCTGTTTGCCGTTACCTTATGCCACATGAATAAACATTCCCATCGTCCTCTCCCCCATCTACTCTGCCTTCTTTGACACTTGACTTTTAGTTTTTAAACAAATGTTAAAAGAAAATGTTATTTTATATATACATACATACATAAGCAAATTAAACTCTAAACTTACCCACAGACATAAATTTTCATGTAACAAAACCAAAAGGAAATTATAATAAGACACAAGAGTTGCAATGGGTAGCACTTTGATTATTTTAGGGTGGATGGGTTACAATTATTATAAAGAAAAGTAATCACAGAGGATTCAACTGATGCTTTCTGGTGTTATTTCTTAAGTTATGGTAGGTACACAATCTGCAGGTAGGCAACCATATTGAAGGAAGAGGTTGACTGTATTCAAACTTCCTATAAAAATGTGGGTATTCCATTTACACTCTCAAACCAATAAACATTTCAAAAAGAAAAGAAAAGCAAGTGTGTGTGTGTTGTGTGCATATGTGCACACATAACATGAATGAATCAGTACAGGGAGTGTGTTTTGGAATCACAGACTTTGGAAGATGGGAGGGACCCTACAGATGATCTCTCTTGTTCCCCTAATTTTATAGTTGGAGAAACCTAAAATGTCACAACACAGGTCAAACATCTAGTTGGTACAAGGCACAACACTGATTGTCATCATTTCCCACTCCATCATTCATCCCACCCACCTCTATTGTCCTTGCAGTCACTAGAACAGGTGGGCCTGTGGCCCTGGCTGTGATCCTGTGGGTGATGATTTTGCTTTCACACTCCCCCTTCCCAGTCTATTCCAGCTGGAAAGATGGGAGCTATACACTTTGACTTCTGCAGTTGAATGAGACATTGTTTGATGGGAGTGTGTGGGCGGGGAGCCTAACAAACAGCCAATTGCCAACTCTTGAAGCAAACATACTCTCTTTATCCCCAATGTAGTTTTTTACGTAATGAGTATGGCTTCCAATTTTCCTTGCAAATGGGCACACTGGTGACCATGGCAACTGCCATGCTGAAAAGATGCCCTGTCAGGGTCTTTGAAAGACTTAGACATTTGTATTAGGTGGGCATAGCCATGCCAGCGAGGGCTTAACAAACACCCATCTAGTTGGTGCTCCTTGAAATCAAGCACACAAACATTTGTGTTTTATTGAACAGAAATTAATAAGACTCCAAAGGAAGAAGCAAAGAGCTGTTTTTTGTGTATACAGCTGTGTTATGAAGTAACACAAAGAATGCTCATATGAATAATAATCACACATGTGTGTTCAATTTATTTATTTCACTTCTTATAGTCTTTTAACTTTTTTCCCTCCCTCCCTTCCTTCCTTCCTTCCTTCTCCTCCTCCTCCTCCTCCTCTTCCTTCTTCTATCTCTCTGTCTCTCTTTTTATAGGTTTTTTTCAGAAACCAATCATGATTTCCACAGCTAGCCAGAAAGGGGTCTTGACTGCTCTTTTCACACTGTAGGGCTCCCCAAGTAGTTAGGAAGTTTTACTGTTGTAAACTATACATGTTCTCTTCCTTGAAGATAAAGGACATGCATCTAAAGGGAAATTAAAAATTGTAAAGCTCATGTCTAGAAATAATGAGACTCTAATTAAAAAATAGCATAAGTTTTTAGTACAGATAGAGAAGAAAATACTGACAAGCAATATGGGTGTCCTCTTGGAACAATCCTACCTCAGGTCCCTGTTTACCTATTTGAGGGATTGTTTCTCCATTACTGAACAGAAAGGAGGCTGGTGAGGGGGACTGGAAAATGTTTTTGAAGAGCAAGATATAGAGGAGAGGGAAATGGAATGAGAGAGAGAGAGAGAGAAGAAAAAGGAGAGACAGAAGAATAGAGAATTACAAATGAGCTATTGAGACATTCCTTAACATGCCAATCACACATGCTTCATGACGTAGTGGTCGTTTTCATTTCTTTTGGCAAGTTAATCTACATGCTTTCCCTAAAATGAAATAGCAAGAAAAAGAAAAAGTAGGGACAGAGGAACCAGTTAAGCTTCTGCCCCTGCACTCAGATATAAACAAGGAGTTCTTCAGTTATGAAACCCATAAATTATTCTCCCCTAATCTGTCACTCTGGGTTTATTGATAGATGTGCAAAGTGATCAAAGTTTTGGTAATACTATTTCATTCCTGCTGCATGGTATTTTGAGGTTTCTGTACCTGCCAAACACCTATAAAATTTGACTATAAACCCGAGGGCTCACACCCTTACTCCAGGTCTGTTTTTTCTGGCACACTATTTGCAATTCTTTTTACTGCTAGAGACTTCTATTTGCCTCTAAACCTCCATCTCTCAGGTAGAGCTTGGTCACCTGAGGCTAAGTGGGTGAATAGGAGGAAGAACATGAAAATGTTTCTCGTTCTAAATGTGATTATAAAACAGGAATTGGTGATACCCTTTGTAGGCAAGTCTCCAGCTTTGCAGATAGGCAGTGCAATGTCTCCACGTGTTCAGGAGCTCCCTGAGCACCTTCCAGGGCTGCCTGGCTGCTGGGGAGGGGCATCTGGGAAGAGAAGCTCTTGCCACAGACAGTGAGTCATGCGTAAAAATAGCAATACTACCATGTCTTCAAAGTGACTCTAGTGGGTGCAGTGGCTCATGTCTGTAATTGCAGCTACTGAGAGGCAGATATAGGCAGGATCACAGTTTAAAGTCAGCCCAGGAAAAAAGTTAGCAAGACCCATTTTCAGCCTACAAACTTGGCGTAGTGGTTTTGCCTGTCATCCCAGGTACATGGGAGGTCTTAGGTAGGAGGATAGTGGTCTGAGACCAGCTTTGGGTTAAAATATGAGACCCTACCTGAAAAAATAACTAAAGCAAAAAAAAAAAAAAAAGCATGGCTCAAGTGGTATAGCACCTGCTTAGCAAGCATGAGGTCCTGAGTTCAAACCTCTAATAATGCCACAAAAACAAAAACAACAATAACAAAAAACCCAGTGACTCTATACCTTGAATCTCAACAAATATGCTAAGTTTGAAATATTTTGTAATAAATTAATCCCCGTGTGTTTTTCATTACCAAGATTATTTTTAACCATAATTGAGAACAAGCAATGAATTTAAGGGGATAAGAGATTATTTTTAAAATTTTGTGGAAACTTATTATTAATAGTGCTAAAGAAAGTGACAAACAAGCCAGGCTCATTCTTATAATCCTAGCTATTTGGGAGGCTGAGATTGGGAAGATTGCAATTCAAGGCCAGCCTGGGCAGAGCCTCACTTCCTTCATCTGCTGAAAGAATCTGAACCCTATGATCCCTCAGGTCTCTCAGCTTTAGATGTCTATGAGGTTACGATTCCATGTGTGTAAACTTGGGATGAAGTGTCAGATGTGGAAGAGATGAGGACTTCAGAAAGTGAAGTGGATGGGGCCTGGGGATTTGATAAAGCACTTCGTCCATTGTAAGGTGCCATGGTAGCCCTTCTCATGAAGCAGCAGGGGTAGGACAGATGGTAATGAAAACAGACTCACTATCCAGTTTGCCATTTGGCCTTAGGGGACACTCTCAGGTCTACTGTGGCATCCTAGCATCAGTAAAGGAGAACAGGGAGTTGTCATCCTACATCACAGAGTACAGAAATCAACAATGTTGGTTTCCTTCTTCAACTCCTTTGCTCTTTCTTCACAAAAAGTAATGTAGCTCCACAGAAGCTTGGCTTTTCTAAGAGCTGCCTTCAGAAAAGAAAATATGCTGGTCTGATTTTTCCTCTTCTTCCTTCCATTGCTGGAGTGGTTAACTATCAGCCAAGAACTTTCCAGATTGCCCCAAGGCCTGGATTATTCAGAAACCTGTGAACTGCTGAGAAAAGCATGATAAGTCAAAATAATGACTCAAATAAGTAAAATGTCTTTAATTGTTGGTTAAAACACACATCTATAAACCGAGATATTACATGTCTGGCACACTTGTTAGGCATGAGCATTTGATCATTGCTCATAGAAGTTCTGGAGAATTAACCCAGTGAGTTGTTGTGGAGCTGGAAGGGACATAGTGCACTGCTCGCATTTGGATTGTGGAGGAGATTTTGTTCAAATCCTTGGAGTTCTCAGGGTATTAAATACTCTAATCAAATGCGATGAAGGTATAATTAATCTTCATAAAATTAATGTATTCAAAAATTAAGAATACTGATGGCTGGGTAAGGTGGTACATGACTGTAATCTCAGCCAACATAGGTGGGAGGCTGGCCTGGGGAAAAAGCGGAAGACTCTATTTAAAAAATACCTAAAGAAAAAGATGGCTGGTGGGGGGGCATGGCTCAAAGGATAGAGCATCTGTCTAGCAAGTTCAAGGCTGTGAGTTCAAACTTAATACTGCCAAAGGGAAGAAAATAAAGAAAAATACTGAAGAATTAGGCATATTAAATGGATCATGCTGCACCTTATAATGAAGCTTTGCTTTGTGCCAATACAATCCAAAATTAAAAATCACTAAATATGGGTATTTCTAGGGAGTGGAGAATTAGATTTATCTCAATGACTTGAATAGTGCGCCATCCTTCAGGTTAATGAGGCATTTCCACACGGAGGACTCCTGAAGGGTACAGAGAGGGGAAGGAACACAAGATGGAAGAAGACAGGGAAGGGAGGGGGAGAGAGAAATGGAGGGAGGAGGGGGAGGTCTGAAGAGATTGCAGGAATTTGCTTTCTTCATACTTCAGTTCCCAATTTTGTCTTCTTCTGCCTATGATCAGGTGCCAGATAAGAAGAGAAAAAAAGAAGAAAAGAGAAGAATGAGGTAAAAGGAAAAATACTAGGAGAAATCTGCAGGAGAACAAAAGAAATTTAGGAGACACTAAGAAGAGTATGCCAATGTGATTGTAGAAGCAAAGTTAAGCTTAGTGCGACAGAAGTATTGAATGCTTAGTGTGTACCAGGCATTGTGCTGAGGGCAAAGAAAACGGAGACTAAGGAGATCCAGTCACTGCTATTGAGACACTCACAGGAAAGAATCAGATTGGGAAGAAATTTCCTGACAAACAGGGAAACTTGCATTGCATCGATTAGTAGGAGGCTCAAAAGAGGTCAAGTGCTTTTTCTCTGAGCACTTTTTGGTGACAAATTCCCATTTCAAATACTGTGGTTTCTACTTGACATTAGCTTTTGGACTTTTTCAAAAGATTTGTGACATTTACTGCCTAGTAGGATGTGGGTAGCTTCCCATCTCAGTAAGTTTCATTCCTCATCCAAACAGATGTCGCTTGGCTTGAGCTGCTCAGCGTAAAACTTGACTACTGAATTTGGCCTAACACACCCAAATTAACCTATGTTGATTGAGTCATGCAAGAGCCACAGGGCTGACTTACCACTGCACGCTGTTTAAAGATGGAAAGTGTCAGTCTTGATTGCTCAGTCTGCATCACACTCACCATTGTGGTGAGCACATCTGCTAGGGGCTGCTTTCCACCCTCTTCTCAGTGTCCCTAGTCAGCCTGCAGCCATGGGATTGTACTGGCTACTGATGGACTGCACACATAAAACTCCCAAGATTTCGCTGCACCAAGAATGTCCATCTCAAATCAGGAATAATGAGAATCAAGTGTCTTCTACTCTACCTCATCTCTCTCTCCCTTCTCCTCTTTGGATACCACATCCCAAACTGTGAGAGTATCTCTCTTTCCCCCGCCATCACTTCTTTCTCACCCTCTTCCCTTGTTCAGCACATTCTCTTTATGCTGGTGACAGGCTCAGAAGTTTCTATCTTCCCTAGGTCTGGGGTGGTGGTTCTCCAAGTGTTCACAAAAAAATTCATGGAAAATTAATTTAAAACTCAGACAAGTATACCCAACCACTTATAATTCTAATTAAATAGGTTTGGAATATGGCTTAGTTATCAACATGTTTAGCACTCTCCTCCCTCATGAACCTGACACAAGTATGTGCAGACAAATACTGGCAAATGCTGGCCAAGTGCACTGAGCACCACTGGTGTGCACAAGTCAAAGGAAAGGTGGAATGGACATTTGACACTGGTATGTCCTGGTTTTTCTCCTGCTTTTTTTTTGACCCCTCTTCACTTCCTTATCTTTCCTTGCCCACCATTTAGGTGTGGATAGTCCCCAGGTTGTATTCTCAGCTCATTCCTCTTATTATTTGGTTTCCCTAATTGCTCTCATCCAGTCTTGTGAAAAAAAAAAAATCTGTACTTTGAAGATAGAAATATTTATTTCTAGCCACAGGCTCATGTCAAAGCTTTAGACATATATTCCCACCTAGAAATACATGAGAACCTCAGCCTTAGTATGCTTGAGACTGAATTTAGGGGATATAGTTTTGGATAAGATGGAGGCACACTCCATGCTGTGCCCCTTACTCAATGAAGCTTACCTGGACTTGTCTCTTACCTGGACTAACTATTGGGGGCTCTGACTAGCAGACAGATTGGGACAATAAACTAGAATTCAAAAAAACATTGAATAGTTGGTAAGTTTTTCACCACCGCTCCCTCAGTGTTTCCTAACCTCAATACAAGGCAGAATGAAGTTAAATTAGGAAAGAGGATAAATTTAGGAGATATCCTAAATATCTTGGATGAGAGTGGGAAAGGAGGTGCTAAGACTACAGCCTCCATTTTCTTTTTCTTTCCCTCTCTCTACTTTTTTTTTTCTTTTTACAAAAAATGGAAAACAGGAAAGTAAAACAGGTCTGGTCTGGGGGTTCAGTACCAGAGGGAAGAGGAAGATGTAGGGAGATACGCAAGAGGATGAAAATGGTGCAAATATTGTGTGAACAGATATGTCATGAAAAATGAGGCATGTTGAGCCTCTGTTTTCTTTTCATTATTCCAATGGTGGCAGTGTGTTCCAGGGAGCAAATGCTTTCTCCATTCTAGAATAGCTTTTATTTCCATAATAGTTGTTTTGAAGGGCATATGTTAATTTTTGACCAAGCCCAATGTGTCTTTTATATTCATTTTAATGTTTACCATTTTTAATATTTATCCTTTCTTCTTGTAGCTCCAAATTTCCATCTGGTGTTATTTTTTTTTCAACCTAAAGGACATCTGTGAAAATTTCTTGTAGTTTGGGCCTGTTGGCAACAAATTCTCTCAGCTTTTGTTTATCTAAAAAGTCTTTATTTCACTTGTACTTTATATACACATATGTATACATATAGATAGATTGTATAAAAGTTTAAGATGACATATTTTTTCTTTCACATCTTTAAAGATGTTGTTCCATGTCCTATTTTTTTCCTTATGAGAAGTCGGGCACTATTCTTCTTATTATTCCCCTTTTACTGTGTCTTTTTTGGTGTTTTTAGGATTTTCTCTTACTCTTTGGTTTTCAGCAGCTTGAAACGATGTGATGCAAATTTTTACACTTGAGATGCAAATTTTCTTCTTGGGGTTTGCTGAACTTCATGGGTTTGTGGGTTGCTGTTTTGGATCAAATTTAGAAAATTTTCTTCCAACATAGTTGCATTTTTCCCTGCCCCATTTCCTCTGTCTTCTCCTTCTTACATGTGTGCTTAACTTCTTATAACAGAGGCTTAATGAAGACTGTTCATTTTTTTAAAATTTCTGTCTTTATGTCCCATGACCAGTCTTCATGGTCACTACTCTTTTCTTGTTGTTGTTGTATTAATATGTTGCAAATCCCAGGAAACTAATTTTTTCACATATAATGTTTCTAAGACTCTTATTTGAGTGTAAAACATGTCACTTCTCAATTCTCTATCTTTTCACCCAGTATATCCAGGCTTTTCAATAAATTCATTAACTTATCTGCCATAATTATGTTAAAATCCTTGTCAATTCCAATTATCTTGTTAGTCTATAAGTCTCTTTCTCCAACTGATTTTTCTCTTGACTATGTGTGACATTTTCCTGTACCTTTGCATGTTTAATAAATTCTTATTTTATTCTATATACACTGTGGGTGACACTTTACAACTTTGTATTGTTATCTTCCTCTGAAAAGTGTTGACTTTTAATTTAGAAGGCAATTAAATTACTGGCAGACAAATTTGATTTGTGAAGGTATGATTTGGGGTTTTGTAATGTGGTTCTGTTTCAGTTTTACAACTAGCATAAGATGGATCTCTTAGTCCTGAACTCTAAGGCATAGCTTCTAGATTTTAATTTAAAAAGCTTGAGGCATTTTCCAAGACTGACTTGGAAGAACTTGAATTGCAAACTCTGTATGCCTGTGCTGGGCAGCTGTTGAAATCTCTGCTCAGTGAGTTTACCTTCCTAGGTGCTGTTTTCTCCTTGGGCTTCACTTATTCTCCATCAAGTCATGCTGACTTGTCTTCACTTAGCAGTGTTGGGAGATGGGGCCTTGTGAGAAGTGCTCAAGTCATGGACCTGGATCCCTCATAAATGGATAAATGCTCTTCTGGGTTAGCTATCGTGGTAGCTCTCTCTTTCATGTGCTCTCTTGCTCCCTTGCTTCTCCACCATGCATGAAATAGAACAAAGCCCTCGCCAGAAGCCAAGCAGATGCTGATGCTACAATCTTCGATTTCCAGCCTGCAGAACCACAAACCAAAACAAACTTCTTTTCTTTATAAATCACCCAGTTTGGGGTATTCGGTTATAGCAATAGAAAGTGGACTATGACATTCATCCTTGGAGTTTCATCCTATGCAACTCAGCTAATGATTTTAGGGGAGTTTCTACAGATTTTTGGGTTACTCCATGTGGACTCCTCCTTTCTGGAATCCCTCTTAATTTTAGGTCTCTTTGACAGCTCTAAACTCCTTCTGATGCCTCAGTCCCATCAGATTGACACTTTCTACTTTGGTGATATGGGTCACTCGCTGATGGACTGGGAAGGACCTCACTTGGTGAAGGTCAAATCCTTGCCAATTTTTACCAGCTTTTGATCATTTCCCAATTACTGTTTGTTATTGTCAAGAAAGTGCCCAAACATTTCACTCTACCAATACATGCTTATAATTTTCAGCTGTTTTCTCTGTTGTATTCTGGATAATTTCATCACAAATGTCTTCCCCTGCAGCAAATCTCTCTCTAGGATTGTTATGGTGACTAATCTGTCAGTTGTTTTTAATTTCAATGACTATTTTTCTTTTTTTATTATATCATTGTGGTACTAGGGGTACATTGTGACATTTACAAACATTCTTACAATATATCATAGTTAAATTGACCCCCTCCATCATTCTCCTTTATCCCCTAGCCCCTCATTCCTGGAATAGTTCCAACAGGTCTTATTTTTACATTTCCATAGTAAAGACATAATATTTCTGACTCATTCATCCTGCTATACCCTTTCCTTATATTCTACCCCTCCCACTGAAACCAACCCCAAGACAGGACTTTTTTTTACCTTCTTATTCTCTATTTTTGAAAAAAAAAATTTGTTTGTTTAAGACAGCTATACAGGGAGTTTCATCGTGACATCTTCATGATATATGTTTTATAACCTAAATTGGATCATCCCCTCCATTCTTCTCCTTTCTACCTTAGTCCCCTTCTTATGGTGATTTCAATAGGTTTAAAAATTCTCTATTCATTCTTGTATAGAAAATACATCAACCATATTCACCTTCTTAACTTCCTTCTTTTACTTTCCCTCTCTTGCATGTGACCTTCCCTTAGTGTAACTTTTTTTTCATAAAATTGCTTTATTTTTATTGGGTCTATATTCCACATATGAGAGAAAACATGTGGCTTTTGGCCCTCTGAACCTGGCTAACTTCACTTAAAATGATATTTTCCAGTTCTATTCATTTACCTACAAATGACAAAATTTCATTCTTCTTTATGGCTGAATAAAGTTCCATTGTGTATAAATACCATATTTTCTTAATCATTCATCAGTTGTGGGGCATCTTGGCTGTATTCATAGCTATGTATTCATAGCATTGTGAATAGTGCTGCAGTTTTATTTCTAGAGAGTCTATATCATTTCCCATCAGCCTTTTCTCCCTCAACCAAGGGTCTTGTTCTTTTCCTATGTTTTTAATTCATTTTTGACCTCCTACTCATTTCAACAATACTTATTTTATAACCTCTATCTGGCAATTATTGCCTGTACATCCTTAAGGTTCAAACTTATTCTTATCCAATGACTTCTACACATAGTAGCTTGTATCATTGAATGCTGAGTTTTTAACCCAACTTTGGATTTTGAGTTTATCCACAATTAAGTGTTATCTATGGAGATGAGCTGTGGCCCTTGGTGAAGAATACAAACTTTCAGAAAGGTTTTGCATTAAATTGCTAGATAGCCCAACATTCTCACTACCTGGGTGTACTGTTAACTGAGTTCTTAGCTTCAGGATTCCTGTACCTTATTAAACATTTTTCAACCAGAATGTAGGGTAAGAAGCTAATTTTATTGACATATCCTTATGTCAGTGGATATACTTATTGGTAGTTCTTCTTCTTAATAAAGTTCAACTACTTAAGAATCCTGGCACTGTGGGTGGTTTTTTTGCCTCTTTGAGACCAAGATCTCAATTCCTATGTCTAAATGGTCATTAAAACATAAGCCTTGTGGTGACTAAGACATGAATGTGCCTTCACACTCAAATATAGGCCAACCATACCGTCAGCTCATAGGCTCACTACTCTACAGGTTTACATCACCCTTTAGAGAGTTTAGCAACACATTAAAAACACCCTTTTAAACTTCTTATCTATAATTAATTACTACATATGTTGATGAGGGAGGATTTTTGTTCTCTTTTTGCTAGGTTGTGGATCCCATATTCCTAAGTTTGTAAGTAGCCTAATCAAGTGAGGATTTTAAATAGAGACTACAATTGGTGACTTACAGATTTTGTTTGTTTGTTAATCTGGAAATTTCACACAAAAATCTAAATTTCCATCTTCTCTTGAAAACTGTAATCTTGGGCAATATCCTTATGTGGCAATCTTAAGTAGAAGCTAAGTGGTGGCTTCCCTTTTTGGGATGGAATAACTGCTCCATTACTTCCCACAGTCACCACAGCACCCTGCAGACTTACCACTGACCTGCTTTTCTTTTCTGCCTACTGAAAGCATTTTAACATTTGCAACCTCTGGACTAATACAGCTCTAACAGATTCTTATGTGTGGCAGTCAAGCAAATCATTTCTTGTTTTAGGAAGTCTTTTTATTTACTCATCCTAATAATCTATTCTTATTAATTGTCTTCCTCTTATTGCCTAGCATAATTAGAAGTCTGATTGAAACTATCCTGGAGAAGAAATGAGATGTCAAAAAGTCTAGGGTAAAGAGAGAGCTTTAGTCTATGCAAACTTTGTGTTCTATAGACCTGCTTTTATCCTTCTAAACTTTTCCTCCATGCATTAGAAAATATCTCATTTGTTTCTTTAGAGACAGTATGATTAAGTATGCTAAACACAGTGGGCTTCAGAGGACCTGTGTTCCATTTCTAAACCTGCCTTTTATTAGCTGAATACATCACTCCCAGAAAGACCAAATGACAAACATAAACTCTCAGTCTCCATCTCAGATTCATCTCTCTGCTTCTTCCTGCTTCCTCTTCCTGCTATCAGGTGATATGGGACATTAAGTGAATCCTCTTATTAACATAGTGAACTTCTAAGTGTGCAATTGCATTTTACAAATTTACAAAATCAGAAAAATTAACTAGATAGCCATTATTCCTCATAAAGAAAAATTTTAATGATTAGAAACAAAAAAAACTCACATCAGAGAAGAGCAGAATTATCTCTGCTAAAAGTGCCATGCTGTTAACTTTTAAGATAAAATCTCCCAATTTTGCAAATGTTGTCAACTAATTCCTTTTAAAAAAAAAAAATCCTGTGTGGACAAAATAAAACATGCCTGTGGACCCCAATTTGAGCTACTAATTTAGAGAAAGAAATCTTAGATAATGGGAAGAACTGGTTTTGATTTATGTTTTTAATAAGTTAGATATATTAAACCTTAAAACATAGCACTTAATTTTATATCCTTTTCATTCCCTAATGATTTCACATATAAATCTCTAGCCCCTTGTTAGTCCCTCTGCTCCATAAAATCATTTATTCATTGCTATTTTCTCATGAAGGCTCAGGAGGGTGTGAGGTAAAGAACAGATGCTTAGTCCAGCTAATGTTTTTGTGCAATTGTAGATCTAGAAAGTTCTCAAGAGCTTCAAATCCAGAGATAGCTAATATCATGGCAAATGGACAGTCATGGTCCCTCATCCTCACACCGGACATTACCTGGCACACTACCTGAAATTTCACCTTTGGAGCCTATATTCCATTGGAGAAAGACTTGGAATCTCCCCAAGTCCTATTTTTGAAAAATAACATTCCAACTTTGTATCCCATGAGCCACTTGTTTTGTGGGCTGTCCTTAAGTATTAAATAAATAGTTTTCATGGTTGGAACAGTCAAGACATAATTGTGATCTGGACTCACTCTATCTAGTTTAAGTAGCAAGAGAATAATAATAATACTATATTATTAATAATAATAATACATTATTACTATTCCCTGGAAGCCTGATTGTGAGATAAACAGTGAGGAACAATGCAAGCAGGGTCAGCAGCAGGCAGAAAACAATACCCAGCCACACCATGGCACATCTTCAGAACAGACACCACTGTTACTGTCACCACCTGCCACTTAGCAACCATGGTGTTTGAGAGAGAACACCTGGCACTCTCCCACAGTCTCCTTGGGAAAACAGACACCTGCAGCTGTGTGCTTAAAAAAAGACATCCATTCCCCTGCTCCCCATGTGCTGACTTCCTCCTCCAGGTCTTGCTGATTGAGCCTAGGCCTAAAACCCACATTTTAGGGGATCCTGGGAAATGTAAATTTTCAAACAGTGGAAGCATGCATCTACTTATCTGCCACCCAATCAAATTAGTTTAACTTAAATGGGATTTTTTATTGAAGGACTTTTCTGAGGTTTTAAAATGTTGATAGTATTCTGAGTCTCAAAAAAAACCGGGTTTAAAAAAAATTATCTTACCATGACACACTTTTTCTCTATCCTCCCAGAACTTGTAGGTTCTATTGAATATAATTTAGAGAAAGCCTAATATTAAACTGTTTATTCAGTAGTAGTCATTGTCATCATGCTGTCATATTATATAGTTGTAATATCATTAGTAGTAACAAGTCCCTTCCAGCTAAAACCTAAAGTCTTGGTAAGTTTTCAAGGAGGACTAGCTAAAGGGCTAAGTGGTCAGGGTCTTCAAGATGCCAACTTCTGGGTATAGTCATTGTGGGGGCCCTGAGCAGATCTGGGCTACCAGGGATGGTATGACTACTTGTGTGCCTACAGGTAAAAGCAGCTCTGTCTACGTTATCTTAGGCAGCACTTTCTGAATTCTACACTTCACTGCTCTGTGCAGAATAGCAAGCTGACCTCATCAAATGTATTTCATCAAGGTCTTTTTGATTTAAAAATCCAAGTTTATCAGCATTCCCAAATGTGAAGGGTCATTTTCTTTTCTATTAATAACACACTTGTTGAGAGCAAACATCAGTTTGCAGATTACTGAAAAAGAGCATTTACTAGTAATTTGCAACACACTATCATGTGGGAATCAGATTACAGCAAAGGAGTCCCTCATAAAACAAGCTTTAACATTTACTACATTTCTGGAGAAATGTGTGTTCTTTGCCTCTGTGAGGATGTAGTCAGAGACTTATATGGGTTTAGGGTGGGGGTAAGACACCATCCCTGAAGCTGCATGGCTGACAAAATGAAATAAACTCAGTCCAGAAGAGTGGAGTCAGCATTGGCCCTTGCCCAAAAGGATTCTTGCAGAAATGAGATAAAACACAGGCAAAGGAAGAGGGAGAAGACATTTGGATGATCTCATGGAGATGCAATCTGTGAGCAGAAGGAGCAACAGGAATCTGTGGCTAGGCAGAGGATGGGCAGGGGTCAGTAAAAACAAAACCATGGCTTCCTCTCTCTGCTCTAATTGTACCTTTTCTGCCTGATGGTTCTCCATTTTCCTACCTGGAGGCAGCACTCAAAAACTGGCTTTCTTTGAATGAGTCCCAATCAGTCCATTACCCTTGGGTTTATTCTATCAATCAAATTGATTTTCTGCTTGAGTTTCCTCACACAAATAATTGATTGGGACATGCTATAATTTGTATCTTAAATGTCCCCCAATGGCTGATGTATTTGTTAATGGCTTAATTCCCAAGACGGTGCTAGTGGGAGGGGAGCCTCGTAGAAGGTCTTTAGGTTATTGAGGACATGTCCTTGAAGGGGATTGTGAGACCCTGGTTTCTTCCTCACTCTCTCTTCCTTAGCCATGAGGTGAAAAATTTGACTCTGCCATGTGCTCCCACCATGATATGCTGCAACAGTGCCAGTCTATCATGGACTGGAACCTCTAAAACTGTAAGCCAAAATAAAACTTTTCTCTTCATAAGTTGATATATCTAGTATTTTTCATAGGGAAGGAAAGCTAACTAATGCAGAGAATTTCTGCCTGCATTCTTTAAATAGTTATTTTTCCAAATTGAATCAGCAAATATCTATAGAACAGTAATTTTCAAACTTTTTGACCTTAATACCCCTATATATTCTTAATAATTATGGAGAATCTTAAAGGGCTTTTGTTTATAAGTGCTCTATTGATTAATGTTTACCTTATTGGAATCAGACCACTTTTAAAATTAGCTAGACGTTAGAAGTGTTTAAAACACAAGAGTAAAAAAGCGCATTTTTACCATTTTTATTTGAATATGGTTTGTTCCCACCAAAACTCCTATTAGTGCTTAATTCCCCAATTTAGTAGTGTTCAGAAGTGGTGCTTTGTGGGAGGTTTTGGGGTCATGGGAGCAGACCCCTCAAGAATGGTTTAGTGCCTTTCTTGCATATGTTCCTGTTTGCCTTTCTACTTTCCACCATAGTTGGCCCTCACCAGAAGAAGCTGCCTAGTCTAGACTTCCCAGGCTCCAGAATCAAGAACTAAAATAAATCTCTTCCTTTGTAAATCACTCAGTCTCAGATATTCCATTACAGAAACAGAAAACATACTAACACAAATAGTCATTAGAGAGATTATATCATCACACGTCATTTAGCCTCTAGGGTACACCAGTAAAAGAATTGCAATGGAAAAGCAAATAGCCTCTAAGTAGCACTTTGAAAATAGTTTTGACATTGCAGAGCCCTGTGATGTTCTGGGGTACCCCCAGAGTTACCACACACATTTTGAAAACTGATGCTCCACAGCAGCTGAAAATGGACTTCCTTCCTCCATCCCTTACTCCTCATATCACTACCTCATTGATCTTTCTAAATGTCTTTGTGATTGTGACACTCAGAGTCCTTTATACATCTCTTTGTCATCTGTAGGATACATTTTAAACCTAAGCATGGAAAATGACAACCACCATGATCTGGGCCTTGCCTATCTTCTTGGAAGACTCCTACTCACTATTGAAGTCTCAGCCCAAAAACTAGGAAATCATGATGATTTGTGCATCTATTTTGCCTTAGATAAAAGAGAATAAAGTAAACAATACTTAATTGTTTTATGTGCAAACATTTTGAGAATTAAAAAAAGATGGCTTTGACTTTAAGATTTTATGAAATTTGATGTCCAGAGACAATTACATTTAATTGAGGCCCTATAAATCATTAATGTCCCTTAATAAGCTCTTTAAATGTAAGCAAACTGTTGTATTTATATACATGGGGGCTGCCTTCTAGGAAAAAATTATATTATCAACCAAACCCCAAGCCAAACTCCACACATATGTGATATCTTTCAAGAAGGTTTTCTTGGCACTCTTCCCTCTCCTTAGATGACTCTGCTATGAGCTTCTCACTTATCTAAATGTCCCCCTCCATCACAGAGACTCTGTGAGCCCCATTGGGGATATAAACCATTTTTCCTTGGTCTTTGTAATGAGACTTCAGTGCAGTAACTGGCATGGTTCCTGAGACATGGCAGACTCTCCAAAAATGCTTGGTAATAAATGGCTAATGGGAATCAGATGTGGGTGCACTTTGTCTCTTTACTAGAGCAACCATTTTTCCAACTATGCCATCCTCCAACACAGCTCTTCTCCCTACATCCATGATTCTATTTTTGGCAGTGTAATATTTTCCCACAGCCATTATGAAAACTTCAGTCCTGCCTGGGGCAGGGAGGTTGGTACCAGTGGGAGGGAGGAGGAGAGGTAAAGGGCATGGGAGGATGAATATAGTGCAAATACTGTGTACATATGTATGTAAATGGAAAAATGATACCTGTTGAAACTGTTCCAGGAATGGTGGGGGCATAAAGGAGGATGATGAATGGGGTGAATTCAAGTATATTTAATATATGGTAAAAACTTTTGTAAATGCCACAATGTAACCCAACCCAACACAATAATAAAAATTAAAAATTAAAAAAATGTAATAATGAAAAAAAAAATCCTCACACTCAGCCCCATTGTCCAAACAACTACTTCCACCTCTCATGTTACCCCGAACATCTCTTACAGCCATTTTCTCCTTTCTATACTCCTCTACCATAGCTTTCATTTATTTCTTCATCATCTCAAACTTGACTATTATCATGACTCTCTTCTCTTCTCTTGAGAGTAGCTCTAGTCCCCAGATAGCAAGCTCCTTAAAGGCAAAAGATTAATTTCCTACTATATTCCTGCACAGGATTCAAATCTTCTGAATAAAAATGTGAATTTCCACCCATCATATACACTATCTCTAAATCTTTTTATTATTGGCATGTATTAATTGTGCAAGGGGTTTCACTTGTGGTATGTCCATACATGCATATAATGTACTTCAGTTATACATCCCATCACCCATTCCTCCCCTTCCTGCTGCCTCAAGCAATCCCCCTTTTATATTGATGTGAATATAAAATATATGAACATATCATACATATGATATATATGATATATATCACATGACTATATGTATTTCATATGTATGTGATATATCACATATATATTTAGATTCTGCATATAGAGAAAACATGTGCTATTTGTCTTTCTGTCTCTGGCTTATTTCACTTAACATGATGATCTCCAGTTCCATCCATTTTCCTGCAATTGCATAGTTTCATTCTTCTTTATAGCTGTGTATATACCAAATTTTCTTTATACATTCATTGGTTGATGGGCACCTAAACTGATTCCATTTCTTGACTATTGGTAATAGTGACCTTCTTTATCTCTTCTGACTAATTTTGGCTTGAAGTCTACTTTGTCAGCTATGACTATTGCTACTCCTACTTGTTTTCAACTTCCACTTGCTTGGTAAATAGTTTTCTATTCTTTCACTTTTAGTCTGTGTATCTTTGCCCATGAGGGGTGTTTCATGTAGAAAATAAGGATTGGATACTTTTTAAAAATAAATCCACCTAGTCTATATCTTTTGATTGAAGAGTTAAAACTATTTACATTTGGGTTTGTTATTGAGAAGTGTTTGCTGATTCCTGTGATTTTATTGGTTAAATTGATTATCACTTGTTCTCTTTGTTTAACTGTTCATTTTAGGATTTTTCTTTTTGTTTAGTTGAAGATGTTTGATTCTTTCCTAATTTTCATATATTCATCTATTCCTTTCATGAAATTTATTCTTTCCTGAGCTCTTATGCTTGTGAATGTCTTTCTTCCTCTTCTGTATGTAATTTTCCTTTAAATATCTTCTGCAATTCTGGTTTAGTGGTCATGAATTGCTTTGGCTAATGTTTATCTTGAAAGGTATTTATTTCTCCATTGATTCTGAATGATAATTTTGCTGAATATAGTAATCTTGGTTAGAAGTTATTTACTTCTACATTTTGAAATATCATTCCATGCTTTCCTGATTTTTAGGGTTTCTTCTGAGAAGTCTGAGGTACTTCTTATGTATTTGCTTATAAAAATTAGTTGCTATTTTTCTCTTGCAGTTTTCAATATTCTTTTCTTTGTTCTCTAGTCTTGGCATTTTAACTACAATGTGGCATGGAGAAGTTCTTTTGTAGTCATGTTTATTTGGGGCTAAAAATGCATCTTGCAGTTTGAGGTCCACATCTTTCCCAGTATTTGGTAAGTTTTCTGCTATAATTCCATTAAACAGATTTTCTTATAAATGCCTTTCATTTATATCTCAGCTTCTTCTTGAAAGTTATGGTCATGCTTGTCCATTTTTGTTTCTTTATAACTGTCTGAATGTATTTCTTCAATCTTATCTTCAATCCCTGGTATTCTCTCTTCTGCTTGATCTTGTCTATTGATGACACTTTCCACTGTGTTTTTTAATTTGATTTTTTTAACTTTTCATTTCCAACATTTCTGGCTTTTTTTTTTTTCAGAATCTCAAATTCCTTACTAAATTTCTCATCTATATTGCTGACTTTCTTATCTAGATGTTGAATTGATTTCCTTACTTCATTGACCTGTTTGTTTGAATCTTCTTTGAGGTCATTGATCTTTTTTTAATGTAAAGTTTTGAATTCTTTTTCTGACATTTCAGCCACTTCAGAATCTTTGGATTCAGTTATTGAGGTAATATGAACTTTTGGAGGAATCATATGCTTTACTTTTCCATATTACTTGTGTTTCTATGTTGTGATTTACATATCTGTTAAGGTAGATATCTCTCTACTATTCAGAAGAGAAAGCAGACAGCAATAATGAAATCAAAATTTCAAAAACAAATCATACATTTAAATGTAGCTTAAAGGTACTTGTAAATATCATCTACTCCCTTGGTAAAGTTATAAAAGAAAGGAACTAGAACATGTGATAATCTAGGAATTTAAAAATTTTAATGATATAAGTATTAGCTATTAAGTAATGCAAAGAAGAGGAAATGAGGAAATGCAAAGAGCAGAAGCAAGATATGGTTGAGGAGACAAGTATATATTGTGAAGGTATTAATGATTGTGAGAGAAAACACAGTAAAATAAATACAGACAAAGACAAAACAGTCAGGGAAGAAGACAAAGACACAACAATAATGACTGCAAAAAAAGAGAAAGGAATAAAAGAGAAAAAACAATATTTCTTTATTATTTAGGAGGAGGGTGATTTCTCTCCCCATCCCCAGAACAGTTTTTTGTTTGTTTGTTTCAAAGTCTGAACAGGTTAGACCAGAGGGGTTTGTCTGGTTTAGGGATTTAGTTCAATGACAGAGTGCTCACCCAGCACCTGTCAAGCTCTGATCCAGAACCCTAGCACAGCATGTAGACACAAAGTGCTTTTGTTGCAAGTTCTCCTGCTGGCTTCCAGGGGCCTGCAGCTTCTAACCTCCCAGTTCGCTCCAGGCTCACTTTCCACTTGTATCAACTCCAGATCCACTCCCCTGCTTGGTCCAGAGTGACGTCCACATCACCCAAGTCCCTGCCAATTCAGGGGCTACTCCCCAATTGGCCTACATGATTCTCACATAGCTGCCCCGTGTCAATTTCCAACATGCTTTCCATATAAGTCACACCAATTGCTACACTGGCAGTCACTCCCTGCACCAAGGGTCTGAGTTTTGCCTCACAGCATTCTCACAGCACTCTGGTTCATGATTCCCAACTGGCTCCCTCCTTGATTCTTAAGATGCATCCAAGGCTAGTGACAGAGCTAGGTCAGTAGTCACTGCCCATGTCCTAGCTTGTTTTTGATTTATGGAGTTCCTTCATTACTCTGGCTCATGCTGCAGTTCCTAACTGGCTCCAGGTCACCCAGAGACTTGTGATGGCACTGTGCCAGCAGTTTCTCCTTGTGTGGCAGTTCAGTTCTGGCTTTGACTTCAAAGTCTCACTGTGAAGTTGTTTGCTGGCTGTTGTTCTTTGAGTCATGAAAAAGCTGAAGAGTGCTATTTGTTTCTAACTTGCCTTGTTGGTGCCCCCTGAACTCATAAAAGAAATTTCTTCAGAGTGACTTGGGTTTGAACTCAGGACTTCACATTTGGCATTCTACCACTTGAGATACACCCCCAGCCCTTTTTGCCTTTGTTATTTTGGGTATAATGTGTTGTATTTATGCCCAAGACTTGTTCTGGACCACTATCCTCCTATTTATGCTTTCCTTGTTGCTGGGATGACAGGCACTTGCCATCACATCCAAATTTTTATTGGTCGAGTTGGTGTTTAGAAAACTTTTTGCCAGGCTATCCTCAAACCACAATATTCCTTATTTGCACCTCCTGAGTAGTTATGATTGCAATTGTGAACCACTGTGTGCAGTCAGAGCAACTTCTAATCATATCCTTTACCTATTCAGAATTTTCTTTGTCCTCTTTTAATTACTGAATGTAGTAGATGCTGTCAAAGCCCAGGTCTACATCCCCTCAGCTCATGAGTTCACCTGAAACCTTACAATACATTTCCCAGGACAGTTTTCCACCTCAAAGTCTGCATCACTCTTCTTTTCTTTCTGGAAGTTTTCTCTAGTACCAAGGGAGTTTGTCTACAAAAGGTAGAATCCAGAAGCTGGGAAAAGCCAATACCTCTAAGGAAAACCTCAGCCAATGGGGCTGGGAGTCACTGGCTGAATGTCTTAGTCTTCCCATATTTCCATTAGATGTATTGTAAAGCATGTTCTTCCATCCCTCAGGGACCCAACAGGATTGAGCTCTTGTTATTCTTTGCAGTAAATCACTTAGCAAATATTTAATTGCTTTTTATCCCTTCTCCTATTTCTCTTTCCCTACCCTGTCCCTTGTGATCCCTTAAATCACCTCCCAAACAAACTCTGTGAACCCAAACAATGACACTGGGTAAAATCTAAACTTCTTAGACTATCATTCAAAGCACCTCATAAGTTGATTCTAACCTGTCTTTCCAGGCTCTGTTGTCTCACACATATTCCTTATATAGAACCCATCCTATGGCTTAAATGAAAGACTTTCTGATCTCCAATCCATCCCACTCCATGTCATAGTCACTCTGCAAGTTCATAGTTACATAGAAAGGGAAGAGACCACATGATTGACTTATACCAGTGGAGCCTCATTACCTAGTGTGGTGAAGGATCCAGACTCCCCTAACAGATGCCATCTCTCAGAGGAGGGTGAATATCCTGTCCTTTGAACAAAAGATGGTAGAAGCTATATAGTTCATGGATTGATAACCAATAGTGTCTGCCACAAACAGGTAGTAGGAAAGTCCAAAAGGAAGATGCTTGATATATACTGGTGGACTGAGGTGAGTTCTCTGATATTCACTGCAGTAATAGATATTTTGTAGGCGTCGCATTCCTTGTAGCCTCTTCCCCTGAGGCCCATAGGCCCTCCCATGGGTGGCTCTTACTGTGCCAAGGGAAAACAGTGCAGTGCCCCAGGCATCTGGGGTGACTACTCCAGCCAGAATAAGGATCACACACTTAGCCACTCCCCATTTTTAAGAGGTTTCCAACTCCAGCTGTAAAGTTTTCTTGCAAAGTCATAAGCCATAAGCTCTAGCTTCAGTCCACACACTTACCCTTTGGGTTTTGCCAGATGCATAGAATTTTGTGCCACTTGGATGAGCTGCCCTGGGCTAAGCAATGTTAATCAAATGCCCATCTGAAGTGTTTTTGGGAGCATCTCTGCTTTTTGGTTTATTGAATGTGCTTGGATTGGATGAAGATTTCTAGTGCTGTCATGAATTCATTTCAAGACATATTACAGGAGGATTTTTTTTTCTAGCTGCTTGCTTCAGAATATTGTTCCCTGGAGACCAGGTGCTTTTCACAACTTCTTAGAGGCCCATAAAGAGTGATGGAAAAATGCAGCTGGGCATCTCACATGAAACTCAAACCTACTGTTACTGCATTTACACATCTGCCTTAACCTAACATGGCTATTGCTTTTTTCTGGGATGTTCATACATACTTCTCCCCTAGCTTAAGAATCTTTAAACACATTACTCTTCAAGAAAGGTGATTGTGCTTCAAGAAGTTACAGGATATTTCCTTCCATAAAGAATGGCACACTCAGGAGTAGCGTTCAAGTGCATTTTTCTACAGGCACCAATGGCAGCCTAGATTCACTGAGAGAGTGAATAGCCACTGAATTTGAAAGCCTGGACTTCATTGCTGATCTGCTACTTTCCCTAGCAGTGATCTCAGACAAGCAGCTTGAACTGTCTGAGTGTCTTTCTTTGATATGCAGTAAGATAATCAACCTGCTTCCCTGGATCTGTATGACCGGTTAAGACTATAAAGTCACTGATTTGTATTTGAACTTGTCTTGCAGCTCTAGGTTAACTGTTCCTCCCTAGAGTTGTCTGTTACCAAGCTGAGTCTAGAAGTCTTCAGATACTCCAGTTAGTGCTTCACTAGTGGACGAGTGTCTGGGAATTTCGTGTTCTTCTCTTCTACTTGGGCCAGTTGTTGGAGAAGAAGGATTGACTCCTCAGTGTATGTCAGGAAGTGTGGAAGTGCCATGAGTCCATTGTGTCACAAGGACATCCCCTGGTTCTCTGTAGCCAGAATTTGCCAATGGGTGATCTTCTAGGTGGCCTGGATTTGCATTCCTCCTGCTGACCCCAGCTGAAGATCAACTCATGCAGCCATGATAGCAAATCCTTTGGAAGAAACCCAAATTCAGTGAGAACCTTGGGTTGAGATGATGACTCCAGGAATTAGAAATGAGGTCAGACACTCACCAGCATTTCAATTACTTGACAATTTAGAGATAATTCAGCTTAAATTAGAAGATATGAACATTGGTGGTTAGTATAATATCATTTCCTTAAATTTTATTTTTGAGAGGGAGGTGGGGAGGATTAAACTTTTTTCTCCTAGATCTTTGTTGTTTTAAAAACCAAATATGGTTATTGATCCTGAGTCAGTATTCCCCACTGGGAACTGGAAATTGGGATCTGGACATTAGAGTATCGAGTATTCCTTACAGCTTTATCTCCAGCTGTAGATAGTCTCCAGCCACCTCCATCTGTAGAAAGAGTCACCTACAGCAACTTGGCCAAAGGATTTAAGAGGTTACAATGTAAAATGAGTGGGTATCACTTTATAGCACTAATTCTTTCCTCTTGGGGCTGCAGCTTAATTTCCTGACTTTGGGAGTCGAAGTGGCCATCCGTGAAATGGATGCAGCGGGACAACCTGTTTCTCTAAGAGCAGAATATTTGTCAATAACACTTGCCAAATGTGGCTTCGGACATTTCAGTCCCTTTATTCTACATTTTCCTTGTCTAAAGATAGGGACACAAACAACAGAACAGCTAACATAGAAGGAAAACATCCATAATAATTATAATTACTTGGACAGATTCTAGCATAAAGGACCTTCATTAAGATGAGAATCAGGTGGCTAAACTGAAGGCAGACATCATTTAGACACAGAGGGTAAAGGTAGAGATTTGGAAGAAGGAAGCCTTCATAAAACATCATTTTGCTTGTCCAGCTTTACAAATAAGATTTCCACAGGCTCAAGATTCTGAAAGATGCTTAGATTTTGGACTTGACATTGGCTGTAACCCCATCATCAAAGAGTCAGATTTTTACCTTTTCTGGCTCTCCTCTCTACCGATGGCAAATACATTTGTCTCCCATATTCATAGATGATCACAATATACCCCCAAAAAAGGACACAAAAAATTATATAATTGCCCAGAACACTCTTTTGCCTGATACTTTTTAAGATGCTGGCCACTTGGACAAGAGCTTATTTTAAATCTAACACTGTGCAACATTAACGCAATTTACTATACAGATGAGTCCAGCACTTACCACATGGCAGTAGCTCAATGAGTATTTGTTAAATGAAATAAGTAACCATTAGATTTAGTTAAAGGGGAAATCTAGGAAAGTGAAAAATAGAGAGAAGTGGAATTAATAAAGAGGCTTCTCTGGAACCAGACTTCCTGAGTTCAAATCTCAGCACCACCACTTGGATTGCTGTGACTATGGACAAGTCCCATAACTTCTCTGTGCTTCAGTTTACTCATCTATAAAATGTAGACAATAATTTTCAAAATGCAATTTTCAAATAATAAAAAATCCATTATTTGTAGTTCATTAGTTAATGAAAGAACTCATATTATGACCCATTAATAGAGCAGCTGAGAGGTTAGGATATTCATTGACATTTTAATAAGGAAATACCACAAAAATATCATTAATTTAGTTGGATAATATAATTTGGGTAAAGTCTGACATACCACGTATTGTTGAAGCTATCTGTTTCACTAATGAGAAACTAAGAGTAGAGTCTTCAAACTAACAAGTGACTTCTCCTAAGCATAGGAATAGGAACTTTAGTCAAGATTAAACAACAAGGTGACCCAAAGATAGTTCTCAGGAAAATTCTCAGATGGCCTTTGCTCCCTTATGATATTGAAAAGATGTGTAGCCTACCTATTTGCTGTCATTCCGAGTTTTGGATAATTTTTCTGACAGCAGGTGCTTTGTTGTGCTATCATGAGAGATAAATGGATTAATATACACAAAATCCTTAAAACAGTACCTGGTATTTACTCAGGACATACTATTCTAGTCCCTTCACCAACTATGCCTAATTTTTAACCATAAACCCAGAGAAGGGGAGCCTGGGTTATATTACAAGAGAGAAGAACTACTAAGAAGCCTGCAGCCAAGTGTAGTTTGTTTTTCCATTGAATGTCTGTAAATAAATGGTTTCAATTTTGGAAAACATACATCTGGAGCATCGTCATAGTGCCAAACAGACAGCACCTCATCACAACGTGAAAACAGCATGCAGAATGTTGTCTGCCTTTCACGCAAAGTGTTGTCTATGGGGTGTCTGGTGTCTCAGAGCATCGTGTGTTCAGACCACATACATCACCAATGCACAAAAACACATTAATCCTCAGGATGGAACCAGGAGATGAAGTGTGCAAGTATCTAGTACTGCTGTGCCCCTTTCTTTAAGAAACTTAAACTTGACATGCTAGTTAAATAAACTCTGCAAAAACTTCATGATAGAATTCTTAAAAGCAGCATTATATATTTATATAATTAAATTTAGCATATATAATTTAATCTATAATTATATAATATACAATATATATATAATCATATTATATATAATGGATGTTGATTCATTTAATATGTACATACTACACACACATATACTACATATGTGGGTGTGGGTGTGTATAAAATGCACCTTTTCTAAACAAAATACACCACTATTATTGAATCAGAATGTTATCCATAAAAGGGACTTCGGAAATCATTTTCTTGTAACTCTTCATATTGCAGCTAAACTAAAACCCAGTGGAGTAAATTAGGCCCATTTCTTTTTTTCTAATTATGCCCATTTCTAACACTTCAAAATGTATTGTCTACATTGTCATGATACTGTGTAATATCATGTTAAAGTGCTGATCAAAGAAACTGAAAGATCTCAGAACTAAGCAAGTATTTCTACAAGTCTTGGTTTCCCAAAGTTATCCATTTTGTGTAACTATTTATATATTCATCATGGTTAATATCCCTTTTTTTGTTTAAAAAATCAAAAGAGTCAAGATCTGAAGGGGAAAGAAGTAGGAGTCATGGGGGAAAGAAGTTTGTTTTTCTTCTTTCAGACCCTTTTATATTTTTTTTTATGGCACAGTGTAGACTTTGAGGTATCTTCTTTAACTCACAAGGATCTCCTGTGAACCAGAATAATGTTCCCTGCTTCAGGAGCCCCCTGCTGCTTTTTCTTGTTGTCTTTGAGGATTCGCCATGGAGTCTGACTATCATCCTTGTTCAGAGACAGATCTGAGAAATCCTTGGTCTCTCTCCCACACTGGTAGGAAGGAAGTGTGTTTGGGAGAAATTCAGAATGGAAGGGAGTGTGAGCAGTTAAGCTGTGGCGGTTAGGTGGAGTAGGGGGTGGAGACTTGTTTGGGTAGGAGGAGAACTCTGACCCTGCTGTTCAACCCAGTGATTTCTATGTTTCCATCAACCTTAATTTACAGATGGTACATAGAAGTCAGAGAAGCTTCTTGTAGAGATGAGCTTGAATGCTGTCTCTAGGTTTCCCTGCATACGTGAAGGAATAGCCAGTACTGAGCTTTTGTGCTCAAAAAAAAGCATGCCCTCTTTAAGTTAAAAAATTATTTAGTATTTTATTGACAACTGAATAAACTGATTCAGGCTATTCCAAGGATAATGGGAGGGAGGGGACAGTGACCTTCTCCACCACTGAATGAGGTAACTCTGGACTGTGGCTTGTGAGTGGGGGATGGAGTAGGAGAAAAGAGGGGCCAGAAGACACAGAGGAGGAGTTGAGGGAGCTCTGGTTCTGGGGTTCCAGTGCTAAAATTCACCATCCACAGACTCAACTTGTTGTTCGAGGAATCACACTTATTAAATCAATATAAGAGTGCCATTGGACTTCAGGATTGCCCCACTGATGTGTCCCCTGGGTGTGGCTGGGCACTTCTCTGAGCAATCTGGAAGGCACCAGCACACCCAGCAGCACCCACACTTTCTTTTTTTTTTTTTTTTTACTTGTAAGGAATTTATTTGTTTTTTATTATTATTGTTTTTTTCTTTTATTCATATGTGCATACAATGTTTGGGTTATTTCTCCCCCTTCCCCCTGCCCCTTCCTTACCCACCACACTTTCAGTCACACACCTAGCACCTGCTGGATGTTTTTTGCCTGCCATACACCAGTAGACAGTTGCTGAATGAATATGTTACACCCCAGGTCAAGAGTTTGAACATTTTGGAAAGTTATGTAGAAAGAAGTGATTGATAATGATGATGATGGGATTACAAGCATGATGACATGTGAGTGTTATATAATTGCTAAGAGGTCACCGAAGAAGATTATGTTCTCCATTTTACAAATGAAGATGATGAAAGGTTGACTTGTCCAAAGCCACATAGTTGAATTAGAACCTAATTGAGTTTAGAATCCAGGGTTCTGACCCCCATTCCTTTGTTCCATAGACCATATCAGGTACTCACATGGCATCTGATAAGAACAGACAGTTCTTTTTATAAGAGTATGACAGCTGACTTGTTACTTGTACTTAGAGTTACAAAACATTGATATTAGTGATAGATTTTTGCTCAAAAAAAGAAGAGCAAGTACTCATTATCCAACTTCATAATAGTCCCTGGTGTGGGCATTATTGCAGTAGCTCCATTTAACTAAGACTTAAAATGATTGGTTTATGTCATGGCATGATAAATAACAAAATCAGGATTCAAATACACATTTAAGAACATATAGCCCTCATACACAAACTCCTTTGAGATTAAAGGTGCACATTTGGAAGCCTAATGGCTGGGTTGGAAATTAAGAATGTGGTCATCATAACACGATAAAGTACAATGTATGGTTATATATAAAAAGTATGCATCATCACAATACAGTTAATTTGGAAGGGCTAGTTTGACATGTTATCTTCATCAAATTAAAAATTAAGTATTTTATCACCCATGGGGCTGACTTCAAAAACTGCATGAAATGGCCCCAAGATGGGAAGTACTTGGCTTGTTTTGGGAATTATCATAACTAACCAAAATTTGAAAATGTACTAGCTCCTTGCACATCTAGGAAATCTTTTAAATACTGTCACAGAGAAAGCAGCCAATCTTGGAAAACCAGCTTCTGGTCAGGACTTAGGTATTTTTTAAGTTAAACAGATCCTCCTGGATTCTAGTGTCACTGAAAATCCCTGACAATGAGACCAGGGCCTCCAGCGAGAGGAAGAGGTTTCACTTTGAAATCAGGTCTATGCTACCATGTGTCCCCGCTGCAGTCAGTCCCTTGCCTATTTGCTCAGCAACAAATGTAGTTAGAAGGGAAAGAGTAGAAATGTAGCCACTTGCCTTTGTTCTACTGCTCCAACCAGTTCTGTTCCTTGGATCAGAGTGGTAGAGTGGTAGAGGAGATATAGAAGAAGTAGGTTAAGATTGGATAGGTAAAGACATTATGCCACACTAGGAGTATGACATTAATCATTAATCTCAATATTTTTCAAGCGGAACTTGAGATTATTAAAATATTAAAATTTTCCACTCCAAAGCCTTTTATTATATATATTATAATACACGTGTATTACACATATTTATGTTTCTATTAAACTTGTCAATAAATAGTAAATGTGATTTAAATATTCTTTCATGAATAGTCTAATATGTTAATTCACATTGAAATTATTTTTAAAGCAGCCTGGAACATTAAAAAACATAAATTAGAAACTGAAGAGGATAAGTATGATTTATTATTATTATTACTGATCTGCATTCATTTTTCTATCCTTATAGTTTAAAAATGTGAGTGAAAATAAGTTAGGTAGATCACCATGGTCAGAACCCACTGGGATATCATTTCTCTTGTGTATCAACAATCCAAGAACTATATCCCATTAGCAGTGAAAGCTATACAATTGTGACTCAGCTTACTACTGTTCACAAATATCTGTGCTCTTTTTTTCTGAGCATACTACCAGTTTACATATTTCAGTTGAGAGTGGTCATGTGACTCCATTTCTGCTCAACCATAGACTGGGTTCCATGTGAAAGGAAGTGAGGTGTACCATTTCTACTGATGAAAACCAACTATGTCCCATCCTTGCTCTTCCACTGTCCTCTGGTTGAATGGTGAGGTTTATGCAGATCTACATGAGGTCAGAAGCAGCCAGTGGAAGGAAAATGGATGTGAGCAACCACGTGGAACAGATTCCACATGGAGCAGATCCTTCTGACCTGCATTGAACTGCATTGTGAACAAACTATAAATTTTTTTAATGTTAAGTTTCTACAAGTTTGGGGTTGTTTGTTATTGCAGTTAAACACCCTGACTAATACATTGAATGAAATATCTACAATCAAGAAGGAAAATTCTGCAAGTGAAAATGGAGGTCCACCACAGGTGTGAAACAGGCTTGGTATATGAACGAGTTGAGAGGATATAAGAGCTGCATGTGGGGCACACTGGATGAAGCTGGTCATTCTGGTGCAAAGAGGGTAGTAATGTGAGTTCCGAGAGTTGGTCTAGAACCTGGATTCAACTTGAGAGAAGCAGCTGGCCTGAGAAAGGGTGCTGGGCTTCATAGAAATGGGGCGGGGGGCAGAAATGGGGAGGCAGTGGTGAGAATTCCAGCCTGGAGCCCAAGGCAGGAAGCTCAGTCACTGGGGGAGTGAAACTTATGGGAGAAAACTCAGTCAAAGTCAATCTTGAGAGAGAAAGTCAATTCTTTCTCTGGAACTAACTAATGCAACAAGGGTGCCAGGCACTGGGGGCCTGGGATCCCACTTTAAAACTTTACAGAACTTTACACTTTAAAGCGTTTACAGAACTGATTTTTTTTTCTGAGTTCTTATATTTAAAAATAAAAAGAATCAGAAATATTTCTGAAGTGGGAATGGGAAATGAAAAATGAATACATGTTAGTTTCTTCTTTGTAGTATTTTAAAAAGGTTTCTTGTGTTTTTGTTAGGTCTTGAGTTCAACAGTAATCATTTCCTCTCAGGGCAGGAAAGATAAGGAAAGACGGAGGTTTTTCCGCTCAGATCTTTAGACATATAGCTAAGGAAAATAGAGATACAGAGTCATTTTCCTTTGGATGATGTCACCTATTTTATCTCACTCTTATAAAGCTATATTTGCTCATTCACTTGACAAGTTTTGAGCCCTTTTTCTGTGCCCCCAAATCTTCCAGAATCTGAGAGGGGGCCACAAAAGAATTGTAAGAATAAGCTACTGCTCCTAACATTAGAAACTTTCTTTAGCGTATTTAGCAAGTGTTTCTAAGACCCCTCCTCTGGGTCAGGCTGTTTTGGCTCAGAGAAACAATACCGAATAAGGAACTCACAGTTTCATGGATGGGCAGATAAAAAAGTAAGCAAATACACAAAAAAGCAGATTTCATAGTGCCACTATGAAAGGTGACCCACTAAATACACCCAGTTCACATGTCATTCTGCAGTGCTATGATATCTTAAGCAGCAGTATCTTGAAGTCATCTTAATGTAGGACTTCTTGCTGATATCAATAGAATAATAACAAGGGAAATCAATGAAAGTGACCTAATCCACATCAAATTAAGTATGCATTAAAAACTCATTCAAAATAAGCAACATGTATAAAATACAATATATGCACAGCAGTCACAAATCTGACTGCTAAGCTAACTATGTAAAAATTGAACTTTCAATATTTGGAGTTATTCACCTGAATTTACACATTAAGTTCTCTGTGGCTAGAGGGACATACTGAAGCCTAAGTGTTTCCTGATTCCATAGACATTCCTAGCAGTAAGGGGGAAGGGCTAGTGCTAAGGCTCTTCTGCAGCATTTAGTTCTCTGTCACATCATGATGTCAGCTTCTGCTGAGATGGTCCCATCCTGCTGGCCTCAATCCACAATCCCCCCTTCATGTGTGCAGGGCCTCTTCTAGCCTGGGGATGCTGTGCTGAATTGAGCCATTCTTGAACTCCTGGAAACTATTATTATTCCCAGACTGCACCAAAGTAAGAAATTCTGAAGCTTTGTAGGTCCTGCCTCAACTTGCAGCCCATGGCAAGACACCAAAGTGCCAGAGTCTCTACTGAGCTACTGAAGCAGTCATTACTTCTCTAGAGTTTCCCTGACTCCAGACTTGTGGATCCTATGTGCCTGTGTGGCGTCCCACCACAAAGCAGGCAGTCTACCCTGAGGTGTTTGCTTCTCTTCCAGCTCTTCCTTTCCACTTCACATTTCTCCTAAGAGCATGATTCCTTGCCCTTCATCTTCCTTGTAATTTCCTGGGCTCTGGTTTTAGAAACTCAAATGCCAGAAGAAGCCCCCTCTGGATTCTTATATTGAGCTTCACTGGTTTGTGTAATTTGCTGACCTTGTTCTGCTGTCCATTTTGATCCCTGTCCCATCTTCTCCTCAGCAGATTGGTCAGATTCATTACTACCTTGCATCAGAGTGATTCTAACTTTAGAGAACTCTCTCCTTTTACAATTGCAAAAGTTCTGACATTATAGTTCAGATTCTCAACTCAGATTCCCTAGCATCTGTATTTCTATAGCACCAGCTTTTTCCATTCCTAATTGCTACTGCATGGGTAGTTCTAAGCAAGTACAGAAACTTAAGGAGACTAGGGTCTCCCCTAAAGCAGACTCCATCAAATGACTGCTACAGACTGTCTTTTCTTTCCTTTCTGCTCCATTATAGAAAGGAGTGGTATTAGATGTAGGCTTTCTGGATTGGGGGCAGCAGTTTTCTGTTTAGATGCTATCTAGAAAAGTCTTCTTTTACTGCATTTATTTGGGCGTTCCTTACTCTATGATTACTGCCTAGGTTGCATTATCTTAATCCTACCAATTGCAATGACAGGTATTTTAGGTGACTTATCTCCTGCATGCTTAAGTTGTGCTGTTTAATTATTTGATCTCCATACGTATGTGTATACACACTATCACACTGTACCTGAAGCTCTGAGGATGAAGAAGGGAATGATTAAATTTGCTGGGGAGTAGGGGGGAATAAAGGACTGTCAAGGGACACTGAAGGCTTCATACAGGAGGTGACATTTAGACTAGGTTTGAAGAATGAATAGAATTTCACCAAATGGGAAAGATGACAGTCTTAACGGGTGACAGACTGTAAAAGCACAAGGAAAGAAGTGTGACAAAGTACCACGAGTGCAGGCATGGGAGACAAAACGTTAGTAGTAAAAAAACAAAAAGACAAAGGTGGCATCTGACAGCTGAAGCACAGGTTCTTGTATAGAAGAGGAGTATCTATGGTCAAGGCCATAGATAACTCAGCTTGGTTGACTGAGTGTAAAAAAGAAGTGAAAGCCTCTAAAAACTACAGATAAAAATGTAAAAAGTTACTAATTCTACTTATACCCCTCAGCATTAAACAAAGAATTATCATCACTCCTTTTAAGCTGCCCTTTCATGAAGAGCATAAGCACCTAAAATATATGGCCACCAACAAAAATGGTTGTTAAAACCATACAGTGGGGGCCTTTCTTGCATGTTCAACCTTCTGCCCATCCTCCCTTCCAGCCAAGTCACTTTAGTAATGAACACCAAAATAATACAGCCTAATGAACCTCCCAGAGTGTAAGTATTTGATTTGGACAAATACTCCACTTAGTTCCTTATACCCTCAAATCCTCAAATTATGGACTGAAAGCCTGTGGCTCTTAAGGGGGAGGGAAGAGAAATATCAATGTTGGTAGCTTGGCATTTTCTATTTCCTGATGTTCTAGTAGTTACATTTGCAGCATACAGTCCTAGTCTTTAAATTTCTCCACCCAGAGAGAGGCCACCAGCCAGCCAGCCGTGGTGTTGACACTCAGTTTGGAATAAATGTTTGAAGAGGCTGTTTAAACTTCATAGAAATAGGGATTGTGGTCCTGAGAAAGATACTGCCTGCAAGGAGATCTCTTTACTCCTACTTTGAAAAAATATCTCACATGGTTAATGAGAAGATTCCAGACCACTCAGGGGAGAGGAATCTGGGAAAGTTGTGCAGTTTAAAGGGCAAGGCCAACTCTCTGAAGCTGAAGCTCTGGTACACACCACCACCCCCCAACCCATCTACCTTCTCCCATGTGGCATCCTTCATGGGGTTGTTCCAAATGTCACAGCCATTCCGGGAGGTCAAACTTCAGCAGCATGAAGCCGCTGCTTACACCTGCAAGTGTGTGTAAGTTCCATAGTTTTTCCATAGTTTTCATCCTTGAGTGCCCTTTTGTAACTAAGGGCCTGTCCACCTTGATAACTTAAGGCATCAAATGAAAGTTGAGTTTGGCAACTCAACACTGCCCTCCACTGGTTGGCGCAGAAACACCTAATCCTGTTCCAAACATTGGCCATTTTCTCAAGGTGGGTGGGGAGTCCTCAGCATTTCACATGGAGACATCAGCATTGCACTGTTGATTGAAATTTAACGTGAGTATTAGTACGTACATATTAGTATTAGTGAGTATTAACGTGAGTATTAGTGAGTACATATGTAGATTCTGGAAAACTCTGATCCAGCATTAAGGTCTAAGACTATAGAACATGGAGTGTCTCAATCCCCCAGTACTACCTTAAATCACAACAGGATGTAACATCACTGTGCTTACAGTAGGGTTGGGAATACAAAGTTAAATTCACAAAGATCTGAGAAATCTTTTCTCAGGGTGGTGTCATTAATGGCCACTCAATTGCCAGCTGATTTACTATTACCTTTTAAATATCTCTAACTCCAAATTGGCCATTGTAACCCCATTTCCAACTGACATCATAATCTTGCCTAAGACCCTGCTCCCACTGCCAGTGCCTTGGCTGTCTGCCAGGAGGTGGGCAAGACTGCCTGTTTGGATCAGTGCTACCAAAAGCAGACTATGATTCTCTTCCTGGGAGGCGTCAAGATTTGGAATCAGCCAGAGTTTCCTGGAGAGGTGCAAAGCACCTTTAAAAAAGAAAAAATATACAAGCTCATTACTTTTCCTAGATCTGTTCTGCTGCATTTCAATTCAAAGCTTGCTGATTTTGATAGGATATCTGGGCCCTTGCTGATTTTGACAGAAGCATAACTTTTAATAAATGTTTTAATTTACCTTTTGAATAGGTAGTAAGCATTCATGTACTACTTAAAAAGTACTAAAAGCTATATGGTATAAAATAACTCTCTCTCTTATCCCTATCCAAAAACAGCCAGCTTTCTTCCAAATAGGCAACCACTTACTAATTACATATGGATCCCGATCCTTCCAGACATATTTGACATGTCTGTATATAGGTATACCATATCTATGTGTATACCTATAATTTTCTAAACAGTTGGTACCTGTCTATTTATACTCCTCCCACCCCTGCATAACAATACAGCTTAAACAGCCTTCCATATAGATATCATGACTTAAAATATTTACTCTTTAGGTTTTATTCCATAGTATATTCAACCTGTACTTTACTGATAACATTTGGGAAGGTTGCAAGTTTTGACATTTGTAAACAATATTTCAGTAATTCATTGGCACATAAATCATTCCATATACTTGCATTATATCTGTAGGGAAAAAATTTGTGGAATAGGAATTGCTGGATTAAAGGTGTGTGCATGGGTGGTTTTCTGAGATTGCCAAATACTGAGATTGTACCAATTTGTACTCCAGCCATCAATGTATGAAATGATTGATTCTCCCTGTCCTCTTGGGCTCAGCATATTATTAAAAAGTATTGATCTTTGTCAATCTGGGATGAAACGGTATTTTCTGATAATTTAAAGTGAAATTCTCTCATTTTTAGTGAATTAATAGTATTTTTTCTTTTCTTTCTTTTTTTTGTGGTACTGAGGATTGAACCCAGGACCTCACACTTACTAAGCAAGCACTCTACCACTTAACCTCAACCTTGTTTTGTTGGGTTTTTTTTCTTTTATTTTTCATATGTTCATACAAGGCTTGGTTCATTTCTCCCCCCTGCCCCCACCCCCTCCCTTACCACCAACTCCGCCCCCCCCACCCCCGTCTCAATACCCAGCAGAAACTATTTTGCCCTTATTTCTAATTTTGTTGTAGAGAGAGTATAAGCAATAATAGGAAGGAACAAGGGGTTTTGCTGGTTGAGATAAGGATAGCTATACAGGGCATTGACTCACATTGATTTCCTGTGCGTGGGTGTTACCTTCTAGGTTAATTCTTTTTGATCTAACCTTTTCTCTAGTACCTGTTCCCCTTTTCCTATTGGCCTCAGTTGTCTTGTTGGTTTTATTAAGTTGTTAGACTCTTTCTTACTTAGTCAAAAAAGATGGAAATATTTAACTTATAATATTTTCTATTACTTGTTGGAAGGAAAACCCTTTGGATTTGTTCAAGCTATGTACAATACATTATTGAAATTAATTCCAACTGTTATTTTTTTTGCTTAACCTAGCTACAGTAATAGAAAATTTAGAAGATAAATGCATTTTTCCATTTTGTCTCTGTTGGATAGTGCTAGTCTACAGTATGAGTTGTAATTTATAGTAACAATTTTTTGTAATATTCTTAAAAGTGATTGTCCTATTATTTTGGTTTTCTTCTTTAGAAACACCAATTATGTGCATATTTAATTTATTTTTTATGTATTACTTATGTATCATATAATACCTTTAAACTTCCTGTGTGTTTACTCTTTTTTTTTACCAATTTTTTCCAATTCTGCTTTCTATATACTCACCCATGATTCTGACAGTGTCCAATCTCTTGAATTTGCAATTTGACTTCCATTTTGTAACATTTTTATTGTTATTTTTCTGTATGTTCCCTTAATTCTGTTTAAACATGTTTAATCTTTTGCTGTGTGACTGTTTCTAATGAAAGTGCACATGGATGGCTTCATACATTTTTATCAAGGAATACATTTGGTCATAATTTTCATTAGCCTCAAGGGACATTTTTCTGGTGAATATTTCTTGACTATCACTTAGTTTTCTTCTTTCTTTTCTCCTATTCTCCTTTCTTTTAGTATCTTTGTATAGATCCTGCAGTGACTCCTTTTTGATTACTTACTATGGAGTAAGTTGTTTTCTGAATCAGTTATTTTTTAAAAGGCTTCTGAGAGAGAAAAGTATGGGTTCCACCTACCAGGAGTTTTTCTTATGAAAAGCTGTTATGTTTAGACATTGGTGATTTTCACCTTTATTTTTATCTAATCAAATTGTATGAGAAGCTTTGGGCCATTCCCAAAGCCAAGGCACTGTGCTCCTTGCTGGTATACCAACAGACTCCTTCAAGCAAGTGCATTTTTAGCTATGGCTTCTCATTCACCTTGTCCCATTTTTCTAGAAACCTCACAGGTTTGAAGTCCTGAGCCACTGCCACTGAAATTGGTAAGTCTTTCTTGCTGCAGAACAAGACCCAGCAAGGTACAGCCCACTGACCAAATTCCTGTTCATATTAATGAAGTTTTATTAGAATATAGCCAGGCCCATTTATTTGTCATATATGGTTGCTTTAGTGATACAATGGCAGAGTTGGGTAGTTATGGCAGACTATATGTCCCACAACTCCATGTAAGCTGTTGTAAAAGCTAGGTTTACATTTTAGTATTCTCACCTGGAACCTGTGCTCTCTTATGACTTTTCCCAAGCTCAGCATCCATGGGCATTGTCTCTCTGGAGCTTCTTATGTCCCTGTTTGACCTTCACTGATTTTGGCTCTCTCTCTCACTCTCTCTCTCTCATTTCCAGGTTTTTACAAAGACTAAGATTTATATTACCTGTTTCCTACGGGACTTGATTCCAGCTACTGCTACCTTCAAAGTCTCTCCCCAGATACAAATTTCCTTTTTGACTGTTGAATTAAAAAAAGGTTGAGGATCTAGCTCAAGTGGCAGAACATTTGCCTAAAGTGGTAGAGCATTTGCCTATCATGTTCAACAAGCTAGCTTTGATCTCCAGCACTGCAAAAAGAAAGAAAAAGTAATGCATCATTGTTCTCAAGGACACTGAAGGTTTTGATTGGGAAACATTGAAGCCAGGTTTGCTTTTTTAAAAAAAATGAAGGAAGTATAAGAATTATTTTTTCTTGTGTTAATCAGCTTTCTGTCATCATAACAAAATACCTGAGATAAACAAAAGAAAGAAAATTTTATTTTGGCTCACGGTTTCAGTCCATGGTCACTTGGCCTCTTTGCTTTGGGCCAACCCTCAGGATGGGGAACATACAGTGAAACAAAACTGCTAGCATCATAGGGTCAACAAATGAAAGACAGAGGAAGGGCCAGAGTCCCTGTATCCCTTTCAAGGGCACAACCCCAATGACATTCAACAAGGACCTACCTCCCAAGTGTTGTGCTACTTCCCAACTGTGCCACAGATTGGCAACCAAGCCTTTAATACATGAGCCTTCAGGGAGCATTTCAGATTCAGCACTCAAAAGAGAAATTGCTAATATTTTTGTAAACTGAGCTTTTCTACAAAGTCATGGCTTTAACATTCTTTCTTCATTTCAAAAGAAAAAAAGGGCCCAGTTTGGTGGTCCATGCCTGTAAGTCCAGCACTCAGGAGAGTGAGGAAGAAGGATTATGAGTTCAAGGACAGCTTGTATACAAAATCTCACCCTCCCCCACCCCCCCAAAAAAAAACAAGCAAAGAAAAGACAATAGGAATAAAAAAAGAAATAAAAAGCCATGAAGAGAAATTAATATGGTGTCCTGGGGTACATTTTAAATTAGAAAGACTTAAGAAAAATCATTGTGTTGAGGACATTTTTAAAGTTTGGTTCAGTTCCCAGATTTTCAGTCAATTCCACTCATCAAGAAGCTTGTCTACTTATTTGACTGACCTAAGCAAGGTAATAATAGTAACTTGCTGGTTCTTGATGGGCGGTTAGATAAAGCTTTGTACTTTTCCTCACCACCCACCAGCCCCCCAAGGGATATTAATCCCTGCAGTTTTTACCTTGCACCAAATATTTAGAAATTAAAACCTAAGAAATTTATTTGCATGTGTTTGAGAGAGAGAGAGAGACAGATTTCATTCAATCTATTTCAGAAAATATAGGTACCCAGGGACTGAACATTTCTTTCAGTCTTAGCCCATAGGCAATCACAATAGGAACATTCAGTGCATTTGGGGTGATAAAAGCTGAGCTGTGTTCTAACCCATTTCATGATTTTTATTCCAAAATTACTTTACACTGGACACAATGACCTCATCAGTCAACCTATCATCTGGCTGGTTAAATGAAGTAAGAAAATAATCTCAGCTGGTCTCAGTGGAGTAAGAATTTGACTGCCTGAAGGGCTGAGATTTCCTAAGAATTTGTTCTAGATCTCAGTTGGGCTGGACCAGCTTTCAGTCTTACCTTCAGTGTCCCCAGAAAAGGCCCCTCGGGCCAAGGAGGAAGCTGCTTTCCATCCATGAAGCCTGTAACTCAAGATGGAAACACTTAACCAAGCCAAAATTCTTGTTTTCTTTTTGGTAGTTCTAATGCACAGTGATTGCTCTTAATGAAGCGGTCTTCCTCAAAAAGTCCTCCCTTGACACCAGCAGAGAGCTCTCTTTGAAACAGATACACTGGGGGAGAAAGTCAGTGTTCATTGAAAAAAATCACAGCTGCATAAACAATGGTTGCTAGCTACAAGAAGAAAATATACAGTATTTGTCAGGAAAAAAGTAGACACCTGTTTACTATCTGTGACACAATGTCACACAGGATGATCCTTGGAGCCAGCAGCACAAGATCGTACCAACAACAGCTTGCTCATGATGGTTGGTGGCTCCAAACTTTTAAGCCTTGTTGACTTTTTTATTTCACATTTCAGGAGGACCTTACTTGTCGACTACCTAGATGTACAGAAAAAGAAGAGAAGCTATCTCATCCTCCATATTTTCTGGGAGAGAAGAGGGTCCCCTTAAAAACAAATGGCTAACTTCTCTGGTAAATTTCTATGTGTGTGAAGTTACTCTGGAAACTCTTCCCTTCCTGCACCGATGTCTATAGATTTGACACCATTTTTCAGCAATGTAATCTAAATGTCACATTTCATGAAGAGCTCAAATTTCCACAGAGTGAGGCTAGTGACACGAGACAACTGACTGTCCAGTCCCTGTCATTTCACTCCTAAAAGCTGAAGACTATGCTGCCTGCTGGCATTTAGGAATCACTGCTTTAAGAGAAAGGCCACAGCAAACTTCTTGTGCCAAGGGCTGTAGAAAGGGGGTTTGGCTGTGTACTGTCTATGCATGATGGATATCACAGTCATCTATCATTCCTGTATCTCAGCCATCTATAAGTGTTTCAAAGGGACCTCAGGAGGAATTCAACTGTCATGCATTTTTTAGTTCATTTAAAAGTTTGGCAAAATTTATATTAAGCACCCCAAGAGTCTTAAATCTTTAAAGCCCCATGGAATTTTGAAGAGCTAAATGATGTTTTCTTTTTAATGACCTTGACCTGAGAAATTCATTTTTTAAAGTAATGTTATTATGGAAAGGATTCTGAACATTTTAGAATAACTTGTGGTACCAGTGAAAGTGCAGAGGCTTCTTAGTGATTTTATGAAGGAAGACCTGTGTGCACATGTGCATATATTTGTGTATGCTCATATGTGTGCCTACACGCATGTCTGTGTGACAAATGCTCTAAGTGCATGTATGTGAGCTGGAAGATCCTGTCAGGGAGAGTCCTACTTTTGGTAGGGCCCCAGAAGCCAGTGACTTCTTGTTCTGACTCTAACAGACAAACTCTGCCCTTTCAGTCCATTGTTAGGGGCATCTAGACAGAAAAGGCAAACGTAAGCTGAGAGTTTAGGAGGAAACTGAATGTTAACCCAGAAAAAGCATTTAGAATGAGAAGTAACCTGAGTGGTGAGAAGTAGACAGGTATGGAGAAGTCATCCCCATATACATCAAACTCCCTGAAAAGAGTCCTTAGACCTCCATGGACCCAGGACTACACTGAACAGAGCTCTGTGAGTTTGATCCTGCATGTAGTATTCCTATCTGTTTAGCAGAAATGCTTCTAATTGACTGGAATCTTCTGTTCCAAAAGGATTAAAATGATGGGCATTTCTGAGGGAGAAATTTGCTCACCTGAAAAATGTTCCTGGCAGGGTCATTTGTGGTTTGGCCCAGGGCGGAAAAATGGGCCCAATGAATAGATTTAGCACTCATGCTCCCTTCCCAGCATCATTAGCCTTCCAGCCGTGGCCACATGGTCTGGGGATGCTGAGCTACATAGGGAAAGACGAGCCTACCCAACAGCCTGACGTGTTTGTTGCAGGGCCTTGCAGAGAGAAGGCTGGATTGGAAGTCTGGGCCAGGAAACTGGGCTTGTCTCCATCTGTATATTTAAAAATCTGTAAGAGGAAAATAATTGGTGAATATCAGTTTTGTCTTGTTTTTATTCCTTTATTTACGGTACTTATTTCTGAACTTTTTTTATTAGCAAAACCCTGTTTTAGATAGAAGGGCTATTTGAAAATCTGTTTAAGTAATAAATTTGGAGTTGGCCTGACGATGTGTAGAAGGGTATGGAGGAATAGGCACTGGAGCCCAGACTCATGGACCCCTTGGGCTTTGCCAGTCCCATCTGCTCTGATGGACTCCTGTGAGACATCTGGAGTTGATGGAGTTTGATAGATGTCCTTGTAGGTCTCACATCTGATTACTTTGGGCCAGTAGCACAGAAAATCCATTGGCTATGCATATGTGGTGAGTACTTGCAGAAGAGTTTCAGTCCTCATGTAGAGATGTTGAGTAAAGGCAAGAAAGTTCATGACAAGACCAACAATTTACAAATAAGTAAGCACCTGGAAAGCAGTTATAAAGGTCCTGTTTATATGCATGTGGACACAGCACAGAGATACCACAGTCATGTCTGTAGAAAGGCATAAACTTTAGTCTACCAAACAAAAAAAAATGACTTTCAGTCAATCATAATTGGGATTTATAGTGCAACTTGCTGCTATATGTGAATAATTTTATACACACACAGGCATAGTTCATAGAAATATAGATAGATAACTAAAGTAAGGGATGAAAATCTTCACATGAAAGTAGCAAAAGATATATAACAACAGGAAAAAATACAAGTATGAATGGTGCAACATTAAAAGACTATGAATCATGGGCACAAAAGAAGAAAAGGTGCAAGGTAAAGGTGTAGAAAACATTCAATAAAATAATAGCAGAAATTTCCCAAATCTTGTGCAAGAAAAAATCATCCAAGCATAAGAGACTTTTAGAACACCATACAGACGAAGCTAGAAAAGAATCTCTCCACATGATATTATATTTAAAACACTGAGTATTCAGACCAAAGGAAGAATATTGAAAGCTTCAAGAGAGAAGCACCAAGTCGTATATAAAGGCAAGCCAATCAGAATAACATCAAATTTCTCAACAGAAACTCTAAAAGCAAGGCGGGCATGGAATGATCGCTTCAATCCCTGAAAGAAAATAACTGCCATTCTGAATTGCTTTATCCAGCAAAGCTATCTCCATAACTGAAAGACAAATGAAAACTTTCCATGATAAACAAAAGGAATTCATGATCACTAAGCTAGCACTGCAGAAGACACTTAAAGAATCTCACACAAAGAAGAAGAAGAAAATTTTAAAAACCAAAAATACAAGAAAGAATAAATATCACTAGCGAGAGAAGTAAATAAGCAAATAAAGATTAGAAAAGAATCAAATATTACAAAATCAAAATGACAGGAACTATCACAAACCTTTCAAATAATAATTCTGAATGTTAATGGTCTCAATTCTCCAATCAAAAGAAACAGACAGATAGATTGAATTAAAAATCAAAACGCAGTCATTTGTTGCATACAAGAAATGCACCTTTCTGGCAAAAACATACACAGGCTTCAAGTGAAAAGATGAGAAAAATACTCCAATCAAATGGAGTCTGAAAGAAAGCAGGAGTGGGTATACTTATATCTGAACAAGCAGGCTTCAAACCAAAATTAGTCTGAAGAGACAAAGAAGGTTACTTCATTTTGATAAAGAGAATAATTCAAGAAAAGATAACAATTGTAAACATGTGTACACCAAACACTAGCATACCCAATTACATAAAAGAAACATTACTGAACATGAAAGTACAGGCAGAAGTGTGTGACTCTAATACCCTGCTCACACCTATGGATGGGTTATTCAAACAAAAATGACACTAAATCAAATGAACTTAATCTTCAGACTATTCCACAAAACAGCATCAGAATGCATATTCTTCTCATTAGCACATGGAAATTTCTCCAAAATAGAACATATTTTAGGATATAAAGTAATACAAAAAAATTGAAATGACTTCCTGTGCTTTACCAGACTATAATGGAATAAAGCTAGAAATCAATAGCAAGAGAAACTAAAGAAAATGTGCAAACACATAGAAACTGAATAAAACAACTTTGAATGATCAGTGGGACATCAAAGAAATAAGGGGGGAAAATCAGATAATTCCTAGAACCAAATGAAAATGCAAATACAACCTACCAAAACCTATGGGACACAGGAGAAGTAATGTTAAGAGGAAAGTTTGTAACTATGAGGGTCTACATTTTAAAAATTAGAGATATTTCAAACAAAGAGCTTAATGATGAACCTTCAGCTCTTAGAAAAATAAGAACTGGCTTGATGGCAGTGGCACGTCTGTAATCCTAGTTACTCAGGAGACAGAGATTGGGAAGATAACCATTCAAGGTCAGCCCAGGCAAAAAGTTCTTAAGACCCAATCTCAACCAATAGCTGGCCACAGTGGTACATGCCTGTCATCCCAGCTATATGGGAGACTGAAATCAGGAGGATCACAGTTCTGGGCCAGCCTAGGCAAAAATAAGTTCACAAGACACCATCTCAACAGAAAAAGCTTGTAGTGATTGCACATACCTGTCATCCCAGCTACTGTGGGAAGTATAAATAAATCAGTCCAAACAAAAAGAGAGGCCCTACGTCAAAAATAACTATGGCAAAAAGGACTGGATATGTGGTTCAAGTAGTAGAGCTTCTGCCTAGCAAGCATGAAGCCCTGAGTTCAAAACCCAGTTCTACAAACAAGAAAGAAAGAAAAACAGGAACATGCCAAACCTAAAAGCAGTAGATTGAAAGAAACAACAATGATTTTGGGGCAGAAATTAATGAAATGGAGAACAAGAAACAATTAAAGGACTCAATAAAACAAAAAGCCGGTTCTTGGAAAATATAAACAAGATTGATAAACCCTTAGCTGAACTAACCAAAGGGAGGACAAGACCTGAATTAATAAAATTAGAACTGAAAAAGAAGGTATCACAACCAATACCAATGAATTTCATAGGTTCAGTAGGGAATACTTTGAAAACTTACAGTAAACTGTAAAACCTAGAAGAAATAGATTTCTATACATATACAATCTATCAAAATTAAGTCAAGAGGTTATAATCTTCTTAAACAGATCTATAACAAGTAATAAGACTGAAGCAGTAATAAGGTATCTCCCAACAACAACAACAACAAAAGCCCTGGACTGAACAGATTCACTATTGAATTCTACCAGACCTTTCAAGAATAACTAACACCAATGCTCCTCAGACTATTCCATAAAGAGAAAGAGAAAGAACACTACCAAACTCATTCTATGAAGGCAATATTAACCTAATAACAAAACTGGTTAAGAACACAACAACAACAAAAATGAAAAATATAGATTAATTTCCTTCAGGAATACAGAACAATTCTTGATAAAATACTTTCAAATTGAATTCAATTTAAGAGATCATACACCATGATCAACTTGTTTTCAATCCAGAGGCGCAGGGTTGGTTCAACATACACAAATCAATAAATGTTATACAGCTCATAAACAAAATTTAGGACAAAAATCACATGACCATCTTAATGCATGATCCTACACTTAAAAGATCTTAAAGACTCTACCAAAAACTCTTAGCTCTGATAAATACTTTTAGCATAGTAGCAGATACAAAATCAACATATAAAAATAATAGCTTTAATGTATACCAAAATCAGACTTAATAATAATAAGATAATGGTTTCAAAAGTAATAAAATACCTAAGAATAAACTTAACTAAGGAGGTGAAAAATAGCTACAATGAAAATTATAAAACATTGAAGAAGACACTAGAAGATGGAAATACCATCCATGTTCACTGATTGACAAAATCAATATTGCCAAAGTGGTTATCCTACCACAAGTAATCTACAGATTCAATGCAACCCCCATCAAAATTCCAATGGCATTCTTCACAAAAATAGAAAAAAATCAATCCTAAAATTCATATGAAAGCACAAAAACTTCAAATAGCCAAAGCAATCCTGAGCAAAAAAGAACAATGCTGGAGGTATCACAATACCTGACTTCAATTTATTCTACAGTGCCATAGTAACAAAAGCAGCATGGTACTGGCACAAATGCAGACAGGTAGACTTAAGTATAGGATAGAAGATCCAGAAATAAGCCCACACAGCTATAGCCATCTGAGTTTTGACAAGGTTCCAGCACCATATGTTGGAGAAAAGACATTCTCTTCAATAAATGGTGCTGGGAAGACTACAACTAGATCCTTCTCACTTGTACCTTAATGTAATACCTGAAAGTTTGAAACTTCTATGTGAAAACACTTAAAAGTTTAGGCATAGGCAATGACTTTCTGAATAGGACTCCAATGGGACTGCAAATAAAAGCAAGAAATGACAAATGAGATTGAATCAAATTTAAAAGCTTCTGCAAATCAAAAGAAATAATCACCAGAGTGAAGAGAGGCAGTTGACAGAATGGGAGAAATCTTTGCCAGCTATTCATCTGACAAGGGTTTAATATCCAGAATATGTAAAGGTCTCAAAAAATTAAGCACCAAAATAACAAACAGTCTAATTAATAAATGGGAAAATAAGTTGAACAGACAGGTCTCAAAAGAAAAAGCACAAATGGCTAGGAAATATAAGAAAAAACACTCAGCATCTTTAGCCACAAAAGAGATACTAATCAAAATGACACTGAGATTCCATCTTATCCCAGTCAGAATGTCTGCCCTCAAGAAAACAAACAACAACAAGTGCTGGTGAGAATGCAGAGACAAAGAACTCTTATAAACTGTTGGTGGGAATGTAAGTTGGTATAGCCTCTATGGAAATCAGTATGGAGGTTCCTCAAAATTCTAAAACTGAAACTGCCATACGATTCTGCTATACCTCTCCTGGGCACACATCCAAAGGCATGTGAGTCCTCGTACAATAGAGACACCTGCACTCCCATGTTTAGAACACAATAGCCGAGTTATGGAATCAGCCTAGGTGTTCATCGGTGATGAATGGATAAAGAAAATGTGGCATACATACACAATGCAGTGTTCCTCAGACATAAAGAAGAACAAAGTTATGTCATTTGCAGGAAAATAGATGGAACTAGAGAGCATCATGTTAAGTAAAATATGCCAGACCCAGAACAACAAGAATTACATTTTCTCTCATATGCAGATTCTAGACCAAAATGAAATGACACAAATTTAAAAGGGGGATTGGTTGGGGAGGTAACCAGTGGGAATGAGGTGGGTAAGAGGAGAGGGTGATGGTGGAGTGAGTGTGATTGAAATATATTATATGTGGATATGAAATTAGAATAATAAAACCTATTAAAATTGTAAACAAAAAAGTGAAGGAGGGGGATAGAGAAAGTAAAACAGAGAGGGTAAATACAACCAAAGTACATTATATGCATTATATGCATGTGAAATATCACAATGGAATCCCTTTGTACAATTAATATATGCTAGAAAAACAGAAAAAACACATGGGAAGAATCTGCTGTTCTCTGCATGTATAATAAAAGGTGATTTGCATTGGAGTAGGATGGTGTCAGATGGAAATGTGTGTTTGTAGATGCTCTGGGTACATTTGAGGTACACCATGGGAACACCTCAACTGCATTTGTGAATGTATTGTATCTTATGGATGCAACTTTTTCTCCAGAAGAAGTAAGGGCCAGAGAACAGCAGCAAAACATCATTCACTGCATCCTGGTGGCAATAATTCTAAACCCATTCACTTTAGAACTCTTGATACTGCTAAACAGAAAAGCTGCCCTCTTTTTTTTATGAAAAATTCAAACACATACTTTTGAGAACAGGGAATATTCTTAAGATGGCTGCTTTTGTATTACTTCATGACATAGAAATATAGGCACATCATGACTATTTAGATTTAATGAAGTACAAGTATGAGAGCAATTACATCAGCAGTGCTTATCTCATTCTCTCCCCTTTTTTCCCATCAACGAAAATTATTGCAACACATGAAAATGGATAAAACTTTATTCATATGTCCTCTGGTAGGACTACTTGTCCAATGTGAGTGTAAACAGTATTCCTGCTATGTATTTCAAACATGAAATGCACAGGAAATAGGTGTCTGACAAATATTATGCAACCTGAGACTGAAAGGGAGACAAGGGAATAGATGAAAAATTGAGGGAAAAGAACCAAAGACCAACATCTGTTAGCTTTATTCATGCATAAAAGAATATTTAGACACAGAAAACCATAATGAAAGTAACAGTCTCATGAATGCTTTTGGGCACAGTTCTGTGAAAGGTGGTCCAAGAGACAAAGAGGGCTGAGAGAAGATTAAAGATGAAGAGATAAGACAAATTTGGAGATTTGAATTGTGATTACTTATCATCAACCTTTCCCAACCATGAGAAAAATGGTATGAAGGGCTTCATGTGCAAGGAGCACTAAATTTTTCATTAATCAACAAATCAACCAAACATATTTTATGAACTCTATAGGGCAAGATTGTGGCTATCCCCAGTGACACTGATTTCTCAAATTACCCCCATTGCTTTCTTCATGTTTGAGATAAGAGAACCAGGCTCATTACTTCTGTCCTGCCCCAGCACGCTCTCTCTCTCTCTCTCTCTCTCTCTCTCTCTGAACTTGTGCTATACTCTACTCTCAAGTTACATTCAGAGCTACGATGACACACGCAGAAGGGAAGGGGTGTTTGCAGAATTTCTTCTTTGTGCCAACTTAACTCTTTTTTGCAATTTGTTTCTAGAGTCACTGGGAATTTGTTTTTTCACCAGATACTCTCATAATTCACAGATGTTTCCCAATGCATCAAAGTCTTCACCAAGGCCAGGGGAAGAAAATAGCAGTACTTCTGTGCTAGGAATGTTTTCTGCCAGCCTTGGAAGTGTCTCCTGGCTTATGACTATAAGCGTGGAAGAGACACAAGATTGTCTGTAAGAAGAAACATTTGTAAACTATAGTTCATTGTTACAGAGCACAGCAGTAAACAAGTCACTTCAGACAAAGGGAAAGCTGTCTGGTAACATACACCAGGGTTACAACAGCCCAGACCTGGGTTCTGACATGCAGGCTAAGTGAAACCAGCAGTATGGTAAGTCTTTGGCTGTAGAATGGAATGCTGGGATCCCTGATGAGGAGACCCAGATGAGATGGAACACTTCTTAGTTGAAGTTCTGCTGAATTAAATGTGTCTTAAAACTCATGGATCCATAGGATTTATAGTCATCTCAGATAGATTTACTGCATAAGAATCTGGCTCCAGAGCATGAAGAAAAATGGAACATAAGGCCAACTGTTGAAGGAGATTTTAAGATGTGAAAGACCTGATTCTTGCAGTCCAACATTCTGTCTGACATAGTACCTGAATGGTTTGCTACCCTCCAAAGGCTATCATTTAAATCAAGGACATGAATACACTTTGGCAAGAAACTGTGCCAGGTAGAAGGATAGCAGAACATTTAAATGGAAGAAGAAAGTTGATTTTGAAGATGCAAAAGAAAACAGAACATAACCAAGGGAACTTGAAGGTAGTTCTTGAATCAGTGCAAGCAATGCAATAGAAAGGATGTAGATCAGGCAGTGTGGCGGGGCATCTAAGGACCAGAGAAGAGGTGTGCACACCATCTTGTTTCTTGCTTATCAGTTCTACTTAGCATGGCCAGTTTTAGCAGCATGGCCCCTACCTTACTCCATAAGCAAATGTCTTTCTGCCATCCAGAAATCCATTAACTATGGATCATCGAAAGAAAAGACTTCTAGGGAATGGGAAGGTGAAATGCTCAAGGAAATTCGAAGGAAAAAATATCAGATGGTTCACCATTTTTTTTCAGAATCATGGGACAACATCCACAGCCTGTCCTTGTAAAAGTGCCACACATTGCTCAAAGTACTAAGTAACCTTACATTTAAAAGCCCACAGGTTGAATTTGAGGTAGGGAGAAGAGAAAAAGACTTCACTGTAAAGATGAGGAGAAAAGGATCACTGCTCAGAGTGGCCTAGACTGGCCCACTCATTGTTAGGGTGATCACCATGACTATGAGCTACTTACTGAGTGTTTGCTAAGTGGTTGTAATTCAACACCTGACCAAAATGTGCTCATCAACAAAATCCTTAAAATGCCCTTTCTACTTTTTCTTTAGCTTTAGATATTTACCAAGACTTGGAGAACTTCTGGAGAGATCAAAATTTTTCATTTTGGTATTGTTTGTTTTTAAAAAACCATAACTGACTAACCACATAACTTGTATATCTCCATTCATCAGCTATTTACTGAGCTGATACTTTGTGCCAGGCATGTATGCTGTACTGGGAACACAACCATGAATAACATTCCTGGTGCTAACTTTCTAGTGTAAGTTTCTTGCAGTTGCTGCAACAAATTACCACAAACTAGGTGGCTTAAAACAATAGAAATGAATTCTCTCACCATTCTGGAGGCCAGAAGTCCACAGTCAAAGTGTCCCAGTGCAGCATTCCTTCTGGAGACTGTAGAGAAGAAGCCAGTCTTTTGTCTCTTTCTAGCTTCTAATAGCTGTCAGTGTTCCTCATCTGGAGATGCATCACTCCAACCTCTGCTCCCATGAGGACATTGCCTTCTTCCCTTCCACCTGTGTTGACTCCCTCTGCCTCTTTCTTACATGGACACTTGTGATGGCACTTAGTGTCCTGTCAAGCTAATCTGGAACAACCTCATCATAATATCGTTAAGATAGTCACATCTACCACCATGTAAGGTAATATTCACTTTTTTGGTCATATATGATAATGGTTACAGGTTCCCTGGATTAGAGTATGAACATATCTTTTGAGGGCCACCATCTAACCATGACAACAGGAAATACATACAAAAATAAATTCAGGCCATCACAAAAATGATGCAAAAAAAAAGCAGGGAGAAAGGGTAAGAGAGTAACAGGCAACACTATTTTCATTAAAGGGGAAGGGAAGGGCCTTTTTAATGAGGTGGCATTATGGCAAAGACCTAGCTGACGTAGATGAAGTAGATAAGAGAAAATTTTTTTCTAGGAGAGGGATAAATCTGAGTTTTACCCACATGACCAGAAAAACAAGTCATAGTCAACTGAGAATTGGAAAATGAGGTACAAGCAGGTTTGGGAATCAAGAATTCCATTTTGAAATTTCAAATGCCTTTTAGACATCTAAGTGAAGTTGTTCTATAGTGAAAAACATATACCTGGGTGTCATTGGTGAATACCGGGTATTCAAAAACACCAACAAGTAGGTGTTAGAGAAGGCGAAAACAACCTATAGCACTCCAACATCAAGCTATCAGATGTTTAGCTGGTGGAGTGGCTCAAGTGGTAGACCCTGCCTAGCAAGTATGAGGCCCTGTGTTCAAACCCCAATACTGCCAAAAAAGGAGAAAAAAAAAGAAGAAATTGGAAATGTGGAGAGAGCCATTGACAAACTAAAATTCTACAATTATGCTGGCCTGGAATGTGATCCAAGAAGGGAGTAATCACCTGTGTCCAAATTTGCCAATGGATCCAATAAGATGAAGACTGAGGGAACCACTGAATATAACAGTGGGATCATCATTAGCAGGAGTGGGGGAATCCTCAATAAGAGCAGTTTTGGCAGAGTTGTGGGCACAAGATCCACTTACAATGACTAAAGGTAGTAAGAAAAAGGACCTATAATAACTGATTTGGACAATTATTGCAATGAGTCTAGCTGTTAATGGTATTTTTTTAAAAGATTGTGCATATTATGACATATCATGCTGAGGAAATGTTCCTATGAAGAGGCAAAATTAATAAATGCCCATGAGGGTATGAGTGCAAGAGGGGAGTTGGCGAGTAAGTGAGCAGGGACAGAGCTGAGTAGCTAACCAGTCTTGGGTAGGAAGGGAACTCAGAATATATGGCTACAGACACAGGGTTAGTGGATCTGCTAGGGAGATCCATCTTCTGATGGCTTTCCTTCTCCCTGTGACATCAGAAGCAAAGTCATTGGCTGAGAATGAGGAAGGTGGGAAAAAAATAAAGTTTGAGAAGGTGTAGAGCAACCTTCAGAGACTGAATTGTCAAAGACAGTAGTGAACTGTTACTGAATTTTCTAGAACAGCACAATCCCACAGAAATATAATGCAAGTCACCTAAGGAATTTTAAGTAGTCATATTGAAGGTAAAAAGAAACAGGTACAATTAATTTTTTTTTTTTTTTTTTTGCGATACTGGGGCTTGAACTCAGGGCCTACACCTTAAGCCACTCCACCAGCCCTTTTTTTATGTTAGGTATTTTCGAGATAGGGTCTCGCGGAATTAATTGCCTCAGGCTGGCTTCAAACCACAATCTTCCTGATTTCTGCCTCCTGAGTAGCTAGGATTACAGGTGTGAGCCACCGGTACCCAGCTTAATTTTAATAGCATATTTTATTTAACCCAACCTATTCAAAATATTATAATTTTAGCATGTAATCAGTATTAAAAATATTGAGGTGTTTTAAGTTCTTTTGTCATGTTAATACTAAATTTGCAGGAAAAAAGTGTACATCTTATATGTTCAGCAAAAGCCAAATTTCAAGTGCTTAGGAGCCACTTAAAATTAAGAGCCACGTGGCCAGTGGCAACACTGGGTGTTGCAGGGTTAGGAAGTAAAGTAGGGCTAATAGAAAAGAACACTAAGCGCCCCTGGAAAAAGAGCAAAGGAAACTGGTAGCATGTGCAAACAACTTGTTATGCAGTGACCTTAGGATGTAACACTCCGAAGTTAGAAAGAAGTGGGGAGATGTAGAAAGACAGTAGGAGTGTTCTAGTAGGATCAAAGAATTTTCAGAACTGTTGCTGCTAGCATATAAAAAGATCCAGGAGAATTTCTGTCCTCACATAAAGATCATGTCATGCAGATGTGCCGGTATCCATTCTATTAAGGTGGCATTGATAAATGCCATAGTAGAACAAAACATGCTCTGTGCAGGTTAAGACAAACCAGGATGATCCCGAGGGCTCATCAAGGGGGTGGAAGGCAAATCAGGTCTTGAAGAATGAGCAGAATTTTAATCATCTATGGGAACCATTGTATAAAGTGAAGGAAAAAAGTACAAGCACAGATAGAAAAACAAAACTCTTCAACATTTCTTGGGATAAGGGTAAAAAAAAATTTCATATTCATTGAAACAACTATTAATTGTAATGTGGTAGATTGCTTCTAAATAACGATGGGTCTTTAAAGAAGAGTTCTGGGATAATTTCCCTGTGGGAGAAAAAAGTCCTCATCACAAAATAATTTATTCCCCAGAATGCAATGTTTCCTAAAAGTGGGAAATGTAAGTGCCAAAGATTATTTCCCAGAAATCAATGCCTTCTTTCCTGCCCCCAAAACTGATACATGCAAAGCTTTCTCTTTCCTTTAGAATTCCATCTCATATACATTCTCTTCTCTGGAAATGGTCCATTACATCAAAAGAAAAGCAATATGTTTACCTTTCATCCTCAGATTCTGGGAAAAAACATTTGGAATCAGCTAGGATCACAATATGTGGGATTAAAAAGTCTTTGATTACTACTAGCACTTTTTTTTAGATAGGAGAGGTGGCCCCACTCCACAAATCCAGTTTGTAATTCTGTTAGAAAACAAACTGTGGAGTCTTTTGCTCCTATTTCCTGTGGGGGGAACAAGAAATGTTTCTCTCTCTTTTTCTCTCCCCCCGCCTTGTCTATATACTAAAAAAATCCTTGCTAAAACTGCAAAAAAAAAAAAAAGCTGTACATATACACAATAATCTCCTAAATACGCTGCTGTTTCTATTATAAACTTTTAAGGGAGAAGCAGCATTACACTTTATTTTGGTTCTCAAACCAGTCATCACTGAACAACAGGAAACAGTTTTCCCTAAATATGTGAAGATCATTGTTGCAAAAAATAAAATCACCTTATTTTTTCCCAGCTCTAAATGTCTAAATGTTCAGGGAAACCTGCCAGAATACCCACTTCCTCCTTTTTTTCACAAGACTTTGCTACTGCAGTCAGAATATTTAGAAACAGTAAGAAGAGCTAGACAATTCTACATGAGACTTTAATAATACTGTACTTTGAATTTACATACCATATAGCCTTGGCACATCATAGCTCATTATCATTTTAAATTTACAAATCAGAATAGGAAAGCACAAGGTTTAGAAGCAACACATCCTGCCCAGCAGTTTGGAACTCATAATTTCTGAAACACGTGATCCTGCAACTAAAGATAATCTCATAGCCGAGAGTGAAGAGCCCAGCGAGTAGAAAATGTTAATAAGGTCCCATTTATTCAAATGATGTTTAAGAACCATGGGGCTTTAATCGTATAAATAACCATATTAAACTTTATAGTCTACATTAATATGAATATAGATTAAGGTATCATTCCACCAAAACTAATAACATGAAGTATATACATATATAATCAAATCAATGTCACAAAATGAAATATATTTCAATCAAAAAGTCAGCAAGTAGGTCAACATACTTAAAAAATGAGAACTACAGCTTTAAATTTTTTTTTTTTTTTTTTTTTCCCACTAACATGCTGTAATTACGGAGGCTACAGTTGCCACTGGTGGGTCTGCTACATGTGCTATCAAGTCTCCTTGTCGAGAATGAAAACATCCATTGTCTGTTGATTCAATCAGGAAGGTATGGTATGCAGTTCTCTTAACAGTGCCAACTGTGGCTTTACTCCCAATGTCTTTCACACTCATGTGTCTGGGAGATTCTGTAAAATCTGTCTCAAAGACGCACAGGCCACCACGTGGGCATCTGAAGGAAGATTAGCGAGTGACTGAATCAGCTTCTTAACTATGGTCTTCAAACACTGGTGAGCAGCATTCAAGTCTCTGTCAAACTGCTGTCCTTCGATTTGTAGAGCCAAATGACTGCAGATGTTTCTAAACTCAACACTATCCTGAAAGGAATTGCAAACAGACAGGAAATCAGATAAGTGACTGGAACATTTGCTGTGTTTTGCTTACCTGGATTCCAGATTTTTCTCAGAGAACCACTCCCCTTCATCCTCAGCCCACTTGGTTTGACCAAAGCTGACCCCACCCACACCTTCAGGAATCAGGCCCATCAGAGCATATCATCACCCAGTGGTTGGTCAAGAATGGACAGGTGATGGAAACCATGGGCCACAAGCCCACATCTGCAAGTCTGGGAAAGAGAAGCCTTCCTTAGCTTGGGCTTTTGGGAAAACATTTTGCCACCAGGACAGAATGCTAATGATGATGGAGCCAGCACAGAAAAAAAATAGAAGCAAGAGATTAAGAGACAGATGCTAATTACCTTTCCTGAGCATGTAAATCTAGCTATACTTGAACGATAGACCCCAGGATTTTTTAGTTGCGTTAATATCCTTTTTTAAAAAATTAAGCCAATTGAAGTTGAGTTTCTGTTACTTGTTTCTAAAAGAACTTCCATAAATACACAAATAGCCTTTGTTCCTAATATTTCATATGTGCTGCTTTGAAGATTCCAATACAAAACTCATTACTTAATGGACATGGTCTCAAGAAATTTCCAATGCAAATTTAGAAAGAATAGCTCCCAGGTAGTTTAAAGGAGTGAAATCATTCAATAGATTTTAAATCCTCAAATCCATTGCAAATAAATAGTATACTGAAATTCTTCCACGTTAGAGAAAATGTTGAATATATGGTTGCTTTTAAATACAGGAAAATTATTTTCCCCAGCCTTCTGCTTCTGGCAACACAACACAATTAGTTTCCTTAGGAGCTCAAGTGGTAGAGCGCCTGCCTAGCAAGTGTAAGGCCTTTAATCCAAACCCCAGGACTGCCCAAACAAAAACAAAAACAGAACCTTGCTACCAGATTCTTAGAATTCTAAAATAGAATAAACATCCTGCCTGAGATTGCAAAAAAAAAAAAAAGAGAGAGAAATGCCCCAAGGTCCAGAATAAAGGAAAGATTATTTTCGCTGCCTACTAGTACCATCAAGAGAAGAAAGTCTCTCTTGTGCTGGGTTTGGAGTGGAAGTTAGAGCTGTCCCTGAGAATGTGTTACTGTGGATCTATAGTACACAGTAGTTTCAGTTTGGAGTCACCCTCTAGACCATTCTCATATTCCTCTGGGAACACCCATGCTAACAAATTAATGTAAAACTTGGAACTGGGCTGAAATATGCCATATGGTCACATGGCAAAAGCAAATAAAAACCTATTCCTGGGGAATAGGTCTAAAACCCATGTCCCAAACATAGTATTCCCATAAAGTTCTGTCAAAGATGAAGTCAAAGCCGGGTGCTGGTGGCTCACGCCTGTAATACTAGCTAGTTAGGAGGCAGAGAACAAGAAGATTGTGGTTCAAAGTCAGCCCCAGGTAAATAGTTCACTAGACCTTATCTTTAAAAAACCCATCATAAAAGGGCTGGTGAAGTGGCTCAAGGTGTAGGCCGTGAGTTCAAGCTCCAGTACTGCAAAAAAGAAGTCAGAAATATGAAATTTAAAATATACTCAAACACGAGATGGCAAGATTAAATTTCAAGAACTTGTGATAACGACTATAAAAATGTTTAAAATGATGACGATACAAAGAAGTAATAAAAAAGTAAGGAAAAACAGCTTATAAAAGAAAATCAAATACCACTTTTAGAAATCAGAACTACAGCAACCAGTTTAAAGCTTAACATGCAATTTAATCACTTGATTAGCTATATCTGAAGTAAAAATTAGTACACTGGATGATAAATATGAGAAAATTATACAGAATGCAAGACAAAAAGTTAAAGGCATGAGGAATATGAATGAGAGGTTAAGCAACATGCACGACAGGATGATAAGGTTTAATAAACATATTTCCAGGAGAGACAGGAGAGAGAAGGGGCAGAGGAGATGTTTAAAGAGAATAATGGATGACAATTACACAGAATTGATCCAAAGCACGAATCCTTAGAGTCAAGCAGTAAAACAAGCCTAGTGCAGAGTAAGTTAAATGAGATCTAAGTCTAAACTCATTGAAGCAAAGTTCTTTTTAAAAGCAACCAGGAAAAAGATGGGTTCCAAGAAATGACAAGACAGAGGAGCCGACTTCAACAACTGAAGATACAAGATATTTTAGACTAGTTGTCAACCTAGTTTTTTTAAACCTACCAAATTAACATTTAAAACTCTAAGCAAAATAAATACAACCTCACTTAACAGGACAGAAAGAGCTTACTATCAATGTTAAGTCTTTCTAAAGATAATTCAAAAGAAGACATTCAATTTAGAAGGAAAGCATGAGATGCAAACAGAATGAGCAATAAACCTGAAAACATGGTATAAATCTTAAAAATTTATTAACTAACTTGCAGCATAGAAAAGCAAAATGGTTCTAAAACGCAGACATGTAGTGGAGTGTGGAATTCTAAGCACTGTATTTTTTTTTTTAAGATAAAGACAACAGCTGGTGGAGTGGCTCAAGTGGTACAGAGCCTGCCTACCAAGCATGAGGTGCTGAGTTCAAACCCAGTGCCACAAAAAATTAAAAAAGCTGCAAAACTGATAAATTCTTCATACATGTATGAAGAATGTAAGGATTATCACTAAAAGTAGAGAAATAATACATAAAACTTTAAAACCAGCAGAGGGGAAAAAGGTACGTTAAAATTCTTTTGATCTAATCTGTAGAAAGATAAAAATGGAGAAATAAAGGCACACAAATAGAGCAAGGTAAGTAGAAAACAAATAGGATGGTAGAAATGCTTATCAGAAAGCACAATAAATGCAGATAGTGGTTACCAGACTAGGTTTTTCAGTTTTTAGTTGCTTGTTATTTCAAGCAACAGTTTTGAAGCTAAAAACATGCAAATAAATGGATATACTAAAATATATACCAAGCAAAGAGAAGCCAAAATAAAGCTGGAAAAAATTATTATTAGGGATGAAATAAACTGCAATTACTAAAAAGGATGATGTCCTCCCCCTAAAGATATGCGATTTTGTACTTGTATGTACCTAATAAGATAACTGTAATATGCATTCACACTGTAAAAATAAGAGCCCAATTTAACCCACTTTCTCCAAAACTGATAGGTCAATCAACAAAACAATCAGCATACATAGAAAAGACTGGAAACTCTAATCTCAAGTTTAAGCCAATGGAAACAAGAAAATATATATTATTTCCAAACATGGACGGAATATTTATTAAATCTATATTACAACATTGCAAAGAAATTCTCAATAAATGTCAGAAAGTCTGTATCTCACAAATCACAATGCTAGTTAACAAGAAGTCAATAACACATTTACCTTCTCAAAATAGGTACATCTTTAAAGCTCCACTTCTAAATAATTTATGGGACAGCAAAAAACAACTGAAAATTTAAAATATTCTATACTGAACAATAATGGAAATATTATGTCAAAATGTGTGGAATGTAGGGAAATGTGTAACTTAAATGCTTATATAAGGAAGGAATAATCACTGAAAATCCATTAGCTAAAACTGAAACTCAATCATTTAGGAAAAGTAAAACAGATAATCCCAAAGAAAGTGAAAGGAAGAACTAGAAGTTGAACCAAAATTTGGTCAGGGGTAGAGCTTTCTTCCTAATTTTGTACAGAAGGCTATTTTTCCCCCTATGCAAAACCTTGTCACCTGAATGAGGACTTGGGTTTCCCACCACGTGCTTATTTGACATCTCCCCAAGAAACAAAGCAAAACAAACGTTTAGCAAATAATAACAGCAGGGCAGTATGGGAGTCAGCTGCTGAGACAGAAGAACCTATAGTCCCTGAACTCTAGTATTCCTGGGCATGGTACTTATTTTTGCTTGTTTTTTTCTCTTTAAAGCATTCGTGCTTCTCTACCTCCAGGTGTCAAGAGACTCCTTACATAATCTCCCCCGTAGTTTATGGGGTAATCTGCATTGCTGAAATATATTTCTTGGGAATAGAAAATAGAGAGAAAATCACTCTGAACTATTTTTCTCCAAATTCACATACAGGGAAATTGTCTGCTTGGTTTATAGAAGGAATCCAACTCTGAGTACAAAGAGGAAGGATCAAAGAAAACATGCTAAGAGAAACTCAAAATAGAAGGCACTATTGAAACTTGTGCTGACGTGTGTGTTCGCCAGTCTGCAAAGGCATTCATCACCCAACGAAGTTTAAAATGCCTTTAAAAATATATTCGTGGGCCTAAAATCTGAAGTCAATTTCACGTTTACTGTAAAGAATCAAAGGAGGCGTCGTTTGGGGAAATTACACGTATAATAAAATTCAACTGCTGGGCTGTACGGCTCCCTGAGGCCCTGGGCAAACTTCAGATCTCTGGCAAGCTTTGCAAAGTCTATTTTACTATTCTAGTACAGAATTTCCTTTTAATCCTTTCTCAAATATATTAACAGTCAAAGAAAACAAATTAATAGGAATAGACTTTCCATGGGACTCTTAAGCCAAGGGAGGAAAAAATAAAGCAGGTGATTGCTTCTCTTCCTTTCTAGAAGGTCTGAAGGCCAACTGTGAATCCAATAATCATTATCTCCAACCAAACCTCTGCTGCTACTGTTGGGGAAGGTGGGGGTCACAAGTCACAAGGTCAAGGTAACAGTCTATTAAGTGGTCCATGTCTTTCAGTAGACACATAATCAATACTGGCGATGATTTTACTTACAACGCTTTCCAGTCAATGACAGAGCATCCTCCCTTTGACTGCTATTAGTTAAGTCCCAGATGCTCCCAGAAATGATGTAATATCCTATATGGAGCTTTGAACACTTTGCCAGAATTACAACTATGTGGTTGAGCAATCTAAAGCAGGTTTTGGAACTTCTAAAACCTTGTGTAATTTCAGACTCTGGATATGAAAGGTATTGATTGCTACAGTGATCCAAATTTATGGCTAGCATTTACTTTTTAAAGGGAATTAAAATTCTCTCCTAGAACTTGGTTAATCTACTGGGATAATGGCCTCCGTCTATTTAACTTAGTTAATGAATTAAATTTGTTTCACACATGTATCAAGCTACATAACTGACTACATTGGATAAAAGGCAGTAATACATGGTACCTGATCTCTAAAGAGTTTGTAACCCAGTAGGAAGAATAAAACACGTAGATCATTCATCTAAACTTCCCATGAAATATGATGCAGCCCATGGTAAAATTCCAAAGATATAATCCTATGGAAGAATAGGCATTTACATACTCATAACCTAAACCCAGCATAGGTCCCCACAAAGCTCATTCTGATGTGTGTATCCTTTTATAGCCTGCCTGATGTGTTCCTGTCCAAAATCTACTTGGATGTAATAGAGAAACTCATGTACTTAAGACGTAGTTGGTTCAAAGAGCTAGCTCTAGTTTTTAAAACATTTCTTCCTATTTTTGCTAAAATCAACCCTGTGGTAAGCAGAAAAATAGCCTCCCCAAGAGGAGCACATCCTAACTCCAGAACCTGTGAATTCGTTACCCTACATGGCAAACTGGACTTTCAAATGTTCCTTAGGATGGGCAGCCCTCAGGGCAGCCCTCAGAGCAGCCACAAAGACAGGAGATAACATACAGCTCATTCTTTCCAGAGCAATGCACCTGCCGTCAGCGTGCTGGTTCTGCCTCTTTAGTAAGCCATCCTTGGACAAGCCATTTTAGCTATGGAAAACTCAGTTTTCACATCTGTAAAATGTAATCAACAACAAGCTGCCACATGAAGAGATTGCAAGAGTCAAGTTAGCTCACGGTAGGAAAGCTCCTTGTATTTGCAATTCACTCTGTCAATCTCCAATTATGAATAAGTAATCTGCCAGATGCTGGGAGCTGAGTAGAAAGAGAGAAGGGGACGGGAAGGAAGAAAGGAAAGGAAAGAAAAGAATAAAAAAAACCAAAATGCTCTGTAGAAACCTAGAATCTAATTGGTGAAGTGAAATCTACTTGAGTGTTTCTTAGCAATGTGACACAGAATAAGACTCAAGTTGACAAAGAATGGCTAAAGTCCTGTAGGTGCTACCCCTGGCCTCTGTAGAAGAGAATGAAGGCTTGGAGGAGGCATAAGAGAAGCAATACAGGCAAGACTACAGTGGATACTACAGACAGGCAGTGTTGAGGAAGGCAGTTATTGACTCCTAGGGAAAAGAGATGACCTCTGTAATGAGAATGAGGAACACAAGCACAGGTCTAGAGTCAAGAAGGGGCTGGGATTGGGTGTGGGGGACGGGCAGATATCGGTCTTATTTTGTGGAACAAGATATAAGGCTGCATGGAAAGCCTTCCAGAGTGATGTCCCCAGACACTTCCAACAATGGGAGTGACATGACAAACTGGCATGTTAAGGACACTGGCTTTGAACCTGAGCACCTAGTAGGAGCCACACAGCGAGCTCACACTCAATGCTCACAATAATCCATAACAGATAGATAAAAAGAAATGTGTTTGGGGACAGTAAATGATGGCCCTTAGTCGTGCAGCAAGTGAGAGGCAGCACTGGAATTAACCTCTATTCCAGTGCTCAACTGTTCATCTTCTATGGTCTTCCCCAAAAATCAAGTTGGGCTGGTGATATGATCACTCACAGAGCAGAGCTCACCGCCCAGTGTTGGGTACAAGACTGGCAGGCAGAAATTACAGAGCTGTAGATGGGCAGAAAGAGGCAATAAGCTAGCTTTGGGGGTGGAACTAAAATGCCTGCAAGGCAACCAATCATTTCATGTCTCTTTCTTGACCTTGACCATGTTTCTTCTTCTTCAGGAGAGAGATTTTTCTTAAGATTCAGTGCTCTGAGCATTTTGAAGCTCCAATTGGCAATGACAGACTTCAAACTGAAGACAGGCCTGCTAGCTCATCCCTCCCGCCTGCAGTATAATCATGAGACCTTGGCCATTTGAAAGTTGTTCAAGACATGGAACCGTCTACATGCCCAAGTAAAGCCACCCACCTAGCTAATCAGAGACCTATCCATGAGAGAGCTCTCTTAACTCTCTTTTCTCCTACTCCAGGCACAGAAGTCTCTTAGTATTTTTCTGCATTAAAAAAAAAAAACAACTCTTTAAGTTCTTTGTACCTGCACTGTCCAAAAAAGGGAGGAAAAGTTAAGCCCATTTTTAGTTTCTTACTGAAAATAAACTTTCCCATCAGAATCAAAGACTTGAGGACAAAAGGAATCTGGCAGTGGCAGTCAGTTTCAAAGCTTGTTTTCTGAAAGCAGCACCAATGGCTAATAAAGTCAGAAATATACTGTGACATGCCTGTACAGTACAGGTAATGTTTGAACAACCCACAAGTGGTTTTTTTTTTTTTTTATTTCTTTCTCATTGCATCACCTTCAAAACCACTACTAGATCTACATAAACTATAAATCAGTTCATACTCACTTAACTACACATGGCTTTAAAGTTCTCTTTCTTCCACAGTCACATCTCGAGCTATTGCCTCCAGCTTGGCCTCAAAAGCTTGTTTCTTTCATTTTCCCCTCCAGCTCTCCCTAAAAGTGTCTATAGGGAGAAAAAAAAGAAAGGAAGAGAGAGAGAGAGAGAGAGAGCGCTTTGCCCCAGTTGTCTGGGACAAGGCCTGGTCTTATACTCCTGCCTGGCCAGAACACTGTTTTTTACCTCAGTAACCCAGTACAGAGCCCAGCAAAGGAACACAAATCCCCTTCCTAGATGAGTTAGGATCCTCCACACTGTAGTGTCCTTGAAATGGGGATGATATTTGTCTGTTTTAGAGGGACACTGTGAACAACATGCTATCACAAACTAGGAACTGCCCCTACTTCCTCTGGCCCATCAACATCCTGCTTTGAGCTGGGAATTCGCTGGGTGCAGAGGAGTCACTGGTTACCTGAGCTCAAGGTCAGTCTCAAATAGATATGTAACTGTGTACTAATAAAACACCCAATGAAGAACCAAAGTATGTGCCAGTCACTGTAAAAAGTCTATCGTCCACAGGAAATTAAACATTTTTACTTGTGGTGGACCCAGTGGAAAAGCTCACAAATAACTACAGTTCCTTATGCTTTTGCTTGGGGTATGGAACCACTTTCAGTTGAAAAGTCCAGTGAAAAGCACTTTTGTGATGAGTACAAGCACTTGATTCAAAGATGCTCACACGGCAAACCCCCAAATTGTAAAATAAAACACTGCAATATTTCCTCCAAGCTGACAAATGTACATAGTTTTGTCTCAGAGACTTTCTAGAATCACCTTCCAAATTTTTATCTCACAAAGCTTTCATGTCTTGATTTTCATGTCATTTACACTGCAGGACATTACAAGCTATAAATAAGCTATTTCTAGAGCAGTCTCCATATCTGTGGAGTGGAGTGAACAACAGAAATTCTATGACTAGTCACTGAACCTGAAGGTACAATATTGTCCCAAATAATAAGCAATCCCCTAGATATGGCTACTGATAAGATAACCATAAGTATTTATGTCTTCAATAGTATGTGAGTAATTTTTGAAGACACAATTTCTGAATTTACAGAAATTGGCTTCACTAACTGATGCTGATAGGGAAAAATAGCACTCATCCTCAATATTCACACTTGGAGTTTGTAAGGAGCATTAGCAATGACTGTGAAGCCAAAGCCAACAGTTTTATGGCTGCTGCTCTTGCTCTGTAAAATGAGAAAACCAGCAAGGACTACTGAACGTGACAGAATAATTGATACCAGAATGAGCTCACTGAATGGGTGAGCTCACAGGCAAGATTAATCGGTGATGATGAGAAAGTTCTTCTGCCTCTGAAAGTTGGCATCAGCTGTAGTTTCCATGTGACTTGCTTTAGAACAGAATTCTTGGAAACTATAAATGTTTTTAATCCTCAAAAGAAGACAGACAAAACTCAGAATAACTTTATAATTGGCTTGGCTAATAACCCCTATATAAAATGATCATTTTGAGCAGTTCAAAAAATTCTACATGAGCTTCCTTTTGGTGTTCTAGACACTTCTATGTTCCCTCTGTGTGTCAAATGGCTAACACACTCTCACTAGTATTACTAGTTTGAAGGATTTCCTGATTTTACCTGGTGCCTTTGGTCACCATGTAAGGAGACCTTCACAGAAAGAGACACACAGATCACCCACTGTTATGAACTCAAATGCCCCCTTCCAAAAAAATTCATATAAATTCATATGCTGAAGCCTTAATCCCCAATGTGACTATTTTGGGAGTATCAGCCTAAAGGAAGGTAATTAATGAGAAAAGAGGCACCAAAGAGCTCTCCCTATCTGCATGCACGCAATGAAGAAAAAGCTTTGTGAGGACAGTGAGAAGGTGATCATCTGTGAGCCAGGAAGGAAGTCCTCACAAGAAATCAATTTGTTGGCACCTTGATTTTGGACTTCATCCTCCAGATCAGGGAGAAAATGAATATTTGTGTGTGAGCCACCCAGTCTATGGTATTTTGTTATAGCAGCTGAGCTGACTAATATATTCACTCTATGATGTTAGCTATCACAACCTGACTAACGTGCAGTGCACAGCACGCACAACTGTGGCTCTATTTACCATATATTATAACATACATTATATTAGCACCATGTTCACAATACCCCTGTGTGAGAGAAAGCTTGTGTTGTAAGTAGCTTGAAAGTAGGATAAGCTGGATAAAACTCATTTCCTGGCCTCAGGGTCTCAAGCTGAGTCCTAACTTCCTCTGAGCCTCAGTTTCCATTTGTTAGCAATATTTTCTAAGCTGGTTAACTCCATTTTCTGCACTAAGTTTAAGAAGACTCAGTTTTGACAATCATTTTTATCTACCATGAAGAAATTCGTTTTCATGTTTTTTGCATGTGTTTGACAAGTTCTAAATGTTCAAAAGGAATATTAAGTTTTAATTTCTTTTTTGGCACAAAATACTATAAAAATGTCTGTTACTATTGTGGTGAAGGTGTCTGTGCCTTTGAACCTAAACATTTCTCTTCCTTAAGCCTGAAGTGGTTTGATCCATGAGTCACTTGACAATGACACACAAAGTCACTCATGGGGCACTGGGCCAAGTGACCTCTGTAGAGAGGTCATCATCCTAACTCTAATTTTTATTAACAGCCCCAATAAAGGAAACACAGTTCATGGATCAGATTCACTCATATCAAGAATGGAACTCAAAAAACAATAGTCAAAGGGAGTGAATATGGTCAAAGTATGTTACATGCATGTATGGAAATATCACAATGAAACACCTTTGTACAATCAATGTACACCAAAAAGCAAATAAATAAAAACAGTCAGCCAGACAAGGTGGCTCACCCCTGTAATCCTAGCTACTCAGGAGGCAGAGATCAGAAGGATGGTGATATGAGGCCAGCCTGGGCAAAAAGTTCTTGAGACCCTATCCCAACAAAAATCTGAGTGTGGTGGCATGCACTTGTCAAAGCAGCTAATTAGAAAGTGTGACCTGGCCATAAATGACAAGATTATATTTTTAAAAATACCAAAAGCATAAAGGACTTTAGGTAGAGTGTCTGCCTAGCAAGTGCAGGGCGTTGAGGTCAAATCCCAGTACTGCCAAAACCAAAAAAAGTCAGTAAGAATTCCTGAGCAATCAAACTCATTAATAGTAATAATGATAACAGCTAAAATACATGGAGACTTACTGTGGGAGCCATTGACTAAGATTTTATGTGCACTGTCTCAGTGACCTTCTATATCAGATACCACTTACAGAAGAGGAGACTGGGGCACAGGAAAGTTAAGTAACTCACACCAGGGCAGGAAGGGGAAGAGAGGTTTGATATGCATCATGGGACTAGACTGCTGTGTTGTACTGTCTCCCATTCAGGATCCCTAATGCCTATCTTCCAGGCCTTGGCTTTAGTTAAGGTGAGTCCCTCTCCTATCTTCTGTAACAAGTGACCTGATATGGAAGGTTTCCACACACTTCTAAGTGACTCCCAAGTATTCTTTCTATGAGCAGAATTCCTTCTGAAGCCATGCTGGTGTAGAAAAACAATTTACATGTTCTTAACTTAAAAAGAGAGAAAATACCCTTCCAAATCATTTGAATCAACACTAGTATAATGAAGCCAAGTCTGCACAGCCAGCACCTTGGAAAGAGAACACTGTCTTCTCAAGTCTATACTACAGAAATATTCAGCTAGAAGCCAAATGGAGATACCGCCTTTTCTCCAAACAGTGTGCCAACCAAACTTTCTAGACACTAGCTGCTCCTGCTCTTCGCCCTTCCAAAGGCACTGGCTGTCCCTGGGGACCCTGAAACTCATCACTTGTGCAGGTGAGAAGCAGCCTCCAGCAGTGGGAGTGCTGAAGATCCATGTTTCTTCTGAGTACTCTGGATACTTCTAGAAAGTAGCAGCAACACATCCAGAAGTTTGCAAAGTTTGCTCAAGACAAGGAAGGACAAGACTGTGACTCAGGAGGATGGATAGGCAAAGGACATTTTGAGCTTGTTTACAGACTCAGAGGCATTGGCAGGGAAGATGCAGTAGCATATACGGTGGTGTCCTCCTTTTTCCAAGGTTTTACTTTTTCCAGTTTTAGTTACCTGTTGTCAACCAGGGTCCAAAAATATTAAATGGAGAATTCAGAAATACATCATCTGTAAGTTTTAAATTATGCACAGTTTTGAGTAGTGAGATGAAATCTCACACTGTCCCACTCCATCCTGCCCAAGACACGAATCATCCCTTGGCCCAGCGATTCACACTAAATACACTACTCATCCGTTAGTCATTTAGTAGCTGTCTTGGTTATCAGATTGGCTGTTGCTATATAGCAGAGCTTTTGTTAAAAAAAAAAAATGTAGTAGCCAATGCTAAGTCACAATGCCTAAGGTCTTTTATCTCATCTCATCATACAGATATTGTATCATTTCACATCATCTCAAGAAGAAGGATGAGGGGCTGGTGGAGTGGCTCAAGTGGTAGTACCTAGGAAGCATGAGGCCCCCAGTACTGCCAGAAAAAAAAGATTAAAAAAACTTTTTAAAGAAAGAAGGGTGAATACAGTACAATAAAATGTTTTGAGAGAGATCACAGTCACATAACTTTTATTATAACATATTATTATAACTGGTCTATTTTGTTATTAGTTATTGCTATTAATCTCTTACTATGCCTAATTTATAAATTGAATTTTACTACAGGTATGTACATAGGAAAAAGCAGTGTGTTTAATAGGGCTCAGTACTGCCCTTTGTTCCAGCCATCCACTAGGGGGTCTTGGAACATATCTGCAGAGAACAAGAGATGACCCTACTGCATAAGGAGAGAGGAGGAAATTGATAGAAAAAAGTCTGGGGGAAAGTGAAGGATTTGCCTCAGTGCTTAAAAGAAAGAATTCAGCCAGACACTAGAAGCTCATACCTGTAATCTGAGCTACTTGGGAGTCTGAGCTTGGAAGGATCACCATTCCAGGGCAGTCTAAGCACCTGTCATTCTAGCTACAGCAGGAAGCATAAAATAGGAGGATAGCAGTCCTTGCTGACCTGGGCAAAAAACAAGACCCTATCTCCAAAATAGCCAGAGTAAAAAGGGCTGGAGGTGTGACTCAAGCAGTAGAGCACTGCCTACTAAATGGGAAGCCCTGAGTTCAAACCCCTGTACTATCACTCACATGGGAGAAGTACACCGCGTATTTATTTATTTATTAGAGACAAGAATAACGATGAGTGGAAATACACTTGTTCAGGAGGAGAGGAAGATATTTATGTCAGGTAGTTTAATCTCAGAAAGAAAGAGAGGGTTGAAGTTTGGATAAAGAAAGCTTAGAGAGGATGGAAAGTGTTTAGGACCACAAGTCAACAAGAACAGGCTAAATGGATCACCAAACAGAAGTTACTGCTGCGTTAAGCAAAAGGCATCCTTTCAGCTACAATGACTATTAGAAAATAGTCACCAAGGCAGAGGACACAGGTTCACACCCTCACCACTGACCTGTGTCAAGCCCCCCACTCCAACTTGTCTTCTGATCTCTCAAACTGAAACCTAGTCATCCTGTGGTTTCTGTGACCTTGGCTTGCAAGACAATCCAAGGTCCTTAGCATGCCAGGAAGGTGTTTCCCCAGCTGACCCCACTTAAGGCTCCAGGGTCATTATTTGCCTTCTGCCATACTGAACTAACTGCAGTTCTCGAAGGGTCCTAGAACTTTCTGATGCTCTGGCCCTTGGATCGATCACACGGTTCCCATTGTATGTTTTTTCCTTTCAATGTCTGGAGAGCAAGCACTCATTTTTTTAAAGGTTGTTTCCTCCAGGAAGAAGCAACCGAAGGCCGGGCGCCCATGGTTCACACCTGTAATCCTAGCTATTCTGGAGGCAGAGATCAGAAAGAGTGAGGTTAGAAGCCAGCCAGGGCAAATAGTCCATGAGACCCTATCTCAAAAAAAAAAATAACCCTCACAATAAAGGGCTGGTGGAGTGGCTTAAGGTATAGGCCCTGAGTTCAAACCCCAGTACCACAAGAAAAAAAAAAAAAAAAAAACAACCGAGCACTTCAGATTTCATCAATTCTAACTAAAACGCACATTTTTTCACATCCTAAAAAAACCCACAACATTAGAATGTCACTTACAATCAACAGTTTGTCACCATTGAATTGACAGGATTTTAAAATTTCTTGGTACCCCCATTAGGCAAATATCTGGAGACGTTTTTGCTTGTGTTAACTTGCGGGAGGAGTGTACTACTACTTTCCAAATGACAGAGACTAGAGATGCTACTAAGCATCCTACAGTGCACAGGACAACCCACTAACAAAAATTAGCCAGCCACAAATGTCAGCGGTGCTGAGGTTGAGAAACCCTGGTGTAAAAAAGCAATACTTATTTGGATGTATAACATACTTCATTATGTTTGATTGAGATTAATCTTGTACAGTACATAATGTCACTTAATACATAGCATTTTTTTCCCCCAAACCTTGGCTGGCAAAGCAAAAATAGCAACTCTGAAGATTGCTCCAAGCCTTCTTCAACACCTCTCCCTGTCTTCCTCCTCTAACCCCCAAGGGAAGGACTGGGGCAGAGCTCCTGCTCAAAATCTGAAAGCCAGAAGGTCTCCAAGAGACTTGATTAGCTGATGGCAAGACTAGGACTAGAACCCAGACCCAGGGTTTCCAAATTCCAGTCAATTCTGGCTAACAAACACAGTTTGGTGCCATATATGGAAACTGCCCTACAATTAGGAGCTGGGTGACTTAGCAGGAGCTCCTATTAGTATTCAAGCTTCAACATCTGGGACCCACCCAACCCTCACCCCATTTCATGAGAATGCAGGTTAACTCTTTAAGTCTCTTTGGGGAATTGGATTTATGCAATAATTGTGGTTCATAAGTGTGAAGAAACTTTAAATAAAAGTAGATGGTTTCATCATACAAAAAAAATGCAGAAGGGGCTTGAGATGTATATTTAAGGCTCTGAAGGAAGGGTCATTAGTTTGGAGGGGGAGAGGGCCCCGTGGGTCCAGCCCCCAGCTGCCCAAGTCCCCAGAGTGTTGTTCTTCCTGGAGGCTTAACAACACTGGGCACCCCGCCTCTCCCCCGCCCTCGCCCCCGCTATCCCGACCCCGTCTCCATTCTGGGGACCCTCCCTTGGCGCCCCAGGGGATCGCGAGACCAATTCACCTTCAGATGGATGGGGAAGGACCGCTCCTGCTCCAGAGGCCCCAGCAGCGTCTGCTCCACGCTCACCAGCTCTGAGGTCGAGTCCACCACGCGGGCCAGCGCGCTGCGCATCGCCATCCGAGCCAGGGTGCAGGGCCCGCGATCCCGGGGGAAGGGCAGCAGCTCCGCGCCCCCCTCAGCACCCCGCACCACCTCCACCTCAGGAGAGCTCGCCCGAGCCCTGGCTGCCCTATTCCTGACCCCTCCGTCCCCGCCCCGATCCTCGCATCGGGGTCCTGGCCGGGCCCTCATCGGGCCTGAGCGACAGGCGGGGGCGGAAGGCACGTGGTCCGGGCTTCGCGGGCTCCCGGGGGCCCCAGGACCGTCCCCCCAGCCCCGCTCCTGTTGCAGCAGCTGTAGGGTCTGCAGAGCCACCATTTGGTGGCTGATGGAGGCCACTAAGGGCGCGGGGCTGGCCATCGCCTCTGTTGGCAGCTTAGCGCGGCTCAGCGAGCAGGTGGAGCAGGAGCGAGGGAGGCGGGGGCGTTTGGAGTCACCAGGGTCACATTTCCTAACTCAGATCCTGGGATCCGAGTCTCTCAGCGTGTGTGGCCAGCCCTGGCCCGGCCTGCAGTCGGTGACCCGCGCTGGCCCCTGCATTCGTTTCAAGTCCGATGGGCTTTTTTTTTTTTTTTCTGACCTAGGGCTGCTTGAAGCGCTGCACGCTGTGCAGTTGGATATCAGCCAAATGCTGAGCGCTGCTTCTTCCTTCTCTCCAAGGATTTAATAGGAAAGCGTGCTGCTTTGTGTGGATGCATCCATCAGCAGAGATACCCACCCCCTTCTCCTGTGAAGGATGTCTGTCAAGGACTACTTAAACCTGGGATGGGGGATGTAAAAGATCCATCCACGAGTGAAAATGCAAAGGACCCAGCAAAACTAGCAGAAGGAAGTTGCTGGATCCTCCTCCCTTCCCGTCCCAAACCTAAGGGCATTTTCAGAAACTTATGAGTAGCCTTCAAGATCTTGCATCCCCCCAAACAAAAGAGGTGGATTTGTGTGTCTCAAAGTTCTGCCCTTCTTCGGTTTTGTTACATCCCCGGTGGGCACCAATGGCCAGTCTGCAGAAGTGACATCATTGTGCAGCAGGCAAGACCAGTCCCTGAAGCCCAGGCCTGGCACTGTCCAGATGAGAAGCCTGAATAGTTTTGTATGAAATTCCCAAAGGACTCAAGCACAAGGTTGAAATAAATCCTTTTATGAGCCATGAACCCGGGGACAGCTGTACAAATAGTTGCTGTTTTTAATTAAACCTAATATGGCCACTTCCTTATGTTAGGGGAAAGAACTGGCAATTTTATGCTTTAGAGATTCCAAACCAATGGTGGATGATCACACTTAAAAAAAAAAAAAAGAAGAAGGGTTGGGCATGGTGATTCAACCCTGTAATCCCAGCTAGGTGAGGTCAAAGTAGAAAGATCATGGGCCCAGGTGGGGCTGAGAAAAAAAATGCAATACCCTATGTGAAAAATAACTAAAGCAAAAAGGGCTGTGGGCATGTCTCAAGTTTTATGGTGCCTGCCTAACAAGCACAATGCCCTGTCTTCAAACCTGGGTACCAGCTCCCCATGCCTCCAGGGAAACAAAAAGACATTTGAGGGGAAGAGTATGAAGATCTTCCCATGAGGAAAACCATTTAGAGATCCCCCACAGCCCAGTAAATGGGTGAGGGTGAGAGAAGGTGCTGAAGCAAGAGATGAGTGGGCCGTGGTAGACCTGTGGGTAGGACTTCATTCTTTCTTTAGAAGTGAGAGTCCAGTGGAGTCGGATCTGGAATCAGACATGGGACTCTTTGAATGGAAGAGCCACTCCAGTGTACCTACTGAAACTCTTCTGTACTAACTGGAAGAGATAAGGGTAGGGACTCAGGGTCCCTTAAGGTTTCTCTCACTCTGGAATAGAATGACCCCACATAATCATCCCCACCCTCCAGCAAAGGTTCCTTCTCATTCTCAGTGTTTTCTTCGCCTATGAAAACAAATCAGAATGCCAAAGTAAAGAAAACCTTTCTTAAGCAAAAACGGGTAAGTTCACACTAATTATAACTGAGTAAAAATGCATGGCTGTGCATTGACAGAGGAAATTACTTTGGAGGGAAGTAAATAGTTTAATGTTGATTAGGATCTGTAGCCATAAAGTCACTTAAGTTCATAATAAAAATACAGTAATTCTTCCTTTTTCATTTATTTTTTTTTAATCCTCAAATGTTGAAGTACGTTGGGTTCAGCAGAGACTCACTAGGGTTGGTTCGGCACAAACTAACCCTTAATTTTCACAGAGCATGTCGGATCTCCAGGGCTGCTCCTCTTTCCAGATACACAGGAAATCCAGTTTCATGGGCTAACCCTTCCACTATCAAATGGCTGACTGCAAAACTTTCTTGACAGATGGAATTGCAGCCAACAGCAGAATTGAAATCATTACACAGAGCCTGCCTGACCTGAGGCCCCCCCCTTCTACATAGTATGCTCATCCTGAGAGCCATGAGACCAACTGAACTTCAAGGGGGGGGGGGCGGGTGAGAGATGAGGGCCAGGAAAACCATGGGGCTGGAGGGATGGTACATATTGTTTAAAGGATCAGCCTGATTGGTCCAATGTCCTTAGGAAGCACTGGATCATCCAGCAATTCAATGCTTTATCTGTCTTAACCATGGGGTCACATTCTTATTTGCAGTAACTGCAAAATGGCTTGTGGCCCAAAGCTGGAGACATGAGAATCTGAGGGGAACTGAGATATTTCAATAGCATAGCACATCTGCCTTTGGTCTAAAAACACCTTCAAAGTTACATGTGCTGGACCAAGTAACAAATTACTCACCTCTTACCCAAAATCTGAGGCCACTGTAGTGTAACAAAAGGCTTATTCATATGGACAAAGTATTGCAAATCTGATATTTGTGCTTCACAGCCTCTATCTCACTATCTTATGGAAACATTCTCATTACCCAGTGAATAGTCCTCATCCACCACACTCAGTCCATGGGGTCATATGGGATGAACCCACTCCACTCCAGAAGGGCCCTGGGTCTTCCAGGCTGAGGTCAATCACACATCACATCTCCACAATGAATGGCCAAGATTTGGTCCCATGAACCAACTAGAGCTGGCAAGACACCATTGTTTAAGATGATTTCAGCTGGATGTATTGTAAAATAGAACTAAAGAATGTAGGATAAGAGCACAGCAAAAAGAGATCAAATTTTCATTCAAAAAGAAAACTTCAACATAAAATCATTTAGTTAATAACAATAACGTACTGTCCCACACCACAAAAAGTCTGAAGGCAGGGTGGCTCCTGGATTGGTTAATATTGCTGCTCAACAATGTCATGAAAGCCCTTGGTTTCTCCCATACTTCTGCTTTGCTATTCCCAGCACGTCAACTTGGTCCTTGATCCTTGGGCTAGTAGTTCTCCTATGGCCACCAGATAGTGGCAGTAACTCTTGATATCACATCTGAACAATAGCCTCTAGAAGAGGTCATCTTGTCCTTAGTGTTCCTTCGCAAGAGCAAAGAGACATTTCCCAACTCTTCAGCCCACATTGCCTTGGCCAAAATTATACAGCATGTTTGAATTGATTCAATCATAGTCAGAGGAAAGGGACTGCCACAGGAGCCTTAGGTGACCGAGAATTCAATCCAGGCGGTAGGGCTGTATCTATCTTCCCCTGAAACACATGGAGGATGGAGAGCACTTCATATGAATCAAGGTTCAGTAACCAGAAATGGCAACAATCGAGCACAATGGGGCTTTGGCAGGAGCTCTGGGTAAAGAACACCTCATATCTCCAAGGTTGTTCCTTTTTCCAGATCCACAAGAAATTCAGTTTTGTGAGGCTAATCCTTCCACTATAAATGCTATTGTAATGACTCGTGTGCAAGTGAAACAGAAGATACAAGTTTAAGTTCAGGAGCCTTTGTAGCCATATTCTGAGTTTGAGTGGAGAGTCTTCCTATAAGCGAGCCAGAGAGAGAGAGAAAGAGAGAAAGAGAGAGAGAGAGAAGCCAGTCTTCATATAGCACCATTTGAGCTCAAAAAGACAGCCCACCTCTGAACTTCTCAGTTATACAAGTCAATAAAATTCTTTTTGTTTGAGCTGCTTGGGATTGGGCTACTGCCCCTTGCAACAGAATCGAAATGGAAATAGCATGGCATATATCACAGGAAAGATAGCATGTTAATGGAGTGACCCTGTGAACCAGTGTCCCTTAGGCAAAGCACTTCTAAGTCCCTCCAACAAACCACTTCCAACAATACTTTTTGCCATTCATCTAACCTTTCTACTCTTTCAACCACTGCCTTAAAAGCACTTTGAGTGACTCTGGTCACTTCTGACAGTTTGTGGGAATATTTAAAACTGAGCATCAGAAACATTTAGACCCTGTGTGGTGGGGAAGGGAAATAGAAGGGGGTAGAAATCTCAGTGAAGTGAGAAACAACTTTCCACCTGTGAATGGACAAGGTAGAGTGTCATTAGATAAACAAGGATTCTGGCACTTCTCTTAGTCCAAAGGTTCCTTTTCCACATGAGCAAAAGATGTGAGGCCTTGTGTGGAATGGTTGAGAAGGCGGGCATGGCAAGAATAGAAGGGATCTGGCAGGAGGCACAGCTATGTGGAGCCTTCCTCAAAGGATTTGGCAGAGCCCAGATACATTTGAGCCCTGCTTATATTCTTTGGCACTTTTCTCCAAAAGGGATCCAAGAGAATTCCAGAAATGGAGCTGTTAGCCTTCAACACACCCTGGTGAAGTTCATGGGTGGGAGCAATACAAAACATGTCCAAAGAGTTATTATTCTTGAATAAAAATTAGGATTGAAGAGAAAAAGATGCCGAAGAGATAAAGTACTGTAAAAGAGAAAACAATTGAGCTTGGAAAAGATATGGGCCCAGAGAAGAAAAAGCAAAAATGATCAAATTCCCTTTTTCTAAACATACAATTGTAATGTTTGAATATGCCAAGTCATAAAAATGTATATGAAGTTCTAACTTTGGCCTAAACATTTGCTTTTCAGAAAAAAAAAATGATGCAACCCTGCCATGAAACTTCTGAATTGCCAAAAACAATTGTTTACATAGGACAGTGTGCTTTCAGGATATCATATGTGTACTGCCTTCCCAGACTTTATTAAGCTGGTGAAACTAAGTGAAGCTTTGTGAAGCTAGTGAAGAAAAATAGGAAATCGTAGGTAAAGAGAGGCTTTAGAATATGAAATGTCCTTCATAAGGCTCACATTTTAAAGGCTTGGTCCCCAGCTGATGGATCCAATCATTGAAACATGGATGGATCATGAGGGCTCTGATCTAACCAATGGATTAATCCATTGATGAATTCATAATTGAATGGTAGACATTGTGGAAGGTGGGACCTAATTGGACGATGTAGGTAGCTGTGTGTGTTCTTGGGGCTTATTTCTTGTCCTTTCCCCCGTCCCCTTCCCTACCCTCTGCTTGCTGGCCCCCATGAGGTGAGCAACTTTGCTGTGCCACAACTTTCTGCCATGATGTTCTACCTCAACACAGGCCCAGAAGGACAAAGCCAAGTGACCTTGCATTGAAACCAAAGCCAAAATAAATCCTCCCTTAAGTTGTTTCTCTCACACATTTTATCACAGCAACAAAAGTCTGACTAACAATAGCGGGGAAAGAAAAGTTGGAAATGTTGAGCCCCACCTGCCTGCCCAGACATGATCTGATGTGCATTTGCCACACTGCAATTTGCCTTCTCAACACAGAATGCAATTCTTTCTGGACATAAAAATCATTTTTATTTGGTTCCATTTTAAAGAATTATTTCTGGAAGTGATTCTTAATGTTGGCAGAAAAAAGTCAGAAACAAATTCTGAAAAAGTACATGTAAATTTTTTTGTAATTATTGCAGCTTTGGTAGATGAGTTAGTTTTTTTGTTGTTTTTTTTTTTTAACTTTTATTTGCGTTTACTTTATGCTGAATTTATTCCTGTGAGGCAAGTTTCTGTTTCTTCAGTTTTTTTCTGGGATATCCTTTTCTTTTAGGCAACTTCCTCTTCTGGTTTGCTCCTTTTCAGTGAGGATCATCTCAATTGGCAGGGTTTTCTCATGTTTGGGTTGATCTGATAATGACCTCTGTAAGTACAGTGGCACATCTTGAGTGTTCTGCTCACCTGGATATGTTTAATAACCAGAGAATCGACATCTATACCCTTAAGTTCAGCACTACTTTCTGCATTTTAAAGGCATGTGCAGGCAACAAAATTCAGTACTCTTTTTGGGCCACAAAACGTATCTCCAACACCACTGTTTGGCCTTGACACACCCACCAACTCCACCATTGTAACATCGGAATGAAACATATTGCTTCTTTAAATTGACATCTTTCAGATACCTGGTGGTTTGGGGGTGTGCATACCCTTGATGGCCTGGGCAGTTTCTTGGGTGTTCTTAACGTGAACACAAAGATATGAACCTCTTAATTTGCTTGATTTTGTGGGATTTTCTGCATCGAGAGTAGTGAACCATTTTCACAGGTTACCCCAGGTCCCTTACAAGAAGAAGATGATGATTTATTTTTAAGAGCAAGTGGATGGCCCTGAATTCTCAAGCTGCCTCTACCTCCCTTCAACAGGATAACCTTGCTGAACTTGCCCCTCCATTACTTATTACAAAATGTCACCCTGAAGAATAACTTCTTCCTCAGAGGGAAAAATTAAAGGGTTGCTTTATTTCCTAAACCATTTTGATTCTATGTATATATGGCTTATAATACTGACATGTCAAAAGAAATTTTGAAGTAATGATAAAAAATGGGGAAAGGACAAGACAATTTGTGCTTGTAATCTCAGCACTGGGGAGGCTGAAACAAGAAGATTGCCAGTTTGAGGTCAGTCTGGGCTACATAGTGAGACCCAGTCTCCAAAAGGAGGTGTTGGAAAGAGACAAAGAGAAATGTACAAGTGGTGTCAACTGGATCCCAGGATCTTTAACCTTAGTGGAAAAAGAATGTGAACACCCTTATCAATTTCTAGGATCACCTTGTATTTTCCAGTTCCAGTAGATACCATTTTAATGCAATTGAATAAATACTTGACTTGGGTAGACATATTAAATTTTTTTTCTAATCTTCCCAGTTCCTTTCCTTACATTCATTGTGATTCCCTTACATACTTTCCCCCACCTAAAGGATTTTCTATTCTTATTGCTGATGTTTTTTCTGTTAGGCTCTACGGTTGAACAGGCACAGTGTTCTATCTACTTCTCCTCCTTTCTATTTTTCCAGAACTTTCTTTCCTATGGTAATAGTAATGAAAAAGGGAGGGAGAGCTGGGGGGCACACAGTTATTCTGCTTAGCTTTTGCTACCCTATGGGTATGATTCAATGAAGTCAAAGCTTCATACTGAAACTCTGAGTGCAGCACAAAAGATCTAAACCTGTTTTGAGACCTATGCCAGTTTTTTTTTCCCCTCTTTGGCTCTCTGTGCTAAGAAAACAAGAGAAGCCAACAGATATGCTTATTTTATTTGTTTGGTCATTTTAATCACTCTTGTTTCAAAATATTATTGAGAATTGTCTTAAGAGTTGAAATGAGGCAAAAGATGTTTTAAAAATAAAGATTTGTTGAACATGACCAAAGTTAGGGGGGAGAGGGAGGGGGTGGAGTGGATGGTAAGGGAAGGGTTGGGGGCAGGGGGGAGAAATGACCCAAGCCTTGTATGCACATATGAATAATAAAACAATAAAAAAAGTTACCCTTTTCTCCCCTTGGAGGAAAAAATGCAAAATATTATTAAATTTATGTTTATGAAAAATTATACTACATAAATTACATAAATAATTAAATGTGACACTTTAAAATCTCTACTGTTTCTCTACTGTTCACTGTTTGTTCATTAGTAAATGGTATTTACAAAAGCCGATTTGACTATAAAGACCAAATGGTCCATAGAAGTGATCAAATTTCAATTTGATCAAGCTTTTATTCAAAAAGTCATATGTAAATTTTATTTGGTCTGTACTTCTCAGGATGGACTGAAATCTCTGCAACCATGACCCAAAAAAAAATCCATCCTTCTTTAAATTATTTCTCTCAGGTATTTGGTCACATTGACAAAAAACTAATGAATTCAGAAGCATGGTACCAGAGAAGTGGGGCTATTCCTGTGACTGTGGCTCAGAAGCATTTTGAGCTGGGTTGTGGGAACAAATGTGGAAGAGTTTGGAAATCAGACTAGATAAGCCCTAGAATACTGTAAGAAGAGCTTAACAGGTAGCTCTGGTGGGAGCTCAGAAGACGAGAATGCTGAAAGGAATGCACACAGTAAATATTATGCTCATGAAGTTTCAAATACAAATGATAACTCTATTGGGAACTGGACTAGAGGCCATTAATGTTATATTCTGGGAAATAACTTGTCTACATTTTGTTTGTACCCTGAGACTTTGAGGGAGGCTGAGTTTAAAGGTGATGGACTGATTAACTTGGTGCACAGAATTTCAAGGAAACTCAGCATTCAGATGATAGCATAATTATTAGTAGCTGCTTTTAGCCACATTTACTGTGAAAATCAGGAGAAAAAGGTAGAGCAGGAAGAGTTGAAAAACCTTCAGTTTGACCAGAAATGGAGCAGGTTTGAAGTTGGGGCCAAGGAAGGCATGAATGTTAAAATCATTAGCACCATTAAAAAGAAGCTGAGTATTTCTACACAAGGACAATATGATAGAGTCTTTGAGAGCATATCAAGAATGGGCCAGAACCCACCTGTCACAGGCTAAAGGGGGTAAAAGTATAAATTCATTTGAAATATTTTCCCTTGAGAAGAGAGCACCAGTGTAACACCCTGTATGCACAGGGCCACTTAAGAAGTTATTTCCCCAGGATTCATTTCATTGTACTCAACTGCTCAGGCACTCAGAGACTGCTGCAGCCCTGGTTTAAAAGGCCTGAACACTGCTCAAGCTGGTGGCAGACCTTATCATCCATGTAATGCTGTTTCTTCAGGCCTGCAAAATGCAAGAATTGTGAAGTCATCAAAGGGAAGCATAGGAAGCCAGTATGAAGGAGGATCAGGTTTCCTATAGGCAGCCATGAGAGGGCAATGCATGAAGCTGTGAGAGTGAAGCTGAAAATGCAATGGAGATCCCAGGAAGTTAGAGATACCAGGTACATGGAACATCTGCCAAGGAAGGCCATTGGAAGTGAGCAGAGTCAGCCCTAGAGAGAAGCCACCTGAACTGCAACCAACAAGACCAAAAGGACAGGGCTGCCCAAGTCCTTGGAAACTCACATCCGGCCACCGTGTGCCACAGATGCTGGACATGGAGCTACAGGATTTAATGTTTGCTCTGCTGGGTTTCTGTCTTGCTTTGCTCTCATTCCTCCTTCCTCCAACTTCATTCCTCCCTTTTTGAATGGGAATTTTCACTCTATGACATTGAGTTTTGTAAGTTTGCCTTAAGTCTCAGAGGAGATTTTGAACTTGGACTTTTGAACAATGTTGACAGTTTTAAGATTTAGGGTATCTTTGGAGATAGACTAAATGAATTTTGCATTATGAGATGGACATGATCCTTTGGGGGGCAAGGCATGGAATGTTATAGTTTAAGGAGATATGTTTGGGAGTGAAGTTGACAAGGGGTAGACTTCCAGTGTTTAATCTTGATTAATAAATTGATTAGATTGAGAGATGCCTAAGAGATTAGTAAAGCACATTTCTGAGTGTGCCTGTGTGGGCATTTTCAAACAGGATTAACTAAGTTCTGCTGCTCTAAATGTCAGCAAGACTATTCAATAAGCTGGTGTCTGAGTACAATAAAATGGTAAGAAAAAGGGAGCCTATTAGCATAGGTATTCTCTCTCTGTCTCCTGCTCACCATAAGGCGAGCTGTTTTGTCCTGCCATACCCTCCCCACTATAATGAACTGAAACCATTAGCTAAAATAAATCTTTCTGCCCTTGTTTTGGTCAGGTTTTATGTCACAGCAATGAAAAACTGGCTAACACATGTTCTATAAGCTATCATCATTTTAAATATGTAGAAATGGTACAAAAAATAGTCAAATAGATCAGTGGTCTGTACATATATGTATGATTTTATTTATGTCAGATAGTGAAAAATAATAATCAGTGATATGATAATTAAAATAGAAAGTTATTTCTCACAGTCTGGAGGCTAGGACTACAAGGCCAATCTGTTAGTAAGTTTGATGTATGCTAAGTACTGCTCTCTCTGTTTCCAAGATAGCACCTCATTGCTCTAAAAGGAAAAACCCTTCTGCCATGTGAAAAAAGGACAAACTCCCCCTATTAGGCTATTTTATAAGGACCCCTAATCTCATTCAAATGAGAGCAGAACCTTTATTACTCAATTACCTCCCAAGTCCACACCACCCAAAATTGTAGCTTTGGGGGTTAAGTCTCAGCAGCTATCAATTTGAATAAAAATAAGGTTACTTGTGTTCTCACTCCATGGGCAAACATAAATAATGGATGGACTAAATAGCTAAATTTAAAATATCAAGACTATAAAAGTACCAGAAGAAAATAATGTGGGGTACATTTATAATCATTGAGTATGGAAGCATTTCTGAATAAGATACAGTATCAAGACACTGTGAAGGAAAAGCTGGATAAATTTTACTACATAAAGCATTAAAACTTTGTCTTGATGGAATATGGTATAAGTAACATTAAAAAAACAAGTGGCAGTCTGAAAAAAACATTTGCAAGACGTATAGAAAAAGGCATGTGAGTATATAAAGAACAACCATAAACGTTGTAAATGGCATGGATTTTAATTGAGTATAGGCAAAATAGTATAGAGGAAAACAAACATTCAACAAACATATAAAAAGATATGTAAGCTCAGTAGTAATCAAGGAAATATAAATGGAAGCAACATGCAATATGGCCCTCCCAACCCCACCCTCTCACTGGCAGAAATGAGAGCTGATTAATATGCTATTTGTCAACAGCACCTGCATGTAATCGGTCAGCTTTCCAAGAAGAAAAGAACAGAAAGAAAAAAAAAATACAAGAACAGTGGAGTTCTTATTACATGTCTTTGGACAGATGCTATCATATGACCATCCTGAACTGGAAAAATATCTGTGAAATTGGTCTTTGAAGCTTGCTGGTTTAGGGTGCTTGTCTAGCATACAGGAGGCCTTGGGTTTGATCTTTATTACCAGGAAGAAAAAAAAAAAAACATTACAAGTATAGGAAGACCAAAATAAGAGTCAAAAATGGAAGTTAAGTCAACCATGCTACATTATCTGCCACACAGAGTAAGAGAATAGAAAGTGATGGGAACGTTTTGTTAGATAGCTTGGGCAGGGCAGTGACCCTTGAGCAGAGAACTATGGGAAGTGGGGGAATGAGTAAGGTAGATGTTAGGACCTGAGGGCAGGGCTAATATGAGAATGTGTTTATGGTATTTGGGGACCCATAGCAGAGTGGTCAGAGCAGAATGAATGCTGGGGAAGTGGACACAGAAAAAGTGCTATAGCAGTCACATATAGGGCCTTCTATAAGGGCAGTGGAATTTTTTTTAACTTTTCATTTTGAGAAAAGCAAAACAGAAAAGTTGCAAGAATACTATAAAGGGTTCCCATACATGCTTCATCTAGTATCTTGTTCACTGCTTAGCATTTTGTCACATTTGTTTCATCTCTCCATCAATCTCTCTTTTACACCAAACCTTTTTTAAACCTACTTGAGAGTAAATTGTGGACATCCTGACCCTTAATCCCCAAAGACTTTTTGTGTCTTTTCAATATAGGGACATTACTATGGTTTCCCCAAAGGCTCATGAGTTAAAGGCTTGGTCTCAGTTAATAGCGCTATTGGGAGGTAGTGGAACCTTTAGGAGGAGTGGCCTGGGAAAGGAAGTTGTTAGGTCCTGAAGGCATGCCCTTGAGGATGATATTCTCTCTTTCTCTCTCCTCTCTCCCCCATCTATCTGGCAGAGATATGAGTAGCTTTTGTCCACCACATCCCTGTCATGATGTTCTCCCTCATCACGGGCTCAGAAACAATGGAGTCAATGGACCACGGACTAATCTTCTGAAGCCATGAACCAAAATAAACCTTTACTCCTTAGGTTGCTTACCTTAGGCATTTTGTCACAGTGATGGAAAGCTAACACAGATATGCTCTTACATACCCATGGTATATAGTTATCAAATTCAGGAATTAGAACATTGACAAAATACCACCAATATATTCAGTTTTCACCAATTGCCCCATACTGTTCTTCAGAGACTACCCCCCCCTCCACCCGCCCTTTCTTTCAGGGATTAACTCCTGGTTTACATGTTACATTTAGTTGTCATGTGCTTCTAGTCTTTTCTAAACTGGAGTTGTTCCTTGGTCTTTATTTTCCATGACATTAATTTTTATTTTAGATAATGGGGATTGAACCCGGGGCCTCCTCCTTGCTCAGGAAGCACTCTGCCACTTGAGCCATGTGCCCAGCCCTTTGGCTTTTTGTTTATTTTCTGGATAGGTATCCTGTTTTTGCCAGGCTGGCCCCAGACCACCATCCTCCTACCTCTTCCTTCCAAATAGCTGGGATTACAGGTATGCAACACCAAACCACTTTTAGGGCGATATTTTGAGACAGTATGAGTATCCAGTTCCCCCAGTAAACTTTGACCCAAGGTCCTAAGGACTTTGGATTTTAATGATGGGAAGCTTCTGGAAAGGTAGTAGTGTGATTCAAATATTTTTTTGGAAATTACCTATGTATCTAGGGAATAGAAGCCAAATGATGGTGACCTTCTACATTATTGAGGTATTTTATAAGAAAAGCATGTCCTTGAATTTCTAAAATGTAATTTTTTTTGAGACGGTGTCATGCAATGTAGCCAAGATGGGCCTCAAACTCATGACCCTCTTGCCTCAGGCTCCTGAATGTTGGGATTACAGGTGTGCACTACCATGCCCACCTTCTAAAACCACTTTTTTTTGTGGTAGTGATAAGGAAACCCAGAGAAAGATCAAAGCTGGGAAAAGAACCAAAGATGAGTAAAGCCCTTCCCCTTAGCCCGGGCCCCTGCATCCAGCTATCTCATTAGAAACTATGGATGGACTTCGTCCACAGCTGTGCTGACATGATATATTGTAACCTTGAACAGCTAACTGCCAAGTCTGCTTCTGCACTCCCTGCTTGCTTGCTGCTGCTTTTCTCAGTATAAAAACCTCAACCTCCCTGAACTTGGGTCCTGTGCCATTTTGGAGATATCCAGGTGCTGGCCCACTAGCATAATAAACCTTCCTTTCCTCCAACCACCTGGGTTTGAGAATTATTCTCGCTGGTCAGTCATACTTTCTGTACCGTTCCTGTAACAGTAGTACTGGGGTTTGATTTCAGGGACTCACGCTTGCTAGGCAGGCACTCTACAACTTGGGCCATGCCCTCAGCCCTTTTTGCTTTAGTTAGTTTTCAAACAGGGTTTCATGTTCTTTCTGGGGTCATCCTAGACCACAATCTTCCTTTATACCTACTGCATAGCTAGGATGTGGGTTACCTTGTCCAGCTTATTGGTTGAGATGGGGTTTTGTTAACTCTTTTGCACAGGATGACCTCATCTCTGCCTTCTGAGTAACTGGGATTATAAGCATGAGACGCTGCACCTACGTTCTAAAACCATTTTAAAACACATAAGTAAGTTCTGTGCCAGACAGACATGGGGTTTAGTCCTACAACATCTATTCCTAGCTGTGAAAACTGAACATTTTACTCATGCTGACCGAGATTCAAGTTCCTCATCTCTAAACTGGGGATAAATATTAATATTACACAAACTAAATAAGAAGACATGTATAAAGCGCTTGGCACACAAAAGAGTTGCTGCCTTTCTTTTTAAAGATATTTCCTTTTCATTAGTTTGCAACTACACTCTTTATACTGGCTTCCTTCAAATATATTTCTTATTTTTCACAGATTAAAAATTCCACCTTCCCTCAATCCAGATTGCTTCCATCCTCCACTCAGAAGACCTACCTATCCCCCTTGTGCTCACTACCACACTTCTAATTATATTCTCATCCTCTATCCCCTCTCTGCTCCAAAGGGCTCTTCTTGAGATCCAGGCAACCTCTTTCTTGCAGATTCAGTGGATTCTTGTCAGTCTCAGCCATTCCATTCTTAAAAAGCTCTTTTTTCTACACACAAATACAAACATGATCATACACACAGACACACCCAGACACACACACACACACACACACACACACACACACACACAGAGAGAGAGAGAGAGAGAGAGAGAGAGACAGAGAGACAGAGAGAGAGAGAGACAGAGAACATGTTTGTAATAGTGGGACTGTTGAGGGGACCAGGTGGAGGAGGGAGAGGAAAAGAGAAGGCTAGAGAGTGAGTAATATAGGATCATCCTGTATAGGATGATGGCATAATGAAAGATGTTGAATAATAGGGGCGGGGGAAAAGGACAAAGATGAGTAATGGGGGGTTAGACTGATTAATGTATAATATATTTATGAGTGAAATACCGTGGCAAAACCCCTTTGGACAATAAATATACACTTCAAAAATAAAGATCAGGAATATGAAACAGGATCTGTTAAGGGTGGGTACTAGTGGGAGAGAGGAGGGTGAATGGAGAGGTGAAGGAAGATAAGCATGGTCTATGTGCTTTATATATTTGTGTGAAAATAAAACAATAAAACTTGTTGAAATCATTTTAAGTAGCGGGAGGGATATGAAATAGAATGATGGTGGGTTGAACATAACTAATGTATACTGTAAGCTTATATGGAAATGTCACAAAGAAAGCCCCCTGTACAGCTAATATATGCTAATAAAAATGTTAGATAAGAAAAGTAAAGCTCTCTTCCCATGACTTTTGCTCCCTTTGTCTATGAGTTTTTCTCCCAGCTTCCTGGCTAGTCCTTTGTGAGATCCTTTTTCTCTTTGGCCAGTCTTCCTCTAGTTCCAAGTGTAGCATGAAGCAAAGAGTGCATTTGGAATATTTCCATGGTGTTTTTGAAAGTTACTATTAACAACTAAGATGTGCTATTAAGAACATCAAATATATTGACAATATTAGAATCTGGGAAATGCGCACATTGGAAATTCCTTATACTATTCTCTCTTATTTTGTATATATTTTTAAACACTGACAAAAATTAAATTAAGAGTTAAGTATATGGGATTACTAGAAAGAAAAATGTGCATTATTATCTATAAATTCAAAGCTTAAAAGTGTATGTTCCAGTTTGGTTCAGTGGTTGTTGATCTCAGGCTGATTTCAACTCCTCTGATATGTGTGGCTCCTGCCCTCGTGAGGGGACCAAGCACAAGAGGGACTATGGGATGTCTCCAAGAATAGAAACCGGTTCCCTTGGGTTATTATGACCATTGAAAGAGTTAAGATAAGTAGAAGTATGAAAACAATTCCTGTCACAGAACAGTTCTCTATGTTGGCTAATACTATGGCTTCTAAAAAATTCCCAGATCTACCTGTTCCATTTTTAGTCTCTTGTGCTTACATGCATTCCAAGATCAACTCCTCTGGCTGCAACATCTCCAACCTGTGACATGGAAGAAAATATTGGCAAATCAAATATCAGATAAGGGGTAAATATAAAACATATATTTAAAAAACAACAAGTCAACCACAAAAAATCAAATAACCCATTTACAAAACGGGTAAAAGATTTGAAAGACATTGATCCAAAGATAATATGTAAATTGCCAACAAGCATGAAAAGATGCAAATTAAAATTATAATGAGACATTACCTCATACCAACTAGGATGGTTACTATTTTAAATATATATATATATGGATAGAGACATTGAAATCCTTGGGATTATAAAAAGGCATAACTGCTCTTGAAAACACTGTGAAGTTTCCTCAACAAATTAAAAATAGAATTACCATGCAGTCCGGCTCTTCTACTTCTGCATATATTTCTAGGAGATTTGAAATCAGTTTGTCAAAGAGTTACTTGTACTTCCATATTCATAACAGAAATATTCTCAATAGCTAAAAGGCAGAATCAACCCACATGTCTGTCAGCAGATGAATGGATAAACAAAATGTGGAATAGTCATACAATGGAATATTATTTAGCCTTTAAAAGGAAGGAAATTCTGCCATGTGCAATGACATGGATGAGCTTTCAAAGCATTATGCCAAGTAAAATATGCCAGTAACAAAAAGAAAAGTATTACATAATTCCATTTACATGAGTTACATAAAGTAGTCAAATTCATATAGACAGAAAGTACAATGGTGGTTACCAGAGGCTCACAACAGGGGAAAATGGACAGTCAATGAACGTAGAGATTAACTTTTGTAGGATGAAAATTGTTGAGAAATATGTTTCACAGCAATATGAATATATTTAATATTACAAAACTGTACACCTAAAATGATTAAGATGGCAAATTTTGTGTTATATGTTTTTTCCACAATAAAAAATCACTCCCAAAGAAAATGAATGAAGAGAAACAATTTTTGAATCAAGTTATCCATCATGCATGACATTCAAAAGTCAATTAGATGAATAGAAATAAACTTCCTTTACTTTGAGGCAGCACCTATCAACCACCTCAGGTGACAGGAAAATCACAGTTATGGGACCTTTTAATATCCCCAGGATCTTTGAAAGAGCCATGGGAGGAGAGCACAATTTTAAATATCAATGATGCATGCTGGTTCTAGAGACATATGAGGTGCTAGCAGATACAAAATTTTAGCTCCAACTTAACATTTTATGATCTTTATGGTTTTAGAGATGTGGCCAGGTATGTTGCTTAAGATAAAATGTTAGGTATTATCTAAAGAGTCGGGTAAAAGTTACAAACATTGTTAAGTAAAGATATAGTTATATATAACAAAGAGCAGGGGAAAATACAGCTACCCTTCTCTCTGAGGTATAAGAAGGAAAATGGTCAATGCGTAGAGATTGGCTATGAGACATTCCCCTCACTCCTCATTGCTTAGGAGTAGAGAGGCAAATGATTTTAGTACAAAAGAGCTCATGCTCTTAACAGTAAGGCTATTTTTCATGTACAAACACAGAATGGGTCTATATATACATACAATATAGATAGATATATTAGATAGAGAATATAGATATAGAAAGATAAAGTAGTATGTTGCACAAATGCCAATTAATTGTTAATTGTGTGAGTCTCGGTTATTTGTTAATTTTTTATTTGTTTGTTATTGAGACAGGGTCTGGCGATGTGACTCAAGCTGGCCTTGAACTCTTGATCCTCCTGCCTCTGTTTCCCAAGTGCTGGGATTATAGGCCTATATCACTACACCTGACTAGTAATTTGTTCATAAAGTTTATTTGCTTTAGCCTCATCTATGTAATTAGGAAGATGGGTGGATATATAAATTATAGTATATCATACTTAAGAAATACACTGAAAGCATTTAAAAAAGAATGATATTAAGTAGTGACATGGAAAAATAGCCAAGGTATTCTGTGTTTTGTTAAAAGTCACAGAACACTTTTAAGTCACAGGACTTAATACGATGATTCCAGCAATATTTTTAAATTACACAGATGATAAGTATCAAGTGCTACTTCTGGTAACAACAGAGAAGTGAAGTGATCACATGAACCCTGTCTTTAAATACCATTTATAAAAACTGGAAAATAGTGTAAACATATTTTAAGACAGTAGAACTGTCTTAAAAGTGTGTCTGACTGAAGCTGCAGAAGAGTTTAAGCTCAGAAACTGCAATTAGAAGAGGTAAAAATTATAAGTTTGTGGCTTTATGGCTCAAGGGTATTGCCAATCCCTGTGGCTATGACTGTGGAAAATTGTGGAAGAAAACCACATCTTTATTAGTTAAAGGTGCCAGAGATAAGAGTTGAGGGATAGAAAAGCAGCTGGAAATTTAAAAAGAAAATCTTGGCACAGAGAGAACCAGAGAAAGAGTAAAACACAAATTCTTCCCAAACCCGAACAACTGAACTCCAAAGACATGAAGGGCAGCCTAGGGGTCCAACAAGTAAGCATGCAGGGGGAAATCTACTTTCAAAAGACAAAGTCACATGAGACCAGATCTATGAGTTGGCCATTATTTTTCTTTTTTAAGTTAGTGCATTTCTCAACTATGCAACAACTTGGGCAGCAGAATGGTGAATCCTTATAGGCCTAAAATGTAAGAAAAGAGCGTACAGTCAGCAGAGCAGCTACAAATTAGAGGGAATTCCAGAAACAAAGAAACCACGGAGGGGATGAGCCTCATTTTGTGCCTAAGGACTTGACTCACTGACAAATAATGCATACACGGAAGAGACCAGACTAGAAAGTAGCTGTGGAAAGCCTAAGAACTGAGGAAGCTATCAGCTATCAACTGCTGTATTCATGGGGGAAAGTGTGCAGGTCAGTCATACCAGTTAACTGCCTAAGAGAAAAAACAAAACAAAACAAAAACCAGATTATCTTCAAAAGAACTCCACTGAACCTAGCGTTCCTACAATGTATTAAAGAAAGTGTCCAAAGGGTGCTAAACAGAAAAGTATGACCATACTAAGGCGATAAAGGTAATCCATGGAATAATATTGTGTTCATTGGTCAAAAGAGTCAAAATCAAATATTGTTAAAATGCCAATCTCATTCGAAGTATCATATAAATTGACCAGCTGACAATAAAATTCATCTGGAAATGTGATGAACCTAGAAGAGCCAACACAGCTTTAAAAAAGAATGATGTTGATTTCAAGACTGTATAAGCTGCAGTAATCAAGACAGTTTAGCATTGTAATAAGCTAGACAAACAGATCAATGAGACAGAATACAGTCCAGAAGTAGTCCAAGATACATGTGGTCAATTGACTTTTGATGAAGTACTATTAACTGGGGAAATAAAATCTTTTCAAAAGTAGTGCTGGAATAATCACAAAAGATTTAAATTAGCCAGAGCCATTCTGAAAAAGAGCAATGAAACTAGGGAACCTATATTACACGTATATAGTCAGCTGAGTTTTTGACAAATATGTCAAGCCAATTCCAAGGGGAAAGGAAATTCTTTTTAATAAATAATGCTGGAAATGTTATAGCTCTTTTAGAATTTATCATTAGAAATGTAAAAATAATAAATGTTGCTAGAAAAAAATGGGTATCTATGTTAAAAATAAACTTCAGGATAGGTGCAGAGGCTGAAGCCTGTAATCTTAGCTGCTTTGGAGGCAGAGATCAGGAGGACCATGGTTGGAGGCCTGCCTTGGTAAATAGTTTGTGATACTCCACTTCAAGCAATGAAAGATGGGTGTGGTGGTGTGCACTTATCATTCCAGCTACCTGGGGAAGCACAAAAGAAGGAATGTGATTTAGGATGGTCTAGGCATAAAACAAGACCCTCTCTCAAAAATGAACAGCACAAAAGGCACTGCTTAAGTGATAGAGCACCTACCTAGCAAGTGAGAGACCCTGAGTTCAAATCCCAGTACTACCAAAAAATAAAATAAAATAAAAATAAACCTCAACCCTTATCCCAGTCAGTAGAGAAGATTAATTTGATATTTATCATAGCCTTAAATGTAAACAAGTTATAACTGTACAGCTTTGACAAAGATAGGTAAAATAATTTTATATGTGATTCCAAAACTACTAAACATAATAAAATAACTGATAGATTGAACTTCATAAAAATTAAATTTTTTTCTGCTATTTAAGAGCCATCTTTGAGAAAATGAATAGGAAATTCAGACTAGAGAAAATATTCCCAATATATATCTGACAAGGGACTTTATCCTGATATATGCGAATTAATAAATTTTGAATTCTGATATTTAAAATGGTCAAAAAATTTGAAAAGGTTTGTGAACAGCCAACAAGTGCAAGAAAAGTAGCTGAATATCATTAGTCATCTGGAAAATGCAAATTAAAACCACAATGTGATATGACTTCACACCCACTAGAATGCCAAAAAAAAAAAGGCTGACAACTGACGACCACAAATGACAAACGCGGGGAGAACATGGGGCTATTGAAGCTCTGACACATTGCTGCTGGGAGTGCAAAAACTGGTACAAGCAACTTGGAGAAATGTTTGGCAGTTCCTTATACAATTAAACATACATGTCCCCTCTGACAAAGCAATTACATTCCTAGGTACTTACCAAGAGAAACACAAACATATGTTCACAAAAGACTTGTAAAAGAATACTCATAGCACTCTCGCGCACAAAAGCCAAAAACTAGAAAAACACACATGTCAGTCCACTAGGAGAATGAATAAACAAACTGCGACACAGTCATAGCATAAAATTCTTCTTCAGAAAAAAAAGTTTAAAGCTACTCATACTTGCAAAAATATGCTTGAATCTTACAGATGTTAATCTGATTGAAGCAAATGAATGAAAGAATATTTACTATAGATTTTAAAACTGTCCTTACAGCCTTCGCCATGTTGTAATGCCTGTGAATATGCTACGCCATGTGGCAAAAGGGACTTTGTAGATAAAGTTACCTATCAGTTGATTTTTAGATATGGAGATTATTCAGGATTATTTTAATCATGGGAGATTTTAAGAGCAGACACAGAAGGGGTAGTTCAATGGATTCAAAGTTTGGAAAGAACTTAGACTAGCCTGAAGATGGAAGGGTCCATGTGGAAAAAGTGAGAAAGAGATTCTGTCAACAACTACTGCTTAGAAGAGGACTCTGACGCCCCCATTGAGGACCTCAGCTCAGTCAGCATCTTGATTTTGGCCTTGTGAGACCCCGAACAGAGAATTCAGCCCTGCTCTGCCAAATTTCTGACCTATGGAAACTGTCGGATAATCAATGGCTGTTGTTTTAAGCCACTAAATTTGTGGCGACTCATTATGCAGAAATAGATAACATACATGTTGGATGAGTGCATTTGCTTGAATTAGCAGAACAGGCAGAATTCCATAATGATCTCAGTCAGAAAGTAGTGGCTTCTCAAAAGGGAGAAAGAATTAAAAGAGGAACACTGGACATTTCTGAGGTAATAGAAAAGTTGTATGGGTTGTTTTACATGATGATTCCTTGGTTTCATAAAATGGTAAAAACTCATAAATTTTATGTCTTGGGTAATGACACACATGCACACAGAGAGAAAGAGGGAGGGACACAGAGAGAGAGAGAAAGAGAGAGAGAGAGAGAGCACTCTATGTGCACTAAAATAGCTAATATAAAGTTTGACAAGTGTCATATGAATTACAAGAAATGGAAGTTTCATGCAATGCCAGAGCAAGTATAAAATGGTACAACCAGTTTGGAGAAGTGCTTGGCAGTTTCTTATAAAGTTAAGTAGACATTATCTCCATAACTAAGCAATGCCACTCATAGGAAATTATGTAAGAAAACTGAAAACTTAAGTCCACCCAAAAACATGCAACGACATTTCTACCAGCCTTGTTCATAACGGCCTCAAGCTGAAAATAACCTCAGATTCATCAACAGGAGAATGAATGAACAAATTGTAGAACACACATACAGCAAAAGCCAACTCTGTGGTAAAAAGAAATGACACCCAGAACTACATGGGTGAGTCATAAAATTTGTATATTGAACAAAATGATGTCTTCACAAAAGAATGCATCCTGTTGATTCAACTTAGGCGAATTTGATGAGTAGTGAATGCTTCTCTGCTGATTAGAGAATGATTGCCTTTGGGTTTCAGGGATGGGTAATTAATTAGAAAGGAACACAAATGGGCTTTCTGGGTTGGTGAAAGTGTGCTATATTTTGTTTTGTGGGGTGACAACACAAATAATAATTTTCAAAATTCATTATGCAACAGAGAATGGAAAAGAATCCCAAATATATAGTGAATGCTTAAAAATCAAGAGGAAAATGAAGGGATAAAAACAAAAACAATGAGGAGAGATCATCATCAAGCACTTCACAGAAAATAAAGGAAGAATAAGTGATCTACATTAACAGACATCTCAGACTCCTTAGCAGCCAGTGAAATGCAAATTAAAACTATAATGAAAACTATTTTTATTCACTGGATATTAAATTTTAAAAACTGATAAAATTCAACATGTATTTGCATGTATGTGGAATTTCATCTTGTTTTTCATCTCAAAGAAAATAAATACAGAGGGAGTACTAAAATCTACCTGAGAGTTACAGGCATTCTGAAAAAGAAAATTTAGTCATGGGGAAAGTGCACCTTACAGAAACAAGAAATGTATACATGGGTGTAGGTGAAGAAGTTATCCAGAGAATTTAAGGAAAATGTTGCCTTATAAATTTGACCCTTCCTGGAAAACTTTTTGAATAAGTGTATCAGCCTAAAGAAAGAATTAGGAAGACAGTTAAAATTTTGAATAAATGCCTGTTATTTTTTCATGAAGGAGAAATTTCTCCAGCAATTGTTTTAATAATCTTAAATAAAAATAAATGATAAAGTTAACAAACTCACTATGCTGAATATGCAAGTCTTATAAATTATGTTGTCTGTAAAAAACGAAAGAAATTGTAAGAAAGGAGAAAGAGTATTTATTAGTCATTATTTACTATAGCTAATCAGTTCAGTACTGGGTGCCTACTGTTTACCCAATCCTTGCTAAGGCCTTATGCAGGAAGACCATATTGGTTTGATATTCTCTGTCCTGTTATCTTAACAGATGTTTCATATTGCTCTATTCCTTCAGAAGAATTTTCATCACTTAAACAGGTCTTTATTATTTGATAGTGGAAAGTTACATATTGCAAGGATACTATCAACCAGAATCCTTCCTATCTCCAACATCTATGATACAAAACAAACTATAGCTTATTTTCATAGAAAATGGAAAATTGTGTGTCTAAGGAATGGTTTGACTAGAATTCTTTTTTAACCCAAACTTCATGAGTTTGAAAGCTTTGAGTTAAGCTGAAGGAAAATATTAGCCCATTTTTATTTTTAACTTTCATTTATTTCTATTCTGGCTGCATTTATCTACTGTGGACCATTTACTTGCTGCCTCATTTTAAGAAGATTCATTTTAAGAATTATATTATGGTGACTGTAAAGATTTGAAAGTTTTATGGAGATCCCAGGGATTGCTAAAGAGATATAAGGGTTATTTTAAAATTCCATTTTGCCTGTGTAAGGCATTGTGCTTCAAAATTTAAAGCTGTTTCCTGTTCACAAAGGGAGAAATACCAATGACCAAAAAGCATATGACAGAAGTTAAGTCATTATAATAAAAGAAAAATCAACTAAGAAAAAATGCTATGATTTTGTCTCTCAGAATTTTTGTAAAGTGACAGTATCCAGCTGGAGTAGAGCATAGATTGTTAGTGGAAATGTAAATGAGTACAGTTTGGGAGAGAGCAATGTGACCATATGTAATAACAGGCTTTAAATACAGGCAGACCTTTCTTTGCACGGTGCTGTGTTTAATAGAAGTGCAATCATATTAGATCCTTTGAAAATGAGAGTGTTTGTAATGTTTTAGATCCAGCAATTCTACATCTAGTAATCTATTTTAGTTAATAAATAAGGATGCATAAAATATTAACATATAAGTTTATTTATTAGGATATTATATTTTATTTAAAAGTGGGAAACAACCCACATATCCAACCATAAGGAATTGGTTAAGTAAATTATGATGTTTCTATATAACAAAACACTATGCACTCATAAAATCATGTTTTCCAAAAATAATTAAAGATATTTGGAAAGGAAATGGTAATGACATAATATTCAGAGTGCTTTCAGTTTTATGTGCATGTAGACAACCGTGCTCCCACACTCATACACATATGATCCTAGTTGAAGTTGAATCAAAATGTGAAGAAGGCTTTTTCTGAGTGATGAGATTATGGAAAAAACTGCAATTTTGCCTAAAGGTTTCTGTCCTTTGTTAAAGAAAAAATTATTCAATGATACTTATTAAATCACAGTAAAGACTATCAAGGACCCATCATGTTAGATACAGAAACCACAGCAATGAGGTCTGGCAGTGGGGGACAGGACTGAGCTCTGAATATAACATGGGAAAATAGGATTTAGAGCCAAGAAGCAGGGTAGGGGTCAGTGAATAGAAATTTTCCAAGAGGAAATATCATGGGATTCTTGCTGAGAACAGGCCAAGGTGACCAGACATCTCCTGGGGGTGGGGAGTAGTGGAAGATGAGAAACCTAATAAGAAATTGAAGATGATCAGATATCAAGAGCAATAGTTCTTGCTAACCTGAATTTGCATTTTTCCTTGCTAAAAGTGGACTTTTATAAGAAAGTGCACAGAGGAGCCTAGGACAAGGTTCAAGGAGCCTAACTAAAGTTTGGCCAACCAAAGAATCTTTGCCAGCTTCCCCAATCTTTGTTAAAAATCTTGATTTTTAAATTTTAGATTTCATTTTTATAAGAAATAAATTAATATACTTTAAAAATCTGGAACTGTATAGAGTAAAATAGGGAAGTTCCCTATCTATTTTCCTATACACAGTGTCCATCCAATGCATTTTCTATGTATTTGCAGATGTATAAAGGTAATATCCACTTTTCCATTAAAGTATAACCTACATACAATCTTCTGCATCCATTCAAAGTGTAATGAGTTTGACAGATGCACATTCCTGTTAAGCCTCCATGATAATCAAAACATGGAACTCAAACAGTTTGTTTATGCCCTTGTAGTCCCAATGCTCACTCCACTAATCAAGTTTTTTTATTACAGCAGCTTAATTTGCTTTTCTTAGAACTTTGTATAAATGGAATCATACAGTGTTTAGCTTTTTGTATCTAGCTTCTCTCACTCATCAGGATTGAGATTCATCCATGTGGTTGTATATATAAATACTTCCTTCCTTTTCATTGATGGGTAGTGTTTAATTGTATGGATACAGTGCATCCTGCTTATCCATTTACCTGTTAAAACATTTGACTTATACCTAGTTCTTTACTATTATAAATAGGTCTGCTATAATCATTTGGGTACAAGTATTTGTGTAGACATGTGTTTTCATTTTTCTTGGGTGAACACCTAGGAGTGTATTCTAGTCTTGGTTATTAAGAGAAACAGAATCAGTAGGATGGATGGGTTGTACTGTAAGAATTGTGATTGCAGAGGTAGAGATGACCAAAATCTGGAGCTGGAAAGCTGGAGAGTCAATGAAGTAAATTGTTTGTCTTAGTTTAAGACCTAAAACAGAAGAAAGTTGATGTTCCATCTTAAAGACAATCAGAGAGAGAAAGTGAATTCTTTCTTACTTGGTGTTTTATTTTATTTAGACCTCTAATGGATATTGCATGGGACCCACCCACATTGGGGAGGGTCACTGCTTTATTCAGTCTACCAATTTGAATGTTAACTTCATCCAGAAACACCAAATACAATGTTTTGACAAATATCCAGCAACTCCTGATTCAGTCAAGATGACATTGAAAGTTAACCATCATGGAGTAGAATGATTAGGTTATGTGGCAGTTGCATGCTCACCTTTTTAAGAAATGATCAAAAAATTATCTAAAGTGGTTGGACCATCTTACATTCCATCAGTAGTATATGAGAATTGTATTTCCTCGCCTTTCTCCCCCAACACCTGAAGCACTCTTTTTAATCTTAGGCATTTTAATAGGTGTGGAATATTTCCTCATCGAAGTTTTAATTTGCATTCTCCTGATGACTAATGAGGACATGAGAACAGGTAGAGCACCTGTTCATGGGTTTATTTGTTATTTGTGTATGTTCTTTGATAAAGTGTTTGTTCAGTTTTTTTCCCAATTTTTAATTGGGTTGTTTCTTTTCTTACTATTGAGTTTTGAAAGCTCTTTACACATATTCTAGATGTAAGTCCTTCATCAGATATAAGCTTTAAGAATATTTTCTCCTAATTTATGTTTTTCTGTTTTATTCTATTGACAGTTTTCCTCCAGGAGCAGAACTTCTAAATTTTATTCTAGTTCACTTTATTTTTTTCCCTTTGCGAATTGTCACATCTCAGAAATCTTTGCCTAACTCAAGGTAACAAAGATTTTCTGTGTTTTGTCTAGAAGTTCTATAGTTTTACATTTTATACTTATGTATGAGATTCACTTTTAGCTAATTTTTGTATGTAATGCTGACTACAGATCAAAGTTCTTTTTTTGTATATTGATATCCAAAAAGCTATCCTTTCTCCACTATTTTATTTTGCACTGTTGGAAATCACTCATCCATATACATAAAAGTATTACTGGACTCTCTGTCATTTAGACCTATTGTTTGTGTCATTGTTTCTGCCCAAACCCTGGCTATCTCCATTTCGGTCTATAACATGATAAGGAATTAAAGTCCAAAAAGTAAAAAAAAATTGTGATAAAGAAGGTTTGATACACATGTCTAAAATTTACTTTTGCTTCATTTTTCATAGTAATTCCAAATGGATGTCATATGTCCTGGATTACACTGTTCTTTTATAGAGCCTCTGATGGGTGTTTTTAATGTCCTGTTCCTCAGAATGTAGGGTATGCAGTGTGTGCCTCCTGTACATTCAGCAGAGGCTGGTGGGTACAGCCTAGCTCTGTCACTGGAGCATTTTTTGATTCTAATCTATTATGCCAGTCTATACACAATCATTCCAAATTTGTTTAAAGATAGGCTGGTTTCATGGGAAGGGGACCAGAAAGTAGTGAGGAGGTCAGGTAGAGATGAATCAATTCGGGTTGTAATACACTTGTGCATGGAAGCAATGCTAGCAATCTCTCTATATAACTATCTTTATCTCAAATTAGCAAAACACTATGTCTTTCTTCTTATTATTTATGTTTTCTCTTCAACAAAATCAGAGAACAAGAAGGTGGAACAGGTTCTGCCTGGAGGGTGGGGGAAGGGAGGTGGCCTAAACAATGTATACATATGTGAGTAAATATAAAAACAATACAAAAAAAATAGGCTGGTTTCTCACTTCCCTCCTGTGATCTTTCCAGTATGTCTCTAGGGGTGAATACCACAGTGGGACACTTCTCTTCCAATAAGGGCTTGATCTTTTCTGAAATGTAGTCAATGTAGGGTTTTTCTTTTTCTCTTTTTATCTCCTGGACTGTATGATGGGTGTAAAACATGCAAATAAAAAGAACAACAAATGAAATTATGATTTTTGTGGTGTTTATGGCCTGTTCTCATTGTTAGTGAAAGAGTGACATGCTCTTGCAACTTTCTGTGTCTTATTCAGTAATGAAGTCTTGTCCCCCCAGGTTTTGTGCACTTTCTGCAGGCCATAAATTGTGTATCTGTTAATAAGTTACCTTAAAATGCATGCATATGAGTACACACACACACACACACACACACACACACACACACACACACCTCTTTAAAAATGGCTGAGGGTAGCTCCAAAGCCTGTAAGTTTAACATGCACACCAAATGTGAAGGACCTTAAAACTTTTTTGGTGTTTGAATTCCTCTTAGGGGAGATCCTCCACATTCATGATGGAACTCACATGATAACTTTATCCAATAAACATTACACACCTACTATGTGCTAAGGACTGCTTCAGGACCTAGAAATACAAGCTAAGATTCCCAAGGAGCCTATGTTCTCATGGACTTCTAGAAAAATGGAATGCTCACACAACATGCAAGTTCACACAGTCTAACATTTGCAACAGCCATTTCAGGAGCCAAATTATTAAGGATAATTTATTCCAGATCTCTGCTGAAATAAACAATGCTCCTGAGTTCTATACAGATGTGCAGCCAGCAGGGAGATGCCTGACTCCATCAGTTTCTAGACTTCTTTCAGCAAAATCAAAGCTCCACATGGAAAAGCAATGACTTGGGGTCCTCTGTGCACATTTAGTCATACCTGGGGCCTCTGGCTAATGAGGAGCTTATACTCTTCTTTGTGTATAATTTTTTCATTGATGACAGATTTAATGTGGACAATAATGTTCACTTAATAAGCAACCCAGTAGGATTTAACAGAAGTTACTAAAGCAAGTTGAGTCTTCATCTATAATTTTAAGAGGGTCATGTGTGTCACAGAGGAAGACAGTGGGTAAGCTAACCCTTGAATGTCTGTACAGCTATCATTTCTTTTATTTAGTGAACTGAGTCTATGAAAAGTGGAAAAATGCATTTCAGGGTAGATATTTGAATTAAAGCAGGATGTGGTGGTGTACATCTGTAATTCCAGCAATGTGGGAAGATCACTGTCTGAGGCTGACCCCAGGGAAAAAGTGTGAAACCATTTCTGAAAAATGAAAAACTAAAAGAGCAAAAAAGTCTAGGGATGTAGCTAAGTGATACAGCAGTGCTCGCCTAGCAAGCACAAGACCCTGAGTCCAAACTCCACAAAAATTTTGTTTACCACAAAATAAACAATAAATAAACAGAAGTATGTAAGATGCATTTCAGCCAAACGCAATATGTAGACCTCATTCTGTGATTTCAACAGAACCAAAAATATTTATATTTGAGGAAATCAGGGAAATTTGAATATGGATTAGATAATAGATAAAATTATAGAATTAAGTTTAATTTTATTAAATTTAATAATGGGATTGTGGGTTTGTGGGGTTTTTTATTGTTTGTTTTTTGTGGTACTGGAGGTTGAACTCAGGACCTCGTGCTTGCCAGGGGGAGTTCTATCCCTTGAGCCATACCCCCAGCCCTTTTTGCTTTAGATATTTTTGGGATAGGGTCTCTCATTTATGCCCAGGCCATCCTGGACCAAGATCCTCTATTTACACTTCCCATGTAGCTAGGATGACAGACACATGCTACCACACTCTTAGTGTGAGATGAGGGGGAGGTCTCACCAACTTTTTACCCAAGCTGGCCTCGAACCTTGATCCTCCAGATCTCTACCTCCCAAGTAACTGAGATTACAGGCATGGGTCACTATCCTGGCTCTGGATTTGTAGTTTAAAAAAAAAAAACCTTATCAGTTAGATTTATATACTAGTAAAGTAATTACAGGTGAAACAATATGATGCCAAAAACAGAGGCAATAGATAAAACAAAATGGATGAGTTGGGGGGTTGCGACCTGTGCTTTGTGCATCCTGAGTGCCCCCTGTCAATTTCCTAAAAATTCCTATTGTAAATGTGCACTTGTTTTTGTACAAAGTGTCCAATATTCTAGTGTTGCATTGTGTATAAATAATATTTTTTGGATCAGTTGTGTGAAATACTTAAAAGGAAAACATGATGGGCAGAATGTTTAAAATTGTTGAACATGATTACCATGCAAATGAGGCTCATCATTGCAGTTCCTCTGCTTTTGGGTGTTTGAGAATTTCCATAATAGAACAATTTCAAATGTCCAGGAAATACCAAGAAGTATTAGAAAAATAAAAATTATCATCTAATACTGATTTTCAAGATGTTCTGTTTTTGTTTTTACTTAAGAACAATTCCTCTTAAAAGTGAATTATATGAAATGAAATATATACAATGGATACTTGGAAGATCTCTGGCTACAATGGAGGTGGGGCCAACTCCTCTTCTGGTGCTATGATGTGAATACAGTTCATCCCCTCTAAACTCATGTTGATAGTCCCCACTAACACAGTATTGAGAGATGGTAGGAACTTTAGGAGGTGAATAGGTTGTTAAGAGGGGTTAATGCAGAAGCTCGTTTTAGTTACTGTGAGACTGAGTTGTTATGAAGCAAGACCACTCCTTGTGTTTTTTTTCACACTTGGCCTTCCATTTTTCCACCACGTCATGATAGCACAAGGCCTTTTAATCAGACATAGCAGCAAGATGAGAGACAGCAGCCTCCAGAACTGTGAGCTAAATAAACTTCTTTACTTTTTAAATTATCCAATCTCAGATATTCTCAGGTATAGAAACAGAAAACAGACTAACACCCCACCTAGCCCTTGGAGGTAAAGAACACATAATTTGAAGTTAGTTCTATGAGTAACTATTTTTTCATTGTCTACTAAGTCCATGATTCTCAGTCTCTGGGTATTTGCTAGATACTTTCAAATACTAGAACTCAGAGTCCCACAATTCAAAGGACTAAAAAGTTAAGAGTGTACTGAATTTATCAACCATAATGGCACTATGACAGAAGTGCAGGAACTCAAGATAGTCACAAAAGACATTTCCAATTAATATGCTACTCACTTGGTTTCCTAGCACAGGATCACAGGGTCATATATTTTTGTACTCAAACAATTTAAACTCAATTGTTTACTGCTCTGTTTCTTTTTATTAAGGGAGAAGTTCCAGTGTGCTCCAGTAAACACTCTTCATTTACCTCTGGAATGCCATTACCTCTTTCCAGTGACTCCTTTCTTCACATTGTCACATATTATAATCAACTCAGTGTTTTACATTGAACAAAAAGTTAAAAATTGTAGCAAAAATAACACTTACACTTTGATAAAATGTAATGGCATCAGATGTGAAATACTTGTGTCCCAGTAGCAGATTTGATCATCTTAAAATGATATACCTGGATTTATCATGCAGATATATTTATAATCCCAGGTATACCTTAAAGAACTAGAAGAAACATGAGTTGTTATTATTAGGCTCTTATATCATTTTTGATATAAGCAATAACAGAATAAAATTGTTTGCATCTTTTTTGAAATCACTATAGAAGATACTGTCCATTCAGTGATTCCTATAAAATTATTTAAGTACTACATAGTTTGTACATATGTGATGCCCCCAACCTTATTTATTTTGGGGGATGCAGCCAACCTCTGCCTCCCAAGCTAGGACCATAGTGCTTGTCTGAGGCTAGAGTGTTTGCCTAGCATAGTTACAATGGGAATCCAGGAAACTAGGGAAGATAGTCTTTTTTCTTAGACCAGTGATGCCAGATGCCACAATCTCTAAGGCATGGAGAGAGATGGCAAAGAGAAACACAAAAGCCAGAGTCTGAATGAGATAAATCCCAGAATCTGGTAGCACTTGCCCCCAGACCATCTACTGCTGGCTGTCCATCCAACAGGTAGGTTACCTAAGCCAGTAAGTATCCTTGTGGCTTCAGCTAGTTTCTGACACTTGCAACTAAAAGCATACTGCCCAATACAGAGTACTTTATCATGAGTGATCTTAAGCCTTTTAATAGATATAGAAATATCTATATCTATAGAAATAGATATAGGAGGGGTAATAAAGTAAAACTATTATTTAATTTTTTAACTTATTTATTTTGTATAAGTAGTCTATTCCCCATTGATTTACAGTATTTTAAATGAATGTACAGATATTGACTCCATCCGAAGCATTCCCAAGAAGTTTAATTAAATTACCTGTAAGGTAATTATGCTTCAACTTTTAAAACACTCAACCCTTTCTAGGTCCCCAGCTTCTCTGGTGACCCATATAGTGATGTAGTTGTACAGCACCATTTAAATGTATCCAGATACATAGATATTTAAAGGCAAAAGGAACTTCTGAGGCCCTGTAGGCAAACTCATCATTTCTTGCATAGCAACTAAAACTCAGAGATGTGGAGCTATCTACCCAATAGCACACAGCTTTATGTCAGATTCCAAATTTGAACCTAACTCTCCAGGCACGCAATTCAATGGCTTTTCCACTGTACCATGTTCACAGTCCTTTCAAGTCCGATATTAGGAAAGAGGTAGACTTTGTTCTTCTTTATAAAGTCATTGGGGCAGACTTTCAGTTTTTTTGTAAGGAAAAATGGATCTTGCCCATGTATGACAAAGGTCCTTCAGTCTAAAAGGCCACTATATAGAAGTACTGCTTAGAAAGAGATCTGTAGAGGAGAAAAAGTTTTATCTTTTTTTCACCCACTGCAAGGTTCATGGCTGATGCCTACAACAAGACAGCTGAATAAGAGAAAAGCATACAAATTTACATAATATAAGTTCTGCATCATGCAGGAGGCTCAGAAGTGATGACCCAAAGTTAAAGAGAAACTGTATTTTATGGACAGTCACACAAGACGTCTGGAGGATATCAGGATGTAACCTGGTAATCATTAACTGCATTAACTGGGGGGACTTAACAAGGCCTGTGTGTTCAATTCTATGTTCAGATATAGGGATATTTCTTTCATGTGGGTAGAGGAAGGGCACCTCTCAAATGTGAGCAAGTTCATGGAATTCTTTAATGACCTGATTCAGAGGAGAAGGCAGGGAGAAGATCAGAGTGACTTTCCTGCTGCAACAGTTTCCTCAAATGCCAGGGAGCCATGTTCTGGGGTAGAATGTCTTGAACAACATCAGACCTCAGAGCTGGACACCCAGATTGGTGGCAGGAAGGGGTAGGATAAAGCCTTTTGGGCCTGGACTCAAAGGAGTCCATGAAGGTCCATATCTTCCCTTGTGTTAAGTTTCCTTGTTTATAAAGTGAAGAGAATAATAATACCTAATCTATTCTGCTTTTCTCCCAAGATTATTATGTAGGATCAAAAGTAGCACTGTGCATAAATGTCCCTGGTAGGTGAGAAAAGAATGTTCTGTAGTAGTACAACAAACCTCCTGTTATTGAAGTTATCATGCAGTCTCACTGACTGAGAACCTGTTCTGTCTTTTCCAAAAATATGCCAGGTCTATCCAACCTTCCTGCCCACAGTGTCATGAACCCTCAACATACTTTGGGTCCCCTCCTCTGCTTGGCTGCCTTCCTGAGTGGCCTTCACTGAGTCCCTTTGGTGGAATTTGTGAATCACTGTTGCATGAAGCTTTCTCTGGTCACTATTTTGGGTCTCTTTCTCTCTGAAGCCAGGAGCACTATGTGACATATTCTCTTCTCCCACAGTACATAACAAAAACAGGGGACCTGCAGAAGGTAAAAGGTTGTGGAGTGGTTTGATAATTTCCAAGCTAGCTAGTACCTGCTTCCAAGAGCCATGTGTGCACATCACTCTCCAACTTTGGATTTAGCAATGCCAAGTGGATAGTTTGAAACTACAGTGCTGGAAGTATATACACAACAGGAATGGGCAAAGGCTACCAATGAACATTTACAGCACACCACGTACTAAGGTAGAGAAGTGAACACAGTTCTTCAAACAGAAGTCACAGCCAATATAGCTCTGGGCAGCAGGGTAGATGGAGCCCCCAATATAAGATGTCCTTATTCAAATTAGATCTCCATAGTCTAAGTAAATAGGAAAAAGTGGCCAGACCTTTCTCTTTTAGCATCAGTGATCTCGTTTTTATCATAATAATCATGCAGGGGATAAGGTGTTTCTGTCATCATTGCCAGGAATATAGAAACAAAAACTTAGTCAAAAATTTTTTGAAACTATAGCTGAGAATTATGTCATTAGTGTTTGGGCAATATGTGATGGCAGGGCCTTCATATTTGAGTCTCAACACTCTTGACAGGGCAATATTTTTTCTCAATATTAGTATAAAAGAGATTTTATTTTGAACCAAGGGAACATGAGAGCTGGTAAGAGTTCATCATGGTGCAAAATGACAGCATAAAGAAGCAAGAGATCATGGTGACCAGCCAGGGGATCAGAAGATAGTGGAGTGTGGTGGAGCTGTCCACAACCTTTTCCATTCATTTAGCAAAATCTCTTTTCTTAATGTCAATTGCTCATTACACAAAACACTATAAAATTAGAAATGTTTTTTCCTAAATTAAGGAATAGGATTAGTATATATCTTATGTCTCACTAACATGAATGAGTAAAACAAAAAAATAGTTTTCAAAATACTTTCCTACAATCTCTTAGCACCTTTGTTGTCGGGCTCAGCCCCCATGCACCCGCCACTGAGCAGACTCTATTCTCTGGACCAGAAGCTGAGGCTCGGAAAGGTGATGCTCTTTTGCTTCCTGGGTTTTGCCTTTGGTGGTTGGAACCTTACATGGAACCTACAGGACACTTTAAAAATACCATCAGAAAAAAACAGTACTCTATAAAAGAAATGAGAACAAAGGAGAAAGAAAATCAAAGAAAGCAGGAGACATGGAAGAGAGAGGCAAGAAAAGGAAAGATGAAATAGAATGTCTGTGGTTTTGAAACACAAAGCCATGAAAACAGAATCAAGAAATAACTTTTTAAAGGCTATGAAGTGAAGTAATAAGAGAAATAAAATCCCATAACAAATAACAGAAGAGTGACTCCACTCTTTGGTTGGTTGTACCAAAGGGAGGTTTGGCCTACAGAGCCTCATGGTCACTGATGTCTGTTAAATAGGGCTGCAGCTGCAATTCTGAAATGATGAGAATTGCATGAGGAATCTGAGAGTGAGTGTGATGTACTTTTGGCCAGTGTAAGTTCAATACATTCATTCATCAATGTGCTCGGCAACTTTCAGTTAACATTTCATATTCTAAGAGACCATTAGAATCCCAGCTCTGCCTGGAGCTCCCTCACTTGCTAGTGTTGGTACCAAAGGCTCCCAATTGTGGCTTGTATACAGCAATCAGCAATGCTAAGAAAGCAATCATTGTAAGAAAAATTCCAAAGAGAGTGGTCACATAAAATGATGAATATGCCCAAGATATGAAAAGTAAAGACAATTATTACAAGATGCAATAACTCTGAATGTTTGCTTTTATGTGACAGATGTTTAAGCAAACCTCAACACAGGCAGTTAGGGTACACTTCTGACTTTAATTGCGTGCTAACCCCGTCTCATACTGATGTCTACTCACAACATCTGTGAAGGCTCTGGAACCTGAATTTGACAGGAGAAAGTGAACAGCCTGCTTTTGGAGAGGTTCCATTAAGTCCACGTAACAGACTGTTAACAAAAGTCTTAAATAGCTGTCCTAATCATCAACAGCAATCTTACACAAATTAAATTAGACCCAAAGGGCCCGATTAACTTTAAAATGCCTTACAGGCATATAATATAAATTTAACTTTTTTCCCCCCTTTTAGAATAGAAATAGAGTTGTTCAGTGTGAGTCATGTAGTTAAAAAACAAAAAGTTAGCTTGCATGTTAGGGTCATAATGATATGGAGACAGGGTTTCATTTTCTTTATCTGGAAACCACACTTATGTGCATGGAAAATCAGTTAGGCCCTGGCCAGATCTCCCTGTTTACATGCAAAGCGGGTGCTTTCAGAGAGGCAGGGTTTTCACAGATGGTACAGCCCTTAATCGGCTTAAGCAAGCAGGTTGTATTATTAAACAAAGGAACCATTTGTTAATGGCCCTAACATTAAAATAATACTATGGCAGAAGGAAAAAATTGAACTAGAATTTCTGTGATTCAAATCCACCTACCAAAAAAAAAAAATACATTAGATTCATGATTTAAAGCATAATGATACCACAAATCAAGGGAAAAAAAAACACTTTTAAATACGTCATCATTCTCTATTTTAGCCAAGTCTCCAGAGGTCTATCCAAAATATATTTCTTGAATTTTCATTCATCCAAAATCTCAGCCAACAGTTTCATCATGTATTCATTTGCTATAGTCTCCAATCCTCACGTATGCTTGGTAGCTTTTCCTAGACAATTTCCTTCCAGATGCTTGGAGCATGATTTCAGTCCAAATCTATAGCAGTGAATGAGAAATTCAATTCATCCTAAAGAATAAAATCTATTGGAATTACCAAACTACATTTCGGTGGGCTTATTTATTTGAGGAACACATGTCCTTTCAACTTTTACAAAAATATTACAAACACCATCCTTGTCAACGACCCAGTTCTCTGGTGCCCTCAGATAAATGTCTTTATCAGCTAGGAAATACCTGCTCTCTTCTCCCACCAGCCCAGATGCCAGATCAGTCGTGGAAGATATTCTTTGCCTGAAAAATATTCACTAACACCTTATAGAACCAAAGTAGTTTTCAGAAACCTACTTCTCATATCTCAGGTCCCTCTGACCCCATTAGATCACCAAGGATAGAACCTGTTTAGTTTTAGCCAAAGACAATCCCCATCAACTGAGGTTAAGCTAAGAGTATGTACATAGTAAGAGATGGGATTGGCAGAGTAAAAAAGACTTATATTTCATGCTTCTGTGTAAACCATAAGGTCTGGATTCCCCATAGCAACTGGCAGCCACATTGGGAGCATGAGAACTAGTCTTAGGATGAAACCAGTGCTACTCTACCTTTGGAATCCAGTTGTGTAGATAAACATTTTCATTATTTATACCAGCTTAAGTCAAAAATTTGACTCACTGCAGTTGAAACTACTTGATGAGCTGAAGTGGTCTTATGAGCCATTTGTACTTCTTTTTTTCTAGAATCCAACCACTGCTTTGCAGGGACTGGGCCAGAAGAGGTTTTAAATAATGCAATATTGTCCCCTTTCACCAGTGCTACAGAAGTGTGATTAATCCAAGTGTGTGCTCAATTCTCAGAAAGGGTTATCTTCCCAAGAGAACTCTGTCTTCATGTGACTAGACTTTTCCTACCCACCTGTCAAATAGGCAGGTTATACCCTAGAATGGGTTATACCCTAGAATGTCAGGTTAGACTTAAACTGGAACCTCAGATGCAAGGAGAAATCTACTTTCACATAAAGGATTTTTTTTAAATCCAGCTCAATCCCCCTCTTTTTAGGTGAAACCAAGAATAGGGAAAGGACTTGACTAAGGAAACAGCAGACTAGAGATAATGACAGGACAGAGCCCAAGGTTCTGGGCTCAGCCTGATGCCTGATATCTTAAGGCTGTAGACTTAGTCCTAATGGCCTTTCCCAATGGCACATGAGAGTTGTGTAAGCATTTCATTGCGAATTTCAAATAAAACTGTTAAGATTCTATAGCTAAGAAGTCTGAATTATACGTATCTGCCACTTTACTGCTATTACTGTCACCAATATTGTTTGAAATTTCAAAGGACAACATACTAGAAAAGGTTTTAAGTATGAAGTTAAAGTTCAGCATAAATTGTCTAATGGATGAGATCATTGAATTATACTTAGGCATCTTTTCTTAAGTGAGGTCTAAAATAATTGAGTAGTCAGTTAACATCAAAGTAACCATTATATAAAAAAGAAGTAGAAAAAGCAAGCTGATCTTTTATTATATACCAAATCCAAATAAAATGCCTATAGTAAATTATGAAAATTGCTCTGAAACCACTCTTTGAAACACAATTTTCAATATATCCCTCCCTTACCCAAGAACACACATTGGCTCCTTTCCCCTTCCACCTTCAAGTCCAGATATCTCTGGCTGATTTTCAAAGCATTCTGTGACCACACACCACTGTTTTACTTCATCACCTCCAGAACTCTCTAAAACATTTGCACTCAAGCCAGAATCTCCATTTAACAACATGTTCTGATAATCAAGAATATCCCTCCTTTGGGGTTTCACCTACATCTGAAATGCCCTCTCAACTCTCCCAAGACGGTTAAATTTCACCCCATCCTACGAGGCTTGATATAAATCCCTCCTCATTCACCATGAGCCAGCTATTTTCATACCTTCAAGAAGGCTATCACTACTGAACCATCGATAGCTCTGTTACATCTTTCTAACTACTTCATACAAATGAATCTTTATGAATTTGATCACAAACTTTTTAAGAATAAACAATGGTGTCTTTCTTATATTCGTTCTACAGAGTGCCTTGCACAGTGTGGAATTTGAAAGCTTGTCTTCAGATGCTTACAGATTGATGGACAAAATAACAGTGAAGGATGGCTTCTCCAGAGTCCCTGTTTTCCCAAAGCCTTTACAGCTGCTAGTGCTGCCAGGGTACTACTTGCTTCTCATGTTAGGGCAAGCTTGTGAATACTGAGCACCAGGATTTCTTGTTCTATTCCACAGCATCCTTTCTGCCTTACTACAGATTTTGAGTAAAACAGCTAAAATCTTTATACCTACAGAATGGGCAGATAGAATCTCAAATATCAAAGGACATTTATGACATTGATAATCCCTTCTACTTCCAAGTTGGATTGGACTTAAGCTGTTTCAGCAGAGTTTTTGTTCTCAAAATCCCCAGGCAGTCTTGAGTGTCTTGCAGAGGTAGGAAGTTATTTCTAATGTCTAATCTAAATGTCTTTGGCTACAGCTCAAATCTGTTCCCTTTATCTCATCTCTCAGTGAAAACAGAACTAGGGCTTTCTTTGCTGAAAACTGTGTCTACACCATACAACTGTTTTTGAAAAATGTATTTACCAGTCTGACTTTACAAGTTAAGGACGTGGTGTTGTGTTTTATATCTGGTCTCAGTTTTAAAATGAATGGCTGTCAGCAGTACTGATTGTAAAGAGGAGAGACCTTTAAATCTCCAAACATACAGAAATAACAGAGAAATTTTGTGATACCTGTTTTAAATATTTTATTTTTTAAAAATCAAGATATTATCATAGATATAGGTGATACTGCCTTCTTACCATCACAAGTCCCCTTCCTGAGGGATAATTATTATTCTGAAGTTAGGTACATACTTTTGTTGGCTAGTTTTAATTAATATAATATAATGTATATAATATAGTATAATATAATGTAATATAATATATTCATATGCCATATACATGTATCATGTATGTCTAAGTTATGGCATATACATATATATCCCATGTACAAAATGCACCATTTTTTATTGTTCATATTCTTTACCTAAATAATATCAGAGTAAATAAATATCTCTGGAATTTACTTACATGTAAGTGTCCTCAAGACTCACTGGAATGGAGCTCCCAGATGCCTCTGAACCAGGGGCCTCGAAGGACTGCAGTGACAGACCTAACTTATTGTTTTGTGTTTCCTCTTTATTTATGGTCCATCAAGATGCTTATCTTGCTTTATAACAAGAGATAATATGTCTTTTTAGTTTTTACATCATATCTACAAATGTTGGTTTGACTAGTCTGAGTGGGGACCTGGGTGCAATGAATTTACAGTGCAATCTTGAACTTGCACATCCCTTATTTCAAATCACTAAGAGGGCATCCAGAACACACATGGAAGGAATGCCTGAGTTTAATAACTAGTATGAACTTGGCACTAGAGCTGAGTGAAGGAAAGTTTGCTTCATTAAGACAATCTGAGAACTCGAGGATAATCAACAGATTCTTGATTGTTGAAGATTATTATTTGTACTTTAAAGGTTCAAAACTGGTTGATCTTCATAAGTCAAAGTAAACAAGAATTTATAACAGTAATATTTTTCCTTTTATACTTATTCTATAGCAATTATTCTATTGTTTTAGATTTCAAAAAATTTAACCGAGCTTTGATTATGTGCCAGACACTGTGCTAGGAAAAGTGAACAAGACACAGGATCCCCATCCTTATGGAGTTTACAGACATTGAGTAACTACGTAACCAAAGGGCAAGATTTACCTATGACTGTGGTACATGTTCCCTGGTATCCTTCCTTCCAGTTATAGACTTTACAAATACCTTTTTCCACTCTGTGGTTGTCTTTTAACTTTACATCTCCTACTTTATAACTTTTCCAAAATGCATAATGTAGTGGAATTCACCAAGCTTTTCTTTACAAGTCTTGCTTTTTAAGTTTTACTTTAAATTAAAAACAACAGCAAAAGGCCACATATGTAGCTTCGTTCCCTGTAGTCTCATTGAAAATGTCACTTCCCCTGAGAACCTTATCCTCATCTGCCATCATTCTGTGATCCAGCTCTGCACCTCATTTTATCTTAAAATTTAAATTATTTTAAAATTATTTAAATAATTTAAATTATTTAAAAAAATTTTTATTATTTACTTTTTAACAAGTCTATCATCTCAATGAGGCTGCAAGTTCCACAAGGACAGCTTATCTATTTTGTCTTGTCTATTGCCTTTTCTGTCATTCCCCAGCATCCAGCAAAGTACCTGACTCAGAGCTGGCACTCAACAGATATTGGCTGACTAACCAATTGAATAAAAATGAGTGGGTGTTAGTCAGGGATGGAGGTGGGACCATGAGAGGAGTGTTGAAAGGAAATAGAAAGAGGAAATAAATTATGTCAAATCCTTGAGGGGAAGGGGCCTGGTCTGCTGGAGACTTGTAAGAGGATCCAAGAGGCTCTAGCACAGTGGCCAAGTGGCTACAGGGACCAACTCATGATGGCTGAAAATGACAAAATAAGGATTTTAGATTTTGGTTGAAAGGCTGTTGGAAGTCACATGGAGGGGTTAAAGCAAAGAAGTAACTTGCTCTATTTTAAAACTGTGTTGTTTAATATGGTAGCCACTAGCTCCACATATCAATTTAACTTTAAATTAATTGAAAATAAACTAAAATCAACAGTTGGGTTTCTCTGTCACACCATGCACCTTTCAAGAGTTCCAAAGCCACATGTGGCCAGTGGCCACCTCAAGAGGCAGCACAAAGGCAGAGCACTTCTGTCATTGCAGAAAGAACCAGTGGGTAACCCTCTTAAAAAACACTGGGCATGGCTGTGTGGTAAGTGTGCTGGAGGGGATAATACCAGTGTATTATAACACCTGAACTCATCCAATGGTAAATCTAAGAATGTTTTTCAGTAGGAAAAAAACATTTAAAACTGTAATTTAGTTGAAAATGAATGCTGAGTTTTGAAAAATTCCAGTGTTTATATACTCAAAAATAATGCTGCTCTCAGTTTTTAAAACTCTCAAAACATTTTGAGATACAGCTTCAAAATTTGCAGTTTTCTAAAAACTAACATATCTAAAGTCTTGGTCTGGAGATAATGAAGAAAAAAATCTATTAGCAAATTTACTAATTAAGGTCATGTCTATTCTTTTATGGAAACATTAACCATTTATTTATTTGAAGTAAGATCTCTTTAGCCAACTCCCATAAATATTGGCTGCCTGTCAGAAATGATGTACTTGAATTTCACGTTTTACATTTCCTAGTGCTGACCCACCCCACACAATATTTTCATATAATGACAGCTGTCACAAAAAGGGGAGTATCTTATACATACACTGGATTTTGATTAATGAGCTAATGGTGGTTCCCTGTTCAAAGTCATTAGCTGCAATATGGTTTTTAGCCACTAGCTGCAATATGGTTTTTAGCCAAAGCATGCTCACAGTTGACAGTGATGTTGATTATATGTTATCCTCATGTTAAGGTAGAACGAAAGTAATTCTATCACCAATGGCAATGCTTTCTCAACTGCAGATGGCAACCATTTACTAAGCTGCGAAATCATTTTAGTCAATTTTATTAGTGTTGAATAAAGAAACTTAATAGATTGAAATAGTACCAAAAAATACTATTGTGTACGTTGAACACATGTGTGTAGGTTCTGGTTGGTAAGATCTTTGTTTTAACCATGTGTGTGTCTGTTGTATTATATTTCTTTTTCTTTCTTCCCTTCTTTCTTTTCTTTCCCTTCTTTCCTTTCCCTCCTTCCTTCCTTCCTTTCTCCCTTCCTCTCTCCCTCCTTCTCAGTTGCCTTTCTACCCTCCTTCCCCCCTCTCTTCCTTCCACTTGTGTTTTGGTAGTACTGGAGTTTGAACTCAGGGCCATGTACTTGCTAGGCAGGCACTCTACCACTTGAGCCATGCTCTCAACCCTTTTTTTTTTAGTTATTCTTCAAATAAGAAATAGCTTTTTTGCTTGGGGTGGACTTGGGCCTTGGACTGTGATCCCTAGGCTTCCTGGATAACTGAGATTACAAGCGCATGCCTTGCTTATTGGTGGAGATGGGGTGTCTTTTGTTTGCTCCTGCTGGCCTTGAACAGCAATTCCCCTGATCTCCACCTCCTGAGTAGGTAAAGCTGCAAAATGTATTTCTGATTGTGGATTACAGCAAAAGTATTTTGAGAAACACTGGATTTCTTTCAAGTTTTCATTTGAAACTAAAGTTGTTTGAAATGTTTCTCTTGGCCACATAATGATCAAAATGGTTTTTTTTATATGCTATTTTGCTTCTTTACCCTTCCTTGGTCAGCCCTTTGGTGGATCCCATTTTAGCCCACTTAGTGGTGTGCAAGAACCTCACTTCTTCAACCAAATCTCCCTGTGCAAAAACCACACTTCAGAGCCTTTGTTGGTGGTTTCCTTTGCCTGGAACAGCCTTCTCATGGACATTCTCATACTGAACTCCTTTTCTTCTTTCAAGTCTTGGCTCAAATGTTATCTTCTTTATGAGGTCTACCCTGATCACTTTATAATCCTGAAAATCACAACCCTCATACGAACACCCTTTCCCTGCTGTATATGTTTTCCTCCATAGTATTAGTCACAGTCTATCGTACTCTACAATTTATTTTTCATGTAGATTGCTAGTCTGTCTTCCTCTACTGGAGGCAAACTCCCAGAGGGCAGGTATTTTGTAGGTTTTGTTTACTGATATAACCCAAGCGACTGGAACATGATTTATCAGAGTAGGTGTGGATAAGTAGTGTTGAGGGAGAAAGGAGCACCAAATACAAATTTGCACAAAGTTGATTTTGTATTCTTACATTGTTTCCTACCTTTAATCAAAAACTTTTGACTCTTCTATAAATCAGGTATTTTGCTTTTTTTCTTCTTCTAGGGCCTATTCCTTATCTGGCTCTACAGGATTAAAATAAAACCTTTTTCTAACTTCAAGGAATCCATCCTGAGGAGTGTATTGAAAGTTTAAAAATAAGACTCTGGTTATGATTTATAGTCAGACAATGGAAAAATCTAGGCAAAACATGTACCTCTGATGAACTTACTTATCCAACATGGAAGATGAAATAGCAAAGGAAGTCAGAAGATAAATCTTGAACCTAGTTGGTTTACAACATAAAACTAAAAGAGAAAAGTAACAAGATCCTTGCAATGGACCCTGATTTTTACCTCCTTTTTCCTGGAGCCACCCAGTTTTGTGAATAAACTGTAGAGCTGGCTCTGCAGCTGAGGCAGAAGGGCTATGGGCTTGGAACATCTCACTCATTTGTTGCCTGAAAATTTCCAACATGGCTAGAAAAAGAGGCCACCACTTGTACCAAATTAAGTCCACAATGCTGTTGTGTATATGCACCACAAAAGATAGTTGGAGTTAGGCATTGTTATAAGGGGCATATGTGAAGTAGTTTCTGTTTTTAAAGAAATAGGTCATTCATACATAAATCATTGCTGAAAAAAATGGTAGAAAATCACTTTTGAGTTATGTGTATTGTAGTTGTACATGATCATTTGTATGCTGGGCCACAGAACACACATCTGATGCTAAAACAACAAAGGCAGGCAACTTAAAGTAGACTGACATGATGTAAATATCAAACAAACAAAAAACTCACAAAATCTCAGTAAGGGATGTCAAAAGAGTTGACCCCTTCTAGTAACATTGTTTTAACCAATGCTTGTTTATTTCATGTACTGTTACAGTTATATGAAAACCTGAAAGTAGTATTTTTTTTCCTTTATTCACAAATTTATACCTCCCTTCTCCCAGTCTGTACTTACAGTCTGAACAACTTGAACATAAATTCAACTGTAAAGCTCCCTTTAGCTCGGTGTTTAACTCTGAAGCCAGGAACATTGCATCATAAAGCTTTTTTTCTTAAGAAAAAATCGTGAGACACATTTTAAATAAATGGAAACAGGTCTGCAGAGTTCCCTTCCACAAGGAAGATGAAAAAGTCAGTTTCCTTATAGACTGGTTACTTGTTAGTCAATTTAGTCACAATTTAATCATTCATCACCAAAACTATAGGACAAATATTGCAGTTTTCAGTACAGGGCAATACTTTCACATTTAAAATATTATGTCCTTTTAAAATCTCTTTGATTTCTTCCCAACTCCAGGATGCTTGATTTGTTACAAACAAATAAGAAATAAGCAAGACTCATTTTCTCTGGCTAGAAGTTTTGATAATGACATTTTACAAAAGTATGCTTTATGTCTATGCTTTAAAATAGGGAAATTATAAGCATTTTTAATGATAATCCTTTTATTAGTCAAATTACATTCTCAAAGAATTATTTAGTGAACTACTGAAGAACACTAAATTTTCAGGAATGCTGCTCTTGTGTAATAAATATAATCAGAAAAGTCAATATGAATTGGCTATTATTCTGTAGCAGTTGCAACAGTTCCTCTTTAATCAATATTTCTTATTTTTGCTGTTGAGCAAAACATTGGGTGAAACTTTCACATTACTGGAAAAATCTGTCATTCTTTGGCAATACGTATGCCATATTTAGCAGTTTCAGTTCCTGTTCTTAAATTGGTTCAATTCTAAGGAGAAAGCAGCAGACATGGACCACTCTGATGTTATAGAGGCATGTGTAACCTTCGGTCTCTTAATCATAGAGACCATTGGTAAAAGTAACCAGGATTTATCAAAAGAGAACCAGAATATTATTGTGTGGTCTCATAAAAAGAAACACAGAGTAAAATGAAGCTAGAAATTAATAGGATTTCCACGATCAAATTTAAAATATTATCTGAACAATTTTAGAAAACATGCCAAAGTAGGAAAAAATGTTCAAGGGGAAATAAGATTAGGTCTTAGTTGACAGTATTTTATCTTATCATCCTTTGTTAGCTGTGAGCACATTCTCTGTTCAAGCTTGTATCTTGATTTTGAAAATAAATATTTAAATGAAAAATACCCAACATATTGGTATTTCCTAATTTATTAACATTGCATAGCTTTAAAAACACATCTCAAAAGCATTGCACTGTGGAAAATATTAGTAGTGTTTATAAAAGCAAATTAAGTGAAAATAACTGGGACATCAAGTTATTAAGATTCTGTAAAGTACAAGGTGATTGTTGAGGCTGACAGGCAGCAATGGGTAATTATTTGATTCTCTGATTCATCTGATTGTGGTGGCTTCTCTCTATATACAGTTAAGGCACAAAAGTGCACTTTGGAGCTTGAACCGCCTGAATTTTCTAGCTATCTTGATTTTATAAAAACGCATACACAGTATTTGAAACTGTATACACACAAACACATATGCATGTGGAAATGTGTAAACATAGTGTTATATGCTTCAGCTAAAGAACAGAGAGTTGCTTGGAATTGAACACGTTTAGTTTAGTCTTCATTGCAGCGAGGGAGAACAGGTAGCATGGAAACCATGGGTGACTCACCCAGAAGGTGTTAGGAGAAGCTTATAGGATTTGGGCTCTGGCTGGCTGGCTTGAGGGAGGAGGGTATAAGGAAGCAGGATTCACTCTAGATAGGATGTTGTTAGAAAGCAGGGAAATCTATGACTGGGTATTATAAGGGCTCTAATCTACTAAGAGGGGAGACTAGAGTGAGAATAAAGCTGCAACTGGTGAAGTAGCCATCCTAATTTTGGCCAAGACATGGGGTGTTTGGTATTCCATGAATTGTATACCTTGCTTTCGTCTGTGGCTTAGACAAAATTATGAAATGGCCTTGCTTGGTCTCATTTTCTCCTGGTCTCAGAGTAGCACTGTCAGAAGCAGGTCTTCTGAGATGGTTCATGTCCAATGGGAGAATCACAATGTCTACCTGTGAGGGCCAGGCCTGCTTCTGACATCTTTGTCTTTTTCTCAATAGCTCCAGTCATCCTTATTCTGTAACTGACAGACTCCTAAATTTATGTGCCTATGTGATACACTTCCCCTTTGGCAACAAACACCACTCAACTTTAGATTGGGTTGGATAATAAAAGAGAACAGAAAGAGGAAGAACAGCTTCATACTACTCGCAGGTCTGGTCCCCTTGCCAAGCAGTTGGCCCTTTTAGTGCTGATTCCTTTCTCCATGTCATGATTGAGGAACACGTTGCTTTCTCTAATTGTCACTAGATGAGCATTCAGTAAGAAGACAGAAACAAGACAACAACCTTTTCCTGTGATAAATAGGATAACAAGGATGTGCTTTTATTTTTACGTAGAAGCAAGCATTGTCGTTAAGTTTTTAACAATTGATAAGACAAAAAATTCTTCTACTAGTTCAGGTCCAGTCTCTCTGCTCGGATCACCGGTAAGCATTGCTAGAGTTCTTTTGACACTAAACTGTTTCCTTCTCCTCACTTTTTTTTTTCCCTAGAAAGTTAACATCTATTTTTCCTAGCATTTAGAAGAGTCTCAATGATTATCTACCCAGAGGTGTTAAGATTGCTGCTTCCCTCTTTGTCTCTGGAGAACACCTCTTGTCTCTTTGCATGTTAATGTGACTTGCACAGACTAGTATACAAATTAGTTTATGAAATATTTTATCATACACTGCATGTAAGCAGTTTGTTGTGATTTATAAGGTTCTGGAATCCATAAGTCATTGACTGTTACCATGACTGCCTATCTAGTCACATAAAAACTATTTGCCCATCACATGTTATGTGCCCAAACATCTTTGTCTTAGATATTGGGACATCAGAGAGGGAAGAAGGGAGGTTATGAGTCCAATCTCTGGAGTCCTAGGGTCAAGGTTGGAATTCCTGCTCAGCCACTGGCTGGTTGTGCCATCATAATCATGGATCTCTCTGAACTCTACCTTCTTCCTATGTAAAATATGGGCAACCTCTAATGGAGGGCTGAAAGAGATGATCCAAGTTAACCACTAGTACAGTGTTTGGCACAATTAGTGCTCAGTATAGTTAGTACTCAGTGAGTCTGTTATGTTTTTGAGGAACCGTGGCGGTGAGTTACTAAAATGCTGTCCTTCCCTCAGTGAATTGACTGTCTCCACTTACGAGTTCAGTGGAGACGTCTCACTTATGCTTGGGGTGGGCAATAGAATGTGGGGAGAAGAGTTATGGAGAAGGCATTCATAGGAGAGATCTGACAGATAAGTAAAAGTTGTTCTGGTGGTGAAGTCCCCAGAAGGGAGAGGAGGGCCCTGAGATTTGGGGACACCACAATGCCAAGTACAGAACAAGACAGAAATACAGGCAGTTCTTCTTGTGCTCAGATTGTGGATGATGAGTTGGGGGGGAAGGAGGAGGAGAAGGGGAAGGAGACAGAGAAGTGGAAAGGGAAGGGAAGAAAAGGGAGAGAAGAAAGGGAAAGGGAAAGATATGGATATGGTTAGAGGCTCTAGCAAGGGCCAGATCTCATGGATCAACCTTGGACATTGCCTTGCAGATAACATGGATCTAGAGTCAGTCTCCACACTACTATCAGTTCCCCTTTCAAGAAGATACTTAAATAATGTGTACTAAAAGGGGTGGTGGTGTCATTTTGTGCTGCTATAACAGAATACCTGAGACTGGGTAATTTATAATGAAATTTATTTGGTTCACAATTCTGGAGGCTAGGAAGTCCAAGATAAAGGGGTCAGCATCTGGGGAGGGAGGGCCTTTGAGACCTCATGACCTAAACACCTCCTTTTCAGCCCCACCTCCCAACACTGTTGCCTGGGATTAAGTGTTCAACACATGCTTTTTTGGTGGGATACAATCAAACCACAGCAAGGGATAAAGGAAACTGTTTAGATAAGGGGCACAGAATGTACTGCACCCTCATTCACGGGACACAGTGACTGTGGCCGACAAGAGCCTGGCCCTTCTCTTACTTGATTTTTCCTGCCCTTAATTACTTACTCATTTGTTATCTCATTCCCTCCATTTTAAAGACACCCACTTTTATATGCTTGAGACATGGACTTAAATATGCATCCATCCTTATAAAATATACAGTGTTATTTTATGTGTCTTTTATTAATCTTCATAGGTTAATCATTTCCTGCATCTAAATTTTTTTTCAATATAAAGCACCATGTAGCTATATGTACATCTAATTTGCTGCTTTGAACCACTGCCTAGTTCATATATAGTATACCCTGTAACATTATTTATAGTAGTAGTTTAGAATAACCTAAATATTGCAGCTAAGGAACGGTTAAATAACCCTGGTAGATGAGCAATGTGAAGTAACATGCCTCCATTAACAATGATAGTTCAGGACACAATGGGGAAATATGTTGATAACATTAAGAAAAGCAGACAAAATTGTCTGTACTATGGAAACAACCACCTAAAAATACATATTCATATAGTCAGAGAACGGAAAGAATCAGAGAAAAATGAACAAGGGAACTGTGGGTGATGTTTTCCTTATAGCTGTTAATAACTACTATGGTTACTAAGGATTTGAGATGTATACCATAGTTTTTCTTACAGAACAGTAGTGGGAAAGGGGGAAGGTCAGAGCAATACCAATCTGCTGTCAGCCCCAGAATTGGCAGAGGCCTCCTTTCTATTCCTGGGTGCTGTTGTCAATTTCAGCTGCATTTATCTCACTAGAATAGGTACTTAGAAACTGCTTTTTGTTGAAAAGCACTGACTTACTCCTCACTTGGCCCACAAGTTAACTAAAAGCAGAATAAAAGCCTGGCATTCCAGGTTTCATTTTGCTTGGTTTCCTTTCCCTTAAAACTTTGGGTCAAACTCCTGCTTAACTCTGCACATAAGCATATTACTCTCTCAAGGAGTGTCTGTCTAAAAACCAGATAACTAACCTATCTCAAACCCCTTCAAGGCTGAAGGCACAAAGATAAGAGTAACTGAGGCATCTTATAGTCATCTTTTACAGTGTACTGTTCCAGACGCTCAAGGAGGCACTTGCAAAGTCTCCAGTCATTGTTCTAAACCTACAGTCACCTAGATTCCAGGAGCAGTAGAGCCCTGTATACTGATCACCCCCTGAAGAGGTCATATTCCAATCAGAAGCAATCATCTTATGAGAAGTGTCATAATCATCAACCAGACCACAGTTCAACCAAGACTGCTTAATTACGTACACTTCTTTCTCTATTTAAACCTAAAGCTTATGTCAGTACCAGAAGATAGGCTGAAATGCTTTCTATTTGTCTTCCCCAAATGGCTATATTGACTAAACTCCTGTCTTGCCTTTTCATCATTACTTTTATCTGCTTTTTGGAGAGGAGTGGCACCCTGGGTAGGCTCCAGGCCTCGGACTTCCCTTACATTACCCCGTGGGAAAACAGTTAATCTACTAAAATTAAACTATTCACTTAAACTATAGACTGAGAGTTGCAAAATTTAAAGATTCAACAAGAAAAGCAAAGAGCTTAAGAGTTACATATATTGTTCTCCTATTTTTATTTGCATGGGAAAAAAATCTAGAAAAACAGACAAGAAATATTATCATTAATTGTCTCTGAGGATTGGGGAGCTGAGATGGAGGTAGATATACTTTCGTTTGAAGTATAAAGAAATATTTTTTAAAAAAGAGTATGAATGAACCATTAATATTTCAGTTAAATTTTTATTTTTTAAAGTTTGAACTTCCCAAATTCCATGACCCTAACTTTTAAAGATCACTTTTAAAATGCCTTGTTAACTCATCAGAGTTCAGCAAACAAATTTATATTACAAGTCCCAACTGTGCACCACTTTTTTGGTGATGAGGGCCAGGCCTAATGCTTGCATGCAAAATAAATCACAACCTACCGAAATTAACTCCAACGCGGAAACAACTGATGATCAACACACAGTCATGAGGAATAGGGGCTGCGCCTCAGTTACTTTAGGATTGGGGTGTGACAGCTATTGTCCTTAAAGTGCATTAGCTTCTGGCGAGTACCCGGTCCTCGGAGTGCGGTGGGCGTCATCTGCCCTCCTGGCCCTACAAGCCAGGGCCCGAGGCACGACTGCCCCTCAGTGTTAAGACACAAGTCCGGGCCAAGGCGCCGCCGCCCGCCGCCGCCGTGTCCCCAGGTCGCCGCCCCGCGCGCCGCCGCGTCACTCTGTGCCCTGGGGCGCGCGGTGAGCACCTACCACCGGCGGGGAAACGCGGGGGAGAGGCGGCAGGTCGCCGACTATTTGGGCGCCCTGTGCCTGGCGCTAAATTTAAAAACGTAACTCGAACGAAGGCGGGTTCCGGAAGCGAAACCAAGCTCGCCCCGCGAGCCGCCTCCCTGGCTCTGCCAGTCCCCCAGCGCGCCGCGCCACCCGGAACAGCCCCTCCTCCCGCCATTTTCCGCAGGGCGCGCGGCTGAGGCCTGTGGCTGCCGGGCTCTGGAGGAGGAGGAGGAGGCGGGTAGCATGGCCGCGGGCGTAGACTGTGGGGATCCGGCCCGCGTGCGGCAGCACGTGTTCCTGCTTCCAGGTAAACGCGCCGCCTGTCCGCCCGCCTGCGCGGGGGCGGAGGCACGCGGGGCCCGGCCGGGAGCGCGTGGGGCCGAGGCGGGAGCGCGCAGGCTGCGGACCGCCGGCCACCTGGCGGGCTCCCACTGAGAAGCCCGCAGCCCGCGTACGCGCCGCTCTCTCCCGCGCGCGCCACGCCGCGCCTCTGCGGCTCCCCCGCCCCGCCCAGGGCGCACCGCCGAATGCTGTCCCGGGTGCCCTGCTCCGTGTGCTCGGTCACATGTCCTAGCCCGCCGCGGCTTTCAACCCCGGAAGCGCAGAAAGGACCCATTCTGATAGCCTTGGGATCGGATTGGCGGGACCGAGCCGCCCCCGCTTGCGGAGGGTGCGCTGGGGACACCCGAGGTGGCGACCTTGCTGATAATTGGTGTCTCGCCCCCGCCTTCTACTGGCAGCCTGGCCAGCGCCTGAGATTTTACTGGTTCGGAACCAGGGACCCCGTGGTCCCTGGGGAGGCCTACGAGACTGCGTTGCGGAAACAGGGCTCCTGCCCTGGACAGGCCTGGGATGGCCCGGCAGTAGGGAATCGGAGCTGGGGTCGCGGTTAGGCAAAGAGTGGTTCAAAGCAATTCTAGAGGGTAATGCCCACAGGAATCTCAGAGCCAGGTCTTTCAGCCTCCCTGTGTATGGTGGGCAGCCATTCTGGTCATGCGAGGGGCGTGGGACAATGGGACTTACTAAGTAGCAGAGTAAAAGAAGTTTGAGCTCAGAAGTGTTTGGCTGTTTTATAGATGGTACATTTGATGGTACAACATGGGAAGGAAGGAAAATATCTTCTTCACTGTATTTAATTTTGAGATTTAGCTCAGCAAACACGATGTTTTTCCAGTAACTATACTCCAGTATAATACAGTTGCCCAGTAATCTAAATTTTTATAGTTGTGCATTGGAAATTGTTGCACAACAGACTGTCAAGAATGCTTTTTGCATGGATGTGTAACTCCCCTCCTCTTTTGTGAAGAGTTACACATGCAATAAAATGTACAGATTTTAGGTGCAACTCACCCAACTTTTCATATGTCATGTCAAGAGGTAGAACTTCCCAGCAACTCCTCCTGCCTCCTCTAGGTAGCCCCAGTTACCTCTGTGCTGACTTTTGTCACCAGAGATACGTTTGGCCTATTTGGATACCAAGTATGCCCCTTTGTATCTGGCTTCTTTTCACTCAACATCATGTCTGTCAAATTCATCCATGTTGTGTGTAGCAGTGGTTTGATTGGCTGGCTTCTTCATTTCTGCTTCTAGTTCAATGTGTGAATATCCATACTATTTATTTCCTCTACTGAAGTTGGAGTATGGATCGTTTCCAGTTTGTCACTATGGATGTTAGCACCTATTTCTCTAGGATGTATATATCCTGAAGTGGAATGGCTGATCCCAGGTGCTTGTATACTTAGCTTTAGTAGTCACTGCAAAATGGTTTTCCAAAGTGGTTATACCGACTGACCACCTGCCAGCCGTGAATGAGAGTTCCTGTTCCTCTACATGCTCACTAAAGGTGTTTGGATGGTAAAGCAGTTAGCTAATTTTTACAGGGCTTTGACAGAGCCTAGAAAAGGGCTACCTGTAGACCTGCTTTTCATTAGAAAAAAATCCTTACTTTTGTCACATCACTACAACTAGATTTGCAAAGTAGGAACTTTTAGCATACTTTTGGAATCAAGTGCATTGTTATTCAGATATACACGATAGCTGATGATAATATGAATATCTAATTTTGTTTAATTAGTATTGGCAGCTTCATTCTTAAAGCATTTGTATCGTAATTATATTAAACACAGAAACCCTCAAAAGAATGAACCGTTGAATACATCCCTGAAGTAAATTTTGATATAGCTACTGCAGGGTGGTGAGAAGAATTTCAGCCTCTTCCTGTTCAAAACTGAGATGTACTGTCAGCTTTTAACACATTGGGGATGGGATTCTGAGTGACTGTTAAGGAGCTAATAGCACTGTGTGGTCAGTCAGTGTGTGTATGTGGAGGGGTTTCTGTTGTAGTTGAAACTTAAGCTTCCTTCCTTCTGTTCTTCCAGTTGGCTTTTAGTGCCCCCTGCAGGCTCTGGGGATACAAACCTGATTTGATAGCTGTTACAGAATGACAGTGGCTTGCAAACTTAAGGGGTTCATTCACCTGGGAACCAGGCCCCACCCCAGAGGTTCTAATTTAGAAGGTCTGGGCTAGGGCCCAAGAGTGTATAATTCTAAGATTCCCAAGTAATGCTGCTGTAGGGACCCCTCCTGGGAACCACTGCTGGGAGGATGAGAACTTGGGAGCTAGATTGGGATGGAGGCATACCAGCCTCAGGTTTGATTCTCTTTGAGGTGGGTCAGGCTTTGCGTGGACAGGAAGTGCCTGGCAGTGCTGGCTATGAGGCTCGAGTTCATTGTATTTGTGTTTTTTAAAAGCAGATGGAAAATCATCCCAGTTAGTTACACATTCAGGAGCAGGAGACTCCTTGGCTGAGCAAGCACAATAGCTATAGTGAAGTTAGGCCCTTAATGAAGAAAATAAAGATTATAGAAAAGTTTCAGGAATATTTGGTGGAGGCAGTGTGTACTTAGTTTTAGAAAACTTCTGGGATCTAGAGAAGTCACTTTGTGCTGAAAAATGAGAACATTATCCAACTGATCAATAGAACTTTAAGGGGCTTATTCACCAGAAAACGTAAAGCCACCTAACCTTGCAATGTTCCTTTTCCCCAACATTTAATTCATATTATTTATCAAGTTGCCTACCACAGCCATTGTCATATATCATGAAGGATATATTTAAAAGTTGGATTCAGACCACATTGCCTTGAGTGTCTAATTTTGCTCTGGGAAGCTGAATATCTCAGACACACAAAAGCTGGAACTTGAACATCAGGCTGTAAGATGTTCAGAGTTAGGACCTTGATGTCATAAGCAGGTGAAGACAGAACCACTTCTCATTTCAGTAAGGTAAGCACTTCCTTTCATTTGGGATGATCTGACGGGTTTCTCTAGAATGGCTTAGAAATGCTGGGCTATTTGCAGTTCTAGTTGCTGTAAGAGCATCTTTACTTTTAACATCTTTACTTTTTGGAACATATTAGAGGTTCCCACCCCTTTCTGCTGTCCTGAAAGGAAATGTTTATGTCATATTTTTTATGTTTTTCTCTAGTTGAAGTTTTTTACACTTGCCAGCTCTGTGAAGCTGGGATGGACCCGGGTGTGAGGGTCGGCTGGCAACACATTGACTTTGTGTAGGATAGATGACTGTGGGCGTTGCTACTAGGGGTGAACCATGAACAGGATTCACCTCCCAGGCAATGTTAAAACACTGAGAAGCCCTAATGTTATATAATGAAAAAGGGAAGAATGGGTATGATTTCCACACCATTTTAAAAAACCCAAACTCATTGGGTCCTCTTAACCTGACCAAAATGTCCCTTGGTTAGCCCCCTGAGTAAAATGTCCCCTGACCCAACTGGACTTTTAGATCTACTCTTCAATTGTAGACAAGTTCTGCAATAAAGTTATCTCACTTTATTTTATGGAAATACATGTTTAAAGGTGTTTTATGAAAGACCATGCTTGTTATTTATTTTCTCACAGGGCGTACGAATGACAGTTAGTTTCTTGTGAGTAGAGGATGGGAAGTTTTTTGGGAGGTAAGAATCCTAAGATTGCCGACATTAGACATTCCAAGTATAATAACAGCTTTTTAGGAAAAGGAGTGTCCTGATAATCACAAATAGTGATATCATAGTTGCCTCTCCAAAATAGAAGTGAAAGCATTGTAAAAATTCACACTTTAGAATTAAGTTCTCATTAAAATATTAAAAAAAGAAATGAAATTTAAAATGGAAAACTAATTTTCCTATTTAATGCTGAAGAAATTTGTATTAATGTAATTTCTTTTTTTTTTTTGTGGGATTCCCGTTTGAACTCAGGCCACATTATTATTTGAGCCACACCTCCAATAATCTGGTTATTTTGGAGATGTGGTCTTGTGAACTCTTTGCCAGGGTTGGCCTTGAATCTCAATCCTCCCACTTTCAACCTCCCAAGTAGCTAGGATTATAGGTGTGAGCCACTGGTGCCTAGCCTTAATGTTTTTCTGATTGTATTCTTGAAGCTTTTGATAAGTCCAGAAAAAACACATCTTGTTTGGAAGGGAAAAAAAAAAAGAGTAAAAGTGTAAAGTGTATAGCAAAAGAAGGACTACTGTAGACCTCATTGACTTTTCAGGGACTTAAAACACAAAACCAGCTTTTTTCCTCTTTGACCCAAAGGGCAGGCACATGGTTAATCTCAGAAGAGAAGTTGAAGTTGGTTTTTTTCTTGTGTCAGTACTGTTTGCTTATGTATATGTATGTATATTTGTATGTATATTGTAGAAATATGTTTGTGGATTGAACAGCTCCACACACCCCTTGCTTTGAGAAGAACTTATTCAGATGGGAGGAAACTGCCCTTCCCTTAGCAGGTAGTAGAGAACCTGGTCAATCCAAATACAGACTGAATAATTTAGCTGAGCTTGGAAGATATGGCATTGACTCAGTGCTTTCCTGCAGGCAGTCTCTGAGTTGTCTAGCATGGAGCAAGTTTAACAATTTCCACATGAATCCTGAGCCTGGCTTTGTCTTTACAGAACATTTTTTGGTGGGGCCCGGCTGACCTTTCTCAGATGGCCACTGGATCTGCTCTCCTGGCTGGCTGAGCACATTCTGAAATAATGGACTAAATCCGTTGCCAATTGGTGTGATCAGGCTGTTTCCGGAGCCTGATCTTGTCCTCTCAGTAATTGTTCCAAAAGACCTGGAACAAGTAAGAACTCGTGACTCCCACATACTTATCCTTCAGGGCAGAAAAAAAATTCATAAAAGGAAAGTCAGCAGCATTCATAATTTTTTATGTGAATAGCTGAATAGGGACTGTATGGGTTCTCCCATATTCTCTGAGCTTTAACTGTGATAAAAACAAACAACTCATTCAATGCTCTAAAGCCTGGCTATAAGAAAAGATACCTAAAAGCTAGGTTTATGCTATTTATTTGCTCTGTGTCCTTGGCCAAATTGTTTCCTTATGCAGAGCCTTTGTTCGGCATCTCTGCAGCAGGAGACCAGTACAGTTTGGTGGGGTTGTTGTCCGTGGTTGAGACCTAAGTTGTCTGCACCTCAAGCTTTAAGTAGGGCCTGGACAGAGTGAGGTTTTGATAATATTTACTAAAAGAATATCTCACTTCCCATTTCTTCCCACAGTGTCTGCTTACCCTGTATTTTTTCATTCCCTTCCACTTCTATCCAAATTCTACCTTTCCTTCACAGCTTGGCTCCACTGTACTTTCCACAAATGGGCCAAGCCATTTGCTTTAGCCCAACTTCTCTTTCTTTGAATGCCCCTGGCTTTGTGTCATCCTGGAACTCTGCCTGCCAAATTCCTATTTTTTTCTTGAAATCTGCTCAATGATCACCTCCATCAGAAAGCCTTCCCACTGGGCCTCTCCTCCAGGTTAGTGGAACCTCTTTGACCACCTGCAAATGTCATGATCATTCAGTTGTTACTTTTGTGTACGTATGTATTAAATGACTAATATATGCCAGGAGATAGGGAGAATCCAGGTGTGTTCCCCCCCTGCAGCTGTTAGCTTCTCAGCTCCTGAGCACAGCCTTTCCCAGTGCCTCTGAACAGTGGAATGTGCTATTTAGGATCTCTGGATTTTTGTTTAGAGCCTCCTTTGTGACATTGTTTCCTGGGGATGGCTGTTTGCTGAAGTGGCATGACCACCTAGTGAGATGGCATGTGAGGGATTCAGATGTGCATGGCTGGTACCTGTTTCTTTATCTGGCCCTGGTCCCTCCTGCCAGAGGGGACTCTCATGAGGTCCTAGGTTTGGTTAGACTCTGCGGCCCACCTTGCTCCATTGTTTCTAAACTTTTGTTTATTGTTGTTGCTCTTTTAATCTCGGCTTTTGACCCATTGATTCTTCACTTACTCATTTTTCTCCCAGTGGTATTTTTAGATAACTTAAAAAAAAATCAGGATAGTAGTACATATGCAATGTGGAAATTTTAGTAATGCAGGGAAAACTGAAGAAGAAAATAACTGGCCATCCTTCTCTCCCAGAACTTTAGAGATAATTTCTTTCTAGTCTTTTTGTGTTATATGTGTCACAAAATGAATTCCAGTATTCTTAAATGTTTTTCCTTGGTTTTCTTTTTCTGCTTTTATTTTGTTCTTTATTCTTAGTACTTATTATAGTAACACTAAAACACTGAGGGGTGTTGGGGTTACACAAGAGTGCTATATAGTACTGTTTACTTCTATGCAGAATTATAGAAAGTTGAATTGGTTTAACAAAGAGCTAGGAGGCTGGGACATTTTCTCTTATTTTGATAAAAAAATCTCAAATATGAATTAAGTTGGCAAAGAGAATTTGTAAATATACTTTGAGTTAAGGAGGCATGAGTTTATGCTATAATAATAAGCATTGCTTCACACAGTAAGCAATACATATTTGGAGTAGATGATTGTTAAAAATGGATAAAGATTGGGAATATAAATGGGCACAAGAGAGGCAAAGGGAATTCCACAGAGCTGTAGTGGACATCATGGCAATGCAGGATGTTTTGAAAGCCATCAAGACAGGTAGAATTTTTGAGGGCAACCTCCTGCACACCCCTGCGTGCACTGGCATAAACAGGATGCTAGTTTTGAGTGGTCTCAAGTCTGTCTTCATCTGTGTGGTACGTTGCAAAGCCTGACTTGAACTCTAGGAGTTCCTGAGCAGCTTCACATTTTCCTACGAAGGGCTGGCTGATGTTGGGACAGGGCAGTGAGTGTGGAACATGTAAGGACATGTGGAACTAGAGTGTTGTAGCAACAGGTGGCTGAGGTTTCTGCCTCTGATCCTTAACTTCCTCTTCTCAAACCAACTTCCTCCACCTTTTAGAAAACAGGCTGTGCCCTGTGCCCTGTGCCCTGTGCCCAAGCCTTAAATCTGAGGGGCCACCTCTCTTCTTCTAGTTGCAGTTTGAAACTTTCCAAGACAGCTTCTAACTGGCCCCACTGGGGTCACAAACCCCACCTCCCCCCTGCCACACACACACAATTGTGGTTCCACTGTAGACATGAGGTGGGAGAGGAGGAGGACAGAGGGGACTTGAAGGTGAGGAGTGGTTTTTAGAAGAAGGGATGGCTGTAGGATAAATAGCACAAGAACCAGCTGCTGGCGTTACTTAACTAGTGGGACTGTAAGCTCTGGTCAGAAGCCTTGACCTCACATGACCTGGCCTGCCCAAGTCCAGCATTCGGGGTGTCTGTTATTGGTGGTCTCTGGCTTGTGCATAGATGTCAGACATTTTATGGAGAATTAATTTCTGGAGGATTGGTTGTAGTACTCCTGTGAATACCAAGTCACTTTATGTAAAGTCACTTTTGTCATAATATTTGCATGTAATTTACACACAATCTCCATATATTATAAATCATTTCACATTACTTCTAATGCCTAACACAATGTAAATGCCATGTAAATAGTTGTTACATTGTATTGTTCAGGGAATAATGACAAGAAGAAGAGTCTGAACTTGTTCAATACAGTTTTTCTTCTGAATATTTTTGATCTGGGATTGACTGAGTCCAAGATACAGAATCTATAATATGGAGCTATGGGATATGAAATTTCCATGGATATTTTGCTCACCTAGATTTCCCTAAGATTTCATAATTTTTAGGAAACCTCTCTTTTGTCTTTGGTTCTTGTAGGTCCTGTACATTATAGTATACTTTCATGTGTGTTACTATATTTGACCCTCAGGATGATCTTGGGCAGCAGTTAAGGCATGCTTTATTATCACTGTTTTACACATCAGGAAACCAGGACACTGAATGAAGTCAACTCATCTAGCAGGGAGTAGGATTTCAGTTTCAGACTGTCAGCTCTCCCAAGTCCCCTAGGACCCCTACTCTTGTACCAAAGGTCACCCTCCTACCTGAATGGTGGCACTGCAGCATGGTGGGAGAGGGAAGAGGACCAGGAAGGATGGGGTTCCCTCTGCTCTCTGTTTCATGACCAGGGACCAGGCATATCTCCTTTCTTGAGCTAGCCCTGGTTGATACTCCAATCAGTCTGTCCTTTCTAATTCTCTAGATTTTTCCTGTTTCTAAGATATTTCAAGCTCCATCTCTACGTGTTGATGGTCTATGTGGTTCTGAGCTAAATGTGAACCTGAAGTTTTTCACCAGTTTCTTCTCCAGTGGCAGACCATTCCTAGAAGGATTGCTGTTGACAGAGACAAACCTGAAAGATTGGAGACTGATTTCCCTGGTCTTGATGAAGGCCAGTTTTTGTTTTTGTCCCCAAATCTTCTAGAGAAAGTTACACTTCGAGGAACACTTGGAAATCATTACCTAATGTATGGCTCCTTCACGCCTTCTTGATTCTCCTCTTAACAGCCTTTGAAAACACAGCGCTTCAAAGCCAAGAAAATGATCCAGGTCTCTTGGGTGGTGGTGCTAACATTTTGGGAAGGGGAGGCATATAGTTATTACTGAAATTAGCATTCCCAAGGTGTAATGAACTAGAAAATTATGTTGGTTTGTCTTGCATGCATTATATTTGTATCCCATCAAAGTGTTTCTAGGGAAGTTGTTGTCCATCAGGCAGGAGCAAACCAGAGGTTCTGAATACCAATGGCTAAAGTCTAAATGAACTGAAGCCTGTGTGACACAGTATTACATGAGCATGGAGTGATAATCTCATGATTTTTTTTAATTGGATCTTCTTAAGAAACCTGACTAGCTTTGATAAAGTGAATGATGCTCTGATGTCTGTCCTTTTTTTTCCATGTAATAATGTAGGTGTGTATTTCTCAGAGCTTATCTCTTCTGTGCCAAAAACCAGACAGGGTCCTGAACAAATGTCCATTGCTTCCAAGTCATAAGAACACTTGGCAGAAAGGCAGCCCCCTCTTTCTCCTGTCTCATGTCTTCAAACTTTAAACAATAGAAAGAAACTTGTCTTAACCACAAGAGGGAAATGAAAGAACTGCCAAATTTAAACAATGTGTTGGTAAATAATTTCATATAAACTGTGCAGCAACTCACGCTATACAGTCTGCAAATGAAAAGTAATGTACCATTTTGGCTTGCACAATATTTTAAGACTAGCTTTTCACAATTACAAAGTGAGCAAGTCTATGTACTAATACATGCTGTGTACCCTATGATTTAAGAATTAAAATGTTACAGGTAACTGAGGAATGTATCCAGCTATGTATACAATATTATAATCACTAATAAGATCAGTTTTCTTTTCTTGCCATCGATCAACCCTGACTTTATCTGTTTTCAGATGTTTCTTTTTTCCCACGACAAATTTCTGTCACCCTTTTATGTATTTTTTGATCCTGTCCCTTTTTCTTTTTGGCTTTCCTGGCTCTGTGCTCCTCCCCACCCCACACCCCTTTCCTCTGCTATTCCCTGTAACTGTGGTCTAGTGGCTGGGTCTGTTAAAGAAGTAAAGTCAGTGGTGGTCCATTTTCAAGGCAAAGCATTTAACTCTGACCACTTGCTTGAGTATCAGCTTGCAGATGTAGGGAGAGAGCCTGCTGACAAGGGAACTTAAACAGGGAGGGGTAAATCACAATAGAACTAGGAAATGGGTAAAAACTGTATGTACCAGAAAGCACATATCACAGGGACATCTTCCCATTACAAAGGAAGGTAGATATTACTTTAAGCCTGCTTCTAGAATTTGACCAATCCCCAAACAGGCATATTTTAAAACAACCCAATAGGAAATTTAGGCTACATACAGAAGAATGTACACCCCATAGTACTCAGCCAATGAGGAACCGGGGCGGGGGTGGGGGGGGATTTCTTATAGGTCAGAGTAGTGCAGCTGATTAGATTTTCTGCTCCTTAATGCCAAAAAAAGATGCATGGTGAAGACAGAGAAAGGAGGTTTATTACATGGTTTGGGGCGTGCTGTGGGCCCACAAGATAACTAGTAGCAAGAGAAAAACATGGCATCTGTCCTCCACTTTTTTTTTTTTTTTTTCAAATTTTGCGCTCATTGGACACAGTTGTCTCTTTGTCAGTGGTATGTGTTCCTTAAAGTTCAAATGTCAGGAAAGTAGCAATCAGTTTCTGTCTTGTTGTGCTATTTAGATCCAGGATGGTCAATGGATAGATTTGTTTCCAGAGTTGGTGACCAGTGAGATCATGATTGGATTCTTGCAGAGACCACAAGCAAACTGGTGTTGAATGAGCTTGATAGAAGGAACCAGAGCAACAGGCTTGAGATGATTGGGAAATTTAACATTATTAATAAGTCCAAAGTGGCTAGCAAGACTGACTGCTGCTTCAGATTTGCCTGAATTTTTTCTCTTTGCATAAATACTGCTTTAGCCAGCATGGCTTCTGTCATCATTTGTGCAAGGGAAAGGTCAAAAGGAGAAAGTGTAAAGCTGAGTCTTTTAAGAAGTCTTGTGCTCCAGTATAATTTTGGAGGAAGGTGTCTCATTTGGGTACATTTTCTGTGTAAGTGCAGTTTGACTTATTAAGTATCAAAAACTTGCTTTTCTCATTTTTGTTATACTTTTTCTAAAATTGAAGAACACATGTTTATTGAGCACATTTGTGTGCAAGAAATTCTGCTGAGCATTTTACCATAAATTATCTTGATTCTATGCAAAAAATACATTGCTTTCTGTTTTTAAACCAGGTATACTGGCTCTAATTTAATCTTTTCTAAGAAAGCTAATTGTCAGCCTCTAGGTAGTTTTTTGCTTGGAATTTGTGGCTTCTATATTTTGATCTTTTATTCCCTACATATTTTGAATTTCTCCTGTAGTTTTAGGAAGGGGAACTGATTGAATACTTATTACATGTCTCTAGGCACTTTCATATATATTTCATTTCAATCTAACAAAAATCTGTAAGATAATTTTTGTCCCCATTTTATAAATGAGGGAACTGAGGCACAGAGAGGTTGAGTATCTTGCCCAGGGTCATGCTGCTCGGTAAAAGGAGAGGGGCTGGGGTTGGAAGCAGATCTATCAGACTCCAGTTGTAGTGTTTAATTCTGTACTGACATCATTGGACAAATAGCTGTGCACCCTCTTCACAGGCCCCCTCTCTAAATTTTATGATTATTTCCTATTGCTGTAGAAGCAGATTTTCCTTGCCTAATTAATTTTTCTATTGTTAACCCTAGCTAGATGCAGGTAAAAGAGAATAGAAGTTAAAAAAAAAAAAAAGATGGGGCTTCCAAGCTTTCTAGGTGAGGAGCTATCCAATGTGGTATTATTCTGGGCTTTTCAAATTTAAATGAAAACTCTTTGACGTTGATAGAGCCTTTAATATCTGTAAGCACAAGTAATTTCGTATGCCTAGTACCAGGTACAGATTAAGGAATTAATCAGAGATATTGTAGCAGTATAGTTCTCTGTTTTCATAGTAAGCCTTCAAAATACAGAGAGCAAACCCACCCCTCCATAAGAAATGAAAACACTGGCAAAGATAGTCAAAATCAACTTTTTTTGCAACTCTTGAAGTGAGCCAAAGGCTTCCAACACTCTGAAGAATGTTTATTCAAGGAAAAGCTGCTGAATCTCATTAGGAATGGCAGGGTTTGTGGCATTGTAACTTGAACTATTCCCCCCTTCTCTGCTCCATTCTCCAGTAGCCTTGAAAACTAGCAGTCTTGCAGACTTGGTACTTGTGAAAACCAGCAGCCTTGCAACTGCTAGACAGGACAGACCTGATTTGAAGTTCCTCAAAAAGTCCCATTCCCAGAGTCTTGTCCCTATTTGACCTGTGTCCCAGCTCCCTGGAAAAAATCCATTTTCAGGACACTTGTTATTTGACCTGACTTGGAGCTCAGAGCTTGCTCTTTGAAAAAAGCCTTTTTTTCTCCCCAGGGCATTTGTCAAAAACAATGGCAGTTGTTTAACCTTGCAGCTTCTTAGAGGGCAATACCAGTTGGGTAAATAATAACCTGGCCAAAACTTAAAGGAAAGATATTGGGAACAAGATGTCCATATGGGACTTTGGAAAACAGATAAATTCCTAGAGATTTAGAAGGCTGCACACATATGGAGGACTGTGTGCATGCCTAGGAAAGACCTGAGAGGATCTCAGTCTCTCACTGCTGACTGACTTTAAGGCCTTGAAAAACAGTAAATAAGCTAAGGCAGAAGTTTAAAGTGCTTGAGTGCTGAAGGCATGCTCTCTCTCTCTCTCTCCCCCTCTCTCCCTCTCTCTCTCTCTCTCTCTCTCTCTCACACACACACACACACACACACACACACACAGAACCCCTTGGCAAAAGTTGGGAGAATCACTAGTTCAAAGCATTAGTTGACCACTAAGGTAGTTGAACAGAGGCATCAGTGGCTGCACACTACATTTGTTTGGAAAACGCCGCACACCGCACACAAAGGAGGCTCACGAGAGGTATCTCAGGTCCAAAAGTTTAATAAGCAGGCTGGCTGGCTGAGAAAAAATGGTGCAGCAGCTTTTCTTGGCGGGTCTGGCCTTAAGTAGCATTTGGGAGAAAGCAAGGTCTAGGCGGGCAAAGGAAGGTGGCGGGAGATAAGGAACAGTGGGCTTCTGTTCTGCAAGGGATGAGACCAGCTGAGGCTCAGGCTGCAGAATGGTGGCAAGGGACAGTTCTTATCAACAGAGAATACAGATTTTGGAGAATTAGTCTAGGAAAGTCACTAAACAAGCAAATGTCAAGAACTATAATGACAGTTTAAAAAAAAACAACAACAGCAAATGCTGGCAATTAATAAAACAAACCCAATAACAAGTCCTGGGAAGCTAGAGGAAGAGTCTAATTTTAAGGATAGCCACATTTATTGTTGTTATGGTTTAAATATTCAATGTGTCCCACAAGCTCATATGGTGACTGGTTGGTCCCTAGCAGGTGGCTCTTGGAAGTGCTGGAAGCTTTAGGAAGTAGGGTATTGCCGGAGGAAGTGTGTTATACTGGGGCATGTCCTTGGGGATGTATCTTTCTTGGGCCCCTTCCTGCATCTCTGCTTCCTTTCCACTATGAAGTAAAGAATGCCCTCCACCATTTGTTCCTGTCCTCATGATGCTTTGTCTTACAATGGGCCCTGAAACATGGAGTCAAGTAACCATGGACTGAAGGCTCTAAAACCATGAGCCAAAATAAATCTTTCCTGCTTTAAACTGTTTCTCTCAAGAACTTGTCACAGAAATAAAAAAACTGACATTACCTAAAATGTCTAGTCTAAAAAAAAAAAAAAGAGAGACACAACAGAAATGTATGGCCCATACACAGTTGAGAAAATTAGTGATAGAGGCTCTTCTTGGGGGCTGAGATTGTTGGAATTATTCTATAATGATTTTAATCAGGTACTAAAACTATTTTCAAATAACTAAAGCAAACTATGTGTGAAGAATGAAAGAAAGGTATGACAATGAAATCTCACCAAATAGAGAATACCAAAAAAGGAGAGATAGAAGTTGTAAGACTATGTAAATTCTGGAGTTGAAAAATTACAGCTGAATAAAAAATTCACTAGTGCATGCAACAGCAGGTAGAGCTGGTGAAAAGAATCAGAAAACTTGAAGATAGATCAATTGAGATTGTCGAGACTGAGGAATAGAAAGAAAAAAGAATAAAGAAAAACTGAATATACTCTTAGGGATATCATCAAGCATACCAGTACATGTATAATGGAAATTCTGCAGGAAATTTCAAAGAATTAATGTCCAAACACTGAAAGGGTGAGGGAGGCTGAATGTAGTGGAAATATTATGTACTCATGTATGAAAATGGAAAAAGGAGACATGTTGAAACTACTCCAGGAATTGGGGGGGGTGGGGATAAAGGAGAATGATGGGGGGGGTGAATTCAATTATGGTATATTATAAGAACCTTTTTAAATGTCACAATCCCCAGTACAACAATAATAAATAACCCCTCCCTCCAAACAAAACCCCTAAAATAGTCTACACATCTAAGGAGTTTAACAGACTCCAGTTAGGATAAATTCAAGGAGATCCATGTCTACAGTCATCGTAGTCAAACTGTCAAAAGGCACAAAGAACTTATTGAAAACAACAATAGAAAAAAGTGACTCAGCAAGTAAAAGGGATCCTCTATAAAATTAACAGCTGACTTTCCATCAGAAACTATAGAGACTGGAAGTCAGTGGGATGACATACTAAAGGTGCTGAAAGAAAAGATTCTCAACAAAGGGTTTTGTATCTGTCAAAATTATCCTTCAGAAATGAGGAAGAAACCAAGATATTACCAGATAAATATTACCAGATAAAGAAAAACTGAGAGAATTCATTACTAGCAGACTTACCCTAATATACCAATAATTATGTTAAATGAAAATGCATTAAGCACTCCTGTTAAAAGGCAGAGATTGGCAGAATAAAGGGGAAAAGCATTCCACAAATACTATAAAAGGTCTTCAGGTTGAAAGGAAGACACTAGACAATAATTTGAATCCACATGAAGAATAAAGACCACTGGTAATGATAAAGGCCTAGATAAATATAAAAGATAGTACAAATGTATCTGTGTTACATCTGATAGAGAATTACAATAGTTATAAAACTGTTAATGAGCTTATATATAAGTATGTAATTTGTATGGCAATATTGCACAAAGGAAGAGGAAAAGGAATATATTGCAGGAAAGTTTCTAAAAACTATTGAACTAAATTAGTATTAACCTGAACTATATTGTTGAAAGGTGCTAATTATAATTCCCAGGACAACTAACTTTTTTTTCTTTTCCTTCCTTCCTTCTTCCTTCCTTCTTCCTTCCTTCCTTCCTTATTCCTTCCTTATTCATTCCTTCCTCCCTTCCTTCCTCCCTCCCTCCCTCTCTCTCTTTTTTGGAAGCATGCATTTGAACTCAAGGCCTCCCACTTGCTAGTCAGGTGCTCTACCACTTGAACCATACTGTCAGCCCTTTTTTGCCCTGGTTATTTTGCAGATAGGATCTCCCTTTCTGCCTGGGCCAATCTCCACCACCATTGTCCTATTTTATGCCTCTCACTGGAACCGAAATGACGGCTTGTGTTATCATACCCCACTTTCTTCTGTGAGGGCAGGAGCTTTGTTTTATTCACTGCAGTATCCCCAGTTCCTGGAACAGTGCTTGGACTGGTAGCAAATATTTAGTAGTATAAAAAAGATTAAGCAATTTATTCAGCACCTGATATTTACCTAAACCTGCTGTGGGTGCATAGAATCTAGCAGTTTAGGGAGGGCAGACATAGCATTTGGTAATCATCTAATCATGAGATTGCTAAAGGAGGCCAAGAGGAACCAGATCTTGGTGGGTGCCATTTGTCAATGTGAGTTTGTTGTTGCCAGGGTTTTCAGTTGTGAAAGGTAAAATCTTTGCCTAATAACTTTTTTTCATATTTCAAGGAAATATATTTATATTTGAAATTTGTGCTGTATGTAAAACTATTTGATTTTTCAGTTATCAGCATCTAACTTAAAAAAATTTAAATGAGCGTATCCAATAAAATCTTTCTCCATTCTGCAGATTCTCTTCACTCTCTTGATTGTTTCCTTGCTGTGGGGAAGCTTTTTAGTTTGATATAATCCCATTTGTCTATTTTTGCTTTTGCTGCCTGTACTTTTGGGGCCAATCCAAAAAAATCTTTGTCCAAAGCAAAACCCCGTTTTATTCTTCTAGTAGTTTCATAGTTGCAACTTTTACATTTGACCCTTTTATGTATTTCAAGTTGAAATTAATATGTGTTGAGATATAGGGGTCTAGTTTTACTCTTCTGCTTGTGGAGATTCCATTTTTCCAGCACCATTTTTTGAAGAGATTTTCCTTTTCCCAATGTGTGTTCTCATACCTTTGTTGAAAATCAGTTGACTGCATGTTCTCATGCATGTGGAAGCAAAAAACATTGATCTCATAGAAGTAGAGTAGCATTGTGGGTACAAGAGGCTAGGAAAGGTGATTGGCTACTGGGGTAGAAAATTCCAGTTAATAGGAGGAGTAAGTTCTAGTGTTTTATGCCACAGCAGAGTGACTACAGTTAACAATAATTTCTTGTATATTTCAAAATAACTAGAAATATTTGAGGTGTTGGGTAGACTAATTACCCTGATTTGATCATCACACATTGTATATATGTAATGGGATATCAAATTCTACCTCATAACTATGTATAATTATTATGTATCTATTTAAAACAAAAACCTTTCTGTGGCCTAGGTTTGGCCCAGGAGCTAGCTAAAATTTTAGTGCATAATTCTCTTGTCTTCTTAGCCATTAAAGCAGACACCTTAAGCAATTCTAGGCATAGGGAGCCTTGCCACACCTCCTCATCTATCATAAGGTTTCATAGTCTTTGTATTTCTTCTTCTTAGCAGTTATATACATACAGTCTACCTTTGTGTATAATGATTTGATTTAAAAATTTGCCTCTTCCCTGAAGTTTCCATAAGCTCTATATGAACAGGTGCTTGGTCTGTTTTTACTAGTTGATCATTGATCAATGAATAAGTGAAGTAGACAGGAGGAACTAATCTTGAAATGTATTCTATAGTAAAGACAGGAACGTGAGAATAGCATCTCACTTGGAATTCTGTGTTGAAGGATTCAATCCAACAGCAAGTTGTTTTGTCTGCACTGTGTGAGAAAAGATTTCGCCCCCACTAAATAGACATTTTAGTGCTATCTACATTTGCCTATCCCAAAGCATATTCCAGAGAGCATCAGCATTTGCAGCATAACACATTGATGTCAGTATTTATTTGTATTTAGTAATCCCAAAAGTTCTTATAGCTTGATATTTTAGTCTGAGCTAATCCTCTGGACTTACTGCTCTTCGTGGGAAAAATATAAACACTGCTTCCCTTGGAGAGTTAGTAGAAATACATTTTTTTAGTTTGGAATTTATATTCCAAACTAAATTATTTTAAATTATTTTAGGCTCTGCAAAAATGGGACAGTTGAAGTAGAAAGTGTAAGGATCACTATCTCCAAAAGTTTCTGTTGAAAAAGGAAATAAAATGTCAACAATAGTTCCATCAAGTGAAAGCTGAAAGGTCTACTGTTGTAGTGAAGCCAGATAAAGTGATATATTACTAACACAGAACAAGCTCACCTTTTCTATGCCTGGAGCTCTGTGATGATAGGTGACGCCGGGAAAGTGAAAAACAGCAGAGGAGAGGAGGGGAAGCCACAACTTGTTTGTATTTTGAAAAAGTCTTTAACTGTGCTGAACTTTGTCCTCTCCATTTTTATCTGGAAATAAGTTGCAGAAAGGAAAGTCTTATATCTATATGATACCATTTATATAACATTATCAAAATGGCAAAATTATTGATCTGGAGAACAGATAGTGGTGGTCAGGCACAAAAAATGGGGCAGAGAGTCCCATCAGTTTTTGCTTTGTGCATCTTAAAGCTCTGTATTTGGTGTATAGACATTTATGAATATTATATCTTTTTAGTTAATTGAACATTATAAAATGTCCTTTTTAACTCTGTAATATTCTTTGTTATTAATATTGCCACTTTCCTTTGGTCAGGTTAACAAGTACAGTATGTCTTCCTTTCTTTTACTTTTGTTTGTTTGTTTGTTTGCAGTATTGGGGCTGGAACTAAGAGCCTTGTGCTTGCTAGGTAGGTGTAATACCTCTTGAGCCAGCCCCTAGTTCCCTTTCTTTTACTTTATTCTATTTGTGTCTTATTATCTGAAATGCATCACTTACAGGTGGCATAGAGTTTTCATCTTAAGTTTTTTTCATACATCTGACAACTTATGCTTTGTGTGGGGTATTAAGACCCTTCATGTTGAATGAGATTTGTTGATGTGGTTGAAGTTGAGTCTGTCATCCTGTTTGTCTCATCTGTTCTTTGTGACTTTTACTTCTTTCTTCCTTCTTTTGGATTAAATATTTTTCATGATTCAGTTTCTTCTCTTTTGTTGTTTTATTGGTGACAGTATTTTTTGTTTTGTAATTTTTGTGATTGCTTTAGAGTTTATTGTATACATAGTTAAATGATCACATTTACCTTCAAGTGGTATTATATCACTTCACATATGGCACTTACAATACATCTCTCTCTTCCTCCCTGGCCTTTATGTTGTTATTCCAATACATTCTCTGTATATGAATGACGTAAACTTCACACTAAATTTTTATTTTTATTCAGTAATCTTTAAAGACATTTAAATGATAAATGAAAAACTTATTTATTTACCCTTATAGCCACCATTACCTTTGTCCCTTATTCCTTCATTTAGGTTCCTATTTTCATCTGGCAGAAGGAATTCCTTTAGCATTCCTTGTAGGGTGGGTATATTACTGATTGCTTTTTTCAACTTTTGTATATCTGAAAAAGTTTATTTTCCACCTTCATCTTTCCAAGGTAGTTTCTCCTGGATTATGGTGTTTTCTCTTAGTATATTACAGTGTTTCTCCATTGTCTTTGGGCTTACATTGTGTTCTCAGAAATTTGCTGTCATTCTTAGCTTTGGTCCTCTGTACATAAGATGCTCCCTTCCCCAGACTGATTTAAAATATCTTAAGTTTTGTTTTTATTACTGGTTTTCAACTATTAATTATTACATATATATAATTACTAATTTTTCTTGTTTTTCTGCTTTGGAATCATTGAGCTGCTTGCATATGTGGGCTTATAGTTTCTATCAAAGTTGGATATACTTCATACATACTTTCTTCAAATATTTTTCTGTTCTCCTTTCTCCTCTCTTTTGGAAACTTCAATCATACGTATATTAGAATCTTTGAAGTTTTCCGATAGTTCACTAATACTCTTCTTTTAAATTTTTTCTCTTGTGTTTTTATTTTAGAGAATATCTGTTACTATCCCTTTAAGTTCATTAATCTTTCTTCTGCCATTAATCCTGTGTAGTATATGTTTCATCTCTAGAAATTCAATTTGGGTCTTTAAAATAATCTTCTACGTCTCTACTTAACTATACATGCCTACTAATATTTGATTAGTTGCCAGACATTGTAAAGTTTACCTTTTTGGGTGATGAATATTTTTATAAATACTCTCAAACTTCTAGAATAAGTTTTTTTGGAAAGATTTTGATCTTTTTAGGTGTTAAAAACTTAGTTTGTTGACACCAGAGCCGTTTTTAGTCTAGGGTTAATTGTTTCTTATCTAATGACCTATGAATTATGAAGAATAGGAGTAGATGGGTTTGGGGGTTCTGAGTGAGTATGGGTTTTTTTCCCTCTAATTTGTTCAGTTGGCTTTTTCCCTGTCCTTTAGTAGTTTCATCACATGCGTGTCCTGATCAGTTCCCTGTTAAATACTTAGTCCTTCCTAAGTATCTGTTGCAGATCTCCAGAGGTTTTCTTTCTTTTTCTCTTTCCTGTTTCCTGTGAGCTGATTTGTGAACTCCAGCCACTTTGGTGTCTTGGAACCCTCAGCTCTATCACTTCACCTCAGGGAGTCTGCCCGTTTTGCCTGGCTTCTCCTCTGTACCATGGCCTGGAAACCATGTCAAGATAGTAAGCCAAGTGATGCTTGGGCTCACCTTCTTTGTTTCCCATCCCTCAGGGATCACTCTTCAGCATGGCTTGATATTCAGTATCTTGAAAACAGTAATTTCATATGTTTTGTCTGATGTTTTGTATTTGGTTATTTCAGGTTGGGAGTTGAATTAAATTCCTGTTACTCTATTTTGATTGAAAGAAGAAATCTCAAGATTAGATTGTCTTTTTCTTTATATTTTTAATAACACAATTAATTTAAGGAAAAAGTTATATTTTAACTATTTATGGGTAAGCCAGTTTCTCTATATGCTTGCTTTATTGAAGTGTATGTAGATCTGAAGTGGAGATCATAGAAAATAAAATAGAACAAGCTCCCTTTTCTTCCCCCAAACCTTTTTGTTTTGCTTTTTTGGTAAATTGTTGCTAGCTTGCCTTATAGTCATTGCCCCTTTGTTCTTTTTGGAGAAGGACTCAGAGTTCTATGAATGTACCACTCACAATTTATGGAGAATATTATCAATAAAATTGTCTTGGTCTTTATGTTTTAATCTACATGATTAAAAATTTGACAATCAAATATTATAGATGAAACATAACCAGGGGACTTGCCTTACTATGTATTAAGTTAAAATTAAGTCTATGATATTTTGTAATGAGTTTATTCAGTATGTGGTGTTGGTAAAGTTTGGCCAACTCAATGGAAAAATATCATATCTTATACCCAGGTATATTCCAGATAGGAATATAGTATTTGAAGAAAATACAGGTTACATACTTTTGAAGAAGACAGGTCTTTCTAAGGGTATATAAAGGGTGAAAACATAGTGAAAAATATTGATATAACTGCACAATGATTTTTTGTTTTCTAATGACAAAGAAAGATCATTATGAATAGAGTTAAATGTATGATGACTTATTACTTACTGTATGATGACTTCTCATAAAGTAGTAAAAAAACCCAACCAACCAAACCAAACAAAACAAAAACAGTGAATACCTCACTAGAAAAATGGGCAAAGGTCACCATTAAGTAATCACAGTCGGGTAACAAACATAGGGATAAATTAAAAGTACCTGAAGTTCCACTGCTACTTAACAAACTGATCATTTAGTCAAAATCATACTGCCTATAAGTGATAAATTGAATTAAAAATTTTAGAAAGGCATATTATAAAGTAGAAGAAAGGAAAACAGTATAATGTAATAAGGTGAACAACAAAGAAAATACATTTTACAAATTCACTCTTTCTTTTCAGAACATTTAAAAGATGCTTCAAAGAAGATGAAAAGTGGCCTTATGTTTGTAAAGTTGGTTAACCCATGCTCAGGTAATCTTCCCCACTCTGTTCTCATCCCATCTCCTCTCTTTCTTGAATGTTTTTTCATTAACACTGTGGCTGATAAGTGTGTATGACACTTATTGCCTGTGTGTCTTTTTTCTGAATAAAGCTTTTAAAGTTGAAATGGCATCATGAGATGATGACATTACTACTCTTCCCAGATAATTCATTTGACCTAAACATTTAAAAAAAAAATCTCGTCTTATAATTTTAATCCATAGAACTTTTTAGTCATTCGAAATGTTGGCAAAACAAAAAAGTAGCATGTTTGAATTCTCTCTGAAAACAGATTAATTTTCTTTGGCTTCCCTAAGCCAACTTCTCTCAGAATAGTTATCTAACATTAGCCTCCATTTATGCTCATTTTATGTTATAAAGTAAAACAAACAACCAGAGTAAAAAAACAGAAGGCTTTACTTGACATGCCAAGAATTTGATTAGTTTCAGTTTTAGCTTTACTTTCTTTCTTTTATTCTGACCAACAAGTAGTACTTTTTTTTGTTGTTGTTGGGGTGATTTTTATTTTTTATTAAAAGCATTGTGTGCTGAAGAGATTCATATTGTATTTGGAAGGAATTTAACTTTGCTTTATCTTCTAATTTTCAGTTTTATTTTAAGGCAAAAATATTAAAGTATACTCGAGTATGTAGTGATTGGTGATATTTATCTTTGTGTAGAATTGTTTTCTATTTATTTATAAGGTTTTGAATAAAGATACCTGATATTTAGCAAATTAGAGCATTCTTGTGGTGACCAAATAGAGATATCGAGGGACAACTGACAAGTAGTGCCTTGTTGGATATGTAAATGAAAGCAAGGGGAAAAAAACAAACAAACAAACCTGACTTCCCCAAAATGAAATTGAGTATAATCATTAGCTATGTTATTTGGACCTCTTTGTTATGCATAAGCCTAAGTTGTGAGAAATATTTCTTCAAGGGAAGTTTTTGGTAGCAGTAAAGGTTCAAAAGCACTTAACAAAAATAAAAGTACAAAAGAAAGCCAGCCTTCTTCTAAAATTCCTGTTTTATCTAAATGTGGTTAGATTACACAGGAACAAATATTTTTATTTGCTATATTGGCCATGAAAAAAATAAGGGCCAAGCTAAGCACTTACAATGTTTTAAGAGATTTACATGTATTATATATTTTCACTCTGGAAAAGTGTGATGAAGTTGATTCCATATTGCCCCATATACAGATGTGGAAGCAGAGAACCAAAAAGGTTTATGTAACTTTCCCAGTGGTGACACCCAGCATGTGCCAGAGACAGATTCAGAGTCCCGGAGATTGTGCTATGGTTGGAAAAAAAAAAAAAAAATTGAATCAGGGGATAAAACCACAGGCTTTACCCCTCCTATCTTCTCCCCTCCCCTTTTTAGAGAACAAAGTGGAAAAACCCATCCAGTTGACTAGGGCTTGTCTGACTCCCTGTGGCCTTGCCTTTCTCACTTAAATGGGCCTGCAGGGTCTTAGGGCTTGGTCCTTATTTTAGTCTCTGTGTTGGAAACCACATACTAGTCTGGAGACAGGAACCCTTGCACTAGCTCAGACCATCTGGCCGAACTGTTAGGGTTTGGTAGTTTAGGAATGGTTTTCCTTACTAATCTGATAGTAGGTTCAGTTAGAGGCTTTGTAGCAGTTAAGATAAATGACTTGCATGTTCTACTTTTATGGTTTAACTTCAGTGAGGATTACAGAGCTGGGAAATAAGCACCCAGGTATAGTAGCCAAAAGCTTTCTGTGGAGTCAGTCTGTATAGAGTATATGTATGTATGTTTATGTTCATATTTTGAATATTCCTCAGAACTGTTGGATAGACTTTGATGTGCATGTGTGCATGTGAGAAAACTTGGAAATAAAAAACAAATTTGTCTTACAGGAGAAGGAGCCTTGTACTTATTCGACATGTGTCTCCAGCAGCTGTTTGAAATCAAAGTTTTCAAGGAAAAACACCATTCTTGGTTTATAAATCAATCAGTTCAATCAGGTAAGTGACTAGTGTATATATTCCCAGTAACTAAATGTATACTTTAGCTTTTCCATCCTTCTCACATGGGGTTTGTGAGTCCATCCACCTGGTCTGGCATGTGGCCAATGGTGTAGCCTTTAGTGCATCAGAAAGGGGTTAGTCCAGGGGAAAGGAAAGATCGTTTGAGACTAAGTTAGGTCATCGCTGTGTGTCTCAGAGAGTGGAGAGTTTTAAACTAACAACTCTGATTTGTGTGCTACAGCACCAACGCATAATTGAGCAGATGACCTTTGAACCATGAAGTGCATGTTGAATTGACTTCAAACTATTCTGAGGATCTTCACGTTTTTAACATTTCATTTCCTGGAGCATACTAATGTAGCTTCTAAAACATTAGAATATGACAACTTTTGAAATGCTTTGTCATCTAAATTACTGTCCCTTCTATAGTAGTCAGCTTTCTGTTACTGTACCAAATACCTGAAAATAGAAGCTCACAAAAGAGAAAAAGTTTATTTGGGTTTGTAGTTTTGGAAGTTTCGGTCTGTGGCTCATTCACTCTGTTGCTTTTGGCCCTGTGGTGAGGCACACATAATGGCATCCTTGATGCCATATGGGAATGTGGCAACCACATTCTCCTTTTAGGGTCCTCCCCGCAGTGACCCAAACCTTCCACTAGGCTCAACTATAAAGGTTCTACAGCTTCCCAATAGGGCCACTCTACAGAACAAGCCTTTAACATGTGGTCCTTCAGAGACATCCAGATTCAACTATAGCACCCACACCCACCCACATACATACATACATGTACACACATGCATACGCATACACAACACCACCATGGCCAAAATTCTAAGCTCAGTGGGGAAAAGGATACCAAGAGAACCATGTTCTGATGCATGTTCTGGCAGGTTGGTGTGGGGCAGTGGATGGATATCTGCAGCATTCTGAATTCCCTCTGCCTGCACCCTCATTGTTTCCAGAAAGTGCTTTCTGCTTCTCTATACATCTTCTGCATTTTGTTGGCTCTGTCACCACTTAGTGCTGAGGAACAAAGACACCTTTGCTTGCCTTGTAAGATAGTCCCAATGAAAGATTATTGCTTGTGATAAATTTTATATACCTATGTACATGAGAAATTTGAAACAGTTTTCAGCTGCCAGATGGAAACTGTAGTTTGCATATATCCTGGTAGGTGGAAAGCGTGTGCTCTCTGCCACTGTCGTTGCCATGATTATTCATTCGGCAGTGTATGAGTTAGAACTTCTAAGGCCACACATTTGCAGTTGGTGCTAGCTAACAGATACAGAAATACCCAGATTGAAACTGGAAAATTCTGGGATTTAGCAATTCATCCTCTGTCCTGAACAATCTGTGTTGGTACCTGCCTTTTTAAAAAATTTTTCTTCCTTTAAAAAAAATAAGACTATTTCTTTAGAGCAGTTTTAGGGTGGTAGCAAAGATACCTGCTTTTTCTTTTTGTTTAATCACCGTTGTCTTCTTTTTAAACTTAATCATAAAGAAGGAGCTGTTTTTAAGAATAGCCACCACAATATTATTGCTAGACCTAGAAATCTGTTCCTAATTTCTGCATATAATGGATGCCTCATGTAAAATGAGCTTAGAGTTTCTGATAGGCTATTTTCATGAATTTCTGCTTTTTAAAAAAATAATCACATGGTGTCATAATATAAAATTACTTCCTTAATTTTTTTTTTTTTTGGCTTACTACATACATATAATTTTAAGTACAATGCTTCCTGAAACCAAAATAAAAAGGTTGGGTGAAGTAAATGAATTGTTTATTGTTTTGATTCTGAGGAAGGAGGGCCTGGGATGCTTGAAGAGGAGTTTGGTAGAAGAATCTTGAGAGAGTTGGGAGCCTTTTTTGTACTCGCCTGTTTTCCTTTCTACCCAGAGAGCAGAATTTTCAAGAGTTTGCCTGTGTTTGATTGACTGTCCACTTGCCTTTCTCTTGTGCGCAGGGGCTGGGGTTGGGTGGGTCTGTCGTGGTGAGCTCCATGATGAGCTTTGAGTCATTGGCACTTTCTCTCCTACTGTGAGCCCCAGACCATCCTAGAAGCTACATCAGGAGAGTGATTGAGCTTTCCCATGATGTCATCCTCAAAAGCCTCTGATTTACACTTCCCGGCAGCTTTACAGGTAGCCTGACTTACACAGGCTTCCTAATGTTCTCTGGATCATACTGCCTCTGTGCTTCTCCCAACCTCCACTTTTTTGGGGAGTAGGGAAGGGGAGCTCTCTAAAAAATGATATTTAAAGAAGAAATGGAAAGTTAAAATTCTATTTCAGGGTCTTAACTCTTTTCTTCACCCAGATTTGAAGCTCTTTGCAGTAAAATCTCAAGGAGTGCATTCTATCTTTTGAGAGATCTGTTTGATCATGAGAGACTTTAGATTTAAGGTAGAAATCTAAAGGCAGTAAAACCTGAGGAATCTGATCTGAAGAAAAATGAGAACATTGAAATCAAGCTATTTCTTGTCACTTACTAACCTAACAGAAAGTATGAGAAGCTGTCATGCATGCTACCAAATGAGTAGATATTTTAGGCCTGTGTAAGAGCTTCTGAATTTGGGATTTTATATATGTATTTCAATAAATGGTTGTCATGTTGAGCTTGAGGTGAAATAAGCAAGTTGTCCTTTCAAGGAGTACAGTTTTCTTCTTTCCTTTTTAATTTGCAGGAGGCCTTCTCCACTTCGCCACACCCGTGGATCCTCTATTTCTGCTCCTTCACTACCTCACAAAGGCTGGCAAGGAGGTGAGCTGCCCAGTTTGGGGCATTTGCTGTGAGGGTACAGAAGAGACTCTGTGTGTGTGTGTGTGTGTGTGTATGTGTGTGTGTGTGTGTGTGTGTGTGTGTGTGTCTGTATGTGTTGGGAATTTTTTTTTGTTTTATTAAAATACATTAATTATACAAAGGAGTTTCATTATATTTCCATATGTGCATATAATGTATTTTGATAGAATTCACTTTCTATTTTACTCTTTAGAATGGGGAATAGTCACCTTTATCCCCTTTTATGAGCAATTTTCAATGGGCCTCATTTTTCTATTTCATACATATGTATAAAGTATAAGAAGAGACTATGTTACTTGATCTCGCTTCTCATTTTCTTGATTCAAATGTAGATTCCCAGTACTTCAGATTCATTTGGTTATTGTAGAAACTGTGTATCATGTGTGCTAGTGTAGGTCAGAGCTCCCCATATAGGCCCTGAGAAGCAACACCTTGATCTTGATCCAGTTTGATACTAGCTTGCCCACTGTAAACTGGCCTGTTCCCCATGCTGTGTGCCCTACTTGTGACAGAATCTGGCAGTGAAAACTTCTATTATGAAGTACTCACATACAGATGTTAAAAAGTTGGCCATGGGCCTAAGGAAGAAAGATTTGTCTTCTTTTGTGAGACACCTGAGAAGGTAAACTTGGTGCATGTCTAGTAAAAAGTTCATTAATGGGGAAGCTATAGTTGAGACTTAAGGAATCTGATAGGTAAAATTTACCTTTGTAATATAAACAGAGAATTTGCAAATAGTTAATAGTTTTAGCCAGAAGTTCTAAAACATTTTGGTCTTAGGATATGGTTAAACTTAAAATTATTAAGTTTAATAATTAATTAAACTTATTATTATCAGTAATTATTAATTACTGATAGTCTAACTATCAGTAATTTACTGTGCTAGGAATGAAGACTGAGAAACTAAAAAACAATAAGAGCATTTCATGTTAACATAAATAACACATTTTAACAAAACAACAAAATTTAATGAGGCAGGTAGCATTATTTTACAATTTTGCAAATCTCTTTAATGTCTGGCTTACACGTGACAACTGGATTCCTATTCCAGCATTTCCACATATTGTTTTGATGAAAGTATATGAAGAATATGAATAGATGTGGTCAGAAAAAACCTTTTCAGATAATTACTGATATTCTTCTTTGATACTTCAAAAATAAACAAATAGCAGTTTCTTAACTAGGTTAGTCACAAAACAATCTGAATCCTTGACATTGTCTATTACATTAAAATCCATTGGTCTGTCTTGCAATTAGAATGGATCTCTTTACCCTTGTATGATTTTGTAACATTATACACTGGTTGTTTGAGTTACACCGTCCTTCCAAATGTTAATACATCTCATTTTACACAGAAATACACACTTTTGATAATGATTTAGTTCATTTTTCTCTTGCTATAATAGAACACCCAAGACGAGATAATTTATAAGGAAAAAAGGTTTATTTTGGCTTATGGTTTTAGAGGCTGGAAAGTGTCAAGAGCATGGCACTAACAAGTGAGAGCCCTGTGTTGCTTCAATTCCTGGCAGAAAATGTGAGGGTGAGCAGATGTGTGCAGCAGGGAGAGAACATGAGGTAGATTAACTTTATAATAAACTATGCTTCCAGTAACTAGTCCAGTCCTGCAAGGCTGGGAACTCATGCACAGAGAAAGGAATTGATCAATTCAGAAAAGCTCTGCTCCCCCACAACCCAAATGGTTTCCCTAAGCCACAGTGGGATCAAATTCGCCACTGATCTCATCAGAATTAAATAGTGAGAAACTGTCATAGTAGAAAATACAAGTTTTCCACCATTTAATTTTTTCTTGAAAAATTCAAATTTTATTATTAGCTACAGGTACTGTGAGTCTTTCCCTTAAACTTACAGACTTCCTTCATTTGCATTTTGCCTAATACCCAAGTCTGAATAACAGTCATTCATACTAGAATTTTCAAGTAATAAAATACCTGAGGAATACATCAGCTTCAAGGAGGAAAGGTTTATTTTGACTCACAATTACACAAGTTTTTGTCCACGGCCACTTAGGTCTGTGGTGAGGCAGACCATAATGATAGAAGCTCGTGGAGGAAGAAATAGCTCACCTCATGGTGGTCAGGAAACAGAGAGAGGGAGGAATGGGTGAGGGTCCCCATATACCCTTCAAGGGCGCGCACCCCCACACCACCTGCCCCGTGACCTGCTTCCTCCAGGTATGCCCACCTCCTCCTGACAGTGCCGTCAGCTGAAGCCAAGCCTTCAATGCAGGAGCTTTTGAGAGACATTTAAGGTCCAAACGTCACATCAGGAAAATGTGCTCAGCACTCAGTCAGTCATGCAGGAGCCTTTCCATAAGGTAATGACCTGTGGTGCGAGCAGAAATAATTAGCCAACTTCAGTCACACAGAGTGTTAATGAGACTTGTGTTCAGCATCAAAATTTAAGTTAGTCACTCTTGCTGCGTGGTCAAGGACGTCTTAGGTGAAACTGGCATCTTTAGAACTGCAAATATGTGGCAGTAGAACAGTCGGCTGCCACTGCCCTGACTCCAGCTAAGGTGCCAGCAGTTTCACTCCCATTGTATTTGATCGGTATCAAATCAACATGGTAAAAGTGCAAGCAACTTCTTAGCATTATTAAGAAAATAGCTTTGACCTTGGGGACTCCCTGAAAGGAAATTGGGGACCTTTAGGGGTCTATCAACCACACTTTGGAAACTTTAAGGAACAAGTGTTACTTGAACTGCTTGGGAGAATCTGTTTTTTTCTGGACTCTAATGTTTGCATATAAATGAAATGCTTGAGTTCATTTTATTTGGTCTATAAGCCAAATTCTAAAAACTTCTGTTTTGTAGCTAAATAAATTTTAAGTTGTTGTAAATACTGAAAGTAATAAAATCTATTTAAAACTTTAACTCATACTTTCTCTCGGTGCAGCTTACATTCTTTTATTCTCCCCCTTTTCTACCCTCTTCCCTTCCTAATAGATTAGTGAAGTTTTATTCCATACTTTAATCATGTGCCCCCTTACCTGGAAGCCACCATGAATGCCAGTGTAATTAGGGCAAATATGTGGTGTGTCTGTAAAGAATGGAGATGGTTCTGGTCACCACCAGGAAGCCCCGGGACAGCTCACTCAGGGAAGAAATGGAAAACTCCAGTTGCCTCACATGTGTAGTGTTTTCTAGGATAAATTAATAGGGAGAAATACAATGCAGCCTCCGTACATGTATTAATGCGTTAAATCCCTCCCCACTCTTGGTAATGCTTTCCCATCTCCCATGAGAATTGTGACTCCTGACCCAGGTGGATTAAGCCTAATCCTGGCCCCCTGGGAGCCTGTGGGATGTTGCAGCAAGTTCAATTTGACAAATGCAGAATGAAGCACAAATGCTGCTCAGGTTAGCTTTTTTTTTTTTTTTTTTTTTGGTGATAGTTCTAGGGTTTGAACTCAGGACCTCATACTTTCTAGGCAAACAAAGCACTACCACTTAAGCCACGCCCCAGTCCTTAGGTTGGCTTTTGTTTTAAGCCAGTATACTTTCTCTTCTCAAGTTGCAGAAATACTTTTAAAGTAATACATTGGATGTTTAGTTATTTCCTCCCTTAGAAATGTGGTCATTTCTTATTTAGTTAAAAAATACTGATTTGCACTTTTGAATGTGACCTGTTCTTTTTTCATTACAAGATTTAATTTCACATCAGTATAAATAACTCCTCTCTGTAGTTATCCCAACAGTTATTAAATTTGTATTCAGAGCAAATTGCTTGTGTTTCTTTTTTATGTATATGTGGTAAATTAGAATGAAGCACTGTTTCATTATGAAACTATTTTATATCCTGAGTGTGTAGTAGCCTATTACATAGGAGTAGAGTATGTTTTAGAATAGTTAGATATTTAAAATATTGCTTGATCCTGGAAAAGTATAGATTCAAGGTAGAAATCTAAAAACAGTAAGACTTAGAGAATCTGTGGTTTGAAGGAAAATAACATTTCAATCAGGATATCAACAGAAAGTATGACAAGCTATCATACATGCTACTGATTGAACAAGATTTCACCATGAAACCAAAGAAAGCTGCACTTGCAGAAAGAAAAGGAATCACACAGGTTTTCTGTCCTCAGAAGGTTTTGTCCCAGAAACAGAAGAGCAGAAGTAGGATCTGGGCAAAACCATGCCTCTGTTACAAAGCCTGGCACCCCAAATCAGGATTGATGTCTTCACTTACATAAATGCCATCTCCTCTGCAATTAGTAAAGTTAAGGAAAAAGTTCCTGACAGAGAGGAATATGGTTGTTGAATTCCGTGGTCTGCATGTCTTGTCCTTTGGCAGCCAAGCCTCATAAACATATCTAGCTGAGTCTGACTTAGCTGTCTATACCTTTATTGTACTCATCCCTGCTATTTTTCTTTTATTCTCTGTCTGAAGCTTTGATAGTAGGTTCACTTGGGTGTTTTTCTTTTCATGGCTTTTCTTTCTTCAGCCCTGGAGCGAGGACTGGGAGGCAAATGGGCTTGGGCTGGACTGGTTTTGGGCCTGTGTGATGGTCACGACTCCTGCTCTGTGACTACAGCTGACTCTTCTTCAGATTGAATGGATGGGCCAGTCTGAGGTTATCTCCAGCATCTTTACCAGGTTCTGTGGCTTTCTGTGCCTTCCCAGGTTTTTTCTTCTACTTCATATGGTGGCTCTACTCCTGAGGTAGGGGACATGTTTCTTAGAACCCCAGTAATCACAAGAACTTCCTAAAGAGAGCTGAGAGTCAGCCTAGTCCTAGAGCCCATCCCAGTATAGGGGTTCCTTAGATGGAACAAAGTGTCCCTGATCAAGTTTAAAGGCTTAGCCTTGAGGTAATACATCTTTTTGTTTCTTTTTGATTTGCAACTTTATTCATGGGAGTGCTTGTACGTTGACTGACTGAAGTGTTTTTTTCAGGGCAAGTTTCAGCCCCTAGCTCAAGTTGTGATGGATGATATATTTCCAAATTGCATCTTGTTGTTGAAACTTCCTGAACTTGAAAAGTTACTCCGCCACGTGACAGAAGAAAAAGGTATGGTATGTAGGCCTTTGAAATCAGGCAGGAGTTGTTAGAAAGTCTGAGCCTTTGTCTGAAAATGTAGCTGCTTAAAAAGGCTCCCTGCCTGTAATGCTTATTCTTAGTCGGTGGTAGGGAAAGTTGTCACTCAGGGTGGCTTCCACTATTTACTATTTGTGTCTTATGTTGCATTGCTCATCTTTGTAGCTATACCCAGTGAAATATGCTGGTCTTTCACAGACAAGGCAGGAATCACAAAATGTGGCTTTAGTCTCAGTTCTTCTTTGAACTAGTTCTGTGACTTAAGGCCTTAGAGTTCCCTTTTGTCAAATTATATAAAACTGTACTGCTATTGAGTGCCTTTTGAGAAAGCATATGTTACACACTAGTGCTAGGCTTAGGGAACAGCTAAGACACTGTGCCTTAGCTTACTTTGAGTCTGGTGGAGGCAAATGACAAGCAGGGCAGTGACAAGACAGAGTAATGAAAATAATATGACAAATGGAAGTATTTCTGAGGATATATAGGATGGACCTGGACTGGGTAGGGAGGTACAGGTATGTGGGTACAGTGTTGTTTTCTGGGACAAAATGACCACTAATTTCAACCCTGAAAGATGAATCAGAGCAGTGATGTAACAAAGGCAACAAATGGACATGTGGAAAAGGTAGTTCTGAGGGTAAGTTCCACAGACCTCTGTGTAGCTAGAGTGTAGGGTGTTTGGGGGGAGGGGTGGTTGGAATTTGGACTGGTAAGGATTAGGGAAGGAAAGCTAGGGAAGGGTCCAGCTGGTAAGGGATCTTTCATGCATCTGAACTTGACCAGTTGTGGCACATCACTTCCTGGTGAAGTTTTTACCAGGACATTGCTACAGTGTAGAGAACATATTGGAGAAACCAAGACCAGGTCAATAGGGCTTTTGTGGTGATTCTCATAGAAGATCACAGGAACCTGAGCTTAGGAGATGGAACTAGAGGGAAACAACAATTTAGATACAGAACCAACCATATCCGATAGCCAAATGGTGGTCAAGGAAAGGAAGGAGTGAAGAATGACTTCTGGGTTTGTGCCTTGACCCAATGGATATGCAATATGGCATCCTGAGGACAAGGACTATGGGCCAGAGGAGTAGGCTGGAGGAATGAAGAAGTGGACTGTAACTCTAATTCATTTGAATTTTGAGAGGAGGAAGTGAGCCAGTGTGGAGTGTGTGTGTTTGTGGATGTGTGTGTTTTGACAGTTTGACAGGTTAGAAACAATGTGCAAACTTAGCATCGTTGTCTCAAAAAAAAAAAAAAATCCAAATAGTTTCAGGGTTAATCTGGAAACACAGTATGGGAACCAGACAAACCAATAAAGCTGTGGCTGTTTGGGGTCACAAATGGTCTGGCCAACTGTGACAGTTCTGGGACCAAGAAAGTAGTGATTCCAAGAAGTGTAAGCTTACACTGAGAAAGCAGAGAACCTCACTGGTTACATTTCATATTCGAGGAGTCTACTAATTCTTACTTGGACACTCTTGGGGCTCCAGTTTGGATCTGGGGGTGCGTGGCACCAAGATTTTATCAAAGCAATTCCGTTAAAAACATTCCCTGATGCTGAGTTTATAGGAGACAGCAATCTTTGTGGGTGACAAATGAAATAGTCCATAACCAATTTTGAAAACTAAAGTAATGAGGAATAATTACAGGTCATTTAAATTTCTGTCAACTTAACACGAATTGAAAAATACAATTAACTTACCCAGAATTCTGCCATTAGTTGTATAAAAACAGTCATCTTAAAGCAAAACCCAGAAACCTGGATGCCAAAACAGGATTAATGCTTGCCTATTTGTTTGCTTCAAGTCTGTGTCTTAGAGCAGGGGCTTCTCTCTTTCCCAGTCCTTCTTTCTTGCACCCCAAATGCCTGGCCAGTTGTTATGTCATTACGTGAATTTCTGTGCCAATCTCTTTTACTTTTCCACATTGCCTAACTGTTGGAAGATCTGCACTTCCTTTTTCAAAGTAACTATGTTATTAATCTTTATATAAATATATAAGTGTAGGGAGTGCACCTCCATACAGCAGAACACCTGCAATTATTGTGTTTTACATATACTATTACTGAATCCTTTAGTAATTCTCTTTCATTGTTATTATAACCTGCATCTATACAGATGAGGAAACTGAGACTCAAAAAGTTCCAGGGACTCGTCTGACAAGTAGTAGATCCAGCATTTGAACCCAAGTCTGTCTGATAGGGACTCCTGCTCATCTGTCCTTCAGCTATGTGATACTTCCATTCCGCTAGAGTTTTTAGTTAGTATCTTATGTAAAAAAGAAACTTTTTTTTTTTTAGTCACAATGATCCCCTTCTAGTAAGATAGTGACAGGAAGGAAGTCAGAGACAGCAGAGAGAGCTTTCTGGAGTTCTCGAGCATTGTACATCCTACAGGTCATCTTTCAGTGATTGTGTTGAGTGCTAGTTGCTTGTTTGAATATGGATTATTGTCCACTTAGAAATTAGTGTTTGGCTCCATTATACCATTATTTCTAGATTTTTAAAGAAAGAAAGACCACTACAGAAGGGTCCAGTAATGTCCATGACAGGCAGCAAAGGTAAAGAAGAAAGCTGTTTTTTTTCTGGACTTCCATCCTTTCCACAAGCACTTGTGCAGATTGAGTAAATTCTGAAATGTCATCATTCCTCTCCCCCTCCTAGCTATTGGATGTTAACCCCAGAAACAGGCAGGAACACGTGTGGCACTGAAGATCAGGTCAGGTCCACTAGGTATGCGAGAGCCTGCTCCTCCTATCTTCTCCCTGATGAAAAAGCCCAGCCACAGTCACCGGTGTCCTGAGAGAAGATGACTGTGTCCTTAGCCTGGCCTGCTTCCTTAGTGGTGAAGATGCTATGTCTTTATTCTCCCACTCTGTGGCTCAGCATGTTCCTGGCCAAAGAAGCTCACACTCAGTGGAGAGATGACCCGGGAATGGACTAGTAAAGGGTCATGACCTTGCCTTGAGTGTAATACCCTGTGTCACTTTGCAAGCCCAAACTGCACCCACCGTGCTGTCTGATGGGATTAGCAGGAAGAGCCAGGAAAACTTACCTGATTAAAATACCCTGAGTACAGTTGCCAAGAGTCTGTTCCCTGGAGATGGAGAAACAAGAGACCATGTGAGTTTCTCAGTTCTGGAAAACATCGAGAAAGTAGAAGTGAAAATGCGCTTTAGGCAGTTTGTTCAACAATACATCGGGGAAATTCAAGTTTGTGAACCGATTACCCAATTGCTGAACATGTTATTTAATTGTGGGCTTACTTCTATTCTATCTTTATTTTGTAAACCCAATCTTTCCAGATGTTTGAGACCAGTTTTATAGGCACCAGACACATAAGGGAAAAAACCCTTCCATGATATGCACATATTGTCCAACTTACTGACTCTCACAAGTATTAAGTGTAGGTCTTGCATGAACGTGCTATGGTGTTTTTCACAGCTATGGGTTGTCTGTGGCCTTCTAGGATTTAATGATCATTTTGTCCAGGGAATTTTTAATTTAGAAATAAATTTATAATTTAAAAACTTTCTAGAAGGAAAACTCCAGGCCCCCACTTAACCTCACTAGTGAATTCCACTGTACTTTAGGGAAGAAATAATATTCAGAACAATAATACTTGTTCAAATTCTTTCAGCAAATGGATGAGAAGGGAGTTTTGTGATGCTAATTTTCTGAAACCAGAATTGCCCCATTTGTCAATCCTTTCTCTTAGTTGCAGAGTCATTTAAGTTCTATTTAGAAAGTTATTGCCTATGCTTGTCAGTTCCAGTATATTCCCTGCTCTTTCCTGCACTAGCTTCAAAGTTGTTAAAACTATTTCAGCAATGGGAGGAGGGGCGATAAAGGAGAATGATGGAGGGGGTGAATTCAACTATGATATATTTGATACATTGTGAAAACTTTTGTAAATGTCACAATGTACCCCTAGTACAACAATAATTAAAAAGAAAGAATTGCTCAATACCAAAGTCAAAATTATTACAAAAAGAAAACTAGACCAATATCCTTTATCATCATAGAATGAATGGTACTAGAAAGTCAAATATATAAAAGTCAAACACAGAAGCTCCAAGTGGGGCTTATTGCAGGAATGCAAGTTGGTGTAGTGCTATAAAATTAGAGTAATTCACAAATTTACAAATCACAAATTACAGAAGGAAAACTATGTGGTCATCTCATAGATACAGAAAACGCAGTTGACAAAATTCAATCATGAAACAAATTCTCATTAATTAGGAATAGAAGGAAACTTTCTTAGTCTGGTAAAGGACATCTATAACAAACTTTGAACATCTTCCTTATAAAAGACTGAACATACTTTTCCCCAAAGGCTGGATTTCAACAAGAATGTCTCTCCACCAGCTGTTATCAGTTCTGTTCATTGTGGTGGAAGTTCTAGCAGGTTCAGTAAGATAAGAAAAAGAGAAAAGTCATTTGCCTTGGAAAGTAAAATGTCTTTATTTGTAGACAATATTGTCATGTATGTAAAAATTCAAAGGAATCTACATAAAATGTAAGTACTATGACTTATTATAAACAAGGTTTCAGGATGCAAGGTTAACATCTAAACATCAATTTTATTTCTATGTGATCATGCTTCACTTAACTATGGGGAATGTTTGGAAAAATGCACCATTAACCAATTTTACTGCTGAACATTGTAGGGTGTACTTACACAGGACTAGATGGCATAGCCCACTACATATCTAGGCCACGTGGCATGCAAGTGCTCCTAGGCTATAATCTTGTACAATGTGTTACTGTGAGTACCATGGCACTGTAACACCATGGTAAGTAATTGTATAACCAACCGTACCTAAACATAAACAAAGTCAGTGGAAATACACTGTTTGGGACACTTCCTATAGTGAAGCCTGCAGAGCTAGGGTTACCCTGGGCCAGTCACAAATGAAGGGAGCCTGAACGTGAAAGCCTAGGATAGTACTGTGCCCTACTCTAGCCTGTTAGTATGTACATACATACTAACTTTTAACGTCTTTTTTCTTTCTTCAATAACACCTTAGCCTTCGCTTGCGGTGACTTTTTGCTTTATAAACCTTTTAATTTTTTAAACTTTTTGACTCCTGGGTAATAACCCTTATCTTGAAACACAAACACATTATACAGCTGTGCAAAAATATTTTCTTTATATCCTCGTTCTATAAGCATTTTCTAAAATATTTTTAATCTTTACAATTTTGTGAAGAACTAAGACACACACACACGCACACGCACGCACGCACGCACGCACACGCGAAGGCCTATATAGGGTCAGATCATCAAAATCACTGTCTGCCACCTCCAGAGTTTGGTCCATTGGAAGTTTTTTGTTTTTTGTTTTTTGTTTTAAGTTTTAGCAAGGATTTATATTAGTGTAACAGGATAAAGTAAGACAAGGTCTGGGTGAGAGAGAAAAAGAGAGAGAAACATTTCCTGTTCCCCTTGCAGGAAATGGGAGTAAAGATTCAAAATAGTGGCCCCTGTCTCTTAGTCTTATAATGCAGAACTGGGGGAATACACTTGGTTAAAGATAATGGATTTGGGTGGCTAAGATGGCTGTTAAAACAAGGAAGGGGTCATCCTGGCCTACCCAAAACACAAAGATAATAGGTATTCAGGTATGAGTTAGAACTTCCCTTTGCTAAGCAGGATTATTCTCCACCCATCCAAGGATCCCTGCAGCTTGTTAATATCTCAAAGAGGAAAACAGAAGCAGGTAGCTCCTTTATGTCTCTCTGTTCCTGTAACTTAGCATCTAAAAGGAGATGAGAGGGGGCTACCTGCTCTGGCTCTTCAGCTTTTACTTCCTTGTTCCATTGTCAGAGTCTGGCCCTTTAAATACTTATTAAAATAATGTAATTTCCATGCCTTCTCATCTGTCTCTCCTGCCTCATTCCCCCCTAAATGACTTTGGTCCCCTTTAATCTTAAAAGGGGTGCAGAGGGGTGACTCCATTCCTCTATAGCTGCTTCCTGCTGAGTTTGGGTGCTAGCCATACCTAGAAAGGGAACCAAAAAGTTATTTCCCCATCTTAAATTTAGAAGGAGACAAGGGAACTTTTCTTGGCAGAAATTTAGTTGACTGGTTTTCAGGATCAGGACCAGGAGACATCAAATTATTTTTTTTCAGGGCCATAATTGTATGGACTATATTCTCATCCAACTAACAGTACAATAGCTTTGTTTCCACCATCATCATCATAAACACATGTAATGCTTTGCACTCTAACGTTCCTATCACTGGTGATAGGAATTTTTCAGCTCCCTTTGTAGTTGTCTAGAATCTCATCATCATACAATATTATGTTGTCTGAAATGTTATTATGCATTTAGTGAACAATTGGGTAGTAGAATAAAAATATACCATTTATATTATCAAAAATTATGACATATCTAGGGATAAATGTAACATTTTATGTGTAAATCCAGCATGATAATGAACATTATAAAACACTGCTGAGAAAACTTAAATAGAGAAATATACCATGTTCATAGATTAGAAGACTCAATTTTGTTAAGATGTTTGCTCTCTCCAGATTATTCAGTAGATTCAGTGTAATGCTTAGCAGGGTTTTGGGTTTTTTTTTGGTAGAAATTGATAAATTGGTTTTAGAATTTATATGACACTGTTAAGGACCTATAATTACCCAAACACTTTTGTAAAAGAACAAAATTGGAGAACTTAGTCAAATTAATTTAAAATGTTATTAGAAAGCTATAGTAACCAATTTATATAAATAAATGAAGCAGTATAGAAAATCCAGAAGTGGATCCACACTTACATGGTCAATTGATTTTTTTTTCCCAAAGGTGTCAAGATAATTCAATGGTAAAAAGGATAATTCTTTTCAACAAATGTTGGTGAAAGAATTGAATATTCACTGTGCATGGTGGTATAAACCTATAATCCTAGTACTTGAGAGACTGAGGCAGGAGGATCATGAGTTTGAGGCCAGCCTTAGCTGCATAGTGAGACCCTGTTGCAAAAATTTTTAAAAAGGAAGGAGAGAAGGAAGGGGGGAGAATTGAATATCCATATGGAAAATAATGAACATTGACCCTTCGAACTGTTGGAATTAAAGACCCTTTGGTGCCAAAAATAGACACACAAGAGACAGAGAAAATCTTGACAAGGCAATTTCTTTTGATCAAAAGGGTGCAGGTGTGTATTCACTTCAGCTGAGCGGACACGTGAGCACAAAATGGTTGACAGTGGCTTCTCTTTATAACTCTGACGAAGTTGTACCTGCCCCTTATATGGGATTTGTCCATGTCAAAGGTTCACAGTCTTTCTCGATTGGCTAAAAGGCTTGGGGATGGATTAAGGCATGTAATTTGGCGGGCAATTTTCATGGGCAATGGGGCTGTATAAGAATCTGGAAGAAAAGAAACAGGAACCCTTTAAACAATGCAAGTCATTAAGATGGCGACCTGAGGAATTTTAAGTAATCTAAGAGGGTGACATATACTTTGATAGAAAAGATTGTTTTTCTTACAGCGTCACTAACTTAATGTAAATGAAAACAATTGAACTTCTAGAAGAAAATGTAGGATAAAATCTTTGTGAGTTTGGGGATAGGCAAATATTTCTTAGGACAAATACCCACTTGCCACAAATAATTATAAATTGCACTTTTATCCAAATGATTATCTTCTGTCTTGGAAAGACAAAGTTATGAAGCCTGAGTGTGAGACAACTGGAACCTACCTGCCTGGCTGGTGGAAGTGTATAGCGATATAACTACTTGACAGATTCTTATGACTCAGTAATTCTATTCCTAGGGATTTACTTACTCAAGACTTATGAAAATATACATCCATGTAAAGACTTCCATAAGAATGAAGCCTTTTGGGTTTATAGCAACTTTTTCACAATAGCCCCAAACCAGAAATAACCTAATACCAGTTAATAGGTAGACAGGTAAACAGTGTGCTATATCTACACCCAAGATACTGCTCCACAACAAAGGAAACATTTCTAGCTGCAACAACATGGATGGATCTCACAGAAACTGTGTTGAACAAAAGAAAATAGACACACACAAAAGTATACACTGTATGACTCCATCTCTGTGAAGCCCTAGAATAAACCAAGAACTAATATATAATAATAGCTTAATGGCTGCCTGAGGTCTGGGGGCAGGATGGGAGAATTGACTCTGTAAAGGTTCTGAGAACTTTTGGGAGGGAGTAGTTACATGACTGCATAGGTTTATGTAAACTCCTCAAATGTACACTTAAAATGGGTGTATTCATTTATTATGTGAGAATTACACCTAGATAATGTTAATTTTTTAAAAAATGAAATAGTTACTGATCCAGTACTAAAAACTGCCTCCTGATTTCTGATAGTATTTTTTTTTAAACCACCCCTCCCAAAATGATGTTGACTTTTTTTTCCTCTCCTTAGTCTCCCATGGGATTGAGTCATGCAGTGTGGGAGGCAAAGCAGGAATGAGCACTGACTGAGATTTGAGCCTGGGTATCCAGGAGCAGGTTTGAAAGGAAGATGAATGGTTTGGTTTTAGACACACTGAGCCTTGGCTCAGGACTTTATGCTTCCTGGTTGGTTTTGTTTTGTCCTGTTGAGCCAAGATGGAGTCATCTCAGGAGAAAGGTCCAGTTGACCTTGGAGTAGAGGGAAGCAGAGCTGGGACACAGAATCAGAGAAATTGTCAGAGCCATAAAAACCAAAGGAAATCAGTTTTGTGGATGCCATGCCAGATAAGCTTTTTCAACAAAGAATGGGGTGGGTAGAAATACCTAGGAGGGGTGGACCTCTTTGTTCTTGGTAACAGTGAATATTGGACCCATGACTGGGAAGTCAGCGTGGGTCCAAATGTTCCTGCTTAGTTACTAGTGACTTTGGACAATTTACTCAATGTCATTTAAACCCAGTCTTCTAAGAAGGTATTTTTTAAGATAGTTTTCATCTGAGATTCATTGTGACCATCAAGGAAAATGTATGTAAAGAACCTGAATAAAGCTATTATTAACACATATCACTGTCATCAATCTTTTTCCTAGCTAATATTAAATTTTGTGTGTGTGTGTGTGTGTGTGTGTGTGTGTGTGTGTGAATGTACTATAGGATTTACACAGGTTATCTCATTTCATGTTCAAAATAGTCCTCTACGAGAAACCCTCCCTTTACACAAAAGGAGGCAGGTTTCTAGTGGGAGGTGGCTTCCCAAGGTAACAACACATACTAGGGTACACATAAGCCCAGGCAAATAGCACAGTCTGTGTCTCCCACCTCCTCAAAGAGAGGATTTCCAAGGGGATGGGAGAGGCCCATCCAGGGGACTTTGGGAGTGGGAATTCATTTGGGAAATTTGGAAGTAGGAGCAAGAGAGTTAATAGCAGAGACAGGATTTCTTGACAGATTTAAGCACTGAGCTTTTCTGGAGAGACTGGCTCAGATGGTGAGTGGAACTTCTTAAAAGCCACTCAACAGCATGCATTTATTGAGTGACTGCTGTGTGCTCTTAAAATTCCTTATTTATGCATAGAGTAGAACACTGTCTGCAGAGAAATGGAGTTAGTCTTATGGGCCTTCCTTCTACAGTGGACTATTTGTCTAGGTAGTCCTGGCTCCAGGAGAGCAGGTGTTCCCAAATTTCTGATTAATGTCACATGCAGTTGTCCTTCCAGTAACACAGCCTCTGGAGATGTGGACAAAGGTCCATCTAGTCCCCTCTGTGTCCTGCCTTATCTTGTCCACCTTGTAAACCACAAGCTAAAATGGGGAGGAAATGCACCAAGCCTAAGCCTGAGAATTCCACCCCCTCTCCCATACAAACGGTTTAACAGACTGCAGAAAACCACCCCTAAATAAGCAATTTCCTCTCCCTTGAAATTGGGGGGAGGAAGGGAAAGCAGTGTTTTGTGTAGCACACAGATGGTGAGTTTGCATTGGCCTTAGGCTTTCCAGTGGTCATAAAGACGACTCCTGCATGGTCATAAAGGAGGCCGGCATAGGAGGGCTGCCCTTGCTAAGTGCACAGGAAGAAGAAACTCCACTAGTGAAAAGTGCTACAGAGGAAATCCGGGTTTAATGACATTGTGTAGAAAGCTAGGAGGATTGTGAGGAGAGGAAGTATAATTTATAAGAGGTGGAACTTTTATCCCCATAAAGGGCCAGGTTGATCCCACTGTAAATCTGAATTATATTGATAATACATTAAAAGACAGCTGTATCTGTACTTTTATGCTCTACTAATCCCACCAGAGCAGCACTAAGTAGTTAATAAGATTTTTTCCCCTGAATATATGCAATGAACTTCATTGGCACCTGCCTTTAGTTTTTAATTTTTTCCCTTAGGATTTCCATTTTAATTTTAGAAAGGAAATATTTCATTGATAATTTTGAGTTAAAATTATCCAGAGAAATTTAAGATCGCTTAGCATGTTAGTTCACTAAATTTTCAAAAATTACCTTTTCTATAGAGTTGTTTCTATAATTTGAGGGTTTTCTTAAATCTCTGCTCATTTAATGGTAGGATGACTTCTTACATTTTTAAAAGATGTCTTATGTAGGTTCTCAGGTTTATGAGTTTTTTAAGAATATAAACTACTGTGGAATTTTTTTAAGTTGTTAATTTGTATATGATATTACCTTATGAGTTTTGTTCATTTGTTTAACTCACAGTGCTTTTAATTTAATCCAGAAATAGGCAACAAGAAATATTACAAGTATAGCAAAGAGAAGACATTAAAGTGGCTGGAAAAAAAGGTATAGTAACCTCTCTAGTGCCTTATAGTTAAAAATAATAATAATGTTGTTTCTTTAAAAAATCTTTAGACAAGGCAGTAAGACTGGATCCCAAGACCATCCTGCATATCCAGCCAAAAGAGGAAAACTATAGAGAGAGATCCAAAATTGAGGAGAAACTTGGTGTTTTAACTTATATCATCCTTTCTCCCTGGTTCTACCAATGAATGCAAAGATTCCTTGCAGTTAGTTAGTGTAGATTTGAGCCTCCCAAGCTCTTCACTGCAGTTAACCTGCAGGTGTCTCCAGGGTGATGCTCACGCAGTCAGGCAAGAGAGGGAGTGCAGCAGGCATTCAAGCTTGGAGGAGGTATGTCCATTCTAAGTGTCTCCATGCTGAAGAGGGGTCATATTCTAGGCGAAAACCATGCATATTTGTCTTACCATGTTATTGAGCACATTGGGAGTCTGGAAATGTGGAAATGAACCCTATAGAGTTAGATTCTTAACATACAAAATAGTGAAAATGTTTAAAAAGTGCCATCATGTTCCACTTCTGATGTGCTATGTGGTAGCAGTATTCTATGCAAGTAAAGCACTGAGCAAACTCTCAGCATTTTACATTTGCTCTTAGCAAATGATAATGACATGACTATTGATTGTGTTTCCCAAGGCATGGGAAATATATATATTTTTTATATATAAACTTTGTGCCAGGCTCTGTTCTAAAGGCTTTACATGTATTAACTCATTGAGTCCTCACAGGAGTTCTATGAGATAGGTACTGTTTATTCTGACCATTTTATAGATAGAGGCACAGTGAGGTCAAGTAACTGGCCCATGGTCACAAAGCCCCATGGTCACTGTTCTCAGTCACCACAGTATGCACCTCATCTTGCCAAGGGGTCAGAAAGTCCATGTACTGGGATCACCAGAAATCCTCCTACCACTCAACCTCTCTCCAAATGTAGGGCCATCTCATTCTCTGATACCTGGGGAAGATATTTCTATGTTCTCACGTACTTCTTCCCAGATCTTCAATGGATCAAGGGCAGCCTGGAAAGTCATAGAGTCCTAAAGTTAAGTTGCAAATACCCTGACTTTACCTCTTGTGGTTGCCTCTTAGGTTAATCAGACTGTGGCAGCTTTAAAATCCAATAATGTCAATGTTGGTGCCCGGGTCCAGTCAGCTGCGTTTTTCCCTGGTGACCAGGTTTCCAATGATAAGGAAGGTAAGTAAATCATTTCATCAGAAATAACTTTTGTTTGGAGTAAGTTGCTTCTGTGCAAATGCTTATCTAAGGATTTGAAAATCTTCCTGTCACAGAAGCTTCATATTCTTGCCAATGTGCTTATAGATATTGGGACATTACTGTTTCTACCCTAGATTACTTTTATTGCTAATTGGTGCTTGAATCATGTATTCAGCAAATAGTTATTTTACACTAATAATAATCCTCAGGACCCTGGCTGTCATTTATTGAGCAGGTATGATACACAAAGCCCTTAGCTAAGTTAACATATAACAGACATTTTCTTATCCAAACCTCCAGGAAGTCTCAGGAGAGTCAAGGCTCTGCCCAGAGTGACTCAGCTAGCTAGTGGTGGAGTCAAGCTGCAGGTGGAGCTTGTCCCACTCTCAGGCCCACACTCTTTACCCTGTCATTGGGCTCTTCCCCTGGCACAGGGTTTCCAGTGGGCTGTATCTCGCACTGTTAAAAAGGAACTTTATTTTTTCTTTTTCAGTATACTATCCTTTTATTTTTATATATATGGTGAAATAAAAAGTTATATCATGCAATTAACATTCTCAAATAGTGGGATAGACATTATTATGACTTTCAGTTCTAATTCAAGCTGAATTTAAGCTTCTAATTCCCTAGTTCAGGGTATGTAACTCCCAATATCTGACTTCAGTTATTAGAATAATAAACACAAACACAAAAAATAGACATGAGAAGAGGTGGCCTGCTTGTGAGTCATTGTAATGCAGGTGGTCTTTGGTTTGCAGAAATTTATGTTTACAACACCTTGCTTGTAGAAGTAGCTGACTACTGGGAGAGGTAGGTGACATGCTTGCTGTGCTGAATTCCCAGCAGCCAGTGTCTTTAATGGCTTAAGAGAAGGAAGGATTTAGTAAAATGGGTGGATCGATAAAACTATAGAATTTTCTTTAAGTAGTTGAGTAAAAAGATTTAGACAGATCTTCTTACTTTAAGGGTGGAAAACTGTGGTCTCAGAGATAGATGACTTATCCTAGCTGATAAGCAAGGTCTTCTGCTCTGACTCCAGTGCTTCTGTCAAGATTCCCCATCTCAGGCTTTGGACTGGGCTTTACTGCCATTTAGTGTCCAACTCATAAAATAATCTGTGCACACTTTACACTATTCCTTTTTTAGGTCTTTAGCTTGGTATGGTACCAGAAGCAGCAAATGAACTGCATATTGGCTTTCTTAAGGTAGTTTTCTTTGTCCTCTTCATGACCCACTGGATAGTCACTAGGCCAGATTCATGAGTATATTTAAGAAGGATCCAGTGGTAACTTTGAGTTCCACATTGACAGTGAAAATCTTCTACTGAAGACCTTTTGAATTCAGGTGGTCATCAGGCGGCAATCATTTTCTAAGTAGTGCTGAGACGCATTGCTACTTGAGCTTGAAGGCAGAAGAGGAAGGCAAAAGCGAGCGAACATTCCAGCAGCAAAACTGGCATCTGGTTTTGGCAGATCATCACTGGTGGTTAGCCCATCCTATGGTTAAGTTTGATTGTCCCCTATATTCCTTACACAGTGCTGAATTAAGAAATGACATTTGAAAACAGATTTTATTGTCTGTGTAACTGTACTTAATTGATATCAGAGCTGCATGTTAGTGCTGAGGGTCCCAATGCTGAAAAATTAATGCTTATACGTTGTGCTGAGTAAGTTGTTTTTCTTTTTGAAAAGGCGTTTTATTAGTTTGTGAGTATATATAATCTTCGAGGCTCTTATAAAACAAATACCTAGTAGAAGTCATATAAATGATTTTAACGTAATATTTTGTTTTATTTCTCCTAAATGAGCATACTCATTACTATCCGATGATTAGATTTATTCTGTATTAAAGCAGACTTAAAATAATATCCTTAAAAGAGACATGAACATTTCATATTGTTAGAGCTGAATTTTAAATTTATTTGTACTCATATATCTCAGTTAAAGCAATGTTGTGTGTTTTCTGTTGTTGATTTTTTGTTTTGTTTTGCCTTTGCTGGCCTTTATGGACATCCATTGTGTTATCACATCTTTGGTATTGTCTTCTATCATCAATTGTATCTTTCCTCTACTCTGACAGATAAATATTAGGATTACCAGTTTACCAATGAGAAAACTGAGGCTAGAGCTTAAGTGAATTTCCTAAAGCCAGATAGAGTGAGAATTTGAATTCAAGTCAACTTGACTCTAAAATGATCATAATTGCTACTAATTTTTTCCTTTCATTCTCTATTCTCTTTCTTTCAGAGGATTATATTCGTTATGCCCACGGTCTGATCTCTGATTACATCCCTAGAGAATTAAGTGATGACCTGTCTAAATATTTAAAGTAAGTGCCCTTCACCTTTCAGCTCCCTGTGCTGCCTGGTGTCCCCAGCAGTGGGCTTTCTTGGTGGCCCTTTATGCCACTGCTGTGAGGAAAGATAACTCTTGAGCTGCGCAATGTTTTCTATGGACTGGAAGTGAGTTTTAGTGGACTTTGGTTGGGATGAATTGATTTGGTGGAAACTATAGCAACTACTGAGTTAGAATGGGAATTATAACTTTGTATGATTAGAGAATAAAGTGTGTTAAAATCCTAATGAGACTTAACTAACTTGGTGCTTTCTGATCATCTTAAGAGAAAGATGGGAGATACATTTGAAGGACAGATGGAAGTATTTTTGAAAATTATATCTTTTTTTTAAATTTTTATTGTTTTATTATTCATATGTGCATACAATGCTTGGGTCATTTCTCCCCGCTGAAAATTATATCTAAAAGTTCCATACTCTTTTCACTACTGTCACCAGATGTTCACCAACCACCTTTATGAGGCCAAGTACTCGAAACTCAAAGTCATACGAAAATCTCTGTCCCTGAGAGAGAAAAGAATGGTTTCAAAAATGACTTGATTTGTATTTCTTCCTTTATAAAACCTTTAATAATATAGACTTTGCTTTTCATGAAGAAATGTCTATTTTCAAGATTTTAGCAATTGTCAAGACTGTGTGTGATGATTTAATAGCTTTTCCTGGCCCTCATTAAATCCTTTCTCTTCTTTAATCCATAACAGATACAGTTTTATTTTTAGCAAATTTCATAGGTCCTACTTTTCAAAACAGCTCATGGAAACTGGTTTCTATAGGCAAAGTATGTTGGAAGCTTGTTTTAAATCAATAACCATTCTTTTGTTTTATATTTCCCTAGATTTCTTAGACTTTGTACTTAGTCTTTGTATTCCATTATTTGTTTAGATCCTTTTCTTTCTACTAGAATTTTTAAGTTTGGGTTAAAGATTTTTGGAAAAGAAATAATGCCAATTAAACTTCTCTTTAATGGAACAAGGTAAAATTCATGACTTTTCTCAACAGTTACAATAATTTCCACATTTAAAGAAATGCCAGCATCATCATTTCTAGAGAAAAAACACTCCAATGCCAGAACACAAATTCTTGGGGGCTAAAGAAAAGCAACCCCATTGCAACAAATGAATTCTAATTTTATTTTTTAGTTTAGATAATTCCCATATTAGTAGTTTGGTAACAAAATAAAGGTTCATCTTAGAGAAGTTTCATTCTTAACTCTGAGGCAAGAAGGAAGATATATGGAGGTAAAGCTATTGGAAAAGTGGGACTCATACGTCTTACATAGGCCCACTCTATTTGCTTATCTATGAAAACCATGACTGTGATTCTTAACTTTTAACTTCCTTAGGCTTCCAGAACCTGCAGCGTCACTGCCAAATCCTCCATCAAAGGTAAGAAACTGTGACCAAGATATCTTTGGGGACTTAGAAAAATATGCTTTTTACCACATGAGATTAGCTTGTCCTAGTATATTTTAAAGCATGCAAAATCCATCTTGCACGGAGTGATGCAATGTGGAATGTAAACTGTACTGGGCTCTCCATCAATATTTCTTATTTTTGTAGATTTTACCTTAATGATGAATACGTAGTTGGTTTTAGCAAGACAGACACCTGCAAAAATATTACATCCTTTAGATGATTTTTTTTAAGATAGGCCAAGACTTGCGATCGTCTGCCTCTGCCTCTTAAGTGGGGCGGATTATATGCACCACCATGCTCAGCTGAAATCTTCTTGAGTTAGATTACTTAAATAATTTTATTAATCACCCAGACTACTCTCTGTAGAACTGAAACTCACTGGCATGAAAGTGCACAGAGCATGATTTTTGTAACATAAAGAATCCTTTGAAAAATGATGACCACATATTTTTCTGAATTTGAAATGAATAATAAATCTGGGTAGTTGTCATTTGTTAGTGGGAATCCTTTCCTCTTCCATACATTCTCAAACTGTTACCTGTGGCTTCTCTATAGCTTGTGTTTACTTCCCAGATCCAGAGACTAGAGAATAGAAAAGCCAGTCTAGGCCAGATCTCAGATGAGAAAGTGCTGTTCCTAGACAGGTGGACACACGAGAGTGTTAAACAACTTTCGTTTTTCCTTACATTCATTCCTTGGTCTTCGAGGAGGCTAACAAGCTTCAGGACTTTTTTATATTAGGTCCTGTCAGGTGGCAGTTCAAAAACATGACTTTGAATGTTACTTAAAAGTTGAACTAGCATTGGTGTTAGTTTGGGGCCATGTCCAGTAGATTGTCAAAGCAGGTGCATCTTTTACTCTTTTGAAGAATAGCACTGAGCAGAAGTCAGTTGCTGTAGGATCTTAAAAAGTGCATTCTAATCCAGACACATGACTTCTTCCAGTCCAGGAGCTAATCTACAATAGTAACTCCAGGGGACAGAGAGAGAAATAATAATTGTCTCACTATAATTAAAAGAGTAGATGTTCTGAAAGTGCTTATTTCTCTCCCTCAAAAAATTAAATGTATTTCTTTCTTCTAAAAAACCTATCTTCTTCGGTGACTTAGAGATCATGCACGAATTGATCTAAACTTATTCTTGGATGTTTTAGCCTTTGATACCTTCTAGAGTAATGCATCTCATAAGTTAATTTTTCTCCATTCCAGTTTTCTTATTTTAATTTCCAAACTTTATGTCATTTGTGGCTTCATTGTTTATGAGTTAGATCTAGGGTCAGCAAATTCTCTGTAAAGTCCAGATAGTAAGTATTTTAGGCTTCTGGAGCACAGTCTCGTAATGAGGAGACAGTCACAGACAATATATAAATGATTTAGCATGGCCGTGTTCCAATAAATTTCATTTATTAAATCCAAGGCCAGATGTATTTGGCTCATGGGCATTGTTTGCCAAACTCTGATTCACATTTCAGTATCTTGTTGCTTCTGACCCTGAGCCTCATCTCCTGGATTATGCTAGTTGTTTTTCAGGGTCTCCATTTCTGTGTGTCTTCCTGGGATTCTGGTGTACACAGAACACCTTGTACTGGATAATGTACTGTAGTTTAAACAAGTGTACTTTTATTTCTTCTACTGGTTTTCCAGTGCATACCCAGGATTTGATTGATTTTTACAGCAATATACTTGATTGTTTTCAGGAAATACCTTCCAGCAGCCATCAGGAGTCCTTGCCTCTAGCTGAAATGGCTCACACAGACCCTGTCATCCTTACGTGTTTCGTACCACTTTCTCTTACCATCACATGTCTCTATGCTGAAGCTCAGCTTCTCCCTCACTCTCCCTTAGGTCTTTTGAATTTGTGACTGTTAGCTAGGGAAGCTGGATGCAACCAGGTGTTTGGAGATGTTCCTGTGTTCTGTCTTGCAAACTGTTTGTAAGAGTGATAAAGAGCAGGCCTGACATTAATCCCTGCGGTACCCTGTTTTTCCCTGTTGCTGTCTTTCCAGAACCATGCCCCTTTAGTCTTGTCATTTGTACTGTCTTTCTGAGCCACTCATCTGTTTCTGCTGAAACATTCTTCCAAACCATAGTGAGTTAGTCTCATAAATAACAAGGTATCAGTAAATATTACAACCCTACTTTTTCCAGTATTTTCAACAACATGTCAGGAATAACCTGAAAACTCCAACTATGGGCAGAAGGTGCAACAATCATTTTCTTTCTTTTAATAAGCATTTGTGATTGGTGTCTTCTTTGAAAGTGAGCTATTAAAATATCCACCTGACCACGTCATTCCACTTACTAAACATGTCATATTCATACTTTGTCTTAAGCTCTAGCCATGAACATTTTCTAATTTGAATGATCAGGAAAGTGAATAATGTCCAAGTGTTTATAATGACATCTGTGTTGGAAACATTTAGTCATAGAGAAGGAACACAGATATCCTTATGACTTTACACTCTTTGAGTAAAGAAACAATTACAGTCTTTAGCATTATGAGCTGTGAGTTCTACTCTATTGGCTGAAGGTAACTTTCTGGTGAAAATATGCATCCCCACCCACCCTTTGCTGTCTTTATTTAAATATGAAGTATTCTTAAGAAAATTACATGCATCCATTCACTTGCTGGTCAGTCATTCGTTTAGGAAAAGTCTTTTGCTTTTCATGATTAATTTACTAGAGGTCGCTGTGTGGCCAAGAGAATCCCCAGGATATCATTCTGTTTTTTTTTTTATAACAAGCAATTTTTAGAATTTCATACAGTTTTATCTTCTTATATCTTGGGGGCTGTGGCATCTTTTATCACCAACTCCATCACTTCTTTGTTTCGCAAAGGCAGGGAATGAAGAAGGAAACTGGGAACAGATCTGTATTTTCTAGGGGAGAGCCATGTTGACTCTTACATACCTGGTGTCTCCAGAAAGAACTTGAAGATCTGTAAAAATCTAAGCTAAATCTCCATGTAGTCATTCCTCTTTGTCAAATAAGATTCATTTGCCCTGCTTTGTAGCTTTTCCATGAAGAGTGCATTGCCCCTTCTTCTATATTATGATCATTAAGGCCACATTCCAGCCCTTGATAGGATTCTCATACATGCTTTGATGCAAACTGCTCTTGTGAAAGGTGAAAATATGCATAAAGATTCCAGTTAGCTGCCTCAAACATAATGGAAAGGGTATCTATATAAAAATTGAGATCTCACCCCATGTTCTCTGCCTTGTGACCTTAGCTAGTTCTTCATTTACTCCCCTCTCCTATTGGCTGCTTGCTGTGTGAGGTCATTCTTGTGGAGATAAGAAAATGAAGGAGATAAGAGTATACAGCTATGCAAAGATAGTAATAATAGATGATGACGCCCCATATTCATCATGGGCAGTAAACCAGCCCAGAAGGTGAGTGAAGTGGGATTGCAGCTGTACACCTGGCCCCTTCATCTTTGATGGCTGTGCTTTGCATTTAGTCCTTGACTGTCCTGAAGTCTGCAGCCACCTTGATGCCCACTGTAGTGGTTATATACAAAGTGGGTTTATATTATTGAGGGGCTTTTTCTTCAAAGTAGTGTGTGACGTGGTCCCCTAGACACTTGTCAAAATGGAAAGGAGTTTGAAGGTAAACATATTGCCAGGTCCCTGCTCCATTTGACCTCTGTGTGGGTGCAAATTGCACACTTGGTTGGTTTTAATGGATTGGTGTAAGTGGCAGGGTAATATTTGACACTGCTTCACTGCTCTAACATTGCAGAAACTAAAGTTATCAAATGAGCCTGTAGAAGCAAAAGAAGATTACACTAAGTTTAACTCTAAAGATTTGAAGACTGAAAAGGTATGTGTGTCCAGGTGTAGTGGTGTAGTGTACAATCCTTAGTGGGTGGTACAGGTATCATTCAAAACTGTTCATGACAATGGAAGTGTTCAGGCATTGAGACATTGTACAAATCAAAGAAACACATGCTTAGCAAGAGTGTGCCTAAGCTTTGCCTTGTGTTCAGAGTGATGGGTTGGAGGTGAAGGTGCCACTACAGTAATTTTTTTTTGTCAACTCTCCTGCCCAGAGGCTTCCCAGAAACTATGGTGATAGCAAAAATCACTAATAACTCCACTATTCACCATTTAACCTGCAAATGTTAGTTTGGTAACATTTCTTATTCTTACCGAGTTTTATCTTATATAAGCATAAGTTTCATCTTACATAAGTAACATGAAGCTTTTTAATTGGTATTATAACTTACATGGCTTTTGGTTCTTCCCTTTAGCATTATATTACAAAAATGTTCACATTCCACATTCTTTTAGATATTGATCATGGTTTCATGGTATCCAATCATGGGTCTTGTATTCTTGACCACATTGAGTATCATTTTTATTCTTGGAAACCTTTGCCTATCAAATCAGGCTACATTTCTTTAACTAAAAAGGTTTGTTTTTTCCAGTTGCTCAGTGCCAGTTTTCTTTTTGCATATTGTCAGTTGTGTCCCTTGTTTGTGTTTATGTTGGGCTAGTAGTGATTTTCTGTTGGTTTGTAAGAACTTATCCTAAATTAAGGCCATGACATATATAGGGTACCAATAATTTTCTGGTGTGTTTTTAGCCTTTTCATTTGATTTTTTTAACATTTTTAATTTTTTTCTGAGGTTAAGTGTAGAAATTGTTTTCCGTTATGATTCTTCCATTGTTTTTATGCTTAGAAAGGCCTTGCTCACTCAAGATAACCTAACTTCCACTTAGATTGAACAATGTGTTCCCCATAGAATTTGTTTTTATAAATTTTATTCTTTTGTCTATGCACATATATCAGAGAATTACTCAATTTAGGATTTATCTCAATATGTGGCTATCTCAATGCTCTATGCAAAAAGAGACATTTTGAATTCCACAGAGAAATCTTTCTGCTCTACCTTCAGTGGAAATGCTGCTTCTCAGTGTTTCCACTTGGCCATATCACCAGTGAGAGAAGAGGATTGAACCAGATGGCAGTTAAATGCAGGGACAACTTGTCTGAAAGAGACTGTCACTTTTCACCATCCAGCCAAAAATTAAGCCTACCAAGTTACAAGTGGCAGAAAGTGAGAAGCAAGATTTCAAAATCATATATTGTGCCCTTAAAAGATATTTGGGTAATGAACTTGTCTGATAGTTCCTTTGGAGACAGATTTCTTTTTCTTTGTGAATTCCCATCTTGATTCTTCTGAACAAGTTGTGATGCATCAAAGTAAAATCAGCTGCTACTTACCATCTTCTAGAGTGTTTGATGGGACATAGAAAGAAATACAGTGACTAGACAGAGGTAGAAATTTATAGAGCAGAGGTTTCTGGAAAGCATTTCTTTGCTAGAGAAAACATGGGCAGCTATCCTGCTGGCTTGGGATGCCTAGCCATACAGGTTATCTTTTGAATGTGATAGGGTTGCCCTTGGTTCCCCATAGGGTGAATAAATAAAATCATGGTAAATTGGTATGAATTATTCATCATGTAGTAAGACAAGGCTGTAATTCCTCTCCTGACAGTTGCCACCATGTCAGTCCCATTGTTTGTGTTATTACACTTAATGCACCCTCCAGAATTCCCCCATAATTAACCAACAGTGGTAGTATTCTACTCCTTACAGGCGACAGTTTTGTCTCAATGTATTTTCTCTCTGAAGTCTGTGTTCTGAATCAGTACCAGAACTTTCTTCCCTCCTGTATGAAACATGTTAGCAGCAGACTCTTAATCTCCCTGAATAACCGTGAGGCATGCACAGTCTTCTGTGACTTGCATGCATGGTTTACAAAGGTTACATTTGTAATAAGTTTTCTCTTATTTTTCATTAACAGAAAAATAGCAAAATGACTGCAGCTCAGAAGGCTTTGGCTAAAGTTGACAAGAGTGGAATGAAAAGTATTGAAGCCTTTTTTGGTGCAAAAAGTAAAAAAAAGAAATGAAAAGATTTGCAAATAAAGTCTAATAAAGCAAAAAGAAAAAAAGCAATTTTCAGATTCCCTTCAACTTTTCTTTGGATTTGATTTTTGTGTTTCTGAACGAAATATGGGAAAGTAATTGGGTAACTTTGTGGTCTTGATTTTTGGAGTCTTTGTCATAATGAAAAGTAATCAAATGAATAGAATTAACACGTAATCACAGTTTCCTCAGTATACTGACCTGTGACATTTGACTGTATTGCCTGCTAGTTTGTGCAGCTTTGCCACATAGTAGCTTTAGCAATATGATTTTCAGTGTACTTAAAAAGTTTAACAAAATTGTGAGGTTTTGGTAAATCTTATATTTAGTGTTTTTTTGTTTTTTTTTTTTTGCTTTTATGAGTACTTTTAAAAAAAAAAAAAAGAATGAAACAAAAACTATAGTCTCTCACCTTTTCATTACCCAGAGATAACTCAGTGCGTTTTCTTATAATAAAAATATTTTAAGGAATTATAACACCAGTTTTATGACCTTCTTTTTTTCGAATATCATTTTGTAAGCACTTTTCAGAACTACTAGGTTTTGCTTAATAAATACGCTTTCTCTGGGGCTGGCGGCTCAGTAGTGGAATGTTTGCCTAGCATGCTCAAGGCCTTGGGTTCGGTCTCTGGTACCACCAAAATTAATAATTAGTTAAAAATAATTAATTAAAATAAGTAAATGTTCTTTATGACAAATTAATTTCCAATTGTTTGGATATTTGATTATTTAGTAACCATGTCTCCATTTCAACATTGAGATTATTTACAAATGTTCAGTGTTTGGAGAATCAGATTATATGTAAATATATGTCCCTATCTTTTGTTGTTTCCTTAGAACAGATTTTTAGATGTGGTTTACTGGTTCCAAAATACGTCTTTCACAAGCTGGGCATGGTGGCACATCTGTAGTCCCAGCTATACTGAGACAGAGAAAAGAGGATCATGGTCCAAGGCTGGCACAGACAAAAACAGGAGACCACCCTACCTGAGAAATAAACTAAAGCAGAAAGACCTGGGAGTGTGGTTCATGTTCAAGTTTCCTACCAAGTGTGCAAGACCCTAAGTTCGAACCCCAGTACTGCCAAACAATAAGTTTTTCATATATATGTATATATATATATAAATATATGATATTTCCTTCTATACGTTCAAGTATTCAGTGCTACCTTGCTAACTTTGAATGGTGTCTTTACCATTGTCCAATGGGACAAGGCATTTTATTGTAGTCTTAAGTAATGTTTCTTTGATTAGAACTTTAAGTTTCCTTGGGGTTTAAATTAGTAATTGCTGTTGATTGTCATCAAATTTTTTGATCTCTGTTGTTTTGGCCTGTAGTGTATTGTTCTATAGCGATACAACTTTGTTGAGTTTTTGTCTCTATTACACTGTGCTTAGTTCCTACAATAAACCCTACCTGGTGGTAGGTAAAGTGTGTAGTGGATGCTCTCTGTCTAGTTTAGCATTTTTTTGTAGTTCTATTTTTCCCTCACTTGGAAAATTTTCTCCTGTTCTTCGTCTACTTGACATTTTTGAAGAATACAGGCTACTTATTTGGTAAGATGTTTGACTTTGGGTTTGTCTCACAGGTTGGAAATTGATAAAATCCAAATTACACACTTTGGGTACCACAGAAGGTGTCTTTCTCGATGCACCATGTCAGGAATCACAGTTTGTCCCAATGCCATTTGTTAACTTCAGTCACTCAGGGTGGTGTCTACCAGCTTCTCCCTGTGAATTACAGTCAATGATCTTTATAACAAATAGTAAATATTCTGGAACTTTTAAAGTATCCTATTCCATATCAAATGTTCACTCACTAGTTTTAGGATTTACTAATTTTTTTAACCTCCATTTCTTTTGCATTTATCAGTTGCATCCTTCTATAAGGAAGAGCTTTCCCTTTTCCACTTACTACTTACTTATTTCTGAATTTAGATAAGCATGGGTTTGTAGATTTTTATTTTATCCAGTGAGTTATATGATAGTATTATTATTCATTTTGATGCTCATGTGGTTACAAAAGGGCCAGTGGGAGACCTCTCAAGCTTGCTCCTCACTTCAATCATTCTTTAATACTTCCATCTGCAGCAGGATATTCTAGGCTCTTCTTGTACTTCCATGCTCAATCCCTGAATCAGCCTTTTCCCCGAAGAGCCCTATTCCTTTTAGAGATCACAATCTAGGCAGTAGGTTTGCTCATTGCTATTGGTTTGTCATCACCTACATCCAACCTTAGGAAGCGTGTGTGTGCGACATGTTGCATGCACAAACTATGTACTCATATCAAAATTTCTGAATCTACATGTCAGTATCTATGTATGTGTTCATTTTTTTTTTTTTTGTAAACTTTATTTGGTTGTAGAAGTATTTGGTAGAGATTTCTGGGGGATTCCAGGGTGTGTCCTCAACAGTTCCCCTGCCCCTTTTGCAGTCCCCTCTTTGATTGGTTTAACAGGACCATTAGCCACAGACCTCAAATTCACCATTTATATACAACACCTGGCAGAGCACATTCCTGTGGTTTCACCATTAGGAAAGAAACACATAGGTCAGAGACATGATTCCCCAAAAGAATGTATTCCTCATGCTGTTTTTGGATTCTATCTTAGATACCAAAACCTGACCTATGCCCCCTGCCCCAGCAGGATATACACTCTCATTCCATAGTATCCTGAAACCCCCTCTACTCAGTCCTTCCTAGGACAATCCATCCCCTGTCCATGTTGGCCCTCTTGGCTGCCCTGGGACCCTTTTCTGATAGATCCTGTTTGAATTTGAGGCCCTCAACTCCTGGAGGAGAGCAAGGTACCTGGGTCATAAAATGAATAGGTGAAAAATTGGTCAAGGTCACACTGGTAAAGGCAACCCCAATCTGGACAGACCAGTACCCTCCCCCAGCCATGGCTGCTGGAGAGGAGGAAGGGAATGAGAAAGGGACATATTCAGGGATGAGGATTAATTTCCCGGGGATACCTGGGAGTCAGGTCTTCAAGATGACTGACTCCCTCTCCCTTTTCCAGATAGAAGCTCAACTTTCTCCAATTCTTGAGGGATCCACTCTCACCTGCTTACTAAAGCACTGGAAGAACTTAGACCCTGAAAGTTTGAGATAAAAGATCCTCATTTTCTAGTGCACACAGGCTTGGCCTCAATACCCTTGGGCTACCAGAAACACTGGCCAGAATGGGGAAGTATCAATTATATCACCACCCTACAGTTGGATTTATTCTGTAAGAGGGAGGGGAAGTGGGCTCAAGTACCATATGTTCGGCCTTTCTTTTATTTGAGGGACCACCAAGAATGGCTCAAGTAATGTAGGCTAGATTTATAAGTGGTGGCTGCCTTTGTAAAATGGGCGCCCCCCCCCACCCACTGAAGTGGAGGATCCAGAGGGACCACTGGATCCCCATCCCAAATTAATTCATCAGAGAAGAGGTCCTTAGAGACCCAGGTGTAGCCACCATCCCCACTGGTATCCACACCTCCAATGGCCCCAGCAGGCCCTAATCTATACTCAAAATTGGAGGGCCTAGAGTCTGCCTCAGAGTGGGCCTGCTCCACCCCCCTCCCACCCCTATATCAGGGAGGCTTCAAGTACTCAGGTGGGGAATTTCCTTGGCCTTGTCCAGGGAAATGAGCAGTACCAGAGGGGGAGTTCCTACATGTCCCCCTTTCTCTGAGCAAACTCAAGGAGATAAAGAGGGACTTAGGAAGCTACACTGACAACCCTGACCATTATGTCTGGACCTTTCAACAGTTAACTCAGATTTATGATACGGCTTGGAAGGATATCATGTTATTATTAGGACAGAACCTCACCTCCCTAGAAAAACAATAGGTGTTGGGACAAGCCATCATAGTGAGGAACAATTATTATCTCTCTTGTGGTCAAACCCAAAGGAAGTGTCACAATATTTCCATGGTGTCCCAAGCAGTTACTCTGAATGACCCCAAATGGGAAATGAGTATGTAAGATATATGAATAGAAAAGGAGTCACTTTATATATTGTGTCCTGGAGGGGCTAAAAAGGGCCAAGGTAAAGGCCCTAAACTACTCTCAAGTTACAGCAAGGGGAGTCAGAACACCCAGAAACTTTCCTACTGAGGCTCAAGGATATCATACAAAAGCACACTAATTTGGAACCAGGATCACAGGAGGAAGAGATCATCCTAAAGGACAAATTCCTTATGCAGGCAGCCCCAGATATCCATAGAAAATTCCAAAAACTGGAGGCTGAAGGGAGCAGGGACCTGGACCAATTGGTCCAGCCGTATTTTATAATAGGGACCTGGAAAAGGAGAAAAGAAAGGATAAATGACTGGAAGCACTAATGGCTGCCATGCAGGAGACTTCCTCTGGAGCAGGCCTTACCCACAGGCCTACTTCCCATGTGGACAGGAAGGCCATTTTAGGAGGGCGTGCCTTTGGAAGCACAAGCCACCTCCTGGATCTTGCCCCATCTGTAAGGAGAATAATTGGAAGGCTCAATGCCCCTAACTCGACAGAGCTGGGTTCATGGCCTTCTGAACAATGACGGGTCCCAGGACCTCCCATCTAGGCTCCTGTAACAGCAGTAAGAACTGAGGAGCTCCAGGTCATGATTATAGTTGAGTAGCACAAAATCAGCTTCCTGCTGGACACCAAAGACCATTTTTTGGCCATACCCTTTTCTCCTGGACCCAGGTCCTCAGATAAAGTCAGTTTTTAGGGCATATTGGGCCAGCCACTAGAGTGTTATTTCACTCAACCATTCACTTGGTCCTGGGGAGATCTCCATTTCTGTCATTCCTTCCTAATAGTTCCTGAAACTCCCACTCCCTTGCTGGGACAAGAGCTTTTGTCTCAACTGAAGGTCCAGCTCCTTTTGTCTCCTGGGGAATATTTTTATCTGCCATTAATTAAGTCACAAGTAGATCCAGCTGTGTGAACAGATGGACATTCAGTGGAAAGGGTGGGAATAGCAGCCCTGGCCCTAATCCATTTTAAAGATCCCTCTTAGTTCCCTCATCAGAGGCAATATCCACTGAGGCCAGAGGCCAGGGAAGGCCTAATTCCTACTGTCAAGAGACTTAAAGAACAGGGACTCTTGAGTGTGCCAGCCCCTATAAATGCTGCTATTTTCAGGGTCAGGAAGGGGCCTGACAAGCAGAGGCTGGTTCAGGACCTCCAGTTGATTAATGAGGCAGTAATCCCCCTCCATCCCATGGTTCCAAACCTGTATACTCTCTTTGCTCAGATACCTTCTAATACTATTTGTAATCCAGTCCTGGACCTTAAAGATGCCTTCTTTTGCATTCCTTTGCATCGTGACAGCCAGCCCTATTCACTTTTTTGAGGACCCAACTCAAAAATCAGGATAAGTCACTTGGACTGTCCTCCCCCTGGGGTCCAGAGACAGGCCTCACTTATTTGGACTAGCTTTAACTCAGGACTTGGCAGAATGTGCCCATTCTTGAACCACCCTGCTACAGTATGTAAATGACCTTCTCCTTTTCAGGTCTTTAGAACTCACAGGTTCCTAGGCCACCAAATCCATTTTAAACTTTTTGGTAGACCAAGGCTATAAGGTGCCCAGGGAGAAGGCTCAATTGTGCTGAACCCAGGTTACCTACAAAGGGCTTATTTTAGTAAAGAGACAAGGGCTTTGGGAAATGACAGAACACAGCCTATTCTGGCCTTCCCTCTCCCTGGGACCCTAAAACAACTAAGAAGCTTTCTGGGTGTGACAGGCTACTATAGAATTTGGATCCCAGGCTATGCTGATCTGGCTTGACCCTTATACCAGGCCCTCTGAGAGGCTCAAAAACATTCCCAGCCTTTTATTGAGTGGAATTGCTCTGCCACTAATACATTTCATCAATTAAAAAAGGCTTTAACAAAGGCCCCTGCTCTAAGCCTACCCACCAAGAATGTATTCCAACTATACATCCTTGAAAAAAGGGGACTAGCCCTGGGAGTGGTGACTCAACACCAAGGGCCTGCCCCTCAGCTGGTGGGGTACCGAGCAAAGAGTTAGACCAAGTGGCCATCTCTTGGCCTGGATGCCTTCTAATCATCAAGATCCAAAAGCTCATCCTGGACAGGCCCCTGACAGTTTACACTCCCCATGATGTCGGGGGAGAATTTTAAACTTCAGGGGAGGCCTGTGGCTATCCAACAGTCATCTCCTCAAATACCAGGCCCTCTTATTAGAAGGAACAGAAATCACCTTGCAAACCTGACAGAGCCTCAATGCGGCCTCCTTCTTGCCTGAGGGGAGGGAAAACAAACATTCATAGGAAGAAGTGCTTAGGAAAGTTATGCTGCTAGGCCTGGTCTTAACTGACCATCCCCTGGACAACCCTGACTCAGTATCATATACAGATGGCAGTTCATTTGTCAGGGATGGGACCAGACACTCTGGATTTGCCATGGTGTTGGAGTTTGGCACAATTCAATCAGGTCCCCTGTCCCCTACCACCAGTGTTCAACTGGCAGAGCTAGTGGCTCTTACAAAGCTCTAGAATTATCAAAGTGCAAAAGGGTTACTATCTACACTGACTCCAAGTATGACTTACTAATCCTCCATGCTCATGCAGCCACCTGGAAGGAAAGGGGGATATTGACCATTGAAGGGTCCCCTGTTAAATATTCACAGGAGAGGCTCGCCCTCATAGATGCTGTACTGCTCAAACAGGTGTCAGTAATTCACTATCTGGGCCATCAAAAAGGGGACGATAGTATAGCTAAGGGAAATTGGGTAGCCGATGAGACTGCAAAGAAGGCAGCCATGAGAGAATTTCCAGCCAGTCCCCTCCTATGGGAAGACTCCCTGCTTCCCTCAGGGAGGTCCCATTATCAGCCTGAAGAAGCCCAACAGTCTTCAGTCAAGGTGGCCAGTTGGATCAGTGTGGCTGGTGGGTTTCCCCTGAAGGCAATTTATGGCTTCCAAAGACTCTCTAAAGGAAGGTTTTAAAGTCTGTCCACCACTTTATCATTTAGAGCTAGGAAATACTTTATTCCTAACAAAGAAGATGTTTAAGGGGATGAGACTCAAGGACACAGCCTAACCGGTAGTACAGGGATGTGAAATATGTCAGAGGATGAACCCCAGCAACAGGTGCCTCCAAGTCCCAGGAACACAAAGACAGAGGATTTATCCTGGCAACGCATGGCAGCTAGACTTTACGACATGCCAGGGAGTCCTAACTCAAAACTATTACTGGTGCTAGTGGATACCTTTACAGGATGGGTGGAGGCTTTCCCTTGTAAAACAGAGTGAACTAAGAGGTGGTTTGTATTCTAGTTATGGAGATTATACCTCCCCAAAAGCCTCCAGAGTGACAATGACCTGCCTTCAAGGCTGAGGTAACCCAGGGACTCTGACAAGCCTCTGGAATACATTATCACCTCCACTGTGCATGGTTATCCCAATCCTCCGGTGGGGTAGAAAAGATCAATGAACTCCTAAAGTGACACCTAACTGAATTTATTCAGGAAATTCATTCCCCTTGGATTAAACTGCTGTCCATTGCAATCTCAGGCTCAGAAATACTCCTGGATAGCAAGGCTTGACTCCCTTTGGATCTCTGTATGCCAGGCCATTTCTTACTAGTGACCACCTTCTTGACCCAGAGACGGCTCAGTTAGTATCCCATGTTACCCACCTTGCCAAGTTTCAACAAGTGCTATCTGAAATAAAACACAGTATTCCCAGGAGACATACACAAGCCCCCCCCCCCTTTTGTCCCAGAGACCTGGTCCTAATTGAATCTTTGGACCCTGTCTGGAGCCTAAACATCCCTCCCAGGCCTCTATCCAGTCAGCCTGTCTACTCCTGCAGTAGTACAAGGAGCTGGCCTGAATTCTTGGATTCATCACTTGAGGATAAAGTGCTGCTAGAATACACCTGTGATGATCAGTGCCCGGCAAAGCTTCAGAGCCAGATCCTAAGACCCCACATATTTCCTTCTCTTGTGAACCTCTGGAGGGACTGAAGCTCCTCTTCAAAAAGAAAGTCCTGGACATTTCAGATAAGTAATCCATAATTTATCTGTCCATGTCCTTTCTCGTTCTGCTCCTGGCTGTACTTGGGGTAGGATTAGCAACTTACAGCCCCACCTGATTGGACTTTCCCTGAAAGAATGTTACTTGACTATTTCTTTTACTCACTAGCCACTTTACTATGGGGGCTAGTCTTCTGTTTATAAGCATCCTGGCATTATGGGGACAGGAGGAGGCCCGACCATGGAGTGCAAATGCCTTTCTCAGCCTTTCTTGGATGTTTGCCTATCCTAGCTCCCCACTTAGAGACTCCTGAGTCTCTTATGAGGAGCCCACCTACCCACCTGGGTCCAACTCAGTTTCACCAACCATTGCTGAAACCCTTGGAAGCAGCCCTGCCATCCCCTTGTGTGCCCGAGAAATGCCAATCATCTATATACACTGGTTCTCCTTACAGGGGTCCTTTGGAGAAATAATCCAAACTCAACATTTGGATGGGATTTCTTCACATGGTGCACTACCATAAACGCCTATAATAACCTTACCTATATCCCAGCTTGTCCAACTTCCCAGGCACTGATGGGTGCAGACTTTCTATCTAAGGAGGCTGATGCTCTGTTAATTTTGTAGGCACCATCCCTTTAAGCCTTCAGACTGCAATGGGACCCTACAGAATGTCATAACCCTTCAAACTGGGATGAAACATGATCTATCTGTCATTTGATGGGAAAGGATACTTCTGGCTATAACACCACTCTACAAGTATATAAAAATGAGATCAATGGAAAACTCCTGTAAGGGGTGTCTGTCCTGAGGAACCATGCCTTGTTAGTAACCTCGCTAGCAGCTTTAATGGCTTCCCGGAAAGAATAGCCTCATTCCTGAGCCTGACAAACTCTTCCAACTTCCAGCCTTCAAGGATAGTTTTTCTAGAAGAGGGGCATCTTTTTAATGGGCCAATCAAGGAACCGATCCCAGGTATGGGGATTATAATGTTTACACCAAAACCACGCTTGGGGAATATGAGCCATTCCCCAGGTAGTGCCCAATCCTGAGCATATCATCTTCTGGAACAATACTGTGATTCAACAAACCAGTTCCCATATGGTAAGGGAACCAACTCCCCAAGAGCTAAGACAGAACTAGTGACTCTGATAGTTCTGGGTATCATGGCCTTAGTAGCAGCCCTAGCTGTGATAACATATGGGATTGTAAGTAACCAGATTACCATCAAAAACTTAACTGAAATAGTAGAGGAAATAGCAGAAGATGCGGGTCTCAATTTTAAGGACCTACAAAGATTCCTAAACTCATTGGCTGAGATGGTCCTAGATCACTGACTGACCCTAGATTTCCTTCTGGCTAAGCAGGGAGGGGTATTGTGCTATGGCTAATACTTCCTGCTGTATATACATTAACACCTCAGGAAGGGTGGAGGAATTCACTGAGAGAATCTTACAAACTAGCCAAGTGGCTATGGAACAGTCTCTTCAGTCTGTTCTTCTGTCTTCAGTCTCTTCTGTCTCCTCACAGGTGTGGGGACAGATAAAATTGTGGCTGCCCTCTATTACCTGCTTTCTACTTCTTTTGGGTCTGCTAATCACTGTAATCCTTCTTCTTATTTTTGGTCCTTGCCTTTTTAATCTCCTAGTTAAATTTGTCTCCTCTCACTTACTCTTTTAAACTACAGATGATGATGGAACTAAACCCACCTCACTACAGCGGTCCACTGGATGGTCCTCCTTGAGGCCAGCCCTGATTCCTGGGGCCCCTTACCATCACCCCTTCTCAGCAGGAAGCAGCTAAGAGAAAGAGACACCATCCCCACTCCCTAATGGTAGTTAGGGTGACTTCTGAGAGGGGGGACTTGAAAGGGGAGTCACCTTCAAGATGGCTAGGAGAGGAAGTACAGAGGAGCTGTTCTTTTCCCAGAATGCTATGAGAAGAATTTAAAGTAAGCATGAGCTGCTTCTCTAGGCTCCTGCTGGGCTCCAGATCAAATCATTAACATCATGACAGAACCAGTCAGCCAGAGACAGGCCGGCATGTCCCTGAAGTGGGGGAACTAATCCAGGAACCACAGTCCCTGGGTGGACAATAAAAGACCCAATCAGAGACAAAGAAGGAGAGGGACTTGAGGGGAATAAAAAGAAAAGCTCCTGGGCTCTTGAGTGGACTACCATTTCTGGATCCCCTTCTGGTTGGGAGAAGTCTGTACTTCTGCTTTAAATAAACTCTGCTCTCTGTTTCCTGCCTTTTAATTCTTTAATAGGCAGAGTAAAAGAACTCACCTCAGCCTTTAGACAGTATCAATTCCACTTGGTCTTTTTTATATGTTCCCATTTTTCTGCTCATCTTACTTGTGTTTTCCTTTAGATAGTACATTATCGTTAAAATAGCTGCTTAAATGACCTTGTTTGCTAATGCTATCTTTGTCTATTTCTATCTGAGTCTATTTCTGGTTCTCCCTCTCCCTTTAAAAGTTTTTATTTTGAAATGATTTTTGCCTTATAGGAAAATCACCAAAAAGTAGTAAAAATAGTTGATGTCTACCCTTCACCCAGCTTTCCCAATATTAGCACTTTATATAACAACCATAATACAATGATCAAAACTAAGAAATTTACAATGATAATATGATACTACCAGCTAATCTATGACCTTACTGGAGTTTCACTTGTCTTTCTAGTAATGTCATTTTTCTGTTCCAGAATCTAATTCATGATCTCACATTGCATTTAGTTTTCATATCTTTTCAATGCTTTTTAATCTGAAGAGTTCTCAAGATTTCTTTGTCTTTCAAGGTACTTGGCACATTTAAGAGTATTGTTTATTTTGTAGAGTGACCTGTTTTTGAGATATCTTTAAACTTTGCTAGTATCCTGTTTTACACATGATCTTTTATTCCATACTACTAACAACACTAATAACAAACACTGTGTGACATTTCTGTGCTTAGCACTTGTGTAAGCATTTTGTATTCAATCCTTAGAACAACTATAGTTGCAAGACAAGGTGCCATAAAAGCCAGGAGAGTAAAACCCTAACCAAAGGGAAAAGATGAGAGCAAAGGCTAACTGTGGCCATTATTATCCCTGTTGGAGGGGGGCTCCCTACATCGGGAACTCTGTACTATTCAATTTTTTGTTTTACACAGTGTGGGCACAGAGTATACAGCTGGTGAATGTGGACTGTATGATAGGCAGACAGCTTGAGTAATGGATCAGTATCCTCACTAGTTGAGACTTGACTTTTTCCCCAAGAAACAAAGGCAAGATCTTTATCCACCTTAGCTTTTTGTAGTGTCTGAGGTATTTTCTATCCTTTTTGATCCTGGAAAATGCAAAGATCCTCCCACACTGGTACCTTTGACTGATGTTTCTCTATCCCCCCTTCTAGCTCCTTAAATGACCAATTTCATCTTGTCAATATCACTTATTTCAAGGATCATATTTTTAGAGGCCCAAACTTCACCTGCCTCCACTCTGCTCTTACTCAGCCACCTTCCATCCCATTTTCCTGCTTACTCTTTTCATAGGATCTTGCCTGACTGGCTGACAAATGCATACACAGCACCTAATGTGGGATTGCACAGATATTTGTCACACAAGAGAATTAACCAATTGATGCATTTATGATGGACCCTCAGACAAATGTTCTGCAGTACACATTGGAATCCTCAAACAGCATTATAATCAAAACTTGAACTTTATGATTCATTTTGAGAATGAGTTTTCTGTGTGAAGTCCAAAGAGATACTGATAAACTCATTCAAAACTTGTTGGGCCTTAATTTTGTTTGTAAATGATTCTGATAATTAATGAAATAGAGTCTTTAGTCTCTCTGGATAAATGACTGGACTTTCTTCTGTCATTTGACTGAACTACACTTGCTGCTGTCACTTTATCTGTGTCATAGTGGCTGCAACTAAAATACATTTGTTAGCTGGCTCAAGTGATAAAATACATTTGTCCATCAGTGTGCCTGTGCTAACAATAATAAATTTGTTTTTACATGGCACCTAGAGATGATTAATATCAAGCCCACAACCCACATCATTAAAGAATATATGTAATCTTTATAAAGTGTTGTCTAACTAAGAGCTTTAAATAAGAACTCACACCATGACTTGGCCCCAGATAAAATGGGAATTGGAGGAATCAGCTATTTTGTTTCCTTGCATCTTGGACTTTATCTTTAATACCAAGAATGACATTCCTGATTTCACTTGCGATATGCAACACTAACCAAAAGTTGGGTAATAATGAAAAAATGAAAAACCAGATGCCAAATGCTGTTTGGGGGAATAATATTAGGGAAAACCATTACGGGCTTCTATATAAAACACATATCCAAACACACACATCCTAACCTTCTTTCAAACGCTGAGGAATTTCACACAACAGCCACTTTACACCTTACTATACCAAACATTAATTAGAATATTTTAGCTTTTTCAGTCCTTTGGCTCTTTGCTTCTCTTACATCATTTTTCTGTTTGATTACTATGCTGAGTTTGGGAAAGCTTCAGAAAAATTCTGAAAACTTTAAAACCACTTGGGTACACACACAAGAGTCTCTATTATCAAACCATACCTATTTCTGAAACAGATCCCAGATTACCAGCATTCTTTCTTTTTATATGTGTAATTTATCTTCAACTTAAATTTTCCTTACACTCTTAGCTCTCAGGCCTTTCTTCTTTTGAGGTTGTACATTGGTTCTGAACTCTGGCTCGCCTTCGTGGGTTTGATGTGGATATCAGAGCTGTTGTGTAGTATGCTGCAGTGCAGTCATATTTCTCCTATTTGGGCCTTCTGAAGACACAAATGCAATTTGGAAGTGAGAAACTACAGTGTATCCCTTATTTTGTATGCAAATTTGTAACAACAGTAAGCAGATATCTTAATCCTTTTTCCATATTTCTATTAGTGCATATTAATGGCACAGTGTGGGAATATTCATTGTGATATTTCCATACATGCATATAATATGCTTTAATTGTATTCACCCCCTTTATTTCATGTAAATGAAGTAAAAAAGGGGGACTTCAATGACCGACTATGTTTCAGTACTAAGAAAAGATTAATTAATTTAAAGTAGTTGGATTATTCCTGTTTAGAGTCTTGTTCTGCCTTGACTTTCTGAACTTTGGACAAATCACTGGCATTGCTGGACCACAATCACCTGTCCTGTAAGCTGGAACTGTATTATTGAGTCATTTTATGTCCTTTCCAACAAACACTGTTCTTGAGGAGCCTTGTCTCATTTATATCGTGGAGGAAAATGCCTTTAGAGTTAGCATTCAGGAAGTCCTGACTACGAACCAGGCAGTCCTCCAAGCTATTTGTATAGATCATTGTCTGTTTTGCTGGAAGAAAAGTCTGGAAGGAAATACATTAAAATGCTCATGCTATGGTAGTGTGTGTGATGTGTGTGATGTGTGTGTGTGTGTGTGTGTGTGTGTGTGGTGTGTGTGTGCGTGTGTGTGTGTGTGTGTGTGTGCTTTCTTGTTTTCATTTTCCAAAAAGTACATGACTCTGCAGTGGAAAGAAATACAAAGAGCACAATTACTGGAGAGTAGCAAAGACAGGCAAAGTGCTTTACAATTTTAAAACACCTTTCTCATAAATTTATGTGCTTAATCTTTCCAAAAACCATATGGCACAAGCATATTATTTCTCCCATTTTACAAATCAAAAAGGCAAGGTCATTCATTTGCCCAAGGTCACATAACCAATAAATAACTGAGTCAGAACTTGAATTCCAGGTCCCTGACTCCCAGATTCTCCATCATACCAGACTCCCTTTCCCAAGAGGCCCCACCTTTGACTGCTGCTGTACCCTAGGAAGTCACCTCCTCACAGATATGAAAGATATCTTCACATAGCTTACAAATTGACTTTCTTTGTCATAAAGCCGGTCTAATTTGACTAGCCACCTTATATCTCATATTTTCACTGAAACACACCTTTCACCAGGACTAACCCACAATTTGGAGATCCCACAGAGTTTGCTGCATTATGCAGCATAGGTCTTCCCGGAAGACAGAGGTTCAGGGAGGTGACTAGAAGGACATTATTGTAGCACTTGGAAGACGTCCAGTGACCTTGACCCTGTCTGAATAACCAAAAGAAATTATTTGATTTTTACAGCTTTTTATACACTGAGATTTACACACTCCTTAGGTTTACATACTCTTTGGGCCCATCAGGCTGACCAGAAGTTTTCCTAGCTATGTTTAATAGTACTTAACAGTTTTCACAGCAATCTCATATCAGTATTTAAATTAATCTTTACAACCCTCCAAGGTGAACCAGAAAGGGGGTGGCATCACTGGTTTTTGGTGGTCAAAGTGAAGTCATACAGACTGTAGGTGGCAGAGTCCAGATACATTCCTTCTACAGCCAAGCCCAGACCTCTGGGCCTTTCCAAGGTTCTTACTCATGCCGTATCTGTATTGCTTATGGCCACTTATCCTTAACTAGTCTGTTTTAATTATGAATTGTATTTAAGAAAGGAAAATTCAGATTTATTCTGCTCAGTTTTCTTTCTCTGTTCTTAATGGATTCTACTTCAGGTCAAACCAGAATTTAAGTAAAGCTACTACTTAGCTGGTATGTTTGTGGGTCAAATCTTTAATTCAGCTGTCAGCTCTTTAGCATTTACTATACTTTTGTTAGTAAATGTTATTTTGTTGCTCTCCCGCTAATCAAGCATATTTGAGAGGGGGGAGCACCAAATGAGATTTACAAAGGAATCAGAGTCTTTGTAGACATTAAAGGAATTGTTATCTTACACATGTATTTTAGTTAGAATATATATAATCAAAGTCATATTGTTAGTTTTTGCAAAAGAAACAAAGCCAAGGAAGAAGCTTGGATTCTCTTTTTCCTTTAAGAACATGCTCTGAACACCTACTATGTGCTAAATGCTATTCTAGGTACTGGGTATGAAACTGACAATGTGGCAAACAAAAATCCCTGGCCTGGAGAAGTTTCTATTCCAGGGCAGGCAGACAGATGGCATGTAAAATGGTGTGGGGAACTATGGGCAAAGCTGAGTGGGGAGGAGACAGAATTCTGTCTGTGAGGAAAGGCCTCCCTGCCTTCACATCTTATCCACCTTATGGCATAGAAATCTGATTTCTGTCAACCTATTTTTTGTTACTTTCAGCCCCAGAATGAATTATTTTTAACCTTGTACTCAGCAAGAAACCAACTTATAGTGATCACAGTCATTCAATTATATTTTCACAGGAATGCTTATCTATTTTGTTATACATTGGAGTTTCATGCTTTAAAAAAAATAGATCTGCCTAAAGACGAAAAAAGGGAAGAAAACAAAAGAAAAGTGGTTTAGGAATTATTCATCTCGGAAACTTGTTTTTGTGAATTTATTATTTTCATTTTTCCTAAAATAATGGGGACTATTCCATTAGTTTGGGTGTATGAATATTATTTTGTATTTTTTACATTAGTTTATAAAAATATACTTCTTGGCCAACTGTCTAGGAGTCTAATATTAGCTCTAGAATGCACTGGCTAAGGCTGGTGTTGATGGGGTCCCCTTTCTTCACCCAAGGGCTTCTCTTGGAAGCAAAAATGCACAGATGCAAAACCTCCAGACAAACCAGTCACCCTTACTTTTTACTTCTAGAAGGTGCATATGGTGCTGGGCTTTCAGGTGACAGTTTCCCATTCATCTCTAGATGGCAGCACAAAGACAGAAAAAGGGCAAGTGACCGGGCTCCTTGGGGCTTGGATGCTTCCCGTGCAACTTCAGACTCCACAAAGGGCTAAGACTTCAGCACTTTCTAAAAAACCACCAAATGCCGAAGTATGTTTTAGAGAATCCATGATGAATGCTTGATATCTTTTATGGACTTTCAACTGGAGCTTTTGGCAAAGTGGTTCTGTCCTGGAGTTTGAAGGCACCCAGAGTGTGAATCTGAGTAATTTGAGACACTTCACCCTCTACCTCAGTCTACTAGTTCCCCTAAGTGTGGCTTTTTCTAGTATAAGTGCCTCCTATTTCAAAATGTCAAGAAGAGAAGGCCTATTGAGAAATTTGGGTCATTTCTTAAGCCTGACCATGCTGACTTATCCTGATTGGGTCAATCAGCAGGTTTTAGGAATGTATGTAGGGACATAAGCACGTGATTATACACTAAAGGCTCTGGGGAACTAGGTTTCAACTCTTTAAATACTTATCGAAAACCTGACCTTCTTTACTCCTTACCAATTTGGCAGCTTCTAATGTGTAACCATACATGTGCATTTTATGAGCTCTTGGAGTTATAAACATTGCTTCATTCTTAAAAGATTTGTGCAGTAAATGTATTATTGTTATTTTTTTAGAGTGAGAGCATAGGATATGAGGGAATGTTGAAAGTAAATGCCAAAAAGTAATTTAGTGGGGAATTCTGGTGCCTAGGGAATATGTTTTAGGAGGCAATGGGCAAGGGGGTGTTGTGCAAATACGTACCCAAGGTTTGAGTGGGCTCACCCACTAGACATGCGAGAGGAATGGGGTGACTGCTGCTCAATCTTCCTGAATTCACATGGGACCCCCAAGCTCTTCTTCAGGAAGTAATTCTGTTTCTGAATTTCTTACTTCATCAGGTAAATTGAACCCAGTCTGGCAAACAGTCTGTAACTTTTCCTCATCTCCTTCCACATGTAGAATTTTTTTAACCTCAAGGGACTTTCAACATTCCTGTGCTTCTATGCTTGAGAAGAAAATCTTTCTCTCCTAAACCTCAGATCTACAAAATTAGTGTGGAACTCTGGATTTATCACAGGCTTCCAGGAGGGGGACACTCCACTGAAATGATCTTCCTGAAATCCATGCCATTTTGGTAAGGCTCAGAAGCCTGACCCACAGCTCCACCCCCAGTTACAGAGTTGAAATCTGGCCTTTCTATCCTCTTTTAGTACAATACTAAGCACTATAACTGGAGATCAGTGTACATTTTGGTCCAAAGTAATTGCCAGCACTAGAGTGCTTCTGCTGAATAGGTTCTGGGTCTTTGAGCAAAATCATTTAGCCTCTCAGAAGGTCATCTCAAGCAGGAGAACCTGCTTGGGTAGTGGTTGTCAGGTGCAGGTGGAACCCTACCCTCTTCTCTCCCCACCTGCAAAGGGCCCTCTGCCTGTTCCCACTGTCCCAGATGTGTGAGTCTTCCCCACTTTGTGAGTGACTGCTGGTATATTTCTACCACTGGTTCCACCCTATCAACCACATCTTTACCCCTCTGCTTCTCTGTCTTCCTCCCCTCTTCTCTCTTCCTCTCCCTTGATACATACTCCAAAGCCACTAGACACTGATGATGTCCAAGTTGTCCCCAGAAACCTGCTCTCTCACTTGTGCCCTAAGTTCACATTCCATTGGCAACTGACCTTTGAAGGAACTAGTAACATGTCAAACTCAACACACCTAAAATTACAAAAATTTGATTTTTTTTCCTTTGTACAAGTAATTCATGTACACGCCCACAAAAAAGACAGCCAAAGCAATCCCCAACTCTTACCAGCACCAAACAGACTCCTTTCAGTAACTGTTTTGGACCCCTGCATTGGGTCCTTTCCTTAGTTACTCAATTTCTTAGCTAGTTTCTGTCCTTTTTCTAGCAAGCAGACTCTAGTCACTGTTCCTGCATCACTTCATTCCTTTGTCTAAGAATCAAATCTTATTGAATCCTTCAGAAATACCTCATGGGAAAATTTAAAACGTGTATAAAGCCTAGATTGCTTGTTTTTTGTGTTTTGTTTTTTGCAGCTATGGATCGAACTCAGGGTCTTACACATGCTAGGCACGTGTTCCACCACTGTGCTACACTGCCAGTATTAGCCTGGCACTTGCAAATAAGCCCTTTCAATTCCACACCCACTGCCACCAAGCCTGAGGCTTTCCCAGCTGGATCTCCAGCTCTTAACAGCAGAGACCATATGGCCCAGGGCGCAAATAGAGGTGTGTGGGTCCCCCTCCCTCATCTCCAGAGCATGTTGCATGTGTCCCACATTGGCGGGTGAGTCACAAATGGACAGATAAAGTAAGATTCCCCCTCCCTACCAAGCTGTCAAGGACTTTTAGAAAACAGTCGTGCTTGGAGCTGCAGAGGAGGTGGGCAGTGGACCCTGAAGGTGAGAATATAAAAGAGTACAGCTTCTGGAGGCCAACACAGAAATAAGTCTCAAAAGCTTGGAAATTCTGTGTCCGCTTTGCCTTAGCAACATCCACTGTTAGAAATACAATCTTAGGGGGAAAATCATGAATGTGGGCAAAGATTTAGTTATAGGAACATTCATTGTGGAACTGACAATATCATGTAATTGAGGAGAACGCTAAATTGGAAGGATGAGGGAAATTATTTTTTAAGAATTAGTATTGAAAGTGAAAGTGATCCCCTTTACACCCACCATTTTCTTCTCTCTCTCTCTCCCTTTAGAAAGTTTCTATGATAAACATTGTACTATTGCTATATTAATACAAAAACAATAACTTTAAGATAGTTAATTCATACTATTAGTTCCTTTAAAAGTTTCTCTCTCAATATTATAATCCTTTTAAAATGTTTTGTATTTTAGAAAGTTTCTTGGAGAAAGAATTGTTCTGTGTATATTGCACTGTTTTATGCTTTCTACTCAAGTGCACTTCAGATCCATACTATGTAATTCCTGCCCCATTCCCCAGTAAAAATATGATTGGCTTTAAGTTGTGTGTTTGGAACATGTTATGTGAATGCCAAAATTAATTAATTCTACCTTGAAGGTGTCCTAAGCATCCTAGAAATAAGTGCAGATTCTTTAGAATATATCATAGTCAGGGCTGAAAATTGCTGTTCCTGTGTACAACACTGAGGAGAGAGAAAAACATACCACCAGCTAAGGAAGACGCAGAAAAGGATATTTTGTGTTCACTGAAGTTCAGTGATTGTGTTAGTTTTCCCCAGCAGTAACCAAATTTCTTGACTTCACAGCAAGAACTTTAGGGACTCCATTCTTGAATGCTACTAATTGGTTCTTCAAAAGAACTTTCTAGGGATGAGTTAAGATTAATTGTTACCGTGCTTTTAATGATTTTGAAGTTATTTGAGCCACTCTAGAAATACGTAAAACTGTTTATCCTAAATTAATATTGTATTTTCCCTCATATTTTGTGTAATTTGACAATTTAATAAAGGAAAGTTATGAAACCTCATCATTATTGAGGCATTTTTAGGATATTGAAACACATTTTTCTTTGTATGGATGTTGACAGTTTAAATAATGCAAGTGTTCTATGAGAAAGAAAAGTGGTTGAGATAGTCAGTGGGTTGTGCCAAATTCCATAAACATTTTTCCTAGTTAACTTTGGAGCACATATCTTAATGTACATTGTGAAACTCTTAGAAATGGATATAATTTTCAATATTCCCAAATATATTTTTACCACTGATCCCTTTTTGTCATACAGCAGTGTGTTGAACTGGTGTTTCATGAATGCCTACCATGTTGACATAAGCAGTGTGGTTTATGCTGAACACCTGCTTTCTTTCTGAGGCTCAAGCATTTTGGTACATACCAAACAGAAGATGCCTACCTGACCAGTTCCCCCCTGCCACCCCAAATACTGCTAGGTATGAAGTCTCTAAAGCAGTTCCCTGGGAATAAAGTGGCAGGCATGGTGCTGGATTGTCGTTGCTGGAGTGGGAGTGCCTCCCTCTCATGGGAGGCAGAGATTATAAGGAAGCCTGGGCATGGATTTTCCCAGACTCTGCTCATGTTCTTCTCCTCTGGGATTGGGCTGTGCATCCTCAGCACACCCCTGGAATAAATATTAACTGTAAATCCAACTATATACCAACTCCTGTGAGTCCTTAGTGCAAATATTTCACCATGGGAATGTCTTATGGATCCTCCACACACCATTGTATTCCCCAGCACCTTGTCCGGTATTTGACATTTAATAAATTGCTTGCTATGTATTTTTTAAATAAAAATGAAAATTACCTCAGAGAGTCAGGGCTAAGTCTATCCTGTGGAAATTCTCAAAAGAACTAAGAAATATTATAATTTATCAGCTACATCCTACAATCCAAATAGAGAATGTGTATCTTTCTGAAAAAGATGGAAAAATGATTGTGGGAATTTAGCACAGTGGAAGCCCATCGAATGTTTTTCTCATGAAGATGGATGGTCTGTGGCCATGAGGAGAGATGAGCCACAAGCCTCTTCACTCTAGCTGTCTTACTGTCTTCTCCCTCCCCATCATGTGTTTGCGTTATTGACCATTGGATCTTGGAGGGTGACATCTCAGTATGGGTTTGGGGGAAGAGCAAGTGCTTCAACATTGGCCATATGTTGTGTATAATCAGCAAAAATTTAATATCCTGATGTCAAACCTGCCCCCGAGACATGCTGTTATCATCAGTCTGAGATCTGTTCTCAAACTGGGTACTTGGGTGGACATAGGCACTCCTTGTGACACCCTCACTCCCCTCCCCTTCTCTTCCAACCCCTGCTTTTGACAATCAAACTTCACAAGGTCCACACTTCCACAAAGTGTTTAGTTTCTAAACACTCTTGAAATTTTCTGTCTGATTTCCTACCTCATAGTGTTACAGTACACTGTACCTCAACAGCACAAGCAGATTAGGGTAACAGGGACAAATGGATGGAACTCAAGACTATGCCCATTAAGGCTATTGTAGCTGGACTTACTCCTAAGGAGAGTGCCAAGAGTGCAAAAGAGATTCATTCAGAAGAGGGTTGTTTTTAATAATGACCAGTAGTCTATACTGCTGGTTGCCCACTCAGAAATATACACTTCATTTTCATAGGATGAAGTTAATCTATTTTGCAAATTTGGTAACAGCTTATCATTGTGACAAGGTTGCATGTTATTTACTTATACAAGGGAAGCTCTCTCCTCCAATAAATGTAAGTCAATCTGTTTGCCATTTTTTTACCCTTCTCAGGCAAGACAGACAACCATGAGATAGATCAGGTGTTAATTTGCAGAGCTGATTTATCTTTCCTATGTAGCACCCACCATGACTGCTCAGGGAAGGGACTGTGTACCTGGAAGCAGCGAGTATTCTCAAATAAAATAGAAGAGACAGAAAAAGGGAGCTTCATAAAGGGAGGGCTTCATGGAGAAGGTGGGCCAGAGCTGGAATGAGTGGGAATCAGGCAAGTGTGACCTAAGTCAAGCCCAAGGGCAAGAAAGGAACTAACAGCATGTTGGCCTTCTGTGCGTCCCACCTTCCTTTCCCTCAGAATCAGAAGCATGAGAACTCAGGAATGAGGCAACTTCAGCTCTTAGGGTTTGGAGACTCTCTTTGGGATATAATTCACTTTTTCTTCACCAGGTGTTGTAGTCTAAAGGTATAGTGAAAATCCCAATTTAAGTTGTGGTTAGAACCACAAGGGCTGGCTAACCTGCCAGCAGGGATGCTGCTTGGTAGGATAGCAGTTGTCTGGGGACCCTGGGGTTGGACAAGCCCAGGCAGGGCAAGTGCAAAGTCAGGAGACTTCCTTTACCTAGGTGTGAAGATAGGTGTCAACTTTCATAATCACTCAAATCCCTTTCCACTGTTAACGAGCAGACCAGACGCAACTAAACTACGTGGAAACGAATCATTTTGCTGCTCATTTATTTTCTCAGTCAATGCTTTTCAACACAAGTGTGTACCTTTCCAAAGAATAAAGACTTGTAAAAGGAGTGGTATAGTTCATGACTGCAGGAAACTGGTCCCACTTTTCTCTGCTGACAGGTTTATAAGGCCAAGGAAAAATTCAAAAGACATAAAAGAAATTCTAAGCAATGTGTTTTTAGGAAATGCGCTTTTATCTTTTTATAAAAATATGAATCATTTGCATTGATTCCACTAGTGAGTCATGACAAATGATAAAAATCTTACTTTTAAAGAGTTTTGTTAAAGTTTTGGTAAGTGAATACCCTCTTGTTTAGAACACAATTTCCTGAACAATGGTCCCCGCAGGCTGAGTGCAGTAGCAGAACGGATCTAGTTACTTGGGTTATATTCATGATTAGAGGCAAAATTGGTATAAGAAGTGTTAGAGGGCCTGGTTTTAAAATAATTGCCAGGAGGATGGGATGGAGAGCAGGGGGACAGAGGGTGGTGGTGACTGGAAACACGAACATTGCCTGTGAATTTCAAGTGAGACAGGCCTGCATATCACTTTGTGTTGCTCTGGGAAAGAACCCTGGGCACCAAACAAAGCCAGGATTTCAATTCTGGCTCTGCCATCATGAAAAAGTCCTTCAACCTTTTACAGCCTCATTTTCTATGACCTCCATTTTCTATGGAGCTGGTATTAATACCTACTTCTCAGGAATATTGACATATATAAAGTTCCTAGAACAGATCCAAACTTCTCCCAGCCAGGAGTCCCCAAGCTTAAATTCCACTATCTTGGAGTTAAATCTTGAGTTGTCCACTCTGTCAAGATTTTAGGAATACTCTCTTCAAACTCTTACACTAGAAAAATAAGGTCCAGAAAGATTAGATGACTTTTCCAAGTGATAAGCTAATAAAGTATCCTGAATACTTAAGTGAAGCTTTTACCAAGTAAAATCATCTTACTTACTTAACCCTGTCTCTAAATAAATAAATGCATATGAATAATAGCATATGAATCGATATGCTCAGGAAAGGGAATCCCATATTATTTGTCTTTGAAAGATTTTCAAAATTAACTGTCTTTAACCCACTAGACTATTCACACCGAATTTTTAAATATGAATATCCATGTTTGCGGTTTGGAGATAGACATAGAAAATCTGTCTTTCCCCGTCTCTTCCTTGAGACCATTCAAAACAAAAAGAAAATAGGAAATGAAACCAAAAATTTCGTTTTCAGCAAAGCTAAGAAATAGTTAAAACCACAAACACAAAATAGATGCAGAGACTGTACAAAGAAAGAAAAAGGAAGAATCTATAGCTGAAGAAATCAGACCAGGTCAGAAATACAAACTTGTAGATAAGGAGGGCTGAGGCAAAGGAAAGAGTCTAAGACCATTTTTATCACAAGGGAACAGTGTACACACTAAGGTAGCCAAAACTCTCCTGCACCTAATTTAGTTATGAAAAGCAAAGGTGACAGGGTTGTGAAAGTTGCTGATACCCAAATGAAATCTTGTTTGTGAGATCCAGACAAAAGTGGAGTCAGGAAATCATGAAAGAGAAGAGCTCATGCCTGTTTGTCTGAGATAATTACTGCTTCAAGGACTTTCAAAAAAATCCTACAAGAAAGTCCTTCACATTCTACACACACCCCATGTTTTGCACGCCTCGCACGTAGCATGGTTTTCTATAACAAAGTTTATCTTCAACATTCTTTAAGACTCCAGCAATTCAGATAAGATGCCCTGACAGAGCACTTGTCCAGAAATGGCACATCTACCAAAATGCTGACGCCAAGACCAGAGAATACTGTACCCAAGCAACTTACATGAATGTCTCTCTTTTTGCTAATAAAAACTTCCTTTTGTCCCAACCTCTTTGAACACCTACATAGTTTACCATGGCAGATGTGATCGCATTACAATGTCATTCTCAGATAAAGTTATTAATCTTCAGGGAATAGCTTTGTTATTTAGTTTTTCAGGGTTAAGTAAGTAAGATGCTTTTACTTGGTAAAATTCAACTTCTGTTATTGATCTAAAAAAATTCAATGAAATCAGAATAGATGGTTACTTCCTTAGTACAAACCAAACTGAAAGTCAACATTATATTTAAAGGGGAAAATACCACTAGCCTTCCTACTGAAGTCAGGAGTAAGATAAGAATGCTCTAAAACAGATGAGAGGAGAAAAAACAGATACATCAAAATTATTCTATGCTTGGAAAACTCAAAAGGATCATCTAAGAAAGATGATGAAATAAGATTTCAGGAAACTGGCTTAACAGAAAACCAACATACAAATATCAAAAATTTTCACACACTTAAACAACTACTTATTAGAGGATGTGATGGAAGAAAAGACCCTTTTACACTTACCAGAACAATAGAAAAGCTAAAATAATCCAGGCATGATGGTGCACACTTGTAATCCCAGTACTGGGAAGGTAAGACAACCATGAGTTTGAGGCAAGCCCGGACCTACATAGCAAGACCCTGTCTCTAAATAAATAAATGCAAGAAATATTCCAGATGTGTATGAGGAAACTTTAATCCTGATAGACACAGAACAGTCTTGAACAAATGCATTCATATTATATGCTTGGATAAAAAGGAGTGAACATCTCAGATACCAAATCTCCCTAAATTAATCTATTGACAATTATAATTAATATATGAGCTAAATATTTTTGTAACCCAACAAGTTTATACTAAAGTTCACATGAGAACATAAATTGGGATGAATAGTCAGACAAATTCTTCCAAACAAGAATGACCTGGGATGCCTTATCTAGCTCAGATATTAAAATATATTTTTAAGTTACAAAAATCAAAGAGCATGGTATTAAATAAATAGATAAGAGTCAAAGTAGAAAGACTACAGACCATTCCAAGGGCATTCTAAAATTTCGTATATGATAAAAGTAGCATTTCAAATCAGTAGCCAAAAGATGGATTAATTCAATGAGCTGCAGAGCTAAACTCTAAACCCTGTGGTTCAGCTCCAGTGCCAAGCACTTCTGCGTCATGGTGAAAACCCACCAACCACAATTTAGAGAAGCATGAAGAAGAGAAATAAAATTACTCATAATTCTTACTCCTAAAATGACCACTATTCATATTTTAATCTAAGACAATGGCTTTCTACTATTTTGCCACCTCCAGTGCATCTGAGCCCTGTGACTCTTTTCCAGGCATAGTCATTGCTCACTCTGAAATGATTTCTCTGGGCATGAAGTATAAGCTGAAAAATCCTACTAGCTATTTTATATGACATACCATATATGTCATATATTAGCTATTTTATACCATATAAAATAGCTAGTAGGATTGTATCCCTCTAATAAATGGCATGGGTTTTAAAGTCCACAAAGCCCATGATCAGGTGTAAAGAAGTTTGATATGTTTTTATTGGAATGATTAATGGAAACCATTCTTTGCTCTGTTGCAACCATACAAATTTTTCTGGACCATCTCTTGTAGTCATTTGCTTTACTTTTCTTAAGCTATTGATGATTTGTGTAGCACACATTCACCTGTATAGTCACAATATATATGGAAAGGTTGATTTGTATCCATACACATGAATACACATACACACTCACACACACACTCACACACACACACACTCATATATGTATAATTTGAAAAAGCTGAATCAAAATAAATTCTGATTTTGCCAATTGCCATCACTCTGAAAAAAGTCATAATTATAAGATTACTATACTATTTTTAAGCAAATGTATTATGGAAAATCAATTCATTTTTTATCAGAGGGTTTAAAAATATATCATAAATTGATGGCTAAAAAGTCTTGAATTGTTTTCTAAATGATCTTCTATATTAAAAAATTCAAATGACTAATGATTGGGTGGGGGTGTGAATACATTTTTGACATTTATCAGCCACCAACAAGTTAGCTGGCATCTCAGGTTTCGTATAGTTAAGTCATCTCTGTAGTTAGTAAGCCAACTCTCTTCAAGTTGTACATCTTGAACTTCAAAAAGGCACTTGTTGAATCTTGGAAAGTGTTAAGAAATCACATTATGGTTGTACTGGGGGTACATTGTGTCATTTACAAAAGTTCTTACAACATACCATAGTTGAATTCACCCCCTCCACATTCTCCATTATCCTCCCTCCCCCATTGCTGGAATAGTTTCAACAGGTCTCTTTTTTCCAATTGCATATATGAGTACATAATATTTCCATCATTTTCACCCTCTACACCCTTTCATTATATCCTCCCCCTCCCACTGGTACTAACCCTAGACAGGACCTGTTTTACCTTCCTGTTCTCCATTTTTGAAAAAAAGCTATTTTTGTTTGTTTAAGACAGCTACACAGGACATGGGTCACATACTAAGGGGGGAACGACCATGGGAGGAAGAGGGAAAGGGAAGGAAATTTAAAACTTGAATGTGGTTGATGTGCTCACTGTAGAGGAATGAATAAAGTAATCTTAAACTGGTAGAGACCATTATGGGAAGGGAACTAGGAAGTAGTGAAGAGGTCTGGTAGTGATGAACCAACGTGGGTTGCAATACACATGTGCCTGGAAGCAATGCTAGGAATCTCTTTGTATAGCTATCTTCATCTCAAACTAGCAAAAATTATATTCTTTCTTATTATCGCTTATGTTTTCTCTTCAAAAAAAACAGAACAAAAGGGCAGAACAGGTTCTTCCCAGAAGCAGTGCGGGGTGGGGTGGAGTGTGGAGGGTGGCCCAAACAATGTATACACATGTATCTAAATGTAAAAATGATAAAATAAAACAAAGGAAAAAAAGATAGCTATACAGAGAGTTTCATTGTGACATTTCCATGTAGATATGTATTATAGCCCAATTTGGTTCATTTCCCTATTTTTCTTCTTTCTACCTTAGTCCTTTCTTATAGTGGTTCCAACCAGCTTAAAAATTCTGTATTCATTCTTGTATAGAGAATACATTAACTATATTCACTTTCTTAACTTCCTTCTTTTACCCTCCCTCTCCTGCTAGTGACCTCCCCTTAGTGTGACCTGTTTTTCATAATATTGCTTGTATTTGTATTGGGCCTATATTCCATATATGAGAGAAAACATATGGCCTTTGGCTTTCTGAACCAAGCTAAGTTTACTTATGTTCTCCATCCATTTACCTGCAAACAACAAAATTTCATTCTTCTTTATGGCTGAATAAAATTCCATTATATATAAATACCACATTTTCTTGATCCATTCATCAGCATTGGGGCATCTTTAATTTTTATATAATTTAGCTATTGTGAATAATGCTGCAATAAACATGGATGTGCAGGTGTCTTTATTGTAACCCGACTCACATTCCTTGGGTATATCCCTGGGAGTGGTGTTGCTAGATAATATGGCAGATTGTAAAATAGTTTTTAAAATCAAAATTCTTAGTTGAAATAAAGAAAACAATACAAACAAAAAAAGGTACTTTTTGATGTCTAAAGAACTTACAATGAGGATGTTATACTAATAACTGATCATGGATATGGACCAATTGAATGACAATAGTTATGACATATAATTTGAGGGCTATTAACCTCAATTTTAGTTCTTCCTGATTTTAAATGCTCATTTACATACTGATTTTTAAAAAATTGGTTTTCCTATTTTCTTCTCTGCAATGTGTTTCCTCTTCATTCTTTGGCATTGAGTCTCTGTGGAACAAAAATGGTTCAGTCTGGCCAAGACTGTGGGTAGCCTTCCTCATGATGATATTTCTGTTACTTCTCCAGCTCCTGAGAGATCCATTCTTGAGTGAGATGTGACTTTGGTCTCTATTGTGCTTGTCAATCCTTTTTAATTAAGGTGTTTACTTCTTTCCCTATGAAGAATCAACAAATGAGTCTGGTGAAATCAGCTAGCAACAGACATATGAACAGGAAAACAGACACAAATTTATTAGCATGCACAGATACAAAACTCAAAGGAGAACCAGGTAGTTGAGCCTTAAATTCCCTCTTCACAGGGCACAGGGAAGTGGAGCACTATAGACAATTTTGGAAGGGTAGTAAATGATTTTCAGGAGAGACAATGTGCCCAAATGATAAACAATGAACTAAAGTTCCTCTGTGGTCTAGGTGTGGTGTTTGATTTTCTCTCTTCTTCCATGATATATCATAGTAATAAGAAATTTCAGTAAGAAGACTGAAGGTAACTGTGTTCCCCCACTGATAAACGCGAGAGCACACAAGGGAGGGGTGAGGATAGGTATAAGACACCTAAAAAACTAGCTAGCATTTGTTGCCCTTAATGCAGAGAAACTAAAGCAGATACCTTAAAAGCAAATGAGGCCAATAGGAAAAGGGGAACAGGTACTAGAGAAAAGGTTAGATCAAAAAGAATTAACCTAGAAGGTAACACCCATACACAGGAAATCAATGTGAGTCAATGCCCTGTATAGCTATCCTTATCTCAACCAGCAAAACCCCTTGTTCCTTCCTATTAATGCTTATATTCTCTCTACAACAAAATTAGAGATAAGGGAAAATAGTTTCTGCTGGGTATTGAGGGGGGGGGAGCGGGAGGGGGTGGAGTGGGTGGTAAGGGAGGGGGTGGGGGCAGGGGGGAGAAATGAACCAAGCCTTGTATGCACATATGAATAATAAAAGAAAAAGGTAGCCACTAAAAAAAAAAAAAAGAAGATAAGGCCACTTCAGATGAAAGGTGTGGCATCTACTGATCCCTAAGTGCTTTTAATTTAAAATAATGAGCACATCAAGGTGCCATATTTTGAAGAAGTTATTTTCTGAGCCCTAATATGACTTTAATAGTATTAAATTAATAATACTTTAAATTTTTCAGTGTGAGCTTATTATATTAATATTTCAAACCAATGTGTTCAATAGCTATTGAAAAAGTAAAATGAATTACTCTATAAATAAAAAATTTATTTTTTTCTAACAAAAGACACAACTATGGTGTGAAAGGTTTTGGAACTCTTTGTTTCTCTCCCTTTTGATAAGGTAAAAAAAAAAAGTCAAGATGGGAGGATGTTGTGGATGTGACTTATGTTTATTTCCCACTAATCTTGTCTCCTGACACCCCTGGCTTTTTGTTTTTGTTTTGTTTTGTTTTGATCTTTTGGGTGGTATTGGGGCTTGAACTCGGGGCCTCACACTTGCTAAGAAGGTGCTCTACCACTTGAGCCACACCTCCAATCCTTTTTGCTCTAAAAAGGATTTTTGAATAGGGTCTCCCATTTATCCCTGGGTCTGCCTGGACTGCAATCCTCCTATTTATGCCTCCTGCATAGCTGGGATGACAGGTGTGCACCACTATACCCAGCTACTACTTGAAATGGGGTTTTTGAACTTTTTGTCTAGGTTAGCTTGGAACCACCATCCTCTTGATTTCCACCTTCTGAGTAGCTAGGATTACACATGTGAGCTACCACACCTGGCTCACCTCCAATGTTGTGTGGTTAATACAGTTTCTCTATGAAGGAAGGACCTTATGAACATTGGCCCTTGTTGATCTGAGAAGGAATTAGACTCCTACGTAAACCTGTTTGGCTTATTTATTACATGCTTAGTTTTAAAATTACTTTTTCTGATAAATGTTTTTTTTTTCCTCTCAATTCCAAATGGCCTCAGCTGTAGTGGAGTCCATGGCAGCCAATCACTGGAGAAATCCAAGCGCTACAGAATCAGTTTAAGAGCTGCTTCTGCGTATTTCCTTCATCACAGACAGGAGCAATAGCCAGTAGTTGGCAGTACTTTAGATTTTGGTAAAATGGGGTATTTAAAGTCAGTGTGGGACATGAGTGATGAACCTTACTGCACGTTTCAGGCTCCTAATTAACCATCTGTTTAAACAGCTGGGTATTTCCAGGGAGAAAAATTAAGTTTTAGCCTTTGTTTCGATGTTTAGTCCATTCCATTTGGTGTCTGACATGAGATGCTTCACAAAGGGATTGTGCTTGAGTAGATATCTTTCTTCCCTCCATCTGTCCAAACATTAACAAGGGCTCAAACCAGTGCTTAAAGTTAAGGTTAGAGGGGCAAGGCTGTGTCTGAAAGGCCGTTCTTCCACTAGTTTCTGTGCCTCAGTTTCCTCTATGAAATGGGGATGACAGCAGCACCTGCTTTGCACTCACTGGACTGCAGGAGGCCAGTGAGGAGAGCACTTTGCTGGATCTTGGTACATAGCCGGTGTCAACCAACAATGGCCACCACTATGTTGTCATATTTCTGGTCATGTAGGTTCCTGGATAGATGCCATGGTTTAGATGCTAGTGAGATCTGCAGAGAACACTAACATTCACCACCACTGAATGCAGGCTAGAAGCTGGTTCCCCAGGTAGACATCAGGTTGCTACCATTCTGTCCTCTACTCATACCCAGTGGAGCCCCCTGCGAAAGGGAGACAAACAATTTAAAGTCCTCTGACACTCTGCATTTGGAACCCATGTAGCAGATGAACAGAGCAGTCTCTGCCTCTGTCTCAGTGCACACTAATCAGGTTCGAATGCTGCCTTTATCAGGATGAGTGAAGCGGTTGTTTGGCATACCATTATCACATTTTGAAGTTAAACAGCCACGGGACCTATGAACTCTCATCACACAGTTAATTATTCCTGAATTTTTCTGTGCTCTTGAAACATATTCTATTTATTCAACGATCCCTTGGGAGCACCGGGTCCCTTTGTCCCTAAGACAGGGCCAGTGGTGTAAAACCTCTGCATCTGTCAGATTTCTCCACGTGCAGCATAATTGCCTGATTTCCATTTGAAAGTACAGCCCTGACATTAAAAGCCACATAGACCCACCAATGATAACAATGGCTTCCTGACACCTACAAGGGGACCCAGGGCAGGGGGCGCATAATGCAGGAATAAACATGTATGCCAAATGAACGCTCGTCTTCACAGGCACCAGGTCTGAATTTACAGCTGCAGATGAAGTGCTTCTCGGGAACAGACAGAAAAGAATAAAGAAAAAGAAAGTGACAGATTAGCATCAGCATAAGTCTGTGGGGGACAGATGGCCTTCTACAGAGAGCGAGTTCCCTGCTTTCTTGCGTCACCCTGCCAGCAGAGCAAAGATCTCACAACTCAGCCAGGCAATGGTTCATCCTCTTTTTCTCACACACAACTTGAGCTAAAGGAAAGATGGAAAAGAGAGAAAAGGTGAAAAGATGGGGCAGGGGAATATAGGTTTATGATGAGAAAGATTTAGCCCCACAGAGGGGTGGGACTCAAGGCTCCTGGGAGCCTTGGGGAACTGGTTTCAGCTGTCCACCAAGGAGAGAGCCATGTGGAAAGAAAAGGCAGCAGAAGTGGAGTCAGGATATTGTTACCTTCTCCACCTGCTCCATGAACTTTACCTCCAAGGTCCAAAGTTGCTTAGCAGGCTTTATGTGCAAGATATCAGGAGGAAGGACAGACACTGTCTGTAGAAGGTACGGGATTCAGTTTTGTGCTCTGTTGGGGAGAGACAGTGGACAGTGTTTGCACCTTCCTTCTTGAAACTGTTATTTCCCTCCATTGGCTGAAAGCCAGTGAATTTGCTAGTCCTTGGCCTGCGGATGAGCCATTTGCTTTGCTACATATATGCCCTGCCTGGGTTGGTGCCCTGAAGCAGAGAGAGCTTGAGAAGGGTAGAGTAAGAGGGAGTCTGGGGTAAAATGAACCTGCCAGGTTGTAGGTGTGCAGGGCTCCCCTTGTTAAGGGTTCTGAGGTTTGGAGGAGCTTTGCCTGGAGTCACACAGTTCACCCTGCTGAATAAAGCATTTGCTAACCATTAGCAGATCTGTTATCTCAAGTGATGTCCTGTTTGCTGGTGGGCATCAGGCAGACCACCAGATGCTGGTGTGAGGGCACAGCGTGGGCAGATGTTGCCAAGGTGTATGTCTTCTACCATCTAATTGACCCTTGGACTGGATGCTCACAGACACCATCTGGGTTTGAGGATCTTCAGAGTTCTTGACCCAAAAAAGCAGATACAAGAATGAATGAAGGTGTACTTGAGGTGCTGGGGACTTAGGGAGCACTTTGTTAGCCTGGCTAGGTTTCTCAGGCACTGCAGGTTGTCTTAAGCATAGTTACTCAACAGAATAAATGATAGGCCAGAATAAGTAGTAGACCACATGTTCCGGCTCTTCTCCTTCCAAACATAAAACTGAAAGCCACCACCCCACCAAATAACTGCTTTGCTCTTGGTCTCCCAGACAACACTTCCTAACATTGTTCATCATTCTGGGAGGGGTTCCTACTCACAACTGAGCTAGGGATTTTGAAGGGGAGCACATAGGGAAAGTAACAAGAGTGTGAACTCCCTCATCTTTCCTTCCCTTCACTTAAACAGGAAGATCCATCACTTAATAGGAATATTTAGCGAGAGAAGTCCAAGATGGTGGATAGCTGAGGGATGCAGAAACCCTGAGCTCCACCATATCAGAAAAGTACTCCAGAGTCATGGTAGCTAGAATTCACATAATTCTGATTTTTTTAGCCAACGAAATTACCACCAACACATAGGGTGCATATAAAGTTCAGCAACTGACCCTTAAAATAGCTTTTAATTGCACATAACAGTTGGGGAAGTCCTGGAGCCAGCTGAGGCTGGCACTGCCACCAGTCTGCTCAGGGGAAAGCTAGATTCTGCAAAGTTCTGGACCTGTACTATGCAGACACAGCCTACCTGTGGACAGTCTATCTGTACCCTGCCAGACCTGACCTAACTCCACCAAGTCAATCTGCAACTCCACCCATCTGTCAAGATCACCCATCTTCGAGGGAAACACATAGTCAGTGGAGTTGGTGGGCAGATTGCACCTCCCCCCCAAAAGAAAAAACTGGTCACCATAAACAGAGAACATAATTCTTCTTTTCCTGGTATGGGCAGGGCAGAACACTGAGCTTAACTCCCAACCGCTGAGTTGTCTTAGCTTGTTGGGGGAGGGGCTAAGCTGACAGAGCCTAAACAGTGTTGGAGTGACAGAGTTGCCACAGGGTGAAATCAGCAACATATTTGACCACCTTGGAGAATCTGGTAGTGAGCTGAAAAGTGAGCAATCAAAAAGCTAAATTGCAGTTTGCCCTGTGGGCAAGGAACCCACAACTGCTCACAAACCATTCTCCTGGTGGGACCACATCAGAGAATCTGCCTACTCCAGACAGCCAGTCACACCAAGGAAAACCTGGGCTTAAATACCCTGAGCTTACTCCCCCCAAAGCTGTCTGATAAGGAGGGGCAACATCCATTGCCACATAGCCCAGCATACCAACCTTGAGAAGGGACAGACACTGAGAAAGCCCCTGTCAACAGTGCCAGCATCTGGAGTTGAAGTCAGAGGAAAAAGTCCAGAACTTTCAGCATTACCATTTTTATTGTTATTACTATTATTTTCTTATCTCTATTTTTACTTTCTTCATTTTCTTTCCTTTTTGTCACCTCTTTCTTCCATTCTATCCAAATATCAATCTGTTTAGCCCTCTTCTGCTCCACTTTCCTTTCTCTCTCCCAACTATTTTTTTCTGCTCTTTTCTTTTCTTTGTCTTCCCCTTTTCTCCTCCCCCTAACTTTTACCCTAATGCCCCTACTTCCTCCACAATATCCCCATCCTATCCTTCTGCAATCCCTGACAAAAGCACCCTCTCTCACAACAACTGAACTACACCTTAATATACATTCAGGCCTTATTATCCTATAGCCCCCACACTTCACACTCCTTCCCCTCCTCGCTCCATCCCTCCTTTCTGCCTCCTCCTCTAGCATCATCTTTTTAATTACCTAAGTATTTCTCTATATCCAAACAACTGTTATGCCTTGATACTCAGCATTTATAGACAATGTCACCAGGGAGTTTCTATATATTATGTAAATAAGTGGTGTGGCAGTGAATTTGTGAATTCATTATTGCTAAATTATATCTCCAGATCATGGAACAGAAATAGTACAATGGCCGAGCTAACAGCCGAGCCAGTCACAGCATAGAAACTAAGTCAAGGGAAAGATAACAGGTAATTAAAACACCCAACTAGCTAATCAACAACACAGGAGCAAAGCACAAAATAGAAACATGCAGAAAAGAAGTCAGGGGAATACAACCTCTCAAAAGACTAACAATAATTTAGTAGAGGATTTAGTGGAAAGTGAAGGAAATGAATCTGCAGTTGCTGGCACAGTAGAATGATAATAAGAATGTCCAATGAGCTTAAAGAACTTAAAGAAGAGATAAAAAAGGAACTCAAAGAGGAACTTTAAAAGGAACTTAAAGAGAACATAAAAAAACAACTCAAAGAATACCAAGACAAATTAAAAAAAAAAAAAAACCAAACAAACCCGAGAAGATACAGAAACAATTAAATGAACTCAAACAAGCTCCAAAATGAAACTAAGGAGATTATAAAAAGGAAAGAGAGAGAGAGAGAGAGAGCAGGAGAGAAAGAGAGAGATGAAATAAAGAAGAAAGCAAAAGATATCAAAGAGGAGTTTAACAGAGACATGAAAGAGCTGAGAAAAAAAAAAGAAACAGAAATCCTGAACATAAAAAGTTTGTTAAATCAAATAAAAGACACAGTTGAAAGCCATTCCAGTAGACTAGAACAAGTGGAAGACAGAATTTCAGAGCTCTAAAACAAAATAAATATTAAAGAAAAAAGCAGAAGAATTCTTAGTCAAAAGACTCAAGAGCTGTGAAAGGAATATACATGAACTCTGCAATTACATCAAAAGACTAAATCTGTGAATTATGGGCATTGAAGAAGGAGAAGAGGTCCAAGTCAAAGGTATATGTAATATATTCAACAAAGTAGTAGCAGAAAATTTCCCAAATCTCAAGAAAGAGATGCCCACTCAGATACAGGAATTCTCTAGGATACCAAACTGACATGACCAAAATAGAACCTCTCTACGGCATCTTAAACTTAAAACAAGTAGCACAGAGAATAAGGAAAGAATATTGAAAGCTATAAAAGAGAAAAATCAAATAACATATAAAGGCAAACCCATGAAAATAACAGCAGATTTCTCAACAGAAAATTTAAAAACAAGAAGGGCATGGAGTGAGGTATTTTGAGCACTGAATGAAAACAAATTCAGTCTAGGATACTCTACTCAGCAAAGCTATCATTCAAAATTGATGGAGAAATAAAAGCCTTCCATGATAAATGGAAACTACAATATATGACCACCAAACAACCATTACAGAAGATTCTGAAATGAATCTTATAAAGAGAAGATGAAAACAAACACAACAATGAAAGGATGGGAAATAAACCTCAAGAGAAGAAAAGACAAGTAATCAGAGAGTAGCACAGAATTAGCTGCACACACACAAATCCTTTAACAACAGAAACAACTAAATGGCAGGAATCACCACATACCTCTCACTGTATGTTAATGGACTCAATTCCTCCATCAAAAGACACTGATTGGCAAACTGGATTAAAATGGAAGACTTGACAATCTGTTGTTTACAAGAAACCCACCTTATAGACAGAAATAAATATTGATTTAGGGTGAAAGGGTGGAATAAGATTTACCAAGCTAATAGCCCCCCAAAATAAGCAGGAGTAACAATACTTATATCAGATAAAGTGGACTTCAAACCTAAATTAGTCAGAAGAGACAAAAAGGATGCTAATAAAAGGAGCATCCAGAGAAAATAACAACTATTAACTTATATGCACCCAATGTTGTAGCACCCAACTTCTTTAAACATATACTAGTGGACTTTAAAACACAGAAAGACCACAACACAGGAATGGTGGGAGACTTTAATACTCCTCTCTCACTAATAGATAGTCATCCAGACAAAAATCAACAAAGAAATTCTACAATTGAATGATACCATAGATCTAATGAATCTGACAGATGTCTACAGAGTATTCCATCCTACAACAGCACAATATACATTCTTCTCACAGCCCATGGAACTTTCTCCAAAGTATACCATATCTTAGGTCACAAAGCAAGTCTCAACAAATATAAGAAAATTGAAATAACCCCCTGCATATTATCTGACCACAACACAATAAAACTAGAACTCAACAGTTTTGGCACCACAAAGGCACCAAAAACATATGATGGAGAAAAGACAGCCTCTTCAACAAATGTTACTGAGAAAACTGGATAACTGCCAGCAGAAAACTGAAACTAGATTTATGTCTTTTACCCTGTACAAATATCAACTTAAAGTGGATTAAGGACCTTAATATAAGACCTGAAACTTTGAGGCTAGGGCAGGAAAGAGAAGGGAATACACTGGAAGCAATAGGCATAGAAGTGAGTTCCTTAGTAGAACTGAAATGGCTCAGCAACTAAGAGAAGTATTGACAAGTGGGACAACATGAAATTAAAAAGCTTCTTCACAACAAAAGAAATGGTTTCTAAATTGAAGAGGCTGCCCACAGAATGGGAGAAAATCTTTGCCAGCTATACATCTGACACAGGATTGATAACCAGAATATACATGGAGCTCAAAAAACTAAACTCCCCAAAAATCAATGACCCAATGAAGAAATGGGCAAATGAACTAAACAGGCTTTTTCAGAGGAAGAAGTCCAAATGGCTAAAAAAAAAAAAAAAAAAAACCACATGAAAAAAGGCTCACCATCCCTGGCCATAAAGGAAACGCAAATCAAAACCACATTAAAATTCTACCTCAGTCCTGTTAGAATGGCTACCATCAAGAACACATACAACATATGTTGGCAAGAATGTGGGGGAAAAGGAACCCTCATACACTGCTGGTGGGAATGTGAATTAGTACAACCATTATAGAAAACAGTATGGAGGCTCCTCTCAACACTAAAAATAGGATTGCCATAGGATCCAGCCATACCACTCTTAGGAATATATCCAAAGAAATGAGAGTCAGGTTACAACAAAGGCATCTGAACATCATGCTTATTGCAGCACTATTCACAATAGCTAAGCTATGGAAACAGCCAAGATGTCCCACTATTGATGAATGGAATAAGAAAATGTGGTACTTTTATACTATGGAATTTTATTCAGCCACAAAGAAGAAGGAAATCTTGTCATTCACAGGTAAATGGATGGAACTGGAGAACATCATCTTAAGTGAAGTTAGCCAGGCTGAGAAGGCCAAAAGCCACATGCTCTCTCATATGTGGAATACAGTCCTAATGCAGATACAGCAATATTATGAAAAACAGGTCATTCTAAGAGGGGTAAAGTAAAAGAAGGAAATTAAAAAGGTGAATATGGTTGATGTACTTTCTATACAAGAATGAATATAGAATTTTTAAACTGGTTGAAACCACCATAAGAAAGGGACTAAGGTAGAATGATGAAAAATAGAAGAGATGAATCAATTCAGGTTATAATACACATTTACATGGAAATGTCACAATGAAACTCCCTGTGTAGTTATCTTAAACAAGCAAAAATGTCATATTTTTTTCTTTTCTCGTCTACAAAATAGAACAGGAGGGTGGAACAGGTCCTTCTGGGAGAGGGGGTTGCTACTAGTGGGAGCAACCCCTCCAGGGGTGGAGGTTGCAGGGAAAGGGTATAGGAGGATGAATATGATGCAAATATTGTGCACACATGTATGCAAATGTAAAAATGATACCTGTTGAAACTACTCCGGGAATGGGGAGCAGTGGAGGATGGATAAAGGAGAACAGTGGAAGGGGCGAATTCAAGTACCACATATTTGATATATTGTAAGAACTTTTGTAAATTCCACAATGTACTACACCCAACACAACAATACATTTTTTAAATGGAAAAAATAAATAGAGGCATTTAAAATATAAAAGATGCTAGGATTAGGCAAGGCTTACAAAGTGTCAATAATGCCTTTAAGCACTTTGTGAATATTTCATGCAATCTTCATGATATCCTTAAGAGTCAGTTCTTATTATACCTGTGGCAAAAGGGATGCCAAGGCAGAGATATGAAGCAACTTTGCCAGAGTCACACAGCTGACAGCTGGTAAGTGGCAGAGCCAGGATGCAAACATCGCTCTGTCTCCTGGATCTATACATCCAAGCTGTCCTACTTCTCTCAATGGTGTGATAACCAAGCATTAGTTGTTTGCTCTGGCTCTTCACCAACAGGGTGATCTCAGGCTACCCAATCTTCCCATTTCCTCATCCACCAAGGTGGAACCAGATAAGCTGTCTTATAGTTGCTGCCAGGGGCTGAAGTAACATCTAACATGAAGCACACACAGGGTCAGTGCCAGGCATGAGTTGATGCTCAATAAACATTATCAGTGACTACTAGTATGAGTATTGCTATCTTTGTCATCTTTGGGGTCTTTTTTTCCTCTGAATCTTCACAAAAAAAAACCTGTGAGGTAACCAAAGTGGCTGTTGCTTGCTTTATTTTTTAGCTAGTAAAATAGAAATACAAGACATGAAGAAGCAGGTTCTGAACCAGGGCCCACATCTTTTGATGCTGCCTTTGCATTTGGTCTAACCTGGGCTCACTCTGCCCAGCTATCCTCTGCTGGACACAAGACACAGTTGCTGTTTAGAAAGATTAGAGCAAAGATTTCAACAACTGTCATCTTCCATTCATGTCACACCCCTGTCATTGCCTGGGGACAGAGCCAGGTCTTACCCATTCCCTCCTAGTGTAAGTAAGGTACTAGCAAGGAAGAGTCACAAGCTCATTGCACCTTTAAGACTGTCTTTATTATCTGGGTCCAGGAAGAGTGTTTATGTTCTTGTCATCATCAATTCACACACATGGCCCACAGAGGACCTCTGTCCCCCCCACTCCTGATCACCAGGTGAGGGGAACATGGAGAACATACTCATGCCTTCTTTTGCAGTCAGTGGTCCTACAACTACAGCTAGAAGTGGAGGGGGAGCCCCTGGATAAGGGACCTGGGTGTCTGCTGCCCTTGGCCTTGTTTTCATTTCTTTTCCAACTACCCTTTCTGTGATTTTTCACATCACCATTTTGCCTTCAGAGACTCTCTTGGGAATGCAGATTTTGTTCTGTTGCTCCATGTAATTCCCAGAGCTGGGAATGAAAATTGTTTCCTTTCACATCTCATCTGTGTTAGAGGGTGATTTGTAAACTATAGGGTCTGGAACTCCTTCCTCCAGTGGCTCCTCCTCTTCCTCCCTCCCTCCACTACCACTTTTGGGAATCTGCAGCACACAGGAGTCCGAGGTCAGGGTGTCCTGGAAGTCATTCCCTAGGTTCGGAGGCCTAGGTTCTGGAAGCCACAGTGATGAGAGCATAAAGCCATCCATTCCCATCAGAAGCAAACAGAAACAGCCCCACAGCTGAACTCACCAACTATGAGAACAAACACTCCATGCTCAAGGTTGAGAGCTGGCTTTGATCCATGAATGTCATAGTAGATTTTCCAAACTTTTCAGGCTTGCGTTTCATTTCCAGACTTCGATTCTCAAAGGGGCAATGAGGAAGAGGCACAGCATAAGAAGTTTTGAACCAGGAAATGAAATTACTTTTCTTCATGGCCATAGAGCTAAATGATAGAAACGAAGCCCAGGGACTCATTTTTCTCTGTGTTACACCAAAATGCAGAAAGCAGATGGCATAGGGTCATTAGGAAAGGGACTTGTCTTCCTCTGATCTGAATGTGGCTGGTGGTCAGCTGCCTTCACGGAGTCCTGCCCTGACACTGGACTCCTGGAAGCTAGAACAAGAGAGAGGGATAAGTGAATCAAGCCTCAGGCTGACCTCCCCACTTACAGCACTACAACTGAGCCAGTTCCCTAGGAACACAGTGTGGATGTTCTGGGTTGCCTGTCCTACCTCAGCAATGCATGCACAATGATCCCCACCCATCACTGCCTGTGGCTCTATAACTTATTTTGTACTACACTGTGCCATCTTGTTGTCACATTTCAAATCCTCACTTCCACATGACTCACATAATAGCACTGTCTTCATTCTTGCAGGCCTATAACTGTCTATGAGTTCTGAGCAGCATTGTCACAAAGGCTGAGGTATAGGCCTCGTGTCATGAACTAGTGGTAAGCTACTGCTTACTTTGTCACTGTCAACAAGTCACTCAACCTTTTGGGACCTCATCTTTCCTGATCTGTAAAATGGGGAAGAAATAACTAAAGGACTTATATCAACTGATTAACACAATGCCCCACACAGAGTACAAACTCTAAGATGCCAATTAGCCTTTCTAAGTATGTCTGGGAGCCCAGGGAAAGAGCCACTTCTGAGATGTGAGCCAAGGCAGGAGGGAGGGAACAGGGTCAGTGAAAATGGTGACAAAAGGCTAACTGCAGAACTCTGTCTCTATCCCCTCAGCTCATATGCGGTCTGAGGTTTTAAAGTCATTTATCATCCCCATTTCCATCTTTACACTAATCATTGTTCCAGAGTCACTCAAGTTCAGAGAGGCTCTTGCATTAGATGTGAGGCTCATGTACATCTGACGTTCCAGAAAGCAAGCAATCAAGAGGGCTTCTATCTTCTGCTTCCATTCCTACATCAATGAGTGGGCTCTAGTCACCATGAGCACCTGTTCGCCCCTCAGGCTTCTTCCTGGACCTGGTTCAATAATCAGTTTTGCTTTAAGATCATAAGATCAATAGGCAGTTTTCTGTACAAACAATTACACTGACACAAGTTCCATTTGCTAGTGTGCTGACCATTAATGAATATAAGTGAGGACATAAGCACAGAGAATTTTGGGCTATTGGACCCATCTCCAGACTCACCTAAGCCTCAGACCCAGAGGAAATGAAAACTGGGGAGAGGGCTCTGGAGCAAAGAAGGAGAAGAGGAAAGCCTGAGACAAGTAGAGCCGCGTTCCTGGGGCAACAATGGCAGACGAATCAAATGGAGTGTTTAGCTCATGCATACATGCAAGCTAAGCCGACAAGGAATAAAGATTCATGGATCTCTCAAGTGTGGCGTTTTTATAGGGTGTGGTCAAGACAGAGTTAGCAAAGTGCAGATATCAATCGTTACAGGTTCATTTGATAACTATAGCATATCCTCTCCTCTCTCTCTCTCTCTCTCTCTCTCACACACACACACACACACACACACTGAATCATGTTCAGTAATCTTTTATGTTCTTTGGAAATTGTTATGAGGTTTTTTTTTAGTTTTGCTTTTTGGCTAATTCTCTATTAATTTTTTTATTATTTCATTTTGAATTATGGAACTTATTGCAGTATTACATTTCTTTGAAATGTTATCATTACTACAATTTTAAAAGGCATTAAATTTCTCAAATATGGAAGCATGCAGGTTAATTATAAGGACCATCTGTTGGAAAGGATTTGGTTCAGTTTTGGTTTGGTATCATAGCAAATACAGAAAAATAGAGTTGATTACAGCAAGAAGTTGAGGTTTTTCTGTTGAGAACGCTTGGCTATCTGTCTCCAAAATTATCACCACCCATCAATGTTAAAAAAGCAATTGAATTCTTCCTATCCAACATCCCTTCATGCCTCAGTTTCTCCCGATATAAAAGGATACTCAACAACACATCTACCACCCACTCAAGTCATAGACATGTCATAAGAATCTGTGAGAGAAAAATCTCCATGGAACAGAATTGTGGTTACAGAATTTGTTTGGTGTCTTTGTAACTGTTCCAAAAGCGAGGGTTATCCGAATACAAATGAAAATAGACCTAGAAAGGGTTGGAGTTGCTAAAATGTGAAGGAATTCAGCAAAAAAAATTATTCCCAATCAACAGTCAGGCTCTGCTCAAGATGTTCTCCTGCTTCCAGACAGCACCGTGAGTTCTTTGTAACCACGTGAATAATCAATTTCCTGGCTTAATCTCTCACAAAGGATTTTGGAAAGACACTCAGTGCTAGCATATAGCATTTCATAGAATTCTTACTCCCCCTTTTCTTCAACACTTTTTAATTTTTTCTTTCTGATTTCTCTTCTTAAAAAATTTTTAACTTAGCATTTCATCATTCATTCATCTCTCTTGCCTTTTCCACATTTTTCTCTATTCTAACCTGTCCATTTTTCATGTTCTTTGTTTTTCTTCTGTCACCTCCATTTCTACCTTCATTTCCCTTAAACTCATTTTCCTCCATTTTATTTCTCTCCTGAAGAAAAATTTCCTGATAACAATAAAAAGACAACTGGCTGAGACTGTGTTGGGGAAAAGAACTGAACCCACATGCTGGAAGCTGGATGAACCAAACCATTTCATCAATTTGCCTCAATGCTGCCTGACAATTCAAATGAGATTTGGCTAGCACAGAGTTGCAAGTCTTTTGGAAATTCCATATATTTTTGACATTTTACCCCAATCCAATTCCACAATCCAGATGGTAAAAGAATTTCCTTGTTTACATGAGATGAATTCTTATCTGTCATCATTCACACCCACAAGACCATTGCTTACAACCCCAAGACTGCCTATTGGTACCATCATTTTGCTATGGTTTAATGTTCATTACTGTGCACAGTTGGGAAATGTAGCCTTCTGGTTAACTACATTTTCTAAATGAGAATTACAAGGTATATATTCTGCGGATTACTGACATCTAGACTCCTGGGATAATCTAAACACTAAAGTAAATTGAATGAGTTTAGTCTTTCTTGGAAATTCCAGAGGAAACATCATAACTTAGGGAATATCAGATGTATTATAGATGTACAAGATAATTGAGATTTTAATTTTATGACACAGAAGTGGGGATTTGTATATGGTACAGGACAAGTCACATTGTCTTTTTATAAACTTACCTACTCTGTTATAAATATGTTTAAGTGTTCGAAGGAAAAAAAATCATGACCTGCCAAGATATATGTATATATAATATATGAAATTTATATATCTACAGATATATAAATATGTATTATACACATGTGTACACACACACTCTTATGCACACAAGTCTGGGAAGATAAGCACCCAAATTTTAATAATAGTCTTGTGGGTGATGGAATTACAGGTGAATTTGTTTTCTTCTTTTGGTTTATCTGTACTTTCTAGTTTAAAGGAACAATAATAATAATCAAGGTTTCCTTCTCTAATATAAAAATCTTTAGCTGGACAAATCACAAAGCCCAATATTAAAAGCAGCACAAGAACTCATCTCAAAATAGATTAAGAACAGGTTAAATGAAAAGAATGGGTTCAGAAAACACTCCCCATTTGGAAAAACCTCCATTACATGAGTTGCACTGTCAGTTATGATCTTGGGGTCAAGTGCTATAGTGTTTGCAGTGACAGCAACATGAAATTTGGGGAAATGTTATTGCCTTGGGGAATGGAGATGGGACTTGGATCATTGCCTGCCATTTCAGGCAGGGCTCTGTGCATCATATAGGATATGAGCTGTGTTTACAAGAAAGATTCTAACATTTGCGAATTAAAATCAACCTTTTTTTTTATTCCTACATCTGTTTCCAACCTCCTAGATAGATAATAAGATATGGAAGACCACATCTTGGTTTTTAACATGGATTACTCATGACTTGAGCAGAATGTTTGGTCTGAGCCTGAAGTCAGACTCCACCAGGTCTTGTCCATTGTCCTCAAGGCCTTGACCCTCTTCAGCTGACCCCATCAGATCCTTTGCCTATTCTGATACTTGGCAGCTTAGGGCCTTATGTGGTGGGCCCCTGAACCTCTACCCTGCCCTGGCTTGGTCTTTGTTCTATGTTGGCTCCACTTTTTGCCCACTTACTTGTTTCCATATCAGTTAAATTCCAAGGTATTCACTAGTGGAAGGGTAGATTGGCTTCAGAAGTATAAACAGAGAAAGGAGCCTTGAATTCAAGAAATGAATTTGGAGAGGGGAGCTCCACTAATAAGAGAAATCTATGCTAGTGACACAAAAGGTGCAGTAGTCTCCAGGATGTGTATAGTGGTTGCCATTCTCAAATTGCCTCCAGATGCCTCCTGTTTCTATCTACCAGTAAAAGAGGCCATCCCATGGAGGAAGTAAATGTCCAGATTGCAGAAGCTTCCAAATTATCCAGGGATCAGAGCAGATGCTTGCCATCACTCAACCACCTCTAAGAGGTTCTCTGAGTCCTCGGTGGTATCCAGCATCACTCAGGCTCACTGTTGATGCTGGACACAGTATTGAAGCCTGGGATTCTGATGTCAGCCTGCAGATCCTTCTAACCTGCTCATCTAGAGCTCCTGCATACAGCAGACTTTTTTTTAAAAAAAGTCCCTGTAAGACCTATTACAGTTCTGTGCTAAGACCACATATTTATTTCTGAATGAACTCCCAATAATACAGTCCCCAGTGGTTACGCGGTTGGCATGTCTGTCTTCAGCACTCTGTAGTTTCAGGCAATACTTTCGATCTTATATATTCCTCAGAGCAACCCTGGAAAGAAGGCCCTCTTTCATCACCACTTCCAGGGTGAGAAAAATGAAGGAGGAGGTCTTGCCCCTGCCCTGGACACAGCCCTAGGAATTCTGACTTCAGTCTAATTCTTTCTGTCACAGCAGTGGTTCCCAAGACTAGTGGCTGGTCAAAGTTGCCTGTAAAGCTGCTTAACAAACCAAAGTCATGAATTCTACTCTGGACCTCCTGAGTCACCCTTGCGGTGAATTTTGCCAATCTTTACTGTCCACAAGTTGCCTCAAAGATGTTTCTGCTGTCCTATAGCCTTCAAGCCCAAACAAGGTTAAGAATAGCCATGCTGTTCGTGAACCCCAGGTAGGAAGGTCAGGAAGGTTTGATGGCCATGTTTAGGAAGGCTTAAAAGGTAGCTGAAAGACTTCTGAGCTGAGAATGGGGATCTTCCTGAATAGCTGGCTTCAAACCAGCTAGAGCCTAGCTAAGTAGGCATGTCTGGAAAGATGCTCATATTGGTGGGACTCTGTAAAGAAAGGGGCAAGAACCCTGGCAATTAAGTGACCACAAACCAAGCTAAGGAGCACCCATCATGGGGACTGCAAATGCTGGGAAGGTTCTTCCAGTTTGGAAGAGTCATAGTTGGAAGCTACCACAACCCCCAGCAGGCCACCCACTAAACCTTAAACTCGGTCAGGAAAGAGGCCCTCACACTAATGTTCTCCAGAGGAACAATTAGGAGCTGGTTTAAGAAGTCCTCCAAATTGACTTAAACTGCCACAAACCCAGCAAGCAGACACCACTGACTGTGGTTTCTAAGGAAGGGTCACCTCCAGAGAGGACCCTGGGCTCCTTGCCGAAGCACTCTGTGCAGGTCAGTCTGGAAACCATTACTAAAAGCATAGAGAATCAGTTAAGAGACAAGGTGAAGCAAGCTGAAATTTGCAAAACACATTAACAGGAGCCTGATGAGATGCCAGAAGTGCCTGCCAGCAGGGACAATTTTTAGTCAATACTGAAAGTGGCTGCTTAAATATCCTGAGTCAACAGGATTCTGATTTCTCTGTGACTCTGTACTCCCATTTAATTATTTGATTGAACTTGGAAGTCTCCCCAAATCTATAAGGAAGTGAAAGAAAAGTGTGTTATTAAAAACAAAAGAGGTTATGGGTGTTACCTGCAGGCCTGGGTCCTGCCAGTGCTTCCTACTGCCATAACAGAAGGTGGCCAGGGTTCACAGGGGTTCAATGAGGCCCCTTTAAAGAGGGTGAAGGGTGAGCATTAGGCCTCAGCTGGCCCCAAGGGAAGCATTTATATGGTGTTCCTGCAGGCCTCTGAGATACTCTGTGTCACCCACAGAGCAGGAAGGAGACAGGGAATCGCCTGAGTCTCATACCCGAGAGCCAAGTTGATAGAAGGCACGTAATTGAAGAGCCTCTCTGTATGGGTGGCAGATGTGATTTATGAGGTAAGTCCTGAAAGTTCACCCAATTCTCTAGATCTTAGAAAGCAGATTGGTCTAGAGGAATTGAGATCTCACCACCTAACTTCAGAAACCAACGGGCTTTGGCTACTAATGGGAATGCTTCCCTATCAAGATGCCCACAAAAGGGTCAATGTGGTGGGAAGGGTTGAAGGACTTCTGCAGGGGCCCTCTAGCAGCCTCTGCTACCTCAGAGCTAAGCTGGGCCTACAAATCCACAAGAGCTGGCACCAAAACCAGAAAAGAGGGCCCTGTGAGCAGAAGACGTGCATTCTGGGAGGTGAAATGCTATGTCCGCTGCCATCCATGAACATACCATGGGGTACTCAACTCACACTACCAGGAAAGGTGTGAAAAAATGTGGGTTTGGGTAGATTTGAAGCCCCTAGCCCAGCTGGCTGTGTGCTCATTTCTCTGAATCTGTGGTAGTCATTCACCCACAATGTATGAACAATTTGTCATGAACACATCTGCTAACCACAGCCAGTAATTAGAATGTGCTCAGGTGGGGTCCACAGGAATCAGACAAACATGGCTGGACCACTGGAAAGCCAAGAAGTCCAAGTGGAGCAGCTAACCACTTGGGGAAACTGTGACATTGTTGTGATCCATCTCTGAAAGTGGACTCACATGGATGTGGTCCACCAAGACAATGAAGCCGGAAGATGAGACCCTCCTCCTTCCGTATACTGCCATGGGACCTTATAGCAACCTGAGCAAGTTTCTCGCCTCTGTTGTGGAAGCAGTAATGTGACTATTGGGTATAAAATGAGACAATGGGAGTGAAATGTTAGGATGAAGTTGTTCAACAAATGCCAGTTCTCCACCCCACCAGCTTTCACCAAAAAAAAGAGGTGACCTCAGTTTCTCCTTCTCTCAAAGTCAGTGTTAGTTTTTGTGCAGGAAAGCAACAGTTAGACAAGGTGCTGAGCCAGGGGCCCAACTGACTCCTGCCTCTGAGCAAAATGCCCAGTCCTGTTGGTCCCCTGTTGAAGGACCAAATACAGCAAGAGTCTGAAAAATATATTTGTGCACCTTCCTGGAGTCTGAGGAATTCTTAGACCCACTGTTCTGAGTGGCTTATGGAGCAACCTCTTAGGAATCCCAATGGCAGAGACCTGCTCCTGTTGAAGGGTCCATGGAGCCCCAGAAGCTCCACACCTTACCCCAGACTACATGGTCATATGTTCTGCACGTGGTTATGGAAGCTAAGGCCAAGACTGATGGAGGCTCCTGGATACCTCTTTGACCCTATCCCCCACCACTCTATTCCTTTCCCAGCCCTATCTAGAAATACTGACCTTTCTGTCTCCTGTCTTCCTGTCACCAAGACTGTGTCTGTCCTAGGAGACAGTGCTGCCTGGAAGCCCCCACCCAAACAGTCACATGGCAGCATTTTCCCTGTACCCTAGTTTCAGTTTAAATGCTGCTGCTCAAGGAAGGCTTCATTCCCCTCGTCTCCAATACGCAGTTTTACTTTCTCCTTAGTACTCATGTCTATCTGAAGTGATCTGATTTATTTTGTTTCATGTGAAGTATTCTGATTTTCTCTATGAAAACCCAAGCTGTGTGAAGGGAGGGACCCTAACACTTAGGCAATCACTGGCAGATCCCAGGATGGCTCCTGGCCTGATCTCTATTCTGGGAGCAGCATTGTTGGGCATATCCATGATTATCATAATCTTATCCTGTTACTGTTTGAACAACTATCCAGGCTTAGACACAACCAGAAACATGAAATTCTGGGACATAGGAGGGATGGAAATGCCCCTGGATCACAGGAGAAAGTCTGCTCTGAGCTCCTCAGGACATAGAATCACAAATGCCACCACCCATGGGTCCCCAGAATGGAAGTTTTTCTCTGTGCTTCTCACCGGAATTCAACAGAAGAGTGCAGGTCATCTCTCAGTCTCAGATTCTGAGATCAAACCAGAGGGAGGTCTTCAGGCCCTGACATGGTACCCAATGCCCAGGCTCAAGTGACACTCAGGAAACATTGTCTAATAAAAATGACATCAGCTGAGCTCTTACCTGGATGATTTAGCCATTGAATTGTTCTGACTCTTCACTTGGATTGTCTCATTTGTCTTGAAAAACTGGCTCAGTGACCAGGTTTGGTTTTTGAAAAAGGCATGGCATGATTCCCTGTGACAGAAATACACTGAGGCCTTGCCTTGGGAACTCCAGAACTACATGGATCTCCAGAGGGATCCATGTAGATCGCCTGGCATGGGATTTCCAGAAAGGGAGAGGGTAGCAGTGGTGGGCACTCTTCAGTCCCATCCCTGGGTCTTCATTTGCGACCCCATACTGAAAGCAAAATTGTGTCAGTTTGATAATGACTCTGAAGAGAGTGAATGACTCCCCAAGTAGCAGTGAGTGAGTAGAGCAGGCCAATACCCTGAGTTCTGTATAAACAGCCATCAGAGGGAGGTGACAGAAGGAGGTCTCAGCACTCCGAAGTAAGAGGAAGCATGCTACTAAGGACATGTGTTCTGAGAAACTTCCTTTTGTGGGTAGGTGCCAGCAGATCAATACATTTTTCTGAGATTCTTTTGGTGGAGGGATAAAGAGACCTTTTTAGAATAAGGGCACATCGGGTAGGGGAAGCTCAAAACAAAATCTGATTCAAAATACAGTGAGCAGAATGTCAGACACGTCTTGTTCTAGGGCCCCAAACTCCACCTGTGCCGCGGGCCCTTTCTAGCCTCTTTCCCACCCCCCATAATGTGTACCCCTGACCTCACCAATGGTCTTTATGGGCAATGTAGGGCTGGTGGGATGAGGATTAAAGCCAGACCCTGTACTCACCATCTACCTCCTCATTGTTGGGGAGCAGGTGCCGACCATCGCTGAATCCCATGGTGGCCATGGTTTTCGTGTCTTGGTTTCCCTGAGCACTGGGTTCTGCAAAAAGGCATACAGGAAGGAGCAATGACAACAGTCCCCCAGGGAGGCATCAGGATGCCTCTGAACATCAGCGGCCCCTAGATGTTTCCTTCAGCTGCTGTTGCAAGGCAGGACAGCAGTTCCAATGGTGAAATGCCACGCTGGGGAAGGACATTTGATGTATTTAATGTACTCAGCCCCTAGTAGATGGGGGTGTGCCTGCTTCTGAGAGCAGCACACAGACAGGCAGCCTGATAAGGGCTCACAGGTGGTGCTCTTTCTTGCTCCTGCTTCCTTTAGGTTCTATTCATGCCAGGGTAAGGGTGGGGCTGTCATCTGTGTGGAGGGCACAGGTGCCCTCTGCACTGCTTTGGTTTAAGACCCACTTCTTGACACCAACTTCTCTTTAGAGCCACCTGAAGTTCATCCCTCCACTCTTCCCCAGATCATCCAAAAAAGCCAGGGTGTGTGTCCCATGGGAAGACCCTGTCAGGATAGAGGCCAGCTTAGGAAGGTTAGTAGTCTATGTGGCAGTGTTCTCATGTCCCTCTTCCATTACTGGTCTTGAGAAACCCCACCCAGCTGTGTGGAGATGGTAATCGTTACTGGAGGAAATGTTCCAGGCCCCCAGAGGTTACTAAGGCACCAGCACTGTGCTCCAGGGACCACAGGGCAGCCTAAGAGACAGACACACCTGGCCCACAGCCTAAGGGCTGAGGCTCACAACTGTTGTAGAAAGGGCTGGGGAAAGAAAAAGACCAGATCCTCTCTTTTGAGACCAAATACTGGGCTGTGCACTTTCTCTGTATGCAGCTACTCAGCCAAGGAGGTCAGGGTAGAGGCTGGTCTTAGAGAGAGGGCACCTTTTTTCCCTATTATAAGCTATATTTAGGGACTATCTAGCCTGCAGCTTCCAAAGGAGGGCCCTTTCCCTATGTGCATAGAGACATTGTTTGGAGTCTAGGGGCTGGTTAGCCCTCCCCTCTTTCCGTACCTCTCTCCCTCCTCTTTCTCAGGCTCTCTATTAAAGTCTTTTAGTGGGAAGACATTCATTTTCCACTCTGATTGCTTCTCCCAGTTCAGAACTGGAAGTGGATTAGATTCTATTGACCAAGACCATGTTCCAGTTGCTGCTTCTCAAACTGCCAGTGTGGGAACCTCCTGCAGGTGAATGCACAGAACAGTGCAGGGTTTGAGCTGGGCACACCTTCTGGAACCACTATACCCTCTCCTGGTGCTATAGCTTCCAGCCCTGCCCTCCTCTCTCCCACCATCACATGCCAAAACGTCCCTCTCCCTTTGCCTTTGTCTATTTCTGACAACAAAGAAAAGGGAAAAAAATATTTCCCCTCTCTAGGAAACTTCTACACAGTGAGGATAGCATGTGGTGGGGAGAGGGGATGATGTCAGTGGGTAAGGAGCCCAGAATCTCCAATGAGGGTCACTAGTGAGCATTGCTGCTTGTCTTTAAGAGCCAAAATTGTTTCTAATTTTTCATTTAGACCCTTCTGTCTCAGTGTCTCCATCTGTAAAATGTGGGCAAAACCAATCTCAGTTACCAGGAATACTCAGGTGAGCTGATACTAGAGCGAAACCACTGTGGACACCTTTTCTTTTCTTTTTCTTTCTTTTTTTTTTTTTCTCTTGTGGTCTCTAGGTTTGAACTCAGGGCTTTGTGCTTGGTAGGCAGGCACTCTACCACTTGAACCATGCCTCCAGTGCTTTTGGCTGTGATTATTTTGTGGTTATTTTGCTTTTTTGCCCAGGCCAGCTTGGACCATGATCTTCCTACTTGAAGCATCTCACCATTGCCAGAATGCCAGGCATGCATCAGCATGCCCAGTTATTGGTTGAGATGGAGTCTCCTTATCATTTTGCCAGGACTGGCCTCAAACTGCAATCCTCCCCCCATCTCAACCTTAAAGTAGTTGGGACTGTAGACGTGAGTCACCAGGGCTTGGCCTATAAACACCATTTTTAAAGTTCTGCAAGTACCCATGTCTTTGTTGAGACAGCTCCACTTTCAAATAGAGTGACTACAATTCACGTGTCTCCGACAGACTTTCTGCATATATTAGCTATGCAAATAAGGGACCCTGGACTGAGAAGTTTTCCTCTAGGGACCCCTGGAGCAGCTGAAGATTAGCAGCTGTCAGAATGAATCCATTTCCTTCTCCTCCTCAGAGGATGGAAAGGTTTTCCTCCTGTTGCTGGGTTTCCCCTCAGGTCTGTGTTTCTCTCTGAAACAGGATAGTCGCTACAGGACATGGGAGTATGGGATGGACTGGATCTAACTTGCAGCTGGAGACCTTTTCGTTGAACTCTGGCTTCTTTTTTGGGTACCATGAGCCAAACAGTGATCCCCAAACCAATTAAACACTGGGTTGTTTTACCCTAACCTCTCATCATCTTGTCATTGCTGGAACTGGTGAGTTAAAATTTTGTCCCTGTTCACAGTTTTGGAAGTCAGAAGAAAATGAGGAAAGTGGAAGGTGTTACTGTGTGAGGAAAGCCTGCTTGGGAAACTTCTCTAGGGCAAAGGACAAAGGGGAGCGCTCTGAAACCATTCCCTACCCCTGAAGCACTTAAGGGAAAATCTCTCAGATAGAAAAGAGCCATGAAAACTAATGCATGTGAGACCTTTGAGGCTAGTTAAGCCTGTCAGCCCAGTTCAAGGGGCATCAGATTCTCCAGAATGCAAGAAGTGAACTGATCCTTGGGAGCTTCTACCACCCAGAAGGTGGTGAGTAGGATGCTACCTGATGACTCTGTAGACGCAAGGACCACTGGACACACCTAGAGTGCTTCATGGGAAAATCATCAGTGCTGATGGCAAGACTACCCGTATTTGCTTACCCTTGTGATCAAGTCGAGTTTTAGGTCTCCCCATGATCTTGTCCTCTGTGGCGTTCAAGTTCTGAATCAAAAAGTATGTGGTCATTTTCCCTTTACCTTTTACTTCAATTTCACCCCTCTCCATGATTTCAAACCCTTGATTTTTCAGGGCTCTGCATAGAGAAAAACAATGCACCAGCTATCAAAGACCCAAGAGACGGTGATGCAAGAAGTCTGGGATCTAGGACAGACAGCAGAAGAGGAGGGAGGACCAGGACATCAGTTAGAGTCTGAGGAGGGTACAAAGGCAGTGAGGAAGGTAGGGAAGGAAGGAAGAATGAAGTTAGGGCACACTGAGCAGGGTACCCAAGGCCAAGAGAGGGCACAGAGGAATTACCAATCCCCGTGATCCTATCCCAGTGATCCTCCCTCCAACACATCCCTCACAAATGAAGCCCCCATTTTTACTGCACTGCTGTGTTCACCAGCAGTACCAGTTTTGTCTAAGTCCTACCCTGGACACCTGCTCAAGATTAAGTTCATGCATTTCCATAAAACCTTCCTCTGTGGGGCAGGCTTCTTCCCCTGGGATCCCAGGCACACACTCTAACTTCCATAGGAAAAATAGAGTAATTAAATATCAGGGAGTCTGAGCTCTGAACCCTGCTTGCTTTTAGGCTCTTCTCCTTCCTGGCCTACCTGGACATGAGGTAAGTCGTTAACTTTTTTGACCTTACTTTTTCTCATCTGTAAATAGGGATAATGGCAGACATCTCATGGAGTTGTTCAATAGCAAATGAATCAATATAGACACAGGAATTAGAATCTGGGCTGACAGAGTGGATCAAGTAGTTGAGAAATTTAGAATTCAATGAGACCCATTATAAGTGCCTAAGAAACTGTAGGAATCCTTTTTTTTTTTTTTCCATTACTGAGGTTTAAGCTCAGACCCTCTACCAGGTGAGGTACCTGCCACTCCTTTATGCTTTTTTTGAGCTAGGATGTTACTTTATGCCCAGGCTGGCCTGGACTACAACCCTCCTATTTATGCTTCCCACATAGCTGGAGTAATAGGTGCATGCCACCATACCCAGCCATTGGCTGAGACGGGTTCTTGTGAATATTTTGCCCCAACTGGCTTCAAACTGCAGTTCTGTCAATCTGTGCCACCCATGTAGCTAGGATTACAAGCCTGAGTCACTGTGCCAGGCCTATACGTATCTTTATCATTGTATTTATCTCACTTTAAAAGTAATTAACTATGAGGCTGGGTACCACAGGGCACCTGTAGTCCCAGCTACACTAGGCAAAAGCATGAGACCCTATCTGAAATATAACTAAAGCAAACAAGGGCTGGAGGTGGGGGTGGTTCAAATGGTAGAGCACTTGCCTAGCAAGCATGAGGACAAAACTCCATTTCTACCAAAAAAAAAAAAAAAATAACTGAATTTTCTTTCTTCCTCGTCTAGACCAAGGATAAGCAAACTTTTTCAATACAACACCAGATAGTAAATACTTCAGGCTTTACAGGCCATATAATCTCTGTCACAATTACTCAACTCTGCTATTATATCATATAATCTAAGCCATAGAAAATATGTAAACAAAAGAGCATGGCTGTGTTCCAATAAAACTTTACTTACAAAAATAAGTAGCAGATTGGATTTGGCTTGTGGTTTATAGTTTTCTGTACTCTGCACTAAACAAAATGCTCATTGAGAGCAAAAAGTATGTTATAGTAGAGGTTCCACAGTATTTATTGTCTGGCACAATGCCTTCTGTAAGCCAGTGAAGCATGGGAGAAAAACTATGAGTATTCTCTACTACCCCCATCCCATGGGAAAGGAAGTTCTGAAAGGAGGGAGGGACAAAGGAAGGCATGAATAAATGAATGGCTACCTGTAGGCTGTGGGACTGAGATGTACTTTGTTGGGAAACCCGTGACTTTCCATCCTAGAGGCTGTATTCACAGTGTCACCAAACAAGCAGTACCGTGGCATCTTATCTCCCACAACACCTACTAACACTGGTCCAGTATGAATCCCCACTCTGATCTGTACAAAGAGAGCCTCACTGAAAACAAACCATCTAATCCTTTTGCTTTTTCTGCATAATTTACAAAGTAAAACCCACACATATTAAAAGAGTTTATCCCCATGAGTTTTGACCAGTGCATGTATCCCTGTAACTATCATCAAAATGAAATGTAGAATAATTCTGTTAAAAAATGTTACCCCTTTCCATTTAAACTCCCCTTACCCAACTCCCGACAGATAACCACTTTCTTGTATCTTTTAACCAAAGATTAATTTACATGCTCCAGAACCTCACATAAATAAAATAATAATGAAATAACGGTATACGTTGTTTACTGTCGGACTTCACTGACTCAACATAGTGTTCTTGAGAGTCATTCATTGCTATGTGTACCAGTAGTTCATTATTTTCATTCATGAACAACAAGAGTACACCATGACTCATTTATCCATTCTCTTCTTCATGAGTAGTTTGGAACTATTGTTATAAAGGCTGGTATGAACATTTCTGTACAGATATTTTTGTGGACACAGGCATTCATTCCTCTTAGGTAAATACCTGGAAGGGAAAATTTCACTTCTGGGTCACAAGGTAGATGCATTTCAAATTTTACCAGAACAGAACAAATTTCTCAACAATTCTCCAAAGCTCATTTTTCAACTCTCTGTTTTCTATTCCTATCAGTAAGGGTGCACTTTCAGGTGCTCCAAATTTTAGCACCATTTGGCTTTCCAGTGGGTGTGACCTTGCACTGTGGTTTTAATTTGCATTCCCCTGGTGGACAATGATGCATATATTATCCATTCATGCATCTTCTTCTGTGGAAAGTCTGTACAAGTTTTTTGCCCATTTAAAAAAATTGGCTTGTTGATATTTATCACTGTTCAGAATAGCCAAGCTATGGAAACAACCCAGATGCCCTACGACTGATGAATGGATTAAGAAAAAAAAAAAAAATATATATATATATATATATAACCAATGTACAATACCAGCCTGTTCAGAATTGTAACAATGAATCTCCCAAGTACAATGAATATATCATAATAAAAATGAAAAAATTGGACTGTTCATCTCTTATTGTTAATGTATATGAATTCTAAGCATACTTGGATATGTGAGCTATGTATATATTATATTTTTCTTAGTCTATGGGTTTGTATTCATTTTCTTTAGTAAACAGAAATTTTTAACTTTGTTAAATATATTAGTTTGCTTGACCATCATAATTAGCTATCACAGACTGGGGGTTTAACTGACTAAAATTTATTTTCTCACAGTTCTGGAGGCTGAAGTCTGAGTCAAGGTGTGGGCAAATTTGGTGTCTCCTGAGGTCCCTCTCTGCAGCCTGAAAATGACCACCTTTCTTCTCTGTCCTCCCATGACATTTCCACTGTGTGGGGACATCCCTAATATTTCTTTATGTGTCCTAATACCCTCTTCTTATAAGGACGTCAGTCAGATTGGAGTAGGATTCATCCTTAAGGTCTCATTTTAACTTAGTCAACTCTTTGAAGGCCCTATCTCTAAACACAGTCCATCTTCTCAGGTACTGAGGTCTAGGACTTTGACACACGAATTTTGGGGGGACACAAATTTGTCCATAACAATAAAGTGTTTCATTTCATCCTTTCCTATTTAGTGCTTCTGTGCACTAAGAAATCCTTGTTTATGGCAAAGACATGAACCATACAGAATCATTTTCTTCAAGAAGGCTGCTTTCCCTACTGAATTGATGTGGTGGTGCCTTGGGTATAAATCAATTGAGCTTAGATGTGTAGAATGTGTAGTCTGTCAGGACTCTCTCTATGGCTTCAGTGATCTGTTTGTCTGTCCCTCTTCCAATTCCACTCTACATTAGAATAAGTTTTGAAATTTGGTAATACAAACCCTCCAATTTTGGCATTTTTAAGACTGAGCTATTATGGATTCTTTACATTTCCATATACATTTTTAGAATCAACTTGTAAATATTTTCAAAGAAAAGGCTTTTGACTGGTATTCTGCTAAATGTACACATTAATTTAGTGAGTTTTCAGTCATGAATATGGCTTATCTCTTCATTTAATTAGGTCATCTTTATTTTTCTGTAAGAAATATTTTGTAATTTTCAGCAAAGAGGCTATGTATACCCTTTGTTAGGTTTGTTTTTAGGAATCTAAATAGTTTAACTCTTTTCATTTCATTTTCTAATTTTCTCTCCTTAGTATATAGAAATTCAATTAATTTTTGTGTGTTGTCCTTTTATCTTGTGACTTTGCTAAACTCATTTATTAGAGCTTGCTGTTTTCTGTAGATTATCTATGATCTAGAGGCACTATTATTTGGTGTGTGAACAATGATAGTATTACTTCTTCCTTTCCAGTCTTTGGTTCTTATACTTATTTTCCTGGCCTTATTATAAGCAGTGGGTAGGGCTTTGAGGTGATTGTTGGTTTTTTTTTAGCTCACTTGGAGTTTACTAAGCTCATTAATATGTGAGCTGATATCCTTCATCAGTGTTGGAAATTCTCAACCATTGTCTCTTCAAATATTTCATCTGACCCATTCTTATTCTATTCTAGGACTCTAGCTCCGTATCTGGGAGTTCATTTGATGCAAAGGTCTAGAATATTCTGGTTCATTTTTTCTTCACTGATTTCTTCTTTGTCTTTCAGTTTGGATAATTTCTGTTTCTCTGTTTTCAAATTCCCTGATCTTTTCCTCTATCAACCCCAGTCTCCACTGAACCCATAAAATGAATTCTTTCCCTCTGATTTCTGATATGATTGTTTATCTCCATTCAATGTATACATAGATAGATTAATAGATATAAATAGATGAGGTATGTGTTTATTTCCTGCTTATTCACATGTGTTTTCCCCTTTAATAGTAAATCATACAAACATTTATTGTAAAGACTCTGCCTGATAGTTCTAACATCTATGTCAACTCTTGACCTGCTTTTCTTAACTATTTCTTCTAGTGGCTGTATGTCGCATTACTATTTTCTTGTTTCTTCTTGCACCATGTATTTGAGATTTTTAAATTGTATGCATCATGTGAGAATACAGTAGAGGCCAAAGTAGATAATATTTACCCCTCAGAAAAGGTCATACCCTTTCTTTTGTGAGCCTGCTAGAGTGGAGACAAAGTGCAATTATTCTATAAATGAGTTGACCCTGGGATTTTTCCACTGATATTGCCAGATTCTATGCAGACTTTATTAAAATATTTTAAAACTGGATCAGGACTTTTACTCCATCCAGACTGGGAATCTGAGTACCAGCAAGGCTCTGAGCACCTCCTGATGCTCTACCACTAAGCCAACAATGTTCTGACTTGTGGGAGATCGCTCTCTCTGCAACATACCCTATGGAATCTCTGGAGTCTCTCTGTTCTTCAGTCCCATCCTGGCTCTCTGCACCCAGAGAGATTTCTCTCTGCCATTGCTCCTTGCCCCAGACCTTGAAGGGTCATTGCCATGTACTTGGTAAAGGCAAAGAATGCCTCGCAAGAGTTTCTCTTAGTTCTCTAACACTAGCTCTCATAAGACACTGCTTTGCATTTGAAGAGGACCCCTTACACCTCAAGGACTGGAGTTCCCAGCTCTCCTCCTGTGGCTCTAGCCTTTGACAAAATAACCCCATGCATTCAGTGAAATCATATAAGAAAGAAGTGTGGATATGTACAAACTCTGGCTGGGGCTCTTTGTGATTCTAACCTATGGAGCTAAGGTCAAGGACTCTAATCTATCATTCTAACTCCTGTATGATCAGGCATGAGTGTAATTATGGCTGCCTCCTCTTTGAAAAGAAGTGTCACTTTCTGGAATTTACTGCAGTTATTTTCTTTGCTCTCTGATGGGATTTTTTTAAATGCTAGAATAGAAACAACATCTTTGGCAACTTTCTATATCATAACTAGACCTTCTTGTATTTATATTAGATTTTTTTCTCCTTAAATAAGATTATAAATTCTTCTAGGAAAAGGACCTGTCGATATATCTCTGAATCCTTCAACACACCTACTAATACATCTCATGCATATGAGGACCTCATTGTGTATATTAAATGTGTATTAGAGAATGTATGAATAAAAGAAGAGAAGATCTCAATGCATAGTATAGAAATAGTGGTGCAGTTCTCTAAAGAGAGAAAATGTTTATAGTCTTTCTTCTACCTCCTTGATATGCTATTTCTGGTGGCCATTTCATGATGCTCCTAACAGTGTTCCTGTTCTTATCTTAGAATTGCTAATATCCCTAATATTGTTTGGTTTTGGTTTTGGTGAATCCACCTTGAGAGTTTCCAGGAATTCACCATTTTATTTCATTCCTGTTGGTGAAGCATTATTTTCATTTGTTGCTACTCTCCTCCCCCCACACTTTCCTTTTTTCTATTGACACAAGTTTATATTTTCAACTATTTTTTTTGTCAGTGGCTTATATTAGTGCCCTTTAGTGGAAGAACTGCTCTTACCTGACCTTCTTATCTCTACTCCCTCATTACCTCCCATCCTAATTTTAATTTATGCATCAGAGTTTTTATTCAACAGATGCATATTATGGGCTTCCAATGAGTCACATTTTGTGGACATTTTGTTTTGGGATGGCCTAAGGCCAGCTTTTACTTAGAAGACTCTAGGGACACTGTAGGCAGAACCTGCGCTGTTTCTCAGCCTCCAAATCACTGTAGTGTGGGGGAGTAGAGCATATTTTCAGAACCATCTGAAAAGAAGTAATAATTTGGAAAAATAATTTTCCATGTTATAATTGTTCCATTGACTATTCAGCTCATCTTGGATTTTTTACTGGCATGAGCAGGGCAGGAATCTAGATGTTAAAAGGCAGAGAGCCATGGCTCTAAGCCATCTCAGAGGGATTAGGATCTGCTGAACTGGCAGAAAAGAACATGTAATTCTCATCTCTAAAACTGTCCAACTTTTATCATGTGAGTAAACTTCCCTACTAGGAAGAGTAGCTTCCGGAGAGAAAGGCAAGCAGATGTCTTGCTAACGGCTGCATGGTGGAAGGAAAGCCGTTCTGAATATCTTATGGCACTGTGGTGCCTGGGCTGCTGACTGGAGGCAACTTCACACCTCAGCCTGAGCTCCGAACTGTCAGACAGCATGTTGGATATGTAATTTCCCCCAACAGGAAAAGTTGGCCGGCTGTTCAGTAAACCTGAGCCACCTGTTGAAATGCCTCAACCAAAAAGCAGGAATTATAAATGAGCTGGCTCTCGAGATGGATTGAGCCTTGCTAGGTAAATAAAGAGACATGGTCAGCACCATCCTAAGTTACAGACAAAGGAAAGTTGCAGTGAATCATGGGAAAATTCTCATCACAACCTCCTCTAAAATTTGAGAGAAATTGAGACTATAACACCCTTACAAACATTTCTTTTCCTTAGAACATAAAAGCTTTGGAGAAGTTACCCATTTTAAATTCTGCAACATACCCACTAGCTGCCTAAGCAAACTAGAATTCCATTTTGGGAGCTGGTGAAGTAGCTCAAGTGGTAGAGCACCTGCCTAGCAAGCACAAAGTCCTGAGTTAAAACCAAACCACCCCCCAAAAAATAGAATTCCACTTTTGCTTGTAAGATGTTTGGTATTAAGCAAAGCACTCAGTTGTTCTCTACCTGGATGGGTTCTCCAGTGACAGGATTCATCACTTCCTTTGCAGAAATTCTCATCCCCAAGGCAAAGTTAGCCACTCTTTGAGCATGGCTTTCGATAGGCACTGGCACACCACCTACCACCATGTAAGCATCACCTATTGTTTCCACCTGTTAGGGGAAAAAAGGTATTCAGAGGGTTTCCTTAATGCCCTACACATCCCATTAAATATGCCTAGTATTTTTCATATATTGACACAAGAACCGTATTAAAAATACATGAAGAGCGTGTGGAGAAGGTGAGAAGGAACATGGCTCTTTCTTGAGTTGCTGTGGATGGAACCCAGGGTCTCATGCATACTAGGCAAATGCTCTACCACTAAGCTACATCCCCAGCTTCCTTTTTGTTTTTGGTAGATACAAATCCCAGAGAAGATGAAGCTCCTGGGTAGTCATATGATGCTGTGTGTTAAGTGATACCTTATTTGGATGAGACTTCTTGCTGAATTTAGGAGCAAAAGACTCCCCCAAAGAGCACCAAAGCATGATATTAGCACAGGGTATTGTAAAAAAGTTTCCTAAGAAGCTAAAATTCCAAGACTGGGGGTATGGTTTAAGAGGTAGAGCCCTTGCCTAGCATGTGGGATTCAATCCACAGTAAGGAAAAAACAAAATAAAACTAAGATTCCTAAAATACTTTCAATTCCCTCTTAGCTTTTCCTCTTCACCCTACTCCCATCCACACTCAATCCCAGACTAATGCAGATGGAGGCAAAGGAAGACTTAGAATCAAGTGTCTGCCAGGCCTGAGCCCTGAACCATGCCACACTGCACACACACTCACTTTGTAGACCTCATGCACACTGGTGAGTCTGTCAAACTTGGAGTACATTGAATTCAGCATATTCACTATCTGGATAGGTTCACAGGCAGCACAGATGTTAGTAAATGTCACCACATCACTAAAAAGGATTGTGCAGATTTCAAATTCTCCTGCAACAGAAATAGGTGTCGGTGATAGCCAAGGATACAGAATAATAATAAGACTATGAATTCTGGATTCAAGTGCTGTTTGAGGATAAAAGCTGCCTGTTCCTTAGGGAAGTGTAGCCAGATGTCACTTGCCAACTCACAAGTCACTCAACAGATCTCATGAGCACATCTACTGAGTTCCCACTGCAAATCAACCATCATGAGAAGAGAATCATGTCATATGAATGAGCAGTGAAGGCCCTGCTTCCAGTCTAGTGAAGAAGGTATAAGAGTAAGCAAGAGCTCTCAATGAGATGTGACAAGTGCTGCGGGTTGACAGAAATGGCCCCTAGAAAGTGGGCCAGGCAGAGCCTGAACTACAGGAGGTCCAAGGTCAGGCTGGAAGAAACTGGTCACCGTGATGTGGTGTGTCCCCTTGTATTTTTACAGGGGCATGGCTTAAATGTTCTCCTAACTCTGCCCCAGCATCTACTCTGGCTCCCACTAATGCTAATTTCCACATGACAGCCAAAAGTGCTGTCAAGTTTGATCCCCTCTCTTCTACTTTGAAACTTCCAATACTTCCACAACACTTGAAATCAAACCTCAAATCCTTACAATGGCCTACAAATGGCTGTTCCTGATGCCTCCTTGACCTCATGTCACAGCACTGTCCCTCTAGCTTACTCTACTCTGGCCACACTGGACACTTTGGGTTTTCCCCCAGCGTGTTAAGTGCCTACCACCTTAGGGCCTTTGCACCTGCCTATTTTCACTTCTGAAATATCCACAGGGCTCTGCCCCTGACAGAGTGTAACCAAGTTAGCAAGAACTTTCTTGCTAGCTCTTCTAAAATAAGAGTCCCTAAATTCTCCATCCACTTAGCCTGATTGCCTGCTTCCCACTTCACAAGACTTATGTGGCATGATATTTGTATGGAATTATTTATCTATTGTCTACCTCCTCCATTGGAATAATAAACTCCTCAAGGCAGGAGAGTATCTGTTTTGATCTCTGCTGCATCCCTAGCACCTGGCATGGTAGATGCTAAGTAAATATTTATTGATTAGGTAAATTGATGGCTCCTTGAACACAGCTGGGTGCCTTCTGTAGTATTTACACCTCTGGGAGTCATGTCTCCTTCATGTAACTTTCTCTTCCCTTTTGCTCCTGGCTTATCATTCTCTCTCCATATTCTTCTCACCATTCTGATCTTGTTTTGTATCTTTTATTGACTTTTCATCTTTCTTAAATATTAGGTGTCCCCCACTCTCTTCTCTTCTCACCTTGTATCTTCCAGATGATTGTATCCATCATTCATAGGGTCAATGATCAGCTGTCACCCAGAGGGTGGTAACTACTAGTTCCAATAACTTCATTCTAGAATGTTCCCTTGAGCTTTCCCATGATTCCTCCATGGTACATGGAGATTCCTATAGACATCTCAAACCCAACAATTCTACACTGACCTCATCATCCTCCCCTCAGGCCTGCACATTTTTCTGTTCCATCTTGGGAAGAGCATCATGTGTTTCACACTGTCTCTGACTTTCCCTGCCACATCAGGATGAAAGCCTCCTGGCTCTGCTTCATACTGCCTTATCTCTGTCCTTGATCCTCATGAAGCTGCACTCTGGTGACCTCTCAGCCTGCCTTCCTCTGCTGCAATCACTATACCACAGCCAAAATTGCTAAACCCAATTGTGTTATTTCCACTATAAGAAAAACAAACTTCAAAGAATCCCTAGTGCCTAGCAAACGAAACTCAATTTCCTTTTCTGTGATAATTCAGATCTATCACTATCTCCTGAGCCTCACCCCTCATCCTCAGCCTCCTTAGATACCACTTGTCCATGTACCGAACACTTGTCTGTGTTCTGGGGACAATGCATTGCCATTGTCTCAAAATTTATTTTCAAGTTGCCTCACCTTTGCTCTTGCTATGCTATTCTTCTGAAATGCTTTTTCCTTCTTTGATTGCTGGAATTCAACCTCAAGGCCCACCTCAACTACCATATACTTTCCTGAAGTGTGTTGCAGCCTCACCCTGCCCCTGGCTCTTTCTCTCCTGACACCTATTCATTATTAATGTTTTACATTAACACAACCCCTGGAAAGAATATGTAGTGGAGAGAATATGTATTTTAGAGTCAGATTTACCATGATTCAATTCTAGCTCACAAGCTGAGGTGAGTGTCAATGTGCAAAGCTATATATAAATGTTGAAATATTAAAGCCAGGCACGATGGCTTATGCCTGTAATCCTAGCTAATTGGGAGGCAGAGATTGGGAGAATCCCAATATGAGGCCAGCTCAGGTAAACAGTTTGTGAGATCCCATCTCAAACAATGGCTGGGCACCATGGTATGCACCTGTCATCTCAGCTACATGGGAAAGCCCAAGTAGAAAGATGTGGGGAGCAGATTATGAAAAGCCTATGAGAACATGACATAAGCATAGCTGTGCCGAATAATCTACAGACTGAGTTTGGCATGGCCCCAGCCGCAGCAGAGGATGAAGGCAAAATGCAGCACAGTTGATTTCCCTGAGTTGTTTACATTCAGAGAAGTAGAGAGCAAGTTTCTCTTGTTACAATGTCACACCCCTCCCCAAGAACTGTTGCTCCACCTCCTTGTTTACCATTGTATATAAAAGACTCTGAAGAAGGATGGGGTTTTGGATTGGTGGGCTGCTTGTGAGAATGACGCTGTTGCTGCTGCTGCTGGCTGTTGTGTGTCTGCAAGTCTGAGGACCAAGATTTTAAGAGAGATTAAAGGGAACATAGGACAGTGCAAGTCTAAGGAAAGAGACTTTAAAGAATAGAAAAGAAGCAAGGTTTTAAAGAATAGTAAAGAAGTAAGGCCTTAAAGAATAGAGAAGAAAAGAAGAGAAGTAAAAGAAGTAACAAGGCTGTTGTGTGTCTCCATCTGAGCACCCAACACACCTGATCCCAACTTTGTGCATGTCTGTCTTCCATTGTTTGTCCTTTCTGCATCTCCAGTCACCCCCAGTTAGGTCAGTAAAACCAGAGCTCAAGAAAGCTCGCAACAGGCTGGCCTGGACATAGAGCAAGACTTTATCTCAAAAATAACCAACGCAAAAAGGGCTGACAGAGGGGCTTAAGTGGTAGAGCGCTTGCCAAAAGAAATGTTGAAAAATTAAATAAAATGGCATATGCGAAATATCTAGCACAGTTCCTGACAGAATAATTGCTCCTTAATGCACATTAATTTCCTTTCTTTCGCCTGGTCCCACACCATTATTCTGTATCTATCTACCAAACCCATAAGACCATGTCCTCCTTTGGGTCCCTTAGATCTGATATAGTCCCTGGCACTACATTTGCCAGTGTCTGTGAATGAATACACACCAGGAACAAACAGAAAGTGAGTTTAGAGTAAACATGGCATCCCTCCCTCCAAAATTAGCTAGCTCTTCCTCAGAAGCACCCAATGATTTAGCTAAGGTATGAGTATGTAAATTCCACTCATAGGGAAGGACCTTGATCTTGGTCACTGAGTCATGAAGCCAGTCCCAGGACACAGCCTGAACTCTCAATAACCTTATATATGCATATCATTAATAAGCAATCTCTATCGAATCCACATTCACTTCTCTATATATAGAAGAGAAACTGGAGATGCAGCAAACAGCCCAAGATGGCGCCACTTACAAGTGATGGAGCCAGAATTCAACCCCAGATCTGCCCAGGCTCAAAGTTCGTGTCCCTAATTAAGAGGACATATTGCCCTTTGCACAGAGGTCCCTGGGAAGGGATGCCTTACCTGCGGCCACCTTTTTGCCCTCCTTCAGCTGGTTGGCCACGTGTTCTGGCAGCATGGCATACAGCAAGGTCTCTGTCTTCTTCTTTTCAATGGCCAGGTGCTTGGAGAGGATGCGCAGCTCCTCCTTCTTCCTCTCCAGCTGGTTGGACAGCTCCATCTCTGCTAGCCGTTGCTGGTTGAGAAGGATGAGATCCCTGGTGGTGTCATGGGGGGCGATGTCTGACAGATGCATCTTGAGCTCCTCTAGCTCTTGCAGGCTGCGGAGCTTTGGAGAGCACATGAATATCATGCATCGCAGGGACTCCATCCAGATCATCTGGCCTTCTCATATGGAGGGAAATGCGACAATGTCACTAAGACAAGAGGAGATGAACCCACCAGAGAGGCAAGCATCCTCCAGGCAGCATGCCTTCTAGCTTGCTCCCTCCCTTTCAGTCAAGTGGTCAAGTGTGGTAAGACTTATTGGTGCTTTCTGCCTCCACTTACCCATCTGCCTCTCCCTCAGCAACAGCTGTCCCTGTGGCTGCTTTTCTGGCTTTCAGATGGCTTCCAAAGTGTCAGCTCCATACCAGTTTCTCAGTCTCCACCTGGCCCTTCTCTTTTTGATGGTGTTAACATAACCTTCCCTCCTGAACTTTCACTTCCTGGAGCTTTCTAACACTGTTTTCTCTTTGAAATTTCCCCTACTTCTTTGAATTTTTTCCTTTAGGATTTTTTTTTTAAATCCCATCCTTTAAATGTTGGCGTTCACTGGGGCTTTGTCTTAGTTATTTTCTTTTAGCATTTACACAACTGCATCCTACACTGTGCTGACAATGAGTTTGAATTTCCAGAGAAATCTTGCTTCCATATTCAAGACGTGTATTTCTTTAAGAATGTATGTCGAGTAGCTCATCATAAAACCAGCATTCATTTGTTGCAGAAAAGAAAAAAATGAAAACACTGATCACCTGTAATCGTATCACTGAGATAATGTTAATATTTGGAGTATAGCTTTGTATCACCAAAAAATGGGACTATCTGGCATATTTGTGAAATCTGAATTTTTCACTTAAAAATACGTAACAGTTATTCTTTGATAGAATTCAATGTAGATACACATCACAATTTTGCTGGCTATATTATTACACTGCATTTTTGCATAAAAAGGTAGCACTTATTACATTATGTCTAATTTATTTATAAATGACACTGCAATGAACACACTTGAGACATCTTTGTATATAATTGTGGCAGTTTTGTTAAAGGATATATTTTAAGACATAGAATTAGACAAAAAATATGCTCATGGTTAAGGCTTTTGATATATATTGTCAAATTGCTCTCTAGGATGATTATGACAATTTATACACAATTATTTATAGTAATTTTTCTTTGCTCCATATCTGGTATTTATTTGTGGGTGCCTGCCATTGAGCTCCCATCTCCTTTGAACATTTTTTTCATTAATTCTTTTATCACATAAGAATTTAGTCCCTACCATTAAGCCAAGTACACTGGTTCAGACATTGAGGGATTAGGCAGTGGCTCAAGTTGACAAAAACCCTTGCCCTCCCATGATTTCAAATCATGCATTTACTCAGTTAATCACACCTTCATTACCAGTTACTCAAGCAGGGACACTAGTAATTATTCTAACTATTCTCTCTTTCAACCTCCACATCCAGTCACCATGTCCTGCTTTCATTGTCTTGTGAATCTGTTCTGATTGCCATCCCAGTGCCACTTCCTGAATTCATTGTGCATCTTAAACTTCTCACCTGCTCCACAACAGTGGCCTCTACCTGGCTTGCCAGGCTCCATCATCTTTACACTTTGATTTATTCTTCACATGTGTCCAGAGCAGTCATTCTAAACCATTAATTTGATCCATGGAACCCCCTGAAAAATGTTTCCAACTGCTTGATAGAGTTCAAGTCCTCATCTTGCCAGCCTCATCTCTCACCAGTCCATTTTACAATTAACTTGGGCTCTCAGAACACATAATTTTTAATTTTCCTCTTGGATAGCTCTTCAGCTCTGCCTATATGTATGCCTCGCATACCTAATCACCAGACTAATAGAGAGAGCGATCAAAATGTGTCTCGCTTACACCATATACAAAAATTAGCTTGAAATGAATGGAAGACATAAGAGCTAAAACTATAACTCTCATAGAAAAAAACAGAAAAATGACATTGGATATGCAATAATTTCTTGGTTATGATATCAAAAGCACAAACAGAAAGAAAAAAGAGATAAATTAGATGTCAAAATTTAAAACTGCTGTGTATCAATCAACAGAGTGAACAGGCAACCAACACAGAGAATGGAAAAAAACATTTGCAAACCATATATCTAGTAAGGGATTACTATCCAGAATATATAAAAAATTCTTACAATTTAACCATGCATATACATGTACACACACACATCCCACAGTTGAATAGACACTTCTCCAAAAATATGTATAAGTGGTCAATAAGCACATGAAAAGATGCTCAATAACATTAATCACCAGGAAAATACAAATCAAAGCCATGCACGGTCATGTGCACACATTGTGATAGCTGTTATTTTTTAAAGGAAAATAGTGAGTGTTCATGAGGATTAGAGAAACTGGCATTGCTTATGAAATTTCTGATGGGAATGAAAACTGCTCAGCAGTTATGAGAAACACATGGCATTTCTTCAGTAACTCAAAAGTAGAATTACCATATAATCTGGTAATTCCATTTCTGGATATGCTGAAAAGAATTGAAAGCAAAGACTCGAAGAGATATTTGCACACCCATGTTCACAGTAGTAATATTCACAATAGCCAAATGTTGGAAGTAACCCACATGCCCACCAGCAGATGAATGGATGAATAAGATGTATATACAAACAAGGAATATTACTGAGCTTTAAGAGGGAAAGAAATCCTCATATAGGGTACGACATGGATGAACCTCAAAGATCTTATGCTGAGTGAAATAAGCCAGTCACAAAGTCACAAAGTCATACCTAAACACTGTATGATTGCACTTATATGAAGCACTGACAGTAGTCAAAATTGCTGAGACAGAAAGTAGAATGGTGGTGGCCAGGAAATGGAGAAAAGAGGAATGGGGAGTTACTGTTTAATGGGCACAGAGTTTCAATTTGGCAAAGGCAGAAAAGTTTTGCAATGGATGGTGATGATGGTTATGAATGTACTTACTACCAATGATCTGTGCAACTTAAGTATGGTTCAAATGGTGAATTTTATGACATGTAAATTTTACTACATTTGAAGCAAAAGAAAATGTGTGCCCCTCTAGTAGGACAGATGATTCTGTTACAATGTAATGGACAGATATATTAATACATACCAATACTACCCAATGAATTCTGAAATTTTAACAATTACATAACTTATAGAGTTTTATAATTGTAGCTACATGTATATTACATGTAGATTAACTATAGTATATAGCGTTTTACTATGTTTGTGTGTATATGTATAGTCCATTTGTGTCTAAAACAAAAATGGTTCAGGAAATAAAACTTTTCGTTTACAGATCACGACAAGTAGAAGTGTCAAAAAAAAAACAGAACAGAAACACTGGTTCTCAGTGTACTCCCTGCTCCAAGCTTTTGCTTTGTTTTGTTTTTGGTAGTACTGAGGTTTGAACACAGGGCCTTGTGCTCGCCAGGCAGGGGCACACTTCAAGCCCTTTTTGCTTTCAAGTTATTTTTCAATAGGGTCTCACTTTTATGCCTGGATCAGCCCTTGTCCCAGTTTTTAGGAACCTGGGAAACCCTCTTCCCCTTTTGACTGATCTCCCATCAGGCAGGAAGCAAATGAAAAGCAGTGAGTTATTACCTTGGAGTTTGAGTGTGGGCTGACTTTTCCATGCTTCAGGCATCATTTCTTTTCGTGTCTTTAGAACAAATTGGCTGTTGATAAATTTGCAGATGCTGGAAATGTTGAAGGTAACTTGAGGATGAATGATGGAGAAATACTCGTCTAATTGAATCTTCTGGGTTTGGAGTCCTGGGACATACTTCTAAATTTTCACTCCAGCTTGCTTGACCCTCAGCTATGCACAGAAGACAGATATCAGACTGGTGAACAGAAAGCATCCTCACTATAAACTTCCATTTAGAAATACCACTTGGGCCATGCTTTGTGACTCACCAGGGAGGAAGGGGGGTCAGTAATGGAATAAACATCATGGAAGGAATCATTTTTTAGAAAATTAAATCTGCAACTAATAGTAACAGTACTTAGAAGCATATTCCTGACTAGCAAGAAAAACACATTAAAGCTTTGTAATCTCTCTTTCTCTCTCTTCTCTCTCTCTCTCTCTCTCTCTCTCTCTCTCTCTCTGTGTGTGTGTGTGTGTGTGTGTGTCTCTCTGTCTCTCTGTCTCTGTCTCGCTCTCTCTTTCTTTCTCTCACAAAGAAATCGGTACATTCTGCAGCACTGGATCTGACACCAGGCCTGGGTGAAGGCATCCTCTAAGGGGGTGGGGAGACGCTCCTCTGCTGAGTCCAGGGAATACACAGAAGAAAGATAGAAAATAGGTGCCTTTTGCATAAAATGCCCATTGTCATGAACACTAACTTACTTGGGGATTCTGTTAGGCTATAAATATCAGCCTTACCTTTGGACATACATTTTATTAACTTTTCTGTTACTCAATGCCCAAAATTTGAAAAGGAGGAGAATTTTAAAAATAGATTAGATTTTAAAATATTAATAGTGGCAGTAATAATAATAAGAATAATTGTTTGACAATTCTCTCATTTCATATAGCAGTGTTTTTTACCTCAGTCAGATGATAATTTCTTTGTGGGCAGAGACACCACTCAAATGAGTGAAATTCACAGAATATGTATACAGCACTCAACTGGTAGGTAATTATTTAATATGTCTAAGAGTCCCTGTGAATATCAGAGAAAATTATAATGGCTGAAGTCATTTTAATTGATTTTTTTTATCAAATCAATTTCACTTATCTGTCCTTCAAAAATGAGTTCATAATCGACTCAGTTGACATGGATAACAATCAAACATAAAAGGCCATGTTCACAACACAACAGAATGCACCAGGAGGTCAGCAGAAACCTCTCTCCTATCTTCAAGATGCAGGAAATGAGTCACAGTGGTAATGAGCCATTCATGATGGTCACAAGGATGGTGGGAGGTCACATTTAGAATCCACCTAAACATTGCTTGCAACGATGTTTGGGTGTGCCTTTATGAAATGAATTTTAGTGTAATTTCATTTTGCCTTTTTTTTTGATGATAAACTTTCTCATTTATTCACTGGTTCAAACCTTCCTTTCTGTGCCTACCAAAAAGATACTGCATTATGGTTTCCAGAGGATTCCACAACATGAAATGAAATCAACGATCCTGTTAGGGTAAAGCCTAGTCTCTCAAGCCCTGGGAACTTCTCAGTGACTTCAAAGTCCTTACCAGCCCTAAAATCATTATAAATCCCTGGCTTACTCCCTACTCCAAACACCATTGGAAAACAATCTCTTACTGCTTCATCAAAGACAATGTGGAAAGGAAAAGCATTGCAGAAGGTCTTCTCTTCAATCCAGAGTCTCTCAGGGTAGATGGGCTTGAATGTGTCCCTGAGATGTCCTGGACATAGAAAGAGAAAGGTCCTAATGAGAGGCAGCTCCCTCTGTGGCCCTTGCACAGAGCCTTGCAGGAGAGAGGGATAGAATCTTAAGTGTTTCACAGCAAAGTACAATCCCCACTGTTTAGCGCAGGCTCCCTCAGCGTCTCCAGATGGCCAAGGCAATTCTTCTTCCAAATTAAAACAAACAGAAAACTTGCTACCAGGTTGAGAAGGCCTCCTGCCCCCTGCCAAGTTTCTGCCTGCCGCTGAAGAGTTTCTGGGCCAATTGAGTACATCTCACCATGAAAACAGAGTCTGCATTGAAATGGTGACAGGCAGACAATGAGCTAGCAGAGCAGAGCGTGTGCGCTGGGTCCAGCATCAGGGACATTTGCCATGGAGCTTTTTAGACTGACAGTTTTGGGTGGCACATGAAAATTTAACCAACAGTCCTATTTGGCAGGGGGTAGAGATTCGAAATGGAGCCTTTTTGATATGAAAATCTCCTAGACAAAGGATGTCAATTGTGTGTTTGACTCGTTTGCCACAGCCTGAAGGACTCAAAAGGCAGCCCTCTGAGCCCTGCAGACCTTCTCCCAGATGCATGTCATCTGACCCATGGGGCCATGACAAGGAGAGTCTAGCCCTCTTCTCCAGTGGATGGGAACCCTTATTCTGACTTGGTTGTTAGGTGTGAGCTATTAGACTAGGTCAGTGCCCACAGAGGCACCATAGAGAGTTTACTGTCTTCACTTGGACAAGGCAGAGGACCTTGTCCAAGGTCACATAGATCCTCAGGGACAGAGCCAGAAATCTGCTTTCTTGACTCTTGATCCACTGCCCTTTACATTGCATTCCATAGATTTCTGGTCCCCAAATGCATCCCAATCAAGAAGTCCTGGATCCAGAAGAGGAGCTGTGGGAAATTCATTGTTCTTGGTAATATGTCAGTGCCCACTTTCCTTCTCTTAAACACTCACCACCTAGAATGGATTCCAACCCTCTCTCCAGTGGATTTCCCTGAGTATAGTGGAGACTGTGTCTCCATCTTACCCAGTGCACACAAATGGGCCAACAGAAGGCAAGTTAGAGCGTGATATCTTACAGTTAAAAAACATGGCTGCCAAATCCAAGCTCTGTAAAAAGCAGGGCATCACAATTACAAAGGATTCTGTCCATCTGAGCACAAGAGTTGCTTCTCTGCCAACCAGGCAATCTTGCTGAGCAAAGTGCCCAGGCTGGGAGAACAGCTCCCTTACCTTTTCCAAACATGACCATACTCCTCACAACATCCCAGTGGGACTTCTCCCCAGGACAAACAGAGACATTCAAATATTTTTCCTTCATCTTCAGGAAAGCTACCCTGAGATCCTGCAGATGGTAGGAAGAGAAGAACAGTATCTGGTCACATGAATGGAAATGCAGGAACCCACTGCTGTAAGTGGGTCTGTTTTCACATGTGGAATATTGTCTACAACCAGGGGTCAGTGTGAGGGCTTGTGAAATCAATTCTACCAAGAGCTTGTATCGCCCAAGATTTTTGATCTAGTTAATCCTCATGCCTATTTCTCTATCAAGAACAGTAAGAACTTATTACAAAAATCTCAAGAGGGAGGTAGGGTAGCGTCTGGCTGGAAAATCACACATGAACCTCTTCTATTGCTTGTGGTCGAAGATTCTTCAGTGAACAGCCTGTGACTTAGCTTTGCAAGCTCGAAGAAAGAAACTTGTGCTCTAGGGATCACAGACCTGTCAGGATATCTGTACAGGTTGTGTAGACAAAGAGAGCTGTTCACCTAGCATATGTGGTACCTAACCCAGCAATGGTCATCCTACGAGTTGCAGCTGACATAACTGAGCACAGGATCTTCAGTAGACTTCAGTGACTGGCTTCAGCTGCAAAGTGGGCATTGGGGACCTGAAAGGTCAAGTTACTTAAGGGAAATTGTGAAAATAAATCACCAAGTCTAGATTTCAAGCCCTTTACTCTGATATTTTTATAGGTGAACATTTTCCAGATTAAGGAGTATTCCAGAAATTCTCCAATGCATGTCCAGATCAACTTAACTCAGCAGTTCCCAACTATGAGTGGTTTTACTCCTTACCTCCTACCCTGAGGACATTGGCAATGACAGAAGACATTTTTGATTGCTACAACTAAGGAGGCAAGGTTCTAGTAGCATTTAGTGAGCAGCCCATCACGACAAAGAATTTTCTGGTCCACAGGTCAATAGAGCCAGGATTAGAAAGCCCTGCCTTAACTCTCCACTATGAGAAGTTCCAGTCATTGTTTGCATGCAGTGTTCCAAGACAGGCAGCTCTTCTAGAGGGGTGGGGGACCGCGCTTTCTGGAGACGTAGCAAACTCAGTACCTCTTGGTCTCTCTGGGTGTCCTCATTGTCTTGTAATCTTGGCTTTGCCCTTCTTATTTTCCTGTGAGCATTCTGCACAATCAGAAATACAACATGCTCTTTTTTTCCTGTCCTCCCCACTTCTTCATTCATGTCAAGGATATCCATGGCCACATCAATGTCAAAGAAATCCTTAGCCACAGCCTCAATGATACCTACAACAGAAGGACATCTATTGGTGAAGGATGGCAGAAGGCAATGCATGGGAAAAAATCAAGTTGTACAACCTCTGATGAACTTCCCAGGGTTCACCACACTCATGCCTGAATTCAGCTGTAAAAGCACCAAGGATCATGTTTTCAAAAATGTTCCTCTGGGAATGTATCCCAGAGTTAAAATACAACATGTAGAAAAAGCATGTGTGAAGATGTTTTTTACAGTATTGCATACAATAGCAAAAGATTAGTATCAACTAGAAATGCAACAATAGGGGAGTAGTTAAGATAATTATATGAACTGTTCATCCACCTAATATATAGTTTTAGGGGCTGGAGGTGAAGCTCAGTGGTAGACCTAAGGTCCAGTATGAATGAAGCCTTGGGTTCAATCCCTAGCACCCAAACAAAACAAAATTAACAAACAAACAAAAAAAAAACCATAGCTTAAATATCATCCTAAGATAAGATTTTAAAGACTATATAAAGACATAGAAGCATGCTTTTTCTACAATGCTAAAAACAAAAAAGGACTGACACAAAATATTTATAGAATTATCATAACTATGTAATTACATGCATAATTAAAATGCTAAAAATAAAAATTATTCCTTATTTTCAAAATAAGCTTATTTTCAAAGCTCATGGATTTTGGATAATGATGCTAAGGAGTCAGACACTAAAAGAGCTCCTTCCCCACAGCTGGCTGGTGTCCTCACTCCAGAGGTCTCAGGTGTCTGAGACCAGGTACCATTTCATACCTGGTACAATGTGACACAGTCCACTTCTATCTGAGTAGTAATGGAGAAGCATTTCCCCATCCGCTCCTCTCTCCACACGAAATGATGGCGCATTCATCTCCTAATCAGAACACACAGCACATTTTCCCCCAGGAAATGCAAATTGTCTGAGTGATGATTTTAAGTCCCCTTGAAACAAAAGTACTTATCTACAGCAGCACATAGAACTATGTCCCCAGTGTTCTCCAGTCACATAGTATCTGACAAGGTTTCAGCTCCTATGTGTCAGGAAATTTACATGTACCTCATCCCCCACCCCCATCAACTCCATGGTAAGTATTATCTCTATTTTAAAGAGGAGCAGACTGAGGCTCAGGGAAGTTAAAGCTAGATTAATGGTAAACAATGGTTGATCCCACTCCATCCCTCAAATGAGACTTTCTACCATGTCATGCTGCTTCTGTCCATACTCCAAGGGACAACTGATTGGAAGGTACGGGTAAGCCTAAGTGAGTCTCAGCCATGCTTGGCCTGTGACCATGTTACTGAGGACACACCCAGGGGAATTTACAAGTGGACTGAATGAATTCATTTCTTGTTCTGGAAGGACCATACCACCTGTGGTATCAAGTTCCACATTTGGAAAAAGAAAACCCTTAAGAATGCATCAGAAGAAATCCTCTTTCTCCAGGAACTACTGTTGAAATTCAAGTTCATCACTCACTAAGTGAGATGTTGGTTGGTAAGAAGGATAAATATTGGGGAATTCTCTGTGAGAAACAGCTTCTCCCTTGGTTGATTCACAGGCAGTTCAGCTCCCTAGACACACAGCTTTTGGTCTGAGAGAGGGAGGAGGTTGAGAATGTGCGTTCCAAAATTCTTGCATGGTGCATGGCTGCTAGTTAAAATGGGTTCCTCATTTTTCAAATACTTGTATTTCCAAATGTATGCACATAAATAAAACCATGTATGTTTGCATGCATGTGTGTTTATATCTTGTCTAAATCTAAACTTAAGGGTGTTAAGAGCATAAGTCAATGTTTATAAATTACTTAGCACAACACCTGCCTCAAAATTAGCAGTCAATGATAGTTGGTTAAAAAATAACAAGAAAAGGCATATGTATAACCAGGAATACGTGCTTTAAGGAAAATCAACATTATCTTTATTTATTTTTGCTAAAAAGATAGTCTGTAATACTTTGTCTAGAGTAAAGCACTTCATAACAGCTATCATGGCATGTGTTTTTATCCCAACTTGTACACTATAACATTTAAATATTTTGTCTCATTATATGCAAAATGTCCTCACATATCCAAAGAGAGGTTCTCATATTGCTTCTTAAAATGTGGTTTGACACATGACTACGGTTTGGGACTTGGAAGAAGGGTAACAGGATTGGACATAAAAAGAATAGATTTGGGAAACCTCCATTCTTTTTACTTTTATTCGTGAGGGTGACAGTAATGCTATGCAACCAAGATCTGGTGCACAAAAGACATTCCATAATGTTTTTTTACTTAATGAATAAATAAGGGAATATTAATACTTTCTCTGGAACTGTGACTCAATATATTATTCAAATTTGAAATGAAAGATGTGATATTAAAAATATTACAGGAGTTCATAGAAAGGGCCTCACTATATTTTTTATATCCTAATTATTATGGTTTAGTTAAGAATTTTGACAGGAAGTTGCCAAGCAAGTTCTTATCATTTTAAAACTGGACATATTGAACAGAGTGAAAAGGAAGGAGATAGGGAGTATCACAGTTCAAGGTCTGAAGACTGGGAGGATTGCAGGTCAAGGACAACCTGGGCTAAAAGTTTACAAGACTCCATTTCAGCCAATGGCTGGGCACAGTGGCCTGTGCCAGTCATCCCAGGTTTGCAGGGAAGCATGCCAGGCTGGCCTGGGCTTAAAGTAAGACCCTATCAAAAAAATAATCAAAGCAAAGGGCCTGGCAGTGTGGCTCAAGTAATAGCAAGCACAAGGCCTTGAGTTCAGCCCCAACAAAAAGCAAGGGGGAGGGCTGGGGAAGAAAGGAAGTTATTTATGAAAAGACTTTTATTATCTCTTTTAATACACAATCACTACGAGGTAGGTTATTTTATTTCTACTTGTTCCTTTTGTCTCTGTGCCTTAATAAGTGTTCAGTACACAGTAAAAATTAAATAACTTTTTTTGCAGTACTGTGGTTTGAGCTCAGCATCTTGCACTTGTTAGGGAAGTGCTCTACCCCTCGAGCCACACCTCTAGCCCTAGTTTATTTTTCAAGTAGGATCTTATACCTTTTGCGTAGGGACAAGCTCAGATCTTGATCCTCCTACTTCTGCCTCCCACATATCTGGGAATACAGGTGTGTGTCGCCATGCCTGGCCCTCAATAAATATGTATGAACTAAGCGAGTAGAAAAATAACTTGTCCAGGGTGACCAGCTGGCAAATCTCAAGGTGCTAAGGCAGCAGTGGGTACCATCTGATCCTAGAGCCATGGCCCTTTCCATCCCCTCCCTCCTCAAGGAGTTCATGTGATAACAGAACAGGCCCCAAAACTCATTCTGTCTGAGGTTGATTAAGGCTTCTAAGACTCTGATTCTTTATCTGAAAAGTGGAGGAAAGAATACATTTCCCATTTTAAGTGTATGAGGTCACATAATAGCTAAAACACAATCTTACTATCCTCTGACAACCCTGAATGGTGCTATGAACACTAAATACAGGAATAGTCAAGAAAGAGCTTGATAAACTACAAATGGCCCTAAATATAAAGATAGACCATTTTACATAAAAGAATAAGCTACCTAATATTATGATATGTATAAATGCCACTTTGTTTTTTCAACAAAGCATTTTCTTATCTGAAAAAGAAAAGGGAATCTAGGTATTTAAATCCCTAACATCTCTACAAAGAAGAAAACCAAGGCATGAACTCCAGAAGGACACATCCCAGTAGGGAAATTAGTTTCTTAACACCTCAGTCAGTCACCCTGGTGGTTAATCAGAATTGGATGGTTTCCGGATTTGGCTCTTGGCCCTGTCAACTCTTTCCTTCTGATACTTGAATAACATGAATCTGGCTGCATAAGCTATTTATCAGCTCCATCCAGGCCAGAAAACCTTAGGAGAGATTTTGCAAATCCCCTGAAACTTGACTGTTTTCCAGTCTTTGTTCCCATTGTGACCAACCTCCTAGGTTTAGTTCCAAATCCTTGCCAACCCTGTGAAAGGTGTCCACAAAGCTGGACCTCTCTTTGTTTTTTTTGTCAGTCACTTTATAAAGGTAGCCAACAGGTATTTATCTTCCTTTTCTTTCCCAAGAGAACCCCTGGGTCCCTCAGTACTGGAGAACAAGGTTTCTGCAGTGTGATATAGGGAAGCACATCCCCCTGCACCCGATCCTCTCTTGGAGGAGGTGGGAGATGACCCAGAACCACTAAGCATTTGCTACCTTTCAGGACCATCAAGATCAGAGCCAAATGGCCTTACCTGATAAGAGAGTGCCAGGTAACTGTGAAGGGCATCTAGGTTTTCAATAAACTCTGTGAGGTTTCCTCCTAGTGTCCGCAGCATCCTGTCATAGCCAGACATCTTACAGAAGTTGAAGAAGTATTCTCCAAAGAGCTTCAGAATGGCTTCCATGGACACATCTGTGGAATCCAGAGCACAGTCACCAATAAGATCCCCTGCGAGGTGTTTGTTTTCCCATGGGCAGTCTTCATTTATTTCCAATATCCAAATCCTCTTGTGCCATACTTACTGAGCTACTGTCTAAGGCTTCACTTTCCCTAATCCATGAAATGTCACTGATAACCTCAATGTCACAGGGTCAGGACAGCCCTGGCACCTGATAGCTGCTCATTAACCATGAGTTCCTCCCAAGCCAACCCTGATCTTTCCTGTGCATCCATGGCAAATACTTCCCCACAGTCCAGGATGGAGCATGGAGCTGTTGTGCCGCCTTCACCTCTTTTCCAGTGTCCAGATCAAGAGTCACTCTGGGCAGGGCAGAGTGAGGCCCTCTGCAATCTCTCCTACCACTTCACACATCTTCAAATTCCACAGCCTAAAGTGAGGTCAAAGGCTACCTCTGAGAAACAACTAATACCACAATGCAAAAGTGATTCCTTCAAGGTTATGTCCTCCTGATTCACCCAAAAGATGAGAAAAATGTCTGCAGTAATTTCTCTTTCTCTCTCAGCCTCACCAGATCCTGGTCTCCCTTTGAAGTTCAGTTTTTGCATCATGTTCTCCTTGGAGATTTCTCTGAATATCCCAGGTTGCACTCAATTTGCTCTTCCTAAGTTCCATTTTTTTCTTCCTAACTGTAGGGTTATTCTGGTGGGCAGTAGCCTTGGTTTACATGTTTTCTGAGCTAGACACAAAGTAGGTGCTTGGTGAACTTCTGGGGGTAGATTTGCAGCAGTGGGTGGGGGCTAGCGCCCTAATCTCTTCATTCTCCATCTGTGCTGTTGGGAAAGGAAATGTTTTTTAAAAGATATTTGGAGTTCTCTCAACACTCTTAAAATTATTTTACCCTTGGTTGTCAAAATCTTGGAAGGTAGATGACCATATTACCATGTCCCCATTTTTCCAAATGAGCTCACTGACTCCAAGTCATCTTTGTGAATTGATCCCAATCGCACAGAGTGGCAGACTAAATTTGCTGCAGAGACTTTTAGCCTCTCTACTCCACATACTGTAACCTCTGCACTTAGACAAACAAGGGTCTCCCCAAGGTTGGACTGTCATCCTTGACAAACGGGACAGGGCATCCATTCATGCTGCTGGCCTGCAGCTCCAGTGAGAACATTCTCTTATTTATGGTGCAGTCATTACTCCATTGAGTCCTCAAGGTTGGGAGAAGGTCCAGAATGCTCAGCTTAGTTGGAGACCTGCAGGATTCATGATTCCTTGACTTGAAGGAGTTTATGATACTCCAGCTAGATCTGGTACTCACAGTGAGGACTCTCCTGGACTCTGTCTCACAGAGTGGCAGGGATGCAAGGAGGTCTTAGCAATTTCCAGCCTCTACTTGTTTCCTAAGATGATCTGAATAGTAGATTCCCTATAGCACACTGTCCTCAGCCAAGACCTTTGGGCAGATAATTGTTTTGTAATCTGAGCAGAACATAATCCCAGTGAGTTGCACTGGTCTTGTGAGAAATAAGTTATTCATATTTCCAAAAAATGTGTTAGTCAGGTCTTCTGAATCTAAACAAAGTGGTAGTACAGGAGGTAACAATCACCTGTGTTCATTGCCTCCTTTGGGTTTTTTGTATGCAGGTCCATCCTAGCTGGATGCAGGCAAGTTGGTCCATACCTGTCAGCAGGAACCACTTGCTCCAACGTGAGCTACAGCAAATTCTACTCAGATCCTTTTTGTTACCTATGAGTTCCTTGGAGGACTCCTGAGAAAGTAAATGGACAGGTGTGGAGTTGCTCCTTCCTCTCTCCTTCCATCCCTCCCTTCTCTCTAAATGTAGCAAATTCAGGCTGAGAAAAACCAGCTGTGCTGTGCAGCCTGCAGGCTGGAGCTCTGTGCAGGTGCATCCTGTTACCTGCCAGGAGAAGCACAGATCCCCAAAGTCTTCCTTCTGCCAGGGACTTTTCCCAGGAGGACTAGGCTGTCTATAAGCCAGGCAGTTAGAGTTGAGCGATAGTGGCAGACTTGTATAGAAAAACTGCCTGACTTTTCTTTCAAATCCGAAAACTGACAAAAATCCATGAGGTTGCCCATTCCAGACCCGGTTATTTTGTTTGTGGGCGCCAGGCTCCATCAACAGAAAAGAACATCTGGTTGAGAGACTGTTTCTTAAACTTCAATCTTGGACTTGGGTGTGGTGGTTTCCATCTGTGCTGGGCTTGGGCTGCTTCTAGGATTCTTGGTTCAGAATGCTTGCCTAACAGGGGACAAAGGGCTTTTTTCAAAATCAACACCTGTCTTACTTTTTAAACACACTTTCGCCTCAGTGAATTGAGGATTCTAAGACCTCTCTAAATCACAGGAGTCTACAGATGTATAGAAAACAGTAAGAAAATACAAGAGCAAACCAAATAGAAATCTTCACTGCTTTTAACTGTTACTTGAGAGTGCAAAGAAAAATCTATTGTATGTATATTATTCTAGTTTTTGTGGAGAAATAAGGAACTATGCATCTATCTGCTTATTTGTACAAAATTAAGTACCAGCAGGATAAATCAGGGACCACTGTGATTGGTTACCTACAGGTCCTTGGTGAGAATGGGGTGGAAAGACTAGAAAACTTGTGAGGAGTGGGGGCTTGGCACCCTTCTGAAAATTTTTTGTACAGTTCTGGTTAATCATGTTCATGTTTTATATCCTTAAAATAAACAAAATTAAAAAGGAGACTCCTAAGGTGGAATACCAACAAAAATAACAGAACATTTCAACAACACAGTTTTGAATAACACCCAGGAAAAAAATTAACCCAGTAACATTTGAACATAGTGCTTCAACTTGTTTGTCTAAAGACAAAAGAACTTTGGACAAATATTTAATGGTAGTTAGAAGGCTTCCTTTACATCAGTGTGAGTTATGAATTCTGAAAACAGTTCAGAATTCAGAGTCATGAACTGAAACAGTTCAAATCAGAGTCATGAATTCTGAACATTGCAAAATTGAGCATACAAATAAATGTATTGTAGATAGTAGGAGCCAGGTTTCCCACTATTGAGAATGAGGTTGCAATTAGGGAAAGAGGAAGAATAAAACGAATTCTGTAGTGTTGGATTAGGAAAATCTAACCACAAAACCTACCATGGGACACATAGATAAGTATGTAGATGGGTGGATGAATAGATAGATGATAGATAGATGTGTGTATGTGTGTGCACACGTGTGTATTATCTATTTTCTAGCTGGAGGGCTTAGCAGTAGTGACTCCCCACTAGCAATGAGCTCACCTACTGTCCAGATCTTGGTTTGTAAACGCCATCCTCCATTAAAAGGAAGCAGCGCTCCTAGGATAAGTGGAAGATTTCAGGGCTGAGACAGAGAAAACATCAGATAAACCTGCACCATTTTGTCATGGTACACATGAAGGATATGTCAGAAGGGCCCAGGGCCAGTTTGGAGAGGAATTGTACTGGATAGATCTTGGAGAATTTGACCATCAAAGCAAATAATGAAAGTAAAGGATTACAATTTATTTAAAAAAAATAACAATCAAGTATCCACAGTGATAGAAATAAATGAACAAGAAAGACAGAAAATTCTTCTTTTAGAACTCCAAGTAGCAAATTTAAAAGAAATAACATACTTATAAAATTGCCATCTTAAGTATCTGTTTGGACAAGAATCACAATGATTTAATATAAATCAATGGTAAAATCATGGAAGAGGGAGTCTGAGAAGCAATGAGATATTTGCATAATCTGAAAGTATCTCCTCAAAGATTTAATTTCAGAGGGAAAAGTCATAACTTTAGAGTGGAGAAACCTGGCAGATCTCACATTAACCAAATGATCAAAGTTAACATCACCAAGAATGGGGTAACTTGACATCTTATACCTCCTGATGTGGTAAACTAGGAAGGACTAAAGATGACTTCTGTGCACTTCCTGCCAAGAAAGCATAACCTGAAATTCTGTCATAAGGAACTAGTAAATGATCCTAAATTGAGGAACATTCTACCAAATAACTGAACACAACTCTCTATAGGTATCAATGTTATGAAACATAAAAAGATTCAGAACCTCTTCCAAACTAAAGGAAACTGAAGAAGCATGACAAGTGACATGATCCAGAGTTTTCTTTTGTTATAAGGATATAATAGGCCACTTGGAAAAACCTCCATAAAGTCTGTAGGCTAAGGCTCAGATGTTCAAAAATCTCATGTTCTCCCTCATATGCGTATTATAGACCCAAAACACATGCAGTAGTATTATTGGACATGGGTCACACAGTAAGGGGAGAACACTCACGGGAGGAATAGGGAAAGGACAGGAAACCTATAACGTGAATGTGGTTGATGTGCTCCCTGTTGAGGAGAAAATAAAGCAATCTTAAACCGGTAGAGGCCACTATGGGAAGGGGATTAGGAAGCAGTGAAGAGGTCTGGTAGAAACGAACCAATGTGGGTTGTAACACACATGCGCATGGAAGTAATGCTAGGAATCTCTCTGTATAACTATCTTTATTTCAAACTAGCAAAAAATGCTACGTCTTTCTTATTATCTCTTATGTTTTCTCTTCAACAAAATCAGAGAAGAGGGAGAAACAGGTTCTGCCTGGAAGGGAGGGGAGAGGGATAGGTGGCACAAACAATGTAAAAACATGTAAGTAAATGTAAAAATGATAAAATAAATGTAGAAAAGAAAAAAGTCTGTAGGCTAGATAATTGCACTATATTAATTCTCATTTTCCCAGTTTGAGCATTGTACTATAGTTATGCAAGAGAATTTTTAGCGAAAAGAGGTATCTTATCTGGAACACGCTAACAGTTCAAGGGCAAAATACAGATACAGGTACAGAGAGAAGGATGGAGCTGATATGGTTAAAAATGTTAATATTTGGGAAGCATGGATGACAAGTATATGGAAATTCTTTGAACTTTTCTTACAAGTCCTTTGTGGGTTTGAATTTATGTCAAAGCCAAAAGGTTTTGCTGATTGCCCTGAAAAGACCTTAGGAAATCTTATATAATAAGACCACAAAGACCACTTATCCATGGCCAGCTGCAACACAGCTGGAACCTCCACCTCGGTGACATTATGAATTTTGTTGGGCATAATCAGGACATTATCATTATATTTTAAAGTGTCTTTATCTTGTTAGAGACTCATACTGAAATATTTATGAGTGAAATTATAGGAAACCTGAGATTTGCTTTAAGACATTCCAGCAAAAATAAAAACAGAAAAACAGTGGGGGGACCAGATACATGAAATAAGATTGGCAAAATACTGACAATTAGTGAAACTAGGTAAAGGTTGCATAGACTTCAGTATACAAGTTTTGTGTATGCTTTAAAGGCTTTATTAAAAAGTGATTTTATTTTGCCTAAATGAAAAGATCTTTTTGTTAGCAGGAAAATAACTGCTACAAAGCATCTATGCTTGGCTTCCCAGGAGAGGTGTGGAGCCTTCTAACAGGCTTTTAAATTGGAATGATGTATGAACTTGAACTTTCTGACTTAACAAGCTTGGCTGTTCTGTGCTGCCAGGAAATGTTTACTACTTGCTGGGTTATAGCTCCAGGGACTGCAAACAGCAGAGATGGGCTGTCCTGGGCAGGAGGACACCTGATGAAGCCCCAGCAAGCACTGGCAGGTAGACAGTTGGAGCAAAGCCACTGCCACTTACGCTGGACCTCCTGGGCAAAGGACCCACTCAGGACTGGACTCCTCATGACCCCTGTTCACCTGCTATCAAGCCACCTCCCATTATCCAAATATAGGCACCAAGACCTATTCTTCATGGGGTTACCCAGAGAAGCATATGCTATTCCACCAGACAGGGTAATGTATGTTCTACATCTTACAGAGTTTTCCATTCAAAATGGGTAATTTTATTTTTCCAATGCTTTAGTATCTGGAAAGCTTTAAAGCTTTAGCTATCTGGAGTCATTCATTGAGCATTCTCTCCTCAAATGGTATCACTTAGGTCAGGAGTGGGCTCAAGTGAGGGGAGTATTTTGTGAGTAGGAGAAAGAGGAGCTTAAGGAAGGGGAGACACAGCCACACAGGCTGAGACTGTTCTTTGCAGGAGGAAGCAGGCTCAATTGGGAGATTTGAGTTGCAGATGTAGCAGGAAGTTTACTCAAGCACTGAGAAAAAAAGCAGCTGGGAGACAGATGAAGGCAGCTAGCTCAGGTGGGCAGTCTTCTGCGGGGGTCAGCCAAGCACTCCATTTGAGCCTGGTGGTAAGCAGCTGCCTGTTTTGCATCAGCTGTTGGAACAGAGTTGTCAGCCCAAACAGGAGTCAAAGCAGTGGGGGTGGGGGGTGGCATGGGGTGATATGGGGGAGAGAGAGCCAGAGTGAGGCACTCTGCTGAAGGCCCACTCTGTGTTTGGTCCTGTCATTTGATTTCATCTCTAGGATAACTTCTGGGGTAGGTGACACAAGTATTACTGCTGTTTACCAAAAGCAAATTTGCACCCAGTTGCATTTTTAGGAGACCATAGAGCTAGGAGCCCCACCCATGAGTGTCTGATTCCAAAGCCACAGTCAGACACATTGTCAGTGTCACCTCCAGCCTGTAGGATTCACACTGACCTTAGAGTCAGGAGACTCAAGTTCAGGTCTCCACTTTCCTTGGTTGCACAGCTCTGTCACTTGTCCCACCCTCAGAGGGATAGAGTTAAGAGCCAATGTTATAATGCCTAAAGCCAGGCATTTTAGATTTGTAAATTTTATGCCGTTACTCTTATTTTTGAAGAAGTACAGAAAAGGGCTTTGACATTTGCTAAGGGCTAACTGTTGAAATGCATTTTACTCTGGTTTTCTTAACAGGCAAAGTCTAGACAGACACAGCTGTGCCAAATGGCTGTTGGGTGTTGTTTTGAATTTTGTCACTTCAGATCACTAATAACCCACTTACACACTAAGTAGGCACTTATTCACATACAGAACAATTCCTTATGCAGTGCTCAACCTGCCATCTGGTCCCATCTTGAATTAGGCTAATTAGAAAGTGCAGGGCTGTGCAGTGGCAGAGGGGTCTGGAAAAGTCCCAATAATTGCTTCAAGGTAGGGAAATTGCATTCTGGAGCCCACTTGGAAAGCAAAGCATTGGCTGGTGGTGACTAAGCCTGTTTCTCTCTTTGTCAAAGGGAGGAGCTGGTCTCCACTGACCAGTATATTTTATTAAGTGGTAAAATGCCCTTCTTGTGGCCTTCCCTTGGCAGGGCTTCTCTCTCTTGGACTCATGACTGTTGGATACACACAAAGACCGCATGGCCCAGGCTTCCAAATCTGATGTGTGTGTTTCCTGGATTTTGCATTCCATCTTTTTATTTGAAAACTGTACTTGCCATGCTGGCCCACCATCTTAGATGTTATGGGAATAAGTAACAAGAATACAAAATGATTCTGACACTTAAAACAAGGAAGAAAGAAACTGAGGCAGGAACCAGGTCATGGGAAACAGATAGCTTCCTTAAAGAGCATCTTGTGGGAACAGGTGGTCTAACTCCACCCAGAATCACCTTCAAAATTCCCCCTTTGTGGTAAAAGCTACAGTAACAACTAACCACAGTATCCTGAGTGAGCAGGCTGGTTGACCACAAGGGACTTATCTAAACTGGGGCATGCACACAAAGGCCCCTAATTATGGCCTAATGAATATGGACTGTATCTCATTATAACCAAATGAATCCACATGAGCAGTACCCATCAATCAATCTGTCAATCACCAAAATCCACTCCTTAGTGCATAAGTACCCATCTGAACCAAGGTGCCGGTGCTCTTCGGTCACAGGTGCTGCTCTTGAGCCACTTCGCCAGAGCACACTCTCACCCTTCCTTGGGGTGTGTACTTTCCTACTTCCACCACTTTCAATAAAATTTTGCTGCTGTTTTGCAATCTGTGTGCAATCTCCACTCAATTCTTGGTTCAGGACACCAAGGACTTGAGATCTTCTCTATCAGGGTCTTCTGAGACCACCCACCAGTAACAAAACCACAGTGATATACTTTGGCTTTGGATAGGAAAGTGATGCAGCTGAGCCTACACATGGGTCTGCAAGCTTGTTGCCACCTCTAAATGTATTTGGTTGGTTGGAAATATGACCAGTTGGACAAGTAAGCAACGGCATCTCTCTGCTAAAGAAGCTGCTACACTAAAGTGTTCACAAGTGCACTGGTATAAAACAGGCTGGGGTAATATGAGATGTTTCAAGTATTTATTTCTCAAGATCTAAAAACTTATTAGAGTTCTTGTATTAGTGTAGCAGGGAGGAGGATCAAAAGAAAACAGACTAGACCTGAGTCCTGATAAAGTAGCAGGGAGGTAGGGATGGCATGGCAGAGAGATAAAACCTGAGAAATTTGAATGTGAGGAAGGTCATGTAACTCTGTGGAGGGGAAAAAGTCACAAAGCACTAGGGTAAAGTAGCCTATAGAATTGAATATAACCATATATGGGTTAGACCTTCCTTTTTGCTTCTGTAACCTGCTTCCAAGGGTGTATAAGGTGAGACCCCTTTGTTCTTGGGGCTCAACCTTTGGACACAAATCCGCTGGGTCTATGTTGGCACAATAAAATGTTGCTTCCTGCTAAACTGCCTCAGTATCTCAGCTTGTAATTTCCCACAACATTAGTCCTCTAGGACTCCCATAAGAAAATATAATAGATCGGGTGGCTTCAACAAAGGAAATTTATTTTCTCACAGTTGTGAAAGGTAGAACTCCAAAATCAAGTTGCTGACACAGTTGATTTTCTACCTGACTTCTTGCTGCTTTCTTGCTATGTCCTTGTATAGCAGAAAAAAACAGGTCACACCCTCTGACACCTTCTCATAAGGGCATTAATCACAGCATAGGGACAGTATTTTATGACCTCATCTAAACCTAATGATCACCCAAAGGCCCCATCTCCAAAGACCATCTCACTGGAGGTTAATGCCTTAACATATAAATTTTGCAGGGACAAAGTTCAGTCTATAGCAGGCTTTATGTAAAAAAGGATTTTTAAGCCTTAAAAATGTGTTTAAGATCCATTCCATAAAATATGAGATGACACACTTTTTCTATAAAGGGTAATTAGTGACTATTTTAAGCTTTGTAGTTCGTATGGTCTTGTTCTGATAACTCAGCTCTAGTATTATACCACAAAAGAGGTCTAAACATTTGTAAACAAAGGCGTATGGTTGTGTTTCAATGAAATTTTATTTACAAAAACAGGAAGGGGCCCAGATTTGGCTCATAGTTGTAGGTATTTCACTGACTATTGATCAAAGGGCTCAGAACATTATTTTTTTAAATCACAGTCATTTGAAGTGAAGAGCAACATTCAGAGGTACAAAATATAGAAACATCCCTGCCTTCCTTTTAGGTTCAACATTCAGCTCACATTTACTGAACCCCCACTAGATGCCCTGCATATTGCTACTTGGTTTACACTTGTTATCTAATTTATTCTTTGCCACAAGCCTGAGAGGTATTATTCCTTTTCAAGGAGATCACTCTCAAGGAAATTCTAGTCAAAGTCACAGTTGGTATGACAGAGCAGAACTGACCCCTCTTGCTTCTTCTAGAATAACAAGATGCCACTTAGCAGAGAGCTAGGAACCAAGCTGAGGCTGTATGATGCAGGCACTACAACCTGCTGACCTGAGATCCCCTGAAATAAGACCCAGGGAAGACTAGAGATGGGTTTAATTGCACCATTCAGTCTCAGCATTTTTGCTCTTTTATCTTCTAAGTTCTGTCAAAAGTCCAACTTTTCTGCTAGGAAATAATCACCCCTCTTAACAGAGTTCTCACCCACTGCATTCTTTCTGTGTAGAGAAAATAACTAGTTGCTCCTCCTCTTAGCTAGAAGAGAGGATGCAGTGGTATATGATCAGATTGCTTGTGGGCCACCAGTCCTCACATGGAATCACAGACCTGCTGAATTGTCCCCAGAGGAGCAACATCTGGGCCTTTCCTATGTGGAGTGGTGGTACATATTAAGACCAAGAAGGGGTCTGCCTGAGTGACTTACAAAGGCATATTTGACATCACAATCATGTATTTTAAATTTTTAAAAAAGCAATATTTAAGAAAATAAAACAGAAACTCTGCTACTATGTGTTGGACAACTCAGAGCTGAGATTAGAACCCAGGTCCCTAGGCTTCCAGCCCAGCAGGGGCAATGCAGTGCCATAAAGAGCACACACTCTGGGCTTTGGACTCTTCAATGAAAGCCTGCTGATCCCTTGTAGGTAGCATGCACCCCTTACAAACTGCCCCTGCTATGGTCTGTGGGGACACCAAGGAACCTAGGAGACCCCTCCCCAAAAGAACCAGACTGGACAGGGAAGGAATGGGGTTGCAGGTGCTGCACACACCCTGGAGGTTCCAGCATATCATTTCCTAGAATCTCTCTCTGGAAGTTTCTCTGGAATGGGATTCACGTTTGTGGCGTAAGGTGCCCAGCTATGATTTCTGGGAGCAAAGGAGCCCAGCACTATGGGTGGAAGCAGGGCACTGACTTTAGAAGAGTCCCAGAAGAGTTGCTGTTCTTAGAGTCTGAGTTCCAGGAGGAGAAGAAGCAAAGACCCATTTCACTCCTGTGCTGTCTTTCCAGACTCGGGCCCAACCTTGTCTAGCAAGAGGTGCTGGTGACAGGTGACTGGGGACTGCCACATGTCTGGTTGGAAGTTATTTTAATGACCAGTTGGTGCCCAGATTCCACCCAGCTCCAAACACCATCATCTTGCCAGGCTTTTGGCACCTTTGACTCCTGCATGTCTCTGTGGCTCCAAGACAGACCACAGCAACTTGATAAGATAGCACAGGAGGTGACACAGAGCTGGCAGGGGACTGCACTGCAGAGGACTATGAGTATTACACACACCCAGCTTCTGAGGCCTCAAAGACATCTCCCTCCTGGCTTGGAAGAGTCTTTACACCTCTCCTAGATGCAGATTCCTGGAAGGTCTTCTGCATCCAGGAGATGACTGTGAACATGAGAGTAGACGCAAAGCTAGCCAAACTGCAATGTGAAAATCAAGGGGAAAACCCTCCATTCTATCAGTTCCAGATGCATGGGTTAAAGCTGATCTAATACTTTCAATCAGAATTTTTCTGAAATTCAAAGGGCAGGGCAACAAGTTCAATGCCTCACCCAACACAGGCACATTACTCATCACAGTTGCATTCTGAAGAAGCCACCTGTCTCTGCAGGCCCAGCAGTAGCTTCTTCCCAGGTGGGTTCTTTGTGCACCTACGGGGCTGCATACTGTGGTGCTTGGGACTGGCTTTAACCTGTAACACCTCACAAACTGCTCCTGAGGATGGTAGCCAATTTTCTGGGCCCCCGGAAGCACCATGCTCAAACCAGCTCAAAACCACAGCCCCTGCTGCCTGATCCTTTGTGGGCTGCACAGGAAGCAGCTTGAAGGCCCCGAGGGACAGGGCCTAACCTGACACTTGCAGCGATTCTGTCCAGGCTGTCAGATGCCATTATGGCTGTGGGTGTAGTGTCCACCTAAGATAATACTTAAAGGCCATCCCATATTCTCATAGGGACTCACTGTGTGAGAAATGGGCAAAGGACAGGAAAGAAGCGGATATTTTTTGAGAGCCTCCTATGTACCAGATATTTTCACATACATTATCTCACTTATTCCTCCAAGCAACTCTGAAGTTACCACTATTTTCATTTGATCAATGGGGACGCTGTGACTGCTTAAGTAACTTGTCTTGGGTCATAAACTAGAAAGAGGCAAAGTGAAAACTCTTTTGTCTGTACCTCTTCCCCCTCAATAGCTCTTACCTCAAGTTAATAGAAAAAATGATCCCTTGCTAATACCCCCATGGGAGAAGTCATCCTGGGAGTACCACATGTGTGTTGTAAGTGGGAGGGTCCGTATGTGGTCCCCTCATTGTGAATCTATCAGCAGCACTTTAATGTCCTGGCAGATGGACAAGATAAGCCAAAGCACAGAAGATCTTTGTCCCCAGCACCCTGCACAGCACACCATGTTCATTTCCAGGTAAACATGAGTGTGGCTGGCTTATAGGGAATCTCAGTGTTGTTCCTCCTGACACCCAGAGGTAATAACAGTGAAATATTCCAACAGTATCACAACACCTGTCAAAGCCCTGTACTGGGTTAAACAGAGTCCCTGAAATTCACAGGAACCTGTGAATGTGACCTATTTGGAAACTGGGTTTGCATATGTAATCAAGTTAATAAGAAGTCATTTAGGGTGGATCCTGAATTCAATATGACTGCTGGTGTCTTTGTGAGAAAAGGGAAGTTAGACCAGAAACACAGGCACACAGGGAAGAGACAGTCATGTGAAGGCTGAGTTTAGAATTATACCCCTGTAGGCCACAAACACCTGGGGCCACCAGAAGTTGGAAGAGGGAAGATTCTCCCCTAGTCCCTTCATTGATAACATGGCCCTGTCAGCAACTTGGTTTTGAACTTCTGGCTTCCAAACCATGACAGAACAAATTTCTGTTGGCTTAAGCTATTCAACTGGTGATACAGTTAATCCTTATTGTTTGAGGATTCTGTATTTGCACATTTTTCTACCTGCTAAAATAAGGATCCTTAAAATCAGTAAGGAGCTGTTGAAGTCACTGGTAGGCACTGACAGAAAATTCTGCACCATCCTACACATATGTTCTTAGCTAAGATCAAATAAGGTGATGTTCTATATTCTTATTTCAGCTTTCATAATAGGCTGTGGTCTATTTAGTGTCACTGTTCACATTTTTATGCTTTTTGTTGGTGATTTTGCTGTTTAAAATGGCCCCCAATTGCTGACTAGTGTCCCTAAACACAAAGAATCTGTAGGTGCCTTATAGAGTGAGTATGGATGTTAGATTAGCTTTGATAAGGCATGACTTACAGTGTGATTGGATATAAGTTCAGTGTCAATGAATCATATACATCTTTAAATGGAAGGACAAATAAGATTATATATTGATCAGTTGACAAATATGCTGTGACCAGAGACTCTCAGAAACTTAGCCCTGTATTTCCCCTAGAAGCAATGATTCAGTATTCACTAACTCAGTGTTCATGACATTTTCATAGAACATAATTACCATGACTATTTTGGCACGGCACCCCTAAGAAACAAAAATAAATCCTTCCAGACTTACCCAGAACCTTGCAGGCCTCTTGGATGAGCTTAATGGTAATGGCGTCATCATACACTGTGTAGGTCATGAAGGCATCTTGCACTTCTGCAGAAGCTCTGGAAAATGAACCAAGGTGCAATGAACACCCAGCAACTGGAGCCAAGTCCAGGAATAGATCCACTGATCCAGCACTATAAATTATAGCAATTCACTGCTGCCCACCCTCAAGAGCCTAGAATAGAGAATATGACTGAGAATCTTGTAGGCTCTCAAGAAAGGCCATTATGACTCACCTTTAGCTTTGAATCTAGCAACAGGCACTGTGTTTGACACACGCATTACTAGGGATTCTCACATAGCCTAGGGGCCCTTGTGCCTGCAGTTGAGAATCACTGGGCCAGAAGCTCCCCAAATTTCCCTCTACCTGTACAATTTCCAGTTTTTGTCCAGTAGCCTCTAAATGCAGCTGTTTCAGAGAAGCTTTCTGTGGAGCCTGGGAGAGACTATAAGGGTCATAAACCACCACCATTGCTTCCTCAAGTGTGGTGCTCCCCACCAGGTTAGGTTACATCTCTACTCACTCCCTAGGGGCCAATGAGCAAAATAGAGACAGAATACAGAATAGGCAAGACTCCAATTTAAATTTGACACGATGATAATCTGTTCTGAAGACCCCAGAAAGGATGCTGTGCTCTCCAGAACGCTCTGGAATGTAACACGCTCTGTGACTCTTCCCAGCCCTCTGCTGGGACCACCCACTCACCCTGTCTAGTCATGCAGCCCTTCTTTCTGCAGGCTAAACTTTGACTTCGGTGTCAAGTATTTATTTGGGTTTGTATGTGTATTGCACATTGCTGGGATGCCAGGCAAACTCAGACTGTGAGGATTGCATGGGGGTTTTCATAAGACAGTTCCTCACAACCAGTGCACACTAGCATATATAATCGTTCAAACTGCTTTGGTAAAGCAATATGTTCACCAAGAATTGATTTTAAAAGTAAACAAACTGACATTTTCTAATGAGATGGCGAAAGTTCTGTTAAGAAAAAGGAAAGAAGAGAAAATTGGGAGCTGGAAAAGCGAGAGATGTGAGAAATGCAGTGAGAGATCAGTATTTCCAACTCGCACAATGAGGAGACCATTTCATGTAGCATGAGAAAGGCCAGTCACAGGAGCTCACATCCACAGACGCAGGGGACTGAGCCATCAGTATGCAGTGAAACAGCAAGGTATTAAATGTGTTCTTCAGTTAGTTGCCAACTAGTGATATTCAAAATAACTAGGCAGGAAACCAAGGCCAGGTTGTGTGTATTAGAACAACTTGGGGAGCAAAATAAGCATGCAGACTCCTGAGCCCTAGGAAGCTGTGTCTATAAGATTATATTTTTTAACCACTTGCCTCTTGACTCTCCAGATTTGGAAACCATTGCTCAGGAGCCCTTTCTAGTTTCAGTCCAGCAAGGTAACAGATTATGAATGGCAGGTCTTACATTTGTCAACCTTACTAAACTGATGTCATCGTTTCTAAGAGTCCCATAGGAAAAATGAAAAGCACTTCCCAGCAAGTTTCAGGCCAAGGAAACAGAACGAATTTAAGCTATGAGAAACTGTTCCTTCAAGAGTTGCCTTCCACTAGGTGAGGAATTCATACCATAAATCTGCTTGCAGCTGTGTAAGAATGTGAACTGGGGGACAAAGAGACCAGGAGGATGGAAGATTCGCCTTATGTCCTGATGTCTGGAAGTTAGAGAAAGCACCATCCAGGCTTTCTAACCTGCACCTCCCACACCAGACTCCAGGCTTCCTTGGTAACCTCCAGGCCTCCCTCCTCCCACCCTCCAGTCATCTCGTGTATCTCCATTCCTACAACTCCTCACAGTTCTTTCTTCCCCACCTTCTACAGGCTCCTACTCCACCGAAAGATTCTCATGCCCTCTTTCTGGCTCACTATTTTCCTCCCTCCCAACTTGACTTAAGAGTTCTGAGCCTCATGCACATTTATACATTCTCCCTCTGAGCTCTGTGACTCCTGTCATATCTGTCTGAGCAATGACCACACAGGTTGCCTTTGATTCATCTGTCTGCATGCTTCCTACACCACCAAGTCTATGATGAAGAAAATGTCATTTGATTTCACATCTCTAACACACAATAGGACCCTGATCATACTTAAAAGAGAGCTTAGGAATTTAGATGAGTGACCTCACAGGACAGAGGCTCACATACTCACTGTGTATAAGACAGGAAGACACCTGCCATTATCCTGGTCCTACAACAATCTAGCTGGAACAAATCTCATTTCTTCATCATTATAATGATAGTATTAGACTAGGTCAATGTTTCCATAGCAGTTGTGACATTCAGTCCTCCCAAGCTACCATTTGATGTATCCCTCCAGACCTCTGATTCAGTGAGGAAAAATATCTGACACTTAAAGCAGCAGCTCTCCAAATATTATCCATGGAATCCTTGGGGGTTTTTAGAGATACACGAGGTAAAACTATTTACAGAATAAAATTCAAACATTGCCTTTCTTACTAGTGATATTTGAGTTAATGGTGCCAAAGCAGTAGTTGCTGCCTCACTATGGATCAAGGCAGTGCCGTCAAACTGCATTATTCTTCATTACGTTCTTGAGAGTCATCATATTCTTTCCTGCCACACATGTGCAGAAAAGAAATGCTAATTTCACTACAGATTGTTCTTGTAGAAGCAGTAAAAATTATCAATTTTATTACACCTTGACCCTAAGCACACATCTTTTGAACTTTTTGTATGATGGAATGGTAAGTATGGGGACATAGAAAGTACTTCTTCTGCCTACAGGAGCGTGGACAGCCACCTTCAGGAGCAGCACTTAGAACATCGACTTAGGAGCTGAATCAGTCATGTTTTTCATGGAGTATCACTTCTACTTGAAAGAAACACTGACCGATGAGCCATGGTTACTCAGACTTGAATATTTGGCAGAGATTTTCTTAAAAAAAAAGAACCAAGTTAGCCTGTCACTTGAAGGAAAATGACTAGCAGACTGTGTTGCCTGTGCTAAAACTCAAGCTTTCAAATAAAAGTGAGAGCTTGGGAAAACTTACTGCTGCGAGCTGATGAGCTTCCCACTCTCAGAGGCTCTCTGTGAGACTGTGGCGCTGCTATTGACAGACGCGATGCTCGTATTGGATACAAAACACATCAACAGTTTAAAGAACTTCATGACTCAATGTGCTGATTGTTTCCTGATGACTAAAGCCTGTCAGTACAAAATGATAGCAAAAGACTTCTCCCAAATGCAGCATGGACCAGGAGTCTCACAGAATAAAGAAAGTCATAGGGATAGTTTCAGGCTCAACATGGGAACTGACCTTTGAGTATCTACTGCTTGTTAAGCTTTGAGTGAGCCTTAGAGAAAATAGCCACAATTATTGGAGGAGAGAATTGAAGTTGCTCCTTCTATGTTTTCTTCTTATATTTCAATCAAAGACCACCTGTCACAACAGGTAAAGTGCAAGAGATAAAATACAGCTATTTTCTACCAAGTCACACATTAAAGACATTTGCAAAAATGTAAAACAACACCCCTCTTCTCATTAACTTGTTATTTGGGTAATATAATTATCATCAAAATATGCTATTTATGGTAAGACATAATAGGTTTATTATTATTTTAGATGAATTAGCAAATAATTATTTTTTAAATTTTTTCAGTCTGAATTTCCATTACTTTAAGTAACAATACATAAGTAAAAGCTCTTTGAGTTCTTCAAAAATTTTGATGAGCATAAAGGCATCCTAAGATCAGTAGGGGGTTGGGGATATGGCCCAAGTGGTAGAACATTTGTCTAGAAAGCACAAGGTCCTGAGTTCAAACCCCAACAGTGCCAAAAAAAAAAAAAGAGATATACCCTAAGATGACCATATTTGAGAATTTCCCATTTAAACCAAGAATGAGGCAGGTTTGCTTTGGTAGCTTCCTCCAGGACAGGGAGGAAGCAGTGCTACCCAGCCTCCTCTAAGGCCTCTAGGGCTCTCCTTATAAGCCCTTATGGTGATCCTGAGTGCCTGTGGCTTCAAGCCACCCAGACCCAGCACCACCTATTCCTGATGACTCAACAGAAGCCAGACCCTAATGTGACCATCACTAAAAACTTTCAAAGGAGAAGTTACACATTACTGTGGGGACCACCTGATGCCAGGGGATTTGTCCTCCAGGTGGGGGAGAGGGTAGGACAGGTAGAGGGACATCATGGCCTGAGGTTCTTCGGCATTGCCACCCAGGAATAAATATGCCTCTGCAAGAAAATTCTGAGAGCTGGGCACCAGTGGCTCATGCCTGTAATCCTAACTACTCAGGAGGCAGTTACCAGGAGAACTGCGGTTTGAAGTCAGCCCAGGCAAATAGTTCATAAGACCCTATCTCAAAAAAGCCCAACACAAAAACAGGGCTGGCAGAGTGGCTCAAGTGGTAGAGTGCCTGCCTACCTAGCAAGCATAGGTCCTGAGTTCAAGCCCCAGTACTGCCAAAAAAAGAAAGAAAAGAAACTTCTGAGAACACTTTGGGTATGTACAAAGAAATGTGTCTAAACTACCAATAAAAATAACATACAATAAAAACAATGCCCTGTTAGTCATGTTAAATGAATATGCATTTTACTCTCCTTACAGAAACCAATATAAAATCATTCTCAAGCCAGGGTCTGGTGGATCGCACCTATTTAGGAGGCAGAGATCAGAAGGATCATGGTTCGAAGCCAGCCTGGGCAAATAGTTTACGAGACCCTACCTGGAAAAACCCTTCACAAAAAATGGCTGGTAGAATGCCTCAAGGTGTAGGCCCTAAGTTCAAACCCTGGTAGTGCAAAAATAAAGTGAAATAAAATCATTCTCATTTGATCAGGAAACCAAATGCAGCCAAAGATGCAAAGAAACGTCAAGTCAGATGAGTTAGTTGACAAAAGATAGAATAAAAATCTGTTGTCTTTGAGGTGTTAGTGTTCATGTTAGCTGTCACCTTTATTTTTTCCCCTTATTCTAGTACTCACTTTTGTAGGTAAATTTCTATTTGTAATTTTATATTATTTTCAAAGGGGTTTAGCTCAAGTGATAGAATGCCTGGCTAGTAAGCTCAAGGCCCTGAGTTCAAACCCCACTACTGCAAAAAAAACAAAGGTCTCTGAATTATATAAGCTTTCAGACCTCAAAATATCTGTTACTACTCCTGTATTTCCCATATAATCCCACTAAACAAAAGTATTTCTCAATAGTTATCTTTCATAATTTTTATTAGAAAAGAAACATTTCTACTTTATAAATATAGCATTTATAAAATGAATTATATTTTTAAATTTCCTGCATCCTTGATGTTTCACTGTGATCTTTTTTTTGTTTTGTTTTGCTTTGTGGTACTGAGGTTTGAGCTCAGGGCCTACACCTTGAGCCACTCCACCAGCATTATTTTTGTGAAGGTTTTTTTTCGAGATAGAGTCTCATGAACTATTTGTCCAGGCTGACTTTGAACTGTGACTTTCCTAATCTCTGCGTCCAGAGTAGCTAGGATTACAGGCATGACCCACCAGCACCCAGCATCACTGTGATCTTTTAGAAGCTGGGTCTCAAGGGGAGATACTCTGGCCATGTGGATTTCTAAGGGCCCTTCTGATGGCCTGTGGTTTGAGGCAGTAAGGTAAGTCAGCCATCATGTTTATAGCCAGGAACAGAGCAAAAGGAAAGACAGGGAGCACTGTTTCTTCCCCTTTGCCTGCCTTGTTGATTTCCCTCTCATATAGTCTAGATTTATAGATTTCTAACTATGAACCACTATTTTATAACCTCCTGGCTAAAACCTCTAACAAAACTTAACAACAAGAGGCAACTAATAGACTGGGAAGGGCTTTTGGAATCAGATTGGTTTTACATTTTGCCTGGATCACTTACTTGCTATTTGACTTGGGCAAGTGTGTTCACTAAACAAGTGCTTAGCTCCTACCATGGGCAGAGCAGAGTTCCTGGCGCTGGGAATTGTGGTATGTGAACAGGTAAGGGCTTGCCTCTGGGAATGGATTCCAATGTGGAGACAGAAAGTGAACAAGTAAGTGAACAAATAAACAAAAACCCTTCAAATTGTGCAAAGTGCTATAAAACTATAGAGTTTGGTAGTGAGTGATAAAAGTTAAAAAAAAAATCAGCTCTCTGCTTTCAACTTCTTTTGAAGCAGACTTTACTTCCAGGAAAACTAGAAGACATGGAGAAAGGGAGTTTTCAGTCTCAAAGGAAGGGTTCAGAGTTTTGGTGGGTGGATGGGACAAAGCAGGTATAGCAGAAAAGGGGAGGAATGGAGCCCTTCTGATTTTTTCTAGCTCAGATAGTTTTTCAAGGCAGATTTACTATGGGGTGACATACTGAAAATATCATTAAATCAAAAATGCATTTCCTCATTTACTACATTAACCTACTGAACATCATATTTTAGTCTAGTGGACCTTGAACATACTTCAGAATATTTACATCAGCCTGCTGTTGGGTAATACAGTGTAACACAAAGTCCATTTTATCATGAAGTGCTGAATGCCTCCTGTAATTTACTGAATATAGTACACTGCAGACTACAGCATCCTTCACTTACCCTGCATGATTTCATGGCAGCTTGCTGTCACCATCCAGCATCATGGGACAGGATCATACTGGTTGTTGCTAGCCCAGGAAAAGACTCAATTTCTACAGATGAAGTACAGTTTCTACTGAACACATGTAAAAAAAATCATGATATCATGATGGTCCCCTCATAAGTTGGGGACTCTCTGTACTTGAAAAGATGCTTTCAAGATGTCAGAATATCCAAAGGGCTTCCTATTCTGCAAGAACAAAAGTCCAAGAATGCACAGGCAGTGGTTCTGGAATTTTAGGAAATATAGTTCTTAAGGATTCGAATGAATACTCTAGACCCTAGTCTCAGAAACTACACATAGACACATGTATGTGGCATTTTCATAGGTGATTTCAGAGATTTCCTGGGCCCTCTCTAGCCCATCTATGAACCCCTGCTATAAGAGCTCCCGAGACAGAGAAAAGTTATGTAATCTTCCTCACCTCCTCAAATGGATGGGTTTGGGCTCTCTAGTCATTCACCCATCTCTCATTCATTTATTCATCTTCCACTCATGAACACCTGATCCCCCCACTATTCACCCCTTCTCCATGCATCCATCTGTACAGTGGGGAACATATGCCAGTCCTGATGCAGTATCCACAACCTCTTCTTAGGACCTTGATGGGGCCGGGGTACGGACATCTGATCAAAGTCAGCCCATCAAACATTCTGTCTCAGAAGGTATCTGGACCACAGACCCTGAGATACAGAACCAGTCAGATGATGGCGAGCTCTTGATGGTGAGCTCTTGAATCTAAAAGGCACTAGAAAAGTTTGGAAGCAACAGAAATTAGGAGACTTGCAGAGAGAGCCGGAAAGACAGAATAAACATGAGGAGTGAGAAAGAAGAGAGGAGTGAGAGAGAAGAGAGCTTGCTGCCTTCCATTTCCTCTGAGGTTTTTCTGCATTTCCTGGAGCTGAGCTCCATGAGGGTCCTCAGAATCCTTACACTAACTCCCTTCGACTGTAGCTTACATAGTGTGATGCTGATACCTGGACTCAGTTCCCTAACCAAAGTGCCAAGATGTTAATCACCTCACCTGTTAGCCACCTCAACTCTTGACAAGTGAGTAGAGTGAGCACCATTCCTATCTCCATTTACAAGTGAGACATCCAGAGACTTCAGTAACCTATGGCAAATAGAATGAATCCAACCCCTTCCCTTCATCTACACATGTAGATACTCAGCTCCCCAACACAATCTCCATTTTCATCTCCTATCAGACACTTCATGCATGATATTCTAGTCACATTGGATTATTTCAGATTCACCAAGTTCAGCCCCACTTCAAGACCTTTGCACTTGCCATTCTGTGCTTGGAACACACATACTTCCTGGACCCATTCCTTCCTCTCAGTTCAGGCATTTCCTTTGCAGAGAGACCTTTTCTGACCACCTTCGGAAACTGACCTCTTCTTAATCGCTACCAAACTCTAGTTTTATAGCACTTTGCACAATTTGAAGGGTTTTTGTTTATTTGTTCACTTACTTGTTCACTTTCTGTCTCCACATTGGAATCCATTCCCAGAGGCAAGCCCTTACCTGTTCACATACCACAATTCCCAGCGCCAGGAACTCTGCTCTGCCCATGGTAGGAGCTAAGCACTTGTTTAGTGAACACACTTGCCCAAGTCAAATAGCAAGTAAGTGATCCAGGCAAAATGTAAAACCAATCTGATTCCAAAAGCCCTTCCCAGTCTATTAGTTGCCTCTTGTTGTTAAGTTTTGTTAGAGGTTTTAGCCAAGAGGTTATAAAAGAGTGGTTCATAATTAGAAATCTACAAATCTAGACTATATGAGAGGGAAATCAACAAGGCAGGCAAAGGGGAAGAAACATCTGCTTCTGATTATTTCATATAAAATAAAATCTATGTCATAAGGTCTGGAGACATAGTTCATTTTACCCAATCATTTCTTCTTAAAATTTGCATAGGAATTGATGGGTTTTTCCTTTTTCAGCAAAAAAATCTATTTTAAAAGCACTAGGGAATTTGTTATTTAAATGTAGCCTGAAGCAAATCCTTTTGCACAGCAAATAATCTTGCCTTAATTTGTGTTTTATAGTTGAGTTTTCTGTACTACAGGGTTTTTTAAAATAACAAGCTCTAATATGGTGCAATTTTCATAGTTGATTGGATCTGTTAGCTAGGCTTGACTTTTGGCTTAAAGATGCATTTCCAATGCAATTGTTAAGTACCTCATGCTCAAATTGCGAACATATCCTCTGAGACTCAATTAAGCAAATACTTTGAAACAGAAGAGATAAAACCTAGGGACATAGACTCACTCAGGATGACACTCTGCTGGGTTCTCTGCTCCCTGTTGTGTTCCCCTGGTTCCCTCCACGCTTGGATCCCCTGGAGTTCATGAGGAGTCCAAGGCTTCCTGCTTGTTCAGTTTCCTCTAAGATGGGAAGATGGCGTCATCCTATCAGTGAGGTCACACCAAGGATCCAAGAAGGAAAAAGTCTCTTCCATAGATTTACACATGGAAATGTGATTTTGGTTTTTTTTCTTAAAATTGGATGGAGTTCTAGTAGCTGGTCATAACACAACTGTTCAGTGATACAGAAGAGGGCAAGAGGCTTTCTTTAAATAGCTAGCACATCTCAGTTGCTGGTTATAGGCAAAGATGAGTCCACTTCTGTTTTAACTCTGTGCTCTGGCTATTTCCGGTTATTTCCAACTACTTCCAGAGCCCTAGCCTTTTTCCTAGGCAGGACTGACTCTGATGAGCAGCAGCTGAACTTTGGGTAAAGCTCCTAACCAGGAAATCAGATGGAACAAAATTTATGAGTCCAAAATCAGTCCCTCCCCTCATAGGCTGATCACTAGTCCCTCAAGAAAGGGCTAAATGGTGTCTGGCACTGGGGAGTCAGGGAGACCAGTCTAAAAACAGGAGCAAAGATAACGCCATCTGTCAAATCACACTAACCTTGGGAAGCCAGGTCTCTGGGCGTGGAGGGGGCCTTTGGAGCACATCTGCTTTCTGAGGGGCAAGTCACAGCTATCTGATCAGCAGAAAAATGGTTTCTATTTATGTCAAGTACAGTCTGCTCCTCGTGGTGTTCCTGTATATTGGAGGAGGGAGAGACTGGTGCCCGCTGTGTTCTTATTAGGTCCTTGGGGGCAAATTGTTCCACTCAACCCTAGAAGATAGGTACACTATTCCCCTCTTTATCCCAAGATTTAGAGAGGTGAAGAACCTGCCCAAGAGCACAGTTTTGAGCATCAGAGCCTAGGCTCAAATCTGGTCCAGCAGGATGCACACTCTGTGGTCCCTCCACATCTCATCCAACTCACTGAGAACCCACATCTTGAAGATAAGCTAATTTCTACAACAGCAGCTGAAATTTACTGAGTACTCAGATGAGGTCAGGCATTTGTTCCAAGCGCATGGTTTGTACTTTCTCATTTAACACTTGCAACAACCCCTATGAGGGGTTATCATTCTTTTATGATGAACTACCTGGGTCACAGAGTGGTTAAATAGTGAGTTCTGGGTCATACAGACTGTAGGCTATGCTTCTAGGCTTTGACCCCCACCACTTTAGCCTCAGAGCCCCTGCTAAATCCAACTATGGCTTCCTAGGGACTTGCAACCATGTCCAGTGGTTTCTAAAAACGCAGATCCTGTTCCCCAAGGTGGCTCTTCACCCTCCCCTGCAGTGTCTACCCCACAGTCCATCTTACTCATCCTCCTAGGACTGACCACCCCAGCGGCAGGGACAACTGATCCTGTGGCAGACAGGAGGCGTAAGGCTCTAGCTCACCTGCCCCTGTCCAGTTTATGGCAGAGAAAATGGTCCCAGTGTCCCATGGGACACGCACCTTCAGCACCCTGGTCCTTGCATTCCAGGTATATCTACATTTCTGCAGATTTAAAACCACCTGTGTACATGACTTACGTGATTCTATATCCTCCAATGCTTTCCACAGCACCAGGCATACTATAGGAGCTCAAAAAATGAATGTTTAGAGAGAGAACCCCTGTATTTCACCCAGAGACTTGGCAAAAATGAAATTCAAGTACTATTGTTATTTTGGTCTTTCTCTTAGTCATTTTTCATTTGTGTGATTTACCTAGTAGCTATGTACATGTTTGTTTGCTATTTGTTTCTTTAGGCTTCATAACATAATAGTGTCATGAAATTTGACAGGTCACTTAATGGTCTTTGTAGTCCTCACAGACAATGATGGTGTTTCTTCAGTCATTCCATTTGTTGTTTGTCTGTTTGTTTTTGACCACTGAAGACTTAATTTTTCTTTTTTATATATAAATATAAGGCTACATTTTATCTTTTTATACATAAATGCACACATGTGTGTAACAGAATAGATTCTCAGATTCTCAAGAATAGACTCACAACTTCAAAGAATTTGATCATTTTCAGTTTCTGGTACATGCTGTCAAATGCCTTTCCAAGGAACTGCCCTGATTTACAATGCGTCAGCAATTACCCATTTTGCTGCAACTTAACCAGAATTGGTTATTATCATTTAAATTTTTTGGAGATATAATATGCAAAGCAGAACCTAATTGCTTTAATTTGCATGTCATTGATTACTGAAGAAGCCAATCATTTTTCCATATTTTTGTATCCTCTCTCTTCATAGGACCAGCTGATTTATGAGTCCCTTTGAGCCCCAACCAGTAACGTTTAAAGGCTGGGAGTCTTCAAGAAAGCAGCTGGATAGCACAAGATTATAGGAGACAGGAGCATCATTAGAGATGGGTTACTGGATGAAAGCAGGGAGAGAAAACTAAGAATTAACTGGGGAATTTCTAAGGACCGATTCTGGCCAAATTTAGAAGGGTTGTCACCTCTGACCAGAAGCTCCATTTAGGTGTAATGAAAATAACGTAGTTGCTTTCTCTTCTCCAATTAAAAAAGAACAAATGGGGGCCAGGCACAGTGACTCACATCTGTAATCTCAGTTATTTAATGGAGGCAGAGATGCGAGGAACAAGAGTCACAGCCAGTCAGAGCAAAAAAGTTAGCAAAACACTATCTTAAAAACCAAGCCAGACATGTTATGCATGTCTGTTATCCCAGCTACAAGGGAAGCAGAGGTAGGACCACAACCTGAGGCCAACCCTGGGCAGAAGCAGGAGACCCTATCTGAAAAATACCTAAAGCAAAAAGGACAGGGAAGCAAGACTCAAGTGGTAGAGTGCACAAGGCCCTGAGTTCAAACCCTGGTGCTACAAAGCAAAAACAGAAACAAAAAAAAAACAGCAAATAGTTCTTTCAGTGACATTCATAAGGATTATTTAATTGGAACCATGTTTTAAGGGTGGTTTTAGGAATGGAGACTGATAATTTCCTTAAAGACAAATATGGTTTAATAAGGTTTTTTCTGGATCTAGTTGGTATATAAGATGCTTAAGTTAATCTTCCTAGTAACTGAATCTCTTTAGGAACTGTAATTATAGTATTACAATGAGTCTCTTCAGCTAGCTGCCTTAATAGGTCAGTAAAATGCTGTAACCATCAGAAAACCTGGAGGCTTCCAGGTTGCTCCATCGTTCCTTTAACACACTTACTTCAATTTTTCCCATGTCTCTTCACCAAATTTTTCTACCACAAGAGATTGTAGACAGGTGTTGATGAATCCATACTAGAATACAAAACATGAGGAAAAATACATATTATGAAGTGTGAACTCTTCACAGGCCTCATAATGGTGTCTTTTAGGAAATGTACAATGGCTTCCTCCAGAAAGTGAATTATACCTTCCTTGGTTCTCTTGACTTTGTTTGCTTAATATCTGTGCTCATTCCCTAGGTAGGGAGACCCTCACAGCCCACCACTGGTGGTGTTTCCATAGAAAAAACATATGGCTAAATTTCCAACCAGAATTATTTTCAGAGGAGATTAAAGAAGGTGTTTGTTGCCCATTATAATCACTCTAGAATACAGAACTGGTTGGTTAGAACCAAGAATTCAAAGGCACCATGGCAAAGGGGAGGGGGCGTTTAGACATGGAGGAGACCAGGGAACACAGTTGGTGTCAGTTCCAAAATAGCAGTGAAAGGACAATGTTTTTCTTTATAAAAATGAATCTACTCTGATGTGTACATGCAGGAAGTAGAGTGGGAGAAAATAGTGGGGAAGCAGCATTGAAGAAGGATAGGGCTATGGATGTAGAATGATTCACTAGCATGTGTGAGGTCCTGGATTTCATCCCTACCACCCACCCACCAAATAATACAGATTTAACCAAATAAACTTTCTCTGGGTTCTCTCATTCATCTGTGCTTGTTCCTATTTCTCCATCAGAACAAGATGGAGGCCCATAAGTGCCTCTGCTTAGGGAGAGGCAGGGAGTCCCTCGAATCCCAGCTCCTAACCTCAGCTCTTAACCCTCCACTAAATTATATGTGAAAGCCAAGCAAGTCCAGTTTCTTTCTAAAGAGTTCTTCCTAAAGTAAAGAATACTTTTGTCCCACAAATATCAGACATACATTTGGGTTTTCATGGATAGGGATTTAAAGAGAAAGAACCTGATGTCAGTAGAACAGAGGGGTACTAAGCATGCCAGCTCTATTCTAGAACCAGGAGTGTGTGGCTTGGCTGTATTGCCAATTTTCCACCACAATGTCATCTTCAGCCCTTACTCCTTGTTTTTCTATCTCTCCCTGCTCCAGATGGGCCCCACTCTAGCCTGGCATTCAATACCTACTCTAGAGCTGTCTTCATTTATGCTTCAGTTGAGCACCTACTCCCGCTGCCCAGACCTTACCCCCCTGCCACTCTCCCCAAACTCAGGTAGCACTTTTGCAATGGACAAGGTTCTCTCCTCTTTTCTTTGCTGAAATACAAACTCCTTAGGGTCAGGAAGTAATTTCCATTTATCTACATTTTAAATAAAGGTTCAAGACAATGCTTGGTACATAGTAGGTATTTAATAAATACTTACTGAATAATTAAGTACTCAATTGAAGTCTGAACACATGAAAATCTTTAAATATCTCCAGATATTTCAATTCAACACTAATAGGGATTGTAATTGTTTATCCCAGTAACTTTTGCAAGAGTGTCATATCAAATGAAAACACCATGCCCACCGTCTAAGTCCCCAGAGAGCAGGACACCCTCCTGGTGTACAGCAAAGGAAACTGAGGCACAGGGTAGTCAAGCAGTCTGCTACTGGGTTGTAACCCTATCATCTGCTTCTGGGTCATAACTGCTTCAGATGGCATACCTCGGTTTGATGAATTTGGGGTCAGTGAGACATGTAATCTGCTTGTCTTTGGTATTCAGTGTTCCCTGAAGTCGGTGGCAGAGCTAAACATTGAAGGTCTCAAGCTTATAGGTCATGAAGAAGCCCATTCATAAGTAGCATAAATATTATACATATTATAATGTAATTATAAAAGTGAGGTTCTCCTGCCCACTGAAATCAGAGCACTTTGTCAGTTGCAAAATGAAGCAAATGACAGACTGGTCCCACATAACTAATGTGCTGAGGCTTTTCCAGAGACTTTAGTGCCCAGCTGGCATGGAATTCTCAGGAAGCCAACCTGCCTCATGCAGCTGAAGGCCTGGTTGACATGGGTAAGGATCACAAGCAGGGCTGACATTCTCTCACATTCTGGAACTATCACTGTTAACAAGCTAGATCAGCAAGCTGGCTGGGACTCTCATTAGCTGGTGGCACCTGAATCTTTCTGGAGCTACCTGGGTCCTCCTTATGGCATACCTGAGAAATGTCAGTGGCCCAAAGAAATATGAAATCGTCTGAAAATGTTAAGGATTAGCTAAATCTTTCTCCTGGAAAGATGACTTTCCACACTCCATCTGCTGGCTGGGGGTCAGGGGGGCTCTATGTTGTAACATCACCTCCGCGAACCCAGGGAGGGGTGCAGCTGAGAGGAAAGGGCTTGGATTTGGGCCAAATGGTTTCTGTCTCTGTGCCTTAAAGCGTTCAACCTCTTTGAACGCAGTCTACTCATGAGCTAAACTGGAAATAATTGTTCTAACGACTGTTGGAAAACTGTTATGGGGTTATAGAATAATGGTTCTAGGGTCAGACCAAGAGGGTTGATTGCTGATCTCAAGTCTTACTTGCTGTTTCACACTGGTCCTTCACCAAATCTCACCCACCTTCAGTTACTTCATCTGGAAAATGGGTTGAAATGGTATCTTCCTCCTAGGGCTAAATGACATAAAGGTGTAAATACGTAGCACCTGTAAGTGCTGGAAAGATCATAGCCACGCTTCTTACAGAATATACATTTTCACCAGTAGGTGGGATTGGGGGAGTCAGGACACAGAGTATGAGAGCTGCTTACCATGGTGCCAGTGGCTTGTCTTCAACCCCAAGAATGCGGTGGATCCCCAAGCTCCCCTGACCTCGTGGTTCGGTTAGATCCGCAGTACTTCCAGAGGCTGATCTTGAAGTGGTCTGGGCGATCCACAGGGAAATTAGGAACTTCTCACTGGCCTCCTGGCAAGGAACAAACTACTGATCCCGCAGTTGCCTAGGGAATAAAAAGTCAGGTGGCCCCTGCCATGAGCAAGTGGGACCTGCTGCCTGGTACCCCCAAGGGGCACACCTTTGATGTTAAACTCTCAGAAGTTCAGCCTGAGACCTGAAGTGCCTCCCCTAGGTGCCAACACAATAGCAGCGTCACTCCTGCCAGCACAGATCTGAGCCTGGCACTGCAGAGACCACAGGGCATGGGGAGGTGGGCCCTGTATTTGCCACCTGTGCAGGAGGATGTTTGGAGGAGGAGCACATCCTCATTCTGCTAGACCCTTGGGCTTATCCTCTCTTCCCACTAAATCCATTTGCAAATTCAGAAACTCACTTTATCCGCTCTCCCTCTGGATTCCTCCACAGAGGGGTGGGCTGGTGTCTGATTCTTTCTGAGATTGACTTTGAGAGGGGAGTTTTGCAAAGTCACTTATGGTTGCATTCAACAGATCATTGTTGGTTGCCTATCTGTGTGATGTCGCCCTCATGAGCATCTGAGGATGGTAGGGACTGAGGGTTTGCCTATGCTCCCAAATGGTCACTCTCATAAAAGCATTCCCAGAACCCTGAACTTGATCTTGGAAATACCTCTAGGCTCCTTCAGAAGGCTGTCTCATACATGAAATGTCTATTGAGGAGCCTGTACTTAACCCACTTTGGATATCATTTAAGAAAGGCCTGCCTCAGCCAGCACTTGACCCTAAGACCCCAGCCCCACCACTGTTGCATTTCAGGCTCAGGTAGGCTGATACCAGAGGTCTATTTCACGAAAACTACTTGTGGTCAGAGGTGAGAAACCCAGCCATGGGGCCAGTGGCAAGTAGTTCCAACAGACCTTCCAGCTTTGATATAAAAACAGGAGTAAAAATAAACAAACACAATAAACTCAAGCCCTCCAGTCTGTAGTACATAGGAACAGGATTGCTATTTGCATGTGCACATCTCATGAACTTGACAATACCCAATACTGAAACTGTCCCAAAAGGAAAGAAAGACATTGGGTGCCCTCCTGAAAGCCAGTCAGCATCTTTATCCCAGCATCCCCAGCCTGGTGAAAGCTCTCCCCTGTTCAGATCCCTCTCCCAACCAGCACCCTCCTGCCCCCCTTTTCCTGAAGCTCCATGAAGAAGGAGTTCTAGGCACCTCTGCCATTGAGTCTTGTTGGTCAAGCTACTGACTTAATTCACACCACTGCGGAGAGACAAGGATTTGGTTAAGTGCTTCTTTCTGAAACAGGAAATGTGGCTTCCTTGCAAAAGATAAACTCTGTGTGCTGATCACATGTGGAAAGACCATGTGGTCCGGAGGAGAGAAAAAAGTCTCCGAAATACATAATTTCCATAATTATTGCTTCCCAAGCCTTCGCCACCATTCAGCTGCCAGTTCTTTCTGCCCTGCCAAGTGGGCTCGCTCTGGCTCTCTCTTACAGTCCCCCACCCCCACCCTGCTTTTTCAAACAAATACACTAGCTTGCTCACATTTCACAATAAGTAAATGGTCTTTTAAAAAACTCTCCATTTTCTTTTTCATGCAGCAGATGGCAGGTCTCAGGAACTTGGTGGAAATTAGGCTTTCTGATCTTCTAATAAATTTCAGCATCTCACACAAAAGGCACAAGCTCATTCTGATTCTGATGTTAAGTACCATATGCCCCATCAGCAGTGGAACGCCGCAGCTTCGTGCTCAGGTTAAGGAGGAAGGAGGTCTCTCCTGCAACAACGAGGTCTAGTGTGTATGAACCAATTGGATTCCTGGGTGAATACCATTTGATAATAATATTGTATATGGCAGTGGAACAATTATCCCTCTTCTATGCTATGTGTTAATTTTCACTGCCAGTTTCCCTAATTACATCTGCTACCCAAAGGACTACTTTTTGTAAATACTCTGTAAACATTTGAAAAGACATAGACAGGGGGTGTGTATAAAAAAAACAGCACTGGGTTTTGAAGCTGTCTGGAAAATTGGCAGATGTCTCATACGTTTTTTTTCAATTGCCCAAACAGCCAGGGAAGAACTACCGCTACATGGAAATGTCCTTGTCTCTTGCATGACATCATGGGCCTTCCTGCCCGTGCTGTAATCAGTGTTTTGAAGGACATTTTTAAGTCTCAAGTGAACAGTTCCATGAGCTCTGACAAACGTATATATCCGTTCAACTCACACCCCAATAACAATATAGGGCATCAACATCATCACAGAAAGTTCCCTTGAGCCCTCCCCAGCCAGCTACCTCTGCTCTGATTACTCTTGAACTCTGAATCTTACAGTATGCTCTCTACTGTGTTGTCTTCTTAACTTTGAGCTCATGTTATCTCTTCCTTTAACTAATCAGACTAGCTAGTGGTCGCCTAAGATATACTTTGTGCATCAGACAGACAGAAAGATAAATTTCCATATCAGGCGAAGGCATAGAGAGCCCTGAGAGGCACATTCAGTAGGGGGAAGAAGGCCTCCATTGCCCAGGGGCAGTGAGGGACAAGGATGAAAAAGTCTGGCTTTCCTCATGTGCAAATGTTAGCCTTGATTTCCTCCCCTGGTGGGACTAACACCCCATGGAAAGGTGGTCTCAATGGGGTGATTTGGCTAAAGGTAGAGCTTGTGGTAATGAGCCAGATCTTTGAGGTGGGCACATGGCACACCTGTGGTCCGTTTCTTGGGAAGTTGAGGCAGGAGGATTGCTTGAACCCAGGAGTTCCAGACCAGCCTGGGCAACACACAGACAGATCATCTCAAAAAAGAAAAAAAAAAGACGTCAGATTTCTCTCAGACATATTTTCATATTTGGAATTTTAGTGTGCAGAAACAAGGAATGACATATCAGTAAGAATCTTCAGGGAAAAAAAATTCCAGAAGACTGGGTGGTTTAGTTTCCTAAATGTTCATAGTAACTGGTTTTGGTACTCTTATCACACCAGCTGTGAAAATAATCCGAGCCTTCCCCCTAGAACTCAAGAACCCAAATGACATCTAAGGTTTTTCCACAGTGTGGTAACCTGCTTGTGAACTCAGCTCGCCTCCTGGCGGCTAACAGCTCACTGACAGTGACATCTACTTACTCTAAGTAGAAGAGGTCCTGGCCCTTTCCCTTTCAGTTTGGATTTAAAATTTTCAATGAGATGCAGAGGACCAGTGGGATTGTTGGGTGTGAAGCGCCACCGTGTGGCCAAAGCCCCACATAACAACAGGCTGCAGTGTGGTTAATTTCTCTTGGCTGGCTTTGAAGGCTTGCAGGTGCTGACCAGGTAGAAGACCAGGTTCAGAGCACTCAGGTCTGGGTTAGTCAGGAACACGGTCCTGCATGGCAGTTCCCCTCGACGTAAGATGGCACTTGATCTTCCCCAGGCATGACCACCTGTGATGGCAATGAGAATACACATGTAGGCATTGCATACAGAACTCAGGCAGGACCAGAGGTGAGAAGTCAGCACACTGAGGAAGAAATCCAGCCACCTTCAAATCCAACCTACTCTATGCTTCTGTTTGATCAAAAGAAAGCCACAAATAAATCAATCAGGTAATCTGGATACCACATGGAAGGAGGTACACAGGATTGTCACATTGTGATCACTGCCTGGAACTCATATATTGATGCTTTTTGAGAGCCCTGGTAATATTAACTACAATACTGATGGTGCTGCCTGTGTGTCAGCCACTGAACCGAGAGTTTTACAGGTATTATCCCTTGAGGACTCAGGTCTATAGTAGAAGTCTGTGAAGAGGACATTCATATTATGTCCATTTTACAGTTAGGGTGCAAGGGGCTGGAGCAGTTGAGCAGCATATCCAAAGCCATCTGACAATAGGCCAAAATAAGTGGGATGACAGGCAGACCTGTGATGATAGGCTGGGCTCTTCATCACGAGTTGATACAGTGCTGTCTTCTTCAAAACCTTTTCCTCAGGAGGAAGTCAGCTTTGAGGCCAGCCAGGGCAAGGGTAGCCAGACCCAATCTCAAAGACAAAATGTGAAACAAAAGGGCTGGATACATGGCTCAACTGGAGAACACTTGCTTACCATACATGACACCCTGGGTCTAATTCCCTGTACTGCAAATAAATAAATAAATAAACAAACAAAAAGGAAAGAAACAGCCAAATCTTCTGGACCTGGGTCTCATGAGTGAGGAAGATTCTATTTTTGAGTCAAAATTGAGACTTCTTTCTTCACCTGGCTGGGAGTGTGCCCCACCAGCCCTGCAGGTCCCTGCACAACCTCCCTTTGTGCTCTGTCCTCCCAACCTTAGAGACTTTCTCCACCTCCTTGGCTGACTTCTTGCCCCTCACCTGCTCCTGCTCCTTCTCTGCCTAGCCTCTAAATGTCAGGTGCCCTCCGCCTCAGCCATCCACCATTCCCCCTTAGTTCTCACTCAGTATCTTGGTGACCTCGTCTCCCTGTGGCTTCAGATGACATCTCCATGCTGATGGCTCCAGGACAATTCCTCCAGAGCAGCCACTCCCCACGTTCCACGTGTAGGTGTGCAGTTTCCCATTTGATAACTCTACTTGGAAGTCTACAGAACTCCACTCCCCTCCCTCTCCACCTATCTACTATAGTTTGGAAGTCAAATCTTCCCCCGAAAGTCCATGTGTTAGAACTGGACATATCACTCAAGAAATAGAATTTTTGCCTAAAAAATGCAAGGCCCTAAGTTTAAACTCTAAAAACAAACAAGTCTATATGCTAAAGGCTTAGTCCCAGGGTGGTGCTATTGGAAGGTGCTGTAGACATTTAGAAGAGGCTTATGGAAAGCCTAAGGTCTTTAAGGTATGCTCCCAAAGGGGACTACTGGACCCCCAATCCTTCTTCTCCCTCTTCTGCTTCCCGACACACCACCTGTTATCATCATCCATCAAGCCCACCAGAAGTCCAAAGCAATGGGTTCACTCATCTTGCACTGGGACCTTCCAAACTGTAAGCCAACATCAACTTTTTTCCTCTTTATAAGTTAATTGTCTCAGACATTTTGGAATAGTGATGGAATGCTGAGTAACACACATGACCCTAACACACACCCCTGGCTAATCAGCCCCTCCCTTACCTAGCTCAATAAATGGAATCTCTGTCACTAGTTTCTCAGGCCCAAACCCCATATCTCCACCTCTAATTCACAGCCAACCCAAATACCAGTAAGTTCTACTCCAAGTGGATCCCAAATTCAACCAGCTTTAGTTACTTTATTTCTCCTTCCCTGGCCACAGGCACTACCATTTCTTGTCTGGACCATTGTAGAGCTGCCCAGCTGGTCTTCCAACCTTCCTTTCTGCCCCCAAAGTTAAATTCCCACCCAAACAGTCAAAATCATCTATCTAAATGAAATAAATCACATTTCTTTCTTCATCCTTAGGGTGCCCCTGAGGCTGCCTGCTTGTAACCATATGTCCTTCTCCTCATATTTAAAAACTCAGAAGTAGAAATCTTGTCTTACTGTTCTGCCCTCAGGGCCTGAAACAATGCTTGGCAGATGTAAATGCTCAATACATCTTAAGAATGAATTAATGTCAGGTGTAAGTGGTCACCCCTATAATCCTAGCATATGGTGTGGGGGATAACTTGTCTTTTCATTCAAAGAAATAGCAACCCAAGTAAATCCACTTTAAAGCAGCAGCTCATTATGCTTGCTTAATTCACAGCTTCCCAGCATGTTAAATGTTAAGCTGTCCTTCCCCAGGTAAATCTACTTTAAAATAGACCTCATCTATAGTCAATTGAGAAGACTGAACCCTGACTCCTACAAATAGGAAAAGGGGACAGTGTTACACAAGGGATAAAAACCCAGCAGACTTCTGCTTGTTGTGCTTGCTTATCAGACCTGTCAGTGGTACACCCTTCTGCAGAAATAAAACTTTTTGCCTTGCTGACTGACTCCTAAATCTTATTTCTAACAACCTGGGGACTCATCGGGGTATGTTCATTACCACAAGAGGTTCAAGCCCAATCTTGGGAGAGAGACATTCTGCCTCTGGTTAGTGGCAGCCCCAGGATTGGGCTAATCGTTTAAAGACCCAAGATGTTAAGGGAGGAGTTTACAGCAACACAGGAAAGGGTGCTAGCAATCACCACGGTGACTATGAAACTGCACACACCAAGGCAGGAAAAAAGTTTAGTACTTCCTTGGTGGTTGGGATAGTCTTGAAGGTTGGTTATGTATTTGTCTGAAATGCTTTTCAAGATGTGAAGCAAGGTGTGGACCCCCTATGTGAGGTTTCAGTTTCCCGTGAGGGACCCAGCTGAGAAAGCCATCTCAGATTATATGTGACAAATCTCAAAAAAAGGAAGGTTGAGCATACAAAGGGATAAAAAGGTACACAGGCATATCTAAGAATTGGAAGTAAAATCAATTACTGAGAAACCTTAGAATAAGGGAAAGTTGGGCAAAGATGAAATTCCCTCAGACAGCCCATGGGAATCACGTTAATGTTCTGGGAAGAAAACCCCCAGACCAAGGGCATGAAGAAATAAACGATGACAAAATACTGCTGTTTTATCTGGACCCAATGGCCAGCAGTATTTTGGCCAAAGTATGGGCCCAATGAAGAACAGGTCTGTCGGTTACTATTAGTATACGTAAATGATAAGAGTCTAGTCACTCAGGAGGAAATTGATTGTGCCCTCTGTTGGAGACAGGGACCAGTCACCATCTACCTGTTGAAAGTAAAGGGTAAAAGAAAAGTGACATCAAAAGAAAAAGAAAAATGGGACCCCTTTTACTGTCTGCCTTCCCCTCCATATGCACCTGGTGCTGAGAACCCACCCCATGGGGAAGACCCTCAGGCAATGGTCCCTCAGGAAGAAACTAACCCTAGGATGATCTTGGGACAGATACAAGAGCAAGAGCCACAGACCTGCAAGAACCCTTGTCTCCAACCTTACCAACGCTCAGGAAGGAATTAGAACAATGTAAAAAGGATGTCTGTAATTTCCCCTTTCCTCCTATGAAACTTTCCCCTGAGGGATTATATCCTTCATGGGAAGTCCCCTTAGGAGGAGGCAGAATAAGGTTTATAAAAAGGGTTACAAGTCACTTGTGAGCTGAGCTGCTCAGAAGTTCAGAAGTCGAGATTTTAAAAGAGGGTTAAAATAATTTCTGGATGATCCCCAGGGTCTGGCAGATCAACTAGATCAATTCTTAGGACCTCAATTGTATACATGGACCAATTTAACATCTATTTTAGGTGTCCTATTCTCTGGGGAAGAAAGGGGAATGATTAGTAGGACCACTATGACTATATGGGAAAGAGAACACCCTGTTGGACCCAGAGTTCCCCCAGCTGATATAAAGTTTCCTAATCAGGAACCAAATTGAGACAATAATAATGCAGCTTATTATTATTATTATTATTGTGAGAAAACTTAGGGAATTAATAATCAAAGGAATGAGGAAAGCAGTCCCTCAATCTCAGAACCTAAATAAGATGCTTAATATCCACCAAGGAAAATAGGAAGGTCATTCAGAATTCCTAACCAGGTTGAAGGAGCAAATGAGAAAGTATTCAGAGTTGGACCCTAAGAACACCCTGGGCCAGGGACTCTTGAAAGTACATTTTATCACCAGCAGCCGGCTCAATATTTCAAAGAAATTATAAAAACCAGAAAATTGGAACCAGAGGTGTTTGGAGGAACTATTAAGGGAAGCTCAGAAGGCTTATGTAAAAAGAGACAAAGAAAAGCAAAAACAAAGATGAAATTAATGGTGACTACAGTATAGAGGATAGTGGATAAAAAGGTAGGCCTCCACTCTCACAGCAAGTGACAAGCATACCAATGTAAATTTAAGGCTCTGAGCCCTCAAATCCAGCCTGAAACTAGAAGAGAGTGCTATAAATGTGGTAACACAGGACACTTGAAGAAAGAATGTCCTAACTGCAAAAGGCAAGAAAAGGTTATTCCACTTATGTCTTTTGATGAAGACCAGTGGAGTCAGGGGGTCTTCTGTGAGTCCTATCAGGAGCCCTTGATAACTTTGGAGGTGGAACCCAACCAAAACCAAAATAACCTTTTTGGTAGATTCAGGTGCAAATTGTTCATCTTTGAGCGATGTCCCCACTGGCACTCAGCTATCTGATTCAAAGTTACTAGTTTCAGTAATAAAGGAAGAAGGATTCACTACTCCTGTGTTGAAGAAAACATTGGTTAAATACAAAGAAAAAAATATGGAGACCATCTTTTTCTTTGTACCTGAGGCAGGAACAAACTTGCTGGGATGAGATCTTATGATCAAATTAAAAATTGGGTTGAAGTTTAATCAAAAAGGGTTACAAGTCACAATAAATTTTCTCTTTGAAAAGGAAGAAAAACAAATTATTCCAAAAATATGGGTCAAAGAGGGAAACTAAGAGAAAGACTAAGAATTTCCCTAATTCATATTGAACTTAAAAATAAAAGTGACATAGTCAGTAGGAGGGGTACCCTATTCCTAAAGAAGGCAGACAGGGACTACAACCAGTAATTGAGGGATTAATTACGGATGGCCTACTTGACGCCTCCATGTCGTCCCCTTACAATTCCCCTATACACCCTATTAAGAAACCAGATGGTGTTGCAGATTAGTACAAGACCTCCAAATAATTAACCAAATTGTCCAGAGTAGGCATCCAGTTGTCCCCAACCCATATACCTTATTAAGCAAAATACCTCATGAACACTGGTGGTTTAGCATAGTAGACCTAAAGGATGCTTTTTGGGCCTGCCCCTGGATTAAAAGTAGCAGCCTTTGGATGGGAGAACCCAGAACAGTGCTCCCACGGGGATTTATGAAATCACCCAACTTATTTGGAAAAGTCCTTGAACAGATCTTAGAAAAGTTTGAGGTACCACCCAGGTTAAATTACTCTAATATGTAGATGACTTGCTATTATCAGGAACATAGAAAGATGAGGTCGCTGAGGTTACCTGTAATCAACGAGGGAAAAAGAAGACTTAACGCAAAGGGGTTATCTGTCACAATAAACATGCCATTACCAAAACTAAGCAGGGTCTTAGAAAATTTCCAGGACTAATTGGATATTCTAAGTTATGGATTGGGTCATATTCCTCAAAAAAAAAAAAAAGGATATATATACTCTAAGCTCCTGGAGGAAGACCTGATCCCCTCCTTTGGAAATAAAAAGAAGTAGAATGATACTTTAAAACAAGACCTCATCACTGCTCCTGTGTTGTCTTTCCCCTCCTTGGAAAAACCCTTCGACTTATTTCTCACTGAGGATCAGGGAACAACCTTAGGAGTCTTAACTCAAGAACACGGAGAAGAGATTGCAACTATGTAGGTGTCTGGACACCAAAAGGGGGGGAACCTAGAAATTTGCAGCAACTGAATGGCCGATGAGACAGATGGCCCTCCTTCATAAGGGGAGTCACTGGGAACCACAAGCCATTTGTGATGTCGTCTTGAGAATTTATGGATGTATAGGTATAATATGTTGCTAAAAAGTCTGTGAAAACTGTATTATTTGTAAAAAGGTTAGCAAACAAGTCCTTAAAAAATAACTGTTAGGCAGAAGATCTCCAGTACTTGAACCATTATCATTTAACAAATTGGGTGGAAGATATTCTACTTCTTAGTGAACATCCATCCCTACAAGCCAGGCAGCTGACCTAGGAAGGAATTTGCCAAGTGCCCCACAACCTCCAAGGCTGTAGTATGCACAGCTGAGAAAGGTTGAACTCACTACACCAGGGTTAAGAGCCTACTAAAGGACTACTGGACCACCACTGATCTGGACAGTTCCCTAAAAGTCACCTTGAGATGGCATGAGCCTGCTACTGCTACAACTCCTGCCCCTTCTACTTCTGCCTGCAAATACTGTTGCTGAGCCATGGCAGCTGCTTCTTGTCATGTAATGTACTGTGGAGTCTAACTTGGGAAAGATGTTATTACTCTGTCCTGAACCTGGTTGGGGATATAAAAACAAGGATGGTTATGGCACCTAGGATGATGTATGGTAGACCACAGAAGCCAATGGGTGGACTGTAGACCAAAACCCTGGGAAGGGAGCATGGGTGGCTACCCATGAACTCTACTCAGAGCTCAAGCCACAAATTTATCTAATGACCCAGCCAAGATTCAGTAATTAAAATTACAGATTTAAGACAAACCCTAGAAGTTGAGACAGGATATGGAGAAACTAATGCCTGGGTAGAATGGATAAAATATTCTGCATGCGCATTAAACAAAAGCAACTGTTACCCTCGTGCTGCAGGACAACCCGAGGCCCAAGTGATCCCTCTTCCACTAGGACAAAACTGAGATAGCTGGGGGTATAATGCATGATCATTCTGTCCCCAGATGATGGCCTGGTGAAATCAAACTTGCCAGAGTCTTTCCAATGGAAAAGGTCCTCCTAAAAACATCAGATTCCCAAGTTTTGGTGTCAACTACACCTCCTATCTCTCACAATGGGTGGAGCAGTTCAATAACTTTTTGGGAAATCTCTGGATGTATTAAGTCCATGTCTGTGAAAACATCAAGCCTACCCCTAGCCAAGGTCTGGTGGTATTGCAGAGAAGAACTATTACTGGCAACCCTGCTGAGTAACTGGAGGGAACTTGTACACTCATGCAATTGGTAATCCCTTTTATCCTTGCATTTCATAACTCCACCCACTTGCCCCAATCTAAAAGAGAGACACCAGCTGGGTCCTTTGATGACAGGAAGGGAATTGCAGAGCAGTTCAATGCTACTAGCAGCATAAAAAGGTGGAGTACAAGGACAGACTGCTCTAGCCAATGAGCTGGCTGAGAATTCAGGGTTTAATGACCTGCTGACAGGAAGGATGGAAAAATGGTTTGGGAAATGGAAAGGAGTTAAGACCTTAGTCCTCACTTCATTAGTTATTGTGTTAGGGGTCCTAACTGCTGCTGGATGCTGTATAATCCCTTGTGTTTAGGGCCTAATCTAAAGGTTAATTGAAACAGGCCAAACCAAACAGGCCACAGCATCTTACCAACAGAATTCCCTCCTTCTCCTGGATACCACTGAACAAGAAAGTCAGCTAATGTTAATCAAATTTGAGGAAAAGAGCAAATAGTACCAAAAGAAAGCGGGGAAATTGTGGGAGAAGATGATACCATCTCAAGGCTGAGGAGGGTTCTTTTTCTGTACCAATTAAAAAAATTAAAAGGCAGGAAACAAAGAAATAACATGCAAAGCATGGTGTATTGAACGCAAAAGTACAGATTTCTGGTAGGGAGAAGGGGACCTGGAAAACGTGGGCGCTTTCTTTTTTATTCCCCACTAGTCCCGCCTCTTCTTCATTTCTGATTGGATTCCATTTCATCCACTCAGGGCGTGTAGTGTCTGGATTGGTCCCCCACACCTTAGGAGTTTGAGAGGCTGTCTCCTGTTGATTGATTTCACTTATTGACCACCAACATGGAAGTGGTGAAGAGGTCTGTGAGGGAGGAACACCTGTGTCCTCTCATCCTCTCAGTGTCTTCTGGAAGAAGACAATTCCTCTAGTGGCTCCAGCAGTTCCCCTTTCACTGGGACTCTGTCCTCCAATTCTGCACCCCAACAGCTGGCCCTGCTTCAGAATGCACGGAGGTCTGGTTAGCGGAGTTACCTGCTGGAAAAGTTTCCAGTTCCTCCATGTGGTTCCCCACCCCCAGGACCTGCCTAAGGGCGCGGCCAGGTCAGCACTCCACAGCTGCCTCTGCTTGGGCTTGGTTCCTGCAGCTGCCACCAGCCCATTCCCCCTTTAAGTAACTTTCTTTTCCTTCAAAGAAATAATTATATACTCAACTGAGGTACATCCACTTAAAAGTAGCAGCTTGTTATGTTGCTTAAATCTCAGCTTCCTGAATGTTAAATGTTAACCTTGCCTTTTCCCAAATAAATCCACTTTAAAACAGACCTCATCTATAGTCAATCAAGGAAGACTGTGAACCCTGACTCCTACCAATTGGAGAAGGGGGCAGTGCTTGCTTATCAGACCTATGTTGGTGGCACACCCTTCTGCAGAAGTAAAACTTTTTGCATTACTGAGTAACCCCTGAGTCTTAGTTCTAACAAAACTCAACCTAAGTCTGCTCAAATCATGTTGGGGTGAACAAAAGGAAGCCATGTTAGAACTGGACCCCCTTTCCCTTGAAGGTGACTTACTGGACCCTCTCCATCCACCCCTAAAGAAGAATAAACATCTACCTTTAGCCATTTACTAGAAACTCCCCACTTGGCCTAGAAGAAATGACCTGCTCTTAAGCCATTATCTCGGGAGGGTTAGAGGGCCATTGAGGATTTTCCCAACCAGTGACCTTCCTGGGACTTCTCCACCCACCTCCTATATCTATTCCAAGTCTGTAAGCAACTGTGAGCTCCATCTCTCTTGCTGGGGAACCCCTTCTCAGGGCTTCTCCTCCAGAATAAACCTTGTGCTAGAGTTTGAGCCATCTCCCCACCTATCTAACATAAGCTGTACAAGAAAATGAGTTCTGGATTTTAGAAGTGTTGTCTTATTGCTGGAATTGTTGCAATTTTCATAAGAATTTTGAAGATGGAGTGGTGTATTTGACTCATTTCCCAACATTTTATGTCAAGCAGACAACTACCATTCTAAGAAGAAGGAAAATGGTACAATTAAATCTGTTAGGCAAGTAAACAGAGTCCTCTGAATATTGTTTAGGTCTGACTAATAATAATTAATAACACAAATGAGATATTGTCTGTGATTTAAAGATTCTTTAAAAAAATAATTCATTGAAATGTGTTTTTCTTTTTTACCATGACTTTATGATAATTAGTCAATTCAATTCGATACATATTTACTGTGTTCCCAGGCATTGGGGTAGCTGGCAAGGGCAGGCAAGAGGAGGCACCTGGGGTTAGAAGGAGTTAGGGATGTAATGATCAATAAGAACCTCAAGATAACTAAAACTTAGTACTTTCTCTAGGAGGCAAGTGCTCACCACTAAACCACACCCGCAGTCCTCTCCTTCATTTAGAAGGACCACGCCTGTCTTCACTGTGTGTTTCCCAATATTCAAAGTATGAATGAAGTCAGAGAAGCTTCATTACAGTAGCAGAAGCACTGGTCCCCAGTGTTGGCCCCTACCATCTGGCATAGGTACCCCCAGGCTCCAAAACTTCTGTAGTTGGAGTTTGCGAGTTTGGTTGTCCATGGGAAAATGAGCAGAGAATCTGTTGCACTGAGCTCCCAAAAATGTGCTATGCTGCTGTAGGAGATAAGGTCCACAGAAAGCTGGAAATTAAAATCAACTAACCAGAGGGCTGCATACTGCTCACATTAGCCACATGAAACTAGAGGAACAGCCAGTCATTTAGCTGTTAAATTAGACAGCAATGCCGATGATTTGGAAGGACAGATGACTGAATGACAAGCCCAGGAAAAGGTGTGAAGGAAGTCACAGGAATGCCAGGGGATGCAAACCACATGGACAATTGAATTGAAACTGAAGGAGGAAAATGGAGTTTTTAGATTACTTTTTTAAAAAGACAGCAATAAACTATATTTTTACAGATACACTCTTCATTTTGAAAGATTTCTAAGTCCTCTTTTAGTTTCCTATTGAAAAAAGAAAGGCTAGAGCTACTGGTACATGATATAGATGAGAACCACCTGGGTGAGAATGCCAGGTGTTGTCCCTATATTTCAGAAATTATTGCCTTGTTTCATATGTTGCATTACATATGTAGACATGATGTAAGATTCTAAACCCAAATACAGACCATCGAAAGTAGTCAATTAACAACCTACATCAAGTATGTTGACATTAAAAAAGAGAGAGAAGTATTCATTCCCTGACATTTGGAAAAGAACTATCAAGGAGATGAGTCATACCATTTGAAATACTGAAACTTTTCATTTTGAAGCTATTTGCTGAATGAATGTACAAATGAAACTATGTACTGAATGAATATAAATTGAAACTATTTCTTGAATGAGCATATGAATGAAACTGTTTGTAGAATGAATGAAATGGATTGTGCATTTCCATTTAGCAGTGGATGCTGAAAGTAATCTCCTAATGACATGGTAAACATAAGTTTCACAGCAATGAGGTCATACGAGGAAGCCCTGGGGCTTACATGTGAGTTGAGACCACACCCTCACTTAGGGTGTCTGTCTTCACCTGGGGAATTGGAAATAATAGCAATTCTAAAGGGTGGGTGGGATCAGCCAATCAGGAGTCATCCAGTGGTGGGGGCACTGAGGAGCCTGCTGAGAGAGCACTGCCTAAGGGGTGGAAGATCCTCACACACAGGGTTTGCTGCAGTCTTTGTCATTCTGTGACATATGGAAGCACCACTGATCACTGCCTTCATCTTTACATGGTGTTCCCCGTGTTCTCCTATCTGTGCCCAAATTCCCCCTTCTTATAAGGACACAGTCAAGTTGGATTGGGCCCACCCTCACCCTGTGTGACCCCAGTACTAACTGCATTTACAATGGTCCTACACAAATAAGGTAACATTCTGAGGAACTGGGGATTAAGATTTCAGAATCTGAATGGAAGGGGAGAAAATAATTCTACCTTCCTGAGTTCCCAACCAGGACCCCTGTAATGAAAGACAAGAGAAAAACAACCTCTTAACAAGAGAAAAACTATCAGTTCATCAACTATATATGTCTTACTTACATGGGAAAAACTCAGGGAAATGAATAACTCTCCAGAAGGTGACTTAGGGGGCTGGTGGAGTGGCTCAAGTGGTAAAGTGCCTGCCTAGCAAGTGTGAGGCCCTGAGTTCAAACCCCAGTACCATCAAAAAAAAGAAAAAAAAATCCCTATAAAAGGTGACTTAAAGCCCCAGCTTGTATACCATCTTCAACAAAGAATAAAGGTTTTGAATCTCTAAGGACAGGTGGGAAGGCAAAAATATGAATATATATACACATATATATATGATACAGCCATATATATTAAACATATCTTATATATAAGATATATATAATCATATATAATATATATGGTCTATGTATAACCATATATATTATACATATAAATTTGTATAACATAGTTCCAAAAGTGGAACTGTTAGAGGAGACTACGGGAGGAGAAAAAGAAGAAAAGAATGATAGAGAGTGAATAATATATTGAAATACATCACATTTTTGTAGGAATAAGACACACCAAAATGCACTGAAAAGTATTGAACAATACAGGGTAGTGGGAAAGGAGAAGAAGAGTAATAGAGGGGGTTAGACAGATTAAAGTACGATATATTTATAGGTAAAATACCAAGGCAAAACAACACTGAACAATGAACAGACATGTAAACAATGAAGATAGGAAAGTAAAACAGGTCATGTTAAGGGAAGGGACAGAGTGGGAGCAGGAAGGTGAGTGAAGAAAGTAAAGGAGGGTGAATATGGTTGATGTATTTTCTACATATGTATGAATACGGCACACTGAACCCTGTCAAAGTCATTTTAACAAGGGGAATGGGGGAGGAGGGAGAATAATAGAGGGAGTGAGCCAGACTGGGGTATAATATATGTATTAAGGAAATGTCACAATGAGACCTTCTGTATAACCATCATATATTAATAAAAATGCTAAAAAATGGAGGTATGGTTCAAGTGGTAAAGTGCTTGCCTAGCAAAGTCAGTGTCCTGAGTTCAAACCCAGTACCACAAAAACAAAAAATAAATAAAAAATAATGGAGAAGAGGGAAAAAACCAGGGTATAATATATATATATATGAAAATGTCACAATGAAATCCCCTGAATACCTATCATATACTAATAAAATGTCTTTTAAAAAATAAATAATAAATAAAGTTGTCTCCAGTAACTAATCTTTGTCCTTCCAGGTGGAGAAGGGAAGTAGGACAACTACCTTCATACATTTATGTCCTGCTTTTAGGCAAATATGGGACAGGCAGAGAGCTTGCCATGTACCTGCTTCTCCTCAGTGCCTTCAGCTCAAAATGATCCTCTTGACAAAGTGGCACATTTTGGGTGGCAGACTCTGCTACCCCCCACAGTTCAACTCATGAGAGAGGAAAGAGACTTGTGGGAGCTGGGGCAGGGGGAGGAGGAATGAGAGACACTACATTTAACTGCAAGGACACAGTTTTGAGCCCTATGAGGAAAACCCCTGGAAACTCCCAGAAACTTTTGTGGAGGCCTTGTGAGTGGTGGAAAGTCCCACCAATAGAGCCAAGGGACTGAAAAATATTATTTTATTACTCTGAATAATAAAAATATTGTTACTATCAAGGAAACATGTTTCATATGTGACTGTTTGCCTCTAGTTCTTCACATAGCTTTACATGTTTAACTCTCTGAACAGTGTCAAACTCATTGCAGTACATAGAGTAAATATAAATCTAGGGCCAGGTATGGTATGATGACTCATGCCTGCAATTCCAGCTACTTGTGAAGCAGAGATCAAGAGAATCACAGCTCAAGGCTACCCTGGGCAAAAAGTTAGCAGGAGCCCATGCCAACAAAATAACCCAGGGATCTGGTGGCACTCAGCTGTAATCCCAGCTATGCAGAAGGCATAAGAATGAGGATTGTGGCTGGGCACTGGTGGCTAATGCTTATAGTCCTAGCTACTCAGGAGGATCATGGGTCAAAGGCATCCCAGAAAAATAGTCCACAAGACCCTATGTCAAAAATACATAACCCAGAAAAGGGCTGGTGGAGTGGTGTGAAGCCCTAAGTTTGCACCTCAGTCCCACTTAAAAAAGGAAGATATTGCAGTCCATGCTGACCTGGGTAAAAACATGAGACCCTATCTCAAAAATAATGAAAACAAAAAGGGCTGCCTAACAAGTGTAAGGCATTAAGTTCAAACCTTAATACCTCAAAAAAAGAAAAAGTATTGACTTGATATATGAGTCCTTTATTGTAAGAAAACACAAATTTTTGAATCAAAATCTGTGAACCATATCCATCCACACCTTCTGCCTGAGACTACCAAGAACTTTGCTACAAGAAAAAACAAATTAGAAAATACCACTGATAGAACTGAGGTAGAGCACAGTAATCCATGTGTAGCCCTGTGATGAAGCGTGCATCTGGGGCCTTCCCACTGTGGGTGTTCAGAAGACAATACCCCCGAAGTGTGGTGCTTTGACATGCTGAGCTGGAGAAACAGTGTGGGAACCAGCATCTCTGGGACTTTCCCCCATCCCTAGTCTGTGTCACCTTTGATTCTTTCTCTCCTGAAGACCCCTCATCTTACTACACAAATTTTCTTCCCAGAAGGAAGGCAAATGCTGTGAAATGTCATTAACAGAAAGGATTAACCATCTGAGAAGGGACTGAACCTCAAATACCACACCTGTAGCCCAGAGGCTTTTGTATGGTCTTTGAGCTCATGTATTTACCCTAAAAATCATTAACTACCATTCTAAAAGTATCCACAGTCCTTACTTCCATCTTCCCTATGCAGACAGTATCAAAGCCTCAACCACCTGACCCTTTGCATTTAATATTTTATGTAGATCCCTTGAAACCCCACATTAATAATCTGTATGCTTTTTCTCCTGTTGACCTATTGTCAGTTTATTTCTGCAGCCCCTATGTGACCAAAAACCTGCACCCAAGTCCTCCGATAACACCATTCTCTGACCAGATGCAACACACAGCAACACAAGGACCTGCACATTTAGATGTTTGTACAGAAAAGAAGGAGACTTGGCAGGTCCTGAGTACACTTAGCACCCAAGCACACTTAGCACCTTAAATTCCCTGAGAGACGATATTCAAAAAAAATTTTGGGGGGGGATTGCTGAAGGGGGGTGGTCCATCTTTAGTATCTGCTTCGAGCTGACAAGGGGCAGCAGACACTGCTTACAAGGGCAGTTGTCTCTCCTATTCTTTCATTTGGGGCTCAACTGGATACATGGTGTCTAAATTATTGTCCATTACAATTAAGGTTTTTTCATAGAGATCTGGGTTGCTTGTGGAGATCTTGTTTGTTTGTGGAGATCAATAGCCCAGTTGTCTCATGATTTGGGTCCTAAAGGCTTTTATCCTGGAAGAGATAAATCTGGTTTAGAAACATGACCTGAACATTAACAGTGATAGGAGCATCAGAAGGGACACTGCCAGGTGTAGCAGGAAGGACAGGGACTCTAACTTTTTATTTTGAAAAGTGACAGAGAGTCTTATGGCTATTACTTTTTATAGGTGTTTATACCTGTAGCTATTTTTAACCTTTGGATGGCCCTCTGTTTTGGGCTGCAACTGTAATGGACAGTTAAGGACTGATTGTTTGGGGAAGGAGCCACATGAGGGGCCAGGTGTACCAGGAGGCAGGTGAAAGTCCAATCAAAGGGTGAACATCAATGAGTCGGTTCTGCACAGAAAGGAGACTCACAGTGTCCCTAAGCAGAATTTACATACAATGGAAAGCTATATAGCTTTGTTTAAACAGAAGGCCTTGGCCAAAGACATGAGTCTGTCTGTTGCCAGACACCTAGAAGGCTTAAATATTAGAGCATGTGCATAAGAGTCCCCTTTTAAAATCTCTTGGCTTTGGCTACTTTTAGAGATCTGGCATAGTTGACTTCATCTGGATCTGGTGAAATCCACTCATTTGTGTTGTCCTTTTGAACTGTCTTGGGTGGCTGAATGCCACTTGTTCCTCTAAGAAGTTGGGGTCACCAACCACTCAGGGATCACATCCTCTTAAACTGTTTCTCTGAATAGTCATCTCTGAAGATTCTGCCAATTTGGCAGTTTTGTTCCTTGGAGCAGGAGTAGCTTCTCCCAGAAAGTCATAGCTTCTTCTAGAAAGCCAGATCTTGTCCCACAGAGGAGGGGGAGTAACACACAAAACAGATCAGAAGTCAGTATCAATGCAACATTTCTGTTCAAATTAATAAAACAAAGAAATTTATTTAAAAATGGCTCTTAGGGTGGGCTTAATTAAGCTAATTGTCAGTCCCATAGGGGATGTACCAACACCTTTAAAATGTTGTAAAGTGTCAACAGACAACAATTACAAAGCTTTACAAGGAAAATGTAAAACAACCCCAATACTTAAGAATGTCCTGATTGACAGATAAGTACTTGTCAGAGACATTTTTCATGGGTTTGTCTGTAAATGTCCTAGTAGGATTAGAACTTCGATGACTAAACTTAAAGTGACTGTGGTTAATAGTTTAGCAATTAGCATAGTATAGTATTACTAAACCTCTCTTATTACAATTGGGAGCATATGCACAAACTTTTTGAACACATACACAAAAAAGGCATTAAGACACAAGCTTGGTATAGTGCCTTTTTATCACTATTTTAGAAGGCTTATAAACTTGTAGAAGACAAAGACATTTAACATATAAAGGAGCCAGTAGCAGCATCACAGTTTAAACCTTGAATTTTGGTTAGGTAAAGTAACAAGTTAGTGGTTGTCCAAACTATCAATACAGTACTAACAATTAAAAATCCTAAATTTTCCAATGGTTAGGAGAAGGCAATGTTAGTAATTCCAATAGCCCCTGTTTTAATGCTCTGTTGCATATCATATATATAAAACCATGTTTTCTGATAGACCGATGTCAGGCCTAAATTGCAGAACTTTTAGTATTTGTCATAAATATCAGAAACATCAAAGACCTTATTAGATAGAATGTATCTTAGATAAAAGAACTATAGCTGCTTACATGTATACATTTTTAACTCTATAAATGATTTATAATATTCAGATACACATATAAAGCACTAGTGGTATTAGAACCATTTAAAAGAATTTTTACTTAGTTTAAACTTAGTTTTCTTAGTGTTACCAGAAAAATACCTTAGGGTTTTTGTGTCTGGTAAGAGACTATTTTAGGTAGGATGCAAAAAAGAATAGTAAATAATTTTAAATGGGCTGTGAAGAGAACTAGTCTCTTTCTGTTGTTTTTTGCTTTTTTTTTTTTTTTGGTTAGCAGGATCAAATCATGCCCAGTACTTAAGGATATGGCCAAGTGGTGAATATTTCAGCTTCTCCTATGCTAGTGGAGAGAGAGAGAAAAAGGTAAAGTGGGGTCTTTGCCCTTTGGGAGAAAACAAGAGCTTCCAAGGTCTGTGAGTTATCCGGCTTGTATCAAGGAAGCCTCCAACACAAGTCCATTCGACCTGCTTCTGTCAGACGTCTCTGGAGCAATCAAGTGGAAGGGTGCACTGACTTCACATCGTCCATCCTCCCAAAGTTATCCATCTTCCCACCCCTGCATGAGGACTCCTAAATGGCATACTGATCCTGAATGTTGACCCAATGGTTAAAGGATACACTGGGAAAAGAGACTGATACCAAAAACAACAAGTAAAATGAAGAGATAGAAATATAAAGGAAGACAATTTGTTGAGTGTCACAAAGAAACATCTGAATCAAATCCAGATGGCACTGAGGTAAGCTTGGCTGATAGAAACCCATCACTCGTGGTCAGTTTTCACATCAGGTCATGGAGTCGTAGTCAGCTTGTAAACTCGAGAATAATGGGGGAACAAGGATAATTTTTAATAACAAACCAGTAAGATTAATGTCTCAAATGATTAGATACAGAAACAGAGATAAGGGAGTAAGCATAAAGTTAGAAAACCCAATTCCTGACAGCCATTGGATATTGTTAAAAAATTACATCCTACACTGTGATGTTAATTAACAGAATGACTTGGGACACACAGCAGGGTTGTTGTTGACCTGCATGTAGCCTCTGTAGCCCAAAATTAACAGGCTCAGTCATTGAGAATTAATGACATGCATAATTTAGTATTTTAGGATTAATTAAGTTTTCATAGACTCCTAAAAACTTAGTTTCATCGTCTCATCTGGAGGGTGAACTTTTGTTTGGTTTTGGTAAAATTTTGCATAGCCTATAGCACTAACAGTCCCTACTGCTTATTTTGATAAAAATAGAAACCCATTTTTAAATACATATTAAGACCTTAAATTTTGACCCTAGAAAAATCTTTTAGGAAAACTTTAAATTATAGTCAACCCAATCACACATATATATAAACTTATAAGCTCTAACACCTTATCTTTGGCATAACCTTTGTAAAAACCCAAATTCAGATAATACTGTTTTTGATAAAACTCTTAGCAATCTTATATCTTAAAAGACTTGGGAAGAAAATTAAATTCATAATAGTAATCCACAAGAACACATGGGTTAATAAACCTAATTATAAAAGAGTTAAATGTAAATTACACTCATGATACATGAAACAGATTGAGATTATTGTCCATAAATTTTCTTTAATCCTAAAGCAGAGGATTATTAGGCCTGGTTGATACTAGAATTTTAGATAACTTTTTAAATAACAGTTTTACCTATTAACTTTATAAAAGTAGCTTAAAAACTTTCCTAAAGACATCTACACACATGCGCGAACAGACAGATGTTTTGATCTAGGCATGCCGAAAAATATCAAATATAAGCACACATATAAACTCAAAAATTTAGTGGCCACAAATACATAGGTAGGAGACAAACAAAGACATACACGGAAAGCACACAATGACACACAAAACAGTCACATCAATTCAGATTGCACTCTTAAACAAATTAATTTTTGTTATTATCTTTAGTAGAGAAGTCAGCTAAATTTCTAAGTTGTTTTTAACAGATCTTTAACACAAATACTCTATTCTTTGTCCAATCCTTAACAGATTAATGTATTAAAAACAACATATATAGAAACTATAGTAACTTAGAGAGTTTTAATCACAAATTAGTTATAATTTTCCTAGAGGACGGCAAGATGGCTTCCTATCCCTAGGGAGTGGCAAGATAACATTGCACATCATGGTGGCAACATTTCCTGTGACCACATGATCTCTCCAAAGGGTCTCTCAAATGGAGCACAAAGAGATGTTACATACAACATACAGGCTCAAAATAGCAATCTGTTATAGGAATAAAAGACATTTCCACCTGAGAGACAGGTGTCCATATGAGTTAGTCATCCTAATGAAAAGGCCAAATAATTGAAACAAACTAAGGTGAGATTTAAAAGTTTTGTTAGTCTCCTTGGTTGTGACATCACTTGATAGTTTTGGAGATTAGCCATAGGTTGTAGAACTTTTTCCTCTTTGAATATAATGTCCTGGTTTGTAGTTTTAAAAGCTTATCTAAATTTAGGACTACTAGGGCTCGGTCAAATGGCAGTAAACCTTTAAGCTTTGAGACGGTTTTTTGTTGTCCAGTTTACTCGAGGTATTTATAATTAGATCCTGGGTTGCTTCAAAATGGGGCTTTGTTATTACCTAGAAAGCCAAGAACCAAAATCATATACAACCCAGTCACTTACAGATCCACAGTTTGGAAAGGACCTTACACAAGTTCAGAATCTGACATACTACACTGAGCTATAGAGAACAAAGTTTCATTAATTTCCAGCATTAGAGTTAGTGTTATCCCTCACAAAAAATACAACAAAAAATAATAATAATTAATAATTGAGATATCATGATGGAATAGATTTAATTGCCAAGAATAGAACCTCTAATTAAATTGCCTATTCAAAATTCCCAAACATAAGGATCCATTCTTTTTAACCTTTTGGCTATAAGTAAGCCTAATTTTATCAACAGATATCAGTTAAAGTTTTATAAGAATATACAAAACAAAACCAAGGGTAGCAAATAATTTAAAAAGACAACTCTTTGAGAAAGAGATATTTGTTAGAAGTGTTTTCTAGGAGCTTGATTATAAAAGTCTTAGAGAAGGATCCAGAGTGCAGCTGACAAAAACTTAGAACAGTTATTGTTAGAATGTTTTGTCTTAAATGTTTAGCAATTGGACAAAACAATTTTTATTGTATATGGCATTTTAGGATAAAACTTATGATGTCCAGCATTAGTTAGTACCATTAAATTCTCCTTATCTCAAGTACAAATTTAAAACTCGTATTCTAGTGCAAAAAATGACATCTTATTAATAGAATCAATTCCTCTTCTTAATTTTGCCTTTATAGTAAATGACTTTTAAATAAGTTAATATGTTTCTTAATACAGATATACTTTATGGGTGACCAATGTCAAATCCTTAATTAAATGGCACTGCTTTTAATTTTAGAAAACATACTAAGAGAATTTAAGTACCTTTAACATTTAAAGACAGCAACTGGGTCTTGGGTCCTGCAGTTCCCGGCTGCTGCCTTGGAGCTGGGGAGCTGCACAGGGCTGGCTGGGGAGAGCGCACATGCTGCAGTGGGCTCCCAGGCCATCGCCCCTCTTGCCTCCAGTGCCCAAGCCTCCCTGGTCTTCCCACTGACAGTGGAGGTGGAGTGGTGGAGCTTTTGCACTGCTCCCTGGTCCAGCTGGATGGGCATTGCAAGCTTTCCAGCCAGAGCTGCGGCTCACTGTCATGCTGCACCCACCAGGAAACACGCAGCACCACGCACCATTGCTGTGTGACTGGCTACACAAGGCTTCCGACTGACACTGAGAGGTGACTGTGCTGACAGCTCGTGCTGAGAGGACGGGCCTCGGCCCACTCCGCATGTTAGCCAGAGGGGCAAGGTTGGAGGGCTTTCCTTGGTGCCTCAGTCCCCTAGGCCCACTGGTGGCAGTGGAGATGCTCCTTTGTCCCGTACCCTCCTCCCGCAGCCCGGGCAGTTGCGCTGAGGTGTAAGTGTCTCCCATTCACACTCTAGAACCTTGCCAGACGGTTAGGGGAGAAAAAGATGGGAGGGGGGGTAGGAATACAGTTTGAGTTCCCCAATACCAGGGCAGTGGGTGGTTGTCCTCAGGCCATGCACGTGACTGTGAAAGGGCACCTCAGTTTCCTAGGGTGGGACCAGGCAATGCAAACCGTGTGCCTTGGGGTGATTGTGGAAGCTCATGAGTCACACTGACTGACAGTGCTGCATCTCGGCTGCCAAGGCGCTACCCCAGCATGCCACTCAAGGGGCTCGGGGCAAGTCCCGCACATCTGTGGATGTCTCAGAGTGGGGGTCCCACATGATCCAAGCCATGGGTGGTGTTTGGTTCTGAAATATCAGGTGGAGAGGCACAGGATGAGAGGACAGAAATGAGTGGGTTAGACTTAAAAGAAAGTAGTAGAAATAACATCGGGAGGCCTCCCCCTTAACTCCTGGCTGACTAGCCAGATGTTAAGGGCAAAAGGTGTTTCCAGAAGATCTTGTGTTCTGGTGTGGAAGAATCCAAGCAGAACACGTGGGTGTAAATAGGTTTTATTAAATGTTAGGGAAAGGGAAATACAAAAGGGAGCATGGTGGGGCCCATGTGGAGTCTGCCAGCAGAGAGAGCTTCTCATGTTAGGTACTTTTAAAACTTATGCTAATCTATGTGAAGGGAGGAACAGGTGAATTCCATCCAATAACTAATGAGTGGGGAGCGGCCTGGGCAGTTCCTGGCCAGGCAAGGGCCGTCTGGGCTGTCCCTAGGCAACCTACATATGAGTCCCTAACTTTCCCTAGTTCTAGCCAGCCTCACCACCATGCCCAGCTTTATTGGTTGAGATGGGGGGTCTCACTAACTTTTTGCCTGGGCTGGTCTAAAAGTGATCCTCCCAATCCAAGTAGATAGGAACCTCCAGTTCCTCTTGTAATTTTTGATATAGTCTTTGAATTTTCCAGTGATAGGCTCATAAAACCAGCAAAAAGTAAAATACTTATTTCTTTATCTCTATGACCCTGCCCAGTTGAAGAAGCAGTCAAGAAGATGAGATATTCACCCCACTAAAACTAGGATTGATTTTGTTGTTCTGTCAGGGGAGAATGCAGAGGAAAACCCTCCTGTTCCTTAAGGAGTGTGGTGGGAATGACATACAGCAGCCCAGTGGGATGAGGAAGCCAGGTCTGAAATGCTGGAATGAGGAAATAATGTCCAAGCAACACAAAATGTTCCCACTTCCTTGAAATTCAAACTGTGATCCAAGAAAGAAACACCAATCAACAAGGCCCGTGACCTTACTCATACCAATGAGGCAGCGCTTTCCCCATTGAACAAGTGGAAGATGCCCAAAGACCATGTGACTTCTGTACCACCATCTGCAGATGACACTGTGTCACCTACCAGTGTCCTGTCACCTGATGCTATATCATGGCTAGCATGACATCTCAGAACCATGATAACAATGGCCCTGACATTGTAGATGAAACAAAGACTTCAACAACTGAGAACCTACAACATCTTTCTCAACAACTCAAAGGTTGCAGGTCAGCATCTATGTCCTCGACCAACAGGGAGAGCCTCACATCTGCCTTTGATGTGAAGAATCTGGAAAGCCGATATCAACAGCTAGTAGTCGCCCTGAACTCCAGCTACTTAACAAATGACCAACTCAGGAAAGAGCTAGAGGAATTGAAACCGCAACATCAAGATACTCTGAATCACCTAGAGAAGGAGAAGAAGGAATGCCAGCAGGCACTGGAGGAAGAATGAAGAACTCTAAAGGAACAGCTGCAGGTCCATGTTTGGACCACAGAAATCCTAGTATCTGCAAAGGCTGATTTGCAAACAGCCCTGAACCATGTGCAGCAGTTGGTGCAGAAGAAAGAAGTGAGTCTGAATGTCTTACCCGTTGCCTGTGATTTTCTGGACAGTGCATGCAGAACTGGAGTGGACCCTATCTACCATCACTGTGCAATATGCACTGTATAGGAGGAGGCAGAGAAGTATAGTAAAGAACTAACCAAGAAGAGAGATGCTCTTAAATTGGAGCTATGGAAGTCCAATAAGCTCTATGAAGAATGGAAGAGCTAAACACAGAACTAAAAGAAAGGGTTCAAGTTCTACTAAATGAGAAGGCAGCAATGCAGCTGGGACTAGAGGAGCTGCAGAGAAAATTGGAAATATTTGAACTGCTGCAGCTACCGTTTTCTAACCACTCTGAACCCCCTGATGCTAATAAGCAGTTGCAACAAGCCCTGAAGAAATGGGCAGAGCTTGAGAGATGATGGACAACTGATGGAATTACTGAAAAAACTGGAAATAGAGAAACCCAGAACAGGAAAAATCTAAAGAAGATAATGCAAGATGGAAGCAGAAGATGGAACAAGTATTGGACCAGATGCTCACTGTGAAAGAAGAAAAGAACAATGTCAATCAAGTGCAAGTGTTGGAGACCAACCTGGCAGAAATGAAGAACCAATTGGGGAAGTCACTACCTCCACAGCCCCCAGCAGGACCATCGGAGGCTGAACAGCTGCTGCAGGCAGAGGCCCAGCAGTTGCAGAAAGAGCTGAAGGACCTAGCAGCACAGCTGCAGGCCCAGGTGTCAGTAACAAGTGCCTAAGTCACCTGAATCAGGAACAAGGGGAGTGGCTGCTGGCGCTGGAGTGGACGACTGAGATTTGGAACAAACAGGCTGAAGAGCGAAAGATTCTTGAAACCATAGACAGTGACCGGAGGATCACCATTAGTCGCACACTCCTGCAGAACCACTAGCTTAAGGAGCAGCTGGTCAAGTTGCAGAACAGATTCATCAGACTCACTGCCAACAACACTGAGCTCACCAGTGTCCTGCACTAGGAGCAATGTATGAAGATCTAGCTGGCTAAGAAGGTGGGCCAGCTGCAGGAGATGCTTGGAGATCTGAGATACCATGGAGAGGAAGAGCCAAAAGGCTCACAGTCACGAAAAGCAGTGAGACCAGTGCCTGGCCCACCTGCAGCTGTATATGGCCACATATCAGCAGCACCTTGCTGCCTACCAACACCTGACATCAGACAAAGAGGCACTGCACCTGCAGCTTCTGGAACAGACCAGCTCCTGGAGCATCTCCAGTACAAGGCAGTGCAAAGCTAGATGGCCCACCAAGAGTTGAAGGAACCCAGGAATGACTGGAAGTCACCAACCAGCAAAATCAGCAGCTTGAGGCCCAGCTGAGCCTCCTGGCTCCATCTGGAAAAGAAAATGAAGCAAAGGAGGAGGAAAATGATAAGGAAGCTCCTAGGTCCCATCTAACCATCTCACAGGACCTAGCTAGACCCTTAGCCCCCAGGAGCAGGGGATAACTGTTTTTCTATGGAAAGCTACCGGACCATACTGATGGCCTTGGAGAAGCTGCAGAACCACTTCCTGGAAGTCATTCGGGAAAAAGTGGAGCTAAAGAAGCTTGCTCAAGAATTAGAACATCATGTGTTCAATGTTCCAGGGAGACAGACACTATTGGAGATGACACTGCCCTTTATCAAACCCAGAGCACAGTGCTGGAAGGTACTGCCAAGAGAAGGAGGAGTACCTCAGCCAGCTGGCCCAAGACAGGGAAGACATGAAAGTGAAGCTAGTGGAGCCACAGGAGCTTCATCCAGCTTGAGGGTGACTGTAATGAGGGAGAAGGAACACTCCTGGCAGCCACTTAGTCTACCTCATATCCCTCAGACTCCCAGGAACTTGAAGTTACCAACGAGCAGGATGGTCTTCGAGAGATGAGTCTGCATGCAGAAGAGGATGGGGCAAATTTGTCCCGAAGAACCTCGTTATGCAGCATTGTGTGATACTCAGAAATATGCAGGCAACAACCCTTGCTTCCCCTTCTTCTATGGGACCCACAAAATGGTGAGATGGAGATCACAGTTACCTAAAAAGACATAAGGGGGGACTGGAGCCCTGCCCCACCCCTGTCCCTGCCATCCCTATCCCTTGCAGGGACAGGGAGTTGAGGACAGGGTGGCAGGGACAGGAATGGCAGGGACAGGGTGCAGGGACATATTGCACCTGTGTAACATTTTGCATATTCTAGCCAGGGATGACCTTGATTATAGTGGAGGTTGAGGCTGGAAAGTAGTGGGGAAATATAATAATTTGGGGCTGAGAAACTTACTGGTAGCATAAGACAGAAGGAGGAGGCAGGGAGGAGGATGTAGCACCCTAGTGATACAACTTCTGTTTATTTTCTTTTGCTTTTGCAATAAATGGATTTAGCATAAATAAAAGAAATTCAAAAGCTAAATAGACTAGTCCTTCATTCCTTTTAATGAATTACAAAAACATCTCTAAAGAAGAAAGGGGAACACTCAGGTTCCAACTTTTGGGGGCCATACTTGCTTTCTCTTTACTAAAGTCTTTAAGAAAAATGCAGCCTCTGAGTGATAGGTTGGGGGGAAGTCAGGGGAGGGGAGGGGAGGGAGTATATGGTCATGGCTGATTTGTCACCTTCCCAACTCCAACTCCAGTGCCTGTGAGTTTTTCACAGTTCCATGGTCAGCTGGTTAAGAAACGGAATCTGGCTTGTAGCATAACTGCTTGAAAAACACCATCACATCTTTTTAAAAATCATTATTTATAAAAAATCATTCAAAAAATTCCAGGGCCAGGAGTGGGGGTGCATGCTTGTAATCTCAGCAACATGGGAGGTGGAGGGACAAGGATTTCAGTCAGAGGCCCACCTGGAGCAAAATAGTAGAACTTATCTGAAAACAAACTAAATCAAAAAGGGCTGAGAACATGGTTCAAGTGATAGAGTGCTTGTCTAACAAGCAGAAGGCCCTGAGGTCAAACCCCAAAGCCTGCCAAAAAAATAAAAAGTCCAGCATCAGTTCTTTGCAGCAGACACAAACTGAGCATCCACTAAATTCACAAGGTTTCTGAGGGCCTTGTTTCCATCTCCCTTCTTGGCCACAGAGGTGCACACCTGAGCCAAACTGGACCAATCACAACACTTCACCTTGGCCACAGGAAACACGTGCATAACCTAAGCTTGGACAATCAAAATCTTTCCCTACCATGCTTCAAAATGGAGCACCACATCCTATCTGAAGAACCACATCCTATCTGTGGCAGAGCTGTTAGGACCTCAGTCTGGCCCCACCAGCAGCCACATGCCCTGCCACAGAGGGAGTTGGTTAGATAGAACAAAGCCACACACAGAGAAGGTGGGATGGGAGAGCAAAGGACAAGAGGAAGTCCTGGTGATGTGCATGAATTTGATTCCTGTCATTCCTGGAGCCAATTTGAGCCCCAGCCTTGCCAAAGTTCAGATTTACAGCCAGTAAAGTCTCCATCTGCCTAAGCAAACTTGTAAATTCTCTCCCTATAGTCCGAAGAGTCCGGAATTTATAACCAAGAGTCAAGCTTTTTTTTAATTTTTATTGTTTTATTATTCATATGTGCATACAATGCGTGGGTTATTTCTCCCCCCTGCCCCTACCCCCTCCCAAGAGTCAAGTTTTAACTCAACAGTTTCTACATTCTTTCTCACCTTTCTGGATTGCATTGGATTAGCTCTAACTAATCAGTGGTGATTGCACTGTCCCTGTCAGCTACAATTTCTCATTTCTCATAGACTTGCTGGGTATCAGTGGCTAAATGAATAGACACTGGAGTCAGAAGGCCTCTGTCAAATCCCAGCCTGAGCACTGTAGCTGGAAGATAAAACCCTAGTGTGACACCTGGAGAGAGTGGCCTGTATAAATGGATCCTATGGAGTAGGGCTGCTTTTAGGTTGGCATATCATGCAGTTTATAAATGTCACTAGTCAGGACTGACAGAACATTAGCTCAAGAAAATATTTCCACTGTGTCAGGGCCATAATTCTTCAGCATTTTCTTCCTTCCCTGTTCCATTACAAAATAATTCAAGAACCTAAAACCCAAAGGTAGAATAACACAGAAGCAGCCATCAGCCAAAAGAAGACAACTTGGAGAGGGATTGAGTAGAAAATGAATGTTTCTCCAGACTCTTAAAGCTTTCAAGGAGAGAAATGTGTTCTATTCTTTTCTGGTAATTAAGTTCCTATTTATGTTTACCCTAAAATTGGCCTAGGAGCCTTCAGAGGAGATGATGATAATTAACTCATGCCATTCTGCCAAACTGTGGAAACCAAGAACTCCCTGGTGAGCTGAGTGGTACCATGGTAAGGTTTACGGATAAGGGAAGGCTGTCAGTGGCTGGGAGCGAGGGGCTGCCTTGTCAGGACATAGTGTCAGGATGGTCCCTGACAATGCTGTGTGTTTTTTACACATGAGTTTTCCAGAGCTGCATCTAAGATGAAATGTTTCACAATCATAGCTGTACCAGGACTTACCAAATCACTGTCATTAAGGTTTATGATACCTGAGTCATTTCTCAGATAGGAGACACCTTGGGCTTAAGTAAAGGTTATTTGTTAAGGTCCTGGGATGATTTTTGTTTGAGACCCCTTTCAAACAAATTTACCTCATAGAATCAGGTGCTCATGCCTATAATCCTAGCCACTTGGGAGGCTGAGATCAGGAGGGTCGAGGCTTGAGGCCAGTCCAGGCAAATAGTTCACAAGACCCCATCTCAAAAATAACCAGAGCAAAATGGACTGGAGATTTGGCTCAAGCAACAGAGCACCTTCTTTGCAACTGAGAAGCCCTGAGTCCTACCAAAAAAAATTCCCCTCAAGGATTAGATAACCTAATTGTAGTTTTTGGAAAATATGTTTTAAACCACAGTCACTTAAAAAATTTAAAAGGAAAACATTGTCCCTCCTCCTCCTTTCTCTTTCTCCTGTCCATGACTTTCCTAAGCCCCCTGGGATTCTGTGTGTACACATGTGTTTGTGGACAAGTAACAGAAAGGACCTAAAGATATTCTTTTGGAAATTTCTGTGGCCATTAGCTGTGGGACAAAGGCTTACAGGATTTTGGAGCCTGAGTCCTGGCCTTAGGTCTTAGGGAGGTCAAAGACAATTAGAACTAGAGCTGAGGAGGACCCCAGGTCCACAGACTAGTCCTGAGATTGACAGAATGAATAAGTCCCATAACCAAGCAAATTGTTCAGTGTGGGGAACTCTTTTGTAGGCTCAAACAGCCAGACATTCACCACTGTTCCCATATCTACCAGCATCATTTCCTTTCTGTTCATTCTAAAAATACAGGTTTGATTTGGTTCTGCTTGATCATTTACCACTGTAAAGATCTCCATATAGACTCTGTACAAGTTCTACCCAAAGAGTAGGTAAGTGGTCCCATTTCCCACTCCTGAGACATGACTGGCCCTCAGTGAGCTCACCCACCCCTCCTGGGACACCACATACATGTGGTAGAAGAGAAAGAGCAAACAATACCACTTACCTCAAAATGATAAAGGGGATTAAGTAAGACACATGAAAACTACCTTACATAAAGCCTCAACTTGAGTACTGTGTCCTCTTCCCACCCCCACCCCCACCCTCTTTCCACACTAGGGTTCATGTCATAGAAAATATGTCATAGAAAGGGTCCAGTCTAATGACTTTAGCAGTCAGACTTGACTTTAGTGGTAAAATTTGATTTTATGATAAGATTCCAGATGCTAAAGGATAGGCGTCTTTCTTTTGGTCCATGTTCTTATTTAAATATGATTAGTGACACGCAGGACAATCTAAATGTAGCCCTATTCTTTCCAGGGCCTGCAGGGTCATTATGTCATTAGAAGAAATGCAGGAACTTATGGTCATTTTGAGCCCTTAGGTTAAATAATCATCAATCTCTCCCTAATACTCAAGAAAGCATATTAACTCAATTTCCACAGATAACAATTGACTCAAAAGAGGGAATGGAAGTGTACATGTGCTTCCATGGGTACCTAAGTATTTGGGAATGATTTTGCCTATGAAATGTGGTATCATTAAATCCTATGTAAAATGTGAAATTTTAACTTTGAAACCACACAGTATTAAATACATTAATGAAGTCTGAATGTAAAATGTCTTAAATGCTGTGAAAATCTAACATTTAAAGTTCTTCAACAATCTCATCATTTTGAAGCCATTCATCCATATGAATTGAAAACTGTGGTTCTACTGTAACCGTAATCTGGTACCACTTTAGCTGGATTCCAGGAATACCCTTTGTTCCTTGTCAGTCAAAACTGGAAGAAACATACAGCAACACAAAGTTACCACGATAGGCCTCACAAGTTTAGCTTGACACCTCACTGCCTTGGGGGGCATGGAACCACAGCTGGTATGGGAAGACCCTGCCAGGCCCCTCATTCACTGGGGTCAAGACATCCCACTGAAGGAACCTTGTCTCTCTATGAAAGGACACTGACAACTCTTGAATTCCACACACCAGTTAATTACTGCCTGGGACATGTGTCTTAAATAATCACAGGACCATGGAAAAAGAACCAAAGGAAGGCTCCTGGTGCAGGTAGCACAGCAGGCACTGGGTCATGACAAGCTGAGATGGGTCCCCTTCCTCTCTCACTTTAAGAGTGATGATATGGGATTGGAGTTCTTCTGTAATGGAAAAAGAGAAATCATTTGCTAAGAATATTATAATGCTAAGTAAACTGTTATATGCTCAAGTCATAACCTTCAAAATAACTACAAAACAAAATTCCCATACACTATTCAAAAGCTTAAAGTCTAAGCTTGACATAAGTGGCTCACACCTGTAATCCCAGCTATTTGGGAGGCTAAAATGGGGAGGATCAAGGTTTGAGGCCTGCCTGATGCAATAGTTCGTGAGACCCTCTCTCCAAAACAATAATAATAATCAGAGCAAAATGGGCTGGAAGTGTGGCTCAAGTGAAAGAGCACCTATTTGCAAGTGTGAAACCCTGAGTTCAAATCCCAGTTCCACCAAAAACAAAAGAGCTTAAAGTTGGAGGAAATCCAAGATGGCAGAAGCAGAAAGCCTAACCTCCGTGACTCCAAAACCTCCCTGAGAAGTTGGAGTCATGCCTGGGTAACTCTGACTGCCTCTAACCAAAAAAAAAAAAAAAAATAACCGCCATCACACTAGGTGCAGGAAAAAATTCAAAGACTGACCCAAAAATCAGCCTTTAATTGCACCTAACAACTACGACCTGCTGCACAGCCAGCAAGGTGGGGCTGCTACCACCACCACTGCCTGCAAGACATTTGACAGAACAAACAGCTGAGCACCATACATCATGTGGAATTCTCCAAGCCACCCCAAGGATAAACTAGCACAGTCCTTGGGCAGACTGACACTCCACAAAAAGAAACTGAATAACAAACAGCAAACTGTAATCTAGCACAACAACAGAGGGGGTGGGAATGCTGAAAGTGCACCAGAGAAAGGGGGAGGAGCAAGGAGCTAATCTCAGCATGAACTATTAGTTAACAAAAACTGGAAAGGCAGAAAGGCAGAGAGCAGGTGGGCAATAAGCCACTCCCCAAAGCAGGGCAGGTAGCAGAGCACAGAGATCATCTCCTGAGCCAGTGAGCAACACCCAAAGCCAAATTGCCCTGCAAAACTGAAAAACAAACAGTGAACCATCATAACATACTGACAGCAGAGGGGGCCAATGGAACACTGAACCTGGCCCAGAGAAAGGGGGTGGGGCAAAGAAAGAACCCCCCAGTGCAGAAATCCCAGTAAACAAGCACAGCAAAAAGCCACCTCCAAAGCAGGGCAGGTAGTGGACTGCATAGCTGATCTCCTGAACCTGAGGGCAGCATTCAAACTTGAACTGCCCCCACCTTGCTGGGGGAGGAGCTGACCAAACAGCTGCAGCTGAACTGTAACACAGCTATCAGCTGGGGAACTCAATAGCTCTGACCACCCTGCATGATCTGGCAAATCTACCTCACCTCACAATTTCAATTTAACTGGTAGACAGAAGAACAAAACACTACTCACAAGCCAATCACCTGGTGAGACCAGATCTGAGCTTCTGCTTATATGACAATACCAGGACTGGATGCCAGAGGAGTAATTCCAGAACTTAAACTAAGACTGAAATTCTATTGTTCCTGAACCTGGTGGGTTTTCCTTTTTTTGTTTGTTTGTTTGGCTTTGGTTTTTTGTTTGTTCATTTTTTCCTATTTTTTTTGTTTGCTTTGTTATTGTGGGTTTCCTATTTCTATTTCTATTCCCATTATCTTTTTTCTTTCTATACTATCAACTTTACCATCACAATCTTCTCATCCCTACTCTCACCCCCTTCATTCTCCCTCCTTCTCCTGTGCTAAAATCCATTGCTCTCCTCCCCAACAACTTGTTCTGCCCCTTCTCACCCACTCTCTCCCCCTGTCTTCACCTCCCCCTCCCATTCTCCCCCAACCTATCACCAGACTACCCCTCCCTCCTACACACTCATCACCTGCTGACCAACCTACTATACCAACTTTACACAACCCCAAACCCCTGCAATTCCCAACACAAGAACCCTCCACTGCAACAACAGAAATACACTCAAATACACACAAGGACCACAAAAACCAGCAACCTCCACAATGCTTCCCCTCACCCACCCCACTTCCCGCCTCCGCCTTTAGTGCCACCCTATCCAACTCTCCAAATTTCTATAGCTAGCCTTACAAACAGCAACTCTCCCAACTCCCACTGCTTATAGATATTACTACCAAGGGGTCTTCTATATAACATATAAACTACTGATTGGGTATTAAATCTGTGAATTAGTTATTACTAAATTACACCCAGACCAGGGACAGAAATAGCACACCAACGTAGCTAAAAACTCAAGATACTCACAAAACAAAAATTAAATCAAGGAAAAGAAAACAGGTGACTAAAACCACCAACTAGCCTATCAAGAGCATAGTTGCACAGTACCAAGTGGAGTGATGGGAAGAATAAAAAGGGATGAAAACCACTCTCCCCCAAAAAATCATTTAATTCAGGATTCAGAGGGAAATGAAGAAAATGGATACCCACTTCCTGACTGCAACAAAACAAAGACAAATGACACCAAGGAACCCAGTGTTGCCCATGAAAGCACCCTCAAAGAAGAAATCCTTTAAGTAATCACTGAGAATTTCATGGAGATGATACTAGATATGGTTAACCAAAATGTACAAGAAGCACTCAAGAAATTTCAAGGCACCAAAAATAGAGAATAGGAGAAGACACAGAAACAAATAAATGAACTCATAAGAGCCCTAAATAAACACCAAAGTGAAACAGAGAACACTATAAATAGAGAGAAAATTAAAGATGAAAATAGAAAATATTAAAGAGGAAGTGACCTATGACCTATGATATGGGAAACCTCAGAAAAAAGAATCAAACAAAAACACAAAACAGAGTGGAAGGCCACTCTAGCAGACTAGAACAAGTGGAAGAGAGAATCTCAGAACTCAAAGATGAAATAGAGATTAAAGGAAAAACTTGGAGAACTGTTGGTCAAACAACTCAAGACCTGCGAAAGGAATATGCAAGAACTCACTGACTCCATCAAAAGACCAAACCTGAGAATCATGGGCATTGAAGAAAGAGAAGAGATCCAAGCAAAAGGGATCTATAATATATTCAATAAAATAATAACAGAAAATTTCCCAAATCTAGAGAAACTTATGCCAATTCAGGTACAGGAAGCCTCCAGGGAACCAAACAGACTTCACCAAAATAGAACTTCCCCACAACATATTATCATTAAAACAACAAGCACAGAGACTAGAGAAAGAATACTGAAGCCAGTAAGAGAGAAAAAACAAATAACATACAAAGCTAAACCCATCAAAATCACAGCAGATTTCTCAACAGAAACCTTAAAAGCAAGAAGGGCATTGAGTGAAGTACTCTGGGCAAAGAATGAAAATAACTTCAACCCTAGGATATTCTACCCAGCAACACTATCATTCAAAATAGATGAACAATAAAAATCTTCCACGATAAGCAGAAATTAAAATAATATATGACCACAAGTCACCACTACAAAAGATTCTTCAATGAGTTCTGCACACAGAAAATGAAAGCAAACAAAACCACAAGAGGACAGGCAGTATCAAACCACAGGAGAGGAAAAGTTAAGGAATTGAAGAGTAACATTGATTCAACTGCACACAATCAAACCCTTAAACAACAAAAACAACTAAATGAAAGGAATCACCACATACTTATCAGTATTAACACTGAATGTCAATGGATTCAACTCCCTCATCAAAAGACACCATTTGGCAAACTGGATTAAAAAGGAAGATCCAACAATCTGTTGTTTACAGGAGACCCATTTCATTGACAGAAACAAGCACTGGCTTAAAGTGAAAGGCTGGAAGAAGATTTACCAAGCCAATGGCCCCTGAAAACAGGCAGGAGTAGCAATACTTATTTTAGACAAAGTAGACTTCAAACCTACATTGATCAAACAAGATAAAGAAGGACACTTCATACTAATAAAAGGGGAAACACATCAAAAGGAAATAACAATTATCAACCTATATGCACCCAATCTCAGTGTACCTAATTTCATCAAACATACTTTAAAGAACTTAAAAGCACATATAGACTCCAATACAGTGGTAGTTGGAGGCTTTAGTATCCCCCATCACCAACAGATAGGTCATCCAAACAAAAAATCAATAAAGAAATTCTAGAAATAAATCACATCATAGATCAAATGGACCTAGCTGATGTCTACAGAATATTTCATCCAACATCTGCACAATATACTTTCTTCTCAGGAGCCCATGGAACTTTCTCCAAAATTGATCATACCTTAGGGCACAAAGCAAGCCTCAGCAAATATAAGAAAATAGAAATAATCCCCTGCGTTCTATCTGATCACAAGGCATTAAAACTAGAACTCAACAACAAAAACAACAGCAAAAAATACACAAACAATTGGAAGCTGAACAACACAGTGCTCAATGATCAGTGGGTCATCGATGAAATAAAAGAGGAAACTATAAGTTTACTGGAAGTTAATGAAAATGAAAACAAGACCTACCAGAACCTATGGGACAGCAAAGGCAGTCCCTAAGAGGAAAGTTTATAGCCATGAGTGCATATATTAAAAGGACAGAAAAAACTCAAATCAATGACCTAATGCTACATCTCAAATTCCTAGAAAAACAAGAACAAGCAAAACCCAAAACAAGCAGAAGGAAAGAAATAATAAAAATAAGGGCCAAAATTAATGAAATAGAGACCAAAAAAAAAAAACCATTCAAATAATCAATGAAACAAAAAGCTGTTTGTTTGAAAAAATAAACAAGATTGAGAGCCCCCTGGCAAACCTGACTAAAATGAGGAGGGAAAAAATCCAACTCAGTAAAATCAGAAATGCAAAAGGGGAGATAACAACAAACACCATGGAAATTCAGGGAATCATCAGAGACTACTTTGAGAAGCTATATTCTAATAAATTGGAAAATCTTGAAGAAATGGACAAATTTCTAGATACTTATGACCATCCAAAACTGAACCAAGAGGATATCAACCACCTAAATAGATCTATAATATGAAATGAAATTGAAGCAGCAATAAAGAATCTCCCAAAAAAGAAAAGTCCAGGACCTCACAGATTCTCTGGTGAATTCTATCAGATCATCAAAGAAGAACTAATACCAACTCTCCTTAAACTTATCCACAAATTAGAAAAGGAAGGAATACTGCCTAACTCATTCTAAGAAGTCAGTATTACACTCATCCCCAAACCAAACAAAGATGAGAACAATAGGCCAATCTCCTTAATGAACATCGATGCAAAAATCCTCAATAAAATAATAGCAAACTGAATCCAACAACATATCAAAAAGATCATACACCATGACCAAGTCAGCTTCATCCCATGGATGCAGGGATGGTTCAACATATGCAAATCTATAAATGTAATACAGCACATTAATAGAAGCAATGGCAAAAACCACTTGATCATCTCAATAGATGCAGAAAAAGCCTTTGATGAGATCCAACACCACTTCATGATAAAAGCTCTAAGAAAACTGGGAATAGAATGAATGTACCTCAACATTTTAAAGGCTATATATGACAAACCTACAACCAACATCATAATTAACAGTGAAAAACTGAAACCACTTCTCCTAAAATCAGGAACTAGACAAGGACACCTACTCTTCCTACTCCTATTCAACATAGTCCTGGAATTCCTAGCCAGAGCAATAAGGTGAGAAAAAGAAATATAAAGGAATACAAATTGGTAACAAATCTGTCAAAATATCCCTATTTGCAGATGACATGATCTTATAACTCAAAGACCCAAAAAACTCTACCCAAAAACTCCTAGTCACCATAAACAGCCATAGCAAGGTGGCAGGATACAAAATCAACTTACAAAAATCGTTAGCTTTTCTATACACCAACAACGAACAAATTGAGAAAGAATATATGCAAACAATTCCATTCACAACAGCCTCAAAAAAAAAAATCAAATACCTAGAAGTAAACTTATCAAAGGATGTGAATGACCTCTACAAGGAGAACTACAAACCTCTGAAGAAAGAGATTGAGGAAGACTATAAGAGATGGAAAGATCTCCCATGCTCATGGATTGGTAGACTCAACATAGTAAAAATGGCTATATTACCAAAAGTAATCTACATGTTCAATGCAATTCCCATCAAAATCCCAATGACATTCATGACAGAGATTGAAAAATCTACCCTAAAGTTTATTTGGAAACACAAGTGATCACAAATAGCCAAGGCAATACTCAGCAAAAAGAGCAATGCTGGAGGTATCACAATACCCAACTTCAAACTATATTACAAAGCAATAGCAATAAAAACAGCATGGTACTGGCACAAAAACAGACATGAAGACCAGTGGAACAGAATAGAGGACCCGGACATGAATCCACACAGCTATACCCAACTTGTTTTTGACAAAGGCACCAAAAACATACGATAGAAAATAAACAGTCTCTTCAACAAATGTTGCTGGGAAAAGTGGTTATTGGCCTGCTGAAAACTGAAACTTGACTCATGTCTATCACCCTGTACTGGTATCAACTCAAAATGGATCAAGGACATTAGTATCAGACCCTAAACTCTGAAGCTAGTACAGAAAAATGCAGGGAATACTCTGGAAACAATAGGTATAGGCAAGGACTTCCTCAATAGAACCCCAGCAGCCCAGCAACTAAGAGAAAGGATGGACAAATGGACGACATGAAATTAAAAAAGCTTCTGCGCAACAATAGAAATTGTCTCTAAACTGAACAGACCACCCACAGAGTGGAAGAAAGTATTCATTGGTTATACATCAGACAAAGGACTAATAACCAGAATATACAGGGAGCTCAAAAAACTAAACTCCCCCCAAATCAATGAGCCAATAAAGAAATGGGCAATTGAACTAAACTGAACTTTTTCAAAGGAAGAAATTCAAATGGCCAAAAAACACATGAAAACATGTTCACCATCTCTGGTCATAAAGAAAATGCAAATCAAAACCACACTAAGATTCCACCTCACCCCAGTTAGAATAGCCATAATCAAAAACACCACTACCAACAGGTGTTGGTGAGGATGTGGGGAAAAAGGAAACCTCATATACTGCTTGTGGGAATGTAAGCTAGTGCAACCACTTTGGAAAACAATATGGAGGCTTCTTAAAAAACTAAACATATATCTGCCATATGATCCAGCAATCCCACTCCTAGGGATATACCCAAAGGAATGCAACACAGGTTATTCCAGAGCCACCTGCACACCCATGTTTATTGCAGCACTATTCACAATAGCTAAGTTATGGAAACAACCAAGATGCACCACTACTGATGAAAGGATTAAGAAAATGTGGTATTTATACACAATGGAATTTTACTCAGCCGTGAAGAAGAATGAAATCTTGTCATTCGGAAGTAAGTGGATAGAACTGAAGAACATCATCTTAAGCAAAGTTAGCCAGGCTCAGAAGGCCAAATATCCTATGTTCTCCCTCAAATGCAGACTTTAGACCAAAAACAAATGTAGTAATATTATTGTACATGGGTCACATGCTAAAGGGAGAACACATACAGAAGGAATAGGGAAAAGTAGAAAACCCAAAACTTGAAAGTTTTGATGTGCCCACTGTAGGGGAGCTAATAACGTAATCTTAAACTGACAGAGGCCAGTATGGGAAGGTGAATGGGAAGTAGTGAAGAGGTTTGGTAGAGATGAATCAATTCAGTTGCAATACACATTTGCATAGAAGCAAATCTAGGAATCTCTCTGTATAGCTATCCTTATCTCAACTAGCAAAAACACATTGCCTTGCTTATTATTGCTAATGTTTTCTCTTCAACAAAATTGGAGAAGAGTGCAGAATAGGTTCTGCCTGGAAGTGAGGGAGGTAGTGGGGAGGGGAGGGGAAAGGGAGGGCAAGGGGGAGAGATGGCCCAAATAATGTATGCACATATGAATAAATGAATAAATAAACCAAAAAGAAAAGCTTAAAGTCTGAAACTAACAGATGATAAAAATGTAGACCCAACGTGGCTACATGATATTAATGAATGTCATTTTGCTACAGTGTGTGTTTACATATGCTCATTCCTTTGTCCTTGTGATACATTCTTAACATGATTACATTCACATACAAGAAATTGGAGGGCTTTTCCTTTTTTTTGTTTTGTTTCCATAACTTGGCTATTGTGAATAGTGCTGCAATAAACATGGGTGTGCAGGTGTCTCTGGAGTAACCTGTGTTGCATTCCTTTAGGTATATCCCTAGGGCAGTGGCACAAATGCTCCTGACTCTGAGCAGAAAACAATGTGAGATCAGCCTCCACAGGGCTGAATTTTCTTAACAAGATTTTTATTGTAAGCTGCCAATACCATGTATTGTAAGGAAAAGCACATATGCAATTGCTTTTGCTAACTGACTCTTATTTATAAACTACTTTTAATTCACCCCTCTCCCCTTCCCCCAGTTCACTGAGAATCATGTATTCATCTACAATCCTCCTTCTGCTTTCTTACCCTCTCCATGGCTCATTCTTTATATTTTCTCTTCTAGCACCAGCAGTTTACTGTTCCAGGCACCTTACACATACTGGGAAATTTAATTCTGGCAACAACATTACAAGGTAAATATTTTTGCTTCTCATTATGGAGATGAGAAAATTAAGGCAGAAAGAGATTAAGTAACATCCAAATTCACACAACTAGTAAGAGTATGTTGGGATTCGAACCCAGGTTATATGACTCCAGAGTCTGTGCTCTTAAACAGTGACTTGTGGGAAACATTTTTTTCTTATATTGCTAAGATGACTTGTAACTTCCTTTTATTAGGGTGATCACACTTACAGGTTTTCCTAGGACAGACAAAGCTTGTTGTCCACAGTCATTTTTTTATTTAAAAATTTTATTAGCACAAATTAATTGTGCAAAGGCATTTCATTATATTTATAATAGGTGTATAACGTACTTTGATAAAATTCATCCCTTTATGATAATGTTCTTTAACTGCCTTCCCTCTTCCCCCCTCCTTTTTTAAGTTTCTGGAGTGTGTGTGTATGTGTTTTCACTTAATATCTCTACTGTGTTCCTGATAGTTTCCCTACTCTACTGACTTAGCCTACTTCTCCTTTCTCGCTCTCCTCTTTGTTTTTGATTGTTTTTCTTTAATTCCTTCCAATGTGTACTTTTCTAAATTTGTAAAGTATTCAGTCTATTGCCTGATGGTTAGCTTTAAATATCTTCCTGATGTTGAAGAAATAGGACAATAGTAAATGAGAATGTATTATTTGCTTTCTGCTCAGTATCCTTGGTCATCTTTGGACTGATTTAAAAAATTAGTGTCTTAATACCAGCTTGTTGTCCACTTAAAAAAATCCTAAATTCAAAATATATAATAGCCTTGAAGGATAGTTTTTCTTTAAAAAATGAACTCTTGCTTGAGCTAACTGCAGTATTTTTATTTTCAGAGATATTCTAATAAGACATACTTTTTTTCATTTACTTTTCCAACAATTTTTAGGAACTATAATTTGAATGAAACAGAAATTTTAAACTTATCCTACCTATTTAGGTAGGATGCCATTTTCTTTGTGCTCTTCTGTCAGTATGACTCTGACTTTGGCACCCTGCTCTCTACTGTGGGGTATCTACTGGATCCTAGACTGCATTGCTCAGTCCTATCTTCAAAGCAAAGGACCCCCATCTTGCCAAGTTTTATGCCCCTTATTTGGAGGCATCCCAGTGCAATAGCTTTGGTGAGTACAAAGGCCTGGTTCCCTTCCCTCAAGTCAGAATGTGACTAAGGAGCTTCCCTGGCTCCTAGAGGATGGGCTGAGACCTAGCTGTGCTCCAAAGAGTACCTCCCAATAAACTGCCTACCCCCAAATATGCACCTAAGGAACCTGACCTGACATTGGGTGGTTTTAAGAGCCTATTGCCATTTAGAGATTTCCTGAAGCAAACTTTAAACCCTCTACCTAAAAATCTTGCCTTAGAGCTAGTTACTTCATATGAAACCAGAATTGGCCAGAACCTTCTTTCATGGAGAAGATTCCTCAAGCACACCCTACAGGCTTGAGCTTAGTCACTACTACAAGGCTTTCCGAAAGAAAACATTTGCAAGCCACCTCTCCTCTTTACCAGGAAGGTGAGAATGTGTAGGCAAAGCCAGTTGTGCCTATCAGGAGGGTCACAGACCACCCACATCCCACCAAAATGCACAAACAAATATAATTTAGATAAAATTCCAGGCTCATAATGAGCTTCCCCAAGAAACTTTGGACTCCAAATTTCAGAACCATTAATTTATAGTGAGGGTAATAGGGACTCAGTCTCAAATCAGTTGTCCTCACATAGGAAACAAAACAAGATTAAAAAAAGTATATAAAATATCCTAATTCTTCTCCATATGGTCTCATCAATAAGTTTTGAGTAACCAGATAGCAGACTCAACTTAGGTTTTCCATAGTCATATTTGCTATATTTGAACTTGTCTTTTTTACAATATTTCTTCTAGCATCAGGCCAAACACCATGGCAGTGGAAGAAGCAGCAATGACAATGGCGTCTTAGGTTGAGCCTCTCTTCTCACACCTTTCTCCCATGTACCACCAGTCTTTCCCTGTGGGATGCCTATACCTGGGAAATGCACTGGAGTTATGCATTGGCATTTAACTCTGCATATCTTTTCCATCATAGGTGATCACCACTGGTGTTTCTGATCACCAATAAGTCATTGACATATGGAACAATTTCACTTACTCTGGACTGGAGGGAGATGTCAGAGTGACACCAGGGATCAGGCAGGGGCAATGCAAAAGAAAAAGGAAACTAGTATTCCTAATCTGATATTAAAACAGAAGCTCCAAGATAAAGTAACAAGAGAAAATTTAGATCTCCACCACCAACTTTATTCTTTGACTAAGGTCTTCTCACAATTTCAGCATCTTGGTATAGAAAAAGGGGACAGCTGTACTCAAAAGGACAGGGCTATTGTGAAAATTTAATAAGATAGGTAACTTGTGAGGACTATTTCAGGCTATTAGAATGTAGTGAGTTATATTTCATAAATAATTCTATTGTCTTTATAAGCCATCCAAAGTCCCAAATGGAGTGCAAAAAATAAATATTCGATGAGTGGCTATAAGATGACAACTAATTTCATCCATATGAACAATTATCTTTTAATCCTAGATTAGAACAATAAAATACCTGCAGTCAGCTTTGTCATTTTAAACAGTGCAGATGCCACCATTTTCACATATGACTTTTGAGCAGAGGTCATTGACACTGGAGGTTGGGACTGGCTGCATTTGTATAGAATTGAGGTGAGATATGTCTAAGGAGAGTAAGAGGACAGCCTGAGAGAAATCAGCTTTTTCCAGTCAGCAAAATCAGAACTTTAAGTTTCAAAGAAGAAGATATTCAGGGCTTGGGTTTTTGAGAAATTTAGATAATCATAACATATGGTACAGTAACATTTATAGGCAAAGGGAAGTTGAGCCAGGCTGCTGGGATTACAACTTAACTACATGCTTGCCTGGACTGCTGGAGCCCTGAGGGACACAAAGCCCTTGACACCAACCCTCTAAAGACAGGCAAGGAAGCCAAAGATCAAAACTATAAAGCCACAAACGACATTGCTTAAGGACATTGGTCTCTTGCCTGGTGAGGTAAGATGGCAGAGATTTCAAACAAGATACTTAGTGGCCTGAAAACTAGTGTCATGTTCTTTGCATTGCCTTTTGTTGCCTCTGATGTAAATAGAGCCAAAGAGAATATATGACTCTTTCTCTGCCATATAAAATGTTTTCTCTTTTTACTAGAATTATTTCCAAATAACTTTTTTCCAAGAAGTATCATCTAGATATACTCTAATAATTTTGACTGTAGTCAAAATTTCATGTGTTTTAATTACACCACCTCTCAACACAACAAAGATTCTGCTCTACTGAGCTGCAGGTGGGTCTTTAATAGTAGATGAGTTAAACCTTACATAAAACATGGAAACCACCAGACTGGCTACCATGGATATGACATTTTTAAAGATAATATTACTGCCAAGATGTGTGTGTGTGCATTCATTTGTACATAAGCATGTGTGTGTATCTAAAACAGATGATGAAAACAGTCCATTTCCAGTTTAATTTAGTGTGTTCCTGTGATATTGTTATTTTTTGGAATCCTAAAGTATAATCCTATGGAATATTAGCTATATTGTAACTTATTTCTGAATGCCCAGTCTAAATGTTTCCACTATTCTTCCATGTGGTAATAATTAAATTTTTTTCACTAAAACTTTTGCTGGTTCAAATTAAATTATTTTCATATTGTTGCTTCATACCAAAAAACCACTCATGCCCATTTCCTCCCAGATCCTATAATATACCTAAAAATGAAACCCAGAAGCAATGAGAGAAATTGTGACCCTCATTCATAAGGGGAGTCACTGGGGACTGTAAGCCGTGTGTGATATTGCCTTGAGAACTTATGAGTGTTTCCTATACCCTTACGAGATGCTTTATGGGCTCCCTGATTTAGGAAACTAAAGATCAATTTCTTAAAAACTATATACTGGCTATTTCAGCAACTCTACTCTCCTGCTCTTGAGTTTAACGTCCATTCTAAAGGCCAGGAGATTACATCCTAATCAAAACCTGGAAGGAGGAGAAGCTTCAACGGAGACTGCAGTACTCACAGTTAAGAAAGATTGGACTCACTACCCCGGGATTAAGAGCCTATCAAAGACTATTGGACATCACCGACCCAGACAATCCCCTAAAAGTCACCTTGAGATGGCATGAGCCTGCTACTACGGCAACTCCTGCCCCTTCTACTTCTGCCTGCAAATATTGTTGCTGAGCCATGGCAGCTGCTTCTTGTCATGTAATGTACTGTGGAGTCTAACTTGGGAAAGATGTTATTACTTTGTCCTGAACCTGGTTGGGGATATAAAAACAAGGATGGTTATGGCACCTAGGATGATGTATGGTAGACCACAGAAGCCAATGGGTGGACTGTAGACCAAAACCCTGGGAAGGGAGCATGGGTGGCTACCCATGAACTCTACTCAGAGCTCAAGCCACAAATTTAGCTAATGACCCAGCCAAGATGCTACTCTGAGCTCAAGCCTCAAATCTGGCTAATGAACCAACAAAGGTTCAGGTAGTTAAAATTACAGATTTAGGACAAATACTAAAAGTTGGTACAGGACATGAACTAACACCTGGGTAATATTCTGTATGCACATTAAACAAGAGCAACTGTTACCCTTGCACTGAAGGGACTGTAGGCCTAAGTGATCCCTTTTCCACTAGGACAGAACTTAGACAAGCTGGGGCAGGGGAAGGTGGTGCGATACATGATCACTCTGTTCCCAGATGATGGCCTGGGGGAATCAAACTTGCCAGAGTCTTTCCAAAGACAAAGACCCCCTAAAAACATCAGATTCTCAAGTTCTTGTGTCAACTACACCTCTTGTCTCTCATGATTGCAGGGGCAGAACACTAACTTTGTGGGAAATCTGTCTGGATGTATACAAGGCCGTATGTCTGTGGAAACTAATCACTCTGTATTAAGCCTAGCCAAGGTCTGGAGGTATTGTGGAGAGGGAACATTACTGGCAACCCTCATGAGTAACAGGAGTGGAACTTGAAAGCTCATAACCAGCATTTCATAACTCCACCCACTTGGGCAGTCAACAAATGCCCCAATCTAAAAGAGAGACACCAGTTGGGTCCTTTGATGACAGGAAGGGAATTGCAGAGCAGTTCAATGCTACTAGCAGCATAAAAAGGTAGAGTACAAGGACAGACTGCTCTAGCCAATGAGCTGGCTGAGAATTTAGGAGTTAATGACCTGCTGACAGGAAGGATGGAAAAATGGTTTGGGAAATGGAAAGGAGTTATGACCTCAGTCCTCACTTCATTAGTTATTGTGTTAGGGGTCCTAACTGCTGCTGGATGCTGTATAATCCCTTGTGTCTGGGGCCTAGTCTAAAGGGTAATTCAAACAGGCCAAACCAAACAGGCCACAGCATCTTACCAACACAATGATCTCCTCCTCCTGGATACCCTTGAATAAGAAAGTCAGCTAATGTTAACCAAATTTGAGGAAAAGAGTGAATAGTACAAAAAGAAAAGTGAAATTGTGGGAGATAACTTGTCCTTTCCTTCAAAGAAATAGAATTATATACTCAACGGAGGTAAATCCACTTTAAAGTAGCAGCTCATTATGCTTGCTTAACTTGTGGCCAAGCTTGCTTAACTCGTGGCTTCTTGGAACATTAAATGTTAACCTTGCCCTTTTTCTTGGTAAATCCACTTTAAAACAGACCTCATCTATAGTCAGTCATGAAAGACTGTGAACCCTGACTCCTATCAACAGGAGGAGGGGGCAGTTTTATGTCAGGGTTAAAAACCTGAGTGACTTCCCTTTCACTGTTCTTGCTTATCAGACCTATGTTGGTAGCACACCCTTATGCAGAAGTAAAAGTTTGCTTTGCTGACTGAATCCTGAGTCAATTCTAACATTTAGAAGCTGAGATCTGGGGAATCAGAGCTCAAAGCTAGCCAGGGCAGATAGTTCGAGACCTCCATCTCCAAAATAACCAGAGTAAAATGGACTGGAAGTGTAGCTCAAGTGGTAGAGTTCCTGCTTTGCAACTGCAAAGCCCTGAGTTCCAACCCCAGCACCATAAAAAAAAAAAAGAAGAAGGATTAATGATGACTCTGTACTCCCTCTAATGTAGTCCTCTCCCCCCAGACCCTTTGTTCGTGATATGCCCTCAGCCTGAATTCCCTCCTGCACCCTTGAACCCTTCACATTTGGATGCCTTGTGTTCTCCTACAGAGCTCAGTGCATTTTCATTTCATTCATTTTTGTAATCTGTCAGTCAATTGTCAACAAATTGTCATTGATGTGGTTCTAAGCACTTGGGACACAGCGGGGACAGACTAAGCTCTCACTTTCATGGAGCTCATATGTAATGGAGACAGATTTGTGTGTGTGTGTGTGTGTGTGTGTGTTCACACACATTAGATTGTGGTGAATACAGGAAGACTCAGTGTGGCAGAGATGAAAAGCAGTGCTGGTTTAGATGCAGTGATCATCGGGAAAGGCCTCTCTTAGAGGTGAGAGGAGACCGTTTGAGCAGATGAGGCCATGTGGGATCTAGAAAGTCCTCCCCTCAGGGAGAAGAAAGTTAAGAAGGTGAATATGGTTGATGTACTTCCTATACAAGAATGAATATAGAATTCTTAAACTTGTTGGAATCACCATAAGAAGAGGACTAAGCTAGGACAGATGGAAATTTCACAATGAGACACCCTGTATAGCTATCCTAAACAAACAAAAATGTCTTTTTTTTTTCAAAAACAGAGAACAGGAAGACAAAACAGGTCCTGTCTGGGAAGTTGGAACCAGTGGGAGGGGAAGGATAGAAAGAAAGGGAGGGTGAATATAGTGGGAAAAGTATGTACACATGTATATAAACAGAAAAATGAGACCTTTTGAAACTATTCCAGGAACCTGAGGAGATGGATAGAGGAGAATGATAGAGAGGGTATATTCAACAATATAGTGTCAGAATTTTGTAAATGACACAATGTACTCCCATTACAATTTTGATCTTAAAAAAAGAATACAGAAAAAAAGAAAGTCCTCCCCCAAGTCACCCACCCCTAACCAGTCAGACTGCCCTGTAACCAGATTTCAGTGGCACCAAGAGCTTCCTGCATGGCATTCACTGTAATCCTGACTCTAGTTAGTGCACTAGCGCAATTCCATGCCACTGTACTGAGAGCCCAGAAGAGGCTCTCCTGATGTTATAACCCAGACACAGAACTGGGACAGAGCACATGCTCAGTATTGTTTGTCAAATAACACATAAATAGATAAGTAAGCAGACAATTCCCCCAAGAGAATGTCCAGCAAATGTTGGCTGGAGATGGAGAGGTGCTGAGGATGCTGGTGAGACACAGAACAATCATAGGAAAACCTACCACAGGAGTCGGATCCAGAAAAATCTGGAAAGATCTAGAAATGAACACCAATGTTCTGAAGAGGAGACAAATCAAAAAGGACAGAGAGACTGAAGCAGACAAGGAGACAGGCAGGAGAAGACTGAGAGCAGGAGAGTCCCTCCTCCTGAGGACATGGATGACCAGATTGGTTAAACATGACAACATTTTGGGTGACATATTGGGGCTCCCATTCCTTCCCTCCCAGCTATTTAGAAATCGGCAGTAGGAGGTCCAAGGCTGCCCTGGGCAAAAGCCTAACACCTTATTTGAAAAACAAACTGAAAGCAAAAAAACTGGGGACATGGTGCAAGTGGTAGAATGCTTACCTAGCAAGTGTGAGGCCTTGAGTTCAAATCCCAGTACTACCAAAAAGAAAAAAAAAAGACTTGCTGAAGGAAAGCATCAGTCTTTACTAGTAGCAAAGTTTATCTAGAACTGTTGCCCACTCCTCATCCTTATAGAATTGAAGTGTCATGTCTTCCCACTTGGGAGTTTTATAAACTTGAAGAGTCTTTCTGAAATTGGGACCTGTCAGACAAGACAGAATTTCTTCTTAATAAAAATATAGGGTATCAGCTAGAACCTAAGGAATCTGGAAATGGCAACTAAGTCCAAGTTAGCCACATAGGTCAGGCTATTATAAGAAAGCTTAAATGGGAATCGGGCTGGATTCATAAGAAGGACCACAATGTCCTGTGGTACTAGGTATAGCTGTTTAGATAATGGCCTCTCAAGGATGGTCACATCCTAATCCCCATGTTAGAAGTGCCACTCCCAAACAATGATCACAGAAACACGCAGGAGTTGCTCAGCAAGGCAAAAAGAAGTTTTACTTTTTCAGAAGGGTGCAGCCACAGACCATAGGCAGAACACAGTGAGCAGGAAGTCAGCTCAGTTTTTATCTCTTTGCCCCTCACCCTGATGGACGGGTTTGGGTTCACAATCTTTGCAATTGAAAAGGGGGCACATGGGGTAAGGGGGACGTTGAAGCAGCAAGAACAAGAAAATTCTTTTGGGCAATATTCATCTTAAAGCAAGCAGTTGGAGATTAGGACATCTGGCGATAAACAGCTCTTTGTTTGACCCCAAGAACCTTGCAAGGTCAAGCAACATTTCACAAAGCACATAGGCAGCAACTGGGGAGGTTAGCTAGCATCTACACAATGATAGTTTTATATTAACTCCTTTGACAGAAAAGTCCTAACTTTAGTTGATTCTCACACCCAGAACCTGTGAATGTTACCTTATCTGGCCACAGGAAATCTGCAGACTTGATTAAATGAATGATCTTGAGGCAGGAGACCACAGTGTGCAGTTGGGGCTTTGAGGAAACAAGAGGTTGGAGTGATGCAAAGAAGACGTCACCAGCCAAGGAGTGCAGGCAGCCCCTGGGAGTGGGTAAAGCGAGGAAATGATTTCTGCTCTAGAGCCTCCAGAAGGAGCACACCCTGCAAACACCTTGGCTTATCCTAGTAAGACTGATTTAGATTCTTTTACTTCTAGACCTTATGAGAAAAAAATTGTGGAGTTTCCTCAGCTTTTAAACTTGTGGAAATTTATTTCAGAAGCATCAGGAAACTAAGCCACTCCACAAAGGCAATCAGTCTCCTGTTGGAGCCATTTGGCTCCATGTCTGAGAGTGGGCACCAGGAAGTTCTGTGCTGGCAGCCATGTTCTCAGATGCATAGCAACTAAACTAAAGGTCCCGATGCACCTTTATCCATGAAAAAGAAGGCATTTTGTGGTGGAAACTAGAAACTAGTGGCTAAAGAACAGGCTAAAGGCCAGGGGATCCCACCCTTTTTATTTGACATTCTGTCTAAGAATAAGTACATTTTCACCTATTAAAACAGAGACAGGCCAAGCATGGTGATCCATGCGTATAATCCAGCACTCAGGAGGCTGAGGCAAGAGGATCTCAAATTCAAGTCCAGTGTGAGCTACATAATGATAACCTAGCTCTAAAATGAAAATTAAGAAATAATGAAGTAAATAAACTAAGCCAGTCTTGGGAAAGCCAGAGCTGCTAACATTGTGCCCCAGTGACCAGCTGAACCTGTTGACCAACTGGTGGATTCCAGTAAGCCGAGTCAATTAAATCACCTTGGTTTTCTGAATTGACTTTTATCATTTCAGATTTGATTTAGGTCAAACCCCAACAGATACAGCCAGGATTCACCAAGCAGAGTTTAGACCGTGAGGCTTATCACCAGCTTACAAGACATAAAAATCATCCCCAAAGACGTCATCCTTTTCAAACCACGGAATTTTTCAGGCAGGCTGATTGCGTGGTCTTATTAAATGCAAAAGCATACAAAACATGAAGCAAAATAGAAACACCTGGCTTCATGCCCCACATGAAATAAATGCTGGAAATTTTTTTAAAAATTAAAAAAAAAGACTCCAACATCCTTTGTCCTGTTTATTTATTTTTTCTCATCTATAAAAAAAAAATGTATGTGGTGCCTTCACCACACAACATCAGGCTAGATCAAAGATTGAGCTTAGTCTGATGGAGAGTACAGAGCCCTTTACCCTGAGTTTAGCCTCAGAAGAGAATGTTCAAACATGAGAGTTCAAACAAGGCCATGTGTGGGGGGAAAGGTCCATCTAGGGGGATGAGGTTCAATGATTTCATGAAGTTTATTAAATAAATTTCCCGAGCACTTATTTTTCAGTGAAACTTCTGGCTATAGTTGGGTTAGCATAAGCAACAAAATGAACCCTCCCCCCCAAACACTGACATTGGCACTTCAAAAATCATAAAGAGAAGTAGCAAATCATTCCCAGTTTGTTTTCATTCTGGAAGTGCATTGCTTTAAAACTTCTAAGAATGCTGCAGAATTACTAGTTGTTTTCACTTTGTTTTGTTTTGTTTCCTCTTAGGAGTTAAAAAGTACTTGCATTCAAATAATCAGTTTCACATAAATGAAGACTCTAAAAAAACCTGGAGCAATAAAAATGTCATCACACAGGTAACTAATAAATGCCTTTATTCAGTTCTCAAAGTGACCTTAGTCTGGAGTGTCCTTGGCTGAGGTGATGAGGTTCTCCTCATATATCTCCCCATCTTGTTCCCCCCCCAACCCAGGATACACGCATTCGTGGACACGCACTCCCCAAGTGACTGCTATCCAGAATGATGCCAGAATAAATAAGTGAGAAAGGACAAGGTGACTGTATTCTCCAAGACCAAGGGGACACAACTATATGCAAAAATCAAACAGTATGCTAGCGATACAAAGAATGTCTTTTAAATGGAATTCTGGGAGTAGGGGGCGTGGCTCAAGTGGCAGAGCGCTTGCCTAGCAAGCACGAGGCTCTGAGTTCAAGCCCCAGTATAGAAGGAGAAGAAGGAAATTTAATTCTGACTTCATGTGACTATAGATTCATCTAATTCATGAAAAATAGAATTCTGTTCAGACAGTTCCTGAATACAGAAATCCTTACTAGATCAAAAAGAACTTTATGCTTTTGATTACCCTCTTAACTTGGAACAGGGAACTGCATAGCCTTTCAAACACTAGATACTTATCAAGATTTTCTGTGTGAGAATTAGAAAAGAAAACAAAAAGAAAGAAAGAACAACTCCATGTCTTCCTTCTCTAACCAACTGCCTTTGGGAAGCAGAGCTGAGCTTTTGGGATAGGGAAAGACTGCATGGTCCTAAGGCAGGGCCTTTACCCTACTGCCGGAGCATTGGCCTCACCTTCAGCCTAATCCAGCAGCAGAAGTTTCTGGAAAACTTTGAGAAAAGCTAGAGTGAAAGGAGCTGTGTCCTCAACTGTGTTCTGCACAAAAAGAAGGCAAACTCAGGACCTAACCAGCGGGTTTCTGAGCCCATGGAAGGAGGAGCTATGGCCTTGAAAACTGACCCAGAGCTCCACAGAGTGTGAGCAGCCACTTGCACAGGTGTCCGGGATGAGGGCAGGCCAGGTAAAACCAGGAGTGAGCCCTGAAATTTCTGCTCTGAGACACCAACAAGGCTCAACCTCCCAGTTCGCCTGCCTACCATATAAAGAAAGCCAGGCTTGTTTGGGGACGCTACAGATCTGTTTGGCACTAGCTGGGCACCAGCAGGCAGTGCTGAGGAATATGGTTACATCACAATTTCCATCTTTAATTCTACTGAATGCCTCATGCTGCACTGAAACAGGCGCTTCCTCAGGGACATGGCCCCAGGCAAGTCCAGGAACCCTGTTGGAGTCAGGGCACTGTCCGTTTCCAGAGTCTTTCTCGAAGCAGCCACTGCCCTTTGGGGTTCTCTGCCTCATAGTAGTCCTCCCCTGGGGACACCAGGGGCTCCGGTACAAAGAGTTCTGCATCCCATTCCATGTCTTCCCCAGAAAAGTTGAGGAGGATCTGTCTGGAGCTCCCCAGGCTGCAAAAGAGGAATATGGCAGAAGGTTCAAGTTCAGCGTGGCTGCTGGATGAGGGAAGGGGTACCCAGATTACCACTGTTCTTACGGAGAAGATCAGATTATCATCCTCCCACCCCCAGGCCCTGGCCTTGGGAAGGACCAAGGAGTGGATCAAAGGGACTGTGGATGGACCTCAGGTGGGCTTGGTGTGGACTTGAAGGAAAAGGACAAAGGTGAGAGCTGAATTTTGGTTTTACTATGACTTATTATTATGGGATGCTATCTAGGAAACCCTGATTCCTGATTGAGTGGCTGGTGTAGAAGCAAAGGAACCAGCTAGGTGAATCTTACCAGGTCCCTCTGTTGCAGGGACAGGCCTTGGCAGCATGGACTGGGTTGGCCAGACCAGAAGAGAATTTTCTGCACAAGTAGGCAACAGGAGTGTGGGGCTTGGCGATGGTAACTAGTCTGGGAAGAAGAGGATCTAGAGAGAAGGAGGCCAAAGGAGGTGATGGCAAGATGATCCCAAGTAGCCTGACCAGAAGGAAGTGCTCTACCACAGAGCCCAGCCAATACCTTCAAAGTCATGAGCAATTGAGCAGTTTGCGCCTCCTTCCTTCTGGGTGCTCTGCTCTGTTCATCCCTGAACTCTCGTTAAGGATCAGTGGGCTAAGGAGGTGGGCCAGAGAGAAAGGAAGGCGATGCAGAACTGAAGCAAGCTCCAAACAGGGGACATCAGTGAACCAGGCTAGAGTACAGACTAGGAAGAAATATTTTTCTAACTAAATCCTCCCCTCAACCTCTATAATTACACAAGAATAATTTTGGCATGAAGGATGGCGCCTCAAAGCACTTTAAGAACCACCCTCAGAGTGCAGGACATTAAGCCCAAACACTTACTCTTTTTTGCGGGCTTTCGGCTTAAATTTCAGGGTGTTGAATGCCCCTTCCACAGCCTTGGGCAGGTAAATGGGGTGTCTCTCGAGCCTCCTCTGAGTGCCAATGGTCCTGCGTTCCGTGCTCCTTCGAAACTGGCTGTCTGTGGTGTGTCCAGCATGCACAGCTATGTCCTCAGAATGTCTGCGTGGGGCCCGCAGGATCCAATTGGAATGCAAGCTGTGTTCCCGGGAGCTGGTGGCCACTGGAAGAGAGAGGCAGGGGCCTGAGCAGTGAGGCTGGCTACACAGAGGGGCAGAAGGCAAAGGAGAAGCCTGATGGGCTGGGAACTCACAGTGGATGGGTAACAACCACACTCATCACAATGAATTCTTAGAGGCCCAGTGCAAGAATAGCATGGAATATTCTTTATATTGAAAATGAGGACAGAGATCTGTATTTATTGGCTTGGAAAGGTTCACAAGATGTATTATATACTGTTAAGTTAAAAAAATCCTATTTTTACTAGAAATAGATGAATGGATGAATTAATTAAAATAAAGAAGTATGTTTGTGAAGAAGAACGAAATGTTATCATTCGCTGGTAAATGGATGGAATTGGAGAACATCATTCTGAGTGAGGTTAGCCTGGCCCAAAAGACCAAAAATCGTATGTTCTCCCTCATATGTGGACATTAGATCAAGGGCAAACACAACAAGGGGATTGGACTTTGAGCACATGATAAAAGCGAGAGCACACAAGGGAGGGGTGAGGATAGGTAAGACACCTAAAAAACTAGCTAGCATTTGTTGCCCTTAACGCAGAGAAACTAAAGCAGATATCTTAAAAGCAACTGAGGCCAATAGGAAAAGGGGACCAGAAACTAGAGAAAAGGTTAGATCAAAAAGAATTAACCTAGAAGGTAACACACACGCACAGGAAATTAATGTGAGTCAACTTCCTGTATAGCTATCCTTATCTCAACCAGCAAAAACCCTTGTTCCTTCCTATTATTGCTTATACTCTCTCTTCAACAAAATTAGAGATAAGGGCAAAATAGTTTCTGCTGGGTATTGAGGGGGTGGGGGGAGAGGGAGGGGGCAGAGTGGGTGGTAAGGGAGGGGGTGGGAGCAGGGGGGAGAAATGACCCAAGCTTTGTATGCACATATGAATAATAAAACAATAAAAAGGAAAAAAAAGATTGTTGAAAAAAAAAAAAGAAGTATGTGTGTTGAAAATCCTTTGCAAAGATCATATACCCAAAGGTTAACAGTGATGATTATCTCTTCATGCAGTATTACAGTTCACATTTTTTATTTCTTTCTTTATATTTTAGTATATTGCCTGATTAATTTGTTATTATGCGAAAAATTATTTTCTGATACATACATTATTACCAAAAAAGTAACCACGTCAAGACAATAGTTGTTTTCATTAAAAGATTATAATTGTGATCCTCGGTTGGATTTTGCCATCCTTTCAGCAATACCCTGAATTTCCCAGGCCCCAGACTTGGGGAAAGGGCTACTGTTTGTCAGGGGCTGAAGTTGCTCCAAGAAGAGGAGGACAGGCAGACTTCCTGCAGGTAGAATAAAACTGGGGATAGGGGGTAACCTTCTGTGAAGTCCCATAGAACCCCATTTGTAACCCCAAATCTCATGCCTTTGTGCCTGCTGAGGCCAGAACAATAACAATAACCACAAGCTTGTTATCCTCTAAGCATTAGATAAAACTCTGAAGAATTACTTCATTATGGCACCAAAAGATGTTACCTTAGTATCAGGGGCTATTGATCCTCTGAATGAAATCATCATTAAATGGTACCACGAGGGGTAAATTAATTGAAGAAATTGACAGTTTTGGAATGTAAAAGTGGGCTTGACTCATGAACAGGTTGGAATTTTGGCTCTCCACCAGGACAGCACCAGTGATAAGCCTTGGTAAGAAGAGAAGCAAGGCCTCAGTCCCACCCTTGTTCCCTCCCAAGGCGTCCAGATGGGCCTGGGCAGGGACCCTGGACCTCTTCTGCCCTATATAGCACCCACTGCCTAGCTTAGGTAGGGTCAGAGCTGGATCTTCAAAATTCTTTCCTTTTCTTTTTTAAAAGATTGTGGGCAAGTATACATAACATCAAATGGCCCATCTTAGCCAATTTAACTGTGCCATTCGATAATGCTAAGTGCATTCACATTGCTACATAAGCAATCTCCAGAACTTTTACATCAAAACTAAAACCTTCCTGGTTAAACAACTCCCCATCAATCAGTTCTCTTTCTTTAATCATTTCCCTATTTCTTTCCCTCCTAGGGTCTTAGGAAAATTCTACCCCTCAGTTGTTGTAAGTGCACCACAGGGAAATTTTTGTCCACACGGCGCCCCCAAGTGTTGGAAGCATAGACGGTAGGGGTTGGCATCAGGGACAACTACAGCAAAAGGTCCCCAAAGAAATCAAGCTCAAGGGCTGGGGCAGGGTAAGCAGGAGCAGAGTTCCCTGCTTAAAGCAGGGAGGTGGATTCCATCCACCCCCAGACCCACCCCCTCCAGCCACCGTGTTCCAGGTACCTTGTGTAGGACTCACCATCGAAGTCCACATCTTCATTCGGCTGGTTTGCCTCAGTAGCCCGTGGCCGTCTCTCTGTCTCCAGCTCTGCAATGATGGAGTCAAAGAAGGCAATGGCCTCGGCTACATCAGCACTGAACTGAGAGTATTTCTTTGAGGTTGATTTCTGCTGAAGGTGAAGGACAGAGACAGTTGCTTGGGCCAGTTTCTGAGTGCCCTCATGCACGTAAACAAAAAACACTGGAAAGGATTAAATGCTACTAAAACTAAATGAATGAATTTGTGAGGTTTCAAAGGGAAATGTGATAGCAAGCTAGGGCAATCAACCATGGTATCAATCAATGGATGAATGGGTAGACAAAATGCAGTGTGTACATGCACAATGGAATATTATCCAGCCATAAAAAGAATGAAGCTCTGTCATTTGCCACAACATGAATGGAACTGGAGGCCATTATGTAAGTGAAGTAAATCAGATACAGCAAGACAAATACTGCATGTTCTCACTCATTTGTGGAATCTAAAAAGTTGATTTCATGGAAATAGAGCTAGAATAGTGGCACTATAGGAAGGGAAGGGATGAGGGGAGATCGAAAGAGGTCAGCTAATAGCTCCAAAACACAGTTAAATAGGACTACTTCTAGAGTTCTACAGCACAGAAGGGTGACTACAGTTTAGAATTATTTATATATATTTTATAAAGAACTAGAAGAGTTTGAAGGTTCCCAACATAAAGAGTGATAAATGCTTAAAGAGATGGAAATGCTAATTACCTTGATTTGATCATTACGTATGTGTACTGTCACACTGAATTGTCACATTGTATCCCACAAATATGTACAGCTGTTATGTGTCAATTTAAAAAATTAAAGGTAAATTTGATTAAGTGCCCTATGGAAGAGAAGCAGCTACTCTAGATCCATAATGGCTGTGGGTTTCTATTATCTCAAGGAGAGAGAGTAAAAGGACGATAACATCTACTTCTTTCTTTGTCACAGATTTGTCATCAGACATTAGACAAAATCATTAGTCTTTCTCTGCCTTGCTCCCTGATGATAAACAGCCGTAGAAGATGGGACATTTCCTTAGGGAGGTGATAGGAGGCTCACGGTAGGACAAAGAGGATAATTTATGTTGAAAATACTCTTTAAAGGTTGTCAGTTTGGAAAGTAGCCAAATATGGGCTCCAGTCATGGAATAAATTAAGAAATTTTAGTATGATTGTTTGAAAAGTATAAATAATAATAAAATACAAAGTTGAAAGAATCTATTCAATGTCTAACCAAACTCCAGGCTCTGTGCTGATTTGTTCTTCCTCATCTCAATTTATCATCTTCTTCAACACAACCCACAACACTTGAGGGCAACTGACATCTTGGAAGTCCAGGCACCATGATGGGCTCCCTGAAATACTCCCAGTGAAAAGACATAACCAATATGCGAACCAAAAAAAAAAACTCTCTGAGGAATTCAGAAAATAATGGAACTCAGGGAGAAACAAAAGGGATGATATTTGTTAGCATGGGCTATTTTGATCAAACGCAGAGTTCTTTTATTTTATGTGGGCATTTTGGAAGTGGTACTTAGGGATGGTATCAAAAAATGAATAGGATTAAATTATAGACTGCCATGTTGGAAAATAAAAGGATGTCATCTCTATGTGTGTACTTTATTTTTGTGATATGTATGTGGTTTGTACTGCTAAAAAACACTTTTTAATTAGAGGGTTCTTTTCCTTTTTAAATTGTAAAGAGCTTTCTTAGAAAGAAATATTGAAGGGCCACACATACACCTGAATCTTTTCTATTAAAAGTGGAAGACTGGGTTGGGGTGTGCCTCAAGTGGTAGAGCTCTTGCCTAGAAAGTACAAGAACCTGAATTCAAATCCCAGTATCACATCCCAAAAAGGTGGAAGAATTTTCTTATGTATTATCTAGATCCATTCAAAGAGCCCACTAAAGTGAAAGCAAAGAGAGGGAAAAGGAGGAGCCCTAAGGACAAAGAGAGCAAGAAAGACCATCCTCCCTCCTGGAAGAGATTTCTCAAAGTTTCTGACAACTAGAAAGTTGTAGAAGTAATTGACACCACAGAGCAAAGGAACCAGCTCCCAGAATGTCATGGGTGGAGGAAGCAGCTAAGAAGGGGACAGTTTGACTCTCAAAAAGCAGAGATGCTCTGGACTTGGTGACATCAGGTAACCAAGGGCTATAAGTGGAAAATGGGACCCAAAATCCAAGGGACTGGTTGGAAGTCTGTGTGAGTGCAGGAGGCTCAACCAATAGGCTTCCTTCTTGCAGGCAGGTAACAGAGGGTCCATGCCAGAGGCAAGCCCATACTCTCTTATCCTCCCTGTGTTTTCTTGTGCTGCTTTCTTCACCTTCAAAATGAGATGGATGTTCACACTAACAGACGCCTGTTCATCCATCCAGACATAGCTGAGGCAGCTCTTACTCCAGGAAGCCCACCACTCTCTTGGATTAAGTTTCCTTCCTCTAGTTCCTGGGGTTTTCAGTACCTACCCAAATTCCACCTACCATTTCAGATATTTTTTTTGAGAAGCAGGGGAGAAAGAAATAAAGAATGGAGAAGGCTGCAGAATTCCTTTGGGGACAAAATAAAAATGGATACTAGTTTATAGTAATGCAAGGTCCATGGGGTTTTTCTCTATGCCAAACCCATCTCCTTATGGAGTGGATGTCTCTTAAGTGTCTAGAAGGTGACTGCAATCAGTGTTTAGCTTAATGTAAGGGCCTTGATCTTGCTATGTGTGTCATATCCTTTTTCATGGAGGTCACTCTACAACTGATCTAAGTGATTCAGTCATAAATGTCTCTGGGAAGTAAACTTTGGCCAGTAGCTCAAAGCAGTCTGACTCACTTGCTTTTGTTTGTTAAAGGGTTTAGAAGAGAGCTGGGCATGGTGGTTCATGCCTGCAATCTCAGCTACTTGGGAGGCAGAAATCACGGTTCAAGGCCAGGCAGGCCAAAAAGCTAGCAAGATGCTATCTCAATAAACAAACCAGGCATGGTGGCACATGATTTGTAGTCCCCGTTACTAAGGAGACAGAAGTAGGAGACTCTTGGCTTTTTGCCTCAACCTAGGCAAAAGCCCTATCTGAAAAACAAACTAAAGCAAAAAGGACTTCAGCATGGCTTAAGTGGCAAAGTACTTTCCTAGCAAACATGAAGCCCTAAGTTCAAACCCCAGTATGAAAAAGGGGGGGAAGGGTTAGAAGAGAGTCAACTTTGGTGTCTTAACTACTACAGGCTAAGAACAAAATTAACATGCTATAATTGTAGGTTCATATAACATTGTCCTGTGGTCTCTTGTGAATTTCCTTGAGCATTATCCTGCTAGAATAACATTTACAAATTTAAAAAAATTAACTACTAACATAGAAATCACCACCTTTATCACTGAACTCCCTTCATCAAAGCCAGTGGACCTGTCTCTTGCACCTGCTCATTTGTTGGTTATTCCAAATATTCAGTCATGTTGCTTATTTCTAAAACTTCAAGCTACAGGAGCCAAGACCCTGGTCTCCTCTCTGCTCTGCATGGCAATGACTGCCATCCCAGGATCATCCCAAATTCAGACAGGTGAGCTCCTTGGCCAACACTGAAGAACCTGCTATTCTGGACCCCACTCTTGGGGTCTCTGCTAGGTCATTCAGCATGTTATCATTATGAAACTTGTTCCTGTTAGAAGAACCTTGGATCCTGGTGTGGCTGGGGAGTGAGTCATTGGTGGCATACTGGTGACATCATTTGTAATGTTCCCATATGTGCCATCACAACAAAAGGCTTTTCCCTGCTTGCCCAATTACCTTCACTGGTTCAACTCCTCCCCAGATCCTTATGGAATTAGGTGGGGGCATAAACACAAATGAATAAGCAAATTGCTTTCTTGTATGTAGACTTGCCTTCCTTCCCTGTAAACAAAAGCCCCAATCCCTTGACCTATTCTGAGAGCCCAGTCCTAGAAGGTAACCATGGTATTTACCTCCCTCATTGTTGCCAGGGTGACTCTGTAAGAGTGGTACCCAACCCCAGCTGCATTTAGACAATATCTGTGCCTGGCCTTTCTCCAAACCAAACCAATGAATACAGAGTATCAAATGACTTTAATACTTAGCACTTAAGAACTACCACTCTGCAGGAGCCTAAGGATGAGGAGGGTGAAGAAGGGGAGCCCACAAATCCTTACCACAATGTCTGATTTGGGGTGAAAAAACTCAAATTCTGTTACCAGGGACCCCACCCAGAAGGGCTTGACTCTGGGGGTACCAAAGGACCAGATACAATAACTTGCCATGTTGAAAGTCTAATTAACAGAGCGAGAAATGATGGTGAAGCAAGAAAGGAATTTATTCTCTGTTTAGTCAAAACCAAAAGATGGTCTAGAACTCTGTCTTCCCTGTGTAGAGGAAAGTTCCAGGATTATATAGGGAAGGGACAAAAGCAGGGTGCCAAGAGGTATGCAGATGTATGTATGCACTTCTAGTTCTTTGGTTTCCCCTGGAATAAGAGGGGAGGAGGTCGACACAGGCAGGTTCCACTCCCAGCAAGAGATGAAGCTAAAAATCTCACACATTCCAGCTAGGCACAATGCCCAAACCAGAAAAAAAAAAGAAAGAAAGAAGCTGAGAAGGAAAAGGCAACTTATAGAGAACCGGTTAGAAGAGATGGGTGCTTCTTTAAATCCTCTAATTTTAAAGTAGCCCCTGTTAAAATACCAGTCTTACTCCTTGGCTTTGTAAGAGTGGACAGGAGTATCTCCATGATGACCACGCATGAGAGATAGGACCCAAGGAATCAGGATACAGGTCAGTGAGGACAGACAAAAGCTCCTGGACTAAGGGGCCCAGTATCCTTATGTCATTGTGTACCTCCTAATGCTTGGCACACAGAGAGGTCACCCTGCTCCTGGCACCTTACCTGGGTAGGAGAACATCCACCCCAGGGGTCCACCTTCCTAGTCCCGTACCTTACCTAAGTCACCTGCTGGGCAGGCATCTCTTCTGCTTGTATCGGGCTGATTGGTTTCCCGAGACCTCAGCTCTCTGGTGGTTTCAAGAAAAGTCACTGAATTCTGGTTATCTAGGGTCCGTTGTTACAAGGATGGGAGTAATATTCTTTCCAGTTCTCTATAACCTGAGCAAAAACTGACAGCCTCTCCAATTCAAATCAAATATTATGTCTTATACTTAACTTCTTTGAGTTTATTTATATTTGTATCTTTTACCTTGAAAATCTTCACTCCATATGACATTAACAAAATTATGTACTTTATCTTACTATAAATAATCATTTCAAAATCACAGTATCAATATTACCAACATTAGCCCACTGAATGCAATTTAAAACTGTGTATCTTTGCATAAGAAAGGGACTAAAGTAGAAGGGAGAAAAATGGAGGGAGGAACCAATTCAGGATATAATACATACATCCAGGGAAATGTCATAATGAAGCTCCCTGTATAGCTATCTTATACAAAGAAAAATGTCTTATTTTCAAAAACAGAGGACAGGAAAGTAAAGCAGATCCTGTCTGGAGGTTGGTACCAGTGAGATGGGAGAGGATATAAGGAAAAGTGTAGGAGGGCGATTATGGTGGCATATTATGTACTGATGCGTGAAAATGGGAAAATGAGAGCTGGTGAAGCTATTCTAAGAATGAGGGAAGGGGGATAAAGGAGAATGATGGAAGGGGTGAATTTAACTAAGATACATTGTAAGCACTTTTGTAAATGTCACATTGTACCCCTAGTACAACAATAATATGGTAATAAAAATAAAATAAATTTTTAAAGAAAATAAAATTGTGTGTCTTTGTCCTCCACATGTATAACAGAAATTCCATTTTAAGGTCTCTTGAAATAATTCTTTTTTGTGTGATTATGCTGTTGACTTGGTAATCACTTAGGTTCATATGCTCCAGTTGGTTTTCAAATTTTAGGGATTTTTTTAAAATTTTGATTTAATGCTTTAAAAGTATATAACAATATGCCTGGTTGCAAATCTGATACTCTAACTAACACTCAGGAGAGTTTGTTTCTAGGACATCCTCTTCTCCTTGTTTTCTCAATTCTTTCTTTAGTGTTTTATACATCTTTCCATCATTCCTTTTGGGAAATATAAGTAAGCATGTAAGCTGGGTATGGTGGTTCATGCCTATAATCCCTGCACTCAAGAGGCTGAGGCAGGAGAATCATGAGTTCAAGGCCAGCCTGGGCTACACAGCAAGATTTGTCTCAAAAACAAAAACAAAACAAGCATGAATTTCCATTTGTATTTATCTACTTTTTTGAAAAGGAAAAGGGATAATATGATATACACTGGGGGCATTGCTTTCTTCACTCTTTGCATCCAAAGGATTACTCCCTAGCTTTACCTAGAGAGCATCCTCAGCCTCATATTAGCTGCATAAAACAAATGACGCTCCCTCCCCATTCATGGATCTTTGCATTACTGGCAACCTTCTGCTACAACAATTGGTGCTGCAATAAACAGTCACGTGGATATGCTATTTTTAACTGTGCCAAGTAATATGCTAGTTGAGGGTAGAGCTTCATGTTAAGTGCCAGCTTACTTTGATAGCTTTAAAGAGAGGATGGTAAGTAAACATCAAGTGATCTGGCAAGTTAGTTAAATAGGGTTTGATTAAAAAGAGCTTCTGCTGTACACTATAAATTACACTTTAATGTCTCCAAATGAATTTGGTGGTGATTTTTTTCATATCAAAGGTTAATCTGTAAGTCAGGGACTTTTCAAGGTACTGGCTCAATTCTAGTTTTTTCTGCCTTCCCAAGTTCCATGGAGCTTTCTGACCTACATTCTTGGTGGCTCCTCTTGTTGCACTGACATTGGATCAGAGTTCAGGACTCAGTCTAATGTCACAGGAAAACATACTTTACAAAGCTGCGGTTATGCAAACTGGGATGTCAGTCATTAATACCCCTGGGTAAAACCCAAAATAGCCCGCCCTCCCTGAACTCAGAACTCCAGGCAAACTTGGATCGCTTCCCTCCCTACCTGGACTATTTTCTAGCATAGAACATTGAAATACATCCTTTTTTTTTTATTATTCATATGTGCATACAAGGCTTGGGTCATTTCTCCCCCCTGCCCCCACCCACTCCCTTACCACCCACTCCGCCCCATCCCTCTCCCTCTCCACCCCCTCAATACCCAGCAGAAACTATTTTGCCCTTATTTCTAATTTTGTTGTAGAGAGAGTATAAGCAATAATAGGAAGGAACAAAGGTTTTTGCTGGTTGAGATAAGGATAGCTATACAGGGCATTGACTCACATTGATTTCCTGTGCGTGGGTGTTACCTTCTAGGTTAATTCTTTTTGATCTAACCTTTTCTCTAGTCCCTGGTGCCCTTCTCCTATTGGCCTCAGTTGTTTTTAAGGTATCTGCTTTAGTTTCTCTGCGTTTAGGGCAACAAATGCTAGCTAGTTTTTTAGGTGTCTTACCTATCCTCACCCCTCCCTTGGGTGCTCTCGCTTTTATCATGTGCTCAAAGTCCAATCCCCTTGTTGTGTTTGCCCTTGATCTAATGTCCACATATGAGGGAGAACATACGATTTTTGGTCTTTTGGACCAAGCTAACCTCACTCAGAATGATGTTCTCCAATTCCATCCATTTACCAGTGAATGATAAGATTTCGTTCTTCTTCATGGCTGCATAAAATTCCATTGTGTATAGATACCACATTTTCTTAATCCATTCGTCAGTGGTGGGGCATCTTGGCTGTTTCCATAACTTGGCTATTGTGAATAGTGCCACAATAAACATGGGTGTGCAGGTGCCTCTGGAGTAACCTGTGTCACAGTCTTTTGGGTATATCCCCAAGAGTGGTATTGCTGGATCAAATGGTAGATCAATGTCTAGCTTTTTAAGTAGCCTCCAAATTTTTTTTCAGAGTGGTTGTACTAGTTTACATTCCCACCAGCAGTGTAAGAGGGTTCCTTTTTCCCTGAATCCTCACCAACACCTGTTGTTCCTGGTGTTGCTAATGATGGCTATTCTAACAGGGGTGAGGTAGAATCTTAGTGTGGCTTTGATTTGCATTTCCTTTATTGCTAGAGATGGTGAGCATTTTTTCATGTGTTTTTTGGCCATTTGAATTTCTTCTTTTGAGAAAGTTCTATTGAGTTCACTTGCCCATTTCTTTATTGGTTCATTAATTTTGGGTGAATTTAGTTTTTTAAGTTCCCTATATATTCTGGTTATCAGTCCTTTCTCTGATGTGTAGCTGGCAAATATTTTCTCCCACTCTGTGGGTGGTCTCTTCAGTTTAGAGACCATTTCTTTTGATGAACAGAAGCTTTTTAGTTTTATGAGGTCCCATATATCTATGCTATCTCTTAGTTGCTGTGCTGCTGGGGTTTCGTTGAGAAAGTTCTTATCTATACCTATTAATTCCAGAGTATTTCCTACTCTTTCCTGTATCAACTTTAGAGTTTGGGGTCTGATATTAAGGTCCTTGATCCATTTTGAGTTAATACTGGTATAGGGTGATATGCATGGATCTAGTTTCAGTTTTTTGCAGACTGCTAACCAGTTTTCCCAGCAGTTTTTGTTGAAGAGGCTGCTATTTCTCCATCATATATTTTTAGCTCCTTTATCAAAGACAAGTTGGTTATAGTTTTGTGGCTTCATATCTGGGTCCTCTATTCTGTTCCACTGGTCTCCATGTCTGTTTTTGTGCCAGTACCATGCTGTTTTTATTTATTGCTTTGTAATATAGTTTGAAGTCAGGTATTGTGATACCTCCTGCATTGTTCTTTTGACTGAGTATTGCTTTGGCTATTTGTGGCTTCCTGTGTTTCCATATAAATTTCACGGTAGATTTTTCGATCTCTTTAATGAATGTCATTGGAATTTTGATGGGAATTGCATTAAACATGTAGATTACTTTGGGGAGTATAGACATTTTTACTATGTTGATTCTACCAATCCATGAGCATGGGAGATCTCTCCACTTTCTATAGTCTTCCTCAATCTCTTTCTTCAGAAGTGTATAGTTTTCCTTGTAGAGGTCATTCACATCTTTTGTTAGGTTTACACCTAGGTATTTGATTTTTTTTGAGGCTATTGTAAATGGAATTGTTTTCATACATTCTTTTTCAGTTTGCTCATTGTTAGTGTATAGAAATGCTAATGATTTTTCTATGTTGATTTTATATCCTGCTACCTTGCTATAGCTATTGATGATGTCTAGAAGCTTCTGAGTAGAGTTTTTTGGGTCTTTAAGGTATAGGATCATGTCATCTGCAAATAGGGATATTTTGACAGTTTCTTTACCTATTTGTATTCCTTTTATTCCTTCTTCTTGCCTAATTGCTCTGGCTAGGAATTCCAGTACTATGTTGAATAGGAGTGGAGATAGTGGGCATCCTTGTCTGGTTCCTGATTTTAGAGGGAATGGTTTCAGTTTTTCTCCGTTAAGTATAATGCTTGCTGTAGGTTTGTCATATATAGCTTTTATAATGTTGAGGTACTTTCCTTCTATTACTAGTTTTCTTAGAGCTTTTATCATGAAATGGTGTTGGATCTTATCAAAGGCTTTTTCTGCATCTATTGAGATGATCAAGTGGTTTTTGTCTTTGTTTCTGTTAATGTGGTTTATTACGTTTATTGATTTTCATATGTTGAACCACCCATCCCTGGGATGAAACCTACTTGGTCGTGGTGAATAATCTTTTTGATGTGTTGTTGAATTCAGTTTGCCATTATTTTGTTGAGGACTTTAGCGTCAATGTTCATTAAGGAGATTGGCCTATAGTTCTCCTTTTTGGAGGTGTCTTTGCCTGGTTTTGGGATGAGTGTAATAGTGGCTTCATAAAATGTGTTTGGCAGTTTTCCTTCCCTTTCTATTTCGTGGAACAGTTTAAGGAGGGTTGGTATCAGTTCTTCTTTAAAGGTCTGATAGAATTCAGCAGAGAATCCATCAGGTCCTGGACTTTTCTTTTTGGGGAGACTCTTGATTGCTGCTTCAATTTCATTTTGTGTTATAGGTCTATTCAGGTGATTAATTTCCTCTTGGTTCAGTTTTGGATGGTCATATGTATCTAGAAATATGTCCATTTCTTTAAGATTTTCAAATTTATTTGAATATAGGTTCTCAAAGTAGTCTCTGATGATTTCCTGGACTTCCATGGTGTTTGTTGTTATCTCCCCTTTTGTATTCCTGATTCTACTAATTTGGGTTTTTTCTCTCCTCATTTTAGTCAGGTTTGCCAGGGGTCTATCGATCTTGCTTATTTTTTCAAAGAACCAACTTTTTGTTTCATTAATTCTTTGTATGGTTTTTTTGGTTTCTATTTCATTGATTTCAGCTCTTATTTTTATTATTTCTCTCCTTCTATTTGTTTTGGGATTTGCTTTTTCTTGTTTTTCTAGGAGTTTGAGATGTATCATTAGGTCATTGATTTGGGATCTTTCTGTCTTTTTAATAGATGCACTCATGGCTATAAACTTTCCTCTCAGGACTGCCTTAGCTGTGTCCCATAGGTTCCGGTAGGTGTGTTTTCATTTTCATTGACTTCCAGAAACTTTTTAATTTCCTCTTTTATTTCATCGATGATCCATTCTTCATTAAGTAATGAGTTATTTAGTTTCCAGCTGTTTGCAGGTTTTTTGTCTTTACTTTTGTTGTTGAGTTCTACTTTTACTGCATTGTGATCAGATAGTATGCATGGTATAATTTCTATTTTCTTATATTTGCTGAGACTTGCTTTGTGCCCTAGGATATGATCTATTTTGGAGAAGGTTCCATGGGCTGCTGAGAAGAATGTATACTGTGTAGAGGTTGGATGAAATGTTCTGTAGACATCAACTAGGTCCATTTGATCTATTGCATATTTTAGATCTTGGGTTTCTTTATTGATTTTTTGTTTGGATGATCTATCTATTGATGATAATGGGGTGTTAAAGTCTCCCACAACCACTGTGTTGGCATTTATATATGCTTTTAGGTCTTTCAGGGTATGTTTGATGAAATTGGGTGCATTGACATTGGGTGCATACAGATTGATGATTATTGTTTCCTTTTGGTCTATTTCCCCTTTTATTAGTATGGAATGTCCTTCTTTATCTCGTTTGATCAATGTAGGTTTGAAGTCTACTTTGTCAGAGATAAGTATTGCTACTCCTGCCTGTTTTTGGGGGCCATTAGCTTGGTAAATCTTCTTCCAGCCTTTCATCCTTAGCCTATGCTTATTTCTGTTGGTGAGATGGGTCTCCTGTAAGCAACAAATTGTTGGATCTTCCTTTTTAATCCATTTTGTCAAGCGGTGCCTTTTGATGGGTGAATTAAGTCCGTTAACATTAAATGTTAGTACTGATAGGTATGTGGTGATTCCTGTCATTTAGTTGTCTCAGTTGTTTGAAGGTTTGATTGTGTGTACCTAAGTTGAGGTTACTCTCTACTTTCTTGCTTTTTCTTTTCCTGTGGTTTGGTGCTGCCTGTCTTTTCATGGTTAAGTTGGGTTTCACTTTCTGTGTGCAGAATCCCTTGAAGAATCCTTTGTAGTGGTGGCTTTGTGGTCACATATTGTTTTAGTTTCTGCTTATCATGGAAGACTTTTATTGCTCCATCTATTTTGAATGATAGTTTTGCTGGGCAGAGTATCCTGGGGTTGAAGTTATTTTCATTCAGTGCCCGGAAGATCTCACCCCACGCTCTTCTTGCTTTTAATGTTTCTGTTGAGAAGTCTGCTGTGATTTTGATGGGTTTACCTTTGTATGTTACTTGTGTTTTCTCTTTTACAGCCTTCAATATTCTTTCCTTAGCTTCTGAACTTGTTGTTTTAATGATGATATGTCATGAGGTAGTTCTATTTTGATCTGGTCTGTTTGGTGTCCTGGAGGCCTCTTGCATCTGTATGGGAATATCTTTCCCTAGATTTGGGAAATTTTCCGTTATTATTTTGTTAAATATATTACGCATTCCCTTCGCTTGCACCTCTTCTCCTTCTTCGATGCCCATGATTCTCAAGTTTGGTCTTTTGATGGAGTCGGTGAGTTCTTGCATTTTCTTTTCACAGGTCTTGAGTTGTTTAATTAATAGTTCTTCGGTTTTTCCTTTAATTACCATTTCATCTTCAAGTTCTGAGATTCTGTCTTCTGTTTGTTCTATTCTGCTGGATTGGCCTTCCATTTTGTTTTGCAGTTCTGTTTCGTTCTTTTTTCTGAGGTTTTCCATATCCTGGCTGTTTTCCTCTTTAATGTTGTCTATTTTTGTCCTGAGTTCATTTATCTGTTTATTCATCATGTTCTCTCTTTCACTTTGGTGTTTATACAGTGCTTCTATGGTTTCCTTTATTTCTTCTTTTGTTTTTTCAAATTCTCTATTTTTGTTGTCTTGGAATTTCTTGAGTGTCTCCTGTACATTTTGGTTGACCCTATCCAGTATCATCTCTATAAAATTCTCATTGAGTACCTGTAGTATGTCTTCTTTAAATTATTCTTGTGGGCTTCATTGGGTCCTTTGGCATAGTTTATCTTCATTTTGTTGGAGTCTGGATCTGAGTACCTGTTTTCTTCATTCCCCTCTGGTTCCTGTACTAATTTTTTGCTGTGGGGAAACTGATTTCCCTGTTTTTTCCGTCTTCCCGTCATTGTCTTTGGTGTTGTTAATGTCCCAGTACTGTGTGCAATTAAGTATTTTCTAGCTTGTAATTATAACAATGGTAATATTTAGAATGGAAGGGTGATCTGAGATGGAAAGCAAGAAGTTAAAGAAATGGGAAAAACAAATACACAGACTGGAGGGAGAAAACAGAACAAGGTATCAGACAAGAATGTTTCAAAGGTATAAACAGGGAGCTTTAGTGTACTAATCGACAGTAAGCTGAACAGACATTAGAGAGACAGAGAGAGGATTGAAAATCAAAAATAAAAAAAAAGATAAGAATAAAAATAAAAAGTAAGTAAATGAAAGAAAAATCTATGTATAAAAATGTATTAAAATAAAATGAAAAAATAGAAAATTTAAAAAAACAAAAAAACCAAAAAACCAAAAACCCTCCAAGTTCAAATGCAATGAAGTTTCCATCTTAATAATTTGGGTGTCTGTCTCAGTCTCCAATCCTGGAGATGGTGCCTCAGATGTTGTTCTGTAGTTGTCTCATCAAAGGGAATGCATAAAGTAGAACAAAACTACACATACATGCACAAAAAAAAACCCACCAAGTGTACCAAGTTCAAATGCTATACAGTTTCACTAAGTTTTTCAGCTTGCAGGTGCAATTTGGTTGTTCTCTCATCAAAGGTAGGGAGACAAAGAAAAAAAAGTCTGGAGACAGTTCTGAGAATGGTATCTGCAGCTGTGGCTTGCCTGCCTGCTGCTGTCAGCCTGTTGTTGCGGGAGGCGTTATTTATGTAGATCTCTGGGGTGAGCTTAGCACTCACCTGGCCCTGCAGGCTTTGTTTGCTCAGATTTCTCCTGTGCGGGAGCCTCTGCTACAAGCTTTCCCCTTTCCAAGCACTGGGAAAGGTGACACTGCACCCACGTTCTCAGGCCTGCGTGTTTATTTCCAGTTCCTGTGGGAGGTGGGTCTTCCCCCTCTCCTGTGGAGTTCTCCTCCCACCTTCACTTTCACAAGCTTTCCTGCTCCTGATTACTGGGCAGTGCTTCTGCTCCTGCCGGCCACCATGTTTGTTTACAGCTCACGTGGGAAGTGGGTCTTCCCTCCTCTCCTGTGGAGTTTTCCTCCTTCTGCCACTCTCACAAGCTTTCTCACTCCTGGTTGCTGGGCACACACCCCTGCTCCCGCCAGAGGCTCTCCAGCCAGACCGGCTTGTTTATTTACAGTCCTGGGAAGGATTCCCTTCCCCCAATCTTCAGTGCTCAGTGTGCCCCACCCTCTCTCCTGAGTGTCTTTATTGTTCTTATTGCTTATTAGTCAGTTTCTCTTTTTTCCCTAGGTGGAGGTCAGTCTGTCCAGGGGGCTATGCTGCTCTGGCCCAGGCTTGTCTGTGGGAGTACCACGGTACTGCAAAGCTCACCTGGTCCATGTCTTCCCAAGCCGTCTGGGCGCCGGCGACTGGCGGCCCAGGGGCCCTCCTTGTTTCTCCGTTTAACGTGAAGTGGAGATTCTCTGTGCTGGTTGGAGGTGTGGAGGGGTCAAAGTTATGCCTCTTCTCAGTGATTATGCCTGCAAAGTGTGTCTCCAGGGTCTCTCTAAGATATCACTATAGGAAGCTCGCTTTCTGCTTCCTCCCTCCAGCCCCCATCTTCGGTATCAAAATACATCTTTGGAAAGGGGGAATGTAATGCAATCTGCTTCCTGGTTCAGCTGGGCTCCAGCTGAGATAACAGTGTCCCTTTGCATTGTCCCTGCTATAGCCCCAGGACAAGGAACATCTTTAGGAGCATCTGGACTTGCTGCTGACTCGACTCACTTGACTTTCACAGATAACCTTCTATGGCCTTAGGGTTATCATTTTCCAAGCCTCTCTCACCTTCGCCCTACCCCAGGCCTGGGCCTTGAACTACTTTTCCCAGATGGAATCCCTTGCATTTTTCTAAACCAAACACCATGGTATTTCTCACTTTGATTGCTGCATCCCTAAAGACAATTTCTAATAATTTCCATATTTCCTATCAGTCTGCCTTCCCACCTGGCTTCACCTGTCCTGTGGTTCTAGGCTGTCCCATCCTCCAATTGTCTATTTTCTTCTGAGTTCTGACAATATTTGTCTGTAAGAGATATTAATTCTACAAAGTGACTCTCTTGCTTTAGACAGCAATATTCTTTAAGAAAGTAGGGTGAGGGGACATTCTAACCCATTCTAAACCATCCAACACCAAGGAAGCCATAAGCATCCAGTTCCCATCCCTCTCCTCCTTCTCAATGTCGCTTCCCTCCTCAAAGGATCAGCTTATATATTCCCTCCTCTATGAAGATTTTGTTGATTGCAGCATGGACCCAGGCATGCTTTTCTATGCATATATTCTGTCTTGTTGCACAGGTCCACCTGCCACATGTCATGAGATACCCTCCACAGCCCTACACTAGACCAGTGATTCCAAACCTCTTCCTTGAGAAGACTTTGTCAAATAACACTCAGAAATGCAGTATCATTTCTTTTGATGGATGCTTCTTAACAGCTGCTCTATGTATGGGATAGACTGTAGGATATTGGCAACTCCCAGAATTCTAGTTGTAATTCTGCCCACTTCCCTTTCAATGAAATTCACCACACCCATGTAGTTCAGGCTATGGTGTTGAGAGTTGCTGCTTCCAACTATGGGCTGCATTTGGGGTAACTTACCATCTTTTCACCTGTGAACATCAATATCGACTTCAGTGCTTGACATGGATAAAACTACTTATTGAGTGAAATACAGAACATTGCCTAATGTTTATGTTCTCCAGCCAATTTGAGTGTTGCTAATTTATACTTTGGTATTTAACTTGACAAATTTTAAGAACTATACACAGATGTTCCTCAGCTTACAATAGGATTGTGTCCTGTTTAGACCACTATAAACTGAAAGTATCTTAAGTAGAAAATGCACTTAACACACCTAACCTACAAGCCTTGCAGTGTAGGTAGCCTATCTTACACATACTCAGAATGCTTGCATTAGCTTATAGTTAGACTGAATCATCTAACACAAAGCCTATTTCATAATAAAGTGTTGAATATCTCATGGAAATTATTGAAGACTGTGCAGAAGATGAAAATCATAATAGCCACAACAGAACACTTTCTCTTCACTATGAAGACAAAATACCAGATTTGAACTGTCATGAGCTGTGGACCACCTGTACTTCTTATTTCTGTGGAGTACTGGTAATAGTCTCCTGGGCTGGTAATACCTGGCAATCTGAATATCAATAATGATTATGTAATTTCCAGGGCCAAATGTGGAATTGGTCTGGATTAGGAAGATGGTTTTACTATTGGATCATTCAGCTGGGTGAAATGAGGTATGAAACAGCTTAAATTAATCCACAAAAATCTAATATTATCAAAAGAAGAATTTCAGAAGAAACCTTGTAAGTCCCAAATAACGCATTTTCTTTGCCATTCCAAGGACTAGAGATTCAGAACGAAGTCACAAGTAGTAATTATCTTATCCCCTTGGCATTACAGCCATTAAGGAAATAGGTACTTACAATTGAATGGGGTTTTATGAAAAAAGAATGAGACTTCATAAAATAAGAATTATAGATATTAACAGTAAACAACTTAGAAAAAAGTACATCCACTGCATTTAAATACACACATACAAATTTTCAATGGCTAAGCTAAATGGTAGCCTTTCCAAGGCTGAAGAAAGTCAGTGAAGGAGACAACAGAGCTGAAAAAAATCAATGCAAGAGATAAAAAGAAAAAAGAGAAACTAACTAGACCTTGGTAATATCTACTATAAACAGACATTATCAATCAACAAAAAAGACTTCTGTGACCAAATGTAGGGGGCATCTCCCCACACATGAAGAACTGAGCAATCAGTTCTGTAGCAAACAGCTGGGTGTTTGCTAATTCAATTCTGAAGCTATCTACCTGGAGATAGCATCAGATCCCACAGGTAATGGGCTCAGTCCCCAAAAAGCACCCCTCACACTCCAGCTGGTTTTTACCTGTGCTTCTGACCGGCTGTAAATCAGGTTCCCCAATTTCCTGCTTGGGTTCGATGAATTTGTTACAGTGGCTCGAGGGACTCAAGGAAACATGTTTACTGATATTACAAAGGCTGTTTCAGGGCTGGCAGTGTGGCTCACGTGTACGAGGAAAAGCAGCCCCCATGTCCTTTTGGGGGCACCACACTCTGGACCCTCTATGTGTTCTGCTATCTGGAAAGTTTCTGAACCTAGTCTTTAGGGGGTTTTATGGTGGCTTCATTACCTAAGCAACATTGATTAAGTCATTGGCCCCTGGTGATCAGTTTAACCTACATCCCTTCCCCCGTGCCCAGAGGTTGGGTAATGGGGCTAAAGATCCCAAACCTTCAAGCTGCCTTGACCTTTCCTGTAACCAGCCTGAACCGCCTATGGTTCCCAGTCATCAGCCTACTCATCAGCACACAAAGACACTGCCTTAGTGAGTCCAAGAAGTTTTAAAAATGAAATATAAATTTCATAGTGTCACATATATGAAAGGACCCTTTTAAAATCAATGACTTTTAGCCAGGTGCTGGTGGCTCACACCTGTAATCCTGCTACTTGGGAGGCTGAAATTGGGAGGATTGTGGCTCAAGGCCAGTCCAGACAAATAGTCCCTGAGACCCCATCTCCAAAATAACCAGAGCAAAATGGATTGGAGGTATGGCACAAGTGGTAGAGTGATTGCTTTGCAAGCACGAAGCCACAAATTCAAACCCCAGTTGCACCAAAAACAAACAAACAAAAAAATGACCCTAATTTTAGACCCCATTAATCACAGCTCTAGGGGTCTCTGTTTAAAGATGCCTTACAGACCACAGTAAGATTTATTTGTAATGTTTAATAATTGCTTAAAATGAGTTAAGTTTTTTCACCTTTGAAACTTTGGCTTAAGAAAACTAGTTAGTGAGAAATAGTTTGTTTACAAAAACTAACACACACTTACACACACACACACACACACACACACACACAGATTTCCAAATTTAGTGAATAAAAATACAGGATGGCAGTTAAATTTCAATTTCAGATAAACAATGGATAATTTTTTAGCTTAGCTATGTGCTAAGCCAGACATAGTGTTACACCACTGTAGTACCAAGTGCTCAAGAGGGTTAGGGCTGAGGCAGGAAGATTACTTGAGCCCAGGAGGTCAAGACCAGCCCAGGCAACATAGCAAGACTCCATCTAAAAAAAAGTGTAAAAATATTACACCTGATATATTTATGCTTAAAAACTATCCATCATTTATCTGAAATTCTAATTAAACTAAGCATCCTTTATTTTATTTTGCAAACTTAATATACATATATGCAAATGTACAGGGGGAAAATTGGTCGAAAAAATTTATACCTAAAAATTATATAGTGGTTATCTCTAGATGGTACAATTTTTCAGTTATTTTTATTTTCTTCTTTATACTTCCTGTGTTTTATAAATTTCACCTAAGAACAAAATATAACTTTATCATCATAAAAAGATACCCTATTAATGGTGGGCTCTACAAATTGCACACAAAATGTTCACATTTTTGTCATTAGGATAAGATTGCATGTGAATATGCTCACACAATATTCTATTCCATTGAAAAGAAAAGGCAAAGCTCTATCTATTAAGACCACTGACTTAAGACTTTTCTAGGTCTTTTATCAAGATCTTCTATCAGTTTCCTTCTTTTATAATTAGAGTTCTCAGGCTATTGGTTTGAGCATCTGCCATGTGCCTGGAACTGTGCTAGAGATGGGAGTTTAAAGGATCAATAAGACATAAAGTCCACTGCTTGATCTCACAGTCTGGGGCAGATATAAGCAAATGAATAATAACAGCAAGTTTGCTGAGTGCTGAGGGAAGGCTCTGACACAGGGAGAAAGGAAGTCCACAGAGTGTGGATGTGAGAGCAGTGCTCAAAGAACAAGTCCAGTGAACAAGGTGAAGAGGAGAGGAAAAGGGAGGGGGAGCATTGTTTCTAGGCCAAAAAAAAAAAAAAAAAAAACCCAGCTTGTGCATGGAAGATAGATTGGAAAATGTGATTACACATCTTGTGGCTTAAGCAGCTGCAGGAATCACGTGCCCTGTTATCAATCATCATTACACTGTCTGCCATCTTGCAGACTTCTGCCAAGCATAATGGAATATTCTTTGCAGCTCATGTTGAGTTTTTACCGCCTTTCCACTCTGCAAACTAGATATGGGCCAAGTGATAGAGTCTCCCCCACACACCTGCACCTTAGTATATATAGAAAGATCTGCATTTTAATAGCACCACATTTGCAGAAATCCTTCCCCAACAGACCTGAAAAATAATTCCCATGGGAGCAAATGAGATCCAGAACCTATTTCCCATCCCATATGCAGTGGATCTATGGTTGATTTGGAATCTTCTTAGATGAACTGGATTCAGACCCTACTACCATCAAAGAGAACGAACTTTCTATTTACTGTTGGCATGGTCTTATTTTCTGAAAAGAGATTAAGTAGTCTCAATAGAAAATTGATTCTGAAAGCTAATTATTGTCAGAATAAAACTATTTTAAATAAAAATCCACCATTTGGGCAGCCTTTCTGCAAAATTGACCTGGTTCTTTTGAAATCATTCTTATAGGAGGTGGGCTTCTTTCGCCCAGGACCAGAGAGGGATGTACATTTTGCAACTGGTACATTCCAAGCACACATACCAGGAATCCAAGCTGCTTAGAGCTAGAAGATCCAGGAAGAATTAATGAGGCTTCTTCTGACTATAATGGGTGAACAGTAACTTCAATCTAGAAAAACATGGAGCCTAAACCATCTGAGCTTATGGGGTTCCACAAGGTACTGCAGCCTGCCATGAACTGCCTCCCTCTGACAGTCTGGGCTCCATACCTAGCAAGTCTAGAACTCTAATTGGTGGTCCACCCAGGTTAGAGTCCACTTCTGTGGTCCAGTTGTCATGGCAAGATGCTGGCTGTGTACTTGTTCATCTGGCCCCAAAATTGTGAAGAGCTGTCCTCATCAAATACCTCAAATGCCAGCAAGCACCCTTGTCAGAGACAGTATAGTCTCAAACTTTTCCTTTTCACTTCCCATCAAAAAATAAAAAACCAAAATCCATACAATTGGCCATTAACAGGAAGGAAGTTCTGATACCTGCTACAACATGGATGAACCTGAGAACACTGTAGTTAATGAAATGAGTTTGAAACAGAAGCACAAACACTGTATGATTCCATTTACAGGCATGCACTACTGTTTCAGTCAGCAACAGACGCCCACATGTGAATGACGCTGTTCCCATAAGATTACACAGCCTACTAACGTTGTAGCTATCTTACTTTTTGTAAGTACCCTTGCTGATGTTCATACAATGGCAAAAACACCTAATGACCCATTTCTCAGAATGTAGCCTTGTTGTTTAGTGGCACGTGACTATATATGAGGTACCCAGAATGGACAAATTCATAAAGAGAGACAGAAGTAGAACTGAGGTTGCCAGGGACTAAGGGAGAGAGAAATAAGGGGTTAGTATTTAATGGTGGCACTTCTGTTTGGGATGGTAAAAATATTCTGGAGATGGGTGGTGGTGATGGCCACATACCATTGTGAATATGCTTAATGGCCACCAAATCGGACACTTAACAAGGGCTAAAGTGACTATTTTAATTTTATTTATTTATTTATTGGTACTGGAGATCAAACCCAGAGCCCACATATGTTAAGTATGCACTCTATCACTGAGTGATACTTCCAGCCATATTTTTAATTTTTAAGTATTTCACTTAAAAAGGCTTTTATATTTAAAGAGACAATTGTCATGAATTTTATAAAAACATTCTCCTGATTCCTCTATGAGGTATTTTTAACGTCTCCATGATCTCTGAATGAATTCATTTTCTAATATACTACTAGTCATACTTCTGTAAAGAGTTTTAAAATATGTTCACTAGGGCTTAATAGTTTTTTGGGTGATAAGTGATATTATAAGTGTTTATAATAAATGATAATTTGGACAAGTTCATGGAAGGTAGCATAAAGAACTCTTGTCATTGTCTGGCAATTAACAAGTTCAAAAATACTTACTATAGTCTATTTTTTACCTTGTAAAATTTGGTGCAAAAATCATTCAAAGAAAAGCACTCAATCTCTTAAGAATTCTTCAACTGTAATATACTTTATTAGCTATAATTTAAGGAGGCTAAAAAACACTCACTCAAGGAACAATGAAGCATCATGATGAATATGATAAACATTATATTATATTTATTTTTCCACACCAAAAAATAAATAAATAAAGCCAAAACAGATGTTGAAAGTGTTCTGCAATTAGGTGGAGGTGAAGGATATATGACTCTGAAGATACTCAAAACCACTGACTTGCACACTTCAGAAGGATGAGCTGCATGTATGTATGTATTCATGGTGTAAAACACCCCATATCCCACACTGCAGGACCAGAGGCTGTAGCTTGAAGAAATCAGCAGGAATAAAAAGGTGAGTGGAGAAAAACTAACACAGGAACCAGTTCTGTCCCAGATACAGCCCGAGAAGAAACTGCCAAGGGAGCACTTGGCCTTCACTAAGACACGAGGGTGAGGGAGAGCAAGAAACACAAGAGGGCAACTTTTTACTTTGCAGTTCCTCTCCTAGGTGAGTCACATCTTTAGAGGATTTTGACTTCCTCTAAAGGAAGTTCCAGACTGCTGGAAGGGTGTGTGGTTCGTGCATACTTTGGGCATGTGAATTCTCCACTGGGCTCAGGGGGACTGGCAGAAACTCCTTACTCAGTGCCATCCTTCAGCCGTCGCTAGGATGGAGTTCAAGGCCAACCTTTGGTTGTTACAGCTGGGACTCTGAAAAATCCCTACTAGGCACTCTGTACTGTTTTATTCCCTTGCCTGCTGTCCCTCAAGACTGCTGCCCCCTGAGGACAGGGACTTCATCTTGTTCAAGCATCTAGAACTGTTCCTGACATACAGTATGTGCTCAATAGATGTATTGATGAATGAATAAATAATATCTTAATGAGTGCTTATTACAACGTTATTAAGGGCATTAGCAACCATATCTCACAAGGTTCCTGAGTACTATATGAGAAATTTTGGAATTCAAACCTAGGAAAAGAAATCTTACTTCCCCTAAGCAATGGGTATGATTTTCTCAGATCAACAGACTTTTGAAATGAATCTAACTTCTTAGCTTAGCTTCCAGCCCAATCTAAAGCTCATGGATAACAGCCGAATGGGCTCACATGCTGTCTATGCTTTTGAGTGGTCATGATTTTCTGTGGATGTTTCTTCTCTCCTGATTTTCTAATTTCTACTGCTACCTTATTATTCCGGTGTGTGGCTTATGTCAGGTACTTTGAAGAATGAGTTGGGAGGTTTGAAAGCACTCATGTTGAAATGATTGGAGGACACAATGCCCTCTTGTGATAAAGTGCCTATTGTAGCACCGCCCTTGTCCTCCTTTCCTAGAGCAGACTGAAAAGTACAAAAGTAGATGGGACAAACTCAGCATTTCAATGCTGAGAGATTGATGGCAGCCATGAGAACACGAGAAGAGAAGGTGTCAAGATGGGAGAAAATTTTATGCATGGACTATGCAGAGGAGACAGTTCAAAGAAGACCTTCTGGTCACCCCTTTTCAGCCAGGTTTCTCCTGGGCAAAGGGAACCCAGGTCATGCAATCCCCTTTGGGATTCTTTTCCCTAGCACGGGATCCATGAACAGATACCTCCCTGATAAAGCTCAAGTGTGCGGGATAAAAACAAACCCTCACTATCCTGAGCTGCACACTCTGACATCTTATATGTTACATGTGCTCAAAATATATTGTTCACTGGAAAGGCACAGGAGACATTAATGAGAATGTGAGTTCTAACATGGTACAGATTGGGTTTAAATCCTGGCTCTCTCTTGGTCAGGTGTTCAGCCGTACACAAGTCATTTAGTGCCTCAAGCCCAGTTTTCTCATCTGTAGAATGGAGGTTTAGAGGTTTAGAGGAGGACAGGAGTCAAAAATTACTGCTGATTGTCCTTGTTGTACCTGGGCCATGACACAGGGCCAGGGGAAATGAGAGACTACACTGCTTCTCCTTACTGGCAGAAACCCCCAAAGTGCCCAGAACAAGGGGGATTTTGCCCTGGTTGGTTCAGAGACCCAGAATCAGGACAAAATCCTGATGCAAGTATGCTGTCCTTCTGCTCTGTGCACTATGTCCTGTGTTGAGCATCCTCAGATGGAAGCATCCAGACAGTGAGTCCCAAAATGCAGCTAATGCTACACACACACACACACACACACACACACACACACTTTCAGATAGAGATTTCTGTTATTTTAATCTTATAATGTTGCAAACAATTTTTATTCATTTTGTAATGACCTCTTATTCCAAGGCAGGAGTAGATTGCCTGGATGAGACCCCACATCCGGGGTGCCAGGAGGGCTTTCTGACCCTCCCCAGGCTCATCTAGCTTCTAGTTTGTTCCTATTGACCTGAGTCTGGATAGAGTCTCTCCAGACAGGGTTTCTCCATGGGGCCGGGACTAATGGTTTCATTTAGTTCCCTTCATGCCTTAGACCCTATTAGCATTTCACTGGCGCCAATTAAAATGCTTTACTCCAGAGCATGAAAACTGTACATCTGAAATACGTAGCTTGTGAAATCAAGTTAGTGTGTCATGACCAACATTTTAAAATAAAACAAAATAGCACAGAATACTTTGGAAAACAGCAATGTGCCAAGCAAAGAAGCAGGAATAAGTCTATTTCTTGAAACTTTTTCTTTTGGTTGTATGTTTGGGTAAACTGGGACAATATCTAAGATATATTTCTCACTGCTATGGATCTTATTCGAAATAGATTAAAAGTCACTGTCTCCAAAAGAGGAACAGACAAGGAAACCCAGGCTCTGTGGCCAGGCCAAGGTTGGTATTTAGAGAGGGGGAAGGAGGGGCAGCCAGGATGCCCTGAAGCCACAAAACGTGGCTTGCTCCCTATATGAAAGTCAGTGCTCCTCTGTCTATGGTACCAAAGAGTTCAGACTTTTGGGGTTTACAAAACATCCATGAGCAACCAATGGTATTCGCTGCTATGTCCCAGGGAGAGAAAAATGAAAAAGATACTTCTTCTGCTTCAAGTACACCTGCCTTGCTGCAGTCTGCTCAGGGAGACACACATTTTAACAAATAAGATGTGATGAACACTAGAACAGAGATGCATTTAGACTAACACTAGAGAAGAGAAAAAGCACTAAATCTACAGAGGAGTGGACTTGTTTCCCAGGGCTGCTGTTAACAAGTCAGGGGACTTGGAATAACAGAAACTATTGTCTCACAGTTTTGGAGGGCAGAAGTTTCAGATAACGGTGTGGGCAGGACCACACTCCCTCCCACAGTGTTAAGAAGGATCTTAATACTTTCAGGCCTCTCTCCTTACTTCCTACAGCCCCTTGGCTGGGGAAGCCTCACTCTTGTCTGCATATGACCTTTTCCCCGTGTCTCTGCATCTTTATTTAGCCATCTTTTCATAAGAACACCAGCCATATTGGATTAAGGCACACTCTACCCCACCATGACCACAACTTAATTACATCTCAAGTAATTAAATTAGCTCCAACCCTCTTTCCAAATAAGGAAGGTGGTATTTAGAGCTACATCAACATATGAACTTTGAGAGGATACAATTCAACCTATAGGAGACGGACAGGAAAAAGAACAGCATTTTCCCTAAACCTTGCACATCAGTGGAGTTTTCTACCATCAAGGAGGGTCACGGTATTTCAGGATCAGGAAGCTGACTCTGGTGACCTGTCCCTATGGTGCACAGAGATCCACTCTGCCAGTCACAGGGCCTGCACACATCCTTTCACAGGCAAGCCTAGCATAGAGCTCTTTCTTAAGAGCAATGGAGAAGGAGAGCAGCTAGCCTGAAGGCTGTTGAGAATCTCCAATACCTAACATTTCCAAGAAATACTGGAGTACCCAGGATGTGCCAATGTGCCAGGTACTGAAGCAGGATAGATAAGGTGACTGGAAAATTTAAGAAAGTATACATATGATATATATTTAATAGTGCACGTAATAGATATCATATAAAATTTAATATAATACCACATATATCATATATATATATATATCATATATGGGCCAGCTTCAGGAATTACACAGAATCAGTAAAGGTCAAAAAATCACCAAGAACAGCCCACATCTTTTCTTTCACCCTTCCATCACCCTCTTTTCTTTCAGCCATTAAGTCAGTTACAATCTCTTTGAATGAATAGAAAGACCCAGGCATGCCTAGTGAATAGATTCTTTGACCAGGGGGAATGCCCCAAATGTTATACCCATTGTCTCTATATTTTCAGTAACAAGCTCATCCTAAGACCCATCTTAGACCCATTATCTCCATGTTTTGGGTAATAGACTCACCCTAAATCCATTGTCTCCATATTTGAGAACTTAACGAAATGATTAGGACTTGCTAGGTGATGTGACTACACACAGGTAAGGATTGAAGCTGGAATTTCCACAGCTTGGAAGGCACAAATACACCAGGAACAAGGACTGCCATGTTGAGCCTCTGCTCCCACCCACTGCATGTCAGAGGGTGCTCTTATTCTATGTCTTCCTGCTCTGCCCTGCTTTACTAGATAAGCCTTTGCTAAACTTCCACTTTGTGACTTTCCCTTTTGGTGAAACCCCATGTAATGCTTTTATCACAGATTTTAAGTTCCTTTGATTTGTGTGGAAATCTGGAAGCTGAGTTGAGGTTTTCTTCCCCCTTCTCTCTTATGGGGGGAGTCCTGCTCACCCCTTTCCTTTCTCTGGTGACAGTACTGAAGGATGCAGTCCCCTCACAAGAGATAGTCTCATTTCCACGTCTACACTACTGAAATAGAGGCCCAGAGAGGTAAACTTCACTTGTCTTGTCTAACTGACTTCAAAGCCTTTCAAGACTTCCCTTATTACACCGTGGTAGGAGGACTCTCCTGAGCAGAGCCATACATGGAACATGCCTGTGCTCTCTTCACAGCCATTCATAAGGCTAGAACTGGTTGTTCTCTTTCTAGTCCCTCCTTCCATCTTCAAATGGCTCAGCAGGAAGGGAGCTGGTTTTTCCAAGGGAGAGCACCATTTGCAGGGAAACAATGCCCAGAAGGAATCCAACCAGATCCTAAAACATCAGGAGATTCAAGCTGAAAGGAAACCCAGAAGCTCTGCAGCCATCTCTGCCATCAGGGGTATCCCCCAAAGACAGAGGGACTGACCCACAAATCTATAGCTGGCTAGCCACAGCCTTAGCACCAGGACCCAGTATGTATAGGCTTTTTACAGGCCCCAACACTGACATACTTCTGCAGTGAAAATGATTATTTACACTTGTCCCACCTGGTATTAAATGCAGACAGTTGAAACCAGTTAGGTTAGGCCAAGTCTTAGAGACTTGATAGCAGTCCAATCAGTCATTCAACATTAATGGACCTTGGACAGCCTGCAGGGCTCTCTGGAGACAGAGTAGGGAAGTAAGAGGCAGACCTGCTCTGAACGCCTTCAAGTCTGGCCGTTAGGAAAATGATTAATAGAAATGAACAACAAAAAAAGTCTCAAACTACAGGCATTAAAAATTAATAAAATGAATTTGAAGGATGTGTTTTGTATCCAGACAAGAAAAGAGAAGAATGAACCCTGTTGAAGTTGTTCTAAGAAAGGAGGAAAGAGGGGAAGAGGGAGAATGATGAAGGGGCTAAATTAAGAAACATTGTAAGCACATATGTGAGTTTCACAATGTATGCCCCTGTACGACTACTGTATGCTAATAAAATCATTTAAAAAAAATGAATTTGAAGAAATGAAGGAAAGGGTAGTGAGCAAACTGAAAGGGATCATAAACTGTAATCAGGTGACTGTGACTCCGCAGGTAGAGGTGGGGTTACTGAGCCTCTGTTTGCCTCATGTGATACAGGAGCTCCTCCCTACCTTCTCTACTGGTATTGCATGAATGCTCAAAAAACCCCGTATTTATAAAACTGTGTGATAAGTATAAATGACAAGATAAATGCAGGCTATTTCTTTCACTAATTTCATGCTTGTGTCTGACTGGAGGCTTCCAGTGACCCACACAGCTCTCTGACGATCTGCCAGCCACAGATTCTCTCTGTGCCAGTACCTGAGCCGTTCCAACCCCTGGGCCCAAGGTTTTGTTGGAGGGAGGCCCCATTTGTTTAGCTTCCCTGGGAGTAGGCACTGAGACGTTTGAAGTGATCTAGTTCATGCAAAGATTTCACTTTTCACTGAGAATTTTAGGTGTGGTCATAGTAATTTTTAAAGAAATAATAATTTGTTGAGAAATCATTTGCGGCCATCTAAAAGCTCTGCAAGCAGTATCTCATCTCTCAAGTCAAGCAACAAATGACAGATGCAGATGCAAAAACGCAGGACCACCTGGTACCAAACCCTTCCCGCCAGCCTACCCTGCAAACGCAGTTAACCGCTCCTCCTTATGTCCTCTGCATTAAAAATAAGCATGGCACTCGGTCCCTCCCAGGCTGGAGAAATAGCCAGGGAAAATCTTTGAGAACAATTGATCCATTGCTCAAGGCATGTCAGATTGAGTACTGCATGGATGGGAGAAGGATATCCAGCAAGTGTCTGAGGCTCTAGGAAGAACTCTCACCTACACCACTGAAACCCGCTTACCTTGATTTCTTTGGGGCTGAAGTGGCCCAAGGTCTTCTTCTCGCCCTTGGTGGACTTGGAGGAGGTGGAGGAGGCCCCCTGAGCGCAGCGGGGCTTCAGATCGCTGAGACTGCTGAGGTACTTTTTGCGCAGGGCCAGCAGTTCCTGCAGGTACTGCAGGCAGTCCTGCGTGCGCGAGTACATCCACGCGCAGTCCTCCTGCTGCTGTGCGTAGCACAGGCTGCTGTCCATGCTGCTTGTGCTTTTGTATTTCTTTAAAGACTCGCTGAATTTCTCCCCATGGTCCCCGACCACGTACACAGAGCTGCTTCGAATCAGCCTCACGGCAGGGTCAGGTCTGGGGTAGTAGGGGTTGTCAGTCGCCACCTTGCTCTGAGGACTGGAGCTAAAGATGGAGTGGATCTTTCTGAACATGGTGCTGGGTTTCTCTCTGTGGGTCCCTTCCAGCTGCCTGAGCTGAGGCCACTTAATCTAGCTGGGGGTAGAGGAGGCGACATCCAGGCCCCGCGCCATCTGCCTTCCAAGAGACTCTGATCCCTGGGATCCCAGCGAGCGCCGGCTGGGTCAGGAGGACGACCTGTGCATCGCTCATGGGGGATGCTCACATCCAATGACCACGATGCCCTGCAGGACCTGAAGATACAGGTAATCGCTGTGAGGTCAAAAGCAAGTGCCCTGATTGGCCTCACCAACCATTTGTTGCAATTGTGCCCTACTCTCTTCCATGGAAGGCCCGGGTTGGATGGGGACAGGAGACACCAGCTCGGTTATTGTCCTTCCTTTGCATTTTCCTTCTCTGAGCACGCTTTTACTCGGTTTGACTCGATTTCCATGTGGATTTTTACATTTCCATTTTGGTTGCGCTGGCCCTGGTGCTGAATTCTCCGGGTCCAAAAGGAACTCTTATTTAGCAGGGACACCTCTCAGCCAAAACCAAACAAAAATCGGGTGTTGCTTGGGGCAAAATCCAGTTCCTTGAGAATGGGCGAGGACGGGCGCGGCCAGGGCCCCTTGGCAGGAGCAAGCAGATGCTCCGATAAACCGGGTTCTGAGCAGGCACCCAAGCGTTCTGCAGTAAGGAGACCTCTCAGCTGTCACCGGATAGCAGCCCTTTGTGGAGGTGGGAGGAGTCAGGTATCCGGGTCAGGACTTTTTGCACAAAAGCTCTAGTGGGCTAAAGAGTTGCCACATGTGTGCAGCAGACTTGTTCTTTCTCCTCAGAGCATTTTAATTAAGGCCAGTTAAAAACCAATTTATTTTTTCAAGAGCATTGGAAGAGTGCATTAGTATCCCAGGGATGTGCCCCAGGATTTTTCCCAGGCGGATGATGAAACCTCATTCCTGTGTTCATCTCGCCACACAGGCTATTTCTCTCAGGACATCAGCCCAGAAGCTGAGGCCTGTAGGTCTTGGGGCAGGCATTTTCTTCAGCTGGGAGAGATGTCAGAGGATCTAATGAGTTCAGAACATGGATGCCAAGCACTATAGGAAGCATTGTATTATCACGGCTTTTCTTTCCTATTCGCTATTTGCTAGGTTTATTTTATTTTATTTTGAAAGAGAAAGGGTTCATGATTTTATCAAATAAAGGAAAACATTTTTAAATGTTTACATCCTGTTGTAAAATAATAACTTTTTCATACAGCTATAGAATAACCTTATATGTAATGTGTTTGTGCCGAGGGCCTGCCTGAGTGTGGCATTCTCCTAGCTACTGTGGGGAGCACAGCCTTCATATGGAAAAGTAGTTAAGCCTTACTGGGCTAGCAGAGTGACTCAAGTGGTAAGAACACCTGCCTAGCAGTGTGAGGCCCTGAGTTCAAAACCCAGTGCTGTCAAAAAAAAAAAAAGAATTTGCCAAATCAGTTCCTTAGCCAGGTGTCCATGGCTCATGCCTGTAATCCTAGCTACTCAGGAGGCAGAGATCAGGAGGATTGCAGGTCAAAGCTAGCCCAGGCAAATAGTTCATGAGACTCTATCTCAAAAAAACCCATCACAAAAAAAGGGCTGGCAGAGTGTCTCAAGCAGTAAGAGTGCCTGCCTGGCAAGCATCAAGCGCTGATTTGAAACCCCAGTGCCACCCAAAAACAAAACAAAACAATAAAAACCCTTACCTGGGCGGAGGGCCTTGGGCTGGCTAATGAGGCATTTTCACATCTTTTATTTAATATTGGTAACTTCTTGTTTAGTGTCCATCAGCTCACAGGAAGCTTGCCCTGGGTAGGTTAAGAGAGGCATCTGAGGTCTGAACATTCCACCTTCAAGCCTGATGTGTTCCTTCACTGTGAACATACAGTCCCTAAGATCCAAGGTCTCCTGGAAGGTCTTTATCCAGTGTTTCTCTGGCTTCACCCAGGCCCAATATCAAAGCACCCATGGGGGACAGTTGCTTGGGGAGTTTTTCCTCAGAGGTGTCCAGGAATTGTCACAACACAGCTCTTCTCAGTAGACCCTGCCAGTGGGTTTATGACTATGCTTATTCTTCACAGGTTGAGAAAAGGGTTTAAGTAGATAAGAATTAAATCTACTTCCCTACCTGGATGTCATAAGGACCTAACATCTTGACCACAAAGGGGATAAAACTATCTTCTTATGTATTTGCCTCCTCTCTCTCCACTCCCACCTCCCTGCTGGTTTCTTCCCAAGGGCCAGGCTTAGGAAAAACATTAAGAGAAAATTATACTGACAGCAACTCACACACATTTCATGCATACTAATGGAAAGATATTTTGCAGCAGCCACAGCCCAACTAGTTGGCTCTCATCCCCTGCTGTGCTCATCCTGTCCCAAAAGCCACACCTCTCATGGAGCTATTAATGAGGTGTCTGAGGGGAAAGAATGCTGTCTCTGTACAAAAGCATTTGTCATTTCTGCAGGAAGAAGGAAATTCATCCAGAACTGGTGACTGCTTCCCCCGTGCCTTATTTAAATTTTGTCATGGCCTCAGCTATAAAAAAAAAATAGGTGTGAAATCACCCTGTGCTTTTACAAAGTGTATTTTTTAGGATATTACAAATGCTGTTCAAATCCCAAATCAGACACTGTGGGCCTGAATAAGTACCTAAACCATGAGAGCTAAGAGACTTTGTCCTGTCCCAGACCACCCCTGACTATCAGCTCCATTATGGGTCCTGTGCAACTTGCTGGGTACACACCAGACTTGCTCATGGTGGAGATATCCAAGCCTTGGGGCTTGACTAGAGAATCAGTCTTGACAGTGTGACAAACATTGCCTTCATTATTTCAGAGTAATGATTTTTCAGAGTTAAAGGGTGGTATTTCCAGGCAGCAGCTGAGCAGTCCAGAGGATTTGCTCTGCAGCAATGCCAGGCAGGGATAGTGATAGGCAGCAGGTATAGGAAAGAGCGGCAGAGCATCTGCCTGTGCTCCTACACATCTTCATCTTTTGGAGATGCTCATGGCCTGGTGAGTAGAGGACTGGTGAGAAAGAACTCAAGCATGGGCTCACTCAAATCCAGTTTAAATCTCAACTGGCTACCATCAAGCTTAGGAAAGTTATTTAAACTCTCTGAGCTTTGGATCCCTCATCTACAAAAGTATGTACCACCACTAGGTACCAGTGGCTCACTCCTGTAACCCTAGCTACTCAGGAGGCAGAGATCAAGAGGATTGCAACTTGAAGTCAGCCCCAGGCAAATAGTTCATGAGGTCCTATCTTGAAAAATACCCAACACAAAAATCAGGGCTGGTAAAATGGCTAAAGTGGTGGAGCACCTGCCTAGCAAGCATGAGGCCCTGAGTTCAAACCCTACTACCACAAAAAGTAGGTACCACCCACTTCATTGAGTTACTGTCAAGATTAAATGAGATGATATAGTGTGAGGGCTTAACATGTCATACTTGCTCAATCAAAAGTACCTACTACCTATTTTATAAGATTCCTATAATGATTAAGTGAGATAATTGTGTTGTCGGTTTTTTATCACTCTGACAAAATACAACTTAAGGGAGGAAAGATTCTTTTGGCTGCCAGTTTTAGAAGTTTCAGTCCATGGTCAGCTGGCTCCATTACTTTGGGCTTGAGGTGAGACAGAATATCATGGCAGCAGAAGGGTGTGGAGGAAGCTGCTCACCTCATGGAGGCCAGGAAGCAAAGACAAAGAAAGAAAAAGGGTCAGGGAACAAGACACATCCTCCAAATGCACACTCCCAGTGACCTACTTCCTCTACCTAGACCCCATCTCCAACATTTCCACTACCTCCCCACAGAACCATCAAATTAAGAATCCATCAACGGACTCCATCATGAGCCAACCCTCCCCCAAAGTCCCATCTTTGAAAATTGCATTGGGAACTAAGCCTTCAACACACAAGCCTTCTTAGGGGACACTTCATATCCAAACCATAACAATAATATGTCCTTTGACCACATCACCCCATTTCAATCCTTCCCCATGGTTTTATTCTCTATGTGTTCAGCTTTTTTCTCTTAGGTTCCACATATAAATGTGATCATAAAGGTGATATCTTAGCATGATGCCCTCCAAGTCCATCCATGTTATGGCAAGTAGCAGAATCTCCTTTTGAAAGACTGAGTAATATTCCACTGCATACAGATACCGCTGGTTCTTTATGCAGTCATTGTTCAACAGACATTTTGGTTGTTTCCATATCTTGGTTATTGTGACTAATGTGACAGTGTGCACATGTGTATAATCAATAAATCTGAAGATCTGGTGTACTACATGAGGACTATAGTTAATAATTGAGGATTGTATTTGGGATTTTGCCAAAAGAATAAGTTTCAGGTGTTTTTGCCAAAAAAAGTGAGATGATGAATTATGTTAGAAATGTGTATCAATATATCGTGCTGTGTTACCTTAAAAACAAACAATAAAGATAAACAAAAGCAAAAACCAAAAAAAGAGATGGTATACACAGAGTACTTAACTGTCATATTTGGTCACATAGAATAGGCAATTATTGCTTTATAATAACATAAAACATTATTACTTCTATTTCTACTTTTTACAGCTCCCATCATGCAGTTAGTTGTCAAACTATTGTCCTAGGCAACTATTTGGGATTTAGTAATAATTCAAGAGGCTTCCCACCCACAGGTTCAAATGGACCTCCCTTAATACCAGCTGACTTGGAAATTGCTAGGTTGACCCAATGTGCTGAATGAGGCTACATTTCCCTGGGATGCCAGTTAGTCACCCTGTCGGGAACAGCTCACTGCTCACAGGACACCTGCCCAGCATCCCAGCCCTTTCTAGCATGGATTCAGGTGAGTACTCATCACTTTCCTTACAGTTTGGTGCAATCCTTCAATCCCGCCAGCCTGCAATTACACTTCCTATAAAAATTCCTGACTCAAAGATCCCAACCAATAGCTTTGTCCCCTAATTGCATGTCTAGAAATCCCATTGGCTATGTCCCTAATTGGAAAGACTTTGAGTCCCCCAGTGCTTCCAAGAATGTAGGCAAAACGTGTGGGGGGAGGGATGAGAGAGCTGAAGGAAGAGTGCAGGGAGAAGCTGAGAAAAGGAAGAGATCAAATAATTGTGTTGAATATTTAATGAAGGGTAAGATTACAAAATTCGACAATGTGTATCCCATGTCACCACTGGTCCATTTGCATAGAGTGCTGGAACAGTTCACCTTCTGGTTGTGCTACGAATGGTGAGGAAAATAATTTTCCCATAAACCAGTTTCCCTAGCTCAGACAGTGATACCCTGTGTTTTGTATCTCTGATGAAATAAAGTGAAACAGGACCTGTGTCAGATGAAGCACAGTCCCCTTCCCCACCTAGAGGTAGCGCAGCTCCAAGTCTCCCTGGGCTCCACCCTCCAGCCCCAGTTTGGGAGCACTATGTGCGTTGCTGCCTATAGATCCAACAGCAGAATGGACACATCTGACAGTGGGAGGTGGTGGCTGAGCTAAGCAAGATTGGGGTGTAGTAATTAAAGACTCGACTAGAGAAAGGGGAAGAGGAGGAAGAAGGTGGCAGAAGGCAGTTAAAGAAAGGCCTTGAAGGCTAGGTCTACAACTTTATACAAATAAATTATTTGTTTGATTATTTATTGCCATGCTGGGATTAAGCCCAGAGCCTTGTGCATGCTAGGCAAGTGTCCTAATACTGAGTTACATCCCCATCTGTGACTGGATTTAATTCCCAAGGTACCCTTTATCTGAACTGGTAAGGTATCTTTATTCAATTCAGAAAAAGTGCCCTCTACAGGAGAAGGCCAGGAAAACAGCCTGGCTCCCTAGGCAGGGTGACCTGGCACATTACAAGGCCCAGGCAACCATGCATGGCAACTCCTACTGCTTAAAAACCTAAAAACTTAGAAGACAATGTAACAAACAGAATTGTGAGAACATTCCACTTAGAAACCTTACGTAGGAATGCCATAGGATTCAAGAAAGCTCAGTGTTTCATTTCTGTGCCACTATGTGTGAACCATCCCAAGACACACTGACTGAACACAGCAATCATTGTATTGGTTCAGAAGTCAGCAATTTAGACTTCCCAGCTTCTGCTGGGCAGGCCAGTGGCACTCATGTAACTGTCGGCTGGGCTCAGAAAGGAACTGGACACAAGCCTCCCTCTCTACCAGGTCTCTCCAACAGTGAGTGTGACTGTGTTCTTTTTCATTTTTATTTGTGTGTCTGTGTGTGTGTGTGTGTGTGTGTTATCGTGGCATTGAGCATGCTAGGCAAGCCCTCTGCCACACCCCTTTTTTTTTAAATTGTCTTTGAGATAGAGTCTCACTAACTTTGCCTAGGCTGGTCTTGGAACTTGAGATCCTCCTGCCTCTACCTCCTGAGTAGTTGGCATTACACATGTGTGGCTATGGCTAACACTCTTACACAGTGTTCCAACAGTGCAAAGTCAAAAAGCTGTCAGCTTACAGCTGGGAGCTAGCACCATGTCTCTTCTAACACCTTTTATAATGCTTAGAAAGACAAATTTAGGGCTCAATCTTATTCTTAATTATTTTTCAGATGACATACTTTTTTATCAGAACTTCCAGAACAAGAAAACACATTATTCTCATGAATCCTATGTGTCTTTGTCAAACATTTGCAAAACAATCAGCAGAAAGATTGCGTATGGCTTTCCATTCTCCAAGTGGAAGGAAGAGCCTGAGTGTTTTATGGGCTGGAATGGGATATAAAATCTGCCGGCTCAGTTTTCTGTGCCTTCACCTCTACCTGCTTTCCTCCTCTCTACCTGTCTTCCCAGACTCTCCTTTCTCCTCCTGGCTTTCCCCTTTCCCTTTTCTCTCCAGTTGGGGAGAATTATATTAGAGGATCAGTTTGACTCCCATAAGAGTGATAAGAATGTCTACATTTATTTCTCTCTTACACAGTAGTCACAGGGCTAGCAGAGGAGAATTACTCTCCTCCATGTGAACATCCAGGGGCCCAGGATCCTTCCAGCTATTGCTCTTGCCCTCATGATCAACAGGGGTTCAAAATAAAGTACCTTTGTTTTAGTCAGTGGGAAGATGGGAAAGAAGTGAGTTTGCACTTCCCCTTTCCTCTCTTCACATCAATGAGAATCTATTCACATGGTGACCCAGAACCACACGGGGACCTGAGAAAGGTGATCTTTTGAGTGGTGGACTTGTATGCCAGTTCCAGCTTCTATGACTCTAGCAGGTCAGTAGGTGGGGGCAGGAGGGAGACAACCTTCAACTTCAGGTGGATTGCTTGGTTTCATTCATGTGTCAGGGAAAGAGAAAGAAAAGCAGATAAAGAGACTTTCTTCTGGACCTGGAGTAGAGCTGTAGAAAGAAGAACCACACTGCAGGTTTTCACAAGAAGTTCCTATATTCCTGACATTTGCTTCTCAGGCTAGGCACTGGGCTCTGGCTGCTGAATCCACAGCATCCTCCAGGGACACAAGGAGAGCCAGCAGTCCCCCCGCCCCACCAGGTGCTTCTCCTGCCTGTGCCTCCTCAGGAGTGGAACACTGCTTGCTTTGGGGCTCCAGAGTGTTGGGGCAGCAGGTGTTTCCTGGTGGATGAGCTGCAGCAGCAGAAGTGAGTTGTGATGGAGACAGCATCCCAAGCTGATCTGATGGCCATTCAAGGCAGTGGTTTTTCCTAAGACACCCTCAGCCATGTTTGCATTGATTGCAGACAGCGATCCTTCAGGCAACAGCAGGAACTTGAACATGTTTAGGTGTTTATGGTGGCATAGGGTGACCATGCATCCAGTTTGGCTAAGGCTTGTCTATGCCATAATTACGAAGAACATTCCAAAGAGAGGGTCTTGTAACCTAGGGTGCCAGAGCCACACCCAGCATTGCCTTTGAGTCACTTGCCCAAGAGTGTGCCATGTCCCATGGCTCCCAGCATCAACCAAGCTACACAGCCTGGAGTCACGGAGCGGAGGGTGAAGCAGGCCTGGGAATGATTTCAGTAAACTGCACTTGGTTACCCAGGGAAAGGATGAGTTGATAAGAATTAAGTACCCTTCACAGGGGGTTAATGGTTGCTAGGTACTCAAAAAGAGTCTAAATCTGTCTGATTGCTCACACCAGAATTAGAAGAACAAGGAATAGTTTCCTGTTGCCATAAGTGTAGAGTCAAAGGAGAAATGGCCAGGAGGTGGAACCAATCCAAATGCCCATCAATGGATAAACAGATAAACAACATGTGGCATTGACACATGACGGAAGAGTAGTCACCCTTAAAAGGGAAGGAAATTCTGACACAAGCTACAACATAGATGAACCTTGGAAATACGACACTAAGTGAAATAAGCCAGACACAAAAAGACAAATGCTGTGTGAGTCCACTTGAATGAGATACCTGGAGAAATGAAATTCCCAGAGACAGAAAGTAGACTGGTGGTTGCCAGGGGCTGAGGGGAGAGTGATGGGGAGGTAGTTTTTAATGGGTGCAGAGCTTCAGTTTGGGGAGATGAAAGACTTTTGAAGATGGACAGTGGTGATAGTTGCATGACAACTCAAATGTGTGTAATGCCACAGAACTGTGCGCTTAAAAATGGTTACAGTGGTACATTTTATGTTTGTTTGTTTTACTGCAATAAAAACAACATGGATTCCCAAAGCCATCTGAGGAAATCCTGACTCAGGTTGATTGGGGAGTCTGAGAAGGATCTTAATGGGTTATCATCATTAAGGAAGCTTAGGAAGCAGTGCTGCTTTAACACTAGCCAACAGATGTAAGGCATCTCAGGCCACACTGGATTGTAGTCACTCAGTAAGGGGCTGCTCAATAAGAGTAGCTGTTATTAGTAATAATGTAAACTGCTTCATCTGTAAAGGTTCCATCTGAGAATTACAATGATGCTAATGTTACCACTGCAAGCCCTGACAGGGTTTGCTGGGCCTTTGCCTGTGTCATCTCATTTAACCCTACAACTTTCCCTGTTAAGTATCATCATCATCCCCCGTGTAAGATGGAACCATCTAGAACGGATGTCAGTGTGCCTGGCAGCCCCTTTCTACCTCAAAATACAGCTGAGATTCAAACCCAGAGCCCTGCTGCAGGAAACTGACACACTTGCCATCTTAGAATTAGCTCTTCCCAGGCGGGAGCTTTGGTTTCTTGCTCATCACTGGATCCATACTGCTTTCCAAGGTATGCAGTAGGTGCTTAATGAGTATGTGTTGCAGCCATCAAAAATGGTTATTGGAAGCCAGACATGGTGCTTCACATCTGTAATCCCAGCACTCAGGAGACAGAGGCTGTGTGACCTTCGGAAGCCTTTGGTTTCTTCTTTGTTAAAATCCCCACTCTGACAAAGCCATTGCCTCCTGCCCTCTGCCAAAGAGTTGTGAGGGTTCCTCACCGGCTGCAATGGTTGGTGACTGAGTTGGATTGAGGCAAAACGAGAAGAGTTTCTTGAGAATTTTGGTAATTCCCCATCAAACATTAGAGATCCAGCTACTTTGGTGTTGAGTCTCGACCTCCTAGCTGTTCCCATACTTTCTAGCCACTTTCACTCTCCCAACCCTTGTCGTTCCAGGTAAACCCTGGAATGGTTTCAGGTAAACCCTGAAATTAGTTGACTAATTCTAGTCAACTTGTTTGTTCCCCTAATATACAGTGACTTTCTTTTTTCTTTTCTTCCAAGGGTTAAATGGGAATTTTCCCTTTTGGTCACACCCTCCCCCCCAGAGAAACATGTTCCCTTTATTCTATGGAAAACCCTCCACATAAGATGTGCTATTCTTTTTGGCCTCCAGTTTGGGGTGGCACGAGGGTGTGAAGATTGTTTCCATGCTCTGAGGACACCTACTAGCAAGCCCACCTTGTCTCTCCACTCAGGGACAGCTTCTCTCCTGGGCAAAGGTGCCAGCCTTATTTGTGACAAGTAAATTAGGAACAGGTGTAGCTAAAGGCAGCAAATCTTTCAAGGTTTGCAAAAAGATTGGCAAATATTCCAGAAACCTGTCCATCTGACCTGTAATTGCCTTTTCTCCCCCTAAATTCTCAGTTCCCCAGCTTGCCCCTTCCTGCCAGGCTTGTTCTTTCTCTCTTCTTGAAAGGACTGCGTGACACCGCTACTGCTGGTGGAATATTAATGCCTGGCTGAGGGGAGCTTTCCGGACGTGCACTGCACCTGTCGACAATGCGTTATTTCATCTCTAAAGCCTTAGACTTCTTGGAGTGGAAAATGGCTGGTCATTTCCAGGTTGTAACTCACAAAGCCGATGGAGAGAAGCCTCACACCTCGTTAACAGTGCTGGGTGGATTAAGTGATTACTGGAAGTGAAGATTGAAACATTTCAAGACTCAGCAGGATTCCCAGTGCTTGTGCTGAATTGCTCAGGCTTCCAGCCCCGCCCCCAACATCTAGGCATCAACAGCCCCTACGCTCATTCTCTTAGTCAATCAACAAATATTTACTGGGAGACACTCCGTGCTCATCGTTGTCCTGCATTCTCTGGGGATTTTCCTCCGGCTCCTTCCTCATCATTTGGCTGCTGCTAAATAAATAACACCGCAACTGGAGCTAATGCTGAGCTCTTATTGGTCGCTGCCTTCTTTTATTTTGAGCATGCAAAGTTTCTCACTTCCACCAGAGGGCAGCACGTCCACACCCTCGGCCCCAGCTCTGTTCCCAGGGAGAGCCCAGCGTGGACAATTCCTGCTACTATAATAAAGGGTGAGCATGGGTTGAAGGCAGAGGAAACCTATCCACATTACCCATTGTGTCCTAATTTTATTTCCCTGCCTGTGTGCCTATGTATGTGAATGGATGGAACTACAAATACATATCACATCTAAGTTGTTGCCAAAGTCATGGTCACTATTTCATTCAATGTTTATTGAATATCTACCATATACCAGAAATTGTGTTTATTTATTTTAGTTTTTTCTTTAACAAGGAATGATCTGTAATTAGCACTTTATGTGAAGAGCAGGGCCAATGAAATATATTGAAATGCATTTGTCTTACACCTAAGTAAAATAAGTATTTCCCTCTAATCTTGGCTTATAAAGCATTTTTCCTGTTAATAATAATGTTAAAAAGTAATTATATTCAGGAAAACTCTATTTTATTGAGCTGGGGATGAGAGAAGGATGCAAAAAAGAATATTAGAATTATTTCTTTGAGGTTAATGTATTCCAGAATTTGTTTCCAAATTTAGAAAGCATTGCCTTCTTATTCATTTGTTAAATTGTCCACATGTACCCAGTGTTTTGTGATGGCTTTTCTGACAAACAGAAGTATTTGCAAATGGAAGGTGCCATGCACAAAGGGAGCCCCTTAACCAGGTCCAAAATTGAGACGTCTGAGAATGGTGACTGCCTTGTCCTGGGCTGAAAAGTGGCTGCCCAGGGCCATGGAGTGTTGTCATGAATTGTCTAGGAGCTTCCAGCCCAAGACTGGAGGAAGACAGTAGCTAGCTCTATTTGATTGACAAAAGCCAGTGCCAGACCTGATTGTTTTAACAAATGAGGAGTTCATAATGGTCAATCAGATGTTTGATAAATTTTGAAAGATGGAGGGAGACAGAGAAATGGAAAGGGGCTACAAGGGAGTTGTAGCCATGTCTCGAACCACATCTTGAAGGAATCACAACCAATCAGGGTAGTAACTTACTGACTTGTTCACTCCTGACAACAGGCATGGTAACACACAGAAAGACTGAGAGATTTACCTATAGTCACTCAGCTAGTGGTGGCACTTGATTTGAATTCAGGAGCACAACTTCAACGTTTATTTACTGATTAATACATATTACATGCTTCTTTGTGTATGTGAACCCCGAGTATATGAACTGTAAGTAAAACAGACTTATTAGTTGGTAAAATGTAATCCAATTAAAAATTTATGAAAATAACTATATCATAAAATGTTACCTTCCATTCAATCCAGGTGGTGGGAGTTCACAGGTATATAATACATCACTTTCTGAAATTTTGAAAAATTTTAGAAACAAAATCTTTAAATGCTTTGAGATGATGTTGAATAAAATTGATGCTAGAAACTATGTATAATTGAAAACATTGTACTAAGCAAAATAAATCAGATACATATTGTATGATTCCACTTACATACAGATAACATATTAGCTATCCAAAGTAGTCAAATTCAGAGAGACAGAAAGTAGAATGGTGATGGTCAAAGGCTGGAAGAAGAGGGAATGGAGTTACTGTTTGCTACAATTTGGGTCTGGAATGTCCAGCAAAGGCCCAATTGATTATGGACTAAAACCTCTAAAATTGAGAGCCTAAATAAACCTTTTTTTCTTTTAAGCTGACGATCATAGGTATTTGTTATCCTGATGGAAAGCTGACTAGCACACTGTTTAATGAATACAGAATTTCTGTTTGGGATAATGGAAAACTTCTGAAGATGGATGGTGATGATATTTGTACCACATTGTGCATTGCACATCTGAAAAACATTAAAATGAGGCCGAGAAAGGTAGCTCAAGCCTGTAATCCTAGCTACTTGGGAGGTGGAAATGAGAAGGTGGAAATCAATCAGGAGGATCTCAGTTCAAGGTCAGCCCAGGCAAAAAAGTTACAGAGATTCCCATTTCAGCTAATGCCTGGGTGTGGTAGTGCACACTTGTCATCCCAGCCACTTGAGGGAAATGCAAATAGGAGGATCACAGTCCAGGCAGGCCAGGTCATACAGAGAGACCCAATCTCAAAAATAACTAGTGCAAAAAAGGCTGGAGATTTGGCTCAAGTGGTAGAGCGCCTCCCTAGCAAGGATGAAGCTCTGAGTTCAAACTCCAGTACCACAAAAAGATTTAAATGCTGGATTTTATGTTACGTATATTTTATCATAATTTGAAAAAAAACACAGAAGGAGATTTTCTCTATTGAACATTTACTACTTTAAATATATTTTAATTTATTAAATAATATTGTTTAAAATTAAATCTGGCAGCTCGATAAATGTTTAGGGTCCCCTTGAGGATGGTCAGGCTGCCACAGCAACACAGCCCTGATGGTTCAGGACGCCTAAGACTCCAGGGAAGAAACGGTTACCCAGGCTCCCGCCTCCTGTCAGCACACCCCTGCATGGGACCTGAAGGCCTGATGTGCCTGATGTGCTCACAGGTGGCTAGGAACCTTTTGCCTTCTGCATCTCAAATTTTGCCCCTGTGTATCCAGCACAGGAGAAGAAAAGAAGGCTTTGTTACACAAGATGTCTGGAAACTCAGCTCTAAGGGGGCCCATCCTCAATGATGTGGTTACAAGGAAGAAAAGCTAATCTTGGGGACAGGGACATTGTGGCATTCCAGGGGACTGTGAGGAGACAGGGGATATCCCTACACCCGCAGTGCCCATCTTCACACGACTCTTCTGCTATTCACCTGGCTCCACCACCCCAGAAGAGAAGATGGCTGGTCACATTGTTGGTGTTTGTGCACCTTTCTGACATTACAGTCCATTTATAGCCCCTCTCAGGACCATTGGGAGCAGCCAACTAGCCCAGTCCTCACCCCCTGTGGCTACTGGTCCTAGATGATTAGGTCCAAACTTTCTCAATTCTAATCCAGCCTTGCATCAAAAACTCACTTAAATCAGAACTCAAAACATTCAGCTACCTCCCACTTTGCTTTCTTACTTCTAAAACACCCCTAAGTCTTAGAATCTTCCTTTCTGGGGTATGGAATACTTTTGGCTTTGCTTTAAGACCAAGCTGTTATGGTGGTGTTTGGAGAGCCCCCATCAATACTGGCTGCTGTGGACAGACAAGCTGTCAGCAAAGGGACCACTTTAGGGTGTGGGGGAGATCTTCCCCAAACTCCTAACTTTTGGAATAAGTGATGGAGACAAAGTAATTTATTTTCCTCACCTACCACAAGGGTCATGCCTGACATTCCTGTAACAAAAGACCCATTCACAAGAGAAAAGCTTAACAAATGCATTTAATCAGTTTTAGGTGACGCAGGAAACTTTAGAAATGAAGCCCCTATCCAGGTATGGTGGTACATCCCTCTAATCCCAGCTTCTTGGGAGGCCGGGATAGGAGGATTGAGGACCAAGGCTAGTCCAGGGCAAAAGCATGAGACCCTATCAAAAAAAAAACATTAAAAGCAAAAGGACTAGGGGCATGTAGAGCGCTTGCCTAGTAAGTACAAGGGCAAGCCCTGAATTCAAGCCCCAGCACCAAAACCAGGAAGGAAGGGAGGGAGGGAGGGAAGGAAGAAAAGAAAAAGTGCATCCCCAAAGGCTCAGGGAAAGCTGCATTTTTATGCTCAGGTCCCATAGGCGTGGACAGCTGTAAAGAGGTGTCATTGGGCCAACAGGGTGGGATCTAATGGTGTGAAACTGGAGCAGGACACCCTGCAAGGCCTGTCTGTCCAGATTCTTCTTGACCTCCAGGCATAGAGTGGGACAGCCCGCATGTGGGTCTGATGCCCTCCTTCAGGGGAGGCAGGGGAGAGGAGTTAATGGCTGTTGTCACACAGGAAGGCTGGGGCAGAGCAGACTGACCTTTGTGCTTCTGAAGCTTTCTCAATTTCCAACGTGCCATGTTTTGGGGATGTTATGTTCTGAGCCCCAGTAGTTGCTGAGATAAGGGGAAAATATGCTCATTTCTCCAAGTAAATTATTCTTTACAAAAAAAAAAAGCAAGCCAGAAAACTTCTACTGTCTGCAGGTAATCTGATCGAAAAGCTTCTGGGTAGCTCCCAGTCAGAGAGAGTGTGACAGCCTTTCTGTTTGGAAGGAGTTTCTGTAGCTGCGTGAGGGGACAGAAGCCTTTAGCTCATGGAAACCCAGGCCCTAGGCCACAAGCACTGGTCCTATAGGCTCAGAGATGGAGTTTGCTTGCAGGGAGGTGGCTCCCTCCGACCCGGAGGAGCTACTGATGGTGGGGATTCAGTGTGAGAGGCTGAAGGCCAAGTCCAGGTGAGTGACCAACCCCAGGATGGGTGTCACCCTCATTTCAGTACTTAGTGGGTCTCATTTTAAGATCCTGAGGAGCAACACATGCTGGAAGCATTACACTCAGGAACAATTAGTAACACTGGGGCTTAAAAGCAGAAGGGAAGGAGGCCTAGGGGCTGGTTTGTGTGTCATTTAAGAAATAAAACAGGCTGGACTTGGTGGTTCATGCCTGTAATCCCAGGCATAAGTAAGGATTGAGGTCTAAGGCCAGCCTCAAGTAAAAGTGAGACCCTATCTAATAATAACTGAAAAAGCAAATTAGGCTGGGGGCTTGGCTCAAGTGGTAGAGCATTTGCCTAGCAAGCTAGAGGCCCTGTGTTCAAACCTCAGGACTGCTCCCAAATATTTATATATATAAAGATATATTGAAAAGAGCAACACAAGAGTGAGAAAATGGCCCATCATGACTTCTAAGCAAATCACTTACCCATCCTGGGCTTCATTTTCCTGGCTTGTAAAATGAACAGAGTTGAACACTCCCAGTCCTCTTCCTGTGTCAAATTTTAATAAACTCATCTATCTCCAGCCACAAGGTTCACCTCTGAAAAGACAGCAGGAATGTCTACACTCAGATAAAAAGAACTGAGGTGGTCTCTGTGTCAGCGAGCTTTCTGTCACTGTGACAAATCCCTGAGACAAAACAAAAAGAGGAAAAGTATATTTTGTCTCATAGTTTTAGAGGTTTCAGCCCATTGTCACTTGGTCCTATTGTGTTGGGCCTATAGCAGCCTCATGGCAGAGAAGCTGCTCACCTGAAGGCAGCTAGGAAGCCAAGAGAGACAGGAAGGGCTGGGGTTCCAGTATTCCTTTCAAGGCCATGCTCCCAGTGCTAACATCTTCACTAGGTGCCACCTACTAAAAGTTCCTCTACCTCCCCACAGCACCACAGGCTGGAGACCAAGCCTTTAGCATATGGACCTTTGAGGGACATTTAAGATCCAAACCATACCAGTGTCCTTTCCCAGACGCTGACTGGACTGGTGACAAGGCAGTGGGGCAAGGAAGGGGCCCTGTAAACAGCAGGAACAGCTGGAAGCCCAATGCTCTGGGATGACACAGGGATTTCTACACAGTGTAGCAATAATGATAAGAAAATTGCTCACTTAATATTTCTCAGACACTGAGCATAAACCCACCTTGTTTTTCTATAAGAAATTGAGAGCCAGAAAGATAGTGAAGTTGTCCAGGATCTCAGTCAGTCCAGGCTGGGGTGGGGGTGGGGGGATCTGTGGGGTTCTCTTGGATTCAGAAACTATTGCCCTTTCCATGGTCCTAGCTCTGCTTCTTGGTGGCTGTATGACCTTGGGCAAGTCACAAAACCTCTCTGTGCCACAACTTCCTCATCAATGAAGCCAAAATCCCTACTTTGTTAGAATTGTTAGAGGAATTGAGTGAAGTACTATGTTAGTTTTGGTAGCTATGACAAAATGACTTTAGGGAGGAAGGATTTATTTTGGCTTATGGTTTCAGTTTCCAATCCATGGTCAGTTGGCTCTGTTGCTTTTGGGCCCATGTATGGTGAAGCAGAACTTCCTGGAGGGGAGTATGAAGTGACTCACCTCATGGCAGACAGGGGCCATTGCCAGGAAGGTGTAAACTTCAAAGATATGCCCCTGTGACCGTTTGCTCCAAGTAGACCCCACCTCCTGCCTTCTATCTCCTTCCAATAATGCCACCAAATTTAGACTCTATCAGCGGATTAATTAGTCAGAGCCTTCATGATCCCATCTCTTCCCAAAAGTCCCATAGCTGGCAACCAAGCCTTTAACACATGAGCCTTTGGGTAACATTTCAGATTCAAGTAGTAACATGTGCCCGGCCCAGTGCTGTCTTTTTGTTAATATATTATCATTATAATCACAGACCTTAGCCAAGCTGTAAGAGCATTCAGGGAGATAAGACCCCCGAGAGGAGGGTCTCCCCAGAGAGACCCCACACTCCTTCCATGGCATATGGATAGCTAATAGAGCCAGGGTCCAATGTAGGACCTCATGTGTTCTGGCTCACAACCATGACAGCTACTCTGGGCAAGTGGGAAACCTTAGAGTCAGCTCTGATCTTCCCTGCAGACCCCAACTCTTTTGTCCCTACTCAACCCAAGCAGAGCCTCAGTGAGCACCCACAGTGAGCCCATTAAATATCGTTGTAGTGATTTCAGTCTCTTTCTTGCTGGAAATTCTTAGTTGCCCCCACATGTCCTTTACAGATAGAGTTTAAGCTTCTCAAATGCCATTTAGAAGCTGCCACAATTTAGACCCTACTTGGGAAACCAGCAGACATCCCTTGGCAGTGAAAGAAGAAAAGAGAAGGAGGGCAGAGGGAAGAGAAGGAGTGGCAGTACTGTGCTGGCCCTTTGCAGGCTAAGAGCAGAGACTCTGCAGTCATGGGAGATGAATGGCTGCTCTTCTCCCCCATCTCTGCTTTTCAATCTCCCACCAGGTGGGGGCTCCTTGGGAGCCATCCTCAGGTCTAGCACTGGATGTTCACCTAGGCCTGTCAGGAGTGGGAGAAGCCAGAGTGCTGGCTGTGGGGCCTGAGCAGTGTGTGCCCATGGGCACAGGGCCTCTGGTGCAGTGACAGCAGCAATGGATGCTGATCAGAGCCTCCAGAGCCCTACAAGGAGGGGATGGGCGCGGGGGGTCTCCCACAGCAAACTCAGGGTCTAAAGCATCTGAAAACCCCTAAGCCATTGCTTAAATGTCCCTCCATTCTCAGCCCGCCAGTTTTTTCTTCCTAGATTGCACCCTTCTCCTAGGCTCAGCAAGGTTCCCTAGCCCTGTCACAGCAATTCTTCTCACTTCTGTTATCCTATGGCCTTTTCCCTCTCAGTAACTGTCAGGTTCTAACCACAAAATAGCAAGTGTGTTCTAAAAACAGAGGGACTTAATACTAATACAAGGGATTGGTTACACAGGTGATGGAAGAGTCCAGAAGGCAAGTAGATGACTGGTAAATCAGAGCTTATCATTTGTAGGGAGCCACCTCCATCCCTAGGATAGAGGGACAGAGAGCCTGGAGCCAGGATCACTAGAGATGGGCCAGAGTCCCAAAGGAGATACCTCCACTAGCAAGGGCCCCATTCTCCTTTCTTGCCATCAGCATCCCCCAGGGGACCCCAGTCCCTGCTCCACCAAGCCAGACTCCCATAGCTGAACGTCCATGTACTGTCACTTCTTGTGTCATCCCATTTAATCCTCATGACCACCCGGGTTCACCATTCACACGCTACTGATGTGAAGATAGCTACACACCACTCCACCCCAAAAATAAGACGCAAAGTGAACCCAGATCAATCTGGATACAAACCCAAGCTGGGTATCCTCCTTCAGAGAACCCCAACTGGTTCTTACTCATCTTTATATTCACAGATCCAGAATGTGAGACTCAATAAATAGTTTTTGGACAACTTTGAAGTCATTTAGACCTGGGAATGAAGGATATTTGTCTGTTCCCTTCCAGAAGCTGACACATACACACAGAAAAGTGAAACACAAAGATGCTGTCTTAGTTCAGATTGCTATAACAAAATACCTCATACCAGGTAACTTATAAACAACAGAAATGTATCACTTACAGTCCTAGAGGCTGGAAGTACAAGACCAAGGCTCTGGCAGAATCAATGTCTGAGGGCGTGCTCTGCACTCCATGGATGTGCCTTCTTGCCATGTCAGAGAGCTTCCAGTGACCTCTCTTACAAGGCCACTAATCCCATTCACTTAGTCACTTCCCATTTTAATATCACACAATGGGACAAGGCTTCAACATGAATTTGGAAGGACACACTCAGACCATAGCAGACGTTGTTCCTAACAGGAAAGACATCTGTTTCAGAACCATTAGCCACAACAGCTTCCAGGGTCACCTTGAGAGTGGGTGAGAAGCTTCCCCAATGACTCTTGGACATCCTAGAGTTTGGTGTGTGTGCACTAGCTCCAAACCTGCACATCTCTTTGTTATTTTAAAAGCTAAAGAGGGTGCATATGGAAATTAAGCAAACCCATTATGCAAATTACTTAAGTTGATAAACAGTGTGTGTTCTTATACAGGTTAATTAACCAAGATTGTGCACCTGGATAGACTTCTACACGATGCTCCAGGACTAACAACTGAAGTTTCAGACACTCAGCCATCAAGTCAAACTCTGCACCATCTCTGGGCAAGTTCCAGACACTAGCCAGATGCCTGGATCCCAGGTCCTCTGTCCAGATGTGTATGATGCACAGGTTTCTGCTTCACACTTACCCGCACTGCTCTCAGATCTTGGGCTGTGTGTGGTGTGATCCACCCTTCTTATCATAAATGTAAGAGAAGAGTCTGTCCCAGTTAGTCCTGCTGGCAGACAAATCTCTCTTCAAAGTCTGGGGCCTGGGTCCCTCTATGCAATGAAAGAGGGAATGGAAGCCCGAGGCTGCTGACCAGGGACAGATCTGACTTGTATCCCCCGGTCCCCTATTTCCTTGTTTTAGAAGCAAGGTGTGGATTTGATCCTTGTGCTCACCCAGATCAGTTGGAGAGCTCCTGAGAGTTCTTACGCCTGCGCCCCATGCAGACCCCTAGAATCAGAACAGCTAGGGCTGGGGCCTGAGCCTGTGGCTAAAACTGCTCCTGCTGAGCCTGAGGGGCCCTGAGCTGGGGGATCTCCAAGGCCCCTTACGCCTGACATTTGCAGTTCTGTTCCAGGGCTCTGGGTGATGGTGGGTCCTCCTCCATGTCACCCCTCTTCCCTGTAATGAAGGGATCTGGGAAAGCAGAGGCACTTACAGTAAATGGAACGAAGTCCTGGAGATGAAGCCACCCTTGAGAACGCTTTGCCTCCACACAGCACTTTGTACCATGTAATTTCCTTAGCAACCCAGCTGAACTGCACCCCTGTGACCCCTTCCTGTGGAGTGGAAGGAAACCCACAAGGGCCTTTCCACCACTCCACCTCCCAATCCTTGGGCTTATGACTCTTCATTCTTCAAACCAATAAGGGGAGCTCATGTCCTGTGACAGGCACTGACCAGCACTAGAACAGAGGCCAAGGTGAAGGCAGCACACACAGATCCTGTCCTCCTGGGGGAGATGATAAACACAGAAGAATATGAAACAATGGCAAGTTGTGATAGATACCATGGAGGAAGCCCATGGGAGTCACACTGAGAACAGTGGGGATGGCAGGAACGCTCACAAGCAGGCAGTGACATTTCAAGTGAGAGCTGCATGCTAAGAAGGAAATGGTTCCATGATGGGCCAGAAGATCCACCAATGGACAACAGGGAACACGCATTCACTGACGCCCATCAGGGAGGTCAGATGACACCTGGGGATTAGGTGTGGGTTGTATAAGAAAGAAATAAATGTTTTCCTTTCAGACTTGTGCCTTATGGACAAAAACCCACTCCCCCTGGGCAGGGAAATGCAAGAGCAAAACTCCCTAACCAGCTGGCAGAATAAACACCCCCTCAGGCCTCAGGAGCCAGGGCTGGGTGAAAGTGCTGTCCTGCACCCTGACTCTAGTGCCTGGCTAGAGCAGTGGCTTTTCCAGGGCCCAGACTTCAAGACTGCTGGGCACAGGCGCCACCTGCAAGCAGACTGCATCCCTCTCTTTGTGGAGAGCCACGTGGAGCACCTGCCCTGACCCACAGAGAAGGGCTGTTTTCTTGCACTGGATTGAACAATCTTCTGTCTGCCACCTCTCTCACATACAGTCACAGAGCAGGGCCTGGAATCCTGGAATCCCCCACACGGAATGGAAAGGCTGAGCAGGAATTCAAACCATCCTAATGTCAGACCACACCACCATAGCAGTTTCCTATATCCCCACTAGGTGGGACCCTCGATCTCTAGAGCTCAGAGTTCCAAATCACTTGATAAGGCTGGGAAGCTGCTTAAAAAGCAAAGAGAAGTGCTTTACAGAAAGTGACCATAGGCTGAAATCAGAAAAACCCTTGGAAATCTGCTTTGGATATCTCCCTTAATTAACAAATGTGAAGAAGGGTGAGCCAAGGTGTTTACCCACGAAACTTAGCAAATTTCAAGCATGTATACAAATGGGATCAGCTAAAAAATGTCTGTAAAGAGTCATTTTTTTTATTATTTTCTTATTCATATGTGCATACAAGGCTTGGGTCATTTCTCCCCCTTGCCCCCACCCCCTCCCTTACCTCCCTCTCCCCCCCAACCCTCTCAATACCCAGCAGAAACTATTTTGCCCTTATTTCTAATTTTGTTGAAGAGAGAGTATAAGCAATAATAGGAAGGAACAAGGGTTTTTGCTACTTGAGATAACTAATCCTCTCTCTCTTTCGAGGCAAGTCACAGGCATTAACCCTGGACAATCAGGTTGAAAACATCCTTTGGCCTGGTCATCATCACCATTTTGCTTGATTAATAGGGACCTGGTTCTCACTGATGCACCCAGGCAGCAGACACACATATCAAGAGGACAGGGTAGATGAGAGGGTAAAATTAAGCTACAACCAGCAAAAAGACTCACTACCAGCAAAAAGAATGAAAACTCATTTCACTGAGTTGCTGTAAATAATCTTATGCTTTGAAGTAATATGGCATGGATATTTATGTATCAATAATAAACACTCACAGAGCACCCCTCTTGTTTCTTAACCCCTATCAGAGCCTCTTCTGACATTTTTAGGCAGAGTTGAGATAGTATTTCAGGCACAGAAAGAACAAAGGACATTAACTCTGTCTTGGTGAGGCTATATTTTAGCCCAAGAAACACAACTCTTTCCAGAAAACAGTGCAATGACATACATTTTTTATATCACTTTAGAACTTTGCATATATAAATGGAAAAACTTTGACAAGAAAATTCGTTATATTCTGAAGTTTGAAATTTGCACCAGAATTTCACATTTGGGAGACACCAGCAGGCTTTGAGGATGATTTTGTGGCAGGGATACTTAATCAACTTTGACTATTCACATCTCTACTTCCTGCAGAAACCTGTTGGCAGGGAACCCACACCGACACCATATCCTTGGGACTGGGATATTCTTGACAGTCACTGGGGACTTGGGCATTGTACTTCAGAACTTTCAGTCAAATTTTCAGTCATCAGCATCTCTTTTGGGAAAACTAGGGGGAAGGGACGCTGGGCTTTGATTCTGTTACATGCTGGGAACAGGTTCAAGTTAGACCTTCAGAAAGTAAACTTTGGCCTTCAGTCTTTGGGGAAGTTGCTTGAAGACCTGTGCTTCCCACTACCCACTCTCCATCCTGGTCATAAGATAAAGGAATATGTGCTACCTAGATATGGCATTAATTCTGTGAATTAATTACCTATCTGTATAAAAGACCTCCATCTCTCCAAAGAACTGCTTTGACTATTCTGATAAATACAATGAACTGACCCAGATGAGCCTGTCAGTGGCTTAGAGATCATTCCAGTGCCACATAGCAAGACCCCTGAGGATTGGGACTGTGTCTTTCTGCCTCTAGTTCTCAGCTCAGAATGATAACCAAAACCAGAGCCCAACAAATACTTGCTGAGGTGAACTGAATTGTTTGATTTTTATATAGCCCCTCACTAGGTGTATATGCTTAGTCAAGAGGCTGCCAAGGTCTTCTGCAATGTCAGGAGTCAAACATAATTCAGGCTAAAAGAAAAATACCAGAAATAGTACAAAGTTGGCCTTAGGAAGTCCAAAGCTGTAGAATCCCCAACTCTCCAGACTCCTCTGCCCTGAGAGCTGCCCCCTCTGAGTGGTATCCACAAGACCTGTCACAGGCATAAAGTCACTTTAGACATACTCAAACGTGATTATAGACAGATCAGTGAGCCCCAAAACACTGCATGCTAATCCCCACAAGCTGTGAACATTTTATGTTACATGGCCAAGTGGAATTAAGGTTCTAATCACTCTTAATGATTTTCTCTTTTGACTTGCTACTTTCTAAGTGCTGTCAATGATTATAATGGAACACGCACTAGGGATCTGATTCTCTGCTCACACATCTTCCTCAGACTTCTTCCCTTGCAGCAGGAGTTCCCCACCACTCCCTCCCCTCCTCTGCTCTCCTACCCCCCTACCTGGCCTATGCTGGGCTCAGGGAATGTCAGCCTAGGGAGTGAGTACCTAGGGAGTCCCCAGCACCTGTGGGTCTGGGCTCATCCCACAAAGATCCTTGTGCCTAAGGGAGCTGAACGTGAAATACCAAATAAAAACCATTACATTTCTGAGCCAGGCTCAGAAAGACAAAGGTCACATGTTGTCTCTCATGTGTGGGAGATAGACACAATGCAAATGCAAACAGTATTATGAAAAACAAGTCACACTAAGGGGAGGTCAGAAGCAGGAGAGAGAGGCAAAAAGAAGGAAGTTGAAAAGGTGGATATGGTTGATATACTTTCTATATAAGAATGAATATAGAATTTTTAAAGTTGTTGAGTTCACCATAAAAAGGAGACTAAGGTAGAAAGGGAAAAAATAGAGAAAATGACAATTCAGGTAATAATACAAATATATGATGAACATGTCTGTATAGCTATCTTAAACAGACAAAAATGCCTTTTTTCAAAAATGGAGAATAGGAAAATAAAACAGGTCCTGTCTGGAGGTTGGTGCCAGTGGGAGGGGAGAGGGTATAAAGAAAAGGTATAGAATGGTGAATATGGTGGAAATATTGTGTACTCATGGATGAAAATGGAAAAATGAGACCTGCTGAAACTGTTCCAGGAATGAGGGGAGGGAGGATAAAGGAGAATGATAGACGGGATTAATTCAACTACGATATGTTGTAAGAACTTTTGTAAATGTCACAATGTACCCCCAGCACAATAATATGATAATAAAAAATAAAGTGGTATCTGAGATGATTTTAGGTATTGTATACTTATCTTTTATTTCAATAGGTGCACATTCACTTTAATGTACACTGTATCTGTACATCAAATCCTCAGTTCTTAAACATTTCCTGGATGAGGCTCAGTTTTTTAAAAAAGTAACATAAATATAAACCAAATATCAAGGAAATATTGAGGTACAAATAAATCATGCAGAAACTACACAGATAAGGCCCCAAAACTCTAGAGGTTGCGATCAGACATAATGGCGCACACCTATCATTCCAGAACTCAGGAGGTGAAGGCAGGAGGACCCTGGGCAGTTAACTGTGTTGCTTTAATACAGGCAACTTCAACTTTAAGAAGGACCAGGGCTAAGACAGAACTAAAAGGCATGAGATATGAGGCCTCAGGTAAAAGAGGAGCTCCTAACTCACTTTAGGGAAAGTGAGTTCCAAGAAAGGCTTCCCAGAATATTGCATGGAGCGCATTCTGTTCCTTTCATTTCTCAGCCCAGGCATATTTGTTTGACCTCTTCAAATACTAGCAGTAGAAACCTACTGGAGCCAGCATAATCCAGAGGGCTGGTTTCTGGATGCCAGGTGGGCTCTACGGAGTCTCAGATCCCGTAGTGACAGGTACCTCTCAGTCCTTGACCTTGCTTTTATCTGAGCATCTGCTTCGCCATCCATCTTGCTACACACTTGCTTTCTCAGTGCAGTTCCATGGAGAGTGGCTGCCCGTGCTCTGTGATTTGCATCTCTTCCAAAGGACCAGCTAGACTGATGTCAAACGCTTCTAAGACCTGGTTGGAGGAGAAGCGATTCTTCTTGGGCACATCACAGGTGACCTCACAAGAGAAGCCTTGCTTATACAAGGACCACCATCACCTTGGATGATGATCAGGATCAGGGAGGGGGCACTTCCCAGAATCTGGGTGAGAAGGTAGACAATTCCTCATCTTAGCAACTTCCAGACTCCCCTGTGTTCAATATAATGTAGGAACTTCTAGCAAAATAGAGCCACTTTTCTTCTTAGGTGACCCTGAGCATACTATACTAGTGGCATGAGCAAAGTGCTGAAGTGACAAGGTTCCTCAACTCTACACCTGGCCTGGGACCCAGGAGTTCTCTTGTGGAAGAAGGAAAGCAGGCTCATGAGCCTGTCAGGTACTTAGGATTTTTGGCTATCTTCACATATGGGAGAAAAACTGTTTGTTTCTACTTTCTATTTCAAAAATCATGGAACTCAACCCTTCTGCTTTTGAGAGTCTGTGTCATTTAGCAGAATAACTGCTTATATATTACAGCTCTTGCTATGTGCCAAATAAGAATAACTCACAAAGCATAGGTGATATATAGTTGCCATTTTCCCTAATTCTAAAGACAAGGAAATTAAAGCACAGAAAGTCAAAAATTTCACCCAACATTACATGGCAAGGAAATGAGGAGCTGGAACCCAAACCCAAAATTGGTCTCCAGAGCTTATGCTCCTTACTACAGTAGGTTAAAGTCTCTTTTACCTTCTAAGATCATGGTAAAGAATAGAAGAAAAGTCTGTATCAAATAGGCATTTGTCCAAAGGTAGCTATCGTTAGGAAGCTATAGGAATCTGAATAGCATTTGGCTCCCATGTTCCTCTGGTGATGGGTATGTCTCTATTTGCCACAGTGGAATTTCCTTTTTGGGTCGGCTCTCATTTAGGCTGGCCCACTCTGCTGAGGGAGTTATCAGTGTAACTGGTGATGGGTGGTACACTGAGTACAGCCTGACCAGTTGTGTGCACACATCTGCATGTCCTGCTGAGTGACACATTGACAGTGCTTTTGTACAGAGATCTGGGTTTCCACTTCTCCTTCATCGAGGTAAAGTACGCACACAGCGAGGAGTCCAGATCAAAAACGCACATCTCATATATTATGAGCAAGTAGGTCCAGGTCAAAGTCTAGAGCACTTCCAGAACCCCAAGGCTCCCTCTGTCCCTTTCCCATCAGACTCCATCTCCCACCCCCCAGAAGTAGTCACTGGTCTGACTTCTAGTGCTTTCCATCCTTCTTGCCTGGTTTTGAACTAAAGTAGAGATGAGGTCATCTACATGTGTACTGCCGTGTTTCATTGGGTTCTTCCTGCCTTCTGCCAGGCAGGTGAGTGAGCCATGTGAGGCCAGTATCCCTTGTTGAAATCCCTTCCTTCCTTACTGCACCCCAGCACCTTCCCATGCTTGTGCAGGAGCACAGCATGCGGCTTGGAGAGGCTACCAACTGGCATTTTCTAAATGTCAGATGAATAAAGAAGGGTCAGAAGAAGCCTAAGGGTGTCATGAACTAATAAATGTTCACCAAGATTCAGAACTTGGCAATCAAATATTGGCCCCTATGTTACAGCTCTCACAAAGAACAGGCAGAGGATTTATTAAGAGGTGAGGGCGAGGAAGGAGGGAGGCTTATAGGCATAATTTGAAATTACAACAACCTCAAGTCACCAGCATTAGTGATATTACTAAGAATGATGGTTAAAAAAACAAAATGAGGCCTTTCCATACTTACAATGTCCCAGGCCTTGTACAGTGGACTTTGCATACACTGTCCAGGTGAATAGGTATTATGCCCACTTTGCAGATGGGAAAACTGAAACTCAAAGCAGCTAGATAAATTGCTCAAGTTTCCATGGTAAGTAGCAGCACCAGGAATTGGGCCATCTCCATCCAATTCTGAAACCTATGGCCTCAGCCACTCCACTGTGCATGGATAAGGGGCAGAGGGAATCTTGAAGAGGCCTTCGGCATTGGCAGTGAACAGAGGTAGGTTTCTGGTGATGCCTCTCACTGGTGGCTAGCAGAGCAAATGGTCTCTTCAGTCTTCAAACAAGAAAAGAGCAGGGTGGGCTAACACTTCTTACTTTGCTGGCTTGCTAAAAAGGTAAGTAATCATAACATACACAGCGCCTCTCTTGCCCAAGCCTTTCCACAGTGAGAGCAGCAGCACTGTCCATGGTAACCTAAGATTCTGTCACCTTTCGCTTCTAAGCCTTTCAGCAAGGTCTGTCTTTGGCTTGAAGGTACCACATGACACTTCACAGACAAGGCAGCAACTGAACACACAAGTCAACCAATAGATCTGAATGACTTGCAGTAACCCATCAATTCAGTGAAACCACTATTATTGATTTCTGGGGGTTTTCCTCCCCACTGGTTGTTTAACTGAATTGATGGTGCTCCATGGAATCGATTGCACCAGCCAGTTCTTTTAGTGTGATAGAGACAAAACGATAGTTTGTTCCTCCAAAAATGAATGAAGCTGCTTTTTAAAGGAAGTTTCTGGCAAATAATTTTTTCTGATGACAGAGGTTTTTCTCCTCCACTTCTTCTGCATAGGGAATTGGAAAGCATTTAAGGGGTTGTCATTCATGTCAATATACTGATAAGCTGGCTCCCTTTCTGTTTTCTTACCATTCTCGGGAAATGATGTGGTGCTGTAATGAATCCACCAATCTCTCTCTCTATCCATGCAGACTTTGTCAGTTCTGAGTTATTGAAACCACTGTGTTCTAGATGCATCCCACCCCCACCCATCATGTACATCGAAGCTGATTTTCAGCAGTAAATGAAATGCAGGCTTCTAGGCAAGTCACCAGTATGCCAGTTCTTGAGGGTGATGATGTACATATCTGTTTCCTTTCCCAGATGTTGATTTTCATGGATTTCAGACAGCACCACACTTGTCTTCAACCAGTGATTTTAAAAACAGATGTCAGAACAGGACTGGGGGTGGGAGGACAGGATGGCCAGAAAGGAAAGGCCTGATCTTATGAATCCTGGAACTGAGTCCTTACACTTCCCTCAGCCATGGGGACACACAGATTGCTGACCCCCATCTAAGAAATGGATTACAGTTGAATTTTTATTAATTTTCCAAAAAAAAGAATTAGTTTCTCTGAGTTTTGCTGCTGTCATAGCCTTCCCACTGCTGTGCTGAGATTCCATGGTTATTGAAATGAGCACAAAACTGAAATTCTCCATATGATACAAGAGAAAAAGACCCTAAGGGCATGGAATCTTACCATAAAGCTTCACAAGCCAGTACACTTGGAATATGCAATGTATATTTCACATTTTTATGCATTTTATACAGTCTGAAGCATCCCATTCCTGCCAACTCATGTTGCAGCATGACATTAAGGCTGGATCAATTGGCTGCCAATTTTTAAAAATTTGATTTATTCCTCCATATTGACATACTTCATGGTGCACAAAAGATAAGTCAAGAAGCAAGCTTCCCTCACTGAAAATGAAAAATTGTGAATTTGACTATGAGGCACTAGAAAGTAAATAATTTCTCAATGGTGTTAGAAGAACAGCCAACAAAGTGGCAGGTATAAAATGAGTGGGAACACCCATAAATGATTAAAATCTCTTAGCAAACTAGAAATAGAAAAGAAATTCTTTAGCCTGATTTTTTAAGTAGCTATTAAAATCTCACAGAAAGGGCAATTCCCCATGACAACCATTAAAAGCATTCTCTCTGAAATAAGGAATAGAGCAAGAACACACTTCTGGTTAACATCATATTAGTGATCCTGCCCACATAGTAAAGAAAAAGAAATAAAGCCTACAAGGATTAGAAACACAAAAACAAATTGTCATTTTTCAGTTGAGATGATTGTCCATAAAGAAACCTCGAGAGATATCTACAAATGAGTAGAATTAATAAAAGAGCTGCACATTGCTGTTCAATATAAAAGTCGGCACACTAAAATCAATGGGCTTCCTATATCCAATTCATTGAGCCAACAAGTATTTATTTAGCACTTACTATGTGCCACTGCTCTAGATTCTTAGGGTGCATTGATGGACAAAGTAGACAAAGAGCCCTGCCCTCTTGGTTTTACCAGCCAGAATTGCTTTTAAAATGTTATTGAAATGAACGGGATCAGGATGACTAAATAGTCAGCAAAAGACAGGAGGCTTGTAACATTAGGGCTCTGACCTGGTGTGGTTTGCTGTTCCATGTTACTCATCAAAATGTGTGTCTGAACTTGGATCATCCAAGTCCAAGTGGGATAGAAAGAATTCACACCAAGAGCCAAATTTGAGCTTTGTTTGGTAGATACATCATTGACCTTTTTAAATCACAAACCCTAAATTTAATATTGATTAAATAATATTAACTATTAAGTAATCCATGTTCAAAGATTCCTAACTGTCACAGTAAAGTTTCTTTATTATTGGCTTAAAAATCCAGAATCCAAATAATGCCCACATATTCATTGTATACTTTAGGTTCACTTTAGTCTAGAGCAGCCCTCCTACTTTTTAAAATTTTTATGAAACTGTCTTATTTTTAAAACTCTAGGCAATAGTCTTGTAGAATGTCCCACAATCTGGATTTGTCTCATTGTTTACTTATAATTAAATTAAAATTTAGTACTATTGACAATATTAACATGTGGTTGATTTCATGTCACAGGATCACACAACATAGGAAGTATGTACTGTCATAAAGGTACATGCTATAGGTTGGATCTTGAATGTCTCCCAAAGACCCATGTGTTAAAAGTTTGGCCCCACTGATGGTGTTATTGGGAGGTGGCGGAACCTTTAGGATGTGGGGCCTATTGGAAGGAAGTGGAAGATTATTAGGGGGTGAAGCCTTGAAGGGAATTTTGGGACCCTACTCTCTTTCCTTTCTCTCTTTGCTTCCTGACTGCCATGGTGTGAGCAGTTTCTCTGCTATGTACTCCCACTATGATGTTCTGCCTCACTACAGGTCCAAAATGACAGGATCAAGTGACTATGAACTGAAAACTCTGAAAATGTGAGCCAAAATAAACCTTTCCTCCTAGAAGTTTAGTTATCTCAGGTATTTTTTACAGTAATGGAAAACTGACTCACACATGGCACCAAAAATGCCAAGTTTGATCTCTTAGTTAAGGAAGGATTCACCAGATATCTCCACTTTGAAGGTAGCTTTTCCTTTGTAATTTGTAAAGTTATGCTTCAACATCATACAATCCTCCTTTTTCCTAACCTCTTTTCACCAATCCTTGTTTGTGTCAATTGTTGCCTTGAGATTCTGGTATACTATTTTTAAAAGTTTGGATGATGCTGTATTTTTAAGTTGTGCTCTCTGCTTGGCCAGGAGCTTTGGCCTTTCACTCCCTATCGTCTTATGTATGGCCTAGTATCCTGTGTATAGAGCCAGCTAAAGATTTGTTAATAGAAAAGCAGAGGAATTATAAGAAATATGTATATATTTTAACTTTATATTCATTTGCAGATTTCTTTTTTAAGGCCAAGAACTTTTCTCTGACATCCTTCTTGCACAAATAATGCCATAAATATCATTTGCAATTTCTAGTTTATTTGCAATGAACATATAAGGTAAAGAAACTTATGAAGCAATGGTCTTCTAAATCTTCAGAGCTTATTTTGTGTGTGTGTGTCTTTTTCAATTGTCTAGCCCATATATTTATTTATTTATTTATTTTTTTCATTTTTCTTTTATTATTCATATGTGCATACAAGGCTTGGTTCATTTCTCCCCCCTGCCCCCACCCCCTCCCTTACCACCCACTCCGCCCCCTCCCGCTCCCCCCCTCAATACCCAGCAGAAACTATTTTGCCCTTATCTCTAATTTTGTTGTAGAGAGAGTATAAGCAATAATAGGAAGGAACAAGGGGTTTTGCTGGTTGAGATAAGGATAGCTATACAGGGCATTGACTCACATTGATTTCCTGTGTGTGGGTGTTACCTTCTAGGTTAATTCTTTTTGATCTAACCTTTTCTCTAGTTCCTGGTCCCCTTTTCCTATTGGCCTCAGTTGCTTTAAGGTATCTGCTTTAGTTTCTCTGCGTTAAGGGCAACAAATGCTAGCTAGTTTTTTAGGTGTCTTACCTTTCCTCACCCCTCCCTTGTGTGCTCTCGCTTTTATCATGTGCTCATAGTCCAATCCCCTTGTTGTGTTTGCCCTTGATCTAATGTCCACATATGAGGGAGAACATACGATTTTTGGTCTTTTGAGCCAGGCTAACCTCACTCAGAATGATGTTCTCCAATTCCATCCATTTACCAGCGAATGATAACATTTCGTTCTTCTTCATGGCTGCATAAAATTCCATTGTGTATAGATACCACATTTTCTTAATCCATTCGTCAGTGCTGGGACATCTTGGCTGTTTCCATAACTTGGCTATTGTGAATAGTGCCGCAATAAACATGGATGTGCAGGTGCCTCTGGAGTAACAGTCTTTTGGGTATATCCCCAAGAGTGGTATTGCTGGATCAAATGGTAGATCGATGTCCATCTTTTTAAGTAGCCTCCAAATTTTTTTCCAGAGTGGTTGTACTAGTCTACATTCCCACCAACAGTGTAAAAGGGTTCCTTTTTCCCCGCATCCTCGCCAACACCTGTTGTTGGTGGTGTTGCTGATGATGGCTATTCTAACAGGGGTGAGGTGGAATCTTAGTGTGGTTTTAATTTGCATTTCCTTTATTGCTAGAGATGGTGAGCATTTTTTCATGTGTTTTCTGGCCATTTGAATTTCTTCTTTTGAGAAAGTTCTGTTTAGTTCACATGCCCATTTCTTTATTGGTTCATTAGTTTTGGGAGAATTTAGTTTTTTAAGTTCCCTGTATATTCTGGTTATCAGTCCTTTGTCTGATGTATAATTGGCAAATATTTTCTCCCACTCTGTGGGTGTTCTCTTCAGTTTAGAGACCATTTCTTTTGATGAACAGAAGCTTTTTAGTTTTATGAGGTCCCATTTATCTATGCTATCTCTTAGTTGCTGTGCTGCTGGGGTTTCATTGAGAAAGTTTTTACCTATACCTACTAACTCCAGAGTATTTCCTACTCTTTCTTGTATCAACTTAAGAGTTTGGGGTCTGATATTAAGATCCTTGATCCATTTTGAGTTAATCTTGGTATAGGGTGATATACATGGATCTAGTTTCAGTTTTTTGCATACTGCTAACCAGTTTTCCCAGCAGTTTTTGTTGAAGAGGCTGCTATTTCTCCATCGTATATTTTTAGCTCCTTTGTCAAAGATAAGTTGCTCATAGTTGTGTGGCTTCATATCTGGATCCTCTATTCTGTTCCACTGGTCTTCATGTCTGTTTTTGTGCCAGTACCATGCTGTTTTTATTGTTATTGCTTTGTAATATAGCTTGAAGTCAGGTATTGTGATACCTCCTGCATTGTTCTTTTGACTGAGTATTGCCTTGGCTATTCGTGGCCTCTTGTGTTTCCATATAAATTTCACAGTAGATTTTTCAATCTCTTTAATGAATGTCATTGGAATTTTGATGGGAATTGCATTAAACATGTAGATTACTTTTGGGAGTATCGACATTTTTACTATGTTGATTCTACCAATCCATGAGCATGGGAGATCTCTCCACTTTCTATAGTCTTCCTCAATCTCTTTCTTCAGAAGTGTATAGTTTTCCTTGTAGAGGTCTTTCACATCTTTTGTTAGGTTTACACCTAGGTATTTGATTTTGTTTGAGGCTATTGTAAATGGAATTGTTTTCATACATTCTTTTTCCGTTTGCTCATTGTTAGTGTATAGAAATGCTAATGATTTTTCTATGTTGATTTTATATCCTGCTACTTTGCTATAGCTATTGATGATGTCTAGAAGCTTCTGAGTAGAGTTTTTTGGGTCTTTAAGGTATAGGATCATGTCGTCTGCAAATAGGGATATTTTGACAGTTTCTTTACCTATTTGTATTCCTTTTATTCCTTCTTCTTGCCTAATTGCTCTGGCTAGGAATTCCAGTACTATGTTGAATAGGAGTGGAGATAGTGGGCATCCTTGTCTGGTTCCTGATTTTAGAGGGAACGGTTTTAATTTTTCTCCGTTAAGTATAATGCTGGCTGTAGGTTTGTCATATATAGCTTTTATAATGTTGAGGAACTTTCCTTCTATTCCTAGTTTTCTTAGAGCTTTTATCATGAAATGATGTTGGATCTTATCAAATGCTTTTTCTGCGTCTATTGAGATGATCAAGTGGTTTTTGTCTTTGCTTCTGTTAATGTGGTTTATTACGTTTATTGATTTTCGTATGTTGAACCACCCCTGCATCCCTGGGATGAAGCCTACCTGGTCGTGGTGGATAATCTTTTTGATGTGTTGCTGAATTCGGTTTGCCATTATTTTGTTGAGGATTTTTGCATCAATGTTCATTAAGGAGATTGGCCTATAGTTCTCCTTTTTGGAGGTGTCTTTGCCTGGTTTTGGGATAAGTGTAATAGTGGCTTCATAAAATGTGTTTGGCAGTTTTCCTTCCCTTTCTATTTCATGGAACAGTTTAAGGAGGGTTGGTATCAGTTCTTCTTTAAAGGTCTGATAGAATTCAGCAGAGAATCCATCAGGTCCTGGACTTTTCTTTTTGGGGAGACTCTTGATTGCTGCTTCAATTTCATTTTGTGTTATAGGTCTATTCAGGTGATTAATTTCCTCTTGGTTCAGTTTTGGATGATCATATGTATCTAGAAATCTGTCCATTTCTTTTAGATTTTCAAATTTATTTGAATATAGGTTCTCAAAGTAGTCTCTGATGATTTCCTGGATTTCCATGGTGTTTGTTGTTATCTCCCCTTTTGCATTCCTGATTCTACTAATTTGGGTTTTTTCTCTCCTCATTTTAGTCAGGTTTGCCAGGGGTCTATCGATCTTGTTTATTTTTTCAAAGAACCAACTTTTTGTTTCATTAATTCTTTGTATGGTTTTTTTGGTTTCTATTTTGTTGATTTCAGCTCTTATTTTTATTATTTCTCTCCTTCTATTTGTTTTGGGATTTGCTTGTTCTTGTTTTTCTAGGAGTTTGAGATGTATCATTAGGTCATTGATTTGGGATCTTTCAATCTTTTTAATATATGCACTCATGGCTATAAACTTTCCTCTCAAGACTGCCTTAGCTGTGTCCCATAGGTTCCGGTAGGTTGTGTTTTCATTTTCATTGACTTCTAGGAACTTTTTAATTTCCTCTTTTATTGCATCGATGATCCATTCTTCATTAAGTAATGAGTTATTTAGTTTCCAGCTGTTTGCATGTTTTTTGTCTTTACTTTTGTTGTTGAGTTCTACTTTTACTGCATTGTGGTCAGATAGTATGCACGGTATTATTTCTATTTTCTTATATTTGCTGAGGCTTGCTTTGTGCCCTAGGATATTAGCCCATATATTTAAAAGCAGTTTTAGGATCAAGCCTTTCTTACTCAGTTTTCAAAGAAATAACTTCCTTTTTATACACATCAGTCACTGATTTATGCAACATTTCACTAAATCATAGATTCATTAGTAAATGTAAATCCTACTAAATATATCATTTAAGTTATATAAGCAGACATGCATAAACGTATTAGCTTCAGTCATTCCTTATATTAAGAATGCCTTTTTAGGCTGATGTTTTGATATATGGGGTCTCACCAACCCTGAGAAAACTGTCTCTTCTATGATCAACTCCTCAATAGAGAAGTTTTCCTTTCATATGAAAACCAACCAATCAATCCAGAGCCTATTTCCCTCCCACCTCTTCTAATCAGCTCTTATTCTCCAGGCCAATATTCCCTTGCCTAATTATCCTAGGATCAATTGACACTCAGTATAGTTCTTACATCCCAGTACATGCTGAAATTCAAACTAGCCAATCCCAAGCATGCTTACTCTGCCCATTCATTCTTTCCCATGGAAACTACAATAAAGGCTTTTCCCATGCTTTTGTCCTGCTTTTTCTGCCTCCTGATCAATCCTCGGACTTTCCTAGGTGGTCCTGCATTTGCATGGCATGACCTCTCCTCCTAGGGACTGTGAGTGATAAACTATCTCTTCAATAGCAGGCATTTCCTAATCTAGTCACCTCATCATATCTAAGTGATAATAAAATCTATATTTTAAAACATTGCTGATGCTACCAGTTCATAGATCCCACTTTAACAATATTCTAGGTACTAATCCTCTCTTTTGCTTGGGGAAAAAACAATATTAATTAGTGTCCCTGTATCAAAGGCTCCTTCCATTCAGCCTCCATGCTCTGCTACCCTTTCTGGTTGCAGTAAGTACTCCTACTTGGAGCTCCACTGTTTCTAACTATAGAATAAAAATAGTTCCTGATTGTTCAATTTAACAGTTTTTTGACTTTACCATGGTGTCAAGGTGATACACATTCAGTAGAAACTATACTTTGCATTTTGATCTTCTGGGCTAGCAGTGGTGTGGTACAATGCTTTCTTGAGATACTGGGCAATGGTAGCAGCTCCCAGCTCCCAGGCAGCCCCCTGATCACAAAGGGAAATAACCAGAACTCTACAGTGTGCTGTGCTGTTAAACTGATGTTCAAACATCAGGTGTATTTCAATGCATTTTTTACTTACAGTATGCTCAATAATGGGTTTATTGAGACATAACCCCATCATAAATTGAGGAGTATCTGTGCTGCATTATCTATTTTGGCTGTTCCTAAATGATACTTACATCTTTATAAAACATCTCATTATTAAACTCCCCTCAAATTACCCAGACACTTCTCTCAGGACTCCGACCAATGCAGGGAGAAAAATACAGCTAGAGCTTCAAGAGCTGGGGCCTGGGGCAGTCAACTGGAGCAAATGAAAGAGACTGAAGAGGAGCTACCAGTGAGGTGGGAAAAAACTCAAGAAAGTATGGGGACCTTGTATACCAAGTGAGGAAAGTCTTAGGTGGGATGAGCAACTGTGTCAGTGGTGCAGGTAAGGCACAGGTAACAGGACTGGCTGAGTTTAGCAACATGTGGTCTCTGGTTAGCCTGACAAGAACAATTATGATGGAATGCTGATAGAATGGTTGCATGCACAGTGGTCACAGAAAAAATGAGAGCAGTCTGCTGATCTCTTCCTGGTGGCAACGAATAATTGTAAATTCTGGAAAATTTTATATAAAGCTATGTTTAACCATATTTTTAATCACTGTAGCAATGTGCAAATGTAAAGAGTCACTAAGTAATAATGATGGCCAACACTAAATGAGACAGACTCAGACCAGGTGCTTTGCAAATACTGCCTTACTTAATCTTCGCAACAACACATGAGACTCATTCATGGGTTGACTCATTCAACAACTACTCGCTGAATACATGCTATGGGCTAGGTGCGTTCTTTTTATTTTATTTTATTTTTTATTGTTTTATTATTCATATGTGCATACAAAGCTTGGGTCATTTCTCCCCCCTGCCCCCACCCCCTCCCTTACCACCCACTCTGCCCGCTACCTCTCCCCACACCCCCTCAATACCTGGCAGAAACTATTTTGCCCTTATCTCTAATTTTGTTGAAGAGAGAGTATAAGCAATAATAGGAAGGAACAAGTGTTTTTGCTGGTTGAGATAAGGATAGCTATATAGGAGCTAGGTGCGTTCTAACTGTGGGGCATACATCAGTAATCAAAAGAGGAAAAGGTGTATGACCCAAACATTGTTTGCACATATGAATAAAATAAAAAAAAAAAAGAGGAAAAGGTGTCTGCTTAACAAAACTTACATTCTGTGAGTAGGGTTTGAACAAAGGACAGCAGCACACAGAAATTACATAAGTTTTCCAAGTTCAGAAAACTGGAGAGTTGAGGAGCTGGAATTTCACTAAAACACTGTTCTTCAGCACATTTTTTTTTACTTTGAAATAGCATACAAATGAACTTACCACTTAAAATTTTGCTTTAAAAAATTAGGCATTGGACCAGGTGTGGTGGAGCATGCCTGTAATCCCTGCTACTCAGGAGGAGAGGTGGAAGGTTTGTAGCTCAAGGCCACCAAGGCAAAAGCATAAGAACCTATCTGAAAAAAAAAACTAAAAGTAAAAGAACTAGGGATGTGGTTCAAGTGGCAGGACACTTGCCTAAATGGTGTGAGGTCCTAAATTCAGTCCCCAGTACTATCTTCCCCCCAAAAAATCAGGCATGACTTTAAACTTTCTGTAGATCCAGATGCTGGTGGCTCACTCCTATAATCCTAGCTACTCAAGAGGTTGAAATCTGGAGGATCATGGTTTGAGGTCAGCCCAGGCAAAAAGTTAGCAAGACTCCCATCTCAACCAATAGATGCTCTTGGTGGTATGCACCTATCATCCCATGCTGTGGGAGACTGAGATGGGGACCCAGCCCCGGCATAAAGTTCAAGAGACCTCACTCAGTGGAAAGAATGCTGGACGTGGTGGCATGTGTCTGTCATCCAAGAAGCTTAAAATAGCAGAATTGGCAACCAGGCCAGCCTGGGCAAAAAGCAAGACCCTATGTCCAAAATAACCAGAGCAAAAGGGGCTGCAGGCGTGGCTCAAGTGGTAGAAAGTGCAAAGTCCTCAGTACAAACTCCAGTACTGCCAAAACCAAAACCAAAATCCAACCTTTCTATAGGTTGAAAACAATTGCCTCAAGCAGGTACAACTTGAAATTCAAATATGAAACATCTGATTGCCCAATATGTATTAAGGAGTAAGATAAATAAGATCAAATTTCAATTAATTCTGCCCACTGGAAGTTTGCTGCATTTGAACTTCAAAGGAAGCATGTGTACACACGCATGCACAAACATACATGGGCACACACACATACATGCTTTCATATACACCTCTCTAGGAAGGGGTGTGGAAGTGTGACCTGGGCATCGTGTGTCTTTAGGCAAGTCAGAGGAAAGAGTGGGTACACTAAGCACCTGAGACTAAAGAGCCCTGCTTGGACATTTGTCCAGTGGCCATAGTTATAATCTCACGACTCTAGGAGTCCCCAGATCCCTCCTTGAAACAGGATGAGTTGGCCACTAGCGATCCAGACACTCCTCCCAACAGAAGCAGGGGCCCACTGGACACACGGGAGGGAAGATAAGCTTGTTCATGGGGGCTGCAAGTGTCTTTGTGAAGCAAAGTGGTACGGAAGTGGCAAATGGCCTCTCAATTCTGTTTCCATGGTTAGAAAAGTCTTGGTGCTTCATTTCTTTATTTTATATTCTTCCAGGTGGCCATTTCTTTGACACAGGCATAAGTGTCTGGTTGGACCTTAAGGAATCAAGAGTTTCTGCCTCCACCCAGGTGTGTGGAAACTACCATACACATGCTCCTTTGGTTGTACTGGATGTCCTGCCGCCTTGTGGCTTTTGTTTTTAATTTCTGTGAGCACTGTGTGCTCTGAGAGAAACTTTGAAAATCGTTTATCTTAAGCTCTCCAGCTGCTGCCTCCCAATGAGCGTGTCTATGCAGAAGGTAAATTCCCATGAGCGAGTCTGGGCTCCAAGCCTTCCACTAGCTATGCAGCACAGCCTCTGACAGAATTTCCAGTCTCCCACTTTCTAGAAGACAAAAAAAGGGACCCTTTATTGTTGACCACCTACCACGTTCTAAATGTCTTCATTTATTATCTCTAGTTCATAGATAAAAAAATGAGCCTCCGGGAGCCCCGGTTTGCAACAGGCAAAGCCAAGATTCAAACCTTGTCTAGGCAGCCAGTTGCCTAAATGGAATGAGCAGTTTCCCACTGTCTCTTGAAGTTTTATGTGCCAGAGATGACCATCTATCTCAGTCGCCATCCTCCCTTCTCGCTCAATTGTAACTGAACGAATGACTTCCCAATATTAAGACTGCATTTCCCAGCCTTCCTCACAACACAGGGTAGATATGTGACAAAGTTCTGACTCATGGCAAGTAGAGGCAAGTGGTGTGAGCTTCTTCCAGCTTATTCTATTAAAAGAGAACGGTTCTCTCCTACCCACTGCCAGGGAAGGCAAAAAATGGTGGTGAGTCATTCTGGACTCTGTAGTTGAAGACAATCCCTACAGAGAAGAAACAGAGCAGAATGGGTCCCTGTCACCAATACCGCTCTATCCTCCCTATGACATGAAAAAGAAACAAAGAAATTTCTATCTTGTTTGTCCATTGTCATTTTGAATCCTCTACTACTGTGAGAAACCTATAGTCTAAAATGTCTTTTTAAAGAAGATTATGTTTTTTTCTCTTCCCCCTCTCCAGAGAACAAGCTTTGTTCCTCCAAGGAATTTAGTTAAATATAAGACTAGCAGGGCTTGGTGGGCAGCCTTAGTTGATTATAGAATACCTTCAAAAGCTAATCATTTAGCATCCAGAGAAATAGATAGTTAGGAGATTTTGAAAACTGAGAAACCTTGGCAACAGCCACAGGCCTGTCAGGGCAGCTATTATTTCTGAGATACACTAATCTTATTCTTTTTTTTTTATAGCAACAGAAAACAGACTTAAGCAATGGCATTACATGTTTTTGTTTTTAGTAAATGGACAGATGCTCTATTTAGTTCAAACAGATATCAAGCAATGAAACAAACTTGGAAGAAATGAAGTGACAATCTGTAGCAGTCAACTGTGACTCAATGACTGGGACTATGGGTAAGGAGGGAGGTAGTGAGAAAAGCCAGTACACTGTATACATTCCCAACTATCCCAAATAGACAAAATCTACGTGCCTTTGCTTCAGACTGCAGCTCCCTAGCCTATGTACATGCATGTGCGCTCACATACACACACATACCCCCCATTATCTACAAATCTTTGTCACTACCTAGATTCCAAAAACTGCTTCATTCCAGTGCCTATCTCACTACACACTGTAGTGCTCCAACTCTCTGGGACTAGACTAAATGTCCCAAACTTCTCCACCAAGTGCCTGTGATCTCAGTTGTTATCCTAATTGACCAAAATGTCTACAAGTCACTTCCTACTCACACGTCTCCATCACAAATAACATCCAAGACACACATTGTGTCATGGGCTCCAGACCACACAATTACAGCCATCACTAATTCCTATCTCATTGCTGCTCTTTCTATCCTGAATTTTGACCAGAGTCTGCCTCTTTATACCCTTGAAATTCTAGAATTCCTGCAAGATGACACTCAGTCGACTTCTTAATTAACTTACAAGTGACAGGCTGAATAATCATGGTCTCCTCTGCTCCTAGGCTTATCCCCTGCTGAACAGTAAGCAATGAAAGGGCAGCCATAGGGCTTGAGCTCTTCTAGTGCTTGTTGAAAAAGTGGCAATAATTTAGGAAAATTATCTTCCTCTCACAGAGTTGCATCTGCTTTCAGGGGTCTATCTTACCCTCTCTTTGTCCTGAGTCTACTTCTACTTCCTGTCCATTAATTTTATTCTCTTTTTAATTAACATGTAATAATTGTGCATATTTTACAGGGTACAGTGTGACCTTCCAAACGCATAGTACAATACGTACTGATCAAATCAGGGTAGTTATCATTTGCATCTCCTTATTTATTTAATAAATTATTTATTAAATAAATAATTAATTTTTTAATTTTAATCTTTTTTAGTGGAACTGGCATTTGAACTCAGGGCTTTGTACTTAGAAAGCAGGCACTCTACCTCTTAAGCCACACCTCCAGTTCATTTCGTTTTGGTTATTTTGGAGATAGGGTCTCACAAACTATTTACCAGGGCTGGCCTTGAACTGTAACCCTCCCAATCTCAGTCGCCCGAATAGCTAGGATTATGGATGTGTACCATTGGTGCCTGGATTACTTATGTTTGGAACCTTCGAGCTCCCCTCTTTTAGTTCTTCCTAAAATAGAGGTTATCATGAATCACAGTCACCCTACAGTGCTGTGGAACGATGGAATTCATGCTGCCTGCAAACTGTGTTTCGGAGCTCATTATTCTCTCTCCCTCTCTCCATTTCTGACACTCTTCCTAGCCTCTAGTAATTACTATTTTTAATCTTCTTCTTTGAAGTCAACATTTTTAGCTGTACATATGAAAGAAAAGATGTAGCATTTATCTGTGTCTGCCTCAGTCAGTTTAACATAATGTCTTCCAGTTCCATCCATTTTGCTGCAAATGACAGGATTTCACACTTGTTTAAGAATTGCTGAATGATACTCCATTGTGTGTGCATGTGTGTGTGACCAATTTATCCATTCATCTGTCAGTGAACACCTAGGTTGAATCCATATCGTGCCTATTAGGAATAATGTTGCAATAAACAGCATTATTATATAGTAATTATGTAATTACATAATGAGAATGAAGGTATATCTTTGATAGGCTGATTTCATTTCCTTTGGATATATATCCAGAGGACAGCTAGATCACTTCTCTGTAGTATCATCCTAGATAGAGATGGGTACCTTCAGGGGAGAAGTCAAGCTTCCAATGCCCATCTGGCCAAGCAGCAGACAATGCTAAGACTATGCTAAGGTCTTGCCGACAGGCTCATTGAAATGGAATGGACCCACCACAGGGGTATAAGACACACACCAGCATGCTGAAGCCACACAGCAACATGTTGTTTTTGAGGGCAAGTTGTCTTCTCTATCATCCTTCAAATGCTCCTTCCACGGGTTGGAAAATTCAGCTCCTAGAACTGACGTCCCCTGAATGGTGCTGGGCTTGCATTGACGTGCCTCCACCAGGTAGCCATCCGTCATGACTCAAATTCTGCATAGCAAGAGGTGCACTAAGCTCAAAAGCATTCCAATTCCAAGGGTATATGCTCTTATCTTTCTTTTGCATAAATGTTTTTAGAAAAATGAAGTTGACATTAAGTCATAGGTCTGTCTGGAAGACCAGGGAAACTCTCTCCTCACAAAGCATATTTCTTCTCTTCACACCCAAGAAGGCCCTTGCCCAGGAAGTCACTGTAGCCTGGTGAGAAAAGGATAAGACTTGGTGTTCATCATCCTGGAGTTGGATCCAAATTTTCCATATTTCTAGCTAAGTAACCTTGAGCAAGTTATTCGTCCTTCCTCAGCCTTTACCTTACCACCTGTAAAATGGGATGACGGCAATACTATTTTGCCAAACCAGTAACAATGCTTTTATTAATTCAATAGATGGAGGCCACAGTTTGGTCTATGAGAATATAGAAGTGGTTAAAAACCTGAGTTTTCAAGCCAGGCCTGGTGGCTCACACCTGTAATCCTAGCTACTTGGGAGGCTGAATCAGAAGGATTAAGGTTCGAGGCTAGCACATGCAAAAACTTTGTGAAACTCCATCTGAACAACAACAAAAAACTGGACATGATAGTGATTCCTGTTATCTCAACTACATGAAACTAAAATAGGAGAACTACAGTCTAGGTCTACCTGGGCATAAAACAATACCCTATCTCCAAAATAACTAGAGCAAAAAGGGTGGGAGGTGTGGCTTAAGCAGTGGAACACTTACATAGAAAGCACAGTCTCAAGTTCAAACCCCAGTCCCACCAAAAAAAAAAATTGAACTTGAACTTTTCATTCCAGATAGACAGGGCTTAATATCCACATCAGTACTATGATTTTGGAAAATTTGTTCAGCCTCCTGATTTCGTTTCCGTACCTATAAAGTATTAGTGAAAGCTAATGTATCTCTAATTGAAAGGATTAAAAGCACTTACCGAGTAGTATGTGTTTAATAAATGTTAGCTCTTACCAACCTTGGTGTTGCCACTAATTATTACTGGGTACCTTCCCAAATGCTAGCTGAGACTACTCCTATCTGGGCAGATTATCTACCTCATCAGTTTAATGGCAGTGCCATGCCTTGGAGCATAAGCTTTCATTTTTCTCTCCTTGCAGCTAAGTCCTGGGTATAAGGATTTGAGGTTTGCACTTCTTGCCTTTGTAATTCACCAACAATCTTCATGGCCCCCCTGGAAAATGTCCAGATTACAACACCCAATCTTCAGAGTGACTGGGAAAGCTGTATGTTGTCTTAACAGGTGGAAGTGGCCCTGGAGTCTATGAACCTGCACCTATGGAGGCTAAGGTGCTGAAAGATCAGAATAATTCAGCACTGTATGCTTTTAAGAGAACCAATAAAGACTATTACTGTTATCACACAGGCAATGAGGTCTCCCACACACCACGCTTGCTTCCCTAGCCACCTCTCTAAATTTCTCTTTATGATCTTCAATTTAAGACCAGAGTAGTACTCAGATTGTTCTACAAACCCTAAATTCTCCTTCAAAAAATACTGAGCTGGGACTGTTCTTCCGAGTTTTCTTTTTTTGTGTGTGGTACTGAGGTTTGAACTCAGGGCCTTCACCTTGAGCCACTACACCAGCCCTTTTTGTGATGGGTTTTTTTAAGATAGCGTCTCACATAATTATTTGCCCAAGCTGGCTTCAAACCATGATCCTCCTAATCTCTGCCTCCTGAGTAGCTAGCTATAAAGGCATGAGCCACTGGCACCCAGCTTTCTTCTGAGTTCTTGCTATTGAACTATTCATCATTTTGCCCAAAGGTAGTCCTTACAGAAACTCCCTTGGCATGTGCACTAAAAAAACAGATGGTGGGTTTGAATGCTCAAAACGTAAGCAGGAGGGGAGGAGGAGGTAAAACACATCCAACCAACTGGCCTAGATTCACTTAAAATATGGGAGATTTGGAAAGGGACCATTCGTGAACGAGATTGGAAAGGAGTACACTTGCTAAATTTCTTAAACACTGATGACAAAAGTCAACCCTAAGTTCTTATAAGTAGAAGAGCCAGCACTGAAAAGACTGAAAATTAAGCACTTGCATGGAAAGCAAGTGCCTTCCATTGAACAACAATTTTATGACTGTGCTATATTTGTTCTTTGCTCACCAGAGTTTTATGTGGTATTTGTGATCATGTTTGATGATCACTTTAAGTGCTGAGCTCTCCACAAGGCACTCACACGAGGTAGAGACAAAAACAAATAAGCAGATGGCCCCCTGGACATGACCATCTCTGTAGTGATGCAGAGGGTGGGAACCTTGCTAATAAGCATCTAAGATTAATGCCATAGGTGTGGCTGGGAATGTGACAAGCAGCTCACAGTATCTACACAGGTGAGCCTGGAAACCTGAATAATAATTATATTTATATGCTTTCACACAAATCTGTGATGTGCAATAATGAGACCAAGGCAAATCTTCCTTAGCACTGACATTCCTGGGAACACAATAATAATTGATACTTTATTAAGCTATTGTGATTTCATAATGGCAGTCTTGCTTTCACTCTCTAAAGTTCCAACTAAAGAAATGCATCTCCAAGGTCAAGGTCAATACTAGAAACATTTCCTATTGATTTTTGCTTTAACACAGAGTGCATTGAGAATACATATGTATGTACATAAATAAATCTTTTAAATTCTTTTATTTAAATCATTATTTTCTCTTGCTTGCTTTAAGTGTCAGAAACTGAAAGTGTTATCTAGCAACCTCTACCTCCAGCACCCCATCTTAGCCCTTCCCATCCCACAGCCACCAGCCCAAACAAATCAACTCTAGCACCAGCTTCTGTATTCTCAACTAAGCTACATAAAAAATAAATCTGATCAAATACTCCTGTGGTGTTAGTAGCTGAAGATGCTTCTATCAACAAATTAACACAGACTTTTGAGGGACAAGCAATCACTCCAAATAGCTCTGAAGAGTACACAAGAAACATGCTTGAAAACAGATCATCTCACAGACCACAAAGAAAGCCACAATAAATTCCATAGAAAGTTCTGGTGGCATTGGGACCAACTTTCCCATGGTGGTTAACTAGTTAAGCACTGTTTGTTTGTTTGTTTATTTACTTAAAGACAGGGTCTCACAATGTAGCCTCAAACTCATAACCCTCCTATCTCAGCCTCCCAAGTGCTGGAAATGTAGGTGTGCACAATCACGCCTGGCGAAGGTAAGCACTCTTCATTGGGTTTTCCTGGTAGTGCTACTTTACCAGTAGCACTCTCCCACTCCCTGGATCCCATCCCAGGTAAACCATCTGTCCACAGTCCTTGTTCCATGCTCCATTCTCTTAGGAAGCCAAATATGGAGTATGCTCTTCTCTTGCCCTGATTTTCTCTATCCTACTTAATTTGGATCCTATGTGAAGCCCTTTCTCCTTGTGCTCAGATTTGTTCTGCAGGAGCCTGTCCTTTGTTACTTCTAACAGCTCAGCTTCCAATCCATGCTATCACTAGCCAGTACATTGAAGGATGTAAAGGGCCCTCCAAGTGTTTCTGTTCTCAAACCCGCCAGCTGCACTTTTCCATGAAGACTGGTTAGAAATTTTTTGAGGTGTTTAGCTCTAGATCTATGAGGAAATCCCTGATTTCCCAACATTTCTACCTCTAGTTGCTGATACCAAGCAGACCTGGTTTCTACACATAATTCGTGCCTACCACTTGTACCAGGGAGTTCATTGGTATACCTTCTCACCTGGCTTTTGTGGCAGATTTCCCTGCTGGATGGTTTTGCTCTCCTATTGACATCCCACTTCATTCCATTCCACAGCCACATAAGATAGAAAGGATATATTTACTAAATGATCTAAAAAAATTGTGGTGTCAGTGAAAATCAGTAGTCAACACCTTACAACAGGAACTAAAATAAGTTGTAGACAAGTTGAGATAAGTGTTAAAATGTGAATGTATGCGGAAAAAATAGTAGGTAAACACATACCTTATTTGAGAAAAGAAAATTGTTTTTCTAAGCTAAAAACCCTAAAATATGAGGAAAGCATTATAGACTTGTCTACATAAGAATTTCAAAACCTTGATGTAAAAGAATGAAAAATAAGTTTAATGAAGCAAGAAGCATACTGGTAGTTAATGTAGCGGGCGGAAGACTAATTTTAAATACATAAATGCCATGAAATAAAGCTGAATGGATAATACTAACAAGTAGATTAAAAATGAGCATGAGGCTTGAACATGATTCGTAACAGAAATACACATGACTAATGCACGTGTAAGCGATTTCCAGGCTCCCTAGCCCCCTCAGAAAAGCACAAATTAAAACAACACTATAACATTTTTTTTCTTGAGGTTACTAATGTTTAAAAGTCAGGTGATGTCTTTTTATAGCAAGGATGTGGGAGAACTGATATTTTTAAGGAGTGTTATTAAGAATTGAATTTGTGTGTTTCTAGAAAACAATTATCAACATGAATAAAAGGATTAAAATGTTACTGTTCTTTGACCAAGTAATTTCACTTTTAAGAATCTGGCTTAAGAAACAGAAAAAAACAAATAACCAAATAATGTTATGGATAACCATACAATGTCATTTATAATAACACACTGAGATTATCTAAATATATGAGAATATTTTATAGCTACTACAATATGTTATATATAAAATATTATCAATATATCATTAAAAGACAAAATATAGCTTAATGATCTTTGGGTTGTGTGCTTATGTGTGGTTTGTTTTCTTCCTTATACTTTTTCCTGTTTTTAAATTTCCTAATATGTACAAATGCTACTTTAATTATAAAAAGTAAATTAAATAACCAGATGTTGCTTGGCAAAATATAGCATCAGAATACAAGTAGGCAGTAAACAAGGATATGCCATGTTTGCACATGGTTGGTAACTTCAATGCACTTTCTTTCTCCATTCCAGGGATGAATCTGCCCCATGGAACAGATTTCTCTGCTGGTCATGGCACCCACCCCCCGGCAATATATTAGAAAATAGTGACTTTCCAGTTCACCTTTTTCTAAGCTCTTTGTGGACCACAGCTCCTCTCTTGGCTCTTGATAGGTCACCTTTTTTGTTGAAGCCTATTTTCAAACCTTGGTTATTGGCACTGCCATCAATCAGTCCATTTAGCTCGATCCTTAGACACCTTTAACTTCTTCTTGAATCTGGATCCCATTCCTGGACAAGAAAGTCATTGAGATAACACAAATGATTGATTGCTAGGTTAGCTCCTATTGCCATATAAATATCATAGTGTACTGTTGAGGGTGGCAGTGATGAGACTGGCATGGGCTTCTGCAATGACTGGCAAAGTTCTATTTCTGTTCTTGATTGTTCACCTTATATTAATGCATGAGGCAAACATTTGGCTTGAAACTTCTTTGTCATCAGGATTATTATAAAATAAAATTTTCTTTAAAATTCCTCACTATTCCTCTATTATGCTGATGCAGACTTAGGGATCTTACAATAAATATAAAACAGAGAAGCACAAAAGGATGCATTTTTACATTAAAATTTTGAGTTCAAAGCTAATTGAGCAGGCAAAAAGAAGTTGTAAGGTTTTTATGAAAAGAACTTGGGAGTTTTTGTTTTGTACTTGGCTCAGTGCATTATTACAGTACGATAGAACAATTCCTAAACACTAATTTGGTGTTTAATTAATAAAAATTAAAAGTCTGAAACAATGACTTTGTGAATAGGACTACAATAGCTCAGGAAATAATAGCAAGAATTGCTAATTGAGATTGTACCAAATTACAAAGTTTTTTCACAATATAAAAAACAATCAACAGAGTGAAGTGTCAGCCTACAGAGGAGAACATCTGAGCCAGCTATTCATCTAATAGGGGATTAATATCCAGAATATACATAACATAAAAAGCTAAAAAATTAAACACTGAAAGAGCAAATATTTCAGTCAATGAATGGGCAAATGAACTGAACAGACACTTTCAAATGAAGTACAAATGCCCAATAAGTACATGAAAAAATGTTCAACATATTCAGCCATCAGTAAAATTCAAATCAAAACCACATTGGAATTCCCATCTTACCCCAGTCAGAACGGCTATCATCATCAAGAAAACAAAAAATGATAAATGTTGGCAAGAATGTGGGATATACATGGAAGGAGCCTTCATACACTGTTGGTGGGAATATAAATCATCCCAGCTACTATGGAAGTCTGTATGGAGATCCTTCAAAAAATTAAAAATAAACCTTCTGTATGATCCAGATGCACCATTTCTGAGTATAGACCCCAAAGAATCAAAATCATCTGACTATAGAGACACATGGACATCCATGTTTACCGCAACACTATTCACTACAGCCAAATTATGGAATCAGCCTAGGTGTCTGTCCACAGATGAATAGATAAAGAAAACGTGGTCTAGATACACAAAGGGGGTTTTTCCCAGCCATAAAGAACAAAATTATGTTGTTTACAGAAAAATGGATGGAGCTGGACATCATCACGTTAACTAAAGTAAGCCAGACTCCTCAAAAAAGGCAAATACCACATTTTCTTCCACATGCGGAATCTTGGAGTGGGTGAGAATAAAAGGGGGACTATAAGGAATGAGGAATGGGAAAAGAGTGAGGTGGGATAAGAAAGGGTAATAAAAGGGAGTGTATATGATCTAAGTATATTATATGGACATACAGAAATATCATAATGAAATCCCTTACTCTGGACAATTAATATATGCTAATTAAAAAGGAACTTTCTGACAGTTGAAGTCAGAATATGTGGTGAATTACTTTAGAAAGTCCCAAGTTCTTTCCATTGGAATTCTGTCACAGATGAGTTGGCCACTTGGAGATGGGTAAAATAAAAGGAGTGCAAGTTCAGGTAAAATAAAATCTATAGGGACTTTGAAATCTGAGGTCTATGAGTTCTTATTATTCTGCATAGGACAAGGATCCCCTGGAACCAGGAAGATAGAAATAACAATGCCATTCATTGTCAGTTCCTACTAATTTCTCGCTATGGTGAGCTATGAGGGAAAAAATATTTTTTTAATTTTCTAAGGCTACCAAAACTATACCCTTTACACTATTTGATAGAAACACATATGAGGATTTGGGGTCCTGGTTATAAACCTTTATGTGACTTCTCAGACCCAACCATAAGTAATGACAAAGGCTTCACATGGCAGACTCCTGGGGGACAGCTGCCCTCCACGCCTGACTTCAGCTGATACAAGGCAGTCTCTGAGGAGACCTGCAGACAAGTCCTCAGGTCTTCCTGGCCATCTACAATACACTCTCAAGCAGAACTCCAACCCTAGCCCAAGTGCCTCCATTTGGAGGTGTCCTTCTCAGGAAACCTTGAAGCGACTTTCCCTACTCTGACTCAGTATCCTGCATGTTCCTCTTCTATCTCTTCTCTACATCCTTCTGTGTCCCTCCCTCCATTCTTCCCTCTTCCCTGGTTTAAGCATTAGCGTGATCATGCCTACATATGATTAAATTAAACTGAGAAGTCTTTTGTTCAAGCCTCATTCAACAGTAAAATGACCCAAAGTCTGGGTTGATGCACTTGATCCTTACCCATGTGCCACCCCATGTGAGAAAACGGAATAGGGGAGAGTGGATACTTTCCCTGGTTTGAGCCTGTTGTGTAAACTGTCCCAGTAAGTGATTAAGGGTTTCATTTGCTTTCATTTTGTTGCTTTAGTTGACCATGCTGACACCTAATAATGAGCTCCTGAGAGAATACACTCAAGATAATCATGCCTTAAAGATAATTGGGGTTAATTTTAGATCAAGAATCACACATGATTATGAACTGTTCCCTCACTTACTAATAAATATGTTCATGCTTCTTAAATCTATGGTTTACTGCATCCAGCCCACTTTATTTTCTGTCACAGGTCATTATAGCCTTGAGAGCTAGTCTGAAGTCAACCATTCTGTACTCACAGACATGGACATGTTCATTGGAGACCCATTTACTGCTTTCATGTCTTCTCCATTAAATGTCTTGGATCCCTTTCAGTCCTGCAGCACCTCAGGAGTGGCACTTTACCTGCTATTCAAGTGATACCTGTAAAGGGGTGGAAATGTATCACCAGCGCACCGGAAGCGTCCTCCTTACACCTAGGGGGTCAAAGTTGGGAAGATGCTGAGCACATTTTAGTTCCAGGTGGACATGTGACCCGAGATGAGACAATGTGTGTGCTCCAGCCCCACATCCTATGGTCTGGATATGGCTGCGGAAGCCAGGCTGAATTGGTCTCTTCTCAAGAACCTTTCTCTTCTGGTTATGGGGAAAGGTGCCTTTTCTTTTTCTGGGATCTCAAGTCCTATTTTTTGTTCATTCAAGTGTTTTGAAACAACTTCCTTGATTGGAAAATGCTTCTGTTATAGGAATGAATATAACAGAAGCAGAAGATAAAGAGATTGAAAAATGGATTCTTTAGGTCCAATGGTACCTAAAGTGTACTGAAACTTTGTAGTTACACCTATCAATCAGTTCCTTTTTCTTTGTTTAAATAATTGAGTGGAGTTTGTCATTTGCAACCAAAAGAATTTGCACTAATACAGATATAGTACCCTGCAGTTGCATGTTTGTTTAACAAAAAGTTTTCCTGGATAATTGTGTTAATGAGACAAGATCTGAGAGTAAACTTTTAAAGTGCAGATAATAGTATTTGATGAACTCAACTGCATACTCACTTGTTCAGTTGTTATTATCCAAGTAGGATTTCGATGTGGGGGCATCCCAGAAATCACTTCTAACATAAAGCTCTGATGTCTTGATTGCAAAATTCTAATCTCTATACAATGAATGTAATGCAGCTATTCTGCTTGGGAAATAAATGGCTTTTGCCTAATTTAAAATTTTCTGTTTTGTCATGTGCTCTGAATCCAAACTTCCACAAATGGGAAATATTGATTCTCATTAGAACCCATTTGAATTGTAACAATAGTTGTGATTTGTGTTTATATCTAATTATGCTCTACTAAAAGAGGTGAATTGTTGAGCCCCAAGGAGATAAGGGACTCTACAAAAACAAGAGGAAGAGTCTGGTGAAGCTGGAAGTGAGGAGGCCTGAGTGGCACTGTATCTTCAGCTCCTAAGTACATCACAAGTTCAAGTCCAAATGCAGCATGTCAACTCTGGATTCCCAGTGAGAACAAGGCTTCTCTAACTAAGCAAACACACACGTTCACATTCACACACTTTCATTTTTGTGTACACAGTCACATACTTATACACAATACTGATGCACACACACTTATAGCTCCTCAAATACTGACCACGTTTATTATTCAAATAAATAAGAGTATGATTAAGAAGCAACAGAAGTGTGAATGTGTCTCCAGATTCACTCATTTCATTGATCCTCTTTTATCAATTTGAGGACCTTGACATTTTTAAAACAGACACAGAAGATCTATTTAGAACATACTAGTCCCCTTCCTAAATTTCTGATGGCTTTCAAGGATTTTTATGCAAAGATCCACACTTTTTTTTTTCCACGTGTTACTGTGAAGAAAACCATTTTATTTGAAGGAGCTTCAATACTGTCTTAACTCCTGTGATTCTTGTATTAATTAATCTCCAACAAGGTTTTCAGTGGCTTTGGTGCCCAAATCCTGCTGCATCTCTGTGTTTACCTGGGGAGTTTGACCGTGAATCCAGGTGTTGAAATCCCTGCTCTACAGCCCTTGAAAGTATGGTTCAAGGGCAAGCGGCCTTGGTATCACCTGAAAGATTGTTAGAAATGTACTTCCATCACCCCCACCCCCGACATAATGAATCAAAATGTGCACTTAGACTCACATCTGTGATTCACAGTTAATTGGGAAACGGAAATAGGGAAGATCATAATTCGAGGCCAGCCCAGGCAAAAAGTTAGTGAGACCCTGTCTCAAACAGTTATCCAGGTGTGATGGTATACACCTGTACTCCCAGCTACTTGGGAGATGTCAGTAGGTGGATCATGATCCAAGGTTGACCCTAGTCAAAAACACAACATCCTATCAGAAAAATAACTAAAAGCAAAACAGCTGGGTGTGTGGCTCAAGTAGTAGAGCACCTGCCTAGCAAGTTCAAGGTCCTGAGTTCAAAACCTAGTACCACAAAAAACCAGCTTCCTGGGAGGAATTCTTACACATCTGTGTCCAAGAAGCCCTAATCTGCAGAGCATGGCCCAAAGAACTGGTCCCTATTCTTCACTTCTACTTAATTAAGAACATTATGTGGTATATTTAAGTCTGATTTATTCTTCATCTGTTTCTTACTCCAATTAGACTACAAATCCTGTAGTAGGCCATGAGTGAAAACTAAGGCTTCAAACATTTTTTAGATTTATCTTTTATACTATTTTAAAAATTTAATTGACCCAATAATTGTATATCTTCATGTGGTACAATGTGGTATTTGAACACATGCACAATGATCAAATCAAGTGACTAGTGCTTCCATCTCCTCAAACACTTGTCACTCCTCTGTGTTGGGAACATTCCAATCCCTCTCTTCCAGCTACGTGGAAATGTACAATAAATTATGGTTAATGCTGGTCACCCAGCTTCAATCTTTTTAAAGGTCCTGGTGGATGGCTCATTCCATTTCATTCTCAGAAGAGGACTGTATTGTGGAATCATCCTGGGCACTGTTTCTCCTCCTATATTTCCTGCCCTTTGCTTCCTCCCTAGGTTTCATTTCCAAAGCTGTTTGATCTTAGCCATGACATTGTCATTCAACTCCTGCCACCAAACTTTGTCTGAATCCTTTTGACAGACTTCCATGTTAGGTTTCAACTCGACATCACTTATGCCATCTTAAAGTCTGCTTGAACTTAAAGTTGGAGATGGGCCTGTCAAAGGAAATGTCTTGTTTCCCAGGACCTGTGCCAGAATACAAGACCTAGCTCCTTGACTCCCCTCCAGCAGGCCCTATTCTTGCCATCAGTTCATGACAAAAACACTCTGTTTCCCAGTGCCTGTACCATAGCACAAGACCCAGTTCTGTGGCTACCCCTAGCAATGGACAATGGAAAAGCCACAGCGGAAAAACTCCTCCTTCCTTTTAACTGGGGACTTCCTTCCCTATAAAACCCCTCAGTCTGTCAGCAGCAGTAGGCTCTAGCTCTCTTGCTGGAGACCCCCTCCTCAGGTTCCTTCTCTTGAATAAACTTGTGCTGATGGTGAGCCACTCTGTCTATCTCTCTGTGCTTTTCAGTCTAACATTCTGGAGGTCTTGGGTACCTTTCATCTCCTTTTTGGCCAGTTTTAATTTTGAACAATATGGAGTCTCCATTCTCAATAGGCTTTCAGGATAGATGCCATGATCTATCCCAACTTCTAACTTTAATTTCTAGGAAATTGCCTGCTATTGCCCACTTTTTGATTATTCTTATCTGACCTCAAAATTTCTGACTGAAAAGGAAGAAATTTATCAATCGCCTTGACATCTTATCTTTCCACTGCTAGATGTGTGGTGGTACTCAATACCACATCTTTACAGATCCTCAGTTTTTCACTTTCCCTATGGATACTTTCATGTTACATCAATTGGCAAATTGAAAACACAAAAGCAACGATTGCCTTGTTATATTGGCAGTGGAAATGAGCAAGCATCATAATCAGAGCCTAAGGGCTGTTATGAATAAAGTCTGCCTCAGTTTCTTCACTTCCTCGGTTCCTAAAATCATCACTGCCACTCCACTTCATTTGCCTCTCCCATGACTAGTCCCTGGATCAGGCCATCATCAGGAATTGTCCACCTTGATAGTCCGAATGCCAACTTCCCACTGTCAGGTCCAAATTCTTTTCCTTGTCAGACTCATACTCCCTCATTACACCTGATGACCTTGATTTAGGCTGAATCAACCAGAATACGAACTTAGCCATTTAGCAGTTTCTACAGGGAGTGACATTACCTAAGAACACCAAAATTACTGGGGTCTTTTCTAAAGAGTTGTGGGATCACAGAGAAAGTCTACAACACACAGGGTAAGTTCAGCTCTCCCCCAAAGAGGGTTTTTCTCCACCCTCTTCACACCTGGCACTCAGCCCACAAACTCCCTTTTCTGAGACCCCTTCTGTTCCCACTTCTCCCACCTGTGGGCAGTGAAAGTCCACTTTGCTCCCAGCTTCTATCTCCCAAAGCCAGAGCATACATAAAAACATATTAATGTCTAATATGTTACAAGATTGCAGGAATGCATGACAAGAAAACATACTTGGAGGAGATAAGACCAAACAGCAAAGAACATGCAGCAAAGGAAGGGTTCTAAGACGATGAGAAAATGGTCCGCTTGAAATCGCAGTGCATTAGCAAGCTTGATACCTCACGTGACCTACATTTCTGCATCCCAGGTCTCCCATGCATGAAAATATGAATTCACTAGAAGCTCGAAGTCTCACTGGGGACAGATGTCCAGTGTCAGGCCTTGCCATGTAGATGCAAGGGCTCTGGAGTTTGACTACTTCTTTGCTGGCTTTGAACAAGTTACTTAACTCATCTCTGCCTCATCTGTGAAATGAGACTAAAAGTGCCAGCCTCCAAAGGTTGTGGTGGGGATAATATGAAATAATGTATGCACAGTGCTTAGAACAGAGTCCACCAAAGTAAGCACTAAATGCATTTCAGCTACAATACAAATCAGTGCTGGTCAAAAAAACCCCTCCTTCTAAAGGGCTCTCATTAGAAACAGCACTTTATTTTGGTAATTTCATGTTTTCTTTTGACATGGCTTATGTGTAGACCAAAAGATAAGAGAACTAAGGATAAATAAATAAATAAAGAGAAGAGAAGTAAGGGAGAGTAGGAATTGAAAATTGGATTTTAAACAAATCAAAAGAAAGGTGATAGAAAAGCATATAATTCCCTGGCCTGTTATAAAAATAGACTTCAAAATCAAATCAATACTGCAGTTGAAAATAAAAGGGCATCCACTTTACTCTCCTGCCTTCTTTTAGGACCATATTAAACTACTCTCTGGAAGACAAGGACTGATTTTATTTTCAAAGGACCTCATAGCAAAGATTTGACATTCTCCCTGAGTGACCAACTCCTTTTCTTCTGATGAAGAATGATAAGCAATGTAGAAAATGTAGATGTATCTGTAGAAATGAATATAGTTATAAAACTAAAATGGAGTGGTCAGTGGCACAAGACTGGATATGTCTCTGTCCTCTTTTTATAGTTTGTTTCCTAGTTATCAAATAGAATTTGCAATGAATGGAAAATAATTTCCCCAAAGGGCATATATTTATTTATATATTCTCAGAAAAGTTTCACATTGTTTCCTCAGTTGTAAAACCTTTGGGAAAAAATATTTGTGAATTATGTATCTGACAGGGGCTAATCCAAAATACATAGGGAACTCAAACAACTCACTAGCAAGAAAACAAATAACCTGATTAAAAATGCATAAAGAAGCTGAACAGACATTTCTCAAAAGAAGAGATATGAATGGCCAAAAGATTTATGAAAAAAAAGTCCATGTTTCTAATCATCAGAGACATGCAAACTAGAATCACATGTGATACAACTTCACACCAGTTAGAGTGGCCATTATCAAAAAGATGGAAGATAACACACATTGGTAAGGATGTAAAGAAAGGAAGCCATTGTACCTTGTTGGTAGGAATGTAAATTAGCACAATCATTTTGGAAAATAGTATGGAAGTTCCTCCCCAAAAAAATGAAAATAGAATTACCATATGATCCAGTAATCCCACTTGCAGGTGTATGTTCCACGAAATCAGTATGTCTGAGAAATATCTGCACTCTCCTGTTTATTGCAGCATTATTCATAGTAACCAAGTTAAACTCAATGTAAGTGCTCATCACAATACCAGTGGATAAAGAAAATGTGGCATATATGCAGAATGGAATACTGTCCAACTTTTAAAAAAGAAAGTATTTTTTTCATTTGTAACATGGATGAACCTGGAGGGTATTATGTGAAGCGAAATAAACAAAGTACAGAAAGACAAAACCCACATGTTTTCTTTTATCTGTAGAATCTAAAACAATTAAACTCACAGAAGCAAGGTGTAGAATGATGGTGACCAGAGGTTAGAGATGGGGAGAATAGAGAGAAGTGGTCAAAGAATATAAAGATATTGGGTTGGCAGAGTGGCTCAAGTGGCAGAGTGCCTGCCTAGCCAGCATGAAGCCCTGATATCAAACCCTAGTACCATCAAAAAAATGGGAATATAAAGCTGTGTTATGAGGAATAAATAATAGATATTTTTAAATAAATAAATAAGAAAAATAAGAGATTCCAAGATGGTGGCTAGAGGGAGGAAGCATAAAGCGAGCCTCCAATAGTGAAATCTTGGAGAGACGCCTGAGACACACTTTGCAGGCATAATCACTGAGAAAAGGCATAACTTTGACCCTTCCACACCTCCTGCCAGGGCAGAGAATCTCCACTTCACATTAAACGGAGAAACAAGGAGGGCCCCCAGGCCACCAGTCACCAGCGCCCAGACGGCTTGGGAAGACGCAGACCAGGTGAGCTTCGCAGTACCGCAGTACTCCCACAGACAAGCCTGGGCCAGAGCAGCATAGCCCCCTGGACAGACTGACCTCCACCCGGGGAAAAAAAAGAGAAAATGAGTAATAAGCAATAAGAACAAATAAGACACACAGGAAAGAAGGTGGGGCGCACTGAGCGCTGAAGATTGGGGGAAGGGAACCCTTCCTGGGACTATTAATAAACAAGCCAGGTGGGCCAGAGAGGCTCTGGCGGGAGTGGGGGGGGCGCCCAGCAACCAGGAGTGGGAAAGCTTGTGAGAGTGGCAGAAGGAGGAAAACTCCACAGGAGAGGAGGGAAGACCCACTTCCTACATGAGCTATAAACAAACATGGTGGCTAGCAGGAGCAGCAGCACTGCCCAGTAATCAGGAGCAGGAAAGCTTGTGAAAGTGGAGGTGGGAGGAGAACTGCACAGGAGAGGGGGGAAGACCCACCTTCCACATGAACTGAAAATAAACACGCAGGCCTGACAACGTGGGTGCAATGTCACCTTTCCCAGTGCTTGGAAAGGGGAAAGCTTGTAGCAGAGGCTCCTGCACAGGAGAAATCTGAGCAAACAAAGCATGCAGGGCCAGGTGAGTGCTAAGCTCACCCCAGAGATCTACATAAATAACACCTCCCACAACAACAGGCTGACAGCAGCAGGCAGGCAAGCCACAGCTGCAGATACCATTCTCAGAACTGTCTCCAGACTCTTTTTTTTTTTTTCTTTATCTCCCTACATTTGATGAGAGAACAACCGAATTACACCTGCAAGCTGAAAAACTTACTGAAACTGTATTGTATTTGAACTTGGGACACTTGGTGGGGTTTGTTCTGTGCATGTGTGTGTAGTTTTGTTCTTCCTTATGCATCCCCTTTGATGAGACAACTACAGAACAACATCTGAGGCACCACCTACAGGATTGGAGACTGAGACCTCATTGCATTTCAACTTGGAGGTTTTTTGGTTTTTTTAAATTTTCTATTTTTTCATTTTATTTTAATACATTTTTATAAATAGATTTTTCTTTCATTTACTTATTTTTTATTTTTATTCTTACTTTTTTTATTTTTTATTTTCAATCCTCTCTCTGTCTCTCTAATGTCTGTTCAGCTTACTGTCAATTAGTACACTAAAGCTCCCTGTTTATACATTTGAAATCTTCTTGTCTGACACCTTGTTCTGTTTTCTCCCTCCAGTCTGTGTATTTGTTTTTCCCATTTCTTTAACTTCTTGCTTTCCATCTCAGATCACCCTTCCATTCTAAATATTACCATTGTTATTATTACAAGCTAGAAAATACTTAATTGCACACAGTACTGGGACATTAACAACACCAAAGACAATGACGGAAAGACAGAAAAAACAGGGAAACCAGTTTCCCCACAGCAAAAAATTAGTACAGGAACCAGAGGGGAATGAAGAAAACAGGTACTCAGATCCAGACTCCAACAAAATGAAGATAAACTATGCCAAAGAACCCAGTGAAGCCCACAAGAATAATTTAAAAGAAGACATACTACAGGTACTCAATGAGAATTTTATAGAGATGATACTGGATAGGGTCAACCAAAATGTACAGGAGACACTCAAGAAATTCCAAGACAACAAAAATAGAGAATTTGAAAAAACAAAAGAAGAAATAAAGGAAACCATAGAAGCACTGTATAAACACCAAAGTGAAAGAGAGAACATGATGAATAAACAGATAAATGAACTCAGGACAAAAATAGACTACATTAAAGAGGAAACCAGCCAGGATATGGAAAACCTCAGAAAAAAGAACGAAACAGAACTGCAAAACAAAATGGAAGGCCAATCCAGCAGAATAGAACAAACAGAAGACAGAATCTCAGAACTTGAAGATGAAATGGTAATTAAAGGAAAAACCGAAGAACTATTAATTAAACAACTCAAGACCTGTGAAAAGAAAATGCAAGAACTCACCAACTCCATCAAAAGACCAAACTTGAGAATCATGGGCATCGAAGAAGGAGAAGAGGTGCAAGCGAAGGGAATGCGTAATATATTTAACAAAATAATAACGGAAAATTTCCCAAATCTAGAGAAAGATATACCCATACAGATGCAAGAGGCCTCCAGGACACCAAACAGACCAGATCAAAATAGAACTACCTCATGACATATCATCATTAAAACAACTAGTTCAGAAACTAAGGAAAGAATATTGAAGGCTGTAAGAGAGAAAACACAAGTAACATACAAAGGTAAACCCATCAAAATCACAGCAGACTTCTCAACAGAAACATTAAAAGCAAGAAGAGCGTGGGGTGAGATCTTCCGGGCACTGAATGAAAATAACTTCAACCCCAGGGTACTCTACCCAGCAAAACTATCATTCAAAATAGATGGAGCAATAAAAGTCTTCCATGATAAGCAGAAACTAAAACAATATGTGACCACAAAGCCACCACTACAAAGGATTCTTCAAAGGATTCTGCACACAGAAAGTGAAACCCAACTTAACCATGAAAAGACAGGCAGCACCAAACCACAGGAAAAGAAAAAGCAAGAAAGTAGAGAGTAACCTCAACTTAGGTACACACAATCAAACCTTCAAACAACTGAGACAACTAAATGACAGGAATCACCACATACCTATCAGTACTAACGCTTAATGTTAACGGACTTAATTCACCCATCAAAAGGCACTGCTTGACGAAATGGATTAAAAGGGAAGATCCAACAATTTGTTGCTTACAGGAGACCCATCTCACCAACAGAAATAAGCATAGGCTAAGGATGAAAGGCTGGAAGAAGATTTACCAAGCCAATGGCCCCCAAAAACAGGCAGGAGTAGCAATACTTATCCCTGACAAAGTAGACTTTCTCAACGAAACCCCAGCAGCACAGCAACTAAGAGATAGCATAGATAAATGGGACTTCATAAAACTAAAAAACTTCTGTTCATCAAAAGAAATGGTCTCTAAACTGAAGAGAACACCCACAGAATGGGAGAAAATATTTGTCAGCTATACATCAGACAAAGGACTGATAACCAGAATATATAGGGAACTTAAAAAACTAAATTCTCCCAAAACTAATGAACCGATAAAGAAATGGGCAAGTGAACTAAACAGAACTTTCTCAAAAGAAGAAATTCAAATGGCCAAAAAACACATGAAAAAATGCTCACCATCTCTAGCAATAAAGGAAATGCAAATTAAAACCACATTAAGATTCCACCTCACCCCTGTTAGAATAGCCATCATTAGCAACACCACCACCAAGAGGTGTTGGCGAGGATGCGGGGAAAAAGGAACCCTCTTACACTGTTGGTGGGAATGTAAACTAGTACAACCACTCTGGAAAAAAATTTGGAGGCTGCTTAAAAAGCTAGATCTACCATTTGATCCAGCAATACCGCTCTTGGGGATATACCCAAAAGATTGTGACACAGGTTACTCCAGAGGCACCTGCACACCCATGTTTATTGCAGCACTATTCACAATAGCCAAGTTATGGAAACAGCCAAGATGCCCCACCACTGACGAATGGATTAAGAAAATGTGGTATCTATACACAATGGAATTTTATACAGCCATGAAGAAGAACGAAATGTTATCATTTGCTGGTAAATGGATGGAATTGGAGAACATCATTCTGAGTGAGGTTAGCCTGGCCCAAAAGACCAAAATTCATATGTTCTCCTTCATATGTGGACATTAGATCAAGGGCAAATACAACAAGGGGATTGGTCTATGAGCACATGATAAAAGCTTTAGCACACAAGGGAGGGGTGAGGATACATAAGACACCTAAAAAATTAGCTAGCATTTGTTGCCCTTAACACAGAGAAACTAAAGCAGATACCTTAAAAGCAACTGAGGCCAATAGGAAAAGGGGACCAGGAACTAGAGAAAAGGTTAGATCAAAAAGAATTAACCTAGAAGGTAACACACATGCACAGGAAATCAATGTGGGTCAACGCCTGTATAGCTATCCTTATCTCAACCAGCAAAAACCCTTGTTCCTTCCTATTATTGCTTATACTCTCTCTACAACAAAATTAGAAATAAGGGCAAAATAGTTTCTGCTGGGTATTGAGGGGGTGGGGGGAGAGGGAGGGGGCGGAGTGGGTGGTAAGGGAGGGGGTGGGGGCAGGGGGGAGAAATGAACCAAGCCTTGTATGCACATATGAATAATAAAAAAAAAAAAAAAGAAAATTTAAACTTACCCTAGTGGAATATCTGGGATGAAAGAACAAAGGAAGAACAAAGACAGTACCATGAGCAAAACTTCAGATAAATAAATAAATTCATAGTGATTACACTTCCTTATGAAATTTGTTAAATGTATCGAATTAAGCTAACAATAACATATAAGTCAGAGGGCTGTGAAGTGGATTTAAAATACCCAATCTCAGATCAACCAAGAGGATAATGAAAATATTTAGTGACATTAGACTTTGATAAGGTAACAACAGTGCTTATTGTACTCTCTAGTATAATCACAAGAAGAGAAATGTAGCTTGTAACTTCCAAACCATCCCAAAGCTAGCAAAGAAAACCAAAAAATGTGTAAGAAAGTAAATAAGAAAGATAACAACATGAATTAAGGACATCAAAAACAATGATACAATAAAAGAGATGAATAAGGACAAATACTTTTGACTAATGTGATAGTTCTTATAAGGAAAAGGAGGAAATGCACAAATAAGCAATAAAAAGAATGCACAGGAAGGTCATTATGGATCCTGCAGTCATTGAAAAGGTGATAAAAAGAAATTAAGAGCAATTTTAGGTCACTAAGTTTGAAAATGTAGCTGAAATAGACTAATTCCTAAAAATATAATCAATTAAATGTGGTCAAAGCAAGAATAGAAAATTTAGATGTGTTTATAACCATTAAAGAAATGCAATAAAAAATATAAAATTCTCCCACCAAGCTCCTATGCCTAAATGACTTCACTGAAAGAATTATGAAAACCACTCAAGAAATAAATAATTCCCATCTTTCTCATCCAACAAACTCATCCAGAGAATAGAAAAAGAACTTGGTTTTATGAGACTAGCATATTCTTGACACTAAAATTTCTGTAGACTTATAGGAAAGAAAATCACAGGCCAATGTTGTCACATCAATGTTTTTGATGTGTCTAATAAACACATCAAAAATTATCAAGTAGAATCCAGAGATAGATAAATAATGTAATACATGGGCCTAGATGTAGCTCAGTAGAGCACTTGTCTAGCATGTTTGAGGCCCTGGATTTGATGCCAACACAAAAACAGAAAAGACAAAAAAAAAAATATAATACATCACAAGCAAACATGGCCTATTTCAAGAATGCAAGGTTGGTTTGACATCAGGCAACCCCTGTAAGGCATAATACAAATAAAGGGGGGAAAACTACATGGTTATCTCAAAAGATCCAGGATAAAATTTTGATAAAATTCAGCATGTTTACTAAGAAGCTCTTTGTAAACCAGGAGTGGGAGAAAATGTCCCAAACCTGATGAAAGTATCTATGAAAATCATACCCAACACTGAAACACCAGAAGTTTATGTTTTGGGATGAAGAACAGGACAGCAATACCTACCCACTAGTGTCACTTCTATCAACATTTTGCTGGAGGTTCTAGCAAGTTTAGGAAAGTCAAAATCAAAAAAAGTTACAAATTATACAGATTAGGTGAGGAGAATTAAAACTAGTATTATTTGTGAATGATATGACTGTTGTAGAAAGTCCCAAATAATCTACAAATTACTAGAATTAATAAGTGAATTTAACATTGAAGATTGATATGCAAAAGTCACCTTTTTGACACCTTGCTATGTCAGAAATCCAAGAAGTACTATAGACTAATGGGAATAAGTCAAAGGTATACAGGAGGCTACTTGAAGAGGCGTCTACTGACTGGAATTCAAGACAACTCAAACATTGAAAAGAATAAGGATGAAAAGTATTAACTGAAAAGTATTTCATAAATAAAAAAACTACATATATGTAAGAGCGAGACAGAGACAGTAGAGAGATTAAACAATGAAGCTGCGGGAGAGACTCACTGGGAAGCTGGGGGAGAGGGAGGGGACTGCTGGAAATTGGTGAGGACCTTTGTGGGAAGCTGTTAAACACACTGAGAAATTGCCCTCAGGGCTGGTGCTGAAGCATGCTGGGCTGTGAGTATAGCATGCCAGCTGTGCACTGCTGGAATAAAATGGGAAAAAAACACTAGGAGTCCCACCCATAATAGGTACCAATGAACGTTTACCATACTGAGCCTCCAGAGAGCAACAGAGCCAATGAGCCAACCAGGAGGTCAAGGGGGATGTGCAAATGAATTTCAGGTACATTATGAGTTAAAGATTTTAATGGTAGAACCAAAACACCACACTGAACACAGCTTGTTAGGAAAATATTTTCCCTCTATGTACTCACTTACATTAAATTGATGTAATTTATGATAGCACCTTCTGAAAATATCTGAAGCTGTCAACTAAAACCCAGGTAAAACATATTCATTAAAAACAACCAGGAAGATCATGTTGCATGAGACAAGCCAAGTTCAGAAAGACAAATATCATTTGGTTTTGCTCTTATGCAGAATCTAGACAGCAAAAAAAAATAAAAGACATGATCATAAATGGATGACCAGCAGCTAGGAGAAGGGGAAAAGGAGAGAGTAGCAAGGGGTGAATATGGTAGAAGGGCATTACATAGGTGTGGAAATAGCACAATGAAATGCACCAAAGGTTGTAAAAGTAGTGGTTAGGTGGGAGGGTGATTAAGAAAGAATGTATCTGTGGGGTCAACTTGATCACAGTATATTATACAAATGTTGTAAATGTCATAATGTCCCTTTATACAGTTAATTTATGATAATAAAACATTTTTAAAAACAGGAAGGCTGGGCATGGTTGCTCGCACCTGTAATCCCAGCCACCTGGAAGTTTAAAATAGGAAGATCAAGGTGTGAGGCCAACTGGGACAAAAAAGTTAGCAACACCCTATCTCAAAGAAAAAGCTGGTGACACATATCATTATCCCAGCCATAAGAGAGACGTAAGTAGGTGGATGGCATTCTTAGACCAGTTCCAGGCAAAAACAAGAGATCCTATGCAAGAAAATAACTAAAGCAAAAAGGGCTGAGGGCATGGCTCATGTGGTAAAGAGCTTGCCTAGCAAGTTCAAGGCCTTGAATTCAATCCCCAGTACCACCAAAAAACCACAAAATACATCCAGGAAAAAGTAATGTTAAGAGTGGATGGTAGATGTCATTAGGCAACTGAAATAAATTGGTCACCGTAGTTGAGGGGGGCACTCCTGGAGCTCATGCCATGGAAGGCGCATCTCCTATGGCTTTCCCACAGACCAGTGACCTGGGAACTGGCTGGGTGGGGCCAACTTGCTGCTAAGGCATGGGGCAGACGCAGCCCTTCTTCTCCTCTGCAATGGTAGTGAGATTCTCTAGTTTATTGAAGGCCATTTTTAGTTCTAGAATGCTGTGATTCATCCTTGATTCTGACCAATATTTCAAAAGGTCCCAGGCCACTCAGAGAAGTGATTTATTTTTCCTGGTATTCATTGTTAGAAATACCATTCCCAAACGATGATCAAAGAAACACGCGGGAGTCACTCAGCAAGACAAAAAGAAAAGTTCTACTTCTGCAGAAGGATGCAGCCACAGACCATAGTCTGATAGGCAGAACACAGTGAGCGGGGAGTCAGCTCAGGTTTTATCTCTCTGCCCCTCAGCCTGATGGGCAGGTCTGGGTTCACAGTCTTCCCGATTGTCTAGCTATTGTTTGGGGTAAAAGCAAGGTTTTCTTACACAGTGACATTTTACAATTTAATGAGAGAGTGATTACTCATGAGTTCCAGCTCAGTCACTCAAAGAGAGTGATTTCTCAAGGTCGCCTGAAGACAGGGGACAGAGGCTGACATTTTTACTCATGGTTTCAGGAATATGAAGCTCAAAAAAAAAAGATGATAGTGGTTTGATTAAGCTACAGAAAAGGCAGGTCAAGCAGTTTGAGATTAGGACATCTGGTGACAAACAGCTCTTTGTTTGACCACAAGAACCTTGCAGGGTCAAGCAACATTTCACAAAGCATGTAGGCAGCAATTTGGGGAGGTTAGCTGGCATCCACACAATGATAGCTATACATTAATTCCTTTGACAGAGAAGTCCTAACTTTAGTTGATTCTCACATTCATTTGTAGGATGAATTGGTCACAAAGGTCTTTATATCAGGAACATCAAGTAACTGGAGTGACAATGTGCTTCTACACAGTCTGCCAAGACAACAGAAACACACATCAAACAAGCTTCCCTTATCTCTTTCTTCTATTAAACTGGGGGACAAGGAACTAAGAGCTTTCTAAAGTTTGTCCCAGTAGTACTGAAAAATGCAACATAACTCCTGTTATCAAAGAAAAGGGGGAAATAAGGCACAGTCTTTACTGTAAGGACTTTTTTTAAACCCAGGCTTTCTTCTGCCAGGCATAGTTGTTCAAGCCTGTAATCCCAATAGTTGGGAGGCAGAGGCAGGAGGATCATGAGTTCAAAGCCAACCTGGGCTACATAGCAAGTTAGAGGACAACCTGGGCTACACAGTGAGGCCCTGTCTAAAAGAAGGAGAGAAAGGGAGGAGGGGGAGGCCAGAAAAGGGGGAGGGGGGAAGGAAGGAAGGAAGAAAGTAAAGAAGGAAGGAAGGAAGGAAAATTCATTTGCATTAAACCAATTCATACCTAATGTAATAGCGCTCTGAAGGATTCACTTTAGGAAAGGTTAATGCCCCGTTTCTCCTTGCTCTCTTCCAGCAAAAATGTTCAAGAGCTTTGATCACATCCTCCCACTCCAATGGGGCTTTTGGTTTCTCCACTTAAGTGAAATGATGCTTAACAGCAACAGCAATCACCCTCTAGCTCTTGACCCCATGTTCTTGAGTCTGTCTCCATCTTCCTCAGGCAATTGAGTGAATTCATAACTGGCTGCTCCTGCATCCTGAAAGCATTCTCTTCCCTAAGCATTCACCTCCTTCTACCCTCTAGTTTTCCTTTTCCACTGCTGCCCTCCTTCCCAGCCTCCTCTTCTCCTTTACCTTCACCAGTCCATTCCTCTGTACATTGGTTCTTCTCATTCTTCCCTATCTTCTTCCTCTCCCTTCTCTCTCTCCCCCCTCTTCCTTTCCCTCTCTCTGTCACAATGTTAAATGCCATCTCTATGCAGATGGATCCACAAGTTAATGTCCAGCCCAGCCCTCTTTGTCATATCTTGTTCCCCTTCTTCCCAGGTCCCTGGAATACACTTCACAATTTCCCACCTCAGGGACTTTTTACTTGCTGCCTCCTGTTTTTTCCTATTCCCTCATTTGCCATCTTAACTGTCACTTCTTCAGAAAGGCTGCCGTGGATACCCCCCCACAGCCATGTAACATATGCCCCCAGCCAATCATTCTCCATCACACACCCTATCGATTATGTTACAAGCTGCCGATGTTTTGCTTATTTATTTGTTCCTTTGTTGGACGTTTGTCTTGCAAGCACCAAGAATGCAGATCCACAGCTGTCTATTCTAGCACACAGAACCTAGCACAGTGAGTGCCTGACAAACTTTATGGAATGAATGAATGACTGTCATTCTTCTGATTTCTTAAGGTGACCTCGGCATAGAGTGTAAGACACCTAGAGAAAACAGTTCTTAGGTGTCTCTCTGAAGGATCAAAGCTTCTAGGGTAGGAGTTAGTTCTCAGCCTACTTCCCTGAAGATTTCCCTATATGTCAATTTTGACACACTTGTTTTCCAAAGATGGCCACTAAAATACATCCAGTTCAACATACATTCCACACAACATGACTTTGGCACTCCTACTGAGAGGTAGGAGCTATATTTCCCCTCCTCCCACTCTTGAATCTGGGCAAGTTATAACTTTAGCAGAGGTGACATTGTCTAAAAAGTCCACCCTCCCAGAACAAAAACAAACCAATCAAACAAAAAAGAAAGAAGGCAATATGGCTTCTCCCTGGGTTTTTTGTTTTGTTTTTAGTTTGATTTGGGTTTTTGTGGTTGCTTGTTCTCCAAACCTAGCTACCATTTTATGAGCATGCCAGAGCACCTACACCCAGAGACCATTGTTAAACACTCTTGCCAGCAGCCTCAGCCATGGTCCAAATGAAGGCCACCAGCAATGCCAGATGGCAGGAATGAGAAAGCCTTGTAGACGAGTCTAGCCCCCATTACCAAGTAGACCCCAGCCTATATGTTGTCCTAGTTCAAACTCCATGAACACAATAAAATGTTTTTGAAAACATCATGTGTGGGTTTAGTCACTAAAAGACCAGTATTATTTATCATTAGTTATAAAAACCTTCCTAACCTCTCAAATATTAACTGCACAAGTGGCAATTTTGACACAACTAAAAATGTTACAAGCAAGGCCAACCTATGCTTGGTAATGTGTGCTGTTGCTCATTCTGATCCACCAGTACCAGCTCTGTACATCACCCCACTGGCCATGGTGAGAAAATTTACACCACAGAAATTGGCAAACAATTCAAATCAGGGCTTTTTTTCCCATCAAGAGAATTGGCTTACCACTATGCCAGTGGAAATGTGAAGTATCGCATCTTGACAATATGTTTGCTCTGTTGCCAAAAGAAGAAAAAGAAAGGAAAAATGAGGCACACATTTTTCCCTCTAAGACTGCTTTAAGGAATGTTCTAAGAGCTGTTCACAAGCCTAAGACTTATAGTTTGGATCTTCCAGCTCTGGTCTTATCTGCAAGGGCTTCCTCATGGGCTGCCCCATTCCTATAGAGTCTCTGACACAAGGTTACAGGCAGAGGTGAGCAAGCCCAGATGTTCCAGGAGGACTGATGCCCCATGATTCTCTGAAGAAAGAAAGATTTTCCTCTCTCCACTTAATGTGTGCCAATGGAAAGCTCCTTGCTGGCCACAAGTGGGCCATAGAAGTCTTGCCAGCAGGCTGATTCCTGCTGCACTTTCTGATGGGGAGGCACAGCAGGCACTCCACACACCTCTCTGTGGTGGCTGAGGACCACACATGGGACTGAGATGTGCACAAAAGAATGAATCAGGCCCATGAATTGAGCCTTTCAAAAAGGCTTATGGAATTGAATTATTAAGTAAATCTCCTAGTGTGTAAGAGGTATTTTCTGCTGCCACTTTAATAAATTATATCTCCAGTGTATTATTTGCACAGCTATTAAATATCTTTCTTATTAGGATAGGAAATTGGGCACCAAAGGATGAAGTATCAAGCCCGTGTTAGTCTGGCACAGTGGGAATGCTAGAAGTAAAACCAAGTTTTATATTCATTTAAACTAGAGTTTGAGGAAAAAATACTTTAAACTTAAGCAGCAAATCTTCTTTGAAAATTTTATTTTACAAATCTATTTACTCAACAACAAATTAACGAAGAGGTATTATAAGAATGCTCACTAAGGTATTGCCTGGGTACATCCACAAGTTACTAGTTTAAAATGTGACAATCTATGCAATGAAATATTGAAAAGAAAATTCTTTTTAAAGGAGGCAGAAGAACACATGGGAAAGATGGTGGAGTCGCTTTCTCCATCTGACTCCATGAATGAAAAGAGTCAGGGTAACAAAAGAGAAACTACATTCAGAAAAGAGAAAGAGCACCAAAACCATGAAAGAGAGACAGGACAACTAAAAAGTATGGAAAAACAGAAAGGCCACAGAGTAAATTAGAAAACAGTTTGCAGTTCCAGCCCTGGCTACTTTGGGGGGAGTGAAAGCTGCCTCTACCATGAGGTAATCAAGATGGCCTTTGTGACAGACTTGCAAAGCCTTAAACCCAGTGTGCAGATTTGGTGGGACAATGACTTCCCCATCATGACAGGCTCACATCAGACCAGATAATCTTTTTGCTTCCCATATCTCTGAGAGCTGTGGCAAGTCACAATCTTGAAAGAGGGCCTACTGTTTGAGGGTAAGGTATTCAGGGGACTTAAAAAAAGAAGTAATGGCATCTCAGGGAGTCCTGGGACATGTGGCCACAGTGTCTGAGGGTGGAATTGGCACAAGAGACAGTTGCAGAGAGGGTTTGATGCAGACAAGCTGAGAAGTTTAAATAACCACTGGGAGCTGGAGAAGCAGAGGGCACAGAGGTCAGTGGCCCACTCTACTTGGTGAAACCAAGTTTCATTGCTGGAGAATCATTTCAGAAACAGAACACTGAGCCCATGGCTAGTAGAGTGCTCAAGTTCCAGTTGTGGCCTGCTGTTTGCAGCCAGGCAGGGTTTGAGACTCAGCTACTCTGAGGACTTGAAAGCTATGAATAATAGCAGCTCAGGGAGTCTTGGGACACTAGGTCTCAGTGCCTGGAAGGAAGACAGGCACGTGAGGTGGTGGTGATGGTGAGGGAGAGAGTCTGACATGGACCCATAGAGAAATGAGTGGCTGGGAGCTTGGCACAATAGTTGGTGGCATTGCCCTTCCTGGCAAGGGCAGGTCACATTTCCTAAGGATCACAGCAGAAGCAGAGCATCAAACTCATGCCAGGTGGAATTGAATGGCTCCAGAAGTTGCCTGCCAGCCACAGGCATTTGTTGCCAAGCAGGGTTTGAGACTGAGATACTCCAGGAATTTGAAAATCAAGGAACAACCACAGCTCAGGTAGTCTCAGGATACCCTGCCACAGGATCATGGTGATATACAGCCATGAGAGAGGGATATGGAGAGGAAAAGGTTCTGATGTAAATCCAATGAGAAGTTTAAGCAACTAGAAGCTCAGGCAGCAAATGGCATAGCATGATGATTGGAGGTCCTGACCTTTCTGGTGAGAGTAAGTCCCACTGCCTAAGTAGCACTGAAGAAATAGCACCAGGTCTATGACTGGCAGAGTTTTCAACATCTGAGAGCTATCTGCTGGCTGGAAGAGCTTGCTGCCAGATGAGGTTGAGAACTGTGATCTTAGGATTTGGGGAATCACGCCGTATCCCCCAATCTTCTTCCTTCCAAAGGATGAACTGCTGGACAGAGTCTGAAAGAGCTGAGACCTGCAGGCAGAGCACTTGAATACCTCAGTTCTCCACCACTAATGCAGAACTTAGTCCCCCAACTATCAGACACCTGATGATTGCATGTGTTCTGACCCTAGGGATGCAAATGAAGAGGGCTGTGAAGCATATGGGAACCTGCATGGCCAGTAGATTAAAACACTCTGTGCCATCTACAGTGGCTTCCAGTACACAAAGAAGGGAAGCTTATCAGGTGGAACCAGCTAACCCATGACCAGCCTCACCTCAACCCAAATATAACCCCAATCCATACACAAGGAAACACAAGAGACTACAATTAGTTTCCCTCTACCTGAGTGGTGCGAGGGATCAGACCTGGTGTCCTGAGTATGCAGGCAAAAGTTTGGCTAGTCAGATACCCCACAGTACACTGATGAGAAACTACACAACCCTCTTCCTACACAGACCTGTTTGAACACTTCAACTGCAAAACTACCAGGAATTAAAACTTATAACCAATGACTTGGCTTCAAATCTCCATGCAGAAACATAAGAAATATGAAAAAACCAAGACAATAAGACACCTCCAAAAGTCAACAACCCCATGATAAGACACTAAGGATAGTGAAGAGACAGAAAACATGAACTCAAAAGCATGATTATAAAGATAATAAGTGAAATTAAAGAGCACATGTATAAAAACCTGAGTGAATTCAAAGAGGATACAAATAAACAGCTTAGTGAAATAAAGAGCACTATAAAAATATGAAAGAATTCAATAAAGACACAGAAGTCCTGAAAAAGAATCAGACTGAAATTCTGGAACTGAAAAGCTCAATACCTAATTAGCTAAAGGAATAGTAAATATAATAGAAGAAAGTAAAGTAAGAATAGAAAATGTAAAATAATAGAAGAAATTTTCCCAAATCTTATGAAAGAGACAGCCATACAGAAATGCGAGGCTTTTTAGGACACTCAACAGACAAGACCAGAAAAAAATAAAACACTCAAAGACATATTACAGTTAAAAGATTAAATGTGCAGAAGAAGAAAAGAATATTGAAAGCTTCAAGGGAGAAGCAACAAGTCACATATAAAAGGAAATGCCTCAGAATAAAAGCAGATTTCTCAACAGAAACTCTAAAATCAAGCTCTTAAAAAAATAAGAACAAGCCAAATCCCAAATTAATACAGGAAAGAAATAATGACGATCAGGCTAGAAATTAACAATATGGAGGCTAATGCTCCTTAAACTATTTCATAAGATAGTAAAGGAAGAAACTCTGCCAAATTCATTCTAAGAAGCCAGTATTACCCTGATACCCAAGCCAGACAAAGACACAACAATAAAAAAAGAAAATTACAGACTAATTTCCTCAGTGAGTATACATGCAAAAAAAATTTCAGTAAAATACTTGCAAAGTGAATTCAACAACACATTAAAAAAGGCCATACACCATGATCAAGTTGTTTTCATTCCAGGGATGCAAAGACGTTTCAACACATAAACAAATCAGTAAGTGTAATGCAACATATAAACAGAATGAATATAAAAATCACATGATCATTTCAATAGATGTAGAATGAGACTATGACAAAATTCAACATCCCTTCATGACAAAAGCCCTAAAGAAACTAGGAATAGAAGGAACACACCTCAATATAATAAAGGCTATATCAACAAATGGTATTGGGATAATGGATATTCACTTGTATAAGATTGAAACTTGTCTCATCCTATACAAAAATCAATTAGAAATGGATCAAATATCTAAATGTAAGATTTGAAACTACTGCAGGAAATCATAAGGAAAACATTTCAAGACATAGGCATAGGCAATTACTTTTTAAATAGGACTCCATTTTCTCAGGATATAAGAGCAAGAAATGACAATTGGGATTACATCAAATTAAAGAGCTTCTGCACATTAATGGAAGAATGAAGAGAAAACCCACAGAATGGGAAAAAAATCTTTGTAAGCTAGTCACTTGTTTTCTTTTTCCCAGTATTGGGAGTTAAACTTAGGCCCTTGTACTTGCTAGGCAGACACTCTACCACTTAAGCCATTCCACCAGCCCACAAACTATTCATTGGACAAAAGATTAATATTCAGAATGTATAAAGAGCTCAAACAACTAAACACCAAAAGAACAAATAACCCAATTAACAACTAGGCAAACAAATTGGACGGTGCTCAAAAGAAGTACAAATGGCTAATAGACATATGATGTGATGTTCACCATCCTTAGCCATAAAGGAAGTACAAATCAAAAGGCCACTGAGAATCCACCTCACTCCAGTCAGAGCAGCTGTCATCAAGAAAACAAACAGCAAATGATGGTGAAGATGTGGGAAAAGGGAAGAGAAATACACTATTGGTGGTAATGTAAATTAGTCCAGCCACTATGAAAACCAATATATAGTTTCCTCAAGAAATTAATAGAACTATCATCACTCTTGGGCATATATATCCTAAGGAATGTAAATCAACACATAATGGAAATACATGTATACCCCATGTTCATAGCAGCACAATTTACAAGATTTGAAACTAGCCTAGGTGCCCACCAAGTGATGACTGGATAAAGAAAATGTGGTACATATATATGATAGTGTATTATACAGATCTAAAGAAGAGTGAAATTGTGTTGTTTGCAGGAAAATGAATGGAGCTGGAGATGATCATGTTAAGTGAGCTATGTTAAGCTCAGAAAGACAAATATCACATTTTCACTCATATGCAGAATCTAGACCTACAAAATGATATGACATGATTATAAAAGAGGGACTGTTGTGTGGTGGGGGGGCTGAGGGCCAAGTTCCCAGGGTCTGTTTAAACTGTTTCCTCTTTCCCTCTGGCACTGGCTATAACTTAGCTGTTTCTGATATTCTGCCAGTGTAACTCATAAGAAGTGAGGCCATTCCCAACTCCTACTACTAGCCATCGCCTTTGCAACCTATAAATAATGTTACCTGCCAAGTGTTACATAGAAATCCAGCAACATAGTGGATGGTATTACCCATGTGTAGAAAGAAACAAAGAGATTGTGTGCATAAACAAAACAGATGCAGTTTGTTTCCCCAAGCCTAGTCAGACTAGCTTGGGAATACTTCTCAAGACAGGCATGATTGGAATGTGATTTTTAACTAAGAAATCTGGAACCTAAGTGATTGTATTTTGCTCTTTGAATGTAAAGATAGGGTCAGGTGGTAGCACAGAGAAAGATCTGTGTGCAACACTGTCCAAAACACAGAGAAGAAGACAGGGAGTTCATGTAAACTGATCAAAGAGGCACATAGCCCCCTGTAGTTGGCCTGAATGAAGCAGTCTAAAACTGGGGTACTTCTGAAAATAATTCCATTTTTTGGCATGTGGGTAAGAAAAAAATTAGCAAGCACCAAAACCAATGTTTGAAATTTTTATCATATGCATATATTATATGCTTAAGAAGAAATCACATCACTAACTCAATCATAATTTAATATTGCAGGCCCCATGTGAACCCATCCCCTCCCAGGTCCTCAATGAATGCAAGCATCTGAATCCTACAACGGTTGTGGCTTACTGCAAACACTGTGTTTTTGGCTTCCCCTGGGACCATGGATTATGAACTTGGAACACACTTTCTCTTCCAGGGAAAGCAAAAGAAAGTGGTCAGCTCTGGTGACTGTGGACTCGGGAATCAAATCACCTAAGTTCAGTTTCCAACGCTGTCTCTTTCTTAGTTTTGTACTTTTGCGAGTTGTCTGTACCTCAATAAGGCAAAGAAAAAAAGGAAGGAAAGAAGGGAGAGAGGGAGGGAGAGAGGAAAGAGAGAGACAGACAGAGAAGAAAAGAACCTAACTCATAAGGATTGGAAGATTCAATGAGGTAATATATATAAAGGATATATTTAAATATATTTCCAGTGTCTGGTTCAGAGTTAAATTCTCAATACTATCCTAATGGGGAGGAAGGACAGGAGGAACACTGCAGATCTCAGCAAGTTCTGAGCTTAGAACATTCATTTTGCTTCTCCCAATTTCTGCTCATCAGAGCAGAACTTGCTTCTCACTGATTCTTTTCCCCCAAGGCAATCACATCAGAAGCATAGTGCTTATCTCTCTTTAGTTATTTTTTTCTAAAACCTAAGCAGAAGAGAGAAATCAAATGACTATTTGCTAAACTGCTCTTTCTTCCTTAGGGCAAAAAGTTTAATAAATTAGAACATTCTCTGTTCAACAGGAACAGAGAGTTCCTGTTGAGAGTACAGTTACCTTTTGGATCATGATAGATCTTGAATTAAATATTTCCACAGCCTAGTTTTTTCCTTTTGTTATTTGCTTGCTGTTTTGCTTTTACAAGAGGCAAAAAACACTTATAGAAGAAAAAAAAACTCTCATGTAATAGTAGAAACTCTGCTCTGTTTTCCCCAAATTCAGGTTGAGCTAATGCATTGAATTTTAAGATATAGTCTTGACAGGCTCTGGGTGACTACTTGAACCAAAAATTCAGCAAGAATCATTCATCTCATTTCCTTAGCTTGAAATCTATACTCATTAAAAAGACTTCTGATTATAATTTGTCTCTAAGCAAAGAATGTGTTAAGTGGTGAGCTTAATTCTTTGGGGGAATTTGGTAATTGCATTTTTTAATATAAATTAATGAATTGGCATCTTGATTATACATCAACCCTCTGCAGGATAAGGACATAAAATAGCCTCTAAAACACTGGTTAATTCTGGGGGCTCTGACAAGTTAGGGTCCCCAGTTCTCTAAAGCTTCTTACATGCTATAACCAGAACCAGGTATGATTGCAAATGTGAAGCCCTGCCGGTGGGACTTTCTATGTGCATCTGCATTTGGTCCATGGTTACTGTGGCAACTGACACTAGATGGGAGGATCTCATGGCATGGAAACAGTAAAACTGAGATTAAGCCACATATTTTAAATAAGAAGCAAGGCTTCTTTACTGGATTTCCAACTTGGAAACAAATGGAAGCTATAACAGCAAAGAGGTGATGAGACTACTCATTTAGCAAAAGGAACAGCAGGCTTTTATTGATGTTCTGAGTGGACTAACTGATAACTTTCCATTAGTCATGGGTATGCTTTCAAAAGATTCTTCTTGTGAGCAAGTCTTCTGGCCTTGTATTTGGTGGACTAAAGCTTCATAGTTAACTTTGCTTGGGAACTGCCGAATTACTCGTTGTCTTGCATGAATTCACTGGTCTCATGGCTTGGTCTGGGCCTTGTGATCAGGCTGAGGGACTGCAGGTGCTTGAGGTGCTGAGAAAGCAGAAAGGAAGAGGAGAAGAAACACACAACAGCTCCAACAGCCAGTACATCAAGTTAACGCTTTATTATGGTCTTTTTTCCAAATGATGAATGTATCTACATAAAGAGCTGAGGAGACTCTTACTCAAGGGTTAAGACAGCAAAGGGGACAAATACAAGAGGAAGACAGAGATGCGAAGCCTTTTATCTCATTTTAGTCATCCACCAAATATCTGTGTGCTCAAGTGAAGAGTGATTTTAGCAAAAGTGACCTTCAAGTTTCTTCAAAGTAATCTAGGCAACTGTTATCATAACCCACGTTTCAGAGATGTTATCCCCATGAAGCTAGAGGAAAGATAATAACATACTTTTCAGCTGTGTGACCTCCAAAATTAGTAATTTTTAAGTCCTCTAAAGGCAAATGTGATTTGTCTTTAACAGATTGTCTGACATCTGAGTTCATTCTTGGGGCTTCCTTAAGGCATTTTATGGGGCCAGTTTTTTTCCTCAGTAAAAATTCCTTTTCATCTTTATTTGTCTCTTGTGTAACCATGGTGACCAGGTAACAAGTAAAAGGCCCAGAGTTTTTTTGCCTTTATCCCCTTGTCCCTACCTATCTCCCCACAACTACCATATTTACATCTCTGCTATGGGCTGAATGTTTACTTCCCCTCAAAAATTCATATGTTGATTTCCAAATCTGTGAAGGTATTTGGGTGGAGGATATACTTTGATCATGAGAGTAGAACCCTCATGATGGGATTAATGTTCTTAGTTGAAAAGGCCAGAAAGCTAGGTTGCTCTTTTTTTCTGCTATGTGATGACACAAGAAGTAGGCATTTGCAAACTAGAAGAAGGCCCTCACCAGAATCTGACCATGCTGGCCCATTGATTTAAAATTTTCAGCCTCCCAAACTATGAGAGATAAAGTTCTATTATTTATAAGCTATCCAGTTGATGGCATTTTGCTAGAGCAACCCAAACTAAGACCTCTATCTGCAGTCTCACAGACACTTCAAGCTTGGCATTTTAAAAACATAATTCATAGTCTTGCCCTGCAAATCCATCCAGGAGTTTCTGCTACTTCTGGAGGTTCTGAGAGACATAGAAAGACTAAGCAGAGTAGTAACAAGATCAGGTTGCATCCATGTAAGAGTTCTCCTACTATGGAGGAGTGGTTGTTGGAGGGCCTGAGTAGATGCAGGTGTGCCCATTAGGAAGTCATTATAAGTCATCTAGGTCAGCAGTGACATCAGTCTGGACTGAAGGGTGGCATTGGAGAAAGAGAAAAGGAAAAACAAAGGAGATATTGGTGAGGTGGAAGTGATGAGGATATCAAAAATGACTTTCTGGCTTCTGGTGGATAGTGAGATCATTTACTCAGAAATGTGAAGGAAAGCAGCATGTTTGGGAAGGAATATCATAATTCCTGTGTAGGACATGCTAAATTTGGTGCATCTCTGAGACAATCAAATGAAAATGCCATGTGGGGAATTAGACTTAGGACTGAAGCTCAGCTGGAAGAAATGGTTCAGATATAAATACAGTCATCAACATTTGGGTATGACTGGGTTCATGAGAATTCACAGGATCAGCAAGAAAATGAGGGAAGAATGAGAAGAGGGCAGTGGAACAGAGGGATTCCCATGCTTGAAGTTGGACTGATCTGAAGGATCTAGGAAAGGAGCTAGAGAAGCAGTACCCAGAGAAGCAGGAAGAAACCCTGCAGGGGTGACATCACAGGTGTGGAAGGCAGGTAGTGTTCTATATAGGAGGTCACCAATGTGAGCTACTGCTGAGGGGTCAAGTTGAAGTCTCCACCATCCTTCTCTTGGGAAAAAGTCTGTAGTAGAATTGAAATCTGTTTTGTGGAAAAAAGAAAAAATAAAAACCTGGATAGCAATATAAATTCCAATTGCATTTTGCAAAGAAACTTTGCAAAAATGATTATGCAGCACTGAAACCGAGAACTGAAAAAAAGCACATAATTGTTCATCTAGAAATGTGTCATTCTGATACCAGACATTTGAGTGTTTTCAGATATCTCAGTGTTGGGCATCATATAAACAGAAGGGCAGATGTTTGGCCATTTTTCTCCCATGAATCACCCTGACATTTAGCATCATATACAAAACAACCTAAGACTTTCCACAACTCGCCTACTCACACTGCCACCTTTATAACTTAAGGCCAGAGGTTGTGCCTTTATGTTTTGGGTTTATGCACTGTTAGTTTCATAAATTTATTAGAAACACCATTTGTCAGTGTTCTGCAGATGAAATATTATATGCATTCTCTGCCACCAAGTCCAGATAAATTTTGTATCTGGAGTGTCATAAGCCCTCCCAGATGCCCATATTGGGCTGTGCCCGTTACCAAGGTGATGAATCCCTGCAGCTACTTACTATTCCAAAGCACACAGCCAGTCCCATCACTATGATATATTCCATTTTCTATTCAGTTTCAGCCCTTGGAGCAAACTCAGGGGTTAGGCAGGGAATCACAGCTAGTCTTGCCCTTCTGTCAAACATTAATCGGATCATGGAATCACGATACAGAAGGAGGCCAGGGAACTTGTGAAATCAACCTGCTCCCCTTCCACAGGAGAACATTTAAGGTAATCCCAAAGCACTGTGGAAATCTCCAGATGTAAAAGACAGCCCCTTTCTCCTCCAGAAGAGATGATTTTGCAGCTTCCAACAAACAATTCCTAGTGCTTAGCGGCCTCCACTCTGTGAGAACCACAAGAGTGACCCAGTGGTGATAACTGTCACATTTGAAGATTGTCAGTCATAGATAGACTGGGAAGAAAATGACCTAATTCACCTAGAGATGGTGCAGATATTATAATACTTCCAATTCTGGAAAATATTATGAAAAAGTGAAAGCAGCAAAGTCCACCCAGTTTACAACATAACATCTTCCAGACCAGATTACTCATGCCGGGGGAGACCAGAGGTCACCCAGTCCACTTGGGTCAGTTCTTGAGGGGTTGTGGGCATTAACTATTGTCACTCAGTGTACCCTTTTTTCATGTCTTTTCCAGACAGTCTCCTGGAGGGAGGAAACTTAATGATTTGAACCGTGTTGGCTCCATCCCATGTTCTTCCTTGTCCATTATGAGCACTAATAAAATTATGAGGGTTTCAAAAAAGAAAGTGAGCAGCTTTGGGAATTTTTCTAGTTTGCTATAAAAAAATATTCACAGCTCAGGTGCACAGTCAACCTCTCAGCAATATTTTCAAAGCACCTATTGTGTGCTAAGCTAGGTGTTAAGTGCTAGGCATGAATGCACTTATTGTGCTAAGACTGCCCACATGACAGACACTATGTTAGGCAGGGAAGATTCAGTGGTAAGTGGAGAGGTAGAAAGAGAATAGTCAAAGAATCACAAAAACAAATATAGAATGATGACTATGTTGACACCATCAAAATGCTTAGAATTGGGGGATCAATCCAGTCAGGGAGGAAATAATGATTGAAAGGCAATCTAATGACCAAGTAGGAATGGTCCAGGAAGAGTGTTTCAGGTAGAGTAAATGGCATATGCAAAGGCCTTGTGCATGGAGAGGAGAACCCATTTGTCCTTTGAGAAAGTAAGGAAAGCCATATGGATAACATGAGGGGGACTGTGGTGGCACATGACTGGAGAGTGAGTTCAAATTCTGTTTCCATTCTAAGAGCAACAGGAAGCTATTGCAATCCTGTCTGCCATGAAGGGAATGACATAGCCAGATTTGTCTTCCAGGGAGTGCCATCTGGCTAAGGTATTGTTACTTGGCAGTACTTGGGGGGGAGCGGGGCTGCAATGAAAGTGGGAAGGCATTTGTAAGACCAATGCAACAAACTGGCCCAGACAGGAGGGAGGAGAGGCTGAGATGATGTCAATGGGACTGGAGATAAGAGAGAGATTTCAGCATACATCTAGCAAGCAGGAGTGCCTGGACTCGGCCATGAACTGATGTGTGGTTAAGGGAGAAGGGGTTTTCAAGGATAAGTGATCTAGACAGGTAGACCACTGGACAGGTGATGGTGCCACTCACGGAGATAAGAAATGGGGAATCTTGGCAGGGTGAGGTGAAGGGAGCCAGGTGGTGACCATAGGGTGGTGACTTTGTGAGATGTGCAAAGAAAGAGGTCAAGAAGACAATAAGCTCAGCAGGTCTAGGCACAGAGGAAATGCTGCAGCTGGAGGCACACCCTGGCAGTCATGTGAGCATCAACTGAAATCATGGCTGTGGAGAGATGCCAAGCAGCAGAAATGGGCCTAAGAATACACAGTTAGGATTCAGCCCACAGCACTGCAGAGGAGGCAGCACTGAAAGGGTGGGAGGAAAGTCAGAGGACTCCAAGCGGGGAGGGGCCGACAGTATCTAGAGAAAGTGCAACCTGCCTGTGAGGAGAAGGAGATTACAAATACAGACATGGCTTTCAGAAAACTTGAATTTCTTCAACATGAAGGAATTGAGATTCTTTAAATACTGATGGGAGACCAAGTGGAAGTTAGAAGCTACTTCAGAAAGGAAGGACAAGCAACACAGTCATGTTTCCTAGAATTTTAAAGGGGTAGGAGTTTAGGTGAATAGATTTTATTTATTTTATTTTATTTTTTGCTAACTTTGCCTGGACAGGCCTTGGACCTCAGTCCTCCTACCTCTGCCTCCTGAGTAACTGGGGTTGCAGGCATGGGCACCCCACTCTGCCTGTCAGATTTGATTTTGAAGGTAGTCATTGTGGGGATAGACAAGGTCAAGTTCTCAGATTATATTAAAATAACAACCACATAATTGCTCAAACAAGGAGAATCATTGCCAGTGTGACAATCAACTAAAGGCAGGTCTTTTCTGTCAATGGAGTTAATGTATAATTATCATTGTGTGGATGCCAGCTAACCTCCCCGAATTGCTGCCTACATGCTTTGTGAAATATTGCTTGACCTTGCAAGGTTCTTGTGGTCAAACAAAGAGCTATTTCTCTCCAAGTGTCCTAATCTCACACTGCTTGTTTAATGATGACTATTGCCCAAAAGAATGTTTTCCCTGCTTCAAGGTCCCCCTTACCCACGTGTCCCCTTTTCTAAGTAGCCAATCCCAAAGATTCTGAACCCAAACCCATTCATCAGGGTGAAGAGCAGACTTGTATGAGAGATAAAAAAAATGTGCAGACTTCCTGCTTGGTGTGGTCACTTGCTTGACTCTGGTCAGAGACACACCCTTTTGCAGAAGTAAATTTTCCCTTCCCTTCAACTTTCAAGCACGTGTCTGATTTGTGATTGTAGTAGTGCCCTAATATTTCTGACACCAGCACCAGGGAACCCCAGAGAAAGCATCACTTGCTCCTCTCATTGCCACCCTGAGGATGGTCACTCTAATCAGGGCACTGCCTACTGGTCTTTCCACTGGAGTGTCTTCTAAACCAAGGCTTCCCTCCACACTCCAGCCAGCTCACCCAAGGGGCAACCTCTTCATTCAGCAGCATTCAATACTAACAAAACCCACAACTCACAAAAGCGCTCTGGATTCCAGATAGTACTGGCAAAAAAACAGCAAGCAAAGGAGTAAATCAATAGATGACATGATAAACCGTATAATAAAAGGCTCAGGGGTTACATGGGTGATGAAGAACCCCCCCAATCTGATTTAGGGCTGAAAAAAGATTATTACAGTGGTTTCAAAAAACTTTTTAACTCTTGAATATGCTGGCAGTTCCTTGGGGGCAAGGATGGTGTACTTTTTATCTATGTGTCGGTACTACCTGACCCTGACACAGAGTAGCTGGTGGGTCAGGAGCACCGGGTCCATCTCAAGGAAAGGAAAGAGCACAGAAAAAGAAGAGCCAAGAAAATTCTTGATGTTGTGCCATAGCTCTCAAAGCAGCATGTATGTCCAAGAACCTTTGAGTGTGGCTCTACGCTGAGGAGCAGAAACAGAGGTCCGTATGAAGTTAAGGAATGGTGAGGGAAGGGAAAGAGAACAGGACGCACTAGAACAGGAAATGGTGGCCATACATTTGTATCTCAGAGTTTCAAATTGCATAGTTCTAGCAGGTGAAACATGAAGCCAAGAACTGAGGTGGGCAGAACAACCCTGAGACAAATGCCAAAGTCTTCACTGGATCTGGTAGAGGAACCACAGTGTCCATAATCTTAGTCCTCCAGCACGGTGAGAAGCAGGCCTGGCGGCAAGCCTGAAGCTTAGAGAAGAAAGGGAGCTGCCCTTCGCCTCCTTGTCTCTGGAATGAACTCTATTCACTCTTTAAAACTCACTTCATGCCAGGCCTGTTGGCTCACGTGCTACTCAGGAGGCAGAGATCAGGAGGATCGGGGTTCGAAGCCAGCCTGGGTAAAACAGTTTGCAAGACCCTATCTCGAAAAAAAACATTACTAAAAAGGGCTGGTGGAGTGGCTTAAGGTGTAGGCCCTGAGTTCAAACCCCAGCTCCACAAAAAAAAAAAAAAAAGAAAAACCACTCAGTTCACATCATTTATTCTGTGAAACCTTTTTTCCCATTACTTTCTCCTATCTTTCCCTCTCCCTTCCCACCCTCCTCAGGATGCACTATTGGCTTCCTTCCGTGGGCTTTCATGGCATTTTGCACAGGTTTCTGAACTGAATTGCACACACCATTGTCATAACAATGGTTACAGTGTGTGTTAGTCAGCCTCCTGTTGCTGTGCAAAATACCTGACATGTACAACCTAAAGGAAGAAAGATGTACATTGGCTCATGGTTTCAGCGATCATGGTGGGGAGGGCATGGCAGAACAAAGAAGCTCACATCATGGAGGCCAAGAAGCAGGAAAGAGAATGGTTGCTCTTGAGCTTTCTCCTCTTTCCCCTTTTATTCATTCTGGGCCACCTGCCTATTATGCTGCACATAATTCGAGGCAGGTCTTCCTCCCTTAGCTAATCCTCTCCAAAACGCCCTCCCTGACATACCCAGTGTTTTCCACTGATCTCCTGAGTGCCTCTCAATCCAATCAAGTTGACAGTCAAGATTAACCAAAAATAAACCAAAAGGTTTATTTTGGCTCATAGTTTCAGAGGTTTCAGTTCATCAGTGGGCTCCATTGCTTTTAGGCCTGTGGTAAAGCATCATGGTGGGAGGGCTATGGTGGAGGAAAGCAAAGCTGCTTACCTAATGACAGCTGGGAAGCAGAGAGAAGGGCAGGATCCAGGAACAAGGGCACACCCTCAAGGATCTATTTCCTCAGGGATTAAGCCCCACTTCCTAAAGGTTCTACCATCCAATAACTACATCAGTTGCAACTGAGACTTTAGCACATTGCCTTGCTTTGACATTTCAGATCTGAAGCATAACACGTTTGGGAATAACTTGCCTGGATATCCCACAAATGACAGTCAGAATTCAAAGGCAAGGTCCCTATCCTATTTGGACCAGATCCAGAAGGATACACAGGTCAGTATATTGTTGAGGAGTGAATATGTGAGAGTGGAGCATTTCAGGGTGTGGAGAGGCCCAAGAACACTGGGACCTCATAGAAGTCATGAAGAAGGATTGAGATCCAGAAGCTGACTGCAGAACAAAATGATAACACCCAGGAATTCTCATATGCCAGACAGGATCTTAGCTCTCTGTATGCAGTCACTGGTCCTCACAAAGACCTTAGTAGGTCTAGGATACAAACAAGCAAAGTGAGTTTCAGAGAGCTGAAGTAACATCACAAACCTAACAGTGATAGAGGGAAGACTTGAACTTGGACAGTCTGGCTGGTGGCAAAGCTTATAGTCCTACCCATTGTAAGCTCTTGCGCCCTACCTGAGATGGCTTCAAAGGCGGCATTATGGTGGGCTGAATTGTGGACCCCAAAGTTCATGTCTTGACGACCTAACCCCCAATACCTCAGTATGTGAATTTATCTGGATTTAGAGCCTTTTAAGAAGTAATTACATTAAGATGAGGCCATTAGAATGGTCCAAACCCAATCTGCCTGGAGTCTAGAAGAAGAAAAAAATTGGACACACATCAGGGATGTGCATGCAGAGGAAAGACCATGTGAGGACACTGGGAGAAGCCAAAGAGAGAGACCTCAGGAGAAACCAACCTTGTGATCTTGTGTGCTCACCTCCAGAACTGGGAGACAAGGAGGTCAGTTTAAGCCCTAGGCTGTGGCACTTTGCTATGGCTGCCCGTTAACAAAGTAAGTCACAGGCAATTAAACTATGGGAGAGTGGAAACTGAAGGAAAGTGTGAGGGTCAGGAGAGGACAGGCCAGCACTTTCTAAGTCCAGGTCCTTAGTATCATGGTGAATAGGTGACAATTCCTAGAAGGCCGGTATCCTCACAGGGCCCTGGAGGTCAGTACCCAGAGTCCTGGGTTTCTTTCACATTCTTACATTTCCACAGCACTTTTCCAGAAGTCTTTAACATTTCCATCTTGTTTTACACCAGTCTGCAAGGTGGGGGAGGGGGCCAACAGTGGGTGGGTGGGCAGGTATCTGGCTTGTACCATCCCTCACCACCTAGACTATAGGCTGAGTCCTTGGAAGGCTCTGAAGGGGCCCACTATCTCTGCTCTCCCTTATCAAAGCAGAGCCATTTATATTTTAATGGGATGATTTTCCAATCTGACAGTTGATCTTTCCTTTCATTTATCCCTTTGCCATCTGGCCCCCTTATGCTTCCATGGAGGGCTAGTGGCTTTCTTTATAAAAGTAGATCTGTCAATAGTTTATAATTCTTCTTGTCATGATCATAATATTTATTTTTGACATCAGACAAACTCTTCTGGAGACTTGGAAGAAAGTGATTTTTTTCATGTTTCTCTTGAAATTGTTTCTGGGAAATGTGGTTTTTTAAATAAATTAATTACTTAAAATGAATGAACAAATATCCCAAACCACCATATTTTCCAATTCTATTTGCTGCTAGATAACCTGAGCACATATTTTATTTAAAGGAGTATATTAGCTCAAATCACCCTTCATGAAAATGGCACACATTCATGCATTATACTTCCTCTAGCTTGAAACCCAAATCCAAGCAAATCATATGTTCTAGAGATTTTTATTTCTGTTTTCAGTCTCTCAATTTAAAGTCTTTATCTTAAAACTACTTATCTCCTATTGCTTAGAACTTTGGCCTCTCCCAATTACTTTTGGGCTTTTTTTTTTGGCGGTGCTGGGATTTGAACTCAAGGTTTCACTCTTCCTGGGCAGGTGCTGTACCACTTGAGCCACTCCTCCAGCCCAAGCCTTCTTTCTTACTAATCTGTCTCTTCCATCAGCAAAGTTAACTGCACTTTATTCACCACCAGAAAAGGGGTTTGACATTCTGGTCCTCCTCTAGTGGCCAATGGGACAGTACACCTGGGTATATGTGTGGGGGAGCGAGGGGTACTTCAAGGAGCCATCTAAGGACAGTAAGACTTGGTAGGAAGGCCAGCCCTGCTCTGGGGCCTTGTTTTTTAAAGCAGTATAGGTGAAACGCAACATTCTCAGAAGAGGTGATTAAAACTCCATATATCTTGTATTCATAAGCTTTGTCAACCAAGCCCATAACCCAGGAACCTTCAGGGGAACATCTGAGATTCAAACACTATAACCTAAAACGTGGGGGAATGACTCCCTTGAAGAATTGCTCCTTTCTTTCAGCTCACAATACCAATCCAGTACAATATTACCCATTACTGGTTTGAGTGGAAGGAATTTTAGGCTGTCAGGGCTACTTAGATTTGGGGTTGGCACACTCACCCCTGTTTTTTTTCCTGATGATGAGATTGTATTTCTGGTCTGCTTTTGTTACTTGGATCTCTCTTTTGTGCAATTTATTTCAAATAAGAGTCCGAAAGGGGTGATATTTAGATAGATAAAGGGGAAGGGAGAGCAAGAGGGAAGGAGAGAGGGAGAAAAACTACATTCTTCTTCATGGTATCACCTATTACCCAGCATGACACTGCTTTGCAAGCTGAAAGAGGGAAGGCAGCTAGCTCAGGCTTTGCTTGTAAAGACACTCACTGCCTGTGACTAGCCATGGCCTGTTTCAGGACCCATGCTAACGGTCTTTCAGACATAATCTTGTGTGGCTCACAACTGAGATAGACACAGGGTAGACAGAAATAGCCCTGTCTTACAGATGAGAAATAACTTGTGTTAAAAGAGAAGAAAGTCATTGGGGATGAAGCTCAACAGCAGAGCACTTGCCTAGCATTCACAAGGCCCTGGGTTCCATCCCCAGAAACACACCCCACCCCACGCCCTCCAAAGATAGAAGAAAATAGACATGGTTTAGACAGAACTGCCAGATTTCGATCCAAGTTGCTGAGACCCTCTTCTTCCCCCTCACACTAAATTGCCTCCTCCCCACCCTACTAGGAGGAGGTGGTCCCCTTCTGCAGTGGTCATTAACCCACCCTGAGCTCCGGAGAATGTATTCACAGCCATAATCCCTTTGCCGCTGCAGATGCAATACATCCAGAACTCTTTGCTTTATTTTAAAAGGCATTCTTATCACAAAAGGACGCAGGACATCTATTGTAAGCTGGCACATTGGGTGGTGAGAAGCCACTGCAACTTAAAAGAGAGGTGATAATGAATTCAGCGTCGCCAGTTCTGACGAAGCTATGAGAAAACACCCAGGTGTTCCAACCGGTCCCAAAAGGGAAGCACCCCGCTCTGCTTTTCCAGCGTGGTCGGGAATTTCTTGTCCCTGCTCACACGCTGGGGCTGGAGAACCTCAGGGCAATCCCTGGGTCTCCGGATTCCCTACTGCTGGCCCAGGGAAGAAGGGCAGGCCGGGTGCGTGCGCACACTCACACATCCCGCATACCACAAACTGGCACACCCCTTAGGCTAGTGCACCAGAAAACACACCACACCCATTGCACACCATATACACGCGACCTCACACATCTCCCCCACTCATGCTCACACACCGTGCATAAGCAAGCGAAACGAAGGCTCACGCGAGCTCGTGCACACGCGCACATCCCGTGCACAAGCGCGCATCCTCGTGCATACACTCGCCCGGTAGCACCCCCGCGCGCGCGCGCGCGATGCCCTCATGCACACGCGCACTCCGGCGCGCCTACGCTTGCCGGGCGGAGCGGCGAGAGGCGGGGCGGGCGCTGTCCCCGGTGCCCGGCTGGGCGCGGCCAGGAGAGGGCGCGGCAAAGGACCGGCCTCGGGCGCCGGAGTTGTTTGCGGTAGCCGGAGCTGCGGGACACTGGGTGAGTGCCGGGCCGTTTCAAGCTCAAGCCGGCTGGGCTGGACTGGGCGGCCCCGAGGGAGCGCGCCCCGGATCCCCACCGACGCCCGTGTGCAGAGCGCGGGCCGGATGCGCACCATGGACCCGAAGATCAACGCAGGCGGCGAAGAGGAGGACTGCGTGGACTCGGGCGCCGAGACCGGAGGGTGAGCCGGGCTGGGCCGGGCGCGGGCGGGGGCGCTCTGAGTTGCGCAGCTGCTTCTCACCCCATAGCGGAGCCCGAGCCGCGATAGTGGGACCAGGATGTCGGGGTTCCCCCTACCTGGATCCCGGGAACCCTGAGGGGCTCGGGCACAGCTGCGTGATCCGTGGCCGAAGGCCGGCCCCACCCCGAGGGAGGAAAGTGGAGGAAGCTGAGATTCGGTGCAGACCCACCCAGCCCCTCTTGCCTTCCGTCATCACGTGAGTGCCAGGCCCGTGCGGTGTCCCCTTAGCATCACCGGGACACCAGAGCAGAGATGCTCGTACACTTGTTTCGGAACACCCCCCACATCTCCTCCGCGCGCGGGGGGACTTTTCTCCTGTAGCTCCGGAACCCCTGGGGTGCATCCCCAGAGACGGAGGACAGCAGAACCGAGGGTGGCACGCCCGCACCAAAAAGTCTGTCAAAAGTTGGCTAAAAGGATGGCATTTCCCACTTTATTGTGAGACTATCCTAGTCTGCTGAGCCGCCTGCCAGTCCCTGCCCAACTTCCTGGTCTCTTGGCGCACCTGCCCTGCTCCGCTTGCGTTGGGTACCCGCGGAATGGAGATGGTGCTGTGATCTGGCCCCGCTTGTTTAAAGAAAAGTCCTGTGAGCTTCAGCAGACTCAATTATCTCAAACCTTTGGAGACTAATTAGTCCTCTCCCAACACATTGTTTTCCTGAGTGGGACAAAAGACCGAAAGTCTTTTCTGAGATGAATGTCCTTGTAAAGACTTACACCCAGCCCTATCTCTAAAGGATTTTCCTGTGCAGAGTCAGCGGCACATCCAGGATGCAGGTCCTGCCCGGGAGGAAAGGGTGTCTTTTCCTATCTGGAGGAACCATGGAAGAGGGCAGTGACTACCCAGACTATAGAAACACCTCATTCTTTCAAACTAATCTCAGGGATTGACAACCTTGGGAGGGAAGGAAGGGATTGCAGACCCAGCATGGACCCAGGGTTCTGACCTGACCTACAGAAAGGCATCCCGCACACAGCACACAGCTCTTCCTGCCTCACAGCCGCACCCTTCCTTGCAGCCTTCACCCCCACTCCTAGCCCAAATCTGGGAGTTCTTATTTACCCTGAAATGGGCTTTCTCTGTTACCCAAATTTGGGATTATTATGGAGTAACCTGATTCTATGCTCTTTCTTTTCCTCCCTTGCTTTTTCTTGCAATTAGAAACTTTATTTATTTTGTGGTGCTGAGGATGAAACCCAGGTCTTCATGTACGCTAGACAAACACTCCCACTGAGCTACACTAAGAGCATTTATTAGATCCTTGGCTTTTTTTTTTTTTTGCCTCTGGTTAGCTGGACTATGATTAGAAGAAACAAAGCCCAATTAACTATCTCCTTTACAGCTGGGATAAATAAACTGTGCACTAGTCCATTCATTTTCAATTTGCAGAGCTCACCTAAAAGAGCTATTTTTTCAAGAAAAGAAGCCCTGACCTGGGGATGGAGAGGAGGGGCATCAGAAAACAGGCATCAGCATGACAGCTACGAGGACTCCTGGGAGGGGCCAGGCCCACTGAGCAGGCTGACACCAGAGCTGTTTTCTGCCTGTCCCTAGAATATTGTAGCTGTGACAGGACAGAATTGTTTAAAGAATTCTTATTGCATCCCTTACATCCTTCAGCTGGGTTAAGTGTCATGAATTTAAATAAAATAGTTTCAGTGCATGTTCGTTAGTCTTGTATTTGCTGAGTATTTTTATACCCTTGAATTTTAGTTTAATTCTCAGAAAAGCTATCCTGAGTTTGTTTACTTTTCTGGAGCTTTGCCTGCCCTCTTCCCCTATTCCACTTTCATCTATCAACCTGTGGAGGTTGAGTGTAAAGCACATAGAAAACACAATAAATGTTTGCTATCATTATTATTTTAAAGCATAAATCTAAATGTGTCTCTCTCCCTCCCAAACTTATATGGTTCTGTCATTTATTCAGTGCAAGAATTGAATGTGGCCTGTAAGCCCCAATGCTATGGAGCCCCTCCTCTCTCTCTGGTCACAAGTGCTCACTGCCCCCAGCACCTGGCCACATCTGGCATCTTCTTCCACTACCTTGCCTTTGTCTGGCTGCCCTATGCCAGCTCTGCCCTTTCTACCTAGCCTGCTGTCCACTGAGTGAAATTCTACCTTTCTTTCAAGGTCCAGCTCAAGTGACCCATCCATTAAGATGGTGATCCTTAGTTTAGTCCATGAATTGCTTCAAGCCATATGCAAAAGAATGCACTTCATGAGTTTTTATGAGAAGAGAGCTTATTTTCTATCAGATTTTCAAAGTAGACTTTGATCCCTACTATATCATGTGTGGGCAGAGTATTCGGTGTTTCATTGTGAGCACATTCCTGAGGTCATGAGAGATATCCAAGGAAAGATAGCTCAGCGAAGTGGTGCGTATGGCACGTGGCCTTTGCAACTGTCTACTTAAACATGGCACCTGAAGCCCCAGCAGACATGACATGAACTGAAAGTCACACTGAACACTTACATTTACCCAGCGCCGCCTACTGTTCTAAGCCCCAGTGTGTTGCATGTTTCATTGGCTCATTGACTCCAGGCGTAACTCAGTACAACAATCTAAGTCCAGCCTCTAAGACAGCACCTCATGTAAATGGCAGGTCAAGGAGATGATTCAGAAGCTTGAGAGCGGCAGCATGAATAAAAGAAGGAATAAAGGGATATCCAAGAAGCCAAAGAAATTTTGAGTTTTGCAGAAAGGAAGGGGAGATCTGCTGTGCTACTGAGAAACTGAGTGAGGAATGTGAAGTGTCTTTTGTTTTGGTGACACTGGGTTTGAACTCACGGCTTTCTGTTTGCTAGACAAAAGCTCTACCACTTACGCCATGCCCCCAGATCTTTAATTTTCAGATAGGCTTTCTTGCTTTTGCCCAGGTGGGCCTTGGGCCTTCATCCTCCACTTTCACCTTCCATGTAGCTGGGATCACAGGCATGCGCTATCACTCCCAGCTTGTTTTTTGAGAAAAGTTCTCACTGTGAAGTCTTTTTATTGCTGGAGACAAATGTGAATATCTGACAGTGGAGCCATGGAGGCAGAAGGCAGATTAGAGTGGCTCCAGAAGATGAGGAAGAGGTGACAGCTAGAGCCATTTGTCTGGGAAAGAGGGGCATGGAGAGGCAGTGAACAGAGGGGAGAGGAAGGGAAGGGAAGGATTTCCTGGTACAGGCTGCAAGTGGACAATCACTGTGATAGAAAGGGTTCTATCAAAACAGAAAGGATAAAGATGCAGGAGAAAAGCAGATCCTGCATAGTGTCAGCTTTCGGAAGAAGTGGAGGTAGATGGACTTCAGATCACTTGAGGATGGATTGGCTTTGGATAGGAGGGGGCCCTTCTCTCTTATGACTAGTGGGACGGAAGGGAAGAAGAGTGTAGATGCAGCCACACACACACACACACACACACACACAGAAGAATAGAGACTTGAGATAGTTGTTATAGCAGTGTGAAATAGGAGCCAGTTGAGATGAGTGATTATAGCTTATGGTGCCAGAGTCTACCTTGCTATTTATTTTCTTGCAGTGGACAATATCAGGTCAGGCAGAGAAAGCCAGGGAGCGGGCGTAATAGTTGAGTTCATGAAGGACTGGGGGTGGGAAGACTATTGTTAGGTGGGTATGAGCAAAACAGAGGAGGAAAGGACTTTAGAGTACTGTGTAAGCTGATTTTCAATCCTATTATTTGTCAGATTGAAGAGACCGTTCTGAGAAACTTTGTGGGTTCCACTGGCAGTGGAAGACTGCACTGGTCCCTTTGGAAGTTACAATCAAGAGAGCCAGCCATTCAAATCCTGTCTCCTTTGCTTAGGAATTGTGGAACCGTAAGCTGGTTTCTTAATCTCTCTCTGTCTCAGTTTCTCACTTTGTACAATGGGGATGAAGATAAGACCTCCCTCCTAGAGTCTTTTTGACTCTACAGTGCCTGGCATAAAACCCTCCGTCCTTTATTACGTCCATCAAAGAACACTTCAAATACTAAACATAGAGTTTTCTGCGATAAACAAGGTGACCTCAAAACCATGTGTTCCTTAAACCCATCATAGGAGATACCTTCAGCAATTGGATCATCATGAGACCATCCTGCACATGCAGGGTGTGTTTCAGTATTATAATCTTTTTTTTTTTTATAGAAGGATACACAGCTCATTGGTGGCCTGAATCGACGCCTGGGTCCCTGGCGTGCTTCCACCTTGTGGCTTTGCCTTTCTAGGAGCCATTTGATCTGTATTAATTACCCTTTGTTTTCTGCTTTTCCTTTTGCTTGAAATGCTGCCTTTGCTGTCTGACCCACGAGTACAGACCAAGATTAAAAGCAAACTGGTATTCTTTGGTGCCAATGGATGTCATTTTGAAACTCCCATTTTCCCAAACCACTTGAAAGCAAGTGTTGTGCTTTGGTGTACTTTCTGTTGGAAGAAACTGGCAAGTCAGCTGCTGACAGTGGTAACGAGCTTAAGAAACAGAGCCCTTATTAATAGAGGGCCAGGCAGCTCCTTGTGAGTCCAAATAAAAGCCAAAGCTTTCTAATGACTTTCATTATGTTCTCTGAGATTTGGCCTCTAAGCCACTTTCTTACATGTGACTGTTCCTGATGGATCATTTTCATACAGTTAGTCTGGCATTAACGGGCTTCTGTGTCAGCTGTTGCTGAGCTTCTGACCCATGTCAGGGTCACACCATGCCTTATATCTTTGGGTGACCTCCCAACCATTCTTCATTGTGGGTTGTGGTTCATGGGCTGAGAGTTTGAGCAGGTGGGTAGGTGAAATAAATTTTAAAAGAGGATAGGGTTTGTTTTTTTTTTCAGGGGGAAAGGGGAAGTCTCACATAGAAGATATGATAGTCTGTTATCACTCTATTAACTTGGGATCAAAGTGGAGCCAGTTAAACTCTAAATTACCACAGCATTTAACGCAGAGCACTGACAGTTAACAGATGAAGGCCATGATGCATTGGGCTGATGTTTTGCAGAAACATCAAGACCAGTTATACAGAAATGCCAAGATCTGTTCTTATGCCGTGATTTCCTGGAAGAGAATTTAGGAGATATTTAGGAAGATAATTGTTTTATAAAATGAAATATATGTATAAATAGGCAAAGGAGACTGTTAACAGTGGTACAATATCTTATAGGATGACTTTATATATAGTTCTTATATATATAATTATAGCAAAAATAGAGTCAAAGAACCATATCTTACTTTTTATTCTTTGCACAGGTAATTAAGTAAATATAATAGTTGGGAATATATATATATGTGTGTGTGTGTGTATGTGTGTGTGTGAGGTATGTGAGAACCTATAATCCTTTATTTTTCTGCTCATCTGTATCATGTGTCAAAAGTTTTGCATTCTAAAACCTCATAAATTCACCTTTCCTTTCATGCTTCATTTTGGCAGACTTGAATGTCATATGAATAGTCACCCAGGTCAATTCTTTTGATGTGAGGCAAGTAATCAGAAATCTCAAAGCAGGTGCCCACCTGCTTGTTCCTTCTCACTCTAAAAAAGCTGGAGAGTACAAATACCTCCAGAAAACCCTGGTCAGATATCTGGTTGTTCTCGGAAATTATTTGAATCTATTTATGCACAAGATTGTTTTAAACTTTACAGTTTGTCTTTCACTGGTAATGTTTCCAGTAAACAACCTTTTGGGGTGATTTGGAATATATTTTATGAGGTATAAAAGAGTTCATGCCTCTACCCAGCCTGTAATTCCCACTCGTGCTAATTTTTCTAAGGACAAGAAAGTAAATATAAAACTTTATTTGTAAATATTTCATTCCCATGTGCTTTGTAAAAGTGAGCCATCAAGTACAATCACATAACCAACAGAAGGGAAATGGCTGAATAAATTGTAGTACACCACTGTATCTAAAATGATAATTATAGAGTTGTGGAGCAGGTGTTGGAATGATGTTAACTGAAAAGAGCAGTTCAAACCTGTATCTCCATCATGAAGGCAACTGTGTACAAATTACATAAACTTAGGACCAAAGGCTGGAGAGCAACTTGAGATTTTAGGTGACTCATGTTTCTGTTTGGTTTCTGTTTCAGTGGTAGACAGAGGTGGAGGCTGGGCTGCAGAGCTGGGCAGAGACCATCAGTCATAGAGAGAAGGGTTTGTGTTTTAACTAGTGAGCTTGAATTTCAGCCAGAGAGAGACATGATCAGATTTGTGCTTTGCAAAGATTGTGCTGCTATATGGAGAAGGAATTGGAGCAGACAAGAATGACTTTTGAAGACTGACCAGTTGGCAGGCCTAACCCAGCCTCGAGAGATTTGAGGGGACTTATGGAAGGGCATTAGTTATGCTAACCCCTATGCTAAAATACTACCATTGCAATTCAGGATTCTTGAATGACGTTTCCAATGTAAATTTCACTCTGCATACATATCCATCTGTGTGCAGATCTTTAAAACGTCTGCATATGTGAATCCCATCTGCTTCAGGAGTATTTGGAAAATCCTAGCTGAAAAGGCTGACACATTTTTTAATACAAGAGAACTACTAATATTGCACATTATATGTTGTATTTGGAGAGTCATACAGTTTCTTTAAAGTCTGGCCGTCTTCAGATGATCATATTGTAACAGAATTGTATTGCTGTCACATCTACCACAGTGGGTGTTTGTTGGGCATTTGCTGCATTTATATATAGTTCCATTTCTAAGTGTTGTCGTAAAGTTTATGTTCTGCCTAGTTCCAGAAAGAATTTAACATGCTAGTGGCTGGGTGCTGAAGCCCTGGGTTTCAGAACATTACTGATTCATGATGTGTTCATGCCTCTTAGCTGGGGTGGCCCCATGCCCTAGCAATCCATCATACTTTCTAATTCATTCCTTGCCACCCACCCTTCTCATTGAGTCCAAACCCTTCCCATTCCTCACCTCCTGGTCTCCTTACAAATAGTATCACTTTGCTTCCCATTTAATAAAAAAAATTAGATTAGATATATGCAAATACAGTTTGTAACATATAAAAGGATATGCAAATGTTCATAGTTGTTATTCTTTCCAGTTTTAAAATTTAATGGCTTTATGACTATGAAAATATTTCATTTGAAAAAGAGAGAACTGTGTACTGCTTTCCTCCATTTTGTTCCTCAACCAATAAATCACTGTATCATTTGGTCTGTATGCTGGAGGCTATTTTAATAAGAAGCATGCTTCTTATATTTAAGTTTTGTACATACTTTTTTAATGTGGTAAGAAGCTCAGTGGAGTGAAAATTGGATGACTCAAGAAAGGCAATGTGAGAATAAGGAAATAAAAGGAGTATATATCCATAAAATTAAACATAATTAAGTAGTTTATTTGCATAACTATGTTCCCTAACTACCAGGACAGAATAAATCCCTATGTGCCCAAGTGATTAATTTCCTACTGGGAATGACTTTAGGACACTAGGGGGAGAAAATAAATAGCTTCTACATCCAATTCCCTTCCAGAAAGCGAAGCCTTAACAGCCACACATGAAGGGCAAGAATAGCAGACATGAAGCAGAACAGATCTTGGCTGGAGTCCCATCCTCATAGCAATGAGTGCCAGCCACTGAAGTTCCACATAGAGCCTACTGGGTCACTTCACCAAAGCCCTAACCCTTCCTTGTCATAGCCCACATCCTGTTACCGTCCTAGCGAGCAGGATTTCTTCTGAGTGGAACTAAAACCAGTTGAAGTTTCCCGATGTCTTTGGGTTTCCTGCTACTCAACCAGACCTGGAATGTGGACACTTTGAGGATGGAGAGTCTCTCTCACTCCTCACAGCAGTAAAGCAGTGCCCAGCAAACGAGCAAGAATGGTCAAATGGGACTGTCTCAAATTAAAATTTTTCTGCACATCAAAAGAAACAATTACTAGAATCAAGGGACAACCCACAGAATGGGAGAGAATCTTTACCAGCTATTCAATAGATAAAGAACTAATATCCAGACTATACAAAGACTTCAAAAAACTAAACAGCAAAAGAACAAATAATCCAATTATTGGGCAAGTGATTTGAAAGTTCTCAGAAGAAACTCAAATAGCTCATAAATACATAAAGCAATGTTCAACATCCTTAGGCATAAAGGAAATGCAAATACAAACACATCAAGATTCCATCTCACCCCAGTCAGATTGGCAATCATCAAGAAAACAAACAACAAATGCTAGTGAGGATTCAAGGGGAAGAGGTATTCTCATACACTGTTGGTGGGACTGTCAGCTGGTGCAACCACTGTGAAAATCAGTATAGAGTTTCCTCAAAAAACTAAAAATAGACTTACCTATGACCCTGCCATACCACTCTTGGGCATATATCCGAAGGAGTGTAAATCAACATGTGAGAGAGATACCTGCACACCCATGTTTATTGTAACTCTGTGTGTCTGTGTGTATATATATATATATACTTACAGAGAGAGAGAGATGTGTGCCATGGAATTTTACTCAGCCATAAGGAAAAATGGAATTATATCATTTGCAGGAAAATGGATGGAACTGAGGTCATCATGTTGAATGAGATAAGCCAAGCTCAAAAAGCCAGGTATCACAGTTCTCACTCAGTTATGGAATCTAGACCTAAAATGATGATGGTGATGGTACATGAATGTGAAAGGGGGATGGTATTGGGGATCAACCAGAGGGGTGAGGGGGAGAGGAAAGGGTACTGAGGGGTGAAGGGGATCAAAATATACTATATATGTATATATGAAAACAGCATAATGAAAGCCACCAAACACTGTTTGAAAAAACAGGGTGGAAGGAGGGAGGAATGGGAATGTAATGGAGAGGGTGAACTCCTTCAAGGTACCCTGTACCCACGTATGGAATTACCACAATGAAACTTTTTCATATTATTAATGAATACTAATTAAAAATATAATAAAACTATTTTTAAAAAACAGAACTTTGCCCTGTGGTGTGGAATGAACATGGAAGGGTATTTATTGTCAAGGCTTTACCTTTTGGGGAGTTGTGAATCTACTGAAAACTTGGGGCTTTTTCCCCTGAAAAGTAAACAACCACTCAAAAATTTGCCAGCAAATTTAGACAACTCCAAATGCCATCAGGCAGGGCAGGGCAGAGGGAGGATTTTCAGAACCCATATGCCTTTGAAGTTTTGCTTTCAAATTCAAATATAACTTTAGTTTGCACAAATTGAGCCTCAAGTCTATAGTTTCTTTTTTTTTTTTGACAGTTTTAGCAAGGATTTATTTTAGTGTAACAGGATAAAGTAAAGATAAGGTGGGAAGGAGGAGAAAAAGAGAGAGAAACATTTCCTGTTTCGCATACAGGAAATGGGAGCAAAGACTCCTGTAGTTTCTAATTGTTGGTACTTCTTTACCAGTTAAGTACAACTTATCACTCACTAACCTTCCAGCTTGACAGAATTATTTGGATAAAGAAAACTGCTGTATACTCCTACTGACACTGAGGTCTTGTGTTTCAGGTCCGACTACAGCCACTTGTCCTCCACCAGCAGTAAGTATCTTTCAAATGTCCTTCAACCCTGTCTTAAAGGTCCCTCCAGGGATCAGTGCTTGGGGCTTTCATAGTAAGTAGGACTCTCCAAAGGATCCTTCCCAAAGAGTGTGATTTGAAAGCTCTGTAACTCTGGGCTGGATTATACTTGGACTTCAGTACCTGATGTGCCTTACCTTCCCCTGGATGTATTCAGCCTGAAGGATGAGCAGCTGGCTTTATCAGCTGTTCATAGTCACTCATAGAAACACCTCCAGGAACTCCACTAATTCACTCATGGAACTGACATCTCTCCAGTCCCCACTACTTTCAGGTCACAGAAAGCTCAGAGCCTAGTTGCTGCCTTTGTGGGCTTGCTCCAACTCAGCCCTTAGCAGATTCCTTCCCTGTATTGTTGCTTCTGCAAACAAAATATCTTCCCCTTTCTGCATGGAGGGAAGTCCATATCTGACAGAATCTATAAAGGGTGTTAACAGTGTCAAGTGTACAATGTATACTATAATTAGGTGATTTAGCTATCAGCTTTCCATCTAAATGTAGCTGACAGGAATGTAGATATCTTCCTCTGTTTTAATTCCTGTCTTATAGTTGATCATTATTTGTAGTTAAATGATTAGCAGTATGTTGATAAAGACATTCTGAACATAAAAAGATGCTTATATTTAATATTAAAATACAAGTAAATATATTCATGAGAAATGATGCCTCATGTCTAGAAAAAATTTATAGCGATTAAAATCACTACATCAAGCCATTCAGATCGGTTGAACACATTTTAAAATAACAAGAACTAACTGTCTTATTATAAGAGCCCTGATTTTCTTGAGTTAGTAAATACTGAATTGTTCTGCCCTGTCTCACTATCGTGTTAAACACTCAATTCTGAATAGTTCCCAAATGGAGAGATACTTAATTGGATTATTCTATTTATTGATGTTCTGGCTTGGTTTTCCTTTGCCATAAGGGACTGTGGAGGAAGCTGGATGTCTAGAATTGTAATTTAGCGTTAAATTATATTTAGTTATTAGTCCTACTGCAATGAGCAATTTCTGATCACTTCAGCCAACCGGAGGCCTCACATTGCCCCTTCGTTATTACGAGCTGTTAGTAATCATGAGAATAATTCTCCAGTGGCTTGGACTCCTTTCCTGAAGCAGTTGCGTTCCTAAAACCACAGCCAGCTCCTCTCTCTCTCTCCATTCTCACTGCACTCAGTTTGGCCCAGAGGCTACATTTATTAAGAATGATTTTTGTAAAATACATACCCGAAGCCCTTACTCCATTTGTAGCTCTCAAATCAGTCCTCTGGGTCACAACCCAGCACCTCTGTAGGCAGCAAAACTGGTAATTTGGTTTGGGATGTTTTCCTCTATGTTATTTTAATTGCAGTCTCTGGGTTGGAATGTCTCAGCGCAGCTGGGATCAATACCAAGCGTTACTGCTCTTCCTTTTCACCTTAAGTGTTTGACCGCTGTGGCTCCTGCCTCCACTCTTCAGTGATGGTGCCTCTTGTGAGTGTGTGTTGTGTACGGGTGTGTGTTTCAGTTAGGAAATATGTTTCGCTACAAATAATAAAGAAAAATAATGGTTAAACACAAAGGAATTTGTTTCCCTCTATCATTAAAAAAAAAAAAGTCCAGAAGACGCAGTGTAGGTCTGGTATAGAAGCTCTTCAGTTATTCTCTACATCATTCGCAGCTTTTGGTTTCCATATCCCAGGGCTGCCTCAGAGTTACAATATGGCTGCCTCCATTGCAACCATCACATCCTTATACTCAGCAGAGATAAAGAAAACGGAAGGTCAGAAGGTACTTGACAGCTGAGTCACACCACTTTTTGGGAGTTTTCTCAAAGACACTACCCAGTGATTTCTCTCATCCCTTTGAGTCAAATCCTGGTCATGTGTTTATCCTTAGTTAGAAGGGGATCTGGATAGTGTTGTTTTCTTTGATGTATTGCTACCACCAATACATTTCCAGTAGTAAGGAAAAAGAGTGGATACTGGTGCGCCCCAGGCTGTCCCTGCTTTAGCAGGCTGCCTCTGCTCCCAGCCAGGAGCACAAATCCTGGCCCTGCCCACAGGCAGGAGAAACCCTACCCTGAACAGCCAGTGAGAGGTAACAGCATGTTCTCAAAAGGAGAAAACCTTAGCACGTCTGAGGACTAGCATTTACGGCGTAGGTTTGCCCATGCTACAAGAAGAAAAAGCATGTTCCAAGTAGATTGTTAAAATAATGCTTCCCCACACACTTGCTGATCACCCTGAAGGGAGTGAGTGGAAAGAAGGGTAGTGAGTTTGTTATTTGTCCTCTGGGTCCTGGCACGGTCATGGTGACTGGGTATATGCCCTCTGTGTGACCAGCAGGGTTGAGGACTGCCCTCCGGCTGTAGGGCTCCAGACCCCATTTGTTGGTCTGTAAGCAGTTCTTGCATCTTACTGTCACTCTGCTGTCACTGTCAACCTCTCAGTGGAATGGCTTCTTTCTGAATGACTCCTGATTCCTGGGTGGGAGCTGAGCATCAGTGTGAATGGTTCTCAGTCAGCATCCACATGGGGGTTCCCCCACCTGTGTGTGCCAGGCTTCCCAGGAGCCTCATTGGGGTAGCATTGGCATTGGCACCTATTTTTGGCAGCTGGGGTTTCATCACTAGGAACTAGTATGAAAGCTGCCTACAGAGAACACCAGTCACTCTTCAAAAAGCAAGGGGTGGCCTTTTCGCCATCATCACTAGGGAAAGATTCAAGAGCAGTGACATGGTTATATTATCAGTTCTAGTCCTGGGTTCGACATGAATTAGTTAGTGCCCTTTGACCACTCACTATCTGTCTTAGTCCATCTTTCATTGCTATAACAAAATTCCTGAAACTGGAAACTTTATTTTTTAAAAAACAAGTTTATTTAGTAATAATTGTGGAGGCTCAAGAGCATGGCACCAGACTTTGCTTGGCCTCCACAAGGGCCTGATGGCAGATGGCATCACAATGGCATTTGTGGAAGAAATCACATAGTGAGACAGAAGCTGGACAGCCTAGAAAGTCTCCTTAATAACAACCCACTATTGGGGTAACTAACTGGGATGCCATGAGAATTATATTAAACCCTTCTGAGGACAGCACCCCCAATGACCTAATCACTCTCACCAGGCCCCTCCTCTTAAAGGTTTCACCACATTCCACATCAGGGACCAAGCCTTCTGCACAGGAACCCCATGGTTTGTCCCCAAAAGAACAACCATAGCACCCTCTTTGAGCCTCTGTTTCCTTCTCTGTAGAATGTGGTACTTAGACAGGATGGCCTCTAATGACCCTTCCCGAAGTTCTAGGATGCTGAGGTGTAGAATATCTTAAAAGCTCCTCTAAAATAGAGAGAAGGAAGAAGGGAAGAAGAGGAGTCTATACCTTTTCTCTTTGCTCTCCTTGACCCAGAATGGAAATCTGGAGGGCTAGGCATCCTATCCCAAAGCTAGGGCTCTTCAGGATCAACCTGAGTTTCTCTGCATTGCAGAATGGTAAGAGATTGGGGTGAGATGCAGTGGCTACTCTCTACTCAAGGAAATGTCCCGGTCTGAAGCAAGAGAGGGCATGCAATGGTTAGCATCATCCTTTTTCCCTGACCTCACAGATCTTGGAATGCTCTTCTACTGACTGACTAGGTTCTCTGTTTCCATTCAACTCTGGGGGCGGGTAGCCAAGGGGCTTTTTTTAATGGATTGTTTGGTTTGGTTTGGTAGGGCTTTTCCATTTATAACTGGTCCATTTGCCTTTTTTTTAATGGCCAGGAAGGTAGGCTTTAGCTTTATGCTTTCTAAAAAGTTCAGCACACTGTGAGCCTTAAGAGAGTTCACTCAGAAAATCATGATGCTTCCTAAGGAAGATGAATCTCATTCATACTCTCAGAAGTTTAGGTTGTTTTTCTAGAAGTCTGGTAAGAAAATCATCAAGCCAGGATGCACAATTTGCATGCTTAAGTGATTTGAATAAAAAGGGGAAATTTTATGAACAGGATAAAAGAAAAACAACAATTATGCCAGGAAAAAAAAATCAAATGTTCCATGAAATGCTAATGAAATCCCCATCCTGTGTGATTCAATATTTCCATTCAAATAAAGATTGTAATCATAGTTGGAGAGTTACTCTTAGAAGATGCTTGGCAGTTATATGTTTAGGAAGGTATAATACATCTTAAGACCCAGAATACATTATTCTAGCATCATTATTCTAGATATTATAGCCCTAGAATAATGCCAGTAGAAAACAGTCAAAGAAATAACCTGCTCTCTCCATGTAAGGCTGTGCACACGGCCCTCCTGATTTCCACTCTAAAACTGTCCCATCTCCATCCCAGTATGGTAATCAACTCTCTCCTGACATCTTACAAATAGGACACCTTACACTTTTGTACCCCTTCCTACTTCTCACAGCAAAAGTGGTCAAGGTGGCACACAGAGTGTGTCCCAGCCACTGGCAATGCTGTAAAGTATTCTATGTCTGCAGTGTGCTCTGCTGGTTTGAGCCAGGAACACGTGACAAGCTGTGCCAAAAAGGGATACATAATGGGAGGGCAGAATTCCCTGAATTTGTTCTTTTACTTGCCTGGGCCCTGGATTCTTTCTCTCCTCTTTTTTTCATCAGCTTTCTTTTCTCAACTTTCTGCTTTGTTCTTCCACTGACTCAGATGGCTTTGCTCTTCCTTGCTGGTCCAGCACTTCCAGTGGAGTTCCCTTGGCTTCCCTGCAGCATGTCTGTGAACTGCACACTCTCTTGTTGTAGGAAAAGGTGAATCACAAGTGTTTCAAATAAGAAAGGCATCCTGGTTGATGGCAAGGCACTGTAGTATGTCAAAGCCACCATGGAACTTGTCATTTTTGGTGCTGCTGCTGTGCCTAGAAAAATATCTTGCCCCTTCCTAAGGATGTTTTTTCTAGCAGGAGTATCTTTCCAATTAAATGCTGTCATCTCCCTTTAGTTTCTCAGTAGTTTCGACTCTTCCTTGTAATTCCAGAGTATGGAAGCCTCATGTTTTGGTTTTGACATTGGCCACTTTTGTGCAATCCCTCAGCAGGTAGGAAAGAAAGATGAGCTCATTGTGATTTACTGAACAAATGAAGACACTTGAAAAGCAACACGCTGAGAAGACATGATATATACTGTGGAATTCATCACTGGTGGAAAATACTTCAACACATGTGTTCTGTGTCTCCCAAGTACAAGAGCCAAATGAAGACTTGGTTTTAATGAACTATTTACTATTCTGTTTTTTTGAGAAGATGATAGCTGACAGATTTTGCTCATTTTAGAGGCATTTTTTATCACGCCCCTCCAAAAAAAGATCAGTATTTTAAAAGATGTGATAGTAGCCAGTTTAACTTTGATCCATTTTGTCAATGTTATAATCTTCATTTTTTTCTCCTGTATACAATATATATTCCATTATTTGCAGAATAAATATTCCTTCAGCATCTGTTCTGTAAGATCTAGACAAATCTATTCACTAATCCTCATGAAGAATGATTTTAGCCATTGAACTTGCTTAATTTTGTGATTAGCATGGAGTGGCAATATGCACAAGTTTTCAGAAAGACTCAAATATCCACCTAGTCAGTCCTCAGATTCATACCCACTGCAGTAAAAGCATCAGAAGAAAAGTCACCAATATTTTTAAAATAAGAATCGGCTTTTTAGAAAAGCTGGCTTTAGAACTTGAACATCCATTCAGCTCTATCACTGTTTCATTAATTTCCTACTTCCTTCCTTTCCAAAGGGCTTATTAATAATAAGGCTAGTGGTGCTGTTTGGTATCCTGTATAACCCCATAGCAGACATAACACAAACCAATGCACTTGGGGAGATGCTATACTTACTTCCAAGTGGAGGAAGAGCAGAAGGTTTGGGATTCTACTCTACCATTCCACAGAGTTGATTGTGCAACTTGTAGCAGACAAACCCCAAATAAGAACTGTTTTTATTTTTAATTACGTTTAAGACCATGCTCTGGCACAACAGTCATGTTCACGTGCCAAACTGTTCTCAAAGGAAGTTCAAGACGAGCTGCTGCACCTTTGGAATGAGTCTGCAGCCCTGGAAGGGGCTCTCCATGAGTGGCTGGGTGTTGGACCATGACACCAGTGATGTCAGCCAGGGCTACAGAAACCAGTGAGAAATCACCAGGCTGCTGTGCACATGGACAGAGCAATCTGATTTCTCCATGCAGTCTGTCCTCCACTATGGCTCTGCCCTTCACAGTGGCTAGGATTAAAGAAGGAAATCAGAGGTTTCTGCTGTGTTCTTGGCACAAGTGTGGCTAGGTGGGAGAGCACCCTTAGGACTTCTTCCTCCCTCCCCGCTCAGAAGACAGTGGCCACAGGCCAACTTACCCTGACTAGAGAAAGAAGAATTTGCTGGTGGCGGCCTTTCCCCCAACCCCACACGTTGGTGGCTTCAGGTTTAGAACACTCATGTTCCTGGATGGCCTGTTAAGAATGGAGTCATTTTGCATGTAGCTTGCATGAAGGCCACAGGCATGAGTTTGTCATTTGTGGCAGGTGCTCAAGTACAGGCTTAGCCACTGGACACCAGCTGATACCAGTTGTGATAGCTCAGTGGCCCTCTATTTTGTCATCTCAAAGGAGGTGTTCTTAGCCTGGCAAAGGACATAAAGTAGCTACACTGGAATACCTGCTGCTCACACTGTGGCCCAGGGACCACCCAGTAGCAGCATCAAAGTGCAAAATCTCAGGTCCCAACCCTGAGCTAGGTGAGTTGCACATACTGAAAGTTTCAGGGGCACTGAGCTAGCCCATCTCTCTATTAATCAAGATTGCTCTCAAGTCATCCCTGAGAGGTGTGGCTTATCCAAGTTTCCTACACTTAGATTCTAATTTAATAGTCTAATCTGTAGGTCCTTGGGTCTGCATAATGTCTGGATGGAAGAGTTTTTCACTTGGTAAATATTTGAATTATTTTGTTGAAAATATAAGTGAAGAAATTATGTTCCTCCACTAAGAATAGTTTATTTTAAAACATGGAATATGCCCCTTATGTCTTGAGTTTTTGTGAGAAGCAAGAGGTAGCATTACTTGTAGGATCACAGAAGTAGCAAATTAAATCTCTGAGAAAAAGGAAATGACTGAAGCCAAAAGTGTTTGTGCATCTAGACTGTGATTTGATGGTGTGGGGTCTGTTCTTTCTCTGAAAAGGAGCCTAAAAAGCTAGATATTTTTACTGTTTGACAGTTGATAAGAGAAAAGCAATAACCAAAGATACACATCAGGAAGTCAGAGGGTGAGAACAACAGACCACACAGACAGCCTCTGTGATGCTTTGCAATACTGACATCCGTTTCCAAAAAAAAAAAAAAAGACAATGTAGACCTTCTGGCTTCAAAGATAAAGTCTTAATTGAGTAACTTCAAAAACACAAAGGGTGTTGACTTCTACACAGGATATGAAAGAAAAATGAAATCAGTCTCTCCCAACTACATTTTCCCTGAGAAGCTGAAGTGATACCTCAGGGACATCTGGTCTACCAGGGTTGTCAGGACCCCAAGGGAGGCAACAGAAGTGAGATGTTGCCACCATTTGTACCTACTGATGCACCTGGGGCTTTTCCTGATTCTAAAATAATTTTTATTACCCAAATAATACAGCTATTGTAGAAAAATCAGACAATACAAGTGAGCAAAAAATAAAAACCTAGAGTCCTGTCATCCGGAAACCATGATTTATTATTTGGTATCTGTCTTTGTAGATTTTTTTTCTGAGTGTCTGTATTCTTATAGATCTATTTACTACTTCCAAAAGCGGCATTATGTATATTTTATAGTCTAGTTTTCTTCTAACTACATTTCTGACATCTTTATGTACCAGAAAACTTACTTCTACGACAGTTTAAGCATGCATTTAGGATTCCATCATATTCTGCACCATAATTTATTTACCAGTGCCCTGAAGTTGGTTCTATATGTTGTATCAGTTTCTCACTATTACCAAGAACATCTTTGCTCTAAGTCTTTGTATACATCCTTCATTATTGGATGAACTCCTACAAGTGGAACTGCTGGGATGAGAAGTATATGCAGTTTATAAAGCTTCTAATCCCTATTTCCATGTTATTCTCCACAGGTTCCATTTCACTCTCCCACTGGGGTGGGTAAGTGTGTGAAGAACTCATAAAAATTGTAATTTAATGAACAAAAAAGGATATGTGTGTGTGTGTGTATAGTAGGATATATGTATATGTAATTAAAGGATATAAATGTATATATTTGTATACATATACATATATATATCTGCTCTATGGCATAGTTTATGAACAGGAAGACTCTCAGGGTTCAGAGATCCTGAAGTCAGTCTTTTCTGTTTCTCTCATTAAAATGTCATGTTGACTTCTTTCCTTTCCAACCTCAGGCAGCAACAATGGTCAAAGCAATGTTTTCGGTGCTTACACAGGCTTTATAGAAAGTATTTCCCACTCCAGTAGACAAGTTCCTAACTATCCTGTATCCATACTTCTGGCTTTAATATCTGATAAGGTAACAGGTTAGAAGTTACCTTATCAGATAAGGGAGTGTTGTGCAAAACATCATAATCTCTTAGAGTTCCCAAAATTGAGAATTAACTAAGAAAGCTAAGAGGATCCCATCAGTCTCCTTTGTTCTTCCTTTTCCTCCTTCCTGCATATTTATTAAATGTCTGTTTCGTATAACATAGTGGTTATAGAAGGAAAGGAATATTTCATCTGTTCTCACTTCCTCTTTTATTTTTAACTCACCCTAATATCATCTGACATTATTACTGGCTCATAAAGGTAGAGGCTGAACTGTTCAACCTGTGCTTAGAAGACTAGTTTCCTTTCTATGACAAGACTGGTTGTAAGAAGTCTTTCCTTTCTCAACTCAGGAGGTACTTGGGCTTTCTCTACCATTCCGTAATTAATCTGCCATCGCCTCAGGCTTAAGATTGTGGAGGCGAAAATATATGGGGTCATAGATAACCTGGGTGGAAAAGCTGGAGGTCTTCCTGTGAGATGGCAGGCTTTGGAAACACTGTCAGTTGATGTCCCCACAAGTCCCACCCTCTTGCAATAGACTATTTCCTCTGCTATGAGTAAAAAAATAATAACTTCAGAAGCATGATTATTAGGTTTATCTGTCCCTGTAGTCCCTGAAGCAATGAGCAGCTGAGACTCTGCAGGCGTCAGGCCACAAGGCAGTAGGAAAACTATGGCAAAGGAAACCTAGCTAATATCTCTGCACTTCACCCTCTGTGTCATTTGAAACTTTCCATCTCCCATTGGTATTTTTCTTATTGATTATATATAAACATCTTCCTTTCTCAATTACTTAGTAAGCTCCCTTAAGATAAGGACAGCTATATCTCCTCGTACTCTGCAGTCCTCAGGGCCATTAGCAGGATTGGGCACTTTAGGGCAAGGGGCAGTTGGCTTGTGAAAGGCAGAGCCTCAAAGTGGTAGTTGGGAGATACTCTCTTTGTTAGTAGACTTGCCATTGAGTAAATGGCCAACCTGGGTAAGGTACCTGACCATATCTACAAATGAGGCCTGGAGGAAAAGGCTCTCACCTGTCTTTGATTTCTTTGCATGTCCAGTAAGCTCACGCTTCAGATGTGCCCAAGGAGATTTGGAAAAAAGGATCATATTCAAGCTGAATATGCATTTGAATAAATGTTTGAATTTTACACTGAATGTTAGGCCAGAAAACATGAGTCTCTAAGCTCCCTTTCCTTCTGTGCTAGTCTCATCATGAGCAAAGCCAATGCCAGATTTCATCAAGGATTTTCCTACTGTGACTTTCAGGATGTATTTTATTAGCATAAAATAGTGTCTTTTCTTAGCGCAGATCTAATGGCTAATCATTGTGCATCTTATTTCTTAACAGCCTAGCATAATAAATCCCCTTTTAAGATAAATCATTAATTTATTGTTAGTGTCCTTTCCCCTACTTCCAGTGTAAGCTGAGGCCTGGGGTTCTCTGATGACCAAGCCCCTGGTATTGGTTTTAGAGAACATCTTCCTCTTTTATCTTTTTGATTGGTTAGATTTATTTCTCAAAACAAGATGAATATTAGTTAATTCTAGTCCTATTTTTTCTAAGCCTTGCTGTGACATCTCCAAATCTATGAAATTTTATTGACACCTTGACTTTCTCAGGATGCCTTTGCAACTAATGAAAATGACAAGCACATAATATGATTTAAAAAGAATTAAAATCATTGAACAAAAGAAATGATTCAGTATGAAATGCCCTAGTCCTTTCAAACCCTGGATTTTTATTTATTTGGTTGGGTTTTTGTTTATTTTTTAGATGGTACTGGGGATTGAAACCAGAGCCTCAAGCTCATTGGGCAAATGCACTATCACTTGAGCTTCACCCTGAGTCCTTTTGTTTTTGAGATGGGGTCTCACTAACTTTCCCAAAATGGCCTTAAATTTGCCATCCTCCTGTCATCACCTCCTGAGAAGCTGGAATTACAGGTGTGTACTACCACACCCAGCTCAAAACCCAGAATTTTTATGCAAAAATGTACTAATATACAAAAAATGTATTAATGTACATCATTAAGCACAGGATGTTGGTGTGCCTTAGCTCTGTGTTATCTGCTTATAAGCTTCCAAAGCCACTGTGGTCCTTAGACCCACACAAATATGCTAGGTATGTTGACATGTTTCTAGCTGCATTTATTTCTCCTCAGACTGCTTATCAGCCTCTTGGTCCTCTCCAGCTGTGTCAGAATTTCAAGTGTTTGTCACTGCTCTCCAGTTGGTGTCTGGCTTTTGCTTCACCAAATGAAGCTTAGAAATACATTTAAGATAAAATAGATGTCCCAGTTCCAAGTAGGAAAAAAAAATGCAGCATATCCAAAGTCCCTGCCTTACCTTTCTGTATCATTTATAATGACCTGGTTTGGAATGAACTCCTGGCATTGTTTCTGCAGCAGATGAAAATCGAGAGACCACGCAAATAACTGCAGTTTTATAGCAAAAAGCATCTTTTTTTACAAAAGCTTGAAAGGGCTGGAGGATCAAAAAGATTCCTTATTGTTCTCCTCTGCCAAATGAAAATAGAGATTTCAGCTTAACCATTTCAGTCATGTTCAGTTCTTCAGTGATAGGAAAGTTCTGTGAATTCAGGCTGAGGAATGAAAACCACTTTCTCTGTATTGTGAACACAGTTTGGATCTCATACAATGAAATCTCTGTACGTCACCTTTGCCACCACGTCCCACAATTCCCACCCCTGCCTCTAATTCCAACTTTATTTGGGTCTGGCACTGGGACCAGCCCTGCCACTTCTTAAAGCCCAAACTTGCAGGTCAACCAATGAATGACCTTTGTGGAAATTATAAAAATTATTAAGAATTAAGAAAGTCTGAAATTTTATCTTAAATCTGAGCGGGATAAGGGGATTGCTTACAATTTTCTTGTTAGTTCAAAGATTCAAAGAGCTGGCTTTAAAAAAAGCAAGGCAGGTGACTTATTCATTATATCCCAAATGAATAGACTCCCAGGAAGAAGCTGGAAGCCCCTTGCTGAGGGCATTTATTTCTGGCATTCTGGGAAGACCTTGCTGCTTAGTGGAGGAGGGTGGCTGACTGTGGATTTTGTGTTCCTTGTCACCTGGAGCCTTTTCTGTCCTGTCTTCCAATCTGATCTTGATTCACCAGGGAAACCTGTGCCCTGGGTAAGTTAATTGTGTGTCTGACCCCTTACTCTGCAGTCCTCAGGGTTTCTGCCTGTGTGTCACATGGATCTGGTTGGCAAACCAATATCCAAGCCTGGGAGCTATTCAGTGCCAGAGATTGGGGCTTTAGAAATGCAAATAGAGTATTTATTCACCCTCAGGCCTGTGAGGTTACAGGGCCTCAGGCCAGGCTCCAGGGCAGGCATTTCAGGAACCAAACAGCCTAGAGGAGCAGGAGGTGCCCTTGAGGCTCTCCATTGCCCTCTGAGGCTCAGGGAGCACTGAGGAATAGGCAGTAATTGTAGCACTGGAATGGTGCATGGTGATTTGTTCAGTTGATGGTAAATGGTTCTGGCTGCTGCCTGGGAAACCTTATTCTGTCCACACTGAGCTTGTGTTTACTCAGTGAAGTATCTTTATTTATTGTCTGACTCCCCCACTAGATTAAAAACTTTATGAACATAGAGACTATTTTATTCACCATTGTATCCTATAACACCTGGCACATGCTAGGTGCTCAACAAACACTCCTTGAATATATAAATGATTACAATGAAATGCAAAGTGTCAGTGACAAACTGTGGATAAAATGACAGTGATATCAGCTGTTGCTCAAAAATTCTAGAAAGAGGTATCTGAGCTTGTCATATTCTGAGACTAGTCCAGGCAATGCCTTTGGGATAAGAGATTTCTGAATTTCAATGATACATTCCCACTACCAGGAAGGAAGTGCTTTGGGAATATAACATTTGCCAGTTTGGGGAGGTGTACCAGTCTGGCAGGCCCCACATGGTGAGACACAGTGCAGGCAAGGCTGGGCTGCAGATAATGGTGGTGATGAGCCCTGGTGCAGGCAGCATTGAGAGGCCAAGAGACAGTCCAGCATCCAGAAGTCCCATCGACAGGCAAAAGGGCCTTGTCCCTTGCCCCCTCTTCCATAGCACTCAAGCTTAGGGTGACCACTGAATGAAATGGCCAGTCCACTCCAGGCAGGAGTCAAGCCATAGGTTCAGAGCCCCAGCCAAGCAAGCCAAGGCTAGGGGTAAAAAAAATAACAGGCTGATTATAAGAATGGTGAGTTTGGGAGGTAACAGAGCATACTGGTGGGAACACTTGAGGTTCAGACAGATTTAGAGCCAGCTAGCCCTTGCCAAATGGCCTTGAGCAAGTCAGCTAACATTTCAGGAGTAGAGGAGAACACGCCTCTGTCATAGCACTGTCTCAAGAGTAAATGAGATAGTATATAGCAAGTTTTTAGGATAGGGTCTGGCAATAATAAGCATTTAATAAATGTTTGATGAGGCTAAATTTTCTTCTCTTCAAAAAAGGGACATGCAGGAGAGGTAAAAAATTAGGAAAATGTAACAAATACCCAGGCTAATTGTGTACTTTCTTCCTCATAGAAAGCCTGACCTGCGTGCTCCTTTCCTTAAAGCTTGTGTTGTTTTGTGTTATCACAGGAAACTCTTAATTGTCCATAATCATATGAGGAAGACTTCCTTCTCTTTTTAGGAATTGCGCATGAATTCAAAAGCCTGATGCGTATCATATGACCAGCAGCTCCCATCTTCTAAGCAGCCCTGGGCAGGTCATTCTTGCCATCCAGGTCCTGTCTGGACAACACAGGTTTTGCCTGAGTTGAACAGGTGCTCGCTGAGGCCCTTGGAGAAGACGGGGTAATAGATATGATAAAGGAAGAGCCTGACCCACGGACTGTTGTCTCCGCTTCTCTGGGGAGGCCTAGAGGCTTTTCATGACAATTAATTATTCACATTTTCTCTCCTTCCCCTCAAATACTTGGTTCCCTATGCAGTGCCACCGAGGTGGATTCCCTGGGGCGTGTGTAACCCTAGCAGCCAATGACAATTCGGAGCTGTATTTCTGTGACTTTTTGAGTCTGTGTGTTTCAGGGTCATATGCAGGGGATATGTGCTGGCGATGACCAGAGCATACTGATGCCACTGCCCAGTCTCCTTAGCTGTTCCTGAGCAGGATTTTTGTCACTTTCAGCTCCCCAATTCATGCAGTGCCAAGGCCATGCTGGGGGCTGGGCCTTGTCTGCCTGGCCTGTTTGCTCTTGGCTGCATCCAGAGCTGCTGAGCACACTGGAGCCTGGTGGAATGCCTTTCAGCTCAGCCCCTGCTCCCAGCTGGGCAGCTTGCCCTTTGCAGAGCTGTAAACACTCACTCATCCATGCAGGCTCCAGCTTGGCTTTTGTTCTGCTCTTTGGGAAATCTTTGTGCGACTACTTGAGGTGGCACAAGGCTGAGCACCCTGACAACTCTGTTTCAGAGACATGGATGACCCCACACCCCTTCGCACTCAGGTCTTTCCTGCCTGCCCACAGGTGTTCTTGGGTCACTGTTCTGCCTTTCTTTCACCAGTGCACCCACCTGTGGTGTCAGCCTGTTTGAGTTGCCCTCCAGGGCAGGGTTAAGATATAAAGACTTGAATGTATGCCAACAGAGAGAATCAGCCTCTGGTGGATTCTTCCTTGGATACCCAGGGCCAGAGGAATGAGATGTAAATGGGTGCCTAAGACATGAAGCTATTGGCTGATGGCCAGGAAGGCAACAAGCACAAGGAGGCAGGAGAGCCATGGAGACAGGCAAGGTGATAGCAGTGTGGACAGACATGGAGAGGGGGCAGCCCATCTTCTTGCTGGGAAACAGGCACAGCGGAGAAGATGGGGCAATGGTCTATGCAGACTTCCATGCTGGAGAGAGTACTCAGCCTCTTACCCTGTGTGCTCATGGCAGGTGACTTGGCCTCTCTGTGCCTCAGTTTCCTGCTTTCTAAAATAGGGACAATACAAGCACCCCTTTGTAGGGTTTTTGCAAGCATTAAATGAGCTCATACTGGTAGAACTCAGAAAGGATGCATGTTAGCTAACATGTCACTCTGGCACCCTGGTTGCTTGCACACCCTGTGGGTGGAATCTGACAGCTTCTCCTTTGAACACTTCTATTCTTTGCATCTTTTCCCTCACAAAAATCATCTGCCATTTTCTCTAGTAAATTTCTTCATTCTCATGTTGTTCAAAGCTTTTCTGTCCACTTCTGTTTATACCAGGTGTTCATTGGTGTTTAGCAAAGTCACATGTCTCCACTGTTAGGAGTTCAGGGCACCCTGGAAGAGGGGAAAATGTGTTTATTGATTGCAGAGTCTTCTTTACTGGAGTTGCTGATGGGAGAACGTAGGCTGGTTTGCCTCTTGGCTACCTTTCTTCAGCTGCATTTCTACTGGTGATGATTTTAACTTTCAGTGAAATGGGAAGAAACCAGGCAGGCAGAAAGAGCGGGCAAAGAAAAGGGCCAGAAAATCCCTGAGTTCTGATTGTTCTGTAAGCCATTGTGCACAGTTTTGCATATGCAGGGACAACTGCATAAATGCAGTAATATGGTCTAAAAGTAACAGGTCTACCCTTAAATTCACTCAGCATCTCAGCAACAGAAAAGTGCAATTGAGAAGGACAGCCTTCCTGGAAGTCATTTGCATATCTCAATCCCGCCCCCCCTCCCACCACCACCACCACCCCCCCGCCACCGTGGCCAAAGTGGAGCTCCTTATCTTTCCCCACAAAGCTGCCCCTCTCTCCTGTCTTAGTTAAACATCACATTGGACGAGCAACGTCAAAGTACACTCATCTACTTTTTCTCTCCTTCTCCTTCTCCCCACAGCGATGGGCTCCAAGAACCGACACACATGCCTCTAAACAGCCTGTGGTTCCATGCCTCATCTATTTCTCTTCTGTTGCTGTGCTTCAGAATTGCTCACTGCTCTCTCCCAAATGTGCTTGTGTTTTGCACAGCTCTATGCCTCATAAACAGTTTCCCTCTTCCTACAGTAATCTCTCCCACATTTGAGGAACTGCTAAGTGAGATGCCATTGACCTGCAAGGTCACATAGTGCCTCCTCCAGAAAGCCTTGACAGAAGTGTCTAGGAGAAGAGTTGTTCCTTCCTTTGTCCCGTGGTAGTAAGTGAGAATTGCATGGTGCTCATATTTAATGCTTTTGAACTTGAGAATACATGCTCAATCGCAGGAAGGGAAGGAGAGAGTAAGGACAGGTGAAATAATTCCATCTGGCAATCTTCTCCTTGACCATGGGAAAGCTCAGACTACTTTAGTCGTCCTTATGTTCCAGAAACCTCTTGGCTCCCAAAAGCCTCTTGTAGGGGAAAGGGCTTGCTTTGCTGAGTCGGAGTCTAGTGGCTAGAGAGGCAGATATGGCCCTACAGCAAGCCGGCTGTCACATCTGGTGTTGAACTTCAACCAAAGGAACATCTGCATATCTGACTGGGTTGTCTTGTGGGCCACTACCATCTGGTACTTTATGCAAAGTTCAGTGATAATTGGCTATAGGTGATCCTCACCACATATTGACAGAATTTTTTGTATTAAGTGCATACTAATTGTACAATGTGAGGGGATTTCATTGTGATATTTTCATACGTGCATATAATATACTTTGATCATATTTGCTTCCTCTATTACTCTTTCTTATTCCTCTTCCCCCACCTCCTTTTTATCTTTGTTGCAATTGTTTAAATAAGTTTTTTGAGGGGTAATATTTTAGAAATACATTATATATTGTTATGAAAATAACACAATGAAATTCTCCAAAGTCTGTTAAAAATGAGGCGAATTTGATCAAAGTACATTATATGCACATTGTAAATATCGTAATGAAACCCCTTTGTACAATTAATTTATGCTGATAAAAAATTTGAAAATAAAATAAATAAAATGTGTCATGATCTTTTCATACATGCATGCAATGTACTTCACTCCCCCTCACAGCTCCAAGTAGCACCGCCATTTATGTTCCTCTCCACTTTTTTCTTTAGATTTAGATTCCACATGAGAGAAAACATGTGGTATTTGTCTTTCTGAGTCTGACATTAGAATTTGACCCTCACCCCAAGGTGCTATTCAATTGCATTCCTTATAGGTATATTTCAGATGGCATTTTTAAGTCTTTATGTCTGTATTTCCCACCTAAATCATAAGTTCTCATCTGTGGCTTGTGGTTCTTTGAAAGGCTGCTGTCTGTGGTTGTGCAGGTTGTACACAACCTGAGGGACCAGTGTTCGTGCCACAGTTTACATGAACAGGTTCCTGTAATCCTCAATGGTGCCACCATCCTGTCTCCCTAAGTGACATACATATTGATTGCTCAAGAAATGTATGGATGAATGAGTGAATGACAGAGAAGGAAACAACAAACTATTTTCAAGTGAGATACCCAAGTTAGGATGAAAATTAAGATAAATTTTGATCCAACAAAATTAAAGCCACATGATTGCAGGTACCACAAAAAATACCCTTTTATCCTGTGAACTAATTGAGGTGCAGCTCCTAAAAACCCATCACACTTCTCAGATGTTCTCAATGGCGGGGGGCGGGGCATTAGTGGTTGAAGAAACGGACACTGTGTTATACAAAATACCACTGGTCACATTGTGCCCAACACCCCTAGTGGACATCATGAGGCAAATGTGTGAAGACAGGCCTAGATTACAGATGAGTCAGCCTCCCCATCACACTTGACCTAAACATATCCTGACTACCCTTATATCCATCATACAATTTATCTAAAGGCAAACAGAGCATTACATAGTTATCTGAGTTAGAAATATGTCACTGTGGCCACGAGAAAGCATTTCCAAGTTAACATTCGCCTTCACTCTTGACATTGGGTGCTTCCAGGTGTTCGGCCAGAGAACATAGGGAGGGTAACCAAGCCACTCATGGTGTGTGGGGCTCTGGGTGGACATGGCCTAGCAAGAGGCCCCAAAGGCAGGCTCACCTAGGCAGTTGGGTCTCCCACACTTTCCCCACCCAAACCATGTACCCAGTAAGCTCCAACAGACAGCGAGAATGCTACACTTGTTCCCTAGAATGTTTGTGTCTCCAGCACCAAGGCCCCAGGACCCTGCCACTAGGAATGAACCCTGAGCAAGATGCCTCATCTGTCAACTAGAGCAAGCTGCAGGAGGCAAGCACATGTCTCCTTTGTCCTCTTCTGTGTGCCCCATGCCTCACTCAAGGACAGGCATAGAAGAAAGGGCCCCTAATTGTCTGTTAAATTAATGAACAAAATAAACCAATGAAATAGGCAAGCCAAAAAAGTGCTGATAGTGTAGAGGTTGTGGATGGGGTAAGGCTCTGTGGGTATTTGAGGAAATCCTACATAGTCTGCAGGACATGCTGCAGCCCTTCTCTCATGGGCCTGTTACCCCTCTGAGTCAGTAGACTTGACTTTCTGTTGTCTAATAGAATGTACAACACAACCTGATCAAGTACAGAACCAAGGCCTCCTAACACTGCCCAGAGTGGAAGGCATCCCTGGCAATAGCCCTTTCCTCTTTGGTTACTAGGATGATGCTCTTTGTAGTTTTTGCACGTGAACTTGGGTTCAGAAAATAATGGATCATGGATTCAGTTCCGTTAGAATTTGACTTCTTTTCCTGCCAAGGCAGTACATGTCATCACTGTTCCTTTTAATGGAATAATTGTAACTTCATTCATTCATTCACTCATTCATTCATCCATCCATCTATCCATCTATGCATTCATCCGTCCATCCATCCATCCATATATACATACATTCATACATACAACTATCTACCCATCCGTCCATCCATCGATCCATCCACTCTTTCATTCGCGTCTGCACCCAGGTGAGCTCTCCGTGGAAGAGGCGCAGGACCCTTTCCTGGTGAGCATCCACATCATCGCAGACCCAGGGGAGTCCCGGCCACTGCAGGAGGCCATCGACAAAGTCTTGGCGTGGATCCACCCGGACCTCCCGCTGTTCCGGGTGTCTGAGCGGCGGGTGGGCCGGCGGCGGCGGAAGCCCCCCAAGGGCGCGCAGCCGGCGCTGGCCGTGGTGCTGTTCCTTCAGGAAGAATATGGCGAGGAGCAGATCCTGCAGCTGCACCGCACGCTGCAGAGGCCCCCCTGGCGCCACCACCACACGGAGCGCGTGCATGGTCGCTTCGTGCCCTACATGCCCTGCAGCCAGGACTTCTTCACGCTGGCTCCGGGGACGCCACTGTGGGCCATCCGGCCGGTGCACTATGGCAAGGAGATCGTGCGCTTCACCATCTACTGTCGCCACGACAGTTACGCCGACAGCCTCCAGTTCTACGAGCTCATCCTGGGCCGGAGCCCCAGCCAGAGGAAGGCGGACTTCTGCATCTTCCCCATTTTCTCCAATCTGGACGTGGATATCCAGTTCTCCCTGAAAAGACTACCCTGTGACCAGAGCCCGGTGCCCACAGACTCCTCCTTGTTGGAGTTTCGGGTAAAGGACATTGGGGAGTTGGTGCCGCTCCTGCCTAACCCGTGCAGCCCCATCAGTGAGGGGCGCTGGCAGACGGAGGACCATGATGGAAACAAGATCCTTCTGCAGGTACCTGGGGACGTCTGTCTGTCTATCTGTGGGGAGGGCAAAGCAAGTGGGTCAGTTCTATCAGAGACCTCCCACCTGTTCCAAAGCTATGAGTTGAGGAAAAGCAGAGATCAATGACCCTGATCATCCTAGACCAGGTCAAGATGGCCCCATACTCCATGCAAACAAAAGGGGAGGGAAGAAGACTTCCCGCTGGGTCTTCTCATTTTGCGGATCTACCTCAGCAAACCTACTGTCAGTTCTTCTGGGCACCTTCTTGGTCACACCCTGATTAAGAATCCACTAAACCTCCTTGGCTCCTTGGGGGAGCCAGTCTGTTTGAAAGCTGTGGAATACCTGACAGTCCATAGAGAAGGTATCTCTTCCCTTCCCTCCGTGCTTCCCTACCTTTTTACTGGCCCACCCTCCCTACTGCAGGAGGTTAAGATTCTGTGGTCCCTTGGAAAATGACTTTCTCATAAACTTTAGAAGGACTAGGTGATGCCTGTGGCACTCTGGACTCACTCAGCTGGGGAAGGAAAAGTAAGTACATTTTTTTTTTCTTTTTTGGCCTCAATCTGTTAGCACACTCCATTGCCTGCTTCTCACAATTTAGATGGCACAGTTGGAGGGAGTATGTCTTAAGGATAGTAGCCTTGGCCTGTCCTTCCTCAGCTAACACCTTGGCAGCATTACGGGCCCCCTTTCTCCTGCATCCTTTCCTGATGTGCTCCAAACTCCAGACAGACAATTGAGTATACTCTAGAATTTAAAATTCAGGTGGAGTTTAAAGAACCCTCTGCACCTGTCCTTACCTGATCACAGCTTTCCAAATCAGGCCTTCTTGAATTAACTGGTAAAATCCATTCAGGTGGGTAGGGCTTTGGGTTTTTTTCTAAAAAGCCTCAGTCTCTAGCATCCCAGTTTTCACATTTGGCTACCTGAAAAGAAAGAGCAAATACCCAGTTGGGGGATATTGTTCCCAAAGTTGCTCGTTGTGGTTTTTGGAATCACAGGTAAATTTCACCCTTTTTGTTGGCTTGGCCTTTGAACACCAGAACTATAATCCCCATGTCATGAAATGAAATGAGAATTTGGTATATGTCAGCTAACTGATCCAAAGTACACTCAGAGCACATTGCTCAAGTAGGCAGGGTCACCTTGAAGTGTCTGTTATTTGTAGGAACTAGACAATTTTCAGACTTCCTCTTGAAGAAGCTAAGTAATGTTGCTTTGCTACTAAATAAACTAGCTAGCGTTTGAATGCTAGCATTTGCTCTATAACCCGCTTTGAAATGTGAGAAAAGTTTTCTTCTGCGTCTGAATGCTGCCAATTCTTTATGCAAAAAATAATACAGTTACAGCAAGTCGAAGTTAATGAAATGCAAAGGATTCTGTTTATGCCAAATGACCAAAATGAATGTGATTATTTCAAAGTGATTTCTCCCATTTTGTAATAATGAGAGGACTTTTTTTTCCTCTTGATTCTTTTAACAACACAAATGAAAGAACAAAGGGTTGGCCTGGGCTCTGCTCAAAGGAAATATTTAAAGAATATTTCAAAGACGATCCATGCATTTAAATGGTTTTAAAGTCTATAGCAGCTTTAAAAGTTAGGGAGATCCATGAAAAAGTAAGAAAAAAGATCTGTTTCTCAAGACTCAGGAATGCAAGTCTTTGTCCAAAGCAATGATGTGTAGTTGTTTGTTAGGTTAAATGACAGACATGGCAGCTAGGACCTCACAATTCTTGATGAGAGCCATTTGAACAGGTCCCTGTTCCTCTGCATCACTGCAGTTGTCTGCTGTGAGATAAGACACCTGTCCATCTCTCTAAATTCTTTTTTAAAGTAAAATTTATATTTCAGTCTTCAACAAAATTAAGATATTCAGGTCACAGGAGAGAGGCAGTGGAGAGAATGCCTTTTTATCCACATTTTCTGTAGCACTGTCTGTCTGTTCCCTAAGTCCATTTTCAACTATAATTCATAGGATAGGTTCTTTGTTGGGTCAGATGCAGTTATACACGAAAGAAAGCCTTGATTGAGTAAGTTGTAGTCACTTTGTTAAAATACGGATTGCCTTTGACTTTCTCACTCTGCCCTATTGACTTCACATTCCATATATCAGAAACCTCCTCCTCCCCATTTAATTCTTCTGGAGGAGAAAAGCTGACATGTTTTTTTCTGGAAGAGATTTGTCCCCTCAGAAGAATTAGGATATTTTAGTAAGATCTGATAGGATGGGAAGAAAAACATTCTGCTCCTGAAATCCATCTCTCCTTCCTTCTTGGCCTTGCTTGGTGGAGGGCTAGGGGAGAAGGTGGGAGGCCAGTGGAGAGTCAGTGACATCAGGAGTGGCTCCACGTTCCTCTGAGACACACATCTTAGAAATTTGCATTGATGCTTCATGATACTGAGCTACAACTTTGTGGAGTCTTTCCACAACCCACAAAACTAAACTGATGCTGTACTTTGAACACAATATGTTCTCTTTATATGTCTTGTTTACTTTTTATTGGAGGAGACTATAAATAGTATATTTACAGAGAAGTGCATGAGTCTTAAAACATGCAGCTCAATAAATTTTCACAGTTTGAACATTTGTATAAGCAGCACTCAACTAAAGAAACAGAACAGAGACAGAAGCAGACAAAAAGACCATTCCCCCCGCCACAGCCTCCCTTCCCTTCAAAGATCATCTTATTGCCTTCTGTGGTACAGAAAGGAGGGATGAGAGATAGGTAGTCAAAAAAAACGGTTAGGAATACAGCTATGTTATCATCTCCTTTTTTATATTTGTAAGTACATCTCACATTTTTAAAGACTTAAGATGGCACATAAAAATATAAACTTCTCAAGAAGAGTAATAAAAACAATTAGATACAGAAGACTTTGAAGTAGAGAGCAAATAACTGCTAGAAAGTTTACCAAGTGTGACATCCAAAATGCATGTCATTTCCTATGTCCTTTCTAGAGCGGTGCTGTTCAGTAGTAGCCACTTAGCCACATGTGACCAATGAAAATTAATTTTCCAATGCTATTCCTTAATCACACTGAACACCTTTTAAGTGCTCAGTAGCCACATGTGGCTGGTGGCTGCCATATTGAACAGTGAAGATACAGGAAATTTCCATCCCTGCAGAAAGTTCTTTTAGACAGTGTTGTTCCCAAAAATAGGCCTTAACTTTGACTTGGAAGCAAAATCAAAATGGAAAATCGGCAACAATGTGATGCAGAGTCCATGAGAGAAAAGACAGCCATGTTTTAGATGCACACATGTCCCTGTTTCTGAGTCCTGGAAGCAAAGTCGTTCCTTTTCCCACGTGCACAGTGGTGTCAACACCCATCTTCAGCCACACTTCTAGACTCACTACACCTGAGGCTCACAAGGCTCTTTTTCATATGGAGCCCACAGTGCAGGCCAGGTGAGACAGTCAGGTGCACTTCAGAAAAACAGACACATGGAGGGAGCCTGGGCAAAGGCGAGCCTCACCTGCAGCTCCTAGTGGCTTTGCTGAATCTCAGAGGCAAGAGCACACCTTCAGATAACCACCTCCCCCAAAGTTTGTTTCCAAGTTTTGAGAAGCTAGTGAGGGGCAGTGAGTTTGCCTTCCTATTCTGAGTCAAGTGCTTGGAGAACACCTGTACCCTATAAAGGACAGTCATATGTGCTATGGCTCAGCCAAACTAGGTTGTCATCTCAGGTTGCTCTGAAGAGCCTGATAAGGACACAGGCCTGAATAGAAGGTCACCTGCTGCCATGGAAATGCATGGGCAAGGCCAGAGTTCTCCTTAAGAAGCATCTTGGAGTCCATTTAGACACAGACAAAAGTGCAAGAAGGACACAAACTCAAGTCCACAGTGAGAGTGACGCTGCAGTTTTAGGCTGGACAATGTAATAAGTAGGTTGCTCTGTGAGTTAGAGAAGCCAGGTATTAACAATGGTGCCTGAGTCTATGGAAGACTTCTTCCCTAGGAGACTGTCGCCAGCAGCTCTTTGTGTCCTCCTAAGGCAAAAAGAGAAGTAAGTTTCAGTTGAAAGTTTTAAGTAACATATAAAAGGCAAGACAGGCCGGGCACTGGTGGCTTAAGTCTGTAATCCTAACTACTCAGGAGGATTCCTAGCAGAGATCAGGAGGATGGTGGTTCAAAGCCAGCCCAAGGAAACAGTCCCTCAAGACCCTATCTCAAAAAAACCCATCACAAAAAATGACTGGTGGAGTGGCTCATGGTGAAGGCCCTGAGTTCAAACCTCAGTACTACAAAAAAAAAAAAAAAGGCAAGACATCCTGACACAAAGAACGATTACCAGTGGAAACAACCTGCTAGGCAGAGCCCTGGGACTGTCTTTACCCACCAGCTTCTACAATCTAGTGGAAGATACCATCTTGTATCTTCTTCATTCACAAGGAAATTAACTAAACAATCAATCCTGTAATACCAGGGACATTGGCTATGTATGTGAGGACAGGGAGACAGGTGCCACTGAGGATATGGTGAGAGACTGGCACAGACTCCAGGGATTTACTCTTTTAATTTTTAAATATAGCAAAATACACATGACATAAAATTTAGCATCATAATTATGTTTAAGTATACAGTGCAGAGTCATTAAATACATTCACATTGTTATGTGACACTGCTATCCATCTCCAGGACTTTTTCATCTTGCAAAACTGAAAGTCTGTACCTGTTAACCATTTTCCATTTCCCCAGCCCTAGCAACTACCATTCTTTTTTCTGTCTTTATTATTTTGACTTCTCTTGGTGCCTTCTGTAAGTGGAATCATACAGTGGTGTTTGTCTTTTTGTGACTGGCTTATTCCACTTAGCCTAATGTCCTCAAAATTCATCCATGTTGTAGCAGGTGTCAGAATTTCCTTCCTTTTAAGGCCGAATGCTATTCCATTGTATGCCTATGTCACATTTTGTTTATCCATTCATCCATCAGTGGACACTTGGATTGCATCCATCTTTCAGCTTTTGTGAATAACACCACTGTGAACATAGTGTGTGAATGTCTCTTTGTCAGTCTCCCTGCTGTTAATTCTTTGCAGTATACATCCAAAAGTGGGATTGCTGGATAATAACTGTGCTTAAGTTTTCAAGGAGCGGATCTACCATACTGTTGCCCATAGCATCTGTACCATCTTATTCTCTTACTAGCTCTGTACAAAGGTGAGGCTTGTTTTTTAGGGAAAGAGAAAGGCTTGCTCTTTGTGAAGTAAAGCGCCTGGCTTTCTGTACTGGGAGGTTCAGAAGGTGACAGTGAGTGGAAAGACTAGTGCAAACATTGAAGTGAGGCTTGCTTTATTGTTTTATTACACATCTGTTTGTGTGCATCATCACAAAATGTTCCTTAATCTTTTTTGTCAATGTTGAAATTTCCCAAGGGCTTCCCATGGTCCCTACAGTCCCTTCTAGATCTTCCCCCAGGTCTAAGGCCAGTGGGCACTATTTATCACTCTGGCTTTATTTACATCCTGCTTCTCTCCCCTCTTGCTCCCTCTACCCCTTCCACCTTGGCCTGCTTTCTGCATTAGCCCCAGCACAGCTAATTCCACATAGTTCAAGCCCATAATGGTATGGGAAGGAAATGAGTAAAATATAGGTGATATATTTCAAGTAATAAATCCTGGCACACAGGAAAGACTATTAAGAATTTACTGCTGTTATTATCATCATTATTGTTGTTATCATTAGCAATTCCACCATCACAGAGCCTCTAAGCCACTTGACGAAGATCACAGAGCTAACTGTGGCCTAGTAAGGGTTCAAATGCACAAGGGCTGCCCCACCATTAGCTGAATGCATTGGCTGCCCAGGTGCCTCTCCCATATCACAAAAGTGCACCTTCCTATCTGTGACACGTGTACATATATGGCTACAAAAGGGTAATCTACATATATGTAGATTCAAATAAGATAAAATAATTTTACCTAGGTGGGGAGTTATTGGGATAGTGTTTGCTCTGTTCTTTCAATACTTTCAGATAGTTGAAAGGTTTTATAATAAACATTGGAGAAATGAACACATATTTTCAACTATTTTTAGAGAATAGTTTAAGGGGCTTTTTACCTTTAGAGCTCACTAACTAGACATTGCCATATTTATATTTAGAATATGTAAAAGCTGCTGGTAAAATAGAAAACAAATGCAGTTTTTACTTACTCTTAAAGTAGATTCCTAAAGCTGTACTCTTATTTTATTTTAATTTATTGTTATTATTATTATTACTATTATTATTTTAGGTCATGGGTTTTTTTTTTTTTAATTTTGCTTTGTTTTCAGTACTAGGGATTGAACTCAGGGCCTTGCACTTGCTAGGCAAGTATTCTATACTTGATCCATACCACCAAACCTTTTGCTTTTAGTCTTTTATTTTTTTTTGAGATTGGGTCTTATGCTAACTTTTCTCAGGCTGGCTTCAGACCATGATTCTCCTTCCTCCCCCAAGTAGCTGGGATTACAGGTATACACCCAGCTAAATTTGGACTCTTAATACACAGTACACAATCCCAAATTTAGTCCAGTATGCTCTGAGAATGCATGCACAGGTGTTTGCTTATGGAAGAATTTGACAGCTAATTCTTAGAAGGTAATGAAGCCAATTATGAGCCATGCAGACAAATGGCTTACCACTAACAGCATGGTGAGTTTATGGCAACTGCAAAAATATCTGTAAGCAGGAATGGACATGGCAAAGGCAAAAAGACAGGGCCCTGACTGCCTCCGTGCATCCTGCTCTCAGACCTTTGCCCAGCAATGAGAGACATCCTGCCACAGCAGCTGCCACTGTCATTAATCCTTATGGTTACTGCTGGCTTCACACAGATCTGTAATCTTTAGGTTGTAAGGAATTTATATCATGCCTAAATTTAACCACTTGTCCATTTGGACAATTATTGAGGCCTGTTCTGTGCCAGAAGCTGTGAACTGAGAATATAGCCCAAATGGAAGTCCTGTCCTAGTGAAATAATCTTCTAGCAGGGGGAGGCAGATAATAAACAAGAGACATAATAAAATCATATAGAAAATTAAGAGGTACCATGGGGGTAAATAGATCCAACCTGCTTTCTAAAATTTATAATATAAGTTTGATTGATTCTGTTCATGAAAACACTAGTTATTAAACCGTCAAAGCCTAAGGATTTTTAATTAGTGAAGCAAGAATTGTCCTCATCCCTAACAGCCACTGGTAACATAAGCTAAAACCTTTTGGAAACATGTAAACTTCCTTTGCAAGAAATGACCGTATTCATTTTTTCAAGCTGACCCTTCTCCTTTTGCATAGTGTACATTATACAAAACATACATAGTATTCTGAAAGTTCCAAAGTGTGGCATTTTTCATCTGATCTTCATGTGTTGTTTATCTGAAATATTTTTATAGGAATTACAAGTAGATTTTTATCCCTTAGATCTCTAAAAAGATGTGTAACTCAAACTGCAAGGCTGAAATCATTAGACTGTTTGTTGGCCTGTTTTTTTTCTATAAATTTCCAAGAAATTGGGTCTCACAGGTTTCTTATCTTTCTCTCTTTCTCTCTCTCTCTCTCTCTCTCTCTCTCTCTCTCTCTCTCTCTCTCTCTCTCTCTCTGGCAGTACACAGAATTGAACCCAGGGTCTCACACTTGCTAGGCAAGATAAGAACCCTACCAGTCAAGCTAAGCCCCCATCCCTTTCACTTGTGTTTTGTTTGAGATAGAGTCTTGCTAACTTTATGCCTAGGCTGGCCTGGAACTCCATGATCCTCCTGCCTCTGCTCCCAAGTAGCTGAAATTACAGATACGAACCATCACGCCTGACTGCTTTCATGTAAAGAAAATCTCTGTTTGAGTGGTCTTTTCTGATTCAAAAGACATTTACACAATGTAAATGATAAATGCAATTTATGAGAGACAGCTTCTTTTGAACTATGTAAGTAAGTCCTGGTCACCCTGGTGTAAAGGTGAAGCTGTGTTTCTTTTAGTATTCAGCACTGCTCTCTCCACATTGGCCACTTTGTGGGCAACTAAGGTTTACCCTTCCCAGCAATCCTTGGTTGAGAGGCCCCCTCCCTCATTCGTAAAGGTACAGCCTTTGCTGGGATGGCCCAGTCTGGCACCCCTAGCTGTAGCTGATGTATCTATAGACGTCTCTGCTCTGAATGTCACATTGGCATTGGAGAAGTAGAATTGGGAAAACAAAGTTGCCCTCCCTCCCAGTGGCTGAAGCTCCAACATACAAAGCTTGGGAGTTGTTAGCAGCCATGTTTTTCAACCAGGAAGGGAAATCATCCAGACTTGAGAGAGAGGAATGGTGATGCCCAGTGGAGAGAAGTCCAGAGAAGAGAAAGAAGGGGCTTGTTGTGTCAGGACTCTTAGCGTCACTTATTCTGAGGCCTGGCTGCAGTTCTGCAGCTGTGGGTATCTCCTCAGTATTGATGTAAAGTTAATTCAATATAAATTAAATCTCCCTTCTTAATAGAGCACATTGGGTTTCTGTCCTTGATAATCAGAAGAGTTATACACCTAAGTTTTAGAGGGCAAAATTCAACACTGGTCTCCATCCTTTGAAAGGGCTGTCTATGAGGAAGGAGAAATGAAAAGTTAAAGAAATAATAAGCAGGACAGGAGGTCCTGCTTATTAGGACCAGGGTCTGGTCATTATTAAATAAGGACACAATTTTATAATCCCCTATTTATGCTTCCCATGTATCTGGGATGATAGGTTTGTGTTTCCATCTATTAGCTGAGATGAGGTCTCCAGAACGTTTTGCCTAGAGTGACCTCGAACCACGATTCTCCCAATCTCTGCCTCCCACGTAGCTAAGATTACAGGTGTAAGCCACCATCACCATGCCCAACCAAGAACATTCAGTTTCTTTCTTGGTGGTACTAGAGTTTCAATTCAGGGCCTTGCACTTGCTAGGCAAGTACTCAACCACTTGATGCATACCCCCAGCTCTGGAAGCAGAGACTCTTTGGAGACCTGTGGACCTGTGAGCAGCCACAGTGGAACACCATGTTGTAGCACTGTAGAAGCCAGTGATGGAAATTGCTTTGCAAGAATCCTTTAGATGTAATGATGCAGATGGCTTGTCTGCAAGCAGTGTTAGCATCTCTTTCCAAATCCTACTTCTGTCTTTGTTGCCCAGCTGATTCGGAGTTGCTTCTTTAGGACCACATTTGAGTGGGACATTTCAAGTAGCTGTGCCTTCCAGGTTCAACAGCCTCCTCCTTTTTTCCATGACCCCAAGAATACCTGGCTTTCAAAGGGCTGAAGAGGTAACAAAGTCTTGAGGGGGATGTAAATGCCAACTGATTATGTAATTATCATAAGATAAATAGAGACATAGAGAGCCAAAGCAGCAATGATGGCACTTAGCCACAGTCAAACATCTGGGGTAGAGTGGGATTAGATCATGATGTAAAACCAGGGAGATGGGCCATGTGAACAACCCCTTTAAATTCTGGAATCCGAGTTAAAGCAGCTAGTAAAGAGGGCACTGCTTGTCCCTCCTTGTTGGGACAGCTTCCAGCCAAAATTGCAGTCCTTGCACAAGCCCAGTTGGTTAAAAAAGCTACCCCAAACCATTTAGAATGATGTCATTGTCTCGTTGGTGGACACTAATCCCAGAAAAATTTAGAATTAAGACTAAAACTACTATAGTAAACAAAACTCATAATAACATTCTTGTGTTAGGTTCAGAAACAGTTTGTTTATGTTGGTGTTTTGAGAATTTATTGTGTCTTAGGGACTTTGGCCTTTTAGAACAAGAGGTCAGTCTTGTTATTCTGATTTTAAATGTAGTCTAGGATTACTTCAGATTTGTACTTTTAAGTCAATGGCGATAAGAGTAAAGTTTTAGTAAATATGTGACATTGAAATATTTAAGAGGATTTAATATCCACTTGTTTATATGTTTAATTGATTAGATTTACATGAGTTATTTGAGTATTTCAAAAGTTTTGCTTATTAAGGAGACCACTGAGCTACTTGAAGAGAGAGCTGGGGTTGTGGCTTGGCACAACACCTAGCATGTGGAAGGTCCTAAGTTCCATCCCCAGCAACACATGTTTAAAACAAAAAAGGGAAGTAAGGAAGAAAATCATCAATATGTTAAATGTATAAACATAGTTTAACATGTTAAAGGAAATTGTTACAAAAGCTCCTTTAAAATAATTGTTATTTGTTAACATTTTCTAGATTAGAGTAATAAGATTTGTGAGTTGGACTCAAATCAATAAATTTAAGAAAAATGTGCTTGAACTTGATAACTTTAATTAATTGAATTTTTTTTTTCACTGCTGGGGAAAGAACCCAGGGCCTCACACAGACTAGGCAAGTGCTCTGTCACTGAGCTACCCACCCCCAGTCACTGAGCTGTACCACCAGCCCTGAATATTATTTTTTTAAGTAGCTTTTAGCTATTTTTCCTATGCACAAACGCAGATCAGAAAACCTGCAGAATTTTAACTGATTTCGTAGCCCCTCACCTTGAGTAATGGAGGGTTAGTTTAATCCTAGTCAAGATTAGTCCAGATATTTATTGCCAGGGCTAATCCCCAAGATTATAGAAGATCCAAAGACCCAGGTACCTAACAGGGAGAGTTAAGGATCAGTGAGACAGTTCTGGGGGCCCATTCTAATCTTCAGTGTTCCCAGAGTTGTCCTGTTTGCTCTAGGCTCTCCCAGTTCCCATGGGAATGGGGATATGACTCATCTCCTTGAAGGTCATCCATAACTCCACGGTGGCCCAGCCTGAATCAGAGAGCCCAGACCCAGGTTTCTCTTCCAGTCCTCTGGCTCCAGCAGGTCAAAGTACTTGGTACTTCTTCATGCAGATGGTCAACTGACCGGATTGTTGCCATCTCTGAAAATGCAAACCTGGGATAATTCCTCGTTGACAGCACACAAAGATACCCACATCCTATCTTGACCTTGGTGAAGATGCGCAGTTAATTGACATAGTCTCTGAACATCTTTCAAGTTCTCCCATCTTGAGGTCCTTCTGCTTTGCATCTGTGTCTTGAATAGCAAGCACTTCAAAGATAGGACTTTTAAGTTATTATTACTTAATGTTTTTACCTGCTTTTTACCATCCAAGAAAACACACACACAATTCTGGTCAGGAGAGCACCTCAGGACTTTTCTGAGGTAATGAGGACTGCTGCTTTGTGGAAGTAGTGAAAGTGAGTTCCTGACATAATCCTGGCCTGCTTCTTATTAACATAGGAAACTATGGAGTGCTGCCCTAAATTCTGTTAGCTGAGTAGGGCTTTGTGATTACAAAACCTATCTCAGTAGTCAACACCTTGGCCCAGGTAGGCAGGTTTATGGAAAAGATTAGATCTGTCTTTCCTCTTCAGAATCTACAATGGCACTGACGTCCCTGCATTCTGAGCAAGGCTGGGTGCAGCTTTTGTTCAGCCTGGGCCTTTGTCCTGTGGGCAGTCAGTTGATCCCTTCTGATGCAGGCAGCTTTGTGCTTCTGGCATACACATTGCAAATACATTCAATCCTTCTCTGTTTTAAGTGAGTTAACAGATAACACAGCCAGAGCAAACTTCTGTAAGCCACAGAAATGATAGAACTGATAAGGATTCAAGGCCAAACAGCAAGTTGGTAGGAAAACAGATTTGCAGATAAGAAAAATCACAGAGAGGGGAACATTGCAGTGGAAACTCATTCTCTGAAGTTTCCATTACCTGTGGTATTTTCCAGACAGGTTAATTGAGAGAACAAGTTCAGAATACCTTAGCCAAAATAATTATTAAAAGAGGAGAAGTCATGAGTGCTAAATGAATTAACATAGCAGGGGGTAAAGACAAAGAGGAAAAAATGTATTTCTCTCTGCTGGTTTTACTCCCCCACTAGCTTTCTCAGTGCAAATTGTCCAAGGCATAGTTCGCTGGATCTGTCTTCACAGCCTTCCAGAAGCCGATTTTTGGAGCTGGAAGGTTTCAAAAGTTTATTTCATAGAAAGCATGAAAAGGTTTTTAAAGTTCTGAAGAGTGTATAGTCATGAAAACATATAATCATTCAGAACATAATAAGTCCAGTGGCCATAAAACAGGTATGGATGTGCCCCTTGAACAAGAAAAAGAAAAAGGCAATGCATAAGGGACAATCAGAAAGAGAGTCCAAGTAGTCCCTGTTCTGGGTGGACCTTAAACACACCAAGGAGCTTTATAGCTCCTGCCTGGGACCTACCTAGAGAATTGGTTTCAGCGGCTCTTTTTTTAAAGCTTCCCAGATAATCCTTAGGTGCAACCAAGACTGTGAAGTACTGGCCCCTGTCACCAAATAAATTCTGCTCGTGTTTCTGTTCCTTTTGGCATGTGTTCATGACAGCCTCATTCTTGAGGCCTCTTTGCCAGAACCTTTTCTGGCAAATACATATAGCCTCTGATCTGAATGATGGTATGGGTGGCCCAAGTTGAAGGTAGAAGGGAGGAGACTGTATTGACCAGCTGTCATCTAAGCAGTGATGTAAATTTGCCGAGGCAGTGAAAATTTTGAAGATGTTTAGAGAGCCTACCCCACTGGTGCTCCCAAAGTTTAGGTGTGGTTCCCTTTACTAATGTGACTCAGCCTTGTAATAGCACTACCTTTGCGTTTTGATAAACCATTTTTCTATGTCAGATGGTGCCCAGTTATCTGTGAATTAGTACTTGGCGACCAGGCCAAAAAACAAAAAGGGTGATAAATATCCTATACTTGGAGCTCTGCCTGCCACTTCCCCAGCAGGGTGGCCCCTCCCTCCACCCAGATCCACGTGAGGGGCTGTTGGCATGTGAGTCAGTAGAACATCTTTGAGAGTGATTAAACCATAATCCTTTCCCACCCTCACTGGTTGTCTCTTGTCTATATCAGTGTGACCCATGGATTGACCAAGACCCTGTGCTGCAGGCCTGATGTTGCCATGGCTCTAAGGCAGGGCAAGAGGAGATGACTAAGCTGAAAGGGAGACAGGAAGTGTACAAGCATGGTATTTGCGCATAGGTAGGAGGCTGCTAAAGTTGGAACACAGATTTAAAGTTTGTATAAAAACCAATTCACAGGAGCATACAAATTAAAGATAGCAGGCCAAATCTGACCTGCCACTTATTTTTTATGTAAAGCTGTATTGGAGTACACACACACACACACACACACACACACACACACACAAAGAGTTGAGCCCCCAGATCAGCTGCCTGTTTGTCATCTCATCAGAAGATGGATGCTTGTTCTCTGGAAAGGTACACCAGTCATGCTGCACTTGGTAATGCAATATGGTCAAGGGTGGGAGTGCCATTCTGAACCCACGAGAGCGAAGTGCAGTTTTTCATCGCACCTCTGAGATGGATCACTGTGATCCTCCCAGCCCAGCCTTCTTCCTGACTGGCTTCAGGAACACAGACTGCCAGGCTCCTGACACCTTCCCAGGTGGGAGATGGAGGGAGTGGCTACCGTGAACACAGATAGGGAAATTACCATCATCCAGAGCTCTGTGGGCTGCCCTGCTCAGAGGAAGACTTGCGTAAAGGTAGAACCTCTTTTTTCCTGTTACAAGCTTTGTAGACCATCTTTCTCTCTAAAAATTTATATATCAGTTTATATAATTGAAAATTAAGTTTAAAAAGCTATAGGGAAGCATTCTTACAGAGCTTTGACCTCTGAACTTGTGCAAGGGCATTATTTGCATAACACAGAAGGCTAGCAGTGGTTCTTAGTTGGAAATTTGCAACTCTCTCCCCCACATGGGGATGTATGCCAGTGTCTAGAGGCATTTTAAGTTGTCACAACTGGGAGGGGTGGGTGCTGTTGGTATCTAGTGACCAGGGATGGTGCTGAACACTCTACAGCAGAAAGCTGTCCAGCCTAAGTAGCTCTTGGGCTGGGCAAGAGGAACTTTGAGTTGAACTGAATCTCTCAAGATTTACCCAGGCTTGGATGGAACTGGAGAACATCATTCTGAGTGAGGTTAGCCTGGCCCAAAAGACCAAAAATCATATGTTCTCCCTCATATGCAGACATTAGATCAAGGGCAAACACAACAATGGGATTGGACTTCAATGACATGATAAAGCGAGAACACAGAAAGGAGGTATGAGGATAGGTAAGACACCCAAAAAAGTAGATAGCATTTGTTGCCCTCAACACAGAGAAACTAATGCAGATACTTTAAAGCAACTGAGGCCAATAGGAGAAGGGGACCAGGAACTAGAGAAAAGGTTAGATCAAGAAGAATTAACTTAGAAGGTAACACACATGCACAGGAAATCAATGTGAGTCAACTCCCTGTATAGCTATCCTTATCTCAACTAGCAAAAACCCTTGTTCCTTCCTATTATTGCTTATACTCTCTCTTCAACAAAACTAGAGATAAGGGCAAAATAGTTTCTGCCTGGAACCAAGGGGGTAGAGGGGGGAGAAGGAGGGGTTGGGGTGGATAAGGAGGGGATGGGGGAAAGGGGGGAGAAATAACCCAAACATTGTATGTACATATGAATAAAATTATAAAAAATAGAAAAAAAATCTCAAGCATTGTTAAAAATAAAAAAATAAAAAATAGAAAGATTTACCCAGGCTCCCAAATATACATTTGTGCCTATGATTTTTTAAAACTTAAGTAAGTAATCCTTTGGCTTATAATACAGTAATTATCTAAAATTCAATCCTTCACTGCTTAGAAAACTTAAATGAAGAATTGAAGAAATTATCTGGATAATTCAAACCCAAAACACCCTTTTTCTAATTATTGTCCAAGTGAATAAAGTGAGAATGACATTTTCATCTAAGTTATTATTAATGTTTTCAGGCAGCTCCTTATCAGATCTGGCCATTGAACTATATCAAAGAATATTTCTTTTGAAATTTCTTATAATCAGTGATACTTAATGAAATTCTGATCTTTTGTTAATATAAAAGTCAGTTCCCTCTAGTCATCAGTGGGCATGGTAAATCACAAATCATGCTGACAAATATCCAGAGGAAAATGCAGAACTTATACAAAAAAAAAAAAAAAAAAAGCCTTGACTCTGGCACCTTCTTCCTTTTTTTTTTTTTTTCCTTTTTCTTTTATTATTCATATGTGCATACAAGGCTTGGTTCATTTCTCCCCCCTGCCCCCACCCCCTCCCTTACCACCCAGTCCGCCCCCTCCCCCTCCCCCCCCAATACCCAGCAGAAACTATTTTGCCCTTATCTCTAATTTTGTTGTAGAGAGAGTATAAGCAATAATAGGAAGGAACAAGGGCTTTTGCTGGTTGAGATAAGGATAGCTATACAGGGAGTTGACTCACATTGATTTCCTGTGCGTGGGTGTTACCTTCTAGGTTAATTCTTCTTGATCTCACCTTTTCTCTAGTTCCTGTTCCCCTTTTCCTATTGGCCTCAGTTGCTTTTAAGGTATCTGGCACCTTCTTCCTGATGCTAATGTTAGATTCTACCGTTAGATCTGTCGGCCAGAGCTCCTGGCCCTCAGATGTGACCTTGATTATCTCTGTTGTTCCTCCTTAGAAGGGCAGCTTCTTACTCTACTGCATATTCGATCAATGCTGGTTACTTCCTAGCACTCTTAGGTGTTTAGTCCCTTTCCATTTAGTGTAAATGTGGCCTGTAACACTGGCCACATTTTCCCAAGAACTCCTACTAATATTAAACAAAATGTGTCTCTGGAAACCCTCAGATATTTCACTACTAGAAAAATTGTTCTTTATTATTAGCTATCACTGCTGCTTTGCTAGAATACCAGAATCCTCGGGACTCCTTTCCTATCAAAGCCAAACAACTGTTGCTATTTGTGATTTATGATATGTGTATGTGTTTGCACCATATAGAGCACTTAAAATTCACTTGACAATAAGCAGTTTTAGAAAATGTGGTTTTTTTTTATTACATGTACTTGTATATCCTTCAATTCATTCAGCACCAAATATGAATATTGGTTTACACACTGACATAGTTGCAGGTACCAAAGATCACCCAACTCAGATTCTTTCTAAAAGCCTCATGGGATTACATGAAAAATTTACAATTAACCCAGTTCCTCTACATACATAAATGTACAATTCTATAAAATGTCTCCTGCTTATTTATTATAAACTCAGATTCAACTCAGATTCTGAAGATGACAGAGACTTTAAGAAATAGTGGCTTAATAAAACTAGTTACACATTTCTCTTATGTGAATTCCAGAGTCCTCGGGATCCACTCTCTTTTCGACCCCATCCTTCACCCCTGTCTCAGATGGCTACTTGATGGGATGACAATGAGTTCTTAAAACAGCACAATAAGTACAAGCCTTGAAAGAAAAAAATGTAAATGAATTTATTCAAAGTAAGAACATCTGTGCATCAAAGGAAACCAGTAATATAAAAAAGGCAGGCCACAGACTGGATGATGAAATTTGCAATGCATATGTCCAAGAAAGGTACTGAATCCTTATCATGTATAGAGCAGGCACAAAAGAGGGTATCCAAATAGCCAACAGATATGTAGAAAGATGCACATCTATAATCCAAGCCCTTGGGAGGCTGAGGCAGGAGGATTGTAAATTGGAAGGCAGTATGAACAACATAATAAGATCCTCGCTTGAAAAAAAGAGGAAAAAACAAAAGGAAAGAAAAATGTTCTGTATTGTCCGTCATTGGGGAAATGTGAATTAATACCATGATGAAATACCCACTACTCACACTGGTGGTGTGGCTCAAATGGTAGAGCACCTGCCTAGCAAGTATGAGGCCCTGAGTGTAAGCCCCAGTACTGCCAAAAAGAAGAAATACCACTACTCACCAGAATGCCTAAAATGAAAAAGCTATCTGGTGAGAATGTGGGGCAATTGAAATACTTACAAATTCCTGACAGAATTATATATTGACACCATCAATTTGTAAGTATTTGCGAATATCTACTAAAACTAAGACTATGCTCACTCTGTGTCCAGCCATTCTACTCCTGTGAATGTTCCCAAGAGAAACCCATGCCTATTAGTCTCCAGAGGAGGGGAGGTAGCCAGATAAGGGCTCGACAGCACCACGAATGTCTCAGAAGATGGGCAGACGTTAGAGCAGGCAGACAATGGGTGCTGCATGAGAATCCACGGGGATGTGGGTCTGGGTAGGATTTTACAAATATTCCTCAGTGCAGTTAGGGAGAGGGTGTGATTACCGGCAGGATGCCAGGCGGGCTGGGCAGTCATCACTTTGCTGCCATTTCACTCATTGTGGAGAGTAAGTACTGTGCGTAGGCCCTGAATTAGGGAACCAGCAAGTTGCTCATTAGAACTGATGATTCTCCAGAAAGCCTTGCATTTCCGTAACAGCCAAGGGGAAAGGAGGGCCAGCAAGTGACGGTTAAAGCAAGTTTGCTGAAACTGCCCACCTACCCAGCCGAGAATCCCTTGGACAGTTTTGCAGTCTTCTACCTAAAAATGTCACTGGTTTTACACAATGTGCACAGACCCTGTCTACTTAGCTTTATCCTGCCCTTCTGTCTAAATCCTCTTTCTCTTTCTACTTACCATTCAAGGCAGCACAGGCTTTGCCATGGACAGCACCCTTGGCAAGCACGTGAAAACAACCTGGTGCAGAGTGAAAGGAGAAGCAAAATGTGATGTTTTTGTTTAGAACAAAAATCTGATTTCTTGTGTGAACCCACTGCTAAATATCCATGAAATGCCCCTCCTTTTTCTTAGTCCCTGGGTTACAGGGTCCATCACAGCTCATTAGACAGACAACAGACAGTGCCACACTGGTCATGTGGTTCTGTCCTGCCAAGGACAGAACAAGAGGAAATGGCCTTACTCAGAAATACAGTGAGGCTGAGAGAGAACTCCTTGACCTTGAACAAACCAGAGACACTGCTGGGTTCCTGGAAGAGGGGCGGAATTACCTTTACTAGCAATTTCAGAAGAAGAAAAGATTTAGCCCATGTGCCAGGGGGATGAGGCTGTTGACCCTTGAGAAAGACGGTTCAGCACGGCGGCACCGCAGACCTCTTTCCATCCCCGAGGCAAACGGCCTGTGCTCACAGTTGCTCCTGGGCCCAGTGCTGAATTCCAATTTTCTAGTGACTTGAAGAACATAACCAGATCTCCCTGGCTAGTTGCCCTAAGTAGATTCATTTATGTAGTGCTATTCTGATCCTTCGAGAAAATTCCTTAAATAGCAATGAAGGAAACTTCTGGAGTCCAGTGAACCTGCTGGCCTGCACTGCTTCAGGAAAGGAAAGGAAGCTGCTTTTGTGCCACTGCTGCTGCCACTCAGAGGAGCTCACTAAAAGCCACATGAGAAAGGCACAGTCTCTCATTTCAGTCTCTAGCATTCCTCATCCGGCAGACAAGAGAGGCAGGAGACAGAACCACGGCCAGAAAATTGCCCATAAAAAAACTCCATCCTCTGCTTATGCGAGTTAGAGAAGACCCTACTTTTAGAAGCTAACCCCTCAGCCACTGAGCAGGGCCAGGTCAGCCCCAAGTGAATCCTGCATGTGCATCTGCTCTGAGCCCAGATGGGGGGTCAGGGTGGAGAGGTTCCGTAGCCACTGTCCCTCCAGTTTCTGCCCCAGGACTCCTGAAGTTACCCACAGCGTTGGTGAAGTTACCCACAGCGTTGGTGAAGTTACCACAGCGTTGCCAGCCCTGAATTTCACCCACCCAGCAGGCATCTCCACTGTGTACATGGGCGGGCACACACACACACCCGTGATAAAGACCAGGTGCCAGCTCTCCTCAAAGCAGCAGAATGTAAGGTTTTTCGGACCCCCCTGCCTTCATCACTGCAGGGAAAACTGGATAGAGTGCAGATAGGTTTCTGGTAAATATATAATCACAGTCATGAAAACCTCTGCCAAACCACAAAATATTCTTCTGCCAGACCTGCCTGATTTAAGTCGAATTTAAGCCAAGGCACTTTGTGCCCTGACAGATTTAAACATCCCCTAGCAGTCCCTTGCATGGGAACCTTGCCCTTTGGCCTCTCATGGGGCAGTTCCCACAAGACTTCCTTTCCATACAGGTGCAGTCTGCAAACACCCTCCCCGAGAGCATGTTCTCTAGAAAGACTCCCAAGATGGAAATTACAATGCGATACATACTTATCATAAGCAAATAATGCTAGGGCCCTCAGGGAATTGTCCTCTTCCCAAGCAGAGGCGGCCTCCATCCCAAGGGCTTCCTTCTCCCAACAGACCCATGTTTATTTTTCTTTATTACTCAGCCAAGCTCAAATAATGGTGAAAACTGGTTTGTCTCTCCAATAGCCACCCAGTTCTGACTCCCCTCTGGCATACCTGGGCCTTCCTCCATCACAATGTGTAACTCTCCATTCAGGCCTGCACTCCTGTTACAGGCCAGGCACTGGGTGAAGCGTGTGCTAACTGGGATCTCTGCTTCTCTCAAAGCACAGAGCTTGTGCATTAATGGGAGCAGGACAGTATAGTCACAGGGTCAGTTGAGAATCCAGGGGACAGAGAAACACAAAGCAGCAAGCCTTGGTCAATGGGTCATCTTCCCCAGAAGAAACCATCTCTGCCCAGAATCTTCCTACCTCTCATTCAGCAAGACTCCCAGGCCTATGAAGTCTGGAGCTGCTCCAGACTGAGGTTACAAGGTGACAATGGCCTGTGTGGAGTGAGCTTGAGAAGAACTGTTCACAGCAGAAGGTATTTCCAGAAGATCTTGGTCCTTGCACTCTGTCATGGAAAAATCCAAGCAGAACATGGAGTGTAATTGGGGTTTATTAAAAGTTAGGGAAGGGAAGGGAAATATAGGTGGAAGCCAGAAAGCAGAGAGCGTACTCCAAGCCATCCCTGGGCGAGTTGTGGGCAACCTACACACAAATACAATATTAAATCATATATTTTCTATAGTCCAGAACTTTCCCTAATTCTAGCCTGCCTCATAACCACACCATGTCCAGCTACCACCTGTACTAAAAACATCTTGCTTATTTGGGTGCAGTGGCTCAAGCCTGTAATCCTAGCTACTTGGGAGGCAGAGATTGGGAGGCTTAAGGTTCAAGGCCAACCTGGGCAAAAAGTTCTTGAGGCCCTATTTTAATCAATGGCTGGGTGTGGTGGTATGCATCTGTCATCCCAGCTATGTGGGGAAACACAAATAGGAGGCTCACAATGCAGGGTAGCCCAGGCATAAAGGGAGCCCCTATCTGAAAAATAACTAGAGCAAAAAGGGTTGATGGTGTGGCTTAAGCAGTAGCAAAGGCATTCTAAATAGGCTTCCTGCCTCCATCTAACCTGCTCTCCTTCACCCCACTGCTTGCCGCCATCTTGTTATAACGCCTTCCATTTTTTAAGTACTGGTGTCCTGTGTTTGCATGTGATTCTGTGTGACCTGACTCCTCTCACCTCTTTGGGATCCTCTCCTGCTCTGATTCATGCCCTGGCCCCTCTCAAGCTGTTCCTATGACTGAATGTCCATCTTGTCCTTCACACATTGTGCCCCAGCTGGCACATACCTCACCAGCATCCAAGATTTTGTCCAAGCATGACTTCTGGAGGCAGCTTTTCCTTTCCTCAACCCATGCTTTCTCTGCTTCATCATGTTGGCCACCCCTTCCTCTTGCCTCAGCCTGCCCCATACAGACTTGAATTATAGCTCACTTTATTATACTTGAATCCTTTGTTGATAATCCATGGGGCTTAGCTAAAACCGTGACTTATCAAAATTAGCTGTGTCCGGCCCTCTGGACCTTTTCATGTCAAAGATCAAATTGAAAGTGATTGTGGTAATACCGATGTGGTCCATGAGACTTCTTCTGAAGGAGATCAGTACATCTTTAACACCCACCCAAAGCCTAACCACACCAGGTTAAGAGCTCTGCATGAAAGCCCCTTGGTTAATATTGGCTGAGTCAATTAGCTTGTCTAAAGGGTTAAGATGTTTTCGGAACGAGGCAAATAAAGATCTTAGAAATCAATGAAATGAATGGTCAGAGAAGAAACATAGACTGTGACATCAACAGGAGGAGAAGTTGGTGGATTGCTCACCCAGGCGGTCAAGGCCTCCTGAAGTGCACCTGTAGGCCCTGCTCTGTCCCCACCCCAGCAGGTATGGTCTTCCTCATGCCCCTTAGGTGCCTGTCATCACGTTCTTTAGTCTGTTACTTAGTTTTGTATCCATCCTTTCAGTGAAGTATAAATTTTATGTGGTTGAAAAAAGAATCTTTCTCACTGTAGTTCCCCTGCCTTTACCCATAATAATTACTCAATGAACGCCTATTACATTGAGCTAAATTTCCTAATGGCTATGGGAAAACCAGGTTCCCGATTAATGGTAGAAAGGCAAGAGTGTTTGTTGTGAAGATGAGTGACTCAGCCTGCTGGATACTGACTAGAAGGAAATGTCCCTTCTAGTAAACCCCAGAAAGAACCCTTTTTGTTATTTCAGGGATTCATAAATCGGATGATCCTATCCTAAATTAAGCTAGGTTCACTGTCCTCAAACCCATTTAGTTGAAACTTTGCATTGTAAGGTTGGTGTGTAGGCTTAGACACAGGTCAGAGGGAGAACCGAAGAGAAGCAGAACGGGTGGAACTGCATAGGAAGAGAGGTGCTCAGTTCTGTGCAGCAGGGGCAGGGCCCCAGTGAGCAGCAGTGCAGGCTGGGGAGGGCTGATGTGTGCAACAGGAGCCCAAGGCGAGATGTTGAAGGGTGAGACCGATCACCCTACCAAGCATCCCCAGGATTCGCCAGTGTTGGTGTCAGCAATTCCTCTATCTGTACCCAGTTCCTGAGAGAAAATATAGAGAAGAATCAGTCATTCCTAAGAGCAAGTGAACAAATATAACTTCCTGATAGCCCCTCACTCATGGAAGATTTACCACCCTGACCCATGGGCTACCCTAGGATTGTGGCCTGGCGATCACAGGGCTGGAATCCAATCCCATGTTGATGTGATTTGAAATTGGGCACATCCCAGCCTCATGACTTCCTCTTCCCTTCAGTGACACTCACAAACAGTGTCCACAAGGGAAGCCTATGGCCATGTTTTGGTTGGCGGGAAGCATAAGCTTTGCCTGCATTCTTTTTCATCTCACTGGGGCTCTCATCTCCATCAGCATGCTCAGCCAGGCCCTATTTTGCTGTTTTGTTGGGCACATTCATTGTGTATGTCAGTATTATCCCTTATCGTGCTGGCTACTTCTCCAGCCTAGGAGGTGGCTGCTCCAGCTGCTTCTGTCTTTGGAGAATGAAATTTCTGGCAACGCATTATTGCTGCGACATTGCCAGAAGTCCCAGTGATTGACAGTGTTCTCGCACTGCATTTAACAACATATCTCCTGATTAATGAAGTCCGCCTTTGTCCCCCCACAGGCACAGAGGGTGCACAAGAAGTTTCCCAAACCCAGAAGAGCACACCACTCCTCCGAGAAGAGGCCTTGTTCCACTCCTTCACCCAACGCCACTGCCCCAAGCCATGCACCAGGCAGCAGCCAGCCGTCCTTGCACGACTGTCCAGTCCTGGGGCCCAGCCCAATAGGCCCATCTCTTGGACACCAGCAGGAATGTGCCAGACAAGCCAGCAGCAGCACCCCCAGCCCTCTCTGGTCTTTCCAGAGAAGCAAATCCTTGTTTTGCTTGCCCACTGGAGGCCCCTCTCTAGCCTCCTCAGCTGAACCTCAGTGGTTTTCAAGTACAGGTCCCCCAGGGCACAGAGCATCAGAGTGGAGGCCTGGCCACCTTGTCTCCGTCGATGATTTAGAGGGAGCTCAGGAGACAGATGTGGACACAGGCCTGCGGCTGTCCTCCTCCGACCTGTCTGTGGTTTCTGCGTATTCTGCACCCAGCAGGTTCTGCAACTTGGTGCAAACTTCTGTCCCCTCTGACAGATGCAGCAGCCACTGGCCAACACACAAGGGTCCCAGAGAAGGGCCACTACCCACTGCCAGCGGGGCGACCTCAGAGACCTCCTTAGCTTCCCATCCCTTCTTCACCAAAGGGTGTCCCAACCCCTCAGAGACAGAGGTCACTGTTCCCCCAGCTCCCAGCACCTCCTTGCTCACAGAGTCATCCCCACAGCTCCCTTCTGAAGCTCCCAAAGTCCCACAGGCTGGCCAAGAAGGGCCACCACCCGAGTTGGCTGGGTCTGGGGATAATGACATGGAGGAGTTCTACATCTGAGCATTACTCGTCTTCTAAACACAGACACACAGTCTCGGGTCCCCAGTGTTCTCAGACCCGCTCCCCAGCTCCGTCTGGAACGTAATTGTCCGTTGTAACCATATTTGCCAGGGTACTCCTCCTTCGCTGAGAGGTGGGGTATTTCTAGAGATTTGATGGAAAAACACTGATGTTTTTATGCATATAAATTCTCAACAAGCTGAAGTCATAAATATATTTTTGAACACTCGATTATACAATTTAAATGCTTTGTAAAATTATTTGAAATGAATAGAAAACCTAGTCAGCCAGAGCTGATTTTTCAATTTTTTCATGCTGTGAAAGTGAAACAGTTAAAGCCAAAATGTTGAATGTGGGAAAGAAACCAAGTGACGTGTATGACAGATTAGGGCACAATGACAGAATGTATACCTTATTGGATTCTCCACGCATATTCACATTACCCAGGAATCGTGGCCCTAGGAATTTTCCAAGTCCTGCTTACGGTGGACAATCAGCAGGATAAAACAGCTGTCAACCCATATCAAACCCCAGAATGCCTTGCCTGGAAGTCATGCCACATGTGAGAATCGGGATTTACACCAACGGGATTTACACCAACGCGGCATTGACCACTTTGTAAGGAGTTAGCATGAGTCACAGACTCATGGTGCATTGAAAATACGAGTTAAGGTCCAAACGTAGGTTTGCATATGCCTTTTCAACAACACATTTGCTGTCGTGCTGCAGATCAGTCTCTCGGGGTTGATTTGGATCACGGAAGAGGACTTGTTCCTTTGAGCTAAAGTATAATGGGATATTAGGAAGACTGGGTAGACAGGCTTCAGTTCTTCAGTTTTAAAAAGCACAATCTAAGAGCTGCATACATACCTCTGCCAATGACAGGAACCACACTTATTCTGTGCTTTTCAGTACACATGCATGGATGGCCATACATCCTGTGTTTCTCATTTTTAAGTAATTTGGAACATTTTAGCTGGCGTTTTGATTGCACACTTGAGCAAGTGCTCCCCCCTCCCAAAATGCTCTCTTGAATGAACACTGGTGCCATGCTAGCCTTCCAGGAGCACATGGGAACCTTAACTAAAGCTGGCGCTTTAGCCTGACATTGGCTTTCCTGTCTGTCATCTACTTCTGCCACAGTGTGAATGGTATTTACATCCCCAGTAATGGTATGTTTACAACTTCAAAATCAGCAATGCTGAGTGCTGGCATTGGGGGCAATGCCAAGCTGTCCCTGGATGCTGTTTATCTTTGGGGAAGAAGAACATAGACCTGCGTTGTTCATCTTCCACCCTGGTGCTCCTTGCTTGAATTACTCATGGCCCAGTTTTCTGCTCTCTGAAAGTGCCCACACCAGCTCAGACGTGGCCTCTAGCAGCCATTACCCATCGTCAGACTTGAGCTGCAACCTAAGGTCTGCCATCATTATAATGAGAGCCTTAGATTCCTGCTTCAAGCACCCTAAACTTCCCAGAATTTGAATTGTAATATTCTGCCCAATGTAAATAAATAAAAAACATGTTCTCTTCAAATTCTGGACCATGAATAAGCAAGCTTTTCCTGAAAAGGCCTAATAAAATGGCTAATAAAATGTTTTTAATGTGTTTTAAGCTCTTGTCAGTCTCTGTTACAACTGCTCCCATTGTAGCATGAAAAAAATAAATGGGAGTGGCTGAGTTTCAATAAAACTTTAATCATAAGAACAGGTGGTGGGCCAGTTTTGGGCTATGTGGTAGTTGGCCAGCCCTTGAGCTACACTACTGCCTCAGGTTGATTCAGGATTCCAGCCACAGTCAACAATGAAAATCTAAGTCTGCCCCAACTGCTGCTGTGGTGTGCAACACCAAGAAAATGGGCTTCTCAGGTCAAGCCAATGAATATAGAACCCTGTGGTGCTCAGAACAGTAGAGGGTCCTTTCTGCAGAGCCAATTCTTAGAAAGCTTCTAGCAGTCCACCGCCTGCCTGGAAATGTGGCTCAGAGTCAATAGCTGAGGGTGAAAAGCAGCATGCTGACATTAGAGAAGAGAAAATAATAATTTAGAGGTGATGACGTAGCCTCTAGGGAACGGGAACAAGCGTGACAGTTGAGGCAAAAACAAGTAGACCAACTGCTCGGTGATAGCTCCTGTGGTACTCCCATTTTAGTACTTTTGCCTGTCCCACTAGGATTGCTTTAAAGCCCAACCGGATGCTCCCTGCTCCTACCCTTTAAAAATGACCTGCCCTCCTCATAGTCCAGTCTACCAGACTAAGTGACCCCTAAGGATGTCAAAGACACCATTTGAAAGAAGCCATTGCAAATGAGCGCATAACACAAACAGAGAGGGGAAGGCAAGCCCAGTACAGCCACAGCCAGGCATTCCTGACCTGTCCTCAGGAGATGGCACTCATTCCATGGAGAAGGAATCACGTGGACACATTTAACAAGGACTTGGCTTCCATTTCTAGCATTTTCCTCATTCAGGAGGGCTCCTGACACCTACTAGTGAATCCTGACTCTTGGAGTATTATCCTTGAGATAGATGCTGCTGGCACACTATAGGTGCTTAATAAATGTGTTCAGTTGAGGTTGTCTCATAAATTATTCCTCTCCTAGACTAGGCTCTGTGGTGTAGGAAGTCTCCATTTTAGACCTAGGTCTGTCACTTAATGGAACCCAGTCTCTTGTTTCCTTGGTCTTGCACTCCCCTCCTCCCCAGCACTGCCTAGAGGGCCAGGTTAGTAAGGCCACCTATCCCTTACTTGCCTCTTTTCCAAGTTACTGCTCAGGGTCTCCCCTTGCCCTACACTAATCACTACCTTGTGTCTGCTTTAAAGATTGAATTCTCAATGTGTCCCTAACTAACCTGACAAGCCCTACAAAGATCATCTTAGGTCGCCTCAATTGGTTAAAATAAGCACCAGAAGAACTTGTGAGGGCTGGAGATGAGCTTCTGTGACAGTGGGAGGGTTGACATATGGTGGAACAAATTGGGTTTTACTGTTGACACTCCTTGAGTCCCAAGCCCCAAAGGGCAGGGAACATCACAGTGAATGCTTGATTGCACTGTCTAGGATGTCCCAGATAAGATCAGATGTTTACTTTTGGCAGGGAGACCCTTGATCACATAGCTGATGTCACTGACCCCAAGGAAATCAGGAGAAATGTGGGTTTTTTCCTACCCACCTCGTTCTGTATACAAATGAATTCTCCAATCTGTCAGCTAAGGGGTTCCTTAGACTTAGAATTCCAAGATTGTTAAGGGAAAATAAAACCAAACATGAAGGGTTGGAGATAGAGCTCAGTGGTAGATTGCTTGTCTAGCACACACAAGTTTGATCTTCAGAATGGTGTCAAACATGAGTTCTAGGCCACAGTGCCACATGCCTGTAACCAGCTACTCAGGAGGTAACAGTCAGGAGGATTGCAGTTCGAGATCAGCAAAAACAGAATGTTTGTGAGACCTCCCATCTCAATCACTAAGCTGGGTGTGGTAGTGCATGCCTGCGGTCCGAGCTATGCAGGAGGCCATTGTAGAAGGATTGCAGTCTAAGGCAGGTCCTGGGTAAAAACCACAAGACCCTACCTGAAAAAATAGAGTACAAAAGCACTGGGGATGTGGCTCAAGTGGTAGAGTTCATGCCTAGCAAGTGCCAGGTCCTGAGTTCAAACTCCAGTAGCAGAAAAAAAACAACCCAGCTAATGAGTCCCAAGTCCAAATTTCAGGAGAGCAGTGGAAATATCTGGTCTCCACCACAGGCCCTGTTGCTCTGTGGGGCTGGTCTAGACATAAATGCCCCTTCTCATTTCTCAGGTTCCACTTCTCCTTATCTTCTGGAAAACAACTGACTGAACGCTGAAGAGGCTGTTTAGGATAGCAGAAAAGACAACATGAAAAAAAAAAAAAAAAGGATTCTCAGGCTGGCGGAGTGGCTCAAGTGGTAGAGCACCTGCCTAGCAAGCATGAGGCCCTGAGTTCAAACCCCAGTACCTCCAGAAAAAAAAAGGATTTTCAAGAAAAACACAATTTTGTCACAATTATAATATTATAACAGATGGATTTATGAGGTCTTAAGACCCACACATAAATATTATATGGATGGACCTTCTTCCAAGGTTCAAAAAAGGCTTTTTCTAATTTGGGGCATAGAGGTCTAGTTGCAAAATGGCTGTAAGTGGCATAATTTCTCTGATAAACATGAATGGTGGTGTCACCACACTTGGATCTTTGTAACACTCAATTTCTACCTTACAGGTGATGATAACTGTTGTCCAGTGATGTGCCATGATTATATTCATTACAAACAGAAGTCCCTATAACATTCGGTGAAGGTGAAAATGTCCTTTCCATGGCCCCGTGACACCCACTCTAGAGCAAAGCCCTCACCTCTAGATGCCTGGGATGGCGTAGAAAGATGGATCCTGCTCCACAGACCCCTCCCCCAGCCCTGTTGCAGGGGTGGAGGGGTTGGGGTGGGGGGAAGTTCCCAGCCCCCTGGAAACATTTGCAACCTTTATCTTCTAAGTTGAGTGTGTGAAAGAGGCAACATCGACTCCCTAAATCAGCTGTATCAGTCACTAGGTTTAAACCCAGAGTATTTTGGTTGGAGTCAGTCCAAATATGTTTGACAGCATCCAAGAAATGGCCAGCTGCACAAAACCACTTCCAAGTCAAATTGCATTGCTGGAGAGGGCTATGGGAAGGCTTTGGTGCCACCTGGTGGCACCTGGTGGCCGTTGTGCCCAGGAGGGTCAGTGACTGCCCTTTTTAATTAAGACTCCACATTTATAACCCCACATTTCATTTTCTATTTTGTTTACTTCTACAAAGTATTGAAGCAACTTAAATTACAATGAAATAAGACAATGTAAACAGAAATAGAAAATCAGAGCCAAGAAAAAGGAGCTAACTGCTGTAGTTGAATGTCCTGGAAGCCAAGGCAAAAAGGGAAAGGTGAGTAGCTTGTTGCTGTCCTTTAGGTCTAAGGACTCTAGTGGTGGTGTCTCATTTCATTTGTGATTTAAGTCCCTTCGTGGTGGTTCCTCAGAGGAAACCAAGTTTTGTTGTTGTTCTTGTTGCTGTTTTTAACAGATTTCTGAACATACCTTCATATCAGGGCAGCTTCATCAGGATTTTCTCTGTACAGTTACTACTTTAGTTCAAGTTAGTGGATTTCCAGCTTGGAGGATGGAATGGATGATTGCTGCTAGGAAAGGGAGCCCTACCGCATATCCTAGACGCACTCCCCAGATGTCCTCCAGCTGCTCTGTAGGGGCGGGGGAAGCACCTGGGGGAGGCGAGAACTTCCTGCCGGGCCTTCCTGGGTGCTCTTGAAGCCATCTGTAGTGTTAGAAAAGCAGAGGACTGGTGGTGAGGCTGTGAGCCACCCTTCCAGCCTGCATGGATGGAGGGCTCCCAACCACGGGAGCCCCCTCTACATCTGCACCCACACTCTGCAGCTGTAAAGCCAACTCCCTAATCTCTCCCAGTGAGAAGATGCTTCCGGGGTCTGTCCTGAAGCCCTTCCGGGTAAGTTCTGAAGCCTTCCCTAACCGTCCTCTGAGATGTGTGATTGATAGGAATTCTGGTCTCCACACTTTTTTCTTCATTGCTCTGAGTGTACTTGCTTATTGTCATTCATTCAATATTCAATAAGTAGTTACTGTGTCCCAACTATGTGTCAGGCATAGTTGTTGGGGACACAGGATTGAATGGGACAGATGTCATATTGGCCCTTGGGGAATTGTTGCCCTATAACCATCAGTACTGTTCACCACATAGTCATAGATTTTAGAAACCTCCTGGTACAGTTCATGGAATTTACTTCAAACAGTCTCAGATTTGGGCATCAAACAGACCTGGATCCCAATTCTGTCTCTGTCACTCATCATGTGACCTGAAGGCAAGTTATCTCAGTTCTCTGGGCCTCAACTTCACCATCTGTAACATACAGACAGCAATTCCTACCTAGGAGGGTCATTTTAAGAATTCATCTAATTCGTGCAAAAGACCTGAGAGTGTCTGTAGGTATTTCATAAATGTCTCTATTCTCTTCCTTTTCTCTAAAGAATTGTCATGCCTTCTAACCAGCAGACTCCAGGCTTCTCTTCCCACACCCTAGTCAGGAGGAGGGCAGACAAAGTTTTGCTTCAACCAGCTCTCTTCCCACCACCTCTCCACCATCTCTGAGCAGAACTCACTTCTCAGGAAATTATGGATGTGATGACCACCTCACCATTCAACACCCCACTCCTTGATTTTCTCCTCCTTTTCAAGCTACTACCAGCAAAGCCAGACTCTGAGACGTGTTACCACTCTAAACTCCTCTTTCTCTCAAATCTGTAACTCTAAGCTTCCTTTCCCTAACCACTTTCCCCTTGCTCCCTGCCCTATCAGGCCCTCAAGACTGTGAAGCCTGCTTCACCTTCTCTGGGCCACCTCCTTGCCCACACCCTGGAGCCCAAGGTTGACCATTGCCCTATTGCTATCTGTAGCAACCTGAGGGACATTTGCCTCTCTGGCCTTCTGGGAGCCTCATCTGGCCCAAGGCCTCCTGTAAGTTGCTCTGTTTCCACCCCATAACTTCCAGGCAGCCCTGTGCTAAGTTGCTCCATTACACCACCCATCTGCTGCTATTTTCCTTCACCTCCTACAGGCCTCAATGGTCTGAACCTGTTCTGACTCCCCAAATGCCTCCAAATCCTTTGCATTGCTCTGCTCTCAGAAGGTAACCTGGCCCCCCACATCCAGCCAAGGCTAGGGACAGTTGTCCCTTCCTTCCTCAGGCTCCCTCCTTATCCCATAGACGTGTCTGATTCTGATAGCTAAGGAGCAAGAAGAAAGTAATGTGTAGAGTGAGGCTGGCCTTTGTCCTTGGCAGTGGTCAGAAGATGGAAAATGCAACCTGGCAGAGCCAAGGGAACTGACTTGGCAGCAGAAGGTTCCTCATCTTACTTCTGCTCTAAGAGTTGTGCTCCACTTCCTGCAAAATCAGCCTCCTGTGCCCACTGCAGTGAGCCCATTCCTGCCAGGGGCTCTGGAATTCTCCTTGGCTGGCGGGGTCTATGCTCATTGGCGCAGCTGGTTCTGCCAACCTGTGGGGACCTGCTGGCTTCTCTGGTCAGTTTCAGAGTTCATAGCTGTGCCCTGACTTCTCAGGACTGATCCTCAGCCCAGAGTTGCCCTTGCTGGAAATGGAGACCTGACTATACTCCCAGGCAGCTGGCAGCCAGGTCACTCATGTGACCATCCCAGGAAACTGTGCTGGTCACATTCTGTTCTGGATCTAACCTAGCCTTTGTGTTCAGAGTTAATAAACACTGGAGCTCTCTGTTCATGGTGCCTGGCCCTCCTGTCCTATATACCCACGTGGCCTCTTCCAGATATTAGGTCACACTTTTGGGGGGGCTAGACCTGCTTTCCAGCTGCCTATTGCATGCCTATGGTTGTCATGTGCCCCAAAATCTACCCACACCAAAGCACCTCACACCATTATACACCATAAAGGACTTCCCCTTTTCCCCTCCTCTTCCTCCTTCTCTCCACCCCCACCTCCTTGATTTCTCAGATCTGTTAATGGTTTCCCCTCTCCTCCTCCTCCTCACTCAGTGAGATACCAAGACAGCCTAATAGAAAGAAATAGAGTTTTGGAGTGTCAAAAAATTGAGTTTGAACCTCACCACTAAGTCTTGCGAGCTGGGTGACTTATCAAGTTGTCTTGGTTTCCTCATTTGCAGAGTGGGGGTTAGAGGGACTAAGTAAGGTAAGAGAGGCCCTTGCCTTGGGGACAAGCTTGAAGAAGGTACCAGAAAACTCAGTCTCCAAGATTAATACTATTTTAAGGAATGAGGTCCTCTTCACAGAGTCATTCTGAGGAATAGTGAGACCAAGAGCACAAGCCAGACATAATGAGATATCATTCCACCACTCAAACAAGCAAGTGTTTTAAAAAATACTCAATTCATGTCTACATGCGACTTTTAGCAGGAATTGGTGCAGATATTTTTGAAAGAACAATAGCCATAGATACATCAGTAGTCTTAAAAATGTTTAGGTCTCTGAGGATGAATATAATTGAAGCACTTTATATGCGTGTATGAAAATAGAATAATGAAGCTCACTAAAAATTGTAAAGAAAAAACAGGGGGGATGAGAAAGAATAATAGAGGGGGTGACTTATCAAGCACATTATAATATTAATGTATGGAAATATCAAATGAAACCCTTTTTACAATTAACATATGCTAATAAAAATGCAAAACTCAAAACACCACTTTTAGATACTAATAGCCCAATTACACAGAGGGACATGTTTCAAGTTCTCCAAATTCATACTTTATCTAAAAGTCTTAATTATTTTTCCATTCGACAATTTTGTCTCAGATATTTTATTTCTCAAAATTTGGCCCACAGACTAGCTTATCACTGGATCATGAAAAAAATGGTTATCTCACCATTCTATTTCCAGGACTCTATCTCAAAGAAATTGTCCAAAATAGCACCAAAGACATGTATCTGGCTTTGCAAGCACAAAGCCCTGAGTTGAAATCCCAGTCCCACCAAAAAAGGGACATACATCTGTTTGTCACAGAACAATTTCATTGGGGAGTCATCTGAATATATAGTACATTAAGAAAGAAGAATAAATTCAGAGCCCATGTAATGGAATAGTATGTAACCATGACAAATATTCAAAGAATGTATGATTAACAAAGGGGACACTTTTTAAAATTTTCTTCTTTGTTAAAACTTTAAGCTAAAAAAATGAAGATGGATCACTCCTGTTAGTACAGCTACCATCAAGAACACTAACAACAACAAATGTTGATGAGGATGGATGCAAGAGGAAAGGAACCCTCGTACACTGCTGCTGGGAATATAAGCTAGTACAACCACTTTGGAAAAAAATATGGAGCCTTCTTAAAAAAACTAAACATAGATCGGGCATATGATCCATCAGTTCCACTCCTAGGGATATACCCAAAGGTTACTCCAAAGGCACCTGCACACCCATGTTTATTGCAGCACTATTCATAATAGCCAAGCTATGGAAACAGCCACAATGCCCCACTACTGATGAATGGATTAAGAAAATGTGGTGTTTATACACAATGGAATTTTACTCAGTCACGAAGAATGAAATTTTGTCATTCGCAAATAAATGGATGGAACTGGAGAACATCATCTTAAGTTCGCCAGGCTCAGAAAGCCAAAAATCACATGTTCTCCCTCATCTGCTGATCATAGACCTAAAACAAATGCAGTAATGTTACAGGACATGGGTCACACTAAGGGGAGGCCACACATGGGAGGGATAGGGTAAGGGAAGGGAAGGAAACCTAAAACTTGAATGTGGTTGATGTGCTCACTATACAGGAATCAATACAGAAATTTTAAACTGGCTGGGGCCACCATGGGAAGAGGACTAGGGAGCAGGGAAGAGGACTGGTAGAGGTGAACCAATTGGGGTTGTAATACATATGTGCATGGAAACAACACAAGGAATCTCCCTGTGTAGCTACCTTTATCTCAAACTAGTAAAAACGTCATGTTTCTCTTTATATCTTTTGTTTTTTCTTCTATAAAATCAGAGAACAGGAGGGTGGAACAGGTTCTGCCTGGTGGGGGGGTTGGCACTGGTGGGAGGGGGGAGGTGGGAGGTCGTGGGGACAGAGGTAGGAGGATTAATTACATGTATGTAAATGCAAAAATGATACCTGTTGAAACTGTTCCAGGAGTCAGGGGAGGGTGGATCAAGGAGAGAAATGGGGGAGGGGAGATTCAAGTATGACATATTTAATACATTGTAAGAACCTTTGTAAATGCTACAATGTACCCACACCCAGCACAACAATATAAATTAATTAATTAATTGATAAATGAAGATGGAATGTTGAATATATAATATGCCCTTGACCATGTGAAACAAAGCAGAGAAAAACATTGTAAAGGAGTCAAAGTAGAATCACTTGGCAGTACTTTTTGCTCACTTTCCTTTTTGAACTGGACATATTTTATATATAAGCATTGTTAATTTTAAAATTTTAGGTAAAGGTGGTAAACCTGGAGAAATCCAGCCCTCCTCACGTCTGTTCCTCTTCTTCTTTGCAGGTCCTGAGTGCTTCTGTTCCTTCCTTCCCTCCCATCCTACCTACATGGGCAGTGTAGAACAGTCGGTAGAGCACAGATCTTCTAATCCTAACCTTAACCTTGTGTGTTCCTTAACCTTCTATGACTCAGTTTCCTCACCTGTAAAGTGAGGACATTGGAGTACGTCACCTCTTGGTCTTTGTCTTCGCAGTACAGAAATTGCCTTGATGGACCACTGCAAGGATGTCAGCAGGAGGACAACAAAAAAGACCAGAGGCCCTGTCCCATGTTTGCCTGTCACAATCCACATAGACTGTGGTGTGCCACCTTTGTGGGACAGATCCCCAATTATGACTACTGTGGAATTTCCCAATGACATACAGGAGGATGGCTTTGAACGAGAATGAGCTTGATTTCAAGGAATAGATTTGTACCCCTGATTTTGTTGCCTGAGAGTCATGCCCACCATGCAGGGTCATTATGAGCTGTGTTGTCTCTTGGGAGTTGGCCATGGACTCCCAAGTCTCCACAGTCCCAGCACAATCTACTTGCACGCATCTACATACAACAGCCAGTATTTTATGTACTTTGCTCACCCTCCTGCCCAAGACCCTCCCATGGCTCCCACTTGCCATGTAAAAGTGAAAGTGTCTCCTCTCCAGACAGTCACCAGGCCTCCACCACCTGGCCTGATCACCTGTTCCATCTTAGCACTCAGAGCCAAATGAGTCCTTCACTCTCCACTAAAGACACCTGTGCTTCCTATCTGCAGGCCAGAGCTGGCCTGTCAATTTCCCACCATCCCAACATCCCATGCAACTGCCATCTCCTTCAGGAGCCTGCCTGATTACCCCTGCCGCAGCATGGTTCCTGCTGCACAAGCACCCTAGCAAGTGATTGCCCCTAGTCTCAGGACAAATGTGGGTTGCTTAGTTTGTGGTTATTTAGGCACCAGATGTAGCTGTCCAGACTAATATAAACAAGCCCTCAGTCCAGAACAGCACGTTGATAAACAAGAGTTGAGTGAATGTGTGTGAGAGTGGATTATTTGTGTCAGTCTCTCCAGTGCCTAGTAGGGTGCTTTTCATGAAAATTCCCATTTTCACATTCCTGTGTCTAGGCCCTTGGCCCTGATCAGACTGCTCATTTCATAATATCAATCCAGATGTCCTGGAGAGTCTCCAGGAGAAATTGTGTACAGGGAGGAAAACTCATGAAGCCATTGCCACGTGTGTCCTCAGTTACCATAAACTTGGCCGTTTACTTTGTTTAGGTTCCAATCCTATCTCTCTTCACCCTTCTGGACTGAAGAGTCCTGACTTTGGTAGCCTATCCATAGGGCACTTTTTCTCCCTCCTTTTTCCTCCCCTCTTTTTAAATTCTCTTTTTTTTATTTTCTAAATTTTAATTCCTCCTGTGATGTACTTCTGAGTCACTCTATCTACACCCACACATGAATCCAGGCACACCCTGGTTTGGACCAAGAGTAAAACAGAATTACTAGCTTGATCTTTAAAATGTTTCTTGCCTTTGCTAACATTTGTAACTGAACATTGAGGGCACTTGCTTCCAGAACCTTTTCCAACCTCGAATTTACCCATGGTCCCCTACAGACAACCTACATGTACATACCTATTTTCAAACTTTCCACCTGTAAAGCTCTTGGCAAAAAAAAAAAAAAAAAAAAGAACTGAATGGATTCCAACTCAACTGGCTGGAATCCATGTGTTTGGAAATGAATATTAAAATGATGAATGCACTTATTTGTTCTCTTTATGTTTGTCAGGTTAGAATTACTGCATTTCAAGATAGGGCTGGGAGTTCAGAGTCAACCTGTTTCTTTACCTCAGACTGGAAATCATTTCCATTATCACTTTCCACCTTTACCCTTGGAGTTGGCTTTCTGTACACCCAAAGAACAGAATGTCTCGTGTTTGACATAAGCCAGCAAATGTGGTGCTCTTGGCTAGGGGATGGGGTTGTACATGGGCCTGTCTCTCAGAGCCACAGTGGCTACCTGGAGCAGTCCCCAAACTCTGCCATTTGCTTTGCATCGTACCCTACCTATGCAATTACTTTTTTTTTTTTTTTTTAACATCAAATGGAAAACCAGCAGTCTCTCCAACACTAGGTTACCTGGGAAGTATGGTGCAAGACCCAGCAGGAGGAGGCCAAAGGATGATTGAAGAGAAGGTGGCAGCCTTCTTGGTTCAAGGTAGGCATTTGCCTCTCTGGGCTCAATGCTCTAGTCACCTAGCACATCCAGGCTTTCCTCAGAGAGTAGTGAGACCTTTGGAGGACCCAGTCTAACCTTGGAGAAGGGTGCCATGAAGCTACCTGAAGGCACATAGTGATTATCCTTCCTACAGCAAGACAGACACTGCAGGAGCTCAAAGTGCAGTCACAGCCCAGTGGAAAGAAATTAAAAAAGAAAACAAAGAAGTAAGGGAAATGCCAGAACCTGTGATCACCTGTCACCTCACTAACCTGCTAAGGTCCTTCAGTGGCTGCCCATTGCCTTAGGACTAAGCTCCAACTGTCTGACCCAAGGTCAACAAGCCTTGCACAATCTGGCCCCTCCATCTTGACCCAACCCCTCTCACTGCCTTCCTCTCTGGATCTCTCAACCCTACCACACTTCTTTTAGTTTATCTAACATCCAGCAAGATTTTTGCACTTGCCGTTCCTCCTGCCAGGGATGTTCTTTTGCTTCCATATCTCCTTCTTAGCCTTAGTCTTGGCTTAAATGTCATCTTCTCTGGGAGATCTTCCTTAGCTGTCAATATACATCTGTGTATCTACCTACCCATCGATTTACCCACACACACTTCCCTTCTTGCACTCCTTTAATTCTCAGCCTCTGGTCTTTTTTCTTTTTTTTTTTTTTTCTTTTGTGGTATTGAGCAGTTTGTAAGCGCTTGTATCTGTGTATCACATTTTTTATCTGACATCTGACTACACACCCTGTGGGACAGCAGAGACTGCCTCTGACATATGCTCTCTCCCCTTCAAGGTCTGGAATCTAGAAGTGCTGAGTAACTGCTGGATGAAAGGATGAGTGAATGGATGCCTGAATGAATAGAGAACCTTTGTCCGGTATTTGTATGACTTTAGATCATAACTCTAGGGTATCCTTTGTGTCTACAGATTATTTCACAAAGTACCAACCTGCTGCTCCCATACAGAATTAAATCCAAGTCTTCTTTGGGGGATTTTTCTGGGAATCTCATGATAATCTGGGATTGCTGGTACCAGATACAGGCTGAGTGGCCACTGTGACCACTGGAATAGAACTCTATGTGACAATCACTGTGCCATAGAAGCTCAGAAAAGGCCTCAGAGATGTCATTCCACTGTCCCCAAGCCCTCCTGGTACAACATAGAGGTATAAAAATAATCAAAATAAGCCAGGCATAGTGGCACATACCTGTAATCCCAGCAACTCAGGAGGCAGAGATAGGAAATCATGGTACAAGGCCAGCCCAGGCAAAAGTGCAAGGCCCTATCTGAAAAACAAACTATAGAAGCAAAAGTGATGGGGGTATGGCTCAAGTGGTAGAATGCTTGCCAAACAAGCCTGAGTTCAATCCCCAGTACTGCCAAAAAAATATATATATATATACAATATACTTATGAAATACACAATATTTATGTAATATAATATTTCATAGGTATATTATACATAGTACATTATATATAAAAGGTATTATACTGAAGGATATGAGTTGTCTCTCTCTCTCCAAAACAAGAGCCACAGTCTCCCAGTAGAAACAAACCTTTAAGCATACACTTGCCCTGCTATAGTGCAATTATAAATAAGAATGCTCCTGTGCTGCCCACAGGGAGGACAATAAACTCTTGGTGGGGAACAAGGAGGCAAATATTTGTGTTTGATCTGGGAACATGAGGGAGAGTTCATGATGCTGAGAAAAGGGATACAGAGGAGACTTGGTGAGATTGGAAAAGTTGCAGAACATGAAGGGGCAATGCTGGATCCAGATCTTACTTGGTTTAAAAAAAAATCACTCCTGTGAAAAATGGCCGCCATGTGATCACCAATAGATTTGACCAAACCTACTTTGACTGCTGACCTGATGGTCACAGAATGACTGTAAAGGACTCTTGATGGCTGTGTGAAAATGAATTCAGAAAGACATAGCCATTAATTTAACCTTCCTTGGAGAGTCCTTGTAAAAGAGCAGAATGCCCAAAAAACTCATCAAAGGTGTTCTATGTTACAGGGAGACCAGCACGATATGTGTTTGCTTGACAGTAGACACCATTATCTAGGCCATAGATCAAATTTATGGTGAGGTTGAATGGTATTTTTTGAATATGTGTTGAATGTATGCTTGAGACTGTATCAGGCCCTTCTGGAAACTGCCCATTATTGTATATAGAACTTGAAGCATAATTCTACCAGTTGAAATTACTCCAGTTTTATTGTTTTTACTTTGCTTTTATGAGCTATTGTGGGTCAGCTCTAACCTTCATTTACCACTGCACCCTTGGTCAGCTAAGAAACCTCCCTGCCTTAATGTACCTACTGAAAAGTACATTCTTAGTCACAATAAAATAAATAGCTGACTTTTACTAAGAATTCAATGTGCCAGGCCTTGTCCTATGTCCTTTTTATACATGATCTCATTCCATCTGGAATTTTGTCAGAAATTGTGGTTATCACCAGTTTCTATATCAGGAAACAGAAGATGAGACATCCCCAAGATCACACAACTAGCCAATAGTTGGCTGTCATCATCCATCCATTTATCCATTAATACATTTAAATAAATTTGAATGTATTAACTAGTACATTTAAATAAATGTATTAAGTGTGGTAAGTTGCTTCAGGACATGTCAAGTTTATAAACTATAATACAGCAGGTGAAGTACGACACACAGCTATCTTAGAAGAAAGAGTAAGGTGTGTGGTGAGCAATACAAGCTCTTTTTCCTTTTTTTTTTTTTTTCAGTACTGGGGTGTGAACTCAGGGCCTCAGTGCTTTACCCCACCACACGTACTTTCTTTTCATAGAGAATAAGATGTGAAAAAGTTCCTCAAAACAGAAACACTTCTCAAGTCAAGCTCTCTTGTCTCAGTCCATTTTGTGCTGCTATAACAGAACACTGAAGACTGGGTAATTTATAATGAACAGAACTTGCTTGTGCATCATCCCAAGATAGAAGTGCAAAAAGAAAGCAAGAGAGAGAGACAAAGAAAGGCAAGCATGTAGTTTTTTGTTGTTGTTGTTTTGTTTTTTGTTTTTGTTTTTGTGGGACTGGGGTCTGAACTCAGGGCCTACACTTTGAGCCACTCCGTCAGCCCTTTTTGGTCAAGGGTTTTCTTGAGATAGGGTCTTGTGAACTATTTGCCCGGGCTGGTTTTGAACTGCGATCCTCTGATCTCTGCCTCCTGAGTAGCTAGGATTACAGGCGTGAGCACATGTAGTTTTTATAGACAGCCCATTCCCAGGGTAGGGAACCCGATTCCATGATAATGGATGGCAGTGATCTATTGATACGGCAGAGCCCCTCTTAAAGGTCCCTCCTCTTAACACTGTTACAATGAGGATTACGTTTCAACACATGCTTTTAAAGAGCACATTCAAACCGCAGCATCTCCCAAAACAACGATAATAAAACCAGCACATTCAGTAGCTGCCTATTTTATTATTTTTTATTCTTTTAACACAATATTAATGGATTGTATTTATTTGCATATGTAATTGTGTGCACAATTCACAACTCTGCTGTTCTCAGAGATACACTTACATGAACCTGATGGTAAGAATTTGGTAGTGGAGCACACAGTTATTTAGAACTGAGTTCAGGGTTCAGAAGTTCTAGGCAGAAACTATTAAAATTCTATGCCTATTACTTAGTATGATTATTGCCAGACTAACTTATAGTAAATGGTATGTTTTTTAATAGGAAAATCCTGCTTGTGGCAGATAGAGGCAGAAGCATGCCTGGTTTTAGTTTGAACTCTGCCTTCAGAAGATAGTCAAGAATATCCCCCTATGACATATGAAAGACCTGCTTTTATGAAAGCCAGACATTAAATTTCAGGTCCATCCACCGTAGTCAGTGTAATTAGTGCCACATAGTCCCTTCAGAAGCTTCTTCCCTTTGCAACAGAAACACCTGGATAGGGACTCTGGGGAGCTTCTTGCCTTCCTGGTTGAGGGTAAGAGAAAAAAGAAATGGGAATGAATCTCTACCTACTCTTCACTCCCAAATCAAGAGCCAAATTCTTCCACTACTTCATGTCTGGAGCAGGACAAAGAAAAGGGACAGATACAGAGGATGAGAAAGACAGCAAGAAGGATGGAAGAAATTGAAAGCTTCCACAAAGGAATCAGAGAAATGTATCTGCTTCTACTCCTCACTGCAGCATCCTTGGGGAGCAAGGAACAAAGGCTGGACAGGGTACCCCATCATCGCTGGCGGGTCTTGACTCAATACTGCATACCTTCAGCACCCATTAAACACTCTTTACCCTCTTTGCTTTAAAGAGGAAAGGAGATTTATATCTCCACATTACTCCATGGGGTACATGAAGGACCAATATTTTAAAACTCTTGTGGCAAATAAGGACAGTCAGGCAAAGTAATGCAGCCAGAATGAGACAGTTTATAAAAGTGACATGTCAGCTAGGTCAAAACATGTCCTAATTTCTCAAAGCAAAATTAATATTAAATTGCTCTGTTTGGTAACTTATAATGTTCATCTGGAATTAAGGAGGGGCAAAAGGCAGGAGTGGAGTAGAGAGGATGACGGATGGAGTGGGTCTTACTGTCAGAGGAGCAAGTAAGGCAAGGAGAATCAGGAGAATGAGGCATTTGAAACACACAGACAAATGAGCCCCTGGCCCACTCGTGGGGTTCACTCTGATGAAGGCCATTTGCACAGGCCAAAGCATGTGACAGGTTTCTCCAGCTTTTCCTCAGCTAAGCTAAGTAAAATCAATTTGGGAATGCATTTGATTTTATATACCCAACACAGGGTCTTCGATGCAATGCCTGCCTTGCCTGTCTGAATTTGTGTCTGTTCATTTCATTATACCGTCAGCAATTCCTTCCTGCATCAGATCACCTCTAGACAACAGAGAGATAGCACCATAGTTAAGCTCATTCTGCTGAATTGCAAATGTCTTCCATTGCATTTGGCAGCTCACTACCCTACCAAATGTCTCCAGCAAGGCACCATAAATCAGAATGATCTGAACAGCTGAAGCAGAAGTAACCCAAGAAGATGGAACAGAGGCCTGCATGAAAGATTTAAACACTCAGGAAAAGTATCTGATGAAGGAACAAAGAGATGTGAATGAATAAAGGCTGATTTTATATTGTGTGTGATAAAATGATATATTTGTAGAAACTTTCTGAAGTCTTACCTGATAGTATTGTTTGTATTTTCTACCTCTGATCCATTCCAGTTACTATCTTCAGGGCCTATAGCATCAGTCTAATCAGAGCCAGTGAGAGAGCCAACATCCAGTATAGAAAGAACCCAGCATGTTCTGGAGAGACAAAATTTGATCCCACTGCTGGCTTCCAGAGTATTCTAATGTAGCTAGGAACAGCAGGTAGCAAAACTACCTTTCAGGAGACAGAAGGTGGAGCTTTTATCTACAGGCATTTCCAACCCTCCATTTTGCATTTTTAAGACAGAAAGTTCTAAAGCATTCTAATAGGCCAAGTAAGGAAATACATGCACACCTCGCTGAAATAGCTTCCCTTTCATTCACTGAGAGCCGATGTTACGCCAGGCATTGTGTTAAAGGAATTACAAACATTCTTTTTAATCCCTGGAACAGCCCAACATGATAGGTTTTGTTACATTTATTTTACCCTTGAGAGGACAAAGCCTTGGTGAGATGAAGAAAACTGTCTAATGCTATAGTTAATTACTAGCTGAGTCCAATCTTAAACCCTGGTTTGTCTGATTGTCAAACCCTATTAAAATCATCACACAGTACCATCTTAGACTCCTTGGTTTGAAGCAGTTCCTAGCTAGAAACAAAAGAACCCAATCTAGTTGAATGTAGAAAGACATTTGTGGAGGGATGCCAGGCCGACCCCAGAGTCTCTGAAGGAGCAGAGACCCAGACTTGAACACCACACAACCAGGAATGGTACTGAACTGCTCTTTGGACTATTTCCAGCTGTTGGCCCTGAGGATGCCAGGATTGAGCATCCTGGACTGCCACCAGGAGAAGTGCCCTGGAGAAGTCAAAGTCACCAGCCACCTTCCTCTCAGGTATCTCCTGTGAGCACTTCTAATTAGCCAACTTTATTTTTTTTTTTCATTTTTCTTTTATTATTCATATGTGCATACAAGGCTTGGTTCATTTCTCCCCCCTGCCCCCACCCCCTCCCTTACCACCCACTCCACCCCCTCCCGCTCCCCCCCCTCAATACCCAGCAGAAACTATTTTGCCCTTATCTCTAATTTTATTGTAGAGAGAGTATAAGCAATAATAGGAAGGAACAAGGGGTTTTGCTGGTTGAGATAAGGATAGCTATACAGGGCATTGACTCACATTGATTTCCTGTGCGTGGGTGTTACCTTCTAGGTTAATTCTTTTTGATCTAACCTTTTCTCTAGTTCCTGGTCCCCTTTTCCTATTGGCCTCAGTTGCTTTAAGGTATCTGCTTTAGTTTCTCTGCATTAAGGGCAACAAATGCTATCTGGTTTTTTAGGTGTCTTACCTATCCTCACCCCTCCCTTATGTGCTCTCGCTTTTATCATGTGCTCAAAGTCCAATCCCCTTGTTGTGTTTGCCCTTGATCTAATGTCCACATAGGAGGGAGAACATACGATTTTTGGTCTTTTGGGCCAGGCTAACCTCACTCAGAATGATGTTCTCCAATTCCATCCATTTACCAGCGAATGATAACATTTCGTTCTTCTTCATGGCTGCATAAAATTCCATTGTGTATAGATACCACATTTTCTTAATCCATTTGTCAGTGCTGGGGCATCTTGGCTGTTTCCATAACTTGGCTATTGTGAATAGTGCCGCAATAAACATGGATGTGCAGGTGCCTCTGGAGTAACAGTCTTTTGGGTATATCCCCAAGAGTGGTATTGCTGGATCAAATGGTAGATCGATGTCCAGCTTTTTAAGTAGCCTCCAAATTTTTTTCCAGAGTGGTTGTACTAGTCTACATTCCCACCAACAGTGTAAGAGGGTTCCTTTTTCCCCGCATCCTCGCCAACACCTGTTGTTGGTGGTGTTGCTGATGATGGCTATTCTAACAGGGGTGAGGTGGAATCTTAGTGTGGTTTTAATTTGCATTTCCTTTATTGCTAGAGATGGTGAGCATTTTTTCATGTGTTTTCTGGCCATTTGAATTTCTTCTTTTGAGAAAGTTCTGTTTAGTTCACATGCCCATTTCTTTATTGGTTCATTAGTTTTGGGAGAATTTAGTTTTTTAAGTTCCCTGTATATTCTTGTTATCAGTCCTTTGTCTGATGTATAATTGGCAAATATTTTCTCCCACTCTGTGGGTGTTCTCTTCAGTTTAGAGACCATTTCTTTTGATGAACAGAAGCTTTTTAGTTTTATGAGGTCCCATTTATCTATGCTATCTCTTAGTTGCTGTGCTGCTGGGGTTTCATTGAGAAAGTTCTTACCTATACCTACTAACTCCAGAGTATTTCCTACTCTTTCTTGTATCAACTTAAGAGTTTGGGGTCTGATATTAAGATCCTTGATCCATTTTGAGTTAATCTTGGTATAGGGTGATATACATGGATCTAGTTTCAGTTTTTTGCAGACTGCTAACCAGTTTTCCCAGCAGTTTCTGTTGAAGTGGCTGCTATTTCTCCATCGTATATTTTTAGCTCCTTTGTCAAAGATAAGTTGCTCATAGTTGTGTGGCTTCATATCTGGATCCTCTATTCTGTTCCACTGGTCTTCATGTCTGTTTTTGTGCCAGTACCATGCTGTTTTTATTGTTGTTGCTTTGTAATATAGTTTGAAGTCAGGTATTGTGATACCTCCTGCATTGTTCTTTTGACTGAGTATTGCCTTGGCTATTCGTGGCCTCTTGTGTTTCCATATAAATTTCACAGTAGATTTTTCAATCTCTTTAATGAATGTCATTGGAATTTTGATGGGAATTGCATTAAACATGTAGATTACTTTGGGGAGTATCGACATTTTTACTATGTTGATTCTACCAATCCATGAGCATGGGAGATCTCTCCACTTTCTATAGTCTTCCTCAATCTCTTTCTTCAGAAGTGTATAGTTTTCCTTGTAGAGGTCTTTCACATCTTTTGTTAGGTTTACACCTAGGTATTTGATTTTTTTTGAGGCTATTGTAAATGGAATTGTTTTCATATATTCTTTTTCCGTTTGCTCATTGTTAGTGTATAGAAATGCTAATGATTTTTCTATGTTGATTTTATACTAATTAGCCAACTTTAAATCAATGCAACAAAAATCCAAGGGATTCTGGGAGGTTTTGTTTGGGAATGTTTGACTATTTTTCTTGAGATGGTGAGACTCACAATATGGAAACTGGGAGGGAAGGGGGTAAACAAAAAGACTTAGATCCACTAAATATTTTATCAAACATTTCTTTGAGAACTGCTTTGCACCGAACATGGTTCAAGACTTGAGGATTTCAGGTATGAAGGAATATGGCCTGAGCTCTGGTCCTTGGAGGAGTAGTATCTGCTTATATAAAGTAAGTGATCAGCCATCCAAGGCAGCCCATGGAAGGGCCAAACAAGCAGTTCTACAGTAGATGGGACTAGAGTTCAGAGTCAGTCTCCAGGAGCTGAAGCATTAAGATGTGACGGATGAAAAGATATGACCAGATGCTTTGATTGTGGGAGGGACAATCCTCATCCACAAAGCAGACGAGACATGGGTATATGTGGCAGTTCTCCCCCAGCCTGGCCTATGATGTGTGGGGCAGGGAAGAAAGCTCACATTCCTTGCCCAGGGCAGGAGAGATCTAAACTTCACTCTGGCCAGATGGTGGAGGGCCTGAGGGTACAGAAATCTACCATGGGTTTAGGCAGCAAGGACTTATAAAAGTAACTTGTCAGCAGGTCACCTCTCTGGGGATCAGAGCTTGCTCAGGTTGGTGGTTTGTGTAGCCAGGAGCCAGGCCCAGAGGCCATCCCTCTGCTGTTTCTGCTGGGAGACAATCTCACAGTCCTCAAACTTTAAAATGCTACCCCGCAGCCAGACCACCACTCTTTTCAGAAAATGGATCCCACAGGTGCCATCTTCCTCCCATTGCCTTTTTCACACGTCCACGCCTTTGCTTCTGAGGCGGGTTCAGGAAATGCATCCTGCCTTGGGGAGCAGGACAAGCATTGTGGAAAGGAGTTGCCCACAGATCTGGAGACCACATTCATAACAAATGTCCACCAGAGGACAGAGTGAGTTCCCTCTTGTTTCTTCTTAGGGCACATGATGCTGGACTTGGCCTCTCCTAACTAGGAAGCAGCTTCTCCTACATCCTGAGAGAAAGGCTCAAGGATCCTAGCATCCAGGCAATCAGACCTAGGAGAAAACTGATTTCTGAAACAGGCAGTGAGTTTCCTTACTCAGAAGATAGGTGATCAACAACACTTACATACTTGTATGCTAACTTCCCTTCAACAAATGCTTTGAGTAAGAGAGTGAATTACCAATTGGCCAAATTTTGGTATCAGGCAGCCAGTGAGACAAAGATTTGGCAGGTGGGGAAGGTGTGGCACACTTCAGGTCACCTATCTAGTGACCTATCTAGTCACCATTCTCCCTTTCTTTCTTACCATATTTCAATTTCAGTGGAAAGGAAATAACCATGTACTATTTAAAAATAGCCACTCCATTGTAGCCTAGAGTGGTCAGGTGACCCAGTTTTGAACTTTGAAATGTAAGCAACTTTATGGGAAAAGATTTCTAGGAAAGCCACTACTTATTAATTTTTTTTAAAAAGGACAAACTCAACTGACCCATCACTTATTAATTAATTTATTTATTTATTTATTTTAATTTGGGGGTTTTTGAGACAGGGTCTCACTATGTAACCCAGGCTGGGCTCAAATTCGTGATCCTCCTGTCTCTGCCTCCTGAGTGCTGGGAAATACAAGTATGAACCACGATGCCTGGCTGCCCACTACTTTTTATAAATTGACCTTTTAAAAAAATTAAAGTACTTTTAGGCTCACAGCAAAACTGAGAGGAGGATACAGATATGGCAACCTATCTCCTAGGCTAACATGTGCATGGAATCTCCAACTATCAACACCCCTTACCAGGGTGGTACATTTGCTACAATGAACCTACATTGGCATGGCGTTATCACTCAGAGTCCATAGTTCACCCTAGGCCTCACACTTGCTGATGCACACTCTGTGGGCTTGCTCCAATGCGCAACGGTACATATCCACCCTTGTATCCCACAAAATAGTTTCACTGCCCTAAAACCCCTCCATGGTTCACCTGCTCCCCCCACCCCAGCCCTTAGCCACCAATGACACTTTTACCATTTCTATAGTTTTGTCTTTTCCAGAATGTCATATAGTTGGAACATACAGAATGTAGCCTTTTCAGATTAGCTTCATTCATTTAATAACATGCATTTAAGATTCCCTCATGTCTTTTTTTTATTCATATTTGCATACACTATTTAGGTCATTTCTCCGCCCTTCCCTCCACCTCCTCCCTTACCCTCTCGTCCCTTGCTCCCCCTTACCCCTCACTACCTGGCAGAAACTATTTTGCCCTTATCTCTAGTTTTGTTGAAGAGAGAGTATAAGCAATAATAGGAAGGAACAAGGGCTTTTGCTGGTTGAGATAAGGATAGCTATACAGGGCATTGGCTCACATTGATTTCCTGTGCGTGGGTGTTACCTTCTAGGTTAATTCTTTTTGATCTAACCTTTTCTCTAGTTCCTGGTGCCCTTTTCCTATTGGCCTCAGTTGCTTTTAAGGTATCTGCTTTAGTTTCTCTGCGTTGAGGGCAACAAATGCTATCTGGTTTTTTGGGTGTCTTACCTATCCTCATACCTCCTTGTGTGCTCTCGCTTTATCATGTGAACAAAGTCCAATCCCCTTGTTGTGTTTGCCCTTCATCCTAAAACCTCTCCATGGTTCACCTGCCCCCCCCACCCCAGCCCTTAGCCACCAGTGACACTTTTACCATTTCCATAGTTTTGTCTTTTCCAGAATGTCATATAGTTGGAACATACAGAATATAGTCTTTTCAGATTAGCTTCACTCATTTAATAATATGCATTTAAGATTCCCTCATGTCTCCTCATGACTCTCCAGAGCTCATCTCTGTTCAATGCTGAATAACGTTCCATCCTCTGGATGTGCCACAGTTCATTTACCCATCCACCTACTGAAGGACAACCTGGCAATTATGAAGGGTATGGGTACAAATGTCTATGTACAGGTTTTTGCATGTACATTAGTTTTCAATTTATTTGGTAAGTACCAAGGAGTGTGACTGTTGGATTGTGACCCACTGCTTTTACACCTTGCCTATTGCCCTTCTTCCTGTCTAGAACTCAGAGGCAATGGCCAGAGAAAGAAAAGCCCTCATGTCACCTGAGGAAGAGGCAGACTGTGCTAAGAAAGGAGGAGCTGGAAGCCAAAGGGACCTGGGTCCATGGTGGCTTCCTTGAGTAGCTCTATCAGTCCTGTACTGCCTGCACCACACTTTCTGTTAAATGAGAAAGATCCCTTTCTGGTTCGGCTACTGTAGTCTGGTCTCTGTTTCAGCCAAACTTAGTCCTAACTGGTGTGGAAACCTTCTGAATGCCTGAAATTGGATGGAATTCACACACTATGGGCAACAGGCTTGGTTCTTAAATACTATCAGTCTAGGAACAGTTGTTGGGGTTCCTTGTAAAAAAAAAAATTCTTGATTTAAATTCCATCTACATCTTGAATCTTTTATCTTTTCTTTAAAATAGAGAGCCACCCTCTAAAGAACCTCAAAGCAAAAAAAGGCAATGCTGCATTGCCAATGCTGGTGGTAGGGGGAGAGGAGACCCCTTTTTTCCTCATTAAATACCCAGTTGGGAATGTGAAAACACCATCTGCATTTTGGTACCTGCTGGGCAGAAGATGTGTATTCCAAGCAGAGAGAGAATCCATTTGCTTTTATGAGAGGGTTTTTTTTCCCCTTCCTGCAAAAGTCCTATTATAAAAACAATTAGTTTCATTGAAGGATTCTGTTTTGCAAAAGAATTAATTCTCTGCACAGCTGCTCATCCTTAGAAATGGCCCAAGTACCGGACGGAAGATGATACTGATGCTTCTGCAGAATCCACTTCTAGAGCAAGAACCAGCTCAGCCAAGAAAGGAGCTGGCTTGCCCTGCACCTCCAGAGGACTGGGAACCACAGCCACCACATCCATCCCACTCTCCCAGTGTGCAACAGAGGAGGACCCCTGGGAGCCAGGAGAAGAGACCCATCAGTGCTGCTCCATGGTCAAGTCCAAGGAGAGAAAAGAGCTTAAGGCCAGCTGGACCACACTGGAGGGTGATCTTTGAGACTCCCCCACCAAACAAACCAGCACGTTCACTAGATTTCTATTACAATGGGGCCTTTTGAACGCCTTTAATTTTGTTGAAGTATGCAATTTGATTGTGAAATTTAGATGTGGTGCTCAATTGTAGAATGCACACTTAGCATGCATGAGGCCCTAGGTTCAATCTCCAGTAGACTCCTCTCCAAACAAACAGAGAGAGAGAGAAAAACAGATTTTTTTTCAATAGTTGCCAAATTCAACATTTCTACTGGGTAGCAGGCTCCCCCAAACACATTTTCCATTCTGTTTGTTTAATAACTTTTCAATCATTTTCTGTTATTAAAGTGGTCTCATTTTAGTTAGGGAGTTTTAGTCTCGTGCATTTTTAAATCTCAGTATAAAAGATTGCCTCACATTCTTACCCCACCCTCATGCACACGTTAGGCTTGTGGTCCTGGGGACTTGCAATCAGTGACCTCCTAACTAACATGCCCAATCTGGGGGTTGCGGATGGGGAGTCAGATGCTAGGGAGGTACTTTTGGGGGCAACCACCTAGGATGAAGATGATCTGTTGCTTCCATAAATGACTGTTAACACTCCTTCAAAGCAGTTTTGTTGTTGTTTGTTTGTTTCAGATAAGGCTCCCCAGAGAAACTTACAAGGCACCAGCCAAAATCTCCAAGTCACTCTGACACTCTTTTTAGGTGTCCTAGAGTAAATTTTGCTCATTACAATACTGAATTCTCCTCTAGAATCATTTGCAGCTGTCATTTAAACAAACAAACAAACGTCTTATGACTTTTAATAGCGTGCTCAAGAATGATGATGCATCTTTCCCCAGTTAATTTGTCTTGCTTTCTTTATTTAGGGAGACACCTCTTTGAGAAGTATAGCTACTGCACTCCTTACTTGCTGCAAATAATAAACCTTTCTTCACTCTTTTATCTCCTGGTTGTGCTGATTGGCTTTGCACTTACCAAGAGCAAAGCCATTGCTTTAGGTAATGGGACATCACTGGTTTGTGACTTCTGCCAATTCTAGTGATTAAATATCCCCACTAAGGAATATACCAAGCTACCAGGGTGACACCTCTCAACACAGAGATGAGAAGAGGTCGGCACAATCAGTTCTTGCAGGCTGATCACTGCAGAAGAGCTTTGCATGGAGCAGATTGGGGGGACAAGACCCCTCCCCATCCCCTTTCCTCTGGTGTTGGGGCTAGGAGGAGGACAGGAAGGCTGAAAAGATTTCCACACTGAGTAATTACATGGTGGTGGGATGAAGTCTCTCTCCCCCTTCTCTTGACCATTATCACCAATCTAACATGTGGTCCCCATACTCTGCTGGCAGGGACCACAACCCCTGCCAGCAACTGAACCACTGACAGTGACTCTGCAGCATGGTTGCCCCTCGTTGATGACTCTGCATTGTCAGGCAAGTCTCTGTATCCCTTTCTTCAGCCTGGTGAGTCCCAAGACTCCAGTTTTGTCTAACCACCTCCATCTGAACACTTGACAGATGACCTGGGACACAGAGTGGGGCAATGGTGACTCCCTCCAGGGCTCTTCCTTCTGTTCACATAGACTGGACCTGATCAGAAACATCCCCATGAAGGAGCAGCCAGCCAGCCATGGGACAGTGGGATCCCTCTCCTCGAGCCTGCCTCAGTTCAATACCCCACCCCCAAATGGTGGCCTCCCACTACCTTCCTCTAGCTTTCCTTCATATCTCAGCCAAGGGAGGAGTGCAGCCAGTCCAGTGGGAACTGGTGTGCTAGATGGTAGTTTTCAGGATTTTTCTACTCTATGGGTTATGGTCATGATTTTGACAAAAATAGGAAATATGTAATAGAGAATATGTTATTATCAATGACACCTGTTACACACTCTTTACAGCAAGCAAAAGGCTTTCACCTATGTTACCTAATTTGATCCTCACAACCAGTAATCTTTAAACTGGGGCCTATGTACCAGTGGGTTCCCAAGGAAATGCCAGGCACAGATGGTGCTGAGGGGATCCGTTTTCTGTTCTCACCTTTCCTCTGCTCTCTTCCCATGACCAATCTGTGGGCATGCTCTTGGGTAGAGGTGCTGTGAGGGACCTGTCTCCCATCTCACCTTTCCAATTGCCTTCTTCCACTTTTCAAGAGAAAGGCATGCCTCCCGCCCACCCCACACCATACATTTAATTTTTAGTATTGATCACCATGTACATTTTAGCATGTAACTCAGAAGGGTCCAAGGACATGATCAACATTGCCATTATAGAACACCTTCCACTCCCCTCAGATGAACTTCCTGAGTAACCCCACAAACAGGAAAATCAGAACGCAAGTGGCACAAATCCTATCCCATTTGAACAGCAAATCATTTTCTTCATGTTACCTGTTCTGATAGCATCAAGAATATTTCTAACAAAATCAAATGTATTCATTTTATTTTGTTATTTATTAAAATTAGTACCACGTGTTGCTTTGGTCAGTTGTGCACTGACAAAAAATCATAACAGCAATAACTGAAAATGAATGTTTGTAATGGGCATTATAGTCAGAGGGAATAAGTATTTTATATTTCAATTTACAGTCATATTTATCTCAGGGGAAGTACATGAGACTCTCGGAGCACACACTTAGCTGACTGCCTGCACTATAGTCATGCCTGCTCCACTGTGTGTTGGAAAAGTTCCCTTCCATAACATACCCTTACTTCCTCAGTCAATTGTAACCATGGCAAAGCCATGTGATCCATGTCTGCCCAATAGGACCTAAAGAAAGTCTGCCAGGGATTTCTGGGAAATATTTTCCTACCTGATAAAAAGGAAGAGATAAGCTTCCTTTTCTTTCCTGCATTTGGATAGGTGAAAAGAGCTGAGACCAGGAGCTGTTGCTGCCACCTTATAACCATGAGGGAAAAGCCAAGAGAACTGAAGCAAAGATAAGGCAAGGTCTTGACATCATTGAGCTGTCAAAGCACCCCCAAGAAACACCTCCTTCAAGATTTCTTATTAGGAGAGAAGACCAAAGCCTTATGCTTAAATTATTTTGTGACAGTAAGAATGTAGTTTTCAGCCAAAACAAATTCCGGTATAATTTCATGCTCTATCCTTAGCCATAGTAAGGCTCTGACATCAAAGCTACATAGGGAGCCAGCAGATTTTACACAGCGGACTGGCCTCTCTTTGATGTCCTTTGAGAGTGGACTGGAGAAGGGAAAGAAGGAAGGCGAAGGACCAGTTAAAATCCCTCATCACTATAATCCCTTGTCTTAGTTACTTCTGTGTCACTGTGACAAAACACCTGATATAAATAACTTAAGAGAGGAAAGATTTATTTGGTTCATGGTTTCAGAGGGCTCAGTCCTTGGTCTCTTTACCCCATGCACCTGGGCTGAATATCATGATCACAGGAGCGTGGGGAAGAGGAGACTATTCACCTTGTGGCTGACAGGGAGCAAACAGTGAGTAAGGGACTGGAGGCCAGACATAACCTTCAAAGTAATCTACTTCCTTTAGAAGCCCGCACCTCCTAAAGAACCTCCTGAAAGCACCACCAGCTGAGGACCAAGCATTCAACACATGAGTCTGTGTTGACTAACACCGTGTCTTCATATATACAGCTTTCACTAGAATCTATTGTGTTCTCTAACAATGAAGGGTGCACAGTTTTAATGTTTTAATCACCTACTATATTAGTAAAAGAACAAACTAAATTGCTGTGCCAAACACTCCAGTCTATGGGTGAGTGAGTGGTCTGGGGTAAGTGGTAGGGGGTGGGTGATAAGTCCATAGCCCTCTACACATGACTTAAAAAGCTCCAGTCTTTGTCTTTTCCCAGGTGGGGAGAAAATGAAAGAGAGAATACAGTACAGCTCTCTTTAAGCAGAAATCCAGAAGTTAACCATATTACATCTACTCACATCCCATTGGCCTAAACTGAGTCACATGCTTATACATAGCTGCAAAGGAGTCTGGGAATTGTAGTTTGGACCTGGAATCCCCATACTTCAAAAAGCTCTATTTCTGAAAGGAATAAAGCAAAAATGAATATGGGGAACATTTTGTTCTAAAACTAACCTTAAATGCAGTTAAAGGTGTTTCTTGAGTTCCAAAAAAATTAGTTACTTCTTTCAGGAGCAAAACATGATACAAGGCTCTGAAAAGTATATATTTGAAACAATTCTTACTTCATTATTATTATCACTGATTCCATGACACACCAACTGAATTGGCTTCTGAATATAGGACAGGTATCAAGGAGAAGAATCAGAGCCCAGAGCAGAATCAGTTACCCTAACTAAGCAGCAGAGAGGCTGAGGGATGAGAGCAGATCTGGCATGTGATGGTGCTTTCCATCTCTATCAAACCACAGTGCCATAAAAGAGAAATGCTGATAAAAGATGTAACTTAGCACACAGAGAAATTGAGTTTCCCAAATGTAATTGCATTCAGAAATATATCTGTGGGTGTAAGTGAGCCTGTGGCAGACATAGCCCTCCAGCAGGAATCCTGACCCACCCAGCACTCACTGGTGTCTGGAGTGAACGGACATTTATGAGTAGCTTGAAAATGCAAACAGAAGGGTAAGAGATTTGGGCAGGAAATCCAGGAAGAGCAGTGACAGCTTATAAAGGAACTATTGCTTTAACTTCTATGCTTCCAACTGCAAGAAACCATGAGCACATCACAGGATAACTTGGGAAGAGCTGATAAGGTAGCTTGTAATGGCAGAATAATGTCATCCTTCCCATTACAAATCAGCAGTCCTTGTGAAGCCATGAGTCTGCCAGTGTCCAAGTTTTAAGTAAAGGGTCTAATTTAGCAGAGGAAGCAATTTGAGTGCTATTAAGCCCAATTTAATATTTATTTACCACCAAGGGAGCAGGGGTGCTAAGTAGTTTCCTCTCCATGAGTAGATATATTTGTAAGAGTGTTTTGTAAATTATAAACCATCACACAAATTCTGTAGAGATGTAGGCGTACATACCACATGCACATTAATATGCATTAATACTCCCTGGGAGCACAGAGTAGTTTCCCCTACTTACACGGTCTCTGTGAGACCTTACATTATACTGATGCTTTATAAATTCTGAAGCCCAATGCACATTTAAAAAGCGTAGTATTTTGTTCATTTTTTTAATTGAGACAGTCAACATATCTTACATCAGACCTCAGCACCCAGACCTGACAGTCAGAGTCCCTGCATAAGAGTCACAAAAATCACCGGTAGGAGCCAATACTCACAGAGCAAGGACTCCCATCCTGACGAAAACTGGAATCTTTCTTCATCTCAGTACAAAAGACTCTTAGCTGGGGATATGGTTGAGGGGGTAAAGCACCTGCCTAGCAAGTGCAAGGCCCTGAGTTCAAACAAGAAAAAATTTTAAAGACTCTTAAAAGTAGCCCAAGAAGCTACACTTTATTCCTTTTTGTGTTCTGACAGGTGACAGGAAAAGATAGAAAGGTTCTTCTCTGTTTAGTGAGATACTATACATCTCCCCAAACCAAACGAATAATTACTAAAACACTTAGCATGTTGTAGACTTCAGGAGATCAAAGACATATTGAACAACACAAGATAATCAAGTTTAATCCATATCAACTATGGTTTCCTTCCTTGTGTATAACCCAGAGACTCCCTGTCCTTCGGCCAATGCTAGAAAATATTTAAAAAGAGAAAGAAAAATAACCTAGAAGACAAGTAACAAAGCACTTAAAGCACACTGTCATAGGCCAAGTGATCACAAGTGACAGAGATACTGAAATGAAAAAAAAAAAGGAAGTGTAGGTTTGAAGCATAATTGTAAAGAGTCTTTTCCACAAGAACAATTATAATAAAAATCTCCAAGTACCAAAAAGAAAAAAAATCAACCCCAACCAGCAGTTCATTTATGTCAAGCACAATCACATTCAGGAGCAGCTAGGACCATGAACCATCTCTTGAAATTTGCTAGAATAGCACTTGACCCAGAACTCTACCACGCTTCCCTGCTCCACACTTTGTTTTCAAGAACACCGCAAAGCACTATTCACAATAGCCAAGTTATGGAAACAGCCAAGATGCCCCACCACTGACGAATGGATTAAGAAAATGTGGTATCTATACACAATGGAATTTTATGCAGCCATGAAGAAGAACGAAATGTTATCATTCGCTGGTAAATGGATGGAATTGGAGAACATCATTCTGAGTGAGGTTAGCCTAGCCCAAAAGACCAAAAATTGTATGTTCTCCCTCATATGTGGACATTAGATCAAGGGCAAACACAACAAGGGGATTGGACTTTGATCACAAGATAAAAGCGAGAGCACACAAGGGAGGGGTGAGGATAGGTAAGACACCTAAAAAATTAGTTAGCATTTGTTGCCCTTAACACAGAGAAACTAAAGCAGATACCTTAAAGCAACTGAGGCCAATAGGAAAAGGGGACCAGGAACTAGAGAAAAGGTGAGATCAAAAAGAATTAACCTAGAAGGTAACACACACGCACAGGAAATTAATGTGAGTCAACTCCCTGTATAGCTATCCTTATCTCAACCAGGAACACTTGTTCCTTCCTATTATTGCCTATACTCTCTATTCAACAAAATTAGAGATAAGGGCAAAATAGTTTCTGCTGGGTATTGAGGGGGTGGGGGGAGAGGGAGGGGGGGAGTGGGTGGTAAGGGAGGGGGTGGGGGCAAGGGGGAGAAATGACCCAAGCCTTGTATGCACATATGAATAATGAAAAAAAAAACGCCACAAAGGCAGCTGCCTTGGGAGGCTGACTGAAGCCAACTTGTCCCCTCACAGCCAGTGGAGGGTCTCCAGCACTGGCGTGGCTCACATGCATATTCCTAGTGTCCTCAGTGCACCATGGCTGGGCCATCCCCTGATGATCATCCCCCTTTCCTTTTCACATGGTTGCTCCAGGTTTGGTCCCTTGCCTAAGCTTATACCACCTGCGGCAGGCAGAAAACTCACTCCCAAAGATGTTGTGCTCCTAATCTCTGGAGCCTCTGAATATACAAGGCTAGGCCAAGAGGAATTAAGATTGCAACTGGAGGTTAGATTGCCTTCATCTTGGGGTGTGCCCAGTATAGCTACAACAGTCCTTAAAAGTGGCAGAAGGAAACAGAAGAGAATTAGAGAAGATAACTTGAAAGAACCTGGGTCAGAGAGATGCTAAGATGGAGGAAGGGGCCATGAGCCAAAACTGTCAGGACAGCAACTGAGTGGCTAGAAGTTTCCCTTGGGGCCTCCAGAAAGAAACACAGCCCCTCCAGTACCTTGGTTCTAGACCAGTGGGACCCAATTCAGACTTCTGAATTATAGAACTCTGAAATAATAAAGTTGGGTGTTTTCAACCACTAAATCTGTAGTAATTTGTTACAGCAGAAATAGGGAACTGATAGATGTCACTGTACACTTGTTTTCTTGCTCCTCTGTTACAATATCTTTCTCCCTTAGAAAATGTGTACACTTCATCAACTGAGCTGGGATGGAGTGGGACCAGGGAATAGTACAGGCTGCATAGTTCACCGATGTTTGTTATTAATATAAACTCTTTTTTCTTTTAGATAAGGCCTCACTATGTTGCCCAGACTGGCCTCTAACTCCTTGGGCCAAGGGATCCCCCTACCCAAGCCTCTTCCTCCCCAGCTGGGACTACAGGAGTGTACCACTACATCCGGCTCTTATATAAATTCTTAATTTTAAAAGTAGATGTACACTTTTTTAAGATAATGAAATAATTCATTCTCTTTCTCTCAGCCGAGCGGGCAGCTTAGCAAGGAAATACTAGGAACATTCCTGTGACAGTGGGAAGCAAAAGTCAGGCCCACCCATCTTTTGCACTTCAATTATTTAGCACTGTTCTGGGTACCAGAACAGTGTAAAACCAGTAAAAAGAAACCAGAGGTATAAAAATTAGAAAGGAGAAGATAAAATTATAATCATTTGCAGATTATAAAAAGTGTTCACATGAACAAACTAAGAGACCCAAATGACAAACTGTTATAAACAAAAAGAATTCAGAAAGGTGGCTAGGTACAATTTTTTTTGTGGGGGGCAGGACTGGGGTTTGGACAGAGGTCTTCACACTTGCAAAGCCACTTGAGCCATACCTCCAGCTCATCTGCTGTAGTAATTTTAGAGATGGGGTCTAACAAACTATTTACCCAGGCTGATGTCAAACTGCAATCCTCCCAATCTCAGTCTCCCAAGTAGCTTAGATTACAAGCATGAGCCACCAGCACCCAGCTGGCTGGCTACAATTTTAATGTATAGAAACCAATAGCCTTCATGTATAAAAGCTACTAATAATTAGAAAAAATGGAATAAATGACCCTATTTATAATGACAACAACAAAAAATTCTTAAGAATAAGCCTAACAAAAAGATATATATGGAAAATTTAAAATCACTAGTGATTCCAATGCAAAGGATTTATTCTAGAGACACACTTCTACAGATGAGAAATAATGCATGCACTGAAGTCTTGTTTATAACAGGAAACATCAGGACAAAAAGAGGCCTTGGAGAACAGAAAAGCCTACTGTGTTCTTAGAGAGAAGACTGCATTATACAGACATTATCAGTTCTCCCTGTGTCGCTCCATAAATTTAAGATGACTTCAAGTAAATACCAACAGGATTTTTTTAGTTGACTCTAACATTCATGGGGAAAAATAGATAAGAACACCCAGGAAAATAATAAGGGAGAACTGTCTGTACTAGATATTTAAACACAAAGTTACTTAACAATACACAAATAAATGGACAGATCAAAATATAAATCCAAATGCACAGAGGATATTACCATATAATAATCAATGTGGCATTGCAAATCAATGTGGAACAAATAATGTTGGATTAACTGGGTGGTCATCTGAAAAAAACAGAGTTGGAGCTATGCACCACACCTTATACCTAAATAAACTCCAAGTGACTCTGATATTTAAATATTAAAACTAAAATGAAACTATATAAGGCAGAAAAAAATCTCAGGAGAATTCTTTTATAACCCAAGGTCAAGGAAGGCCCAAATATGCTGTAAAAACCTAAAGCCAAACAGAAAAAATCCTATATAATGTAAGTCCTATTACATAAAACAAGATTTTAAGTTTTTGATGTAAGAATCATACCAAGAAGTCAGATCCAAAGGAGAAACTTCAGGGGAGAGACGTGTAATTCCTTTCTCCAACAAAGGGCTAATTTTCCAATTATAGAAAGAACTCACAGAAATCAATGACAAGATCAACAAAGCAGAGAAAAGCAGGCAGCACACAGGTAAGACAATGCAACATGAGAAGGTGGCCAAATGCATATGAAATTAATGTCCCTAATTAGCTGATCCTAAAGGGTCTTTAAAAGTGTATGAAGAGAGGCCGAGGAAGAAATGTGACAACAGAACCAAGGTCAGAGACATGCATTCTAATGAAAGAAATGTACATTGAAAATCACACTTAGGTACCGTTTCTATATATCAGACTGGGGAAGATCAAAAGTTTTAAGACAGACTTTGTTAAAAAGAATGAAAGGAAAGAAAAAGCACCGTTGCCCACTGCAGATCACTGTACAACCTCTACAAATGACAGCTTAGCAAGATCTAATAAAAGTCACATATTCAATTTGCAACTCCAATACAAAGAATTTATCCTAGAGGCATTCATACACATACAAGAAATAATGCATGTGTTAAAAATGACAAATGAACCAAGTTTCCATTAATAGTTAAGTGAATGCTGACAATGGATTATTATGCAGCTGTTAAAAAGGTGCTGGGAAAACTGTATATCTACTTGTAGAAGATTGAAACTAGACCCCAGTCTCTTATCTTGTACTAGTAGCAATTCAAAGTGGATCAAATATCTTCATGTAAGATGTGAAATTACTCTAGGGGATACACTGGAACATATTGGCATAGGTAATAACTTTATTAATAAAACTCCAATAGCTTAGCAGTTAAGAGAAAGGATTGACAAATGGGACTTCATCAAACTAAAAAGCTTCTGCACAGAAAAGGAAACAGTCACTAGACTGAAGAAACAGCTTACAGAATGGGAGAAAGTCTTTGCCAGCTGTACATCTGATAAGGATAAATAGCCAGAAAATACAGGGAGCTCAAAAAACTAACCCCACAAAGAATCAATAACTTATTGAATAAATGAGCAAATGAACTGAACAGACAATTTTCAAAAGAAGAAGTACAAATGGCCAATAAATACAGGAAGAAATGACCAACACCCTTGGCCATAAAGGAAATGCAAATCAAAACTTCACTGAGATTCCACCTCACCCCAGTCAGAATGTCTATCAACAATAACACAAACAACAAATGCTGGTGAGGCTGCAGGGGGGTGGAGGGGGGAACCCTTCTATACTGTTGGAGAGAATGTAAATTAGTGCAACTGCTGTGGAAAGCAGTATGGAAGTTCCTTAAAAACTACAAATAGAACCACCATATGATCCAGCTATGCCCATCCTGGGCATGCATCTGCAAGACTGTAAGCCATGATGCAATACAGCCACTTGCACACCCTTGTTTATTTGGCACTATTCACCTTAGCCGATGACTAGGTTAAGAAAATGTGATATATACATATATAAACACATACACAGTGAGGTATTATTCAGCCATAAAGAAATTTACCTGTTATTTGCAGATAAATGGATAGAACTATAGATCATCATGTTAAGTAAAGCAAACCAGGCTCAGAAGAACAAAAGGTCACATGTTTTCCCTCATATGTGGAAGCTAGACTATAAGAAAAATGTATACATAAATACATATATGGTCTTATATACATATATGTATATATATATACATATGTATATATATATATATGAAAGGGAGAGAACAGGGCTGTATTAGTGGGTCTATCTGGGAAGACTGCAGGGAGGCAGGAGAGGAAAAGAGTGATGGAGAGTGGATGATGTTGAAGCACAATGCATCTGTGTGAAGATGGTGTAGCACAATGCACTGTAAACTGTTGAATAAAAGGGGAACAGGGTAAGTAATGGGGGAGGGGTAATCTGATTAAAGCATAATATATACAAATCTGAAATATCAAGGGCAGGAAGGCAAACCAGGTCCATTCCAGTGGTGGGTACCAGTGGGAGGGGGAGGATAAACAGGGGGGATGAAGGGGGGCGAATATGGTGGATGTACTTTGTATATGTATATAAAAATAAAAGTGAAAACTGCTGAACTTGTTCTAAAAAGGGGGAGGGGAAAGAAGGAGAAGGATGGGGAGGGTGAATCTAATTAAAATACATTGTAAGCACTTATGTAAATGTCACAATGTATCCCTCCCCCCCATAACTATTATATGCTAATAAAAAAGAATAAGGAATATCTTTATAATGCAGAACAATTTCAGACACATATTACTAAATGAGAAGAGCACTGAGCAGAAAGATGTCAGCAGTGTGCTTTCATTTATTTTTTAAAGAGAAAAAAGGCCACAACACACAAACATCTACCGTAAAAAAAAATCTTAAACAAGCGAAAATAATATTTTTTTCTTTTTTCTTCTACAAAATCGGAGAACAGGAGGGTGAAACAGGTTCTGCGAGGGGGGTACTAGAGGGAGGGGGTAGGTGGCAGAGAAAGAGGTAGGAGGACGAATATGATGCAAATAATATATACATATGTATGTAAATGCAAAAATAATATCTGTTGAAACTGTTTCAGGAATGGGCGGAGAGGGGATAAAGGAGAGCATGGAGGGGGTGAATTAAAGTATGATGTATTTGACACATTGTAAGAACTTTTGTAAATGCTACAATGTACCACCCAGAACAACAATACAATAAAATTAAACATGAGCTGGGTGCTGGTGGATTATGCCTGTAATCCTACCTACTTGGAGGCAGAGATCAGGAGGATTGTAGCTTGAAGCTAGGCTGGGCAAACAAATCCTATCTCAAAAATCTTCCCTGGACTTTCACCAAAGATGGATTTACTGAGAAAAGTCTCTTCCTTACATGACTCTTTCCTGACAACACGTTCATGTGGGCAGATACTTCAGTAACTTTACAAAAGCAAGATATTTTAACTACAAGTTGTTAAGGCTTCTGATGCCAATTTCCCCTTCATTCATTTCCCCTGATTGGAATGTAGACAGCATTCAAGCATTAGGGATCCCACGAAATGGGAGTGAAGCTGAGGGTACACTTTTTCTGGGTCTGGAGGATACACTTAAACTTAGGCATTCTTTTGCAGTCTTTTGCATGTAAAGTTGTGGCCAGTGTCACAGTACTAAGAATGGCTTTCAAAAAGGCTCCTATGAGCCCTTGTGAATGCACTCAGGGTGGGTCATGTTAGCATCTGAAGGTATCCCTTAGTACCTGGCTTGGCAAGTACTTGGGTGGGAGAAACAAGGTTTGAAATGCTTCAAGGCAGAAGCTTGTCTGGAGAAAACCCTTCCAATCGTCAAATATGAAAAAAACATAAGCAGAGATTTCAGTTCTGTTAAAGAAAAATAAAATCGGAGGCCACAGTTTAGATATACCCAAGGCTAATGGCCCATAACTGTGAAATCAAAACTTAAGCCATCCTGATTCCTTGAAATGCACTATCTCTAGTCATAAACCTGAAACCTAAGCTTTATCTGCATGGTCAATGAAATTAAAACAGTCCACTGCAGACAAATCAGTTTAAATAGCTTTGTTCATTTAAAAAAAAGGTTAATATATAAACATCAATCACAAAAAAAGTCAGACTCATTCATCACAGAGATTGAAAAATCAACCCTACCATTTATTTGGAAGCACAAAAGACCACAAATAGCTAAGGCAATACTGAGCAAAAGGAGCAATGCTGGAGGTTTCATAATACTTGACTTCAAACTACATTACAGAGTCACAGCAATAAAAACAGCATGGTACTGGCACAAAACCACACATGAAGACCAGTAGAACAGAATATTCCAGATATTAATCCACATAGCTATACCCACCTAACTGTGACAAAGGCACCCAAAACATCTGATGGAGAAAAGACAGCCCCTTCAACAAATGTTGCTGGGAAAACTGAATATCTGCCTGCAGAAAACTGAAACTAGATTCATGTCTTTCACCCTGTACTAGTATCAACTCAAAGTGGATTAAGGACCTTGATATCAGACCTGAAACTTTGAGGCTAGCACAGGAAAAAACAGGGAATACACTAGAAGCAATAGACACAGGCAAGAACTTCCTCAGTAGAACTCAAGTGGCTCAGCAACTAAGAGAAAAAGGATGGACAAATGGGACTACATGAAATTAAAAAGCTTCTGATCAACAAAAGAAATTGAAGAGACTACTCACAGAATAGGAGAAAATCTTTGCTAGCTATATGTCAGACAAGGGACTGATAACCAGAATATACAGGGAGCTCAAAAAAAAAAACTCCCAAAAATCAATGAACCAATAAAGTGGACAACTGAACTAAACAGAACTTTTTCATAGGAAGAAGTCCAAATGGCTAAAAAACACATGAAGAAATGTTCACTATCCCTAGCCATAAAGGAAATGCAAATCAAAACCACACTAAGATTCCACTGCACCCCTGTTAGAATGGCTATCATCAAGAACACCACCAACAACAAATGTTGGCAAGGATGCGGGGAAAAAGGAACCCTCATACACTGCTGGTGGGAATGTAAGCTAGTACAACCACTATGGAAAACAGTATGGAGGCTCCTCAAAAAACTAAACATAGGTCTGCTATATGATCCAGCAATACCACTCCTAGGGATATTCCCAAAGGAATGTGACTCAGGTTACAACAAAATCACCTGCACACCCATGTTTATTGCACATTACTCACAACAGCTAAGCTATGGAAATAGCCAAGATGCCCCACAGCAGATAAATGGATTAAGAACATGTGTTATTTATACACAATGGAATTTTATTTAGCCATAAAGAAGAATGAAATCTTGTCATTTGCAGGTAAGTGGATGGCACTGGAGAACATCGTTTTAAGTGAAGTTAGCCAGGTTCAGAAAGCCAAAGGTCACATGTTTTCTCTCATATGTGGAATATTGGCCCAATACAAATACAAGCAATATTATGAAAAAACAGGTCAGGGGAGGTCAGAAACGGGAGAGGGAGGGTAAAAGAAGGAAGTTAAGAAGGTGGATATGGTTGATGTACTTTCCATACAAGAATGAATATAAAATTTTTAAACCTGTTGAAATCACCATAAGAAGGGGTCTAAGGTAGAAAGGAGAAAATTGGAGGGGATGAACCAATTCGGGTTATGATACGTGTAATCATGGCAATGTCACTTTGAAACTCCTATCTTAAACAAACAAAAATATCTTTTCAAAAACAGAGAACAGAAAGGTAAAACAGGTCCTGTCCATTGGGAGATTGGTGCTGGTGGGAGGGAGGGTGTAAGGAGGGGTGCAGGAGGGTGAGCATGGCAGAAATGCTATGTACTCATGTGTGAAAGTGGAAAACTATTCCAGGAATGGGGGGTGGGGATAAAGGAGAATGATGAAGACCGTGAATTCAACTAGGATACATTGTAATAACTTTTGTAAATGTCACAATGTACCCCCAGTACAACAATTATATGGTAATTTAAAAAAGTAAAAAAAAAAGAATTAGGTACTGCCCAAAAAGTCCAAGTCACAAAAAAGTCAGATTATTTGCTCCTTCATGCTCTATAAATGTTAAGCCATACTATAACTGTGGTAAGGCAAGCTTCTTATCACTTGGTTTGAAGCCTCTAGGACCAAGAACTGTCCTTTTTGTATGGCAATAAACTTTTAATGTTTTCCTAAATTGATCTGATTTTATTTTTGACAGTTATTATAGATGCCAAGGACTCAGTAATAAAATATATACACTTACAAACATGACATGCATCATTCTTTTTTTCCCATGGGAGTTACATAAAATAGAATTTATAAGAATCCCTGTGTCTGTGACATGCAAATCTACAGGTAATAATATAATAATAGAGTTTAGGATGTGAAATCATATATTGTATGAATTCTGAATATCAATTTTAAAAAAAAATATGTTTTAGTCAACCATGGTAGAGGGAGGTGTGAATTCTCTTTCTGTTCCTGTAAACTTCAGGCCCCTCAGAATTTAGACCCATACCAAGTACTCACTAGCAATTTAAAATTTGAGCATATCAGTCTCTTTTTTATTCTAAAGACTATGACCTTTTTTTATTCTAAAGACTGTGACATCCAGATCAGCAGAAGTAACTTGAGAAAGTGCTGGAAATAATGCCCAGGTCTCTAAATCCCCCCATTAACTCTTCTTTAAGCCTTTGTCTCTTTGGTCATGGAAAACAAAAATAGATTTCCCCCTAAAGTCTCCTTAAGCCTCAATCCACTAATCTTCAAGTGCTGTCATTCCCCCAATGTGCTCAGGGCCTCAGTGAACTTCCCATTCCACATCTTAAAAGAGGAGAATTAATTATCAGATTTAATTCACTCATGATAGAATCTTCATTGTGTTGCACACTTTACAGTCTCATCTGGAGGACTTGGAATTAACCCAGAATATGCCACACAGTCCCCAATTCTCAGAGCACAGCTGCTGTGCTATTTGGAATTTCATTATGTGGGAGGCTTTTCCCACCTACTGACTATGTTGCAAAAATCCAATCTATTCAGTAGGACTTTACCTCAGTTTGTTTTGTTCAGCTATTAAAGGTTTGGTTGTAGCTATAAACTGATAGCTATGAGAAAACCCCTAATCCTAATTGATGATGTGATTGTGGGTACCCATGAGACAGGTAGGGATGACCACAAGAGGACAAAAGGCAAATAAACTCTGGGCCCTTAACCTGTGGCCCATTAAAAGCATGTTTTCAACAGCTTTGTCCTAAAACACCAGATTAGGCCACACAGTACAAGAACATTTATAGTACAGGAGCTCCCTATGACTAAACCACACTGAAACTAGTGAGATTCAAGATGGCTACACAAATGACAAAGACAAAAAGAAATTGTTACAAAAAAAAACATCTAAGTAAGTCCTCTAGTTTCACTTGATCTCAATTAACTTAAAAATCAATCATTTTTGAGGTCACAAAGCTGAACAAGACATTATTAACTTCCCACTAGCTTGCAGGAGATAAGGCCTCTGACACATAGATTATGGTAACAGTTGCCTAGGTTACTTTGCAGAAACTTGAAATCTGCTCTCGCCAAAAGCCCCAGCTCTTTACTAGAGCCTATAGATATTTGCTGGATAACCGAAATGGGATAAAAAGCATACATCTGTGTTTTCATAGTGTGTCTGTTCCCTTTGCTGCCTTAACCTTTGTGTCAGATACTACTCAGCTCTGCATTGAAGATATGTTGGTCACTTGAGAAATGTTTTATTCAAGACCATAATATAGGGTGAACCACGCCTACTGCCTCTTGGAGTTGGTATGTGTTTCTTCTACCACCCTTCTGCTTTCTCTGCAGCTCAAACACCTAAAGTCCCTCAGACTTTTCATAAGACCCAGACCAAACCATAGGACCAGAAGTTTGTGCAAGATGACATCAGCAACATGAGTACCTCAGCAGTCCCTGGGCAAAGCTGACTACCCTTAGCCTACCAAGTACAAGGTTGAGATGGTTACACACAAGAGAAAGAACACCTTTTGAGACTGTGCCTGTGACTAATAGATTATTAAACTTTAGCCCACCCCAGGAAAAAAATATCAATAAGAGCCTGCTGCTTCCTTTGTTCAAGTGAGCATTCCCTGGTCACTTCTAGTCAGTGCTAATTCCCTTCAGCTTGAGCCAGTCAGCTGTACTCCTTCTCTCACCCCTCCAGCTAGAATCGCTCATTCCAAAGGGCCGCCCCATGAGAAGAAAACAATGAAGTCAGAGAAAACCCATTTCCCATATTCTCTCTAGAAGGAAATGATGCTTCATTGATTACTCGCCGTGCAATATCAGAATTAATCTCTCCCTTCCATCTGTTTACATTATATTCCTTCCAGCTTCTTCTGAGTGTCTGCCATCATCAGCTGCTGGGAATGAATGACTTCCTTTGCTACTCTGTGGATTCTTTAAGCAATTCCTTAGGAATTCTACATGGTACCTTACTTTTCTTAGGAGCCACAAATACATTATATTGAGTCAAAGTTTGACTTGAAAATGTTAAATGAACAATGGATTCACAAACTTTAGTCTCAGGATAAAGTTGAACTCTCCAGGGAGACTGCAATAGCTATAGCATTTGCATTTAAACAATTTGGCAATTTCTGTGAGAAATGTGAGCTCTAGAGGGCTACATGGACAAATCAATAAATTCTGGCTTGCAGCTTCAGCTGTTGGGAACCATAAAATTTTCATTCTGTCCTGTGCCTTTCAGTTTTCAGAGCACTGACTCCAGCTAAATTTCCTGGGCATTAGGGTTCGTTTGTTTAGGTCGTTGCTGATTTAAGAAAGTGACTGGAGCTGAACTAGCTTTTCACAGCTGTGAATCACAGCTGTGAATCCCCAGGGTGCTGAAATAACAGTGCCGTGTGCTAATCCAATCTGTGCTTTTCCTGGGGCTGTCATTACTGCAAAATGAGGTGAACTTGGTAGATGAAAAGCTCTAAGGAGGCTGCAATGCTGTGGAGTTAGCAGTGATGGGATGCAAAAAATCATGTCTAGGGCATAATGACAGGCTGTGATCAGAAAAGAGGGTAGCCCCAGCAACCCACGGACGTTTTGCCATAGCTACAACATGTACTTCCCACATATATAAATGCATATATAAGATCTACACACAAAAGCCACCATATATGTGTGTATATATTACCATACATAAGCACGCACACACATACACTATATACATATAAAGTATTATATGCCATGGTGTGTGTTTGCATACATACGTGTGTACTATGACCCCTATATACACTAATATATACCATAAATAGTGTATATATGTACAGGCTATAAATAATTGCTACAGCCACTACTATAACTGCTTCCTGCTATATTGTCACTCTTTCCAGTGTTTGGCTCCCCTGCTCCACTGCATGGCCTCTTTGAGCACCTTGAGTATGTCACACTGGCACCCAAGTCAAAGTTTATACATTGTCCCCTTTCTTACAGTTCACTCAGCCATTGTTGGAGACACAATCCTTTGGCATTACCAAGTATCACAGTGACTCCTGGCATATTTATAATCAGCCTTCTTTGGTACACCAATGTATATCACTGTTATGGGCTGAATTGTATCCCTCTCCTCCAAATTCATATGCTGAAGCCCTAACCTCACTTAGGATTGTATTTGGAGACAGGGCCTTTAAAGAGGTAATGAAGTTTAAATGTGGCCATGGATGGGCCCAAATCCAATTTCACTGGTGTCCTTATAAGAGGAAATTAAGACACAGACACACAGAGCAATGATCATGTGAGAACCCAGGAAGAAGACAGCCATCTGCAAGCTGAGAAGAGAGACAACAGAAGACACCAATCCTGCCACCCCCTTAACTGTGGACTTCTAGCCTCCAGAAGTGGAGACAATACATTCCTGTTGTTTAAGCCACCCAGTCTGAAGTACTTTGTTACGGCAGCCCAAGCAGACTAAGACTCATGCAATGCAATGACAACAGAACTCTTTCAAGACTGCCACTTTGAACAGAATGTTCCACTGCCCTGACCCACAATGAGCTCCACTCAGCTGAAGGACACTCAGCTGCTCCATCGTGGGCCAGCTAATCTGCCCAGGCAGATAATCCAGACCCGTTAATCTTCTGTACCTGGCAGCCCACTTCTGTGCAATGACCAAATATTAAGAGGTAGGAGTTGATTTGGGCTCCTTTAATCCATTCTGACTGCCCATCTGTGTATACAGGGCACAGAAAGTTAAAAAGTATTAAGAACATTAACCATGCACTTGACTCGTGCTCACTGTTACTGGCAAAGCAGGTTTCCAGAGTTACAGACTTGATGCCCAATCCTATTCTCCAACATAACACTCGCTTTCATCCCTGTGTCCTGGAGACGACTTGTGGATCTGAACGTTCTCAAAGAGGAAAGCTTGTCATAAGACTGATCAGCTCTCTGATATCAAGACATTTTATGGATATCAATCAGCAATTACTTATCAGTTATTCCTGGCATTGTGGAAATTTCAAAGAAATACTATACATGCTTCCTCCCTCAAAACAGTGACTTTGTGATTGGGATTGATGTGGTTTAAGATCTTCAAAAGTTAAATAAAAATAAAAGAGCAGAGTATCTAAGAAAGACCAGAACTGATTCCTGATCCTCTCTCTGGTTGACTGTGTGACCGTCAAAAAAGCAAAAGCAAAAAGAAATTCACTGTGTGATCTTAGCAATTGCTTCAACCTCCAAGTCTCAAGTCTCAGGGCCTCCTTTGCCACACGGTGATAAGAAAACAACCTTCCTCACAGAGTCACTGTAAGAATGAAACCAGTGTCCATAAGAAATGTCCAACTAAGTACCTGGTGCTTAGTAAGTGCTCCTTTTTAAAAAGAGAAAATCATCCAGGCAAAGTGCACATGCCTATAATCCAAGCACTCAGGAGGCAGATGCGGGAGGATCATGAGTTTGAGAGTAGTCTGGGCTACATAGCAAGACCTCACCTCAAAAAACAAAAAAAACCTAACATTTAAAAAAAAAATCAACAAACGCAGGCCATTCAAGCAACAAAAGTCAAAAATCCTAAAGGCAAGAAACACATAACAGGAGGACATACTGTGAGATTTCTATCAATTATCACTAAGTACCTGAGACAATTAATTTACAAAAAGGAAGGGTTGATTTTGGTCCACGGTCTTAGAGGTTCCAGTCCATGGTCAGCTGGATCTATTGCTTTTGGCTCTCTGGTAGGGGTACAGGATGGCAGAAGTGCATGGTGGAGCCAACCGCCAGTAAACACAACAGGAAGTGGAAAGGGCCATCATCAAGGGCATGCCCCCAATGACCTAAAGACCTCCCACTAAGCCCCACCTCCCAAAGGTTCTACCATATCCCAATAGTACTACCCTGGGCATCAACCTTTAACACATGGGCTTTTGTGGGGCATTCGATATCCAAACTGTAGCAGGAAGCAGCAATGGTAAACAGCAGCTACTGTTAGTGGAGGACTCATTTTATGCCAAGTGCTCTCTGTTTGTCCTCTCCTTGAACTCACAGCATCATAAGGGGTAGGTGTTTATTGCCATCATTTTACAGGTGAGGAGTCGGAGGCTTGGAAAAGTTAGAAGGCAGCCCAAGATCTCATAAGCAGTGCAAGAAAGCAGAAACCCAGGCCAGGTCTGACTCCAAAGCTCAAGCCTTTAACCTCTACACCCACCCTGGGCATTCAGCCAACAGGCTTGTGCCAGAAACACTGTAATGAGAGCACTGTGACCACTACTGTCACACTGGGGAGGGGCTGAGCAGCCCAAGGACATCACGTGGATTGAAGATCAGGTCTTTGAAGCAGTTATTAAATGCTGGTACCAGTATCTTAGGATGGCAGGGGCTGGGGAGCTATGCTTTTCAACAACCAAATAATAAAAGCATAGCTAATTTTTATTCCATGAGACACATTTTCCAGGACCAACCCTGAGGAGAGGCCAGATACATTTTAGAGTTTGGCAGGGCAAAGAACCAAAGGTTTAAAGTAACTCTGAATAATGCAGAGAAGATTGAGGCTGACTCACCTTGCTATAAGGCAAAACAGAGAATCAGAGCCACACCTCATCTAAGGCAAGAAAAAAGCAATGAAAACCTAGACCACTGCAACAAACTCCTTAAATATTTCGAGGCCTGATTATGTGGTAGTCAAAATAATTTTGCTCTATTTTTAAACACTGTTGAAATGAAAACTAAATTAATACGGATTCAAATTCGAAGGGAAAAAAAGGCACCCAAATCCATAATAAACTGACAAGCTGATTAATGTATCTGAACAGTGGAAGGAAACCATAGAAACAGATTGTAAATCATGTGCATGTCATCCATATGAAGGAGAAAGCAATGGAAATTTTCTTGCACAAATTAATTAAATTAATAATGCACCCAGAATACATGTTGTTCTAGCTTTCTGCTTAACCCCATAGGAGAGCATTCTGGAAATGTGTTTTAGAAGTAAGGAACAGACGAAGAACACGCAACTCGGTCATTGTCATTGGGCCTCCTTTGGACCTTCATCCCAAATTCGGGTCCTGACAGAGTCTAGTCACACTCCCTGTAAGGGTGGGTATGGTGTGGAGAGCAAGTCCACCCTGGTTTCTTCTTTCTGCCTTGTGCCCATCCCCCCCGAACCTCAGCATGCTCACATCACACCCTGAGAAGAGCCAGCCCTCATAGGATTCCACATCACCTTACCCAGCCCATCTCAGAGTAGGCAGGTGGCTCTAACACACACATATCATTAGTTGATATTATTTTGGTTACAAATAACAAATGCTCACTTAATGGAGAAACAAAAGGATTTTTGTGAAAGACAATCTTGGAGGATCCTATGGAGAATAATCCCAGTTGAGTAAAGTGTTCAAAAAAAAAAAAAAGAATCATGACAGGTCAAGGCCCATCACAGATCTAGAAGGTTCCCTCTGGTGCTTGGCCCTAACTGGGGCTCAGTGACTGCTCTGAGCCTTTACTTTCTCAGTTCTGGTCTCAAGAGGAGAGATAAACTGAGAGGCTGGTGAGGGGTTCTCCAGTGGCAGATCAGCCAGCCAGCCAGGATCCCTGTGATCCATGGCATACATGTGGCTTCCAGGGTTGTGCCCTGTGGATCTAGTCAGGAGACACAATGGAATTTGCAGCTACTCCAGTAGCTGTCTACTGACCAGCAGGGCCTAGAAGTCAAAGCCAATCACGCCAAATGCATTTATGCCCTCAGTGGGTTCTCCTCTGCCTGGGGTGTGCCTTCATCCCCAAGCCACATCCTTCCTGAACCCCGAGTGAAGCTGGACCCCAGCACTCCCTCCCAAAACCAAACATCCCGCCCTTGGAATCCCTCAGGCTTTGTTTCTGTCCCTGTTTAACATCAAGGACAGCTCTGTGTCAGTCACCTATGTGATGTGGTCTGCTGTAGACTGTCTTGTGCCTTCAAAGCCATTCCCCAACCCATTTCCCAGGTTCATCTTACCTGCAGCCTGACAAGGCCACTCCACTGCTCAGACACCTCTGGGACAGGATTCCCTTTCCCAGCAAGGAAATAGGAACCTTCCTATTCCTGTCCATTTTCCAAATCACCTCTCCTTCCAGAAATTTCTGACTGACACTGTTCTACTGACATAGGCGCCCTGCTCTCTGCTCCAGTAGGGCCCCAGGCAGAACCTCCACAGTGCACTCAGAGGTCAGAAATGCCTTGTGTCTCTGTCTCCCTCACCTCTGACTCAAGGGGTAACATGATGTCTTGATTTTTTTTTCAATCTACCCTAGTTCCTTGACCCAAAATCCATGCTTAGAAGAAAACATCTTTTGAATGAATGAATGAGTCAATATGGATGAGTGAATAATCTTTTTTGTTATTATTAATTTCAGGTCTAGCTTTTCCAAAAAATTTTAAGCTCAGAGATGGTGTCCTTATCAAATTCATTTTCAGCTTATACTGCAGAAGCGTGGTGTGCCTGTCCCTCTCCTATTTCTGCTCAGTTCCCTTTGTCGTGTCCTGAAGCCCTGGAGAACTGTGTAAATATTACACGGGTGGAAGGACACACGCTTCTGAGATTCTGTGTTGGTGCAGGTGTGACTCCTATGCTTGTGGACAATGTCTGGGCCAGGACAGAGCTACACGTGGCCTACCTTGAAATACTCAAGCTCTGTTACTATAGAAATAACTCTGAGCTGGAGAATTTTCCCAAGTCACAACCCAAGGTCCAGAACATTGTCGCCTCTTCAAGTGCTTGATGACAACTTACCCAGGACAGTGCTCACAGACTCAAGAAACAGGTGATGGGGGCTTGATCCTCGCCAGCTGTGGGACCTCAGTTGACTCCTGTAGACTATGGTAGAACTCCCAATTAATGTTCTCACTTTCCTTCCATCGTAAGAGTGGTTGTGTTGCTCAATGAGTGCTGACTGTACCTCCGCAGAGTAAATAACTAAGAAGACAAATGATGGGTGTCTTTTCCCCTGCTGATTCCCGGCACCAGGCCTGGCACGTGGAGGAGCTCAGTAAATATTTGTTTAATGAAAGAGAAAGGAAGGAAAGAAAGGTGTGAGTGGGAAAGGGAGAAATAGACGAAGAAACAAGGTGGGGTAGGGAAGGCTAGGCAAGAGGGAAATTTTTCTAACCTCAGTTTCCACACCTGTAACAATGGGCACTCATTCCATTCTCCTAGTGTTGTTGGTTAAATAGATTGACTATTTGCTCCTTCCTTTGTCCTCCCACAGCCTTCCAGGCACAATGACTACAGATCTCACATGGCAGGTGTTTCTTCTGTCCCCTGTGTGGGACACACAGCCTGAGGTTCTCAGACACATGGTAAGCGGTTAACACTACTCGTGCTTGTCCTGTCCCTCAGGCTTCCGAGGCTCCACCGCAGCCCCAGCCCCCGCCCCAGCATCTCCCAGCTCTCCAACCCCACCGGGAAGTCCTAGCTGCCTCCCATTAGGTGACCCAGCAAACACTGCGCCAGGCCTGCAGAGGGAGAAACAAATATAGGACAGCGGGAAATCAGAACTGTGTTGCTCTTGCTGGAGGGAACTCCTGCCAGGGGTCACTGACCCACCTGCTACTTTGCATAAATTTGCATGCAGAGTCAGATGTCCTCTTCTCAAGTGCATGGCGAGGCCAAAGCTCCCCCATTTGGAGAGCTGGGCTGGGCATTGCACTCCAGAGGCCCAGTGCTGTGGCCAGGCCTATCAGGTGGAGGACTTTTAGTGTCTGCACCTGGTGACTTCCTACAGTGGACTCACCCTCCTGTTGGTGGCAGGTTTTGCCCCTTTCCAAACCAGTTACAATGACTTCCACAGTGTCCCCTGGTCGTGTCATACCCCAACCTCTCCCTGCCACACACACACACCACACACCACACATACACACATACCACACCCCTCACCAGCCACACACACACCACACACACCCCACACCACACACACACACCACATACACACACACACCCCACACACACACACACCCCACACACACACACACACCACACACACCCCACACACACACACACACCACACATACACACACACACACCCCTCACCAGCCACACACACACGCCCCACATAAACACACACACCACACATACGCACACCACACACCACACATACACACATACCACACCCCTCACCAGCCACACACACACCACACACACCCCACATACACACACACACACGCACACCACACACCACACACCACACATACACACATACCACACCCCTCACCAGCCACACACACACACCACACACACCCCACATACACACACACCCCACATACACACACACATACCCCTCACCAGCCACACACACACGCCCCACATAAACACACACCCCACATACGCACACCACACTCCTCACCAGCCACACACAAACACACCACACGCACACCACACATACACACACACACACACCACTCACCAGCCACACAACACTCAACACACATCCCACATACATACACCACATACACACACACACCCCTCACCAGCATGGGGAAGGATCCAGAAGTTTCCAAAATTGAGATTCACCATACCCTGCTTGGTGGTTGATTTTATAAACTGGACTTGACCACAGGGTGCCCAGACATTGGTCAAGCATTATTCTGGGGTACCTGTGGGGGTGTCTGGATGTCACTGACATGTGAACTGACGGACTGCATAAAGCAATCGCCCTCCCTAATGTGCAAGGGCTCATCCTGTTCAAGCTGAAAGCATGACTAGGGTAAAAGCTGTACGAGGGGACTTCTGCCTGCCTTGACTGGATTTTCTTGGGTGTCTAGATGGCCAGCCTTTGGACTGCAGCTTACACCATTGGCTCTTCGGAGTCTCCAGTTCTAGTTCTCCCCCGCTCTCCCTCTCCCCTCACTCCTTGAGATGGTGTCTCTTGAGATGGTGTCTCACTGAGTTGTTCAAGCCAACTTTGAACTCGGGCTCAAGTGATCCTCTCACCTCAGACTCCCAAGTGAGTGCCTATGCCATTGCACCAGGTGGCATCGTCAGTGTCAAACACAGGCTTTACCCTCTTGAAGCACTTACCCTGTGGGCTTACGGTGTTTTGTTTTGTTTTGTTTTGTTTTGTTTTGTTGACAGCACTTTTTAAAGGACTATATGGAATGTGCTTAAGATTTCAACTGAGAACCATTTATATGTAAAAGGAAAGCTTAGGTTTGTCTGAGTCTCTCACAGAATTTGTCATCTAAAACTGATCCTAGTGCCCAGCATTGTCTGGCTGAGATTTGAATGGAAGGTATTAGATGATCGCACCTTATATAGAGAGCATTTGAGAGCTACACGCCATTTTGTTCTATTGCTTCTTCTGACATTGTTTTTTATTCCTCTTCCCAGGCAGTTTCTTTAGGTAGTCATTCTCAGTTTTAACTATTTGTCTTAGACTGTTGCTACATTTTGCTAAGCTCTGGGTAGCCTTAGTATTACGGAGAACTGGTTCATATAATCTGTCTATGTATACACTTAGTCATCTGTTCAGACCTTTTGATTGCAAGTGCAGATTCTGGTAGTATTTACATACTCTCTTATCTTCCTCCTTAAGAAAATTTCTCAGGGGCTGAGTGTGATGGTTCATGCCTGTAGTCCCAGCTACTCAGGAAGTAGAGATTGGGAAGATAGTGGTTTTGTGTCAGCCTGAGCAAAAAAGTTGGTGAGACCCCATCTCAACAAATAAACTGGATGTAGTGGTACATATCTGTAATCCCAGCTTTGTGGTATAGATGAGAAGATTAAAGTCCCAGCCTCCCCTTCCCCCCACGACCCTAGGCAAAAATGCAAGACCCTATTCAAAAAATAGCTAAAGCACAAAAGGGCTGTAGTGTAACTTAAGTGTATAGCACTTACCTAGTGAGTGTGAGGCCCTGAGTTCAAACCCTAGTACTACCACCAAAGAAAAGTCACTCTTCCATCCATTCAATATATCTTGGGGGCCTTTCATATGCCAGACTGTATTCTCAGATTTAGGGATACAGGTGAGAACAAGAAGAAACTTCTCCCGTCCCCATGAAGTTCAGTGTCCAGAAAACCCAAACCAAAGCAGCAGAAGCCAAGACAGTGAAATCGCCATTATTCTGCTGAGCACTTTCGCAGCATTATTTCAATAAAACACTCCCAAATGAAGGCAGCACTGCCTGCTTCTGAGACGAGGAGTGAGTCCTCTGAATAAACAGACCAGGTGTGTCACATGCGTGGGCTAAGCCCAAAGAACAGGCTCCAGGAGCCCACGGTGCTTGAAACGTCTCATTTTCTCATGGGCTACGCTGGAGGAAGGCTGTTCCAACAGATAATGCGGTGGCCCGTGGAGAGACATTTTCCCCAAGGTGATAACTTTGCAGTAGCCCCTGAATTGTCCACCAAGACCCCTCCCCTCTCACCCTCAGCTAAGAGGCCAGCAAGACCCATCGGCCTCTGTCATGCAGAAAGCCACCCCCACTGGCATCCCAGGGAGGCCGCAGTCTGGTCGGCCTTATGTCCCTGGCCCAGCACGACACTCTGTTCTTCCCATTTGGGTTCCCAGACTGGGCATTGTGTCTATGGCTTGTGCATGCAGAACATTCCAGAACAGTACCAACCTCTGTGGCTCCTTCATGCTGCCTCCTCCCCCAGCATACACGTTTCCCTGCCCTGCTCTGCCACCAACTAAACAGAACCATCACTGGCACTAAGGTGCTAGAAATAGAAGTAACAGCTTCAAAATCCCCACACTGCCCCCCACACCCCACACCTCCTCTCCCCTCCAGATCTCCTGCAGGGGTGTGTTTGGGTAATGTGTGTGCTGGAACTCCGCCTCAGCTTTTAAAGCATCCCCCTCACCTTATCCTTCTGGTGCCCTGCTGTGCTGCTCCAGCCGTAGCCTGGAAATGGAGGTACAGCCTCCACTAAAAGTTTCTCAAAGTACATTCCTCAGAGGAAACAGAAGAAACTACAAGGGACGAGAGCTTGCAAGGACCAGTGTGATGATGTGGCATGAACTGAAAAGGATTAATTCAACCCTGAGCACCTGAGCTAACAACAATATTGAATGACTTACCGTTTACAAGTGAGATAAAAACTAGCTCTGAAGCTGGGTATGGTGGGGCATGCCTGTAATGCCAGCACTTGGGAAGCTGAAGCAGGAGGATTGCAAGTATGGGTCAGTCAGGGCTCCAAGTCTCAAAAACAAACAAACAAAAAACTAGCTCTGAAATCAAGTCCAGAGACTTTTGTTAAAGTTTCTAACCTTTCTCTTGCAAGATATTTAAGAAGATACTTTTGAACAAGACAGCACAGGTTTATACCCCACTCAGTTATAAGGTGGTTCCCTTCCTATGTGTGCATGAAAGTGACCTCAGTGGTCCTTTCTGAAGATGAGACAGAGGATACGAGTGCTATGGTTTGGGTCTGAAATGTCCCCCAAAGTCCTTTTTGTTAGAAGCTTTGTTCCCAGCCCATGGTGCTCTTGGGTGGTGGTGGACACCTTAGGAGGTGAGGTCTGGTGGGAGAAAGTTAGGTCATAAGGGATATTGGGAGCCCAGCGACTCTCTGTCCTGGAAGGACAGGTGGAGGCACAGCTGCATGGTTTTCCCCTTGCCTGTTTTATCCAACTCTATAGCACCATGCTGGGCTCCCTTGCATTGCTCTCTGACTCAGTCTGGCCACTCCCTGGAACTTCTTTTGGTGGCACACTCTCTTTCTGTGGTCTCAGTTGGTGGCACACTCTCTTTCTGTGGTAAACTGCTCAAGGGCAGAACTAGAATTGGGGACTCTCTTACAACCTAGACAAGCAGCCCATGCAACAGAGATGAGATCCTTGTATGCTAATTACGTTCCAACTGAATTAAAATGCAGTGCTTCTATCCATCGCGTCAGTTTGGTAGATCTCCGGGTTTGAGACTGATTTATTTACGCCTGTAAGAAATCAGCCAGTGAAAAATGAAGCATCATAACTAAAAAGGTGCTGTGCCTCATCGCCACATGTCTGCAGGTGATTTACCACAGCAGTCCTGGCAAAGGCAAGCAGAGGGGACCCTCATTATGAGTCAACAGAGTCTGAGCAGGTCACCAAATGCCTTAGAATGCCACAGCAATGAGGCATTGCAAGACACCCAATGCCTTGGCCCCTTGACAGACATTACCGAGACTGTGATGAAGATCATAAGCCTTGGAGTCAAGGTAGATCTAGGTTCAAATCCAGCTCAGCCTGGGAGGACCTTAGGCAAGATCTTAAGCTCGTCAGTCTCAATTTCTTCCTTGGTAAAGTTGAAATAATTTGCATTCCTCATAACATTGGTGTGGGATTTGTTGCAATTGTAAATGGACAGTATCTAGCAGAGTACCTAGAACACAGCAAATGCTAAGTAATGCTCACTATTTTTATTGTTATTTATGAATAAATATCTCCAAGAATGGAGCCTCCCTTAACAATATAACCAATATCCATTCCAGCAGGCTAGAAACAAATACATTTGACAATCTCTGCTTAAATGCTCAGAGACCACAATGACTCCCCCAGGTTCACAGCTGAACCCACAAAAGAAAAATCAGTTACTGATCCTCTTTCTTTCTTATTCAAGAAAGGAAATGTTTAACCGGTGCAGGAAAAATCTCTTGTATGCTAAATTTCCCTAGCATTGTTCCTTAAAACTGTTGTTTTAAAGCAATTTGGAATTGTATATTCTTAGTTAGGAAAGAATGTTCATAGAAGTCACACCAACCTTCTTCCAGTTTGGGGAGTGTTTTATAAGCGTCTCTTCACTCTACTACTGGAAAATAGTGAGCCAACTTCTACTCAAACAATTCCAGCTACGTGGACCCCACAATGCTGCAAGACAGCCCTTACACGAACGTCTTAAGCATGGACTCAGTGAACCAAACCCTGAATCCATTAGAGTTGAGTCCAGGTTGCTGGGTCATGCCATATCCCCAGGAATGAATCCAGAATTTTGGAACACAGTAGGTGAGCAGGAGCTATTTGTTCCTGATAGAAAGAGGAATAGATGGGTGATGGATGGGTGGATGGGTGATATCCCCTCTCTGTATGCTATAGAATAAGTTACTCATATTTATTCCCCTGTGGTAGTATGGCTTAGCGTCCAAGGGATGCAATAATGAATTTACACCTAAATTACAGATTTGGGGAGTTTTCATGGAAACAACTACAGAACTTAGCCATCTTAAGACCTGTAAACTACCCCTGGCTTGGGTGTCAGCATTGAAACTCTGCTTTAAAGTGAATTACTGACTGATTATGGAGGCAAAGGTAGTTGTCAGGTTAAAAAATATAGTCTATCAATTTTTAAATATTAACACTAACAGGTGCCTGAGAGATACTAAAAATTTCATTTGTTTCCAAATGCCTTCTTTTCTGTAATCTTTAACAACATACAACTTACTGTCTATTTTGAACTTCACACAATGCCTAAGACCTTGATAGAAATGTATGCAACTCTGGATATGTCAAGGACAGCCTTTTGACAGAACCTGCTCATAATTTCCAAAAAATATATTTATCAATTGACAACAGTTCCTCTTTCTCAACTTAAGTCATTGGGTTTATTAACTGTGGTATTTGAGAAGAATGTTGTTAATAGTGCTTATACTACACATAAATAAATGAGTGCATTCACCTTTATTAGTATAAATGAGGCAAGAGCCCTGCTCCAAACTGGGCATTGCTTTCTTTCTCTTTTGCAGAATTTCACTCACTGAAAGTTTCAGGTCATGCCCAAAGACTGATTTATTGTTTTTGCCTCCCCAGGATCGGGGAGGGGGGGTGGAGAAATGTTAGGTACCCAGAAAAAGCCTGGACACAGAGTTATCAGTGAAATTCCTCAAAGTGACAAGGTCTAGACAAGGGGTTCCTTGCTGGTACGACCAAGTCACAAGCCTAAGAAGGCTTGACAGGTGTGGCTGGCTCTGTCCCCAGGACAGAGCAGATCCTGCTCTGTTTGGATCTTGGCTTTGCTGCCCAGGGCTGGGCTGCTTCTCCTGGCGCCCCGCAGGACCTCCAGGCTCCAGGAATTTGGACCAAGTGGTAGAGACATCGCCGACAGAGACGGCGATCACCAGCTTCCTCACTGTGCTGTCTTGTGATTCAAAGCAGATTCTGCTCCACTTTTTTAAAAAGGGAGCACATTAATGCTGGAGACCACAGGAACAGAATCAAGCGAGGAAAATTAACCATCTGATCCAAGAAACTGTGAGTAAGCCACTCATCTTAGGTGAACCAAGGCAGGGCTTGGATGGTGGGGAGCCTGGGGCATCAAGGTCTGGTTGCTGAGGGATGAGAGAGAGTTATGTTGAGGGAGCAGATATTAACTGCAAGAGCTTTCCAAGTGGGACTTGCTTTCACAAATGACTCGCTCCCTCTAGACGCACACACACACATATGCACATCCCACTCCAGTGGTACCAAGGTTATCTGTACACTGTACTGTGCTTGGCTACAGGAAGACAACCCGGCAAACAAGAGGATGGCTTTCTGTCTTAGGTCTCTATCTGCAGTGAGCACAATTGATTGAATGCAGGGCCTTGCTTGCTAACGTGTTTTAGGAAACGACTCGGACTGCACCTCTCTCACTGTGATCCTGATTCTAGAGTTAGATTAGTTAGCCAAAGTTGCTGCTGTCTGTCTGTGTGGTATAGTTGCTAAAAACGCCTTTTGCTTTGCCTTTCTCTTCTGGCATTCATTTCTAGGCAATAGCTATTCTCTACTCCTTGGAAGGTACAGTTCCACGATCAGAGCTGTCTTTGTGTAATTCCCCTCTCTATGTAAGTGTTCTTTTATGAGAATAATCCACATCGTAAGAACTGTACTGGTCTAGGTACAATTAATTCATGTAGCGATCCTCTAATGTACATATATATTCTTGGTATTTCATATACCATGCATGAAGACCAGGATTCGAGTCACAAACCTGTTGCTTTCCCCCCGTCAATGATTTGCTGAACTCTCTAAAGCTCAAACAACATCTCTATATAGAAATATAGTAACAGCTATCAAATAAGATTGTTGGAATGAATAACTGAGAATGTACAGCACTTTTCAACATGGAAGATGACACTGACAAGTAGTAATGTGATTGTCGCTCATGGTAAACATGGCACAGCTATAGGTTAGCCAAATACCAAGGAAAAAATGAATAGGATGTACTTGTTACATTTCTTTTCCCAACACACTGGTTTGCTTCTGATTTCTACAAGGCCTCGCCACCAGAAAGTGACTGAAGCAGGTCTTCAGACCTACAGTTGGGCTTTCAAAAGGATCCCAGCACTGTAAGGCAGCCTGATGGGTGGCATGAGGGCAGACAGGCAGCACCAACCGCTGCCATGTCCCCCCAGGTCATTCCTAGCTGCTGAAAACAGATGCTCAGAGGCCTGGGACCCACTCTGCTCTCGTGGCTGGCCAGCATCCTTCTTCATCTTGCTTTTCTTCCTCTGATTTGCAGCCTCCATGCCACCTCTGCTACAAGTCACTCTCTTCCTCCTTCCCTTCTGCTTCCCTGGAGGAGGGAGCAGCCACCTACGCCAAGGTCTACGGGTGCTGAAGACAGAGTTTGCACTGCGTCTCTACCGCAGTGTGGCAGCAGGGAGAAATGGGACGAACTTTGTCATTTCACCTGTGGGTGCGGCCCTCCCGCTGGAGATCCTGCAGTTTGGAGCCCGGGGGGACACCGACAGGCAGCTGGCCGGTGCCCTGGGCTACACTGTAAATGGTAAGAGGCCTGTCATACTCACACTTGCTCCTGCCCACTTCACTCTGCCGCCCACTCTTCCTCTCATCTTCATGCTTCTGCTTGCTGCCCAGACCAGGCATCTAGGGGCGACAGGAGCTCAGCTCCCAGAGGTGTAGGGGACAGAAGGATGACCACTGTACAGGAATGCAACAGACACATTCAGCCTTTGCAACAGTGCTTACCCTTGGTTCCTGAGGTTGCCTTCTAACCTCAAGTTCCATGGCAATCTTTCAGTTTCATTTCACACACCCTTTTATAATGCCAACTAGGTGCCAAGCCGTGTGTGAAACTCCTCATAAAAATTAATTAATTGCCACAACAATTAATGTGGTGATTTTATCCCCACATTGGAGATAAATAAATAGGCACAGAAAGTGGAAGCAACTTGCTAGAAGTCACACAGCAAGTACGGGGCAAAGTCTAGGACTGGTAGAGTGACTCAAAAAGTAAGAGCATCTGCCTAGCAAGCATGAAGCCCTGAGTTCAAATCCCAGTGCCACCAAAAAAAGGGAGCAGAGTTCAACTCAAGACCAGGCAGTCTGATTCCAGAGCCCATGCTTTTGGGCAGAGACTTCTGTATGGGTTCTGTATCTTAGAACAGCTCTGCCAATCCAACTTGGCATCAGTTGGCCTATGCTCAGGGCCCGGCTCAATGCTGACCCCATGATAAGAATTCACACACATGAGTTTTTCTTCTCTATCTCAGAAGATGCTAATAAAAAAGAATGGATAGAATAATATTTGTCTGAAAACACAAGAACACATTCCAGTAAGCCTGGCCAGAGCTTCTTTTGGGATGGACTCTTGAGTTGGCAAGTCAAGGTTAGCACTTAACAAGTCAGGTCACCAGGTGCCAGCTGTATTGCTCATCCCTCTCCATCCACACCCTGTCCTCTGCCAAAATTATTCTCGTGATCCTGCTGGCCAACAGACTAATGTGTGTTCTCTCTGGGGACGACTGAAGTCAAAGATAATTTATTGGGCTTAATTGTTCTCAGCAAGTGTAAAACAGCAGTGCACATGTCCACAGTCATTCTTCACTCACATTAGATCCAGGCAACGTGACTCACCATGTGCTGTGATGCTCCCTCTGCCAGGGCCAACGATTTGGCATCCAGATATGTAAGGAAAACTCTGAGTGCAGGCAGCTGGGCTGCAGAGGAGAGTGCACACTGAAATACTGTCCAGCCCAGGGCTGTAAGCACGTTATGTGAAATACGTTAGTGCAGGGGAGAGAATGATTGAGTCCCCCGGCAGATCAGAAGGCTCCCTGGAAGTCATGATGTCTGAGCTGAGTAGAGAAGAACAAATTAGGAAGATGAGGGACAGAGCAGGCATTTCAACTTCCAAATCGACTCTCACAGAGGTTGGGATCAGGAGAAAGTAAGAAGTGCATGTGCCACTGTTATGCAGGGGAGGGGAGCAGGGTGAGCGAGTCTCTGTTGTTACATTCGGCCCTCGTACCTGGTTAACCACATATGATGATCAGGGTTTCCGTAGAGCCCGTGAGAGAATCGTAAACATCAAGAATGTTCAATCATATCACTCTGTGGAACAATAATCCTCCTTAATTTTTTCAATCATAAACTGCTTTATGAACTTATGGAGTCATAGTCAATTATTATCAGCAGAAGCATGCCATTTTCAGAATTTTGGTTAACTGAGTATGTCTACACTTTGGTTTGTATTAGGACAGCTCACTGAGTCAGGTGTACATTGCTTGAAACTATACTCCAGTTGCCCCCCCAACCCAGCTTTTCTTTTAAAAATCAATACAGACAAATAACACAGGCATAAAACCAGCAACAGAGCATATTCAGAGGGTCAGGGCTCTGCACCCATTTAATCAACAGAAAGATCCGTCCAAGCTTGCAGTGCAACACATTGGCATCATCCTTTTCACTGTGTACCCAGATGCCATGTGACAACCAGCTCCGCCAGGGTTCCCACATGTGGTCTTGGGACTCAGTGTGAAACTCAGAACAGATACCAGCCAGATCCCCAAGAGCACCTTGTTTTTCACTATGTAAAACACACCACTTCCCAAAGTCCCAACTTCAGGATTTTCATTGTCCTTTCAGGTAAATAAATAAAGGACACTTTAGTACTATCTCTGGGAACAAAGACCTCAGAGACGAAGGTGCTCTGGCCCCAGGGAAAGGATTCTGTCTCACGATACATTTGGAGTCTGCTTTTACAATCATTGTGTCATTCCATCCTTCCAGAGACCATAGGCCTCTCTGAATATTCCCATTTTACAAATAAGACAAGAGATGAACGACTTGGCAAAACTCACCTCACCCAAAGAACACAGCTAGGATTCGGGTTCCTGATTTTCTGACTCCAAATTCTATGTTCTTTGCATAGTTCCTCAACCCCACCCTAAGCTATGCAGAATTGCATGAGTGTATAGCACCGTGCCTTCTTTATTTCCTACCACAGGCAGCTTCGTTCCTCTCAGTCCAACCAGCTGTTGGGAGCATCCTTCACTGAACCCTCCTTCTGCTCTCTGGCAATTAAAATATCAGCATCCAAAAGATGGTTCTTTTAATACACCTCAGTCTCACAAAGCCAAGATCTACCAGACTCAGCATCATAGTCAAGAAGTTTACGTCAGAGGATTTATTGAAAAGGTAGACATTCCCCATGCCCATCTCTCCAGTGAATTAAAGACTGGTTTGCAGCAGGACTCATGAAAGTTTTCTGGTCATTTCCACCCACCCTGCACCTGTTCCGGGGATCCTCTCCTCAAACCCTCCACCCCCCACTCACTGTCTGTCTGCTCTATCTCAGTCCCTGTGGTTTTCTTTTCTCTTTCTCCTTCCCTTGCTCAGCATTTTGTTAGAATCATCTAATTATTAGCTCATCTGCTAATAAGAAAGATAGCTTTCTATTTCAGAGGCGGGAGGCAGGAAGAAAGTGTGCCAGCCGTGGCAGGACTCTTCCAAGGGCTTTGGGAAGATTGTCCTCTCTTCCTCTGTCATTCACTTCTGCCCCATCACAGAAAAGGATCTAGAATACATCAAACACAGCAAAAGAGCAGGCTCAGAGCTCTGCATCCCCATGTACATTTGGAGAATGAGGCTCTCTGAGGCAGAGTTTTCTGAGCCACCCTTTAGGCAGCAGGATGGTGAGGCATCGCCCCCTGCAACCCGGTGACACTGAGCAAATGTGTGAATTTGTCTGAGCCTCAGCTAGAAAATGGGACTAACCTTAGTCCTTAGCTCACAGGGTCATTGGAAAGATTCCATGTGATCTGGAATGTGGAGCATTCTGTACAGTGCAGGCAGACACTATCAACCTTCAGTAGTTTTTGTTCTGGCAGCCATTTTGCGAATATCTAGAAAAGCTCTTCCCTATGTGCAAATGGGCAGGGACAGAGCAAGTGTGGGTGGAGACAAGATTTCACACAAAAATGTACTTCCAGCCAATTTACCGCATTAATATTGCTGGCTATAAGAACACTGATTCCTGACCCAGAGAGGGTGGGAGGACAGAAAGGAAAGCTCGAGCCCATTGCTAAGGTCACCTACATTGTGTTCACTGTGTGAACCAGTGAAGTGTCTCAGGGTTCCTCTGCAGACAGTCAACATTCTGCAGAATACAGATGACCTTCCCCAACAGAGCAAAATCTGACATTTCTCATTTGTTTCTTTTCTCAGTATAATAGAACACAAGCATTCAAACTAGGCTGAAATTTATGAGGCGGAGTCAGTGCTCTACAGCAGCAGGTGCTGAGACGAAGCTTTGGTAGTGAGCAGTGACATCTGCCAGCTACTATGGTCTGTACCTGGGGGCCGAGGGGCTATAGCCAGGGAGAATTCTAGGTGTCATTCCTGTCCCCCACAGATGATATGGACAGACTGCTCAGGGGTCTGGTGCTGCCTCCTGCAGGGTGTCAGAGTGGACAGAGCCCAGTTAAGTGACAGTTGCATTCCCATGGGTATCCTGGTAAAAAAGAGGGACCCCACATTGTGTCTTGTGTGTGGCTATGGAGGAGAAGGGGAGAGTGATGTCCCACAGCCTGCATGGCACGGGGACTTCACAGCTGGGAGCGTCCCACTTCCACGGTCAGGAGTGGGAAGCTTGGCTTACCCAACTGCATCCAGACTCGCCAGGGGCAGGAAGCCTAGTTCCAGCTGCAGGTGCTGAGGGGGGATGAGAAGCTGCAGCTTGCAGATTATAGCAGGAGAACAAAATCTACTGGTGCTTATGGAGCGAAGGAAGCAGTCTCTTGTGTAATAGGAGATGAGTAGAAGCTCAGCTGCCAGCCAAGAAGGTGGGAGCTAGCAACTAGCTAGTTCCTCAACCTGTGACTTCTCACTGGCATTAATGAGACAAGCTGTCTGCTGGCTCTTAGGGAGATGGGGAGTGGGAGGAGTTCTTGCCCTTCCCTTGTACTTTTCCAACGGTAGGCATGGCTCTAAAAGTGACATGGTTCCAAATGTCACTGAGGCTCATGACATGCAGTCATGCTGATGGAGCTGAGGCCTTAGACAAGCTATATTGACCAAGCAACACCCGAGCCACTGCCTGTCATTGTTACTTTTGACATTGCACACAACTCTCCTGACATGGTAAGGGTTTGGAAGCCTACCACCTGCCATTTTCCCCGCTCTAGAATCTAGCACTTGGCAATGTTCCTGAATTGGGAAGTGGGGAAAGAATAGCCTTTTCTCACCTACAAGATGTTGGTGGCCCTCATTACAGCTGATTTCTTTCAGCTCTAGGGTGGTTTTTTTCCCGACTTTTTTTTTTTTTTTTTTGGTGGTACTGGGGTTTGAACTCAGGGCTTCACTTTTGCTAGGCAACCACTCTATCACTTGAGCCATATCCCCAGTCCTTTTTGTTTTATGTTATTTTTCAGATAGTCTGATGTTTTTGCCTGGGGCCAGCCTTGGACCACAATCCTACCTATACTTCCCATGGGGCTAGGACAACAGACATACACTACCACATCTGATTCATTTGTTGAGATGGAGTCTCGCTTTTTTTCCCAGGCTGGCTTTGAGCCACCATCCTTCCATCTCTTCCTCCTGAGTAGCTGGGGTGTGAGCCACCACAGCCAGCTCTTCCCAGCTTTTAATCTGTGAAGCCAGGCTGATTGCTGAGTATGTTAGTTATGCCATTTCCAAATTGACTCTTTATGGGGACAAACCTTATGAGCCAAGGGTGGCACTCCTGGGCCCCAATTCATTGCAACGTGAGGACCAGCGTCAGCCCAACCCCTTTCTCACATTACCATCACAGACTTATCTCAACTCCTTTTTCACAGATGCAAGGGTGAGAGATTTCTTGCATGCTGCTTACACCACACTACGCAACTCCAGCCAAGGCACTGAGATGGAGCTGGCCTGCACCCTTTTTGTGCAAGCAGGAACACTGTTGTCCCCCTGCTTTGTGGAGCAGGTCTCCTCGTGGGCTAACAGCAGCCTTGAGCCAGTCAGCCCCAGAGAGTGCAATGACACCACCGTCCAGGCCAACAAAGAGCTGTCAAGACAGATGACAGGTAAAAGAAAATTGTCCCTCCGTGAAGCTAAGTTCAGAGGGCTGCATCACTTGTCAGAAGCCATGGGGACAGGTGCTCAGGGTGCCCTCAAATGCAGCAAAAGTTTGTCCTCTTGGGAGACTTACCCTTAAGCGATATGTTCTGTAAAGCAACCTCTACAGCTCACCTCTTCACACCCACCCATAAGCACACATGTGCACGCACACATGCTCGCACTTGAGCATACGGACGGGTGTGTGCTCCTTGGAGCCTCCAACCTCTGCACACAAGCTTTGTCCCATGCCACCGTGCCCAGGTGAATTCCTAGGAGCTCTGCTTTCATCCACAATTAACCACCTGAAGGCGGGCGGAATGGCTCAAGTGGAAGAGCACCTGCCTAGCAAGCGTGAGGTCCTGAGTTCAAACCTCATTCCACAAAAAAACAAAAAGGAAAGAAAAGTTCAAAATTAGCCACTCAAGACAGCAAAATGCAGCAGGGGCCAAAAAGGGGTTTCTTGGGAACTTGGGATAAGGAAATAATTCAAAAGAAAAAAATTATGTACAACTTACTTGGTTTTACCAGAGAAAAAAGCTTACTATACATAAAGTAACTGTCCAGCAATGGCCAAAAATCTGCGAGGTCCAGCACCTGCTACCATGCCATTGCACTGGTTATTAACATTTACCGAGTATTTGTTTATTTAGTGCTGTTTGAAATTTACTCTCAGTTCACTCCACAGTAATCTTAGGAGGTGGGTGCTAGCACTGTCCCCATTTTATAGATGGAGCAACTGAGGTACTAAGGATGAGCCTCCCACCTGTGTGGGATCCACAAAGCCAGGATTCTGACCCAGGCAGTCTGCTTATAAGCAGGAAAGAAAGTAACAGGACGCACACTGTGACTGAACTGGCACACCTGCGACATTCTCTGAATTATCTTGTATGGCCACCTCTTTGTCAACTTACATCAAAAGGGTTAGCTCCCTGTCTCTGCTTCTTGTGCTGCTTGGGGGTCCCCCACTGCCGAGGGCCACGCTAGCTGCTCTCAAGTCCCGGATTGAGTGTCCTCTTAGATAAACCGGCACTTTACGTAGCCATCCAGGGCAGAGTCTGGGGCCTGGCTGATTGGGTTCAAGTCCAAGTTTTCTTTTTTGGTTATGTGGGTAATGCATGACCTTAGCCAACTTCTCTGAGCCTTGATTTCCTCATCTGTGAAATGAGGAATAACAGGGAAGAGCCTGTGAGAATTTGTTCAAGCATTTAGAACAAAGCCTGGTACAAAGTTTGTGTTTACTAAAGAAACAAAGTCCTAGGGGCAAAAGCTGTCTCATCTGCAATCTCAGCTACCAAGAGGTGGAGATTGAGAGGATTGTAGTTCAAGTCCAGTAGAGAAAAAAAAAAGTAATGAGACCCCATCTCAGTCAATATGCCAGGCATGGTGGCAGTGCTTGTAATACAAACAATGTGGGAGGCAGGCAAAAGGCATAGGTTCAAGGCTTGTCAGAGGCAAAAACATGAGACCCTACTTAAAAAATAACTAAAGCAAAAGAGGGCTGGTGGTATGGCTCAAGTGGTAGAGAATCTGTCTAGCAAAAGTGCAAAGCCCTAAGTTCAAACCCTAGTACCACCAAGAAAAAAAAAATATCTTGGTATTTGCATTTTAACTCTACACTCCTTGTCACACACACTGCATTCAGTTCAATCATAATGATATCCCCTCCTTGCTCTCCCATTTGCAGATGAGAGCCCAGGTGGCCCGCCGTGGCAACAGGTCAGTGGACCATCTGCTCAGCTCACACTAGTGAGCACCATGAGTTTCCAAAGCACCTGGCAGAGGAGGTTTTCCTGCATGGACTCCCAGCTCCTGCCTTTCACCTGCGCGCATGGCCTTGTCCTCCAGGTCCCCATGATGCACCAAATGGCCGAGGTCAACTACGGTGAGCCCCAGGGAAGGGAGGCCAAGCCTCTTCGTTGAAGAATCAGATGGAGATGAGTTTCCATGAGGTCCATCTCTGGCCAGTGGGTGGAGTTGAAGGTCCCAGGGTGGTGGGAGACTCTTTGAGAAGGGCCTTTGGATGTCAAGCAACAACAGGACAGTGAGGACACAGAGTTGGAAAAGAACCCAATTTCCTGTTTGACATTTCCTTCTGCACTTAGTAAAAACAGAATTCATGAGAAACCAAAGCTGTTCATACAAAACTGCCTCCCCTGGCGGGCACTCTCATAACCTGGGGGCAGAGTAAGGACCAAGAAGGAATTTAAAAAGCTCTCTCAAGTCCCCCAGATTGAAGGACCCACTGGTCCTAAAGTGCCATCACGCTGCATGCCCACCTGCCTAGCGGTCACTAATCCTGGTCAGGATGGAGGTAAGAAGGGGAGGTGCCCAATGCCAGCCTTGAGCCTGGCAGCCCTCTGTGTGCAGGCACCTGTGTGCAGGTGGGGCCCTGTGCTGCAGGGGAGAACAGGCCCCACCTCCTCTTCACACTCATCCTCCCCCAGTGGCACCCCTAACCCTCCTGCAGCTTGTGGGGTCATTCATTATGTTCTGACTTAGGGAAAAGACACTGAGACTTCACTCAGCTTGGCAACCTTGACGTTCAGGCAGTAGTCTGCTGCTCTAGTAGTCTGCTTTGATTCCATGTAGCGCACATCTATGAGTGTGCTCAGTACATGTGCTCATTTGTCCGTTTAACCATTACTCATTAAGGTCAAGTAAGAAGAACTGAAGGAAGTCTAGATAAATAAGTACGCATGCACAATTTATTATAATTCTCATTCTTATCATTTTAGTTTGCTGTTCCCTCCATATCAGCTGGTTTGATTGTCAGCTCTGCGATGACAGGCAGATTCAAAATGGCTCTTGTCCCTCCCAGGACACACAAGTGCAGCACAGAAGATGCTGACTAGTATGTATAGAATAGGTGATGGATGCAGTAGGAAGTACCCCTGTCTTTTCTTACTGAGCCTATGACTCTTCTTAATGACCATTCAACTCTGTTGTTCTGTAACACACATCACGGGGTTGGCCTCAGTGCCCTCCCCCTGTAGGGATCCAGGTTACAGTCTCCCAGAGGTTCCCCTGCCTGCCTAGATTGGGCCTGGCAGTTGCCTGATCATTCATCTGCCACTCTGGCTGGGTCTCCCTGTCATTAGTCATCTGTGTCCACTGCCACCTGCCACCTGTGCCATCATACCCTTCTAAAATCATGCTCAGCCCAGCAGCCTGGACTTGTCCTCAGCCAGCCGTTTTTACTGCCCCTTAAACCTATTTGTTTAAGTCACAGATTATAAACAATAGGTCTCTAAGTCAGAACCAGCTCATATCTTGTTGGGTGTGTATAGTATTTTAAAAGTTGGGAAGCTCTCATATGAAATCTAGATTTAGATCTGTTATTGAAAGATAGGAAGACCTGGCACAAAGGCCCTGGGTCATGTCAAGCCAGGACTGGATCTTTAAGACAGGGTATATGGTTCTATCCTGTGCCATTAATTCCCACTATGCCTGGCCACTGCAGGTCCTCTGACTCAGGCCCTGTGGGAGTGTCTTAGAGATTCTGGGCCTTAGGATCACAAAGGAACCAAGTCACCCAACAGTCTTAAGCCTCAAACTATTCCCTGAGAGTGAGATGGATGTCCTGTTTGACTGTCTCTGATCTTATAAGCCTGCTTCCTTCCAAGGGCTGGCACTATATTGTTCCCCTGGCTCCTGGGACACAGCTAATTCTTGATGCACTGAACCTGCAGGCCAGTTCCAGGACACTGCGGGCCATGAGGTGGGAGTGCTGGAGCTGCCTTACCTTGGAAATGCAGCAAGCCTGTTCCTTGTGCTGCCCCAAGACAAAGACACTCCCCTGGGACACATTGAGCCGCATCTCACAGCCAGAGTCATCCACTTCTGGACCACCAGGCTGAGAAGAGCCAGGATGGACGTGTTCATCCCTAGGTGAGCGGCTATATCCCCCTTACAAGGTGCTCTGGTGCCAGCAGTCATAGGGCCTGGGTTTGGAACTAGGGAGTCTTATTCTAGGCCCTGTCCCTACCCACTGGGCTGGTTTGTCAAATGTACCCTGACTGCTTAGGCCAAGAGGAAGTTACCCTAAAGTGAGTCCATTCCAGAGTCCTTGCTGACTGGCTCACGGCACCAACTAAAATGAGCTAACTTTCTGGGTCTTCCCCAATGAGATACTTGGCCTTCACTGAGAAAACTGGAGCCCCCAAACCTTCACCCCACAACCAGCTCCCAGAACAGAAGAGGGAGAAATACTGGTGCTTTTTCTTGTAGAATATATCCCAAATCTTCTCACATCAATAAGTGCATGCAAATATTTTTTCAAAACCAAATAGGCAAGATGGTTTATGTAGTTGAACAAACATAGATAAAATTCTAAACAGAAGCCAAAAAGAAATTTAAGATCTGAAGTCTTTGTACTGAAGATTCATTTTCATTTCTTCTAAGTGGAAGGACCCTCCTTTAAGAAAACTCACTAGACACAAATTTCCAGAAGTTAAATGATGGTGTTAGATTTTGCTTTTCCAAAGTAAAACATTAGTAAAACTCATTACCTTGCAAAAGGATTCTCCCTAGTATTTTTTGAATCATGAGCTTCTGCGTACATTTGACATCAGAGTGAACTTACAGTCAGTTTGTAGACCAGCATTCAGGAAGGAATGTTGTCCAACGGCTCATTTGCAGTGTGTGAATTCTTTACGTGCCTGTCTACTCTTGGCCTTGGTCTCGCACCACAGCCAGGGCTGCCAGTGGGCAAAGGCAAAGGTCTTTGGCAGTGCTCCATCAAGCTGTTAAAAATAAGCCCATACTGGAACAAAAAACATACAAAGAGAGAACCAGTGAGTTACGGTCAAGGTCTAAAACAGGATCAGGCATAACCCAGGCAAAAGGTGAACCAAACTCTAAGGTGAAGTCTAGCTCTCAAAACTGAATATATGGACTCCAAACCAAAGCCTCTAACACTGGAAATTTCAACAGGTGTCTTTGGCACAGTGCAGAAGAAACCTTAACTTCCTTGTTACATTTGAGAAAAGCTCAGCGAAGGGAGGGAAAGGAACTTTGTCGAACATGGAGAAAATTCAGCCCACTGCGTGAATTTGCAAATCATTTTAGATTCTGAGACAAATGGCTGATTCTGCCTAGAGCAGCTGACGTAAGGAAGGAGACCCAGGGAAGTGGCCAGCTCTATGGAGAACTCTCCATGGACTTTGATTCTGCCTTTAGAAATCCCAGACTCTAGCCAGGCGGTGGTTCACAACTGTAATCCTAGCATTTGGGAGATTGAGGCAGGAGGATCACAAGTTCGAAGTCAGCCTGGGCTACATAGTAAGACCATATCTCAAAAAAAAAAGTTCCAAACCGACAATGATCTTAAAAAACACCAGAGGACAGAGGAAGGAGGGAAGTCAGAAAATCTCAGTGATCCAACTCTCAAATTTCACATCATTCTGATAAATATTTCTAATCTCCCTAAGACTATCAAAGCTTCTGCCCAAGAAGGATAGAAGTTTTTATGAAAATGAGGCCACTTTACAGGTAACCTGGTTTTAAAAAAGAGAAAAAAAAAAAAAGCTAGTCTTAAACCATTTAGTGAATAAACTGAAAAGAAGGAAAAACTGCTTTAGGTCTAAATTTAGATACAAACTTTGGACCATGGTAGACACAAACTTAGCTTCTGAGCAAGAATTTACCTCTAGTTCCCTCAAATCATTCATTCATCATTTAATATAACCTGCTCTGGAGTCAGCATGCTTTTTTTTGTTGTTAAACAAGAGCAAAACAAATTTACACACTGTGGGTAGCAATGTAAAAATTATGTGAAATGAAGGTTGCTTTCAGGTTAAACATCACCAAGCAGTAGCAGATTCTAAGGAATTATGATGTCTAGCTTCCTAAGTAACCCTTAGTTATAAAGAAATAAAATAAAATGCATAGGGACCGTTAGTCTTCATTAAGCACATTTAATATTTTAAAGAAATAATCAAGAAAACAAGAATGAGAGTTTACGGGTCATTTATATCAATAATCACGCAAGGCCGCACAAGAAAGACTAATAATGTCAAATATGCATTTAATGAATAAAACACTTGGTTATTACGTCAATATAATAGGAAGCTGAACGTGAGCATTTTTAATATTAGATATGATGTATTAACCCATTTTGTATTGGTTTGGAAGAACACTCAAGGTCGGATATTTTATAAAGAAAAGAGGTTTGTTTAACTCACAGTACTGGAGATTGAAAAGCATGGCTACAGCATCTGCCTGGTTCTGGCGTGGGCTTCTGGCTACATCACGACATGGTGGATGACGTCCTGCAGAAGCACATGCAAGAGGGAGAGGCCATATGGTGAGGGAAGGCCTGAGAGATTTAGGGGCCAGGCTTGCCCTCTCTCATGGGAGCTAATTGCAAGGACTACATTAATTCTTTCCAAGGATGGCACCCCCAGTGTTCATCTTCCTCGGGGTCTTCTCTCTCAAAAGGTTCCACCACCTCCACACCACCACAATGGGGACCGAGGTTCCAGGACATGAACCCTTGTAAGGACACACAAAAACCACATCTAAACCACAGCACAGGCGTAGCTTTTTAAAATACACCAGATCTCACACATTCAACATGACTTTAGTCCTTCCTTTAAGAACTGCTGATCATCACGATGTGTGGTCTAGGCTTTTTAAATTACATTTTCTTTCTTTTTAAAAAAATTGAGATATGATCATCTTACCGTAATATTCACTCTTGTAAAGTACACAATTCACAAGTTTTTGTTATATTCACAAAATGTGCAATCATAATTACAATCTACTTCTAAAACATTTTCATCACCTCAAACAGAAACCCCATACCCATGAGCAGTCACTTCTCATTCCCCCTCCTCTCAGTCCCAGGCAACCACTAATCTCCTCTGTATCTATGGATTTGTCTCTTATGGACATTTCATATAAATTAAATCATACCATATGTGGCCTTTTGCATCTGGCCTCATTCACCCAGTACAAAGTTTTTAAGGTTTAGACTTATTGTAACATGAATCAGTATTTCATCCCTTTTATGGCTGAATAATATTTTATTGCATGGATACACTACATTTTTTAAACTATTCTTAATTTATAAATATTTGAGTGCAAAAACACATTTTTACCTGTATCCACTTTTGGCTATTATAAGCATTTATATGCATGTTTTTGTGTGGATATATATTTTCAATTATCTTGGATATATACCTAGGAATAGAATTACTGAATTATATGGTAATTCTACATTTTACATTTTTAGGAACTTCCAGTGTTTTCCAAGTGGTTGCACCATTTTACATTCCCATGAACTATGTGTAATGGTTTCAATTTCTCCACACCCTTACTAACACTTGTTCTTATTCATCCATCATTTTGATCACAGCCATCCTACTTGCTAGGAAGTAGTATTACATTGTAGCATTCATTTGAATTTCCCTAATTCTAGTGACATGGGGCATCTTTTCTGCTTGTTTGTCATTGATATATCTTTTTCTGAGAAATATCTATTCAGATATTTGCCCATTTTTAAATTAGTTGCCTTTTTATTGTTGATTTGTAATATTTTTCAAAAATTTATTCTGGATGTTAGTCCCTTATCAAAGATATGATTTGTAAATATTTTCTTCCATTCTGTGAGTTATTTTTCACTTTCTTGACAGTGTCCTTTGAAGTACAAAAGATGTTGATTTTAATGAAGTTCAATTAATCTATTTTTCTTTTGTTTTGTACACTTTTGATGTCATTAAGAAAACATTACCTAACCACAATCACAAAAACTTATGTCCATTTTTTAAAGAGTTTTATAGGATTCCCTCTTACTTTTAGGTCTTTCGTTCAATTTGAATTAATTGTTGTCTTGTTGACCTTGAACAACTTGGCAGTTAAGGGATGCCAACCCCCTTCACGGTGGAAAATCTGCGTATAACTTTTGAATCCCCCAAACTTGACTATTAATAGCTTACTCTTGACTGGAGGCCTTCCCAATAGCATAAACACTTGATCACACATATTTTAACTTGTTACATGCATTACATATGGTGAAAAATACGCGAGAACTCACTTTTCACTGCAACATGCAATATGCTGGATGGACAAACTGCTCTCACAGAGATGGTAAGTGTCACACAGAGTTCTAAGCAAATATAACACAAGCTCACAGCAGCAGCAACAGGAAGTAGCTACAAAATTATCACAGTTGTACACTACCTACTATAATTTTATGCAGTATGGTTTAATATTGCATGTTTCCATTTGCTTATATGTCTCTCAACAGCGAATGGTGCCAATGGACAGTGCTTGGTAGCCGTGTGTAATTTTTCATAAGTTTTAACTTGTTATAATAGATTTGTGTTTATCTTATGGTTGTAAATGATAAAATAGACTTCAATCTACATATGTTTTAGGCATTCATGACATGCTTTTTCTTAATTTTTTGATATTTCTAGGCTATAATTTTGTGAGTGTTTTCAAATTGTTAATTTTCCAGAAACAAAATATCTGCCTATAAATAGACTAATGCCCTTTAAACTCACGGTGTTTAAGGGTTAGCTGTGTATGGTATGAGGCAGAAGTTCAACTTCATTTGTTTGCATGTCCCAACACCATTTGTTGAAGACTATTACGTTTTCTTAATATCACTGTCAAAATTAATTACCAAATGTATTAGTTTATTTCTAGATTCTCAATTAGATTCCACAGGCATAAATGTACTTTTGCCAGTACCACACAGTCTTGATTACTGTAGCTTCGTTGTAAGTTTAGAAATCAGGAAGTGTGAGTCTTTCAACTTTGCTCATTTTTTTTTGCAAGATTGTTTTTATCTATTCATGCCCCTTGCATTTCCATATGAATTTAAGGATCATTTTATCTATTTCTGCCCCAGAAAAGGCACAAGAGAATTATATAAGGATTGAATTGAACATGTAGAAAAATTTTTGGAGTACTGCTTTCTAACAATATAAGTATTTCAAGCCATGAACTCAGGGTGTCCCTTCATTTAGGTCTTTGTTTCTTTCAATAATGTTTTGTAGTTTTCAGTGTACATACCTTCTTCTTCTTTTGTCAAATTTATTTCTAAGTATTTTGTTCCTTTTGATACTTTTGTAAATGGAATTGTTTTCTTAATTTCATTTTCACATTGTTCATTACTAGTGTACAGATAGGCAATTGATTTTAAATCCTGAGTTTTGCATCTTGTTACCTTTAATGAACTAATTTATTAGCTCTAATAGGGTTGATGGAGGGGTTCTTCAGGATTTTCTACATACATCTGTGACTAGAGCTAGATTTACATTTTTCTTTCTAACCTGGAGGCTTCTATTTATTTTTCCCATGTAATTGTCTCACCAGCCTCCTGTGCAATGTAAAATAGAGGCAATGAAAGTGGACCTCCCTGTCAGGTTCTTGATCTCATAGGGGAAGCTTTTAGTCTTTCACCCTAAAGTCTGATGCGAGCTGTGGGTTCTTTATAGTTGCCCTTCACCAAATTGAGGAAGTTACCTCATATCCCAAGTTGGTTGAGTATCTGATGTTTGTATTTGTTTGTTTACTTATGGTGCTGGGGATGAAACCCAGGGCCTTAAGCATGCCTGGTTAACACTCTACCATTGAGCTACACTCCCAGCCCTGTTTGATTTTAATCATGATAAGGTATTGGGATTTTGTTAAAAGCTTTTTCTGCATCCAGAAAAATGATCCTGTGATATTTATCCTTTAATTGATATGGTGTGTTATCTTTATTGATTTTCATATGGTGAACCCATGTTGCATTCCTAGCATAAATCCCAATTGGTTGTATCCAAATGCTAGTATTTTGTTGAGGATTTTACATCTATATTCATAAGGTATATTGGTCTATAATTTTCTTTTCTTGTGATATTCCTGTCTAGTTTTGGTAGAGAGTTTTTTTTTTCTTTTACTCAAGCTATTGTAGTATTTCTTCTGGACCTGCCATATAAGAAAGTCACTCTAATCTTTTATAGTCATAACTCACTTTTACTACTGTTTTTAGTTTACTAAAAATATTGTTCAGTTTTATCACCCACCATAATCACCATAGTTGGTTTCAAACAGACTTTAACTCTTTCTCAGTGTCACTGAGAAACAACAATAAAACCACAATGGTAACAGTAAGTGTAAGGCTATGCTGGGTATTGTTTTGAGCACTTATACAAGGATTATGTCATTTAATCTTCACAATCCTGTAAAAAAGCATGACTATTATGCTCAATTCACAAATGAGGACACTGAGGCAAAGACAGGCCAAATAACCTCCCCTTGGCTAGTAAAAGGTTGAGCCAAGACTCAAAACCAAGGCTCTGCATTTCCAAGGTCACTATGTTTTAGCATTTAGAATTTTCCAAAGGATGTTTTCAGTACTTAAAAAATTTTCAGAAAAAGGAGTCCAAAATTGTAAAATGTCAGCATATTCACAGAAAACATATACCTAAAAATCATCCAAAACATACTTTTATGAGAAAGTCCGCTACTTTTGTTTAAAATACTGGTTACATTGTCCTGTATAGCAATGAAGATCTTTGATATTGAGTGGTCTTGTCCAGTATTTTTATTCTCTTGATAATTCTGCATGGTTTATAGAAAAGGCCATCTAAATTTCATTTCAAACCTTATTTTCAAACAAAAATAGTATCAACAGCCCATTTGAAGGCTCCTTAAACAATGAAGTTTAAATGCTTTGCCTTTGGGAAAATACTGTGAAGTTGGTGTGTCAATGCTTGCTGCTCACAGGGTTACTATGCAAACCAAGGTTCATTCCTTCTCTGCTGTACGTTAAAGGTACAGCTGCACACAGCAAACGTGAAGACATGTTCATCCAATATAAACTTGCTATATGAGAACTATTAGTTGTTAATTAGCTTTTTTTCTGTACCTACTGTGTGTGAACCAAAGATGGGAGATAGCAAAACAATATTCAGAGTCTGGGCTCCACACTCATACAGACTGATTCTGAATTGAGGCCACCACAGACTCCTAAGGTCATCCTGGGCAGGCTTCTTAAACTCTTTAAGACTGGAATTTCTGATGCACGACCTAGGGACAGTAAGAACATAGTTATATTGTTGAAGTAGCTGAGGATTCTAATCAGAAGATCTTAGTCCTTGTGCTCTGACAAGGAAGAATCAATCCAAGCAGAACCCGTGTGTGTAGTGAGGTAAATAACAGAGTTTTATTATAGGAAAGAAGGAAAGGGATTATAGGTGGGGTCTCTGCCAGGTGGAATGGAGGCACCACATGCAGGAAAAGAAAAGGGCAGAATTTTATTTGAGGTCATTTTTCTATAATCCTTAACTTGGAGGTGGGTAGAAAATCTGAGTCACTCCCCATCTCCAATGGCCTTTGGGCTATAAGGAGGCTCTGGGTAGATGCAAATTCTCAGATACCTTAAGTTCATGTGTGAGGAAATTTCCACTCTAATTTTTTTTGGGGGGTGTAGTAGTGGGGTTTGAACTCAGGGCCTCATACTTGCTAGGCAGGTACTCTTACCACTTGAACCACTCTAATTTAACAAAGGATTTGCAATTGAAATGGAGTTCTCAGGGCTCCAAGGGGACTGAGTGGGGAGTGGGAGTGCGATGCTCTAAATCAGGCTGTATGGTTTTTAAAAAGTCACGAACTTTCCCTAGCCTGACTCAATGTGAAGATGAAATGAGAACCCATATAAATATCTTGTGTGCCCAGCACAGTTATCAGTACTCATTACTAAGAAATACAAATGAACTGGGATAGTCTCTCATCTCAGGTCCTTCACAATATCATAAAGAATGGTTATACAAAGTAGAATGGAAAACAAATGTTAATGGGGCCTTAAGAACCACAGGTCACAATCTGAAGTTGGTCCTGGAGAAAAAGTGTGAGACCCTATCTGAAAAATGGCGAGGGCAGCTGGGTGCCAGTGGCTCACACCTGCAATCCTAGCTATTCAGAAGGCAGAGATCAGAAGAATCACGATTTGAAACCAGCCTGGGCAAATAGTTCTCCAGACCCTATCTTGAAAAAAACTCACCACAAAAAAGGTGGGGGAGGGGGCTGGTAGAGTGGCTCTAGGTGTAGGCCCTGAGTACCACCAAAAAAAAAAAGGCTAGGGCAAAGAAGGCTGGAGGGTATTGCTCAAGTGGCAAAGTACTTGGATAGCAAGCACAAGGGCTCTGAGTTCAAAACCCCAGTACTGCCCAAAACAGCAAACCAAAAAACAAGGCAAAAACAAAAGCACAGAACACAAGCAGCTAGAGTGAAGAAGGGATAACAATTGAGGAATGTGTAATTGTTTAAAAGCAACCAAGGGAAAGAAAGAGAGGGCATGGAATGGAACGAAATGAACTGTGTGGGCAAAGGTACAGAGATGGGAAAGGCCCGTGAGGGGTTCAGATTAGTCAGGGGTAGGTAGGGCTTGTGGGAAGGAATAACAGAGATAAAGTTGAGGCAGAATCTGGTGAGGCATGACTTCCCAGCTGCACTTCATATGGTGTGAATGGATATATATTGAGCGGGAATTCTAAATGCAAACTGATGCCTTGCTTTTGTTTTTTAGATTTAGGATCCAAAATCAGTTCAACTTAAAAAGTATTTTAAGTTCTTGGGGAGTCACCAATGTTTTTGATCCACTCAAAGCTAACTTGAAAGGAATTTCAGGTAACAATTCTTTCTGGCTTTTTGATATCATGTTTAGGACAGTTTTGTTATACTGATTAAGGACTTTTCATTGTTTCCACAGGCTTCAGAGATAAAATAGCCAGAGTCAAACATATGTAAAGGAATAAAGTGCCATGCTTTATGTAAAAATGTGTTGCTTCTCATAATAATCAAATTTGAGTTAGACTTGGTGGAGGAAGGACATTTCTTGGGACCTTTAAGCATGGATTTTGGAGGCTACTTTCCCAGTGAGGTTAGTGGCCACAGGACAGAGTGAGCTTGTCCTCCTTCTGCTCAGCATGATCTGGATCTACCAAAGACTCCACAGCAAAAGAACTTTCCTTCTGCTCTCAACTGTCACACTGGCCTCACCCTTTGTTTCTACCTCCTCTCCCTTCCTTACTTCCTGTACCTCCTCTGTCCTCTTCTAATGAACTAAGCTCGAACCCTTCCCTTATCTATCCAATCTCCTTTCCTCAAATTACCCATACTCTTGCAAACTTGCTCTAAAATGTCCTCTTCCCAGCATCCACACTAAATTTCTTTGCCCATAGTTGACATGCTAATACCAATCAACTGAGGGCTGTTTAACTGTGATCTGAGCTTACATCAAGCATAAAAAGGGAGTGGAATGCCAGAACCCATATTCCAGAATCCTCTTGGGAAACCACTGGCTAAACTTTTGAAGTCAAAGCCTCAGGTTTGTTTCCACTCTGGACAGTCAGTTATCTGTGTATTCTCATTGGCCTTCACATTCCCCTTACTTGATGAACTTGGAAATCACTATTTTGCATGTGAGCCCATTATAATACAGAAAAATTTTCTTATGCTTTGTTCAGAATCTTCCTTCTTAAGCAATCAGAGAAAATATGGGGGTTTGATCTTCAAGACAAGTACTAGGTTGGGCTTTAGATGTGACCAAACAGGTTGACTGGCAGAGATATTTATCAAATAAAACAGAGGAAGAAGGATACATTCTAGAGTACTAAAGATCCGCCATCTTGGTGCCAGGCTTATAACGTTCTCCCATGAAAGTTTTGTTCCTCTAAAACCAAAGTCGGCAAGTGATGGCCAACCACCTTTTATAAATAAAATATTGAAACAGCCCCTCCCCTTCATCTACAAATAATCTGTGGCTGCTTTCTTGCTATAACAGTGGAATTGAGTCATTGGGACTGGCAATGGCTAAATTCTTAGTATCTGGCACTTTATAAAGTTTGACACTAAAGTATTGCTTTCCAATGCCTTTTTAAAAAAACATAATCAAAAGACCAGTCATGTCTATGCCCAAGTGGACTTCTGGCTTTATTCTAGAGTCAGGGCCACTGAATCTCTCCCAAGCAATAGTTTCTGCATTCCTAAAGTGGGGGATAGCATCACCCACCTCATTTTTAAATGTATAGCACAACTGCAGAGTTTTGTTTGCTTGTTTTTACCAGAGAGGAAATGATCAGAAAATGCAAATCCAAAGTTTGTGCTATTGATGGAACATTTGGCCCTTTTTTTTTCCCTAAAGAAAAGCCCAGAATCATTTATAGTTCTCCTTCCCTATCTAAAAGTCATTTTTCTCTTCCTGCTTGGTGTCAAATCTTATTTTGCTGTTTGAAGAACAGTTTCATTTCAGGATAATCCTCCCACCCCTTTCCCTAGATATCCTTGATGCTAGGTGTTATGAAGCTTTTAATACTAGCTGGCGGAGTGGCTCAAGTGGTTATAAGAACGCCTGCTTAGCAACTGTGAGGCCCTGAGTTCAAACCCCAGTATCACCAAAAAAATTTAAAAAATAAAGAGTAATTCGAATCTCACTCCCATTGATGAAGAGACTGGCAACCTCCTAGTCCAGGAAATAGTCCTTGTCCCAGACGCAACTCTCTGAAGAAACTATCTTTTTCTTTCCTAAGAGCAAAATCAGTTTGCAATCTGCCCAGTAAGAAATAGAAACTCTCTGTTAACTATGGCTTACGTAAGCAAACCACACAGTACGTAAGCGCTGTCTGGTCAACACTACAGAGAAAAGGGTAATTGGTGGGCTAGGCAGAGGAATGGAGAAAGCAACTAACTATGGTCCAGGTTCAGAGCTAAGATTCCTCCAAATACTTTCTATATCTTGGGCTAGGTGCTATGTGACACTAATGTACCCATCCTGTCTCTTAGCAATGAAGTGACAAAAAGATGAAAAAGATACACTACAACTCTGCTACAAGTAAATAATTGGTGGAAAGAAACAGCAATTGACATATTTATCTTGCTTGATGAGAAGCTGAGGATTAAATGTAGAGACATTTACATTTTGCAAATCTCATGTTTACGCAATGACATGTTATGAAACTCTTAAATCTTTCGAAAGTATGACCAACCACATGCAAAAGACCAATGCTCTCCACCAACAAAGGGGGTAGGGAATTGCAACAACCATTTGGTGGACTCGCTAAAGACCCAGCCTGTGCTATGTCTTTATGGTTCTCCATACAACTAACTTGTCCTTGTAAGTGTAGTCAGGCTAAAGAACATTAAGAAACTTCTTTTACAGGGAAAAGAAACAAGTAGACAGTGTGAGAGGTGTCTACTATTAATCCATCCAGCATTTACTGAACACATTTATGTACCAAGCAACATTTGTGCAAGTTAGGCAAAAAAGTATTTAAAATGAATAAAAATGAACTGTTTCTGCCTTCTAGAACAGTGTAAAAAAGAGGGGTAAGCACTGGTAGATGTTAGAAGAGTGGAGTAATGTAAGAAGAGATGTAAGAAGAGGAGGGAGGATAGGAAGAATCTCACCCTTATGCTTTGCATATTGAAATGTAATACAGGAGTGACTAGGTTTATGGTGGGCTACGGTGTTCTCCAGAATGCTAATCTGGTAAATGGGGGTGGGGGGGTGGAAAAGGATTGTGTCGGTGATTTCATGGTTGAACAGTACATACTGCAATCCTCCTAGCTATTCACTGTGAACATTAGCAAATCAGCAGCTCTGAGAAATCACCTACTCGTAACGAAAGCTCAAAACTGATTAACCTGCACCTTTCACAGTTAATCATGGAATCCTTTCTACAGAAGAGCATCTATAAATGATCTTGAGGGCAAATTTTGGGAAAACAGGTTGCATGACTTTCAATGGTACTAAGCAACTGCCAACACTTCAGCAGAGGAGAAAAAGGCTAGAACCTCTTCAGGCCTGAACTACTTCTAGATGATTTCACTAGCTGCATAACATTTCAAAAGCTACTTCAGTAAGCAAATTACAATCTGTAATGCAAGATCAAAAGAAAAATGCAGACTCACAGGTTAACTCCCAACTTCTCATTTTTATCACACATAGGTCTTTTGAAATGTCAGCTTTTATCAGAAATAACAATTAAAAGATGCTGATGCTGGAGCATAGAGGATCTTGGGTCTGTAGGTCTTGCTTATAGCTATGCAAACATGAATAATGATTGGACTATTCCTGACCTGATGGAGAAAAGCTACTTAAATGAAACTCTTCCATTGCAATTTTAAGACACTGAAATAGCTCAGCCTAACTTACCAAAGACTCACCCATACCAACTGGTCCTATTTCTCATACTACCAGGGTGCACAGACTAACTTAGATATGCATTAACCATACTTCAGCTGCTAAGAGATTTCACAGTGAAGTACTTCTCATTTTACTGACGTTCAGTTAAAATATTCAGACACCTGACTAGGTAGTAATGAAATCACAGATAATAAAACCTCAACTGCTATTCTTTACCCATAAAGTTCTCTTTTTAACTTTGGCACTGCATTTGTTTGCTCATTGAGATAGTAGCAGGAGGTTAATGGAGAAATGTGTTTTGTTTTTTTTTTTCCCCCAAATACCCTGCAGAAAAAGACCAACTGCTAAATGCACTGGATTCTTCATGGGTGCATTGATTTCTTCCTTCCTTTGGCCCTTGTCTATCTTCTCCCTGATGCTGGAAAGTGATTCTGTTTTCAGTGACTATAGCCAACTCAGAATATCCTGTTATTCCTTAATTACAAGATGGATGGCATGCTGCATGTTGTATATTTTGGGCTGGTTTTAGTCTCATAACATTCATTACAGCTGCACAACTAAACTAACGCAAACCAACTTAGTCTAAGATGAAACAATGCTTCCTAGAAATATATAAATATATATGCATATAATCATTTCAATTGTCATGCCACACATCTCTTTCTGGTAGCACACTACAGTTGACTAGAGTACACTTTCTGAAAGGAGGTAGTCTTTGAGGGGTGAGGAAGAAATGGGTTTTGGGTTCAAAAACCTACATACTTCCAATCCTGTTTATGAGGTGTATCATATCAGATTTAACAATCCCCTCTAAAATGAAAGGACAAGACTGAACAATTTTCTAATGTTTCCTCTAGTATTAAAGATGCTGACCTTCATTCTTTATTCCATCAAGTACTATTTCACCTTTGGAGAACTGTTTAGAAATGGCTAATGGTTAAAAGTACAAAAATCCTTCAATTCCTAAGTTATCACTCAATCTTATTTACTAAGCTAGTATCTTTGAAACTGTTAGTGCAGATTAGTTACAACCTCTCATTTTCTTTGCAGATTCTAGCCCTTGAGGCAAATTACTTGCACAACTGATATAACAGGGTACACAGAATACAGTCATGCAACATTAGGCATTTTGCTTGTTTGTTCAAAGTTTTATTCAGTTCATGCAAATAAAAATGTTATAAAATTTTGAATATATCCAAATTTTTATATTAGGCATTTTTAATACAATGCTTTATGCCTCTTAAAGACCATATGCAAATCTGCAAGTTTATAATTTAAAAATGGCTCTTAACTTGCAGTCCAAGAAGGCATTCAATGGAAAACATCTTAAAAGCTTGTTGAAAATGATTCTTGGGCTACAGAATCTGCTTTTTTAACACACACCCTGGTGATCCTTGTGACTAGTTTTTAAAATATTGACTGAAGGAAATATTTTAACATTAACTGGAAATTTTTTTGAAAATTATTAAAAAACGAATTTGGTGTAGTGCCTGGATATTAATTTTAGGGAAAGATTAGATAAATTTAATGAACTTAGGTTTCAAAAGAGGCATTAAAAATACTGAAACTTGAGAATTTTCTAAACAATCACTTCGTAGCTACAAAGTAAGCAGCATTGGGTACTGTAAATTTTGTAAGTACATTATTTTTTAAATGTACTCAAAATCCTACACCAAATGCGTGAAAAACTGTTAATAAGCAATTCACATCTTTATCATTTCCTGGAGGTAGGCCAAGATGGTTTTTATGTTTCTGAAGCAATTCACACAGCCAAGATGGAAGTTTCAGAGGAAGGCACCAAGGCAGCTGCAGTCACAGGTAAGTTAAGAAGGTAAAGTATGCAATAGCTGATTATGCTTTCTACCTGTGCCATATTTTTCCAACTGAAACCTTCACAGATGTAAACCTTTCTACTTAAAATCCCAAGTCCAGATGTGCTATCACATAAACAAAACCCCCTTTTTGAAAAATGATGGAAAAAATCAATTTTGCAAAGGATTGGTACTATTATCTCACAAACAAGGAATAGAGTCATTCTGAAAATTTATGTTCAATAAGGAATTTATTCCATGGAGTATTTTGAACATAAGACACAGGCTTAGCTAAGTAGTATCTTTTCTCTGTAATTTCCCATTTGCACCGCCATCATAACACTGAACAGTGAAATGTCATTAAGGATGCTTTGATTTCTTTTTAAAAAACAAGGTATATCACTGACTTTGTATCTAATCTAAGTAGTGATTTTTTTCAAATGAGAAGAAAATGAAATGGGGTTCTTCTGTTCCTCATGCAGTACTGTTGCTGAAAAGGTCTCGGATTCCTGTTTTTAAAGCAGATCGGCCATTCATCTTTTTCCTGAGAGAACCTGGCACAGGTATTACAGTATTTTATAGGATCAAGATGAATATTTATCAACATCTCTCTAGCAGCAAGGGCTCATCTGCCCATGATTGCCCAAACAAGCATTTCTTCTTTTTCTATGGCATTTCACCTTTCCAGTTGCTGTGTCTTGTACCCTGAGAAAGACTATTTCATAAATATAAAAGAAACTATTATCCTCCATGGTTTTTGCATTTTCATTCTCTCAGCTCATTTTAGTTAATGCAGATTAAAAAAAAAATCAGTAGGTTTCTACTCCTGGAAAGAGGTAGTAAAATAATCGTAAATCTTGCCTTTCTGCCGTCCCCCCAAACTGTCCCCTTTGTCATTTCAGAAAAGACATGTTCTTCAGGCCACCAGGGTTTAGAAAGAAGTCCACTAGTGACTCTCAGTGACTCTAGTATTCTAGCATATGTACCTGGATTTCTGCACTATTCAGTTCATCTTTCTCAAAACACCAAATATTTGCCCTAATACTTTTAAGTCCCACCCACTATATACCCTAATCTCAACCCAAAGATGGTATGGTACAGGCAAAGCCTTATTTAACACATCAGAAGGACAAACTTTTAAGCTTTAAAGTTTAAGCTTCAGCAATATCGAATAAGGTTTTAAAATTATTTCTTTTAATGTTCTTCCTCCCTTCTGACAATTATTGGCCTAGGAAGGAAGAGATTCTCAGTAAAGAGTTGTTGGCAAGTCTAAACAGTGTATAAAAAATAAGATGGAACAAGTCTAATAAAATCAAGCAAAGGTGAATCTATTTTAACTAAACATCAGGTTTTTACTTTTATTTATGAGAGAAAAATGTCAAAAGTTAGAATGAAAATTATGCAGTTTTACACAAATTGTTTAAGGAAATACTGTCAACATCATTTTATCTGAGAATCATTTGCATTGCTAAAACTTGTGCAAAATATCGAACATTTTTGTGATAAAAAGGAGGAAGATAATCAAATTTTGTTTGAGGAGGAAAAAGTCCATCAGCAGAATATATCCATCCCAACCCAATAGTGATTAAATGAAAATACCAGTTATCACTCAAAACAGGCCGCAGAGATGTTTCCCTTAGAAAAATGTCAAAAAGGAAAGGTGAGAAAATGACAGGTTCTGCTCCCTCAAGAAACCAAGCAAGGACTAAACATGGAACAGAGGGTCATTGTCAAAAGCTGGTATCCCAATACAGGCTGACAGAAGATTCTGGTTTGGGAATTTACCACAATTTCAATGGTATATGTTTTCAACTGCCTTAGTGATGAGAATGAAAAGCCAAGGCCAATCCCAAACCACCACAAACCTTATCTTTAGAATTTATTTATTGCCCTTTCTGGAGGCACTTACCCACAGCATGCCAACCAACAGCTATTTTTCTGATGACATTATTGAAGAGATTAAAAATGTCTCAATCTTCAATACTCAAAACTGTCAAAATCTTACTGATAGGGGCCACTAATGAATCATCTGACTGACAAATAAGACACTTAGGGGAACATTATGAAAAACAATCTAAATCTAAAAACTTCAAGAGTAGCCTTTCAAAGAATATCATTTGTCTAGCCTAAGTCACTTAGTGACTAAAAGGACCTAAAAGACAAGATATCCCATCCCCAGGTACATTCTTCCTCTCTTTTGCTGACAAGAATTCTATTGCAATTATTTCACTGACTTAACATGCTCCCACACTTTGTAAATGCGCAAAAAAAAAAAAAAAAAAAAAAACCTGAGAGAGAGATTAAGCTTTAGTTTTCATGGGTTTCAAACCTGTAACTAGGTTTTGGGATAAGGGTATAGAGTATCATGGAAGAGAGAGAAAGGACAGAGAGACAGAACTGCTACTTTCCAACTTTCCAATTTCCTCTACGGTTCATTCTGAAAAGTGTACTAACAGTCAAGGGTCTAAGGATTACCATTTCATAAATGTGTGATATGAAAATAAGAACTTTTTGATAAGGAGGTTGCCAACTACTTGAAAAACAATCTTTTTCCTGCATATTCTTACTAAGTATAAACTTCTATCTGAATGACTTCTAATGCCTTTGATCAATCTCAGACTCTAAATATATATAACTTAACACCAGACAGTATATTCTGGGCCCTGTGTAGCTTTTGCTAAATATAGCAATGTGACTGCAGTTAGCTTAATAATTCCACCTATCAAATTATATCGTGCTTTGCTTGATAGTATTTTGTAGAGGTAAAAAATGTTTAGAGAACTGCATATGAAAATACTGTTACATTAAATGCCTCTTTTTCTTTACAGGGTTTGTCTTCAGTATTGGGAGAGTTTCAAATCCCCTTGACTAAAGTAGATCTCAAGAACACTCTCTCTCTTAAATATTCTTTCCTTCATAAAAAGTTACAATTTCATTTTGCTATAGCCTTGAAATTTAAAAAAATGTTAAGTATAAAAAAGATAAGGGTATATGATTTTCAAGTATTATGAACCTAAAAATACTTCAATTTTATTATAACTGTTTTGCCCTTTATCCAAATCTAAAAATTTTAACCTTCTTTTCTACTAGTTACCCCCCAAACCACTAAAAGGCACAGCAGTGATCTATGAATGGTGAATGAGTCAGGCCATAGGATTATACCCTTAATAAGGATACACAAGATCATGTTGGATTGAGGGTGGAGAATGAAGTGTCAGTTTTCCTCAATTTGTGTTAACTATGGGAATGAAAAATGAGCAAAGCCATTTTAAATGTTTACTTTCTATTTAGCTTCTAAATAAAATTGGGAGTCTAAGTGAGAATTGCAGAGAAGAATGAAGGGATCTCCTAATGTCTTGTGGCTTTTGCAAATGCAGCATGGTATCAAACTGCTATAGGTTAGACATTTCAGAGTATGTAATATACCACAAACTTACTACTCTCTAAATAGTAGCTCACCTTAGTGTCATTCCTTAGAAAGGAAAAGGGGTTGAAGGGAAGTACGGAAATCAAAGCTGTCCAAAGTTGTGTACTTTTCAGATAGCCTATAAAGGGGCCTGCTTATCTGCCACAGGCATAGCCATTCCCATTTCCAGGCAGAAATGGGAGTATGTTGGCATGGCCAATAAAAGCTACAAACAGAGTAAGAAGACAATACAAATTATGTAACATGTAATTACAGTTAGGTTCAACAAGTGTGAATTTCAAGTGTGTGTTTTCTAATGCTAGAGAGCAAGGCCTTTAAAATTCCATTGTTGTAGGTATTTTTAAGTGATTACTTTAAATGTGATTATTTCCTAAACCACACCAGAGTAAAATAGAGCATTTATTGATGGAATAACAAAAGTGCTTTTCTTAAATATTCTTCAAAATACATTTGTACAACTTACAATAATATATCCAAAATAACTGTATATACAAAACATTACCTAGCTTTAATGTATGTGCTTTTTCCCCAAAAATTACAAAGTAATTTCTTTTTAATTTTTTTTCTTTTTTTTTTTTTTTTCTTTTTTTTGGCAAAGTTCAACCTTAACAGAGGTGACAATTTTAAAGGTTGGTTTAAGAAAATAGAACCTGAGGGAAATTGACACTCAAGAGTCAATGACAAGCAAGAGATTTGGAGAAATATTTTTAGTTAAATAAAAATGTTTTTTAGAGTGATACTTTCACATTACAAAAATAAACCAAAATGAAGAAAAGGTCACTGTAAAATGATGGAAAAAGGATCTGTAGACTTGCTTTTAGTACTTCAAATAGCCAACAATGCATGTCAAAAAATCAATGCAAGATCACAACAGTCTTGTGTTTACTCTGTATTTGCAGAAGATAGTAAAATAAGTGGCCACATTCTATTTTCTTTTAATTGCTATTAATATGGTTGATTTGATTGGCTCTTCGATGAATTTCATCCAAGAAGTTCTCCAGTTGTTCTATTAGCATTCGCTTTTTAAACCTGTATGAAAAATAATTAATAGCTCATTATTTTTAATGGATAGCATAAGCCAGTAAATTGTTTAAAAATGAGAGTTGGTTTGGGGGTGACTTTTCAAAGTGAAATGAAATGGAAAATCAACAATCTATGACATACACATCTGTAGGAAGATTTGCAAATTATTGTTTGTATAAGAACAGTACTATAGTTATTCCCTAAAACAAAAAGAAACAAGGAGAAAGGAGCTATTCCTCCTACAACCAAAAAGAAAAAGGAAAAGAGAGGAAAAATACTAATATATGCAAGGATTTCAAATAATCTAGCAAAATTTGGGCTCCCAAAGCAGTTATTATAGTATATTCTTGTGCAGTTTGAAACACCTGAGTTTTGAAAGCAATGTGAGTAAACTATGGGTATAATTCCCGAGACGGAGGTGGAAATGAAAACTGGGTAGTACCATTTAAAAATCATGGAATTCTACTACTACAATTTGAAAGCTAGATATCTACATGTAGGATATGGCAAGTAGCTAAAGTTCAAGTGGCAATGCTTAAACATTTTTAGTAATAAATACAGGTAGGCTAAAATTTCATTCATCTACATAAATGCTAACATTACTGATGCCTTTTAGAATATCCCCAAACACTGGATATTCTATTTCTGCTTACTTTCTACTTGTAAAATAATACAAATAGCTACACAACTTTCTAAAGGGTAGGAGTACAGGTGCTAGGAACATAGCTAAATCCAGGATGTGCCAGGTGTAGTGGCACATAACTATCATTCCAGTCTCAAGCAGGAGGATCCTGACTTCAAGGCCAACCTGGGCTATACGGCAAGATTCTGTCTCAGAAAACATAACAAAACTCCTGGATGATGTATGAGCTGAACAAAGGACAGTATAGTGTCAACATAAAAAAAGATGAGACTAATATTCAAAATTATATAAAAAGTTATGGCCACCTCTTGATCCTTCAAAGTGGCCCATGCTCTAGCCACTTCAACACAAGAAAAATTAAAATTGACTGCTCTACCTAAAACTTTTATATGTAGCATGAAAGAGACAGGGGATCAGCATGAAACATTCAGGGTATTAATTAAGGGGTAGGTATGTTTACATTTGAATGGTCAGATAAAATAAACTCTGAAGTTTTCTCATAATACTAAAATTTTGTCTTGAAAGAAAAAGTTAAAAATACTTTTAAGCTTATGTAACTATGCTTTTCAATTAGGTGACTTTGTAGCTACATTTATAACCTTGATTCACATTCCTTGTACTAAAGTACATAATCTTGGGCTATTGAAACAATCCCTTTGATTGCATGTGTTCCCATGTAAAAAGGAACTGCATTCACTCAAATATTGCTTTTGTAGGTTATTTCTAATCACCAATTAGAATTCATATAGGAAGGCAAAAAATTAAAGGTTATAAAACATAAAGATACCAAAAAGCTACAGAGACAGGTAACACTTTTCAAAGTATCTAACAATTTTTCAGGGGAAAAAGGTCCATAACTCCTGGAGAATTTGTGTGTGGCTATTTTTAAAGTGAACTTCTTTCAATAAGCTTTAAAAAAAAAAAAAGGAAACAAGAAAGCCAACACACACATATATCTTTGGTAAGGTCATATGCATGCATAATAAACACATAATAGATACTGTTAAAATACTTTCTACATAAACTGAAAACTCATCATTTGATAATGTACAAAATAAGTTTCTTTACCTTGATGCTTCTTTAATGACATTTTGTAAAAATATTAGTCTTGTTTGTAAACTGCCTTGCACATGCTTCAGTAAAGTGAAGATTCTTTCATATTCTTAAAACAAAAGAAGCAAAAAAATTTAAAGTTAAGTTACTTTCATTTGTATTCTTATGCAAAATTTTTTCTCCTGCAATTTTTATACTGAGATGTACCGACACATTCTTTAAAAATTTCATCACTCTTTAATTTTTTTTTTTCAGTACTGAGGTTTGAACTCAGGGCCTACACCCTGAGCCACACCACCAGCCCTTTTTTGTGATAAGCTTTCAAGATAAGGTCTTACTATTTGCCTGGGCTGACTTCAAACTGTAATCCTCCTGATCTCTGGCCTCCTGAGTAGCTAAGATTATAGGCGTGAGCCACTAGCACCCAGCTTTTAAAGATTTTTATGTCACATTTTAACATTTATGTGAAAGGAAACATGTATCAACAATGATTAAACAACCTAACACTGCTGTTTGGTAAAAGTTCCCATTAAGGTATCACTAAAGCTTAGGATGAATAAAGAGTTTTAAGACAGTGCTGCTGAAAAGTGAGGCAAATGGCCTTTACAAAATCCCATCTTTATAATTTAAATTCTTAAGTAAAAGTAACATGGGTGGAAGGGAAGTGTAAGGGAAAAAACAGATCAGGGTGCTATTTCAATTTCACATACAGCTCTGCCAAGGACTATTATGCTCCTAAATGCCAAGGACTGACTCTTTTACCTACTTCAGACCCACTCACAGGTCACTGTACCATCACAGCAGGTGATCTGTTAGCATTTTATGAAAAAATGCCAGTAAGACTCAAAATTTTTTTACCTACAAAATTCTTTCGTATTCATGATAGATTTCTTAACTTTACTTTTTTGTACTAAATGTACCCCTGGTAATTACCATAGTTAAAAGTTTTAACATGATGGTAGGCACTGTGTGATAAGAACTTCAGAGACATGCAGTTATTTAGTATCACTACATCTTTTGGGGCTAGTTGTTAAGATTTCAGCTGCTGGCTAGAAGAACAGTCAGGACTCTGGGTCCTTGTCACGGTAGTTACATGTACCTTAACAATGTAGTCTCCTTCAGCTCTCAATCCTTGGCTGCCTACCATACCCTGGACATAGCAGATAAATCATTGCTTGTCACACAAAGAATCAGATCTTACATACGTCAGATATTGTTCAATACTGATCTAGAATCAGAGCTACACTTTTGGTTAAAAGTCAGATGACATTTTTTTAAGCATACATGGAAATTAAATCTGAGGTTTGTCTCTAATTATACATACTTCTTCCTGGTTTCCGGATCTCTTTCATTATTTGTGCTTTTAGTTCAGTATTGACTTCTTCATGGCTTCTGCAATGCATCAATTTCTTTCCTTTGTTGAGTGAAGATGCTGGTATATTCTCTTCAGCACACTGTTCTTTATTTCTTTGCTCCTCATGATTTTCTAAAAACCCACCAACACTGAGGTCATTAGTTCCTAAATGGTCATGACCAAGAGCTTCTGTATGATTGGCTGGTCGTTCCAGTAGATTGGCTGGAGATGGTGAAAATTCAGTATCCATAGCATTTGGTGTAATGTCTGAAGAGAGTTGGTCTGCAACATGATTTTCAACCACATCATCTATTGTTGAATCACTGGCAGTTTCTGAAACTGAAGGGCGGGGAGGGGGGGTTGAGAACCAATAGTATCAAAGCACACAAAAAAGAAAGCTACAAAAAAACATCATTAGAGCAAACCTCAACTGAATTCCTTGACTAGTGCATATTAATGAATAATGTGGTATGGTTCTTAAAGGTTCACCAAAGACATGATAGATTTCAATATGAAGCATTCACAATCTTTACAAAATCTGTACAATTTTTGCCCGTGGGAAAAAAATTTAAAACAAAACCAATTTCAACCAGTTTTTAGTTGGCTACTTTAAATCTATGTAAATAAAAAGATTTCAATAGCTTAGTGAAACGTGATCAAAACCGCCATCAACACCTTTACCTTAGAGAGTCATAGCTCATTCCAACCTACCTCTGCCTTATACATTTATTATCATAGAAATATAAGTAAACACTGATGGTTTATTTTGTTCCAAATTCTGCTGGGAATATACTATTAACAGGTCATACTTCACAGTACATGCTCTTCTTATGACAAGCATCCATCTAGTCCTCATGAACTGAGCAATGAAAAACAATCTGGTGCCCACTCTAGCTCATTAGACCAGTACAAATCAAAGTTTGCCACTAAACACCAGATTACGAGACTTGTTCCCCACAAAAAGTAGGTGAATTTTAATTTCTGATTACTCATTAACCTCTCTCATCTTCCTTGCCCCAGATTTCCCCATGCTCCCTTGTACATTCATCCCCACAAATCCCGTGATCCGACTCCCTTCAAAATCCTATCTCATGCTTTGCTGCAAACACCTCTTTACTTCACAACAATTTATGCCTTGATGAAAAACTAGCTTTCCTATAAAGAAACTATTCTTGTTTTCAGACCTGGAGTAGAAATTGCTTTCTTCCACATATTCTCCACAGGGTTAAAATGAGGACATGGAGTCAATGATTCCTTCACCTCCTAGTGTAATTTCAAGATTCCTCCTATGAAACTCTTGTTAAAAACAAACAAACAAACAAAAACTCTTACTCTTTTGAGGCTCAACGTTCCAGCTACCCTTTCTCGCTTCATCACCATCTTAACTGAACACAGGGCACATGCCTGTAGCCACTGATATCTGTGGTATCTGGTTCACAGCTCATTCCTAACTCCTCCTAACATCATTCTAGGTCGTTACTACTCAAAGAATGGTCTGTGGAAAAGTGACACTAGCTCCATCAGAGAGCTTCTTAGAAATGTTCTTGAGCTCCACTTCAGACTTGAATGAGTTTAACTAGACCCCCAGGCAATACACATGCATGTTAAAGTTTGAGAAATGCTGTGGTGACCAACGTCTAAGAATATCACCTATCAAGAACCTGGCCATGCCAGTTTCCAATGTCTTCTCCAAAGAACTTACCATTTATGCTTTTGCCTCTTCCATCCAACACAAATTCAAGGATTTAGGGGCATAAACCTCATCTTTGCAGTTCTCCTGGTACTGGTCCTTACCACAGCCAGACTTTTACTCCAGGAACATCTCTACCTTCTTCCTCTTATTAATCAGACTCCTAACTTGATAGCCACTTTATCTATCAGGCTTATTCCTCAAAATAGCTCACTTTTTAATGTCTTAATTATCTAGCTCTGCTGTCCTCATATGGCATCTGCCAGGCAAAACTAGATTTCATTACTTGCCCTTTCGGTTCCAGATCTTCATTTGGAATTATGGAAACTAGTGGAGAAATAGGACCCAGCTCTACAGAGTGGTCACCATCACCATCAGTACTTGGGTCCTCAGTACTGCCTAGCAATCTTACCACACAACCCCGTCTTACCATCCCATGGAGATTATTCAAACTTCCTCCACTCTCCTCAAATTTGACTTCTCAATCTTCCCTTCTCTCTCGGTAATATACCTTTTTTTCTTTTCGTCCTGCAGTTTCCCTTGGTAAGATTGTATTTCACTCTAATGCCAATAGTAAGTTGCCTCCCATACTTATGCCTGCACATCAAACTCAAAATATTCACCTTAGGATGTCTACTTGGCTATCTAATATGTACCTGTAAACAAAACTCACACTTCATATCTTCTTCTAGCCCACTCAGTACCTCATAACACAGAAAGCCTGATTGATTCTTCCTTTGCCCTGACTCCAGTATTCAGTAAGTCACCAAGTCCTTTACTTATATGTCCAGATATTTCTCAAGCACATGTTCTTTTCACAACCCCATGGTCAGGTCACAATCATCTCTTCCTTTGGGGTTCCTAACTGGTCCCTGTAATACACTACAGTTATTAAACATCAAAGATCCAGGTGGTGTCTACATTCTCCAGGTATCTTACACATACTGTTTATAGAAAAGTTTGATTTGCGGTCAAAATGAGGCCTGTATATGGCAAGTGGTTTATGCCTTTTAACTAACTTTTAATCTATAAAATCCTCTATACCTCTCTTTTCATTTTAGTTTAAAAGTATTGTACATTTCATTGTGATAATTCCATATATGTATACAGTAGACCTTGAACAGTTTATCTCTTTTTTCACTAAGCATCTTAAAACAAAACATAACACCACAATAGGTTTTTGTTGTTGTTCTGTAGTGTCCTACAATCTGGATCTTGTTGATTGTATCTCTGTTTTATCATTTAACATGCTTCTCTGTCTTTTCCTATGAATTGATAGATGTGGAGGCTTGATCAAATTGACATTCAATTTGAGTGGGAGGGGTGAAGGCCATCTCAGAGGGAGTATTATATAACTCAATTATTAGGTGGCATACAGTATTTGGTTTCCCTACATTCACTTTTGATTCTCCCTGATAATAATTCCACAGCTTGGTCCTTATAAGTGCTAATTAGATTAGTTTACCACCTCTTTCAAACCTTTCAATGGATTCTCACTGTCTTAGTATAAAGTGGAGAATCTTTACAGTAGTCCAAGGCCATCCAAGATTTGGTTCTCACTATCTTTCAGTTCTCACCTTACCCCATTCTCTATACCCTTGCTATATTAAATTCTTTTAGTGCCCTTAATGCCCTTCTGTTTATATCATTACACATGCTCTTCTAAGACTACTGTTGTAGGATAGGGAAATGCCATTTTAATTAACTAATTTCCATTCAGCCTTCAACATAACTTCCTGAGAAAAAGTGCTGTGACCTCATAAACTAAGTTTAATCTCATGCCAAATGCTTCTACCAATATACCAATTCTATCTATTTTATAACACTGATCATACTTCTAAGTATCTATTCATTGACTTTCTTTCCTTATTATGAGGACAAGAGATCACTACTGTCTTGCTTACTGCCTAGCACTGTCCAAAATACTATGTTTTTAATAATGAGTTGTTGAATTTTATTGAAATTGAAAGCCATCTTTCTGTTAGGAGTGATAAAGTTCCTTTCAAAACCATTATTTTGAAATGTCTGTGATTTGTAATACTATTTTAGAGCATGACAACTAATAAAGTATCATGACTACATGTTCAACAAACATTCATTAAAAAGACATATGCCAATTTACAATAAGCCCAGTGGACTCCATTGATCAGTATTTTTCTATAGTCTATTATAAAAATCTCTTCTTTCAGGAGGAACCAAAAAGCAACCAATAATATTTTTAAAAACCTCAGAACTCCTACCTTTGTGAAGTGGAAGGGGTTTAATAAGATCTGGCTGTGCTTGAGTCATAGGTGCAGGTGGTCCCTTTCCTCCAATGTGATTGTTTACCACAGGGTTCTGCTGTCTGCCTCTTAGTAGTGGAGACATACACCGACGTCTTTTAGGGATCCCCTGCATATTTGGTTCTCCAGGTCGTTTATGTTTATTTTGAGGCCCAGCTACAAATTCATCTGCTTCATCTATCATCATCCCCTATAACAAAAAAGAATATAATTTTGTTGTATTTACATGTAACTTTTAAAATTTTTTAAATGTTTATCATTTACTTTGACAAATGACTGTTCATATTTATGAAGCATAATGTGATGTTTTGTTCAATGCATACATTGTAGAAGATTTAATCTTCTACAATATATTTTAACATATATTTAATATATCGCCCAACTTGTTTTTATGGTAAGAATGCTACAAAATCTGTTCTTTTAGCAATTCTAAAATATATACTACATTATTATTAAATATGATCACCATGTAGTAGTTGGATCACTAAAACTTATTCTTCCAGTCTGAGACTTGGTACCCTTTGGCAAATATTCTCCCTTTCTTCATCCCTCTCCACAACCTTCTGTCTACTCTACCAAAAAAAATAATAAATTTCCTTGGATTTACATATAGTTTTTAAATGAGACAACTAATTCCAATTCCACTTAAAACAACTATATTCTAACAATGCTGACATCTACTAGATACTCTACCAGGAAAATAGCTTCAGCTTACTTGAGCTCAATTAAACTGTTAAAAACTGACAGTGCCACCATAAACAAAATAATAGAACACTTCAAAATTACCTTTTTATCCAACTTAAAGGGGTTGCCAAATGTATGCAATCTTCGAGGCTGATCAGGATCAAGTTCTCTTAGTGGAGAAGGTACTTGCTTGAGGTATTCCTGGTAATTCCCCATTTGTGCTATAGGAACACTATGCACTTGATCTTTTCAGAGAGAATATGCCAATAACAAAAATTAATCTCACTAAAATTACACTCCATCTAGCTACAAAATATATGAATACTACCTAGTGTTATTCTACATAGTCTTCTCTTACTACATTCTAAATTAGTTTGGTTTAATTATAATAACATGACAAAGTCTCTGAGATTTTTAAAGTCAAATTTAGAAAACTGATTTTACCTTTTAAGCAAAACAAAAACATTGTAGTTAATCTTAGTGCATAGAGAAAGCAGTACGTGTAACCTTGCTGTGAAAAGGTATCTCTTTTCTACCCTATTCCAAATAAACAAAGAATAAATAGATTTGTAGAAAAGTATAATATAGCAGAAAAGCCACATAGATATAAACCTATAGTTAAAATGCTTAAATCACAGATGACAGGGTTTAAAATTCTCATCTGACTTGATTTGTAGTAGATGACATAGATATAGCAAGTAACTATCAGAGCATAACATGCAATGCCAGAGTTAAACCATCACATACAAATATATCATAAAAAAAGACTGTCTTGAGTGTCTATGTGTACTGAACATATGAGGAAAGATAAAAAAAGGAAAAGAAAGTGTTAACAAAGGTTGTTACCTCTGGGGAATAGAATATGGGACAACAGTGACAGAAAGAAGGTAGAAATCAGGGATGACTCATCTTTTATTTTGTTTGAACTTACGATGAATATATAATACTTATACCAAATATTAAAAACCATAATCCAACCTTCATCCTGTCCTTTAAGAAATTTGCGGGTGCTCTTCAAAAGATTAGATCTCATTCTTGTTAAGTGATCCAAAAGATTTCGTCTTGGGATGTCATACGCATTTCTAAATGTCTGAGGCTTCAAATCCTATTGAAAAATATTAGGGACAAAATTTATTTCCAAACAGAATTCTAAGAGACTAAAATCTCTACCCTGCAGTGTAAGTTTAGAAATAAGTTGTTAACTAGTTGCTCTAAGAAAATAAAGACATGCTATGATACCACCTTAATGAACTGTTTTAAGATCAAAACATGGAAATTTGGTAGTGAGCTCATTATTTCAAATTCACATCTAACTCTAAAGATTCTTATTATATGTTCTGGGTAAGAGAAGTGAATTAATTTAAGTAAAACTAACTCTCAAATTTTAAAAATGGACAGGTTTTAAAAACATCCTGGATGTATAATTTATATACCATAAAATCACCTACATGATTTGATGAGTTAATTTATAGTTGTGAAATCATTACCACAACCCAGTTTTAAAACACTTTCACCATCCCAGAAAGTTCCTTATATCCATTTGTAGTCAATCCCCATTCCTATGACCAGGTAACCAGTCATCAGATGTCCTTTTTACAATCCAATTCATAAATGGAATGTTACGGTATCTAATTTTTTGGTGTCTGGTTTCTTTCACATATCAAGATGTTCTTAATATTTACTTTTTATTCCACAGTAGTATTTCATTTTATGGATATTCCACATCATTTTTACTTACTTTCTAGTACATACTTGGGTATAAATAATGCAACTATGAACTCTAGCATACAAAGCTTTTATTAGGTCATTTTTCTTGAGTAGATACCTACAAATAGAATTACTAACTATACAGAAAATACATGCTTAACATTTTAAGAAACCACAAATCATTTTCCATCAGCGATATGTAAGCACTCCAGTTGCTCTACAATTCTCACCAACACTTGATAGTTTTCAATCTTAAAATTTAAGTCAACTCTAGCAGGTATGAAGTGGTATCTCATTGTGGTTTTAGTTTGCATTTCCCTAACAGCTTATAAGGTAGTGTATCTACTCATGTGTATTTGTGTTTATATATCTTCTTTGGTACTAAGTCTGTCCAGTTACAATATTGTGCCTACTTTTATTAGGAGACGTTTATCTTTTTTAATTTTGAGTTGTACGAGTCATTTATTTACAAGTCCTTCTCTCTAGTCTGCAGCTTGCCTGTACATATTTTTACAGTTTTTGTTTTGTTTTGCTTTTTAACAGTGCTGGGTATCAAACACCTGGCCTTCTGCATGCTAGGCAAGCCTTATTCTATCACTGATCATCATCCCCAGCCCTGCCTGTTCATTTTTTTAATGTTTCTTTTAAAGATCAAGATATTTTAATTTTAATGACGTTCAATTTATCAAGGTTTTTGGGCTTGTGCTTTTTGTGTTACGTTTTAGAATCTTCATTAACTCAACATATTCTTATATTTTCTCTGTAAGTAAGGGTCAAATTCATTATTTTGCATATAGATATCCAATTGTTCTGGCATCTTTTAAGACTTTTTCACCAACTTGGTTATTTTAGCAGCTTGATTAACTAACTGACTATATGTGTGAGGACCTACTTCTAGACTCTATTTCATTCCTCTGTATGTTTATTGTTATATCAGTATCAAATTGTGATTACTGTAACTTTGCTCCAGGTTTTTAAATCAGATGGTTTAAGTATTCCAATTTAATTCTTCTTTTCCAAAATTGCTTTAGCTATTCCAGAACCTTTATAATTCCATTTAAGTTTTAGAATCAGTTGCCTATTTCTACAAAAAGGCCGCTGGGATGGAAATAGTTTTACTGATGAGTATATATGAAGCACTTTAAAATCATCCATGTAAGTACCTAACTATAGTGAAGTCTACCATCAAACTATGTAACTTCAGGCAGTCTACAAATCTGTTTCTGTCATCTATATAATGAATGAATTAGTTTACTCTTCATCAATCTACCCATTCACTCACATGCAATGCTTATTTTAATTAAAAAATTCAATGATAATATAATGACCATTGTCTGCAGAAGTGTACAAGTACTTTTTGAAGTCTGGACAAATTGATTTATAATTAACAGAAAATTTGATTTATTCAGTAATAGAACATAAGTAGTGTTAAAACTGACTATTACCTTATTTAGTAAAGCAACTTGGAACCCAGTGTATTCCTTCATATTAAGATCTAGCAGTCTGTGAGGAATGTCCTCAGAAATTCCCTGGAGCAGCTGTTGAAAATCTTTCCTATATGCCATTGATAAACCATGTGATCGGCTTCGGACTTTAATTCCGGTTTCCTGTACTACCTTTTTGCCTACAGATCCGATGACTCGATCAGATTCTATTTTGGCCTAAGATAAAAACAAACAACAGTTGTCTTTATATAATCTAAATTTATAGATCAAATATTAAAAGTTATAGTCTGCTATAAATTAAGTAGCTTATTGACTTTTAAAAGAAATTAAAATCTCAAATAAGCATAGTTTATGTCAAGTACTAGGTAAACTAGGCATAGTTTAAATAATAATGTCTTTATCATTTTAAATTATTACAAATCTAAACAAATAAACCTTCAATTAATTTTATCTAGGGTCATTTTACTTAAATCAAGAAGTATAAATGGTTCATAAATAAAACTATACTCCCAATTCAAAATTAGGGGAAAAAAAACTCATCAATATTTGCTTGACGACATCACTATTATCACAAAACTATACATTCATGGATATGGCAAATAGCAATACAACTCTTCACTGGAAAGTCAGTATCAATATTGTGATTTTTCCCAAAACTGCATTTCAATTAGTAGTTAAGACAGATGTGAAAAGTACTAAAAAAAAAAAATGTACTACATAGGATATCAATAATTTAGCAGAGCAAAACTGCATAGTGCTTGATGATCACTATTAATGTGGTTTATGGTCAGAATAACAAAATTCAGTGTTTTTACAAATACTTCACAAAATACTTCCATTTTGAAAAAAAAAAAACTGCAGGTTTCAAAACCTGAAGAAATTAGCTAAAACCATTCAAAAACTTTTAATGGCTCACATCTATTTTTGACATTACCTGTTGACTCAACTTTTTGAGGTATGAAATGACACTGTAACTGAGTCCATACTCCATACTGTCTGCTATTAGGTTAGGTGCTCCCATCATTCTAACGGCTTTCTTCAAGGGCTATAGGAAAAACAAAGGAAATAACATTCAAATGTAAGCTTGTTTAAGCTCCATGAATATACTGTTTTAAACCCTCCCCCCCCCCAAAACTTCCCCTTCTTTTCCTCAAAAAATGTAATATAATCATACTGGTATTTCAGTAAAATGTCAATGGCATGAAAAGCAATTTGAAATTGTTAAAAGCGACTAGAGGCCATAATAATATTCTACAAGGCAAGAAGAGTGAAATCTTGGACTTCCCAGTACCACTGGCAGATGTTCATTTGGAAGAAATATTAGACACATTATAGGCCACAATCTGGTAAAACTTGGGTAGTAAGTGAAAAGGACATTGAAAGAAAATAAACGATTTCTACCTTGGGTAGCTGGCTAGATTGTGGCTCCATCACTCACTAGCTATGTGGCCCAGGACCAAGTTATATAGCTTCTCTGTGACTTAGTTTCTCACTTGTAAAATAGGGATAATAACAGTCCCTACCCTTGTAGGACTGTCATGGGACTACATGGGTCAATACACATAATCACTTATGAAAGCATCTGGCATTCAATGGATTTTAATGTTTACTATTATTACCATTAGCTGAACTTAAAATGCAAACAAGCTCTGAAGAAAAAATAAGCAGGAGAAAAAGAACAGTCTAATATTTACAATGGATGTAGTATAGTGAAAAAACTCTCAGTTGTGAGGAGTTGGGAACCACTTTGTGCAATAAAAAATATAACTAGCAGAAGTGTCTAGCATATGTGAAAGAGACACAGCCAGAAAGAGACAGGTAACTATTGACATGTTAGAGAGTGTATAAGCACTGGTGTCACCTGGAATCCAATCCCAACTGTGATATTCAATGCCCATGCAGCTCTGGCTAAGTCCTAGGGGTTATGACGCATTTTTAAGTCAAATATGTTCCATTTCTTAATCAAAGTGCTTCTTCCTTTTCGCATGGCAGATAATGCATGCTAGACATTCAATATCTATCCTTATAACAATACAATGTTAGGATTTCCAAAGCTCAAGAAACCAAATCTTCTGATGATATTAGGGATCACTTAGAAAGATTAGTTACAGTCAAATGCTATATGGAATCTTCCTGCATCAAAAGCGGAAATAGGGGTTGGGGATATACCTCAGTGCTAGCACACTTACCTAATATATACAAGTCCCTAGGTTCAATCCCCACCATTTCAAAAAAAAAATTTTTTAAGCAAAAGTAGTACTTAAAAGTGGTTTTAATATGGCTTTTTGTTAAGAAGTTATTTTTTACAAATAAATAAATGTATTTAATAAAATGTTACTGGTCTAACCTACCATAAGTTTAGAAATAATTAAGTTATATAAAAACTTATGATTCTGTGGGAATATATACTTATTCATGGAAAAACGTTATTTCTGGAGATTTGGAAAATAATGCAACAAGAACTATCTTTTGCCCTTAAAGAGAAATAATCATAAAATTGGCATTTAAAAAAGTAGTTAAAAGATCACATTTTATAAAGTTGTACTGCTTTCAAAGCCAGATTAAATACCAGCACAACTCATTCCTCCAAATCACTTACTTTTAGGGCCTTTCCTTATTAGTGAACTAGGCACAAAAATTATTTCTACCTAATAGGGTGACTATACAAATTAAACAATATTAACACACATACAGTGTTTAGGACAGTACATGGTTTAGGGTAAGCAATATGTAAATGTTACTGTGGTAATCAACATTATTCTATAAATCACCGAAACCTATCTTTTATCATGGCACTGTATTAGTCATTTGAACACTCGATTTTCATGCTGTTAAATCTGTAATAGCAATAAATAAAAGTTTAAAATATCTATAATAAACTATAGAATAAAATTTCTTGTAGACTAGGTATGTAGCTCAATGGTAGAGTTCTTGCCTGGAAGCATAAATCCCTGGGTTTGTCCCCCCAATAATGGAGGAAAAGAAATCTGTTTAAACAATAATATTCTTACCCCAAGATAGTAGGGTGGCATGGTCTTCAAATAACTTTCAAATGACTGTCTCCATTTCAGTGTTGGTTTTGCTTTATGCACTTTGAACAAGTCATCTAGAAATATATATTGTGAACAACTACTGTCACATACTGTTTTCACACACAAAATCATATCTAAGAAATTCAGCTTTGAAGCCTGCTTTTTTATTTGACAGTAACATCAGCCATTAGGTTTTTCACAAAATTAAAAGGAATAAAGTTTCTAGTTTTAGTGTTTCCTACTTGTAATACCATTTTAAACGTGAAAAGGTACCAATCATAGTCTAAAAATTACATGTAATAATGAAGAAACTGCACAATATACAATCTTCCATTAAAATATACCAACTAATATTTTGACTAACTTTTAAATCTGATGGATTTCATGGAGGAAATGTACTCTAATAGTATACTTAAAAGACGACAGCCAAGAGCAGGGTGCTGGTGGCTCATACCTATACTCCTAGCTACTTAAGAGGCAGAGATCAGGAAGATTGCACTTCGAAGCCAGCCTGGGCAAATAGTTCACGAGACCCTATCTTGAGAAAACCCATCTTACACACACACACACACACAAATAGGCTGGTGAAGTGGCTCAAGGTATAGGCCCTGAGTACAAATCCCAGTACTGGAGGAAAAAACGACAGCCAGATTGTACCTAGAAACTAACTTTCTCATTACGCTTTGGAACACTTTAGGCTTTCTCATTACATTTTGAAACAAATTCCTTTGTTTAAAAAAAAAAGTTGCCAAATAAATATAAAGTTAGACAAAATCTTTAAAAATGCACTCAAATTTTGTGAATATGGCATGCTGTACCAAATGTTTTATGCACCAAATAGAAAGCCTGCATTATGAATCCTAACTATGTAAGAAATCTTTACTTATAGAAAAATTGAATATTTAATTAAAAATTGTAAAATATACTTTTATTAGTTTCTAGAACAGAGGTGTTTCAACAGACATTCAATTCATAAGTAAGTTTGTTGTAAAACTTTCTTAAGTAGGCCTAATATTTTAAAATATTGAAAGCATTTCATTATTTTCAAAATACAAGAAAAATTACAAAGGTACATTCCCAAAGTTTGCCCTTAGGAGAATTTTTATATAGGCTGAGCAAAAAAGAACATGACAAAACAACTTACCTAAAAGGGGAAGGAGGACTGGATAATTGTAAGGCATCACAAATAAGTTGACACAGTTCAGTGCTGTACTAGCTTTCAAGTAACCAAAGGGATAACCAAGTTCACTATACTTTGCACTATTGCTTACATATACCTGTTAAAAAGGAGTGGTTAAAATTTCAAAGACTGTTATGCAAACCAGTGATTCAAATTCAACTTCTTAAGAAGCATTTCATTTATATTTTTTTTATTCACTATAGTTTTTCAGCTCACCTGCCAACATGTTTGAGGAGATTTCCTTTCCAGAATAAATTGAGTCAGTGGTGAAGGTTCCAACTCATATTTGTCAAAAGGCAGTTTGTCAATAACCATAGGTTCACAGTCTGTACAGGAAAACTTCACTACAGGATGAGATGTACGAGGTGGCTACAGGGGAAAGTTGTTTTATTTTCATTTACCCAAAATACCAGAAACAAACTACCTTTAAATATCTTTCCCTTTGAAAATAGTCAGTTCTTCAGTTTTGCTAATGTGTTTGATTTACTACTAAGAGCAGCATACGGCTGAAAGAAAACAGTTAAGGATATAATGCTTAAATTATGTAATATTTGTAAGAAAAAGACAAAACTACAAAATCCACATAAAATGAAAATCTTTTTAGGTCTTAACATCAAATTTATCAGAAGTTAAATGCAAAATTTTGAAACTAAGTATTAATTTCTATAGCCAAGAAACAAGAAATATATAGAAATCTCAAATTCCCATTTATAGCCATTTAATTCTTATGCAGAGCAGTGACTTCTGATCATATACCTGGAACAGTTTTTGAATGTTAAACTCAGACACATATATTTAAGTTATTAATATAGATGTATATAATAAAATATGTAATAGGAGAAAATCCAAGCATAAATAGAAGTTCTAATGTTTCTTTCCCTACTTCCCAATGAATTGTTTTGGTTATCCCTGTAGTATACATAGCCTACTTTGGAGATTTCTGTCCTACAGATATAAAAAGCACAGTATTTTAAAAATAAAGGTATGTTACCTCACCAACTGTGAAGAAAATATGAGATTTAGGGAATTAGTTTGAGGTTTCACAGACACAAAACACTCTATTGTCCTCAGATACTACTTACAGCCTAGCTGCTCCCAAATCTACAGTGTGGGACCAGATATATCTGCCTTTCCTCCACCATGATTTGCAGATCTGTGCTAAGCTATGCTGACTACCTGTAGGTCATCCTATTTCATAGCCTATATTTCACATGTCAACCCTAATTGATTTGGCACCCCCCATCACAGTTAACACACTGTAGTCTATGATGTGTACATGCCTGACCTGCCCATAGAATAGTAATGTAGGATAGGTACAGTCTTCATAATTGTATGTTCCTGTGCCTGGCTGCATCTGATACATGGCTTGTTGAAACATTTATTTTTGGATGAAAATATTTTATCCAAATATTTGAAGTTTAAATGAAGGCTTAGAAAATAATTCTGATAGTCTGTTTTCAATCTTTCAGGTGATAGTTAGACAATTTTTTTGTCTTTTCTAAGAGGAAACTAGAGCGAAAATCCTCTAGAACTTGGAAAATAAATTTTTATATGTATTTTATTTAATCCCCAAAATAATCCTATGAAGATGGGAAACTGAGGCCTACAGAAGATAATTAAACAAAGAAACACAGCTATGATCTCAAATTCAGATACATTTTCTAATAAATCACACTGAATTTCAGTAACACTAGTTGATTGAAGCAGTTATAACTTATTCATTTCCTCTCTAATATGCCTATTACTAAATTTTACCAGTTCTTTCCAATGTTATCTTTCTGATTTTTCTCTTCTCTCACCTTAAGTTCAAACTCTTAGTAAATCTGAAGTGAACCATATCAATCGTCCTATAGATAATCTACCTGTCTTCCAACAAAACTTACCTCTTCTAATTCTGCTGCAGCTAACAAACACCAAATTATTTTCCTAAAGTGGCACTCTATTAAATGCATCTTCAATTGTACTCTGAACTGCACTATAAAAAAGCTCATACTCCTTAACCTTGCATTTAAAATCATGAACAGTCTGATTTATTAATAGTATTTCCAATGTCCCACATATATGTAGAACATCTCAGCTACTACCTGTCACTTCTCTAAATATACCTTTTTTCTACTTCCATACTTTTTTTCTCATTCTATTTCTTCTTCCAATTAAAATTCTACATGGAAATGGCTGCAACAATTTGCAGAGACCACCAAAGCAATATTAATACGTAAGGCTCATGACATTAATTTTGGTTTCTTTCCCATTAAGACCTAACAAGTTCCACTTGTACTGCTGTAGGCATTAAATACAGTAAAATGAACAATAAATACAGTAAAATAACCAAGATAATATTTCACAAAAGTACGCATGGTAATAGTTGGAAGAGCTTCAGAAATGAAAGTAAAAATGCCAAAGAAATCGGAAGCTTCTCTAAGGGCAGACTAAAACACTGAATAACCGTAAAAAGAAATAAAGCTCAAGATACCTCAAAGAGAATTATCAAATTTTAATTTTATCAAGTCCTTGTGAATAAATACTTTTACTAATAGACTCCAATTTACAGAGCTCGTATAGACTCTTAAGTAAAAATAATCCTGAAAGCCCGATACAGGTTTAAAGTACAAAAGGAAGGTGGGCATGATGACGCACCTACAAAACCCAGCACTTGGAAAGCTGAGACAGGGAGACTGAGTTTAAGGACAGCCTGAGCTACATAGTGAGTTTGAGGTCACCCTGAGCTATGGCTCAAGACCCTATCTACAAAAAGAAAAAAGGAAAAAGAAGTAAAATTCCTTCCACCGCCCCCCTCCCAAAAACAAGCCTTAAGTACTAAGGGTTTCAAAAAAGTTCAGTTTAACTCATAAATGGCAGTTGTAAGAAACATTACTAAAGACTGCATAGTGAATCTCTGAAATACAACTTCTATCCTCTGCCTTTACACAAAAAACGACTGTAGTGTTCTCCTACAGAATATCCCTTGGTGTCCTCAAGATGTTAGAGAAAGAAAAGAAAAAATGAAACTGAAAAAAAAAAAAGTACACTAACAAGACTGATATTATTGTGTATGAACTTATCCTATTATTATAAAAACCATATAATGAACTGATAATGCACCATCATTCAACAAGCCTCCCTGTTCCTAAAAATAATTCTTGTACATAAGACCAGAATATCTTTTCTTCTTTAAACCTCAAGGCTACACACTGAATAAAACTGAAACCATGCAAGTCAATATGAATTTCTGAGACTATCGGAATCAAGCCTTCATTTAAATTTCAAACTGAATCTTGGAGACAAATCTTCATGCTATATTATATGTAAAAGTCCAAAACAGGAAATCTTACTTCATTTATGATTCTGCATCCAGATGCCAATAATGAAAATGTAACCACAACATTGTATTTAAAGGAAACAGATGCCTTTGTTCTATTGCTTTATAACGAACAATACAGTAATGCAAGTAATAGCTTATCACAGCACTTTAAACACCTGTCTAATTCCTACAACAAGCCATACCTTTAACTAACAATAGTACTTAAAAACTAATATGAAAGGCAACTAAATGTTTACTATTACATAGCCACAGTCCCTTTGATACTTACTAGTGTTGGAGAATTTTGATCTGGCCAGAAAGATTCTGGAACAGGCCAATGGCCTATAGGAACCCCAGTTTTAGGATTTGGTCTGACATATATGAGTTTGTGACAGCTATGCCAAGGCTGAGATCCAAAAGGCCTTGATATATCTGGCTGCCCATCTATAGCAAAGAAATTAAGACAAAGAAAGCATGTATCATTAGGGGAAAAACACAGAAAGTTAAATTATATCCATTACTGCTTAACTTAATAAAAATATTCTAATACTTCTTCATTTCTTTATGCTCTTTTTTCTTAAATGGCAGAATATTGTAATAGCTTAACACTTAGATTAGACTATAACTCACTAGACAGTAATGTCTGTAAATTTCAACTATGAGTCCACCATTTGAAAGAAGGTCCCACAGCATCCTTTGCTTGCCCAAACAGAACATACAAAACATTCTTTTATCTGTTTAATGAATGATATACTTTCACTCCAGATTAGGTAAGAGCAAGCACCCAGTTTGCTTTCTTCATCATCATATCCCCAGTGTCAAAAACAGTGCCAGGTATACAATAAATACTATTTAAGTGTTGCTAATTAAGTATTTCTTAGGCTGGGGCTATAGCTCAGTGCAGAGTGCTTGCCTAGCATGTACAAGACCCTGGGTTCAATTCCTAGCACCTAACAACAACCAAAAAAACCTTTAATATGTAAATCTAGATCCAAAGCACTTATCTTTAATCCAAAATAATTCTAGCAAAACAGCAACTCTAGCAATTCTCTTCAATAATTCAGAAAATATTTATTAAGGGTCTAAGCCTAAGCCAAGCATTAAAATAATTTTAAGATTAATACAATCTAACAATTAATTTTTAAACTTTGATTTTTTTAAAACCACAGAATGATAGTTTTGTCTTATCATCTTCTGCTCCTTCCCTAACATACCTTCTGAATGTACCCATTCCTTCACCTCTGTGACCTTTCTCTTCTTCCACTTATCCCCGCTACAAGATCATCTCTGCCAAGTATCAGTAATGACTAATTCTTAAAGTATATTGTACAACGAAAAGGGTTCTAGTATAGTTCCTCAGACACACTGACTACTGCAAATAATTAATGATCAGAAATCTGGTAATAGAACCAGTTGGAACTGAGCTAGAATTTTAAAAGAACCAAGCTTAATGGCAAAAGCAGGTTCTTCATTTTTGGACCCTCACAAAGCACTATGTTCTGATCAGTTTGGTCCTTGGAATAAAAGTAGCTAAGGAATTAAATGAATACTTAGGGTTGAACACTGAGAATTAAGGGACATGAGAAAAGCAAATATATATGAGAGAGGCAATGCTATAATACTAAAAAGAAAATACATGTTTGCTTATCTATAAATGCTTAAAAAGGTATTTGACTCTTATTAAAATGCCAGGCTATCAACAATCATTAAAATAAAAAGGTGATGCTTCTGAACCATTAGTTTTATCTTGACTTTCCTATTTATCTTCCCTTCTTTACCAATAGCAGTTTTGTCAAATTATTAAGATTTGGCCTTGCTGATCTTAAGGCCAATTTATAGAAAATTTTCAGTTCTATTTCAATAATTGATAAAGCAAGTTTAGAATGTCTATAAGAAAAGTACAATAATACCTTCTACAGGGGAAGGATCTGGTCCTGCTTTCTCAAAGTTTATTACCACCCCACTTTGTACTTTCTGCACCAAGGACTCCAGACACTGATTAAGCATTCTTGGAGAACATACAGAGTATGAACGGCCTAAGATAAAAAAAAAAAAAAAAAAAAAAAAGAAAAGAAAAAAAAGAATAAAGTAAACTAGTTAGTTTTTAAGAAGTCCTACCTTTAGCAAGAACTATAGTGGGGTTTCTAACAACACTAATTAATAGAAATTCAGTGGTAAAGGTTGACATTTCATAATCTTAAAAAGAATGAACAAAAATTTTTTCCAACCAACAATTCCATTTTGTGAGTATGTAATTTTTTTTAACTATTGGTAGCTGAAACATAGAAACCTTGATCAGAACAAATCACAATGGAAAAAAAAAATCACATATTCTATCTATCTATAAAGCACTATTTCCAACTATTAACCAATATAATTTAAATTTAACACAATAAAACATCTAGTACCAATTCTCCCAAAATCTTATTCCTGCTTGACCAAAGTATTATGTCCCTAAGACTTAATGCTAACCACATAGCAAATACTTAGTAATCATTTAATTGACATGTTGGCAGTTACTGCATATTTTAAATAGTTGTGTTTTAATATGTAGATGGCAAGATGTATTTTTCTGAATTTGACTTGGCTTCTATACCTGAGAATTGCCTCTTTTACCCTTTTGCATATTTTAATCTAAATACTTTAGATCAGAAGCATTAAAATGTTAACAATTAAAATATTACTAGTGAAAAGACCTTTAAATAGGGATTTTTTTTCTCCCGAAACAAGGTCTCCCTATGCAGCCCAGGCTAGCTTCGAACTTCTGATCCTCCTGCCTCAGTCTCCCTACAGCTGGGATTACAGGTGTATACCACCATACACAGATTAAACAGATTTTCAACAAGAATATCAAGATCTTTGTGGTCTGATATAAACACTAGCCACATATACTATTGAGATCTTGCAATATAGCTAATCTGCAATATGGCTAATCCAACCTGAAGTGTATGGTAAGTGTAAACTATACACCTGATTTTGTAGACTTAATATGAAAAAATATAAATTACCTCATTTAGTAACTTTTAAGTATCAATTTCACATTGGCATAATATTTTGGATATACTGATTTAAATAAAATATTATTACATTAATTTCATCTGTTTCTTTTTAATGTGGCTAGTAGGCAACTTGTAATTATATACGGAACCTGAATATTCCTATTATACATTGCCCATCCAAATGAAACTCTAAAAACCTTGACAGCTAGTAATCTTCAACCAAACATCATGCAATGTCATTTGTAATAAGCATAATTATGAAGTCCTACTCTTACAAAAATTCAACCAATTATTTCAGAACAAAGGCTAAATCATATTTAACAAATCAAATTACCTATATCAAGTTATACCTAATGTAATTTGTAAAGGCTACTCAGAAAAAAGAATGTTAGGCAGTAGTAATTCAAATCCTCAAAGTCAGCTTAGAAAAACAAGTGTTATCACAAACAATTATGATCATAATAAAAAATACCTACACCAATGACTGAGTATCTATATGCCCAGCACTGTTCTAAACTTATAATCTTTTTTTTTTTTTTGATAGTACTAGGCTTTGAACTCAGGGCCTCCCACTTGCTAGGCAGGTGAGCTACAACTTTGGTTACATCCCCAGTCCTTTTTTGTTTTAGTTTACTTTTCAGGTATGGTCTCACTTTTTTTTTTTTGGCCTAGCACTAGCCTAAATGGTAATCCTCCCACCTGTGGCCTTCAGCATAGCTGGGATGACAAATAGGTGTCACCATGCCTGGCTTATTGATCAAGATGGGGTCTTGCTAACTTTTTGCCTGGGCTGAACTCAAATTTCAATCCTTCAGATCTCTACCTCTTGATTAGCTCTGATTACAGGTGTGTATGAAACTATGGCAATTGTTTCTACTCCCCTAAGCTGTGCCATTAATTAATCAATTAGAGCATTACATGTAAACCAGTTATGATTTTAGTATGAACAAAGATTTTTATGAAAATTAGAGAAAAAGTTAATAAACACAGTCCTCAAATCAAGAAGGTAGCTCACTTTTGGTTACATATAGCCCACAAAACAAAGTCAAACTAACTACAGTTAAGTGTGAAGTCAGTATTAGTATCTTACTAAAATAAAGAAAAAAGAACACTTCTAACTTAGGTAACAGTCCTCCCAGAGGCTAACAAAGTTAAATTTATTTAATCTAGAAAAGTTTAAATAACTGTTATAAAATGCCTTTATCCCTGATATTTTCACCAACATGTCTACAAGACACTTTTTAATTTGCTATCACCGCTGTACCTCCCCCTCAGGCCTGCTACTCCCTGGATCATCTGGGAATCATCCTTCATTTTTCTTTGCATAAGACTATCTTTTACCACCTTCAAATTTAGCACTCTATACCAAAGTACTAGCATCTCTTACTATTCTTGACACTCTACATTATATTCTCATCTAAAAGCTGAAATGATCTTTTAATAGAAATCAGATGCTATACCCTATTTAAAAAACCAAAACAAAACAAACCTTTCTAATGGCTTCTCATCACACTTGTGAAATAAAAAATATTTATTATGACCTAAAGGCTAGTCAATATTTGGCTCCTTTCTACCTTTCTAAACCTAGCTGTTACTCTCTACTCTTCTCTTTGTAAGCTCTAGTCACATCAGCCTTCTTATTGCTCCTACTAATAGATACCGCATGCCCCTTCCCTACTTCCCTCTTTCTAGATCTTCCTGTGGTTGATTCCATTTTCCAGATCTCTGTTCAAATGTTGCCTCCTTAGAAGAAAACTTACCTAAAAATACTCATTCTTAGCCTAAAGTCACTATCTACTCCCTAACTCTAATTTTTCCTCTTTATAGTAGGCAGCACTTCCTAAAATAATTACTTTACACAATTATTATCTATTGCCCAGTCCAAAAATACAGCTTTCTGCCTACTGTTCTTGATGCACTCCCAGGATCTAGAACAGTTATGTGGTATAGAGCTGGCACTCATTAATTACATAATAACAAAAAGAAAAATGCTTTACAATGACAATTGCACATTTTTAAAAACATACATAAAATATAACAACATACTGACTATTTTGTCAATATAGGTCAATTTCTTTCCAATTTTCCCTCAGTGAACATGCATTATTCAGCTATATGAAAAGGTGAGTGGCATGTGGGTAGCGTCCCATCACTGCTAGCAAGAGCATGGAAAAGGGGAAATGAAGAACTAAAATAGGAGGGACTCAAGAAGTATATTTAGGGAGAATTTCCTAATTTCTTGACTAAGATTTCTTGGTGACTTTGGAATCTTCTCCTCTGAGACGTTCCTTTCAAAAAATAAACAAAGTAACTTTAGTACATTACTGCCCAAAGGCAAAGAAACCAACTACTATAACATATCTCAAGGTTTTTCAGGCCCTTTCTGATATGTACCACTCACTTCATTTCATACTCTGAATACTCCTGATCCTGGAAGACAAAAGTTATAGTACATGTAGTCCCGTACCTTCATCATAATTCTAAGTTCAGACTAAGTAATTCACAGTAAGAAATTCCCAATGTGACACTCTCAAGTAAAAAACCTTAAGAGTTTATGTTTTTTAAAAAATGAGAATTTTAACAAGTACATCAGTTCAAAGCTGAAAACCAAAAATTTCAAGAAAAAAGCTGAAAAATTTCATGAATATAAATGTGGAGCCTACCACAGAAACCATCAGGACTACCACACTAAACATTATTATACATGTATAACAATTGTTGGTAATAAATTTTCAAATTTAGATGACAGGCCATCACTGAAAAAAAGTATACATGTACCTTCTTTCTTTTGTGAACTAAATTATAAAGGCATTACAACAATTCAGAGTATTTCTATAAAATGAGAACATTTAAAATGTGAATAATTTCCTTAACTTATTCACTTCAAATACCTATATATAAAAGGCTCTTCCTTTTCCTGAAGATTTTGCAGATTTCCAAAACCCATAGAATTTTATAAGAAAAGCACCTAAAATATTAATTAGAACTTGCAGTATTTTCTCTTAACTTATACTGCTAGGCTGTACCAAACACTGACTAGAGCACCAACTGTGTCTGGAGATATGCTGGAGGCCTCTTGCATAGGTGAAATAGTAGTGTAGCAGATTTAAATACTTTAATATCAAATTCCTTAGGTAAGAATTAAAATGCTCCATGAAAGCAAAACCCAAACATATGTCTTACTCATTAGTGAACCCCTAAAGCATGGAAATCACACTTGGTATATAGTAGACAACTCAATGCATATGTATATGAAATCAATCCACCTATTAATCCAATTCCACATTATAGATTATCTTGAGTTTAATATGTATGCTGTTTAAGATACTCAGTAATATTCACTAAACAGGAAGGCTACCTGATTTGATAAGTGATACGTAAGTTGGATAAAACCTCAGTATCTGTTTCCTCTAACCTATTTTCCCATCTCCTTGCTTTTGGAAAATACAACCAGGCACACCCCATCAAATGGATAACAAAATATTTCTCAAACATTGTTTACAGAAAATAATGGTACAGCATTTCTAAATCATTGAGCTTTATAGATAGGATATTACCATTCACTATGAGGTGCAGTGTAAACCGCATCTCAAATCGAGATCATAGATTAGCAGTGAGTATAATTTTAAAACCTTGTATCTATTAATTCCTAATGTTAACTTGTTAAACAAAATCAAACATGGAATTTTTGAAATGTACATTTTAACATATCCAGAAAAACTCTGCTTTAAATCACTGAATTGCGGCCAACAAAAAACTTACCACCTGTCACTTCACACATTGGTGTGATTGCAGAGTCATCTAAAGGCACACCTGTCAACTGTTCTGATTCTACTGACATGGTGCCAGGCAACCGCAACACTAATGCAAAGAGTCTCTGATCCCAACGAAAAGGTTCCTTGGTCAATTCACTTCCAGGCAAAGGAGAATTAAGAGGTAAATGGAGCTGAAAGAAATGGAAAAAACAATCAATCAATATAAGTTTTTTTGACACTATTTTTTTAAGTCACTTCAAAAACATATATTAAAACTGTACTGAGTCTCCTCCTACTACTCTAAAAACAAATTCAAAAATAAAAACTTTTTCATGTACTCTGAAGACTTGAATCAAAAGAACAAAATCTGCATTATTGTAATGCATTTCAGATTTACATTCAAGTAATTACCAGGTGCCGAAATGCTTCCAAATAAATCATTTAACCATTAAAACAACAAGGTAACAGGTATCTTATTATTCCTATTGTGTGTGTGTGTGTGTATTTACACATAGGTCTCAAAGAGAAAATGATTTGACCTATTGGTCCATGTCATACTTTTCCTATAACACAACAGCAGGTTCAAGGATCTCCACAGTTCTTATTAATTTTAAATACATTTCATTTAAATATATTTCATTTTATATAAGACATCACTTGCATGAAAATATGTTTTGTCAATAATTACATGTTAAATATATTAAAGTAGTAATTCTTTTTTTTGGTGGTACTAAGGTTCAAACTCAGAGCCTTGCACTTGCTAGGAAGGTGCCCTACCACTTGGGCCACTTCACCAACCCTTTTTGCATTTCTGAGATAAGATTTCACTTTATGCCCAGGACAATCCTCTATATGTACTTCCAGCACAGCTAGAATAACAGGTGCAGGCCACCACACCCGGTCACTGGCCAACTTTTTGTCCAAGCTGAACTTGAACTGCAATCCTCCCAAGTAGCAGGGATTATAAGCTTGAGCCACAGGGCCAAGCTTTAAAGTAATGATTTGTATCACATCTGAGTAAATGTAAAAGGACTTACGGGTGTGGGTGTGGGGGTGTGTGTGGGGGTGTGGGTGTGGGTGTGTGTGTGTGTGTGTGTGTGTGTGTGTGTGTATGCTTTTAAGAAGGTAACTGCTAAATCAGTTAAGATTCTTAAGAATCTTAAAAAGCTTTAAAGTGGTTTTGATGGACATCTATGTACCAACAGGATTCACACATATTAGTGTCACTGAAGCTACAGACAGTACATTTCTTATGATGAATGCAATGTGAATTCTGTAACATCAAAAAGAGGGAGGGAAAGAAGAAGGGGAAAGGGAGGGAAAAAGAAAGAGGAAAATGAAAGAGAAGGAAAGAAAATCTTGACTGATCATATCAAGGCTTTAACTCTAACCACCAGTTTTACAGGGAATTCTGAGGGTAAAGGATCAAATTCAACACCACAGAGCCGTAAGTCAAAACCAGGACATAGAATGATTCTCCAATAAATCAATGGCATGAAAAAGCCAAGGGTAGAGAGTGGAAGCATTGAGACAAAATTACGACAATCAGAGAACATGAAATATATATTACTGGAATTATTAAAAATAAAAATGTTAAGTGCATTAATGGTATGATGCTTGGAAAACAAAAATTATCACTTAAATAATGAAAAATGGTAAAAGTACAGGATTAACACACTCAAGGACTTCTTTCTACAAATATTGGAGGCTTTTTTTTAACATAGAACAGCCTTTTAAATTACCAGCCAGAGTTTATAGTAATTTCTTCATAAAGCAATATCTAACTATTGCTTTATAGTCTTTCTAAATTGCCTACAGAGATTTCTGAACTTGATAAGCTGGGGATGTAAGTCATACTACACCGGTTTGAGACTCAAATGTCTTCACTGACTTACATCAAACCCTTAAAAAAAAATTTTAAATCAAACTCTATTCTAGGAAGAGAGTTCCTAGTCAAGTTGTGCTATGCTGGGCCTCTCTCCCGAAGATTCATGCCAAGAGAATATGCTACAAGTCTCCTTTATCAAGATCAGGCAAGACTTTGTGACCATGAACGGGAATTATTCATTCGTTCTCTAGCACTGGTCCTACAAGGCAGAAGACAGAGGCAATAAGGAATGCTGAAAAAAAAGTGAGCCAGAATATTCTTTGAGGAAGTTTCCCTAACCTCAAGAGCTGTGTGTGACACTTGTAAACAGCTCAGGAACTCCAGGCCTAGCTTCTGCTACTGCACCTTGCCAGAAGATAAATGAGAAGCACTCTTCACATCATCTCCTTTTACCCCAGACCAACCTCAACCACCTTTCAATTTAGGAAACACAACTACCAATTGCTGTGTCACTTTCTAAAGTCACAGAAATATCAAAGCACCAATGTCACCAGCTAAAGAGACATTCAACTGTTAATACAGTTGCTTTGTAGGGTAATGGAGGGGTGGAACTGCTTGAAGATTTCAGAGGAGAAGAGAGACTGCACGGACTACAATGTACACTAATTATGTAATGAGTAGCATCTCCAACAGATAATATTCAATGAAATAATTAGCCTTTGGTTGTACAATGTTCATAAAAGGTACTTCAAATTAAAAAAATGCCAACAGAATTACAAGAATATTTCCAAGTATTATACACAGCTACTTCAATTTTATAAAATTTGTCATTTTTTTTTTTTTACTCATTTTTCTACTTATTTTCCCCACCCCTTATTGCCATCCATGGGCAGGGGAGCAATGTATTACTAAAACAGGAAGAAGTAACAGCTAGTAAACAGAAACAGGAAAAAGAAGAAGAAAATCTGAAGAAAAAATAACCTTAGTAAGACTGAATTACTCCAAATCTAAAATTTATAGCTAAAATTCTTATAACATCTTAAAATCACAAAGGGGAGAAGTCTTCTTGAATACATGCTTTGAGAATCAAAGAAAACTTTGATTTATATATAAATAAAATAATTGCTAGAAAATTGCAAGAACAGATACCTCCTAAAAGTGAAAACTGAGTAAATCCCCAAGAGTAAATACATGTTGCCTATAACATGAGGGAAACTGTTCAAATACACTAGTTATAATACAAATTAAGTATCAATGAGATACCCTTTATACCCATAGGATTGGCAAAAATTTTTAAAGTCTGTTATTATCAAGTAATGATAAGAATACAGAGCAATGAAAATACTCCAATACTCCTGGTGAGACTATAAATAAACAACCATTTGGAAGACATTTTGAAATCAGCTGGCAGAGGTCAAGATAAGCATATACTAGAATGCAAGAATGCCACCTCCTAAAGGAAACGCTCATATTTTCACAAAAAGCATGTAAAAGAACATAAAGGGGGTGCAGTCAGTGGTGGAGTATGCACTTAGCATACACAAGACCCTGGGGTTAAAGCCCAGAACCACCACAAAAAAAAAAAAATGACTACAGCATTATTTGAAAGAGGAAAACTGGACAACAAACCACAAGCCCAATAAGGGCATCAATAAAATACACTGCTCTGTTCATCTATCATAGATGAAATGGGTAAACTAAATCTAAGCTCAACAAGAATAGATTTCAATACAATATTTTGTGGGAAGTATATATACATAAAAGACGTAGTCTGATGAATTTTCACAAGTTGAATGCACTTGTATGACCTAACTTACACCTCCCCTTCAGTCACTACTCTTGCCCAAGTGTTGTTTTGCTTGACGTTGAACTTAAAATAAATGGAATTACAGTATTGTACCTTGGTTTTACGGCTTCTTTCATCAATATTATAGGGTTAAGATTCACACATAGTATTACATTAACTGTTGATCATTTCTATTGCAATATTGTGTTTGCATATGACTATAACATAATCTATCCTTTTTGTGTTAAGAGGCATTTGGGTTATTTGGGTATATTATTAAAAAAATAGCACAGTTATGAAATAATTAGTATGTCTTTATGTTACACATATGTATTGCTCAGTCATGGGATATGGATATATTTACTTTTATCAGAAAACTGCCAAAAGCTGGGCACAGTGGAACATTCCTATAATCCCAGAACTTGGAAGGCTGAGGCAGGAGGACCCCAAATTTGAGGTCAGCCTGGGCAATGTAAAGAGATCCCAGGGTAAAAGAAAACTGCCAAATATTTTTCCTAAATGGTTGTAGTCCCACTAGCAGTAAACAAGAGGACTTGCTTACTTCATTTCTCTTTCACTAATACTTAGTACTAGCTGTTTTCTTTCATCTTAGTCATTTTGGGGTATGTGTGTATGTGTGTAAAATGGTGCTTGCAGGTCCTCAAAGATCATAAAGATGCTTTCTTCTAAAAGCTTTATTATTTTCTCACTTACAATTAAACCTGAAATACACCTGGAATTTAATTTGGTATATTATAAGAGATAGGGGTAAAGATACTGCCCCCCCCAGGTGATTATCTAATTCACACAGCACAGTTATTGAAAAGACCATACTTTCTTTACTGCACTGGAACATCATCACTTTCTTAAGTCTGTTTCTTAAGACAAGTGTAAGTCTAGGAGTCAAAACCAATGTCAGATTAAAAAAAAAAAAAAGGCAACATGGAAAATGATATGAATGAATAGGATCTCTATATACGATTAAAGGTAAATATTATTTGTGTCATTTTCTTTATGTTTAATATATATAACATATATAAATAGTAAAAGAAAATGTGTACTAGAAAACGATCCACCAAATTCACAATTGTGGCTCCTAGGAAGGGAAAGAAGGAGGAAAATTACATATCATAGGGGAACAAAGAGACTACACGCTTATCTGCAATGTTCTGTTCCATCTAATGAATTTTTTTAAATCCCAAGCCGAAAAGAAATTAGGTAAATATGGCAAAAAGTTTATATTACTTATTCTTATTCATGATACTGAAACATATTAGTAAGGAGATTAATTATCAAAAACTAGTAAATTATTCATTCAAGTAGTTATTCACACTTCTTTTATAATGTCATTATTTCATATAAAACCGAAGAAAACTATATATGCCTTAACTCAGTAAGAGGTAGGTTAAATATAATTGCTAAAACCAAAGCTCCGATATTTGTAAGCACCCTGAAAAGATTTCTACTTGACCAGCTATTAAAATGTACTTCAAGAGGGTAGACTACTTCATGAGAATTATATACACATTCTCTCACCACTTTTTATGTACCTACCAAGTACTCAGCACGTTTATGTTCTGGGGTCTTAAGATGAATAATAAAATATGGTCCCAGTATAAAGAAAGCTCTGAGAAGAGGGACCATGTTCCTTAAGGAATCTGTTTCATAGATATGTTTAAAGCTAGGCCAACAAACAGAAAGAAGAAAAGTGAAAATCCCAGTACTAGTTCTCAAGGTATTTAGCTGGATTTTTATTGTTGGACACTTGACAAGAAAATATTTTATAAAAGGTATTTTTTGAAACTTATACTCAAGAAACTTTAGTGTAAGAATATTCAAATATAACTAAACTATGATGCTCAAAATAATTAGACATTGGGCCAGAGATGCATAGTTTGGTAGTACAGTGCATGCTTAGCATGCACGAAGTCCTGGGTTAAATGTCCAGCACTGCAGTAATAAAACACCCATTAAAATAACAACAATACTGTTTTTGAGGTAGCTATTAGATACTAGATATTGTTCTAAATTAATTCATTTAAATCCACAAAATAAACAAATGAAACAGGCACTATAATAATCCCCATCCACAAATGATAAAAACGGAAGTACAGAAGTGCTTTAGTAGCTTTTCAGAAGGTACACAGATAATAAGAGATGGGGAGATAGAAATTAAGCCAAGGTAGTATGATTCCTGATTCTATGTTCTTAAACCAGTATATAACTGGTTAGGTTGCAACCTAAACAGTATTGCAAACATAACATGCAATTTAAGAAACTGAATGTTGGGCTGTTAATATAAAAACCCAATTTTATTAACTGGACAAAACAATAAATTTGTAAAAATTTTAAAACTTCTTTAAATTGATTTCTAAATTAATCTGCGTACTGATTTTAAGTCACTAATTAATACATTTTCTATACACTTTAGGTACATAGTTTTGATAACACAGTCCTATACTTTCCCCCACTTACTCTTTTATCCAATGAAAAGGAGTAACAATATACTTTTTCTTCCCTCTTCCAATTCCCAATACATGGGTAATAACAATGATAATAAAAACTTAGCATATTTTGAGCACCATTTTATGAGCTTCATACTTAATACTTATAATAAGCAAACAGGGTAGATACTATTATTCTAATTTTAAGGATGAAATGTAATATAAGACTGTATGTAGGAAACAACTGTTTGTAGAATACTCACAAGCAACCACTGTTATGTAATTTAGAACAGCTAAGAACTTTAAATTTTAAGAATTAGCTAAATCATGTGTGATTCAATAATATAGTAATTGTCCCATAATCATATTAATGGCCTTTATTAGGGTCTTCATAAAATTATATTTGGCAAGCTTCAGACTAACGAACTAATAAGCAAAAAAATTATTGTTTATACTTACAAGTTGTAAGTATAAAACCTTGGACACAAGGTTTTCTACATTGTTATTTTAAATGATTAATTTTAGTGATATCACCACGTCAGATATCTTCTATAATTATATTGGTAGCTGACTGAAAAGAAAATGTAAGTCTAACTTAAACTTAGAAGATTATTCTATTTTTCTTTCTCTCTTTTGGTTACCATACTACCCTTTCTTTCACAAACTTCTTACAAAAAAAAAATATATATATATACACACATATATATATATGTATACACACATACATATTCTTACAGTCTAAAAAAATGGCAGAATTAAGTTGCATGTTCAAACTTTTATGTATTTGTGAAAGTATAATTTCCTCTTCGATTGTCTTATATTTATTTGATGAGGATTCAGACCTTAATTATTTGTGACTCTGCTAAAATTAAACTAAAAGCTCAATTTCAGTTAGTTATTTATGAGGCAACTATCATATGCTTGGTACTATTGTAATAAGTCAAATACACAAAACTAAACATAATGTTTTAGCTTGTTCACTTTTTAAAGGAAAATTATTATAAAATTCCAGGTAAGCAGGATTTTTTGAACAGCAGAAAAGAAAGGATGGTGTGGGGGGGGGGGATAAGCATTAGTTAGCAAACAGTAAAAGAATATAAAAGGAAATTTATTTTTAAGACGTCTTTAATTCAGGAATATGAACAAATATCCCTAGCATACAACTGGCTTCTAGATGAGGATCACATCACAGTCCACCATGAGTAAGGGTTGTTCTATACCAACAATTAGGTGATTTCCCCTTCACCTTGCATGTTCTACCAACTGGTTTTATTAGCAAAGTTAATTGAAATACTATGACCCTTCAGAATAGTACTTCCCACTTAAGTTTCAATGACCTATTAACTTGGCTGCCTATCCTGCTAGTTTGGAAGAGGGCAAGGAAGAGGATCCAATTCTTGTCTGTCTCCCTATAGTAGATGCCAAAAGAAAGAATAAGTAAGGTCCTGCTTCTATGGTCAAAGCAATGTACAAGAATAAGAGGGGCAAAGTGAGGGTTGTAATCTGAGCATAGGAACCTCTCAAGACTCCTCCCAAAAAGAACTGTGCTCACTCCACACCAATACTCACACATTTATGAATATACACTTTTTGCATAGTATATGTGATAGTCACAGATCCAAAGAATCTTATCTACATGAAGAGTTATCGGTGTTATTCTCTCCCTATGTTTACTGGTTTGTATGTGCCCAGACATAGAGAAAACAAAGTCATGAATTGCAAAACTGCCTGACACATGGAACATAGGGTACAGATACAAATAATCCACACGGAGGTGTCTTAGCAGTTATTCCATCCAGATCAACAATGAAAAATTTATACATGGACATACTTACACCAAGGCAGATACGGAACATAACAGAATTCTTGCTTTATTAAGAATACAAAGAACTTAACCATATATTAATTTTTTCTTACCTCATATAGCAAATTGTGGTTTTTCTTTATAGTTTACTGCACTGTCCTAGTACCAATGAACTTAGCACAGTACCGAAGAAAAAATTAGGTCATTATAAATATAAAAACTTTAACTGCTATCATATGAGATCTTTTAAAAAATAGAGATCATAAATCAAGCTATAATTTGCATAAATGAAACATTATAACACATTACACTATTAATTTTCTATCTTCAGGAACATGTAGTAATTGTAAAACGTGCAACAGTGAAAGTATGCATAAAGTACAAAAGAACAACTAACTATTTGGAGAAGAACTAGGGAAGATTTCCCAGGTAAAGTAGCATATAAGCAAGCTTAAAGAATGAAAAATTTACTAAGAATCTAGACCCACCCTCATGTAAGTTAGAGGCCAATGTAGAGTAAAGATCATGATCAAAGACATGAGGCACAAAATAACAACAACAACAACACTTGGGGTAAAACTAAATTCCAACACTGCTGGAGAATAAACAGCAAAGGAAGAGAAAGATTAAAGACTCTTAAGGAAACCTTTAAGTCTTTACAAATGGGTAGGATTTTAGTAAGGGGAGATAGAAAAATAGATGTCAAGAAAAGACAGCATGTGAGAGAAAACATGAAGCAGCCTATTAGGTCAAATTTAGAGAAAATATACAGAAATAATTGTAAATTTTTTCATCTAGTCATTTCCCAGTCCCCTCACTCCATGGAACAACTCATAGTAAGTCATAAAAGTAGATCTTTTTTGGGTTGTTATAGTAGACTGCAGTGTGGCAGAAGTGTTCTGCTCCTAAGTCTCACTAGGCCTTGCAGCTCACTTTTCACCCCTGTGGAAATGGGTCACCATGTAAAGAAGCTTCAACTAAACTACTAAATGATGGAAAAACAGAAGCCATAGGAAAGAGAAGCAAGGTACCTCAGCCAACAGACCCAGCATCAAATGTGTTTTGTGTGTAAAAATTTCCAAGGAATCTCAAAAAGCTACTAAATTTAGGAAGGTCACAGGATACAAAATCAACCCCCACCCCGCCCAAAATCAATTACATATCTATCTACTAGTAATAATCAAAAAGTAAAAAGTCTAATTAGGACAAGTGTAAAACTCATACACTGAAAACTATGAATACTGAGAAAATGAAAAACAGAAAATCGGAGAGATATGCAGTGCTCATAGATCAGAAAAGTAATAGAGTGTCAGTTTTCCCAACTTATTTTAATAGATTTCAATCAAAACAACAGAAGGCTTCCTAATAAAAATTAGCAAGCCTGATTCTAAACCTACATATAAGTGTAAAAGACCTACAATAGACAATTTTGAAAAAGAAAACCAAGGTTGAAATCTTAAATTAACTGATTTCAAGATTTACAACAATAGAATCTTATGTTTAGGCTTCAATAATGCAGATCATAGCCCTTGGTAACTTCTTCCAGATAGCTATTCAAACTAAATCTCTGTCCCACTTAAAACTCAATCTTAACTGATGGTACAAGTGTTATCTTCAAAGAAAACCTGTCAAGTCCTGTAAGAATTAGGAGTCTCTCATGTTTGTATATGATTGAAAATAAATCCCTGACATTTCTTGAGCCTTTATCTCATTTAATCATACAATCATAAGATGTCATCATTATAACCATTTTATAGAAGACACTGAAACTTATAACAAGAGAGAATAAGGTTAGATCTCTAATTACTTGCAGAGCCAGTAATCAAAACTTTGTCTTTACAACATAAATTCTTTCTTGAACCAGTACATTTTAAATGCCTACCCTTAAATTTGCAAAGGATGAATATGAATTCATACACTATTTTTTTCTCTTTTAGAAAAAAAGGATTTCCTAGCTCTGTCCACTGAAAAGGCCTAGAAACAATGCCAACTCAACAGTGATCACTCCTTAACCCCAGACTTCCTTCTCCTAATCAAAACTCCAATTTCAGTTGGACTCTAAGTGATCCATGCACAGACCACAGTTTTCTCACTGCCTTGTAGTTTAGTGTGGCCAAGTTCTAGATAATGGACTTCTGACAGGAACTGTCATATATAAATTTTAGTACTTACTAAGCATATTAGGAAGCTACCTGCCTCCAGTCTTTACTACTTTCCCATGGGTGAAATCTAGTTGCAGGGTGTGTTGTAAAACCAACATCAACCATTCAGAAAAAAGCAAAGACAGCCACAAAATAGAAGGAAGCTGGGACCATCTAGACCATAGCAAAACCATCCTACTACACTACCAGTTGTGTCTCAAAGTGAGAGGAAAGGCCTTCTATCTTTTTAAGCCACTATTATTTTTGTTCCAATCACAGCAGCTAAACCAATACCCTAAAAAATAAATAAATAAAATAAAATCTACATTACCAGAAGCTTTTCAGAATCCTGGAAGATTCAACTAGATACTTGTCAATTTGTTTTTGTTGCAGAAAAAAAAAGGCACTGTGCCACTGTGTTAAGGGCAGGAATGCTTAGCATGCAGGAGGCTCTGGGTTTGATCCCCAGTCATACACATACACACACACACACACACACACACACAGAAGATGCCAGGTGCAATGGCATGCCTAGCTAGAGAATAGGAATAGGGAAGATCATGATTAGAGACCAGCCTGCACAAAATATTAGCAAGACTCCGTTTCAACAAAGAAGCTGGGAGTGGTGGTACACACTTGTGATCCCAGCCACATGGGAGGCCTAAGTAGGATGATCAAGGTCTCAGGCAAAAAGTAAGACCTTATCTAATAAAATGAGCAGAAAATTGTGGCTCTCTTGGCAGGGTGCTTGTCTACCAAGTGGGGGGCCCTGAGTTCAAACCCCAGCACTGCTAAAATAAAAAAAAATTAAATAAAATGACTAATTTTGAGCATACAATAGGAGGACTGAGGTCCAAGGCTGGTCCCCAAATCCCTAGCTGAAAAACTAAAGTAAAAAGAGCTAGAGGCATGGCTCAAGTGATAGAGCACTTGCCTAGCAAGTGCAACAGTCTGAGTTCAAATCCCAGTACCACAAAGAAAAGATTGATTTTGTTATATGAATTTCACCTCAATTAAAAAGTCTACAGCCAGGCACCAGTGGCTCACATCTGTAACCCTGGCTACTTGGATTAGGAGGATTATGGTTCAAAATCAGCCCGAGCAAATACTTCATGAGATTGTTATCTTAAAAATGTTCAACACAAAAAAGTGGCTGGCAGAGTGGCTCAAGTAGTAGCGCTGCCCAGCAAGTTCAAACCCCACACTACCAAAAAAAAAAGCATACAAACCACAGCAAAATCAAAGTACTTTATCGACTCAGTTAAGGAAAACTCCCAGAAAGAAAAACAGAGATAGACAGAGGTAAGAGAAAACAAATTTTTTAAATATAATGAAGGATCAAAAGTAAATTAAAATACAATGAATATATATCAAAAAACTAAAATATAAAGTAAAAAGGGATAAAAAGAAACAAGAGACGTTGAGAGAGGAAACTGTCAAAGAAATAATACTTCTGAAACAAAGAATATGGGTTCCAAAATTGAAAGGGCTTTCCAAATATCCACAGAACTGCAAAAGAAAAATACCATGTTGAAGTTATAAATTATTATATAACAATGGGAAGATGGGTGAAGGAAAGGATAAGAAAGTTAATTCTTCATGTTATATGGTAGAAAATATCAACCAATAATAACCACAAAAGAAAATGTAAGCAATAAAAGCATGATTTCTAAAAACAGAAACTCAAAGTAAGGAAAAGATATGTATCTGTTTCTTGTAATAACTAGGGCATGGCCATACTAAGCACACATTCTGCAGCTGAAGTACTCCCTTCACCCTCATTGTAATACTCATTTCAGAATGTCAAGCTTAGGTGATAAAATTATATGACTTAATTTTTAAATTTATTTGTACAATTAATTTGACTAAAAAATGCAATTTAAAAAAAGGACATGTATTCAGAAGTTATTAGGTAAGTAAAAGCAAACAAGACTAAGAAGAAGTCAAGAATGTCAGTTAAGGGCTGGCAGAATGACTCAAATGGTAGAGCACCTGAGTTCAAACCCTAGTACCGCAAAAAAAAAAAAAGAGTAACAGTTAAGACTGTGAGTTTGAAGCCAGCCTGGGCTACATAATGAGACCCTATCTTAAAAACAACAAAAAGGGGCAACTAGGCAAATACTATCCCCACAAAGAAGATTTATTACAAGTTCTGATTTGGATATGTCAAGTTTGAGGTACCTTTTAAAAGATCCAAGTAGAAATATCTAGTGCACAGTTGACTAGATGGGACTGAAATGAAGAAAACAGCTGTAGACTTTGTGTGTTATTAGCCTATCAATAACAAAGCCATGTACGTATATGATAGCACTCAAAGAAGCTTGTAAGAAACAGTGGCCAAAGATAAAAGCCTGAAAGCAGCTTATTTTAAATGTTTAAAACAAACAAACAAAAAACTTCAAATACTTTCTTAGTATTCAAGTATACATAACTTTGGTAAGTTTTCAAACTTACTCTATTCCTTTTGAACCTTCTAGAAGATGTCATTCATTCATTTTCCATTCCACAAGTACTTATAAAAAGGCCTATCTATCTATATCCAGGAATTCAAAGAAGCACAGGAAGGAGGCCTTGCTCTCCAGGAGCTCAAAGTCTAATGGCAGTAGGATAAGTAAACAGGTAACATGATTCACATAAGATCCAGCAATAAGAACTAAATTCTAGGAGTATAGAGAAGAAAGTAGAACAAATATTGAAAAGGTACACAGGAAGTATCGTCTGACCAGTATCTCAATGTAAATGAGCAGGTGTGGGGAATAGAAATGTGGGAATAGGAAGCTTTCCAGTTACAGAACAGGCATTGGTAACTGAGAGTGATGTCCTCAGGGAACAATGGGGACAGTTAAGTGTTGGTAAAGCATTTAGAAGCAGTATAAAGTTAATAAACCACAGAAAAGGTTGGAACTGAATCATGAAAGGCACTTTGTGCTGCTAGGGAGGAAAGATATCCCAAGGTCAGAAGAAGAGATTCAAAACTCAATTAGAAAGATAAGAGCTAGCAAAACAAATCATATGAATTTGTTTATAGCTGGAAATCCATACATACTGATGGATGAATGAAGCCATATGAATGTGGGAATCTGCCCAAAGAGTACAGCAGTAAAAAGGTGAAAGTATAACTTTTACCAATAACATTTAAGGAAAAGCAAACAAACTAAGGTCAAGAAAAAGGATTAAAACAGAATAAAAAAGCTAAAAGATAGCCAGACAAATCTAAGCACAGAGGTCAAGAGAAGTTTTAAGAAACAGTATCCAAGCTGGGCATGGTGGTATATGCCTGCAATTCCAGCACTCAGAAGGCTGGGACAGGAAGAGTATGACTTTGAGGCCAGCACTACATAGTGAGTTCATGGCCAGTTTGGGCTACATAGTGAGACCATGACTCAAAAGAAAGCCAAAAAAGAGTGTTTAATACTGCTAGCAAAACACCATGAAAAGACAAATTAATAAGCAAATTTAGATTTAGAAGTTGAAATTATTATTGGCTTTACTAAGCGAGTAAGAAACCAGATTGTAACACAGTAAGTAGTAAAAAGGAGGTCGGGAATGGAGATGCTATCAGAAATTATGTAATTTCTAAATTTATTATAAAAGGAGATAAGATAGAGAGGGAAATAGGCCATGCAGGAGTAAAGACAACATTTTTTCCCATTTGTTTCATTTCTTTAGAGTGTCAGACACAAGAAGGCAGTTATGCAACCATAATTTCAAAACATTTTCATCACCTGAAAAGTAACCCCATGTGCATGAGCAGCCTCCTCTTACCCTTAAGCACTTAGCAGTCGCTTACTTCTGTTACTATGGGTTTTGCCTATTCTGGACATTTAATTAAATGGAATCCTTCAGTACATGGCCTGTTGTATCTGGCTGATTTCACTTAAGAGTGTTTTCAGTTATTTATTCATACTGCAGCAAGTGTATCATAATTTTATTCCTTTTTAAAAGGAGGAATAGTATACATTGTGTATATACCGCATTTTGTTTATTAGACTCACAGGTGATGGACATTTGGATTGTTTCTACCTTTGGCTATTATGAATAATGCTGCTGTAGCATTCATTCACAGGTTTTTTTGTGGACACAAAAATTTTCTTTTCTCTCTTTTTTTAAAAAGATATATATCCAGGAGTAGAATTACTGGGTCACAGGATAGCTCTAACATGTAGCTTTGAGAAAGTGCCCAACTATTTTCCAAAGCAGCTCCATCATTTTACATTCTTTTTGGCAATGTATGAAGGTCCCAGTTTCTCTACATTCTCACCAATATTTGTTATTGCCACCTTTTTTTTACTATAGTAGGTAGGAAGTAGGATCTCATTATAACTTTGATTTGTACTTCCCTAATGACTAATGGTACTGAGCATCTTTTCATGTGCTTGTTCAACATTTGCATGACTTTGGAGAAATATCTAATCAAAATCTCTGATCATTTTCAATTGCATTATTTTGTCTTTGGGTACTTTAATTATAATAGTTATTTATATATTGTGGATGTAGGCCCTTATCAGATAAATGATTTGTAAATAGTTTTTCCCATTTTGATACTATCTTTTCACTTTCTTGACTATATCCTCTGAAACTCAAAAGTTCTTGATTTTGATAAAGTCCCGTGTATCTATTTTTTATTTGTGCTACTAGTGTCATGTCTAAAAAAGCCTAATCCTAAATTATGAAGATTTGTATCTATGTGCTTCTAAGAGTTATAGAGTTCCATATCTTACATTTATGTCTTCAGTCTATTTCCATTTAATTTTTGTCTACAGTATCAAGTAGGGGATTCAACTTCATTCTCATATGAATAATACTCAATTGTTCCAGGACCATTTGTTAAGGTTATTCTTTTCTCACTAACCTGTCTTGACTCCCCTGTCAAAAATCAACTGACAAAAAAAATGCATGAGTTTATTTCTGGATGCTCAATTTTATTCCATTGACCTATATAATTAGCCTTATGTAGCACAGTGCCGTTTTTTCCTTTTTGTTTGTTTGTTTAAATCCCACACTAAAGTGTGGAGCAATAGACTTGAAGAAAAAGAAAAAACCCAGTCAAGTCCCAGTTCTGCCTCTCATACTGGGAATCAGCTTTCATCATTTTCCTCACTGTCACAGAATTGAGAATGAAGTGAGATGATAAACTGCCTTGTAAACAAAAGTTATACAATTAAGTTTATACACTTTCTTAATGATTCAACTCAACCTCATATATTTTGGCAGCCAGGAACAAAATAAAGTAACATAGCAAGAATCCTTCACAATCTATTCCTGAGAAACAGTGCCTCGACAAATACGAGTCCCTCAATAAATATTTATTGAATGAAATTATCCCATTTCCAATTGTTTTGCACTGTTTATCCACTTTCTATGACTGTTAAGATTATGAAGACACAATTTATATATTTAAAAGCATCATACCTGAGTTCTTTCCTTACCAAGTATTCCTTTGAAAATATATCAAGTAAATTTCACTATTTCCAACTTTTTAGAAAGCAAATTAAGCACTAAAGAAGGCTCTTCTCTTAATAAGGAAAGGAAAATTATGAAATTATTAAAGTTGAAGTAAATTCTATAAATTTTACAAATTCTGTAGTTGGTAGTTCCTACTGTTATACACCACAGTTGCAATACATACCTTCCAAGTTTAAAATTAAAAAATAATGTTTTATTCAGTTGCAAAGATTAAGGTAAATATTTGCTCAGAGGAAACAGCAATTACTTGGCAACCAGTAACATGGAAATACTAATAAAATTTTGCCCCATCAAATGGTAAAGTCTAATTTTTAACAACTTTATTGAGGTATAATTAATTATCAAATTTCATCCACTTTAAGGGTACAGTGCAATGATTTTTATGAAGTTCAGAGTTATACAATTATCATCAGTATACAGTTTTAGAACAGTTTCAATACCTTAAAAAGATTCCTGTGCCCATTGGTGGTTAGTTCACTCTATCCCTAGACAACCACTAATCTACCTTATGTTGATTCCATCACAATTCCATTTATATGGAATCACACCATATGCAGTTTTTTTCATCTGTTTTTAATGTTCATGTTGTAGCAAGTTAGCAGTTCATTCCTTTTATTGCTAAATATTATTTCAAGTTTCTATGTTTTAGTCTATCATAAATCAGCCCATAAACAATTATATCCTCTTTTATGAGGAAAGAAAATCAGGTGACTTGCCAAAAAAATCCACTCCCATATATTCTATACCATTGCCACTATATTTCTAAAATGCAAATTGATCATTTTCTCCTCTACTAAAATCTTGCCTGGTTCCACCAACCTGTAAGGCAGTAGTAGTCCAAGCTCCTTAGGAGAGCAAACATGTATAGGCCATACCAATCAATCCATTTCATTTCTTGCTGCTTTTGTCTTGAACACTTTGCCAGCTACCAGTACTGAGGTACATAAGGTTTCCCCCAAACTCCTTTCTAACACCTTTATGCCTTTGCACACACTATCTCAAAAAGTCAAAGTAATCTTCCAAAAGTCCATCTGGGGACATTTCCCACAGTCAGCTCCTGCCTCACTTTCTCAACAGTACCCATCAGCTTTTACTTTTTACACCATGATCTAACGTTACCTAACTCTCTTACCAAACTTATGACCTAACACCTAATTGTGTCTGAACTTCATTGCTGTTCAGTAAGTATTTGTTAGATTATACTGAGTACCTTCTGACTACTATTGATATTCTGCCCATTTTATTAAGGAAGATCAATTGCATGGACACAACCCACTCTAAAACTGATATGGAAAGGACCTAACAGAAGTAGTCCAACACAATTCCAAGGTCTATGGCAGTGATCTACAAAAGAGGGAAATTTCAGGGTTCAGCAAACTCTGGCCCACCAGCCCAATCCAGTCAAAGCCTATCTTTGTAAATAAGATTTTATTAAACACAGCCATCGTCATTCATTTAACATATATGGTTGCTTCTGTCCTACAAGAGCAGAGTTGAGAATTCTAACTGACATCATGTGTATTGAAATGCCTAAAATAGTCACAATCTGGCACTTTAAAAGTTTGCCAACCTCTGGTACACATCACAATTTATGTTGTGAAGGGAGAAAATTTCAGAACCTCTTTTGGATATATTTTTCATCTCACCTTTTTTAATTTCTGTTTTTGTATATGTTTTCTAATATAACATCTGTACAACAGTGATATATATAGACATAGATTTTTTTTTGTCAGTACTGGGGATTAAATCCAGGACCCTGCCAACTCCACAAGCATTCTGCCACTGAGATACACACCCCCCCCACCCAGACCTGACATACATGCTATCTAAATTTAAAAACGTATGCACACTGGTAATGGTACATGCCCATATTATTTTTTACTAGTAAAGGTGGCTCAAATAAAAAAATTTAAAAATAAAAGTAGATCTCAGGACAAGTTTTGAGTCTATTAAACTTAGCACTCAAGGTTATTAATGAACAGTGAGTTCTGTGTTTCAAATCACAGAGAATGTGACAATTAAAACTTTTCCAAATGGAAATGCTCAAAACATCTCTTAAGACTCTTTTCATGATGCTAAAAATGTTATTTAAGTGAAGCAGGTAGTAGTACTAACATTCTTTAAGCTGCATGCAATGAAATATGAGCCACATAAACATCTAAACCACTTCAAAGGTAGACAAGTTTTTCTTTGTTTCTGAGACAGGTCTTGCTATATATATATAGCCCAGGCTAGCCTTGAACTCATGACTCTCCTGACTCAGCCTCCTTAGTGCTAGGATTACAGGCATGCACCACCACACCCAGAATAGCTATTTTTTAAAGTTTATTACAATAGACAAGTCAAAAGTAAACGTGTCCTTCCAACCCCTGAAGCAACTGCCTGATAAATATATAAACTAAGAGAATACCTCATTAGTTAAATTTTTTTATCTTTTTCTCACTAACAAGTTAATATAATTTTGTGATCAAAGAGTTGCTTAGCTACAATAGCAATGCTACGTCTGACTAAGAGAACAAATACTAAACTGAGGCTCTGAAGAGCCCAGAAAATAACGAAAATTCCTCCTGCATAGATCTTAACTCAGAATTTGGGGTCTGATCATCATCAACAACTTTATAAGCTTAAAATTAATTTACCAATTGAACCTGAACTTATCAGGTTAAGTTTGTCAGTCTACATTGAATCAGATTCTCCAACAAATTGTCACAGTCCCCAGAGAGAACTACACTCTACTCTGCTCACCTTTAAGGCTTTTTCTGAGGCCTTCTGAGATGACTAGCATCAGACTTTTGAGGAAGGCTAGCCATTAGACAAGGCTTTTCCCCACGATCTGACTGCTTGAAGTGACATCCAGGATCAGGTCGATCCTGTATCCAGGAATCACGACCCTCCCTGAGGCACCAGTCATCATGAGACAGTCAGTGCACTTTGGCACTTCTTGAAAACCACTGGGCTGCTCCTTTAGCTGAAAGGAAAAAAAACATCAAAACCACAACAAACAAAACAAAGGGGGGAAAAATCAGTAATTCAATCTGAAAAGAAAGAGCGTGGGGAAAAATACAGCCTTGTCTAGATCAAAATACAGCCTTGCTTTGATATAAAGACTATAGCTTCAAAATTGTTCCACTTGCTATACACAAAGTTGATTCCTAATATACAAATCTAAAAATTTTTAAATCTACTGTATTACGTCCTAAAAGAACAGCTGAAAGTGGAAATTAAAATAGCTATGGGAACAAAACCAAATAAGTATAATCAAGGTATTTATAAATAACCAGCAGCCTAATGCTTTCATGGTAGTGCCCCATCAGGACACCAAACACTTAACATTTTTTCGTCTCAAATTGTAATCTGACTCAGAGGCATTAAATACCCAAAGAGGCTGAATTTAACAGAAAAGTTACAAGGGTGTAACACATTCATTCACACACACACACAAACTCTTGTTCCAACATTTGTTGAATGTCGATGTTAATGCCTGAAATAAGCAATTTTATTTGTTGTTTTGTTTTTGGCAGTACTGGGGTTTGAACTCAAGACCTCACATGTGCTAGACAGTGCTCTAACATTTTCAACTGTCCTCCCATCCAAAATGTGCAATTTTTTTCCCAAAAAAAAAAAAAAAAAAAAAAAAATATATATATATATATATATATATATTTTTTTTAGGAGTACTGGGGTTTAAACTCAGGACTTCAAGCTTGCTAGGCAGGTGCAATACCAATTGGACCATACTCCCAGTCCTTGGCAATTTTAAATAGTCAAGTCATTATGTTCTTAAACTAAAAATTTTTTAAATTAAGATGATAAATTCACAGAATGAGTTAGGTTTATTTATTTAATCTGCCTCAAAATAAAAATTCTAACTATCAGAATCCAGAGATAAAATAAGGCTCATTTCCTTTTTAAATATTTTTCCTAAAATAAAATGTTAAAAGGCAAGAAAAAGGGCTGCAGGCATGGTTGAAATGGTAGAGCACCTGCCTAGAAGGTGCCCCCAAGTAGCACCAAAACAAACAAATAAATAAATAAATGAATAGTAAGAAACAGTCCTTGAGCACTGAGTGTGTTGACACTTGCTTTAACCCCAATACTTGGGAGGAATCAGGAAGATCTCGAATTCGAGACTACTTAGTGAGACCCTATCATCAAAAAAAAAAAAGAAAAGTCTTTGAAGGAATTATTCTAAAAGTGGTTCCTAACTCTTTTAAAACATTCTTGCCCTAAAGGTAATAATATTTTGTCTGTCAATTATTTTACCTTACTTTCTTCTACTTTATCATATTATGTCCCATATCGCAATTAATGATACCAGCACCCACACAGATACCCAAGTCAGAATCCTGGAAAAACTACTAGACCATTGTGTGTGAGGGGGGAGAGGGATTACTGTTGTTTTGCTTTTTTGAAAATATGATTAATAACTATAAGCTGTATGTGGTGGCACACACCAGTAATTCCAGCACTAAGGAGTCTTAAACAGAAGGATTGTGAGTTTCAAGCCAGCCTAGCTACACAGCCAGACTTTTTCAAAAAAAAGAAAAAGAGGACTGAGAATGTGGTTCAAGTGGTACAGTGCCTGCCTACCAAACACGAGCCTTGAGTTCAAACCCCAGTATCGTAAAAAAGGAAAAGAAAAAAGAAAAGCATTCATAAAAACAGAAAAAAGCCATGAACTTCTCCCCAGAAAAAGACAATGCTTAGATATGATTTAAAGAAATTCACAGAAGCCAGCTGAAGCCCAAGTATAGACTCCCAAGTTCAGAACCCCCATGAAGCACTTTGCTTTTTTTCTCTCCTACCTACTAGCATATCATCTTTGAAAACCTGCCTCATGTGCCTATCCAACCTCTACGATTTGTCGTCCTCTCTAGCACTACCCTTCAATCTCTCTTCATTCACCTGGTTGGCAGAGTAACCTAACTAAAATACAAACATTATCATGTGATTGCTTAAAATCTTCAATATCTCCTCTGCAAATATTAACAAAAAGAAGCCCTGTTACGGCAGTATCACATATCACCTGTCCTCTACCCTGCATTTTTAAGCATCCACTCCTACCTATACTTTTCATACTCCAGTCATACAAATCATAATCTACTACACTGTTCTCATGTCTTGATACTTTAGCATATGTTCCTGCTTTCTAAAATGTCACGGCTTAATTCCGTACTCTTCTGTTAACACTTAGCTCCTTTCTTTATGACCTCTCAGAACCTTCAGTTTCTTTCTGTCATGAGATTTCTCAATGTACTACAAATGCTTATTTACTTGCCTATTTTCAAAGACAGTATGATTTCTAGAGGTAAGAGCCTTGCTTAATTTCATCTTTGTGAGCCCAGTACCTAGAATATAAAGATGGTGCTGCCACCATCTTTATAACCACAGCTATTATACAACACAGGGAAATTACTGCTGAAGTAACCTAAAATATACTTCAACAATTCAAAATAAGAATTCATTCTAGAAGGAATGAATGAATTTTAGGAAACTCCAGAAAAGTAAGTATAACTATCACCAACTCTTTATAAATTGCCCTCATCAGGGTTAGGGATATATCTTAAATGATGCTAATTACGCAAACATTCAAACCAAGAATTATAGCTTAGTAAAGATACCAGAATACTAATATAATCAGTTGGATAAGCACTCTTAAGCCAAAGACAGCAAATACATGGCTGCATGTATGAATTAGTTACTCCCTACTTCTGAGCAGGTGGTTTCCTCCTCTATCCCATCTTACACTCAAATTCTAAGTCTTCAATACAACACACTATAAGCAATAACTTCAGATTGACTGATGTTGGCACAAAACCCAATAATCTATTCTAAACCTTATCAACAGATTAGAAATGATCCCATTAAAAATATTCATGGAAGGCCAATTCCACAACCCTTGGAAACTATTCCAAAGTGTGACAATTCTAAAGGTCAAAAATTATTTGTATCTTAAAATAAGCTGCATGCTGGCCTTGTAAGTCAAAACATTTCTATACTGTTTTATAAAAGTTGTACACTTACACATGCTTTTTATGTATTTTATATTTGCAATTATATTGTATTCTAAAACTTAAAAGTTTTCAAATTTGATATACATCAGAATCAACTGACACACTTTACCAAATACCGATTCCCTGTTTCCTGCCCATTATCAACCGAACCAGAATTAGAGCTGAGGCATGTATATTTTACAAAGCACACTAGGTGATTTTGATCACCTAGCCATTTGAAAGCTACTATTGTAACTATCACAGTCTATTTATGATAGAGCTAGAATCACACAGTAATGGAAATGTCTCTAAATGAGACTTTCCTTACATGTGTAGAATCTCTTTATTGTTTATTGGTTCTGACTGGCTAATAAACGCAGGTGTACTCTCTGAATAAAACTATTTTGATGTATCTACCACAGAATTCTAGGTAACAGATTACTCCTGTCATGGAGTTTCATTAGAGTGATCAATCAGCATTTCTTTTTAATTACTTTACTGTCTAGAAGCATTCCTTAAGTTATTCTTACCACATTACCTTGAAAAAGTATATTACTGCAAATGTAAATTGGTGAAAATACACTCTATTAAATTTAAATAGTTTGTTAGTTTCTTTGTATGTTTTCTTATATATTTTCAATAAAGTAATAAATGCGATATATACACTTCTATAACACAATAACAGTAGTAAATCTAGGGGCTGAGAAAACAGGGCCAAAGATATGGATAGAAAATGTAAGTGAGCTGCATCCAACAAATTCTTATTAGATGTTCTTAGAAAATTTAATTGATAGACTAATATATATAGTAAAATACAAGTTTAGAATATTTGTATCACAAATCAGAAAGACACTAATCTTGAGATTGTTACTAAGTCCCTAGTAATATCTACACCAAGAAGCTACTAAAAGATAAACATAAAAGGTCAGAAACACATTTACACAGAAGGTTTAATACATACGTTCTACCATATTACTATGGTTATCCTTCAAGATTCCTTAGACATCTTTTTAAAAGAGAACATTCCCCAGAATTCTAAGTGTTTTAAAGTCTTCATATGTGTTTTAAAGTCTTTTTTTACACAATTAAAATAGTTTTGATAGTCTTTGATACATATTTTTGGCAATTTTAGTGAATAAAAATATTTTAGGAGCAAAGGGGCTGTGGTTTCTGCATCACTAAATACTAGAACAATTTTGAAAAATTCTAGACTATCTTTTAATCATTAGCAGGCAAAGCCAAGCCATATTTATAAATCCTTGCTAGTTGAAGTAAAGTCATTTATAGTGACAAGAATGATCCAGAAAAATCACTAAACCAATTCATGTATCAAAAAGTAATGAACTTTTCTATCAACTTTTGAGAACAACTTGAAAAAGACATCAACCTATAACCATTTGAATCCACAGCTAAGATTACTGATATTCTTTTTCTATATACACATGTCCTAATTGAGTAAAAACATCTGCCCAAGAAGTTCAATAAAAGCAGTTGCCATAGTTGACCTTAAAAACATGGAAATCTAGTAAAACAGCAAAAACTTATTGTTACAAAGCCAATAGTTTTTGTCTGTAAATACCTTCTCTAAAATGTTAGTCTCCAGTGCAAACATAATATTGATACAGAGAAGCAGAGGACTTCTTCAGCATACAGAAATCTCAATATTTAAAAGAGAACAGTACTTAGTACTATTAGCACTTTGAAGAAGAGAAAAATAGCTGCTACACTGTCCTGGAATGTCATTCATTACTAAGAAGGTACTGGCAGTATTTCTTCTGGGCTACTTTACTGAGCAATGTAGTTAACCACGTGTTTCTGGAATCAAAGTACAGAACAGTTTTCCATTGCAACCCAGTATAGGAAGATCTTTGCAGGAAATAAAAACCAGAAAATTGTTTTCAATAATTCTAATCACAATTTGGTAATTCTACCAAAACATTTGATACATCAGTAATGCATTATCATGACTTATGAGTGACTTATGAGTATTTGGCCCCAGGTATGTTTATCAACATCAAAAATTCTATGCGAGTAAGGAGTACAGTTTTCCTGTGTATGAAAATTTAACCATACCTAATCCATTCCTCCTCATAAGTGAAAATACTGCAAATACCAATTTTAATCAAATAGCTGTATAAAGGCCAAAGTAACACACATACACTTCCAATCCAGACTGTCATTAAAACTCCTAGGCAGTGTTATCCAAATATAGTAAACTAGAAACACATTTGACACCTTAAACAACAGCTGAGACTTCCATTAAATGAAGCCCAAGCAGTTAGTCATGAATTAATATAAAAATGATCACACGCAGCTCAATATTTTCATCCATAATACACTATTACTCTTCTAACTCATAACACAATGCTAAGTAATGAAGTGTCACAGAGGGCATGGTATTCCTATTATTCTTTTGACAAACAAGTTACAAGAAATTGGATCATTTTGGCCTGTATCTTCTTAGGCAGCTCAAGTCATAATATGAGGCTCAAAACAATTTTCTTTATATATATGTGTATCAGATAGAAACAATGAGCCACAAAGTATATCAAATTATTTCTAAAATCTTTGAATTTAGTCTATCAAAACTCAAATTTTGATAAAGTTTTAACGTGAAGTTCACGTTACACAGAATTTGACATATAAAACTATAAACAAGATAGGTAGCATTAAACTACACTTAGTATGAGGTGAATCCACTTCTTTAGTGCTTCCACCATACCCTTGGCATCTATTTTATCACTCATAAAACCATTTAACAAGCCATCTCCCCATAAGACTGGGAACTTAAGAACCAGAAATCCATCCTGTTCATCTTTGTTATCTTCATTGCCTAGAAATGCTCTGGCCATAATAGTGATTCATGGAAGTGAATAAGAACAAAGTAGCTATGTCATACCTGCATAGAAAGCTAAAGTAGAAAAATAAGAACTCAGATAAATATAAGGTAAAGTTTAAGAACATACAACAGGATCAAAGAGGCATGGGTATATCAGGGAGAAAAATCACTGGTATGGAGAGGCTGATATGTCTTTGGAACTTAGATAAATTTTAATCTAGATTTCAATAATAACAAATGCTATAACCCAAGCGAATCACTTTACTTCCCTGGATCTCAATTACCCCATTTGTAAAATAAAAGATAAGACCAAAAATTAAATTCTGTATTTCTTCATATGCTATGAAGATGATTTGAAAGCACAAGGTTGGTTACTTCTAAAAACAGCACTAAGAACAGATATTATATACCACAGGAGATGACATGACTCTCAAGCGAAGACTATCAAGTGGCTGGAACATACTTATTCATAAGTAGTGATAGATCACATCAACAGTAACCATAGTCAGTCAAAAATTACATACACAACCCTAAAATAGAAATTACTGACACATTCACTCACTCAATAAATATAAAGAACTAAGTTTTGCCACAGGCAAAGGCTAAAGATTTGAAGATAAAGATAAAGTCAAAATTGTTATTCCCTAGTAGGAACTGTAGCAATATAGACCATATATCTACGCACACCTATAACACTGCACATATACACACAAGAGCAACACAAAAAAAAAAGTGTTTATGCATTTCTATAAATTAAAAGGCTCCTTAAAATGAATCACATAATTTAATACTTAGGGTAGGATACTTCACAATATTTTAGCCAAAATTTAGTAACAATATGTACATCTAGGGTACATTCTCTCTCTCTGCCGCCAACAAGACAAGTCTTCTTTTAACATTAAGGACAACATAGGCTGGGGGTGTAACTGTAGTAAAGCACTTGCTTAGCATAAACTAGAATCTGGGTTCAATCCCCATACAAGAAGAAAAAAGAAGTGAAGGAGATCAAAGACATTCTTAAACCTGAACATTAAAACAGCTCATGGACCTATATTCTAACTTCATAATCAAAATAAACCTTTGCCTTAAAATAAATGATCCTTCTGCCTCAGAAAAGTAGCAACAGGAATCAATTTTGAACTTGACTACCAGATTTAATACAACAATGTCCATAATTAATAGTTTTTAAAAATGTGAGCTCTGTTCTCAGTACTATATTAAATAATGTAGAAGACAGAAAAGAAATAAAGGGAGGATCCCTACCCACAGGTAAATCTTCCCAAACTTATTTGCAAGTTAGGATTGAGATATTGTAAGTACACAGCCACACTTCTCAAATATCCTTCCCAAGGAAGTACCTAGGAAGAAAGGTGAGCAATTCCAATATGCACATACATTTCAAGATATTTTGAAACTAGGAGGTCCCACAAGACAAATTTTACAAACAAAACAAAAAACAGATGCAGATATATGGGAACAAAATATATTGCTCCCCCAAAGGCATTTCTACAAAGGCAATAGACACAGCACCTTGAGTGGATAACCTTCCATGTAGAAATGTTTTACAATAGAAAACATTATGTTTCAACCAAAATCATTAAGGTAAAAAACCCAAAAGACTTGTAATTAATACAAAATAAACTTGGATAAAGGCATTAATTAATATCAGTCATATTAAGAGAAAACTAACTTGAGAATTCCAAATCTAAGTGACATTTCTATTGCTTGTGTTTATGGGTATGTATGTCTGTACCTGATTGTGGCAAGATGATGTCAACTAAGTTGACATGGCTATACATGTCAACAAAGTCTAAGAAAGTCCAATAACCCATTTAAGTTTAGCTATCAAGTATGGTAATTATATATAGACTAAAAATTATTTAACTATGGATTATAATGTATCTAAATATTTTCGCTCTATCTCAATGAATTATATCCTAAATTCTCTTTAATATCAACTGCTCAAACAAAATAATTCCAGCTTTCTTCCCCAAATCAAGATCAAGCAATCATAATTCTTTATTGGTCCCATTACTTCATGACAGAATGATACTATATAATTTATAGTCTGCCAAGTGCTTTCATATGCATTACTTCATTTTACACTTTCAACAACCCTATGAAGTAAGGCGAGAATAATATCTTTATTTCACTGATAAGGCAGGGATTGAGGAAAGTTGGGTCACTAATATAAAGCTCACTGTTAGAAAGTATTTGCACCAAGAATAGAAACTGCAAGCCCTACTCCGTAATTTACATTCCACAATATCACACAGAAAATAATTCTAAAACTTATTGAACATAAAAATCTATACTTTTCCCATTTTATCAAACCCTTAGATATTAAAGGAATTGAAAATAAGATACTAAAACAAATGCAAACAGCAAAGACAGCAGTCTAAAAAACATCACCTTTCTATATCAATATACATAAAAAAAATTCAAAAGTAGTTCAACTGCTACAGTAAAAAAATCCCTTTAAGTTTTTTTTTTTATTTATTTACTGTATTCATCCTACCATACCACACACATATCAATTCTGCATAATGCATGCTGGTAGAGAATACATAAGGTTAGTTCTGAATTACTTATACTGCATTAAAGACCACAAAAATCTTCACTTTTCCTAATTTTAATCTCCTTTTGGCTTCACTGTACTCTAGCCTAGGGGTCTCCACACAATTGGTATGGTTTGGGTCTGAAATGTCTCCAAAGGGCCCACATATTAAAAGTCTTGGTCCACAGCCCATGGTGCTGTTTGGGAAGACGTGGGACCTTTAAAGCATGGAGCCCAGCTGAAGGAAGTTAGATCACTGGGGTGTGCCCTTGAAGGATATACTTGGTGGCAAGTCTTTTCTGCTCTCTTTCTTCCTCCACATTGCTCTACCATAATGTGCTATCTTGCCACAGGCCCAAAAGCCACAAAGATTACTGACTATGGACTGAAACCTCTGAATCTGTAGATCCAAAATAAGCCTTTCCTCCTTAAAAACTGATTTACCTCAAGCATTTGTCGGTAATGCTAGTCAATCAGAACAATCCATTGAAAAATGGAAATTACTACAATGTTTACATTTTTTAAAACTAAAAATAAGAATTCATCTTACAAATATTTAGTATACAACTGACACTGTCTTCTCTCGTGAACTCATAAATTCATATATAATTGAGGTGAGAGGTACGCTCAAAAAGCTTCTCACAGAAAGGATTCCCATTCAAGAAAATATGGTGACTACTCCTACAATGAGGGTAAATGAGTCCTAGGAAACAGATCACTCTGCACTGCATCAACAGCCAAAGAGAGAATCTATTAGAAAGTGTTTAAAACCTTACAGTGTATATACAAATAAAGACTTTTTTCAACTACATTTACATAACCCATGTGATATAAGTATAACTTACCTCATCCTGGACTCCACTGGTAGTTGTCAACTTACTTCCATCAGTAATTGTAATAATTATTGCTGGTTCCAAGAAAAAAGGGTTTCTTCCCTAAAGTCAAACAACACATTGATCATATTAAGGTTTAGACTTGGTTTAATTTTTTTTTTCACTAAAATGCCAAATCTCAGAATAGAATGTGTGTTTTTCCCCCTTGAATCTACACAATCTCTTTTTTGTTAATTGTGAAAATAACATATCCTAATTGTACATTTTAAGAAAGATTTGAAAGGACATAAACCAAACAGTGGTTAACCCTAAACAAGTAGAATAAGGTAGACAGATTTCTGGGTTGGCACAGTGGAACCCTAGGAGTTGCATTCTAGAAATTTGACTGTTTTAGGCTATTATAAATTGCAGTAATAAAAAGACAGTACTAGAGCTGGATGTGGTGGTACATACCTGTAATCCCAGCACTTGGGAGGCTGCGGTAGAAGGATAATGAGTACAGCCAGGGCTACATAGTAAGTTCCCCGCCGATTTGGGCTACACAGTGAGTTGTAGGCTGGCATGCCCTACATATTGAGACCCTATCTCAAAGTCAATACTTTCTGAGACACTTTGCATGTGTGTTGTGTGTATGTGACAGTACTGGACTTTGAACTCAGGCCTCCAACTTGGCAGGTGCTCTACCAATTAAGTCATGCCCCCAGTGCTTTTTTGCTTCAGTTAGATTGGGATAGAGTCTTGTGATTTTGCCCTGGGGGGAAGGGAGCCTGGGATCTCAATCTTCCCACCTACCCTACATAATTAGGATTACAGCTATGTACCACAATGCTCAAATTATTTGTTGAGATGGGGGTCTAACTTTTTTCCCAGGCTAGCCTCAAACCACTACTTACACAATCTCTACCTCCTTCAATAGCTAGGACTATAGGCATGAACCACCACACCCAGCCCCTGAGAAATTTTCTTAAGGAGGAAAATAAGAGAGTATGTAAATACTACCAGAATCTGCACTTGCAATCAAAAGGTCTGAACAGATGACTAAGTGTATACATAGACAGATTATATGAACCAGTTCTCCGTAATACTAAGGCTACCCAGAGCTTAGCAAAATGTAGCAACAGTCTAAGACAAATAGTTAAAACTGAGAATGACTACCTAAAGAAACTGCCTGGGAAGAGGAATAAAAAACAATGTCAGAAGAAGCAATAGAACAAAATGGCGTGTAGCTCTCAAATGCTCTCTATATAAGGTGCAATCATCTAATACCTTCTATTCAAATCTCAACCAGACAATGCTGGGCACTAGGATCAGTTTTAGATGACAAATTCTGTGAGAGACTCAGACAAACCTAAGCTTTCCTTTTACATATAAATGGTTCTCAGTTGAAATCTTAAGCACATTCCATATAGTCCTTTAAAAAGTGCTGTCAACAAAACAAAACAAAACAAAACACTGTAAGCCCACAGGGTAAGTGCTTCAAGAGGGTAAAGCCTATGTTTGACACCGAAGATGCCACCTGGTGCAATGGCATAGGCACTCACTTGGGAGTCTGAGGTGAGAGGATCACTTGAGCCCGAGTTCAAAGTTGGCTTGAACAACTCAGTGAGACACCATCTCAAAAAACAGGAAGTGAAGTGGGGGGAAAAGAGAGGGAGAGGGAGGAAAACTGAAAGACCAAATTCTCTGCTATTAATAGTAGCAAAATCTGAATGAAGCTTTGTTGGGTGTGATGTATAATAGTAAATGACAAATTTTAACGTGTATTGTTAGAGATCTTGAATGAAGCTTCTGAGTTTGGACTGGAGACTAAGATTCTGCACTTCTAAAAGACCACAGGCTAATACTAATGCATTAACTAATGTTCACAGACGATACTTAAAATAACAATTATAGTACATACTCTATATTTGTTAATGAATTTATAGTTACAATAATTACGTGATTATAACCTGATCATCATAAAGCAGAGGAGAGCTGCTATTTAAACATTTTGATCAAGATGTGAAACTTGTAAGTGGCCAAGGGAAAAAAAAATAGTTCCAGAAGGTGAAAGCAGGAGGCATGGCTCAAGAGGTAAAATGCTTGCCTAACAAACAGAAGGTCAGTAGCAACAGAAGGTAAAAGCTTCTACTGGTTTAAAAAATAAAAACTAAATAAAATTTTAAAAAGTTAAAAACAGGTTGAATAAAACCTCTAGAAGATTTTGAATGTATAGTAACATAAAAATGTCAACTGTCACAAGCGTGCTACATAAAGAAGCTATCATTTACTATTCCTCTCACTGTTCCTTTTAGGAAACATTACATTATCCACTATGTTGCCTCTCACCATCTCACTTAGAACAAATCATAAGTTCTAATAAGGCAAGTCTGATAATGATGCTGATAATGTTCACTCCCTTTGACTGTTCCCTCTAGTAAAATGCTTTTCCTGTTCCCTGCTCAAAACCCATCCAATTCCTACTCATTCTGGATAATCCAGTTTAAATCTTTCTCTTCATCAAGTCTTCCCTTATTACCCTAACCTTCCAAAGATCCAAGTTATCCCTCTTCAAATTCTAATAGTGTTAGTTTCCAAGCTTTCAATTCAATAAACTCCTTCAAGTAAAACTGAAGTTTTTAGTGGTCTCAAGGTACACATTTTGAATACCACTTCCTTACAGCATTTATCCTCTCACCTTCTTAAATAATTTTTAATTTTCTTTTTTTTTGCAGTACTGGGGCTTGAACTCAGAGCCTTCACCTTGAGCCACTCTGCCAGCCCTTTGTGATGAGTATTTTCAAGATAGGGTCTCACGAACTATTTGCCCAAGCTGGTTTCAAACCATGATCCTCCTGATCTCCACATCCTGAGTAGCTAGGATTATAGGCACGAGCCACCAGCGCCCAGCTAATAATTTTTAATTTAAATGTAACCTTAAAATCAGGCACAGTATTATAAACCTGCAGTCCCAGACTCTCAAGAGGCTCAGATGGGAGGCTTGAGCCTAACAGTTCACGACCTGTTCAACATAGCAAGACTCCATCCAAAAAACTAAAATACGAATTTAAATATGTATTTTGCACCAAAAATGTTAGTATACATCACATTACTGAACTATAGAATAAAAAATAGTTAAGATAGTAAATTTTACATTAGGTCTTCTTTACTGCTATATTTTTTGGCAATACTGGGGTTTTGAACTCCAATCTACAGTCTGCCATGTAGCTGAAATTATAGCACTCACCACCATCCTAGGCTTGTTTATTGAAATAAGAGTCAAACTTTTTGCCCAGACTGGCCTCAAACTTCAATCATCTCAGTCTTGAATAGCTGCAATTACAAACATGAGCCACCACACCTGGACCAAAATTTTTAAAAGTACACCCACTGGTGGTTCATGCCTATAACCCTAGCTACTAACAAGGCAGAGATCAGGAGGATTGCAGTTTGAAGCTAGCCCAGGCAAACAGTTCCAGAGACCCTAACTCAAAAACACACAACACAAAAACAGGGCTGAAGAGTGGCTCAAGTGGTAGAGTGCCTGCTTAGCAAGTGCAAAGCCCTGAGTTCAAACTCCAGTACCACCAAGAAAAAAAAGTAAGCCATCTTTTACTGCTTGTTACTGTTTCATGTGTTTGAATACACAAACGGCAAGGATTGTGTCATAGTTCTTCCATATCATTAAGCAAGTAGTGAGCACAATATACTCAAACACTTAAATATTCATTGTCTCATCATCTACAAATACAAACCTAACCAAGTTCACACTTAGAATTACTCAAACTTCATGAAGCTTCAAAAAGTGTATGTTAGCTTTACTTCAATATGAGCTTTCCCTAAACTCAACACGACTCATTAGTTTGCTGAGCTACAAATGTATTAAAAGGAGTACTACCTCCTTTCTGTGACTATGCAACAATCTCAGTCATTCATTGACTGGATACTATGTATCAGGTACTGAGTTAGGTGCGTGATCCATAATGTCTACCCTCCTACATAGTAAATGTATACATATATGTACATATAACATATGTACATACATATGTAACATAACTACCCTCTTCCTTGGTCTCCGTAGCATTTTAGCTCAAAAACTGGTAAGGAGGATAAGGAAAACCAAGATGTCTTAGTATCTTCAAAACTACTGCATCTTGCTTTCACCCTTAGACTAAAACGTCTGCTAACTGGCTGCCTCTCAAAGACAAAAATCAGCAAAGCTCTTGAAGCCGCCATGTCATGGATTAAGTACTTCTGAGGTCTTTCTTATCACTTCCACATCTTAACAAGAATCAACATAAGATTCTCTGACTGAGAGTCTGATACTCACCTATTCTTATTCTTATATGTAAGCACACTGAGAAATACCTTTCTGAGGCCAGAGAATTAGCACACTTATAAAGAAACAGTAACAATCTACTGTGTATTAGACTTTTAGGAATAAGGATGTTAACCACAAAACTAATACACAGATGGCCTTCTATAAATCCTGGGGTTCTGTATCTATGGATTCAACCAAATACATATCACATATATTCAGGGAAAAAGTTGTATCTGTACTGAATATATAGCTTTTTTTTTTCTCCCTCATACTGCGAACTGAACTCAGGGCCTCACACTTTCTAGCCAAGTGTTCTATTACTTGAGCCATACTTCTAGCCCTTTTGCTTTTAGTTTGTTTTTCAGATAGGGTGTCACACTAACTTAGCTGGGGCTGGCCTCCAACTGAGATCATCCCATCTCTGCTATCCAAGTAGTGAGGATACAGACACACACCACTATGCCTGGCCTTATAGTCTTTTATTTCTTGTCATTATTCCCTAAAGAATATAGTACAACTATTTACATAGATAGCATTTACAAGGTACTAGGTATTATAAGTCATCTAGGGATGATTTAAAGTATGTAAGAGCATATGCACAGGTTATATGCAAATACTGCAGTGTTTTATAAAAGGGACTTGAGAATCCAAGAGTTTTGGTACCTTGGAGGTACTACAACTAATCTCCCACTGATAATGACTTACATACTTTTTTTAAGACCAAACAAGTTAAAACTTAGCAGGAAGTCTGAGTTATTAAATTTACTTAAGTAAAATTCAAATGCTAAAATCAAAGGTACTTTTTCTTAGAGAACAAAGCTTTTAAACTTTACTAGTCTACGATACACATAATACTCAACAGAGCCTATGCCTGAAGTTACTGTAATAATTCAGCTCTTGATAAGGTACTTAACATATTTGGCCCTTAAAAAGTTGATGATGTAAAATTTTTGAGATTAAATAATGTAACTCTAGGTGACCTAGTAGGTAAGCAGCAAAGTCAGAACTTATGTAAGATGTTCCAACTCTAAATCAGTCTTTCTGCAGCATCAGCAAATCATATGGGTAGCAACTAAGCTCTCTTGATACAATACTACACAGGCCTGAATTGTGCCATATTCACCCAACAATGAATGGTGTTCTGATCAGATAGTTGATAGGTTTTTGGGTTTGTTTTTGGTTTTAATTTTGCTTTATTTTTGTGGCACTGGGGGTGAAACCCAGGATTCTGTGCATGCTAGCCAACCACTCTACCATTAAGTTATACCTCTAGCCAATTTTCTTTTTAATATATTCAACCTGCAATAAAATTAACTACAGAACTATTCTTTAAATTATGGTTTCCTGTTTGGTGACTTCTTACCCAATTTTTTATGTATAAATCAGTATCTTCCCTGAACATATAAGCAATGAAACAAAACACAATCTTTAGGAACAATTACTTTGAAAAACTACAACTTCCACTTTCAGAGAGTATGTATATACACAAACACAAGATAAAGTAATATTAAGATATCTGATGGCTTTAAATTTTGGACAATTCACATAAAGATTAAAGACAGAAACAAACAAAAATATGATCTTTTTTGCACTAATTTAATTGTCCCAACCGTGCCTAAGATCCCTTCCTCTATAAAAATTTAGTAAAAAGTTACATTAAGAGCCGTGTACCCGTAGCTCATGCCTATAATCCTAGCTACTTTGAAAGGCTAAGATGGGGAGGATTGTGGTTCGAAGTCAACCCTCGGAAATAGTTCACGAGTCTCCAAAATAACCAGAGCAAAACAGGCAGGAGGTGTGGCTTAAGTGGTAGAATGCCTGTTTTGGAAGTGCCAAGCCATGAGTTCAAACCCCAGTACCACTAAAAATAAAAGAAAAAAAAAAAAACAAAAAAACAAAAAAAACCCAAAATTGCACTAAGAAAAGCAATAATTACTATACAAATTAAATGAAGTTAATTTATGCAAAAAAGTGTTTTATTTGTTTAGGAAAAAAATACCCCTATCATTATTTATAGATGTTTGATATTAACAAATTTACTTACGTATGAATTTCAAAATACTAGCAGAAAGTGACTAGAACATGTTACTCAAAGTTTTCTTAAATACAATTTTTCATTATTTCTCCCTGCCTTTTATAATACACTTAACTCTCAGTGGCTGCATAATATATTGGCATCTTTATTTTGTCTGTCAACATTATTATTACCCATCAAATTAAGATAGCTTTATTTCTGCAAATACTTTTTATGTTTAACAAAAATAATCTAAAGGATTGGTGGAGTGGTCAAGCGTTAAAGCATCTTGTCTAGCAAGTGTGAGACCATGAGTTCAAACCTCAGTACCATCACCACCAAAAAAAAAAAAAAAAAAGCCAAACAAAAATAATTTAAAACTAACATTTCAAAAGGCTACATTAGAGTTATGATTCAGTCACTATAATTTTATTAGCTATCTAGTTCCAAACCTGTATAGATTAATAATTCTCCAAGCTTCCCATTTAAGAGTCACTATTTTACATTTTTATTTTTAATGAGGATGTTACAAAGTAATTCAAATTTGGAGACAATCTATTACAATTTCTCTTCATATTCACTTTGTTCATAAGGTTATAATGACCTTTTTTCATAATTATGATGTCTTAAAAAAAAAAAAAAAAAAAACTAAGCTCTGCTAGGACAAAGGCAGCCAGCAGAGGGACTAAACTTTACTTTTGCTATTAGCAGAGCAAGCTCACAAGTTTGACTAGAGCAGTGGTTGTTGGCATAAAGAAATTCAGACATGCCACTAAAAAATATAATGCCAAGTATAATTTTCTGCCTCTAGAGCTACTTACTAATGGGAATCTTTTTGTCATTTAGAAAATGTGATGTTAAGCCTAGTTTAGTGGTATATTAAGTGGTACATGCCTGCAATTCCAGCATCTGGGAAGCTGAGGCAAAAGGATCAAGTTTAAGGCCAGCCTGTGATATATAACAAGTTCAAAGCCAGGATAGGACATATATAGCAAGACCCTGTCTCAAGGGGGGGAAAAAAAATCTGATTTTAATACTGGTCAAGATATTATAAAGTAAAAACTTTCACTTCACTTAAGATTTCCTAATATAGTTCTCTCAATGATTTAAACAATTCAATCAAGGTATAAAAATCTCAATTTAAAATTAAAGACAATGAATAAGTAGTTATTATCCACTCGAAACTATTTTATTTTTGCAAAGAATATACTTTTGAAAATGTTCCTTAAAAAGTTATTTTGAGAAAAAAATAGTTTTGAAAATGTAAAAATAAGATTTCCTCCAAATATAAACCAGCATGGATCGATCTCATGATCAAGTCTTTGTTTTACTCAAAACTGGAAATGAAGTGGAAAAGGGTGCTCAAGATTTTCATTGTACCCTTAAACAGGTCATAACTAATCTTCTGAAGCAAAAGGAAAGCAACCCAGAGCATACACCACAAATTATAGTGACCACATTTTTTTGTTGGACCAGTGGGTCCAGGTTTTCTTCCTCTGCCACCATACTTCACCATGTGTGCTTTCCTTTAAACAATCCTGCACAGCACAACCAAGTGCCTATCAGGACCACAATTTTCCCATGATTTAAGGCCTCTACTTAAGGAAAAATGTACACAAGAGTTAGCTGTCCTACAACAGCATCTTCCATTAATCCATACCTATTACTGTCTCAATGTTTTGCAAGATGGCCAAGACAACAAATGAGATGTTAAGATGTATATCTGTATGGGACTGGGGGCATAGCTCAAGTGATAGAGCGCCTGCCTAGCAAGTAGAAGGCACTGAGTTCAAAACCCAGTACCACCAAAATAAATAAATAAAAGGATATATTCCTAGGCCATAGGCACCACTGAGCAGGAAAAGCTTAAAATTGAAAAGTATTTCATCTTAAGAAGCAATTCACATCCAAAAACTTATTAAATCACATTACTGATAATAATAAACACTGCAAAAACTACATGTACTAAGGAAAGAATCCTCTTTTAATGCATACTTTGCAAAGCAAGTCAACTAGAATAACATTCTTTAGATCGGTACTACTTAAACCTCAGACCTTGATTAACACAATCAGAAATTTTTCCATGCCTACTTATCACCTGTACTCATATTTATAAACTTAATGCTTAAAATGAAATCAGTTTCATTTTTGTAGCTTCAAATTATACCAGTAAGATTATGAAATCACAGAGACGGTAGTTATATTAATCTATCAAATAATTCATTATCCTAACTACTATTACTTTTTTCTAAATGGTAGGGAGATTCATCAAATTATGGAGATGAATTCACAACTGGTTAATTATATATTCTAAACAAAATGTAGTTCATGAAGTGAATAAAAGCCTTATAGGTTATAAGGCTAATGACATTTAAAAATGAATAGTCCAAAAAACTATAACTTTTATGCTTGCTTTAGAATTCAGCAAGATTACTACCATTCTTGTTAAAATCTCAACTGGTATAGCATGAGTCCTTTGATGTCAAATTCTAAAATATTCATCTTCAGAAATTAGTTCTTTTAAAGTAATACCATATATAAAAGATCTCTGAAGGATACATTAGAAATTGATTAATAATGGTTTGTCAACTATTTTTTTTAAAGTTGTTTTTTTTTTTAAGTGAAGACTAGGACTGGAAATGTGACTCAAGCTGTAGAGCATCTGCTATTCAAGTCCTGAGTCCAAACCCAGTTATAAATAAAAAGAAAATTGAAGATTATGATTATTAATCAAAAATTCAAAACAAATACTCCTCAAAATTAAAATATGCTTAGTATTCCAAATTAAATTTTTTTTAAAACCCTGTATGCTGGCATGGCTCAAGCCTACAATCTCAGCACATTCAGGAAGTAGAGGAAGGAGGATCTCAAGTTCAAAGCTAATGACAAGAAATAGCAAAAACCTATCTCAAAAAAGAACGAAAGATAGGTAAGAAAAAAAAACTGCTAGTGTATAAAAATCTAGTATCTTAAAATACATTATGGTCTATAACAAATTACATGTTAGAAGAAATACATATTTTAGCTTCAAGTAATTCCATTATACAATTGTATACCAATACAGTTCTTTTGTTTAGCCACATAATTCCTTACGTGAAAAGTACTACAGCATGGAATAAAATACAGATGGAATAAAAACTATTTGGAGCAAAAAGTAGGGGGGATTCTCTCATATCTATTTCAATGTGACTAAGTAACACCATCCCGGAATTTGATTTAAACAGATGAAAGAATAATAATGAAATAAATTATAATATTCACCATAAAAACTGAACAACTGCCAAAGCCTGACTTTGTGAAAAATTAACATCAAGTCAATAACTGATACAATTAAGCATACAATAGCAAAAGACAATAATGTAAATCCAATTTTTGAAACATTAATATTTAATAACTTGACAAAATTTGAGATACACTTGGAGTCTAAAGTTTACTCTAATAACTTGGTTTTGGTAATACCTAAAAAGCAGTAGCAGATTGGCTGGCTGAGGTAGCTCATACCTATAATCCTATTATATAGCTATTCAGGAAGCAGAAATTGGGAGGATCTCAGATAGACACAAGCCCAGGCAAAAAGCAACACAACATCTCAAACAATAACTAGCTGTGGTGGTGCACATCTGTCATCCCAGCTACACTGGAAGCATAAAATAGGACAATAGTGGTCCATGTCAGCCCTGGCAAAAATGCAAGACCCTATCCCAAAACAAATGAAGCAAAAAGGGACAGGTGTGTGGCTCAAGTGGTACAGCGGCTACCTCACAAGCTTGAGGCCACGAGTTCCACCCAGCACTACCAAAAAAAAAAAAAGAAAAAGCAGCAAATAGTATTTATGCTAACATAGAAAGAGTAATGATATCAGAATAATTCTACTAAGAAATACTAACATTATGGATGGAGAACCATATATATATATGTATATACAAAATATATAATAATAAACTTTAAAAAGATGGCAAAAAATAAGTATAAAAATGTAAACATTTTCAGAGACAGGTGAATGAAGATATATAATAAGAATGTGAAAACTTAATTTGACCTTCAAGCATCCAGATCTGCCTATTCTCAAGTTTAATCACCTCCTTAGGTTGTTAATTACAAGACATACACATAATAATTTTGGCAAAAGTCTGGTTAAAGCACATCTTGAATTCAACACTGAATTAAATTTTAAACACTATAACAAAGTAGACCCTGAATGTATGGAGTGAATTCTATGGCAACGTTCTCCATTAATAGCTTGCAGACTACAACTGAAAATGAAGAGGAGTCGCCTGCTGCCTAACAAATGTCTCAGATCAAGTAAGTTGATATGGCATTACTTTTGAAAGGAAAAGGAAACATTCAGAACAAAGACCTGGAAAAACTCTGACAGTATATTATGTTTCATATGTTATGGCTAAAGGTCAATGGTTTGTTTTTTGTTGTTGTTGTTTGTTTTGATTTTTAGTTTTAGTTTCTAGGAATTAATTTGCTAAGGTTTTTTTAGACAAATACTTAAATTTTTCAAAATCCACTATGTAAGTAAATTACCTTGAACACAAGTTTTCAGGATCCCATTCTTGCTAAATTCCAATTCAAACATTAACTCATGTTTGTGCTCAATACCTGCCCGAGTATACAGGATTTTAAAATTTCAAAATAGGAAACATTTTTGGAAAACAAAAATCTAATCACATTGTATTTGGGTCCATCCTTTAAAAACTATATTTATTTATTCGTTTGTTTTATGGTACTGAGGATCAAATCCGGTGCCTCACACATGCCAGGCAAGTGCTACCACTAAGCAATAGCCCCAGACCTCCCAATTGTTAATTTTTTTTTTTTTTTTTGCAGTACTGGGGATTGAACTTAGTGCTTAGCACTTACTAGGCAGGCACTCTACTGCCTGAATCACACCTCTACTCCCTAATTTTTTATAAATCTTCTTAACTGTACATATAAACCACCAATGGTTTTACCATAGAAATGTCTTGTGAAAAAACAACAACCCATGTACAGAAAAAACAATGGCCCATGTACAGACTGTAGTAACTCAGTGAACAATAAATTTACAGAATTAATAATTTTCTTTGAGATTAGCCAATTGTTATTTTATTAACAATAAAATAAGAGTAAAGAACTTTTACTCTTTCTAATAACCAGTGAGGCCCAATTTTCTGGATGCAATCTCTTGTTTTTCCTTTTTAATGTATTAGCTTGATAATGAGATTACTGAAAAAAAACTCAAAAGTTTTACATTACCTGCCAAAGCACAGAAATAATCAAGAATTATCACAACTCACACATCACTAGAGGCCACCAACATATCATTCTGCTAATTCCTGGTAATTCAAACACACTGAACCTTGTCATTCTCTCATGAACCCAGCCTTTACATCATCACACACTATCCTTTGCAGCCTAATCTTTCTCAGCACATTGAACACTCAGTCATCCCCAATTTATTATTTATAATTAATTGACTGTTTTTAACTCCTTTGGAATACTATCATTTGGATTTCCACAATTTAAATTCCACAAAATGTTTTTTTCTTATTACCTAACAAGGTTCACTAAGTTTTAGGACAAAGGAAAAGTTCTTTCACATGCCAGTATTGGTCTTCTCATTAACTAGTTATAAACTGTTATCACTCAATGGGTAACATTACAATTATTTTTCTCACATACTCAGAATCAAGTTTTATATATTATATAATCCCTCCAAGAGCCTTCCAAGGACCTTCACCATGAGTTCCATATCTTTATTTGGGCAAAATGAATGGATGGAAAATGCTGAAACACCGTATTTTTTTTTGAAGGTACAGATTTAAAAAAAAAAAAAAAAGGCAAGAATATGGAAGGAAAAGACTAAAGATTTTTAAGTCAAAGTACTTTTCATATACAATAATCTCTCTCAAAATACCTACAATCAAGCTTCCAATCGCAAATGTCCAAAAAAAAAAAAAAAAAAGAAATCTGTTCATATATATTAAAAAAAAAAATCCCACCTGGGCTAGAAGTGTGGCTCAAATAGTATAGGGCCTATCTAACAAGCAAGAAGCCCTGAGTTCAAATCCCAATACCAGGGATGTGAGGGCGATCTGGCGACATCTGTCACCCAATTGATCGTGAGTTGATTTGGCTGATTTGGCCGGCTAGGCAGGTGTCCCCTTCCTCCCTAACTGCTCCATGTGTGTTCCTCCTGAAGCTGCATGCTCAAAGAGGACAACCATCCCTGATAGAGAAGGACCCGTCTTTGGTCAAAGGTATACAAGTAGCTGAGCTCCTCTGCTAGAACCTCCAAACAAGCTCCCAAATCCCAATACAACCCCAAAAAAAAAAAAAGTTCTTCTTAGGCTTATCCTGTTTTTCTCAAACAAATCCACAGTAATGAAAGAGAGCAAAACACTTTACACTCAACCTCTCCTCTGGGAAAGAACAGTTTCTCACACATCCCTGACCATCCCAACCATCACCAAACTTGAATTCTAAAAAATACAAAGTCCTGGAGATGGACACTGCTCTGTTTCCTCAAAAACTTAAGACTCATTCTTGCTTTGAAAATCAAAACTGTATCTGTTTAATGAGAACTCAGTTATAAAAATGTCTTTGAAAGATAAATTAAGTTTCAGGAAAAAGACTTCAGTAACACCAAGGAGAAAGTTTTTTTCAGAAGGATCTATATGGGGCTTCAAACTCAAAACAAAAACTATTATGCTGCCTATAGCAAGAAACTTTACTTCATCTGGAACTACTGCCAAGCTAATTCTAGATTCTTGTGATGGACATAATTTGTTACATTGGGTTATGGAACTTTTGTCAAAAGTTTCAGAATAGAAAGCTTCTATCCTTTTAAGTATTTACCATAATATTAAGGATGATAATTATCAACCATGTTCCTACCATGTGCCAGATAAGCACTTTGCTAGATGACTAACATTTTTTTTTTTTCCCCTTTCTGGCAGTACTGGTGATTGAACTCAGGGCCTTGAACTTGTTGAGCAAATATTATTTTCAATCCTTACAAAAATTTTCAAGATTGGTATTGATACTTTGTAGATGAGAAACTTGAAACTTGCAGTGAGGGACTTGTCAATAAAACACAAGCTGGTAACTGGCAGAGCCAGCACAGACAGTTCTTGGAAAAGTTCTTTCCATGTCCCTACACTGCTTGTTCAAAAAAAAAAAAAAAAAAGATAAAAAAACCTTTGTGTACTCATTATTTCAATTTCTAAAATTCAAACAGAAATTCACAAAAATGGTAACAGGTTCAGTTACAATAATACATTAGGTTGTACATCACTTAATTTTCACCATAGTTCTCCCAGACAGATCCTTTCATTCCATTTTCCTAATGGGAAACAAGCTGAGAAGTTGTATGACTTGCCAAGAACTCATGGGTGGAATGGGAATTCATAAATGAAGCCATCAGATTTTTCCAAATCTTAAATACACAATGCTCAGAGATTTCTAAAAATTATCTTAAATCACAGGGAGATATGGTTGTTAGCTAATTACAAAACTGCAGAGGAAAGTTATCATTGTAGCCCTAATACTGGTTAACCTATTACACTGCAAAAGCTGACTGATGAGGTTAATACCTATTAACTGTATTAGAAATTTAATAAGCTTTGAAATGTTGAAATCTAAGAAAATGCCACTAAATATATACTTGTATTTATAAAATCCTGTCAACTATTCCCTACATTCATATTTTTACTTTATTCCAAACAAGGGGAGGACTTAATCCACCTGAAGCTAATAATATAAAACATTATTTGGATAAAGTGTTACAAAAAAGGTTAACTGTAACAGAATGACAAGACAAATGTTCATCTTTCAAAGAGGAATTGAAAGAATTTATATTGCATCACAAGCCAAGAAAGTAACTCAGATCTACTGATTAGAACTTCAAATAAAATTTATTTAATAGATATAGTAGTAATAGATTCTGCAAAACTTCTAAGCCAATATAACTTTCTACAATATTTCATAAATGTGAAGAAATTAAGCATGTTATACCTGCTTGGGCCTTTCTTCTCCTATAAAAATGAGGAAGATGGAGTGAACTTCTAGTATCACTTTCGTTCGGAAGTCTTACAACAGTCACCAGTTGCTCATTCCTGTAATCTTAGCTATGTGGGAGGCTGAGGTTGGGAGAGTTACAGTTGGAGGCCAACTTAGGCAAATAGTTTGCAAGACCAAAATGGAGTGGAAGTATAACTCAAGCAATAGAGCACCTACTTTGCAAGCTTGAAGTTCTGAGCTCAAATCCCAGTCCCATCAAGAAAAAAAAAAGTCTACTGAAAAGTTTTCATTAGATGTGAAAGTTCTATGCTTATTTTCAGGAATACATATATAAAAATTCACTAAGCTTCACTTTGGATTTGTCTTTTTAAGTTGGATCTCAGGAAACGGGTAGGAAATGAGGAAGAGAGATCAAGGAATAAAGATAAAACCAAAGCAAAACTAAAAAACAAAACTTCAATTATTTTGTTTATAGTCTATAAAATATGCTTGAGTTATTATACAGATTAATAACATGGCTAACATAAAGCTTATATAAGGAAATTGCTTTTATTAAGTGGAGGAAAATAGACCATATGTGGGTACCGGTCAACTTAAAAAAAAAAAAAAAAAAAGCACACAAAGACAATTTTAACTAGAGTATAAAAATTAGAGCATAAATACCAGTGAAGGTTATGACATAAAAATATTTAAGAAATATTTCAAATTATATAATTTCTTTGAATACAGGGTATGAACATATCACACCAATTCTTTTAGCTAATTCTAATCATAAATAACCTTAAATCAATTCAAAATACATGAGTAAGTGGGATTATTTCATTGAAATATTTAGACTTGTTCCTGGTCTTTTAGTTTTCAGTTGTATATAACTCTATCCATAATTAGTGACACTCTCTTACATGAAAGTAGCATCTATAATTTTTGCTTCTTGGACTTGCTTGGATGATTTCTAATTAAGAATGTAATGATATCCACAGTATACTATTTTTAATTTTCCTGATATATCATGCTCAGGCAATTTTTTAGGTTTAAAAAAAACTTAAGAGTATAAAATTATGATGAAATATTACAGAAAGTGTCTTAAAAGAAAATAAAATCCAGGTCTTGAAGTACATTTTAAATAACCAATAGAATTAATGTTCAGCTAGTTATGGTGGTACACAGCTGTAATCCCAGTTCAAGGGAGGTTATGGTAGGAGGATCTTAAAGTTCAAGGCTAGCCTGGGTTACATAACAAGAGCCTGTCTCTAAATAAATAAACAAATATTCAATCGGAAATAAATCACTTCATGCTATTCTGAGTTCAGTCAAATCTTATAAAAATATCCCTTCATCTGCCTAAGAGATATGCTCCTAAGATGTTGCTTGCAAATCAAACTTGTGGAAATCTCATCTTAAACGCACTAGGGGGAGCTCCCTATTTGAAAGAATACTAAAGCATGTGCTCTTCTCTAATTTTTGACTTACCCACTGAAGTACTTATATCCAGCTTTCATTTAACATATTTCTTTTTAAATGCCAGCCTAGTTCTTTATCCCATGTTTTCATTTAACACAATTCTTTAACAACTGCCACTAAGACAACTCTGGCCAAGTTAATTTATTTACATTTGTTTCACACCTGCTTCCCTAGGATGAAATACAAAGTTCCAGGGAGAAAAAAAAAAACTCAGTAAGCTGCTAATAGATTTCAAAGTAAGTAATAAAAATCAACTTTACATCTCAGTAAGCTTTTATAATTGTAATTTCAAATTTAAAGCTAAAAAAAAAAACGGTAGACTAATTTTTTTTTAAAGTATGCCTTATAGCTAGGTGTGGTGAGGTACATCTATATGCTTTGTGCCTACAGAGACGTCCTAATTTTTAAAGGGTGTTTTAAATGTATATTCCATTTAAATTTTTCAACTATTCTACAACTATATGGGTGCAATGGTTTCATTATTGCCAGTTTGGAATAAAAAGCAGAGGCAGAAGGCAGTAATGTCCAATGTTCAGCGTTACATAGCAATTCAATGGCAAGATTAAGACTCCAATTCTTACATTTCTAGCCATTGCTCTTCTTTTATACAATATAGAAGAGAAAACACAAAGCTTACTATGAAGTCCCCTCTCCATCAGTAATCATTAAAAACAATTTTGAAGTAGCTTAAAGTTTAGGGACCTGCCAAGATCATTTAATAAGGAAAGGGCATTCATTTCAACAAAGGATCCTCATCCTTCCGTCACATACAAAAATTAGCTTGAAATATTTAATACCTAAACATTAAGATCTAAAACTATAATTCTTAAAACACAGGAGGAAAACTCCAATAATACTGAATTTAATAAGCCTTTGTAGACATGATACCAAAAGCAAAGACAACTAAAGTAAACTGTACTACATAAAAATTTACAACCTCTGTGCACCCAAGGACACAATTAACTGAGTAAAAATGCAAACCATAAAATAGGAGAAAATATGTACAGATTATATGATAAGGTGTTAATATCCAGAACACATATGGAAATCCTACAGGTGGCACACACCTGTGTGTCCCAGGACTCAGGAGGTAGAGGCAGGAGGATAGGGAGCTCCAGGCCAGCCTCAGCTACATAGTGAGACTGTCTCAAAAGAGAAAAGAATTCCTACAAAAAATGGGCAAAATACTTGGAACAGACATTTCTCCAAAGACAATATATAATAAATAGCTAATAAACATGGGAAGATGCTCAATATAAATAACAATTTAGAGAAATGCAAATAAAAACCACAATGAAATATCAACTCGCAGCCATGAGGAAAGGTAGTATCATAGGGGAGGGGAGGACCTGACTATCTGCATGTAACCTACGTTTTCCTATTTACTTGAAATCATCTCTAGGTTATTTATAATACCTACACAATATAAATAGTTGCTATATTGTTTAGGAAACAATGGCAAGACAGTCTGTATATGTCCCGTATAAATAAAACTTTTTTCCAAATATTTCAATCAGTGGTTGAATTCATGGATTCAATCATGAATTGCTCGTCCATGGACATTTAAGCCATAGGTGGGGAGGGCAAACTGTACGGTATGAATATGATCCCACTAGTAAGAGGTATCAGGATAGTCAAACTTGTAAAAACACAAAGTAGAATAATGATCCCAAAGGTATGGGCGGTGGGGAGGGGTGGAATGGGAAGTTATTGTTTAATGGGTATACAGTTTCAGTTTTGCAAGGCAAAAAAGTACTGGATATTGGTTGCACAACAATGTTAATACTACTGAACTATACAGTTAAAAATTGTTAAAAAATGCAAAATTTTTTCATCACAGTAATTTTTTCTTAATTAAGGAATATGAATAGAGCTGCAGGTGGAGCTCAGTGGTAGAATCACTTGCCCAGCACACATGACGACCCACCTTCAATACCCAGCACTATAATTCACTATTTCCAGTTTATATCCAGCACCATAGTATGTTCATGTATCTTAATTTACTTTCACTTGAAAAGATTTTTATAGCTTAAATGAATACCAAAGTATTTGTTGATAGACTAAGGAAAACCAAACACCCAAATGGGAATCAAGTTTTCATTACTTCAACCACCAATATTGAAAGAAAAGCCTCTCTTCTGTGCTACTTGTGTATTAAATGGGTACTACTTGGGTAAAGGGAAGAAACAGTATTAGAACTCCCCCTGGATCGTCTGCTGCTAAATTCACAGGCATTTATGCTCAAGAACAACTAGATTAAAATTGTTCTTGCTAGCAGTAGCTCACATCTGTAATCCTAGCTACTCAGGAGGCAGAGATCAGAAGGATCACAGTTTGAAGCTATCCCAAGCAAACAGTTTGAGAGACCCTCAAATATCCAAAACAAAAATGTCTGGCAGAGGCTCAAGTGGGACAGCACCTGCCTAGCAAGCATGAGACCTTGAGTTCAAACCCCAGTACCAAAAAAAACCACTAAGAATCATACAACTTGATCTTACTCAAAAGCCATCACTTTTCAATGAAGTAAAAGCTCAGCCTTTAAAACCCTCAATAAATTAAAACATTTATTTCATATGGACCAAGGTTTATCTTTCCCAAGGGCACACAATAGGTGTGTTAATCTAATTAACACTAGTGTGTTGGGGAGTGGGGATGTGGAATCAGGCCAGTGACAAAAATGACTTAAAATCCAGAGTAAGATTTAGTAGGTTCCTTACTGGAACCGAACAGATGAAAAAAAAAAAAAAAAAAAAGAGTATTGAGAACATTAATAGAAACCAGAGTAACTTGAAACAATATAAAAATAAACAATCTACATATAAAATTTTAATAAGATCTCTCCAACTTTCTACATCTTCTAATTTTAGCTACTTGAACTGGTTCAAATTTTTAGTGGCTCTTAAAGGATCAGCATTATTTCAAACTGTTGAATATGTGGAGAAAAAAATTATCAAATTTATCTGCAATGATAAGCAATCTAATGAAAGCTGCTATAAAGGGAAATAGTAACTAGAGGCTACACATTGTCCTATGACTGTTAAAATATCAGCAAATGGTACGCATTACCAAAATTAAATATTTATAAGAACCTTCTATAGGCAGATAAATTTTTTGTAGGATAGCCAATTGCTTAAGGATAACACTAAGACTCAACTTTTTTTTTCTGAGCTACTTTAATCTTACTGATGTCCTACAAATTCTAAGAGAACCCTAGCTAATATTTAATGAATTAAATATACTAACTAAATAAGTACAATATTGGTATTAATGATCTTGCAAATGGTTATGGCAAATCACATGTGCCTATATTTGGGGAGGTGGTTAGCAATGTGAATATACATTGCTAACACAAATATAAATGTATTAATCCATATTTAAGATGTTTAAGAAAATAACTCAGAAGCTTATATAAGGTTTTTTAAATGCTGCTCCATCTTCCATCTAACTCACCTCTCCTTATTCCTTTCCACTGAGATTTCATGTAATTATTCAGTCTGGGAACTTCACAGACCCTCGTATGCAGCATGAAATAGTTACATGAAAACCCTGATACTGGACAGGTACAGTGGTTCATGCCTGTAATCTCAGCTACTCAGAAGGCAAGAGGCAGAAATCAGGAATACTATGATTTGAGCACCCCATCTCAACAATTAAGTTGAGCGTGGTGGTGTGTGTCTGTTATCCCAGCTACATGGAACGCATAAATAGGAGGGTCATGGTCCAGGCTGGCCAGGGCAAAAACCAGAGACCCTATTAGAAAAATAACTGAAGTACAAATGGCTGGTCATGTGCCCCTGCCTAGCAAGCACAAGGCCCTGCCTGAGTTCAAACATCAGTACTGTCCCCCAAAAAAGGGCTATATATATATATAATATAAATATTCCATAGAAAACAAAGTATTTGTACAAGGAAGAAAATATATAGTATTAAATATTTGATATCTAAAAAATCCTAGTTTATCCTTTGTATGAGTAAAAATTATGAAATACTTTTATCAACAAGAAAAAGTTTTATGATGAAAAAAATTTATCTGGAAGTTTTCTTGTAACTGAACACCTTACTCAATCATTTTCATTCAGAAATTGTGACTTCTTAAATTATTTGAATGCCAGTTTCATTTTGCTGTGCCGAGTCAAGAGGTAATGACTAATATTGTTCCCTTCATCCTGCTGATTCATCAAAATAACTGAGGCACATTATCTCTGCCCACGTCAAAGTAATAAGCCCTAAGATGCAAAAACATCCCGATCTCCAGTATCTTCTTTTGGTGAAAGTGGTAACAACACAAGCAGGACCACTTTCCACCTCACACTTTTTATTTTTTTTTAAGATTTGCAGACAAGAACTAAAGTGCGCTTTGGTGGATGATAGCAACTGGGAAAAGGGAAACAAAGATTAAAGTTACAAACGTCTTCAACTTCTCCACAAGTAATTTTTCTAAGGAAGCACCTTAAGAAATATTTTTAACATGTAGTAGGAGGTGAATGTGTTCAAATGCCTTTCCTACTTATGAAATGTGATGCAGAAAAATAGGAAATTAGTAGTTCTGCTATACACTGACAACCAAATAAGGTGAGGGCAAGTTTATATGTCGTTGAACTCAAAAGTTTGGCTCAAAGGCTTAAGCAATACGACTGTGTAGGCTCTACACACAACAAAGAAATGAGAGATTATTTTACTGAAACAGACCAAAAAGTTGCAAAGAGTTGCAAAATAAAGCAGCACAGATAAAGGAAAAAAATTAATGTGGTAAGAAAATACATGTTTACCTAATTAATGACTGAAGTACAGTTCAAAAGTCACTCTAAATTGCAATGTACACCTAAATGCTATAGGACTAAGTTCAACCATTTTTAAAGATGCTTAAGTGCTGAAGTTATCCAAAGGAAAACTTCTTAAACAAGAGAACAATTTCACTTCCTTCTATATAAAGCAAATTAAAAATTGTATTCACTGGAAGAACTTCCCTGAAATGTGTGGAACTCATGAAAACTGTGAACTATGGAACTTGGGAAACAAAATATGTATACCTAAGTATTATAGTTATGGTAATAGTGCTTTGCAATACAACATTAAGAGTCAGGGAAATTCCTGTTCCATGTAACATTACACTTTCTTTTATTTTCAGGATAGCAAAAGCATAACTAACAAGTTATAATGGACCACCTCACAGTACTCCTTAGTGAATGACTATGTGATTCAAAGCTCTTGGCTCATCCTCAAATAGATAAACACAAGACAGGGACTTAAATTAAGGAAGCAATGGTTCTTTTCCAGAAAACCTTTTTTCCACCGGTGTAGAGTTCAAAAATAAAAACCAAATTTTTGAACCTGTCATTTAATTTACAATTCCCCCTGCAGTACTTACTAATGGTATATACTTCAAAAGAGGACAAAAAAGGTACTCAGCCTGTTACTGTAGTGAAACTCTTACCTTTCAGAATAGTTACACAATAGATTAAACCCTGACAAATGGAACAGGAGGAATAATTTCCTCTAACATCTTTAGTGACTAATATAAAAATGAAGACCATTAACCAACTATTGTGTGTAAGACCATTTCAATAGTCACACATATACCTACAAGTGGAGGATCAGAGTGAGTATGCTGGGGTAGGGGGTTTTCCCTTTGTATCTTTAATGAACTGGGAAGGGACTGAAACCAAATTCATGTCATCTTAAGGCAAAGAATTCAATTTCTAACCCTAAATATAAAGCCTTCTTAAGAGGGGAAGTGAGGGACATAAAACCATATGCCCCAGGGAGTTTTACCTTTGAACTATGCGCACACTGTATTTCAATCTGAAATGTTTTACACTTGCACTTCATGTGCTACAGTTCTGGTCTGGATTGTGTTTTTACATACACACACACACACACACACACACACACACACAGACACACACACAAAAAACTATTTTTCCACCTTAATATTCAACCTACCTGCCCATAGTTGTCTATGCCAGTTACTAATCTATTTAAATTTAATAAATCAAAAGCTGTCCTTAGGGATTGGCCAAGAGTCGTAAGTCCTTCAGCCTGAAGGTTTTTCAGTTCATTCATAAACGTTGCATGGTTTTCTTTCCACCCGGCCTGAAAAGAAAAATGTAAGCATTTTTTTTTTCAACTTTGAACGCCAGTTATGATGTGATGTTCACCAAGCAGGTGCTTCGCTCTGGTTAACTTCACTCTTGGCTGCTGTGGTTTGGTCACCGTGTTAAGACTGCATCTTGCTGTGTGTGGACTGTCTCTTGCAAAGGTGGCGGAGCACACACCTGCCTGCTCTACAGCGTTAGGTGTGCAACCCCAATACTTTACAACTTCCCCGGGAAATAAACCTAACTCCTACCCTAAAACTGGGGGGTGTGGAGGTGCGGAGGAGGGCGGGCGGCCTCGGCAGGACTTGCGGAGCGGACCCGGGGCTGTCCCACTGGCCCGGCCCTCCTAGGACCCCCGCCTGCCGGGCCCACTGGGCCTCCGACCCCCCGCGGGCCGGTGCGCCTTTAATGCAAACCGGGGCTCGGCGCGGCCGGGCCCGCTGTCACTCGGGCTAACTTGAATAAATATCCCCCACAGTTCATTGCTGCCGCTCACGCCGCGGAGGGGAAATGTCGGCCATGTTGATCGCAGCGCCGCCGCCGCCACCGCCGCAGGGCCGGGCCGGGCCAGGCCGGGGAGGGGACGGCGGTGGCCCCGCGACTCCGCGCCGCGCCAGGACGCTCCCAAGCGGGGGAGGGGGTGCGAGGCCGCAGGGGAAGAGGCCGGGGCGGCCGCGAGAGCGGCGTGTGGGGGAGGGGAGCATAATGAAGGGTGAATGGGGGGGCGGGGAGGGCGAGCGGGGAAGGAACAGGGAAGGGAGGAAGGGAAGGGGGAGGGCGAGGGCTGTTACCTTGATAGCATAGGGCGGCTCTTCGAAAGTGACCAGCATATACCTGTCTCCTCTGCTGGCAGGGTCCCGGGCACGCAACTGCGGGACGGGAGGAACGGGGCGGGAGACAGGGAAGCACACAGGCGAGGTTACCCGGCGGAGAAGGGGCGCCCCGCGGCCCGCCGCCCCCCCCCAGTACCGCACACGCAGCGGCCGCCCCTCCACGCCGCCCCCCTCACACAGATCGCTCCCCGCACACACCGCCCCGGGGCCGGAACCCGGGCCCGGCCGAGCCCCGTTCGCAGCGCCCGCCCGCCCGCCCGCGCGGTGGGGGAGGGGGTTCCCGAGCCCGGCAGCGCCCGCAGTCAGGTTCCCCCCGACACCTCCCGCCCCGCCGCCCCCGGCCGCCCTCCTCTCCCCCCCTCCACACCCTGCCGCCCGCGGGCCACCGGGTCGGGGTCGCCGCCCGGGCTCGGTCAGTCGGTACCTTCATGAAGGTCTCTACCGCGCCTTTGGCCGTGTCCAGGTAGGTGGTGCCCAGATGGCTGCGCTGGTTCATAGAGGCAGACGTGTCTATCAGGAACAGTAAGATGGGCATAGTGCTGGCCGGGGACACCGGGGCCCGAGGTGGTGGAGAAAGAGATGGCAGAGGTGGAAGCACCGGTGGCGGCGGCGGCGACCGCCGCTACGCGGGGCTGGGGAGCGCGGCCCCCGGGAGGAAAACACCGTCTGGGTCTTTCCTCCGGCTGCAGGGAGTTTCTCCCCCGATAGTTGAGAGGAAACTCCCCAGACCCAGTCCTCCCCGTCGTACCCCCGCCTCCGCCGCCTCCTGCCTGCCTGCCCGCTGGGGCGGGCGCCCGGCCGTCTGTCTGTCGGTCCGTCCCCCCAGCCTGGGGGTCCCGTCCCCGCTCCCGGCCCCTGTGTGTGCCCCCGCGGGAGACGGGCCTGGCTCCCCACCCCACCCCCGGTGCAGGGAGTGGGGACAAGAGCGCTGGCGAAGAGGGGAGTGGGCTGAGGGGAGATTGGCCCTGGGGCTGTTGGGAGAAGTTTCACGGACTCCCTCCGCACCCCGGCGGTGTCACCACTTTCTCAGCCCCTCTCGCTACTGAAGCGCTTTTCTCTCTCACACTCCGGTTTTAACTCGGGCAGGGGCTGCATAGACTCCGCCCCCTGACACGTCCCCGAGCCACGTGTGCATCGCCCCGCTGTTCTATTGGCTAGTACACAGTCTCTTATTAGCATATTCAAACAGCTCAGGGGCGGGGGAAGCTTGTAGGCCGGCTCTGGGGACGGTTATTGAGCACGCGCGGAGGCGGGGCGTCGGGTGCGCGCGAGAACGAGCGCGAGGGGCGAGCAGGCGGGCCGGCAGACGCGGAGGCGGGCTCCTGGAAGGGGCGGGGATGGGCCGCGGAAGGCCCGCGGGGTGGGGGCGGGGGCTGCATCGGCGCGCGCAGGACGGCCGCGACTGTGAGCGTGCGCGTCAGGGCTGCCGGCCTCTCCTTGGCTGTTGGAGGTGATAGGGGTCGGGGGAAGGGAAATGGAGGCCAGACTTAGCTTCCATCCGTGGTGCTGTAGCGAGATGGAGTGGAGAGAGCTGAGTAAAGTGAACAAGCACCCGGGCAGAGGAAGGCGCGGTAGCCGCGGCCGCTGGAGGAGGTTCTTGGGCCTCGGAGGGCCGGCCCCAGCGCGGGCGGGCCCGGACGGGGGAGGGGAAGTGTGAGGTTGTTTATGACCCGGACTAATCTCCTCCGCCAGTCATTTCGCTCCCGCTGGGGCCAGAGGCGGCCGACGGGGACCCCTGGATAGGGGATGACCCCCTCCTCCCCAGAACGTAAAGGGACAGGACGCTGCTAGTCCTACCGAAAGAAAGGGCTTTCCCAAGCCGCGTTAGGGCAAAAAGAGTATCAGTTTCAGAAATGAAAGGGATTTAGCATAGTCGTAACCCATTACGCTCATGTTAAGTGAAAACCTGGTTTCACCTCGCCGAGGTAACCTGTCTTGGCCTTGTTCCGAACCTGGGCGAGGGAAAACGTGGGTTAAGGCCGTCGGGCGTCAACTCCTCAAGTCCGATCTAGTGGGAAAACTGTAAGACACCGCCAGAAATATAAGTTGTGTTAGGGACATACACAACCCTTCTAAGACTATGCAGATATTTACAGGGCATTTCCGGATTTTGTGCTTTGTCCTGAAATTCTTAATTTGCCAACGGATCATATGAAGTGTTCGTATTAACATTAACACAGGAGTGACGGGCTTGTGGCACTTGTTAAAAATGCAATATTCGTTACTTTTCCTAATATCTCAGACAGCCTCTGAAAGTTTTTGTTAATTTATTGACAATAAATATGCTGTTCTGTATGATCCATAGAAGTGTGATATTTTTAAGAGATCTGAACCCCAAAATAAGAAGGTGGAATACAGATCTGACAGCCAATACTTGATGAGGACCTGGTATGACTAGGGATGGCGGAAATTTAAAAATAAATTTTAAAATGTGATTCCTGCCTTCGAAGAGTTTATGGTATTCTAAGAAAACACTATACATTCTTAGCTACTCTATAGCAGAAAGTGATTAGGTACTAAAAAGTTTAAGAAAAAGAACAATTTGTTACCTTAGGGTGATAAAAGAACATTTTCCAAGATTAGTATGTCTGTGCTTTAGTGTTTTTCAAACTGGGATTGTAAAGCAGAGGATAATCAGAGTTCTATGACAACACACAAATTTAAAATTAAACCATTTTTCTTTTAAAGTGATTGCATAATTTTCGTAGAAGTAGTCTGTCACTTTCTCTGTCAGTGCTTAGTTGTCTGTGGACCCCTGCCTGTCTGAAAACATACTCTTGAATCCTAAAAATTTCTTTTCCTGTACATCATTCAGGCTTCTAGAGAAATACTGCTGTAAAGAATTGGTAGGATTTCGATATGGGTAAAGGAAGGGGAATCCATCCAGATGGCTTCCTGGGAATAGTGAAGCTTAGCTAGACTAAGCAACAGCCATGAAGAATAGTATGAGATCCAGAAAGGTAGTAGTCGGGTGTAGACAGTAGAGGGCCTTTATTCCCAGCTAAGGAAAAATTTTTTTCTCTGTCTGTTGGAGAGTTTTTAGTTGGGGTGCCAAGTACAAAGCAGCGTTTGAAGGAAATCAAAATAGTCTACTGAAGTAGGTTAGCACACAATAATGACCTTACCTATTAACAATTACTTGGAATAATTTTCCAATCAAAACATAACATTTCTTTCTGCTCTGACTCAGTGGTATTGGCAGGTTGTCACACTTGGATCATAAGTGCAGGTGTATAGTAGAGACAGAGTTGGATGCAAAGATTAGCAGAACCAAGTCCAGAGGGCCAATCTGGAGTATATGACTAGAACCCATGTTCATAATGGCACCTGAGATCAAAGATCAGGTTTCCAGTACAGAAGTATTAGAAGGCAAGGCCCTCAGGTAGATCAGGAAAGAAATTGACATACATAGGCATCAAATCAACAGGCAATCAGAAACCAGGAAACATTTTCAAGCAGTCCCTAGACAAAATTGTGAAATTGGCCAAGTTTATTCTTAGTGACTCCAGTTTATAGTTTAGCTTTTGGTTGATGATGGCTTAAAGTAATGGTTCTTAACCAAGACATACACATCAGCATCACCTATAGAGCTTAAAAAAATAATGTACCAATTCTCCATACCCAGAGGAAAGTGATTCAGTGGAATTGGGATGGGCCCTGGTCATCTCATTGTTTTAAGTTCTTAAGCTGAATCTTATAAATAATACTGATTAAGAGCTACATGCTTGGACTGGAGGTGTGGCTCAACTGTACAGCATCTGCTTTGCAAGCATAAAGCTCTGAGTTCAAAACCAGGTCTACACACACAAACCTACATGCTTTATGTACAAGAATAATGAATAAAGTATGTGTCTGGCATCTAGTATTCTTCACATACCCTTAGAGTAACTGCATTAAAGAAATTAGATAAATTTTAATAAAATTATTAAATTTTAGGAATTTAATATTAAAGATTAGGAAAAATACTGTAAATGTGATCACCCACTATATTTAACAATAGATTTATGACATATGCTTGAACTGTTTGAATTCAACTATGTTTGGCAAAAAAAAAAAAGACAAGACTAAGTAGTGCTGGAGATTCCTACTGTTCCTCAGTGAGCTTTGGAGTAAGCAAGACATGGGAACCATGAATCACTTCACACATTTTCTATTTGTGATTCTAGAAAAATTCAGGTTATATTCAGGCTTATTTTTCTAAAACATGGCCCCTAAATACAGGCCAACTATTTCATCATACTCAACTGAAGAAACAGGGAGCTCTTGCAATGCTAGAGGGAAAACTAGTTGGAAGGGTGTGTGCTAAGCCCTGTGCTGTTGCAGTATAGGGGATTAAGGGAGATTTTTCTGGGAGGGAGTTAATCAAAAGAAGTGTGTGGGAGAAAACTTACTCTTTGCTGCTGTTTTTAAAGGAGTGCTGTCCAAATGCTCTTACTCAATTCAAAAGGAAATAAATTATCGGGAAACCTCTGAAGGAATAGTGACTCTGGCTTAAACAATAGCCTAAATTGTTCAAATGGAGCTATTCTAACAGAATTAAGAACTGATGAATTACAGTCATTTGTAGGGCCAACCAGAGCCCTTTTAAATTATTTTAAACCAATTAAGCAGGGTAACACTGTTTAAAAATAATTATGTGCCAATGACTTGGCTTATGGTATCTGGATGTACCATCTGAACAGAATAATCAGATGAACCTAGTGTTCCTCATGTGTAACCTAACAAAATTTCTTTTGGCTGCCTTACCATTTCCTCAGCTCTCTGTCATACTACCCTTTCAGATCATAATAGTTAGTGATACTGAGAACCTCAAAAAAATGTGTAAAAGTAATCAGCATAAAAAAACAGATATGAAACTTGCACCTAATGTAATCAGATAATATATATATGTATAAGGAAACTTAATTTTGGCCACACTAATACTTTATCAATCCCCAAGGGGAAAAAATACTAGTAGGAACTACTAAGAAGAAATTAGATTTTTCCAATAAGCAGTGATTCCAGTAACAGTTGAAGTATCAGGCATTCAAAATCAGCCCAGAAAATGGTCATATCCAGATGGGGATTAGAATTAGAGGAACAGTTGCTCTTGTGAACACATGAACATTGCAGTCTTCTTTTCAACTAATAGTGAATGCACACCCAATATGTGACAGACACTATGGTAGGCCCTCAGAGACTTTATAATCTAATGGAGAGACAGAAGACAGATAAAACAGACGAGAATACAATATATCAACAGACCTTCGGCACAATATAAGACATTTGCTTTGAAAATTCAAGGTAATACACTTAAACTTCATCAGTTTAAGTGAAACCATGAGTTCTAAGGATTACTGTGTTCTAAAGACCACAGGGGTAAGGACACTGCTAATCAAGTCACATCAGTCTCTTATCATTTAAAATATTTCCACACTTGAATTCTGACAACAGGGGCATTAGTGATGCAACATTTTAAAAAATGATACTCTCTTGTCTTTGGTATTATAAATCCTTAGCATCTATTCTATGAGTTGTGTTGCTAGTGTTCCTTGATCCAATAGAAGGATTTTCAGAACACAACCATGATGTAAAAATCCTTTCTTTACATGGTTGGTTGTCTAAAAGGTTGAGGGTTTGCAATTGTCTAATCATCCCACCAGAAATAATCAGGCAGACTATGTGCAGACTATGACAACTACTTTGCAACTGCCTTCTGGTGATAGCATTGTAAGATGCCATTAGTTATGTCACATTCTAATTTCAGAAATGTTAAGATGGAAGGAAATGTACATGTTAGAGTGAGTAAAATACCATTTAGTGCTGGTAGCTGTTTGTGTTAGGAGAACATGCAGAGTTCTATGAGCACTGAAAATGGAACAGTTAACTCTCATAAAATGGTGTTAGAGCAGACAGAAACCATATAAGGATGTCTGGGGGTAATCAGGCAGAAGAGCTGAAACCTGTGTGTGGAAGAGTGATGGGAGTGGAGGCTAGGCCTCATCATAAATGGTTCCATGTGCCCTACTAAGACACTTAATTCTTTGGGTAATAAGGAGACAAAATGTTGGGGAATGACCGTAAGAATCAGATTGTCATTTTAAGAAGATAATTTCAGTAACAGTTTGAAGTATGGATTAAAATGGGAAGACAGCGGGCAAGGAGACCAATTAGGCAATTTCTACATCAAACCATGGAATACATAGGAATCATTATGATGGGCTGGCAGAGTGGTTCAAGTGGCAGAGCACCTGCCTAGCAAGCATAAGGCCTTGAGTTCAACCCCTCATACCACCAAAAGGGAAAAAAAAAAAAACCTAGGATGGTTACAGGAAGAATCATTATGACAGTGGCAAAAGGGAAGCTAAAGAGAGGGTTATGAAAGACATTGAGATAAGATGATGGACAAGAATTGGTGATGAGTTCATGTAAGCAGAATCATGATACGTCATGGAAAGTGAATTTCAAAAAGCTCAAGTAACTGTTAGTTCTAATAAGATGTACTCCATAAAGGACAACAGTCATCTGTGCAATGAATATTTGTTGATGCCCAGTATGTGCAGGAGCTAGAAATTTAGCAGTGAATAAAAGAGAGGGGGGAAATGCCTGTCGTATGGTGCTTACATTCTAGTTGGAAAGGCAGATAAGATAAGTAAAATATATAGCATATTCATGCGAAGTGCTAAGGAGGAAAAATAAAATAGAGACAGAAGACTAAGTGATGTAGAGGATAGAGGGAGTTTTATACATTGAGAGACAGTGAAATCATCCTTGAGAAAAAGACATTTGAGTAGAGATATGGAAGAAGTCATAGAGCTGTGCACATATCTAAGGATATCCATTTATTTTACTGAAGAGCTATGCTCTGAATGTTTGGGTCCCCCCATATATACCAAAATTCATATGCTGAATCTTCATCCCCAAGATGATGCTATTAGAAGTTGGGGCCTTTGAGAGGTAATTAGTTCATGAGAGTGGAGCCCTCATGAATGGAATTAGTGCCCTTATAAAAAATACCCAAAGGAGCCCATCTACCCCTTCCACCATGTGAGGACACAGCTAGAAGGTGTTATCCATGAATTCAGCTCTCACCAGATTCTGAATCTGCCAGAACTTAAATCTTACTGTGAATGTTTTCTGTAGTTCATAAACCACTCAATTTATAATACTTTATTATAGCAGCCCAAACTAACTAAGCCATTAAGCTTAGTAAAATCCTGACAACTTAAGCTGGGGATGTAGCTCAGTGATAAAGCACTTGCCTAGCATGCGTGAAGCCCTAGGTTTGATCCCAGTACTGAAAAAAAAAAAAAGTCAATTTGATATGGTGATAGATATTAAAGTTTTATGTTGGTAAATATTTTTGGTAATAATAACTATTCTTAAAATTGTTATTTATAATGTATATTAGCTATGATATATATAAGTATTATAAGTATTGTAATTAATAATAATAAATACCCCTTGCTGGTACTTAATGAATTTTCTTAAAAGAAGCATTATTATTGATTAATAATAAGTATTCTTTACTATTATGGGTTCTCTCTGACAGGGAAACACCAGTTATTCATGAAATATTATTTATTTACTTATTTTATAGTAAATAGATACTGTTCTTGGATTCTGGGGATTCAGTGGTAAGTCAAATAGACATAATCCCTGCCCTCAATAGGTTGCCAGATAAAATAAAGGATTCACAATTAAATTGGAATTTCAGATAAACAATACAATATTTTAGTATAAGTATGTTCCATGGGATGTTTGGGATATGCTAAAATAGTATGTGTTATCTGAAATTCAAATTTAGGTAGGCATTCTGTGTTTTTATTTATTGAATCTGGCAATGCTATACCCTCAGTATACTTACAAATTAACACACTAAGACAAATATTTGCATGCAGTGGACACACTGTATATAACCTGAGAAACCATGAATTAGAAGTGACTGGGGCCATAAATGTGTGAGGAAACCTGCCAGTTAACCAAGAATACCTACCCTTAGAGCAAAAATAAACTTCTGTCATGTTTGAGCCATTATATGTTTTGGATTCATTTGTGCTATGGTCTCTTTCTTATACTTGCCAAGTAACATAATTTGTCATTCTGAAATCCATTTTCATTCCCAAATTTACTCCAGAATCAAAAGTTTAAATGTAATGCACAAGCAACTGATGAAATATGTAAATAAAGGCAACAGGATGGTAAAACAAACCCTAAAAATGCTTGTACTATAGTCATCATTCTAACATAACTTTAAAACAGATGGTCATGCTGATAATCAGATCACTATAAGAAAATTACAGAACTTGATGGTTCTCTAAGCAACTAACACTATACCATCGCAGACTATTGAATATTTCAAATATTCTTTCTTTCAAATAATTACTGGATTCAGAGAAAGTTGGGGGACTGTTTTTTGTTTTGTGGTACTGGAGATTAAACCCAGATTGTTGAGCTTGTTAGGCAAATGCTCTACCACTTGAGCTATGCCTGAGCCTTCAAATAATTATTGAAAATAAAGGAAATTTTGTAAATTCTAAAAACAATAAATAATGCATGGATTTTGCCTTCAGAAAGTATATGACCTGAGAAAGGAAATAAAGATACATAATAGTAGCCAAATATAATCAGTGCCAAAAGCTAATGTGCAAATCATGCTTCTAATTGAAGTGAGAAACTCAAAGGCTAGAGGGGAATAGAGGAAAGCAACTGAATGAGGAAGGGTTTTTTTTCCTTCAAAGCTTTATAATTTTTTTTAATTTAAAAGTAAAGGTTATTGTTGGACTAGGGATATAACTCAGTGGCAGAGCACTAACCTAGCATAAGGCCCTGGGCTCAATCCTAGCACCATAAAAAATAAGATAAAAATAAAGTTTATCGTCAAAATCTTTTCAAGATACAAAATGTTAACAGAGAAAGGCAAAAATCCATTTTAATCTTATTACTTAATGAGAGCTATGAATACCATTTTTGTATTTAACCTGTCTTTTATCTTCTAAATAAAATTGAAGTTTTATGTATTCTTTTATATCCTGCTTTTTTCCACTTAATATGTGAACATGTTTCATATCATTAAATAATTTTAAAATATTAAAGTAATTGTTAATAAGTACATGTTACTCCATTCCATGGATGTATAATTGTTTAATTACCTGTTATTCTTAGAATTTTGTTTATTTTCAGATATTGACCTTTATAAAAATAATGTATTGAACAGCCCTATTCAAAATCTTTATAATAATTCAGTATCTTAACTTTTGAGTACTAGTTACTGGTCAGATGTTGGAGGAGATACATTAGTGACCAACCAATCCAAAGTCCCTGCCATCATGGAGAAAAGGAGAAACAAGCTGTAAAGCACATGTTATGCTTGATAGTGATAAGTGCACCAGAGAAAAATAAAGCAGGGATGGAATAAGTGGTGGAGAGGTGGGGGTCTGGGATTGTACTTCTGAATCACTGAGAAAGTGGCATTTGCATGACCCCCTGAAGGCAATGAGACAGCAAATCAGGTAGATATTGGAGGGAAACATTACAGACAAAGAAAAACATGTAAAGACACTGAGTTTGGAGTGGAGCTGCACATGTAAGCAACAGTAAAGAGGCCAGAGTGACTAAAGCAGAGAGCAAGAAAAGTTTGCAGTGAAGTGCAAGAAGTAAATGAGTGGTTTCAGTTTATGTCAGACCTGGCTAATGATGAGTGAAATTTGGCTTCTGTGCTAACTAACGTAGGAAGCCATTGGAGGATGTTGAACAGAAGCCTATCTGATCATTTTGGCCATTCTGTGAGAGTGCATTGCAGGAAGAAAGGTAGAAACAGGGAGAACACTTGGGAGTACACAGGAATACTTGTGTAATGCAGGTCAGTGGTGGTAGCTTTTGGAAAATGGGATTAACAGTAAAAGTGATGAGAAATGAGGTTTTATAGGCCTAAATGTGGGGTGTTAGAAAAAAGGTTAAACATCTCCAAATTGTTCCTCAAATTATAAATTTTCTGCCAAAAGAAATTCAAAATAATAAATTCTCTGGCTGGTGTGGTGGCACATGTCTTATAATACCAGTTATGCAGGAGGTACGGGTAGGAGAATCATAGTCCAGGTTAGCCCAGGCACCAGACCCTATATGAAAAATAGCAAAAGCAAAAATGACTGGGGGCGTGGCTTAAGTGGTAGAGTGCCTGCCTAGCTTGGACAAGGCCCTGAGTTCCAATAATAATGATGATAATAAATTTTCTGGGAGGGTGCAATTATTAAATGCCTTTTTAAGGGCTCCTCATACATATGGCCAGTTTGTTTACCTGAAAAGTTATCAACTTATACTTCCAGTATTCTATATGAAATAGTTTGTAAACATTTTAGAGAGATCAGGTATGGTGACAAGCCCCTATAATCTCAGCTACTCTGGAGGCTGAGAGGAGAGGATCACTTGAGCTCAAGAGTTCAAGATCAGCCTGTGCAATATAGTGAAACACCATCTCAAAAAAATAAATAAATAAAAATGTCAGATTTGGGGGCATGGCTCAAGTGGTAGAGTTCCTTCCTAGTAAGCACCAGGCTCTGAGTTCGACTCCCAGTACCACAAAAAAATACTAATTTTTAAGAAGTGTTACAGCTAGAATTTTAGGTAGCTTAACAAATTACTTTAGTCTCATAAACTCATTAAGGAGCTGAATTATTCACTTAAATTTTGTATGTATATATTGATATATATTAAGCAGGAAAATCTTTCAGATACAAATTTCCAAAGGATAGGTATTTCCCTTTGCACTTGTATTATAGGGATAACTGCAAAATGGAGTGGGATTTGATAAATGCCAAAAAACAAAAGCTCAAAACACCAGAAGGAACATTTACCTGAGACAACAAGACAAGAAAGAGGAATCAAAAAAATTAGCAGAGAAAGTAGAGTCAGGAACCTGACTTCCCAAAGCAAAAAGAACACAATTTGAGAAAAAAGCATGTCTTTTCAAACTTGCTGAAACAGCACACAAAATGAAGACTAGACAAAAGCCAGTTGATTTTTATAAGATTCTTTTTAGTGGAATAGAGTCACAGAAGAAATGAGGAAAATTAGATCACCAGGAATTTTAGTGAATGACTGAAAAAGGAAATGGGATAGTAGCTGACAAGATGAAAGATGGCTTTTTGTTGTTGTTGTGGTACTGGGACTTCAACTCAGGGCCTTCACATTGATCCACTCCATCAGCCCTATTTTTGTGAAGGGTTTTCGAGATAGGGTCTCACGAACTATTTGCCCAGTCTGGCTAAAAACCACGATCCTCCTGATCGCTGCTTTCTGAGTAGCTAGGATTACAGCTGTAAGCCACCAGCACCTGGCAAAGATGACCTTTTTTAAAGGTAAAGGAAAAGCCTGAGCATGTTTTTAAGTAAAGAAAGAGGGGAAGCTGGAATTGTAAGAAAGACACAGTTCGTATGGCAGGTCTCCAGAGCATAGGTGAAACATCAGGATATAAAATAAGAGTGACAAGAATATGAACAAAGCAACTCACACAGTTCCTGGCGTGTGAGTTTATTTTATGTATAAATTTCACTAGGACACAAAATGCCCAGATATTTGGCCCAATATTTTGGGTTTGCCCATAAGCATATTTCTGGATGAGATTAACATTAGAATTAGTAGACTAAGAAAAGCAGGTTGCCCTCCTTAAATGATGATGGGCCGCATCCAATCAGTTACAACCTAAGTGTAACAGAAGACTAAGAGTATAGAAGACATCAGTGTCTTCTATCTGGGACATGGATCATTTCCTGCCTTCAGACTCATACTGAAACATTGGCTCTTCTTAGGTCTTAAATCTACTGGCTTTTGGATTGGAACTACACCCTTAGACCTTCAGATACAGACTGGAACTACCTCATCAGTTCTGCTGGTCTCCAGCTTCCTGACTGCCGATCTCAGAACTTTTTAGCCCCCATAATCACAGAAGCAAATTCCTCATTTTTCATTTATATCTTCCATTGATTCTGTTTCTCTTAAGATCCCTGATTAATACACCCAATGTATAGTAAATGTTTAATATGCATTGAATGACAAATTCAGACATGGAAAGGATGGAAACAGGGAGCTCTGGGAAGTTGATGGCTGCCCAAGATGACCAGTGAGACTAAGGGACAACTCTTAAGTGCTCCAGAGAAATCCCTGTGATGGCTACGAGGAGGTAGTGCGGGTAAGAAAGCAGATCACGGAGCTCTTGATGGACAGGGCAGAGGAGCCAGCAAACCAGTGGTCAACCATTGGAAGAGTCAACAAGCATTCCTGCCAGTGTTTAGAGCTCTATGTCAGAATGTGATGAGAAATAACAAAGATCAAATGTTACTGGCACCAAAGAAAAGGGAAGAAAACAAACACTTTATTGTGTACTTGTAGGAGGGCTTCCCAGTGGCCAAGTAACCTAATAAACTAGTAAACTAAGTGTTCTTACCTTTTCAGAAAAGATAATTGGGCCTGAGTTATATCAACATAATCCAAAGTTGCAAACCAGAATGCAACTAGAACCTGGATCTAAATCTAGAGGTAAGTGTGACAGTAGTTACTTTGGGGCTTAGGGACAAGGCTCCCATTCCTGTGATTATTATAGAACTGGACACTCAACTCAGGAACAGAGGAAAGTGACAGGGAGGCAATTAACAAAGTGTCTTCTATTTTGTTCATAAGAACAAGATGAGAAGAATCAAAAGGGATGTTAGAATATCATCTTAATATTCAGTTCACTAATCTCCAAAGAACCATGTTCTAAAAGTGAATAAAACAGCCTAATGTCGTCTTATGGAAGATCTATCATTGACGATGGGCACACAGGAACTCTTATGACGGCCACTTAATTTGCCGGGTTAACTGATGCTCCTCATTCCATCTTGAGCACGTACTCACGGCATGGAATGTGCTCAGAACTATAGAGCTCCCTCTAATACATGAGCTGCTGCTGCACCACAGCCTACGTGCTCACAGTCAGTGCACCTTCCCCAGACCTGTTTCTGTTAGTTACACTTGTTAGTGGAATTATGATAGTTAATTCTGTATTATGTAAACCAAGAAAGTGGGAAACAAAAGTCACTAAAGAAATTACTAAAGTCAGATTAATTGTAAGCAAGACAACTGCAAAAGCCTAGAAGTGAAAATCTACAAGAATTTTTCTGGCAAATGATTTACATTTTCAGTTTAAGTTAGAAGTTTGAGATATGTATGGGTTTTTGTGGTGCTAAGCCCATGCGAAGCACATGATCTACCATCTATCATTATTTTTATTTTGCTGTTTTCCACTCATGAATCACTGAGCTTTTATAGTGCTCAGTGTTGTATTTGTAGAGTACTTTTGATCCTTCCTTCTATAAAGCACAATATGTCAAGAAAAGCAAAAATAAAAAGCTGGAATCCACGTTCCTTGTGACTTGACTCAGCACTTTTGTGTGAAACATCAGTCCAGAGCCTACATGTCTGTTCAACTGTTCCGCTGTGTCTTTCAGACAGTATTACTGTTATATATTAAAATTTGTATTGTGAATATTTTGGCGCACTAGAATTCATAAAAATTACCAGGAATTATGCATTGAGGGCCAAGTCATCTTGTTGTTTTATTACAACCCAATGTGTATAGCATTTTAATAGTTCTCTCTGTAAAGAACCTTAGAAATAATCTAATATATTTCTCTTACATTGAATACAAGTAGAGGGCCAGGTGCTGTGGCTCACACCTGTAACCCCAGCTACTGAGGAAGTGGAGATTAGGAGGACCATGGTTTGAGGTCAGCCTGGACAAAAAAGTTAGGGAAACCCCATCTCAGCCAATAAGCTGGGCATGATAGTGTACTTAATATAATCCCAACTATTCAGGGGGAATAGTTAGGAAGATCACAGTCTGAGGCCAACCTCAGGTAAAAATGCAAGACCCTATCCAAAAGACTAACTAAAGCAAAAAAGGGCTGGGAGCATAGCTCAAGTGGTAGAGCTCCTGCCTAGAAAGTATAAGGCACTAAACTCAAAACCCTACTACAAAAAAAAAAAAAAAAAAGATGAGTAGAGTGGGGATATGCTAGCAGTTGCCTAGCATTGTGCAAGTTCCTGGTTTCTATCTCCAGAACTGCAAAAATAAATAATTTAAAAATTTTTGAAGATGAGTAAACTGAGAGCTACTGTTAAGAAACTTTGCCCACTATAAAAATGCATTGATGTAAAAATATAGTGAAATAAAATTAAGGGAAATGTTTATATAGCCCTTTACACTGTACCTTCCATGTGGTCGAATGATTTGAAACCTATTTTAAATCAGATTATTAACTATTCTGATACCTGTGTATCAAATTATTCTCCTATATTCTGCCAACTGGGCTGCCACCTGTCAGACCCTGCCTGATTTAAAGGTCAAATTTTCTTTGCATGTGAGTTGGATGAGAGTTGCATTCATCTGTAAATAAGAAACCTAAAAACCAAGGTTTATTTTTATCATGTGTCAGAGGTAGGCAGCCAGTTCTCATCTGTCTGTTGTGTTCCATAATGTCATCAGGAACATTAAGTTTTCTTGTTCAGCCTTCTCCAGTTGTGCTTGTCACACTCAGGTGTGTGAATTAGCTAATTCAACTCGAGCATTGTAAGGTTTGCTTTGGTATTTAAGTCATGGGAAGAAGAAAAGAGAAGACCCTGTCTTTAAAAAAGAGATTTTCCTCAAAAAAGAGATTTTCTGGATCTGCTCCTAATAATTTCCTCTTAGACTTGATCACCAAATATGTCATAGGTCTGCTTCAGTCTGCAAGGGAGGATGGGAAACATAGTCTTTGGCTGGCATTTTGCCACCTCCTACAGAGCTGAGGCAGTGAGTAAGGAAGATAAAGAAGGATGACCTGCAGTGTGTCATTGGAGGACTGTTGCTGAGATTAGAAGGAATACATGTGGCTCCTAGCATGTGTCTGACACCTAGTAGTTGCTAAAAAAGTGGTAGCTGTTATTTTTTTAGAAAAAAATGAAACAAGTGATGTCCACAAATTTCTTTTATAATTATGAAGAAATGTTTTCATACATGTAATGAATCCAATGTGGTAATAAAATAATTTTAGTAGAAAAATTAATTTTTGCTGAACTGCCATTTGATATTAAAATATGGCATAACAACTTTTAAAACTCATTTGAATTAGATAGATTAGCATTTGGACAACAGTCATCTCAAAATACAAATGACCTGCTTCTCTCCTTATGTTTCACAAGAGTGGAAAATATCTGTTTATTGTATTTAATTATTGAATTATGTATTTTAGCATAAATAAAACATTCAAATTGAAAAAAGTTTTGAAATAACACCTGTTGAACCATCACAACTTCACCACAGACATTCACTTGTATTATTCACAAGTTGTTAAGTAAAGATCTTGAACTTCAAAGGATGTATCTATTTGAGTCATTGGGTTTCTGTGAGTAAAAAAAAATACTAATTTGAAATAGGTATTACTATTAGCCTGACAATGTCAGAAGTTTTATGTAAAATCAAGTGTTTTATGAAAAGAAGGGGAAAGCAGGTATGTATTTTATAAGAAAATTAACCAGTATTCATATACAGAAATTCAAAAATTGGCAGAATTTCATAGATATAAGAGCACCTAGGACTCTACCTGACTCAGGTAGTAATTCACTTGCCTAGTGTGTGAGGCCCTGGGTCATCCCAAGCACTGCCAAAAATATAAAAAAGGACCAATAGCTTGGGCTGGTTGACTGGCTCAAGTGGTAGAGTGCCTGTTTAGCAAGTGTGAGGCCCTGAGTTCAAACCCCACTACCACCAAAAAAAGAAAGAAAAAAGTACCTATAGCTACCATCTGCTTCACGCACAGGTCAAACATTATGTACAATCCAGTCTTATCCTAGAAAATGACACAACACAATATGTGCCATTCTGGAATTTTATCATAGAAATAGCTTTAAATGAGTAGAAAAAAATTAGTCCATATAAAACCTTAAACATTTTCTTTTAAGTGAACTAAATATGAAAGGGGTGTGTGTGTGTGTGTGTGTGTGTGTGTGTGTGTGTGTGTGTGTGTGTTAAAAGGAAGGAAATCCAGCCACTTGAAAAGTCTACCTAGAAATCATTATGCTTAGTACTTTAGAAATACTTCTCTCTCTCTCAACCTTTGCAATATTTGTAAGTAGTTGTTACTCCAAAAAGGAAATCCCATGGAAAGGAGACATTCAGAGAAACTCCATGTCCCATTCCAGTGCTGCAGAGCTGTGACTCCAATTCAGACCTGATTCTAAAGCCTGTGTTGATTTCTTTCCTCTGTGCCCTAAAAGTGTAATTGTCTCATAAAATGACCTATTAGTTTTTCACATATCAATTTTGTGGCTTTTGATGTTGTTAATAAATATATTTTTATTTTTCAGGTCTGTACAATGTAATTCTGATTTAAGTTTGCTTTCCAAATACAGTCCAAGCAATGTAATATGAAAAATGAATAATTAAGTGATGGATTCAATTTACTAAGTTTAAACTTAAACTTTTCCCCTTCATCGTAAGGTTTATCTTTATTTTTTTTAATATAATTACTTGACTCCATTATCCAAATACGTATAATAATCTACATATACATATATAATCTTTAAATTGCAGTTTTTAACTACCACAGTTTTACCAGAAAGTTAGATGTGCTTTCTTCTTTTCCTTGCTTGTTTTACCTTGACCTAGATTTACTCCATCACCTATAATAAAGCCTGTTTTAGATAACCTTTGTCTGTTCTTAAATTATTTCACTTAGCCTAATTCCACTTCTTCCATCCCTTGCCTCAACTCCCTGTGTCACCCCAACCCAGCTCAGCATGCATCCTGCTCTGACCGACAGTACCTCTGTCAATGTTATCATTTCATCAGCAACATCCTCACTGCATGAAGTCACACTCAGTTGTGGAGAATTTGTTTAGATATAAATAGCTTTTAAAAATAAATGAAGGAAAATGCACATGTTTAATTTTTTCCACTTTTTCCAAACTTCTAAGGCATCCAGATGGTACTTTTTCTAACTTCTTTCCTATACCCCTTCCATATTTACATTCTATTTCTTTCTGGTTTTTCATGATTTCCATTCCACAATCCTTATAACATCCAACTGGCTTTATGCTTTTTCCATTCCCACATTAATAGAATGTGCACTTATTTAAAAGTAATTAAGCAGTAGTTTCTCTGGATAACTTGTTATCTTTCATGACTCTGCTAATACGCAGTTCTCTCAATCTTTCTCCATCACCACAATACTCTCTTTATCTGGCTAAACTCCTCCTCACTCTTCCAGATTCGGTTCAGAAAACCAGCCCTGACTGGAGTGCTTGATTCATTCCTAAATTCTGAACTTAGAAGAGTTTAGGACTTTGTCTTACTTGTCATAATACCTATACAAATATTTGTTGAATTGGTGAATGGTTGATCAAATGCCTTATTCCAGACTCCTAAACTAATTCATGTATACTTTTACAGGTAGAAACCTCATTTTAAAATAATGCATTTTTTTAATTTTGAGCTTTTCCTGAACATTTCACTTTTTCTATCACTCAGTGTCTCCCTTTAATCCATTCAATCTTTTGCAGAAGAAAAAAATTTTAAGTTAAAGTGCTGTTTATTTCTCTCTCTAAGGCATCCAACAAGATCCTGTTATACCTAAAAGAATATAATTTTCACTTCCATAGGAATCTGAAACCTATTATCTACTCAGATCCAATGGTTTACTCCTTTCTACAGATCAGGCTAAGCAAGCTCCCCTGGCAAGAAGACTCCAGAAATCTAGTTGTAGGGTGCCGCCAATGTTCCTTCACAGAAAGGGGCCTGGAAAGTGCTAGAAATGCCCTATTTCTATGAACCGTCTGTAACCCTTACCCAAAGAAGGGGTAGGTAAAATGTGGGGTATGGTAGGTTTTAAAAATGAACAACGATGAATGGATATACACATTGTGGATAAAATGCTTTCCAAAGTACATTCTACCTTATTTTCTCAGGTATAAAAATTTCAAGTATGAGTAAATCAAATCTTAAGAAACTACTAAGGCATTTTTGTGAGATGCTTTCATTTTGTCTGATTTGTAATATGCATTTCAAACATTTTGCTATGCCCCAGAGTATGTAGGTTTACCTGTCATATCACAGTGTTCAAAGACAAATTTCTTATTCTAAATCTCTATATCATCATTAAATGTTTCTAATAATAAGAGGCCTAAATTTTAATCCCTCAGGGACATTAAGATATCTCATCTGCTTTTTACTGAAGCTCTGGAAGCATCTTGCAAAACAGATATGTCACAGGTAATAGAGGACAAGAACAAAACCTAATGTTGTTACCTTGTTGATAATTCCTAAGATATAGCGTAAAATTATAAAACAGTTTAAGACTGATAGGCCATTTTGATAAAAGGACAGAAAATTCCTAGGCATTCGATAAAAGGACAGAAAATTCCATTCAGGATCCATCTTACTATTGACCATTTTTCTTCTGTAAGTGAATCTACCCCTTCTAATACATAGCTCACAGATTGTTGTAACATTGCCGGGAAGGCACTCTTTTAAAAGTGGAGTTAATAAAAGTCCACATTTCAGCCTTCTAAGATTGTTTAGTTGCATGATGACCTTGAGGATTTAGCTCCAACTGTGCAGTCTATTAAACAAGGGACAGTATAGCTTAGAAAAGACAATTCCGCTTTATTCTAGCAAGTTTGTTTTTTTGTTTTTTTTTTTTTACCTATTATGGTTTCCTCAAGGAAGAATTAGAACTGGCCAAGGGGAGCAGACATGGGTGTAATGGTTTCACATTTGGTCACCAAAAATAAACATGAAAAAAAAATCATGACTTTCAGATGTATGACCTTGAGACTTGGCACAGGCCAAATTCAAGTTTACCTTTGCACTATATAAAAAAAAAGTTTGCTAGATACATGAGTAAATAGTAAAGTTTATCTTACTATATAATGAGTGTTAAACTATCCAAGATCTTTCAACTTCAAAATTGTTTATTCACAAATAATAAAAAGAGCATTGCAGACACACCTAAAAACTTACCTCATTTGTATACCCTCATCATTTTCTTTGCCTATCAACTATCTTGCTATGTTTTTAAACTTACAACAGTTATTAAAAGTTACGAACTTATAAAAACTTTCAGAAGCTTTTGGAGGTATACAGGAAGGTGGGCAGATAGATAGTTTGGTGTACATATGCATTTCTTTTTAATTGATATGAGCTTTACCTTTGTTGATTTGCTTCTGGAGACATTCAGCTGGGAAACACTTGGAAATGTCTGAGGACATTTTTGGTTTCTCAGTGATGGAAACAGTGAGCTACTGACATTCGGTACCATTCACAGATTTGAAACACCTGCACAATGTGAGATTCACTGTCCTGTAAAACCATGAATTATCCTGTCCAAAATGCCTTTGATGCTGTTGCCCTTAAGAAACCCAAGAGTCTAGACATTAAAATGAATGAAGTGTTCATCTTGAACAAGTACAGAAGTAGGGGAGCCAGACAGCTTGAGTTCCAATCCAGTGCCTGGCTATGTGGCCTGCATTGGTATTAAATAGTCTGGAACTTGACTGCCCCATCTGTAAAATGGGCGTAATAGAAATATCTGCTCCCAGGATTTCATTGCAAGTATTAAGCAAGTTAAAATATATAAAGAACATGGTTATATGGTAAGTTCTCAATGCTAGCTATTGCTATTACAAGTTCGCTCAAGTTCTTTTTATGCTAATGAGTATCGGTGAGCTAAAGTACCAGTAGATATTTTGAAACCTGAAGCTTCTATATTTAAAAATCTTCAGGCTAGAATCCATTATATGCTAGAAGAATGTTCTTGACAATCATAACGTACACTGCTCTCAGTCACTAAATCTGTTTAAATGAAGCAATAGGAGTGAGTTAAGGGGCGGGAGGAGCATTCCCAGACAGAAGGACATTTGTGTGGCGTATAAAAGAAAGTTAAGGGGGCCCTTTTACAGGGTGGCGTGAGGCAGAAGAGGCCTGACCAAATCATTGCACAGTGGTGATCATAGCTGATGAAATGCAGCCAAGAAAAGATTATTGCTGACCTAGGATCATAAGGAAAAATGAAGTCCAAACCACAGACAACTGGAGGGCATTTGTGGGACACTTTGCACTTCCAACAGGGCCTGTAAGCCTTGAGCCTATCAGTGCAGATGTGGAACATTTGGAATAGCTCAGGCATCTTTGAAAGAAGAGAACTCTCACTGTGCAGCTAAATCTTGGATTTGTTGTTGATACACAGAAGGCCTTTCTTATGTACACTTTTTTTTTCACTATAATTCACATAGTCCTTTGAACATGTAAAGAAAAAGCCAGTGAGTGTCACTTTTACTTGTATTAAGGATTTATAAGTACAAAAGCAAACTCTGCTTTAATAATGGTGTTTTATACGTAAGGGGGGAGAGAGAGAGAGGAAGGAAGGAAGGAAGGTAATGAAAGAAAGAGAAAGAAAGGAGGGAAGGGGAAGAGAGGGAGAAGAGGGAAGAGGGAAAGGAGGGAAGGAAGGAAGGAAGGAAGGAAGGAAGGAAGGAAGGAAGGAAGGAAGGAAGGAAGAGAATCCAAACAAGATTAAGGTTACTGCCTGTGGGAAGAGGAGAATAGCTCATCACAGGTGAATCACACATCTTTCATAAGTACAAATTAAGCAGCCTGAAACAAAAGTCACTAAAATAGTAAGTGAATACCAATCATCTTTCTGATTTTTCAAATCAAAGTTCAGGTGTATTATATGATGATTCAAATGATAAATGCTTTAATCATAGACAGGATGAGATAATATCACTATTAATAGGAGGCCTCCAAAAGTAGCAGCAGTAGTACTATGCTGATTTATTCTCTTTTAAAGACTATAACAAAGTACAAAAGCTAGTAAACTGTCATAGATAGTAATAACTATCCTATTCCCCTATCACTCTTGGCTCCTCTTCTACCCTCTAACCCTTCACATTCCTCTGTGTGCTCCATTAGCTCCTCTAGTTCCACCCCCCTTTCTTCTGAGTCTCTAAAGTTGCCTTGGTTGGTTGACACTACTGTGAATGTTTCTCAAATCTCTGTATCCATCATTCTTCCTTGCTTTGCACTACAGCCTTTATGTTCCCGAGATCTTTTAGATATTCTACCCTACGAGTCACTCATTTTCCCCTTACCTCTCACAGCCAAACTATCAACAAAACACATCCCAAATCTAACCACTTCTCACTGCCTTCATCCCAGTCTTGGGTACCATCAACTCTTCCTGGATAGTAACCTCCTCACTGGTCTCTAAGCTTTCTTCCTTACCCCACTTCACACTTGTAAACACAGTAGCCAAAGTGATGCTTTTAAAGTAGAAGTCACATTACAACAACAGCTTTGCACAAAACTCGCCAGTGGCATCCCATTTCATTCAGAATCAAAATCAGATTTCCTATGACCTATAAGGACCTCCACAATGAGCCTCTGCCCTTGACTCTTACTCTCCTTCCCCTTGCTCACTCTTCTGTTATTCCCTGTGGCAGAAATGTGCCCCTCTTCAGACATCTGTGTGGTTTGCTAACTCCCTTCTTTATTTTATGACTTCTCTGTGAGGTCTCCCCTGACCACCCTGCCCGTGCTCATTCCCCTTCCCTACTCTATCTTTCTCCACAGTAAACTGCAATTTATTTTTTAAATTTATTTATTTTTTATTATTCATATGTGCATACAATGCTTGGGTCATTTCTCCCCCCTGCCCCCACCCCCTCCCTTACCACCCACCCCGCCCCCTCGATACCCGGCAGAAACTATTTTGCCCTTATGTCTAATTTTGTTGTAGAGAGAGTATAAGCAATAATAGGAAGGAACAAGGGTTTTTGCTAGTTGAGATAAGTACAGCTATACAGGGAGTTGACTTGCATTGATTTCCTGTGCATGTGTGTTACCTTCTAGGTTAATTCTTTTTGATCTAACCTTTTCTCTAGTTCCTGGTCCCCTTCTCCTATTGGCCTCAGTTGCTTTTAAGTTACCTGCTTTAAGTAAACTGCAATTTACTTATTTATTTGTATTCTGTTTGGTTTTATCTCTCTATGTTGGAAAACTTGGAGACAAAGATGTTAGTCTAGTTTGTTACCTGGCAGGTCCCCTAGTACCTAGAACAAGATTTGGTACTTAGTTGCTATTAAACAAATATTTCTTGAATGAATCCAAAAAAATCTGAGTCTTCTAAAATACTTCTAATAAAAACTACCCTTTTTACTGAAAGTAAAACTACCCCACAACATATCATCATTAAAACAACAAGTTCAGAAACTAGGGAAAGAATATTGAAGGCTGTAAGAGAGAAAACACAAGTAACATACAAAGGTAAACCCATCAAAATCACAGCAGACTTCTCAACAGAAACATTAAAAGCAAGAAGAGTGTGGGGTGAGATCTTCCAGGCACTGAATGAAAATAACATCAACCCCAGGATACTCTACCCAGCAAAACTATCATCCAAAATAGATGGAGCAATAAAAGTCTTCCATGATAAGCAGAAACTAAAACAATATGTGACCACAAAGCCACCACTACAAAAGATTCTTCAAGGAATTCTGCACACAGAAAACAAAACCCAACTTAACCATGAAAAGACAGGCAGCACCAAACCACAGGAAAAGAAAAAGAAAAAGCAAGAAAGTAGAGAGTAACCTCAACTTAGGTACACACAATCAAACCTTCAAACAACTAAGACAACTAAATGACAGGAATCACCACATACCTATCAGTACTAACATTTAATGTTAACAGACTTAATTCACCCATCAAAAGGCACTGCTTGACGAAATGGATTAAAAAGGAAGATCCAACAATTTGTTGCTTACAGGAGACCCATCTCACCGACAGAAATAAGCATAGGCTTAGGATGAAAGGCTGGAAGGTTTACCAAGCCAATGCCCCCGAAAACAGGCAGGAGTAGCAATGCTTATCTCTGACAAAGTAGACTTCAAACTTACATTGATTAAACGAGATAAAGAAGGACATTCCATACTAATAAAAGGGGAAATAGACCAAAAGGAAATAACAATTATCAACCTGTATGCACCCAATGTCAATGCACCCAATTTCATCAAACATACCCTGAAAGACCTAAAAGCATATATTAACGCCAACACAGTGGTTGTGGAAGACTTTAACACCCCATTATCATCAATAGATAGGTCATCCAAACAAAAAATCAATAAAGAAATCCAAGATTTAAAATATACAATAGATCAAATGGACCTACTTGATGTCTACAGAACATTTCATCCAACTTCTACACAATATACATTCTTCTCAGCAGCCCATGGAACCTTCTCCAAAATAGATCATATCCTAGGGCACAAAGCAAGCCTCAGCAAATATAAGAAAATAGAAATTATACCATGCATACTATTTGATCACAATGCAGTAAAAGTAGAACTCAACAACAAAAGTAAAGACAAAAAACATGCAAACAGCTGGAAACTTAATAACTCATTTCTTAAGGAACAATGGATCATCGGTGAAATAAAAGAGGAAATTAAAAAGTTCCTGGAAGTCAATGAAAATGAAAATACAACCTACCGGAACCTATGGGACACAGCAAAGGCAGTCCTGAGAGGAAAGTTTATAGCCATGAGTGCATATATTTAAAAGACTGAAAGATCCCAAATCAATGACCTAATGATACATCTCAAACTCCTAGAAAAACAAGAACAAGCAAATCCCAAAACAAATAGAAGGAGAGAAATAATAAAAATAAGAGCTGAAATCAACAAAATACAAACCAAAGAAACCATACAAAGAATTAATGAAACAAAAAGTTGGTTCTTTGAAAAAATAAACAAGATCGATAGACCCCTGGCAAACCTGACTAAAATGAGGAGAGAAAAAAACTCAAATTAGTAGAATCAGGAATGCAAAAGGGGAGATAACAACAAACACCATGGAAGTCCAGGAAATCATCAGAGACTACTTCGAGAACCTATGTTCAAATAAATTTGAAAATCTTAAAGAAATGGACAGATTTCTAGATACATATGATCATCCAAAACTGAACCAAGAGGAAATTAATCACCTGAATAGATCTATAACACAAAATGAAATTGAAGCAGCAATCAAGAGTCTCCCCAAAAAGAAAAGTCCAGGACCTGATGGATTCTCTGCTGAATTCTATCAGACCTTTAAAGAAGAACTGATACCAACCCTCCTTAAACTGTTCCATGAAATAGAAAGGGAAAGAAAACTGCCAAACACATTTTATGAAGCCAGTATTACACTTATCCCAAAACCAGGCAAAGACACCTCCAAAAAGGAGAACTATAGGCCAATCTCCTTAATGAACATTGATGCAAAAATCCTCAACAAAATAATGGCAAACCGAATTCAACAACACATCAAAAAGATTATTCACCACGATCAAGTAGGCTTCATCCCAGGAATGCAGGGGTGGTTCAACATATGAAAATCAATAAACATAATAAACCACATTAACAAAGCAAAGACAAAAACCACTTGATCATCTCAATAGATGCAGAAAAAGCCTTTGATAAGATCCAACACCATTTCATGATAAAAGCTCTAAGAAAACTAGGAATAGAAGGAAAGTACCTCAACATTATAAAAGCTATATATGACAAACCTACAGCCAGCATTATACTTAACGGAGAAAAACTGAAACCATCCCTCTAAAATCAGGAACCAGACAAGGATGCCCACTATCTCCACTCCTATTCAACATAGTACTGGAATTCCTAGCCAGAGCAATTAGGCAAGAAGAAGGAATAAAAGGAATACAAATAGGTAAAGAAACTGTCAAAATATCCTTATTTGCAGATGACATGATCCTATACCTTAAAGACCCAAAAAACTCTACTCAGAAGCTTCTAGACATCATCAATAGCTACAGCAAGGTAGCAGGATATAAAATCAACATAGAAAAATCATTAGCATTTCTATACACTAACAATGAACAAACTGAAAAAGAATGTATGAAATCAATTCCATTTACAACAGCCTCAAAAAAAATCAAATACCTAGGTGTAAACTTAACAAAAGATGTGAATGACCTCTACAAGGAAAACTATACACTTCTGAAGAAAGAAATTGAGGAAGACTATAGAAAGTGGAGCAATCTCCCATGCTCATGGATTGGTAGAATCAACATAGTAAAAATGTCGATACTCCCAAAAGTAATCTACATGTTTAATGCAATTCCCATCAAAATTCCAATGACATTCATTAAAGAGATTGAAAAATGTACCATGAAATTATATGGAAACACAAGAGGCCACGAATAGCCAAGGCAATACTCAGTCAAAAGGACAATGCTGGAAGTATCACAATACCTGAGTTCAAACTATACTACAAAGCAATAATGATAAAAACAGCATGGTACTGACACAAAAACAGACATGAAGACCAGTGGAACAGAATAGAGGACCCAGATATGAAGCCACACAATTATAACCAACTTGTCTTTGACAAAGGAGCTAAAAATATACGATGGAGAAATAGCAGCCTCTTCAACAAAAACTGCTGGGAAAACTGGTTAGCAGTCTGCAAAAAACTGAAACTAGATCCATGTTTATCACCCTATACCAGTATTAACTTAAAATGGATCAAGGATCTTAATATCAGACCTCAAACTCTAAAGTTGGCCAGGAAAGAGTAGGAAATACTTTGGAACTAATAGGTATAGGCAAGGACTTTCTCAATGGAACCCCAGCAGCTCAGCAACTAAGAGACAGCATAGAGAAATGGGACTTCATAAAACTAAAAAGCTTCTGTTCAACAAAAGAAATGGTCTCTAAACTGAAGGGACCACCCACAAAGTGGGAGAAAATATTTGCCAGCTACACATCAGACAAAGGACTGATAACCAGAATATATAGGGAACTTAAAAAACTAAATTCTCCCAAAATTAATGAACCAATAAAGAAATGGGCTAGTGAACTAAACAGAACTTTCTCAAAAGAAAAAATTCAAATGGCCAAAAAACACATGAAAAAATGCTCACCATCTCTAGCCACTAAGGAAATGCAAATCAAAACCACACTAAGATTCCACCTCACCCTTGTTAGAATAGCCATCATTAGCAACACCACCAACAATTGGTGTTGGCGAGGATGTGGGGAAAAGGAACCCTTGTACACTGCTGGTGGGAATGCAAACTAGTACAACCACTCTGGAAAAAAATTTGGAGGCTTCTTAAAAATCTAAACATAGATCTACCATATGATCCAGCAATCCCACTCTTGGGGATATACCCAAAGGAATGCGACACAGTTTACTCCAGAGGCACCTGCACACCCATGTTTATTGCAGCAGTATTCACAATAGCCAAGTTATGGAAACAACCAAGATGCCCCACTGTCAATGAATGGATCAAGAAAATGTGGTATTTATACACAATGGAATACTACTCAGCCATAAAGAAGAATGAAATGTTATCATTTGCAGGTAAATGGATGGAACTAGAGAACATCATCCTGAGCGAGGTTAGCCAGGCCCAGAAGACCAAAAATCATATATTCTCCCTCGTATGCGGACATTAGATCAAGGGCAAACAAAACAAGGGAATTGGACTTTTATCACATGATGAGGCGAGGGCACACAAGGAAGATATGAGGCTAGGCAAGAAACCCAAAAAAACAAGGTAGCATTTGATGTCCTCAATGCAAAGGAACTAATGCAGAAACTTTAAAGTGACAGAGGCCAATAGAAGAAGGGGATCAGGAACTAGAGAAAAGTTTAGTTCGAGAAGAATTGATTTAGACGGTAACACACGTGCACAGGAAATTAATGTGAGTCAACTCCCTGTATAGCTATCCTTATCTCAACTAGCAAAAACCCTTGGTCCTTCCTATTATTGCTTATACTCTCCCTTCAACAAGATTAGAGATAAGGGCAAAATAGTTTCTGCCTGGTAGTGAGGGGGCGGGGGGAAGGGGGGAGAAATGACCCAAAAAATTCCATGCACATATGAATAAAAGAAATAAAAAAAACTTTGTACAAGTAAATGGAATTACTACTGTGTGCCTACATGTTCCAGGTGCTCTACGCACCATTTGTTATAAAATTTAACAATGCCAAACCTATTCAGAATCCAAGTTTTGCCTCTCATCTTCCTGGGTCAACTTGGGTAGACCATAGTACCCAGATATTTGGTCAAGCACCTGTCTAGATGCTCTATGAAGGTGATTGTTAGATGAGATTAACCTGTAAATCAGTAGACTTTGAGTAAAGCAGATTATCTGTCGTACATACATAAGCCTCATCAGTCAGTTGACGGCCTTAAGAGAAAAAGTTGGGTTGAAGTTGTAGTTCGGTGGTAGAAATGTTTGCCTAGCACACTCAAGCTCCTGGGTTGTGTTCCCAGCACTACAGAGGGAAAAAAAAGAAAGAAAAGAAAAGGAGAAAGTGAGAGAAAGCAAGACTGAGTTCTCCTGAAGAAGGAATTCTGCTCCAGACTGCGTTTGGACTCCAGCAATTACATTAGCTCATGTCTGCTGGCCTATCTTGTAGCATGTATGTGCGCACACACACACACACACACACACTCTCTCTCTCTATTGGTTCCCTATGTAACACTAGCCATGTCAAAAGCTATCAGGATCCTATTTACTCATCAGGGCCTACCTCCTCCCTAATGTATGATCACTTCAGCCAGAAGTAGTTTATTTTTTACTCTGGATTCCTTGAACTCTTCAAACTTGCCTCTTTGTATTGGTATAATTGGTATATGCAACAATTTTCCTACAAAGAAGTTTGCGGTCCTGCTTTTGTCCCTGGATAACCCAGGGACAGCTACTTAACATCCCAAAGCTTCTATTAGTTCATGGCAAAATGAGGAAATAACTTCCTTGGGAACTGATATATAGGGAACATTCATGCTCACAGCATTGTGAAGTGCATAGCATAGTGCGAAAAATGTACTTAATGCCACTAATCTCGGAGGACACTTGAGTGGCAAGGAAATGAACCATAGTATGTCCTGTCAGGTTCAGGAATGAAGACAGACCTGCAGGGTTAGGTCGCAATCGAGAATCTCAGAGCACAGCCAGTCTATGTTCCTGAGAATGAGCACACAAGGATGTATAATGGAGCTCCACAACCCCAAAAATCAGTCTGAGATAAAGAGAGTTTACTACACTCAGTCCTCAAAATCCAGACAGAGAAGAATCCAAAATCTGAAAATGAGAGTAGAAAGTATATTCCCAGTTCCAGGGACTGAGTTTCTCGCATCAATTCAAGACCAACAAAAATAGTGCAAAATCAACGAACATTATGACCACCAGATTAGGCCCAGAAATGAGTCTAAAGACAAGGATAACGTCAAGTATAGGTGGTAGCTAGTTAAACTTCAGCTGTTTGTTTTAAAACACTTGAGAGTAGAGACACATCAAGCAAGCCCAAAGGACTTCTCTGGCAGCATATGAGAGGATCAAGACTTAGAGATGCCTCCCTCTCATCTAGATGTGCTCCCCTTCATTATAGATTAGCATCTTTATCAAAAAGCATGGGACTGGTTTTAAGAAGCCAAGTTTGACTACCAGGGGTCCCTCTTATTCAGTTGGATGGCAGGATCTGAGTAGGAGTCTAAGGACAAGGTACAATTATGGCTGAAGTTAAACTTTGCTGTGGATTCTAATAAATAAAAAAGCTATTAATTGAGGATAGAACAATCTCAGTTGCTGGGTGTGGTGATACATAGCCAAGAAGCAAAAGAGAGAAAGAGAAAGGGTCCAGGACTCCACTATCCCCTTCAAGGGCACACTGCCGATGACCTAAGGTCCTCTTGCTAAGCCCCAGTCTCAAAGGTTCCACCAGCCTCCAGTGCTGCCATCTTGGGGCCAAGCTTTTAACATATGGGCTTTTAGGGGAACATTCAAGATCCACACTTTGGCACTATGCTTCCTTTCACTTATACTCGTGAATTTAACTCTCACCCTATGCAAGATTCCTGGGAATATATCTCTAGCTCTAACCTAAATCTAAGTGTCTGCTGGGTAATTTCCCTCACATGGCCAATGGTATCTTAAAATTATCAGATCCCAAACCAAACCCACAATTTCCTACTACCTCAGTTCTAAACCGGCTCCTCATCCTAATTTAGGCTTCTTCTGGTTATAAGCCAATGTTCCTCCATGTACTCATTCTTACAAGTCCAGTGAGGCTTTTCTGTGTCTTCCCTTTTTGCTTCGATACCCACTACTTCCAGTTATGCTTGTCTCATGTGTGTTTAATTTCATGACTATCCCAGTATTGGCCTCTTCTTTTTATCTGGGCTATTGTAATAGATTTCTAAGTATTACCCAAGCTTCAATCCACTCTAGAACCATTCCAATACACAAGTGTTTAAGTTTGCTGCACCACGTGGCCTCATTGAATCAGTGATATTTTTCTTCTATGTCCTCTACATTTGAGGGGAACAGTGTATTAGCTAAATCTTCCTAAAGCAGTGAATCACTCCTTTAAACAGAATCTTTATAGTGTATGTAGCTAGTATATGTAGAAAGGGCATAACATGTCCTCTTTATCTTGAGGCCCAGAGAAACTGCTTGTCCCCATAACCTGCCTCTAAAACCCAGTGCCCTAAGAGGCCTTTGCTAATTCCCTCTTACTTATCTAGTTAGCAGAGTATGATCTGCAGCTTGCTATTCTAGCTATTTCCACAAGTTCCATGTTCATCTTTTCAGTCCTTTATCCTGCAACCATTGTACCTATATAAAGTTCACCCTCTATCTAACATCACCGCTCTAGAATACCACTTGCAATTGCTCCCATTAATGTCTTCTTTTTTCTTTTTCTTTTTTTTTCTTGTGGTATTGGGGTTCGAAGTCAGAGCCTCACACAAACAGAAATTTATTTCTCCTAGTACTAAGGAATAGCGATCCAAGATCAAGGTGCCAACAGGTCAATAGGATGGCAACTTGTTGCTGCACTTCTGAAGGATATGAATGAATGCTGTTTCCTCACATGTTAGAAGAGATGCAATGGCTAGACACCAGTGGCTCATGCCTATAATCTTACTACTTGGGAGGCTGAGATCAGGAGGATCACAGTTCAAGGCCAGCCCAGGCAAATAGTTCATGAGACCCCCCCATGTCCAAAAAAACCAGAAAAAAATATGGACTGGAGGTATGGCTCAAGTGGTAGAGTGCCTGCTTTGCAAGTACAAAGCCCTGAGTTCAAATTCTGACACCCCCCCCAAAAGGGGAGGAGGATAGGAGGGCAAGAGAAAAACCAAACTTCCTCTGCCAAGCCTTTTTGTTAATTCATTCATGAGAGCTCTTAAATCCTCCCAAAGGGCACCATATACTAACACTCATTGGGAATTAAATCTTTAGCACACGAATTTGGGGAATACATTTAGATCACAGTATATATCATGACTTCTACCAGGAAGGCTTTCTGTGCCATTGGATATGTTTCCTCTACTCCTGCCTCTGCTACTATCTCATCAGAATACTCTAGGCAAGTCACTTAATTTCTCTGAATCTTACAGAGTAAGATGAGGTCTCAGTTTTTCAAACTTTTTTTGGCAGTATTGGGATTTGAACTCAGGGCCTCATGCTTGCTAGTCAGATATTCTACCACTTGAGCCACTCCCCTATCCCTTTGTGCTTAGTTATTTTTCAGGTAGGGTCCTACGTTTATGCCTGGGCTGGCCTGAACTGCCATCCTCTGATTTATGCTACCTGAATAGCTGGGATGAAAGGCATATCTCACGGCACCCAGCTTTTTATTGGTTGAAATGGAATCTCACAAACTTTTTTCCCATGCTGGCCTTGAACCATGTTATGTATACTTTACTGCAGTAAAAAAAAAAAATTAATGAGAGGCGAAATATATTTATCAGTTTTGAAATTATTGGGGGTATAAAAATACATATAGAGAAAACATACATAATTTATGTGGTAACCAGAATAAGTTTCCAGCTATGTAATGATAAGGAGTTCTCCACATGAGTATTTGGAATTTCTTTAAGGCTAGTCTTATTGCAGAAAGACTTGAACAGTATTATCTTAGTCTGTTTTCTGCAGCTATCACAAAATACCTGAGCCTGGATGATTTATAAAGAAGATAAGTTTATTTGGCTCATGGTTATAGAGTCTGGGAAGTCCAAGAGCACAGTGCCAACATCTGCTTAGCATCTGGTTAGGGCTTATCATAACATAGCAGAGGGTATTGCATGGGGAGACACAGCAAACATGGTAATTCTTATAAAGCCACTAATGTCATCCTGGGGGCCCTCCTTCATGACCTCCTCTAATCTTAATTACCTCCCAAAGCCTCACCTCCAAAAACCAGTAACAGATGACTTTGGGGATTAAGTTTTCAACACATGAACTTGGCAGGGGAGGATACATTCAAACCATAGCAAGCACTGCATCGTGGTCATCCCCAACGGCTTTTAGGATGAGTTTGGTTGCTCCTTGTTAACTCCAGTCATCTCTAAGGCCTTAGTCTCCAATTCTTGTTTTCCATCAGAAGATAACAAGGAACAAAGGTAAGGACAGTGACCACATGCTGTCCTTACATTAGCAAACTTGCCAAGGAAAGGCTGAGAGAGTCCAGAGTTGGCTCTGACAGCTCTGTATCAAGCCTCATGCGGGAACTCAGTCACAGGAGCTCTGACTGGTGTTTCAGCACTGTGACCATAAGGTAAGAGAAAACACAACAGGTTATAGCTTGGAACCAATGCTGGCACATTCCAGGGAGAACACAAGCTGGTCCCATGGTTTTACTCTACCTTTCATAACAGAGTTATTTCTGAAAAAAAAATTTTTACTGTTTGGCAATTAATAGACTTTCTTATCATCTGCTCTAGATCAATCGGCCTGTCCTAACCCCAAATAATTTTAAAGTATAGTTTTAAGCAGTTCAAAGCTAATATGGCCAGATGACAATGTCTGGAACTCTGACTTCTGCTATCTTAGTGCTCTGACTCTGTCACTGTAGTCAAGGTCTTTAGTTACATTCAGCAGCAAGACAAAGACTAATAATGAGTGGGAGGCAAGCTCTTTCCCTTCAGAGCTCAGCTTTGAAGTTGCATGTCACACAGAGGCAATTCACCAGTCTTCTTGATATTGACATCATTAATGAGTTGACCAATCCATGGATGCTCTTAATGTTGCTCTGGAATCACAAAATTTAAGGGTAAAAGGTCATGTCACCCAACCACTCACTCACTACTTTTGTCAAGTCTCCTGAATAGCCTCAAGAAGTCATCTAAACCTATAAACACATCCGGTGGCAGCAGATTAACTTCTTCCTGAGGAAGCAGGCTCCATTTCTGGAGAAAGTTGCTAGAAAAAAATTTTTTTTTTACATTTTCCAGAGTGTCTCTGAATTTCACATGCACACATCCCTTTTCAGTCCCCAACTTAGGATCTCTTACTGTCATTCTGTCACTTGTACTCCCAGTCTATCAAATGTTGCTGAAGTCACAAAAAGATATTCACTGGGTCTTCTCCAAATCTGAGTTATTCGCTCTTGCTTGCCAAGTCTTTGACTGCTTCTCAAATTCTCCACAGCAGTCAAACCAAAAAATTTTATAGACTCTCAAACCTCATTCCTACCCCCACATTCCCAAAAGATACCCCACCTCCATGTTTGTTTGTTTGTTTGGCAGATCAAGGCCATCTTTTTGTATCTTGTCTTTTTCCATCTCTAAATGTTTCTCTTTTCATCAATGAAGATGACTGATTGTGATGAGCATCTATTGCCAAGAAGTAGCCCATATTTCTCTCTAACTCTTAACAAATTCACCTATGTCTATCTTAGCCTCTCATGCCTCTTTTGGAGCATTTTCCTTTTACCCTTTCTTTCTTGCATCTTCACTCTTGCCTAAACTCATACTTATCATAAGTCTCTTGTATTTGAAAAACAAAATGAAAAAGAAAACAATTTTCAGTCATGACAACCTAAAATTCTACTGTTCTCTCTTCCTTTTTCTGACATAACATATTTCTGAGAGAAAAGATACACTTATCTATAATTGTTTCTTTGAGTTCCATTGTACACTGTCCAGCTCTGGCATGGTGTTGACTTCTTGCTCTAGCACAATGGACATTTCTCAGCATCGTCTTCTGGAACCTCCTCATATCTGCCCACCCCACAGTGTGATTTCTGTATTCTTTGAGCTTTATAACCCTTGATTCATATGGATTCACCTTCCAGGACATACTCCATTGTAATGTGTGCCTCCATATCTGCTGCATGTCTCTTCTCTCCTGCTAGGTGGAAAGCCACGTACGGGCTCATGTCCCTCTAGTAGTTAGCACAGTGACTTCCACAAAGAAGGCACTCAGTAAATACTTGATGAATAATTTCCAACATTTCAGAAATTTTGCAATATTTTAAGTAATAAAGAAGCCACATAATAAAATTATGACTGAGTAGTCAGCCTCCCTTTCTTCGATGTTCCCTCTTTCTGCCCTTCCTCAGTTTCCCCTTCACAGTAAAGACACCTTTGAGAGCTAAAGAAATTTGTGTAAGAAACCAAGCTGAAGCCAGCTGGAGTTCCCTCAACTTTCTCTTCTACTCTCTGAAATAGAGTACTATCAGTTATTCATTAAAACATATTCGGGTGTGTGTATGTGATAGTAAACAATAAAATCTTACTGTAAAGATTCTTACCAAACAAACAAAAACATAAAGCCTCCTCCATGTTTCTTTTTCCTGCAGAAACTGCCATCAGCTGTTTTGTGGTTGTGTTTTAAGTTATTTCTTCTAGTATTGAGTACCATCAGAAGAGATGCAAACCAAGACTTGTTATAATTAATCCTGGTCAGGATTATCAACCATGGTAGCCATAGGCGTCCTACTTTTCTTTCACTTTGATTTGTATTTACCATATTCTTTGAGTTTCAGCTATTCCTGTTCATTGCTGCTAATTCCTTGACACAGAATCCTCTTGGAGGGTATGTATCATTTTCCTTTTTTCCCAAATATACACACATGTTAAATTTTTTTCCTCCAAGTGGGGAAGTTTATAGCAAACCAAAAATGCTGTGTCAGTTTAAGTTTTCAGAGAACTACTAAAAGAGTCAAAGTGAGCACATTTAGCTAAACTGAGCAACAACAGCAAAATGATCCCTTCTGGGGAAGATATGACTCAGGAAAATATAGACTGCAATAAATAGACAAAGTCTCAAAATGATGATGTTTGTCACGTGAATGTGATATAAAATTCTTTTTTTCTTTTGGTGGTACTGGAGTTTGAACTCAGGGCTTCATGCTTACTAGTCGCACTCTACTGCTTGAGGCCACACCTCAACCCTCATTTTTAATCATAAAGTGACTCATTTGCATAAGTACTTATTCAGTACTGTTCTAAACACTTTGCACACATGATTGATTTAGTTCCCACATCAACCCTATAAGATAGGTACTGTTGTTATTCACATTTTATAGATTGTGAAACTGTGCCCAAGTCACACTATTTCTAAATTGTAGATCAAATTCAGGTCTGTCTGACTCCAAAGCTCTTTTGTTTAATTTCTTCAACAAATATTACTTGGGCATCTATTTTGAGCCAGGCATTCAAAAATAAGCAGACAATGGTCCTTGGTGGATGAAATTTACAATCTACCAATGAAGATAGACATTCATCAGTTAGTAAGACAAATAATTTATTTGATACACACCGTGAACAATGTGTAGCGCACCTTCTCTGGCTGACGTACTGCAAACTCTTGGGCATGCCTGCGTCAGATGCGGGTAAATATTGGTTAAATGTTGAATAAGGTTGCTGTGAATGTAAATAAGGGGGATTTAGTCCTTTCTAGATGGAGGCCAGGAAGGCTTTCTGAGAAGGTGACATTTAAGCTGAAACTTGAAGGAAGGAGGAATGAAACCTACAGGGAAGAGGAGTTTGAAGCTGCACGTTGGCAGTGGTTGAGTCAGGGAGGAACTTTGGTAGATGAAAGCATGGAAGTGGACCAATGAAGGCAAGGCATGGAGGCTGGGTGAGCGCGAGAGTGACCAGGGGCAAATGGGAGGTAGGAATGGCTATGATCATACAGATCATGTGGATGGTATAAAAACTTTTATCTTGACCCCAAGCGTAATGGTTACCAGAGAAGGATTTTAGTAAGAATGTCAGCAACATATCTCCGTTGATCATCCTAGGTAGAGTGTGGTCAGTGAAGAGGTCAGTCAGCTATCAATTGCAGGGGACTAGACTTGGGCAAGGATGATGGCAGCAGAGACAGGAGAAATGGGCAGATGGATCATTAGGAGGTGATTGCCTGAACATGAAGAGTAAGATGGAGGGACAACGTCAGTCAGAATCAGTCAGAATGCCTGAATTCATTATTGCTATGTAACAAATTATTCCAATGTATAGTGACTTAAAACAACAATTATAGGCCTGGCATAGTGGTACTCCTCTGTAATCCCAGCACTTGGGAGGCTGAGGCAGGAAGATAGTTAGTTCAAGGGCAGTTTGGGTTATAGAGTGAATTTGGGTCCAGCTTGAGCTACATAGTGAGAACCTGTTTCATAAAACAAACAAGCAAAAAACTCTACAAACAGACAACAACTATAACCCCAATTATTATCTCAGTGTTTTCAAAGATCAAGAATCTTGGAACAGCTTGACTAGTTCTGCTTTAGTCTCTCAGGAGGTTGTAGTCACTTGTTGGTAGGTGTTGTATCATCTAGGTTTGGGACGGGACTGGAGGATCAGCTTTCAGCCTCATCCATGTGTTCACTTGCAGGCCTCAGTTCCTTAGCACCTAGGTCTCTCCATGGGGCTGCTTGACATGGAAGCTGGTTTCTCCCAGTGAGATCCAGGAGAGAAAGAGAAGAAAGCTGCAGTGTTTTTTAGAACCTAATTTCAGAACTGAGAAGTGACACACCAATACTTCTGCCATATTCTATGGGTCACATTGACCAAATATGATACAACATAAGAGGGAATTGCACAAGGGCATGAATACCAGGAAGAAGCAGAACTCACTAGGGGCTCCCTGGGTGGCTAGTGACCACTGCCAAAAGGTGGTGCATTCCGATTAATTCATAAAATTTCACATGTGTGCATGTATGTGAATAGTTTGTTTTCTTACAGAGGGAAAATTCACAAAGATATGCAGGGGTTAGGGAGCCTACAAAAGGAATGCATTGGAACTCTGAAGGAGAGAGAATCATTGAGAATAGGCCCCACTTGAGAGGAATTTTTTTGGGAGACACATTCAGCCAGCAAGGTGCGAGAGCCAACTCGGAGGACACATGGAGTTGATTGTTAGCATATTTTTAACTTTGCATTCAGTTATGCCTAGAATCAGCCATGGCATAATGGGAATATGGTGCCATGGGAGTCAGCAAATACTATAGTCAGAATTGTTTTTCAGAGAGCCAGGTGTATCATTTGCTCTCTCTGTCCTTCTCTCTCCCTCCCATTGTTTTCTTGAGACATGATCTTGCTATTTATACATAGCTCAGTCTGTCTAGAACTCTTGATCCTGCTGCCTCAGCCAACTAGTGTGCCACCACACCCATCTCCGATATCTCTTAATTATACTTTTTTAAAATGTGGGCCTGAGGACTGAACCCAGGGGTTTATGCTCACGTACGCTAGGCAAATGCTCTATCACTGAGCCTCTTAATTACACTTTCTTACTCACTCTTCTCACTCTTGATTTCCCACACCAATGGGGGCAAATTTGGCAGACAATTAAAAATACTGAATTTTTTTCCCCCTTGGATTGGTGATCTTTTCTTTTTTTCTTTGTTGTAAACAACAGGAACTGACTCTGGCTAAGTTCAGAGAGAATTTTTTTTTCATTTTTATTAGCATATATTCATTGTATGGTGGGATTCATTGTGACAATTACGAATAGCCTTATATTGTACATTGGTTAAATTGCCCCAACCATCTCCCTTCCCTTACCCACCCCTTACCTCTTCTTAAAGCAATTGTGAGAGGTTTCATCATTCTATTTCATGTATGTATATGAAACTCACCAACCATATTCCCTCACCCTTATCTCCTCTCTTCATCTTCCCCCCCACCAGTACCCCCCACATTGCACTTATTTTACAGTCCTGTATTTTGTTATTAATATCTAAGTTGATGTTCAAAGGGGTTTCTTGATGTATCCCCGCTGTGAGTATACTTTACTTTGGTCCGTTCAGCTCCTTCCATTACTCTCCCTTACCTCTTGCTTCCCATCCCCCATTATTTTACAGCTTTCAATACATTTCGCTATGTCCTCTACCTGCAAAGATGTAATGTTTTTCAATATTGTTGACTCTCTATCCTTTTCAGAGAGAATTTGTTAGAAAGATACAGACAGTTCATTGAATTGGGAAAGGACCTCAAGAATGAAGTTCAGAATAACAGTATGGATTATCCAAGGGGTAGAAAGTAATCAATGATTTCAGGGTATAATTGTTGAAATATATCTGCTCCAAATTTTTCAACAGCCCTTGATTACTTTGTTCAAGATGCCCTCTCTAGAATAAAATTAGATTGGCCAGTTTCAACCATGACTACTCTTGACCAGAAGAAGGCAGTTTCCAAAACTGACAGTCTCACTGGACTGCCACAATGAGGCTATAATTACCAACAAGGAACTCAGCATGCTCTTAAGAACAGAGAGAGATTTGGTGCTGGGAAGCTGAGGAGCAGCAAATGTCCACAATCTGGGACACGACTTTGCTCTAGGCTCCCTCCTGAGTTGCCAAGGAAGGGGATCAATTTTCAGACACTAACAGGAGATTAATTGCTTTTTTTTTTTTTTTTTTTTTTGGTGTTACTAGGGTTTGAACTGAAAGCCTTGCACTTTCTAGGTAAGCACTCTGCCTCAATGAGCCATGTCCCCAAACCTTTTTTGCTTTAGTCATTTTTCAGACAGGGTCATCCTCCTCCTCCTCCTCCTCCTCCTCCTCCTCCTCCATGCCCAGGCCAGCCTGGACTCCTATTTATATTTCCTGTGTCACAAGACTGACAGGCTTACATCATCACATCCAACTTTATTGATTGAAATGGATGGATTCTCCCAAACTTTTTGCCTGGGCTGAACTCAAACTATGATACTCCCAGTCTCTGCCTCCCAAATAGGATTATAGGCATAAGCCATCATGCCCAGCCTTAATTGCTCTTTTTTTCTTTCAGTTTTATTAATATCCCTAATTGTTCTTTAAAAGTCTCTAGACATAATGTTACTAGCTCAGAATGCCATGCTATTTAACAGTAAGGGAACTACCACTTAAAAATCAAAGGCCTGGGTATGGGTGGGTCATGTCTATAATCCTAGCTAGTTGGGAGGCTGAGATCAAGAGGATCACAGTTCAAGACCATCCAGGGAAGAGAATTCACTACACCCCATCTAAACCAATAGCTGGGTGCAGTGATGTGTGCCTGTCATCCCAGCTACACAGGCAGCTAAGATTTGGAGAATCACAGTTCCAGGACAGCCCCAGCAAAAAAGTTTTGAATTACACCAACTCAAGGGAAAAAAGCTGCAAACCTATACATCCCAGTGATGCAGGAAGCTTAAAACAGGAAAATCTCAGTCCAGGCTAGCCTAGGCAAAAAAAATGAGACACTATTTCCAAAATAACCACAGCAAAAAAGCTGAAGATGTGGTTCAAGTGGTAGAGGACCTGCCTCACAAGTGCAAACTCCTGAGTTCAAACCCCAGCACTGCCAAAACTAAAAAATAAAAGGTATGTAAAGAATATTGGAACTAAAATAAATGAGAAACTGAAAGGAAAGCTGAAATGTGCTGATGTTTGAAAGGAAAATCAAATGCAGGTTTTGCCAAATCCAGTGACCACATAAGTATGTTCCAGTAACAGTGGAAATTAAGTGGAAAACCAAAAGTTAAACTAGAGATAGGCTGTACAGTTTTGGAATTTGGAAGAGACTTGCTGCTACTCCTCAATTGTAAATATAAGTTAAGAGAAAATACTTGGCTCTGAAGGCCACAGCTCCTTTGATCTGCATTGTTCTCTTGTTCCGTCCACTTCTTTAGGTTCTGCTTCCCTTCATGACTTGGTGCTCTTCTCTTCTCCTCTCTAAGCCTCCTGGATCAAGTGCAATCAAGCCATGCACTTAACATTGCCCAAGTATCCCTTAGCTGATTACCTATCTTCTGCATGTGTGTCCTGGTCTCATGCAGGGGTCAGGAACATTGGCCCCTATCATCGTCTGATGATAGGCTGGCTGTTGGAGGATTACTGTAATTTTTTAAAAATTTGGTCTTTCTTCCCTTTTCTAGTTCCTCTTCTGCCTAAGCCTAGAAAATACCGACCTCGACAAAGGTTGATCCCTCTTCCTCTTTCTGATATCTCACAATGTTTTGTGTGAAAAAAGAAATTAATGAGCATACACATGTAAAAGCCCAGGTAGGGCTTATACTCAGACATTGGAATTTTGTTTGCTGCCCTTCCTACTATAAGCCAAGGTCTCCCAAACACATGCTCATCCCTGTTACGGTTACGACTACTGATAGTGTCTGCCTTGTGCTACGCGTTCCTCTTCGACGATCCTGCCCACTTGGGTAGTTTCAGCTATGATCTTTGACAGGATGACTCTCCACCTGCCTCCAGCTGCCTCGTCTCCCAAACCCCAGTCCCATATTTCCAACTGGATGTTCTGTAAACATCTCAGATGCAGTGCTTCCTAAATTGAACCCATCCTTCCGTACAAAAACTAGCCCTTTGTATCATCATAACTGTGCTAGGTATGACGTATGCTTGAAGCCTCAGAAACATTCCAGCTCAGAATCCTCCTTTTCTCTCACCCACCCCATTGGCAAATCCTGGTGGGGCCTCCCTCTGTGTTGCTAATGCTCCATTTCTTTTGTAGTTATCCTTAAACCTCCATGCAAACCCTGCTAGAACTTCCTAACTGGTCCCTCTATCTCTGTCCCCCACCTAAATACATCCTCTGCATGGTCACTAGAGCTTTTTCCCTAAAACACTGATAAGATCTTGTCAAACCCCTAGACCCACCTCCTATACAAACCCTAAAGCCTTTTGTCCACCTGCTATGGCATGTAAACAATACAAACTATCCACAGTTTGTAGCCCCAACCAAACTTTCCAGCCCTATATTTTTCTGTAATCCCCAAACCCAAAACACCTTCTTATTACACATTCTCAGAACATGTCCGACCCCACACCCCACCACCACACTTTGCTGAAGATGTTCCCTATGTCGTCTAGACCTTACCATTACCATCAAGATCTCGCATCCTCCAAGACATCTTACAAATGTCACCAGTTAAAAATCAGTTGTTCCTCCTAGGAGTAACAACTACCCATTGTAGAGAACTGAGTATGTGCCAGGGCCTTTCCATGTGTTAGCACAATTAATCCCAACCACAACTCAGCAAGTTAGGTACAACAGGTCTACCATCTCTTATCTAACGCCATGAAGCCATCTGTGCCTCCAAACTAAGAATATCTGTGTCTTTGAAACATACTAGAGTGGCAACTGCCTCAGTTTCTTCATCTGTAAGATGGAGAAGATAAATATGAACACAATGCCTCACTCATGGGTTAGTTGTTAAATGGGCAATATGCTCCCTCAGAGAAAAGCCTAGAGAAATACCTTCCTAAATGCAATTTTCACATCTGTTTGACTTTTAAGTAATACAGGTTATTACAATATCTTACCAGGGGAATAAATGGATCTAATTATTACAATTATCTAATGTGTACAAGGAGTGTAAGTTAAATGGTAATGAGAGCCTTCATTTTGTTAGCTATTTCTCATTTTCTATCTTTGCTTTTACTTTCTTCTGCTACTTACCCCATTCAGCATTTCTTATCAAAAGCACAGGCCTCTGCTAGTACAGGAAGAACTCTCTTTTCAGTTTTCTGGCTTATTTTACTACTAATTCATCATTGTCACTGGCAAAAGTATATGCTAGACAATTATTCTCTTCTTCTCTGACAAAAACACTTCATGATGATTATGCTAAATTTGAGGAATTCACTGGAAAACCGTGAACAAGTCCTTTTCCTTCATTTTCCCATGCGTCTAGATGCAGTGGAGAACAAGAACTTAGAGTTGGATTATTCACAGTAGTCAAGATATGGAGTTAACTGAGGTGTTCCTTGTCAGACGAATAGATAAACAACAGGCAGTTATATATACACAGTGGAAAATCTTATTCAGCAATAAAAAGAATCAAATCCTGTCATTTGCCACATTTGTCATTTGTGAATAGAACTAGATATCATGTCAAGCAAAGTGAACCAGGCACAGAAAGACCAATACACATGTTCTCCCTCATAGGTGAAAGTTAAAAAGTTCATCTCACAGCAGCAGAAAGTAGAATAGTGGAGACTAGATGCTAAGAAGGGTAAGCACAGAGGAGTATAGAAGGGAGTCAGATTACAGATATCAAAATACAGTCAGATGGGGGGAAATTTTCTAATATTCTACAGCACGGTAGGGTGACTACAGTTTACAGTTATTTATTATGTGTTGTGTAAAGAATTAGAAGAGAGGACTTTGAAGATTTCTCCACAAAAAATTGTAAGTGTCTGAGAAGATGGGATGCCAATTATCCATTTGCGTGGTTTGATTATTACATGCTGTAAACATATCTCAGATTATCATGCTGTACCCCATAAACATGCACAACTATTATGCATCCATTTAAAAACTAAAGATAGTGGGCTTGGTGGCTCACACCTGTAATCCTTGCTACTAGGGAGGAGAAAATCAGGAGGATCCCACTCTAGGCCAGCCTGGGCATAAGTGTGAGACCCTATTAAAAAATAACTAAAGCAAAAAGGGGTAGGGGCATGACAAAGCCCTGAGTTCAAACCCCAGTATTGCAAAGCAAAGCAAAACAAACAACAACAACAACAAAAACTAAAGATACATTTATAAAAAGAGTTTAGCACTGGAAGGGACCTTGAAGATCAGCTAGTACCTATGACTTAGGTTTGTTTATCTATTACATTTGAAGAAACTAAGGAACAGGGAGGTAGCATGACCTGCTTAAGCTCATGTGGCTAGTTTGTGACCACATGGGCTGGTCCCTAGCTTCCCCTACCCACCTCTACCCCCAAGCCACAACTTATGTGCTTTCTGTCAATATAGTTTTATTGGATTTTCCTAGAATTTCAGGTAAATGGAATCATATGGTATATACATTTTGTATCTGGCTTCTTTCAGTCAGCATAATGTTTTGTTTTGTTTTGAGAGAGTCTTGCTATGTTCTCCAGGGTGGCCTCTAACTCCTAGGCTGGCCCAAAATCTCTTGCCTCAGTCACTCAAGTAGCTGGGCCCATAGATGTGCTCCATTGCACCCAGCTTCAGCATAATGTTTTTAGATCCACCCACCTTGTTGCACATACTGAAAGTGTACATTTTTATTGTTGATTAGTGTAAAGACATACACAATTTATTTAGCCATTCTTCTTACTGTAGTGTTGCAGTAAGTCCTGAAATCAAATAATTTCACTAATGTATTCTTTGTCAAAATCATTTCTGCTACTCTTAGTCCTTTTAGAATTCATTGTTGTCAATCTTACATAAAAGCCCATTATACCATGAATATGGTATATCTCATCATTATTTAGAATTAAATTCTCTCAGCAGTATTATGTATTTTTCAGTCTATAGCTTTTTACATGTATTTAATTTCTATAGGTATTTCAATTTTTATATTATTATAAGCAATTTTAATTCCATTGTCCAGTTAATTGCTTATTATATTGTTCGTTTCATTGTACAGAGAAAATGACCTCATATCTTGGAAACTTATGAGTTCTAGTGTGTTTTTCTTGGTTCTTGAGGATTTTCTATGAATACAGTCATTTCATCTGTAAAGTTAGTTTTATTTCTTCATTCAAATTTGTATGCCTTCTATTTCTTTCTTTCTTCCCTCTCCCTCTATTGTCCTACCAGGATCTCTAGTACAAGGTTGAATACAAATGGTGACAGTGGGCAAAGTTGCTGTATTCCTAGTATTAGGGAAAAAACATTGTCTTTCAACAGTAAGGTTAATCTTAGCCTTTATATTTGTGTGGGTTTTGTTTGCTCATTTATTTTTATTTTAGTCTTGCACATGTCTTTTATTAGGTTCAGAGTTATTTTTTATCAAATTTGAGACATTTTATCATTACAAAACTCATTCTCAGTATGGTGAGTTATACTGATCAATATTCAAATGATAACCAACTTGCATTCTTGGAATAAGCTCTCATTTATTCATTAATAATATCCTTTTTATATATTCCTAAATTTGATTTGCCAAAACTTTGTCTAGGAATTATTTTTCTGACAGTGCTGAGGATCAAACCCAGAGCCATATGCATGCTAGGCAAGTGCTCTACCATTATGCTATATCATCAGCCCTTGTCTTGGATTTTAAGGCCTGTGAATCAGAAGACCCAGTGATGTTATTTCTATTCTAGAGGCCAGCAGGATTGAGGAGATGCAAGAAGAGTAGGACATCGATCTACCATTTGATCCAGCAATACCACTCTTGGGGATATACCCAAAAGACTGTTACTCCAGAGGCACCTGCACATCCATGTTTATTGCGGCACTATTCACAATAGCCAAGTTATGGAAACAGCCAAGATGTCCCACCACTGACGAATGGATTAAGAAAATGTGGTATCTATACACAATGGAATTTTATGCAGCCATGAAGAAGAACGAAATGTTATCATTCGCTGGTAAATGGATGGAATTGGAGAACATCATTCTGAGTGAGGTTAGCCTGGCCCAAAAGACCAAAAATCGTATGTTCTCCCTCATATGCGGACATTAGATCAAGGGCAAACACAACAAGGGGATTGGACTATGAGCACATGATAAAAGCGAGAGCACACAAGGGAGGGGTGAGGATAGGTAAGACACCTAAAAAACTAGCTAGCATTTGTTGCCCTTAATGCAGAGAAACTAAAGCAGATACCTTAAAGCAACTGAGGCCAATAGGAAAAGGGGACCAGGAACTAGAGAAAGGTTAGATCAAAAGGAATTAACCTAGAAGGTAACACCCACGCACAGGAAATCAATGTGAGTCAATGCCCTGTATAGCTATCCTTATCTCAACCAGCAAAACCCCTTGTTCCTTCCTATTATTGCTTATACTCTCTCTACAACAAAATTAGAGATAAGGGCAAAATAGTTTCTGCTGGGTATTGAGGGGGGGGAGCGGGAGGGGGTGGAGTGGGTGGTAAGGGAGGGGGTGGGGGCAGGGGGGAGAAATGAACCAAGCCTTGTATGCACATATGAATAATAAAAGAAAAATAAAAAAAAAAAAAAAAAAGAAGAGTAGGTTTTTCAGCTTGAGGCAAGAAAAGACTGATGTTCCAATCAAGTAGTCAGGCAGGATGAGTTCTCTCTTAGTCTTTTTTGTTCTATTCATGTCTGCAAATTGATTGGATAAAGCCACCAACATTATGGAAGGCCATCTGCTTTATTTGTTGTACCAATTCAAATATTATTCTTATCCAGAAACACTTTCTCAGATACACCCAGAATATTTGGCTAAATACCTGCGCACCCTTTGGGCTACCCAAGTTGACAGAAAATTAACCTTCACACCTCTGAAACAAACATTTAGAACTTTAAATTTCAAAGTTGAAAGAGAATTAAAAATCCTCTAGTCAGCATCCTTATTTTGTACTTGATAAAGTGATATCAAGCAATGTAATGGTCTGATCAAAAATCACATTTATTCATTCATTTAAAAATTGAACAATCAGGACTAGGGATGTGGTTCAGTGGTACAGTGCTTGCCTAGCATGCATGAGGCCCTAGTTTGATCTCCAGCACTGAAAAATTAATTGAACATTCATTATGAAGGCATTTATGAAGCGCTTGCCATATACCTGTTATTGAAGTTACAAACCGAGTAAAAACTAAACACCATTGAATTTTATATTGAAACAGGTCAATGTTACAGTGAGTAAATTATACTTCAAATAAATCTGTTTAAAAAAAAAACCCTGAGATCCAGTTATTCTGATTAAGAAAATCACAATTTAATGTAAGACAAGCAAAAACAATTGCAATAAAATGTGAACACATTGTAAGAGACCTGTGTACTTAGTCACTCAATATCAAAACACCCTGGGACTGTGTGAACTTTTTTCTATGACCCTTCTCTATATGATGTCACTTATTGTCATCACTTTAAAACTAATTGGATGTTAATGACTCCAAAATTTTTATCTCAGCAGATATCTATCCCCAACTCAAGGCTCATACATCTCTATTTTAAAGGTGAGATGGCATCTCAAATTCATCATGACCACAACCAAATTCCTATTCTTTCCTACCAAATCCTCTCCTTCTACAACTTTCATCACCCCAATTCCATCTTTCCATTTGCTCAGGCCAAAAGCTTTGGTGTAATCTTTGGCTTGTTTCTTTCTCTCATACCCTGCACTTAATCCACCAGGAAATTTAATTGGGCCTACCCTCAATATGCATCACGAATCCTACCACTTCTCACTGTCTCCCTTGCTACAATCCTGGCCTAAGTTTTTGTCTTCTCCTGACTGGATTATTGCTTTATCCTCCAACAATCCATATTGCATAACAGCCAACTGATACATCAAGCCAGTTTGTTGATTGAACCCTCTAATAGCTTCCCATCTCACTCCTAGTACAGGAGGAAGTTCATACTGTGGTCTCTCAGACCTCCCAAGTCCTGGGCCTCCGTCTGCTGTTTTGCCTCTCTGACCTGCTTCCCATTACCCTTATTCCTGCTCATGCTGTTCCAGCCACATGACCTCGCTTGCTGTTCTTCACTTATTATTAGGTGATGGGTCTCTGTGTTTTCTGTTCCTCTTCCTGGCACACTCTTCATCAGCTATCTCTATTGTTCACTCCCTCACCTCCTTCAAGTCTTTGTTCAAATGCCACCTTCTCACTGAGATCTTCCGGCCACCCTATTTCAATGTGTAAGCATTTCCCTTACTGCACACACATTTTGCCCTGGCATGTCTTCCCTTTTTCCTGCTCTATTTTCTTCACAAGTGCTTATCATCTTGTAACATACAACATACAAAATTACTTATTTACTTCCCCATTAGGCTAAAAGCCCCAAAAGGCTTATCTATTTTGTCCACTACTTTTTTTCAACATCTATAACAGTAGGCATAGAACATTCCAGTGGGTGAATAAATGTGTCTAGTGCTCTTAGAGAAGGAGATTAGTGGGCCACGTGAGGTGGTTCATACTTATAATCCTGCTTCTCAGGAGGCAGAGGTGAAGGATTGAGGTTTGAGGCAGGCCAGGGCAAGACCCTATCTGAAAAACAAACTAAAAAAGCAAAAGGACAGGTAAGACTCAAGTGGTAGAACACAAGACCCTGAGTTCAGTACTTTCAAAAAAAAAAAAAAAAGAGAGAGAGATGAGAGGATTTCTTCCTGGACAAGGCTAGGTTTTTGTTTTGTTTTGTTTTGAATGAAGGGTAGAGAGCTAAGATTAGGGGACAAGTTTGTTAAGGAAGAGTTAACTGTAGAAGTGAGAGTTGAACTGAGTTGTGAACAATGACTAAGAATTTTCCACACAGGAAAGGTAGTGAAGGGCATTACAGGTAGATAGAACAGTGTGTGCAAAGCCCAGCATGGTAAGAAAAGGCTGCACAGCATTGGGCAAGTCTGGAACAGGAGAGAGAATGAGTGAGACCACGAGGACAGAGGCAGACTGGATCCAGTCTCCCAGAACCTCTCTAGGGCTCAAGTAGAGCATATTTCTCACCCACATTTTCCTTTCTAAAGAAGAACACATTCACATTCCTAGAGAGTAAGATTTAAGGAAAGTAATTAATAAAAATATGCACATTTAAAAAAGCTAAAAGGATTTGTATTTTGAAATTGATTATAGTTTTTTGATTTTCATTTTCATTTTCAACCTTAGATTGTGAGGTGGAAAATGCCACAGAGGGCTGTGGAAGGAGACGCAAATGGAGGAGGAAAATGTCCTTCCAATTTTGGGCAATTGTTAATTGCTAAACTGACATTTATCTATTATTTATATATTTGAGTTGGTAAATTAAGCAAAGAGGAATAGGAGGAGATTATAGTAAACTGATCATGGACCACAATACTGTTTATTCTTTTCTTGCCAGTACCAGAGGTTCTATTTTCTTTATTCTTAAAAAGTACTTTAATTTTCTTTGATTAGTAAAGCTGAAGATCTTGTGTCTTTTTATTATATTAAAAATGGACAAAGAGCCAGGCTCTTAGTAGGCTCACACCTGTAATCCTGGCTACTCAGGAGGCAGAGATCAGGAGGATCGTGGTTAGAAGCCACCCCAGGCAAATGGTTCTTGAGATCCTATCTTTAAAAAAAAAAAAAATCACAAAAAAGGGCTGGCAGGGAGTGGCTCAAGAAAAGTGCTTGCCTAACAAGCCTGAGGCCCTGGGTTCAAACCCCTATGACAAAAAAACAAATGGACAAGAATAGTTATACAATCATTCACTCAACCCACAACATCAGTGAGTATTTTTCTTGCACGTGGAGAATACTGGGATTAGAGTACAGAGATTCAGAACTGGGTGAAAGGCATGGCCTTACCAATGGGCAGCAGATAAAAGAAATGTCTCTGACTTAGAAAGGCATGCTGTACCCTATCAGATTCTGGGAAGACTGAGCCCCAAACCAGAATTCAGTGGAGATAGAGACCCAAAACGTTCCTGGAACCCTGGTGTGCAGAGAAGGGAGCGTGTTCCAGAGACTTGTGGTCTAGTCCAAGGACACCTTGAGAACAGTTTAAGATGTCCACATGACGGCCATTCCTTCCCCTGCCCTCTATCACCACCAAAAACAAAAAAAGCTGGAAGTTTTTGCCACACATTTGAGACATGGAAAGCAAAAAGTTCTTTTAAAACTGTACTAAGTTATCACTAAAAAGATCTGGAAGATGATGTGTGTGGGAAGGGGAGAAGACAGAGCAAATTGTACAGTACAATTCTAACTCTACAGAGTAACTTCATTGCCAACGAATCTTTTTGTGGCCTTTATAAAGTTCCAAGTTAATACACTCTTCTGGTACTATTACTATTATATACACCTGGCAAGGCAGGCAATCTCTACTTAAGTCAAGAGCTACATTTCCAGACAAAGCTATGTAACAGTCCCCTGGCAGAATTCTTTCCTAAAAGATTTTGAAAGGGTGTTTGTTTTGTTGATCTGCGTATGCACTTATCCATCTACATAATACCATAGTAATTTGTAGACAAGATCATCATGGGGTGACTTTTTCTACAGAACAACAAATCATGAATAGTTCCTTTTTCATGTCAACATAGTCCTGGTAAAAGATGTTTGGACTAGGGTGAAAGAAACTTAATGGATGCATTGGAAGAAAAAAGGTGCAAGAGAATTTTGCTATGTTATTTAATTACATGAGTGAAGTGTCCTGGTTGGGAGGTGAGTGTTTGCCTCATTCTAGTGTTTCTAGAGGGAGCACACACTGGTTCTGGAATCCCAGCAAAATTCCCTCTGATCACCATATCCTCTGATTCAATCCTACACTGCTGCTTGGGAAGGTACCTCTTCCTTTTTGTATTATAAATTGTTTAGCAAACCATTCATGACAGCAAAAAAACCTGTAAAATTCTATGAAATTTTTCTTGAACTCTGAATATATCCAAATAAATATTATTTTTACTGTATATGATATTCTTTGAAAAGTAGCACTCAGCTGAAGCTTCAACTCATTGCTCATTTGGCATTTTGAGAAATCACAGAGGAGACGTCTCTTAGGTCATCCACTCACCCTGGGACACCCACGGCTGCTCCTTGGGAGAGGACTTCTGAGACCACTCCTTTAAGCCCAATAACTGACACACCATGTCCTGCTCCTTGGAAACGGGGCACTACCAGGTTTTGGCACATCTGCCTCTTTAGAATGATCTCGAAACATTAACAGCTGCAGCTGGGCCTGCCAAGGGATGCTTTGGTGACACAAAAGGCCTTTCATTATGATTCTCAATGCCATGTGTGACATTTGGGTCTTCTGCTATTACTGTTACTCTTGAAGTTTGCTTCTTGTTTGGAGCACTAATTAAAGCTTGGGGACTGTGCTGAGATATAGTTCAGGAATACTGTGCTTGCCTAGCATGCGTGAAGCCTATGGTTTAATCTCCAGTACCACAAGAAACAAGAGAAACTTGCAGATATCTTTTTCTTGGACCTAAATTCTTTTGTTCACACAGTATATAATAAGTACACTATGTATGCCTTTGAGACAAATTATCTTTCAGATGGAATGAGAACACCTGAGCTGTTCAATACAAAGTGGCATTTTTAATAAGTGACATAAACTATTGTATCCTTCTGACTTCAAGTTTTCATCCTGTTTCAAATGTAAAAAGTTCTTCTAATCTTATTTCTTAAAGGAAAAAGAAATTTAGGAAGATAAAAAGTTCAACATTTTTAAGTGCATGCTTCAGGGATATTGATTTATTCACTTTGTGCCCCTTGGTGATACAAATGAAAAAGGATATCAAGCTAACTTAGAAGTTAGCAGGAATTTTTCCTCTTAGGTTCCTCTGAAATTAATTAGGACAACAGGGAAGTCTTTCATGGAAGTTGTGTCTTTGGACTTACGCTCATGTTCTTTTTCTCTTAACATACACATCGGTTTCTGATTCCCTCCTACCCAGTGAGTAGGTTTTGACTGGTTATTGCCAATCAAAAAGCAGATCGAGTACTCACTATAGTAGTGCTCTATACTAAACTTGGAATGATACAGAGAAGATTAGAATGGGCCCTGCACAAGGATGACATGAAAATTTTGTGAAACATTCCATATTTTTAAAGGAGAGAGTTCTTAGGAGTGAAGAGGATTGAACTAAAATATGTATTGGTTATATATATTTATATATCAAGATGGCATAACAAAACCCTCCAAACATTGTTAAAGAGAAAGAAGGGAAAGATGAGGGAGGAGGCTACAGGAGTATAAGAGGGGGTGAACTTGTTCAAAGTACACTGTACATAAAATGTATACAATGAAACCCCCGTACTATTAATGTATGCTAATAAAAATAGTATAAAGAAGCAAATAGATTTCTTAACATTTAGATTGTGACATATTTAACATAATAAGCCATATTCTTAATTTCAAATCATAGATTTAATCAAGGGTGGGGAGTGTCATTATATTAAGTTACTCTTTTCAAACCACAGTTAATGTTATAATTAATTTCTTTGATTTTTATATATCCATAAATATTATTTAGTTCCTGATAGAGTCTTAGCATTAAACTACATGTTATACTTCTGTGTGTGTGTGTGTGTGGTACTGGGGCTCAAACCCAGGGTCCTGAGCATGCTAGGCAAGTGCTCTACCACTGAACTACATCACCAGTCCTCTACTTCTTTTGAGACCAATAGAAATTGAGGATCTGGCAACAAAGGTCTCAGTTACTGGGAGAAATCAAATGGATGTATATGAAGTCATCATTACTAAGCAACATTCAGCATTGTAGAAAAGGTGATTCAGTCATCTTCAGTATTAGCTTCTGGAGGTAATGGTGACCCACTGCCTTTAGATAAGTCCTCCCAGAATTATTCTCACCATTATTTTAGTCAGCCTTTCATCCCATGAAAAAATTCTTGAGAGAAACAATATAACAGAGCTAAGATTTAATCTGGTTCACAGTTTCAGAAGCTTCAGTCCATGACTTCTGGCTCCATTATTTCTGGGCCTGTGCTGAAGCAGTACATCATGGCAGCAGAGGATGGTGGAGGAAAGCTGCTCACCATATAACAACAAGGAAGAAGAAAGAGAGATTAACAGGAAGGAGCCAGGGACAAGATATACCCTTCAAAGACACACCCCCAGTGACCTACTTTCTCCAACCAGGCCCTACCTCCTAATAGCCTATTTGGCTTTGAATTCATCAATGGGCTAGTCCACCTATGAAGTCAGAGCCATCATAATCCAATCACATTCAAAGACCCATCAGCTGGCAAGCAAACTTTTAACACATGAGCCTTCAGGGGACATTTTTATTTATTGATTTTATTATTATTATTTTTTATTTGCATATGTTGTTTGGGTCATTGCTCTCTCCTCCCCGCCCCCACCTCCTCCCTCTCCCCAGGAGACATTTTTAGATTCAACCATAACATTCAAAGAGAGCCCCTTTCTTAAAGTCATGACTAGGGAGGGGTAATAGAGGCCCAAGACCCGTTTTTTGATGGAGGGTAACTCAGAGGGAGCCTCCCAGCTCCAGAGCACGTGGCTGTCATTGGAATCACCACAGTTCAACTCCTCCCTCTAAGGCCTTCACTTCCCTATAGGTATTGATCCCAGGCTCTCCCTAATATCTCTATTTCTAATTTCTGAGGAGACCAGCCACAGAAGCATCAAATGCTTCTATAATAAAATCAAGAGGCCCAAGTTTGGGTCTTGCTACTATCACCATGCTGAGTAACCTCTCTCAGCTGCCTTCAGAAGGGCTAGACTAGATCTCCAAAATAATTTCTATCTCTAAAAGTCTGATATGTTACAATAAACAATCTGGATTGCTCTTCTAAAATTTATAACTACCACCAACTGAAAAGAATGTAGAATCAAAACTTGATGATCTGGATTCAGACTCCTAAGTCAATACCTAATTTGTTTGGCAATAAGAAAGACTCCACCACCCCAAATAGCCATTTGACAAAAGAAGAAACCATTGTGAATCATCTCTATTGTCAGTTTGATTCCCCAGCTTTCAGCAATGTGCTTTTCTCTGTGTTTATAGGGGCCAGGTAAATCTATTCAAATATCACCCCTTAGAACCAGGTCATGGTTGGTTAGTAAAACCATCTGAAATCAGATATTTCCTAATTAAACAATACTGTATTTATATTCTTAAATGATGAATTTTAGAAGGAAGAAGGGACTCCTTTATTTTAATAAAAATAATATGAGAAAAATTATAACCAATTTACTAAATAAAACATATTCAATTAATTATGATGCACAACTCCTCTACTTGAAGTCTCAAGCCCTTGGCATCTTGTATTTTCTTCTGATGAAGGTATTGTTTAGGACACTGCAGTACTTGCATTAATAATCTCCTTGTTTGTTTGTTTGCTTTTGGTGGGACTGGAGTTTAAACTCAGGGCCTCACACTTGCTAGGCGGGCGCTCTTCCACCTGAGTCTCCGCCAGCCCAACAATCTCCTTTTTGATAGGTGCCCTAAGAGAACCTAAATTCCCTCTGAAAGAGACATATTATCAGTTATTGCTACTAGCACCAGGGCATACTTGCTATGATGAAGTGTTTTTTGCTTTTCTTTTTTTTTACTGTGATGAGTAGGAATTGGCCTTGTCCTAAAAAAGCAAAGACTATTTCTTTCACATGCTATTCCTTCTGCTTCTGCTACTCCTCCTACCACCTCTTCATCTGATTAGTTTCTAACAGTATTCACATTCTCAGAATCTCAGCAAAGATATTACATCTCCTTAGATTACTTGTACTGATGCTTCAGCATGAGTGCGGAATCTTCCATGGTCTTCCACAAATGCCTTCCATGTTCTTGGAGGACAGTAAGTAATTCGTCTGTCTCCTTGCACGGACTAACTTGGACAACTAAGGTCAGGATGAACCTCAGCTCTGTGGTCTTAGTGTCTGCAGTACAGTGTTGCTGCGTTACATGTACTCAATATCTGGCCAATAAATTAATGATGATGAAAACACCTAGTAATCTTCTCAGGCCAAAAAGACTTTTTTTGAACAGTCATGCCTTAGTGTTACCAAACTCAGATGGGGAAGCTCATTCTAAGGAAAAACCAATTCCAAGACACAAGTGTTGGGGAGAAATAAAGACTTTATTCAGTGACTAAAGAATGGAGAAGAGGGAGCTATACCCACAAATCAGCTTCTCCTTTCCAGGTTGCTGAGGTTACAGATGTAAGTTAAGACTAGTGAAGGAAGGAGGCTGATAAAAAAGAGGGATGTTCATATATTTTCTGGGATTAAGTGGAGATCTTGCTCTTCTTGTTCCTTTCATAGTCTGGTGTTTTTGGACTTGGCAGTTGGTAGGTATTTTTAGCCTTGAAGAGGAAAGAGAGAGAAACTAGGCAAGTCTAGATCAAGTTAACCCTGCATTGTACTTCTGGACAAAACATTTCCCAAATGATCAGCATGTCTACATGCAGAGCTGAGTAGAATCTAACCCAAAGGTTAAGGTAGCAAAACAGACACAACATGAAGACAGAGAGGCTTGGCAGCCTTCTCATCCTGTTCTTGTCACCTATGGGACATCAGCAGGACCAAGTTAAGTCAGTGTTTTCAACAAAAGTCCCTAAAAACTAACCTAGGCAACTGTTATCACAACCCACAAAGCAGAAGTGTTATCTATATAGCAAAGCTTCTGGTAAATTAACAATGTATTGCCCAGCTGTGAGACCTCTAAATTTAGTGATCTTTAAGTCAACAAGGAGCAAATGAAGCCAGAGGTTTTATTTAGGTTTTTCCTCAGTCACACCAAGGCAGAGAGATTCATTATGAAGAGACTAATTCTGCTCTGACATATTGGCTGTCATCGAGTTGATTCTGGTGGGCTTACTGAAAGCATTTCATGAAACAAGATTTTTCCCCTTAGTACTAGTTGCTTTAAGAAGCAAAGATACATGCAGTAACACAAATAATCATTTAAAATGGCATAAGCCAAACTTTATTTAATTTCTTTTTCCTTCTTCCTAGGTACTAAAGTGTTTTGAAAGTTACATAAAAGAAATAAGTAAGTTAAATGGTGAGAAACTAAAATAAAATTCACTGTTACCTCAGTGATGTAACCATGGATCCAGTAACACTAGTTCAGAAAGCCTAACAGACAACCAAAGATTGGAGTCATTTTTATACAGCAGCAAGTATTTTACTCCTTTATGAAGTTGTGGGGGAGAAAGATTAATTTTTCCACATTTTCTAGAAGAATATTATAGAATATTTTTTTAAATGATAAAGAGACTACAATGCTTCTAGCTGTTATGAAGGAACAATAGACATTCATCAAATTAAGTAAGTGGTTTTGGTAAATGCTGGGGATTAATTGCTATGATAATCCAGACTGTAGTTTAGGGTTACTTAAGAATCAAGTGTGTGGGCTTTCTTTGGACCATGTTACCATATCAACCTTACTCTCCTCTAGTAGGCAGGGAAGGAAGACCTGACTGAGAATGGGTAAAATGGTTCCTACGTAAGGAAAAGGTTTCAGATTTCTTCCTCTGCTTCATCTCACCTTCTGAGGGTATTTGCCACTGCCTTCCCCATCACACACACACACACACACACACACACACACACACACACACACACACGCACACGCAGCCTCTGCTCTACACAGCCAGGGTCCTCTTGCTTTTTCCCCACCTACTTATGGAAGCCTGCTAAACCTGGAGCAGTGAGACCATACCATTAGCTGTAAAAATAGCCCAGAAATTTTAATGAGTGATTCTGAGTAAGACTATTAATATTTCAATAGATGAAGTCCTTTTTTAAAAAATTTTTTTATGCTTTTTGGCAGTGCCAGGAACAGAACCCAGTGCTAGGCAAACACTCTGCCCCTGAGCCGCACTCCCCAGCCAGACAGATGCAGTCTTAATCCAGGGAAATGAATTCCTGATTTTCAAAGTTTCAGGAATCAACAAAGCAAACAGCGGGAGAGGGCTTTTGGGCCTTGCCTATGAGAGGCGTCTACTCCACCTACTTAGATGGCTCATGTGCCTTGTTCTTAGTTCTACTGAAAAAAAACATAAAAATTTGCATAGGGTTGTGGCCTCTAAAAAGTTGCAATCACATGTGGCTTTGAGAAAAACCACAATTATGAAGACCTCAGGATAATCATCCCTCCAAATATTTCATATTAGCTGAAACAATCGAAAATTAATACGGTTACCACCTCCCCTCTCCAAATCAGAGTAACGGGAAAAGAGTTTTGAATCTAACAGACTTTGCTCAGCTAAAATCGTCCTGGAAAATGATCAGCACTCAGTCAAGTTTAGACAAGACTCTTGGTTGTTGTTTAGATTGCTGCTGTGTGTCCCTACTAGGCTTCCTTGCCCCTTTCCAAATCATTTGCAATCACCCCTCCCTCCCCAGGGGTTTTGGAATGAATCATCAACTCTTCTTTTTCAAGCACACTATTAAATTAGGCTACAGCCTGGAACCAAACATTTGTTCTTACAAGCATTTCTTGCATGTCATCAGCTGTAATGGAAACCAGAAATTCAGTAAGCAGACCTCATCTCCAGTAAGGCAGAGGCAGGACATCGAGCTCGTGTGCTGCTGTCGTGCACATTTGGACAAATTTACAAATCATTTATAAGGGTTGAAGAATTACTGCTAAAATAGGGAAGGCCAATTTGAATTTATATGAAAATCAAGTCATTTATTTTAATTCAAAAGCAATATATATCATTTATGCTGAGTAAAAAAATTAAAAAACAACTTCTTTTGAATCACAATATTATGTCAGATGCCTGTAAAGGACATCCCTCGTTAAAATGAACAGTGTTTTTTCAAATTCCAGCTTTAAGAAATTAAAGATGCTTTCAGTCCACTTTTAATTTCAGGGAGCAGCAATTGCTGAATACAAAATACATAATTATAATAATGGGTACCATTAGTGGCATACTGTTATGAAAATAAAACCTTCATCAAAGGATATAAAGGAGATGGCATATGTCAAAGCACCTAGCATCATTCATGAATTCTTTCATCCATTCAACAGTGCTATCGCTCTGCCACTTCTGCTGGGGACCAGAACGCAGCAAATATAAAGCATATCAAAATCCCTGTCATGTAGAACTTCTATTGCAGGGAGAAAGGGGTAAGGTAGATTATAAACAAAAAACATCAACTATATATAGTAAGTTAGAGGGTGAAATGTCACAGAAAAATAGAGCAGGAGGAGACTAAAGTGATGAGATGGGGAGGAGTTACAGTTTCAAATCAGACAGTCAAGGAAGGTGAACCTTGGAGATGTGACTTTGAAGAAGAAGAGGGAACCACAAGTGCAAGGATCCTGAGACAGGAAAGTCCCACAAGGTCCAGGGACAGCACAGAATACAGTGTGCAGAATGAGTCAGGGAAGGGTGGGTGTTCTGAGATTGACTCAGAGAAGTAAACTGGAAATAGGGGTGACAGATTACATAAGGTCCTGTACAGCATCATGAAGACTTCAGGATTTATCTTGAATGAGGTGGGAAGATTCTGAACAGAGAAGTTCATGACCAGACTTGCACCTCGAAGCAGTCTATTTGACTGCTGTGTTTCACATAAATTTAAGTAGGAAAACAATAGAAGTAGTCAGACACGAATTGCTCCAAAATACTCACTTCTTATAAATTACAATTTAACATCAAGTTCCCTCCTTTTTCTTTTTTTAAATTTATTTGCCTTTAAAATTTTTTACTTTACTTTCTTATTCTCATGTATTTGGGGGTGTAATATATTTGCACTTGAAAACAATACAATTGTGTTTCTTTAAAATGTTGAATATGTTTCAGACTTTTCACTGGAAAGTCAAAAATGATCTCTCATTTAACTTTTCCTTTCCTTTTCTTATTTGGGCAAAGATTAAAAATAGCTTTTCTCTTTGAGCAAAAACAACTACAAATGGACAGGAGGTAGATGAGTGCAGCCATAGTTCCAATGGCAAACGTTTAAAAGTGCTCTGTAAGTACTAGGTGCTAAGTGTCCAGTAGTGAATTTGCTCATTTAACATTCACGATGACTTGCTGAAGTCCATTCTATTATCATCCCCATTTTCACAGATGAGGGCGATGGACGTTAAATTACTTCTTGAGGTTACACAGCTGGCACATGGCCAGGCATGGATTGGAACAAAGGTCATGTTATATTACTATTACCTCCCCGCCATCTACAGAACTGCCTCCCTTCTCCTAAGAGATTGGGGAAAATCTGCTTGGAGAGTAACACTATAAAGCAAGTGTGCTTCACTTGTCTTATTTTGGTTGATATATGTAGGAATGATGTGTTAATAAAAGGCACTAGAATGAAGAGTAAAAAATGTAGAAACCCTAGGATCACATACATAGGGTTTACCTGCCACTGTCCAGAGCATGGAGGGAGGGCTGCCCTTGTTGGCCAAGAGTGTCCTGATCTGTAGCAATAAGTATGATCTATTACAGAGCAGGATGCAGAGTGAATAACACACCCTTTCAATCCCCTTAGCCTGGCTGATGAACAAATGGTATTTCTGTTTATAAATCAGCCTTTCATAAGTTTGGTTCACTTGAATCAGCACCTTCCCCTCCCCTACTAACCTCCCACCCCCATCAGCCTCAACTGCCCAGAAATATATCAACCCCGGGCTGGGGTATAGTGACTGCAACAGTCTGCACTAAACAGCTATCTTGCCTTTCCTGCACACCATGGTGCAAGTGACTGTTCTGAACACCAAACATCTTTATTTGAGGAAAGCCTTTTAAGTTATTTTGGGGCTATGGTTTTGATTTATTTAGGTTTCTCCCATCTAATTGAGGAAAGTTAGGACATTCTGGTACAGAAATCTGATTTATTATTTTGTACTCTTGATCTGTTGCATCTCAGGAATGTAGGGTTCCTATCTTATTTGCCATCTGAAGCAGGGGACAATGAGGTGGGTGGACATTTATATTTTATGCAGTTAACGTAGCATGGATTCTAGATTTATCCCTTGCTGTAACTTGGTAAGAAAATTCATTTGGAGTTTTAGTAAACTCACGCTATTTGAAAGTACCAGAAAGTTTTCTCAACTTCTTTGCTCTCTGCTTTCTCTCTTTCCTCCTTCTCAAGGCTTAGCCTCCCACTGGACTCTTTAGGACTACCTAGCATACCACTTTTCTCACATACATACTTGGTAAACTCTGTATGTTCTCTATGCATTTTATACATCTGTATGTAGATTATGCATTGTGTAGCAGACTTTCTTTTTTTTAAAAATCCCTGCTCTCTAGCAGAACACAATAGTTGTAAGAGGAAGAGAAGTTAGTAGCCAGGAAACAGCAGTGATAAGCAGATTTTTATTTCAGTCTATATACCACTTTCTACTTTGAAAATTTGTACAATATTTGTGAACTATCTGTTCGAGTTCATTAATGGATTTACTTTAAAAAACAATTACTTAAGACTGGAAGAATTAATTGTTCTCTTTTTTTTGTTGTTGTTGTTTCCCCTTTATTTTTATTTTGCCTTTATTTTATTGTTGTGCTGGGTATGGGTACTTGTGGCATTTACAAAGATTCTTACAATATAAATTGTTCTCTTATGTAGGGTCAAAAATCTCATATCATTTATGAAGGAAAACTTATTTTTAAAAACAGAATAATAAACTGCTCTAAATATTCCTCAAAAATATGTGCCAAATGAATACTGTCCAATAAATGTTAAGCTGCCATTTTAGTCTGTTCTCTATTGCATTAACAAAATACCAGAGAGTAGGTAATTTATAAAGAATCAAGGTCTAAGCTAGGCGTGGGGATGCATGCCTGCAATCCTGGCTAAGGAAGGCTGATTGCCAGTTTGATGCCAGCCTGAGCTACGGAGTAGCACCCAGTCTCAAAAATAAATATAAATAAAGGTTTATTTGACTCCTGCTTCTGGAGTTTTGCAGACTGAGGAGTCTAAGAGCATCGTGGTGGTATGCACTCCACATCTGGCACAGGCTTTCTTGTTGGTTCATCGTGTGGCAGAGGACGGCAGGACATGGCATCACAGCAAGTGTGCTAGCTCAGGACTTCTTGTAAAGCTACTCACGACATGGAGGCTTTACCCTCATGGCCTCATCTCGCCCTAATTACCTCCCAAAGCTTCCATCTCCGGATATTATCATGTGAGTGAGAATTAAGTCTTCAACACATGAACTTGTGGGGGACACATTCAAAGCATAGCAACCATATTCAAGTACAAATGACAAAAATATATTTTTAAAGAGGTTTTAAGTAATGCCATGTTTCTTTATATTAGTAGCAGCAAAATACAAATATAGTAGTAGATACTGAAAGGTGTTTATTGGTAAAGAAACACAAAGTGTTATACTCAGCAATGGCAAAACTCTAGACACATTCCTAAAGAGTGAAGAAAAACTGGAAAGATATTATAATCAACATCTTTTTTCTAATATTTGAGAAGATAAAATATTTTCAAGGAGAAGCCAAAATTATTATTTGCATATATTACTATTTGAAAAAATAGAGGAACCCACTAAAACTGTCATAACCAATGTTAGGTGGACAGTACAGAATGTTTAGAAGTTAATACTTTAGGTGCTGGGAGGTAATCTTCACGTAAAGGAACTGAAATTGGGCCCCTACCTCACACCATACAAAAAAATTAATTGAAAATGGGTCACAGAACCAAAAACATAAGCGCTGATATTATAAAAACTCTTAGAAGAAAATGTAAATCTCCTTGACCTTGGATTAGGCAATAATTTCTTAGATACAACACCAAAAAACACAAATGACAAGATAAAAAATGTTTTAAATAAATAAACTGGACTTCATCAAAATTTACATTTGTTACACTTTTAAAAGGACACCACCAAGAAAGTGAGAGGACAACATACAGAATAAGATAAAATATCTTCAGGTCATGCATTTGATAGGGGACTTGTATTCAAAAGATGTGAAGAACTCTTACAATTCAACAGTAAAAAGATAAATAATTGAATTTAAAAATAGCAAAGCAATTAAATGGACATTTCCCCAAAGAAGATATATAAATAACCAAAAAAGCACAAGAAAAGATGCTTGCTAGCATCTGAATATTTGTGGTTCATCTCTACCTGCTCCAAGTTCACAAGTTGAAATTTAATCCCCAGTGCAGTGGTATTGGGAGATGGGGCATCTGGGATCCTTCATGAATGGGATTAGTGCCCTTATAAAAGAGGCCTGAGGGAGCCCTTTTACCCTTCTGCCATGTGACCACATAGCTAGAAGTCACCAGCCCACACCAGGCACCAAATGTGCTGACACTTTGATCTGAACTTCCCAGCTTCTAAAACTGTTTCTGTTTATAAATTACCCAGACTCAGTTATTCTGTTATAACAGCCAGAATGGCCTAAGACAATGCTTGTTCAATCATTGCCAACTATATACATTGCAATTCAATTCTAACACCAATGACTGGTATTAATGTAGATCTCAGAAGCCAAAAGGCACAGTCCCCACAACATTGCCCTTACTTTAGTAACCACCCATCCATCAAGGCTCCCATTAACTGGCTATAAATTCAATGGGGTCCATGATTCCCTTAGATTAGATAATTTGCTAGAATGACTCAGAGGACTCAGGAAAGAGTTTTATTATAAAGAATGCAGATGGGTCTGACAGATAGCTCTGGCTATGTACTGTGGCTTATTGTGTCTGTTTTGGAATGCTGGGATAACCATGTGCCCCCTCTCTAGGAATGCTGTACATTATTTTCAATCCCATTATGCAATCTTATTTGTAAACATATACATTAAAAAATATGACTAGTAGCATTGAACCTGTTCCTTAAAACATAAAAAGAACTTAAGAGAATTTTTTATTTTTTAACAAGTTGTGTGAATTGAATATCATGAACTATATTTTGATATCCCCCTTTTCACGTTGTGCCAATAGAGTGGGGTATTTGATGTTTCTTTGTATGTCAAGAAGATGCCTCAAAATGTTAATTGCTTTTAACTTAAATTATCTCTCAAGAGACCAAGGTCTCTTTACCTTGTTGTATGTATATTTAATATTTGTCAGAACTTTCTCCAGGTTTGCAGTTTTATTTCTATAAAAAATGAATATTATGTTGCTAAGTTACTCAAATGGCACTGAATTGTTTATATTTATACCCCAAATAACATCACCCACACCTTTTATTTTCTGTATCTTGCTGTATTTGTGCAGTGTTCTTTTGACTATGTCAGTGTAATCTTTGTGCTTTCAGATATGTACTGAAAATGTCTATATAAATTTTCATTTAAGTTGAATGATTTTTTCAGAAGTCTGTAAGAAGAGAGAAAAACATCAGTTGTATTTCCCCATAAGTTTTTAAAATTGTATTTTGTATTTATAATAATATTCCAAGTGAACTGTGACTTAGAAATAAAAGAGTGGAGCTTATGTAAGTCCTAACACTACAGTAGAAAAATGGAAGCAATGCAAATAAATTACAACCCTTCCCTCTCCCCTTCCCCCACACAAAACAACCCACAGATCAGGAACAGCTAAGGAAGAGACACATAGGACTGGGCTGGGGAAATGAAGAATCACTGCCCGTGGGACTGGAGTTTCTTTAGGGGGTAATGAAAATGTTCTGAAAGTAAGTAGTGGCAGTGGTTATACAACCTTGTGAATATGCTAAAACTCACTGAAATGTACAATTTAAAAGGATGAATTTTATATTATGTGAGATACATCTCAAGCTTTTATTCAAAAAACAATCAATAGCCAGCATGATGGCTCAGGACTGTAGTCCCTGAATCCAGCACTTAGGACACTGAGGCAGGAGGACCATAACTTCAGGGCCAGCTTGGACTACATAGTGAAACTCTGTTCAAAAAAAAAAAAGCCAGTCAACAGCCTAGCTTAGAGTTAGAAAGTATAACTCCAAATAAAATAAAATAAAATTCCACTTGCTTAATATCACAATTAAGAATGAATGGAATGGGGGGAAGGGGCTTTAGGGGATGTGGCTCAGTGGTAGAGCATCTGCCTAGCGTAAAGGAGGCCCTGGTTTGATCCCCAGTGCCACATGAAAGAAAGAGAATAAAAGGTAAGTTCTTCCTAAATTCATGGTATCTTCAATGAAAATCCCAAAAGAATTGGAAGAAGGAAGAGGAAGAGGGAAAATATGCCAAAATCAGTATTAAAAAATACATGAAGTCAGGTGCCTGTGGTTCACACCTGTAATCAGGAGGCAAATAGTTCTGGAGACCACATCACAAATATACCCAATGCAAAAAGGGCTAGTGGGGTGGCTCAAATGGTAGAACACCTGCCTAGTAAGCCTGAGGCCCTGAGTTCAAACCCCAGTACTGCAAAAAAGAAAAAAAAACAAGGCTTGCATTAGGGATGTAGGTTAGTAGTAGAGTGCTATGGGACTCAACCAATCAGAATAAAAAGTCCAGAATCTGATTTAAATTTATTTAAGAATTTAGTATATATTAAAAATAGCACTTCAAATGAGGAAGAGATGGATTATTTCTTATCTGTTGAGCTAATTTACTAAACAATAGGAGAAAATATAGAGTCCAGAGCTATAACCAAAAGTTGGTCTAAGTTAAAGATTTAAATTACTCTGGTCAGGTGCCAATGGTTCACACCTGTAATCTTAGCTACTTGGGAGGCTGAGATTGGAAGATCACAGTTAGAGGCCAGTCCCAGCAAAATAATTCTCAAGACCCCCATCACCAAAAAATAACCAGAGCCAAATAGATTTGGAGGTGTGACTCAAGCAGTAGAGTTCCTACTTTGCAAGTGTGAAGCCCTGAGTTCAAACCCCAGTCCCACCAAAAAATAAGTAAATAAAGTTAAATGACTCTGACATAGTAGTACACATCTGTACTTCTGGCATTGAGGGAGCTGAGGCAAGAGGATCAGGAGTTCCAAGACAGCCTGGGGTGCAACATGGTGAGACCCTGTCTCCAAATAAATAAAGAAAAAGAAGCTTAATCCAGAAATCTCCAAGAAGTTGTCCAAAAGTAATAAATGGCTATTTGTACAAAGATGTATATGCAAGGATCACCAATGACTCATTGTTTATAAAAGTTTAAAATGGAAACAATGTATTTAATAGCAGGATAGATCAAATAAGCTACAATTTATCCATACTATAAAATGTTATTCATCTGTCAAATGTTATTTTAATGGTGTATGTATTGACATGGGCAATATCTATTGCATACCGGCAATACAGGTATTTTTACAAAATGTAAATTTTATGCACACTATTTTGACAACTGTCTGGATATAGATAAGCTACTATGGTACCTAGTTTATGGACAAATGAACAAATTTTCTTTTTCATTCATCCCATTTCCATTTTTCTAGTTATGTAATAAAAATAAATTTTAATTTAAAAAATTTACAAAATAAAAAAATCAAGAAAGGGATAAATGAAGGAATAACAATTAAAAAATAAGGGAATCCTGAGAATGAAATCTCTTCAGGCCTAAGTCTCTGAATGTAAGTTAGGCTACATTAGTACTACGAAAAAAGAATTACATTGTACTTCTTGCCTTCACAGTTATTTTTAAAAGTTTACTGATAATTATAAAGTATCATGGAAAGTGAAGGCTAAATACATAAATTAGGATGACAGAAACAAATTAACAAGAAGGATCTATGATCTAGGAATTACTATGTATGATAAATCAACTCAGTATCAAAGGCCTATTTTTCAGATGCAGCCACACAATCCCTACTTGGCAATTCTTATAGAGTGCTGCTGAAATGGCTATTTCATTTTGTTATTTACTCTTCCTTTCTTCCAAGAATACCCACACTGAAATTGGGCTTCCTGTCATCATTAAGAAACAAAAATTCTAGCAGAATGGGATCGCAACTTGATTCCTTCTTATTGTAATGCATCCAGAGATCAGTTATAACAAACAAGGAGACTGCTCCCTGTTATAGTTAAGAACACATAGGACCAAACACACTTACGGGGGTTTTCTCTTCACAGATGGATGTGTGACTTGTGCAAAATGCATACAACAAGCCCTGGGAGTGTCAATAGTATACCCTGTACTTTGGGCATTACCCATCATGTTTGCATTTTATACTGTGGCTCAACCAGCACAAGATATGGAGAAATTTGTGTGATTTGGTTATCATTTGAATATGCAAGTAATGAGTCTCCCAGGAAAGTCTGTTGAGGACCATAATGGTAAGGGGGTTCAGGAATAAGACAGAAGCAGAGTTTGGCCTTAGCTGACCTCAGGGGCAGCTCAGGATTGAGGCAAAGGGGCTTGGTCTCCCCTCCTCCTCTTTACCATTATACCTCCCTCTCTGCCTCCATGAAGGCCACTTCCTTTGGGTAAGCCAAGTCCTTGGGAAGATTTAGTTGCAACCTGTCAGCAGTCAACTCTCTAGGAAAATGAGGGTCTCCAACCTGATGGGAGTTCTGGGCTAGGTGATTGCCTGTGATCCACCCCACTCCACCACCACCAAATTCATAAGTCAAAGCCCTAACCCTCAATGTGATGGTGTTTGAAAGTAGGGCCTTTGGAAGTTAGTAAGATTTAGATGAGGGCATGAGGATGGAGCCCTTTAGGAAGGCAGCTATGCTCACCACTGTACCACCAGTACAGCAGAGCCCCATTGATTCACAAGATCTCTCTCAATCTCTCTCTCTTTCTTTCTTTCTCTCTCTCTCTGCACCAAGGAAAAACCAGGTGAGAGAAAACCAAGAAGAGAGTCCTCTCCAGAATCCAACCATGAACGCAGACTTCCAAACTCCAGAAATATTTGCTGAAGTCACCAATCTATAGTAATTTGCTGTAGCACCCCAAACTAAGATACTGGGTATCACAGCAAATATTAAAACTACTAAGACCCTGACTTATGTTCAAATCAGGACATTTCCAAAGTCTGGCCTACTTGAGGTAAATGCACGAAAGAAATATTAATTGTTGAAGGTAGAATTCTTAAGAGAGCAGTTTCACATTTTTATCAACTACTTCTAGAGCAGTAAAGTGGTAAAAATTATTACTCTCAACCTCCTGTCATTACCCTTCCAGGATATGTAGAAAGTTATTCTGTTAATAAAGATATAAACTCATGGTCCAAGAGAAAATGTTTATATCATACAGTCATGGACCACATGTTGACATTTTGGTCAGTGGTGGACTGCATATATATATCAGTGGTCCCAGAAGACTATAACAGTGGAAAAATTCCTATCATGTAGTACCTTTCTTAGGTTTAGATTCACAAATACTGTTATGTAACAATTCCCTACAGTATTTAGCACAGTAATGAAACTTAGCAAAAACCTGGCTACCCCCTCTAGCTTCACTTGCTTTTAGTTATTTGATTTTAGTTGACTTCAAAAAGTCACCAATTTGGAGGTCAAACAACTCAGCAATGTATTATTAGTTTCCCACTAACTTTGCTGTAGATAATACCTCTGACATGTGGGTCATGATGGAAACAGTTGTCTAAGTTACTTTATAGTGACTTAAAGGCCACTTTTGTTGAAATCATTGACTTCTTTACTTGGCTCTGTGCAAGTGTTCAATGGGTGACCTGAGAAGGGCTTGAAATCTCTATCCTCAGATCATGTTAATGCCACCATTTTCTGAACATGCATCTTATGAAAAACTATGAAGATTGATTACACATCACAGACACTGGTTACTTCACCTGCAATCATCGTTCCCCAAGCCTTAAATCATCTGCTTCTTTATCCTATAAATATCCCCAAAATATATCCTTGTGGAGTTGGATATGAGACTCACTCTCCTGTCTTCTCTCTTGGCTGCCTCATGAATTAGATGCTCTTCTGCAAAACTGGTTTCAGTGATGGGCACATGCAACAGGCATGTTTGGTAACAGTAACACACTGTACAGATTTGTAGCCTTGGAGCATCTAGCCTAGGTGTGTAGTAGGTATATCATCTAGGTTTGTATCCATACACTCTATAATGTTTGTTTGAAAAAAATCACCTAACAATGCATTTCTCAGAATGCATCCCTGTCATCAAGCAACACAGGACTGTATCTGTATTTCTGCCACTGCAGATTGCTTTCATTTCATTTGTGTTGCTCTCAGAAAATACCACAGACTGAGTAGTTTATAAAAAACATAAATTTATATCACACAGTTCTGGAGGCTGAGAATTCAAGATCAAATCACCAATGTATTTATTGTCTGGAGCAGGCCATCTCTGCTTCCAAGATGGCATCTTGTTGCTGCATTCTCTAGAGGGGAGGAACACTGTGTCTTCACATGGTAGAAGGTGGAAGGGTAAGAAGGCCAGACACTGTAGGAAGTGTGTTTCATAAGGGCTTAATCCCATTCATTAGTGATTAATACTATCATGTTAATAATATCACATCAGCCAGTAAGTTTCAACAAATGAATTTGGTAATGACACATTTAAACTATAGCAGTCCTTTTGGTTTTTGTTCCTGTTATCAAAGAGGGCACTTAGAATAAGCTACTTAAATTTCATTGCAAATAGCAAAAAAGTTTTGATTCAAACTTTATCTTAAAATATGAAATAAAAATTGTGAAAACAGTTATTATTAATACTTTACATTTAACAAAATGTGGACTACAGTGTCAACTACAGCCTTACTTTTAGAACTAAGAATAAATAACCTGATTAGAACTTTGTAATGTAATTTTTCCAACAAAATGTTATGTTAGCATAATGGCATTCTTTATATTTTATTTGTGCAGCATAATATTAAAGCTGAACATTTGAACAAAAGTGTGTGAGGGCTTTACTAACTTTTCTCATTGGCTCTCAAGTCTTTAATTTTGGAAACACTTCTGCTCTTCTGCTGTCATCATCCTTCTGGATGTTTCTCTTTATTTGTAGACATCTTCATCTTGAACATCTAAGTTTGCCGGTCCTTTTTTTTTTTTTTGGTGGTGGTATTGAGGTTTAAACTCAGAGCCTTATGGCAGATGCTCTACTGCTTGAGTCAATCCACCAGTTCCTCCTCCTCCTTTATTTCTTTTTGCTATGCCAGGGATCAAACCCAGGACATTGTGCATGCTAGGCAAGAGCTGTACCTCTGAACTATATCTCCAGTTCACTTGCCAGTTTTAATGTGTCTAAAAATTTGTCTTGATTCTCAGTATTCCCCATTTCTACCCTATATTTTCTCATCCAGTTGCTCAAGACAAAGTATCTAGTAATTATCCTTGATTTCTTTTTCTCTCTCACATACTACATCCAATCCATCAGCAAGTCCATTTGGTTCTGCACCCCAAACCTGCTACTGAATTTCTTACCACCTCCACTGATACCCCCACAGGGCCAGCACCATCAGCACTTGTCTGATCCACTTGAATGACTTCCTAAATGGACTCCCAACTTCTACTCTTCTTTTTTTAAAAAACACCCCTATTTGCTACTGAAATTAAAACAGCACATCAAAATTTCCTTTTATTGCATTTCAAATTTTTTTGAGAAGGCAGAAAATCTAATTATCTAACCTATTATATCCAAAGTGTTTTTTTATTATATCCAGTGTTTTCTTTGTGGTAACCCCACAGTTACTTTGCTTCAAATTCTTGATGTTGGAGTTTCAACTCCCTGACTTCTAAAACATGGGGGAATATGTGAGAACTTTTGGCAGCAGCCACTCTGAAGTCCCTGCAATCATTATAGAGCAGCTAGAGTGGTTTTTTTTAGACAGGTTCTTACTACATAGCCACCCGGCATGACTTTTATATTTATATTTTTATTATATGTATTTACATATACATGTATATTTCTATTAGGCAACACATGGTTCACCATTCGACACACTACAGAAAGAAAGATATGCTCAGAGAAGTCTTGTTCCCCCTCCTGTACCCCTCACCTCAACTCTAATGATAATCACTTTTATTGGTATTATTTATTTATTTATTGGTGTCACTGAGGTTTAAACTCAGGGCCTCATGCTTGCAAGGCAGACCACTTGACCCACTTCACCTCCCTTTTTTGTAATGGCTTTTTTTTTTTTTTTAGATAGAGTATCTTGAACTATTTGCCCAGGCTGGTTTCAAACTATGATCCTCCTGGTCTCTGCCTCCTGAGTAGCTAGGATTACAGGTGTGAGTAAGTCCATGGCGCCCAGTTTATTGGTATTATTTTTTATCCTTCTAGAGTTTTTAAGGCAAATATAAGCATATACAAATACATTACCTCCCATCTTCTTACATAAAAGTTGGCCTACCATGTATGCTGTTCTATAGCTTGCTTTTTTCCTCACTTACTATTATGTCCTAAAGTTCTCTCCACATCAACACAGAGATCTTCATTGCTCATTTTTACAGCTGCATGTCATACAGTCATTTATTTAACCAGGTTCCTCTCATTGAAATCACAATTGAGCCCAGTTTTTGCTCTTACAAATAATGCGATAATGGAAAATCTCCTACGTGTTTCATTTAATACTTGTGGAGACGCATCTATTGGGATAGAATCACAGAAATACGATCACAGGATCAGATATTTTGGTGTACTTGCCAATTTCAAAGTGAAACTTTAGGAGATAAACCTTACTGTCACTTCCCCTGCTTAAGGACCTCCAAAAAGTTCCCCTCCCAGTCAGAATAAAAACCATTATCAGGACTCACAAGGTCCTTAACCACATCTTTGATGTCACTTGTTACAAGAACAGTTTTAGAAAAAGTTAAATATAGCAATGTTTATTTGAGCTAAGAAATGATTCGTGGATCAGGCAGCAGTCTTGGCCAGAAATGGTTCACAATGTCCCACCCCACCACCTGTACAGGACATATTTACAGCCAAAGAAAAGGAAGTGACACACAGAAACAACCTGATTGGCTGCAGTGAGCATTTGCCTCATATATGATTATGTTTTAGCAATTTCAGCCTCTGTATGATTGGATATTCAGCAGCTATGATTGGTTCAGACTAAATTACTTTTTTTGTTTTTGCAAAAAAAAAAAGAAGAAGACTTCTTGAAGCATGCCTCCAGCCCTCTATACATTAAAAAAAATTGTTTAAATATTCAATTTTTGAATTAGTATATATTAATGGTTTGAGGGGGCTTCATTGTGATAACTCCATACATGCATACGGTGTACCTTGAGCAAGTTCACCTCCTCCACTACATTTCCATTTCTCCCTCTTTCCTCTCCCCTTTTTCAAACAGTGTTTGGTGGGTTTCATTATGCTGTCTTCATATACATATACATATATATGTGTATATAAATATATATATATGTATATGTAGTGTACTTTGATTCTTTTCACCCCTCGGCATCCTTTTCTTTCCCCTCCCTGTATAGTTCCCTTTTACATATATGTCCCATTGCCATCATTTTCCTCTTAGCTCTATGTTTCACAAATGAGTGAGAATATGTGATATTTGACTTGTGGGGCTTGGCTTATCTCGTTTTAAACATGATGGTCTCCAGTTCCATCCATTTTCCTACAAATGACATAATTTCATTTATGGATGATTAATATTCTGTGACATATATGCATTATATATATATATATATATATAGATATAGATATGTATGTATACAGCATTTTCTTTATTCATTCATCACTTGTTGGCATCTTGGCTGATTCCACAGTTTAGCTATTGTGAACAGAGCTGCAACAAACATGGGTATGCAGGTATCTCTCTAGTATATTGATTTATACACCTTCAAATATATGCCCAAGAGTGGTATGATGGGGTCATAAGGTGGACCTAGTTTTAGTTTTTTGAGGAAACTCCAAACTGATTTCCATAGTGGTTGCACTAGTTTACCTTCCCACCAACAGTATATTAGGAGGGTTCCTTTCCCTGATACCCCATCCTCACCAGTATTTGTTGTTTTCTTGGTGATTGCCAATCTGAATGGAATGAGATGGAATCTTAGTGCCATTTTGATTTACATTTCCTTTATGGTAAGGATGTCGAACATTTCTTCATGTATTTATTAGCCATTTGTGTTTCTTCTTCTGAGAACTGTTCAATCATTTGCCCATTTGTTAGCTGGATTATTCTTTTGCTGCTTGATTTTTTGAGCTCTTTTATATTCGGAATATTAATGCTTTATCTGTTGAATAGCTGGCAAAGATTTTCTCCCATTTTGTGGGTTGTCTCTTGATTCTGGTCATTGTTTCTTTTGATGTGCAGAAACTTTTTAATTTGATGTGGTTCCTATTGTCCATTCTTGCTCTTATTTCTTGAAGCATTCTACTACTTCTTACAAGAGTGTACTTCCAATTTAGGTTATAGTCTGTTTACACGTCAAGTTAGGTTACAGTTTAGTGTGTACACAGAAAGCTTCAGGCCAAATTTAAAATATATATGGGGGCAACTTTAGCCCAAACTCAACACAGTTTAACACATCTATGTCTATCCCCCTCTTTCACTATCAACTTAAACACATTAGCTTTCTTTCATCAGTATCACAGTATCCTGTACCTTTTGAAGATGGGCAATTTCACTTTGTAGCTTATTTGCATTGTATTTGTATTGCAATGTTACTGTGTATAAAAATCTAGCCATCAGCTATGAACTTGACAAAGAAGGTGATCCTAGAAGGGAGGAAGCGAAGCTAATGTTTAATGGAAATGACTATCTGAGTGGGTTTTATAAGCAATCATTTGATAAGTAAACATTTCTAGATTATGATAACTTTTAGTTTCCTACACAACTTCAAAGTTCAAGGGTTCAGATAAGAAATGCTGAGATAATGCTGAGATAATATAGACTTCCTGTCATTCTGTTGCACTGTGACCATGGGTCCCAGACACATAAAGATAAAATGCTCTCCTTCTATAGAAATTAGTATGGTCAGGAGAAAAACACTGGGCTAGAAATGACAAATCATGTGTTCTGTTGGCACCAGGTAATGTATGAGGAAAATAAGACAAGCCATTTAACTTTTCCCTTCTTCATTCTTGCTCTGTGAAAAGGAGGAATATGGTATTCACCACAATTCTCAACCTTTTCATTCCCTGTGGTTTTCTTTTATTCTCCTTTGTTAAGAAATTTTGTTCACCAAATATATTTTGCCTAAAAATATTCATTAGTAATTTATTTATGTTATCACGATTATTATTCATTATGTTCATTGTTAATTTATCAAAGATAGATGATATATGAGTCCTGATTCTGCTTATCATTAAGTAATCAATTGACATTGGTTGAGTTGATATAATAACATCCAAAGCTTTAATTTGACTGGGTGGTTTTTGTATTGTTTAATCCCTAATAATTGAGAGTGAGAGTTGGGAATCTCTGGACCCAATGAGCTGTAAGTTTCCTTACAAGTCTGAGAATTGAGGTTATTTATATTCATATTTTTGTCTAGTCCAGTTATCAGATGGTGTTCAGAGTCCTGGGAGCTCTGAGAAATAGATTGGGAGTGGAAATGGGGTGGAAAAGGAGAAGTCTTGGCTCCTAAACCTACTTTATCCAGAGTAGCCCCACTTTTCTCTGTTCTGTGTATTGGTCTCTGCTTAAGATTTTCTCTGAAAGCACACAAGGGAGGGGTGAGGATAGGTAAGACACCTAAAAAACTAGCTAGCATTTGTTGCCCTTAAAGCAGAGAAACTAAAGCAGATACCTTAAAGCAACTGAGGCCAATAGGAAAAGGGGAACAGGTACTAGAGGAAAGGTTAGATCAAAAAGAATTAACCTAGAAGGTAACACCACGCATAGGAAATCAATGTGAATCAATGCCCTGTATAGCTATCCTTATCTCAACCAGCAAAAACCCTTGTTCCTTCCTATTATTGCTTATACTCTCTCTACAACAAAATTAGAAATAAGGGCAAAATAGTTTCTGCTGGGTATTGTGGGGGGAGAGGGAGGGGGCGGAGTGGGTGGTAAGGGAGGGGGTGGGGGCAGGGGGGAGAAATGAACCAAGCCTTGTATGCACATATGAATAATAAAAGAAAAATGAAAAAAAAATATTTTCTCTGAAGAAAAGCTTTAAAGTATTAAAAATAATTTGTAAATTGTGACTAACTCAATTATATAGATGAGTATAATAAGGCCTAGAAAAGTTGAACGATCCAAGGTTACACAGGTAATTAATGGTAAAATACTCATTTGGTCATTCAACAAATATTTGTGAACACTGTGGAAATAAAAATTATAAAGCATTAATATTGTCTTGATTTTTACTCTTGGCTTGAAAACACTGTGTGGTTCACTATCATAATTTATCAGAAACAATAGAATGAGAGAAGCATTTTGAGAAGTTAAAGCAGAATTGATGATTGTGTATGTTAGCATTGTTCCATGAAACAAGAAAGAGAGGGTACAGGGAGATTTGCATTCTCTAGCTGCAGGAGAACAATGTAGTAAGAGCCCTATTTGCGACAGGCCAGGTTTGTGTACAAATCTCTTTTCAGTTTTAATCTATGATGGCTCTGTCAGTGATTATACTATTATTACTCTCACTGGCGTTCACAAGGGAGGAGACCCATTTACCGGAGACTGAATTAAGGCTTTTGTTTCATTTCCCACATTAAGCATTTGATTAATACCAAGCTTGGAAAAACTTATAGGAAATATGTTAATTTAATTTATAAGGTATACTTTTTAAAAAATTTATTTTGGTGGTACTGAGGTTTGAACTCAGAGCTTTGTGCTTGTTAGGCAGTGCTCTACCACTTAAGCCACACCTCCAGTAATGTAAGATAAACTTTTAAAAGTCAATTAGTTAGATTTGTTCAACTTAACCTGTTAATACCAATGACTAGGTATGTTCTCTTGTTTGTCCAAAAACTACCCTTTGGTTCTAGTTTTCTCCTGTAGACTAGTTGAGACAAAGGGCATCTTTAGTAGATTTGAACACAAATACAACACAAAGGCTTGTTCTTTCTCAGCACCAGTCAAGAGCCAGCCCTTCCTCTGAGGACTGAGGAATCAGCATTGGACATGTTGAAAGTTTTCTGCTTCCATGGACTAAAATTGAAGGGTTGGGCATGTAGCTCAGTGGTAGCATATTTATATAGCTTGCATAAGACCCTGGATTCTAACCCCACCACAAGAAAAAGAAAGACAAATAAACAAACAAACAAACAAAAACTTCTATGGACTAGAATTGGGTCTCCATTTCTGGTCCAGTGTGGTTTCTACTACTCTATGAAAAGTTGAAGACACGTTCCACTGTTATTCAAATACCTGTCATTACAGCATAAACTTACATCTCCTCCACATTATTTATTCATTTATTCAACAAATATTTATTGAGTAGCTTCTATTACCAGACTATATGCTAAGTACTAGGCATGCTGAAATGAATTAGCCCTCAACGTGCTCACAGATTTATGGGAACATAGCCTTGTACACAAATTTCAAACCAGCATACTAAGTACAGCGGTGGGGGAGGTATGCACATAATACACAGCAACAACTGATTAACTCCCTCTAGTATGATATCAGAGCTTGGATTTGAAAGGTTAATAGCAGTTTCTCAGGCAAACCAGAGGTAATGGGAGTGGGAATAGCATACAGAAAGCTAAAAGGCAAGAGAACATGGCACATTCTGAGAATGGAATGAAGGAACACAAAGTACAGGTACATAGGAGGTAGGAAATTGATGGAACTTTTATTTAATGGTGTTTGCATTCTTCATAATATAAGATTTTTTGAGAATGAAGGAGGCAGAGGCTAAGTAGCAAATTTGAAGGGAGGCTTAAAAGAGTTGCTGAACTATTTATAAAATGGGAAGGATTGGGGCAAATTTAAGGAAGAGCTGTCCATAGGGGACTGGCTTCATAAATTACAGTCCACCCATGCAGTGGAATACCATGCATCCAGGAAAAAAAAGATAGGTACTGATTGTACTTCTATGAAAAGATCTACAAGATATCAACTTTTTAGTGGGAAAAAGCAAGATGCAAGACTGTGTGCTCCAAACTACCTTTTATGTAAAAGGCAATAGGAAAAAAAATACTATTTCCTTATATGCATAAGGAAATATCTCTAAAAGAATTCATGAGAGAGTGAAAGCTTGGTTACCCATGGGTAGAGATGCTGGGTGACTTGGGAATAAGGGAGAGGGGAGGAGATGTTCTACTGTACATTTTTGAATTTTAGATCACAGGACTGTATTAAAACCAAATTAAAAATGAAATCTAAAATCATTTAAATAAAATTATAAAAAGAATAATTTCTGAGGACAATGGAAAGTAAAATAACTAAGTTTTGACTTCCTGGCTATTTCCATGGAAGGTTTATGCTTAAGCCTAAATTGGGGAGACATAGAGGAAAGATTTCTTTTCATTACAGATTCTTATTTGGGAAAGGTGACTTGATTTAATCATGGGAATTAGAGGTAGAAAAATATCTACAGAAACACCTAACCAAGGCTGCTCATTTGGCTGATCATAACCAGGCTTTCCAGCCGTGGTCACCAACATATCAGCAACATTGCCTCAGCAAAGTAGGCCTCTAAAGGAATTCTAATTAGTTTATGGCACCTGTTGGTGCAAAATCTGTTGCTCCAAGGTGAGTTAAAATAGACCTCTACCCTTTAGGAGCTAGGAAGTTCAAAAGACACTAATTGTTACTTGACACATAAATAATAAACAAGACTGACTTTTGTGGGGGGGGGGTTGTTGAATCAGATTCATTATCTTATAGTCACACTCCTTTATCTCTAAAGAAATATTCTGGGTATTTGGCAATGAGTTTGTGACGTATTTTCTGTATGCCAGATAATGTTAGGCAGAGGTGATATGGAGATGACTAAATTATGGTCCCTCTTGTTTTAGACCACACAGGGCAGAAGGAGAGAAATGTGAAGAGAAAATTAAGATAAAATAGGATCACAAAGGCAGGAACAGAATTCTGGGAAAACTCAGAGGAGGCTGGGAGTAACTCTTCCTACAAGGCATTAGAAGGGATTCACTGAGGAAAAAATATGTAAACCAAACCATAAATGAGGAGGTAAAGTTGAGGAAGGATGAGGACATTCCAGGGGTGGCTCCATGGTAGAGCACTTGCCTAGTACAGGTGAGGCCCTAGGTTTGATACCCAGCACTCCAAAAAAAAAAAGAAAAGAAAAAAAAAAAGGAAAGGAAAGAAGGAAGGAAGGAAGAAAAAAAAAAAGGATATTACCAACAAAGAAGACCCAGTGTGCAAAGGTGGAGCTCTAAATAACCCAGTGTGTTCATGGTACACCTACAGTTTGATCTACCTCCAGCTTCAGGTGTTTTCCAGGGAGTGGCAAGAATCAGGCTGGAAAAGCAGGTTGGGACAGGGTAGTGAAGTAATTCATGTGCCTGGCTAACAAGTTTAGACTTTTGTCACATCAGCAAAATACTCTGTTCTCAGTTGACATGCTGAGAGGTTCTAATTTTGCCATTACTGTCCTGTTGGCATCCATATTCTTGTTAGAAGCCCCAAAGTAAGGAAAACATTTTTCCTTTTTATTCAAAATCTGTGGCTATTCTGTCACAAATTCTTTTTCCTTAGATTAATTCTTTAGGAAGTGTGTGCTTGTGGCAGGTACTGGGTTAAAGGTTTTAGATACACTATCTTATTCAGTCCTCAGAACAGTCCCATGAGGTTGTGTTCTACTCAGGATTCTTGGTAACAAATAGCAGGAAATTGAAGCAGCAAAGGAATTTTTAGGAAGCCATCAGACACCTCACAATGTTCATAGGAGAGCAGAGGTCTAGACATAGGTGGGCGCCAAGGGGAGCACAGTTAAGATCCTACCTCAGTTAACAATTTCTTTTTGTTGTTGTCTTGTTTGTTTTGTTTTTTGAAACAGGGTCTTTCTATGTAGCCCAGGCTTGCTTAATCTCAAGATCCTCCTGCCTCAGACTTCCGAGTACTGCAATTACAGGCTTATGCCACCCTGCTCAGCATCCTAACAGTTTCTCAGAACAGGTTCTGCCGTGCCTCTGACTCTCATGCCTGCCACAGTGACCTTGCAGATTCTCAAAATGACCTTAGTGCCTTTGCATCCCTTCCCCCAAGTATACAAAAAAGGATGAATTCCACTGGCTTGGAACGTGTGCCCACCTGCTGCCAGAGGCAGAGAGAAGACTGGCTTGATTTACTCAAATCAGGAAGGATGTTCAGATACCAGACAAAAGAAATGACAATCACTAGTGTACTATTATTCCTTGTATTTTTGTGGATGAGGGAATAGCTTTAGAGTAGGTAGGTTAGTTACCCAAGTAACATGAGTAGTCAGTAGTGGAGCCAGGATTGGAGTCCAAGTCAGTTTGTCTACAAAGCCCACACTGTTACACAATCAGCGGCACTGCATTCCCTAAACCATCTCTGCTCTATGCCACAACCCACAGATTAGTCCGGCTCCTATCACTGCGTTTGCATTATTGCCTCCTACCTGATCTCCCTGCTTTGTGCTCCCCCATCTCACTTCATTCTCTATCCAGTTGCTAAGATAATATTTTTCGAGTACCATCTATTTCATGTCAGCCTCTTGTTCAAAACTCGATGACTCACTCCTTCAAGAGCCTGCCCTGACTAATATCGTTCCTCACAGATCACTCCCTCAGTAATCAGTGAAATAAGGCAACTGCTGTGCCACACAGATGTATAGTTGATATCTACACTCTTGTACTTATTCATAGTCTCTCACTGTTACATTTACATGAGACTTCACCCAGGTCACAGAGCTGTCTTCCTCTGCTTTTGCAACTATAATGACAGATAGTAGCATCTAACACTACACGTCTCATCTGTAAATCCAAGGACCCTTCAAAATATTTGCATTATTATCATTAGTGTTATTATTTACAGAGGACATCTCATTTGATAGTGCATTATTAGCTTCCCTGAAATTTCCCAAGTGCTTCTTACATTTCTTTCCCATATATTCCGTACCCTACTGTGTGTTAAAAATTATTCTCAATGATCATAATTTTATTTCCTATTTTGGAAATGTTTGATTCTTTACTCCACCCTCAGATACTGTTAACGTAGTGGTAATCTTTTGTCAGAGTTGTGAGGTGTGAGGACACAGTATACAGTGTGTCCCCCACCCCCTTTTGATTAGAAATAATAAAGGTAACACAAGCTTGGACCTTAATGTGTAATTGGGTATTCTGGCTGGCCAAGTAACCAGCTTCAGGTTCCTAGAAGGAAGCTTCTCACCTGGTTTCTGCCTCTGAGAAACTAAGAAACTCCTGTACCCTCAGAGACCTCTGGGTCTCTAAATTAAATCAAGAGGATCAGAGAGACAGCCATTTCCTCTTTTATCTGCCACCCCGTTGCCAGTTAATTTTTTGAGGACTGTCCCTTTGTTGGGTTTATGTCAGAGGAAGTCACATTTCCACACAGGGAATACAACTTGGTGATTAATAGCATAAATAGAATGAATAAAGCCTGGGATTTATTCAAGGGATGCTCATATATGGCTTTGATCATTTCCTGGGTGCCAAAAGTAAAGATAAATAAGATAGGGCTTCTATCTCCAAGGGGTTGACCTTCTACCCAGTGAGACAAATCTATCAACAAATAATCAATGAACAATGGGTAAAGACAAGAATTCAAGTCTGCTCTGGGTATAAGAATGACACATGGGGCAGAGTGGCTCTGTGATAAAGCTCTTGCCTCACATGTGTGAGACCTTTGGTTTGCTCTCCAGCACTGCAAAAATAAATATACTAATTAATTAAATAAATAAAAGAAAAGAAGTACACAGGGGAAGAAGTAGCTCATTCTACTGGAGACAAGTGATCCCAAATGACTTTACAGAGGATGAGATGCTTGAGCTGGGGTTGAGGGAACAGTAAGAGTTTTCCAGATAGATGAAGTGGGGGCAGCACCTGTGGAAGAGGGCAGGAGAGTGAACCATGGGATGGAAGAATTGTAAGTATAGATCTGAAGATGTTTATTCAGCATCCCTCTCTCTTCTCCTCTAAATTTCTCAGCCACAGAGTTGAGAATAACTGACTTCATTCCCAGCTCAAGATGGACCCTGGTTGGCCTTAACAACTCAGCAAAATCCTTTCCATGCCACAGCTGCTTTTCAGAGAGGCATGTCCTCCAGGTCCATGCAAATTAACCATCAGGGCTGGATATGTCCAATTGGGAAGAAGCTTAGACCAGGTATGGTTTCATGCCTAAAATCTCAACTACTTAGGAGATGAAGATTGGGAGAGAGGATTACAGTTGAGGCCAGCCTGGGCAAAAAAGTTAGTGAGACTGTATCTCAACCAACAAACTGGGAAAGGTATCACACATATGTGATCCCAGCTATGCAGAAGGCATCAATAGTAGGATCATGGTCCAGGCATAACTGTGAGACCCTATTAAAAAAAACTAAAGCAAAAAGGGCTGCTCAAGTGGTAGAATGCTTATTTAGTAAGTGCAAGGCCCTGAGTTCAAACCCCAGAACTACATACAAAAAAAAAAAGGGGGAAGAAGCCTAAGACCCTCAGTTTGATGGTTCAGAGAGGAGACAGGCTCACTGCTATTGCACTTGGAAGAGAAAGCATACAAACCTAAGAGCTGCTGCTTCCCCTTTTGTTGCCACCAGGAGAGCCAACCACAGGATAAAGATGTTACATAGAGCTAAGGAGATTGCAAAGAAATGGAGCCAGTGACCTAATCAAACTCTGATGGAGTGGCTGCTGGTCTTCCCTGCATTGTGGAAAACATCCCATAGAATGACTTGCAACTAAAACCCTTCTACTTGGTGCAAAGTCACTGGTGTAGGGCTTGAGGGGTAGAGGTGGGCTTGAGATTGTAGAAGGAGGCAATGACTAGATGGTGAGTGTTCTGTTTTATAGACATGGAAAGCTCTTGAAGGTCTCAGGTGATGTTAGGGAGTAACAACAATCATACTTGAATTTTAGAAAGCTTAATCAAGCAGCAGTGAGGACAGCTTGGGGGGAGAAAGGCTGGGGACAGTGAGAAACCTCAGTCACACTTTCATTTCCTTCTTCATTCCATTTAAGAGAGCCACTTCCAGCTCCTTTTTGCACTCAACCTCAAAAGGGAATTGTCGTTAAAAATATACTTAATATGTGAAATGTGACATAGGATATAAATGCTTTGAAATTTTATACCCTGGAAGGAAGGATGTATGTTTTAGAAGTCCATAGAATTCTCTGAGTTAATGTAGGACATTGAAGTTTGGGGTACATTATTTGGGTCATCAATAATATCTCTTGGTCCCTTTCTATTTCTCTTTAGGAGTTCCAATTTGTTTTATACACCATGTGAACTCTTTTTACTTATTTGTTGATATACTGTTTTTTCCCTCGTTGTTTTAGAGAGTTTTTTGTTTGTGTGATTTTGGGTTTTTTTTTTTTTTCCTCTAGAGAAGCAATAGTGGTTACAGAAAAAGAATAACAGTAAGTCCTTTGGCACAAAAGCTCTTTTCCCTTGGCATTTGCTGTACTTGAGGGAAATTAATCTGATCCTAACCAGTTTTACTCAAGAGGAGGCATCTTTGGTAACAAACATTACTCCTGGTCTCTTTGGACTCTAGTATGAACTGCCAAATAAATTCTAGTGATAGGAGAAATGGACATGTGACTCCTTTCTGCTCTGTTTTACTGGAAACTGTTCAGCAAAGATGCTAAGATTCAATCAATCCTTCTACTTATTTGTCATTATTGAGCCTCCTGTTCATGCCTGGCCTTGTGCTCAGCGCAAGGATCAGTACAACAGGAGAGGGAAGGAGGTATCTGCCCTGAAGGCATTTATAATGTGGAGTCCAAGGATGGAAGACCTTTTCCTAAAACCATGTTGATGAGGCCTAACCACATATAACATCTGGCTCACCTGAAGCTATGTATTTGTGTTGTGTTGACCCTTGAAACTTATGAAGAGTTTAAAAAACTATCATCAGATTTATCCAAAGAGTTTCAGATGCCATTCTGCCAGGACTCTAGTGACAACATTAGACTTTTGGTCATTAACCACTGGCTTTTAATCAGGTCCTTGATGAGAAAGACAAGTTCATTCTTTGTTAACAGAACTATTTATCTTTCTCATGTGTATCATTTTAAGTAGAACAAAAAGCAGACCCGACCCTTGTTGAAAAATGTGCTATTCTCAAAGTTGTCCCAAAGCTGAGTATGGGTAGCTCATGCTTGTAATCCCAGCTACTTGGGATGCAGAAATTGGAAGAATCAAGGTTTGAGACCATCATGAACAAGAAATTTGTAATACCCCATCTCAACGCCCCCCCACCAAAAAAAAATCTGGGCATGGTAGCATGTGCCTTTCATCCCAGCTAGACAGGAAACATAAATAGGATGACATGGACCCGGCTGGCCTGGGCATTAAGCAAGACCCTATTTCATAAATAACCAAAGCAAAAAAAAAAAAAAAGTAGTCACAAGATATAAGCTATTCATTTGTTAGCTAAGCAACTATAATTTTATTTGAGTTTTGGTTTGATTGCTTCCAAGTGAAAAATTCATTTTGCCTAAATGGCAGAATATTTCACATATACCCTCTTCATTTAACTACTCATATTAGTAATCTTCATTCTCCATAGGTCCCATTTAATTTCTTCATACTTTCTGTTAAACATTGTTTGACACAGAACACTTACAGTAATCCTGATCAAATTATTATGCACTAGGACCTCAGCAAAAGCCTGACCTTTATCTTAAAACCAAATGCTTGTCACACCAACTCCTCTTGTGTACTTGCTCACTGTGTCCCAGAGCTAGAGGTCTTCTAATGATAAGCTCAAGATATAAACTACTTTGAGCTCTGCCCTTGATTTCACAAGTGAGTTGATTATATCCAGCACCTACCTCACTCCCTGGCACACAGCAGAAACTAAACAAGTAGTTTTTGGAAAAAAAAAAAAAGAGTAAGTGAAGATTGTGTCTGTGGAATGGTGAGTTATTCTGAATTTCCTTGAGATAAACCAAGGACTCTAATGCTTGACCCTTGAATGGCAACCTGAGAAGGAGTTAAGGTTTGCAGATTGCTTTTAGTAAACCAATTTTTTTGAGAGCTGCCATATTCTAGGAAGAGAAGACTCACTTCCTCTTGACCAAATGTACTTGGGATTCCCCTGCTTTGGGTCTTCTAAGAAGCAGACCTCATCAGGCCACAGTCCTTGCCTCTCACTTCAGCCCAGTTAAAGACTAGTAGATGTATTGGTTTGTGGTAACCCAAAAGTTACTAGTGAAGAGAAAGTAAAGAAGGAACAGAAATGAAAACACCTTTCCTTCCCTCATTTCATTCACTTTCACCCTATAACTATTTCTCTAAGGTTGGTTTCTACTATCACTTCATTCTACCCTGCTCTCCTACATCCTCTGCCAAAAATTGCAGAAGAGTTGGTTTTCTTCTGAAATTTAGATACACCTAACTCTCATTCATTGCTGGTGGGAATGCAGAATTGTGTAGCTACTTTGGAAGACAATGTGTCAGGGTTTACTGTATGATCTGTCAGTTGTGCTCCTTGTATTCACCCAAATGAGTTGAAAACTTGTGTCTGCACAAAAGCCTACACACAGATGTTTATAGTTACTTTATTCATAGTTGTTAAAACTTAGAAGCAACCAAGACATCCCTGGGTAGACAAATGATAAATAAACCATCGCCCATCCAGGCAATAGAAAGAAATGAGCTATTGAGACATGAAAAACCACAGAGGAACCTTATATGCATACTACTACGTGAAAGAAGCCAGCCTGGAAGGGCTACACGCTGTATGATTCCATCTATGAGACTTTCAGGAAAAGCTAATGAAGAGTGGTTGTCAGAGTTAGAGAGGAGAAGGATGAATAGGTTGGCCACAAAAGATTTTCAGAACAGTGAAACTATTCGGTGTGTACTACAATGGTGGACACATGTCGTTATACATTTTGTCCAAACTTGTAGAATGTACAACACCAAAAGTAAACACTAAGGTAAACTACAGAGTCTGAGTGATCTGATGTGCCAGCATAGGTTCACTGATTTCATCAAATGTACCACTTGGTTGGGGGATGTCGATAATGGGAAGGCTGTGTGTGTGTCTGTCTGGGCAGGAAGTTCCTGAGAACTCCCTGTACTTTGTGGTCAACTTTGCTGTGAACCTGCTGTAAAAACTAAAGCCTATTAAAAAATACAGACAACTAGATAGCATGACCTTATTTCAGCCCTGTGTGTATGGAGACCTACTGTTGGCGCAGCTTGCCTGAGTTAGGGCAGAGTGGGAAGGACTGAGAGTGTAGAGAAAGACTGAAAAGAAAAGCTTAGCAAAAACCTTGAGTGAGTTCCAGCACAAGTGAGGAGCAGAAAAGCCACAGCTGTGTCTTGTTGCTCAATGGGCCACAGAAAAGACATTGGTCTGGTTAGAAACACTTGTTAACTATAGTACCCTGGCTAGTTGCTCAAAGTGGGAAAGAAGTGAGAGATACGCCCTACGGTTGGAAGCCCTGCCCTCATTGCTAATCATTCTTTTTTTTTTTAAATTTTTATTGTTTTATTATTCAGATGTGCATACGAGCTAATCATTCTTCCTAACACTCTTCATTGGATTTTCAAGCCTGTGGTCCCCAGATTAAGCTAGATGGTGGGGGGGGGCTCTCTGCATTAAAATCACCCAGAAGTGTTTTTATAACAAATTCAGATTCTCAAGCCAATCTCCCAGAAATCCAAATTCAAAAGGTCAGGGAGAGAGCCCAGCAATGTGTATTTTCAAAGAGTTCCCAGGCATTCTGAAGTGAAGTCAAGCTCACATTCCTTTTATTTTAGAGTTAATTTACTCTTATGCAACTCAATGGCATTTTAATTTTTTTTGGCAGTACTGGGGTTTGAACTTAAGGACTTGTGCTTACTAGGCAGGCAGTCTACCACTTGAGCCACTCCACCAGCCCTGAAGTCAAACTCAGAACTATCAAACCTTGTTGGCAGAAAGGGAATGGGAAGGAGAAGGAAGACAAAATGCAAGGACATTTTCTGATGTTTCTTGTTCTAAATAAAAGACATTCTTCTGGAGAGGCATTATTCATCATGGTGCTTATATGCCAAGGGACCATTAGTTTTACACTATAGGGATTTTGTGAGCATGTCTGGGAGACACCAATGAATAACTGAGTCAGCAAGAAAACTCACTCATGTTCAGAACAGTGAATTCTAAACATCTGCCTTATAAATGTGAGTGTAAGTTACCTTTGATTCTCTATTCTCAGATTTTTGACCTTTGAAATATTGAGACTTCTAGTGCAAGACAGTCTGGCCCTGACTTGTGACCAGTTCTGATCATTAGATTCCTCCCTTTTTTGAGACAAAGTTGTCATCTCCACTATTTTTCTTCCCTCCAGCTCTCTGTCCCCCTGTGGGTCCCTTCCAATTCCTTCTCACCTTTCCCCTCTTCCTTTAGACTAGGTACTTGCCTGACACTGGGTTTATTCCTTCAAATAAATGATCTTACTTATGATTTATGACTCTATAAGACTGGTGCTGTGATTACCCACAGATGAAGACATGGGGGCTCCAAAAGATCAGGTGATTTGCTTCAGGACACTTTAATAAGCGCTCTACTCTTACCTCGTTCCTTAGTCCTGACACCTAAGATCCTGTCTAGGCTTCTGGCTCAGAACACCGGCTCCTCAAGTCCTGTGGCCCTGACTTGCTTTCTGAAGTGGTCACAAAACATTTGACTCTTGCTCTTGAATACCTACCTGGAGGTTGGTGCACAGCTGAGGACAGTCAATGTCCCTGTTGCTGACTGACTCATTGCCTGTCTGAGTCTTAGAACACTGATTCCTCTTTCTCTCTCTGTGGGCTTCATCTGATGACATCAGGATCCTCACATCTCCACCCAACCTTCTGTTGCCAATGTAGGTTGCTGAGGATGTGCCAGGAAAATGCATGGTGCTTGCTACTAGAAAGAGCTTTGGAGTATGCTCTGAGCGCTTTTCCCCCAGTCTCATACTCTTCCCTAACTGGCCTTCCAAAGGTGAGGAATCATAGTAAGCCACCTTAATCCAATTATTAAGAATAGTCCCCGTAATCCTTCCCCTACCTAAAAGCTCCATCCACCACTACAGCCTACCCACTCCTTCTGTTTCCTAGATTAGAGGTGTCCTAACTGTGGCCCGTGCAACATTGGTCTATGAAACCTTCTCAAGTGGTACCTGGACAAGCATCATTTTAAGTATATCCATTTCTATCCTCAACTAAAATCAGTGTACCTGCATTTACATCAGCTATTCTCCCATTTCACATCCTTTATGCACACTAAAGTTCACTGTGATGTTTTGCCCTGGATAAGAGAAAAAAGCCTACTGGACATGGTGGTGCACACCTGTGGTCCAGGCTACTAGGCAGATGTAAGTAGAAGGATCATGGTCCAAGGTTAGTCAGACAAACGCACAATAGCCTATCTGAAAAAATAAGTAAAGTTAAAGGGCTACAGGTATGACTCCTAGGAAAGTATATGCCTAGAAAGTGGGAGGCTCTGAGTTCAAATCCCAGTATCACCCCCCACCCCCAAGTATGCAGCTCTAACATCTGGAGAAAAATATATAAGATAAAAACACTTTATTGGAAACATTATATTGATAAATTTATATTTTTTTATTCTCAAAACATTCTAAATTTTCCCATTGGTTGAGATGGGGTTTTGTGAAATTTCTACCAAGGCTAGCCTCCAATGTCAATCTTAAGTCTCTGCCTTGCAAGTAGCCAGGATTACAGGCTTGAGTTACCCCACTTGGCATTTTTAAAATAACAGATGCTAATTCACATGATACAACGTTTACCATTTAAAAAGTGTACAATCCAGGCTGGAGGTATGGCTCAAATGGTAGAATTCTTCTCCAGTAAGAGCAAGGCCCTGAGTTCATATCCAAGTACTGCCTAAATAAATAAAGTGTACAATCCAATGGCTTTAAGTATATACAGAATTGCACAACCACCACACTGACCAATTTTAGGACAAATTTATCATCCCACAAAGAAAAGAAACCACACCACTTAGCCATTGTCCTCAACCCTCCTCATTTTCTCCATTGCTGACAAATTGTTTCTGTCTCTTTAAATTTGCCTCTTCTGGATATTTCATATAAATGCTATCTTACACTATGTGCTACTTTATGACTGGTTTCCTTCACTTAGCAGTTTTTCAAGGTTCGTGTATCAATCTTACATTTCTTTTTATTGCTGAATAATATATTGCATGGATATACTACATTTTATCAATTGATGCTGTCCATTTTTTGGCTATTATGAATAATGCTGGTGTGGACATTTGTGTTCAGGTTTTTGGCATGAATCTTTTCATTTCTACCTGCAAGTAGAATTGCTGGGTCATATGGTAACACTATGTTAACTCTTTTGAAAAAATGCCAGATTGTTTTCCAAAGAGGCTGCATAGTTTTACATTCCCACCTGCAGTGTATGAAGGACTTCGAATTTCTCCACATCCTCGCCAACATTTAATGTCTTTTAAAAAAATTTCAGCCATCCTAATGCTATAGTACTACAATCACAGTAACGGTCCACTGCCTTTGGAGAAAGCTAACTTGGCCTACAGCAACCTTTGGCTAGTCATTTAACCACCTAATAGAGAGGCTGACACTACAGATGATCTCTAAGCTCCCCCAAACAGGGGTGTGTAAGATTTTCTTCTTTTCCTAACTCTGACGCCCCACTATACAGGGCAGCAGCTTGACCCAGGGAGTAGAGATAATCCTGTTCAGCAGACTTGCCCTTCAGTTCCCCGCCCTAGAGTCCAGGCCAATAACCCCAGAAGCCGCTGAGTTCCTCGGTCTGAGAGCGCAGAAAAGGGGGCGATAAATCACTCTAGGGCAAGGAAGAGGCATATCCATGAAACTACAACTCCCCGGAGCCCTTGGACGAGACCGCGCCCCACCCCGGAGTGGGGCTGGTGCATGCCGGGAGCAGAAGGCGCTCTCACCACGCCTCATTGTTCAAACCACTAAGCCAGGGTAACCTTGCGCATGCCCAGTAAGGTTCCAAACAGTTCGGCTTCTTTACTTCCTGCAGGCATCTTCTCTTTCCGGTCCTGCTGGGGCGCGCCCTTTCCCCGCCCACTCTTCACCCTCTTCACGGGAAATCAGGAGGGGGCGGGGCCTCGGGAAAGCGCGTGTGTACACGCGCGTTCACAGGAGATTTAAGAGGGAGGGGACTGATCACTGGGTGTGGAAGGTTGGCTAAACCGCGGGGAACGAAAGCGCATGCGTACCCCGCGGTGCTGCAAGCGTTGCAGGGGGTGGACGGGCGGAAATGGGTTGTGGTGTTGACGCACGCGCATTGGTCGTCAGCGTCCCGCCTCCTGCCTCAGGTTTCCCCTCCTTTCACCACCCTCCCGGAAGTGGAGCCGCCCTCGCGCCCACCAGCGGCTACCTCGGCGGCAGGCCCCGCCCCCGGCCCCGCCCCCCGGCTCTCCGCCCCCTCCTCTGGTGGCGCTGGGTTGCAGCTTTGGAGGTGGCGGTTTTGGTGTCCCAAGCCGGGAGCGCGGAGTCGTTCCCGGGAAAGGCGGCGAGGCTATGATCGCCGGCTCCCGTCGTTCCGCTCCGGCCAGCCAGCGTCCCTGTCTCAGCCTGTGCCCGTCCCCGAGTAGTCTCCTCAGCCCGGCCCCGCGACGCGGTTGGCGGCGTCCCCGACGCGCCCCCTCCTCCGATGGCGGCGGAGATCCAGCCCAAGCCGCTGACCCGCAAGCCGATTCTGCTGCAGCGGGTCGAGGGGTCCCAGGAGGTGGTGAATATGGCCGTGATCGTGCCCAAGGAGGAGGGCGTCATCAGCGTCTCGGAGGACAGGTACGGCCGCGAGGAAGGCAGGACTGGCCGGCGGTCCCCGAGCGTGCGTCGGGGACTGTGTCCCCATGGGCGCGAGTGTAGACGTGCTCCTCCAAGTTTTGTTGTAACGCGCATCCTGGGGTTGCCGGTGTCCAGCAGCGCGCCGCCGACTCCGGGCTCGGAGAAGAGGGCTCCCTGGGCTGCTCACCGTGCGCTTCGGCCTCGTCCGCGCCCGGGTGGCGCCCGAGGGGCCGGGGTGGCCCTCGGGCTAACGGTGCGCGGGACGCTGGACCGCGGTCCTGCCGGGGGAGGGGAGAGGGGAAGGGAAGAGCCGCCGGCGCGGGCCCTGCAGGTGTGCGCCTTGGGAGGATGCTCTCAGCCGCCTCTGCAAGGTAACTAAGGATTTTTGGGGCACAATTCTTAGGAACCATCCTGAGAAGACAAATGCCACTGCCTTCTCCAGGACATTCCCACCTAATCCATATATCCCCGGCATCTTACAGTGAATTCGGTGGATATTCCAAGTTGTGGAAAGCGTAACTTTGTGCTTCTGCGTGGTGTAGTCTCTCCTTTCTCCTTATTCCGTATCTCTTTGAAGTTCTGGGGGAAGCGCCTAGAACTTGTAAGGGAGCATTGCTGCAGATAGCTTCTTGAGTTCCTTCCCTTTGCTTGCTTCCTTTCTTTTTGCTTAATTTTACTTAATTTGCAGAAGTGGAGCCTGTTGTTTAGCCTTCAGTATTCTCCCTTGCATTTTGTTTTCTCTGGTTGACTTAATTTCCCTTTAATGTGCCGAAATAAGTCGGAGAAAGGTAATTTCCAGGAGAATGCTTCTTGAATATAGTCGTTATGGTAATGTAACTGGAATTGTTACTATGATAATACCTATAAGCATTCTAAAAAATATAACAAGGTGGTGGTGCATGACAAGAGGCTTTTACTTTAAAACAGTAGTTTGGTTTTCTTAATTTAAGTTCAAATCATGCTGAGGTAGAGAATTTTCTTTCATGATTGCTAAAAGGCAGAGGTAAAGCAGCACAAAGTGTTCACTACTCTCTTTATAATCATTTCAGCACTTTGTATATAATGTAATCTAAAACATTTGCTTGATAGAGCTTAATCTGTTCATCTTAGTTTCTTCAGTATAACTGGGATGGGCGTATTACACATTTGTATTACACATCCATGTCTCCCGTCATGCCGGATACAAATGGCGCCTGATTCATTTCCCATACAGATCCAGGGTTTTGAAAACGTTGTGATCATACACTAATGGCAAGCATCCTGCACTGAACGGAAGAAATGGAATGGCCCAAGGGCAGTATATGGATGCAGGAGCCATTTGAAATTCACAGAGATGTCCTGTGAGACTTCTTTTGCCCCTTTTCCACAGGGGCAAAATTCTATTAAAAAAGACTGCTTCTGGACCTAGAACTTCTTTCTCATAGAATTATTTTTATGGAACATGTTCCATAAAAGAAGGAATACACTGATAGATGTCACTTTCCCACTCTTACTAGAGATGAAATTGATCAGTTTCTAACTATTGTAGGAAGTTAAGTTCAAGTAAGAATCAAGTAAGAGGAGAAAGGTAGTTAAGCTTAAACTCTGTTCATACTAGTTTTGAAACTTCTAGTCCTTTTCCACTGCATTTACCTTGAAGGAAGCGACTTTAGTGGGGATATATTTCAGAGTATTTGGAGAAGCTAAAGTTGTATGTTAAACTGAAGAACAAATTTCATTTGATTATAGGACAAAAGAAACAGTGTTTAGCCTATATGTTAACTTCACTTTCCTGGTCTACAATGTAGATAGTAGAAATTATTTTACCATAGAGCTGTTGTTAAATAAATAAGGCCATACAGAAATCCAGAATTATTCTTTCTGTATATTTTATTATTATATGGATTGGCAAATCTGTGCTTCTTTGGGTCAGACATTCAAATATGAAAATAATTATAATTTGGGGCTCAGTTTCAGTTATGGTTTTCATTAAAAGAGAATATGTGTTCTTGCTTTGCACAATCCAGTGTTGCTGGGAGCATGACTTGCCTAGCACTTGGCCTAACAAGTCCAAGGCCCTGAGTTCAACCTCCAATACCACTAAAACAAAATAATAATAATAATATCTTTAAAATCCAGTGTTATATATAATGCTGAAGAGGTGAAGACAGACTTGATTTTCTTCAAAATCTAGAAAGTCATTGACATTAGCTGCTTCAGTTGGTAACTGTTAATTAGTCCTGGACTATAAGATTGAGCCACAAATAATGTCCTGTACTGTAAATTCTTATGGAATCCTAATCTCTCTTTTTGACCTCTGGCTCCTTACAGCCTTTATCTGTACATTTGAAAACACTTAACATTTCTGTTTTAAAACAGTATAGTGCATACTTCATGTGTGCATATCTTCTGTGAGCTGTTCAAAGAGTTTTCTATCTTATTCACTGCAATAGCTGATGGAGTTTCTCCATAAACATTTGTTGTATCAGTGACTGGTCTAGTTTTTTTATTTTTCTACTTCTGAAAGCACAGTATCGTAACTATTGCAGACTGAGTTGATATTTGTTGAATGACTATTTTGATGACTTTTGAAAGCCTTATGCAGACAAATCACAATTGTGGGAAAAATATGGTAGGACTGAGTAGCTTTATGCACCATAAAACTGTGAAACTGTGAAACTGTATGCATTGCTTTACTTATTCCCTCAACAAACATTTGGGTTCTTATTGTGTTCCAGTCACATGTGTATATGACAATGATGAAAATGACAAAGTCCTTTCAAGATGCTCACAATTTAGTGGGAGAAATTTTAGAAGATTTTTTTTTTCAGTGCTAGGGATTGAATCCAGGGCCTCGTACATGCTAGGCAAGTGCTCTTCTACTGAGCTACACTCCCAGCCCAAGAATATTGTTTCATAGTGCAAAACCACATGTTTAAGATGTGGTATTGAGAGAAGTTTCAGATGGAGAAGAATGACTGCATTGCACAGTCCTATTATCTCTGTATCTTACCTTTCCTAGAGGATTATTTCAGTTGGATTACCATTTGCACCCTCAGTCTGTCCTCAGTAATGGGCTGATGATCCTTAAACCTTGACATCCAACAGTGGATTTACACCCTTCACCTCCAACTTCACCTTAGTGCAGTTTGGACAACCTGAACATCAAAGGAGGAAATGTAAGGGAATATGACTAGAAAAACAGACTGCAAGATTTTTGGTTGTACCATCACGCAGAGCCTGTTCCCAGAACTCACATGCCTTGCCCTTTATTTGCAGCTAGATTTTATCCCCAAAGGATGCATCAAACTTTGGTGATTTGGGTTCCTCATTTCCTAGCTTCTTTTTGGACTGGGTGACTATCATTTTAACTTTCCTTACTTAAGAGTTTTATCTCAGACATCTCTCCTCTGTGTCAGTCAAGACTTAGGTCTTCTTGTTTAGTGGCAGCCTCTTCAAGTGATGAAAATCAGGAGGGACCCTCTCCAGGTGGGACCCAGCCCATTAGGAACTTTATTTTCGTAACTTCTTTTTTTCCTGGGTTTGTGGTACTGCAGTTTGAACTCAAGGCTTCGGACTTGCTAGGCAGGTGCTCTACTGCTTGAGTCACACCTCCAGTCCTATTTTTATAAGTTCTTTATAATGCATCTCTTAATACAAGACCTCAGTCTTACCATTTATACAGAGAATTTTAGTCATGAGGTAGTTTCTATTAGACAGGTATAGGAGTCAACACAGTGTGCTGAAGACAGGTGTAGACATTGTCCTTTGGGTTGCCAGACAATCTCCTTTGCTGGTGGTGGTTGGAGAAGACAGCAGTCTCTTCCTCAGGTGGGTCTTGCAGGATGAGTAGAGCAAAGGGCCTTCTTGGTAGAGGGATAAAGAAGGCTCGTACATTGAGAAGCACTAGAATGCCAGCTTGGGTAAAAGACTCTGAGGCCAGTCTGTGTTCAATTAGAAGTCAGCTGTGAGTGTGTAACATTTTGAGGAATCTGGAAAGTGAATTTTCCAGGGGAGAAACTGAGCAAAAATTACTTAAATCTCACTGGGTACAGGGGCTTATGGCTATAATCTCAGCTACTTGGGAGGCGGAAATAGAATGATTACGCTTCAAGATCAGTCCAGGATAAGGTGGGGGAGAGTTAGCAAAACCCTAACTCAAAAAACAAGCTGGGAGTGGTGGCACAGAATTGTAATTCTAGCTATGCAATGGTAGAATTGTGGTCTGGTCAGCTCTGGCAAAAAGTGGGAGACCCTATTTGAAAATAACTTTCGTAAAAAGGTCCACAGGCATGGCTTGCCTAGCAAGTAGGAGGCCCTGACTTCAAACCCCAGTACGCACGCGCGCACACACACACACACACACACACACACACACACACACAATTACTGAAATTTACAAGAAGTTGGAACTCTGTGGTTAAAAAAAAGACACAGCAGGAGCTGTGTGAGAGACCCTACAGGAGTTAAGATAAGTACTGAGGAGGGGGTGTGGGGAGCTGCTTATGTTCTGACTATTCAGAACCAGCTAGCTGTGCTTTCTGAGTGTTCTGAGGGCAGAACCCAGCAATGGGTGAAAGGAGATCTGATGCCTAATGCCCAGCACAAAGAAGATATATATGTTCATTCCTTGGATAAATCTGGCAATGGCTGTTTGAATTGGAATGGGCCTGAGGAAGTTGTGAGTTTCCATGAGCAGAGATGCTTAAGTTGAGCCTTAAAGAAAAGTTTAGCTGCTAGCTTTAGGCCAGGATAATAATACAACAAGGAATGGGGCTGGGCTGGGCTGGGACAAGAGAGGGGTTGCACTTTTTCCCCCATCTTTGAGCTACTGTGATTCTAAGTGGCCATGACTACTTGTTTCTTTGTTTTTTTGGCAGTACTGGGGTTTAAACTCAGGGCCAATCTACCACTTGAGCCAGTCCTCCACCCCTACTTGATTGTTTCTTGAAAAGATATATTAGAATTTTATTTCATCTTGTAAACCCTCATAATATGACTTCATTTACCACTAATTCTTTTCATTGTCAAATTGCACTGTCTCAGTTCTCTGCTTCAACTATTAGCCTTACTAATAAAAATTAGACTGTGACTCTGTTCACTTGAACTCCTGATGAAGTTTTATGAACATTATAACATTTGCATGCATGTTTTAAAGAAATGCAAATCCAAGTTTTTTCCACAGTGCAAACAGAGTTTTGAAAGTTGAGGACTTCTTGGGGTGATGGAGTGAGATCTCTGAGGTCAGCAAAATCCATCAAAACTAATTTTTGAGTGAGTGAGATATCTATTTAATGTCATAAAATTAATAAACTGTCAACTTTGCACTTGAGAGTCACCACTTGGCAGTAATAATTATTGGCTGTAAGGCCCTAAAAAGGGAATTTACCCATATGAAAATGAGATCTTTACTCTGAATTTAAGACATGTCAGTGAATCAGTGTGCCTAATAGGTCAGAAACAGACTGATTTTTTTCAGGTAGGATCACCATGGGAAAGCTAGTTCCAGGAAGCTTAGTAGAGGAAGCTTAGCTTCAAGTGGCCCTCAGAGCTCCTAGTTGTTCTGAATTTCCTCCTGTATATTTCACCACATTCTATGCAGGCCCTCATGGGGCTTAATCAGCGAACATTTATTTGGATATTGCAACACACTGTGGAAAATGCCAGCGTGGCAGTTCTGATGCTCCCAATAGGAGTGATTCTCTGATCATGACAGGCTGACCTGCTGTCTCACACCTTAAGCGCCACTCAACTTAAAGAGGTAAAAATCATAGAGCATGAATAGCAGAAGAGACTTAAGTAGTCAGAAAAGACTTTAGAGGGATGATCTTGTCCAAGCAAACAAAATTGAAGCTTAAAAAGGAAATCCAGTTTTTTACTTGTGCGGTGTCTTGTCCCTGGCTGTTTTCATTTTGCTTTGGCTTTGAGACAGGGAGACTTTTCTGTTTGTTATAGAGAATCATCTTGATGTCATTTGAAAAAAATAACAGATTGGGGGAAATTAAAACTCTTTGTGGCATTTAGAAATCAATAAGTAAGTTGTGATTAAGACTCTTGTAAGTAGTGATCTGTAACACTAAATTAAATTGCATATAGTATAAACTCACTGAGGAGAAAATGGTCTTGGGGTCAAGCCTTTCTTCTCAACTACAGTATCAAAATAGAAAGAATTTAGAAGTAGGCAACACTCTTCATTTTTTATAAATAGGTCTCCCAAGGACAGGGCTCCAGTTAACATAGAAATTTTCTACACAGAACAAAATAACTGTCCTATGCAACTTCAGCCAGTTTTTTTTTGTTTTTGTTTTTGTTTTTTTTTAGGGCAGTGGGCCTCTTGGTCTAAACACTTCATTTAGTCATTAGTAAAAATTAATTCAGAGGTAGAAGAAAAAAAATGGATGAAACTAAAAAAGAAAAAAAAAAAAGTCATGTACTTGTCCTTGGCAGGGAGTGCTGCTTTGTGCTCTTGTGTGCCTTTAATTTAAGATTCTTGGAAAAGAACTGGGACTAGGAGTCCGATCTCAGCCAGCTCTACTCTGGATTGACCTTGGCATTGCGGAGGACATTTCGCTACCCTATGACTCAGTTTCTTCATCTGACCAAGGAGAAGGTTGGATTTCTTAGTAGTATAATGTGCTCACAAAATGACTAGATGAGCGTGAATTCCCTGCAACCTTATCACCCTGAAATCTCAGGCGAAGGGAAATGTGCAGTGAAATGTGCAGTCAGGAGAAAGTGTCATGCCTATGTGAACCTGTCAGCACTTCAGTGCAGCTGTAAAACCATGCTTTTTGGAGCCTTTGGATGGCAGTGGTTATTTATCCCTGGGTGGAATCTTCCAGAAGTATTTGTTTCCTATTGGCGGCTGACACCCAGTTGAACTGGACTCACTGCATTCCTGCTTCTAGCTGAGTCCTTCAGTTTCAAATAGTGAACATTTTAGCTCAAGGCCCAGGTCATCAAGAGTAATGCTTCGGAAAGTGTTGACCACAAACCATGGTTAGCATCACGCACTCCCACACGTTTATACATGAGCCAAAGTTTCTTGAAACCATCTCCTTATCCACATGATACGCACACTAATATTTTCTGTTCTGTTGTCGTTCTGCTAAAATCCTGGTGTGACCTTCTTAATTCATTTCCTAACACACTAATGAGCTGGGAACAACTGTTTGGAATACAGTGCTTTAGAGGAACTTGAAGTTTGTACTCTCATTTTCTCAATCTGTGTAGTTTTGGTTTTTTAGAAGATGGCAAAGCACTTCAACTTGGGGATCCCCCCACCCCACACCTGTGGTCTTCCCACTGTGGTTGTAGAGTTGAGCCAGTCTGCCTGGAAGCCCAAGTCCAGAGATACCTATTCTAAACTCTTTCAGCCCAAAGCCAGGGAGAGTTCACACAAACTGAGAAGGCAGCAAAGCGCTTGCTTTGTTTGGGTGCATCTTGGCTTCCTTTGATATGTTCCCTAATTCTGAATTAGGACTTGGAAAATTGATGCGTCTCATCTAAATTTTGAACGTCACTGCTGACCTCTGTATGGCAGTGCTTTCCTTTTTATCAGGGCAGATTTATCTATAATATGGAGCTATTTGGAGATTTTAATGCATTTTCCATTAGTTAAATTACATTTTTTAAATCTTTTCTCCAATTTCTGAGGATCAATTTAAATTTAAGTAATCATAATAATAATCCTTCTGGAGTATGTTTACATTTTAAATAAAGATAACATACTATAGTAAATAATAACTGCTTATAAACCTCTTAGCACAATGACTGTTATATCTATCTATCTGTCTAGCAGTTATTCTAATGTAGTTTTCAAAAATGTGATTGTAATTATATACTTATATTTAAAAAAAATATTTTTATATCCTTGCCCTTACTTAAAATTGTGCCAATAGCTACCTATTCTTTAATCATCAGATTAAGTAAGTGGTTGTGTATTTTTCCTTTCCGTCAGTGTTCACTCCTAGTTGTTTAATGCTTGGATTGCAAGTGCTTGGCCCTGCTCCCCTCATGAGCAAGCATTTCCTTCTCTCAGAGTACTGGCTGTCTAGTGGTTATGCCATCATTTATCCATCCCCTATATTGGCTACTTACATTATTTTTCAGTTTTTTATGTGTTACAATGAACATCGTTATGCATATAGGTATGCCCCTTCCCCATTTTTTGATTATTTCTTTTGGAAAGATTGTAGAAAGATTGCTTGTTGCTTTCCAAAAGTCTTGTGCCACTTTGAAAATATTTCTAGTAGTGTAAGACATTTGAGAATACTTGTTTTGTCACTTGAGCAGCCATGAAAATTATTATTTTAAAATTCTTCTTCATAATTACTTGAAGCCAGGCATAAGGGTGTATGCCTGTAATCCCAGTACTCAGGGGGCCTGAGGCAGGAGGATGGGCTACATAGTGTGACCCTATCTCAAAAAGCCAAACCAAACCAAAATCAAACCAAATCATAAGCACATAGTTAGCTTTGGCTGACACCAGACATTGTTCCTTTGTGAATTGTGTTTTGTCTGTTCTTGTCCTCTGTCCACTTCTCTACTAGATTATCTTGATTCTTCTGGACAATTTTTTTGAGCATAGATTCTATACATACAGTAATACCATTGGTCCTGGGCCTCTTGCATATCAAGATAGACATCTTATACTCCCTTTATTTTTTGTTTTTTACATAGAAAACATTTACTTTTTAGTTACCTATCTTTTTTAATAATTGAAATTTCTTTTATCACTCCTAATTTTTAAAAGAGTTCTTTCGCCAGAGATTCATTGAATATTCATTTTTCTTTCATCTTTAGTTATATAATTTGTTGAAAAATATTTTTTTGATTTATTTGCAGTGCATTTCTTTGGGTGGTATAAATTGGGGCGTATAAATTGATTTTCTCAAAAGTTGCTGTTGGTTATTTCAGCATTACTTTTTTTTTTTTTTTTAAAGTTCTGAGACAGGGTTTCATTCTGTAGCCTAGATTGGCCTTGAACTTGTGATCCTTCTGCCTGTTTCCTGAGTTGAATGCTGGGATTGCAGATGTACACCCCCATGCCCACCCTCAACATCACTTATTGAATGGTTTTCTCTCTTTTGATATGTGTATGTGTGTGTTTAGTGGTACTGGGAATCAAACCCAAGGCCTCACACATGCTTAGTGAACACTATACCACTGATCTATATCCCCAGCCCCTAATTGAATGGTTCTTATGTTTTCTTTTGTATTTTTATTGAAACTACCTTTATTACAAAATTAAATTCTCGTAATCAGCAGAACCTACTGTGGCCTCTGCTGTGGTGTTTAAAAAATTTCTTTGCCTCTTTCAATACTCGGTCTACTCTTTGAATTATTGTAGTTAATGACTTACTTTTGAATGCTTGCCCATATGTGTCTGCAGTAATAGCCCAGATCTCTCTGGTTTGGTCAGTGTGGTAATAAGAAAGCAATCATTTGACTCCAGATACTGGCTCTTTCCTAAGCTTTCTGACTTTAAGCCTCACTTTCCGCATCTGCATACGGGGAACAGTGGTTCTCCCAGAGGTTGCTGGGAGGTTTACATGAGGTGATCTTCCTCTAGCACCTGCCAGTACTTGAAGCAGAGAGTGCTCAGTATGTTTGATTTATTTTGTTTCTGACACCTGTTCCTCTGGGTAGGTAAACATTCTTTTGCTGTGGTTCTATTGAGGTGTGGCTGTTCCGAGTGACTTTGGATATATGAACATATACAGATTGGCCTATTGAACTTTTTGATTTCATCAAGTTCTGAGCCTCCTTTTCTCTTCTCTAGATTTATAGAGATGAGGTTAACTCCACCATCTTGCCCTGTGCGAGCAGTGGTGGGCACCGTGTTGTTTGCAGGCTTCTCTGTCCGGCCATTTGCTGCCTTGTCCTGAATGTCCACACTGGTCTCCTAGACTGCATGTACTGTGTCTTCCACGGGGAATACATTCAGGGAGGGAGAAAGCTCTTATATCTTCATCCGAAGCCTGGCCATTAGACACGGTTAACTAGCAGACTCAAACAGATTTTGGGTGGTCCACACAGTACTCTTAGAAGTTTTGAATTTGTAGGCAAGGTTAAAAGTATGGGTTTCATAAAAAATCCAGGTTGCTAGCTTGTCTTGACAAATGGAAAGATGTAATCAGACTGCAGGCTCCCCTCCTCTCAGACCCCTTACTCCTGCTCTCTCCCCTGCACCAAGGTCATCTGAGCCAGGCCATGAGGACAGCTCACTGGTGGTAAAATGGGCATGAGACCCTGAGTCTTCTCTGAAATCTGAAAGGCTTCCTCTTTTATGGAAGTAGAGAAAGCTTTCTTGGCACTTGGAGAAAGAAAAAAGTTAAATGGAAAGATACCTAGAAAAGGCTGTTTTCAAAGCTTGGGTGGAGGGAGGACGGATATATATAAAAATGAAGACCTTTTTACAGTTCATGATGTTGCAGCCAGTAAATACATAAACAAAGGTGGGCATTGGTGAGTTAGGGCCCGTGTCTACCCCTCCTTGTTTCCTCTTTGGAGGCATTGTTGGGGGCCAGGGACTGGAGTTAGGGAGCCCTGGGTTTGATTCATCGCTGCCACTTACTAATTGTGTGATCTTAGGCTAGATTTTTCACTTCTAAAACTTCTCAGGTGTAAATGGAAATTAAAATGATACTGATTTCAGAGAATTTTTCTGAGGGTTCAGCAATGCCATTAAGTGGGGACACCCAGCTATTCCTTCATTCCCTCATGAGTATTGGTCCATGTCTAATTCTTCATCAACTACCTCTCTTTTCTGTCTTTTCTTTGTCGTTTAATCAATCCTTATATTCCTCTTTCCCTTTCTTCTTTTTTTCCTCCTCATTCTTACCTCAAAAGTCAGTGCTTCCGGAAAGAGTACTCAACCATCACAGTAATTCAGTGGCCTTTGGAAAGTGACTTTCCTTTATCAGTCCTCATCTAAAAATGATTTCTCATATGACTTAAATTCCATACTATATGTGAACCCTGTGGTATACCAGATAGTCATACAAAATGATAAGGGTTATTGTCATTGAACTAGTCCTAAATACAGAATATGAATATATATGCTTTGTATTTAGAGTTTTGTGATTTTTTTTTCTTCATTTTAAAAGTGATGAATGTCATATTCAAACACATTTAAATTCTATTTTAGGAACACTTGAAATTACATTGTCATTTTTTTATTTTGTAGATATGGATTAATATTTTACTACAGTGGATTTCATGTGTTGCTATTAGAATCTTAGTAATTTGTTTTAGAGTTCATTGGAAAATGCTGTCATATATTTTATATGTTGATTTTTTTTGTGGGGAAAGAATGGGTTGGGAATGACTCATTTATTTCATTATATTTTGATTTTTGGAACAATTTTGAATTTATATTGAAATAGTTAAATCCTCTTTGCATTTTACAATTTAGATTGTTAAAAAAAATTAAAAAAGAAACAAATGTTTTTTCCAGAAGGTAAAGTTAAATTAGGGAGGTTAGTTATGCCTAATCTGAATAGTTAAGTGAACTCTCATGGTACTTGGATGGATTAGATTGCTTTGGAATAATTTTGGTCACAGTGTAACTTTTCTGATTGATTTTTCTGGTTGAGCTTTCCATTGGGAAAGTTCCTATTGTATCAACTGTGTACAATATGGATCTCTGAGCTTTGGATAGGATAGGGCAAAGGTCTAAGAGGCCCAGGCAAATACTCTTGGGGCTCCTGAAGCAAGTATGGGTCTGTCTCCAGGTGTAGTCTTCCCCCCACACTATTTTTAACTTTCTTTTCTAAAATGTTCTATCTTACTCTTTAATAATTTCTGATGATTAATCTTCAAGAGTTGTGGTCTTCTCAAAGTAGAGACCATTATCAGTATCGAACCCAGAAGAGATACATACGCTCCAAGTTGTTCATTCATTGCTAAGCGAATAAAAAGCTGTTTTCTTGACATTTCCATGTTCTGAACAGCTTTCAATGGTCATAGACACTTTTCTTAGTGTCTTTAGCCACAATTGGAGTCTTTGCATTTTGGACCAGACTCTTTGGGATGTTTTAGTGCTAATAATTGCTGAGAAATTCTATTCTTTTTTAAATTTATTGTAGGGGCTAGAGCAACTAATTAGTAGCCAGAAATTCCATTCTTGAGCCCAAAGAATCAAACTTGAATTTGAAGACTTGGAGCACTGAACAGTTTTTACATTGCACAAATACCTAGTTTGTCCTTTTGGAGATGCTGTGGTAGTATTGTCAGTGCTCAGCATTGCTTACTTCTGCTCTTCAGAACTTTCCCTTAGAAAATTGATCTGTTAGTGGCTTTTGTTGCTGACTTGTCTATTGCTTTTATGTGAAGAAATATAGGAGGTGAATGCTGGATGGATTTGCAGAGAAAATGGGATGAAAATGGCAGAAACATGTAGTTACTTGAGATGGAATTTAGCCAGGAGATGTAACAACTTGAGAATTAAATAATCGTAATACAAAAGAAGTAAGATTTTCAGGTTAAAAATTAATAATCGTAATACAAAAAAAATAAGATTTTCAGTTATTCATTTGGTAGTTTATTTCCCCTGGGGACTAGTTAATCTATACCATAGCTGAAGTTTTGGATATTTGAATGAAAAATAGCGGGGAAAGAATGGATACTAACAGTTAGTTACATCTGAAAAATAAGTGTGTAGTACATGCATATATAAAATTTAGAAGGCTAAGCTGAGAAAAGTCATGCTCCCTCCCACTTGTGGGTTTTAAGACATTATGAAAGAAAAACTGGTAGGTTTCACATGCTCTGAAATATGCTGTGATATAGATCTCTGTGAACATTTCTGCTTTAGCAGCTGTAATCTTTTCTTCCCTTATTCTGGGGATTAGCAAGGCTTGCTAGTGACTACCCCTCAATAACCTCTTCCCTCCTACTCCTCCCTCTTCTAGTTCCCCCCACTCTTCTTCCTCCTCCTTTCCCTACCCTCCTCCCAATCTTCATCTGATAACTCTATTCTCTTAGCATATTCACATGCATTGAAATTATTTATCTTCTGCCCTGGTGTCTCTTAAGTCTTCTAGCTTAGCCCTTACAACATAGTAGGCAAAATTGGAGCATTGTAGGTTTGTGCTGTATATTAGGTCACAGTGAGAAAGAGAGTCACTCTACACTAGTTGTCTTCTAATGATACATAGTGATGGAATCTCTTAGTTTGATAAAGAAAGGGAGCTCTTGCATTTCCTGCAGGAGGCTCAGGTGTCTGTAGAATCCAAGGTCATTGATGCATATGGGCCTTAGGAATAGAACAAAGAACCTGAAAGTCACCTCTCCCGGCTATTCATTGGGTTCCCTGTATCTGCTTCATTTTTTTTTTTTCCCTCTCTTGATTACACTGGCTTCCTGTTTCTTTCTTAGTCCACAGGCAGAACATGGCTGCCAGTTGCTCCGGAATTTACATTATAATCTGGAGAGACTGATGTCAGGTTCTTGGTCCTAGTTCCAGAATTGCTTGGGAAGGACAGGTTGCCAAGGGCAACTGTACACGCTTAAGATTATGGCCAGAAGTGGGGTCTGTTGCTGGGATATGGCAGTGCCTGCTACAGCCTGTGGATGGGGAAAGAAAAAGAAGGGATGGCCAAGTCCTTCTGAAGTGGACTGCTGAAGTGAGCAGCAGTGCAGCAGGAATGCACTGCTGGGCCAGGTGGGCATGGGGTGAGACTGTATCCTTTGTAGCTCGGTGTTTGGTTATTGCTCTGGGAGCAGCAGATAAACGAATACTGACTCTCGTTTTGCTCCTGACCATCATTGCTCTGTTTTCCTTGAAATCTGTTCATGTAGCACTTGACATGTTCTGACAGCCATTTTCTTCTGTTGCTTCATTTGCTGATTTGTTATGTGGACTGCTGTTTTCTTGGAGTGGCTTAAAGGTGGGAATAGGTGGGTATTTCATGAATGAGTGCTGGTGAAAAGCCATCATTATGTGACAGATTTCAGTGCTCTTGAGTAGACCTCATATGGCAACCATATTTCTTAAATTCCAAATCAAAACACATGGCTCAATAAAAAGATTTTCCCCCCAGTAGGTGATACATTTAACAAATTGAAATAAATAACGTGAAACTAGACTGTCAAGCATGTATGAGCACAGTCCTAGGTCAAGAAGATGGCTGAAAAGCCTCTAATCTGTTAATAGTACTTGATAGCAATTAACTGTGGGTATGTACCATGTGTCAGGCACTGCCTTAAAGTTTTATGTAACTTTTATTTAAGCAAGAAGATTTCTAGGGCAACAGTGTTTCACTCTCGTTTTAAGGGTGAGGAAACAGATAGAAGCAGGAAGGCAGACTGGGCAGTGAACCCTGGTTCAGTGAACTCCACAGCCCTTCTGTTTAACCACACTATGCTGTTGCCACCTCTCTCTGAGGCTTTCTGAAGACAAACCTTGTAGAAGGTGAAGTATGGAGACTCCAAGGAAATCACAGTGGGTTGACTTTGGGTTTTCAGAAGAAAGCTAGCAAGTCAGCTAAACTGTCAATAAATGATAGTACCAATACTTTTAAATACACTATTGGTATAACAGAATTATAGATGCGTCTTTGAGTTGTTCCAGGGAGAACATGGATTTATTTTTGGACAACAGAATCTTTGAATGAGGAAGGCCTTACAGGTTGCTTATCAGCCAGCTCTAACCAAGAACAATACAGATTTTTCTCATATACCAAACCATCCACAGTTGGGTGGTCCTTATTTCTTTTTGCTCTGCTATCCTTAAGGTTGCCCCACGATTGAAGATGACTCTTTGATCTTCAACTTCACATCAAGACCATCTAGCTTCCAGGGAGGGTGGGCATTTATTTATTTATTCATTCATTTATTTTAAGCAATTGAGTTTTTTAGTGGAGCACATTGATAACTGAACAAATTTGGATACTGGGGAAAATAATATAACAGATGGTCCCCACTTTTTTGACTTCATAATGGTGCAAAAGGATGCACATTCAGAAGAAATTTTGTATTTTGATTTTGATTTTCTGGGCTAGCAGTATGCAATGTAATCCTTTCTTGTGATGGTGGGTAGCAATTCTATACTTTGCTGCCACTGTTTTTTGGATACAAGTATTTAATAAATTGCAGAAGATATTGAATGTTTTATTACAAAATAAGGTTTGTGTTACATGATTTTGCCTAACTGTAGGATAATGTAAGTGAGCATGTTTAAAGTTGATGTAAGGTGGATTAGGTGTATTAAATATGTTTTTCAATTGATTATGTTCAATTTCCATGGGATTGTTGGGCATAACCATTCATCAGTCCAGGAGCTCTGTGATAGTTAATTTTTGATTGTCAACCAGATTGTCTTGAGAACTTCCTAGGAAATTAGTAAAGCACACCTCTAGGGTATCTGTGATGGCATTTCCAGAAATTATTAGATCCTGAGGGCCCTGACCTAATGAATACATTAGTCCCTTCATGAATTCCTAAAATGATGGCATTATTGGGAGATGGTGAAAGGTAAGAGGTGGAGCCTAGTTGGAAGAAATAGGTCACTAGGGGCATGTTCTGTAGGGGGCTATATCTCACCCTGCTCCCTTCCTATACCCCCTTTCTCTACTTCCTGGCCACCATGATGTGAACTTCTCTGCTCCACCATGCCCTCCTAAAACCATGAGCTAAGATAAATCTTTCCTCCTTTAAGTCGTTTATGCCAGGCATTCTGTTACAAAGGTGCAAAAAGTAACCTTTATAAAAGTGCCTGTGGTGTGATCTCTCAGGGGACATACATGTTGGATCAATATTGGTTTCAAGGTTGGAGTAGCCTTGTCTCTACCTTGTAAAAGTGATTGTAACTCTTTTCCTTAGCCCCAACTCTGCCCCTTCTGCCTTTCCTGCTTGGAATAGACTCAGATTGGACTGGATGCTGCAACCTAAATTGTGAGCACCTGCTCATTCTTGTGTTCATGGATGGAGGCCTGACTTTAATGATGAATGCGTGTGTGTGTTTTGGCCAACCACCAGCCTGAAGTTCATCAGTTGATCTGGCAAATAGCATTATCAGAAAGTTTGGTGGTTCTTGATAACCTTTAAGAACCACCCAAAATCATTCCATTGTTCTTATTTAGACACCAGATAGTGAATTGCTGGAAGACTTTGTACGAGCCAGCCACTGTATGTCTTCTGTTAGTATTTTTATTCCAGAGCATCTGGAGCAGAAGTTCCCTTGTAGGAGTTTAGGTTATAGGTGTAGTGAAGTGGTGATTCCTTCAGCCTTCAGGGTCTCAGCGGTGCCTGGAGCTTCTGGCATTCTTGGGCTGAGTGCTGCTTGCTTGGAGAAACCTGTCTGTGCCTGGAGTGTGTGTGAGGGGGTGTAAAAGGATGGGAAGTACCTCTCTCTGGGGATACCCATGGCTTTTATGTTGTACAGCCAGTCTATACTTTTTCAGTGACATTTTGAGCAAAAAGGATTTTTCTCTACATTACAATGTAAGTAATTTGCTCATAATTGACAACTATAGAATTGTTCTTGGTTGGTTGGCAAGCATTGTCCTGTGGTCAAAAGGGTTATAGGACTTGAGTTAAAACTGTTTCTCTAATTTATTCTTAGGGTCAGCTTCCTAATTTATAAATGGAGAGAATAACAGTACCTTCTTCATAGGATTGTGGGAAGTCTTAAGAGAAGCCGTGGATGTGAACATTCTTTGTAAAGCTGTATTAGTGGTCACATTCTGGCATGGATGTATTTACAAGGCAGGTACCAGAAATGAATGTGGTGGCATGTAAGGAGAAGTGGGGATTGTGGCTACTGCAGTGTTTCTTTGCCTAGTGAAAGAGGACAAATATTTTGGACTTTAGCAGATGTTTACTATGTGGGAGTGCAGACTTAGTGTCTCCAGATTGCTGGATTTTCCCCAGAAGTGCTTAGAAATCCAGATTTTCATCAAATTTTAAAGTTAGTACAATTTTGTTTTAAGCTCTACAGACCAAGCACCATATTAATATGGACTAGAGCCAGCCTTTTTTGCTTGAAGAAAATAGTGCATGCTAATTTATAACATTTACTAAGATTTCTAGTTAGAAAAGACATTTGTATTAGGGTGGACTCTCTCATCTCAGAAACTTCTGAAAAGTTTCCCAGTTTACTCTGTTGAGTTGCATTGTGCAGAAATTAACCACCATGTTGGTCTAGAAATGTTGAAACTTACTTTTTTTCCATTTGTACAGGGGTAACACACTGTATTAAATATGTAAGGTCTTATCTAAGTGGGTTTGATTACAGAAGCTAATAAAGTGTTCTCTAAATAATGAAAAAAAAAAAAAGAAATTTCTGCTTCAGATTCTCCACTGAAAGGTTACTTGCTTAGTTGCATTGAGAGGACATGTCACTATAATCCTGCCTCTGTCAGACTAACTCAGAAGGAGAGACCATTTTAACAGTTAGAAATCAGACTAAATCTTTTCTTTCTTTTTTGCTGGTTTGGAGTTTGAACTCTTGAATGCTCCCTTGCTTGGTAGGCACTCTACTGCTTGAGCCATGTCCCCCATCCTTTTTTGTTTTGGCTATTTTTGAGACACGATCTTGCTTTATGTCTGGGTTGGGAGATCCTATTTGTGCTTCCCTTGTAGTTTGGGATGACAGGTACAAGCCACCGTGCCTTCCCAAGTGAGGTGTCATGTGTACTGTAGTGAGCATGTAGCACCTACTTGCATTAAATAACCCAAGAATTTTTTGTTTGTATATTTGGAGAGAAAATTGCCTAGGGTAAGGCTGTTGTTTCTATTGCTTACTTCTCTTAGTGATGTACCTAGATCAGGTGTTTTTTATAGCTAGACATTTAGAAACAAAATAAACACTGTGTAAATGGTAGCTGTATAGTAGTCCAGAGACTGGATTTTAAAATGGCAGTGTAGAAAATTCACCTTTCACAGTGGAGCTGGGGTTTGACCTTTTGTTAACAATTATGTCTTGTTATACCAATGGGACATGAACAGGAAGGTCACTACATGCCTGTAAATGCAATATTGTAGTAAGAGGCAAATATAACCTCTTGTATTTAGAATCTTATTGGTTAAAAGTTGCAAATGTGATAAAAACTGGAATGTACATGCTGTCACTTTTGTTTTTTAACATAAATATACATCTTACATGGTAACATGACTAGACATTTGCCAGTGCTGTCAGTCTTAATTTATGATTTACAATACCTATCTGAATGACCAGGAAATCCTGCTTCACCATTTAATTTTAAAGGTTGTTACTTTCTTTCCCTTCAAATGGACAAGATAATTTACTTTATCCTAATATTCTGTGGCAGAAAGCAGTATCCCTCAGTACCAGTGATGCTTTGTTTAGTGGCTTGAAGTATATGAAATATAACTAAAAACCAGAAAATAATAATAAAAATACCTTTAGCAGCCAAAATGTGGCATAGAAACTCAGCTTAATAAGATTTCTCTTTTAATAAAATTTTTATATTTCCTCCTGGAAACACTCTTTACAAACTTACTTATATATAGCCTATTTCATTGACTCTAAGATCCACATTTTTACCACCTTTAAAGATCTCTGAAATCAGATTAGCACCTTAAAACACAATATTTATTTGTGCAAAATTTAGTGAATTGATTGGGCAGCTGGCATGGCTGGTATGGCCACATAGTCTCCAGTAGACCAGATTTCCCCCCCTCCTTCCCCTGCTCCACATTTGCTAGTGCCTCAAGGCCAAGTCCAGAGTGAGGGTATGGAGAAAGAGACTCTGCCTCTTGACAAGAGGAACAGTCCAGTCTCTTTGCCAAGGGATGTACTGTATATCCTGGAATGGGAGAGAACGCTCTCTGAGGACATTTTTGCCACAATTTACCACAATATTACAATGAACATCAGACTTTAATTTGTTTTTTTTCATTCTGAGTCAAATATAAAATATATCTCAAAATCAATGACATGTTAGAGTTGATTAAATATGGGACATGTATCTTTTGGGTTTTCAATTAAAACAATAAAACATAGAAGAGTGCCACCCTCCTCTCTGCCTCATTTCTTAGACACTTGCAGCACAGCAGTTTGGTGTGTTTTTGTAGTCAGCTGAGTAATGACCCCCAAGAATGCCTTCATCCTAGTTGCTGGAGTCTTGAACGTTACATTATATGGTAAAAGAGCTTTTGCAGATATGGTTAAGTTTAGGATCTTGAGATGAGAGATTTTCCCAGACTATTGCTTTGGGTCCAGTGTAATCACAAGGGTCTTTATAAGAGGAAGGCAGAAGGATTAGAGTCAGAAAAGATAAGGCAACATGTAGCTGAAAGCAGATTAGAGTGATACAGCCACAAGCCAAGGAATGCAGGCATCCTCTAGAAATGAGAGACACATTCTCCCTGGGCATCTATAAGGAACCAGCTCTGTGGGCACCTTGATTTTTGCCCTTTAAGATCCATTTTGGGCTTTTGACCTTTAGAACTGTAAGACTACATTTGTGTTGTTTTAAGCCACTAAGTTTATAGTAATTTGTTAATTTGGAAATTAATTTATTTAATTTTTTACTTCTAAAGTGATAGCGTTATTGGCTAAGGTCTCAAATAGAATTAAAGTGGAAAATAAAATCCTGGGTGAATATGGTAGAAATATTATGTACTCATGTATGTAAGTGGAAAAATGAGATCTGTTGAAACTATTACAGGAATAGTTTCAGGAATGGGGGGAGGGGAGATAAAGGAGAATGATGGTGGGTGGTGAATTCAACTCTGATATAATGTAAGAACTTTTGTAAATATCACAATGTACCCCCCATACAACAATAATAATAAAAAATAGAAAGTAAAATCCTGTATTTTGTCCTCATCAACTGCCATATGTCCTGTAATTTGCCAGTCTTAACATTTTTATATGCATTTCTTTAGAAATAGTCACATTCATTTCATTTTTATGTAAAGAAGATATCAGATATGGCATATTTTGTTCTGCACCTTGTTTATTTAATTAAAATATTCTTAGAATAAATTGATTTACCTCATTCATAATGTAACGTATTCTAGCTTTGCCTCATTATGGGACATTTAGATTGTTCTCAGGAGTTTCTTCCTTCTCCTCTTTTTCTCTATTACAAGCAGTGCTGAAGCGAGCTCTCTTCTATGAATACTGACCATCTTCTGCAAATGCAATTGTGATCAGTGGAATTGCTGCTTGAATGGGTGTCGCTTTGTCTGCATGTGTGGGTGCTGCAGTGAGAGGGAGGGGAGGTGGCACTCCCTGCTCAGTCATTTGCCTATAATGTTATTTTAACCATTTAAAAACTGCGAAATATGCAGAAATACATGTAGAACATAAATGTATACTTAAGTACACTGTTGAAAACTGAGCACTTGGCTGGGTGTGGTGGCATAGCTACTTGGGAGGTGAATATGGGGAGGATTGCATCTGAGGCCAGCCCTGGACTAAAAGTCTGAGACACTATCTGAAAAACAAGTAAAGCAAAAGAGGGCCGGGGATGTGGTTCAAATAGTAGAGTGTTTGCCTGCATACTGGAGTTCAAACCCCAGCACTGTATGTATGTGTGCGCACGCTCGTGTTTTTGGGAGAAAGAGAGAAGAAAAAGGAAAACTCAATACTCATGGTCTCTGTCAAGAAGTTGAACACTGTGGGTACCTTAGGACTTGTGTGTTCTCTCTGGATCACTCCTTCCCCCAAGAGAGAAACACAGTCTGACTTTTATTTTACTTACTTTGTGCAGAAATCTAACAAACTGGATGATCTGACTTCTTAACCCTCAAAAGATTACAATTGTGAGAAGGGCTAATTAGGGTGTCCATAATAACATTTGCAGGAATTGATAGCTGACTTTGGAAAACTCAGAAAGTAGATATAAGAACTAAAAACATGTCAGGTGCCTGTGGCTCATGCCTATAATTCTAGCTACTCAGGAGGTAGAGATCAGGAGAATTGTGGTCAGCCCAGGCATATAGTGCATGAGACTCTATCTCAAAAAAAACCCAATGTGAAAAAGGCTGGTAGAGTGGCTCAAGTGGTAGAGTGCCTTCTTAGCAAAAGTGAGGCCTTGAGTTCAAACTCCAGTATAACCAAAAAAAAAAAAAAAAGCCCTAAAAATTGTGAAACTTGGGACATTTAGTATTAGAATAAGCAACTCTCTGTGCAGGACTATAGCTCCTGGGCCATCTATATTTAAGACATGAAAAAGAAGTATACTTATATTTAAGAACAAAGGAAAAATACTGTTAAAGGGCTGGGATGTAGCTCAATGGCAGAGAATGCACTGACTGTAGGTTCCATTCCTGGCATAGGGTGGAATGGGTCATTAAAAGAAAAAAAAAATACAGTGTTTAAAGAAGCATCCTGCCTGTGTTACTTTGAAAATTCACTTGAAGAGACTGCCTCAGTGTGCTTAGATGTCAGATACATGCATCCATTTGCATGGTGCATTAAGCAACTCAGTCTTCATGGTTAAAAGCTAAATTGATTCTAGAGGAGATTCCTGGGAGAGTTGCTTTAGAGCAGTCTTAAAGGTCTGGTTCCTAAACTCTGTTTTGTAAACTCTTTAGCAGGAGTCCTTTCTGATGAGTGCCAATTAGTCAAATATGGAACTGAATCCTAAGCACATACAATCCTTTAATTCTTGTCTTTTTTTTTTTTTTTCTTGACTTATATCCAAGTACAGACAGCAGCGTCTTGGCTGGACTGGGCTGGGCTTGGGTGGTGAACTTTCAGCGCTGGAGGCATGGATGAAAGGGGTGCATCCCTTGTCACGTAGCTGAGAGCTGGCTATGACCTGACTTGGACTCAGGGCTGTAGCATCCTTGCTATTTGTCCCACATTTATTTGGCCATGTTTAGCCTACTCATCAACATCTAATTTCTTCCAGTGCTGATTTTTTCTTGCTATTTCTAGCTCCTGGGTTTGAGAGCTCCTCGACCTCACCCTTCCTGGTAACTGCTACTATACACCTGCACCATCATGCCTAGTCATTATTATTTTTTATAAATTCAGGGATTTGGGAAGTACAAAAACATTAAAATTGAAGGTTTAAGGAAAGTTATTAATATGAGTTCACCTTTTGATTCCCACTTAATGTGTTGTATACACTAAAGGGAACAGAAGGAGTACCTTTGTTAACACGGAGTAATGCTTCACACTGCCCTGTACTTAAAACAGATGCAGGAAATCACATATATGTCTAAATAAAAAGGGAAAAGTATAATCTTGAGTGACTATCTCTAAAGGAGTTAAAGTAAATCTCTTAAAATCCCTCCTGATTTCTCATTTGTTTATGGAATTTAGTGTGTTTTCCCCAAATAAATAAATATGCAAAAGTGATGTGTTATGTGCTTTTTGTATGAAATTGCTAGAGAAAATTCTCTTAGGTAGAACCCAGATGATGAATGCTTGTTTAAGTGTAAAAACTTCATTCCTATTTTCAATTTATGTAGCTTTCCTATCATGTAGCTCTATTTTAGCAGATAGGAGGAGCAAGGCAACAAACTTCTGTTTGTATCCAGTAATGTTATTTATCTCGTTTTGGTGAAGATTGGTGTGAATGTAGCATTTACTTGTAAGATTCCCAGATAAAAGCATAATGTCAAATCTGCTATCTGTTAATGTCTGCCAGTCATCCATTGCCCTTTGTTCTTAGGACTGATTCTTTGGCCATCTGAATTTTGTGTATTTGATTGTTTTTAGACTATAGATATCAACACTGTCTTAGTTCTGCCCTTTGCAAATGTCATTTTTCGCAATGATAACTGAAATGTGGATCTGCTTTTTATCATTAGCCCAGAATTGGGTGAAAATGTCAGCACAAGAATCTGGCAAATTTGTCTTTGCTCTGTTGGTGAGCGGCTGCTATACGCCCACCCCACCGCCCCAGACTCCTGATTTTATTTTTAAGACTAGGAGAGACAAACAAAACAACAAAGTTATTATAATTAATTTAAAATTACATGTGTTCTAATGTGAGTTTACCTGTGTTGGTGAGTAAGAATGCTTGTCTTTAGCTAGGTGTGGAGTTGCACGTCTGTAATCCCAGCACTCGGGAGTCTAAAGCAAGTGACAGACCAGCCTGGACTACATAGCCAGACCCTGTCTCAAAAAACACTAAATAAATAAATAGTTAAACATAAAGCTAAATAAAGCATAAAAAAAGAGTGTTTGTCTTTAATAGCAGTTATGTGGTCAAGTGTACATTGTAAGCAGTAACAAGGCCGGGACTTTGCTCTGCTCTCTGTGGTGTCCCCAGTGCTTAGAATCGCGCCTGATACATAGTAGGTCCTTAGGAAATATTTGTTGAGTGTAGACTGGCATAATGGCTGTAAATACTCTTGCTGGTGCTTCATTTGGTCAATTTGCATGTATAATATTTGAAGGATGAATAAATTCCTAGTGGTTCAGAATTTGATTTTGTCTTACTATGTTTGAGTCGTAGTCTTATAGCTACTATTCTGTGATTTCTTAAAAGGAGTATTATTAGCAGGGCATGGTGGTATACCCTGTAATCCCAGCACTTGAGAGGCTAAGGGCAGAGGATTGCAAGTTGGAGGCCAGCTTGAGCTCCGTAGCAAGACTCTCTCAGAAAAAAAAAAAAAAAGAGTAGCTTTTATTTTTAGAGAATCTATTTTATCGTTGAGATTTTCCATCAATATACAAGATATTCCCCTAAATGAATAATAATCTCTTTATCTATAAAGCATTTTCTACTTTGCATTGTTTTTCATGCTTTATCATTTGATCTTCACTTCAGTACTTTGAGTAATAGGTCTCTGACTCTGGACTATCTGCCCAGTTGTCTATTCCTTCCTTCTTTCCTTCCCTTTTTTTTCCCCCTCTGGCACTAGAGATCAAACCCAGGGCCTGTGCATGGTAGGCAAGCACTGTAGCACTGAACTACACCTTCATCCCCATACTTCCTTCTTTGCTGCTGGCTAAACCCAGATGTTTTGTTCAGGTTTCCACCCCATCTCACATGATTCAGGACCAAATGTTGCTTAGTTCAAGTCTATTGCGCTAGGTTTATTCCCTTTGTTGGTTTAAGGCAAACCATGTGACCAGTGATATGAGAAGGCAAGTGTACTGAGAGTGTAAGGTATAAGTTCCCTCCCTGTTTGAAAGAATTCACAAGGACAAAGTGACCCCTGTGTTTCCTGCTGTCCATTGTCTTGACTGGTTGTGACCAACTGGAGCTGCAATGGCAACCCTGTGACTGTGACAGGTAGCCTGAAAATAAGTTGACATTCTGAATGTGGCAGAAGAGAAGGATGGAGAGAACCAGTTTCCAGATTAGCCAGCCCTCCTGCCTGACTTCTGGTTAGAAGAGAATGAATGTTCCTTATCCCAGTTGGAGCATCCTAACTGACAACCGGTGTTCCTGACTTTTTACAGACTGAGAAATTGAGACTTGTAGAGCTTAAAATGCAGTGCTCATCAGTGGATAGTGAATTCACTGTTGAAGCCAGAATTCAAGTGTGAATACTGATTCCTCAGCTGGTGGCCTCTCTGTTCCCCTGTGCAGTTTCTCTATAAAGAGTCCTGCCTCCTTCAGTGGGAGAAACTGAATTACCAAAGTTAGATATTTGTGTTTGAAATGGATTTTATACAGTTCCTAATTATTTGGTGGTTGGTTACTATGATAACATTGCTTTGAAATGCTTACTGCTATCTCATCACCTACTTTTCTTAACGTGGTTGACATAAATTAGAGCTTGATTTACAGATTAACTCTTTGAAGAAAAGTGCTTTTACAACTAATTTTTTTTTTTACTATTTTATGGACATACATTTTCAACAAGTTTGTTAAACTTTTCCTAAGCTTGTAGATAAAAGTTTCCAAAAGTGTATTAAGTTCCAAGAAGTGATATCACCCATTTGTGGAAGGAAGAATTAAAATAATAAATGTCAAATCCAGTGGATGGGAATAAGGTTTTCTGTCTATCTTTGGAGTGAGGCTGCATTGATCCTCATTCATATGGAAAGTTTATAGTTGATCACATACCTGATGTTCTGCACACTGCCATTCTTGGTGGACTTCTGTCTCTACATTCCACTCCATTCATGTCTCCCTCTTCTTCCCCCTTACAGGTAGACAGTAAAGAGAATGTGGTACGTTCCTTAGCACAGAGGCAAATCAGGGCAGTATTCAGTCTAAGTAAGAGAGTTTATTCCTAGTTGAAGAATTCATTTTAAACATATCTAACTCCCCGTGAGCAACACTTTTGGGGGCAGGGATAAGCGTTTTTGAAAAGAAAATTAGTCTTGGTGGAGGAAGTGGTGGCAGATAAAAAGTAAGCTGCAAAGGATGTCTAATGTTGTCCCCAGCTTCCTGAAGTTTACAGTTTGGGACAGAGGGAGGACTCCCATCTCCCTCTCTGTCCCAAGCTGAAGCCACTGCTGCCTGGGGAAGACACAGTCTTCTCTTCTGGCCCTTCTCACTCTTGGAGGATTGGAGGGCTGGCCAGCTGAAGTGAGGACTCAAATGGGATTAAAATTTGAGACAACTCCTGGTTAAGTAGTTCCCTCAGCATGTTCTTTTCCTCCCTCATCTCATGAAGTACTTTGAGTAACATGATCTGGGACAGAGGTGGGACTTTCACTGGGCACCTTCTGGAACATTTTCTTGCAATTTGAAATTAATGACAAAATTTTAAAAATTCAGTTTTGGACAGTGGTTTCAGAATCCCTCAATTGCTGTATTTTTTTTTTAATTGAAAAATCTTATGTCCCTAAAAACTTCAAGTCACAGCTAAAATGGACCATATGGTGTCCTGATCAGGGTAGTTTAACATGCAGGTGACACCATATGTTGCTGATTACTGACTTTTCCTTAAGGGTGCTCTTGAATTTGTATTTTAGTGCTTAATGTTTTGACTTCTTTTTAAATTAAATACATGTGTGAATAGAGAACTCACCCATCAGACCTGCACAGCTTTTCTTCAAGAAATTATCTCAAGCCACGAACATGGAAAGGGTTTTTAAAAAAACATCTGAAGAACCTTGACATATATTATACCCTGCTACACTGAACAGAAAACCTGATGCACTAGCCATGTCCCAAACAACGGAAGGGGTTGTTTCCCCTGTAACAAGAAGTCCAGCAGACGTGGGCATTCCAGGGGCAGTCAATGGTACAAAGAAGCCACTGAAGACCCAAGGTGCTCTCCCTGGCCATTCAGCCATCCTTAGTGATCTTGTCACTTTGAAGTCTCATGATGGCTGCTCTGCAGTCAGCTTTGTGACTGCTTTCCATGCAGGAAGGAGGAGGGCAGATGGCAGAAGGCATATGCCAGCTGCACCTATTCTCTTTCAGAGAGCTTTCTGAAAATTCATATCAGTGACTTCCACTTACATCTCCTTAACCAGAACTGTGTCCTACTGCCACCTCTAGCTATATACAAGGTTGAGAAATAGTTGTTTTGGCTAGGCATGTTGTCACCCTGAACATAATTGGAATTCTGTGGGAAAATATTTTCAAAAGAATTGTGCATCTGTTATGTCTAAATTAATGGGACTCATGAAGGATAAAATAAATGAACATTTACTAAAACTCCTCTATGCATTGGGTGCTGTCCAGGTTGTTTTTGAATGCTTTGGTGCTCTGAGAGATGGGTTTTATATACATGTATATAAAAGAATAAAGTAAGCTCAGGATAGATTTAAAGAGGTAAAAAAGCAGGATTAATTGAATTCTTTGTGAAAATATTCTCTTAACTGACACAGTAACTTTGCAGTTAATATAAAGGACTATGTCTTGAAATCCAGAAATATGATGAGAAATTTTGACATATTTAACCATGGTAACAAAGAAGTGTATATATCTAAAGCCAGATATTAAAAACAAAACAAAACAAAAATATGAACAGATAGACATTTGTCCAAAGAAAGTATACAAATAGTCAAAAAGAGTTGGAAGTAAATTATTGAATCAGTACAAGTTAAAAGGAACGATGTAACATTACTTTTTGGTTCATATTTTGGCAATTTTTAAAAAATTGATAATATCCAGTCTTGTAAGGCTCTAAGGAGAAAGAGCACTTTCATACACTATCAGTATTATGTGATAGTATCATTTTGGAGAGCACTGTGGCAGTACCTATTGACATGAAACATACCCTTCAAATTAACAGGCCCACTTCTTGGGACAAATTTTACAAAAGTACTAACATGGTTTTACAAATGTTTAGTGTAACATTGAAGTTAAATAAAAAGCATTGTGATTCTACACTGGCTTTTATCCGTTTCATTGTTCAACAGTAACTCCTTAGATTTGTTTGTAGGGTTTGGCTTAGTGGGAAGGCAACGTTCCATTGGGAGAAAGGAACAAGCTAAAATGTCCATCAGTAGGGCCATAGTTAAATAAATCATGGTCATACATGATTATTAATTGGAAAAGTTGTCTGTGGACTGTTAAGCAGATTGCAAAGTAATGTGTGTACTATTTTTAAAAAATAAAAAATTCTATGTATGCATATAAAGAATCCAGGTAAGGAACCTAGTAATTGTTCACTTTTTAATATTTATGTATTTGAATTTTTTTCAAGGGTACATCACTCTTGTGTGTGTGTCTGTGTGTGTGTGTGTTGCAAGAAAAAATTATCTTTTTTTTAAATTAGTAATGACTTTTAAAAAGCAGAATTTTTGAAAATAAAAGAATATATAAATTTGTGATTCTCAAAACGCTAAAACACAGGTAGATACAGTAGTGATTTTCATGACTTATTTTCTGGGAGATGTGGGCGAGCAAACAAATGGTGTATTGGGGAGAAAAAAAGTTCGGATTAATGATCAAACCAGGATGGGGGGGGGCGGTTAAAGTGCAATAATAGACAACCTCTGAGTCTCAGGGACTTATACCCCTGTCCTCACTCATGGCCCGTGACAGAGCTGATGGGTGGCCTGTGCCTCTGCCAACTCTAGTATTGCCACTCACAATGACAGGGAAAGAGATTTGGGAGATCCTACACTGACTTTTATAAAATTCATTGTCTAGCAGCAACTCCTTAGGTATGCTTTGTAAGGTTTGACTAAGTGGGAAGGTAATGTTCCATTACAAGACAGGAAATGTTTTCAAGGCAATTCCTGTGCACATGAAGTCCAAGTGCAGAGTTCTTTATTTATTTGATGTGTGTCCTTCAGTAGAAAGTTGTCCTCATCTGGGCATCATGAAGTTCCTCTTCCCTTTCTGATCTTTCATTCCTCTCCCCATAATCCTTTAGTCTTTTCATCCTTTCTGCCCTCAAGGACTCAACTCTCAAGTTCCACCCTGTTTTCCCACAAATGAGCAGACATTTGGGACCTCACATTCTTCAAGATGGAACATTTACAGAATAGACAAACCTTTCTCCCAGAATCCAGGATGACATAGAAAATCCTTCCTACCACTTAAAAACATAGTGGGTTGAGTCTCAAGAAATTTTAAGAAATGTGTCCACAGCCTGATTTCTTTGTGATACATGCTTAACTTTCTGGGCCTTGAATTTTCCATGCTAGCTTGTTTGTTTGACTACTGGTTTTATTTTTCTTCTTTAGCCATCAAATAAAACAGGCTCTTAAGTCGTTACCATACTTAAAGAAATTTGTTTGTAAAAGATGAAGCTACCTATGTATTTCTGTTTAGTGTTCATTTTACCTGCTATTACTTAGCAGTCTTGGTCTGATTATAGAAATAAAATAAAAAGGACAGTCACACCTTTGTGGATATGACATACACGTAGTGCCCAAGTTTGGGATACCTCTTAAGTGCAAGCCACAAGCACTCTGAATCCTCAGTGTCATTATCCTCAACCCCTGTGTTTGTGCTGCATTTTGGCAGCACTTCTTAGGAGTCTCAGATCAGTGGAGAGGACAGGAGAGTGAATTAGCATTTTTTGAGCACTGACTGTGTCAGCACTATGTTTTTGTACGTTACCTTATTAGAAGTTTGCTTTAGGCTAGCAGATGACCTTGTTCCTCACACTGGTGACACTGATCCTGGCAATAAGTTGAAAATTCAGTATAGTGCTTTCCTAGTCTATCACTGATAATAGCTTCCGAGTTTCTTCAAGGCAGGGATTGTATTTTGTTCTACTGTATATCCACAGTGGCATTGTGTGATGTGTAGTCAGTAAGATACATATGGTCTGTGACCTATTACGGGTATACATCCTGACAAAATGCATCATAAATGGAGGATTTTTTAAGTTGAAGATGCATTTAATCCACCTAACTATCCTAATTTAGCAACACAGTGTGATCTTGTGGCTGAGTTGGAGCTGCACTTGCTGCTACTGCCCAGCATCCTGAGAGAGGATTGGACTGCAGATTGCAATCCTGGAAAAAGATCCAGATTCAAAATACAGGTTCTACCAAATGTGTATCACTTTCTCACCTTCGCAAGGTCAAAATATATACCATTAAGTCAAATCATCATAAACCGGGACCATCTGTAGTTTAATGAATGCCTATGTGAGTGATGAACACATGGATAAATAAGTGGACTTAGAATCAAATGTACTACCTGGTCCCCAGTCTATAGAATTTTATGATTTAGATATGATTAGTGAATGTTGAAGATGATCAGTGGACGTTAGACGGGTTTCCTTAATTGGTAGAGATAGTGCAGTTTTTCTACCTTGTATAAAGTGAGCCTACTTGTTCCTGGCACTCATGACAGTATCCCAAATGCAAACTAACCCAGATTCTCAGAAAATATTGTTGAGTTTCCCTAACACAGAACATCACGGTTCTAGAAGATGGAGTCTTGCCAGTTCAAAACAATGAGGGCTTAGAGTGCCTCCTCCCTGCCTGTCGCCATTGTGAGTCCTGGAGGAGGGATTCACAGTGTTGAAGAAGGATGGGCAGTGCCATATACCTTTCATCAAGGAGCAATCACAGGACTGCTGGAGCAGTCCACCTTTGATGAGGGAAATGAACAAAATATGTGATGCCTTTGGCTTCTGCAAAATGCTATTGCTATAATGGTGAACTATAGAGCTCAAAGAAGGACAAACCAAATTGTGCCTCACTTTCTTTGATGTTCCTTTCTCTCTTAGCTCTGTGTTTTCTCTGATTTGTCACAAGACTTACTTTCTCCACCTCCCAAAACAGGTAAATAAAGAACTCTAGAATGTGAGATTCCCCACCCCCCTTTCCAGATTAGATAATGGAAGTGAGGTCCTTCAAATAAAATTGGGAACATTTTCCTCATTCTGCTTCATACTGTTGGGCAATCCCAAGGGTCCGAAGAAACAGTGGCTGCTATGGAGCATCCCAACAGTAGAATGATCCCTTATCATCTAACAATCTGGGCTGACTCTCTTACAAGCCCTTTCCCAGGACAGAAATAAGGGGAGAGAGGCAGTAGAGGCAGTGCTGACATATCATTGCTCTAGGAAAATTAGTCTAGTGCAAGCCTTTCAGTAACTTTTGGGTAAATGCTCCTTTATAAAATGTCAAGTACCCGGATTCTCACATCTCCTTTCCTCAGTAAAATGGTACCTGGGTAGGCTGGAGGTTGTGTGGGAAAATTGAATCTATAGACCCACTAGTGACCTCAGAGCCTTTTTGACTCATCCGTGGAGCAGCTGCTGTGGCCTGTGGCCTGTGGCCTGGACTAAAAATCGCTAGGGATGACAACCTGTCCTGATGTCCTCTGCTGTAGACTCTGGCTAGTCCTCACTTTTCTCAGCCAGGTCATGCCTGTTAGTGCTCCTGGCTGGCTCCACTTCACTGACTGTTACTGCATGCTTCCTGTCTGGGTCTTTGTTATCTGCTCTTTCTAGTGGACCCCTGCATCTTTTATTCTGGCTTCATCTCTCCCTTTACCACCATGGGCTCCAGGCACCCCTGTGGCTCTCAACCCATCCCATCCCTGCTGCAGCTGCTCACCCTCATCCTGCCCCCATCCACGTAGACTCTTCTGGGTCCTGAGGAAACAAAAGTCAGGGCTATAGAGGAAAGATAAAGTCAGTGTTCTCTCTTTGTTGTAGTGTCTTATTTTCTTTGATATAACTGACCTGGGGAAAGGGTGGCCCCACGAATGTGGCCCACAATGTAGTCTTTTCCCAGAATCCTATGCGGAAAGCATGGCCGAAGCCTCTGCCCCTGGGATTTCTCTGCCCCTGCATGTGAGCACACCTTGCAAGAGGGAAGGGTGGTCATCATCTCCTTGCTCTCCTTCCTCTGACTGGCCTCTTCCCCCAAGTCCTGTTGGCTTCAGCCGTGAAGTTAAAAGGATTTAGTAAAGATTGGTTTTCTCTGGATAAAGCCTGGGAAAAGCGCCCCCTTCCCCCAGCTGGAAATTTCCCCCTCTGTCCTCTCAAACTGGCAAATATTAAATAGGAGAAAAGACATTCAAATTTAGTAATGTGTAAAAGGGGGAAAAATTCAAAATGGGGGGAGTGGATATCCCAGGACTATGATTATCCACCCACTTAACATTATTCAGAAACTTACAGGAAAGGTAGAATGGGAAACTTACTCAGTTTTGAGGGCTTGCAAATGATTAGGGCAATAACTGATCCCTTAGACAGTGTTTGGAATTTGAAAGAGCAGAGGTACAGACATTAGCCTGTAATGGACGTGTGGCTACATTCCTCAGTTCTTTTCTGAGATAGACAATAGGATTTCAGGTGGGGATAGAGGCAGTTGTGTCCCCTTTGCAAGCCACTCTCAATGCAGATAAGGGAATTCCTGCGTCTCTGCCTTTATATCAAATTGCTCTGTATGCCAAAGAACACCATGTTTGAGGGGCATCGTTCTCTGAGCCCCAATAGCAGTCATTGTCAGAAAAAATACAATTAAGATTAGCTCGATCTTGGAACAGCCACCTGGTCCTAATGACTCAAAAACTTGGTGTGAAGGTTAAAAAGAGAACTTCAGTATTGATATGATGAAACAGTCCCAGATACAATGCAGAGGTTTTCTGTTTTAAAATCAATTAAAAACCACACTTTGATCCTTTATTTGTAATTTTTTCCCCTCAATTGAGCTTGATGTAGAAAGGTAAGTCATGTGTATGAGAAAAAGAGGGAGGGGAAGGATGGGTTTTTTAGCTTCATTTTAGCATTGCATTTTAGGTTCTAAAACTGCACAGAAACTGGGGGGGGGCATTATTAGTTCCTTTTTAACAAAGGCACAGGGTTAACCCAGAGTACATTTGAGTTAGGATTTGCTCCAGGAAGCCATATGCTGTCAGTGTGGAGCTGTGCAATATTTGCATCCCTAAACATAATATTTGAATTATAAAAGAATGTTTCAGTAGAACACTTGACATTCTTCTCTGTTTTGAGTCCCTTCTCCTTTAGGTAGTTTCTTTGTTTTTATTATTGTTCATTATTTCAGCCTTGTGAATCTGTCTAAATATTTAAAATCCCACACATATTTCTTTACAGACATTGTCTTCTGTGGTAGCCCACAGGTAGGTAAGGGACCATTCTTGACTTGGGCTATAACACATACTCACAGCATCTTGTAAGACATTCCTGCCTCTCTAGTTGTGCTACCCACCTCTGATACAGCTGGAGCTGTAGTTTGAAATTCTGAACCTGGCCCTCTGTAAAATGAAAGTGAACTAGTACGGATTTTAGGATAAGATTCATTTGTGCATTTAGTTAGCATTTATTGGCAATGTGCCTGGCAGTATGCAGAGTTGTGAGCACTAAAGCACAGAAGATGATGTGTGTGTGTGAGGGGACAGCTTGGTGAGTACATTCTTAGCATGGGTGAAGCCCTGGGTTCCATCCCAGCACCAAAAAAGCAGCAGCAGCAACAGCAATAAGCAGAATAACTATTCTTGTAATGCTCACAGTTCAATCAGAGAGGCTGGTAAGAAAAACAGAGTAGAGTTCATGCTCACCCTGTAGTCCCAGCTACTCAGGAAACTTGAGCCCAGGAGCTGGATACCACATGGTTAGCATAATGAGAACCTGTCTCAAGAAAAACAACCAAAATGTTCATAGTCCAAATCTGGACACATAAAAGTGAAGGTAGATTGAACACTATACTGTTAAAATCGTAAAGTTATGTTATTTTGTTTTAAAACCACACCTACAAAAATGTGAAGGTCAGTACTATTAATTCTTGGGCCAGGGCATCAGGCACAGCTTAGGGACTCTCCCGAGCAAAGGGGATGAATGGGCAGGTTAAGTAAGAACAGTGCTGGAAAGATGAAAGGGAGCCCCAGGGAGGAGCAGGAGAGTGGCAGGGGCTCGAAAGGACACAGTGCCTTACTTTCCTCATCTCTAAAATGAACATGATGGTAGCATCTCATTCATTAAGTGTGTTATGTGGAGTCACTGAATTAATTCAAGCTTCTGGATTACCACCTGAGTTCTATTTTTTTTTTTTAAATCTCCTCCTCATTTTTCAGTAACCTCCTGTGATTTTCCTTGGTTGAGGATGTTGGCATTTTTGTATCGCCTATGAGTAGCTTCTCGAGGGATGTTTATGATTTAATCAGCTCTGACATCCCATCATTCAGTCATCAGCAAATGTCACTCAACTCTGTAGTGCACCTTGGTTCAGAGTGAACATCGGCCAACCTAGAGAAGCTATGACATGTCCAGCTTTTTCTCATTCCCTCCAGAAGTTTTGGCTATGTATATATATATATATATATATATATATATATATATATATATATATATCTCCAAGGCTACTTCAGTCACATGCTTCTCTTGGGGCATTCATGGATAGATTCTTGCTGGATTCTGATAGAATGAACTTGCCAACGGCAGCAGTTCAGATTTGATCAGAGGCACTCTAGCTGTATGTCTCAGGCTTTACCTGATTATTTCTTGTCCTTCCCCCAAGAACACTGACGTGAGCCATTGCTCTTGCACTTCTGCTACTCTTGATTTGCTTTTTCCTGGTTTCATTCATTGTCATTGGAAAGAATCTTGTGTGTTGGGATCTTGATGTGATTGTATTTCCAGGCCACTCCATTTTGCTTATTTTACTTTTGAACGGCAATGGAGTTGGAACTCAGGGTTTTTTACTTGCTAGGCAGGAGCTCTGCTGGCTTGAGCCACACCTTCAGCCTTTTTTGCTCTGGTTAGTTTGGAGATGGGGTTTTGTTTTTTGCACAGTCTGGACCGTGATCCTCTTTCTTTTATGCTTCCCACCCTAGCTGGGATGACAGGCATAGTCACCCCACCCAGCTTATTTTTCCATTGAGACAGAACTTTTTTTTTGGTGGGGCTGTCCTGAAGCCACAGTCCTCCTCATTGCAGCTCCCTGTATTGCTGGATGACAGGAGAATGCCATCACACCCAGCTTTATTTTATTTTAATTCAGCATGTGTTCAACAAATAGTAGTTGAGTACCTGACACTGCAGGAGGCATTGTAAACAAAAATCTTTGCCACTGTGGAACTTCTCTGCTAGTTGTAATAAATAAATACATAAATAAGAGTGTGTTAGAAGGTGTAACCACTATGGAAAAAAACATACAGCAAGCTTAAAGGACTGAGAGAATTTAGGCTGAGCTGAGGAGGAAGTGAACTTTCTGCTTTTTAAAAAGAAATGGCTAGAGTAGTTTGTGCTGAGCAAGTGATATTTGAGCAAAGATTTGAAGCTGGTGAGGAGGTTAGCCATTGTCTTATGTGTATCTGAATCATCTGGCAGGAATGTCTCTGGTGTTGATCAAGGAAGCCAGTGTGCCCTGCACAGGTGAGAGGGGAGGAGAGGGTTAAGAGGTCAAGGGGATGTGACAAGATGAAGGATGATGCTGGAGATGATTGTGAAAAACATTTAGGCTTTTGTTGTGAAATGGGGAGCCACTGCAAAGTTTTGGGAGGAGCAGTGCCCAGATTTAGTTTGTATAACTGACCTTGAGTTTGAGCAGACTTGGTGCAAGGTGCAAGCTGGGGAGTCCAGCAGCTGGAATACCACGTAGAAGAGATCATGGTGGCTTTGACCAGGATGTTGGTGGTAGAAGTGGTAAGGTACAGAATAAATGTACTTTCACAACTTGACTTGGCCATTTCTGGTCAAGTAGTGATATTGTGAAATATCTGTATTTGGTCTTCCTTCCATTTCCTGGCACACAGCTACTAAAATGCTGGGAATCCCTGGAATGCCTTTTGTTTGCCAATGAGGTGACTGATGGCTGGAGTTCCCTAGATAGCTTCAGGATGGATGTTGGTCACCTAAAGTGACTGTGATTAGAGGGTTGGAACTTTCTGCCCCACTCTCAAACTTCCAGAGAGGTGAGAGGGGCTGAAGATTAAGTGAATCACCAGTAGCCAATGATTTAATCAATCATGCTCATGTAATGAGACCTCAATAAAAACTCAGAAGGACAGGTTTCAGGGAACTTCCAGATGGCTTGTACGGGAGGTGCTGGAGGGTGGCATGCCCAGAGAAGGCATGGAAGCTCTTAACGCCATCTCCCATGCCTTGCCCTGCCCATCAGACAGTTCATCTACATCCTTTGTAACAACCTTTATAACACGAGTAAGAGTAAAGTATTTCCCTGAGTTGTGTAAGTTGTCCTAGCAATATGTTGAGGGGTTGAGGTTGGTGAGAGGCACAGACTTGGGACTAGCATCTTAAGAGATGGGGGTACCCCTGTGGGACTGATGCTATCTCCTGGTAGGAAGTATCAGAATTAGACTGCATTAGAGGACACCCAGCTGGTATCTGCCACAGAATTGCTTGGTTGGTGTATGGCATCCAAAGTATAGTATTGAGGGCTAGAGCCATGGCTCAAGTGGTAAAGTGACTGCCTAACAAATACAAGACCCTGAGTTCAAATCCCAGTACCACCAAAAAAAAGTGTGTATTGACTGACTGTGTAAGAGAGTAGGAAAAGCATTTTTTATAAACAAGTTGATGTTTATAATACACAGAGCAAAATTGTTTCACCCCACCCCAAGGCAACTGCCAGTGAAATTTGGTACCTATTCTTAGCAAGAGTCAATTAAAATACTCCTCAATTGGAGGTTTTCAGAAGTTCAATACAAAAATGGCAGCCATTTATAGAAAAGGTCTCCCTGGACTTGAGAGCTCAGGAGAAAAGCTGCTGAGACTACATGGAAGTCAGCCTATATTAGCCAGCTCAGAGCACGGCTAGCCCTGGCTGAAAGTGGAACACTGATGGGGCATGGGCGAGGTACAGCCAGGCCTTCTAGAAGAAAACTGGTGTCAATGGAGGGAATCAATGCAACATTTAATACTTAGCATTCCAGTGAGTTACTTCTGCTTGATTATCTTAATATTGCCATACTTTGTTTATATACTGATAAATTAATCCAGCTCAGGATTTTCGTGACCTCTTTGGTCATAGTTGGGTGACTTCAGTGCACCTTGGCAGCCAAGCGTGGCTTGTGGCACACCATTAGCAAAGTGCAGACACTGAAGGGAAGAGATTTGGAATCTTGAACTCTTCACTTGGTCTTAGCCAAAAGGCCAAGAAGCAATTGGATCTCCAACTCTTAAGTGAGGGAATGAAGTCCAAGTTTGTCTTTGGAACATAAATGATTCATCAATAAACATGGGTCTTTTCCAGTATCCAGTACTTGTGGCAGTGTTCAAATAGTTGAAAGAAGGCAGAATTTGGAATGCAACTGGTCTGGTTCACATTCAAGCTTCTCTTCCTGTGAGATTTGAGCAACTTAACCTCCCACATCAATTGCTTCTCTGTAATAGAGGGTTTTGCATACCTGCTTACTAGTTGTGGTAAGGATCATACCAAACAACCTGTACAGAAACAGGATCATCTTCCACAGTAGAAGGTTCAGGCAAGAATTCCTTCCTTTTCCTCCACCAGTGGGCCTCAAACCATTAATTTGGTGATTAGCATCTTAGATGTTTTGCATTTGTTTAATTTTGTATACGAAGTATTTTACATTTAGTAAATTATGTGGTAAATGTGTCAGGATGAAAACCAAAATGGAACAAATCTAACAAAAATTTTGTTTAGTGATTCTTTTGCTTATAATTTGTTGTTTACAAATTCCTGTCTTTAATGCCCCCTATCATGTTACTAAAGACAACTACAATAACAAACAGCAGGGATTCCTTTCCATCCCTTATGGGAGAAGAAGAGACAGGATGACCTAATGGGATCCTTGATGCACCACAGATGCCAGTTAACTGCTTTGATCTGCATATCGTATTTAATTTAATTTCTTTTCTTTTTTCTTTTAAAAACATGCTGGCGATTGAACGTAGGGCCTCATGCATGCTAGGCTAATGATCTACCACTGAGCTATACCCTAACCCTGCACATTGTGTTCAACTGAATGAAATTTTCTTACTGGAGGATTTATAATAGCCAAAAAGGGTCATAGAAACTGATTGGCCAGCATTTTAAAAATAAGATTCTAACTCAAAGATTGAGCAGCAGGATAAATTCTTGCAGGGTAGATCTGTTTTTTGTGTGTGGTGGGGGGTAGTGGCCGGGATAAACTGTATGTTGACATTTCCTTGTGCCAGAAATGAGGAGGTTGAACATATTATTTCTTGGGGTGCTCTTTTTCTTGGCTTTGAAATTGAAAAAATATGAGACCTAAATTCTTAGTTTTAAGATACAGAGAAGACCATTTTGGAAGATGCCTATGAAACCAGGTGGTATTCTTGAAGGAAGTCCATCAAGCTGTTCTCTGGCTCTTATGTGGGGAAGGTTAACAGAAGGAAATCACTGAAGCACACCACATGGATAGTGTGGGCTTCATCTAGTCTGCACTGGTCTCTAAACATTCATTTTGTCTACAGTAGACTGAAGGCACAGATGGTTACTGATATTAATTAAATATCTAAAAGAATTTGAACTCCTTGGAAATCAATGCAGTATAGTCATGGGTTTGTTTTAATACCATTTTTCTGAAATATGGTGCATAAAAGAGGACACTATTGAGGTCACTTATATTTAAGTTTCTCAATTTAATGCAACTGAGGGATACGCTCTGGGATGATTAAAATTTCCAAGTTCTTCATTGGAAAACAGTCTGTTTACCTATTTGTATTTTCCTTGTTTATAAGGGTTATAGTCAGTAAGAAAGGCATGTAAAATGATCTGTGAACTATTCATTTCTACAAGTGTTACACTCTATGTTAGAGGATATAACCATCAATAACATCAGAAGTTTCCTTTTCATACAAACTAGTGTGTGTGGTGGAGAATTAGAAAATCTAATGTATAAAACAAATCAACTTGAAAGTATTCTAAGTGGGAAACAAGGAGAAAGTACCTGGCCTTTTGGCCAAGGGGTAATTGAGCCCTTCCTTTTCTTCAGTAATACTTCCTTTTAATTCCTTGATACATACATTTTTTTTTTTGGCTTATACATGTCTGACATTCCTATGAAAAATAGGAAATGTACAATAAAAGCATAAGATGCAAGAGATAAACTCCCATGATTCCACCATCTTGGAGGATGAACTGTTGGCAGGTTTCCTGTAAAACTTTTCTTTGATCATGTATACAATTATATTCACCTGACATGATGTGGCCTACACATTTGAAGGTAAAGTGGAAATCTGGAGCCTCCACTGTTAGAGTCATTGAGGTCCTCAATAAATTGAGAAAATGTTCTTGAAATTATTCCCACATGTGATTTCTTTCTTTTACCGCGTGTAAATGTGGAGTAACTATCTAGAAGGAGATTTTCTGAGTCAAAGACAATACCCTTGTTTTTGATCTCTGAGGATTTCCTTTTCTTGCCAGCTCATCATGAGACTTTATATTTTTCATAAGCTTTTTGGTGTTTTAAACTGGTAGATTTCCTTTTTTCTTTTGTAAGAAAATGTTTGGTTTATTACAGTGCCTGCAGTGCTATTTCTTTTTTAATATATGCTTGTTCAATAAATACTGTATCTGGTACTTTTGCACAGATTCTGCATTATTAAGCCTAGGAAGAGGGAGCTATTTTGCCTTTTCACCCAGTTAGTGAGGGTTCCTGTTTTGTTCTTCTCCTTCTCTTCTTGTTCTTCCTCTTCCATCATCATCATCATCATCATTGTTGTCATCATCATCTTAGGTTCTCATCTCACTGTGTACCCCAGCTGACCTTGAGCTCTCTATGTAGCCCAGGCTGGTCTCTAACTTGTGTTCCTCCTGCTTTATCTCCTGAGTGCTGAGATTACATGTAGGCCCCTAGCCTATGGTTCTTATTTTCTAGGGGTATTTAACCCACTTACTATTTGCTGAATATTTGGTCTTACCCTTGGCATCTTGTGTTTACCCTTTTCAGTTTTGTTTTGCTGCTTTATTTATACTTTTTTTGTTGTTGTTGATGTTACCGGGGTTTGAAGTCAGGGCCTTAAACTTGATAGGCAAGTGTTCTACCACTTGAGTCATGTCTCTAGTAAATTTTCCTTTTTTTTTTTAAAGAAGGAAAAAAAATTCTCTATATGGCTTGGAAGTTTTAGTGTTTGTTTTGATTGTGGGTACATTTTAAATTTTGAACTTACTTGTTTATCATTTTAACAGTATTTGTGGAGTTCACCTAAGCCGTATGACTACTTCAGGATGTTCTTCCTTCCTTCCTTTCCCTTATCTCCTAAATTTTGTTGACATAATGAGAAATATGTTTTCATATTTTTTTAACAGTATCCTCACTTAAAGGGCCTTTCTGAGTATTTCCATTATTATTTCATCCCCATTAGTGTGCATTATTTACACCACCCTAGTTTTGTTAGCTTTATTGCTCATGGCTATTTCTTTTATACTTCTATGTCTCTACATATATATATATGTATATCCTACCTTAAGAATATTTTTCCAGGTAGGATATGCAGAAAAAATATGTTTGAATCTTTCTATGTCTATTGATGTGTTTTTCTGCATTTTTAACAGTAATAATAATTACACAACTGATAATTCAGGTAGATGTAGAATTCTTGGGTCACAGTCTTTTTCATTCATATTTGTGTAAATCTGACTCCATTGTCATTTCAGCCCTTAGCATGGTATTATAGAAACCTGATGTCCATCTCATTCATATTCTTTTTTATTTATTTATCTATTTATTTACTGTTTAAGATTATTTTATTGAGGAATGAGGGGTGGGGAGAAATGAGGGGCAACTGTAGCCCCCTAAGCCTCACCAGGGGGAAACAAACCCCCTCCCCACCTCCCACCTCCCCAGGTGTCTCCCCCTGTACTATGGGGGACTTGTGCAAACTCTGCCCCAATGGAGGATGTCAGGAGGGTGGGTTGAAATGGCAGCCACTGGGGCTGGTAGACATGCTACAGGGTGCTTGTGGGCTTGTAGGGCTCCATGAGGAGAGCAGAGAAGGTGTTAACCTTGTCCGTTCTCTGCACTTCATGGGGTAACAGTGGCAGCTTCATGATTGAAGTGTTCATATAGGTCCTCCATCTGGCCTGGATCTTGTGGCGGGCCACACACGTCTTGCAGGGCTTCTCCAGGTCGGGGAAGTTGAGCTGGTTGATGATGATATTGTGGGTGTTGATCTTGCACTTGGCCAGCTTCTGGATCAACCTCTCCGTCTCATACAGGGATAGGAACTTGGGGATGCTCACGCAGATGAGGTTATCTGCTCAGGGTCTTTGAACTGCTACACTGACAGAGTGGATGACAGGTAGTGTCTCCTCCAGCTTGGAGGCCAGCTGGTCTGCATTCATGTCACCCATCCTAGCATGTTGCACACCTGTGAGATGAAGGAGCTGATCTGATTCTTGATTTGCATGAGATGGCCCAGTCCCCGTTCCACGATGGTGGGGAAATTGAATATCCTGAGTGTGTGGCCTGTGGGTGCTGTGTCAAACACCACCACAGAGAAGTTCATGCCTTTCACCAGCCTCATGATACAGTGTAGCTCATAGCCTCCTGCATCATCTTCTTGCCCATGGTCAGCATGTTGTCCTCCTCGAAGAACTCATTGGGCAGTTCTTCCACACCCATCTGGGGTCCATCTCCATAGCAAAGAGGTTGTCATAGCCTTTGACCTTGGTAGGCACCTTGGAGAACTTCTGGTCAAAAGCGTCTGAGATGTTGTGGGCTGGGCCTGTGGAGATGATCAGAACACTCTCATGGCCCTTGGACAGCTGGACTGCCAGGCTGCAGTTGCAGGTGCTCTTGCCCAACCCACCCTCGCCCCTATGAAGATCCACTTAAGGCTGCACTGCTCAATGATGTTGCTAAATGTGGGATCCAGTGACTCCGTATCAGGCACATCTTTATCTTTAAACTCATTTGCCTCAATCCCCCCACCCAGCCACCCCTCTTATTTTTTAAGATCTTGTTGGAGTTTCAGGTGTTCATTGGACATTTTTTCCCCTCACTGTCATTGAGAAATTCTCTTGGTATGCATGGATCTTTTATGGCAAATTCTGCCAAGCTCTGAATGAATAATTCATTCTGAAAAACTAAACTTTTAAGTTCTGCTTTTTCCCACTACTTCTCTCTTGCATAATTATTATTCCTCTCTCCTCTGTTTTGTTTTCTCTTTCTGAAATTCCTATTACGCAATGCTGTGGTTGAATGTCCTATTAAAACTCATGATGAAATTTAATTGCAATTTTAACAGTATTAAGAGTACTAAGAGGTGGGATCCTGAAAAACTATTTTGGTTATAAAGCCCTTACCCTCACAGATGGATTAATACTGAGTGTAAAAGAGCGCATAGCTGGAAGTTCGATCTCTTGTCTCTCACTATCCACTGTGGAATGACACAGCAAGGCCCTTTCCAGGTGCAGCCCCTTGATCTTGGACTTTCCAGTTTCTAAAAACAGGAGTCAGTAAATTTCTGTTCATTATAAATTACTCATTGTGTAGTATTCATGCATATCAGATCTTCTGGTTCCGTCATTCAGTTGCTGTCTTTTCACTCTCTACTCTCCCATTTTCCATAATGTTCTTATGAATTCTAGATTTCATTGAGTAGGTCTCTCAGGCACCAGTTTTCTGCAGTATCCAATCTATATTTCACTGCCTCCATTCTTAAGGGCAACTGTTCTGCTCTTTATCTTCAAATACTATTTCCTGATGCTCCCTTTTCATCTTTCATCATAAGAATATCTGTATCAGTAATGCGGTGTCTTTTTGCATCTCGCCAAGGATGTATATTTTAAAAATTATAGATGTCTTGTTTCTTGCAGTTATCCTAATTATTCACATTTTTCCATTTATCTTAAAATAAATGTTTTTCTCCTGTCTGGTTTGCTAGTCTCTCTGCTTGCTCATCTGCCAAATGAGGTCTGGTTACTTCAGTATTAGCTACTGAAATATGCATTGTCAGAGATCGTGTAGGTCATTCATTGTTCATTTCTTTTCCAGGCACAAATAGAGGAAAAAAGTTAGATTTATTGTAATTTTTCACAGGCAGCTTAGAGTTCTAATAATTTGTGTGGGGTAGGGGTGGAGCTTCAAGCAGTGGGAGACAGCTGCAGGGCAGACTGTGCCTTTGTCCAAGAACAGTGTCCCTTTTGTATCTGCCTTGGCCCCTCCAGGCCTCCTGGGGTAGTTTCCCTTCCCTGGATGGCTGCCTGGCCTTGGCATCCAGGGAGAAGTGCTAGCACAGCTGGTTCTCCAGCACAGATCTTGCCCCAGCCCCAGCTCCAATGCCAGAGGTGTCCAAAGATTGTGAAGCATTTTATGAAGCCAGTATTACATTTATCCCAAAACCAGGCAAAGACACCTCCAAAAAGGAGAACTATAGGCCAATCTCCTTAATGAACATTGATGCAAAAATCCTCAACAAAATAATGGCAAACCGAATTCAGCAACACATCAAAAAGATTATTCACCACGACCAAGTAGGCTTCATCCCAGGGATGCAGGGGTAGTTCAACATACGAAAATCAATAAACATAATAAACCACATTAACAGAAGCAAAGACAAAAACCACTTGATCATCTCAATAGATGCAGAAAAAGCCTTTGATAAGATCCAACATCATTTCATGATAAAAGCTCTAAGAAAACTAGGAATAGAAGGAAAGTTCCTCAACATTATAAAAGCTATATATGACAAACCTACAGCCAGCATTATACTTAATGGAGAAAAATTAAAACCATTCCCTCTAAAATCAGGAACCAGACAAGGATGCCCACTATCTCCACTCCTATTCAACATAGTACTGGAATTCCTAGCCAGAGCAATTAGGCAAGAAGAAGGAATAAAAGGAATACAAATAGGTAAAGAAACTGTCAAAATATCCCTATTTGCTGACGACATGATCCTATACCTTAAAGACCCAAAAAACTCTACTCAAAAGCTTCTAGACATCATCAATAGCTATAGCAAGGTAGCAGGATATAAAATCAACATAAAAAATCATTAGCATTTCTATACACTAACAATGAGCAAACGGAAAAAGAATGTATGAAAACAATTCCATTTACAATAGCCTCAAACAAAATCAAATACCTAGGTGTAAACCTAACAAAAGATGTGAAAGACCTCTACAAGGAAAACTATACACTTCTGAAGAAAGAGATTGAGGAAGACTATAGAAAGTGGAGAGATCTCCCATGCTCATGGATTGGTAGAATCAACATAGTAAAAATGTCGATACTCCCCAAAGTAATCTACATGTTTAATGCAATTCCCATCAAAATTCCAATGACATTCATTAAAGAGATCAAAAAATCTACTGTGAAATTTATATGGAAACACAAGAGGCCACGAATAGCCAAGGCAGTACTTAGTCAAAAGAACAATGCAGGAGGTATCACAATACCTGACTTCAAACTATATTACAAAGCAATAACAATAAAAACAGCATGGTACTGGCACAAAAACAGACATGAAGACCAGTGGAACAGAATAGAGGATCCAGATATGAAGCCACACAACTATAAGCAACTTATCTTTGACAAAGGAGCTAAAAATATATGATGGAGAAACAGCAGCCTCTTCAACAAAAACTGCTGGGAAAACTGGTTAGCAGTCTGCAAAAAACTGAAACTAGATCCATGTATATCACCCTATACCAAGATTGACTCAAAATGGATCAAGGATCTTAATATCAGACCCCAAACTCTTAAGTTGATACAAGAAAGAGTAGGAAATACTGTGGAGTTAGTACGTATAGGTAAGAACTTTCTCAACGAAACCTCAGCAGCACAGCAACTAAGAGATAGCATAGATAAATGGGACCTCACAAAACTAAAAAGCTTCTGTTCATCAAAAGAAATGGTCTCTAAACTGAAGAGAACACCCACAGAGTGGGAGAAAATATTTGCCAACTATACATCAGACAAAGGACTGATAACCAGAACATACAGGGAACTTAAAAAACTAAATTCTCCCAAAACTAATGAACCAATAAAGAAATGGGCATGTGAACTAAACAGAACTTTCTCAAAAGAAGAAATTCAAATGGCCAGAAAACACATGAAAAAATGCTCACCATCTCTAGCAATAAAGGAAATGCAAATTAAAACCACGCTAAGATTCCACCTCACCCCTGTTAGAATAGCCATCATCAGCAACACCACCAACAATAGGTGTTGGTGAGGATGCGGGTAAAAAGGAACCCTCTTACACTGTTGGTGGGAATGTAGACTAGTACAACCACTCTGGAAAAATATTTGGAGGCTACTTAAAAAGCTAGACATTGATCTACCATTTGATCCAGCAATACCACTCTTGGGGATATACCCAAAAGACTGTTACTCCAGAGGCACCTGCACATCCATGTTTATTGCGGCACTATTCACAATAGCCAAGTTATGGAAACAGCCAAGATGCCCCAGCACTGACGAATGGATTAAGAAAATGTGGTATCTATACACAATGGAATTTTATGCAGCCATGAAGAAGAACGAAATGTTATCATTCGCTGGTAAATGGATGGAATTGGAGAACATCATTCTGAGTGAGGTTAGCCTGGCCCAAAAGACCAAAAATCGTATGTTCTCCCTCATATGTGGACATTAGATCAAGGGCAAACACAACAAGGGGATTGGACTTTGAGCACATGATAAAAGCGAGAGCACACAAGGGGGGGGTGAGGATAGGTAAGACACCTAAAAAACTAGCTAGCATTTGTTGCCCTTAACGCAGAGAAACTAAAGCAGATACCTTAAAGCAACTGAGGCCAATAGGAAAAGGGGAACAGTTACTAGAGAAAAGGTTGGATCAAAAAGAATTAACCTAGAAGGTAACACCCACGCACAGGAAATTAATGTGAGTCCACTCCCTGTATAGCTATCCTTATCTCAACTAGCAAAAACCCTTGTTCCTTCCTATTATTGCTTATACTCTCTCTACAACAAAATTAGAAATAAGGGCAAAATAGTTTCTGCTGGGTATTGAGGCGGGGGGAGGGGGGGAGAGGGAGGGGGCGGAGTGGGTGGTAAGGGAGGGGGTGGGGGCAGGGGGGAGAAATGAACCAAGCCTTGTATGCACATATGAATAATAAAAGAAAAATGAAAAAAAAAAAAACAAAGATTGTGAAGAAGGGGCCTTGGAGGACTGTGTGGATAGTGGAGTGATGGAGAGTCTGGTGGCCGTTGTGTTCTAAGTTCTAATCCTGGCCTTGGTACTTATTTAGCTGTATTGCATTGGTCATATTGTTTAACCTCTGAGCAACAGTTTTCCTCTAGATATAATCATTTTGAAATTTGTTAATGGCTGAAGGCACTTAGTAGGGTATTGGGGTCTTGTAGCTTGGTGAGTGGCAGCAGTTCCATTGTGGACGTTGTGGGAACTGGCTGTTGAGTGGGCTTTCCATGTGCTATCATCTTTCCTAAACCATTTTCCACTGATTCTTTTAAGGGTGCAGGTGTGTGGATGAGGGTCTTGTTAAGTAGCTAGTTTGTGGTGGAGAAATTTCCTTGTCAAATTAGGGATTAATGTCATTTTATGAAGACGTAATGAGGGGAGGCAGTCATATGCATACCACCTTGGTTCCAGATATTCACATGTAATTTTTTAAAATCACTGAAATTTATTTTAATAAAATAGGGTAAGTTAAAAGTCTTCTTTTTGGAAGCAAATACTTCATTAAGGCAGTACCTTTTATTATCTAATTCACATCCCATCCCTATTATTTTTAGCAAGGTTTTGGTCTGCTCACTCTACATATGCATAGGGTCTGTGTCTGGGGTTTGGTTCTGTTCCATTGGAACAGTCTGTTTAGTCCTTGATATTTAAATCTTCAGTGATAGACGAGAACAGTTGTTAATAGCAGGAGGTTTCAGGATGGGCTGCCTGGGTTTGAATTCTGACTATTTAATTTCTAAAAGGCTAAATAAACTACTTAACTTCTCTGTGTCTGTCATCTCTAAAATGGATATAGTGATGGTGCCAATTTATAGGACCATTGTAAAGACTAAAATAATTCTCACAAAATACTTAGAACTATGCTTGACTTAATGTCACTGTAAGGCCTTAACAAATGTTATTGCTATTACATTTTAAAATTTAATACCATGAAACTTTTTTTTGACCGCAGCTTTCAGAACTGAAGATCAAAAATTTGTAGAGACTCCTTCAGTTTCATGATCTTTTGCTCTTATTTCTAAGTAGTTGCTATTAAGTGGCTTTGATAACACAAAAAAGTAATAGAGCAGTCTTGGAAAGCCTTGTTGTTTTTGAGAAATATTTGGTGCAAATTCATCTCTATGAGCTTTGAGGGCCAGGACCCTGTTTCTACCTTCTATATTTCTAATGCTAGTCCTGGTGGTTCCTGGTAAGTACTCTGCACTGAGCACTCCATAGTGCTTTAGAAAATGAAGGAAAAGTAATACTCCATTCTTTTCATAAACAAAGATTTTAACTTATCCTGAATCCAGTTAAGAGTTGATTAAACTTTTGTAAATATGCAGTTTCCATTGGCACTTTAAGATTGGCAAAGGCTGTTTTGTTGTTGTTGTTTTTCTCCTATACATTCAGTACCAAGAAATAACTTACTAGAGCAAAGGAAGATTTTCTCATTTGTGTCGTAAGTGAAGGAACTAGGTGTGTAATGTATGGATGGATTACATGGATTTCCTTCACTAAAGAGAACATGGGGAAGTGTGTTCACAAGGATGCCAGAAACCTTTTTAAATGGCATAAGAGTTGACACAGAAATTATGAAGTGACCATCGTTTTTCTTGCCAACCTGTGAAGAACAGCAGCTTTGTGTAATTGAGAGAATTTCACAGAACAGCATACCTTTTTTTTGTTGTTGTTTTCTTCTCCTGCACCTTCTGGCATAAATTAGGAGTGATCAAATCCAGATCTAAGCCATTTTCCTTGGCTTCCTTTCTTCTGTCTTCTTACTATTAAAACCTTTTTTTTGCCAAACTTTTTCCATTTTCTTCTGTTGTCTGATTTATTCCTCCTCTCTCTGAGTATTCAGACAACTTCGAAATAGTTTTATGGTTAAGGTTGAGCATCTCTAATCCAAAAATCTGAAGGGCTCCAAAATTGGAAGCTTTTTTGAACACAACATGATTCTGCAAGTGGAAAATTCCACACCTGACCTCATGTGATGGGTCACAGTCAAAAGGAACATGAACTAAAGTATTGATAAAATTACCTTCAGGCTATGTGTATAAGGTATATATGAAACATAAATGAGTTTCATGTTTAGACAGATCTCATCCCTAAGATATCTCATTATGTATATGCAGACATTCCCAAATCTGAAAAAAGCAAACAAAAAACCCAAGTCTGAAATACCTCTGGTCCCAAGCTTTTTTTTTTTTTTTTTTTGTACTGGATTTGAAATCAGCCTTGTGCTTGCTAGGCAGGTGCTCTACTGCTTGAGCCATATCTCCAACCCTGTTCCTAACCATTTCTGATAAGAGATAGTCAACCTTTAAGACTTTGGTGTCTGTTGGTATCATAGTGCCTAGAGCTCCTGGTTCTATCCCTCCCTGGATTGGAAACCACAAATGAATTGGTGTTTGTACACTGCCCTTTATCACTTCTGAGATAGAAATATAAACAGGATCTCCCTCCTAGAATTTTTGTAAAGATTAAATAATGTAAAACAAGTAAAGCACAGTCTGTCTTGAATAGCAAATGCTTAGTGTGTTGTTACTATTACTCTACTATTATATATCTATATATATAATATATATATGTGTATACATAAATTATATATAACTTATATAAATTGCCTTCTCAACTAAGAATGCTGTGGTTTGGAAGTGTTCCCCAAAAGCCCAGGTGTTAGAAGGTTTTGGTTGCCTGCCTATGGTAGTATTAGGAAATGGTCTTTAAGAGGTGGGGCCTAGTGGAAGAATGTTAGGTCACTGGAGGTGTACCATTGAAAGGGATATTTTTTCTTTGTCTTTGCTTCTGGCTGCCATGAGGTAAACAGGCCTCCTCTGCTATACACTCTCATCATGATGTTCTGTGCCACTACTGGCCCAATGTAACAGGGTCAAGTGACCATGGAATGAAACCTCTGAAACAGTTTCAAAATAAACTTTTCCTTCTTTAAGTTTATTATCTCAGGTATTTTGTCACAGTCACAGAAAACTGACTTAGCAGGTAGAAGGGGAAGTGTCAGCTTTAACCATACCACCACTCCCCATTTTTCTTCACATCTCCATATCTACGTAGTATCAGAGTTTAACTGCATGTATTTTAATCCATCTTGATTTTTAATGGAAGGGATACAGTTTTAGCTTTTGCTGGGTTTTGCTCACTTTCAGTCAATGATTAACTTCAGCTTTGTAACCTACATTAGTACATGTGTGGTTGCACATACACTCTGATTTGTAGACATGTTTTAGACAAAAAAGCTCTCTCTTTTATAATTATTTTGGTTATTTTGACCATGTTAACTGATTAGTATCAAAACAGACTTGTGGACCATGAGCAGTATAGTTCAAGACAAGCCAGTTCTAGCAGAGAGGGCAGGAGTGAATTGACCTTGACCATTTAGACAGGATGGAAACTAGTGCATGGCTTTGTGGTAAGAAAGGTCTTTATAATCACAAAAGTGAAATCATTGCAGCAGTTACCCTTGGCCAGTTAATTTAAAGGATTCCCATGAATCCTTAGGTAAATATATTTAACTAAGGCTAACGGACACAGTGAGCAGAGGACAGAAAACAGGCATATGTTAAGGAGGTGGGCCAGGTTCCATGTCCTCTCCCATTTGCACAGAATGCTCTTTGTTTTTGGTCATGAGCCTTGGAGATACATAGTCTTGGCCTAGACAAAACAGGTTAAGTGGACAGAAAGGAATCCAGAAGGAGAGCTACACATACATGGTCAATTCAATTTCTGAAATAAACAAGTAAGGACAACTCAGTGGAGAAATGATAGTCCTTTTAACAAACAGTGATGGGACGATTGGATATCCACATGTTGGAAAAGGAACTTCAATCCATGTGCCTCATACCACTTACAGGAATGAACACAAAGCAAGCTGTACACTTAAATGTAAAACTTAAAATCAAACTTAGAGGAATCACCGAACAAAATATTTATAGCCAGGATCTGTGTTTTAACAAGATGACCAGGTTATTCTACACATTAAAACTAGAAGAGGACAGCTCTGAAAGGTGAATACTGAGGATGTGCAAGTTTTGGAAAGGATGGTGGGGAACACAAGAGGCTTCAGCAGAGGCCCGGCCACTGCAGAGACATAAAGGTATGATGATTTGGGTAGTAGTGTTGTTGAACACTTTCACACAAGTATTTCTGCCAGTGTGCAGGGAAGTAAAACAAGGGCGATGCCATGAGCTCTGTGTTTGTTTTCTGAGACAAGGTCTCATTATATAGCCAAAGCTGACTTGAAACTCATTCTGTAGCCCACGCAGATCTTGAACTTGTTATTCTCCTGCCTCAGCCAAGTTCTGGGATTACACTGTATACCACCATGCCCAGACAGTTTTGTATTTTTAAATTTTAAGTTTTTCAAGTTTTAAAGTTGTAAGATCATGTCTTCCTTGTTTTGTAAAATTAAAGCTCTAACAAAGTACAGCTTTTGGTTTTGTTTAAAATTTTTAAGTTGGCAGCCCATCCTTTTAGGTCAAAGTTATTTCTGTTTTGGCAGTGCTGGGAATTGAACCCAGAGCCTTAAGCATGCTAAGCAAGTGCTCTGTCACTGAGCCCATTCCCAGCCCTCTTACCACTTGGTTAGTTGTTTTTGTTGTTGGTTTTCCTGACCTATGAAATCCACCTGCTGAGTTAGAGAGCTAGTGTAGTGTAGGATATGGGGCAGCACCATCTAGCTTAGGTGGGTAGAGATGGAGAAACAGGTGAAATGCTGGAGGCCTGGTAGACCATGGAGGTGCTCTTGATCCTCAGAAGTTGAAAGGATGTATTGTAATTAGTCATTTTAGAAAATGACTTCAGTGGCTGGGTGCAAAAGGGGTTAGAAAAGGGTAAAATAGGAGTTAGGAGTTCATCTAGGAGGCTTTTGCAGATGGCAATTAGAGAGTAAACTAAAGCAGTGTAGACAACAAAGAGAGTACAGATTTCAGTAGATTAAGGAGGTAGAATTGACAGTTTAGCAACTTACTGGATGGAGGTGGTCATTTTATATTTAAATTATTCTCTGAGTTTAAATTTTGATGAGTTTAGTAGTCCCAAATAAGTGCAAGTTAGTGTGTTTCCAAAACTGTTAAATGGATTGATTTAGATGACAGAAATAGAGTGATTGAGCTTCTGTGCTGCATAGTCCCTCCAAGACAAAGAGAAACTCATTAAAACGAGATCAGAGAGTTAATCCATCTTCACACATAAGCACCCATTCATGAAAAGATGTGCATGTGAGTCAGAAACTGCTGATTTCATTCATTTTATTATATATAGCTCCTTAAGAGAGATGCTGGCTAGTAAAAAATATTGGGTACTGCTAAGCTTCTCATACTTTTATTTTTTACCAGGCTTAACTTGATACTGGTGTATATTATGCAGAACATAATTTACATACCAAGTTTGCATTACACAATGGCCTTTGGTGGCGTGGGAGTTGTGGTCTGTCAGCCTTAGTTCAAGATTCCTAGGAATTTCAAAATCTTTTTTGCAGTTCAATGAATTCTGGAAGAGAGTATTAGGAAATACTTTCGTTGCAGCTTTCACTTTGACCCACAAAAGCATAAACAAAGGTTGACTATAAATAGAAGGTTCTGTTTCTCTGGCTTCGTTATGCATTTAAGAAGTTACTCTTATGCTTTTCTGTAGGCACAGCTTAAAATTAAGGGATGTCAAGATGTAGTGAATTATGTCTGGTAATAGAAATTTTTCCAAGAAACATAGAGAAATTTTGCTACTGTAGGTCCATCTCCATTTTTTTTATACCATGTACTTTGACACATCAAGGAACACTAATCCATAACCTATAAAGTTATAGAAAACATTCAGTGTGGAAGAAAAACTAATGTGATTTGATTTATGGGATTTATTAACACTCATGAATATATATTACGTAGCTCAAAAGTCTACAAGAAGAAAGATTGATTATAGGATCTGTATGCTGTGGTTTTTCAAGATAACAAGAGGTATTTTTTTTTTTCAACCTTTGATTCTAAATCATCACTTTATATCAGCCACAACTGTAGAGGGCAGTAGCTACTGTTGTGTGTTTATTTGACTTGGCAGAGTAAAGATGTAGTAGCATTGTCTTTTTTATTTTCCTGTTGTAACTTTCCTTTGTTCTACTACAAAGCATGTCAGATGTATTTAACATTTGTGAGAAATCTGATTAGTTTTGCTTTCTGAAATAGGCTGAATTGTAAGGGCTTTTATGATACCATCTAGAAACTCAGTTCTTGTTTTTCTGTTCTAAAGGAAAGTAGATGGATGTTCAAAAATAATGTAGATTATTGGATATGGAGTCTGAGTTATTTGATGCCATTTAGTGTTTTTCAGTTAGTAAGGATTTATTCTAAGCAAAATGTGTAACCACTGGGGATGTAGACATTTTCATCTCCTCTACTGACTTGAAAGAATGTGCTATGGTCTGCCTTGTTGATATTTTCTAACTCTAATATAAATATATTGAGAATATTTGATATGAAAACATTTTTGAATCATTAATTTTTTTAAAATGTGACATAATTTTATACTTACAAAAAATTTCAGAATAATACAAAAGATTTCCATACACCATTTTATCCAGGTTGACATAAGGAGTTTAAAATTTTTTTTTGGTAATGTGTACAGATTTCTTGTCATTCATATCATAATTATCTAAGGCTAGATAAGTAGACTTAACTGTTCAGTACTTTAAAGCATAACCTACCTACTCAAGGGTGTTCATTATTTTATCTATCTATCTGTCGAGACTGGGGTTTGAACTCAGGGCTGCACTCTTGCAAAGTAGGTGCTTTACCTCTTGAGTCACACCTCTGGTCCATTTTGCTCTGGTTATCTTGGAGATGGGGGGTGGTCTCCTGAACTATTTGCTGGGGCTGGCCTTGAATCACAATCCTCCCAGTGTCAGCCTCCCAAGAAGCTCATTCTTTTAGCAAAGCAAAATTTGTTAGTTACAAGTAAAGTCTGTTTTATCTGTGACAAGAAGGTAATTCAAATTGCTTAGTGGATAAGTGTTTAGGACTACTTGAATTAATATCCACCATTTCTCTATTCGTAATTGCAACTGTGCTCCAAGGGAAGCTGTTTATGTGGTTTTATACAATTGCTGATGTGTCAAGAGCTCAAGATTTTTAAAAACAATTTATTGTTTACAATTTCAAACATGTACAATAACCAAAAATAGTGATCACAAAAATAATGATTGCACAGCTTCATTTATCAACCTTTGTTTAGTATATCTATCCTCTCCACACCTTGTGGGGTGAAGGTGCTGGAACTTTCTTTAAACAAATTTTAGGGCTGTGGGTGTAACTCAGTGGTAGAGGATGTGCTTAGCATGCATGAGGTCCCTGGGTTCAATCTCCAGCATACACACAAAAAAAATCCCATATCGTTTCATCTGTTATGCTATAACTTTATATTGATCCTGTATGCCATCATCACACAGAACTAAGGTAGCAATAATTTCTTAATATCATGTTACATGCTCAGATTCCCCTCATTGCACTATCTTTTCTCAGCTGATTTATTCTAAACAGTATGCAATTGAGGTTCACACACTGTATGTAAGCTAATAGGTTTTGCTGTGGCTTTCCCCACCCTCTACCTCTGTCTATAACTTTCACCAAATCATTTAACTGCTCTAGTCCTAGCACCTTTATACATCCACTGGAGATCATTATACTTTTTTGGGGGGTTGGTACTAGGTTTGAACTCAGGGCTTCACATTTGGGCTAGGCAGGTGCTCTACTGCTTGAGCTGCTCCACCAGCCCGCTTGGGCCTGGGATCATTATACCTTTGCTTTGCTTTGCTCACTCATGGTGAATACAAAGAGAGTAGAGAAGGACAGGCAGAATGGATGGACTTTCTGTTTTCTGCCTTGCTCTACTTAATTTCATTAGTTATTTCTCAAAACCAAGTACTGTTCCACTTGGGTCCATCTTACTCCTGGAGCATTTTTTTTGTTACCAGTGAGACATAAGAAGTGGTCCTGAAAAACATGTTTAGACTTGTTTATTATGAAAACAGATATCAGAGAAAAGCAGTGATGATCTAACGATGTGTGATTGCATCTCTCTTTTCTTTGATAAGGTCTTTATGTAGTCCTTGAGAATATTTTTTTTGTCTAAAGTTCTGTACCTGAGTTACAGTCATCATAGTCATTGACTATCATGATCATTTCATCAGAGAAACGATTGGGGCTAATCCCCTGCCATCAGTTGTCTTCATTTTAGGATTAGCACCTTTGACAGTTTCTGGAAGTGTTTGAGCCAGTACATCTTAACTGCTGCCTTTCCCTCATTCTCTTGATCACTCATTACAGTGATATACGACTGGATGGCTCAAGTGGTAGAGCACTTACTTTGCAAGCACAAAACCCTGAGTTCAACTCCAGTTCCACAAAACAAAAACAATGATATATCCTAGACTTTGTCATTCTAGTCTTTTTTACCTGTCCCTCATGTTTTTTTTTTAACTCTTCCTATTTTCCCGTCTTTGTCTCTGTGAACATCATTCCCAGATTGCTTTTTCATTTACCTTCTAGTTTGTAAATTCTTTGTTTGATGTTTTATATGCCCAGTTCAGATTTTTATTTTAATTACAGTTTATATTTTCAGAAGTTCTATTTTTTCTAGTTTACCTCTTCTCTGTTCATAGTTTTAAAGCTTCTCTTTTATTGAAATAAAGCAAATGTTTTTTTATTCTAACTGATAATCTTAGTATCTGAAGTCTTTGTTGGTCTCTACTGTCTTTTATATTTTGTTGGCTCTCACACTATGATACCTAACTTCCTTTTAGGTTTTGTCACTTAAAAAGTGTGATCAAAATTTGCCATTTGAAGTGTGTAATTTAGTGACTATAAGTATATTCACAGTGTTGTACAACCAATCATCACTATTTATTTCCAGTACTGTTTTATCATCTCAAAAAGGAAACTCTGTACCCATAGCTCCCCAGTCTCCCTTCCTGCAGCTCTGCTGTGGTTTTAAGGTGACTACCTGAGAGATGGCAGTTACTCTGTCTGCAGATTCAGGACAGTAGCAGCCAGACACAGCCTCTGAGTCACTGTTTCATGAATGCCCTCCTGAACCTGCTTTTGTGGCAGGCCAGAGGAATACAATGGTGATGAAGATGACACAACCTATCCCCTCGCCCCTCCCCCTCCCCCCACACTCTGTAGGTAGAGCCAAGAACAACATTTAAATCTATATTATTCCTCCAATGATATCATTCCAGATTCCTCCTCCTGGGTGATGTTGAATACTTCCAGACGAATTACTTAGGTTCATTTGCTATTCTAGTTATTTATTTATTTATTCATTCATTCATTTGTCTATTTGTTTTGGCAGTACTGGAGTTTGAACTCAGGGTCTTGTGCTTGCTAGACAGGCATGCTAACTTGAGCCATGCCCCCCCCCCCAGTCCTTTTGCTTTTAGTGTTTTTTTTTAGATAGGCTCTGGCGTTTTTGCCCAGTCTGGCATTGAACCAGGATCTGATCTTTGCCCCCTGAGTAGCTGAAATTACAGGTGTGAGCTGCCTTGCTTAGCCTCAGTTTGAGGTTTATATTTACATTTCTTTTGCGTGTGAGGGACTTCAGCAGAAGGCATCCTTATGCTAACAACCAGGACCCTGTCACCCTCTGATCCTCTGGGGGCATTCCTTCTGCTGCTGTTTATGGGTTTCTCTGCATCTGTTGCATCAATAATATGTTCATTTTTCTCTAATTTCCTGTTTTATGTATTTATTTGGCCTTTTTAAAGCAACTTTTCTGTGCTAAGTACTGTTATGTAATCAAAAATACAAGTATTGGAGGTATTTCTAAGAATTAAAGGTAAAAATATTCAAAAATGAAAATACGAAAACTTCTCAGGGGATTGTCTCCTGGGAGGACAGGTTTGCTAACTAGTGTTGACAGCTGACTTGACATGTTCTGACACAGGCTTGTGCAAGGTACAATATGATCCTGGAGCTTAGTCTGGCCTGAGGAGTCCCAAAGGCCTCACAGAGGACCTTGCTCTTGAGGGAAGCCCCATGTGTGTCACACTGGTAAGGGAGGCAGGGAGTCTGGGAAGTCTATAGCTGCAGGTGTGCAGGACAGGAAGCTGTGCTCAAACATTAGCCACTAAGGGTCAAGTTACTATTCCAGAAAACAAAACCCACAAAAGCAAGCCCAAGGTTCAAGGGCACTGTTCGAACACACAAGGTAGTGCTTACTACTCGTAAAACTACTCAAAACTAAGTCCAGGGGCTTCTTTCTCTGAAGGCTGATAAAGACAGTAATTTAGTTATTGTGCCTTTGGCATGTCCCACCTGGCATGTGGGTCCATTTAACTTCTTTTGAGACTCCACATTATCCACTTAAAACACTTTTAAAAAACAGTGAAAATGTTGTTTGATTGTGAGTTTGTTAATTCTAAATTGTGAAGGCTTTCACAGTCTTTGGATTAAGAGACATGACATAGCTGGTTAAAATGCCCCTGGGAGATAACTGTCATAAACTCACCTTGCTGACTGCGCATGACTGCACGTGACCAAGAACGCTGTTAATGTTTTTCGATCAGGATTGCCATTAAATGCCCAAGGTGTTGAGCCATGCCTCTTCTCCAGCTGCTCATTGCACGGATTTACTGATTCAGGAATTACTGCAGCAACTCACAATCAGTCCTGGTGTGTGTGGCTCAGCAAAATTGTTTAGATCTGTTGTGGGAAGATTTGAGCTGCTTTGCAGAGGGGACCCAGGCTGGAAGGGACCCACCCAGCTTGAGTTCCTGTAGTTTACACCCCTGACTGTCTTAATGCACTGGCTGTTCCACATGGCAGCTTCAGTCTATCCACAGAGAACCCCTGGATACTTCTTCAGGGCATTGTAGAAGATTGGGTTTAGTTTACTGTTTGTGATTCGAATAGATTTATTGGGAACAACACACTCATCAAAAATCTAGTAATCATAGAGAAATGGCTTTTCTGGGGGGTAATCCCTGCACCATTCTCTGCATCACAGAGATTCAAACCAATCCCTGTGAAAACTACAAAAAAAGACATTGACATCCTATTGCTCAAACTTTTCCTGTTAGTTTGCAGATTGCTAGGGGTGGGGCTCTTCTGTTTTTCTCGCTGTCATGGTGTGTGATTTGTTAGAGAAGTATTCCCTGGAAATCCTGGATCTTCAACACACAGTGGGATTTGCTTCCCACCCCCACTTCAAATTTCTTGGTGGTGGCAAAAATACCAATTGTCCCCTGGGGAATGAAGCTCATCGCTATGGTAACTAATGAAGGTTGCATCATTCTAGGGCACATTTTTAAAAGCCTGGATTTCAACATGGATAGACGCCCTGTCTTATTTTATTCAGTAACTTAGCAACCTGTGGTATAGTGTTTGTTGCCACCCCCAATCTTCCCTTTTCTCTCAGAAAAGTGACCTATATAGATAGTATTTTATAGTAGGCACATTTTCTCTGTGAATTTGGTTCTGTTCTTAGTTATGTTTATGGTGATGACCTTATTTTCTGGACCAAAAATCAGGACACGTTCTGCATTTAAAGAATTGTTCTGTCTATTTGGTGGCCTGCTCCATGTTTTTCTTTCCACACCACTTGGCTGTTGGCGCTATTCAGGGGTTTGTCATGGGCCTTCTTTTCTTCTTATTCACTGATCGCTACTACTATGTGCTGTGACTCCCAAATCTTAATTTCAGCTCAGTTCTCACCTCTAGACTCCATGGCAGCGCTGTCTGAATTGTTCCCAAGCTCAGAGTGTTCAAGATGAATACAACATTGCCTTCTGCAAAAATCACTGGTGAAAGGCCTTGCCATTCATGTGGCACCCCACAGCTGTCAGCCCTCAAGCCCACATGTTTCTACTTCCTGAGTGCTCTCAAGTCTGTCCTTACCTTGCTTTACGCCCTTATCTTTCTAGGCCTCTCTGGGTGCTAGGGATGGAACCCAGGCCTCGTGCATATTAGGCAAGTCCTCTACCACTGAGTTACGGCCCAGGCCCACTCAGCCTTTTTTGCATGGTTTACTGACCACGTCCACCAAACTCCTCCAAACTGGCTAGTCAGGGTAACCAGGCCTTCTTCCGGCTTCCCACAAACAAATATGATTTTTGTGACTGGTTCCTCAGTGGCTCCCCCGCCCTCAAAGTAAAATTCAGACTCTTCTGCATGGCCTCTAAGGACTTCAGTGACCTTCTGCCTGCTCTTTTGTCCAGGCCTGTCTCTCACTACTGCTGTTCACTGTGGCCTCTCTGGGCTGCCCCCTGATCCGCTACCTGAACGGGCTCCCTTCACCCTCCACATCCCTCAGGCAAATGCTTGTTCATCACTGCTAGGAAGCCTCTTGTTACTTCCTAACCCCAGGCTCCATCCTCAGAACTCTAAGACCTCTTCCTGAGCTTGTCAGCATGGGTGTCTCCCTGCCCTAGCCCTACCTTGTACTGTTCTGCCACCTGCCTGTATCTGCCAGTGCGTGGTGAGTTTCCCAAGAACAGAGGTGACACTTGTTTGTCTTTGTGGTTCCAGAGCCTCATTTTTCCCTATTGAAATGTGATCAGCTGTATCCAGAATACTATAAGATTATGCTCCTTGAAGAATAGCCTGCTGCTGAATCCATTGAGGCCCACTGTGGAGTACCTTATCTTGTTACTTTTGAGCATTCTCTCTCCCAGCTCACCCACTGCCTGTTTTTTTGACTAGTGCTAGGAGCTTGGGGGAGAAGCAGAAGCCAGTGCAATATGATCAGGCCTGTCAGTTGCTGAGAACCCAGGCTGTTTTGGATGAATGGACACTTGCCTTGCATTTCAGTAGGGGAGTATTTTCCTTCCCCAACACACAGACCTCTCCTGGCTTAAGTATTTCTCTTAATCATAGTTGTTTCTTTCCTTTTTCCATCACTTCTCTCATTTTTGTACTGGGGCTTAAATCCATGACCTTGCACATGGTAAGCATGAGTTCTACCACTGAGCTATACCCCTAGTCACAGTTGATAGTCTCTGAAAAAAAAAGTTTAAGGAAAAAGGTTTTCACTTACTCTTCAAAGCTTTTTTGTGTTGCCTAAGAATAATTTTCAGAAAGATTAAAATTTCTATGCTTTATATAGTAGACTTTACATTTACTTAGGAAATTCCTAGCCATCCAAATTGTACTTTCTGTCTTTAGGATGCAATATCTTTTTTTCTTTTTCAAGCTGCTATTTTATCACTGGAAATAAAAGGAGAGCTGTTCTTATGTAATTTTAATTTTCAGTTTAAAATTTTATCACTTGCCCTTAATACAAGTTGGTATAAGGAAGGCAGTATATTTAGTGAAGAGAGCCTTAATGATAGGGTTGTCTAAGGATTAAGTGTATATGGTTAGGTGTTTGAGGTGCTGTAATTTCTTTAGAAATGTTTGTTGCTATTAGAAACACAGGTGTTTTTTGTTTGCTGGTCTTATACCTTGCAGCTTTGTTTAATTTATTTCTAAGCTTTAGCAGTGCTTTTCCCCCCACCTCCCAAATTGGTGGATTCTTTAGAATTTTCCATATGCAGAATCATGTCATCAGAAGTAGAGTTAGTTTTACTTCTTCCTTTCCAATTTGGATGCCTCTTATTTCTTTTATTTGCCTGACTGCTTTGGCTAGGACCTCCAATAATGTTGGTTAGCAGGGATGAAAGTGGGCTTCCTTTGTTCCTGATTTTTAAGGGGAAAACCCTTTGAGTATACTATTAGCTATGAATTTTTCATGGATGCCCTTTATTAGGTTAAGAAAATTTCCTTTCACTTCTAGTGTGTTGAGTGTTATTGTCATGAAAAAAAAAAGTCAAACTTTGTCAAATGTTATTTTCTGGATTTAGATGGTCATATGTGTGATTTTTATTTTTTTCTTTATTTTATTAATGTACTATTTTATATTGATTGGCTTTCTTGTTTTGAACTACCCTTGCATTCCTGGGATAAATTTCACTTGGTCATGCTGTGTAATCCTTTTACTGTGCTGTTCAAATAGTTTTCCCAGTGTTTTGTTGAGCAGTTTTGCATCTGTATTCATAAGAGATGGGAGTCTGTAATTTTCTTGTCTGGCTTTGGTATCTGATGCTGGCCTCATGGAATGTGTTATGAACTATTCCTTCCTTTTCTATTTTTTGGAGGTTTAAATATGATTCTTATCAGTTCTCCTTTGGTTGGCCTCACCAGTGAAACCATTTTGGTCCTGCAGTTTTTTCTTTGTTGGGTGGTTTTTGGTTACTGATTCAGTCTCTTACATATAAGAGATTGTATATTTCTTCTTGAGTCCTTTTGGTAGATTGTGTGTTTCTAAGAATTTGTCCATTTAGTTTAGATTATCTGACTGGCAGGCATATAAATATTCTCTTAGAATCCTTTTAATTTCTGTAAAGTAAGAAATAATATCTCCACCTTTATTTCTGATTTACATTAATTGCTTTTTTATTTTTCTTAATTTAATGAAAAATTTGCTGCATTTGTTGATCTTTACAAAGAATTAACTTGGTTTGATTGATTCTCTCTATTGGCTTTCTATTATTTTTTTCTTAATCAGATCTTTTTATTCCCTTCCTCCTGTTGGCTTTAGTTTGCTTTTTTCCTAGTGCCTTAAGGTATGGAATTAAGTTGATGATTTGTGCTGTTTTTAAATATACTGCTATAACTCCCTTTGAGCACTGGTTTCTGTGTCCTTTGTAGGTTTCACTGTGGGTGCTTTCATTTCCATTCATCTCAAAGCATTTTCTAATTCTCTTAGTGATTGCTTCAGCCCATTGTTATTAAATAGTGTTATTTAATTCCCATATATTCATGATTTTCTTTCAGTTTTTCTTCTGTTATTGATTTTAGTTTCATTCCATTGTGGTTGGAAAAGATGCTATGTCTGCATTCAATCTTAAAATGTACTGAGATTTATTTTTATAGCCTAATATTATCCTTCATGCACACGTCAGAAGAGTGTATGTTCTGCCGTTGGGTGGAGTGTTCTGTATATGTCTGTTAGAGCTAATTGGTTTACAATGTAATTCAAGTCCTAGAATTCCTTATTGATCTTCTGTCTAGATGGTCTATACATTATTGGAAATGATGTACTGGTTAATTTTATTAGCTTTTGTTTATCTGAAAATGTCTTCATTTCTCTTTCTTTTTTTATTTTTTGGCGGTACTAGGATTCAAATTTATGGCCTTGTACTTGGTTGGTAGGCACTCCTTAAGCCATACCCCCCAGCTTGTTTTTGCTTTAGTTTCCCCTCCACCCTATAGGGTCTTGTGTTTTTGCTCAGTGCAGGTCTCAGACTGCCATCCTTCAACCTTGGGCCTCCCACATAACTCAGATCACTGGCATGTGCCATCACTCCTCGCTTATTGATTAGATGGGGGTCTCTCTAACTTTTTGCTCAAACTGGCCTTGAACCATAATCCTCCCAATCTCTGCCTTCTGAGTAGATGGGATTTCAGGCATGTACCACCTTGCCTAGCCTCTCTCTGATTTTTAAAGTGTATATCAGCCAGATATTAGAGTTCTTAGTTGGCAGTTTTTTCTTTCACCACTTAAATATAGTATCTCATTGCTTCTGTGGTTTTTGATGAGAAATTAATATTGATGACCTCTTGAATGTGACGAGTTGCTTCTTCCCTCTTACTGTTTTCAAGATTTTCTCTTTGGCTTTTTGGTTTTTTTACCCACCAAAAGCAGAAAGCACATTCTTTTCAACTGCAAACAGATCATTGACCAAACTGTCTCTTTGGCTTTTGACAGTTTGATTATATGTGTAGGTGTGGAGTTCTTTGAGTTTATCCTCTTTGGAATTCATTGAGTTTCTTGAATACATGTACATTTGTATCTTCATCAAATTTGGGGGATTCTTGGCCATTTCTCTTTAAATATTTTTTGATACCTGTCTCTCTTTTCTTATAGGACTCCCATATTGCGTATGGTGCACTTAACAATGACCTGTACAGGTCTCTTAGGCTGTTGTCATCTTCCTTCCTTTTTTTCTTCTCCTCAGGCTGGGTTAATTTTAATTGTTTTAACTTTGAGTTTACTTATTCTGTTCTCCTGCCTGCCCAAACCCGCTGTTGAACATCTCTACTGAATTTTTCATTTTAGTTATTATGCTTTTAGAAAATTTGTTTGGCTCCCTTATATAATTTCTATCTCTTGACTAATGTTCCCTCTTTGTGCATATATCCTTGTTCTGATTTCTTTAGTTCTTTGTCTACAGTTTCTGCAGCTCTTTGAGCATATGTAAGACAGCTGTTTTAAAGTCTTTGTCTACTAAGCTCAGTGCTTGGACTTCTTCATAGATAGTTTCATTTTATTTCTTTATTCTGCAAGTGGGCCATACTTTCTTTGTATGCTTTGCAACTTTTTGTTGAGAACTATACATTTCAAATAATGTAATTATAATAACTCTGAAAATCTGCTTCTCTCTCCTCCCCAGAGATTGCTGTTCTTGTTGAATGCTATAGCTGTCCATTTGTTTAGTGACTTCTCCAATCTGTTTTTACAAAGACTGTGTTCCTTGTTACATGTGATCATTGAAGTCTGTTTTGTTATCTCTGAGGTCAGCCACTGATTTCCTTGAATTTAATGAGGAAAAGGAAAGTTTCTGTGTCTTTAATGCTTTTAAATGATACTTCCTGGGAATCCTTTCAGCCCTAAGGATTGAAACAATGACCAGTCTCTGTTCCAAATTGTAGAGGATATGGTTCCCAACAGGCCACTCTATGAACATAGGCTACTCTCCATGTGTGCCTGCCATGGGCCAGGGCATGGACAATGGAAGCTATTAAATGTCAGGACTCATAGAAATTTATCACTTCCCTGGACATTGTGAACATTTAATTAGACATCATAGAGTTCCGTGATAGTTGATTCTGACAGTTCTTGCCAGCTCAGTAGTTGATTGGTGGAAAGACTTATTCTTGGAGTCTTTTACTCCACCATCTTCATGATGTCACTCCTGTATTGCTTCTTATTGAAACAGTAATACCAATATTACAATGTTGTACTAATATATGTAGTAAAAGGAACTTGTTTAAGAGAGGAGTGAAAATAGTGTGTAAATAGTGTCTGTATAGAGAGTTACTTCCTACAGATTAGTTACATACATTCTATCTGTCCACTCACAGATGAGGGTAGTTGATCAAAAAGACTGAATTTGGCATGTATATGAAGTGATATCATTATATAGCACCTCATCATTACTTATGACTATTCAAAGAAAGTGGCATTTATTGTGTTTGTAGTTGGTCTAGTGCTTTTCTTGTTACTTGTTTATAGGACACTCACTGATTGCTGGGGAGATGTCCAACACAATTTAAAACTTAATCTAGTGTGATGACTAAAATAATCTCTTTAGATAGTGTTCAATCAGTCTCTTACTCTGCTTATTGCCCTGATGGGGAGAGGCTTAATGGTGCAGGGTAAGGTGCATGGCCTCTGTGATTGTCCTGGCAGTGGGAAACTGGCCATTATCTTCAGTTTGGTGTACATTATTTTTTCTGGTCTCTTAGCCTCATGTGTTGGCCTTGGTAGCATATACTAATGATGTCATGGTTGGTGTAACTTGTGATCAGATCCTTCTGGTTGATCAAAACCTGGTGATACCCTGCATATGGTTCAGTCTCCAGCTCAGACTCACTGGGCTCTCCTGGGTGCCTTGACTCGATCTAGCCAGCAGGCCTGGGACTTCATCCAGCCTTTGTTGGAAGATAACCCTGTTCCATAATGGGCTCCCTGGCTGGCACACTAGCTCAGAACAACTGACTCTCAGAGCTTACCACTGCTTGACCATGGTTGGAAAAAATTCTTTGAGATAAGGGCCTGGTGTGCAGAGCTGTGGATTTACTGTAATCCTGTTCATGTCAGATGCATATTATTTCATTTGCTCTCTTTGCACTTCTTCACAGAGCAGTCTCCCTCTGGTTTCACTAGGAAAACTTAACAGTTCCCTAGGAAGATGGATGCTTCCAGAGACTAGTGCAAAGGTCAGACACCTGGAAAGGCAAAACAGCAACAGTGGAAATAATTTTCAAACACAATTGTGATTAGACATGTGTGGCATGTATGCATATATAAGGGTGACATTTAAAGAGTCATGTAAATTCTAAATGTGCAGAAGCATCAAACTTAAAGAATATAGGATTTTTAGATGCATATATAGATAATGTGCATCTACATACATTATATATGTAGTGAAGGTTAAGTAGTTAAGACATGATATGCATATAAGTTTGGTTTCTGTGTCATCATTTTCCCATGACTAAAACTACTGTGACTTCATGCACATATTTTCTTCTGTTGCAGGACAGTTCGTGTTTGGTTAAAGAGAGACAGCGGACAATATTGGCCAAGCATATACCATGCAATGCCTTGTAAGTATCTGGGTCTCTATCTTGAGAAACCAGACCTGCACTCCAACTCTTCTTCTTTCCCCCTTTGCCTTCTCTGTATTTTCTTCTTGGGTAAGAAAGACTGGAGGTTGGGGATCTAATTGTAATGAAATGTATATTATTTGAGAGTTTCTGAGGTTCTCACTATGAAAAGTAGGAACATGGTTCTGAAATTGACTATATTCAGACCTGCTGAATAAGATTAATGGAAGGTCTACAGCATATAGGCTGCATGATTTCAGCAGTCTCCCTCTTGTTTCCAACTTTTTGTTTAACTATTTTGGAAAAGTATGTCCCTAGACAATTCAAAATTTTGTTCAGTGATTACATTTGTGAGGTAAATTTGTCCTTGCATTATTGTTACAGCATTTATTCAAATTTAAGACATTCAGTTCTCAAAAGGATTTTCTTAGGATTAAAACATTCTAATTAGAAGTGGATTTCATTTCCCCATGATCTCATCAGAGAAATTTGTCCTTGCACTGATTGATCTTCCAAATAGACTTGAGAGAGAAAGAGAAAGAGAGAGAAACTGGTAGAAGTTACCTTACAAGTGAAGAATTGACCACACAAATTAGGAAATTTGTTTTTAGTCTAGTATTCTTTCTTGAAAATTAATGAAGTTTGGTAATCCTGTTCTGTGTTTATTTTAGTGTAAAATAATTGTTTAAATTCATTATCAGTTGTATTAAATATTTCCTTTACTCTCCTCCTTCAAATCTTACTACACTTGATCTTAGCCAAAAGACTGAAGCAGTCTAGAAAAATCTCCCAGTTTGTTATTTTGGCATCTGTACCCTCTGGCTGGCAGCAGTGTGTGTACCTCAGCCCTTGATATAAGTATCCCAGTTTGAGAAGTACAGCCTGCTATACACAAGCAAAATGAATTCATGCTAAATTATATATGTGATTAAGTTTATGACTCTGGCAAAGAATATTGTAATAACATTTTTGCCTATTTATGGACAAATTAATTATTAAGGCTATAATAGTTTTCAATGATTTTCAAATGATCTTTGAGTCTTTGCATGACTTTATATAATTTTTTAGTAAATAGATGCTGACCGTAAAGCTGAACCCGTCTTCTATGAAGAAGTAACTTCTTGGAATTCTGAATACTATATTTTCCTTTTACCTGTTGTGCTTTCAGTAGACAGTATAAGCTATCTGCCCAAAATTAGATGCCCAAAAGGAAGATGAACTTGTAGTGATGAGAGTTTAGAGAAATGGAAAAGGAAAAGGATTCTCTGATTTTTTTTCTTTTTTCCTGATTTTTAAGTGACATAACCAAGTCATTTCCTTTGTCTTTCTTCTTCAACAAACTTGACACAATATCTAACTGGAAGAGATGGAGAAACACTATAATCCAACCAGTTGAAGTTGGCCCCAGAAATCTATTGCCCTTGACTATAGAGGAGAACCAGACCTGGGGGTGGCAAAAAAGGAATTGTTTTGTGATCGGCATTATCACAGCTTCCTAAGAAATTGCTTCCCCATCCCCTTCCCTGTACACACATACATACACATATTGATGTCACTTTCTTATCTGTTCTTTACTTGGCCATGACTGAGCACAGCCAAGACCATGCTCACAGAAAGACCTCTGTTTCCATTTTTATCATTAATCATGTATATGTAAGAAAGACTAAAGGTTACAGTAGCTCCCATACCTGCCATATGTACTCATTTCATATTTATGTAAAGAGGGCTTGGGGTGTGGCTCTGAGGTAGAACACTTGCCTAGCACATGTAAGGCCTTGAGTTCAATACCCCACACTGCAAACAAAACAAAATAGATTCTTATGGAAGGACTGAGTCTAGTAATAAAGATGATATTCCTCAAGAACATTATCACCTATTTTCCTAATGATTGACCGTGAGCTTCCAGAAACACCTATGGCATTCTACTAAAGGGAGTAAAACGGGGGCTGCTTTGCTATTCAGAGTGTTGTCTCTGGTCCAGAATAATCAGCATCACCTGAGAAATAGTAGTACTGCACTGCTGGGTTCCACGCCAAGGCTACAGTTTGCATTTTAGTAAAAATCCCTAGGTGATTTGAATGTACATTAAAGTTCAAGAAGATGTCTTGGGCCTGTGGGTGTGGCTTAAATGGTAGAGCGCCTCCTAGCAAGCTCATTCCTGAGTTCAAATTGCATATGGCCAAAAAATTAAGATTATCTTGTGACAAGTAGCCAACATACTATTTATCTATCTATCCATCCATCCATCCATTTATCTATAAATGAATACAGCTGAAGCCTTTTGCGTTTATAGTATTTATTTGTAAATATGTAGATACAAGTGTACATGTTAGTAAATCAAACATTAACTGCACACCTACTGCATACAGGCCACTGATGGGGATGGCCAGGGATTTGCAGATGAGCAAGGTACATATGATTGAGGATTTCTATAAATTTTCAGTGTTTGATGATTCTACTCCTGTTCACAGGTAAAAGAAAAAACACTATGTTCTTCATAATTAGCCAGAAATTTGCTTTTTATGTTCCTAGGAATCTTTTCCATTCTGATGACACTGTATGGACCTTAACTTAGCAAGAATGTATGCTTTGTTTAACTTGTGCAGCATCTCACTGCACAAGAAAATAAGTTACACTTTGGCCAGATAGAGAATCAGAAATAGATTTGAGTTTCCAAGGGATTGTTTGCAGTCTCCTTTATTGAAAGTTCTTTTGCAAAGCGGTTACTCAGTATTATCTTTAAATAATGGTTATGTGGTATTTAGTTACAAAATAAATGAAAAGGAAAGTGAGTAATTTCAGAGGCCATAAAATGGACACCACAAGGCATAGGACCATAATGTGCATTTATACTAGCATATAATAAGTAGTAGATCAAATGCAGAAGAAAGTATTCTGCACATTTAAAAAATGTTTATTTTGTCCTCTGAAATATCTTTTAAATATTGCGTCTGTCATGTTCTGGGCAGGAGAGTAGATGTTTGGTATCTTCTAGAAGAATTTGAAGTTCAGTGGAGGAATGAGGTCAGGAGGCATTAAAGGAGAAAAAATAGTGAAGACTACACCTGATGACAGGAAAGTCTGAAAGGCAGAGTGTAATGAGGCTGAGTGAAGGCAGGGGAGTGGCAGACAGAGGACTGAAGAGCAGAGGAGTCATGCAAAACCACTTTGGGAGTGTCTCCACACTCCTTTTCTAAGCAGCTCTTCTTTCCCTTAGGGAAGGAAGCCTGTAGAAACCAGACTTGCCAAGTGAAGGCTGTTTGCCCTGGGCCCATCTGATTTTCCCAAGAATTTAGCATTTGGACTAGGAAGTGCTAGTTTCAGATAGGCAGGTCCCTTGATCTGGGAACATAGAAACCAGAGTTGTGAGGCATTGTGTGCCTGGAGAAGCAAGGAGACAGGACTCTCTGAGTCAGTGATTCCTAAAGTTTTCCCTCCCCATCCTCCTAATTCTTCAGTAGGCTGGCTATGCTTCTGTCTTTGAGGTCATGAGATACCCCATCTCCTACTGGGTGTGCCCATTAGTGCGTTAGTTGGCACCGGTGACTTTCCTTTAGTTGTAGTTGCAAGTGTTTAACTAAGCCTGGCCCTGATTATATGTCTCCTGATTCCCATCTGTTTGTTTCTCCTGGATTTCTGTGGTCTTTAAAGAGAAGGGACTGAGCTGTGCCCTATTGGAGCCACTGTGGTGTTGAGCTGAACATAGTCTGGGAAAAGTGATGACATATAAAGAAGGAAAGCAGAAAGTAATATTTGAACCTCTTTAATCTCTTTGGATAATTCATCGAATAAATGCTAAATGTTTCTTCCATACCCATACCATACTAAGGAAAGAGTGGTTAAATATGGCGGTCAGTCCCTATCTTCTTGGTGTTCTCAGTCTGGTGGGAAAGGCAGACATTTAATGAGTACCAACCATGATGCATGATGAGGGAACAGGTGTGATGGGGACACAATCACAAAGGCTCCCTAAAGAAAGTCCATTTAGGCTGGGCATGGCAGCTCACTCCTAAAATGCCAGCTACTGGGGAGGCAGAGATCAGGAGAATATAGGTTTTAGTCCAGACCAGGCACAAAGTTACAGAGTCCCCATCTCAATCAATAAAGCAGATATGGTGGTGTGAGCCTGTTATCCCAGCTACACAGAGGCCAGGAGAATCATGGTCTAAATTCAGTCCTTATGGAGACTACCTAAAAAATAATTAAAGCAAAAAAAGAGCTGTAGCATTGTCCAAGTGGTAAATCACCTGCCTAGCATGGGCAGGGCCCTGAGTGTTGCCTAAACCAACCACAAGAAAAGCAAAGTCCATTTAAACCTTGCTCTTTGTAGAGGTGGGGTTTTTGTTTGTTTGTTTATCTGGTAGTAGGAATTGAATCCAGGACTCTGCACATGTTAAATATTCACTGTACCCCTGAATTTGGAATGGCTGCTGGCTTGTTTTGTACTTTGCTATAATCTAGCTAGCTTTATGTATGAATGAGAAATCAGAGCATTTTGTATCAAATATTCTTTCGAAGGAGTATATCCTCGTGGTATATCTATGTAGCAGCTGCTAATTGCTTGTGACAATAACAGCTTACAGCCTGCCCATTTGGGACCCTCTTTGCCTGTCTTTGTAAACTAGAGAGGCCTTCCTCAGGGTACAGAGTTGAGGTTTCAATTGCATCCATAAACATGATTATTTGTTCCAGGTTTCTAATAGATACCATTCCGACCACAACATTTACATCACACTACAGAGAAAACCCATGTGAAAGACACAGGCCTTCCTGTTATCATGGTTGAGATATTTTAGATTTACTTTACCAGTTAGCTTTCTCACTCCTGGGGTCAGACAAAGGAGAGGCAGGGAGGAATCTGAATCGCCAGCCGGGGTGGCAGGTGGTGGAAATTGTGCTCCCAGAGGATTAGGTATCATGGGTGGGCCTTTAGTGCCAACCTCTCCCCTGGGTAAATCACCTTGCTGCCAAAGGTGGAGGGGCAGGTGCCTCAGGTGGGGCAGTTGAGAAGTTGGAAAAGCTCTGTGGTTCTGTCATTGCCAAGCCAGGCAAGGGGAATTTACCTTGGCTCCTGAGTGTCTGTATATTTGTCCCTAAAGCAAAACAGAAGGCATTTTTTTTCAAAGATAGTACAAATACAGAGGCATAGGGCAATAACATGAACTTGTTTTGTCATCTGTCCAGCTCTCTACCTTGGCTTGGTGGGATGCATCTGTCCAGTCTGAAGTTGTGGGAAGTGGGATGGAGGGAAAGGGCTTAGACTCTTCCTTTTACTCCAGTAGCCGCACAAATAAGGTTTCCTGCATGTATCATGAGACAGAAAAGGTTGGGAGCTATAATAGCTCTGAGGATCTGTTACTTGATCCTTAGGGATAATGTGAAACATGGAACCAACAAAGTTTCTCAACCAATCTTTAATTTTCTTTCTGTTCTTATATATCTTTAAATTAATTATGACTTTGCTTATTTATATTGTTTGGTTTTATTTTACTTGCCTCTTAAGCCATTTTAAATTCTTTGTGAAATGAGGTAGGGAATGCATGAAATGAGTTATCTTAAGATAAACAGAGAAACGAAGTTAGAACATGATAAAGTCTGTTGTTGACATTAAATCTAGCCACCCCCAAATGCATTGTGTTAGATTGGAGCATTTAAAATAGTTTATAGATGAGAGAACCTGTGCTTGGGAGGGAAACTGGAAATTTTGAGTTTTAATTGTTTTTATTTTATTTTTAATAGTTTTATTATCTTTTATAAAATAATTTTATTAGGGTGTATTCATTGTACAGGGGGAATTCATAGCAACAATTCCTATTAGGCTTATATCGTACATTGGTTAAATCACTCCCATCCTCTCTCTCCCTCAACCTCTTTCCCGCGTCACTTAAAGCAATTGCAAGAGGTTTCTTAGTTCTGTTTCATATAGGTATATGAAGTCTATCTACCATATACCCTCCCCTTAATATCCTTCATTCACCCTCCCCCCTCTCACAAGTACTCCTCCACACACTGTACCTATTTTACAGTCCTGTCTTTCATTATTAATATTTAAGTTGATGTTTAAAATAGTTTTATTATTTTTTGAATTAAATTAGAATACATTAATAGTATGAGGGGGGGTTTCATTATGGTAATTCCAGACATGATTTTTATTATTGCTCCTAATTTACAGAGTTGCTTTGGGCAAGTTCTTTACATTTGCTCTGCCTTGAAGCCCAACAGATAAAACTGTCTGTTTTCTTTATTCTCAGACTTGCAAAAATATTTTAGTTATTGGATATATCAAATAACTACTTCTATAATAAACTTAGGGTCTTTGTATTGAGCAATATAACTCTCAGTCTTGATGTTAGCCTAGAGTTACTAGTTAAAAATTGCTAATTTGTGAGGCTGTGGCTGGGTTGGTTTCTTTTTCTCATTTGTTGTAATTAGTCTGAAGGCAACAGAGTACTTGAAATTGAGGATTTGAAAAATTAAGTTGCTTAATAAGTTCATATGCTTTATATCTGGAATGGAAATGAGACATTTTGCTTGCAAGTTGCAATTTCCCCATTGATGAGGAGAACTTTTGATAATTCAAGGCCATGAAGGTGGTTTCTGTGCTGGGTTTATTGGAGTTTTTGGGAAAAGTTCATGTGAGTAGATTAGTGGTTAGAAAAGTATTTAAAATTATGAACTTGGCAGTTCTGTTTTCATAAGGTAGTATTATTTTGGTGACTTTTAAACATACTTAAGTCAATTGAGAGAATTCCTTGCCACTCTGAGTGATGGATGCATAACTGGGAAAATGCTTACCCTATTGTTTTAGTTTTACTGTATTTCAAATAATTCCTGGGTTCCTGACTGTGCAGTATATTGCTCATTTTCTGGGTTCTTTTTTATAGGCTATATTATGGAACCATATGTAAAAATAATTTATGTGTATAAAAACAATTTGTTTTTACTATTTATGTTTTTAAAAACAATACCGAAATGTTAATTTCTATATTTACTAAGAAGAAAATGTACCCAAGAAACTTCTGATTTTTTTTAAATGGAAAGTGAAGAAAAAAAAGGATCTAGTATCCAAATGAAGCTTACCAGATATTAATTAATCTGAGTAAGTATAGCATTTACTTAGCATACTCCTGTTTGATTTTCATCTGACAACATTTTAAAATTTACTGTAGTAAGATCAGTTGAATATAACTTCAAATTTGTCTAGAACCATGTGTGATGTCAATAGTCCAAGCACTCAGCAGGCTGAGGTGGGAAGATCTCTTGAGTCCAGGAGTTCAACACTAGCCTGTGCAACATAGGGAGAAACTGTTCCAAAACAAAACAAAACCTGTCTGGAAGAAACAAAAATGACCATTTCTAGATGATTATAACTTTGTGATGTTACTTAGCATGATGGTTAACTTTAGTAGAGTACATCCGATGTTTGATTTAAATGAAAAATGCTGGATAACAAAGTCATCAAAACACATATGTACTTAATGAAATAAAGCATTGGTTTGGACTAGGGGCATGACTTAAATGGTAGGGCGCTTGCCTAGCAAGTATGAGGTCCTGAGTTCAAGTCCCAATACTACCCCTCCCCCCAAAAAAGTTTGAGTACTACAAATGTAATATTATCCCAAAACATATAAGGCCGAATGAAATAGTGTCAAATCTTTGCTTTTGGGAGGTATATTTTTCACTGGAGGCTCTACTGAAGTTCCCCTTATTGTGGGATCCTGACATTTAACTTCATGATGCCTTTAACACCTCATGTTTTATTCCCGGAAGTTCTGTTGTTTATTTAGATTTAAAGTTCCAACTAGAACATCTCATGGGGAAAATTAGTGTCTCTTGCCAAATAATGCCATTAGCATTGTAAAGCAGTCAGTGTGATTGAAAGCCAGGGCTGAAATTTGTGTTTATTTGATCAAAGTTCAAACAGCCAGTAAAGAACAGAAAATAAATTAGGCATAAATGAAAGAAGTATAGGTGTCAGTAACAGAGCTTAGGAAATTTTCCACAAAATACAGATATTTTGAGAATGCTTCCTCTCAGCTATGCTTTTTTATTTTTATTTTTTTTTTTTTTAGGGCATGGTCTTTTTGATACCAGTTGTGGGAGAACAATATTAGAAATACAAGCAGCTGCTTTTTCTTTAATTCATTTAATTATTGACTTGTTGAGGTTGGTGTTGGTGTCTTGAGTCTCCTTTGTCTAGGACTCATATCTCTTGAGCCCTTTTCAAATTGTATGGTCATTAATATAACCACCCAGGTTGGGGCATTTCCTTATTTTAATTTTCCCTGAACTTAATGCTGAATGTCTGTCTTAAATTATAAAGATTTCATGACAGACTATGAAGGTCTAAAGTCCTGTTATTAACAAAACCGTGGACTGGGGATATATAGCACAGTGGTAGAACACTCGTCTAGCATGTGTGAGGTCCTGGGTTCCATCCCCAGCATCTCAAAACAACAATGAAAAAAAAATTGCTAATACTAATATGAGAGAGTAAGAGGTCTCATTATCCATAGACCAGAACAAATTTCTTTTCTATCCTATTTGTACCTTTCATTGTCTTCCCCAGTATATGTTTTTTTTGTCATTAGTATGAGACATTTCTGTAGGTAAGTGCCATATCTTAGTCACATAGTGTGAAAAATGAGTTCTGTATTATTTTCTCAAGAAACCAGTCATTTCTCTCCTACACTTAAATAAAAGGGTTGAGGGGAAATAAAAAGTTGTAATATAATGTCAATTAGGCCAGTGGCAAGACCTTGAATTTCAGTTTTTCAGATAGCATAGGGGCAATCTCAGGCCAACTACATATAATATGAAAATGTGAGAGGATTTGGCAAAGCTGACTCAGTATGATTTTATCCTTTTCTCACAAGAAGCTGTGTGTGTGTGTGTGTGTGTGTGTGTGTGTGTGTGTGTGTGTGTGGTAGAAGGTGTATCTTCACATTTTGTATCATGCTGTATTTATTTCATCTACAGCTTACCATTGCAGTTTTGAAAGAGGAAGTCAGTAGAAGGATCTTGCACTGCAATTTTATAGTTCTGGCCAGCCACTTCAGTCTTTGGGGAAAACAGTTTTTTTGGGTTTGGGGGAGGGTTTTTTTTTTTTTTTTTTTAGGAGGGTGGTAGTGGGGTTTGAACTCAGGGCCTCAGCTTAGTAGGCAGGTGCTCTGCCACTGGAGCTATGCAGCCAGCCCATTTTGTTCTGGTGATTTTTGACATAGGATCTTTCTTATATTCTGGCTCTTCTGGATCGCCGTCCTTCTGCTTGTGCCACCATGCCCAGCCACTGGTTGAGATGGGGGTCTTGCAAACTTTTTGCCTAGGCTGGCTTGTATGGTGATTCTGCCAATTTCTATCTTCCAAGTAGCTAGTATTATAGGCTTGGGCTACCACTCCTGGCCTGAAGAAGGCAGTTTTAAGATGGGAGAATAAAACAGTTGCCCAGCCAGTTCATCCTTAACCTGATTCAGCCAGGAGTCAAACAGAGCATTTCTTTATTGCTTGACGACTTAATAGTTCAACAGCATTTAAAGCAGAGTTCTTATTTCTGAAGCATCATATTTTGCAACCCAATAACAAGTATTGTGCCTAAGCTGTATTTTGTCTTCCCCCAATCTCCATGCTAAAGATTTCCTTTACTGTTTGGCCATTTTTACCTTTACTGTGTCTCATTACCTTCCCCAGACAGTTTTGCACCTTTGATAATTGTCTTGCATAGCCAGGAGCCCATTTTGTATGGGCCACAGTACTTTTCTTTCAGAGGTGGCTTTTCTGTAAAGTTTTGGTGACCTCTGTGATGATTACATACACACAGAGCGATTGTCTGGTGTTTCTCTTTGAATGGCAGCTGTGCTGTGCACTTGGAGGCTTCTTGGAGCTAATGCCTTATGTAGCTCTGGTGCACTCCGCTCCAAGCCATTTTGGGTTCAGGCATGAGGTATAGAACAACAACACTTGTTAAAATTTCTTTTAAATTCTTTTGTAGGAAAGGCCTTTTGCCTTTAAATTCTGGTAGTGATATATAAAATGATTTATACCAAAGAGGTGAAATTGAGTTTTACAGTTCCTGTATGTGGTTGGTATCACAATTTATAAATTCCTTGATGGCAATTGTGATACCTTATATAAAATTGATACCATTGTATTGCTTGCCTGGAACATAGTAAGCATTCTAAATTTTTGTTCAGTAACATGGGGGAGAAGACTAGAAATTAAGAAATAATGTAGATTTAAGGGTAGGTTATGCAGTTTTATTAAAAAAAAGTCTTTGAAATCATGTTCAACGATGAGTGGAGTTTTTAACTATGCATAACCATACATGAACTCTGAAGAAGTTCACTGAGAAAATACTTTTAATTAGTCAAGAGGGCAACAAAACAGAAAGGCTGTTCTTGTCCAGTATATAGTTCCCAGGGGCTGCAACCAAAGTTTTTCTTCACATACTAATGCTTAAATCTTAATAAGTCCTTAAATATTTAAAGTTAATTTTAACAAAAACCAACAAAATAATAAAATTGAAGACAATGTTAAAGAAATAATCTTTTCTCTTGAATGTAAGAACTATGCTTAGGTTTTCCTTGTATAGTTTACATAGTTGTATTAACAGTGTGTTTTTTCTTCTGGCTTTTTTTCTGTGCAATCATTAGGTTTTAATTCTTCACACATACAGGATTATGAGACTTGGCATCTCAGTATTTGTGCAGAAATTTTGCCCAATAGTTTATAGGTCCAGACTGGATCCTTAGGGCAGTCCATTGACTATCACTTGATTACTTCTTTAGCAGTATACTTTTAAGTATCTAATTTTATTTTTTGGCTAAACAGAAAAGAGTTAGTCTGCTGTACTGGAGGAAGTTTGGGGAGAAGATTCGTTTTTGTACATTCCTATTTTCTGAACATGTTATTGAAATTAGAAAAATGTAATTCTTTATGCAGTTCAGAAGATCTTTTTGTTGTTGATTTGTTCAAGGCCCTTTTATAGAAAACAAAAAATGTTACTAAGTGATGTGTTTATGAAGTGGCTCTGACAGTAGAACTTGAAGTTCTGTTATAGTTTCAAGATAATCCAAATTGGGTGTTTGAAAATGGAACTGCTTATTTCAATTATGTCTTTGAACCTTCTCCAGCTTTTTTTTTTTTTCTGTGTGACCTTGGGTGAGATATCTAATCATAACAAAAAGTTATTTGTTAAAAATTATTTGATGCTGTTTATGATAATGATGACGACTAAGTTGATGATTGATGGGGCTACTGTGAGTATAGTGAGGGGAGACATTTAAACATTGTGTTGGGCTCTTTAGTACAGCTTTTTCAATATGGGGTAAATTGTCAGAAGACCCCCATTCTTAGGAGCAAGCGTAGATAGAGAAGGGGGCTGGGACCTAGAACTCACTATAGTAAAAGCTTGCTCATCACAGGAGACTTCCAGAGCATAGGGATTCATTTACATGGGCCATCAGTCTTATGGAACAGGGAGTTCCAGCCCAGAACTAGGCGTACTGCTCACCTTGTCTCTTTCCCGTAATACTGAGCCTCTGTGTTCACTTGGGTCTTTTTGAACTTGAGATAGATCTGCAGTCATTTTCAACCAGCAGCCTCCTGAATGCCAAGAGTAAAGGAGTCCTACTAGTGTGCTTGATCCATATCAATTCTGGATCAGATACACATTTCTATACTTGCGTGTGTATGTGCATGCATGGGGGCAAGGAGGGAGGGGCTTAGAGGATCTTTCTTTTGGCTGCCTACTTCAGAAATGATAGGCTATTCCTGTTTAAGATGGCATCTGAGTGGAAGAGAGAGTGGTGATGGAAGGCTTACACAGCACAAAGTATTGTTAATCTAGTCGAGCAAATGTAGACTCAGTCCTGACAGCACAGGCCAACACCACACCCTTTGGAACTTACTCAGTTTGAGAAAGTCTTTATTTGTTATATTCATTGAGGGAGCAACGTTAAAAACTAGGGGTTGGTTGTAAAATTACTGTTTTTATTTTTGGCGAGTGCAAGTTAAGTGAATTACTTTGGAAAATAGTGGGGGGAAATGACCAAACACTGTTAGCTAGTTAGGCACTCCTGAATCGATGAAAATCATTGTTTTGTTAATTTCATCAACATGTTCATTTCTTTCAGCTCCATGTTCATGCATGTCTTTTAACCCGGAAACAAGAAGACTGTCCATAGGTCTAGACAATGGTACAATCTCAGTAAGTACACATAAATAAGATTTCCACTTGAAATACTTCCCTGGAGTATGTATATGTATTGTGATCAGTTATATACTAGGTTTTCAAAGTAACAGAATCATGCTAAGTGGAAATTGTAGTTCAGCAAATTATGGTGAAGCAAGAGATTCTGTGTAGGGAGAGCTGTCATCAGTCTACTGACATGCTGATGCTGCTCGATATGACCTACCACATGGGCAGGGGCTAGGCTAGGGGCATCAGGACGCAGACTAAACTGCATGAATCTGTGTTAATGAGAGCAAGCCGAGATCCTGAACTCGCTGCACTGTTATACTGAACTTGGACCTGATGATTAATCATGATGTAAGCTTCCCCACACAAGCAACAGAACACAGGGGAAATGCTTTCTCGTCCATCTGCATGTCTGATCTTGTCTGCAGTACTCTGTATTCTCCTCCTCCTGCTTCTTGTTGTCTTCTCAGTTCCCCCAGCATGTGAATAGAATTCTTTATATTTGTATGAATTTGTAAAGAATAATAGAATCTAGATTTCAGTCTATAGGATAGAGCTAGATAAATATTAGAACCTTTGATCATACTGATAGGCTTAGATATTAAAATTTCAGGTTTTATCTACCTTCTTAATCATATTGCTTTTCAACTGGTATATTAACTAGTAACAAGACTGATAAAGTCTCCATTTGGTAAATTATCCAGGGTTGCCTGTAGTCCTGTGTAGGAGAGGTTGTGCTTTGTGACTTGTGAATTAAAAGGCTCTACTCTGAAAAGCTGGGCATTGTAGTATGCATCTGTAATTCCAGCTACTTGGGAGACTGAGGCTGGAGGATCTTGAGTTCAGCCCAGCCTGGGCAAACAAACAAACAAAACAAAGACAGCCCTATTCTGGCCACACTTACCCATAGGATGACAAAGAAAGGTCTGAGAGGCCAAGGAGATTGGACTAGCTGAGCTCTCACCCCCCACCCCATCCTCTGGGCAGTGGGACTTTGAAATTTCCTGCTCCTGAACAGCACAGAGCCTCCTTTCACATCCTGCCTGGGCCTTTTCCCTTGAGTCTGTCCTTAGGAGCACAAAACCAGTGAATATATCCTTAGGGCTCAGGGATGCCAAAAGGGTAGACATTTGAGGTAGGTGGAATGTCCACACAGGTGTGCAAGGCCACTCAACGTGTCGACAGAGCTGGGGAATAGGAAGACAAGGGGGTGGGATGGCCTTTCATGTTGCTACACTTGGTGTAGAACTTCAAAGAATCTAAGAACCTGTACTTCCAGGTTGTTGAAGGTATATTTGTCAATATCAGACTGTAAAGTCATATTTTATTTAATAGTTGAACTTGACCATACCTTTTAAATATTCAGACATATAGAATATGGGCTTCCCTTTGTAGTCTGACCCCAAACCCTACAAATGTTAGAGGTAGGCCTGAATTTTTCTCATCTTTAGTTAAAACATTTGTTTAGTGGTTTTTGTGGAAATATTAACAATATTGTTAAATATAAATCAGCCTATTGACAAATGTTTATGGAATTTCTATAATAGTCAATGCATTTGGTAGGTCTACAAATCGATCCTTAGGAGGACAGAAATGTATGATATTGATCTTTGTCTACTTTAAGGAGAGCTATTTTTTTAAATTAATTAATTTTATTTTTTTATTAGCATACATTTTTATTAGCATATTAGTTGTATGGGGGGGTTCGTTGTGATATTTATACATGTGTTTATAATGTATCTTCATTAGATTCTCTCTTTTCATCATTCTCTTTCATCCCCTCTTCCCAGCTTTCATTGTTCAGTTTTCATACATGTATACAAAGTATAGCGACTGTATTAGGAGAGCCATTTTTAAAAGATGTGTGTATGTGTGTGTAGAATAAATTTACTTTTAAAAGAGTAAGGGAGATAATTAGATTGTTCAGTGACCTAAAATGTTCATTATAAAAGGAAATGAAAAGATGAACTGAGATCCACATTTTGCTCAACAGCTACAGAATCATGTGCATAACATTCACTGTCCCTGAGAACACATGGGTATTACATGTGGGTTGTTCCTTGCGCTTTTAAAACCATTATATGTGGTTAATGGGTGCTGATAAGTTTGGTTTTGAAGGCAAGAAAAGTGAGCAGAGTAAGTTATGGGGAGTTGTAGCTATTTGTTGTACAGAAGAGGAGAAACCACCTTAGCCATTCTTTCTTTTAGCAAATGAAACCACCAGGAACCAGAGCATCCATCAGGAGCAGGGACCCTGTCACATGTCTGCTTGTGTCAGTGCAGTCTTGAGATGCCAAACTGTACCTTCCTCTGATCTTCTGAAAAGGATTGAGGAACCTGCCTTGTATGAAATAATTGCCTTAAAACTGCCTCCCAATCTTATATAGGAAGATGAATTGTACCTATTCATCCTATCTATTCTTATCTGAAGAATTATACAGAGCTCTAAGTTGGTAAAAGATGTAGTGAGAGAACAGCATGTTTAGGGTTCAGAGTTCTCATGGATCACTTATAATAATGGCTTGTTTGCTAAAAATATTTAATGTCTCATCTGTTTAGTAGTTTACTTTCTAGACCTGAAAAATTTCAGAGACTATACATCTCTGTTCCATGAATATCGCAAATAAATTTTAAGAAGAAATACTGGTTAAATATTTCAAAACAAAGAAAGGATGAAGTAAAAAAGCAAATCCTTATTTCTCTTTGTTTTACTGAACAAAAACTACATTGTGAAACATTTACAAGACAAATTTATGTTGCTGAGTAATGAATTAGAGATGAAGTAGAGACAAAAAATATAGACCATTCTTTTAAAAATTTGGCCACATCTGTGCACTGGTGGCTCACACTTATAATCCTAGCTACTTGGGAGGCTGAGATCAGGGTTGTGTGATTTGAGGGCAGCCTGAGCAAATAGTTCATGAGACCGTCTCCAAAATAACCAGAGCAAAATGGAATGAAGGTGTGGTTCAGGCGGTAGGTGCCTACTTTGCAAACAGGAAGCCAAGTTCAAATCCCCAGTCCTGCCAAAATTTTTTTTCTTTGGTCACAAAGGAAGAGAGTGCATGACAGAACAAGAGTAGACAGAAAACAAGTGGCCAGAGAGTACAGAGCAATTTGGAGAATTTAGCTGCAGGAAGGAATGGGGACACTTTTGAGGTAGGAGGGAGAGGGAGACAAACATCATTCCACTTTGAGCTATAGGAAAGGAATGCCTTTTCTTTTTTCCCATGAAGTAGCAGATGAGATCACCTACTGAGAGAAGCTAAAGATGGTAAGAATCTATTTTCATGCTGATACCTCTTGCCCTTTCTGTTCCTACATCCCAGAATACCCTTCTGCCATCTTGGTTTATAAAGTCCTTATTGTCTTTTAAGGCTTTGCTCAAATGTTATCTTCTTTTCTTCGTTATTTTATTTTATGTTTGACAGATGGTTTCTGAACCCACTGACTCACATGAATCACATGAAGTTTTTAGTAGTTTAGCTATATTGTATTGCTTATTTAACTTTTGTTTTGTAAAATGTTTTAAAATCTGTCTTTTCTATTAACGTCTTGATTGTTAAGGACTTGGGGAGTCTTTTTATGCATCTCTTGTTCCAGCAGATCTTAGTGTGATTCCTTATACAAATTAGGGACTCAGTGAGCAACTTATACAATGAATTTATTGTCTAAAGTACAAGCATTGTTATTATTTAATGTAGTTGGCTGTATCAAGCACCTGCTTAAATTCTGAGATACCTTACTGCAATTCTATTGTTATTCAAAATGCTTTCCAAATAGAATTATGTTCTATAGGGGAAAAAGTTATGCCAAGAGTTTAATTCATCTTGAGTTTTCAGAAATGTCTCTTAATATTGAAAATAGGCAAAGTGTTCGTTCTCAAGCAGGACTTAAAATTTTTCAGTTGTTATACCTCATGTATTCTGGCCAGCCAGCATCTAAATACCAACTGTGTGCAAAAGATTAAGCTAGGTTCCATATAGTGTGGCTCCTGAGTGTGTAATACAGTTGAGGAGACCATGAAAGGTGAAGGATGAACTAAGTCATACGGTAAACAATGTTGGTGGGCAGTGAGGTCAGACGAGAGATGGTGATCTATAACAGCTCTATGGTGACTGCATGTGAGCTGGAGTTTTGATTAGCTAAAGGTGGGAAAGTAAAGTATTCCAGGAAAAATTGCTGGCATGGGAAAATAACGTGGAGATAGGAAAAGAAAAAAACATGCTGAGAGAGAAGCTGATGTAAAAGGGCATTAATGGGGTACCGTGCAAGCCTTGACTGAGGATAAGGATTCAGCCCTGTGTAAAGGAGCCGAGCCCCTAGTATAGGAGATTCCCTCTGTCCACCCCAAGACTTTCTGCCCTATTTAAAGGGAATGGTTGACTGGTGAGGAAATGTTAACACAGAACTAGTTTCCATTAAATGAGTTTTTACCAGTCCTACTAAATGATGGCTGTAGGATAGCCATAGAGATGTATATATATTTATGAATATATATTTTTTTCTTCATGAAAACTGTTAAGGAGCTAAAATTTTTATTATTATCTTACCAAGAAAATTTAAGAGTTTGAAGAATTTTGGAATGAGTCCTTAAACTGATAAAATCTATTCTTTGAAGATTAATCTTATATATGTATTAGGAGAAATTTGGTATTAGAGGAAAGATTGATCTACATGTGGTTATTGTATAAAAATAATTGCTACTGATCACATATGGATTTGTTGTTTGGGTAGTTCTGATGATTTTATACTCTTATTGTTGTATGTTACTGTTAGTTCACGTAGATTATCGGAGGGAATGAGAAAGGACTGAGAACCACACATCCATTGAGTATATCCCATGTCCCAAGCCCTCTGCTTTATCTCCATCTCCTCTCTCCAGCTTCACAATGATCCTGTGATGTGGATGCTGCTACTCACATGTCTCAGAAGGAAACTGAGGCCTGGAGCATTTACAGAGTCTCCAGCTTACTTAGCTAAGATCTTTTGACTGAAATGGAACTCTTGTCTGTGTGCCTTGAAGCCCAGGCACGCTCCTCAGTTTATCAGTCTTTTACTAGACTGAAATGCCTGAAGGCAGAGACCATTTCTGTTTTAGTTTTGTGTCCTAACAGAGTTCCTGGATCACTGTAGATGCTCTGTAACATGTCAGCTGAGGGAAGGAGAGAAAGCATCTCAGCTCAGCTTACCAGGATGTGAAAAACAAATCTCTGCACTATACCAGCAGCGTTAATATACTTTTTTGGGGGAGTGGTTAGCATACTGGGGTTTGAACCAAGGGCCTCTTGCTTACTGGCCAGACTCTTACCACTTAAGCCACACCCTCAGCTCTTTTCGCTTTACTTATTTTTCAGGTAGAGTCTTATGTTTATGCCCAGGCTGACCTTAGATCACAGTCCTCCTACCTGTAGCCCCCACATATTTGGGATGACGAGCACATGTCACCATGCCTGGACTATTGATTGAGATGGTATTTTGTTAACTTTTTGCATGGGCTGTCCTGGAACCATGATCCTGCCTATCTCTGCCTCCTAAGTAGCTGGGATTACAAGTGGAAACCACTCCCAGCTGATAATACACTCTTAATAGTTGACAAAATATAGCAAATCCTATGCTTTAATGACTAGTTTAATGACGTAGAACTTGTCATTTTTCTCTGCTTCTTGAAATTCATACTCAGAGATATATTAAGCAATCAAATGAGAAACCTGGAGGGCTGGAGGTTAGCTCAGTGGTACAGCCCTTACTTAGCATATATTCAAGACCCTGAGTTCAATCTTCAGCACCTAAAAAAAAAAAAAAAAAAAAACTTAAATAGAAATATAATATATTCCTGACAGTTTGTGGGAATTTAAGATATGCCTCTTTTTCTCCTGTGACTAGAAATCTGATAGACTTTTGGGATTATTGAAAAAATAGGACTTTTCACCTCATTTAACATTAGTTAGAAATTGATATTTTGCAAAGTAAATCTGTATTCACCTGTTTTACCAGTTGTATTCTTTAGGTGACATGGTCTGAAATTGTGTCTGGTGATGGAATTCACAATGTTGTATGTGAATCCCATAGGCAGGAATTTGTGCAGCCACTAATGGAAGACACTCAAGCAGAGTCTCCTCTGCACCAGATCCAGAATCTTGGCGGAGGGTGAGGGGGTGGAATGTAGCTTCTATAAGAGAAGATACTACTATTTCATATAAAAAGGAGAAGCTGCCTGTTTGAAAAGTGCAATATAAATATTACACTCTCTAAAAGGAAATCCAAGTACCTTCAGAGCTGTTTTTATTACCTGAGACCAGGATGTTGAACTCAGAAGGATTTTATATTGAGAAGGTCCAAGATTTACAATATCTGTAGCAATTCTCATATATTTCTCTTCTCACCCTCATTCACAGTTTCACTTTCTATGGTTTCAGTTTTCTGAGTTCAACTATGATTCGAAAATATTAAATAGAAATTCCATAAATAAACAATTCACAAGTTTTAAATAACTTTCATTATAGTATATTGTTATAAAATTGTTCTGTTTTGTTATTAGCTATTGTTGTTAATCTCTTACTGTGCCTAATTTGTAAATTAAAGTTTATCACAGGAATGTATAAATAGGCAAAACATGGTATTTATAGGATTTGGTAAAGTAGTAACTGCAGGCATCCACTCAGTGGATGTGTTGGCGGGTCCCCCTGCAGATAGGGGGACTACAATATTTCGATGAGAGCAACATGAGTCATCTCCAGTTGTAGCATATCGATGTTTGGTGTACTAGTTCCCTAGGGCTGCTGTAACAAAGTACCATGAACTGAGTGGGTTCAAACAACACAATTTATTTTCTCTCAGCTTGAGACTAAAAGTGTGAAATGAAGATGTTGGTAGGGCTGTGCTCATTCTGAAGCCCAGAAGGAAAATTCCTTTTTTGCCTTTTCCTACCTTCTGCTATTTGCTGGCAATCCTTGATGTGCCTTGGCTTATAGACATACCACTCCAAACCTTGCCTGTATTTTTTTTTTTAAGCTGTTGTTTTAGTTTTCTTTTTTGAGACAAGGTCCTGCTATGTATCCTAGGTTGGCCTTGAACTTGCTGTCCTCCTATCTCAACCTTCCAAGTGCTAGGATTTCAGGTTACATCACCATACCTCATTCTCATGTGGCCTTGTAAGGACATCAGTTATTAGAATTGGGCCTTCCTCCTAATCCAGTTTGACCTCATCTTAACTTGTTCTCATCTTAATTTCAGACACCCTGTTGCCAGATAAAGCCACATTCAGAGGTTCTAGGTGGACATGAATTTTGAAGGACATTATTCAGCTTGTATACTAGCTTTTTGCTAATGGTGTTCTAACAGATGTGAGGTATGAGGCCTTCAGGAAGTATCCAAAGATACTAAAGAGGATACTCAACATCCTTCTGGGATACATTAGAAAAAATTGGAATAGAAAAGGACTTTAATTCTTCTGTGTCTAATGACATCCTCCTCACAATTAACTGGTAAATTGGGTAGGTAATATGTCATGATAGTGGTGGTAAAGCTAGGACTTCCTGACTCCTAGATAGATTTTCTTTCTTTTTTGGGGGGAGGGGTGGGGGTTGAACTCATGACCTTGCTCTTGCTAATCAGGTGCTTTACCACTTGAGCCACTCCACCAGCACTACATAGATTTTCTTAGAAATATACCAGGCCAATTTCTTCTTACAAGTAGGGCAGCCTAACTGTAAGGATTTCCCCAAGGTGTTCACTAGTGAATTGGGAGATTTCAGTGGGAGCTTGTGCATCTGGACATTGTTTTTAAAGGGCGGTATGTGGGTGTTTGTGTAGAATTTGAGCATTTAACAAGATGATTTGTATGAGGTTTTTTTTTTTTTTTTTTCAACTGTGTGTCATAACGAGCCTCCAGGGACCAAACCCACAAGGTAAAGGTCACATTATGCAGTGATGACAAGTAACCTATGAATAAAGTACTTCAGCTATACCCAAGTTGAGTGTACACTGGTTAGAAAGGAAGTTTTTTGTACACTTTACCTTGATCAGCTAAGAAACAGCAGTGTTCTGTAGACTCCCACTAGTCAACTGTCACAGTGCATTCCAAGTTTTGTACTTACAGAGAATTGAGGTTGCTTTCCAGGATTTTTAGTGTGATACCAAGTATGAATAAGTTAGTAATCATGAGAAGAGCAGAGAATATATTTGAAGAAAGTTTCAAAAAGTCTTGTGTTCATAAAATATGTACCTGGAATCTTTAGGGCTTCTTTTGAAATGGTACATAACCCCACAATTATTGACACAGCTGATGATTCTTTTGTTCTATTATGGTTTCTACCATTAAAAAAAAATCATCAGGGAGTGAGGAGGGGGGGAGGGGGGAGAAATGACCCAAATACTGTATGCACATATGAATAAAAGAAAAATAAATAAATAAATAAAAAGGAAAGAAAGAAAAAAAATAAACAAAAGAAAAAAATCATTTCTGAGTTTTCATCACTTGGAGTCACTGGACTTAATAATGTGAGGAGTTCATTTTATAGATTCTTAGATAGTCATTGTTTTCTGAATTTATGCTAATAAGTTACAATGAACTTCACATGCACACTTTTTAGGTATTGGAGCCATATTTAAGAGAAAAATAATCCTGAGGGGCTGACATGCCAGCAGCTTACTATTTATTCATACAGGGTAATTCACGGAAGGGGGTTTTGTCAAAGAAAATGCCTTCAGCATTTCTATGGATCACAGTACTTTCTGGAACTTCTCAAACCTGTCTTCCTCTGTCAAGCAGTAGAGAATGCAGATGCCAACAACATTCTTTGAACTGAGACTCTTTTCTGCTACCTCCATTGTGATCAGGAATTTTTAAAGGTCGTTTTGATCCAACTTATACACTGTTAGTATGAACACCCAAAGGAGCACCCACATTGTCCTGTGCTTTAAGTTATGTGTAGAGTGTAGTAGAGTGAGTGGTAGGTTGAAAATTATTTACACAATAGCTACAGGAGTTATCTTGGCCACATAACTGCAGCATACCTACACATCAGAAAGAAAGGCAGTGGCTGGGACTGAAGGATGTGGCTCAAGTGGTAGAGCATTTGCCTAGCATGTGTGAGGCCTTGGTAACACCAAAAAGTAAGTAGGTAAGTAAATAAATAAATAATACAAAAATTAAAAATAAAATAATGCTAGGAATCAATGAGTGCATATGCCCCAAGTTACTTTCTCTTTGTCTTCTTAGGAACTTTGTACCTTATTAACAATCTGTTTCCTTCCCCTTGGCTTTGAAACACTAACTAAAACATCATACCTCACTCAGCCCTTTTTCCTGGCCAACTAATATTCTAGTCCTCTTCTCTCCTCATAATCAGACTTCTCAAAAATCTCTTGAACTCTTAGTCACTCAAACCACCGCAGTCTGACTTCCAGTCCCATCGTCCACTCAAATAACTCTGCCTGTGGTGATACAAAAGGCCTCCATGTGGATTCATCAGCTGACATTTTTAAGTCCTCATGATGTGTGACTTCTCTGCAGCACTTAGCCCTGTTGGCAGTTTCTTTCTGAAACTGACTCTTTGCGTTAAGTCCTCCCTCATCATGTTGACCTCCCTGAAACATTCAACACTATTCACTGTTTCTGAAATAGTTTTTTATACATGCATGACGTGGTACTCTCCTGCTTTTCTTCCTTTTCTCTGCTGGTGCCATCATAGGGTGTTCTTTAATCACTTTTACTTCAGTGTTGGGATTTGCTCTTAGGCCTTTGCTTCTTTTCTCTCTGGACAGTCTCGTCCATGACAAGACATCATTTGCTATGCGTAGGACAATTCAGCTTTCTCTTTCTATTCTAGACCTTTTCTCTGAAGTCCCAAATTTCTTCTTAGTATTTCTTATAGGATGTCTCAAAGGATTCTCAAACTCACCAAGTCTAAAATCAGACTCTGGTTCCTCCATACATACCTGGTTAGTAACCAGAATCACTTTCTGTTCTGTTGTACAAGCCCAGGGTCTTTGGGGTCATTTTCCCTCCTCTTCTTTGAACTCTGTCTAGTCTATCACTTACTGATCTTTACCTCTCAGCTTCCTTTTCCTTCCTTCCCACTCCTCTTCCTCCTCTTCCTTCTTGCTCCTCTTTCTCCTCCTCACCATTACTCTACTCCATTATCTTTTCCTTGGATTCCTCAGTTATTCTCTCACTGGTTATCTCATTTACTCTTCCTGCTCCTGTCTGTTTCCCATACTGGACCTAAAAAGATCTTTACAAAATACAAGGGTTTTCATTTTTGTTTTGGATTTTTATTTTCTGGTGATACTGGCATTTGAACTCAGGGCCTCGCACTTGGTAGACAGGCTTCATCCATGCCCCCAGCCCTTTAGTTATTTTTTCAGTTAAAGTTTCATATTTCTGCCCAGGGTTGGCCCTGGACAAAAATCTTCCTAGTCTGCCCCCTGTCTGGCTGGGATCACAGTACACACCACCATGACCTACTTGTTTGTTGAGATGGGATCATGCTAACTTTCTGCTCCGGCGATCCTCCAACTGTGATCCTCCCCATCTCTGCCTTCTGAATAGCTGGAATTACAAGCACATACCTCTGCTCCTGGCACAAAATACAAATTTTATCTTGTTATGTCCCCTGGCAAAGCCTGTCTAATGGCTTCCCCTGGCTCTTTAGGACACATGAAATTCTTCACATTGCATGAGTATGTACCTTTGCAGCCTTATTCTGTACTGTGCCCTTTCTTAGTGTGTCACCTTAGGAGCCCAGTTTCCCTGCCTTCTGCTCTCCACATTCCCTCTTTTCATGGGACCTGTAGTGTTGCTACTCCCTCTGCTTTCAATGTGCTCTGCTCTTCTTTTCATACTTAACTCTTAGCCTCTGGATCTCACTTTACTTCTCATTTTCTTGGGGAAGTCTTCTCTCATCTTCCAGTGGTTCATGGCCCTGGATTATAAATGTTCTTCATTTCTGAGCACATCTCCTCTGCACTGTTGTCACAGTGCCATTTTATAGGCATTGGTGTAATTATTTGACTTGTGCATACATTCACGATGTGCTCCACCAGGCAAGGATTGTGCCTGCTTGACTGGTGTTAGCCCTGGCACCCAGTACGGTGCCCATCAATTTTCAGCACTCTTTAAATATTTATAGATTGAGTTAAGAAGTGAGCAAATGACTGAATATAGTCTATTGAGTTAAAACCATATAGAAGTCAGGAGCCCAGACTCTGGAATCACACTGCCTGAGTCAAAGCACAGCACTTTCCCTTCCAGCTGTTTCTCACAGGACAAATTGCTATGCTTTCTTGGTCTCCTTACCTACAAAATAGCAATGATAACTGTATCAACTTTATAGAGTCAGTGTCAGGATTATCTGGTTTAATACATGGAAAGTTCCTGGAACAGCCTGCTCTGGGCAATGTCATCAGTAGCAGTGTTCTCTGTTAGTGGTATCTAGGATGCCTCAAAACTTATGTCGTGTAAATTTAGGAGGTCCGTCCCAAGGGGAAGAAATGAAACTAAAGCAGATACTTTAAAGCAACTGAGGCCAGTAGGAGAAGTGGACCAGGAACTAGAGAAAAGGTTAGATCAAGAAGAATTAACCTAGAAGGTAACACACATGCACAGGAAATCAATGTGAGTCAACTCCCTGTATAGCTATCCTTATCTCAACTAGCAAAAGCCCTTGGTCCTTCCTATTATTGCTTATACTCTCTCCTCAACAAAATTAGAGATAAGGGCAAAATAGTTTCTGCCGGGTATCGAGGGAGTGGGGGGGAGGGGGAGAGGGAGGGGGCGGGGGGGGTAAGGGAGGGGGTGGGAAGAGCGGGGAGAAATGACCCAAACATTGTATGCACATATGAATAAAAATAAATAAATAAATAAATAAGGAAAAAAAAAGTCATAGTGGTGGAACGGGATGGTTCCATACATTTCTGTTCTTGTGCTCAGTCTTTGCTGTTTCATCACAGCAATTCACCAGTGAGCTGCAAAACATGGACCATCAAATTCTGTTTTTTCTGCAAAAGCATTTCTTATCCAAGCTGTTGAAACTGGTTTTCATCACCCTCATGAAGAAGGTTGGCCTTGGAGAGGTGTACAGATTACTACTGAATGGATGATTGGAGGAGGTGTAGCAAATTTCTCATCGCAAGTGACTTCCTTATTTTAGTGGACTGAGAGTATAGAAGGGGAAAAGGTTTCCAGCCACCAATTCCTTTTGGAATCTTGCTTTTACAGGCCAGTGTCTGAGAGTTGTCTGTGGTCCTTTAGTATTTTTCAGCAGTAGGAATCAAAAGTTCTTTCTTAACCATATCCATCCAGATATTGGAGAACATTCTCTGCACACATAAATATTTTGTTAATTTTTACTTTGAGTTAATCTCTTACACAACCTAGAGGCATGATGTGGTTCTCATGTCGCTGTCATTTCGATTGCAAGGTTCAGAGCCCAAATGGGCTGGTGTGGCATTTCCATGTTAATCACCTGTGAAGGCATTCCTCTCTCAAGAGAACCTTGATGAATCATATCCTCCAAAGACCCATGGGACAGTTATTCTTGTGCATAACTTCTGAACTCACTAGAACCAGAGTGCATGAAAGACACACTTATTTTTTTCTAGTCCCTGTGGTTGTTGAATTTTTGTCACCTGGCATTGTGGTCTGAGGCAGTCCAGAAGAGCAGTGGCCCCCTGGCTGGCCAGAGGCTGTATTAGCAGAGAGGGGAGTAGTATTAGGTCTGCCCTGGTCCCTGGGGTTTGGTGCCTGGCTTGCATGACTTTGACTGCAGTCAGAAGTTACAGTGTCCCAGGGTAATGGTAACCAAAGCAGTTTTTCTTTCCAAGGTGTGTGCCCCTCCCTGTTGATACACTTTTCCTCTGAACTAGATCTCAGATGCAGGCTCTACACCTACTCATCTCCAGCTTCACCCCACTACAGATGAGTAACATTTCTCAGTTACCAGTGAATACTTTACATTTTCATAAACATATGCTCATGGAGTACAGGAAAAAAATAACTATCCGTACTAGACCTTAAGCTCTTTGAGAAAATTGCAAAAAGGCTGCTAACCATATTGACAAAAAGAACAACCCAGCTTTTCTATCAGCAGCAATCACACAGGTCCAATAGTTTCCTGGACAGTCGTGAACATTAGGGCAGGATCTTCCATGCAAAACTTTCCTGTTTGGGGTAAGAAGAGAAAGGCACAAGAAAGGTGCCTTCCAATGGATTGAGTGGAGTCATGGTTGGGTTTTTGCCTTGATTTTCTAAATTTCTGAGTTTGCTCCAGATTTCCTTCCAGGTTCTTTCTTCTCAGCAGAATCTTGGGGTGATGCTACCTGAGATTCTTGTCCTCTTGCTGCCTACCCTTCATTGGTGATCAACGCTATGGCCTCACTATCTTACACCTCCAGTTCTCAGGACTGTGTCCCATTCTGTGCTCCTGAGCTGAGATGTGAACTCTGCTGCTTGCTTGACATCCCTATCTGGGCGTCTCCAGTACATCTCCCATTTGGCAGTTTCTTATTAGAAATGATTCTCTTTTTCCTACAATATGATCTTTGTCCCTATTCCTTAAGTAAACGGCATCCCTGAGTAACCTCCAGCAGAAACAGGATCCATACCTTCCCACAACCTCAAAACTGTCTACAGACTGTCTCCTCTTTGTCTATGCCCACTAGCTGCCACATGCAGCTTTTACTTGGACCATTGCAGTAAGACCAAGACTAGTTCTCCTGTCTCTTGTCTCTAGTTTCTTCCATCTACTCTGCCATCAGACACCCACAATTCTAGTGTAATTATGCTACTGCTCGGAGTATAGACTCTCCCAAGTATAGACTTTGGAAGGATAATGTTCAAAACTCTTAATTCCTTCCCATGTCCTCAGCCTCATTCGTCAGAACTCTCCTATAATATGTCAGACTTACTGTTCGGTTCTCACATCCGTGTATGTGAATATGTAGTCCCCTTAATGAAGAGCAGGTATCAGCCCTCAAGGCCCTCCTATTCTCAGACCTCTCTGCACCTTCTTCTGCCTTTAAGAATTAGCCTGAAGCCCCAAACTCACTCCTGTGAGAAGGCAGTTCTACTCCAGGGCAGGGTGAAAAGGTTCTTGAAAGGTTTTTCATAGCACTTAATTCAAACTTCCACTTTAGTAATTTATATGATAAATGTTAGTTTATATGCATACTTCATTTTTATAATTGTGTATTAAATAAGATCATATGTATGTAGTCCCTAAAAGTGTCTGGTAAATAGGAGGAATTTGGTAAGTGGTATTTCCGTATTTTCTTTACCTCCCTTAACCTGAGTATCTTCAATGCAGGAAACATACACTGGCATTTCCCATGCCAGGTAGAGAGCCTATGAAAATTGGAACCTCGGTAATATTTTGGGGACAAATAAAAACTAAACCAAACCAGATGTGATGATTCATACCTGTAATCCCAGCATTTAGGAGGCTGAGGCAGGAGGGTTGTAGGATAACCTGGGTTACAGGGGAGATCCTATCTCAAAAAACCAAATCAAAACAAATTAGCAAGCCAAACCTGTTTCATCTGTTTCCATTGAGAAGTTCTCACTCCTTCCACCTTCATTCTTAATAGTCTAGTCATCCCTGTCAAAGCTCTTGTTTTACCAACTCTATGGAAGGGAGGAAGCCATTGTCTTACTCTTCCCACCTTCCTTTATCAGATGGAGTTTACCAGAATTCCTGGGAGAAGCCATTGTGAACACTTTCCTTCATTATGGCTGGGGCAGGTGTCTGAAGGCTGAGGTATGAACTTTACTTCCAGAAAAGCCTACATCTTTTTTCCAGCTCTCCCAACTTTCAGCTGGGTAATCACAGACAAAGGGGTTCACTGTGCATAAAGCCTCAACTTGCTCACTGTAGCTGAGTGTGGGGTGGTTGTGAGGGTTACAAGAGTGACTTGCACAAAGGCCTGGGCACTCAGTAAGTTCTCAGTGCACAGTGATAATTGTTTTAATGGCATAAATTCCTCCCATTTCAGCAGTAGGTAAACTTTAATTTACTTTTTGGTAAATAATTATTTTATCTGAAATTGAAGAGAATTATTTTTCATAATTACTCGTCACCTTGAGTTTAAAGATAATTTTTTTAAAACCTCATTTTTTAAGCTACTTTGCTTTTTGTGAACAGCATTTTTAGCTATTAAGACCTGGTTTTACATGTTTTACTTGCTTTTTTGTTCATTACTTGCTATATGCATATTTATTTGTTTGAATAATGGTTGGGACTGAAAATTTGTGAATTTAATCCAGAAAAAGATATTTATAACATTTTAGAATGAGACCATGGTTAGAAACAGCTTTTTGAAAAAGCAGCATATCATGCTTTCTATCAACCCAAGAAGTAAAGTATTGGTTAGCCTTGAGATTTGAGTCCAAAGTATCAGACTGTTCTGGGTTTTGGCAGTGATTAGGAAAAGTAATAGCTTAGTAGTTGGCTAAGCTATTTTTTCTTTTATTATTTGAATGTTTGTCATTGTACATATTTTTATTCAGTCATAGCATGGGATTCATTGAGTCCCCAGTTGAGAAGTCTAGTTCCTTCTTCTAAGCCTATTATTGATGAGTAAATTGTTAAGCCTTTCCTGATGGTTTAATCTAAATAAAAACACAGACTAGTAAGTGTTACACTTACTTACTGCAGCCATCACTGAAAAAATTATACTTCATGTTTGTATGGTATATATATTAACTATTTTCATGTATTTCAAAATATATTATTAATAAAGGGATATTATATATAAGGAAATATGTACTTAAAATAGCATTTCTATTCATCTGATCCATTCAATTCTTTTAACATACAAACACACACACAGCGTGCCCACTATATACTGGGTAATATACCCTCCCCCATCCCTCTTTATGAACTATATAAATAAGGGACATAATTATTTATATATGTTGAAGATCATAGTGGTAATAGGTGATATGGAGAAAATACATCAGAGTAAGGAGGATTGGGACTATAAAGGTGGGGTAGAGGGGATGGATTGCAGTTTTTAAAAGATGGATGGTTGGCACTCTTGGGGATATACCCAAAAGGCTGTGACACAGGTTACTCCAGAGGCACCTGCACACCCATGTTTATTGCAGCACTATTCACAATAGCCAAGTTATGGAAACAGCCAAGATGCCCCACTACTGACGAATGGATTAAGAAAATGTGGTATTTATACACAATGGAATTTTATGCAGCCATGAAGAAGAATGAAATATTATCATTTGCTGGTAAATGGATGGAATTGGAGAACATCATTCTGAGTGAGGTTAGCCTGGCCCAAAAGACCAAAAATCATATGTTCGCCCTCGTATGTGGACATTAGATCAAGGGCAAACACAATAAGGGGATTGGACTTTGATCACATGATAAAGTGAGAGCACACAAGGGAGGTATGAGGATAGGTAAGACACCCAAAAAACTAGATAGCATTTGTTACCTTCAATGCAGAGAAACTAAAGCAGATACTTTAAAGCAACTGAGGCCAATAAGAGAAGGGGACCAGGAACTAGAGAAAAGGTTAGATCAAAAAGAATTAACCTAGAAGGTAACACACACGCACAGGAAATCAATGTGAGTCAACTCCCTGTATAGCTATCCTTATCTCAACTATCAAAAACCCTTGTTCCTTCCTATTATTACTTATACTCTCTCTTCAACAAAATTAGAGATAAGGGCAAAATAGTTTCTGCCGGATAGTGGGGGGGGGAGGGGGGAGAAATAACCCAAACATTGTATGCACATATGAATAAAAAATAAATAAAAGATGGATGGTTGGGACTCATCAAGAAGGTGTGATTTGAGCAGAAGACTTGAAGTTTGGAGGAGTGAGTTATATCATATGTAGGGAAGATAAAGACACAGACAGTGCAAAGGCCCTGAGGCAGGAATGTTTATAATAGTTCAAGTTGAAGTTGGGTATGGTAGCATGTGCCTGTCATCCCAGGTGCACAGGAGGCTGAGATTAGGAGGATTTGGGTTTGAGGCCAGCATGGGCAAAAAGTTTATAAGACCCCTATCTTAACCAGTTGCTGTGTGTGGTTGTGTATGCCTGTCATCCCAGCTATGGTGAGTGTAAAATACAGGAGGTTTGTGGTCCAGGCTGGCCTGGGCAGAAAGCAAGACCCTATCTCAAAAATAACCATAGCAAAAAGGACTAGAGGCCTGGTTCAACCAACAGGACATGTGCACAGCTCTGAGTTCAAACCCTAATACTGCTAAAAAAAAAAAAAAAGTTCAGGTTGAGCATACCTAATCTCTAAATCCAGAATCTGAAATGCTCCAAACTCTGAAAGTTTTGTACTACAATTTTTTTTGTTGGTACTAAGGTTTGAACTCAGAGCCTCACACTTGCTAGGCAGGCCCTGTACCACTTGAGCCACTCTGCCAGCCAAAATCTGAAAGTTTTGAGTGCCAACATGATACCAGGAATAAAAAAGTCAATTCCTGATCTCATATGCTAGATGGTAGTCAAAATGAATACACACTAAAAACATTGTATAAAATGTCCTTCAGGCCTATGTATAAAGTGTATATGAAACATAAGAGTTATTTCATCCATGAGAGCTCATTGTGTATATGGAAAGCTTCCAAAATCCGAAATATATGAAGTCCAAAATACTTCTGGTGCCGAACACTTCAGATAAGAGATTTGCAGTGCGATAATCTCTCATATGTTGTGTATTAGGAAAAGTGCTAGATGTATTGGAGACACATGCATTAGGAAAACAAATCTTCATTCCTTTCAACTTAAAACCCACAACGAAGATGAAATAGTCTGGCCATCAGTAACTCTGATTGAATGTAGATTGTGGTCAACATGCCGGCGTCTCTGGTGGTAGAGATGGAAGGCTCTGATGTTTAAATGCAGAGAAGTTGAGTGGGTGGCAAAGATAATTGCAGCCCACAGGTGTGCTTGAACACTGCACAGGAGTGGCTGCTGTGATTGGACAGTGTGCATGGCAGAGCCATTGGTCCTGCTTGTAGATGTCAGACTTAAGTAACAGGTCATGATGAGGCACTGGTGATATGTGGTGCTTTGTGGTTATCTCTCTTTCAGGTGTGTTGTAACCTATTATTTCTGAAGACAGTAGTGACTTCAGAATTTACACTGTGAAATTTACCGTTGTTTATGAAAATTCAATGAGGCATTCTCCTGGGTTTCAGTACCATTTTGAGGGGGGCTCTTTGGTGTTTGTGTGATTCTAAAGATCAGTGGATAAAAAAATCAATAGGCTGATCCAAGTTTTCAGCCTGGGTTACCAGAGCCATGTGAGCCTGTGAGCTTAGGAGAAGTCTGAGTGTCTCTGGACTTCAGCTTCTCTAAGGAGTTAGTCATTGTGCTGGATAATCTCAAGATCCTTCACAAACTTGGAAATTCCAGGAAATATAAAACCTAACAACTAAAGATACAAATGTCTTTCACCAGCTGCTCATAAGTAGAAATAGCAGCCACAAGCCTTGACTCTCAGACTAGATGTCATGACATCAGCCATGAGCAGTTTTCGATTCTGTAGGCAGGGTTTTTTTGTGCAGAATAACATTCTTGAAAGTTTTGATCCATTTTTTTCCTGCTTAAAAAAAAAGTATCAACAACTAGACTTCATGTAAATAGATCTCATGTCATTTGCTGTTTAATATTATAGCAGAACTTTCATTATATATAAATGTTATTTAAAATGTTCAATTTCTTTCACTGCCTGGGAGTGGTAATAAGGCACAGAATGCTTCTGGGGTTTTCTTTGTGTCATGCATCACTGTCTGTTTGACCTAAAGCAGAATGATCCCCATTCACTGAACCTTCTGAGAGCATTTGTCCTTCAGAGTCTGGCCAGAGGCAGTCTTGGATGTGGTATATCCAAATGTGTGAGTCTTTTCTCTCTGACCATTTTCTTTCCATCCTCTTGGGAAAGTTATTACTGAAAAGCCAACTGCATCTGGTTACTTACAGTCAGTGTTGAAGATAGGGGTATGAGAGCACACAAACATTGATGAGAAAAGATGATGACAGATAATCCATTAAGCTTCCAGGCATCCCAGAAGGGAGCAGCCAGTTAATATGCAGAGAGACCTTGAAATTACTGATTTGGTATTTTGTGTGTAAACCTGAGTTTGAGGGATAATTTATAGGAAAAAATTATGTGACAAAATACCTGAAAAGGAGAAAAGCTCTGTTTTGACTCATTGTTTCAGAGGTTTCAGTCCATGCTTGCTTGACCCTGATGCTTTGGGCCTGTGGCAGCACAGTATATCATGGCAGGAGCATGCAGTGGAAGAGGCCTGTTTACCTCATAATGGCCGGAAAGCAGAAGGAAAAGAAAAATGATAAGAAGGGGCCAGATCCTGTCAGGGGTGTGTCCCGGTGACTGGTAACCTAATTTCCTTCTACTAGTCCCCACCTCCTAAAGGTTCCACCAGTGAGTGCTACAGTAGGTAGCAAATGGCCTACCTTTAACAAATGGACCTGTGGGGTACATTCAAGATCTGTAGCTGACTTTGCTTTTTGTAGGTGACATTTTAAATATGGAGAGGCTATCGGTTGTTACTCCACACACCCTAACTTCTCTTGTTCTGGATGATTCCATGTATTGTGGCATATATCCGTCTTAAAAATATGACTTGAAGTGTCTTACAGAGTTGTGAACTGGGACTGCAGCATGATAACTAAAACATCCCCCCACTCCCACCCCACACTTCTTAAAAAAGATGAGGATCACAAAAGCAGTAAAAGGCACCTACCCTGTGAGTTCCTGGGTGAGTGGATGTCCCTGTGTTTGGTTGCCAGCAAAGCTTCTTTTCATAATTATAGACAAACAAGAATGATTCCTTGCACTCTGCAGGCAGACTGGCAAAAACCAAAATAAAGATGAACCAAGCCTCAAGTCAGGTTAATCACAGAAACCAGTGGTTCTCAAATTGAGATCCGGGAGGTGGAAGTTGTCTGATCATAATTCTAAGGTACTACTTGCTCGTTTCATTTCCATTTTCTAAGAAATACACAGATGGAATGCAGAAGCAGAATAAGGCACCACTGCCTTCTATTTAAGCCCATCATTGCTGAGGTTTGTTGAAATGGAAAACAATGTCACTAAAATGGCAACTCTTGTTTCTAAATTTTGTTTTTTTTGTAAAAAATAGTTATTGTTCAGAGATTGCTTTATATTAACCCATAATGGGCTTATTGTTATTATTTTAATAAATTAACATTTTTCACATTTTCAGTTTTCATTTCTAGTATGGTAAGTATCATTCAATACAAGCCACATAAGCAAATGCCCTTCCGAGTCACCAGTAGGTTTTAAGAATAAAGAGAACCTGGACCAAAAAGTTTGAGAACTGTTGATTTAAACAAAAGGTAACTGAGGAATGCAAGTTCTAAGTCACTGATTGTTGAAGTGTAGAGACTGCTACAAGTAAGAGGCATAAGAATCTTAGAGAGTCTTTCTTACTATCATTCTTGTGGGATTTGAGGTTTTCTATGTGGATTTTTTAGAACACTATTAGATTCACAGAAAAACAGAAAGGTACAGAGATTTCCCATGTACATAGCCTTTCCTATGGTCAGCATCCCCGCTAGAATGGCACATTTACCATAATTGACACATCATTGTCACCTGAAGTCCACAGTTTTCATTAGGTTCCACTCTAGGTGTTGTACATTCTGTGGGTTTGAACACATGTTAATGATGTGTGTCCACCACTATGGATCATTTTAGGGTAGCCTCACTACTCTAAAAATTCTGTGCTCTGTGATGGCCTGGTGGAAGCACCAGTGATGAGAGAATAGAAGTGACTATCAAAAGAGATTTCAAAAGAGGTTGCAAAAGGATAATAGGTGACTTCCCATACAGAGAGGCCCTGACCTGTGAGAGACAGGCTGGCCAGTGCCACTTCTTTGGCCAATGCCTGGCCCCTTAAAGCCTGTCTCTCTTCACGGGAAATCCTCTCTTTAGCGGTTTGAATTCCTTGCAACTAAAAGAGCCTGCGTAAAACCTAGAATAACCCACGTACACAGATTATTAGGACCAGCATAATTTGATAATGATTTGAATTTGATTCTGAACTTCCTGGTAACAGAGGCAAAAGGAGACGCGGGCACATGAGAAGTGTCCCAAGTCCTTCACTTAAAGCATGTTGACGAGGCTCCATCAGTGTAGGGATGTTTAACTAGCCTCCATGAAGCATGTTCTTTATACTCGGTATCTGGTACTACCCAAATAATTTTACTGTTGTCAGACTTTGGCCTTAGTCTCCCAAACATGGAGACAGTGAGTTTGAATTGATCTTCCTATTACAGGGTCTTTATAACATGTATACCTGTTTCTTGTGACTTTTATGGACACTTTTTTTGATTAAAGGTCAAGCATCTCTAAATTTTGGGTAAGTCACTCATCTGGACAAGGTCAGAGTAACTATATCATATATTCTACTTAACTGAGAAAAAGAAATGTGTGCTGTCATTATATATAATGTTTAATTTTTTAGATTTAACAACCCATTCTCTAATTGTATCTTATGTTTTAGAACTAATAATACATTTGAGGTTTCCAGAGACCAAAGTTCTTCAGTTGACCTAAGTGATAAATATGTTTGAGGATATGCCAGGTTTTTTCTTTTAGAAGGTGTTTATTTAGGGCATAAAAGCCCATCCTTAAGAGATGTTTGTGTTCCTTTACAAGGTCTTCTTTTAGTTCAAGGACAAGCTTTATCCAAGGCTTTTCTTGAGATACTTGCCTCTCTAGAGCTCCAGGCAAATTATTAGTGCAAGTTAAAGCATGGTTAGTTGCTGTAGCCTAATTGGGAAGGGAGAAGGGAAAGACACTTCAAGATACATATTAGTACAGTGTTTATTCTTAGCTCCTAGCTTCTAGCTCACTTTGATTTTTTTTTTTTTTAATTTCCCTGACCTGGATTTTTAACTTGCTTTTGTGCTTTTGTTCCCGTGCCTCAATATACCTAATTTAGCCTGCCTCAATATTTTTCTAACAATAAGTTTAACTCAATTACCCTTTAATGTGCAGAAGTTTCTCAGAAAAATTAAAAATAGAATTACCATATGATGCGGGAGTCTATTCTGAGTGTCTATCCAAAGGAATCGAACTCACGATCTTGAAGCAGTATCTGAACACCATGTTCATTGCAGCACTATTCACGATAGCCAAGGGGAAGACGTGACTGAGTGTCCTTCAACAGATGAGTGGATAAAGAACATGCAGCAAATCCTGTCATGTGCTACAAACATGGACAAATCTCAAGAACCATATGCTAAGTGAAATAAGCCCAGTCACAGAAATTTAAAAAAAGTAACTCATGTAATTCCACTTACATGAGGTATCTCCAGTAGTCAAAATCAGACAGAAAGTAGGTTGTTGCCAAGTGTGCTTTGCGGGGGGGGGGGGGGGGGGGGGGCGGGGGGGGCGGGGGGGGGTGCGCAAGAGGGAGAAGGAGTTGTTTGTGTTCAATATTACATTTTTTTTTAAACCACACACACAAAAAAATCATTCACTATCATTTCAATTATAATCGCAATAGTAAGTAATACACTTGACAGTGTTCTGGGCATTTCTAAAGCAGATGCAGAAATGGATTTTTGCATAAATGTAAAGCAAGAAACTTGATAAAATCAAACCTCTCAATTAGATTTTGCCTATAGATCAGCTTTTCTTTTATGGAGGCGTGCAGTATAAGGACACCTCTGTTCCCAATCAGAAATACGCTGCTTATATCTCCTGTCTTTGGTAAATGGCTTTGCATGGGCACACATACAACATTATCTCAGAGCTGGAGGATTTTATGTGATACTTTTGCTAGGTAATTAAACAGATGACTGTTTCTCCCTTCATTCTTTATAACATTTGGGCTAAGTTCTCATTTATTTTTTTGAGTGACCTTGATGATTGGGTTGAAATATGTTTCTGAAAAGAGAAGAAGACCTACACAGGAAATGTAACTGCAGCTTGTTTTCTTCATGAAAAGTAGACATGTGGTACATTCAGTTAGTCTGTCTATTTCTCTGTTATGCAACAAATGTGACAAAGAATCAGTAGCTAAAAAGTCTAACTCTAGATCTCTAAAGTAGTGCTACATTTTAAGGAATAAGGTAATTGGCAGGTTTTCAAATAAAGCAAGAAACTAAAAATTGAATTTTTTAAATGTGCAAGGTACTATATAATTCTATTGGAATTCTTGAGGATCTATTTCACTGACCCTTATTTAGTGAGTAGGCAGTGCTTGTAACTATGCAGTATTTCTTGACCAATAAACTCAGAGTAGAAGTTTTACATTTTGCATGTGTTGAACATGTGGGGGCTGGGAGGACAGACCAAGAGAAGAGAGAAAGTGGGAGGGAGAGAAGAAAAAGAGGAAAGAGGAAGAGACTGAGAGAACAGAAAGAGAGAGAGAGAGAGAAAGAGAGAGAGAACTGGCTAGTAAGTGTACTTGGCCTGTGGTAGGGCCTGCTTCTTTGTCATGTACATGATGTTGAGATGTCTTTGTGGGTGGCACATGATTTGATTTTATCTTGCATGTCTTAGCCCATTTCTGCAGCAATAACAAAAGGCTGGTGATTCGGTCACTTATAAGCAAAAGAAATCTATTTCTCATGGTTCTGGATACTGGGGAGTCTAAGAGCAAGGCCCTAGTCTGTACTTCCAAGATGGTACCCCTGAAGTCTGCATTCTCCAGAGGAAGTAAATAGTGTGGACACTTATAAACAGTCTCTACAAAGAAGAATGTAAGCTTAAAATAGTGGAAATCATAAAGGAATATATTGTTATATTTTACTATGTAAAATCTGAAACTTCTCAGAATTAAGAAAAGCTACTTAACTGCAACTAAAACAAACAATAGTTTCTTGAAATATGAAAGAGAAAAGATGATAATCTCTATGACAAAAAATTACTAAAGATCCTATGGATCCTATGAATAGCATAAAAATCATAAAAGAGGAAATACTAAGATTTAATAAATATTTAAAAAATTTTAAGTTCCATTTTTCTCTAAGTAGTAGTAATCTTAGAATATACATGTTAGCAAGAATCAAAGAAAATAGACCCTCTTACACACTGATATGGGGACATAAAATTAGCACAAACCATTTGGAAAAAATATTGGAAATTTTCTCTAGAGCCTTAAAAGTATTGTATCAATAATTTCATATATAAAAAAACCATCCAAACAAAATAATAATAAAAATATTATTAATAGGTATATCCTTTTTTTTTTAAATTTTTGAGGTACTAGGGTTTGAACTCAGGGCCTCATGCTTACTAAACAGGTGCTCTATCACTTGTATCATGTCCCCAGCCCTTTTTTGTATTATTTATTTTCCAGATAGGGCCTTGAGGTTTTTTTGTCTGGGAACTAGCCTCAGACCAGGATCCTCCTAGTTATTCCCCTCCTCCTGGACCCTGTAGGCTCCTTGTTCCACCCTGAGCCAAAGCCTAGAGTCTCTGTCCTCTGCCACTTTCTCAATTGTATGAGCACAATACTGCTAGGCCAAAGATCTGATGTCCCCATGGCTACTAGTTGGGCTAGGAAGTACTGCTTTCTAGAAGGAGGGAGAAGCTGAAGTTCCAGAGAACTATCATCAAAATTCACAGGGAGCTGGGAGAAAGCTTGCAAGTATATTCTCTTCCTACCCATCCTGGTGGGTCCTTCCTAAACCTGATGTTCACTTCTGTCTGTCTAGAGATTTCCTGTGCACTGGAAAGCCAACTGGACTTCTTCATGAAACTCGGTCAGCTTGGTAGTGGTACACCATTCATCTTTCTCTGTTTTGTCTTGCTGTTCTCTCATCGAGCATTTGACTTCAGCTTTACCTCAGGCCTTGTTTTTAGGAAACCAGTCTAAAGCAGGATTTGAACAGAAATTTCATACAAGAAAGGAAAATGCCAAATAAACATACAAAAAGTGCTCCAGCTCATAAACAATAATGTACATTCAATCACAACGAGATACCACTTTTTTGTACAGCAGTTTGGTTAAAAAAAAAAAGATTAACATCTCATGTTAATGAGATGTGACAAAATATAGTGGTCATAGGAAGGTGTGGGGGAGGGTATTCTGGTAGTGTGTAGTGAAACATTAAAGGTGGTGATCTTTGAGCCAGTAGTCTTTGGTACATGTGCATTAGTTCATAAGGGTACACATGCAGACTTTTCTCACAGTATTGTAATAGTAAAAAAAAATAATATATGAGTGCACTTAAAAAGGGAAATACTTGAATAAAGTATGATCTGTTCATTTTATGGAATACTATAGAGCCATCTGAAAGAGTAAGTTAGAATCATGTGTGATTGCTGGAAAGATAGCTCTGATATATTTTAAGTAAAAACACCAAGTTACAGAGTAGTGTCTATAGTATGATTCTATTTTTTGTACAACAAACCAAAATTCCTTATATATTTGTATCTATTCCTATATGTTTGTATAAGGGTTAAAAAAAAAAACAAAAAAACAAGACAAGGAAGGATACACCAGACTGTTAGGACTGGTTAGTCAAAGGGGTGAGACCAGAGGTAGAGACAGTTACTGACTTTTCTCTTATACCTATATTATTTGATGTATTGCACTGAGAGTTAAAATTAAGTAGGTGATAGGTGGACAGTTGAATCGAAAGAAGGAAGAATTGAATAAAAGAAGAAAAGATAGAAACTTTATCCAGAAGTAACTTAGAGTGTATACTTCTTTAGTCTAATTTCTTCTTTGATTGGTCAGTACTAAGGAAATGAATTTAAGCTTTAGCCAGACTTTCTCATTATATTGTTTGTGAGCAGTAATAGATTAAATTTTTTAAAGCTCTAATTTAGCACTATCTATCACCTCTCATGGTCATGTCCTCTGATCCAATAATTGTACTTGTAGAACTTTTATAGAACTGTTGTTAAAGATATATAAAAAAAATATAATGTATCTAATATAATATCTGTAATAAAAAACTGGAATAACATAAACATTACAGCATCCTATGCATTCATTAAAAAGAATAAAGTTGATTATTATGTGCTCCTGGAATGACAAGTATGATTTGTGAAAAGAAAAAAGCATCACCAAATAGTTTTAACACTTTGTTTTATTACAGATTTTTTACTTATCTATGAAAAATTATACTTATCTCTGAACAATGGTACCACAGGGGATGATTAAATGTTTCCCCTAATATTTCTTACACTACCATGTGGCTTGTTTCTTTTTTTTCTTTTTTTCTCTCCTCTCCTCTTCTCCCCTCCCCTCTCTCACAGGAGAGAGTATATAATATGGAGAATATATATATCATCTTGTGCATGGTAGACAAGCACTCTACTACTTAAGCTATGCCCTCAGCCGTTTTGTTTATATTTTGCTTTTGAGACAGGCTTCACTTTTCCTGGGCTAGCCTCGAACTTGCAATCCTTCTGCCTCTGCATCCCAAGTAGCTAGGATTACAGGTGTGTGCCATCACACCCAGAAGACTAACATATGGTTTCTGTGATTAAAAAATAATGAAAAATGAAAATCTCCCAAATTTTCTCCATGATTATATGTTTTTATTATCATATGAAAACAAATAAGCAAAAAATTAGATTTACCAATGTAATGAATTGTGATTTTTTATTTTGCATTTGTGTCTTAAATCCTAAGTGGAAATCTGCATCGAATTATTTTATACTTTGTCTTATTCCAAAAGAAAGTGAAGTGTCTTTTGCCCAAGCCAGAGAATGACTTCAGTATATTTAAAATAACAAACTAAATGAACTCAGTGAACACTTGCCTAAATAACAGTAGTCTTTAATAAATTTATTTTCTCTGTGTGTGATATGGTAATTGGGGCTCTAACATGTGGGGCCTGGGAGTAAAGGTTGATGGTGAATTGTCAGTTAGGCCTGTGTGAGGTTTCTATACAGTCGATCACTGTCTGTCAGCTCCTTTTGGGCATGCTACTGTATTTCTTTAAACCTAGCCTGCTCTGTTCAATTGTAAATCTAACTTCAGGAATGAGAAATGAATAGGGTGCCACTCCTTGAAGGAATAATGATAGAATTTAAAATGTGACAAGTTGAACAATGTTATTATGAAGAAAATCATTGTGAAGAAAATCTGTTTGTAGTTAAGCTTCTTAATGGGGCTGGGATAGAAAAGTGGAGAACGAAAGGAACTTTTATATCTGTCACATATGCTTCTTCTTTACCTTTGTGATATTTATCACAAAAACAATACCATAATTATTTTCTCCTAAAAAATTACATAATCCGTATGAACTCAGTAAACACCTGATAGCAAGAAGGGAGTTTACCCATCTGTCCTCCCACCCTTGTTTTTTTCAGTCATCAGAGAAGAATTCTGGATACTTCCAAATGTTGTGAAAAGATTCATTGTTCTGTTTTGCAGCTCAGATGAAAGCATCTCTTGGGTATACTTTGCAGCCTTCCTTGGTTGACAACTTACTTTTTAAGAATATGTGGATACTTTTTGCATTTGAAAGGAGTTAAAGGACTCAAAACTTGACTGGGCCAACACTTGATCGGCTTCCACATGTGCAGCCTGTCTGCATAGACCCTTGGGCAACACCCACACACTCACCTTTTTTGTGTCCCTACAAAGAATATATACAGTGTGCTACATAGAAACTGATTTTTTTCAGTACCTCTGACATCCAGACTAATCTCATCAGATTGGAGGTGCCTTCACATAAGTGACAAATATTTATTGATTACTTGCGGCCACAAGGAACTGTGCCACACATCTAGACATACAGGGAATAAGCAAGAGGCAGTCTTGACAAGCTTGTAGTAAGGGGAAATAAATTACTGATGTTAGCAATAGACTCTTTAATATATCTAATTTATTTCTCTAGTAAAGGATTGCCATCTATTTGCTCACTGGCTAGAGCCTTGCAAATTTCAAGCTGTGGCACCATTGTGAAAAAATTTTCAGTTGGGTTTATCTTCAAAATTGACTAGTACCAAGACTGTGAACTTGATCCAGTTTTCTACACATGTGTACATAAAAAAAATTCAATTTAAGGATTGTAAGATAAAGAGTGTAATACTTGCATTGGATCATAATTATGGCTCCTTTTAAAGAGGTACAAAAATGCTGAGTTGATTGGCAAAACACTAACGTTAGATGTAATTCTGTGTTGATACTGGCTTGATACTAATGGGTTTGCCAATGCAAACGTACTCACTTAAAGGATTTTCTTTTGCAGGAGTTTATTTTGTCAGAAGATTATAACAAGATGACTCCTGTGAAAAACTATCAAGGTAGGAGTGAGAGAAGTGTTTTTATTACCCCTAAAGAATATTTTAAATACTTTAAAAACTATTTTAAATGGTTCTCATTGCCACAAGAGAACATTTAGTTTACATAGTCTGGGGAACAAAACACAGAAACCATGTGAGGTATTTTGTGAATCAAGTTGCTGAGGCCAAAAGAGTTTGGATTAGTTGCCTGTGGTGCTACAGCAGGTCAAGTGCAGAGTGGACCAGGTCACTGTGACTTCTAAGCCTTTGTCTTCCTGCACCACACTGCAGAAACAGCACAGCAGGTTCAGGAAGCAGGGGCCAGCCAAAAGCTGCTTTACATGGGAACCATTTCATATTTGCTAAATGCTTTAAAATGCTCGTAGTATTCATATTGCCCAGGGGAAAGAATTACAGCTTTTACCACATCTTCAGCATTGGCACCGTGGCCATTTTTATAGCATACATCAGGATCAGTGTCTGGCAGGGATTTCTTCATCCAGACCACAGTGTTGTACAACCCAGACATGAAACCTTGAAGTCCTAGTGGTCATTTCATCCAGCTCTCTCAACCTCACTCATACTGTATGGTCACCCAGGATCTCCTTGAATGCCTCCAGGAGACATAGCAGCAACCCATTCTGATTTTGAGAAATTCTGAGCATTAAGTTCTTTATTTTAAAGTTTGGAGATAGAACTCATTTTTCTCTGGCAGTATTCTGTAATTTTTTCACATCTCACTCATTGGGTCTTTGTTGAGTATCTTCCATGTTCCGGTAACTCAGGACTATATTAGTGAACAAGACGTGTAGTTTGTGTCTGTAAGCAGTTTGTAATCTTGTGGAGGGTGCAGACAGGTGAGTGTCCATTAAACTGCTGCGGGGGAAGTATTGGAATGTCCCCTGTTGATCTTTGCTCAGCCTAGGGGCGCAACAAAAACTGACTAGTCTCTTCCTACTCCTGTCTTCTTCTCCTCCTGTAGTCTTTTTTAAAACTTCTTTTCTTAGGCTAAGCATTTTATATCTCAACTCCTGTTTTTTATGACCTGAGCTTTTGTTCTTTAAAAATGTGCTTTAATTGTCTTGCTCAGAGATTTGTGGCATCATATTGTGCCTTTAGGACTCTTTGAAAATGACACCATGTGGCAGGCAGCCTTTAAGATGGTTCCTAAAGATGGTGCATACCTTGGCCTCCTGGTCTGCACACTCCTCCCTTTGAGTGTGAGCTGGACCTAGAATGTGGCAAATGATGGAGATCACTTTCGAGTCTACCTTTCAGAGACTGGGGCTTCCACTGTGCTCGCTCTCCTGCTCTCTTGCTGAGTGTCTGATGGAAAGCAGCTGTCTTGTGGAGTAGATAGGAGGCACTCAGGGACGCCCCATCAATGACCAGCTAGGAGCTAATGCTCATAGTTCAGCAGACGGGAACTAGATCCCACCAGCAACTATGGGAGAGAGCCCAGGAACAGACCCTTCCTCTGTTAAACTTTCAGATGAGACCCCAGCCCCACCCCATATTCATCCTGTGAGAAGACCTTAGCACAGGTGCCCAGCTAAACTGCACCAAGATGTCTGTACCACAGAAACTGATACAATAAATGTTTACTATGGAGCCACCAACTTTTGGGTAATTGTTACACAGCAATAAATAGTTAGTACATGCTTATAATCTGATAAGTGCAAAATCATATATTTCCTTCCTCTTCTGGGCACTATTCTTCTAGTACAAAGGGGAAACTTTCCATTGTGGCTTGTAGGGAGCAGTTAACACCTCAACAGTTCTTACTTGAATTGTTGTTAGGCTGTTTTCTGTACTTTCGAAGTTGTTTTTTGTTGATGGTGGTGGTGGTGGGTTTTTTGTTTTGTTTTTTGAGATCGGGTCTTGTTATGTGCCCCAGACTGGCCTCAAAGTTATAATCCTCCTACCTCAATCTCTCAAGTGCTGGGATTATAGGTATGTACCACCATGCCCAGATTTGAAGTTCGGTTTTGTTTATAGTCTAAGTTCAGGACTGCACATTCTATTGTTAATCGTGTCATTTTATGTAGCTTGTCACCTCAGCATATGGAGAGAATTTGAAATCCCAGTTGTCTTTAAATATATTAATTCCCATTTGGTCAAAGGCTGGACATGGTGGCACATGCCTGTGATCCTAGCACTCAGGAAGCTGAGGCAAGAGAATCATGAGTTCAAAAGCTAGCCTGGGCTACATTGTGAGATGTTATCTAAGAAAGAAAGGAAGGAAGGAAGGAAGGGAGGGAGGGAGGAAGGAAGGGAGGGAGGAAGAAAGGAAGGAAGGAAAGAGGGAGGGAGGCAGGGAAGTAGGGAGGGAAGGAAGGAGGAGCAACCATGAATAAAACAGGAAGATTTTTTTTTTAAGTTGAACTTTTTAAATATGAAAAATGTCACTGAACTACAGTGCAAGGCTCTGAATTCAAGTCTGCACCATAAAAAAAGAAGAAATTAAAAAATCAGTGGATAGATTAAGTAGACTAGACACTAGTGAAATTAGTGAAATGACAGATGGATTTGATACCAGTGGAATGTCTTTTAAGTACTGAAAGAAAAAAAAATTCCCAAACATAGAATTCTATACTCTGAGAAAATATCTTTCAAAAATGGAAGTATAACTTTTTCAGAAATAAAAAATTAAAAGATTTCATTACTCATAGACCTGCACTGAAAGAAATGTTAGAAGTCCATCTGGAGGAAAGTGATATCAAAGGGAAATGTGTATCAGCTCAAAAGAATGAGGAGTACCAGAATTTGTAAGATTTTTTATTAGTTGGTCTCCTTAAAGAACACTGGTTACTTAACTAAAAATAATGACAGATTATCCTGGAGTTCATATCATACGTGAAATTAGAATGTATGACAGCAGTAGCACAAAAGCCAGGAGGTAAGAAAAAAATGGAAGTATGCCACTGTAAAGTTCTTATGCTGTACATGAAGTGTTGTATCACTTGAAGGAAGACTGTGGTAAGTTGCAGAAGTATATTCATAACCCTAAAAAAAGCATTAAAATAAAAAAAAACAGCTAAGGAGATAGAAATATCAGAAAATAATTTTCAAGGAATTGAAAACAGGCAGAGTAAGAGGGAAAAGGGAAAATGACACAGAAAATAGAAAACAAGTAGAGAGATGATAGATTTAAATATAACAATGTCAATAACACAGTAAATACAAATGGTCTAAAGCCAATTAAAAGGCAAACCATAAGACTGAGTAAAAATTTTAGAACCAAATATAAGCTGTCCACAAGAAGCTCATTTTAAATTTAAAGACAAAAATAAGTAAAAGTAGAAAGATGGAAGGAGGTCACACCATGAGAATGGTAATCAAAAGGAAGCTTGGATAGCTTTATTAATATCAAAGTAGATTTCAGAGCAAAGAATGTTGGCAGTGATACAGAAGATTGTTTCATAATAATACAGGACCAATCCATCGCAGAAGACTAGCAATCCAGCTTATGTACCTAAGGACATAGCTTTGAAATATGTGAAGCAAAACCTGAAACTTTAGGAAGAAATGGACATGGCACAAGGTAGTCAGATGATTTTAATATTCTTCTTTCAGTAGTTATTATGACAGGCAGGAAAACCGATAAAGTATAGAAGACCTGAATAACACTATCTGTGACCTTGCCATAATTGACATATGTAGACATTCCATCCAACTGAAGCACAGTATGCATTATTTTCAAATGCACACAGAACTTTCACCATATTGTGGCCGTAAAACAAGTTTTAATAAATTTGGAAGGATTTAAGGCATGTAAGGTATGTTCTCTGGTAAGAATGGAATTAAAGTATAAATCAACAGAAAGATCTCTGCAAAATTCCAAATAGTTGAAAGCTCAATAACACTTGAATAACCAGGGGTCAAAGAAGAAATAAAAAGAAAAATTAGAAAGTATTTTGAACTAAATAAAAATGAAAACAAATATGCCAAAAGTTTAGGGGTGCTGCTAAAGTAGTACTTCAGGGGAAAGCACTGACATTAGAACCCACACTGGAGGTTCCTAGCTACTTGGGAGGCTAAGATCAGGAAGATCTTATCTCAAAAATAACCAGAGCAAAATGAACTGGAGTGTAGCTCAAGCAGTAAAGCGCTTGCTTTAAACCCTAGCCCCCTTCCCCCACCAAAAAAAAAAGAAATGAAAAGAGGGTTCAAATCAGTGGCCTTGGTTTCCATGTTACAAAACCAGAGAAACAAAAAGAAACCTAAGCTAAGCAGAATACGGGAAAGATTGTAGCAAAAGGTCATGCAATAGAAAACAGAAAAATCTATGAACCCCAAAGCTAATTTTTGAGAAGATTAATAATAAAGTAATAAACATCTAGCCAGACTTATCAGGTGGTGGGGGGAGATGGAAATTACTAATATCAGGAAAGAGCAAAGTGACACACTAGTGAAGAGCAAAGTTATATTTAAAGGACAATAAGAAATACTATGAACAACTTTTACCTAAATATGATGACGCGAAGAAACCACCAAAAGATTCAAACTGCAAAAGATTACTGAAGAAGAATAGATAATCCTGGTGGCTCTATGTGTATTACAGAAATTGTAGTTTTAGTTAAAACCTTCCCACAAAAAAAGCTCCAGAGGGCTGGCAGCATGGCTCAAGTGGTAGGGCACCTGTCTAGCAAGTGAGAGGCTCTGAGTTCAAACCCCAGTGCCACCAAAAAAAAAAGTCATGCAGGACCACATGACTTTTTGGTGAACTTTATGAAACATACGAGCAAGAAACAATTGCAAATCTTTTGGAAATTGGAGAAATGAAAACACTTTACAGCTTATTGTATGTAATAACTATTTCCTGATACTAAAGCAATTAAAAAACATCCAAGAAAAGAAAACTAGGCCACCATTCTCCATGAAGATAGACACAAAAAAACCTAAATAAAATTTCACCAAATTGGCAGGGCACCAATGGCTCATGCCTGTGATCCTAGCTACTTAGGAGTCAGAGATGGGAAGGATCGCAGTTCAAGGCCTATCTGAGCAAATAGTTTGTGAGACCCTATCTCAGAAATGCCCAATACAATAAAGGGCTAGCAGAATGACCAAAGTGGTAGATTACCTGCCTAACAAGCATGAAGCTCTGAGTACAAACCCCAGTATTGAAAAAAAATTCATCAAATTTAGTAATATGTAAGAAAGAGAATACATTATGATCAAGTGAGGCTTAACCTAGGAATGCAGTATTGGATCAGTAATATATTCTCCAAAAAAGTGAAAGTAAGTGCTTAAACAGGTGTTTGTATACCCGTGTTCATAGCAGTATAGTCACAACTGTCATGAGCTGGAAGCAGCCTAAATGTCTCTTGACAGATGAATGGATAAAAAATGTGGTATGTACACACATTAGTAGCACATTATTAACCTTCAAAAGGAAGGAAATCGAGACATGTGCTACAATACGAATGAATCTTGAAGACAATACTAAGACTGGCTAAGTGAAATAGCCAGTCACAAAAGAACAAGTTGTAAGAATTTCACTTATATGAGGTACTTTAGTCTTTTATAGAGACAGGAAATAGAAGAGTGGGTGCCATGGCTGGGGGAAAGGAGAAATTGTGAGTTATGTTTAACTGGTTCAGTATTTGTGTTTGGAACAATGCAAAAATTCTAGAAGTCTAGTGGTGGTGATAGTTATACAGTAGTGTGAATATGCTTAATGCCACAGAACTATACACTTAAAAATGATTAAAATGGTAAATTTTATATTATATATTTACCACAATAAAATTTTAGAGATTGCAGTTGAAGTTACTTAATACAGTAATGAAAGCATAGTTGAATGGTTCAGTAAGTATGAATTCCTCTCAAAAAAAAAAAATAGAAAAATTAGAATCTTTATAAACTGCTGATGGGAATGTAAAATGGCATAGCCCACTTTTCTCAGTTCCTCAAAGGATCAAACATTAAGTTACCCTGTGACACAGCACTTACTCCTACTTACATACCCGAAAGAATTGAAGGCATATATTCACATAAAAACTTGCACACATGTTCTTAGCAACATTATTCATAATAACCCCCAAATAGAAATAACCTCAATGTCTATCAAAGGATAAATGGATAAATAAAATGTGGTCTGTACATATAACAAAGAATTATTTGGTCATAAAAAAGGAATGAAGTAACCAGGTGTAGTGGCACATGCCTGAAATCCCACCGGGGGAGTTGTGGATTCAAGGCCATCCTAAGCCACATAGCGAGACCCTATCTCAAACAAACAAACAAGCAAATGGAAAGGAGAATACATGTTACAACATGGATGGACCTTGAAAACATAATGCTAAGTGAAAGAAGCCAGACACAAAAGTCCACGTATCATATGATTACATTTATATGAAGTGTCAAGAATAAACAGAAAGAGATGAGTAGTTGAGCAAGGATGGGGAAGGGAAGAGTGGATTGTCATTTGGGGTGATGGAACTATTCCAGAAACAGATGGTAGTGATAACTGCACAGCATTGTGAATATGCTATATACCAATGGAGTGTACACTCTAAAATGGTTAAGATGATAAATTTTATCTCAAAAAAATTTAAAATATCCGTTATCTCCAAACCAAAGATGTTACAGGAAAGGAAAGCTATAAAACCAATATCTCTTATAAAAACAGATACAAAAATCCTCTAAAAATACTAGCAAATCAAACCCAACAATGTGTAACACAGTGTCATGACACAAAATGACCAAGTAAGATTTTAGCTATGTAAAGCTATTCAACATACAAAAAATACTGTGGTCCATCACATTAACAGGCTAAAGAAGGAAAATCATGTCAATCAATGCAGAAAAAGTATTTGAAATCCAATTCATGATTGGATTCCTAGCAAACTAGGAATAGAAAAGAAATTCTCCAGCTTGATAAAAAAACCATCTCCCAAGTCCTGTAACTAACATCACAGTTAATAGTGAGCAAATAGATGCTTCCCTCTGATATCAGGACCAATGCGAGAAGATATTCCCTCCCTACTCTATTTAAGAAACCAAATGTGAAGCCTACATTTTCTTGTATAAATGATAAGTATGTGTCTTTGAAGGGTTTCTTTTTGAATAAAAGAATTCCTTGAGATTTTGAGGGTTTGTTTGGCTTGGATCTTTTTGTGTTGGTTTTGGAGGGCTCTTTTGGCAATACTGGGGGTTGAACTCAGGACCTTGCATTTGCTAGGCAGGTACTTTATCACTTGAGCCATGCCCCAGCCCTTGTTTGGCCTGTTTTGTTTGTTTCTATTGTTTCTTTTGTTTCCCAGTAGTCATAGACAGCCTGACACTGGGAAAAAAGAACTGACTTTGCTGTAGAAAGACCAATATCACTCATTGGTTTTATAGCTCTGAGCAAGACAAGTAGCATATCTAGCCTCAGTCTCCTCTGGCACATGAAGACCACTCCAGAATCGAGTCTCTGGCCCCTTGTCTTCTACAGCTGCTGTCATCCCCTTGGAGTTAAAAAATGATTCATGGCCAAAGGGCCATTCAGGAGAAAGGTTGAGAGGTGCTGGGGGCCACTTTTTACTTTAGATAACTTGGGTACACTTGGACTCTTAGAGGTTGTTTTATTCTGTTGCTGGTGGAACTTGGATTGAACATTTATGACACAGATGAAAAAATCTTCAGGAATTTGTCCAAGGAGTCACATTTTTAGTTAAAGACCATGTTTTGACCTTGATGGTGGCTGGTACTCTGAAAGGCAGGATTTGTATTTTAGAGAAGTCATACTATTATTGCTTTCATATCCCCTTAGTTTCTCCATGCTTCAAATACCAAATTTTAAAACTTTAGGCATTTGTTGAAATGCCAGTCCTGTGCATATCCACCATATTTTGACTATATTGCATGGCTGTCAGCATTAATGGGCCATCTTGCTAAGGTCAGGTTTGCTATAAAGTCAGGAGATTATCCACTTTGCAAGGATTTTACAGTGATTGATAGAGAATACGTTTAAGTACCTGGGTGCTTATTAGCCACTCAGAAATTAGCAGGTGGTATTATTACCAATGGAACTGCATTTATCTAGCTATACTAAGTCTGCTTGGTGTTCAAAGTGGGAAACCCACATCTCTATCACCTCACCACACTTTTGAGTGTGCTCCTGCTTCACCAGACTGCCAACAAGGTGACAAGTGTCCCTCTTTGTTCATTCCATTCAGCTGTATTAAGCAACCACAGATCCTTCCACCTCACTGCTTGGAATGGTATAGTAAAATAAGAAGGCAAAAATCTTCCTACCTGATTTCGTTTGGTAATTGAGAAGCTATGAGACCTTAGCCAAATTACTCAACTTCATTGTACCTACCTGACTGTATGTAAACTAGGGAGATGGGCTAGGTGGTATTCTTCTAACTCTGAAATTGTGTGATGTAAAAACTCTTATAATGAGGTGTCCCTCATATATGAGCAATTCTAGGAAATTTGCTTTCATTATCAAATAGATGATAGATAGATACATAGATAAGTAGATGCTTTGGCAACATGGATAATTCATTCTCTTTTTGTAATTCTGTCTTCCTTTTCAAGCATTTGATTTCTGACAGAAAACTGTTCATCTGGAATTTTGTTATGAGTTTATAAAACAGACTTCATTAAAAGAACAATATACCCTTTACTTTTTGGGGAAGTGCACATAAATGGACCAGAGAAGCTGTATTACAAATGTCATTCCTAATGTGTTTGTGGACACTGGGTCCAGAAGCCCTAGTATGTTGAGGAAGGTGCCTTAGGCCCTTGAGTAAGGAGCTCTCTGAGGCAGTAATTCTTGGGTTGGCGCAAGCGGCACTTGTGGCACTTGCACCAACCCAAGGAAAGGAGCATTGGGAAGAAATGGATCATTTTTTTAAAAATCAGATAAAAACTCAAACACACCTGTTTACAGGGGGAAAACCTACCACTGAAGAGAGTCACCATTCTGCCTTGTTTGTGCTGTGAGCCTTTTCTGGGTGGGGAGAAAAGAACAGTGCACCTCTGTGGACCGTGCTTTTCAAGCCTCCTTAGGATGCTTTCTTTATGCCTTGTTTTCTTTCTTGGTTTTCAGCGCATCAGAGCAGAGTGACAATGGTCCTGTTTGTCCTGGAGCTGGAGTGGGTGCTGAGCACGGGGCAGGACAAGCAGTTTGCCTGGCACTGCTCCGAGAGTGGGCAGCGCCTGGGAGGCTATCGCACCAGCGCCGTGGCCTCAGGCCTGCAGTATCCTTTGCTAGACCAAACCTCTTGGTGGGAACTTGGCTAGTGACATCTTTGGGGTATGTGCAAGTTAAAAGGTTTCTCTTATTTGCTGAGTTGCCCTGTGTGAATAAGATGCTCAGAGACTTTCCTAAGACTTGAGTCATCAAGAGTCCCCATGTAAGTGAGGTAACTTTACCTGAAATAATAGATCCTGCTAACTACTGTGACACAGTTCGGACATTAAACAGGACACAGGCCAGGTGTGAGAGCCTCAGCTGCAGAAATAATATGGTACATGGTGGTAAAACCATCACCAAAATACAACCTCTGGTTTTTGTGTACAGGTCATTTCCTTATAGCCATTAAGGCTGCAAATCTCCTTTGGTGCTAGGGGAAAGAACTGCAGAGGTCCTATTCATTTTTAAGATATTTCTTGAGAGTCTACCCTGCCAGGACCAGAGTAGATTAGCGGGGCTCTTTATGTTAAGCTGCAAGCTTTGCTCCGGGCTTGAGACTTTCCCAGGATACAGAGTGACTTCATCAGGGTCTATGTGCTCAGGGTGAATCCCTGCTCATGCCAGTAATCCTCACTTGTGGCTAGCTGGGCTCCAGCAAGCAGTGTCAGCTGGTGGATAGCATGTGTAGACACTGCTCCAACTGCAAGGAATAAAGGACTGGGATTCTTAGTTTAAAAAAGGTAGCCTCCCTCCACCTGCTAACAAGTGAGGAAGTAGGTGGAAACAGATCACCTGTCAGAAGCAGAAAGGCCTGCTTTTTTTCATGTTCAGATCCATATTTACAATGATGTAACAAGGTAGATTGCAGTTTCTTTACATGTATTTGGCAGTATATATGTTTGTGTATGTGTATAGGCTAATGATACACTTATTTTTCTCACTGGAAGGGCAAGATGAAGAAACTAAAAATGACCATTTGTAGAAGGTTGTTAAAGTGGCTTAAATGTAAAATGCCTGCCTAGCTGATGTGAGGCCCTGAATTCAAACCCCAGTACCACCAGAAAAAAAGTGGCAAGTTACCAAGATCAGAGGCAAGGATGACAAGGAGTGGGAAGCAAGATGAACTGTCTTGCTTTCTGAAAGCCAGTTCAGATGAGCACAGTGCCTGATTAGTGATTTCTTACAGTATTAGAGCCAGAAGGGCCTTTACTTCACCGTCTCTGTCTTAAGTCTGTTTAAGTTGCTTTAATGAATTAGCATAAGTAGGTGGTTATAAGCAACAGAAATTTATTTCTCGCAGTTCTGGAGGCTGGGAAACCTTAACAGATTCTGTCCGTATCTACTGAGAGCCTGCTTACTGGTTTGAAGATGACCATTTCTTGTCATTTTCTCACCAGTAGAAGAGGCATGGCAGCTCTCTGGGGTCTCTTTTATAAGCATGCTAGTCCTATTCATGAGAGCCTCCCGACCTAATCACTTCCCAGTGCCCCAACTCCTAAACCCATCCTTATTGGGAATTAGGTTTCAACATAAGAATTTAGGAAGGGACATGACACTCGGTCTTCCTTAATTCACACATGTGTATGGACATGATACACATACCATCATAGGCAAATGGTAACTGTAGGTGTGTAACGTATAACGTATACATTACACAATGTATATGTAGTCAAATCATCATGTTAGACACCTTGAAACTATATCATTTATATTTGCCAGGTTTTTTTAAGCCACCCTCATTTTTCAGATTGGCCTGCCAAAGGCCAATAAGGGTTCTTTGCCTTCTGAGGCCACCCATCTAGTAAGTGGGAAAATCATCACCAAACCCTGGGGTCTTCTGTTTTGGATTCCTCTTTTTGTTTCCCCCATTGCACTGCATTGTTCCTTTGCATCCAGAACTAGTGGCAGTGACGGAATTTGTTCTGATGCTGATTTCTGTGTCCCCAGCCAAACCTAATATGCACCTTCCATAAAACTTCTGTATCACTTAGCTAACCTAAAGAGTGTGGACAGAAAGTCAGGTCTTGCCCTCAAGTAGTTAACTTTTTAAACTATCTGAAAATGCCAAATGAAAACAAATGCAGTGAAACGTTCCCTCACTGTAGTAGTCTTGTACAAGATTATAGCCGCTGGCTCTAAAAATCTTCATTTTGTCACTATTCCTTTTGGCTACACCATGTGGCTTACCAAGCAGAAAATCTTGGGTGTCAGAAGCTTTGTGTGCAGGTGTAGAATTGTGAGCTTCTGGGCTTCAGTTCCCAGGTTAAGTGATCGTTCAGCCACGTCGCTGTGAAGGTGGAGGGGAGCTGCAGTGCTGTAGACGGGTCCTCACAGGAGAGTCCCTCACCCCTACCAGCTCTGCCTTGCCAGCTCGGATGATTTTGTAGCCAATATGCCAGTACTTGCTCCTGGGTATTTTTCCAGTGCTAAACACTAATGGCTGTGCTTTTGCCAGAGGGTCTCAGCCAAGAACCATGTGACTTTTCCAAGACTGGAAGTTTTTTCTGGGAACTGGTTGATGGACAGACAGGTTGTTAATAGGCAAGCCCATATGGTATTAGGAATCTCCTTTAAATTCAGCTTTACAGCATGTTCTTTCATACTGTACCTCTAGCCTCTCTAGTTCCCTTCCCTCATTTCTTCTAACCACGCTCCATTTTTTTTGTTGTTTGAGACAGGGCATCACGATGTATCCCAGTCTAGCCTGAACTCCCCTGCCTCAGCCTCCCATGGTGGGATTATAGGTGTACACCACCATACCTGGCTTACCCTACACTCTTAAAGGTTTTTTAATTAATGAAGGTAGGAGGAAGAGATCTGGTGAAAGAATGTAAATGTTAAGAGTTTTATCATTATTTGTTTATCATCATATTGGACAACTAGGGGTATAGGATGGAGACCTTCACAGATGAAGTAACTCTGTCCCATCTCCACCTCACTCATTCATCCAAGTCAACAAGTGACAGAATAAATCAGATTGAATTCAGGTTTTTTTTTTCTCTCTTTTAGGCCTCTTAGAAAAGTAAATATGTAATGATAATAACCAACATTCAAGTAGAGAATCAAGGAAGAGAGACTGACCAGTTCACAAGTTAAAGTATCAGTTTCTGGATAGCCTCAAATCTTTTTTGTTTTTTGTTTCCATGATATAGCAACTAAGATAAAGAGAGGCCCAAAAAGCGTACATGCGTTGCTCAAGGTCACATGACTATCACCTAGCAAGACAAGAATTAGAACTTGGATATTACAGTTTTTGAGTATTTCTATGCACATTTGAATACAGCAGAAGTGGGTATTTCCCAAAGGTCCCAAGATAGCTAGGTGGTAAGCAATGAAAATGTTTGCCTTCCCCACCTCACTTGCTAGACTTTAAATTTTTCAATACTTAATCTAGTATTTAATCTGTCAGTCTCTTGTTATTTGGTCATGTTTTGATTTTTCTGTTTCCACAAAAGTAGCTCAAGTATTTTTTATTTTGAGATTTTCTTCATGTCGGAACTATTTCTAAAATGTCATCTATATAGTGAAATGTCTTCCCACCAAATGTAATCCCTTAGATATATTCCCAGGCAGGTAAAGAGTTATGGAAAGCTATTAAGTTTATCTCACTTTTTTCATGTCATGCTTAATGTCAATCACTTTGCTTTTGAGGTTGTACTATCATTTTAATTTCAACCCTCTTCTAAATAGCTTTTACTGAATTCATTTTTTTTAGAGAACTGTTATTCACTGCAGTTGCAAAGATTGTTGAGTATGAGGACTCATCTTTTTCATCTTCATTCTTATAATTAACATGATAAACTTAAGATGATCTTTTTGCGTATAAGTTTTCTCTTACCTATGTTTGATAACTTGTTTGAAGAGTGTGGTTTTTTGTTATGTTTTTTTCTCCTTCACTCTGTTTTGATGTTTTATTATGAAAAAATTTAAACATGCACCGAATTGAAGAAATGTAATGAACACTCACCCATAACTCGCCTCACTATTGATTCTTTTATCCCGTCTTACTTCCTCTTTCCTTTTTTGCTGCAATATTTCAAAGCAAATTCCAGATCTTAATGTCACTTCATCCTTAATACTTATTATGGACCTCTAAAATATTAATCATTTTTCTATAATCACTATGCTGTTATTACACCTAGAAATTAATGTTCATTCCTTGATATTTTTGAATAGTCAATCTATTTTCAAATTTCGCTAATTGTTTTGCAAAGGGCTTTTTGCAGTGGGTTTGTGTGAAATTAGATGCAGACAGTATCCACCTTGTGCACATAGCTGTCATATAGTCTGAACTGTCCTTCATCTAGAGTAGCAACCCCCCTTTTTTGATGTCATTGCCTTGTGAAAGATAGTGAATTGCTTTTGCAGACAGCTTCTCCTTTAATCCATCTCTCTGCTTTCCCACAATGTCATTAGCTTGTTCCTCTGCCTTCCCTCTCCTGTATTTTCTGTACATTGAAAGTTGCCTCTACACATTAATTCCATGTACATTCATGTTTCTTGAACAACACTTGGTGATGGTTCTGTGTGCATCATGGTACTTCCCACCAGGAGACACGTGAGTGGGGTTGTCACCCTTCTAGTCATGCTCAGCCTGGTTTCATGGGTCTGAGGGAGGAAGGAATGAGGTCTGGACACCTGGATCTGAGGAAGGGGAAGCTCAAGTGACAGTCTGAACCTTGCAGTGCTGCCTTCCCTAGTGATATTTCTGTTAGAAGTTCCACCCATTGGTAAACTTAACCTGAATTAACTAGGGTTACAAAGAGGGCACTTTCTAATCCTTTCATTTTTTTTCTACATGTATTAGCTAGAATTCATTTTTTTTCTACATGTATTAGCTAGAATTCTTTGTAAACTAGGACTTTCCCTCAGTAACTTAGACTACTTGGTTACCACAAAATACAGTTACAATAGAAAAAGCAAGATAAATTATTTCTCCTTAATTCTAATTGTCATCAGAGAGTTAGCACCCTGGCTACCTCCTGTAGAGGTCTTTTCTTTGTCTTTTTGTGTGAGCATTATCATGAACTCTTAAATTTTTTTTTAAATTTTTTTTAAAAATACCACATTCAGTATGTTTCAATGAATGCCATCTTTTTTTTTTTTTTAGTCACATTAAAATTGGCCAGTAACAGCCATAGCATTTTGGCCCCAATGTCTGTGTGTATGTTTGTGTTGCCAGAGATTGAACCCAGGACCTTGTACATGACAGAGAAGCACTGTATCACTGAACTCCATCCCCAGCCCTTCACTTCTTTGTATAAATTTTATTTTTTTAAAGACTAATTTTTGGAATAGTTTTAGGTTCATAGCAAAATTAAAGAAAAAGCACAGAGATTTCTCTTGTACCTGTGCATGCAGGGCCTCCCCCGTTACCAACATCCCTCAGCAGAGTGGTACTTTTGTTATAATCAATAATCCTTTGTTGGCATGTCATTATCACCCAAAGACCACAGCTTGTGTTACCGTTCTCTCTTGCTGTTATACCTTCTGTGAATCTGGACAAATGCATAATGACATGTATCTTACGCTGGAGTACTGCCCTAAAATGCCTCTGTGCTCCACCTGTTCTTCCCTCACCACCCCCTCATGTCTTACTGCTGTGAGCCTCTAGCCAGTGGTAGCTTCCTTGCTTTGCTTTCTGGCACCTGTCTTCAGCTCATTTTGACCTTTTCCTGTACCAGTCCTGGAATCAGCCATTCTTTTAACAAAGAGTAGTACTCAGAGGGAGCTACGAAATTGTGTATGTATGTGTGTGTGTGTGTGTGTGTGTGTTGTTTTTTGAAAGAAAATAATCAATTTTAGAATGTAACACATATGTACAGGAAAGCAATGCAAGTAAACTCCCTGTATAGCTATCCTTATCTCAACTAGCAAAAACCCTTGGTCCTTCCTATTATTGCTTATACTCTCTCTACACAAAATTAGAGATTAGGGTAAAATAGTTTCTGCCTGGTAGCGGGGGTAAGGGAAGAGAAATGACCCAAACATTGTATGCACATATGAATAAAAGAAATTAAAAAAAGAAAATAATCAATTCATATATTTTTATTCAAATATAGCTTGAAGTTTTTACTTCTTCATTTTTACACTTCATTCTTTTATCTGGGGCTGAAAGCTTGGTTCCTAAGACATTGACATAACTCCAATGGTATATTTAAATGGATTCAAAATAATAAGCAGAATTGTAATAACAGTAATACTACTGAATAAGATTTTAGTTTCTTTAAAGCTCTTTTTAACCTTGTAGCTTCTTCTACCAAGGATGTACATTCAAAATTGTTTGTTTGTTTCTGAGACGGGGGTCTCACTTTGCTGCCCAGGCTGGTTTTGAACTTCTGGGCTCAGCAGTCCTCCCTTGGCCTCCAAGTATAGTTCCAAGTACCTGGAACTATAGACATGTGCCACCATACCCTGTCAACATGTTGTATTATAAAGTCACTTGAAGGAGTTCCTTCAGTTATGCGGCTATATCATAATTTGATAGATTTATTCATTTTACTCTGTTTTCAGTTTGGAGGATTTTTTTCTTTTAATTTTATATATGTTTTAATATGTCAAAAAAATCACAAGATTCCAAAATGGAAACTATAAGCAAGAGAAGTGTCACTGCCCCTTCACCTGTTTCTCCCTCCATTATGAGCAGCCATTTTTGTCGGACCTTACCTTTCAAGTGCTTCCTTTTCTAAATATTAGCACTCATGCACACACATACACTTATATTTCCCTCCACACAAAGGTGATATGGTTTATAAGTTCTCACATTCCTTGACTTTCTTTCTCCCACTTGTGTCCTGGAAGCAACTCTATGTCAGTGTCTGAAGAACTTCATTTTTCCCCAGCTGCTTAGTATTCTGTTGTGTGACTATGGCATAGTTAATTCAGCAGGCCTCCTACTGATGAACTTATGGGCTATTTTCAAACTAGTTATATGGAGTGAATGGGCTATTTTTGTAGTTTTGCTGATGTATTTCTGGGATAGACCTCTGGAAATTGAATTGCTAAGTACTATCAACCAGAGAGACTCATTAGAAACTCTGTACCTAGTAGGGTGTGGTAGTGCATGCCTGTAATTCTAGCACTCAGGAGGCTGCAATAGGAGGATTATGAATTTGAGGCTCCCTGGGCAACATAGCAAGACCCTGTGTGAAGAAATAAATGAATGAAGAGAGAGGGGGAGAGAGGGAAGGAGAGAAGAGAGGAACGAAGAGAGAGAAGGAAGGAAGGAAAAAAGAAGAAAAGAAAGAAATGCTATGCCTAAAGGTTTTACTAGAGCTAGTCACCTGGACAGCTTTCACCTAGCACATACCAAATTTCTAGATTCCAAGAAGGAAAGCAGGTATAAGCATAAGCACCATGATTTGTATAGTTATGGCACAGTGAGCCACTCTTACCAGTTAGTGGTGGGAACCCTCCCAAAGTCCAGGTTCCCATACCCAATGCCAGCTGTGTAAGCAGCCTTGCAAAAGAGAGCAGTCAGGCCTTCTGGGTTAGCTCTCTGTGCACAGACCATTTCATTTCTTCTTGAACTGTCCATTCATAGTTTCATTCAGATTTTGCCCATTTTTCTACTGGGCTTGTGGTCTTTTTCTTTTTGGTTGTTCTTTTTATATTAGGGGCTGGGCTTTTGTGACATAGTTGCAAATGTTTTTTCCAGTTTATCTTTTCGCTTTGTTGTTTGTGGTCTCAAGATATAGCTTTTTCCAGTCCCAAGATATAAAGAAACTCATTCTTCTGGGACTAACTTGTTATTTCCTACATGTAGATCCCTAACTTATTTGCAATTTATCCTGGTGTACAATGCCCCATTTTTGTCCCAAATAGCTATGTAGTTTGTGCCAACATGATTTTTTAATCCATCTTTTCCTTACTTGGTTTTGAAGAGCTACCTTTTCCAGACATATACTAGATTTCTGTATGCTTTTAGGCCTATTTCTACACCCTCTATTTCATTAGTTTGTTTATTTTTGCACAAATACCACACTTGGAAGAAATTTTATAGGCTGAACATTCAGTGGTGCTACCTCTAAAGAGAACAACCACACTTATTGTAAGGATTTTGTACTAAGTAGTTCAGAAGTGCCTTCAGGTAGACCACAAACTGTGACAAAAGGTGTAGAGTCTCATTTGTGCAGATTGGACTCATCATATATTTATCAAATCAAGAATTCCAGATAAGAGTTTTATCCTTCACTGCAGACCTTCAGAAAGATGGTGGAGATCCACGGCCTACAGTGGATTTACCAGATTAAGAGTATAAACCATGTCCATATTGGGGAAAAGACACAATAAAAATACAAGGATTAGAAAAGGCACAAACCCTTCAAGTTTGTGAGAATATCACACCAGTAAATGCAAAACTGGAAATGATTGATATGACTCAAGGCCCTGAAGTTGCTACAGGATTCCAGTGGAGGAAAACATGTCCACCACGTGCCTCTAGAGCAATGGGGAGTTAGCATTGTGGTGGCATCTCAATCCTGTAAGCAGGAAGCAATAAATCCTGATGCCACAGAACTTCAGGTTAAAAATATGCCATTCTTTTTATTGGAATGTACATATCTACCTCTGGAAAACCAACATGTTATTTCATTGAGATTATATTAAATTTGTAAGTTAATGTACTAAGAAGTGACCTCTTTGTCATGTTGAGTTTTACTATCCAATAATACATACACTTTGTCTTCATTTTGGTAAGCCCACTTTTGTGTCTTTCATCATGGTCTTCAGGTTCCCCTTGGCATGGCATTTGCATACTTCATGTAAAATTTATGCTTTTTTCCCCCTTTTTTACATGCCCCGCCTTCAATTTTGGGAAACAATCCTTAATGCTTACATGACAGATTTGATGTTGAAACCCGACATGTGTTTATCGGTGACCACTCAGGCCAAGTAACAATCCTCAAACTGGAGCAAGAAAACTGCACGCTGGTCACAACCTTCAGAGGACACACAGGTAGGATTCAAAGCATTATCGTGTGCTGACATCACAGTGCTCATTCACCCACTGTGTGTTCTGATGTTCAGATGATATGTTTGAAAGTGACCAAGTACAACCTGTGCTGTACAGAGGAATGTAGGATACACTTAACTGAATACAGAATGATTCTGTAAGAGATAATCTCAGAAAATTTCTTTGTAATCAAAACAAAGCAGAAACCAATCTATTTTGAAAATGTTCAACTTGCACTAGAAAAAGCCAGTGTTGTTGGCATGTGTAAATGAAAGACTTGAGACTATGTGGCAACTGCTCAAACCCCAGAAGACTGAAAGGACAGCTGCCTTAGTCTGTTCTTGTCACTCTTGGATGAGAAGATGGTGTGCAAGAAAAATACCCACATCAAGACAAAGGAAAAGAAAAATATTCTTATAACAGGCAGCTAGACTACCTAAAAAGGAACAAGTTCATTTTTCCCTTCCTTTGGGGTCTTGAGGGTTATAACCCGAGATTCCCTTTGTGTCACTGGTCTGTTCAGGATCATTTAAGCAAGGCGATAAATCAGTCTTTCTTAGCCTTTGGAAGACTTGAATAGATGATGGTGATTCATGTTTGCTAGCATTTTTAGGATGCAGCATTGCTGTAGCAAATGTTGATCCTGGGAAATGAGCCTCTGCCTGTTTTCATGGTCCTTAATGGACCTTTGTGTTTTTCTGAGACTACTAACCCATAATTTAGTGTGGAAGAGGGGTAATACTCAGTTTGGATGTCATGTAAGAACAAAAGGAGAGAAAAGAGGATGTTTAATTTAGTCATAAGGAATTTCCTAAAGGAAAAAAGTTAGAATGTTGGGATAAGAGTCATACAGTAAAGGGAAGATTGAATCTAAGAAAGATTCATAAAAGGTTATCTTTATCTATGCCTTTGAGAGGAAGAAAGTATAAAAACTTCCCCTGTAGATTAGACTCCAAACTCTCTCTCTCTCTCTCTCTCTCTCTCTCTCTCTCTCTCTCTCTCTCTCTCTCTCTCTCTCTCCCCCTCTCCCCCTCTCCCTCTCTCTCTCCTCTCCCCCCCCACCCCCTCAGCAGCACTGAAGATTGAATTTTGCCACTTGCCTAGCCATGACCCTAGTCCATTTGCTTTCCTTAATTTGTTTTTCAGACAGGGTCTCTTGCTAGAACTAGCTTCAAACTGTGATCTTCCTACCTCCACCTCTCAAGTAGCTGGGAACACAGGTGTATACCTACACATTGGCTTGTTTTTGAGACAGAATCTTACTAACTTTTGCTGGGATAGCTTCGAACTGTGATCCTTGTCTCTGTCTCCTGAGTAGCTAGGATTATAGATGTGTACCACTATACCTGGCCTTCGTTGGCTGTCTCTTTTTAGCCACCTTACATCCTGGCCAACTCTGGGCCTGGTAGAGACCAGAACCATCTCACCTCAGAAATGTTAAACTTGTTTCACTACTGGCCTGAGTCTCTTTGTCTTTCATTTTTCTAAATCCTTCCTTTGTTAAGAACTCCAGTCCTCTGTCTCTCCCTTTGACTCAGCCCCTGTATTCACTTCTTCCCCAGGGGTGCATCACTTTAGCCGTGTGCTTCCCATCATTCTCACTTCTGTGACTCAGATTGTTCTTCATATGTTCTTCCCTGTCGGTGAGCTTGGAGTCTGTGATTCAGATTTTCTGTCTACCATCTTTGCTTTTGCAGACACCTGCTTGCCTGCAAGTTGTGCTTCCTTGAGACCTAAACCTTTATTACAGTTGCAAGGTCAAGTGCATGCAGTTTCCCAATCTTCCTCCTACCTGTGCCTTGTACACTCATTTGCCAATCCCCTAAACAGCTTTTGCAGACCTCCACCACCCTCCCCTACCTGCCTCTCCATCCCTTCCTCAGCCTCCTCCTTCTAAAACTATCAGATAGACACTTTTTAAAAAATATATTTCTTGCCTGTTCTTTATTCCCTCTATTCCAGCAACCCAACTTTTCTTCTACCCCTTCTCTTCCACTTGGTGTAGGAGTTTGCTTTCCTCTAGCCCCAGGCTGGTTCCCCTCAGGATCCTTACTCCAAAGTAGATTCCCTTTGTTTCCCTTTTGACTAGTTTGCTCTTCTCAGTTTAGTAGGAAGCTTAAGTTTCTTGCCTTAGAAGAAAACAACCCAAAACCTTCTCAATCCTATGACCTGTGGTAGCAATTTCATCTTATTCTCTCAACAACACTCTTTTTTTTTAATTTTATTTTATTGTTTTTACACGTAGTTACATGTATATACATTATTTGGGCTACCCCCGCCTTCAGGCAGAACCTGTCCTTCCCTCTTGTTCTCCAGTTTTGTTGAAGAAAAAACATAAAAGATAAAAAGAAAAACATAGCTTTTTTTGCTAGTTTGAGATAAGTATACAGGGAGAGTCCTTATATTATTTCCATACACATGTGTATTACAACCCACATTGGTTCATCTCTACCAGACCCCTTTACTACTTCCTAGTCCATTACCATAGTGGCCTCTGCCAGTTTTGGTTGCTATATTCATTCCTATACAGTGAACACATCAACCACATTCAAGTGTTTGGTTTTCTTCCCTTTCCCTATCCTTCCTGTGTGCAGACTCCCCTCAGTGTGCAACCCTTGTCCAATAATATTACTGCATTTGTTTTAGGCCTGTAATCTGCATATGAGGAAGAACATGTAATTTTTGGCTTTCTGAACCTGACTAGCTTCGCATGAGATGATGTTTTCCAGTTCCATCCATTTACCTGCAAGTGACAAAATTTCATTCTTCTTTGTGGCTGAATAAAATTCCATTGTGTATAAATACCACATTTTCTTAATCCACTCATAGGTAGTGGGGCATCTTGGCTGTTTCCACAGCTTGGCTATTGTGAATAGTGCTACAATAAACATGGGTGCACAGGTGCCTTTGTTGTAACCTGACTCATATTCCTTTGGGTATATCCCTAGGAGTGATATAGCTGGATCATATGGCAGATCTAGTTTTAGTTTTTTTAAGAAGCCTCCATATTGTTTTCCATAATGGTTGTTTTTGCTTTCATTCCCACCAGTGGTGTGTGAGGGTTCCTTTTTTCCATCATCCTCACCAACATTTGTTGGTGGTGGTGTTCTTGATGGTAGCAATTCTAACAGGAGTTGAGGTGGCATCTTAGTATGGTTTTGATTTGTATTTCCTTTATGGCCAGGGATGGTGAACATTTTTTCAGGTATTTTTTAGCCATTTGGACTTCTTCCTTTGAAAAAGTTCTGTTTAGTTCAGTTGCCCATTTCTTTATTAGATCATTGATTTTTGGAGAGTTTAGTTTTTTTGGCTCCCTGTATATTCTGGTTGTCAGTCCCTTGTCTGATGTATAGCTAGCAAAGATTTTCTCCCATTCTGTGGATGGCCTCTACAATATAGAGACCATTTTTTTTTGTTGTGCAGAAGTTTTTTAATTTCATGTAGTCCCATTTGTCAATCCTTTCTCTTAGTTATCAAGTCGCTTGAGTTCTACTGAGGAAGTCCTTGCCTATGCCTATTGCTTCTAGTGTATTCCCTGTCTTTCCTATACTAGCTTCAAGGTTTCAGGTCTGATATTAAGGTCCTTAATCCACTTTGAGGTGATACTAGTACAAAGTGACAGGCATGGATCTCGTTTCAGTTTTATGCAGGCAGATAACCACTTTTCCCAGCAACTTTTGTTGAAGAGGCTATCTTTTCTTCATTGTATGTTTTCGGCACCTTTGCCGAAGATTAGGTGAGTGTAGTTACATGGACTCATATCCGGGTCCTCTATTCTGTTCCACTGGTCTTCATATCTGTTTTTATGCCAGTACCATGCTGTTTTTATTGCTATGGCTCTGTAATATAGTTTGAAGTTGGATATTGTGATACCTCCAGCATTGCTCTTTTTGCTCAGTATTGCCTTGACTATTTGTGATCTCTTGTGTTTCCAAATGAACTTTAGGGTAGATTTTTCAATCTCTGTGATGAATGTCATTGGGATTTTGATGGGAATTGTGTTGAACATGTAGATCACTTTTGGTAGTATAGCCAATTTTACTATGTTGATTCCACCAATCCATGAACATGGGAGAATTTTCCACCTTCTTTAGTTCCTTCTGTAGTCTTCTTCAATCTCTTTCTTCAATGGTTTGTTCTCCTTGCAGAGGGCAATTACATCCTTTGTGAAGTTTATTCCTAGGTATTTGATTTTTTTTGGAGGCTATTGTAAATGGAATTGTTTTCCTATATTCTTTCTCAATTTGTTCATGGTGTATAGAAAGGCTACTGATTTTTATAAGTTGATTTTGTATCCTCTACTTTGCTGAAGCTGTTTATGGTGTCTAGGAGTTTTTGGGTGGAGATTTTTGGGTCTTTAAGGTATAAGATCATGTCATCTGCAAATAGGGATAGTTTGACCACTTCTTTACCTATTTGTATTCTTCTTCTTGCCTTATTGCTAGGAATTCCAAGACTATGTTGAGTAGGAGTGGGGAGAGTGAGTATCCTTGTCTCATTCCTGACTTTAGGGGAAATGGTTTCAGTTTTTCCCAACTAAGTATGATGTTGGATATAGGTTTGTCATATATAGCCTTTGTAATGTTGAGGTACATTCCTTCTATTCCTAATTTCCTCAGAGCTTTTAATATGAAATAGTGTTGAGTCTTATCATATGCTTTTTCTGCATCTATTGAGATGATCAAGTGGTTTTTGTCTTTGCTTCTATTAATGTGCTATATTACATTTAATGATTTGTATTAAATCATTAATGTTGCACCATCCCTGCATCCCTGGGATGAAGCCAACTTGGTCTTGGTAAATGATCTTTCTGATGTGTTGTTAGATTCAGTTTGCCATTATTTTATTGAGGATTTTTGCATCAGTGTTCATTAAACAGATTGATCTGTAGTTCTCCTTTTTGGATATGTCTTTGTCCAGTTTTGGGATGTGTATTATACTGGCTTCATAAAATGAGTTAGGCAGAACAACACTCTTTGTTTTAATTGGAAATATACATAACGTAAAATTTACCATTTTAACCATTCTTAAGTGTTCTGTTCAGTGGCATTAAATACATTCAGGTTGTGTAACCATCACTACCATCCACCATAGAACATGATTCATCTTGCAAAACTGCAACTCTGAGCCTTTACACAGTAACGCCCCTTCTGCTCCCCGAGTACCTGGCAGCACTTTCTGCCTTCTGACTATGGATCTGACTATTCTTGATACTTCCTGTACGTGGAATCAAACAATACCTGTCCATTTGTGAATGGCTTATTTCAATTTTTATTTTAATTTAACTTGATCAGATTTTAAAACACTTTGAAGTTTCATCCAGGTTATAACAGACAGCAATGCTTCTTAAGGAATATGACCTTCCCAGCTGTTTCAGAGTCTTCACCTTCCATTTGCCTTTTGGTGCCCTGTAATCTGGTTTGCCTTTGTTACTCCACTGAGCTGCTTTCCCTAAGGTGGCCCATGGTCTGCTGGGACACGTTTTAAACCTTGTGCTGAACCTCTCAGCAGCATTTTGCATTGTGGCTGTTCTTACTGTGCACCACCCTCCTTTTGCTTCTGTGAAATACCACTTCCATATTCCTTCTGTGCCTCAATCTGTTCATTCGTAGAACCCTCAGGTTTTAAGGTACTTTGAATACTCTTCTCTTTACCCTCTGTGGTCTCCTGAGTTGATCTCAACCATTAGTCCCAGTCACAGAAATAAAAGGCACAGTCATTGTCCTCAAATTCCTCCAGCCTGATGAGAGACACAAGCCAAGCTCTAATTACAGTGCATGGTACCATAAGCAGGGATGCAAGCACTGAGCACATCCAAGAGCACAGAACACAGAATGGCAGTTTACTTGGAGGGAGGTGGGAGGTGATCAGGAAGGAAAGCCTTCCCAGGGGAGATGTTGCTTGACCTGAAATCCTTATGTTTAGTTCATGGGAAAGAAGTGAGAAGAGACATCAAGCAGAGAAAAGCAGAATGATTCAAAGGCGTGGAGATTTGCAAAAGCATGATGCTCTTGGGCAACCCTTTTTAGACTGGAACTGTGGGTTTGAGGGAGGGAAGGCAGTGGTAGAGGGACAGCAAGAATGGAATTGAATCACTTCAAATCCCTGAGGCTCACCTCAGCCATTATTCTAACTTGGGACAAACCACTGAAGAGTTTGAGGCAAAGAAGCTAACTTGATTGGATTTTAAAAGCTTGTTTTGGCAATAAAGAGTGTGGTTGGAAAGCTAGTAGGAAACCATCCTTAATAGGATGAAGGCAGTGGCAAGCAAGGAGTAGGTAGACCGAAGGTAAAATGTAGGAAATTGAAAAAAAATAATTACAGTAGGGGATGGAGGTGGATCTCAATGGTAGAATACTTGTCTAGCATGAGTGAGGCCATAGAAAGGACAGGGGGAGGGAAGGAGAGAGAGGGATTGCTCAGCAGGCCTGGTGATGGACCAGATAGTTCCCAGGTTTGACTTAGGCAGAGGTGACCTCTTGACTCTTTAGGAGTCAGGCATTGGTCTTCAAGGGCTCATCAATCCAGCTCATCCCAACTCAGAAACAGGCAAGTCTTTGGTATGTATGTATATGGAGCTGTGACCATTCACCCCATCACTTTCCCTTATAGTACTGACGGTCGTACAGAAATGTGGGCCAAGGAGGCTGGAAGTGTGGTTCAAGTGGTAGAGCACTAGTCTAGCAAGCACAGGCCCTGAATTCAAACCCCAGGCAGAGGGTAGCAATAATGAACTTGGCCTAATAGCCATACTTAGAGGCCAAAACATAACATTCTCTAATCCACAGGGATTTGGGAAACTAATTTGATGTTCTTATGCTCCCTCTGCTGGTTTTCTTTTTGGAACTAAATGTCAAGTATTACAGTTCTTGGCTATTTCTGAAAAAATTATGACATATTTGTACTAAAAGGTCATAAGATGACTTGAATAAAACAGGGAAAATCTTATTTTGACCACTGGAAATTAATAGCATCAGTAAAATTCTTTTTTCTTTATTTCAAAGAAATTTTTAATGCACATGAACATATTAGAAACAGGAGGACATTCTAATTAATGAAAGATTAAACACAGCCTGTTTCGTTAGCTGTTAGGAGAGTTGAAAGCAACAATGTAACTATAACAAAAGTAACTAAGCAAACCAAGAAAATTCTGGGCAAAAATGCATGTTCAAATAAATGAGAAGCTTTGTTTAGAAGAGACTTACACATGCTTTCATGCAAGTCGAGTTGGTCAGCATCAGCTGCTCACTCTGTGATGGCTGCTGGTATGTGCAGGTGACTAAGACAAATGTAATACTTGCCTCACTTGCCTTTTAGTCCAGCATGGAACACATGCATTAGGCCAATAATTACAGAAAATTCATCAGGACATTATGGGAGTACCAAGTGCCATGAACCCCCATACCACTCATAGACTTTCCTGAAAGTAAATAAGGAGACCTCCCTTGTGTAGCGAGGGAGGCTCCCCAAGGAAGTGTTTAATTAGGAATTGAGGAGAAAGAGAGGCAGTGTAGAGGAGGGGCACACAAACTCATCCCTTCACCCCACAGCAAAATATAGTGCAAGAGATATTTTTGAGGTTCTGTGATCTGGGCACTGACTTATCAAGTCCACTCGTAGCCTAGTCACACATTACCCTTGAGGGTGAGATGTCATACTCTTGGCAAGTTACTGTAGCACACTCTGGTAAAGGCAGCAGTGTCCAACCCTGATTGTACAACACTCTATTCAGTCTTTCACTTTTACAAGGTATGTGGGAAAAGTCTCAAAAATTTTCGTTCACTAAGCATTTTGGTAATAGGTAATTAAATTTCTAAAAATGTTTAAACTCTTTGGTCCGGTTCCACATTTGAGATTCTTTTTAACTAATCAAAAATGTGAGCCAGGCATAGTAGCTCATCCCTGCTCTGTAGCTCATCCCTGCAGAGATTGGGAAGATCATGATTCAAGGCCAGCCTGTGTAAAAAGTCAGCAAGACCCTATCTCAACTGAGAAAAGCTGGGCATGGTATGTGTCCCTGTTATTCCAGCTACACAGGAAGCATAAATTGTAGGATCATGGTCCTGGCATAAAAGCAACCCTATTCAGAAATTATTTGAGCAAAAAGAGCTAGGAGTGTGGCTTAGGTGGAAGAGCACCTGCTTGGCAAGCATAGGGCCCTGAGTTCAAGTCTCAGTAACACCAAAAAAAAAATGTAGAGGAAGAAGGCTATAATCCTAGCTACTTGGGAGGCTGAAGCAGGAGGATTACTTAAGCCCAATAGACGCCAGCCTAGGTGACATAGCAACCATCATCTGTTCCTTAAAAATAGTAATAAAAAAATGTGAACAATGTTGTGTGCATAAAAATGTTCATCTTGGAACATTTTGTAATATTTAAAAGTTGAGAAAAATCCAACAATAGCTGGAGTAAGTTAATGTGCATACATTTTATAGTATATTACACAGCCATTAACAACTGCACTTATGAATGTACTGTAATACAAATAAATTTTATAATTGTAAAAACTTTTACTTCAACATTTTGATGCTGGATGTGGTGTGCAGCCATCCCCATTGTACATTTCTAGAACTTTTTTTTATCTTCCCAAATGACAGAAGTTCTGTAGCCATTAAAGAATAACTAATAGCCCTTATTTTAGGGAGTTATTTAATTTTAAAACTAACTGTCGTTTGTATTATGGAAGTCAAAGATAGGGAGAGGAATAAAGTAAAACAATGAAGGAAAATAGAAAGATTAGTTAACTTGAAGTAAAGTGAAACAGAAGAAGTAATTTTCATTGTTGAAAATATAAACTGCCCATCAGAGTCCTTGCTGTGCCTTCAGTGTGGTTTGGGGTGTGCAGGCCTGTGTCTACAGTGTTTGGAATCAACTTTCCTGCTGCCTGAAGTGCTGAGCGGCAGTGACCACTGTGCATCAGGAAGTCCCATCTACAGAGACATGCAGGACACTGCAGCTTCCCTCAGCAGCTCTCCTTCTTTTACTCAGCTTCTCTCTGCTCCTCTGTGATCACTGTGCTGCCATCCCACCAGCCCCCACCCCTGAGGCTCTCTTGCTTATTGTTCCCCAATTCCTCTCTGCAATCTACTGATCAGAGCAGTTGAATAAACTTTTATTGAGTACCTTCTGCATACCAGGCACTGTAATCTGTGCTCAAATACAAAGATACAGAGCCCAAAGCCTACTATTGAGACAGATTATAAAACTGACAAAGCTCATATGGTGGGGTGAGTGTAAAGATAGACATGCACAGAATCTGGAACCTCACCTAGTTGAGGGTATTGGGGGAGAGGGCATCTGAGCTACACCTTGAACAGGGAGGAGTTTCTTGTGTGATAAAAGTAGGATAGACAGTCTAGACAGAGGACATAGCCACATGTCCCAGAGGCAATGACTCCACCAACTAACACATATGTATGTGCGTCTTGTTCTCAAAAATAATCTCATTGCATATTTGTGGTGGCAGAGGATCTGAGTCTTCCCTGATTAGACCCACAGAGCCTACACAGTGCCTGCTGTACAGAAGACACTCAGCACATGCTTGTTGAACTGATTTGAAATAGATGCTGTTGTTTACCATTTATGAGCCAACTCTCAGTAGACTTCATTGTCAGGACATCTACATAGAGCTGGCAAGGGACCCAGAGTTCCTTGCTTCCCTACTCCACCCTCTTTTTTTTTTTTTTAATGTCTTCCATCTTTCCACTAAGTTCTTGGAGAGTCTTGAACATACCCCAACTTGATTTAACCAAGTAAAAGTACTTAACGTTCTGTGTTACTAAGTGTCACTGGAGATACTTTCTCTGACCTCTTACAGTCTGATGTAATGTAGTAAAGCTAGAGCTTGGCCTGGATTCTAAAATGTCATTTGATCTCATGATGCTGGGATAGCTTAGGGGACAAGCTTAAAACTGATTCAACAATGGACACCATTACAGAGATAGTGCAGATGAGGTCCTGTGCAGGGTAATTATAGCTGACATTTGTTGATTGCTTCCCATTGTGCTAAGTCTGGGTGCTTATTTTATCGACCCATTTAATCTCAACAAAACTGAGTGTTACTGTTATCATCCTACTTTTTACAGATGAGACTTGTAGGGTACAATGACATTAATAAATTGCCCAAAGCCATATACCTACTAAAAGTAGAGCTGGGATTTGAGCCTGTGTGCATACAATACCACAGCTAAACTTTCACTTCCTTTACCATAAAATTTTCTCATCCCGTAGTCACCAAAAAAGAATGCCAGAGGGCCTGCATCTCATGGTGCAGCATTTGTACATATGACAGTGTACTGATGGGGTAGGGACAGGGAGTGTAAACCCTATGAATTTCCATATGGATCTGACAGGATAAAGAGTCCTTCGTCTAGTTAAGTCTTTGAGTCAATTAGACCCTTCTAACTTCTTTCTAGCAGTGCCCACCATTATTTAAAGCTGATGTAATGCTTTAAAGAACCTGAGCTACCCATTTTAGGAGAAATCATGTATTTGTCACCCTTTATCTGTCCTCCTAATCATAGTGGCTTGCCTAGGCAGGCAAGGCCCTCTCAGAGATTGTCCTTGAGATGTGCATTCTCTGACGCAAGAGTACAGTGGGCGACAGCATCATAACCAGCAGCACTGCTCAGTCAGGAGAGAGATGTCATGGGCCTACTTCATCTGAGAACAAGGCCAAGGGCATTTGTTCATATTCTCACTCCTTCATTCAACCATTTGCTCATTTGTCCACACTTACTGAATACCTACTGGAAGCCAGGCAGAATTCTAGGTACTGGGGATACTGTGATGACCAAGTCACAACCCTGGCCCTCCTAGAGCTTATATTCTGTCGGGGTGCAGACAAACAACCAATTTGGGGGAAAAAAAAAAACCAAAGCAGTAGGACTGAGAGTAATGAGTGTAGAGAAGCAAGTGTATCTAATTAGGTGGCATTTAAACAAGGATTTGTGTAAAGTGGGGGAAAAAGGCTTTTTATTTTATTTTGTTTTGTATTTTCATTCATCTGCTCCATCATTCATTCAACAGACAATACTTGAGCCCATCTGTACCAGCACTGTGCTTGCTGGCTGTTGCAGGGTGGATGGTGGTGGATGGTGGTGAAGACTGGAAACTGCAAGGGGTGGTTAACCCATACGCACTGGGGGAAGTAAGGGTCATTCACACAGGAGTGCATGCAAGCAGAATGAGAAGCTAGTAAGCATAATTGAGAGTAGTGGGAGGGTGTTCTTCCTCTTGTTCTTAAAAAAATCTGAGACAATTATGTAAGAAACTTCCTTAAAAGTTTTTAAGATAGAACATTTTATTAGAACAAACTGATGATCAGATTCCAACAAATAAGGTTTTTAATGTTCTTCTCAGAATATAATATTTTTCACTAATGTGAAAATGAGTATTTCTGACATTCATAAGTACTTATAGACTCATCTTATATAGAAAAACTTATTACTATTCTCACTACATGGGGTTTGACTCACAAGGAGACTACCATGGAAGAAAATCTATCATAACATTTTATAGCCAGAATCACTAGAGTGTAATCCTCACAACCAACATCTGTACAGCACACACAGTTCAAGGTAGTCCTATACTTACCACAATTCTACAAAGTAGATAGTGGGTAGTTTGATTATGATCACTAGTAATATTTACAGTGGTCATGGTATTACCTACCAATCCCCATTTTACAGTTGAGGATACTGACACTTAAGGATGCAACTTATTTGCAAGGAATCTCTAAACTCAAATACCCAAAGAGAAAAAGTAATTTTAAATTCTGATATTGTGGTCTAATTACATATGATGTTCAAGAATAAAAAAGACTGTAATAGACGTTTCTCAAAAGAAGACATGCAAATGACCAACAGGTATGTGAAAAAAGTGTTCAGCATCACTAATCATCAGAGAAATGCAAATCAGAACCACGAGGTGTCACCTCACCCCACTTAGAATGCTATTATCAAAAAGACAAGAGATAATAAGTGCTGGCAAGGATGTGGAGAAAGGGAACCCTTGCGCACTGTTGGTGGGAATATAAAGTAGTACAGTCGTTATGGAAAACAGTATAGAAGTTCCTCAAAAAATTAGAAGTAGAGCTACCTTATGATCCAGCTGTACCACTGTTGGTACAGCACTTCCAAAGGAAAAGAAGTCAGTGTTTCAAAGAGCTAGCTGGACTGCCGTGTTTTTGCAGCACTACTCACAATGGCAAAGAAACGGAATCAGTGTGAATGTCCATTGACACTATTTTGCTGTAAAAGTGATGAAATTTGCCAACGTGGAGGGCATGATGTTAAGTGAAGTAAGCCAGATACAGAAAGAAGTACCACAATGTCTCACTTATGCAGACTCTAAATAAGTTGATTTTGTAGAAGCAGTAATAGAACAGTAGTCCCCAGATACTGGGGAGGGGTCAGGGCAGGGAAGAGAAGGCAGAAGTTGGCCAATGGGTACAAAGTTAAAAAAGAAAAAAAAAGTTCTGGTGTTCTGTTGCACAGTAGAATGACTATAGTTAGCAGTATGGTATTATGTATCTCAAAATAGCTAGAAGGGAGGATTTTGAATGTTCCAACAAAGAAATGATGAATGTCTGAGGAGATGGATATGCTAGCTACCCTGATTTGATCATTATACAACATGTACTTGTATCAAAACATCACATTGTACCTCATAAACATGTACAATTATTATGTGTCAAGAAAGAAGAAAAAAATCTAATTGAGCATTTTTAAACTCCATTTACTTCTCATCTATTGTTGTCAGAGTGGAAGGGAGGCAGCAGTTAAAAAAATATGGTTAATATTGCCAAATAATTCAGTATTTTCCATTTTCTCATAATTACGTCAATTAATTCTCTTTTTCATTTCCCTTTGGTCTCTATGGTAAGATTGATTTGGGGGACATTAAATTGGGGAGGAGGATGCTTAAATGGTAGGATTTTTATTCTTGGAGCCAGTTTTTCTCTTCTGGGATGTATTCATTTGTTCTTTCAACAAACGTTCATCATATGCCAGGAACTGCATTGAATCCTAATTCTTTTGTGTTCCCATTTAACTAGTGAGTGAGGTCGTTATTTTGTGACTAATGCCCAGCTGCATCTGTTCTCTCAGGTGGGGTGACAGCTCTCTGTTGGGATCCAGTCCAACAGGTGTTGTTCTCGGGCAGTTCCGATCACTCTGTCATCATGTGGGACATTGGTGGGAGAAAAGGAACAGCCATCGAGCTCCAAGGTCACAAGTAAGTGCTTTTATGATCTCTGAGAAATGATTCCAGCTGAAAGGTGAAACAAAGGAGTCACATCCAATCTTATGGCAGGACCTTCGCTCAGGAAGGAATATGGCAGGAACACAAGTAACAGCCACCTTGATTTATGTCTGTACAAAAGTATATTTATATATTTCAATCCCATTTGTTCTGCAGAAGATCTGAGCATGGTTACAAAAGCCATAAAATAAAATAGTGGTAAAAAATAAATCTGAGGTAAAAATTAGAGCCAGGGAGACTATAAGATTAAATATTTGAGAGTTAGAGAAAAAAGAACTTAAAAATAAAAGCCAGAAAGGCCTACAAAATTTCTATAATTGAGTTCAAATGTGGCTTCTTGCTTCCTGGCAACTTGAGGAAGAGGGGAGAGATAATTTCCTTACACAGTACATTTTGTACTTCACCAAATACTTATTGAGAACGCGCCTTGATTCTTATCAGGTTCTTCTTCCAAAAGGGGTGGACTGCAGGGGGCTGAGGGGAGCAGAGAAAGGTTGGTGTCTCTCTGGAGCAGTTCCAAACTTTGCTTTGCATGAAGAATCTCTGAGGAATTGATTAAAAGTAGATTCCAGGCTAAGATTCTGGTTGCTGGTCTGGAGCTGGGGGAAACCTGTGTTGCCACCCAGGCAACTCTCTGTTGGTGACCCTTAGACCACTCAGAGCCACAGCACCATCTGCTGCTGTCTACTGCTGCCATCCCTGGGAGCAGGACCCCTTCTTTTTTGTAGAAAAAAAAAAAATGTTAGATCTGCTTTGTAACTCCAGAGCTAATCTGAACTGTGTTTTACTTGTAAAGTTTCAAAAAGATACTACAAAGGACCCTAAACGACCAGTAACACGTCAGTAGTGCCTCCATGAATTAACTGATTTTCAGTAGCATTACTAGCTTTTCCTGTAATTCTGCCTAGAAATACTAGTTTCTAAAAATTCTCTTTATTGTTTAAGTAACAGTTTGAGATTATTGGATAACACTGATTGATTTTTGGAGGACCCATGCATAATTACTTTAGATTTAGAGCTTAATGGTAAAGAAGCAACTCTTAAGCCGTTTTTTCTCTCTGTAGAGAACACACAGTTATCTGGGGCCTCTTCTGGCATGGAGGGGCTACACAGTCCTGGTCAACTCATTAGAGAAATTGTTCCCTTATGTTTATCTTCATAACACGTGAACAGCATCAGGTCATGTAGCAGGAGTTCGCATCATCCATGTAAAAGTAGTGAAAAAAGAGAAGCCAAAACACAGTTCTGTTTAATAACACTCAGTTATTTTCTAATCTGCCAGGTAATTCCTGCCAACTCAGCCTCCCTCACAGAAATCAAATGCAGGTTTTGAATGGAGACCAGGAACGTTTGTTGGCTAGTTTTATTTTTATACAGTGGTTAATCAGGACTGCAGGCACTCTTGCATGATTTCACCTGTAAGATGATAACTACAGTGGTGCTTAGCACCAGCATTACTGTATGCATAAGGCCCTGCCCTTGCAGTTCTAGGAAACATACATTTTCTTAGAAAGGAGAAGTTAGAAAGTTTGGGCAAGAAAATGAAACCTAAACAGATATGTCTTCCAGTTTCTAAGGTGAATAGACATGTCCTGTTAAAAATGGAAAAGACCCTACTTGGGGTTCATGCTGATAGGATCACAGCCTTAGACCTGCCATGGATAATCAGGCAGACTGCTGGGGTAGGAACCACCAAGAAGAGCTGGCTTCAAACAGAAGCCTGGTGGCAGGCCTTTGCCTGGGGCCTTATTCAGTTCAAGCTTTGCAACAAATAAAGTGAGGTTATCTTCTCAGCAGGTCTTGCTGAGGAAGAGTTGCCCTGGTGAAGCCAGGTGAGAGAAGTAAACTTTGCAGACCAGTCAGTCACAGTTAGAGGGGAGTCTTACTGCTGGGGTAAAATGGAGGGGCTGCTCAGGGCTGCGGGAATGGGATTCACAGTGAGGGTATAAAGACGGGGAAAGGAAAGGAAACCTGTGATCCCTTCCACAACAGCTATTCCCTTACCCTGAAAATGGGCCACTACAGTGACACTTGGTGATTCTTGTTTGAAGGGTGCCTAAGATTTTGGCAAAGAGCTTTCAAAAAACTATAGGTACCTCACTTTAATCTTACAATCACCCCGTGAGAGATCCAATACTATTTTTCACATGAGGACTTTGAGGTTCCATCCTCAAACCCCAGCTGGTACTGTAGGTCTCCCTAGCCTTAGTTCATTCAGTCCAGGAGCCCAGCGCTGTACATGATGCTACAACTGCCAGAGTGAACACTGACCAACACATCCACATCACGACTTGTATAGGTTTGTACCTAAGAGCAGTAGCCTACACCACATAGCCTAGGTATATAAACTGAGACTATGCCTTACAGGTTTGCATAAGTATACTACAGTGTTCACACAATGACAAAATCATCTAACACGTGACTCTCACACATATCTCTATCATTAAGCAAGGACTGTAGTTTGACTTGATGTGTAAAAATCCCATTAAACCAGAGAAAGCCTTAACACTAAAGAAAGTGACGACAGTGAAAATGTTTTCAAGTCCAAGGGAGGAAAGGTAATATTTTAAATAATAAGCATTTTGATGTTTTTATTCCCAAATGGAATATGATTGCATGCATGCTGGTTTGTGGGAAGAAAGGAAAAGAAAAGGCTGTCTAGTTTCAGGTGCCAGTTGCTTTTTGGTTTTTTTTTTAATATCAACCACTCATTGTACAGCTGTTACAGACCTAGAACCTGGACATGTTTGTTCCATGTCCACCTCATCATATCTAATAAGAGCCCTTGTCTTTTTTAGATCTTTTTTTATTCTTACATAATACCTATCATTTTACGACCAACTTTATGACCATAATTTTTCTTTGTAGTAGTGTTTTCTTAGACCTAAGACTTTTTGGCAATTCAATATAACCTGATTTAAAGCACTGGTAAAGATCAGTGCTGTCCGTTGAGTTGGGACCCTCCACCAAGACTGAAATCAGCAGGTTGCATGAGGCTCAGTCACAGCCACCGCTCTTGGCATTCACAGCCTGTATATTTGCCTCCTCTTTCCAAATTTCAGTTCTTTGTTTTTCTCCTACTTCTCATACCATATGTAAAATTTTAGTTATGAATGTCCTTAAACCTTTTGGTAAAGAAATGGACTATTTGTAAATATATCTGCATTGGGAGGATTTGAGAAAGTAAATTGCATTTGGAGTCATGAAAGGGGTTTAATTCTAGCATTTGTCCTTCTGGGTTTGGAGGAGGGGGTGGTGCAGGGATCAGTATGTGTAAAAGCTTTCTCTCTCTGCAAAATTTTGGGACTTGGGAGCCTTTCACACTGTGGTACTAGGAGACATTAGAATAGAGATGTTTTATTTCTAACTATTTAGCTAAACACATAATAAGTTAAAAAATTAGACATTAGAGTTTTCATAGATGGCAGAATCTTGTCAAGGAACACAGAGCTTCATAGTGCTTTCCCTTAGTGGATAGCCCTCCGAGTCAGAACTGTATTTGAACTGGCCCTTCTGCTGACAGCTGAGGGAAGGCTCTTCACCTCTCTGAGGTTAATATTGGAAGTAAAAACTTTCAAAGGTTGTTTAAAAAATACAAATGTTATAATGCGTGTAAGATAATTAGCTAAGGAGCAAAGACCAAATAAATGACCATTGTTAAAATTATCCATGTTAACAGAAAGTGTAAGTAAAAGACCACACTTTTTTTTTGATGGCATTACAGGGGTTTGAACTTAGGGCCTCTAGGCAGGCACTCTACCTCTTGAGCCACATTCTGGCCCGTAAGGTCACACTTTAGATCACAGTTTCTCTCTGTAGCATGTCCTGTGGAAATATTGCCCCTATCCATAATTCATTTAACAGATATGTAGTGAGCTTAGCTGTGGGTCACATTATTCAAAAAATGAATAAGAAAATAGTCCCTGCCCTTACGGACCTGTGCTAGAAGTTGAAAAGTGGGTGAAGATGGAACCATTTGCGGTTTTACTGGAAAGGGAGGGCCTCAGCAGGGGCTTGAGAGGAGTCATTCTTGATTTGATCTCAGGAATGAAGAGATTCTTACAGTTCTCAGGATTAGCAAGTTTCCCAAAACAGAGCAGCATAAGCTAACATCCCAGACACAATCTACAAGAGGACAGAAGGGCAGCACTTAATCTGAACTTCCACCCTCACCAAATAACCTGCAGAACCTTGCTAATGCTCACCTTGGGTCCCTGATCTCTGGTACACATTGGCATGGAGTGAACCTGGGTGTCACTGTTCAAGAGGCCTCACGTGTGCATTGCTCATGACCCTTCTCTGGTCCTTGGATGTTTGGAAGACTTATGAATACGAAGATGCATCTCTGCATGTATCTACTATCTCTGGTAGTAGATACAACTAATCAGATTTGCTCTAAATTACATACTTTCATCACAGAAATGAAAGATAGTATGCATTTAAGTGTTCTACCTCCACACACACCCCCACCCCCCGCCCACACACACTCGGGGAATGGTTGAGGGCTTCATTGACCTTTGGGCAGATGTCAGCCTGTATGTGAGTCTATTTCTGTAAGGAGGATAATGGCTTCTCTGCCTGTATTAGATATAGGATGTACATGGTGTGTGCCGTCACAGAAGGCCCCATTCTTTAAAGGGCCCCCACACTTGGTTTAATGTTCTGCCATTACCAGCTTGTGATTCTTAATAAGTTTTTAACAAGGGATGCTGTATTTTCATTTTGCACTGGTCTGTTCAAATTATATAGCCAAGCCTGACCAGACATATGTCAGGACTGGTAAGAAAGGAAATGAGGCCATCCGCTGAGTGTAGTATTTATAGGTGGCAGATCATGGTGCTGTGGAAAGTAGAATTTTTGTGCACTTGCAGTTCAGTACATGAAGCTTTCTAGTATAAATGCTACAGTGATGTCAGATGAAACATGAATGTAAGAGGGTACCTTTTCATTCTGTGAACATGGAGACATTCCCTCATGTAGTTTTTAACTGAAAGGTGGTTATATTTTGAATCCTAAATCAAGAAGTCCCTGAGCAGGTTTATTATAAAGCTTGAAATCCTGCATTCATCACTGTGTTCTATTCTTCTGTGCTGGAATATTAACAGTCCTGAGTCCCATAAATTATGTATTTGTTGCTGAATGTTGCTGCCAGCTATGAGTGGCAAAGCACTTCCTTCTGTAGCTTATTTTGGTTTTACAAGATCATTGATGTGTCGCAGAATGCCTTAACAAATGAAATGTAGTCCAAGTCTCAGAGTTATGAGTCCGTTCAACTAGATGGATTTTCCTTCTTGCCCTTGAATGTCAGAATGGTGACTCTCCATCCTTTAAAAAGTATGACTTTTTAAATGAATACATGTCAAAGGTTTTACATTAGCCATTCATTAATAAGAGAACCAGTAAAATGTTATAACTAGTCTAAAGGAAAATCCAAAGAGTAGATCCATATGTAAGCAGTGGAGAGCACCAAAATGAATTTGTAAGTAGATGCACCACTGCCTTCTTCCATGGGTACAGTGGTGTCATTACTGAATGAGATTTATTTGCAGGGGTAAGGTGGGGACTGGGGACAGTGATATCACTGGATGAGATTGATTTGAAGAAATGTCAGTTTTCTATAGCATAGAGTTATAAAATAGTTCAGTTAAAGGAGCCAAGCAGTATAGACTCCTATAGAATTAGATAACCCAGAAGACAAACCAAATACCAGGCCAGTTTTCCTGGAAGGGCTTTGTAGAACTTGGCTCTATGAGTTCCTAAAATGGCAAGTTATTTCTGATTCTATGAGCACATTGTTAAATATGACACTACAGGTAAGGGCTTGATTATACAGTTGGTTTGCCCAGTTATATCTTGAGAATAAATTCTCATTGAACCTATGCAAATGACTATAATTGCCAGAAAAATTAAGGGGACTAGTTAGCAGTTTTGAAATCTGGGTTATCAGATTGCCTATCACTTTTTTAATGTTTTGATTTAAATTGTGAAAGTAGAACTTACTAAATTATAGGTTTGTGATGGCCTTAAAATAAAAGAGAAACATCCTCATATATCCAGAAAATAGAACATTAAAACAGCATCAAGCCAGGCACTGGAGGCTCTTGCCTGTAATCCTAGTTACCTGGGAGGCTGAGACCTGGAGGATCTCAGTTCAGGGCAGCCAGAGCAAATAGTTTTCAAGACACCCCATCCCATCTCCAAAATAACCAGACAAAAATGGATGAGAGGCATGGCTCAAGTGGTAGAGTGCCTGCTTCGCGAGTGCAAAGCCATGAATTCAATCCCCAGTCCCACCCAAATACATATATATTCAGCAGTATTCCAGACAAATATCTACAGTAAAATTTCCCTCTTCAGTCCTGTTCATTCAGTCCTGCCTGCAAATGAACTGCAGTTAATTCTTGTCTTCTGGTTCTTGATTTAGCAGTTCATGTTCATGAAGCCATCTGCATCCAAACTGAAAAGTATCCAGTAATCCTGACTCAGTCCAGTAGCACCACTTAAAAATTGTCTAAGTAGTATTAGCTCAGTGGCCTGTGCCCAAGAGTCTCTCCTTTGAAATATCAGTATTTTCAGATGTCTGGTACACTGAGTCCTTTTCCATGAAACTCTGAGGCTATCCTTAATAGCAGAGCCTTCAGACAAGTATCGGAGCAATACCAAAAGTATCTGTAGATTTCAGAGACTTAGTAACTTAATGATTAATACGTCCCTGTGACCAATCATATCAGAATGAGGGAGATAAAAATTCTGTATTATACAGATACCCTTTATAGCTATTTCTTAAGAGTTTTGAGGAATGTGTAAAAAACATTATAGACAATCAGGGCATTGGCAAATATCAAGTTCTTCCCATTAAAAAATAAATTTCTGAAATGTATTAATAACATTTTGCTAATACTGATTCACCTAAGGAAGGTTGACATCTCCTTCCATGCAACTCTTTTTTTTTTTTCTTCTCTTTTCTCTTATTGTGGTGTTGGGTATGGAATGCAGGGCCTCACAAATGCCAGGTAAACACTCTACCACTGAGCCATACCCCCAGCCTCAACTGTTAAAATAGTAGCACATCAAATGCAGTTATATATAGCATCTCTCTTTTTATGAGGTGATGGAACAAATTTTTATGGTTTTCCAGGACTTCTCTGGGAAATCTCAAAGAGAGATTTAAGGCATTAAAACATCTTAAATATTTTATTTTTTCAGAAGGAAGGTTCAATCTGGAAAAGCTGAGTTGAAAGCATTATCAGAGAAGTCCTAGGTACTTGGTTAAGACAGGAGCATGGGTGCTCAAGAAACAATACCTGACCATCTATACTGTCAAAGTAGGAATAAACATCCAAAATAATACAATTTTAAAGAATTGAGCCCTTTTCACAAGTGAAGTTCTTTTGTTCCTTCCCCCTCAAATAATCAAAGACATTAATCAAGACAGTTACAGCACTGAAAATAGTTCTGGTGGTACACAGAATCTCTGCCTTCTAGGCAGATTCCACAGAAGGTAAAGAATATGCTTTACACTGTCATCAAAGGCATTAATCAGTAAACCAAGGAAGGAAGCCATCACAACTGAGGGAACTCAGCCAAAACTTGTAATGCTTTGTGTAGCTTTGCTTTAGACTCAGATACTATAAAACAAAGCAAATAAAAATCACTTTCCAAGGTGTGCCCTTTCTTTTCCCCTCTCATATTCTGGGACGTGTTGATGCTTTAGAATTGCCCTTAGCATCCTTTCCCTCAAAAGTATACAGTGGAGTTTTCCAGAGGCAACCTGATAAGTGATGTCATAATAAATACAGAAAGGTACAAGTAGCTAGCTCCTTTTTGATTTTTGAGACAGGATCTTGCTATGAAGCTCAACTGACCTTAAACTCACTATGTAGCCCAGACTGACTTCAAATTGAATAATCCTCTTGCCTCAGGCTCCTGAGGTGCTGGGATTACAGATGTGCACCACCTGACCTGCATCTGTTAAGCCAGACGTTAGAAAGATTTTCAAACACATTAAACAGGGACATTTTTCTCAACAAAAATTTTTTTCTTTTATTGATGTATTAACATGTTATAGTTGTGCTGTGGGTACATTGTAACATTTACAAAAGTGCTTACAATCTATCTTAGTTAGATTCACCCTTTCTATCTACTTTAACCTCCCTCTCACCCTTCTTAGACGAATTTCAACAGGTCTCATTGTTCCATTTTCATAAACAAATACATAGTACTTACACCATTTTCGCTCTCCTTTATGCTTTCCTTATGCCCTCCTCCCTCCCACTGGTACCAAACCCCAGACAAGAGGTTTTACCTCCCTATCCTTCATTTAAAAAAAAAAAAAAAGGCTTTTTTGTTTGTTTATGATGGTTATAGAAGGAGTTTTATTGTGACATTTCCATATATATACATACATAAATATGCATGTATCCATGCATGCGTGTGTGTGTGTGTGTGTGTGTGTGTGTGTATGTATATATACATACTGCCCCAAATTGGTTCATCTCCTCCATTATTCTTTCTACCTTAGTCCTCTTCTTAGGTGATTTCAACAGGTTTGAATGTTCCATATTAATACTGTACATCAACTATATTCACCTTCTTTACTTTCATTTACCCTCCCCCTTCTATTATTGCCCTCCCTTTAGTGTGACTTGTTTTACATTCTTGATCTTCATTGTTTAGGTGTCTGTTCATTGTTCAGTGGAATTTTTACCTTGGTATTTTGCCTGTAAGTGTATTGTGCCTAAGTCAGTCTAACCCCCCTCATTGCTTTTTGGCCTTTTGACTAAGCTCATCTGTAGAATCCAGTCCCCCTCCACTACTCTTCCTTACCCTTTTCCCCCACCCTGTGTTTCTCAGCAGTTTTCAGGGTGTTTTGTTATATCTTGTTTCTACACAGATGTGATGTATCTCATTATTGTTAACTATCTTTCTTTCCTTTTCCTCCTCCCTTAGTCTCCTTTACCAGTTCCACTTTTGGGTACATGTTCCGTATATACTTATATGTATATATGATATTGCTTGTATTTGTCATTGGGCCTTTATTCCACATATGAGAGAGAACATGTGGCTTTTGTCAGCAAAAAGTTTTGACAAAATATATTTTTCACAGATATGTGATGTTGTAATGGATTCATTGTTTAAATTTTCAAATGAATATTTCTTAAATTTCTCAGATTTAATTTAAAATGCAGTAAATATTAGTAATTATCATTCATTTAAACCAAAGCTCTTTGGTGTTCCCAAATAAGTTTTACGAGTATAAAGGGATCCTGAGACCAAAAAGTTTGGGAACCACTGATTTAAGATAAAATTATGCTTTTTCTTTTGAAAACAAAATTGCATACACACTGGTATTTCTTTTTCACCTGGCATGGTCTTAACCACTCATTTTAATTATAGTAATTACCAAAAAAAGTGGAGAAGAGATGATATAGACAACTGAGAACTGTCTGTCACATGCAAATATTTTAACAGAGTACCAAAGCTCAGCATTTTCAGTGTGACATACATTACTTTCACATCACCAATCTAGATATCAAAGAACTGTCCTCTGTCCCAGGAGATGTAAAATTCTTAATTGACTTGAGCTCAAAAATGACCAAGAAGCCAGATACCTTGTTCTTTCTCATCTAACAGAGAATACATCTTTATAATTTATTGCTAGTGATAACCAAATTGTCAGACCATAAAACTGAATTCTCATGATTTTTACCACCAAGGGGAACAACTTGTCAGCCATGCACAAACTAATAAGGAAAAATAAAACACAAAATCAGGAGAAAGGGAATAAAAACTGGAGCAATAGAAGTCAGTAAAATTCAAGTTAACCGCTTTGATTCCCTCTGAAAGCCAAAAAAAGACCAGGGCTTAAGTACCCCCGAGGTGTATACCTCTGGCAGCACAGCTCCTTAGCTCTGCCAGCTAGATCCAGTGGGCAGCTCAGTCCAGTTTAGCTTAGGCAAATCCTATAGAAGGTAAAGAATATGCCTTCATATTGTAGTCACAGGCATTCATCCTAATCTCAAAGGATTGTTTTCAAAAATAAAGTCATGATTCTTGAACATGTGCCATAGATCTTAATTAACTAAAGGTTATAACCTGTTCAACAATCTGCCTTAAGTTTTAGTAACTGACAAAGGCTGCCTTTCCCTGGGGCCTGAGGGAGTTGAAGCACCATTTAGGCTTCATTTAAGACTGACTCTTAGCATGTTGAAGATTACATCAGTTTTGTTATATCCACACTGGAGCTCACAAGTAAATCTGTACTTTGCCTGGTTTCTGTCATTTGCTCTACTGAATTGTTAACCAGTCCTTGGTTTCTTTCACAGTGACAAAGTCCAGGCCCTCTCCTATGCACAGCACACACGGCAGCTAATCTCATGTGGCGGTGACGGTGGCATTGTCGTCTGGAACATGGATGTGGAGAGGCAAGAGGTCAGTGTCACAGGAGGCTGGGTTGAACCCATCAGTTCTGCCTTGCCCACCCCTCCTGCTTATTTCTTATTTCTTTGATGATTAAACCATGAAATTAAATGCATCATGTCAGAAAATTAAACATTACAGTATAAAAGAAGTTCCTATTTTTTTCCACCCCTAACAAATTGGCATGTAACATTTATGTGATAGATTTCATAAGAATTTTAACTGAGACTAAGCTGTTTAGACTTTAAATCTGTTACACCACTCACAGCAAAGTATAGGTAAGAAAAGGGAACCATCTATTTTCTGGTGATTTGCCCTGTAGTATAAAATGTCCTGTAAAAATAGAAAATTCACATGCTTTATGTTAGTAAGAAGGAGTAAGAACCCTTACCTTGGGTAAGGCAGAAGTGCTAGAGATAATATTTTTGTAATTCTTTATGAGTAAGGTTCTAAGCAGCGCCTCACATGAGTATACTTTGTCTTTTTTAAGTACATATTAAAGTTTTACCTTAACACTTTTTTTAAAAACAACTTGCTTTTAATCTTTAAGCATCTTAACTAGTTTGTTGAATATCCCCTTTGACAGTGCTTTGAAGTTAACCGTTTTTCCATTGCCATAGCATTATATTCTGGGTAGATTTTCCCTTGGACAGTGCATGTTCTTTTAATTTATTTCTTGCAGGATGTAAGAATTAGATAGAAAAGGAACACTTTCCAGAGACAAAAGTGATTTCCCCAGTTCTTTCCATGTCCTCACCCCAGTCTCTTCAAGAGTGTTGCTGTTACCCACAATGTAATGCCTTTCAAATGCCAGTAATTAAACGCTTAAGAAGATTAAAGCTTTATTTTCTCAAGCCATAAATCCACAGGAGTTCTATTAGTAACTAATTAAACTCATCATTACTGTTAGGAAGTGGAGAATTGTGCGATATTGCTTTTGAAATGTACATTTGGCACCATCTAGGGCATTGTTTCAGTGAATGCTGGTCATGGACACCAGGGTTCCCTGTGACTGGGGATTGTGTCCTGGCTTGCGTTCTGCATGGTAACCTGCTTTGGGTTAGGGATAGCCATACCTAGTCTAGCTTGGTTTCTGTTTTGTCTTGTTGTTATTGTTATTGTTTATGGAAGAAAGGCCCAAGGACAATGATGATACGGTTTCCGGAAGCCAGGTGTTTGTGGGGGGAGTTCTTTGAGTCATCTTTCTTAAATTATGTTTCTTGGTATTCATATTTGTGGGCATTCATTATTTGTTGATGAATTTAAAGCCTTTGTAAGTCAATGCTCTAAATAAGGAGTGGAAATGTTTCCATCCATCTTTTGCAGATATCATACTTTATAAACCTAAGTGTCCTGAGATCGTTTTTGTAACTGTGGATGTAAGGAGCTACTTCCTGGTATGGCAAGGTCTGAGAGGTGCTCACTTTGAGAAGCCTGAGATATCTGATGAAGCATTTCCTAATCTGAAATGCTGACAGACTTTCTGGAAAATTCAAAATGTTATTAAGTGATATAAGTGATAAAATTGCAGTCAATATAGGCTAGGACGTCAGCGCTGTGTTTTTCAGAGAGGTGTTGTCACGGCTGGCTAATGTTCTCAGGAAAAGGTTTAGGGAAGGAATGGGGTCTGGCCACGCTCTGATCAGGAGCTTCATGGACTTTGCAGTTCAAGAAGTACCAAGATTAAGGTCAAGGTGAAGGTGTGAGGTGGTACGTGAGCGCTCAAGAGCAAGTTTGCAGTATTCAGAGGTAAGAGCATGACAGGTGGAGGACAGTGAGGGCTGACTGGATGCAGATCGAGCTGACATCACATATGTTAGTTTATTTATACCGTTAATAAAATCCATTTTTCGAATGTGTCATTTTTTACAATATGTATTATTGGTAATACATGTTCCTTTAAAAATGTTATAAAATGCTCATTAACAAATAGGAAATAGGCCCATTACTTGTAATAACACCACCCAGAAATAACACCCTTCATGTATTGGCAGAACATCCCTCCCAATTCCGTCCTCACAGATGCCCATTGTGATATAGACGTGGTATGTGTCCTAACCAAGGGTGTGTGTGTGTGTGCACAAGTGTGTTAAGGTTTATGTAGCTGGTGCTGTACTACAAGGCTGCACCTTTTCTCCTGGAACCATTGAGCTCTTCTCTATGTATCTTGGGTGACCTCTGCATAAGATCCCATGATACATAGCAGTCACATTTTTACCTCTCTGTTCCTCATAGATTGCCACAAACACCCATATAACCTCTTGTCCATGTCCCCTCACAGACATATCTGGAACTGATCCAGGTGTGTTCTTGATTTTCCTAAATGACAACCAAACAGCTATACTCACTTGTACTTCTAATGGAAGGCAGGGAGTTTCCTGTCCTGATACCCCGTGTGCTTACCAACAGTTATTCCTGCTCCCTTTCCAGTTCTACCCATTTGGAGACTAGGAAAGTCATATCTTTGCTTTTATTTGCATTCTCGACCTAATAGTAAATTTGAGCTTCTCTTCATATGTTTTAGCTACTCATGCTTCTCTATGAATTGTATGTTTGTATCTCTTGTATCTTCTGCCAAGTTTTCAACTGCTTCATGTTATTTCCTTATTGATTTGCAGGAGCTCTTTGTATATTGTAGATATTTGCAGGAGTTCCTTGTTAGAGACACTTTGTAAATATCTTCTAGTCTGTTAACTTTGTGCCATGTGTATTACTTAATATCTGGGGTTTTTCGGTTCATTATTTATTGAACGTTTTTCATGTTTTTAATTATACTAAATTAACATTTGAGAAATTATTCCATAAACAAATATTAATACTGTTCCTTCAGTTCTCTATGGAACACATTAATATGTTTTTCACTGTAGGAATTTGACTCTAATTCAGTGTTTTCAGGTCACAGTAGAAATTACTGATTGACCCAAGTCTGATTATAAATTCTAGGCATCATTTGATTTATTTGCACAACAACTAGGTTTTTATTCTTTTTTTTTAATATTTCTGATTCTTCTATGATATATGTTCTGAAAAATTACAACTTATTTAAGTCTTTTCAAGGTAAAATATTGTCTTTAGCTAAGAACTTAGTATTAATGTATTAAGTCTGTCTTTACACTGAATAGGGCGCAAAAATTACAAAATGAGTCAAAGCTTACTCCTTTTCGTTTGGTTTTAATAAAATAAATAAACCAGGAGTAGAGCTCTTTAAAAATCCCCTTTTCACTTGTCTTTTGAGAAAATGTATAGTTTTAGTTCATTTCTGCCAGAAGGTAGACGAGGCAAATCCTAAAGGCTTATCCTCAGAAAAGGGCCCATTAACTATAAAAGGATGCCAGGGCCTCTACCAAGCTGCTGTCCACTGTGAATGTCTGCAGGGGGTGGGCTGCAGTTCATGGCATTTCTCAAACTTGTTTGCTCTCAAGACTCTTTTATAGTAAGTGTCTGGTGAATCAGATGTTCTCTGCAGCTCACTTTTGGGAAGCCCTGGGGTTGGATGTATTTGTCAAGGTTCCTTGAGTTCTGTGCTGGGTAAAAAAGGAGGTAATTTCCTCTTGTCAAGTGATAAATTCTGCAAAGTTGCACATTGGACTCTGGAACCAAACACAGTCACCTTGCAAATCTGTAAAGACTTGCTAAAGAATGACTTTAAATGGAACACACTTTTAAAACCTGTCTACTGTTTTAAAATCTGACTACTTACAACAGGGTTAGAAAATAGTGAATAATGCCCAGAACAGTGTGTGACCCATAAGCCAAGGAGCAGAACCTCTGTGGGACCCTGTCCTGAGCGAGCAGTGACCATGTTGTAGTGAGGTTATATCAGTCCAGCATGGGCAGCTGTGCGTTTATGTAATGTGCAGTTAAATATCATGGTACACAAACAGAGCATAGGTGATCACATCCAATAGGATAAGTTCCAAGTCCTCAACATGACAGTCAGGACCCTGTGTAGTACAATTCCTGCCACCCCCTCCAGCCTCTCACCCTGTCACCTGTCTGCTTTCCAGCTCCCTTTGCCCAGCCTCCTCCCATCCATCATTGGGTCTCAGCTGCCTTGCCATGCACAGGGAACCCCAACCTGGGTCAGAGCCCCCTGCTTTCATCTCTACCTTAGTACTCTGTGCTTCCCCTCAGGCTTTGAACTCTTTGTCTTATTGAATAATTACTGGTAGTATTTTCATGGCTGGTCTTCCTGAATGAACTGTATACTCCACGAAAGTAGAAAATACCTTTATTCACCACTACATCCCATCCTGCAGCCCAACACATGCAAGACACTCAGTAAATACTGGCACTCAGTAAATGACTGACTGAGAAATCAGCCCTGTTTCTGGTAACTACATCCTGATTCCAGAAGTTTCCTCAGTATCACTTTCTCCTTTGTCCACAATTGCTCCTCATGTGACCTGTTGTGTGCTTTATTTGTCAAGACACCTGAGTGGTTGGACAGTGATTCCTGCCAAAAGTGTGATCAGCCTTTCTTCTGGAACTTCAAGCAAATGTGGGACAGTAAGAAAATTGGCCTGAGGCAGGTAGGTGGAGTGGATGCTTCATCAAAATGTACTTGTGTGGAAGTAATTTAGCCTTGTGACCTTAAAAGAAGTAGCCCCCATGGCGAGAGTTGTGGTGGGGAAGTTATCCTGTAGTTACCTGTGACAGAACCTTAACTTACCCCCCGCCAGCTCATTCTGACTAGATTCCATTTCTGTAGTGATTTGTTCCCAGGAAGTGGTTGTGGGATACATTTCAGAATTCTAATGGCATCTGCCGAAATACACCTTGAAAATCAGAGGCGTCATGCTTAGCTCACATTGGTTCCAAACCATGAAATTATATAAATGATATTTATTTCTCCTTAATTATGTTATTTTTCCCTCCTTCTGGTTTGGTTTTAGCTATTTAGACCTGCTTATGATACAACATCTTTGATCTAATTCCATGGTTCGGTCTGCTCTTCCCCAAGGAAATCAAGTGTTAGGTCACCTAGGCTGAACATGGCCAAAGTTATAGACAGTGAGTTGGGTCAGGTTTCATCCATGTTCCACTTCATCCAGCAGTGATCTCTGCAGGTGGCACCCAGCTTTAAGATTACCTGTCACTGGGTGCTTCCTCTGTATTTCACAGGAATGGTTACTGCAAAGGACGGAGGAAGGGAAAGTGGGAGAGGGGAATGGCACTGTCAGCTGTGTTTCCCAACAGTCCTCATTCTGAACACAACCCAAACGGAGGAGAACCCTGCTGTGCCCTTATTAGGCACTGGATTGCCCCATGGATCGACCTTGAACTCACGTTCTTCCTTCCACAGCCTCCCAAGTGATGGGATTATAAGCATGCACTACTATGCCTGGGTCTGAGGCACTCTTGCCTGGCACCCTCACCTAATGGTGAGAAGGGCATCGTGGAGCCATAGCAGCCTCTGTTTTCTCTCCCTCCCCAGCACCACTGCCGCAAGTGTGGGAAGGCCGTCTGTGGCAAGTGCAGCTCCAAGCGCTCCTCCATCCCCCTGATGGGCTTTGAGTTTGAAGTGAGGGTCTGTGACAGCTGCCACGAGGCCATCACAGATGAAGAGTAAGTTCCCGTGTGTTGCAGGATCCTCAGTCTGAGAGCTGTACTCACCCCAGCCATGGACCATAGGACCCCATGGCTCCTGCTGGTGTAGAGTATAGACCATGGCAAGTGCTAAAAGCCCTTCTTTGCCACCAGGAAATTTGTGTGATCTTGAGAGACGTAAAGAGAGACTATGCTCTGTTGACTCTGTCATTCTGTCTTCCTTTCCCTTGGCCTTCCCTTGGAGGAGGCCCCCAAGTTCCATATAGTAGTTCCACTATTACAAACATGTTCTGTATATAAATGTGTATATGGTCATGTTTCTCTTTGTGTGTATGTTTATCTTTTGGATCTATCTTCCACATGTGGGAGAAATATGTGGCCTTTGTCTTTCTGAACTTGGTTTACCTCACTTAACATGATGTCCTCCAACTCCATCCATTTACCTACAAACAACATAATTTCATTCTTCCTTATTGCTGAGTAAAACTCCACTGTGTATAAATACCACATTTTCTTAATCCATTCATCAGTTGTAGGGCATCTGGGTTGTTTCCATAGCTTGGCCTTTGTGAATAGCACTAAAATAAACATTGGTGTGCAAGTAGGAAAAAAAAGAGAGAGAATATGCTCAAAGAACTCATCTCCATGATCTCCTTAATCCCAGGGGTATATGCATTTAAGAAGATGCCCTTTGAGTAAACCCCTCTGTCCGCTGATTTTACTGAGAATTGCACAGGAGTGCGGAAGCCCAGGGACTGGCTTTGTTGTCCAGGCTGCTATCTTTACAGGAGTTGAATCAGCCCATGGGCTCCAGTAGGTTTCAGTTTCCAGGAAAAGCTAAGCCACTGTACCTAAGATGCAAATAGTCCCAATGCCCACTGCTCAGCTGGCTGTTTACCAGTCCTGTTTTACGCCTGCTGAGAAGGTATGTTTTGGAAGGTGGGCAGATCTGTGTTGCTTCTTTAATGTTGGCTAATTGAAAAACTGCCCCCAGGTGCAAACAGAGTGCTCTGAAACAAGTTTGAAGGTAGAGAGCTGCAGGAGGATGGCATGTACTCCCCATCTTCCATCACTGTGCATACAGGCAGATAATTCTAAGTATTCTTGTTTACGTATCAAATACAAATTGAGATGCCCTTGCATAAGTGAGCATTTATGTCCATTGACTATTTCCACTCGTCGTACATGATGAAATTAATAAGAGTTCTTCTCATCAAATTGAGACCTTGGAGATAATCTAATTCAATTCCTCATTTTATAAAGACAGATCAAAGTTTAAGGGACTTACAAATTAAGCCTAAGTCTTTAATTCTGAACAGTTAATGTGATCAGTTTTAGCATACTGTAGATCTCTCCTGTGGATTTAGCTATAGAAAAAAGAAAGAACACCATCTTCGGAGAGCTCACTGTGGTGGAGTGGGCCCCCCTTGAAACATGACTAGGAACAGCTGTCTGCTTGACTGTCTCCCTGGCTTCCCACCTGCCTGTGACTTCCGCCTCTTCTCCATGGAAGCACTGAGTTGCCTCTAGAGCACCTGGGCAACTGACAAACCTTCTTACTAATGCTTGTTAAAGCTTTAGAACACTACAGAAAAGCTTAAGTTTGAAGTTTACCAGTGAGAAAAGAAAAAACAAAAACCAAAAAAAAAAAAGATGGCCTTTGATTAGAATGACCTAGGCATTGGAAAAGCTCACCTTTCTTTTTTAATTTAATAGGCCAAGGTAGACTATTTTACTGGCACTTGTCATTTGAATACAAATTTAGCAAAAGTATTGGATTTTTAAAAGACTTCTCAAAAGCGCATGGAGAGCTGTTCATGACTCCATCAGAATAGCACATTCTCCTGAAAGGACCTTTGAAGATTTCATCTTCTTCCCATTTTGGAGACTATAAGAATCCTTTTACCTTATTATCTTTTTAAAATCATATACTAGATCACCAGGGAATAAAAGCAAGTCTGGGAGTATTTCTAACAGTGAAGCAGTTTTAGCTATTAGGCCAACAATGAGAGTGCAGTGTTACTCTAGATTTCCATAATTCATGTGGCCACCTCTTACTCTGATCTTGCTCTTCCAGACGTGCTCCCACAGCTACCTTCCACGACAGTAAGCATAACATTGTGCATGTGCATTTTGATGCAACCAGGGGGTGGTTACTGACTTCTGGAACTGACAGAGTTATTAAGGTAAGTTGCCAACTTCCAAGCTTTCCGTTTGTGGTCTTGTAAATACACTGTGAGGCTCTGCTCAGAAGGTTAACCTTGGCATGAGCAAATTTGAGAGCCTCTTGCATGCATGGTTCCAACCTGCAAGGAACGGGTTACCTATGTGGGACAATAATAAGTCACATATAAAGCAGTCAAAAGAGTAACACAGAATTATTTTAAGCATTCAGCAGAGAGAGAGGGTGCCCCTAGAGAAGGTGTCATGAAGCAGGTGGGATTGAGCGGGGCATTGAAAGGAGATAGGACTTAGATAAACCAACCATTGATAAACAAGAACTTTTCCCACTGAGATCAATTATTCCAAGAATGTTTATCCAGGGCCCCTCTGGGGACTGTCGCAAATCAGATGGATCAAGTGCCACAGCAGAGGCCTAGGACAGAAGGGGCTGCTATGTGTTATTCCCATCCCATTCTTGGAACAGCAGCAAGATGAGGAGGTTAAATAACCCCTGTGGAAGCCTTGGTTCCTTTATTTTTGACATCTTATGAATTGTTTGGAAGACGAAATGAGAAGAGATGGAAATAGCACAGCATGTGCTTGGTGTCCAGTGTTTGGTAGCTCCCTCCCCCTTCAATGGATCTGATCTGCCTTTATTCTCCATTAGCTAGAGCAAAATGTCAGGCTGCCCTTGTCGTGGTTTCGGGCTTTATAGATTTAGAAAATATGTTAGTGGAGTAGGTAATTGCTTGTTAAATGAAAAAAAAAATTCACTTGAGTTCAATTTCTTGAGTTCTTCATTAATACAATTTGATTTTAGTTCCTTTCTCTTCTTTTTGTCTTTACAGTTGTGGGATATGACCCCGGTAGTATCGTGATGGCTCTCCCAGGAATTAGGAAGATAGTTTTCACTTAAAAAACGGTTGTTCTAATCCAAATCAGTACTAGAGAATAAAGCAGATGTGTGAGCAGGAAGAGACGCTGAAGACACTGGTGAATTGCATCTCCCTTGTTCAATCTGTGGTGAACTAGGACAGAACACTTGCAGGGACTCTTCAGCTTGTTCATACAGTGTAAAAGAAGATATTTTTTTTATCAAATGGCTTATACAGTCTGGCTCTGCTACATTGTTTTGAGTGTACTGAAAAAATCTGTGTGTGGAGTTTAACTTTTCTTTTGTCAGTCCTCCATTTTACGTGTTGCTTTGTGTGTCAGAGAAATGAGGCACATATCTATTCAGGGTATTTTGGCCACTATAAAATAGTTGTGTCATGTGGCCAGTATCATTTTCTTCTCTTCTGTCTTCATCTGCCCACACCTTCTGCTTTTCACCAGAGTATATGTAATTTACACTGTTTCTTCCTGGGTTTCTGCTTTCAAGCCCTCAGTGGAGAGAGTTGGAAGACTTGTGTGGATCAACCAGCTGAGTTCTTCAATCACCTGAAAAAAGAATGACCCAATTGCACTGTCTAACGCACTTGTGTTCTCACTGAGTAGAAATGACCTTGGATTTCTGTCTCAGTTTTCTCTGTCTTCCCACATTAGAAATGCTGTGAGAAGCTGCTCCCAATCACCCCCTCCCCAGAAGTAGATGCTATAACTTAGAGCTTCAGCCATCAGTGCCTGGATCTTCAGAATTCAGTTGGGGTTTCAGGAGTCTTTTTATGCTTGCTAGCTTGCTTTTTTTTTTTTTTTTTTTTTTTTTTTTTTATATATAAGATAGCTCATCTTTACTCGTTAAAACAAAACAAAAACCTACATAGTTCAAAAAAAGAAGTGTCTTTAAGATGTTTTTCTGGGGCTAGGGGCATGGCTCAAGTGGTAGAGCACCTGCCTAGCAAGCACCAAGCCTTGAATTCAAACCCTAGTACTACCAAAAAAAAAAAAAAGAGAGAGAGATTATTGTGTGTGACATCCTCTCTGAACTTCAATGTTTATTACTTGAAGATTATAATTTTGTTCTATTCTTTGCCATCTGTGTTTTGTTCCCCCTTTTAAAAACCAGCTATTTAAACATTTTTGCCTTGATATATTTCATCAGAACTCTTTGTACAATTTCATACTAAGGCTGTAGGTGATCTGAGACATGAAGGTACTGACTCCTATAACTCATGCTGTGTTCCTGTTAAGAACATAGGAGGACTTTAAGAAAATGAACCTGAAGAATTCTTCTAAGGGAATCCAGTCAAGTTTGATAAAATGAAATAGCAATTCACCTTTTAAAAATCTTATTTTTATCTGTCAAAATAGAATTAAAATTATTGGCAAGCTTGTAACAGGTACCTGCTAAGCACTTTACACTGATACCACCTCATTGGATCCTCACCTGTCAGGAGTATCAGGGGATCACCAAGTCAGGTTAAATAAAGTCTTGCAGATAAACAGGCTGATTGCTTCCCTTCTCTGTCATGCCCTACCTCCACAGCATGTGGTTCCCTTCCATTTTGACAGGTTTTGGTGATAGGTAGTAACTGGAGCTGGTTTTTCCCCTCATGAACAGTCTAACTGGGGGAAGTACTACAGGCCATGCTTAGATACCCCCACACACTGACCAAGTGCTTCCTGGGCATGCGGCTTCTGGAGCTGATTCTGCTGCCCAACACTGAGAAGCACGGCCCCTGCATGTGTCTCACTCAGCCATGATGCATGGCAGCTGTCACCTGAGACCACAGCTCTGACGGTGTATGCATGCACATACACACATGCACAGGGAAGGCATCTCTACTTGTCACTTTACTGCCCCTCCCACAGTACTCCTGCTTGCAGTCAGTCAAAGCTGTTATAACTACTTTGAGTCTTTTCTGCATGATTGCTCTGCAAGAGAGCTTTAAAAAGGGAATTAGATGTAACATTCACGTATCTATTTTATAGTTTATTACAAGACCCTGTGAAGTGTTGGAAATTAGTAATAGGAATGAATCACTTTGAACTTCCTTTCTGAACTTCAGAGCTTGGCCTCTGTATGTGGGAAGGAAAGCAGTATTAGGAGGGCAGAGGCTCCAGCACCCACCAAGTCTTGTGCAGATTCCCAGCTAGGTATAGATGAACTCAGACCCCACTTGGGAAGCTGTTTGTCCCCGTTAGATCACGTGTGCACACTGTGTCTCTGTTCCATGACCCTCCCAGCAGTGGTAGAGCCCAACCCACAGAGCCAACTCAGAAGTTGAAGCCACATGAAACCTCAGTGGTGACGAGGATCCTGACTGAAAACCACAGACCCGCCAAGATAGCCTTGCCCTGCCCTTTCTCTCCCCTTATCTGTGTGTGCTTGAATTTGGTGAGAAGAGCTTAGCAAACAGTATGTGTCCACAATACTGTGAATTCCTGTGTTTCTGCATTAGGTGTCTACTAGTTTTGTGGCTGGTAGAAAAATATGGGCTGGTGTTGAGTGTTTTCCAGGCATTTTGGGCAACTGGAGACTTCACTCATTAGGAGTGAAATCTGGCACCAGCACTCTGTTTGTCTCCTCTCTAGGTAAAAAATCATAGTTCTTATTTTATCCTGTGGGGTTTGTACTTTCCTTATATTTTTGCTGTGTTCCTGAAACACAAATAATGCCCAATGTGACTATACTGGGAAGTGGCAGAACTGCACATATTCTACAGTCATTCCCTAGTTGGTGGAAGAAAACCTGTCTCGTGTGAACACCTTGGTTCCTCCAAAGGAATGATGGTACCAGAGCCTCCAGCTGCCAGGGCGCATCCTCACAGGAGCAAAAGTGTACTTAGAATAAGTATTTGGAATCTTAGTTCATTTTATATGAGGTCAATCAACCCTACTGTCTTTCTCATTTGTTTCAATTATTCAAAGAATCATAAAATCACAAAGCTGGAAGAGATCTTGAAATCTAGAATGCTCCATGCAAAAAACACTTCAGTCATACTAGGCAGTTAGATCTAGCTGAGGTATAAACACGACACTCTAAAAGAATATTCAGGAAGCAATTGTTTTTGCACCTTACCTACTAAGGGCATGAGTGGGTGGGGCAGCCTTGGGACAGGAAGTCTCTGGAACCAGGCTCATTCCTCACTGGAGCATGTGAAACACCACTTTAGGTCTGACCCTAAGGTTATGAGTGGGTGTGCACTGTATCAGGGGCAATTACTGCAGTGCTTTACCCACGGGCTGCTTCCCACACTTCCCCTCCTCCAGTCACCCCAGTGGTGAGATTGAAGTGGGACTCCAGAGACCCGGAAGACGTGTGCTATCACCCCATTTGCTGAAGGTGAGACCCCAGTGAGTCCGGGCCTGCAGCATTTTCCCTTCTTGTAGGACATCAGATTTTCATCTTCTGAGGTTTTATTTTTTTTTTAAGCATAATGTATTTTTGTTTAACATTAATCCTTAAAGCTTGAATTCAGGCTTTTAATCAAAAGAATAGCTCCAAACTATGACACAATTAGTGGACATAGATGTTCATTAAGTGAGATTCCTTTGGTTTTTGCCTTTTCAGAGTAGTTTAATTGCATATAAGTGATCTTGTGCACTAAGATTTATATTTTAATGTGAAAAGCATTTGCCGAAATGTTCTTATTTTCTCCTCTTCAATGTTAGGTAAATATTTCTTGATATTTCATTAGGAAATTGATTAGAAAACACAGAAATTAAGTACATTTTGAATACTGATTTATCTAGATGATTCGTTAGATTCTAGTCCAGGTCAAACATCTGTTTTGTTCGGTTTTTTTGAGATGGGGTCTCACAACGTAGCCCAGGTTGGCATGAAACTCATGATCCTCATGCCTCAACCTCCTGAGTGCTGAGATTACAGGTGTGCACCACACACTCAACCTCCACCTACTCTTGCTGAATGGCTACCACATGCCAGGCTTAAACTAGGCCCTGAGGGCAACAGGTCTCTGACGCCCCTCCCTGGATTATGCAGAACCCACACACAGATGAGCAGACAGGCACAGTGTGACAATGTAACAATAGAGGTGTCTTTAGGGTCCCATCCCTCGAGCTGCCTGAGTACCACTAACGTATGTATCAAGGGGGCAGAAGGGACTTGGCAGGGGACATCTGAACTGAGTGACAAAGAGTGAGAAAGAGTGAGTTGAGTAGGACGAAAGAGAATCTAGGCAGAAGCAGTGTCAGCAAGCCCACCATCAAATCTTCCTGGGGAGCCCAAGGATTGTAAGTGAATTGGCATTGCCAGAGAACATTGAGTGGCTCCACTGCACACCGGGGACCAAGCCCTCCTGGCTGTTACACACTGATGCTCCCTGGCATGCCTTGGAGAAGGAAGGCACACACAGCTTCCCGTGACAGTTTGTCAGGGACTCTCCCTATATCAGTGTGTGTATCTGTTTCTTTTTCTTTGGGAAAGTCCCAAAACTTGGTGTCTAAAAATGACCAATAATTACTAATTTTGGGGTCTTTCTGGATACACTACCTTTCACTGGAGACTGTGAGGTGGAGCTGAAAGCCATGGTATGCACTTGTCATGCCTTGACCTGGAAGAACTTACAGGCTAATCCATAGGTGGTCCGTGCTTAACTGCACTGCTTGACCCACAAGTCAGGAAATTGTTTTGCTCTGGGGTGGCATTGCACCTACAGACAGAGTGGTAAGAGTTGCAGGGCACAAATGGGCAGCTGCTGCCCTTCCTGTCCTCAGCCTTAGGTCGCTCTGGAATGTAACAGGTCATTCCAGTACAGTGAGGTAAATGGAGTAATTCCTCATTGCAGGGATGCTCGCCAAGTGGAAGAGAAAGATTTTTCTCAATGCAGTTAAAGTAAAAAGGAGGCAGCCACCACCTGAGAGACCTGGCTCTGCCAAGGCAAGAGCACCCCATGGCAGCAGCTATTTCTTGCTGTGGTTTTTGTTGTTGGTTTTGTGGGGTGGGGTTGTTTGTTTGGGTTTTTTGGTTTTGGATTTTGTTTTGGGGTTTTTTTGCCTTTTTTTTAAGACCCAGGTCCTAACTGAATCCAGGAACATCTGTGTTTTGCATTTAAACTTTAGCTCAGCTTTACAAGCAAGAACCACACAACAAGCATCGGGCATTTCAGTTTGCATTTTTGCCTTTTAACATTACCCTTCCCATAGAAGCCTCTAGTTCTGACACATGTCAGTGGTGTCTAAAAATTAGATCTGTCCTCAATTGGAGTGGGGTCTCTCCCTTACATTTCCCATGCCAGGGAAGTTTTTAACAGTACACAGCTCCTCCTCAAAGATGTTGAAAAGGAGGCTAGAGCTTCGAGTTAGGGATGAATGCAGCAGTACCTCTGAAGGTTCCTTCCAGTCCTGTGATCCTGTGATTCCATGAATTGTGTATTACTGGACTAACCCAAAGCAGTGACAGTCATGTGGCTGGCTTGGCTCAGACAAATGAGAGCACGTGACCATGGCTTTGTTGGTTTCTGCCATTATCAAGTGAATTGCTTTCTGGATTTTTTTCCATCTAGGGTCTAGTGAGTTTGGTTTTAAAAAAAGATAGTGAAGGCAGAAGTTAATCGTGTTACCATCATTAAAAATAGATACCTCAAAATGGTCACCTGTATGAGTCAAAAGTATCTTGACTTTTTTGGAAGAGGAATATCTGCAATTGCAAATTGGTTCAAAGGTTAAATCTGGAATCTGACCTTGATATTTGATTCCTTTTTTTGTTTCCTTGATACTCTGGGATGGATGAGAGAGCTATAACTTAAAAAATTGGGGGAAAATGGTTTGAAAAAAGTATTTCAGTTATTATACTTTTTATCATTTAAATGAATGGCAGCCTTTTGCTGGTAGCATATGCCAATATGAAGTATGGACCAAAACACTTGTGTCACCCTTAGCCATCGTTACATACGTGTGTCTTATGCCATTCCTGGCGTTTCAAATGACTTTGTTTTTCAAGGTACTGTCATTTTGCAAAAGAAAATCTTTGTGTGAAAATGTACAAAACGCTGTTGCAAACTGGACAACAGGGAAGTGCTGGCCCCACATCCGGGCCTGCCCCTACCACATTCATAACCAGGGACACACTCTCTTCCATTCTGCACAGCCAGCAGGCTATGGCCCACATCTGGACCTGGCTCCCCTGGGCCTGTTACTTTGTGGGTGTCCTTTTCTTTTTCTGGAATGAGGAACTTCATGGGGTCAGGCTGAGAATGTAGCAAGCCAAAAGCCACAGCAGATCCCTCCAGGCCGGTTCTGGAACCCTCTGGCACTTGCCTTGCTCTTTGCCACTGGATTCCACCAACCGGACTGACCAGTCTTGACATTGACCTCCTAAATGTGGCGAGGTGGTACTGAGCACTGTGATTAAGGTGTCTGTATCCAGGCTTAACATCCAAATGCTGCTGAATGTTGTGAATGTTTCCACTCTGCTTGTTCTTCCTCCGTGCTGCCCTCTAACTCTAACGTACGTGTAGCCGTCACCAATGTGGGGCTCTCAGCGCAGAGTGGTCTCCATGGTTTCAAATAAACGTCTGTGAACACCTGCCTGCGATTGTGGTCCCATCATTGTTGCTACATGTGACCACGTACACCCCACATCCAACCCTGCTTGGTGCTACCCTTGTGGGGCTAACCCACTGGGGGTGGGGAGAGTTTCCAGGTCCCTGCTACACCTGGCTGTCTAGACAGCAAGAAGAGCAGCCATTAGGAGACACAGATGAGCCACATAGACACGACTACATGGTCCTTGTCTTTAGTGTAAATCTGCTTTTACTACACTTAGTAGTAAACTTTCTGACTGAAGAGAAAGGACTTCAGGGAAAATAGAGCCAGGAGGACCCCTTTCAAAACTCATGGGGACCATTTTATGGAGGAGAAAACAGGTATGAAGAGATCAAGTACCCTCCCCAGTGTGGAACCACCATGGGTGGCTGGGTTGACCCGTTCTCCAAAGCCCCGTCCTGAGCCAGTTCTGCCTCACCCACACCCAGCATGTGGAAGGACCCATCCTCCTCCTGCAGAAAAGGAGCAGGGGGTCAAGTGGAGCCAATGCTTGACAGTGCCACCTCCTGTCAGGTGTGCCCAGAAAACTCCCTTCCTTGTGTCCTTGGCTGGGACCCCTTGGATCTGAATGTCCAAACACCACAGAGGAGCCACACCCATCTGAGTTTTCCTCTGTCATGGGAGATGAGTCATGTTTATTTCGACTTAAACACCAAGAACTTATGTAAATCTGTTGGTTGGTTTTGCTACAACTTTCTCTGCACCCACTGGGAGAGTCTGGTGTGATACAGATGTTTTATCAAAGTGTGGCATCAGAACGCCAGTGTGTGATTGAAGGCACTCCTGATCTTAAGCAAATGTAAACTTGGCCTTTTAAGTTTGTATAAGTATGAGCTGTCCCTTGGTTGTGCTGTGCTTCTGGGGACACACACAGCCAATGCACTGTGAGCCCTCTCCCAGGGTACAGAGCAGTTGTGGTGGGAGGGGGCGGGGGGTGTCAGCCTGTGGACACAGGAGCTGAGATGGGAGGAAAAAGTCCACAGAAAGTACATTCCTCTTCCTCTCACTCCTATACCCCCTCAAACTGACAATGTTGGTGAGTCTTACACTTAGAATATTTTGGAAAACCACATTCCCAAGTCCCTGCCTCATCTTCAGAGCCTGCTGTCGTAGGTATTTTAAAATAAAAGTCCCCATTCCTCACAGGAGCCTCATTGGGACAGTGGCATCTTTACCGGGAGGTTGAAGTGGAGCCTGTTCACCAGGCCCTGATGCACACCTGGGATTTTCCCATGTCTCTGGGCCTGCACTGGGTGTGGCCTGGCCTGTTTAAATCTCTGAGCCAGCCAGGGGATGTCTTCATTGGGTTTCTCCTCTTCCACTGGTGAGAACGTTCTAGCAAAAGGATGTGTATAGAAACTGGTTTCTGACCTAAAAGTGAGAGAGAGCAGCAAAGACAAGGGAGCCACTGCAGTACATTGCAGCCTCCATCTGCTATGTGATGCACACCTCCTGGAGAGGGGTGGAGGAGCCCACGCAGAATTGGATATGTCCTCAGAGATCCCACTGGTTAACCACCAGCATCAGCATCATGAAGCCTACAGAGGGCTGGTGGATTCACAGGTGCTCACCAGGCATGGGTTGTAGCTGGATGGGGGTTTGGGGACCAGCAGGTTGCAGCCAGGCCTGGATAGTAGGGGGTGAGGAGTGGGGCAAGAACAACTATCATCAACAGGTCAGAGCACCAGAAAAAAGGGGCTGACTGGTACCTGACTATGTCTACTCGGAGCCTTCGGAGGTAGAGTACAAAACCCGAACATCAGGTAATGCTCCTGAAAAAGGAGCAGTCACAGTCACCCCTTGGCTTTGTGGCTCTGGCCAGCTCCCTGCTTCTCAGACATCTCCCATCCCCAAGGTAGGAATCCCCTCTACCCTGGCCCTGCAGGACCCTGCCTTGCCCTGGACCTGGATGACAGGGATAGCACCTGAAGTCTTCAGGGGACCCACCAAGCTCAGAAGGAAATGGGAAAGAGGGGCTCAAAATCAGGAGTGAGGCACTTCCCCATACTAAACTCTATCAGGTGAAGGAGTTAGCTGATCCACAGAGCCCTGGCACAGTCACAGGAAAGGGGAAAGTCCCACTCCTAGGTTTATGGGGGGAAGGGTACACCTTGAAGTCCAAGCTGCTGGCCCCAGCCCTGCGTCAACTGCTTTCATAGCCATGGGAGACGTTGCCTTGAAGATAGCGGCTACTGCAGGGGTCAGTGTAAGCCACAGCATGGTGTCTGTCCCCAGACTGGCCTGGAGCCCTGGCATCCACAGACTCACAGCTGGGAGAAGGACAGGCAGGCTGACGAGGGTGACATCCTCGAGTGAAGGAATCTTGTGTGGTGATTTTAATGCAAAAAAAAAAAGTACAAAAAAAGGAAGATCATAAATCGCTCTCTTTCTACTTCAAAATAGCATTTATCCAAGCTGACTAGAACTGATTCCAAAGAACTTTGCTCTAAAGCCCCTGAGGTTTTGCCTGGTAGAAAATGCTGCTCACCAGAACCTCAGAGTATGTTGGGTCCCTGTTTTCCCCAGGGCTCCAGGGAACCTGCACCTGGATCAGCCTATGCCTGAAAGCGATCACCCCTCTTTCTATCCTAATAAACGGGAGCTATAATGACGGGCTGTATCACGGAAATCCCCTGTGGTAGCTATCACTCTGATGAGCCTCACCTCCCAGAGAAGCCTGGCTGTTGGTCTTGTGGACTGTTCTAGTGTCTTCTCTTTAGAGAGGAATACAGCCAGGTTCCTCTGCCTCTCCCTCTGCACGCCTGCACCCCAGGGCTACTTAGAGGAGTCCTTTGCCTGGATTGGCTCCCCAGCCTCACCTTGTACCTCAGAGGGCTGCGACACCCATCCCCCTGCCTGATGCATGACAAAGTTGGCCATACTCAGGTTGCAGGGAAAGTGGCGTCTCCATCCGGGGCACATGGGAAACAAAACAGCCCTCTCTGGATGCCAAGGATAGACAAGAAACCAGGGAAAAGGACTTCTACGGGCCAAATCGAGATCAGAGTTTTCTAGATAGGGAGAAGGGATCATCTAATCTAAGACCTCATTTTTTTCAATTAAAAATAAACTTTTTTACTGGGGGCGTGACTCAAGTAGTAGAGCACTTACCTAGCAGGAGTGAGGCCCTGAGTTCAATCCCCAGAAACACACACACACACAAAAAAAAATAATAAAGTAAATAATTTTAAATAACCTTTCTTTCTTTTTACAGAAAGGAAAAATGCTTGTTTACTGTGGAAAAATTACAGTATCCTAATAGTAAAAAGAAGGAATTTGAAACTTTGTACAGTAGCCCCCAGATATGACAAATGTCCACCTGCCCTGTCCTCCAGGGCCCTCTATGGCCACACAGGCTGGCTACACTGAGACGTCATCTTACTCTACAACCTGGGGATGACAGATGGTGACCTGCACCTCGTTAGATCCCTGCAGTGGGCCTGCTAGACACGGATTTTGTAAGCAGAAGAATTGAAGTTGGAGTTGTCGGGATGGTGAACTTGAGACTGTAAGAGTCTGGAGAGCAAGACAGAGTAAACAGCCTGTCTCCATTAGGAAAAGAGCAGAGAAACCACACCCAATCACTGCCAGCCTCAGTCCTCCTCTTTGCCAAAAATGTCCTCTCTGTATGACAACAGGAGATGTCAAGTATCCCAGCTCTGCTCAGCGGAGGGCTAAGTTCTGCTCAGTCCCCAAAGTCTCCAGGTCACCAAGGATGCAACACAGCACCAATGTACACCTGTCTGTAGGGGTGTGGTTGGAACAACAAGGGGATCCCAAGGTGTGTGCAGTTTAAGACCTGGTGTCTTCATTTAATGATACAGTGCCGACAGTTTTCTTTTTCTGTGGACATTTACCAACCACGGAGTTTCCAGGCCTGATCAGCTTTCCTTCATACAGGCGCTCTGTCATTTGGTAACCTCGTCTCCTGTCACCCATGCCGTGAGGAGCCATCTTCTTATTTCCCGTATCTGTTCCTCTGGATGAATCGTGTCATCTTTCCAGGCGCTAAGGCTGCTGACCCACTGTGGCATCTGTGAGAGCCTGCTTCCCAAAAGCTGTGGCGGGACCAGCTAGGACATCCCTCATCTGTCAATGGCATGGTGGCAGATGGTGGCAGCCACCTCACAGGGACTGTGAGGACACCTGAGTTACAGCAGGAGACTAGCACAAAGTGCTTGTGGTGGCTGCTGCTGGGTTTTCTTCCCTATAGGGAAGAGCAAAGAGTGGCAGGGAGCCCAGGTGAGCCACCGCAGGGCCATGGTTACAGCTGGTGGGCAGATCCAGAAGAGAGCTGCGCTGTCCTTCACTGCTGTTCCTGTACGCTTCTAGATAATTTGAGCACTGCACTTGCTATTTCCAAAATCCTGGAGAGTCCTGAGGTGGCCTGGGCCTGTCCTCAGATCCCCAGTCCTCACGGCAGGCTTCCCTCAGCCCCTGCTCATTCCATCTAAGGCAGGAGTGACAGTGCTCACGAGATCCTTTCCCCAGGACATTGTGGGGTAGGAGGACACATGAGGGAACAGGCCACTTGGCACCCCACATGCCCACCCCTGACTTTGCACAGGAGAAGCTGGGGACAAATGTCAGCCTCCTTGACCTTCCCTTGTCCCAGCAAGCCCCCTTGGAGGGATGTGAAGCAGTTCCTAGATCCTCACTACCTCAGTTTTAGGCCACCTCTGGAGAGAGGCAGTTGTGCAGCTGCTCAGGGATTTTTACATGACACATAAGTGACTCAGCTGCTACACACCTGGAGGGTGGACCCAGCCAGGAGGCACTGAGGAAAAGTGGCTGCCCAGGTGCACTTGGGCCCATTGCTCACAACTGAGCAAAGAATGAGCAGGAAAGAGAAGATACCCTGAGGAGGGGTCCTGGGGCCTGGCAGCAGACACATGGGATGAGCCCTAGCCAAGCTGGCAAGGACTCTAATGCATGACCCTTGATTTCACCACCTCCTGCAACAGTCATCACCCAACTAGGCTGGACTAGGACCCAGAGCTAGCTCCTGCCTTCTCTGCAGGAGGCGAAAATGAGCCATGAGCAAAACAGGTGAGAAGAAAAACCCGCAGGCTGCACGCAGGGACTCCCCCAGCCCCACTTTCCTGGAGGAAACTCAGATCCTCAGCACACAGGTCTTCCTCTCCACCAGTAGCTTGTGTGCCTCTGTTCCTTGCTGCTCAAGGAGGACCCAGGTGGCTTCTGCCCTGTCCACTGTTGTTTCTCAGGCCCCTAGCATAGGCTGGCATGGAGCAGGTGTCCAATGAATGTGGGAATTGGCTCATGCTCTAGAGTATAGCAGAGTAGAATCCCTTGAGGGACATCAGTTACAAACAATAGAAATCATTATATCCTCCCTGGCCCTTATCAGACCTCAGCTGTACTCAGGTGTTGTCTGATCCCAAAGCAGTGAGACCACACTTGGCAAAGAAGTCCTCAACTCTGGGTCTCAGTTCTGATGAGTGACTGGCCTATCCCCATGTTCTGTGAGAAAACTGCCACATTTGGAGTCGGGAGAGGTGATCTTGGGGGACAGAGAGGGGAAGATCAGTGAGCAAAGATCAAAGAACAAAACCAGTAGCACACACTGCAGACAGAGGCAGGGGTGGAGGTGGGGACCACGCTTGACATGACTACCTACAGGAGGCACACGGCACCAAGGAAAGCTTAACCATGTGGGTGCCCACAGGCAAGGGCAAAACTCTAAGTATGGAAGCTGTACATACAGTAGTCCCTCCTCAGATTTCCTTTCTGTGCTTTCCATCTCCTGTGGTCATAAGCAGCCTCAAAACATTAAATGGAAAATTCCAGAAACAATTCATAGTTTTAAATTGTTCTGAGTAGCATGATGAAATCTTGTGCCATTCCATTCTATCTTAACTGAGACATGAATCATCCTTTTGTTCAGTGTGTAGACACTGTATATGCTACCCTCCTCTTGCCGGCTTCTAAAGCTTACGTTTAAGCAATACTTAAACATAACATCTCTACAGCTCAAGAGTAGTGATGCAGTGGGACATGCATTAATTCTAGCAACGGGTGGCCACACTACTGTGCATATAGTAAAGAAAAGGTGTTTATATAGAGTTTGGTAATATCAACGGTGACTTGGAATGCACAGACCCCTGTGGGTCAGGGGGCTGGCTGTAATTAGCTGAGATACAGCAGTGTAACTCTCCATTATTAACAGACATGGGATCTGGACTCTTGCCCTTTCAGCTTTTCACATTGAGTGTGCATGCCCCTCACAGTGAGCCTGGAGCCCCAAAACCCAGTTCTGGAGGCGTCCGTCCAGCCACTAAGCACAGTACAGAGCAGAGAGGGGTGAGCGCCTACCAACCTCACTCCCTCTGAGCTGCACAGGGCAGTGGATACCCCTGTAGGGATGCTGTTTTGATGGCCACCACTGTCCCATTTCCTGTGCAGTCTGAGAAACACTAAGAAGACGGGTGGCAGATTTCATGGCTGTGCCAGGATGGCAGGTCCTGAAGGCCCCCTGGGATCTGACAGAGCTATGCTTAGGTCTTGGTGGAAAAGAGGACTTCCTTCTTGGCCTGGGGACACATTCAGGTGGTACTGTGACCTACCAAGGTCCAAATTCACCCGCATCCTAAGTCCACCTTCCTTGGGCAAGAGCCCATGGGCACACGAATGAAGCTACTTCCCTGGCCTTGTCCTGTCCTCAGATGCAGTTCCATTAAGCTGTCCCCTGGCTGGAGCTCACGGAGGACACAGTGATCTGCTATTCATGTAATAGTGATTTACAAAAGCTGGTTCCCCCTCCCATTCTTCCCTACCGATGGAGTAGAGTGTTCATTTTCTTGGTGTTGTGACAAATGAACACAAATGTAGTGGTTTAAAACAACACAGATGTCATCTCAGAAAGTCAGAGGTTTGAGATGGGTCGGTGAAGCGGCCCCTGCCATCCCCCAAACGCTGATGGCACTAGAGGAGATTCTGTTCCTCGCCTCTCCAGCTCCTAGAGGCGTCTGCATTCCCAGGCTTGTGGCACATCCTCCAGCCTCAACTTCTGTCATCACATCTCCTTCTCTGACCCTGACCCTCCTGTCTGTCTTATGAGGACCCTGTGATTGTATCGGTCCCACTGAATAATCGAGGACACTCTCCTCATCTCAAGGTCCTGAAATTGCACCTGCCAAGGTCTATTTGCCATGTAAAGGTGACATAGTCACAGGTTCCAGGGATTAGGGCATGCACACTGGGCAGTGGTCATTCTGCTACCACAGCAGGGAGAAGTCCACCTCGCTACACTGCCTTCTTCTTGACGGGCTCTATGAGCCCATCCCTTCCCCACCTGGGAAGCATGGCCCCCAGGAAGTGCCCTCCACCCTGGCCACACTGAATGCCTGTGCAGCAGCTTCACCCTCCCAAGCCTTCTCCCGTGCTCTGTGATGCTCACATTATGACGGGGGACACCTTGGGAGAGGGCTGACGTTTGTAACACTGGTCGTGGCATGGTTCCATTTCCCTTTGCCACCAGATAGCACTGGGTTTTGCCTGTGGACATACCTAGAATAGCCCCCATTAGGACGTCAGGCCGCAAACCCAAGCCCAATGACTTCCCATTAGGAACAAAATCCATTACTCTGAAAGTACCTCAGAAGGAGCCAGATGCAGTAATGCATACCTATAATCCCAGCTACTGGGGAGATGGAGACAGGAGGATCCCAGCTTAAGGTCAACTCAGGCAAAAAGTAGGAAGTTCCTGTCTCAAAAATAAACTTAAGGGGACTAGAGGTGTGGCTCAAGCAGTAGAGTGCCTGTTTGTAAGTCTGAAGCCCTGAGTTCAAGCCCAGGTGCTAATAAAGAAAGAAAGAAAATTTGAAAAGGGGGGAATGCTGGGGGCATCCCTGGGCTCAATACCTCCAAAAACAAAACAAAAAAAATCCCTAAAAGTTAAACTCACCACTCTAAACTCACGTTATTTTCCAGCACAGGGATTGGGATCACCAGCTGGAAATCACCTCCCTTGCCCGGGAAGCCACCAGGGAGGGCGTTGAGGCGGCTGTCCACCTGCATCCACCCTGGGCAGGGAGCCTTCGGTCGCCTGAACCAGCACCTCCCTCCATCAGCACTCAGTGCCCTGCTGGGAGGCACCAAGGGGGCTGCGGTCCACTTGGGTCTGTGTTTTGTTTTGCTGGGCTGGGCTGGAACCCAGGGCCTTGCCAGACCTGTGGCCCTTCCATCCCTCCCCTGTGGCTTCTGTCCCTTCCCAAAAACTGGGAGAAAGATGCTCCCAGCCCCGACACTGGGGAGGAGGAGGACCCGTCCTGCACACACAGAGGAAAACATGGACGTGCCATGCAGCCTGCCTACATCTCCAGGGTGCGACTCAGTGAGACTTTTACTTCCTTTTTCCTGCTTTCCTGGGCTGTGTGCATTGGAGTACCTTACAATGAGCGTTTCGGTTTACGACTATTTCTGGAACCAAGAAATATATGCGTAACATTTTTAATGGGATGAGACAAATGCTGAATTGTATTTGACACAGAACACTACCCACCATGTATGTGGATGGAGAAGTTACAAAACAGTGGGAACGTGACTCCATTTTTTTTGTGATGTGTCAAATAAGAAAAATATCTGCAAGGATGAGATTTTTGTGCACTAAAAATGCTTATCTGAATGGTGGAATTATTTTTATGTTGTTCTTGCCTATCTTCTTCCTGAAGAGAGATACCTTGTGTTTAAAAAGAGAGGGTGGAGAACTGGTGTGGTGGTTCATGTCTGTAATCCCAGCCACATGGGAGGCATAGGTAAGAGGATCGTGGTCCAAAGCTGGTCCTGGGTGAAAAAGCAAGACCCTTTCCAAAAAATAACTAAAGCATAAACGGGCTGGGGATGTGACTCAAATGGCAGAGCACCTACCTGGCAAGTGTGAGGCCCTGAGTTCAAACTCCAGTACTGCCAAAAATAAAATCAAATAAAAAGTAAACTTAAAGGAAGGGGTTGGTGTGAAAGCCCCTCACCTGAGGTGAGGTGGAAATTAGAGGTAGGGTGGTTTTCGGAAACAGTGTCTCCTTATGTAGCCCAGGTTGGCCTCAAATTCAAGATCCTCCTGTCTTAGTCTCCCTTGTGCTGGGATTACAGGCATGTACCAATATGCCATACTTAGGGATGACTCTTTCTGGGCTGTGCCTTGGAGTTCCCCATGACTAGCCCCCACCATGACTTCACAGACCAGCTGCTGCATCTGCACCCAGCCCAGCACTGGCCCCTGCCAGCAGGGCAACTACAGGCAAGAAATATTGAACTGGTTTTTTTCAGTGCTGTGATCGACCCAGGGCCTGTGTGAGCTAGGCAAGCGCTCTCCCACTGAGCCATACCCTAGCTCTTTCAGCCTTGGTTGTTCAATTGTGGCAGGAGCTCGTGACCAGCCCACCTCACAGGACCCCAGGGGTTTGTGGTGAGATAAACGTGTGTATGTCCCTGAGGGCTGGAAAGTTGTCTGGGCAGGCCGGTGTCATTGCGTGGGTGGTGTCCCCAATTCTGAGTTGTGACTTTATCCTAGACAGCATTCTTGGTTGCGCAGGCCCAATTTCTTTTTGGTGGGGCCTGTCTTGTAAATACTTGTGGATTCTTAAGTCCCCTGAACCCATGATCTCTAACAGCTGTCAAAGGCCATTCAGTGGTCTCAGACCCTCTTATATTTCCACTGGGGTCTTCTCTGTGGTTCAGATTGTGCAAAGTGGAAAGGACTTCCACCAGAAGCAATGTGTGCCGCTCAGCCTGCCCTGACAGAGTGCTCAAATGATGCCTTGGAGGCAGGGATATGAAGGCTGGCAGATGGGATGGGGTCCCCTCTCTCCTCTGCAGGACAGTGAGCAAGAGCCCTCTCCTCCCTTCCCAGGAGGTCATGGGCTTTGTTTTCTCCTAGGCCTGTGTGGAAACACCTGTATCAGCCCACCTGTGTTCCCACAGGCTTTTCAGGCCAGCAAGGGGAAACACAATAATAAGTTGCTGAAATAATAACATAAAACATACATAAGTACGGGCCAAGCACAGTGACTTACACCTATAATCCAAGGTACTCAGGAGGCAGATATCAGGAGGATCACCATTTGAGGCAGCCCAGGAACTAATGAGACTTCCATCACAACAGATGAGTCACATGTGCTGGTGTGCACCTGTAATCCCAGCTATGGTAGGGGCATAGGTAGGACGATCAAGATCCAAAGCAGATCCTGGGTAAAAACTCGAGACCCTATCTGAAAAAGGACTAGGTGCCTGGCTCAAGTGGCAGAGCCCCTGCCTAGCAAGCTCGTGGCCCAGAGTTCAAACCCCAATGCTACCAAACAAACAAAAAAATGTGTGTGTGTGTATGCTATTACTAAAAGAATTGTGCTAATAGCATCTCAGAGAGGTTCAATGATTTATCCAAGGTCCCCTGCAAGTCCCCACAGAGTGGAAAAGAGCTGGCATGCCTTTTTTTTTTTGTGGTGCTGCGGTTCTAACCCAGGACTTTGCACGTGCTAGGCAAGTGCTCTCCCACTGAGCCACACCCCAGCTTCCTTTTTTTGTGAGTCAATAAACCACACTGAGTCCCAACCAATGTCAAGAGAGTAGGAATGTGTCCCATTGTTTGCAAGTCACTGTGTCCTCTGTGAACATGGTGCCAGTTGCTCCCCCACTGGCTCGTATGGATCCAGCCTGGGCTTGTCATTTTCCTGCCCCCACAGTCCTTCAGCACCCCAGGTTTCTGTGGAATTAAGCTGACAAACTCCTCAGTCCAGCTTCTCTGGCAAGGTGCCCCGTCCCCTCCCTCCACCTGTTTGGAACCACAGACACACAACTGAGTCTTTGTCCTGGGCCAGGCACTATGTTTGCCCCATGTGGCCTTGACCCCACAAGCAGAGTGGACTGAGCCCAGGGTGACACCTGATCCAACCTATGACAGTGGATCCTTTCCCCACTCCACGGGTGTGGAAACAAGTCCCTTGGACTGAGGGCAGGTTGACACAACGGCAGCCATATTTGATCATTTATTCACCTGGAGAGGTCACTTCCTGATGGGGAAAGAAGGAAGCAGTTGGATGAGAGTTGTCGGACAACAGTCTCAGAGAACAGAAGTTAACCTCAGTTGCTGATTCTCTCACGTCCTGCCCCTGCCCCTCCCGACCCAGCTAGGCCTCTCTTCAGTTATCTGAGGGCTGCCCTTGCATCCTGGTCTCCTGGGGGTAATCCACAACTTTGAAAATAACATTTTTGGAACAACACAGGTTAGGCATGATGGGAAATGCCTTCAGTCATTCATATCTTAGTATGAACCAGTTCAGGAGCCTCCTGACCTCCAAGACTTCCTGGCTAAAGGCGGGGACATTTGGGGGATTCAGGGATTTGATGGGAGAAACAAAAAAAGTAGAGAGAGGTATTTTAGGGCACAGGCTCCCAGAGGGCAGGCAGACCTAGCATAGGGAAGGCCCCTTCCTCAACTGGAAAATTTGCCCAAGGTTTGTCCTGCTCCCAGTTATAAGGAAAACAATTCATTATCATTACAACTTACTAGTATTTTTCATTTACACAATGCTTTCCTTCCAAGGAGCTCATTATGTGAGTGGGGATTCATTACGAGAGAGATTTGGGAGTGGAATTTATGTTGTCTTGTGTTCTAAATATGCCAACGAGGGCTTTTATGACATGGGTACATGGCTTGAAGCAAATCTCTTCAATAAACTAATGAAGAAGGGATAGAAACTGTGTCAGGCCCGGGGCTGATGAGAAGAGGTGCTCTGGGTTCTCAAAGCATCGCTGAAACCACGGCCCATCCTCCAAATGCTAAACTCGAGGTCTCTTCAGATTGCAGAGGTCTCTTCAGATTGCAGAGGATTGAGAGGCTGACCCATGTTAACAGCATTGAAGGTGATTTTTTTAATGAGAAAAATAGGTTGCAATTTTTAAATTTAGCATAGGAAAATGATTGGAGTTTCTCTCTTAAGGAACCTTCAAAGCCACCTCCAATTAAAAGCCACTTTGGAGCTGGGCACTGGTGGCTCACACCTGCAATCCTAGCTACTCAGGAGACAGAGATCAGGAGGATCGTAGTTCAAAGCCAGCCCTGGGCAAATAGTTCTCCAGACCCTGTTTTTTTTTTATTCATTTATTCATATGTGCATACATTGTTTGGGTCATTTCTCCCCCCTGCTCCCTGTCCCCTCCATCTCCCCTCTCCCCACTCGCTTCCTGGCAGAACCTGTTCTGCCCTTTTCTCCAATTTTGTTGAAGAGTAGACATAAGCAATAATAAGAAAGACAACGCGCTTTTGCTAGTTGAGATAAGGATAGCTATACAGAGATTCCTAGCATTGCTTCCATGCACAAGTGTGTTACAAACTGAATTGATTCATGTCTACCTGACCTCTACACTACTTCCTGGTCATTTTCCCATATTGACCTCTGTCGCTTAAAGTTTACTGTATTAGTTCCTCTGTATTAGCAGTGGGGACATCACACACTTTCAAGTTTTGGGTTTCCTGCCTATCCCCATTCTTCCTATATGCGCTCTCCTCTTAGCGTGTGACCCAAGTCCAACCACATTGCTGTATTTGCCCTAGATCTAAAGTCCACATGTGAGGGAGAACATATGATTTTTGGTCTTCTGAGCCTGGCTGACCTCACTCAGAATGATGTTCTCCAGTTCCATCCATTTACCAGCGAATGATAACATTTCGTTCTTCTTCATGGCTGCATAAAATTCCATTGTGTATAAATAGCACATTTTCTTAATCCATTCGTCAGTGGTGGGGCATCTTGGCTGTTTCCATGACTTGGCTATTGTGAATAGTGCTGCAATAAACATGGGTGTGCAGGTGCCTCTGGAATAACCTGCGTCGCATTCCTTTGGGTATATCCCCAGGAGTGGTATTGCTGGACCATATGGCAGATCTATGTTTAGTTTTTTAAGAGGCCTCCATATTGTTCTCCAAGGTGGTTGCACTAGCTTGCATTCCCACCAACAGTGTAAGAGGGTTCCTTTTTCCCCCGCATCCTCGCCAACACCTGTTGTTCGTGGTGTTGCTGATGATGGCTGTTCTAACAGGGGTGAGGTGGAATCTTAGTGTGGTTTTAATTTGCATTTCCTTTATTGCTAGAGATGGTGAGCATTTTTTCATGTGTTTTTTAGCCATTTGAATTTCTTCTTTTGAGAAAGTTCTGTTTTGTTGAGCAGAAGCTTTTTAATTTCATGTAGTCCCATTTGCCCATCCTTTCCCTTAGTTGCTGAGCTGCTGGGGTTCCATTGAGGAAGTTCTTGCCTATGCCTGTTACCTCCAGACCCTTGAAAATACCCAACACAAAAAAGTGCTGGCAGAGAGGCTCAAGTGATAGAGCACCTGCCTAGCAAGTGTGAGGCTCTGAGTTCAAATTTGAGGACTGCAAACACACACACACACATACACACACACACACACAAAACACTGGCATAGAGGCCAACCTGGGAAAAAACTGAGATCCTATCTCAAAAATACCCAACATAAAAAAAAGACTGGTGGAGTGGCTCAAGTGGTAGAGTGCCTGCTAGCAAATGTGAGGCCCTGAGTTCAAACCCCAGTGCCACGCCCCCATCCAGTTAATGGGTCAAGTATGCACACCAACTGTAACTATCAGCAGGTGTGTGTATGGGGGGGGATTGTCCTTCTGTCCCAGGGAAGTGACTGGGGTCCATCTGAAGGAGCAGGTGGCCACACTGAACACCACTTGGTACACTGTAAAGATGATTTTGAAGATTGCCTTACCTGTGGAAGCCAGCAGAACAGAGTCCCAGAGAAAGGGAGCCATTTGGAGGGAGTAGAGGCATCAGTTTCTTGTGGGGTGCTGTGGCCTCCAGTCAGAGAGGGGAGGTTGAGTCAGGTCCTGCCCTTGGCCCCAACCTCAACCCATTGCCTTATCTGGTTCCGCTCGCCTCACAAGTATTTATCCAGGGCCTGCTAAGTGCCAGACCCACAGCTGTGGCTGAGGATCTAGAATGAGGGCTCCCTGCCATCACCAGGCACTAACAGGTTATCAAGTGGCCACTCTCCCTCCCAAGTAGAGGTCAGGGCTGTGCAGGGCTCTGAGGGAGGAGTGGAGGCCGCTCTGCACACATGGGGACAGGATGGGGTAGGGACAGGTCCCACTTAGCAATGAGGTGACATTTTAGCTGAGCCTAGGGGACAGGCAGGCAGAGAGCTGCAGAAGGGAAGGAGTGTGTGGAGGAGCGCTCAACCACGAGGCCCTAGCCCAGGGAGCAAGGCAGGGGCATCCAGGCCAGGCCAGAGCCAAGGTCACTGCCAAAGACATCAACTTGTATGAAACCAAGGGATGAAGGGAAGCACAATAAGTGGGTTTATGTGTTCAAAGACAGCTTTGTGGAGGAAGACTCTGGTGGGAGGCAGTCACAAGAGGGCATACAACATCATGGTGACTGGGGTGGCTGAGGCAGTAGCAGTAGAGTTGAAGAGAAGGGGACAGATTGGAGACAAGTTTCAGAAGCCATCAAAGGTGTGATCACTGACCCAGTGTGGGAGGTGATGGAGGAAGTGTCAAGAATGAGTGAGTGGGATGAGTGAGTGGTGGGCATGATGTCCCTGATGCGGCGGGGACAGTTACAGCAGGAGCAGGTCAAAGAGACATGATAAAGCATTGATTTTGGCCACACTGTTTGGGACATTTCAGCTCAGAGGAGAGACCTGGGTTGAGTGGAGACCCTCAGGAGCCAGGGCATATGATGGCATTTGGGGCCAGGGACAGGGATGAGGTCCTAACACAAAGCCTAGAGGGAGAAGAAGGGAGAGCACAGGACGGGGCTGGGAGGCACCAGAAAGAGGAGCTGTCCCTTGGTGGGTGGCATTGCAGGCTCAGACTGAGGGTGGCAAGGGAGCAGGGGAGGCAAGAACGGAGGCTCTCCCTGGCACACGGAGTAAGAGAGATGTCAGCAAGAGAGTGGCCAAAGTTTGGGGAGAAAAACCTAGCTGGGGAGGGTAGCAGGGTGCAGGAGGGGGTCAGGGGTTGTAGATGTGGACAGCATGACTGGCACTTGCTATCTTCCCCAGACCATCAATTCAGGGATGACTTGCAAGCCAGTCTCTGGTGTCAGGTGACTGGATTTTTGCCCCTGCTGTCACACCTATGGGGTTGTCTGTAGACTGCACTTGGACTTGGCTCCAGGGGCTTAGTTGGGATTCAGTCTCTAAGTTACTCCCAAACAAGTGCCTGTTGGCGGTACTCACCAAATCCCAGCCAGATAATCAAATGGGTCTTGGCCACAGGGTGACTTCCTGGGTTTGGAGCCAGTGCTCCTGGGCGGGGAGACTGAGAAGAGCCCAGGGCTCGAGCCTACCCAGGAAAGTGACAGTGGGCAGGGAGGTGGAGTCCTTCAGTGCATGGCCAGGGCTCAACTCTGGGAGGATGTCACAACCAAAGTGGCCTCCACAGCTGGCGGGAAAGCTGAAAGCCCTGACTTCTGAGCATCCTAGTCCTCCCCACTTAGGACTTTAAGGTTCTTTGGTGGGGCAGCAGGTGGGTGGTGAGCTCCTACTTGTGATTTGAGGAGTTCCAGATCCTACCAGCCTCCCCTGTAGTCCGAAATCTGTTCCCCAAGTTGAAGAAGACATGGTCCCCCTTCTAGAACCTCGATGATTTCTGGGGGAGGAGGGCACCTAGAAGCAATCGTGATAAATAACCCACTTCTTCCAAGAAATGGACTCAACAAATGCCAGGCTGGGTGCTGAGGTCACAATGTTTTATTTCTGTGTTCTTTCCCCTGTAGACATCACTTACATACAGTAAAATTCTGTGTCCATGTCTACACAGTTGTGTAGACAATGCATAGACTTGGGTACCTCAATCCACTGGATTGTGGAGTGACTTAAAACAGTCCCATCACCTGTCACTCTCTCATAGTCACATTCTCTTTGGGAGTCTTGCCTTCCTCCCATCCCTAATTCCAGAAACCCATTGATCTCAGTCCCTCTAGGTTTACTTTTTCCAGAATGTCACAAAGTAGAATCACACAGTCTCCATCCTTCTGAGTCTGGCTTGACTTCTGCCAATTGGGTTAAGATTCACTCATGTTGTTATGTATGTTGATGTTTTATTCCTTTGTGTTAGCGAATAGCATTCAGCAGTGCTGAAGCACAACAGTTTATTCACCAAATGAAAGACATCTGGGCTGTTTCTAGTTTGGGACAATTATGGTTAAAGCTGCTAAATGCATGCTTTTTGTGAGAACACAAGTTATTTCTCTTGGATAAATAACTTACAATTCACTGGGCATGGTGGTGCACACCTGTAATCCCAGCACTCGAGAGGCTGAGCCTGGAGGCTGGCAGGTTTGGGGCCAGTCTGGACTACATAGTGAGACCCTGTCTTAAATGATAAAAACAAAAACAGCAGCAACAACAACAGATAACTTACAACTCCTAATTTATTAGCATATACAAATATTTTATTAGCATGTAATAGTTGACAACACATTTTTAAATCTTCACCCCGGCCTATTCAAGTATTACTATCTCATTTTACAGAAGGGGCAAGAAAAGCAAGGGTAGGTTTAAGCAATTCACACTAGTCACATACCTGGAGGAGCTGACTAGAGACCCAGATTCATCAGCTCAGCTCAGCCAGCTCCCATGGGCTCCTCCTGAGAGCCAGGCTGCCCCCGAGGACCTGTGCTCTGTGCAAGAAGCCAACCCCTCAGCAGATGTCTCTAAGGTGTTTCAGATGACACAGAGGGTGCAGGGGGAGCCCAGAGGAGGAGCCCCTGAGCAGGATCTAGGCAGGGAGGAGCAGAGAGCACACCAGGCGAGGAGCAGCAGGGACAGAAGCACAGAGGGTACTGCTGGGGGTGTGTTCCAGTGGGCGGCTGCTAGAGGATCCACGTAGGAAAATAAGTATGTTTGAACAACTAGGTGAGCTCTGCAACCAGAGGACTTCAATTCCAGCGTGAGAAGAAACCATTTCTGCAGATCTGGCATCGTATGCAATTTCATCATGGTGTGAAGGTCAAGTGCACTCACACAGACCTAGATGGTAGAGCCTACTGCACACCTAGGTTATAGGTGTAGCCTGCTGTTTCCAGGCTATAGCTTGTAGAGTGTGTGACTGTACTGAACACTGTAGTGAACTGTAACTCAAAGCTAAGTGTATGTGTATCTAAACATAGAAAGGGAACAGAAAAATACTAGCCACAGGAAGTTTTCAGCTCCATCATAAGTTTACCAGGCTGCCATCTTCTGTGAGGTCCATTCTTATCCCCAACATCGTTATTCAGCGCATGACTGTACTTACTATTTCCAGGATGCGGTGCCTCTCTGGTAATCTGGAAGGCCTGTGAGCAGGAAAGGAACTCTTAGGAGCAAAATGGCACCTGGCTGAAACTCCTGATAAAGGTGAAGAATGCCTGGCATCAAAACCATTCTGCATCTGGGGAAATATTAGACCTTGAAAGGACTGCTCTCTGCTTCCCTCTGAGGCTTTGTATTCTCTTCATAGATGAAAAGGGAACTTGTCACGTGGTTCCTGAAATCATTTATGTGTCCTGCTCCCCTGTAAGGCCAGGGTTCCCTTTAATTTCTGAGTCTTCATCACTGTCCATAGTGTCTGGTATATATATTAGGCTCCTTACAAATATTTATGGAACAAATCAGGGGCTTCTTGGGTTTTTTTGTTTTGTTTTGTTTCTTATTCATTTATTCACATGTGCATACATTGCTTAGGCCATTTCTCCCCCCTATCCCCTGCCCTTCCTACACCCCTCCATCCCCCCTTGCTTCCAGGTAGAACCTGCTCTGCCATTATCTCTAATTTTGTTGAAGAGAAAACATAAGCATAATAAGAAAGACAAAGAGTTTTTGCTAGTTGAGATAAGGATAGCTATACAGAGAGATTCCTAGCTTCCATGCACAAATGTGTTACAACCCAAATTGATTCATCTCTACCTGACCTTTTCTCTAGTTCCTGATCCCCTTCCCATATTCACCTCTGTCGCTTTAAGGTTTCTGTATTAGTTCCTCTGCAGTGGGGACATCAAATACTTTCATGTTTTGGGTTTCTTACCTATCCCCTACCTCCCGAATGTGCTCTCCCCTTAGTATGTGACCCAAGTACAGCCACATTGCTGCATTTGCCCTAGATCTAAAGTCCGCATATGAGGGAGAACATATGATTTTTGGCCTTCTGAGCCTGGCTAACTTCACTCAGAATGATGTTCTCTAGTTCCATCCATTTACTTGTGAATGATAAGATTTCATTCTTCTTCATGGCTGAGTAAAATTCCTTTGTGTATAAATAGCACATTTTCTTAATCCATTCTTCAGTAGTGGGGCATCTTGGCTGTTTCCATAACTTGGCTATTGTGAATAGCACTGTAATAAACATGGGTGTGCAGGTGCCTCTGGAGAAACCTGTGTCACATTCCTTTGGGTATATCCCAAGGAGTGGGATTGCTGGATCATATGACAGATCTATGTTTAGTTTTTTAAGAAGCCTCCATATTGTTCTCCAAAGTGGTTGCACTAGCTTGCATTCCCACTAGCAGTGTACGAGGGTTCCTTTTTCCCCCCATCCTCGCCAACACCCGTTGTTGGTGTTTTTAATGATGCCTATTCTAACAGGGGTGGGATGGAATCTTAGTGTTGTTTTCATTTGCATTTCCTTTATGACCAGAGATGGTGAGCATTTTTTCATGTGTTTTTTGGCCATTTGAATTTCTTCTTTTGAGAAAATTCTGTTTAGTTCAGTTGCCCATTTCTTTATTGGTTCATTGATTTTGGGAGAGTTTAGTTTTTTGAGTTCCCTGTATATTCTGGATATCAGTCCTTTGTCTGATGTATAGCTAGCAAAGATTTTTCTCCCACTCTGTGGGTGTTCTCTTCAGTTTAGAGACCATTTCTTTGGCTGTGCAGAAACTTTTTAGTTTTATGAAGTCCCATTTGTCCATTCTTTCTCTTAGTTGCTGAGCTGCTGGGGTTCTATTGAGAAAGTCCTTGCCTATACCTATTACTTCCAGAGTGTTTCCTGCTCTTTCCTGTAGTAACTTCAGTTTCAGGTCTGATGTTTAGGTCCTTGATCCATTTTAAGTTGATACTAGTACAGGGTGATAGACATGGATCTAGTTTCAGTTTTCTGCAGATGGATAACCACTTTTCCCAGCACGATTTGTTGAAGAGGCTGTCTTTTCTCCATTGTATATTTTTAATACCTTTGTCAAAAATAAGGTGGGCGTAGTTGTATGGATTCATATTCGGTCCTCTATTCTGTTCCACTGGTCTTCATGTCTGTTTTTGTGCCAGTACCATGCTGTTTTTATTGCTATTGCTTTGTAATATAGTTTGAAGTCAGGTATTGTGATATCGCCAGCATTGCTCTTTTTACTGAGTATTGCCTTGGCTATTCATGGTCTCTTGTGTTTCCAAATGAATTTTAGGGTAGATTTTTCAATTTCTTTGATGAAAGTCATTGGGATTTTGGTGGGAATTGTATTAAACATGTAGATTGCTTTCGGTAGTATAGCCATATTTACTATGTTGAGTCTACCAATCCATGAGCACGGGAGATCTTTCCATCTTCTGTAGTCTTCCTCGATCTCTTTCTTCAGGGGTTTGTAGTTCTCCTTGTAGAGTTCATTCACATCCTTTGTTAAGTTTACTCCTAGGTATTTGATTTTTTTTGAGGCTATTGTAAATGGAATTGTTTCCATATATTCTCAGTTTTTCATTATTGGTGCATAGAAAAACTAATGATTTTTGTAAGTTGATTTTGTATCCTGCCACCTTGCTGTAGCTATTTATGGTATCTAGGAGTTTTTGGGTAGAGTTTTTTGGGTTTTTAAGGTATAGGATCATATTGTCTGCAAATAGGGATATTATGACAGTTTCTTTACCTATTTGTATTCCTTTTATTAATTCTTCTTGCCCTCTGGCTAGGAATTCCAGTACTATGTTGAATAGGAGTGGAGATAGTGGGCATCCTTGTCTTGTTCCTGATTTTAGGGGAAATGGTTTCAGTTTTTCACTGTTAAGTATGATGTTGGCTGTATGTTTGTCATATACAGCCTTTACAATGTTGAGGTACATTCCTTCTGTTCCTAGTTTTCTTAGAGCTTTTATCATGAAATGGTGTTGAATCTTGTCGAAGGCTTTTTCTGCATCTATTGAGATGATCAAGTGGTTTTTGTCTTTGCTTCTCAGGGGCTTCTTGTTTACAAAATGTTTTGGTTAATAATTACCACATCAAACTCGAGGACTGATTTCCAAATGATTTGAATGCAAAAAAAAAAAAATGCTAGTGATAGATTCTTGTTTTACAATATTCACTTCCAACTCTAGCACCTCCAGGGGTGACCGGGCTGGATTTTGAGCTCTGTGGCATGACTTGCTTTGGTCAGTTGAGAGCTAGCAAATGTGAAGCAAGTAGGAGTTTGGAGTTGCTTGCATACTTGGGTTTCTGCATTGCCATCAAAACACCCCGTGGCCATAAAATGGTCCAAAGAGGGTGCAAGACATTTGTACACTCCAGACCCAATCTGCTGCTTAGAGACACAGCTGAGCCTCGCTGAAATAGGCCACCCACCCAGCAAACTTGCAGAAGAACCAGCAAAAAATACTTGCTTAGTACTGTGTGCACCTAGATTTTGGCATTGTTTGTTATGTAGCAATAGTTAACAGATACAACCCTAGACTAAAAATGCCCCAAACATAATGTTGTTGCCCTCTATTGAGGATGGTGAGTTATAGATGCTGTTTTCAGATGACCTCTGACCCTCAGTTTCCTCATATGTAAAACTGTAAAATTATCATAAGGATTGAATGAGAGAATCTGAGAAAAGCATTTACTGCAGCTCCTGGCATGGAAAATGCTCAGGGTGTGCTATTATGAAGGTGTTTCTGGAACTTGGGTCCTTGTGTTGAATAGCAGTTGACATTGGGTATGGAGATATGCCAGTGAGTCAAGAGCGCCATGTGACAGAATGTCAAGTAACAACATTCACTGTACATAGAAGTCCCCCACCTTATTTCCAGGGATACATCCCAAGACTCTCCAGTGGGTGCCTGAAGCTGCAGTCTTGATCATCCACTACAATTTCTCCTATGCAGACCTATGATAAAGTTTAATTTGTAAGTCAGGCAAGTAAGATATTAATAATAATACAACAGAACAATTCTAGCTAGCGATATGCTTGATAAAATTATGTGAATATGGTCTCTGTCTCCTTCTCTCAAAAGAATAAAGACAAATATTAATATTTTCAAACTGCACTTGGCTTTGGGTAGCGGAAGCCACAGGAAGTGAGCCCATGGATAAGAAGGGACCACTCACTGATGTGTGTCCTTTCAAAATGACCTAACTCGAACTTCCTACCTTCTGCCAAAGAACCGAGGACTGTTTATGACAGTCTATTAATTGGTGATGCAGCTGTCCTAGTGGAGGCAGAATCTGTGTCCTGGTCTTGTGTCCTGCGGTGTGAGGGAGGCTAGGATGTGGGTGGAAGTTTTAATCCTCTAAGGCTGGGCTGTGGCAGGCTGCCAGCAGAGCACTTAGGCAGCCTCCCCTCCCTCCCTCCCATCTGTCTTCACTCCTTACTGACTTCTAATCCTCCCACCACTAACAGGCAAAAGTATATGAATGGAGAGTGCCCAAAACACAGGGTGAGACCAGAACCTCTCTCCTGTGAGCTCTTCTGTCCGTGGCTTTTCCACCCACTGCTTGCCCAAACATCTTGTTTTTGTCCCCCAGTAGGACAAACTATGAAAATCTCTCCATCTCCACCCCCACAAAAGGTTTAGGAGAATTATTTCCAAACTTGAGCTATCCAAGTACTCAACCAAGAGCTAGGTGCAGGCCTGGGCTCTGAAGGTGTCTTGTACCTAGCTAATGCTCCATCTTCCAAGCCCTCAGGATCTAATTTTAAATTCTGCAAGCACTGCTGTGTGTACCCTCCTCGGGGCATCAAAAACTACTGATGTTTGGCTGGAGACTGCAAATGTTTCTGGAGGCCCAACTGGATCTTGGAAAACAGAAAACAACCTACCCACATTACATAATAGGGCCGGGAAAACATGTTTCCTATTAGAGAGGCAGCCAGCAATTTCCCAGGACTCAGACAGAGGTCTGGCTTTTTCATTTGGCCTGGACCTGCTGGAGAATGACAATATTTTAACCTCCCTGAATCTCAAGCAAAGACACATTCAGCTGCCCCTCTGTGGCTGGCATGCCACTTTGAATATTGAACTGTATCTTTCTCAGAACCAAAGCATGACAGTCATGCTTCTCAGAGAGGATGGAAAGACAAATAAAATGCTTCTAATGCAAATAGGAGATGAAAAGAAAGACATAGCTAGGTTCTTATGGTCATAGCCCACTGGTAGAGCACTTGCCTAGTATGTGTGAGAACTTGGGTTTATCCCTATCATTGCAAAAAAAAAAAAAAAAGATATGGAGGTTTTTAGAAGCAGGTGATATACACAAAAATGCAATGTAACCAGTTCTATAATTAAAAAAAAAATGCAGTTCCTAGCTGGGCACAGTGGCTCACACCTGTAATCCAGCACTCAGGAGGTGGAGGCAGGAGGATTACAGCAAACCTGGGCTGTGTAGTGATACCCTGTCTCCAAAAGCCAAAGACTGGAGTGGGAGTGAGGGTGGGGTGGGAGGGTAGCCAGCCCAGTAGCAGAATGCCTGCCTAACATGTATAAGACCATAGGTTTGATCCCCAGAAACAAACAAACAAAACATGCAGTTCCTTCAGAGCCCACATTTTCAATCAATGCAAAGATTCCCCAATTTCCCTCCTCTTCATCTTTACCGAAAACCTTTGGGCTCCTCATCCCAGCCTTCCCTGGGATGGCTGGTCACCCTCCTCCCAGTACTCCTAAGAGAGTGACAGGTGTGGGCAGGAAGTGCTGGGGTTGGCAGAATCGTGTAAGTTACAAACATGGGCTGGGTGAATGGACTTGGGTTTAAACTCTGGCTCCTCCACTTGACTCTGGGCAAGTCTTACAAGCTCTCCAACCCAGTGTCCTTCTCTGTAATGCCTCAGTAGTCCCACCTCCCTGCCTCCTCTTATAAGAGCAGCTGCAAGAGTTAAAGGAAGTACACACATGAAGAACACTCACCACTGCTCAGCATGTAGGGAGCCTAGCAGGCTTTGCGGGGCAGCAGCTCATCCCACACAGTCGCACAAAGCCCTGCCCTTAAATGCCCTGCATTTGGCTGCATGTTCTGCTCCCCTGCACCAGAGTCCCCCAGAATTCTGTAACGTGGAGCCCCACATTTTCATCTGGCATGGAGCTCTGCAAACTACATAACCAGTTCTGCAAGAGGTTATCTCAGATGGCTGAGGATCCTTGGGAATCTTTGCCATCTATAGAATAATAAGCCAAACCCTGGCATGACCCCAGGTACAAAAGTACATATTGGTACTCCTGGTGGTTTTGGCATGGGCACCACATTTGGAACAAAGTCGATGATATCTGTGCTAAGCCTGCGGCATTTCATCGCAAGTTCCCAGGTGTGTGTTGAGAACCGTACAAGCCAACACTGGGGAGAAAGGATACCGCCCCCCCGCCCCGTGCCGCTCTTCCTCCCTCCCCCTGCACCGCACCTGACGCTTAGGGGGACTGCCCTGCCTCAGCCCTTCCCCCTCCCGGGGAACTGCAGCATTTTTCAACAGTGAATTTAGCTGATGTGGGGACGATGAACTGGACGGTGCTCGGCTCTGCGCCTCCCTTTCTTGTCTTTCTGGGGAAGAGGAGGAGGAGGAGAGGCCTGGGTGGCAGGGATATAAGCCTTTCCAGTCTTAGGCTCCCTAGTAGGAAACCCGTTTGACTCTCCCTCACCTGGCTCTGCAAGAGGGCAGATTTGGCCTTCATCTGTTTTCTGTTGTCCTACTTTTCAATTTGCTCAGGCGTTGAACAGGAAGAGGGTGCTACTTGTTAGGCATCCTTGGTGACCCCAGCAACCACATGTACCTCTGCCATCTATCTTGTGACTTAGAACAGTACTTAATTAAAATACCTTGCTAGCCGGGAGTGGTGGTCCATGTCTATAATCCCAGATACTGGGGAGGTTGAAGCAGGAGGCTCTTGAGTTCAAGGCCAGCCTAGACTACAGAATGAGACCCTCTCTCAAAAACATCAAACAAAGTGAAACCCCCACCTCCCTCAAAGCTTAACTTACTACAAGGCAGCGGTTCAACTACCGGGGAGGGTCTTAGATTCATGGCATCTTCCAGTTGAAAAGCACCAAGGTCTCTATCCACCCCTTGGTTCAAGAGATGGATAAACATCCAAAGCTTCGGTGTGCATCAGAATCATCTGGAAGGCTTGCTGGATAGATTTAGCTCTCAGCCCATTCCAGAGTTTCAAATTCAGTAGATCTGAAGGAGAGGCTCAAGAATGTGTATGTCTACCAGGTCCCAGCTGACGTGGACACTGTGCGTCTGGGAACCCACTCTGAGAACCACTGGCCTGACATAAAATGATTTCAGCTGCTATTCTAGAGCAGAATCCCGGTGTGCTGGGCTCCAGCAAAGTGGCCGTCTCAGTCCCCGCTCTGGTCCATGGCCTTGTCTTCCTCGGTCCTCGCCAGAAGTTACTTTACCTGCAGCTCTCACATTTGCATTCTCCCCACTGAGGCTGAACCTGTTCCCTTTTCCAAAATACTATCCCAATGAGCTTTGAACTTCCTAGAAAAGCACCCTTTAACAACGCTTAGTGACACTTAAGCGTGGAAAGAGAGGTTCCACGAAGAAAAGCAAATGTAATTAAAGACAAACTTAAAGGAAATGTAATTGTGTCGAGCATCAAAAACCCAAAAAGTTGACAAATGCTTTGTTTTGATCCTGCTGTGGTTCATCCATGGCTGTACTTACTTCACTAAAAACAAACAAGAAGACTGCTTGTAGAATACGAGAAGTTTAAGTCCATCTTTTGTGAGCTCGATAATGCAACCTGCATTACCAATCTAGAAACTCTGGAGCCCATTTCAAAATAAAGAAAATAGATCCAAAGGACTGGTGTCTAAATCCCTACCACCACCCCTGGCCTTGGCGTCTTTCCCAGTTCTGCTCAACTGTCACTTTACTCCAAACCCCTCCCAGGAAAATGCCACTTGCAAGGAGGACTGGGCCACAGAACTGCGCAAAGATCTCCAATTAACAGGCTTTAGTTAGGCAACCTAATCCTTGAGGGAGTGCCAGGGAATTCCTTAGACCTGCACTGTCCAAAAGAAACATCTAATTGTAAGCTTTCTAGTATCCATGGTTTTTGTTTTTTTGGTGGGACTGAGATTTGAACTCAGGGCTTCACACTTGCAAAGCAGACCTCTCCCACTTCAGCCACACCTCCAGTCCATTTTGCTCTAGTTATTTTGGAGGTGGGATCTCATAACTATTTGCCTGGGCTGGCCTTGAACTGCAATCCTCCCAATCTTAGTCTCCTAAGTAGCTATAATTACAGGTGTGAGCCACCAGCACCAGCCTAGTATCCATGTACAAAGGTAAAAAGAGGGGCTGGAGTGTAGCTCCAGCCTAGCAAGTTCAACGTCCTGGGATCCATTCCTAGAAACACACACACATACACACAATGTGAAAATAGGTAAATTAGCTTTAATAATATATTGTATCAAATATGTCCAAAATAATATCATTAAAAGTGCTTTTTTAATTTTTTGATTGGGGCTGGGGTTGGAACTCAAGACGTCACACTTGCAAAGTAGGTATTCTACTGCTTGAGCCACACTTCCAGTCCTGAGTGTCTAATTTTAATAAAAGTCTATAAACCTCAGGAATACAGCTACACAAATGGTCAGTTTAAGAAAAATGGACCAGACTCATCTTCTCAGGATACCTTCAACACGGACAGCCCCTTCTTCCCCCCCCCCAAATCTATCCAGCGTACTTCTCCGAGTCTTGAGTTCCACCTGGTATGACTGTGAGAGTCTAAGGTTCACATAAAGATGCAAAAAAGTACACAGCCACACAGATGAGAAATGTGCAAACGTGAGAATTACCCTCTACTTATGTTTACAAAGCTCCCCAGAACACTGAATTCATGTTCCTGCTTGAAATTTTCTTGGTATCAGACAAGTCTACTATGTGTAGAAAGATGTTCTAAATTAGAAAGCAAAAAAAAAAAAGTAAAGCTTTTTCAAAAACAAGACATAAATATTTTCATTCATTTAAAAAAAATTTTTGGCAGTACTGGGGCTTGAACTCAAGGTGTCAGGCTTGTAAGGCAGGTGCTTTACCACTTGAGCCATTCCACCAGCCTAAACAAGTATTTTCAAATTAAAAATATATGCACATTTTTTTAAAAAATCAAATACTTTAGAATGATATAAAATGGAAATAGTCTTACTCCTCAGAAGTAGCCATTGTTCAGTTTCTTATGAATTAACGCAGAAAATCTTAAGTATCCGCCATATATACACACATTATATATACATTTTCACACACACACAATTTACCAAACAAATAAGATCAGACTATATGCTGTCCTACACTCTTCTTTTTAACATTGTGGTAAAACACTTAGCATGAGATCTTCTTAACAACTTCTGAGTGTATGACACCACACAGCAGATCCCTAGATGAATGGGTCTTTCCTAACAGAAACCTTACGCCCAATAACTGGTCACTCCCCTTCCCTTTCCTTCCGCCCCTGGCAACCATCAGTCTAGTTGATCCCATGAGTGTGACTGTTTTAGCTATGTCATGCAAGTCGATTCATGCAGTATTTGTCCTTCTGTGACTGGTTTATTTCACCTTACATCATGTCTTCAAGTTCACCCATCGTGTCACATCTGGCAGAGTTTCCTTCTTTTTATAAGACTAACATTCCATTTTATGGATGGGCCACATTTTCCTTATCCACTCATCTGATGTGGATATTTAGGCTGCTTCCATATCTTGGCTATTATAAATAATGCCACAATGAACATGGGCGCAATAATCACACTTCTGGGTTCTGATTTCAGTTCTTTTGCAGAAAAGCCAGAAGTGTAATTGCTGGAGCATATGGTAGATCATCCTAGTTTTAATTTTTAAGGAGCCTCCATACTGCTTTTCATAGTGACGGCACCATTTTGCATTCTTACAGTGTGAAAGATCCCAGTTTCCTGACATTTTGTTAACACTTTTAAAAAAAATAATAGCCCTCGTGAGAGGCAAAAGGTGATACCTCATTATGATTTTGGTATGTATTTCCCTGATGACTAATACCAGTGAGCACTTTTTCATATGCCTGTTGGGCATTTGTAGTTCTTTAGAGAAATGTCTGCTCAGGTTCTTAGTCCATTTTTTTTTTTTTTTTTTTGGTAGACTGGGGTTTGAACTCAGGGCCTCACCCTTGCAAAGTCGGTACTCTACCACTTGAGACACACCTCCAGTCCATTTTGCAATGGTTATTTTGGAGATGGGGTCTTGCAAAGCTGAGGGAAGCTACAGGAGTGAGCCACCAGTACCTGGTTTCTTAGCCCATATTTTTTATTTGAATTCTTTTATTTATTTATTTTTTACCATCAAGTTGTAAAATTAACACTAGGTCTTGGAGATCTTTTTGTTATAAGTAAATCTATTCTATGTATATGTTATTGTTTTCTGATGCCAGTCATTTAGGATTTTTTGGTCACTATTTTGTTCTTACTATTTTAGGCACATCATAAAAATGTGAGATGCCTGCTTCCTCTGTGACCCTTTGTCTCTGCTTATGGTGCTTATCCAGTTTGTTCTTTCTTTTTTTTTTTTTTTTTTGCCATTTTGGGGTTTAAACTCAGGACCTACATCTCAAGCTACTCCACCAGCCCTTTTTTTTGGTGATAGATTTTTTTCGAGATAGGGTCTTACGAATTATTTGCCTGGGCTGGCCTTGAACCGTGATCCTCCTGATCTCTGCCTCCTGAGTAGCTAGGATTATAGACATACATGAGCCACAGACACCTGCTATGCTTATCCATTTCTGCTTGCATTATGAGCTTCATTGGACACAACTCCTTCCCCCAGGAGATTGGGAGCTCCCTCTTGGAGAAGCCATGTCTAATGTTCTCCTTCTCCTAGGTGGTACACAGTCGCATGCATGGTAAATGATTAACGGTTGTTTAAAAAACCTTTTCCTCTGTGCCAGTACACAAATTTAAGCTTGTATTCTAAGCACCCAAGGAATCAAGGCCGTTTCCTCTGAGTGTAATGGACATGGGTGACTTATCACCAACCCCAGGCAGAGATTCTTGCTATGGCAGAGACCAGAGAACCGAACCTACAGACAAGGAGGTGAGTAAAAGTCACTGTTCCTTTGATAACAGAGACATCAGTGCCCTGCCTCAGTTTCTCTATTTTGGGCCAGAGACCACAAAGCTGTGGTCAGAATTTGTTTCTACTGATCTTAAGACATACTGTTTTTCACCCTAAGACACAGACCCAGAGGGCAAGAAAGCAGAAGCAGCCCTCCATTTTCATGACTCGGAAAATCTGTAGTCAGCTTGAACACCGTATTTGGCTAAAGTCTGGCACAACTGAATGTTCCCCTACCTTCAAAGGAGAGGAAAAGTATTGTCTGCCCAGGACTGGGCTCTTTAAAATGCCTGTGTCATAAATATGTACCATCATTATGTGTCAATTAAAAAGAAAAGAAAATATCTGTGAAGGCCCTCATCCAGTCAGAGAGCACAAGGCTGCTGACTCATCCGGGCTCAGCCATGAGCCTATGTGGTGACTGCAGCTGAGCCGAGACACCTAATCCTTCCCTCTGAGGCCTCTCCGCAGCCACCCTGCACCCTCCCACCCCACAGGGCTGCGCGGCACTCGGTTAAACGCCAGCTTAGTAACCACCACCTCCACCACATGGTTCATGCGAACCACACCAGTTCTGCTTTGAACATTCCACATTCCACAAGCTTCCTGAACTTTCTGGAAGCATCCAACATGCCTCAGAATGAAAAGGAAAAAGCAATGAAGAATCACTTTCCTAGACAAATAACCATAGAGCTTGAGAAAATGAAGCACCATGAAAAGATGAAGGGGATCCTAGCTCTCTCTGGGACAAAGGAGGAAGTCAGAAAGCACCAGAGCAGAGGCCACACATGGCTGCTGTGTGGCCCAGAAGTCAAGAGGTGACATCATGGAGGCTGCTGATATGGTTTGGAACTTGAATGTGCCCAAAAGCCCCTGTGTTTAAGACTCAGCCCCCAGGACGGCACTATGGAAAGTGGGGTGGCCCCTGGAAGAAGTACCTGGTGGGAGGTCTTTGGTTCATGGGGGCATGACATCGAGGGGATTATGGGACCCTGACCCCACCCTCACTCTGTCTTTTGCTTCCGGCCATGGGGAGTAGTTAAGCTGTACCACGTGCTCCCACCGTGATGGGCTTCCTCAACACAGGTCCAAGGCAATGAGGCCAACAGACCATGAACTGGAGCCTCCAAAACGACAGACCGAAATGAACCTTTTCTCTTGGTAAGTTGATGACCTCAGGTATTTTGTTTCAGCAATGAAAAGCTGAGCAACACACATGATAAACAAAGGTAATCAGTGCATGGATGTGTCCTTAGAAATAGAAAACAAAAGGAACAAAGTCGCATTTAATCTTAAATAAGTACTTTGGGAAGCTAAATCATTCCTTTCATTTTTTTGGCAGTACCAGGGTTTGAACTTGTGCTTGCAAGGCAGGCATTCTACCACTTGAGCCACACTCCCAGACCTTTTTGGCTTTAGTTATTTTTTGGATAGTCTCACATTTTTGCCCAGGGCCAGCCTTGGACTCTGATCCTCCTACATATGCCTCCCAGTAGCTGGAATTACAGGAATGCACCACCATTCCTAGTTTGCTGGTTGAGATAGAGTCTAACTAACCTTTTGCCCAGGCAGGCTGACCTTGAATTGCAATCTTCCCAACTCTACCTCTCTAGTAACTAGAATTATAGGCCTGAACCACTGGTGCCCAGCATCCAAAAATTCTTGAGGAGCTGGAACTGTCCACTGGGTTGAAACAGCTACAAACTAAAAGCTCCGCTTTCTCCTCCTGGTGTTGTTGTTGATGGGGTCAGTCTCCCACCAGCTATGAGGCACTTCGACAGCACCTTGCAGCCACACAGGGAGGAGGCACCTCCTGAAATGCTGATCAGGCACCTGCACCTCTGCCATCTTTCCCTCTAGAGCCCATAATCCAGTTTAATCACAAGAAAGACATCAGACGGATCCTAACTGAGGGACATTCTACAAAGTACCAGATCAGTATTCCTGACACTCTCAAGATCCTCAGAACTAGAAAGTCTGAGAAACTGCCAGAGCCCAGAGAGCCAAGCAGACATGACAACCCGATGTAATGTGGCATCCTGGAGCGGACTGCGAACAGAGACATTAAGGGGGAAGTGCGGGAGTCTGGATAAAGTATGAAGCTCAGCAGTTGTGACAAACGAGACATACTAATGGAAGACGTTGGCCAAGGAGAAATGGGCTGTGGGCAAATGGGACGGCTGCATCATTCTCACAGCTGCTCTCTGCATCTAAAACTAACATAAAATAAAAAGTTTATTTAAATAAGCATTACCCAGGACTGGGGACATGACTCAAGTGGTGGAGCACCTGCCTAGCAACCGTGAGGCCCTGAGTTCAAATACCAGTACTGCTAAAAAAAAAAAAAAAGTTTCGCAAGGAGGTAACTGCCAACAAAAGTCTATACCCTTCTACCCAGACTGCAACGCGGTGATGAGGTACAACCAGAAGCTAAGGAGACTCCACCTGGTTTTCTCCCCACCATCCCCAATCCCTTGCAGACATGGTGCCAAGTGAGTGGTGAGCAGGGAATTTGTTCTGTAATAAGCATTCCTTCCCAAAGCCTGGGCAACATACAACTACTCCAGAAAGACCACCTTGGCATGGTATTGACCTCTCCATGTGTCCGCACTCCTGATCCTACCAAGCCAGTGTACCAGCAGCTCAGATTCCCATGTGACTTGAAGTGTTAGGTGGTGCCTGGCTTCCCTGAGATCACCTGTCTCAGCTGGCCTGCTGCACACCACTACCCAAGGGAGCCTGTCTTTGGATGTCCACCCAACCAGTCAGGACCCCTTCCAGTCCCTCACCCAATCACATATCTCTTCTGCTCCTGGGAGCTGGCAGGTTTCCAACCCCATAGAGTAGGATATAAGCATCAATTAAAGAGAGCTAGGTAACTTACATAGAGAATGGCAGATGGGAGACTAATAATATTAGTAAAAACAATAATGGTGACATCAGTGACATAGGCTGAGCATCCCTAATCAAGAAATCTGAAATGTTCCAAAATCTGAAACTGTTTAAGTGCCAACATGATGTCACAAGTAGAAAATTTTATACCTGACCTCATTCATATGACAGGTTGCAGTCAAAATGCAGATGCACTAAAAGTATTGTATAAAATGTCCTCGAGGCTCTATGTATAGCTGTATATAAAACACAAATGAACATTATATTCAGACTTGGGACCCATCCCCAAGATTGCTCCTTATACATATGCAGATATCCCGAAATCCTCTAAAAATCTAAAACTGAAACATTTCCGGTCCAAAGCATTTTGGATAAGGGATACTTGACTTGTAATAACAACAGCTATTCCTATTGGTTGAGAGTAATATGTTCCTAGAATACTTTGAGCTTCTCATGCTGTAGCCTTTAGTAAGTGTCTAACAGAAACTGCTTTCAACAGAGGGAACTGAATGCAGGGGATTGGTTTCCCAGGCAATGAAGGACAAGGAGAACTCAATAAGGACTAATGATGTTACCCAGAAATGAGTAACAACAGGAAACCAATACCAGCCCTAGGCTCAAGAAGCAAAGAGAGAATGAAGTGTGACCTGATTCAGAAGGAAAATCCAGAAAGGAGATTCAGCCATCGCCAGAGAAGCCAATATCCTGGTTCCCCTCCCTGCACCTACTAGTCTTCCTCTAATACCCAGCACTGGCCAAACTCAGCCAGAAGGTAGGACTGGGGTCCATACCTTCCACCCCACCCAACCCCTGCTGCCATCCAGAAGAGGGCAGGAGGCCAGAGCACACACATGCTTCAGAGAAATTCTCCCTTACTGCTTTTATGTTGCACAAGACTGTCTCTATTGCCTGTGTCTCCAGCTTCTACCATACTGCCCGACATACAGTTCACATTCAAATATATGTTAAAAACTGAATAAAGTTTTTAACCTTTATTTGTCAGATGAGGAAACTGAGGTTCAGATAAGTGGTAACACTGCCCAAGCTCGCAAGGCTATGGAGTGCAGGACACAAATCAAAGTTCAGGTTCTTCATACCAGTCTTTGGAGTATGAGCTTCCTACTAATGGGAGACCAGATGGAACCATGGAGCAGAGCTGATCTCTGGCAGAGCCTGGAGGGGACACTGAATCAGGAAGACCACACTAGGCAGACAGGTACCCCAGCCCTGGATACCTTGGGCTCTGAGCACCAGAAGCCACTTACACACAGGGGGGATTAGATTTCCTGGTATGTGTGGAAGTGAGGAGGGAAGGTGTTGAAGGGCTTGCTCTGTCCCTACCCTAGGAAACATGCTGGCTCCCCTTTTTTGCTCCCAAAGATGATGCAGTTGGATATAAGAATGGTTTGACATTATAAACAAAACTTCAACATTTCCCTTTGGAATAAGGTGGCCATGGCAGGCTGGAATCCAGGCACACCTTCTCTCTGTGGCCTGAGATTCATATTCTTGTTACCTCACGTGGCAGCACAGCTGAGTTATCAGCAGGTAGCCAGTCAGCTTTTGGTCTCAAGACCTGCAGCCACAGATTGCAGTGGCACTTGCACACATGTGCACACAGGAGAGAGGTTTAGAGAGCCCTGTGTGCCCACTCACTGCTAGCACCAAACCTCTGCAAGGCACCTGATGGCGTGGGACAAGTATCGTCCATGAGTCTGGGAGAGAAACAGCCACTAGCTTTGAAAATGTTGTTTAAAAAATAACAATAATCTCATGAGCCAAGACAAAAATATTCTACTGGTGATTGGGGCATTTTCCTCTCTGGCCTCAGTCCATGCTCAGGGGTGCTATCTGCCTCTCCCATGGTCTCTCCTATTGTGGGATCTGCAGAAGGAGGCTCACAGGACAGCGATGGCAATGGAGCAAGGATGATCCTGAGTGATGGTGAGTGGCGGTGGTGCCAGTGGGGGTCAGAGTTTTCTATCCAGTGTCAGCTTCATTGGGGTAGGATCCATGCAACTGTCCCACACTTAAAAGGACCTTACACTTATTTTAGCACTCTGCCTTTGCCATCTTGGAATTCCTTTTTTGCAGTATTGCAGTTTGAATTCAGGGCCTATACCTAGAGCCACTCCACCAGTCTTTTTTGTGATGGGGTTTTTTCAAGATAGGGTCTTGTGAACTCTCTAGCCTTGAGCCTTGATCCTCCTGATCTCTGCCTCTGAGTAGTTAGGATTACAGGTGTGAACCACCAGTGCCCAGCCATCTTGGATTTCTTAATAACTTTTACACAGGGTCCCACCTGTTCATTTTACAGTGAGCCCTGGAAATTCCATAGCCAGCCCTGGTTTGGCCTCTCAGAAGAGGGGGCTCACAAGACTCAGCCAAGTCTGAAGACTTTTTAGTGGCTGTCATCAGGACCTCTAGATTGTTCCTCTTCTTTGGAAGGCCACTGGGTTCATCAATGTATGGCTCAGCTCAATATCACCTGAGTCACCTTTGATGTGTCTCACTGATGAGGCTCCCTCTGGGGTAGAAAACCTGGCAGGGCCATTGTCCACGTATTGTCCCTAAAGCAAGGACTGGCCCCAGCCTGCTGGCTTCCTGGGCAGCCCAGAGCTCGGACCTCAGTGCCCCATTTACCCAGGGTCAAAGCCAGTTCAGCAGAGTTCATTTCTACGTGGGCTGAGGTGGCCTCTAGAGCAGAAGCACAAACACAAACACAAATCATGGCGAACCCAGGGGAGGAGGCAGGAATCCAGCTGCCTGAAGTTGACCACAGAGGCAAGAGGGCAAAGAGCAACACACCTGAGTATTACTGTCTTGATGACCTCACCTTTGGCACCTTCTACTAAGCTCTCCATCATAAACCGAGGGAACTGTGCCACCTGGTGGAATTCCACGAAACCATCTGTGAGTTTCAGCGTAGCTACAGAAACCAGCTTTTCCAAATGGATTAAGACATGTGAACCCACAAAAAGAATACCTGAGACTGACACGCTTCTGGAAAATCTAGATGGATGGTTCCCACAGTTACAGCAAGCAGCAAGGGTAATTAATACTGAAGTTGACACAGGGACCCTCTCTCCTGCCTACCTGGACTGACTGACAGTACATCTGGGATCAGGTACTGATTTCATTAAAGGCCCAAACATATCAGGGCTGAGCAATGCCAGTGTGGATATCTCTGTATCATTCACGTGCATCATCACACCTGACTCAGAGGGCACAACCCTGGCTACACTTTAGCTTCCCCTAGGGAGCTTTTAACAATCCAGATGATGGCCCCAAGGCTCCCTGGTGATTGAATGTTTAATCTACATGGAGAACCACTGACCTAGCATGTAGTAGGAACTTTACTGAAAGCTGGGCATGGTGGTATATGCCTGTAATGCCAGCACTCGGGAGGTGAGGCAGGAGGATTGTAAGTTCAAGGCCAGCATGGGGTACATCAAGAAGACGTGTCTCAAAACAAATGAATACATACACACACAAAAAAAGTTATTGAATGCTGAATGCATAAGTAGCCCTAATATTTATTCCATCAAAAGTCATATCCTCCTCACTTAAAGTTCATTTAAAGGGGACAGCTCTGGCTCTATCAGTTTAGAAGAAAGCCTGTGGAGTCTGCCTTCTTTACTAAAAACAGTCACTTTATTAACTACCTATTTCACAGGAGGCTCTGGGATGCCACAAAAGCAGCCCCTCTCCCTCCTCCTCTCCACAACTCTTCAGCAGAATTTCCAGTTGCTAAGATGTAGTTAATCCTCTCCCAGACTTGGCACATAATTAAATAGAGCTCCATATGATCTAACATTCCTCCAAAAATTGTCTATGTTGGTTGCAGAGTGTAAAGAAAAGGACTATCTTCAATATCTTGAAAAATTATAGATTCCCAACCTATTTCTCCAGCATCTGTGGAAGTACCAGTTTTTCCCAAAGAGGCTCTGGAGGGACACAGCAAAAGTTTTCCAGCCAGCAGGGCTCCACTTGCTGACCCACAGCAGCAAGGTCACACAGGAGATTCTGGCATTTACCAGGAGGAAGACCTATGCTGATTGAAGTATCACCGGGTGCTGGGAGGGCCTCTTTACAGTCCAGTTAGGGAGGGGGGAGGCTGCTCTAATCCTGGAGGCTGGACACCAGCCAGCAGGAAGATAGCTCGATGCATCCTCTAGCCAGCTATTTTGGGAGCACTAGTTGTTAACTCAGGTCCACATCCAAAATGCAGTGGACTTCCAGGGTCACCCCTCTCCCCCATTCTCATTGAGGAGACACAAGCTGGAGACCGGGTATCAGTTTTTTTAAGTTCCACTGGTGATTCAGAAGACCTGCATCAACGTTTGCCCCTCACTGCTTTTGGTTAGAAAACGTGGTAGCATGAGGGCAGGACTTGAGCTATCCTAAGAATTAGTAAATGTCAAGGAAAGGGCTCTATTCACTTGTTCTATCTGCCTCTAGCTCCATGTGAAACTGAGAAAGCTGCAATTGTGCCCATGAGCACAGGATCACTGTCCAGGACTTGCTGACCCACAGGTGACCTGGAGCACTCTTCCCAGTATGGACTGGATGGGGACACAGTGGGCACATGTGTCAGCAGGTTGGTCACCTCACCTGGCTATCTTAGTGGCTGCTGCTTTTCCAATGCCACTGTTCTCTCTGACGACTATGAAGGTTCTTGCAGGAACTTGGATCTCCAAGTCACTGGGGGCCAAAGTCCTTAGATTTACATTCATAGCCACTCCTGGAAAGAGCGCCTGGTGGAGAGCCCAGAACACAACCCCTGCAGGAAGAAGGCCTGCTTCTGGGGTTAGCATCATTATTGTCTGCTTCTAACAGCGCATCATGCACCTCCTTCCTTCCTTGGCCTTCCCCGGCCTCCTTGCTTCTCTCCTGGTCTCGCAAACAATACCATCTTCCTAGAGCCTTCCTTCCATCTCAGTGGTGGGAGATTTGCATCTAGTGTCTTTAGTTTTCTGAACCAAAATTTTCCTGAACTCCCAATGTTTTGGCATCCCAACTATTTTTTTCTAGCTGCCTCTAATACTGGAAAGTGACAAAACAATCGCTTTATAGATGGGGCACTTTGTACCCTCTTGGGGGGAAGCATAGGGGATCATTCATGTTTCTCGCATCTCACAACAGGTATCCTGACCTGGATGGAGGGGTGGGGGGAGATTTCCAAATAGGGAGTGAAGAAGCTATAGTTACTGAGCTCTCTGCCCCTGCTCAGAGGAAGCCAAGGCTCCTTGGGGACACAGGGCATGCACTGCACAACTCTAGGGTGTGCCACTGGGATCTCAGTGGTGGGAGACTTGCACCTGCGTGACAGTTTTCTGGCATGACAGCAAAGTAGACTCAGGAAGAAGTGCTTTTTCTAATTTGCACAAAGGCATCCATCATACTGGATAGATGGAACTCTGAGTTCCTTTACCATTTTTCTCTCCCCTTCCTTTAGAGGGACCTCTTCTAACTTTACTTCCCTGGGATTTCCTGGTTATAAAACTGGCTGAGGGCAGTGGAGGTAGAATGGAGGGACTGGCAGGAACTGGCTCTCCCTCACCCCAGGCAGGGAGGGGGGGTCTCAGAACTTGCATTTCTCATCCACTATCTGGTGAGTTCTCCCATGAATGTGAAACAGAATTCTAAACTGAAGGTTCCACAAGAGGCCAGGAGTCCTACCACAAGCCCTGTTTACACACACTCTGCCAGCAGCTGGCCTCCCGCCCGGTGCCCTGGCCCAGCACAACTCTACTTGTATGTCCTAGTACTGGGGAAGAGGCCAGAGGATGCTATGAGCTTGGGTTTGGTTTGGAAGTCATTGCCACAGGGCAGTCACTGCCTCTTGTCTCAGTCCAGCTAGACTTAAGAGAACAAGAGAGTGTTCCTGTTTGTGCCATCTGTAGCTCTCCTGAACATTACACATTTTGGGGGCAACTCAATGAACAACCGACCACGACTGCTCTGTTAGTGGCCCACTTAGTGGGGCAAGCAAGACTTCTTATTCTAAAACTTTCCTGAAAGTTTGGCTTGGAATTTAAAATAGTGCAACTAACAAAGGTTGTTTGTTTTGTTTTTCTACAACCTGGGTTTAAATGGCAGCTTTGCCTCTTATTAGCTCTGTGGTCTCCTGTCGATTTAACCTTTCTGAGCTCTTGTTTGCTCATCTGCAGAAAGGAGATAAGAAGAGCTATCTCTTGGGTGGCCTTAACAAAGTCATTTGTGTAAGGCACTTAGCATAGCACTCAACTTATATTAAGAGCTCAAATAAAAGTAGTTACAGTAAGGCTGGTGGTATGGCTCAAGTGGAAGAGTGCCCCACTAGCAAGGGCAAGGCTCTGAGTTCAAAATCCAATGCCACAAAAGTAGTTGTAGTTATTACTCTCCATGTTCAAAATTGAGCTCATTTGGTCACCCAGCCTTCCAAATCAGTAGGGAATTCAGAAGCATTTTAAACCATAAACAGAAATGAAGATTTGTTTTGCCCTAGGAGCAGAGATGGGAATCTCTATAAAAGCATTTTCTGTAGAGGCAAGAGCCCCAAGTCATTGAAAAACATCCTGGCTAGATGAAGTCTATGTGGGGAATGAGTCTTGCAAACCACAGCTTATCCAGGAAAAGAGCAGGCTACAGGGAACATTCTGGAAACTAGCCCAGAAGAGTCCCCTTTTCCTAGGCAGGAATCTGAGAGGTCTATCTCTGTTGGCATTCAGCTAGAGAAGAAGTCAGCCTATGAGCTACCATGTTCAGCGTATTAAAGACGAATGTTTGCTAAGGGCGGCTCCTGTGGATTAGACCTCTTCCTCGAACTCCAGGCTGGGAGTGCTGCCAAGGGGGCCGTGCCAGGTTGCCTTGCAGGACATGTCCTGCCTGCCCTCTGTCCTCTGCCTTGGATCTTTGCCTTCTACATCAGAATTCCATCCTGGTCCAATCTGTTGTTAATAATAAGACTTGGCTTTTATGAATCCTTCTGCCCCATTTTGGAAGAAGCATTTTATCTTTGAAAATTTTCTTCCTCTCTCCCTCTCTCTCTTCCTTCCCTTCCCTCTCTCTCTCTCTCTTGAAAGAAACTCACTATGTATCCCAGGCTGGCTTCCCAAGTCCTTGGGCCACACCCAGCTTCTTCACAAACTTTTGATATCACCCTCTGGTTGTCAAATGCAGAAAGGTATAAATGACTTGCCTAGAGCCACAGGAAGGTAGGTGATAAAGCCAAAGGTTTCCCTTTTCTGTAACACCCTACCTAGGTGCTCAAAGGGTGGGCCCCAGACCAGCAGCACCACCCCACCTGGAAACCTGTTAGAAAAGTCTTCTCTGATCACTGAGTCACACATATTAGTGTTTCATGAACCCCAGAAAAGGGGCAAGATCACAGGCACCTGTGTGTCCCCCACTTACCCAAATACGGTATTTGCTTAGGTCTCACCCACTCTTGTCAGGGACTTAGGAGTCTTTTTAAAACTTCCCCAGGGAATTATTAGGTTCCACAAGTTTAGGAAACAGGAAAACCTGGGGCCCAATACTGGGAGGCTTTATAAAAATCCTAGCCTGCCAAGAAAAACACTGCAAGCCCTAACTGCAAGTTCTCACACTGAGATCAAAATAAGGTTGTATTCCTCCAATTCATTAAATGCACAACAGCAGAGAAACCTTCCTAAGGTTGCCAACTGTCCCCCACAACTTGCTGTGGCTTGGGACTCTGCCTAATAACTTCCCTCAAGGTGATAAAATGGAAGAGTCCAGAATCTGAGACAGATTTTTACAAGCCTGTTTTCCTTGAGGCCAGCTGCTGGGTTACAAGTCAACTGGAGCTTTGCACATTCATTTTACATTTGAGTTCTTCGTAACATGGAAAGATCCAGCAAATAGTGGGCACTGCGAGACCACTTCCCTTTGAAACAAAGAGGCTGCCACTGTTTGCCTACATCCAAGTGGACAGGGCTGAGAGGGTTGCCTGAGAAGCAGGGCTGACAGCCAGCATTACCACCATTCTCTACAGTAGTGGGCCTTGAAGAAGGGCTGCACTTTTCCCAAAAGTATGTGGATGAAGAGAAGCAAGCAGTAGGCCCTGCCTCTCCTAGGGCTTTCGCCCAGTGTCCTGGTATGGTGGAAAATTGCCTAGGCTGCCTTAGGAACTGATAAAAAAACAAAAACAAACACAAAACAAAACAAAAAGCCCTAGAGCAGGGAGGAGAGCAAGTCTCTCGGCGATGAGTATCACAAGGGAGATTTTTATAAAATGCCAGTCTAGGCTCCACTGAATCAGTCTCTAAGGATGGGGCCTGAAAACTAGTATTTTAAATTCTCCACCAGTAATTCTGAGGGGCAGAAAGGGGTGAGAACCACTAGTGAGCTTGATGAATTCTAAGATTTAAAAGCCCCCCTCCATCTCTTCTCTGCCGGAATCTGTCGCCCCACGGAGGCACATCGTGCGTAGTCACGAGCGCATACACTGGGGGCACAGCCCACACCCGCCCTAAAACCCAAGCTCAAGAGAGCTGTCGCAGTCCACACGCCGCATTTTAGAAAAATCACACCCAGGAAAGCTCTACGTCGGATGCCTGACGTGTAGCGAGCACGCCCTGTACCGCGCAGAGGAAACGCCCGGGAGGCTGGACAGCGCGGAGGCTGCCCGGTTTATGTGGGTCGGCCCCCGAAAGGCGGAGCCCCGCCCCCTCTGACGTAGGCCCCGCCCCTATGGTGCGTGCCCCCGCCCACCAGGATGCCAGCCCCGCCCCCCTCAGGAGGCAGGCAAACCACTCAGCTCTTCGGACAGGCCCAAGGGGCCCGACCCAGCGGCCACTCCCACGGCCTTCCTCAGGGTACTAGGTCGCAGGAGGCACTGTCGCTCTAGACTCGGTTAGTCCGTCCAGCGAGGTGATGAAGAAGCTGGAAGTACGTCAGCTCTAAGTCAGCTCGCCGGCGCCAAGCAGGACCACGTGACCGCAAGCGGCCCCGCCCCCGGCGCTGCGCGTGCGCCTTGCTCCGCCTTTTACCTGGTCACTTCGCGCGGCCACTCGGAGCTGCGGTGGGCGACGGGCCGGGGCGCGCGCCGCACGCGAGTCCCGCGCCGCGCTCCCGGTGCCCCCGGAGCTACTCGCGGTTACGTCATCTCGGTTATGTAAGAGCCGCGACTTTCCTGGCTTTTCCCAGCCCCGAAGGCGGCCGGGTCCCTCGCGGGCCCGTCTTCTCCGCCCTAGCCTCGGGGTAGCCTGGTGGCGCTCAAGCTTCGCCGAGGCAGCCTGGAGCGTCAGTGCGTGTTTGGGAAATGATTATCTACATGTTGGGTAGGGCCGGAGTGCGGCGATGGCCCCGGAACGCACCTCCTAGATTTTGGTTACCTAGGAAATCATGTGCAATGAAAAGATGAGTCTTATGATAGTAAAACGATGTCTCTATCGAATGGATTTTAACATAACGTGTTCGTTCACGCAGTGCCCCTGTGTCTCCTCCCTCCCCTAGAGCCCAGGCTTTTGCCACTAGTTGTGCAACTTCGTACAGTACCTGATCTCCCAAATCTTCATTAGCTCGTTCTCTCCCTCCAAGCCCAAATAAACGTGAAGTGTAGATTATTTAAAAAGCATGGTTGTTCACTGAATCCAGATCTCAGGCAAGTCCCGCAGTCCATTCCCAGCCCTGTTATGGACGGCTCACAAAGCCCTGTGCACCTCTGTTCTCCATCCCTAATGCCAGTTAGAGATTGGGTCTCACTGCTGCTCTCAATCCCTGTCTCTCGTTTTCATTCTGTACTGATTTACCCAATTCAGGAGCACTCTTACGTAAGATGTCCCGAGGCCAGCTGTTTTAATGGCCTCATTACCTAGGACATAGGAGCATTGCCCAGCTCTCGCTCCCAGGAGGAATGTTTTTACTTCAGAGTCACTTTTGAAATAAATTTCCCCTAACAATGTGTTCTTCTAAACAGGACTCAGAGGTTCCACCGCATTGCTCTTGTTCTGACAAAGTGATGAAAGTCATTTTAAAAAAGTGGCAGTTTGCAAAGCCACTCAGCCTGGTGTGACTTTCAAGTGTCTGTCCAGTTTGGTTAGGATAATATTTTAGATCACCAGAGTTCCACACTGTGCTTTGTACACTATGCTTGGTATCAGCCATGATAAAGATGTCAGTCCATTTTGATTCTCTCTGTCCACCTCTGGAAGCATACTTTTGGCTCACAGAGAAGGGGTGCGAAATTGTTTTGAATCGCAAGTCTATTGAGGGCATCAGCGGCCCCTTGAAGTAAAAGGGTAGATGGAAACCCATGTCTCAGTTAGCCGTGTGAACTTGGGCATGTTGCATAGCCATTCGGTCTTGGATTTTTTAGTTGGTAAAAAGGGAATGAATGTGCTCACCTCATGGGGTTGTTGTGATGAGTAAATGCATTCATTTTAAATAGCTCAGTTTAACAGGAAGCAAGCTGAAATGTTTGTTGCCTTTCCAAAGTTTTCTTCTCATTCCTTTCTCCCCCTACACTTAACAATCAAACAGGGTACATTCAATCAACATGCCATGAGTACATGAAGTGTCAGATGTTTAGCTTCACATCAACATGTATCCTCAAGGAATACACTTCTAGAGGAGGTTTTAAGAAAAGCAACTCCTGTCCCAAAATGAGTTTCCATTCTCCCTTGGATGACAAGCAACACGCACACACACACACACTCAAAGGGCAGCATGAGGTTGCCCTTTGAGCAACTCCAAATTAAGAATCTGAACCAGATTCTAGTGCAACCTTTGCCACTGATAGCCTGTGTGATTGAGGGTAATAGTGATAACATTTATGGAGGGCTTCTCCTGTGCCCAAAATTGCTGATCATCTCGTTTACTATTCACAGTGACCCATGAAATTCATCTTGCTATTATCCCCATTTTGCAGACTAGCAAACTGAGACATAAAAGAGTTAAGTAAATTGGCTGAGGCCCCAGAAAATAAATGGTGGAGCTAGGGTCTGAGGCCACATGTTATGATTCCAGAGCCCATGTTTTTCCAGTCAGGCAAGGTGACCTCTGGACCACTTCCAGCTCCAGCTTTATGTAAGTAATGTGAGTGACAGAAAGATGTTACTGTGATTGTATAAGCCTTAAGTGTAATTCCCTCAGAGACTCATGCATGACAGGATTGGTCCTCAGTATAGTGGTATTGAGGTGGTGGGGCCTAGAGAGAGGTCCTTGGGTCAGTGGGGCAGGCCCTGGAAGGAATTGAGGCATTTCTCATGGGACTCTGGTTAGTTCTCATGAGAGGGTGTTGTAAAAGCCCGAGTCTAACCTAATCCATATTCTCCCTAGCTTCCTGTTTAGAGGTGGGATTTTCTTTTCCTCTCAAAATTGCTTCTGCCAGTGTTGTCCTCCCTAAAGCGATGGGGTATATGGAATGGGGGGGTGTTCACCAGAGCCTGCACCATGCAGTTTGGACTTTTAACCTTCAAAATGGTGAGCTAAATAAACCTCTTTATAAAGTTAGCCTGCCACAGGTAGTTTATTATAGTAACAAAAAATGAACTAATACAGATGTTAAATACATTAAGCCCAAGGAGCTTTTCAGAGTAACATCAAAGTGGGTTGCTTCAGAATAACTTTTGAAATAAATTTCCCCTCCAGCTTGCTCCTCTACACAGGACTCAGGTTCCATCGCACTGCTTCATTTCACATGGATAGAAAGCCTCAAAAACATTTTTTTATGTGTCCCTGGTTCCAGTTTGCCACTTGAAAGGCCAAAGATATCATCCTGCAAAGCTTCCTTCCTATTGATTTAGATCTTAGATGCTAATTTTGATAAAACTGGAAGAAGAAACAGAGGTATGAACTAAGAAATTCATGGCTTCTTGCACAACAGATACACATGATGGGAAGTCTGCATCATTTTACACACACACACACACACACACACACACACACACACACACACACACCAGTGTTCATATTGCTTCCCACTAGTTTTTCTAGCCAAGTTGTCATGGCAACACCCGCTGCCAATGAGATCATGGAAGACGAGGTCATGATGGCAATGGTGCCTTAATATTTTACCTGGCAAAGCCACTTACTTAATAAAATGAATAACCATAAATCATAGGCCATAGGAAGCCAGGCACCACTCACTGCATGTTTTGTGCATAACTGGGGGTGGGGAATGGAAATGAGACTGAGGGAAAGGAACAAAAAGGCAGAGAGGATGAGACGGGGGATGGAGAAGACGGGCTCTAATGCTGATTCTTCTTGTTTTCAGTGTAGTTTCGTTTACAGGTCCAGTCCCTGCTTGTACATAGATTAAGACATTGGAACTGGGCTCTTCCTAGTGACAAGAAAGGGGCCAACAGAGAGAAGCAACCCAGGGACGATGTGCGTTATAGACACCACACCACCCTCCTCCTGCAGTTCAGTGGCTCAGACAGTCACCATTTAGAATGCCTTTCTGTTCCTTGATGCCCTCCAGATTTTACAGACTGTCTCACCCCAGGGCCTTCTGTTGCCAATCCAAACTGTTAGACTGAAAGAGGCACAGAGTAGAAAGGTGGGGAGACTACTCAAACACCAGCACAGGATTTATTCAGGAAAAAGCCCTGCAGAGGGCGCCCCCAGCAAGAGAGCTGGAGTCCACAGCCACTTACAGACTTAAAGTAGATATAGGGGAGTGATCTGGAGGGGAAATTTTGCTGGGCGGGAAAATTTTTCAGCAGTGGAGTTAATGATTGCTAGGGGAAGCTAGAGGAGCTAAGCGGTAATTAGGTAGATAAGTTGCTCAGCTCTAGACCCCGTGATGAGGTGGCAGTTTGTCATTTCCTTAGGCTAGATGTGGACAAACCTGGGAAACAAAGCAAGAAAGGGCTCGAAGGAGGCAAGGTCCAATAGCAAAGTGAGCAAAAAAATAAGAGATCTCAGCAGAGCGAGGACCCATGGCATCCACTTAGCCCAGGAGGGCCACTGTCCCCAGCTGTCCATTGTTTGTTGTCAGAGGTTGTCACTATGCTTCCAAAGTCTCCTAATGGCATCACCAACGATCCCAGATTGGTTGACATAAAAACAGCATTTTTTCTGTAGAAGTGACATAGTTTTGAGTGGCAACCTGTGTAAAGGAATATAGCTTTTTGGGACATACAGTTAAATCCACATGGGCCAATGGTAATCAGCTTGAGAAGGAAAACCAAGGGATCTTGGGGCACAGACATTGGCTATAGGTTTAAGTTCACAAAAGAACTGGGGGCAGGGGACAAAAGTGTGTGTACTTAAACAGTGACAGGTGAGACCTGGTTGGTCATTATCTCAGTTTTTGTTTTGGGAGGGATTCTGAAGTTGTTATCTGGAGGGTGTTTCCATTCTGAGCAAAATCCATTGTTGGGGGTAGTTTTAGTCCCTTGTCATAAAGATTTCTGCCTCTTTGATTCAAAGGTGGCTGCAGGAGAAAATGGCTCAGAGCAAAGAACAATAGACAAAATGGAGAAATGCCATGTTTTCCTGTTTTTAGTTAACCTATGGGCCCAAGTAAGGAGTTAGTGCTTTTTAACAAAAGTAATTTAAGTACCTCATCATTTTTACATTTGAACATTTTTAATTTTGAGGGAATTAGGGCTTTTTGGCCAATGATAAATTAATACAAGAGAAGGGAACAGAGAGCTGGCAGTTAAGTCAAAAGTACTATTTAAGTTTAAAACTAGAAATACCTTTGTAAAGTAGAATACAGAGTAAGTAAAAGTCAGAAGACTCCCAGTTAAATAGACTGTGTAAGGGAAAATATCTCCATGAGCATGGACTACTAAAAAGATAAGTTTGGAGCCAACAAAAAATGCTTAAATAGAAGGCCTTGACCAAAAATATGAGTTTGTCTTCTGTCAGAGGTGCTTGCAAGGGCTTCAGGTCTAGTAATTATGTGTAAGGACACTTCTTTGAAAACCTCTTGGCTGTAGTAGCTTTTGTGAGGTCTGGCACAGGTGACTCCATCTGGACCATGACAGCTTTCCCCTCTTATCTCCAAATTGTTTGTCTCTGAACGGTCTCCTCTGAAGATTTTGTCAATTAACCCTTCTGGTCAGTGAAAGTCCCTTGTTGCCAGGAACAGCTTTTCCCAGATGTTTTTCAGATCCTATGTTGGAGGGGAAGCATTGGGCAGGTCAGTTGGGAATCAGTGCCAATTAAAGACTCCTTTGGCCAAATTATAATCAGCAAAAGAGGTTTAGATGAAGTGTGCTGGCATCCATTTTTAGTTTTGTCTGGATTGCAGATGATATCCTGACAACTTAAAATGCTGCAGAATGGCAACAGACAACAGTTAAAATTTTCACAAGGAGAATACAAAAGGCCAACAAAAGCGAATTCCTAAAAGACTGACTCAGTTGAAAAATAAGTACTTGTCAGAGTCATTTTGGGGATTCGATTACAAATACTCTAGAGAAGGACCCAGACTGCAAATGACAAGACTTAGAACAGCCATGGCTAAGTTTAGGAATTGTCAGAACCTCTAGTTATTTCCATTGGAGACAGCATTTTAGGAAAATAATTATGACTGACAGCATTACAATAGCAACACCAAGTGCTCCTTGTTGTAATAGGGAACACACGGACACAAACCTCCACCATCTAGCGTCATTAACTGGTTTAAATGTGGAGAACATCTTCATGGTAAAGTTTCTTCCTAAACAGGCTTATATGTTTGGGGAGTATAAATACATTACAAAGGAGCCGGCAACAATTAGCATCACAACTACACAGATGTCATAATGCATGTTAATTAACTTTTTTCTTAGAGTAAAATGTAGAAATTTTGGCTAGGCAAGATGATAGGTGTACAGCGCTGGCAAAAAATAAAATTTTTAGCTCTCTTACAAGATAGAGGGGACTGTGTCTATTATCCCAATAGCCTTATTTCCTAATGCACAAGTACATTTCATACATACAGTAACATTCATTTGGCTAAGACAAATGTAGGCCAGGTTTTAAATAGCAGGATTGCCTAAATGGCAGGGTTTTTTCCCTAACTATCACTGATTACAAACAGTAGAAATGCTAAGAGTCCATTGACTAAGTTTAGATATAGTGCATTTTGAGTAAAAGAGAGCATTACTTGGTCATTTTACATGTACTAAACTGACACATTTTTAATTCTGCAGATGTTTGTACAATATTTAGAGTCTAGACACACAGTTTTATATACTTTTAGTCACAAATCTATAGTTCACTAATTGTGTTAGAATTACTTAAAATAATAGATCAAGGTTACTGTCCATAAAATAATGCCTGTATTTTTGTTAGATTTGATTGACATAAAACCTTGAAAACTGGTTTTTCTTTAAAGCAGCATCAGAAGAGGTAGGGTAGAGAAGAGAACAGAAGCAGCAGTTCTTTTACATTAACTCTATAATAAGAATCATCCTGATGATGTTCACATATAAATACATGCATATGCAAAAAGTTCTAAATTAGGCTTGCCATAAATGTCAATTTAAGTGCACATAGATACAAGAGCTCAAGAACAGCAAAAATTAACTAAGTGGCCACAAGTACATTGGTCGGTTATTTAAAAAAATTTTAGGAGCAGATTGAGATGTTTCCCATTCTTTTCTTTCAGGACTCTTTTGGGAGGCTTGACAGCTGAAGCAAGAGTCAATCTTAGGAAAGTGTTTTGAGTCAGTCTCGGTCTACAATAAGACTGTTGCCATAGCTATCAGATTTTTGTCTCTAATCACACAATAGACATACACAGAATTCACACAATGACACACAAAACAATTACATTAATTTCCAAGTACACTCTTAGACATTGTCTTTGTCTTTTTCAGTAGACTAGTCAGCTAGAATTTACTCTAGGAGGCAAGATAGTCTTAATGCTTTTTATTTTTTAAGTTGTTTATAGACTTAGTATTTTTTATGGTTATTAGCCCATTTTAGTCATCTTTTAGTATGTGGAGTGCTGACTCGGAGATAAAATGAAAGTAAAGGTGGATTTTCCTCATCTGAGTCAGATGTAAGAGTTGTTATATTTGGTCATCACCTTTGAAAGTCGAGAGAAGAAGAGGACTGAAGTTTTTGTTGGGGTCCTGTGTATCTTTTTAATGTATTATTACTATTTTTTAGGGCTAACTGCCTTAAGTGCAGCCTTGTCTATTTTGGGCAGGAGGCAGGTAATTATGTGGCCTCTTTTTAATATGAAAAGATATTAAAGGATACTTAGAGGACACTTTTAAAATAATTTGTAAGAATAGTTTACCTTGAGTTACAGCAACTTTGTTATTAATTAAATGTTTTAGGTAAATTTAGAGAACCTAGTTTTGGGTGTAGGGTTGGCATCCCATATCCTTGTCCAGACAAAGGATATAGGATGCACAAGTCCACCCTCTTAATACCAAGAATTTGTTTTTTAAAATTAGAATTTGTATGTCAGGCCAGGAAAGGGGCAGACTGGTGTGATAAAAAGAATTATGTCTCCATTAAAACTGGTGATATCTGGCTATTTTAGTAGCATGGAAAAAGTAGAATGAATTAGCCCCTCAAGAGGCGATTTCAGAGAAAGGGCCTTGTCTTATGAATGCATAGCAGAACCCAAGAAGGCTGTCCTTTAGTCTTTTAGCTAATCCCATAAGCTAGAATATTGAGATCCCAATTTTTCAATGCATGGGCATTTGTAGGAGATAAAGAAAAGCTTAAGACAGACAATTGAAATTTCCTCTTTGGTCCCTCCAGTCTGTGCGCACGAAAGGCTGAGGGTATAGGTTCATAACCCTGACTGCATGGTGCCTTGGCCCAGCCCAGGGTCACTGCCTGCAGCAGCCTGGATATGACCTGTTCCTTCTCCTGGTCTGACTTGTCTGCCTTGAGAAAATGGCCCATTTCAAAGACTTAACGGAGAAAACTGTTAGTAGAGACTTTAGGCAGATTTAGAGACTTAGAAGTCAGTGGAAAAAATCCAGGAAAGGAGAAGCTCCAATCCTCAGCCACATGCCATTTAGATTCCCAATTGACTTTATGCTTTTATCTTGGGACTGTGTGAGTCACTCAGGAGACTGACAGAACTGACAATGTAACTTGAGCAGGACTTTGCTTTTCTCTTTCTCCTCATCCATTTCTGTCTCTGCCGTTCCTTCTTGGATGGCCAGTCTGGGAGAAGAGACAGGAGCAGGTTATGGAGTAGGAAGGTGGAAAAACCTCCATCATGACTGAGACAGATTTAGAGAGAAGAGTTTCAAAGCTAAACACTTTTTATATCTTGTGAGATGAGGGAAGAGGAAAGGATGATAGATTAAAGTCAGAGGAGGAAGGGTTTTTTAATGGATGACAGGGAAACCTGGGGGGGATTTTTGCTTAGAAGGAGAATGCAATAAAGGGAGCAAGACTGACAGCAAGACGGTCTAGAGCAGAGATAACAAAGACCTAGATATAGGGGGACCTTGGACCATGTCCCATAGCATTGGAGAAACTTCTTGAGATCATACTGAATTTGGAAATTGAAAGTGCCCTGTTTGGGCCGATGGTTATTGGAGTCAGGTCATGTTACAGTAGAAAATCAGCCATTTAGGCTTGCCAATTTCTGCCAGACCCAGGGTCTGAAGGTTTTGGGGGAGACATCCCAGTGGAACTGTCCCTCAGGGGCTTAGTTGATTTCTGGCCCATTTTTGTAAAAAAGGGAAGTAATCCCCACAGTGGTCCTACATAGTAGAACAAATGTATCAGATGGCAGGAGCATCCCCACTGGCAACTGATAGCTTATGATGTATGTGTGCACCTGGATTTTTCTAGGTCTCCCGAGAAAATAGCAGGTGAATCCACCTAGATGGTGGATGGAAGGAGTCTCTCTCCTGGCTGGGATTTCGCCATGGTCCACAGTTGGGCGACAGTGAGAGAGAAACCCAGAAGGTGGGGAAAACTCACCAAAATTGAAGGCCAGTGGGGATGGAAGTCCAGTGATAGAGATATGGTCCTTGGTGGAGCCGTCAAAGAAAGGAAAGGGTGGGAGAGCTCAAATGGTGGAAAGGGAGGCAGAGGCAGCAGGGGATGGGGAGGACAGCTCTAGCCTCCACTCAGGATCTGGGAGTGATCTTGGGAAGAGCTGCTGGTTGTCCATGGCTTCCCAGGCTGCAAGAGTGGAGGGCTGAGAGCTGAACCTACAAGCCCCATCCTGGGTTTTGGCTCCATCTGTTAAACTGAAAGAGGCACAGAATAGATAGGTGGGAGATGGCTCAAACACCAGCACAGAATTTATTCAGGAAGAAACCCTGCAGAGGGAGTCCCCAGCAAGACAGCTGGAGCCCACAGCCACTTACTGACTTGGAGTAGATATAGGGGAGTGGTCTGGAGGGGAAATTTTGCTAAGCGGGAAAATTTTTCAGGAGTGGAGTTAGCAATTGCTAGGGGAAGCTAGAGGAGGTAAGTGGTAATTAGGTAGATAAGTTGCTCAGCTCCAGATCCCCTAGTGAGGGGCAACTTACCATTTCCTTGAAGCTAGATGTGGGTGGTGGGGTGTTTCCAGTAAGCTGCCTGTAGGAGTGGGGGGGTCAGATCCTAACATGGCTTCCCTTTTATTCACCCTAACACAAACCAACTTCCTAAAGGACAACTTGGTTTTATTTAAGGGTTTCCTTCCTTTCATAAGAAATTAATCACAGTGCACATCTCTTGTAGGAACTTTGGTCAGTGGGGAGCCAAAGTGGAGAAGAGACTTAGTTTACACTGAATACCCTTTTCTACCTTTGAATTTTATACCATGTGTATGAATCATTTATTCACATTAAACACACACAGAGTTCTCCTTTCCCTCACTTTCTACTCTGCAGGTGCTGCATACATAGACAATGAGATGGGCCCAAGCTGTCCAGAAATGGGATCAAGATTCTGGAGCCTGAGTTCAGCATTCCCGCCTCCCTGAGCCTCAGTCTGCCTTCTACATGGGAGTACAGCTAGAAAGTCCTCACATGAACTAAATAAAGGAACTTTATAGAACAAACACACATCCTCCAGGGACTGTGTGTCAAGCCCTACTTCAAGCTCCCTCCAAATGAGAAAAATGAGACCCAGAGAAGTTAAGGGGTGTCCCAGAGCACAGGCACCTAGAAAGGGGAAGAGCCAGGACTCCAGCCTGAAAGTCTGGGTCTAGACGCCACATGGGGAACCCTTTTTCTGTAAGAGTGGAGATGTGTCCTGTGGTGGTGTCTCTTCAGTTTCTTCTTTTAATAACTTTTGTGGGACTGGGGACTTTTGCCACCCTTCTTCCCTATTTCTTGATTTTTTCTGCGAGTTGTTAGTTTATAATCCCCACAGGTACCTCTAGAAGGGCCTCCACCCCTAAACCCCAAGCCAGAGGCCGTCTGATCATGAGGTGGGCACTCAGATCAGTCAACTAAGAGTGGGACTAGGCTTTGAGGCTGTGAACATGTGTGCTTCTTGTGGACCAAATGACCAAATGACCTGCACATGCTGGCTATTATGTTTTTTTGGTTTTTTGCAGTTTTGGGGATTGAACTCAGTGCCTCCAGCATACTGGGCAAGCACTCAATTACTCAGCCCCAGCCCCAGCCCCAGCCCCAGCCATCATGCTGGCTGTTTAGAACTTGGCAGTTTGGTCATTCTGCAGCAGCTTTGGAGAACTAAAGGATATATTATTTTTTAAATGTTTTAGTTATGGCAAAATATACATACAATTTACCATTTTAGTCATCTTTAAGTGTACAGTTCAGTAACATTACGTACTGTCTATGCCAGAACCTTTATTTTTCCCAGCGGCAGGGATAGAAACAGGGCTTCACGTGTGTTAGTAAGTGCTCTACCACTGAGCTACACTCCCATTCCTGCAATGAGTTTTTCATTTTCTCAAACCAAAACTGTGTCGTTACACATGATCTCCCTATGCGCCTCTCTGCCAGCCTCTGGAAACCAACATTCTAGTTTATGATTTTGACTATCTCAGATAAATGGAATCTTCCATGATTATCTTTTTATGACTGGTTTATTCACTTAGTATAATGTACTCCAGGTCCATCCATGTCGTAGCATATTGTAGAATTTCCTTCCTCATTAAGGCGAAATAGTATTCCATGGTGTGTGTATACCACGTTTTGTTTATCTGGCCATCATTGATGAACATTCAGATTACTTCTGTGTTTTGACTATTTTGAATTAATACGGCAATGAGCACAGGTGCTGATCTGTCGGAGACTCTGCTTTCAGTTCTTTGGGGTAAATAAATACCCTGAAGTGGAATTGCTGGGTCATGTAGCAATTCTATTTTTAACTTTTTGAAGACCTTTCATACAGTTTTCCATGGTGGCTACACATTTTATATTCCTACCAACAGTATACAGAGGTTTTGATTTCTCCACATCCTCACCAACACTTGCTAGTTTTTGTTTTGTTTTGTTTTGTTTTAATAGTAGTCACCATAATGGGTATTAGATTGTATCTCACCATGGTAATTTTTATTTTTATTATAGAGCTTACAATGCATTTTATAATTTCTGTGATATTCAAGTGTTGCCTTCATCTTGCCCCAAGATATTTTAGTTATACACACCCTCACATGCACTTGAAAGGATCCTCCTGTGAGTTTGGTGTGTGATTTTATTTTGTTTTTTTGTTTTTCAGACAGGGCCTCCCTATGCAGCCCTGGCTGGCCTCAAACTTGAGACCCTCCTGCCTCGGCCTCTCAAACCTGGTTACCCAGCTGTTGACTGTTTTAATGGCTATGTTGATGAGGATGGTGATTTAATGCACACAGTCCTGGAGACTAAAGAATAGCACATCACCTAATCTACTCCTCTCTGTAGATTTGTCCCCATTATTGGAGACAGGTAAGTCACATGCCTTAATCCCAAAGATCCTGCAATTAACTTTACCTGGAGTTCTGGTTCAGTCAGAGGCTCATGAAGGGGAAAAGAAATATTTTCTCAAACTGAGCTCTGTTTATTTGATGAAATAAAACTTCACATTTGTAGTGAATTACTTGGCTATTGGAAATAATGAACGGGCCTCTGTAACGAGTCTTAAGAACATTGGTCTCTTTCCACTGACAAAGGAAAGAACTCCATGACTCAGAAAGCAGAAAAAAGTAGGCAGCAGAATAGTATGAATAGTCTGACATTTATGTAAAAAGAACGTATACATGCTTAAATACACATATGCTTTGAAAGGACACTAAAAAAGTAACACTGGGTGGCTTTTGGGGGCCTGGGGCTCAGAACTGGGATGAGCTTGAACTCTTTTACATTTTATTTCATACCTTTTGACAGTGTTTGAATTTCTAGCCATAGTAAATATCACTTTTGCCCCAGGGGCAGCTGGCTGCAGTCAACCAAGGGCTGTTATGGGCCTCCTGCTGGGGGAATCCCAGGGAATCTGGGTTGTAACCCCCTTCCCTGATAACTTAGGGATTGAAATGAAGCTGACTTCCTTATCAACAAATTTATAAACTGTAAATTGCTTTACTAAATGTTTTCTTTTGCAGAGAAGAGGGAATAGAAAAAGTACAGGCTACAAAAAAAAAAATCCGTTTGGAAGAATCCAGTCAGAGGATGAGAGTTTTGCAAGGGGGTAGGAACCATGAGAGGCTGTGGGACTGCTCAAGAGTGGTCCAGCCTCCCAAGGTGTTCCTGCTAGGGAAGAAGACCTTGAGGGTGCTAACCTGGCAGAAAGGGCACAGAGAAGGCTTTGTTTATTTTCTAACCTCATGGACAGCATATAACTTACTGTTGACTACATCTCCCTTTCTGCTTTGGTTGTTGAGAAAATTCATTTCAGACTAAGGAATCCAAGGAATAAGGCCAGAAAAAGGAGGATGCATGGGAAAGCCTAAAGCATCACAGACTGCTAGGATATCTCTGAGCATCTTAGGAACTCTGCCTTCAGCAGGAATGCCCCAACCCAGAAGGAAAGGCCCCCATCTGCCTAGTTCCCACTTTACCTGATCAACAGCCTGCTGGGCTCCACCTCCCTGACAGTCTATAAAGTTATTCAAATAAGCCAGTCACCCTGCATGGGAACTAAGGACACCCATCCTCTCGTTACTACAAAGCATGACCTTGCAGCCCTGTTGGTTTGCTGTGTCACTGAGTGCAACACCCCCCCACCCCACCCCCCACTCCCGAACCAGGTGGCTGTGCACGGTGAGCTGTGTCCTTCTGCCCCAGACTGTGGGGATATGTGACTAATAAACTGCCACCAATCTTATCTGTCCCATCTAGAGCTGCTGTGTTCAGCTACCTTATACTCTTTTGGGCCAGGGGACCCTCCATAACTAATGGGGGCAGATAAGAGGTGATCAGAACAAAGGGATGTTTTGGGTTTTCTTCCTTCCTTCCTCCTCCTCCCTCCCTCCCTCCCTCCCTCCCTTCCTTCCTTCCTTCCTTCTCTCCCTCCCCTCCTCCCTTCTTTCTCTCCCTTCCTCCCTCCCTCCTCCCTCCCTCCCTTCCTCCTTCCCTCTCTCTTTTCCTTCCTTCCTTCCTTCCTTTCTTTCTCTTCCTCCTCTGCTGCCACTTCCTCCTCCTCCTTTATGAGTGGTACTGGGCTTTGAACTCTGGGCCTTGAGCTTGCTAGGAAGGCACTTAAGCCACACCCCCAGCCCTTTTTCTTTAGTTATTTTTTAGATAGAATCTCACATTTTCCCCTCTGGCCTGCCTAGGACTGCAATACTCCTACTTACACCTCCCAAATAGCTGGGATTACAGATGTGCACTACCATTCTGGCCTGGAAGGATGTTTTGAGTCACAAGGTTTTTTGAGAGCCTGATTAGAACATGCTGTGTGTGCAAACCCTCACTACCAGCAGAGTCCACTTGCCCTTTCTCTACCTACACATCACAGCTTTACTTTCAACAATACAGTATGTTTAAACTTTTAACCTGGCTGATGTAGCAAAGGATATATTCTGCGGGGAGGCGGGGAGGATAAAAATGTGTTGGATTTTTTTTTTCTGTTTTTGCTGTGTTAGGGATCGAACCCAGGGCTTTGCACATGCAAGGCAAACACTCTAGCACTGAACTGCACTCCTTGCTCCCCCCACCTTTTTATACAAGGGTCTTGCTATGCAGACTAGACTTTTCTCAAACTCATGATCCTCCTGCCCATGGAAGTACTGGGATTATAGATGTGAACCACCACACCTGGAAGAGGATGTATTTGGAAAACCTGCCTCTTCCTATTTTGCTTCTACTCCCAATGGCAAAATGCCGTCTCCCAAGAGAGCCAGCATATCTTGGCTGCTGTGATGCCAGGCTGACCTGAAATGTGAACTACGGAAATTCAGTCTCTACGAAAGGGAGATCTGTTTTCTTCTTAGTTGTATTCTCACAAAAGAAATCACCACTAGAGTCACTAAGAAGGATTTTCTGTTAATTCAGTTTTGTAGAATCTCCACTGTAGGTCAGCTACCCACCTGAGGATTATGAGGTTTTTTTGAAGCAAAATTTACCTAGAACAGACCCTGAGGGTCAATGTTGTGTGCATAAGCTGAACCCCTATGACCCCAACTGGAAGCAAGAAGAAAGAAAGCATCCTAAGAACTGGAAGATTTTCTTCCCCAGGGTAATCAGGAGGGCACAGGGGAATAAACTGTACAAAGTTTATTTCATCACCAATGAAAAATACCCACAAAGAAATGGAGCGCAAGATACAGTCAGACAAAAATGAAAGCTTTTGACCATGTTGCTTCTTCCCATACCAGAAGTGGAAGTGACGTGAAGGATTACAATGAACATCATACCATCATCCTGGTTACAAGTGAGACAGCCTGGCCTGGGTCAGCCCATGCCTCCTGTGTGGCCTAAAGGCACAAATGCTAGAGACTAACCCACTGAATCAGAGTTAGTGGGCCCCACGGGTCAGAATCTCTGCCTTTGAAACAAACCTTTGGATAGTTCTGTTGGTTTGCTGGGTTTGAGAACCATTGATGTGGCTGACTTGACTGAAATGGCTCCATTTTTTACTGTTTGCAATGGTCATTTCTATAGATTCAGGCAAAGAGTGGCTGGCACAATGTGCCAACTAGAATTAAATGACTTCAACATCTAGTTTATCTTTGCTGCAGTCTTTCCTCGGGTGGGAACACTTGCCTTTTCCCATAGCTATTTGTTCCCTCAACTTTTTGTAGTTTCTGGAAAGTTCAGACGTTCCCATGTTCATTTTGCCTGGGATGTCTGCCTTACCACGTTTCCACTGGAGAGGGGTGGCAGGCTCTTTGGGTCAGACTTTCATTCTGCAGGTATACATCCACTTAACATCTGTGCAGAGTGCCTACTTCAGGCCATGTTAGCAGTTCTAACCATGGGCTTCCTATGCTTACTTAAGGAGATTTTGCCCTAAGTGAAGGAAATGGTATGACCTGAGGGTCCCTTAAAGAAAAGCAGCCTGTCACTTCCTACACAGTACACAGTCTGCATGTCGGCTCTGGATTAAGCCAGGCCTTCAAAGAAGCACTGGTATAGACCATTTGCTTGGGCCCCAGACTTCTTCCTTAAAACACGTCTCATCATAACTACCTCACCGTCCACTGAGGGAAGCTCTAACCATCATTGCATTCAAAGCTTGCTAGTGCTCTTGTCCAGTGTGCTGAAGATGTCACCGAGTCACTCAGTGGCCCCTCCATGAATCACACATGAACATTCTCTTTCACTCTTAGCTTGTGTTTACTCCAGAGAAAATATACAGCTTACAGCTGATCAGCGTATCATTACTGCCTTGGTGACGAGGAAACTCAAAAACCCAAAATTTGATCTCTAGGCCTCATGACAGATACTCTCCTTGATAAGGGGTTGGGGGGGCTGGGGGGTGCGGATTAGTGCACCTATGAGAATGAGCTCATTCCTTCCACCACTCACTCCCCATGGGGAAGAGGTAAGTGTGCTGGTGTAGAAAATAAAAAAGATGGAGAACCTCTGCCTTTTCACTATTGTAGCATTTCCTGTGGTTCTGTTTTTAATTATATTTTGCTTGTACTTTTTCCTTTAAATTATGAAATACAGTATTTAAAGACTCTGAATTTGTTGTGAACTAAGATATAAAGAAAGGAAGGAAGAAAGAAAAGAAATTCTTCAGCCAAGCCATTTCTGGGAGAGGGAATACTTTGCTGTATTGACAATCATATTTGATAAACCATCAACAATACCAAAAAAAAAATTCCAGCAAGACTCCAGGGATATCCAGGCCCAGCAGAAGCTGGGAATCTCCAACATGTGAGACCCGGTTGCCGAGGTACCCAAAGCACTAGCCCATATCTGCCATGAGGAATTTTTTTTATCCATGGATTTCTTTGGGTTCTTTTCACCTTTGCCAGTGCTCAAACAACTGCAGACTCTGAAGCATTCGTGTGGGAACAGAATGAGGCAGGCGTGTTCCTGGGCTCAGGTCTTTAATGCTCACAAATCAGGAAGACTCAGCATAGGCTGTCTCATGGGAGAGGATTCAAGTGTGCGTCCTTGTTATGCTTTGAATCTACAAATGCTCCCTGAAGGCCCATGTGTGAAAGGCTTGCTTGCAAGCTGGTGAACTTTTGTACGGTGAATGGATCACCAGGTCTCTAACTTCATCAGTAGATCAATCCATTGGTGTATTCATAGCCAAAAGGACTAAGGAGGGGGTTTGGTTGGAGGAAGTAGGTTACTGGGGGCATGCCTTTGAAGGGTATATCTTGTCCCCACCTCTTCTTCCCTCTTTCTCTGCTTCTTGGCCACCATGAGTGAGCAGCTCTGCTCACCTGCTATCTCTGCCATATGCTGTCTCACTACAGGCCCAGCCATGGGGCAAAGTGACCATAACTGAAACCTCTGAAATGGTGAGTCAAAATAAATCCTTCCTTCTTTAAATTGATTTGCTCAGGTATTTTGTCACAATGATGAAAACCTGACTAACACAATCTTCTGGTCCACAATCTCTCTCTGGGCAGACCTTCCATGTAAGTCACTCACAAGGCCCAACAGTGTTACTGTGAGGTGAGGACAGCATTGGAAAGTGAGTGGGAAAATTCACTCCCATGGCTCCCAGACCCATGACCTGTTAGCTCTGCACGTGCAGAGCTGTGGACCACGCTCCAGATGGAGGCAACTCTTCCATCTTAGCATTCTTTCTTTCAAAAAAGAGTACTACTGTGTACAACTGTGACTGGAGTGTACAGGAGAGAACAAATGCCAGCTTTTCCCTAACTGTCTCCATTGCTTGGCTTGATTGGTTTAGCTAGAGCAGGAACATCCAAATCCCTGCTCAGGAATTAGTGTCAGGGATGCAAAGGAAAGTGCTGATTAATAAAACCTGTTGATGTGTGGCCTGTAGTGGGTTTAGAGATTGGGTTCAGCTTTGTTCATTTGTGTTTGAACACTGACTGACTGCAAAAGGCTCAGTCTAGTAGTGGGGGAGGAAGGCTGGGGCTGGGTAACACTGCCACCCCAGTGTCACAATGAGGATAGAATCAGTCATCACAGATGAGGCAGGCTCTACCAGGGCACATCTGGTCCACCTTCTTGAGGGGGCTCAAGAAAAAATAAAATTAAACTGCCCAGAGGGACAGAGGCAAAATAAGTGCTGTTCCCCTTGAAACCAGCAGAGGGTGGACCAAGCATCTTCTCACCTGGGAGGAAAGCAGGGACCAAAGGTGACTCCAGGAGACAGGAGCTTGGAGAGTGCTTCCGAACTCAAGTGCAAAGCTTCTTGGTCTGTGTGTTGTTGGTACATAGGAGGACTACTGATTTCTATAGATTAATTTTGCTACTTTGCCAAAAGAGTTTATAATTTCTAATAGTTTTTGGTAGAATTTTTAGGGTCATGGAAAATTCTAAAGCAAGGGAGATTCCCAAAGGAGGAGCCCTCCCAATCCCACCCAGAAGCACCGACACACTGGCTAGCGCTAGAGCTCCCAGGTGCTTCATATCACAAGCACAGCAACAAGGGGGAGTGTTAGTGATCAGCCTAGACTTCTAGGCATCCTGACTTACAAAAGGTTTCCACAGCTGAGTCTGTCATTAAGTACAAAGCCAATGTATGATATTTAAGCTCAGGTGCCAAAACGCCTGCATGGGTGGCACTCAGTTCATGCAACCTGGCTGAAAACATACAGGACTGGTTTATGCCACAGCATCATCCACCAATCACAGCGATGTACATAGGTAGCCAGAGAAAGGAACAGACTCAAGGCCAAGTGTGGAGTGTACAGCAGCACACAGAACACACTCTGAAAGGAACTGTGCTCTTTGAATGCCAGGCTAGCAAGCCAGCTACAGCCCTCTGTGGAATCTTCTTCCCTGAACTTGGCAGATGGGACTGCGGTCCTTAGGAGGGTCCCTGCCCACCAGAGCAAGCCCTCTGATTTGGGGTGGGGAGTTGCTGCTTCTTAACTTTCCCAAAATGCAGCTGGAGTTATTATAGGATGTTCTTCTTTTAATAACAAAAGGTAACACAACTAAAGTAAGCAAGGGCTTGTCTGAAGGTCCAAGCTCCTCCCATAACTCTGTGGTGCGCATGGCTGAATGACCTCAGCAGTAGCAGCAGTAACAACAACAAACCTTCTTGTGACAGTCCTTGGAATTGCACCATAATTAGGGAAAAATGCCTTTGAAAACTCTTGTGAGTACAAAATTCTCACTGGGAGAAGCGCCAAAGTCCTTTTCCCACATCCACGTTGGCAAGAGTTTTTTTGTTGTTGTTGTTTTTTAAGTCTGGCAGAATCCTCATGCATTTTGGTGGTTTCTGCAAAGCCTGCAGGGAAGGTTCTATGGACTCACTGGCTTACTTTTCTCCAAAACTCTGTTCATGTGTGTGAACATGTGTGTGTGTACATGTGTGTGTGCCAGAAGGAACAGTGGGCAGTCTTCGTCGTCAACAAATCTCCACCTGGAACACACATAAACACATCTGCACTGGACAAGTAAGACCAGCATAGTATGACTAAGCACCAGAACCCCCACCAAGAAGCAATACAGGGTTTCGTCACAGTAAGCTTGAGGCTTTTGGAAAGGGGGGGATTAAGTCAGGCTGGTACACAGAAAAGACCCAGTAATTTCCCAGAATGAACCAGAGGAAGAGGAAGAAGCTGAAGACGAGGTGGATGTAGTATTTGTGTGTGTTCTGTCTCCAGGTATAGTCATTGTCATCATCGTAATCAGTCACCACGACCTTGGACTAAAGCTGCCTCATCCTAGTGGAGTAGGGTCATGGGACAGGGCAGGATAGAAGTTAAGGGGAGAGGGAGAGAGAGAGAGAGAGAGAGAGAGAGAGAGAGAGCGTTGTTATGAAAGTGCACAGACTGGAGTTATAAATGTTGCCAAGGAGCAAAATTTCACTTTGAAGAATTAGAATGAGAACTGGCAAGAATGAAAGCATAAATCCGTAGTCAGCATCCTGGACTGCAGTTCCTGTTGGATGTGCGAGCTGGTTTGGATGAAGGGTTAGCTGACTGAACTTATTTCTGTAACAAGACTTGGGCTGACTTTCTCTCCTATTGTTCTAGTACATTTGCACCCTGTGTGGGGTGGGGTGCTTAATATAAGTTTTCTCCATTAATTCTCCCAGCAGCCTGAGGAGAGAGGTATTAAATAAACTTGTACACAGTAGCCCCAGACTTGGAGCCATTGGGCCACAATATCAACAGTGATTTTTGCTAGGTGGCAGCATTTGTGGTAACTTTGGCTTTCCTCTTGGTGCTTATCTGTATTCTGTTATTTTCTACAATGGAGAGCTATTACTTATGAAAACATAGCAAAACCTAAGTACAGTGGTTGGCCCAATGCCTGGCAGTATGACTGACTGTGTTAAATGTTCATACTAACCTGTGGGCTGTATGTGATCACCCCTGTCTCCTGGATGAGGAAACTAAGACTCAGAGAAGTTCTGGCAGTCCACCCAGTTCACAGTGAGTAAAAGATGAGATGGGTGGCAGTCCACACCTCCTTGACCACCATCTATACCATACTACCTGCTGCTTAAATGGAGGGTTTCTCTCCTATGTCAGAAGACCGCTGCCAGTGGTCTACCTGCCCAGGTTCTCCATGAGTAAGATGGGCAGCCCACCTAGGAGGGAGAACTTTTCCATAGAAAAGCAATGTGAGGGCATGGAGGAGCCAGAGAAGCAGAGCTGTTCCAGGCAGGGCATCCTGGAAGCAGGGTGGAGGTGTGGGTGGAGGGAGGCTCAGGAGCCTTAGGAAGAGGAAGAGGTGGAGAGGTGGAGGGACCCCCTGTGAGGGAGAGTGGTGTGGCAAAAGTGAAGGGTGGTGGGCTTAGGAAAGACGAGGAAACAGGGTTGGCTAGAGCAAGGGCTCTGCCCTTCTTCATTCGTAAGCTAGAAATAATGGTTCAGTTTAAGTTTGGGTCACTCAGTATCTATCTCTCTTCCCTTCAGGGCCCCATTCTTTGTGGAACCCCCCCACCCATCCCATGTCTAGGGAAGATGAAGTGTACAGCTTCTTTCCGTAGAGACCACTTCCCTTACTCTTGGCACACAGGGCCTGGGATGGGATGTGTGTCACAAGACCCTCAAGATCCAAAACCTACATGCCCTCCTAGGACTGGTTCTTGAGCCCAGTGAATGGGGGGAGAGGAACAAGCTGAGGTTCATCCATTTCACCACTCACCTCAGTAAGGGGGTCCCACTGCTCAGGCTTTCTGGAACCTTCTGGATCCTTTCTCTTCCATCATTCTTTCAAATTGTGAATTCTTCCACTAAATCACATCTGAAGTTGTCTGGAGTTGATTTTTTTGGCTCGTTGTAGTCAAAGAATCCTTCTTAATCCAAGTACCTGCATCAGGGGGGATTAGGAAGACAGAATGAATTCCAGATGAGGCATAGCTCTTACCATGGCACCGCACTCTTTAAAGGCAAGGGCTGGCAATGGTAGCAATTATCACTGAGAAGGGGATATTGAAGAGGAGGTGGAGTGTTGGGTAGGTAATGGCCGCCAAATCAGTGGTTTTGAAATGAGCACAGCTCTCAAGTAACAGATACATCTTACATCGCGACCCAGCCACTGGGTGACTGACTGTCCTCATGACTCAGAGAAGTCATGGCTTATGCTATTGTCCAGGCATGATGATTGTTATAGCCTCCTGTACTCTAAAAAGTTTCCCAGTTTGAGCTGGGTGTGGTGATACACACCTGTAATCCCAGTGCTTGGGAGACTGAAGGGAGAGCATGGTGAACTTCAGGCCAGCCTGAGTTCATGGTGAGACTGGGGTACCTCGCAAGACTCTATCTAAAACAAACAAACAGGAAGAGTTCCCAGATTGGGTGAGTTATATGGCTAACTCACCGAAACACACACGTGTGTATGTGTAAGTGTAACACAACAATTACTCGGCACTTTAATATTTTCTGTTTTATTTTACTTGCAAAGCAGATCACAACCTGATGAATTCATTTCACGATCTTCCAATGGGTTGTGACCCTCAACTCTTTCTGGTGACTCCAGGAAATGTCCTCTCACTTCTCAGATTTCTCTTCGACAGAATGCAATACTCTGATGCATTTAGCAAAGGATGCTGGGATCCAATGTGCAGTGTTCCGAGGGGGGCTAAATGCATAGCACTATCATCTCAAGTCAACTTTTGCCTCTGGGGACTCTATAAACCTGTCTGCTGCCGCTCTAATGGTTATGGACTCACTGTGCATTACCTCGCCATGATGAGCACAAAAATTTAATTTGGCTTCAAACAGTTTTAGATTGCCAGGGGAAAAAAATCAATGCTGTTTATTAGGACCCTGGTTTGTTCATTAAAATAAATTACCTTTGGGTTCTGGGCTGGCTTTCATAAAGGAGAAGTTAGGATGAGGCTGTTAGGATAGAAACGTCTCTAAAGGAAAGTTTCACTTAGCAACCCGATGATGACGTAGTCAGGTGGGGGGCGGAAGGCAGAGGTAATTACTGCTGAAAACTTCACCCTTGTTTGGAAGGTATCTCCATGGTGTCCAAACCAACAGAGCCTTTGCCTAACACCATGGACCACAGGGGATATGCAGCCCTGTGGAACCCAGAGCCTTGGGGTTTCCTTGGAGCTGGGTAGTCTCAGGCAAACCCAAGTGGAATGTTGGAGGGATGACTGTGTGTATTTACACATTCCAAAACACTGCTCACCAGAATGTGGTCAGGAAATAAGGGCATTTAATCATGAGGTGACATCAGACATTAAAGTTCCAATGCTTTGTTTAAAATCAGATGTTTCCACAATGGCGTCGAGTTTATGGCTATGATTGCATATAAGAACACAAATTTTAAAACATTCCTTTGATATTTTTGATTAGAAGCATGACCAATGTCACCGTCCAGCATTTTTCAAAGGACCTGGGCACTGGGAAAAAAAACTGGTAAGCAAATCAGACAGTGGGTCAAATGAACTTTTATATACGGCCCTCGTGATTCTGTTTTCTTTTGTATTTTTGGCTTATTTCTATGAATCCACTTTGGAAAAATGGCTGCTGTGCTTTCTAGCCTTGATAAGAAAGCTGTGAGATGTGCTAGGGTGGCTAGGAAGAGTCCTGGATAAATGTTTGCAGGTTGACTTATGCGACTTTTGGCAGGTGTCAGAGATTTTGGAAACCTAACAGCAAGCTGTGCATGCCCCTTGATATTTCTTCTTCAGTTGCTTTTTCTGTGTAAGTGGGTGTCAGTACAACCTATGAGCAAGTCAGCTCGCTATACGGACACAAGCTTGAGAACCAGGGAGAAGCACTCCCAGCCCCAGATATCAGAGTTTAATGGTTGACTGATGTCTGTAGCCAGTTAATTCTACATAGTCAACGGACAATTAGGAGCTTAGTAAATAGAAATACAAACCACTGCAACAAGTGCTTTTGAACCAAATACAAACTCTCTTGCCCTAAACAGGACACTTCTTTTTTTAAAGAAGCAAAGAGAAAGGTCGTAATTATATTGGCTAAATTCAACGGTCAAAAGGGCAGTCAGTGAGTCACTCCTCTGCGTAACTCTTGCTAGACCAAAGCGACAACTTAGCACATTGAACTTGACAAAATGAAGGAAGTTATTGTGAAGATGTACAGTCCTGGGAGAATGCCCTCATCTGGAAATCCCTGTGTCTCTGAAGCCAGCTGTCACTTCAACAACCACCTTTGAGGGAAGGTGTTCTGGTGCCCCAGTGAGAAGGGAACAATTAATGGATTCATCCCACTGTGCCTGTAAGTTAAACATCTGTAGGAAGTATAAACAATAGATAAACATACTTTACCTTTAATGTACCAACGATCCCACCCACGAGCAGATATAGAGGAATGAGGGGCTGTATGGGGCAGTCCTCCATAAACTTCATTCCTGCACAGGGCAAACAGAAGAGCATTGAGAGAGATGCATTCAAGAGCACAACACCTGGTTATAAAACTGAAGCCAAAAACCAAAATGTAAGTCACACAAACCATAACTTGATTCCTTGCTCTGCTGGTGGAATCCGCTTAGCCTCTTGGGCCATCTATCCTTAGGATGCTCAGAGGTTGGATCCGGCAGAATCTGCTTGGCAGAATGATGGTAAGTGAACCATTAGACAGACAGCTCATGTTTTGTCTCCCATACTCCCTCCCTCTTGTCTCCCTCCCTTCTTCTCTTTCTTCCTTCTTTCCTTCTTTTTTTTTTATTTTTTATTTTTGCTGTACTGGAGTTTGAACTCAGGATCTTCGAGTCCTCGAGTCACTCTACCAGCCCTTTTTTGTGATGGGTTTTTTCGAAATATGGTCTTGAGAACTATTTGCCCAGGCTAACTTTGAACCTCAGTCCTCCTGATCTCTGCCTCTTGAGTAGCTAGGATTACAGGTGTGAGCCACACATCTGGCTTTTCCTTTTCTTCTCCTTCTTTTTTTTTTTTTCCTGTGTTTTGAGAGGCAGTTTCACTATATAGTCCAAGTTGGCCTTGAACTGTCAATCCTTTTGCCTCAGCCTACAGATGTCACCATCACACCGGCCCAGAATTCATGATTTCAAGGGTTCATCTTATAAAAGGATTCAAAGATTTCATTTAACTATCCAGTTCCCTTGATATGCTTAAAATAAGATTCAATTTATGGGTTATGTTCCCAAAACACATCCGCTGTGTAAAATGAGGTTGTCACTCTTATACTGCTTTTCAGAGCCTGGTGGCAGAAAGGAGCTGGCAGAGAACCCTTCCGCCTGTGCAGAGCAGGCCCTCTGCTGTGTTAGTCACTGTCACCATATTGTCACCACTGACCATTTCACTCACTGGACTGTAATATGGGAAGCACATATGCCCTGACACATCTTTAGCAACTGGGTATGGAATTATACAAAACCAACCAGCCCAGAACCAAACTCTTTCTTAATGGCAATTTTTCTCCCCAAAGCAATGACTTCTCTTCTTTCCTTAGATTTTTATCTTCTAGGCCTATTATTAACCAATGACATGATGCATCTATTTAAAACTAAAGGAAGAAAAGCCTGTTTCCCTCAGGGACTCAATCAGTGACCAGGCTGTAGAAGAACTCTAAGACGTAGCTTTCCCGTGTGGAGGCTCATACGTAGCTCCCCAAATTTCCATTCCTCCTGGAGGTACACAGGGCTGTGTGACTAGTTTTGACAATGGGCTTTGGGACATTTGGGGCCAAAGCCTCTCAAATCTGATGCATGATGCTTTGTTTCCTCCCCTTATTTTGATCACCTGGAAACCATGGGTGGAGATGGCCCCACTAAGGATTGAGGCAGCTTGGAATATTAAGTCATAACATTGCCTGGAGGAGTCCCTGATCCACAATGGAATTTACACAAACAAGAAATAAACCTTTATCATGTTAAACCACTGAGATTCCAGGGCTAATTTGTTCCTGCAGCACAGTTATGTTACCCTGACTAATACATCTGTCAACAAAGCCCAAGAAAGAGAATTCTCAATGTAGAACAAATCATCTGTTCAAAAGACATTTAAAGTCTTCATTTTGATTTGACATTTCCTCCACAAATGCCTTGATGGGATGTGAATCATTTTCCTATATCCACATAATATTCTGCTGACATTAATAATAATTTTAGGCATATGGAGAGCTATAAATTCAGGGCCCAAAACAGAGTAAAATCAAATATACACACTGATCCAATGAGACTTGCCTTTCTAGTTATCTCTGGTGTTCAGCTGAATCCAAGCATTAGATGGAAATACTTTCCAAGTCCCAACAAAGACCTTCAAGCACCTGGTGCCAAATTTGTTGGATATGAACTGTCTTTCAATTCCAAACCCAGCTGTGAAGTGAACATTGAGTAATGCCTTAAATATCTGCCCATTCCTAATGAATAAAAACAGCTGCTGCTCACAGGAGAGTCAACCCATGCACAGATGGCTTAAAAAGATCTGATGAATTTAACAAAGACTGCCTTCCCTCCTGCGAGCTTCACGTATTGCTCAGCACCGGTTTTAACTCTAGATTTTCTTTCTGTCTGATTGTCACTATAACAATTACCCCTTTGGCTTTTAGTACACTCGCCAGTGCAGTTAATAACAGCTATAATGATTTTTTTCCCAACATTATAGATTTTTAAAAAATTTTTTATTGTGATAATAGCTAAGCAAAAATGTTGCCATTTTAGTAATTTGTAAGGGTACAATTCAGAGGCATTCACCATCTTGTGTGACCACACTGCTGTCTATTTCCAAATATCAGCTCTACCATCAATAAACAATAGCTTTCTGCAGTGGATGCAGGGAAGTTAGTGTAATGCCCATGAGAATTGGCTATGTGGGGTCTTGTCTCATTGTCTTATTGATGCAGTCCTCGTGAATAAATTGTTCCAGTCAAGTTCATATGTCAGTTAAGCTTGCCAGGTTCCCAAGGTTTCTCTTACTTCATAGATTTTGCACAGAACACTCTTTTCAGGGCATGCCTGATTTCCCAAGCAGGGTGACCCTGATGTCTTATGAACTCTTCTTGAAAGAGCAGAGCCATAAATGAGTGTTAATTTTTGAATTGATCATAATAATACAAGCGCCCAGGCCTATTGAAGTGGTTGAATTTCTTCACCTTACATTAAACAGCCCCCAATTATTCTGTTGTGTTAGTTCTGAGCAACTTGAAATGTTTATTTTGTTCCCTTTATTCCTAACGGGCCATCAAATTTCACATCTTAGAGATGTTTCATTTTTAGAATTGTTACATTTTTAAGGTGAAAGTCATGTGATATAAAACCAAGCATGTTAAAGGAAGCATTTTGTCAGCATTTGGTGTACTCACAGTGCTGTGCAACCACCATTCCTATCCAGCCCCCAAACCTCTCTGAAGGAACCTCACACCATTCAGCAATTAAGGCATTGGGTTTTTTTGGTTGGGGCATTTTTTGTTTTCAACAACTCCCCTGCTCCTCTTAATTTCTGCTCCATTCTACTGTAAGCTTGGATCCTAGAGCACTGGCTTGCTGGGGCTCCAGGTAAACACAACAGCTAGGCTCAGAGGCTCCCATCAGCAATGTTCAGAAACATAAGACCAGTTTCAGTGACATGTGACAATGATTTTTGGCTACTCAAGGAGCTTACCCACTATTCCTGCCATCTCTCCTATACATCATACTTCTGGAATATGAAGTTCTTCAATACAGGTGATATTACCAGAAAAAAATGCATCTGTATCCACACATTACCCTAGCAGGAGATGCATTTTTCACGTGGTTCCCAGATTCCACATGGGAACACAGGAACTGGAAAGAGGCTTCAGGCAGCCTCTAGCCCAGTGACTCTCAAACCTGGGCTGGAGGGATGAGATTCATCTGGGGACAGAATATAAAAGCAGATGCCTGTCCATCCCAGACATACTGTATTACTATCTCCCAGGGTGGGGCCCAGGAATTTATAGTCTTAAACATTCACCAAGTCATTCTTGTGACAGCAAACAGGTATTATTTGGGAATCACTGGTCTGACAAGTCTCTTTCTCTCTCTCTCTCTCTGTCTGTCTGTCTCTCTCTGATTTACAGGGCTACAGATAGAACCCAGGGCCTTGTTCATGCTAACTAAATGCTGTACCACTGAGCTACACCCCAGCCCCTGCTCAGCTCTTCTTAAGCACACATTATATGCTAAATATTACATGTCAACCCATGGCCCGACCTTGTTGACTGGCTGAGGCCAGTAGCTCAGCAGCCCCTCATGTGTGAAAGTCATGGTTCGCGGCAGAGCCAGGAAGGTGAAGAGCACAGAAACAAAGCAGGCTGCAAAGAGAAGAGGGAGCTGGGTTAGAGACACACCAATCCTCTCACTACCTTTTCTGCATTTACTTTGCTTCTTGTGAAACCTGAATTCCTTCAAGTCTGGAGTCAGCAGATGGGACAGAAGGTCATTGCCTGACTCGGGGTTGCACAAGTGGGTGCGAGCCAAGACTTGCACTGCTGAGAAAGCCCGACCCCTCTGTGAACACACTGCTGATTCTAGGGCCCAGACTTCCTGCATGACTCTCCAAGTCTGACAGTTTATAGGAAAAGGATTTATAAGCTGGTTCATGCAGGGTGCTAGGCAGATGAACCCCATGTTTCCTGGGAGCCTGTACCCAGGGCAGATGGTTCTCTTTCCTGGTAAAATTCCCTGACAATGCATTTTTCTCACTTAAAGAACTTGCTATGTGGCATACAATAGAGACACCTGCACACCCATGTTTATTGCAGCACTATTCACAACAACCAAGCTATAGAATGAGGCTAGGAGCCCATCAACAGATGAATGGGTAAAGAAAATGTGGTATGTATACACAATGGAGTTTTATTCAGCCATAAAGAAGAATGAAATCATGTCATTTGAAGATCATCAAGTTAAGCAAAATCAGCCAGATTCAGAAAGACAAATATCACATTTTCTATCATATTGGAATCTAGATTTTTTTTTAAATATGAAAGCAGATGGGGGACTACTTTGGGAAGAGGTGGGAAACAAGTGGGAGTGGGGAGAGAGGACAGAAGAGGGTAATGGGTGGGTGAAGATGATCAAAGTACATTATATACATGCATGAAAATGTCACAGTGAAACCCATTAAAATGTACAAAAAAGAATTGGCTTTATGGAATTTTTTTCACTTTTCATTTATTTGGTTATATGTTCCATGACATGTAATACCTGGGTGTGCTATGGTTTGAGTGTGTCTCTCAAAGGCTCATGTGCTGGAAGCTTTGTCTTCAGTGTGGTCTTGGGAGGTGGTGGTGGGGCCAAGGTGATGTAAGTAGGCTATTGGGGGTGTCATCAGAAGAGATTGTTTGCTTTTCCATTCCTCTACCATGCTGTGACACAGTCAAGGAGGCCTTCACCAGAGGCTGAATGGATGAGGCCATCCAATCTTGGACTTTTATCCTCCAAAAGTATGACCTAAATAAACCTCTTTGCTTTATAAAGTTCCTAGCCCTGATATTTTGTTACAGCAATAGAAAATGGGTTAATACTATAATTAGTCTCCTAAAACCTCTTATTGACACCCAGTATAATAGAGCTCTGAATTGGCTTACAGTTTCTCTTCCTGTTCATGCCACCAATCCACCCTTTAGGCACTGGGCAAGAGAAGAGTCATGGGGACTAGTTCAGGTCTGGATTCAAATCCTGGCCCTGCTACTCATTATCTGTGTGGCTTTGGGCAAGTTCACTGGCCTCCTGTAGCCTCATCTTTCTCTTCTGTAAATGTGTTAGCAGATACATGTGAGGAACTCAGTGTACGGCAGCTATTATAATTAGGCAGTTACTTCTCCTCTTTGGTTTTTCATCTGTTGAATGGCCTGCAGATATAGGTTTTGCTTGCCCAGAATTATTTTTTAATTCTTAATTTAAATGTCTTTTGGATAGGCCTGTGCCCAGTACCCACTGACAATCTCGCACATTTTTTCTGCTGGGTCCTGTTGCCAGCCCTGATTGCTGAGACAGGATCTCTAAGGCAGACATCATGGCAGCATGATGGGTCTACTCCCACCTCTCTAGGTCATCACCCCAATTTTTGCTCTGGTGTCCCCACCCCCCATTTTCCAAAGCAGTGTGTGTGCTGTGGCAGGAGTTGACTCCACCCTGATCTTCATCCCTAAATTCTTCAGCATGGTCCTACTCACTGGATGTGCTTTCAGTTGGTGGATGGACCCATTACCCATTTGAGCTTTACTGACAGCAGCAAAAATATTTCTCATTCTTCCAATAGAACTTCTAGAAGCAAAGCTTCTCCCTCCCTGGACATTGGTGAAGAAGCATGTTGCCCTTGGGGTTGTTAGCAGCCATCTCGCCATCATGAAAGGGAACCATGTTGAGAATGAGGCCGACAGCACAGAAGGCAAGAGAAGAAGCAAAACCAAACCAGGTCCTCAGTGACACTGTCATCCATTGAAATACAACATACTTCATGTTTTCCTGTTACCATGTTGGAATTCTAAATGACTTTGTCTTTGTGTTTTGTGAGTGAAGTCTGATGGGATGGTGGAGCACAAGGGTGAGCAGAAGGCATCTGTGCAATATCCACATCTGTCACGCCTTGCCACCACATTTGTAGCATTGGTAAATTGCACTGGGCTGACTACGATGGTTGGAGTTCACCAGGACTCAATGAACACAAGGTAAGTGGTTGTGTCTTTGACTGGGTAAGTAGGAACTCTGACAGCCCTGGAGGGCACATTCCATTTGAACCAGAACTCCCTCGAGTGCAGGCCAAAAGCAATGAGGCGAAAAACAAGAACCACCTAGCAATCTCATCACCACCTTTCTGACTCATGTAATGATCACTTGTCACCCAACCACTCACCTTGCAAAGGACAACATAGAAGGAAAGGAAAGACAGCAACTCAGATCTCTTTTCCCTTCAGGCATCCTTACTCATGGCTAAGCAGAAATAGAGTGTTGGTGGAATGTGTACATGTCAAGAAGTGAAATGAAGACAGTTGAGTTAGTTTTGTGTATTGTTTCCACTGTTCTAATAAAACCAAAAATATATAGGAGTACAAGAGCAATGAAACGCAAATCATGCCATTTTGGTGACTTCATGTGCAAGTTAAATGCTCTTACAATTGCATTTGAAACAGTCATAGGGGCTGGGGATGTAGCTCAGGGGGAATGCTTGCCTCCCATGTACAAGGTTCTGGCTTCAATTCCCAGCACTGCAAAACAAGAATACTGGCACTATACAATATTAATGAATGGTGTATGGAAATATTACAATGAATCTCCCACTGCACAATTAATATGTGCTAATAAAAACGTGAAAAAAAAAGAATCTTAAAAAAGATAATTGGTAAAATGTATGCAAAAATTAAAATTTTTAAGTTTTCCTCTGTTAATGTGACATTAAACAGCAAATACAAATACCATGATTGGTCAAGAGGAAAAGCTTTCTGGTAGCTTGAACAGTGTCTTTTCCTGCTGTTTGAACAAGATGCTCTTCTGCATTTTCGTTTGGCTTTGGGTCTTGCACATTGTGGAGGGGACCCTATTGTTCATGGGTGACACAGAACTCCTGACAGATTTGGCCAGTTAAAGAGAGAATTTTGACCCAGCGCTGGTGGCTCACCTCTGTAATCCTAGCTACTCAGGAGGCAGAGATCAGGAGGATTGCAGTTCGAAGCCAACCCAGGGAAATAGTTCATGAGACCTTATCTCGAAACACCCATCATAAAAAACAGCTGGTGGAGTGGCTCAGGTGTAGGCCCTGGGTTCAGTACCACCAAAAAAAAAAAAGAGAGAGAGAATTTTACTTAATCCAGCTACATCTGTCTTAATTTCCAATTCAGAATGGGGTCAAGGAAGAAATTTCTTGCGGGTAGAGGATAGAAACCCTAGAGGTGATGGGTCCTATTCTCTAGCTCTGACCTCAGAGCTGGTTGCCAGAATGATCCTGGGAAACCCGTTCTTGTGCTGCAAGCTTGGGACAGATGGTGCTACCTGACTCCAGATGTGATCCGGTGTTCAGTGAGACAGAGAACCGAAGCAGGTCCCAAAGGAGCAGGGTCACTCAACCTTCCTACAGCTGGGTAGCAGAATATGCCACCCCAAATCATGCCACTTTGGAATAAAGATTATTTTGAGCTAAAAGCATGGAAGGAATTGCAGGAGTAAGAAGGGTGCTCTACCCTTCCCCCTTTCTTCCTCAAAACAGGAAGTAAACCCCTCACTTGGAAGATGTCCTCCCTACACCAAAAGGAAAGTGACATTCTTCTTATCAAGGCTGGGACATTGAAACTAAGACAATTTGGCACAAACAGGTCCTGTCAAAATAATTCGTATCTTCAGTTAGCCTCCTCACAGGTTGCTATTTCTCCACAATTCTCTTTGTTCTGCCTAGAAAAAAAAATTTAGGTTTTGTTACTTCTTTGAGGTCTTCATTTCTTATAAAGGCTCCTGTGTCACATAAAACATATTAAAAAGATACGTATCGTGGGGCACACTTGCAATCCCAGCACTCAAGGGGTTGAGGCAGGCGGATGGTGAGTTCCAGACCAGCTTGGCTGCATAGTGAGGCCATCTCAAAACAAACAAACAAACAAACAAATATCCCTCATATTAAATAAATTTGTATTCGTTTCACCTGTTAGATTGTCTTAGGTCAGTTAAAATTCAGACCAGACTGAAAAGCCCTAAGAGAATTGAGATAGAATTTTGCCTGCCCTCTGCTTTCCTAAGTAGGGCAGAGAGAAGGCTAAGGCCAAAGCACTCCTAATGACCAGCAAGAAGAGTACTGCCTGGGGACAGATACCCGGCTCACCGCCCACTCCAATCCTCACCTGCCCTGTGGCCAGCAGGACTCAGCCCTGATGTTGCAATGTCCTCATTTCAAACCCAAGCATAATCCTAGGGCTTTCCCAACCAACTCGTTATAATGATCCAAAGTCCTAATCCATGTAAGGCATGAAACACAGGGTCTGTCACATATCCACGCTGTCTGCCATTATCATTTCACAATGGTGGGAGACTGTGGCTTTCCCTTTTATTTCAGCCCCCCCCCTAGGGACCAAATGGATAAGAACAAATAAGGGCTGCACTGTGGTTCTCGTGGACTCTGGATGGGCTGAGATCGGATTGTTCTAAGCCTGATCTCCCTGTGTGGACTTGACGGCATCCCAGACCTTGTCCTCAGGACGGGTTCCAGCTTCCTTACAATCAGCCTCTCTGGACCATCACTGTCAAGGTTAAATGCACTCGTATTCTCCAAACCTCAGAACCATGATTCTCAGACTCCTAGATGTCATGCTAGACCTAACAGATGGCTACAAACAGGCCTTGGTGTCTGCATTTAAAGCATGTAAAGCGACTAAGCAGCCACTTTCCTGTAAGCTGAGCTGGAGACGCTTCTGCAGGGCTTTCCTGTGCCCAGGTGCACGGGGTCTCACTGGATGGGAGACCCCACAGCAAGGTGCTGGGCTGCACAGGCCTGTGGGGGTCTCACTGGATGGAAGGCATTAGTGGTCAACAGCTCCAGGGCTTCCTTATCACTTGGTCCTAATAAGGACCCAAGTCACAGTCCTGCCTCCTGCGGAAGCTGTGTTTGTGTTTCAGAGAGCTCTCAGGCCGAGGAGCAGGTACCCTCTTAGCCCTGAGAGCTGTCTGAAGCAGAAACCCAGCTTGGTGACATCCCTGTGCTTGGACAGCATCATTAGCACTGATGCCACCAGCTAATACTACTCTGCCTTACAGTTTAATAACAACTTCAGTGTGGCTCTGAGTGCCACATTCTGGTTTCTGGTAAAATCAGAGTTTCTGTCTACAAAGTCAGAGTGAAAGAGCCAAACCCCGGGGAGTGCCAGGGGAGACAGTAATTTTGAACAAGAGCTATGATAGAAGGATATTAGAATAAAACTGTTAAGAGCCAGAACACAGCTCAACTGATTCCTGATTCCTACAGAGAGCATTCGGGGGAGGGGGGGGGCTGTCCTCTGGACGACTTCTGTATTACCACCTTGGGATTCTAACATCTTGAAGTGGATTTAATGGGTAGTGGCTCTTATTGCTCATTGCTGCTGTCTGTGGTTATCAGAGAACCAGGTACACTGACAGGCATGAAAGATATAGCGGCATCCAGCTATGGGCAAAAATAGTACCCATATCAAAAGTAATGGGTAATGCGTAATCTTGGTAGGGAAAGTGGGTAGCTTTTGGGTTAGTCTGTTCTCAAGGATTGTCAGACTCTATTTCCTATGAATAGCAAGGGCACCCCTGCTCTCTATCTTAAATAGTTTAGTGCAGAATATGAGACCATTTCTCTGCAACACCATCCTTGGGGAGTTCCATTGAGCTACCAAATACCCAAGAGGCAATTGACAGAGTGCAGGGGGATAAACTCAGAGGAACCTCCTCCAAATTGCCCCTCCACTTCCCTGCATAGGTAATGGCACCAAAATCTCAGTTACCTAGGCCACTCCTGCCCTCTCCTGGTACACTCAGTAATTCTGTGCCTGGTGGTAAGGGAGGGGGTGGGGGCAGGGGGGAGAAATGAACCAAGCCTTGTATGCACATATGAATAATAAAAATGAAAAAAAAATTCTGTGCCTGCCTTGTCTTTAGTATCCATCCTTCTTCACCCCCTCACCCAGAACTCTGCATCACTCTATTCCATGGCCATCCACTATTTACCAGAGGTCATGGTCAAGAGCAGGTTGTAGGAGGTGATTTTCTTTTTTTTTTTTTTTTTTTTTGGTGATATTGGGGTTTGAACTCAGGTACTCATGCTTGCTAGACAGGCGCTCTACCACTTGAGCCACTCTGCCAGCCAGGCGGTGATTTTTAACACCTAACCTGCTTTGAACAGGGATGAACTTCTTCTACAGATATGCAACTATACATTCTTTCAATTGATGAAGGTTTGGGGACAGGCATGGGCATGAGGAGCCTCACAAGGGAGAGGAGATATGTACCATGGGACCGGGAAGATCAGTGTTGGAAGGGACCACCAGAGGTGCATGGAGCAGGCAGGAGGCCAGGAGAAGAGAGTCCTGAGAAGTCATGGAGGCTTCAAGAAGAAGGTGGTATTGGCACTGGGTGTTGAAGAATAAGTAAGATTTTGATGGGCTGAGTTGTGAGAAGATGGCTTTTTAGTTGAGGGGTTGGGAGACCACAGAAATAAAAGATTTGAGCCAGAGTGGCTAATCGTCAAATTATCCATAATAGAGAAGTGACAGGTGAGACTGCAACTAGACATTGTGAATAAAAGATGTTTCCATTCTGCATCTGGAATTTTATTAGAAAGATGGAGTCTTAGGATTTTCGCTATGATTTGATAAGTGTCCCCCAAAGGCCATGTGTTGAGGGCTTGGTTGCCAGCCTGTGGCTCTTTTGGGAGGTGGGGGATGTAGTGAGGTTGGACCTATTGAGAGAAAGTTGGATAATTGGAAGTGTTGCCTTTGAAGGTGATACTGGGACCTGTCTCCTTGCTCTTTCTCTCTCTGCTTCCTGGACACCATGAGGCATGGTCTCCACTGACACATGCTCCCGCCATGATATTCTGCCTCACCACAGACCCAAAGCACAGGACCAAGTGACAATGGACTGAAACCTCTGAGAGCATGAATCAAAATAAACCTTTTCTTTTACTAGGTTTATTATAAAAGATACTTTGTTACATGATTGGAAACTTCTAACAGACATGGAGTTGGGAAGTGAAAAAGGATGGGGCAAAGTTGGTGACCTTGGGTGTGGACAGCAGGTGTTGCTGGCAGGGTATAATCTGTGATCAGACTTCCAAATTCTTTGTGTCCGGTGGGGAAGAATCCATGGCAGGACACATAGGTATAAATTTATTAAAGTTTATTAAAAGTTAGGGGAGGGAAATACAAAAGGGGCATAGTGGATGCAGGTGGAATCTGGAGGCAGAGAGAGCATCTCTTCTTCAGGTGCTTTTAAAATCTACACTAATCTACGGGAAGGGAGGAACCAGGTGATTCCCATCCAATAATCAATGAGTGCGGAGGGGCACGGGTGGTTTCTGGCCAGGTGAGGGCAGTCCCTAAGCCAGAGCGTGGTTAATCTGAGATGTAATATTTTTCTGAGTCCTGAGCTTTCCCTAATGTTATCCTGCCTCACAGAGAGGAGGCTGGTCTGTAATTTAAAGAGAGGCGTCTGAGACATGGCCTTGTCTGTCAATGAGATGCAGGAATGAAGGAAAAAAAAGGAATTAAAAAAAAAAAAAAGGCTGAGTAGTGCTGTGCTTAGGTGGCAAGAATGGTGGGGCTCGGGTAAAAATGTGAGAGACAGAAAGGGAGAAGCCTTTGGAAGAGAACGTCCAGAATTCTTTGCTTTTAATGTGGCACCCAGTGAACCTGCTGGGATCTAGGACTCCAGAGCCCCAGAATTTTCTAAAACCACCTCCACTGCCTGTGCTCTTGACTCTCTAAAGCTTTGAGATTTTGGGTTGCTCACATAACACGGTGAGTTAGTAAGAAATAAATGGCCTCTTGATGTCATCTACTTGATCCCTGAAGAAATGGCATGGTTTTTGGAGCCCACAGAGAGCAATTCCATGGGATTTTCCCAAGGGAAAGGATAGACAGAAGTGCCCAGAGGAAGAGGGGCAACAGAGGGGAACTGAAGAGGGATGGAACTTCCCTGGCAGCAAAGGGAAATGCTTTGAGGAGCACCGGGGAGGTGCTCCTAAAGATCTAGCCCCTAAAGATCTTGACATCCAAGTTTGGCACTGATGCTGGCCCAAGAGCAAGGAGGTAGGGGCAGGTGAGGCTTGGGGGTGAGTGAGTGTAAATCCCTCTTGCCTAGGGGGTACACACTCCATTCTTCCAACAAAAGCACTAGCAAGTTGTGTCCTAGGACCACTTTTGCTGATGGGGAGCAGCAAGAGATCTGCAGAGGCTCACAGTGGTTTTGCTCAGAGAGCAGGAGCAAAAAGAGACAGACATGATCCCACCTCTCCAACTCCCAAGGCTGAGTGACCCAGAGGCCCTAGACTGCCTTTCCTGCTGCTCTGACATGTGCGAGCATGGAGTCAGGGGAATTGTATTTAAAGGGGGGGAAATTTTAAAAGTGAATTAAAAATAAAATAAGGGTTGAGGGTGCAGTTCAGTTGTAGAGTGTTTGATTAGTGTGCATGAGGTCCTCAGTTCAATCCCCAGCTCTACATACATACATGCATACGTAAAAAGTGCTCCTTCTCCTAGCCAGAAATGTAGAAGATGGTCCACTGCTCTATTCAGGGTATCAACTTGTGGGAGCCCATCTCATTGGTGGGGGGCTGCAGATATCACTTGGTACAACAGGTCCCTGGGTCCTGCCTCAGGTAGAGGGCCTCTCTCTGTGTCCTGAACCTAGGTTTTGCTGGGCCCTTCTGGGCTGTAGTCACCACACGGAATTAAGGAAACCTTCCCAGGACCCCTCTGACAGGTACAATAGCCTGAAGTCACTGCCACAGGTGGCACTGATGGAGTTATCCCATAAGGGCTGGTGGCCTCAGCCCACAGCCCAGGCACTCATCATGATTCCTGCTTTCCTGGCAGGACAGGATGCTCAAGGACAGCTGAAGTTCAGTAGCAGAGGTGCTACTCAGAGATCATGAGCCAGATGGGGATGCTGATAGCTAGGCAGGCAGGAGAGCTCCAGAAAGCTCCTCCAGGTGACTTGCTGAGGCCTGAGGCAGCAGACCCTGCCCTGCTCCCTGGAAACAACGAACAGGTGGAAGAACCACCCCTCTGAGACCAATGGCCACCCCACCACCACTTAGCTAACTTCACATGTCAGTAGGGATAGCCACAAAGCAGCCTGAGGGGATCTCTGAAGATTGCTCTGAACTTTCCCCAATTACACACGCATGTAGTGCTTTACAGGGAATGCAGAAAATAGAGTAAATTGTGCAGAAGAAAACTCAAGTCACCTGAAAGAACAGCACCATGCTCTATACTCATGAATAACATAGTGTGCTAGTGTGCATTTGGGAGCAGGCCAAGGAATTGTGGAAATTCTTAAATATTCACAAAAGTACAGACAGTAATGAAGCAAACATCTAGACACACGCTTCTAGGACTTTTGTCTGCAGGCCTTTCAAGGTTTTTAGCTTTTTATTTTATTTTATTAATTTGTTATTTTGGTGGGGCTGGAGCTTGAACTCAGGGCTTCGCACTTGCAAAGCAGGCACTCTACCCCTTGAGCCACACCTTCAGTTCATTTTGTTCTAGTTATGGAGATGGGGGTCTCACAAACTATTTGCCCAGGTTGCCCTCGAGCCACAATCTTCCCGATCTCAGCCTCCCAAGTAGCCAGGATTGCAGGTATGAGTCACCAGTGCCCGGCTAAGGTTTTCAGCTATTTAGTTAGAAATAATTCCGGTGTGCACTTCCTAAGGATACAGATGTTCTCATACATAACCTTACTACAGTTGCACCTTCTTATTTACATTGCTACAATACTTTAATCTATCATCCAATGGTGATGACCTAACTACGTCCTTGGAGCCAATCTAGAGTCAAGTATTTTGTTGACATATCCCCTTTGCTCTTGCTATACTTTGAATGTGTTCCCTAAAACTCATATGTTGGAAACTTGATCCCCAATGCAGCAGTGTTGTGAGGTGGGGGCCTGGTGAGGGGTGATTAGGCCATGAGGGCTGAGTGGATGGATCAAAGCCATTATCACAGGAGTCAGTTACCATGGGAGTGGGTTCATTACAGAAGGGGGAGTCCATCCCCTTTCTCTCTCTCACCCATGTGATGCTTTCTACATTGCAAGAAGTTCCTCACAGGATGCCAGGCTCTCCATCTTGGACTTCCCAAATGCCAGAACTGTGAGCCAATAAATTTCTGCTAATTATAAAAAATTATTGGATAATAATCATTATTATTATAAATTATTGTGGTGTTTCTGTTATAGCAGCACAAAATGGACTCAGCCATCCCTGACTCTGGCATTTCCACTGCGATCCTTTGTTTGCTCTGATGTTGACATTTTCAAAGAATACACTTCTAGGCACTCATTTTTAATAGCGTTTCTTGTTTTGTGTTTGTCACATGTTCCCTTACATTTAGATTAAGTTTAGGCACTAAGGAACCGCATAGGTGACAGTCCCTTGCTGGTGGTGTCCGTTTTGAACCCCACAGTTGGGCCCAATTTCTCCACTAATAATTACTGTCTTTTTTCCCCCCCTCCCTTGTTATCAGTAAGGACTCTGTGGCTACACATTAAGATAATGCAAATACTCTGGTTGGCACCAAAATGTCCTCTTACATTTGGCAACTTCTGATGATTTGTTCCTGATCCAGCCTTTACCTGAGGGGGCCAGATGTGAGGAAGGAGAGATGCATTTCAGAAGGCGCAGGGGACAAACAGAACCTGGTGGGGTTTTGTTGTTGTTTTCATTTGGTTGTTTTCTTTTGGCGGTATTGGGGCCTTGGGCCTTGTACTTGCTAGGCAGGTGCTCTCCCATTTGAGCCATACCTCCAGCCCTTGTTTGCTTGAGTTATTTTTCAAATATAGTCTTGTACTTTTTACTCAGGGCAGTCTCAGGCTGTAATTCTCTGCCTACTCCTTCTGAGGAGCTTACATTACAGGTATGAACCACCATGCCTGACTTGTTCTTTGAGAAAATGTCTTATTAATTTTTTTGCCTTTAGCAGCCTTGGACTATGATCCTCCCCATCTCTGCCTCCTTAGTAGCTGGGATTACAGGGATGTAATCAACACCTGGCCTAGAAACTGGCTAAAATATTTTAGAGGCTAAATATTTTTTGTCCTGCTGGATTTTTCAGGGTCAAAGGGAAAGACATGATATTAGAAGAAGCAGGGACCAAACCACAAGGGACCCATTTCTATGGGTATGAGGAGCTCATTTTGCAGAGATACACTCAAGTCCAGGCTGGAGAGGGAGTTGTGCACACCACAGGCAAGAGAGTCCAGGAATCAGGGAGAACACAGGGCAGACCACCAGCACTTTCACGTCTCTCCATGGGTCTGAGAGGAGTTAATGACCCTGAGTGTGGGTTTCCTGTGCGGCCAGGATCATCTCTTCTTCTGGGGAGCCCTCGAGCAATACTGCCTTGCTTGCATGTGGTGCTGCCAGCAGGGCAAACATCACAAGAACAGGACAGAAGCACAGGTGTATTGGTGGGGTAATTTCAGGAGGATCCAGCGCAATAATACAATGATATAAAAAATGATGCTCCTCCCACCCCACCCTCACCCCCAGCAGCATTCCATCCTGCTAGAGCAGAAGAACCCCTGAACAGAGAACCAACTCCACCCCCTCCTGCCCTTCCTGGTGGCAGTGCTCCCACAGTAAAATGGGGGAACTGCCCTCAGACTCTCCCTGGGGAGTAAAATGACAGAGCGGTGCCTCAGGAGAAAGAGAGGCACTGGACACCCAGCTGAGGGAGCAGGTGGGTTGTATGTGAGCAAGTAGCTTCATCCCTTCTCCCACTTACTCATCAGTGGATACCTACTGAGCTCCTTCTGTGTGCCAAGCACTACCAGAGGGGCTGGAGGTACAGGAGGCACCTGGGAGCAGTGGTGGCAGGAAGAAAGGTGGGGCTAGGACATGGGTACCAGCAGGTAAGTGCAGCAGGTAAAGGATGGTACCCATCCTCAGTCCCTTGTCCTCTTCACTGCTCTGCATTAATCCTCTCCTACCCTCTGACTACTGTTTCCTGAAATTTCCGCTCTAAGATCCACTGTCAAGGGTCCCACAATGTTCTCTTCATTCACATTTCATCTGTATAAAAGTTAGACCACCCATCTCACCGTGATGGAGTCCCAAGGCTTGGGATCTGCTTCCGAGATACCCCAAATGTCACAATATACACTGGACCTTCTGTAATGTGAACACAGAGGTCCCCAGTCAGTGTGGAGGAAAGTCTAATTTAGCCAGGCCATAGACTGGGGTGGGGGTGGGCAAAGGCTATCCCCTACCCAAATCCAATGCTTCTCATCCTCACCCACCCCCCACCACAATGATGCTCAGCAATGCTGCTATTACACACTAGTTGTATCAGTGCCTCCAATCACAGAAATGTACTTGAGCAATGTTGATATTGAAAACATATACAAGTTAGGAGCACAGGGCAGGACACCATCTTTCCCAGCTCTACCCAGGGCCTCCCTGAGCCACCCACAAACTGGTTTCAGCTCATCAACACATCCCAGAACCCAAATTCTTCAAAGCTAAGGCTTTGCTCCCAGCTCTCACTCACCATTGCTGGTGATTTTAGAAATGCAACGATGGCACGCCTTCTCCAGGCCACCTGGCCTGGTTCTTGCTCACAAAGCTCTGAAGATCAAAAACAATGCATTAACAAGGCCGGTGGGAGGATTTCCGTGGTACCCATAACTGTGTCTGTAGCCTGCAGGGTGGCTCAGTCAGCCTGAGAGTCTGGGTGTTGTGTCAACGTCGGCCTGCCTACAGAAGTGGTCTTGACATTGGGGCCAAGAGAAGCACCTCTTATTTCACAGTGGGAATGACACTCAGAGAGGTTAGGGGGCTCGCCCAGTGATGTCCAGCCAGGAAGACACAAGGCCTGGAGGGCGAGGTAGAAACAGCTACCTGCCAGTTGTTGTGTTGGTGCTCTGTGTCCCTCATCTCATATTTCATCCCACTATGGCCCTCTGTTTTAACTTTGTTTCACGGATGGAGCCTTGGAGGCTCAGGGAAGTTAAGAGTTGCCTCAAAGTCAGAGCTGGCAAAGGCAGAGCCCAAATTCTATCCAGGCACAGGAACAGATTTTGTCCTTCTGCCTTCCATCGTAATGCCTTCCCCCAAGACCTGAGGCTGAAGGGTCACGATGGGCTTGGCCACAGCAACCTGGCCTGTACTCTGGAGGTTCAAGAGCCATCTGTGTCTCTGTGGGTCACACTGTGACCCAGGCAAGCTGGGTGACACTGTAAGACAGAGCTTCCCTTCCTTGAAGGAAATGTCCACGCATTTTATATATGCAACAGAAATCCATCCAGTGGGACAGCAGATTAACCTGTGCAGTGGAATAAGGGAGCCCTGTAAAGACATCGCGTGGGGAGGGAGAACATCAGTCCCTTTGCCCCTAATGCCCAGGTGTGGGGAGCTCTACCATTTTCTAGCATTTCATTACTTGCAGTGAAACCTTCGCAGGACTCGCTGACCTAGACAAAGATCCTTACTTCATACACAAAGTCTCTCTAGGAATCTGTTCTTAGTAGTCATGGTTCCATTTGAAAGCAGGCTTTAAGAGGATCGTGATTCTTAGTAAGGTTTGCAAACGTGGGTACCGCGGCACCTTAGCCACGCTGCCTACAGGCTGCCTACAGGAACTTGGCCTTCGTGCAGGAGGCTAAGGCAGTGTAGGGCAGGATGTGTGCTGCAAGGACAGAGGTAAGAATGATGACAGAAGAAGGTGAGCTCACACCGACCAAAGCCTTGGTTCACTGTGATTTTCTCCACCACCCGCAGAGGGCATGGCCTGCTGGATACACCTTACTCCTGGCTTTGCCCTTGCAGAGCCTTCTGTTGTGCACAAGACAAGTGTCCTTTCCAACAGCGGTGAATCACCAGTGCCCTGCCAAGGTCTCCCACATGTCACCTCACTTAATCCTCCATCTCCCCAGGAAGCAGGCATGCCCTCATTTCACAGAAAAATGGAGATTCAGGTCATTCATATGCTCAAAGTCGCCCAGCTAGGAAGTAGTAAAACTAGGCTTTGAAACAAGGCCTCCAGGACTCTGTTTGCAACTTCGAAGCCCACACCCTCTACCTTACCCCAGAGCGGAAATAAAGGGGAAAACACCAGTCAGGAGCAGCTTCTCAAAGCAGGACCAGGGCTCTGCCAGAAGCTCATTGTTTCTTCACATTGGTCTTGTGGATGCCTGAGTCGATTTAGCCAGGCAAGGATTATCACACCCATTTCACAGATGAGGAAACTGAGGGTCAGATCATATAGCTAGACTGAATTTCAGGTGTTTGAAGTTCTCCCACACTATCTCTCTGTCCTGACCAGAACTGCCTTTGTCCACACTGAGGTGACAGGGCGCAAAGCAACAGAGCTGAGCACAGAGGGTCTCATGGCCTCTGTCCCCTATGGAATGTCCCCTCCCAGTTATCATCCACTGTTCCTGCCACCCTTCTCCCAGAAGCAACTGTGGAGGATGTATGAGTCTTTGTCTTCCTGGCACACAGTAGGTCTTCAATGTGTTTAATGAAAAATTCCACAAATGTCTGTTCAAATGTCCTTTCACAAGGCTCCACAATGTCCTTGCAGAAATTGTCACTATGGTGTCCTTACACACAGAAACCTCACCCTCAGTTCAAATACTCCTCTCACATCCTCTATACTCAGCTTTCCACTGATCAAAGGGAAATTAGATTAGTCCTCTGGCCAAAGGGGTCAGCCAGGTCATGCCCTTTTGTTAAACAGAATGGATTACAGGTAAGTTACATTAGATGAGGTCAAATCCCACAGGAGTGCCCCATAAGGGAAGCCACTTAAAATTGGTTCCTAAATTGTCCAGCCATCTAAAGCAGCAAGCAGGGGTGGCAGCCCAGCCCCCTGGGGCTCAGAAAGCTGGTTCTTTTCCCCACTCTCGTGGCCTGCATGAGCTCATCCTAGGAACCTAACTGGGAGCAACGGGAGATTGAGAAAAGACAAAAGACAAACATGCAAAAAAGCTGAGGTCAGGTGGGCTGAGCGCTCTGGTGGAGACACACAACAGCCTCCACCTCCTCCAGCAAGTTTATTATATACAGTGGCAAACAAGGAAGTAGAGCAACAGTTCTTGGGAGAGTGACACTGTAGTTATCGGGAACAGGGGGAACCTGTGATCACTACTCTCTGCATATAAACATCTTATGAAAAGCAGCTGTGCTGCATTTTGCCCTTGCCCCCTTCTACAGCTGGGGGCTGTGCTAAATCCCAGCCTGCAGATGATTTGACATAGCTGTGCTCATAGGCTTCTCATAATCCACTCCCCACACCCCACCCTTAGATAAAGAGGGGTGCATCTGTTTTACAACACAGAGCAGCCCCTTTTGTTAACAGCACTGGTGCAGTCTGTAATCTCACCAGAAAGAACTCATGGCAGGACACATGAGTATAAAGGGAGTTTATTAAAAGTTAGGAGAGGAAAATACAAAGGGAAGCATGGTGGGCCCAGGTGGAAGCCTGCAGGCCTAGAGAATGTGTTTCTGCCCTTTAGGTGCTTTTAAAACCTATGATTACCTATGGGAAGGGGCAGACCAAGTGATTTGCACTCAGTAATCAGTGAGTGGGGAGGGGTATGGATGGTTCCTGACCAGGTGAGGGTGGTCTGGGCCTTCCCTTGGCAACCTACATGAGCCCCAACCTTTTCCTACTTCTAGCCTGCCTCACTTTCTGTCTGGGACGCCGCTGCTCTGTGTCTATAGAGTGAGCCATGTTCACTCTGTCCCTGGCCACATTACAGAAAAAGTCCCCTTTCTTCCAATCTCAGGTTGCTGCACCCCCACTCTCCTGGGTACCCCTTGTGAGGTTTGAGAACTTGGAAACTTGTACAACATAGGCCTGGGCTCCCCAGATGCAGCACTCCAATGTTAAGAAGCTGGTGGCATTTTTTCCTCAGGGCCAGTGTGGCCTTCACATCTAGCCGCAGGCTACAACACCCTCCACCTAGGTGGCTGGAGGGAGGTGAGGATGGTGACACAGGGAGGAGAAATAAGGGCAAACTCTGTAGCTCTGTGGTGGATTGTCACTGATTGATCAAATTCCTCTGAAACTCGGTGTGCTTTGTCTGTCATCCGGACAAACCAGCATTGCAGTCTGTGAATCCACAGTGACTTTGTGGAAACCATCTGTATTTGTCTGTGTCACCATGTAACAACACAAGAGTTTGTACGTGGTCCACTCACGTGGCACATGCTTCACTTCCTGTGCCCCTTGAAGAATGATGCTCCTCTATGTAGGGCAGAGTAGATTTTTTTGGTAAAATTCAAGTATCTCAAATTGATGGATCTCTTTAGAAACACTAACTGCAAATGACAGTAAAAACATCAGTGGAAAGAAAAAAACCAGTGACACCCTTACTGGGAATAATATCAGACCTAATGAGGTAGCAGCCAACAGAAGAGATTATTATAACCATTTTATAAATTCAGCAATTCTTACTCTTTCAAGCCCTTTATTTTCATAAACTGGCAAGACGGATAAGAACTAAAACAAGAACCATGTGCTACTGATCCTATCACATATTAAAGAATGTTCCCTGACAGTCAGTAGCGGTGTCAGCAGACCTGAGAGTTGGCACCCAGTCAGAAAGGGAAGATGGAATTCCCAGCCAGGGCCCCAAACGCTGTCTGGCAAATTCAGTGTATTGTCCCCAACTTCGCTCACAAGGAATGAAATGTGCACTAGAATGACTGGGAGGCATTGGCAAAAGCTTAACAGTTTGGGATTTTGGTGGAGGTGGACAGGGAACAGAGCTAAGGATATACTGTCCGTGATGATTTAAATGAGTGTCACTTTTTGGAGGGCAATTTGACACAACTTAACATAATCACCGTAGGCAGGGTGATACATATATGTAATACAATTTCGTTCATGTGATAATGCCTACCTATATGTTTAAATGCATAGGAAAAACTCAGAAGCATTCTCAAGAGCCAGGCATGATGGTTCATGCCTGTAATTCCAGCTACAAGGGAGGGGGAGAGGCAGGAGGATCTCAGTCTGAGGCTGACTTTGGGGCAGAAATTTGAGACCTTATCCAAAAAATAGCTTAAGTGAAAAAGGACTTGGAGGGGAGGCATGGCTCAAGTGGTAGAGCACCTGCTTAGCAAGCTCAAGGCCCTGAGTTCAAATTTCAGTCCCACAGGAAAAAAGAGACCTACTCACCAAACCACCGTTAATATTGTGTCCCTATGGGGAGAGGGAAGGGAAATAGGGCATGAAGGAAGTGTTAGAGGTTGGCAAAGTAAAGACTTTGTTTCCACTGTACACCCCAGTTCTGCCTGACCTCGCTCCACCTCCACGAGCAGGTTTAACCAGCACAATTTAAAACTTCTTATTTAAGACTGGGAAGCTCAGTGGTAGAGCACTTGCCTAGTATTCATGAGGCCCTGGGTTCAATCCCCCACACCACAAAAACAAAACAAAGCGAAAAAAATTATTTAAATCCTGTTAAACTTCAAGCAGCATCTTCCTAAATTCCGGAGTTCAAAAAAAGTATGTTGTAGGAGCACAGGTTAGGAGTCAATCTCCCTGGGGACAGAAAAAAAACAAAAAGGAGAGAATGATGGGATGGTGGTTGGGAGAATTTTCTCTTTCAGAATATTTCTCTTCAGATAACAAAAGTACCTGGCATGGTGGTATACAACTATAATCCCAGCTATCCAGGAGGCTGAGGCATGAGACTTGCAAGTTCCAGGCCAGCCTGGGTGACTCAGCAAGACCCTGTCTCAAAAATGAAAATAAAAAAGATGCACTCAGTGGTACAGCACCTGCCTAGCACGTGCAAGACCCGAGGCTTGATCCCCAGCACCACACACACACACGCACACACATGCATGCACACACATGCACGCACACACCCGCATGCACACACATGCACACATGCGCACATGCACGCACATGCACGCACACAATGCAAGCACACATGCACACATGCACACACATGTGTGTATGTACATGCATGCACGCAAGCACACACGCACATATGTGATGCACACGCACACACATGCACACATGGACACACACAAACACACACACAAACACGCACACATGGACACAAGCACACACACACATATGTGTATGGACACATGCACACACATGCACACATGAACACACACAAGCACACATGCACACACACATGCACACATGGACACAAGCACACACGCACATATGTGTATGCACACACGCACACACAAGCACACACATGTGTATGCACACACGCACATACGCACACACAAGCACACACACGCACACACGCATGCACACATGGACACAAGCACACATGCATATATGCACACGTTTTAGATGATTGCACTCATATGACATGTTACATTAACACTTCACATTTTGACTTTAGAATTCTTTCCATAACTACGTGGCCTTTATACTATCGTTTTCACAGCTGTATCATTTTCCACAACAAAGGCTTCACCATCCCATACTTACCCGTATTTTCTTGCTGGATATTTACTTACTTGCCATTTTGACTATTATTATTATAACCCAAAGAGAAAAGTATTTTCTGTGAAAATTGCTTTCTTTCATACGTCACACAGTTCCTTTAGAATAATTAGATGTGGGGCTACTGAATAAAAAGCATGAGTAACATTTTTGGTTTTTGAGGTAAAATTGATTTCCAGTGCCACCAGCTTCCCCACACCTCACCAGCACTGGGTGTTGTCAAGGCAAAAGCATTTTCATTACTTTCCTAGGCAAAAATGGAATTTTTTTTTTTTGATTGCCAGTGATAATTGCACATTCTTTCTAGGTTTATTTTCTGGTCGTATGTTCTCCTTCATGAATTAGTTCATATGACCTCTGATATGGATTTATTTCAATTCAAAACAAACACAAACGTTTTTGGAGTGCCACGTCCAAAAAAAAAACAAAAAGAAAGAAAGAAAAAAACAAGATGAATTTTGTGACAATGGCAGTGAATCTGCTTATTTAATCACAGAATTCTCTGTGTCTCTGTGTGAATTTACAGATCCAAACATGCTACAATAGACCTATTTGCTGTCACAGTGGGAGCTTGAAAAACCTCCTGCCTTTTCATCTGGTGTCTCAAAAGCAGGAGTAGATCCACACCTGTGATGGCGGTGATGACTCAGATTTTAGTTATCCCAGCCCTAAGCAAGTGGCCTTTTCTCATTTGGTAGACATTTCCTCCTTTGGTAGAAGCTGAAACAGGAAGAGGATGGGGCAGAAGGCTGGGCAGTACCTTCTCTCCAGTGTGAACACAGCTGACAGAGAAGTCCGTCCTGTGTGACTGTGATCCACAGTGTCACTTGCTTCTGCATCAATGAGGGAGTGTCTTAGCCCCTGTTGCTGCCATGCTTGAAGCTGAGTGTTGATAAGAACCTGAAAGGGATTAACAAATCATAAATGCTGAGCTGCATTCTCAACAGCTTCCATCCTACAAGGAGCAGGGCTGCCCCCCAACACACACACAAACAATTACCTAGTCCACAATGTCAGCAGTACTGAGCCTGAGAAAGCCTTTTCTATCTGTCTAATCTTCCTAATTTTAGTGTTCAAGTTCATAAAATACCTCTTTTTATTTTAAAACCCAATGGTGTCACAAAATCAAAATGAGCTTGTGTATATGACGTTTGTAGTGTTAAGTTTTTAACACTTAGCACTGGGTCCATAATCAGCAGTACTGATTTTTTACCCCCAAATGCCAACCTGGAACAAGAACACATCTTTGCCCTGGTGTGGTTGTGCTTTGAGTTTGACTTGGTAGATTAAATAGCTTGGCCTAAATTAGAAGCCAGGGGGACCCCAACTCACTGGTTGGTTTTGAGTAGCATTAAATGTTGGGCATCGCCCACCGGGATCCCTGCTCCTGCATAGGTGGTGTCAGCAGGCAGCACTGAGTTTCACCCCCAAACACTTCCAGCAAGCTTTCCGGGAGCTGGGCACGCAGCCCTTTCTTTCCTGGGGCTCTCTTAGGGCCACTTCTTCTCTTCCCTGCACCAGTGCCCAGCAGATCCACGGCGTGCCACAGTGGTTCTGCCACCTCTCCTCACTCTTTGGCTCCGATGAAATGGAAATAACTTCCTTTGCTCTCTGCCTCACGTTTCGAATGACCACACCAAAGCCACCTGCTCAGAGACACGCAGGCCATGGCTATGGTCAGGTCCCCACTCTGCCCTGGAGTCAGCAAGGGGTTTGTGACAACCCGGCATAAATTGCTTTCGCCCTATAGTCCACTGTTCCTTTATGATAATTCTCTTCCACAGAAAACCCATTTTCTTGGACTTAATGAAAAGCAAGATTTTCTGTTCTCCACACAATTAAGAAAGGCACCTCCACCGCGCTGTCATTGTCTTTCCGGAAAGCGTAAGTCAGCACGCCGCCGTTATCTTCCTGTGAATGCTCCCAGAAACCCTCTTCCCAGGCTGCACCGGGCAGGCCTGACCACTCACCTTCTGAGGATCCAGAACCTGGTGGCACTGGGGCAGCCGGGGTCCCCCAGGGTGATCCAGGTCCAAATCTGCAGGGATCCTCTTCACTTGAGGCTCCCTTTCTTTCTCTTTCCAGCTTAGGATGTCTCTCCTGCAGCATGGCAGCAACTCGTGACTTTTCCTCTATGGGGCGGATTATCTGTCTTTCCCACTCCCACGTGCAGCACCAGACACCCTGCCCCCCAACTCCCCCCACCCCGCCCCGCAGCCGCCGGAGAGCCCTGCAGTACCGCCCACGGCCACAAGGGGGCAGAAGAGTCACACCCCTCCCCCTCCCCTCCTAAATCTGGATTTGGGATGTGAGTGCCATGGTCTTAGCGGGGGTGCACCTGTTCCCACTTCCTGCTTTCCCTATGTGCTGGTGACCCATGAGGAAGAGTCTAAGACAGAGAACGGCCACAGGCAGGCAGAACTCTGCTCCATAGATAAGCATTCTTCCTCCTCCCTTCCTCTCTCCCCCTCCCCCTCCTCCTCCTTATACTGCTCTCTCTTTCTCTCAGGGTTTTGATATGTAGCCCAGGCTGACTTTGAACTCAAAATCCTCCTGCCTCTGCCTCCAGAAGGCTGGGATTACAGGGGTGAGCTACCATGCCCTGCTTAGAATAAACTTTTTGATAGCTGCCCTCCTAGACCTGAAGGAGGCTGCTTTGTGAGGCTGTTTTCCTGTTATAAACATCAAGTAGTGAAAGTTCTCCGCTAGCAGTTTCTCCGAAGTGAGCAAAACTATTAAAATGCAGGTTCCTGCCCCATCCCTTAAGATTCTAGCATGTAGGGCTGGACTTTGGGCCCAGGAATCCACATTTTGGCCTCTGCTGCCTCCTGTGGGTGTTCTGTAGACCACACTTGGAGAAACAGTGGAGAATTGAAGGCATCAGCCTCCAAATAAGACTCCTGAGGTTTCTGCTGTTTTCATGGAAAAGTCCATTCTCTAGGGGTGTGACTAGAGTGAGGCACGAGTGACACCTCTGCACAAAATCTAAGGAGTGGCCCCTTTTGAAGGCCACCTGGCCCTGCAAGGCCCTGGGAGTGACACCTCCTTAAATCCTGTACCTCATTGCCTCATCTGAGCCCTGACCCTGTCATTTCCTAGTCCTGAAGGTAAGCTGATACCTCACACAACACTATGGCGGCCAGAGAACAGATGGGATGAGCTGTTGAAGGAAGGTGGCCTCTCCAACATCTGGCCACACCGTACACTAAGCAAGTCCAAGTGGAGAGATGGTGCCCAGGGAGGGCTATGATGGTGGGGTCTGGAAACCCAGACGCTATAGCCTAGCCTTTTGACTGTGTTTCAACCCATTGGTATGGGAAATGGGCAAGAGAAGGAACTCTGGTTGGCCTCTCAGTAGCTACTCCAGATATAGCAAAACATTTAGGAACAGTTTTCTCCCAAGCCAGACAACAGAATGGGTAAGTAGAAGAATAGGGAGTCTTTGGGTAGTGACTATGAGACTCCAAAGCTGAGTGACAGCAATAATAATTATTATTGTAGCTGTATCACTTAAGAAAATAGAAGGAATCGGTTATAAAAGACATGGCAGACTAACCAAAGACACGGTGGCCATGCTGGTGCTACTGCTGGTGGGGTAACCTGGGGATTAGCAGCTGGCGGTGCAAGCAGCTGCTGTCCCAGGGACAGTGAGTGGAAAACCATGTTGAAATGCTGCCCAGCACAAGGAAGGCGCTACTAATATTCCCACTTCACAGGCAAGTAGCGTGAGGCCCAGAGAAATTAAGGAAGTACTCAAGGTTGTGTGCTGCGAAGAGTGTCACCAGTCTAAATTCAGGCAAGGGAATTCAGAGCCTGTGCTCTGGACAGCTACACTTACTGCCAGATGAATAAAAGGCACACTGACGGTAGCATTAAGTGAAAGTTCAATTCCAGGTGTAAACTTTATTATGAATGAAGGTGGTTGAGTTCATTCGTTCATTCAGTGAACAAATATGACCAGATGCCGTGAGTGAAAGGATTATTCCACAAAATCCAGTGCATCCCATATAGAATTTTAACTCAAAAGATCGATGAGTTAATGAGCACATGCCTAAGTTTAATTACAGAGAAGTCTGAGTTAATGAGGGATGCTGGACTCCTTGATGGAAGCCACAGAAATGAAAGGAGTTACTCCAGTTGTCCAGACATGAAGTTCTGCCACACATGGGGCTGATCAGAGAGCCTGTGGACACGAGTCCACTCCCCCTCGCTTCCCGAGATGGTACAAAAGGTTGTCTGCTTTGGCTTTTCCTCTGTGTTATTCCCACATAAATTTGTTCTGTGTGACTCTTCTCATTCTTTTTATATCTTCCATTCCTATGTTGCTCTTCTATTTGAGTCACTTTTGTTTTTTAGCCATCTGTAATTCTGGCAGATTCTTGGTTTGGGGAAAGCCTGTAGGGTCCCTTATTTCTACTTCTACCTGGCTCAGAAAGCTTTATCTATTTTTTTTTTGGAGGGGGTGATACTGAGGTTTGAACTCAGCTGCGCTACCACTTGAGCCCCTCCCCCAGCTCTTTTTTCTTTAGTTATTTTTCAGATAGGTCTCTCACTTTTATGCCTGGGCTGGCCCTGGACCTCGATTCTCCTACCTCTGCCTCCCGCCTAGTTGGATTATAGGCATGCACCATCACACCCAGCTCAAAAAGCATTTAAGAAATGGAGAAACAGGATATCCAAATCATGAACTAGTTCATATTCCAGAAAGAGAGGAAATAAACGATGGGAAACCCCTGATCCGCACTACAACCTGGATGGACCTTGAGCTCAGAAGCCAGCGCAAAAGGGCAAACACTGTGTGACTCCACTGCTGTGAGGAAAGAGAACAGTCAACTTTCATAGTGCTGAATGAATAGAGTAGAATGGAGGCTACCAGAGGACATTGGAAGTTACTGTTTAATGGTTTTAGACTTTGTTTCACAAGGTGGAAAAGAAATTGGTTATACTATTTGAATGTACTCCACACTACCAAATGGCACCTTTTTTTAAAAAAGTTTTTAATTAGCATATGTCAATTGTACAAAATAATGAGTTTCATTATGTCCTTTTCATACATGTATATAATATAGTTTGATCATGTTCAACCCAATACTCTCTCGTCTCCTCTCCTCTTCTACGGTCCCCTCCTCTTCCCAAATAGTCCCCCTTCTACTTTCAAGTCTTTTTTTTTTTGGTGGGACTGGTGTTTGAACTCAGAGCTTCAAGTTTGCACAACAGGTACTCTACTGCTTGAGTCACACCTCCAGTTCATTTTTGCTCTGGTTATTTTGGAGATGGGGTCTCAAGAACTATTTACCCTGGCTGGCCTTGACCCATGATCTGCCCGAACTCAGTCTCCCAAGTAGCTAGGATTACAGGTGTGAGACACAGCACCTGGTTTGTGTCTTTTTTTTTTAATCTAGATTCCACATATGAGAGAAAATGTGATATTTGTCTTTCTGAGTCTGGCTTGTTTCACTTAACTTGATTTCCAGTTCTACCCATTTTCCTGCTTTCTTTATTTGTTAAATAACACTCCATTGAATGACATTTTAAACGATCAAGATGGCGATTTTTATGCTATGTATAGTTTATTATAATTTTATGAGTAAACACATGAACTTCAGGTTGAGGGTGACCCCTAATATTCTAAGGGACTGGTGGAACTGAGCTGTTGTTCAAAGTGGACTGTGAGGTCCTCTATCCTTATGAGCACAATGTTTGATGCTCCACTAAAACATTTGTTCAATGAATGCATGAAAAAGTTACTAGTGAATCTCACTCTGAGCGTGAAGATTTACCAGGTAAAATTGATATATTTTAAAAAGTGATAAATAGATGCAATTTTATTCCCTTTAATGAATGATGCTGTGGTTACAGAGCAAGTGACACTGTTCACATTACCTATTGCTGCAGAAGCACTGCAGACCAGGTAGTGTAAGAAACCTGGTCATTTGTTGTCATCTCAGCTCTGGAGGTGACAGGGCCCAGCTGGAGGTTCTCAGTTAGGCCTCTCCAGTGAAAGGCAGACATGTTCTGCAGTCATTAGAAGGCATCCTTGCTCTGGAGGGATATGACACCTGGCTGACCCTCCCTTCCTGGTGTCTGCCTAACTGCTGGATATAAATGATGGCTGGATTCTTCTATCACACAATCATACATTTCACTTAAAACTAGAATGGAATCTGTGTCATGTTATTTTGAGACAATGTCTAGTTCTCCATCAACTAATAATGCAGTGCTTTTAAAACCAATGGATCAAGCTGAGTATGGTGGTACACACTATAATCCCAGCACTCCGGAAGTGGAGGCAGAAGGAGCATGAGTTCTAGGGCAGCCTGCACTACACAGTGAGACCCTGTGTCAAAAAAGGAACAAAAATGGATCATCTTTCCTAATGAATCCTTTGACTAGCTATATGAAATGATTTTCTCATTCTTTCTTTCTTCTCCTTTTATCATTTTTACATTTATTTACAGGTGTTTACATTGTCTGTGCCACCTCCCTCCCACTCTTCTCATTCTTTCACTCCTCCTACATATAGCAATCAGGGTTTCAACAAAACTCCAAAACCAGATGGGACTAGTTAGCATCATGTCTTACCCTTTTTTTTTTTTGTCCTAGCAGTACTCTGGACCTCACACTTGCTAGGCAGATGCTCTACCACTTGAACCATTCCACCAGCCCTTTCTTGTGTTGGGTATTTTTGAGATAGAGTCTCTCAAACTATTTGCCAGGGCTGGCTTCGAACTGCAATCCTCCTGACCTCTGCCGCCTGAGTAACTAGGATTACTCAGCGCAAGCCATTGATGCCTGGCTTAATTTTTTTTTTTTTTTTTGAGACAGGGTCTCACTCCACACTCCAAGCTAGCCTCAAACTTACAATCCTGGTGCTTCAGCCTCGAAAGTGCTGGAATTACAGACATGAACCACTACACTGGGTTCCCACACTGAAAATCTTGACATTATTAGCACAATTGTTTATATGCTTTGTCATACAATCAAAAGAAAATTTTACAATAAAAATACTAACATTACTACAAAAATAAAATTATTGAGTTGGAGTTTCAAACTTCTTTGAAATTCATTTTGTCTTTAGAACACATCCCACTGAGGAAGCACAGATAGCCCCTGACTTACACTGAACATTTCTTACACATATCATTTTCTACTTGTGTAGTACTTGCTAGATCAAAAGGTAAATACATTTGTTGTTTTGTTAGTTACTGACAATTCCTCTACACAGGCATTCTGACTGTATTGCTGCCATCCCTGTAGTCAGGGCTCATCTCCTTACAACTTTGCTAACAAAATGTATCACCAAACATTTGGATATTTGCTAATCTATTGGGTGAGAGATGAAAATTTGATTTTCTATTGTACTTTTGTAATTCAAAGTATGGTTTGAATTTTTCACACATTTAAGAGCTATTTGTATTTATCTACAATAAATTTGTCACATTCTTTGGCCATTGTGTTAGTCTTTTTCTGCTGGATTTCAGAAGCACTTTGTACAATGGGCACTCTGACTATAGCAGTGAACAAAACCAAGAGCTTTGCCAAGGCAGTGCCTGGGCCTTTCCAGGACTGGTGCTACTGCGAAGAATTCCCTTCTGTCAGTGCAGAGGCTGGGGCCACAGACGGTGATCACTAGCTATGTGCCTCAGGCTTCTCCTTGGAGCAATTGTCCTGTTTGACCTACTCTTCCAGGAAAACAACACATTCCTAGTAGGATAAATCAACTTCCCCAAACAGGGAAATGTGCACACTTGCTGTTATGAAAAATTCTAAAAATATTTAAAGAAGTGGGGAAATATTAATAGCAGTATTCCATGAAAAAGCAAACCAAAGACCAGCATAAAAATGATAAAGCTAATAGTGTAAGAGATACTTAGCCAGAAGCACAGAAAAAATATGGGAAGAATATACCCCAGAATATTTATAATGATGGTCTCTGAGTATTTGGCTTATGGATGATTTTAATTTTCATCAACATCTTCACTTTCTTTTCTAATTTTTTTTACAATAGGCAGATATTGCCTTGAAAATTGGCAAGAATGATAATGCTATCCTAAAACATAATAGTATTGAATGAAATTTAAGCTTTAATTTTCTATCTTGAGTGAGCCTAAATTAATGACTTTGTGCAAAAATGTATATCTTTTTCAATTCTGTGAGTTCACTGATGTCAACAATTTATTTTCTGCGCTCCACTCTCATCCAGCAATAATAATCTCATGTGCTATTTCCAGAGGCAGTAAGTTTCACCTGTAAGAACAAACATTTTATGAATCATGAATCACTGAGAGCCATCTGAACCAACTCCAGCTCAAGTTCAAATTTCTGTCAGTGCACACTTTCCAGGTTTCCATTTTGTTGTTTTGTAATGTTGAGGGATGGAGCCCAGGGCCTGTGCGTGCTAGGTACACACTCGACCACTGCAGGTAATTTGGCCAAGCATCTGAGACCTGTCTTGGACTTCCTTTATCCTCATGCCATGCAACTATTTGATCACCTGTTGAGTCTTTTCTCAAAACAGTTCTTGCAGCTTTTCTTCTCTGATTATCCAGCTCTAATACCAGTTGTGACTCAGCACCTCCATTATGACTTCTCTACTTCAGAGAGGTACGCTTTCTAAGCCCAACTGCCTGCAATCAAATCTGGGCTCTACCTCTGGGCATACTTGATTTGGGCTCTTAGGCAAGTTTCTTAATTTCTTTATTCATTTCCTTCCTCAGATACACAATGGAAATAGCAATAATATCTAATTTATCAAGATCAAATGAATAATGTATGTACAAACTTCAGGACAGTTACTGCTGATAGGTAATGTCTGTGATCATGCATGCTAGCTATTTTAATTATTATAGTTGGTTTATTTATTTGGGTTTTTGTTTTTGTTTTTTTTTTGGTTCAAACTGGAGTTTGAACTCAGGGCTTCACACTTACAAAGCAGGCACTCTACCACTTGAGCCACACCTCCAGTCTATTTGGAGATGGGGTTTTTGAACTATTTTCCCTGGCTGGCCTCGAATTGTGGGTTTCCTGATCTCAGTCTCCCAAGTTGCTTGGATTACAGACATGAGCCACCAGTGCCTGTCCTATGGTTGGTTTATTATCCTCTACTTTGGACCTTTTGACCAAGTCAGCTTCTCAAGGTCTATCATTTCACTCTTTTGATTATAGGCCTCCATTTGAGTTTTGCACTGAGCGATGGTTGACTATGTTGATTTGGACAACATATCCTGATTTGAACAACTTGAAGAACTAGATATCTCAGAGGTACCTAGGTAGAGAGAATTTTTTTCTTTTTTCTTTTGGCAGTAGTGGAATTTGAACTCAGGGCCTCATGCTTGCTAGGCAGGAGCTCTTCTACTTGAGCCATTCTGCCAGCCCCCTCCTTGTCCTGGGTTTTTGTTTTGAGATATGGTCTTGCTTTTTTCGTCTGGGCTGGCCTCGAACCACAACCCTTCCGATTCCTCCTGAATAGCTAGGATTACAGGCATGAGCCACCAGCACATGGTGGATTGGGAGAAATTTTGATAAAGTCAGTAGAGGCGAGTCTAGCACTTGAAGATTCTTTTCCCTCAAGTTATTTATAGATTCAAAAATTGCAATCAGTGAATGAAAGTGGTTTCAGTGATGTGAAGGGGTCTGGAGATACAGTTGCAGCAAAGGGCCTGGGTAGGGGTTTTGGGAGCCACCAAAAATCTTTGGAGTAATGACCAACTGAAGAAACATATCTCATCAGGAGTGAGGCCCAGTGAGAATCTCAAGTCCTGATTAGATGAAAGTAGTCAGCTTCTAACCTCTCCACCTTCAGAAGCAAAACTAAATATCTCTGGAAGATGATGATATTGTGCAGAGCTGGAGAATATCGACAATCAAGTCAAACTGGCCGACATATAAGAAAACAAGTTTTGTAGTCAGGTACGGTGGAGTGTCTATAGTCCCAGATATTCAGGAGTTGGAGGCAGGAGAATCTTTGATCCCAGGAGTTCAAGGTCAGCCTAGGCAACAGAATTACACCCTGCCTCCAAATAGCAAACAAATAAATAAGTAAATTATCCTACATGACATGGTTTGGATATGAAGTGTCCTCCCAAAAGGCTCATGTGTTGAAGGCTTGGGCCCAGCTGACTGGCTTTTGAGGATTGGATCATCGGGCCACTCACCTCATCAATGGGCTGGTCCATTGATGAATTCATAACTGAATGGACTATTAGGAGGGGGGTGTATCAGAGGAAGTAGGTCAAGGGGGTCATAGCTTTAAAGGGTATATCATGTCCTGGCCCCTTCCTGTTGCTCCCTCTCTGCTTTTTGGCTGCCATGAGGCGAGCAGCATTCCTCTCCCATTCCTTCCTGCCATGATATTTCAACTTTGCCTAAGACCCACAGCAATGGAGCCAGCTAACCATGAACTGAAACCATGAGCCAAAATAAATCTTTCCTCCTTTAAATTGATTTTCTCAGGTATTTTGTCAGAGTGGCAAGAAACAAAAAATACATAATTGTATATTTAAAAAAAGAAAAAAGAAACAAGTTTTGATTAAAAAACCAAGAGAAAAAATGACTAGAGATTCATAGGCAAGAAAATCCAGAACTTGATTATAAGATATAGACTGAAAATAGCTACAATTAAGCCAGATGTGGTAGCACATGCCTGTAACTCCAAGTACTTGAGAGGCAGAGGCAGAAGGATGGTGAGTTCAAGACCAGCCTAGGCAAAGGTAGCGGTAGGACCCCATTCCAAAAACAGTGGGCTGGAGACATAGCTCAGATGGTAGAGTGATTGCTCAGCATGTGCAATGCCTTAGGTTTAATCCCCAGTATCACCAAAAAAAATAATAACAATGAATAATATGTTCATAAACTTAAAAATCAAGATGGATGAATTTGGTACAAATATCAAACAACCAAATGAATATATTAGACTTGAATAAAACTCAGTAAATAAATTTAAAGACTGATGGACAAGTTAAGCCATACAGCAGCACACCTGAAGAAAATAGAAAATATATGAACAAAAAATAAAGACAATAAAATTGGAATATAAGAAAATACATGGTCTAAAGCACAAAGACAAAAGAATGGCGACTGTAGAAAAGAGCATAAGAAATATAAGGAAATGAAAACATTTAACATATATGATAGTAGGATTCCATAAATAAAAGAAAGAAGGAATTAAGAAGAAAAATAATAGCCACGAACATCCTAAAGTTGATGAAGGCTATTGATACACAGATACAGGAAGTATGTCAAATCCCAACTATGACAAATGCAAAGGAAAATGCATTGAAGTCACTTCAAAATAAAAGTGTTAGGGGGCCAGGGAAAAGTCCTAAAAGCAGCTCAAGTGAGAAACCACACTACCTTCAATAGGCAATTGCATGGTGCTGGCTTCTCCACAGAACCAATGGAACCCAGGAGAACTGAAAGCAAATAGCGATTAAGCTAGAATTCTCTAAGAAGTAGAAATATTCTTCAAAAGCAAAGGCAAATGGGCTTTAAAGGATAGTAGAGCTGAGTAAGAAAGCAGAGGTATTCGATTTCAGGATAACATGATCCTAAATAATGCTTTCTTCTTTTCTATAAAAACTTGGAGCAATTAGGAAAATACATATCTATCAGAGACATTGATTTTGTCCAAATGAGACAATAGTTGTTTTTACTGATTAAGATTCATTTCTTATCCATGCTTTCAAATCCTCTACCATAAATTCTCAGTGATACAAAGAACGAGGAAGTATGAGAAAAGTAGTCCTTGATAAGTAGCATTTTAATTATCATCAGTTAAATCTCTTCTAAACTGGGGTGATGGCATATGCCTGTAATCTCAGGAGGCTGAGGCAGGAGGATTGCAAGTTCAAGGCTGGTTTGGACGATAGTTTGAGGCCAGTCTGGAATAAATAGTGAAACGTGTCTCAAAAAAAAATCTTTTCTGATATCCATTATAATTTCTTCTTTGTTCTATTTGCTATTTACAAATACATTCCTTCATTTTCAAATACGTGAAGAGTTTTTCCCCAATTACCTTTTCGTTAATTACTATTATAGTTCCACTGTGGCCTATCTCTGCACAGAGTACATGGTTTGTACACTGGGATTTCAGTCACTCAATTTGCTAATACTTGCTGGGCGCTGGTGACTCACACCTGTAATCCTAGCTACTCAGGAGGCAGAGATCAGGAGGATTGCAGTTCAAAGCCAGCCCTGGGCAATTAATGCTGCGAGACCCTATCTTGAAAATACCTAATATAAAAAAGGGCTGGTGGAGTGGCTCAAGGTGTAGGCCCTGAGTGCAAGCCCCAGTACTGCAAAAAAAAAGAAAAATTGCTAATACTTGTTCTAGGGCACGACATATATTTAATTTTGATAATTTTTTTGTGTCCATGGAAAAATTGATATTCTTCAGTTGTTTGATGCAGTGCTCTGTATATGAATTCGGTTAAGTTTTTAACAGTGTTGTGCAAATTTTCTATTGCCTTGTAAGTTTTTCCCCCTGGTTGCTTGTCTCAGTTACTGAGAGAGATGTATTAATCTATTTCTCCTTCCAGTTCAGGTCTTACTTTTTATATCATGTTATTAGGTGAGTGAATACTTAAAATTATATATTTTTTGGTATACTGGCACTTTTATTTTTATGAAATGCCTTTCCTTTTATCTTAGTAATATTTTTTCCTTAAGTTTTACTTTGTTATTAGTACAGGTGCATCGGCTTCCTGTAGTATTTGCACAGTACAACTTGTCTAGCCTTTAAGTTTAACCCTTCTGTGTTCTTCAGTCCAAGTGTTTCTTGAGGGTAGCGGGTAGTTGAGTTTTGTTTTCTCTGCTCTGCCACAATTTGTCATTTAGCTGGAATATTTTTCAATATTCACACATAATATAACTACTGATCTATATTATCTATCTTTTTATTGTGATTTCTCTAGTATTAGCTGTTGCATGTTATTCTTTTTCTTCCAGATTAATGAAATTATTTTATCATTCCATTACCCTCTATTATTTCATTAGTTATAGATTATTTTACAGTTATCCTAGATTACAATAGGCATCCTTGAGCTACTAAAGTCTAATATACTTTGCCACTGCCCTGATAATGCTAGAAGCTTAGAAGATTTTAACCCATTTCTGCCCCTCCCACCTTTTCATTTCGTTGTCATGAATTTAGATCTACATATATTTTGAGACTTCAGGCCAACACTTATAGTTACCCATCTTTTTTACTCTTTCTGGTGCTCTTTATTTATTCCTACATCTCTATGCTTCCATTTGGAATCATTTTCCTTTTTCCCCAAAAGTCATGCTCTTTGTGCATCTTGTGATGAATTCTCTCTGTGTTGTTTCAGTTGTTGTCCTTCCTTATCACTGTTAAGGATCACTGTCTATGGTTTAGTTATCACAGTCAACCACACTATTACGATATTGAATAGAAAATTCCAGAAATAAACAAGTCATAAGTTGTGCCACATTCTGACTATCAGATGAAATCTCATGCTTACTGCCCCATTCCACCCAGGCCATGGACCATCCCTTGGTCTGGTGTGTCCATGCTTTATACATGATTCACTAATTAGTCACTTAGTAGCCATCTCAGTTATCAGATGACTGTGGTAGTATCTCAGTTCAAGTAACTCTTGAACACAAGGATTTCATATTATCCCCAAAATGCAAGAGTAATGACAATAGCAATTCAGATATGACAGAGAGAAGCTGTTGAAGTGCTTCCTTTCAGTGAAAGTTTGAATGTACAACAAAATCTTTTGAGAGACCACATAATTTTGATTGTGGTATATTGCTATGATTGTTCTATTTTGTTATCATTTATGTTACTCTCCTGTGCTTCATTTTTAAATTAAACTTTGTCATAAGTGTTACAGTTTGGATATGAAGTGTGCCCCAAAAGGCTCACGTGCTGAAGGCTTGGTCCCCAGCTGATGGATCCAACCATTAAGAGGCGACTGGATCATGAGTGTTGTGACCCAAGCAGCAGATTAATCAATTGATGGATTCGTAATTTGGTGGCATAATTGGGAGGTGGTGGAAACTTCTGGAGATGGGGCCTAGTTGGAGGAAGTAGGTCACTGAGGACATGTTTTTTTGGGGGGGTTGATATATCTTGTCCCAGGCTCCTTTCTCAGTCTCTCTGCTTCCTGGCTGCTATGAAGTGAGCAGCAATGTCCCACCATCTTCACCCTTCTGTCATGGTGCTCGTAGTCCTAGAAACAATTGGGCCAGCCAAGCAACCATGGACTAAAACCTCTGGAACCTTCCTTCCTTAAGTTGTTCTCTCAGGAATTTTGTCACAGTGATGTAAAACTGACCAAACAGTGGTATGTACAATACAGGATAAAGCATAGTTTATATAACTAGGTATTTTCACACTCCATTGGGATTCTTGGAATGTATCCCGCACAGATAAAAAGGGACAACTACATATAAGAATAGTTAAAACCAATGATTGAGGGTCCCAGAATGCCTAAGGGGACAAGATGGGTTTGGAACCCCCAAAATTCCCATCCCCAAAGAATTGTTACTTTTTAAATTATCTGGCAGTTCACTGATAATCTTCCCTCACAGACTCATCTTTATTTGACCTGACTCCAAGTTTACTCTATACAAACAGCCCTGTCCTCAGGTGACTGGGTATGTGTGGGTGCAGGGAATCAGTAGTAATTTAACATTATAGAGGCTTCAGGTGTGTTACCAGTTGGAGTTAATAGGAGGGTGACCAATAACTTAAAAGGAAAAACTAAAGGATAAGATGGAGACTTTGAAAAGCTTGAAGTATGATAAAGTCCTGAGAATTTAGAAGATCACATATATGTGGCTTACATGTGCCCAAGAAAAACCCAAAAGGCCATAGTCTCTCACCTCAGGCCAACACTGAGGCTTCGAACAGCAAGAAGTGAAGGCTCAGGCAAAATTGTGAACTGTGAGTATTAAAAGTAAGCCCCAAACACGCACATGCACACACCACACACACACACATCACATGTGGCTTCTCAAAAAGGAAGGGAGATGTATCAGTTCAAGGGGATCTAAGTCCAATTATTAGCTAATCGTCAAGCAAATCAAACAGAATTCAGTGCTTGATTTCTAAAAAGACTTTCTAGAATTCATCAGGAAAGTTACTAAACAAACAAACAAACCGCAACTACAAGAACCATCAGGAGATTCAGATGTGGGGAGGGGAAATCTCATTTCCAGAGTTACCACGTTGTTACCTAAAGTTACATTATTGTAAATGTTCAACTTCAAGAGAAAATTCCAAGAAATGGGAAGAAACAGGAAAGAAGGGGCCACACACAGGGAGGAAAAGAAGTTAATAGGTAACAGAGGCCCAGGAATTAACTATAGGCAGGAAGTAGTTAGATGCCTGCACCGCCTCTTTTCCATAGAAATGGGAGGAATAAATTGACAATAGGAAAAATGTAACGGGGATGATCAAAGGGAAAAACTTTTTTATAGCCAACTTGCCTGTTAGCCAGTTTACTCTGTTTCTTAATCTGAGTAACATTGTTCTTTTTGTCTGCATACTGGAGAACCCAAGGTTAAACTCCCCTTTACCCTCCAATTAAACCAGGCAGTCTTCTAGCCCTTATCTCTCTCTGACCACCAGAGATGTAAACCTGTCATCTAAGACATACAGCTTTGCAGACACGCTGCCCAGATGCCTGGAGAACCACGGCCAGCAACTATTCTGGGACATGCATTTCATCATGTACTCAAGCTGAGCCTCTGAACTCCCCTTTAGAAAGTGGACACTTTATCTCAGAAGTGAGACATCAGAATTTTGAGAGGCTGACTCTCTCTGTCCTCCTCTTCATCTTCTTTTTCCTCAAAAAGCCTGGATTTTATTATTTGAGGCTAGAGGACTGGCTTTCCAGTAACAAGTTGGCACTATTATTCTGAGTTATTCTCTTTATGGTTAGAAACACTGGACTTACTAGACTAAGAATGTAAATCAGCTATTATCAATATGCTCAAAGAACTGAAGAAACATGCCCAAAGAATTGAAGGAAAATATGTGAACCATCTATCAACAAATTGACAATATGAATAAAAGATGGAAATTACATATTTAAAGACATATAGAAGGGCTGGAGGAGTGGCTTAAGTAGCAGTGTCTATCAAGCCTAGTAAAGCGTGAAGTCCTGAGTTCAAGTCCCCTTACCACCAAAAAAAAAAAAAAAACCAGATTCAATTTTCAAGCTGGCTTGGTGGCACACACCTGGAATCCCAGCTACTCAAGAGGCAGATGCAGGAGGTTTCAGGCCAGCCTTGGCAAAGTTAGTGAGATCCTATCTCAAAAACAAAATAAAATGTATGCTAATTAAAAAGACTATAGAAACTCTGGAGACACAATGGAAATTTCTGGAGAAGTTCTGGATGGATGAATAACTAAAGAAATTGCCTCTCTCTCTCTCTCTTTCTCTCTCTCTCTCTTATATGTGATAGATGTATGGTATGTATTTGAGTACGTATATTGAAAGGAATATTATTAAACCTTTGGAAGGAGATCCTGCCATTTGCTACAATCTAGTTGATCTAAACGACATTATACTAAGGGAAATAAGCCAGACACAGAAAAATATCACCTGAGCTCACATGTAGAATCCAAAAAGAAGTGAAATATATAGAAACAATAAAACAGTAGTGATGGGGTGGAGGGGAGGGAGGAAAAAAATGGGAAGAAATAGGTTAAAAGGTATAAAATCCCAGATTTGTAGGATAAATATTTGTACAGATATAATTGTGTTGCCTTCAGGATTCTTGCTAAGAAAGTAGATCTGGGTTCTTTTGATTTAAGGACAATAAAAGAATAACTATGTGAGATGATGGATGTGTTAATTTGTTATTTTGTTAGAAAAGTTTCACTATGTAAAAAAATTCTAGAATTCAGAATGAAAAACTAAATAGAAGGGATCAACAACAGATTTGAACTGAAAGAAGAGTCTATGAGATTCTAGTCTAAGTAACAGAAAGAAAGAGCAAGAAAAATAAATGGAACCTCAGAGACTCATGGCACACCATCAGGCTTCAGATTTATTCATAATATATGTCTTAAAAGGAAAAGAGAGAAAGAGAAGAAAAGGATATTTGAATAACGAACCCAAACTTTTCAAATTTGATGAAAAACTGCATAAAGTCCACATATCCAAGAATCCCAACAAAATTTAAATAGGAGACGCTCAAAGAGATACACACCAAGACACACCAGAATCAAACTACCAAAGGTCAAAGACAAAGGAAGATTCTTGAAAGCAGCAAGGGAAGTACTTTATTACACACAAAGCCCCACCCTGAAACCTGATTTCCCAGAAGCCCCTTCTGGAAACATTCCAGATGGAATTTAGATTAACAATCATTTGTGAGTCATCAACAGTGCTACCTATTAGTGAAGACGAAGATGGAAGACGGTGATGTGTTTCCAAGCTTTCAGGTGCTCTCTCCTTTCCATAAACCTCTTGGGTCTTATCTGGGGCCCCATTTTAGCCCCCCATCCTGTAAACCAGAACTGAGAGGGCACAAAGTGATCACTGCAGCAGTGTTTGGGTGAACCTGTGAGGATACATCACTAGGGGGTCTGACGCAACAATGACTGCCTGCCCTCTGAGGGCTACAGGATTTGCCCAGTTGGGAACAGCTAAGCAGTAAGTAACTATTGGCTTTAGATTGTATAATATTTGGCTTAAGCATAAGTTTATATGTAGCATTTCCCTTAAAAGTTAGTCCTGGTCTTGAAATACGATTATGAAGACCAAGCATGTTTCATTTACATTTTAATATCTACATAGATACGTATCAACAGTTTTATATTGTACTTTGTATCTGAATGCACATCTATATATTTGACAGCTATTTTATCTTTCTCAAAGATTATTTAGTGGAAACTTGAGGAAAAACTTGGAGTCAAGTTTTTCCCAACAGTCTAACTGATGCTTTTTGAACATCCGTTCTATGCCAGCCATTGTGGCAGGCACAGGACATAGAGATGGGAGATGAGGCGTTCCTAGTAGGACAGGAGGTGCAACACTGAGTTCAAGCTTGGTGAGGGGCTGTCAGGAGAGGCTATCTAGTGGAGGTGACTCCTTATCTGAACCTTGAAGGATTAGCTAGAGGAGGTGAAATGAACTTAGGCCAGGCTATTCAGGGAGAAAGACTAGCATGTCATGGAAGTGAAGGAGCACTGAGCATATCCAAGGATTCTAGAGAAAGAATGATAATACGACATTAAAAAGCCAGCGTTCCAAAATTCAATTACATTTAGCTCAATTCAGGCAACATTTTCAGCATAGCTACATGCACAGCTTTGTATTAGATGTTGGGCTACATAGATGGCAGAAAGACATATCCACATATAATTTTAATCAACTGTGACAAGTAACAACAGGAAGGTAAAAGACAGATAGTATTTATGAGGTGGTGAGGAACCCTGCAGGGTCCAAGTAGCTTTCAGAGAGGAAGAGAGGAATAGGAATGAAGCCCACAGAGGAGAAAAAGGAAATCTCAGAGGACACAGTATGTGTTTTGGTGGAGAGGCAGAAACAATCAGGCTATGTTCAGAGAACTGAATGTAGCTTGTTATTACTGAAATTTAGACTTGGAGTTGAGTTAAGACTGGGTAGGAAAGCAGAGGGGCAAGCAGGAGTCAGTGGGCTATGGAACCTTTGAGGGTTTGGAAGCAGGTGTGATACAATGGAGTGGGATGGTGTTTTAGAAGTTCCTGGGACTGCAGTGTGGGGGCAGACAGCAGGAGGATAAGCTCAATCTCAGAGAGAACTGGGAGATGGTGAAGAAGATGGAGGGGTGGGGTGAGTGGGTGCTTTTAAGAGATGTTAAGGATTGTAACTGATAGGGCTTGATGGTTGCTGAAAAGCCTGATGAGGAAGAGGGAGAGGTTAAGGATGAGCTCCAGGTTTCTGGTTTGAGTGACTAGGGGAATAGCTTGCAGCATGGCCACCCTCTTTGTACACACACACATCAGCTGTGTGTCCTTACTTCTTCCCCACTCTTTACCCCCATGCTAGAAATGAAAAACCTGGAGAAAACCAGGAAAAGGTCTCACGTTGCTCTGCAGTGTGGTGCTTGGTGAGTTCTATCCAGTGAGGTCTGATTCACAGGTTTTTCCAGAAAACACACAATGACAACCAGCACACGTACCATGTGCACACACCCCTTGTCTGGCTATACTGGGAAGTTTCCTATACTCTGACCACTTTCCTGTGCCCAGCTCTTTTTCTCATCTCTTGACCTACCTTGGTAGTTTACAGGAATATTTTTGGATGGTTCTGATATGTGATACCTCTGATATATGGCAATGTTTGGATGTTTGGAGATCTCTCTTCTCCTCCCCATCTCCCTCTCTGTTTTCCTTTCCTTTCCTTTCCTCCCCCTCTCTACATCTGTCCCTCCATTCCTCGCTTTTGTTCCCTTTCTCCCATTCTCTTCCTTCCCTCCCTCCCCCTCCCTCGTTCCTTCTTTCCTTCCTTCCCTTCCCTTTCCTTTCATTCCCTTCCCTTCCCCTCCCTTCCTTCCCTACCCTTCATTTCCTTCCCTTTCTTCAACTAACATTTATTTTACTGTGAACACATTATTCTAACACACACACAAAACCACCCAAGCAGAGAACTAGGCCACTTCCAGCCCTTCAGAAGCCTGGCTGACTTCACAGCCCTGGGAAGCCCACCCCAAACCCCTCCACACCTAACTACTATCTTGGCTGTGAGACTCTCTTCCTTCATTTTCTTCTCTGTGTTATCATCTAAGTACATTCCCCTAAACAAGAGTTTGGTTCTGCTTTTCGGCTAACATTATTCTTACAAATATCTTGATCCTGCCTCTGTCTCATGACACTGTTTATAAGATTCATCTACGTTGCTACATGTAGCTCTTCTGTCCATGGCATGCATAGACCACCGTGCTTTATTCCATTCTATTCTGATGGTCATTGGGTTGTTTCTAGGGGTGAGCTGGAACAAAAGTCCTTGAATATACTCATATATGTACCCTGGTCACAACTCATAAGTTCTCCCAGGACTCATATCTGGAGTGGAGCTGCAGGTCCTAAGTGTCTTCACTAGTGTTCCATATACCTGATGTATGGCCTTCCTCTCGCTCCACATCCTCACCAACATTTGGCATTGTCTCACCTCTTTGCTTTAACCTCTGTTTCCAAAATGCTCTTCTAAAAGAGACTTCCCTAGGTCGGTGGTCCACCCCCCTGATTCTCAGATGGCTTCTAACAAAGGACATAAACTTGTGAGTCACTCTGCTATGAGCCTTGCCCATAGGAGGACATGAGCAGTTCCCAAGTTGGAAGGCCAAAACTTTAATTCTGATGACTTAACAAAATTAAACTCTTTTCAGGTCGTAGTGCTTTATTATGGTGGCTCACGCCTCTAATCCTAGCTACTTGGCAGGCTGAGATCAGGAGGATTGCAGTTTGAGGCCAGCCTGGGCAAAAAGGTCATGAGACCCCATCTCAGTCAATAGATGTAGTAGTGTGCATCTGTCATCCCAGCTACGTGGGAGTCAGAGATTGGGAGGATGGTGTCTCCAGGCCAAGTTTGTGAGACCCCATCTTAATGGGAAAAAAAATTGGGCATGGTGGTGTGTGGCTGTCATCCGAGCGACTGCAGGCAGCCTCAAATAGGAGGACTATAATCAGGCTGGCCTGGGAAAAAGTGAGGCCATATTTCATAAATAACCAGGGCTGAAGGCATGGCCCAAGTGGTAGAGTACCTGCTTAGCAAACACAAAGCCCTGAATTCAAACTCCAGTATCACTGCCTTAAAAAAAGCAAAACTACTGGACACACCTTTTAAGAGATCATGTCACCCTGATTCCTGGTTTAGTAGCACTGTCTTTGTTGGCTGAGATTGTTTTTGGCAGTCTTGAGCTTGAATGTATTGACCAGCCCAAAGCCATGATCACCTAGCATGTTTGTCTTTTAATACTTGTCCCTCACAAACACTATCCATGGGACAAAGACAACAAACATCAAGTTTTCCCAGATCACATAGTACAGACCCAGCAGCTGTCCCCGTATGTGATACTCATGGACTTATTCTCTCTGGTGCCCTCACAGGGTTTGACCAGCTGACCTGGACTTGACCAACAGCCCTGTCCTCCATCACAGCCACCCCACCATCCTGGCTGACTAGGAAGAGAGTTTCCCTTCAAGATGAGCAAATGGAGGGGGCTTGCTTGTCTCCGGTCCCTGGTGGTTTCCTCACCCAGTATTCGTCAGAAGAAATTAACCCACAAGCTACAAGAGGAAAAAGCTTTTCGGGAAGAGATGAAAGTTTTCCGTGAGAAAATAGAAGACTTCAGGGAAGAGATGTGGAATTTCCGAGGCAAGATTCATGCTTTCCGGGGCCAGATCTTAGGTTTTTGGGAAGAAGAGAGACCTTTCTGGGAAGAGGAAAAAACCTTCTGGGAAGAGGAAAAAACCTTCTGGGAAATGGAAAAGTCCTTCCGGGAAGAAGAGAAAACTTTTTGGAAAAAATACCGTATCTTCTGGAAGGAGGATAAGGCCTTTTGGGAAGAGGACAATGCCTTATGGGAAAAAGACCGGAAACTTCTTCAGGAGGACAAAGCCTTGTGGGAGGAGGAAAAGGCCTTGTGGGTAGAGGAAAGAGCTCTCCTGGGAGAGGAGAAGGCCTTGTGGGAGGATAAGAAGTTCCTCTGGGAGGAAGAAAATGCCCTCTGGGAAGAAGAGAACGCATTCTGGGTGGAAGGCGGTCTCCATATTGCCGGGCAGCAGATGCTGGAAGACAGGCCCTACAACATCAGCAGAGGGGCCCGATCGCCAGCCTTGCTCAGAGGCAGGGCGTAGTGAGCACAGGAGATACAGGGCCATGGGTCCAGACGCCAGGGTGATCCCATGTGCTAGAGAAAATTGCACTTATTTGTCTCCTTGATTTGAAAGATCTAATAAAGTCCTGAGGAGAGGTTTGAAAAGCCAGCTCTTCAAGGAAGGCCAGCTGCATTTTTTTTCCAGATTCTGTCATTCTCAAAGTCATATTCCTGTCTTTCAGGCTGTATTGCTAGCCCCACAGCTTGGTCACAAGCAATTCCCAATGTTCCTGGCCTGTTTGTGAGTAGAGACACTGACTGTCTTCATGAGAGCGGGAATAGGGGAAGACAGGCTCACACAGTGACATCCACACAGACGGGCAGAGAGAGGCTGAGACATCCCTGCCTCTGTCACGTGGTGGGCCAATCACTTCTCCTTCTCTCTGTGTAGTCTGGGAGGGCTACATTTCCAGAAAAGGCCACATTGTTTTCAGTGATTCATTTGTGTGTCTTCCTCATCTGGTAGGCCAGAATCCCTTAAGATCCACTCACTGGCAGTTCCAAGTTCCCACCAAACTTCTCAGCTGCCATTAGGGCACTCAACATTGGCCTGTAGCTCAAGAACATCCTTTAAAAGTTCTGATCTTTTCTGGTGGAGACAAAGTGGACCCACGGGGTGACCTGGGAGAAATAGGAAGTCCTCTTTACCCTGCCCCTGCATATTCCCACCCTCATACATGTGTTTCTGTGTTGTAAATTCATTCCTTTGGATTTCTTGCCTTCATTCACTTAAAATTAAAATGTGCCAAGGAAATAATATGTTGAGTGTATGTACACTAAAGCAATCAAGCAATTTATGGGACTGGAGGTGTGACTCAAGTGGTAGAGCACCTGCTTTGTAAACATGAAGCCTTGAGTTCAAACCCCAGTCCTGACCAAAAAAAAAAAAAAAGCAATTTATGTATCCAACTTTTCTTCGGGGGGAGGAGGGAGATTAGATGGTCTATATGGGGACTTGGTATGGAAATGACCAGCAGTGGAAGAGTAAGAAACACTAAGAAAAACATCTGCTTCCTCTTCTCTTAGGTCCAGCTTTCATTGTTATTAATACATCAACTCACCTCACCTTTGTTGGCCCCCTACTGCTCAGTGAACACTTTCACACACTCCAACTCATGTGACCTTCCATGACCCTGTGGGTTGACAGGGAAATACATTCACCCATTGTACAGATGAGGAAACAGAGACCTAAGGCAAAGTTACAGCATGTAGCCAAGCATTAGTAAATTGAAGGGCCAGGACTAGAACCTACGCTATCTGCCTCTGGGTCCCATTCTTCCTCTAATACAACCTGGCTTGTAGCATTTGGCCTTAGAGTTCCTCAGCTAATAACAGCCCTCAACATTGCATGAGACTTAAGTGCTTTGGGATTTCACTGTGGTTTGGGGTAGAATGGAAGGATGGAGAGGACCAGGAACATTACAAAGTACTCTATATATGCTCAACAAACATTCTTGATACCAAGAAAGTGAGCCTGCTCCCTGGAGAAGCTGGGCTCTGGGACTCTACTCACTCTGGGAAATTCTGAGTTTTCCTTGAAGCCTTGGATTCTCAGAAGAATCAGGCCAGGGAAGTGAAAGCAGTTCTCTCATCCATCCCACACCATTTTTAGCTCCCTGTGGGTCTCTGGGCAAAGACCTCAGCAAGTCTGGTGCTAGGGTTTAGATAACTGTCTCCTTAAGGTCCATGTTTGAAAAGCTGGTTGTCAGCCTATGGTGCTGTTGGAGATGTTGGAACCTAAGAGGTGAGGCCTAGGGAGAGGAAGTTAGGTCACTGGGAGTGTGCCCTTGAAATAAATATTAGGATCCCAGTCCCACCCTCTTGCTTCCTGGCTGACATGAGGTGAGCATCTTCCTCTGTCACATGCTCCTGCTATGGTGTGTACCTCCCCACAGGCTCAAAAATAATGGGACCAACCAACTGTTGACTGAAACCTCTAAAACTCTGGGCCAAAATAAGCTTTTCCTATTTTTAAGTTGTCTCAGGTTTGTTGTTATAATAGGAAGCTGATGAGCACACGGGAGAGAACAAGATTTTGATTGGATAGATCTCAGAAGAGCCTGCCAGGGCCCACACTCAAGAAGATCTGCCCAGTGATGGGTAGGATGGCAAGAACACAGAATAGTAAAAAAGCTACAACAGTCCCCAGGGATTCTCCCAAAGTCCAAATCAAGGTAGTGATAATCTTAATATCAAGAAATGGGCCTGGGGATGTAGCTCAGTAGTAGAGTGTTTGGCTAGCAAGTGTGAGGTCCTGGGTTCAACCCCCAGCACTGAAAAAAAAGGTCAAAGAAATGTAAACCATGCAGAGGAAAGAAGTGGTAGCAGGCAATGAGTAGAAATGACCCCCTTAACAGTATGCCAAAGAAACTACTGGAAGAGACAATTGTCACTTGACAGAAGACTGGAGGAGCTCCCAGAGTGGACAGGCGGTCAGTCCCTCTGTGATGCCTTCACCCAGCAAACAGCTGTGACCTTTCACTGCCCTATCTCTGTCCTCCTGGCCTAGATGAGGAGATGGACTGGTAAATGGGACAGTGCATCAGGATGCGCCAAGTGCTGGGGGCTGGGAGAAGGGAGTGCCCCCAGAGTGGTCCTTTGCTCTCTTTGAAGCCACTCTGGGAGTGGTGGTAAGTGGGTGGAGTCTGAAAAGGTTTTCTAAGGTAGGTGATGGCTGGGAGAAACCTATCACTCAAGTAGGAATGGGTTAAAGGACGGGATAGGAACTAGGATGCATTCCTAGTAAAATGTGGTGATTTGAGGACCTGCAAACACTTCAGTGAACATGGGGGAAACACAGAACAGTGAACTGGAAAAGAGCTGTTGATATAAGGCCTTGTGGGAAATTGGGAGCCTTAAGAGTGACAAGGAAAGGAATGCCAAACTTAGATTTAAATTTCATTTAATTAAGTCATCATCACTATTAGTATTATTATTATTAGGTGTTGGGAATCAAACTTAAGGCCTGGAGTACACTAAGCAAGCACTCTACCACTGAGCAACATCTGCAGCCCAGACTTAAATATTAGAAACAATACCTGGCCACCCAAACATGGCCCATGGAAGAGCTGCAATGGCCTCACACGGGGGCTTCTTGGAAATCTAGAATCTCAGTCCTCAGTCCAGTCTATTAAATCAGGTCCTGCATTTTAACAAGGTCCCTGGGTAATCAGCCATTAAATGCAGTTGAAGATACATTTATATGGAGTGAGTGAGTGCAGGAGACTGGAATGGAGAAATGGCAAGATTCAGCAGGTTGTGGTGGAATCAGGGAAGAGGTGCTGGATTTGGGTGAAGCAGCAGTGGGGCTTGGAGAGCCTCCAGAAAGCAGCCACTGGTTGAGGCTGGATTGGATTTGGGCAATGCAGGAGAGGCAAGGTGATGTGTAGGATCCTGATTGGAACAATAGGACATGGTTGTGCCTGTTGCTGAGAGGGGGCCAAGGAAGAGAAGTGGGCTGAAAAGAATGGGGAAAGATGGGCTGGGAGTGAGGGCCTAGGACTGTAGTCCCAGCTATGATGGAAGCAGAGGAAGGAGAATTGTGGTCCAGGTTCAGCCCAGGCAAAAACATGAGATATTATTATTCAAAAAATAACTAAAGCAAAAAAGGCTGGGGCATGGCTCAGCACCTTTTTAGCAAGCATGAAGAACCTAAGTTCAAACCCTAGTATCATTTAAAAAGAAAAAAAAAAGAGTGGGGCTAGGGAAAGATGGAAGAGTGTAGTCTAGGACAGCAAGATTGCAAATTCTCTTTATCTACATGGAGAGCAAGTTCTCTTGGATGAACTCAACTTTCTCCTTATTCAGTGCCACCCTACAAGATGCTATGAATCAATATCTCTTTGTAACATAAATCACTCATCAGTTAATTCATCATCATTTGTCTATCAACCACCATTGTGACTGACTGACATTGTGTCACATCTGAGAATGTGTTGATTCGTGCCTACATGAAGCTTTCAGTCCATTAGAGTGGATGGTCACATCATATGATTTGTACGGGTAGGGGTGGGGTTGCTTTTCAGACAGAGCACTCCAATCTTGCAACGAATGTGTTTTAAACACAAAACATGACATGTAGAGATCCATAAAACCAAGTTAGTAAAATTAGCCTCAGGTGAAATAAGTTGTACAACTAATAACTTGGAGTCAAATGACCCTCAGCATAGCTCACAGATGAAGGTCATGTCCATAAAAGTACCTTCTGACTACTGGGTTATTAGCACTGCTGTTTGTACAAACAGAGATCGATTTCGGCACAACCTCATCAGCAGCCAAAGCTGGTCTTCCTTTTAAGACAGCATCCCTGACATTATCAAGTGAGATCCTGGGAGATTTCCTGGGTGTCTTAAGACAAGGTACATTCCCCTGGGAGTCTCATTGTACAGGAAGAAACCATGCCCAGAAAGGGGACTTCCTTATGACTGGAGTCATAACCAAGGTCTGACTCCTCTGCCACTCTCCATCCTCACATCATTAGCCTCAGTAAAGCTGCTCCTCACTTTCCCAAGAGGATGAGCCACTTTCCATGGCCTGTGTGCTGGCATCAGATTTCCTGAATTCTCTTGTTGGACTAGCTCAGTGGTAGAGCACTTTTCTACTGTGCTAAGACCCTAGGTCCAATTCCCAGAGCCACAAAGTAAAAATAAAAAGAATTCCCTCAAACAGGCATGATTCATGAGATGCAATTAGCAACTTTGTCTTGCTTCCCATTACCCTTTAAATGTATCAGTTGGGCTAGTTCTCATTTGTCCCTAAATGAAAACATAAGTATGCACCATGGCTTCATCTCATTACTTTTAAGTTAAAAACACAGTTCCAATTCAGTAACTAAGATATTCCATTGCCACGTAGCAATCAAGCTTTGAGCTCTCAAGTCAGGTCTGTGGCAGTCAGAGTCCTTCAGTGATAAGAAGTAGCCAGTTTTTTCTCCCTTTTCTGTCCTGTTCTTTCTCCTCTGCCTTACTTAGCCTGGTTTGGATCCTTCGAGGGTGGAAGTACAGGGATGGAGGAGCAAGGAGGGAAGCAAGACAGTGACTGGTCCGAAGGTAGAGGTCTAGCTTTGATCTTTTCTGAATTTGAGAATTGTTTAAAGTTGCTTCTCCTATGGTGGCTCTTTGGTGTCCCATCCTTCCAACACACACACACACACACACACACACACACACACACACACACACAAGAGGAAGGACACTCGCACCTGCTTTGCTATCCATGAGTGTGGGATGTAAGTATTCAGCTACTTGCTTGTTACACTTACTCTAGCCCAACAATCATGGTACCCCAACTCCTCCAGAAGACCGTTCTGCACCTTTTTGCCTTCTTTTGCAAAGCCTATGTCAGACCCATAGAGATTCATTACTCAACTTTGGCCTCAACAAAAACTTTGGAGTGCAAACCACAGCCCTCAATTCAGTGCCGGTGGCTGCTTCAGTCAGTGTTATGATTTGGATCCTAAAGGTCCCGCAAAATTCATGTGCTGAAGGTTTGCTGTCCAAAGTGATGTTTGAAGCTGGGGCTTTTGGAAGGTGATTAGATCATGAAGTGCTCATTGAATGGATTCATTGCTTAATGGACAATTGAAGGGTGGTAGAAAGCTGGAGGAAGAAGGTCTCTGGGGTATATTGGTATATTTTGTCCCCAGTCTCCCCTCTCTCTTTGATCTCTGGTCACCATGAGGTATATAGACAGGCACTCTGCCACTTGAGCAACTCCACTAGCAACCATGAGGTACATCTAGCATGTACAAAATCTCCATGAATATGGCCATCCCAAGAGGGCAGGCCTAAAAACAAATGGGCAAGTCGGGGGCTACTTATCTCAGGCACTTGCCTAGCAAGCACAAGGCTCTGGGTTCAACCTCCAGGACCACAAAACAAACAACAACCAAACAAAAATGGGACAGGACAAGAAAGAGTAACTGTATTGGTTTGGGCTTTAACTTCAGTGTCTAGCAAATATTGTGCATATAATATAGTGACATACAGTACATGATTACTAATACAGACGAATGAACATTTGAGGGCAGAACATTTTCTTGAAATCACTAACTATGACCTTGACTTCTGTGAGGGAGGAAGTATGGGACCATTAGAGGTGCTTCCCCTCCTGCTCCTTCCCAACTTGGACCCATGCAGACCACACAGCCCAGACCCAAACACAGGAGAATGTGAGATGTCCCCTTGGTTCATAGAGGATGCCACTCAGAAGATGTAAGGTCATCTCTTTATCCTCAGGGAAGGATGAGCTCAGAGTGTGACTGCCTGCACTGCTGCAGGTGGGCACCAGCACACAGCACCACCTATTTCTTAGCTTTCTGCACATTATGAGCTCTTGGCCAGAAAGGCTGATCTTGTTCATGCTTTATGGATGTCTGGCTCACCCCCCTCTTCTTCCACAATTTGAAACGAGCTATTAACTCATATAAAATAAAGCTGAGCAGCAGCCTGGCTGAGCCTCAATTGCTAGGGGCAGTCACTGTGCAGGGGAGCCTCAAGTAGGCGGAACTCAGTGCTGGTTGCTCAGCAACAAAATGAGATGCTGGTATAACTAGCTCAAGATCCACATTTTCCTAATCAATGCAATTTTAACCCTTTGATACAGAGCACGGACCTCAGCAATACCTCTAGAAGAGAGTTCTAAATGCTATGTACCATGTTATAGCTCAGTCAATCCCTATGACAACCTACTGAAATGGCACTAGTATTAGCTTTGTTACAAATGTGGAAACCAAGGCACCACAAGAGCCCACAGTTACACAATCAGTAGGAGGTGGAGTAGGGATCTGGTTTCAGAACCCATGTTTTTTTCAACCAAGTTTAAATGCCTCCATTAGTAGCCACTCTTCAAGAGCCAAGGCAGAAAGCTCGTCACAGACAGATGTGTGTTCTTCAGCTGTATCAAAAGTTAAGCTAGAGGGTTATACAGGGAGTATGTGCATTTTTTATATATAAATGATGCCTTAATAAAACTATTTAACAAGAAAAGTTAAGCTAGAGTCTCTGGTTGCAGTGGTTCATGTATGTAATCGCAGCTACTCTAGAGGTGGAGATTGGGAGGGTCACAGTTGGATAAAAAGCTGGGTGGTGGTGTGCCCCTGTCATCCCAGCTATATGGTAAGCATAACTAAGAAGATCACAGTCCAGACCATCCTGGGCACAAATGTGAGACCCTATTAAAAAAATACCTAAAGCAGCCAGGTTCCAGTGGCTCACACCTATAATCCTAGCTATTCAGGAGGCAGAGATCAAGAGGATCATGGACCAAAGCCAGCTCAGGCAAATAGTTTGTGAGACCCTATTTCAAAAAAATCCATCACAAAAGAAGGGCTGGTGTAGTGGCCTGGAGTTCAAACCCCAGTACCGCCAAAAAAGAAATTACCTAAAGCAAAAGGAGTTGGCGTCATGGCCCAAGTGGTAGAGCAAGCACAAGGCCCAGAGTTCAAAGCTTAATACCAAAAAAAAAAAAAAAAAAAAAAAAGTTAAGCTAGGCTTAACATGCTCCTTACCTCTAAGTGCTCTCTGCAGAATGAACGGAGTCTGATGGGAGACCTTTGCACAGCATGATACAACACCGTGAAGGTATTTTGATAACAATCTCTGCCCTCTCCCCTCCTACCACTCTCCAAACCTGGTAGAGTGTCACCCAAATTCTGACTTGACATAGTGGTTATCTTAACCCCCAGAAGCCCCAGGGGCTAAACCTAGCTTAGGGGGATGAGAAGTTGTGGCTATGCAGGGAGAAGGGTGTGTCTGGCTGGAGGCAGAAGACTGAGGAGAAAGGAACCTCCTTGTAGCAGCTGCTGACAGGGAATGACCACACTCCTCCTGGTGCACAGGTACAGCAACCTAGTCAGGCTCTGCTCACACCATGCCAGGATGGCCCCCCTGCAGACCTCCAGGTATGAGCCCTGTAGTAGGCAGCTGCCTCCTCCTCCTCAACCACAAAGATCTGCACAGATGCCAACTCCAAAATCACAGCTTTCTACCTGCCTCCCTCTTGTGTATTTAGCCCACAGCAATTGTGTTCTCACTACTATTCACTATCTGATCTCTAGGCTGCAGTTCCCTACGGCAGGTCTCCTTTTCTAAGTTGGGATCCACTGACCACCTCCTTACAATCCTCAGCCCTGTGCATTCCAGTTTGTTCTTCTCAGTTCACCTGGGGATGCTCGGGAAAGAAATCTGCAAGAGAACGAATGGGGCCAGGTATCTGAGCATTAGATTCTTGGCTTGTAGAACATCTCCCACATCCTCCCTCAACTCTACCATGTTCTCTTCCCAAAATATGCTCCCTTTTCATAATCCCTGTTGGATTTTCCAGTAGGAAAACCTGCTGGTTCATCAAGGTATCAAATAGCCTCAGGCAGAGGATTCAGGGTGTTCTAGATAATTTCATTAGCATACATTTTACCAGGTTGAAAATAAGCTTAATGTGAGTACTAGAAATCTAAATCTTGTTGGGTTCTTTTTTTTGGTGGGGGGAGGAGAAAAGAGTCTGACCGTATAGCTCAAGCTGGTCTTGAACTCACAATCTTTGTGCTTCAGCTTCCCAATTGCTGCAGTTACAGGTGTGACCTCCACATCGGCTTGTGCATTAACACACGCACAGACTTACGTATACTGCAAAGATTATTCTGTTGGCACCTCGGTTAATACCCACCCAGTTAACTTCTTTTATTATTTACTGTGATTAAATTTGCTGGTCTGGTTTTATTATTATGTTGTCGTATATCCTCATTTCTAAGATTGAATCACGGGCTCCAAAGTGGCTGACTGAATGGAATGTGACAGCAAGGAGATGACGTTTCGTGGAGTGATGGGTGGAGAGAAAGCAGAACTGGTGTGAATTTGTGATGAGGAATTGGAGAACCATTGCAGGGTTTTATTTGCTTATTTGTTTTTTTTTAAGTGGACATTTCTTTTGCTATCTAAAACCCTAACTCATAGCAGATTGGACTCTGTTAAATGCAGAGTTCTTGGTTGGTGGCATTCTCACAGACTGACTTCCAAGCTGGAGAGCACGATGCAGGGAGGGGGAAATCTTTCTGGACAGTTATAAGAAGAATCTTTGGAACGCTTAGCTGATGTGGCTCCAGAATTTCTGCACCACAGAAAGTAGATTTGCTTGTAAGGGAGGCTGAAGTTAGAGGCCCTTCTTCCTGCTCCCAGGAACAGATGAGAGGCAGAGAGTGAGGACCAGAGACGGGAGAGAAAAAGAGACCCAGCAAACTGCTGCACAGTGTGATCTTCTCTGTTGGCTCTGTCACCTTGATTTATCACATGCCATGTGACTTGGCACTTCAGCGGATTAAATGTGATGATATGTAAAGTGCTAAGTATATAACAGTTCCTCAATAATTATCAGCTCCCTGCCTTCTCTCCCCACCCTTACATGAGATGCCCATTGTACTGTAAGGATAATGCTATAGTTTAGATGTTGAATGTCCCTCACCCCAAGGTCCATGTGTTAAAGTGTTGGTCCCCAGGATGGTGCTATTGGGAGGTGCTGGAGCCTTTAAGAGGAGGGCCTAGTGAGAGGTCTTTAGGTCACTGGGGGAGTACACTTGCAAGGGATTGTGGGACTTGGCCTCTTTATCTCTTTCTTCTTTGCTTCCTGGTCATTGTATGAGTTTTTTCTGCCATGTGGTCCTGCCATGATGTGCTTCCTCACCACAGGCTCGAATCCATGGGGCCAGTTGATCATGGATTGAGATCTCCAAAAACTGTCAACCAAAATAAACTATTTCTCTTTATAATTTAGTATCTCAGGTATTTCATTATAGTGACAAAAACTGACGAACACAATAGGTTAGCAAATTTTCCTTGTCCCTCTTTTATCTTCAGCTCCTTGCACAGGGCCTAACTGATTGTAGGTACTCAACAAATGTTTGTCTGCTTGACAGAATAGGACACAATTCACTAAGCCATTTACTAATAATTGGACATTATATTTGTTCAAAATTTTCCTTCATTATAAACCTCACTACAATGAGCTTTCATCCCTAGTTTGGATTATATCTTTAGTTTAGGCTTAAGAAAGTAGAAATGGTAAATCAAGAGAAAAATTTCTCAAATTATATTCTGGCATGTCTGTATTGACCATTCTACCAGGGTTTTAAGCATTTTATTACCAATTTATATGGAGTATTTAGGTATTAAAGATCCTAACTCCTGTCTCATTTGCTGGTCATTCTCTCCCCACTCTGCTGTGTGTTACTTAAGTACAGATACACAATTTTATTTCAGTTCTACTGGGTCACATAATTTTTAAGAAATTAAAAGTCACGGTTTCTTTCCTTAGGTCTCTCTCATACACAGGTTTGATGAATATTCACTTCTGTTTTCCCCTCTGATAGTTTATTTTTTAAGTACATAACTCTTTTGTTTTTTGGTTATGAACAACTGAAAATGAATTTATTGGATATTTATCTTTACTCAAAGAAGGAATGTGAGGACCTAGCACCAGAAAGAAACATCTGAAGCAGCCACAGGAAAAAATCTTCTAAGGACACTATCCCTGGAAGAGCTTGCACAGGCACTTCCAACCACACTGCTGGATTGCTGCTCCCAGAATCTCCTCACCAAGACATTGGGACTTCTGTTCCTCCTGCAGACCTGAATGTCCAATGTGCCATTATTTTCTTCCAGCCTGGAGAACATCCTTTGCCATCTCTTGTAGTAACAAGTCTCTGTTTTAATTTATTGGAAAAAACCTTTGCTTCTCCTTCATGTTTTGAAATACCTGTCTGCTGCAATATAAACTTCTAGGGTGACAGCTGTTTCCTGGCAGCACCTTAAAGAGACACCCTGGCTTCTACTGTTTCTAATGAGAAGTCTGTCAGTGCTCTTATTAACGTTCTCCTCTATGTGAAGTGTCTTTTTCTGTCTGGCTTCTTACTCTTCATATTTTTTCCTGTACCTTTCATTTTCAGCAGTTTGACTATTATATGTTTAGATGAGGATTGTCTTTTTTAAATCCTGTTTTGAGTTTGTTGAGCTTCCTTGATGTGACTTTTTCATCAAATTTGGAAAATTTGGTGATCAATACTTTTTCAAATATTTTTATGACCAATTATCCCTTTTCTCACTTTTTAAGATTCCAATTATATATATATGATAGATTGCTTGATAATTCCCCTATCATTGAAGTTCTGTTTATCTTTTCAGTATTTTTTTTCTTTTTTATTGTTGTGCTGGGTGGGGGTACATTGTGGCATTTACAAAAGTTTTTACAATGTATCAAATATATCATACTTGAATTCATCCCCTCCATCATTCTCCTAATCCCCCTTTCCTCATTTCTGGAATAGTTTCAACAGATCTCATTTTTTCATTTACATACATGTGTACTCAATATTTGCACCATATTTGCCCTCCTTCACCATTCCCCCACCTCCTCCCAAGAATGTAACTCGCGAATGTACGTGGAGTTAAATTGATATTTGGTATATGCAAAGAAGCTCAAGGGCCAGAGATAATTTTCTGAGATGTTAAGTAGGAATTCCTTCTGATGTACTAAAAAACTCTTCCTTTCTTAATGCAAAAATCTCAAATTACACGTAATATATCCGTCCATATCTATTATCGTCATTTAATGTTTTATTGCAATATTTGGAATTTCCACAATGGTCTTGTTCCTAGTTCTAATAACCAGTCGATTTGTATGTATGCAGAGATTCCAAGACTTTAAGCCTTTCATGGACAGGGGAAGCCCGCAGCCCTGGGCCCTTTGATCACAAATACCAGCATAGACAGACTGAGTTTTGTAAGTGCTTGGGGTCAGTGGGAGTTCTGAGAAGGGACCTGTGAGCAGAACTGGCCTCCCAGCCGAAGATGGTGAGTGTCTGCCTTGGTGTGACAGCTTTGGTGCAGTCAGGCAATCTTGCAATGGCAGCTCCCGTTCACGTGGGCTGAGAACCAGAGAAAGTCAGTCTGCCGTGGGAAAAGAAAAGAGCAAAACAAACTTTCAGAGAGAGGCAGAGTGAGAGCCAGGGACAAGACACTTCCTGTGTTCCTCACAGCAAGTTGGTATCTGGCCTTTACTTGTGAGCACTCCAGGGTCCTTATAAGACCTTTCCCTCTGCACTGCCACAGAAGCCATCCATTAAACTGGGCAACCGTGCTGATGGTTTAAAAGTATCTCCTTTGTCATCCAAACTTGCCTGCAGAGAATGCAACCACTAAAATTTCCATAGTTCAGATGAAGATTTGAAACATGGGTTAAAGTTAAGATGAATGGTGACAGTAGAAAGGCAAATAAAATGTGTCCACCTCCTGCCAACACACACAGGATCCTTCTATTTCCATCAGGAATTTCAGATCACCAGGCACTGAGCACATAATGGTGACTTATATATGATCATTGTCCTCACAGACATTAAAATATAGTGGGAGAATGAGACTTAATTTAAACAGAACATGGTAGGTGCTGAGAGAGGTTTGCAGAGGGGGGAGAAGAGTCATTTAGACTAAGAAGGGGATTGTGGAGAAGGAAGGGGTAAAACGGGAGACCAAGTCATGGATGCCTCAAGCTCACACCCTTCTTGACAGCAAACTGTGTTACATGCATAAATATCTTCCTGGTAAGAACTCAAATTCACTGCTCCCTCCCCCAACATGCCATGGGGGTTGGTGTGGAGTGGAGGTGTAGTGGAATGGATTGTGTGTGGGGAGGAGTTGGTCAACAAAACTGTAGAGTTGCTGTTTTTAAGCTTAAATTTTACTTGAGCGAATTAGTAATAGAGCAAGCATGGGAAATACATAATAGAGTCGGTAGTTTTGATGGGTGCTTATTTTTGGAAGGTAGTAGGTGGTTGCAGTAATTTTGAAACTCCTAGATCTTGACTTTTAAATTCATTTTCTTCCACCCAGAAGAATAAAAAGTCTTAGGACTGAGAATCAATTGAAACCTGACTCTATAGTTATGACTCTTTCCTAGAAGTCCTTATCTGCCTTTAAGTATTTGGAAATTAGAATTAATTGGTTTTAAACACCCATTTTGGGAGGCCAAGAGATTAAGTATGATGAGGTATATTAGGCAATTTTTGAATAAGTATTTTCTTTGTACAAAGTTAAAAGACAAAGAGCAATACTAAGGGAAAACTAAGTCAGTGCCCACTCTCCTCCTCAATTCCCTAACAATTCCACTTTAGTGAAAAAAATAGACAAAACAAATAAATACTAATGACAAAAAGGAGAAATCTTTAAGTAGAAGTGTTTTGAGACTATTTTTTCCATTAGGATTACATTTTTAAACTCAAGCGACAGGCTCCACAGTCCCATGTGTCATGAGAAAACGCTCCTTGGGGCTAACAAGATCTAAGTTCTAGTCCGGGTCCTGGAGAAAGATGGGGGAGGTGAGGATGGTGTTTATGGCTTACTCTGGGAAGTTAGAGGAGCAGAGTGTGTGGCCAAGGCCCAGGAAGCTTCAGGGTGAGCTTACAACAGTGACAAAGCATTGTGTGTGCCCAGGCAACTGGATAGCCTCCACAGGCAAGGCATGGAAGGCAGGGTCTCAGTTCATACACACTGAGGCCTCTAGCTGGTGGCTGCTAGGCTGGGAAGGATATAAAATCCCTTTTCTGGGACTCCAGGGACAGGACAAACCGCCACCCACCAAGGAGAATCCCAATATTAGCTGCTAAGAATTGTAAAGGTGGCTTCAGAAATGGTGAAACCTAAGCAATAATTCTATACGTTCTGCAAAGGCATAAATATTATAACATTTCCATCAAGAAGGAAAAGGAAAACCATGAGCAGCTGGTGGTGAGCCGTGAATTGTGTACACCTGCTGCCAGTGAACTTGTGAGTTCCCCTCCAGTCACAGAAAGCTCTGCTTCCCTGGGTACATCCATTCCTTTTCCATTTTATCTTCTAGCTCCCATCCATTCTGTTCTTTTCCTTTGTAACTGAAATTATTAAAATTGATGTCAAAGGAAAAATCTCTGTTGTTATATTTCTGGGTTCAGGTGTGAGGGAACCCTTGATAACCTAGAGTAACTAGGAATTTAATCATTAACAACTAGTGACACCAAGTATTTAATCACAATGGATTATTGACCAGTGTTCAGGTAGCATCAAAAAAGACATAGAGATTGATGCTGTCTCAAGCAGAGTTCTACCATGGCTAAGGTTTGCCTATGGAAAGATCTACTCTCCCACAACCCTAAAATTTTCACAGTAAATAGGAAAATGCCTACACCCTGAAGTGGAAGATACACACGGATATTAAGGACTGGTCTTAGGTTCTCTCTCAATGGGGATTTGGAGAAGGGAATTGGTCACTGCATTGAGTGTTCTTATGGTCATGTCATATGGATTTGAGATTGATTCTGCTACCTATTAGCTCCGTGACTTTAGTTAGCTGCACCAGGCTTTGCTGTCTTTTCTGTATACAATATTACACTTCACAGGGTTAATTTGATAATTAAATGAAATACTACAAAAAAATGTGTATTTGATAGCCCTAAGGCGGTGTAAAATGTGAGGAACAATTAAGACTGGGGACGTTGAAGGCACAATGACTCCACCATCTTCCTCAGTAGCAGTTGTAACCTTGGTTGTGTGTGGTGAAATGGCCTGACACTGGAGCCAGACTTCCCAGGCTTCAATGCTGACTCTTCCCCTTCCTAACTCTACAACACAGGGTCAGGTGAGGTGGCCGCACCTGTCATCCCACTTCGGAAGTGGAGGCAGGGGAATTGTGAGTTCAAGACCAGCCTGGACTCTATAGAAACCCTATCACATAAAAAAGGAAGTAACAAAGGAAGGAGGGGGAGGGAAGTGGAGGGGATGGGAGGGAAGTGGAGGGGAGAGGAGGGAAGTGGAGGGGAGGAGAGGGAAGTGGAGGGGAGGGGAGGGAAGTGGAGGGGAGGGGAGGGAAGTGGAGGGAGGGGGGAGGGGAGGGAAGTAGAGGTGAGGGGAGGGAAGTGGAGGGGAGGGGAGAGGAAAGGGAAGGGAAGGAAACCTGACTATAGACGGAAAAGAAAAGGAAGTAGTGGTGGAGAAGTTGGTGTTAAAGAACCAGCAGGTTGAAGACTTTGGTTTTAGTTTTAAATGTCAAGAGACTAAGCAATAATGTTTACATTTGTAGAAGTTACTATATGGAATCTTCTAAGTGCTACATATCCTCCAAATATCCTACGAAGAAATGCTTACATTATTCCCATTTTAAAGATGAGGAAAATAAGGTCCAGAGCTGTTAATAAGTTCCTCAAAGCTACACAGTTAGTAAATTGCAGAACAAGGATTTGAAACCAGGCAGTCTATCTCTAGAACCAATGCTCTTTATTTTCCCACATTGGCACCTTACAAATGAAGTTGTTTTTTTTTTCTGTAGACTCAAAGTTTTCAAAAGTTCCCACATCATCCTAATTTCAAGTAACAGTTACTACAATACAAACCAAAGCTGGGCACTGGCTGTAGACAGTGAAGGTAAATACTTAGTGGGTATCTTGGAGTTTACTGTTTGCTGTTGTAAGATTCCATCTGCAGTAATTTTCCGGTGAATAAAAGTTCCAGAATCATGAGGCCCTGAGTTCAAACCCTAGTAACACACACACACAGAGAGAGAGAGAGAGAGAGAGAGAGAGAGGGGCAGGGACAGGGAGGGAGGGAAGGAAAACAAGAATCAAAACACTTCCTTCCCCTGTCTGAAATAGCACTGAGACCAGGCAAAAATAATTTAGCTGCTTGCACCAGAAAGTACTTGGAGAAGGTAGATTGCAAACCAACTAACAGTTAATTTATCAAGACTATTTGCTTGAAGCTAACATCAAGATCCTGATCTTACTGCGTTCACCAATCCAAAGGTCAGCAATTCTGCCCAATCCCAACAGGTTTCTATTCCTGCATGCAAGACCCACCTTAAAACCATCAGCGTCAGTCCTAAAACTGCATAGTGCTTCTTCTATTTTCCTCTTCTGAGGCACTATGAAGTCCCAAAAAGTGGTGTGCTCTCTATTGCGATAAGCCTAACAAACTTGACTTTGCTGGTCACGTAGGCTTGTCTGGTGGTCTTCTGGGGAGCCAACAGTTGACAGTGGGGATGCATTTACCAATTGGGACTTGCTGCTCCAACTCCTCTGAGTCACTCTCTAAACACCCCGGGCGCTTTGCAATGGCCAGAGCCCTGCTTCTATTCTTAGATGAACTTTGGCTGCAGAACTCTGAAGAATGAGACCCACGCCTGGCCAAGGAAAGTCAAGGAAACAGGAACCAGGAACCAGAGCCTTCTTCCTTTCTCTTAGGTTTTTTCTTTCTTTCCTTCCTTCTTTCTTTTTTGTTTTCTCTTTTCCTTTCTTTTTCTTTTTTGTTTGTTTTTTTGAGACTGGATCTCACTAGGTAGTAAACTCACTATGACACCAGGCTGTCCTCAAACTCATGATCCTCGTGCTTCAGCCTTACAGACATGCACTAACACGCCTAGCTGTTTTCTTTCTTTTTTTTTTTAAATAAAAAAATGATGATATTAACAAGATCTTTGCAAAAATTCTACAAACTTGCTCTACAAGCTGAGAGCCTAACAGGACTTCCCAGCCATGATTGTTTCTGTTGTGAAAGTTCTTAGCTTTGAGCTTTTTCCTCCACACTAATCCAGCAATGCCTATCTTTAAGTGCCTCTCATTCTTTGGCCTACTTAAAGGGAATTAGAGGCATTTGTTTCCATGACAGACCACAGGATGAGGAAAATTACGAGTGTGTGGAACTGAGCATTCCTGAAGACTCTGTCAACTGTCCTCAATCCTATGCTTCCTTCTGTTCTAGACTATTTCAGGCCCATTGGGGAACTGGGAGCTCTGAGTGAAGGGAGAGCTGGGCTTTTCCTAGCTAACCTGATTCCTGCCTTGCCTGGGTCTCTAACCCTGTAATACCCAGTTAGCAACGGCTTTGAGACAGACTGTGTTCCTTTTCATTTAATTTATTAAATATCTCTAAACATATACACACCTTTAAAAGTTTACATAAGTGATATAAATATGCTACACATATTGTGTGTTTGCCTAGCACAACCTTTACAAATTTATTTTCTCCTTTATAGCTCCACGTCTGCAGCCACCCGATCCCCACCAGTCCCCTTCCAGGAAGGAGTGTTAACAGCCTTGAGAATCACAGAAGGAAAGCCCTATTACCAAGCTTCATAGTCACGCACCAGCAGAGACACACATAAGAACGACTTTATCCTTCTTTTTTTTTAATTTTTATTTGCATTTATTTTGTGCTTAATTTATTGCTGTGACATGAGTTTTGTTTCTTTAGTTTTTTCTGGCATATCCTTTTATTTTGGGCAACTTCCTTTTCTGATCTAGGAACAATTTGTTCCTTTTCGATGAGGATCAACTCTTTGCAGCATTGGAGCTCATGTACAGTGGCACATTTCGGGGCTTTGTTCACCTGGATCTGTTCAATTACAAGAGAAACGACAACCCTTAAATTCAGTACTGCTCTGTGCATTTTAAACCATAGGCAGCAAAAACTCAGCACTCTTTTTGGGTCATCCACTTTGTGTCCAGCCCCACTGGCCTGGGCACACCTGCCAGCTCCCACCATTGTGACCCTGGAATGGCACACATTGTTTCTTCACCTTTGATGGCCTATACAGTTTCTCTTGTGTTCTTAAAGTGATTACAAAGATTAAAACCTCTTGATTTGCATGATTTTGTGCGGTTCTCTGGGTCAAGAGAGTAGTGAACCATTGTCACAGGTCACTTCAGACTGCTAACATCTTAAGCACACTTTTTTCTGTACCATGCTTTTCTTACACAATAGGTAAGTTCCTTCCTTCCTTCCTTCCTTCCTTCCTTCCTTCCTTCCCTCCTTCCCTCCTTCCCTCCTTCCTTCTTCCCTCCCTCTCTCATCCCTCCTTCCCTCCCTTTTTCTTTTCTTTCAGCAGGGGCTTGAACGCAAGACCCTCCTACCACCACTTCCTGAGTGCTAGAATTACAAGTGTGTACCACACCACCACGCCCAGCTGTGATTGAAAAACAGACAAACTTTTCTCATTCATGGTCATTTTCACAGTGTCCAGATGTCGCTGTTTACCGCTATAGCAATGCAGTGATAAACACCCTTGGACACATGTCCGTTCTTACTGGTGGCTTTCTTGCTATGTTGCAGGACAGCTAGACAGAGACTGCGAGGGCACCAAAGCTTTCCGGAGGCAAGTTTGTTAAGCAAGCCGGCAGCAACTGAGCAGACTGGAGTCCAAAGGCTGAGCCCAAGAACAAAGGGGCTTTCCTTACATACCACTTAGAGCAGGTTACAGAAATGGGGGGGTACAGCTTGTCCCACACATAATCACATGTTATTTCATTGGCTGCTTTAACCTCTGGGCAAGGTGACCCTCCTCTGGTCTCCAGGTTACATTCCCCAGCTCCTGTTTTCCTTTGTTTTACTGTAGCACTCATTAATCTCTCTCCCCTCCCTGCCTTCCTGCCACAGCTATGGGATAATTTCTTGGGATTAAATTTCTGGAAGTATTTTTTGTACTTTAACATATTTAACAGATATTGCAAAAATTACTCTTTTTTTTGGCAGTGCTGGGGATCGGACCCAGGGCCTTGCCCATGCTGGCAAGTGCTCTAACGCTGAACTACACCCCCTGCACCCTACATGATTTTTTAAAAAGGGGGCAGTATTTGTGCTTTTCCTCATCTCTCTCTTGTTATGGGCTGAACTGTGCCCCACTAAAATTCATACAGTGAATCCCTAACTCCCAATTGACTACTTGGAGATAGGGCTCTTAAAGATGTGATTAAAGTTAAATTAAGTCTTATGGGTGGTGGCCTTATCAGAACAGGAACAGATACCAGCCAGGTACACACAGAGGAAAGACCATTACGAGGAGACTGGTGGCAAGAAGGCAGCCATCTGCAAGCCAAGCTGAGAGAGAGGAGAAACCAAGCCTGCCAACACCTTGATCGTGGACCTTCAGTTTCCAGAACTGTGAGAAGATAAATTTCTCATATTTAAACCACCAGTACAATATTTGTTATGGTAGCCTGAGCAAGTCAATACACCCCTACTCTTTGTGTTCTTCAAAAAAAATTTAATTATCCTTAAAAGTCCTGTGTATTCCTTGCTAAGTTTATTTTATGGGTTAAGTATTTTATGGGTTATGGTTAAGTATTTGATGGGTTTTGTCACTTACCTATTCTTTTTATGTAAATTTGGGATACCTAATGTTCTCAAAAAAATTCTTTTTGTCTAAGTTTTGAAACAGTTTTCTTTTTTTTTTTTTTTTGTCATGAGCTACCCAGCATAGTCTTAGGAATATTTGAAGCTTTCCTATGTTTTTATTGTGTTCTGCTTCTCCTTCCTAATCACTCCTACTTTGCTTCTCTTTATTCTTTTTATTCTAGTCAGTACCACGATAGGTTCATCTATTTTATTGGACTTTTCTACAAATTAGTCTGTGAAATTAATTACATTTCTACTAGATTGTCTTTGGTCTTTCATAACTTTTGGTCTTAGTCAAAATTTTTTTTTCTCTGAGTAGCTATTTAACATCTTGTTGGAGGTTCTAATGAGTGAAACAAGAAAAATAAACAAGTCAGGCACAGTGGAATGTGCCTTTAATCCCAGCCACTCAGGAGGCAGGGGCAGAAGGATTCAAGTTTTAGGTCACCTGAGAAATATAGCAAGTTCCCATACCCCCTTCAAAAATATAAAATAACAATAACAATGATATAACTCTCTCTCTGTCTCTCACCTCCCTCCCTTATGTCCCTATTCTTTCTTTCTTTCTGTCTTTCTTTCTTTCGTTCTTCCTTCCTTTCCCTCTCTCTCTTTCTGTTCCTGCCTCCCTCCCTTTCTTCCTTTCTTCCTTCCTATTGTGATTATAGCCTTAGAAAATCCCAAGAGACTGCCTTTAAAGAAAACAAAAGACAGTTTTGCTATGTAGCCCAGTCTGTCTTCAAACTTGTCATCCTCTGCCTCCACTTCCCAAGTGCTAGGATTACAGGCATGTGCCAATCATTAAGCCTGGCTAAGACTGTTGGGGTTTTTTTGGTTGTTGCACTGGGGTTTGAACTCAGGACCTCACACTTGCTAAGCAGGTGCTCTACTACATGAGTGAGATCTTTATAAAAAAAATTTAAATTACCATGGTAATATGTCTAGGTAAGACAATAAATATGCAAAACTAGAATTTTTCTTTATTTTGGCAAAAGTACCCCAAAATGACAATGAGAAAAGAATTCCATTTTCCTCACAGAACATTTTAGTTCGTCTTGTTCTTTCTGTAACATTTAAGAGCCTATTGCCTCCTCTCTTTATTCACCCTTCTTTCCTGACCCCATGACCTTGCCCTGGCATTGACCTCATTCTATCTGTTCCTTCCCTGGCTCGTTCACATTCTCTCCCTGTCGCCCTTTTATTTCAGCTCCCTCTTCCCACACTTTAAGTAAGCTAGAAAACAGCTCAGAAAATCACATTCCTAGTTGCGACTTTACTAAATCGTGAAAACACCTGTAGCTAGTATTTTTTATATAAAGAAATGGTGTTGTTAAATATGGAGATGGGACCCGTGTGTGTTTACTGGCCACCTACTGAGGACACCATGACTTTCCCCAGCAAGTCCTGTGGAAGACGCCTTGGATGTCTATGTGCCGAGGTGCTCTGAGATCTCTCTGAGTCTGGAGGACATGGGAAGGTGTCACTGCAGCCACACCTGTTTCAGGGGAGCAGCAACAAGGGAAGTGGCAGGTCACCCACCAGACACAAACCTCAGGAACATGTTTGCATTTGGGGCATACACAGAAAATGCTGGCAGCTGAACCTAGGATCAGTCAACTCTTGTTGTGAGGCTCCTTCATTCACTTTCTCTGCAATCTTCTTGGAAATTTCCTTCAAGGAAGGAAAATCGCTAAAGGAAAACCTTGATATTTGTTTGGAGCTTAGGTTTACAAACCACTTGCAAACTGGTTATTTCATTTGATTCTTCCCTACAAATCCTCATCCCCTGCCTGGGGACTTACTTGCTTCATTTGATAGACTCTGACTTGCCAAGGGGTGCACAGATAGTAAAATTGAGCAATTTTTTATGACAAGCCTAATTTATGTTTTGTCTCTCAATAGATTTGTTGAGGAATTTCTGTTCTTTTACTAGGTTGCCCTGAAGCATGGGTTTACAAAGTTTGCTTTGAAAAGGCCCAGGGATTCCAAAAATGTGCTGGGAGGGGGAGTCCCAAGTCAGAGGGGGAAGTGAGCTTGGAAAGTAGAAGAGTACGGCCCATTCAAGCACTGCAGCTCCACTCCCCCCACCTTAGAAAATTATTTCCCTCAGTGAGGTGACATCTACAAAAAGGATTCTTTCTGCTGGAGTGGTTTGGAAAGAGGGACACCGACTGTGCTAGGAAAACAGAAGAAAAGAGGCAGGACTGCTTCTTATTCATGTTTGAATCTCCAGTTTCTAGCCTTAAAGAGATGCTCCATTAATATTTTTTCGGAAAGACTTTGGAGAAGGTGATGTTGAACTTGATCAGGATTGTTAAGAAGGGAGCAGGGAATAGTCAATGAAATGGAATTGAAAGTTAAATTAAAGCTTTGTAAGTTCAGTGACTTTTGAAGAATATTTAACACAGGAGCCTTTGGGGGACGGGGGGGGGGGGGGGGGCGAACTTTATATACAACAGTATACCTAACTACCATTAGGTGGTGTGATGCAGAGTTGTCTTTGGGGACATTGATTTTTCTCAGTGGCAATGTGGTCTTATTTTCATGCCCAGCGGTAGAAGGACTGGGGGAAATTTGGGTCTGGGAGAGGGATTGAAAGACTCTCCTTTCTCTGCCTTGTCGAATCTCCTACAGCAGCTGCTAGCAGTGGGAAACTGAGGAAGAATAGGATGAACCACTGTCTTTCTGTGACAGAGAAGTCCTAGACTCTTGGATGACTGGGAAGCTTTTCCCATCAACTATCTATAGATATGCTGCTTGGTGTTTTTTGAAGCCTGGAATTGGAAATATCCGCATCCCTCTACACTTTGGTTTTCATCACCACCATCATCTCATCTCATCCAGGGACACTGGCTGTGTCCTGACACTCACATGGCAGAAAAATAGCTGGCAAAGGTGGAAAGGTCACCTGCCCGTTTGCTTTTGGATCCATGCCCTGCCTTTCCCTGCTCTGCTCTGGACTCCCAGGCACAAGCCCCTAACTACTGAGCTGCTCAGGCTCCCATCCCCACTTGCTTTGGGATAGGTTGAGCAGATGAGAAGCAAGGGTAGAACAAATAGCCTCCATAATATGCCAGCCCACCTTGCCTTCTCGCCCTTCCCAGCCACAGTGGCCAGTTCTCTGCAGGTGACAGATTTCTTCCTTAGACCCAAGTCCAACACACAGCCTCTGCTCAGCTTCCAGCTACCCACCTTCACTGTGGTGGCCCTAAATGCCATCCCTTCTCCAAAGTTCCAGCTCATACTTTCTGGGACTGTGACTCAGTCTCCTTTGTTCCTCCAGTTCTAGGAGTAGTAGTGGCTTCCTGAAGCTGTTAATCTTTGGGTTGTCTTACCCACCCTCCCACCCCCCCATCAGCTCTTAGAACACCCTGATAACTAGCCTGAGGTATTAAATTCCTTCTGAGGGAAGGGTCTGCTTTCTCGGTAGCACCCTGACTATAACACAAGAGTTCTCAGTTGATTTATTTGTCCCTCTTTCCACTCTCTGACACCCATTGAGAATCTATCCTTCCTGCTTCTTGAGTTGTCCGTATATTCCTGAAACATCCACTGTTCTTGGCAGGATCAGTTATTACCAGCATTCTTCTCTCCCAGGTGACACAGAAACAGAAGGCAACCAAGGAAGAACTTCTCAGGTACAGATTAGCCACCATTGCATTTCCGGAATATTTGTTTGGGGTATTTGGAGAGAGTTTAAACTGTATCTATTGTTTAAAAAAGAATTTGGACGGGAGATATAGCACAGAAGTAGCACAGGGCTTGGGTTTGATCCCCAGCATTGAAAAAAAAATGTATTTGCCAGTATTAAATGCATTAAAAGTTAAGAACAGGCATGGTACCTCATGCCTGTAATACCAGCTACTTGGAAGGTAGAGATAAGAGGATCTCTGTCTAAGGCCAGCCCTGAGCAAAAGCAAGAGATCCTGTCTTTTTTTTTTTTTTTTGCAGTACTGGGGTTTGAACTCAGGATCTACACCTTCAGCCACTCCACCAGCTCTTTTTTGTGTGATGGGTCTTTTCGAGATAGGGTCTCATGAAACTATTTGCCAGGGCTGGCTCTGAACTGTGATCTTCCTGATCTCTGCCTCCGGAGTAGCTAGGATTACAGGCATGAGCCGCTGGCACCCCGCAAGAGATCCTGTCTTGAACAAAAAAGGCTGAGATAGTGTATGGTTCAAGTGGTGGAGCACTTGCCTAGCAAGTACAAGACCCTTAGTTCAAACCCCATACCATCAAAAAATAAAAGAAAAAGTTCTATCTTCCTCAGCAAAGTAGAAGCAAGGAGCATCCAAAATCAGAGTTTGGGCCTTGCTTTTGTGTTGCAGACCCTCCCCAGTCGTAGATGCCACCTTGGTTGCCAGTGGTGAAGGCTGGGGAGGTCTCAGAGTTAGAGCAGTTAGAAACCTCTACCCAATATTTCCAGGTCTTGTCACCAACAGAAAGAATTCAGAAATGAAAGTAAGGAAGTTTTATTACAGAGAGAAAGTACACACATAAGACGGATTGCAGGCTTCTCTTGGTGGGTTTCATACTGAATCTGGGGGTGTGGTCAAGGTCATATCAGTTATTTTTTGGCAAAGGTGACTTGACAAGGAACACTTTATTGCTCTGTCATGCCAGGGTGCGGGTTACAAGGTCACACATGACATCTGCAGTTGAAGCTGTTTTTCTTTCAACACAAAGCCCAGTTTGAAGGTTGTCGACTCCATGTCTAGATACTGTATGGTTTATCTCTATAAGTTCCTGCTGCTTGCATTCCTTCTTGTTTTTTCTTTACGTGCCTCCCTTTGACCCTTCCTGCTCCTGTTTCACCTTGCCTTTCTTCCAGCTCAACTAGGCCCTGTTGCTTCAGAATCGCTTTTGTCCTGCAACTAGTCAGAAACAACAGCAACAAGGACTGTGTGCGTTTCTGGAGCTCTCCGAAAATCATTTTTACTCAGAGGAGTTGTGCAAGAATTTCTTTCTCTAGTGCTCTCCATCTGTGCTTCTGCTTGGCCCCATCCCCTGAGAATGTGAACATTTAAGTGACCACCTCCTGCTGAGGGCTGACCACCAAAGAGTGTGATAGTAGTCGGAGGAGGCCATTCGGTTGGTTCTGTGTTTGGGGACAATGTTCCTCATTTAATTAATACTATTATTTATTGGATATGTGCCCAGAAATAAGGTCAGCCCTAGAAGGGATGTTTACAAAAATGTACAAATCATCCCAAAATTTGCCATCTTGTGGAGAAAACAAGTATTGAAATCCTCAGTGCAGAACTTTGTGATTTAAATACTAATGACAATAATGGCAAATGGCAAAGGCAACAGAGCTGTAAGTAGAGTGAATAAAGAAGGGCTAATACTCAGGACAGAGCCCTTAAGATTTGAGGTTCAATTCTTGGGGATATACCCAAAGGAATGAGACTCAAGTTACTCCAGAGGCACCTGCACACCCATGTTTATTGCAGCACTATTCACAATAGCCAAGTTATGGAAACAGCCAAGATGCCCCAGCACTGACGAATGGATTAAGAAAATGTGGTATCTATACACAATGGAATTTTATGTGTTAGGGTCCGAGAATCCTATTCCTCCGAGAGACAGAGAGTCACGAGTGAATGCAATCAACAAAGCAGAGTTTATTGAGCTGGCAAGCCAGGATCAGGCTCCCACACAGACGCACAGGTCCGACTGGGCAGACAAGACCCCGAGCCTCTTTAGGGAAGATCTTATATAGGCCCCTACCGGCCGTTACAGCAAAAGCCCGCACAGTACATAGCCAATGAGTTTGTAACACCACGTACATTTCCAGCCTATCCATTTAAGAGTACATTACTTCTTAGCCTATAGATTCAAGGGTCAGTATTCGCGCATGCGGTTACATTTAGCAAGCAGGCAGGGCACATCTTGCACGTACTTCTAGTCGTCTTTCGCAATCTGCTCACATTCCTCACATTCCACCTGCCTCCATTCTGTTTATCTTATTCTGCACGGGGCATCCTGTGCTGGCTTTACTGGTTTCTGCTATGGGGATCTGCTGGGGCAAAGGGCACATCCTTTCATTCCCCCCTTTTCTTTGGGCTATATTGAGGAATCATTCTCAAGGGGATGAAGAGCCTGGTATTGTTGGCGGAGGACCAGAAGTTGGACAGTGTTAATTCGGTATTTGATGAAAGTCACAAGTCGGTTTAGAATACAAGGTCCTATTGTTAGAGTAGAGACTGATTGTCGCACACGCCGCAAGGTAAAAAGGGCTCCTGGATGATTTGTTTTGTAGAGTCTGACTCCACGGGATTTATCCAATTTCCAATTTGTTGCCTTTTTTCAATAATAGTCTGCGATTCCTCCACATTTTTTTTCTGTGGTTGGGTTGGGGAGCAGGGCAGACATAGAAGTAACTTTGGCGCAAATCCCATTGTCCCCTGCCAGTGAATAACGCCCTTAAGTCAAAGTATAATTTTGGGAACCAGGTGCTGGGAGGGGTCACCTTGGAGGTCTGGTTAAGAATGTCTCCTGTGGATACATCTACAATCATCCAGGTCAGGTTAAAAGGTTGATGTGGATTTGTATGCCCCAAGCAAGTGGTGGACAGGGTTAGAGAAAGGAATAAGGTTACCGAGGTCCAGTTTGCTGAAGTTTGAGTTTGAAGGAATTGTCCTTGTGGTGGGACACCCTTCTTGTTGGCAGGAAGTCTTCCTTCACAGCTACCGGGTCCGCCGGTCTGATGTGGGTGTAGTGGACCCAGGTGATGATCCCATTCTAGGAGGGCTGAGGAGCATCTGGGGTGTTTTCGTTTTCTGGAGCATCCCGTATCAGCAGAAGCTTGAGTGGATTTGTGGGATGCTGTCGTGCAGTCCAATTTTCCTGCTCCTCCTGAGGACGTGCCCGTCTCACATGGGAGCGGTGTACCCATGGTGCAATTCCATCGACCTTGAGGGCGGTGGGGGTAGTAAGCAGTACAACATAAGGTCCTTTCCATCTAGGCTCTAGGGTTTTGGACTGATGCCTTTTAACCCATACCATGTCACCCGGGACTATGCCATGTTCCGGAGTCGGGACCCTCTCAGTAGTATGGTAAGCTTGAATTAAGGGCCATATTTGTTGTTGCACCTTAGCTAGAGCCTGTAGCATAGTCAGGTAATTTGGGGCCAGATCACCTAGTCCCGGGCTTAAGGTCCTTTGAATGATGGGGGGTGGAGCCCCATACAGGATCTCAAAGGGGGTTAGCCCATGGACATAAGAGGAGTTCCAGACTCGGAAGATGGCCAAGGGAAGGAGTGTCACCCAATCACCGCCAGTCTCCAGGGCCAATTTGGCTAAAGTCTCCTTTAGTGTCCTATTCATCCTTTCTACTTGCCCTGAGCTCTGGGGGTTATATTCACAATGTAGTTTCCAATTGGCCCCCATAGCCTGGGCTAGTCCCTGCAGGACTTTACTGATGAAAGCTGGACCGTTATCTGACCCAATTGCCTCAGGCACCCCGTACCTGGGTATGATTTCCTCTAGTAAGGCTTTTGCCATTACCTGACTCGTCTCCCTCTTTGTAGGAAATACCTCCACCCAGCCCGAAAAGGTATCTATGAACACTAGCAAATATTTGTACCCAAACTTTTCTGGTTTTACTTCGGTAAAATCCACTTCCCAGCTTCTTCCCGGGGCCCTCCCCCGTTCCCGAATACCTGTGTGGTGCCCCTCCCTTCGTCCTGGTTTCATAGCTGTACAGCTAGCACATCCTCCACAATTTGATGGACGGCCGCGGTCAGGTTTGGAAATCGGAGTTGTGTAGATGTCAGCAAGTCTAGCAACTTTCTCCGCCTCAAGTGGGTGGACTTATGTAAGTTAGCTAACAGGAATCGGCCAAGTTTCTCGGGCAGGATTAGCTTGCCTTCCAAGTCGCTTCTCCATTCATCCTCCCTTTTTCTAGTGAGGGAGTGGGCTCTCATCCAAGTGAAATCCTCTGAGGAGTACTCTGGTCGGGGAGGTAGTGAAGGGAGCTCAGGGACAAGCACATCTATAGCCGCGACCATGGAGGGACTCACCATTGCTGCTCTCCTAGCTTCTTGATCCACCCTGTTGTTACCGACAGCTTCCAGAGTCTTGGCAGACTGATGGCCTGGGACATACATTACTGCCACTGCCTTCGGTTTTTCCACTGCTATTAATAGATGCTGGACTTCAGCCAGGTTTTTTAAGCCTTTCCCTTCTGCTGTGCGAAATCCCCTTTCACAATAGATGGCTCCGTGGACGTGGATGGTACCGAAAGCATAGCGGCTATCGGTGTAGATATTGACTCGTTTTCCTTTTGCCCTTTCCAGGGCCTCAGCCAAGGCAATTAATTCTGCCTTTTGGGCTGAGGTTCCGGGTGGGAGGGCGCTGCTCCACACCGTGTTTCCTTCTTGGTCGACCACTGCTGCCCCTGCCCTTTGGACTCCATTTTGGACAAAACTGCTTCCATCAGTGTACCAGTTTAATTTATAGCCAGACAGTGGGGTGTCCTTTAGGTCAACCTGTACCTGGGTAACTTCGGAGAGGAACTCCTTGCAGTCATGGACAGGTGTCTGTAGTTCCGGGTTGGGCAACAGGGTGGCAGGGTTCAGAGTTATGGGATCTGTGAAGGTGATCCGAGGGGAATCCAGCAAGAGCCCCTGGTAGTGGGTGAGCCTGGCATTTGTCATCCATTTCCCAGGGGGTTGTTTAAAGACTCCCTCCACCAGGTGAGGGGCCGTGACCCAGAGGGCCTGTCCAAAGGTTAATTTGTCTGCTTCTCTCACTAACATGGCAATGGCCGCTATGATGCGGAGGCAGGGGGGCCATCCTGATGCTACTGCGTCTAATTTCTTGGAAAGATATGCCACAGGTCTCTTCCAGGGACCTAACTGTTGGGCCAGGACTCCTTTGGCTACCCCCTTTTTTTCATCCACAACAGAGTGAACGATTTTGTGGGGTCTGGTAGGGTCAAGGCAGGGGCCTGGAAAAGGGCGGCCTTTAGCTGGTCAAAGGCCCGCTGTTGTTACTCTCCCCACCTCCAATCCGGAGCCTCTTTGGTGGCCTCATATAGGGGTCTGGCTATCTCCGCAAATCCCGGAATCCAGAGTCTACAGAACCCTGCGGAGCCCAGGAACTCTCTCACTCCCCTAGTGGATGTGGGGGGTGGAATAGTCAAAATAGTCTGTTGCATGGTATCAGTCAGCCATCTTGCCCCATCTGCAATCCGATAACCCAGATATGTCACTGACCTTTCACAGATGTGGGTCTTCTTGGCACTCGCCTGATATCCCAGCTCACCTAACTCCGTTAGCAGGTGTTCAGTAGCCTCGCTGCACTCCTCTCGGGTTTCTGCCGCTAACAGTAAGTCATCAACGTACTGTAGTAGAGTGACTCATGGGTGACTCTGGCGAAAGGGCTCCAGGTCCTGGCTCAGGGCCTCGTTAAACAGGGTGGGAGAATTTTTAAATCCTTGTGGCAGTCTGGTCCAAGTGAGCTGTCCAGTCCGGCCCCCATCCTCTTGCCATTCAAATGCAAATAGCGGCTAGCTGATTTTTGACAATGGAATGCTGAAGAAAGCATCTTTCAAATCAAGGGTTGTATACCATACTTGTGAGGGCGGTAAGTGACTGAGCAAGGTATAGGGATTCGGTACAGTGGGATGAATGTCCTCCGCCTGCTCATTTACCTTTCACAGGTCTTGCACAGGCCTATAGTCCCCGCTTCCCGGCTTTTGGACGGGGAGCAGAGGAGTATTCCAGGCGGACCGACAAGGCTGCAGTACTCCTTCCTTTATTAGCCTACGGATATGAGGGGCTATGCCTCTTCAAGCCTCTTTGGGCATAGGATACTGTTTTACCCAAATGGGAAGAGCAGAAGCCTTCAATTGTATGACTAGAGGAGGGAGGTGTTTGGCGAGGCCAATTCCCGCAGTCTCTGCCCAGGCCGTGAGAAACCTTTTTAGCCATTGGGCTATGTCCCCTCCTGGCTCCTGTCGGCTCTCAAACAGTTGATATTCGTCAGCCAATGATAGGGACAGGATGTGTATTGGGCTCCCCTCCCGATCCTTCTTTCTCAATTTCTCCTGGGCCTCCCTGTCTTCCTTTCTCCGCCTTTCCTCCCTTTCTTCTGGCATTTCCCTTGCAGTAAAGACCTTCTCTGCTATCTGTAACATTTCCCTAATGGTTATCTCCCCTAAGTTTTCCTGTTTATTGAGTTTTCTCCTAATGTCTGGAGCTGCCTGATTAATGAATGAGAATACCACAGCAGACCGGTGGATCTCCGCCTCAGGGTCAATAGGGGTGTACTGACGGTATGCCTCATAGAGGCGCTCTAAGAAACCGGCTGGGCTTTCATTTTCCCCTTGGACAACTGCCTTTACCTTTGCAAAGTTGGTGGGCCTCCTAGCGGCCGCTTGGAGACCTGCCATAAGAGTCTGGCGGTAGATTCGGAGACGCTCCCTACCTTCTGCGGTCCCGAAATCCCAATCAGGGCAGCATAGGGGGAAGGCCTCGTCTATGGCCGGTTGGAGGGTTGTGAGTCTCCCGTTGTTCCCCAAGACGTTCTTTCTAGCTTCGTGGAGGATGCGCTCCCGCTCCTCCGTCGTAAAAAGAGTATTGAGCAGCTGGTGACAGTCGTCCCATGTGGGGCAGTGTGTATGCATGACGGGCTCCAGGAGATCTATGAGACACTTAGGGTCTTCTGAAAAGGGTGGGTTCTGCGTCCTCCAGTTATATAGATCACTGGAGTCGAAGGGCCAGTACTGAAACTGTTGCCCCCCTCCTGGTCCTCCTTGGCCTACCGTCCGGACTGGAAATGTGGGGACAGTTTCCTTCCCATGTGTTGATGAGGAGGGCCCATCTTCTCCCTCCCTTTCCCGTACCCCTCGGGGGTGGAGTCTTCGACCCATTCCTCCTCCGGCCATCGGTCCTGTTGAGGAGGATGAGGAAATTTCCTCCTCCGGAGCACTGGCCTGACCAGGGGGAGTCATGTATGGGGGCGGCCGATCTTCCTCTACCCCCGCGAGGGATGGGTAAAGGGGGGAACTCTCCGGTAAGACCGGGGGTGGTAAAGAGGGTGTCCTATTTTGAGGACTGGTCAGGGAGGGAAGGGGAGGTTTCTCTTCCTCTTTTATGACCAAGGCAGGCGTGACTAGGGTTTTAGCCCTGGGAGCCGAACTGGAGGGGTGAGTCAGAAAAGCTGTTAACCAAGGGGGGGGGGTTCCCCGCTAAATCTTCCCAAACCAAAATGTAGGGGGCCTGATCTGGGTGGCCTTGATTGCCTGGTCGGAAAACGACAGCCTTGACCTTAGTATCAGGTCTAGGGAGAGGGAACCTTGAATGGGCCATCCGACTCCGAAGGTGGGCCATTCTGCAGAACAAAGGGTGTCGAACTTACCTTTCTTAATGACCAGACCCACATTTAATGCCCTTTTTTTGACTTCTGGAAAGTGAGAGAGAATCAAAGACTTTGGGGTTGCTTGTCCCTGTCCCATTGTGGGATGAGAAGCAACCACCAGGAGAAATAGAAGAAAAAGGGTGAAAGCAACAATAACTCCACACACACAGAACACTCTCCACCACTCGCTTGGACCGGTCCTTCTCTCACACTGGTGCGCACCCCATTCAAGCTCCTCACCGTCCAATTTGGGTATCAGGCCGAAAGGCGTCCACTTGACGGGTGGTTGGTTGACTAGTTCAATTAGTTCTTCACCTGGCGCCAGGATTCCTGAAATGCTCGAGCCCAAATGAGAGGAAAGCCTCTCCCAGCAGGACCTTGTGGTCCCCTTAATGAGATTCCCAGAATGATTCTCCCCAGGGATTGGCCAAATCCCTGCCGCGGCCCAAACGGGAACAATCATCTACCAATTAGTTCCCTCCAAATGAGAATCTCAGACTCTCCCAATGCCTAGGACTTGGAATCACCTCTGCTTTCTTGTGGATGGTCTGCCTTCTTGAAAAAGGGTATCTCAGTGGAACCTCCAAATGTTAGGGTCTGAGAGTCCTATTCCTCCGAGAGACAGAGAGTCACGCGTGAATGCAATCAACAAAGCAGAGTTTATTGAGCTGGTAAGCCAGGGTCAGGTTCCCACACAGACGCACAGGTCCGATTGGGCAGACAAAACCCCAAGCCTCTTTAGGGAAGATCTTATATAGGCCCCTACCGGCCGTTACAGCAAAAGCCCGCACAGTACATAGCCAATGAGTTTGTAACACCACGTACATTTCCAGCCTATCCATTTAAGAGTACATTACTTCTTAGCCTATAGATTCAAGGGTCAGTATTCACGCACGCGGTTACATTTAGCAAGCAGGCAGGGCACATCTTGCATGTACTTCTAGTCATCTTTCGCAATCTGCTCACATTCCTCACATTCCACCTGCCCCCATTCTGTTTATCTTATCCTGCACGGGGCATCCTGTGCTGGCTTTACTGGTTTCTGCTATGGGGATCTGCTGGGGCAAAGGGCACATCTTTTCATTTGCAGCCATGAAGAAGAATGAAATGTTATCATTCGCTGGTAAATGGATGGAATTGGAGAACATCATTCTGAGTGAGGTTAGCCTGGCCCAAAAGACCAAAAATCGTATGTTCTCCCTCATATGTGGACATTAGATCAAGGGCAAACACAACAAGGGGATTGGACTTTGAGCACATGATAAAAGCGAGAGCACACAAGGGAGGGGTGAGGATAGGTAAGACACCTAAAAAATTAGCTAGCATTTGTTGCCCTTAACGCAGAGAAACTAAAGCAGATACCTTAAAAGCAACTGAGGCCAATAGGAAAAGGGGACCAGGAACTAGAGAAAAGGTTAGATCAAAAAGAATTAACCTAGAAGGCAACATACACGCACAGGAAATTAATGTGAGTCAACTCCCTGTATAGCTATCCTTATCTCAACCAGGAACACTTGTTCCTTCCTATTATTGCCTATACTCTCTCAACAAAATTAGAGATAAGGGCAAAATAGTTTCTGCTGTGTATTGAGGGGGTAGGGGGGAGAGGGAGGGGGCGGAGTTGGGTGGTAAGGGAGGGGGTGGGGGCAGGGGGGAGAAATGATCCAAGCCTTGTATGCACATATGAATAATAAAACAAACAAACAAAAAACAAAACAAAACAAAAAAAAGATTTGGGGGTTCAGGCTAGCAACATTTGCTTTTTTCAAATGGAGATTAAATGGATCACCATCACCTGTGTTGGGAACTGTATGGGAAACACATTGTATTCATCACATCTTTAGAGGTTAAAAGTGTCAGAAACAATTCAAATCATTAAACAGACTGTGGAATTTATTGGTACATGTAACTGGACAGGTACAGAAGTAGCCTTGGGCACAACTGGATTCAGGAACTAAAATAAAGTCATTGGTATTGTACAACTCAACAGCGTATTGTCTCACCAGGTTGGTTTTGTTCTCTCCTCCACAGACGAACTTTCTTTGAGTTACAGGGGAAAGGAACATCAGCACAGGTAAACCAGATTTACATCATCCTAGTTAAAGATGATCCAAGATGGAAGAGAGGACCTACTGGTAGAAATTCAGTAGGAGGGCTCTGATTGGCTGGGTTTGGGTGTCATAGTCATCCCTTGAGCCAATCCCTATGACTGGGATGAGATGATTGTGATTGACTGGGATGGAGTCACACACTCATGCATTCTGCCTGGGAGCAGGGCCCTGTAACTCAAAACCCTGTCCCAGTCCCACTTAGTAAGTTGGAAGGTGGGAAACAGATGGCTGGCAGATGTCTTTGGAAAGGCATGAAAAGACTGAGAATTAATTGGTGAAAGAGCAAACCCAAATGTGTGGATGGAACCTGCAGCCTCTTTAAAGGAAAGGAGTTAGGGTGGGCCTGCCTAGTCCTGGCTGGGGAGGATTGTGGGGGAGAAGCATAGAGCCTAGAGCCAGTGTGGGCTCTGATAGCATGGCCCCCTTCTGCTGCCATCTTGGGGTTGGAAACTGCATCTGCAGGTATTTTTTAAAATCCTTCAGCCATGGGAAGCCATAGTCACTGTAGGATAGGGCTCAGGCTCTGTGAAAGCTGCAGGGACATTGAGACCCATGACCACGGGCTCCAGTCAGATTTGCTCTGTTTTGGGAGAAATGAATTCTGGCTGTTTCTGGATAGCCCTGAAAAGAAAATTCCCCTGTAATGGTAAACATTCTCTCCTCTTTTCAGATTAGAATCCAGGATCCCTAAAACTCAGGATGTCCTCCCCCAAGTTTCTCTGCATAGATGCCTAATCCTTTGCCCTTGAGGCCCAAAGACCTCCTCTCTTTTCTGTGAAGGATGCCTGCTCTAAAAGAGCTCTTTTCTCAGGGAAAACAAGGGTATGCAAAGTTCTATTAGCATTCAGCAAATGCTGGGGCCCCACCCCCACCCCTGGCATAGGAAATCCAATATTCAGCATCTCTCTCCCCAAAGGATCCAGCCCGTGGGAAATCTAACTCAGCATACAAGAAAGCTTCAAAGTGGCTTCTCTTCTTCTCCAATTTCTTCCAGCAGTGCCATGGGAACATGTTGGTGAATAGAAAGGTTTTTAAAGCCTCTAACAAGCACACAGCTCTAGAGAAATGTGTGTGGGAATGTGGGGGAGAGGGACAGAAAGAGAACACAGATAGGAGATTTTTTTAGTCATTAGTGCTATAGCCTGGCACGATGGTGCACACCTGTAATCCCAGTTATTTGGGAGATGGATGCAGGAAGATCTCAAGTTCAAGGCCAGGGGAAAGTTAGCAAGACCCTATCTCAAAAAGAAAGTATAAAACAAAAGGGCTGGGGGCATCACTTAAGTGGTAGAGTGTTTACCTAGCATATACAAGGCCCTGGGTTCTATCCCCAGTACCAAATAATAAAAATAATAATAATATTAATAATAGCAATGTTTTATTCATTCAGAGACTGTTTGAATTTGAGATGAATATATCAGCAGCACATTTCCACTGTTAGGAAAAATGCTGCTCACAAAGAAAGCTCATGAGAAAAGTCTCACATCCAAGAGCAAAGTTTAAGGGCAAGGCTCAAACTGCTAGGCTGGCCAGGGAAAGATGGCGCAGCACAGACTCTGGGCTGGGTGTGGCTTTTATAGAGGAGGGAGCTTGAGGAAGTTAGCGCATGTGTGGTAGTCTCCGGTAGGGGTAGGGTAGGGCTGTTATTGGGAATGACTCCATTTCTCAAGTGAGGCCTGAGGATTAAATGGCCATTGATTTACAAATGGTGACATTATTGTTCTATCATTCCCCTAGTTTTTCTTTAATATTGATGAGGGTAGGGGCTGAGGATCAGGAATTGGAACAAAGCATCGGCCTCTTAGCTGCTTCCTGCTGGCAGGGGGCATTGTATGGAGCAGGATCCTCAGACTCCTGTGGCATGCTGGTGGGGGCCCTCATAGCAGTCCTGTGGATGGTTTTGGAGAGGCTGGTATCCCTGGAGGTACAACTGGTTAAATTTTTGATTAGCAATAGCAGACATGTAGCATGATACAAGGGAGGAAGTTTAAGAATAGGAGAGCAAGAACACAGGCATTAGGATGGGCATTGGCCAGGAGAACCACTGTGAAATGTTGTTCCCTAGAGGATTCCAAGAGTCCTCCAACTCCCTTCTCCATTTTTCTAGTTGTTCCTTGAGAGGTGCCACCACTGGGGGATCCCATTGAGCTTGACAGCAGTGGGTGTTGTGAGAATGACCAGATGAGGGCTGGTCCACCAAAGTCCCAATGGAGAGGGTTGAAGATCCTTTAGGAGAACAAGATCCCCTGGTTTAACAGAAATTGTTATAGGATGGGGCAGGATCTGGTCTGCATGCTCTCTGAGAAGTTCCCTGAGAAGGTTAAAATAAGGTAGATAGTCAGCCAGAGGAGCAGGGTATGTTGGAGGCAAGTTTATTAGAAGGAGCATAAAAAGGTATCTGCTATGGGACTGCATATCTAGGGATCTAGATTCTGCAAAATCCTGTAACTCCCAAGAAAGCTCTAAGCTGCCTTATAGTATGGGGGAGAGGAAAACGGAAGATTAGGTTGATGCACTGATGACTCAGGGAGTGAGTCTGTCCCTTTAAGGCCACACCTAGGTAGGTGACCGTGGGAGGCAAGGGCTGACTGTCAGGATTTAAATATAACACTCTTGGATAAAAGAGAGCTCTAGCTCATTTTTTATATAACTTTGTAAATGTTTGTACCTTGTTTGGATAAAGTATAGACACTACACTGTTGCAAGGTGGTCATTTAAGACACATAAGCAAATATGTAAATGAACTCTGAGTAGTGCTTAAAGCTTGACAAGATTAGCAGAAAACACAAATAATTTCTTTGATAAAATCTTTCCCTATAACAGTGTTCTGTAGATGTTACTCAGAGCATAACAATGTTAAGATAGACTTGTTATTTTATAGACATAGAGGATTTGATTTTAGTTTGACATGACCCTAAAAATCTTTTAGGCAGCTCTTAGATTATACTCAACTTTAAATTTATTACACACCAAAGCTTTTTATTATACACTTTTAAAACTTACTCAGATCTTTATATAACATACTAAACCCTTTGATGGCTTGTCCTTATCCCTCCTATTTGAAACAATCTTTAGGACAAACCTTTCTTTAAAAAATCCTTTCTCATCCAAAAGAAAATTCCTTTTTCCTTTAACTTCTCAAAAAATATATCCACTGCCTACCTATATCCTTTCCAGTTGTTTACTTTGTAACTTGTATTTTAAAATTAACTTTTATAAGAATTTTAAATTTATTATAGGGGCTGGAGAAACTAATTAGTAGCCTTTGTTGTTTTAAGGAATTTATGATTCGCCATAAGGCCTTATTGTCCCTCAGACTTGAGGGGATATTGTTTTGGGTGTGGAAACTGTGAAGGATCTTTGAGTTTTATTTCAATAGGGAGGGCCAGCCTGGCTGCCCTACACTCATCCCATCAGTCCACACTGTGGAATCTATTTGTTCCTGAAGGAGGGGGCAGAAGAGATAGCTGCCTGGGGGGAGGAGAATTTGAGCTTTTAGTTGAGATTGTAAATCCCATCCCAGTAGAGTCACTGGAGTTTCAGGAACTATGAGGAAAGAATGACAGAAGAGGAGGTCTCCCCAAAAGCAGGCCAGAGGCTAGGTAAACTAGTGCTCTAGGGGCTGGCCAGATTTTCCCCAAACAATAACCTTGTCATTGGACCAGGGACTGGGAGAGAAAGGTAAGACAGAGAAATGAGCTCCACTGTCTAGCCGGAAAATTATCTTTTGTTTTTCTGCAATCATGGCCACTCTGAGGCTCCTCAACATCGATGCCAAAGAAGTGGAGTGTGGACAGGGGGCTGGGACCCATCAATCCATAGGAGGTGGCACCCTGCCTTCCATCTGGCTACGGGGGCACTTAGACCTCCAGTGATTACCTTTGCAGAGAGGGCAGGGTCCCGGTTGAGGGTGGAGCTGTCTCCCGGGCTGTCCCCCCTTAAGCATTCTCTGCAGAAATGCCCCTCCTGTCCACCATGGTAGCAAGTTCAGGATGCAGGCCCCAGTCAGGTGGGGACTTCTCTGAGAATAGCAATGAGGTCATGGTGTCTCTTATCTTTTTCTCTCCTGTTAGTAAGGTCCCGGACATACAGACATACATACATAGCTATAAATACAGACATGGCTAGCTGTATTACTTGATCCAATGACTTTTCTCCTTCAGCCACAAACTTTGAGTTCTTTACAAATATCTGGGGCTGACTGCATTAGAAATTTATCTTTGAGGAGAACATCTCTCACCTGTGACTCTGGGTCCACCGTGGTATTCTTTTGGATAGCATCCTTAAGATGCTGCAGAAAGGTAAGGGGATTATCTTCAGAGCATTGCTGTAAAGTAAAGTTGTTATTTCACATTGACATCTGATACTCTGGAGAGCAGGTCTCTGAACTGTTCTGGGCCTCAGTTTCCTCACTTGAAGAATGAGGGATCTGGTCTAGGTTAAACTACTTTCTTCCACTATGAGATGGCTGAAGTGACATTAACGCCACTTATCTTCCTTACCATTTTTTGTTTTTTCTTAGCAATGCTGAGGAATTGAACCCAGGGCCTTGCACATTCTGGGCAGACACTTTCTCACTGAGCTACGTCCTTATCCCCAAATATTGCTTTCTCTTTCCTTTGGCTGTACTGGGGCTTGAACTCAGGACTTTATGCCTGCAAAGTGGCACTCTACTGCTTGAGCCATATCACCAGCCCCTTTTGATGTGGATGTGTCAAGGGGACTGCCTGTGCCCCTGTAGGTAGGCACATTTATTTCCTCGTTTCCAGGTGCCACTAGTATTGGGGCTCATTGTAAATGGTAATCATTTCCAACCTGAGTGGACTGGGCCAGAACCCATTGCTTTTCTAATGAGGAAAGAGTCTGGTCTAGTAGAAGCATAATATCCTTTCATGCCAATTGAAAGGTTTGGATCACAGAGATAAAGGCTTGAATGTATTGGTCAGGTGCATCAGTATAGCTGTCCAGATGTTTTTTAATTTCCCTTAGATCTGATAGCTGGAAAGGGACATAGACTTGCCCTCTTCCTACCATTACCTAGTGAAGGAGGAAGCACCCATTAGGAAGTTCTGAATATTAGGGTGACTTAGAAGGTAGGGCAGAGGGTGGAGCAGTAGGGCTGGGCCTTGTCATTGATAAGGGGCTTTTTTGGTCCTCCTTTCCATGTTTATCCTGTGGCTTACAAAGAATGACCAGCGTTAGAGTATCTAAGTAGCAATTGTGGAGCCAATCTGAGATGAAAGAAAATTTGTATAGGGGATCTCAGTTCACTTTTTTTCCTTTTATAGAAAAGGTCTAATTGGAGTATGGTATTGTAATTTAAGGAACACCGTGAAGGCCACTTCTTTTGGTCACCCAAGGCATACTGAGGCCAGGCCTCAGTACAAAGCTTCCAACATCTACCAGCCAGAAGACTGGAAGGTGCAGGTCCCATCTGGAAAGAACAAAATGCTAGGATCCTGTCTTTAGCTAACAGCAGGAAGCCTCTTTAATAAAGGCTACCTTTTTAACAAAGGAATAAATTGTCTGTAAAGTTAGAGAAGGGCATTCAGAGGGCATCCTGGGGCCAATAACAGTATAATATGGGACAACTAGTGTTAATATTTGGAGGGAAAAATTTATGCTGAGGCTGAAAGTATAGAAAATTTTAAATGAGAAGTTTAGAGACCACAGTGATGTCCATTTTGCTATTTTTGGAACTATAACCTTGAGCCTACAATTAATTGGCTTAAAAGAGCTGGGTCCAGCGCCCCGAGGTGTGAGGTGGGGCTGGGAGCAGGGCATGCTCAAGGCACCGACCCCCTCCACACACACCCTGGACAAGCAATCCTGACTGCCTAACTGCCTAGGCCTGATCCTGCGGCCCCTCTCCCCTTCCTGTGTACTCTGCATGCATTTATTCTATGGGAAGTGGCGGCGGGCCACAGCCACTGCTGTGTGCGGCTGGCGGCCTAGGATGTGTGTTGGGTCCTCTCTATGGATTCTGTTAGCTATGGCAGGTGTTCCCTCTGTGCCCAGGGGCCGGTATCCCTGTGCATGAGTGCCCCATTTGCTTTCCCTCCTCCCCTTGTGGGGGCAGAATTAGAATGTGAGTGTGGCAGCCGCAGTTTTTTTTTTTTTTTTTTAAGCGCTTTTGCCTCACTGGTGCCTAGCAGCTGATTTAAAGTTACTTTAGACCGAGAGGCCTGGAAACTAGTTGGAATAACTTAAGTCATAAGGTACTATGCTACAAGTTTTTCATGGGAGGCAGGGTCCCAGTAAGCCCAGGGAGGGGAAGGCAGACAGAGACAAAGGACATGCGGTGAGACCATGGAGGAAGCAGAAAAGGTGTCCTGACATCTTAGGTAAGGGAGGGGAAGGCAGAGCCTGGAGGCATGACACACGCCTGAGGGATCAGCCATCACCTGTGCCTCTAGGTCGCTCCCATTCACTGGTACTGGAACACTTTCAGCAACACAAAACCTCCACTCTCCGGTCACTGTCTCAGACAAAAGGGGCATTAGACAGGGGGGAAAAGAGAAGCAGTCATTAGATGCCATAATCAAACAGGACTCTGCCAATGTAGTATGAGGCATACCTGAATAAGCCCCAGGCTTGGTCTCAGCCCATAGGGAGGGAGCATGAGCTCCTCCAGAGCCGGAATCACCTTGAGGCCAGAGTTGGCAAGGAGTAGCTTGACACCATGACAGGAAAGTCCCTCAGGAAGATAGGAAGAGACAGGCAGGGTAAGCAGTGCAAGAAGTCTGCTTATGTAGGGAAGGAGGAGGTTTGGGAGAGGATTTGGTTGTTTTAGAAGCTGGTTTAGAGGCTAATAGAACCTGCACAGGGGAACAGGAAGTACAGAGGGAGGGTTTGGTGCAGAGATAGGAAAAGGATTGGACGTAGGCTATTTCCATTCACCAGTGAGCTCACAGAAATTGTATAAATCCCTTAAAATATTGGGATTAAAAATGCCATTAAGTGGCCATTTGTTGGCATTGTCTAATGGATATTGGGGCCATGCCTGACTACAGAGAAAAATGAGCTCTTGGGGCTTAAGATCAGGCGTTAGGCAAAGGGGACCAAAGTTGGCCAGAAGACATTCCAATGGGGAGTCTGAAGGAATTTGGGATGGTCCAATCTCCAAAGTGAGGCCTGAATTGAGGAAAGGATATGACAGGCATCCCTGAAATATCGGTTCCTCAGGAGAGAGTAGATGTGGAACACCTGGGAGGGACGTCTCCATCATGGGGGCCCACAGTCCTAGGGGACCCAGTCCCCAGGGACAAGAGCAAGCTGAGACTTAGCACTAGGATTTTGAGGAAATGAGAAAGAGATCACGGTTCTGCGTGTGAGGAGGACTCACTGAGAGAGGACCTTGAGGGAGGATTGGCCGGTGATGGATAGTGATTAGAGGTGCGCTGGGGTGGAGGAACTTCCCCATGAGCAGTGAGGGAACAGCGTTTTCTAGGATCAGGGGTCCTGGTAAAGCAGCTCAGATCCCAGAGGAAGGAAATGGGAGTTTAAAGAGGGAGAGAGCGAGAGAGCGGGATGGGGTGGGGAAGGCTGGGAGAGCAAGGTCAGTGCCAGGGGAAAACCCTGATCTGAGTCACGGCACCAAAATGTTAGGAAAAACCCTGCTCACAAAGAAAGCTCACAAGAAAAGTCTCACATCCAAGAGCAAAGTTTAATGGCAGGCTCGAACTGCCAGGCTGGCCAGGGAAAGATGGTGCAGCACAGACTCTGGGCTGGGCATGGCTTTTATAGAAGAGGGAGCTTGAGGAAGTTAGTGCGTGCGTGGTAGTCTCTGGTAGGGGTGGGGCTGTCTTAAAGTGTGGGAATTTCTGTTTAAGGCGGGGCTGTTATTGGGAATGTGTCCATTTCTCAAGTGAAGCTTGAGGATAAAATGGCTGCCGATTTACAGAATGGCGACATTATGGTTTTATCATCCACGAGAGAGAGCCCTCCCACCACCTGGTTAAAATGCGCACAGCAGGTCCATAGTCTGCACTGCCACTGCCCTGTGGGGAAGGTTGTTCTCTGAAAAGCTGTGGTGCAGCTGTCCTACACCTTACCCATCTGGATGCCCCGAGAGGAGGATGCCATGGATCTCAAGCACACCCTGCTGAGGCCGTCAAAAAGGCTCATCTCTTCCCAAGGGACACCCTGCACTGGCCTTCTTACTCTACAGTGTCTCCAGAACCCTCTGGGCACTTCAGGCTGAGAATTAATGCCTGTCAGAAGTGTGGCCCCCTTCAGGCCTCACGCAGGCCTGACCGGCATGAGAACCCTGGTCTCAGCTGGAAGTGTGTATCAGAACCATCCAGAGAACTCACACACACCCAGGCAACTGGGCCTGGTCCCAGACATACTAAATCTTAGCCCCTGGGGCAGGACCCAAGTAGATTCGTAGTTTTGAAACCCCACAGGAGATTTTGATGAGCACCTTGATAGGAGTCAGTCTGCCACCAGTCAGCTGCCACAGTCCCAAGGATGTTAGCAAAAGACTCCTGGGTCAGAGACGAAAGACTTGTTACTCATACAAACACATAAGCTTCAAGTTCAAGTTGGTTACTTTTGTTCCTCAAGTGCCACAGGGTGACGCAGAGGATACTGAGCAGAGTGGGTTGTCACACTAGAGGAAGCCCAAAGCTAAGGAACCCAAGTCTTTTAAAAGGTCTACGAGCACATCTGCCCTCTGCCTGGAGGGAATGTTATTTCTGTCTTCCAAGGGGATTTGCTTTATAATTGTCCTAAAAAAAGGTATCTGAAAGTGGGGATGATCACCATCTTGGGTCAGTGGCCTGGCCTCTTGTTGCTCTTCCACACCTACCAGGATGCTGCAATACCAGACCCTGGAGGAAGTCAGCCTCATGGTCGAAAAACTCTACCTTACTGACCCTGTAAAGGCACCTGTGGTTCTGAAACACAGGGATGCTGATGGGAATTTATGCATTAAGGTAACAGATGATTCTGTTTGTTTGGTGTAGAGAACAGAACAACCTCTAGATGTAAAGAAGATTGAGAAATTCCATAGTCAACTAATGCACCTGGTGGTAGCCACAGAACCCCAGGGTATTACCATGGTGGGAACGCACTGAATGGTTGGACACGAAGACTCAGACTGTCGTGTTTAAGAAGTAAATATCTTGCATTTCCATAAGTGCTGGGTCAGAGCTAAGAGAGCTATTCAAAAGCTGAGAGAGGTTGTTTCTTCTACTTTCCTCCTAGAAGTGTTTGCTTTCAGGAGTTAGGAATGCTAATGCTTTGTTAGAAACCCTTTGTTTGTTTTTGGAAATTGAACAAAATACATTATCTCAGAAACTTTTGGCAGACTTTTGATGTTGAGCAAAATATACAATGACTTCAGGTGAATGTATATCAGTAATTTGAAAATTAAATGTTAAGAAAAGCCGGTTCTTCCTAAAATTTAGTTCATCTGTCTTTAAGAGAAAATTAAACATAACCATTTTTGCAGGATCCTTCTATTTCTTTTTGCAGCATAAAATTTGTGCTATAAAGAACAATAAATACCTGAACTGTGCACTGTGGTGTGCTGGCTATGGAGGTGCAGTTTCAATTGTGAGCAACAAGTTTGTTCTACCTTGCAAGCTTTTTAGATTTGAACTCTAATTTTGAATGTTAGGGATTCGTAGTATCAGCTTGTTGAACAATGACTTAGATCCGGTTTTCAGTGATCAAAAATGAGACACTTGACTGCATGGCCAGAATGAGATCACCCTATGGACTGAAACCACCACACTGCAGAATATTTGCTTTGGATTTCCCACCTGTAGTTTCCCAGAAGGATTAAGGATTATTCCGACTGATCTAAGGCATTAATCACGATTGTCACAACTGTTAGGTGCTCCAGTAAGCCAGAAGTCTGATATTATTTCATGTTGATCCTGTATTTGGAATCTGATTTTACCATCAAAATGTAATGTTCATATGTTGGATTGAGTGAACCGACATTAAAATAGTTTTTGTAGACATTTGTCACGTTAAACATTTTAGCATGGAAAGTTCCATTAGCTGTAAGAATTTTGGCACGTTTCGGAGAAGTTAGCAAGTAAAATAGTACATAAAATGTAGTGATACATTGAGATTCCATTTCACCCCAGTCAGAATGACTATTAAAAACAAACAAACAAAAAACTGACTGACAACAAATGCTGGTGAGGATGTAGGAGAAAAGGAACATTTATACACTGTTGGTGGAAATGGAAATTAGTGTAGTCACTATGGAAATCAGTATGGAGATTTCTCAAAAAGTTAAAAATAGAGCTACCATATGATCTAGCTATACTACTTCTGGTTACAGACCTGAGGGAATCAAAGTCAGCATTCAACAGAGGCACCTGCATACCCATGTTTAGCGCTGCACTATTCACACCTAGGCTGTGGACTCAGCCTAGGTGTCCCATCCACAGATGAAATAGAGTATTATTCAGCAATAAAGAAGTGTGAGGTCATGTCGTTCTCAGGAAAATGGATGGGCCGGAGATCATGTTATGTGAAGTAAGCCAGACTCAAAAAGACAAATATTACATGTTTTCTCTCATATTGCAAAATCTACATTAAAAAAAAATACATGAATGTAGAAGGAGGACTATTTGGGAAGAGGAAAGGGACCAGGGAGAGGAGGTAGGTATACAAGAAAGGGTAATAGAGGGGGGTGAGTATGATCCAAATATGTCATAGGCATGTATGAAAGTGTCACGGGAACCCCATTATTTTATAATTAACATATGATAATAAGGCTGGGCCTATAATTCCAGCTACTTGGGAGGTGGAGATCAGGAGGATCACCATTTGAAGCCAGCCTGGGCAAAAAGTTAGGGAGGCCCCATCTCAATCTATAAGCACGGTGTGGTAGTGATTCCAGCTACATGGGCGGCCACAGGTAGGAGGACTGCTGTCTGAGGGCAGCCCTGGGCAATAACGCAAGACCCTACCTGACATTTATATATATATATATATATATATATATATTTGTATGTGTATGTGTGTGTGTGTATGTGTACAAAATGGAAAAGGAAAGAACAAACAGAAGAAAGATTGAGGAAAAGACAATCTAGACAAAAGCACACCAAACATGTAGGAACACAAGAGAGCCATGGACAATGTCCTTCTAACACAACCCTGGTTAGGAGTCACTGATGTTGCATATATATACAAGTGCTTTTCAGTTTCAAACAACCAGTGAGAAATGAGCTCTTTGTAACAGTGGATGCTTGTCCTGTGGGAGGGCAGTAGGCCAATGCCTTCTGTTATGTTGAGCACTACAAATTCACAAACCCCAAACAAACACCAGATTCACATTTGCAACCACAGGAACACTGTGAGGTTAAATTCAACAATGCACACAAATGTTGGCATCACTGATAATAAATATTAGTTCTCTCTCCTCTTCTACCCTTTGCCTACTTCACAGTCTTGCCTGGAGTTGTCCCGGCCGTACAAAGCCAACAAGAATGGCTTGGATCTATGTCTTTCCTGCTACCAACTGCATTGCTAGAGGGAACCCCTTGGATTCTGTAAATGTGTTCCAGGAGAGGCAACCATCGAACGGCATGAAATACCCAGAGTTTCTGTGGAGAAGTCTCAGGGTCACTTTAGCTTCTGAGATGATGATCTGTCCATGAGAGAGCCTCACCTGAGGTGTAGAACGAGTTTGAAATGGGCCTGGGCTCCCTGCCAGAGCTGGCAGGCACTCTCATGGGATGCCAGGCCTTGAGGTGGTTTGAGGGACAGCAACTCAATGTTGTGCCAGCCCTCCTCTAAAAGCGCACAAAGTCCCTGCAGCTTCTGTGCCAGTTACCAGATGACCTTCGAGGCTGGGGAGCAACTGTGGGAAGGAAGTGACACCCTCTCCACTTGCTAGCAAGGACAAACAAGCTGTGACTCTTCCTGGCATTGTGATCAATTCAGAGAGGCCTTGGCAGTATTCTGGAGCCAAGTCCTCTGTGGGAGGTCATTTTCAGGGGGGTCACAACAACTCTCCCATCCTGCACGGTTAAAAGTTCCCTCCTTTCATCAAGGGTGGGGAATTGGAGCCAGGCGCCCAAAGTCCCAGCTACTCGGGAGGCTGAGGAAGGAGGATGATCATTTGAGCCCAGGAATTGGAGACCAGCCTGGGCAATATATTGAAACCCTGCCTCAAAAGAAAAAGAGTGGGATTGGGGGTGGCTCTAATGCTTTGCTTGCTGACCTGGGGGATGGCCTTCCCAGTGTTCGCCTGTTCCTAGGGACAGGAATACCTTGCCCTTCAACTTACCTTTTCTGTGCAAACCAACCATCCCACACCCAGCTGCCTCCTTTCTTTCTTTCTCTTTTCTTTCTTTCTTCTTTCTTTCTTTTCTTTCCTTCCTTCCTTCCTTCCTTCCTTTCCCTCTCTCTGTTCTTGCCTCCCTCTCTTCCTTCCTTCCTTCCTTTCCTCCCCCTCCTCCTCCCTCTTCCTCTTCTCTCTCCCTCTCCCCTCCACCCCTTTCTCGGATGGAGCCCAGGACCTCCCATGTGCTTGCCTGCTAGGCAATCACATTCTCAGCAAGCTACACCTCCAGCCCAACTGCTTCCTCTATCAGCCTTCTGCTAGCTTGATGCTCTCTACCTGACCAAGGAGCAGACAACTAGGACAACCCTGGCACCCCAAGTCTGCTGCAGTTATTCAAATTAGCTCACCCCAAACCTGATCACCTTACCTCACCTATTCCTCCCCATGGCAACCACATTAAAGACTCCTGCCTGTGCTCTCCCCTCGCTGCTTATGGTCTCCTGGCTGACCCTTCTGCTCCCACCGGTGGCCTTGTGACATAGCATGTCCCCTTCTGGATCTGTGAGTAACAAATTAGCTTTTCGATGCTGTTGTCTCCCGATCCACTGGTCTCATCTCACCTGGATCACAATAAAATCTATGTTTTAAAACAATACTGCAGCCTGGTGCTGGGGGCTCACGCCTGTAATCCTAGCTACTTAGGAAGCCAAGATCAGGAAGATCAAGAATCTAGGCCAGCCCAGGCAAATAGTTCTCGAGACCTCTTTTCCAAAATAACCAGAGCAAAATGGACTGGAGGTGTGGCTCAAGTGATAGGGTGCCTGCTTTGTGAGTGTGAAACCCTGAGTTTAAACCCCAGTCCCAGAAAAAAATAAAGAAAGAAACTACATGGAGAAAAATGCCCAGGTAACGCAGCCTCACAATTTTGCCCTTCTCCAGGCTGACCCCTCAGCCAATATAGCCACGTGAGTGACCCCAGGTGGGACCAGCAGAAGACCCTCCCAGCTGACAAAATCAGAAGGAATCAGTGTTTTAAGTATCTAAGTTTGGGATCGTTTTGTAGCAGAAGCTAACTGAAACACCCACCACCATACTACTTCGGTGTTCCAGCGTTTGTCATCAGAAATCATTGGTTTCGGTGTTTGACTGAGATTTCCCCATGGTAAATCCTGAGAGGTAGCACTATAGATTAAATAGATTAATAGATTAAATGCATGTCTCCTCAGTAACTCCTTTGATTTACTGAGGAGACACTTATAGGACTTACTCCTGCCCGATGAGGGAGTCGAGTTTTCTAGATAAATCCCTTCAGGAGAGGGCATCTCCCAGGAACCTAACAGGACGCCCAGCAATTCCAAGCACAACTGAGGCCTCATCTCCAGAAGTCCCAAACGCTTGGACATTTGCCTCACCGTGAGCGCTCCTCTGCCTGTGCATCTGTACTTTTGGGTCCCTTGCTCCACTTCTGAGACCTTGTGACTCCTGCAACTCGGGGGATGTACTGCCCTGCACTGTGTTGTCATTGTCCCCTTTGTGTGCGCTTCTCCTTTCCCCAGGCAGGGGCTCATGCCTTCAGGAGCAGAATCACCCAGCGAAAGAGCCTCCACCTGCTACTGGGCTATAAGTATTTCTGCTCAGTTAGTTTCTACAGCCCCATTTTCTTCACTAAGCACCAGTTTGCTGCTCTGAAGTCTGAGCCTGCACTGGCCTGAGAGCGGGTGCTTGCATGAAACATGAGCACACCACACTGTCCCCCTGCCCAAAGCTCCGTGGCTGCTCAGTTGGCCCAGCATTACAGCTGCTGGTCCTCTGGCTTTTTATTTTGTTCTTCGGTGGTACTAGTGCTAGAACTCAGGGCCTCACGCTTGCTAGGGCAGGTGCTCTACCACCTGAGCCATTCTGCCAGCCCTTTTTTGTGAAGGGTTTTTCGAGATCAGGTCTCATGAACTACTAACCCAGACTGGCTTTGAACCACAGTCCTCCTGATCTAACTAGAGTAACTAGAATTACAGGTGTGCTCCTCCCGTGCCAGGCTGGCTGTAGTTCTTTCTCTTCTTCTTCTCCAGTTCCCCAACTCCCAGGCTGCCTGGGCTTTCCCTGAACACAAGCACCCCACTGCCTCAGGGCTTTTCATTCACACTTGGCTCTGCCTGGAGATATTCACAAGGCTTACTGTCTCAAGTGTTTTTGCTCAAATGTCACCAGAGATGAGGCTCCCCATCCCACTCATTGCTACACTCTCTTGTCTCCTTTCCTTCCTTTTCTCCATTGCCATTCATACCATAGATTTACTTGTTTGTAGTGGTTGTCAGCTCCCACATCAGTACATAAAGGTCCAAAGAGGCAGAGATTCCATTGTGCTAGCTGCCTGTTCCCACACCCTAGGACATGGTGTGATCCACTATTCATTAACACTGATATGTGAATGAATACCTGAGAGGAGGCAGGGCTCCTGGTACCCGAATTTTCTCACTCATGCTTGCTTTTGTTTTTGAGACAGGGTCTTCCTATGTAACCCAGGATGAACTGCAACTCACAGTCCTGCCTCTGCCTCCTGTGTGCTGGGATTATAGGCATGCACTACTATGCCCAGCATCACACTTGGCTCTTTGCACTGCTACTTGTGGCTACTCAGAAAAGAGCCTTCTCTGTGTTGTAGGGTGCCAGTATCATGGTCTGCACATCCAGGATGCCCTCAACAGAGCTGCCAGCTGGTGATTCACTCCCAGAAGAGAGGATCTTTTAGTAATGGAAGTGGAGAGACCGGGAAGAGGGTTTATACACACCACAGGGCTGCACTTTTCAAAAAGTTGCTTTCAACTTCTTTCTCCAAAGCTTCCCTGTAGACATGCTCCACTCACTTCTCTAGGACCTTTCTAAGGTCTTCTGTCCCCCTAGGCCCAGTGGGTGCCACTCCATGTGCCCCAGAGCTGCCTGCCTTCCTCCCTAGCACTGGCTTGTGAGCGAGTCAAGGGCAAGGACGGTACCCCGAGTGTCCAGTGCAGCCCTGGCATACAGTTTACGTCTAATGGATGCTCCTCAAATGGACAAATGACTAAATGAAGGAATGAGGAGTACTGTGGAATCTGTGACGTCAGACCGATGGAGTGGCTGTAGGAGGGAGCACGGAGCTGTAGAATTCACTCCTGAGGACACACAGTACTAAGCGGGTGTTCGTGAAACAAAGCTTTCCAAGGAAAGGACCCTCACCGCCTCCCCTCCTCCTCTGCCCGGGAGCCTGTTGATTCAGGCACCGCATTAACTAGCCGGGTGGGCCTTTGCATTTGAGGGCCGGTGCTCTTCCTGTCCGGGAGCTGCTGCTGTGCGCAGAACACAGCAGAGGCCACGGGGTTTAGGATGAGAGCTTCTCCACCCTTGGATTCTCCCCTCCCACCAAGGGGCAGAGCCACGAGCTCACCCCAATGCCAAAATAACCCTAATGAGATGCATTAAATCCTAAACAAACCACCAAGGAGCTGGGGGGGAAGCAGTTTGTTTTTACCTGTGGCATTTTGAAATTTACCAGTAGTTTAAAAAAAAAAAAGTCTTGGTACCAAAGAAATGGGAGGGGTGCTCCCCCAAGGGGCACTTCATGTGAATGACTCTATTGAGACTGTATTTATATTGTCTCCTGGCCCTCTCAGCGGTGACAACATGTGCTTAGTGAGCTGTTCCCTGGTGAGCAGGCCCTATGTTCCTCTTTTTTCTGGATTTGCAGGGCAGCTTGAAAATAACCAAACCAGGCCAGCCTGCCCCTGGATGTGAGATCCTGCAGAGCCTGGGGTAGGACCACATGAGTCTGCAGCCATTATGGCACATGTCTTTTTGGAGATGTTAATGATCAGGAAGTCCCCAGAGGATCAGGACAAGTAGGTGACACACTCTGTCCCTAGTCATTAGCATTTCCTTCTGGGAAAAGTGTCTGCAAGACAAACATCTGAAGGCCCTAGGAAAAAATACTGCCACATATGCTCTAAAGATGACAACATTGCCAGGCGTGGTAGTACAAGCCTATAATCCTGGCTACATTGGAGCCTGAGATCAGGAGGATGGTGGTTGGAGGCCAATCCGGATAAACAGTTTGTGAGACCCCATTTCCAAAATAACCAGAGCAAAATGGACTCATGATGTGCCTCAAGTGGTAGAACGCCTGCTTTGCATGAAGTCCTGAGTTCAAATCCCAGTCCCACCAAAAACCCCCAAAATCTGTACATCCACAACACCTGAGGGTCTCTTCTTTCTAAACTAACAGCAGCAAGTTGGTGGGGATATGAGGCTGCCAGGGAAAGGGAAAGTTTTACTGGCTCAGGTAACAGGTGAGGTCAGTTGGGGACAGAGAGGAATGTTCCATATAGAGGGTGCTTAGGAAAGCAAGGAGGGAGAGCATGGAAACAGGGTCAGGACCTCAGCGACAATGGAAGGGCATCCCTAGGTTCATGAATCCCCAACCTTCTCCTACCTCTACCCTGCTCGTGTGTCCAGGTACCTCATACACCTGAGCCATTTCCTGGGAGATGCCAGAGAAACACATCTCCTGAGAGCTGGCACCACCAGTTGAGTTCTGCAGGTTGGGTCAGCAGGTCCTCAGCGCTGTGTGAGAAGAGCAATTCTGCTGTTTGCTCAGCATATGTCAGGTGAGTTACCTGAAGTCTCCAAGTCCACTTTCCTGAGCTGTCATGTGTGTTGATGAGGCTTCAGTAGGATGAAGAAAATGGACAAATCACATCATCAGACTCCTGGGTGGACTCCTGGTCTCTTTATCCATAAGGAGTCCCCATTTCTCCTGTGAACTCAGTGCCCTCCAAGAACATCACCCTTCTCCTCCCACCTCTAGATGCTTGATCGACTTCAACCCTGTTTATGAAGAACTAGCTTGCCATACTCTCTCTCGCTCATTCTGCCGCTTTGAGGATCTGCTCCATCAATCGTGCTTCCGTTCTCCTGCCTATCCAGTGAGTCTCCAAATACTGATCCTCTCCATCCTGAAAATGTTGACCTTGTCCTGGCCATGCTCAAATGCCATCCTCCTCCTCATCCTCCTTTTTAATTTTCTAACCCTCAAGTGCCTCAAGAGTGATGCGCAGTTCTCAGAGCTGATTCTCTGCAAAGTCCCCCATGACCTCCTTCTGCCAATGCAGTAATGCCTGAAGGTCAGCACTTCCTCCTATCACCTCTGTGGCCTCAGATGGGCTCCATCCCAGAACTTTCATGGCAGCCCTTGGTCCTGAATGCTGCTGACATTTCCCTCCTTACAAATCTTTCTCAGAGCTGGGTGCCAGTGGCTCATGCCAGTAATCCTAGCTACTTGGGAGGCTAAGCTTATGAGGATCATGGTTTGAGGCCAGCCTGAGCACATAGAGAGGCCCCATCTCCCAAATAATCAGAGCAAAATAAACTGGAGGAGTGGCTCAAGCAGGAGAGTGCCTGCTTTGTAAGCACAAAGCCCTGAGTTCAAACCCTTGTCCCACTTAAAGAGACAAGAGAAGAGAAAAGAAGAGAACAGAAAAGAGAAGAAAAAGAAACCTTTCTTCGTGTCAGGTGTAGCGGTGTGTACCTATAGTCCCAGCACTTGGGGGGCTGAGGCAGGAGGATCAATTGAGGTTAGGAGCTCAGAGCCAGGAGGGGAAACAGTAATACCCCAGCTCTTAAGAAAAAATAAAGAAGTTCTTTGGTAATAAAATTTATTTTTAAAAAACCTTCCTTAATGTCTGGCTATTTTAGAAAAGTATACTGCAAAATGTAGGTTTGGAAAGACATGAGGCCTGGGGTTTACTTTACATGACTTCAGAAAATAAAAAAGGAAAAGAAAAACGGAGGAGGAGGAAAAAAATAGAAGAAGCAAATGTGTCGTGGTAAAATCTTATCAATCATTTAATTCAAGGAGAGGTTCAAGTGCCTACATGTGGGTTCACTATAGTAGTCTCTGTATTTCTATATACAGAGGAGTTGGCATTTTTCATGATAATTAACACATTTTTCTTTCCCAGACCACCTCTGCCTTTTCTTTCTCCACCTCCTCTCCTGAAAACAGGAATTGCGCTAGGCCTGCACTCACCTGTGCCACGACCATTGCCCGGGCCAGGAGAGCACCAGGAGCACCTGCTTTCCTGCTACCCTGCCCCTCTCTGAACTCAAGACCCACATTTACACATATTTTAAATTCATGTAACATACAAAGAATGACAAGAAAGTGTGTGGACCCACCACCCAGATTTAATCAGTGTGGACATTTTGATGCATCTGATTCATACGTATAGAAATAAATGTTCCAAACATAACACCTCGCCCACACCCCATGCTCTTCCCTTTCTCCCCAAGGGAAGCCACTGTTCTGACCTTGGTGTGCGGCTCCACACCATGTTTGTAACTTGATAACAGAAGCCTATCCGAGATATACATAGAACTACTTTGTTTTATTAAGTTCCCATGACTCTACGCCTATCTGTCTGCAGCTTTTCCCACTCAGCAGTGTACCTTGCTGATACTCGTGGATCTAGCTTGCTTATTCTGAATGCTGTGTTTTCCTCATGACACATGGCACAAGTTGTCTATCCATATCCCAGTATGGTTGTTGGCTGCTTCCTATGCAAACGGTGCTGTAGGGCCATCCCTCATGGGTCTCCTTGCATGTCCTGCACACGTGAGAAGGTCACTCTCCACCACATGGCTCCTGCCATGGGCCCTTGACGTCTGCTGTGCATGTTTATTTGTTTGATCCCCCTGCCTGCTCTCATGCAGAGAGCACATTCATTTCATCTCTGTCATTTGCTCATCATGCCTGGCTCTAGTGGATCAATAGGAAGGGAGGGAGGGAGGGAGGGAGGGAGGGAGGGAGGAAGGAAGGAAGGGAAAGTCTTTATCACCAGGGTCAGGATCAAAGGACGAGCAAGTGGGATTATTTTGGAGAAATCCAGGTATGAATTTGGTAATGAGGAATGAAAAAGGCATTTTAATAGTGACTTTTATGCCTGCCAGAATGTACTGCCAGTGTGGTGTTTAGATCTTAGCAGAAAACTGAGCACCGCCACCTGCATCTAATGTAAGTACTGAAACAGGCCCCGGTAAAAGTGAGTCAGACAATTTAGTGTATTTAGGGTCCTGCTCACTTCCCAGTCACCAGAGGCTCCCTCACTTCATGGGGGAATGGACACAATTCACTGATTCTTCTACACCACCATTGTGAGGACAGATGGGAGAAAAGCTCTGCCCTACAGGACCCCTCCTAGCCCACAACAACTGCTCTAGAGAGGGGAGAGGGAAGAACACACAAGACTAAACCAAATCAGGAGCCTCCATTATGTGTGTGTGGGGGGGTGTAGGGGCCACACAGGGAGAGAAGGGTCAGGGTCATTGGCACCATGGTACGAAGGAGGGAGCTAAGGTAAGTGACAGTGAAAAGTGCACATAATGTTAAAACATCACCTAGAGAGCAGAGTGTGGTGACACATACCTGTAATCCAAGTACACAAGCGGCTGAGGCAGGAGGATCTCCAGGTTGAGGTCAGCCTTAGCTACATAGCGAGACTCCCATCTCATCTCTTCCCCACCCCTCAAAAACCACCCAGAGATGGATGGAGTTTTAAGTGTCTAGTATACTTCATGCTTTCAAAGACACTCTTCTAGACCTCAAGTAAGTGTGCTCGAAGTCAGAGGCTGGCAGTGTAACTTCTACATTTCCACAGTAATAATATTACAGTAGCTGGATTCTAAGCTCATGTGGATTTTAGCCTTAATTCTGAGCATCAAATGAGAAAAGTTTTTAAAACACACATATGCCTCCAAAAACTAAAAGATCCTTTCACTGCCCCCATCCCACCCTACAGGCCTCACTGTGCTATTGAAGGCAGGTTATTCTGTGACTTAAATTCACCATGGCCCACTCACTGCTGTGATGGAAATACCATGCCACTGTGCTTGGGGTTATATATAGCCCCTAAAGCTAGGTCATCAGAAATAGCAGAGCAACATCATTCTATTTTAATAAAAAAGAATGAGTACAATTTTTAGGAAGCCATACCTGAAGACATAATTCTATCTTAGGGAAAAGGGAAAGACATCAAATACAATTGGTAGAATGATCCAATTCCTAAACATAATGCATGTGGGTGGAAGGAGGTAAGGTCCTGCCTTCAAAACCCAGACTGGAATGGCACATTAAAAAGAAGTCACTTTCCTTTGTGCCATCTTGTATGCACTAGCACCCTTTGCACTCACCTTCTCAACGCCTACTGTGCACATGCACCATTCAAGCAGTCAATAAGTATTTACCGAGAGCCATCCCATCCCAGGACACCCTTGACCCTCCCCAAGCGACTCTGGGAAATCCTATCAGTGTCATTCTCAGGATGACACTAACCAGTGTCTTCTGTGTGCTAGGCCTCTGGTGTATATAATTCCACCTAACCCTCACAAGCCAACGAAGTAGGAGTTAATTCATTTTACACTGATTGGAAGCTCAGAAAGGCAGAGTGACTTCCTTAAGAGGTGGAGCCAGGTTTTGAACTCAGGTCTACCCAACTCCAAGGTTGGTGCTTTTAACATTCTCTGTATTTCATGGCCTCCCATTAGAACATCCTTCCTTGAAAACAGGGCATGCCATGCTGGAGGTCACACACTAGGACTACTGGTTGATAGAGGACCAAGGGTCTAGCCTGGTGTACAGCAAATGGTCAAAGGCTGCTCCTTTTAAACCAAATTTCCTACTTCATGGGCTTGTGAAGTTTAGTCCACAGGGTCTTAGAGGCAGATCTTGGGGTTGGGGATGTGGCTCAGTGGAAAAGCATCTGCCTACCTTGCATGAGGTCCTGGGTTCAGGCCTCACTATGAAAAAAAAAAAAGGAGATCTGTAAATAGCACCTCTTCCAGCTCAGCCACGGCTCATACAAAGATGGCTTACCTGCTCAGGGAAAAGGGGCAGAGTTGCTGTTTTCCTACAATATAGACCCCCTGGTTCATGACACCAGTAGCAGACACTATGCTGCATGACTTCACCCAGCTGACCTTACCACATGCTTCAGTAGCACTGAGATAGCACCTATTGTCATCCCTGTTTAGAGAAGAAATTCTAGATCACCTTTGTTTATTTTCTCAGTTGTAATGAGGTAAGATGATTGGAAGGGGTCAGGACCATGCATCCGTGGCCCTCTTGAGATTCCCTGGGACCACTGACCACCTTGCACATCATGGGGGGTATCCTAGGTACTGCGTGGTGGTGGGTGGTATTCTAGGTACTTCCTATCTCCAGAAACTGAAGACAGCAGATCCCTTCATTAGCAGGTGTGCAAAGAGAGGTTCAGAGCAGGTAAACCTCTGAGGACAACCAGCCCTGGGAGCCTTGATAAAAATCTATCCTCAGGCCATGAGGGCCCTGGGGGGCTGGGTGTAGTCCTATGGACCCAACGCAAACGCAGGAGTTTTCCAACTTCGTGTTTGAGGCCACCAAAAATGCTGTGAGCCCTTTTAAGACCTTTTTTCTTTTTCCAAATGTTCAAGCCTAAAACAATTATCTGAATTTGCAAGGATATGTAACATGAAGCTCAAATGCACCTGATGACAGATAAGCATGGTGGCACATGCCTGTGATCCCAGCTGCGCCAAAGACTTAGGGAGATTTTGGTTCAAAGCTTGCCTGGAAAAATTTAAGATGCTATCTGAAAAATAACTAAAGCAAAAAAGAGCTGGGGGTGTGGCTCAAGTGGTAGAATGTCTGCTTAGCAAATGTGACGCCATGAGTTCAAACATTCCAGCATACCTGCTCTCAAAAAAATAAATGACCATTGTGTCATCCCAATAAAGTTCTGCAAAGCTAAACACAAGTGTGAGGAAGCCCTGACCCCTGGCTGCAAGAACAGGTATTAAATATATTATAACTCAAGCACCCAGGTGCCAGGGCTAAACTCCAGCCTCAAGCTCCTCCCTTCTTCCCATACTCTCATTATGACATTTATTTGAATTTCTAAATGCTTAAACAATGATAAAGAGAATTTGGGCTCCAGATGCAGACTGAGATGTTGGTTTGGTCAGAGAGACATCTGGTGGTGCTCCAGATAAATCACACTGTCCTGCCAAAGAACACCTCTCCTGCCCCACAGGAGAGCATGGACAGTCACTTGTGTGGGGAGGAAGGAGCTTTACACTGGGAACATGATGGATTTCAGGCTTTGGGGTGAAAGTCAAGAGAGTTTGAACACCCCAGCTGTCTTCCAGAGAAACAGCTCAACAACCCTGATGTGTGCTTTCCATCAGTGGCAATGGGAAGTAATGCCAGTAACTTTCAAGGTCACTGTGAGGCATATTCCAGGGACCTGGATCAGCTTATAGCAGGTCCTTCCAGGACCCACTGTATCAGCTCTGGGTTTAATAGTTGCAACTTGGTCAAGAAGTTGGTTGAGCTGGGTGCCAGTAGCTCATACCTGTAATCCTAGATACTTGGGAGACAGATATGGAAAGGGTCACAGTTCAAGGCCAGGCCAGGCAAATAGTTTTCAAGACTCCATATCAATCAATAGCTGGGCGTGATGGTGCATGCCTGTCATCACAGCAACAGTGGGAAGTGTAAAAAAGAAGGATCAAGGTCCAGGCCAGCCTGGGCAAAAAGCAAGACCCTACCTCCAACATAACCGGAGGGAAAAAGCTGGAGCCATGGCTCAAGCAGTGAAGCACCTGCCTAGCAAGTGCAAAGCCTTGAGTTCAAACCCCAGTACCACCATCCCCACCAAAAAAGAAAGTTGGGTGAGAGGCACGGAAGGGAGGCTTTGCTTTCTCGGTATCATGATGTAGTCCACTCAGGACCAAGGACACCCCTCCACAAAATCACGACCATGAATTTTCCTTCTGGGACCAGGGTTGGTTATGCTAGCTAGTCTTTCTTGCCTACTTTCTTCCTGCATGTTTAAATTTTTGTTATCAAAAGTTATGGATTTTTGTTGTTTTTTGTTGCCAGAGCTCAAAACCAGAGTTTGGCACATACTAGGCAAACACTACAATTTATAGTTACATTCCTAGCTTATTTTGTTAATTTTTAAAATATTCATTTCCATTTTAGAGAGAAAAATGTTAGATTTGCATCCATTCTTGTTTTCATTTAGTCCTTGGATTTTACATTTCTGTTTTTTCATCTTTTTGAATAAAAATAAAGGAGAAGCTGGGATTTCACAGGATTAGTTAGTTTCTCACATTCTATCCTGTAATTTCAGCCGTTGTCATTGTCTTCACAGAAAGGAGGAGGGCAGACAAGTAGACATCTCCGCCTGGAGTAAGCCCAAACAATGGTGTTTATGGGCAGCCCAAGGTGAGTATGAAAATTAAGAAGGTGGAGTGGCTTCTTCCTGACCAGCCCGTAATACTTTCCACACCAAATCAGCTTTCCCACACAGCCAGGTAATCTGAAAAGCAACAGAGAATTGGCGAGGATGGCTGCTTACCAAATTTCTTTGCAATTATGTTCCAGTGAAAGATGTAATTTAGAGAAGGCTGTGTGCAAATCAAACTTTTATAAGTCAAAAATTTTATGCATGTTAGGGGATTTGTGTAATGAAATACTGATGTGAGTTTTTGATTTACATTGGGGCAATGCTGGGGATGGAACCAAGGGCCTGGAACACATCAGGCACTTTACCACTGAGCTATAACCCCTAGCCCCCGACTTGAATTTTTTTAGGTCAAAAATAAATGTAATCAAGTAATCTTTTCTAGTTAAATTATATGATTGACTGATTTTGGTCTGCCTGGGATTGTCTTAAAATGAGGTTATTAATCTTTATTAATCTTGGTTCATGGTAAACCAGCAGAATTCAGGGATCTATTTTGTGATGTGTTAATTTCCAGATACCATCAAAAAACAATTAGAATTATTCACTTATTAAAAAGGTAATCCCACCACAGTTCCTCACAAAGGTCTTTGTGTGTGTGTGTGTGGCACTGGGGTTTGAACTCAAGGATTCACACTTGCTAGGCAGGCACTCTTATTGCTTGAGCCACTCCCCCAGACCTTTTCTGTGAAGGGTTTTTTCCGAGATAGGGTTTTACAAACCATCTGCCCAGAGCTGACTTCCATCCGTGATTCTCCTGATTTCTGACTCCTAAGTAGCTAGGATTACAGGTGTGAGCCACTGGTGCCCAGCACGAAGGTCATAATGATTGAAAATGTCCTAGGGATGGAGAGATGGTGGGATTTGGCCTGGTCGGGGAATCCGGTCAGGGAAGTTTGCTCAAGTTTCTGTCTTCCTAAGGTGGTAGCAACATTTTCTTTCCATAGCACAACAAGCAAACACAAATTCCGTACCTGGACCAACTGAAGTCCTTCAGGGTGTGCTGAGGCAATGGAAGCACCCAGGGCTCATCTAGCTCTGTGGTCATGTTGAGCCATAGGCTAATTATCTCTGTGATGCTACAGAGAAATGTTGGTATCAGATGTGGAAATTGGGGGACGTACCTTGAAATGTGGTAAGAATTATGTCATCAGCATGGCTCTGGAACCTAGTGTCATATCCCTTTAGGCATAATTCACTTAGCGCCCCACCACCACCTGGTCATTCCAAGATGTCCACAGAGTTTTCCAAGCAAATCCCCATGGTCTGAGTTTTCCTACTATTTCCCCACCCCACTCCTTCTGGGTCAAAGAACCTCAAACATATTCCTCCTGAATATCATGCATAGGTTTCAATACAGCTCTTTAGAGACAAAGGCCCTGAAGCAGAAAAGTGCATTGTGGGGGAGGTGGTAATCAAGTATCAAAGCTCGTGTCAGACAGGAGCCATCTCTCAGCAATCCTGGGCGCCACTGAGGCTTACCACTTGCAGCCAGCAGGACAGGGCTCAGACCGCAGCAGAACAGGGTACATCAACAGGATTCTGGCCACTTCACATCCTCACCGATACTATCCCACCCTTCTCTGTGCCTCCAAAGCCATTGGCAAGCCAGTTCCTGGCAGAAGTTCTCACTGGAGACAGACACATGGGCCCATGCAGACTTCTGGATGAATAAAATGAAGCTTTATTCTCATGTTGCATGGAAAATTTTTTGAAGTAACTACTGTTACCTCATCAAAAACACTCCTGACACTTTGAATACCTAAAAGGATATTTTCTGTACAATTGTACAAATATTTTCAGGTCTCCATATGAATGTAATGCTTATGGTCCTAGGAGTTTTAAAAATCAATTGTATTTTTTATGAAATTATCAGCCTAGCTCAAAATAAGAAATATTCCAAAGAAATAAGATAGGATGGAATGGTGACAGGACAGTGGGAAGGGGCTGGGGGAGAAGGGAAGAATGAAAACAAGTAAAACACAAGAAAATCCTGAATTTGGGTTTGGAAGCTAAAAAGCAGCAAAAACTATACTATATGTAAAAAACTGAAATAGCCACCCAAAGAGAAGGTGAGATGACCTCGTGAGCAACTGCATTTAAAGTTGATACAACTAGTATTTGACCGACACATTTGCTCTTCCAGGAAAGAAGACCTTTTCCTAGTTAATCTTACCAAGCAATCTGTTAAGGCAGTGTCAGAGTAAAAGAAAAGCCTCAGAGCATCAGATCCAGCATGTATTTTGACTGCATGATCCTGGGCAAGACACTTTGCCTCTCTTAGCCTATTTCCTTGCTTGTGAAAGGCAGACAATTGCGACTGTGCTACTTTGTTGGGGAGATTAGAGAAAACCTAACACTGCCCTGGCAAATAAGTGATAATAAATAATGAAAATTATTTGTGTGTGAGACCAGGGTTTCACCTTAGAGTAATCTGATTCTGCCAAGCTGCTCTGGGATGGTTCTGTAGTTCACCACCCACTTCAGAGTGCTCTGCTGCCAGCTAATCACAAACAGCCTCTGACAGACACAAGCAGACTTTCTCCTGGAGACCAATGGCTGCCCCTTCCTCATGCCCACTCAGTGTGTGGAAGACTCTAGAAGAGCCTCTGATGGGCCAGTTCCCTCCAGGCATACAACACTTGGACATCAGAGACTTGAAGCTCCACTGGACCACATGAGGTAACAGCACCTGCTTCAAGCACCACAGGGTGCAGTAGGGATGTGCAGGATGCTCTGGGTCACAAGCACCCAGAGCCCACTGGGAGCTGGATGTGGACTCCCGGTCAGGCTGAGCCCTCACTCCAGTTGGTCAGCAGCAGTGTGCGTGACTCTGCAGAGGTGAGTCTTAGAACTCTCATTGTGAAGTGGGGAGCAGCAGCTCTCAGCTGGGGTGTGGGCCAGTGGGCAGATGGCCTGAGAGACTGGAGACACCTGAGGGTAAGTCTTGTCCTTGGAAGGTAGGCAGACACATCTCCAGTGGCAAGGATGCCAAGCTCAGAGGTGAGAAAAGGAAGATTGTGCCAGCAGCAAACAAAAGGTGCATTTGAGGTAAACTGTGGTCTCGCACCTGCTGATATGTGGGTGCTGTTGCAAAGAGCCCCACCCTGATTTGTAGGGGGATCTCTGGGGAGGCCCAGCTAGGTTTTGGTCCCAATGAGTTTGTTCCTTGTTTCACATGCAGTGATCTGAACACTACAAGCAGAGCTTTGCAGAGAGTGCTGACTTCCTCCCCTCCTCTGCAGTCCAAGCAAGGTTCCAACATTGCCTGTGCCACCAACATGGTAAGGGGAGGAGGCTCCAGGCAATGCCACGGGCTGCAGGGAGGGCTGATAGGATGACCAGGGAGTGGGAGCCCAGCATTATGGCGAGCTTCACCCATCCTGCTGCCTCCTGCTGCTGGGGGTGCACCTGCACAGCAAGGGGAGGTGAGTCAGACCTTCAGTTGCCCTGTGTATCACCTGGAACTTTCAGATGCACTGCTCTTCATCCCTGTCACTCAGGAGCAGAGACCACTTGTCCCCACTGTCATCTGCAGCGCCATGCCGAGACAGCTTGTCCGATGTCAGGGAAGATAGAGACACTTGGCTGATGTAGCTGACCTGGTCCCAAGATGTGGGCCTGGGGGAGTCCCGCCGCCGATCATCCATGCCAACGTGCACGCTGACCTGGGATGCGCTCAGGGGCTTCATGCGGCCATGGGCCTGTGCCTCGTACCGCTCCAGGTCAGGCTTCCTATAGCTGGAAGGCAAGAAACCAAGAGCATCTGAGCCACTCTGGACCTAAGGCTCTTTTTCTTTGTGAAGTCTGTTGAAGGCCTCACATACAAATCTTTTAGTAACATTCAATATCAAAACCACATGGGTTTAAAGGCAAAGGACACTGAACTCCAATGTTTAGGTAAAATTCATCTGTTTCAGAAACTTCCTACCTTGCACATAGGCTGCTCTTAACTTCTGTTAAGCAAATTATGAATAAATAAATGAACATCTTTTCTTTCTTTCATTGCAGTGCCAGGGCACTGCACATACTGGATAAGCCCTCTACCAGTGAGCCACATCTCCAGCCCTGAATGATTTTTTTTTTTTTAAAGGAAAAATGGTTAACACAGGGATCTCATGTCCACGTGATACCCACAGAAACAACTCATGAGCAAGAAAACAGCCCAGCACATGACAATTGGTAAGTGGTCAATTACTCGCTTGTGGTCCTGACAAATCGGTACAGAAATACATTGGGGCCATCCCTGCAGTGTTGGCCTTGGGTGAATGAATGGGGAACAAGAGTGCATGCCTGTTTATAGGAAGCATGCTGGCACGCACAATCTGCACACAGGCCAGCACACAGGGTGAAAAGACCCACAGACTCTCTGGCAAGTGCCCTGCCCAGGACTCACCACTTGAGCTGCAGAGAAGAGAGCACCACAGACACGGAAGAGGCCGCCATGGCCGCCGAACCCATCCACGGCTGCAGAACAATGCCGATGGGCATGAAAACACCTGCCAAAAGTAAGGCACGTGTTCACCTGGTAGCCAGGGGAAGAGCTGGGACCCCACCTCAACTACCCCTGAGCGACTTCTTCAGGGGGTTCCTTCCTCAGGGTGCTCAGATGTTCTCCTGCCCACTGACTGGCCTGAGGTGAGGCTGTCCCTAGGAAGCTGGCAGTGGGTGCTATCAAGGGGACCTGGGTCTCTTGCTCAGAAGGAGCTGGTGGTGTCACCAGATTCAGGAAGTGGGAACCAGTGATGGAGAAGGGAAAGCAGCAGAGGTGCAGAAGCCAATGTCCTCAAAACCCATTCCCCTGGGGGACAAACACTGCTAGTGTCCACAGTCTTCATCTAGACAGATTCTCTGGCCTTCAGAGCTTCCTAACACTTTTAAAAGGGAAATGAGAGCCAGGTCCCAAACAAGGCCAGAAGACTCAAGCAGAGTATGGTTATATGGTCAATGTCTGTTGAGAGGCACAGACACTGGAGGGAAGTGCTCCTGAGCTGGCTCTTGGGGTAGAAAAGACACTGCCTGACTCTCCAAACTCAGGAGACAGAGGTGGACTTGGCCATTCCTGCAAGGGGAGTCACCACTGACCACTGGGGTATAACAGAAGAACTGAGATAGGCAAGTCATATTTAAGAACTGCAGGTGCCCTCAGCCCACAGAGGAGTGCTGCACTGCACATGAGTCTGGAACATTCCCCTACAGGGAATGGTTTCCTCTCCTACAGGATTTAAGGGCAGAGAGGGAGGGGGCAATTACAAAGCAGAAAAACCACTTCTCTTCATGGTTATTTGTGGGAGTAAGAGTGAAACCTGGGCAGGATTCCATTTTTAAAACTGATCCTGAGACACCAATCAATGTCTAGCACGTAACAGGTACACTGTAACACCCACGATGGCTATTTTTCAGACTGTATGTCTTAATAAATGGTCAGAAAATAGGACCACAGTAAATAAATAACCAAGCATCTTCAACAGCTTTTTAGAGAACAGTGTAAGTGAGACTTGGGGTCCTCCCCAAACCTTCTCTTTTGTCTTTCAAGATGTATAAAACAGGAACACCACTAGCCTTTGCACATGCATCTGGCCAGATAGCCAGTGAGGTCAGAGACTCACTAGTTCAGCAGGGACCTGGCAGAGAGAAGCCTCTCTGACCGCAGGAGAAGCCAAAGGTGACAGCAAGTGAGAGCTGTCCTCCCTACCTGCCGCAATGGGTATCCCAACCATGTTGTAAATCAACGCCAGCACCAGATTGACTCGGATCCTCCGGACAGTCCTCTTGGAGAGGTGAATGCTGGCCACCACATCCAGCAAGTCATTCTGTAGGAGAAGAGCATGCTGAGTAACGGGCCATTCCCCCAACCTCCCCACTCCCACAACCTGGATGCAGCTGAGCTCACTCTGATGAGGACCACATCAGCTGCCTCAATGGCAACATCCGTGCCGGTCCCAATGGCAATGCCCACGTCAGCCTGAGCCAAGGCTGGAGAGTCATTCACCCCGTCTCCCACCATGGCAACTTTCTTTCCTTCGTTCTGGAGCTCCTGGACCTTGGCTACCTTGTGAGAGGGTAGCACCTCAGCAAAGACTTTGTGGATGCCCACCTGAAAGGAATGAAATCAATACTCAAGAGTGGGCAAGAGGTTTCAAACAGCAGCAGAAACCCTGAATCACCCTTGTTCTCTTCTCATCAGTCCCCAGGCCCAGTTACCCAAAGCCTGCAGACTCCAGGTCACAGGGGAAGTGAACACCCTGCTCCCACCTCAACATCCTGCCCTGGCTTAGGGCCCCTGCTGCTTTGCCTGTCTCAGGTCCAGCCACCCAACAGTTGTCCCAGTGTGTGTCTAGAATAGCAACTGTTTTGTTGTGTTACTTTCCTGCCTCAGCCCTCCAGTGGACACCACTCACCTCTCTAAGGATAGTGTCTGAACTGTTGGGGGTCTACCTTCCATGGTCCCCTGAGTCAGCCTTTGCCTCCTTTGGCACCACACTCAAGACTGCACCATTTAGCCACCTGTGGCCACCAGCAATCACCATGCCACTCTGTACCCCCAAGGGATCCTCAGGCTGCTTGCTCTGCCCTGGAAAAGTGTGGTTTTTCTCCAACCTTCATTTCTTCATCTCAATACCTCCAACTCAAGCTTCCCCTCCCCTGGGAAGCTGTCACTGACCCCTGCCAGATCGTGGTAAATTGCTCCATGGCAGTTGCACACCATTGCAGAAGCCCCAGGTACTCAGAGGTACACCCTCCCCACAGGACTGTGAGCTCCAACGAGACAGAGCCCTCTTCATTCCTCTCTGTAGTCCCAGTGACAGGTACTATAGCTGTCTGTCAACTTCATTAACTCTTGTTGAATGGATGAACAAGCTTTAACCAGGAAAGGGGGAGAGGATACTCAGCAAATCCATCATCAGCAAGGGCTATGCATTCTGCTTCCCTCATAAGAAGCAATTAACTTTCACAAGTACACAGCCATACACACATCTAGGAACTTCTAGGAATTCATATCAGATCCATTGCTGTGTGGGGGTCAGGCAGCTATCCAGTGGTGCTATCATGGCCCAAGACCAAGTTATTCGTGTGGGCACAAAAGTGAGCTGAGCCAGCAAAACGCTCCCTTAACCAAAAGGTTGGGTGATTTTTATCTTTGCCCTCAAGTCATGATCTTTTTAGGAACTGGCTAGAGAATACTGGAATTGTTTTTTTCCTGAATGCAGAGGACAGGGCAGAGCAGATGCAAAGCTAAGCACTGTTGCACTGGTGCTTTTGAGTCTCTGCTTCTGTCAGCTTATCACAGTTTGCAGTTTTAAAGGAGAAAGACAGTCATACCTGAGTGGCAATGGCTCTGGCTGTCTTTCGGTTGTCCCCCGTGATCAGAACCACGTCCACACCCATGCTTTTCAGAGTGTGCACAGCCAGGGCAGCCTCTGGCTTGACAGAGTCTGCGATGGCAATCATCCCGCAGAGCACACCTGCAGCAAAACACCCAGGATCAGCAACGGTGCCGGACCAGACGGCCCTCATGTGAGTCAGGACTTAACAACGGCTCTCGTCATATGATGTTACATGCACAAAACAAAATGCCAAGGTATGGAACACAATATGGTTTGTTCTTAAGTTACGCACATTTACAGAGACACATATCAAAATGTTCACAGTGGCTCCATGAGGGTAGGACTATGAATGGTTTCATTTTATTCTTTACAGCCCTCTGAATTTTCCTAATTTTCCACAAGGTACATGCATTACTTTACAAAGGGAACTCAAAACATGTTTTCTATTAAAATATGAGAAATATAACAAATGTCATGAATGTTATTTAAAGTGATGGACATCCAACCTAGAAAAATCATTCCTTTTTTTTTTGATGTATCTTTGAAGCACGAGTGTTCTGGGCTGAGGTGTGAACAGGAACACAGTGAGGGATGTATGACAAGGCATGGATCCTTTACTTGTGCTCATTCTGGCTTGCAGAGCTGAGGGGACTAGGGATTGATGAGGACTTAGGAGAAAGGAAAAACAGAGGAAGAATACAGCATTGTAAATTATTTATTATCTACGTACAGTTTTACTTCTCTTAACAGAAACTAGCATGGACCAACTGGAGATTCCAATCTCCAGGGGGTACAGTCCAAGGTATATTCTGAGTGTTAAGACATGGGGTTGACAGAAACTCTGTGCCCAGCAATGTGTGGTCAGACAACGGAAAGGTGCAGAGGTCTCATTATTTAATGGGATCCTGTAGTTACATCATTTGGGCAGTAGATTCTGAGATGAGTGAGAAGGATGACTTTGAACTACGAACTTGGACAGAACAAAGATGACGGTAAACACAGTTTAGAATCCAAGAGCAGAAGGTCAACACAAAGCCAGCTCTGAGTCGAGATGGAGGTAGTGAGAAAAAAAGGGCCTTAGGATGGGAATGAAGTAAAAAAGATGGCAAGACAATCTCTGGAAAATAGGACTAAAATTAACTTACTTTTTAAAAGAAAAAAAACAAAAGAAGGAAAAAGAAAGAATGCATTCTCGCAAGAATGGAGGGAAGGTGCAGGCAGGCAGATACCATCAATAGCCACCAGGATGGCCGTCTGTCCTTTCATCTCATGATCTGTCATGGCGTCACTGATGTCACTTGAGATGGTTAAGCCATTGCGCCTCATCCATTCGCGGTTTCCAATCAGCACAGAGAAGGTCTGGGGGGCTGCATCTATTCAAAAGAGACTAGTTATTTCTGAACAGTCCAACTTCATGATAAACTAAGGATCAGGGAATTCTTTTAACAGTGCAACAGCCATGTAACTGTCCTGAAAAACTCTAAGCTGGTAGGCCCCTCTTGTAACACCATCCTTAAAGGATCAGGGAGAAGGTCCAATTAATGTGTAGGACATAAGGATGTAAATTAAACTGGGGCATCAGTACTACATGCTGTATGCGGGAAAACGTATTTACCTTAGTGGTGTCTGCTGATTCTTTTTCTACAGGGGTTTTGAGGCAGTTAGGTTTTAGGCCAGATCAAAGCAAGTGTTGACTAGGTTTTTTTCTTTCTTTCTTTTTTTTGGTGGTGGTGGTACTGGAGTTTGAAGTCTGGGCTTTACACTTGCTAGGTGGGCACTCTACTGCTAGAGCCATGCCTCTAGCCCTATTTTGCACTGGTTTTGGATATAGGGTCTCACTTTATGGTCAGGTTGGCCTGGACTGTGATCCTCCTATTTTAAGCTTCTTGCCAGCACTGAGGTGACAAGTACCTGCCACTTCACCCAGCTGTTTTCTGTTGAGATGGAATCTTGCAAACTTTTTTTACCCAGGCTGGCCTAGAACCAAGATCCTCCTGATCTCAGCTTCCCACATAGCTTGGGATGATAGGAAAGTGCCACCACCACTGCGCCCAGCTATTGTTTGAGATGGGGTTTTGAAATCCTCCTGATCCTAGCCTCCCAAGTAGCTAGGATTGTAGGAGTGAGCCACCAATAAACTGCTAAATTCTTTACTGTTGGGTTTAAAAGACTAAAGGAGAACCAAAAACAATCAGGGAAGTCTGTTTCTATGATATGTCTCCAGAAAGGGCAGCTGGGCCTTTCACTTGTCACCCTGTAATATTTTGTGGCCGTGCCTGAGGCGCTGCTCTACTGACCAGTCCCTGGATGCTCTAACAGAAATGTCACCATAGGGTTTTAACTGCTAGAAGGTGGGAGGTGACTTCTAACAACATCACCTAAATCAAGATTTAACTACCAACATTAAGGAAAAACACTAGACATGGGTTTTGGGGGCACTGGGTGCTCCCACTGGCTCAAGGTTACAGCTGGCAAACCATCCTTAGATTAAGAAAGGCAGCTGCCACTCTGAACAGTGTCCCTTCTTGGTTTGGGCAAGCCATTTCATCTGCTTCCCTGACTTTCTGTCAGCTCTGTAAATACTACATGTCCCATCAGAGTTCACCATATGGGCAAAAAACATGAAAGCCTCAACTGTCTTCTCATCTTGAGGCTTATGAGAAGCAAAATAATTTGGAGAAAGAAAGAGGAGACTCAAAGTTTCCTTTGTAGTGAGCACTACTCTGTGTGTCTAAGTCATATACCACTTTGGTCTACCATAAGCATCAAAATTTAGAGGCATCAAGTTGGGCCTGGTAGCACATGCCTATAGTCTCAGCTTCCTGAGAGGCTGGGGTTGGAAGATTAGTTGGATCCATGAGTTGGGAAACCAGTCTAGCAACACAGCAAGACCCCATCTCAAAATAACTCCCTCCACACACACACACAAAAAGATTTAGATGCATCAAAGCACACAAGAGAGAAACTCCAGGCTTTCCTGGGGAAGGAGGCACAGGGCGCCAGCCACAAACCACCTGTCTATACAGCAGGGGAAATCCCAGCAGGCGGACCTGGCATGGAGCTCTCTGTGGTTTGGCTCGCCTCCACTTTGACCCAGCTGGGCCCAGTCACCAACAGATCCAGCAGCTGAGACAAAGGCCAGCGATACCTTTTCCTGTGGGAAGGCTGCCAACCCCCTTCAGGTGACTGGCCTGCTCATTCAGCAGGTGCTCGCTGTGGGCCACGATGCCTTCCACGTTGCTGACTTTGCAGCCGATTCCACAGCCTGGCACTGCCTGGAAGTCCGTGCAATATCCCAGGGTCTCTGTTCCAAGTTCCTATGGCAGCAGGAAGGCAGGAGAGGGGCCACAGCCAGAGAGGAGCAGGATAGAGGCCCAGATGAGGGCAGTGAGAGGAAGAGGGAAGGGGAGTGGAATCAAAGGCAAAGGTTAGTAAATCAATTGTTAACCCAGCAAGTACTTTTCTCTCATTGGATACAAATATTACTTATCAAACTTAACCTGGTTAAGTTTAAGCAGGTTAAGCAGCCTAAACCCTTCTGGGGTGATGCCTCACGACAGCAGACAGGCTGCAGACTAGAAAGAGGAAAGGCAGTTCATATCAGACACCTAAAATTACAGAAAGGTATTTCTATGCTACAAGTAATCTCATAGAAATGATGGAATAAGTAAGTGGTGGGTGGGAGGCTATCATAACTCCCCATGTGTCAGACCCTGGAAGGACGGCAGGGGAGATAGGAAAGGAAGGCAGAACAGCAAGTGGAAGAGCCACTGAGGGGCACCCTTCTTCCTGACCTGTCAGAGGGTGGGTGTGAATTGTGGTGTGTTGAGCCCACATGAGGAGCAAAACATGCAGTGGGGTTTCTGGAAGATGCTCTGTCCAGGAAGTCCAGGATGTAGTCAGTTTTCCCAAGGTGTCCCTATATCCCCTCTACATTTATGACAATAGATTTGCTCAGGTCTTTTTAAAATTGTCAGACAGCATCCTATACTCAACTGAAAACAAACATGAAACAGGACTTGTCTGGAGAGAATGAGAAGTGCAATGGTTCCCCATGAGCTGTGCCGAGAACACTTGGGCCTTTCAGCTCACCTCCACTGGTTCCTCCCCCGAGCAGGCCAATTTTGTATTTGTGTCCCCTCACACTAGCCTCACAAAGGATGGTGGAGTTTCTAGACCACCCATCTTCCCCTGCTCAGACTATGAGGTCCCAGAGGGTAGAGGTCACTTCATCTGGAGCTCGTGCCACACACATGCTCAATAAATGACAATGGCATTGAACTGCTTTTGTGGTAACCTGGAACTGTGACAGGGCCAACTGTGAGTCCTGTCTACCACAATGAGGCCCACTCTGGGACAGCTAAGAGGGCAGGAGTCTGGTGAGGAGGGGAGGACCAGGACCAGGAAAGAGACAATGCAGCAACACCTAGGTCTGCATACCTCTTTGCAGTATTTGGTGACTGCCACGCCCAGGGGATGCTCACTGCTGGCCTCCGCAGTGCCCACTACAGCCAGAACCTTCCTGAGGGACAACGCAGTCACATCCGAGAGCAGCAGGACCCGCATGACTCTGGGAACCCCGTGGGTAATGGTGCCGGTTTTGTCAAACATCACCGTCTTTATCTGCCAAAGACAACCACATCTCAGGGAGGGAAGGGGCTTTCACAACCCACAGATCTTGAGGCGGAGCTTCACCCAACCTGCCCCAGGCAGGGAGCAATGCTCCTTAACCTGGAGGTAACAACTACTACTATGATGAATCCCACACATGGTGACTCACCCTGGGTACAGCTGGAAATGTCCAAAGCTGTATAGGCGATGGTGTGGCATGGCCTCTGTGATACCATCCACAGACTTTCTCATGCCAGGTCAGAAGTCAGGCCTGGGGACCTCCTGTTCCATTCCCTGCTGTCTGCCCAACCCAGCCACTTTTTTCTCCTATCTGTCTAAGTGCAAGGGCGTGCCTAGAATAAAATCCCTACACTCCCAAGTTCAAGAGAGGAAAGGGTGTCTCTATGGCCATAATAACAAGCAGCCACAGCCAGTTGTAAATCCAACACATGTGGCTGATGGTAGTTTTACCCCTGTCTCCTTCCTGACCACTGGTACCACCCCAATACCCCTAATAAGGCAGGCCCTGTTACACTTCCTCATGGCATCCCACACACTCAAAATGCCTGGCATTTGTTATTTACCCATTCAGTATCTGTCTCTCCCACTACACTGTACGCTCCTTGGAAGCTGGGAACCATGATTATCGTCAGACCTGGAACAGGGCCCACATGTAGTAAGTGTCTGAATGAAGAAATAGAGGTGTGGAGGATCAGGGGCTGGTATGTTGGGAAAGACAGGGTTTATTTATGAAGGACAGGCCAGCCAGAATTCCTGGTCCTCCTGCATTAGCTTCCTGAGTGCTGGGGCTTTAGGGTGTGCCACCATGCCCAGTTAAAAGGAAGAGTGTCATATACACTGTTGCTCATTATTCCACCCACAATGTCATAGGACTCTGCCACTAATTACATGGATTAAGCTGGCATATTTTCTGCTGGAGCCTGACTATTTGGGAGTGAACAATCACCCACCTGACAGCCATAGGCCTCTGGAAAGCTTACCTAACCTCCCTCTCCTGCAGTTTCCACATCCGTAAAATGGAAATAAAAGGCATCTACCACAAGGATCTTATGAATATTCATCAGCCATTATTATCTGAGCACTAACCACTGCTGCTCTTGCCCTTGTTATTCCCAGTCAATCTTGGCTTTCTACTTTACTTAACACTGCTGCCCTCAGGCTTTTCTCTTAATAAGAAATAGAAAATAGATACTATGGTCATTAGGTCTCTTTAAAAAATGCTAGCCCACCCCTCATAGTGAGGCGGGCTGAGGACCCACCTTGTGTGCCATCTCCAGAGGTTTGCCTCCCTTGATGAGGATGCCATGCTGGGCAGCCACCCCGGTGCCCACCATGACCGCTGTGGGTGTGGCCAACCCCAGGGAGCAGGGGCAGGCGATGCACAGCACAGTGATGGATGTCTGGAAGGCGAACCGGATGATGACCTCGGTCTGTGAGATGTGCTTATTGGGGTTCTGAAAAGGAAAGAGACAGGCAGGAGGAGAGTTCAATGAGGAAGGAACCTCACAGAATTCTCATATAAGAACATTTCAGCGGGGCAGTGGGAGTGCTCAGGGAGCTGAGTGTAGGAAACATGATTGCACTCTGTGTAGCTCTGGTGTCACAGAATTAATCCCTTCACTGCTCCACATCCCTCTTGATCCTACAGGCTTCCCTCAAAGAGGCAAGACGGGAGCAGAGCCAGGAGTTGGACCATGTAGATCATATCCTGCCTGATGCTAACGTCACCTCTCTACACTTTAGTTCCACCTAATACAAAACAGAGACAAAACTCAGCTCACAAGTGGTTATAAGGATTGAATGAGGCAATACCCATATACATCCAAACACATACATCATAGGTAGTATGACGCAGGCATAGGAGAGGGATCTAAGAAATTACAGCTATGTATCATTATATTTTTGTCAACATTATTATGAAAGCTTAAAAATGGGTCTCCAGAGTATATTATATGAATGTATGAAAATGTCACAATGAAACCCCTTCAAACGATTAATATACACTAATTAAAAATGGGTCTCCAATGAATGGGTCTTAAGGAGATAATCGTACAAATGGGAAAAGATACAGGGCTATTTATCACCGTGAATTATTTTTATAATGACAAACACTGGAAACAACCAAAAGGGGATTAATCAGTTAAATTGTGAGCATAATGGGATCTTGGGCAATTGCTAGAATGACAAATATCTTATCGATATGGGAAGATATCAATGACATAGCAGAGTTTAAAAAACAAATGCAGAAAGGCAAACGCCCTGATTTTATTCATACAAATTTCTTTGTCCATATCTGGACACAGCCTTTCAATAATACTGGAAAGATGTTTGTCAAGGGGCAAAAAAAATGGTTACTTTTAGGGATGGGATTTGGAACCATCTTTATTTTCTTCTGTGTATTTTTTGTTACTGTTTTCCTTGTAAACCTAAAACAAAATATTGGGTGTACTTTGTAGATTTTTTAAAAATTTTGTTTGGTTTCTTTTCTTTCTCTCTTTTTTTTTTTTTTTTTCTGGAGACAGGGTCTCGCTATGTAGCCCAGGCTGGCCTCCAACTTAACAGTTTCCTTGCCTTGCCTCTGCTCTCAATCTTAGTGTATTAATCAAAGTGGCTGTGGTGACCAATACAGTACATTCACTTAATTACAGTGAAATGCACATTTGCTAAAGCAAGGACAAAGGCCACAATCTCTACCTTCTACCTACACTTTATTCTTTGATTTTTGAAAGGTAGGATTCTAAAATAAGGTATATTATAAGCGTCATTTAATTTTCATAGAAACAATGTAGTTAGGTACAGGAACACACTGCTTAAGATATGTGATTTTTTTAAGAAATAAAGATGATGTGATTTTTTTTTTTAAACACAGCCATTCTTATCAAAATAACACCTGGCATTCTGGTGACATGGTGGACCTCTGGAAGTTAACGTGAACCCTTCCCTACAAATGACGCTTGTGCAGCTTAGAGATGACAGTATCTGAAAGGAACATGCAGTATCTCATTTGCCAGCATCTGCCCTGATTTGGCAGATAAAATAAAAGAAGTCAAAGCAAGACAGAAAATCATGGAACAGCAGAGAGCCACACATTCTAACTTGTGTAGAACTGAGTTTTCCCACGGCCACATGCCAATGAGCTGTTGTCCCCAAATCAGAAGTTTTAGGCAGTCAGGTGCCATGAGTACCACTGGCAATGCTAGGAATACATTCACAGGTTGCTGTTAAAAGCACTCAGCTCTCCTTGGATGTCAGAAAGTGCTTAAGTTGGACCTTTTCCAAGATAGGAAAACTGAGGGAGGAAATGACATCTTAGTAAGAGACGTGCACCCTAAGAATATCTGGTAGACCTTTATCTATGGGTGTACATTTTTTAAAAAGAAAAAAAATATCCATTCTATATTTGAGGTTTCTTATTCTATGGCTCTAAAGGTAAAACAGCACTAGACTGAAGGAGGTCAGAGACAACGTAAAACATGGTTCCACTTATTGGGCAGTCATCCAATACTCTCTGTGGGTCAGGAGCTTTTTACGGGCTTCTCAATCCCAGCACTATTGACAGTTTTGTTTTGGGGGGCCCATCCTGGACCTGTGTACTAGATGCAAGTGGCGCCCCATTCATGAAAACCACAAGTGTCTTCAGATATTGCCAGCTGTCCCTGAGAATCAAGGATGTATATAGGTCTTGTTTCTCAAACTGACAGTTTTTGAGGATGAACTGTATTTTCCATATTGTTTTTGTGAAGTTTAATAAAATAACATTTCCTAAGTTAATACACTTTGCCCACGTTTTAAACTCAAAAATGTATATTCCACTGCCTATAATGTTCAGTAAATACTTAATTATTAAAAAGCTCTGCCTCGATTGGTATACAATCTTTCATTAACACTGAGAAGTATTATAGCTTGGGAAGGTGGGAGGGTAAACAGAGTACTGGTAGATATAGATGGCAAAATATACATGTTTTCTTAAGACCAATTAAATAATATCATGTCATCAAAATTTTGGAGTGACCTATCTTTGAAGACATAAGCTTTATAACCTCAGAAATATTCAATACTGCATTTTGTAAATGTTTTAAGCATTATAACTGAAAGCTGACTTGATGTTTGTGAAAATTATCTGAGTAGAAATAAAACCCTGCAGCAGGAGAGTGACTGAGTGTGCTACCCTGACCTAGATTTTGTTGTCAAAGTGAAGGAAACAAATAAAATGTAATGGATAATTAAAGCCCAGTGAATCTAAGACACAAAAGAATAGAAGTCATGGCAGTAGATTATTTAAAACACAACAACCATACTGCCAAGGCGTTCAACTTACAGGAAAGTATTTCTGAACAACACCAAAATCGATAAAACCGATTACAATCCATACCACCAACGTCAAAGTTGAAATGATGATGATAAATGGGACAAAATATCCACTAAACCGGTCAGCCAGCTGCTGAATGGGTGCCTAGGAAAATAAAACATCAAGACCATGGGATATTACAACTACGAAGACAAAGTGCCACAAGCCTGAGTGGGTGGGAACCCAGGTCCTTATTGCCATGGTTACTAGACAGTCTCTACTCAACACCCACCTAACTGCTGGATCTATGGGCCTCTTGAGTGAGGGATTACACAGTGCCTTTAAGTTTCTTTGTTACCTTTGACATCTGTGCCTCTTCCACCAACTTCACAATCTGAGCCAAAGTGGTGTCATTGCCCACATGGGTGGCTTTAATGAGCACAGAGCCATGTGCATTTATTGACCCAGCAATCACCATGCTCCCAGGTTTCTTGGTGACAGGCATGGCCTCTCCTAAGGTGGAGAAGAGACAACGGTCACTTGTTCAGCCCTACTCAGTATCACGTAGCTGGCAAATGCTGTGAAACCTGCTGAAGGGAACACAGAACAAGTCACCTAACCTGTGATGAGGGACTCGTCAGCCATGGTATTGCCTTCCAGGACTTTCCCATCCACTGGGAACTTGCCCCCAGGCACGACCTTAATGATATCGCCCCGCTGTACCAGCTCCATGGGCACCTGCTCCTCTCTGTAACAGACAGCACTCAGGTCACACATGGCAACTCACAGCAGCTCTGCTCTTGATGTGTCACCAGGTCAGGTCAGATTATCAGACTAGTCACATTATACAGCTGATCCTCTGTATTTTAGGGTTCTACACCCATAGACTCAACCAACCTCACATCAAACCTCACAGGGCTGAGTGTGTAGCTTAGTGGTGAAGCATTTGCCTGGTATGCATCAAGACTTGGGTTCTATCCCCAGCAACACACACAAGCACACACACACAAAAAAAAAATTGGGAAGAAAAATTATGCCTGTATTGAATATGTACATATTTTTTTCTTCTCATAGTTCCCTAAACAATATGGTATAACAACTACTTACATGGTATTTACAGTGTATTGGGTATTCTAACTCAGTAAGAGATGATTGAAAGTGTACAGCAGGGCACTGGTGTATGCAAATACCACTCAATTTTACATAAGGGACTCGAGCACTGGTAGATTTGGTGTCTTGCAGGGGTCCTGGAATAGTCCCCATGGACACTAAAGGATGACTCTACTGCTTCACACTGAGTAACACATGGGAGCTGAGCTTGAGAAGTACATAGGCAGAGGCTGAGTCTCACTGTTATGTTGAGGACTGCGCCTTTATCCTAAGAAGGCAGGGAACCACTGAAAGACTTTCTGCTACCGAGCAGTACAATAAGGTCTGTGCCTTCAGAAAGCTCATTGGTGTGAATGTGGTATATGGAAGGAGGCAGCCAATGGAGGGCTGCCACAGTGCTTCAGGGAGACACGGGGGTGTTCTGAACAAGCGTGGAGGTAGTGATGACGGCCCTGGAGATGGAGAAGTGAGGACCAGGAGGCTGGAGGCCAGATGTCTGAATGAGGGAAGTGAAGGAACCGGAGACCTAGACTCTGCCCTGGAGCTGTGTGCTGATACTGGGGAAGAGGCAGCACTGGAGGAGAGCAAGGAGGCAAGGCGAGGACAGGCAGGATGTGAGCCCTGTGGGCTCCTGAGAGAAAGCTCAGGAGGTGGTCCTGGGGTCTGGAGGGAGGTTTGAGAATGGGCTCCACACAACTGGTACCTGAAGATATGGGAGAGATGCCGTGTCCCGGAGGGAATCAGAAATACATGAAGACAAAAGGGCCAACACTGACTCCCAGGGATTGGCCTCAGTTAAGGAAGGAGAGGGAAGAAGGCCCACAGGACTAAGCATCTGCAGCAAAGACATTACAATGTGCCAGGTGGTCAAGCTTGTAAGTGCCCCTCCATCCAAGACTCACGGAAAAGAGAAAGGACAGGTGTCCTGGCAAGGGACAGAGGGAAGAAAAGGCCTCAGCCTCACTGACAGGAGCCAGCTGGTACAGGAAAATTTGGAGGCTATCAGCAGGCACCAAGGACTTATAAGCAGAGGCTGAGGTGGGAGGGCCTTGCAGGATGGAACTAGGGACTTGTTTTGCCTCATGTTGTAGCACAGTTGCTCCTCAGAGGGGTCTGGTGGCAGAGGGAGTGGCCATGGCCCTAGGAGAGTAGAGTGTGACTGTGGGCTTGGAGCATCCTGACAGGAGGAGTGGAAGAAGTGACCTAAACTGTGTGACAGCAGTGTTAATGGACACAATCTAAGCACACAGCCTGTCTGAGGCAAAGCCAGAACAACCTCTGGTCTTCTAATCCCCCCTGGTTTAAAACATGGTATCACCCTGTTACAATGGGAGTAGTCAGGCCCACAGTGTGTCCACAGCCAAAAAAATGAATCACCATCACTGCAAAAGAACCAAGTTATGGCAGGTGTAGGCCATATTCCCTTGGCATCTCAGTAGCTTACACCCTCCAGCAAAGCTGGCCATCACCCCAAGTTCGATCATAGGAGCAGCTGTGAGCAACTACAGCAGGTGCGTAAGTGCTTCAGCCTGAGCGCAGAGGCCAGTAGGGTGGATGGAGGCTCAGTAAGTGAAAGCAAGTGCAGCGGCTTTGCTCCCCATGGTTCTAATTCTCAGAAACGTCCAGGCCATTCATGTATAAGAGGAAAAAAAGAAGCCACTGAAGTCCAGGTGAACCAGGAAGTCACATAGGATTCCTCCACTGGGACACAGTGTGGCATAGTGGCCTAGAGGGTGGCCCTGTGCCTCCAGGACCCCAATCTCAGCTCTGCCACATGCCAGCCACGGACTTAGGCCAAGTTACTTACCTCACTGAGCTTTAGATTCTCCACAAAAATGGGGGTGGTGACAGTACCTTCCTCCCAGGAGCGTCACCAGTACTATGTTAGACTATCTGTGTAAAGTACTGAATAGTGTGCTTGGTACACAGTAAGGGACCTAATCTCTAAAAGCCAGTACCCAGGGGCTAGAAGCCCAGCAGTACAACATGTGCTTAGCATGTGTGAGGCCCTGGGTTCAACCCTCAGCACCTCCTCACTCCCAAAAAAGCCAGCATCCTGAAAAAAAAAAACAACTGCTGCTGGGCAACAGTCAGCTGCAGTGACTTCACTCTCACAGGTTCATTTACTCGCAGAGACTCCTGGGGGCCTGTACTCCACTAGCCCAGGATAGCCCTCAAGGGCCAGTCCCCAGAGGACACAACTAGGTACACTGGTACTGGTGACAGTGAGATGAATGGGTGAGGGACAAGCAAGAGTCTGGATCTACATCGTCCTGGATAGTGAGAATGAGAAAGACGGAGACATTGGAGAGCAAAGAGGCATGGTAAAGGGTGGCTCCTGAACAGAGGCCCTGGGGGAGGCACCCCTCATCCATTGTGCTGTGAAAAGGCTGGCCAAGTAGGGTGATGGGAGGGAACTGGTAGGCTTTCCATCACAAGCCTTCTGTTTTCAGCAGAACGACTTCAGAAATGTGAGGAAGGCCTGAAACAACCATTGTCCACAATACAGAAGAGAGGCTAACCAATACAGAAGTCTTACTTTGTAAAAACTTCCATATTACTAAGTATGTTTTAAGAGTCAGTTTATGCAGCCAGGTATGATGGTGCACACCTGTGATCCTAGAACTTAGGAATCTGGAGGCAGAAGGATTGAGAGCTCGAGCCAGCCTGGGCTACACAGCAAGACCCCATCTCAAAAATCCCCTCCCCACCAACAAAAAAAAGAAGAGTCAGTGTATGGAAATGTTAAGAAAGTACTCTGGATCCAATGGCCTGGGTCTAATCCCATTATTTTATCCTTGTGTAACAACAGTCTCTTCCTTAGAAAGCTTTTTCTCCTGGGGGAGGGGTGACAGACTAAATACAAAGAGATTAGAGGAGTACTGACAAGCAGGAAATGTTATATTACTTTCCACAGTAATGATATGGCCCCTTTTTTTCTTCCAAGACAGGGTCTCACCTCCCACGTGCTGGGATTACAGTTATGCACCACCCACCTGGTTTCCAGCAACAATGCCACTAACAATTATTTTTAGTATCAGGCAACCTTATGAGGATGATAAATACTACTCCCATTTTATTCTTTGGTAAGTTGAAGCCCTTCTCTCTCTGCCTGTCTGAATCCTCCATATCTTGCAGGGAAGGCTCGGTTCATAGTGCATGTTCTTTGCGAAGTCTTCTTCAACTAATACCAGCCTTCCTCTTCTAGTTCCCAGAATACCAATCATCTGTACCTCTCATTTGCCATCTTAGCATCCACACACCACCTCCAACTCTTGCTTGTTCATTCACCTAAATGCCTGATTTGTTTATTTATTTATTTTAGCTAGGATTTATTTAGCAAAACAGGATAAAGTAAGGAGAAATAGAAAAGGAAGACAGGAGCACCTCTGCTTGCTGTGCAGGGACGGGATCAGAGAGGCTCCTCAATGCCTGCTTTATGTAATGGAATGAGGGTGTCCTCACCCACCCTTTTAAGGTCCAGTGCGACATCATTACACAATGGGTGCTTGCTGCATTTACACAGGCGATATAAATCCACCTCAAGTTCTACTGACGAACACAACCCACCTGATGATTAAGTTGTCCTCACCGAGGGTCACAACTGTAGCTTCTGTGGCTTGGAGAGACATGAGTTTGGCAAGGGCCTCTGAGGTTTTGCTCTAGGAAATAAGCAGTGTGTGAAATGAGAGCTGTGGTATACTGTCTGCCACAGAGCTGTGGGAGGTGTTAGTGTGAAGAGCAGCTGTGGGAAGAGGCTCCAACACAGCCACACAACAAAGGCTCTGCAGGGATGGGTGTGACCCAGACAGCCACACAGTCACCACTGCACTGAACACACAACCTGGGCCACCAATGCAGTTCTCGCAGTTCCATTTCAGATGGAAAACAATTCCCAGTTTGCCCAATGGCTATTATCTTTTAGCTTCAATGTCATTTCCTTCACAGTCCAAGTCCCAATTTACAGGACCCGTTACAATGCTGGGTGCAAAGTGGGGCATTAAAATGCCCTGACCCTGAGGTGGAAGGATGGTTTCTACACCAAGAGCTCTCCACTCAGGTAGGCACTAAGAGACCAGGTGGGCCCAGACCTGAAGTTGAGGGTTCTTTCCATTGCACAATACAACCTGAACAACGGTTTTAATAATTAACCAGATTAGCTGGGATTTCAGAAGTAGCAACCAATTTGGAGATTAGTGGCCACAGCACCTAATTATATGGAGGTTTCAGATTTCTTTAAGACTTTCTCTAAATCGTGTGTAATGAGTAATTCTCCACCCCAGGCTCAGGCGGACTGAGATTTGTATTACTGACCTTGGCCACGTGTTCCAGCCACCGCCCCAGGGCAATAAAGACGAAGAGCATGGGGGGTGTGTCAAAGAAGGTCACTGGGCTCTTCTCAGCCTTCTCTGCAATAGCGACCACCAGGATGACGAGGGAGTAGGCATAGGCAATGGTTGTGGCCAACACGATGAGCACATCCATGTTGGCTGACTTGTGTTTCAGAGACTTGTAGGCCTGAACATAGAAGTACCATCCACCAAGGAACTGAAAGACAAGGACAGTGAAGGTTGCCGACAAGTAGGACAGAGTTCTGTGATCAATGGTAGGACCAGGGCCCTTTGGGATGGCAAATATTCCAGGTTTGTGTGCAAATCTGACATCACTTTGTCCATAGTGATTGATACTGATGAAACATACTTTCGGGTTTTTTCTTTTTTTTAAGTGGTACTGTTTGAACTCGGGGCTTTGATCTTCCTAAGCAGGCACTGTACCACTTGAGACACTCCCCCAACATCTTCCACTTTTTTCTTTTTTGAGGCAGGGTTTGAGCCCAAATTGGTCTCAAACTTGAGATCTTCGGCCTTGGGCTCCCAATTAAACATACTTTCTGATTCAGAGGAATACTGGCCTCAAAGATGGGTGATCAAGATCATGAAAAACTTAAAACCCAAAGCATACAACATAAACATCCTCCAATAGAATGGTAGAAACGGTGAAAAAACATGGTTCATTTGTATGGTGGGTAGGGTTACACAATTGCTAAAGAGAAGGCACCATATGTATAAACAACCAATATAAAACATGTCCACAGCTGGGTGCTGGTGGCTCACATCTGTAACTCTAGCTACTTGGGAGGCTAGATTGGGAGGATGTGGTTTGAGGCTAGGCTGGGCAAATAGTTTGCCTTCTCCAAAATAACCAGAGCAAAACGCACTGGAGGTGTGGTTCAAGTAGCAGAGTGCCTACTTTGCAAGCATGAACCTCTGAGTTCAAGCCCCAGGACTAACCACCCCCTAAAAAAATGTTCATGATATGTGGTTAAGTGAAAAAGTCAGTATATGTCAGCGTTTTATATGATCCTGCTTCTATTAACATGCATCTGTGTGAATCAGATGGACATGCATATGTAACACATGCATGCAAGTATGTGTCCTCTCAACATACGTGGGACCTGGAGAGACACCTGCCTACCTCCTAATGATGCGCAGTAACACTGGGCAACAGGATTGCACTAATATTTCCGAATGGCTGGAATTGTTTCTAATAAGCATAAAGTACATTAGCAATTAAAAAGAAAATACAGGAAAAACAAATTCAGCCTACAAATGTTTGCCCCCAAGCAGTCCTAACATTCCAACATTAACTCAGGAGTTTGGTTTTATATTTCAAAATACATGCAAAGAGCACACTTCCCATCAGAGACCTGACTGGGTCTTTAATGTCACCACCACAGTAGACATTTCACCACACTGTCTCTGTTAAACAATAATTTACTCAAAGGCTGGTGGCGTGGCTCACGTGGTAGAGTACTTGCCTAGCAAGCTTGAGGCCCTGAGATCAATCCCCAGTATGGAAAAAAAATTTACTCAAAGAAAAGGACCACATCTTTGCTGTTCAAGATAGAACACTCAGGAGAAGCATGAGCTCCAAGGGCACTTGCCTGCTGCTTCTAATACCAAAGGTAAATTAAGCAAATTTGGACACATGGCTCAGTGGTGGATTGCTTGCTTAGCATGCTGGGTTCCATCCCCAGTGTCACAAAAAATAAAAAAATTAGGAATACACAGGTTCACTTTTATGGGGAGGGGCAGCTATTCTATGGAGTTTCATGAAGTCAACCCAAAGGACTGTGTTTGGCCTAAAAGGGAAGACACTGGCCATGCACGAGTGCAGAGGGCAGAGGTTTGCCCAGCTCCCAAATACTCACCTGGACAAAGGTACACAAGATAAAGAAGACAAGATTGAGAATGGATAGTCCTGGGATGATATTGTGGTCCAGGACCATGGCCTCGTGGGGCTCGTGGCTGGGGATTAGCATGTAGATCATTAAGCCCATAACAGGAATGCCAAACACCAGGCTGCACAGGAAAGATTTCTTCCACCTGGAGGGCAGAGCAGCCACATACATGCATTAGATACCACTCGGCACCTACATTACGGGAGTGTCCCCCCACTCCCCTATTTCCCCCCAGGACTTGGTTTAAGATTTGGCTTTGTCACACATCTGGGACAGAACATCAAGGGCTAAAACAAAAGCAAGGCTCCCTCCAACACTGACTTCCAAGGGATAGTCAAAAAGATAAACAGCACAGGGATGGGCAGAAGGTTCTGAGGCCCAGCCCTACCTCATATAGCTGACCCGTGACTCCAATTTATAGGTGAGGCAACTGAGGTCCAGAAGCTGAGAATCTAGCCCCAAAGAGTTCACTGTCCCCCGTCTATGGCTAGCTACAGCTCTTTTCTTTCAAAATGTAATCTTATATAGACCTCCAAAGGAAAAAAAAACAGACAAAAATAGTATTTTATACTAATAAAATGTGAGCTTACTTACACATTCAGTTTTTATTTTTTCAGCTTTTCAGACAGGGTCTCACTATGCAACCTAGGCTGGTTTCCTGCCTCTGCTTCTAAGTGCTGGGATTACAGGTTGGTATCCCCACACCTGCCTCACATTCAGTTTTTAAACATACACATAAAATACAGTCAGTGAGAACAGTGAGGCTGTTGATAAGCACAAAAGTCTGAAATCAGGGGATGGAGCACAGGTGACAGCTGTGGCCTTGTGTTAGCTGCAGCACACATGAAATTTCAACTTAGTAGTTGTGGGACCTTAATGTAAAGCACGTCCAAGTTAAGGCACCCTAAACAGGGCATGGAAACCAGGAGCCTATGAGACCAAAGTCTTCTATGCTTGGGCTCCTGTGCAAGGCCCTAGAGCATCAGACCTAGTAGCTTTCCAGATCCTCAGCTGCCAATCCCTCATCTGCCTGAGACACACCAATCGGACCAAACCACAGATATCCTTGAAGACCCTAGAAGGACCCCTTACCCCCATCAACTCCTTCAGCCAGGCACACTTCCACTCCTGAGGCTCAGATCCAGGATCTCCTGTTTGAAGGCTTCCTAGACCTTCCAGAATCCACTTAAGCTATTGCTGTCACTGTCATTTACTACTGTCCCAGTCATATCAGGAGCCTTTCTGAGGCAGGGATAATGCTCAGTTCATCCCACTGTGTCACAATGTCCTGCACACAACAGCAGGCTTTAAGTTTATTAAAAGAATAAGCGACCACCTGAAACAATAGTGACAATGAGTGAACCCAGGTCTCCCACTTTCTTTCTTTTTGCAGTTCTGGCATCAAACCTAAGGCCTAGTGCATGCTAAGCATGGGCTGCACCACTGAGCTATACTCACAGCCCCTCCCAGGCTGTTCTCTTTTCCCTTACCCCAGATGCCTGTCCTCAAATCCTAGTTCTAGAACATAGGCAGATAAAGTATGAAAACATTGTAAAAGGAAAAGCTGAACTTTTTACAAGCTCTCTTCCTTCACCCTTTCCATTTAAACCCTGCCCAATCTGTTAGCCACCAGTTACAGATGACTATTTAAACTAATTAAAATTATGTGAAATTTAAATTTTTTATTCCACATGCACATCAGCTGCATTGCAAGTGCTCACTAGCCTCATTACTAGTAGCTACCATACTGGGCAGAGCAGACACAGCACACTGCCATCACTGTAGAAACTTCCCCCAGACAGCACTGTTTCAGAGGGCTCACATTACCAGGGTAAAGACACTGACCCAGGCGGAGGACACCATGGGAAGCTAGGTGTGACAGGGGATTAGATGAGCACGAAGGCATGTGCACAGCTTGAGCCACTGAGCTGGCAGGGAGGGAGACAGACACTTAGTAGGGTACAGTTATCTTTTGTGTTCTACCTACTGCTTTATTTCCATCTTGTGGTCCAAGTGGTGAGCGCTGGGCCTTCTCTGGGCCAGGGAAGCATGAAAGCCAATTTCCTTGAAATTAAAAGAGAAGGGTGGGGAGGAAGAGAGAAGGTACTTGTTAAAACGTGCATCGGCCAGAAGCATTTCCTGATCTGGAAATTAGAAAGTGAGTCTCAAAGTGCCTCCGGAGACTGTAGTGGGTTCTCCTCTCATGAACTCTTTACCCAACCTGGTCCACAAGCTCAGCTTGGAGGTTCAGCGCCACCTCTGCTGACAGACTGCACCACCAGCCTGAGGATATACAGCCTGGTGACATCTGTCCCTACAAAGGCAGCGGGCTTTGTATAAACTGAGAATTTTTTAGTTAAATAATCCTAAATACTTTCATGGTCTGGAACTTTCATTCATGCAGGAGAACAGTGAAAGTCACAGATTAAATACTTTACCCGAAGCTCCAGCACTACTGACAAGAGCTGGATGGAGAGTTGAGGCCTCAGATTCCCAGGCCAGGCTGCTTCCCACTGAGGCTACAGACAGCCCCTCAGTATCTGGAAGTGTGGCTTCCACTGTAGCCCAGCTGGCTACACCTCAACTGTGCTCTCCTCGTGGATTACCTCAAGCACTTTTGCCACCACTTTGACGTGATCATTAAGTCTTTGATATTCTATATGAACTGTCAGGGAAAACTGTCAGGAAATATCTTAGCACAAATACAGACAGGGCCTCAGCATGCTGAGACTGGGACTCTCACATAAAAATTAAAACTTATAGTGGGAGAAAGAGCATCTAAGTCAACATAGGACAGATTCTTTCATAACCAATACCATCCCGATTACATTAGGAAGCCAGGCAATATTCCAATATTCCTCAAATAAGGACAGAGGAGGGTTCCCCGAGCTTGATGGGCTGGGTGGAGGATATCAGAGAGCAGAAAGGGTGACTGAGATGCACTTGAATGTCTCTCCTAGGCCTCACCTTCCCACAGCCTGCATCAGTGTGACACCTCAGTCTTACCAATGCCATGGCTACCACTCTCTCAGATTTATGTACTGCCACACTTGGAACCATGAGATCTGTGCTCCAGCCATTGTGGTACCTGAGAGCTGGTACCTGCAAGTAGCCCTTGGCCTCTGAGGATATGTCCTCACTGATAAAGCAGCTGTGAAGTCTGCCTCTGAGTGAAGCAATGGAACAGCAGCACTTCCATGTCCTAAACTCAGTGGGCCCAACAACAGGCAACATTTCCCTTTAAACCCACATGTACAATGAAGAGAAAATTAAAAACAACATGGCATTCAGCCTGCTGTAAGATACTTCATTTCATAAGTAGTCGTTCTTGCTAAGCTTAATTTACCCTTAACCCCTAGCTGTTACAAGTTAATGTTGCTTGGTTTGATTGTCTTAAGCCATTCTAATCATCACTAATCCTCACTTTCTCATGGTCTGACGTAACAGAGACCTTAAAGAGGAAATAGGAGGGCTGAGGACAAGCTGAGAGAAGGAGGTAGAACAGGCATGAAAATTTCCAAAGCAAAAATTACCAAACTCTTCAACAAGACAGCCCTTTAGCAGAGGGGCAAAGTGCAGTACCATTCTGTTCAATGTCAACATTCTCTTGGTCAGTACATTCTTGGCACATAAATAACATTTTAAAACCAGAATTGGGAAATTTAACCCTACATGCCAGGTATCTTGGCAACACTGATGCTTCTCAGGGAATATCTGAAACTAAAAATAAGATGTCTTTTCCCCCTCCTTTCTTTCTTACTATTCACTGTTATTCTCTTTCAAATTATTGATTTCCTTCTTGGACTAATTTAAAATGACTAGCCTTATTATCATGGGAAAAGTTCATAGGTTTTAGGTGATTTCCATTTTTATTCTTTCTGCTTAAGTATATTTTCTCATTTTTCTTCAATGATTACATATCACTACTTTTAAAAAAGTGGGTGTAATTTTTTTCATGAATAAATTACCTCAATAATTTTCACAATATCCCGTGGACCAATGATTTCTGGATCAAACTTCACATGGGCTTTGCTGGTGGCGAGGGCTACAGAGGCATAGGTGATGCCATTTGTCCTGGTGAGTCTGGACTCTATGTTGTGAACACAGGAAGCACAGGTCATCCCCGTGATCTGCAAGACAGGACAAGATTCTACAGACACAGGACTGAGAGGAGCCTTTGGGAGGCATCTCTATGGGCTAGCACCTTTCCAAGACTCTGGACTCCCACCTCCAAACCCATGTATAAGACTCTTACCCCTAAAATTGCCCAGTGGCTTCAATGGCTCTCCCCTAATGACAGCAATCATTAAGCAGATGGTAACAGACCACAGCTTCCCTTTGGGCTCTGTAAGAATGGGCTTTCGGAAGCCACTCTATGTCTGTTATCTCACCACTGTATCTTTCTCTCATTGTATCTCAAGCACACAGATGTGCACCTCTGCAAAAACTCTCCAATCTCCTAAGAGATGCTATAGTTGCAAATGTTGCTGGTGTCTGTTCTGCAGCCTCTGCTAGGACACCCTCCCACTCTAGTGCTCTGTTGGCTCCAATGGAGACAATGTCAATGCCTCACTATCAACAGGAGGACAGTGCTTAGGAAGGCCTGATGGAGAAGGTGGAATCTGAGGTGGTCTCAAAGGATGGAGGCAGTGCTGACAGATAATAGGAAGGGTAACCACTGAGGTGTGACTGATGATCAGGATAATGTGATTGGAAGTGCACTTTGAAATTTTCAGCAAGAATTCCTAAATGAACAGCAAAAGAGATGAGAGTTCCATGTGGCTAAAAATTAGGGAGGGAGAGGGGAGCTCATGTGTTATCAGACACATTCAACTTAGTGTGGGACCCAAAAAAAGACCAGAAAGGGAAGACTATCAGGCAAGCGGACACTTACATGTTAGCAGGTGGCTGTGCTAACAGAATCTTATCAAATCTACGAATATTTCAAATGAAAGCCCACCTTTTAGTTTCGCAATAATAACTAACATTTGTTATACACCTGTAATGCACCAGGTAATGTCCTAGGCACTGTACTATTCTCACCAGACCTATGAGGGAGGTCTCAAAACTGCAGTGCTGATGGGTCTAGTGACTCATATAAAGTCACCAAACCAGTGAGGGCCAAGCTGGAGCCTGTACTCAGAGGGCTTAGCTGAGCCACTGCTGTCTGCATCATATGGCAGCTCTTCAGAGACTAAAAGACTCAATGTTCCGGCAGCAAAACAGCCAGAATTCAAACCAGGTGCCATGGCACCTCTGTTGTGGCAAATACCATGTAGGTATGTGTGTCATGACTTCCTGACATGAGAAATAGGGGCTGGAGGTGTGACATGCCGTTCCTGGAGTATGGGTTAGGTGAATCAGATGATTCACTTGTCTGGTATGAGTGGTCAGCATTTCCTAGGATACCAGTTCAGTACGGAAGTTCTGGGCTGGGATGTAGCTCAATGACAGAGTACTTGCTTAGCCTGTGCAAGGCCAGGGTTTTGGTAAAAATAAATAAATACAGAAGTTCACATAAAAGTCTTTGATTATACGATAACAACATAACTATTGATACAGTATAGATTTTTTAAAAGAACACTGCATAAAACACATTTTTTAAAAGAAAGTTTTTGTCTTTTCTAATAATATTCTTTTTTTTTTCTTTTATTATTCATATGTGCATACAAGGCTTGGTTCATTTCTCCCCCCTGCCCCCGCCCCCTCCCTTACCACCCACTCCAGCCCCCTCCCTCTCTCCCCCACCCCCTCAATACCCAGCAGAAACTATTTTGCCCTTATCTCTAATTTTGTTGTAGAGAGAGTATAAGCAATAATAGGAAGGAACAAGGGGTTTTGCTGGTTGAGATATGGATAGCTATACAGGGCATTGACTCACATTGATTTCCTGTGCATGGGTGTTACCTTCTAGGTTAATTCTTTTTGATCTAAACTTTTCTCTAGTTCCTGGTCCCCTTTTCCTATTGGCCTCAGTTGCTTTAAGGTATCTGCTTTAGTTTCTCTGCATTAAGGGCAACAAATGCTAGCTAGTTTTTTAAGTGTCTTACCTATCCTCACCCCTCCCTTGTGTGTCTCGCTTTTATCATGTGCTCAAAGTCCAATCCCCTTGTTGTGTTTGCCCTTGATCTAATGTCCACATATGAGGGAGAACATACGATTTTTGGTCTTTTGGGCCAGGATAACCTCACTCAGAATGATGTTCTCCAATTCCATCCATTTACCAGCGAATGATAACATTTCGTTCTTCTTCATGGCTGCATAAAATTCCATTGTGTATAGATACCACATTTTCTTAATCCATTCGTCAGTGCTGGGGCATCTTGGCTGTTTCCATAACTTGGCTATTGTGAATAGTGCCGCAATAAACATGGATGTGCAGGTGCCTCTGGAGTAACAGTCTTTTGGGTATATCCCCAAGAGTGGTATTGCTGGATCAAATGGTATATCGATGTCCAGCTTTTTAAGTAGCCTCCAAATTTTTTTCCAGAGTGGTTGTACTAGTCTACATTCCCACCAACAGTGTAAGAGGGTTCCTTTTTCCCCGCATCCTCGCCAACACCTGTTGTTGGTGGTGTTGCTGATGATGGCTATTCTAACAGGGGTGAGGTGGAATCTTAGTGTGGTTTTAATTTGCATTTCCTTTATTGCTAGAGATGGTGAGCATTTTTTCATGTGTTTTCTGGCCATTTGAATTTCTTCTTTTGAGAAAGTTCTGTTTAGTTCACGTGCCCATTTCTTTATTGGTTCATTAGTTTTGGGAGAATTTAGTTTTTTAAGTTCCCTGTATATTCTTGTTATCAGTCCTTTGTCTGATGTATAATTGGCAAATATTTTCTCCCACTCTGTGGGTGTTCTCTTCAGTTTAGAGACCATTTCTTTTGATGAACAGAAGCTTTTTAGTTTTATAAGGTCCCATTTATCTATGCTATCTCTTAGTTGCTGTGCTGCTGGGGTTTCATTGAGAAAGTTCTTACCTATACCTACTAACTCCAGAGTATTTCCTACTCTTTCTTGTATCAACTTAAGAGTTTGGGGTCTGATATTAAGATCCTTGATCCATTTTGAGTTAATCTTGGTATAGGGTGATATACATGGATCTAGTTTCAGTTTTTTGCAGACTGCTAACCAGTTTTCCCAGCAGTTTTTGTTGAAGAGGCTGCTATTTCTCCATCATATATTTTTAGCTTCTTTGTCAAAGATAAGTTGCTTATAGTTGTGTGGCTTCATATCTGGGTCCTCTATTCTGTTCCACTGGTCTTCATGTCTGTTTTTGTGCCAGTACCATGCTGTTTTTATTGTTATTGCTTTGTAATATAGTTTGAAGTCAGGTATTGTGATACCTCCTGCATTGTTCTTTTGACTGAGTATTGCCTTGGCTATTCGTGGCCTCTTGTGTTTCCATATAAATTTAACAGTAGATTTTTCAATCTCTTTAATGAATGTCATTGGAATTTTGATGGGAATTGCATTAAACATGTAGATTACTTTGGGGAGTATCGACATTTTTACTATGTTGATTCTACCAATCCATGAGCATGGGAGATCTCTCCACTTTCTATAGTCTTCCTCAATCTCTTTCTTCAGAAGTATATAGTTTTCCTTGTAGAGGTCTTTCACATCTTTTGTTAGGTTTACACCTAGGTATTTGATTTTTTTTGAGGCTATTGTAAATGGAATCGTTTTCATACATTCTTTTTCCGTTTGCTCATTGTTAGTGTATAGAAATGCTAATGATTTTTCTATGTTGATTTTATATCCTGCTACCTTGCTATAGCTATTGATGATGTCTAGAAGCTTCTGAGTAGAGTTTTTTGGGTCTTTAAGGTATAGGATCATGTCGTCTGCAAATAGGGATATTTTGACAGTTTCTTTACCTATTTGTATTCCTTTTATTCCTTCTTCTTGCCTAATTGCTCTGGCTAGGAATTCCAGTACTATGTTGAATAGGAGTGGAGATAGGGGGCATCCTTGTCTGGTTCCTGATTTTAGAGGGAATGGTTTTAATTTTTCTCCGTTAAGTATAATGCTGGCTGTAGGTTTGTCATATATAGCTTTTATAATATTGAGGAACTTTCCTTCTATTCCTAGTTTTCTTAGAGCTTTTATCATGAAATGATGTTGGATCTTATCAAAGGCTTTTTCTGCATCTATTGAGATGATCAAGGGTGGTTTTTGTCTTTGCTTCTGTTAATGTGGTTTATTACGTTTATTGATTTTTCCAATAATATTCTTGATTTAGGTTTCCCATACAATAGTCTGAGCAGGCCAAGATGTCCATGTGTAAACCTAGAGGTTTACAGCAGGGACCCTCCCCTCTCTCATGGTTGATACCAGCTATAACCCAGCAAGTAGGAACTTTGCCCCGAGCACACAGATAGCCCCCTACCACCAGAACAAAGGGTGTGCTCTATAGAGAACACCATTTATCAGGAGTCAGCATGCCACTCATATCTTCAGCACTTTTTCTTCAAACATTTACTTACCATTAATGGCGTAACTAAACACATAAGGAGGCAAAGGATCTGTTTTCCTTAGTAAAATAACATCCCTCAATTTGCTAAGGGTTTCTTCTAAGTCTCTCTTTGTATACACAAAAAGAGCTTTATATAGAAGTGCTTTTGCATACTGTAAATACCAGAATTACTCTTTATTTTCAATGATTTGTTGACATACAGCTGCTAAAAGTAGACAAACAGAAATACCTCCCAGCCCAAAACATAGTGGGAATGACCACCACCTTAGGGCATTCACTTCCTAGTAAGTGTTTTGGGATACTTTGGTCACTAATTATCCTTATAGACACTCAGGTGCCTACAGCAATCCCTCTCTGTCTGTATAGTTTTTTGTTTTGATTTTGCATTACCAGGGATGGAATCTAGAGCCTTGTGCATGCTAGGCAAATGCTCTACCACCAAGCCACCCCAGTCCTCATCTCTGAGTTACACTAGCAAGCCCAAGGGCTCACTTCTTCTGTCAAGATACATCTGCAGGTGCCCAAGCTTCTCTTTTGGCTTGAAGGATTGTGACCGAATTCAATCTCCCCCAATCTACCAAGCTGAGCACAGCCCACCAATTGCACCTCTTCTTTCTCCCCAACTGCTGAACCTCACCACCCTTCCTCCTGACCCTCACCACCTCTTCCTCCTCACCCTGAGTGCACTTGATGGGAGGGACTCCTCCAACTCTCTGACACAACTGACCCTTCAAAAAATGAGCACTTCAAACAAAACAAACCAAAGATCTCCTAGCAATCATGCGATCCTGAGTTCAAACCCCAGTGCCAACAACAAAAGAACAAACCAAAAACCCAACAACAAATCTGACATATCTAAGATGGAGAAACTTAATGGTCACAAAGACGGTTGCTGTCAGAAACTCATCAGCATACTGTCCAAAGCCTATACCTCTGAGGCAGCCACTATACTTACAATCAGCTCGATATCACCGTCAGAGCCTGCGTTGTCTTCCATGACTGTTGCCTCAAAGCCCAGGTCCTGGATGAGCTGAGCAATTGTGGGTGGCTGGATGACCTCTGGATTATACTTGACCTCTGCCTTTCCCGACATCAAGGCAACCAATACAGAGAGAATACCTGAAACCATCAGGTCAAGGCTGTAACTCTTTGGACAATGCATCTGGGATAACATGGTCATCTAAAAGAAAAATATCTCCCCAGAAACCTCTAGACTGAACATGAGGATCACCTATGGAGCTGTGAACAACCTGGATGTCTGGTCCTGACCCAGACCAGACAAATCAGAATCTCTAAGGGCCGGCACCAGACATCATATTTTTTAAAAGTTCTCTAGGTGATTCGAATGTATAGTCAATTTTGAGAATCACTGTTCTAGAACAATGCTTCTCAGATATTAACAGGGACAGGGCGTGGTAGTACATATCTGCCATTCCAGCTATGTGAAAAGTGGACATAGGAAGATTATGGTTTGAAGCTAGCCCAGGCAAAAAGTTAGTGAGACCCATCTCAACCAACAAGCTAACCATGGTGGTGCCCACCTATCATCCCAGCTACATGGGAAGTGTAGATAGGAAGATTGTTGTCTGAAGTCAGTCCCAGGCAAAACACAAGATACTATGTGAAAAATAAGTAAAGCAAAAAAGGGCTAGGAGCATGATTCAAGTGATAGAGTACCTGCCTAGCAAGCATGAGGCCCTGAGTTCAAACTCTAGTATCAAAAAAAGAAAAGAAAATTAATGGGCATTTGAATGACCTGAGGACCTTACTAAAACAGATTCTGGCTCAGTGGATCTGGGATGGAGCCTGAGATTCACTTGGCCTTGAGTGATGCTGAGGCTCTCAAAGACTCCATGATGGGTACACACATCAAAGCAAGGGATGCAGTCTGTAACTATCAACCTTGGTTACAAAGAGGATGTGCCTCCCCCCCCCCACTGGCATATAAAGAAAAAATAATTTTAAAAAATAGTTTTCCTTACTCTTTTTCAGTTCCTGATGACTGTCAGGAGTGAAAAAGAAATCCCCAGACCACCTTGCTAATACTGTTTTGTTAATTTGAGGTGGAAAAGAAGTCACATTGAAATAAAAGAAAGGAATGATTTGCTTTAGCAAATATGCAATAAGGGATAAAAATGAGAGGTTTGTCAGGTGCAGAAACACAGGCATATGAAATATACATTAATTGTAGGGGCAGCCCATCCACGGATGACAAAGGAACTCCTGTAACAGCTCGATTTGAGAACAGTCATTCTATAGCTCTAGCAAGCTTTAAAGCACAATGAACAAGAGGCTGGAAAAATGTCACCCTAACTTAGGGTTGATAAAGGGCCAGGGCATCAGAGCAGAAAGACACATGGAGCCACCAGGTAAGAAAAGCCACTCTAGTGGCAAGGTAGAGTCATGATTAAAGTATTTTCAAACAAAAAAAAAAAAGGGGGATCAAGATTTCTGTTGCACTTTCAGGTTGGAGACAGTATTGGTAACACAATTTGGTGAACAAAACTGGCATTTCCATAAAACCCTGTGGCTTACAGGGGCAATAGCCAGAGTACATGAAACTAGACCTTCTGCATAAAATGCAGGCTACTTATTCATTTTATAAAGGAAATGATGACATGGGAAGATACTGAATGACACTAGGACAAGCTATGTGAGAAGTCTACCCATAGAGTGTACCACAGCCACTAAATTGGATTTTCTATGGCTAACTTACTCAGAGATACACTTTATCTAAAAACTTAATACTTAAAAGAACAGAATGCTAACTGCACAAGGACATTAGACAAACATCCACACAATATGATAAACCTGCTGCCAGTTTGTCAGGGCTGCTGATAAACACAGTTAATGGGGATCCTGAAGGGGAGATACATAGTCTATTCACAGCATTCCCAAGTTCAACAAGGGTGAAGATCTCTTACCAGCTTCTTTCTGAAGATTCCTTTCTATGTTAGACACACAGGATGCACAGGTCATGCCTTTGACTTGTAAAAAGCACTTCTGTGGGGCTACTGTACTGGTGGGTGGTGGGGTATTTGATGAGTGGCCAGGACCGTGGTTCTCAGGGAGCACCCTGACACAGGGAGCCACTTCCTTCACAGACCCAAGTGTGCTGCCTGTAGTTTGTAGCATAGAATTCCCAGCACTGTCATTTCTAACATGGCTGGTAGAATAGTTTTCTATAATAAAATGTCAGAAATAATTCAGGTTAGAATATCTACAGTATTTTGTTTTTCAGAACAGGAAGTTCATGCTTGACAATATTCAGATTAAAGCTCCTGGAGAGGTGCCCTAGAAACAGACACACATACTTACAGACCCATGAAAACATATCACTGCTTCAAAGATGATTGCTCTGTATAGACGAATGCTTTAATTTGATGATTATGGCAACAATTCATATTCCACTAAGCACTTTACATGTATGACCTCCTTTAATCCTTAAAACAGCCCCATACGTTAAATATTGTTATCCCTATTTATGGATGAAGAAATGAGTTACAAGAAATAAGTGTGTCATGGAGCAAGCTTTAAACAGGTCTGTTTAACTCGTGTCTGAACCTTTGACCACTACCTCGTTCTTGTTAGCAGAGGTTTGGCTCCCTCCCCGTGAGAATCACACCCTTATGGAGTTGTTTGCCTTTTTTTTACTGTTTGTACAAGTTCTCTATATATAATAGATATGAACCTTTTGTCAGTTATATGCTTTGCAAATATCCCCTTCCAGTGTGTGCTTTTACCCTTCTAATGGTGTCTTTTGGTAAACAAAGTCCTTCTGTTAATAAAATCCAATGTATTGTTCTTTTTTTTAATGGTTAGTACTTCTTTGTGTTCTCTTAATAGACGTTTATTCCAACACTGCAAAAATATGCATGACATGTTTTTCTAGACACTCTAGGGTGTTAATAGACTTCCATATTCAAGTCTATGACATGTTAGTTATTTTTCATGGACAGTATAAGTAAAAGGCAAGATTATTTTCTTTCCAATTATGATGTAATTCCATAGACTGAAAAGACCATCCTTTCCCAAAGTTCCAGTGGTACCTTTGCCAGAAATTAGGAGAGCACAAAGGTTTGGACTTGATGTTGGACTCCTTTATGTCCACTGTTCTTTTTTGTGCCAGTATTCCACTGTCTTTTTTGAAGGTGTAATTTACTTAGAATAAGATGCACAAATCTGAAGAATGTCACTCTGAATCTTGATGCATGTTGAATTGATTTCCTACTGCTACTGTAACAAATTACACAAACTTAGTGGCTTAAAAGACCAGAAATATATTATCTTACAGTCCTGAAATCAGAAGTGTCACACGACACTAATATCAATGTGTCAGCAGGGCTGTGGCCTTCAGGAGGCTCTGGGGAAGAATCTGTTTCCTTGCTTTTTCCAGAATGTAAAGGCTACCTGCATCCCTAGGTTTACACACTATTCCCCATCTTCAACATGTCTTTTCAGTTGTCACATCTCTCTAACTCAGCCAGGCAAGGCTCTCTACTTTTAATGACAGATGGTCTGTGACTGGGTCCAACTTGGATAATTATTCTAAAATCAGCTGTAGATGACAAAAAGACTGGCAGTGACCAGTACTAACAATAGCCTGTGACTTCTAAGTCCTTTTTTTCTGCTGAATGAATCTCACATATTGGGATACTTTGCTCATTTTCTGCTAACTTCCAAAAATTTGAGGACATAATACCTTTTTAGCATGCAAGTGGTCATAAAGGATGGTCATGAGCATAATGGCTTACTCTGAATTGAAGTTGCCAGGTTAAATCTAGGATGTCCAACTAAATTTCAATTTCAGATAAACAACAAATAATTTTTTAATGTAAACGGACTTAATTTTTTACTCTAAGTATATATTCAATGTTCACATATTTATACCAAAGAAATCACTCATTATTTACCAGAAATTCAAATTTAACTGGGTATCCTATAGTTTTTATTTTCTAAACCTGATACCTTAAGAACTTTTTGGGTTAAATAAATAATAATTCCTATAATTCTGCTCAATAAAATTGCCTCTTCTTTCTAGATTTATCCAAATCTAATTATTTTGTAATACATAGCTCAAAGGTCATTTCATTTCTGTTCCCAATAACCTGACTGTATTGTTGAAAGACTTCAAGCTTCACACAAAACAGCAGATGTTTGCACCCTTACATGTCTTACCTTCCGAGTACAGGACTTACTGTTCTATTGTGTTCGCCTTATAAATTTTTGTTTTTCTTTGAAAAAAAAAACAAACAAAAAACTTCTCCCCAGAGGGTGGTAAGTATGGTGGTGGTAGAGGGGGAAGAACCACTCCTTCCTGAAACTTGGTACAAAGGACAAAGAATGTGGCTATGCCACCCCACATGACTTACCCACTCCCTTCAATAGTGGGTGTGCTGTGTACAGAGGGGAGGCAGGAAAGTATTATAATAGAGTGGACCTTTCAAGGACACAAACCTTGTCAGTGGCCAGAAGAAACAGGATGTGGGAAATCAAAGTCCTACAGGCCCTGGGCACTGCCAGAGGGGCTTTGCCTGGGCACCACGAGCAGCTCTTCAGTGCTGGGTCACCTCCCCTGTAGTGGTAAGCTTCAGCCCAAATGCTCTGCAGCCACAGGATCCTAGCCCATTCTACACATTCACAGGACATACAGGGCCTGGATCTGAGGGCTTAACAGTTAAAACACCACCACCTATAGGGCTATCCCTCACCAAATGGGCCCCTCAGCCTATAGTACCAGATACTCAGGTTACTGAAGAAGGAAGATCACTTGAGTCTAGGAGTTTGAGAGGCCAGCCTATGCAACACAGTAAGACTCAGTCTCAAAAGAGAAAGCACCCCTTCCTGCCTCATCTTCAGCCTCTCCCTAGAATATCCTGCAGCTCTGTCCCTTGCCCTATCCTTTCCGGCCCTAAGTTACCTGTAGTCTCCATGCCTCACCAAGTTGGACTCCCACCTTTGGGTGTGCTGAAACAGTGGTGGAGGCCTCCAGTGGCTTGTCCCTAGTTAACCTGAGAGATACCTCACACCTTGCCTATGCAACCCCTCTCCTCCAGTCACCAGCTGGGAGTTTCCTCTCCTCTGTGCTTCCCTAGTTCAGCTTCTTTCCCTTCTCCTGTTCCCCCTTCCTGAGTCTCTGTCCTCACCAGGCTACCACACTCAAATCTGCATGTATAGCCTCACAGTCCTCCAGCATCTGGGAGGGCTCATCCAGTCTCATCTCTGGCTCTGCCTTTCCTCCAGGGCCTTCTCCCATCACATACAGCCCATCACTGATCACAAGCTTGGTGGCTGTGATCGCTGACCAACCTCCTGCTCTGAGCCCAGAGCCACCCTCCTGACCTCATCTCAGGCCACTGTGCATCCCTCTAGTTTCCAGGCTAAGGCCACTGGTCAGGATGTGCAGGCTGTGTCTTCCTCCCTTCCCCGCCCCACACCTCTCATTCCACGGACCATCTTGGAAAAGCCAGGGCCTGGGCTCACACAGAACTTGTCTTGCTGCTAGGCAATGGTTTACTCCTCCTCGCCTCATCTCACTACAACAACAGCTCTTCCTTGGGTGGGGTGGCAGCCCTTCCACTAGACATAGGGTATGCAGAAAGGGTTCAAGTGATGCTGCATTATGGGGGTTCTAAGGTAAGAGAAATGAAAGAGAACACAAGCCACTGAACCAAGAGGAGGGAGAGGGGATGGCCACCACGTGGGAAATTCTGCCTAATGACATGCCATCACAGGATGAGCCCCCAGCTTTGTGAAGAATGTCATAGCCACCCTGCCAACCCTCTTGCCTTATAGCTGTCAAAGGCAGGTACGGAAATCTAAAGCCTTCCTTTAAGTTCCCCTTCAACAGAATGAACTGTAGGTGCTGAAACTAAGGCTCTATTGCTTTTATTATTTAGTTTGAGTAGCAAGAGAAACCTTCAGTGAAAGTAATAATGGTTCCTTTGATAAGAAAAGGGCCTTGTGTTACCTCAGTGCTCTGTTTAGAACATAGAATTAGTATTCACTCCATGAAAGAAGCTCAAATCAGCATTGGTAAATACCATTTCCTCTACAAGTGAGGACAGGTTACAGAACTTGTTAACTGTCAGCACGCGAGACAGTCACCAGGGCTCATCCAACCACCCACACCAAGAGACAACCCCAGGATGTGCTTCAAACGTGTTATTAACAACATACCAGGAATCACTGAAGCCTCAAATCCCATGTCTTCTACAGCAGCTCGGAGTTCCTCTGGTGTAATTACAGAGGGATCATAAAGAATCGTTCCAGTCCCTTCAGCCAAAGAGACCGATATTTGCCGCACCCCTTCCCGCTGGGAGACTGTGCCTTCAATGGACTGGACACAGGACGCACAGGTCATGCCAGTGACGGACAGCACCACAGTTCTGCACGCATCCTGCATCTGGTTTCTCTGGGGGGAGCCATGGGATGGAATCTCAGAAGATCCAGTCTCTGGCCCACTCTCTTCTGCTCCATCAGGAAGAGAAACTTTAAAATTCCCAGGTGGAAGTGCCTCAATGGCCCTCTTTAGGGACAAAGGGGTGATAAGAGAAGGGTCATACTGGACTTGGGCAGTTTTGTTCTCCAAGGACACTTGAATATTTTGAACCCCTGAGAGTTGGCCTATATTTCCTTCAATATTCAAAACACAAGATTTACAATGCATTCCCTCTATTCCCAGTTGGAGGGTGGCCACATGGTTTCCTTGGTACTTCGAGGTCTCAGAGTTATTGAAATTCTGGTTAGCAAAAGCTGACAATCTCTTTGGGTTAGTGCTTTCTAACCGACTGACGTCAATTGGTCCCAGGCTTAAGGGAGCCATTTTGTTCTTGATGGCAGCTTCAAATCCCATGTCAGTTACATGGTCCCTGAGGTCTTCGGGTTGAATGAGATAAGGCTGGTAAGTGATGACGGCCTCTTGGTTGCTAAGGGAGACTTTGACTCTCACTACTCCTTGCAGTTTCCGGACCTTGCCTTCAATGGAGCTGACACAGGACTGACAGGTCATGCCCTCTACCCGGAGCTTGACCACTGCCTCCTGGGCTGATGAGGACCTTGAGGGCCAGGAGGCAGCCCTTCCTTCTGCAATGCTGGCCTCAAAACCCATGTCCCCGACTTGATGGCAAATCTGTTGCAGGCTCATGATGGATGGCACATATTTCACTGCTGCGCTGCCTTGTTCCAGTGAAACCTTAATGCTCACAACACCTTTCAAACTAGAAATCCTGTCCTCAATGGACTTGACACATGACTGGCAAGTCATGCCCAGAATGCTGATTGTGCTGCTGGTCGTTGGTGAGGAGCATATGCCATCCAGACTCCCTTCGTAGCCAACATTGTCAAAGGCAAAACTCTGCTTCATTGGTTTTTCCCAGGGACGAGCAGGCAAGGAAAGTTTAGACAAGATCTAAAAGGAAAAGAAATAAAATTTTTTATCCTTAAAACTAAATATCCCAGCTTACATGGCACCAAGGAAACAGAGAACAATGCCATTGGTGCCAAAACATCTCAAAGGTATAAGAATATAAAATATAGGGGAAAAAAAAGAGACATCATTTATAATATGAATGGGTTCCTATGGGTTTCCTTTAGTACTGATGTTCTGTGATTCTGAACCAGAAGTCAGTTATCTGCCCAGCTTAGTGAAATGTCTTCCTACCCAGTAGCTATGGGAGGCTTCTGAAAGAAGGAAGGAGAACATGATACAACTTTGTGTTGGCCTGGGGCAGAGGGTGAGAGCATAGCAGCCACAATGGGAAGGCACATGTGTCCCCAAAAAGCCTCTCCACTCTGGCTGACATCTGAAACCCCACAGAACTCGGTCCTTTCAGCTCAAACTTTGGAGATTCTGCTGAAATGTAATCCCAGAATAGGCAGCACCTTTACTCTGCATATCCCTGTGGGAATCCCGCTGATCTTCTTAACTGGGGTTACATGTGCTAAATTGCACCTTGGGGTGCAAATGCATGCTTCCCAGGCCCTGAATGGTTGGAAACTGCAGGTGGACTACATGCCTGTGAAGAAAGGTCTGAGGTAAAATGAACACGAGTTGCTGGCCCAGAGAGGCAGAAGGAAAAGCAGGTAGAAGAGGAAACTGAGTTTAATAAGGAACTTCACAGTTTTCCCTTTGGCTGTCACTGCTCTAGGTGTTCAGGAACCTTGCAGTCATTTCAGGCGTGTCACCAAGTTAAATGGACCTATTCATGAACTTTATTATGTTATTTATTTTGTGGTGCTAGGAGAGAGCCTAGGGCCTTACACATGCTAAGCACATACTATATACCACTGAGCTGTACCCCCAGTCCTGGACCTATTTTCTTAATACATCATATTGCAAGCATTATTTCCTGATTTCCACACACAATGATCTGGCCTCAATCATTCCACTAACAAGACAAAAATCTTCCTTTTACGAGCTCCCAACCTTCCACATGCTTCAGGAACTTGGTAACAAGCCTTAATATGACATATGACTTTTTTTAAAAGCATGTTTCTCTATACTCATACACAATCCTACTTCTCCTGAGATGAATCTCAGTTTTGTGGATTGATCTTCTCCGTATTTCTGCACACAAAACACATATCATTGGCTTTTGAGTGGCTTAAAGAGACAGGGGTTTTAATAACTTAAAATGCAGACTATAAATGTTCATTTTCATATCCTCAAAAGAAACCATAAACTAGGTTGGGATTAATAATTAAAAAGAATCATTTTTTAAGTATTCACTGAAACATCTTCAAAGATACCAGAGAAAAAGGAAATAATCGATTTATGATATAGTAATTCAAAAAGATTTGCTGAATTCCATAAACATATTGAAATTGTGGCATAAGTATGGAATATAGTACATAAGGATGACACAGAATAACAATATTAATGGACAACTGGCCAGCCACCTCAGAAACCTATTTGGAAAAATTAAAAATTAAAACCTATATGTCAAGATGTTTTGGACAGATCAAGGTTAAAATATAAAAAATAAGATAATAAAGAGCTGGAGACGTAGCTCAGTGATTGACCACTGCCTAGCAAGTGGAAGGCCCTGGGTTCAATCCCCAACATCAAAAAATAAAAATAATAAAACAAAAAATACTAGAAGAAAATAAGGGAGACTACCTATAATACCTAGTTGGTGGGCAAAGTCCAAAAATGATGAACAAAACAAAAACAACAAAACTCTAAAGTTTTGGGTAAACATTAATACTTAATTTATTTAACACACAAAGTTCCTCCAAAGAAGAAAAAGACCAATAAATCCAATGGAAAAAAGGAAGACAGTTCATCAAAATGGAAATATAGATTATTGAAAAGGAAGTGGCAATGGTCCATGCCTATCATCTCAGCTGCTCGGGAGGCTGAGATAGCAGGATCACAAGTTCCAGCCCAGTCTGGGCAACGTGGTGAAGTCCTGCCTCAGAAATAATAAATAAATAAATAAATGCAAATGGGTTTTAAATATATGAAAAAATATTAGAGGAAAAATGGGACACTCCAACTTCACTGTGGCACAGTGCTCACCAGTCATTCAGGTCACTCTCTAAAGGAGGCTCCTCCCACATCCCTAGATGTGGGTAGAAGCTCTCTGGAGTGCAATCTGGCAATACCTACTAAAATAGTAAATTCATCTGTTCTTCGATTCAGAGACTTGACTTCAAAGAATTTATTCAATAAATGTTCGTGTGCAAAAGGAAGTATGTAGCAAAGACATGAAATACTACAAAAGTGGAAACAACAAATTTCCATTTGTAAGAGTCCTGTTAATTAAAGTGTACAGCCATATACTACAGTACTACCCACCTCTTAAAAGGAACGAGGCAGCTCTGTACATACTGAAATAGACTGGTATCTAGTACATTGTTCAATAAAAAAACAAGGCACAGAACATATAGTATTTATAGCACGTCTCCATTATCTATTGCTACAGGACAAACCAAATGCAGGGGCTTATAATGACAGCTCAGTTTTTCAATTTGAGGAGGACTCAGCAGGGAAAGCTCATCTGTGTTCCACACAGCATTGTGCGGGGTGGCCTGACTGGGGCTGGAGGTTCCACTTCTGAGAAGGTGGTTTGTTCATCACATAGCTGCCGACCTCAAGTTGGCTGATAGCTGGAGGCTCAGCTGAGACTATTGGAAGGACCTCTGTTTTCTTCCGTGTAGCTTCACTACATGACTAGGTAGGGATCTCACAGGTGGTGGCTCCTGGGTTCTGAGAGGGAGTGTTACAATAGCAAACATTCCCAGGAAACAAGTCTCAATAGACAAGCAATTGTCAAAATTCCCAATGGCCAATACCAGTCACATGGGCAACCACAGTCAATATGCAAGGGAATTACACAGGACATGAATACAAGTGGGTGCAGCTCACTGAGAGAGCCACCAGAAAATTTTATCACAGTAGGCTAGCACTGTCTGTGTGAGCAAGAGACTACTATCTAAATGGATCATCTCTGGGAGAAACTAGTACATAGATGGGGAAGATTGGGCAGCTGAAGAATCAGGTAGCTGGGATGCAAGGAAAAAGTCATTCTCACTGTGGAACTGAGTGTACAATGCACATACATTACCAACTTCTAAAAAAGTAGTTAATTTAAAACCTAAATTAACATGAGCACAAAACAGATCTAGAACAGTGACTTAATTGGAGTTGGTATTAATCAAATACTGATTTAAATGGACTGAAACCTCAAAAACTCAGCCCTAGCAACCCTTTTCTCTTTGTAAGCTGATTATCTCAGGCACTTGTTACAGTAGTGGAAAGCTGACTGATACAATTTGCTTCTCCTTTGAAAGGCTTAACTGGAGGAGAGCTAGGTTTAAGCCTGTTTGCATCACTGTCTATTTTTCACAGAGCCTCCTAATCCACTTTCATCTTTTTAAAGCTCAACATTTTATAACTCAGTTTCTAGTCCTGTTTTAATAAATGGCTAATGCCACTAGTATGACTATAAATACTGAACTTGGACCCAAATAGGAGCTATCTAATGCTGTTTTATGAATTCAGTCATTTTTAATCTTTTACCAACCAGTCTGCATTTCTGTCACTTGCAATTGTTTGAGTCAAATTGCATGCATGAGTGCGTGCCATAGCAGGCCTCATCTGATCTGACCCCAATCTTCAAGGCCCAAACTAGTGCCACTCTCTAATCCTTGCCCTCTAATACAGTTACTCGTGGGTCCTTTGTACCTGTTCTCTGGGCCTAGATTTCCCTTCTCATCTATTTATCCAACCCTCCATTCTTCATTCAGTGCACAGTGTTCACCTCTTCTCCAAGGATTTTCTAAGTCTCTTTAGCTCTATTCCAAAGGGCTAGACGATCCTTCTCCATTATTTCTGTAGCACCCAGAACATCCCTCTATTAACTTTTCCCTTTCTATACACACTAGTCTGTCTCTACTAGACTGCACGCTCTTACAGTGCAGAGGACCATGTATTCGTCCTATATTGTTGACCTCAGTAGAGTGCCTGAAAAATAAAATTCAGTATACATGAAATGAGGGAAAAAATGCACTTTATGTTTAAAAAAATATCTGATTTAACCTGAAAGGAGACAAGGATAAAGGAAAGAAATTAAGAATGTATTTAAGGACATTAATTTTCATATAGTATCTTAGTGGGCAGAAATTACCACCTTATAATAAAATATAACCCATAGGGTGCTGGTGGCTCACACCTGTAATCCTAGCTACTTGGGACGCTGAGATCAGGAGGATAAAGTTCAAGGCCAGACCAGGAGAATAGTTCAGGAGACCTCATCTCCAAGATAACCAGAACAAAATGGACTAGAGGTGTGGCACAAGGAGTAGAGATCCTGCTTTGCAAACACGAAGCCCTGAGTTTAAACCCCAATCCCACCAAAAATAAATAAACTAAAAGAATCATATATCCTGTTGGAAAAAGAAAACCCCAGTGATTTACTATCTAATTTATATTTCTTGACCCTAGCTCTACCTTTAATTTACCAAACCCCAAGCCAAGATGCTGGTTCTTAATCCCTGGACTGTTGATTCGATGTTCCTGCCAAGAGGATTTGCAGAAGTGTTGGGAGCTATTTGTTTCTGACAATACTCAGAGGCCCCTTTCCAGACGGGCAGGTTTCTAAGGACAGGTAGTTATGGGAGACAACACTTTGCAAACAACACACCTTTATAAAACCCTTGCTTATCTGCTGCTTTAGAATAATCTCTGATCAGCTGTGTGGTGTTCTGATTGCTTTTACTCATAGACACATAGTATATATATGCTTTATTGTTTTATTTGTTTTAGTGCTCTAGGATAGAATGGGCCACCTTAGTAGCTTCAGAGGCTAATACATTTCTATCATCACAGTTACTTTGGCAAACCTGGTTCCCTTAGCTTCTACCACATCATGCAGAGCTAATGATCAAGTTTGTACAGTATGTGTGTTTTGAATTCAGTTGTTTAGTTAAGAGAGTTTTGGGGAAAGAAAAACCTCTCCTACTGAGATTTATATAAAACAAACACAGGTTTAGATTTAAGGACTCATCAAATTATTATGGGGATGGACAGCGGTCAGGGGGCAACTGTGTGTCTAGGGAAAGCTTTGTGGAAGTCCGAGTTTGGTATCATTCCCTGTAGATTCTATACCCCTTGAAAATATCTGGGCCTTTTTCTACAGACTAAACACCAGATTGGGGAAGAACATTTGCTAAACTTTGAATCTTTAATAAGCTCTTAGTGTGACAGACATCAGAATTAGAAGGGACTGGAAACACAGGAGGCCACACAGGGGACTCCAAAACTGATGATTCTTCACTAAATCTCTAGGCACCCAAGTCACATGAATTTGCTGAGAGTGTCAAAGCTTTTAAAAGAAAATAGGGGCAAGGGGCGTGGCTCAAGTTGTAAGAGTATTTGCTTTAAACCCTGGAAAATGGGATCTCTGGATAAGGCCAGACTTGTACACAGCCCAGGCTGGCCTTCACCTGGAGATCCTCCTGACTCAGCCACCCAAGTGCTGAGACTATAGGTGTGTGCCCCCATGCTCTGCAAGTGACAAACTGGAAACAATACGCCTTGTTAGAAAGTGCTGTGATCACAATCAACGAATACTGCCGAATACAGAACTGAAGGTCCACCAGTCTGTAGGAAAAAGGTTTCCTCTGCTCTCACATCCCAACAATAAACACAGAAGATGTGTGACCTCAAAAGTTGTGGGGATTTTTCTCCACTAGCAAACAAGCACCAATTTTGCAGCAGACATGGGCTGGGTGGCCTCTAATCCAATTTAATTCTAATAATATCTACCTAGATAAGGCATCAGATCCCACAGGTAAAGAGTTCAGGCCCCAAGACTACCCATCCACCCCCCCCACCTCAGATGCCTGTCACGTGCCCAGGATATTTTACCTGTGCTTCTGACAGATCTGCTATAAATCAAGGTTCCCGCAACCCCCTCCCCCTCAGGTTCAGTTAATTTGGCAGAGATGCTCACAGAACTCAGGGAAGCACTTACATGCACTGGCTTACTGTAAAAGCTATTACCAAGGACAGAGATAAAAAAGACGTACAAGGTGAGGTATGGAAGAAGGGTGCCCCTCTCTGGGTGCACCACCCTCCAGGAACCTCCATGTGGTCAATAATCCAGAAGCTAACTAACACGTGTCCTTTTGGTTTTTTACGAGGACTACATTATACATGTACGAATGATTAAACCAATGGCCACTGGTGATCAGTATAACCTTCATCCCCTCCCCTCTACCAAGAGGTTGGGTAATGGGGCTGAAGGGTCTCTCACGCTGCCTGGTCTTTTCTGTCACCAATCCCCATCCTGAAGCTACCTAGAGGTTGCCCGTCTACTCATTAGCATATCGAGATACTTATTGCTTTGGAAAATCCAAGGAGTTTAGGAACTGTATGCCAGGAAAAGAGAGGAAGACCAGATGTATGCTTCACAATATGGTAAGTACCACTTTTGAGATCTCTTAGTCATACCTAGATCTCATCATCCTTAAACAGAAGGCCACTCACCCACTTACCCTGAGACATCTTTTACATCGAAGGATGTCCCCCAAATGCACATATGCTAAAGGCCTGGTCACCAGGCAGTGGCACTATTGGGAGGTGGTGGAACTTATGAGGTGGTGCCTATAGGGAGGAAGTTAGGCCATTGTGGACATGCCCCTGAAGGGGATATTAGGACCCCAGTCCCTCCTTTTTTTTTTTTTAATTTTTACTTTTTTATTATTCATATGTGCATTCAATGCTTGGGTCATTTCTCCCCCCTTCCCCCATCCCCTCCCTTACCATCCACTCCACCCCCTCCCTCTCCCCCCAACCCCAACCCCCTCGATACACGGCAGAAACTATTTTGCCCTTATCTCTAATTTTGTTGAAGAGAGAGTATAAGCAATAATAGGAAGGAACAAGGGTTTTTGCTAGTTGAGATAAGGATAGCTATACAGGGAGTTGACTCACATTAATTTCCTGTGCATGTGTGTTACCTTCTAGGTTAATTCTTTTTGATCTAACCTTTTCTCTAGTTCCTGGTCCCCTTCTCCTATTAACCTCAGTTGCTTTTAAGGTATCTGCTTTAGTTTTTCTGTGTTGAGGGCAACAAATGCTAGCTAATTTTTTAGGTGTCTTACCTATCCTCATATCTCCCTTGTGTGCTCTCACTTTTATCTTGTGATCAAAGTTCAATCCCCTTGTTGTGTTTGCCCTTGATCTAACGTCCACATATGAGGGAGAACATACGATTTTTGGTCTTTTGGGCCAGGCTAACCTCACTCAGAAAGATGTTCTCCAATTCCATCCATTTACCTTCATGGCTGCATAAAATTCCATTGTGTATAGATACCACATTTTCTTGATCCATTCGTCAGTAGTGGGGCATCTTGGCTGTTTCCATAACTTGGCTATTGTGAATAGTGCTGCAATAAACATGGGTGTGCAGGTGCCTCTGGAGTAACCTGTGTCACAGTCTTTTGGGTATATGCCCAAGAGTTGTATTGCTGGATCAAAGGGTAGCTCAATGTTTAGCTTTTTAAGTAGCCTCCAAATTTTTTTCCAGAGTGGTTGTACTAGTTTACATTCTCACCAACAGTGTAAGAGGGTTCCTTTTTCCCTGCATCCTCGCCAACACCTGTTGGTGGTGGTGTTGCTAATGATGGCTATTCTAACAGGCAGCCCCTCCTTTTTGTTTCCAGCTGTCATGAGGTGAGTGGCTTGCTGGGTGGGAGCTCCCCACCAGAATATGCTGCCTCGCCACATGCCCAAAAGCAATGGGTCTGCCCAACCATAGACTGAAACTTCCAAAACTATAAGCCAAAATAAACTTTTTCTCTTTCTAAGTTGATTATTTCATCAGATATTTTGTAACAGTAATGGGAAGCTGACTAACACAGATATGTAACTCCCTCAACAATTTAGGAAGCAAACATATCATGCATGTGTGTAATTTCCCCAAAATATAACCTCCACCCATACAACTCTACACATCTGAACTTTTGCAGAATTCAAATTACAAAAAAACCAAAAACCTGATTCTTTTACATATAGATTCAATATCATCAGCAAATAATGAGTTCAAAGTCAAAGTGTTATTTTATGCAGAGGGCATTTTATATTGTACAAGGTATTTCTACTATTTCATTGTGGAGAAGCCTCAGACATATATCCAATGCCACAAAGGATCAATTGAAGTAACAGAGATTCAAGTCTAGCTGAAAAGTCCAGCAGGTTCTATATTTTTTTTTATTTTTATATTTTTATTTTTTGGTAAGACTAGGGTTTGAACTCAGGACTCATGCTTGCAAAGCAAGCACTCTAGCACTTGAGCCACACCTCCAGTCCAATTTGCTCTCGTTTTTTGGAGATATGGTCTTTCAAACTGGCTTGAACCTCTATCATCCTTATCTCAGCCTCCCAAGTAGTTAGGATTACAATCAAGTTCTATATTTTTTTTAAACAACTTTTAAGGTTACCTTTTCTTTTTAACCCATATCAATTACAGTAAAAGACTACAATGTAGGAAAGAAAACTTAAGGAAAACCAGCCATATCCCCCCTGCCAATAACAAGAAGGCTCATATGCAGGCTGAGCTGCCTAGACCAGAGCCTGGATTTCACCCCTTGGTGTCTGTCAGCACAGAAAATCTATAGCAGAATATCAGACCTCACTCTACATATTCCAATATTCCTAACTGCACACACACTCAAGGAAACCACACTTAAACCCAAGAAAGCAGGATGCAAGCAGAGAGAACAGTTGTCCCTGGTCCGTGTACACCATCCTGACTATGTTGTGGATGGGTCAGAGCCTTGCTCAGCCTTGCCTCACCATTCTCTGGGTGTCACAGATTCAAGAGAAGGGAGGGAGTGAAGAGGGAAGGGAAAGAGGAAGGGAGAAAAGAAGGACGGTCTCACCCAAACCAGCCCAGCACCAGATGGGTGGGTGGCAATCTCTAAAATCCCCACTGAGGAAGAATCAGTGGCTCTGTGTTAAACCCCTAAGTATACAAGGACATGTATATACTTACATATTACTACATAAAACTTAGGTTATATTTTAGATGAGTTATAAAATACTGATTTTTTAAAATATCTGTATATACGTTCTAATTTTTAAATTTTAAATTTAAAAAACTGTGTTTGTGTGTGTGTGTGTGCACACACTTTGCTGGGATTGAACCCAGGACCTCACCATTCTAGGCAGTGCTGCATCCCTGAGTTATACTCCCAGCCCAAGCATTGTTTTTATAACAAGAAAGTAAATGCTTTTTACAGTTTGTCTAAGTTAAGGAAGAAAATGTCTATGTCCAACTAACTTAAGCAACCATATTAATAATTGCAAAAAAGAAGATGAATTGGTAATGCATTTGCACACTGCTTTGTATTTACATGTATCTGTTTATATATCTTTTTTCCTACTCCTGAACTTCCAGAGGGTGTATCTGACAGTCTTGGGTATCTATCCTTGCCTGAGAAAATCCAAGCTTCTGGTTTCCTTAGGTACAAAATGGGAGTACTAACAATAACACTGTCTAGCTGAGCAGGGGAGGACATGCGAAGTAAGGTAACTTAAAAGGTTAACAACACACATGTTTGGTAATCAATGACTTTAAAGGCAAATGTTGCCTCATCTGAACGTTAAACATGGCCCAGGTAGGTTCAAAGGATACTTAATATTTTCCTTCATTTTGCTGATAAGGAACAAATCATTTAAAACTAGTGTACATGTTCCCGCAACCCCCACTCCAACCCCTCCACCCTATCCTTTAACATTGTTTTACTAAGGTCCAAAAAGAGCTTCCAATGATAAGTACTTAAAATTTATCTACTTCAAAAACTCAGGCCAGGCATGATGGTACAGACCTGTAATCCCAGGCTGAGGCAGGAGGATTGTGAATTTGAGGCTAGCCTGGGTCACTGTGTCTCAAAACATAACAAAACCTCTCTGTATTATAACACCTATTCCATAGACTCTTATCAGTCCAGTGCTTTTCCAATAACACTATAAAAAAAGAATGTTTGCCTTCCCTAAACAATGGAGTTTTAAATGACAGGCCAGTTGTTATCAATTAACTTGGAGATTTTTGTAATGTTTGAATGATTCAAAATCATAAGGCCATAATTCTCCTGTGTCATTTTCTAGACTCACCATTTGTGCTCGTGAAGTAAGAGACCTAAATGAGGTATGTAAGTATTGCCACTGGTTAGAAGAAATGTCAGAAGCAATGATATTGAGCTAATTCAGAAATTCATACTATACAGCAGAAATGGATTCAGAATTATTTTGCCTAAGACAGGGGAAGAAAAAAACCACATTTCTATACCATGCTACTTAATGTTTCTACCCAGCAAATCCTATGTTTTAGGAAAAAGTAAAGAATCCAATAGATATGCTCTCTAGAAAAGCAAATGAAATCCTAGCGGGGCTGATAATGTGATTTCACGATGATGGACAGCCACTACTTACTTAATGTGACTGGATCACCCACTTCATCTATTTTTTCCTCTCTGTTTTAGAAGGCTATACTTGTGCCAGTTGCGTCATCTTGATTTCAGCAAGGCAAAAACAAAACTCAACTTAGCCACCCCTGACCCAAGACAAAATTCTGTACTCTCTAAAATTGGTAAAACATGGGAGTGTACCTCAGTGGTAGAGTGTGTACCTAATGTTTGTGAGGCCCTGGGTTCCACCTCCAGCACCACAAAAATTTAATTAGTTAATTAATTAATAAAAATGGTAAGTCCATAACCTTGTAGTCATCATCAGTTCAATACCTCTCAGGTCAGTCCTCCATGCTATATACAATATAAACCCTGTTCCAGTTCATTTATCTTCTCACTCATTCAACAGCAGGATTCTAAGGACTGACACTACTAGATACAGGATACAAAGCCAAAGTGAGCAGCCTGTGATTGGGGTGGGCTTTTGTGTCATTTGTGAAGCAAATGCCGCCTGAAAGCTAACTTTCCATTCACCATAAATTAGTATGGCTGACTGGCATGACATGTGGCTAACATACATGAGGCTCTGGGTTCAATTCCCAGCACCACAAAGAAGGAGAGGAGGAGGAGGGAGGGAAAGAAGGAGAAAAAAGGAGCAGCCAAGCTTGGCCAAAGAGATAGAGGAGGTCAGAGGTCAGGGGTCATGGGTAAATAGGCTTAGGCAGTTGTTTCTGGAAAGAAAGGGGAGTTCTCTACATACCTGGAACAAGTCCCCAGGAACCTCTAGCCACACCCTACTCCCCAGTGAAGGTGGAGGAGGGCTAAGGAGTAGCAAAAGAGTGGACAGGTACCCTTTTTCTGTCCCTCCTATCTTGGCAACCAGCATAAGCCCCACTCACAGTAGCAAAGAGAGTTTCTACATCATAGGGAGGGGAGAGAAAATGCACTCTCTAGCCGTTTTCTTTGCCTATTCCTTTAAAAAGCACCTTTCTTTTTTTTAAAGGCACTTTTCCTCTCCACCTGTCTGAAACAGAAAAATCAAAGCAATTTATAGCTTGTTTAAAGTTGTGATTTTATTCTAAATTATACAGAATGTACAGGAAATGTAAGATTCAAAATCTATTAACTGTAAATAGCAATTCTGAAATGCTTTACTCATAGCAGCTACCTGACTTTTGTGAACCAAATGCCATCTGAAAGCTAACTTTCCATTCAACATAAATTAGTAGTTCTCCAATACTCATATACTTTCAAAACTCTGTCTTAGTCAGGTGTGGTAGTACACACCTGCAATTCCAACATTCAGGAGGCTGACACAGGAGGATTGTGAGTTTGAGGTCAGTCTGGGATACACACTGGGGAGTTCCAGTCTACCCTGGCCTACTTACCAAGACACTGTATCAAAATACACACACACACAAAAACAAACAAACAAACAAACAAAAACTTTCTTCTCCCTGGAAAAATAACAGCTTGATGTCTTAGTAGAAGAGTAAGAGCTTGTCAACAGACAGAGCTGGGATTAAATCCTTCAGGCTGGTACCCTAACCACTCAGTCTCAGCTTTTATATCTGTTACAGGGGACTGTAAGATACCTTTGTTGGTTGTTAAGATGATTAAATTAAGTGACAAGTAACACATGCAAGGTGCCTACCACATACTGCTAAATAAGTAAGTTCTTGAGACCAAAAGCTTGATTTGGGCAGACTTTGAGGCACACCCTTTAAAAGTGAACAAGTGCTCAACTGTAAGTGACTTTTAGTTTGGTTCTTATGATCATAACCCAGCTACTACAAACTATCCCTAGAGGGTCATTTAAATTCTTCATAAAAGGAATCTTTAATTTAAATGTGGAACTGCAATCAAAACTGATAAGTAAACCAGGCACCAGCATAAAATCCTAGCTACTCAGAAGCTGTGATAAGGAAGATCATTCCAGGCCAGTGCCAGGAAAAAAAACAAACAAACAGCGGGCATAGTAGTGATCTCCTTTCATCCCACTGATGGCGAGTAGCTTAAAGTAGGAAAATCACAGTCCAGGCTGGCTTGGGCAAAAAGTAAGACCCTATCCCAAAATAACAGTTTAAAAAGGCTGGAGGCATGCATGGCTCAAGTAAAAAACCTAAAAAAAAGATAATGTGGATGCATCTACCTTTTACACAGAAAACCATCCACAAAATATTAAGCTAAAGCTGCAAAGTATATACCAGGCTCAGTGGCTCACACCTTTAATCCTAGCTATTCAAGAGGTGGAGATGGGGAGGACTGCCTTAAAGGCCAGCCTGGGCAAAAAGTTCAAGACCCCATTACAAACAATAAAAGCTGAGCATGGTGGTACCTGCCCGTCATCCCAGCTACACAGGAAGCATAAAAAGGAGGACGGAGGCCCAGGCTAGCTAAATGCAAGACCCTTTTAGAAAAATAGCTAAAACAAAAAGGGCTACAGGCTCGAGTGGTAGAGTGCCTACCTAGCAAGCATGAGGCCCTTAGTTCAAACCTCAATACCACCAAAACAAGAAACACTACCATATGTCACATCCCAACCTCAGAGAGAGGCTAGAATTTGTAAAGTAATAGTTTGGACATTTTGAAGAAACTCTCTCAAGCATTTCCCAGAAAATAGTTAATATTTTTCTATCAAACACTTGGCTAAAAATAGAAACACTGGCCCTGGACTGCATAAACAAGCAACATAAGAAAAGCCAGATAAAATGCCCTGTCACTCTTTAAGACTCTAAACAAAGCTGGGCACCAGTGGCTCACGCCTACAATCCTAGCTACTCAGGAGGCAGAGATCAAGACGATCGGATAGTTTCAAAGCCAGCTCAGGCAAATAGTTCTCCAGAGCCTATCTCCAAAAATTCCATCACAAGAAAGGGCTGGTCGAGTGGTTCAAGATGTAGGCCCTGAGTTCAAACCCCAGTACAACAAAAAATAATAAATAAATAAAGATTCTAAATGATTGAACAAATACTAGCTTAGCTACTGGTTTAAAGTCATTTAAAGAGCTATAAAATGAAACTACACACTGCCTTTGAAAGCAAAGTAATTAAAATTTACTGAGCATCTATCTATATCTGGCCCCTCTCTGTATCTATCACCTGGCCTCCCCCGAAAACTACTTTTACCCTGACTCTCCTGGAAAGGTACCCAAACTGGCAGCCACTAAATGATTCCATAATTCCTATTATTAAATTAAATTTGCCTGGGAAAAAACTTTAAGAGAGTCTCTTGGAATTTTCCACACACAAAAAAAACCTGTTCTTTGTGGGGGGGGGTTGCCACAGTGGGGGATCAAACCCAGGTCCTCATGTATGCTAGGTGAGTGCTCTACCACTGAGCCACCAAGTCACAACTCTACTCTCCAAAAAAAAGCTTGTTTTTGTTTTCGTTTTAGGAGTAAAGTGGGAGAATTTATTGAGATAGAAAAGCAGTTCCTAGAGCTGGGGGGGATCCCAAGAGAGGTGCACCCCCCAAACATTTTAATATTCTAAAATAAACACCTCAGAATAAAAATTACATCCTGGTTAGAGACCAGAAGGCAAAAGTAAAAATAGTTGTTGTCAACATTAGTATTCAAGTATCTTATGACTTCTATTAAATATAAATCTCTTGCATAGTACATTTCAAAAAGCACTTTCCACAAATTTTTTGTTTGTTTGTTTAGGGGATTTTTTTCAAACAATGCACAGCAAAAAATGTCTTACAGGAAGCAAAGCACTTGTGCAAACCTCTCTGCCTCTATTAGAATGCCTTCAAAACCAGTTTTTGTTTGATTTTTTTTTTTCTATCTGACTACTTAAGGAAAAAGATCCCACACAGACACCAACCAGTCCCACTCAGAAATGCCATTAAAAGACACCATTTTTACAAAATGTCATACTGCCCCACTTTTGAACACAAATAACCTCTGGGCTAACAAAACTTACATTTATTTGCTTAAGAAAATCAGCTTCATTTTGTAGCAATATTTTCAAAGTATCAACAAAATAAGCTACACGCTTGAGAAAATAAAAAGGGAGCGATTAGGAGGATAGCTCAGTGGCAGAGTTCTTGCCTAACATGCTCGAAGCCCTGGGTTTGATCCCAAGCATCACAAAAATGTAAAATTAACATAAAAAGGGAGGAAAGACCCATTTTTGTCTGAATTTCATTTTGGAAAATTGTGCTCCATAGAGGCTTACAAAATGTCCTGGAAATATGACAACACCACTCAAACTTCACCCCAGCCCCCACCCCATAGAAATAATCACCTGTACTCTCACTTCTTCTCCCAGAGCTCTTCCCAGCCCCTCACACAGGGACCCAGAGAAGCCTGTCTGTAATGACTGTAAAGTGGGTCCCAGTCCATCATGGCTTCTCAGTCCTTCTGCAGCAACACTGACCTGCTGGGAGCTCCTTTCCTGGGTTCCATTCAAGACCCTCGGCAGAAACTCTCCCTCCTCTGGCTGAGGCTGAAGAGACCCTTTCTCCTCCAAAGACACTGGCCTGGCCAAGCTGGTGATTCCAGAACTCCTCCTGAAGGACCATCGCTTGTGGATGGACAGTAGGTTCACCTGTGGGTCACTCAGGGTTGCCAGGAAGGTCTGCTTGGGGATTGGGGCCACCTTGCCCTCAGCTTTCTCCATTGCCATGTCCACAGTCACGCCTTCCCTCCCCACCACAGCAGTTCAAATTCAGCAGACTTGCTGGTGTTAGGAGGAAATGCCGCAGTGTCCTCCTCATTAGCAGGGGAAGGCACCCTTCTGCAAGTAAGCCGCCGGCAGAGAGGCTGAGTCGTGCTGGCAGGCAGCTCCAGGAACTTGGGCAGACTGCACACCACTGTGTACCTATTTGCTTTTTTTCTCTCCACCCGTCCCACCAATCCCAGCCTTTCACTCAGCACACTGTATGTGGCACTGTGGCCCTCTGCACACGGCCCAGCACATAGTCGTGTCTCAAAGTGAAGCTCCACACAGCTGCCTTCTGGCCACGTGCACTCCTGGAAACCTGGCCTAGGGGCAAGGGAGACAGGCCACTTCCTTTTATTACCAAACTGCAAGGGTTTTCTTGGAATGACTGCAGTGGCGTCTCCCATAGCTCCAACACTGGTGAAGTGCAGACTACTGTGTGAGAGAAGGATTTTCTAGGTGACATGACTTGTATTTCCAAGACGGAGTGAGAAAGGTCCATGTTTCCTGCAGCTTTGTTTTCCCCTGGACCAAAGGCTTGACTTTCGTAAGAGCTGACTGCACAAACTCCCAGCTCACAAGGTTCATTCGTCTTTTATTCATGGCACAACAGCTGGGAACTAATCCACAATTCAGCTTCTCAGGCTACCTGTAGCTCCACAAAGATTAATCCAAGGAGACACACTACAGTGTGGTAATCCAGGCAGTCGCCTGCCTGCTCTGTCCGGCAGAGCAGCCTCCCTTCCCATCCACCATTCCACCCATTCAGTGCCAGGAAGAAGGCGACCTCATTCACCTCCTCTGCCTCGGGATAGGAACAGCTCTGCCAGTCACTAATCCTGGCAACACCCGCTGCTGTAAGCATGTGTGGAGCGTCTTCACTGTAGGCTGAAGTGAGCTGGTGAGGAAAAACAGTCACTGTCTCCCTCCACATTATTCTTCACAGCTGATATACTACCTTGGGGTCACTGGAACAGAAGGCACAAGCCTTCTGCTCAAGGTCACTGAGGATTCTTCTTCCTTATGGGTTACCCACAATGACCCTCCTACCCCATTAAAATTGCCATTACATCCCAAGAAATATGGACAGAGAGATATGTCTTTGGGCTGAAGCTGTAGCTCAGTGATAGGGCAGGCACTGCTTAGCATGTGCCAGGCCTGGGTTCCATGCCCAGCATCACAACAAACAAAAACTAAATAATCAAGAAGTGTGTTCTCTTTGAGGGAAGGTAGCCCATGGGTCCATTCACCAAAGGCCCTTCAAGACTTTACTATTCTTTTGCACATGAAGATTTGAGAGCTTGTTTGCTTCCACTTCTGAAGCATGCACAGAGCAGCCAACTACTCCAAAATGTATCTGGGTTTGGTTTTTGTCTTCCAAGTGCTCAACTAAAAGAAAGAACCTGCCTCAGTTTCCAAGAAATGCAGTGGAAACCAGTGCCCAACGAAAGAAAAGGCATGTGTGATGTTAAAAGCCTTGGGCACCATCCCCCAGCCTCCCTGTCTTGGTTTAGGATTACTCAAATCTTGCTCTTCTATTGCTCCTGTTCCTGGTAGCATCTGTCAGGATCCTACAAGCCTGCTGACCACTCACATTTAGTTTACTGGGCAACAGAAGTGGAAAACTAAAGCTTCTATTTTTAAGCATTAGATTTTTACTAAGTTTTAGCCATTTGGATTAAAAATCCTCACCAAAGGTATCATGTCTTTCTGCTGCCTTTTAAAATATGAGTTATTAAACATATCTTTAACTTCTTCTTGGTGATAAGGGATCATTACAAAGAAAAAAGTGCCTCTGCACTGTAACTGGGAATGGCTGAATAGATTCAGCCTCACCTGACTGCAGCAATCTTGAGTCATAACTACCATGATTGTCCCTGAGTAATGCTGGCCAGTTTTCCTGGAATAGTTTCCTTGCATAATAACAACAGCCAAAAACCATTAGAGTGGAATGTGGACCATGACGACCAGACCCTGGCCCAGGAATGTGCCTGAGCTCCTTGATACTAGCTTGAGATAAACCACATACATTCCAACTTGAAGTCACTTTTGTCCTGATTGTGTGTGTGCTGCTGGGGATGGAACTCAGGGCTTCCACATGCCAGGTAAGTGCTCCAACATTGAGCTAAACTTTCAGTCCCTATCTTATGAGCCTCCTTCTTCTGATCTAAATTGCAGGGATCCACTAGTTTCACTACCACCCATGACCACACTTTTGTAAGTCCTAAGCAAATTGCACTCTATGCAACCAGGGTCTGTCTGCCTCTTTCTTTGGTCTCAGAGCACCAGAGCACCAGAGCACCTTGTGGCTAGTTTTCATGCCCTGGAATCGTTTTTTTTTTTTCAGAATGATAGTTAATAATAAGGAAAGTATGCTGGAATCTCATGTCCTGAATGCTTTCAAATATTGTAGCCTGTTAGCACCATGAGCTATGGAAAATTTAAATACTTTTCTGCCCAAACTACTCCTCTTAGACAGTCTCTCAGACCCAGAACACAGCCAGAAAAGTGGGCTAGGGCCAGGTTAGGAAGGGCAGGAAGGCTGGATTTTTTGTCCTGCAGAAGGTGGAGAATCACCACGAGTTTCTCTTTTTTTTTTTTTTTTTGCAGTGCTAGGGACGGAACCCAGGACCTCACACACATGCTAGGCAAGCAGTCTACCATTGAACTACATAGCCAGGTCCACCAGGAGTTTTAAGCAGAGGACTTCCAAGGTTACAATACATTCATGGTCTAGAAATATAGTGCCGGCTGGAACACGAAGGAAGATTCAGAAGGAGGGCTTTATAGGGCTTACAGGCAACAGAGAAATCTGTTGGGTCCTAATGCCTAAGGCGGATGAGTGAGCATCCCATTCCCCCGCCACACAGAGAGCAACAGCATTCCTGCATACTGAGGAAATGGAGGCTTGCATTCCTGCATCCTAAAGAAGAGATACAGAGATATAGATCTCCCACAAGGCTGATGGGCAAAATGCTCTCAAGATTGTTTCCTTCCCCTAATAAATGTGCTAACCAAACCAGTTCACTTAAGAAAGCCCTTGAAATGCAAGGCCAATAAGAAAACCCGCCAACCCAGAGTTAAAACGTCCATTAAAAACTCCAGCCTTTACCTGAGCAGGGAGTTACCAGCTTCCAGGCTCCGCTGCAGTACTTTAGCTGTAGCCTTTCCTTTCTCTCTAACAAATCTTATTTTGTATACCGGCTTTGGCTCATCATTCAGCTGCCTCGCTAGCCAGTTCTCTGGCCTGTGATGGCAAGGACCCTCAACCCCGGCCTGCAACACTTTGTCACCGGCATGTAATATTTTGGCGACGCATGAAGGGACCCAATCTCTTCTGAACCAAGGTTGGTATAGGTCGTGCCAAACTGGGAAAAGCTGTCTAGGAATATGACCCTGAGCGTCCTGCACTCGGATGGAGTCTGTTTTCCAAGAGAGACTCCCCCCACCACGGCCTAGCTACGGTGGAACTCTCAGGCCGACCCTCTCTCTCTCTCTTTCTCTCTCTCTGGGTTAAAGAGGATTTCTCCCTTGGGAAACTGAGCTGAATGGCAGGCAATCTGAGGAAACTCGGAGCACACTGACAATGCTACATGGGTGGAACCTGACTTCAGTGCACTGAGGCTTTTTCTTTTTTCCTCTCCTCAAACTCTAACTCTCTCTTTCAAGATCTGACATGCTTAAGAGGAGGTCCGAAAACAGCCGGTGGAAACGAAAGTTCGTCTTCAAGCCACAAAAGGTGTTCTGGACAGGGCGCTCCCTGGTGTCACCCAAAGGCTGGAGACACAACTTCCTAACCCGCCTTAAGGCTCCAAAGACAGCTAAGTCTTGGACCCCTCCAGCCATGCCTGAGGCAAACAGACAATCAGATCTCTTATGCTTCCTTCATGGTTTCTGTGGCCCGAGATTGGAGGTCACCTCTTGCTTTCAGTGCTCTAGTAAAGCCTCGGGCAGGATCAACCTGGATAAGCAGTGATGACCAATAATCCTCATGTGTTGAGTCTGGTTTTTTCCCCCAACCCTCAGCCTCTCCTTCCTCTTTCCCAAGCAGTTCGGGATGAATGGTCACACTCTTTTGTTCTAAATAGCTGTGGGGTTCCTTCAGTGAGCTTAGAAAATATACCCATTAGGCTCCCTCCCTGGTTCCGCCTTGTCCTTTATCTCGGTCTTCCCCTCCCTGGGCTTACTGGGATTCTGGCTTCCCATGAAAAACTTATGACAAGGTACCTTATGACTTCTTAAGTTATTCCCACAACTAGTTTGTCAGGCCTCTCAGTCCAAGGAAACTTTAAATCAGCTGCTAGGAACCCACAAGGCAAAAGCATTTACAAAACAAACAAACAAACAAACTGCAGCTGCCCCGCTCACATCCTAACTCTCCCCCCACCACACACACACACACACACACAAGGGGAGGAAGGAAAACAAACAGGCCTGCTTGTGCTCAGAGATGCCGGCCCCTGAGCACAACAAAATGCCTGCCATAAGATACATCCAAAGCCACCAGCCACACAAGGCAGAGACTGAGATCTGCCACCACTCTTTCTAAAAAAAGATGATATAAAAATAAGCGCACGCAGGCGTGCGTACATAGGAAGGGTGAAGGGCAACAGGCCACAGGATGGGATCGCTCCTCCCAGGCGTGAGCATGGGAGGGGGCAATGGCGCTTTGCTCAAGCCTGGCTCCTGGCCCCACCCTACACCTTGGACCTGACCAACCCGGTCCTCATAAGCTAATTGTTATCTGAAGGTTATAGTCCCAAAAATAGCAAAATGGATGTTACTGTGGTCTCTGAACTTCTCATTTAAAATTTCCTATACTTTTGGCTTTAACATAAAAACTTTTCCTCCAAATATTAACACTATTTGTCCCTCATGGCACTGGAGTGCCCCGGGATGCCCTCTAAATGCCCTTCTATGATGTATTCCTTTATTTAAAAGGTAGGCTTTATTAAAGAGGCTGCTTCCTGTTAGCTGGAAGACAGGATCCTAACATTTTGTGGGGTTTTTGTTGCTGTTGTTGTTTGTTTGTTTTGCTTTTTTCTCCTCACTGCGTCGGTCAGGTGACCTAACCTGACCAGTCCACTCTCCTCCATCCTGGTTATGGATGTAGGGAAAGTCACGAGACAGGGATGCCTGGTTTCCTTAGTAAGGTCATTCCCAGTCAGGATGCTGACAAAAAGGGAAGTGACCCAGTTCATTGTTGTTGTTGTTGTCTTTCTAGATGGGACCCGCCCCTTCCAGTCTTCCAGCCTCAGTATCCAAGCGGTCTCCACAGGCCTGTCTACTGAAACATCGGAAGGACCCTCGACCCCGCCCTGCAAAATTCGTCACCACCACATAACATTTTGGCGACTGCAAAAAAAGAACCCTCATCTTTCTTTGTACTGAGGCTTGGCCTCAATATCCCTTAGAAGACCAGGAAAAATGGCCTTCCCAGGGTTCCTTAAATTACAATACCATACTCCAATTAGACCTTTTCTGTAAAAGGGAAAAAAAATGATTGAGGTACCCTATATACAACTTTTCCTTTATCTCCGAGACCACCCAGAATGGCTCCACAATTGCTATTTAGATACTCAAACAATGGTCATTCTTTTTAGGCCACAGGATAAATATGGGAAAGGAGGACCAGAAAAGACCTTTACCAATGACAAGGCTCCCACCCCTACTGCTCCATCCTCTGCCCTATCTCCTAAGCCACCCCAATATTCAGAACCTTCTAATGGGTGCTTCCCTCTTCAACAGGCAATGGTAGAAAGAGGGCGAGTCTATGTCCCCTTCCAGCTATCAGAGCTAAGGGAAATATAAGAAGATCTGGGTAGCTATACTGATGCACCAGATCACTACATCCAAGCCTTTATCTCTGTGATCCAAACTTTTGAATTGGCATTGAAGGATATTATGCTTCTACTAGACCAAATTCTTTCCTCAGTAGAAAAACAACGGGTTCTGGCCCAGGCCACTCAGGTTGGAAATGATTACCACTTACAACGGGTCCCAATACCAGTGGTGCCTGGTAATGAGGAGATAAATATGCCTATACCCACAGGGGCACAGGCAGTCCCCTTGGCAGACCCACACTGGAATCAAAATGATGACAAAGATGAATGGCATCGATGCCACTTCATCCATCTTATAGTAGAAGGGCTAAAAAGGGCCAAAGTCAAACCTCTAAACTATTCCCAGGTAACTGTAGTACAACAAGGTCCTGAAGAAAACCCCCTTACCTTTCTGCAGTGTCTTAAGGACACTATCAGAAAGCATACCTGTGACCAGAGTCACAGGTGGGAGAGGTTCTTCTCAAAGATAACTTTCTAACTCAGTCAGCCCCAGATATTCGTAGAAAACGCCAAAAGTCTGTGGCTGAAGGAGAAAAATCATTGGACCAATTAATACAACTAGCCATGTCTGTATACTATAACCAGGATATTACAAAGGAGAGAAAAAGACAAAAAACACTATGACCTCATTGCAGCTCTCAGAGAAGGCCCCACCCAACTGGGGCTTACATCTCAAGTGTGCTACCGTTGTGGACAGGAGGGGCACTTCCACAGGGAATGCAAAAAGTGGGGACAGCCCAGGAGACAGACCCTCCTCCAACCGGGACCCTGCCCTCTCTGCAAGGGTAACCACTGCAGGTCCAAGTGCCCCCGTCTCCAGATGGAAGGCAGGGTGCCACCTCCTATGGATTGATGGGTCCCGGGGCCTTCTGTCCACACTCCACTTATTAATATCGATATTGAGGAGCCTGGGGTAGTCATAACAGTAGAGAAGCGAAAGGTCATTTTCCTCCTAGACAGTGGAGTGCATTTGTCTGTCTTACCTTTCTCTCTGGGTCCCTGGTCCAATGACAAGGTTATCGTTCGGGGCATATCTGGCAAGCTCCTAGAGTGCTATTTTACCTGACCTTTGGCCTACTCTTGGGGAGACCTCCTCTTCTGTCATTCCTTCCTCATAGTTCCTGAAACTCCAGTGCCCTGCTGGGATGGGATCTACAATCTCAATTAAAAGCTCAAGTTCTACTCCCCCCAGGCAGCTATCTCTTCTGCCCCCTCCTTTAGGAACAAGTAGATTTCACAGTGTGGATTGATGGGATGACTGTAGGGCGAGCCAAGACGGCCCACCCTATTCAAATAAAACTCAGAAATCCCGCAAAGTTCCCACATCAAAAATAATATGCTCTCAAGCCTGAGGGAAGACAAGGCCTCTTACCTCTTATAAATTCCTTAAAAAAACAAGGGCTACTAATTAGTTGCTCCAGCCCCTACAATACCCCTTGGTGTCCACAAGGGGCCAAACAAATGGAGATTGGTTCAAGACCTCCAGCTCATTAATGAAGCAGTCATTCCCCTCCACCCAATTTCTCCCAATCCTTATACTCTATTGGCTCAAATACCCTCAAAAGCCCAATATTGCTCTGTACTAGATTTAAAGGACACTTTGCTTTGCATTCCTCTGTATCCTGACAGTCAGCCTCTGTTTGCCTTCGAAGACCCCACTAACCTTTCACAGCAACTGACTTGGACAGTTTTGCCACAAGGGTCTAGTGACAGCCCCCACCTTTTGGACAGGCCCTAACCAGAGACTTATTAGATTGGCACTGCCCAGAGGCCACCCTTCTTCAATATGTTGATGACTTACTCCTGTGCAGAGCCACAGAACTCTCATCTGCAGGGCAACTGAGTCCCTTTTAAATTTTCTGGTCTCCTGGGGTTACAAAGTTTCTAAAGAAAAGGCTCAATTATGCCTCCCTCAGGTCACCTACCTAGGCGTGGTCTTAAAGGGACAGACTCGCTCCTTGAGTCGTGAGCAAATTGACCCAATCCTTCATTTTCCACTTCCCCAGACCATAAAACAGCTTAAAGCTTTCCTGGGAGTTACAGGATTTTGCAGGATCTGGAACCCTAAATATGCAGCCCTTGCCAGGCCCCTATACCAGCTCCTAAAAGATGCTCAGCGAGGCTCTCAATCCCTCTTAGAATGGGACCCTGAAAACACAAAGGACTTTCAGGCCCTCAAACTGTCATTCCAAACTGCCCCGGCATTGAGTTTGCCTACCCAAGACTGTTTTCAACTATATGTCTATGAAAAAGGGGGAATAGCCAATTCCGAGGGCCAACTCCACAGCCAGTAGGGTATCTGAGCAAAGAACTAGACAATGTGTCTAAAGGATAGCCTGGGTGCCTAGGGGCCCTGGCAGCAACCTGCCTCTTGATCCCGGAGGCCCAAAAATTAATTCTTGGACGGCCCTTAACCATATATACGCCACATGATCTAGGGGGGCTTCTAGCAGCTAAAGGAGGACTATGGTTATCTGACAACAGGCTACTTAAATATCAGGCCCAATTGTTAGAATGTCCCAATGTGAGCCTTCGGGTATGCTCTGCCCTAAATCCGGCATTGTTCCTCCCCACTGAGGGGGAGCCACTCATGCATTCCTGTGAGGAAGTGCTAGCTCAGTGTTATTCGGCTAGGCCTGACCTCCTTGACCAGCCACTCCCGGGCCCAGACCTCACTCTCTTCACTGACTGAAGTTCGTTCATCCAAGAGGGAATTAGATGAGCAGGGGCGGCTATGGTCTCTCTCACTGAGACCCTATGGGCAGAGCCCGTTCCTCCTTCCACTAGTGCCCAACTGGCTGAGCTGCTAGCTCTCACCAAGGTGTTACAATTATCTGAGGGAAAAACTGTCAATATCTATACAGACTCTAAATATGATTTCCCGGTCCTGCATGCCCATGCAGCCCTTTGGAAAGAGCGAGGACTGTTAACTGCTGAAGGGTCTCCTATCAAACATTCCAAGGAAATTTTAAACCTCTTAAAAGCAGCTTTACTTCTAAACAAATAGCAGTAATTCATTGCCCCAGACATCAAAGGTCAGAGGATCAGGTTGCTAAGGGAAACCAGAGAGCTGATATGGCAGCAAAGGAGGCCGCTAAGAGACCTTGTGTTCAGGCCCCTGTCTTGTGGGAACAATCCCTCCTCCCTTCTGAATGCCCTCTATACTCACCTACCAAGAAGTCACAGGCTTCAGAGAGAGGTTATTGCTTAGATCACAGAGGATGGTGGATAACTCCTGAGGGCAAATTATTTCTCCCACAGAGTAGTCAATGGAAGGTCCTAAAAATCCTACACCAGACCTATCACTTGGGGGTCCATAAGACACTCTCTTTGGCAGGGCGACTATTTGAGGGAATAAAACTTGGAGATACTCTCCAGGGTATTATTAGAGGATGTGAAACCTGTCAGCGTAACAACCCCCGCAACACTGCTCTGCCTATCCCTGGAACTCAGAGGCGGAGGACATATCCAGGGGAGGACTGGCAGCTTGACTACGCCCACCTACCAGGGGGGCCTCTAGATTGCTCCTGGTTCTGGTGGATATCTTTACTGGGTGGGTTGAAGCATTCCCCTGCTCCTCTGAAAAGGCCCGAGAAGTAATTAAGGTGCTAATTAGTGAGATCATCCCTAGATTCGGACTCCCTCGGACTCTTCAAAATGACAATGGACTGGCATTCTGAGCCTAATTCACTCAGGGAATCTCTAAGGCTTTGGGAATCAAATATCACCTCCACTGTGCCTGGAGATCCCAATCCTCAGGCAAGGTTGAGAGAGCCAATGGATTACTCAAGAGACACCTGTCTAAATTGGCTCAGGAAACTCACCTCCCCTGGCAAAAATTACTACCTCTAGCCTTAATCTGACTCAGAAACACCCCCAAATAAAATGGGTCTTACTCCCTTTGAAGCCTTGTATGGGAGACCCTTTCTCCAAAAAGATTTAATTTTAGATCCTGAAGTAACAAACCTGGTCTCTCATATCACACAACTAGCCAAGTTTCATCAGGGCCTCTCTGAAGTAGGGAGAGAGGAGCCCCAAGGCCTCTCCCCGGCTGCCTTTTGTCCTGGAGATTTGGTTCTTATCAAACTCCCCATAACTCCCGAGGTCTCTCTAAACCCCCTTGGGAAGGGCCACACCTGGTCTTGTTATCTACCCCCACAGGAATTAAGGCTGCTGGACTAGACTCCTGGATTCACATCTCCTGAGCCAAACGCTGGGACACCAGAGCCTGACGTCCCCATCCTGAAGCCACACCCTGCTCCACCAGCCTACTCCTGTGAGCCAGTGGAAGACCTCAAATACCTTTTCAAAAGGAACACCTCAAACACGTAACCTATGCCTTCTTTCCTCCCTTTTTGTGGGTTGTTCTTATTCTCGTCTTCCTTCTAAGTGTCGGCTTGTGGGCAACTTCTCCCCGAGTGGGTACGGCCCCAACGAGTAGCCTTGAGCGGTGGGTTATCTTGTCCTGTGTACCCTGTTCTTTGTGCTGTCTTTCCTCTTATAGTCTGTGCCTTGGCTTCAGGTCCCCCTCCCTGCCCTCATGATTGCAGTTACTACAACACTGTGCCTGGTTGTTGCTGCAGCAACCTTCGCTGTTTGAAAGATAGACAAATATATGGCAAGGCATTAGGCACAGGTTTTGTGGGTATGTATGTTCTCTCTCAATGTCTAGGAAGAGCAGGCCATTGGATCTGTTGGCCACAGCACAGAACAAAAAATAAAGAAACTATAAAAACAAAAGTCGAAATACTAACATGTCACAGGAGGATCATGTAAACTATGCACGGCAGAGACTCCCACTGCCCACTCCCCCTCCCAGGAAAAAATTACAACTCCCACAGCCTCAGCCACCCATGGATCAAATCCCCAACTGTTCAGGTTACTAAACTCTGCCCATAGTCTTTTAAACTTTACAAACCCCTCTTTGGCTGAGGATTGCTGGCTTTGTCTCTCTCCAAGCCTTCCACAGGTACTGGCAACCCCCATGTACTCACTTGAGGTCTCACCAGGTAATAAATTAAACCCTCCCTTAACAAAACCCAATATTACCAATATAAAACTAACCCATCCTGCTCCCCAGTGCCTCCAAAGTTTATAGGGGTCAATTCCACTGGGGGAAATTTCCAAAGACCTTTGCATAAATATCACACAGTTAACAAGTAACATTCAGTGTTTGTTTTCTCCTGGAACTTATTTTGTTTGTGGAACTGCTGCCTATACTTGCCTACCTCCTGGCTGGAAGGGAACCTGTACTAAGGCTCTCCTAACCCCACAGATTAATATTGTACCTGGTAATCAATCCCTTCCTATTCCTCTAGAGGCACACACTTGGTCAAAAAGAGCAATCCAAATTATTCCCCTACTAATAGCTATGGGGATCACAGCTGGAATAGGTACTGGCATTGGGGGCATTTCTTCAGCAATCTATACCTATCAAAAACTGTCAACAGACTTTAATAATGACATAGAACAGGTCACTCAGTCCATAGAGGCTTTACAAGACCAGGTACATTCACTTGTGTCAGTAGTGCTCCAAAATAGGCATGCACTTGAACTATTAACTGCTGAAAGGGAAGAACGTGCCTTTTCCTAAAGGAGGAATGTTGCTTTTATACTAACAAATCTGGGGTGGTCAGAGACATGGCCCGACAGTTAAAAGAATGTGTTACAAAAAGGAGACAAGAACTAGCCAATTCATGGTCCTTCTGGAACAACATATGGAGCTGGGCTCCCTGGGCACTACCTCTGGCTGGCCCACTTGTTATGGTCCTTCTAATACTCGTATTTGGGCCTTGCATAATAAATACTCTCTCCAGATTCATATCTCAACAAGTCCAGTGGATCAAACTCCAGCTTTTAGTCAAAGAGTACTCACCTCTGCCTATGGATGAGCCCCCCGTCCAGTTCTATCATGGGGCCCTTAGAGACCACATGGGTCGACCCCTGAGACAAGTACCCTCTCTCCAATTCCCCGTCGCCCCATTGTCAGCACCAAGTAGCTAGATGAGTCATCGCTCCTCTCCCCAACAGCAGTTGGGTACTTGTCTCAGAGGGGGGACTTGTTGGGTCTGAATACCTAAGGCAGATGAGTAAGTATCCCATCTCCCAACCCCTTCCAGAGAGCAACAGCATTCCTGCATACTGAGGAAATGGAGGCCTGCATTCCTGCATCCTAAAGAAGAGATACAGAGATATAGATCTCCCACAAGGCTGATGGGCAAAATGCTCTCAAGATTGTTTCCTTCCCCTAATAAATGTGCTAACCAAACCAGTTCACTTAAGAAAGCCCTTGAAATGCAAGGCCAATAAGAAAACCCCCCAACCCAGAGTTAAAACATCCATAAAAACCCCAGCCTTTACCTGAGCAGGGAGTTACCGGCTTCTTGGCTCTGCTGCAGTACCTTAGCTGTAGCCTTTCCTTTCTCTCTAACAAATCTTATTTTGTATACCGGCTTTGGCTCATCATTCAGCTGCCTCACTAGCCAGTTCTCTGGCCTGTGACGGCAAGGACCCTCAACTCCGGCCTGCAACACTTTGTCACCGGCACGTAACAAATCTAATAGCAGAGTGGGATTAAACAAAGGAGGAGGCCCTCCAGGTCAGTGATCAGTAGACTGCAGCAGGCAACACAAACAGGACCTAGGAATGACAATGCCAAATCCATTTGGCAGACTGGGCACATGTGCTGGGTGAACCAAGATGAGGAGGAATGGTGGGAAAACAGCAGTTCTGAAGGTAAAAACAGTTGGTTCTCCTTTGTTCCCATGGAATCTAAGGGACCTGTGAAATAGTCAAAGTGTATGCCATTTTCCTGGATTACAGGATCTCCCAAACTCTTCTTTCTCGTACTTTACCCAAGAGCTGACCCTAGGTCCTCCCCACCCCACCTCCTGTCTGATCCTCCTTACCCTTTAAGCCCTGCCTCTCTGTGGAATTGCCTCCAACCACCCTGGAGGGCAGGGCTCTTCTCCTTATCTGAATTCCAACATGGCAAATGTCAAAGCGCTGGTAGATACTCTCTGACATGTACTCAGCCTTTATCATTACAGGAGGACAAGTGTTCTCTGTCCACTGAGGCTGCAATCAGATCAGTCCATTCTTGCTACTGCTGCCTAGCAGGTGCTTGGCCTCTTGAACACAAAGATCTCAAATCTTAGCTGCCTACAGGCTTAACACAGTGATGAGCAAATGTCAGATGGTAGGTAAGTCTATTTAAATAAGTACTACAGTTAACTATAGTTAAATAGAGTTGGGCCATATAGACAGATCAGAATGTGTTTTCTACAGAGAATTTCACGGTGCTTTTCTGTCCTTTTCATGCCAATGTAAAGGCAAACTCCATTATTCTCTCACACATTCCTTCTAGAATGAGAGCTCTTCAAGTATCTCTTTGCATTAAATTATTTTACCTCTCACCCTTACAAACTTCATGAGCCACTATTCAAAATAAAATTCATCTTGTTTACCCTCTACCCACCTTCCCAATCTTTTCTTTATAAATGTGAAAATCCCTTTGGTGTCCTAAACAATCCTTTAGCAACTTGAGAAGCCTGGACCCAAAGAAAGATGGGCAGCTCTGGTTTCCCTGAACCTCTGGGACAAAGGCCCTACTTGGAGGAGGGGCATCTGATTAAAATATTTCAGCATTCACAAAGACTGCATACTCAGCCCAGCTAGCGGCTCCCAGTGGGCAGGGCTTCCCAGAAAAACTGTGGGGCTGGTCAGGCCAGCCCTCCCAAGGCAGCAAGGTGTCCAGGATCCTGTAACAGGACAGGATGGCAGAACCTGACACTAAGCTGAGTACTGGAAGGTTCCCACACAGATAGCATGGGTAGTACAAACAGCCAAGTGGAGAGTGTATGCATGGCAAAAGACTCAATCGGAGGGAGCATAAGACAGGATCTGACATTGGAAGAGAAGACAGTAGAGGGCAGCATTAAAGTATGGGAGTGGGGAACCAAACATTTAAACCCCAAGTGCCCACATCACAGAGGGATGTGGCTGGTCAAAGGCCCCTTGATCCTCAGCCTAGGGAATCTGTTGATTTCCAAGAGAGAAATCACTAGCTCTGCAGGATTTCACACTAGCTTACTAATAGGAGACAGAAACAAACAAAACATATAGGCAAGCTCACTGGAGAGAGTGTTCTTCAATAAAGATGTATTTGGCTGAACTGGGATGAAAAAAAATCATAATAGTTTTAAATTATAAAGAGATCAGATGGTCTTTATAAAAACAGAAACACTGAGAGTATCAAAAAGTCAATTTCACAATTCATTAAATATGCCTTCAATTTCCTGGCTGCCCTCATCATCTGGTGCCCACCTGTAAAACTCCAACACTGGTTACTCTAAATTCTAACCTGCCCACAGCCTATCTTCTCACAGCTAATAAAGGATGATATAAAACCATGTCCAGGCAACTGACTATGCTCTGATTTGTCACCTCTAACCTGGAGAAGCCTCTTGGTACCACCTGTCACTGCAACTACTTCCCCCAGCCCTCACACTCTCCCTTCTCGTAGACACCTATCCTATACCCCTGCCCTGCTCCCAGCCCCAGCCCACTCCAGCCTAGGACTTTGCTTCTTGCTGCACTGACACAGGAAGTGACCAGAAAGCCTGCCAACATTTTTGTACCCTCCACTAACATCTGCCTTTCTTCTCACTGCCCAGATGACTTGTCCTTGCCCCCACAGTTGGCTCCAAGTGACTCCACCTTCCTGGATTTCCTCCTACCCTCCCCCCAATGGCTCCTACTCAGACTCCCTGACTAGAGCTCCTACTCCCCAAACCTCTAAGTGCTGGAGTGGCCCTGGCTTAACCCATGGTAACTACTTCCTAGGGATCTCATCCAGTTCCTGGCAGTACCAACTTTCTTAGTCTTATCAGGGTACTGTAACAAAACACTTTAGACTGAGTAATTTATAAACAACAAGAATTTATTTCTCCCAGTTCTGGAGGTTGGAAAGTCAGAGATTAAGATGCCAACAGATTTGAGTCTGCTAAAGCCTGCTCTCTGCTTCAGAAAGAGTGCCTTCTAGCCTCATGTGGCAGAAGAGCAAAGGGCTCCTTCAAGGACACGAATCCTATCCAGTCTGCCCTCAAGACTTGGTCATCTCCCAAAGGGGTTAGGTTCGAACATAGGAATTTGAGAGGGACAAATTTCAGACTCTAGCATCATAGACAACTTCCATATTCCACACTTAAGGACCCAAGGCCTCCCTCACTATCTCCCTCACTCCCTTGGGTGTCTAATATGCATCTCAACTTGTCAACAATTGCCCCCTTCTCCTCTTCCCACAGCCTTCCTCATCTTAGAACATGAAATTCCTTCCTTCCACTGACCCAAGGAAAAACCTTGAATTCATCCTTCATAATACTCATCCCCTTCTTTCAAACCCTGTAAAAATGTTCAGTCAATCCTAAAACATGCATTCAATATCTCTCTACCCTACTCTGAGGCCAAGTGTCTAGCACACCTCAGCAGCATTCTTTATTTTTATTATTATTGATATTGTTGTTATTTGGCAATACTAGGGTTTGAACTCAGGACACAGTATTTGTTAGGCAAGGCACTCTACCACTTGAACCACACCTCCAGCTCTTTTTTGCTTTAGTTATTTTTCAGATAGGGTCTCAGACCATGATCTTCCTACCTATACCTCCCCTGGCATGAACCACCACATCCGTCATGTTTGTTGACATGGGGGTCTCACTAATTTATTGGTCCACAGTGGCCTCGAACTATAATCCTCCTATTTCTGCCTCCCAAGTAGATGGGATTACAGGGGTGAATCATCCCTGTAAAGAAGTTCCTCAGCAGCATTCTTTAAAAGCTTGTAAGTGATCTCTGGCTTCCAAAGCTTTCCTTTCCATCCTGTTGGATTGTGTTACGTGTACAACCATCATTAAATATTTAGCACTCCAATTTGGAAAAAAATCACTTTCACTGGCAAATATTTTCTCTTGTGCATTTGTCAGGACTCTTATCTCCTAAAGTCTATTCTCAATACAAAAGCCAGAAGAAGCCCTTTAAGAAGTCAGAGATGTTATTCCTCTGAAAAGCCTCCAGAGGGTTCCCATGTACGTAGAATGAAACCTAAAATCCTCACCAGTAAGATGTCAGGCAGTCTGCCCCACCACTTCCTCCTGATCTCACCCTCCCAAGCCAGACCCTCACCCTGCCACCACCATTTTGATCTTGTTAGTAAAGCCAGATGCAGGGCCTTTGTATTTAGCTGCTCTTTCAACTTAGAAATCCTCTCCCACCCCAGCACCCTATATGCAGAGACCCCACTTCCTTACTTCCTTGGGGTCTTTGCTCAAATGTCACCTCATCAGTGACTTCCCCAAAATTGCTCTATTTAAATTTCAAACATCCCCCTCTTTTCTTCCTCCCAGAGTACTCAGTCAACTACCACATGCTTCAATTGTATATATTTTACTTATGTGTGCCTGTCTCCCCGACTAGGATCTAATTTCCACAAGTACAGTGCAAGAATCTTTTGTCTGTTTTGTTCAGTCCCTTGCTATATTCCCAGCACTAAGACACAGCTGGATACTTACACAATTTCTTAATACTTGTTGAATAAATATGACATGAAGAATGCCAAACAAAAACAACTCACATATTTGCTTGCTAAAAAATGAATCGCTAAGCTTTCAAATACTCAACTTCAGAAGGTGCCCCAGGCAGAGCCAGCTCCCCGTCCTTCCCTCCCCTAACCCAGGGCCTCAGCTCAAGTCATTTCAAGAGCAGACAGTAATGTAACAGTAAAATAGGCTACAGAAAGGGCTCATCGCCCACCAAAAATGGGCAATTACTTCTGACGTCAGCCAACTTATCAAATGTCCTGATGACACCATAGATCCCAACAGGTACAAAGCTGAAGTTTTGTACAATCAAATCTTCCAGTTTTAAAATGCTGAAAACTAAGCCGGAGGCTGGTGGCTCACACCTATAATCCTAGCTACTCAGGAAGCAGAGATCAGAAGGATGGTGGTTCAAGACCAGCCCAGGCAAACAGATCGTGAGACCCTATCTCAAAAAATACCTAACATTTAAAAAGGCTGACAGAGCACCTGTCTAGTAAGAGTGAAGCCCTGAGTTCAAACTCCAGTACCACCAAAATAAATAAATAAATAAACAAAATGCTGAAAACTGGTCCAAAGTTCTGGTCAATGAAGTATGAAGAAAAGCTGCTCATCAGGGCTCCTGAGCAGTACTAAGAGAACAGGTTTGTCCTGCCCCTTCTTGTTTCTGTTTCATGCAATGAACTCGATGAGTGGAGCCCTAACAGCCATATTAAGCCTGAGGTATCAGGAAGATGGAGCTGTATACTAGCTGTAGGTATAAAGCAATCACACTGGGAGCTGGGAGCATGGCTCAAGTGGTAAATCACCTGCCTAGCAAGTGCAAGGCCCAGAGCGCAAACATGAATACCACCAAAAACCAAACAACGAAATTGGGAGGCCCTTAGGCCAAGACAGATCCACGACCTTAGATTCCTAAATAAGCAAACCCAATGTAAAAATAAATCTGAAGGTTAGTATTATTGTGGTTGAAATACGAAATGTCCCCCATAGGTTCATGTGTTGGTCCCCAGCTGGTGGTGTTATTTGGGGAGGTGGTGGTAACTTGAAGAGATGGAGTCTAGCTGGAAGAAGTCAGTCACTGGGGCATGTTTTTGAAGGTTACATCCAGTCTTCAGTCACTTCCTCTCTCCCTGCATCCTATCTGCCATGAGATGAGCTACTTTGCTTCTCTAAGTCTTGTCACCATGATATTCTGCCTTACCCCAGGCAAGATTACAGACTGAAACTTCTGAGACCTTGGGCTGAGATAAATCTTTCCTCCTTTAAGTTGTTTCTGACAGGTATTTTGTCACGGAGACGAGAAAGCTGACCAACAAATCAGTCCACCAGAAACCAGCAGCCAACCTCTAACTAGAGATTTTACCAGTCAGAAACTACCAACTAACCTCTGAACTGGAGACTTCCCACTTAAACCAACTACGTATTTTCTTTGTTTTGCTTCCATGAACACCTTATAAATGTTTGTGCTTCCCCCCTCCACTGGAGCCCTGAAATGCTTCATTTATGAATTGCTATGGGCTAAAATAAACTCTTTACATTTCACAACAGGCCTCCCTTTATCTTTTGACACTTGCTGGCGCAGAAAAAGAAGTCTGGGTCCCTGATGACCAATGACCATGGGGTTGCCGCCCCTAGTGTGGGACACACACTCCAGACTTGATTAACAGCAACTATTGTTTTGAGTTTTCTGCTACACAGTCAAATACAAGTGTCAAATGCAGTGGAAGGGTGAGAACTTCTAGAATGAAGTATGGACTAGCGCTCCATGGACAGGTGTTAAAAAAAAAATCGTCTCTAGAAATGGTCCCAAAGATATAGCTAATGAAGAAGCATTTGTTCAGGAAAATCTAGTGAAATCTGATGAGAACAGAGAGTGTGGCATATGAACCAAGACCCTTTCTGTCCCCACTCCCAGCTCAGTCAGATGGCAACTCCATTCCTGATGGGTACAGCCAAGAGCACAGGACTCCCTCTCCCCAACTCTCAGGAAGGCCTTTCTTCCTCGGAGGGGTGAGTCCTCAGCATTTGTCCTGCCCCAGCTGTCTGATGCTGAGTTCCAGACAAATGCAGCTGACGGGAGGGGCTCCCCTCAGCCCCCACAGGTCACTACACTTGTGCAACAAAGGCTGCATCCTGGGCCCAGCGCTCTGAGAACACTAGGGCGTCACTGCCCTTGCCCTGGTTCATGAAGTTGTGGCTCCACACCAGGAAGATGATCAGAACTGAGGTTAAACCTCCACCCCCACCGCCGGACCCCCTTCCTCTGCTCTCTAGCACGCAGTTCCTAAGGTAGGGAAGTTTCTCAAAGACAGGCACAGCTCCAGAGCCTCAACTCAGAAATTCTGTCTAGGGGAAAAAAGCAGGCTTGGAAAACACACAGCTTCTAATCTCTCCCCAAAGGCACTGACTTCATTTGCAATAAATGTGAACAAATTTTCCCAATTCAGAATCTCAGTTGAATTCTTTATAGAAACTGATCCTAAAATTTCTGTGGATCCAGGGTAGTCAGGATAATCCTGAAAAAGAACAATATAGGAAGATTTTCTTTTCCCCTTTGGAGCCAGGGATGAATTCAGGGCCTAGCGGATGCTGAACGTGGCACATCCCACCACCGAACAACCCCTCAGCCCAAATATTAAATCTTAAGGCTTGAGAATAATCTCTGACTCCATGTCCACCTCCTGGGCACACTGGAGTAGGCACTGGACCACAGCTTTCCTAGGCACAGCCCTCACAGCAGCTCTCCAGGGCTCGAATTGCACTCTTGTGTACTCCTGCAGCTCTACAGTTCTGGGATGTCAGGGTCAGCTCAGCCTCTGCTGGGAGCCCACCCTGAGGTCTCGTAATGATCATGCCTCATGCCTCTGCTGCTCTCTGCCTCAGCCCCAAGGTTCTGCAGGCCATCCTTTGATCTAGGTGGAGGTGGCATGCCTCCAGAGCCCTTGCGCTCTACACAACCTTCAGGTTAACACCACACGAACAGTGCCAAGGTTTCCAGCCTTCACACTTCCAGAGTGGCAGTTGGTGCTACCCGAGTCTACCTGAGTTATGGCTGGGGTGGCCAAAAAGAGCTGCACTGGAATACAGGGAGCAGAGTTTAGGTGGCCCAGGGTAGCCAGCCCAGGGTCCCACAGGTGCCTGGGTCAAGGCCTTAAAACCTTCCACTCTAAAGGCACTGACACTAAGGGCCCACGATGGGAGTGGCAGCCTCAAAGACCTCTGAAGTGCCTCCAGCATTATTCTTCCATTGTCGGGAACAGCACCTGGCTTCCTTCCAGCATGTGCTAATCTCCTAATCAAGGGCCCCCATCCTCAGTGCTTTCACCCAAAGAACCTTCCAGAACTTTCCTTTTAAATTCTACTCCCCTTTGGATCATAATTTCTGCCTTTAATTCATCCTCTTCTTGCATTTTACTGTATGCAATTATGAGAAGTCAAGCAGCACCCTACACACTTTGGTTTTTTTTTTTTTATATTCACATGTGCAAACTTTGTTTAAGGATTTGTTCCGCCAAATATCTAGTTCATTGCTCCTCTGTTACACCTTCCACAAAGCGTTAGCACAAGGACACAATTCACCCAAGCTCTTTCCACACTGCAATGAGGATGGCTTTCCCCCAGTTTCCATACCATATTTCTCTCATTTTTGTCTAATACCTCATCAGAATGGCCTTTACTGTCCCAATTTCATGGCCACTTAGGAAATCTATAAGAAAATTCAGGTACCATCTACAGTTCTTTTCTGAGCCCTTACCAGAATCACCCTGAATGCTTGGTTCACAGGAATCTATACTTTTTCTCCTCCAAACTCCAACTTTCTACTCAGTCCCAATTTCAGGTATCTGTTATACTTCTCTGTGCCAATCTCTTAGTCTATTTGTGTCACTATCACAAAATAACAGAGAATGGGAAACTTATAGACAACACAATTTTGTTTCTTACAGTTCTGGGAGTTGGAAAATCTAAGGTACCAACAGGTCAGTCAGCCTCTTGTGAGGACTGCTTTCTGGTAAACGGTAGAGGAGAAGAAGTGTCCTCACTGACGGAAGGGAGCAACAGGAAAACATCCTCCATAATTAGATGGGTTTTTTTGATAGTATTGGCGTCTTGAACTTAGTGCCTTAAACTTGTTACGTAGGCATTCTACCACTTAAGCCATACCTTCCAGAACCTGCCTCCCTTTTTTTCTTTAGTTGGTTTTCAGATAGGGTCTTATGTTTTGCTGGGGGTGTGGGTAGCAGTCTCACACATAAATCCTCTTACCTATGCTTTCCAGTAGCTGGAATTACAGACATACACCATCATGCCCAACTTGTTGGTTGAGATGCAGATCTTTCTAGCTAACTTTTTGCATGGACTGGCCTCCAACCATGATCCTCCTGATCTCTATTTACCAAAGGTGTCTTTTCATAATCCCATTCATGAAGTTCCACCCTCACAGCTCAATCACCTACTAAATGCAACATTTCTTAATACTGATGCATGGGGAATTAAGTTTCAACCTGAATTTGATAGGACAGAAACATCTGAACTAGAGCAAAATTCATTAAAGTAAGAATAGGGAAGGATGTGTTACCATTCACAGAAAGGAAAACAGGTTTCAGGATGGTGGTGAAGACAAGGGTAGAAGACAAGAGGAAAAGCAGCAGATGCACTGCCTGTGTGCATCAGGGGATGCAAACAAGGATGGCCATAGTAGAGCCACTCACAATGGCAAACCCCACAAGCCACCCAATGTCCTCCAAGAGCACCACTGGCTTACCTGTGCTATATGACCTCAAGGGCATGTTATATGGCAACACATCTTAGAATATAAGAGAAAAACTAGACCTTTCAGACTAAGTGCTCTATGTATTATTTTTATAAAACTCAGACACAAGCAAAGTCGTTCATATATATGTTCGAAAACTTGCAAAACACAAAAAGCTGGGTCACAAGGACAGGAAGGGCTGGGGTGTAACTCAGGGTAGAACATGTGCTTAGCATGTACGAGGTCTTGGGTTCCAACCCCAGCACCAAAAAACCCTGGGTTACACAAAACACAAAATTGTGTACCTCTCTAGTGGGTACCTCTCTGGGTAGTGCAAAAAGATGAGGAAAGTAGGCTGGGGATGTCAATCAGTATTCCAGCACTTGTGCAGCACGTGCAAGGCCTTTGGGTTCAATCACCAGCACCAAAGAGATGGAGAAAGAGAAAGAAAGAACGAGAGAGAGAAGACCAGTTGGCTGGATGTCATGGCATTAATTAATTTTCATGTTCTTGGGTCAGGAGAGGTGCAGGGCATTCTGTATAATTGTATATAGGTGATTTATGTATTTCTTTTATATCTAATAAACTTATAAAATAATGAAGGAAAAACCCTTAAGTGAACAGAGGAATGGAAAACAGCAAGTTCAGTCTATTCTTTCTAGAAGATCAAGGAAGAAGGGAAAGGGAAAAAGTACAATAGCTAGTGGGGGGCACAAGGTAATGGAAGGACTTTAGAAAAGCGAAGTGATGGTTACACAGGCAAAGAAAAAAACTAGAGGTAAAGGCTCCAGAAAGGTAGACACAGTTAGAAATGAGATCACAACTATAGATGGCATGACCTTGAAAAGAAGGCAGGCCTGTCATCTGATTCTAAAGAGAAGGAGATAAAAGCAGGTTGTACAGCTGGGCAAGGTGGTACACACCTGTAATCCCTGTGTTTGGGAGGCTGAGGCAGGAGGACAGCAAGTTCAAGACCCTGTCTCAAAAAAAAGTGCTGGGGGCAGGGCTTAAGTGATAAGAGCATCTGCCTAGCAAGCATGAGGCCCTGAGCAAAAAAAAAAAAAAAAAAAAAATTGGAGGCAGCGAGGAGAGGAGAAGAAAGTGGGTAAAGCACACAGAAAGCTGAAGAAAAGCATACCCAGTGGTGTTAATTTTCTTGAATGAATAGATCTGCTTAGATTAAGAAAAGGTAGACTGAGCAAAAGGCTCCTGCAAGTGGTAGCATATGGCAAAAGTCACAACTAGTTAAAAAAGACCAACAAAAAGGCACTGGAAGGCACAATTGAGATAAAAAACAAATTGCTAGCAGCACCAACTCTGTGGTGGCCTGACTTTTTGGCACCAACAAAACTATTATGTTGAGAAAGGACAGATTTCACAATTCCTGATCATATTTGGCCAGGGATATATCTCCGTGGCAGAGTTCATGCTTAGCAAGTCCAAAGCCCTGGATTCCATGCCTAGAAGTGCAAAGGGGGAAAAAAGCTACTCTGCTTTGCTCTCTATCTCATAATCTCATCGACCTTTGATCTGTTCATATTTCCTCCTTCAACTTAGTTGGAAGGAAAAAAAAAAGACAAGAGGCTATGGGTATACTCAGTGCTAGCGCACTCACCTAGCACCACACACACACACACAAATAATAATTTAATAAAAAAAGCAACAGACATTTCAGAATTATCACTTGACCGTGATTCCAATTTTTCCTGTAGATAAAAATGATACTAAAGTCACCTGAACATGGATACTTCCTTGATACTTATGCTGTGGTTATCAGTGGGTAGGAATTGAGTCATGGCCAAGGCCATCGTCTGATTCAGAGGGAAATGCATGTGTGCAAGGCATGTAAAACCCAGTTCTCTTGCTGGGCGCTAATGGCTCACACCTATATTTCTAGCTACTCAGGAGGCAGACATCAGGAGGATCTCAGTTCCAAATCAGCCTGGGCAAATTGTTCTTGAGATCCTATCTTGAAAATACCCAACACAAAAAATGGGCTGATGGAGTGGCTCAAGTGGTAGAATTCCTGCCTTGTAAGCATTGAAGTCCTCAGTTCAAACCTCAGTACCACCCAAAAAATAAAATAAAATAAAATCCAGTTCTCACTCCCTTTACTACTCAGCTACCTAGGAACCCAGTGCACCTTGCATTAATGCTGTTAGGATTCCCCTGGCCTCTGGCACTCTGGACAGTGGGTCTAGACAACCTATTCTCTCTATTGAGAAGACAATTCCACAGCAAATCAGGTTAGGGCAGAGTTCACTTCCATTTCTTTCAGGCTTTTCAGAGCCTCCAATCTGGATGGGGATGATCACCTTCAGTAGCCTCCTGCTGGTCTCCCAGCTGTTTTCTTCCCAGTTTATCCCCTCCCCCACCAAAAAAATGTATCAGACTGTTGCCCATGAACTAACTCTCTAATCTATGGGGTGAAGTCCAAACTCCTGGCCTGATCAACAGGGCCTTCTACAATCACTCTCCAGTCTTATCAAGTCCTTCCTGACCCCCAAGAGCCTCCTTCTGTTTCCAGTCTTCTGGATCTTTGTACATGCTGGCTGCTACCTTGAAAGTCCTGCCTTTCTTGTCCATCCAGTCAAGCCTGCTCTTCCTTCAAGACCACTCAAGCACCACCTCCTTTTCATGTTCCTCTGTGTCTCTTGCTCCCTGGAGAGGCAGATCATTCCATCTGTGGATGCTGACCTAAGTAGACACCTGTTCTAGCACCTACAGGGCATGGGGGCTGGCCTCTCTTCATCTTGTATCCCCCTGTTTGACCTGTACCAGGCCAACAGAAAGTATCCCATAACAACTGAGGACTGAAGGACCTATGTCATCTGATCACAGCTGCCCCACAGAGAAATCCTGAAAACACGTAGGGAAATCATGGTATAAAATCATTCATTCCTGAACTTTTTAGGGCACCTTTATCTCATATGGAGGACATTTTTTAAACGGTATAAACCTGGTCCCTACTTTTAAGAATTGCAAAGAAAATCAATATAGCGTATTCATTAGTTTGAATAGCCTTTCTTCCTGATCAAGTGTCAAGCAAGTCTAGAAGACAGAAAGTTCCTGAGAAAACCAGACAGGCCCCACCAGTACTCAATTCTAGATCTCCCTCTTATAAGCAAGATCTGTTGGGCAAGTTAGTTAATGCCTGCCTAGGTTTCCCATCTGTAAAGTGATGATGAACTCTGATTTCATGTCCTACTGTTTCCTCCTCATCCTCTGCTCCAGCCATTCTGGCCTTCTTCCGTTTCTCAAACACTAAGGCCACTCCTTCTGCACTGTTTTTACTCTGACCCCCCAAAAGTAGGACTTTTCTTCACACTAACTGATTCTCTTTCTTCCTAGAGGACACAAGTCAGTTCTAACACAATCTGAAGTTAGCACAGATGCCACAGAGTAAGGGGTCAGTCCCACAAGACTGCCTTCTGCTTCTGACACCAGTCACCAATTCTGGGCACCCAAACTGAATGACTTGCTGTATGTGTGACTTTTCTTTCTTTCTTTTTTTTTTTTTTGGCAGTACTGAAGTTTAAACCCAGGGGCCTGGTGCTTGCTATGCAGGCACTCTACCACTTGAGTCATGCCCCAAGACCTGAATGACTGACTATCAAGTTGGAGGCTTCCCAAAACTTTACGATGAATAATTCGTTAGTGTGGTACACAGAAGTCAAGAAAGCACTTGACTTACTATTTCAAGTTCATTATAAAGCACAAACTCAGACATAGCCAAATATAAGAGACACATAGAAATGAATAGGACAGGGCAGGGGACAAGTGGGCAGGGCAGGGGACGAGTATACAGAGCTGCTACTCCCTCTCCAGACAGGCCACCTTCCCAGAGCCTCCATGTGTTTAATCACCTGGAAGCTCTCCAAGCCCACCACTTAGGGTTTTTATAGAGGTTCCATTATATAGATATGATTAGTTGAATCATTAGCCATTGGTGATAACTCATCTCCAGTCCCTGTCACCTCCCCACACATTAGGGGATGGGGCTAAAAGTTCTAACTCCCTAATTACATGGTAGAGTCCTCTGGCAACCAAATCCCATTCTGAAGCTATCCTGGGGTTCAGTCAAGGTCCATCTCATTAGTAGAATTCAGGTATGAAAGAAGCTTATCACGAACAACAAAAAATGCCCCATCACTACCAGGAAATTCCAAGAGTTTAACTCATCAGGAACCTAGGACAAAGATCAAATATGCATTTCTTATTATCACACCAGTCTTAGGACTTAGACACTTTGTTTCCCAAGCCAGCATACTTTTTGGAAATCTGAATCATTCAGGTCTCACAAATGCCACATCCCCTGGGAGCATTCTCTTCTCACCTACTCAAAACAGAATCTTCCTCCCCACCCATGCCTTTCCGTATGCCCCTACCCTGCTTTATTCTCTTCACAGCACTTATCAGTACCTGAAATAACACTATTTATTTGTTTAGCCTGTTTTTTCTGTATCTCCTACTAGGATGTAAATCCCCTCTAAAGGAAAGGTCTTGATCATAGCAGATTCCCACTGCCTAGAATTTCTCACAAATACTACTTTAAAAGTATGTGTTAAACAAGTTGTGATAACAGAATGGTAATACCTACAACAGGGCTGGGGGAAAGCTTACTGGTAGAATGCAGGATCCCAGGTTCAATTCCTAGCACAAAAATTAACAAAAAACAAAATCTACAGCAAAGGGTTTTAAGGCAGGGTTGTAGCTCAGGAACAGAACATAGGAACACAGTATCCTGGATTTGATGCCCAGCACTGGGAGGAAAAAACAGTGGGAGTTATGAGGATTAAATGAGCAAGAATGCACACAGAAGGATACAAAGTACTTAATAAAACGTCTGGCACACAATAAGCTCAGTGATGTTGACTGTTTATGATAAAGCTATTATCAAAAGAATCCAGAACAGGGTGAGGTCAGTTTGGGCCAGGGCCGTTGTAGGTTTCACAGGGAATCAATAAACAAACTGTGATGCCACTCTGTGCAGAAGTTAAACTAAGATACATGGTGAAACAATCTCCAACATATATTGTGAATTGAAAAAAAAGTTGATGAACACACAGCATGGGTTCATTTAGGTAAAACAAAACATTTTTAAACAACACACAAAAAATCTAAAAGATTTTTCTGACTCTGTGTGTGTGTGTGTGTGTGTGTGTGTATTCAACCACTCTATCAACTCTTCAATACTTCGCCTGAAACATAGCTGAATTTTCACTAAACGTTTGCTGAATGAAGATATGTCCGTGAAGAAAAGGACTGGAAAGAGATCGGCTTTTCATGCGAAATATTTCCATACCGTTTGCATTTTTTAAAGACTGCATTAATGTATTACTTGTATAATTTAAATGAATTCAAAATAGTTTAGAAAAACAACAATATTGCTGGACTTGGATATAGGAGTCTGGCACCAGATTGTAACTTCCCCAGGTAGCTAGCTTTGAGCAATTAGAGCTCTTACACAGCAACTTCACCCTCTTCAGCTGGCAGGCATCAGACCCCTTACCAGCATAGAGATGAACAGAAAAGTGCTGGGTTCTCAAGTGTTCCTGAACACCGGCGACCAGTGACAACGCTCCTTCTAGAGTGCTTTCCTCCCCAACTCCGAGTCCCCGGCCCTGGCGCTGGGTTCTGGATCATCTGGAGGGCAGGTGGGGAGGAAAGCCCTCCAGGCAGGTGCGCACACCTGGAAACTTACTTTCCGCCTGGCCTCTTCTCTGGCTGTCACCAGCCTCTCCTGCTCAGGCATCATTCCCCACATACGCCAGCTCCTTCTCTGATCCGACCCAGAGCCCACAGGTCACCTAGACAGGGAAAGGGAAATGGGGCGTTAAAACCCGGGGAGAAGAGGAGCGGGTGTGACTGCCGGGTTCCACTCTCACCCGAGGGGGTCTGAGGACCAGCCCCTTAGACCTTGGACCCGGGGATCTGCAGCCCTCTCCCTACGGGTTAAAGCCGCGCGCCGCCGAGCCCCTCACTTTGGGGGCACGAGAATGAGGGCGCGCGGGGAGCGGGGCCTCGGGTCGCATACACCGGGGCGGCCGGCCGGTGCCTCGGTGCCCTTGGCCGAGCGGGCCCCTCCCGCCCGGTCTCCGCTACCTGGAGCTGATGCGCTCGGGACTCGGTCCTCGTATCTCCGCCGAGTGCCGCGGAGGGAGGACTGGCCAGCAGCGCAGCCGGGGACCGGAGACTCGGGTCGCAGGGCTCGCCCACCTTCTGGGGAAACGATTCGGCGTGGAGCGGCGGCGCGGTGGCGGGTGGGTTCCGCGCAGCCCCCCTCTCAGACTTGGCGCCCAGCTCCTAGACGTCGTGGGTGGCAAACGCGCAACCGCTGGGTGAACGAACTCTGCACCTGGAAGATCGATCCGGCACCCGACAGGAACTCCCATTTGCTCTCCAACCGGCCGCGGGCTCTGGGCCAGGGGGTGGGGGGTATGCGAGCCGGGGCTTCGGTGGGGGAGGGGCCGGGGGCGGGAGCGCTGGCTGTCTATCACAGGCCACGCCTCCCGAAGTCCTACTACCACTGTGGCGGGGCCCATGAGGGCGGGACCCGTGTGCGCCACGCGGAAATTTTGTCTACGCCCTGGCAGATTCTATTGGCCAGAGGGCGTGGGAAGCTACTACTGGTAACCAATGGAAATGCACACAGGTCAGTGAGGGCGGGGATAGCAAGCCGCAAACTTCTTCGGGGGCCAATAGAGAAGAGAAACGGCCAAGCGTTTCCTGAGTTCGGGGGTCGGCGGAAGATGGCGGCCGCCACGGGAAGCTGGTGTTTGTGTGAGTTGTTGAGGTAAGGAGCCAGCGGTGCGGGCTCGCAGGCGTTTTCACTTTGCTGGTGTTACTTGCCTATCCAGTGCAACTAAAGTTTGCGAGATAATAGCCTTCCTTGTCGTGAATTTAGGATATTTGCTCTTTCTTTGGGATCTCCTAGTTTTGGTTGGAGGCGACTGATAGATGCTAGACTTTCCCTCAGTTTTTTCATCTGCCTCACTGCTTGCTGAGCGTCGTTTCCTTCCTTTTCGGCCTTTTCTTTCTCTTTTCAATCCAAAGTCTGTCATAAGTTATTACATTCTTTCCTTATTTTCCTTTATAGCGATTGAGCCACAGCGATTTTCCCATCTGTCATGTCTCTGTCTTCGGTAAAGAAGAAACTGGTTCTTCCTTTTCGCCTCTTAGTTTCTCTTTAACTCACCCAAACTGCCATTTTTTGTCACTTCATTATAAAGTTTATGTTGAAGCCTCTTGGTCATCCACGGATTTATTTTATGATTGATGTAAAAGGTAGTTATAAAACATTACCTTCGTTTTTATTATATGCATAATACATAGTTCCTTCTAGAAAAATTAGGCAATAGATAAGGAAAAGTCACCAGGAACGCTACCATCTGGTGATAACAGCTGCCAACATTTTGGTGAAAAAACCCTGACTTTTTCCCACCATTGTTGTAATATGACTATATTTCAAATGCCTTTTTCTATATTCTACCTACGTAGCTCATTTAGTTTGGCTTGGGGTTTTGGGGGATTTTTTTGAGATGGTCCTGCAGTGTGGCCCAGACTAGCTGCCAACTGAGGATCCTTCTGCCTCAGCCTTCCCTGAGTGTTGGATTACTACTGTATGTATCACTACTCCCAGCTCTACCCACTTAATTCGCTTTTTTTGGGTTTTGTTTTGCGGACTGGAGTTTGAAGTTAGGACCTACACCTTGAACCACTCCACCAGCCCTTTTTTTGTGATGGGTATTTTCGAGATAAGGTGTTTGAACTGTTTGCCAGGGCTGGCTTCCAACGGAGATCCTCCTGATCTCTGCCTCCTGAGTAGCTAGGATTACAGACGTGAGCCAGTGGCTCCCCAATCCTAGCTCGTTTTAGCCTACATATTTTTGTTCAGGTTGGAAATTTATAATTAACAACATAACTTCCTAAATAGCTGTACATACTATTGTCTATACTTGCCAAAGTTCAGGTAGTTCTTCCTTTTTGCCTTCTCTACTTCAAGTTCTATAATCATTATTTAAAACATTCTGAATGGGATGATCTATTCCCAGCCTTCATATGCTTCCCTGCCATACAGAATATCCCCTGTTCAGTGCTTTGTACATTATATTGACTGTTTGCTGAAGGAGTGGCTCACCATTGTTTACAGTTACCATTTTTTAAGCCTTTTGATTAAATATAGATAAGATTTTTTGGTGGGTGAGTGCAGTGCTGGAGATTGAGCCCAGGGCAATACACATGCAAGGTGGGTGCACTACCACTGAATTACATCTCTAGCCCTTGGATTCTTGAGACAGTCTCACTGCCTATCCCAGGCTGGCCTGGAACTCTTGATCCTCTTGCCTAAGCCTTCCAAGTGCTGGAGGTAGGCACCATCACACTTGGCTAACATTTTTTAATAGTACAAACTTTAGTTATGTCTAAACAAATTCTAAAATTGATTATTTTGATGTGCAAGTGCTATACGTGTATAGTAAATGTATATGGAACTTTCAAAGTTCCATACTTTAGTCTTTCATGTGATCCTTTTTCTGATTTTTAAGTTAAATAGTTTAATTTGAAAAGCCTATCATATGAACTTTCTACCTAAATCATTTAAAGGAATTGTTATAAAAGTCTTGCGATTCTATGAGTCATCTGCATTTTAAATAAAACAGCTTGGGAGAACAAACTTTCCTACATAGTGTTGCTTTTATGAACTCATACATTTCAAACGTTAAATAAATGGCAAATCTTAGTACTTCGTCAAACTCTGCAATTGGTTAAGATGGTGGGTCTCAAAGTGTGATCCAGGGACCCATGCAGGTCCACAATTCTTTCAGTGGGTATTCAGGGTTTTGGATTTTTTGTTTTTTACAGTACTGTTAAGACAACGTTTGCCTTTTTTGTTATGTTGATGTTTACACTGATGAGTTATATTCACGAATGGATAAACTGCCTTAGTATGACTCAAGGCAGTGATGCCAAACTGTGCTAGTACTCATTGTATTTTTTGCCACCTTGTATCTGCTAAAGCCAGTTTTGATTAAGAATGTCTGTGATGAAACAGTAGAAATTACTATTAAATCTCATCCCTTGAGTATGAGGGACTATACATAAAGCATTTCTCCATATTGAAGAGTGATGGTTAGCTCACAGAAAGTTCTTAAATGATTTTCTGTGTTACAGGCTGAATTAGACACCTTTTTTATGGAACATCATTTTTACATGAAAGAATGACCAACAAACACTCAAGTCGATGCTGCAGATGAAGAGCAAAAGATTTGCTGAATCTTGGGCTTGAGATCCTATTGCCTCAGTCCCCCAAAGCAGCTGGGACTCTAGGCACATAATACCTCCCCTTGCTAGAATGTTTAAGGTCTGGAGGTGTAGCTCATTGGTAGAGTGCTTGCCTAGCATTCAGGAGACCTGGGTTTGATCCCCAGCACTGCAGAAACAAGTTTTTTTCAAAAAGTGAGTAATAATTTTGTAGCAGGCAAATAAACTACAAAACTTCTCTTTCTGCTAATCTATAAAGAAAGTATATGACATAGACCTTAAGTTGTAGTCTTACTTTTCTTAATAAGCATCAAATTGACTTTGACCTTTTCCTTCTTATTTCAGGTTTTTTTACTCATTATTCTTCCCTGGGCTGATTATCTGTGGAGCTTTATGTGTATGCTTGGTCCTTGTCCTTTGGGGACTCAGACTGCTGCTACAGAGAAAGAAAAGGTCATTGTCAACCAGAAAAAATGGGAAAAATGAAATGGTGATTGCATTTTTTCATCCGTACTGCAATGCTGGCGGTGGAGGAGAAAGAGTTTTATGGTGTGCCTTGAGAGCCCTGCAGAAAAAGTAGGTATGCACCCTCTTAGCAAACTTGCTATAGTGTTGCCATTTTAAAAAATCATTATCCAAAGTTTATCTTCTCTTGTGCCTTAATTGTAACTAGGAATTCCTTTTTTGAATTATTCTTCATTAAGAAAATATTTCTCTCATCCCCACCTGCCTCTGTAAGATCCTGTTGAATTTTAGGCACAGCATGGTGGTGCCCATCTGTAGTCTGGTGGCTGAACTGGGAGGATCATTTGAGCCCAGGAGTTGGAGGCCAGCCTGGGGAACATAGCAAGCCTCACTCCACTCAAAAAAAAAAAAAGAAAAACTTGTTTAAATTTCTCAGATGAAGACACTGAGCAATGCTTTTTTTAGCATTATGATCTTATCTAAAGATGACTTCAGAGAAATTTTAATTTTGCTTAGGAATATTTTGTTAATATTTCATTACTGTTTTTATACTAAGAACATTGTCAGAATAAGTTTTGGTTTTTTGTTTGTTTTCTTTATGGTGCTGGGGCTCAAACTCAGCCTTGTGGGTAGTAGGCAAATACTCTGCCATTGAACTACCATACTCCCAGTTCCTTAAAATAAAATTTTTAACATTTCCTAAAAATGAAAACTGTTCATTGATAAGTCAGAAATTCTTGTTGTATCTGCTGTGCCTAAATGCCAAGAGTAGCAAAGCATTAGAAGGCATGGTATTTTAATCTAACCAAGGTGCTGTAACAAAATACCTTAAACTGGATAATTTATAAACAACAGAAATTAATTGCTCATACTTCTGGAGGCTAGGGAGTCCAGGATCAAGGTGCCAGCAGATTTGGTGTGTGGAGAGGATCACATTCTACTTCAGAGATGGCTGCTTCTTGCTGTATTCTCATGTGGCAGAAGGGGCAAACAGGCTCCATTAGGCCTCTTTATAAAGGCTTTAGGGGGCTAGCAGTGTAGCTCAATGGTATAGTGTGTGTTTAATGTGTAGAAGGCTCTGGGTCTAACCTCAATATAAATAAATACATAAAGGCATTAGTACCGTTAGTCTCATTATGATTCCCTTTCTCTTAGTATCACTATATTGGGGATTAGATTTCAGCATAAGTTTTTGAGGGGCACACACATTTACACACCTGCTTTCATTTGAACACAACATTTTAGTCCTTGGGCAGTAGAAAACTCTGGAAAGGGTGCAGTCACTTCAAATGTAATGAATGAAAAACAGTGGATAACATTTCTTAGTATAAAAATAAGCTTGTTTATGATTGTGAGAAAACTGTCTAAAATTGTTGGCTTGATTGTAACCTAACCTAATGGCATTCTTAATTATTCTGTTCTGTTTTAGGTATCCTGGAGCAGTTTATATTGTTTATACTGGTGATGTTAATGTCACTGGTCAACAGATACTAGAAGGTGCTTTCAGAAGATTTAACATCAGATTAAGTCACCCAGTGCAGTTTGTTTTCTTAAAGAAACGCTACCTTGTGGAAGATTCCCACTACCCCCACTTTACACTATTGGGCCAAAGTCTTGGATCCATTTTTCTTGGCTGGGAAGCTCTGATGCAGTGTGTTCCTGATGTTTACATCGACTCAATGGGCTATGCGTTCACACTCCCTCTGTTTAAGTATATAGGGGGATGCCGAGTTGGAAGTTACGTTCATTATCCCACTATCAGCACTGACATGCTCTCCGTAGTGAAGAATCAAAATGCTGGATTTAATAACGCAACCTTCATTACCAGGAATCGTTTCCTCAGCAAAGTAAAGCTCATCTACTACTATTTATTTGCTTTTATTTATGGACTTGTTGGTTCTTGCAGTGATGTAGTCATGGTCAATTCTTCTTGGACACTAAACCATATTCTCTCACTGTGGAAGATCGGACATTGTACTAACATTGTTTATCCACCGTGTGATGTACAGACATTTCTGGATATTCCCTTACATGAGAAAAAGATGACCCTAGGACATTTACTAGTTTCCATTGGCCAATTCAGGCCTGAAAAGAATCAGCCCTTGCAGATCAGAGCCTTTGCTAAATTGCTGGATAAAAAAGCAGCTGATTCACCTCCCCTTAAACTCATCCTCATTGGAGGTTGTCGAAACAAAGATGATGAACTTAGAGTAAACCAACTGAGAAGGCTGTCTAAGGATTTAGGGATTCAAGAAGATGTGGAATTTAAAATAAACATTCCATTTGATGAGTTAAAGAATTACTTGTCTGAAGCAACAATTGGCCTGCATACCATGTGGAATGAACATTTTGGGATTGGTGAGTTTTTCTTTTAAGCAACTTGTTTGCTGTCATAAGATATATATTTTAGGTACTTTTGATAAAATGTACCTTGTCTGCATCAAGTCCTGATTCTCTTTCCCTAACCCACCAAATATGCTTTCTTCATTTGAGACCCTGTAAGACAGTGGTTAATAATAACACTTGGGTTGAGGTTGTGATTCAGTGGTGGAGCACTTGCCTAGCATGCACAAGGCCCTAGCTTCTGTCCCCAGCAACACACACACACACACACATCCCCCTAATATTTATTGACCATTTATGGGTCACTCTGTTGAAATTTTTACAAGTTTTATGTAGTTAATCCTCTCTAAAACTAAATCGATTACACCCATTTGTAGATATGGATATTTATACACTGAGAGATTTAGAAGCTGCTCAAATTCAGTCATGTAGGAAGTGGTAGGACCCAGAGTTTAACCCAGATAGCAGCTGCTCTTAACTGCTAAGTTTTCCATTTTGTTTTGTGGCGCTGGGGCTTGCACATGCTAGGCAAGTGCTCTCCACTGAGCTACTTTCAGCCTTCTCTCCCCATTTAAACCCACCTACATACTGACTTAGATTCTTAGGCCCTACCCTAATCCTACTGAACACCAAATCAGAATCTCTGGACAGGGCCTAGGTAGAAATATTTCAATATAGCTGCTCAGGTTGTGAGCATTTGTGTAGAACATGGGAAGCCTCAACTCATGTCTCCAGATGGGCTTCTCCCAGAAATTCTTTTGGTCTTTTGTGATTTCTGCACTCACTATTGGAATGGCATATCCCATCATAAGGGTTCAATTTCCTCTCCTTGTCCTTTATTATTTGTTTTCTTTTTTATTATTATTGTGCTGGGGACACATGTGACATTCACAAAAGCTCTTACGATATATCAAATTTATAATAGTTGAATATACCCCCTCTATCATTCTCCTTTATTTCCCTTCCCCCTCCTTTATTATTTCTTTGTTTATTCTATTGCTATCTCTGTTCTGGCCTCATGTTTGTTTTGGCAGCACTGGGGTTTGAACTCAAGGCCTCATGCTTGCTAGGCAAGAGCTTTTACCACTTCAGCCACTCCTCCAGCCCTTATTTTGTGATAGGTTTTTTTCAAGATAATCTTTCGAACTATTTGCCTGGGCTGGCTTTGAACTTCTAGCCTCCTGATCTCTGCCTCCTTAGTAGCTAGGATTACAGACATGAGCCACTGATGCCTGTCTGGCCTCATGTAAGTGCACATTTTAGTGTAAAAATCATATACTGCTTTCAAGTCTGATTTGATTCAGCATATAATTTTTAAGTGCCGTCTTTGTGACTCACTCTGTTAGTTGTTAGGGAAAAAACAGGAAAACATACAGGTAATGTTTCCCATACTAAGACCATAACTTTTTATATTTTTTCATGCCTCCTTAGCATAATAGTAAACCCATAAGCTCAGCAAGAACTTTTTGATCCAGCCTTCTGCCTGGAGTCTGATTTTCTGCGTCTCCTTCTGCTGACAGTTACCTGGCACTCATCTTGGGCCAGGCACTTGGTAGGTGCTGGGAATATGACTGAGAAGAGCACTGCTCTTCCCTTAGAAGCTACAGACTTGGCTGGTCATGAGCCAGTGCTGTGCCAGGAAAGTGCAGATAATTAGAAACCACTGAGATGCTAGCAGAATGGCTCAAGTGGTAGAGTGCCTGCCTAGCAAGCGTGAGTCCCTAAGTTCAAAGCCCAGTACCACCACCAAAAAAAAAAAAAGAAAACCACTGAAAAACACCAAACACACATTTCTGGAGAAGGAACAGTCACCCAAGTCAGTCTCGTGACACTCAGGCTGGGTCCTGAACAGTAATTAGAAGTTGGCCAGCCAAGGTGCAGAAGTATCCAGCCAAGGGAACAGCACTGTGAATGGTGACAGTGGGAGCATCAGCAGCTACATTCAAGGGACTAAGAGGTCTCATGCCTGGATCCTGAAAGGAGAAGGGCAAAACAACAAAGAGATGATCAGGGCTAGGTTAAACCAGTGGGGAAGGATGGAAGGATTTGACACAGTGCATTTTCAAAGTTTCTGTTTTTTAAAATCTGCCCTGGCTGCTGTTGTGAGGAGTGGGTTGGGAGGGTCAGAGAGAACAGGTCTCAGATAACAGGAAGCGGCAGCAACCCAGTCAGGGAGTACTGACTGTGTGAACTTGGTAGGTGAACCTGCTCAAGAAAGATTCTGAGGTCATACTGAAGAGGACCAGGTGATTGGCTACGTGTATCAAATGAGGAAGGAAGCGGAGGTCAAGATGACCACCTGGCAGCTGTGCAGTGGTATTAGCTTTCCCTGAGAGGGAATCAGCCAGCAGGGGCAATGAATAGGGTTTGAGTCATGCAAGGGTGTGGGATGTGCAAGGGCTTGTGTCCAATAGGTCATGGTAGATGTGAGTCTGAAGTCAGCATGAGGGATGTGGGATGTGAGTGAGGGCTCTCCTTCTCCAGGTAGTTATTGAAACACCACCCCCCCAGATATGGATAAGGTGGTAGGGAAAGTGTGCAGAGCACGAAGAGCATCTCAGCAAAATGCTGAAAGCAGGAATGGTTAAGTGGGCAGAAGAGAAACCAGCAAAGAGAGACTGGCCATGGGTCCATGTTTAGGAAGAAGGGAAAGGACCTTAAGTCTCAGGATGCCCATATACTGAGAAAGGTGACCTGGGCAAGAGCAGGGTCACAGAGACGGGGAAGTGGAACTCTTCTTGTGGTAAGCTGAAGAGTGTGTTCCAGGTGAGCAGGTGGAGTTAATGAGTGCAAACTGCACTGTCAGTGAATTTATGAGTGAAAGAAGAGAGGATGGCTGGTGAGGATTGAGACTCAAGGTGGCATGTGTGTTTGTGTGCCTGGTTTCTATGAGTTTCAATTGGCTTAAATGCTGATGTGGACAGGAAGGTGTAGTGGAGGAAAAAAGTACGATGGATTAGATTGAGGTCTCCAAGAATGTGCAGAGGGATGCTTACCAGACTCTGCATTTCACCACTGTTAAAAAGGTAGAGTGATTGCTTAGCATGCCGTGGCCCTGGTTTCTGTCCCCAGCACCTGGGAAAAAAATAAGAAAAAAGGAAGAAATAGCTGGAATGTTGTAACTTCTCTCCTGCGCACCAAGGATGACACCGGCTCTGTACCATCCTTGAGAGAATCCAACACTTCACAGCATTTTCTCAAGTGCTCATTTCTCTCTAGGAGTACAGCTCAGAAAGGCTGACTACATCATTTGTCAGAAACTAACCACCACTTCCAATTAGTTCAGCACTGCCATTGGGCACTCAGTAACCTCCAATGTGCCAGAAATCCAGGTATTACCATAAGCACCAGCCACAGTATACTTCCTAAGGTGGATTACATCTTTCTTTTTTCTGCTAATATAATTTGAACTCTCAAAATTTTGCCTTTGGTGTCTTTTTACTATTTTTATCTTTCTGATACATGTTAATATTCTACTATTTTGCTAACATTATCTAGTCTTTGTGTTGTATATTTTTTGTAGGCTATTTTTGTGGATTTCCATCTATTTATCTGTTTTAATTAAGAGTAAAGCAGCGTTATTGTGAAACTTTGAAAGCTAAAGAACTTTAAAATTATTTTATTTTGCACTGTGGAAGTTAAATGAGCAAATTTATATACTTATAGACATTTAATTAAATTTTTCACAGGTCTCTAAAATTTTTGAAGGTTTCTGCTCATCCTTGTACTTCTGAACACACTCAAAAGCTTATGAGACTGTATGCATTTTTTTCTTTCTCAGGAGTTGTGGAGTGTATGGCAGCTGGCACAATTATCCTCGCACACAATTCAGGGGGCCCAAAGCTGGACATAGTTGTTCCTCATGAAGGAGATATAACTGGATTTCTGGCTGAAAGTGAAGACAGCTACGCTGAAACTATGGCTTATATTCTTTCCCTGTCTGCAGAGAAGAGACTCCAAATCAGAAAAAACGCTCGTGCATCTGTGAGCAGATTCTCTGATCAAGAGTTTGAAGTGACCTTCCTGTCGTCTGTGGAGAAGTTATTTAAATAATGCCATATCTGTACAAATTAAAATTATTTTTATAAAATATTTGGGTTTGGGACTATAGCTCAGTGATAGAGCACATGCTTAGTATGTGTAAAGCCCTATGTTCAGTCCCCAGCACCAGAATTAAAATCAAATGGTTAAACACCTTCACATGTAAATATTTTTCCAAACTCTCTATTATATTAAAGTCAACCTGAGCAATGGTCTCAGCAATATGTATACAGACAAGGTATTTATTTCAATGAAAATGAAATAGGGTGTTTCAGCACCCCTAGCCGAAAATTTCCTTTTAGAATAAAAAGAAATGTTGGAAGAAGATAAACAACAGATAAAGTTGACTATCACTTTAGAATTATCCTAATGTTTTGGGGACACAAAAATTCTTTTTCTTTTTTTTTTCAGAGGTTAATGTAGCAATTTTAGATTATTAGTTGGCTTCAAATACTGAAAAATAGAGATCTGAGAGGAAAAAATTAGTCTTGAATTTTTTTAAATCACTTTACCTTAGAAAACAGAAAAGAAAATTTCCTGGGTTTTACTTGTTTGTTTTTGTTGTTCTGTAGTGCTGAAAATCAAACCCAGGGCCTCATACGTGCAGGGCACACAGTCTACCTCTGAGCTGCACCCCCAGCTGAAAATTTCCTTTTAGAATAAAAAGAAATGTTGGGAGAAAAATAGATGACAGATAAGATTAACTAGCACTTTAGAATTATTCTAACATTTTTGGAACACAAATTCTTTTTTTTTTTCTCTCTCTCTAAATTGTTCATGTCAAACTGTCATGATTTTATCCTCATAAAGGCAAAAATCAAAAACAATGACCATGACTTTTCTTTTGTCAGGATAATGGCAGTACTTCCAGAAAATGAAGCACTGTAAGTGCAACCTGCTTTAGAAGAATTCTTGAGGCTGGAAGTTGTTAGGGATTGAACTCCAGGGTTTGCTCATTCGAGGCAAGTGGTCTCCTGCTGAGCTACATCCCCAACCCCAAAAGTTCTGGTACATTTAAATTCTAAACCCCATCATGAGCAACTCTTTTTTTAACTACATGTATGAGACTGAGCATTGTGAGAGATCCTTTCAAATGTACCTAATGATTTTCTTAAAAAGAAACTTTTAAGCAGGTGTATCTAATCATGTTCCCAAAGCTTGTTGTCAAGATATGGGTGAGCAGATTGCTCCATGGGTATGTGTAGGCATATCGAGGCCAAGATACCACCAGCAATCTTCCATAACTAGGTTTTCGTGGAAAATGGTGTTTGGTTAGAGCAGCAGATTTGTATGGGTCGCTTATTCCTAACAGCTCCACATCTCAGTGGCTGGGAGTCAGCCTAATTCAGTCAAGAAAACAGCAAGATAAGCTGTTTTTCTGACCATGGTGATGTGTCATACAGACCTATCCACACTGTGTGTTGATCAGCACTATTCATTGTAAGATGGCATGTTTGCATTTTGAAAAAAGCACTGGACTAGCAGTTAACACACATGGCCAGACTTCCACTTCATCCTTTACAGACATCTGACCTCTGACCCTAATGCTGCTAATCTTTCTGAGTCCCAAATTTTTTTCATCTGAAATCTTACTACCTTCTAGAGTTGCCACACTGAGAGGGAAATTATATAAAACTACCTTGAAAATTCATGTTGCTTTAATTAAAGGTAATAACCTATAGTAAGTCTATAATCCTGTCTTTACTAATGCATTAACGCTATGTAGATCCTTGGTTACTGAGTCAATAGCTAGAAATGTAACTTCTGTCCTGATTGTGTGTGCAGATATGGCTGTAAAGACTTAAACTTTTGGCACTTCTAGGTCAGCAAATTGATGCCCTTCACAGTCTGATTTGTGTTTGTGTTAGGTGCATGGAAAGAGGTACATTATTCCCTTGCACTCTCCTCTCAACTATTCTTCCAGCTAGCCAGCTTCATTATCTATCTACTCCCAGTTTTGTTGTTGATTCACTCACTGCTTCCCATCTTCTGTCATCAGATCAAAGAGCAGCAAGACAGTCACAGATGTGACGCACCAACACAGTTTTGTGTTGGAGAAGATACAATTTACAGAGACTCTGGAAATTGGAGCTGGAAAGAACCCAATAAATTCTTTAGTCTAATTTTCTCTTATTTCACTTTTACAGACAAAAACAATTTAATTCTCAAGAACTTAGTGGACTGCTTCAATGTCACAAAACTGTTTAATGACAGTTATAATCTGGTGTTCTGACTCTTGGTCCAGTGTGTTTTCTTATTTTGTGGCTAATCTTTGAGGTAAGATTCATGCTACCCATCTACACAAAGAAAATTATGGGACTACAGATAAAGAAAATGAAATGAACAGAGCAGAAGGATGTAGTGAAAAAAGAAAGGATTGTGGAGTTCCTTAAAACACTTTTAAGCTTATTTTTTTAATGAATTTCTTGCATCACAAACATAAAATGTGACTTGCATGTTTGTTTCCATTGTTCCTAATATGGTATATATATATACATATATATTTTTTAACTGAATTACCGGTACTGTAAAAAAATGCCAAAACTGTATGTCAGTTCCTGTCTGTTTGACTATTAATTCCTCTAAAACTTCACTTTTAAGTGGTCTGAGCATGTATGTTTTAGACCCATAGCACTGGGGCTTCACATTCACATAGTTAGACTTTAACTGTAAAGCATATGTTCTGGAGACTTCATGTAGTAACCTATTTGCATCTAAATATGATTTAGATCTCATAGATGTAAAATCTACCTAAATATGACTTAAAGAAGTGATTCTTCATTATGTTGAGTACTTTTCCCAGTATGATACCTTTTATACCCTTCATGTGTCTCCCAGTTCTACATGCCAAGACATAAGAAAGAAGAAGAAAAAGGACAAATAAATCTGCCTTGCTTTTTGGTATCTAAGAAATGGTTATTAGGTTTCATAGACTTTCTTTAATGAGAATTACAGACATACAAAAAAATTACAGAGCTTCATATACTTTGGGGCAAGGGGCTTTTTTTTTTTTTTCTTGTGCTAGAGGTTAAACCCATGCCTCATGCTTGCTGAAGCACACATTCTATCATTGAGCTACATTGCCAGCCCCCCTTTTACTTTTATTTTAATGATTTCCAGAGCATTTTACAAGATCATCTTACAGGCAAAATTATGACATAAAAACCACTGTTATCAATGCTTTCAGAATATTTGTGTTTAGTTATGTAAATGTACCCCAGACTCCAGGACTTTGATATAAACGAATAAATAAGAGTGCATGCTAAATCTGTCAATTAATACAATACAAATGTTCCTTCTGTTACATAACTATAAGAAGTTATACAAGTTTGTAGACCTTTTGGTCTCTATTGTTCACCCCATCTCTCCCAGTGCTCATCTGCTAACTCTCTTTCCGTATCTTAAATCTAAAGCCATCTTTGGGTGCAGAGAAGCATCAGTTCCAACATTCTAATGCTTTATGTTCCCTTGTACTCTATGTAAATGTTACAAGAAGGAAGGTTGAACAATGATACACTTTTTGGTACCAATTAAGGGGTGATCAGTTTGATAGCTGCCATACATTGCTAGCAAGAGGCTGATTTTTCTAATAAAATTTATTCTTTAAAAAAAGCATGCAGATATGAGCAATAGTTTCAATTTAATGGATGTAGCCAAGCCTAAAGCCAGAGCAAAGTCATGAGTTGTCCCTCAAGAACATGACCTAGGGCCGGGCACCAGTGGCTCTTGCCTATAATCCTAGCTAGTCAGGAGGCAGAGATAAGGAGGATCACAGTTCAAAGCCGGCCTGGGGAAAAGTTCATAAGACCCTTTCTCAAAAATACCTAACACACAAAAAAAAAAAAACTGGCAGAATGGCTCAAGTGGTAGAGCACCTGCCTAGCAAGTGTAAGGCCCTGAGTTCAAACCCCAGTGCCACCAAAAAAAAAAAAAATCTAAAATGACACGTTACTTTTTTGGAAACAAATCTGTTCTTTAAAAAATAAAAATAATCACCAGGCACTGATGGGTGGTTCCACTGTGGATGTGCCTGAAACCCAGTTCAACAAGGCCTCCCAGCTCCATTCCATGTGCCCCAAACCAATGCTACTCCACTTTGATTTCTTCTCTGTTGCTCTCCTTCCTCACTTGCCTTACTCCATAAGGGTCAACATCAGCTTTAAAAAAGGTATTCAATGTAACTTAAGAAATTTCAAAATCACAGTTTTACAAAGTGACATTCATTATTTTAAACACAAGGGTCTGTAGTTGCATACCCCTGTCCTAGCAAATTATCATAGACTGGTTGAAACAATACATCATCTTACAGTTCTGCAGCTCAGAAGTCTGAAAAGGATTCCACTAGACTAAAATTAAGGCATTGGCAGGGTTGTGTTCCTCCTGGAGACTCAAGAGGAGAACCCATTTCCTCTCCTTTCCCAGACCCTAGCATCTGCCTGCACTTCTTCGCTTGTGGCCCCGTATTCCACCCTCTGGTTTTCTTTTTTGCATTATTTTTCTACTTTTAAGGCCCACCTGGGTAATCAAAGGTACCATCCCTATGAAGGCCAGCTGCTTAGCAAATTTAATCCATCTGCCACCTTAATCCCCTTTGCCAGGTAACTACATATTCACAAAATCTTGAGGTTGGGACATGATCTCTAAAACAGAGTGTTGAGCTATATTATTCTATATGTCACATTTATATCTAAAAGACTTCTAAATAGAAATTTGTTTGTTTGTTATGAGAAAGGGTCTAGGCTGGCCTGGAACTTGGAATTCTCCTACCTCAACCTCCTGAGTGCTGGGATTGCAGGCATGTACCACCATGCTTGGCTCTTAATAGGAATTTTTGCAGCACTGGGTTTCAAACCCAGGGCCTTGTACATGCTAGGCAATTACTCTACCACTGAGCTACAGCCCTAGCCCCATCTTGACAGAAATTTTAAAGTAAAAATATAAATATATATACTCAAAAGTGTTGTATTATCTAAATTGAAAGAAAAATTGTCTTCTGGATTCCTGAAAAACTCTTACAAATAAATGAGCTTTTTTTTTTCTAAACAGATACTATAATTAATAGATACTTATTATTGAAGAAGAAGTACATGGAAGCTGGGTGCGGTGGTTTGCATCTGTAATCCCAGCATTCTGGAAGTTGAGGCAGGAGGATTGGGAGTTGGAGCGCAGCCTGAGTGAATTCCAGGTTTGCCTGAGCGACATAATGAGACTCTTCCTCAAAAACAAAAACAAAAACAAAAACAAACAGTATATTGATCCCCAACACCACACACAAAAAAAAAAAAAAGAAAAGAAAAGGCCCAGTGATCACACTTCCATCTTTTGACTCCTTGTTGGTACATGGTCTTCATTAACAATACAAAGTGGTCATTAGGATGGATTAGAAACCTCCTGGGAACCCCCACTCGATTCTTCAGATTTTGGCATGCTTGTCCTTTCTTTTTCTCCTGGTATGTCTGTAGAGGAGTTAGAAGCCTCTTCCTTTTTTCCTTCCTCTTGGGAAGTAGCCAGATTTTCTAGGGATTCCACTACTTCATTTCTCAACTCATCTTCAGATTCTTCAAAATTTCTGAAATACAAACAGAGTCCACGTGATGCTATGAAAGCACGAATAGGAAAACTACTTCCCTTTTTCATTCCCTGTCCCCACCTCCACCTGCGCAATATGAAAGTCACATTTTCATTCAGGAAATAAAGTATTACAACAGCCTGACTTCCAACCAGTGTGGAGTCAGTCAGTCCTCTGTTGAGATGGTCTGTGTTCACCCCCATCACATGTATTAATAGCTATCTACACCTAAAGAGAAGGGGAGGAAGAGGGAAGAATAAAACCAATGCCACATATTAAATACTTAAACATGCCAGTGGCTGTCCTAGGGCACTTTCACATACCATGTACCACCTAATGCTAACGACAACTTAAACATAACAACAATTTAAAATAAACTGACCTATACTATCTAGATTTCTGTGAGGGGACACTGTTATAGTCCCACAAAGACAAAGTCACCAAACAGTGCATTTCTCAAAGCTTGTCCTGTCATTGACACATGATAGTAATTAGTACATTAGGAATTGAAATTGTGTCTAAGACTGAAACACTGGTATTTTTAAAGAGAGAGAGAGTAGACCAAGAAAATAATCTCAAAGGTCACTACTGTCTGAGGGGCAGGTGAAGGAAACTGAGGGGGAGAGCTGGTAAGCACAAAAATACACGGGTCATGGAAGCAACGGAGGAGCCAGGTGGGAGGAGAACTGGGAAGTGATAGCTGTCCTGGCCATTCACAGTAGCAGATGAGCTTGGAGAGAATGTTTCATACAGCAGGGGCCAAGGCAGAATGGACTGAGTAGCAATAGTAGGTAAGAGAGTGGGGACAATGAGTTTAAGCTCCTCTTTCAGGAAGCTAGCACTGAAGGGTTATCTAGAGGGCAAGGGGATTTTGTGAGTTTTGTTTTAGATTAGAGAGATTTGGGTATATTTATAAGCTTGAGGGAAAGGAGGTACAGATGAACACCCCTCTTCTAAAAATCCAAAATCCAAGACAGTTCTAGTCCTACGCATTTCAGATAAGGGACACTCAACCCGTAATAGAGAGACATTGAAAATGCAGTAGAAAGATGAGTGAGAGATACACACAAGGTCACTGAGAAAAGACTGGGGTTTCAAGGATTCATGAAAAGAAGATCGTTCAGCAGAAAGCGGCAGGTTTTCCTTAGAAGAAGACAGGGAGAGAGCAGGACTCTGAATGTAGAGGTCATGGAGTTAGGAAACTGAGCAAGCCCACCTGCAAAGCACACACATCTCCATGAAGCAGGAGGAGAGGTCATATGAGGAGAGCAAGGCGGTGGGAAGGGTGTGCAGGATGAGGCTTTGCACAGCTATGACACAGGTACAAAGCATAGGATTTTGAGGCATCACGGGGGGGGCCCCCACTGAAATTGGAGAGCATCTATTTGGCAGGATGGGTAAGTACAGCTCTCACTTATTAAGCAAACATTCCTGCAGTGCGTGACTTACAAAAGGTCTTCCTCTGTCTTTGCTCCTCTTTGTTTAAAGTAGGATGTGTTGAAAGGAATAGGACATCTCAGCAGGCCCCAACCCCCTTGTTGGAGAAACCAGTACCAAACACCCCGTGTAGATAAGATAAGCAATGCGGCAGGGCTCGGTTAGGGCATATAGAATGTGGGGAATGTGAGCGGGAGGTACATGCAAGATGTGAGGTACGTGCAAGATGTGAGGTACGCGCAAGATGTGCTCTGCCTGCTTGCCCAATGTTGATAACGAAAATATGCACGCCACCGCGGTCTATATAAGATTTCCCCTAAAGAGGCTCAGGGTCGTGTTTTCCTAACCGGTCCTGCGTGTCCGTGTGGGAGCTCGACCCTGGCTAGCCAGCCCAATAAACTCTGCTTTGTAGATTGCATTCACGCCTGGCTCTCTGTCTCTCGGGGGAATAGGATTCCGGGTCCTAACATTTGGAGGTTCCACCGAGATTTCATTTTCTCGAGAGACAGAACCTGCCTGCGAGAAAGCAGGGGCGATCCCAAGTCCTAGGCATTGGGAGGGGATCCCAGACCCTCATTTGGAGGAACTTGAGTGTTCCATTTGGGCCGCGGCGGGGATTCGGCCAATCCCCAGGGAGATTCATTCTGGGAATCTCGCAAAGAGGACCACAGGGTCCTATTGGGAGAGGCTTTCCTCTCGAGCATTTTAGGAGCCCTGGCACCAGGTGAAGAACTAATTGAACTAGTCGACCAACCACCCATCAAGTGGACGCCTTTCGGCCTGATATCCCAGTTGGACGGTGAGGAGGTTGAATGGGGTGCGCACCAGTGTGAGAGAAGGACCGGTCCGAGCGAGTGCTGGAGAGTGTTTTGTGTGTGTGGAATTATTGTTGTCTTCACCCTTTTTGTTCTCTCTCTCCTGGTGTTTGATTCTCCTTCCACAATGGGACAGGGACAAACAACCCCAAAGTCTTTGATCCTTTCTCACTTTTCAGAAGTTAAAGAAAGGGCCTTAAATGCGGGTCTGGTCATCAAGAAAGGTAAGTTCGACACCTTTTGTTCTACAGAGTGGCCCATCTTTGGAGTCGGGTGGCCCATTCAAGGTTCCCTCTCCCTAGACATGATCACTAAGGTTAAAGCAGTCATTTTTCAGCCAGACAATCGAGGCCATCCAGACCAAGTTCCTTACATTTTGGTTTGGGAGGATCTGGTGAGGAACCCTCCCCCTTGGTTAACAGTTTTTCTGACCCACCCCTCCAGTTCGGCCCCCGGGGCTAAAACCCCAATCACGCCCGCCTTGGTCATAAAGGAGGAGGAAAAACTTCCTCTTCCCACCTTGACCGGTCCTCAAATTAGGGCATCTCCTTCACCATCTCCGGTCTTACCAGAGAGTTCCCCCCTTTACCCATCCCTCGCAGGGGCAGAGGAAGATCGGCTGCCTCCATATATGACTCCCCCTAGCCAAGCCAGTGCCCCAGAGGAGGAAATTTCCTCATCCACCTCAATAGGACTGGCAGCTGGAGGAGGAATGGGTCGAAGACTTCGCCCCCGAGGGATCCAGGAAAGGGAGGGGGAAGACAGGCCCTCCTCATCAATACAGAGGGAGGAAACTGTCCCTACACTTGCAGTCCGGATGGTGGGCCAAGGGGGACCGGGAGGAGGGCAACAGTTTCAGTACTGGCCCTTCTCCTCCAGTGATCTATATAACTGGAGGACGCAGAACCCGCCCTTTTCTGAAGACCCCAAGTGTCTCATAGATCTCTTGGAGTCCATCATGCATACACACCGTCCCACTTGGGATGACTGTCATCAGCTGCTCAATACTCTTTTTACGACAGAGGAACGAGAGCGCATCCTCAATGAAGCGAGGAAGAACGTCTTGGGGGATAATGGGAGGCCCACAACTCTCCAACCGGCCATAGATGAGGCTTTTCCCCTATGCCGCCCTGATTGGGATTTCGGGACGCAGAAGGTAGGGAGCATCTTCGGATCTACCGCCAGACTCTTATGGCCGGTCTCTGAGCGGCCACTAGAAGGCCCACCAATTTTGCAAAAGTGAAAGCAGTCATTCAAAGGGAAAACGAAAGCCCGGCCGGTTTCTTAGAGCGCCTCTATGAGGCATACCGTCAGTACACCCCTATTGACCCTGAGGCGGACCTCCACCGGTCTGCTGTGGTACTTTCATTCATTAATCAGGCAGCTCCAGATATTAGGAGAAAACTCAATAAACAGGAAAACTTAAGGGAGATGACTATAAGGGAAATGCTACAGGTAGCGGAAAAGGTCTTTACCGCTAGGGAAACTCCAGAAGAAAGGGAGGAAAGACGGAGAAAGGAAGACAGGGAGGCCCAGGAGAAATTGAGAAAGGAGGACCGGGAGTTCCAGGCTAAGGAAAACCGAAAGCAACAGAGAGAAATGGCCCGTATTTTCCTAGCGGGTGTCCGGGACCAACCCAGGGGAGGGGGCCACGCCAGGACCCCGGATAAGGAACACTGTTTTTACTGTAAGGAAACTGGGCATTGGAAGAGAGAATGTCCTAAGTTAAAGGGAAGAAGAGGGTTTGGAAGGAGACCGGGGGAAAACAGGGAAAGGGAACGAGCAGTAGAGCAGGCCAGAGTCCTCATAGCCGGAGAAGAGGACTGAAGGAGATGGGGCTCAGACCCCCTCCCTGAGTCCTGGGTAACAATACATGTGGAGGGGAAGCCGATGGGGTTCATGGTGGATACCGGTGCCCAGTATTCGGTTTTAAACAAGGCACATGGACCTTTGAACAAGGCACGAACAAGTGTTGTTCAGGGGGCCACTGGTACGCAGTTATGTACATGGACTACCAAAAGAAAGGTGAACTTAGGAAAACACCAGGTCACACACTCCTTCCTGGTTGTCCCTGAGAGCCCCGCCCCCCTGCTCGGATGGGACCTACTCACCAAAATAGGGGCCCATATCCATTTTGAACCAGATGGAATAATTGTGACTGATCAAGAAGGGAGCCCGATTCATGTCTTGTCCCTATCATTGGCTGACGAGCATCGTCTGTTTGAGAGTCAACAGGAACCAGGAGGGGACATGACTCATTGGGTAAAAAGATTTCCCACGGCCTGGTCAGAGACTGCGGGAACCGGCCTCGCCAAACACCTCCCGCCCGTAGTTATACAATTGAAGGCTTCTGCTCTCCCCATTTGGGTGAAACAGTATCCTATGCCTGAGGAGGCCCGAAGAGGCATAGCCCCTCATATCCACAGGCTAATAAAGGAAGGAGTACTGCGGCCTTGTCAGTCTGCCTGGAATACTCCTCTGCTCCCCGTCCGAAAGCCGGGAAGCGGGGACTATAGGCCTGTGCAAGACCTACGAAAGGTAAACGAGCGGACGGAGGACATTCATCCCACCATTCCGAATCCCTATACCTTGCTCAGCCACCTACCCCCCTCGCAAGTATGGTATACAACCCTTGATTTGAAAGATGCTTTCTTCAGCATTCCATTGTCAGAAATTAGTCAGCCGCTATTTGCTTTCGAATGGCAAGAAGATGGGGGCCAATCCGGACAGCTCACTTGGACCAGACTGCCGCAAGGATTTAAAAACTCTCCCACCCTGTTTAATGAGGCCCTGAGCCAGGACCTGGAACCTTTTCGCCGGAGCCACCCACGAGTCACTCTATTACAGTATGTTGATGACTTACTGTTAGCGGCAGAAACCCGAGAGGAGTGCATCAAGGCTACTGAACACCTGCTAACGGAATTAAGTGAGCTGGGGTATCGGGCAAGTGCCAAGAAAACTCACATCTGTAAAAGGTCAGTGACATATTTGGGTTATCGGATTGCAGATGGGGCAAGATGGCTGACTGATGCCATGAAACAGACTATTCTGGCTATCCCATCCCCGACATCCACTAGGGGGGTGAGAGAATTCCTGGGCTCCGCGGGGTTCTGTAGACTCTGGATTCCAGGATTTGCGGAAATAGCCAGACCCCCATATGTGGCCACCAAAGAAGCTCCAGATTAGAGTTGGGGAGAGAGAGAACAACAGGCCTTTGATCAGCTAAAAGACACTCTTTTGCAGGCCCATGCCTTAGCCTTGCCAGATCCTACAAGACCATTCACTCTGTTTGTAGATGAGAAAAAGGGGGTAGCCAAAGGAGTCTTGACCCAACAGCTAGGTCCCTGGAAGAGACCAGTGGCATACTTTTCCAAGAAATTAGACGCAGTAGCGGCAGGATGGCCCCCCTGCCTCCGCGTCATAGCAGCCATTGCCGTGCTGGTGAGAGAAGCCGATAAACTAACCTTTGGACAGGCCCTCTGGGTAACGGCCCCTCACCCGGTGGAGGGAATCCTTAAACAACCCCCTGGGAAATGGATGATGAATGCCAGGCTCACCCACTACCAGGGGCTCTTGTTGGATTCCCCTCTGATCACATTCACAGATCCCGTAATCCTGAACCCTGCCACCTTGTTGCCTAACCCGGAACTGCAGACACCTGTCCATAACTGCAAAGAATTCCTCTCCGAAGTTACACAGGTACGGGCTGACCTAAAGGATACCCCCCTGTCCGGCTGCAAATTAAACTGGTACACGGATGGAAGCAGTTTTTTCCAAGATGGAGCTCGAAGGGCAGGGGCAGCTGTAGTCGACCAATAAGGAAATACGGTATGGAGCAGCGCCCTCCCACCCGGAACATCAGCCCAAAAAGCGGAATTAATTGCCTTGGCAGAGGCCCTGGAGAGGGCAAAAGGAAAGCGAGTCAATATCTACACCGATAGCCGCTATGCTTTCGGTACCGTCCATGTCCACGGGGCCATCTATCGCGAAATAGATGCACAGCAGAAGGAAAACATCTAAAGAACCTAGCCGAAGTCCAGCGTCTATTAATGGCAGTGGAAAAACCGAAGGCAGTGGCAGTGATGTATGTCCCAGGCCACCAGTCTGCCAAGACGCCGGAAGCTGTCGGTAACAACAGAGCAGATCAAGAAGCAAAGAGAGTAGCAATGGTGAGTCCTCCCATGGAGACAGGGCAACCTTCCACGGTTGCGGCGATAGACGTGCCGGTCCCAGAGCTCCCTCCGCTACCCCCCCCACCCCGACCAGAATACTCCACAGAGGATTTCACTTGGATGAGAGCCCACTCCCCCTTTAGAGAAGGGGAAGACGGATGGAAAAGCGACTTGGAAGGCAAGTTAATTCTGCCTGAAAAACTCGGACGATTCCTGTTGGCTAACTTACATAAGTCCACCCATTTGGGGCGGAGAAAATTACTAGACTTGTTGACATCTGCGCAGCTCCGATTTCCGAACCAGACCATAGCAGTCTGCCAAATTGTGGAAGATTGTGCCAGCTGCACAGTCATGAAACCAGAACGAAGGGAGGGGCACCATACAGGTACTCGGGAACGGGGGAGGGCTCCGGGAAGAAGTTGGGAAGTGGATTTTACTGAGGTAAAACCGGGAAAGTTTGGGTACAAATATTTGCTGGTATTCATAGATACCTTTTCGGGCTGGGTGGAGGCTTTTCCTACAAAGAAGGAGACGAGTCAGGTAGTGGCAAAGGCTTTGCTAGAGGAAATCATACCCAGATATGGGGTGCCCGAGGCAATTGGGTCAGATAACGGTCCGGCTTTTGTTAGTAAAGTCCTGCAGGGACTAGCCCAGACTATGGGGGCCAATTGGAAGCTACATTGTGAATATAACCCCCAGAGCTCAGGGCAAGTAAAAAGGATAAATAAGACACTAAAGGAGACTTTAGCCAAATTGGCCCTGGAGACTGGCGGTGATTGGGTGACGCTCCTTCCCTTGGCCATCTTCCGGGTCCGGAACTCTCCATATGTCCACGGGCTAACTCCCTTTGAGATCCTGTATGGGGCTCCACCCCCCCATCATTCAGAGGACCTTAAGCCCGAGACTAGGTGATCTGGCCCCAAATTATCGTGTTACTCTACAGGCTTTAGCTAAAGTACAACAACAAATATGGCCCCTAATTCAAGCGTACCATACTGCAGAGAGGACCCCGAACACGGAGCATGGCATAGTCCCGGGGGATATGGTATGGGTTAAAAGACATCAGTCCAAAACCCTAGAGCCTAGATGGAAAGGACCTTATGTTGTACTGTTTACTACCCCTACCGCCCTCAAGGTCGACGGGATTGCAGCATGGGTACACCATTCCCATGTAAGACGGGCTCACCCTCCGGAGAAAAAACAGGAAAATTGGTCTGCACGGAAGCATCCAACAAACCCACTCAAGCTCCGGCTGATACGGGATGCTCCGAAAAACGAGAACACTCCGGATGCTCCGCAGCCCTCCTAGAATGGGATTATCACCCGGGTCCACTACACCCACATCAGACCGGCAGATCCGGTAGCTATGAAGAAAGGCCTCCTGCCTACAAGAAGGGTGTCCCACCACAAGGAAAATTTTTTCAAACTCAAACTTCATACTGGACCTCGGTAACTTTATTCCTTTTTCTAACCCTGTCCACCACTTGCTGGGGGCATACAAATCCACATCAACCTTTTAACCTGACCTGGATGATTGTAGATGTATCCACAGGAGACATTCTTAACCAGACCTCCAAGGTGACCCCTCCCAGCACCTGGTTCCCAGAATTATACTTTGACTTAAGGGCCTTATTCACTGGTAGGGGACAATGGGATTTGCGCCAAAGTTACTTCTATGTCTGCCCCGCTCCCCAACCCAACCACAGAAAAAAATGTGGAGGAATCGCAGACTATTATTGTAAGTCATGGGGTTGTGAGAGCTCAGGGGATATATGGTGGACACCCCCCAAACAGGGGGACCTTATTCAATTAAGTAGAGTCTCTCAATCTGGCATTACATACCACCAACCTAGACCTATAAATAAGGGATGCCCAACTCCCCCCAGTTGTAATCCCATTATGATAAATTTCATTGATTTAGGAAAAAAGGCAACGAATTGGGAATTGGGTAAATCCTGGGGAGTCAGACTCTACAAAACAAATCATCCAGGAGCCCTTTTTACCTTGCGGCGTGTGCAACAACCAGTCTCTACTCTAACAATAGGCCCTAATAAGGTACTTAGGCCACCCTATGTAAAGCCACCTCCCCGACCTTCCACTGCTCATCACCTTCCCTCAACCATAGCCCGGGCTAATGTTACAACTCCAAGACCATCAGAAACCAGCCCTCCCCTGGTGAGGCCCAGTCTCATGACCGGATCTAAAGACCCCCTCTGGGAGCTAGTGGGTGCTGCCTTCCTGACGTTAAACCACACCAACCCTAACATGACTAACTCCTGTTGGTTATGTTATGATGTGAGGCCCCCATTCTATGAGGCAATAGGGCTAAACACCACTCACGATACCTCATCTGAGGAAAACCCTACTCAATGTTCCTGGGGAGACCGTAAGAGAGGTCTGACCATACAGCAGGTAAGCGGCCAAGGAACCTGCTTAGGAAAAGTGCCAAAGAACAGACGGGACTTATGTGCTGTTATTAACGCCAGTTCTACCTGGGAAAATGCTATTAAATGGGTAATTCCAAAGGACAATGGGTGGTGGCTATGCTCGCGGTCCGGACTCACCCCATGCCTATCAACTAAGGTGTTTAACAGCTCTAAAGAATTCTGTGTTATAGTGGCTGTGCTGCCCCGCATCCTCTATCATTCGGAGGAGAGTCTATATTCATACTGGAATACAAAAATGGTTGAGAAAAGGAAAAAGAGAGAACCTATTTCCACAGTAACTATTGCTACCCTACTCAGCCTAGGGTTAGCGGGAGCAGGAACCGGCATAGCTTCTTTGGCCACCCAACAGAAAGGGATGTCTTCGCTGCGCGCAGCCATAGACGAAGATATAGAGAGAATAGAAACCTCCATTAGCCACCTAGAAAAATCCCTCACTTCTCTGTCTGAGGTAGTACTTCAAAACCGACGAGGTCTGGACTTGTTGTTCCTCCAAAAGGGGGGACTATGTGTTGCTCTAGGGGAAGAATGTTGTTTTTACGCTGACCATACCGGAGTTGTTCGTGACTCCATGTCTAAACTTCGAAAGAGCCTGGAACAAAGAAAACGAGAAAAAGAGGCCGGGGAAAGCTGGTTCGAGTCTTGGTTTAACCAGTCCCCATGGTTGGCTACCCTTTTATCTGCACTGGCAGGGCCAATAATAATCATCCTATTACTTGTTACCATAGGACCCTGGATTCTAAACCGACTTATGACTTTTGTCAAAAGTCGAATTAATACTATCCAACTTCTGGTCCTCCGCCAACAATATCAGGCTCTTCATCCCCTTGAGAATGATTCCTCAATTTAGGCCGTAAGAAAAGGGGGGAATGAAAGGAATAGGAGGTCTCAGCGGGCCCCAACCCCCTTGTTGGAGAAACCAGTACCAAACACCCCATGTAGATAAGATAAGCAATGCGGCAGGGCTCGGTTAGGGCATATAGATTGTGGGGAATGTGAGCGGGAGGTACATGCAAGATGTGAGGTACGTGCAAGATGTGAGGTACGCGCAAGATGTGCTCTGCCTGCTTGCCCAATGTTGATAACGAAAATATGCACGCCACCGCGGTCTATATAAGATTTCCCCTAAAGAGGCTCAGGGTCGTGTTTTCCTAACTGGTCCTGCGTGTCTGTGTGGGAGCTCGACCCTGGCTAGCCAGCCCAATAAACTCTGCTTTGTAGATTGCATTCACGCCTGGCTCTCTGTCTCTTGGGGGAATAGGATTCCGGGTCCTAACAGTGTTAGGTATGAATTTCTGTTCGTGATTGCTGCTGAGCCATGGTTTTATTTCCTATACAGGATGCTCTCTGGAGTTCAGTAATTATAAAGGGGTTGGGGTGTGGCGAAATGACAGAGCACTTGCTTAGCATGTGTGAGGCTCTGAGTGCTGGGGAGCACTGCAAAAATAAAGCGAAATAATAATTATAAAAAGTTCGCAGCTCTAATTGCTTTGAATGTTGCACTTCCCCTGTTCTCTTTTTCTGGAACTCCTTTTCCATATTGGACCTTCATGCCGTTTTATGCCTCTTTCACATTTCCCATCACTATTTTTATTAGATCTGTATCCCAACTAGTAATTCCTTTACTCACTGTACCTATTCTGTTTGTATATGTGTGGGGTGGGGGTTGTTTGTTTTGGGTTTTGGTGCTGCAGATTAAAACCAGGGTCTTATAAATGCTAGGCAAGTGCTCTATCACTGAGCTATACCTCCAAACCCTGTGGATTAAATGTCGATATTTTAATATAGTTTTTTCAACTTCCTGAAGTTCTAGTTAATTATCAAAATCTTTGCTGTAGTCTAAATGTTGTTGTCCCCCCCCACACCCAAAATTCAGAAACCAATGTGATAGTATTAAAGGTGAAGCTGAGGCAGGAAGCTAAGGCAGGAGGATCTCAAGTTCAAAGCCAGCCTGGGCTACATCATAAAACCCTGTCTCAAAAAAACAAAAATCAAATCAAAACAAACAAAAACAGGTGGGGCCTTCAGGAAGTGATAGGTCATGAAGGCAAAGCCCTAAGGAGTGGGACTAGGGCCCCTATGACAAAGGCCTAAGGGAAACTGTTTGCCCCTTCCACCATGTGAGGACAGAGCTAGAAGGTGCTGACTGTGAAACCAAGAGCTGTCCTCACCAGACATCAAATCTGCTAACCCCTTCATCTTGGACTTATCACACTCTAGAACCAGAACTAAATTTCTATCATTTGTAAGTTACCTCGTTTAAAGTATTCTGTTCTCTCTCTCCCACTCTATCCCTCCCTCGCCTGCCCCAACTCTTTCACTCCTACCCCTCTCTCTCACTGGAAATTGAAATCCACGTCTTCAAGCATACTATTGTAAGCATAGGCAGGCATCCTATTGTAAGAGGTGCTTACACTGCTTTTGCTGAAAAGCACTGACTCTTATTTGGGCCCACAAATTAACTAAAACCAAGAGAAAAGCTTAGCATCTCTGTCTCCATTTTGTACCTGAGCCATTTCTACTGAAATCACCTTGGAATCAAGGAAGGACAGGAATGATCGATAACCTCTTTATGATAAGGGACCAAAACTACCCCTAAGGGACAGCAAAGCCTTGCAGGACAGACTACCCCCAAATGAGGGCAATTACCTATAATGACAAGGCTGCACACTGGAGCAGGAGCAATCATCTCACGGGAGCCAGATTGCTCCCCTCAAGTGATGACAGCGATAACTTCTCCAGAACCCTTCTCTGGAATTCTCAGGCTGAGATAATTGTCAACCAGAACACACCTGTGACTGGGATTGTTCAACTGTACTTTCACCCCATGCCTCTAATTCTTTGTCTATTTAAAGCTAAAGTTCACATCTGTGCCCCAAAGATGGCTGAAGACGAGCTGAATGTTTACTCTGTCTCTTCCCAGGGTGGGTCCCAGGCCATGTACTTGATCTGTTTCTCAGCCCTTTATCATCCTCACCATCCTCTTTATTTGGCGTATATCCAGACCTGACATATGGAAGCCCAGGAGTTTAGGCCTTGGATCCAAAACTCTGGTTTCACTATTTCCCCCTTACCCCTTCATTGTTTTAATTAAATCATTTTGAATATATAGTATTATACTCTTCATAGGATAATTGTATTATCTGAAGTTCTTTGTGGCTTAGTTCAGCTCATTGTTGTGGGCTGTCTCTCACAGTAGACTGGGTTGCTTTGCTTTGCTTTGCTTTGCTTTGCTTTGCTTTGCTTTGCTTTGCGACGGAGTCTCACCTGGAGAGATCCTGTTTTTTAGATTTTTCAATTGTGAGTGCATCCTCAGCAGAGCTTTAGTGAGCAAATCCAATGCTTCATAACTCCAAAGTGTTTTATATTTACTTCTTCTAGAAATCTCAGGAGAAGTACTATCCTTTAGTGTTAATTTTAATGTTAATTTCTCAATGTAGGTGTTTCTAGACCACCCAAGTATTTTAATTCAAACTCCAAACCCAAGTGAAGTCAAATCCATGATTATAAATTTTAGAGGGAAAACTTTTCTTCCAGAAACTGAGCCAAAACAGGCAAGCCACATTACTGGGATTTTTTTCTAGACATCTTACTCTAGAAGCCCACCTAGCAAGAATGTTTTGTTTTCAAAGAAGAAAACAAGAACCTATTAAGTAAGAGGTACACACAGAGAGAAAAGTAAATAAGAAAAAATTTAACTCCCCCAAACAAAATAAGCCCACAAACTAAAATAATAAAACACACAAATTAATCTAAGGTAAGACAAGTGAACATAATATTTTTTTCCTGGTGCTGGGGATCAAACCCAGGGCCTTGTGCATACTTGGCAAAATGCTCCATCTCTGAGCTACATCCCTGGCCCCCAGTTAAAAAAAGAGTTTCACAATGAACTAATTCTAGGGGAGATTATTTTTATGTAAGATGTTGATACATTTTCCTAAAGTAAGTATGATCAGAGACAAATTAGTGTGCAGTACACATTTTTTAAAATTTAGGTACTGTGACTCAATGGTAGAGTACTTGCCTAGCATATGGGGGGCTGTCCTCAGCACTACCAAAACAATTTGTTTAATCATAGGAAATGATTACACAATAATGAAATAAGAATACAAGGAAAACTATTATCTTGGACATATAACCAATAAAGTTTAAACTCAATATATGGTACGAAGATACGATTAGAAAACAGTATCAAGAAATTATTTATAGCACATACAGGTTTGATCCCCAGCAGTACCACAAAAAATTAAGTAGTATCTATACCATAAAGAAAAGTACAAAAATATTGAAAAAGTCTTTTAAAAAGCCAGGCATAGTAGTGCATGCCTGAAGTCCCAGCTACTAGCAAGACTGAGACAGGAGGACCACTTAAGCCAGGATTTTCAGACTAACCTGGGCAACACAGAAAGACCCTGTCTCACAGCAAAATAAAACAAAGACATAAATTGAGCCCTATATTATATTCATGGATGTTAAAATTCATAACCATTATCAATCAATTATAAATAAAGAAAATCTGGCACCTATATTCAATGGAATACAATTCAGTCTTGAAACAGAAGGAAATCCTATCATTTGTGATGAAAGGACACATGGATGAACCTGGAGACATTATGGTAAGTGAAAAAGCTGGGCACAGGAAGAAATACCACATGATCTCACCTTATGCAGAAACTAAAGTGATGGAACTCATGTAAGAGAAGTAGAAGGGTGGCCTGGGGGCTAGGGAAGCCAGAACGTTGGTTGGTCAAAGGGTACAAAGTTGCAGTTAGATACTGAGGAATACATTCCAGAGACTGGGTTATGACATGGTCACTGCAGTTGACAACAATGTATCATACACTTAAAAATTGCTAGAAAAGTAGATATTAAGTGTTCTCACTACAAATAAATAATAAATATGTGGGGTGATCCATATACTAACTAGCTTGAGTGAGCCATCCCACAGCATATACAATTTCAAAACATCATGCTATATACCCATATATACAATTTTTGTAAACTAAAAATAAACAGTAATTTTTTTAACAATTCATAATCACAGAGGTCAATTCCCATAATTTAATCAACAAATATGAGATGGGGTCTTTTTTTTGGTGGCACTGGGGTTTGACCTCAGGGTCTCACGTTTGCTAGTCAACAAATGTAATGTCATTCCTATCCAAATCTCAACAAAGTTTCTCATGACACTTTAGAAAATAGTGCAAAGATGTATATATGGAGCAAAGGGCAAAAACAGCTGAGATAATTTTAACGGAGACTAGCAGAAGGTGTGGGCTATTGCCCTACCAGGTATCAAATGGAATAACAAATCTATCACACTTACCACAGAATATTACTGATGCAAATATAGAAAACAATACCACTGGAGAAGAACGGAGAGCCCTGTGCCTGTAGTAAGACTTGGTCTCCTTCCCAGGCCATTTTCTGTCTCTACAACAGTGCTTTCACTGTTTACAGTTCTTGCTGGAGGCGTCACCTGTGACCTACTTACGTATCATCGCCATCGGATCCTGGTTCCAGTTGCTCTTCATCTACTTCAGTGCCAGAGGCCATCTCCACTTCGCCCTCACCTTCTTCAGGAAGCCATGGTTTTAATGTCCCTACTGTTAAAGAAATGGCAAAGCAAGATTAACGCTGCCAAGCCTGTACATTTGATGAGCAGTATATACAAAAAATCCAATAAGTGAATGTCAACTATGATGGCAAAATCTTTTAAATCATCTCCATTAAAACAGAGTAAGACAGGAATGCCCATAGACACCCAGTTATTCAACTCTATACTGAAGGTAGTAGATAACACAACAAGATAAGAAAAAGAAGTGTCAGGAATAAGGATCAGAGAGGAAGAGCAAAACACCCCATTTTGGGGGTAAATGCTTTGATTGCATAGAAAATTTAAGAAAAGCATGTGTCTAAAAACTTACAGCCTGCCAAATTGTACCACCCTTACTCTCCCTCATTTCTGTAAATCCAGTGTCCATTTTTTTATTGAGGCCTAATCACTGTTGTCTGCAGAACAAACCCAAGCACACACACATGACTCTGTCTTATTATTATTGTTATTTCAAATGTACTTGAGCTAGGTGTGGTGGCACCTGCCTCTAATCCTGGCACTTAGGAGGCAGAGGCAGAAGGATCACCTATTCAAGCCAGCCTGGGCTATACAACACGATCCAATTGCAAAAAAGAAAAGAAAAGAAGCCACAGCACCAGTGTAATCCTAGCTACTCGGGAGGCAGAGATCATGGTTCAAAGCCAGCCGGGCAAATTACTGTCAACACCCTATCCCAGAGGATCTCAGCACAAAAAAGGGCTGTCAGAGTGACTCAAGTGGTAGAACACTTGCCATGCTAGCGTGAGGCCCTGAACTCAAATCCCAGTACCACGTGCACACACACACACACACACACACACACACACACGCACACACACAAAGGGCTTTTTTTCTGGGGTTGGGAAGTGTAGCTCAATGGTGCACTCAGCATGCATGAGGCCCTGGGTTTGATCTCCAGACCATAGAAAATGTGCTTCCCCCCATTTGGAAAAGGATTAGACTGAAGATAGCACACTGTTTCATTTCTTTATAGCAAAGCCGTGTCCCCTTGAAGGAATTAAGGGTGTGTCATCTCAAAATACCTCAAATTGGTATATTGATTATTTCAAGGAGAAGTTCAAGCTAGAACTTCAGAATTGGCACTGGCCTGTCTTTTCCCCTACATACAGCACGCCATGAAGATCCTGTGAGGACGAGTGTCTTCCATGAACCACGGCCAGAAAACACCCTTTATCACCAAGACTTAGGAGTCGGAATAACAAAATCCACTGGAGTAAATGTTACCTTCCACTAGCTCTTATGCTTCCCACACATTGCTTAGCATCAGCCCCAGTCACTACCCTTGTCCAGAGAGCCATTTGTCCTGCTGGCATGTCATAAATGTATTCTTTGTCTGAAAAGTAGAAAAGCATCGTGCTGGGCTTTTTCTTTCCCTTTTCCTTTTTTTTTTTTTTTTCATTACTGGGGTTTGAACTCACGGCCTACACCTTGAGTCACTCCACCAGCCCTGTTTTGTGATGGATTTTTTTGAGATAGGGTCTCACAAACTATTTGCCAAGGCTGGCTTTGAACTGCGATCCTCCTGATCTCTGCCTCCTGAGAAGCTAGGAGATTACAGGCATGAGCCACCAGCCACCTGACTCTGGGGCTTTTCTTTAGACGTCACTCTTTTGGGTGAATCCCACATACATGTTATTAAAAGTCATTTGCTTTTCCTTTGTTAATCATCACTTGTTTTAGTTGATTTCTGGATTGACCCAAATAGCCCACAAAAGAACGAAGGGTTTGGGACTGGGAGTATGATTCAGTGTTTGAGTATGTGATTCTATCCCCAGTATCAAAATAAATTAATAATAATAAAATTTTAAAAGGGAAAAAGAATCAAGGGATGGTAGAGGGATCTGTCCCTTGCAATGACAAGTATATGTTAAGATGATAACCATCAGGGAAACACAAATTAAAAAATATTACTTCACACTTGTTAGGATCATCCTTATTTTAAAAAATCTGAAATGAGCAAGTGTCAGCAAGGCGGTGGAATAACTGAGTTTTGTGCACAGTTGGTGGGATTGCAACACGGTACGGCTGCTACAGGAAACAGCCTGGAGGTCCATCAAAAACCTAAAAGTAGTGCCGCACAAAGGTAAGCCGTCATTGACTGTATGCTGCACGCCCTGTTAGCAACATTGAAAAACGAGAAGGGTGTGTCCCAGAAGTGGTATGTTCCAGGATCCTGAGGCAGAAAGGCTTGCTAACCCCAGAACCAACCATTTTCAGATGTATACTCTATTAAGCACTTGCTAGACACTTGATATGTATTATCTCACTTTATATTGAAAACAATTCTTTGAGGTTAGTGCCATCATAACTCTGATTTTACAAATAAGGAAACAGAAGATAAGACTGTTTATCTGTGGGGAGCATCACAACCAGAAGTTGTTCCACATCTGCGTATAGTGTCTCCCATTAACCATTGTTCAATACTGTTTACCTCAGACATACAACACCACTTCTGAAAAGTATACCAGTGAGAATGTACAATGTTAATACAAATCGGAACCCCACAATTCAACTCAACAAAAAGACAATTTAAAACACTAGCACTCAAAACAAGGAGGGTGTGGTGGTATATGCCTGTAATCCCAGCTACTCCAGAGGAGATGAAGTTACCAGCACCATGGTCTACAGCTAGCCCAGGCAAAAACAGCACCGGACCCTATCATCTGTAAAACAAACTAAATCAAAAAGGGCCCGGGGCACAGCTGTCTACACCTCTGGGAAGTGGTGTGGGAGATGAAATGCCAAATGCTGTAGCTGTGATTAAATGCACAAACAGCACATATCCAATAGCATAATTAAATTGGGATTTTGAAAAAATTAACGACCAGTCGCACACTGTACTATTAAATGTTCTCGCCAGGTGCCAGTGGCTCACACCTGTAATTCTAGCTGCTCAGGAGGCAGAGATCAGGAGGATCGAGGTTCAAAGTCAGCTATGGCAAATAGTTTGTGAGACCCTATCTCGAAAAAAATCCATCACAAAAAAGGGCTAATGGAGTGGCTCGAGGTGTAGGCCCTGAGTTCAAACCCCAGTATCATGAAAAAAAAAGTTCTAATCCTTTTCATGATATATGCATTATTTCTTACAGAAGAAATTTATATCATCATAGTACAAAAAATCTAGAAAAAAATCAAATAATGATACAGGTATAGGGAATCATATTTATCTATCAATGGAGAAGAAATTGCTCAGGAACAAATATAAGTTTAAACTATTTCAAGCCAATAGGAAAATCTGTTGTTCAGAGCTGGGGACGTGGCTCAAGTGGTAAAGTGCCTGCCTAGCCCTGCGTGCCCAAACAAGGACCTGAATTCAACCCCCAGGAACTCTAAGAGGAAGGAGGAGGAGGAGGAAGAGATGAAAGAGGAGGAAAAGGAGATGAAGGAGGAGAAGAAGGAGAAAAGCTATTATTCAAAAAATGGCATTGAGCCAGGCATAGTGGTACATGCCTGTAGTCCCAGATATTCTGGAGGCTGAGGCTGAGGTAGGAGGATCACTGGAGCCTAATAGTTAAGGGCTAGCTTGGGCAACATAGCAAGACTCTCGCAAGCAACAACAAAAACAACGAAATGTAGAATCTGGCTAAAACTTAAGATAAACAAAATTACACTAGGATGCATTTTAATTACTCAAAGGATAGTAATTTGAGTCAACTGCCTAACTGTCAGAAGTAAACTGACTCAGGAAGAGCTAAGCGATGTTAGATCGTCCTCTACAAAGGTGCTAGTCCTTTTCTTCAGTTGGTTGTATTAAAGAAAATGATGCACCCATCCTTAGAAGTCATGTCATTTGTTAATGGCATTGGAACAGCTTTAGACAAAGGGAATCAGGTCCTGAAAATGCTGAACAGCTCTCTCTCCAGGCTAGAGGTATTGTCATCCCCCTTCTGCATTTCCAAACCTCCCACAGAACTGAGGGACTCAGACTGATGTGGTTAAAACTAAATATATACCAGGTTCTTCATTGGCAGAAAATGAGCTGCTCGTTAGATGTGCTGCTGTCAAAACGCGCATCAAAGTTCCTGGTGCTTCCTGCCGCCATTGCTTCCTAGCTTCTGGACCACCTTCCATCACAATCACTCCGCCATCTAAAGAAGAAACTATGTTAAAAAAAATTAAAATGTTCTGTGGTGTGGCTTAAGTGGTAGAGTGTATGCATAGAAAACATGAGGCCTTGAGTTCAAATCCCAGTGCCACCACCAAAAAAAGAGAAAGAAATTAGGCCAGGGATTTGTCCAGCTCTATCTGCTGCCCTCTTTGCAGGCCTCACTTCCTGCAGTACTTGAAATCTCTATGGTGCCAGCAAGCTAGATCCAAAGTCCATACATTTTCCAGATACCAAGCTGCCCTGCTCCCTTTGATGGCTCACACCTATAATCCCAGCTACTTGGGAGGTAAAGAGTGGAAGGATTGGAGTTTGAAGCCAGCCCAGGCAAAAAGTTCTCAAGACCCCATCTCAACCAATCGCTGGGTGCAGTGGAACAAGCCTGTCATCCCAGCTCTGGTGGGAAGTGTAAATAAGGAGGATCGTGGTCAGGAGAGCCTGGGCATAAAGTGAGAGACCTTATCTTAAAAATAACCAATGCAAAGAGTGTTGAAGGAGTGGCTCAAGTGTTAGAATGCCTGCCTAGCAAGAGCAAGATCCTGAGTTCAAACCCCAGTACTGCCAAAACATAAATAAACAGAATGCATCTTCCTTCAAGTTTTCATAAAGTCACAGAATGTTAGGACCTTGAAAGAAATCTCACCCCTTATTTTACTAATAGGAACTGAGGTATAGACGCTGAGATATAGAAAAGTTTAGTGCCTTATTGTCATGTAGCTGATGGATAGAACAATCGTTTTTTTGCTTTGTAAACTTTTTGTTGTGATAAAACTTCTATTTGCTTATTTTAAGTTGTTTCCCCTCAATTATCTTAGTAAATTATAAATCAACTTACACACTTACAATTGCTAATTTCAATGATATATATACTCATTCCTTGGTATCCAAAGCAGATTGGTTATACGACTTCCCCCCAAGGACATCAAAATTCGTGGATACTCAGTTTCCTTGCATACAATAGAGTGCTGTGTGCATATGGCCTAGGCACATCCTCCCATGTACTTTAGTCATCTGTAGGTGACTTATAGCAGTGTACGTGCTCTATAAATACCTGTTATATTACATTGCTTAGGGAATAATGACAAGAGAAAAGTCTGCATGTGTTCGACACAGACTCAGGTCTTTTTGAATATTTTCCATCTGTGGCTGGTCGAATCCGAGGACATGGTGGTCTGAGTATTCTTGCCTATTTCAGTTTATAGCACCGGCATAATTTTTAGCTTTCTCTCACTGCTATGTTATCAAAAGGAACATAAGACATATGAGTAATAAAAATCTTCCCCACCTGTGAAGATAACACCCAGAGACTGCTGTGAACTTCTAAGGAAAGGCTATGTCAGAGCCTCCAACATGTCCTCCTGACAGGAGCTCAGGTTGAAAATAACATTACAGCTTAAATGAGCCAAACATTTAAACAGCACACTGGGCTCTGCCGTGTGTTCCCACCATGACGTGCCACCAGAGGCTCAAAGAACCAGGGCCAAGCAAACATGGACTAAAGCCTGCAAAACTGCGAGCCAAAATAAACCTTTCCTCTTTATAAGTTGATGGCTTCAGGTATTTGTTTTAGTGATGGGAAGCTGACTAACACAGTGATGGAACTCAGAGCGTAAATGAAGTTGTACAGTACAAGAAACCCAAATATCTGGGAATGGCCACAAGGACAGCAGTTATCAGAAACGTGAAGTAGGGGAATCTAGGGATGAGCTTGCTTCAGTGTGGGTCAGGGAGACTCCTTGAAAAGGCAGTCATAACCTCCTCTCTTTCTCTTCCTTGACAAAAGGAAGGTTGTGGCTACACCATAAACCTTAATGTAGTTATCCCAGGATCTAAGCTTTTGTGATTCAAACCCAAGAGCCAGAGCCCTTTGCCACCCACCCCATACTGGATCCAAATGCCCATCTGGTCCCCAGAGCAGCGGTGTCTGCCCACACAGCAGTGTATGAGAGAGCCACACAGGCCAGCCAGCGGCCTGACAGGTCAGAATTAACAGCTCTTCCTTGGTCTGGTGATGTCTTGCTTGGGACGAACCATTCTCAACCCCAGAGGAACGTGAAGGAAGCTGTCAAGGTCAAGGTACTTAGAAACTGCTTTTGCTAAAAAACAGACTTCTCGCTTGGGTCCACAAGTTAACTAAAAGAGGGATTAAAAAACCAAAATAGAGGCACTTCTACCTCTATTGCTCTGAGTCATCCTCCCCTGCAGTCACCTTGGAATCTGAGAACCCAGGAATGATGGATAAGCATCTTGTAACAAGGGTCAAATCTACCCCCAGGCAGCAATGACTTTCTTACTGTGACAAGACCCCACCTGATCAATCCTCAGATAATAATCAACCAGACCATGGTTCGACCAAGACTGATAAACTAAGCATGCTTCTAGCCCCTTCCCTATATAATCTGGAAACTCATGTCAGTAACCTGAACACCATTCATTATCTGTTCTTCCCACAAATGTGCTGACTAAATCTCCTTTCTCTGCTCTTCTAAATAAGTAAATAAATGAATAGCACATTGACTTACAAAGCAGTTTTATAGTATTTTTGCACTGTTAACTCTTTAACTCTCATAAGGGAAATTATTCTTTTATTTCCAATTTTACTGGCAAAAAAAGTTACCTCCCACGAAATTGTAAGGAAGTTATTAAGCCAGGAGTAGAGGGTAAATCAAGTCAACTTCCCTGCCTTCTACATTTTCCCTCACTATGAGGAAGATAATGGTAACAGCCTGGATTTTTCTTCCTTTACCTTTGCATGGCATGAGTGTCTAGGATAATGAGCAGGCAAGTCTCTCTGGGGTGGAGGAGTGACCAAAACAATGTCTTTGTAAGGTGTTTGGTACCAAATCTATAGAGTATACTGAAAAATGGGATTCTAAACAGGATGAGTGCTGGCAACACAGCTGGGAGGGGATCTTGGTCTTCCCTTGCTGCCACTGTTGGCATTGATCAGAGACTCACCATCAGGCACCATGGAGCAGGTAGAGGTGACATCGGCCATGGCCATCATTTGCAGCAGAGTCTGAGGGGCTCTGGCGTCCCACTGCCTCCTGCTTTCTGCAGCAGCAGCATCTGGAATACAAAACTCTGAGTGTAAGAGAGTAACTCCAAAGCAGCCAGAGTGAAGCTAATTGCACCCAACAGCTCTCAGGCACCCAAGACAGTCTATCAGCCAGTATGTGTAAAACCAGAAATTGCCACCCTCATTCTAACATAGATGGGAACTTACAAGACTGAAATCAAAGAAGAAGGAAAAAACAAGACTGAAATCACAAACAGGTTTAAATGGTGTTTCACTTTTATTATTAACATCTGATTGGCCAATTTAACAAAGTGTTAAGAAATTATTAGCGACATGAATGAGCACGTTCATTGACGTGTTTATGAGCACTCAAATCAGTTTCCATAGTGTGTCATTTTTTTCCACTTTCTTAATTTAAAAAATAACTTGTATTATCTTTTTTCTTTAGTACTATATTTCACTATAGGAAATTTGAAAATCAAATAAGTAGAAGTTAAATCACCCATAAGCTTGACATCCAGAGGCTAGTAACATTTCAAAAAAAAATTGTTCTTTCATATCAGTTTTGCTTTGCTTTAAAACAAAACTTGTGTCCCACAGGACAAACTCTCTCACACTAGCTTTCTTCAGTCAGCTACATATCTTATCCTGATTAGTAAATATTCTTCTGTTGTACTATTTTAAAGCAAACAGTATTCTTTTTCACGAATATGTTTTCATTCTTTTTTTGGCAATACTGGGGTTTGAACTCAGTGCCTTGCACTTGCTAGGCAAGGGCTCTACCGCTTGAGCAACTTCACCAGCCCAGCAATTTTTTTTCTGATATAAAACAATACTATAATGATTTCATTCACAGCAAAAGTTGTGTGGACATTTATGATTATTTGCCATCGATAAATTATTGAAAATGACAATTTTAGGTAATAGTGTTTTTGCTTTACCAAAGTTTTTCATTATTATTGTTGATTCCATTAGTAATTTATTCTGATTTTTTTCTATGCATTTTATGTATTTATTTAATTTAGCTCATTAGTTAATTATTATTTTGTTTTCTTTGCTATGTAGCCCAGGCTGGTCCTTGAACTTGAAATTCTCCTGCCTAAACCTCCCAAGTGCAGGGATTATAGCTACTTAAATTTAAAATTACGTATATTTTCTTTTACTTGTTTTTGGCAGTATCAAGGTTTGAACTCGGGGCCTCGCACTTGCAGGCAAACACTCTACCACTTGAGCCATGCTCCAGCCCTTTCTTCATTTTGTAATATGTAACATATTTACATATAAACTTCAATTTTTTTAGAATTTCTTGTTATATCAGATTGTGTAAGGTCTGATTTCACAATTTTTCCTAAATTACTAACAAATTGGCCCAGAAGCATGTATTTTAGTGATCAGTTCTTCTCCTCTGACTTGTGATGCACTTTTAGCATGCAGTAAATTATGACACATATTCTTATAATTTATATATTGTGAAACTATGAAAGGCAAGTACTCCTGAACTGCTCTTTTTTCTCACATTTTTTTTAGCTAGTTAAGAATCTCCAAGATTCTCCAGAATGCCAAGATCTCCTCATATCAGAAAAATTTCCTGTTGTGCTTTTGATTGAAACAGACATAAATCCATATATTTATTTGGGAAGAGTATTTCCAATATATGGCACTGCTGATACTGTTTTCAAGTGGTCTTTAAATAGTTCAATAACATTTTATAATTTTCTTCAAATGCCCTGCACAATTCCTGTAAAGTTTATTACTAAGTGAAGACACACCTACACATACATATACATGTATGTATTTACTGTGCTACTGTTAATGAGATCTGAAGACTAACTGGGGAAAATATTTGTAAGACATTTACCTTTACCACACCCAGCCAGGTGAATCTTATAGATTAAAAACAAGTGAGCCTTTTTAATAGAAACATGAATGTAGAGCTGGGTATGAGGATCATAAGTTCGAGGCCAACCTGGGCTACATATTAAGATGAGAATCTGTCTAAAAAAAAAAAAGAAGGTGAGAGAGGGGCATTAAGGGAACAAAACAGGGGAGTGAACTTTTTCAAAGTACACTGTACACATCAATGGAATTGTCACAACGAAATCCCCTGTACTATCAATGTACTCTAATTAAAAGCTAAAATAACATTAAAAATGCAAACAAAAAATGCCAAAAAAAAAATACTCCTCTAATTTGGAGAATCCCTGTAGAAGGAAGAAGGGAGGCAGGGAGGGAGAGGTAGAGAGGGAAAGAGAGAAAGAGTAAAAAAGAAAAAGAAAAATGGATGAAAGATGTGAGTACACAATTCACAAGAGAAATATGAATGGTCAGTGAACATGTGGAAACAATCTTCCTGGACAGCAATTACACAGATGCAGATTAAAATGAGATCAAAACTAACGAAGGCTTTTTATTTCATTTTACTTGTTTGTTTGCTTTTTGGCAGTGCTGGGGATTGAATCGAACACTCTACTACTGAGCCCATCCTCAACTCTGTTTTGGTGTTTTTCTTTTTATTCTAAAAGGAGTCCACCCATCCTCCTCCCTTCAGAGAACTTATACAAAGAATGACCTCTGAATTGCCTCTTTCCCTGAGACTGCTGTCACCAAGTCCACTGAGTGCTTCAGTGGACCACATCCTGGGGGCTATTGTTGAGCCTGCCTCACCCAGCCTTTCTCTTCGAGCTCATGCTGCCCACCCCTGTGCCTCCTGCAGAGACCTTCTCTCCTCTTGTGGAGTCACTCTGTCCTGATTCTCCCAATACTTATGTGAATAGTGCTAGAGTTCTGTTCCATTTCCTTCTCACTCCGGTGAGAATACCTGGGCCTCGTCTTCTTGACCATCAGGAAGGTCTAAATACTGTGCATAAGCTATGATGTGCCAAACTGTATCTTCAGGCCTGGTTTACCCCAGACCTTTTACAACTGACACCTTCTAAACATATAAACATCCCCAGCCAAGCTCAGCCGTACAGCACTCACCTAGCATATGCAAGGCCCTAGGTTTGATTCCCAGAACTCCTAACTGGACAGATGAATGAATGAATGAATGAATGACTATTTCAAGCTGGCATTTATAAAGATCTAAATCAACATATTCCAGATTTAGGCTGTGGTATGCTCTTTGCTGACCTCCTTCTACATGATATGCATTTGGTTGTTTGACAGATTCATGCATCTGAATTAGAAAATTGGGAGTGTCCATGAGTCTCTTCCCCACCCTCCCTCCACCCCACACTCTGATCTACTCCCATGGTCTGCACTGGCTCCTGCACCTGTCTTTTCCCACCTGGACTAGTCTCCTGCCTTCGACCTTGCCCTCCATCCCATCGCACATGCACCCAGTAGCCAGCATGATCACTCTCAATCGTAAAAGCAATTCAAATCCCTTTGATTGAACGTCATCACCCACTGGGATAAAGCTGAAGCTCCATGGCATGCCAAGCCCCAGAGGGATGGGGAGCTCCCTGACTCTCCAGCTAGCTCGCACCCCAATAGTGACAGGCATTTCAGGCTCAGGACTCATTTTGTGTCTCCTTTTCTTTTGCTCGTGAGACTTCCATGGTATTGAGGACAGTGCCCAGGTCTCTTTCGTCTTTGAATTCCCTACCACTGAGCTCAGTCTCTGGCACAAGCGGGAGCCTCCATAAGATGCCTAATTGAGTAAAGATGTTTCTAGATAGAAATGAGGCAAACAGTACTCTAGAAAGGGGAAACGGAGCCAAGTCAGGCGTGTAAATGCTCACATGGCTGTAAGAGAAGATGGGTGCTCCCCAGAAGCAGGCTATATGGATCTCATCACTGGTGGGAGGGAAAAAGGGTGCTAGGGTGCGAAAGGTGGGTCACCACAGGAACAGGCTACACAGCATTAAGTATGAGACTACATGGGATGGACTTTATCCTATAGGCATTCTATCTATCTATCTATCTATCTATCTATCACCTATCTATCTACCTATTGATCTATCATCTATCTATCTGTCTCTATCATCTATTACCTATCTATCTCTATCATCTATCTCTATCTACTTATATATATCTATCTGTATCATCTATCTATATATCACCTCTATCTCTATCTCTATCATCTATAGATCTAGGCAAGTACTCTACCACTGAGTCACATCCTCAGCCCTATCATCTATACATCTAAATATCATCTATAAACACAGAGTAATAATATGACTCCAGCAGCCAAGAGGCAAATAAAAGAGAGTAAAAGGAAACACTAGAGAAAGAGAGGACACATAAGCTAATAAAGCAATATAACGAGGGAAAGAAAGAGCATTTATTAAGCACCACCATATGACAGGATCCTTATGAATCGTATCTCATTTTATCCTCACAACCCTGTGTGGCTCTTACTACTACTATTACCCCGGGTTCCTATGAGGAAATAGAAATTCAGTGCACAGAAGTAACCTGTGGAAAATGTTCTTTGATCAGAAAGTGCAACTCCAGCTGGAATTTAAACTTCCATTGTTGCCAAAGCCCATACACTTCCTACCTCACCACTCTGCTGTGGGTGACAAAGCCCTAAATGGGCCAGAGGTACGGAGGAGGAGGGAGAGTCCAGGGATGTCTTTGGAAGGAGCTACCCCAGGTGTGCAGCAGGCACCCTCACACTAGTGAAGGTGTTGACCAGGATAGAAGGTTTACTTTACACATGCTGAGTTCGAGACCCTGGCACCTGTCCTGGCAGCTCTCCAGCAGGTAATGAGAAGGATTGGTAGGTGTGGAGCTCCTGGAAGAAGATGAAGCTGAGAGAGGGAACTGGTGGAATGGCCCAGAGTGAGCAGCCAGAGAGGAGGGCTGAATGTCGGGGTGTGTGCAGGAGGGGAGCCAGGAGTCAAGCAGAGAGAAAGTTCGAGATGGATCGTTAATAAAATGGTTCCTTCTCATCCACAGCTTTCAAGGAACAGGTACCTGGTTCTAGGCCGTGGAGTTCTTCAAAGGCTTTGTCTGTGTAGTCTTCATGCTCCTTTATATGTCTACGTTCCTTAAATTTCATGCCACCCTCGAAGGTCAAAGTATCATTTAGCATGTCCCTTTCCTGAAACAATTCCACAGTGTTTTAAGAGAAATAAGCCAGGGGAGGGGAGTAAATTTTTTTGTGTTCCCTCTAACCCTAATTAGCAAGACACATCGTAAGTATCCTATATATATTTGTTAAGCAAACCAATACACTTTTAAAAGTAAAACTATTTTGAATAAGATAGAAACAGTAAATATTCTCATTCCTTTTCCTTGTCTATAGTGACAAGCACTGGTCACGGGCAACTTCATTTTATCCAGATTCTGTCTCTTAATATTATTCTACTTCAGTTCCATCCTACAGAACTCTCAAGGTTTCTCTTCCAGCCCCTGCTTTCAGTATATGACATAACATTCTTTCTTTTCTAAGACAGTGTCTCCCTATGTTGCTTTGCTGATCTCCTGGGCTCAAGAAATTCTCCTGCTTCAGCAGAAGCAGGGACCACAGGTGCACACTGCACCCAACTTTATAAGATTCTTAGCAAGTCCCTAAAATTGCTCCTACTCCATAATCAATACTAAAACAATCGCTTTCATTTCAAGCATATTAATGCACAGAGTAAGAAAGAGGAACACCCTCGCAGGTAGAGCTCCTACTCCAGCAGGCAAACTTCAGTGCTTCCTGTCAACACAGCCCCATGAGGTACCTCCCTACACCTGCTGGGCTGTGATCCCACAGCTCTGGGCGCTCAGAGTTCTAATGGTTGAACAGCAGTAAGCACTATCACCACTCTAATGAAAGCTTAGCACAGCAAAATGCTTGTAGAAATATGAAATGATGATATAAAAACATTTTTGTTTATTTCACTTTTGGTTTTGGTGCTGGGGATTAAATCCAGATCCTCATGCGTGCTAAGCATATGTTCTGTAAGTGTGCACTTAGGAGTGCCCAAATGCATAACTGAGATTTATCCAAAGACACCTTCAAAGTTATCAGTAATGAATTAAGACTCAAATGTTTATGGTGCAGGGCACCTGCTCAATTTTTTTAGGTCAGTATCAGGGCTTTGTGTTTGCAAATCAGGCGCCATACCACTTGATCCCCACCTCCAGACCATTTTGTTCATGTAATTTTGGAGATGGGGTCTCAAACTATTTTCCTGGGCTGGCCTCAAACTACAATCCTCCTGATCTCAGCCTCCCAAGTAGCTAAGATTATAGGCATGAGCCACCAGTGTCCAGCTATATCATGTCTTTTAATTTGACCATGATAAAAAGTTAATATTAGAAAAATAGTTCTTTTATAAAAGTAAGTTAAAACAAAACAATCCATCTAAGGAAATAACCTCAACTTTTAAAAACAGGGGGATTAAAAAGTATTTAAAAGACTCACTTGATTACCAGAGACTTTTTTAGGGCTATTTAAGAAAAATTTCCCCACAGCCTATGGAACAATTTCATGAAACTTAAGATATATTTGTTTTCTCAGACCTAATGGAAATGAATACTTAATGACATACCTCTGTTTCTTGGAAGATGTCTTCACCAGAAACACACCTGTCTAAATTAATTTCAAATTTTACGCCTCTCTAGAAGAAAGTAAGAAAAAAATCTTAGTTTAGCCCAATAAAAGCCTTATAATTATAACTCCCATGGTCAATTTATTTTGATATACACACATTTAAATCATTAGTCTAACATCACAAAACAGAGTTATTCCATAAAACTATAGGGGGAAATCATGTAGGCACCCCAGATTATAAGGTGTGAACCCCAGATGTTTTCTAATATGGAACCAAAAGAAAAAAAAATGTTTATTACCTTAGGTTTATATTTCTGTTCTGGAATTTTACTTTCTTTTATATTCTGAAGCCTAATTTGTTTCAAGTCTCTTTCAATGTCCTAAAGTTTAGAGAAAAGTACAGTTCTATCACTTAGTAATCATCAATCATACTTTTGCAATCTCTGAGTTCACGGCACTGTATGTTTCTGTGACCTGACTTATAGATTAAATGTGATGGTTGATTTTAGAATAAAAACACACTAAAAACTTAGGCCCAGTATCCAAAAGTTTGAAATATTCATGTGTTTAGCATAGGTATTTCAATGGGTAAAAATTCTTAGGTGTGATGAAATGCCTAGTACAGCCCAATCCAACTCAATCTAATTCAAGAAGGTAATTTTTTTTCCAGTGTTAGGATGGAACTCAGGACATTGAGCATGCTCGAGAAGAGCTTTACCCACATCCCCAGCCCAAGAATGTCATTTTGACAACAGGATCCATCCTGAAGGCTTATTATCTAAATCAGGAAAATGAGAAAAGTACGCACCCCATGACAGTATAAAGGGGGATTCTAAAAATTGACAGGCAATTTCCAGAAGGAACAGAAAAGAAGACTGTAAATGTGGATGACAAGCTCTTCAAAGTAAGGGCTGAGGTTTCCTAGAGCTCCAACCTGAGCCTCTGCTCTCCTCTTCATCAGCCCGAGGGAATCTCATTCATTCCTATCAATCAAGTGCCATCTTTATGCGTTGGTTCTTCAGTGTGTCTTCTGGCTTCGCCTTTCCTCTCCTCTGAGCTTCAGACTTCCATATCCTACCTAGTTAGCATCATCTTCAATCTAAGTTATTCAGCAAATTCATCCTGAGCACCTTATGGGTCCAGACCTCTGCACAATGGTTCAGCACAGTGAACACAGCCAAAAAGGCCCCCGCTGGCATGGAGCTGACATTATACTGATGAACAAATGAGTTAACAAATCAATGACGTGATTTCAGAAAGTATCAAGTGAATAAAGAAGATAAAATAGGTAATAGGATGGACAGTGAGTGGGGGTGAGCGTAACGCAGGAGAAGCTATGTGGCACTAGACTTAAGGCCAGGAAGGACATTGGGCATTGGCACATGAAGGTCCGGGGAAAACCTTTTCCATGCCGAGCACACAGGAGGACAAAGACCCAGAAGCAGGTGTGTGATCTCTCAGATCGCCTCTAACTCAAAATGGAACTCTTGACCACCCCCACCCCTCACGAGAAGTGGGTGCTGCAACCTTCTGCTTTCAGTCAAAAACAGTGCTAGGAACCACATGCATTCCCCTCCCCCAATCCCTAAACATCTGCACATTCACATTCAATATGGATGCAACGGTCATTAACACGTTAGACACCCAGAGTAGAAACCAGGGATCATTAAGAAACAGAGAACAGGTGAGAGGAAACTGACAGCTTCCCCAGCCTATGGTGGAGAATTAACAGGTCATGGTGCAGGGCTGGGAAAGCCATGCTGAGCCTGGCAGACCCCTGAGTTGATAAGGCGAGGCTGAGAACCTGGAGATACTAAGGCTGCTACAGTTTGAAGGACAGAGTCCCGAAGAAGAGAGAATCAGAGCTCTCACACATTGCTGGTGGGAATGTAACACAGCGTGCCTACTATGCAAAACCCTTTGCAAAAACTTTATGTGGCGGTTTCATAAAGAGCTAAATACAAGCTCCTGTAGTCTCAGCTGGTCAGGAGGCAGAGGCAGAAGGATGTCAAGTTCGAAGCCAGCCTAGGCAACATAATGAAACTCTGACTCTTATAAGAAAAATAAGGGCTCAGGATATAACTCAGGGTTAGAGCATTTGCCTAGCACTCGTGAGGATTAGATCTCCAGCACCACCAAAAACAGAAAAAGAAAAATTAAACATTTACCTACTCACTGGGCACCTGTGGCTCATGGCTGTACTCCTAGCTACTCAGGAGGCAGAGATCAGTAGGAACATAGTTCGAAGCCAACCTGGGCAAATTGTTCACAAGACCCTATCTTGAAAAATACCCAGTCCACAAAAGGGCTGGCAGAGTGGCTCAAATAGTAGAGTGCCTGCCTAGCAAATGTGCCACCAAAAAAACATATATATACATGTACTCTATGATGCAGCCATTCCAGCCCAATGAATTTATCCAAAACTAAGAAACAAAGCATATGTATACACAAAGATTTGTACATGAATGTTCAGCTTTATTTGTAATAGCCAAAAGCTGGAAACAACTCAAATATTCATCCATAAGTAGATGGATAAACAGATTTTAGGGCAAGTTCAAGGCCTTAAGTTCAAACCCCAGTACCATAAAAAACAAGCTCACATGCTTAGGTGCAGAGCACCTGCCCAGAAAGTGTGAGAGCCTGCATTCAAACCCCAGTACTGCAAAAAAAAAAAAAAAAATTGCTATATTCATTGAATGGAATATCCCCAGCAGTAATGAAAAATGATGAATTCTTAATGCATGTAATGTGGCTAAATCTCAAAGAGAGTACGTGCAGTATGATTCCATTTATATGCTGCAAACAATCTGTTGTGACACACAGATCTGTGGGAGGAGAGGCCGGGAGAAGACAGAGAGAATATGACAAAGGGGCCTTGGAGTATTTTTAAAGGTCTGCACAGGCAGAGGCAAGGAGGACCAGGCCAGAAAGATCTCACTGGGAATTGCAGAGCCCAGCCCCCACCCCTACCTGTGCAGGCGCCTCTTCCTCAGGTGGGTGCTGGCGGGCGGCCAGGACACTCTTCTTCACCAAATAGGTTTCATCATTGATTTTTGCGTTCTCCTTTAACACAAATTATACAGAGTTAATGAGATTGGGGGAATTCTTTATCCTTCTCTCTTTTAAACAGCTTTCTCAGTGCATAATTTATATTTAAAATGTACACACACAATTCTCTGAGCTTGTTATACCCATGAGCTCTGGAGGCTACTTTTTGTCTCTTTGCCAGGGTTTGACTGAGCCCAGTGAGGACATGCTGTCCTCTTGCTGGTAGACAGAAAGGCTGGAAAACGCATCCCTACCTCTTTTTTTTTTTTTCCTCCTGTGGTGGCCTGATGCATCCTAGGCAAGAGCTCTACCTCTGAGCCACAGCTCAGCCCCAAAGCCCTCTTTATGACTTGGTATACCCAAAATGCTTCTTTCATAGTCTTTCTAGAAATGTCTGCTATTCAGCCCTAGTCTACATATATGAGGTCCTAGGTCTAATCCCCAGTACTGAAAAAAAGGAGGAAGGAAGAGAGGGAGAGAGGAAAGAAGGAAGGGATGAAGGGAGGCCAAAGAAGGAAGGAAAGAATGCTTGCTACTCATCTTTCTTGGGCTCAGGATTTCTGTTGCAGACCTGCCTTACATATAAAGCTAATGCTGACACAAGGCTCCCCACATGATCCAAGGTGGTGCATCACTTATTGACAGGGTAAATTTAGAGAAATGTGTTGTGTGAACATCACAGAAGGCAATTTCAGAAACTAAGATGGCTGTGTCATTACTAGGTAATATAATCTTATAGGATTATACATGTGTATGCAAATTATCATTAATTGAAAAGTTGTTATGCCATGCATGACTGTGTAGATTTTAGAACCATACCCCTGCCCACAGTTGAATTCAATAAACTTCAGTCTTGGGGCTGGGCAAGGTGGTACATGCCTATAATCCCATTTACACCAGGTGGAGGTAAGAGGATCCTGGTCAGAAACCAGCCTGGGCAAAGTTAACACAAGGCCCTATCTCAAACTCAAATTAAAAGCAAAAGAACTGAAGTGTGGCTCAAATGGTAGAGCTCGAGTGGTAAGCTCGAGGCACTGAGTTCAATCACCAATACTGCCAAAAAAAACCCAAAAACTTTTCTGTCCTATAGACATGAACTTACACTCATTTTGGACTTTGCATCTAATCTACTTCTGTCCTAAAATAGCTGCTAAGTAAGTACTTATGGATAGATCATAAAGAAGACAATCAATGTGTATTTTAAAAAATGGGTATTCCTAATTGAGATACCTTCTCAGATACCCTCATCATCTTGTACAGCCTCCAGTAAACCATAATAAAGTCAAGCTCCTACTGTGTCTGGTAACTTTCCTATTAAGAAAGCAGCCTGTGTGGTTATTTCTATGATAAAACTTTATTTTTTCTATAAGGAGACTTTACTTTTTTCCCTGTGGGATTGAGCGCAGGGTTTTGGGCACGCTAAGCACGTACCCTACCACTGAGCTACACCCCTAGTCAGGGTCATTACTTGCAATATCTACTCATTTCGTTGACTCTAAATTAATAGAATGTTTCCTTCTGGAGGGGCAAATTTACCTCATGCTCTCTTCCCATCTTCTTTCTAATTGCCTTCACGTCATTGTGGTACTGGTCGCGTATTTCCTCCAGCTCTTTCCAGTATTCCTGGAAAACAAAGCCAACCCACAAACTCTGTTTGTGAACAACTTAAAAATAATTCCCATACAGCCTACAATTTTTAAAATGTGCAGTAAAAATGAGCATTAGAAAACCCGTAGCTCTTAAATGTGATAGTCTACTTTGGTGTTGCCCGTGGTACTTCATGCCCTGTGAGAGATACTTTGGCGTGGGGACACAGATTTATAAATGCATTAAAGCTGTAAGTCACTTTACAGATCTCACTTTTATACAGAATCCTGTTATGGATTGGATTTTCACCTTCAGAAGGATATGTTGAAGCTAGCATGGTGGTGCTCACCTGTAGGACCAGCTGCTTGGGAGGCTGAGGCAGGAGGCTCAGGCAGCATAGGGAGCTGCCTCTCTCTCTCTCTCTCTCTCCCCCACTTCTCTCTCTCTTACACACACACACATACACACACACCTGTCAAAGTTCTACCCTGGTGCCTCAGCATGATTGGGAACAGGTCATGGAAGATGTAATTATCAAAATGAGGTCTTGCTGGAATACAGTAGATATCAATTTGAGTGGTGTCCTTTCAAGAAGACAGTCACGTGAAGACAGAGAACACCATGTGACAGAGGCAGAGCTTAGAGTTATACCTCTGCAAACCAAGGAATATCAGATTGCCAAGAAACCAACAGAAGCCAGGAAGAGGCAAAGGATTTCCCTCTAGGCTGGAGTGGAGCTGGATACACAGGGCTGTCAACACTTGACTTTGAACTCCCAGTCCCGAGAACTGTGAGGCAGTACATTTCTGTTGTTTTAAGCCAGGTTGCTATACTTTGTTAGGGCAGCCCTAGGAATACAAATCCCAAACAGTGAATGATGGATGGCTTCTTTAGCAATCCAAGGAGGAAAGCCTTCTGAATTAGCTGGGCTGCACTCTCTGAGGAAGTGAAATAGGTAGCTCGGTGCGCCCTAAGGCACCCACGCTAGTGCGCAATCTGAGTGTGTGCAACAGCGCCCTCTAGGTGCACTGCACCCTGAAACAGCACAGGGACCACACACTGCACAAGGAGAGCCTGGAATTAGACTGCTTTTAACCTGGTCCTTCATGTCCTTTTTCCTAAACTGCAGCTCCTGGAATCGAGGCTCTTCTCCATGACCTCTTAGCTCTTGCCTCAGGTTGTAATCTGGCTCAGCAGAAGATGGACGAAGACCCTATTGATAGAAGGAAACAATTTATGACACGCTTACATTTGGAAAACGACTTGATTTGACCTTGATTCTTTTTCCCAATAACATAACAAGAAGATCACCAAGCAAACCCAGTAATTGAGAGCATTTTCTTATGGTAAGTAGTAGAATTTGGGGGGAGGGGGAGGTGGTGCTGGGGTTTGAACTCAGGGCCTTGTGCTTGCTACTGCTTGAGCCATACCCCCAACCCTTTTTGCTTTAGCTATTTTTAGATAGGGTGCCACACTCTTGCCTGGGCCAGTCTCAGACTATGATCCTCTTATGTACGTCTCCCATGTAGCTGGGATGACAGGCATACATCACCACACCCAGCTTTTTTGTTGAAATGGAGGTCTTGCTAACTTTTTGCTTGAGCTAGCCTTGGACCTTGATCTTCCTACCTACACCCCCCATGTAGCTGGAATTACAGGCATGAGACACCTCACCAGGTCACAATTTTCTTAATTTAAATATTAAATACTAAACAATTTTTAAAAATTCAATCATTGGTATTTATTCTATGCAACTATTATTTTTTTCCATTTACTTTGTTTTTTTGATACTGGGGTTTGAGCTCAGGGCTTCACGCTTGCTAGGCAGGTGCTCTACCATTTGGCCCACACCTCCAGCTCTCGATTATTATTTTAGACTATCATTTGAAACACCTACATTCATTTCCTGGATTGGTAAATTGTAATTATGAAATTAAAGCTCTGCAAAGTTTGGCAGCTCTAGAGTGTGGGAAGAAATACAACTTTTGAGCAGTTCAAAACTAGTGATACAAATGGGATGCACATGCAGCCTCTCTCGGCCCAGAATTCTCACACAGTACCTAGGCAAAGGCTAACTTTCAATTCAAGTAAGGTATAACAGTCAAAAAATGTGCAGAACACATAAAGAATAAGATTTTTTCATTTGCAAGTAAGTGGACAGAACTAGAGAACATCATATTAAGTGAAGTTAGCCAAGTTCAGAAAGCCAAAGGCCTTATGTTCTTTCTCATACGTGGAATATTGACCCAATACAAATACATCAACATTATGAAAAACAGGTCACACTAGGGGAGGTCACTAATGAGAGAGGGAGGGTAAAAGAAGTAAGTTAAGAAGATGAATATGGTTGATGTACTTCCCATATAAGAATGAATATGGAAATTTTAAATCTGTTGAAATCACCATAAGAAGAGGACTACGTTAGAAAGGAGAAAAACAGAGATGAACCAATTCAAGTTATAATACATATATACATGGAAATGTCACAGTGAAACTCCTTGTGTAGTGATCTTTATCAAATTGTCTATTTTCAAAAACAGAAGGTAGAACAGATTCTGTCTGGGGGTTGGCACAGCGGGAGGGGGGAAGATACAAGGAAAGGGTACAGGAGGATGAATATGGTGGAATTATTATGTACTCATGTATGAAAATGGAAAAATGAGACCTGTTGAAACTGTTCCAGGAATGGGAGGAGGAAGATAAAGGAGAATGATGGAGAGTGGGGGGTGAATTTGACTATGATATATTGTTAAGAATTTTGGTAAATGTCACAATGTACCCCCAATACAACAATAATAAAAATATGCATAAGAGTCTTTAAAAACAAGATAAATAATAAAATAGGAACACATCTCTGCAGCACAGAAAGAAAGCTTAAAGTTCATCTAGTCCAAAATCATACTTTATAGAAAAGGAACTTGAGGCTCAGATAGGTTGCATGAACTGCTCGAGGTTACACAGCAAGTGTAGAGCAAGAGGAGACAAGGCTTTCCATACAGATTGAAGCCTATTCCTATTATTCTTCTTTAGGTATTAAAAGAACTGATAGATGGGTGATCTTAACCTTCTAGTGGAATGAACTTGAACTTAAGGACCCATGAATATCTGTGAGCACTGAAACTATTAGGAAATTCCGATTGCCTCCCACATTCAGGATTTTACTTACCAGTTGCTTTTCCACTTTCAACTTATATTGTTGAGCTTCAAATTTCCTCTGAAGGTATTCAGCAGACCTTAGGAAATAAGAACGTTTGGTTTGAGTAGAATTTTTTTGGAACTGAGCAGTGAACCCAAGGCCTCACACATGCTCTACCACCAGCCCCTTGAGTAGAAATTGTAACTAGTCTTTGGTGCCAATGAGACAAGTGAATTTTCAGCTTAGTAATGGGACTCACAATTCACCTTTGGCTTGAAAGTCCAAGTTCAAGAAGTAGTTCAAAGTTCCAGAATGTTTGCACTCAGAAAGAAAATCTTTGGAATCCACTGGGGATACAGAGTGGGTTGAACAGAAAAGTATCTTGATCTAGTGGGTTTTCCACAGGTGGAGACTCAGTCCTCCCACTGTTGATGACTCATTGAGGGGAGGAAGACACACCCAGGCCCAGCTCTTCTCACACCTCTTGTGCTAGCCCACCCATACCTGCTCCCTCCTGATTTCACAAAGGTCTTCTTCCCCCCACCACCCCTGCACCACACCCTCAGCCCCTCAGGAGCCAAGTGAGAGTTAATCCCTTTTTCTTTATGCTGCTATGCAAATGCTTAGTGATCATGCTTCACCTGTCTCTGAAAATGTTGAGTCTGATCAAACCATTTTCAAACTCTGGGCCTCACACTTGCTGGGCAGGCACTCTACCAGGTGAGCCATGCCCCCACTCCTTTTTGACTGTAGTTATTTTTCACATAGGGTCTTGTGTTATTTTGCCCAGCTGGCCTCAAACTGTGATCCTCCTCCATACATCTCTCTTATAGCTGGAATTACAGGTGTGAGCCACCATGGCAGCCCTATTTTGAGGTTTATGCCATGTCCTTTCTATCCCATCTATCTTTTTCTTGTTTTAAAGGAAGTTTCTAGGCAGCCCAGGTTGTTCCTGAACTTGTGATCCTTCTGCCTCAGCCTCAAGATTGCTGGGATTACAGCAGCACAGCAACTAAGAGATAGCATAGATAAATGGGACCTCATAAAACTAAAAAGCTTCTGTTCATCAAAAGAAATGGTCTCTAAACTGAAGAGAACACCAAAGAGTGGGAGAAAATATTTGCCAGCTACACATCAGACATTCTAGACATCAGAATATATAGGGAACTTAAAAAACTAAATTCTCCCAAAACTAATGAACCAATAAAGAAATGGGCAAGTGAACTAAACAGAACTTTCTCAAAAGAAGAAACTCAAATGGCCAAAAAACACATGAAAAAATGCTCACCATCTCTAGCAATAAAGGAAATGCAAATTAAAACCACACTAAGATTCCACCTCACCCCTGTTAGAATAGCCATCATTAGCAACACCACCAACAACAGGTGTTGGCGAGGATGCGGGGGAAAAAGGAACCCTCTTACACTGTTGGTGGGAATGTAAACTAGTACAACCACTCTGGAAAAAAATTTGGAGGCTACTTAAAAAGCTAAACATTGATCTACCATTTGATCCAGCAATACCACTCTTGGGGATATACCCAAAAGACTGTGACACAGGCTACTCCAGAGGTACCTGCACACCCATGTTTATTGCGGCACTATTCACAATAGCCAAGTTATGGAAACAGCCAAGATGCCCCAGCACTGACGAATGGATTAAGAAAATGTGGTATCTATACACAATGGAATTTTATGCAGCCATGAAGAAGAACGAAATGTTATCATTCGCTGGTAAATGGATGGAATTGGAGAACATCATTCTGAGTGAGGTTAACCTGGCCCAAAAGACCAAAAATCGTATGTTCTCCCTCATATGTGGACATTAGATCAAGGGCAAACACAACAATGGGATTGGACTTTGAGCACATGATAAAAGCGAGACACACAAGGGAGGTGTGAGGATAGGTAAGACACCTAAAAAATTAGCTAGCATTTGTTGCCCTTAACGCAAAGAAACTAAAGCAGATACCTTAAAAGCAACTGAGGCCAATAGGAAAAAGGGACCAGGAACTAAAGAAAAGGTTAGATCAAAAAGAATTAACCTAGAAGGTAACACACACGCACAGGAAATTAATGTGAGTCAACTCTTTGTATAGCTATCCTTATCTCAACCAGCAAAAACCCTTGTTCCTTCCTATTATTGCTTATATTCTCTCTTCAACAAAATTAGAAATAAGGGCAAAATAGTTTCTGCTGGGTATTGAGGGGGTAGGGGAGGGAGGGGGCAGAGTGGGTTGTAAGGGAGGGGGTGGGGGCAGGGGGGAGAAATGACCCAAACCTTGTATGCACATATGAATAATAAAATAATAATAAAAAAAAGATTGCTGGGATTACAGGCATGTACTACCACACTGTTATAGCTATCTTTTTTTTTTTTTAGCATGCTCAAGGCCCTGCTGTATCTTTTTTGCAGAATTTCTTGCAAAGAATTTTTGTGATTACAGGTTGCTAAATAAAACTGTCACATTTCAGATCACTGAGATCACGGTGTGAACTATGTGATAAGGCATTTTGAAAGGCCAGTAAACATCTAGGGCTCCAAAGACAGAACCACCATTTCAGACAAAACTCCCTCAGGAACATCATGAGGAGCAGTCTTAGTTTACAGAGAGTCAAGTTCAAAATCAGTCATTGAGAAGGGTGATGAAGGCAGGCACGGTGGTACGCATCTATGATCCCAGCACTGAGGTAGGAGGATCACTAGTTTGAGGCCAGCTTGGGCTACAGAGCAAGTTTAAGGCGAGCCCTGACTCAAAAAAAAAAAAAAAGCAAAACAACTATAAAAGTATAATGAATGAGAAACTAGTCAAGGTCTCTGGGTTCTAGTTCCTCACCTATAATATGGACATGGCACCATTTACAGGGATGGGAGGTGGATTTGAAGAGATTAGGGCTGTGGAGCTGCCTGGCTAGTATATGACACATACAGAGTGCTTGACTCAAATGAGGGCTAAATTATAGCATTTATCCCTCTACTCAGAACCCTCCCCAAATCTTCTGACACTCCTGTCCCACGGCCTAGAATCTGAGCTCCAGCAGAAGCAGTTTTGGGGAGATGTAGAACAATGAGGTTGGGGTCACCAGTCATCAGAGGGGCATCCTAGAGGGGACAACGATGGACAGTGACACATAAGGAAGAGAAGCACTTTCCATCACTTTAAGTGAGAGCCTGGGAGATAAAATCATACATAATGACAGTAATTGCTAGTCTGACATCTCTCTTATCTAAACAAAGAGTGGAAGATATAATTTCCCAGTGAATATGAAAAGAAAAAGTTTTGTGGCTGCTTGCAGCTCACAGGTGAAATATATGTCCCTCACAATTAAGTCCTGCATGGACACTGCACTTAGAACTAATGGAATACCTAATTTTGACAATCAAGGGGGTAAACTGAAACATGTTTGATGATGGGTGAAACCATACCAGCACCCAATAGCTTTGAAAATAAGTGCCTACTTTTCCCAGCATGGATTTCTGAAAAATTTGGTCTTTTAGCATTCTTGCTTATCAATTATTGATGAGGATATCATCTCAGTCTCTTGTATTTTTCACGATTCAACCAAAATTTCACTTGCCTAGGCATTCAAGAGGCCCTGGGTTCTATTCCCATCACCACTATAAAAAAAACAACCAGCCAACAATTTCAAACTCTTAAACACAGATCTACAGGTCTATGATGAGAGTCAATTATTCTATACTGACATCAATGTAAAAAGATTTGAAAATGTAGAGCCAGGTGTGGTGGTGCACAACTGTATTCCATCCAGCTCTCCAGAGTCTGAAGCAGGAGGATTATTCTACACAGGGAGACTCCGTCTCAAAAAGCACAGTTTATTATTTTCTTTTCAATACATTTGTATTTCAAAACTCCCCAAAATATAAATGAAACCTATTTCAAAATGTCTCAAATGATCAGTTTAATAGTTCAGTTACTAATGATTATTATAATAGTCTGTTTGGAAAATGAAATAAACTCAACTTTTCTTTCCTTTTTTCTTCCTTCCTTCCTTTCTCTCTCTCTCTCTCTCTCTCTCTTTCTCAGACAGGGTCTCACTGTGTGACCAGGTTGGCCTTGAACTCAAGATCCTCCTGCCTTACTTTCCCAGTGGTAGGATTAAAGGTGTGAGACACCATGCCTAGCCTTAAATGCAAATGTTTTAACCATCCCCCAGGCAATGGGATTCACTAGGAGTGTAGAAGGGATCAAAGGGGTTTGCATGCTTTCAGGAAACACCATGGCTGGAGTGAGAACGGTCCTCCCCAGAGCCCTGATGCCAGGAGAAAGACTATCTCTCCCTTCCAGTAATGGCCACATAGCTAAATCTACTTATGCATACTCCTGGATTTTGTTTCATCTTTTCTGTAAATTGTAATACTGCTATGCTCAAGGTGGAGACAGATTGAGAATTTCTTCCCCCCCAACCCCAGTTTTAGCCAAAACTGTACATAAATTCATTGTTCCATTATATGTATTTTATAATAATCTAATATATTATATAATATGATATATAACAACTATATATCTATATATAATTAATATATTAATGCAGGTGAGCATTGGATCCAGAGCCAAGTTTTCTGGCTGGGTGTTCCAGTAACAGCAGAAAGAAAAAAATCAAAAATCATGCCTCCATTAATAGCTCTATGGATAAGATGTGCTACATCAAATTAAAGGCAGAAAGCAGCTAAGAGAACTGTGCATGAAGTGTCTAAAGTGAAGATTTCAGAAGTTCTCCCCCTATTATTTTATCATCATCATCATTATTACGGGGGACCATACTGGGATTTGAACTGAGGATTTGGCACTTGCTAGGCAGGCGTTCTACCACACCCTCAGCCCTTCCTCAGTTGTTTGTTTTAGGGGGATTTTGGAAGACATCAGAATAAAGAGTGAGGCTGGAAGATCATTTGAACCCAGATGTTCAAGACCAGCCTGGACAACACAGCAAGACCCTGACTCAGGGCAAACAAACAAGAGAGAACGTTGGTGTGTAAAGATATTTTCAGAACACTGAAGCTGAGTTAGACTAGCACATTACCATGGGGCAGGTGACGGCCGGAGCCTTTCTTCTTGGTTGCAATCCTCCTCACTTCCAGAACCTTTTGGAGGAACACCGTGACAGCTTGGCTCACGGGCTTTCTCCCTCCACAAGTCAAGTTGAGCGTGGTAAAAGTCATAATGTCCACAAGCTGCAGCAGGCTTGGCCCTTTCTGTCATTTTTATCTGAGACATTAAGAAGTGGGGACATTTTTTCAAATGTATAATATAGATCTATAATTGATAACCACCACAGCTAAGGCAAGGCATTGTAAATGTAATTTTGTAGTTTTTACTGTAAACATGTTTTCAGAGTAAAGTAATCTCAGAGTCCACAAATCTTAGAGGTGAAAAGACCTTTAAGTCTAAGTAACTGTAGTGTGGTAATTTATAATTTTGCCAGGTGTGGATATTAATCACGTATGTTTCATGGCTATTGTGTGAAAAATATATAGCTAGCTACTATGCCTCTAAGATCTGAAACTATTCTCTATTTTTCGTAAACTTATTTATACCCTACTGTACCTTACAGGAAAATAAATGCTATTATGCAAGTCCAAATTTGGGGATTTAAAATTTTTTAATCTCTTTTTCTTCTCTTCTCCCTCCCCTCCCCTCCTCCCCTCCCCTCCCCTCCCCTTCTCTTTCTCTCTCTCTCTTCCTCTCTCTCTCTCTCTCCTTGCTTTTTTGAGACAGGGTCTCACTATCTAGCCCAGTCTCGCCTTGAACTCACTATGTAGCCCAGACTGCTCCCAATCTCCTAACTAATCCTTGTGCTTCTACCTTCCCAGTGCATGGACACACACAGCCAGCCTCTGTAGTTTCTGGCTATAAATTGAGTAATTGTGAAATGGTGTCATGACTTCAAGAAAAGACTCTGAGTTACCAAGAGTCAGTCCCCGCCAGAAAACATCAGCTGGGCAGGGCATATTACCACCCCCAAACTACTCTTCTCCACTCGTCCCAATCACTGATCAGAGGCCAGTGGGCTAGAAGACAGGAATCAGACCAGACCAGGTCAACAAAACCAGAGCCATCGAGACCTTGTGCTAACGAGCAAGGTATCCTCAATGTAACAGGAAGGGTGACAGCTCTACCTACTTAACCATTGTTAATAAAAGAGAAAACAAAAAACCTTTCCACACTGCTGGAAAGACCCGTGACCTGTTCGTTGGGAATATGAATAACCAAATAAATGATTAAAACTGAAATGTCCTCAGTGGAAAGAAGTAACACGCTACACTCTCTGTTCTTTTTGATACTTTATGGCTCAAATACACACGTTAGATTGAGATACTTTCATATCATTCTATTGAAATATTAAGGTAAATGTATAATATTTAATATATTAGTCTAGACATAAACTATGTGTTTACTTAAAAATTTTTTTGAGACAGGGTCACTCTGTAGCCCAGGCTGGCCTTGAACTCATAGTCTTTCTCACTCAACCTCCTGAATGCTGGGATGGCTTATTTTTAAAATCTTTCAAAGGGGATGTTGTTCTCTTCATTTTACAAATTCACCTGCATATAACCCAGAATGAACACATTTTTTAAAAAAGTATTTTTATTAGCATACATAATAGTACAAGGAGGTTTCATTTTGATGATTCCATGCATGTGTACAGTGTGCTTTGAACAAGCTCACCCCCTCTGTTATGTTCCATTAATCCCTGATCCTCCTCCCCACTTCTCAAACGGCTTCTTTAGGATTTTCTCCAAAATCCCAGTTAGGGATGGGATCATCCAAGGTGGTTCCTGTACAGATCCATTTATTTCACTGCATCAACAGTTGTTCAAATGATTAGAAAAGATATTCTTCTAGCACAATCCACCCTCAAATCTTTTGGGTTTTTTTTCTCTTACAGGCTTGATACAGAGTACTCTGAATTACCACATACTTATTTGTTAATCCATATTTTATCAAATGAGGGGCAATAATTTAGCCAATGTTTTAAAAAATTGTTTATATATCAGCACACTTTCTAAAATGTCTGTATATCAAGTAAACATTTAGAAAACATACTTCCAAACGGTCCTCTAATTATACCACGAGCCTTTTTTAAAAGTACAATTCTTTGGGGCTGTGGCTATGGCTCAGCAGTACAGCACCTGCCTGGCATATGAGAGGCCCTGGGTTTAATCCCAGCACCACACACAAGCACAAAGCAGTGGCCAATGTATCATTTATATGCCAGAAGCATTTCACTCATGACTGAACAATTCATCACCCTGTTGAAATGGACTCAAATACCTAAGCATAAGGAATTCCAAACAGTTAATTACTTCGTAATAAAACTTTTCAATTATACATAATATGTCATTATATGACATAAGTAATAATTTACATGAAATGAACATTTTTTCTTTTTGTTTTGCTTTGCTTGTTTGAAGAAGGGTCTTGCTCTGTAGCCCAGGCTTGCTTCAGATTCTCAATCCTCCTGCCTCAGCTTCCCAAGTACTAGGATTACAGGTGGGCACCACCACACCCAGTGAAGTACAGTGTTTACTGGGGCTGTGCTACTCACCTGTCCTATATAGGAAAACCTTTTTTAGACAAAGAAATCAGAAAATTTTCAACTATATATTCAATACTTTTTATTTATTTATTTTTTGTGATACTAGGGATTGAACTCAGGACTTCACACTTGCTAGGCAGGCAGGCATTTTACTACTTCAGCCACTCCACTAGCTCCATTCAATATATTATTAAATCAAGTCATATGTGTTCTAGGGGATGTCAGTATATATGGCACATTTCATTTTAGGGTGGGTGATTAAGCTGCAATGATTTGTTTTTCTTTTGTTGGTACTAGTGTTTGAACTCAGGACCTTGGACTTGCCAGGTCTCTACCACTGGAGCCATGCACCCAGTGAAAATTTTCAGTTATAAAAAGAAAACTAATGCATAATTATAAGAGCATTCATTGGTTGTTTTTTTTTTTAAATGAGGTGTCACTAGAATGAAGTGTCATACAAAGTACACTCTAATGCTTACTACAGAATGATTTTACTATCATTACAAAACTGGTGACCTTCAAATTAATTCATGTGTAGTAATTAGCTTGCACATCAACATGTGCAGCCGGGGGTGTCATTACACATGGCTGAAGAACCAGAGGGAGGGTTTTGACTTACACGTAAGGGCTTCTGGCGTCCAGATGGTGGTCTCCATTCGTTTCTATGTAATACTTCCTTTCTTTTAATTGGCACTGATATCCTTGATCTTGGTGGGCACTTTCCCTGGAATCTCACTTTCTGTATTTTAGAATCTTGTTTAACCAAAATAAAACAACTTCAGTTTAAAAAAGTCTCAACACCTTTAATACTGACACTTGCAAGAGTATAAACATAAGCTGCATTTCATTCACACTGAGCTACTTTACTCACAGTAAGAGAAGTGCTGGTGAAATATAATGATGCATATTCTTTGAATAGAGAAAACCATTTCTCCAGAGTTCCTTTATGTAAAGAAATATGTATTTCTAGCAGTAAATAGCACAGTATTTTTTAAATGAGGAATTAATGTCAACATTTACAGAAATAAAATAAAAATGCTTGAGAGAATGATAAAAGTAATGAAACACAGTTAGGAGCTTGGGTTGCTAAGCTGTACCATTCTTGTCTATTGTTGTTTAAATATATAAGTATGTCTTCTAAGATGTTTGTCTCCATCAATATTTGTTCTTATTTTCCAATCTTTCCTCTCCCAGAAATGTGAACAATGCACTTTCTTTCATTCTCTACTTACTTACTTTCTAAACTTTCTCAATCCAGACTGATATACAGCAATGTCAAATCAAACTAAACTTGGCAAAGAGGTTCCTCATTTTCCCTAACCTTCCTGAATTTTAGTTTCTCTACTACAGTGGATGATGGCTCCCTATCACAGATTCCTTGGAGAAATTTTCCACTTCTGCTCCTGTAAGTCCAGACATTTGGTTCTGGCTAAGTCCCACTACTGTGACTACAGCAACACTGATTGAATTCGCTTCTCTTCTTTAATGTGCACCCCTGCCCCCACACTCCACACTTCATGCCTCTGTGGATTCTTGATCCCATGACTAACTGTTCTCCAGACTTATCATTCCCATAAAATATCACCTGCTTTTTCTGGATCAATGGTCCTTACAGTGTTTTCAATTAGTTCTAAGATCCTAACTTCAGCTCCAATGGGCCTTTGCAAGAGAATTCTTACTCACCAGTTCATCCTTTCTATTTCAAAAAGAAGCCTCCTCTCATCATCTCGTGTCTGAACCTTCTCCAACTCTATGCTTTCCCCTTACAAAACATAAGCTTTGATTTAGCCTCTTTAAGCATCTCTACAAGTTGAGCTTTGTGAAGGTTTCCTGACTAATGAGAAGAAAGGAGCTGAGTTCCCTGGGGTCACTCCTGGACTAGACACACAACTTCTCAGGCACCCACTAGTCACCAGGTGAGCAGATGACTTCTCTCCTGTTTATACAATTTGTGTTTCTAAATGTCCATGTTCAATATATCTAGTGGAATTTCCCACCAATGTTGCCAGCCGTCAACATTGTCCACTGCGTGGACACATGTAATAAATACTTTCTCCTTTTTTATGTCAGTTAATGTGCTAACTTTGCAATAAGAGTTGATGGAGGCACAGCTCACATAATGGCACGAAAACCCAAGGATCATGTTTTACGAGTGAGCCAGCTTGCCTTCCTTCCTTCCTTCCTTCCTTCCTTCTGTGCTGGGGATTGAACCCAGGGCATTATACATGCTAGGCAAGTGCTCTACCACAGAGCTACACCTCAGTCCCCGTGGATGCCCTTTGATGGCATGTTTAAATTGTTCTTACCCTGGGTCTCCTTCCTTGCAGGTCGAGAGGCTAAGAATCTTGGTCTGCATATGAGCCTGTGACTGAATTCTTCACGAATAACCTAAAACCAAACACAAGTGTCAAGGACCTGCCAACCTAAATCTCTGCCAAAACAGAGTCACCTCAGAACTCACCTCGGGAGTCAAGTATTTGGCAGTAAGATTCTCTATGAAGGGTCTTTTCAGAATGGAATTAATAGACGGTCGGTCTCGAGGAGATACTTTAAAGAGCTGAGGCACCAAGGACCGTAAATCATGAGAAAACCTTGGTGATATGGGGGCAAAATGTGCTTGACAAATCTTCAGAACCAGGTGGTGTAAGCTGTTAGCCTCAAACTGAAAGGACAAGAATAATGACACTACCTGAGAGACACATTAAGTACCAGGATTAAAGTAGTAAATATTCCATGAAGTAAAAACAATATTTATTTGTTTGCTTGTTTTGCAGTGTTGGGGATCAAGCCAGGACCTTGAGCGTTAGGCTAATGTCTTAACCCTGAGCTACAGCACAAGTCTGAGCACGTTTTTTAAGCTGCAGTTACAGACCAACAGCGAACCAACAAAATAAAAAAATGTAAAAATAAATAAGCTGCAGTTAGAAGCACTAGGATTTGCTTACACCATACAGCTGTCATCAACCAGTCTCTCATAAGTAGATAGGCGGTTACTCAAAGTTATGCCGTGTTATTTGAGATAAACTTTTCAGTTTTAATTTGTTTAGTTCTAACACTGAACTACACCTTCAGTCTCTAGTTTTAACTTTTTAAACTAAAAATGTTTTCTTTAATTTTAATTTGATTATTACCAAAATCATATTTACACATTTAAAAATTGGAAGATATAGGAAATTATACGCAGAAAAATATATTCCACCACCCAGAGGTATATTTCTTTCCAGTCTTTTCAAAAATGTTTATTTTACAGAGTTAAAGGCATACCGATAAGAAATTTCACTTCATGCTTTTTAAAACTTAATGCAATATAAACATTTCCTCAAAAATTTCTCTTAAACTAGAAAATCTTCCACCTATGAAGGCAACAGTTATTAGACATCACAGTAATGTTCAACATCTTGGTTTGGCAATAAAAGCACAGGTTTTGGTGCAACCTTAGATGATAATAATAAGAGCTGGCACCAGGGGCTCCCACCTGTGATCCTAGCTACTTGGGGGGCTGAGCTTGGAGGATCGCAGCAAGTAGTTCCCAAGACCCCATCTCCAGAGCAGAATAGACTGGAGGTGTGGCTCAAGTGGTAGAGCAACTGCTTCACAAAAGTGAAGCCCTGAATTCAAACCCTAGTCCCACCAAAATAATAATAATAATAATAATAATAATAATAATAATAATGGCAAAGCTGCATAGAAAGGTGTTGGTAGGCAGGCTATCCTTACATAGACCTGGTGATAATGTTGGCCCTTGGCTGATGTATGGGGCTTTCAATTTGACCCAGTTCTATCCCTTAAATGTTAAGAGTGGCTCTCTTTGCCTAATGTATTTGTGCAAACAATATGGTTTCTGTTGAACACTTGGTTTCCTTCTGGGAGTCTAGAGGTTTGGTGTATACCAGACAGATGGCACCTGTGTAAGCAATTTCCCAATAAAACCATGGGTGTGCCGGGTGCCACTGGCTCACATCTGTAATCCTAGCTACTCAGGAAGCAAAGTTCGAAGCCAGCCCTAGGCAAATAGTTCAAGAGACCCTATCTGAAAAATAGCCAACACAAAATAGGGCTGGTGGAGTGCCTGAAGTGGTAGAGCCTAGCAAGCGTGAGGTCCTGAGTTCAAATCCCAGTACTTCAAAAAAATGGATTTTGGTACCTAGTGAATTTCCCTTGCAGATAACACTTCACACTCATCATAGCTTGTTGCTGGAGGAAACAGCACATCCTGTGTGACACTCGTATGTGACCACTGGAAAAACTCTTAGAAGCTTGTGCCTGATTTCCTACAGACTCTGACCCATGTACCTTCATCATTGCCGAATATGTGAGTGTACAATTCATTTTTAATGGAAACATGATATACTTACTATTCTCCAGCTTAGACTTTCTACTTTATAATATTACTTGGACATCTTCCTATGTCAAAACAGATGTCTCTCTATGTTGTCCAGTTGGCCTCAAACTCCTGGGCCCAAGGAATCCTCCTGCCTCAACTTCCTGAGTAGCTGGGACCACCACCATGCCTGGCTACTTTTTACAGTTTTTAACAATCCCATAAAACCAAACATTAAGCTTTTTCTCTAAGAAGTTAATTTCACATATAAAGTCTCAATAATTCAATATTAAGTTGATGATCAACATACTTACAGGATGCTTGAGTGTGCAAAGCTCATATAAGACGCAGCCCAGAGACCAAATATCCCTAGGGAAGAGAAGAGTTTAAGTGACAAGCAAATGTCCATGTTTGCTTTACTTTTAGTAAAAGCTTTTGCCCTCACAATGTAGCTTTACTTCACATAGGCTGCTCAGCACTTACAAATGCTTCCAGATACCCCATCAGTTCTAAGGTAAGAAGTCAAACAGGTTGTCAGAATCTTAGCAGACAAAGCTACAAACATTGCTTCAATCCAATGGCTCAGAAAATATGTGTCTCCCAAAAAACTAGATAGCATTTGTTGCCGTCAACACAGAGAAACTAAAGCAGATACTTTAAAGTGACAGAGGCCAATAAAAGAAGGGGACCAGGAACTAGAGAAAAGGTCAGTTTGAGAAGAATTAACCTAGAAGGTAACACACATGTACAGGAAAGAGATGCGAGTCAACTCCCTGTATAGCTATCCTTATCTCAACTGTCATCAAAAACCCTTGTTCCTTCCTATTCTTATACTCTCTCTTCAACAAAATTAGAGATAAGGGCAAAATAGTTTCTGCCTGGTAGCGAAGGGGTAGGGGGGGAGAGGGAGGGGGCAGGGTGGTTAAGGGAGGGGGTGGGGGAAGGGGGGAGAAATGACCCAAACATTGTATGTACATACGATAAAAAAAAAGGATTTAAAAAAAAAAAAAAAGAAAATGTGTGTCTGATGGAATTTTGGGAAAGACTCCAACTTGGATTTGCTGTGATTCAAAATGTGGATGGCTTTCTTTTCTTTTCTACATTAGCATTTGTCAACTGTACAAAGGGACTTTGCTGTGATATTTCCACATGTGTGTATAATATACTTCGATCAAATTCATTCCTTCTGGTATTTTTCTTATCCCTACCCCTCTTATTTACAGTTTTTGGTGGTTCTCATTATGCTGTCTTCTTACATTCATGTAATGTGTTTCAATCATAGTCACCTCCCACCACTCATCCTTTCCTTCTCTCCTCTCTCGCTGGTTTCTCCCTGCAGAGAGTACCCCTTTTACATTCTTGTCATAGTATTTCTTTTCATGTCTAGATTCTGCAGATGAAAGAAAACATGTACTATTTGTCTTCTGAGCTTGGCTTATTTCACTCAACATGATAATCTTTAGTTCCATCTATTTTCCTACAACTTTCATTCTTCTTTATGACTGAATAATACTCCATTGTGTATACAGATAAATTGTGATTGACTTTCAAAGGTTGATATTCTACTCAAGGCTCTTGACAGAACCAAAGTAATATTTAGTGATGAATACAGTAGCTGGCTCCCAATAAACATCTGAAATTAAACATGTACTTACAGCATATATCTACAACTTTGCTCTTTACAGACTTACCTTTTCAGTGGTGGTGCTGGGGAATCAACATAGGACCTTGTGTATTCCAGGCAAGTTTTACCACTGAGTTACACCCTGAGCTCCTTTTAGTAAATACTGATATACATAAATATTGATTGGTATAAGAAGGAGCTATTTTATAGAACATAAAGAAATCTAAGATGTTGAAGAGATCTTTAGAGAAGTAGAGCTGGCTGGTGTCTCAGTGGTAGAGGACATACTTATCATTCCAGAGGCCCTGGATTTCATCCCCAACACACACACACACACACACACACACACACACACACACACACACACACACACACACACAGAGACAGAGAGAGACACAACACACAGAGAGAGTGAGACACACAGAAAGAAAGAGACACAGGTGGGAGGGGAGACTAATAGGCCCAAACCTTACGCACATAATAATTTTGTGTGTTCTTTTTCCTTCTTAAAATAAATAAATACCTAGGTAGCAAGACCCTGTTCTCAAAACATCAAATGGAAGGAAGGAAGAAAGGAAGGAAGGAAGGAAGGAAGGAAGGAAGGAAGGAAGGAAGGAAGGAAGGAAGGAAGGAAGGAAGGAAGGAAGGGTAAGAATCAACTAAATCAGATCTTTTCGGTCAAAGAGCTAGTTCAATCAGTAGAGCATGAGATTCTTAATCTCAGGGTCCTGGTTTTAACCCCCTTTCCCCGCAGTATCACGCTATGGAATATGTCTGTCATTGTGTGGATATTAGCTAATTTCCCCAGTTGTCTATGTGGTTGGTGGCATGTCCCCTGGCTGTAAAATTTCTGCCTTTAAGCAGAGAATTGTTTGTCATTGGATGTCCTAAAACTCCAACTGCTAGTTTTAAGATAATCATTATCAAAGGAATCTCTGCTTCAAGGTCCCCCTGGCCCATGGTTAATTATATACTTGGTGCTGCCATTTCAAGTCAGTCATTTCAAGCCCAGTTTCCCCAGAATCTTAGAATTCCTGCCTTATGGGTCACCTCCTTGTCTTTGAGTACACCAACCAAATTAAGTTTCTGTCCATGCTCTCCAATCATGTTTGCTCTTCCCCTGTGCCCCCTCCAAACCTCAATCTTAGCCACTCGTGACGATTGTGAACCTAAACCCATCCATCAGGGTGAGGGGCAGATGTGCATGAGAGAAAAAAACTGAGCGGACTTCCTGCTCAGTGTGTGCTGGTTTGCCTGACTTAGGTAAGAGGTACACACACCTTTCTGCAGAAGTAAATTTTGCTTTGTCCATCAACTTTCAAGTGTGTGTGTGATTTGTGAATGTGGCAGCACATGATATTTCTAATGGAAGGAAGGATGGAAGGGAGGGAGGAAGAAAGAGACAAGAGACTCCACTAGTTGGCAACACTGTGTGTGTGTGTGTGTGTGTGTGTGTGTGTGTGTGTGAGAGAGAGAGAGAGAGACAGAGAGAGAGACAGAGACACAGGGAGAGAGACTTACAGAAGAAGATTGAGTACAGTAGAGAGTGAATTGGTAGCAACAAATCTGAGCTGCTTTCTAGAGTTTCTAGAAACTCGGTGCCCATCCATTTCTCACTAGATGAATTTTGTTTCCTAGGTCTTCCACAGGCCCTAAACTTCTGTTGTCAGAGCTCCCTCTGGGGCTGGTATAGTGAAGTCACATGTCTACAGCCACCTTGGGGCTTGGTGGGGGCCATTTGTACCTGGTTCCACCTCTGTATGTGAGGACTGTACTAAGGAGAACCACTGGGTAGTTTGCTGGTCTAACTGACCCAAGGCTCCACAGCTGATCATTCCAATTCTCAAGCACCAAATCTGCATGTTTTAAAGTCTTTAAAGATTTAAATGTGGATTCAAATTCTTAAAAGCATTGCGAGGGAAAAACAATGCTGCTGACCCAGAGCCCGTGGCCCTCTCGATGGTCTGTCCTCCCTCCAGCACTTTCTGGCCTAAGTCACTGCATGACCCAAAACCAATCTGAGGCCAAATGCCCAGGGCTAGGAGATGTCTCCAAAAATGAGTGGCTGGTGGTGCAGCTCAGTGGCAGAGTGTGGGAAAGAAGGGCCTTGGGTTCAACTCCCAGCACCAAACAAGCACACACAAATGTCTCTACCATCTGTGGGATAGCCCACAGATGCTATCCCAAGCAATGAGTAATTAACTCCTGGAGGGAACCTAGCCTTCTAGTTCAACTTGTCCACTGGCAGTCAGCTTTGAAAAATAAAATTTTTTTCTTTCTCTTACCTGGAGGTAGAAACTAAGAAACTTTGTCTCTTATTACTATATATATATATATATATATATATATATAGGCAAAAGACAAAGTTACAATTCGGTTTAAAGATCTCAATAGGATCTCCCTTCCTTCCCTCCCTCCCTCCTTCCTTCCTTCCTCCCTTTGTTGTTGGTACTGGGGATTGAATTCAGGGCCTCGTGCCTTGAGCCATGTCCCTAGTTCTTTTGTTTTTAGCATGTTTTTCAGATAGGCCCTCACTAACTTTTGCCTAGGCGAAAGATCTTCCTGCCTCTGCCTCCTGAGTAATCTGTCTGGGATTATAGACATGAGCCACCATGCCCAGCCCTTAGATTTAGTTTTGATCATAGAATAGGATAACATTTCATTCCACAAAACAGGATGAGTAAAAATAAAATAAGGCTGAGGATGCACCTTAGAGGCAGATCTCATGCTTTGCATGAATGAGGTTCTGAGTTGGATCTCTAGCACCACACACACACACAGACACACACTCTGAAAATAAAACACAAAGATAGACATCACAGTGACTGCCCTTTTCAATGTTATTCTTTATCACTTGTATCAAATGAAGAGAAACGGCTCTGCTCTAAGTAAGTTCAAAACCTTCAGGGGGCACTGGTCACAAATGGTGACTGGGGTTTCCATTTCATAAACAGAGAAAATGGAACTACAAAAGTACAGAAGAGATTAGGACTTCAGTTTCTGGAGTCTTAATTCAGTATCACTCATCAGATTTTACTGATGACATTTTCAAAATCAATAGTCAGCAACTCACGTTTTGTTGTTGTATGGCTTATTCTGACAGATCTCCGGGGACAGGTAATAAGGTGTTCCAACACAAGTTCGAGCAAATTCCATGGAACTAGTAAATTATATTAAATAACAAAATATTATGGCTTATTATTGGAGTAAGAAAGGCATAAGACATGAATATGCATGAAAAATGTAAATGATAACAAAACCTACTTTATGCATATATTAGAAGAAAGCAAGGCATTGCACACTGATAAAATCAGTAGATTTTGACTTTATACTATCCCTCAAAATTTACACATTAAAATATATGTATAATTAAAAAAGCATACCCTGGGGCTGGGGATGGGGCTCAATGGTAGAGCAAATACCTAACATTTACAAGCACTGGGTTAGATCCCAGCACTACAAACTGTTACATGCTGGTTGGAAGTGTTGCAGGCCGGGGTCGAGGGTCCTTGCCTTCACAAGCCAGAGACCTGGCTTGTGAGGCAGCTGACTGACTTGTGAGCCAAAGTCCATATACAAGTAGGATTTATTAGAGAGAAAGGAAAGGCTACAACTACAGCAGTGCAGTGGAGCCCAGAAACCAGCAGCTCTCTGCTCAGATGAAGACTGGGGCTTTTATGGACGTTTAACTCTGGGTTTGGGTAAGGGTTAGGTGAGCTCTCCTCATTGGCTGTGCGTTCCCGGGCTTTCGTAGGTGAACTGGTTTGTTTTGCCCTTATTGGGGGGCAGAGGGAGACAATCTGGAGAGCATTTTGCTCATCAGCCCTGTGGATGCAGGAATGCAGGTTTACAACTCTCAGGATGCAGGAATCACAGTGCTCTCCATGGGGGATTGGATACTCATTCATCTGCATTAGGTCTCCAGACCCAACAAAACTACCACTAATAATAACTACGACACATTTTATGACTAAACAACTCCACAAAAAGATACAATTGTTATACCATAAACATTTCTCAGATATATGCCAGGCATAGTGCATGCCTGTAATCCCAGGATTTGGGAGACTGAGGCAGGAGGACATCAAGTTTGAGGCCAGCCTGGACTACATAGTGAGACCCTGTCTAAAAACAACAAACTCTCTCCCATAGAGAAAGACTCCTTTCTTCCCAATTCTCAAAGGAATGCAATCTCATGCTCTAAAATGCCTAAAGAAATAGGGCTGGCGGTGTAACTCAGTGGTAGAGCACTTGCCTAGTACATGCAAGGCACCATCAAATAAAAAAAAGAAAAAAATAAAGATGAAAAAAAGTTGCCCAGAGTTTTAGTCCCCAAAATGACTATTATTAAAATTCTGATATATTTCCTTTCCCTGTCTCTTTTCCATGCATGTTTTTGACATAGCTATGATCATAGAGTATAATCCAGAATTCTATTTTCTTAGTGTAACAAAGTATTTACTTACGTTACTAAGAAGTCTTCAAAACTGTGTTTTGTGACAATCTATTGTATTTAGATTCATAGTTTTGTCATGTTTTATTAAATTGAACCATTTCTCAACTCAATTTTCCAAGTATTCCCTTGGAACAAATTTCCAGAAATAAGACATTTTAAAATCTCTTAATATATATTACTACCAAATTGTCTTCCTGACCAGTTGCACATTTCCTAGCAAGAATAAACCTGCCTGCTTTTGTAAATTTTCACTTCGTGCATATTATAGTCACATCTTATGTTTGACAAATTTCTATCACACTATACAACATCTATCATGCCACAATTTATCTTGGGGATTTTAATCATGGCTCTCTGAGTTATTTAATGCTCTTATACAAAGTTACCTAAAATTATTTGAACAACCAAGCTTTTGATAGCTTCATTTTTTCTGGATTTTTAAATTTTTTATTATTGTCTTACTTGAGGTACACTGTGACATTTAAAGAATTTTTTACAATTTATCATAGTTGGAGTCACCTCCTCCATCATTCTCCTTTATCCTCCCCCCATTCCTCGAATAGTTTCAACAGGTCTCATTTTTCCATTTACATACATGTGTACAGAATATTTCCATCATATTCACCTCTGATCCCTTTTACTTATATTCTCCCACCACATGAGTCCCCACCCCTAAGGGAGGACCTGTTTTGCCTTCCTGTTTCCTGTTTTTGTAAAAAAAAAAAAAAAATGGCATTTTTGTTGGTTTAAGATAGCTATACAGGGTGTTTCATTGTGACATTTCATGTATATATGTATTATAACCTAAATTGGTTCATCTCTATTTTTCTCCTTTCTACCTTAGTCCCCTTCTTAAGGTGTTTCAACAGGCTTAAAAATTCTATATTCATTCTTGTACAGGAAGCACATCAACCAACCATGCTCATCTTCTTTCTTAATTTGTGATACTTCAAAATGCATACTTTACCTTTTTTGAACAGAAAATAAATGATTTTGTGAGTACTCACTGATTTAGGACTCTTGCTATGCCAAAGTCCCCAAGCTTTGCAACTGTATCATTCTTGCTAAGAAAAATGTTCTAAAAATGGAGAGAGTGTCATATTATTTAAGATATTTCAAGAAAAGAAAAGACTCATTCTGTCAGAGTCTGTTTTCTGTGGTGTTACCTGAGCTTTTATGTCCCGGTGTAATATCTTCCTATCATGAATATGTTTTAGTCCTAGAGAAATCTGTACAAACCAACCCAGGATCTGTTGAGGGAAACACAAAACAAAACTACTGAATAGTTTGCTAGTCATGGTAATGTCTGCATGATAACAATCAAAAAGAGAGAAATAATGTGTTGTGTGTGTGTGTATTTATAGGAATGAAGCTAATAGATGGACCTTATATTATTTTCATTTACAACTAGAAAAATAGAGGCACAGAAAGGCAATCAACCCAGGCATAAAGTGAGACCCTATTGCAAAAATAACCAATGCAAAAAGGACTGTGGTAGTGGTTCAAGCAAGCTTGAGGCCCTGAATTCAAACCCCGGTGGGGGACTGGGGAGGAAAAGAGAGAGAGAAAGGCAATTCAAATATCATTGGGCAAAGGGAATTTCACATGCAGAAAAACACAGATAGAAGCAAAGGAGGCCATTCATTCATTTTCTTTTCATTTTCTTATTTAACAACTGGGTTGCCAAGTGCAAGTACACAGCTTGTCTCCTATTCTTGAGGCCCCAGATAACACTGGTGCTGCTGAGTTTTCCTTCTCAGTGGATGGGTGTCAAGGACAGGGAAAGAAAGAGAAAGAAGTGGAGAATCTATGAAGTTATTAAAAATTGTAATAAAATATCTGTATATATAGCTAATATAAAATCAACAAATATTTACTTTTAAAGCTCAGTTTTGGGCGGGGACACAGCTGATAGGAGAGTACTTGCCCAGCTTATGGGAGACTGTATTATTCTACCCCAGCACTGAAAAAATAAAAAGTCCACTTTGTTTTCCTTTGTTGAGGTAATGAGGATATTAACTTTATTTCTTAGTCAGGATTTTTATTTTGTCTTAGTTGGCTGTGAGCCTCTTTATTAAAATGTGTTCTTTGGAGATTTTTTTAAACTACTATAACATTTTACTTACTCTTTGTCTGCCAAATTATACAGGAAGAGGAGCATAATAGAAAAAAGGCTGTACTCCAGACATTAAGATTCTGTTGTCATTTGAGTCCTTTCTCAACAAAAGGAAATGTAATTCAAAATTTTGTCATGAGAAGCATTTTTATAAAATGTGGCAAAATAATACCTAGATAAGAAAAAGGAGGGTTTCTATAAATATGGATGAAATTTAATACATAATGTAAATGAGCATAGGAAGAATGCATGATTAAATTTACAGAGGTTAGAGATATTGATTCTTTAATTATTCATACGTTCAAAATATTCAGCCTTAACTCCAGAAGGAGATTATACAGGAGTGCTACTCTTCAATGTTAAAATAGAACAAAGAAATAAATAGCAAAAAAAAAAAAGATGGCGGGCCATTCCTGTGTGCTGCTTGAGGCAATTGCCTTACCCATCAATCACACGGGCCCTAATTTGGTTTCTTCTCCACACACATACCTGTGTCCTTTAAAGAACAACTCCCAAGAGGATTCCAAAGGAAGCTTGGCATATGAAAGAAAAAATGTGTTTGTACAAAGAGAAAATGGGAATTGAGGCCATTGTTTGTCACTTTTCTGCCCCTCTTTTTTTTTCGTGGTGCTAGGGGTCTTGCACAGGCTAAGCAAGTGCTCTAACACTTGAATCATTCCCCATCCCAATTCTTAATAACAACCAATGAAACTAGGGTTGTAGATGTAGTTCTGTGCTAGAGTGCTTGCCTAGCATGTTTGAGTCTTAGATTCAATTAATACCTCAAAAGGAAAAGAAGAAGGAGAGGGAGAGGAAGAAAAAGAGGGATAAGAAGAAGGAGAAGAATGAAACTGCTGGCCATGGTGGCCCACACCTGTAATTCCAACACTCTGGAGGTTAAGGGTGGAGGATCATGAGCTCAAGGCCAGCCTGGGTTACAGAATGAGAACTTGTTTCCAAACAACAACAGAAAGAACCAGAGAAATTAAGTAGGCATTGCTAAGAAGTTTTATCCTACCTAGCAATGTCTGAAACTATTTTAAAACAGAGTGCAATGGTAAAAGAAAAAAGAGTGAAACTATAAACATGTCATATTTTAGACATGAAGTCATTATGTCAGAGGCATTCTACATGAGATTACGTCATCTCAAAGAAAGAAAACGTCAATCTCAAAGACAGATTCTATTTCAGTTTAATTGCAAGCATGTTCTAGACTAAATCTACCAAGAATAGTGATCTAGTATTTTATGGCTTGAATTTCTCTACCAAAAGTATGTTTCTTATAAACAGTCTACTATGTATGACATTATAAATTTAATACCCCCACATACATATTAAAGTTTTTTTAAAAATTAGTGTTTTTACCTGATTTTCACTAAATAACACTCCCCGTTGGCGGTGGATCCTTTTCATGAGATCTCCTCCATCACAATACTCCATCACAATAAACAGTCTGCTGCTCTCTGTAAGAAAAGGCATTGTCTGGTGCTGGAACAGTTTCAGATGCAATAGGAAAATGCAGTACATAACTGCTCAAAATGCTGGCTGTGACATCAAGATGAACTGGGTTCTACTCCCAGTTCACCACTAACATTTGTTTTTTTTTGAAACAGGGTCTCATTATGTAGCCCAGGCTGGCCTGGAACTGGCTGTGCAACCCAAGCTTGCCTTGAACTTGCTATCCTCCTGCCTCAGCCTCCCTGAGTGCTGGGACAGCAGGTGTGTCTCACCACACCCAGCCACCACTTATATTTCTTAGCTCTGCGACTATGGATAAATTACTTCAATTTCTCCGTGCCTCCTTAACTCATCTGTAAAATGGAAATGATAATAGAGAAACTTCCTGTCAGGATTGTTGGAGAGATTAAATGAGTTGATCCATGCCAAATGCTTAGAACCATGCCTATGCATACTGAGAGTTCACTAAACGTTAATTATTACTATTAACACACTCCTACAAGAAATTAGAAATGTACTATAAAAATAGCAGCTGTGAGTTAAATCTTTCCCAACACCCCAGGAAGAATTAATAGCTCCTTTCTGAATTAGCATATAAACTTGTCTGGCATTTAATTCAACCATGCTGTTGATGCAGTAGCAACTCTAGTACCTGCTACCTGACCTCTTCACTATACAGCTGTCACTCTCATTACTGTAAGCCGTTACCAGCATCCCAATAGCACTGTCCTTGCTGCTTCTTTTACAAAACATTCCCATTTTGCACCCATTGATTCATTTGCATCCATTCATTCATCAAAAAGCTTTCACCAAGGACATGTTTGTTTTTGTTTTTTTCATTTTTCTTTTATTATTCATATGTGCATACAAGGCTTGGTTCATTTCTCCCCCCTGCCCCCACCCACTTCCTTACCACCCACTCCGCCCTCTCCCTCTCCTCCCCCCCCAATACCCAGCAGAAACTATTTTGCCCTTATTTCTAATTTTGTTGTAGAGAGAGTATAAGCAATAATAGGAAGGAACAAGGGTTTTTGCTGGTTGAGATAAGGATAGCTATACAGGGCATTGACTCACATTGATTTCCTGCGCGTGGGTGTTACCTTCTAGGTTAATTCTTTTTGATCTAACCTTTTCTCTAGTTCCTGTTCCCCTTTTCCTATTGGCCTCAGTTGCTTTAAGGTATCTGCTTTAGTTTCTCTGTGTTAAGGGCAACGAATGCTAGCTAGTTTTTTAGGTGTCTTACCTATCCTCACACCTCCCTTGTGTGCTCTCGCTTTTATCATGTGCTCAAAGTCCAATCCCATTGTTGTGTTTGCCCTTGATCTAATGTCCACATATGAGGGAGAACATACGATTTTTGGTCTTTTGGGCCAGGCTAACCTCACTCAGAATGATGTTCTCCAATTCCATCCATTTACCAGCGAATGATAACATTTCGTTCTTCTTCATGGCTGCATAAAATTCCATTGTGTATAGATACCACATTTTCTTAATCCATTCGTCAGTGCTGGGGCATCTTGGCTGTTTCCATAACTTGGCTATTGTGAATAGTGCCGCAATAAACATGGATGTGCAGGTACCTCTGGAGTAACAGTCTTTTGGGTATATCCCCAAGAGTGGTATTGCTGGATCAAATGGTAGATCAATGTCTAGCTTTTTAAGTAGCCTCCAAATATTTTTCCAGAGTGGTTGTACTAGTCTACATTCCCACCAACAGTGTAAGAGGGTTCCTTTTTCCCCGCATCCTCGCCAACACCTGTTGTTGGTGGTGTTGCTGATGATGGCTATTCTAACAGGGGTGAGGTGGAATCTTAGTGTGGTTTTAATTTGCATTTCCTTTATTGCTAGAGATGGTGAGCATTTTTTCATGTGTTTTCTGGCCATTTGAATTTCTTCTTTTGAGAAAGTTCTGTTTAGTTCACGTGCCCATTTCTTTATTGGTTCATTAGTTTTGGGAGAATTTAGTTTTTTAAGTTCCCTGTATATTCTTGTTATCAGTCCTTTGTCTGATGTATAATTGGCAAATATTTTCTCCCACTCTGTGGGTGTTCTCTTCAGTTTAGAGACCATTTCTTTTGATGAACAGAAGCTTTTTAGTTTTATGAGGTCCCATTTATCTATGCTATCTCTTAGTTGCTGTGCTGCTGGGGTTTCATTGAGAAAGTTCTTACCTATACCTACTAACTCCAGAGTATTTCCTACTCTTTCTTGTATCAACTTAAGAGTTTGGGGTCTGATATTAAGATCCTTGATCCATTTTGAGTTAATCTTGGTATAGGATGATATACATGGATCTAGTTTCAGTTTTTTGCAGACTGCTAACCAGTTTTCCCAGCAGTTTTTGTTGAAGAGGCTGCTATTTCTCCATTGCATATTTTTAGCTTCTTTGTCAAAGATAAGTTGTTTATAGTTGTGTGGCTTCATATCTGGGTCCTCTATTCTGTTCCACTGGTCTTCATGTCTGTTTTTGTGCCAGTACCATGCTGTTTTTATTGTTATTGCTTTGTAATATAGTTTGAAGTCAGGTATTGTGATACCTCCTGCATTGTTCTTTTGACTGAGTATTGCCTTGGCTATTCGTGGCCTCTTGTGTTTCCATATAAATTTAACAGTAGATTTTTCAATCTCTTTAATGAATGTCATTGGAATTTTGATGGGAATTGCATTAAACATGTAGATTACTTTTGGGAGTATCCAAGGACATGTTTTAAGAAAGGAATGGAGTGCCCTAGCGCTGCATCGGAAGAGAACAAGCCATTCTTCCTGCCAGTAGGGAATCACTAGAGACAAATGAGAAGTGCTGTAGTGGAGTCTGCCTGCTCCGGGTGAGGGAGGACAACAGAGAGGGTGAGTGAAAGTCAGACCCGAGATTCAGGAAGGCTTGGGAGAGGACACTTCCTGGTACCCCCTAAGGTCTAGAGATCAGATTTATTTTCAGGAATGCATTGCTTTAAGGAGAACTGATACTAATAGCTAAGCCATCAAAGGGCCATCCTAGCAATGAAAGGATGGCAATTTCAAAGTCACAGGAGAATCAGGAGAAGGAAACCAAGGAGGAAAGTTTCCAGTTCTCTTCCTTCCCACCACCCTCCACTTATTCAGCTTTACAATGGCTTTTGGTGAAAGAAGGAGACTGATTCAGAATTAATCATGGCTAAGCCTTCTCAAAAAAAGGCTCGGGTCAACGAGCATTATCAAGCTCTAAAATAAGCACTTTCTCCATTAGCCACTGTTAATTTCGTATTTAATAGGGTTAGAACTGTACTCTCAAATGTTGCATCTGTTTAAAGTAAAAGCTGTAGGAGGAGAGAAAAGGAGCAGGAAGCAATTCTTGTCCTCAAGGGGCTCCCAGTCTACTGAGGGAAGTAAAGACCATCACGAGCACAATCTATATTGTAAATGTCAATGCAGAGCAACAGTGAGAGGAATCGCTTTAACTTTGGAGGTGGGATCTGCATTCACTCTTTAAAGATGTAGAATATTTAAAATGTGGAAAGGGGGAAATGTATACCCCCAAAAGGAAATCAAGGCAGTAGTTTCTGGACCTGTACACCTCATGGACCATTGATTGATCTTTCAAGATCAATTGCAGGGCACTGACATTAGGGTTAGGGTTGCAACCTTTTCATTTGCCAAATTCCAACATTTGTTAAGCCATTGCTATAATTAATTTATTCTAAAATGTACTTTGTAAAAACCAAAATTGGGCTGGTAGAGTGACTCAAGTGATCAGTGTCTGCCTAGAAAGTATGAGGCTCTGAGTTCAAACCCTAGTGCAATGAAAGAAAAAAAATCAAAATTGTGTCTTACAGATATTGGCATCTTCCAATCAACTGCTACATCCATCAATCTTAATGTTTTCATTACCCACATAACTGTTAGAACATCTTAATCAATTTTATCTGCTTATATTTCCTTTGTATGTATGCATGAAAATAATATAAAATAAAACTGCTTAAATAAAAGAGTTCTTTCATTCCTATAAAATAAAAATCATGGATTGGGGATGTAGCTCAGTGATGGAGTGCTTGCTTAGCATGCAGAAGACCCTGGTTTCAATCCCCAGTGTCACCAAAAAAAAAAAAAAATCATGAGTACAAAGAAGCATTGTGTCACAGTCTAGTTGATAGTATTTTATTTCTAATTAGCAATAATGGTGCATCTTCTAACCAATGGCATCTTTTGGTTTTATGAAATGATATCTCATCCATTATCACCATAATTCCATAAAATAAATGAGCATCAAAAATCTAGAAAGTAAACAATACCAAAAAAAAAATCTATGTATCTCTTACTAGTTTCCTCTTGTTCATTGTACTGTGTCCACGTTGACATCACTCAAAGTTTTATGAAGGGTCTGAGATTCTACCCTACTTATTACCTTGTTTCTATTTCGTGGGTACTGGCAAAAGACATGAGAACCTTGGGTCAGAGATTAGAGAGATTATTCCCGTTGGCAAGAGCGGTAGCCAGAGCTTCATGTTGGCACTGGTTCCGTGTCCCTGAAGGCAACACAGGTGGGCCCACATGGGCACCTGCACATGGAACGGGCCCCATTACAGGACAGGGCCACTGAGCTGGGAGAAATGATCACTTTTACAGGGACCAGTAGACAAGCCTGCTCCATCTTTGGAGCGATGTCAGCTCATCTTCCTAAGTCTCTCACTGCAACCAAGTTCTGAGAAATGATCCAGGTAGACATCTGGCCCATTTCTGCTTTGGCATCTCCAGCAAAAATGAACAGAGATGCTCAGTGCCCCTAGCAAACTGCCTCTCCCACAAGCCTGCTGGCAGGTCCTATAGCATGTCAGGCTTACTCTTACCTCATGCCTTTGTACTGGTTGTTCCTTAGCCTAGAAAGTTCAAGACCTTAACAGGATTCTTTCCCCATCTCCTCCAAATATTTGCTTCATAATAAGGCCCATCCTGGCTGCCCTATTAAAAAAATTACATTCCCAACTCTACCTTGCCCCATCCTATTTTTCAAACACAATGCACTTACCACCTTTAATATACTAAATAATGTATTCACTAATTTAATTATGATTACATTTCTCATCCATCTCTCCCTGTTCTCTGCCCTTCAAGAATGTAAGCTCCACAGTAAAAGGCAGACTTCTAGGCTGACTATGGTGCCCACACTATGTATAACTGTCTCTCCTTGAGTGAGGCCAGAACCCATAGCATGATGGGCTATCACTCCTCCTCCGATTTGTTATGTAACATACCAATGGTATGTCATTAAAGTTTTTGCCAATGTCTTTAAAGTTACTAAGCAGTTGATTTGAGTAAATCAAAAAGTTTATCCAAGTAGGCCTGAGTCAATCCCATGGGCCATTTAAATCTGGGTCTAGAAGTCAGAGACTGAGAAAGTGAGAGATTCCCAAGTCTATTAAGGAGGCCATATGGCATGGCATAGAGGTTCACCTCTTAGGGTAGAGATAATCCTCTAATAAGCAGCCAACAAGAAAGTGGGAACATAAATCCTTCAACCGAAAGTAATGAATTCTGTCATCAACCTAAAAACACTTGGAAGAGGCCCAGGAGCCACAGCTGAGATAGCAAGCAGTCCCAATGATACCTGGATTCCAACTATGTGAAGCCATGAGCAGAGAATTCTGCCAAGTCAAGTCCAGACTTTTCTGACCTATAGAAATTAAGAGACAATACTGGAGAACCCCCACTCCCCCCAAAAAGGGAGAGAATACATCTGTGTCATTTTAAGCTAATAAATTTATGGCTATTTATTACACTACAATAGAAAACAAACACAACAGTGCAGAAATTTTTGTCTATTTTATTCACTCATAGATTTCCACATACTAGAATATGCTTAGCACATAAACAGTTAATGGATATTTACTGATGGAGTTGATTTAGCCTAAGGAAAATGCTACTATATTCTCCTTATCTTTCTTGTTGCTTCAAACTCATAAAAACCTCTTCATAGAGAAACAGTAGAGCCATGGTTCTTGTGGTCAGAGATAAGCTGTTTCAGCATCAACAAAGCCTGTATTTACACTCTCAAGTCAGGTGCACAAGTTGCACAAGTCCCTATGAGGCTTTGGATGAGGCTGGTGTTTCAAGTACCAACAATCTGCCACGCAAACTCACAGGCATCATGATAGCTCTCGTTTTCCCAAACACAGGAGTGCTTGCGCTACTTAAAACAATAACAGCAACAAAGAGCAGTCATAAGAACACTTAAACTTACAAGAGAAGTCAGCTCACAGAGGTTACTTATACTATAAAAATGACCTTAGTTTTATAAGGACATCCAGTGTAGAATGTCCTCAAAAGTCCATTTCCATGGAATAAAGAAATAGTCCAGTGTACTGAAGTGGTTCAGACCTTTCACTCACTTAGCAAATAAGTGTTGAGCATTTTTTATGTGCCACATATTCAGGACCAAAGTGTGAGCAAAAGACATAGTCCCAAAGTTCATTAAATTTACTGTGTGCATTTCTCATGTGTGTGGTGCTAGGGATCGAACCTAGGGCATCACACATGCTTGGCAAGTGACCTATGACTGAGCCACATCCCCAGGCTTTACATTTACTGTCTGAAGGAAGACACATAGCCAACAATTTGTAATCATGCATATAAACAGATACACATCCATAAGTAGAAAAGTGTGTGGAAGATCAGAAAAGGGACTATAGTTTGACTTGTGAGTTCAGGGAAGACCTGAGAGGAGTGGGATTCAGCTAGACAAACAGTCACAATAATAACCAAAAAGAAGAAGAAAAGAGAGTCTCACTGTGTTAGGAGTCAATGGACAGGAAGGTAAGGTACTTTATTCAGTGGCGGTCTCTTTAAGCTGTCCTGCACTGGGGGTGTGCCTCAATGGTAGAGCTCTTGCCTAGCATGGGCTGGGTTCTGAGTTCCATCCCCAGCACCACACACGCACGCACACACACACGCACACACATGCGTGCATTGTTCAATACAACTCAGTGCTCTGCCCACGTGTACTGCTCTGTTCCCTATTCCCAGAAAGAGCTCAGAAGAGTCCCAAGAGCTCCTTTAAATGCCTAGGAGTTAAAGAATGGCCGTATACACAGCACTTCTTTGTAACCAGTCAGGAGCACAGTGCCCTGAACAGTATGAAAAGCTCAAGAAATAGTGGGCATAAATATTTACTTACTGATTTACCCACCAGCTGATGCTTGAAGATACCTGCTCATGCTTCTGTAAGTTCTTAAAAAGCATGAATTAAAACAGTCCAGTGCTCGGGCCCCAGCCCTGCGGTGAACTGTGAGTGTATAAGGCCCTGTCACAGCCCCATAAACACCTGACATATTGTATATTTGTTTATTACCTGTCTCTTCCCACTATAATAAAAACATCACAAGGACAGGGAATTTCTGTCTATTTGTTCACTACTATATTCCTAGTATCTAGAATGATGCCTGAGAAAGCTCTCAGTAATACCTGTTAAGTGAATGAATAGTCTCTGGCCAATGCTCTGTCACTTTTTTAAATCCTTGGGATAGAGTGATAGATAGAGGCAGTATAGCTGGGTTTAGTGGGGTGGGGTGGTGGGCTCTGTTTTCTTCTTTCCTCTTGCTTACAAAACACCATGCTCCACACCCCACTGACCCTTCAGACTGGATCCCAGACTGCAGACCCCAGCCCACCCACAGCCGGCATGTCATGTGAGTGGGAAATAGATGTGTATTATTGTAAGTGACTGAACTCCGGGAGTTATTCCTTCTTCAAACCTAATACACCAAGCACTGACTACTCGGGGGAGTAAGGATTAAGAGGAGGAAAGCTTAATAGAGAAACACTGTCTGCAAAACTAGAAAGGAAAGGAAGACAATGTTTCAAATCATAACTGAAGCAAATGGGAAAATGAGCACACTTGCAAAACTTAATTTATACACCATTCTCAGGAACATATCTTTCTATATATTCAACATGTCTATGTTTTCTTGGAATACTTTAATAACGTTAGAAACTCTAACCTTGAAATGAACTGAAGAAGGTTACAATGTTGGGATGTTGCATCTTAGCCAGAAGAATCACTTCTTTCTTTGAAGCTTCTTTTTCTTGGATGGGCATCTGGATTACATTGAGAGACAGCGCAGTCTGGTAAAGGTACCTTGCCTTCAGGAACATGCATCCTGCTTACTCCTACCTGAAATTCTCCAGGATGTCACTGTTTTGGGATTTTTTGTTTGTTTGTTTTTGTTTTTAGCTATACTGAGGTTTGAACTTAGGGCCTGATGCTTGATAGGGCCGCTCTACCACTTGAGCCACTCCACCAGCCCAAGATGGTTTTAATGACACTTCTAAAACTCATCTCTCGAGGGCAGGACATGACACCTCTACAATTAGTAGCGTGTCCCATATCTGCTCAGTGGTTGGTCAAAGATAATTACAATTAAGAAAATTAATACTGCCGGTGAACTTTCACTGTTTTAAAAGTTCCATGCTGGGGCTCAGCGTGTGCTCAGCTACTTGGGAGGATGAGGCAGGAGGATCGCTTGAACTGAGGGATTTTGAGACCGGCCTGGGAAACCCAATAAATAAATAAATTACAAATAAAATATAAATAAATAAATTCAAGATGGATTTGTGGTTATGATCAAGGCATCTAAAAGTTACTTTAATATCTTTCAGTGGCAAAGGAATTCTATATAAAATGCAACGTTCCAGCAGTAATCAATGCTGAGAAGAAATAAATGATACCTTTAAAAAAAAGAGAGAGAAAGTGTGTCACACACCACATAAATCAGACCAGTAAAATAATGTGTTAAGATCTCTGCATTTTTCACTTCTAAAAAAAAATTTTTGGATTGGGCATGACAGCACACACCTGACATCCCAGCACTCAGAAGGTGGAGGCTGGAGGATTATGAGTTTGAGGCCAGCTTGGGCTCCATAGCAAAGCCCCGTCTCAAAATAAATTCTCTTGTGACTTCATTTTAGGTTTGTATTTTAGTATTCTATTTATCATCTAAGGAAACACTTTTCAAGTGCTTTGGTGCCAACACCAATAGCCACACATCGTTTCTGCCTTTTCTTCTGTTTTCCACTCAGAGGCAGGATCTTGCTACGTAGCTCAGCTGGCCTGGAACTCACTATGTAGCCTAGGCTGGCCTCAGACCTCACACTCACAATTTCCCCACCTCAGTCTCCCCAGTGCTGGGATTGCCCTCCCAATTTGGTGCTGGGTATTGAACCCAGGGCCTTGCACATGCTCTGCTACTGAGGGTGCCACTACACCCAGCTTTTATTGACTGAGATGGGGTATCATTAATGTTTTTGCCTGGTTGACCTTGAAGCTCAATCCTCCCAATCTCAGCCTCCTGAGTAGCTACAGTTACTGGCCTTGTAGAGGAATTTTAAAGGATATTTTATGTGATAAGAGACGGATTTAATTTATTTTTATTTCCCTCTAAGTTGTCTTATTTTCTCCTTTGGTTCATCTCAAAATTTCTACAATGAACGTTTCTAATCTTTGAAGTTAAGAAAAGATACAGGATGCACCAGGGCCTGTATTTGATCACCAGCACTGCCAAAAAAGAAGGGAAGGAAGGAAGAAAGGAGGGAGGAAGGGAGGGAGGAAGGAAATACATTTTTGAAAAAAAATTTTTAGGATAATATTTAATAATGATAGGATAAGAGAAAAATATTAGTGTTTGGTACCTGTAAGAAAAAACTAAAAAACTAGCTAGCATTTGTTGCCCTTAACGCAGAGAAACTAAAGCAGATACCTTAAAGCAACTGAGGCCAATAGGAAAAGGGGACCAGGAACTAGAGAAAAGGTGAGATCAAAAAGAATTAACCTAGAAGGTAACACCCACGCACAGGAAATCAATGTGAGCCAATGCCCTGTATAGCTATCCTTATCTCAAGCAGCAAAAACCCTTGTTCCTTCCTATTATTGCTTATACTCTCTCTACAACAAAATTACAAATAAGGGCAAAATAGTTTCTGCTGGGTATTGAGGGGGGGGATAGAGGGAGGGGGCGGAGTGGGTGGTAAGGGAGGGGGTGGGGGCAGGGGGGAGAAATGAACCAAGCCTTGTATGCACATATGAAAAATAAAAGAAAAATGAAAAAAAAAAAAGAAAAAATTCTGAGGTCTAGATGTATTGAGTGGGGAGAGATTGGAGAGATGAAAGGAAATTAAAATTTCTCCAGGTAAGAAATAGGGAAAAGCCACATTGGAGTAGGAAGGCAGAATGACACAGATATAACAGGCAAATTTGCTAGCATAGAGACACGAGGCAGTGGGAATCATGAGATCTCCAATAGTGATCATTTATGGCATGAATACGGGGCTGTTTCAGAAGTAAGATGATGAAGAAATCAGTACTGAAGCTTGAGAGATGCTATAAAACAAATTGACATATATTTTTATAGAAGATCCATCTCTCAACCGGCTTCTCTTTATTTGGAATTAAACTGGTTTATAATGTATGTAGTATCTTAACAATAGAGCAAGAGGACCTTAAATTATCTATCCATTCAATCATTCTTCTGACAAAACTTTATTGATTACCTGCTGGGACAAAGCACTTTTATGTGCTGTGTAGAATATCAACAAGAATGAGGATAAACATAAAATACATAGTGAAAGCCCTGAATTCTTTTTAATTGTCTTTAACTGTACAAGCAAAAAGTGATTATCTATTGATGAATTTATTGGTGCTGGGGATTGAACCCAAGGTCTCGTACCTGCTAAGTACATGCCCTACTGCTGAGCTACACTCCCAGTCTGCAAAAGACATATTTTTGACTTGCTTTTCATTTCTCAGTTTATTAATGAGTTTGAAATTTTTGTTGATGATGCCTTCATTTAGGGATTTTAATTTTTTTATGGATTAATAACAGGCTAGCAACTTTTAGTCAATATTTGCAAATATTATTCACATTTTTTCAATTTTAAAAGCATTCATAGGGGCTGAGGTATAACTCAGGGGTAGAGTTTGTGCTCAGCACATGCAAGGTCCTATAATACCTAGGACTGATACACACAGAGTTTATATATATATACATATATGTATATATATATTTTTTTTTTAATTTTTTTTTGGCAGTGCTGGGGTTTGAACTCAGGGCCTCATGTTTGCTAGGCAACATGCAACCAGCCCTTTTTTGGTTGGGTATTTTTTGAGATAGGATCTCTTGAACCATTTGCCCAGGCTGACTTCAAACTGTGATCTTGATCTCTGCCTCCAGAGTAGCTAGGATTATAGGCAAGAGCCTCTGGCACTGGGTGACTTTTATATTTTTATGTAGTCACCTTCAACATCTTTTCCTTTATGACTTCTAGGGAAGGTTGGGTGCATGGCTGGAGTATTATCAGAATTGTATATATGAAAACTGGAGCAGGGAGAAAGCTACCAAAAGATCGAAGTGACAGGGCATTGATAAGGGAATGAAGTAATCTCAAGGAAGAAAAGTCCACAATTGCAAGCATGAAGCCCTGAGTTCAAACTCCAGTCCTATTTAAAAAAAAAAAAAAAAAGGAAAGAAAAAGCATAGCATTTAGCAGGAAATTGGATTTGGAGTAAGAGCTTACAAACAACCCAAGGGTAGGAGTCCAGATTGTACAAGGACATCGATGTCATGAGCACAGCACAGCACACAGAAGTTTGTGCCTAGACCGATGAGGAATTCCTCCATTTTGGTACAACTGTAGCTAGCCTCCAAGATGGTATTAATGATCCTTGTCCTGAATTCTCTTTTTTTTTCTCATGGTAGAGATCAAACCCAAGGCCTCATGCATGCTAGGCAAACATACTGAGTATTGAGCTATACCCTCTACCCTGTCCTGAATTCTACTTTTTTTTTTGAGACAGGGTCTCACTAGGTAGCCGAGGCTGGCCTCAAACTAGAGATCCTCCTGCCTCAGTCTCCTGAATGCTGGGATTACAGGCATAAACCACCAAGTCCTGCCTATCCTGAATTCTTGATGTACAGAAACTGCAAGATAACAAATGTTTATAATTTAAGTCACTGAGTTTGGAGCACTATGTTACACAGCAGTAGGTTACTAACACAGGTAACTTAAAGATGTCTAATGCGCAGATGAAATGTGGAATGAGGAAGCTAGAAGACACTAGGGCTGGACAGGGTTTAAAGTGTGATCTGCTTAGCGGTTAACATGGATGTAAGGTGATGGCCAGGTGGCAGTGTGCACATGGGTCAGCAAAGGGCAGATGGAGGAAGATGAGGACACAGAGGCCACAGAAAGAGCAGTCAGATAAATGGAAAAGAATGAACAGAGCTGTGCCACAGAAGAAACTATGACAGGCCATTCTAGCACCCAATGAACACTATTGTCACAATATATTTTGAAACAAACACACAACTAGAAAGTGATATAAATACTGACCAAGGTGAATTCAGCAAAAATTATTCCTTTTTCATTAAATATATCTGTTCTCCAAATCATTAGACTAACAATAACATGTGTCTTCCATCCTTCATTCACTGCATTCATCAAATTTTTTCCAGTACTTGTTATTTTCCTGGCACTGTTCTGAATGCTGAGGGAGACAGCATGCAGAAAATAAGAGCAAAGCCATTTCTGAACATTATAAACGCTATTAAGAAACTAAACTGGGGCCGGGCACCAGAGGTTCATACCTGGTAAACTAGTTACTTGGGAGTATAGCAGTTCGAGGCCAGTGCAGGCAAATAGTTTGAAAGATCCCCATCTTCCAAAAAATAAAAATAAAATAAAAACCAGAGCAAAATGGACTGGAGGTGTGGCTCAAGCAGTAGAGCATCTCCTTTGCAAACAAGAAGCCCTGAGTTCAAATCCAAGTTCTACCAAAATAGAAAAGAAACTGGGTGCTGCCTTAGCATGACTGAGGTTGGGAGCTGCATATCTAGATGTCTATGGAGGACCCCTGTAGAGGTGGTCTGGGAAAGGAGAGACAGGAAATGCACCACTCTAGAGCACCGGTAGAACAGCAGGCAAGGAGGGCCACATGTCACAGAGCCTCACTGACGATTGCCACAGAGTCCCAGAGATGTGATCTTAGTTTTTCCTTCCTTTTTCCTCCCCTTCTCTCTCTTCCCCTCCTTTCGTCCCTTCTTTTCTTTTTAAAAAATAAGAACATTGTTTGCTGTTTGGGCAATGGACTGAGAGTCTGAACCACTGTGAACTGAAACTTAAAATTCATAATTGTAAAAAAAATGTGTCTTCCTCTCATAGGAAATTAAAAGCTAGTAAAATGCATCACTGAAAATTAACAAGAATTTGAACTTAAGTTTACCTTTGAAAAATTGATCTCTTTTATGACACAGGGCTTGCTGTCAGATTTCCCTTTAGCCAAGTATGCTCTTCCGAAGGCTCCTTCCCCAATGACCTTAATCAGGTCAAATTTATCCATGATCTCCAGTGCTCAGGGGTTTCTGGAATTAGAATTATAAAATGCAACTGCATATTTCTCATGATGCCGGAAATGTTAAGGAACTCACTTGGTAAAACTTTCTTTCCAGCCTTCCGACACAGAGTGAAGTATCTTCCCTGTGGCCACAGGTAACAGCCAAGAGGAGAAGGGGCTTGTGGGTGGGCTCTAAGGTCACACTTGCAGCTCATCTTTGATTACAGTTTAGCATGGTGACCTTGGACGAGTCACTTAACCTCACAAAACCCCACTTTCTTAACTTCCAAAATGGAAAAATACTTGCGCTGCAAGTTTGTTCTGAGAAGGAAAGATACGGCATTCCCAGGGCTTGTCACCTCTAAACAAAGTCCTCATGCCCTCCGTGGGGAGGTACTGCCCCCTAGGGGGAGGTTTGGGAATTGATGCAGGGCTCTCGATTCTCCGTGCAGATTTAGAGGCATCCTAGTGTTTAGCAGTTCGGACCAGCTCCGCCACAACAAAGAACTATTCCACGGCCCCACAAGCTTGGAAAGTCTCCCTGTACATTTTTTTACGTGCGTGGAAGAATCCGTTCATGACAGTCCGCAGTGGACCCAAACTCTCTTTTAAACCCAGATATAAAGTTTAACTAGCACTGAATTTCCTAGGAATGCAGTTAAATGCAAATAAAGGCTTGGGTGCATTGTGGAACTTTTAACAAGCGTGGCGCACCGTTTTTGGAAAATCACGCCCTGGCTTGATCACGCGGCTGTCTGCGTTCGCCGCTGTCAAGTTCAGGTGTCTGCCCCGGCACGGGCACCTGGCTACTCCACGAATTCACGTGTAATAACACCAGGCATTTACAGAGGGAAATACATAGTTTATTACAAGGGGCTTTCCTTCTATTTCCTCTTTAAGCTTCAGTTAGGACAGAGCACGGGTTTTCCAAACTTAGCTGCGTAGACAGGGTGTTTCGAACAACCCCACCTCAGGATAGAAGGTGGGTAGGAATGCGTTGCCAGGGACACTGTGGACACCCGAAGCCCGGGCGGGTGCAGAATCGGGGCTCGAGGTAACCAGTTCGGTACCTGAGGGCGCACGACATTTCCACCTGGAAGCCCCCAGGCTTAGGAAAAATCCTTGTCCCTTAGGCCGCCCCTGTAGGCGGCAAACAGGTGCTGGGGCTCAGGAGCGCGGCGTCTCTCACGTTGCCATGGAGACCGACGCAGCCTAGGTTGCTAGGCAGCTCCGGGCTTGCCAGACTCCAGCCGCGGGGTCTCTTTCCCTCTCCCAGAGCGGACAAAGTGCAGCCCACCCGCGGCATACCTGCTCCGCGGGCTTCGGGGCGAGCGAAGCGTCCCAGGTGGTCCGCGCTCCCGGGTGATCCGCGCTCCGGGATGGATCCGCGTTCCTGGGTGATCCGCGCTCCCGGGTGGATCCGCACTCTCCGGTGATCCGCGCTCCCGCGCGCCAAGCCTCCCCGCGGCCGGGGCGGAGCAGCGCAGGGAAGACCCGTGTGGCGCCAGGCCAGAGCAGAGGGGACAGGTTCTCACCGTCCGCCCTGAAGACAGGTCACACACCCGGAAGTCGGGAGACCAGCAGCCCCGTCACTCACCCGCAGCCGTAGGTCGGGACTCCTCAGCATAACTGGCCAGCGGAGTATTGCTTCCCGCGCGTGTGGAGGAAGCGTGTTTGGTTGGTTGACTTTTGTCGCTGTGCCGGTGATGTGACGATGGAACCACCCCTCTGCGCGTGTGGGCTAGTGCGCCTCTCTGGGCTTCCCAGCGGGAAGGAGTTTCCTGGCAAGGTGTCAAATACTGCCGAGATGTACCCGTGACGCTGGGACCCCGTGCTACTCTTTTGGCCACCACCGCTCGCAGCCTCCTGTCCTCTTACAGAAGCGGCGGCTGTCGCGTGGTCTGCAAACCCTTTCCTGGCGGTGCTGGGAGCTGCAACCAAACCGTTTCACTGCCTGTTGAAGTAGATGAAAAGGATGTAGCTTTCAGCAACGGTCACAGTAAAGCATATCCCTACCCAGAGGAATCTAAGTACGACGGCCATTGTCCATGCAAAAAGAAAAAAAAAAAAAGAGCACTTCTTTAGGAATCAGAAAATGTACACCATTACTTTTGTCTCCTTGAAATCACTTCTCCATTCCACTTTCCTGACAGGATTTTTTCCCAGTGCGATCTTTTTCATGCTTGAAAGTCTTAATGATCGCTCTATCCTACAGCTCTGAACGACGCATAGAAGTAGAAATTAATTTATATTTCCTGGTCATAGGATCTTATTTTTTCTGGATTGAAATATTACTTTAATTAACTAGTAATTAAAATTACTAGCAGTACATAATAGATCAAAATAAAATATATCACAATATTGATACTTATTAAATATAACAATAAAATTATCTTAGAAATTCATCATTTACAGATTAGATGGGTTTCCCAGTTTCATTAGTTTTTTTTTTTTTCAAGCCTACTTTCTGGTTTTGTTTATTTTCTGTAAATTCTCTAAGGAGAGAATTTCTTTGCAGCTGGCTGTCTAATGAACTGTTCAAAACAAAAACTCTCAGTCTTTCTCCCCAAACCTTGCTTCATTTTCTTGTCATGGATTAAATGTAAACATCTAATTTATTCATTCAGCGTTTTTATGGTCTTTCCCCAAAATGAATGTAAGCTTTATGAAGGCAGAAGTTTTTGTTGGTTTAATTCACTGTTCTTGCAGATGTCTGCAAGAGTGCCTGGCTCATCATAAGTGCCGATGTTTGCTGAATAAATAAAGTCGCACTTTGCCAGCACTCTGGCAAGTGGCTGCACATGGTCAACACCAAACAAATGTCTGCTGAGAAAAACAAATGTGTTCTCACACTCTCTTGGAGACCACACATTTAAGGAATTGTTATTCACATCTGGAGGTGATATTTTATACAGGGAACCAAGCAAATAATAAAAGTGGTGAGTATTTGGCTCTTACCTTCGTTGCTATAAGGATAAATTATGAACCCACTTCACAGATGAGAAAGAAAAGTGCCAGGCATGGTGGTACACACCTGTAATCCTAGAACTCAGGAAGCTGAGGCAGGAGGATCATGAGTGTGAGGCCAGCCTGGGCTACACGGCAAGACCCTGTCTTTTTTTTTTGGTGGCACTGAGGTTTGAACCCAGGGTCTCATACTTGGTAGGCAGACACTGTACCACTTGAGCCACTCCACCAGTCCAAGACCCTGTCTTAAACAAAATAAAACAAAGAAAGCAAAAAGGCTTCAAGTTTTAAGACTTTTTCAAAGGAGGAACTTGCATTAAGTAGACTGCAGTGTGTCAACTACATTTCAGAGTCCTGGGCAAAAATGTAAAAGCAAGGGACATTGAACAACAAGGTTCCAGGAAAATATGAGACAGAGATAGAGGATATAACATTTGGTCCAGCATGGAGAACCTTGGAGATAACTAGAGAGGAGGGCGCTATTGATGATTAGTGGGATGGGATCACCAGGGAGAGAATGTTGGTGGGGAGTGGGCATTGCAGAATGAGAGGTCTAGGTTGAATCAGGGCATCTGTGAGACCCAGAACAGCGTGAGATGGCACCATTCTGAGGACGCAGAGTCAGCTGTGAGGAGTCACTCAAAGCCATGTAGAATAGAATGAGTTAGGGCAGAGAGGCCTGGGCATGAGGGATTTTCAGGATAAAATATAGGATTCTAGAACCTTCTTGGGTGTAAAACAGCAGTACCTAGAATATTGGAAGTGGGTGGATATTTGGAGGGCTACAGGTCATTAGCTCTTGTAGCCCTAAATTAATACTAACTTCTTGCTAAAATAGTAAAGATTTGACATTGATTCTCTTCCATTTTTCTTTTTTGAGACAGGGTTTCACTATGTAGCCCAAGCTGGTCTCAAACTCACTATGTACCTGACACTGGCCTTGATCCTCAATCCTCCAGACTCAGTTACTGCTGGGATTACAGGTGTGACCCACTATGCCCAGCTTTAAAAAAAAAAAAAGATATAAGGGCTAGTAAATCTCATCCAAGGAAATAGGAATGGAAATTTTGCTAAAAAGCATCTCTCGATTTTTGCCTCGTTGTATGACAAGAATCATATAGTAATCTATCACCAAAAACTTTATAATTATCAGATGATAATTCCATTAGAGTCTCCTGAAACAGTATCAAAAGTAAAACCTTGCAAATCTTTTTTTTTTTTTTTTTTTTTTGTTCTGGGGATTGAATTCAGGGCCTTGCACTGAATCATCTGATTTTGAAAAGGATTTATAAACCAAGACTCATCCAACCTCTCAATAAATATAAATACATAACTTCAAGTTCCTTTTGTTTGATGCTTTGGAAATGTTTATGCCCTGAGGCAATGCTAAGATTTGAGATGACTAAGAGGCATAGGAATATAATAATAAAATATAATTTAATTAATATATCACATAATAATATAACTGGAAGTTGAATATCTGGAAATGCTCTTATAACTATCCATGCCTGCTTTTACATGAAAAATCTTCAGCAGAGTGGTGAGACTAACTTACATAATTTTGGAAAATGATCATTTGACCAGGAACTGTGAAGCAGACAATAGGAGTGATACACAAAGCCTACCTTCGTGGATAAATTTGTTTCTCATAGGGTATAGGTTAACCATTTAGAAACTGGTTTACATGTTTACTTGGCATTGGCAACTTAGTAGATGGTTTCTCACTTTGAGGGAGAGAAGATATGGGGAAGCAAGGGAGAGGGGCTAGAATGAAACTTGTGGTCCTGGATAGTCAGAGACATCAGTACGAACCCATGCTTAGCCTCAACAAATACAGAGAGATACAGAAATCATATGGAGATGTGTGGATTTGTATTCACAGAGAATGCCTGGAAGGAGTGATACCCTGGTAGCCACAAGCACATCCAGCACCCAGATCTTGCTTTCTAAACCAAAGAAAGAAACCAGGGCTTCCTGGAGAAAATGGCTGATTTGAGGTTGACTGGATCTTTTTAATTCTAATGGTACTGAGGTTTGAACTCATGGCCTCACACTTGCTAGGCAGGTGGTCTACCAGTTGAGGCATACCCCCACCTCTGGGCTATCTTATAGTGCCAGAAGTTAAGGAAGGATGGGGGCGGGCCAAAGGCTCACAGGAGTCAACGTGAAACAACTTTGAATGGTCAAAGGTAGAATAATTCAAACAACAAAACAAATGGTTAGTATTGGATTATGCTCCACCGTGGCAGAATTTAGTGACTATGGGGTATACAGCATGGAAATGGAAAGTTGTAACTTTACAGTGGAGCGCCTGGCAGGTACTGCCTTAACCAAGTGATCATGGGGAGCGGTACCTGTAGTAAGTCATGGTGATGTCATGCAGTCCCTGACATGGCATGATGACAAGAGCTTCACCTTTGTGGTGCTCTTCCCAAAACCCACAACCCCACTGAAATCATGAGGAAAACATCAAACACTCAAATTGAGGATGACCTTCGAAACAACCAGTACTCTCAAAAATGCCAAGGTCCTCAAAAGCAAAGAAAGATCAAAGACTGCCAGAAAAGACCAATGAGGACTGCATGTTTAAGGAAAGAAGCATATGTGGGGGGTGGGGGTCTATACCACCATTTTTGCATGTTCAGATAAAGGATTGTTAGAATGTTAAAAGATGTGCACATTCCGGATTCCAGCAGGTCCTTGTTAACGACCCCACTGTATTTCCCCTCACTCTTCACTTCAGCATTGTTCTCCATACTGGATCAGGAGCAGCCTGTTTCCTCTGCAAAATATTCTCACCTCACTAAAGCATCGCAGCATTAAATGAAGTAACACACGACAGAACCCAGCCTGTGAGGGTCATGGGAACCCATACATGCTAGGACTCCCTCTAATTCAGTCAACAAGTTCCTGATACCTGCCATGTCTACCTTTCTCATGTACAGCACTGCCATCTTCTGGCACAATCTTGAGCGCACCCACTCTTCCTAAAGCTGCCCCTCTGACCTGGGCTCTTTGGTGCGTCCTGTGAGGGACTATATTTAAAGATAGTTTGTAGTTGGTGAAACAATCTTGAACTACACAGAACTAGGTCTTACTGGAAAAAAAACGCACACATAATTACATTATAATTAATATATTTAGATCCCCAAACCTTTAAGAATTGTAAAACATGTTACATAGTAATAATCACAAATCATAGCGATATGAATAACGATGTGTGGGCTGCTGTGATTGTCGATGGTCAGTGTCCCTATGAGGTAGGCGTTATTCTCCTCACTTCACAGTTGAGAACATTAGGACTCAAAGAAGTTAGGAAACTTCCTATAATCACACAGTTAGTAGTAGAGGTTAGTAGTTGTCCTCGTAGTTAGTAGTAGAAGCTACAAGCAATCTGTAGGAATGTGAAGCACCTCTGCTACATCCTTCTTACTTGTGTTCAAAAAATTCACAGGAGTGCTAGATTTTTGTATACTGTGATAGTCAGTATCACAGTCAGAACAATTTTAAATATTGACATTTTGTTTCCAAACATCAATTCCTAATGTGAAATATCTCCTCCAGGTGACTCAGGCACAGTCCCTTGGGAGTCATCCATTACACAGATCCTGCCACCCGGCTCGCTTCTTCAGTTCTGACACCCAGTCGTGGTTTTCGTTATCTTCCTCAAAGTCCCTGTGAAAACACAGTTTGAATGATACACCTCTATGTTGTTATAGGTATGGCTGCATTTGTTGATGGATTCAAAGCAGAATACTACCATACAATATTATATACATAAAATTTTTATTGATCTATTTTTTTATGGTACAGGAGTTTGAACTCAAGGCCTCATGCTTGCTAGGCAGTTGCTCTATTACTTGAGCACAGCCCTAGCCCCTTTTTTCTTTCTTTCCTTTTTTTTTTTTTTTGTGATACTGGGGATTCAATTCAGGGTCTCACACTTGCTAGGCAAAGTGCTCTACCACTTGAACCCCCCACCCCCACCAGCCCATTTGTTTTCCTTTTATATTTGAGGTAGGGTCTCCCTAACTTTGCCCAGGCTAGTTTCACACTCTCAATCCTCTTGCCTCTGCCTCCAGTAGAATATTTTAATATTTGAAAATTTAAATATTGAAATATTGAATTAAATATTGAAAATTTAAATTTTGAAGAATGAGTTCCATAGGCAATTGAACTGAGAAATAAATTGTTAGTTCCCTTTCACTGTTTCTAACCTTTTTTCGATTGTAAAATCGGATATCTTAAAAAATACAAGCCAGACATAAGGTAGGAGGATTATGAGTTCAGCCACAGATTCTATAGTAAAACTGTAATGCACTTCCCATGGCAAAAAAATCAAGATATAAATATTCACTTATCAAGTCCCTACTGAAATTATTACGGTAATATGGTACACACAGCCATTCCCTAGACCCCCCCCCCAATTAAAGCTTTCTAGGTCTGTCACAACATACGTGTCCTCCTCATCCATCCTCGGTTCCAATCTCTCTGGATCCAAAATGACAGAATCGTGATCACCATCAACATCATCTGATACTTCTTCTTCAGACAGAGGGCCTTTCAAGAATCCTTCTGGACCTTCAGGTAAAAAAAGTAAATTACAGTCAAGATGTGGAGGTGTAGCTCAGTGGAGAAGCACCTGCTTATACCTGCTTAGCCTGCATGAATCTTTCTTAACATCTTCCTCCCACCCGGCTACCTCCTGACAACTCCCATAATATTCTGTGCATAACCCTGTCAGAATGTACACACCACAGAATGCTACAACTCTCTGCCTCCAGAAAATGAACTCTTTCGTCATTCTGGGTAGGAAACGTATTTTATTCTTTTTTTTTTTCTTGCAGTGCTGGGACCAAACCTATGGCCCTTGTGCACACTAAGCAGAGTTCTACCACTGAGTACAACTCCAGCCCACTTGCTTTTTCTATTTTATTTAGTTCTAACCTGTGTTAGAAACTCAATAAATATTGACCAAATAAACAAATACAACTAAATCTATTCCAATGAATACAGCTATGACTTTCCATTCTACTGCAGACTCTACTTGATAACATTTATCTTTTTTTTCTTTTGGCAGTACTATGGTTTGAACTCAGGGCCCTGTGCTTGCTTAGGCAGGTGTGCTACCCCTTGACACATGCTCCGAGCACACTATAAGTTATTTAGATTATAACCTAGCTAGATGGCTGAATATCTGAATTATCAAAAGTACATACACACACACATACACACACACACATGCACATTTTTAATTTTTTTGGCATTACTTGGGTTTGAACTCAAGGCCTCATGCTTACTAGGCTGCCACTCTACCACTTGAGCCAAATACCCAGGCCCAAAAATTTTATTTTTCTTTTCTTTTTTTAAACATGCACATTCTTAAATGCAGTCCTTTGGCCTAGATTCCTAAGGACAGTACTAGAAAGGTTATTTGGTACAATAATTTTAGTGAAAATACCTGTAATTTAAAAAAAAAAATCAAATCCTGATTGTCCATCCTTTTTGAATTCTATTCAATATAAAAGAGTTCAAATATACATCCAAAGAAATCTTAGGGTTGTCACTAAAGCAATGATATATTTGCGTGGCAAAAAAAGGGCAGTTTCCTCAATGCAGAGAAACTAAAGCAGATACCTTAAAAGCAACTGAGGCTAATAGGAGAAGGGGACCAGGAGCTACAGAAAAGGTTAGATCAAAAAGAATTAACCTAGAAGGTAACACACATGCACAGGAAATCAATGTGAGTCAACTCCCTGTATAGCTATCCTTATCTCAACCAGCAAAAACCCTTGTTCCTTCCTATTATTGCTTATACTCTCTCTACAACAAAATTAGAGATAAGGGCAAAATAGTTTCTACCGGGTATGGGGGGGGCGGGGGGAGAGGGAGGGAGTGGAGTGGGTGGTAAGGGGGGAGCAGGGGGGAGAAATGACCCAAGCATTGTATGCACATATGAATAATAATAAAAAAAAAAGGGCAGTTCATGGTCTAGGGATGTAGCTCAGAATGCACAAGAGCCTGGGTTTGATTCTCAACACTGCAGAAGAAAACAAAAACGAAACAAAATGAAAAAAAATTATTCAAAGAAAGTAGATTCAAGATTACTAAAATAAGCAACCAAATGAGTAAGTAAGAGTAAAGGAGCTCTTAGAAATTTTAATTACGGCTAAAGACTGGCTAGGAAAGATTCAAGAACACCTAAAAATACAATTTTACAGCTTTAAACTACAGGGTTTCTGGAAAGGAGAACAGGAGTTATTGTTTAATTGGCAAGGTTTCTGTTTTGCAAGATGAAAAGAGTTTTGGAGGCTGGTTGCCAAACAGTGTGAATGCACTCATCACTACTGAGCTGAACACTTAACAGTGATAAGACAGGCAACTTGTTATGTATATTTTACCATAATTTTTAAAAATCAAAGCAGCTCTATGATTATGTAATCGATAAAAATTACCTGCTCTATAGATTGTGTATGTCTGAAATGCCAGGCTGAGATCAGCATCCTTAAGAATGTTCAACAGGGTGTCAGGTGGCTCTCTGAGCCACTGTTTACGGGCATTATTTCCACCATACTTTATTACAGAACCACCTGTTTGTGAAAAGATAAAATTAGTATCCAATAAAAACACTTTCACCTTCCAGATTGTATTTCAAAGGTAATTATATCTGACTCTCTTTGAGCTGCTCCACCAGCCCATTTTTGTGAAGGGTTTTTTTGAGATAGGGTCTGTTGAACTATTTTTCCAGGCTAGCTTCGAACTGTGATCCTCCCGATCTCTGCCTTCTGAGTAGCTAGGATTATAGGCATGAGCCAACTGGCGCCTGTCTTATTTATTTTTTAAGACAGGATCTTGCTATGTAGCTCAGGCTGGCCTGGAACTTGCAATTTTCCTGCCTCAGCCTTCCAAGATACAGGATTACAGGCATGCACCACCATGCCCAGTTTTATATTTGACTCAATTAAAATCTATTTCACCAGCTAGATGGGAAGTGCTCTGATGTGTGACACCCAATATCCCTCACAGTGACATAAAAGAAAATCCTAGCACAGTGAAGAACTAGTACAAACTGTTGTATAATAAAATAGTAGCATTCAATCTGACCATTATATTCAATCTGACCCATGTCTATATCCATGGGTTCTAAATCCTCAAACCAGAAATAATTTTTAGAAAATTAAGTCTATACCGAACATGTACAGACTTTTTTCATATTATTTCCTAAACAATACAGTATGATAGCTATTTACATGGCATTTACATTGTATTAGGCATTATAAGTAATGTAGAGATTAAAGTATACGAGAGGAGTGAGTAGGTTATAGGCAAATACTATGTATGCCATTTATATAAGGAATTTGAGATCCGTAGATTTTAGTATCTAGAATCAATCCCCAGAGGATAACAAGAGATGATGACTGTACTAACCTGTATCATCCACTGCCGTTAAACTGGAGGTAAGTATGGACGCATTTTCCAAAGCTTGAAGAGCTATATTGGGCATATTTTTCTCCCACTGTCGCCTCTGGGGACTTGGTGAACTGGCTTTCCTCAGATGGTCTGACTGAGTTCCTGATTCTAAAATGTGGAAAAAGAATGGTAATCATATTGTTTAATTTATTCATCTATATTCACACATAGGCCCTATCAATGTGGACATATTTCTTTTCTCTTTCAAACCCAGATCTAGCAAGGAATTCTTTCAGTCTAAGCAACAAAAGAAATTAAAATAAGAATCCACATAAGATCATTCAAAATGATAGATCAATCCAGAATGAATCACTTAAAATCACATTTTTAAGAAAATAGTATGTATATAGTTACATATTATATGATGCATAAGAATGAAGTCCCAAGAGAACTGAAATATTCACAATTTCCTATATATTTTATGGTGGATAACAACAAAATACAACCTTTCCTAATGGCTCTCAGTGATAAATACTATTCTTTTTTTTCTGCTGGGGGATTTAATCCAGGGCCTTGAGCAAATTAAACATGTGCTCTACCACTGAGCTATATCCTTGGCCCTATTTTCTCTTTCTGTCTCTCTTTTTTTGGTATATGTGGATAAATACTATTCTTCTAACATTAAATAAAATACTGAATGAGCAAATAAATATCTGCCTGTATCCTTGCTAATGATATTTAAGACCCACAAAATAAAAATTGGTATTCCTTCCATAGCCCCAACTGCCCACATCAGTGACTCAGTAACTGCCCACAACTTGAACAACTCACCTTTTTTCCCTCTGGTTACTCTCCTCAATGCACTTTCAGCTGAATTTGTATTAGTGCTTTCTAAATCAGTATGGCTATACTTGGTACCTTGTTCTTCCTCCTGCTTAAAAAAAAAAAAAAGGTTTAAAAATATTGATTAGACAATATTTAAATTGATACAGAAAAGTTATTTTAACTGTAAACACAAATTAATGAGTTAAAAACATGAATAGTCATAGACCCAAGTACATGTATATTAATAACTATATACCCACATATATATGTTAATAGCCATTAATGTCAATTATTACAAACATGAAGGAAATATATAAAAATAACAGATGTGTCTGATAGGTTTTTATTGAGGAAAACAATACTGAAATTTTTCAGTATGGTTTGCTGTACTGGACTTGATGCAACATCAGAATGAGATATTTTATGAAGCTGCCATGTTGGGACTTGGAGTATGAAGTATGGCACTGTGGCATGCTGAGAACTTTGAACTAAAGGACGCCGAAAGATCTCCAAAGCAGCCTCAGAAACAAGGTTTCTCTGACCTTCTCCCTAAAAGAGAATCAACGGAACCAGAATTCATCTTCCCCGTGGTGGGTCATAGAAACTAGAACCCCCATTCCTCAAAGCAAGCCATAAAGCATAAAGATATTAGAGTCCTTCCCTACCATTCTGTCTAGGAGATAGCCATAAAGAAATTCTCTGACCTACCCTTGTCCAGTAGTAGGTCATAAACCCTCATTCCTGAGGAGTCCTACCCCATACCAGGGAGGAAGAAATGCTACAACTAGCGGCAAAGAAGAATCTAGACTGACCTTGCTGGGTTTCTCCCTCAGACTTATCCCCTTTAGCATAAGCTACCCTTAGTAGCTTATACCCTTTTTGCCCAGTAACATTTCTACATGGATGACCATGCTTCATCAAGCCCAAACATAAGAATGGATAGTTCACCCTGGGTCTTTGTGCCCTCATTCCGAAGGCTCCTACCCATGTCACACAAAACTGATTAAATTTGTTAAGCTTGTCTAGTTAACCTATCTGTTGTTGTAGGAGTATTGGCTATGACCCTTATGATCACATAAGGAAAAGTGCCACCTCTTCTGGGCCCTACACCATAATGGTCAAATGTATCTACCTAAATCAGTATTTTTCTAAATCATCTAAGCCCATGACTTCATGAAGTGCAGTAACCCACTGCTGATCTTTACTAAATCTTCATGTATCATGAGAAGGAATACAAAGGCAGTACTGAGACAGTCCCATGCTGACTCCAGTTATTGGTTGAATGAATAAACAGCAGGCCGCGGCTGTCACATTGAGTTCTCTTGTTCCTATACAGTGGTCCTCAGACTCCTCTTCAATGACTCACTGCGGGGAAGAGGAATTCTGGTTTCTACGATTCACTTAGGGGACACAAAAACTCTGTCACTGGGGACTCGGATCTTCTTCTCCATTGACAATCATGGCTCTACTCCTACAACAGCCTCAAACTTCTGACCCGGGTCACTCAGCGCTGCACAGAGCTGATCAACAACTCTCTTGTCCCATCTCAAGCCCTCCGTTTCTGACTTGCTTTTTGACCTTTTCTCCACTCTGTGTATATATTGTACCCTTTGTGTTTTTCAGGACCATACTGAGAAGTCCATTAAAAGTTGTATAGTCACGTGCTGTACGTCAATGTTTTGGTCACTGATGGAGGCAGAGACAACAGTGGTCCCATGAGCTGCATTGCTTAGTGACACTGTAGCCATCTTAGAACACTCTGTGGCATTTGCATAATGATAAAACTGTCTAAAGATGCACTTCTCACAACATGTCCCCATGGCTTAGCATGCTACACATGACTGTATTGGAACTACAGTGGTGGCTCTCTGGGGCAGAGTTTGGGATCATTTGCAAAGGGGTACAAAAATTTCAGGAGGCTGGAGCTTCTACATCTTTATTGTGGGAGTGATTATATGATTACATAAAATCACCAAAATTCTGTATGCTAAAAATGGGGAAATGCTATTATATGTAAATTATGCTAGAAAAAAGACCCAGATTTCACCATGAAAAGATTTTTTAGAAGTACAGTGGCAGGATATATTCCCTTTATAGCAATATAACTGTAACACATTGTTTGTTTACATCCTATGTTCTTCAAACATTTGTAGGTTTAATTAACAGTAAATTTCATGACAGTACATCTTTTCCTCTGTATTTTTTTTTTTTGAAAAAGGGTCTCACTATGTAGCCCCAGCTGGCTTCACACCCATAATCCCCCCACCTCAGCCTTCTGAGTGCTGGAATTCCAGGTGTGTGCCATCATGCCAGCTCCTCTTTTCACTTTTTAACTAAAAGGTTAGGGGCTATGGAGTAGTTCAGTGGTACAGTGTGTGCTTAGCATGTGCAAAGTCCTGGGTTCTATCCCCAATGCCACCAAAAAGATTAATTAAAATATTGAAGGAAGAAAAAGAATCATTGATAGTACCTTATTTGCTAATGTAAGTGTGACAACACTAGAAAATGGATTGGCTGTTATTATTCATAACTTTATTACATCTTTGGTATAAAGAGTACCACAGCTACCTAGGTCTAGACAGATGAACAGGACCTAATAGATCAACAGATGAATGGACAAAGAAAATTTGATATATGTACAGGCTAGTGTATTATGCAGTAATAAGAATGAAATTATCCCATTTGCAGCCAGACACAAAAGGACAAATGCTGTAGGAGTCTGCTTATATGAAATATTACAATAGGCAAACTCATGGAAACAGAAAGATAAAAGGTTACCAGGGGCTGAGTTAGGGTCAGGATGGGGTGAAGGGTGGTTTAGAGGTACACAGTGTCTGTTTAGGGTGATGAAAAGTTTTAGAAAAAGAAAATAATGGTGACTGTACAATATTATAAATGCCAATTAATGCTACAGTTAAAATTGGCTAAAATGGCAACATTTTTTGTTATATATATATTTTTTTACCACAGTAAAAAAAAAAAAGAAAAGCCAGGCTAAAACAAGATTTTCACAACTGAAGGCAGGACAAAGCTCTCACATCTACATTGAAACCACTATCATCCATAATTAAAAATGGAGAAACAAAATAAATGATGATCTAAGTAGTCTCAGCAGGCAGTGTAGAACCACAGCTACCCATTACTTCACATGCCAAAAGATGAAGAACGACCTAACTAGAATGTCAAGGTCAGAGTCATCCAAATATCTCACAGCACCTAAGGGCTGATACCCAACAGATGCATATTTTATAAATTTAATTTTAAAGCACTTACCATCATGTTTGCTTCATTTCCCAAAGCCATCCTGATTCTGCTGGGGTCTGCTTAAAAGAAAGAGACGGGTGAGAGAGAAAGCACAGGAAGGCCCATCTTACTAAGTTTCCAGTGTGATCTGAATAAAGCTTGAGAGAAAAATGAGGGTTTGAAAGTCAAAGAGCCAAAGCATTGGCCAGAATGGAAATATCAAGCTTTAATCGCCCAGGAATAGCTGAAATAGTAATGTTGAAAGAAGCTCTTTCTGTTGCTTTATTCATAAAGCTAAATTCTGGAAGTTAGAAGACATCGCTATTCACTTAGGTCAACTGACTTAAGCACTAAGAGGTAGTATGCTCACATACTTGAGGGTCATTATTCCCACCAGCACATACTAACTTGTGGAATCTGTATTCTGACAACTGTCACAGCAGGTGGAACGGGTCTCCTGCATAAGGAGTGCACTGGTTGTCACTCACAAGAGGTACGCATCAGGGAAGAACTCTGGCAACCAATCCTTCCATAGGGATGTCTCCTGCCTTGCACCACCTTGCAGTTCATGCTCCTAACTCATTCAACATTTTATAAGTTACGGTTGAACATCTACGATGACAAGCAGTGAGAACACGAGAGTGAGCACATTATACACAGTCCCTGCCCTCACATTCCCTTTCACTGTTCTGGTCTCACTGTCTAGAGACCAAATGGAGATGCTACCAGACACAGGGTCCCACTATGATAGATTTCACCGCCTCCTTTATTCTTCTGTTTTAGAAACTGTACGACTACACTCTTATCAACTACCTTGAAACTTTTCTTAGTCTGTTTTTTCTTGCCCAGTGTTTCCCACTACCCTGGAATGTGAACAAAAGCTACAAAACAGTAAAGTGAACTTAGTAACAAAGGAAACTTGTAAAACAAGGTATGCAGCTACCTCTTAGGTAATGGACGAAAGGTTGAGTTATAAGGACTGAAGGGTTTACACTGTGATATGGCGACAGATGTATTTTGGGTTTTCTCCACAGTTCCTAAGCTCAGAATTCCCATTGCCTTTGCTATTTCCTAAATGACTAAATCAATAACATATCTTTTGTTAAGTATTTGGCATTTTGTCCTTGTTCCTAATGCAGCTTTGGGACAGCTTCAGAGCAATAAAGGTAAAGGAAGGTAATGTCGAGGCGCTTTAGGCCACAGAGAGCAAGCAAACACTCTCTGCCCTTCTCCTTCCTCCTTTCTCTCCCCAGATCATCCATACAAACTAGGATTCTTCTTCCCCAAGGTGGATCAGAGAAACCAAAAATATACTCTAATCTCCCCCCAGCTTTCTGTCTTAGAGACAATCATAAAGAATTCTCTGACCTCCCTTGTGTGATAGTAGGTCAGAAGACTGCTGGTTCCAGATTTTTTCTGGACAGCCTGGCTGAGCCCCCCACTCAGATCAGACCTTCTGTCTCGTTACATTTCTACATTGCTATCCACGCTTCAGTCATGTTTATGCAACAAAGTCTCCACTAAACCCCAAAAGGACAGGGTTGGGAGAGCCTCTCTGTCACTGAACATGTGGAGGTTCACAGGAAGGTGACCGAGAACTCATCCAGGTGCCAGGAGGGTGTTGCAGCCCAACTCCACAGGGACAGAAGTCCCTGTGCTCAAGACCTGTCCAGACTTCACCCTGTGTGTCTTCTCATCAGCTTATATGAATCACTTAAAATATCCTTTATAACAAACTGTTACATAGTCCCTCTTCTACCTTCATGTCCTATTTTATGTAGATTCCACATTTAAGAGAAAATGTGATGTTTGTCTTTCTGAGCCTGGCCTATTTGGTTTAACATGATGATTTCCATTTCTATGTATTTTCCTGCAAATGACATGATTTTGTTCTTTCTAATGGCTGAATAATACTCCATTGGGTATATACAGCACATTTTCTTTATCTAGGCAATTCCATGCCTTGGCTGTTGTGAACAGTGCTGCTACAAATGTGTGCAGGTATCTCTATTGTGTGTTGTAAGGGTTTCCTGGAGTTCTGTGAGCCACTCTAGCAAAGTAATCAAGTCTGAAGAAGTCATGGGAATCCCAATTTGTAGCCAGTTGGTCAGGAGTTCTGGAGGCCCACCTTGCTACTGGTGTCTGAAGTGGGGACTAGCCTTCAACCTGTGGGATCTGGCAGGCAGTGTCAGAACTGAATTCAATTCAACACTTAGCTGGTATCTGGTGTAGAACTGAGAGCTTGCTTGCTGGGAGGGGGATATCTTACACATTTTGGGAATATAGAAATGATCTGTGTTGGGACTGAACAGTAGGAGAAACTGAGCTGGTTTTTCCTCTGTAGATTCAACACATCCTTCCAAACCAACATTTAAAAGTTAACATTCAGTTAGGTGCAAGTGGATCATACCTCTAATCCTAGCTACTTGGGAGGCTGCGATTGGAAGGATCATGGATTGAGGCCAGCCTGGTAGAAAGTTTTCAAGACCCCATGTCAACCAACAGCTGGGCATGGTAGTGTGTGCCTGTCATCCCAGCACCAGTGGGAAGTATAGAACAGGAGGACTGGGGCCCAGGAAGGCCTGGGGGGGAAAAGCGAGACCCTTTGTCCAAAACAACCAGAGCAAAAAGGGCTGCAGAAGTGACTCAAGCAGTAGAGCACTTGCCTTGCTGAAATCAAATGCCACCCCTCCCATCAAAAATAAATAAATAGATAAAACTTAAGAAAAGGTAGTGTTCAGGGCTGGAAGTATAGCTCAGAAGAAGAACACTTGCCTAGCGTGCACAAAACCCTTCAGTGTACTCCCTAGCACTGAGGAAAAAAAAGTTAACTTTCAGGAAAAAAAAAAAACAGTTTTGCAAAATGTTTCTCTGGTAGCTTATGAGTGCAACACAATAATAAAGAACCTCATGCAAAGAAGGCTTTGCACAATACCCCAGTAGTGGGTAACGTATAGTTCTCAACTGTTCTTTCTCATTCTGCCCCTATCTACTATCTCTGTTGGCTTTCTTCAGGAGGAAGTTGTTGATGACAAATGAAAAGGAATAAAAAATTGCTTTGAGGAAATGCAGAGATGACAAATTCCAAAGAGACAATAAATTAAATTTGATACCAGCTCTGGGCAGACTATAGATGTATGAAAATTTTATGCAGTCATTATGTAAATGGTTCCTAACCTTTGAAAAGGCTGTGGTTTTGTTTTTTTTTTTTAACTGATAATTTTTATTGTTTAGAGCAGTTTAAGGTTCTTGGAAAAATTTAGTGTAAAGCATATATACCCGTTTCCACACATGTACCACCTCCAACACCCCACACCATTTTCATTTTTTTGCCAACACCCCACACCATGATTGTGCATTTGTTACAATCAATGAACCCACACTGACATAGCACTACCATCCAAAGCCAGTTTACATTAGGAAAGACTCTACTTTTGAAAAGTTGGTTTAGACATGGTCCTTCAGAAACCTGAGGATAAATTTTCTTAAAAGATTACAGAAGTCTTCTACCTAACCTTAACAACAGAGTGAATGAGGTATTAATAACAAAACAATCTTTCCATCACTAAATTATCCAAATGAGACTCTTTTCTTCATCACTGGAAAGCTAAAGTACAGTACAAGAGTCAAAAGAAAGTTTTGATTTGAAGAATATCTCTAATAATCACTTCTAATAACTTGAAAATTACATTTTCTTTCTTTACTATATTTTTAAAAGGGCACTTAAAAATTACGTTTCTAAAATTCTTACCCTTTTTTCTTGATGTATTATGCTCACATATTTTGGTTTCATCTAATACCTGTTCTCCATACTCTGTGATGATCTGAAATTTTAAGTTGAAAATTTAAAGACATGAAAGACACTTTTCTTTAGACACTGCCACACTGTCATATAATTATAAACATTCTTCAACATAAGAAGATTTAAAGTTGAAAAATAAATATGCCAGGCCAGGCATGGTGATGCATGCCTGCAATCCTAGCACTAGGGAGATGGAGGCAGGAGGATCCTGAGTTTGAAGTCAGCCTGGACTACATAATGAGACCCTATCTCAAAAAACAAAACAAAGCCATTTACAAGTAGATATAAGAAGCTGTGTGTAATCCCAGCTACTTGGGAGGCTGGACAGGATTCTGATCTTGAGGCCAGCCTGGGCAACTTAGCAAGATGCTGTTTCAAAAACCAAAAAAACCAACCAAACAAAAGTACTTGAGGGTATATCTCAGTGACAGTGTGTACTTAGTATGCCTAGGGCCCTGAATTCGATCCCCAGCACCAAAAACAATTAAAAATAAAATAAATAAGTACATGTAAACTAGACAGAGAGATAAACATATTTATATGTGTTTAGAAAAAGATTTGGGAGGCTATGCCAACTGTAACTGATAATTTTTGGAGAATAGCATTGTGGAAGGGAGAAGGAAATGAAGTTTAAGTATTTTAATATACTTCCGAATTATTTGCATTTTTTTGGCAGTACTGGGGCTTGAATTCAGGGCCTGGTGCTTGCTAGGCAGAAACTTTACCACTTGAGCCACGCCCTCTAGTCCTTTTTGTTTTAAATATTTTTTGAATAGAATCTACTCTTGAATAGGGTCTAGCCATACTAGGCTGAGATCTTCCTATTTACGCTTTCCCTGTAGCTGGGAAGACAGGTGCTCACACCATCATATCCAGATATTGATTGAGACGGGGTCTTGTGAACTTTTGCCTAGACTGGCTGCAAACTCCTCCCAACCTCCACCTCCTGAGTAGGTAGGATTACAGATGTAAGTCTACCACACCTGACTTGCATTGTGTGAATTTTCATAAGCATGTATAATGAGTAATTGTGTTGACGAGATAACCATTTTACCATGCACTAGAGACCTGTCAGAGCCACGGAGTTTGTACCATACCTCAGTGGGTAAGCACTTGTGGACAAGCCGAGCTAAACTGCGTCTGGAGAGCAGCGTAGTAGCTGAGGGGCGCTGGGAGGGATTCCTTTTAAACATCTGCTTGACGAGATACTGAAGCTCATAGGAGTAGTGAGATGGCAGTGGACGGATGGACCCTTGACATATTTTGAGGATAAGATTTTTCCAACTATTTCCCTGAAACTGAAAAGTAAAATATTTAGCATTAAAAGCAGATAAAGGGAAAGAAAATAGAAATAATAAAATATCTACTAAGCTGAATTCATATCCAAGTAAGTATTTTAATTTTATAAATGGACCTGCTGTCTGGTCTTTTTCTTTCTAGAGGTGTCCTTAAGATACAATTTGACAGTCTTATGGTGGTTCAGGAGAAAAGTAACCGTGAAAAGTAAAAAAACCTCTCTTTCTAGGCAGAAAAGAGAGCCATACCCCAGCAAACCTTCCTGTCTAGAGAAAGTCTTCCCATCAATGACTCCCTTGGGTACTTTATTTGTTGTAATCTGTATGTTTTTGTAGATACACATTTTAATATATTTGAAAATCAAAGCAACTTGATTACAGACATACGCTTTTTTAAAAAGTCAAAGGATACTAATGACACTTGATTCTAAGTGTAGAGTTACTTCCTTTACTACCCTTACCCAGAACCCTCTGGCTTGCTCCATGGTGACAATCACTTCAGACTTGTCCAATTATATACTTCTGCTATGGTGGTGAAGCGTGTAGCTGTGTATGTATATGTGTGTGTGTGTGTGTGTGTGTGTGTGTGTGTGTGTGTGTGTGTGTGTGCATGTGTGTGTCTGTGGAAATTTTCAGTGTTAGGGATTTAATCCAGGACCTTGTGCACACTTGGTAAGTGCTCTACCACTTATGTATATTTTTCTACTACAAAATCCTTTTTACAATTCATTTCATTAAAGTAGCTATTAAAGTTTTGTGAGTAACTGAGTGTAATATAAAATGATATTCTGGAGTAACAGTTAAACAGTTTTCTGGGATTTGGGGTATAGTTCAGTGGTGACAGGTGCTTAGCTTAGCATGTGCAAGGCCATGGGTTCAATCCCCAACACAAGAAAGTAAAGAAAGAAAGAAAGCAAGCAAGAAAGAAAAGGAAGGAAGGAAGGAAGGAAAGAAAAAAGTATTTAATGTACAACATAACAAATATATTGGAACTAACTAATATTAAATATCAGGCTTTGTAATGCTTATGGAGGAACATGTTGGCATTCTGCCTTGAAGGTGCATTACCCTACTAATAAAAAATACAAGTAAAGATGTGAAGAAAAAAACATCAAAACAAACTAGGAACAGAAAGGACTAGGAACATAGCTCAAGTGGTAGAGTGAGTGTAAGGCCCTGAGTTCAATCCTCAGTACTGCCAAAAAAAAAAAAAAAAAAAAAAAGCCAAAAGTGTAGTTTTAAAAATGATCAATAACCTCAAGAAAGATTCAAATAAATAGATGGATAAAGTAAAGAAGTCTCAGTCCAAGACTAGGATAAGAAATTCAGCAAAGAGAAATTCTGGGGGGAAAAAAGCCCCAATAAATGAAACTCTTGGAAAAGAAAAGTTCATTAAATCAGTTGGATATGGTGGTACACACCTGTAATCCCAGCACTCTGGAAACTGAGGCAGGAGGATCTCACATTCAAGTCCAGCCTGTGAGGCTACACAGTAAGACCTTGTCTTAATACACCAAAAGAGGAGGAGGAGGAAGAATAGGAGGAGGAAGAAAGAACAAACTTCAGTAAATCAGATAAAATTCCAGCTACTTAGGAGGCAGTAGCAGTAGGATCACGAATCCCAGGTCAGCCCAGGCAAAGTTTAACAAGACCCTATCACAAAAACAAAACCACCCCTTCAAAAGGCTTGGGGTATAATTCAAGTGATAGAGTGCGTGCCTACTAAGTGTGAGACTCTAGGTTCAACCCCCAATACTGGAGGAAAAAACTCAATGGAAGCACATCCAATAGACTAGACCATGCAAGGAAAAGAATATTAGTGATTGAAGACAAGGTTGAGGAATTATTAAATTCAAACAACAATAAAGAAAAAATAAGCCAGGCACAGTGGTTCATGCCTCTAATCCTGGTTTCTTGGAAGGAAGAGATTGGGAAGATCTTGGTCTGGAACCAGCTCAGGCAAAAAGTTAGTGAGACCACACTCAACCAAAAAAAAGCTGGGTGTGGTGGCATGCACCTGTCATTCCTGCTATGTAGGAAGTATGAACAGGAGAATCTTGATCCATGCTGACCCAGGCATAAATGTGAGACCCTATTTGAAAAAAAAATAATAATAATAAGGGAAAAACTCAAGCAAAATGGGCTGGAGGCATGACTCAAGTGGTAGAGCAAGTACCTAGCAAGTACAAGGCCTTGAGTTCAAACGTCAGTAACACTAAAAAAAAAAAAAATCACATTATCATTTCAACAGATGCAGAAGAACGTCTCTGAAAAATTCAACATTTCTTCATGATAAAAGTCCTGAAGAAGCTACAAACAGAAGGATCATATCTCAACATAATAAAGGCTATATACCATGAACCTATAGCCAACATTACACTGAATGGGGAAAAACTGAAAGCATTTCCTCTAAAGTCAAGAGTGAAATAAGGGTTTCTACTTTCTCTACTCTTATTCAACATAGTGGATGAGTTCTTAGCTATAGCAATAAAGCAAGAAAAAGAAATGAAAGGGATACAAATAGAAAAAGAAGTCAAATTATTCCTATTTGCAGATGGTATCATCCATAAAGATCCTATGGACTCTACTAGAAAACTTTTAGAGCTGATAAGCTCCTTACCAAAGTGGCATGATAGAAAATCAAAATATAAAAATCAGTAACTTTTATATATATTAATAACAAATATGCTGAGAAAGAAATCAGGAAAACAATTCCATTCACGATAGTCTCAAAAACAAAACAAAAAATACATAGGAATGAATGTAATCAAGAAAGTGAAAGATCTCTACTATGAAATTATAAAACACTTTAGAAAGATATTGAAGAAGACTCTAGAAGAGGGAAAGACCTTATATGTTCATAAACTGGCAGAATATTGTGAAATATTAATAAAAATATTTCAGAAATACTGCCATATTACTGAAAGCAATCTACAGATTCAATGCATCAAAATTCCAATGGCATTCTTCACAGAAAGAGAAAAACAATTCTAAAATTCACACAGAAACACCAAAAATCCTAAATAGCCAAAGCAATCCTGAGCAAAAAGACCAATGCTGGAGGTATCCCAATACCTGATTTCAAATTATATAACAGTCATAGTAACAAAAACTGACAAACACACACACACACACACACACACACACACACACACACTCCAACACACACATAACATGTAAACCAATGGAATAGAGGATCCTCCCAAAAAAACCCATTCAACTATACCCATCTGAGTTGCGACAAAGGTTCCAGAAATACCCACTGGAGAAAAGATGGACTCTTTAACAAATGGGGCTGGGTAAACTGAATAGCCACATGTAGAAAGCTGAAACTATACCTTTATTTCCCATTCTGTACAAAGATCAATTCAAATTGTGTCAAAGACCTTAATGTAAGACCTAGAGGAAAACACTTTAAGATGTAGGCACAGGCAACAACTTTCTGACTAGGACTCCGATAGCTCAGAAAAACACAGCAAGAACTGACAAATGGGATTGCATCAAATTATAAAGCTTCTGCTCAGCAAAGGAAATAATTACCAGAGCAAAGAGACAGCCTACAGAATAGGATAGACTTTTTCCAGCTATCCATCTGAGAAGAGATTAATATTCAGAATATATAAGGAACTCAAAAATTAAACACCAAAAGAGCAAATGGTCCAATCAAAAATGGGCAAATGAGTTGAACAGACAGTTCTCAAAAGAAATACAAATGGCCAATAAATACATGAAGAAATGTTCAACATTCTTAGCCATAAAGGAACTCAAATCAAAACAACACTGAGATTCCACCTCACTCCAGTCATATGACTATAATCAAGAAAACAAACAACAGTAAATTTGGCAAGCATATAGTCATAAGGAGTCCTTACACGCTGTTGGCAGTATCGAATTAGTGAAGCCACTAGGGAAATCAGTATTAAGATTCCTTAAAAAACTAAAAGTAGAACTACCATGTGATCTAGCTTCTAGGAAAATACCCATTGGAGGGGGGCGGTGAATATCATAAACTACATTATATGTATGTATAAAAATGTCATAATGAAACACATTATTTTCTGTAATATGTGCTCATAAAAATGGTTAAGATGGCACATTTTATGTTATATGTATTCAACCAAAACAAGAGTAACAAAAAGAAGGGCCAGGCATTGGTGGCTCACACCTGTAATTGTAGCTACTCAGGAGGCAGAGATCAGGAGGATCGCGGTTCAAAGCCAACCCGGGCAAATAGTTCCGCAAGACCCTATCCCAAAAAACCCTTCACAATAGGGCTGGTGGAATGGGTCAAGGTGAAGCCCCTGAGTTCAGGCCCCAGTACCACAAAAAAGAAAAAAAAAAAAAAAGGAAATAAATGCTACATATAAAACTACAGAAATTAAATAACAGGTACTTCCTATTAGTACATAATACAAAAATGGTTCAAGGCAAAGACAAGAACAGTAGGAACATATGAAAACTTTTTATAACGAGTTCATCCAGAAGGAAAGTGGTCAATTGGAACCAGCCCATTTCTGAGGACTTAGCCAGCTACTACAACAGACTGCTGTTTCTTTTTTGCACACCATACTTACTGGATGCTTAAGGGTACAGAGCTCATACAGAATGCATCCCAAGGACCAGATGTCACTGGAAGCATAAAGAAACAATGTACAAGTGACTTATGAGCTTTCATACCAAAATATATGGATTTTCTAATAAAAATTAAAGATTATCCTACCTTTAATAATAGAGATCACAACTAATTCCTACATGTTAGATAAAACATACAGTAATCTTGTTCTCACATATACTTACTAAGAGTAACGTTCATGATAAAACTCTCTGCTCTCCCAACCCACCTCTGCAAATCAATAGCACTTCAGTAGCATTTGGGGAATACTCCCAGATTCAAATGATCATAGTTGGAGAAGACTCTGAACACATTTGGTGCAGCTCCCATCAGACTGGCAGGCACACCACACCAGCCTCTGACAGCATCTCCCCATGGACAGCTCTGTGCCTCACACAGCCTGTTCCTAAGGACAGCTCTAAGCAATGGTGTGTTTCCTCCTAAGCTAAGAGGTGTCTGCCAGGAACTCTCCTCTGTGCCAAAAAAAGAGAATGAGACAACTCATTCTTCTATAAAACAGCTCTTCAAAATCAGAGGATTTTTTTATACTAAGCATCTCTGGTTTCCTCCATCATTCTCACTACCTAGTTGGCATCTCAGAATTTTTCTCTTTTTAATTTGTGACTTTTTATCAACTTTCCCTCTCAATTTTTGATTTTTTTTTAAATTGCAAACCTACAAAAAAGTGCAATGCCCAAATGCTCTCATCTACACTCCCTAATCACTAACACTTACCATGGTTGTGTGCTATCACCCCTTTCTCTGTACATCTGCAGATATCAGACACCTCACCCCTAAACATATCAGTCTGTATCTCCTAAGAGCAAGGACACATATTCTCCCCACAAACACTCATTTTTATATCCAAGCAACTTAATCTTAATCCAATAACATTATCTGATATTTAGTCTATATTTGAATCCCCCAATTGTCCCACTAGGTCCCTTTAGAGCTGTTTTGTCCCCAGTTCAGTCAGCTGTGTGTGTGTGTGTGTGTGTGTGTGTGTGTGTGTAGCTGGGGACTGAACCCAGGGCCTCACAAATGCTGGCCAAGCCCTCTACTGCTGAGATACACCTCTAGGCCTCAAATCTATTTTTTAAAAAACCAATATGCTCTATGTGTCTGCTTGAAAGTGGTACCAGACTCTAGCTTTGTTTACATGCTGTAAGACCAGTCACTGCACCAGATAAGTACACCACTTACCTTTTATTATTATAAGGCAGATTTTCCCAAATTTCTGGAGGTACATAATAAGGTGTTCCCACATATGTACAAGCAAATGCCATGGGACTAAAAACACAAAAAGGGAAAGAACTGTTACAGAGAATTTCTAGAAATGGATGTTTTGGTTACTGTCACTTCAACACAATAGATACATACTTGGAGAGGAGACGGGCAGATCCAAAATCTCCCAATTTCACTTTTCCATTTTGAGTGAGGAAGACATTCTGCATTGAAAAAGAATTAGATTATATGTTTTATTACTCAAACACAAGGCAGAGGTCTCCAGAGAAGCTTTCAAAGCCTGCTGCTGATGGAGATTAAGGGTAGAAATACTATTGATTGACAGCTGAGACCGGGAGTAGACTACAAGACAGCAAGATCCCCTCTTGACTGCTATATATTCTGAGGTGTGGAGGAGGACCCCTTTGAAGACGTGGCAGATGGAGAAATACCAAGGGCCACGCAGAATGTGGCAGTGAGCCAACTATTTGAAATGCACCATAAGCCAAGCTCTCCAGATGTTTCTGCACATGTGGAATTCAAAACACGATTCAAAGAAGAAACAACCAATCAACAAGGCCCACGGTTAATCAGCCAAATTCCAAGTACGCTGTGTCAAAATCTGTCCCCAACCCATATTGGTGCAGCAATAGTGTCATTTTTTCTTTAATGGTGTCCTAATAAATCTTAGCTTTCCCTACTCCCCCTCTTGGTAAATTCTTTTATGAACTCTTGGTTTCAAAATCCTGCTTGATGACTACTGTAAAATCTAATGCACAATTTGCAGGTTTTATCAGCAGATCTGATCAACTGACTGGGAACTTGTGTTAGGGTGACTCCAAGAGGCAGGACTAGGTGCTGACCATTTTCCATCAAGAACATACAGACTGTGATCACTTCCAAAGCACATACAAAGGAAAAAAAAAAAAAAAGACCATACAGACTACAGTAGCTCACATCTGTAATCCAATCTACTTGGGAGGCTGAGATTAGGAGGATGGAGGGATCAAGGTTTGAGACCAGCCAAGGCAAATAGTTCACAAGACTCCATCTACAAACTAATTAGAGCAAAATATGAACTGGGGGTGTGGCTCAAGCAGTATAGTACCTGCTGTGTAAGTGTGAAGCCCTGAGTTCAAACCGCAGTCCCACCAAAAAAAGAATGAACATATGGACCTTAGTAAGAGGGCACTAAAAGGGCTGGGAACACAGCACATTAACATATACTACAAAAGAGCTTTCAATGACCTTTTCACAGATATACTAATTTCATCTGTGTAAATACTAGGTCAAAGAGTACACAGTTTTAGTTAGGATCAATGAGTTCTCAAGATCCACTATATGGCATAGTGACTCTAGTTGATGTATGTATTGAGAATTACTGAGAGAGTAGCTGTAATTTTTTAATCTTTATTTTTTTGCAGTACTGGAAATACAATCTAGGGTGTTATGCATGCTGAGCAAGCCGTCTACCACTGAACTACACTTCCAGCCCAAGAGTAAATCTTAAATGCTCTAAGAACAAAAGAATACATGAGCTTGTGGATATGTTAGTTCACATACTTTAATCACGTCACAATGTGCACACATATCAAAACATCATATTTGACATTGTAAATACATACAATTTCTGTCAATTTGACCTTAATAAATCTGAGGGAAATATTTCAAGTAAAAAATTAAATGTAGAGCTGGGGGCATGGCTGAAGTGATAGAATGATTTCCTAGTAAGCACAAGACTGAGTTCAAACCCACCAATAAGTATATAAATATTAGGCTGATAAATGTTTCTAAACTAAGCAGTAATGTTCTAAGAGGAAATGAATAATAGAAAAAGAGATAACTAAATAGTCTTGAACTTTATTTTTCTAGGCCCAAAAACATATTCTACTCACTTTGGACTTGATATCTCGGTGCAGCACACGCTTCTTGTGAATATGGTTTACTCCAAGGCACATTTGTGTGAACCAATTAAATATCTGTAAGAAAAATGCATGCAACAGCTGTAAAAATGTAATAAATGCTTCATGTTAACCCAAATTCCAAAGAGTCACCTTTAGGCTTTAGTTGACCAGGGCTTTACAATGTGAGTTCAGAACTCATGAAAGTTATGTAATTCAACTAAGATTCAGTATTACCTGGAGAAATTCAGAAAAACTGTGATTACCACGTTCCCTTATCTTATGTGTGATCTAAGTAGTATTTTAATGAAACTTCCACTAAATTCTTCTTATATCCAATCAAATGAAAGTATTTCTTAAATGCAGATATAAAGTTAGTTCACCATTAAGAAATGAATGAGTGCTAGGCATGGTGACAGATGCCTGCAACCCCAGCACTAGAGAGGCTGAGGCAAGAAGACTGCAGGATCAAGGCTAGCCTGGGCTGCACAGTGACACCCTGTCTCAAAAAATAAAAACTAAAAACAATTAAAGAGGAAATGAATATGTGCAGCTTTTTTTTAGTATAATCATTATATTCAATTTTCATTTACTTTTTTCAGAAAATTCATATGAGGTAGACATTTTCTCTTATAAATCCCTGGTCAATACTATCTAGAACTTCCAAGTACCTTGGGGAACTACAACTAAATGTCAAAGCCATATGTTTTCATTTTTGCTATGGAGATTTGTTCGTTTGAAGCCAAGGTTGACCTTTTTAAATGCAACCTATATTTTTAACAGTACAACTTCTAAATGAAGAATAATTATATACTTCCAAACATGTCATAATTTAAATCACACTAAGCCCCATTGAGGCTACTGATTTAAATATGTTCCTTAGCTAATCTGTTACAAAATCATGTAGTAGGTGTTAGGGCTCAGAACATAATACCCCAAAGAATAGTGTGTTGGCATGCTAAAGGAAAAGGACTGAGAAACAAGATCTTTTTGACCTTGTCCTGTTCTTCTTTCTCCTTCTCTCCTCTCTCCCCCAGTGCAGAATTCCTCTTCTCCAAGACAAGTCATGGAAACCAGAACCCAACTTCCAAGGTCAGCTATAAAATCTAGAAATAGTACTCTAAGAAATACTAATAGTGTATGAGCCATAAAACCAGAATAGAAGAACCAATCATGGTGGTAAATTCCTGCAATCCCAGCTATGGGGAAGATATACGTAGGAGGATGGTGGTCAGAGGTTGGCCCAGGCCAAAAATGCATGACCCTCTCTGAAAGATAACTAAAGCAAAGGAAGACCAGGGCATAGCTTGAGTGGTAGAGCATCTGACTAGCAAGTGCAAGGCCCTGAGTTCAAACCCCTGGACTGCCAAAAAACAACCAAACAAAAAACACACCAGAATCTTACTCTAATAAAGAAATTTCCTGGCAGGTGAGGTGGCACACTCCTATAATCCCAATACTCTGGGGATTAACGTAGGAGGATCATGACTTTGAGGCCATCCTGGGCTACACAGAGACCCTGTCTCAGAAAAAAATAAAAATAAGTATCTTTGACTTGTCTGAAAGTAGACTGTAAGACCTTCAACCTCCAAATGCCCTGCCCTATTCCAGTAATGAAGGACTGCTACACAGAGAGGCCAAGAGAAATCCAAACAGACAGGCCTTACTTACAGTCTATTACCAAGGTCAGACCTTTTTATCAATAGTATTTCTACATGCTTCATTGAATCTAAGGATAAAAATGAGTTTTCCCTGGGTCTCTGTGTTGTCATTGAAGGTTCTCATATCATGCAAAGCTATGATTAATTAAATTTGTTATGCTTTTCCCTTGACCAACTGTCTTTTGTTATAGGGGTGACAGTTTTAACCCTCATGATGGGTGAAGAAAGGAATCACACCTTTGCATCCCTACACATTCAATTTTCCATTAAAAATGCAGTAAGTTCTGGACTTAAGGGAATATAGTGACCTTTAGAAGGCAAAAGACTGAGAACAGCTGTTTCCAAGAAACAGCTATGACAAGCTTCGTTCTTCTGATGATTTAGTAATACAGATGAAATCTATTATACCTTCTAAAATTTCAGAACAATAAAAATCAAGATTTAAATACCTAGTACAAAGTACAATGAGTAATAATGCAATTCTGAAATTTTTCTAAGCAAGGAAGCTTTATCCCTTAATATTTTATAACCTATGTGGGCTTTACTTCTTAGAAACATCTCAAGCAGCCACACCCCCAGGACACTAAGCAGTAACACTGATGCAGAAACCAGGTGTTTCTAACTACTGGGCCAGGGAATCACAAACATCAATGCTCTTGTTAATTAATTTAAACAAAGTTTATGAAAAATGTTGTGCCTAAACTTTGAGAGAAGCTCTGTAAGTCAATGACTTACCATATCTTCAGGAAATAACTTTCCTTTCTGCTGTTTAATCTTTTGCATTAGATCCCCTCCATCACAATATTCCATCACAATGTACAGATGTCCTTCAGCTAAAACAAACATTAGACTCATTAGGAAAGTCATAGTGGGGCCATCAATCAAATTCAGAAAAGGACACATTTCGGGGGAATTCATATTTACCTTCAAAAGATTCTTTAAAGGCAACAACATTGGGGTGTTTCATTTTGGCTAACAGAACAGCCTCCTTCCTAGAATTCTGTGTATCAGAGAAAGACTGGAAAAGAGTTTAAACAAGTACAAGTTTAAGCTGAATTTTAAGAGCTTCACACTGATACTTAGTATAGTTTGTATACTTCGGTGCCATATGCAGGTTTATAAAACTGTACTTTTACTTGTTTACCAAACTCCAAAAGAAAATATATGGTGATTTTTCAATTATGGCTAAGTTTTGCATCCTTGAGCTGACCCCTTCATTGTGTTATGCTTTTTTTTTTTTCATTCCTTACATATATGGTAGGGAAACTCATTTTAATAGCTGCCTAGGCATCCCCTGATTTGAAGCCAGTATACCATTGAAAAATAGTATGTCCTAAAAGAAAAATCAGGGATTTCAGGTTTTGGCTCTCAGCATCACTTTATTGGTCCCCTGGCCAGGATAAAAAAGAATATGCTGGGATATTACTACACCAAAGATGGGAGCTGGTGGCTCATGCCTGTAATCCTAGCTAACCAGGAAGCAGAGATCAGGAGGATCAAGGTTTGAAGCTAGCTCTGAGCAAACAGTTCACAAGACCCTATCTCAAAAAAACTCAATACAAAATAGAGCTAGTGGAGTGGCTCAAGTGGTAGAGCACTTGCCCTGCAAGTGCAAGGCCCTAAGTTCAAACTCCAGTACCACCACCACCAAAAAAAAAAAAAAAAAGATGGACGAAGACAACAGGCAACATAAGTTTTCAAAACTATATATCCCTAACTTACTCTAGGACGATGAAATCCTGAAAGAGTACAATCAAGATACTACCATAGGGCCTCGGGGTGTAGCTTAGTAGTGCAGCACCTGCCTCACACATATGAAGTCCTGGGTTAGATCCCAGCACCATGAACAAGAGAAAAAAGAAAAGGAATAAGGAGGAGGGGGAGTGAGGGAGAGGACAAGGAAGAGGCAGAGGAGGAGGGGAAACTGCCACTGATTAGGTACTACCACAAAGGTTCTCAGACCAGCAACATCAGCACCAACTGCGACCATGCTAAAAATGCAAATTATAAGGGCTGACAGTGGTAGTGTTTCTGCCTAGGAAGCCTGAGGTCTTGAGCTCAAGCTCCAGTATTGCCAAAAAAAAAAAAAGACTTACAAAAATGCAAATTATATGGCTGGTGGAGTGGCTTAAGTGGCAGAGCACCTGTCTAGCAAGCACAAGGCCCTGAGTTCAAACCCTAATACCACCATCACACACACACACAAAAAGCCAAGTAATGCCCGCTGAACTTATGGTATATAAAAAAAAAAAAAAAAAAAAAACACAGTGGGAAAAATGCCTAGCACTCTGGGAACTTTATTAAAATGTATTCTTAAAAACTTGATCAAAATATTTTTAAGCACTCTCCACGGTATGGATTCTTTTACAGGGCAATGATGATACACAGTCCTCAGGGAGATAAGACGTATAAAATGATCCACAGGTAGGTTCCCTAATGACTATTGCATTTTAAGTCCGTGTTCTTTGTATTTTTATGTTCTTTCATCATTAATATTGCACCTGAGTTCCCTTTGACAAAGATTTACTACATTGCTAGGAATATGAAACTAGAAATTATTACCAACTAACACACTGAAATAAAACAAACAGCACTTATTGACTATTTTTCTCCTTTCATTAATTATGATATCCTAAGAACCATACAAAATATATCGAGCCCTTGTAAAGCTAAGGAATAAACTGATTACAGATTTTCCAGGAAGGAGAAATTACATGTTCAACCTCTAGAAGATGTATATAAACTGCAAATTCACTTTCAATGTGAGCCACTTTCTTTAGCAGTAACCTTGGGAAGCCTTATTTCTTTCATGGCAAACATCTGATTGCTGCTTTCCTGCCGAACCAAAAGAACTCTGCCAAAGGAGCCCTCGCCGATCGCTGTCAGGACCCTGTAGTCATCCATGCTGGGCGTTCAAGCTGGGCTCCACCCGCAGCCACCACCTGCACTACATGAAAAAAACAGAAACGTTTGAGAGTTCACCTTCAAGAGGCAGAGTTAATTCAGAGCAGCTCTAATCACCACGATTCTTCCTTCTGATAGGGAAGAGAGTATGCCACTCTAACATATGCTATTTTGGCATAAAATTTGTTTTGAATGGAAAGAAGTCTTCTCTTTGCCCTCCAGCCTTTTGTCTAAATACAAGGCATAAATTTCCCATTTGTAAATGTGTCCAGGAAGAAGACAACTTTTAACATCATGGAAAATATCAGTTTAAGCCTGCCTAAGAAACCTTGTCTTCTGTTAGCTTTCCAAGGACAATTTACCCTAGAATTCCAAATTCCCCCCACCTTCTCCTTTGTCTGGTTACTTCTCCATAATTTATCTCTCTTTGTCAAATGGTAAGTGAGCCCCTAGGTCTAACATTTTACATTTATCTGTATGTACTAACCTGCTTCCCTTAATCTGTCTTTTGTCAGTTTCATTCCAAGGGTCCCTAGGAAGATGGAGAAAAAGTTTTCCTTTCCCACACCATTCATTCCACAGTCAGACCCTGTTGTTATGGACATCCCCATGCAGAGGTGAACATGAACCTCAGCACATGTCAGAGGGAAGCTTATGGAAAGACCTGTGCTGGCCTGCAGCAGAAATAACCAGAGTTAGAAGTATGGTTTAATTGAAGCCTGAGGGATGATTGCAGATGAGGAAGGAAAGAATGATCACAGCAGAGGGAATCCATATCTAAGAGCAAAAAAGAAGCTGGGTGCCAGTGGCTCACACTTGTAATCTTGTAATCCTAGCTACTTAGGAGGCAGAGATCAGAAGGATCATGGTTCAAAGCCAACCCGGGCAAATAGTTTACAAGAGTGTGTCTCGGAAAAACAAAAGGCTGGTGGAGTGATTCAAGATGTAGGCACCAAGTTCAAGCCCCAGCACCACAAAAAAAAAAAGCAAAGGAGACTGAGCTCAGTTCAAGTAATTGAAAGGAGGCTAATGGGTTTGTAAAGTAGATAGAGATTTATAGGAAATCCACTATAAGCCAATTTTATATTGCTGGACTTTATCTTCAGGGTAATTAATGAACCGTCTCTGAAGTGCTTTAACCAAGAGAATATAATCGTCCTATCTGCATATTAGAGAAATCACTCATTCAGGCCACCGAGTGAACGGACCAGATGGTGGGGATGGGAGGGCCAGGATGGAAATGGGGACCAATTGAGACTCCAACAATGGAAAGGACAGGACAATAATGACAAGATGCACTAGGGTATAGGCAAGAGAAAAACAGGAAGAAAAATGTGAGAACAAGTGATGTGATCTTTGGTGACAGATTTATGGGGGACAGACAGGGAGGAGACAAGGTTGATTTCCAGATTTCTGGCATCAAATGGATGAATGGCGATACTATTCCCTCCGGAAGTTAAGGCCCTATGGTTGTGCATATGGTCTTTTGTTTGGTTTTTCAGGGAGACAGGGAAATCATGTGGCAGGAATGGGGTAAAACATGGGGCAGAAGGGGGCCATTTCATTTTGGACAAGTTGAACTGGAGGTACCTGGGACTGAAGTGATGTCAAACACTAGTCTGACTTCACCTAGAAGCAGCTAGTGGGATTTTCATACAGTTGGTCTGCTCCATAGAAGGTTCTGGATAAATCCCAGCTATTATTACTAAAACTGAGAGAGGGCTAATGCATGCTAGCATGTTAGAGGCTCTGTGTTGGATCCTCAGGGGGACTTTGGATGTGGGGATACACTTAGGGAGGTGATGTACTTTTTCTCTCAGTACAGAAAAAACAGTAGAATTTGAGTTTCCAAAAAGATACCTTGTGTTTTACTTTTTTGTTTGCTTTTGTTTCTTCTTTTTTGAGACAGGGTCTCACTGTGTAGCCCAGGAGGCCTTCAACTTCAGTTCCTCCTACCTCAGCCTTTGGAGTGCTGGGATTACAAGCATATACCAGCACAGCATGACAGCCTGGTCCTCTTTTTTTTTTTTAATCATACCACCTACTAAGAATTCTAAAAACAGGGAAGGTAAAACAAAACCACAAACCAAACCCTGTAATATAGTGGCCTGTACAACTTCCAGTCTGCATTCCTGTTTATCACAGAATTACCAAGAAACCCTACAAATAATTCCCCACATATAACCAATTCAAATGCCCTGCCTTCAAAAATCAATTCTTTCCAAGAACAGATATGTCTTTGAGCATATTCAGGAACTTTTTTTTTTTTTTTAAAGACAGGGTCTTCTCATGTGTTTTAGGCTGGCCTCTAACTCACAGTCGTGCCCCAGCCTCCCTAGTGCTGGGATTACAGACGTGTACTACTACACTCAGTTTATTGTGGCCTTTGTTTCTTTATGGCCTTCACTCTAAGCAATGGAGACTGATAAGCAAGAGCGACAGAACTCCTGACACTTTTGTCCCGCGACTCAGTATAGCACCCAGTAAGACGCAGGCCCATTGTGCCAAAGATCGGCTCCCTCGCCTGCATTTCAGTTTAAAGTGACGTGCAAGTGCCCATCCCGGCGGCTGGACCGCGTCCCCCTGCGGGGACGCAAGCTCCGCCCAAACCGCACCCACCCTACGCCAGGGTGGGAAAGGTTCGCGCGTGGGCGGAGCCCTCCTCCTCCGGGCGCGCGCCCCCGCGCCCCGCGCTCCCCCGCCCCCCGGCGCTCCCCCGCGCCCCGCGCTCCCCCGCTCCCCGGCTTGCGCCCCCGCGCCCCGCGCTCCCCCGCGCCCCGCGCTCCCCCGCCCCCCCGGCCCGCGCCCCCGCGCTCCCCCGCCCCCCCGGCCCGCGCTCCCCCGCTCCCCGGCCCGCGCCCCCACGCCCCGCGCTCCCCCGCTCCCCGGCCCGCGCTCCCCCGGCCCGCGCTCCCTCGGCCCGCGCTCCCTCGCCCCGCGCTCCCCCGCTCCCCGGCCCGCGCCCCCGCTCCCCGCGCTCACCCGCTCCCCGGCCCGCGCCGGCGCCTCCGCCCGGAGCCCGCGCGCTTCCGCCCCGCGGCGGGACCCACCGTCGTCTCTCGGGTTGCCGGCCAGGATACTGCCCGCGTGCGGCGGGAGGCGCTGTTTTCCGAGCGGCCGGGCCCAAGGAGGGCGCGTTTGAAAGCTGTGTGCCGGGTTCCGGTGATTTCGAGGGCACGTGGCCCCTGCAACACGAGTTGTGGTTCAGCTTCAGCGGGCAGCGCATATGTAGATGTTTCATGGCGACAACAGCGACTTCTAGCACTTACTAGCCGTGGAGGCAGAATTAATGACCTCCCTCTTTCGCCCCCTCAAATGGCAACATCTTATTCTGAACTCTCTGTATTTGTTCCCTTACATAGCAAAGGGGCATGGTGGGGCATACCTGTAATACCAACACTAGGAAAGCTGAGGCAGGAGGATCTCGAGTTCGAGGCCAGCCTGAGCGACATAGCAAGTTCTAGGCCAGTTTGGGTTATATTAGCAACAATAATAAAAGAAGAAAAAATTGCCTTTGGAACTACTATTTGTGGAAGAAATTAAAAGACACATTATAAAGCCCAAAATATTAGGTTGAGAGGACATAACCGACAAGACCTCAGCCACATCACTGCAGATGAATTTTAACTCCGCGCAGATGTGCACCTTTCTTAGCATATTCTGAAACCCATCAGGCCAGAACTCACCACATCCTGTACGTTACATGCTGGGAATAGTTTTCATCAAAGTGGAACATTTCAATCCTATAGATAGCCACCAAGCTTTTCTTGCCCCCATTTTCCTTCCTTTCCCAGGTTATTTTTCTTTTCACTGACACTTTCAAAGAACTGGAGAACTGCCTTAGTATATTCTCTGTTCAATCCCTTTCTTACAAGACAACTTGCTACTCTGCCTGCACCAATCAACTTTTTTTTTGGAAGGAGGGGGGGTTCAGCACACTGGCCTGGAACTCATAATTCTTGTGCTTCAGCCTCCAAATGCTGACCAATCCAAATTCTTCACAACTGATGACATCTACCTCCCCACTTAAGGATTTTGCCTTTAAAATTTGTTTGAGATCTGCTTGGATCTGTTTTCCCAAGTTTCAATTCTGATCAGCCCAAACAATTAATCAATTGTGCCTCAGTTTCTCCCAAGGGTCAACAAGAAGATTGGGGAGGTGTGGCTCAGTGGTAGAGCACTAGAAGCAGGGCCGTAGGTTTATGTCCCAGAGCAGAAAAAAAAAAAAGAGGAAGCTCATTGTGGACCAACTGTATTGCGCAGCACAGAGCCAACCCATGGTTAGTTACATCATCTCTAACAGTGAGAGGTTTGGATAAATCCAAAATTCAGAATATTAGGTAAGCCAAACAGAAGTACACTGAGATGAGAGAGTTGAGGGTGGCACACCTTGGTATCTAGGCTGAATACCATTGTGAAGTAAATGAAGTCTAGACTTACACTACCCAACATGTAGACACTTCACATGTGTGGTTATTAAGCACTATTTTTTTTTTTTTTTTTGGACACAGCATCTATTTTGTAGCCCCGGCAGGCCTGGACTCCTAAGTAGCTGAATTACACGTCCATACCACCATGCACAATGTATTAAAGCACATTTTATTTTTGTGGTGCTGGGGATGGAACCCAACCCCTTGTGAATGCTAGGTAAGCACGCTACTTGCTGAGCAACACCCCAGCCCTTATTAAGCACTTTAAAAGGTGAACAGTGTGAATAGAAATAATGCTGTCAAATACAAAATGCACACAGGATTTCAAAGACTTCAACAGCACAAAAAAGTTTTAGGATCGCTAATAAGATTTTATTTTACATTGATTCCATGCTAAAATACTTTGGATGTATTGGGTTAAATAAGAAAATTGTACCTGTTCCCTTTTACTTTTCAAACCATAGCTACTATTCTAAATTATATATGTGGCTTGCAATCTATGCTTCTAGTGCTGATCCAGGGAAAAAGCATTTGAGAACCTTAAATAAAAGTCAGAGAACAAGTGTGGATGGAGCAAGGGAGAAGAAAGTTGGCAGTGGAATAGTGAAGAGAATGAGACAAATAATGTTAAGATTTCTGAAGGGGACAGTTCTTGGCATTACCAAAGTCCATGTGGTGGTCTAGGAATCAGTTACTGAAATTGGAGGAAAAGTTCATGAGACTGAGAGTGAGGAGTGACAGAGAAGTCACCGAACTAGGAGACAGTGACCTAGCTCAGGGTTTCTCAACCTCAGCACTGTTGACACTTCACTGTGACAGGTGTGTTCTATACATCATGGGATGTTCACCAGTATCTCTAGCTTCTAGCTACTAGATGCCAGCAGTGTCCACTACCCTCAGTTTTGACAACCAAAAAAAAAAAAGTCTCCAGACTTTGAAAATGTCCAGGGCAGGGTGGGGATGGTGCAAATTTTCTGTGGTTGAGAACCATTAGTCAAGCTAAGCTGAAGGTAAAGGACTTGAGGGTGTACTCAGTGATGAAGTACTGCTTAATATGCATAAGGCCCTTCAATCCCTAGCATCACAAGAAAATAAAATAAAAATCTTAGTGTATCTCAAAGGCGAAATTCAAATTCATTCACTGTGGTTAAAAGGCATTTCATAAAATTTTTTTGTGGTGCTAAGAATCAAATCCAAGGCCTTGCATAAGCTAGGAAAAGGTCTACCACTGAGTCATAAAGTACTTGTTGAAATAAATGTCATTGGGGCTGAGAGTGTAGCTCAGTGGTCAGGTCCTGAATTCAATCCCCAGCACCAAATAAATAAGTAAATAAATCATCATTATACAGATATTTTATTGTATACTTACTGGTACAACGTTTCAAAATAAAAATCTTACTTTCTAAAACATAAGAGGACAATAAATAATGTTATTACACAAATGGAATGAGCATAAAGACTGTGATTATCACATTCATGTTACATAGTTATTAAATTCACTTTTATAAGTCAGTTATTTGAAACTATAGAGTTGATAGAAGATGCATACCATTTAAGTATTAGTTCAGGGCCTTATAAAACATTTTTATTGATAGTATTTATGTGTAACAGAAAACTGCTTACTGTATGTAATTATCATGTGTCAGAAAACATGATTTAACAGTGACATTTTTATATTATGGAGAAAAAAGCAAGTTTAAGTACTAGTTGTTTTAGAAATGCTACCTAAAGTGAAATGACATTTATTACATATACATTCCTTCCCAAACTCCATTCTTATATAGTTTATAAACTATCAAATGAAGCTATGGATGTTAAATTTTTAACCTTAAGACTGTCAAACTACAAAAGGAACTGACTATAGATTTTGGCACTTTGGCTTTCTTATGCAAAGTACCTTCTGTTTGAAATGGGGTATTTAGTTAACTGTCTTTCTTTGGAACCTCAGTTATGATGCAAAGATAGAGGCAAAGGACCACACATACAGACTATCACGTATGAAAAGTGACAGTTATGAACCATAGGCAGTCCAAGGGATGTAACAGAGCGCAACAATCTGGTAGGAAAGTAAGCTAAACCTTCTATGTCTTAATACTTAAAGGGAGTCACTCTTACCTATTACAACTTTTAACTTTTTTTTTAGTGTTAGGAATTGAATGAGGGTCTGAGCTATGATAAGCAGCATGTACTACACTACTATTCCCAGCCCCAATTTTTGACTTCCGTACTAAGCAACAATAGGCAAAAAAATTGTCTTCTGTTTAAAAACAGAGGTGAATCAAGTTTTTAAAATATGAGTGTTAAAATGTAAATTTTATCCAGAACACCTCATTTTCTGATGATGCACCATTACTGTACTTACATTTAATAAAATGAACAAGCTAATATTCTTAAGGAACACAGTAAAAAGCTGACAAAATTCACTTATATTAAAGAAAAGTAGCCTGTTGAGATTGACAAGGTAGGACAGTTTTCCACATAGAAGGGCAATTCCTCCTGTATTATGAATATTAATAAAGAAGCTCACTGCCATGAATACTTAGATACTTGGCCAACTCCAGACCTAAGGGAAATACAAAGCCACAAAAACCATCCCAGGAGTAATAAAAACCCTCATTCCTCATGGAAGTTTTATCTCTTCTGTTGTATCTGTCTCAGAGAACATAGGGCACAGTGCTGCATTAGGGCGGCATACGAAAGCATCAGTTTCACCTCCTAACTCTGATAACTGTTCCAGTGAAGATACACAAGGATAATGGTCTTTTAACATATCTGGCAATTTAGAAGTCTTCTCTTGAAGACGTCTGGAACGTCTTACTGGTGTTAGAAACTTTAGATCTTTAAGTGCGGAATTTGTTTCATCAAGTTGCATCTTCTTTTTTATACTGAAAAAACACAAAATTATTCCCAAAATTCAAAAGCATATTAACATTTTTACTTTGTACGTCTATGCTATTTATCATACTATGACTTGAATGATCACAACCATATGACTATTTGTCCTAAGAGAAAGAGAGAGGTACTACAAGGTCCTTGAAATAAGAAACTTATGCTTTCCTCTATTCATTGTTAGAACTTGTGTCTGTAGAATCAGTTAATTCCTCAGTTTCAAAACCTACTGTTATTAGTAATATACACAGATTAAAGTACAATGATGTAAAGTTTTCTTTTCAAAGTGGCACTATTTAGGAAAACCAAAAATCAATAATGAAATGTCCCAATGACATTCCACTAGTTTGAAAACTTTTCTATGTTAACGAATGTTTTTTGTTTCTAATCTAAAGCTACGCAAAGATTTAAAAATACCATACTTAGGAGTGGTAGAGTGAATGCCCAGGATACTCAAAATCCTGGATTTGTAGCACAGGGGAAAAAAAAAATTATTATCCCTTAAGCATCTTAAGCATTAAAACAAATCACAGCACATTACATCTGAAAAGTTTACCTTTGCAAGTATGGTGTAGTAGATACATTATATTTAATTAAGCAACTTGCTCCAGTTTCTGTTTCTGGGGTTCTAAATTCATCCACTGGATCTTTTACTTTGTCATCTTGTTCTTTTATATTATCTTTAGATACCACATTTCCATGATGCTTATTCTCCATTTCCAGTTTTCCTGGCTGTAGAGTAACACCTGTATCTTCAATGTTGACCTCTTGGTTTTGCTCCTTGATTACATGAGTGTCCTCAATATTTTCTCCTGTAGAAAATACATTTACAGATTTAAGCTTTTGGCCAGGTTTTAAGAAGAAAATCATACAGTTTTTTCCTAGTAGGCCAAATTTTCATAATAAAAAGAACCAAACAGCCATCTCCTAACCATTACTTTTCCTAAGCAAATACTGCTACCAACTATATAATAAATATCTACTAACTCCTGTATGCAGAGAATATAAGCACATATAAGAATGAAATCACCCCTCTCCTTTAGAAGTTTACATTCTTTAAAAGAGACACAATTGAAAACAATATGAGATAAATGCTATAAGTAAGAACAAAGGGTTATTGGAACCATAAAAAGGAACTAACTGTTTACAGTGCAGCAAGTGACATTATGGCTATGTTTTGAAAAAGGAGTACCTGACAAGATCAAGGAAGATAATCTTGCATTGCAGCATAAAAGAAAATTACCTGTTGGACTTGGGGCAAGGTTCAAGTATCACAGTGCCTGCCTAGCAAGCCCGAGGCCCTGAGTTCGTCAAACACCAGTACATTAATGAGCCAGGTTGTTTACAATATATTGGTTGATACACACAATTGTCCAGAATGGTAGGGAACGATCCATAATGGTAAGAACAGAAAGTTGTTGAAATAGCCTAAGCAAGTTAGTAGAGGTTAGGATAGGAAGGAAGGACTCAATGTGAGAAATAATTGAGTTAGAACTTAACAAACAAATGAATGCTTGTCTGAATCTGTATGACTGTTCATGTGTATTAGGGGAATTTCTTCTAAAATTTCTTGCTTAGGAGTAATTTTTATGCCAGAGGAGGGCTTTTTCTTTTCTTTTGTCAACAGAAAAGGGATGATGGGAATGAGGAAATAGTAAGGAAAGACAAAAGTTCAAAACAAATGTTAGGTTTGAAATTCTTAAGAAATAGCCTACAAAATCCATTAAGCTGAAAAGATCTCTGGATATAATTATTAAAAAATCACTAGAAGTATTTACTAAGAGATGTTTCAGTTGTAAAAGTTTCTATGGTTTTTTAAGTGAGTGGAAGGTGAAGTAGGGAATATAAGAGCATTAATTCAGCAAATATTTAAGTGTGTAATATATGCCAGGTATTGGGTTAGCACTGGGAGTCAGAAAGATTAGATACTGTCCTTGTCCAGTCAGTTTATAGCTTAAAAGGCAAACAAACAGGTAAATCAAGCACATCAAATATTGCATAGGGGAAAAACAAGGAGCATAGAACAGGTGCATCTATCTACCCTAGATGGGAGGGAGTGGGGAGAAAGTGTAACAGCAGATAATCTGGGAAGGCTACTCCAAGGGACTGAGCTCTAAAGAGTAAGTAGGAAATAAGTTAAGAAAAAGTAGAAAACTGGCATGGAGAGCACTGGAGGGAAAAGCGCTCCCCCCTTTTAGAAAAAGAAATTTAGGAATGTGAGGGAGAGAGAGGGTAAGATGAGAAGCTGGAGTCAGGAATGCAAACTGAGTGATAGGGCATTTTGGCTGCAGTATTGAGAGTGGATTAGAAAGGACCAGGAGAAGAGAGGAGAAACTAAGTTAGGAAAGTACTGCTGTTGTTAGGTAAGACCTAGAGAAGTTCCTGACTGTAGTAATTAGAGTAAGGATATAGAAAAATGGGTACATGTTTAAGAGATATTCAGGAGTTAAACTCAACTTGAATGGCTGGGGAACAGATATGAGATTACAAAGGGTGAGGGAATAAAAAATCACCCCAAGATTCTGCTTTGAACAATCAGACAACATCACTCACTGAAACAGAACCAAAAGATTGGGTTTAGGAAAAAATGATGTGTTCAACTTTGGATATGTGGGCTTGCGGTACTTTAGAGATACCCAATGGTGCCTGTCTCTGTTATTCTTTGTCTTACATTTCCCCCTTGTATCCTCTTGCTGCTTATAATTAACTTTGATTCGTAAAACTGATTTTATTTTTGGATCTTATATATTTCAGAATGTATAACAGACTTTATTAAAAGACTTTATGAAAAGCTTTTTTTCCAACTGAAGACTAGTAAGTAATCAGCCTGCTAGAAAATATTAAGAAAAAAAATGAGAAAACTGAATCAGATTTTAATGCTCATTTTATCTTTTCAGACCTCTCTAGACCTAGTGAGAATTACAATGAAGACGACTCTTTTCATGAAATGTTTATTTCTATTTTTCTGTCTTTAGTGATTCAGAGACAAGGTTGGGTTATTCTTAAACTTTTTCCTTCCTTTTGTTTGTAGCATACTAGATTTCTTATTCACTGACCATTCCTTCTCAAAGCTCCTTCATTAAGTATTACTTATAACATCAGATCATATATATGTTCTATATGTCCCTCCGGAACTTATTTAATAGTCCCCATAAATTGAAATATTCCCTTTTGAACTAATGGCATTGCTGATAGATGCATGATACAGCAAATAATCAGAAATAATTTTCTTAAATCAAATAAACAAATTAGCTTACATTTCTATGTAGTAGTTTTTTCTCCCATCTAAGCTAATTAATATTAATGGCTAAAGTTTAATGAACTTACTATGTGCCACGAACTATGATACTTGCTTTAATATATTACTTCATGCAATGGTCTGAAGAATCCCCATTTTACAGATAAGGAAGGAGTTAGGTATTGAGATTACGTGAATATTCTTTTTTTTTTTTTTTTTAATAGTACTGGAGTTTGAACTCAGGGCCTACACCTTGAGCCACTCCACCAGCCCTTTTTAGTGATGGGCTTTTTTCAAAATAGTATCTACCAAACTATTTGCTTGGGCTGGCTTTTAACTGCAATCCTCCTGATCTCTGCCTCTTGAGTAGCTAGGATTATAAGCATGAGCCACTAGCACCCAGCTAGGAGTGAGTATTCTTGAATGAGCTTTTCTAGCACTTAAAACAGAAGACAGAATTTAATAAGTGAAAGGTCTTTAAAGAAGATTGTCTAATCAAACTGCCTCACCTTTGTGTGTGTATGGGGGGGGGGGGCACTGGTGATTGAGCTCAAGGTCTTGAGCATGCTAGGCTGCCTTTTTTTTTTTTTTTTTCCCCTGTGGTAGTGGGGTTTGAATTTAGGACCTCATGCTTGTGAGTCAGGTGCTCTACCACTTGAGCCACTCCACCAGCCCTTAAAACTGCCTCATTTTAAAAGACAGGACATCAATGCCCAGAGAGATAAGTAAGTTTCATAGACACACGATGACAATTTTGAATTAGGTCTCCTAATTTACAATGCTTTTTGAGACAGAAATGCACTTTATCTCATAGGCAGGTCAACAGAAGTATAAGGAAAGAATCCACATATTTTAAAAGTTAAACAAAAGAAAAAACTAATTCAGTACAGAAAGTTAATAAAATCATAATTCACTTGAAAGAAACAAATAAAAGCAAAACTTACCAAAATTAACCTTTTCTCGACTCTTTGTTGTCAGGATATCTACAATTGCATGTCGCATCTCTTCAATAGGCTTAACATTTTTTAAAGAAAGCAGATCCATGTTTTATATTCTCAGAAATTAGGTTGTATAAGTTGAAAATATTAGAACTAGTGATTAAAATTTCACATTTTAAAATAAGGCAGTGGGTTTTTTTGTTTCTGAAACAGACTCTTGTTATGTAGCCTAGGTTGACCTTAAACTTGAGATTCTCCCACCTAAGCCTGCCATGGCTCTCTATTCAAGAGCTGATTTATAAACACACACACACTTTCAGCAGTACTGGAGATTGAACTCGGGGCCTAAGGTTTGTTGGGCAAGCGCTCTACCACTTGAGCCACACCACACACTTTTTAGTCTGTTTTTCTGATAAGGTGTTGCTCTTCTGTCCGAGCTAGCCTTGAACAATTCTACCTCTGCCTCCTAAGTAGCTGGGATTATGAGTGTGTACCACCAAGCCCCACTATATTAAAGTTTGATAGCTCTTTTTCTCTTACATTGAAGTCCTGGTTATATTGTTTCACATGCTGTTAAATGCATCTTTAAATAATTTAAGGTTGGTTAGATCAACAGATTTCATTTGTTCTAAAATGTACTGCCTATTATTTGCTAGATAATGTTGACTACCATGCTTGCTCATACAACATATTCAAGATATTATATAAAGTGGAAGCTCTAGCTCATAGTCTTAGTTCAAGAAGTTAGTTCTAGAACTACTTACCCACTCTGCTTTTAATTTTCTTGGCTAATTTGACATTATCTTCTAATTTATGCTCTGATGCCACATCTTTCATTTTACATTACTACTTTCTACATCTCTACTTCTACATTGTTCCTGTACAGTCACAAGCTACAGTAATGTTCTCTCTGGTTCAATGAAGTAGAGAACTAACACTCCCTTCCAAGTAGGATTCTATCAAATGTCATTACCCTTCAGCAAAGTTTTTATACATAATGAACATTCAGAGATGACCTGTGGATTCTTTTTTTCCCCCTGATGCTGGGGACTGAACCCCATGCATCTAATATTTATTTTTGATGTGTAGAAGGTCAAATAGCATTTGTGGGTTTTGGTGAGACTAAGGTTAATAGACCTTTCTTAAGAAAGAATAATTCAAAAAACTATATAATCTCCAAAAATGTGTTTCTGAGAAATCTGGTCAAAAGGAAATATATTTTAGGAAGACTTATCCATAAAAACAAAACAAAACACCCCTAAAGAAATGATTTACTCTATACACAAAGGCTTTGTGTACCAACAAGCAGAAGAGGGTAAAGTTATGGTATTGGACCACTACGGTGGCAATAACATTAGAAAACAGTTATTGTCCTCTTCTTTATTTGAGCAAGACCAATTTATATGGTGCTTAAATGTGAGAACATTCAGGTATCCCAAAGCGAAAGCGTTCTCTCACAAAGCCATCAGGGCTTGGTAACATTTTAAAAGTTAGTTTAATTCAATTTGCTTTATATTAAATATGTAAAATATTGAAAATTTAGTTTCCCAGTAAATTTCCCAAATAGATACTGCACAAAAAGATACTGTGTTAAATATCTCTCATAGAACATTTAATTTACATTTCAGCTTATATCCGTTTTCTAAAGTCTGATTATTCCTAGTTACATAAGTGAAAAGTTTTAGAAGGCTTAGAAATATGTATGATGAAATGCTTATGATCTTCATTTATTTTGGTGTTGGGATTAAACCCAGGGTCTCTGTGCTTTACTACTGAGCTACACTCTCAGGCCCTTCAAAGTATGGCTTTTAAACATCCTTTACTACACCACAAACTTGTCAAGTTATACTGTGGTGTGTGCTAAAATAATTCTGAATCATTTACACTGTAAAAATAAAGGTCAGCAAATTTTAATCTCACCTGAGCCCCTGAGAGAATGGCCTCCTCATAGATTGAGATAATATTTTCAATAGGACTTGTGATTGGTTCAATACGTACAAGACATATCCAATATTTAACAAGCTTTTTGGCATCTGGAATATTTTTAATCAGGTCATTTAGTGTGACCAGTATTTCTTCTTTTGAACAACCCTAAAGTAACAAGAAAAAGTTTGTGATTATGTTTTAACTTACAAACTATGAACAATTAATAATCATACTATAATCACAATCAATGAGTGATAAAGACAGAAAAAGTTGATAGAAAATTATTCACAAAAACATTTATTCACTACTGTCATTCTTCTAACTCCAAATTCATTTTGAATGGCTAACAAGAAGCATACCAACCATGTATATGAGGCAGCGAAAAATGAAATATATATTAATAAAAATTATCACTTCATTTGATTCTGATATTTATCCTCTTACAGATTGTGGAATTCCATCTAACACTTTATTTAGAATTTTTGCATCTACTAAATGTTTATGATAGAGAATAACCTGTAGGGTTTTTTGGGGTCTCACTTGTCTTTGTTGGGTTTTGATAGTAAGGTTAAACTGAATCTTCAGTGGCTTATATAAGAGTTATGTACAGTTAAAAAGCAAGGTAGAAAAATTCCGAAGTATAAAAGAAAATAGCTCAACTACACAGAAATAAGAATAGAATCAGAACTTTCCTGATTGCAACTTTCCTTGGTGGTCTGAACCACCAAAGATTTAGAAATGTTCATAGAGAGCAGAGTAAGGTTTGAAATCTTATCTGGTATTCAGTCTCGGTATGGATCTTAGACATGAGTGAGCATCAAATGCAAGATTAAAGAAAATATTCTGGACTTGATAATTATAGTCCAGAAGGTTTGGATCTAAATAGGAAAATCATACAATAAATTCAAGACCAGGATTATGTTGATTTTGTCTGACTTAACTAAATCTGCTAACAGTTATTGTTAATAATAACTTCTGTTACTAGACTTTGATAAAAGTGGAGAAAATAATTTGTAAATGTGTTTAACAAATGTAAGAAACAGAAATATCTGAGGGGAAAAATAAGTATCTATCTTAGCACACTGGATATTAACATCTTTGAGGAATATAGTATTTGTAACAACAAAAAATCCTATTAACCCTTTGATATGTACAAATGTAAGAGTTACCTTATTAATCAGATTCAGGCACTCAGAAAATGTTTTGTTTACTTTTTCAGTAAATAATCTTTGTTCATCTTCTTCTGCCATAGTAGTCCAAAAGGACCCGACTGGTTTTTCATTTTGTCCTTCAGGCTCAGGCTGGATAACTGAGTTAGGAGGCCTTTTCAGCACTTTTCCTTTGCTGGCTCTCCACTCACTCAGACGAGCTCTACAGTCAGAAGCAGTATATAAACATTACTTTGATAACTAGAACTCTGTCAAATGGAGAAGAAGGTAAAAATAATTCAAGTCTTCTAAGTAGTTCTAAGTTTATAGAGAAAAAATCTTGAATGTAGCAAGATCAATTATATACTCGAAGGCCCTAATAATGCATTTTTAAATGGAGAGGTTATAAAATATTTTCCAAGTATCATTAAGCATTTGACTTAAGATTACCAAAAGCAACCTGAAAACCACACCTGCACACAGTAACTTTCTGATCATATTGTTCTGACATAAACCTGCCTGTACATGACAGGAAAGAATCCATGAAAGAATATATTCAAGGACAGTACAAGCCAGATCTACAAAAACAATGAAGTAAATTACATCTACTCACTTTCTCTCTTCTGCAGTTTCTTTAGACTGAGCTGATCTATCAACAGTTGCTTTTGCAATAGTATGTCTGCGCTGGTCAATAGTTTTTGACTTTTCTATCAGTTTGGTATTTGAAGATGAAGCAGGCCTAGTTACAGTTTCAGATGCTGTGTTTCTTGACAGTGACTTATTTCTTTTTATGTCCTGACAAGAACTGGTTTTGACAGAAGATAAAACTGTTTTTGATTGTAATAATTCTTTTTCAGAAGGCCCTTTTCGAATGGTAATATTGGCAAAGCTTCTGCTGATGCCTTGTTTCAGAGTGTCCTGGGTGTTACTGTGGTGATTTCTAATTGGAGGTCGCATAAGTTGTGTGCTCTGAGATGTAGTGCTCACAGATTTACTGGTAGCAGTCATATTTGAGGCTCTATCACTTCTCATTGTTACACTGCTGGTCTTTACAGGCTCAGGCTTTGTGGTCTTAGAGATAGTAGATGAAAGTTTCTTTGTGGTTGCAGAACTCTCATCTGTGACTTGTAGAGGTTTTCTAAATGAATTAATCTTAGACTGAACAATTTGGCCACGATAACATCCAAGCACAGGCTTCCTGGGCATGTTAGCATCTTGCATTGGTTTTTCTGCAGTCACTTGTTTCTTTTTATTATTGTTTTTAAAATGAAATGCCTGACTTAATGTCATAGTTTGACTCTGGGGATCATCTTTAATTGGTAACAACTGCAGTGTCTTATTATCAGCCTCAAAATTATGTGTTTCAATTGCTGTAGCTGAATCAGTTAATTCATTAGAAGGTTTTAAAGGAGTACAATTTTTTTCCACTGTTGTGTTAGTTTTGTTCTCTGTAGGTACTTTGATATTTTCTTTATTGGCCTAAAAGGGTTAAGACAAATCAGGATTTTAGAACTCATTTCTTTCAGGAAGAGCATAGGAAAGGGAAAGTGGAGGAAGGGTAGGACATGCTATGTTCATGTCTTACCATTTTTGTTTTATGTTTCAAAACTTTTGTCCCTTCTTGGATCTGGTCCTCAGATGTCATCACTCTTTGGCCTCTACTACTTAAAAAAAAAAAAAAAAAAAATTAAACTTAATCCTGTAGTAACAGAGAGTGGGGACACATTAATAACTACCTAATTTCATAATTTTAATTTTGTTTTCTGCCCAGCCTCAGTCTGTTTTCAGCACTCTCCATCATCTGGTTCTTAGAACTCAGATTGCGCAGTGGTCATGTCATCATTGGCAGGGCAAGGCTCACAGTTCTGGTGGCAGGTACACGCTACTCCTCCCACCAGCCTCTGTCCCACACCCCTCATTTCCCTGCCCTAGGTCCCTTGTCCCCACTTTACCTGCCACATTTTTATCATCCTCTCAGGCTCTGGGAAGCAGTGCCACCCACATGGGGCCTGATTATATAATATTATGGGGTCATCCAGGGCTGCACAAGGGACCCAGGAGCAACCTACCCTACTATGCTTTCTGCATCTACTTTTCTGACCCATAATTTTACTTTGCGTGTATGTGCATGGTGCTGGGGATCAAACTCAGGGCCTGTACATGCTAAGCATGTGCTCTACTAATGAGTTACATCACTAGCCCCACGATTTTAAATTTTAAATTGAGACGAACTGAGTTGAAACTGAGTTTCAACTACAGTAAGCAAAATTTTACTATAGTATGATTTAATAGCATAAACAAGATGGCTGAGGCATTTAAAGATATTTTCTTACAAGTTTTAATACCCTCATCTCAATAGAGTATCTTAGCCTAAACTCCTTTTGACAGCTATTGACTGTTTAGTACAGGCTATGACAATCTCTTAGCTGGTGATTCTAATGACTTTGTGTAAAACCAAGAAAGAGGAAAATTGTGTCAATTAGACATGCCATTAATTCTAAGGCATGTCTCAATGTCTCAAGTTCAGAGATTATGATAAAGGAGAAATGTACATCTTAGAAATGACAACATCTGGTACTTTCACAGCTAATAAAATCTTTAATTGGTCATAACCAAAGAGTTTGATTGCCATCCTCAAAATTATGTGTTTCAGTTGCTGTAGCTGAATTGGTTACGTTATCAGAAGATTTTGAAGGAATACAATTTTTTATATTCCTTTCATTTTGGTTACATTGCCTTTCACATCTATTTGTTCAGTCACACTGGCAAAGGTGCAGAACTTTGACACAGCCTGTACTTACCTTTTGAGTAATAGTTGCTTATCACTCTTAGATAAAAAGATAAAAAGCCTGAAAAGATGGTATTAGTGGTTAAATCTACAGCCAGGAGACCATTTGACTTTCTACTTTCATGGTGGTATTTGTTTTTGGCATAACCAGGTACTAGTTAAACAAAATAATAATTAATAAAATATATGAAAATATTTCTATGAAGAATTAAACAAAAATCTAACTGGGGCATGGCTCGAGTGGGAGAGGGATTGCCTAGAAAGCTCAAGGCCCTGAGTTCAAACCCCAGCACCACCAAAAACAAACAAAAAACCAAAAAAAAGCCTACCATACCCTAAACAAAAAAACCTTGCTAAGGGACTGGGAGTATAGCTCAGTGGTGGTATGTGCAGTTAGCATTCAGGAGGCCCTGGGTTAAATCCCTAGCACCAAAAAACCAAAAGCCTTACTAAATTCTAGAAAGACCATGCCAGGTGTGGTGGAACACACTCAGGAGGCTGAAGCAGAAGTATGACAAGTTTGAGGTCTGTTGGGAGAACCTGTTTCCAAAAAAAATAAAAATAAAAAAGACTTAACTTTTGTAGCATACATAGATCACAAGTCAGTATTTTGGTATATACAAACACTTTGCTTTAAAGTTATTTCCTCTTAAGAATGTGAATTTTTTTGATGGTACTGGGGTTTGAATGCAGGACCTTACCTGAGTGAATGCCACTATACAGATGCTCTACCACTTGAGCCACTCTGCCAGTCCCTTTTTTTGTGTATGTTGGGTATTTTCAAGATAGGATCTAACAATTTGTCCAGACTAGCTTCCATCAGTGATGCTCCTGATCTCTGCCTCCCAAATAGTTAGGATTACAGGCATGAGCCAACAGTGCCCAGCAAGAATGTGAACTTAGTCTTTTATCTATTATCTACTTATTTTTTGCAGTACTGAGGTTTTGAACTCAGAGACTTGAACTTGCTAGCCAAGTGCTCTACCATTTTGCCACAACCCCAGTCCTATTTTTTGCTTTCATAATTTTTGGGATAGGATCTTGAATTTATGCCTAAGCTTTCCTGGATGGAGAGATCTTCCTATTTATGATTTTTGCATAGCTGAGATGACAGGTGTGCCACTATGCACAGCTTTTATTGGCTGAGATGGGTGTCTTGGAAACTTTTCTTTTTTAACCCGGGATGGCCTTGAACCACAACCCTCTCTAGACCTCCACCTCCTGAGTCATAGGTGTGAGCCACCATGCCCATCAAGTGTCAATTTATATAGAAAATGATGATCTAGTGCACCATCCAATAAAGTAGCCTCTAGCGGAATGTGGCTAGTACAAATTGAGATGTACTGAAAGTATAAAATATGTACCAGATTTTGAAGACTTTGTACCAAAAAGGATGTAAAATATCTTAACTACTGTTTTGTGTGTGTTGCTACAGATTAAACCCAGGGCCTTGCACAGGCTAGTTAAGCATGCTACCACTAAGCTGCCTCCCCAGCCTTTAACACTTTTTAATATCACATGTTGAAATAATACTAGGAATTGTATTAAAATTCATGCCATGTTTTTGAATTCAGGGTCTATCAATCCACTGGACCCACTCTTATCACTTGAGCTACACCCCCAGTCGTTTTTGCTTTAGTTATTTTTCAGCCAGTCTCATGCTTTTTGCCCAGGTGGCATGGGACTGCAATCCTCATACCTATGTCTACCATGTAGCTAGGATTACAACTGTACACCACCACACCCAGTTTATTTGTTGAGCTGGGGCCTCACTAACTTTTTTTCCAGGCTGGCCTCTAACCATGATCCTCCAGAGTAACTGGAATTATAGGCATGCGTAACCACGGCAGCCAAATTAGGTTTTTATTGGACAGCTCTAATAGAATTTTCCAGAAATGAAATAAACTTGACCTTACCTGGCTATCTTATTTTCCTGTTTGCATGCAAACATTGTTTTTCGTCTTAACAGATGTTCTGCAAGTTTCTGTCTTCTTTGCTCTAATAAAAGGGCAATATCAACATTAGTTAAACCATCAAATAAGATCAAATAAATAGAGTTGGCTAAAGGATTTTACTTCAAAAATTGTTCTACTTGAGAAAGTATCTCCTATCTAACAAAATTTCTCAGTTTGGTATTGCTTTTGAGAAATAATCCCATTATTAAGAGATTGTTAGCATAGAAGGTTCTTGTAATCACTCTGCACAAGACTCACACTGAAAAATCTGGAGAACGTCATTTTCAATACCTGTTTACCCAAAGCCAAGTGCAAGGAACTTAATGGTAAAGATGAGACTCTAGTCTCCAAGTTCTACTTGGGTAGGGTTGGTAGTCCTAACACTTGTCGTGCATAGAACAAAGACACAACGGTACTATTTTTGTGGAACACACAACTCTAGGTTTCCGTAAGGTCGAAGACGAAATGTTAAATTGAAAACATCCGACCGGACAACGCCTCGCTCCAGAATCTGGCTCTGGATCCCGCCCCGCAGTCAGCAGGAGTCCCGCGCAGGCGCAGTCGGCCTCGGCGCCCCGCAGCCCCGCCCCCCGCGGAGCCCGGCTCCCAACGCCGCGCGAACTTCGTGGCCAAACCGATTCCTTCGTGGCCAAACCGATTCCTTCGCAGCAGGTCCGCCTCCGCTAGGGAGCCCACTCAGGCGGGGAGTGACCGCCCCGGAGGCGCCCAGGCCGCACGCCATCACCACGGCCCGTCCCACAAATGCCGGGAAGGCTGCTGGACAAGGACGGGCGGCCAGTCAGGGTTCTAACACCAACAACTGAGGGCCGCCGGGTCCCCGCACGCTCCCGCCACCGCGCCCCCCACCTCTGAACGCGGTCTGGGATCTCTGAGTCGCGGGCAGCTGCAGGTCCCGGGGTACGGTGGGGGTGCTCATGGCAGCCTGGAGTCGGGGACGCGTCTCCCTCAGCCTTGAGCTCCGCGAACCGCTTCCGGCCACCGCCGCCGCACTCTGCGCACGTCGCCGTGGCGGGCTCTGGTCTTTGACAGCGGCGCCGCCGCCGCCCATTGGTGCGGGCGTGAATTGAATGTGCCAATGGGCGCAGAGGGGCGGGGCCTGGGCTGCAGTTGCTGAGGGCGGGTCGGCGTCTGCCGGGCTCAGTTAGCGCTGAATTCGAAGATTTCAAACTTAAATCACGCCCTTGGTCCTGGACGTGCAACGTGGGAGGAGTCGGCTTGCTGCTGCCCACGGTGGAGCAGGACTGGAGTGGACAGAGACTCGAGTCAGAAGAAATTAGAACAGCGTCGCAGGAGGAGCAGATGAGAACAGAGAGAGTAGGCTTCCCGTGCAACTGAACACTGCAAACTGAAAAGGATGCAGCACCGAGCATGTGACAAGAGCGCACATTCACCAATATGACTTCATTTTGAGCTTCTGACTCCGAAGTGGGTTGTGAGCGTCTCCTGTTCCACAGTTTGCAAAAGAAGACTGATACGGGACCTACTTTCTATACTTTTATTGCCATTATTAATTTTGGCTGTACTGGACTTTCTGCTTGCCAGGCTGGCCGCTTTACCATTTGAGCCACGCCTCCGGCCCTTTTTCTTTGGTTGTTTTGGAGAAAAGATCTCCTTGCCTCTAGTCTTTTTTGGTCTGGTTATTTTGTTGATAGGGTCTTCTTTTTGCCCAGGTCAGCCTGGACCACAATCATCCTATTTTATGCTTCCCGCCCTGGCTAAGATGTCAGGTGCACACCACCGCACTCAGCTTTTTTCCCTTGAGCTGGGGGTTTCCGAAATATTTTGCCTTCATTGGCCTGGAACCAACCGTGACCCTCCTGATCTCTGCCTCCCAAGTACCTAGGATTACAGGCATGAGCCACTGGCACCTGCTATTATTTATATTATTATTGAGAAAGAGTCTTGCTATGTAGCCCAAGCTGGCTTCAAACTAATGATCATCCTGCCTTGGCCTCCCCAGTGCTGTGATCACAGGCGCACACTGTCACATATGGCTCTTTTTATGCCTTTATACTTAACGATTCTCAGATAGAAACTAAGGGAGGAGAAAGGGATAAAATGAGGATATTTCCTCTTTTCCCTCAAAGGTTGTATATAATTCTCCTGTGATATTTTGTGTGTGTGCATTTAAGTGTGCTAGCATAACTTCATTCCTCCTTATCTTAAAAAAATCATAAAACCCACATTAACAGCCAATCCACAGATGTTACAAAGAGCCAGGAGGATTTAGGGGTGGGAATGGGGAAGTTAAGCGTCTGGACTGTACCTTTCTGGTCTGAAGCAAGAGATGTACAGCATGTCGTCCCCTTGCCTGGTCACAGCAGTGAGGCTGGACTGGACACCCCTTTCGTAAGGGACAGACAGGATGGGATTTCCACGTCCTACTGCTAGGGTCTGAGGACCTCCACAGCTAGCTTTCAGCAGAGGGCAGTTTTTCTCATTTTTGTCTTTTTTTTTTTTCCTACAGACATCTTGTTAAAGAGGAATTTAGTTTGGGATTTTCCGTAGTTTTTTTTTTTTTTTAACATGATTAAATGTTCTTGTATAACTGGGGATTCCCAGTGAATGATGGAAAACAGTTTATCAAAGTCAACAGCTAAAAAGTGACTCTAGAGCCTCCAGCACTATGCTAACTGAAAGAAGCTGACCACCAATGGTCACATAGCATGATTCCATTTATGTGAAACATTCAGAATAGATAAATCCATAGACACATTGATGGACTGGTGGATGCTGCAGCTAATGGAGAGTAAGAAGAGACTGCTTAATGGAGAAGGGGTATTATTTTGGAGTGAATGAAATGACCAAACTAGATAGAGGTAGTAATTTTTTTTTTAAGTTGGCATGATTTAAAGAAAAAAAGGAAATGACTCAAAGAAACCCATGAAGGTGAGTAGGAAAACCTGCAAAACTGCTAGATTTTTCAAAATGACAATTTCCCCCTAATCTCCAGACTCATCCACTCCAAGAACAGTACATTTTTTGAGACACTACCAGCCCACAAATGTTGGAGGGAAGGGAGAGCCTTTTCTAAAATATCCAAAAAGAAGCCTTCTGTCCAGAACAGTTTCTCAACTGAAGACACCTGGAGTGTTGGTGATCAGCTCCAGTTGTTTCTCCTGTGGTCACTAGAAACAGGTAAGGTGCCTGCAAGAGAACAGGGTGGGACAATCCTAAGGACAGAAGAGTGATGAAGACAGGGTGAACACAAAGTCAGGGAAGGGAGGCAGAAGAAAGAGGGAGTGGCTCATTCTCTCTTGAGTTCTGGCAGCATGAGGACTGAAAAGAATCCTTGGATTCACAAGCTAGGAAGTCCTGGTGAACACATCCTGTGAGAAATTAAAGAAACCCTGCGTAAATGGGGAGATGTAATATGTTCATGGATAGGAAGGCCCTATATTGTTAAGATGCCCATTTTCACCAAGTTCACTTACTCAGTCCTACCCCAATGAAAGTCCTAGACAATCTTTCTATAGAAACCGACAATTGGGTTCTAAAATGGAAACACAAAGGATCTAGAGTGGACAAAACATTTTGAAATATAACAAATGACTAATGCTACCTGGTTTTAAGACTTTGTTGTTTGGTAGTGCTGGGGATGAACTTAGAACCTTGTGCATGCAAGGCAAGTGCACTGAGCTACATCCCTGTGATTTTAAGAATTTTAATAGGCAAGGTTACAGTGGTACACACCTGTAGTCCCAGCTACTTGGGAGGCTGAGATCAGGAGGATCATGGTTTGAGTCCAGTTCAGGCAAAAAAGCTAGTGAGACTCCATCTCAATAAACTAGTTAGGAATGGTGATATGTATCTGTAATCCCAGCTACACAAGAGGCATAGGTAACAGGATTACAGTATAAGGCCCACCCTAGGAAAAATTGCAAGACCCTATCCAAAAAATAACTAAAGCAAAAAAAAGGAAGGCCTGAGGCTGTGGCTCAAATGGTAGAACACCTGCCCAGAAGTATAAGGCCCTGAGTTCAAAACCTCAGTACCACCAAATCCTCCCAAAAAGATTTATTATAAATCCACACAGTGTAGTATAAAGAAAGAGTAAGATATTAATGAAACAAAATAGATTCCAGAAATACAATCAAATTAATCTAGGCAATTGGCTTTGTTTTTTTGTTGTGGGGGGGGCGGGGGGGGCGGGGGGGGTGGGGGGGGCGGGGGGGGTGGGGGGGCGGGGGGGGTGGGGGGGGCGGGGGGGGGTGGAACCCAGGGCCGGTGCATGACAGGAGAGAGTTCTACCTGTGAGCTGTGCTCCCAACCAGTCAATTGATTTTAACAAAATTTCCAAGACTGCTCAATGGAGAAGGATAATCTCAATGACAAATGGTGCTGGGTCAACAAAATACCTACCTATAAAATATTAACTTCCACCTTTACATCAACCCTCATACAAAAAAACCCAAACAAAAACCCAACAACCTCCAAATGGTACATAAACCTGAATGCAGGAACCAAAACTATAAAATGGCTAGGAAAACCCAGAAAATCTTAATGACCTTGTGTTAGGCAAGTAATTCTTAAATTACTTAATTATTCCTCTTTAATTCTTAAAGAAGAAACCATCACCTCACATAAACTATAAAGAAAAAATATATACTGGACACCTTAAAATGACAACCTTTTGCTCTTTGAAAGGCACTTTATAAAACCAAATGACTCCTCTTGGTTCTGTTTGGAGAATCCCAAATGTAGCACCTATTTTCCTTCTTGGATAGATCACCCAAGCAGGTGCTTTGGCCTACTCTGATCTTATTTCTAGGCATATTTATGGCACATGACAATTTCTCCTCACACCAGCTACAAACCGGAAACTCTTGTAGAGTTGTCTATCCCAGCAGCTGTCACATGTCAGGTGTCTTATTTGTTTACGCCAGCCTGTATGCCCCTGCAGGGCAAAACACATACCTTGTTTTCAAGTCCTCACTCCCCAGCATTTTGATTGTTGCAAAGTCCAGGAGAAACTGCAGTTCCACAACTGATTAGGACCCTTAGGTCACATGATTACTTTCAATCGGAAGAAAAACTTAAAAATCATAACCAATCTAGGACTGAGGTTGAGGCTCAAGTGGTAGAGCACCTGCCTAGCAAGCTCGAGGCCCTGAGTTCAAACTCTAGGACCACCCAAAAAATCATAAGCAATCTAATGCTCAAAGGTCAGTAAATGACAGTAAATTGTGATAAACAGTGAGCATACTATAGCAATGAAAATGTTTTCAAAGAACTCTCGGTGATATGGGCGTTTGGGTCATAATGTAAATTGAAAATGTGAAATATAGAAGAGACAGCTTAGAAACAGACCAAAACACACCCCAGATTTTAGACCATGATATAGGTGGGGAAAACATGTTTTCAATATTACCCACATGTTATAAATATTTTTAAAAGTAGTCTTGCAGAGTCTGGACTCCACTGACTGACCAGAGCCCCAGGAGTGGAATGAACCTGGCTCTGCCTCTCTGCAACTTTGCATTTGAAAGACTGGGATGAACCTGGGGGAGTGAGGCTCTTCTTCTTGCCCTAATCCTGGGTAATTTTAATTTATAAAAAAGTGCTTTATATATCATTTGTTTTGATGACAGAGGTTTTTTTTTTTTTTCTTTTTTTGGCACAACCTTAAATTTTGTACCTTCAGGGATGTGCCCCAACCTTCTCACCTCATGCCAGCCCTGTCCAACTTGAGAGAAAACAGCTGTTCCTCTTGCCAGCAGCACTGGAGAAGAATTGAAATATTTAGAATAGTGTTAGACACATAGTAGGCACTTAAAAATGTTTTCTGAATATTTGTGAATATATTCAGAATATATTCAGTAGGCACTTAAATATGTTCTCTGAATATGAGTGAGTAGCCTGGGAACCAAGAGGCCTCTCTTGATATAACTTGGAAGAAAACTTCTCAGTTTGTCAACTCATTTATTTCTGGTCCCCTGCAGTGTGTGTGTAGGGGGGATAATGTGAGGGGCGACACCTGCCAGTTGTTGCCATGTGAGACCATAGGCTGACCTATGCTGGGGGATCTCACATACACTGAAACATAAAGGCAAAAGCCATCATAAGCCACCTAAGGGAAAAGAGGCTTGAAGGAGAAGGAAGAAAATGAAACAGAATAGCGGTTATTGTGGAGTACAAAACTCAGTGATATAATGGAAGAAAATGTTATTAAAAATGAAATGAGGGGGCATAGCTCAAGTGGTAAAGCTCCTGCCTATCAAGCATGAGGCCCTGAGTTCAAACCCCAGTACTCCCAACAACAAAAAAAAAAAAAAAAAGAGGGCTGGGAGTAAGCTCAGTAGTAGAGTGCTGGCCTAGCATATGTGAGGCCCTGGTTTCCATCCCCAGCACCACAAAAATATTTTAAAAAATGAGAGCTCTTTCTTTTTTTTTGAGACAGTGTCTTGATATGTACTTTGGCTGGCCTTGAACATATGGTTCTCAGCCGCCTGACTCCTGGGATTATAAGCATGTACCATCATACCTGGTATGAGGAATCTTAAATAGGCATAATTAGAAGATTGAACTAAAAATGAAATAGAAGAATTGGAGAAGTGAATGGTCACTTAAAAAAAAATCACCCCCAAAGGTAAGCATGATGAAGAAAGGAACAGATAAGGGCCATGGGAGACAGACAACTCTGACAGAGTTGTAATCCACAAATAGTCAGCAGTTTTGAGGGGCAAAAAGAACACATAGACAAAGTAATAAACAATAGTGGAACACTTTCCTGAAGAGAAAACACCTCCAGTCCTCCAACTGAAGAGTTTCACTAATACCAGGGAGAAGGAGGGAAGGGACATGTCTAGAATCTTGCACCTGGTGAGATTTCTGAACCCCAAGAATGATACAGCTTCCAGGCACAAAGAATGGACCACAAAGAAAGGAGGAGCTGGTGGAGTGGTTCAAGTGGCAAAGCGCCTGCCTAGCAAGCATGAGGCCCTGAGTTCAACCCCAGTATTGCCCCTCCCCCGAAAAAGGAAGAGGAATTGTGCTTATACCCCTCCCTTGCCTCTCTCTTAGCCCATGCCTGCAATACCCCAAGTCTACTTAAGTCCACCTCTCCCCTCCTCCCTCCGCCCCATCTAATGTTGGCGCTGGGTGCCGCTGGAAAACCCAGCCTGGTTCTACTTTACATACTTGTCCTGCTGGCTTAGCATCACACATTTCCTGTGCATTCCTAGTCACTCAACCTCACTTCCTCCTCAGAGTATCAAACGATCCAAAGAATGTTTGTGGGCGCCAGTACATCCACCCACCTCTCCTCACTTGCACTCCATCCTCTGCTCTCCTCTACCAGATGGCATACTTCCGATCCTCTTTTGTACATTCCCTCTCCCTTACTCAAGGACAAGCAAGACTCTCCCTTCTCTCATACCTCATCAGTGTTTTTTTGTCAGTTTTCATCTGCATCCAAACATTGTTTCTTCTAACTTAAAAGCAAATCAAATTCCCTCTTAAACTCACTTCCTCCAATTACCAATTCTTTGCTCTCCTTTGCAGAGCAACTCCTCAAAAGAGTTGTCTATACTTCCTGTTTACAAGCTCTCTTTGTGTGTGTGTGTGTGTGTGTGTGTGTGTGTGTGTGTGTGAGAGAGAGAGAGAGAGAGAGAGAGATAGGATCTTGCTAGATAGCCCAAAGTGTTCTACAACTTGTTATTCTCCTATCTCAGCCTCCCCAAGTAAATACTGGGCTTACAGGCATCACCATACTAGCTCTCTTTTTTCTCTTTTAAAATTACTCCAATAAGACTTTTCTTCCCCCATTCCCTTGGACCCACCATTGTTAAAGTTGTCAGTAACTCCATGTGGTTAATGATCTATGCTTGGCTTCCAGGACACACCACTCTCCTGGCTGTCTTACTATCCAACTGGTGCCTCCTTCATAGTTTCCTTTCCTGGGCCCTCTCTTCCCTTGTGTTAATGTGGTCTAAACATTCCTATGATGTTAAATAGAGGCCATGCAACTTTCATGTATTGTTAGCCATTTTTCAGGATAGTGATTTCCTTTTCACTAAAAGTTATTGAGAAAAAGCTTTGTCAGCAAATGAAAAAGAGAAACAAAAATAAAACTGTCAAGTAGCAAAAATTAGCAAATGGAATAAATATCGAATATAGCCCTGGCTACCTGGCCAGGGAAAAAACAAATTTGCTGATGACACTGCATCCTGGTTTAATAAGTCCCCACTATGTAGTAGGCTCTAAGAAGATAATCCTAAAGATAAAAAAATAGAGAGAGACCATATATATATGGTCCATTTATGATGTGAAATAAAAAGGGCCAGCAGCCATGGACAGATTATCTCTTTGAAACATTCTCTAATAGTGAAATTCAAAAGGTCTGTGTTAAAATTGGACATGTATAAATAAAAATAATCTTAAGAGGGGGAAAAAAGAGGAGCACAGGTGTCTAAAAACAATTCATGCTGTAAATAATCATATGAAAAAGATTATTTGTAGTTTTAAGCAAACCTGGCCACGTGGCCACCGGCTGGACACGGATAATGAAGGTGCCCCAAATCTGCAAGCACGATGCACCCTAAGGAAGTCCCAGCTGAGCACATAAGTTTGGGCCCTGCCAGGGTCAGGAAAGTCATAGACGGGAAGACCGCCAGGGGGCGCTCCCCGCACCATCCACGTGCGGGCGCCCGGAGCCGCGCCCGCTCCCCAGGCATCTACCCCGCGCGCCCGCCCCTCCCCCCGGCCGGCGTCCGCCCCGCCCGCCCGCCGCCAGGGGGCGCCGCAGGCTGCCCGGCGCGCAGCTCGCGGTCCGGGAGCGCCGGCGCGGGCGAGCGGCGGAGGCCGGCCTGACGGCGGCCATGGACCGCTTCTTGTGGACCAGCGGCCTCCTGGAGATCAACGAGACCCTGGTGATCCAGCAGCGCGGGGTGCGCATTTACGACGGCGAGGAGAAGGTAGGGGGCACCGGCCGGCCCCGCCTTGTCCCGGCCCCCGGTCCAGGGTGCCCGGTCCCCGCGCCGGCTGCGGCCTGGGGCGCTGGGGCGCCTCCCGCCCGACCTCGGGGCGGATCCGCCGGGCACCGCCGCCTCCTGCCGCGCCCCCCCGCGGCGGTATCGGGGTGCGGAGCGCCTGCAGGCGGTGACAGGGGCGCTGGGACACCGGGGACAGCCTCGTCCCCGCGACCTCAGGAGCGGGCTTCTCTTTGCAGTGCCCTGCCCACGGCGCCTGGGGTTTGCTGGCCTCTGTAAGGGGCTTAGAGAAAGGGATTCGGAGCCTGTTTCATAAAGTGATGGGAAGGCCTGCGAGCCGCGCAAGCAGAAATCTTAGTCTGCAAACTGCTAAGGGAAGTGGGAATCCAAGCAGAAACGCGGTGAGACTCCAGACCACAAACTGCCCCGTCCCGAATGATGAAATGTACCAACTGCAGTTAGGAAAAAGAAATTAAACAAGCCATCTTCAGTGTACAAAGTCTTCACTGGCCACCTCCCCTCCCCGCTTCCTTGTCGTTGAAACTTCCTCTCTACTTCGGCATTCCGATATTCCCTCTAATACAGCTTTTCTCGCGCTTACAGCTGTCTAGAGGTACAGGTGACACTGGACCTAAGGTCCCCTGATTTCCTTAGGGTATTTTCCATCCGCTATTATTGAGTCAAGGTGTTTTGCTTATATAATTTGCATGGTCTTAGTTCATTTACTTACCGCCTTAGCACCTTCGTTAGCTTGGTCTCAAATTGAGTCTTGTATCTTTATTTTTCTCACTAGGTAGCCCAGGTTGGCCTCTAACTCGAGATCCTCCGGCCTCAGCCTCCTCAGTCCTGCTGGGATTACACACATGCACCACCATACCTGGCCTTGCGTCTTTTGATCGGTGACAAACAAAATTTATTTATTTATTTATTTATTCATTTATTTTTCTTCCTGACCAAGTTTACTTCTTTGGAACTTTTTTAAATGGGGAACTTAATCAGCCTCCCTACCCCCACACACATTAAGTTTAATTCTTCCACTTTAAGAGAAACTGAATGCTGACATTGACAGACAGGTCCTCAGAGACTCCTCCAGCACCACTCCTGGAAGTCATATCCTTGCAGAAAACCATACCCTATTGTTTGTTGGACACCAATATACAAATTAGGAACAGCTTTGCTTGCAGACAGTGCGCTACGAGGTATTTACAACAATATAAAATCATAAACATTATACCTTTATGGGGAGAACTGTCATTGAACCAGCAAATTCTCAGGTTTCCTTTCCAAGTTTTGCTGCTTGTTTTAGCAGACATGTATGTACATGCCAGAGGTTTAGGAAAAAAGTAATGGGAAAAACCTGCCTGTTGGCCCTTTGATCGGGTCAGGAAGTCTTAACTCTTCTGAAGCTTGGATATTGAAACTAAGGGAAGCTCTAAGGAGTCTCCTCCTCCTGCGCCCCAGGGCTGGGTCTGCTCTGTTCCTTGCGGAGTTGCCTGCAGCTGCATGGTCCCTGGTATGACTCAGGGCCAGACTTATTTCTAGGGCAAAGTGTTAGGCCCTGGCTTCCTTCATCTGCTGGAAGGCTCTAGACTCCATGTGGTGCTCACCAGACTCCAGATCTGATCAGGGTCCTCTATCATTGAGAATCCTTTGCTGGTTCCCTTTTGCCTGGGGATTGGGGCCCAGACTGCTGGGCCCTCATACCTGTGCATCCCAGCATTCCCCAGGCAAGGGTGCACCTGGGCTCTTCTAAACTGGCTGGATGCTCCAGGAGGGCAGAAAGCAGACCTTAGCCATCTTTGTGTCTTCTGCCTCACTGTGGTGTGAAACACATTTTAGAAAATCAAAATAATTAAAGTACTAACTATGTGCTTGAGCTTTATACACGTGTGTATTTATGTGTCTGTATATGTATGTATGAGTGCACGCGCGCACACACACACACACACACACTCTCACATTCTCTTTGCTCCTTTCAACAGGTAAGTGAGGTATTTTACTGAGACACAGTGACTTACCTGAGATCCTCAGTTAGCTGGAGAGGCAGGATTCAAATCCAGTGGATAAGGCTCCTAGCCTGTCCTTCCTTTACAGTGTTGCAACACTTCTGAGGATAGCAGTCCCTAGTGGCAGATACTTTATGTAATGTTCACAGAGCTGATCCTCCAAAAAACGAGGAAACAGAGATCCATGGTTGACAGTCAAGAAGACCTAGCTGCCCATGGTCACACATCTGGTAACCGGTGGCACCATAATTCTAAGCTAGATGCAATGGACTGTGTTCTTTCCAGCCCAGGTGCCTCTTGTGAGGCGCCTGTTTATCCAGGCCCATTACGGCTGGATAATTGTGTTGTTTTCCAAAACAGTGTAGACAGGTCATTTGTTTCAATTCACAGATGCTTCTGTAGCCTCAGCTAATTTAAAAAGCAATGTAAGAAGGTTGGTAATGTGTAAAGTGGTGAGTTGGCAGCACATATGAGAGGATTTACAGAATGTTTATTCTCTTTCGGCTATTTCACTTTTGGAAATTTAGTCTTGGGAAATCATCAGGGATGCAGAAAAATACTACACGTGGGGCTGCTCATCTCCATATTATATATGCTGTAATATATAGGGAAAAATTAGTAGCAGTCTGAATGACTCCTATAGAGATTAAACTGTGTGACAGCCTAGTTAGCAAAGGGAATTGCTAACCATAGACTGCTAAGTGAAAAAAGTTAAAAAACCAAAATGTCATGGTCCTGTTTTTAAAGATTATACATGCATCTATGTATATCCTTTGGCTGATATGATTATGAGTGATTTCATTTTCTTAGACTAGTCTTCACATACATCCCAAATGTTTTAGTAATGAGTATGTATTGCCTTTATGACAAAAATATGTTAAAAAAGAATAAGAGGAAAAAAGAAAGAGTGCCTTCCGCATCTGCCTAAGTTCGATTAACTTTTAAACAGTTGAAATGATTTTGGCTCTGAGTGGCAGAAGCAAACCAGCCTAAACTTGTGTGTCAGGTTTCTGTCCTAATCCATTGGAAGCCCTTGAGGGAACTAAAATTGCACAATGTCTTCCCTTAAAGCAGCAACAGTTTACATTTGCTCATAGTGATGGAGCAATGGAACACATGCTGGCTTGAGCTTTAAATTTGTATCCTTATGCTTGGATTTCAGTAAGATAAAGCACAAAGGCTCTTAATCAGAACTGTTGTGTTCTAATGCAGCATCATGCACTGTCAAGTTAATCTAAAGTTTGCTTTTGCAAAGGGAAATCTTTACCCATTGGCAAACAATGATTTTTAAAATATTTTAAACTCAAGTTATTTCATTTTACATAGATGAGATTAACGAAGACATTTGAAGCCAGCCTGAATGAAGTGCCTCTGATTCAGAGGAAACATAGAACTCAAAAGATCTTTTCTCTGATGTGTCAAAATATCTTCCACAGAGTGTATTTAGGTAGTTCAGTACATCACTTATCGTTAAAGTTTATGAAGCATATGATTATTTGATGCTAATATTTTATTAGTAACACTGGCAAACCTTACCCTTACAAAACAGTGTGTAAGAATTTATGTCTAAAATGCTGGTTATATATTACACAGGGGTTTTTTGGGCACGTGTTGCTGTGTGAGCTTAATTTAACAATAATTTACATACACTTCACAGATAACATGAGTTATATACAGCAGTGACAAGTTTCCTCCTTTCCCTTCCCTTCCCTTCCTTTCCTTTGTGGTGGTACTGGGGGTTGAACTCAGGGCCTTGTGCTTATTAGGCAGGTGCTCTAGTACTTGAGCCATGCCCTCAGCCCTTTTTGCTTTGAGATAGGGTCTCTCTTTACGCCCAGGCAGGACTGCACCTCGATCTTCCAATTTGCGCTTCTCTGAGTAGCTGGGATATCAGGTACATGCCACTGCACCTAGACATTGGTTGAAATGGGGTCTGAAGAACTATACCAGGGCTGGCCTCGAACCAAGAGCCTCCTGATCTCAGTCTCCTGAGTAGTGAGGATTATAGGCTTGAGCCACTGGGCCTAGCTGGCAAATTTCTTTTTATATCATTAGACAAATAATTGTTAAATAAAAGTAAGCCAAATAAACTTGAAATAATCAGTAATCCTACTACCCATAAGCAATTACTTCTGACATATTCTATGTGATTACAGGTTTGTAAATAATCACATTATGTATGCTATTTTGAAACTTACTTTTTTCTGTCTTACAAAATATTGAGTATCTTGTAATATTGTCAACTCTGTACATCATTTATGATGATTTCTACTTCAGAATGATATATATGCCTTTATATAATAGTGCTCTGATTGGTTAGTTACTGGACAAACTACTTTTTTTTTTCTTTGTATGGTCAAGGACTAATTTTATTTATTTATTTATTTATTTATTTTTAATATCTTTTATTCATATGTGTATACAATGTTTGGGTCATTTCTCCCCCCCCTCCCCCCACCCCCTCCCTTTACCCCCCACCCTCCTTTTCTCCGTCCCCACCCTCTCCCCCTGGACAAACCACTCTTAATCACACTATTTTAAATGCAGAATTCCATTTTTTGTGTGTGATTAAACTGGACCCTTACTAAGATGGTTTCTTTAGAGTTTGTGTTGTGAGGTAGTCTTGTAAGTGGGACCAGCCTCATAACTTAAACTAGATAAATATTCCTGGAAAGGACCCAAGTAAGTCCTATCTTATGGCAAACTCTACTTTCTAGTAATTAGAATTTATAGAGAAACCTCCTATATAGTTCTTGATTTTAACAGAAATGAAGGGATTTGATTTATTAATCTCTTTTATTTCAACTCTAAAATTGGCTTATTCATCTAATTTGCAGGAAAAATAACAAGCTGATGGTTAAAGCACTGATCCTAAAGACCTAACTGGCATTTGTGTGTGTGTGTGTGTGTGTGTGTGTGTGTGTGTGTGTGTGTGATTGTGTCATGGTTTTAAAAAATCATTTCAAAATGTGTATTTTGAGTAGGTGATAACAGTCCTGACACCCAATGAGTATGTCGTAGTCAGCTCTGGCTGCTCTAACAGTGCTGCAGACTTGGGACTTAAGCAGCAGACACTTCTCACAGTTCCTGGAGGATGGGAAGTCGATCAAGGTGCCGACAGATTTGGGTCGTTGAGTGTTCTTTTTCCTGGCATGCAGACTACCACCATCCTGCTGCATGCACTTGGCCTTTCCTGCATTCCTATGTGTACAGAGCTTGTGTCTCTTCCTCTTCTTACAAGGACACTTACCCACCTCATAACCTTATCTAAACATAAGCACCTCCCAAAGGCCCCACCTCCAAATACCTTCCTATTGGTGTTGGGGGGTGGGGTTTGAAACATTTAGATACAGTTCAGTCTCCCTTCCATCTTTGTCTTTTGGTCGCCCAGTTTTTCCCACAGAGATCACCAGTGTATCACTCTGGAGAGTAATGCATGAGTCACGTGTAGATACTTGTGTGAAAAATTTTAAAACATTAAGGAAGGCTGAGTATAGATCAGCAGTAGAACACCTGTCCAGCCTCCATGGTGCCCTGGATTCCATCCCCAGCGCCACCCCTTACCCCCAAATTGTGTTTGGGGGGGGGCATAATATACCATGCATGCTGTTGTGAACTTCCTTGTCTACATAAAAATCTACCTAGAGACTATAATATATTTCATCAATTCCAAGCACACTTCCTTTTTTCACATTCTAACAATTTCAAAATCAGGATAAGTGTTATGGTTAGTGGCATCATAGATTTTTATCAAGCATGGTGAGTACAGTGTCTCCAGGTTCTTTTTAGTGAATGCTTGCACTCCATCTGTGTGGGTGTGCATTTTCCTGTTGGTGGACATTTGGATTGTTTCCAATAGCAATACATGACCTAGTGCCGTATCAGCTAACACATGTGTGAATTCATCTGTGGGATAAATTCCTAGAAGTGCAGGTACCCTTGGGTCAAAGGGTATTTATAACTTTTATTGATACTAACAGACTTCCCTGCACAGAGGCTGTGGTATCAGCCTGTTTCCCCAGTATCACCAGCACAATGCTGTCAGACTTTTGGACCTCTGTTGATCTTATGGGCAGATAGTATCTCGGTGTTCTCTAATTCACGTTTATCTTACTATTAGTGAAGCTGGACAGTAATTAATGTGTTACAAACCATTTGTAGTTCCTTTTCTAGTGGGTTACTGGCTTTTTACCATTGACTTTTAGTGTTCTCTTCATTAAGGAAATTAGCTCTTTGTCTCTGATGTGAGCTGCAATTTCCCAGTATACCATTTGTCTATTTTTTTTGCCATGAAGAATTAATTTATGTGTGTAAATTTATGTGTGCTTGAATCTTTTCCTCTAGTGCTCATGGGTTTAATGCTTTTCTTAGGAAGGACTTTTCCGCCTTGAGATTATTTTAAAATCCTTTCATTTTTTTCTAATTATTTTGATTTTTTTTTCCTCTTAAATATTTGATCCCTCTGGAATTTATTTTGGTGCCATGTGTTAAGCATAAATCCAACTTTGTTTTTCTTCCTACCTGGTAACTTAGTTACTCGGTGTCATTGATTGAATTCCCTTCCATACCTATTCTTATATGTATGTCTGGATTTTCTTAAATTAAAAAAATTATACATGTTATACATGAATCCAGTCGTTCTGTTAAAAAAAAAATCCTGATTAACTTTAAGGAGTAGAACAGCCTTTTGCTTCTCTTCCCATTTTTGTCATCCTTTTTCTGAGATGATCATTGTTAATAAGCCATTGTATACTGCTTTTGGACTTTTTTCTACAGCTTATATGTAGATTTATATATATATCACATATGTTGTTTGATGATTGCATTATATGTAGTATGCCACAAAATGCTTTTCCCCTATCAACTCTGTCTTAGAGTTCTGTGATCACCTGTACATTCTACATCATTACTCTCAACCTCCACATGGAACCAATACCATAGATTATGCTTATCTAACCACTCACCTGCAGTTATGCATCTAGGTTGTTTCCAGTCTTTCCATAACTCTACCAGGGTGAGATAGATGGATAGATAGACAGATAGACAGACATGAGGTATGTGCCATTGATTGTTTTGAATTTGTGGTAAAGCTAATTCTAAAATGTTTATATAATTGACTTTGTATTGTCTGGTTAATGAGTGAGAAATCTGGACAATGTTGACTGACATATTATTAATATTTTGTGGTGACCTTTTCTTTCTAGATAAAATTTGATGCTGGGACTCTTCTACTCAGTACACACCGACTGATTTGGAGAGATCAGAAAAATCATGTAAGAGATAGTTCTTGGCATCAGCTTTCGTTTTTGTTTCATTTTATTTTTTGGGTGCCAGGTATTGAACCCAGGGCTGTGAGCATGCTAAGCACACACTGAGCTATACCTTAAACCCAGTTCTAGGTTTTAAGTCACTGGCTTTATTTATTTATTTATTTATCCATTCATTCATTCATAAACTTATTTTGGCTTCCCTCCTTATTTGGCAAAGCTATAAATGGTTGCAACACATTTTTATTTGCCAAAACTATACCCCATGTGATCTCTCTGAATGCAGTGCAGAGAGAGGAGATAGGGTGTCATCCTTCATTCTGCTCTATAAAAGTCTGTGTGATTACTGAATGGAGAGTCATGGCAACTCCTGTGTCTTTAAACACAGGTCATACTCCATGCCTAAATGTTGCAGGAGAGCAATTCTCTCATTAGCTATAAGGAATCCTTAAGACTACATGTCCTCAGAGCAACTGTTGTCTCAGCTTCTTTGAGAATCAGGAGAGGAAGGCTGTCTGGTTTCACCCAGACACTGCGAAGAGCTGCCCCCACCATTCCAAAAGAGAGAGCTTCTCCCACCCTGTTCTTATCATTTCTAGAAGGGGAGAGTGGACTCTGTGTAATAGCAATGACATCTTCATTCCAAAGAGTGTCAATGTGAAAGCACATGTATTCTGTTGATTTCAGCAATGCCAATAAGATAAACTATCTAATTTGCTTTTATTTTCCTAATCATTCCCCTTCCTTGAAATTTTATTTGTTTATTTTGGGGACTGAGGACATAACTTGGCCTCAAGCATGCTAAGCATGCATTCTACCACTGCGCTACACTGCCAGATTAACTGTACTGTAGATCACCGCAGATTAACTGTATACAGTACTGTGCTAACCTTGCAGTAGCTGTCATTCTTGTCTTTCAGGAGCCAGTTTTTGTCCACATAGGGATGATATCACCCCTGTTAATAATGAATTCCTTAGACTGTTAGTGTTGTTTAATTCTTTAAAAATGAATGTATATGTGGAAAAGATCCCTTTTGGAGGATGTGGTTGGGCTGCTGTTTAACCATGTGTTGATGAATAGTTTTAGTGTAACTTTTTGAATATTATAAAAAGAGGTCAATTTGACCAGGAGAAGGAGGGAGAGGGGAGGGCAAGAGAGGGTTGAAGGGAAAGTGTACGTGATCAGAGTATGATAGATGCATGTATGGAAATGTCACAGTGAAACTCATTAATTTTTATAACTAATGCATCTTCTTAAAAAAAGAAGCCAGATCAAACAAATCCTTAGCTCTATTATATACCAGTCATGTATAATAATTTTAATTATACTAAATTTAACTCCTGGGCTCATGCATTCCTCCTGCCTCAGCCTCATCAGTAGCTGGGATTAAAGGCATATGCCACCACACGTGGCCTTGTATAATAATTTTTAAATTATGTGTACTAACAAAAGAAAGCTATATCAATAATTTTCATATATATAGCTACATAGCTATGTCAGTAATTTCTGTGTTTATTCTGTGTGTGTATAATATATACATATATATATATACATACATTCCTCTGTGTGTGTGTGTATACATATATATGTAAAGTATGGGAAATTATAAAAAAGAAAAATCACCCATATAATATAATCCTTAAAACTTTTTCATTTGTCTGTTTTATTTTTTCTTTTCCACATAAGAAATATTACATGTAAAAAGTTTTCATATAATTATTGCTTTCAGAAAATATACCTACTATAAAAACAAAGGTAGTTAAAGCTGCTTTTATTTTCTTTTGGGGGACAGGATCTTACTATGTAACCCAGGCTTCCTTGAACTCACCACCCTTCTGTCTCACCCTCCTAAATTCTGAGATTATAGGATTGTGCCCCCACGTACCTGGCTTACTGCTGATTTTAAACCTTATATGTTCTCCCATGCACTATGATACTACTCTTATTTAATTTTTCCTTAATTTTATGTAAGGAGGGTGGAGGTATAACTCAGTAGTAGACTGCTTGCCTGGTATATTCAAGGCCCTGGATTCCATCCCCAGTCCCACAAAAAAAGAAAACAAAAGTTCATTTCACCAATAAAATGACACACCTTTGGGGTGTGTGGCGTGCTAATGCTGTAGAACAAGGAGCACTGATGAGTGTTGTTTATTGATTTCCCCTAGGAGTGCTGCATGGCCATCCCTCTGTCCCAGATTGTGTTCATTGAGGAGCAGGCAGCTGGCATTGGGAAGAGGTGCGTTCTACATGTGACAGGATTTATTCACAAAAACATTTACTCTTTCTGTTGGTCAGGAGGCTGCTTAAGGTTTTAGTCCCACCTTAGACTCATTCTTAAAGTCTGAAGAAAATACTGAGGTTTGCTGTAATATCATTGGGTCACAATTAATAAACAGGGCCATCTATAATTGTATATATTCCACAGACACTTGGCTTTCACATGTGTGCCTGTCATTCAGTGCTTAAAATTAGAAACAACTCATCTGAGAAAAAAGAACTACTCCTATTTCTAGCTGATCATTCAGTGTATTTCTCAAGTTTGAGGATTAAATACAGAGTATCATAATAGTCATTTTGCAAAACATGTCATTTATAAGAAAATAAGAGGTACAATTAATAAATAGACCAAGGCAGCAAGCATAGCAATGGGACTGTCCCAGGTAAACCAGGAGATGTGGGCCACTGTGGTATACAGGTGCAGGCTCAAATATTCCTCATCAAATATGTCTTCATGTTTTAAGTGCATGTGATTCTGGAGACTTAGGAACAAATATTGTTGGCATGGATTTTTTTTTCAACCTGGGCCCCTCATTAGATTTAGCCTAATAGGAAGTTAAATGACATTGAATTTTATTGGAAGTGCAATTAATGCTTGCCTTAATCATAATGTTACAGCTACCGTAAAAGATTGTTTGACATAAATAAATACATACATATATATGTAGGGGAGGGTTGTTTGTTTTTTCAGGGTTTTTTTGAGACAAAATCTCCCTATGTAGCCTAAGCTGGTCTCTAACTCTCTATGTAGCTTAGGATGGCCTTGAACTTTCAATCCCCTTGCCTCAGCCTCCTGAGTGATGGCATGTGCTACTATGCCCAGTTCTTTTTGTCATTATTGTTGTTTTAAGAAAGGGTCTACTATGCAGCACAGGCTGGCTTCAAACTCACTATGTTGCTCAGGCTGGCCTTGAACTCCCAATCCTCCTGCCTCAGCTTTCCAAGTTCTGGGATTTCAGGTGTGTGCCACCATGCCCAGCTCTAACCAACATTTTGAAGAGCCAGCCATAGATGTTTAGGTTAGATTGTTCCTGTAACTTTTCCCTTTTCATTTTTCTCAAACTTACTGCATTCTAGAAAGTAAAATTTTAACAGTATTCCAGATTATTTGATTTTTCCTCTGCTGTGTTTCAGGGTAACCAAAACTCTGTAACAAGAATATCGATAATGTTTACTTGCAATTAGTTTCTTACTTTTTAAGAAGAATTAAGTGATATGCCAGGACAACTTTTCTTAAAAGTTCTCTGTAGTTTCCAGCCCTTTCTCCAAATAATCACCATATTGCATTGATTTATTGTTTTTCACCTTTTAACATGTTCTGAACTCAAGATGCTTTTTTCATTTTGTAAGTTTTAAATTTGATGAAATGTAATTGAATGACTCAGTGAAATACATGAAAAATTAACAAGGGTTTTTAATGCTTACTTTGAAAATTATAAGCTTTATTTTGTATCATAATCACATAGCTTTTTATTGGTTTTCCTTTGATAGAACCTGATAGTAGGTCCAAGAATTTTCAATTTACAAATTCTTAGTCATAATAATCATAGTTCTGGTTCTATACTTGATGATTTATTCCAAACAGTCCTATGCTTCTGCTCATATAGTTTATTTGCTCATCTGTCTTAAAGTTGTTCACCACAAAGGAACAGATGAAGAGTCCTTATTAGGCTGACCCCAGTTCACTAACCAAGCTTGCATATACTGAGGAGGCCCAACTCATGGTGTTTCAATTTTACAGTGATATTTGGGCAACAAATAGGCCCAAAGAAAAATGAAATTGTTCAATAGGCATATCTATGAGTGATCAGAAAGAAGAGTCTTTAGGAGTTGGGGGTAGCTTAGTGGTAGAGTGCTTGATGTACTAGGTATCCAGGAGACTTTGATTATGAGTTTTTTGGTTTCTCTAATCTTTATAGAAGATTGTTTACTGAGCAAGTTGGAGGAAAACAGACTTACAAAGCTGAACAAATATGGTGGTATTTTTAATAGCACAGAAGATAACAGTGGTCGTAAAGATAACAGTAGCTGTGTTCCTAGGGCAGCAGCATTTTGAGAGTTGCTTTTGTGGTTGGGTCTCACTAGATCATGCTGGTGATTAAGCAGCATTTTCCAACAAATGACACCATAGAATGTTAGTTTTGGATGGGATAGTAATAAAATACCAGCTGGCCAGGTTTACAGACAGTTTTTACATTTTGTTTTTAAATGAGTAAGGTAGTATGCTTTGGCAGAAATTATAGGACCCCTAATAACCTCTGGGGATGCATTTGCAGATGGAAAGCCCCAGTCATAAACCACTCAAAACTTTGCAAATTTATTTTGAGCTTATTTTCTAAAACCCCACTTTAAATGCATACAGTTAGTAACTTGAAACTTTTTGGTTCACAGTTTCTAAGTTTTAAGTAGAGCTATTTTTGAAAGCTTCATTTATTCTGAATTAATAAAAAATTTAAAAGATGAATTTCAGGATATTCAATGTACATGAATTTAAGAGTGGTTTGAAATATATTAAGAGTTACAAAAGAATTAGTGATTTTTGAAAGACAATTAAATATGTTACATTTGCTCTTTCTTTAGTGCCAAAATAGTGGTTCATCTGCACCCAGCTCCTCCTCACAAAGAACCTGGCCCCTTCCAAAGTAGTAAGAATTCCTACATCAAACTCTCCTTCAAGGAACATGGCCAGATTGAGGTAAGTTTCCATATGAATGAAATTGGACCAAAAGTGTGTGTGTGTGTGTGTGTGTGTGTGTGTGTGTGTGTGTGTGTGTGTGTTGTTAATACGATAGAAGGCAGTATTATTCAGCAGACCAAGTTTCACTGTACTGGGTGTTTTCGAGATAGGGTGTCTTGAACTCTCTTGAACTATTTGTCTGGGCTGGCTTCAAACCTTGATCTTCTTGATCTCTGCCTTCCAGCTAGCTAGAATTACAGGTGTGAGCCACTGGTGCCTGATCATGTTTTACCATATTTTTACAATAAAATCTTTATGTCTTAAGCCTTATCAGAGTGGAGGATATGTGTTTTAGGTTACAGTGGGAACAGAAAGCAGGAAGGTGTGGTTACTAGGAGGGGCAGAGACTAGAAATGTGCTAAGTCATGCTCCTGGCTACAGCAACACTTTCAGTGGTTGGTTTGGTTCCAGGAACAGAGTGTAATACAGGGACATGTTAACCTCAGGTAGCATCTGAAACTCACCAGCCTTCAATCAGGCAGTCTGTCCTAACTCCATACAAATCTAATTACTTAAATAGTTAGGCTTCTGTCATATTAACAACACCAGTAGTTTTTCTGTTCTGATTAGTAAGTCATTGTACAAGTATTCTTAAGGCATTCAAGGTGTTAATCTCTGTAGCAATGTAAAAAATTATTTGATTTCTTGACAGCACCCCATCGAGTGCTCCTCACACAGTAATCACTAAGCAAACATAAGTGACTAAACAATTATTCTCACTGTATTTGAAAAATATATTTGATTTTTCATAAGCCAGTGTGTTTATTTTTGGCTTCATATTTTAACTGGTCAAATGATTATCTGCCTCCTTCATGGAAAATGGCTATATATTTTTTTCTGGCACTGTGTTTCAGTGTAGATGGAAAACAACCCACATGTGCAGGATTGTTTGTGGTAAGTCTATTTGTTTCATTGTCACTCATCACTTTGTTGAGAATAACCCACTTTATGTAGAAGGTCAATTCCTTGGTTTTTCTTTTCCTTTGTGCTTTCTGAAGTTGAGCCAAGAAAACAACTTCCTTTGATTTCCTTTGATGTCTCTGGGAATCCTGGGCTTGTTGCAAATGAAAAAACAGACTAAAGAAATGTCAAGAAATAATTTGTTTGAGGATGCCCCAACCTGACTGACTCATGTAAAGTATATGTGTGTGTGTAACAGTTTTACAGGCGTCTATCAGAGGAAATGACACAGAGAAGATGGGAGAATATGCCAGTTTCCCAGTCATTACAAACAAATAGAGGACCCCAGGTATTTGTAAAACTATTAGTCTAGTATTTTCAACTCTGTACTTAACATCTTCATTAAGAAAATGTCTCTGTGATTGTAAAACTTGCCCAAAACAAAATAGTGGTGTTCTGATAAAAAATTAACTTCCATAGCACTTAGGCTAGTCACCAGCTGTGGGCAGGCACTCAGATGTGAGAAAGTAGCTTAGTTAATAACTGTCAAGTTTTAAAATTTTAGCTATAACTTTTTGTACATTTGAGACCTTATTAAATACATGATAGGTTGGCAAAGAACAAAAATAAATGGGAAATTTAATTTATATCTAAAATGCAGAGTAAAATATGCCACATATTGTGTATTCAACTTGAAGCTCATTAAGCACCTCCAGGACACAGCATTTTGAAAGGGAGCTAGATGTAGTTAGTTGTATGCTGTTTCTTTGGTTCTTTGTGGTTCCTTTCCATTGAAAACACAGTATGGTCACAAAAGATTTTGTTTCTTTTCCATTCTGTGTGTTTTATGTTCTACATTTTTTTTCCTCCAGCCTGGAAGAGTAAGAGCCGTAGGCATTGTAGGCATTGAGAGGAAACTGGAAGAAAAAAGAAAAGAAACTGACAAAAACATTTCTGAGGTAACTCTTCAACAAGTCTATTCAGCCTCACCTTCAGCCATTTGTTGTTATTCTTTGGCGACAACCATGACTAATTCCATTCTGTGATCTGGAATATATCTAGTTGGCCTTAAGATCCATAGCCTCCTGTTCCTTTAATAGATCCACCTTAGGCTGTCATAATTTAACCAAAACAAGTTTTAAAAGTTTTTTTTATCGAAATAAGAAAGAAACAAGTTTGTTTTCTGTTAGAAAATATCATAGAATGTTGTGTATAAATTTTATAGATGTAGTTAATTGGAGATACATGTAATGAATTCAAGGTCCTCTACATAATTATTTTGAAATTTGGGTTAACTTAGTTGAGAGAAAAATCCTGTTCTGTGGCTACTGTCCCTGGCTAGCCAAGGCACAGTTTTATACTGATACTGCTCGGGGACCACACACAGACAGTAAGAATGGCTCAATCCAGCCTGTCATGTCTTCTTGAAACATGTATGTTTCAGTGTTTGTGAAGCATCATCATAAATGAGGAAATTCAAGTGAAAGGGAAAGAACTCTAGTTCTGAAAGCCAGTGATGATTAGATTCTATAATTAGTTAATGTATCTAAACATATCATTGGTGTGTTAGCTTTCCATTACTGTAACAAACACCCGAGGTAATTGACATATAAAGAGTAGAGGTTTGTTTTGGCACACAGTTTTGGAGGTTTCAGTCTATGTTTGTTGGCCCTGTTGCTTTGATCCAAAGTAAATAAGTTATGGAATGCCTATCATGGTTTACTACTTAAAATGCAGGTTACCATTGAGGTATCAACGGTACCTTAAGTACTTATTAAGTGACTGGTATAGACTTTGTGGATTGCATAGTTACGGTAATCCATCCTATGTATTTCCTCAAGATTTGCAGCTGGATCCAGAAGCTTGATGACATTCATGTTCAGTCCCTTTGACAGTCACTGGAGGTGAAGCTTTGTTCTTTCGTTAGGAGCTCATCAGCTCTCTTTTTTTCATGTTAGTGACTGTTAATGTTCAAGGTCTATTAGTCATTGGTGGTTGCAGATAATGAAATTTGCAGATATATTAGTTTTGTCAGAAGTATTAGTTCATTGGCATTTACAAATGGTGATATTCTGTTTATTTTTCATGTATTAGTTGGAATACTTTTTTTTTCTTTTTTTTGAGACAATCTCACTGAGTATCCCATGCTAGCCTCAACTTCACATTCTCCTACCTCATCCTCCTGAGTGTAGGGATTATAGATGGGCACTATCATGCCTGGCTTGAAATACTTTTTAAAGAGCTGCTTCCCTTCATCTCCTGTGTGATTTCCCACTGACATAATTTATAGAGGGAAGGCAGGACTTTGCTTTTTCCTTTATCATCAGGATAATAAATTAGTCCCTTCTTATCCTCCAAAATTGACTAGACTTTATATTATCATCACAAATTTTAATGTATTGGTAAGTTTCAGTCATTTGCAATTATTTATTCTACTTGATTCTCAGACCATCCCATCTTTGCCCAATGAGAGCCTCTTCAAGTTGGCACCTGAGTACTTTTGACATGACCTATCTGGTGTCATCATTGTCTGGTGTGACAGAGGCTCTAGGACTACCTTGTGCATTTCCTGCCCCATATCTAGAATAAAAATTTAACTGGGAAGCTCTGTTTTTTTGTTTGTTTGTTTTTTTAAGTGAGAAACAGTATTTCAAGCCCACAATCTATGTGTAGCTTTGGGTTGATGTTTGTTTCAGGCCTGTACAATGGACAGAGCTAGGATTGTGTTGTTACCTGAAGTGCCTCCAGAGATTATACCATTCCTTTCAATTCAAATTAGAGCAACACTACCAGTAATTATTAAAGCAGCTATAAAGACAATTTTGTCCCCACTGACCTTGCATTTAATATGTGTGCCATCCCTACCTTCACATGCTGCCACGGCACACGCTGTCCCCACAGCTCTCGGGTAGGCTGGCTCAGGACTAAATCTAACTGATACCAGCAGTGCTTACGGTGATCTTCCCTTACTCATTTTGATGATCCAAAGCAGGAGTAATGGAGTAATATTCCTTCTATGTGGCATGTTTGTGTTCCTTGTACCTGAAATTCAGTCTTGCTGGATTTAAAATCCTAGGCTCGGGCTAGGGATGTAGCTCAGTGGTAGAGCGCTTGCCTAGCATGTTTGAGGCCCTGGTTTCCATCCCTAGTACCTCTTTTCTGACTTGTATTGTCCTCTCAGAGCCTGTAACATCTTTTAGTGTATTTTAAATAAAATATCACACTTTACTTTTTGGCAGTACTGGGTGTGAACTCAGGACCTCGTGCTTGCTAGGCAGGTGCTCTACCATTTGAGCCACACCTCTAGCCCTGAAGATGGCATTTTGATCCAGTCTGTGAACATGTCTTTCTGGTATACTTTTGTTGTCTGTACCATGTAGTTCTCCTCCATATTGTCTTTTTTCTTATAATAAGTTTGGGTGGGATTCAACCTTATCTTTTGTTGTGGCTCAGTTTCAAAGGGAATTCGTTTTCCTAAACTTCTAGAGAAAGGCTGAGTTCAGGGTGGTTTTTTTTTTTTAGCTCCCTCCTTAGCTGTTTCAATGTAGTGTTCAAAATTTTGTTGATTCTGCCAGGCATATTGACTCACATCTGTAATCCCAGTTATTTAGGAGGTGGAACTCAGCCCAGACAAAAAAGTTAGTGAGACACCCTCCACACCTCCATCTCAATAAAAAAGCTGGGCCTGACACTGTAGCAACGTGGGAGGCATCTGTAGGAGGACTGTAGTCCAAGTTGTCTAAGTAAAACTTGAAAACTAACTAGAACAAAAAATTGCTATTTGATTCCTTTGCTGGGGACCTGGTGGACCTACCCAGTAGAGAAATGGGGGAAACCCTCCCAGTTCTAGGCACTGTCATGACTTTCTTTCCAGCTCTATACCAGAGCTTCCCTTTTCTTTTTCCTGCCTACCTTCTGACATCAGGCAGGCCTCATTATATGTCCCCATTTGTTTGTACCGTCAGGGTCTTGTCAGCATCATGACATTTGATTTTTGTAGTGTATGCTGCCGATGGGCTTTGGTTTTGAGATGCGGTTGCCCTGTCTGCTTTATGTGAAGATTTGGAGAAATTCAAAACATGTGCTGCCCCAGCCCCATCTTCCCAGAATCCTCTGTCCCACAAAATTCTGATATTTTAGCATCAGAGTGGTTCTTATTATCCAGAGGAAGTGACTAGATTGGGAGCCGTCACTGTCTTCAATACCCAGGGGGTGCTGGCACTGTTCTTTCTGCAGTGCTGTTGTCACTCTCTTTGTGTCAACAGTTACAAAGATGACATGGAACAGTGAACGACTTTGGATTATTTATATTCCTTTTTCTGAATGCTGCCCTACTAACTTGGTGTTAGTATGTGCTTGTCTGTTTTTGTATTTTTGAGATAGGGTCTCACTTTGTAGCCCAGATTGATTTGAACTCTCAGTCCTCCTGCCTCACCCTCCCAAGTGCTGGGAGTATAAACGTTTGCTACCATGCCTGGCTCAAAATGACGTTTTTCTAAATTTTTATGAAATGAGTTACTCAATTTCGGTCTAGTTTCATGGATATAAGGTTCTGTAAGCTAGCAGACAAAATAATAGAAGGTGTGTGTGCATCTGTCTCACTCTAACTTTTGTTGTAGGTACTTTTTCCACCCTTTTTTTGATAGTTGGCTAATTCCAAAGTTCAGAATAATAATAGAAATAGAAGTGAGGAAGCTATTGTTTTGCTTTATAATTACATAAATTTTCTTAAAGTTATATGGATAAGTCTTCCAAGGCACTATAATTATGTTTATTTTTTAAATGATTATATTTATAAGCAATAAACGTTAACATATATATTCTATGTGGGTTCACTATTTTGGTGTGTTTTTCTATGAAAATATAATAAAATTTTGTCTTACCAGTTTTCTGTACACATGTAAAAGAAATTTATTAATATTTCATATAGTCAAAGTAAAAATCTTAAGTGTACAAATTGCCTGTGTGTTTTATTTTTGAAAACTAGGTTGGTGTGTGATTTGCCTCCCATTTAAATGCCCAGAGCTTCTCACAAAGGGTTTCCTGCCTCTGCTGGCTGTTGCTGATAAGAAGGCAGTGTTTAAGCCCTTTGTTTATCTGAGGAAATTCCTGTTAGGTGTGTGCACATTCCCCTTTGTTCTGTGTTAGCCTTAGCTGGTTGGCCATAAGAATCTCACACAACACTCTATTCTTTTAGCAAAACCCCTTTGCAGATGGGGATACTTTTCTGCAGATGGGCATGAGCTTCTGAGAGCCACTGCTTTATGTATGACTTATTTTTCAATTAATGACAAGTTGCTTAATTGATTTTAAAAATAATGCCTGTGCACATCAATTAGACAAAAAAATTCTACACAGGCAGTATATTTTCAGTAACTTGAAATAATTTATTAGAAACATGTCTGGTTAAATTTGAAGAGGCCTTTGAAGTGGAATATTTGCTATAGCAAATTAAACAACTGATCAATTAACATTTATTTAGATATACTTTTGGTGGTACTCAAATGTACAATGGGTTTAATACTTAGAGGCTGAGGCACTATTTCAGTTGAATCACACCCTATTAGTATATCCAAAATTATTGCCAAAAAAGTATTCCTGAAGCTGTGTATTGTCATTTTTAATCAGGGAAGTTTTACATTGCTTTTGATTCTTGATATCCTTTCAAGAAAGTCAAAGATAGTCACTGGGGAGTGAACTCAGGGCATACTCCCAGCCCCAGAGTTTTTTTTTTAAATTGTTGTGCTGGGGTTACATTGTGACAGTTACAAAACCAATTTTCTTATTTGTGTTACATAACAATAAATAATATTTTGTGAATTATTGTTTAGTTAGTTACCTTTTGTTTGTTTAATCAATAGTAACTATTTTCCTCTTAGAAACTGAAAAATTTGCTGCAGTTTGTTTTGGAAAGTTTATGGTTTCTTATCTAAAATAAATTTTAAAAATAATGTAGATGTATTACTTATATACTTATTTTATTAATAAACAGATATTTGTAAGAAAATTTCATATATTTGTATTATGGGGAGAAATCTGGGGATGGTCACTGCTTTACAACATTTTAATTCTTTAGACAGATTCCAACAAAAACTTCATTTCTCATTTCAGGCCTTTGAAGACCTTAGCAAGCTAATGATCAAGGTACATTTCATTTATGCCCCTTAATACATACAGTTGACATACGGTTTTGAAAACACAACATTGGGAGCATTATTTCTTTTTTAGTCTTTCTTTTTCTTTTGATAGGCTAAAGAAATGGTGGAGTTGTCAAAATCAATTGCTAATAAAATTAAAGAGAAGCAAGGTGACATCACAGAAGATGAGGTAAAGAAACTTTTTGTTTAAGGTATTCAAAACCACATTACACATTAACACAATGATGTTTTTGTGGCTTGCCTGTTTGCTTCTTTCTTTTTAAATTTTTACTATTTATTCATTTGTTGGCTCCAGGGCTTGAACCCAGGGCCATTTTTACCACTGAACTACACCTGCAGCCATCAAGTTTTCTTTCTGATTATAGTATTTTATTTCTTTCTTTTAGAACTTGATGGTATATGAAAGTAAAAAAAAAAAGTAAACCATAAAAGTTTTGTTAGTTCTAGTAGGAGTCAAGATTATTTCAGTGCCTTTTCTTGGAGTATAGAAAACAGACACTGAAGTGTTGAAGGAGTGGCTATTGTATACATATCCCTAAGTTTGATGTGTGTTTCATTAAATTTGTCCTAAGATCTGGTCACATGTATTTTTCCTTTCTGAATTTTCAGTTGTATCATTTGGTTAGTATTAAGTATAGCATGGCCATTATCTAAGTCTTCTCTCATAGTAAATTTGTGAAGTAAACAGTATGGGAAAGCAAAGTAGTAGACGGAAGGAGAATAACTTGATTTCTGCAAGAAACCACTAAGAAATCCTCTGCTTTAAAGCTCACAGGATACAGATGCAGTAAAGAAATGGTTACATAGAGAACTAACTGAGTGGAATTGAACTTGTGATAGAAGGATTTTACATGTTGAGGTGGGAAGACTAACTCTGCCCAGTCTTTTCATGCGCTTTCCCCTCTTATTGTAGACTATCAGGTTTAAGTCCTACTTACTGAGCATGGGAATAGCCAACCCGGTCACCAGGGAAACCTACGGCTCAGGCACACAGTACCACATGCAGCTAGCCAAGCAGCTGGCTGGGATACTGCAGGCACCACTAGAGGTAAAACCAAATCTCAGCATATTTTTGGGACTGGGGTTTAAACTTAGGGTTTTGAGCTTGCAAAGGAGGTGCCTTACCACTTGAGCCACATCTCCAGTCCATTTTCCTCTGGTTATTTTGGAGATAGAGTCTCTCAAACTATTTGCTTGGGCTGGCCTTGAACCGTAATCCTCCTGGTCTCACCTCCCAAGTAGCTAGGACTATAGGTGTGAGGCACTGGCACACAGCCTCAGTGTTTTTAAAAGTGTATTAAATGATTTCTGGGTCATCAGGAATCTTAAGAGCATAACTCCTTTTACATGTGGTTACTAGTAACCAACATGCTATTTTTTCTTTTAGGAATATTAAGTTAGCTGATTATACTTATTAATTATTCTTTGTAATTTCTAAATTGCTTTCAATTTCCATTTTAGATATCTATAACTTTCTAAATCTATTTGATAGAAGTTTTTATTTTAAAAACATTATTTATATACTTTCTATATATCTAGAATTTAATATAGAGTATGTTAATAATTCTATAATGCAAATTCATCTAGTCTAACAGTATTCAGCTAATCAAATCTTTATTATAGCACTTTTATTTTTTTTCTTTTTTCAAAAACATTTTTATTTGCATATACTAGTTGTACAAAGGATTTCATTGTGATATTTCCATATATGCATACAATGTACCTTGATCAAATTCACTGTTCCCCTCATCCCGTCTCCCTTCTTTAAACAGTTTCAACAGGTTTTCATTGTTGTATTTTTATACGTGTGTGTAAAGTACTTTGACCATATTCACCTCCCCTCACCCTCTTCTTCACCCTTCCCCCTCCCACTGGTACCCACTCCCAAACAGAACCTGTTTTACATTCCCATCATTTATTTTTAAGTACTAGATTCTGCATATGAGCAAGAACATGTGATATTTATTCAAGCACTTTTATTAAGAAATATTTCAAACATGCCCAAACAAATAATATGAATCCCAACCTCCATTCAAAATAATTTTAAAGCAAATCCCAGACATCACATCATTTTATCTGTAAATAATTCAATAACTATAATGACAAAGACTCCTTTAAACACAACACTCTTTTCATACACCATTTCATACCTAAAACATTAAAAATCCTCAATATCATCAAATATCTAGTTAATGTTCACATTTTCCCTTATAGTTTGTCTTTTTAAATCAGGATACATTGCAACTGATCAATTTGTCTCAGGTTTGGGTGTTTTGTTTTGTGTTTGCTTTTTGGTACTAAGAATGGAGCCCAGGGTCTCATGCATGCTAGGCAAAAGCACTACACTAAGCTAAACCCCCAGCTCCCTGTTTTTCTTTTTGTTTTTAATTCCACAGGTTTTCTCTTCCTCTACTTCTTGTCTCTCCAAGTCATAAAATTTATTTATTGAAGAAACTACTAGTTTATCCTATAGAGTCTTGTACTTTGGCTGACTATATAGTATTAACATATTTCCCATTCCTATGCATTCCCTGAGGGGTTTTTGTTTTGGCCTTTTGTCCTGGTAAGAATACTTTACAGAAGGAGTTGTGTACCTCCATGAGAAGGTGTGTAGTATCCGGTTATCTCTATTTGTAACATTAGCAGTCATTGGCAGTAATTACCTAGACCTGTTGCTTCATTAAAGGTTATGAAATGGTGACATCATTCATTAGCTGGAGTAACTTAAAAATATTTAAATGTACTTCTAAAAAGCCTTTGTAGAGCTCCTCTTTTCATTTAAGAAAATGCTGACCATGGCAGTTAAAGTCTAAAACTTGAGTTTGAAATGCCTCGTGGTACCCAAATAAGTTCTCATGTGTATAAATACAGTTTTTAAAAAGCTTAAGTTTTCTGATTTTTTTGTGTGTGTATTGGGGTTGGACTGGGGTTTGAACTCAAGGCTTGATGCTTGCAAAGCAGGTACTCTACTGCTTGAGCCATACTTATAGTTCAGTCCAAGTTTTCTGATTTTTTATTTCACTCTGATTATGATTTCTGCTGTGAAATACTAACTGGGGCTAATTGTAATATTTTTTTTTTCCCCTATCTTATGTTAACAGGAACGAGGGGGAATAATGTCACTCACAGAGGTGTACTGTTTAGTAAACCGAGCTCGAGGAATGGAAGTAAGAATAGCATATTTAGATACTTTTTAGCTAAATATAGACTTTCTTGATATAATACAAATTCCCCTCTAGTGATTACAATTTGAGGAAGGGTTGTGAATATCAAAGCTATTTTGAGAAGCAGTGTGGTGCACTGAAAAAGAATGCTGCCCTGGGATCTAGAGAGTAGAGTCTGTTCTGTTCCCAATCTTGCCAGTGACTTGCTGGGTGGCCTTGAGTGGCTTACTTAACCTCTCTAGAACTCAATTTCATACTTTAAGATAAGGGTGTGTACTGAAGAGATAAAGGTTAGCCTTTCAGTGCTAATGTTCTGCATTTTGCTGTGATGAATAAGGCTGTGAACAAAACCCTTTCTCTGCTATAGTTAATCCTTTTGATTTAACTCAGTTGGACTCAGTGGCCATGCAAAGAGCTCAGAGGGAAAGCCACCTTGTTCTTTTGACTGTTTATCAGAAGGGGCTGTTCTTTGCTCTCATTGCCCTGTCAACACCCAGGTAGCAGTGGCCTCCAAGGTTCTGTCCAGGTGCTCTTTTGCCCCAGCAGTCACAGCAGACTTGCAATGTAAGCAGTCACCTCCAAGGGAATGAATTATGCATGTCTTCCAGTCCTCACCCCAGTTCCATGAGTGCAGCCTCTTGTGTTTATTTGAATAGTCAGATCTGCCATTGGTTAGTACTTACTATCCACCAGGCATACTGCACCTGTTACCTCACTCATCCTCCATCACTCAGTGAGGTAGCTAGCTCCATTTAGGGGATAATTTGGGGATGATGAAATTGAGGTGTAGATTAAATTACTCAATCAGAGCCATGCAGGTGTAGTTTGGCTGGGATTTGGACCCAGGCCCAGTCAGCTCTGAAGCCATCCTGTGTGACTCAAAGCTGTATTTATCCCCACCATACTGTGCCGACTGGTTAAGGTTGCACCATCCAAAAGAGTACCTCTATCAGCTAAAATTGTGAACTTGTAACATACTAGATTTAGAAGACTTAGTACAAAGTAAAGAAATGTTAAATCTCAGTATCTCAGTTTTGGAGAGGACTGGAGGAACTAGGGATAGGACCCAGGGCCTTGTGCATTCTAGGCAAGTGCTCTACCATTGAGCGATACTCTCAGTCCCTTTTATTTATTTATTTACTTACTTTTTGTGTGACTACTAGAAAATTTAAAGTTATATATGTGGCTTGAATTATATTTCTGTTGGATAGCACTGCTCTAATGAATTGAAGTCTTTGTCTCCTTTGTTAATCCTTTTTTCCTTGTAAAATACTTGATTTCCTATTTCAGTGGTCATTACAGTTATATAGCATTACTCTATTACTTTGCAGTTTAAACTGGATTCTTTTCCCTATTAGTTGCTGTCACCAGAAGATTTAGTGAATTCATGCAAGATGCTGGAGGCACTGAAATTACCTCTCAGGTAAAGGAGCCTTCACAGGAAGTTTACCACCTGTACCTGTGATTCCACACAGAGGAGACCGGAAAGCTCAGCCAAGTTTACCACCCTGCGTGGCAAGCCAAAAAGTTGCCCTCTTGAAATTACATTGTATATGACCTGAGTTCACCTGGCACCAAAAACATCTTCTGTCATCCTGGCTTTGATCTTATCAGAGCTGGACATATCGTAAGAGGCTCAAAGTCAGACTCTTGTGATTTGAAAGAAGAAGATAAGAATGTGAGCTTCTCGCAGGATGTCAGAATAAGTAGCCCTCTTCCGTAAAACAGTTTGTGTTCATTTCTGGAGATTCACAAGTGAGGGGGTTAGGCTGTGAATTGTATTTTCCTTAGGCTAAAAGAGTCCCTAGCCAGACATTTTATTTAGTATATAGATTGCAGTTCATAACTTTATTATCTGTTAATTTATGAGCTCTTTAGTTCTGCCATATACTTGTGCCCATTATATTTTAAGTGGTATTGTGTGAGTAATATTGTCCTCATGCCTGGGCATAAAACAAAGTGAAAAATGTTTGCTCCTTCTTAATGGTTGAATATTCTAAATGATTCATGACTTTGTTCTCACATCTTTGAATTTCAGGCTCAGGGTTTTTGACAGTGGCGTCATGGTAATTGAGCTTCAGTCCCACAAGGAAGAGGAAATGGTGGCCTCGGCCCTGGAGACGGTATGTGAACCCTGTTTCCTCCAGTCATTAAGGCTTCCATGAAGACCCAAGTGCTTAGCAATTTGAAAAGCAGGATTTCCTGTAGAATTTAACTTTACTAAAAAGTAACATTTGCAGACTCAATAAAAAATGGTTTATTATTAACTGAAAATGACATATTCATTTAATCAAAGTAATTTGTTAAAAACTTTTTGAAGAGCTGGGCACAGATGGCTCGTGACCATAATCCTAGCTACTTGGGAGGCTGAAATTGGTAGGATGGCAGTTTGAGGCCAGCCTGGGTAAAAAGTCTACAAGACCTCATCTCAGCCAGTGGCTGGACATGGTGGTGTACATCTGTCATCCCAAGCTACACAGAAGGCTAAGATGGAGAGGATTACAGTTCCAGGTCAGCCTGGGCAAAAAAGTTTTCAAGACTCCATCTCAATGGGAAAAAGCTGGGCATGGTGGCATGAACCTGTCTTCCCAGTTACAGTATCAGCTTAAAATAAGATTTGGTCCAGTCTGGGCTGGGCAAAAAGCAAGACTCTATCTCTAAAATGAGACCTGTCAAAACTGTTCCAGGAATAGGGGCAGGGGGAATAAAGGAGAAGTGATGGAGGTGGTGAATTCAGCTATGATATATTGTGACATTGTAAATGTCACAATGTACCCCCAGTACAACAATAATAGTAATAATAAAGATTTTTAAAAGATCTGTCTCCAAAATAACCAGAACAAAAAGGGCTAGGGACATGGCTCAAGTGGTAGAGCACCTTTCTAGCAAGCTCAAAGCCCTGAGTTTAAACCTCAGTACTGCCCAAACAAAAACAAAATAATTTTTAAAGGCTTATTGATCCTCTTAACATCTTAGGGTCAGGAGGGCTAGAATTAGTGAGGTACTTGCTTTTCTCTTGAAACCCAGTGTTGAGAACAGGCTTTTAACTTGGGTCCTTTACTGGACATAGACATAACTTTATGACTCCTTTACTGGAACATGTGATATGCTGAATTAGAATTTATTATGTGTTCACTTCAGAATATCCTATTCTTTCTAGGCTTCAGTACAGTGCTTTCTACATTATAATAGACTCATGTTGACAGCTTCTCTGTTGTATTTGTTCTTGGTTCATCAACTTTTGTAGAATTAGGCATTAGTTAAGCTTTAGTTCTATAGTTAGTATTTAGATTTTAAAAGAGAATATAATTTCCTGTATGTAATCTAGTACCTAGGTATATGAAAGTAATCACTTTTTTTTTCTGTTGTGTATTGCTGTTAGGTTTCAGAAAAGGGATCCCTAACATCAGAAGAGTTTGCTAAGCTCGTGGGAATGTCTGTCCTCCTGGCCAAAGAAAGGTAAGTGCACCCTTGCCCTTCATGACAACTTGTGTTTGTATTTCCAAATGGACAGATAATTGTGGCTTTTTCTCTTTATTCCTAGGTTGCTACTTGCAGAGAAGATGGGCCATCTTTGTCGAGATGACTCAGTGGAAGGCTTACGGTTTTATCCAAATTTATTTATGACACAGAGCTAAGGGTTTCATGTTTGAAATACTTTTTTGACCACACACTTGCATTGTGTAGCGGTTTTTATGACATTGAGCTAAGAAATAAACCCTGATAAACTGAGAATTTGTTAGAGCTTCACAGTATCATATAAAACTCTTTTACTCTCTTCCTAAATACTATGGTCACAGAAGCTTCTTATTTAGGGTACATATAGGAAAATACAGAAAAAGGAATGCTGATATAAATTAAAAAGTATGCTATAACTTGAAACATGGTGGATTTTAACTTGATCCCCAAATGTAACCATTTATAAAGAAGAGAATTTAAGTTCTTGGGGGAAGAAAAGGAAAAGTTGCATGTTTAGAAAGGTTAGATTATTATTTTGATGTGACTAAAATTCACTGAAATGTAAACGTTTTCTTCTATGTCTGATATGCCCACTATGGGAGGTTTTCATGAGGAAGTCATAGCTACAATGTAGTTTAAGAACCTGACAACACTGGAACCAAATATCAAACTGCAGAATGCCACATGAGGCTCTTCCTAAGGGCTTTTCAAAGCAGCCATAGGCATGTCTCCAACAGACCAAATAAAACACCTTTTAAAAAGGAGAGGGCTGGGGTATGGCTCAGTGGTAGGATGCTTGCCTAGCATGCATGAGGCCTTGGGTTCCATCCCTGGTATCAAAAAATAAAAAGGGAAAAGGAGAAAATATTATTTGACTTATATATATATACTCCAACTAATTTCTTTTAAAGAATGCAACTGTATCATTTTGCTTAAAAAATGCCATGGATTTTGAAGCTGAATTAAAGAACTGTATGGACATGCCCAGAGTTATGATTACAGATCTGAGAGGTAGATGGCTCAGGAGTTCCCTAGAATGTTGTGCAGGTAAAAGAAGCAAGGGAACCTTTAACTAACTTCATAGGAACCTCACTAGAAGCCAAGGCTAGGAAATAGAAAGTGGGCAGCAACATGTCTCCTTTTCCCCTCCCCTAAGGAGTCTCAACACTGAACTTTTAAAAGCATGTCTGTCATATTCCAGCAATATGTTTTTCTTCTTTCTCCTATGCATTATAACTTGTGTGGAGAAACCATCTCAGTAAAAAGTGTTACTGATAACAAAAACTGGCTAATATTGCCTATAGATGCTTGAGTTTAAAGTAGACTGCTGGACTTCATATGCTGCTATTCTACAGTATGCAGCTTGTTGGTGTTACCTCAAACTCAGGGACCTCACAGAACAGAAGGAGACCCCCCTTTTTGGGACTAAGTTGGAAAGTGAAAGGATACTGATGGTTTTGGCCAAGTCGGCATTGGAAATAGTATCTGTATTGGGAGAGCCATTGGGACCAGGAGGAGGAATGCCCAGGTACACTCTGGGACTTCTCGTACATTCTTACTGAGTAAGGTAGAGGCCACTGCCACATTCTGGGGAAGTGCCAGGGTCCTCAGCCACAGAGCCAGGAGCAGTGGCTATTGCTGCTTTGTGTCCTTCAGTATCACAGAAATGCTGTGGCTGAGGCAGTCTGCTTTAGTCTTCATTTTCAAAACTGTCACTAACTCTTCATTGTGGTGACAGATCCCCTAATTACCTCATTGCTCAACCTCAGGTTTATTTTGGGGGTAATTCAGTGTCTGGCCACCCAAGTCTTTTAGGGGTTAGTTAGACCATTGTGTAAGCTTGTTTGTGTGTCTCGCCTCTCTCTGAGTTGCACTTACTCTGTCACATGGCTCTGGCAGACAGACAGACACACATACACACACACACACACACACACACACACACACACACACACCACATCTCATCTGACTGAGGTTCTTAAAATCAGAGAAGATAAATAATAATCTTGCACCAGCTGGAATAGTTGCAAGTAAGGGTGTTGGAGCAACTGAGTCTAGCTCTAATGGTTTGGATTCATTATACCAAACTTAGAGAGTCAGCATATTTATGTACTTTAGTGTGACAAGGTATTAACAAAAATGGAGCATTCGAGTCGAACAGGAAAAGTGACATGAGTATAATCTCCAGATATCACATTAATTAAAAATAAGTATGATTGATTTTATTATTTTATTTTAAAGTGGGCATTCTTCACTGTTCCCAGACCTCTGTGTATATATTTTCATTTTTTGCCAAATGAGATGTTATTTTGGTTCTTTATTTGTAGAGGTTATGTTTAAATACAACCAATCAGGCCCTAAGTGCAAAAAAGTTCTGCTTTGGTGCTTATCACTGTATAACTATTATTTTTATTTCTTAACTTTGCTCTTAGGAGCACAAATCTCTTTGTAGCTTTATGGTAATGGAATATTTCTAGTCACTGTTAAGAAAAAATTTTTACATTGTATAAGTAAAGGCTGTTTTCGGGGTTAAATGATCGGTATTAATGTATATAGAGTAAAATAATTGCAAAATTTTTAAATGATTTTCTTACCTTGGTGTTCTTTTGAAATACTCTGAAAAATACATGAAATTGGTAAACCTTTAATCATACTAGTCCGGTATGTTAAGAATTTTTCCTTCAGATTTTAAAATTAAGGATTGCTCATAAATATGTATGCTTTGAGCTCTCACAATTTTAGTTATCTTTAAAAAATGGGAAATGAGTGGTGAACTGTTTTTTTTTCAAAGCTCCTGATGTGAGTCCCACTGTGGACTAACCCTGTGTACTTGTGTGAGCATGCTGTCTCTTGTGCCTTGGTACCCAACTAAGCTGACCAGAACATGCATTGCTCTTGTCATCATTCTCTTACTCAAATATTTAAAATGGTTCTCTTTAGCACAGCAATCTCAAAGCCTTCATTTTGGTACAGTGAAGTCACAACTTGTAAGGCAGTTAGGTTTTAAGACTTTGCCTAAGGACACAATTTAGCACGCTCAAAATGATCCTCAAAAAAATCTCTTAAATGCCAATAAAGTTCTCTTTATAGTCTTACGGTTTGTGGAGTGATATGTAAGTACAAAAATATTATGCATATAGTAAATACAATATGTAATTAAAAGTGCATATCAACATTAGACTTTTATAGCATTAATAATTACACTGTGGGTTTAATGTGTCTTTTTGCCAATAGGTATGGTTGGATTTATGTAAATTTACCTACAATCCTATCCCTTATAGTAGATTTAGACTGTAAGCTTCACAAGGGCAGAGATTTTTGTTCATGGATATAGCCCCAGAGCCTAGAACAGGGCCTGGCACACAGTAAACATTAAATAAACATGTACTGAGTGAATGAACTTTGGTGTAAATACCTGTTTATACTTTGACTCCTCTCTATCCTACTTGAGCTCCCATTGAACTCAGTGAAACAAATAAACCATTGTTTGGAATACACATGAATTTTGTGTGAAGAACTTTGTGGGGCACTGGGCAGTGGGAGACAAAAAGGTGAATAAGAAACAGCCCTCCCTTAAGAAGATGCAACTTCCATTGAAGATAGAATGAAGTGCATGCCATGGAAGAGACACAGATACCCCACTGAGGAAAACTGAGGAAGGAGTTTTCAGTTCTGATGAAGGGCACTGGAGATTTTGTGGAGAGGAAGAGCCTGGTAAGCTAGGCTCACAAAGACAGATTGCCAGTGAGAGGAAGGTGCTGGTTCACCAGAACAGAACGAGGTATGCCCTCCTGGATGTATCCCCCTTGTTTGTCCAGACTTCCTTTGATTACTTATTCCCATTCATCCACACTAGTCCAAATCATACCTTGTTCAATCCCACCTGCTCTAGAATGTCTGTTTCCAGTACTAGCTCTACTTTTTCTAAACTCAATAAGAGTTACTGTCTGTCTCATATACTTGACTATATTTCAAATTGTTCCCTTGATGCCACAAGAAAATAGAGATATTGGGTGTCTTTAAGTTCAAAGACTATCCTGTAGCACTTATGAATCCTCACTGCATTGGGTGAGTGACTACACAGTAGATTCCTACTTGAGTATTACCTGAACTGAGTAGCTTTGGATTATATACTGTTGGGGACTAGTGGAGTGGCTCAAGAGGTAAGTGTGCCTGCCTAACAAGCATGGGGCCCTGAGTTCAAACCCCAGTGCTGCCAAATAAATAATAAAAATTATAGTACTGTCAAGTTGACCAGCAACCCCAAGTCTGCATCCTTTACCCTTTTCTTGAGAGGCTTCTCAGCAAGACTTGCCATAGCTCAACCTGTCTGATACCTACTCTGTCTTACTCAAAATTCCAAGACCTGGGCCATGTCTATGATACAGGATGCACTCCTGAAAAGTCAGATTATACACATGTCAGATCTTGTTTTTACAGTCTAGGATTTGGGTTATTCATGTTCTTGTGTTGTGATGCAAAATCGTGAGTCAGTTAAGACTTTCATCTTAAAGCATTACCAAGGGAAGTAAAGATTGTTCCATTTGTATTCAGGGAGTAACTGAATTTTACAGTTTGCACAGAACACTAGATCAGTGGCTGACTCAGAAAAACAATGCAATGTATTTGAGAGTTTTAGTTCAGTACTGACAAGACCTTACCACTGTTCTTTGGAAAGCTTTTTTTCTCCCTTTACTTTTATAAAAATATTAAGCTATACTTAATTGTCTAATAAAGATAAGACAGTTTGACCAAGCATCTCAAACTGTTATTTTTAAAATGACCAAGCATATGGGTAGAGCCACTTGTACCTGGAGTTAGGTATTCTTATCATGGAAGAGTGGCTCTTTGGAAGAGATTGTCATGAAAGGTTAATACAAAGCACGTTGCTTTCTATATATCACAGTCACCATAAAACTTCACTGTAACTATTGTATGGCTTGTATGGTGGCAAGGAGGAGTGATTAGTCATGTCCTCAAGGTTACAGAGCAGGGTTGGAATTTTTAGACTTTGTCTTAACTTCAAAGCCCTGTCTTTCCACCAGAGACTGTGTGGCATGTATTTGAAAAGAGCCCAACTTGAGTTAGTGAATGGCTGTTAGACTAGATAATTTTACTGGCTGTGAACTAGATGATAACCTTAAAGCTTTCTTTGAGACATGGATTGATGGATTTAATTAGTACTGCTAGTATTAACTATTTAACAAGATAAGTACTTAGAAAATTTGGTATTAACGTAAGTGAATAATTGTGTTACGTTTTAAAAGTTGAAGTGGTAGGCTTAAAAATCTGCAAATGGCATATTTTTAGACGTTTTAAAAGTTGAAGTAAAATTCCCAAACAGTGAATTGCACAGATGTTAAGTCAGATGAGTTTTGACAAATGCATGGTAAATCCGTGTAACTCACTCCCTAACCAATAGAACATGTGTATCATCTTCTCTTCCCCAAAAGTTGCCTGGTGTCTTTCCCATCGCTGGTTTTCCGAGGTCTGTGCTCTGATGTCTATCACCCTACCTTAGTTTTGTTTGTTAAATGTTTTGTGTGAAAAAAAGTAAATGGCAAACTATTGCACATTACTCAGCACACACATCTGTTCAACAACAGGGACCCCGTTCCGTCCTGTTTTAAAAAGACAACTTTTAACACTTACAGCGGTTTTGGAATGTTCAGTTATTTTTAATCTAACTATGCCTGGCTCCAGGGGAAGAAAAGGAAGATGCGCTTTACCTGAACTGTGTTCTTTTGAAACTCTCAATGACATTTGGGGAAGCAAGTTTACAGCCCACACGTTATACCACCTCAGTGGCTCTTCTGTGGTCTCCCAGAAGAAAAAGGCCCTGGGGGACAGGTGATTGAAAGTGAAGTCTGGAGAGTGGCTGCTGGTCCTGGGTCCCGGCTGCGGGTGCTTGTGTGCCGAGTGGGTCTGCGTCCGCGTGGCCGCGTCCCCTGGCCGCCCGCAGGAGCTGTCCCGGGCGCGCGTTTCCTGCGGGTTTCCTGTCCAGCCGCGGGCGAGCTGGAGGCGGGCTGGAAAGCCTGAGCTGCCCAGAAGGGGCGGGGGGTGGGCGGACCTCGCCGGGCCCGGAATGACCCCCGCCCTCCTCTGCCCGCCTCCGGGTGTCGTCCGGGGCGGGGGCGGGTGCGGGAGCGGCGCACCGCGGGGCCAGGCACGCAGTCCCGGGGCGCGGGATGCTCGGCGCACTGCCTCGCGGCCCTGGAGGCCTCCCGCCCACCTTGTCACCTCGCCATCTCGCCCAGCTGGAGAGGTAAGAAAAGCCCTGGGCAGTTGCCCGCCGTCCCGTGCCGCGGGGACCCTGGAGGCTCTGCTGGGGTTGGGAAACGCAGGTGGGCTGCGGCGTCCCCTCTACCGCCCGCCTCCGCCCTCAAGGACATACTTAAAAGGGGTTGGTGTCACACCTTGGAGTGGGCTCTCCCTTGGTGCAGGTATTGCCCAGTGACTGTTGCCCAGTCTGAGTTGTTGGGATCTTTGAAAAATCGCAACTTGGAATACTAAGTCGAGTTTATTTCTTTCCAAAAAGAAATCCTTTGTGGGATGTAAGCAATGAGATATAAGCATTTCAAGGCGGTCTCCATTAAGTGCCTTGCTCTGATCCCCGATGGGCCGGCGAGATTTCCTAGCATGAACTTGACTTGCCGCCTTCGGAAAGCTGAGTGTCTGGGGCGAGCGCGCGGCTGTGCAGAAGTGTGACCAGGGCACAGCGGCCTCCACTGAGTCTCTAAATAAAGCCCGTTTACACGAGTGGCTTTGGAACTGTTTTTTTCTCTTAATAAATATTATTCCTAGATCTCTACAAGGGCGTGTGCTTGTTTGTTAGAGGGGCAAAATCAGCTTGCCTCTGTTTTCCTCTTACTCTTTGACAAGTCGTGGATTCCATGAACACCAGAGTAATTAATTCCTTTTTTCCGCAGCCTTGAACGGGGTATAGAAGCATTTACTTAGCTGGTTTTAGCAAAAACATGATCTAAAGCTGGGTGACGCATTAGTCATTGAGAATATTCACGTTTCCCCTCCTCTTAGCTGATACATTTAGTGTTTATCTTTATGTATGCAAATGCTATATACAAGTTTCCCTTTTTTTTGAGCCCACTGCTGGTGCTCAAACCGAGGGCCTCCTGCAAGCTAGACAAGCACTGTACCAACTGAGCTAAAACCTAACCTATAAAAGTATTTTCAAATATGTTGAAAATGTGCCCAAATTCTTATTTTTGTGAAATGATTCTCAAGCCAACCATTCTAAGTAACTAGTCATGGAATTGGGAACATATTGAAAGAAGATAAGCAAGCAAAGTAAATAAAAATATTAAAGAGGCATGCCATGGTTGTGGTCCTAATTCATACTATGACTTACAGGTAGGCTAGTTTATTTTATAATTTCATCTCTGTTCAGCTCTAAATATAGATCATCACACAAGTCTGTGTTTAACTGGCCATTTTCATAAGCAGGAAAATATAATCACAAAATCAGTTATGATTAAAGGCTTTTTTTTTTTTTTAATGACTATGGTAAAGAAGCAAGCAATTTGGGAAAAGCCAGTTCAGCTTTTGGGAGGTTGGTTGCTTCGTCTTAGTTTAGTTACTGAATCAGTGACTTAAAGGAAGCCTCAGAGATGGAGGGTTTTTTGACCTAGGCTGGTCTGGAGCTCCTGAGCCCATGGGACCCTCCTGCCTCAGCCTCCTCATAGCTAGGATTGCAGGCACTGGGGGACCGTCATGCCTGGCTGGAGGACGCTTTCTGTCTTTCACCTGCAGTTCTGGGCCAGCTTTCCCCATTTGTGTTCAGGGAAAGGATGGGTCAGGTCTGTGGCTAGTTTGACCACACTGGACTCTTCCTTTTTTTGTGTGTTGAGGAGGAAAGGGAGGTCTAATCATCTGCAAAATTACACTCTGAATCTCCACTTCCCTTTCAGGAAGTGCGGTTTCCTTTGCTCAACTCACTCTTTCTGAAAGAAAGCTCATAGAGACACCAGTTTCCTTTCTACCAAATGTTGGCTTATTTCACTCAGTCTTCTTAATTTCTGTTCTTATCTGTAGGGATGTAACATACATTTGGAATATGAGATGCTTGCCTATTAAAAATGTATTGATCGTGGGGCTGGGATGTAGTTCAGTGGTAGAGCACTTTCCTAACGTGTAGCAGGTTCAATCCACAGCACATGCGCGCGCGCACACACACACACACACACACACACACACACACACAGACACACACACAGACACACACACCTGAATAATAGGGAGTGGAAACATTGGAGAACTAGGTATTTGGTTAAGATGTCATCTGGTTTAAGATACCTTAAATGGCCTGCATCTTATTCTATAGAGTAGTGTAGCATTTGTACCAAAGTCAGTGCCTCTTTCTATAAATCCCTCTGACCTACAGACCAGTAAGTTCTTCCCTGCCCTCCTCGGTGGTCCCGGGAGATTGCTGCATGAATCACCACTCCTGATTCATACCAGGAACAACAATGAGTATTGGAAGATGGGCAGGAGGTGATCATTGTTATTTGTTTCTCCTTAGACTACCCCAAATAAGGGAAGTCAGGACCACATTTAATTGTAATGCACTGAATATCTTTTTCAAAGATTTTTATCATTTGGGTATAGCTCCAAGGAATCAGGAAATTAAGCAATCCAGATAACACACCAGTTGTGCAAGGAATGTTAATAGCTCACTTGTGGAAGCCAGGTAGGGAGGGTGTGGACATATACAGCCCAACGCTACATAGAAGTTTGGAAAAATTTAGTAAGTTGATCACTGTGAAATGCCAAGCATGTAAATAATGTGAAAGTGTATTATCCAGATTGGCAATTAGCTTTGATAAAGTTAATCAAGTCACAAACTCTCCACTTGAGGATATGTTACAAAGATAAGAGGCTGGTTGTTTTGTAAAAGCAATCTTGGCATTGGGCATGCCTGAATGTTATTGACAGATGAGCTATAATAGTTTCAAGCACCTTGTACCATTACAGGACATCACACCTTAGGGAGAACTAATGTCCTTCCTAGTTTCCTGTCATTATCACCTGGAAAGTTTGACTTCTTAGATTGGTTTTGTCATTTCTGATTTTATGAATTGCATGGAATGAATTATCATTTTTCAAGCTTCTAATTTCAGGTGTTTTTGAAAAAAAAAATATATATATATAATCCCAATTTGGATGTGAAAAAGGACATGAGGAGACTAAAGACCTGGGATTTTGCTGATCAGAATGAAACCAATGTTGAAAGACTTCTCAAATTTGTTGCTGGTGGTGCTTTGGGACTATGGTGAGTATTGTGAACATACTCTTACTGCTATTAGGTACCAATAAAGAAACAATCGTGAGGTTTATACACATGGATGTTAACGATCCTGCACACAGGATTCCAACTTTACCTTGAGTGTCTTTTTCACGCTTAAAAAAAACACACTACCAACAAATGAGAGACAAGCGTGTTACCCCGAGTGTCATGTCACTTCATATCCACACAAAGATGTTTTGTGTAATGGGGCCCTACACAAGTTTCACTTGACAAGAGTTTTGCAGCTAGAATGTCTCTGGAAGCAACTGAATTTCAGTCCTTGTCAGTTGTGTGCTCTTAGATGTGTTTCTTAGTCTCTTCCAACCTTAGCAAGAGCATTGACTTCACAGGGTTGTTAGGGTAAAAGAAAATTGAGAATGTGGAACACTGTAAACGTTTGTGTGTATAGGAGATGCTTAAAGTTAGTTCTCTTTATCCAGTTTGTTTGATTTCATTTCTCAGAGTTTTATGCAACTACTGAGCCAATACAGTCAACAATATGGCATAATCTTCACTAGTTTTGATGATTTCTAGATATTTCATAGATATAAGCTGTTGATGGTGTGAGAAAGGAGATTGACTTCAAATTTGATGGCAAAATTATGATCTAAGACAAAGAGTACCCTGGCTTGTATATAGTATCATGAACCAAAGCATGTCAGTTCATTTCATCCAATAAATCTACTTTCTCACACTTTCCTTTTTAAGAAGTAGCTTATTTAAACAAGAAGACACTTGGTTTAAAACCAGTGTGGGATTTATGTATTTTAAAATAATCTATCCCTACTTAAAAACAGATTGCACTACATATGACAGCCTCTTACAAAAAATTATGTGTTCTTGGTTTCATGTCAATAAATAAAACATCAAAATTCTGCATTTCAACAAACCATGCCAGGATGTTTGTTGTTAAGAGTGAAATATCAGCTGGGCATGGTGATGCATGCCTCTAATCCCTGCACTGTAGGATGCTGAGACAGGAAAATCGAAAGTCTGCCATCAGGCTGGGCTGCATAGTGAGCCCCTGTCTCAAAAACAGGAAAAAAAAAAAAACAAAAAAACCACAGACTGCTAATGAAAATGAAGGTATTTTCAGACTTGTTTTTCCCCTTACATCTAGAATTGGTATGGATCAAAATATATGATTATCAGTTAGTTGCTTTTTCTTTTTTTAAAGCAACGTGTTTTTTAAAAAAAGCATGTAGAAGTGCCAGTTACTTTAAATTCAATTAAGAATGGGGAGAGGAGAAATAAAAGAATAGCGAGAATTATACTGTGCTCGTTAGGATGTGGCAGAACCAAATTGTAGTGTTTGAAGAATGTCTTCTTGCTTGTAGGACAGGAGTTTAGGAGTACATTATCAAGTTCTCCCTCAGTGCCTACCTCCTGTCCTGCTAGGCCCCACCCATTGCATCTTTGATTTCCTTTTCCAATTGGTCATGTGTGTCTGTCTCTTTCATCAGTTGCCTCCCATCCAATCAGAATGTGATCAGCCTTGTGACCAATCCCTGTCATTTGCAAATAGACCCCTTAGTAAACTAAGTGGCATGGGCCTCTTCATCTTAAAATGCACTCCAGAACCAGCCTGCCCACTTCAGATTCAAAGTAATAGGACTTTGCTCTCAGTCTTAACTCCTTCCTTGGGTTTTGGTGAGTATTGGAGGCTCTTTGGCCACTTACACACAAAAGCTACCTGAGGGGCCCCTGAACCGGCACCCACATTGTACCAGAATCAGCCACCTTCCTCAACCTGATTTGTCTCCAGATACAAAAGAATAGCCTTCAACTTCTGTTTTCCCTCAAGGAACAAGCGAAAAAACCTTTATTCTTTTATTTTCAAGTAAGTGTGATCAAACATCCAGTTCTACCCAAGTTTTATATATTTCATTTAGCCTCATCTCAAGTAAGACAGAGGTGAAGTGATAAGCTAATTTAAAAAGAAAATTTCTGTGCTAATTAATATTTGTGCAGATTCTACCAATCATTAATTAAATGCATATAAAAATATCTTAAAGACAAGACTATAAGTCCAAACAAAAAATACATGAGACCTTTTGGACATATGTATATGATATCTATAGTATATATAGCAAGAATAATAAATTCATAATTATACAAGTTGTTTCTCAAACCAAAGGGACACTGTAGTTCCTTAAATCTAGAGTCATTTCTCTTCTAGCCATGGGCCAGCTGATTGTCACATTGCCAAAGTCTGCCTCCTTTGATATCCATTTGGATTAGTTTCAAAACAGAAACAAGGATTCTTGTGTGTCTGTGTTCTTTGTACTGTTCACTTCAGCTGCTCTGCTGGGTCCCTTTTTAAAAGATATGATTGATCCTAACTGAATAATACTTGGGAGACTAGTAGTCATATGTCCTAAAGAGGCCAATACCAGTTGCCAAGGACAAGCCTGGTTATTTCATAAATGGTCATTCTGTCCCTTGGGTGACCCATCTGAATAATGTGTCTACATTTCTTATCCACTTAAAAATTTCTTCACATAAACAGAACAGTGGTTCCTCTACTGGTAAAAATTCCCAAGTCTTCAATATAATAACTTGAAATAAATTTAGTGTCTTATATTTTAAATTATAGAAATTTGTATGGTGTCATTTAAATCAACCTTTTTCTAATTCTGGTGTACATACATTTCTGCTGAATACCTAAAAACTACAATATGATTAAAATGAGAAATGCTAGGCATTGTCCTTTTAACCTGAGAACTGTCGACTCTAGCTTCATAGATTTTCATTGAAGATATATGCTGAATGTTGTGAATTCAGAGTACTTGTCCCTATTTTGCTATTCAAAACATCATGAAAGATGGCGAGGAACACAGCCACTTAGAATGGAATGAGCTCAATGCCCGGCTCCCAGGACCTGTGTGTCACTTAACATTTTACATCATCCCTGGCTTGTTTTCAACTTCTGTAGTGTTTAAAATGCTGTTTTCATTAATGTCATTAATAGTGCTGCTCTAATGCACCTTTTAAAAACCAAATCTGACCATTTCATTTCAGTCCTCGGAGAAGCTGAATATCTCCTCTTTGTAGAGCGAGGCCATGTAGCGCTAAGCAACAACACAGTGTTGGTGGATTTCCAGTATTTTGACGATGCTAATGGGACACTGCGGAATGTGTCTGTCCTGCTGTTGGAGGCCAACACCAACCAGACTCTAACGGCCAAGTACCTCCTAACTAACCAGTCTCAGGGAACACTGGAGTTTGAGTGCTTCTACTTCAAGGAGGCTGGTGACTACTGGTTCACAATGATTCCAGAAGTAACAGACAACACTCCAGTTCCCTGGTGGGAGAAAAGTGCCTTTCTGAAGGTGGAATGGCCCATCTTTCATGTGGACATAAATAGGACATCCAAGGCAGCAGAAGGAACCTTCCAGGTAGGCCTTTTTACCAATCAACCATTGTGCGCATTTCCTGTGGACAAGCCTGACATGTTAGTGGATGTCATCTTCACCAACAGTCTTCCTGAAGCACGAATGAGTCTTGGACAGCCACTAGAGATCAGAACCAGCAAAAGGACAGAGCTCACTCAAGGTCAGTGGTTGGAATTTGGCTGTGCCCCTGTGGGGCCAGAAGCCTATGTCACTGTGGTGCTGAAGCTGTTTGGTAGAGACTCAGTCATTACTTCCACAGGACCCATTGACCTGGCCCAGAAATTTGGATACAAACTAGTGATGGTGCCAGAATTCACATGTGAGTCCAAGGTGGAGGTGATGGTGCTGCCTCCACCTTGCATCTTCGTCCAAGGAGTGGTTGCTGTTTTCAAGGAGGCCCCCAGAAGCCCAGGGGAGAGGACCATTCAGCTGGCTGAAAACAGCCTGCCTCTGGGAGAGAGGAGAACAGTGTTCAATTGTACTTTGTTTGACATGGGGAAGAATAAATACTGCTTTAACTTTGGCGTTTCCAGGAGAAGCCATTTTTCTGCAAAAGAGAAGGAATGCATGCTAATTCAGAGAAATATAGGTTGGTATTGAGATTTTTAAGCATTTGAAAATCAAACCAGTGTCTTCATGTAATCAACATTATTATTTAGAATTTAGGTGAGCTTTAGGTAAACTGTACTATCATTTTAATGGTTCATTCCTCAAACTGTACCAATTGGCATTATTATCCTTACCTGAAAATTAAGAGTACACTCATCCCTCAGTATCCTTGGGATTGGTTCTAGGAATTCCAGGATACCAAAATGGCATAGTATTCGTATGGAAGCTATGTACATCCTCCTGTATACGTTAAGTCATCTCTAGGTTACTTTTAACACCTAATATAACATATATGCTATGAAAGTAGTTATACTGCATTGTTTAGGGCATAATGACAAGAAAAAAGCCTGTACATGTTCAGTACAGATGCAGTTTTTTTCCCTAATACTTGGGAAGGGCAGCTGTTCCAGTAAACAGACCCACTTACTTTACTTAACCTCTTTAGGTCTCTGTTAATATGGGATAGTAAAAATACCTACCTTAGTGAATTGCAGGGATTGAATGAAGTAAATGTAATGTTCTTAGTGTAATGCCTGGCTTATGGGAAGCACTCTTATAAATGTTAGCTATTATTAGACTATATTTTTTTAAATTATTACATCATATAGGAAGTCCATGACAGAGATGATTGGAATTCAAGACTAAATTCCAAATTGTATTTAGTAACTTCCGTTTTCTGCTGAGCATCTCTTTTAAGTCATTCATTATGGGAATGAAGCCTCTTTACTAAGAAATCACAGCAAGAGCTCTAAGAACGTCTTCAGATTCAGTATTCTGGGCTGGAGGTGGGGCTCAAGTCTAGAGCACTTGCCTACCAAGCACAAAGCCCTGCGTTCAAACCAAGAAGGTATTCTTTGCGTAATTTTCTGTCCAATCATTGAAAAGTGGGGTTACATAGTGCCATCCACTACCGCTCATTCTACTCTTTTCTTCTTTTCAAGTGACGGTGATGAAACCCAGGGCCTCATTTCATTCATAGTAAGCAAGCAACCTACCACTGGCTCTCCCCACCCCCAGACAACTCCCTTTCTGCTCTTTGAGTTTCTTTCCCTTTCCCTGGGTACAAGCCTGGTCTTAGCAAGTGGTTTGATTTGGAAGAGATCATCTGGTTTTCTTACCTGCTTTTCTTATCTTCATCCTACAGAGCCTAGAGCCCTCTTGACTGCCCAGGCTTCTGACTATAATCCCAGATCTATCCATCTCTTCTTCTTAGAGTCTCTTTCCTTTAACTCACTCCCCTTTGCTTGCCTGCTCCCACTAACCTTTCTATCCTGCCTAGGATCTGTGACCCATTTCTTTATCCACCCTATTACTGGTACCCTAAATTCCTTTCCTGTTGGTCTTTTGATACCCCTGCCAGGCCACACCATACCGCTGCATGAATCCATCCACTTGCTGGCCATTTACTCAAGTCGCTGAGGTTACATGACAAGTTCACACTTGAGTGGACTGGTGCCACTATGAATGGCACACGCCTCCACCCATAGTTGGGTCTCCGTGCTACCCAGTAGGTCACCCTGGCCAGGTTGTGCTCCTGTTTTGCACAGCAGCTCGTTTATACCTTCTCCACTCTCCTCAGACCTCACCCCCTGCCTCGTGGTTAACTCTTGGAGTTGACTTTGCCATCTGCCACCTGGGAAGCCATTAGGTAGGAACACCCCACCCTCTTCCCAATGATCTGTAAGCCTACAGGAATCTGCTGCTTCTTTCCTGTCACCATGGAAGAAGTGTCATTCCTCCAATATCAGGTCAACCCTCCCCTCCACTGTGGACCTCTGCTCATTTCAGGAACCTTCTGTTAATCATTATCTCTCCCTCCCCCCAACTCTTGTCTTTTAAGTGTCTGATCCTATGAAGGCTCATTCTCATCGGCTTTGAAATGCATTTAATTTTTTTTATCATTTTTGCAGTGCTGGAGTTTGATCTCAGGGTTTAAGTGCTCTACCACTTGAACCATGCTCCCAGCCCCTTTTGCTTTACTTATTTTTCAAATAGGGTCTCAAGTTTTTCCCCAGGCTGACCTGGGCCATGATTCTCCTATTTTTGCCTCCACACATAGCTGGGATGACAAGCATGAACCACTACACCCAGCTTATTTGTTGAGCTAGAGGAAGAAAGTCTCACTAACTTTTTGCCCTTGGTGGCCTCAAACCTGGGTCCTCCTGATCTCCACCTCCCAAGTAATTGGGATTACAGGTATGAGCCTCCATGCCCAATCTAATTTTCTTATCATAAAACAACAAAGAATACCCCTCACAAACCCTGTGTTCTCCCTGGACATCACCTTCTTTCTCTTTTCTTCCTTTTGTAGCCCAGGTTTTTGAAAAGACATGTCTACACTTTGGGGTTTGTTTTCTTGCCTCATTCACTTCTTAACCTATTGCAAACTTGCTTTTACCCCTATTTCTCCCCTGAAAATACTGTCTCTAAAGCAGCCAGTAAATGAGTTTTAGGTCTCCAAATCCTCAGCAACTTCAGCCTGTATCTTCACTGACCTTGATTCTGTGTCATCATACCTGACTCATTTACCTCCACCTCCGTAGCTGCACCATCATGGTCTCCTAGGCAGGTCTCGTCTCTTTGAGAGTTGGTTGTCTCTTTTCACTCTTCATACACTCACTAGGCAATTGCTATCCTGATGCTAGTGGGTCCAAATAGGAACCTCTCCTCTGCCCTTCCCCTGCTGAGTAGCTGTCATCCCTCAGATGTTTCCCAGGTATCTTACGAGCAGGACATCTGGAACATGATGCATCATCTTAAACCCCAAAGCTTCTCCTCAGTGTAGGACTACACCACCCATCAAATTGTTCAGCTCTTCCTCTTCCTCTTCCTCTTCACCTCCTATAAAAATAAGTTCTATGCACTTGTCTCCTGGGTGTCTTACTCTCTCCACTTCTTCCCAGTTCCATGACTTGGTTTCATTTCCATCATTGCTTACCTGAACTCCTGTTAAAGATGCCTAATTGTTTCCCACCTGTCCACATAATTCTTTTACTGCAGCCAGAGGGGCTGTTTACAATTCAGATTTGCTGAGGCCATTGCTCTACACAAAATCTTTCAGTCCTCTTGGAATGAGGATGAAAATCCACAAGGCGGATTGGGGAAGCTCATTTGGTGGCAAAACTCAACTTGTGGGTTTTCATTTGGCTCACTTAGTATGCCTGACACATTAAAAGGAGCTCAACACAGGTCTACTTTTTATTTATTTATTTATTTATTTATTTATTTATTTATTTATGACAGGGTCTCGCTCTGTAGCCCAGGCTGGCCTCAACTCATGATCCTCCTGCCTCTGCCTCTTAAGTAGCTGTGATCGCAGGCAGGCACACACACCTGGCTTCAATATGTGTTTATTAAAATGCAATTGAATTGAGGTCTGGCTAATCTCAGTTAAAGTATTACAAAAACAGGTCGAATTGATTCAGTCATCCAAGATATTTTTATCTTTTCAAAAGAAGATACATGTTCAGGGGAAAAAAATTCTGACTAAAGCTAATCCAAATGAACCAAGGCAAATCAAGGAGCATAGGCTGCTCGATTAAAGACATCTGAGGCAGAAGGACCCTCTTGTTTCACCAGTCTGCTGGGCATCCAAAGATGCTAATGATGGATTTTTCCACAGAAGCATCGGGGAAGATACTGAAAATGGGCGTGGTGGAGAGTGGATCTCTGTGTGCCCAGGCTAGGGGTGCTGCTCTGTGCAGCAGCTTCACACAACACAACATCAGGGCTGGGAATGGTAATCATAGGAGCTAAACACAGATTCTCATGTGGCAGTGATCTGACCTTGACTAAGAATGAAATTTATACTTGAATAGGAGCCTCAGTGTCTTCCTGTGTTTTTTGTATCAGTTGAGAATCTCTACTCCAAAAATATGAGGTCCTAAATACGCCAAAATCTGGGCATCTTTGAGCACTAACATGATGCTACAAGTGGAAAATTCCATACCTGACCTCCTGTGATCAGGTTGCAGTCAAAACACAGGCATTAGATGGGTGTGGTGGTACACACCTATAATCTCAACTACTTGAGAGGCAGAGGCTGGAGCATCAAGGTTTGAAACCAGTCTGGGCAAAAAGTGAAACCCTGTCTCAAAAACAAACAAAAACACAAAAAACAAAACAAAATGCTGGGGACATGGCTCAAGTGGTAGAGTGCTTGCCTAGCATGCTTGAGGTCTTATGTTGCATCTCAAGTACAGAAAAATAAAACAAAACACAGGCATAGCACAAATATTGCATAAAATTACTGAGCATTTATAAGGTGCGTATGGAACACAAATGAGATTTGTGTTTCAGCTTGGGTCCCATTTCTAAGGTATCTCATGATATATATGCAAATATTCCAGAGCCTGAAATACTTCTGGTCTCAACCATTTTGCTAAAGAATACTCAGCCTTCTATACATTTGTGACTGAACTGAGTTCTCCTCATTTTCTATTTAAATTGACCTGTAAAGGCTATCTTTTTTTCCAAATGACATCATTTAGGGACCCACCACGACTTGTATGAGCCACTAACTCTCTGAAATTCTTGTTAGTTCTTTTTGAAAGTGGAATAACATGTTTTATATGTTTATCTACTCTTCTAAAGATGTCTTTGGACCATAGGAACAAATTTTGCATGTTGCCAAAAATGACTATTTATGATTTTTGCACAGCTATTACTCAGCCACAGGCAATATTCTATTGCTTTGTGGCTATTAACCTGTTGATACCTCATAACCCTGTGACTTTATTCATTATGGTGTCAGTTTTATAGAGGAGGAAATGAAGACACAGATGGCTACATAATTTGCCCAAGGTGTTTGAGTGGTAAAGCCAGAACACAAAACCAGGTAGACTATGGGCTGGGGGATATGACTCAGTGGTAGAGCATTTGCCTAGCATGGGTAGCGTCCTGGGTAGACTAGCTTGAATGTTTGCTTTTTTGTCACTATTTTGTAATGACCATCCATATAATCAGCTGTTGGTTCATATTAACTACTAAAAAACTTTTAGGTTAAAATAAAGGTTCTGTTTTTTCCTCTTTGGCTGGCTTGTCCTGTGCCACCCCTCTTCCCTTGCTTGGAAGACCCGGGTCTTGCAGTACATAGTCTAGGCAGAAGCATGATTTGTTCAGTGTAAGTGAACCTTGCTCAGTGCAAAGAAAATCTGAACTGAACATTCCAAAGTGCCTTTGCTCCTCCTGCTACTTCTAGCTGTAGAATTTTCCTATAAGCATGTTTTGTTTAGTTACCGTGGTCTCTTGAGCAAAATATATTACAGATGTGAATATTTCATAGGCTTTAGTCCCTTCAGTCTTGAAGACAGAAACAAATTTTCCTTTTCACATTCCTGACAAATTTTGCTTGTTCTGAACTAGTATCATTTTTAGCAGCCCAAAAGGCATCGAGCCTGGCCAAACAGGTATGCTGTGCAGTGTGCACACATGTATGGATATCTAAACAGGACCGAATGAAGTAGCCTTTCATTCATGAAGAAAGAGTATTTGGAGTATCGCTTATTTGCTCCTTATGTCTCATGCATGAACTATAGCTAGCTAATAAATTTACACCTGCAAAGCATTTTCCTCTTATTAGCAAAGATCTTCAAGGACCCAGTGTTTAAGGCATTTTAAAAATTTTGCCTGATTAAATTGATCATTACTTAATTTGAGTGATTTCTTGTTAATTAATTTGATTTAGAAATAGACATAAAAGCTTAGCTTAAATGTTTGGGTTTTTTCTTTGCCTTTTTTTTTTTTTTTTGGTGGTATGGAGTTTGAACTCAGGGCCTCAAGCTTGCTAGGCAGGTGCTCTACCACTTCAGTCACACCCCCAGCTGTTTCTTCATTGTTAATTATCCTATAAGTCATGATTTAACTTTCAAGGGAAAAGAACACTTAATATTTTTAAATGAGATTGTTTTGACATTAAGATTCATACTTGGATTCAAACTGATTTTTTTTTTCTGGTCTCCACTAAAAAAATTTTTATTTAAAGCCCAACAAATGACTCTATATATTTAAAGAAATTAAAGAAATTAAATATATTCTTGTGTAAACTAAAAGAATGAGAAAGAGAGAAGATTCTTAGCTTTTCTAATTCTAGCTTTTGTGGTCTTAAACACAAGCATATGAGGAGAAAAAGTATATGGACTCTTAATTTGGAGTTCAGTCATGGGACTCACAAGGGATTTTTTCAAAAATAAATCACAATAGTTTAACTCAAAGAGACTTTCATATGAGATTCTCAAAACTTTTCAACTGGGGGCTTAGTGTCTGAGCAGCTCTGAAGCTTTGTGGACAAAGCCTGCTCATTGTTCTATCACACGAGGAGCACAGTGTGATCCAGGAGGCACAGAACCAATATTGTGTTCAGTTGGACCTCTGCATGGAACATCATTACCGCACCTTAGTTGGTGTTAGTCCAGGATACTTGCTTGTAATGCTCCCACTCTTGTGCAAATCCTCAGAGACTTTTAATTGCTGTAAAGAACTCATATTCCATGACTCACTCCAGAGATTGCACCACTTGGCTCCCCTGAGAATGCATCTGCCCTACACATTTTCCTTATGTTTTTGTAGTGCTTTGTACACCTTTGGCTGTGTTAGAAATGTTTGTTCCTAAAGGATGAAAAGATACTTTTATACAGAGAATGTTTGGGTGTTTACTGTTGCCAGGACCTTATGAGTCTTGGGGTTGGGTGGGTGCTGATAGAGAAAGGACACAGGCTAATTCTTTATAGGGAACAATTCCATTATTCTTTTTGGCAATAATAGCATATCTGCTTGAAGAGAAGTTTGCATGTATCAGTCAATATTGGCTCTTTGGCTGGTGATGTAGCTCAGTGCTAGAACACTTGCCTAGCATGTGCAAGGCCCTGGGTCCAGTCCCTAGCACCCAAACCAAACGAACAAACAAAGCCAACAACAGCAAAAAGACTGCCTGGGAGTTTTGTTGTGTAGTTTGAAGTTCTGTTAGGTGGATCTACACCTAATTCAGGCTCCTTCCTGAATTATTGTTATATAATGCTCTTCTTTATCCCTGGTAAGAGACTGGGCTCTGCATCCTGTTTTGTCTGATTCTAATACAGCCAGTCCAGTTTTCTCCTAATAGTCACAAGATATGTCTTCCATCCTTTTTCGTTTAACCTATATATGTCTTTATATGTAAAGTGGCTTTGTGTTTTTTTTCTTTCACAGAATATAGTTGGTGTTTCCTATAATACAGTCTGACAAATCCCTGGGTTTTTTTTTTTTGGCGGTACTGAGATTTGAACTCAGGGCTTCACACTTGCTAGATAGGCACTCTCCAACAATCTGTTTTTTTAAAATAGACATGTTCAGATTATTTATAAATTTTAATTTTACAATTATACTTTTGGGTTAAAGTCTACTATTTTGCTGAGTTCATATTTGTTTGGTTTTGGTTTTTCATAAGTTTGAATATTGTGTGTATAAGATTTTTGTTTCCTTTTTGTATTTTATACTGCTTGATGTTTCAAGAATATCTTCAATCTGTGGTCTAGTATCTTTCATCAACTTTGGAGAGGTTTTTGACATTATCTCTTCAGTTATTTCCCCTGACCTCTCTTTTCCTCTTGGTATTCCAATGACATGTGTAAGAAGCTGAGATCATTCCATAGCACTTTGGTCTTTTGTTTTATTCACTCTTCACCTACTGTCTTTGTCTTAGACCATTTTGTGCTGTTACAACAGAATATTGGAGACTGGTAATTTGTAAAGAGTATAGATTTATTTCTTAGAGCTCTAGAAGCTGGGAAGTCTGAGGTCAAGGGGTTTGGATCTGGCCAAGGTCTTCCTGCTGTGTCATCCTGTGTCAAAAGGTGGAAAGGCAAAAGAATTTGAGTGTGTGAGAGAGGTCAGTCTTGTAGGCTCAATTCTTTTACAGTCAGTATTAACCCATTCATGAGGACAAAGCCCGCAGGACCTGAACACTTCCCATTACACCTTCTCATTGCACCCTACATCCCAACACGGGCACACTGGGCATCACATTTCTAATACTGCTTTTTGGGGGACATATTCAACTCATAGACTCTGTGTTTCAGTTTGGGTAATTTCTATTATCTATTTTCAAATTCACTGTTTTTTCTTCATCTGTGTTTAATCTATTCTGAGCCCATAGAAGGCATTCTTCATCTCTGTTCTTAATTCCAACATTTCCATTTGACTCTGGTTTGCAACTCTGATGAAAAGTTCTATTTGTTTATGTATCTTGTTCACATACTTCACTAAAGTCTTTAACATATTAATCATAGTTATTTTAAATTCTCTCTCTAATAGGTCATATCTGAGGCTGGTTCTTTGGTCACTTTGTCTTTTGGTAGTTTATTGGTTTTTCATTGCTTTTTTGCACATCTCAGAATTATTGTTTGAGAGCCGAAAATCTTGTTTGGAACTGTAGACATGGAAGAAGTAGTATTTATGCCTGGGAATGAGATATCTTTGTTTTCACTAGGTCTTCAGTGTGGGTATTGGGTTAATGTAGTAAGGAACTGTGCCATGTTGGGGTTTTTCCTGTTGCTATGGCTACCCTTAGTGCTCCACAGTTTTCAGTATTTTCCAGAGTTACTCTGTGTTTAGGATGGGCATTGCATTGCCAGAGAGCTTTCCTCCAAGCTTCCTTCTGTTACACCTTCAGCTTTAGGCTTGAGCCTGCAGATCAGACAGGTTTTGCCTTTCCTCCAGCACTGTGGTGTTGTTATTTGCCACACGGTAGTGGTTTAACCTTTTCTTTGGCAGTTGCTGTGTCTGAGACTCAGGGATGGGGCCTTCTTGATGATCCACCCAGAGGTGGAAGATCTCTAACAGTGTAGGCCCAGGACATTTTCAGATTCTCCTCAGGAACCAAGGATTTTTTTCTTTTTTCTATTCCCTAGGATTGAGTGGTCTCAACTGATGCTGCCTTTTGCTCAGTGGTTATGGCTGTTGTTCTATGGAGGGAGGGTATGTGGGGAAAAGATCTGGATCAGGTTTTGTGTCTTTTCCCCAGTAATATATCTCTTCCCTCTCCAGACTTGCACTGGGGAGAGGCTTTACCCTGTCTTGCACTTGACCTCAGTGCTTCAAGTGAGATCCCTAGAAAAGAGCCTGCCTGGGTATAATTTCCCTTGTTATATTGCTCCTAGGGGTTCTGTGTTCTCATCCTCACCTGCCCTAGGCTTTTAGCAATTCATTACATATTTAGATGGATGCCTTGCACCAGCTTGTGTGGGTGAGTCCTGGAGTCTATCCTAGGTAAGCAAATGTTGCATCTCCTTTTTTTTCCTTGGAGGGGCCTGTCTTTCCTGATGCAGGCTGGTTCGTTGTCCTGTGACCTCAGCTGTCTGGTGGCTTCTAGATTATACAGCTTTTCTTTGTTTTAAGGTTAGGAGTAACACTTCAGATTTCTCCTTCTCTGAGAGTATTTTTACATGACTTTTTAAGACCTGAGATTTCAGTTTGGCTGCTTCATTTGGGTGCAGTTAAATACTGATCCTCAAATGAACTAGCATTGAAAGCATGACTTATATCCTTGCAGAAACTTGGGGATTATGGCAGCCATGGAGCCAGTGTAGCACCACATGTGGGGATGGTGTCAGAGAGCGTCGCCGAGCGTGTCTCACTTCCTTCCCCTCCAGACCCAGCTGCCCTGGAATGTCCTCAGAGACCTCCCTGTGCTCCCTGGAAGAGTGTGCTGGTAGGTATTCTTTCTTCCTTTGTGAGTCTCCCCCAGGGCCTCTTCGGGAGGGAATATTGAACCAGCAGTCTGCATTGAGATCTGCTCTGAGATTTCTCTGGGTTGTTCTAACCCTGTCTTCACTAGTGCGTCTAAGACCAGAAAGAGCTGAGAAGTAACTTGCCTGTGAGATGATGGGATCTAACACAGTAGAGGAGAGAAATGACAAGGAATATAGCTACTTAAAGACTCAGGCATATTAAATAACTTTTAAAATACAAAAATGGAGTGGGAGGAGAACATTCATTTCTTCCTTAGTTTTTTTTTTTTTATTTGATACAGGCCTCCAACTTGGAATCCTCCTGCCTCAGCGTCCTGAGTGCTAAGATTATAGGTATCTTTTGTCATTTTTCCCTCTGCTTTTCCATTCCTTCCCCACTCTCCACCCCCATACCCTACCTCCCCAAAAAAACCTGGTAAAATATTTTTCCAGTAGTTTTTTTTTTTCTCTGCCATCCCAAGAAGCTTGAGGGGACCACATAGTTTATTTATTATCAAAATGGGGCAAGACACTGTCTTTTCCCCTTTGTGACCTAAATTTATTCATTATTATCCCCATCTGGGAGGAGGAGGTAGAATATTTTTTCGTGCTATCACCTGGGGACTATCCTCTCGTGTAAGGATACTCACATGACTCAGTTAAGTTTGTGGAGCCTGATCTTGTCTGTGTGACATAGTTCCAGCAATGAGTGACTCTTGTAGTTCCACACACCATCCCACCTCCTGACAGACAGCCCCTGGTTTGTTGGCCAGCATCTGCTCTGGTTCTGTCCCTTAAAGTCCTTCCATCAAGTCTCACCTTCTTTTTCTCTCCATTTTCAGATTTCAAAGTCTGTCCTTAGTTCCTTGGCCCTGTGGGATGTGGGGGAGTTAGGTGCTTGGTTTTATTTGGATCTCAGACCACCTTTTAGCCAAACTGCAGGCCCCTGGCAATGTGCTCAGCCAGTATCCTGGCCTCTAAAATCCTTCTTATGGACTGGGGATGTTGCTTAGTGGTAGAGGACTTGCCTAGTATGTGCAGGGACCTTGGTTTGATTCCCTAGCACCACAAAACAAAATCCTTCTTGCTGTTTTCGCTTTCCAGCTAGATGCCTTGTTCCTTTCCTTCAGTATTTCAGCATCTGAAGAACTTGGTTCTTCTCTCTCTGTCTCTCTGCTCTCTTTTGGAGGTAAGAGGTTTGAACTCAGAGCCTCTTGCTTGCTAGGTAGGTGCTCTGCCACTTCAGCCATGCTTCCAGCCCTTTTTGCCTTAGACTGTTTATTAGATAGGGTCTTGTACTTTTGCCTGGCTGTCCTCAGACAAAGATCTTCCTATCTATGCCTTCCACATAGCAGGGATTATAGGCATGCACTGCCACTCCTGGCCAAGAACTCATTTCTCTCTTCTGTCTTTTTCTTATTGTAGCCCCAAGTTCTTCTCCCAGCCCTCAGTCTACCCCGTCTTCTTCATAAGCCCTGGGTCTCCTCTCTGAATTCACTACTTCTTCAATTACATCTCAGACTGTTTTTTGAAGCTCTCTTCTCTGTCCATTTCTCTGTAAGTTCCTTTTGCTTTCCACAGTTCCTTCTGTGTATAAGTTCCTCCAAATACACCTTACTCTGCCAGTTCTGGGATGGTACATTGTGTTAAGCCACTCTATCCAGAGTTCCATAATACTCAAATGAATTTAAAATCTATTGCCACAGGCTTCTACTGTTCTTTTTTTAACAGTAGAATATCAGCCATTTATTGACCACCTGTTGTATACCAAGACTTCAGATACAATTCCACAAGGCAGGTATTATTTGCTGATCTCAGATCTTGACAGCTTACTGCCTGGAAGGCATTTTTCTAGGTTCCTACATATAGGAAGTCGGTGTAGCTGCTCCTGAATATCTGCAGGTTTTACTGCCATGGATTCAACCAGTCACAGATGGAAAATAATCAGAAAAAATTTCATCAGTGCAGACCATGTACAGACCTTTTCCTTATCCTTATTCTGAAACAGTATAGTATCACAACTAGTTACATAGCACTTATGTGTACTAGGTATTATAAGTAACCTAGAAATTATTAAAAATATACAGAAGGGTGTATGTAGATTCTATGGACATACTAATCCATTCTATAGAAAGGACACGAGTACCTGTGATAGCTGAAATCCACAGGGGCCAAGGAATGATCTGCACTATTATTTCCACATTACACACAAAGGATTCTGGGCCATGGAGGAGGATTAACTCTGGGGCAATGCTCATAAACAAGGAATCACAGGACAAGAAGTGACTCCATAGTAAGTTGTCTGTCTTGGATACTTTTGTGTAGAAATCTGGCTTTCTACACAAGCATTAGCAACTGGAATTGGCAATCCTTTTGGAGGAAATGTGATTGTATTTCATGTTCTGGTATCTTAATTCTGTAACTCTGGGTTGGACTTGTAAATACAAGCATCATTAATTAGTAAAAAGGATAAATGCTAAAGACATGCCTACTTCTACACTAAACAGACCTCAGATGAATACTTAGTTGGATAAAAAATGATTCTTTCTTCCAAGTCTTCTCTTCTTCTGATATCACTTATTTCCCACTTCTGTTTTCAGGCTGCCTAGCATCAGGAGATCTTCCTCTCTTCAGGTGACTCAGGAAAGACTGAATGAGGCAGGGATGGGGCAAGCTGGTAGCTTCCAGGCTTTTTTCCAGCTGTGGTTTTTAAGGGAGCCAAGCAGAGTCAAAAGATAACTGATCTAAGAGCCATGATAGCAACACTGCTACCTACTGTCACCAGCAGCCAGTGCAGATGAAAGAAACAATTAATCAGGGAACAAGTCTTTCACCCTTCAACTGCTTTCAGTGGGTTGGGAGTTCAGAGTTTTGTTTGGCTCTCAAAGAATACTTTTATGCCAGGCCTGAGTGTAGCTTTGCATTAATTTGGTCTTTCTTGTTCAATTAGAAAGTAGGGGGATCCAATTGCTGTAATACACACATTCCATCTGGTGGAATGTTGATTATTTTACTGTTGTCTTTTTAATAGTGAATCAATTAATTGAACTAATGCTCATTGCGTACCAACTATGTGCAAGTTACTGTTGGGAATATATTAAATACCTTAATAAGATATGTCCTCATTTTGAAAGGGCTTACGGTAGTGTAACCTGGGAGGTACATAAAAAGGCACAATACACAGTAAAATATAGGGCCTGCAATGATAAAGGTATCCACAGCTTGCTATGAAATCTTGCAGGGTGGATGATCCATGACAGGAACAACTGAATTCTTGGAGCAGGTGATATTTGAGCTGAAGTTTGAGAGCTGAGAAGGTACCACCCAGGTGAATGAGGCAAGCCTGGGAGTTTTAACCAAGGGAGCAATGAATGAAGGCCTGGAAGAAGGTGGCTCAGTAAGAGACCTAGAAAACTACAACTAGTTTCCTGTGGCTAGGATAGTGTGCCAGGAGGGGGTGGTAAAAAACAGGCTGGGTGGGTGTGCAGGAGCCAGATCCTGCCTGAGGGCATTTTAGAGGGACCTCTGGCTATAGCATGGAGTACAAATCAGAACAGTAGGTGTGGTGAAGAGGTGCCGATTTAGGAGTTTTTCAGTAACTCATGTGATAATGAAAGTGCCAGCTGTGAGGACTGAGGGAGGGGGTGCCAAGACTCCAAATGTGATGAGTGCTAGAGCGGCAAGAAGGAGGAAAGCTAGGAGTCTAGTAGTGGCCACTGCTTGGGTGACAGTGTCATCCCCTTGATCTCAGGAATATCAGAGGAGGCACAGGTTCCGGGGGGAGATGCTGAACCTTGGACAAGTTGAGATGGACATGGCGGGACATCTAACGTATATGAATCGCCCTGATCCAAAGTTCCTGCTCTTCTCTCCAAATCACAGGAGTGAGTACCATCATTGAGCAGGTGAGAGAGTTCCAGGTGGCACCCGACAGTAGCTAGCGCTGCAGGACAGATCACCTTTACTTTTGGAGTTAGGAGGTCATTCATTCATGACCTTGATAGAGGCTGTTTCATTGGAATCCCGAGGGCAGTTTGCAGGCGACAGGGGTGAGGATGGGGCAATATGTCAGTGTGTGGCTGGGGAGACCAGGAATAAGATCTGGCAATTGGCAGTGTGAGAGAGTAAGAGAAGAGTGTACTGAAGGTGACAAAAGTTTGTGTGTGTTTCCATGCTGAGTAACAGGAGTCACATAGAGGAGATGCTGGGGATGATTGGGACAGAGGGATGATCCTTTTAGAGAAAGGATATATATAATAGAGAACACATATTGGTGGACTCACTTTTGTAGGAGGACTCTTGTCCCCCTAGTTGGGTGAGAAAGAGGAAGTAAACAGGTACAGCTGCTGAGAAGTTTATGGGGGCAGGGAGGATGGCAGAAGAAGCTGGGGGTGTACCTGTCTGATTGGTTCTGTTTTTTGATGACCTCCCTGACTATGGGGGAGGCAGATTGGGTAGAGGGCTTGAGGAAGTGGTGAAATCAGAAGCAGGTATTTTTAGGGGATGAATGAGAGAGTTGCTTAGTAACTCATGGGAGGCTTTGTGGGCAGTGCAAGGCTGAGCACTATGATTATGCAGAGGCACAGCCTGCATAGTCATGGGATTTTTGTTTTGAGACAGGGTCTCACTATGTAGCCTGGGCTGACCTCAAATTCATGGTCCTCCTGCCTTAGCCTCTAGAGTACTGGGATTATAGGCATGTGCCACCATGCCCAGCATTCATGGCCTTTTCCCCACCTTCTGGTGATCAGGGACTGTGAACAGCAACTGAGGATTCATGTGTCTGAGTTTGTTTAGGGTGAACTTTTGCAGGGGGTGGGAATAGCTCAGTGTTAGAGCCAGAAAGTTGAAGTATTGGAAAGAAAATGGGGTCAGTGATGGATTATGGGTATGAGTTGGTTAGGGACAGAGTGAGGCCAGGAGGCAGCTGGCAGATTAGGAGGAAAGGGAAGGTTAGAGAATTGAAAGTCTTAGTGAAATTGGAAGATACAGTGTAGCAACCATGAGTGAGTTGGGGAGCAAACACAGCAAGAAGGGGCGGTGAAAATTAAGATTCCAGAAGTAGGGTTTGGAAGGACACTTCAGTAGTACAGATTTTGACTAATATGTATGAGGCTCCTGATTTGATCCTCAGTACTACAAAAACAATTTTTTTGGAAGAGCAGCTATGGACAATGGGAAAGACCTAGGTGCTGGATGGACACTAAGTTGCTGGGATTGTCCTAGCTCTGCAATGACAAAAACAGGATCCCAGGTGCTAGAGTGATTGATGGTGTTGGGGTGGGGAGCAGAAGGATGGTCTAGGTGGCTGGCATGGGCACCAAAGTAGCAGAAGTTTCATGTGGAAGTGAAGGAGTACTGGTTGAACTTGGCAGTTGGGAATGAAATTGGGGACACACTGTACTGCTGGCCCTGTTTGCTAATTAAGAAGTGTGTGTAACAGTTACCCCCGAGAGAGTGGAAGGGAATGGGTGAGTCTCAGTTCAAGCAAGGACGCCAAGGGCATCCTCTATGGGAAGATGGGAAGGTGGGAAGGTTGGGGATGATAAGGAGTTTATAATCAGGCATCCTCGTACAATAGAAAGGCACAAGGGGAACAGCAGAGGACAGGCCAAGGAGATGAAGCACAGAGCTATGAGAAAGCAGAGCACAGTGCCTGGAAGGGCTTGAATGGTGGACAGTACCCAAGGGGGAAAGAGTTGCAGTCAGATGGCATTAGTTGATCTCAGATTTCCAGGTGTTTTGGGGGCAGTATAGGCAGTGGATCCAGGTGGCATCTACTTATTGGTGAAACATTTTGAGGACCGTGGGACAAAACAGTTTAAAGAGTGGGGAAGAAAAACTGATGCCACATGGAAGGTGGGAAGGAAGTGGACAGCTGAAAAGAAGTGAGAAGCCAGTGGCATCTGTACTCAGAAAGACAGTTTCTGGATATTAGAGGAGAAAAGAGTGGTACATATGCTGCCAGTCTCATTTTCCTCAATAAATTTCTCTAATTATTGAGCAAGTATAGTCACAACCTACTTACATCATTTTGTGTTTCAGATTTTATACTTGTTAAGAATTGCTCCACATACCTCTCACAGGTACAGAGATAATCCGTGTTTGCATTGTTACAAATGAAAACCTTGATTTTTGCCTTGACATTTTGTACCTCCTGCTTCAATGCAGATAATGTGAGAGGAGCTTCATCAGGAGTTGTTGGGCACAGAAGTCTCTCTCATCTTGGTTTCCCTGGCCTCCTCCCTTTTGTGGTCTCCCTTCCTCTTTACCGTGAAGCCTTGTGTGGCATCAGCTCTCAGCAGAGATCCATTTGTAAGGGTAGAAATCCCAGCCCTCATTTCTTTTCCTCCTCCTCTTTAACTTCTTTGATAATCAGAACAAGCAACACAAAGGCCTTAAAACCTTGCAGAGAAATCAACACCAAAGAATCTATTCTTCCTCTTTTTGTAGTTTTCCGGCCATCCGGCCCATCTCCTCTTCCACCCCAGGATCCAGTGAAGTCCAACAACATCGTGACGGTCACTGGGATATCCCTGTGCTTGTTCATCATCGTTGCCACTGTGCTTATCACACTGTGGAGGAGGTTTGGCCGGCCCCCTAAATGCAGCACCCCTGTGCGACACAACTCCATCCATTCCCCAGGCTTCCGGAAGAACTCAGATGAGGAGAACATCTGTGAATTGAGTGAGCAGCGTGGGAGTTTTTCGGATGGGGGTGATGGGCCTGGGGGGAGCCCAGGGGACATGGGCATTCCTTTGACCTACAGGCACAGTGCACAGGTGACTCCTGAGGATGATGCTTCTGGCAGTGAGAGCTTTCAGTCCAATGCACAGAAGATAATTCCCCCATTGTTTAGCTACCGCCTTGCCCAACAGCAGTTGAAGGAGATGAAGAAGAAAGGTCTGACAGAAACCACCAAAGTGTACCATGTATCTCAGAGTCCCCTGACAGACACCGCCATTGATGCTGCCACCAGCCCCCAGTTAGACTTGGACAGCCCAGAAGCAGCAGCAGCAAACAAGTTCCGTATCAGATCTCCATTTCTGGATCAGCCCGTGGTGAGTGCTGGGGAGAGGCCTCCCGCCAGGCTGGATTTCAGTGTATCTCCAGCTAGTTGTGCCATCAGCCCCAGCCAGACCCTGATCCGCAAATCACAGATGAGGCACATGGGTGGCAAAGGGGGCTCATCGGAGAGGAACCACTCCAGGAATTCCCATTTCCGGAGGACAGCTAGTTTTCATGAAACCAAGCAAGCCCGGCCATTCCGAGAGCGGAGTATGTCCACTCTGACTCCACGCCAGGGCCCCACCTATAGTTCCAGGACACGGACTTGGGACCAGACAGAGGACAGGTTGAGGCCTTCCAGTCGAGGTGCCCACCTGCTTCCTGAGAAATCTGAGCATTTCCAAGGGGTGGGTGGAACCAGTGATCCATTAAGCCCTCTCCCTAAATCTTACACCATGGGGCAGCCCACGAGGAAACCAGACCTGGGGGATCGCCAGGCAGGATTAGTGGCAGGAGTTGAGAGAACAGAGCCTCGCAAATCTCGGAGGGGGCCATCCCCCAGTCATAGGAGTGTCTCAAGGAAGCAGTCATCTCCCACTGCCCCCCAAGATAGCTATCAGAGGGTCAGTCCCCTGAGCCCTTCTCAATGCAGAAAAGACAAGTGTCAGAGCTTCCCTGCTCACCCTGAGTTTGCCTTCTATGACAACACATCATTTGGCCTCACTGAGGCCGAGCAGAGGATGCTGGACCTCCCAGGATATTTTGGATCAAATGAAGAGGATGAAACCACAAGTACACTTAGCGTGGAGAAGCTAGTAATCTAGACCAAGAAACTTTTCTCACCGGGGGTCTTTTGCTCAGCTTGCAGTATCCCCCACTCACATTCTGCTGTGGACTGTTTTGTGTAACTGCTTGCACAACAGGTCAGTAGAGAGGAAGTAGCTCACAGAGAGGAAGATGGGTGTATGCGTGTGTTTTGATTCATAAGGAAGAAATTATTTATCCTAAACGTTTACTTTTGTTATCCTATTTCTCTTGGCTTATTGCTTATAACAATAATAAAATTTAAATAAAAACAAATAGAGTTTGGTCTGTCAAGTAGACATGAGAGATGACAAGATGGGACCTGGGAGTATGCTGTGCTTTGAACACCACATTGGTGGTTTCCAACTTAAGCAGAAATCTGGAAACCTCACCTACTAATTAATAGGGACTAGAGTAAAGTTAACTTGATATCATAATTCTGAATTATAGCTTTGTAAGTTGCATGAACATAAGCATTTGCCTCTCACTAGGACAGCATGGAACAGCTTCATATTTGACTGATCATCAGACCACCAAGCTACCTAGAAATGGTGACCCCACAAGATATTCTAGAAGAACTTGCAGGCCACAGTTGGTTGGGATCTTAATGCAATGATGAGTCCATATGACTTGACAAAATTGTGTGAATTCACTCTGCTTTGGAGAAGTAACAAAAAATCTGATGGTTCAGGTTGTGAGCCAAATGAAAACCTAGGCATCATTGCTCTGAGAAAGTAAGTAAACATTTTAGAAAGGCAAGGACTGTCTGCTGAGAATGCATCTGCTAGAAAGTGCTGGTTGGGAGCACTGCCTGGCAACAGGGTGCTGATGGCATTCCTGGACCATGTATGTTTTTAAACATAACCCTATCATGTTATGAAAATACTGAATTAATCTCAGGCATATAAAAAGCAAGCAGACCAGTTTATGATCTTATAAATTAAGCTTTTTTCATTGGAAGAAAGTATTATAGAGAGTATGGAAGGAAAGTATTTGCTTATTCAGTCTTCCTACCATATTTTTCAGACAAAGAATTTGATGCACAGAATAATTAACAAGGTTGGGTAGGTCATGGACTGAAACTTTATTCAAAATACCATACACTTTGCACTGTGCCATCACTGTCTTTGCAAATCTTTGCCAATGGCAGAAACTTGAGAAAAAAAACCAGCCCTTTTTGTAGTAAAAGGACATAAAGCAATACTTCTGTTAGCTTTTCCCAAAGGATAGAAGCTCTATGGTGTTTGTTAGGACTGGTCTTGAGCAAATTGCTTTGCTGAGAAGGAAAAGCTAAACAAAAGACCCTAAAGGTGAAGCTCCTTCATTAGAAGTTTGTTATCAGGTGCCATATGGGTATTTGTCCTTTAGCTCTTGACCAGATGACTAGCCAGTGTCCACTTGAGGAGTTACGTTTTCCTTCTTTTTCATGGTCACCTCCCTAAATGCCACACCCATCCTGCCTTTTAGATTGTTTTCCTTCTTGTTTTTAGAGTTTATCAGGATGTTAGCCTGCCAGGGAGGTTTTAGATGGGGAAAAAAAGTCACAAGTGCAGATACTGTAGTTTCAAAGGTCTCTTTCATATTTGCTGCATTACCACTTCATTTGTGCCATTTTCTTGCCAGTTTAAATGTACCTCCTTTTGGAAATGCTTTAATAATAAATATGTACCCTTCAGGAACAGCAGGGATAGATTATTCAGAGCTATCTGACAACTGGTATGTGCTGATGCAAAGAGGAAACCAGGCTTTTTAATCTCCATTTTCTCTGTTTATCATAATAGAACGCTTTGTTCTTTTTCCAAGTTCCCAGGCCTGTGTGCCAACCTTTGAACACAGGGTACATGCTCAGTCATTTCAGATTTCATAGTGAATTACCTTATAGTGTCACACTAAGACCAAAACAGCTACAGAAAAGGTAGAAATTAGAAGGAAACCTTATGAACAGAAACATTTTCTGTTAAATTATGCTACTTTCCAGTTTATTTTATATCTAAATTAATATCATAGGGAGCTAACACCAGCATGTAACACATTCACCACATTGTTTTCTGAGGCTCTGACCAACAGTGTGTATCTACATTTCAAAGTTCAGTCAATTTGACTTCTGCCTCTGAGAAAGAGAAAAGATGCCCCACTATTGCCTTTGGTGGGTAAGTGGTAAATTTCAGTAGAAATACTCTTCTATTTTTCACCATTGTGTCTCTAGGTACTAGATCCAGTGTCTACTATAGAAAAGGAACTCAAAAAAAGTTTGTTGAATAAATTACTAGCTATTCAAAAATACTCAAACTGTATTTATGCTAACAGTTTACATCTTAAACCATTATAAAGTGAATGTGTTTCTAGGAAATATCATGGGATTTTAAATTTTAGAGGTCTCTTCAAATGAAAGAATATTTACCTTGGCTGAAGGTAGAGGTGTCTCTGGAGCCTACTGAAATCTCTAGTAGATAGTAGTCAGTTAAGTGTGTTAACCAGTTTTTCTTAAAAAGATAAAAGGTATTTTGGCTCACACATTTGAAGGTTTCAATCCATGGTCATTATCCCTATTGTTTTGGGGGCTGTGATGAGTCAGTATATCATGGCAAGAGCAAATGGTAAAACCATTTGCCTCATGACAAGGAAATGAAAGAGAGGAAGGGGGCTACAATGCTGATAACCCTGTTTCAGGGCACACCCCCAATAACTTAACTTCCTTCCAGTAGGCTTCACCTCTTAAAAGTTCTACCATCTCCTAATGGTATCACAGGTTGGAAATCAACCCTTTAACACATAGGCCTTCGGGGAAACACAAACCTTATCCAAGCCATAGCACCAAGTACTGAATGCAAATAAGAAAGTGGCTCCAAGTAGACAGGGGACTCTACCTTCCTAGCAATCTCCACCATTCACCCAGCTGCTCTCATTTGTCTCACTCTTAGAGACAAGTGTTTCTCAATGGCAGCTTTTACTTAAGTGGGTTTGATAGAGCTGAGAGCACACAATGTGCCAAGCTCTCACCACTGCTATCTAGTGATAATCCAGCCTTTTCTACCAATTTCCCCTCCTCAAGTTGTACTCCACCCAAACCTGACCCACAGATTATATGAAACTGCTATCTCATGACTTTGATCCTATCCCATGCTAGGTGTATAACTGTATAAAATGATATTGCACACTCTTCAGTCTAGGAAGTTTCGGGGTCACTTTTAAACACAAAGGACACAGTATTAGGTAAGAACTTATTTCTCCAGGTCATGCCAGATAAGGCAATAGTTTGAACAAAAAGAAGTAGTATGGCATGGTTTAAAGAATAAAAGTCTAATATTGCCCTTCCCTTTCTAGTTATGTAGTCTTAAGTGAGTCACATGAGCCTCTGTTTCCAAAATCTAAAATGGTGATAATAATTGCTACTGGTTAAAGATGAGGATTTAAGCACACATTTATTTCCTTTCCCTCCTAGGACTCAAAATTATAGTAAAAGAACATAGAAAGTACAGTATCAAATACAGTTTAGAGAACATAAGGATAAGTGATTTGGGAAATTTCTAGAAGACAAAGTGCATGGAAGAACACTGAGTGGAAGAAGCTTTAGCCCAGGAGATGCTTACAAAGACCTGCAGAGTCTCCCGTGTAGTAGAACATTGCAGAGGCTGGGGACAAAGAACTTACTGGAGTGACAGAGACTGAGACAATGAAGATCTGTCTAGGAAACAGTACTTTTCCACACCACCATTCTAGCACTGAGAATCGCTGGCAACGAGGCATTTAACCTCAGACAAAGCCAAAACCAATCAATCAACAGCTAACCAGAATGGACTTTTCTACAAAAATTGAAGGACCTTTCAGAGAAAACTTGGGCAGCAAGTCAAAGAATGAATCAAAATATGTTTTTCTTAAAAAGACTCTACCAGAAAGACATAAGAAAAATATGAACCAAGTTAAAATAAGACATCAATAGACTTCAAGAAAACACTACACAAAGAAGCAAAAAGAAGAAAAAGAAAGAAAAGTAAATTAACCATGACTTTGAGCAATTGACCTGCACATGCTGAAATCACTGTGATTTCAGAGAAGGAAAATTCATAAAAACACCCTCTATGGCTTTGCTGTGATCGAAACTATTGGCAAATATAATGTTAAAGCTGCTTATTGCCTGTTAGATTCAGCCCAAGGGCAAGGTATAGAAGATTTAACAATAGTTACAGAAGAGGAACAGAAATATTAACAGTCATGAAAATCTAAGAGTTAGAGCACAGCTGTAAAAAGTTTGCAGGTTGGAATTGCGTGGAGCTCAGTGGTAGAACACTTGCATAACATGAAGGAAGTGCTGGGTTTCATCCCGTGTGCATGTGCATGCACACACATACATACACACGAAGTTTGGAGGTAGAAGTAGAAATAGAGAATCCAAGAGAAATAGGAGTCCAAATGTCCTCCACTCACAAAACAACCAAAAGATACAGTCTGTACTTGATAGGATGAAAAACAAAAGTTTAAGGCTAATGTTGCTATAGTGCTAGTGGAACTAAAACTAATAATGCAACTATTGCATGTGTGTGTGTTTGTGTGTGTGCTCCTCTTTTCCTTGTATATGCCCTTAACTTAGAAGGTATGTCTAAAGACTTGCTTAGACTCAGCCTGAAGCCGTGTGGGGCAAACACTCACGGAGCTGTGTGTATTTGTGTCGTATCACATCAAGAGGCACAGTTGTGGCATTATTAGCCAGGCCATTTGAACACTAGATTAGGATGACAGTTCCAAGATCTCGCCACTGTAAGATATATGCAATGGGAAACAATTCTTGAGCAGAAATTTCATCTGTCTCTACAGATGAACGCTCCAAAATACCAGCTTAATCATACTTACACAGCTGAAGAATTTAAACCCTTCACAAGTTCAAGTGGTTGCCCATGACTGAGGTGGGGGAAATAAAAAGCAAGGAACAACTACTTTTTGTCTTAAGTCTTTCTGAGATAGACAGGTATTTTTACTTTGACAAAACAAAAACCAAACATAGCAATCCTTTACATGGCTATGGTGAGAATCAGAGATAATCTAATTTTTAATTGCTAGAAATATAACTGGTGAGTTTTTCTTATTGTTGCTGGGAGAATTTGCTCCCGGTGTTACTGAATCTCCAACCTCCCCGGGCACATTTTTTCCTTCTTTAGGAAGGCCCATTTTTTGCCTCTTTGAGCACCTACCCTCAGCTGCCTTGTCTCACCTACAGTTTCTCCCATTACTCCAGCTGTGACTGTCTCTCTCTGCCACCTCCACTGCTGGCATGGGCGCCCCTGATCCTGCTGTTACTATTTTTGTCTCTTTTTCTCTTAAATGCTGCCAGAACACATCAAGCAACATTTTGTTATTATAAATTAACTGATATAAATTGATTCTATAAACTCAAGTATGAAATTTAGCACTTAATATTTTGCTCATAATTATATAGTCACTCATAATTTAAAATATTTCACATAAAAGCTTTGCTGTTTCTAGTGCTACACCACAAAACCACTTTTAAATAATTTTTCCTTAAAAACAAAGCAATATGTGTTCACTATAGAATATTTGAAAAAAAGATGTAATTGCTCCATTCCTCTCCCATAACTTAGGGTGCACAAAGAAGTCCTATTTGGTCAATGTTAAAATTACATGTCTTGGACTCCCTGTACTGTCTCTGACTCCCTATACTGCTGCTAAAGAGAAGGTCTCTCTCTTTCCTCCTTTGGTCTTTTGGCCTGAAATAACTCCCACCCCCTCCCAGGGATGCTTCTACTTCCTCTTCCTGAGGTGTCACTCTGGACAGAAATCTGGAAGTCATCCTAAACTTCTCTTTCCTCTTCATTCTTCAGATCTACTCAATAGTAAATTCCTTAAAGAAATTACACACCTCTCCAAGGTCACATAGCATCTGGTGAGTGGGCCTTCGGAGACAAAAACCAGTGCTAGGGCAGCAGTGCTGAAGCACACTGTTCTTAGGGTTATGCTTATGGAGGGGTGGGTATGGGCCTGATGAATAAAGTGAAGCCTCCTCCAGCTCCCTCCCCAAGAATCATCTCTTGCTATCACTGTTGTCAAACTAGTACTAACAGGGAAAGGCAAGATTCTTTTCCTCAGTGACTTTTGATTGCAAAATATTATCTTTTTTTCTTATTTCTTTTGATTTTTCAAATTTTTATTAATAAATTTTCCAGATAATCCAAAAAGTTGAAAGAATAGGATAACACTAAACAACATTCATATACCTGTCAATCATCAGACTGAAACAACTGTTAATATTTGCTGTAATTTTTTATGTGCCACATGAAATTGCAATAGGAAATGGCTTAGGAACAATGTCATGCAGTTGAATAAAACATGTGCATTGTTGTTAACTCTTTAGACTGGACATTCTTCTAAGAATAAGGACATTCCTCTGCAAAACCCATCTGTTATTATCACACCTAATAAAGCAGTTCCTTAAAATAATCTAATATCCAGTCTATATTCTCTATTGGTCTCTCAGTTTTCTGCATAACCTGTGATCAGGCACTGACTGCATGTTTTTCATGGACTATTTTTTCAAGCAAGCAGCCTGGGAAGATAAAAGTTGCATCTCCCTCTGCAGCAAAATAATTTTTAAACATTTATTATTATTATTATGCTAATGTTTGAACCCAGGGCCTCTTGCATGCATGGCAAGTTCTACCACTGATCTACATCCCCTGCCCAATTTTAAAATATTTTTATTGTAGTAAAAAAGATATAACAAAATTTACTATTTTGAGTGTGGAGTTCAGTTGTGTCAAATACATCTACATTGTTGTGCAGCCAATCTCCAGAATTTTTTCATCTTGCACAACTGAAACTCTATACCATTTCCCTCTTGCAGGGAACCCCTCACAACCACCATTCTGGTTTTCTCGTTCTAGGAATCTGACAGCTCTAAGACCCCCACGTGAGTGGAATTGGACATTGTTGGTGGTGTTGTGAGTGACTTATTTCACTTAGCGTGTTTCCTTGACATTCATCCACGTTGTGCCATGTGTTAGGATTTTTTTCTTTTCTTTTCCAGTTCTGGTGTTTAAACTCAGGTCCTCACAGAGGAGCAAGTGCTTTTCTGGTTGAGTCATGTCCCTAGCCCTTTTTGTTTTAGTTTATTTTTCAAATAGGGTCTGGTATTTTTGGGGGTTCTGGCCTCTGACCATGGTCTTCTGTATCTGCCTCCCAAATATCTGGGATTCCAAACGTGCACCATCACACCTAGCTTGTTTTTTTTCAGACAAGGTCTTGTTAAATTTTTTTGTTTGGGCTGATTTTGCTCTGTGATCCTCCTATCTCTGCCTCCTGAGCAGCTGGCATGCTTTAGTTTTTTAGGCTGAATAATATTCCATAGTATACACACACATACATGTTGCATGTTGCAAATGTGTCACATTTTGATTGTGCATTTATCCATTCATGGTCATTTGGATTGCTTTCACCCATTGGTGATTACCAATAATGCTACTGGGAACATGGGTAAATGAGTATCTTTTGAGATTCTGCTTTGAATCTCTAAAAATGTAGTCCCTCAAGTGGAATTGCCGGATTGTATGCTGTCTGTAGTTTTAGTTTTCCGAGGAGCCACCACACTGTTTTCCAGAGCAACCTCACCATTGCACAGTTCACTGACAGGGACAAGTGATTCCAATTTCTCTAACTTCTCCCAACATTTGATAGTTTTCTTTGTAAAAAAACTTCTTATTAGCACATATTAGCTATATTGGAGATATAATAGAAAAATGAATATATAGAAAAAAGAATGAAGAAATGTGAATGGAATATGCAAGAACTCTATGACTCTATTAAAAGACCAAATCTATGAATCATGGGCATTGAAGAAGGAGAGATGCAAGCTAAAGGCATTAAGTAAAGAAAATGGAACAAAGTGCTGAAAGCTGCAAGGGAGAACTGTCAAATTACCTATAATCGCAAACCCATCAGAATAACAGTGTATTTCTCAACAGAAGCCTTAAAAGAATGGAATGATGTATTTCAAGTGTTGAAAGAAAATGATTTCATGTGTAGATTTATCGTATCCAGCAAAATTATCATTCATAATTGAAGGAGAAATAAAAACCTTTCATGATGAACAGACACTAATGCAATTTATGACCACTAAACCAGCACTCCAGAAGATACTCAAAAGAATAAAGCTAGGTTATTTTCTTTTTTTATAACAGCCTCCCGAATAGATCTGAGCTGGTATCTCATGTTTTTTATTTGTATTTCCTTTATGATTAGTGATGTCAACCATCTTTTCATATACCTTTTGTATAGCTCCTTTGGGGAAATGTCTATTTCGTTTCCTTTGCCCTTTTAAAAATTGAGCTGCTTTGTGGGTTTTGTAGTTCTTTCTGTATTTTGAATATGATCTCTTTGCGGATATGTAATTTGCAAGCATTTTCTCCTGTTCCTTATGTTGCTTTTTAACCCTGTTGATTACATCCTTTGATGCACAGATAAATTCAGATTTTAATATTAGATCTCTTCTTAACTTCTATCATTTGATATTTGTATACTGTTTTTCTCACACAAAGCACCTTAGTTTGTAACAATAAAATATTTGTTTTATTCTACAATACACAGAAAATAGTCTGAAAATCTAAGTACTACAATTACTACAAAAATAAAATTCCAAGGTGATGTCTTAAAAATTTTTTCTTCCTTTGGCAGTCCTGGGTTTGAAGTCAGAGCCTGTGCTTGCTAGGCAAGCATTCTGCCGCTTGAGCCATGCCCTCACCAATTCCTTCTGTCCTTGGAATATATAACATGAAGACACGTGACAGCACTGTGATAAAAAAAAAATCATTGTCTGTGGGATTATCTTACCATTTGACATGGAGTTCAGATAATTTATTTCAGAGTGTTTTAAATTTTAAAGTTTTCTTTAAGTATGTAAAACATCTGTATGGATCAAAAATAAAACCTCCCTAAGAAGATATTTCTTAAAAGGTTTTATTTTCATCCTGATCTTATTGACCCATTCCCCCACATTCTTACCCTAGAGGTTTCTGCTTTGCCCCTCCAGTATTTCATTATGCAAAACCTGTATGGGCATATATGGCTTAGTTTTAGTTCTATACATTTATATTCTTATTTCCCCCGTTTTTTACACAAAATATAAATGTATTAGCATCTTGAAGCACTTCACTTTAAATAGATATATGTTAAGCTCACTAGTTTAAAAATCTGCAAATAAAGTTTGCAATAACCAACTGCATATAAACTTAAGAAATTGCTCATTCTAAATGGCAAAAGATGAATGCCTATTTAAAAATCAGATGGCAGTGAAAGATCCTCATTGTACCAGTATGAGCATTTATTACTCTTTTGCCTTTGTCATTCCTGCTCTTCCTCTCTGCCTACTGTAAATATGCAGCTGCCTGGGAGAACTTACAAGTCTGTATTCCCACAGTACTTTGCTCATAAATCAGGTTCACATTCATCTCATTGTTTTCTAGTTATTAATATGCATTTTCCCTATAGTGTGTGAGATCTGAGAACAGGGATCATATATCCTATTCCTTTCTGTATCTCAGGCAGCGTGTTGTAAGGAAACGTTCAATCTCTTTGGAATCTTGGCTCTGCTACCTCTCAGCTGTGTGAGCTTGTGCCTGTTACTTCACCACTGTGGACTTCAATGTTCTCAGCTGTAAAGTAGAAATAATGTCCTCCTGCAGCACTATTGATGAAATTAAGTGAGATAATGTGAGTGAAGGGCCTTGTGTCCTAACTATCCTCTGAACTCTCTGTGCCACTTGGCCACCATTTTGCTTGTTCCTAGATACAACTTCCTTGTCCACTTGTGACATCAGTTCTTTTGATCAGTTTGACATCTGTATTTGTTTGTTGTCTATGTCCCAACCAGTCAAAACCATCCATGATGTCTGCGCTCACTCTACTGAGAATAGGTATTCTTGCTTCCTAATTCATAGCATAAAAGGAGGTAATTAAGGAGGTAAATTGGCAACACCTGTCTCACATTTCCAGGCAGCAACATTCTCACAGACAAAAGAGTGAACAGTGAATTGTGAATTGTGCAACTTGCAGCCTTGTTTCCTGGCCTCCAACTTAAACACTCTGTTTCCAAGGTCCTCTTTATTTACTTTTTCCCTTTTTTTTTTTTGGACCATGTTTTGGATCTCATCCCTTCCTTTAGCCATCAGTCTTTCTTGGAGGTGTGATTTACTCCATTTCTTTCTCTTTTATCAGCTTTTCTCTTCCTTTTTCCCCACTTACTCTTCAGTTCATTGTATTCTAGCTTTTGCCTTCACTAGATTGAAACTGACTCCAGTAAAATCACTGTTTTCTAGGCCTTTGGGGTTGCTTATTGAAGCTTTTTCATCATTCTGTTTTACATTTATTTCATCCACACCTCTCCCAATCCAACTCCACACCCTCCTTTACCTGTTTTATTTTTCTTCATAACACTTATCCAATATGTTATATTTTCACAGATTTGTTTATTGTCTGTGTCATCCCCCACTAGAAATAATCCTAGAGAGATTTTTGCTTTCTATTTTGTTCATTTATTTAGCCTTGGTGTTTTAAGTGTGATATACACCTGATAGGAACTTAATGCACACTCACTGAGTTGAATGAGTGGCTTTCTGATTTCTAAATTCATTGTGTCCTTTTCTTGACAATGTCCTCCTGCTTGACCTCTCAGTGACATTTGGCACTTGCTTCCCTGTGCCTCTATTGGTTACTTCATTTTTTCAGACCTCTTATTTCTCTTTGTCAGCTTCTTCTCTTTTTATTATTCTTAAATATTGGCCACTCTGATACTGTCTTTGTCACTTTTCTCTTCTTACCCTACACACTTTTTCAGGTGAGTTTATCCACACTCAGGGCTTCAACTACCATTCACAAGATGAAAATTCTCATACATGTTTTTCCAGCTTCTGATAGTGCTCCTTCCATCTTCAAAGTGGTTCTCATATCCTGGATCCCAGAGCATCCTTTTACTCCCCCAGCTGCTCTATATTCAGACACACAACTGTCCCCTCAAGTCAGAAACTTCAGAGTCACTTTGGACTTCTAATGTTGTGTCAGCATTAGCCCTGCTTGCTCCATTCCCATTACACTGCTGTCCATTTCTCAACTGTCCTTTTCCACTCATTTTCTAATATCCTCGTTTCTATCTTGCCCTCCTCTAATTCATCCCTCAGATGGCTGCCAGATCATTCTTTGTAAAATGCAAATCTATCCATACTACTCTACTTCACAACTCCCAGTTTCAGAAATCACCTGAACATCTTGGAATGGTGTAGAAAGTCTTTTAAGACCTTTACATCGACCTTACACGCATGACCTGCACACTGTGTGGATCACTTGCAGTTCCTGTAAAGAAACCACACTTCTCAACACCTAGACTTTGTACATGCTGTTCTCAATACACAGACGCCCTTCCATGCTTTGTCAGTCCGATAAACTTCTCTCACATCTTCTCTGACATCTCCGGCATAGACAGGAGCATCCTGTGTCCTCTCCTGCCATCCAATGCCTCCTTCACAGCACTGTTCACATTGCAGTAATTGTTTTTCACATGTCCATCTTCCTCAAAAACTGTGAGCTCCTGCAGGGAATAAGGTCTATTCGAATTATCTTCAATACCTGCGTGCCTAGTGACCGGCACAGAATTTCCTCTTAAATTATTTATTAAATCAAACTATAAAAGTATCAAAAGCATCATCATCATCTCACATTTAACACAGTTTTTTTTTTTTTTTTTGTAGCTGGGGATCAAATTCAGGATCTCTTGCATGCGGCATCTCCAGCTCCCAGCGTGAGATTATTACTTAACACATCACTAAAACGCTTTCTGGGTGGCCTAGCAATGGGCGATTACTATCTAATGCAAAAAGGAGGGGCTGTTAAGTGAAATGGCTGTCTCTTGGTCTCTGTGGACTTTATGTGGCATTCAACCCTCAGGGTTCAAGTCAATTGAACCCTGTTGTGGCAACCAATTTGTGTTGTGGCAACCAATTTATAAGCTTTACCATTCTAAAACTAGAACTGTGTATTTCATCTCTTCTTGTGGTAGAATTATGATTCTGTGTATCTATTATGAAAGTACCAGAGTCAAAGGTAGTCATTTTATTTATTTGTTTTTTTATTATTATTGTTGTTGTTTTGGTGGTCCTGGGGATTGAACTCAGGGCTAGTAAGCACTCTGCTGCTTGAGCTGCACCCCAGTCCTTTTGCTTTTAGTTTGTTTTTCAGATAGGGTCTTGTGCTTCTTCCCAGGCCAGCCTCAGACTATAACCCTCTTACCTCTGCCTCACATGTAGCTGAGATCATAGGTGTATGCCCCTATGCTTGGCAGTCATTATAGGTTGCAAATTACGATATGTATATATTTACATTTACTGGCAGAGATGACTTGATCAAAGGTTCAGAAAAACTTTATAGCAAGTTTAGAAATGGCAAGATAGGTGCCAGGGTTGTAGTTTAATGGCAGAACCCATGCTTTGTATGCTTTACATCCCAGGTTCAAACCCCATCATGAAAAAAAAAGGCACAATTAGAAGCAGATTTGCTGTGATTTTATTTATAAGTAACAGTGAAAAGATGCTTTGCTCCTGAGAAATTGGAAGGTCTGAGATTACTCAAAGGAATAAGAAAGGAAACTGATGTCTTGATTTGCTAAAGCTAAATCCTTTGATAAAACAGAAGCTGCAAAATGCGGAGACCTGCTCTCGCTGCCTTCATGATGCTTCCTTATGCTCAGCGTAGGTGCGCTATAAATACCTGTTGAATGACTGTGTTAACTGCAGTTAACTTCATCTGATACAGCTTTAATGAGTTCTTAGGAACAGTTAACCTTATTAGTGTCCACTGTTGACAGCTACAAGATATGTATGCTGTTAGCATGGTTGCTAGATGATGGAGCAGGGGAATGGCGATTCTGAATCATTATCTCAGAATTTAGTAAGAGAAGTTTAGCAAAGACCTGCATAAAACAGCAAATAAAAAGACTGATTACCAGTTAAGGTAAACCTCATTCAGTTCAGCACATCAATTTAAGAAAAAACAAAATGGATGTCTGGCTACCTGAGCACAAACTCCAGCCTACAGATGAATTTTGAACAAAAAATGTTAATTGGGGGCTGGTGGTGTGGCTCAAGTGGTAGAGTGCCTGCCTAGCAAGTGAAAGGTCCTGAGTTCAAACCCTGGTACTGCTAAAAAATATAAATTGGAAGCCTCTTTATGATGTGGCTTGTGGAATTCAGTTTTCCGCCGTCTGTATAACAATCTCTTACTATCTCACGTTTCTCATTGACACAACCTTCTATATTCCTGAAGGCAGGGACCCCTGGCTTAAAGGAAGCAGACACGAAATGAAGAGAACTTAGGGTGCCATCAAGTTGAGATTTAGCCTTGAAAATTGATTCAACCAAGATTTCAGAACTGATGGTCATGTTGTGTAATCTAATTCATTTTAAGAGCTTTGTTTACTATTACTACTTGTGAAAGATGAAAAAGAAGGGTTCATTATGAGGAATTTTCCAGAGGACCTTACAAATATGCATTTTTCCCAATAATTAAGAACCATTTAAGATGTGCATTTTATATGCCAGCCTAGGTACATTGTTACAGGGCACTTCATTGAATGTGCACAACTGTGGGCACATTCCACGGTTCTCATTCCACGGATTATTGGACTTCTCCAACAATCACTGTGCAAGGGGAGACTCAGGCATCTTCTGATCTCATCCCCATCTCCATAATTCAACACATGACCTCCTAGTATACTGAGTGCTGAAAAGAAGGATGATAATTTCATAATCTGTAAGAGATCATCCTGAGGGAAGTCTGCTTTAAAATTATAATAAAATAAAAATAACATTTTTTGAGTGTCTACTATGTGGTGACATGGTTTCCAGTGCTTATGTGTTAAATTAACCCAATTCTCACATCAACTCATAAGATACTGTGCTCATTTTATAGATGAAGAAAGTAAAGTACAAAGTAGCTAAGTTACTTGCTTGCCCAGGGGCCCAGTGAATGGGTAAATCAGGATTTGAACCCAGGCAGTCCAGCTCCAAGGTTCACATATTATACATAAACCATGTTGTAGCTATTTTCCTTTCATTTAATGGGGTGGGAGAGGAGAAGACATGGTAAATTAAACACTAACCTACATTCAAAAATCCAACCAAATTACCAATATTTCTGGTAAAAAGTCAATGATGTAATCTTTATTGATATTTTTGATATTCCACATTTTATTACTATATCATCCCATGACATAAATGTTCAGTTTCTTTGGAGTGCTCTGGAACTATAAAATATTTTTTGAGCTTATTAGTTGGAGACAGGCTTTGTGTATTAGGGAACAAGAAAATAACTATGGGAAATACAACTCTCAGGAGAAGGCTACAGTACTTCCACAAAGCCACCATCTGTTTCTGCTCTTTCATGTCTGAGTCCAGATGTTCCCATCATCCTACTGAATGCTTTCCAATTGGAACTCCCTGTTCAAGCAAATCAGAGCAGAGCAATGTCTTATAGATTGAACTTTGTCTGTGGCTATTTTGCTGTTTTCAGTCAGCCAAGAGCCCCTTCATTCATTTAATTAAGCTTTGGACCTTGTATCTCAGAAAAAAATTAAATTTCAAATCTGCAGTACTACAGAAAAATTTCTCCTAAAATATTGGAGGAAGCAGGAATTTACTTTGAGCACTCTACTCACAGTTATAAAACAATCATTATGACAACAATGTTTTACTTGATGCAGCTTCTTCAAAGCCAATTGGTTATGAGGATACTTATATAAATAATGATGTCAAAAGTCATATGAATAAAAAGAAAATGGTCATTAGTGAGCAGAGCCATGTTCCACATAATGTATGATGTGTCCCATGAGAGTAGAATGGAACTGAAAAATTCCTGTTGCCTAGTGACATTGTACCCATTGTAAATTGTCACAACACAACACATCACTCACATGCATTTCCTTAATGATCAGTAATGTTGAGTATCTTTCATATCCTCATTAGTCATTTATATATCTGCTTTAGAGAAATGTTGACTCAAGTCTTTTGTATATTTTTAAACAGGGTTAACTTTTTATTTTTTGTTGCTGTGTTATAATTCCTCATATATTCTGGATATGAACTTTTATAGATATATAATTTCTCTTATTCTGTAGACTTCTTATAAGCCTTTGATCACATACTCAGATGTCCAAAAGTTTTAAAATTGATGTACTCCAATTTATCTATTTTCACTTTTGTTGCCTGTTATTTTGGGGATCACATTCAGCACATCAATGCCAAATTCAATGTCATAAAACTTGCCCCTATGTTTTCTTCTAATAATTTTTTATAGTTTAAATCTTCTGTTTAGGTCTCTGATCCATTTAGTGGTAATTTTTGCATGTGGTGCAAGACGTGTGTCCATATCTTAATTCTTTCATGTGTGAATATTCAGTTCTTCTAGCACCCCACTTTAGGGGTGAAAGGATAGAAGAGACTATCCTTTCCTCCATTGAGTGGGCTTAGCATCCTTATAAAAATTATTTAATTTTTATGTCAACCATATGAGATAGAGGACAATGACATTTAGAAAGGTGACATATCCGGTCCAAGGTCACAGTGAATAAATGGAATCAAGATTATGTTGCAAGTTAAAAATCTTTGTGCATCAAAGAACACTGTCCACAGAGTAGAAAGGAAATCCACAGAATGGGATAAAATACCTGCCGATCAAACATGCAGTAGGGACTGTTACTGTTTGAATATAAAATGTCTCCCGCAGGTTCGTGTGTTGAATACTTGGTCTCCAACTGGTGGCACTATTTTGAGAGGTAATGGAGACTTTAGAAAGTGAGACCTTGCAGGAGAAAGTAGGTCACTACCTGGTCCCCTGTCCCTTCCCCTTTCTCTGCTTTCTGCCCTCCATGAGTGAACAGCTTTTGTCACATGGTCCTTCTGCCATGATGTATGACTTTGTTACAGGCCCAAAAAACACACACAACCAAGTGATCATGGACTGAACCCTCCAAAACCATGAGCCAAAAGATCCTTCCTCTCTTTAAATTGTTCTCTCAGATATTATGTCACAGTGACAAAAACCAAAACCAAAACCAAACCAAATAAACCTAACAGGGATTATTATCCAGACAATAGAAAGAACTAAAACTCAACAACAAAAGGGTAAACATTCTAATTCAAAAAAATGGACAAAGAAAATTTACAAATGTCCAATAAGCACATGAAAAAATGCTCAACATCACTAATCATTTTGGAATGCAAATCAAAACCATGATGAGATAGATACCACTTTATACCAATTAGGATGCTAGTATGCAAAACAGAAAACAACAAGTGTTGCTGAGGCCATTGGGATATTGGGATCCATGTGCATTGGTGGGTGGGAATGTAAAGTGATGCAGCTGCTGTGGAAACCAGTGTGATGGTTCCTTAAAAAATTAAACATAGGATTACCATAGGATCTACTTCTAGATATACGCATAACAGAATTGAAAGAAGGGACTTAACTAGACATTTGTTCACCAAGGCTCTTATCAGCATTGTTCACTGCAGCCAAAAGATGAAAGCAATGAGAACATCTACTGACAGGTAAATGGATAAAGAAAATGTGGTATGTTTATTATTGCACCCTGTAAAGAAAGGAAGTTTGACACATGCTCCAACATAGATGAGGCTTCATTCCCACAAAAGGAAGCCCTCAATACCCATCTAAACTAGAAAAAGCAAAAGTAGATGTATAAAGATTTTATTTAAAGTCTTGGATGTAAATATTAGAAGGAGAGGAAGGGAGAAAGGGAGGGGAAAGAGGAAGAAGAGGAGGAAGCAGAAGGAAGAGGAAGAGGGGCAGGAGGAGGAGGAGTTTCCCAGAGAAAATTGAATGGAAGTTGAGATGGATGAGGTAGGAGACTGCTGTTCTATTAGAAGTCCTGTAGTGCTATTGGCTGTTTAAAAAATTATGTAGAAGTATCAACTTAAACACAAAGATTAGTTTAAAGTAAAATGGCATTTTTATATTTCAAATACATGCACTGTGCCTGGCGTTGTGCATATGCAGTAGCTGGTCATCGTTTGTGTTGTTTGTGAGATTGGAAGGACAAATTTCAAGGCTTCTCCAGAATTTCTATGGGAGAGGCTTGCAGGCAGCAATCTGATTAGAGGGTGGCTATAGTAGGTTGAATACTTATTCCAAAAGGTTTGTCAAAGTCCTAACCCTCAGTATCTATGACTGTGATCTTATTTGGGCATAGGCTGTTTGCAGAAATAATTAAATTAAGGATCTCACATGAGATCTTTCAGGTTTTAGCAGGCACCCTAAATTCAATGACAAAGAAAGCACAGAAAAGAAGAAGATTGAGAGATACAGAGGGGAGTCCACATGAAGAGAGAGGCAGAGATTGCAGTGATGCATCTACAATCCAACACATGCCTAGAGTTGCTGGTAGCCACCAGCTAGGAGAGGACTGGAACAGATTCTCCCTCAGAGCCTCAGAAGGAACCATCTCTGCTGACACCTGCATTTTACACTTCCAGAACTCAGAGAGAGGAAACAAATTGCTATTGTTTTAAGCCACTAAGTGTGTGATATTTTGTTATCAAAACCCAGGAATTAACCCAGTGGGATTAGCAGATGAGCCTTGAAACTTCATTTGCACTGTATAGATCTTATTCTTTAGACTGTATATTTATTTGGGAGCTTTGATGGAGGAGAGCTAGTGGAGATTTGAGGGGTGACTAAAGCCTTCCCAAACTATCCCTTGGCACTGCCACTGGTTAGATCCCAAACTGGATATGTCCAGTGAAGTAGTGTGTTTAGCATTATTTCATATGCATAAGTTTATGTTGGGTAATATTTTAAGGCTACTTCTGTGTAATAAAGAGACTGAGTGCTTTCCTAGTTCATCTATGAGGCAGATATGAAGCCAAGAGAAGAAGTAGGTCTCTAATCCCATTCTAATAGAGCTGAACAAGACTGGCTGCAATAAGACATCATTTATTGGTCTCACTTCTCTGGACTGACTCCTCAATACTTAAAATCAAATGAATAATTTCTTCTTCTACCTCATTTCTCTTCCTTGTTCTGGAAATACATTTTAATGACTCATAGAAAATCATCACCACACACAAAAAAATGATAAATTAGGATTTCAAAAATAGTACTTGGTAAATTACTTGGCTGTTTTTGCATTGCTTCTTACATAGAAATTCATTTGTTTTCGTAAGTACCATGATCTCAAATTCTACTTTCAAAATACATTTCAAATCTGCCTATGTCCATCCATCTAGCCCAACTGCAGAGATGCTCATCTCCCTAAAGCTCTATTGCAGGAGCCTTTTCTGCTGTCCACCCTCAACCCCCCACCCCTGTCATGGTTGATCTTGTCATTGTGAAGCACCTAGAAGATTAGTAAAGTGCACTTCTGGGTGTGTTGTCAGGTTGTTTCTAGAGAGGATTAACTAAGGGGGAGGACTGTGGGTAGCCCCACCGAATACACTGGGGGCCCAGAGGTCATGAAACGTGAAGAAGGATGAAGCTCAGAAGCATAGGCATTCTCTTTCTGTTTCTAGCTGCTGTGATAGGAGTTGCTCTGGTCTTCTGATATGCCACGCCCTCCCCATCATGATGGACTGAAACCTCTGAACTATGAGCGGAAATAAAGTGTCCTCCTTTTAAGTTGTTTAAGTTAGGTGTTTTGTCACCTGGTGAAAGTTTAACACATCCCTCTATACTTTCATCCCCTCCACATAGAATCATGACAGATCTAATCTACTTTCTAAAACCGTTCATTGGATACACTTAAGATAAAATCTGGCATGCTGAATGTTGCCTAATGGGCCCTCCTAAACTCACTCCAACCTTCCACATCTCCTACCATGATTCTCTTCCAACACTGTACTCTAGCCGTATGGCCTTCTCTATGGTCCTTAATTGCGTCACTTATTTCCCTCCTCAGTGCCTTTGTACATGCTGTTCTTTTTTATCTACCATGCTGTTTACTCTTTACTCTCTTCTTCAGTGATCATTATACCTCATTTGCTTGGTATATAGGCTAATTCTAAAAAGTAAAACCAGTAAATAGTATTTAAGTAATAATTTTGTGCCTATGAGCCATCAGAAGGACAGTAAGTACAAATTGGCCTATATTTGAAATTCCATTTTAGGTATTTACCTAAGAGAAATAAAAACATATGTCCACACAAACACTTGTACTTAAATATTTGTAGGGCTTTATTCATAACATCCTCAAACTGGAAACAACCCAAATTCATCAACAGAAGAATGGGAAAACAAATCATGCTATATTTGTATGATGGTGTATTTCTCAACAATAAAAGAAATCAAACCACTAAAACACACAACTTGAACCTCTAAAACATTATATACTACATAAGAAGCCAGTCACAGAAGAATGCATGTCATGATTCCATTTATGTAAAGTTCAAGAGCAAGCAAACTCATCTATAGCAACAGAAATCAGAACAACTACCAACTATGGGTGTGTGTACAGGTGGGGTGAGCATTGGCTTGAAAGGGCACAAGGGAACCTCCAGGGAAGTGGAAATGCTCTGTATCTTGTTTTGGGTAATGATTACAGAAGCATATAAATTTGTCAAAGCCTATTAAACTGTATACTGAAGATCTGTGCATTACATTGCGTATGAAGCACATCTCTATTAAGGAACTGTATAACTTTATGTTTGGTAACCTGGTTATGTCAAAGAGACTTGAGAATCAGGTCCAATGAGTCATACTGTTTATTTTATTTTATTTCATTTTCTAGCTTCCTTCACTTCTTTTGGATCATACCCGAAGCATATGAGATTAATAATGTGAGAAGGTTACCACGCACACCTCCCTCTAGGTCTCCGGCTCTTATTTTGCATATGGTTTTATGGTTCCACGTATCTCATTCCCAAGCCTACATCAGATTATAAGTAGCTAAAAAGTACACAGACAGGTACATTGGTAATAGCAAGTAGGTGGATACCCTAACATTCAAGGAGAAAATGAAACACTAAAAGTATGACCTAAGAATTCAAATGAGGTGTGGGCCTGAAATAATTGAGACAAAATCAGATGCTGATGTTTCCCGAGCCATAGGGCATCTCAGTTTACCATAGTGTTCATCCAGAAGTGTTACATTTTATGAAGTATAGCTTGCAAGGAAAGATATAAATGAAAATCCTATGAAGAACAATTTAAATAACATTTTTGTTTTGGTGCTCAAAGGGATAAAACTTCAGATATCTAGATTAAAGGCAGTCTATTGTAGAACCTAGGACTGGTGATCAAAGAGCAACCTTGGAGTAAATAGTTAACATTAAACAACTAAGTAAAGTTCCAGGCCACTAAACAGGATCATGTAATGCAACAAACACTGCTTAGCACCACAACTGCCAGGATATCATTTTCTCACTGTGGCAATGATGCTGAGAAATTGGCCTCCCTTGGGCAGCGTGGTTGTGAGCACTCCATAGAGTCAGGCCATAAAAGGGTCTTGCTTGTTCTTCTGGGAACAGAGCATTCTAAGTGGGCTCCCAGAGAGTTTTACGGATGATTCGATTGCAGAAATTTCCAGTAAGCTTGGAAAACAAAAACAACCCAACTTCCTGTAACACTTAAAAACTGTACCAGGTGGGGCAAAGGATTAAAATCACTTGGTTGTGGTACTGAAGGAGAATCTTCATGTGGAGAACTTTGAAATGAGAGAAAAAGGTGAAATGGTAAAGAGGATGTGACCTGGTTGAGACTAAAGAAAACCTTGCTAAACTTGGGCAGTATAAAGAAAAGGGGATGCCCTCCTAGTTTGAGGCTGTGTGTCCCTTAATTGATTTTCACTTGAATTAGATAACTATGTTTCTGAAGGATGTGGGGCTCCCAGAAGGAGAAGAGGAAGCGGATACCGTTGGAGGGAGAGAGCCTGGAATGTCCGTCGTGGTTAGGAGAAAGGAGTGTGTGGGTGCGTGGGAGAGTATCCAGGGAAATGTTCACTGCCAAGCTGTCTTGTTTTATAACTGCCAAAGCATTCCTGGGATGTTCTCCCTGGTTGCTAGGACTAGAGGAGTGGCGAGTTTCAACAGAACAAGCATTTTTTTTATAGATATATTTGTAATACTGAAAAGATAATAACATCAGGAAAACATAGATTTTTCCACTATTCTTTAATAGGTAATATTGTATTTTAATGTTTTCTTCTAGTCGAAAAATTCCCCTTTTAAGAAATACTTTTGGTTGAGTAAGTTTCTTCTTGGCATGACACCTGTGAAAGTAGCTTTGGGCTCTTCACAAGCTGGGAACGATTCTCTGGGCCTGTGTCATTTGAAAGTTAAACCCCAGAGATGGATTACCCTCAACAGAACCTCCTGACTCCTTTCAGCATCTACTGATCAATTGCTTTGTTGATGCAAAGGATGACAAACACTGTGGGTAAGAAGAACTCTGTGGTTCTTCAGGTGGAATCGAAGGGCCATCCATCCTGATTCATGGTTCAGTAAGGAGAAAGACCCAGAAAGATCACAGGGTTAAGGAATGCTACAACTAAGATTTGAATCGAGGTCTTATGAATGAAACTTTTAGTTGTAATACCATTAGACTTACAGAAAAGTTGCAAAAATAGCAGAGTTCATGAACTCCTTCACCCAGCTTTCCCCAGTGTCAGCAACTGGACAGCCATAGTTCAATGACCAAAATTAAAACTGATACAATACTATTAAACTTTAAACCTTATTTGAATTTTATAAGTTTTCCCTTTTAGTGTCTTTTTTCTATTGTTGGAAATTTTGATCTCTGGAATCTCCCAGTGTATTTAATGATATACCCCAGTGTTCTTACTGGAAAAAAAAAAAAAAACCTCTAGATTAATGAATAAGACTCAGGAGTCAGTCAGCAAGGCAAACAGTTTTCAGTTTTACTTCTGCAGAAGGGTGTGCAACTGACAAAGGTCTGGTAAGCAAGCACACTGAGCAAGAAGCCTGTTCCGGGTTTTATCCCTGGTGCAACACTGCCCCCTTCAACCTGGTAGGAGCCAGGGTTGACCATCTTTCTCAATTAGCTAAGGCAAGGCTAACTTCTCACATTCAGGGAAGCTGTGAGTTAAGCAAACTTAAGGGGCTGCTGCTTTACAGTGGATTTACCTGGGTTGCTATTTCTTTGAAGGAAAAGACAAGTTATCCCCCACATTCTCTATTCTGGTGGAGCTCCTAAGACTACACTAAAAATAAATTTTTTTTGAGGTACTGGGGGTGAACCCAGGGCTTTACATATGCTAGACAAGAGCTCCTCCACCACTGAGCTACAAATTCAGCCCAAGTCCATACACATTTTATATTTATTTATTTATTTATGCTGGAGATGGAACCCAGGGCCTCAGAAATGCTAGGCAAACACCCTACCATTGTGCTATACCCCCAGTCAGAGCAAACAATTCTTATTGGGGTATAGCTCCCTAACTACATTGACATTTTAGCTTTATACATCAGTCTCACATGAGTTTTGTTAAAAGGGATCAGTTCCTCAGGGTTTGGTTTCTTCTGGAGACCAAATGGATAAAAATCTGAATGGATAGTGCTGCTGTCTGACGGCCCAACCTGACGGGACAGCCTCACCTTTGCTGGCTGTGATATCCCTGGCTTTGTCAGTCATGGGCTGTGGTGAAGCTCAGTCCGCCTTCTGTGTTCTGGGGTCCTCCCAGAGGCCTTAGGACTCTGTATAAGATTGCTTATCTTTCACTGCTAAGAAATCTATGAAATGGACATGAGGCCTTATAGTCTGATACTATTTGGTGTGTTCCAGACCAATGGGAGGGTCTCTGATACATGTTAGAATGACTTGGTGCAATTTGTGGACCTGGGTTGCATATATTTTTGTCTCTTTTCTGTCTCAAATTAGACTGCAAATTCTTTCACAGTGGAGTGTGGGTCTTTACAGTTTAAAACCAGTCCCTAGGCCCTGAGTGGCGGTGCATACCTGTAATCCCAGCACTGGGGAGGCTGAAGCAGGAGGATCTTGAGTTCCAGGCTAAACTGGGCTACATAAGGAGACCCTATCTCAAAAAACTAAAATAAATAAATAAATAAATAACCCACAAAACAGCAGTCTTTAGCCCCGGCCTCATGATGATAGGAAGGGAACCCGGGCCCATTTCCATATGGAGCCCATGCAAAGCACCTTCCCCTCTCTCCAGTGGTCACCTGCAGACAGATTGGAGAACTTGGCTCTACGTCTCGTCTACGTATCTGTATGTGTAGACGAGAACATGCCAAATGACATCTGTGTGATGAAGCAGTAGAGAAACAAGTGGTGAAGAGGGCCAAGGTGGAGAAGATGCAGGACAAGTGGGGAAGTTGAGAAGACAATGCAGGTATTCTGCAAACTCAATGTATGTTTAATTATCACCTAATCTTTGCGTTTTCAAAAAGGCAGACATCTTCGCTGCTCCTTGGAGAGATTATGGTGGCCTTGGCATACTGACACACCAGTAATAAGACTTATATGTTAAGGACAATCATGAACAAAATGATGAGAGGGGTAGGGTTGTGGAAAGATGACTGACAACAGTTAGCAACTCCGGGGGCTGTCTCAGTCTGCTTTCTCTTGCTAATAGCACAAGGCCACAGACTGGGAAGTTATAAAGTTGGCCTTCTCTCAAGTCTGTTCCAGGGGTGAGGACCACATCTGGTGATGGCCTTCTTGCTGGCAGAGTCCAGAGGCGGTCGTGGGAATCAGATGGCAAGAACAAGGAGCTTCCATATACATTTAATGTAATTGGTTTTTATACTTGAGTTTAAAGAAACCATTTCACTTTTTTCCATTTGGGTCATAAGTCTCATGTCACTTTTTCTCTTTCTTGACACTTTTTATACTTATAATCTAAATTCTTCCCTCTATCACTTAGTATATTACGGATTAATTATTTATAATACAGGACTCATCCTGGATGTTAACACATGCATATTCTTTCTCCCTCAGCCTCTTCTTCTCCCTCTACCTCTCTCTATCCCCCCAACTCTCTCTCTCTTTTTCTCTCTCACTCTCCCTGTCTACTACCCCCTCTAGTGCTAGGATTGAATCCAGAGCTTCACATGTATTAAGCAGGTGCTTTACTGGAGCTACATCTCCTTGACACTTTTGAAGGGAACTGGTAAGGTATTTTGCAGAATGTGCAAAATTTCAGCTGAGATTGTCCGATGCTTTCCCATGACTAGATTTACATTGCGGATGTTTGGAAAGAATACCACAGATGAGGATGCTTCCTGTATCACATCAGGAAGTACACATTGTTGATACGCCCTCATGACTATTACCGGTGACAGTAACCTTGATCACTTGGTGAAGATGGTACCAGCCAGGTTTTTCACCACAAGCTATTTTTCTACCTGTAAGAGATACAGCAAGACTATGTTAATATCCTGTTTTCCCACGAATTTTCACCCACAAATTTTATTATCTATCAGTGGACTTTGTTTCCAATAATTATTATTGTGATATTTACCCAATAGTGATTTTGTATTTTCCTTACTCTTCCAAAATTTATTATGATTCTCCTATAAAAAAGAGCTTACCCTCTCTTCCATTTATTTATGTATTTATACATAAAATTACTTATTTATACTGGTATGTATGAATATTTATTTTATTCTCCTGGATTGTAACCCAATACTATCATATTTTTTTGTTGCTCAAATTATTTCAACTTTTTTCATTTAGAACTCTTTTAGGGGCTGGCAGAGTGGTCAAGGTTAAGAGCACCTGCCTAGCAAGCATGAGGCCCTGAGTTCAAACCCCAGTACTACCAAAAATTTTAAAAAGTAGAACTCATTGAGGCTGGCTCTTGTACTCACTTGACTCATCACTGTGAAATTCATGTTCTTTTGGGTAATTCCTTGGTTTTTGACACCACAAGATTTTCAGGTTCAGTTAAATTTTCCATGCCACAGTATTGGACTCCATCTGTACCTTCCAAACTCATGTTATAGCTTTAAAAAAATTGACTTAAACCCTTTACAAATTTTCTCAGACTGTATTATATATATAGGTGGAATTTGTACTTGTTGAGTTTATTCTACTCATCAAACATTACTGGTAGCTATCCCTGACCTCTGGAATGACTGGGGCTGGAGGTGGGAGGAAGATGAGAAAACGAGGGGGTGGATTTGAGTGTAGATGAGGCTGTTGACATAGACAGAGACAATGTAGATAAACAGGAAGAAATGGATAGGGAGGCTGGGAGAATCCCTGGATGGGACACAAATATACACATCTAAATTCTTCCTGCTTCACCCACTGTCCAAATAAAAAATTCATACACATACGAATTTTCAAAATACATACAAAAGTTTCAAAAGCAAGTCTGCATTTTTGAAATTTTTTTTCTGCCATGCCTGTAGGAAAGGCAACCTTTGTAACTTCAGCTTCTCTTCTCTCCAGTTGCTTCCAGCAGCTGTCTGAGATGATTTCAAGGTTGTAGAGTCTCATTGGGAATGTAGTATAATACTCCCTGTGTTAGGGATAATAAAATTAAACATATAGATGATAAATGAAGAGAGAACTGAGCTGATAGTGGAACTCGAAAGGGACATTGGAAACAAGAACTTAAAACTTCTAAATTTCTAATCTTTTGTATGAATAATGGGATTAAAAGACAACTTAGAAAACTATTGCAAAAGATGAGTATCTATCATGATAGAAATACCTGCAGTAAGCTTCATATTCTATTGCAGAATTTAAGAACACTCAAGGAAAATAACTGCTCAGATTCTTGTGCAGTTATCATAGGATCATTATGAGCACAAGATTGTTCTCTGCTTTATGAATAATCATGTCATTTTTATTTATAATTTTCTACAAATGATACTATACCTTTTTCTGTGTATGTGCGTGTGTGAGAGAGAAAGAGAGAGAGAGAGAGAGATGACATACTAGTTTCTTACTTTTACAGGAAATTTAATACATGTTAGCACAAATCTAGACTGAGATTGAGTCATTATCAGGAAGAACAAGTTCACTCTGTTAAAGTAAACAGAAAATGGGGTGGGAGTTCTTCTTCCAAGAAGAGGGAAAGAATAGGAAGGCAATTTACAATTTAAGATATGAGCAAAGGTGCTTTATTAAATTGGTTTTGGGACTTGGGGTGTACCACTGAGTTAGAGTGCTTGCCTAGCAAGCATAAAGCCCTGGGTTTAATCCCCAGCACAGGGGGGAAAAAGTTTCAGTTTCTCCTAGCAATGTTGCATTTTTATCCTGACCTCCACAGAACTGTTTCAGACACTCTAGAAAATTTCCTCCTCCCTCCATCCCCATAATTACCAAGCCATTGAGTCCAACCTACTTTATCTCCTACACATTTTGTGCATCTGTTTTCTCTCTCTTCCTGAGTACCCCACAGGTACTCATTTGATTCAGGCCCTCATCAACTTTTGTTTAGACTAGTGCCTTAGTCCTATTCCCACTCTTGAGTAATTCCTCTCTTCAAATTACTCCTTAAAATTCACCCTAAGCATTTTCTCCTACTCAGATAGGAGAGCTTAGCATTTCTTTCTTGGTGCCACCATGGAAACCTGTGTTGGTATTCTGTACTTCTGCCACCCAGATATTCCTATTGGTAGTTCATATCCTTTCCCCACTATCTGACTGGGGCTGTGAGCCACTTGAGGAATGCGATATGTCTTCTTGTATGCATCTCAATGCTTAGCAGTATTGAGCACACTAGATGCTTGACAACTGCTTGGTCGATGAGTGAAAAAAAATGAACAAATGAGTGAATACATGAAGGCATCTACTCAGTTCCCCAGTGAAATATTAACCAGTAAAGAACTTATCCTTAATCCCAGCAAATTTTTCTCTTTGGGGCTGACATGGTAGGTAGGTTATCTCCTTTAAGATGACATTTTATAGGCTACAGTTTCTCTCCTAAAAACAAGTGATTTTCTCAAAATCTCAAGTTCTTTTTCCTCTGAGTCCATTTTAGATAATCATGCCTCATATCTCCAGCTAGTGAAGCAAGTTGGTAATACAGCAATTAAGATCCCTAGGTATAGATACAAGCAACTGTTCTGAAAATTATTTATAGGAAATTCTTCTTCCTCCTCCAAGGTTCAAAAACCTTCAACTGTATCAAAGTTCGATAGTAGTTTTCAGAGTTCAGAAAGTTCTTTCATGCTGAATAGCCTATTTCTTTTTGTTTTGATTCTCTTCATCCTTTTAATACCCTCCTCTCTCTCACTGATCCCCCCCCAGATTGTTCCCCTTTTACACTCATGTCTCATTATTATTAGTATCATCATCATTTTAGATCTAGATTCCATACATGAGCAAAAACATGCCAAAATAGCCTTTCTAAATGTTGGAACATTGCCATGCTCCTGGGAAACATTTGGGTATATGAAAAATGTAAAATTAATTAAAAGATAAAAGAGTCATAGGTATTTGTTAGCACAGAGTATTCTTTAGGTACTTTGTAGAGTAACATTTTGTAATCTGTGCAAACAATCCTAGCAATTTAATCTAGCAAATATTTATTTATTGAGATACTTTAAATGATCAGGATGTGATTCAATAATATGATTTCAGCATGATACCTATTTTTATAGAACTTAAAAACAAACCTAAAATAATACATTTATAGCTATTTGTATACTTGCATATCTGTATCTCTATACATGAACTTTTGACTTAATGGAATATAAATAAAATTTTCATAGCATACATGAGGTGAATTTTGATATGCATTAAGATTTGATATATATTAAGAACATTTGTGATGTGAGGAAGATTTGTGATGGGCTTTCTGTGGGTTAAATGTGGAACTCACATATTTTAATATTCACTATTTTATTTATTTATCTTTTAAAAATTATCATATTATTGTTGTACTGGGAATATTCAATATTTTAAATGAACAATGCATGAGGAGAATGCCAGATCAGTACCTGGCCATTTTTTTGTTTGTTTTGTTTTTGGTGAGACTAGGGTTTTGAACTTAGGGCTTCACACTTGCAAAGCAGATGCTCTAGTCTTTGAGCCACACCTCCAGTCTATTTTGCTCTGGTTATTTTTGGAGATGAGGTCTGGCAAACTGTTTGCCCAGGTTGGCCTTGAACTGCCATTCTTGTGATTTCAGTTTCCCAAGTAGCTAGGATTACAGGCTCCAGCCACCAGCACCTGGCTAGCTGGCTGATTTTTAACCATAGTCATGCCATTCATTATACTTGCTTTTCAGTACAAGTAACCACAATTAAGTTGCTTTAGTCCTCATACTTCACGAAATCTATTGCTGAATAGATTCAGTTGTCTATTAACTCAATAATGTTTACTAGACGTTGTTAATAACTATATGAGCTTAAAAGAATTCTAAACCAAATTTAGTTTTGTCTCTCATCTTGATTGGATTAATTCCAAATTCTGTAATGATTCATCTATAATGGTTCTAGAAGGTAACGGATTTGCCTTAATCACTTTTATGTTAATTCGAAAAAAAATTTAAAAATAAACATACCCTGACTGGATCTGACCTCTGATTGCCATCACAAAATGCTGCCTGTAAAAAAAATCCTACCTGTTTAGGCAATTGACAGCAAATAGTTAAAGTTAATAAGGGAGTGTGACAAGTTTTCTGAATAATTAATACACAAAAACACACAAGAATGGTTTCATTCTTATATACCATCAATAACCATTTAGGAAATGTGATTTCACAACAGACACTGTTATAAAATAGCAGCACAATAATTGTGGAATCATAAAGATGTCAGTTCTCCTAAAATTAATTAACTTAATGTTAATGCAATTCCAATAAAATTTCAAAAGGACTTTTTTAAAACCATACTGAACAAGGTAATCTTACAATTTATGAGGAAGAGGATAAATTTGACAAAAAAGCATCAAAGTGGGAGACCCATTCTTCTAGACTTAATTATTCTGAAGTTTAATTAAATGATGTGGTATTGGTACAGAGAAAATGAATAAGCCAGTGAAATGGAACAAAGTCTAGAATGTGCCCAATTAACATATGGAAATATATATATGACAGATATGGTATCAGATTGTGAAAGATGGGAGGACTCAATAAGGTGTATTGGAATTTTTGCTTATCTGTATTGTAATGTAATAAAATTAAACATATTGTCTATTCCCAATTACTGGCACCCATTCCTAAAACCATCAGAATTTCTGAAGTGACCAGATTGAGCTCATCACCAATGACCAGAGGCAGTGATTAATAGTTAAAACCAAGCTGAGTGTGGAGGCTCAGAGAAGGAACCCAAGCAAGATGACCTCTTTTCTTTGAGGCCTGTCATGGATAGCTTCCATGATCACTAGAAGTCAGATCCTAAATTAGCCTGTTATTTACCTTGAGTTTCCAAAACAAGTTTGGGTTTTATTAGGGAGGCCAAGTATCAGTTCAGAAACATGTGGCTACTTTCCCTAATATCCAAAGTTTGTTCTTTCTATTAGGGTGCTAAGATGGGCAGAATGTTTAGCAGGAACTGTGGCAATCCTTCACTGTGGGAGGAAGTTTGGGCTAGCAGAACTGGAAGGAAAATTTCCCTTTATAAGCATTCCTGCTCTGCCAACTTGGTATAAGACTAGTTGTGATCTAATCAATCTTGTTTATAGCTATTGTCATGTTATAAGTGCATGTTCATGGTCCTAACTTCTAACAGTGAGTTATTCTTGTAAATAAAATAAAAATTAGTAAAGTTTCTGAGTCCTGGAATTTACTAGTATCTTTTTTTAGTTTGGAAACTCTGGGCAATTATAGTGAGCTGAAGACAAGAAACTCTCACACTTCATAGGGCATGAATAGCAGGTTAAAAAGGGAAAAGGGTCTCCAATTATGCCAGACATAGGCTGCCTTCCCACCCTTATCAATGGGGACATACAACCAGATTTGATTAAGAAAAGCTAACATGATATTTCTTGTTCTTATGGAGAAAATTCATGTTTTAAAATTTATTATCTGTTTAATTTTACAATTCTATGTAATGTTTTTTCCCCTTTGACAGAAAGAAACTAAGACACAGAGAAGTTAATATACATCTGGTGAATTAGCTCAAAAGTAGGAGACAGAGGTGGCAAACCCCTGGTATTGTGATGTAGAATGCAATTCAACTAAACTCAAAAGGGAATATTTTGACCCATGTCACTGACAAGTTTGGATGTGATCTGGCTTTAGGCAACAGCATTGATATAGAGCTCAATGCTGGACGTTAGGATTTAGCATCCTCTCCACTTCTTGGCACTTTCTCAGGCTTTATTTGGTGACATGATGTCTGCTGGCAAGGTCAGGATAATGTCCTCTCATATTTAAATGCAGCTGAATATAGGGCACCTCATTCATTAGAGTCCAGGCAGAAGTTTCCTTGTGCCTTGCCAGCTCCAGTTTAGTCACATGCCCATCTCTTAGCCAATCACTGAGACTGGAGGAATGGAAGAGTCCTTTTGCTCGTCCTTGGTGTACAAGTATAGTGGGAAAAAGACTATACATAATGTCTGCTCATAGACTGAGACTGAAGAATAGAGTTATTCTCTTTGTCCTCATTCCCAGCAGACAATAGAGATACTGTTTCAAGAAGGGAGAATGAATGCTGGGTGTCAAAATAAAAACCAAGCCCAGATCCACTGCATCCTTTTGTTACCGCCATAATCTCCATAATCAACCCTCTTTTTCATCCTACACAAAACTTTTAAACCTTGTCCACTGTCCTCGATTTTTGTTCCCCTAGCTCATGAGCTGCAGCCTTACTTCACAGAAGAACCAGATCCATCAGATGGGAACTTTTCATCATAGAGTTTTCAATGAGACTTGTACCCCATTCCTTCTGTCTTTTATTTTGAAAGAGATATCCCTCTGGGAGACCATCCTTGTCTCTTTCTTCACCACAGCAGTTTTCACACTGTGGTACCTTTGAGTCTTGGTCATCTGGCTTCCCTGAGGATGGAAACTTAAGTCTATCCCGTTCACTGACTGGCCTGCCCCGAACTTTTCCTGTGATTAACTCTCAGAATCCACTCTGGAAGCAGTCATTTCCTTCCCTTCCCAAAATGTGGTGCCATTAGGCTGGGTACATAGATACCACTTGTAATTTCCATCACACCCCAACTCTTGAACCCACTCACACCCATGGGAGAGGAGCCTGATTAGGACTCTCTCAGCTTTAACTATATTGCATGATTCAGTATTTATGATTCATTCACACTTTGAAATACTAAAACTGTTTTGTTCAAAAATGTTTGTTGAAACGGGAAACTGTCCACAATATAAAGCTATATTACACATGGTGCTGATATCGAGAGTTGTCTACTAAAGTGTGACCCATGGTAATTTCTGGGCTTTGAGATTACTGGTGACTTGTGTTTTTTTAATCTTTCTACATCATTTGGCATCATAATGATCAGTTTCTCTCCAACACAGTGACTGTACACAATGTGAGTTCAGGGCCTGTGTCTATTGTGTTCCTGTATGTGTTCATGATACAGGACAGGCACTTGACAAATATTTGATGAATGAAGAATGAGAACTTTGCAAGTTTTATAAGTTATTGTACAATGAACCAAAGGTAGTCCCCCCTTTTCTGTGGTTCTCAGTTACCCAAAAACATTAAATGGGAAGTTCCAGAAATAAATAATTTGTAAGTTTTTAAAAAATTCACTTTTAAGACTCACTACGCCTTGGGAGGGCCTCTGGGATGAGGTCCCATCTAGCGTGCCATGGGGGCAGGGCTAACACTGGGGTGGGGCTAACACTGGGGTGGGGCCAATGCTGGGGCGGGGCCTATGTTGGGATGAGGTCTGACCTAGGCTCTCAGGCATCATGAGATTTTCGCCTGAGAAAACCGAATTCTATCTCTGTGACTTTCCTGGCACAAGAAGTAGGGAGGAAACTTCTCAAGAAAGGGCCGGGTGGGTTTTTGGATGTCAGAAAGAACTTTCAGCTGCGGGGTTTTCCCACGGCCCTGCCATATCTGCACTGTCTCCAAGCCCCTCAGCAATCTCGGAGCCCGCGAGGGCCGTCAGTGACCAGGACCTCCAAGGGTGCTTGGAGAACTGGAGCTCCTCTCTGCTGGAATTCCACAGAGATAGTGATAATACATAAATAATAGCAACTGCTGTTTATTGAACCTCCACTCCATAATGGCTGCTAGGACTGGGTGAGTGGAGGGATCTAAGGCCCAGACTTCCTCTAGTCCGTGGATATCTATTAATACCAACTAAGAGAGCTGTGGAGAGGCATGCAATGAGAAAGAAAGGCACTTTGGACTGTGGCAGAGTGGAGGATTTCACCGGTGGCCCTGCTGCAGTTGCCACATGGCCTTGGAGAACAGCCTCATCCAGCCTTGAGAGCCTCAGTGCTCTGGAAGCATCAGGACTGGTCAAATATATCCTCCAGGTGCCAATCCTTCTCCCTCTCCCTAGATGGAGTGAATATCTCTGATTTTGTCACTGCAGGACCTGTATCCTGAATGTGGAGAAGACCTACATCCCTAATGGGACTTGCTTCCAGAAGAGTTGATTTTGGCCAAGGAGCTCCTGGTGTCCTCCGTGAAGCAAGCAGGGAAGATGTATGGGAACCCAGGTTGAAGGACAGAGACAAGCTTGTCTATGAGAGACAGATGAGGGATCACTTGCCATGCCCTGCAGACTCCAGGACTGCATTTCTTGAGGCCACCATGACATCTCCAGAAGATGGGACTGAAGGGCAGAAAATCAGAGATGAACATCTTCAGAAACTCAGGTATGGATAAGTTCTGTTTACCAAAGCCCACATCAGATGTGATGTAGATAGGAACTGAAGTTATATCTGGCTCCCCTAGAGGGGGAGGGAATTGAAGTTTTCTTAAAATCTTTAATGAGGATGTAATTTTTGTACCGTACAATTCACTCTTTCAGAGTACATTGTTCAATGAATTTCATTTACATTTATAGAGTTGTGCACCTATCACTCTATATCATCACTCTCTAATTTCAGGACTTTTTCATCCTCCAGATAGAAACCCCAAAACCCTACTAATCCCTCTCTTATCCTTTTCTCAATCCCCCACCTGAGGGGGTTGAGAAAACTAAACTACTTTTTCTCTCTATAGATATGCCTATTCTGGACATATCATATAAATGGATTTTTATAATTTGGGATCTTTTTTGCATGACTTGTTTCAATTAACATGTATTCAGAGTTCATGTAACTTGTAATATATGTCAATACTTCATTCCCTTTTATCATCAAATAATATTCTATTGTATAGATATACCACATTTTAAATATCCATTCATCAGTGATGGACATTTGGGTTGTTTCTACTTTGGAATTATTATAAGTGATATTGTTGTGTACATTTGCAACCAAGTCATTGTTTAGATAAATGGTTTTATTTGTTTTGACTATATACAGTATCTAAGAATAGAACTGCTGAGCTGTATAATTCCATGTTTAACCCTTTGAGGAACTACCACAAAGTTTTCCAAAACAGCTACATCGCTTTACATCCTCACTACCAATGTGCTTCTTTTGAGAACAGTCTCTTTAGTTCATTTGCTCATTTATTGATTGTATCACTTGGCTTTCTGATGTTTAATTTTTATATTCTGGGTATTAACACTCAGTTGAATAGTCAGAAAAAATTTTCTCCCATATCCTGGGCTAGCTCTTCACTCTATTGATTTTTTTTTTGTGTGTTGTGCAGAAGCTTTTAAGTTTAAGAAAAACAAACGGCCAAGTAAATATATGAAAAAAAATTCAACATTTTTAGCCATTAGGAGAATGCAAATCAAAATTACATTGAGATTCCATCTCATCCACCAAAGTGACTGTCCTGAAGAAAAACATCAATAAATGCTGGCAAAGATGCAGGGAAAAGGAACTCTTCCACAGTTGGTGGGAAAGTAAATTACTCCTGCCACTGTGGAAATCAGTATGGAGGTTCGTTGAAAAACTAATATAGACCTACCATGTGATCCAAATATGCCACTCCTTGGAATATTCCCGAAGGAATCAAAGTCAGCATACAATAGAGATACATACGCACCCATGTTTATTGTGGTACTATTCACAAAAATGAATCAGCCTAGGTACCCATCAACAGATGAGTGGATAAAAACTATTTACATTCAGGCTTATTAATGAGTGCTATATACTAATACCTGTCATTTTGTTGTTTTCATGTTTAATTCTTTCTCTTTTGCTGATCTATTGTGGTAGTGGGATTGATTCTCTCTTCTGTTTTTCTGAGCGTGTTTATTTTTGTCTTCTGTGTGTTGGATTCCTTTAAGCATCTTTTTGTGACTGATGGCTTAGTGCCCTTGAATTCCTTTAGATTGTGCTTATCTTGGAAGGTTTTTAATTTTTCCTTTGATTATAAATGATAATTTTGCTGTATACAGTAAGCTGACAGTTATTTAATTTCAGAGCTTAAAGTGTATCTTTCTATGCCTTCTTGGCCATTAGTTTCTGTTGAGAATCTGCTGTTATTCTGATAGGCAACTTGGCACTTTTCTCTTGTAGCTTTCTTTCTTTTTTTATTTTATTGTTTTTACATTTACTCACATGTGTATACATTGTTTGGGTTTATAGCTCTCTTGTAGCTTTCAATATTCTTTATTTGTTCTGTACTGTTGGTATTTTAACTATAATAAGATGTGGAGATTTTCTTTCCTAGTCATGTCTATTTGATGTTCTAAATGCTTCCTGTGCTTATATTTCCATTTCTTTCACAAAATGTGAGGGATATTTGAATAGACTTTTTTATTCCTTTAGTCTGTACCCCGGCACCTTTTTCTACACCAAAAATACGTAAGTTTGGTCTTTTAATCAGGGGTCTTACATATTGTAGTCATAATTTCTTGGTTTGTTTCTTTTCTTGTTTTCTTTTTTTTTTTCCAGTGGTACTGGAGTTTGAACTCAGGACCTCACACTTTCTAGGCAGGCACTTCTACCACTTGAGTCTCTCTGCAAGTCTTTTTTCATGTTGGGTATTTTTGAGACGGGGGTGGGAATCTCACAAACTATTTGCCTGGACTGATCTACTGATCCTACCAGTAGCTAGATTACAGAAGCGAGCTACTGGTGCCCAGCTTTCTTTATTACTGTCTGAATGTGATAATTCATCAGTCTTGCCTTTAAGCCCTGAAATTATTTCTGCTTATCTGTTACCTAGTCTATTGGCTTTCCACCGAGTTTCTTATTTGACTTACTTTTCATTTCCAAGATTTCTGTTTGGGTCTTTTTCAAAATTTCTTATCTCTGTTGAGATTCTCTTTCATATTCAATATTGTCTTCCTTAATTCATTCAGTTGTTTCTTATGTATTCTTGGGATTTATTGATCTTTTTAGAAATCATTCTTTTCATGTTTATTGCAGCACTATTCACAATAGCCAAGTTATGGAAACAGCCAAGATGCCCCACTACTGATGAATGGATCAAGAAAATGTGATATCTACACACAATGGAATTTTATGCAGCCATGAAGAAGAACAAAATGTTATCATTCGCTGGTAAATGGATGGAATTGGAGAACATCATTCTGAGTGAGGTTAGCCTGGCCCAAAAGACCAAAGATCGTATGTTCTCCCTCATATGCGGACATTAGATCAAGGGCAAACACAACAAGGGGATTGAACTTTGATCACAAGATAAAAGCGAGAGCACACAAGGGAGGGGTGAGGATAGGTAAGACACCTAAAAAATTAGCTAGCATTTGTTGCCCTCAACACAGAGAAACTAAAGCAGATACCTTAAAAGCAACTGAGGCCAATAGGAAAAGGGGACCAGGAACTAGAGAAAAGGCTAGATCAAAAAGAATTAACCTAGAAGGTAACACACTTGCACAGGAAATTAATGTGAGTCAACTCCCTGTATAGCTTTCCTTATCTCAACTAGCAAAAACCCTTGTTCCTTCCTATTATTGCTTATACTCTCTCTTCAACACAATTGGAGATAAGGGCAAAATAGTTTCTGCTGGGTATCAAGGTGGGGGGGAGAGGGAGGGGGCAGAGTGGATGGTAAGGGAGAGGGTGGGGGCAGCGGAGAGAAATGACCCAAGCATTGTATGCTCATATGAATAAAAAAAAAGAAATCATTCTTTTAAATTCTTTATCTGGCATTTCATTCACTTCAATATCTTTGGAGTTAGTTGTTACAAATTTAAGAACTTTTGGAGGGGTCATGTTTCCTTATCTTTTCATATGTGTGTGTTGAGATTTGTGCATCTCACATGTTGGATGGGATATCTTTTACTTTTATGTGATGGTCCTTTCAGGTAATAGCCTTCTCTTATCAATGTGTTATAGGATATAGGATTTTTGTGAAGTTTTGAATATATTTCCAATTGGGTGCCACTGTATTGTTTCCCCATTGATTCTTTGGTGGTGATTAATGTACTTTGACACACTGTGTAGGCTCTGTGTCAGATCCTGAAGGTTCTGGTTTCTTTATAGGTCTCACAAGAATGGGGTACTTCAGCAGATCAGGCTGATGTGTTGCAGACAGCAGAGCATATGTAGTATGCTCTTTGTGGTTACTCCTCTAGTTTTGTCCATAACATGTGGTCTGAAAGGTAAAGGATTGACCTAGGCTGAGGCCCCTCAAAGGTACCATATCATAGTCTTTTTATTGTTTCTCTCTGTTGTTGCTACAAGGGTGGATGTCCAGGAGTAGTTCTTCAGACTTTCTGCAGCCATCCAATGTGGAGCCTTGTTGTTGGCTCTGTGTATGTGTGTGTGCTGTTCTAATCTCACCTATACTTTGAATTAAATCATATGCTAAAGTTTGAGCAGGGTGCATTGTGTATGGATCAAAACATGCTGTCTCGTATCAGCAGATGTACCTGAAGAGACATGTGTGATATCCAGCACCACTTAGAAAATGCAGTAACAGTAGTAGTGAACCAGACTACTGTGAAATGAAGTGAAGACTGAGTACCAGCTATGACATCACCAACACTAAATACAACAGTAATAGTGGGGGCAAAAATTTTTTTAAAAGGTGATTAAAAGGCCTGGTGGAGTGGCTCAAATGGTGGAGCACCTGCCTAGGAAGTATGATGCCCTGAGTTCAAACCCCAGTACTGCCCCCCAAAAAAGGAAAGATGTTTTTAAAAGAGAGAAGAAAATTGGAAATGGAAAGCAAAAGAAAATTTAGAATACTCAAAAAGTGAAAATGAGAAATCAGGTGAAAGATCAAAAACAAAGACGAGAGAAGAGAGAGAGAGAGAGAGAGAGAGAGAGAGAGAGAGAGAGAGAGAGAGAGAAAGAGAGAGAGAGAAAAGAAGAAGGAAGAGGAGGAGAAGAAGAAGAAGAACAGAGAAAAAGTAACAAAAGCCAAAAAATAATAAAATAAAAATATTTAAAAAGAAAAAAATACATACATGAATCAACCAGCAGGTACAAAAAGAGTCATCATAAAAATGCAAGTAGGCCAGGTGCAGTGGTACATGCCTATAATCTCAGCACTCTAGAGGCTGAGGCAGGAGGACTGGAAATTCCAGTTCAGACTGAGCCATATAATGAGGCTCTGTGCCAAACAAACAAAATAGTGTCGTCTCTTCAGAGGTGGTTTAATGGGGAAAAGTTGATATTTACTACCTATGCTAGCCTGCACTTCATCCCATTTCTCCTTGGAGAGAGCAAGGCCTGGAAGTTATTTACCACATCCTCTTTTGGTGTGTTACTCTCCAGTTGGTTGGTAGGTGTGGTTTTGGACCACAGCTGGTTGGATATCTTCTTTGCTTGCTGGTACAAAGCACCACAGAGCACATAGTTTCCTTGCCTTGAGTTTACTCCAGACAGATACTTCCAGAGCCAGGTTGACACTGAGCTTCCCTGTGCACTTGAATCCCAAGTTCCCCTGCAAAGCCCAGTCCCTGCATTCAGACATGCATACCTTCTCAGTCTCTTAGTTCTCTTTAGTTGGTCACTTGAGCCACCAGTATCATAAGGAAAGTGAGCTTTGTGTCATCCCATGTCTCTGACCACAATCTCACTGCATAGATTTTTAATAGACTTGCTTCAGTGGTATTCCACTGGGATCATTCTGCCTCACAGGGTAGATGCTGGCAAGACCAGCATGACAATATCTGCTATGAGTTCCAAAGGAAAAGAAAATGTAGGGGCTTATGTTTCCCAAAGCAGCAAGTTCAAGCACAACTTTCTCAAGATGGATCTCTCTTATAGCTCCATGCTTATGTATTGAGAAATATGGAACACTTCTCATGTGCCAGCCCACTATGCAGACCCCAGGTCAGCTAAGTTCAGACTACCTTTCTATTCTGCATCTGTCTCCATGCCAATTTTGCCCACTGTGTCTGTCTGTCTGTCTTTCTCTTTCTGTTACCCCTCCCCTCTGCTGGGCTGCCAAGCTGCCATGGGCTCAGTGCTAATGTGCTCTTTCTTACTCTCTATTCCAAATCCAGAGTGCCTTGGTCTCTCCAAGTCTGTGTTTCTCCAATATTCAATATTGTCCAAAATTCTGAGGGGAGCTTCCGTGTATTTCCCCCAATCACCCACCTCATTGAATAGCTATTTTCTGGATGTTTCAATTCTCTTTCCACAGAGAAGTTAGAAGGTGCTGCTTGCTTCTAATCTGCCATCCTGACTCTTTGACATAGCCTTTTAATAATATACCTTAAATATTCTGAAAGAACTAAAGGAAACCATGTCTAGTCTGTGGCCATACCACCCTGAACGCACCGGATCTCATCTAAAGGACACCATGTCTAAAGGACTCATGGGTAGTTTGAGAATGATGTCTGTCAAAAAGTGACATCATTAATAAAAGATAGAAATTACAAAAAAGAATTCATTATAAAGATGCAGTTGGAAAATACAGTATCATAAATGTGGGATTCATTGGAGGGAGATCAACAGCACTTTTAAGCAGGCAGAGAAAAAATAAGCTAACTTAAAGTGAAAAAGTTGAGTTTATCTTGTTTGGGGAATAGGAAGAAAAAAGAAGATGACAAACAGAGTGTCAGAGACTGTGGACACACTAAGCTACGGACATTAATCTGCATACCCAAAAAGCCCAATAATCTCCAAGTAAAATAAACTCAACAGAGGTCCATACAGACATATCATAATCACATTGTTCAAAGTAAAGAATTTTGAGAGTAGCAATGGAATCAACTCAGTACAAATGAAGGGATCCTCAATATTAACAGCTGATTTCTCATCAGAAATAATAGAGGACAGGAGGCAGTGGGATGACATATTCAAAGTGATGAGAGAAAAACTGTCAACTAAGACATTAGTGTCTAGCAAATATAGCCCTCAAAACTCAAGGAGAAGTTATAATATTCATAACAAACAAAACTGAGAGAATTTGTTGCTAACAGACATGCTGTATAAGAAATACAATTGGAATCTTTTAGGCTGAAATGAAAAAAATCACTAGATAGCAAGTCAAATCCACATGAAGAAATAAAGTTCATTGGAAAGATAACTACATAGGTAAATCTAAAAGTGACATAAGGCATAAAGCAGTAGCTATAAATACGCTGATGGGCATACAGCGTATAAAGATGTAGTTTGTATGGCAGTAATAGCATAAAAGTGGAAGTAGAGAATGAAACTATGGACAAAATGGTTTCATATACTATTATAATTAAGATGGTATTAATTGAAACTAGATAGTTTTAAGTTAAGACATTAGTTATAATATCCAGGGTAACCACTAAGAAAGTGATTTAAACATATAGTAAAAGAAATGTCGAGAGATTCCAAGATGGCGGCTAGAGGTAGGAAGCAGAAAGTGACCCTCCTATAGTGAAATCTTGGAGAGATGCTGGAGACACACTTTGCAGGCATAATCACTGAGAAAAGGCATAACTTTGACCCCTCCACATCTCCAGCCAGCACAGAGAATCTCCACTTCACGTTAAACGGAGAAACGAGGAGGGCCCCCGGGCCACCAGTGGCCAGCACTCACTGGGAAGACGTGGACCAGGTGAGCTTCGCAGTACCGCGGTACTCCCACAGACAAGCCTGGGCCAAAGCAGCATAGCCCCCTGGACAGACTGACCTCCACCCGGGAAAAAAAGAGAAACTGAGTAATAAGCAATAAGAACAGTTAAGACACGCTGGAAAGAGGGTGGGGCGCACTGAGCGCTGAAGATTGGGGGAAGGGAATCCTTCCCGGGACTGTAAATAAACAAGCCGGGCTGGCCGGAGAGCCTCTGGCGGGAGCGGGGCGCGCACCCAGCAACCAGGAGCGGGGATGCTTGTGAGAGTGGAGGAGGGAGAAAATCTCCACAGGAGATGGGGGAAGACCCATTTCCCACGTGAACTGTAAATAAACATGGCGGCCGGCAGGAGCAGCAGCACTGCCCAGTAAGCAGGAGCAGGAAAGCTTCTGAAAGTGGCAGTGGGAGGAAAACTTCAGAGGAGATGGGGGAAGACCCACCTCCCATATGAACAGCAAATAAACATGCAGGCCTGACAACGCGGGGGCAGTGTCACCTTTCCCAGTGCTTGGAAAGGGGAAAGCCTGTAGCAGAGGCTCCCGCACAGGAGAACTCTGAGCAAACAAAACCTGTGGGACCAGGTGAATGCTAAGTTCACCCCAGAGATCTGCATAAATAATGCCGCCAGCTACAGGCTGAGAGCAGCAGGCAGGCAAGCCACAGTTGCAGATACCACTCTCAGAACAGTCTCCAGACGCTTTTTTTCTTTTTCTCCCTACCTTTGATGAGAGAACAACCGAATTACACCTGCAAGCCGAAAAACTTACTGAAACTGTATTGCATTTGAACTGGGGACACTTGGTGGGGCTTTTTGTGTGTGTGTGTGTCTGTGTGTGTGTGTGTGTGTAGTTTTGTTCTACTTTATGCATCCCCTTTGATGAGACAACTACAGAACAACATCTGAGGCACCAACTCCAGGATTGGAGATTGAGACGGACACCCAAATTATTAAGACTGAAAATGCATTGCATATAAACTTGGAAGTTTTTTGGTTTTTTAAATTTTCTATTTTCCATTTTATTTTAATTCATTTTTATATATAGATATTACTTTCATTTACTTATTTTTTATTTTTTTATCTTTGATTTTCAATCCTCTCTCTGTCTCTCTAATGTCTGTTCAGCTTACTGTCGATTAGTACACTAACACTCCCTGTTTATACCTTTGAAACTCTCTTGTCTGATACCTTGTTCTGCTTTCTCCCTCTTGTCTGTATATTTGTTTTCCCCTTTTCTTTAACTTCTTGCTTTCCATCTCAGCTCACCCTTCCATTCTAAATATTACCACTGTTATTATTACAAGCTAGAAAATACTTAATTGCACACAGTACAGGGACAGTAACAACACCAAAGACAATGACGGGAAGACAGAAAAAACAGGGAAACCAGTTTCCCCACAGCAAAAACTTAGTACAGGAACCAGAGGGGAATGAAGAGAACAGAAACTCAGATCCAGACTCCAACAAAATGAAGATAAACTATGCCAAAGGACCCAATGAAGCCCACAAGAATAATTTAAAAGAAGACATACTACAAGTACTCAATGAGAATTTTATAGAGATGATACTGGACAGGGTCAACCAAAATGTACAGGAGACACTCAAGAAATTCCAAGACAATAAAAATAGAGAATTTGAAAAAGCAAAAGAAGAAATAAAGGAAACCACAGAAGCACTGTATAAACACCAAAGTGAAAGAGAGAACACAATGAATAAATGGATAAATGAACTCAGGACAAAAATAGACAACATTAAAGAAGAAAACTGCCAGGATATGGAAAACCTCAGAAAAAAGAACGAAACAGAACTGCAAAACAAAACGGAAGGCCAATCCAGCAGAATAGAACAAACAGAAGACAGAATCTCAGAACTTGAAGATGAAATGGTAATTAAGGGAAAAACTGAAGAACTATTAATTAAACAACTCAAGACCTGTGAAAAGAAAATGCAAGAACTCACTGACTCCATCAAAAGACCAAACTTGAGAATCATGGGCATCGACGAAGGAGAAGAGGTGCAAGTGAAGGGAATGCATAATATATTCAACAAAATAATAACGGAAAATTTCCCAAATCTAGAGAAAGATATTCCCATACAAATGCAAGAGGCCTCCAGGACACCAAACAGACCAGATCAAAATAGAACTACTCCAGGACATATCATCATTAAAACAACAAGTTCAGAAACTAAGGAAAGAATATTGAAGGCTGTAAGAGAGAAAAAACAAGTAACATACAAAGGTAAACCCATCAAAATCACAGCAGACTTCTCAACAGAAACATTAAAAGCAAGAAGAGCATGGGGTGAGATCTTCGGGGCACTGAATGAAAATAACTTCAACCCCAGGATACTCTACCCAGCAAAGCTATCATTCAAAATAGATGGAGCAATAAAAGTCTTCCATGATAAGCAGAAACTAAAACAATATGTGACCACAAAGCCACCATTACAAAAGATTCTGCAAGGGATCCTGCACACAGAAAGTGACACCCAACTTAACCATGAAAAGGCAGGCAGCACCAAACCACAGGATAAGAAAAAGCAAGACAGTAGAGAGTAACATCAAGTTAGGTACACACAATCAAACCTTCAAACAACTAAGACAACTAAATGGCAGGAATCACCACATACCTATCAGTACTAATGCTTAATGTTAATGGACTTAATTCACCCATCAAAAGATACCGTTTGACAAAATGGATTAAAAAAGAAGATCCAACAATTTGTTGCTTACAGGAGACTCGTCTCACTGACAGAAATAAGCATATGCTTAGGATGAAAGGCTGGAAGAAGATTTACCAAGCCAATGGCCCCCGAAAACAAGCAGGAGTAGCAATACTTATCTCTGACAAAGTAGACTTCAAACCTACATTGATCAAATGACATAAAGAAGGACATTCCATACTAATAAAAGGGGAAATAGACCAAAAGGAAATAAAAATCATCAATCTGTATGCACCCAATGTCAATGCACCCAATTTCATCAAACATACCCTGAAAGACCTAAAAGCATATATAAACACCAACACAGTGGTTGTGGGAGACTTTAACACCCCATTATCATCAATAGATAGGTCATCCAAACAAAAACTCAATAAAGAAATCCAAGATCTAAAATATGCAATAGATCAAATGGACCTAGTTGATGTCTACAGAACATTTCATCCAACCTCTACACAATATACATTCTTCTCAGCAGCCCATGGAACCTTCTCCAAAATAGATCATATCCTAGGGCACAAAGCAAGCCTCAGCAAATATAAGAAAATAGAAATAATACCGTGCATACTATCTGACCACAATTCAGTAAAAGTAGAACTCAACAACAAAAGTAAAGACAAAAAACATGCAAACAGCTGGAAACTAAATAACTCATTACTTAATGAAGAATGGATCATCGATGAAATAAAAGAGGAAATTAAAAAGTTCCTGGAAGTCAATGAAAATGAAAACACAACCTACCAGAACCTATGGGACACAGCTAAGGCAGTCTTGAGAGGAAAGTTTATAGCCATGAGTGCATATATTAAAAAGATTGAAAGATCCCAAATCAATGACCTAATGATACATCTCAAACTCCTAGAAAAACAAGAACAAAGCAAATCCCAAAACAAATAGAAAGAGAGAAATAATAAAAATAAGAAATCAACGAAATAGAAACCAAAAAAACCATACAAAGAATTAATGAAACAAAAAGTTGGTTCTTTGAAAAAATAAACAAGATCGATAGACCCCTGGCAAACCTGACTAAAATGAGGAGAGAAAAAACCCAAATTAGTAGAATTAGGAATGCAAAAGGGGAGATAATAACAAACACCATGGAAGTCCAGGAAATCATCAGAGATTACTTTGAGAACCTATATTCAAATAAATTTGAAAATCTAAAAGAAATGGACAGATTTCTAGATACATATGATCATCCAAAACTGAACCAAGAGGAAATTAATCACCTGAATAGACCTATAACACAAAATGAAATTGAAGCAGCAATCAAGAGTCTCCCCAAAAAGAAAAGTCCAGGACCTGATGGATTCTCTGCTGAATTCTATCAGACCTTTAAAGAAGAACTGATACCAACCCTCCTTAAACTGTTCCATGAAATAGAAAGGGAAGGAAAACTGCCAAACACATTTTATGAAGCCAGTATTACACTTATCCCAAAACCAGGCAAAGACACCTCCAAAAAGGAGAACTATAGGCCAATCTCCTTAATGAACAATGATGCAAAAATCCTCAACAAAATAATGGCAAACCAAATTCAGCAACACATCAAAAAGATTATTCACCACGACCAAATAGGCTTCATCCCAGGGATGCAGGGGTGGTTCAACATATGAAAATCAATAAACGTAGTAAACCACATTAACAGAAGCAAAGACAAAAACCACTTGATCATCTCAATAGATGCAGAAAAAGCCTTTGATAAGATCCAACATCATTTCATGATAAAAGCTCTAAGAAAACTAGGAATAGAAGGAAAGTTCCTCAACATTATAAAAGCTATATATGACAAACCTACAGCCAGCATTATACTTAACAGAGAAAAACTGAAACCATTCCCTCTAAAATCAGGAACCAGACAAGGATGCCCACTATCTCCACTCCTATTCAACATAGTACTGGAATTCCTAGCCAGAGCAATTAGGCAAGAAGAAGGAATAAAAGGAATACAAATAGGTAACGAAACTGTCAAAATATCCCTATTTGCAGATGACATGATCCTATACCTTGAAGACCCAAAAAACTCTACTCAGAAGCTTCTAGACATCATCAATAGCTATAGCAAGGTAGCAGGATATAAAATCAACATAGAAAAATCATTAGCATTTCTATACACTAACAATGAGCAAACTGAAAAAGAATGTATGAAAACAATTCCATTTACAGTAGCCTCAAAAAAAATCAAATGCCTAGGTGTAAACCTAACAAAAGATGTGAAAGACCTCTACAAGGAAAACTATACACTTCTGAAGAAAGAGATTGAGGAAGACTATAGAAAGTGGAGAGATCTCCCATGCTCATGGATTGGTAGAATCAACATAGTAAAAATGTCTATACTCCCAAAAGTAATCTACATGTTTAATGCAATTCCCATCAAAATTCCAATGACATTCATTAAAGAGATTGAAAAATCTACCATTAACTTTATATGGAAACACAAGAGGCCACGAATAGCCAAGACAATACTCAGTCAAAAGAACAAGGTATCACAATACCTGACTTCAAACTATATTACAAACTATATTACAAAGCAGTAGCAATAAAAACAGCATGGTACTGGCACAAAAACAGACATGAAGACCAGTGGAACAGAATAGAGGATCCAGATATGAAGCCACACAACTATAAGCAACTTATCTTTGACAAAGGAGCTAAAAATATATGATGGAGAAATAGCAGCCTCTTCAACAAAAACTGCTGGGAAAACTGGTTAGCAGTCTGCAAAAAACTGAAACTAGATCCATGTTTATCACCCTATACCAAGATTAACTCAAAATGGATCAAGGATCTTAATATCAGACCCCAAACTCTTAAGTTGATACAAGAAAGAGTAGGAAATACTCTGGAGTTAGTAGGTATAGGTAAGAACTTTCTCAATGAAACCCCAGCAGCACAGCAACTAAGAGATAGCATAGATAAATGGGACCTTATAAAACTAAAAAGCTTCTGTTCATCAAAAGAAATGGTCTCTAAACTGAAGAGAACACCCACAGAGTGGGAGAAAATATTTGCCAACTATACATCAGACAAAGGACTGATAACCAGAAAATACAGGGAACTTAAAAAACTAAATTCTCCCAAAACTAATGAACCAATAAAGAAATGGGCATGTGAACTAAACAGAACTTTCTCAAAAGAAGAATTTCAAATGGCCAGAAAACACATGAAAAAATGCTCACCATCACTAGCAATAAAGGAAATGGAAATTAAAACCACACTAAGATTCCACCTCACCCCTGTTAGAATAGCCATCATCAGCAACACCACCAACAACAGGTGTTGGTGAGGATGCGGGGAAAAAGGAACCCTCTTACACTGTTGTGGGAATGTAGACTGACTAGTAACCACTCTGGAAAAAAATTTGGAGGCTACTTAAAAAGCTGGACATCGATCTACCATTTGATCCATCAATACCACTCTTGGGGATATACCCAAAAGACTGTGACACAGGTTACTCCAGAGGCACCTGCACACCCATGTTTATTACGGCACTATTCACAATAGCCAAGTTATGGAAACAGCCAAGATGCCCCACCACTGACGAATGGATTAAGAAAATGTGGTATCTATACACAATGGAATTTTATGCAGCCATGAAGAAGAACGAAATGTTATCATTCGCTGGTAAATGGATGGAATTGGAGAACATCATTCTGAGTGAGGTTAGCCTGGCCCAAAAGACCAAAAATCGTATGTTCTCCCTCATATGTGGACATTAGATCAAGGGCAAACACAACAAGGGGATTGGACTATGAGCACATGATAAAAGCGAGAGCACCCAAGGGAGGGGTGAGGATAGGTAAGACACCTAAAAAACTAGCTAGCATTTGTTGCCGTCAATGCAGGGAAACTAAAGCAGATACCTTAAAGCAACTGAGGCCAATAGGAAAAGGGGAACAGGTACTAGAGAAAAGGTTAGATCAAAAAGAATTAACCTAGAAGGTAACACCACGCACAGGAAATCAATGTGAGTCAATGCCCTGTATAGCTATCCTTATCTCAACCAGCAAAAACCCTTGTTCCTTCCTATTATTGCTTATACTCTCTCTACAACAAAATTAGAAATAAGGGCAAAATAGTTTCTGCTTGGTATTGGGGGGGAGAGGGAGGGGGCGGAGTGGGTGGTAAGGGAGGGGGTGGGGGCAGGGGGGAGAAATGAACCAAGCCTTGTATGCACATATGAATAATAAAAGAAAAAAAAAAGAAACGTCAAGAGAATTAGAATAGTACTAGAAGACACCTAGAATAAATCTTCTCTTATCAATAATTACATTAAATGTAAATGGATTAAACATTTCAATTTAAAGGCGAGGTTGAATGGTTTTAACAAAATGCATTAAATAACATGACCCTACTATGTGCTATCTACACAAGACATGCTATCTACAAAGATTCAAATAGGTTGGAAGTAAAAGGATGAAAAAAGATATATAAAGCAGACAGTAACAACAATAACAAAAAGAGAAAGTGAGAATACAAAATCAGAAAAAATAGATTTAAAGACAAAACATTTTATCAAAGACAAAGACATTTTTAAGATAAGTGGATCCATCTATCAAAAAGCATGAAGAAATACATAAAGAAAAACTGACAGAATCATGAAAAAAACTGACAGAATTGAGAAGAAAATTAATCAATAATAGTTGGGACTCAAATTCCTTACTTTCAATGATGGATAGACAATTGGGAAAAAAACAAAGGAAATATTATATGAATCATACTTTAAATCAACTACAGCTAACATATGCATGTCATATGTATGATATATATATGCTATTATAGAAACAAAAATAATTATAAGCAAATACCATAAATAATCATATTAAATAACCTAGAAGAAATGGGTAAACTCTTTGAAACACATGAAGTGCCAAAATTGACTCAAGAAGGTACAGAAAAATCACAGTAGGCACATTACAAGTAAAGAGCTTAGATTATTAAGAAATTTTAAAACTTCCCAAAAAGAAAAGTTCAGGTTGAGATGGCTGTACTGGTGAATTCTGCCACATGTTTTTTTTTTTTTCATTTTTCTTTTATTATTCATATGTGCATACAAGGCTTGGTTCATTTCTCCCCCCTGCCCCCACCCCCTCCCTTACCACCCACTCCACCCCCTCCCGCTCCCCCCCCTCAATACCCAGCAGAAACTATTTTGCCCTTATCTCTAATTTTGTTGTAGAGAGAGTATAAGCAATAATAGGAAGGAACAAGGGGTTTTGCTGGTTGACTCAAGAAGGTACAGAAAAATCACAGTAGGCACATTACAAGTAAAGAGCTTAGATTATTAAGAAATTTTAAAACTTCCCAAAAAGAAAAGTTCTGGTTGAGATGGCTGTACTGGTGAATTCTGCCACATGTTTAAGGAAGAATTAAACATTATGAAGGATGATGTTATCCTTCCTAAACTCTTGCAAAAATAGAAGTGTAAACATTTTCTGCTATGCTATGAGGCTAGTGTTACTTTGATATCAAAACCAGACAATGACATCACAAGAAAAAAAAGTTATCGACCAAAAATGTCTCATGAATATGAACTCCAAAATCCTAAAAAAAAATACTAGCAGACCTAGTCTAGCAACATATACAGAAGGATTATATACCATAGACAAGTGGAATTTATAGCATAAATTCAAATGTGGTCCAGCATACAAAAACTAATTTGTTGCACCATATTAATAAAATAAAGAACTAAAGCCACATAGTAATCTCAATAGATGTAGAAAAATATTTCACAAAATCCAGTATCCTTCCATGATAAAACAATGGAAGGATCAAATTATCTCAGAAAAAGCAGCAGCTAACATTAAACTAACTTGAAAGTCTGAAAGCTTTCCTCTGAAGATGAGGAACAAGACAAGGCTGTGTGCTCTTGCTTCTTCTACTCCACATTGTACTGGAGGGTCTATCCAGGATAATTGAGCAAGAAAATGCACATAGACTATTTACCAAGAGAAATATTCTCATTATAAAACAAGTTAGAATATACTTAAAATGATTCCAGTCATAAAAAGTGTGCTCTCTACAACAAAATTAGAAATAAGGGTAAAATAGTTTCTGCTGGGTATTGAGGGGGGGGGAGAGGGAGGGGGCGGAGTGGGTGGTAAGGGAGGGGGTGGGGGCAGGGGGGAGAAATGACCCAAGCCTTGTATGCACATATGAATAATAAAAGAAAAAAAAAGTGTGCTCTCTGACCACTATGAAGTTAAATGAGAAATCTATAAGAAAAGATCTTGAAGAAAGGACTGTAAATGTTTCTGCCGTAAAATAGTGATAAATGTTTGAAGAGTGTGATGGTTAACCTTGGTTGTCAACTTGATTGGGTTGAGAAAGGCCTAGAAAATCAGAAAAGCACACTTCTGGGTGTGTCTGTGAAGGTGAAAGACCTGAGTGTCAGTGAACTGAATGGTAGGTGGTACCATCCAGTAGGCTAGGGTCCCAAGTGAGACAAGAAAGTGGTAGAAAAGGGAAAAGTTTACACACATGCATGCATGCTGATCTCCTCTTGACTAGGTGCATTTTTTTGTTGCTGCCATTCCCTGCAGACATCAGACTCCAGATTCTTCAGCCTTTGAATAAGGATTTGCGTCAGTGACCCTCCCAGGGGCTTCCAAGCCTTGAACTGGGGTTGCATCATTGGTCCCTCTTGTTCTGAGGCTTCCAGCTTCTTGGACTGAGCAACTACTGGGTTCCTCAGCTGTCCAGTCTGCAAACAGCCATTGTGGGACTAGCTTCTGATTGTCTAAAACAATCTACTAAGTCTTTCCTTTTATCCCCTCAAAGCCAGCATGGGCAAAACATTAGTGAGACGTCACCTCAATCAATAAGCAATACGTGATGACATGTGTCTGTGATCCCAGTTATATGGGGGTAGGTATGTAGGAGGCCATAAGTAGGAGGAGCTGGGTCTGAGGCCAGCCCCAGGCACAAACACAAAACCCTACTTGAAAAATGACTGAAGCATAGTGTTGTGGCTCAAGTGGTGGAGCATCTGCTTAGCAAGCACAAGGCCCTGCGTTCAAACCTCAGTACCGCCAAATTTTAAAAAAGGAAAGGGGAAGTGGAAATACAATGGCAGGGATGAACTCGTTCAAGATACACTATATTGTTAATGTACAATAATTTTGAAAAAGATAACATCAAAGGGAAGTATTTGAATAAAAGTAAAAACAGAACATGTCATTTTGTAGGATAAAACTGTAAGAATAGTGCCATTTATAATAGAATAAAGATTATTAAATCCTTGGGGTAAATCTGACACAGCCATTGTCAAACTAAGCTGAGAGAATGCATGGGTTTAAATATATTGATTGTACTGTCTCCTGCCCCTGACTTCCAATCGGAGCCTCCCAAGTGAACTTTCCACTGAACTGAAGTGGAGACCAGAGAGCAAAGGAGATTGTTGATAGAGTCTATAAATTCACCCTCCCTAGACAGAGTGAATGGAGAAGTATGGTACAGGCATCCATAGCAGCAAATGGAGACCATCCAGAACAATAATGATGCTCTAAATTGTAGACTTCTTGTGCATCTTCAACTAATACCTGTAGATAATTTGGATGCATATCGGTCATAAGTGAGCAAAGTCTCCACTATAGGTGAAGATGGAGGCTTGGGGCCACCACCAGGAGCTGTAGGACACATTGGTTGTATCAGTTAGAACAGACTTTGGCAGTTCAACTCAAAAATGCTCAGGTGAACATGAAATTGTCATAGTGTTTTTTTAAACTGTCACACACCTAATTCTCATGTCATGTGGTATTTATATCCTCAAGAAATACCACTTCAACAACTCAGCAACTACCCTGCATTTGCCATATCAGTTGACTTTATTCCTTAACACTCTCCAACCCCAAAGTACTCATTATTTATTCCTTAAAAGGTACCACCATTTAGGAAAGCAGTCACTACCAGACAACTATTTGCCACATGTTTGAATTTTACCTTAAGATTATGAATCTGACACTGAAGATAGTGAGCATGCTTTATTTATTTTTGTATCATGCAAAGTGCTTCACAGAAATACTAAAATATATATGAATTTAATCATTTTTTACTCATCCCTTCAACTGTGACCAGTTAATCACCATTAGATCATGTACCAACTAATACATACCAGCTAACTGAACTTTATTCATTCCTCTTTTATGGTAATTTTTATGTGGAAATAGCCACACAGCAATTTCTAGTGCTTTTTCTACATTTTAAATTTTTCTTTCATTCTTTTTGCATTTATTTTCATCTTTCTGATTGATTCAACCAGAAATCAGTGTATTTTAAATTTATAACTATTTGTTTCCTTCCAATTCTATGAAATGACAGCTTAATTAAGTGAAAAAATTCCCCCAGGCCCCAACTATCAACATTGCCTATTTGAGCCAGATTTACCATTGGCCAGAAAACATTCAGCCCTCTGGTCATTCTCCCCAATTTATAGGAGAAGCCAAAAGCTGATGTAGTCTCATGCATCAGAATATATGAGAAGTGACAAGAGAATTCTAAGATGTCCTAAATTAAGTTATAGACCATAGCTTCAAGTTAAACCAACAAAGAAAAAAAAAAGTGTTCCAGTTCTTTACCTGATGCTGAAGATTAACAAAGGCAACATTGCTTTCTTTTTTCAGAACCAACCAAGCAACAGCAAAACCTTCTTTTTATGGACTGTCCTCCTATTCCAGGACTGTTCCCATTTTGCCTTGTTCTGCCCCTCTTATCTTAAGCGGATATATGTTTAAATAGGTGATTTATGCTTCTCCTCAAATTTCCTTTTTTCTCTTTTGGTGGGAGTGGGGTTTGAACTCAGGACTTTAAGCTTCATGCTTGTAAAGCAGGCATTCTACTGCTTTAAACAAACCTCCAGTCCATTTTGTTCTGGTTATTTTGAAGATGGGGGTCTCACCAACTATTTGCCAAGAGGTTTCAAACTGCTATCCTCCAGATTTCAGCTTCCTAAGTATTTTCTTTATAAAATACCCTGGGCCCTTAGGTCTGGTAAATGTTTTCCCTACCACTATCTGACCATGGTGCTGGTAGTATAGGGAGTTTGTTCCAGGACCAGTCCTTTTATTTTTGGCTTGCATATGTAACAACTTAATGATCTCTTTTATTTCAGAGCTCTCTTAATCTCAAAGGTTTAATTTATCAGCAACAAAAAAATCCCCTCTGTTAGATACAAAAGAAAAAAATAAGACGAAATCTCTGCTCTGAGATTATTACCTGGCATCTTTAATATTACAACTTCTCCCCGCTGGGCCCCCAATCTTTAAAGAGAAGAACTTTTAATCCTCTGAGTTTGGAACCAAGTTCATTCTATTATTCACTCTATAATCTCAAGACCACCAGAATCTGCTGTTTGAAGTTGCCATGGACACAGAGTTCTTATGTCCGTATTGGCTTGTTCCTCAGCAACAGATAAAGACCTTGGGGTGAGGGTCTGAGCAAGGGTGTCCCATCCCTCCCCCTATCCTCTATGTCAACTTAAGTCATCTTTTCATCCTTACAAAGAGAGTTAAAAGAATGTGGGAGAGGGTCGGGGGGGGGGACAGAGGACTGAAGGGAAATCTTTGGGACTCCCAGACAGGAAGGTTAGCCTTGTGTTTAGCTGAGGGGCGTACTAATTAATGTGCCTTCCTCCTCCCTGGGACCTACTAGAGTCCATTTACCCTCGATTCAAGAACTACTAGGCTGGAAGATGAAGGGCCAAGTAGTACTGACATTGTTGCTGGTCAGGAATTGGGTGATTTAACTTAACAAGCTTGGTTTGGGGAAATTAAGAATAAAAATGAATTTAAAAAGGCAGCAGGAGAGGACACTGCTGTCAAGATCTGGAATAAAGTTAGTTTTCCTTTAGGTCTAGCTGTTCCCAAGTCACAAGACGTGAGACCACATGGGCCCCTCTGCCCAGCCACTGACTCTCCCTGCCACCCGCAGCCCTTTTAGAGCCACAGAAGCCACAGAAGAAGCAGTGCCACCAACAGGTAATTGAGTCCAGGACTTGCAGGGAAAAGGGGCTTCCAGAAATCTGGCTCTGCTGTGCCTGACCTTGGCTCGCATCTCTGGAGCACCAGGCACTAGTCTGAGAGCTTACAGATTTCTACTCCTACCGTGCATAGCTGGTACCTCTGGAAGGTATGGAGTTTTCAGGTGTCTGTGCCCCAGTCCCAAAGCTCAGAATCAGTATTTTTGCCTAAATTCCTCTATTTATTTATGTATTTTTAAAAAGAAGTATTTTTCTCTTTGCTTTCATTTTTCTCTCTTTGTCAAGGGTTTAGGAGCTTATGGCACATTTTTGTAGACATCATTTTATTTTTTACTTACTAACTTGGGCGTCTATTTGGCAATGTCCTTTTATTTTCTAATGGCTTCTGATTTTCTTGCATGATGTAAATACACTCTGTGAAATGCTGACTAACACATCTCTTTCCCATTTCTTTTACTTACACTACAGAATATTTCAGGATGAAAATATAAATTGCCATGGTGATGCAAAATTGCCTTGGAACTGGTTTTATTTCATGTTTTGTGTCCCATGTAGCAAGTGAATAATCTCTAAAATAACTGTACTTCATCTAAACTTAAAATTTATTGAACATTAAAGAATTATTTTCCTCTGTTTCTGAAACTAAAATATCAAGAGCAAACATGTTTCATAGGATTGATAAAATTACACAGTTTTGTAAATGTCATAATTTTGTGTGTTCAAGGCTAGAAATGCTGACCCATATTTAATAAGTTTTATGTGTGACTTTCTTCCTAATTTTAGAGATATCAAATATATTTTAAACACATTGAATATAAAATTCACATGTGCTTTTCCTTTTCTTAGGTTAATTGTGGATTAAATTCAACCACAAGACAATACCATGAAGAGATTAAAGAAGAGTGCTTTTTATCAGTGGTTGGTACACCGCAGACCTAACAAGTAAGTGATATAACTCAAATGTACTGAATCTTAAGTGTATTTCCCATCCTTAGTTAATGGAATCAGGAACACATTTGTACCTTTATTAATAAATTAAGTGATATGCAAATAACACTTGAAAAATTCACAGCTTAAAGAGCTTGTTCTGTGTCTGTAATTTCCTTTTAAATATACCAGAAAATTATAAAATAGAATGTTTAAAGCATACTGTTACAGATGATTCAGTTTAAAAGTAGACTAGGAGCCAATGTGTACTGGGCAAGAGCTGAAGGTCTGCTTGGAACAGCACGCTGTTGGGGCTTGCAGGTATTGTCTCAGCACACTTAGTAATAGTGCCTCTTTTTCACCTTCAGAATTGTCTTGTCTTGGCTGAGGAATTATATAGTCACCCTCATTGCAAGATAAAATATCATCTTTGTTTTTTTCACTAAGTTTAACATAAGGGGAGATGAAGAACCCTGGAGAACGTAGGAAACACTGAGTAGCAACCCTCTGGTCAGGGATAATCCCTTTAGGCTCCTGGGAAGAGCAGTATGGGAGGATACAGTCTACAGAGGCTGTCACTTGGGCTTTGGAGGCAGAATGAGTGGAGGAGTGAAGGCTTTTTAGTCCTTCCCTGGTTTCAGCTACCCTAATCCTACTTGAACTATACCTAGGTAGCCATTGCTGGTTTCTACTGAGAAAGGCCATGATGATACTCAACCAAATCAGGTGAAGGGCAAAAAGAGAACTTGAAAGCCTTCCTCCACCAACACCTTAGGTTGACAGCCCTGGTCCTCAGGGTGCTGCTGCTCTAAGGCACAGCTCTGACTCCTTGGTGCCTCCCAGGGCTTCTCGTTATTGTTGTGGAAATCTATATTTCTATTCTGTTTCTGAAATTTGGGATGGAGGGTGAAGCATGCTCTGCTATTTGTCACTATCATTATGATATAAGAATCCACCTTTACAATAAAGGTGTATTATTTTCATGAGAATGTTTGGTATTTGAAATTTTAAAATATGTATGAGTTTATATTGTTGCCACATAGTGATTTTTATGGCATAATTTTAGTGGAAGGCAGATTGTCTAAAACTCAATAATACCTGTGAAATGGTGACTATTCAACATGTTTTTATGAATTTGATAGTTACAAACTGTGTTTTGCATATATCTTAATTTACAGAGGAGAGATGGTCTTCATAAAGAAGTTAAACTACCCAAGTCAGCAGTTTGGATAGTGGAAAGCCTCAATTGTATATAATATAGCTGAATATCCTTTAAAAGGCAAATTCTGAGGAAAAACCATTTCAAACATAATTTTTTACAATTTTTTGAGGTATGAAACCCAGCACCTTGTGTATGCTAGGCAAGTACCATGTCACTTACATCCCAGGTCCCTACAAATTCCTTTAAACATAATTTAGGCCATCTTTGATATACTTACTTGTTTCTTTCTTGCAGAAGGGTGACTAGGAACTAGCCTTTGATATTACAGTATTCATTGTTCTGGAGTTTTATTTATTTTACCTGTCTCTCTTCATTAGCTATTACCTGAATCTACCTTTCCATCCTTATGCTTCAAGATCTATCTTGCATTTACTAAATTGATTCTAGAGTGGTCTAAGTGGTATATAAAATGGGGAAGAAAAAGGGGGAGGTCATGAATACTATGCTTACCTTCCTTTCTTCTTCCTCTTTCCAGTGGATACTCTCTCTCTCTCTCTCTCTCTCTCTCTCTCTCTCTCTCTCGCCCTCTCTCTCTCTAGGGTTTGTTTTGGAGGTCCTAATTTTGTACTGTGAAGCCGTTTCTTTAGCTCTGTCATAATTCCTTCTGATTTTCATTTTTGTGCCCTGAAATCCTACAGGATAAAGAATCTGATTGCCTTCCAAAAATATCTGAATATATATTTTGTGTATTTTCTTAATTTTTTTAGCAGGGTTATGGATGCTTTCATGGACTCTACAGTATTCTCTGGCAACAATGACAAGGGGTGAGTTGATTGATCTAAGTTGTGAAAGGTATTGGGAGCATAAATAGCAATAACAGTTTCCTTAGAGATGATAATCATTTGTAGGTAACTGTCTTTTTGGAGCTAAACAGAAAAACCTTAAAAAAGTCATTAAAGGGAAATTTCTTATAATCTGCTTGTTACCCTTAGTAAGGAGCAGTTAAAACTCTTAGGGAGCTCTTAGATCCATGTGTGTGAGGCTTTCCCAGATAGGATCAAGAGAAGAGAGAATTCTGCTTGAAACAAGGAGGAGGTAGGAATGGGCAGGTAGAAGAGGGGCTCCCACAGAAAAAAATGGAGATAATGGATATGTCCTTCACTCTCCAGAACTCTGAAAACAATGGGGGTAGGTACCCAAACCATAAAACAATGTCAAATTGGATGAGGCCCCAACTCAGGTCTATAGCTACGAGACCCTATCTGAGGAGAAGGAAAGATAACCGTTATGGGTGAAAGGAGAAGAATAAAAGGACTTAGGAAGCAGGGTATTAGATGGAATTAGAGGGAAGTAGACCAACAAACTTAAACTGCACCATATTGTGATGAGTTCAGTAATAAAGAACTGAACTTTCACACCTTGAGTCACTATGTTTTTGATAGGACTAAAAAATTTAACACAATCTTATAAAGCATCATTTCTAGGGAATATGACAATTCCCAGCAACTGATTTGCATGTGAATTTTATAAGGGTCAACCAGTTTATACATTGAAGATTAATTGTAATTAATTTGAACTTTTAGGAAAAAGAAAAGTAATTTGGTATCTTACTATGTATCTTTTAATCCTTTGGCAATATCCGGGCTGAATTCAAAACAGTATCCCTAAGTGAATTCCCCAATGCCTTGTAAGACATAAGTGAAAAGATGTATATGTACATGCATGCACGCATGCACACATATGTAGAGCCTGAGATATGAGATAGTCACTGCAGGAGCACCCATGGGGTTCAGAGTTTCCTTGATACTATTTCTAATGCCCTCTCTTAGTGAGCTTCTGAATGGACTATCCTTATCTTTTAACTTGAGGTAGAAAAGAGGTAAGGACTCATAGAGGGAATCTTCTTATTCTTGGAGTTTGTTTTACTATGTCAGTTAATGTGTATGTATGAGACTTTCTCGAGTCACTGAGGGAGGGGAGAATCCTATCTGGAGCCAGGAGAAGGTGGCAATGGGCAGGGAGTGGAAGAGCCTTCAGCAGAAAACAATGAAGTTTAGAGTCATGGAAGTGTTCCTCACCCTTGAGAGCACTGCCCTGATTTAGGGCTGGTGCCCTAAACCTACACCCTTTGTCAGACTGAATGGAGCTCCTGCCTTAGCCTTGTAGTTATTTGACCAAATGTGAGAGGAAGTAAGACATATATGATTCATAAAGTGCACAGCTGGTGGAGGGGCTTGAAAGTAAGAAATTAAAAGGGGGAAGAGCCACAGATACCTGCTAACTGAAATTGAATTTGAAGCACATTTAAGCTGAAAATGCTGTTACATAAGATACTAGGTTCAGTATCAAAGAGAAATTCAGTAAGTATGAATTTCCATATTTATGTGTCTATGTATTTATTTGTTTAATGGTATTTGGGATCAAACCCATGGCTTGCACATGCTGGGCAAACACAATACCACTGAGCTAACCTCTAGCTATACCCCTAGCTCAAAATCTGTATTTAAATCTTGATTCACTGAACTTTTTGACAGGCCTCATATTTTCATTAAAAACATATAAAGGCCTATTTCTAGGGAAAAATCAAATACTAGGTCTAACTTTTCTGATTTCTATAAGAATTTTTAGAGGCAGCAAGTTTTGTAATTTGTAGAGTAATGTAACCAATTCAAACCAAAAGAAATAAGTGTATGAAGTCACATGGTTTCTTGCAAAGTACATTTCAAATTTCAGTCCTTTAGCACTGATCTCAAGATTTGACATCAACAATCAGTGATGGTAGCATCAATAAAATATGTGTGTGTGTGTGTGTGTGTGTGTGTGTGTGTGAGAGAGAGAGAGAGAGAGAGAGAGAGAAAGAGAGAGAGAGAGAGAGAAGAGATATTCACAAAATCAATCTTGGAAATTTCTATTAGAAAAACAGTTTTCCGGACTTTGATTCTGTAATTCATTCTAAAAAGAGATTTTCCAGTGAGCTAAGTCATATTGCTTTATCCTTTAGATTCAAAGAATTTTGTTGTTCAAATAAATCAGTCATATGTGGCAAATCTCTAATGTCCTTACTCTCTTCATTTGAGTAAGTCAATATGATGTTCGGAAAGAGAGAGCCATTAGTGAATCTCTTATCTTTAAGAACAGGGTTGTGCTGAGGCAAGAGAAAAAAAGGAAAACTATGGAATGATATTAAAAATATATGGGAAGGAAGATATATAATAATGATTGTAATTGAATTTCAGACAAGCACCATGTTTGAAAAAGATACAATTTACTCACAAATACTTATTACTTTCTACTTTGAAAGCATGAAAATATCCTTAGAAATGAGCAATTTTATTACAAACTTTCTTATCAGAGAACTGCAGCAGACTACTTATTCATTAATAGTCTTATTCTCATCTTTCCTGGATGTTTCTTGATTCCAAGTCTTGTAAATTTTGTCTATGAGCAAATAGCATGGGTATCAAAGGGAACATGTTTTTGCTGGTTAAAGGCTTCTTCACAGTCACTGAGATTTTACCAATTGTAATTTGTTTCTGAATAATCTCACCCAGAGTACTTTCTATTACACTGATCTGATGGTACACACTTAATGTGTACACACTGCAACAAAACAATACATTTGTTCTGAAACAACCCAATCCCAGTATCTGGGGACCAGTCCCAAGGTACTGTGAGACTAAAGACAGAGACACACAGGTCCAGGATTGCACAGAATGCAACTTACTGGGGACTTAGTGACAGAACCATAGTCTTGGATGGCAGCTAGACCAGTGGATCCCTGTGATTTGAGTCAGAAGGAGGGGGGTTATAAAATTGTCAGGACAAAAGTGACTTCATGCAAGCTGCAATGTGCTTATTTTATATGAAGCTAGCATCAAGAACATCAAGCACATTCCTGGCACTAGCAACACCAGGTTCTGGGTCAGGTGGTAAAGCTTCATGCACTTATGTGATGGTTTTGTTTATTTATACTGTGTGGGAAACTATGCTAAGAAAGCTGACTAGGTCTACATAGGCAGTCATGATAGTTAGGATTCAAGATGGCTGTGGGCTGGTCAAACTGAATCCCTGTAACATTTTATATATTGTTTTAAAAATTCTAATTATGAATACATATTAATTGTACAAATTAATGGGTTTCATTGTGACAGTTCCATACATGCATACATTATGCCTTGATCATGTCCACTCTCGCCCTCCTTGTCTCCCCTCCCCACCTCCTTCCTCTTTCTCATTCCCTAATAGTACCTCTTCTACCTTCAAGTCATCTTTTTTGTTGTTAGTTTCTACAGGTGAGGGAGAACAAAAACATGTGATACTTATCTTTCTGTGACTGGCTTATTTTATTTAAAACAATGTCATCCAGATCCATCCATTTTCCTAAAAATGTGTGTGTGTGTGTGTGTGTGTGCGTGTGTGTGCATTTTTTTCTTTATCCACTCATCTATTGGTAGGTAACTAGGCTGAATCCATTTCTTAGCTATCAAGAATAGTAATCAACAATGGGTATAGATATTGTGTGCTTCTGACTTCATGTTTTTCAGTCTTGAGTGGTATTGTGTGATCATATGATAGCTCTATTTTTAGTTTGTTGAGGAATCTCCATATTGATTTCTATTGTGGTTGTATTACTTTACATTCCCACCAACAGTGTACACAGGTTTCTGTTTCTCCACATCTTCACTGGTATTTTTTTTAATAATAGTCTTGCAGACTAGGGTGAACCTCGCTGTGGTTTTGACTTGCATCTCTCTGAGAGCTGAAGTTATTGAGCATTTTTCCATATGTTTATTGACCATTTGTATTTCTTCTTTTGAGAACTGTCTATTTAGATCACTTACCCCTGTGTTGATTGGATTATTTGTTATTTTGGAGTTTAATTTTTTAAGTTCTTATATATTCTGATTATCAATCTTCTGCCAAATGAATAGCTAGCAAAAACTTTCTTCCATTCTATAGCTTGTCTCTTTACTCTCTTGATTGTTTCCTTTGCTGTGCAGAAGTTTTTTAGTTTGATTTACTCTCATTTGTTGGTTCTTGCTATTATTTTCTGAGCTATTCAAATCCCATTTGAGAAATCATTGCTTGTGCCAATATCTTGAAGTATTTCTCATATGTTTTCCTTCAGTAATTTCAAAGTATCAAGTCTTACATTAATATCTTTGATACATTTTGAGTTGATTTTTGTGAGAGATAGGGATTTAATTTGTATCTTCTACATGAGGATGTCCAGTTTTTCCAGCACCATTTGTTAAAGAAGTTGTCTTTTCTCCAACATATGATTTTGTCATCCTTGTCAAAAATTAAATGATCATAAGTGCCTGAATTTGGTTCTGGGTCCTCCATTCTACTCTAGTCCATTGATCTTTATCTATGTTTCTGTTTTTCCATCTTCTGGTGGTCTTCTTCAACTTCTTTCTCCAAAGTTTTATAGTTTTTACTACAGAAGTCTTTAACCTCCTTAGTTAAGTTTATTCCTGGAGGGGAGGGTGTGATTGTTTTCCTGATTTCTTTCTCTGCCTATTCATTGTTGGGTTATAGAAAAGTTACTCCATTTATATGCCAATTTTATATTCTGTTACATTACCAAAAGTGTTCATCAAAGCTAGGAGATTTTTTTGATGGACTCTCTAATGTCTTTTAAATGATAAAATCATATCATTTGAAAATAAGGATAATTGATTTCTTCCTTCCCTATTTGAATCCCTTTTATTCCTTTTTCTTGCCTTCTTGCTCTGGCTAGGAATTCCAGTACTATATTGAATAAGAGTGGTGAAGGTTGGTAGTTATTTTCTTTCAGGGCTTCAAATACATCATTCCATGCCCTCTTGGCCTTTAGAGATTCTTCTGAGGAATCTGCTGTTGTTCTGATGGCTGTGCCTTTATGAGTGACTTGGTGCTTCTCTTATGCACTTTTAGTATTCTTTCTTCTATATTTTTAGTAGTTTAATATGTCATGGAGAGGTTCTTTTGTGATCATTTCTATTTGGGATTCTAAATGCCTCCCCTACTTAGATGTCCATATCTTTCTCATGACTTGGGAAATTCTTTGCTCCTGTTTTACTGAACACATTTTCTATGCATTTACTTTGTACTTTGGCTCCCTCTCATCTGTTCCTATTATTCATATGTTTGGACTCTAATGGCATTCTAGAGATTTTATATGTTCTGTTATTTCTCATTCTTATTTCCTTTTTACTGTCTGATATTCTAATTTGTCAACCTTGTCTTCAAGACCTGATATCCTTTTTTCCACTTGATCTAGTGTATTGGTGAGGCTTTCCATTGAGATTTCTTTTTTAATTTCACATATTGAGCTTTTAGATTTCTGCTTGATTCTTTTCAGAATCTCAATATCTTTATTGAATTGCTTTTTTATATCTTTCATTGTCTTCCTTGTACCATCTTTGAATTCTTTGATTAATTTTTTGGCTGCACTGAGATTTGAACTCAAAGCCTTTCTCTTACTAGGGTGCTCTCCCACCTGAACCATGCTATTCAGGAGACAGAGATTAGTAGGATCAAGAATTTGAGGTTGGTCCAGAAAAAAGTTAGTGAGACCCCATTTCAAAAAAACAAGCTCAGTTTGGTAGGACATGTTTATAATCCTAGCTACCCAGGAGGAATAGGGAGGAAGATTATGGTCTGTAGCTGACCTGGGCAAAAATTCAAGACCCTATCTGAAAAGTGACTAAAGCAAAAAAGGTCTGGAGCCATGTCTCAAGTGGTTGAACACTTGCCTAGCAAGTGCAAGGCCCTGAATTCAAGATCCAGAATTATATATACACACATATGTATATATATATATATATATATATATATATATATATATATATCCCAGTTGTGTTAATGTTAGAAAGAGAGTATGTACTGCTAAAGAGAAGATCAGTTAGTCATTATTTTAATTTGTTGGCATCTATACAACTAAGGCTACCTGAAAAACAAAATGAAACAAATAATTCATTCAATTACCTTGAATTTCCATTTCCTATAACTTTTTTGATCATGGACCATAAATGAAGATTTCACATTACCACTTTGTTAAATTATATGTCTGCAAGTTAGCTATATGTTTTCTGTAATAGTGTTGACCAAGACTGTGGCAAATTTTGGATAGATTGAGCAAAGCAAGAATTTCCATCTTCTTATCCCACTTCAAACAAAATAAAATGTTTTTTTTAAGTATAAAATCTTATTTTGTAGATTTAGAAGACATTTGCATAAATCCCTGAGAGATGCACTGATGTTTCAGACCAGAGGAATAGCCTCGGATTTGAAGAAAGAACTGAATTCAATTTTTGTCTCTGATATCTTATATTCACTTGACACCCAACAAGTCACTTAAGCCTCTTTAAACTTCAATTATTTAAATATCAACTAGTAATATGATATCTACCTGCTTGATAGTATATAATAGAAATTAATAATAGAAGCAAAATAATATATGTGATAGTACTTTGAAAATGCTAAAGCTATATGTATAGGTTTCCTGCTAAAAACTAAAAACAGCACAGCAAAGGTTGATTAAGAAATTAGGAGTGTATTTAAAATACAGTTGGTCATTTAAAATTAAGATTTTTATGTCTGTCATTGGATTGAAACATTCTTTATTCATTATATCAATCCTTCTTGTATCTTTATGTAATACAAGTTATTTTTCTCAGATAGTTATTCTTTTTTTGTATATAACTTTATAAGTTTAATGTGGTCAAATATTCCAATACTTTTATGACTAGTGTCTTTTGTGTTATACTTTGAATGTCTTTCTTGATCTAAAGAAAATATATTCATCAACAAAAATCCTCAACAAAATAATGGCAAACTGAATTCAACAATACATCAAAAAGATTATTCACCACGACCAAGTAGGCTTCATCCCAGGAATGCAGGGGTGGTTCAACATATGAAAATCAATAAATGTAATAAACCACATTAACAAAGCAAAGACAAAACCTTGATCATCTCAATAGATGCAGAAAAAGCCTTTGATAAGATCCAACACCATTTCATGATAAAAGCTCTAAGAAAACTAGGAATAGAAGGAAAGTACCTCAACATTATAAAAGCTATATATGACAAACCTACAGCCAACATTATACTTAACAGACAGAAACTGAAACCATTCCCTCTAAAATCAGGAACTAGACAAGGATGCCCACTATTTCCACTCCTATTCAACATGGTACTGGAATTCCTAGCCAGAGCAATTAGGCAAGAAGAAGGAATAAAAGGAATACAAATAGGTAAAGAAACTGTCAAAATATCCCTATTTGCAGATGACATGATCCTATACCTTAAAGACCCAAAAGCCTCTACTCAGAAGCTCCTAGACATCATCAATAGCTACAGCAAGGTAGCAGGATATAAAATCAACGTAGAAAAATCATTAGCATTTCTATACACTAATAATGAACGAACTGAAAAAGAATATATGAAAACAATTCCATTTACAATAGCCTCAAAAAAAAATCAAATAACTAGGTGTAAACTTAACAAAAGATGTGAATGACCTCTACAAGGAAAGATATAAACTTCTGAAGAAAGAGATTGAGGAAGACTATAGAAAGTGGAGAGATCTCCCATGCTCATGGATTGGTAGAATCAACATAGTAAAAATGTCTATACTCCCAAAAGTAATCTACATGTTTAATGCAATTCCCATCAAAATTCCAATGACATTCATCAAAGAGATTAAAAAATCTACCATTAAATTTATATGGAAACACAAGAGGCCACGAATAGCCAAGGCAATACTCAGTCAAAAGAACAATGCTGGAGGTATCACAATATCTGACTTCAAACTATATTACAAAGCAATAACAATAAAAACAGCGTGGTACTGGCACAAAAACAGACATGAAGACCAGTGGAACAGAATAGAGGACCCAATAAGAAGCCACACAACTATAACCAACTTGTCTTTGACAAAGGAGCTAAAAATATATGATGGAGAAATAGCAGCCTCTTCAACAAAAACTGCTGGGAAAACTGGTTAGCAGTCTGCAAAAAACTGAAACTAGATCCATGTTTATCACCCTATACCAAGATTAACTCAAAATGGATCAAGGATCTTAATATCAGACCACAAACTCTAAAGTAGATACAGGAAAGAGTAGGAAATACTCTGGAGTTAGTAGGTATAGGTAAGAACTTTCTCAACGGAACCCCAGCAGCACAGCAACTAAGGGATAGCATAGATAAATGGGACTTCATAAAACTAAAAAGCTTCTGTTCATCAAAAGAAATGGTCTCTAAACTGAAGAGAACACCCACAGAGTGGGAGAAAATATTTGCCAACTACACATCAGACGAAGGACTGATAACCAGAATATATAGGGAACTTAAAAAACTAAATTCTCCCAAAACTAATGAACCAATAAAGAAATGGGCAAGTAAACTAAACAGAACTTTCTCAAAAGAAGAAATTCAAAGGGCCAAAAAACACATGAAAAAATGCTCACTATCTCTAGCAATAAAGGAAATGCAAATTAAAACCACACTAAGATTCCACCTCACCCCTGTTAGAATAGCCATTATTAACAACACCACTAACAACAGGTGTTGGCGAGGATGCGGGGAAAAAGGAACCCTCTTACACTGTTGGTGGGAATGTAGACTAGTACAACCACTCTGGAAAAAAATTTGGAGGCTACTTAAAAAGCTAAACATTGATCTACCATTTGATCCAGCAATACCGCTCTTGGGGATATACCCAAAAGACTGTGACACAGTTTACTCCAGAGGCACCTGCACACCCATGTTTATTACGGCACTATTCACAATAGCCAAGTTATGGCAACAGCCAAGATGCCCCACCACTGACGAATGGATTAAGAAAATGTGGTATCTATACACAATGGAATTTTATGCAGCCATGAAGAAGAACAAAATGTTATCATTCACTGGTAAATGGATGGAATTGGAGAACATCATTCTGAGTGAGGTTAGCCTGGCCTAAAAGACTAAAAATCATATGTTCTCCCTCATATGTGGACATTAGATCAAGGGCAAACACAACAAGGGGATTGGACTTTGAGCACATGATAAAAGCGAGAGCACACAAAGGAGGTATGAGGATAGGTAAGACACCTAAAAAATTAGCATTTGTTGCCCTCAACGCAGAGAAACTAAAACAGATACCTTAAAAGCAACTGGGGCTAATAGGAGAAGGGGACCAGGAACTAGAGAAAAGGGTAGATCAAGAAGAATTAATCTAGAAGGTAACACATACGCACAGGAAATTAATGTGAGTCCACTCCCCGTATAGCTATCCTTATCTCAACTAGCAAAAACCCTTGTTCCTTCCTATTATTGCTTATACTCTCTCTTCAACAAAATTAGAGATAAGGGCAAAATAGTTTCTGCCGGGTATCAAAGGGTGGGGGGGAAAGGAAGGGGGTGGGAGTAGGGGGAAGAAATGACCCAAGCATTGTATGCACATATGAATAATAAAAAAATAAAAATTAAAAACACATATATTCATCAAATTTTCATCTCTTATGTTTTAAAATCCATTTTATATACTTAAATAAAGCATAATAAGTGCTATCATTATTATTATAAATTTCCAGTAATATTACCTAAAACTAGTGTTCCATTATATGCACCTCAGGATATGTTGACTTAATGGTACATTTAATATGACCCAGGATGCAACAAGAACAGATGGATGCCGGTGCGTTCCTATGGAACATGTGTTGAAGAAGGCATTTCTTATGCAACTGATCTGTTTGTCACTTGCATTTGAAGTTTACTAGGCATGTATGATGTTTGAAAGTTTATTAAGAACATTTTCCACGCAAAATATTCTTCAAAACCAGATATATGACAATGGTGAAAAACGGAATTTCCAAACATTTCAATTATTACCAGAAAGACCTAATAGAATATCTAAAGCATCCTTTGAAATATGAGAGGACTAGAGGCAAGCCGGTTGATGAGGGACACAATCAAATCCCAGAGTTGTATGTTGATAGGACCTGTGTTTTGGGCATTTGTACACAGCTTTGCCCTTTCACATTTCCAAACATACTATCTCATGTTAACCAAGTTTTCAAGACCATTTGATGCGTTCACATTTCAATTTGTTAATTTTAATCTAATATATAGTTGGCAGGGGGAAGAATGTTCGTAGTGGTTGGCAAGCACATTCTCTTCCCAGACTCCATCGCCCCCTAGAAAATCCAGTCAAAATTTATTGCTGAGGATACTGAAGATAAATACAGTTGAGTGATCTCAAGGACAGAATTGATTTTTTTAAAAACAAACAAACAAAACAAAACAAAATGCAGGAACAGATAAATCATTATAGTGAGGTTTCTGGGTAGAAGGTTAATATACAATGGTCAATTGCTTCCCTATGTACCAGAAATTAATAAGTATAAAAAACAAGACAAAAAGGAGGCAGAAACAAAGAAATGGGCATAAATCAAACAAAATATGTATAAGATCTATATGAGGAAAACCACAAGACCGATAAAAGAAATTAAAGATTTAAATAAAAGGAGAGATAGTTCATGTTCATGGATAGGAAGACTCATTGTCAAGATGTCAATTCTTTTGACATATAGATTCAGTGAACTATTGAGTTTTTCATTGCATCTTATCTTTTCAAGATATTCTTCTATATATCAACAAAATGACTCTAAAATTTGTATAGAAACTCAAAAGACCCAGAATAGCCAACACAATATTTAAGAGGACCAGAACTGGACATGGTGATGCTGACCTGTAATCCTAGTACTCTGGAGACTGAGGCAGGAGGATCGTGAGTTCAAGGCCACCTGGGATGTGTAACAAGTTCCAGCCTAGCCTGAGATACATAGTGAGACCCTGTCACAAAAAGAAGAAGATAGTCAGAGGACTGACACTACCAGACTTTAAGTCCTACTATAAAGGTAGAGTAAATAAGATATGCAATATTAGCAAGAATGGAAAATATACCAAAATGACAGAATAGAGAGTCCAGAAATAGGCTCATGCAAATATAGGCAACTGTTCTTTGACAAAAGAGCAAAGGTAATCCCATGGAGGGCTAGAAGAACACGATGTCCACATACAAAAAAAAAATGTAGACACTGACCTTACATTTCCCCCAAATTAAATCAAAATGGGCTATGTAACTAAATATAAAACACAAAACTATAATACTTCTAGGAAATAACATTGGAGAAAACCTGGATGACCTTGGATTTGGCAATGACTTTTTGACTACAGTACCAAAGGGATAATTCATGAAATTAAAAAATGATAGGCTGAACTTCATCAAAATTTAAAATTTATACTTTGTGAAAGATACTTTCATGAGACTGAACAGATAAGACGTAGATTGGTTTTCAAAAGACATATCTGATAAAGGATTGTTACCCCAAAATTACAAAGAACTCTTAAATAAAATTCAACCATCAAAAAAAAGAACATCCCAACTTAAAAGGTGGACAAAAGTTCTGGACACCTCACCCAGGAGACATATAGATGGCAAATAAGTATATGGAAATATGCTCAATGTCATATGCCACTTAAGAATTAAAATTAAAACAATTAAATACCACTACAGGCCGATTAGAATGCCTAAAACATAGAACACTGACAATACCAAACACTGGCAAGGGATTGGAGCAACAGGAACCCTCACTCATTGCTGGTAGGAATGCAAAATGATACAGCCACCTTAGAAGGCAATTTGGCAATTTCTTACAAATCCAAATACAGTCTTAGCCTGCAAAGAAGAAATTACACTTTTAAGTATTTGCCCAATTAAGTCAAAAATTCATATCCACACAAAAATTTTGCACACAGGTGTTTATAGCAGGTTTATTCAAAATTTCTAAAATTTGGAAGCAGCTAAGATGTCCTTCAGTATGGGATTGGACACAGAAATTGTGGTAAACCTATGCAATGTAATATTATTCACTGAGCTAGGGGTGTAGCTCAGTGCAGAGTACATGCTTGCTTAGCATGTCTGAGGCCTGTATTCTATCCCTAGTACCAGAAAAAAAGAAATAATGAAAGAGAATAGAGCAGACAAGTCATGAAAAGACACAGAGATACCTTAAGTGCATATTGTTAAGTGAAAGAAATTATTTCGTTAACAATAGCCAAGTATATAATTTACAAATAAGTAGAAGAGAGGGGCTCAAAGCTTCCATATACAAGTAATGACAAGGAGATAGAAAATTTTGTTTTTCTGATGTGATCAGTGCACATTGTATACATGTATTGAAATACCACACTCTACCTCATAAATTTGTATATAATTATTAATATAAATCAAAATCTTTTTTAAATTTAAGGGGAAGGAAATGGCAACAAGTCTGATTTGATCATTGCACATTGAATTATGACATAATACCATATAAACCACATATAATTAAAATAATTATTAATAAAAAGAAGCTGATCTGAAATAGCTACATGTAATATGATTCCAACTATGTGATACTCTGGAAAAGGTAAAACTAAAGGGAAAGGAAAAATGATCAGTGCTTGCCAGGGACTGGTAGGTGAGTGAAGTGATGAGAGAGAACAGTGAATTTTTAGGGCAGCAGAATTATTTTGTATGATACTATAATGTTGGAAACATGACATTATGCATTTGGCAAAACCTACAGTGAACCCGAAAATCAGCTATGGATATTAGTTAATAATAGTGTATCAATACTGATTCATCAGTTATAAGAAATGTGTCATAGGAATGCAAGATGCAAGCTTATTAACATAATAGGAGTGACTATACGGAAGAGAGGGGTATATGGGAGTTATCTGTACTTTCTTTATAATTCTTCTATAAATTTTAACTTGTTCTAAAATGTAAAGTCTGTTTTAAAAAGATATCCAAGAAAACCCATCATTCAGGTCATGTGCTCTATTTTCAATTCAGAAAATCTTGTAAACATAATTCAAATAGACTCTGACCTATCTACTTATTTCTGCTAACCAAATGTTGACCAGGCAGTATCCCTTGCCATTGAAACTTTCATCAACTATTACCTGAATGCACCTCCCCATCCCTATAATCTCATATCACTCCCAAGTTTCCTCACACTGACCAAAATGGTAGAAAACATAGGTGTAAGCAAAGATGGTCAATCCCCATTGCTGCTTCTCTTGCTTCCTTCCATTTCCAGTAAACACACACACACACACACACACAGACAGACAGACAGACAGAGTTCCCACTATGGTAGCCTGAAGCTTTTGCTTCAATTCTTGTTTTGAGTCCTCAAGATTTGTTTTTTGTGACCTGAAATTCCCGTAGGTAAAAGTATGTTTTCAGACAGGTGCAGCAGTACATACCTGTAATCCCAGCTACTTGGGAGACAGAGGCTGGAGAATTGTGAATTCAAGTCTAGCCTGAGAAAAGATAGCAGAGAGACACTATCTCAAAGACACTATCTCAAAAATAGAGGGAAAAGGGCTGAAGACATAGCTCAAGTGGTAGAGTGCTTACCTGGCATGTACAGGGTCCTGGGTTCAATATCCATCACAAGAAAAAAAAAAGCATGATTTCTTCTACATTGTCTGACTTTGGTCTTTGTGTATGTTTTTCTTTGTTCACAGAGATAAAAATGTGTTAACAGCCTTTTCTGTGTCCTCTAACCCAAATGTCAACAATTGGTGAGTTGACTTTTTGTCATCTGAGTGGGAAACCATTTTGGAGTGTTCATGACAATACACAGTATACATGACAGCCTGTCAGCATCTCTATGCAATCTTTTTCTGTTTTTAAACTATATATAAAATGGTGGACCAGGTCAAAAGATGCTTGCTCATGGACTGCTATGAACTTTGGGACCAGCAACCAAAAGTCTTAGATAAACTATCACAATGCCGGTGTGTACAACTCACAATGAGCCAAAAGTAGTGAGAAACCTATTCAGAAACAAAGAGATAGTAGCAGTGAGCAGCAGAGTTCAGCAGAAAGAAAGGAGCTAATAGGTCTTGGATTGGTCCTTCATGCTCCAGAAAGACTGGTTACCCAAGCCCAAACCCAAACCTAACATCGTATTGGATGTAGCTCCTGCTTCTATTCTGCTGTTACTTGAGTCTGTCTGAGGGGTAAGAAAGACAACCATGATAGGTAAAAGTTAGGAGAGAATGGAGAAATATAGGAAGCAGAAAATTAAATGGGATAAGTTCCTATGAAGTGAAGGTGAATTTAAAATATATTCCATCACAGAAGGCCATTAAATGTCGGGTTAGGTTTGCTAGTAAAGAAATGTTCTTAAATCTTGATTCATTGAAGTTTCTTTTGTAGGCCTGAGAATTTTATATTCCACCACATAAAGCCTCATTTCTGGGGAAAAAAAAATAGCTGTTTTCAGACAGCTAAATTAAATGTCAAGTTTTAGGATTTCAACCAATTTATAAGTTACAGGTAAATTGTGGCTAATTGGAATGAAAAAGTAAATCTGTGAGTTCACATGATATTTCATGATGTATAATTTAATCTTTTAGCTCTGATTCAAATGAACAGACACAACTAAAAACAGATGGAGTTGCCAATGAAAGGTAAGATTCATGTATACCTACGCATACATAAAGATACACAAATATTAAGCACAGAGTTTCCTGGAAATTCTTTCTAAAGTATTGGCAGTGTCAGCTTCTGGATGTGACATTCCTTACCATCTAAAGATCTGCCACCATGCTGAGGCTGGTGCCAAACCCAAACCCAATATACATTATTCAGAGCCCCTGCCTCAGGCCTGCAAATTATTGACCTTATGGGACAGCAGGGAAGACAGCTATGTCAGAGAAAGTAAGGAGTGGATGCAGGGACTCGAGAGGGAATGTAGACAGGGTGGAAATGATTCATATCCAGAAACTACAGTCGAATTTGAATACACACAAAATGCTAACACTCTGCTTCTATATAGTTGCAAACACAAAACAAAAATACCGAGTTGTTAAACTTTTACCAGACCAAATGTCCGTTGCGAATATAGTTTCAAAATAACTGATTTACATGTGAATAAAGGTTCACCAGCTTATAAGCTGCAGAGTGATAAGAATTCATGTGATATCTGACTATATATATATTTTTAAATCCCATGGCATGTACTCCTATGAATTTTCATAAGTAGGTGGCACCAGAGCTATAAATATTTACATCAGATATCTGGATGGACCTGGATGGATAGATGTAGATTTATGCTAATTATATGTACATACAAATAAATGTATGTACATGGACACTTGTACACAGACCTGTACACACAGAGAAGGGTGGAGATGGAGATTTGGAAATTTCATAGTGCAGAACAATGCAACACAGAGGGTCATTGATATATTTCCACAAGATCTCACTGCAGAATACATGAGAACCTTTTTATCTTTTGGGGTTCATTTGGATAAAAGAGAAACATGCCATAAAAGAAATATTCTTGCTTCTGCTGTGACTGGTGTAACCACCAGCCAAAACTAAGGAACATTTCAGAGTGCCTATGTATTGAGACTTTAATAGGTTGGGTAAAGAGACAAGACAGTCCTGTTTGGAGCAAGGAAGAGGTAGCAGTGGTCAGAGAACAGAAGAGCCTTTAGCAGAAATGAATGGAGACAATTGTCTTGGCTGGTCTCTCTGCCACCATCCATTGTCACAATGGATGGAGACTCTGCAGATGCTTCATCTTATCCCATGGGTAGGAAGACACCATCAGAGTAAATGCAAGTTAAGAGGTGGTCCAGGGGCTTAATCAGGAATCCAGAAGTTGTAGCAGGGATGATATGTACCTATAAAGTGTAATTAAATTTGAAATAAGTGTTAACAAAAAAGCTGTCATGCGTTGGGATTAATATAATAGCTATTTAAATCTGGATGCAAAATGGTTTTTTCAGGAGCCTAAGATATTTCTTACCAACACTTAAAGACTTATGTCTAACTAAAAATACAGGACTTGAATTAGTGGTGAATATTCAGAGATGAACTAGTGCATAACTCATTGAATAAATGTAGTTATTTACCATCAAAAGGCTAGTTACATTTACACATGGAATCTCTGACATGCTCTTTTTAATTTCGGAATGAATTGACTTCAGACACTTATGTTGGAGCCACCAATGAAAGGTGAAATATAAATTAATTTTAAAAAGATAAATATATGCATGTATATACATGAAAACTGATATACACACGTACATATACACATTCTATATGTATATATTTAAATGCAGAAATACATCTATCAACACACACATACATGTACGTATCCCTCAGATTCCCACAAACACATAAAACCATGAAAATAAAGAGAGGTAGAGCTCTGTAAAATCTACCCTTGGGAGTATCCTCAGCAGGATGACTCTACCTGTGGCAAAGAGAATACAACATCAGACTAAGACAGCGGAGCCCTCAGCAGAAATGGCCTGAGCCGATGCAGACAAAATGTGGCACTCACAATGCAGAGCTCTGTCACCAAACAAGACTACAGTCTCAAAACCAAACCCAACCCAGGCCACCATGTTTGAGAGATCCCAGAGTCAAGCCTGCAGCAAACTAACCCTATCTGATGGGTTTACATGTGAATAAAGGTTCACCAGCTTATAAACTGCAGAGTGATAAGAAGTCCTGTGATATATGACTATATGTATTTTTACATATAAAAGGACCAATCCATCCACAAATGATGGATGAAAGTAAGGAAGTGATGGAGGGTCTTGAGAATCAGAAATTTGGATGGAGTGTTGGTACCTACAAAGTGATAATGAACATAAAACAAATGTGATCACAGGAGAGGGTCACTAAGGTAATACTAAGGCATTGGTAAAGGTAATACTGAATAACTGCTACCAAATCTGGAAGCATTACTATTTAACACAGGCTTAAGATATACATTGTTAGCATAGAAAGCTTTAGGTCTAATGAAAGGATAACACACCAAATTCACAGAACAATATACAGATGAACAAAGATCAACCAATTCATGTCTTGAGTAAATGAATATTGGCCAAAAATATGTTAAAATTATGTCATGTCTAACTATATATTTTTATAACCCCTTAGCTTGCCAGTGAAAGTATTGACATCAATACCTCCTGTAGAGCCTACCAATGAAATGTGAGTTAAAAACAGAAAGAGATCTCTACATACATATTTCTATCAAGAAACTCGCACACAGACAGACATAAAAATGTCATAGAAGAGGGGTCAGGTGTGCTGGTGTATACCAGTAACGCTAGCTATGTGAGAGGCAAAGATCTGAGGATCAAAGTTCAAGGCCATCCTAGGCAAAGTGTTAGTGAGACCTCATTTCATGCATGGTGGTACACATCTGTCATCCCAGACACAAGAGGATCTGGGTCCAAGGCCAGGCAAGGACAAAAACAGCAAATGCTATTCAAAAATATATCTTAAGCAGAAAAGGGATTGGGGGCAAGGTTCAAGTGGAAGAGTACCTGCCTATTAAGCAGGACTTCCTGAGTTCAAACACAAGTATACAGTCAGAGAAAAAGGTCAAACAAGGAAAGAAAGAAGAGTTAGAAATTTGTAAAATTTATCACAAGGAGTCCCTCAGCAATACAGAGCATCTTTGACACTGGGTCCAGATCTTGGCACTGAAAGATTTTGTTGATAAAAGCAGGGTATTGATACCCCCAACCATTATTGTGTAGAGGCTAGCTCTCCTTTTAGAGTTAATGATTTTTGCTTAAGATGTTAGGATGCTGTAGCACTGGATGCATGTATATTTTTAATTGCTATTTCTTCTCATTAAATTGACACCTTTATCATAATATGGTGACCTACATTGTATCTGGTTCATCTCCTTGCTTTGATGGTTGTTTGTATTGATAAGGTTTGACTGTTTCTTTTGTGTATATCTACTCTACTGTTGAGTTTTGTATTTTCATGGTTTTTAATGATGGTACTCCTTAATCATTTCTTATAGGTCCAGTCTGGTGGTGGTGAATTCCCACAGGCTTTGTTTTTCTTATTTGTTTTCTTGCTCTTAATTATTAAATGATTGCTTTTCTTGGCATACCATTCTTGGTTGAGATCTTTTTTAAAATTTCAGGATTGTGAGAATTATTCTCTCCTTGCTTGTAACATTTCTGCTGAGAAGTCTGTTGATTGTCAAATTCCCTATAAGCATAAGTACCTTGATGCTTTTCTCTTATTATTGTAAGAGTTCTCTCTTTCTCAGCTGGGCAATATGGCTGTAGCCTAAAATCCTATCTACTTTTTGGTAGTGATTGGGAGGGTCACTATTTGAGGCCAACCTGGAAAAAATTGCCAAGAAATCATCTCAACCAGGTGCTGGGTAAGGTAGACTACAACTGGTATCCCCAAAACACAGGAAGTGTAAATAGAAGGACTGTAGTCCAGGTCATCCTGGAAATAAATGAGAGATCCTATCTCAAAATTATCCAAAAAATAAAGAGCTGTGGCATTGCTCAAGTAGTAGACCACCTGCTTGGCAAGTACAAAACACTGAGTTCAAATACCAGCACCACCAATAAAAAAGAATTTTCTTTTTCCTTCTATCTTTTACTGTTGGACTTTAATCTGCATCAGAGATCATCTTTTTGGACTGAATTGATTGGGATTTTGCAAGTCTGTATCTTTCCCAACATTTCAAAGTTTTTAGCAATTATTTAATTCCTTTCTTTTCTCCTTCTGGAATCCCTACATCACAAATGTTTGTTTGCTTATTGGTGTCACTTTAATGTTTTTCTTTTTAAAAATCTAACTGAATTATTTTCAAAAGGCCTGTCTTGAAGATCAGAAATTCTTTCTTCTGCCTAATGAATTCTCCTCTTGAGGCTTTCAACTATATATATATACATTTTTTTTTGGCACTGGGGCTTGAACTCAGGACCTCATGCTTGCTAGGCTTTGGTAGGCAGGCACTGTATCACTTGAGCCACTCCACCAGCCCTCAACTATATTTTTAATTTTTATTTCCAAATTCCTGATTGGTTCCTTTTAAGATCTCTCTCAAATGAATTTCTCATTCTTATCATGTCTTTGTAAACTTATAGAATAGTCTGTCTTTATTCTCTTGTATATCTTTCCATTTCCTTGCAATCATTCTTTTGAATTCTTCATCAGACAATTTGTTGATTTCCTTGCCTTTGGGGTCTGTTACTAGAGAGATTGTATCACTTCAGAAGTGTCATGTTACCATATTTTTTCATTCTTCTTGTGTCCCTACATTAATAACTGTGTATAAGGTTGACCAACTTTCTCTACCAATTTTTTTCATTTTGATAGTACTTGTTGGAACAAGGGTTTCATACTTGAGAGGCAGGTGCTCTAACACTTTAGCCATGCCTCCAGCACTATTACTTTGGTTATTTTGAAAATAAGGTCTTGCTTTTTTCCTCAGGCTGACCTAGTCATTGAGCCTTCTATTTTAAGGCTTCCCACTGAAGGTAGGTTGACAGGAGTGTGCCATGATGTTTTCCTTTGAAATTTGGTCTCATGAAGTTTTTTGCTGGGCTGGACTAGCTTGGAACCATGATGGTCCTGCTCTAGCATCTTGCATGTCTTAGGATAGCAGGCTCATGCCACTGTGCTCAGCTATTGGATGAGAAGTCTCATGAACTTTTGACCTGGGTGGGCTTGAATCACAGTCATCCTGATATCAGTCTCCCAATGAGCTAGCATTACAGGTGTGAACCACCAGTGAGTGCCTGGCGGCCTCCACCAATTTTATAGACTGCGTTTTGTACTAAAAGTCTTTCTGGTGATTATGTGTGCTAGGGTGTTGTTTGGATCATCTGTATTGGCTTTGGTTCCAGATGGGCATTCTATTGTAGTGTTCATGTAGCTTCTTTGGCTGTAACCAACATCATGATATTGGCAGTTTTCTCAGTGGCTTGGGATACAGGGACTTGGGATTTCACTGTGAAACTAGGATGCAGCATCCTCAGGTAGAGCAAGTTTATTATCAGCTCTGAGCTCAGTATGCTGAGATATGTGTGTGGGGCAACCATGTTTTCAGCTCCTGTGAGGATGCAACACTCCACAGGCCCAGGTAGGTGTGGGCAACATGCCTCGTAATGGGTGAGGTGCTCGTTGGTGTCTGAGGACCACATGCGACAAGACCCTGATGAGCTACCTGTCAATGTCAGGGCTGCCTAGGTGACTTTGCAGGGCCTCTGTACTGACCTATTCAGGAAGATCAGGCGACCCGCTTCCCTGGGTTGAAGGTGGACAGGTGAGGCAGAGCATCTGTTTCTCACAGCTTCAATAACCATTTCTAAGAATTAGCAATTCAAATGCTTCTTAAGACAATGTGTAGGGCCACACACTTGCTTCCTAGAGGCCTTTTCGGGAAGAGCCACTCAGGAAAGTTTCTCATCTAATTCCCTGGGCCTTTGTGAGCCAAGCTTCTTGGGGCAGGCTTCCTTGTACATTCTGGAGTAATGGTAGAGGAGCAGCCCACTCATTCACTTTCTGGGAACCTCAGTGGACTGAGTTATTCAGGGCTGGGAAACACATGTACAGGTAGGGATAGGGGTTGTATCAGGGGTGGTGGGAATATAAGCAGGGGCACTTGACTATTTTATTTGGGCCTTTGCAGGCTGAGCTGCTCAGAGTGGGCAGCCCAGGTGCTTCCCATTGAGCAGGAGAGGAGACAGTGCCTACTGACTTGTTCCCAGACTTTGGGTGGAGGCTCTGCTCAGGGTTACTGCCAGGCTGCTTCCCAGTACCCTGGGAAGTTGCATTCTCAAGATGGCTCTTGGCAGCAAGATCCAATGTGAAGGAAAGCACAACATGGGCTGACTCTTTCTTTGAGACAGTGGGGAGCTGAGAGCTCCCCAAACTGTGCTCAAAGCCTGCATAGGATACAAAGTTCTCCAACATTAAGTACCTTAGGTGTATGGCATGAATGAGTATTCCTGTAGGCTGCTTGTTTACTTTTTTTGTGCCAAGTGAAGTCCTTCTTTGTTTCAAGCTTAAACTTGAGGGACATGATGTTTAGATGCTATGTGTTTAGTTCCCATCATTTATCGCTATGCTCTGCGACATCTCCACTCTCACTCTTCCTCCAACACACTAGTGAAATACTTTTGTTTTTTCCCTTGTTGTAGAGAAAAGTGTGGCAACTACCTCAAATCTATCATCTTTTTTCCTCCTAACTTGTCTGGGTTCAGTGGAATCCCTAAGTACCACCTACAAAACTTTTTTTTCTGCAAGTGCCCCGGTGGGCTTAAGGCTGCCAGGCTGCATGCACATCCACAGCAACAAGGGCTTCTTCTACTCAGTCTAACTGTGTATCGGGAACGGATGGGGAAGGAGAAAGCAGAAAAAAAGGGGAAAATATGCCTCTCACCTCCCTCAAATCCCACCATAAGGAGGCCTGTGTGCCAAGCATAAGGGAAGAGTGTGCTCCCCAAACATATGGTTCTGAACAGGTTAATATCCTGCTGGTTTTCCTTAGAGACCTATTTTGAAAAAGTCAAAAAAGAGGAGATTTTCAAATTATTCAATCCTGGCAGAAATTAAAACTCCCAAACTAGGAGCAAAATCCCCTTCACTGAATTAATCCCTTCTTCTTTTCTCTTTTTTTAAACATTTTATTTATGTCATAGAGGGATTTGTTGTTTGGTTTTTTCCCAATTATTAGGAGTTGAGGAGTACTGAATCCCTCACTACTTTGATGATACAGGTAAGATTCCAGAGTCACCCTCTGAATGAGCTCCCTCTAAATGCCACAAGTAAGCAGGCCTTCGCTTGTTTCTTTCTACTGAACACAGCAATGCCCATTGGTACTGCTGAAGCAGAATCACATCTTAGGTTGGTACTTCTCCAAGTAAAGAACCTGTTTGAAATTGAATGCTCCCCTTCTTTTTGGTCTTACAAATGCCAGTGCATCATTTTTATTAGACCTGAAGCTTTATATGCTAGTAATGAATATATTAAGCTCACATAGTTACCCTTCCAGGTTCAGGAATAGTTCTTTAGTTTTAACTTAGTTCCAGTGAATGGCACCCATCTGTGGTTTCACTGCTCTGAATTTAAATTAGTTTGTAGGTACACAAAGTATGATTCTCAAGTCCCTCCATCATTTTGTATTTTCATCCATCATTTGTGTCTTTTCTATCCATCAGATAGGGTTACTTCACTGCAGGCTTGAGTCTGGGTTCTCTCAAACATGGTGGCCAGGGTTGGATTTGGTTTTGAGACTCTAGCCTTGCTTGGTGACAGAGCTCTGCATTGTGAATGACACATCTTGGCTGCATCGGCTCAGGCCATTTCTGCTGAGGAGTCCACTGCTCTTACTCTGGTGCTATCTTCTCTTTGCCACAGGTAGAGTCCTCTCTAATTAAGCCAATGGACTGCCTCTGTACTTCTATCCACCCTCAAGGCTGTCTTTCTACCTATGGGATAAGATGAAGTATCTGCAGAGGTAAGGCAGGGGCTGTGAAGGCTGAAAGACCCATCTAAGACAATTCTCTCCATTCATTTCTGCTGAAGTCTCCTCTGCTCTCTGACCACTGTTACCTCATCCTTGCTCCAAACAGGATTGTCTTGTCCTTTTACCCAATCTAGTAAAATCTCTTACACAGGCATTCTGAAAAAAGAAAGAGAAAAAAAAGCAGTGGCATATATATATATATATATATATATATATATATATATATATATATATATATATATATTATGATCCAAGTGGTTTCTAGTCTTTACTGGTGATGGGGTCTTCATGTTAGTTTCTTTTCCTCAAAGCCCTGATCTAATATTAGGCAAAGGAACCAAGAGCCTTTTGTTTTGGTAAATTAGTGGGGAAATGGCATTTGAAGAAAAGTCTGCCATAGAACTTAACTGAGAGTATAATATTCTCTTTCCCAACTAATGAAGCTGAGTGGGTATCCCAGAAACTTGTTTTCTGAAGAGGACGACTCCAGGTCATCACTAAAGATGTGTTCAGGCAGAGAATTCGCACACTTCCTACAAACTGTAGAATTGGTGAGTTATAGCACGATTCTGACTTTCTGCCTAACGATGTCAGAGAATGCTGATAGCTTCCAATTGTTTTAGGACTTATTTGTAGTCTGAGTTTTCAGAAACAGTCAAAAGAGTAACAGCAAATTCACAGTATTTTCGTCTTGAAAACTGCCTGTGGTGTTTACTTTCTAAACTGCTCCTGTATGTACAGTTCAGTTTAGCCACCAATTGCCTTGTTATTTCCTTACTAGGTTCTGTTTGTGAAAAAAAAAATCGCTGGTTCAGAACCACCAATGCCTAGTGTGTGTCCACAGGCTGTAACAGGGTAGGAGAGAAGTCAAGCAATACAGTGAGCAGCAAAGGGATTGTGCTGCTTGTGGAGGGATGTGGTAGATTTTTGCAGATTGTCTTCTGGGCTCAATGTGCTCATCTAGAAAAGCTGTTTTTCTCACTTGTAGAAGGTAGCTATAACCAGACCTCAAAGCAAGTGGAGGGCCATCCATATGCCTAAATGCACTCTTTTCTCCTAACTGTTACATACTTCCAGTGCCCTGCTCTACAGCCCAAATAAAGGGTTATAGTCATCCATCTGTGTAGAGCCACAGTTTCCCATTTTTTAGCATCAGCTAGGCTGGTAGGAATGGACTGGGACCTTGTCTCCCAGTGATAATAGAACCTCAGACATTGGCTGGCTATGTGAACTGCCTATTTCTTATTGCCGGAGTTGTTTTGATTTTGACTAAATGCCAATCTATAGATTCTCTCTTCCCTCATCCCAGAAAATGAAAAATAATGCCTTTGACATTGTTTCTAGAATTTTAAACTAAAAATGATGGTACTATCCAAAGTTCTTTTACTTCACAACATGACAAAAGATTCCTTCCACATAGACTCAGGATTAGAACATCTTACCCTCTAAGTTTACTTAGACTGTTGACTCCAAGGTTTCTGATCAATAGCATCAGAGGGTTTTCCTTTTGACCTGCTCCACATCGTGTGGTACGGCGGTGTTTGGTGCACACCCGTGTGTGCACACAGTGCCCTACAGTCCCAGTGCCTGCCTAATTTAGGAGGATTACATTCCTGGCTCTGTGGGAGGAGAGCGGTATAGAATGCAACATGAAACAGTAGCCCTCATTTTGTTTTAAATGACAAATTAATGTTAATTGTTCTCAGAGCTGGATTTTATTCTTAAAATTAAAACAATTTTTCTCCTTTGGATTTAATGAAGTATTGTGAGTGGAAGCCAGTGTGACATGGTGAATGATGTCAGACTAATGAAAGGTGTGCAGCCTAATTTAAAACCAAACCTGAACTCTTTTAAAGAGCAAGAAACATATTGTACATGCAAAAAAATGATGCACTAAATCCACACGGCAATATGCACATGAACAGTTAAAGACAAACAGGTTCATATCTACAGTAACTAACATTTGACACAAAAAGCTAAAATTGTGTTTCCATCTGATTTTATACTTTTTAAATCCCTTAGGTTGTTCGTGAAAGAAGTGACAAAATTACCTCCTGTGGAAACTACCAGTGAAACGTGAGTTTAAAACAAAATTAAAGCTATTTATACATATATATGTAATATGCATATATACACAATATATAATACTTCTATCAAAACACCCACATGTGTACAAATAGACACTGAAATTTAAAGAAAATAAGAGCTGGTCATGGTGGAAACGGTAGGGTACTCATGTAATTACAACTACAGGGAAGGCAGAGACTGAGAGGGTCAAAGTTGAAAGCGATCCTGTGTAAACAGTTAAAGAGACCCCATCTCACCAAACAAGCCAAGTCGGGTATGGTTATACACTACCCTAATGCCAGTTACCCTGAGGCATAGCTAATAGAATCATATTTGAGGCTGGTCCCAGGTAAAAACAGGACAACCAATATAAAACAAAGAAAGTGTGGGAACCCTGGTTCAAGTCTGTTAAGTGCCTGCATTGGGAGGCCCTCAGATCAAGCTCTTGTACTGCTATAAAAGATCCCCATCCCAAGAAAAACCCATAAAAAAGTAAGGTCATACAAGGAAAGAAAAAAGAGGCTGAGATTTATAAAAATTTATCCTCTGGATCTAGATCTTTTTACTGAGAGATCTCTTGAAAACTGAAAACTTCCATCTTGTTTAGATCAAATTGTACAAGAAAGGAACAGGTCATGAAAGTATGCATCTTCTAGTCCATGTATAGGTGATCTTAGTCACAATCTCAGGAAACTCAGGATTCCTATTTATGCGTCTTTATGGAGCAGATCAAAAGAGAGACGCCTGTATGGAGCAAAGACAAGGAGAAAGCACGAGTGCCTTCATCATAAAAGATCAGAGATCATGGGTGTGGTCCTTATTATCCAGAGCTCTGTCACCACGTGAGGCTGGTTCCCAACCCAAACACACAATGCACTGATCAGAGCACCTGCCTCAGGCCTGCTGCTATTGACTTCTTGTTCATGCAGAGAAGAAATTTATGATGGAGAAAGTAAGGAGTGGATGCAGGGACTTGAAATCAGGAACTTAGGGCAGAAGGAGTCCTTCCTAGAAACCTCACTTGAATTAGAAAAAAAAAGAAGCTGACACTTTGCTTATATTTAATTGTAAATATCTAAACAGAAATCTTGAGTTGTTGAACTGTTTGCCCCCAAATATTTTGATTACAAGTACATAAAATGATAGACGAATTTTAAAATAACTGATTTATGGACTGGGGGCTTGGCTCAAGTAGTAGAGGGCCTAGCAAGCTGGAGGCCTTGAGGTTAAACCCCAGTATTGCAAAATAATTTAATCAATTAATAGTAACTGATTTAAATCTGAATAAAAGTCTACTAGTTTATAAGCTGCAGGCAATTTGAGGCAGAATGTGAAGTCATGTGCTGTCTGACTAAACGTATTTTTATTTTTATTTATTTTTTTTCTCAGTGGTTTTGGTTTGTAAAACATTTCTTTTTTTTTTTCATTTTTCTTTTATTATTCATATGTGCATACAAGGCTTGGTTCATTTCTCCCCCCTGCCCCCACCCCCTCCCTTACCACCCACGCCACCCCCTCCCGCTCCCCCCCACCAATACCCAGCAGAAACTATTTTGCCCTTATCTCTAATTTTGTTATAGAGAGAGTATAAGCAATAATAGGAAGGAACAAGGGGTTTTGCTGGTTGAGATAAGGATAGCTATACAGGGCATTGACTCACATTGATTTCCTGTGCGTGGGTGTTACCTTCTAGGTTAATTCTTTTTGATCTAACCTTTTCTCTAGTTCCTGGTCCCCTTTTCCTATTGGCCTCAGTTGCTTTAAGGTATCTGCTTTAGTTTCTCTGCATTAAGGGCAACAAATGTTAGCTAGTTTTTTAGGTGTCTTACCTATCCTCACACCTCCCTTGTGTGCTCTCGCTTTTATCATGTGCTCATAGTCCAATCCCCTTGTTGTGTTTGCCCTTGATCTAATGTCCACATATGAGGGAGAACATACGATTTTTGGTCTTTTGGGCCAGGCTAACCTCACTCAGAATGATGTTCTCCAGTTCCATCCATTTACCAGCGAATGATAACATTTCGTTCTTCTTCATGACTGCATAAAATTCCATTGTGTATAGATACCACATTTTCTTAATCCATTCGTCAGTGCTGGGGCATCTTGGCTGTTGCCATAACTTGGCTATTGTGAATAGTGCCGCAATAAACATGGATGTGCAGGTGCCTCTGGAGTAACAGTCTTTTGGGTATATCCCCAAGAGCGGTATTGCTGGATCAAATGGTAGATCGATGTCCAGCTTTTTAAGTAGCCTCCAAATTTTTTTCCAGAGTGGTTGTACTAGTCTACATTCCCACCAACAGTGTAAGAGGGTTCCTTTTTCCCCGCATCCTCGCCAACACCTGTTGTTGGTGGTGTTGCTGATGATGGCTATTCTAACAGGGGTGAGGTGGAATCTTAGTGTGGTTTTAATTTGCATTTCCTTTATTGCTAGAGATGATGAGCATTTTTTCATGTGTTTTCTGGCCATTTGAATTTCTTCTTTTGAGAAAGTTCTGTTTAGTTCACATGCCCATTTCTTTATTGGTTCATTAGTTTTGGGAGAATTTAGTTTTTTAAGTTCCCTGTATATTCTGGTTATCAGTCCTTTGTCTGATGTATAGTTGGCAAATATTTTCTCCCACTCTGTGGGTGTTCTCTTCAGTTTAGAGACCATTTCTTTTGATGAACAGAAGCTTTTTAGTTTTATGAGGTCCCATTTATCTATGCTATCTCTTAGTTGCTGTGCTGCTGGGGTTTCATTGAGAAAGTTCTTACCTATACCTACTAACTCCAGAGTATTTCCTACTCTTTCTTGTATCAACTTAAGAGTTTGGGGTCTGATATTAAGATCCTTGATCCATTTTGAGTTAATCTTGGTATAGGGTGATATACATGGATCTAGTTTCAGTTTTTTGCAGACTGCTAACCAGTTTTCCCAGCAGTTTTTGCTAAACGTATTTTTAAATCCTATAGCACTTAACCCATATGAAATTTCATTTGTATGTGGTGATGGATGAAATGTGAGATATAAATATGCCCATAAGATACATGGGTAGACATGTATGGATAGATGTAAATTTATGCTAATTACGTGTACACATACATGAGCACAGATACATGGATACACACACACACACAGAGGAAGGTGGATGTTGTGATTTGGGATGCTCATGAGCAGGAACTGGTGCAATACAGAATGTCATTGTCAGTGCTTCTGAGTAGCCTCGTGGTAGCATGTGGTAGCACCTTGCTACCTTTTTGGATGAATTTGGATAAAAGAGGAACATGTTATAAGTGGTATACTTCTTTCTCTTGGTTCATTGAAAAAAATATTTCATTGATAATTGACACATGGTAAAAATTCACATTCGTAGTGTTTAGTACAACATTTCAAAACATGTATATCATGTGTGATAATTATATTGGATAATTAGCATTTCTCATACCTCAGACTTGTATCATGTATTTATGCTGTAAACATTCAATACTCTTTCTACTAGCTATTTTTAAAATAGTCAATTAATTATCATCAATCATAGGTATCTTATGGTACTGCAGAACTTTAGGAGTTATTCCTGATGAATGAGCTGCACCTCTGTGCTCTTTTACCATGCCCTGTCCATTCCTTCTCTCCCATACTATTCCTAGGCGGTGGTAGCCACTATTCTCTCGTGTATTTCTTTGAGATCAACTTGTAGCTTCCTCATCTAAGTATATTCAGAATATTGCTCTCATTTTCACTTCTTTCAAGAATTTTTTGCTTTCTCTTATAAGTGTCTTGATGCTCTTCTCTTACTGTTGTTAGAATTCTCTTCCTCTTGTACTTTTGATAGTGAGACTATAATATGCCTCGGTGAATATCTTTCTGATTGAATCAATTGGGAACCTTTGGATGTTTGTATCTTTGCCAAGATTTGAACGTTCTCAGCAATTGTTTAATTGCTTTCTCTTTTTCTGAAATCCTCATGTTGGAAATATTTGCTTGCTTAATGGTTTCCCATACATGCCATGTTCCCATACATGTTTTTTCTTTTAAAACATCTGACTGAGTTATTTCAAAAAACTTATCTCGAAAATCAGAAATTCTTTCTTCTGCTGATGAATTCCCCTGTTGAGGTTACACTATGCTTTAAATTTTCATTTCTGAGCACCTTAGTTCCAGTACTAATCAGTTCCTTACTTATTGGTTATTTTAATGATCTTTCAAACCATGAATTATCTTCCTAATTTTGTTGAATGTCTGTCTGAGTCCCTTGTATCTTAGTTTCTTTGAAAGCATTCTTTTAAGTTCTTCCTCAGGCAGTTTGTTGGTTTTCTTGTCTTTGGGGTCTGTTATTAGAGAGATTGTGTTACATTATATGTATCATGTTACTGTATTTTATGCTCTTTGAGTCCCTACATTGAAAATTAGGCATCTTCATGGATCAGTTGCCTCTATCAATTTTATAGGGTGACTTTTACAGTAAAAGTCTTCTGCTGCTGATGAGTTCTAGAGTATTGGTTGAATAAGCTGTATTGGCTTTGGTTACAGAAGGTTACAGCTGTGGTGTTCACTCAACTTCTTCAGATATACTCACTGATGGAGATGTCTGCATTTGTCTAGTGGCCTGAGCTGCGTGAGATTTCACTACTTGTGTTCACTATTCAAGTTCACTGGCAGCTCTAAGCTCAGTGTGCCCAGATATGGGCATGGGACAACCATGTGTTTTCTCAGGACCTGGGAAGGTGGGGCACACCAAAGACATAGATGGGTGTGGGTAGCATGCCTGGTAATGGGGTGAGGAGTCTATTAGCATCTGAGGAACACATAATGTTAGGTTGTACCACAGGGCCAAGAGAGGCCTTCTTTCAGTGTCTTAGGACTGCACATGTGACTTTGGAGGGTCTCTGTGCTGACATATTCAGGGAGGTCAGCCCAGCTGCTTCCCGGAGTTAAGGGTTGGCAGGTGGGGCAGACCGTCTTTCTCAGGACCTCAGTGGATAGGTCCAAGAGCTGGCAATTCAAGTGTTTGTTCGGAGGATGACTAGGACCACCCAGTTGCTTCCTAGGCTGGCAGAGCCACCCAGGAAAGGATTTTCATCTGCTTCTCTGGACCTCTGGGAACCAAGCTTTTTTGGGAAGCCTTCCTGGCTATACTCTGGGGCAAAGTGTGGAGGAGCAGGTCCACTTACCCTCAGTAGTCTAGGTCATTCAGGACTGGTTGTGCAACTGCCTCCTCTCTTGAGACTATATAAGCATGGTATTGGCATCGCTTTGGGAGTTGTGGAAAAATAGGCAGGACACTTGACTATTTTCTCTAGGCCTCTGTAGGCTGAACTGCTCAGGGTGGGCAGTGTGGGTGCTTTTCAGGGAAATGGGAAGGTAGATAGAGCCTACTGATTGGTTTCCAGGTTTAGGAGAGGAGGTGATGCTGAGGGTTGTTGCCTTATTCCTTTACAGAACCTGGGAGGGTGGATTGTCAAGATAGCTCTTGGTAGTAAGAGCATATGTGGGGGAGGGCACCTCAAGGGTTGGCTTTTTCTCTGAGGCAATACAGAAGGGTGGTAAACTAAGAGTTCTGAAAACTGTAGTCAGGCCATTCATAGGATGCAAGATTCTTCAGCAGTAAGTACACAGACACCCACCCATCTGTGGCATGAGTAAGGACTCCTGGAGGCTTCTTGCTTACTCTTTCCTTGTTAAGTGAAATCCCTCTTGTTCCAAGGTTAAATATCAGAGACCAGATGTTCTGGTGTGTTTAGTTCCCAGCAGTAAAAGGCCATCATTTGTCTCCATGCTCTGTGATATTCCCATTGGCACCAATGTTCTTCCTCTAGTACACCAGTGAAAAACCTGTTCTTGTTTCCTTCTTACCATCCTTTGGTGTGCAGGGAGGCATGAAATCTACCTCTAGTTACCTGCTACATGTTGGAGTTAAGTTAATGGCTATTAAACAAGGATGTATCATGTTTGTTTTTTTCAGAATCTTAAGATATTCTTTACCACCACATGAAGACTCATTTCCAATTTAAACAAATACTGTATTTGAATTTGTGATGCACACATGAATAGTCAAAGATTAAGTCGTACATAACTCATTGAATAAATGTAGTTATTTGACACAAAAAGCTAGTTATATTTACACATGTAGCTTTAGAACGTACTGGCATCAATCAACAACACCCACCTATGATGGAGCCATCAAAGAGAGGTGAAGTATAAATTAATTTAAAAAGATAAATACCTACTTGTTTATATAATGAAAATGCACATTGATATACACACATGCACATATACATATTCTATATGTACATATTTATATGCAAAAATACATCTAGCAACACACACATACACATACTCACACCCCTCAGATTTCCACAAACACATAAAACCATGAAAATAAAGAAAGGTAGAGCTCTGTAAAAATCTACTCTCGGGAGTATCCTCAGCAAGAGGACTCTACCTGTGGCAAAGAGAAGATAGTAGCAGACTAAGAACAGTGGATCCCTCAGCAGAAATGGCCTGAGCTGATGCAGTCAAGATGTGGTGTTCACAATGCAGAGCTCTGTCACCAAGTGAGGCTAGAGTCTCAAAACCAGACCCACTCCTAGCCATCATTTTTGAGAAATCCCAGACTCAAGCCTGCAGAGAACTAACCCTATCTGATGGGTAGAAAAGACATACATAATGGGTGAAATAAGGAAGTGATGGAGGGGACTGTGGATGTAGCTCATGTGGTACAGTGACTGTTTTGCAGCATGAGTTCAAACTTCAGTCCCACCAGAAAAAGAAATCAGGAAGTAATGGATGGACTTGAGAATCAGAACTTTGGGTAGGGTGCTGGCACCTACAAACCGAAGTTGACTTTGAGACAAATGCACCACTAAAGGCTGTCCTCACTGGGATTAAGGTAGAAACTTAAGAATTGTTCCCAAATCTGGAAGTGTTACTATTTACACATGCTTAAAATAAACATAGACAAGCATAGAAGGGCCTTGGTTCTAATAAAAACTGACACACTAACTTCACCTGGCAGTATGCCCAAGAACAGTTAATGATCAACCTGTTCTGTCTATAATAACTAGATATTGACCAAGATAATGTGCTAAAATTATGTGTCAATCTGACTATATGTTTTTATAATCCTTTAGCTTGCACATGAAAGAAGTGACAAAATTATCTGTGGAACCTACTAGTGAAATATAAGTAAAAGAAAAAAGAAATCTATACATATATGTATAAATACGCATATATTGCAATACATACATATATCTATCATGAAAAATATACACAATGCATACACAAACGGACACAGAAATGTTAACAAAGATTGAGGGTATGTCTTTTCGGGGTGTAGAACACCTGCCTAACAAGCATAAGTCCCAGAGTTCAAACTCCAATAACATCAAAAAAATAAAAGAAATTTTAAACAAGAGGGAGTGGACATGGTGTTGCACACCTATAATGCCAGCTGTATGGGAGGCAGAGATTGAGAGGGTCATAGTTGGAGGCCAGCCTGGGCAAAAAGCTAAGGAGGGACCCTCATCTCAAACAACATGCCAGATGTGATGGCTTATAATTATAATTCCAGCTACTGGGAGGCATAAGTATGAGGATTGTGGTATGAGGCTGGTCCTAGGAAAAAATGAAAACCCATATCCAAAAATATAACTAAAGCAGAAAAGGGTTGGGACCAAGTCTCAAATGGTAGACAGCTTGGCTACCAAGCAAGAGGTCCTGAGTTCAAATCCTAGTACAGACAAAAGAAAAAAGTCAAACAAGGAAAGAAAAAAAATAGAGGTAGAGATTTGTACAAATTATCCTCGGGGGTCCCTCAGCAACTTTGACTCTGGCTCTAGATCTTTTCCCTGAGAGATCTATAGATAAATTCTGTCTTGTTTAGATCAACTTGAGTTAGAGAGGAACAGGTCATTAACTGTATGTATCTTGTAGTCAGTTAGTATATAGGTGATCCTTAGTCACAGACAATCTCTTAGGGAAACTCAGGATTCCTGTTTATGAGTCTCTAGTGTGGAGTAGACCAAAGGGGAGAATCCTGTATGGAGCAAAGAGAAAGAAGTAGTGGATAGGAGGACCCTCATCATAAAAGATCAGAGGTCATGGGTATATCCCTCACTATCCAGAGCTCTGTCCCATGTGAAGCTGATTCCCCAGAGCACCTGTTTTGGGGGTTTGTGTTAGAACAGGAAAGACATTTATGATATACATTTATGATGGAGAAAGTAAAGAGTGGATGCAGAGACTTGAGAATCAGGAACTTAGATAGGTTAGAAGGGACTCCTACCCAGAAACTATGGTTGAATTTGATAAAAACAAACAAACAACAAAAGCTAACAGTCTTTGGTATTTAGTTTTAAAGACTTGAACACACATCTTGAGTTGTTAAAGTTTTTACCAGGTCAATTATATCTATTACAAATACAAAAAACTCATTTCTATGGAAAAATTATATACAAGTTTCAAAATAACTTATTTACATGTGAATAAAAGTCCACCAGCTTATAAGCTGCAGAATAATTTGAACCAGAATGTGAAGTGTAGGAAGTCATATGATGTCTGACTATATGTGTTTTTAAATCCTATAGCTCTTCCCTATACGAACTCTTATCAGTGCCTCATGATGGATCTTTCCATGAAAAGTAAGATATAAATATGCCATAAGATATATGGATAGATATGAAAGAATAGATATAAATTTATGCTAATTACATATATATACATAAATATATGTACATGGACATTTACACACACACAGAAAGATTGATACTGAGATTTGAAAAGTTCATAGTGATGAGTAGTACAGTACAAAATGTCATTGTGAATGTTTCTAGTAGTCCTATTGAAATGTGATATATATATATTTATCAGTAATGAGTTATAGATAAATAGATGCAAATACATATAAAACACATATCATTATGTTCACCCACCCATACATACTTAGCATGAGCACCCATACATATACACGCAGAGAAAAGAGAGATTAAAACATGGGAAATTCAGAGTCTGGAGCATCCATGGCATACAGAGCACCTCAGACAGTGTTCCTAAGTGATCATTAGAATACATAAAAGGGATGTGCAACAAGAAACAAGGTTGAATTTAAAATAAACAACTATGCAAAAGACTGTTAAGTATTGATTCAGGTTCAGTAGCAAGTAACTGCTCCTAAATCTTGAGTCATCCTTTTTCCTTCCTTTCTTTCTTTCTTCCTCCCTCTGTCCTTCTCTTCCTTCCTTCCTTCCTCCTCTCCCCCTCCCCTTTCTCTCTCTATCTTTTCTTTCTTTCCTTCAACAGACTCTCATTATATGGCCCAGAATGACCTCAAACTGCCAATATTCTTCATTCAGATTTCATAGTGCTGGGATTAGAGTACCCCTAGGTGAATTCACCAATGAGGCATAAGATATAGATGAAAATATTTATATGTGTATGTATATATACATGCACATGTATGTAAGTTTACACACAGCATACAGACAGATTGAGATATAGTATAGTCACTACCTGAGCATCCATGTGTATACAAACACTCCTCAGTACTCTTTCAAATGCCCTATCATGGAGAACTTTTTTATGGAAGTTCTTTTATTTAAGGTAGAAAAGAGGTAAGAACCCATGGAGGTATTTAAGATGGACAAGCTCCTAGGTCCAATCCCTAGAACCAAAAAAAATGTCATTGTTCTTACGCCTGGAATTTGTCCTCCTTAGTTTTTGCAGATGAGACCCTCAAGTCACTGAGGGAGTGGAGAATCCTATTTGGAGGCAAGAGGAGGTGGAAGTGGGTAGGGAACAGAGGAACCTTAAGCACACAAAGTGAAACTCAGAGTTCTGGAAGTGTTTCTCACTTTCTAGGAGTACTGCCACCATGTGAGGCTTGATGGGACTCCTGCCTGAGATCATACTTTTCTGATACTGTGTGAGAACAGAAGAGACAACTTTGAAGGTGGAAGTGAGGAATGTATGGAGGGACTTGAGAATCAGGAATCTAGGTGTTTTAAAGGGATTTGCACCCAAAAACTGAAGCTGGATTTAAAATAAGTCAAAGAAACAACAACAAACAGTCTTTAGATTCAATTGTGAAAACCAGAGCATAAATCTTTAGTCATTAAACATGTACAGAGGTCAAGATATTAGTTAAAAACATCAGGAATCATATCCACAAAGAATAGACAAATAAGCTTCCAAATAACTGATTTAGAGACAAGTTAAGGGTCAACCTGTTTATGAGCTGTACAGAAATTGTAGCTTATTTGAACCTAAAATTTAAGATTAGTAAATTAATATGTTTTAAATTCTCTAGAACTTCTGCATATGAGCTTGTAGAAATACCATCTGATGAAGCCACCAGAAAACTGTGAGATATAAATATATAAAGATATATCAGTATTAATTGTAAATACACATACCCACCTATACATCTAACAATTCATGCACCCTGCACATATACTCAGAGAAAAGAGAAATTAAAACATGAGCAGTTCATAGTCTGGATCATCCATCCATGGCCAAAGGGAGCATCTTTGATAATGTTTCTAAATGGTTATTAGGTCTGATAAGAAGGATGTGTAGCAACAAACTGAAGTTGAATCCATAATAAATTACAACACATAATTTATGCACAATACAATTTACACATTGATTCAGATTCCATAGAAGTGAGTGCAGTTAAATCTTAAGTCATTCCATTTCAGGACTAAAATGTTTATGAGAATCATATTCTAAGGAATATGACATGTCAGAATCCAAGTAACGGAGTTACATGTGAAGTTCTAAAGAGCAATCAGTTAGTGTGTTGAAGAGTAATTATAACTAATTTGAGTCAAAATGTCATATCTTACCATGTACCTTTTAGTCCTTTAGCAAGGTTCCATATGAAATAAAAACACAATCCTTGGGTGAATTCACCAATGAAATGTAAGGTAAATGAAAGAATGTTTATATGTACATATACACACACGCACACACACACTCACATGCACACATGCATGTATGCGAGCCTACATATATAGCACATCAACAGATTGAGATAGGGGATAGTCACTGCCTGAACGTCCATGTGTATACAAACCCTTCTTGAAACTGTTTCAAATGCCCTATCATGGTGAACTTCTTTATGAAATATTCTTGTCTTTCAACTTGAGGCAGAAAAGAGGTAAGAACCCATGGAGGTGTTTAAGATGGGCAAGCTCCTAGGTCCAATCTCTGGTACAGAAAAAAAAGAAAAAGGTCATTGTTCTTACTCCTGGACTTTGTTCCCCTTTGTATTTGCCACACACACACAGAGAAAAGACAGATGAAAACATGACAAGTTCATAGTCTGGAGCATCCAAGACAAAACAGAGCATCTTGATATTATTTCTAAGTGTTCATTAGATGGGATAAGAGGGAGGCATACCAATAAACTGAAGGTGAGTTTAAAATAACAAAAGGCTGTTAGTATTGTTTCAGCTTCCATAGTAAAGGAATATAGTTAAATCTTGAGTCATTCCATTTTTTCCTTTCCCTTCCTTTTCTTTTCTTTTAAATTTGAGACAAGACCTCACTATGTAGCCCAGGTCATCCTTGAACTATTGATTCTCTTGCTTCAGCCTCTCAACTATTGGGATTATAGACATGCCCCATTATACCCAGCATGAATAATTATATTTTCCACAGGACTAAAATGTTTATTAGAATCATATTTTAGGGAATATGACTTGTCAAATTTCAAATAACTGAGCTACATGTGAAGTTTTTAAAAAACAGTTTATAAGCTGAAGACTAATTTGAACCAAAATGTCACACAATATCTTACTATGTACCTTTCAATCCTTTAGCAAGTTTCCATCTGAAGTTAAAACAGTACTCCCAGGTGAATTCATCAATGAAACATAAATTATACGTGAAAAATGCTTATATGTGTGTGTATATATACATATGTACAGGTATGCAAGCATCCACCCATAGCCTTCTACCCATAGCATATGGGTAGATCAAGATACAGGATTTTTAGCTGCAGAAGCATCTGTAGAATACAGACTTCCCTTGATACCATTTCTAAAGTCCTCTCATAGCAAACTTCTGTTTGGAATATTCTTTGTCTTTTAACTTGGATTATAAAGAGGTAAGAAAAGAATTAGGGATTACATACCTTTTAATAATAACTCTGGTGTTAATGATATCAATTCTCTAATCAAAAGACACAGATTGGCAGATTGGGTTAAAAAACAAGACCCCACCATTTTTGCCCACTAGAAATGCACTTTACTGTCAAAGACAAACACAGGCTTAAAGAGAGAAGATGGAAAAAGATACTCCAAGAAAATGGGGCCTGAAAGCCCAGGAATAGCTATAGTCATACATGACAATGTAGACTTCAAAATTAGTTAGAAGAGATAAAAAGGTCTTCATATTGATAGCAGGTACAATCCATCAAAAGGAGATAACAATTGTAAACATACATGCACCAAACTTCAGCACACTCAATTTCATAAAATAAACACCACTGGACATAAAAACACAAATAGATCCCAACACAATAATAGTGGGTGAGTTTATACCCACTCTCACTAATAGATTGCCCAGACAAAAAAAATCAATAAGGAAACTTCAGGATTAAATGACAGTATAAATCAAATGGAGTTAACAGACATCTATAGAATATTCCATCCAACAGCTGCAGAATAAAATTTATCTCATCAGCCCATAGAAATTTCTCCAAAATAGATTATATTTTGGGACATAAATACTTTTTATTTTTCTTTTTCTGCTGTTTTCTTCTTTTCTTTTTTCCTCTTTTTTGTTAGTGTATAGTAATCATACAAATGGGTTTTATTGTAGGATATAAAGGAAGTCTTAACAAATATAAGAAAGTTGAAATGACTTTCTATATTTTATCAGGCCACAGTGGAATAAAACAAAAAATAAACAGCAAGATAAACTATAGAAAATATTCAAAAACATGGAGACTGAATGATCAGGGGGTCACTGAAGAAATAAGAGGGGAAATAGATATGATCATGTTGAATCTACACACAAAGACATATACACAGAAAAAAAAAAGATTGAGATCTGGGAAATACATTAGGTGACAAGAGTGTCTTTGACATTATTTTCCAAATTTTTCTTAGTGTAATATCTGTAGGTACCTTTCTCTCTTAGTTGTATAAAGTTGGAAAATGTCTTAAGTACACTTCTGAGCTGGAGGTATGGCTCAAGAGGTAGAGTGCTTGCTTAACAAGTGTAAAACTCTGAGTTCAAACTCAAGTATCACCAAAGAAATCCAGAATGTTTCTTACTCCTTAGTTAGTAAAAGCCAAAAAAAAAAAAATGCTAGGAGAGTATGTAATGTCTTATGATACTACAGTAGGCAAGAGAGGAGAGAATCCTATTTGGAGCTAGAAGAAAGTAATAATATATAGCACAGGGAGAAGTGGAATCCTCAATAGTAAGAATGGGATTAATAGACCTTGAATCTATCTGTCACCCTCCTGAACTCTGCCACCATGTGAGACTAGTGCTTCAAACCCAAATTCACTATCACATTGAATGAAGTCCTTGTCTCTCCCCCCATCCAAGGCAGGGAAAAGACACCTGTGATATGTGAAAACTACAGGGTGGTGAAAGGACTTGTGACTCAGGAAATTAGAAAGGACATGATTTATGAGTGCTTACAAACTCAAGTTGAATTTCAAAATAAGTTTAACACATTAAACTTATTTTGATTAGTTGCAGTAATAAAAAATTGCCATTCACACTGAATAAAAATAACTTCAACCCTAGGATACTCTACCCAGCAAAACTATCATTCAAAATAGATGGAGCAATAAAAGTCTTCCATGATAAGCAGAAAGTAAAACAATATATGACCACCAAGCCACCACTACAAAAGATTCTTTAAGGAATTCTGCACAAAATACCAAACAGCAGGAGAAGAAAAGGCAGGAAAGTAGAGAGTAACATAGATCCAGCTGCTTAACACCCACTATCACCAATAGATAAGTCATCCAAGCAAAAAATCAATAAAGAAATTCTAGAACTAAATCACACCATAGATCAAATGGACCTAGCTGATGTCAACAGCATATTTCATCCAACTTCTTCACAATATAAATTCTTCTCAGCAGCCCATGGAACCTTCTTCAAAATTGATCATATCTTAGGGCACAAACCAAGCCTCAGCAAATATAAGAAAATAGAAATAATCCCATGCATTCTATCTGATCACAATGCATTAAAACTAGAACTCAACAACAAAAACAACAATAAAAAATATACAAACAATTGGAAGCTGAACAACACATTGCTCAATGATCAATGGGTCATTGATGAAATAAAAGAAAAATTAAAAGGTTTCTGGAAGTTAATGAACATGAAAACATGACCTACCAGAACCTATGGGACACAGCAAAAGCAGTCCTAAGAGGAAAGTTTATAGCCATGAGTGCATATATTAAAAGGACATAAAGATCTCAAATCAATGACCTAATGCTACATCTTAAGCTCCTAGAAAAACAAGAACAAGCAAATCCCAAAACAAGCAGGAGAGAAATAATAAAATCAATGAAATAGAAAGAAAAACCCATACAAAGAATCAATGAAACAAAAAAGCATGTTCTTTGAAAAATAAATAAGACTGACAGACCCCTGGCAAACCTGACTAAAATGAGGAGAGAAAAAAACCCAAATTGGTAGAATCAGAAATGCAAAAGCGGAGATAACAACAAACACCACGGAAATCCAGAAATCGTCAGAGACTACTTTGAGAACCTATATTCTAATAAATTTGGAAATCTTGAAGAAATGGGCAGATTTCTAGATACTTATGACCATCCAAAATTGAACTAAGAGGATATTAATCACCTGAATAGATCTATAACACAAAATGAAATTGAAGCAGCAATAAAGAATCTCCCAAAAAAGAAAAGTCCAGGACCTGATGGATTCTCTGCTGAATTCTATCAGACCTTTAAAGAAGAGCTTATACCAACCACCCTTAAACTGCTCCATGAAATAGAAAGGGAAGGAACACTGCTTAACTCATTTTATGAAGCCAGTATTACACTCATCCGAAAACCAGACAAAGACACCTTCAAAAAGGAGAACTATAGGCCAATCTCCTTAATGAACATTGATGCAAAAATCCTCAATAAAATAATGGCAAACCAAATCCAACAACACATCAGAAAGATCATTCACCACAACCAAGTCAGCTTCATCCCAGGGATGCAGGGGTGGTTCAACATATGCAAATCTATAAATGTAATACAGCACATTAATAGAAGCAAAGACAAAAACCACTTGATCACCTCAATAGATGCAGAAAAAGCCTTCAACAAGATTCAACACCACTTCATGATTAAAAACTCTAAGAAAACTAGGAATAGAAGGAAAGTACCTCAACATTATAAATGCTACATATGACAAACCTACAGCCAACATCATACTTAATGGTGAAAAACTGAAACCATTTCCCTGAAAATCAGGAACAAGGGTGCCCACTATCTCCACTCCTATTCAGCATAGTACTGGAATTCCTAGCCAGAGCAATTAGGCAAGAAGAAGAAATAAAAGGATACAAATTGGTAAAGAAACTATCAAAATATCCCTATTTGCAGATTATATGATCCTATACCTTCAAGACCCAAAAACTCTTAGACACCATAAACAGCTTCAGCAATGTGCCAAGATACAAAATCAACTTACAAAAATCATTAGCTTTTTTATATACCAATAGCAAACAAACTGAGAAAGAATATATGGAAACAACTCCATTTACAGTAGCCAGGTGGACTGATTCTCTGTCCTCATGGATTGGTAGAATCAACATAATAAAAATGGCTATACTACCAAAAGCGATCTACATGTTTAATGCAATTCCCAATGACATTCATCACAGAGATTGAAAAATCTACCTTAAAGTTCATTTGGAAACACAAGAGACTGCTAATAGCCAAAGCAATACTCAGTAAAAAGAGAAATGCTGGAGGTATCACAGTACCTGACTTCAAACTATATTACAAAGCAATAGCAGTAAAACCAGCATGGTACTGGCACAAAAACAGACATGAAGACCAGTGGAACAGAATATGGACCTGGATATGAATCCACACAGCTATGCCCACCTTATTTTTGACAAAGGCACCAAAAACATATGATGGAGAAAAGACAGCCTCTTCAACAATTGTTGCTGGGAAAAGTGGTTATCCATCTGCAAAAAACTGAAACTAGGTTCATGCCTATCACCCTGTACCAGTATCAACTCAAAATGGATCAAGGACCTTAGTATCAGACCCAAAACTCTGAAGTTAGTACAGGAAAGAGCAGAGAATACTTTGGAATAATAGGTTTAGGCAAGGATTTCCTCAACAGAACCCCAGTAGCTCAGCAACTAAGAGAAAAGATGGACAAATGGGACTTCATAAAACTAAAAAGCTTCTGCATAGCAAAAGAAATGGTCTCTACTCTGAAGAGACAACTCACAGAATGGGAGAAAATATTTGCCAGCCTTACATCAGACAAGGGACTGATAACCAGAATATATAGGGAACTTAAAAAACAAAACTCTCCCAAAATCAATGAACCAATAAAGAAATGGGCAAGTGAACTAACCAGAACTTTCTCAAAAGAAGAAATTCAAATGACCAAAAAACACATGAAAAAATGCTCACCATCTCTAGCTATAAAGGCAAAACCACACTAAGATTCCACCTCAGCCCTGTTACAATAGCCATCATCAAAAACACCACTAACAACAGGTGTTTGGCGAGGATGTGGGGGAAAAGGAGCCCTGGTACACTGCTGGTGGAATGCAAGCTAGTGCAACCACTCTGGAAAACAATATGGAGGCTTCTTAGAAAACTAAACATAGATCTGCCATATGGTCAAGCGATCCCATTCTTGGGGATATACCCAAAGGAATGCGACACAGGTTACTCCAGAGGCACCTACACACCCATGTTTATTGCAGTGCTATTCACAATAGTCAAGTTATGGAAACAGCCAAGATGCCTCACTACTGACAAATGGATTAAGAAAATGTGGTTTTTATACTCAGTTGAGTTTTACTCAGCCATGAAGAAGAATGAAATCTTATCATTTGCAAGTAGATGGATGGATCTGGAGAACATCATTCTGAGCGAGGTTAGCCAGGCTCAGAAGACCAAAAATCATATGTTCTCCCTTATATGCGGACTTTAGATCTAGGACAAATACAGCAATGTTGTTGGACTTGGGTCACATGATAAGGGGAGAGCACATACGTGAGGTAGGGGATAGGTAAGAAACCCAAAATATGAAGGTGTTTGATGTCCCCACTGCAGAGGAACTAATACAGAAACCTTAAAGCAACAGAGGTGAATATGGGAAGGTGGTCAAGAACTACTGAAAAGGTCAGGTAGAGATGAATCAACTTGGGTTGTAACACACATGTTCATGGAAGCAATGCTAGGAATCTCTCTGTATAGCTATCCTTATCTCAACTAGCAAAAACGCTTTGTCTTCCTTATTATGCTTATGTCTTCTCTTCAACAAAATTAGAGAAAAGGGCAGAACAGGTTCTGCCTGGAAGAGAGAGGGGTGGGGGAGATAGGGAGGGAGCGGGAGGCAGTGGGGAGAAATGGCCCAAACAATGTATGCACATGTGAATAAATGAATAAAAAATTTTTAAATAGCCCTTCAGTCTTGATTTACTAGGTTATAACAGAGTGACAGCTCAAATGAGGCTGAAGATCATCTTTACATCAGATGAGGCTTAATTTTAAGTAAAAATGACAGGCAAGTTCCCAGATAACTAAGTGTATATAAGTGTTTAGAGTTCAACCAATTTATAAACTATAGAGTAATTATACATAATTTGACCCCAAAAAAGTTAGTCTCTGAAGCCACTTAGCATTCTCTCTAATACTGATTGAATAAAATTATATCAATAGTCTTTATCTACCTTGATAGATCTTTGATATATCATCTCTCAATGATGACATCATCAAAGACCAGTGATATGTGTGGCTGTGTGTACATGCATATATAGAGTCAGAAACAGAGTAGACACAGAGGGACACAAAGAGAGACAGAGAGAGAAGTTTGCACAATTAAGTCTTGGAATGATCCATGGGAAAACAGTTTTCTGGACAATGATTCTAAAATTCTTTCTAAAATGTTATACACTTTAGATTTCGGGAATTCTTCTTTAAATAATTTCTCCCATTGCTGTTCAATATAGCAAATCTGTAATGATGTATTTTTGCATTTGTCGGTGGTTAAAGTATGCTGGAACACCTTTCAAAGATTGATGATGGTGATGAATATGTTGACTTCCACACATTTCAGTAAGTCTTTTACCTTTGGAAAACAGAGTTATTACTGAAGCAAAAAGAAAAACTATAGAAAGATACAAAATGTATGGAGAATGTATAATAATGACTAACTGAATTTGCAAATGTATTTTTCAAATATTTCCATGTATTCACAAATAATTTGTTTGTAGTTTGAAAGTTCACATCATTCACGGATAGTAATGTTACTATAATTTTCTTAACAGAAGCATAGAATGCTACTTATTTCTAAATGCCAGTTCTTTCTCAGTTTTCCTGGATACCATCTGATTCCCGTTTTGTAGATTTTTGTCTATGAGCAAATGGGACTGACAGCACACTCAGTGAGATTTTATTAATTTTGACTTGTTTTTGAGTAATCTTACCTGGGGTACTTCTATTGCTCTGATCTGATTGCATTTTAAATATACTCATTATCATAAAGCAATATTCTTAAAATCACTTGTGTCTGAATCTCAGATATATTCAGATTTTACTTTTGTTTCTCTCTTGACCAGTTATTCAACTACTCATAAACTTGTCAGTACTGCCAAAAAGGAAATTAGCTAGACAAAGATTACAAGGGAAACAAAGAGCCAACTTGGGAAATAAATAATTCTTTCAATAACCTTGAATTTCCATTTTCTATAACTTTTATTCAAGGACTATAAATGAAGAGTTCACACTGCCACTTTGTCATATTACATGTCTGTATATTAGCTATATATTTTCTGTAATAGAGCTGTCCAGGACTCTGGCAAATTTTGAACAGATTGAGCAAAGCAAGCATTTCCTTCTTCTTACACTACCTGAAAAAAATAAAGTGGTTTTTTAAGTGCAAAAGCTTATTGCATAGATATAGGAGAAATCTGCAATAATTCCATAGAGAAACACTGGTGCTTCAGACAAAGGGAATGGTCTTGGATTTGGAGAAAGGACTGGAATCAGTTCAAGTCTACCATCTCATATTCACTTGAGACCCAGCAAATCTTTAGATTTTTCAAATGTAAACTGGTAATAATGATATCTATGATATCTAGCTCCTTATATAATAAAAATTAATAACTTCATTATTTGTGAAACAATATTTATGAAAATATAACTACATCATATTTATGAAAGCATAATTACAAATAACAATGCTTTGAAAACTCTAAAGTTCTCTTTTTAGGTTTTCTTCTAAAAACCAAAAAGAGCATAATGAAATTCATTATAGAGATTAGGAATTCATGATTTTCAAAGTGCACTTACTCATTTAAAATTAGGCCACTTATGTCTGTTATTGGATTGAAATGTTATTTCTTCTGTATAAAATCCAAGTAATTTCCCCAGGTTATTTCATTTTGATGGGGAGAGAGATAGTCCCTCTAACTTCCTTAATTCTGGTATTGATTCTTTGCCTAGATCTAGAAACCCAATTAATAAATAGCTTATTTACAAGAGAAGCATAAGTTTTATTAAATTATATGTACATCTTCATGAGAGAGCATTCTAAAGAAATGACGAAGACATGATGCTTTTATACATTTTAGATGAGAACCAGCAGATTTGTGATGGAATGACAGGATAAATGGATTTCTTAGCCAAGTTAGCAAGTTGTAGGGATCTTGCCAGCAGATGTATGGGGGTGGGAAATGTAGAAGGTAGTAGAAGATGAGGATTACATCAGAGGTTATTTATTCTGGTTCATTGTTCCCTAATTACCAGTATGTTGATCAAGGCTATTTTTCTACCCTTGGCATAGGACATACATCCCTCCCAAAAGAATCTTTATGGCTTGTTGCATGTATAAAAGACAGGCCAAATTGCCCTTTTTGAAGTTACATTCCTCAAGTGCTTCAGATTGAAATAATCAATATACAAATTCAGCATATTTTGAGATGGTCTTCTTTAACGAAGTTCCTTTTTCACTATATGGAAATTTATAATGTTCATATAATCAAATATGTCTTACTTTATGATTTATGCCACTAATATCACACTTATAAGTCCTCTCTACCACCAAAATTGTTTAAAAATTTTTACTAGTATATAATAATCGTAAGGGTTGGGGGGAGGATGCTTACGGTGACATTTCCATGTATGCTTCAGTGTACCTCGGTTGATGAGGTCCATCGTCACCATCATCCCCCCTCATCCCCTTCCCCCTTCCCTTCCCCCTTCTTAAAATGATTTTGGCAGTTTTCAATGTTAGATCTTTAAACACATATAGAAAGTGCATCAACCGTATTTGCACTCTTTTACTGTCTCCATTCACCGTCTTCCTCCCACTGGCACCCTCCCCTTAACAGGACCTGTTTTTCATTCCTTTCCTTCATTGTTTAAGTATAATGTTCATTGTTCAATGGGAATTTTCCTTAGTATTTCACCTATGAATATGTTATACTTTAAGCAATCTAACTCCCTCCATTACTCTTCCTTACCCTTTCCTCCTACTCCATATTATTCAACAGCTTTCAGTGTGTTTTGTTTTGCCTTATTCCTACACAGATGTGATGTATTTTGATATTACTCATTTTGTATCACTCTTATTTTCCTGTCCCTCCTCCTCCTAGTCTCCTCAAACAGTCCCACTATTGGAAATATGTTCCCTGTATATATATATGTGTGTGTGTGTACATATATGATCATATTTATATTTATGTATACATTTATCATTTGTATCTTACACATATGAGAGAAAACATACAACCTCTATTTTTCTGAACCTGTTTTACTTCACTTAGCATGATCCAGTTTCATCCATTTACCTGCAAATGAAATCATTTAATCTTCTTTTTGGTTAAATAATATTCCATTACACACACACACACACACACACACACACACGTATGTCACATTTTCTTAATTCATTCATCAGTTGTAGGACATCTGGCTGTTTTCATATCTTGGCTACTGTAAATAGTGATTTAATAAACATGGGTGTGCAAGTGTCTTTATTGTATTCTGACTTATTATTTCTTCAGACATATGCCCAGGAGTGGTGTTGCTGGGTCATATGGTAGTTCTGTTTTCAGTTTTGTGAGGAATCTCCATACTTATTTCCATAGTGTGTGTACTAATTTACATTCCCACCAACAGTGCATAAGGATTCATTTTTCCCCACATCTTCACCAACATTTGTTTCTTGATGATAGCCATTCTGACTGGAGTGAGGTAAAAATATTGATGTCATTTTGATTTGCATTTCCTTTATGGTAGGGATGTGGAGCATTTCTTCATGTACTTTTTGGCCATTTGTACTTCTTCCTTTGAAAAATTTCTGTTCAGTCCTACGTTAAGATCTTTGATACACTTTGAATTGATATTAGTACAGCATGAAAGACAGGGGTCTAGTTTCAGTCTCCTACATTTCTACATGCAGACATTCAGTTTTCCCACCAACATTTATTGAAAAGCCTGTCTTTTCTCCAAATTATATTTTGGGCCCCTTTGTCAAAAATCAGATGACTGTAGCTATGCAGATTTATATCTGGGTCTTCTGTTCAATTGATGTTTATGCCTGTTTTTGTACCAGTAGCATGTGGTTTCTGTGGCTGTGTAGTGTAGTTTCAAGTGAGGTATTCTCATATTTACAGCATTGCTCTTTTTGCTCAGTTTTGCCTTAGATATTTGAGGGTTTTTGTGCTTCCACCTGAAATTTAGGATTGGTTTTTCCCTCTTTCTGAAGAATATCATTGGAATTTTGATACAGATTGAATTAAACATAAGTTGTTTTGGTAGGATAACCATTTTTACAATATTAATTCTGCTGATCCATGAACATAGGAGATCTTTCCATCTTCTTATGTGTTCTTCAGTTTCTTTCTTTGTGATTTATAGTTTTCATTGTAGAGGTCTTTCACTTTCTTGGGCTTTTTTTTTTTCTTGAGACCACTATAAATGGGATTGTTTACCTAAATTCTTTCTCAGTCTGTTCACTGTTGGTATATAGGAATGCTACTGACTTTTACATAATGATTTTGTACCTGTGGTGGAGTTTTTAGAGCCTCTTAGTTATAAGACCATATCATTTGCAAATAAAGATAATTTGACTTCTTTCTTCCCTGTTTAAATACTTTTTATTTATGTCTCCTGTTTTATTGCCCTGAGTGGATACTCCTGTCTCTCTCATTCCTGATTTTAGAGGAGATGGCTTTAGTTTTTCCCTATTTAGTATGATGTTGGCTATAGATTTGTTATATATAATCCTTATTATATTGAAGTATAATAGTTCTTAGTTTCTGAAGAGCTTTTATCAAGAAAGGATGTTGAGTTTTGTCATAGGCTTTTTCTGCACCTATGAAATTGTCATGTAATTTTTTTCCTTGCTTCTATTTAAATGTAATATAATAATTATTAATTTGTGTGTTTTGAACCATCCCTGCACCCCTGGAATGAAACTGAGTTGATCATGGTGTATAATCTTTTCAATGTATCATTGAATTCAGGTTGCCAGTATTTTATTAAGAATTTTTTCATGTATGTTCATTAAAGAGATTGAATGATAATTGTCTTTTTGTGGTATCCTTTCCAGTTTGGGGATTAGTGTAATACTGGATTCATAGAATGAGTTTGATAGTGTTATTTTCCTTTCTAGTTCATGGAACAGTTTGAGAAGTGTTAATATTAGTTCTTCTTTAAAGGTCTGATAGAATTCAGCAGTGAATCCATTAGGTCCTGAGCTTTTCTTTTTTGGGACACTCTTTTATTACTGCTTCAATTCCATTGCTTATACAGATCTGTTTAGGTGATTTGTATCCTCTTGGTTCATTTTTGGTTGGTCAAATGCATCTATAAGTTTATCCATTTCTTCTAGATTTTTCAGTTTATTTAAGTGTAGGTTTTCAAGGGATTCTTTAATGAAATCCTCTGGATTTCATTGGTATTTGTTGTGATATCCCCTTTTTCATCTCTAGTTTTATTAATTTGGGTCTTTCCCACCTCCTACTGTTCAGTCTCCATGTGTTTGAATATTTTCCGTAGTTTCTTTTGTTGTTGAATTCTATTTTTATTCCATTGTGATCTGGCAGGATACAGAAGTTATTTCCATTTTCTTGTATTTGTTAAGACTTGCTTTATGTCCTAAAATATGATCTGTTTTGTAGAAAGTTCCATCAGCTGCTGAGAGAAATGTATATTCTGCTGGTGCTGGATAAAATACTCTGCAGATGTCTAAGTCCATTTGGTCTATGTCATTTAATTCTGATGTTTCATTGTTGATTTTTTTGTCTCAATGACCTATCTATTGGTGACAGTGAGTTATTGAAGTTTCCCACTATTATTGTGCTGGGGTCTATCTGTGCTTTAAAATCCAGTAGTGTTTGTTTAAGGAAGTTGGGTATGCCAACATTGGCCACATATAAGTTAACAATTGTTATTTCCTCTTGATGTATTGTTCTTGTATGTGACCTTCTTTGTCTCTTCTGACTGACTTAGGTTTGATGTGTGTTTTATCATATATAAGTACATCTACTCCTGCCTATTTTCTGGTTCATTTTCTTGGAAAGTCTTTTTTCATTCTTTTACCCTAAGCCAATATTTGTTTTTGTCAGTGAGATGCATTTTTTTGTAGGCAGCAAATTGTAGGGTCTTTTTAATACAGCTTGCCAATCTATGTCATTTGATGAGAGTCAAAATCATTAGCATTCAGTGTTTAATATAAAGAAGTATGCGGTAATTCCTGCAATTTTGTTGCTTGTGTGTGTGTGTGTGTGTGCGCGCATAACTGATTCTTTTCTACTCTTCATTTGCTTATCTGCTCATCTCATGAGACTTACTTATTCCCATACTTTCATGGATACATTTATCATCTTCTGTGTATAAGATTCCTTTGAGTATCTTCTAGAGGGTTGGTTTAGTGGTCATAAATTGCTTTAGTTTCTATTTATCATGGAAAGTTTTATTTCTCCTTCAATTGTGAATGATAGCTTTGCTGGGTAGAGTAATCTAGGTTTGAAATTATTTCCCTTCAATGCTTAAAATACATCATTCTATGCCCCTCTTGCTTTTAATGTTTCTGTTAAGAAATCTGCTGTTATTCTGATTTTTTTTTCTTGCCTTTATGGGTAATCTAGTGTTTCTCCCTGGCAGATTCCAGTATTTTTCCCTTGTTTTCTGTACTTAATGTTTATAATATGCCACAGAGAGGTTGTTTTTTAGTCATGTCTGTTTGGTGTTCCAGAGGCCTTTTGAACCTGGATGGGCCTCTTTTTCTCAAGATTTGGGAGGTTTTCTGCTATTGTTTTGTTCATATGTTTCCTTTGCCTTTTGGATTGTACTTTTCCTTCTTTGATACCCATGATTCATAGGTTATAGAGTTGCAGAGTTCTTGCATATTCCATTAACATTTTTTCGTTCTTTTTTCTATTTATTCATCTGCTTTTTATATTGTATCTACTTTGTCTTTAAGTCCTGAACTTCTGTTTTCCACTTGTTTCAGTCTGCTGGAGTGGCTTTCAAGTGTATCTTTTATTGGACTTATGGAGTTTTTATTTCCAGAGTTTCCATTAGGGTTTTTTTTTTTTTGAGAGTTTCTATCTTTATTAAGTTCCCCTTTCATATCTTGTATTGTCTTCCTTATTTAATTTGTCTGCTTTTTTGTCTTCCTAGAATTCATTCAAATGCTTGTTTGTGTCCTCTTTTAGTTCATTTACTTATTCTTTGCCTTCTCATTAATTCATTTAGCAGTCTATTCATATCCTTTTGGATTTTGTTGATATGTTTTGACATGACTACTTTAAACCCCTTAGTCACTCTTATTATCATTCTTTTGAGCTCTGAAATTAAGGTTTCATCACCTGAACTATCCTTCAGATCCTTTGTTATGTGATTGTTCACTTTTTGAGGAGTCGTGTTCACCTGCCTTTTCCTATTTCTCATGCTTGTATTTTGAGATTTGCTCATCTTTGGTTGATTAGTTGTTTGGGGGTTTTAGTCACCAGAAGTCTTTCCCTTGAATTAATTTCTATGTTCTGGAAGGATTGGTTATTGGCTAGGTGGTACATATAACCATAGTCTGTTTCTTTTTATTGCTTGATATTTTTTCATGATATGAATATGTAAAATTTTCATATACATTCACTCATTGATGAACACTGGACTATTCCCACTTTGAGCCTATTACAAATAATGTAGCTGCAAGTCTTTGTGTACACATTTGTATCCATATCTTTGTATCCAATACAAGCTTTGTTTATTTTTGACCAATTCTGAGGAATAGGATGGCTGGATCTTATGTTAAAAGAAAGTTTCCAAATTGATTATACCATTTCACATTCCCACCAGCAACAATTTATGAGGGTTCTGGTTGGTCTGCATCCTTACCTGAACTTGGTATTACACTGTTATGTTTTGTTTTGCTTTGCTTTGGTTAAGCATTGCAATAGATGAGTAGAAGTAGCTTTTAATAATGACTAATGATCTTGAGCATTTTTTCTTGTACTTATTGGATACCTATAAATTTTCTTTGGTGGAATATCTATTCAAATCATCTGACCAGGCTGGTCGCTGGTGGCTCACACTTGCAATCTTACCTACTTAGGAGGCAGAGATCAGGAAGACATAGTGCAAATCCAGCCTGGGTGCACAATTCATAAGACCCTATCTTGAAAATAGCCAACACAAAACAGTGCTAGTGGAGTGGCTCAAGTGGTAGCATGCCTGCCTAGCAGTACTTCCAAAAAATTTAAGGAAAAAAATCACCTGACCATTTTTAAAAATTGGTTTTCCTTATTGTTGAGTTTCAACAGTTCTTCATATAATCTGGATGTAAGTTCTTTATCAGATAAATGTTTTTCAAATATTTTTCCCAATCTATAACTTGTTTTCATTATCTGAACAGTACCTTTTCCACAGCAGAAACTTTTACTTTTCATGAGGTACAATTTACCTATTTCTTCATTCATGTTTTTGGGATCTCATCTAAGAAAACTCTGCCTAACCCAAGGTCACAAATATTTTCTCCTGTGTTTTCTTCTAGATATTTTATAGTTTTAGGTTTTACATTGGTCTGTTTTTATTTAACATTTGTTTGTGTGCTTGATGATATAGGTTGAGGCACATTCATTGTGCATATGGAGGCCCAATAAATCCACTACGATTTCTTGTAAGATCATCTTTTCTCCTTCAAATTGCCTTTACACCTTGTTGAAAATCAGCCGACTATATAGGAAGGTCTGTTTCAGTTCTTTGTTCTGTTTACCTGATTTATATGTCACTCTTTATTCTACATCACATTGTCTTGATTATTTAGCTATGCTTTTTTGTGGGACTGGGGTTTGAACTCAAGACCTCAAGTTTGTTAGGCAGGCACTCTACCACTTGAGCCACTCCACCAGCCTGATTATTTAGCTTTATAGTAAGTCTTTAATATCCGGATTCTAGGTGGGTTTGAGAATTGGCCTCTTAACAATTTTTAAATCTATGAATGTGGTGTACATCTTATCTTCAGATCATGTTTTATAATTTTCAGCCACCCTAATGTTTTAACTATAATATGCATTGGTGAGGTTTTTTTCTGGTCTTAATCTGTTTGGAGTCTTAAAGGCCTCATATAACTGGTGACCATGTCTTTCTCAAGATTTGGGGAGTTTCTGCTATTTATTTAATATGTTTTCTATGCCTTTAGCTTGCACCTCTTCTCCCCCTTCTGTGCCCATGATTCATAGGCTTAGTCTTTTATGATGTCCCAGAGGACTTACATGTTATGCTTATATTTCATTATCTTTTTATAAATATTCTAAATACCTACCTTGTCTTCAAACTCTGATATGCTGTCTTCTACTTGATCCAGTCTACTAAGACTTTCAACTGAATTTTTATCTAACTTGTTGAGCTTTTCATTTCCAGAATTTCAATGTGATTTGTTTTGAGAATTTCTATATTTTGATTGAATTCCTCTTTCATATCCTATATTGTCTTCCTTGTTTTACTCAGCCATTTATTTGCATTTATTTTTATTCTCTTGGAATTCAACCAGATGTTTATTCATGTACCTTTTAATTTCATTGATCATTATTATAATCATTCTTTTGAGTTCTTTGTCTGAGATTTCTTCCACTTCACTATCATTAGTGTTTCTTATTGTGGAGTTGCTGACTTTTGGTCAAGTTGTATTGTCTTGTTTTTTCATAGTTTTTATGTTTCTGCACTGAGATTTTCATATCTGAGACCAAGTCATTGGTTGAAAGTTTTAATTACCTGTAGACTTTCAGCTGACATATTCTTAATACTCAGGCAGGATAATGTAGTGGTAGGGTTGAGATGCTATTTTCCACCACTGGACTGGTTAAGAAATAGTTCAATAGCCAAGCATATGTCCTCATGCTCAGGGCACTAGGTCTGATCCCTATCCTGCTCAGATTGAGGTAAACTAGCTGGAGTCTCTTGTAGAAGGGTTGATTGTGCTCTTCTGGGCTGCTTTTCCTATTGAAGTTTCCCTTCTTTGTGTCTAGAATCTACTGTTGGCTGAGGGAGATTCAGAGCCCCTGGACCAAACAGATTCCCACTTGTTCTACAACCTCCCTTTTTGCATTCTCAGGAACAGCCAGTGTCCAAGCCTATAGATGTCTCCCAAATGTGGGGGTGGGGGTAGGGGAGGCAAACAGAGCACTGAAAGGGGGAGAACTTACCTCTTGTCTCAGTGCCTTCAGATCCTACCCAGAAGTTCACCTCCCTATGGTGAGGAGGAGGCTAGGGAAATCATGTGATTCAGAGGGTCTAGGCTCCAGACTCTTAATCCCACCTGGCAGCAAATACACACTGGCATGGAGATCCCAGAGGTTGGTCTCAGTGTTTTCACATCCCACCCAACAGGTTACCACCTTATTGGGAGAGGAAACTGTGGGAATTGTGTGTTGTGTAGGGCCTAATGATAATTTGAAGAACACTGAAAGAGATTTGGGGGGTGGGGCTAAAGCCACCTTGAGCCACTCCTTTGTGCCTCCATGATTCTGTATGGTCATTTAGTCAGGCAAGTTCAGATTTGTTATAACACTTTTTCACTACCCAGATATCCATCATATGTGTGGGATCAGAAGGTACTTGTAGTAAGAGAATGGCAGCAATGGGTGAAGAATTCACATCATTAGTCAATTGTTCCCCATCCACATCACCTAGTTCACCAAGTCTGGTTGGAGGTGAAAGATGCGGGTGAGGAGGGGAAGATTAGATTTGGGAATTCCTTTATATTTCAAGTTAACAGTATTCAACCATAACCTACTTTAGCAATGCCTCAGTTCTGCTCAATATCTATCCTCTCCATTTTCCAGTTTGGGCCATAGGTTATGAGCATTGTCTTGAGATTTATCCTATGTTGGAGGCTTTAGCAGGGCAAGAAATGGCTCCTCAATGGCTGCCATATGGCAAAATGAGCCATTACTGTCCAGTAACCAACAGCTCTCCTTCCTTTGCTTGATGGGAAAAGTCCAGGCTTTAAGGTATTTTTTCTTTGAAATAAATCTCACTAAAATTCCTTACCTCAAAAGTTCATTTGCAACCCCAAATGAAACTCTCATTAATTTATATTCACTGAGTTTCTAGTTTCAAGAGATGCATAGAAAAGGACAAGAGAGTCATTTTCTGCCTATGCCCATCCCTGAAATCCCTTGTGCTATTGCTGTGGAAACTGAGATCTGGACAAAGTTTGTTGACTTGCCCAGGATCCCAGTTTTTTACTGTAAGAACTGGAATTGGAATGCAGTTCTCTTCTACTAGTCTCTTCCATCTCCATACCATGTTGCTCTAGTTGATTACCCCAAGTTCAGTATTACCATAAAGCTGGTTTTGGAACTTCACATATGAGGGAAATGTTACTAAATACCTAGTTCAGTGTTTTATTTACATGTATTCTAGATAGGAATGTGAAAAACTCATGAAGCAGAAATTAAAAAAAAATTAGTTATTGGTAAAAAGCATTGTGTTATCCTTTTGAGGAATTTTCTTTTAAATTTGTAGTTAAAAGGTCTTTGATTTTTTTGTTAAATCCATAATGTGTATTAGAGAAAATATGTGATTGTTTTATTTTTACTAATTTTTATAGTGGCAAGATAAGGAAAATTTTGATTTCAATTGCATCATCCATTACATTCAGGTACGTGAAACTCTAGACATTGAAGTAATTAAATACTTATGACATTTAATATAAATATTTTTAATGAAAAGAATCTGAAAAAGCAAAATGAAGAACATTTCCACTGTCAATATGTTGCTACATTGTTCATGTGCCCACATTTAATGTAATCTAACTTATCTTGGAATTTTGGTTTAAGCTGGACATTTAAACTTGCAAAAAAATAACATTTGCCCAAGTCTAAATAGTGGTATATTAATTTTTTCTACCTATGAAAATAAAAATAACAAAGCATGCATTTTAAAATTCTGTAGTTATAGGTTAAGTGTTCTATTAAAAACCTTAATACATTTATAATTACTCCTTAATTCTGGACATATTTTACTTAGGCTTCTTCTCTGCTTGAAAGATTTTATACTATGATTTAGACTTACACAAGGTAATTTCTTCCTTTAAAATTAGTAGTATTTTAATTTGAGTTGCAATTATAAAACAGCACTTTGCAGTATAATTGATTCATTTTCATGCAAATAATTCACTAAAAAATTATGAATTTTTTTATGTAGGAGAAAGTTTTAGAAGGCACTTAAGAGTTCCATCATGTAAATATTTATGGAATTGAATTCTTTATCATGTGCCTATCACTATATTAGAAACACACATGAATATATAATCATATATTTGTTGGAATTCTCACTGATTAAATAAAGAAAATCTTACTGGTCAAAGTGATTTTTTAAGGGCTTATGTTAGTCATGGCTTCACTTGTTTTTTATTACTAAATTCTTAAAAATTATTCTAATGAGATTTTATCTATTATAAGAAAATGATAGACAATCTTCATAAAATTCTCAAAAATTAAGAATTTACACACATGGACTTGTCATTTTAATTCAGTTATCTTGTTCTACCTTGGAGTATTAATCTGATGTATATACTGTAGGAGAGCATAATATGACATTCTCTGCAATGGTTTGGTGGGAATATTATGAAAACTAAGTAATTTTTTGAGATTCTAAGGCACCACAGTTCTTACTACCACTGGACAGTTTACGCTTAAATAATGACATTTTGGTGTCTGATCAATGGTTTTAATGTTGTCTAACCATGAGGCAAACCCCTCATTATCTTTATTTATTTATTTTAGAATATTTGGAATTTTGCTGGTCTTTGTGGATATGTCTCTCGTCATTACAGACCTAATTATCACTGAGAGCAAATTTTATATTCCTTTGGAATATCGTTCAGTTTCTTTAGCCATTGCTTTATTTTTTGTCATGGATGTTCTTCTTCGAATATATGTAGAAGGGTAAGTTCGACTTTTTTCCTAAGCCTAAAAAAGCCATTTTGTGCTGTTATAAGAAGTTTCCTGAAATAATTAGCAGGTCAATCCAACTAAACGTGTCTGTCTTCATCAAAATTATTCCCCTTAAAGTCATGGTCCACAAAAAACAACCAAAACTTAGTTTTTCATAGATTGACTTTAATAATTTTATTGTTGCAACTGGCACCCAGTTTTCCACAATGTATTCTAGATGGCTCCCTTAATAGATGAAACTTATAGGGACTTCAGAAGGGGCCAATCAACCAATGTGTCTACATGTACATTAATAACAGGACCGTGTATGTGACTTGAACCCTAAATGAGATTTGATAGTAGATTAAATGTTAAATAATAGATTATGAATAAATCAAAATCCATGAAAATGAACTTTGGATAAGGTGCAGAGGACATCAGTGATACTTGGTAGAAAGACAGCAGCAGATTTTTTGCGTTTGCTGGTTTTCTGAGAAGGTAGGTGGGAGAGCCAAGCCTTGGGGCTGAACTGCTGTGGGAGTCAGGGACTAAGTCTCCCAGCCTTGCTTTTTCCAGAGCTTCTCAGAAAGCAGCTTGTCTCCTTTTCTGGTGATTTTTTTTATCCTCATCCTTTGATCTAAGAACATTGTCCATTTCCAAGTTACTCAGAGCCTGAAAGAGGCTGCCCCAAAATAAGAAGCTTTCTCTGGAGGACCAATGCCCTTGTCTGAAGGAACCAGTGTTGGGGAGGATGGTGTGGTGGATAGAAGTCTTCCTTTGCCCCAGGGAGGCCATACCAGCTCACTGGGATTCCAGTATGGGTGCAAGGCCAGAACATGAATTCAAAATAATTTGTTCTCCCTCTCATAAGCTCCGTATACATTCTCACAGTCCCATTTGCTCTAAGGCTGTGACATATTCAGCTTCTGTTACCCAACAGTACTGCACCGCATCCCACTTTCCTTCTTCCACTAGCACAGAGAAGGCAATGCTTACCTCTTGTTCAGTAGTTGGGTTATATCTCTTACTTACTAAACTTGAATTGTCACACCATATTTATGTACATATGTTATATATATACATATATATAGTGAATATAAATTCACTAGTTGAAAACTTCCCATTAGTGTTATAGTTTCCCTTAGTCTAAACAAAGTGTTTTGAATGATCTATTAAAGTAGAATTACTAATGAAGATTCAAATGACTTGTATTCTTAAAATATTCCTATCTCCTCTTGAAGAGGATAAACACATTTTTTTATTTTAAATTACAGGACAAGGCATTATTTTTCTAATTTACTTAACATCTTAGATGCCATCATCATTGTGGTCATTCTGCTGGTGGACGTTGTTTACATATTTTATGATGCTAAGTTTCTTAGAGAAATCCCCAGGTAGGAAACATATAACTTACCTCTCAAAGTTTCTCTGTTCTTTCTTTCTTGTATTCTTCTTTTTTGTATTTTCCATGGCATTAATTTTATGTAATATTTTAACTTTGAAAGTTCTGGTTCTATACCAAATAAGCTACTTCAAAATAAAATATTTAGATAAACTTTCATACATTCCGAAACTAAAAGATGGTGGTGTTTAGGGGCTAGTGAAGAGTGTATATACTAAGTAATTTTAGTTGAAGAAAGAAAATGGAGGGCTGGCGGAGTGGCTGAAGCAGTAAGAGTGCCTGCCTAGCAAGTGTGAGGCTCTGAGTTCAAATCCCAGTGCCACAAAAAATAAATGAATAAGTAAAATAAAGCATCCAGTGAAGAAACTGGGACCTGGACCTCTTCTACTAACTTTAATTTTGAAATTAAACATTAATATTGAACATTAATATTTTGAAATTCTGCCTAAATTTCCATTTGTGCTTCAATCACAAATGCATTACACATGAAATTCTATCTATCTGGGGTTTTCCTATAACCAAGAGAGTATTGATTTAAACACATGCAAAATTTGAGTGACTCCAATTACCATTCCCTAAAAAGTAACAAATAGAACAGGAAATCAGGAGGTGACATGTATAGCCACACAGTGAAACAGTTTGCATTACAGTCGTGGAAATGAAGGAAGCTGAGGTAAACTTAGAATTGTCAAGTATTAGGAAAGTAAAATGTGTATGAGATCGATCTCTCTCTCGAGAAAGAAGAAAAGAGGACATGATATGAGAACATAGATATTGCGGGGGTTGCTAGGTTTATTCATCAGTCAGATAACTAGTTTCTTTCTGTACTCTAGTTTCCCAGGGCTCAAAATCAGGACCCAACTAAATGTGTTACATTATGGGCTTTTTGTGTTTGAAAATAACCTGAGCCAATGTGGCCCTTCAACTGGCAACCTCAGCATCACTTGAGAGTTTGCTGTGAATGCAAGGAAAACACCTCAAGTTCCAGCCTAGATCTCTTAATGAGTATCTCTGGAGCATGCAAACTGTAGTTTACCATGCTCTTCCAGATGACTTTTTTGCACATGTTCAGACTAGAGATGCTCTAGTCTGGTCCAGCAGTTCTCTGCTATGGTGTTTCTGATGGTTGGAAAGTATCTCAGTCTGCTGCCTGCTGATAAACATTTAGCAGTTGTAGTAAACCTCTGTTACTGGTAGGAATAACACAGGTGAACAAGAACCTGCAGCTCATTTTGACAGGGGAATAATGAAAACTGCTGGTCTTAAACCACAAAAGTTAAATCTATAAAATCTAAGAATCTGTCTTATTCCTATTTCTCTAGACCAGACTTTCTCAACCTTAACATTATTGACATTATTTCATATGGAGAAGGGCATTAACATTTTGAAATTCTCCTTAAGTTCCCATTTGTTGTAGAGTTTAGCAGCATTCCTGAGTCTATGCACCAGATCTGAGGCACACCCCATCCACACAACAATTATGACAACCAAAAGTGTCTCCACACATTGCCAAGTATCCTCGGGGGAAAGGGATGAGGCAAGCTAAGAACCACTGCTCTAAACTTAACCCAGGCTGGGGATATAGCTCAGTGGAAGAGCACTTGCCTAGCATGCCCTGGGTTTTCTCACCAGCAACACACACACACACACATATGCATGCACGTATGCACACATATGTATAAAAGCTTAATCCATATTGACAAACTTCTATTTCTGAAGCAGAAATGGGTCCTTTTATATTCATCTATAAATTTATTTAGATTAACAGTTTTATTTCGACCTCTACGACTTATCATTCTGGGAAGAGTTTTTCAACTGGCTTATCAAAAGAGACATCTTGAAAAGCTGACTAGAAGGCTGGTGAGTGGGCAAAATATGTTTGTGTTTCATGAAATACTAGAAAAGTGGTGTATATATAATGTTCTTTATTTTTGTGGTGATTTATGTTTTACAAATTAATGATTTTTAAACTCCCAGGTTTCAGGAAACAAAAGGCGATACAAGAAAGATGGATTTGACCTGGACCTTACTTATGTTACTGGTTTGTGAAGCTTAACTTTGACTTAGCATATTAATTTCACACTTTTCTTATAATTATAGTTTTTTGGTTTTGCCGTACCTAAGCCGTGTTCTTTTTTTAAAAAGCCATACTCCTTCAAAGTATTCTTCATACATGAAGACATATGCTAGATGGTACTGTGACGTATTTGTAGGTTAGCCCTGCAATGGAAAATTTCATGTCATACCAAATCCAGGCTACTTAGTTGCAGTATAGGATGTGGAATGGATTTTCAGATGATTACATCTGAATTTCATTTAGAACTTACTCATTTCTGGTAGTTATCATAGATCAGAAGTATCCCAGAGAGACCTCTTATCTTCCTAGAACCCCAGAAAATGAGGTCACAACTTTGTAGTTCTTGGGTTTTCTAAGCCAAGAGGGTTGGAAAGCACTCTGGGAGTTCCCATCACCAGTGGAGCCCAGATGTTTCCTTTAGTATATTTAAGATAAGAAATCAATTCCAAACACAGGGAGAGGAGCGCCAACACAAATCTGTGGCATGTGGATAGAACCAATTGAGTCTAAGGAACACCATGCCAGTTTCATGGTTATTATATTGGATGATTTAATATATCATCTTGGTTAGCCTGAGAATGTTACTTTTTTCTGTCAATCTCTATCTTGAAAGTTCATTTCTATAAAGAAGAATCTGATTATATGTAGATTCAATTTTTGTATATTGTTTCACATCTATAATGATACTCATAATAGTGATTATTTTGACTTTCAGATCGTATTATTGCCATGTCATTTCCATCTTCTGGAAAGCGGTCTTTCTATAGGAATCCAATTTCGGTAAGAATATTCATGTAACAAGTATACATTTCTCAGTGAGCATATACTGTGGAGCAACAAGTGTAATACTGGCCCAGAGGTGGCATTATTCTAAAAGCATATTCTTGCAGGTGAAAAATCATAATGAATTTGAATCAATTTGCTTTGGTCATTTACAAACCACTCCAAATCTTACTGGTTTATAACAGCAACTATTTATTTAGCTCATGACACTGAGCTGGGTGGTTCTAGTGATCAGGAAAAGGACTAGCTATCTAATCTGTGCTCATCTGGGCATCTATGGACAGCTACCAAGTCATGTGAGGACAAGATTTAGCTAGTTGGATCTATATGGTGTCATGTCTTTAAGCATGCTAGTTCACTCTGTTCATGTGATGCCAATGGCAAGGATCCCATGAACAGTAAGCAAAAGAATGCAATTAGGTTAAGATGCAGGCTCAGGACTAGTATGATGTGGTATCTGACTCATTCTATTGGACAAAGCAAATTACAAAGGCAGTCTGGATTCAAGGAATCCAAGAAAATGGACTCCATTTCCTTATGGGAGGAATTGCAAAAAACTGTGGCCATTATTTGGAAGAAGGAAGGAGATGCTGATTGGGATGCTAAATTATAGTGGAGGAATAATGTTTTAGGCTCTGTGGACAAGTAAATTAATTTCAAACATACAAAGCTGTTTACTATGAAATCTCAACTAAAGGTCATTGCTTAAGAAGCTAGCATATATGTGTACATGTACATTAGTACAATTTACAGTATTCACTATGCCTCCATAAAAGTTTAATTATATATCTGTTTATGTATGCCTATACACAAGCGCAGTCATGTGTCACTTAATGATGGGATGCATTTTGTTGGGTGATTTTTATCATTGTGTGAGCATCATTAAGCTCCATGGCCACTAGACAACTAATAGGACCTCTACTGCATAAGTTTTCTGTCATTGATAAAAAACATCATTATGTCTAAATATTCATTCCTCAAAATAAGACATAAATGGCCCACAGATATGTGAAAAATTCTCAACATCAGTAATTATTAGGGAAATGCAAAATCCAAACCCCAATGAGATATCACTACATTACCAGAAAGACAAAAGATAACAAACACTGGCAAGGAAACACATACACATTGTTGGTAGGAATGTAAACTAGTACAGTCATTGTGGAAAACAACATGGAGGTTCCTAAAAAATCAAAATAGAACTACAATATGATCCAGTAATTACACTTCTGGATTTTTATGCAAAAGAAATGAAATCAGTATGTCAAAGAGACAGCTGCACTCCCATGTTTATTGCAGCACTGTTCACAACAGCCAAAAAATGAAAACAACTAAGTGTCTATAAACAAATGAATGGATAAAGAAAATGTGGTACATATATGCAATGGAATACTATTCAGCCATAAAAAGAATGGAATCTTGTCTTTTGCAACAATGCTGATAGAACTAGAAGTCATTATGTTAAGTGAAATAAGGCAGGCACCAAAAGACAATTACCACAGGCTCTCACTCATGTGAAATATAAAATTGTTGATCTTAAAGAAGTTGAGAGTAGAATGGTGATTACCAAACACTGAAGAAAGTAAAGGAGAGAGAAAGTTGGGGAAGGGTTGATTAAATGAGTAATAGATCAGAGTTAAATAGGAGTAAAATGTCCTGGTGTTCTATTTAACAATAGGATAATTATAGATAATAATTATGTACTGTGTATTACAAAAAGAAGAAAAGATTTTGAATGTTTTCACCAGAAATAAATGAGATACATTTGACTTGATTTAAACATTATACAATGCATATGTGTAAAAAACCTCTCATGGTAACCCACTAATAATACAATTTTACATTCCCAAAATCAATAAAAATGTAATTTCAAAAACATCACTATGTGGCACATGCTTACACACATATTCCTCCATACAATTATGCTTTTATCAAGGGATGCTGTAAATTTTGTGCATCGTGAAGTGCAAGTATACATGTGTATAGTTGACCCCTGTCAACGTACTGGACATTTCTTAACCCTTTCCAGTCATACCTCAACATACCAGAAGCAGTTGCTATTTTTCACTTCTGTCACAACACATTAGTCTTACTTTTTCTCAAATTTCACATAGTAGAATCATATAGTAAAACTTTTATGACTAGCTTTTTAGCCTCAAAATAAATTCTGTCAGATTCATTCTACATTGTTTTGTGTACTGGTAGATCATTTTAAACTAACATCAATATTTATTGCTTTATTAAAAACTCAGGCATTTACACACTGAAATTGTACAAATAGATGCCGCTTTGAAAAGTCAATCCACTTTTCAGAAATTAAAAATTCTAAATATTAAAAAGAATAGCTATGAAAGAGGAGGTGTAAATTTGGAAGTCACAAAATTTGACAGGGAAATTGCAGCTCACATGATTTTAAATATATAAATTTGAAAATATTCAGTTTAGAATATTCACTGTGCTTTGTGTTGATCTATTTATAACACTGGTTGTCCAAGAAATATTTAATTCACTTCCCAAATTGCCATAATTTATCTTTATGGGTAAAGCTTCCCTAGATTGCTAATACTGTTTTTCAGTACCTTGAGCTGATGGGGAGTTAATTATAGCTTACCTAAATCTTATTTTTATGCTTTGGTGATGATAAATATCAATTAGGAATATTTAATATTAGCTGGAATGTTCTTTAAAAGTCAAAACCTTCATTTAACATGTGAAGACATAACTTTTGACTTCTGGAGTGACCTCTAGACTTTTGGTTTCTGTCAGTTATTCAACTGTTATCTCCTTGAGGTACTGACAATAAGTCATTGATCCCTTTACCATTGTAAAGTATCCAAAAACAAATGATCTGCTTTCATAAAATCTACAAATCACAAACCACCCCAAGCATACCTGCTGGCTGAATTAATGTTTAGTCTTTCATCTTTGCCATAGTGCAGGCTCAAGAAAAAACTTGTAGTTCAGCTACTCAGGAAGATTGGGAATTAGGCCATGAAGCTGCTTCCGTGGTGGCATGTTCAGTGAGAACAGCATGTCCTGCACAAGGGAAGCCTCTGTCATTTCATAGATAAGAACGATCTGCAAACTATTTTAAGTCAAGGTTGACCAAAGGGGCAAGATTCATATGTGAGCATACTTAACTCCTAAGATCTGCTCTGCAGTAATGTGGTTCCCTTTATTCTTAAAAGGAAGAATATTTCAGGATTATATTTTGAACAGCACTGAATACATAATGCAGAGGCCAAAATTTCATGAGCAGGAAATTTACCAGCAGAAAAGTGTTAAACACTGCCTTGAAATAGCAAAATTTGTACAGATGTGGGACTCATGTTTGTGGGGAAATAAGCGCAATGCCTCTACTGCCACCTCATGCAAGTAGAGAGAATGTATCTTTGTCTCTAAATCAAGCAATGTGCTACAATGGGCAGAGAGAAGCACTTGGAGGATTTAGGAAAGCTCAAAGCTAAAGCTTGTGGCAAGAAGGCTTTCAAAGAAGTAGACAGCATTTTCCACTTTTCGCATCCCAAGGAAGAGTTTCGGGGATGGCGAATCTAGTAAGCCTGTGCAAAAGCTGAGAAAATTCAGCTATGTCTTACCTACAGTCCTAAAATTTTAGCTGTCTTTAATTTTTGGCCTTGGTACAATTAAATATACTTTATTCTGGCCAAAGGCAGAAACTGTCTATCTGGTAACAGATTGTAACTATTTTAGATTCTTTATGTCCATCTCCTGCTAATTTGGCTAGTAAGTATTTGAAGTCATCAGGTAAACTACTTTGGAAACACAGCAGCAAAGCAGCTACAGGTTAAGGGTGTATGTGTACACATGCATATACTTGCATATATAAGCATATATATACACAAATGTAATCATTTTTAAACATAAGAAAAGACATATGAGCTAAAAAGTCTCCATATTACCATAATTTATCTAAAATTTATCTTTTTTCTATCATGTGTACCACACACAATTATATATTTTCACTTTTATTTATTTATGTGGTGCTTAGGTAGACTGTGATATCCAAGTAATATAAAAGACATCTATTGAGACTTAGACTTAACAACCATATATTACTTACTGTGAATTAATGATTTGTAAGAAATTTACTTAAACTAGTTAGACAGCTAATTTCCTTCTCCAGTAGCATTAAACAGTATAGAAGCTAATTTGAGTAGCCAAGCATATTTAGGGGGTTATTTGAAAACCAACAGGTTACATGTGATTTGGAATGCACCTACTCTTATATTCCTTGAATTTCCCCTATAAGGTGCCAATGAGAGACAAGTGAAAAAAACGGTAATAGCCATGTTAGGTTACTCCTGGTAACTCCAAGGTTGTTCTTGAGTTGTGATGGATAAGACATGTGTCTGTCTTTTTAGGAGGTAGTGCGATTTCTAGAAACCAAGCATCCAGACCACTATCAAGTCTACAATCTCTGCAGTACGTACATGACTCAATACTTTCCTACTATAGATAGGAAACAACTCTTCATTTATGTTTCATTTAATCATAAGTATTCAGTGGAGGGAGTTAAATCAAAAATTCTCTCTTGTGCTGGCCCTGTTAGGTAGGAAAACTTAGCTAAACAGTTCCCTAAGAGAGAGGCAGACCGGTGGGACCAAAGAGGCAGAGTAGAGATGAAGGATTTCAAGGAGCACTAGTGGTATTGAGCTTAGGAAAATCTTTGTTTTTCCTGCTTCGCATTGAAGACATAGACAATTCAACAAGTATGTTCTCTAACCCACCAGGAATGGGTTGTGACGAGAACAGAAAACTTGATGGGAACCAACAACAGTAACAAAAACCCCAACCCTGTAGAAAACAGGTTAAGCCCCAGTTCACTGCTGTGTCTCTCTTGGTTTTCTTTGTCCCCGAACATTTTCAGGGCACAAGCATTTTGGACAGACACATTGACCTCTGCTCCTTGGTACAATGAGCAGTCTCCTAGAAAGTTAAATGTGAGGTCTAGTAAAGAAAAATAAGTCGAATTCAGATTACCTGAGGTGCATAAGTCACTATTACCCTTAGGTTTTTGAAACTCTTAATGATTATTTTGGAGCAGAAGGAGCCACTCAGAAAGCTCCTTTTGAAGGAGGATAAGGAGTTTCTAAGAGAACAGTTTAACTTATTCATAACTTCATTACTTTCTATGTTATTAGGCACAGGATATGACATATGTATCATTTCTTTTAGGTGAAAGAGCTTATGATCCTAAACACTTCCATTATAGGGTCCGGAGAATCAAGATTGATGATCACAATGTACCCACACTTGAGTAAGTTTCATGCCATACTAACTGTCAGAAGAAGGCTAAATATACTGGGCTTGACTTTTTGGAATTGGGGGTGGGGAATATTTTAATTCAACTAAAATATTAATTCAACTAATATATATATGTGTGTGTGTGTGTGTGTGTGTGTGTGTGTGTGTGTGTATTCAACATATATATATGAGAGAAAAAGACTGGTGTTTGGACTCAGGGCTTCACACTTGCAAAGCAGGCACTCTTCTGCTTGAGCCCCACCTCAAGTCCATTTTGCTCTGGTCATTTTGGAGATGGGGGGTGTCTCATGAACTATTTGCCCAGGCTGGCCTTGAACTGTGAACTTCCTGATCTCAGCTTCCCCCCAAAAAAATTTTATATTTGCAATCAGGGAAATGCTGTTATTCTCCAAGGAAGTAGAGGAATGGATGGCTAAAGATCCTGAAAACATCATTGTGATTCACTGTAAGGGAGGCAAAGGTAATAATGCTTTTCTTTTTTATTTCTTTCTTTTCTAAAGACATTCAAAAGAAATACTGAAGTACAAGAACAGGATACATACTGCTATTACTTAGTATTAATAGTTAACTTTTTAAAAAATATTGGCTTTAAGACTGAAGTAAGGTATGGAAGAAGGATGGGGAGGAGAAAGGGAGAGAATAATGAAGGGAAGAAGGAAAAAAGAGCTAAGGAAGGTTGAACATTTTTTTTCTTGATTACTGATGATTTGAGTTTCTTCATTTTTTATTTTCTAGTTTATATCCACCAAAATGAATGTGTTTAACTTCAGAATAGCAGAGCATATTTATTTAAGGATTTTTTAAATTTCTTTTTCAACTGACAAAATTTATGATGTACATGATGTTTTGAGATTCAAATACATTGTGGAATGACTAACACAAGCTAATTAACACACATGTTATCTTACATTCTTTTCTCATTGTGTTTTCAGTTTGCTTTTCTCTGATGATTATTGATGTTGAGCATTGTTTTATATACCTGTTGGTCAGTTGCATGTCTTCTTTTGAGAAATGTCTTTCTAAGTCCTTTACTTCACCCTACCTTTTTATTTATTTATTTATGGCTTTTTGAGACAGTATTTTGTTATGAAGCCCAGGTAAGTCTTGAACTCCCTCTGCAGCTCAGGCTTTCCTCCCTGAAGGCTGTGATTACAGGCATGGCCACCATACCTAGCTCACTACCCTGTTTTTTTTAAAAAGGTAATTTGTTCTCTTGCTATTATGTTGATTGAGTTCCTTATATTTTTTGGATCTTCTTCCATTCCATAAGTCATATCTTCACTCTATTGATTATTTCATTTGCTATGCAGGTATATTTTGCTTTGATGCAATCCCATTTGTCTATTTTTGCTTTTGTTGCCTATGCTTTTCAGCTTATATCCAAAGAATGTTTGCCCTAGACCAATCTTATAAAGCATTTCCATTGTTTTCTTCTAGTAGTTCTGCAGTTACAGGTCTTAAATTTGTCATTCACAAGTAAATGGACAGAACTGGAGAACATCGTCTTAAGCAAAGTTAGCCAGGCTCAGAAGGCCCAAAATGATATGTTCTCCCTCATATGTGGATTATAGACTTAAAACAAATGCAGTAATATTATTGGACATGGGTCACACACTAAGGGGAGAACACATACAGGAGGAATAGGGAAAGGGAAGGAAACCTAAAACTTGAAAGTGTTTGATATCCCCACAGTAGAAGAGTGAATAAAGTAATCTTAAAATGACAGAGGTCACTGTGGGAAGGGGACCAGCAAGTAGTGAACAGGTCTGGTAGAGATGAACCAATGCAGGTTGTAATACACATGTGCATGGAAGCAATGCTAGGAATCTCTCTGTATAGCTATTTTTATCTCAAGCTAGCAAAAATGCTATGTCTTTCTTATTTCTTATTAATTTCTTCTTGATTTTCCAGTTTTCTGGAGTATAAGTTTTCAAAATATTCCCTTATAATCTGAATTTCATTGGTGTCTGTTGTAGTATCCCCTTTTTCATCTTTTATTTTATTAAATTTGGTCTCCATTTCATTAATTTGTGCCTTTTTTTTTTTTGCTGCACTGGGGTTTGAACTCAGGGCTTTGTGCTTGCTAGGCAGGTGGTACTCTACTACTTGAGCCATTTCACCAGCCCAGAGCCCTAATTTTTATGATTTCTTTCCATCTACTACTTTTGGGATTGGCTTGTTATTTTTTTCAAGAGTTTCAGGTTATATGAAATCGCTCTAATTTTCTTATATGAACACTTATGGCTATAAATTTTCCTCTTTTGATCACATCCCAGAATTCTTATATGTTGCAATCACAGGTATTCTTTTTTTTTTTAATTTGTGATCATCTGAGTACAATAGCCCCTGATCTTGTCCTCCAACTCTGATATTCTTTCTTTCTACCTTGTCTATTGATAATATTATCCATAGTGGGGTTTATTTTATTTATTCAGATTTTAACTTCTAACATTTCTAGCTTTTTTCTTAGTTTCCATATCCTTACTGAATTTCTCATTTATGTTGCTGACTCTCTTATCTAGATCTTGAATTGATTTCCTAATTTTATTTATCTGTTTATTTAAATCCTCTTTGAAGCCATTCATTATTTTTAAAAGTAGGATTCTGAATTCTTTCTCTGCCACTTCAGCCAATGAGTTGTCTTTGGACTCAACTATTGAGTTGTTTTGAGGTTTTAGAAGTGTCATTCTCTTGCTTGTTCATAATTGTGTTTCTGCACTGTGATTCGTACATCTGTTGAGATGAGTTTCCGTTTTATGTCCTCTATGATGGGAGAAAACAGACTGCAGTATCAAAGTCTGCAATTGAACAGTAAACCAAAGAGTTGAACAAAGTAAGAATCAAGGAGAAACATCAACTACCTCCCCATTACGGTTGTCTCAGAATGAGACTTGAGTTGTTAGGGGATTGTTGAGGAGCTTAACAATAGGTGTGAACCATTGTACCCCAGCTGATAACAGTGTTATTGAGTTGTGAATATTTTTCTTTCCTATTACTATCTAAAATAATTTATAAAAGACAGGAAGTATTACTTTCTTATACACTTGATAAAAATCTCATCTTGTCTTTTTGAGAGGTAGGTGGTGAGAACACTAATTATAAACATAATATTTTGGCAATAATAAATATTTTTTTGAATGTAATTTAATGCAATTTGCTGCTCTATTTAAGCTTGGTATTCTTTAGCCAATTTTAATAGATTTTTTCATTTAAGTTTTAAAAAATGATTAGCATACTTATTCTTGTAGTGTTTTAAAGAATGAAGTTTTAAGGATTGTTGTAAAATATCATAAAAACTGCTAAGAGGAGATAAAAATTTTGCTTTTGCCTTTTTAGGATTTTTCATCTGGGCCTGAGAATTAAATTGGCATAAGATAGATCAATAGAAGAAAAGCATATAAATTTATTTAAAGCAAGTTTTAGATGACATGGGATCTCTCATAAAGAAATGGAGGCTAACATGCAGTTAGAGATGAACACTATTCCATTTATGTGCTATATTACATTTGTTGATTTGCAAATGTTGAGCCAACCTTGTATCCCATGACCGAAACCAACTTGATCATCATGTATGGCATTATTAATGTGTTGTGTAATTCTGGCTTCAAAAAAATTTTTTTGGAGGTGCTGGGATTTGAACTCAGGACATGACACTACTGCTTGAGCCATTCTGCCAGCCATTTTTTGGATAAGTATTTTCAAGATAGGGTCTCACGAACTATTTACCTGAGCTGGCTTCAAACCATGATCCTCCTGATCTCTGCCTCCCAAGTAGCTAGGTCTACAGGCATAAGCCACTGATGCTTGGCTGTCTTCAAATATATTTTATTGAGAATGTTTGCATCTATGTTCATGAGGGAATTGCTATATAATTTTCTTTTTTGTTATGTACTTATCTGGTTTTTGTTTCAGGGTAATGCCTGGAATGAATTTAACAGCATTCTTTCCCTTTCTATTTTTTGGAATAGTTTGTGGAGCATTGGTGTTATCACTTCTTTAAGGTCTTGCACAATTCAACAGTCAATTCATCCAGTCTTGGGCTTTTCTTTGTTGGGAGACCCTTGATTACTTCTTTAATTTCATTGCTTGTTATGGATTTGTTTGGGTGGTTTTATCCTCATGATCCAATTTTGGTGGGTCATATGCATCTAGAAAATTATCAATTTCCTCTATATTATCCATTTTATTAGAATGTAAGTTTCCAAATATTACCTAATGATCCTTTGGATTTCATTGGTATTTGTTGTGATGTCCCCTTTATCATCTCTAACTTTATTAATTTGGGTCTTCTCCCTCTTTCTTTTGGTTAGTTTTGTTAAGGGTTTGTCAATCTTATTTATCATTTTAAAGGACCAACTTTTGTTTCATTGATTCTTTGTATGGTTCCTTTAGTTTCCATTTTGTTAATTTTTCCCTGATCACCATTATTTCTTTCCATCTACTGCTTTTGAGTTTGCTTGTTCTTGTTTTTCTAAGAGGTTGAGGTGCATCATAAGGTTGTTTACTTGGGATCTCTGGTTTATTTTAATGTAGGCAGTATTAGCTATAAACTGCTCTCTTAGCACTGCCTTTGCTGTGTCCCCAAATTTTTGGTTTTAAGAATTTTTTATTTCCCACCTTATTTCTTCAGTGACCTCCAATAACTGAAGAGTGAATTGTGTTTTCTATAGTTTCTCTTGCTGCTGATTTCTAGTTTTATTCCATTGTGATCTAATAAAATTTAGGAAATTCTATTTCCTTCTATTTGTTAACATTTGCTTATATGCTAAGATATGATCTCTTTTGGGGAATATTTTGGGGCTTCTGAGAAGAATGTGTATACAGCAGTTGTTGGGCAGAATATTCTATAGATGTCTGTTAATTGCATTTGATCTGTAGCATCATTTAATTCTGAAGTTTCCTTATTGAGTTTTTTGTCTGGATGACACAGCTATTGGTGAGAATGGGGTGTTAAAGATACTCGATATTATTTTGTTAGAGGGTCTATCCTTGTTTTTATGTCCAGTAGTATTTGCTTTATGAAATCGGGTGCATACACATTTGCTGTGTATGTGTTTACCATTTTTACTTCTTCAAGCTGGATTGTCCCATTAATCAGTATGAAATGACATTGTTTGTCTCTTTTTACAATTTTTGTTTGAAGTCTGCTCTGCCTAATATAAGTATAGCTACTCCTGCTTGCTTTTGGGTTCCATTTGCTTGGAAATTTTTTCCCCATCTTTTCATTCTAAGCCTATGTTTGTCTTAGCCAATGAAGTATGTTTCTTGTCAGCAAACAATGGTCAAGTTTTGTTTTTAAATCCAAAACATCATTCTGTGTCTTTTAATTGGAGCATTGAGACCATTAACATTCAGAGTTATTATTGAGGGATATGTAGTAATTCCTGTTATTTTATTGGTTTTAGAGTACTTGATTCTTCCCTTCTCCTCATTGTTTATCTACTTGTCTAGTGAGATTTATTCTTTCTTATATTTTCATGGTTGCATTTATTTTCCTCTTCTGTCTGTAGGATTCCTTTAAGTGTCTTTTACAGTGCTGGTTTAATGGTCATAAATTGATTTTGTTTTTATCATGGAAAGTTCTTATTTCTCCTTCAATTATGAAGGACAGCTTTGCTGGATACTGTAATCTAGGTTAGCAGTTATTTTCTTTCATGGTTTGAAATACATCATTCCATGCCCTCCTCACTTTTAAAGTTTCTGTTGAGAAATCTACTGTTATTATGATGTCTTTGCGTTTATACTTGATGTGGTGCTTCCCTCTTGCAGCTTTCACAACTCTTTCTTGCTCTGTATGCCTAATGTTTTGACTACAATATTATACGGGAAGATTCATTTCTGGTCTTGTCTGTTTCGAATCTAAAAGCCTCCTATAACCAGTTGACTATCTCTTTCTCAAAGTTTAGGAAGTTTAATACTATTATTTCACTTAATATGTTTTCAGTGCCTTTAGCTTGCACCTCTGCTTCTATGCTCATGATTCATAGGTTTTGTACCCCAGAGGTCTTGCATCATCCATTTGTACTTCTTTAGTTTTGTTTATCTGCACATTTGCTAATACATTTGTTTATTCTCCAAGCTCTAAAATTCTGTCTACAATTTGATCCAGTCTACTGGAGAGACTTTCAACTGAGTTTTTTTTTTTTCATCATTCATATGTGCATACAAGGCTTGGGTCATTTCTCCCCCCTGCCCCCACCCCCTCCCTTACCACCCACTTTGCCCCCTCCCTCTCCCCACACCCCCTCAATACCCAGCAGAAACTATTTTGCCCTTATTTCTAATTTTGTTGTAGAGAGAGTATAAGCAATAATAGAAAGGAACAAGGGTTTTTGCTGGTTGAGATAAGGATAGCTATACAAGGAGTTCACACACATTAATTTCCCATGCATGTGTGTTACCTTCTAGGTTAATTCTTTTTGATCTAACCTTTTCTCTAGTTCCTGGTCCTCTTTTTCTATTGGCCTCAGTTGCTTTTAAGGTATCTGCTTTAGTTTCTCTGCGTTAAGGGCAACAAATACTAGCTAATTTTTTAGGTGTCTTACCTATCCTCACCCCTCCCTTGTGTGCTCTCGCTTTTATCATGTGCTCAAAGTCCAATCACCTTGTTGTGTTTGCCCTTGATCTAATGTCCACATATGAGGGAGAACATATGATTTTTGGTCTTTTGGGCCAGGCTAACCTCACTCAGAATGATGTTCTCCAATTCCATCCATTTACCAGCAAATAATAACATTTCGTTCTTCTTCATGGCTACATAAAATTCCATTGTGTATAGATACCACATTTTCTTAATCCATTCGTCAGTGGTGGGGCATCTTGGCTGTTTCTATAACTTGGCTATTGTGAATAGTGCCGCAATAAACATGGGTGTGCAGGTGCCTCTGGAGTAACCTGTGTCACAGTCTTTTGGGTATATCCCCAAGAGTGGTATTGCTGGATCAAATGGTAGATCAATGTCTAGCTTTTTAAGTAGCCTCCAAATTTATTTCCAGAGTGGTTGTACTAGTTTACATTCCCACCAACAGTGTAAGAGGGTTCCTTTTTCCCCACATCCTTGCCAACACCTGTTGTTGGTGGTGTTGCTAATGATGGCTATTCTAACAGGGGTGAGGTGGAATCTTAGTGTGCTTTTAATTTGCATTTCCTTTATTGCTAGAGATGGTGAGCATTTTTTCATGTGTTTCTTAGCCATTTGAATTTCTTCTTTTGAGAAAGTTCTGTTTAGTTCACTTGCCCATTTCTTTATTGGTTCATTAGTTTTGGGAGAATTTAGTTTTTTAAGTTCCCTATATATTCTGGTTATCAGTCCTTTGATAGATGTGTAGCTGGCAAATATTTTCTCCGACTCTGTGGGTGTTCTCTTCAGTTTAGAGACCATTTCTTTTGATGAACAGAAGCTTTTTAGTTTTATGAGGTCCCATTTATCTATGCTATCTCTTAGTTGCTGTGCTGCTGGGGTTTCATTGAGAAAGTTCTTACCTATACCTACTAACTCCAGAGTATTTCCTACTCTTTCTTGTATCAACTTAAGAGTTTGGGGTCTGATATTAAGATCCTTGATCCATTTTGAGTTAATATTGGTAGAGGGCATGGATCTAGTTTCAGTTTTTTGCAGACTGCTACCAGTTTTCCCAGCAGTTTTTGTTGAAGAGGCTGCTATTTCTCCATCGTATATTTTTAGCTCCTTTGTCAAAGACAAGTTGGTTAGAGTTGTGTGGCTTCATATCTAGGTCCTCTATTCTGTTCCACTGGTCTTCATGTCTGTTTTTGTGCCAGTACCATGCTGTTTTTATTGTTATTGCTTTGTAATATAGTTTGAAGTCGGGTATTGTGATACCTACTGCATTGTTCTTTTGACTGAGTATTGCCTTGGCTATTCGTGGCCTCTTGTGTTTCCAAATAAATTTAACGGTAGATTTTTCAATCTCTTTAATGAATGTCATTGGAATTTTGATGGGAATTGCATTAAATATGTAGATTACTTTTGGGAGTATCGACATTTTTACTATGTTGATTCTACCAATCCATGAGCATGGGAGATCTCTCCACTTTCTATAGTCTTCCTCAATCTCTTTCTTCAGAAGTTTATAGTTTTCCTTGTAGAGGTCATTCACATCTTTTGTTAAGTTTACACCTAGGTATTTGATTTTTTTTTGAGGCTATTGTAACTGGAATTGTTTTCATACATTCTTTTTCAGTTTGCTCATTGTTAGTGTATAGTAATGCTAATGATTTTTCTATGTTGATTTTGTATCCTGCTACCTTGCTGTAGCTATTGATGATGTCTAGGAGCTTCTGAGTAGAGTTTTTTGGGTCTTCAAGGTATAGGATCATGTCATCTGCAAATAGGGATATTTTGACAGTTTCTTTACCTATTTGTATTCCTTTTATTCCTTCTTCTTTCTAATTGCTCTGGCTAGGAATTCCAGTACTATGTTGAATAGGAGTGGAGATAGTGGATGACCTATCTATTGATGATAATGGGGTGTTGAAGTCTCCCACAACCACTGTGTTGGCGTTTATATATGCTTTTAGGTCTTTCAGGGTATGTTTGATGAAATTGGGTGCGTTGACATTGGGTGCGTACAGGTTGATAATTATTATTTCCTTTTGGTCTATTTCCCCTTTTATTAGTATGGAATGTCCTTCTTTATCTCGTTTGATCAATGTAGGTTTGAAGTCTACTTTGTCATAGATAAGTATTGCTACTCCTGCTTGTTTTCGGGGGCCATTGGCTTGGTAAATCTTCTTCCAGACTTTCATCCTAAGCCTGTGCTTATTTCTGTCGGTGAGATGGGTCTCCTGTAAGCAACAAATTGTTGGATCTTCCCTTTTAATCCATTTCATCAAGTGGTGCCTTTTGATGGGTGAATTAAGTCCGTTAACATTAAGCATTAGTACTGATAAGTATGTGGTGATTCCTGTCATTTAGTTGTCTTAGTTCTTTGAAGGTTTGATTGTGTGTACCTAAGTTGAGGTTACTGTCTACTGTCTTGCTTTTTCTTTTCCTGTGGTTTGGTGCTGCCTGTCTTTTCATGGTTAAGTTGGGTTTCACTTTCTGTGTGCAGAATCTCTTGAAGAATCCTTTGTAGTGGTGGCTTTGTGGTCACATATTGTTTTAGTTTCTTCTTATCATGGAAGACTTTTATTGCTCCATCTATTTTGAATGATAGTTTTGCTGGGTAGAGTATCCTGGGGTTGAAGTTATTTTCATTCAGTGCTCGAAAGATATCACCCCACGCTCTTCTTGCTTTTAATGTTTCTGTTGAGAAGTCTGCTGTGATTTTGATGGGTTTACCTTTGTATGTTACTTGTTTTTTCTCTCTTACAGCCTTCAATATTCTTTCCTTAGTTTCTGAACTTGTTGTTTTAATGATATGTCGTGGGGTAGTTCTATTTTGATCTGGTCTGTTTGGTGTCCTGCAGACCTCTTGCATCTGTATGGGAATATCTTTCTCTAGATTTGGGAAATTTTTCGTTATTATTTTGTTGAATATATTATGCATTCCCTTCGCTTGCACCTCTTCTCCTTCTTTGCTGCCCATGATTCTCAAGTTTGATTTTTTGATGGAGTCAGTGAGTTCTTGCATTTTCTTTTCACAGGTCTTGAGTTGTTTAATTAATAGTTCTTTGGTTTTTCCTTTAATTACCATTTCATCTTCAAGTTCTGAGATTCTGTCTTCTGTTTGTTCTATTCTGCTGGATTGGCCTTCTGTTTTGTTTTGCAGTTCTGTTTCATTCTTTTTTCTGAGGTTTTCCATATCCTGGGTGGTTTCCTCTTTAATGTTGTCTATTTTTGTCCTGAGTTCATTTATCTGTTTATTCATCATGTTCTCTGTTTCACTTTGGTGTTTATACAGTGCTTCTGTGGTTTCCTTTATTTCTTCTTTTGCTTTTTCAAATTCTCTATTTTTGTTGTCTTGGAATTTCTTGAGTGTCTCCTGTACATTTTGGTTGACCTTATCCAGTATCATCTCTATAAAATTCCCATTGAGTACCTGTAGTATGTCTTCTTTTAAATTATTCTTGTGGGATTCATTGGGTTCTTTGGCATAGTTTATCTTCATTTTGTTGGAGTCTGGATCTGAGTATCTGTTTTCTTCATTCCCCTCTGGTTCCTGTACTAATTTTTTGCTGTGGGGAAACTGTTTTCTCTGTTTTTTCTGTCTTCCCGTCATTGTCTTTGGTGTTGTTACTGTCCCTGTACTGTGTGCAATTAAGTATTTTCTAGCTTGTAATAATAACAATGGTAATATTTAGAATGGAAGGGTGAGCAGAGATGGAAAGCAAGAAGTTAAAGAAAAGGGAAAAACAAATAAACAGACAAGAAGGAGAAAACAGAACAAGGAATCAGACAAGAAAGTTTCAAAGGTATAAACAGGGAGCATTAGTGTACTATTAGACAGTAAGCTGAACAGGCATTAGAGAGACAGAGAGAGGATTGAAAATAAAAAATAAAAAAAAAGATAAGAATAAAAATAAAAAGTAAATGAAAGAAATATCTATATAAAAAAATAAAATAAAATAAAATGAAAAATAGAAAATTTTAAAAAAGCCAAAAAACCAAAAAACCAAAAAACCTCCAAATTCAAATGCAATGAAGTTTCAGTCTTAATAATTTGGGTGTCTGTCTCAGTTTCCAATCCTGGAATGGTGCCTCAGATGTTGTTCTGTAGTTGTCTCATCAAAAGGGACACATAAAGTAGAACAAAACTACACACACACACACACACACACACACAAAAACCCCACCAAGTGTCCCAAGTTCAAATGCAATACAATTTCAGTAAGTTTTTCAGCATGCAGGTGTAATTCAGTTGTTCTCTCATCAAAGGTAGGGAGAAAAAGAGGAAAAAAAAAGTCTGGAGACAGTTCTGAGAATGGTATCTGCAGCTGTGGCTTGCCTGCCCTCTGCTGTCAGCCTGCTGTTGCTGGAGGCATTATTTATGCAGATCTCTGGGGTAAGCTTAGCACTCACCTGGCCCTGCAGGCTTTGTTTACTCAGAGTTCTCCTGTGCGTGAGCCTCTGCTACAAGCTTTCCCCTTTCCAAGCACACTGGGAAAGGTGACACTGCCCCCACTTTCTCAGGCCTGCGTGTTTATTTACAGTTCATGTGGGAAGTGGGTCTGCCCCCCTTTCCTGTGCAGTTTTCCTCCCACTGCCACTCTTACAAGCTTTCCCGCTCCTGGCTGCTGGGCGCATGCCCCCGCTCCCGCCAGAGCCTTTTCTGCCCGCCCAGCTTGTTTTTTTACAGTTCCGGGAAGGATTCTCTTCCCCCAATCTTTGGCATTGAGTGCACCCCACTCTCTTTCCCGTGTGTCTTTATTGTTCTTATTGCTTATTAGTGAGTTTCTCTTTTTCCCCCAGGTGGCGGTCAGTCTGTCCAGGGGGCTATGCTGCTCTGGCCCAGGGTTGTCTGTGGGAGTACCGTGGTACCGTGAAGCTCACCTTGTTCGCGTCTTCCCAAGCCATCTGGGCATGGGCGACTGGCGACCAGGGGGCCTTCCTTGTTTCTCTGTTTAACGTGAAGTGGAGATTCTCTGCGTGGGCTGGAGGTGTGGAGGGGTCAAAATTTTGCCTCTTCTCGGTGATTTTGCTTGCCAAGTGTGTCTCCAGTGTCTCTCCAAGATTTCACTATAGGAGGCTCACTTTCTGCTTCCTCCCTCTAGCTGCCATCTTGGAATCTTCTCCACACTTACTTTTTTTTAAAAGCAACAGAATGGTTTCATGAGATGAAATGTTTTCAGAAGCCTAATCCTGCCTCTTCCCATGGCTTGTCTTGAGCATGTAATAAATCTTGCTCTGTCACACTTAGGGCAAACAGCTCAGCTGGTGTCTCTTCAATTCATCGTCCACTGGAAAAGGTTTTCCTAAAATCTCAGGTTTCCTCATGCTCTTCTGTACTTATTACATAAGCAACAGATGAAAGAGCTTTGGCTAATTGACTAGAAAAAAAAAAGGATTAACTTGGGGAGGTGAAGTAGCAAGAGCTGTAGACAAGGTGAGACTAGGTCTGGACCAGGAACATCAGCACCTCAACTGAGTTTTTATTTGACTTACTGAGCTCTGCATTTCTAGAGTTTCAATTTGATTTTTCATAATTTCTATGTCTTTCTTCTTTCATGTCCTGCATTGTCTCCTTTATTTTATTCAGCTCTAGAGAGCTGAATTATTTCTTAGAAATAATTCAGGCATTTATTTGTGTCCTCTTTAATTTCATGATCATTCTTAAAATCATTTTTTTGAATTCTTTGAAATTTCATCCACTTCATCATTATTTTGACACTGCGTGGTTATTGAGTTTAAGAACAATCATGTGGCCTTATTTTCTCACATATCTTGTGTTTCTGAATTGGGATTTGTGCACCTGAGTCCAAGTCATTTTTTGGAAGTTTTAATCACCTAGTCTTTCAGTTGATGTATTCTCAGGAAGGTCAGTGTAGTGGCTGGGTTGAGGTGCTATTTCTCACTACTAGACTGGAGATATGGCTTAGTACCCAAGCATCAACACAGTGCTTGGGGCACTGGGCCTAATCCCTAGCACTGCTGAGACTGAGATAAACTAGCTAGAGTCTCTTGTAGAAGGGTTGGTTGTTCACTTCTGAACTGCTTGTACTGAGGAAGCTTCCATTATTGTTTTTTTTTTTCATTTTTCTTTTATTATTCATATGTGCATACAAGGCTTGGTTCATTTCTCCCCACTGCTCCCACCCCCTCCCTCTCCCCCCCCAATACCCAGCAGAAACTATTTTGCCCTTATTTCTAATTTTGTTGTAGAGAGAGTATAAGCAATAATAGGAAGGAACAAGGGTTTTTGCTGGTTGAGATAAGGATAGCTATACAGGGCATTGACTCACATTGATTTCCTGTGCGTGGGTGTTACCTTCTAGGTTAATTCTTTTTGATCTAACCTTTTCTCTAGTACCTGTTCCCCTTTTCCTATTGGCCTCAGTTGCTTTAAGGTATCTGCTTTAGTTTCTCTGCGTTAAGGGCAACAAATGCTAGCTAGTTTTTTAGGTGTCTTACCTATCCTCACCCCTCCCTTGTGTGCTCTCGCTTTTATCATGTGCTCAAAGTCCAATCCCCTTGTTGTGTTTGCCCTTGATCTAATGTCCGAATATGAGGGAGAACATATGATTTTTGGTTTTTTGAGCCAGGCTAACCTCACTCAGAATGATGTTCTCCAATTCCATCCATTTACCGGTGAATGATAACATTTCGTTCTTCTTCATGGCTGCATAAAATTCCATTGTGTATAGATACCACATTTTCTTAATCCATTCGTCAGTGCTGGGGCATCTTGGCTGTTTCCATAACTTGGCTATTGTGAATAGTGCCGCAATAAACAGCTTCCATTATTCTTTGTTTACTGGGATAAGCTACTTCTTTCAGGGAGTTTTAGAGTCTGTGGGCCAGGCAGATTCCTACTTGCTTCACAACCTCCTCTCTCCCACCCCATTTTATGTCCCAGGAGAAGACAGCATCCATGCCTCAGTGTAAACCCTGAATTCATCCAACAGTGGGAGGAGCAAATAGAACACTGAGTTCTGCCATGGCTGGGAGAGAACTGAGGGACCTAGGTGGTCTTCCTGTTGCTCTCAGTGTTTACAGACCCCATCCAGCAGTTCACCTGCCTGTGGTGAAGAAGAGGCTGTGCAGTCTCATGATTCAGAGAGTCGAGACTCAGACACTCAGTCCTGGTTGGCAGCAAACACACACCAAATACAGTTCCTGGAGATGGCCCTTTCAGACCCTGCCCAGCAATTCATCTCCCTATGGATGTGGTGGAGGAGGCTGTGGATATCATATGATTTGGAAAGTCTGGAATCAGAGTCCTCTGACCTACCTAGCAGCTACTAGCCTATTGGCTAGTAGGCAGGCCCTGGAAGCCAAATACTATGCACAGCCACAGGCTTAGCACTGTGACCCTCGGTGATGAGACTTGTTCCTAGCCCCCTTGGTGTGTGGGGGGGAGGATTCCCCAATGACCTTATCCTTTGCTGCCATATCTCCTCACTGCTTGTGGGACCTCGTAATATCCTCTCCCTCCCTATGATCACCTCCTGAGATCATCTCCCACCCAGACCCTGTGGCAGGATGTCCTAAGACTCCCTGTGCAGTGATTGTCCTTTGTTTTCAAACCCCCAGTGTTTCTCTGTTTCAAACAATATTCCCTTTCAAAATGTCTCTCAAGATGGCATCTTGCTATAACTCTCAAAGAAGAGGGGAGCAACAAAATGTCTTTCTTCACTAAAGCTAGATTCCACACTGAAGCAGTCACTGTCTCACCAACCCCCCCGCCCCTACTGAGTTTAAGGCTTGTGGCAGGTGGTTTTTGTGCAGCTAGAATTGCCAGTCTGTCTATAAGGCCATCTGGTTTGCCTTGTTACTGTTACTTCAGCTTCCCCACCCTCACTTCTCTGCCCAGGGATCCCAGAATAACTTGGAACTGTTTTCTGCTTTTCTCTGTTGCCTGTGTTTCTCCATGCTTTTCTGCTGTCCTGCTGCTTCTTTCTTGATTCTAAATACTCTTTCTCTCTTCATAATATAGTCTCTTTTGTAATAATTGACTTCTCATTAGAGTCAAAATGGTGGATGCTTCTAATCTGCCACCTTGTCCCCTGTTTCCAGAGTGATCTTGGATCTTCTATTTTTCAAGTTCTCTTAACTTAAAATAATAAATATTACAGAGTGATATAGTTTTAACTTCTCACTGGCATTAAGAGATCTTACTATATTTGACTAAGTGAAAGTTCTTAAACCTGTAGAACCTGGGTTTCTTCTTCCTAATGCCAAGATTATGTGAGATCTATGAGTCAATGGGAAAATGTTAGTTATTATCATTGTAAAGGCCAAAAATTATATTATATATAGAGATACACCATGGTTCTGTAAACTTTAGGATAACAGAAGCTGTCTTACTGATGTCAATCTAATCAACTTAGTAGATTATCTGATGTTTTCCATTCCCTTTATAAACATGTTGATTTGTCTTCATTGGCATGACAAAAACTTACTGTTACTAAACTTCTCCTTAGTATACCTATGTGTTTTTGCTTCCATTAGTGTCTGAAATTTCTATTCATTATCATAATCATGTCAAATAATGAAATGTTATGTAAATCTGAATAATGTCAAAGTGAACCAAAAAAATTTTAATTTTATGATGATTAAGTTGAGTGTTTCAGGAAGATTCAATGAAGTTAAGTGGCTATAACCAAAATTATAGCTGAATTCAATCCAACTATGACCAGTATAAAACACTGGTAGAAAGCTTTTATTAAGAAAAATCTAAAAGGATTCTGCACCTAGATTTCTCTAAATAATCTGAAATAATAAATTATAGGTAATGCAATGGTCTTTATACAATGGACCTGACTTTTCCAAGAAAAAAACTCCAGTTGGAAACTTAAAAAGTTGAAGCTTTTGTCTAATATCAGTGAATGAATGTATATTTATGATGTAAAAATAAAATACTTCAGGCAAGTATGTAGCACTTTATGGTTCCCCACTTCACCTGGATGAGAGGACACCTACTGTCTTTACAGTTGTACTTATCCATAGTCCCAAGGACATGAATCTGCCCAAGGTTTATCCATAACTGGTGAAGGAGCTTTCCAAATGTTTCTTTCAAATAGTAAAAAGTCAGTTACAGAGACCCAAAGATGTCTTCTAAAACTGAATAGTTGAGATACCTGAGAGATAGGTGGTTACAGAGACCCAAAGATGTCTTCTAAAACTGAATAGTTGAGATACCTGAGAGATAGGTGGTTAATGGTCAGTAACCTCTTTTAATAGGAAGCTTTTATTTAGCATAACAAGACATGATATAATCTTCCCTTTGGAAGTACTTGGCTTAGAATAGTGTTCTTCAGACTTATAGGCAGCAAAGTTAGGTTAGTGGTTCATTAAAAAAATAATGGATAGAACAGAAAATGTTGTGCTTTTCAGGTGAAAGGGTATGTTTGAAATTTAAAAAAATAAGTTCTGTATATACCAGGTAAACCAAAAGCTACAGATTACTGTAGACATAATAAAGAAGCAACATATTTTCTGAAACCTAAATTTTGTTTGACAGGACAAAAATATAAACTGGAATAAAATGTAAAAGATTTTGAGGATGAAGAGACATTAAGCATGAAGTCAAGGGTGAAGAGACATTAAGCATGAAGTCAAGGGTTTAGTTTAAAATACTTCAGCAGAAGAAAAGAAAGGGAGGAGAGAAGGAAGAAGGCAGGAAAGTGAATGGTGGAAATTAAATAAGTTCCATAAAGTATTGATGATTATAGAATCTGGGCAATGGATATATGAGTATTCATGATACTGTTCTCTCTATATATGTCCAAAATCATTTCTAATAGAATTAAAAACTCTAACTAAAATGGGAGGAATAATAGGTATTACAAATGCTAGATGGTGTTTTGGTTTACACCATGTTTTAACTTTTATAGGCTCTTGTTTATGTTAGTTACAAAAACAGGGTGTATAATTAGTTCACAAATAAGTAGCACTGTAGCTAGCACAGAGCTGATACTTGTGCCTTTACTGCAATGCCCAGCACTAATGATTGAAGAGAAGTATATATGAGCACACGTGCATCATGCCTGCAGTAGGACACCATGTTCCAGGTACAGCCACAGAGCAGTGAAACATCTCTGGCTATTTCAGAATAAGAAATTTGGGACAATCACATTCAGAATGAAAGAAAACTAATACAAAATGCATTCTTTGAGTAGTTCTGAGTATATTTTTACACCAAGCACTACAATGAATAAAGGTTTCTTGGATGAAATTCTTTTCTCTTCTAGGAAGAACTGGAACTATGATTTGTGCCTGTCTTATTGCCAGTGAAGTATTTTTAACTGCAAAGGTATGAAATATGTTACTGTACTTTCTGTTATACTGATTGAATATACTGGCTTCGAAACATCACTGGTAAAATGTTAAGATGATTCTTTGAGTCATGGTAATTAAGTGAAACAAGAGGTGGTATTTAGAAAGCCTGATTTGGGTACTTCCTTGTTTAATGTTCAGTTAGTAACTGACCTAAGTTACCTCTTGTTCTGGGCCACAACTAGGGTGAGGTCAGTGAGCCACAAAATTTAAGGGAATGCCAAAAAGCACAGTAATTAAGATAAGTAATATTTTGTGCAATACTTTTAAAAATGAATGCAAAGAAATGTATGACATATACAATATCAGCATTTTATATAGAGATAAGACCTGGTAGGTGCAGGATTAAAGTAAGATGAGTAAAGCCAAGATATGCAAATGCACGAACCTTCAGCTGGGTGTACACATTGTGATCCCAGCTCTCAGGAGGCTGAGGGAAGAGGGGCTCATGCCTCCTGACAAACAAACAAACCTTCAATAATCAAGATGCTCCCCTCACCTCATCACAAGAATAATACCAAGATTAATGATGTAAGTTCACCAAAGGCTCTTGACCATCCTTCGCATTACTTAGTAAGTTATCACATTCCAACTCAGAACATAGCCGCTCTTGTACATTGTTATTTCTGCATAGTCAATATATAAGGAGTCTGTGACCTTTGGAAATTTCTGAGAAGGCAGATGGGCTGTTTCCACTTCTTAAAGCCTGGTTCTCAATCATTTTACTACCATGACCCTGATAGGAAATTACCCACTTACAGAACAGACCCCAACAATTGTGCTCATCTCTTAGCCTACAGTCTAGAGAAGAAAAGCTGAGAATTCTGCACCATGTCCAGCTCTCTAAGCTCACCACCTTCTGTTTTAGTAACTTGAGACATGCAGATTTTGAAAATGGGTGTTCTAGGACAGTGTTTTTTAACTTACAGATCGTAATTGATGAGTTATAAAATCAACTTATTGGATTGTGACCAACATTTTTTCTAACTAAAAAACAATAGACCAGAATAGAAAATATCAAGATAAGTACTGGCATGTATGTGAGCATGTGTGTGTGTGTGTGTGTGTGTGTGTGTGTGTGTGTGTCCTAAATTTATTAATGTGTAATGTGGCTTGGCTTTAAAATAAAATATTTAATAGCCATTAAATCCAGAGTCATCAAATGGGAGCCAGGGATCTATGCCACAGGCTCTGCTGCCTCTAACTGGCTGTAACACATGTCACTTAGCTTTTTTTTGGCCTCAATCTTCTCATTTGTAAAATGGAAGGTAGAAGAAAAGGTTGGGCCAGATGATTTCTAAGGGCTTTCCATCTCTAAAATTCCATGTCTTTATGAGTCTTTGAGTAGGGAAGTACTTGGTATAGCTTTATTAATTTTGTTGTTTTGGGTAACCACTGCCCAAAGACTGCTGGCTTAAGGAAATTAGAAACTTTAAGAATGCCTAACATAGGAAAGAAAGAATACATGTGAAACATGGTTTCATTGCTCCCTTTTCTGCAGGACAGCCTTTCTTATTTTGGGGACCGACGAACAGAGAACAGCAACAGAGAATTTCAAGGAGTTGAAACTCCTTCTCAGGTAAGTTTTCTTTTTACAAAAGGGGACTTCTTTGTGGGCAGTGGGTTAAGCACCTATGATTTGGCTTCATCTTGAACTCTTCTCTGATGATCGGGTAGTTACACTTGTGTGCTGCTTGAAAGGCCTAAGAGCCATGCCATAGGTGCTGCCTGTGCTTGGTGAGTGAGTGTTATGGTCTCTCCAGAGCATTCTATTTTCCATTGTATATTTATTATTATTTACATTTTTCAGGAGTTGATTAATTGCCCTCCCCAAATAAGAATATCCAATTCCTAAGAAGATTATCTAAAGTCCACCAACCTTTGAGTTCCCTGTAAAGGGAAATGAGTGTTTCACAAACCCTTGAATTTGACCTCTGTAGACCCCTGTTTCTGAATGACTCCCAGGTATACGTGTAAGTGAGCAAGGGGGTTGTTTGAAAGAGAATGAAAAGCCTGGTTCTTAGTCCTTTTACTGCCATGACTTTGCTAGGAAGTTACCACTAACAGGACAGACCCCAACACCTGTGCTCATCTCTTGCCCTACAATCCTGAAAAAAGAAGTTGTGGGTTCTGTGTCATGTCCAGCTTTCTAATCCCATCACTTTCTGTTTTTCTAACTTGAGTCAAGCAGGTTTTGAAAATATGTTTCAAAAGTACTACTACATAGCAGATACTATTGTACTTTTTCATAATTCTCTCTTAATACTTACAACACCCGTGTTTCCCTATTTTCCCTTTTAAAAATGTTTTATTATGAAAATTTCCAAACATACTATGTTAGTCAGCCTTTTCATCACTGTGACAAATACCTGAGAAAACAACTTAAAGGGAGGAAAGATTTATTTTGGCTCACAGTTTAAGGGCTTTAGTTCATGGTCACTTGGTCCCATTGGTTTAGACTTCAGGTGAGGTTGAATATCATGGCATGGTGGAACAGAGCTGCTCACCTCGTGCTGGCCAGGAAGCAAAGAGAGACTCAGGGAGGGGCAGGGAACAAGTTAGATCCTTCAAAAGCACACTCCCAGTGACCTGCTTCTTTAACTAGGCCTTACCTCCTAACAGTTCTACCACCTCTCATTAAGGTCATCAAATTAAGAATCCATCAATTGATTAGTCCATTGATAAACTGAGAGCCCTCATGAGCCAATCACTTCCCAACAGCCTCACCTCTGAACACTGCTTCATTGGAAACCAAGCCTTCAACACATAAGCTTTTTGGGGACACACTTCATACCCAAACCATAACACATATACAAAAGTAGAATCCTACAATAAATCCCTTACCATACCACTTCAACAGTCATTTTAACTATAACCAACATGCTTCATTCATTACCTCCCTACTCTCCTCAATCCCTGAATACCACTCTCTACTCTCTTTCCCTAAACCATGATTATTTTGAAGGAAATTCCAGTCATCATTTCATTTTAGCCCACAAAAATTTTGGTATGACATACAACAGAAGGACTCTTTAAAAAGAAAAACACTTAATGCAATTTATCATGTCCAAAAATGTTGTATTTTAATAATGCCTATATAATATCAAATTTCTAGCTTACGTCTAAATTTTCATAATTTATCTTAAATGCCTTTTCAATTTAGTTTATTTTCATCAGGATCCAAATAAGATCCACACATTTAATATGACTGCTGCAGCTTTATCTCTATGTTTATAGGTTTTCTACCTCTTTTTTATTTCTTATAACTTATTCACTAAAGAAATCATGATATTTATCCTATAGAGTTTACAACAATCTAGACTTTGTTGAATTGTGTTAAGAACTTTCTATTCATTATCTCATGTAATATTCTCTCTAACTCTATGAATGGGCACTATTCTAATTCCCATTATACATTTTGGGAATTTGAAGTTCAGAGAAATTACCTTTTGGAACCAAGAACTCAAGTCGAGATCTATTAGACTCTTCAGCCCATTATTTCCCAAGCTGTGTGCAGCTTCTCATCTATATTGCCTTTCTTATGATGCCCTTTGAATCAAGTGAGAGCTGGTTGCAATTTATTGAGTATGGATGTGGCTATGAAAGAGTTTTTCTTTCAGTAAAGTTATGGACGTTAAACAGGAACTCTTGGCCTTGTTAGTAGAACACTGCAATTACTGGTATTTAGTTTGAGCAAAAGGACTCAGCCTTATCCACCAATATTTTTCTCCCATATCCAAGTCCTCCCACACAAAATGGCCATAGACCCTAGGCTAAAAGTAATATATAATCTTACCAAAGTCTATCATGCCATTTCCATGCTCAAAATGCATATTGGCTCCCTGCTGCCAATGGCAACAAACTAAATGTTTTAAGCTGGCACTCTAGGTCTTCTACAGTTTGATTTTTCCAATCCTTTCTCCCACTATGCACTAAAGCATATCCCATGCTCTAACACATTTAGATGTTTTGCTGTTTCCCAGCCTGCCAACACATTATGCACTCATGCCATTGCTCATGTGGACCATTTGCTGGTCCCTTTCCCTTCCCAACATGAAGTATTCTCTTCCGTTTTCATTTCTTAGATCTCTTGTGTTTCTTTTAGGGACTAAATCACTTTATTCCCTACTTGTTTCAACTGGTGACTTTTGTATCCCTTTTAAAGGTAAGGCCCATGTCTTACCAATCTTTCCATCCTTTGCATTCCAAAGTGCCTTGCCTGTTTCATTATATCATCATCTAGTTGTAGTGAGGGATTACTGTCAGTTCTGTTAACTTGTGTTACAAGCCCTTGTTGCTTTGAGCTGCTGCAGAAGAAGGAATTTGAGAGCAAAAGCAGTTTGAGGATTCTTGAGTGGAAGGCGGAGCTTCTGTTGGCAGGAGCCAAGCTGCTGTTAAATGTATCTCCTTTGACAGCCCTCCCCAAACATCTCCCCTTCACCTCTTCAGTCATGCTGGGTTTCCCTAACTTTAGTCCAGAACTGGCACACCGTATGTCATAATGGCATCTTTTTGAGTCACTGAGATAACAGTGGAGGTTAGAGAGCTGTGTTGGCAAGGTCACAGAACAGAGTCCCTTCTGTTGGGTGGTCCTTCTTAGACCCTGACACATTGTTCTATTCTACTGACACATCCACCCCAGAGTTAGGAACCTGGAGGAGCCTTTCTCATGACTGCCCATTCTAATGGAAAGTGTGGCAGTTAATTTGATTAGCACTTCCTAGTTTGTTCAGCACCAGAACTCTTCAACTCCATGAAGAAATTTCCAAGAAAAGGAAAACTCTTGTGAGCAACTTGCTGTAGGGGAAGGATGAAGCTAAGAGAAATCCAAGAATTCTTGCAAAACAAAATTAGGAAAATGGAACGTGAAGGAACTCTTGCCAGCAGGGACAGAAAGAATAATATGCAATCTACTGCTGATGTATGGGGGTCTTCCTGTGGAGTGTTCCCATTCTCCATGACCAGGGAGTACTTTCTACCCAACCATAATCCTTCTGTTAACTCAGATACAAATAAGCTTCTTCCTCCACACTGAACTTCCCTGGCTGCTCTGGTGTTGGTCCTGATTAAATGTCCTATAAGCAACAACTAGCTCCTTTCATGTTACCTTCCCAGAGTGCTGAATTCATTGCTGTCCCCATGGTAGGTATTCAATCATGGGCAACATTCACAAAAATGCCTAGCCATGCAATGGCATGCTGTAGATGTTTCCTTAATTTCTTACTGCTCTTAACAAACTTGTTGCAAAAACAAAAAAGAAAGGGGGGGCAACTTTAGACTTTCTTCCCCACTTACACAGGCTTCTGTTGCTTTGCAGAACAGATATGTTAAATATTTTGAAAAACTGAAAATTTTCTACAACTGTTCTCTCCCTCCAAGGAAAGTACTCACAATAAAACGATTCATTATTTATTCAATTCATGGTAAGTGCTTTACTAATAACTGAAGGATTGGGCAGAAGGACGAGTGTTCCCACTATAGGGGGGTGGGAGGGGTTGCTCATAGCTACGCCTTTGTAAGTTTCATTACGCATGAACTCATTGCTGTGGAATTCGACTGGTCAGGCAATGTGTGGCCATGTTGATAGCTCTTAGATGTTCCTTTCCTTCCCTTTCCCATCACCAGTTGTGGAGAGGGCTCCAGCCCCTTGCCTTCTGTTCTCATTACTCCTCTGGCCTCAGCACAGGGTAGAGCTTCTAGGATGGAACCTCTGGTGGAGAAGAGAAGGACTTGTGAGCCCTCAAGACGGCTTCTTTCCTATACCCTCTTCTAGCTCAGCATTCATCTTGCAGAGGCATCCCATATCATTTTCTCATCTACTCCTTTCAGAGACACTTTTTGCTCATCACACTCATCACTCTCTCTCCCTCTTTCCTCCTCCTCTAACCCTCTCCCACCCAGCATCTCCATTAAGATGCCTTAAGTTAAGTCAGCAAATGTTTTACTTTGTTACTGAGTGCCTAGTCACACCAGGCCTTGTGGTAGTGTCCCCTGCTTTTAAAGTCCCTGGGTAATCAGCAGAGGAGAGAAGTAAGTACACAGATAAAAAACTGACCACAGTGTTGGAGCACAAAGAGTTGGGGGCTAAAGAAAAGCTTCCTAAGAAGTATCACCTGGGTTCCCTCTACCTGAATCTACATGAAGATGAAAAGGGTTGGGAGAAAAATGAGGCTTCCATCCCTTTAGCTGCTACCAAGTATTACTAGTAATAAAAATCCTTACTAATGTCCAAAGAGTTGACTGTTTGTTTCTAGAATGTCAGGAGAGAGAAGAAGCTGTGACTGAGATTCACTTCACCCGGGAATGCAGAAAAATTGGTCAGATTGTCCATCTCTGGGACATGAGAAAAAAAGGAAACAAGGACATCTATCCTATGTGTGTTTCTCCATCAACCACTGTGCTAGTCTCAGGGGAGGTGGAAAAGCAGAGATATCTCAGCTGAAGGGATGGGGCCTCACCTCTTCCACTGTCATAGAGGCAATCAGGGAACAGTGCTTCTGAACCTTTGAAGCAAAATTCTTGTATCAGCAAGGTCATGGCCCGTGGGGAGGTGCTGACTGCTGAGCACGATGAGTGCAATGGTGCCAGAGCACTAGTGTCCACCCAGACAACCCAGGATGTCTAGCCTCCTGAGGAATCACACAAAACAAGATCTATACATATTTTCTTTGATATTTTGTCCAATTAAAAGGAAACTTTCACAATATAAATAAAAAACGCCTTTTCTAAATTATTTACATAGGCTTAATTTCCTCTAGAAATTTTAATGGATTACCACAGAATTATCTAGGTTTCTGGCTTTTGTAAATAAACATTAACCCATTGAACCCATTGTTTTTGTGGGAAATTTTGATCTAGATTTCCAAAAGAGCAAGACTTGTTTGCAAATCTGTGCAAGCAGACACTTCAAATTCAGCCTGTCCTAGCAAGAGATTGCCAGGGTATATAAATGATCAACTGTTTGTGAAAAGGCTTTGTAGACTTAAAGGTAGGTCCTCTACAAAATCCAGTGGCTGACCTCAACTAGAACTCCAGCTGTGGACATCTCAGGAGGAGAGATACCATGCTTGTCCTACAGGTGGTAGAAGGTTGGGGATAACAGCGACTCATTTCGCTTTCCTTTCCAGACTCAGTGGGGCCCAGACTCCACCCCCAAATCCATTCTGCTATATTCCACACCTTGAGAGGCAACCATTTTGCTGTTGAAGCACTTTCTTACACTAAGAAATGCAAAACCAAGTTTAAAACCAATTTGATGATGTGACAGCTTATATTATACCTGAGCCTGTATTCTGCCTCTGTTTCCTTTCTGTTCACAATAGATATAACAGCATCTGTGCAAACCTCTGCAAATACTAAACTATTCCACACAGCAAGAGCCACTTTAATGAAGTTTTTTTTTCTTTTATTATTCATATGTGCATAGAAGGCTTGGGTCACAGCACTGACGAATGGATTAAGAAAATGTGGTATCTATACACAATGGAATTTTATGCAGCCATGAAGAAGAACAAAATGTTATCATTCGCTGGTAAATGGATGGAATTGGAGAACATCATTCTGAGTGAGGTTAGCCTGGCTCAAAAAACCAAAAATCGTATGTTCTCCCTCATATGTGGACATTAGATCAAGGGCAAACACAACAAGGGGATTGGACTTTGAGCACATGATAAAAGCGAGACACACAAGGGAGGGGTGAGGATAGGTAAGACACCTAAAAAACTAGCTAGCATTTGTTGCCCTTAACACAGAGAAACTAAAGCAGATACCTTAAAGCAACTGAGGCCAATAGGAAAAGGGGAACAGGTACTAGAGAAAAGGTTAGATCAAAAAGAATTAACCTAGAAGGTAACACCCACGCACAGGAAATCAATGTGAGTCAATGCCCTGTATAGCTATCCTTATCTCAACCAGCAAAAACCCTTGTTCCTTCCTATTATTGCTTATACTCTCTCTACAACAAAATTAGAAATAAGGGCAAAATAGTTTCTGCTGGGTATTGAGGGGGGGAGAGGGAGGGGGCGGAGTGGGTGGTAAGGGAGGGGGTGGGGGCAGGGGGGAGAAATGAACCAAGCCTTGTATGCACATATGAATAATAAAAGAAAAATGAAAAAAAAAAAAAGAAAGTCTGATTTGGACCACCATAGACAGGAAAACCCTTAGCAAGCAGTCAAGGTTGCTGTGTGCCTTGAGGATTATCATGATCAATCCCAATAAATGTTCATTTATTGTTAAAAAAAAAAAAAAAAGAAGGCTTGGGTCATTTCTCCCCCCTGCCCCCACCCCCTCCCTTACCACCCACTCTGCCCTCTCCCTCTCCCCCCCACCCCCTCAATACCCAGCAGGAACAAGGGTTTTTGCTGGTTGAGATAAGGATAGCTATACAGGGCATTGACTCACATTGATTTCCTGTGCGTGGGTGTTACCTTCTAGGTTAATTCTTTTTGATCTAACCTTTTCTCTAGTTCCTGGTCCCTTTTTCCTATTGGCCTCAGTTGCTTTTAAGGTATCTGCTTTAGTTTCTCTGCGTTAAGGGCAAAAATGCTAGCTAGTTTTTTAGGTGTCTTACCTATCCTCACCCCTCCCTTGTGTGCTCTCGCTTTTATCATGTGCTCAAAGTCCAATCCCATTGTTGTGTTTGCCCTTGATCCAATGTCCACATATGAGGGAAAACATACGATTTTTGGTCTTTTGGGCCAGGTTAACCTCACTCAGAATGATGTTCTCCAATTCCATCCATTTACCAGTGAATGATAACATTTCGTTCTTCTTCATGGCTGCATAAAATTCCATTGTGTATAGATACCACATTTTCTTAATCCATTCGTCAGTGCTGGGGCATCTTGGCTGTTTCCATAACTTGGCTATTGTGAATAGTGCCGCAATAAACATGGGTGTGCAGGTGCCTCTGGAGTAGCCTGTGTCACAGTCTTTTGGGTATATCCCCAAGAGTGGGATTGCTAGACCAAATGGTAGATCAATGTTTAGCTTTTTAAGTAGCCTCCAAATTTTTTTCCAGAGTGGTTGTACTAGTTTACATTACCAACAGTGTAAGAGGGTTCCTTTTTCACACACACCCCCCCCCACCCCCCCCCACCCCCCCCCCCGCATCCTCGCGAACACCTGTTGTTGGTGGTGTTGCTGATGATGGCTATTCTAACAGGGGTGAGGTGGAATCTTAGTGTGGTTTTAATTTGCATTTCCTTTATTGCTAGAGATGGTGAGCATTCTTTCATGTGTTTCTTGGCCATTTGAATTTCTTCTTTTGAGAAAGTTCTGTTTAGTTCACTTGCCCATTTCTTTATTGGTTCAGAATGAAGTTTTAATATGAATAATGAGGATAGAAATAGTTTCTCAAAATTCTAAGCTTACATTTTTTTTTTTTTTTTGGTGATACTGGGGTGTGAACTCAAGGCTTCACACTTGCTAGGCATGTGCTCTACCCCATGAGCCACACCTCCAGCCCAAGATAAAGACTTTACACTTCATTTTCTTTTTTATGATTTAAATTTCTTTTGAGTGTGGGGAATTTAAGTGTTTACATCAATACTATTTCCTTGCCATTGTCATATAAGTACTTGACTTAGTTTCGATCTACATTTTATTAGTTTCTTTACCCATAAATAGAAAGCATTTCTGCAACTGGAATGGGACAGAGGGAAGTGAGCTGAGAAACTATGTTTCCTTATGGAAATTAATAACAGAATGTTAGCTAAACAGACTTAAATGAAAACAGAATTTAAGATGAGACATCAAGAATGATTAAGATATTACTATTAGAATCTTAGTGCATATTGGTGAAATATACAGGGTTGAAAGGAAAGAAAAAAGTTAACTGGAGGCTTCTGAAGCAGGTCTTTGAGAAAATGCTAAAGGAAGTGGGGTCTTTTGAACTGAAAAAGGGGCACAAGACCATTTGTCTGAAATGTATACTGAACACCACAAGAATGTATGGATTTGGGCTGTCTTGTATTTTCACAGAGATTGCTTTAGGGACTGGACTTAAGTTGAGTAAGAAGAATTTAGACTACTTATTTTAAAATACCACAATTAGAAGTCCAAAGAAAGCAACATGTCAGCAAGAAGGCCTGCAAGTCACCATCCCTAATTTGTGAAGGGTTTTTCTTTGAGATAGGGTCTTGCGAACTGTTTCCCCAGGTTGGCTTCGAACTGCGATCCTCCTGATCTCTGCTTCCTGAGTAGCTAGGATTATAGGCGTGAGCCACTGGTACCCAGCTATCCCTAATTTTTTTTAAAGGTAAAGCAGTGGGTTTCTATCTCAAAGAAGCTGAACTACACGAATTTTTTTTTCTCTTTCTCTCCAGTCTTATAAATTACAATTTAGGAGACAGATTTGGGCTTGAGGCTTTGTCTTTCAAAGACAAAAAGTCATGCAAGACCAAATAATTATATTTTACCCCATTGTTAGCTGGGATAGCTTTCTCTCCTTTTAATCCATAATGTTAATTTGCAAGACATTTTTGATCTTTGCTCTAACAAGTATGTCTTTTTAATTTTATTTAGGCGTTGGAAAAGGTGATGGAAGTGATCTAAAAGTGCAAATAATAATGCAGCACAATATTGTCTTTTCCTGTTCTTCTTGCAAAAACTGTATGGTAAGAGATGGCATATGAACTGAAAATTTTGGTGTTTGTTTTAAAACATGTTGACCTCCCCCAAACCATCGCTCGCCACAAAGAGATGCCATGTTGCTTTGTGATATTGCTTGGTTTAGTTGTGAACCAGAGCTAAATTTACCTTATTGTTCAAAATAATTTCTGCAAGACATTTTCCAGAATAGGCTTCAGTTAAGTCTTGCTTGGTCTTCAGTTTCTCACAAATGCTGAGCATGTAACCAGGAATCTGGAGGTTTTAAATTGATGTATCTGGTCAGTTTTGCCATATTATCTTCTTGGTCATTTTTATCTTTTATTATCATACAGCACTGAATCTCAAAATTTAGTCTTCATGAATATCACCTAGGAGCTGATAAAGGGTATTTAGTGTACTAGGTTGTATCCCCAAAGTATGATTGAGGAAATCTGGAATGGGGCCTTGAAATCTGTACACTTAGCAATGTTCTAGGTGGTTCCAACTCATGTTCTGTGAGATGACACACTGAGACACGATGGAAGAGCACATGGATTGGGGAGAAACCTCTTTACCCAAAGCAATGAGGACACAGAGGCAAGGTTTAGCTAAAACATTGAAGAAATGATTAAGACTATAGACCTCTTCTGAAATAATAAGAAAGTTTCCTTCATGGCTCTGAGAATTTTTAATCTAAGGTTTTAGAATTCTCTCCCAGGTTCTTTTGGGGAGTACTGAGGTTTGAACTTAGGGCCTCACGCTTACTAGGCAGGCACTCTACCACATGAGCCACTCCTCCAGCCTGCCTTCCAGGTTCGTGTTTCAAGTTCTCTTTTACCAAACTATACCTACACACACACACACACACACACACACACACACACAATTTTTTAAAAATATTCATTCATTCATTCATTCTTGTCCTTCTCTAGCTAAGAGCATTTGTCTAGACCTGATCCTTGGCTTTCTGTTCTTACCTTTGCAGATACTCTGTTCTTGGTTATGCTCATCCATTCCCACCTGTAAACTAGCATTTGTTCTTCCGGTCATTGAACAGCTACTAAGGTACCCACTGTGTGGAAGATTGTGAACTAGCAGTGGGCATTCTGCACTCCAATAATTCAAACACATTAGCACATCCTAATTTGTCAAATAAGATTTGACAAATGACTTCTGCAAATGACCAGTATTCTCCCACTCTGGATTTAAAAATTGATATTGTCTTTGATTCTTTCTTTGTCTTGGTTCCTAAATCTAGTTAACTACCAGTTCCTATTGACTACGTCTTTGAAATTTCTCTTCGCTGTTTCTTATGTTCCCAATACTATCTCATTCAGGGCTTTTTTTTTTTGCTCCTATGGAGGTTTCTACAATAGTCTCTTCACTTGTCTTTCTCCTTATAAGACGCAGTGTGTGGAGTCCTGTGTATGCATCCTGAAATATTGCTCTTGCTGTGAGCAGAAGGTAGAACAGAAGACACACTGTCCATGGTCAAAGCCAGTAACCATCTTTGGCTTAACATTCTTTTCTGTAAAATAAAGATCACATCTCAGATGTTGTGAGAATTAGATAGTGTGTGTGTGTGTGTGTGTGTGTGTGTGTGTGAAGTTACTTTATAAACTATAAATTACTAAATGCTATAGGTAATAATTATCCAGCCACGTTGTCATATAGGAAATGTTTCACCATTTCACTCTTATTTGCTGGCTCTCAGACTCTCAAGATATAATAGCTGTTACACACCTGAGCTTATTTCCATGAGTGTAACTTTACCTACACTCTCCATTCAGGTAGAAGGGATCATCCCTCTGCCTCTTGGAACACAACTCTAATTTCTAGTTAGTGGTTAGCTGGCTTTTTTTCCCTGTCTGGACTAGTCTTCATTTATCCAGATTCTTTCATGCCCAACTTCAGTTCTACTTCCTAGATGAAGTTTTCCTATTCAGCTGCTGGTGTTAACATCCCCTGCTCTGCCGTGCATAACAGCACACTCTGTCTTTATCACAGAGTTTGACAATTATATTTCATTCTACTATTGTTCCTTAGGTATAAAACTCGCTGAAGAGACTGGAGAAATCTGAGCCATCTTTTGTGTTTTCACAGGACCTAGCAGAGCTGTTCTCTTTGTGGGTGCTATTATATAAGTTGGTAAATCAATAACAAAGAAATGCTTAGCATAGCTTTAAAGATGCTTATCCCAGAAACTTGACCTATTTTTGTTCACTTCATTCAGCAGCCTGCAGTTGAAAAGGCTAAATGATCCCATTGACAACATAAGATTTTGATAAAACATGATCAGTTATGCATTTTTTTAGCAAAAACAATAGCAAAGTTTATTAGGAGAGAAATTTAGTATAGGATAAAAGTGAGGAGAAATGGAGGGAAAAAAGAAACATTTCCTACTCCACATACAGAAAGTAGTACTAGAGGCTCAAAATGGTGGCCCCCATCTCTTAGTCTTATACTAGAGAACTGGGAAAATACATGTGGTCAAAGACAATGGATCTAGGTGGCTGAGGTAGCTGTTAAAACAAAGAGGGGTCATCCTGGCCCACCCAATATACATTGCTTTTTTTAATGTCAATACAAGCTTCAAAATTGAGCTTCCTGAATCATTCTTAAAAGAGACTCCAACAGGGACTGGGGGGTGTAGTTCAAGTGGTAGAGCAACTGCCTAGCAAGCTTAAGGTTCTGAGTTCAATCCCTACTACCACAAAAAATAAAAGAGAGAGACAAAAACAGAGAGAGGAGAGACAGAGAGAGAGAAACACAAAAGTCAGATGACTCATTATTAATTAGTAATGTTTACTTGGTTAAACATTTGTAAAAAATTTAATACTTTGCTCTTCAATGGTGTCCCACTGTAGCCTTCAAACATGTATGATTACTTTAAACAACAGTATTACAACTTTGTAGAAAAGAATATTAATATTTACTTATATATGAAATGACTAGGCTGAGACCAAGAAAATGTGATAAATGTGCTTAGGTAAGTGAAAATTAACTTCACTATTATACTTATCATCAGCTAGGTTTATAGTTCTTAATTCCATGTGTTTATTCACAGATATTTCATGACATTGAAATAGACAAAGCAATAATTAATTTAGTCAATTGTCCAGAACTGTATGATGATGTGAAAGTGAAATTCCTCTCTAAGGTAAGTAATCAAGAAAACTCTGCCATTGTTACTGTCTTTACTTTGAATGATTTGAAAATTCCTTGGCTGTAATTCCCAACAAGAGAAGGGAATGTTAAGCCAGAGAAGGGAGAAAAACAACAAATCAAAGCTATAACAATGGGTTTTTTAAAAAAGAAGAACATATGAGATTTAAAGATTTTTGTTCACAATTTTCATATAAAAAATACAAAAACCAAGATGCTTTAAAACAAAGGTGCATGTTCCTGTACAGCAGTGATATTTTTATTTTGTATATTTAAAATGCAGTGCTATCAATAAGTTACAAAATAAAGTGAAGAAGATTTTACTTTCCTCTGAATTGGTACATGTTATGAATAGTATTTATCTAGTGTTTACTTTATGAAAAAATAGAATGCCTGCTATTGTTATTACTTTGAATATCATGAGTGCATAATTTTTACTGATCAGTTGTAAACTGAGTATTTTCTGTATAAATTCCGTAACAAATTTCTAAACCTAAGTAGTTTCATTTTCCTATTAAATTATCAACCAGAACTACCTACAAGTATCTGTGTTGGTAAACTTAAATTTTATTTTCAGTGCCTTCCTTCATTACCTGCTTACTCTGCTGAAAGAGAATCTAGTAGGTATGGAAATGATCAATGTGTTGAAGCAAGTGACTTGGGTAGTTCCCATCTTGGAAGGTTGCCCCTTGAATAACGGAGACACTCTGAATTCTTGCCACACAGTGGTCTCTAAGCAGAAACCATGGTGTAAAAGATTACTGGCCCAGGGACAATGGGAATATCCTTTCTTTGTGATTATCAAGAGCTATGACATGAAAGTACTTTCAAAAAATTAAGCTATGTCTGTGACATCAGTTTGGATGGCTAACTATTCCTGAGGTCTCTCTCTGGAGAGTGGCTATATATCCTAGCCTTGCTGACAGGGCTCTAGGTGCAGTGATGTGTCTTTGACAGGATAATTCTTTATCCTGGTGGACAACCTAATACCCATGTGCCCCACTGGTGACCAGGTGTCCCTCTCACCATCTTGTTTATACAAGCAGAGGCCCTATGCCTCTTGTCTAACCTGTTGTGTTTCCAGTTTATTCCTATCAAGATGGATACGCCTAGGAAAGCCCTGAGAGGAGAGCTAGGTCTGGGTGCGCTGGTCATATAAGGCACAGAAAAGGCTACACAACAAAGCACATGAAATAACAGAAGCAGTTTTTTATTACTTACAACCCCAGAGAGAGAGAGAAGCAGCATACCGCACAGAGTCATGGGGAAGAGAAAGCCATCCAGCAAATGTACACTCATCCAGTGGTGGGGATGAGCTCACACTGTAGCTGAGAGGTAGTCACTGTGACATATCCACACAGGTTCCCTGGGTATGGCGGTCAGGAGGGGCAAGTCAAGTAGTTGTATCTGCTGTACCATAGGAAGGCGATCACTAGAAGGTGGGTACACCAGGCAGATATGTGGATCGATCACATTGAGGAACTGGAAGAGGCAGAGGAGGGGACACTGTGTCAAGGTGACTGAGCCCTACTTCTAGTATGATACTGTGCAACTTCCATTCAAAATGGATGCCAAGGCAGTATAACATTGTAAGAATTCACTACAGTATGTTTGATTACAAATGGGCATAGGTCTTTAATACATTCTGTTTAGCACTATGTAAACCAGATTAAAAGACCAATGTCTATATGTATAAATCTATCACGGAAAAAACACTTTTCTAGAAGTGGAACTGCTGTCATATGGTAATTCTATGTTTGCCTTATTGACAGAGTGGTTGTGTCATGTCACATTCCCACCAGGAATATATGAGAGACTCCAATTTTCTGCATCCCCACTGACACTTTTCTTCTCTGTTTTTGCTTATTTTTGTATGGTAATCCTAATAGATATGAAGTGGTATCATTGTGACTAAGAATTTTTTTATGTGGTTGCTGGTCATTTGGATATATTCTCTGGAGAAAAGTCTGTACAAGTCCTTTGAGAATTTTTTAATGTGGCTTGTCTTTTGTGGTTGAATTGTAAGAGTTCTTTATATATTCTGGATAAAAGACCCTCATCACATGATTTGCAAATATTTCCTCCATTATCTTTTCACTCTGTTGATAGTGCCCTTTTCAATGCATGAAAATATTAATGAACTATAATTTACTTATGTTTTCTATTTCATTGCACTATTTTTTACCTTTATATTTTAGTTGAAAACACCAATTAAATAAAGAGATACATTTTCAACACTTAAACACATTTCTGGGCTGGAGGCATAGTTTGAGCAGTAGAGCACCTGCCTATCATGAGTTAAGCCCTGATTTCAAACCCCAGTACCACCAAGAAAAATAAATTCCTTGGAATTTTTGATAGAAAAAGCAACAGAAAACAATAGCATTCTCTTAAATGCTTCCTTTGTGTCTTGATTGTATTGTTACAAACTGTAGAGTTCTGCATAGTTAATACAATTGTTTGATAAATATATAAAGGAATAAAGGAAGGAATCAGTCATTGTTTATATCAATTTTATTATGGAAATAACCTTTTTATTTAACCATGTATTTTAGGCTCTTCCTGCTTACTATGATGACTGCCCTTTTTTCTTTTGGTTTCATACATCTTTTATACAATATAACAGGTAAGGGTAGAAAGTAATCCAATAGGAACAACTTAATCTTCTGTGTAAGGTATAATGGAAAGTTTTTTTGTCCTCTGTCCTAAGTTCAATTCATAGAAACCAAAGGGCTGGAGCTATGGCTCCAGTGGTAGAGCACCTGCCTAGCAAGTGCAAGGTCCTATATGGGAGCTATCAAATTAACGATTTCTAGGTCTTTTAATACTTTCAGGTCTAATAACTTCTGCCCTAGATGTAGGTGTGCCGATCAGTTTCTAATCCAGCCAAAGCCTCCCTTGATTGCACCATACTTTGGTGTACAATTTGGTGGTTGGCCATCAATAAATCCACACTGACTGAGTACCTGCTGCATTCACAGTACTGAGCAGATGAATATTAAACTTCCACGGGAGGATTTATCACACTCAAGACTTGAGTATAATGCATTTTAACTTAGGACACAGTCCTATGATATGGACCTTAAGGCTAGTACAACAGTGAGTTTCCAGAACAACTGTATTTTTAAAATAACCACATTAAGATGAATAAGGCAATGAAATGGTCACTCATTCAAGGATTTTTTGGTTTCTATGTCTTTTTTTTTTTTGATGGACTGAGGTTTGAACTTAGGGCTTTGTGCTTGCAAAGTGGATGTTTCTTAACCTCACCTTTAGGTTTTTTTAACCTTCTAGAAATATTTTATTTGGGATTCTTTTTATTTTATAATTTTTACATTTACTTACATTTGTATACATTATTTAGGCCACCTCCCCCTACCCCCAAACAGGTTCTGACCTCTCATTCTCTGATTTTGTTGAAAACATAAGACATAATAAGAAAGACAGCATTTTTACTAGTTTGAGATAAAGATAGCTATACAGAGAGATTCCTAGTATCGCTTCCATGCACAAGTGTATTACAACCCACATTGGTTCATCTACTTCCCGGTCCCCTTCCCACTGTGGCCTCTGCCAGTTTAAGATTACTATATTCACTCTTCTACAGTGAGCACAACAACCACATTCAAATCTTAGGTTTCCTTCCCTTTCCCTATTCCTCCCGTGCACGTTCTCCCCTTAGCATGTGACCCATGTCTAATAATATTACTGCATTTTTGGGGAGTCTACAATCTGCATGTGAGGAAGAATGTGCGATTTTTGGCCTTCTGGAGCCTGGCTAACTTCGATTAAGATGATGTTCTCCAGTTCCATCCATTTACTTGTGAATGACAAAATTTCATCCTTCTTTGTGGCTGAGTAAAATTCCATTGTATATAAATATCACATTTTCTTAATCCATTCATCAGTAGTGGGGCATCTTGACTGTTTCCATCACTTGGCTATTATGAATAGTGCTGCAATAAACATGGGTGTGCAGGTGTCTTTGTAATAACCTGAGTCGTATTCCTTCAGGTATATCCCTAGGAGTGGGATCACTGGATCATATGGCAGATCTATGTTTAGTTTTTTAAGAAGCCTCCATATTGTTTTCCAGAGTGGTTGCACTAGCTTACATTCCCACCAGCAGTGTATGAGGGTTCCTTTTTTCCCACATCCTCGCCAACATTTGTTGGTGGTGGTGTTCTTGATAGTAGCAATTTTAACAGGTGTGAGGTGGAATGTTAGTGTAGTTTTGATTTGCATTTCCTTTATTGCCAGGAATGGTGAGCATTTCTTCATGTGCTTTTTGGTCATTTGGACTTCCTCCTTTGAAAAAGTTCTGTTTACTGCAGTTGCCCACTTCTTTATTGGCTCTTTGATTTGGGGAAGTTTAGTTTTTTGAGCTCCCTGTATATTCTGGTTATCAGTCCCTTGTCTGATGTATTGGGGGGGGGGAGTGTTTTTTCACTCCCTCCTTTTTTAGAATGAGCTTTCTCTCTTGCTCCTGGTTATTACCAAACCTAACTGGGCTTAACTGGGGACAACTGGAGATTCAGAAAAGACAGGATAGACAGAAAGTGGGGCCAGGTGTGTTCGGCACTCGGATGAAGATGCCCAACCCTCATTGCTTCTTTTCTCTATGTTTATTCTTTAAGGCCTTACTCCTTGCTGCTCTTTTTTTTTTTTTTTTTTTTTATTATTTAAGACCTTTATTAACAGGTGCTTGCAGTTTGTTGACTTTTTTGAAAAAATCAAGTTGTAAACTTTTATTACAAATTAAAAATGAAGTTCTTAAAAATCTCAACTTGACCAGATATGAAACAATTTCAAAACCTTTAAAGGTGTATTGAGAAAAACCAGGCTTTTCTTTTTTTTAAAAAACACGTTTGTCATTACCAAAAAGAGACGTCTTTAGGTAAAAATAATAAAAACCCCATGCTGCATAGATAATGCAGATAGTTCTAGTTATCTGGTCAACGGGCAAAAAGCAAGCACTTAAGGTCTTCAGCTCCAATCTTTTGTTCATTTCTTATTGCTGGAATTTCATATTCATTTCTTCTTGTTGGATGACTAAACCGGATGATGGTAGAGATGGTAAGCCGGCATTTACTCAGCCCCGCCCTGCTCAGCCTCGGGAGCGGACGAATTCTCAGCTGGTGGATCGGCTGCTTTTGTCTCTTTGCCATCTTGTGGTTTAGGGTTTTCTGGGCGTCTGCGTCGGTAATTGAAGTTGCGGCGGTACCGACGTTGAGGTGGCTGCTGACCTTGGGTATCATCTCTTTGGTTTTCCTTATCCTCTTCGTTGCCATCCTCTCTAGGCTGTCTTTGGCGAGGAGGGCCCCTGCGGAATCGTGGTCTATAACCCCGATACATATTCTGTCTCACCGGTCTACCTTGTTCTCCTGCACCCTGGTTGTCAGCACCCTCCATCACTTCTCCTTGCACAGGAGGGTTGGAATACTGTGGTCAACGCCCATAGGGTCTCCGCATATAGTAAGGTGGGAACCTTCGCCTGCGGTAGGGCCGGCGTTGTTGGGCCTGGCCTTCGGGAGCGCTCTCCGATCCCTCATTCTTTTCCCCACTCTCACTATTCTGGTAATTCTGCTGGTAATTGCGTGGAGGACCCCTACGACGTGGATAGCGTCTGTAATGGTTACGGTCTGCTGCATATTTACTGCCTTGAACTGGAACTCCACCAGGGCCTGTAACGTTTGCTGCCTCCGCACCCTTTTCTCCTTCAACAACATCAAACTCCACAGTCTCTCCATCTCCTACACTGCGAAGGTACTTCCTGGGGTTATTCTTCTTTATGGCAGTCTGGTGTACAAATACATCTTCCTTGGTGTCATTCCTGTTGATGAAACCATATCCGTTTCTTACATTGAACCATTTTACTGTTCCCAAAACCTTCGTTGCGATGACCTTCTTGTCCCCGCCGGCAGGCGCCGCCGATGTGAGGCCGCCCGGGCCGCCGCTCCCTGCGCCGCTGCCCGTGGTGCCGGGCTTGGTGTCGGCAGCGCTGAGGGCGGGGGCGGCGGGGGCGGCGGGGGCGGCGGGTGCGGGCAGCGGGCGGCTGCTGGGTCTCGGCCTCGCTGCTCATGGTTGCGGTGATGGTGACTGGGGCCGGCTGCGGCAGCTGCGGCTCCTCCCGGGGTGTGATGGTAACTAGGCCGGCGGCGGCGGTGGGGCTGCTCAGGGCTCTCTGGGGTCCGCTCTCCGCTCCCGCTACCGATCGAACTCCTTGCTGCTCTTTAAAACCTTGCTTAAAACCTCTTTCCTGAGACTCACACTGTCCCATGTTTTCTCTTAGCTTATCTTTAGCCTAATTGCTCCTAATTTGCCCCAAGGCTTGCAGCTTTTCTTAAGCATTCTCTCTTTAGCTTTCTTAAAGCCTCAGAGCTCAGACTTGTGAACAACAGCCACACCTAACAAACTGCATAAGCATAAAGTTCCTTCTTTGGCTTTGCTTTTCTAAGGCCTACGTTAAAGTTCTCAGTGCAGGCTTTCTATCAACCCCTCTTTACCTATTCTTTTCCCTTCAGCAATTTCCCTTTAGCAATTTTTTTCTCTTCCAAAAGCTTCCCACACCAAGAAGCCCAAAGCAAAAGAACCAAGCCAAAACCCAAACCAAAGCCCTGCCCCCTTTCGGGGTCATTTTATACCCAGTGGTAAACAGGGTGGAGCAGAGACTCTTGGGGAGGGGTGTGACATTGCAACAGGAGAAACCTACGTTCCTGCTTCTCTGAACAGAAACAACTTAGGAGAAATAGCTGTTCAGCTATTGGCTATGCCAATCTTGGAAAAGCAGGTGAGCTGCATTTTGACTTGCTTGTGTCCAGTTCTCATAGGCTTTAATCTGCTCTCCACAATGTATAGCTAGCAAAGATTTCCTCCCATTCTGTGGGTGGTCTCTTCAATTTAGAGGTCATTTCTTTTGTTGTGCAGAAGATATTTGTGACATTTAAGTTTATATACTACTTAGTAAAGCTGCTTTATAATTATGAGATTGTTTAGCCAAAAATACCAACTGTATCACTTACAATGACACAGTATTTTATTACTGGGTTTTATTACACAGCTAGTCTTTGGTTCATTTCTTTCACCCATCTATTTAGATATTTCATTAAACATGAATATCACTAATTCCAGAAGAGGCAATGTTAAAATAATCAGTAACCTGTTGTTACTAATATGTTTGTTACTGAAGATTAAGGTATTTTATGTCATATCAGAGAGGTGGTAGGAGCCAATTAACACACACAAAAGGGGGAAAAGAGGGTGCCAGTGGCTCACGCCCGTAATCCTAGCTACTTAGAAGAGAGCGATCAGGAAGATTGCAGTTCAAGCCAGCCCCAAGCAAACAGTTTGGAGAATCTATCTCAAAAATACTCAACACAAAAAAGGGCTGGTGGAGTGGCTCAAGCAGTAAGAGCACCTGCCTAGCAGGTGAAGCCCTGAGTTCAAACCTCAGTGCAACCAAAAAAAAAAAAGGCAGGAGTGGGGGTGCTGAGGTTCTAATTGCAACAAATCTGTTTGTAAAGCTGCAACAAGGGTGCTTTTTTGGATGACTTTTCTGTTAGCTCTAAAATAAAATGTATTTTTTTTTCCTATCCGTAGGCTTTATCTGCCAAGACATGAGTTGGACAATCTCCATAAACCAAAAACATGGAAAATTTACCCTACAGAGTTTGCAGTAGAGGTACAGTTTGATGAGATAAGCCAGAGTTCTACTGCAACTAGTACCCAACTAAGTAGAGTTTCCCTTGTTGGACAGAAAGATGCTGTTGGAAGTCCCTGATGCATACTTATGTCTTGTAAACCTACACCCTTGCTCTGGTGGATCTATATTTTTATATATTTGTACATATGTTCCTGAGAAATCAATTAAATATATACAGGTAAAATGTAAATGGTGATTTCTTTTTTGAAGGTATATACTCCACACAGTTTCCCTCTGATATTTGGGTAAATTTGGAACACACAGTACATGGGAATAATAAGGAACCATTTTTAAAGAACTTTGAAATAACTTTCATATCAAAATAATTGAGCTATCTATAAATTGTGATCCTACCAATATCCATATACTTACATGTTTTGGAATAAGTATTTGTTCCCTACTTTGCTATACATTTGTCATTTCAGATTAGAAAATGAATTCCTGTTTTCTGCCTCTGTTTGATTCACAACTGTTAATACATCAACTTGGCAGCAAAGTTTTAAAGCCAGAGGAGAGAAATGTTTCACACCCTAGTTCATGCTTCTCTCTTGTTCTAGGCCTTCGTAGGTAGCCTATACGACAAGCTGTCTTTAATTACACACACATACAGGGTGGGTCAAAGGATATTGATAAACATGAAGGATAAAAATCTTCAGTAACTTTTGCTTTAGAGTAACATCATAAATGAAGTTGAAAGAAATATTGAGTAATCTAGGTTTAATATTTTAAAACCCACAACCTCAACCAACTTTGCCTAAGCTTGGAAAGCTCTGTGAAGGAAAGTCACCTTTCATTATAAACACACACTGGCTATTTTCTTTTTGGTACTCAGTGGAACTTGATTCCAAGTACCTTCACTGCCACTGTATCTTAAAACCATGATTGGCCTTGAAAGGAGTTCTCTTTTGGCTTTATTAAAATTATTCTAACTTGAATGATTTTTTTTCATTGGCATTGCTTAACAGGGACACATTCCAAGAATTGTATCTTTAGGCAACTCCATCATTGTGCAAACATCATGTGTTAGTATAAACTAAAACAGCTACAGTGTCACCAGGCAATATAATCTTACAGGATCCTGGCCCCTCACTGACAGAAATGTTATGACGGCAAGGCTACACAACTCGTGTTCCTAAAACCCCCTGCACTCTGCAGAAAGCACATTCTGAAAACAAGTAATTCATGAAAATAAAAGGATTTGGGGGTTTGGACAAACCACTCAAACTAAGCAACTTTGTTACCACCACACTAACCACTTAAACACCAGTCAATAGGTCAGCAGTCTGGGAGTTGCCACAGTGGCTTTTTTAAATGGAACAGAGAAATGCTGTAGGTGCTTAAGTGACAAAGATGGAAGTAAAGGTCTGAGCCCCTGTGGGCATGGAAGATCAGCAATCTGCACAAAGCTGGTGGGCAGTCTAGCTCCCCACCCACAAATATCTCAAGTGTCACAACTGCCAGTGCAGCAGCCCAGCTAAAGGCATTTTCTTTCCTGTCCCTAATCTGGCTCCTCATGGAGGAAAAAAAAAAAAAAGATCAGCATGCTTTCAAATTCCTTCCAGTTACAGAAACATACACTGTGGTACAATAGGTGGTACACTATTGTAACAACAGTGAATATGCTGTAAAAATGGCAATGATCAGACAATGATGGCAGGCTTAGGTGGCCCATGGAAAAACAGCTGGTTCAGTGAACTCTTTTTCAAAACTGGCATCAAGGAGGAAAGGAAACTCCAACTTTTTTTGTTATTGTTTATACATTTATTCATATGTGTATACATTGTTTGGGCCATTTCTTCCCCTGCCCCACCCTCCATCCTACTCCACTTCCAGGCAGAACCTGTTCTGCCCTCTTTTCCAGTTTTGTTGAGGACAAAACATAAGAGATAATAAAGACATAGCATTTTTGCTAGCTTAACATAGTTATTTAGAGAGATTCCTAGCATTGCTTCCATGCACATGTGTATTGCAGCCCATACTGGTTCATCTCTGCCAGACCTCTTCACTACTTCCTGGTCACCTTCCCATAGTGGCCTCTGCCAGTTTAAGATTACTTTATTTGCTCCTCTACAGTGAGCACTTCAACCACATTCAAGTTTTAGGTTTCCTTCCCTTTCCCTATTCCTCCTGTGCACATTCTCCCCTTAGTGTGTCCATGTCCAATAATATTACTGCATTTGTTTTGGGTCTATAATCCACATATGAGGGAGGACATGCGATTTTTGGCCTTCTGAGCCTGGCTAACCTTGCTGAAGATGATGTTCTCCAGTTCCATCCATTTACTTGTGAATGACAAAATTTCATTCTTTGTAGCTAAATAAAATTCCACTATGTATAAATACATTTTCTTAATCCATTCATCAGTAGTGGGGCATCTTGGTTGTTTCCTTAGCTTGGCTATTGTGAATAGTGCTGCAATAAACATGGGTGTGCAAGTGCCTTTGGAGTAATCTGAGTTGCATTCCTTAGGGTATATCTCCAAGAGTGGGATCGCTGGATCATATGGCAGATCTATGTTTAGTTTTTAAAGAAGCCTCCATATTGTTTTCCAGAGTGGTTGTACTAGTTTACATTCCTACCAGCAGTGTAAGAGGGTTCCTTTTTCCCTGCATCCTTGCCAACACCTGTTGGTGGTGGTGTTGCTGATGATGGCTATTCTAACAGGGGTGAGGTGGAATCTTAGTGTGGTTTTGAGTTGCATTTCCTTTATTGCCAGGAATGGTGAGCATTTTTTGTGGTTTTTGGCCATTTGAATTTCTTCTTTTGAAAAAGTTCTGTTTAGTGCAGTTGCCCACTTCTTATTGGTTCATTGATTTGGGGGGAGCTTAGTTTTTTGAGCTCCCTGTATATTCTGGTTATTAGTTGCTGAGTTGCTGGAGTTCTACTAAGGAAGTCTTTGCCTATACCTGTTGCTTCCAGAGTATTCCCTGCTCTTTCCTGTACTAACTTCAGAATTTTGGGTCTGATATTAAGGTCCTTAACCCACTTTGAGTTGATACTAGTACAGGGTGATAGGCATGAATCTAGTTTCAGTTTTCTGCAGGCAGATAATCACTTTTCCCAGCAACATTTGTTGAAGAGGCTGTCTATTCTCCATCATATGTTTTTGGCACCTTTGTCAAAAATAAGGTGGGCATATCTGTGTGGATTCATATCCACGTCCTCTATTCTGTTCCACTGGTCTTCATGTCTGTTTTTGTGCCAGTACCATGCTGGTTTTTGTTATGGCTCTGTAGTATAGTTTGAAGTTGGATATTGTGATACCACCAGCATTGCTCTTTTTGCTAAGTATTGCCTTGGCTATTCACAGTCTCTTGTGGAAACTCTGACTTTTAAGAATATTTGTTTGGTGGTACCAGGGTTTGAACTCAGTGCCTTGTACTTGCTAGGCAGATGCTCCACCATTTGAGCCACACCACCAGCCCAGAATCTTGCTTTTTGAACTAAGAAGGATGAAGCTGTGGTTTCTCTATCCTAACCTTCAAGACTCAATTTCTCACTGATGATTTCTCACACTATTTTGGTTTTGCTCACAGAAAGAAAACTTAGACACTGCTTTCTTTGAACCCAAAGTGAATAATTCTTTGAACTGAGAAACTTACATCATATCAAAAGGGTAGTTGTTTTCTTAAACAGAACTTACTAACTTGAAATTGAATTATCCAAAACTTAATAGCAAGTAATTTAGCTATTTTTTAAAAAGAGTGAGAGGTAAAGTGAGTAATTCTGATGGGCAGTTTCATAACTTCAGGGTGTATAACCAACATGTGTTTTGTCAACTTGTTTATAGTGAAATCACATTCCAGCAGGAATCTTACTGATGAAAAATGCTTGTTGCAATAAAACCGCCTTGAGATATTACTAAGCATAACTAACATTTCTGATTATTGGTTCTTAGCATGGATGTGAAATACTTAAAACTCATCATAGACTCATAATAGGTAAATAATTTAATGACAATAGAGCACTCAATTTCTATAAACAAAATATTTCAAATTATATTTTTTGTCTGGAGTACAGATCTGAAATGGTACAAACTGTATCCAAATATTGAACAGATTAAGAAAACAATGAAAAAAAATTCAGACTTAAGTTTCCATTCCTTACTTTCATTTGCTTCAGTCTATTTGAAAATATTTAGCTAAATCTTTAATGGATGGCCTGTGAAAAAAATCTACCAACAGGTAAGTTGGTTTAACTCCCAGACACAGGGCAGCAGGACATGGACTCTCAGCAAGTCCCTTCCTGCAAAAGGCCAGAACCAATTTCTATTTTTATTTTAAAGCAGGCCTGCTCAGATGAAGCACCACTCATGACCATGAAATACGGGGAGAAAATTAAAGTAGAAAAATGGTTTTCTCATAAATAAAAAGCAAATGGAGGACCAGCTATGGCACCGAAGCAGATCAGCCATGACAGGAATCAACCCATTCCCCAAAGTCACAGCTCTGCCCGCCTGGTTTGGCAGCACCTTGCTTCCCTGACCCACCCTCATGCTCCCAGCACTATGGCTAAGAATTGCCAGAGGCTTGGAAATAGCAGAAAGCTTAGGGAGACTGAAGGTTTCGCCCAGTGTTTACATTCTGCCAACAGGGACAGATACACCAGGCGAGGATGGACGCATGAACACGGTCGCCTGCTTGCACCAGCTTTACAGGCTGTGTAAGAACACTTATACTGAGCGCACCCTGCAGGTCTTGGAGCAGCACAGAACACCGAGGCTTACTTGTGTAGTGACAAGAATGATCCTCTTACACCACATGACCAAAGAACTGCCCACTCCAAACCCAGGGGGATCAGAGGAACTGTGGGGTTTGCTTGCTTTTGAGGGTTGGTATGTATGTTAAACCTAGTTTTAAGAAATTGCTTTTCATACATTCCAGTGCTTTATAAAGTCATACTCCATCTACAGGCATTAAAATTCATGAACTGACTGCCAGCCCTAAATGTAGAAGGCTCCACCACTGAACAAGTATGACAAGGAGTTATGGGTCCTGCGGTAAACTTGAGGATAGGTCAGCCTGGACACCACACACTGCAAAGTATAAGCACTAAGTTCTTTCGAACTCAGAAGAGAGCTTCATCCATGAATTCTAGCACTCCATTACCAAACAGGGAGCCACAGCTTCTCTTGGCTTTGGCTTTCTGTTCCCTGCAAGGGCTTCTAATGGATGACGGTAGAGAGGACAATGAGTGGTCCAAAGCGGATCAACATCTCTGGACCAAGGGCCAAAAGAACTGACGTCCTACCCCTGCTAGGACCAAGAGATGGAATTAAGTAAGAGCTGCCATCAGCCACATGGGTCTTCACCAAATCACAGCCACGCAGCTCATCTCTAGCCCCTTCCTCAATCTGCAGCCCAGCGCAGAGGAAGCTCTTTGGGAAAGAAAAGGGAAAGTTGGATGAGGGTTGTGCTTCTTCCCAAAGACTTGATCCCTTGGTGGAGTGGCTCAAATGGCAGAGTGCTTGCCTTAAAAATGAGGCCCTGAGTTCAAGTCCCAGTACCGCCAAAGGCCTGATCTCCTGGATCACACCTAGCAATACAGTCAGAGTGTGGAATAACAGCACACTTAGAAAATGAATGGCACTATTTTAAGAGCAGAACATCTTGGGAAAATCCAGAATGCCTACCTGAAATTTCATCAAGAAAGTAGAAACCACACCAGTATGCAGGTATGTTCTCTTTAAAAATCTAGATATTCTAGTTTAAGAATCACATAAAAACTTTAACCTCTTTATGCACAGGTTCAACAGATTTTAAAGAGAACCCTACATCTAGAATAGGTTAAGCAGTCACGACATTTATAATGAAAAATGGTCACTCCTGGGTTTTCTGCTATTTGTCACTAAACATGGAACTAAGTCATGCTTCTCTCAACACATAACTATCCAAACTGCATGTTTACATACAGATTGTGCAGAAATCATGCCCTGACAGAACTGTATTCGCCCTTTTAACTTAGGGTCCCAACCAGTTACCTTATGCAGTCTATCAAGAGCAAGAGCAGCGATTTCTCTCTCTGAATATAATTTTAGGCAGAAATGATATTATGTAAAGTGAAGGTCCTTCCACATAAAGTTTAAGATTTGGGGTAGAAGATGAAATTCCCAAGAAATCAAGTAATTCCACATTGTTCTTGTAGTCCATGAAACCCTGAGATGAACAGTCCTCAAATGCCTGGGCTTGGATCCAGACCCACCACGACACTTCAGTAAGCTTCCAACTGACTCATCATCAACTTCCTGCTGTATTCATAGGCCAAAAATAGTGACCCATTGGCAGGGAATGCTCGAATCATAGTAGGTTTTAGTCCAGAATATAAGGCTGTTATTCCTAGAAGACAAAAGGGCAATCACAGATTGTGACAATCTCTTCCTTGGGCAGACCCATGCACAGAATAGGAATATTTGTACTTACAAATCCAGACAACAGCACTAAATCTTAACAAGTGATGGAAGAACTTACTTCCAGCCTCTTCTAAATAGAATAGGAACAAGACAAGTATCAGGTCACCTGGCAAAGCTGACTGATGCTCAGGTAACAGAAGCTAATTCCATGCCTGGACAACTCCTAGAACATGGATGGGACACAATGAGACCTTACACGGCTACCCAGAGGCAACCGTGGTGCTAGAGGCAACAGCAAGAACACAACATTGAAGTGAGAGAGCTGGTTCTAGAATTAGCACTACCCAGCACAGCTATGCAGACAGAATTAGCTAAGGAAAAGAAACATACTTTTGAAACTATAAAGCATTGTGCAAACTTACAGGAGGTTACTAGTAGTAATACACAAAATTTATGTGCTCTGCTTGGGATATGAATTAAACAACTTTGTCTCTGTGTTACTGTGCTCTCTTTTTTAAAATTAAAATAGTTCATAATCCAAGTTTCAGGATGTACAGTGGATGCTGGAAGAATAGGTACTTACAGATGCATAAATTGGCTTTATACAAATGCTACTTAGAAAGTCTTTATCCTCCTGCATAACTCTGAAAGGTGATAGCAAATCATCTTCAGAAGTTGTTCAGTCCATTTCTAATTCCAGAAATCTTACCATGAAGGATGTTGTGCATTCTTTTAATGCCCTTAGTAGTGCTGTTGGAGAGCATATTCTGACAGTACTATACTACCTAAAGCTGATGATGCTAACTTCAAAGCATTTGTCCCTTTAGTCAAAGTCCACATCTTAAAAATTCCCTCTAGGCTATTTAGAACAAAGGATCCTGCCAGGTAGCTGGCTCATGGGTGAAGAGTCAGATCAAGTCTCCAGAAGACCAGTGGTGAAGTGACAAGTCCACTGTCTACACACCTACTACATTCAGCAGACTCACCTTCAGTTTTCACAACACTAAGAAAGGTTCCAACAAATCCTGCCTGTTTGCCAGACATGGAAAGAACTTGGATCCTGGATTTGATACAATCCACTGGATATACAGCCAGCCATAGGCAAATTCCACCAACTCCACCACTTAGCATCAAAGGAACAGGGCCTAGAGAGGAAAAATAGCAAACAGTATTTTATCTTTCTTTTTTAACAATTCTTATTAGGATATATTTGTTGTACAGGGGGGATTCATTGTCACAATTCTGAACAGGCTTACATTGTACATTGGCTAGATCGCCCCCACCATCTGTCCCCATCAATCTCTTCCCACCCGGTATTTTATCTTAAGTGACATTTCCAGAGGTCACCTACCTATGGGTAGGTGAAAAACACTAATGCTAGAGAGCTCAATTCTTTGAGAAAACTGTTGAAACTAACCACCCAAGGTTCCATTTGGTAGTCAGGTCTGCTTTGGACCTCACCAGGAAAAGCAGCCCTAGTAAGGGTTGTGTTAAGCTGGTCACTAAGGTGCTGTGCCCTCATCTCTGGCCCTATCCTCCAGAGGGCCTGGCCCACCTAGAACCAGAGGGCTTCAGGGCATAGGGAACGAGAAGACAGGCCACTGAAATGCAGTCCATGTTTTCTTCAATGGTATTTTAATATTCAGCATCCCCAGTTTTTCCTTTGCCACAAAAAAATCAAAATTGGCTTATTAAACACATCAGTTAAGTCTGGGAGCTTGACTAACCACAGTACAAATCCAACACAGTGAAGTGAGATGCTAAAGAGGAATTAACTCATGCATGTGAGCCAAGCATTGCACACAGCTGTGTCAAGCAGTTCAAAAGAATAAATCAGAACTAGGCTTTTCCACATGGCTCTCAAAACACTACCAAGAATTATTTCCAGTAAGATGTATAGATGATTTCCTAATGGGGAAAATAATCTCTGCATTTCATCTCCCCCTAAAATGGACCAGGAATAATAAATGTTATTCCAATAAAGAAGTTTACAATTTACTGCTTCAACCCATACTGAGAAAATTACTCTCCCTTGGGAGGAAACCATTAGCAATTCCTGCTGCCATGTTACTTCCTGGCATCCAGACTTCCTAGTGCCAGGTAGATCCCCCACAAAGGGGCACATTAAGCAGGTAATACACAGGAACCATGCCACCAGAAAGTGGATGTCATCAGACCCAAATGCTGTCCACCCAGACTTATTTACCTAGTTCATCTTTTGACCTCCCTGATGCAAAAAATGACCGGCTCAGTTCATAGCCACCAAAGAAGAAGAAATAGCCTGGTACTTCTCGAAGTAAAGTGCTGGAGAGTCCATGGTAGAAGCCCAGGGGGCCATCCTTCCGAAGGATGCTCTTCACAACAGACCAAACTGTACTGGGAGGAGATGCAGAAGGCGAGAAGAAAGGAAAAGGGCATTCATACCCAATTAACAGACCAGCTGCACAAGTAAGAAGTAGCTGGTTTTGTAAATAGAGGAACCAGGAGTTCTAAGAATAAAAGGTGTCCTGTGGGAAGGAAAAATCTTAGAGAAGCAGGATCATCTATTATTGGCAAATTTTAAAATGAATGCATACATTTATAGAAGTCACATTATCAAAGACATAAAAAGAGCTACTACCCATTTTTTTCAATAGTAAATAGGTGAAACCTAGAATTACAATAAGAAATCATCAAAAAAAAGATGGCGCTGTTATCTGCCCAGCAGCTTGTCTCCCTTGATTCTTGGTTCAGTCCTTCTGGTGTGTTTTATGAGAATTTGCTCAGGTGGTTACCCACTGTTTTGTTTTGTTAGTACAGGGAAATGAGCAAAGGAGTAAATATTACCTGAGGGCAAGACAAAGGAATTCTGAGGGCTGAGCCACAGCTTCCATGATAAGAACAGCACCCAGAACTGAGTTGCTGGAGTGGCAGGACCACAGCGGACTCCTTTCTGAGATTAGAGTCCTGCTCCTAGAGCAGCCAGGGACACTTTGGCCCACACTCTCATCAGGATGCTGTGCACTGAGAACGGAAGGAAACCATGCACTCATACCAGCTCAGTGTATCCCTCTCCTCACTTTGCCATCAAGAGAGCAGGGGACTCAGCTCTGGGAGATGATCAAGCCCCAAGGTGCCAAAGGCCTCAGCCAATGGCTTTCCTTCTGAGAGCTTTGGAAGGCTCCATCAAGCCCTTACTGCAGCACTGCTCCTTCCACATACAAATGTGATCCCAGGTGCCAACACAGTTGGCCTGCCATCCAATCCAGGTCTCAGCCCAAGCTGCCACATAAGTCCTTTGCATATAATCATAATGATCTTTAAATTACCTTAAACAACTTCCAAGGCACGTGACGGTAACTTCCTTGGTGCTGTCAAGTTTCTATTTCTTAATCCAGGACTAATTGCACTCATGACTTCACTTCTGTTTACATAACTGCACACTTACGAAATGTGGGTGTATTCACAACACTGATGCTATAATTCAATAATAAAATGTTTTCAAGGCTTACACTTTTGGACTTCCAAGCAATGAATAACAGATTTGAGTCGGCTGGAATGAATTGAAGGATGCAGAAAACAGGGCACTGTTACAAACCCCATTCATGTAGGGAGCACGTGGGTAGCTGAAAATGACCAAATGGTGCTTACTTCTGGCTTTTGGCTATCCTTCCCGATGTCTCCATTTCATACATGGTCTGGAGCCTGCACTTCACGAGCTCGGTGGGGCAGAGCACCAGCGCGGCAAAGGCAGAGGCGAAGGACCCAGCAGCTGCATTCTGCAGATCACTAAAAACAGAGATGACCACTTACCATCAGCTTCCTCACTCCTCCAGGTCTCACCTCGCCAGAAGGGAGTGTAGGATAAGAGCAGGGAACTTGCATGAGTTGTCACATCTAAGGATCCCATGACCCTGTGAGGCAACAGCAATACCCCAGATCCAATATGGGGAAATGATACTTAGAGATGACACACAACATGCCCAAATTCACACAGCAGTGCTAGCAATCAAATCCAGGTCTGTCCAACTGCAACATCCACGTTGGATTTTTTTCTTAATTGTTGGGTTTTGTTGGTGGTGTTCTAGCTCTGGAACCCAGGGCCTCATGCCTGCTGAGCAAGTGCTCTACCACTGAGCCACACCCCAGCCCTGTGCTGTCTTTAGACATAGTGCTACGGACTGAATGCTCATGTCCCCACCCAAACTCGTATGTTGGAGGCCTAACCCCCAATGTTATGGCAGTTGGACAAGGTATCTTTCAGCATCAATTATGCATAGACGAGGTGATGACAGTAAGATTAGTGTCCTTATAAAAGGGGACCAGAGAGGACCAGTGAGGATACAGCAAGAAAGGACCAAATCTGCCATCACCTTGATCTTGGACTTTCCAGTCTCCAGAATTATGAGCAATGTTTGTTATTTATACTTCCCAGTCTATGGTATTTTGTTATAGTACCCCAAGCTAGAACACATGGTGACATATAAAGAAAAAAACCCAAAAAACACAAAGGAGAGGGGGAAAAAATTACCCACAGTTCCCATCGCCCAAAACATGCATTTTCAGTGTATTTTCTACTAACTTTAAATAAAGTTAGAGTCTGAGGCATTTCTTCCTGCCCAAAATAAGTACCACAGATGAAAACCCAGAATAAATTTTTAACCAAAAGTTCCTACATGGCAAAAAGATTTCCCAATTTGGCTGATGACCTCCTGCTGTGGTTTGATATGGCTTGTGTGGTCCCCCCAAAGTTTGTGTGCTGGAGCATGGTCCCCACTGTGATAGTGTGGAGGTAGTTACAGAGGTGGGGGTTAGTAGAAGGGGGTTGGGTCGCCAGGGGCACTGCTACCCTCAAAAGGGATTAATGTTCTCACAGGGCTCTAGTTTGTTCTCACAAGGACAGAATGTTATAAACAGAAGACACCTCACCTCTAAATCTCTCTGGCTTCCTGCCTGGCATGTGATCTCTCCCTCTCACACACACCATGTCATCCACCATGTTGTGATGTAGCCAGAGGAGCCCACCAGAGCTGAAGAGATGACTGTGTCATGATCCTGACCCTGCAGAACCATGAGCTAAATAAACCTCTTTTTTTATACCTCACTCAGCCTCAGGTATAGCAACAGAAAATGGATTAAAACACCTCTTCAGCCTCAGCAACACAGAAGGAAGGAGGAGCAGGCAATGGGACCCAGAGGTGAGTGAAATCAGTACAAGCCTGCATAGCCAGTAGTTTTAGGTGGAAAGGCTAAGCTGGAAATCCAAACTAGACAGGGGATGAATGCATACAGGTACAAAGATAGAAGCATTCCTCTCCTCTTATATAGGCCCAGTCCCACCAGCCACAGTCACCACAGGGTTGGGAAACTAGAACCCAAAAAGAGGGGGAAAGTATGAGCAACTTTTCTCAGGAGTCAGGAAGACTCCTCAGAGTTTGGGGAGGAGAGGGGTCAGAAGAGACCTCTTGCAGCCCCCAAGAAAATGTTTGGGTGGCACAATCCTTCACTGGGCAGGAAAGACTGAATTAGTCCCCCAACTCACCCATTTAGTTTTGGAAGCCCTCACAGATTTCCAAAAGTGCCTGAGGGGAGTCCCCTCTCCTGACTGCCCCTGATCCCCTAATAATTTCTCTCCAGACTGTGAGCAAAAGCACAGTGGATCTACCACATTCAAGGCTAAAGTTTCGCCGGTGTAAACGTTAGTATAAAAACCAAGGGCACCTCCTGCCTTGGCCCTGGTTTCCAATTTCCTGTGGTCTAGCTTCCACACAAGGGGGTGTCAAGTGCTGAGCTGGCCTCTCATACCTGGTCTCAGAAAAGCTGGCTGGAGTGGGTTTGCTTTCAGGAGGCCACTCCTTGCAGTATGGACTTTCTTTTGAACTCAGAACTAACTGCAGGCCCATGAACGGAGGAGAGCCAGCCAGGGACACAAATGTCCTTGCACATAGCCTCTGGTATGTAGAAACTGTCAGGTATGTTCAGGTCACTCTTTGCTCCTCACAACACTCCTTGGCTCGTTTGTTGAAAACCAAAGCTTTCAATGGTTTTTGCTGTCTTTCAGCCAAACTGCAGATCCGTACTTGGCGTCCCTCAGGGACTCTCTATCAACCTGCTGACAGGCAACCGTCAGTTGGCGTCATTACCCAACTTTGCTGGAACAAAGGTAGCAGTCAATAAATGTGGCAGTCAGTTCAGCCTCAGACGCAGTGATGGCCCAGATGTCTTATCGAGCACAAAGCACCTTAGAGTGCAAGGACAGGCCAAATGAGATTGGCTGTGGACTTTGGCTTTCTAATAAATACCATCATCTACCAGTGTAAAAATGAGGCAACTGGCCCCAGGTCCTGCGTCTGGTATAAGCGTGTAGAACTGGAATTGAAAGGGCAATAGGTGTAGGATAGGGGTTTTGAAGAATCAACTGTTTGTCATCTGTTCAACAAAAAGCACCTGAATACTCCCACTGTGCAAGAGCCTGCCTGGCCAGAGGTCAAAGCTGACTCTGGGTCATGTTCAAACCTGGAACAGACAAATATTTACAATATGATTGCAGAACTTCACAGCAGGCTCTCACAAGCAGTTCTTTCCTTTCACTGCTCTTGAAATATGTCACCCCCCTCCATGAAGTTATTTCAGACCTCGACTGGTCCAACATGAGACTGGCGGGGAGGGGCTTAGAACACAAGGGCTGAGTCCTTGGTCTGGCGATTGGGAGCGGTGAACATCTGCACCTCACTTTCCCCATCTGTAAGACAGATGACAGCATCTGCTTTGGATCATGGTGAAGGACACATGAACACATGTGTCATAGCTTGGTCAAGAATCCAGGCAGCATTTCCTCAATAAGTAACAGAGTGGAACAAAAAAGACCCAACATCAGGAGACTCTAGTGTTGCATTAGACCACATTAAACAGGTCGTCTCTTCACTGAGGAACGTCTAAGGATCCTTAAACTAAATGCCATGTGTTCTACCCAGAGCCCACACGAGAGATGCACTGAAGTATTTCCCAACCCTTTCTTGGGGATGTCAACAGGGCTTCTGGGGACAGTGTGGGGAATGGTAGCCATATGGCATGGATTCACCCTTTACCAGAAAAACACTATGCTTATACGTCTTCACTTTGTTCACAGCTAAGAAAGGGGCAAAGTGGGGAAGGGTACACAGAGCCACATCTCTAATGGCTTTGCTCTTGTGGGAAGGTGAAAGTCACTGCTGAGCCAAAGGAACTGCACAGTTCTTCCACAAGACCCTCTATTTCCCTGGCTTCTCTCCCATGGTGTCCTTTGCTAAGAAGGCTGAGGGAAAGCTAAACCCACGTCTCCTCAAGTAGTACATCTCTCCCTCAGCTGGGAGAAAGCTAAAGTCATCAATCATTTTGCTTCTGTCCAGCCTTCCCCGTGGTGTGCCATGCTTTCCTCGTTTGCTCTCTGCTTCATCTCTCCTTCCTGCCCTTTCTGTGCTGGAGGATCAGAGCTCAGCCCTCTCTATCCTACGCTGTCTCTTTGGACCATCTCATCTAGTTCCAAACCTTTAAAGTACAAGTTCCACCCATCACAACAGAATTCCTACCTAAAGAGGGACTCATCCAAGTCCTCTAGACACTTCCAGAGAACGCTTCCGTTCCCATGGAAATGGCTTTAGTCACGTGGGATGTACAGTTGAATTGTGGTTCCAATTCCTACTAAAACAGTCAGCAAAACTGTCTCTTGAAAGCAGGCAGATGTAATCATTCTAAGTCATTTCAAATAAATCCGCGTTCCGAGGATGGCTGAACATCCCAGTGGTTTCCTAATTCTCTGTATGATAAAAATCCTGGAGAAGACCAAATATGAGCCAAAGTCAGATGTCTGAGGAAGACTTGGCCGAAGAAAGGTGGGTCATGGGCTGGTGAAGTGGCTCAAGCAATAAGAGTGTGTCCCTAGCAAGTGTGGGGCCCTGAGTTCAAACCCCAGTGCCATCCAAATAAAAAAAAAAAAAGTGGGTTCCTCTGTCTCTGCCTTCTCACACATTTCAAACCCTTCCTCAAGCTCCACATTTCTCCTCAAACCTACTTAGCTTGGGCAACTTCCGCCAACACTTCCGTTGATGAAGGGGAACCTAAAGCTTGGGTCCCCAACAGCACCTATGGTTTTAAATGGACACTTCAGCCCATGTGAAAAGCACCCTCCTGAAGAGACCAAAATGCAGGGTGTTTCATTCCCAGTGATGGGCTACAGGCAGTCATCCTTTATGAAATGCACACGCATGGTTTGTACCCTGACAGTGTGTGGCATCAGAATCAAAAAGAAGGTAGATATTTTCTAAAAGGAAATGTTCTTTCCACTAAACCTTACTGAAGTCAAGGCCATGCAACAGCAATAGTTTTAAAAAGCACACAGTGCCAGCGTCCCAACTCACCTCAGCTTTGCCCCCTTGTCCAATCCAAGCAGTCTCCGCACCACCTGCTGGCAGAAGCCGTAGCACATGAAGAGTACAGAGTTCTCAGCGATGTTGGCGATCAGGGCTGGGCTGGTGCCCTTGTAAAAGCCCCGGAGGCCCACCTGGGAGTAGGTCTTCAAGCAGCAGTTGGTGAAGCCTCGGTACAAATGGGGGAACGTCTGCATTTTCACCTTCATTGTGTCGAAGGGCTGCCCGGTCAGTACGCATGCTGTGCCTCCTGGAAGCAGGACACGCAGCATGAGTCTGCGATGTGTTCAGCTGTCCAGGGATGTGAGGGACAGGTGGCCTGCCCTGTGGCTGACCTCCATTTCAGTTCCTTCCCTCTTCCCCCCAAAACCTTCTAGTTGAGTCCAGTAAACAACATTCAGTGGGTCACTACAGTGAAGCCCACCTTAAGGGGCTCAGGCTCCCAGGGAGACACGTGTACACCACAAAGTCCCAGGCTGTGTGTGGGGGGGGGGGGGTTGACGTGTGTGTGGGGGGGGGGGGTTGACATGTGTTTAGGGACCTGGGCTGGGCTGGCTTTGCTGTGGTATTCTGGACAGGAGACACACCTCAGCCTCTGTTCCTCATCTATGCCCACCTCACAGGCTTAGTGCAAGGCTAAATAAAAAATGGAGGAGAGGGCTTAGCACATGGTGGCCACACAGTGGTTACTACAGAGCAGGTACTTTGTGTAGGAGACAGGAGCCACAGAGAGAAGGGAGAACCTGGGAGGAGGTAACCATGCCTCTTCACCTAATGCCTGGAAGTATGTTAATGATAACAGCATGCTAGGCACCAAAGAAAAAAAGAAGCCTGGCTAATTAGTCCCCAAAGAACAGAGCATCCAACCCTCCCATGGAAAACCTCATCCACAATGATGACTCTAGCAATTATGATTCACATTTACTGAAATTTGCCTTTGCTGAGACACATGGACTGAAGTTTACCTGTGCTTAGCCTAAGTCCCCGTGTGTATCTGGTTTTACACTTTAAGAATAGCAAAGGCACCAAGTCTAAATTGCATTAGATTGCTTCGGTAAGAATTCTGAACAGAAGGAAAGGAATGAACCAAAACCACCCTGTAAGATCTCCAGACCTTAGACTGGGGGCATCTTAGGAACTGTCACTGGTCAATGTTCACCACCCCTTCACTAGGCAGATCTCCAACATCTGCCACATGGTGAGGCTACGAAAGCTTTATGAAAATTGGAGAGAAGGCCAAGGCCAGGTGCAGTGGCTCACACTTGTAATCCCAACTACTCAGGAGGCAGAGCTCTGGAAGTCTGAGGTTAAAGGCCAGCCTCAGCAAAGTTAGTGAAATCCCACCTCAACAAACAAGTCAGGCATAGTGGTTCATGCCTATAATCCCAAATATGCAGGAGGCATAGGTAGGAGAACTACTGTCTGAGGTTTGGTAGTAGGCAAAAAGCATAAGATTCTATCTGAAAAACAAAAAGTAAAAAGGGGCTAGAGACTTGGCTCATGTGGTAAAGTGAGGCCTGGAATTAAGAAATGCAATTTCACAGCTTTGTCATTATACAAGGTTACTCCACCTAAATTGTAGAGATGGGAGAATGCCACTGAGGAAGACTCGTTTATTGGCAGGTAAACTAACATTTCTGAAGAGTCTGAGAACTGCTTGGTCTCCTCTTAAAACAACTAAAAGTATCATCTATGTGATTCCCTCACTACCATTTGCTGTTTCTGGGGGAAACATGGCACACTTCCATTTTGCCTTACAAAATTATCTGAATTAGCAGAATATAATTTTATAGGATTTTTAGAGCCAGGGATGGTAGTACACGCCTATCATCCCAGTTAAACTACTGACTCAAACTACTGCCCAGGCTTCCCCTTAAAGTCATTTAATTTTCTGAATCCTCATGGCCTCAGTTCAATAACTATCCAATTATCTTTAACGCCTGTCTGCCCAGGGCTCCAGATCCTTTCCTGGAACTTCTATAGCGAGTGTAGACAGGGACAATGATAACTTTTTGGCACTTTAAAAGAGATGAGCTGGATGGAAAACCTGTTGAGTGGGAAAAGCTTTTTTTTTTTTTTAAGAAAAAAGGAGACACACAAAGAATACCACATTTATGCTGCACTCATGACCCCCTTGGACCACAGCTGGCTCTGCACTTACAGGTGAATCCCTTCTATGGGTGAGCTGTGACCGTGAGGTGCTAGGGGTCTTCTGCTTCTAGCAGAAAACTCTCAAATCCCAGACTCAGGATAGCAAAGGCACCAAACTATCCCTCACCGCTGGGAAGGCTGCTGCCACGTTAGGCAGCAGTAAAACAAAGACAACAACAACAGAATGGTATGAGGAACAAGGAAACCAAGGTTCTGAACTGTGCACACCACCCAACTGAGTAACCCTGAACCAGTCCACACTCCCTCTCTTGGACTCTTCCTATATGAATAGTGAGCATCAAAGTGAACAGTCCCTGAAGGTCCATCTAAGCCCCACTCTGCTTTCCATCTGCATACCAGGTGCCTCCCAGTAGAATGGAGGTTCTTGTGTCACTGGTGGGCACCTCCTCTGCCCAGCCCCCCCACTTGCAGAGCCCCTGCATCTGCCAAGGAGTTTGCTGTCCTAGGCAGTTGTGGACCCCAGCAGCTCTGCATCAGAGAGGCAGCCCTGTGTTGCTAAGCACAGGGAGAAACTCCCTGCCATCAGCAGGGACACTAAGTGTCAATATGTAGAAGGGCCCTAAATATGTTTTTATCATTGTTAAACACGCCCACTAGCAAATGTCCTCTATGCCAGGCTCTCAACAACACTGTTGCAATTTACATTAAAAACTGACAAATACCTGAATGCACAAAAAACAGGAAAGGTAAGCTTTTTAATAAAAATAGATCTCAGCTCTCTGGTAAGACTAAAGGATACAAAGTGTCCAAAGCTGAGAATCTCTGGTGTGGTTACATGCCCTCCTACTGAGAGACAAGAGCTGTGCCCAAAGCATTTGCATGATGCTAACAGGGGACAAGAGGCCAGCGGAGCAGTGCCATTCTCAGTCAGCATCCTCCACAGCGTGGCATGGGGAGGTGGGGAAAAAGGTGCCTAGAGGCCTGGGGAGCTGAAGCTCCCTTCCACAGAGTGCGAGGGTAGTGCTCCACAGGCATGCGGTGGGCAAGAGCTTGCCGGAGAACAATCCAGCCAGCTGTCCTCCAGCCAGCTGTTAGACCTGCTCATTGGGCTGGAACACTCCTTGTGGTCTCTAACCTGGAGAGGTGTCCTTGCCCAGGGATCCTTATCAGTGTCTACAAATGCTGTCTCCAGCCTTCCTCATTAACTATTTTGACAGACCTTTGATTGATGGGAAAAACTTTGTTCTTCTCTGAACAAGGATTGGTTTTTTTTTTTTTTTTTTTTACAGTTGGGCAAAGGACAGTGTGAGGTGGTGCGTACCCGCCTTCTCCCCCCAACTACACTTGATCTGTTGACCCAGGAGGTCCCACTGGATAAGAGCTCATTGAGCAACACACTCCTCTGGCTTCCACAGCCCAGTAACTGCAGCCATTATGACAGTCAGTGTGGGAGGCCAAGGTAGAGCAGGGGTCTGCTGAGGAAACATGAGCAAAGCTGCACTCCTCTGGCCCTCAGGTAGCACAGGGACTCTGGAAAACCAAGCAATCAGCATGGGTGCCCAGTCTCATCATTGCCTCAGGCTGAGCTTCCACTATGCCTGCATCTTAAAGGTGATCTTTCTACTGAGTGGCCTGATGTCAATAGTGCTGGCTCCAGTCTGCCCTTGGGCTCAGGCCCCAAGCATCAGTTTTAGCTGCTAGTTTCCACCAAATCCTAGGACCTCTTTTAAGGCACAGTGAAATGTCAGTCTCATTTTAATAGGGGACTCTCCTTCCTTTCCCAATACCAATAGGAACAGTACTTGGTGCTTCTGGAGAGGTGGCATGGTATTTTTGTACTACAAAGAATCTGAAGATTGCCAAGCTTGGGGCAGAAGTCCAATGTCACCTCCATACCCTAGCCATGAGACAATGAACATGTGACTTCATCTCTGAGCTGTTTTCTGGCAGTATTGGGGACATTCCTACCCTTCACCCTGACTCAAAGTTTTAGTCCAACAGATACTACTCTACCTTCTGCCTTGCTCTGCACAATATCACACCTCCATTAAATGGATTCATTCCAAGGCTACAGCACATTACTTCTAGGGAGACAAAAGGATTATTTTCAAACCACTTTCACTCAATCTCGCTGAGAAGCTACTTACAAAAATACAGAGGACAGAGTCTGCTCTGGGATTACCTGCGGCCCCTGCCGTGAGGTCGATGGCAGCTTGGATGGCAGGATTGGACTTCATTATGCAGCTGGGTTCCTCGGAAGGCAACTCTCCACCAGCCTATGACAGGCACCACATATCCCTAGGACGAGGCAAGGGCCCACAGTTAGCTCAACCCCTACAGCCCTCATTCTCACACCTGCTGCCCTGGCTTAGTGCTAAGTTTGGAGAGCAATCTGTGCCATGAGCCCAAGAGGCCTGGAAAGACACATGTGGCAGATGTCAGGAGCCCTGCAGTCACCCACACCTGGACACAACTGGGAGGTCCTCATCTGCACAAGGTGAATTATAGAAATATAACATAAAGGCAAAATTTACAAAAAAAAAAAAAAAAAGCACGTGGGACCGAAGCATCACCCATCCTCAGAACAAGCCCCAGCATGGAGCGCCAATCCTGCTCTTGTCACCATCATCCACTTCAGCATTTCTCAACAGTAAATGTGTAGATTCACCTGTGGGATTGTTGCAGTGTGGATTCTGATTCAACAGGCTGCAGGGGGACCAGAAATGCTAAAGATTTAAGCAAACCGGTGAGGCTAACAATGCAGGCCTACCATCCACACTTTGAGGCACAACACCTGTACCACTGAGTCCCAAATTTGCTTGATCAGATCACCTGGGGGCACATTTTAACTATTCAAATTACCAGTTCTCTCTCCAGGAAATCTTAATTCAGTTTATTTGGGTTGGAGCCTAGGGAGCTTGGGAAAACTCCACCTTCATAAATACTATCTACAAAAAGGGGGCTCCTTAACATATAAGATTAAAATACCAATTCTGTATAGTTTTCAAACTATGGAATCACTTAGTCATGAATAAAAAGGGACACTTTTCATTCCTTATCACACTGAGGAGAATGGTGCAATGGACTTGAGGCCAAGGTCCTTTCAAATACCATCATCAGCAGGAAACAATGGCAGCCAATGAGAGTCTTTTAAATCACTTGAAGAAGTTTGCTGATACACAAACTCCAAGACTCTTTACCCAAAAAAAAAAAAAAAAAAAACTTTAGACCAGCAACACTAGTTAATAAACAAACAAATAAACAAAAAAAACCTAAGTTCCAAGGACAAGACAATGATTCCATAGTACTGACAGACCTGGAGAGAGAGTTAACTACTAGGTTGGTAAGAGGTAGCTGTTAGGGTCCTATCATTCTCCTCCTTTTCCAGAAGAAAAACTAAGGCCAGAAGGAGACAAAGTCTTCTCCAAGGGAATGAAACTAATCAGTAGCAGAGATGATTCAATGATTCAATTTTAAAAAGTCCATTTTCACATCTGTGTACAAACCCATACCTAATTCCAGGGTATTTCAACCTGCCCAATACAAACCTGATACACCCATACACCCAACCCTGCATTTTGCCAGGAGGGAGGCGGGGAAGAGATACACGGATGTGACATATTAAGGTGGCCCCTCAGATAAGCCTCTGAGTCGATTGCTTTTGATGTGGACACATTTAATTTGGAACGAAAGAAAAGCACGTCAGATTATACTACTTCATCGGTGCAAATTCAACCCTTTACATATACCAAATTTAAATGCATTAAATCCGACAAATAACTTGTAGAGCTATAGAAAACTGTGATAGGTACTAACAGGTGAACCCATAGCATGGCTATGGCTTGGAGAAGTCGCACAAGAGACAAGTCAGCACAAATTTAGGAACTTGCGGCAACTTGGAATAGAAAAGCTGAATCCCCTCAGCATCCCATAGTCCCTGTCAAACTACATTGGGGTCCAAGCAGACAGAAACAACAGTGCCAATCCCACTTCTTCCTTGGGGAAGTTAATTTTTCGGGTGGGAGACTCGCAGAAGGCCGCATTTCCCACCAGGGCAGGAAGATGCCAGCTCCACGCAGAAGCTGGGCGGCAGAAGGCCGCTGGTCCCCAGCCATCGGAGCCTCTAAGGCGGGCGCAGGGCTCTGCGATGCAAACCAGTTCTGCAGCCGAGGAGCCCGGCAGGGCGAGTCCTCCTCCAGGCCTGGCGAGCAGCGCAGGGGACCAGGCCAACTCTCTCTGTCCAAGCTGTCCGCCCGCTGACCCTGCTCGCAGCCCACCCGGTAGCCTGAGGGCCTCCCATTCACAGGCACGTCCCTCCCCGCTCCCCGACGCAGGCGCAGGCAGCGCGGAGGCGGGAAACCAGGTGACACGACTCGGGGGCAAAGGGGGACAAGGTTTTCCAGCAGGCGGGACCTGCGGGAAGGAGGCCGAGCAGCACGGGAGGCTCCGCCAGCCCCGGCCAGCCACCGTGGCATTGCGCGGGTCCCGTTGCACGTGTACCGGCCACTTCCCTGGCCTCCCGGGAAGGTCACGCTGCCCCGCGCCAAGGCCCGCTCCACGCCTGGCGCCCCGCTCCCTCCTCCGGCGGGCTCCCCGAGGCCGCGGGGCCGCGCTGGCTGTGCTCACCGACGAGCTGGTGTGGCCGCGTCCGGCTCCCGCTCCGCTGCCTGCTCTGCAATCCCACTGGGCGGCCCCGGCCGCTGCTTAACACTGGCTTGGGCCACAGCCAGCCCTCCGCCCCGCCCCCGCAAGCCCCGCCCCCCGCAAACCCCGCCCCGCTCTCCCGCAAGCCCCGCCCACCCCTCTCCTCCGCCCCGCCCTCCCGTGAGCTCAGCCTCGCCCCCGTGGCTCAGGAACGCGGCTGCGGCGGGGAGCGGCGCGCGCCGAGAAGGCGGAAGTCTGCGCGGGTCCTCCGCGCGCTCTGCGGCCCCCGCCCGCCGTGGAGATGGACGGACTGGCTGCCAGGACTCACTGCGGATCTTAAGTCGTCATCCTGCCTGGGAGGCTATGGTTTAATGTTAAATTATAAGCGATTACGAAAATACTGCGATCGTTGGGAGGAAAAGCAAATTCGTTTCTTGCGTGTTAAAAAAAAATTTTTTTCCAATCTCCCTCCCCCAAGGAAATCCATCTCCAGTGACATTTCAGAAAATGCACGGATGAAAACTCTAAGCCGGCCGGAATGATCTTGTAGTTCCCAATGAATTAGCATATGTATCTATGGTTCAAGGAAGCTGTTGTAAAGCGGAGTGAAGAGATTTTATTTAGAGCTAGCACTTACTTAACAGGAAGGGTCTTGCTCTTTGGACACGTATGCGATGTGACATTCAGCCACCGTCTTCCCCTTGCTTTGCTTCAGCCTTCTTAGATTTATTTTCATTTTCTATGGGTTTTTTCTGCTATTGTTTTTGTTTGAGTCAGGATCTTGCTAGGTAGCCTTGAACTCAGATCCTGTCACTCCTGCAGGCGAATACACACGTGCTCCACCATGCCTGGCCATATCTGCTTCCTTAAAACATTAAACTTTAAGCCTTAGTATTGGATTGTTGCCTATTAATTTAAATGATTTGGGGCATGGGTCAGTGATTTAAATATTTGACATGATGTGTATTAGTGCTAAACTTGAGTGCACAAACAAATAGACCTTCCTGGCCCTGGTATATGCTATAAAGACATCAGAAAGCCAGATAAGTGGGGCCCTTGTCAACATCAGCACTTTAGAACTCAAAGTTACAGAACACATTTTTAATTACAGAAACAAGCCAGGAAGTTTGGATGGCTTGCCCAAAGTGACACGTAATCTAACAAGCTGGAACCTTCAAAAGCCTGGCAATGCTGCCTGGCCCAGTGGCTTTGCAGACTAGGAAAAGGAGGCCAAAGAAAACATAGTTAAGGACAGACCCAGATCTCCTGTTACAGATTAGAAAGAGCACTGGACTTGGAGCCAGGATGCTATATTGAAGTCTGTGTGTGACCTTTAGTGAGTCACTTGGCCTTCTGAAACCCCAGCCAGTGGGATGATTGCATAGCTGTCACTGACTGTTAAGTTCCTTTGCTCCATAGGGCAGCCAGAGCAATCCACCACATGGTGGCTGCTACTCCAGATAGGGTTTGCACATTTGCTGAGGCACCAGTCTCCAACTTAATACTTTGTCTTTTCTGCCTTCAGTACTTCCTGTCCTGTCTTCTTCACACTCCCAAGCCCAGCCTTTTACCTTTCTCCTCTCTTCCACGTCCCCTTGGGAACCCACAGCCTCAATCTCTTCTGCAAACTAAGAAACAAGCAGGATTTTGCTTAAAATTTTAACCCCTAATCTACAAAATTACCTTTGCTAGACAAATTCACACCCATGTGTCCTCTGGTTGGCTTGTGTGCTAAACCCTCATGCCTAGCAGAATGGCTGGTACAGATATGAACATCTAAGACTGAGAGGCACATGAAATCAGGTCACTTGCCTGATACAGAAGCTCCTTATACAGGATTCAACAAAGATCTGTCCAGCTCAAAAAGGCTGTACTCTAACTGCCACACTATGTGTGGTACCACCTCCAGGAAGGCTTCCTGTTCAAAGCAAGGGAGCTGCAGGAACTATTATTTTATAAAAATCACCCCAGTAGCTTCGAATTCCTCCCAACATTGGCCCTTTCTGCTATCTTTATTTTAGGAATAGAGAAGCAAATATAGAGATGTTCAAATGTTTAACATCCTTGGGAGCTCAGAGACTGACTGAATAATCGCCTGTCGATACTAAACCAAGAAAGGATCTGGGTAAGTTGTCTGAAGATAATTCCCTAGGAATCTTACAGCTTCTTGAGAGCAGTATTTTAGAAGTATGGATCACCACTGTCAGAATACATTGATCAGAGGTATTTCAGAGCTGAGTGCAAAACAGCAATTGAGGTAATGCACTGACCTCCGTGTTCCAGGAGGCTGTTGGCTACACTTAGAATTGTGCAATCCTGGGATAGCATGCAGTTGATCTGGCATGGGGGCAGATGTGACGCAGGTGGAAGGACAGATTGGTGACATGCAAAAGTAATGCTTTGCTAGTGCAACAGAATTTCACAATGTGCTGGTTAATGACAGCATTAGGAGAAAAAAATTAACAAAGTATGTTAACTGGAGTTGCAACTAAATCATAAACACAAGATATCTTGGACTGAAATGTACTTTTGGTTAATGACAAAGCAGAGAATAATGCTTTTAATTACACAATTTCAATGGCCATTAAATGTACTTGACTGCTAATACAACTTTTGTTGAAGAGTCCCTCGAGTACTTTTTCTTTGCAGTAGGAGGATTGAACCCAGGGCTTTGCCCTTGCTAGGCAATGCTACTCTACTACTTGAGCTATGTCCCCTGCCCAGTTCCTCGAGTCTTTTTTAGAATCAGATAGAATTTATATTTGAAATAAATAAACAAGGATTTGGATTTCTGTCTAACTGGAATGAAGATGTTTCCAATGGAATAGTTGTTAGAACTATGTTTTAAATAGGGAAATTTCTTTTATGTATCTTCCTTGGTAGATTTTTTTTTTTTTGGTGTTTGTCTTGTTTTGTTTTCATTTCATTTCTTTTTTTTTTTTCTTTTCTTTTGAGCAGGGTCTTACTATTTAACCCATACCGGCCTTGAACTCTACATAGCCCAGCTGGCCTTAAACTCACAACCCTCCTGCCTAGATCTCCAGATAGCTGGAATCACGGATATGTACCACTATCCCCAGCTTCCTTAGCTTTTTTATGATCTTGCAAAAAAAAAAAAAAAAAGATAGAATGAAAGTCACCTGATATACATATTCATGAGCCTTAGTTTATAAAGTATATGTAACTTACAATAGCAAAAAATTTAAGGTTAATGTTAATAAATGGTTACATTTTTAAGTTATCAATAACAGGAAATACTATGCCAACATTTAAAAAATGGTTTCCTCATATCTATGTTTTATGACAAATTTGGCTGTAATAGAGTGCCCAACTATCAGTATATTAATTTTGAAGATCAAAAGAAATTTAGAAGTAGGAAGGTCCAGGGTTAGTTTACCAACTACCAGCTCAACTGTTTGTGGGACATAAATTCTCTTGACTTCTCTTGAATTCTCCATAATTCTCTTGACTTTTTCTTTTCTTTTCTCCTCCCTCCCTTCCTTCCTTCTAGTCTTCCTGCCCCATCCTCCCTGACTGCTGGGCTTAAAGTCATGTGAACACCACCACACCAGGCCTAACACACCACTGTAATAATCCATCCCTCTGGGACCCATAGACAGTATCCAATTTTCCATGTGTCTCTTCACTTTTTTCTTTTGGTGCCATGGATCTAACCCAGAGCCTCACGCATGCTAGGCAAGTGCTCAGGCTGGGGATGTAACTCAGTGGTACAGCACTTGTCTAGCAAGTGCAGGGCCCTGGGTTGGATAACCAGCGCTGCAAAAAGAAAAAAAAAAGTTATAATCAATACACAATAAAATGCATCCATTGGGCTGAGGCTATAGCTCAGCAGCAAAGTGCTTGCCTAGTAGATGCAAGGCCCTGGGTTCAATCCCCAGCACCACAAAAAAAAAAAAAGTAGAAAGAGAAGAAGGAGGACGAGGAGAAAAGAAAAGGCAAGCACTCTATCACAGTACCCCGGCCCCTTCTTGGCTTTTTTCTTATGATTACAAGATGGCTGCCATAGCTCTGCCTATCACATGCTCACATGCAACATCCAAGCAGAAAGGAAGCATTATCTAATCTCAGCTTCAAGGAAGACAGAAGCAGAAAGATGGGGAGCTGGAAGCTAGCCCGGGCAAAGTTAGTTAGCAAGACCCTATGTTAAAAACACAAAATTTGAAAACAAAAGTCTAACATGAATAAGGCCCTGAGTTTGATCCCCAGTAGTGTGCACACACACACACACACACACACACACACAAACACACACACAAAGACATTCCCACATAACTTTCACATATCTCCTTTTCATCCGAGAAAAAAGCTCCTCCTTAGCAGGTCTCTGTCATACTTCCTTTGTGTTTCATTGGCTCAGACTGGGTCTTATTCCCCACACACACCCCCCCCCACAAAAAAAAAAGGTATGCTGGAAGGAGAATGGAGTTGCCATGATTGGTTTAGAACAGGGGACTGCAAAATTCTGAAAAGCACCAACTAGTGAGTATTTTAGTCTTTGCAGGGCATGCAATCTGTCTGGCACCTATCCATCTCTGCCACCATTGAGGCACAGCAGCTACAGCTATGCAATGAGTAAGTTGGCTGTGTTCCAATAAGACTTTGAACTCTGAAATTTCAATTCTATGGGATTTGGCTCTCTCACAAAATACTATTCTTCTTTCGATTTTTTTCAACTGTTTAAAACTATGGGGACAAGCATGATGGTTCACACCTGTAATCCCAGGTACTCAGGAGGCAGAAATAGAAGCATCCGGAAACAGACCAGGGAAAAGCTGGAAACTATCAGAGAAAACAAGCTAAAGCAAAAAGGGCTGGAGGTGTAGCTCAAGTGGTAGAATGTTTGCATAGCAAGTGGGAGGCCCTAAGTTCAAACCCCACTGTCTCACAAACACACACATACACACACACACACACACACACACACACACACACACACACACACACGAAAGAATCCTATTTAAAAAACAGCATTTTGTGTGGTTTGGGGCCATAAAAGCAGGTTTCAGGGCAGACTTGGCTAGCAGGATATGGTTTGTCGACCCCTGGTTTAGAACAGTTATGGTTTGTCCCTTGGGGATGTGGGCGAGGTCCACCTTCCCTTGACATCACCCAATCTTGAAAAGTCAGCACAAAGAGGGTCTGCTAGGCCACCAGGAGCACCTCTGCCGTGTATTAAGGATATGGGAAGCGCTCAGGAACATTAACAAGTTTTAGAAAGCAGATCACATGTCAGTGAGGACTAGAAACAGGGCATCCTCCCTTCCTGCCCATCACTAAGGGTCCTGGCTGACCCCCCTCCCTCCGAGACACAGGTTAATAGAGAAACGCACAAATTTATTCACGTGCATGACAGGCATAGGGTCATACAAAATGTCAAACTCCAAGGAGGGGCCCAGTGGCCAAAGTGCAAATGCCCTCTTCACAAGGAGGACTGCAGACACTTTTATTTATTTTTTTTTTTTTAATTTTGGGGGGTTTTTTCTTCCCCCTGCCACCTCCCTTTCCCCCCACCCCCTCGCTTCCAAGCAGAAACTGTTTTGCCTTATCTCTAATTTTATTGAAGAGAGAGTATAGACATTAATAGGGAGGACCAGGGGTTTTGCTAGTTGAGGTAAGGATAGCTCTATAGGGAGATTCCTAGTTTTGCTTCCATGTACATATGTGTTACTTTCTAAATTGATTCTTCTCAAACTGACCTTTTCTCTAGTTCCTGGTCTGCAGGCACTTTTAGAGGGGGAGTAAATGATTCTGAGGGGACAGAGTGAGCCTGGGGCACACTCAGTGGCCTGGCACAAGGTTCTCCTGGGATCTGGGTGTGGTGTTTGACTTTCAGTTTTCCTCTCTGATAAGAGTTAAATCTTCCCTGATTAATGAAATTTCAGGGAGAAGATCTGAAAGCAATTGTGTGTTCTTTGGAGCACCTGGTTTTGTTTTGTTTTGTTTTCAGTACTTGGTTTTGAACTCAGGGCCTCCTCTTGCTAGGCAGGTGCTCTACCACTTGAGTTCCCCTTCCTTTAGTTATTTTTCTTTGAACAGGGTCTTTCTCATACTTCTGCTGGGGTCAGCCTGGACAGCTATACGCCTATTTACGCCTCCACTTGGGATTACAGGCAGGCACCATCGCCATGAACAGATTTATTGGTTGAGATGTGCTCCTGATAACTTTTTGCCCAGGCTGGCCTGGAGCATCGTCTTTGGGTGATTAAGGGAAATTCAGGGAAGGCCCTTCCCTGCAGTTACTGCTCCATGGATGTTCTCAGTTTGACATCTAAAGTGGCATAACTTGGAATATTATTTTCTGAGCCCTGATAACCAGGTGAACAGGGCAATCTATATCAATTCTGTTTATAGAAACCTCTGCTATGCAACAAGACCTAAATTAGACACAGTGATCTGGTAACGTTTCTCTATCCCTGGTTCTTCATAAAAGTCAGAGCACTGCCTCCCGACAGAGACAAACTTTTCTTTAGCATCTGTCCCATGCTAGACATTATCTCAACCCAAGCTAAATGCCAGGAGTACAGAAATCTCAGTCCAAGCAGAGAAGGAAGAAATAAGTAATTATAATTCTGGGGGCATACAGCAAGAGGGGTAGGTAGGGTGGTGTCATCTTTCAGTCACTGTGACAAAATATCTGAGACAATCAACTTAAAAGAAGTTTCAATTCATGGCAAGTTGGCTCCATTGCATTTGAACCCATGGTGACGCAGAACATCATGCTGGGGAGTGTGTGGTGGAGCAAAGTGTCTCACCTCATGGCAGCCAGGAAGGAGGTGGGGGGCGGGGGGCAGTCCCAATATCCCCTTCAAGGGTTCTCAATAGTCCTATGACCTGACTTCCTTCCCCATCTCTTAAAGGTTCCACCACCTCCCTGAACATGATCAAAGTACATTATGTGCATATATAGAAATGTCATGTACAAATTAATACATGCCAACAAAAATAAAGACAATTGCAAGAAAATAAAAATAGGTCATTCTTTATCTGAAAATGATCAAAAAGTAAATAATAACAAAGGTTCCACTACCTCCCAATAGCACCATGGGCTAGAGACCAAGCCTCCAATCCATGAGCCTTTGAGGGTCATGTAAGATTCAAACCAGAACTGGCAGATCCCAGAGGGCATCAATGAAGGATGGAAAAGAGGGTCTCAGGGACCTACTGGAGACCGGGTGGAAGGGTGGCTTTTGGAAGGCAAATGGCCCTTCGTTAGAAGAATGAACTTGGATTGTCACATCATTTAGCTCTTAATTACAACCTCCAGAAGCTGACTCTGCTTGATGAGGCACAAAAGCAGTTGATTAGAGGGGTATTGGGTGACTCAGGATCGCTGGATTGCCCAGCAAAACTGGCCTGCCTTAATGCCTCTGCCAAGGCCCCTGAGAGCTCTGGACACTACAGTTCGTGCCACTGTCCTCTTTTGTGCTAGGACCTCAGCCTTGTAGCTGCTGTTCTTCCAAAGCTGGCCACTTCTGTTACCCACCTTACCTAATAAGCCACTCCCACACTGTGTCACTGCCTCATGGTGCTCATTTCCAAGTGACATCTCATGGAGATGGAGCCAGTAGATGGTGGCAGCCTGGGTCTTGAGCCTGTATCCTGTTCCATGAAGGGGGGTGGCAAGGTGGGATTTCTGGCTCCTGTTTCAGACAGGCAGGGCCACTCTGTGTTAGGAAATTCCCTGAATGTAGACAGGGTGTTTGTACAACGCAAAACAGCTAGAAAACATGACGCAAACTCTGGACCAGTGGAGCGTTAGGGATTGGGCGGGGTGGGGGCGGTGCAGCAAAGGAAAGAGCACAGGCAAAGGCAGGGTGGTGTGAAGCCTCCAGAGACCTTAGCAGTGTGGCTCAACAGGAGGACATAGCAGGAAGCTAAGAGCCACCTGCTCAACTGTCATGACCCTGTGGTTCCAACAAGAGCCAGTAACTACTTGTAGCCTACTCAACATCCCCTGCTAAGACTCAGAACTGTGACTCGCTCTTTTACCAGGCCCTGCCCTGGTGGGTTTTAGTCACTATCTGTCAAAATGAATCACTGCAAGAAATATGTTGGATTGCAACATTGTAGCGTTTACCAGTATGAAAGTTTCCTGTGTACAGTTCTCTCTCTTTCTCTCTCATTCTCTCTCTCTCTCTCTCTCTCTCTCTCTCATTCTCTCTCTATTGTTTTCCAGAGTCTCTTTTGCTTTAAACACAAGAAGTATAGAAGTAGTCGATGACTAACTCTTATGCTGAGGATTAAAGTTTAGGGGAAAAGTGCTAAATACCATGTGTTCTAAAGAAAACCACCACGAGTGAGCTAATAATGCCTTCTTCTAGGCTTTTTCAAAAGTGGCAGAATCTGCGCCCCCCCCCCCATCTGTCAGCCCAGCACTGGCTGCCCAGGCTCTCACCACCACCAGTCCATGGTTGGAGAGGAGCTGGGTGGGTGTGGGAGGTATGTGTCCTTAGTCAAAGGCAAGGTATGTGGAGAAGGGACAGTTAAGGACTATGTATTTACAAAATCCAGAGGGCCACCCAAAGATCAAAAGGGTACATTTAGTTCTCTCCCCAGCTGACACTTGAGTGGCCAAGCCTGTAACCTTCTGTAGGTATAGTTACTGTCTGACCAGAGCTGAGCACCAGAGGAAAATCCTGGGAGAAGATGTGGGGGTCTTGGGACTGCTGGAGTAAGGGGTCTTGTGGATGTAAGAACTGGTGCTTATGTCTCACAGAGAGATTTGTGAAGGTGGAAAGGCGTGAAGGTCCAGTGGCCTGGTAGACTGTAGCATCAGAGCTCTTGGTGGTTCCAACAGCTCCACATGAAGGAGAGAGTGTTGGTAAAAGAAGAGGGGAGCCCCGAACTGCCCAAGGATCCAAACAAAGTAGGTGGTACCCACCTGAGGAGGGGCCTGGGTGGGCTAAACGCTGCTCTTCCCTCAGCCATGGAGGGGCGGAGTGAACCTGCACACTACCCCCTGAAAAGCCTGCACCTCTGTCTCTGAGGAGCCCTCACCCTGGCCAACACTGCAGTGGCAGATGGACCCAGAGAAAGGCCAGGTGAAAAAGCAAGCCTCCTTTCCCAGCCCCCTGCCTGCCCCATCTTAGAGGAGCTGAACTCTGAAGAGAGGGCAGGAGGAAAGAGATTGGAGTTGAAACTATTACGCCAACTCACAAAAACCAAAGGGTCAGGAAGTTCTTAGCTTGGTCTGACCACTCTATTTTCAAGTGCAGCCTGGCCCCTCCTTACCCTATGTGCCTTTGCGCTTTTGGTAGCACTCTGCATGCTACATAATTTATTATCTATCACTTCTTGTTTATTGTCTACCTCTCCCCCTCTCCCTGCTACCTCCACTTCCACAGCTAATTCGCACCCAACTACATGTGGCTACTTAACTTTAACTTACAATAAAATAAAGCTTAAAACCAGTGTCTAATTGTGCTAGTTACATTTCAAGTGCTCAATATCCACACGTAGCTAGTGGCTATTATACTGAGCAGAACAGATATAGAATAACTTCATCATCACCAAAACTTCTGTTGATTATTACCGATCTAGAACAATGCTGGCATGTTGCAGCAATGGGTAGGTATTTGTAGAATGGAGGTTCTGGATTGTCTTTGAGATAAGATAGTCTAGTGGTTAAGAGAACAGAGGCAAATTGATCTTCTACTAGTGACTGTGTAACCTTAGGTAAATTGTAAATTGCTGTCTCTTTCTGTAGCTCTGTTTTCTTATCTACGGATTAAAAATAATAGTAGTGTGCCTATCATGAGGTCTCGTGAAGATTCATGAGTTAACAAATTTGAGAATATAGAGCAGTGCATTGCACAAGATGAATGCTCAATAATGGCTTTCTTTTTTTTTTCTTTTTGAGACAAATTTTCTCTATGTAGCACAGGCTGATCTGGTATGAATGACCCTCCCACCTCAGCCTCCCTAGTGCTGGGATTACATGTGTGAGTCACCACACCCAGCAAAGGGAAAGAGATATTAAATACAGAAAGGCTGAAAGCAATGACTGGGAAAAAATGAAAACCATTTTTGCTTTTCACTGAGTTGAAAGTCCTTAATAAGGTCATTACGAAAGGAAGAGATAGGAACAAAAATTTTTAGATGTTAGCATTAGCCCGGAAGTAACATTTATCTGATTCTATATTCTTTATGCAGTTTCAGTGTAACATGTCAATGAATTTATTGTTACTTCGGAACAAAAGTATGTCCAATCTATTTTTTTTTTTTGAGATTGGGTTTTGGAACTCTGCAGTTTCAAATTTCACAGTTCATCTAAGTGATCTGTTTGATTCAACAAATCAGTTTGTCGAGTGCTTGTTAGAGACAGGATCTGCACATGTAGATCACGCTGGCCTTGAGCTCACTATTCTCCTGCTTCCAGCTCCTGCCTCCACAGGAATAGTCTATTTTTTATTTATTGCCCTCCCAGGTAAGAGTCTCTTACACTTTGCTAAAGAGATGAACCATCCACCGTAACAACTTGTCAAGGGCTAGGTACCATGGCCAGGTACGGGCATATATATAAATCCAAATTATTATAACTCCACTTCAACTTTTGTTGCTGTTGTTTATTTGTTTTCTTTTTGAGACAGGGTCTTGCTACAAGCCCAGGTTGGCCTGAACTCGCAATGCTCCACCTCAGCCCCCAGAGTGCTGGGATTATAGGCATGTACCACTATGCTTATTTATAGGAGAATTTCACACATCCACTGTGTTCTATTCTGTCATTTTACTGAAAATGTTTCCTCCAGAAAACTAACTGGATTTAGATAGTTTGTGCTTAAATATATGTATGACACCCATTATTAGATACTTAGGTAACATGACAGACTAGAAGTTTCTGTGTGACTGTGAATAAGAAGAGGCAGGGTATAAAGGAAAGTCTATATTCTGAGGAGAGGACAAGAAGAGCACTGGAATAAAGAAAAGAGTGACAAGCTAGGCACGGTGGACAGAAGCTCATGCTTATATTCCCAGCTACTCAGGATGCAGAGAGTGAGAGGATCACGGTTCAAGGCCAGCCTTAACAAAAATGAACTGGGTGTGGTGGTGCATGTCTGTAATCCCAGCCATATGGCAGGAAATACACAGAAGGTTGGCCCCAGGCAAGATAATGAAAGCAAAGAGTTGGGGGCATGGTTCAAATGGTAGAGCGCCTGCCTAGCCAGTGTGAAGCCCTGAATCCAAAAATTCAAACTCCAGTACCACAAAAAAAAAAAAAAATGGAAATTCAGAGAAAAGCAGGAAACAGCCTGCAGCTCCAATCTTGGCTCCCTGGGACAGAGAAGAAGCTGAAGCCACAAACATTATGTAAGTCCTGGAGGAACAGGATGTTAGTCCTAGCAACAGGAGAAAGAGTAGTACAAGCCTTAAATCCAGTGCATGAATTTGGTGTGACAACTTCTCCTCCTGCATGGCAGGCTAGCTATTGGAGAAGAAATCCATTCACTCTGCATCTCTTGGAGTGCTAGAGCCAGGTGCCATTTTGGGAGAGGACCTATCTATCGTTTGAGACTAAACTACTCTGGGGATCTGAAAACCAGGGACAATCTCAGGTCAGGGAGCCTGGGGACACCTGCAACAGTATCAGGCTGGGAGACAGCCACAAGAGGCAGAAGAGATGGGAAGGGTCAGACTTGGACCCACTCAAGTTTAAGCAGTGGGGGATTTGGGCTGGTGGTCCTGCCTTCTGTCCCAAGGAGATGCTCCATCACCTGAGGATTACTGTGGAGGCTGAGAACTCATGGCTCATGGCGAGCAGATTACTCAGCCTCTGGTGTTGCCTCCCAGCAGTGTGTGGTTTGCTGCTGAGAGCTCTGAGCCCAGATCCAGCAGAGAACTGAAAACCCGCAGTCTCCTCCCTCCTGCAGCATGGTTCACTGCTGAGCCGGATCTGAGAGCCCTGAGACTAGCAGGCAGAGTGCAGGGTTACACAGAACTCAATGCTCTGTTTTTTTTCCCCAACTCTCCAACACACTCAGAGGACACCCCTTGGCTTGAACATTTGCCTCCTGTGGATAACACACTTGGGGTGGTTCTGGAGCAAGTGGGAACCTGTTGCAAGGTGGAGCCCACCAGGCATACTCTGGGGCCAACAAAATGTGAATGTTACTTGACTGGCCCTCAGCTGGCATGCAACCAGTATGGTAGGAACAGAGAGGAAATAAAACAGACACCAACTACCACCCACTTCCCACCCCACCACCAGACCTGGAGGATTCCAATAGTAGAGGACTCAGAAAGAAGCTTTGTCAGATCCTCTTTGTTTTAACTTTTTAAAAAAATGTTCAGGGCCCCTATATTTTAGTATTGTTTTTACTTTATTTTATTTTTTAGAATCTTTCATTTTTTTGTCCCTTCCTGCTATCTATTTTATGTCTTTGTCCTTATTTCATGATCAGTTTTTTGTCTCTTGCACCTTTCTCTTCCTTTTCTTCACATCTTCCTTCTGATTCTCTTTTATTTAACCTTATTCTTTCTGTTTCCCCTTTTCCTGCCCCATCTTTTACTTCATTCTGTTATTTTTACCTTTACCTTATCAATCTTTAACTTCACAGTTTATTCTACATTACTTTTGACATTTTATTTTCTATAGTTATCGGTGTTGTTGATGTTTTGAATTGATTTGTATTTTCTATATCTGTTTTGGTGTTGTTATTGTTACAGTACTTTGTACGATACTCTGACAGCACTAGGACTGAACCCTCAGGTGAAAGATGCTCACTAGGACAATCCCCATGTATAACCAAAGGAAATAATCGCAATAAGTATGCAAGTCACAATATAGACATATAAAAAATACATGAAAAGTCAAGGCAACCTGACTCCCCCAAAAGTGCATAACTCTTCAACAACTGAATCCAAAATATTGAAATGATTAAAATAGCAGACAAATAATTTAAAAGTCTAGTTTTAAAAATGATCAGCGGTCTCAAAGAGGATCCAAATAAACAGAAGAATGAAGTTAATGGAGTCAATTCAAGACTTCAGCAAGAAATTCAACAACTTGGATAAGAAATTCAGCAAACAGAGATTCTTAAAAAAAAAAAAAAGAAAGAAAGAAAGAAAGAAAAGAAAAAAAGCAGAAACCTTGAAAGGTAATAGCTCAATCAATCAAATTTAAAAACTGAGTGGAGGGCTGGGGGTGTAGCTCAGTAGTGGAGTGCTTTAGTAGCAAGCACAAGGCACTGGGCTTGGTCCCCAGAGCATCAAAAAACAAGAGAGAGAGAGAGATAACTCAATGGAAAGCATAATCAATACATAATACCAAGCCCAAGAAAGAATACCAAGGATTGAAGATAAGGTTGAGGAACATTAAATTCTGATAGAAGTAAGGAAAAAAAGCAATCATGACTACATGATTACTAGACCAAACCTACAAATCTATGGTGTAGAAGGGGGAACCAAGATGCAAACTAAAGACACAAAAAATCTATTCAATGAAATAGACAATTTCCCAAGCCTATGGAAAGAAGTAGACATCAAAGTACACAAGACATTTAGAAGGCCGAATCAACATGGCCAAGAAATAACTTCCTTATGCCATGGAAAGTTAAAATGCCATGAATACAGAACAAAGACAACTGGAAGCTGCTAGAGAGAAGTGCCAAGTTACTTACAAAAGTAACTTGTATACTTAAAATGTATCTGAATAGCAGTAGAGCTCTTAGCAGAAACACTAAAGGCCAGGAGAGCATGGACTGATGTATTTCAAGCCCTGAAACAAAATAACTGCCTGCCAAAATTGCTATGCTCAAGAAAGATATCCTTTAAACTGGGTGTGGTGGCACATGCCTATAATCCCAGCACCTGGGGGACTGGAGAATCAAAAGTCTGAGGCCAGCGTGGGCTACATGGCAAACTGTCTCAAAAAAAAAAAAAAAAAAAAACCCAAAAAAGCTATCCTTTAAAATCAAAGGAAAAATAAAGATCTTCATGAAGAAAAAAAAAAAAAAAATATATATATATATATATATATATATATAACCACAAGCACTCCATCCTAGTGCTGCTCAGAGTGTAGTACTGTAACAGTAACAATACCAAAACAGGTATGGAAAATACAAATCAATTAAAAACATCAATAACACCAGTAACTGTAAAAAATAACTATAGTGCTGGCGAAGTGTAAATCTCACCAGTAGGCTAGATTAATGAATGAGAATTAGGAAAGAAACATTACTTACTCAGTAAATCACTAAGACAAAGAAGGGGGAAATTAGTACCTACATTTCAATAAAAACTCTAAATGTAAATCATTTTAATTCTTCCTTTAAAAGATGCAGGCCAGCTGAAAGGATTAAAAAAACAAGATGCAACTGCTTTTCAGTCTGCAAGAAACTCACCTCATGGGCAAAGACACACAGAATGAAAGTCTTCCAAGCAAACAGAATCAGAAAGCAAGCAGAAAGAGAGAGAAATAAAAGGAATACAAATAGGAAAGAAAAATTCAAATTACCCTACTTGCAGATGATATAATCCTATACTTAGAGGACCCTAAAGATTCCACCAAAACAGTCTTAGGTCTGATAAACAATTTTAGCAAAGTAGCATGATACAAAATCAACAAAAATCAGTAGCTTTTTTATATACCAATAAATGAGCTTGCTGAGAAAGAAGTCAGGAAAACAATTCCATTCACAACGACCTCAAAAAATAAAAGTACTTCAAAATAAACCTAACCAAAGGAGGGAGGCAACCATCCCATTACAAGGAGATGAAGGAAGGCACAGCCACTCCATCTACTGCAGTGGCCCTGAGCAGGACAGGTGGAGAGTAAAGAAGGGAGGAACCTTGCAGGGGGAGGTGGGGTTGATATGTCTGCATTCTTCAGGCCTTGCTAAACAAATGCTGGGTTTATTTAGCGGGCGCTAGAGGGAGCCATTGAGTCATGTAGACTAAGGCTGTGTGCAGAGGTAGCAGGGATTGGAGGTGAAGGCTTGGAGTCTGGAACTGACTGTGTGGTGCTCTCAGCCCTGCTGTCCCACTTCACGACTTTGTGATGGTGGACAGCTAGGGTAAACTTCAAATTCCTTATCTTAAAGTAGGGAAAACATGTAGGACTGTAATCCAGTGGTTCAGTGCTTGCCTAGCATGTGTGAGTTCCTGGGTTCCATCCTTAGCCAAACAATAAAATACACAGATAATACTCATAAAGTACTTATTAAAGTGTCTGACACATACATAGTAAGTGGTCAATAAATGCTATATTATTATAATGAATAATTAAGAATTAGGTTTATTGTTTGTCTCATTTTTTACAGTTAAGTGATGGCTGAATGAATTAATCTTCTCACAGCAAAAGGAATTTTAAAAGTAATTTGTGTTTCCTAATAAAATACTTGGATTGAGGGTGTAGCTCAGAAGTAAGAGTGCTTACCTAACATGTGCCAGGCAGAGTTTGATCCCCAGCACCACAAATAAATAATTTTGTTAAGTATTAGCCTTTACACTGTCTAGACTCTGAGGATAAAGCCCTAAACCAGGCTGGCAAAAGTTCCTGCCCTCATACAGCTTCCATTCCATTGGGGAGGCTCACAATAAATAGTAAACAACTTGAATAACAAGATCTAGAAATTCTACCCTAATACATCCCAAGTCCACAGGACAGGACCTACTATTGGTCAGTCATATGAAGTGTTGAGTGAGTGGAAAGACGTGATTTCAGAGAGTGTTGAGTGCTAGGAAGACGAGGAAACGGGGAACAAGACAGAGTGGGAAGGTGGCTCTGCTAGATGTGGTGCCTGCCAAGAAAGGCACAGCAGAACTGAATGAGGCTATCACAATGGAGCCGATCACCCGATCACAGGGCAATCTTTGGGAAGGATATTCCCAAATTTGAAGGTCCAAAGGCAGGGCTGTATGTGCCTGTACAAAAGCATGAGGAAAGGACTGGCAGTGTGGCTCAAGTGGTAGAGTGCTTGCTTTGCAAGCCTGAAGCTCTGAGTTCAAATTCCAGTCCCACAAACAAACAAACAAACAAAAAAAGCAGGAGGAAGGCCCAAGCACTGAATTTAGTGAGCCAGAGGAGGAGGTCAGAGCAGCAGCAAAGCTTGGTCACTTCAGGTACATAGACCAGGGTAAGGGATTTTACTTTTGTTCTAAGTGCAACAGGGAGCTAGGATGGCATTATAAACAGGTGAAAAAGAGGATTTGATTTGAGTGTTTTTTTTTTTCTTGGAGTGCTGGGGATCAAACCCAGAGCCTTTTGCATGCTAGGCAAGCACTATACCACTGAGCTATATCCCTACCCCCTGATTAACATTTTAAAGATCACTGGCAGTTGGGTAGAGAAGGATTTGTAGGGAAGTGTAAATGGGTGTAAGGGAGCCAGTTGGCTGCTGGAAGAGTCAAACCTGGAGGGCAGAGTGGCCTAGACTGGAGTTCTAAAATGGTAGGTGATGGACAAATAGAATTCAGCAATGCAGGTACCATTTGTGAGCCATTAGCACACATGTGTGTATGTACAGACACACACACACGCATACATGATATGTCTATCATATAACATGAGATTATTTTTACCTCCAGAAGGCACTTGAATATTACAAATGCATGTACAGGTCAGCATGAATTCACAGTCAAGGCTGAGGAAGCAGTTCCCGAGGGCATAATTTATATAACAGCACAATGAACACAATTGCAGGGGAAGCTACAGCCTTTTCTTATTGAAATTTAGAAGGACCTCTTTCAAAAATGAAACTTTCTTTTTTAAAATGAAATTTTCTTGACATAGGATAATATTATAGCCTGCAACGTGGGCATTCATGCATTACTGTTAGTGAATTATCTATCTTTACTGGTGGGCAAGTGGAGAGAGGGTGCCAGGTGGTGGGGAGGATAATTCGGAGAAGAGCTTTTGGCCAGTGAGCCAGGCTTGAGTGAGAACTGATGCTCGGAGGCTCCAAGAATCCAGAAACTCAACATAGAGAAGGGCATCAGGGACAGGAGAGGATGAGGACAAATGGCAAGGACCAGGGCACCTTCCGATACTTCAGGATTTGCCATGAAGTTACTTCTGCCTCAAGACATTTCTGTCGTCTCCAAACAGCCTTTGCTCAGCATAGCTCTTTGTGAAATGATGTACGACTCATTAGCGTGACATAATCCTGGTCTTTGATGAACTTCAAACCCAAAGCCATTTTGCATATAAAGGTACTGAAAATGAGTCACCTTACGCAGAAGGGAAAAGACAAGTGTCTAGACAGCCCAATTTGAAGAGCTCTGAATCACTTCCTCCTCGGTCCCATTTCCTGGAAGTGCCTCTGCTTCAGAGTTCTCAGTGTCTCCCCCCTCCATTCTTTGGCTTTGGGTACTAAAGACATGTAAAGCACCTAATGTGGTCTTGGAGACTCCTTCATCTAGGTGAGACCTCTCTGGGTCCCCACAGGAGCCTGGGGGTGGAGGGTACATCTGCATTACATATCTTGCTACCTTACCTGTTACGTAACCAGTGCCTTCAAGCAGGGAAGTCATGCTTGACTATGTAGTCCAAGGGAATTAAAACTTCACTTTTCATGTAGTAAGGTGGTTATTATACTAATATCGGGTTTTAATTTTGTATGAACATGTTCTAGGATATGTGAGACATACTGCCACCCCCGTCCCTCCCCCAAGTCAGGAAACTTCATGACAGGCTGTGCCCAAGTGAGTCCTTTGGCCTCATTCTCTCCTTTGGAAAAATGTACATTATAATTTAGTATTTGTGCTAGTGTGGCCATAAGTAAATTGAAGTAGTTAGCTAAAACTACTGGATAAGCCAGGTACCAGTGGCTCATGCTTGTAATCCTAGCTACTTGGGAGGCTGAGGAAGGGGGGATCATGGTTTGAGGCCAGCCCGGGAAGATAGTTCACAAGAGCCCATCTCAAAAATAACCAGAACAAAATGGAGTAGAGGTGTGGCTTAAGCAATAGAATGCCAGCTTTGCAAATGCAAAGCTCTGAGTTCAAACTCCACTCCCATAAATAAATAAATAAAAACTGCCGAATAAATTAGTCTATTCCACTGGCTCACTTCACAAAGAGCAAACATCAAGGTATCAACACCTTTACTGGCCTAGCCAATTAGATTTCCAAATATTGACTGTTCCGGGCTCCTTGGTACAGGGCTGCTTCCATCTGCTGTGACACAGAATTATCATGTTAGATAATCCTGATGTCATCAAGAAAATACTGTGAGAGAAGGACATAAATTGCTCATTATGCAATTGTGGCATCTTGTGTTGTTATCATTACGACATTGCAGGGATCTATTATACCTCCAACCTTGATAGAAAAAAATTGTGGTTTTTTTTTTTTTTACATTGAGGTATTAAAAGTTAATTTAGAGTTGATTTTAGGGAAAAGGATTATTTTGCACATAAAGTGTATTAATTCTATGAAATGGAAATATGAAATCATAAATTCTGGCTGTGTAATAAGTCTATTCATCTTAGAAAAATATGAATCATTTAGTTAAAAAATACATTGTTATAAATAAATCCTGGCAAATAGATAACAAAGCAACATTTAGTGAAGATGTAGTCACACATACTGGTGACTCAGAAGCAATTCACAGTATAAATGAAATGTGATTGCCTATGGAAAGTGGACTAGAAGAGGCAAAATAGGATACATTTTGGTGAATGCATAAAAAGTAGCCCCAGTACCTATAAAATTCTCCTGTGCTGTGCCATGTGTGTCCCACTACCCTGCCGACAGGGAGAGTAGCTTCTTTGTTCACTGTATTTGGTCCACGAACTTGAATACAAATGGCAGATCAGCAGAATATTTCTAAGCTTTCCAGCATCTTTCTAGCCGCATTTTCATTTAGATTTGTCCAAGATGTACAATTCCTAAATTTAAAGCAGTTCTTGGGATTAGCATAGCATAGAGGTGGCAGAGACATGTTCTGAGAGCTGGATGGTTAGGTGGTTTCATCCTTGAAAGTGCATCACAGTGAACTTACACCAACATTCACGGCAGAAACTTCTACATACCTAGGCTTTATGATAGAACCTATTGCTTATAAGACAGCATGTTACTGTACTGAATACTATAGGCAATTGTAAAACAGTGGTATTTGTGTATATAAACATAGAAAATGTACAGTAGAAATTTGACATAAGAAATAAAAATCAGTGCATCCATTTAAGACACTTATCAAGAATTAGATATCAGCTTTCAATGATGATTTATTCATAGAGTGACTTGGAATCAGGTAGTACTTTGTGATGATAAATATAACTATCACTCTGGGCTTTAAATATTGGTCAGCATAGGCTTCAAATATTTCATTCTGGCAGCAGAGCCAAACTCCTCTTAGTGGTTCTTCTACCTGGGTATGGACCAGCAAAGGTATGTTTGATTCTTGGCAGTGATTGCTCCTGTCTGCCTGCTGTATTCAACCTAGCATGCTTGCCTACATCTCAAGTCAGGACCCTTCTTAAGCTCCTGTACTGGCCTCATGCAGACATACACTTAAGTAGAATATAGGGAAACTCTTCTCAGCATCCATTACTAAGAAAACACATTGCTTTATAGTAGAGTTGAATGCAAGGACCACACTACACTTAGATTTCTGCCTTTGATTCACAGATTCAAGAGATTGGAACACCATTAATTTATTGGAAATAATATTCTCATTATTTCTTAAAATTCTTCCATTTGCTTCAATACCTGCATGTAGTAATACAGTAACATATTTTTTAAAACATACATTAATAACCAGATTGCTGGCATATTCCTGTAATCCTAGCACTCAGGAGGCTGAGTGAGGAGGGTTGTAAGTTTCAGGCCAGCCTGGGCTACAAAGTGAGAGCCTGTCTCACAAAACAGACAAAAAGACAAACACATACATTAGTGAAGAGACTATCTCAGAAATCCAATTGAGACTACCTGCAATGTGATCTCAACCACATGAGAGACTCCAAGTAGGAACAGCTCAACCTTAGAACTATGAACCATAACAAATTGTTTGAGATAAGTTTTAGGGGTGATCCATATGTAATACTTGATCACTGGAATATAGGACGATTTTTGACTTTTCATTTTCATGGAAGGTTCATTGAATTAATTAATGTAGAATTTCATGAGACATCCTGGGGGAAAGTTGCTGATTCCTATCAGGTGTGATTTCAGCTGATTTGCTGCTTCTTGTCAAAAGTGCACTGTTTCTAGAAAGGTATTTCAAAGGGGCACTGGGAAGAAATGACTGGCGAAATGAACACCAGAATAGAAAGTGGGAGGAGGAAAAACATCTTCCACTTTCAGGCTTTCTTTTTGTCCTTCATAAATGATTGTTCTGGACAATTGCACAAGTTACAGTTTTTCAAAGGAAGGACTTTTGGAATTTATTGAAGTTCTTCTTGTGGTTTAATTTGTGGACAGTTAGAACTACCTCCATTAGTTATCATTTTGTTAGAGTCAGGTTTATTGAGATATAATTCATGTACAGTAAGAGTCACACTTTTTAGGTGTTCAAGGCTATGAAATTTAGTAAGTGTGAAAGGTCAGAGAATATGTCAATAACATCCAAAAGTCCCCCCATGCTCTTTCTTTGTCCATCTTCTCCTTTCATCCTTACCCACTCCTTGATTAATCACAGATCTGATTTCTTCCCTGCTGCTCTGTCCTGTTCACAATGTTATATAGAGGAACACACACTGTGTGATTTCATTGTATCTGGCTCCCTTCACTGAGAATACTGCTTGGGATTCATTCATGCTGTTCCACATTAGAACTTACAACTCTGTACCAACTGTAACTCTCTCCCTCTCTCTTTCTTTACTTTTCTTTCTTTCTTTTCTACTTCTTCTATTTTTTTTTTATTTTATGGTGCTGGGGATCAAACCAAGGGCCTCATACATGCTAGGAAGAAATCTACCAGTGACCTGTACCCTCCACCCTCAATTTTTCTTTCTGTATATTTTAAGAGTGTAAATGGGTATGAGAAACAGGCCATGTTTTTCAGAGCTGTGTCTGAGGCCCACCTGCAACAGAATCACCTTGCTAAGATCTATTAAGTTAGAGTGTCTGAGCTCCTCAGTAATGTGTGAACATACACCTTCCCACATGAATTTTAGGAGTGACTAAAGTTAAAGACCCTGAGGGAATCCAGAATAAATAAGAATATCAAAGTTAGATGGGCCTGAATTTAAATCTAATTATGCCATTTACTAAATGGATGAAATTGGGCAAGTTACATGATTTCTGTGAAAGCATATCTTCCTTTGTACTTAGAAATAATTGATTCACCAGTTATTTTTTGAGCATCTATTATATGCCTAGAATGGTTCTAGAATGAGAATTGCAGCAGCAAATAAGGCAAAGGCTATGCCTTCATATGAGGTAGGAAAATAGGGAAGTACAGTTTGGCCAAAAGGGTAAAAACTGACTAAATAAAATGTCATAAAAGTCCCTGCTAGGACATGCCCCCTTCAGGAGACAACTGGTTGGGAACATTCTTGAAAAAACCCCTTTCTATGGTTACCTCAATAGTTACTACATCATGATAAAAGAGGATATTTGTGCAGAAGGGAAAGTCCCAGAGTCAGACATGTGCCAAGGGCTGAGGAACCTGTCCTCAGATGACCTTTTAAGCCATTCCCTTACTTAAATTTTCATGTAGGTGGACTGAATCTCATGCATGTAATATAATAGGATGCATTATGGGTAGGGACACACACAGTCAAAATAACATCCTTCTGTTCATCAAAGTTGTCAATCATAAGAAGGATGCCCATTTAAACAAACAAACAAACAAACACCCTTTGGGATTAAATGACAACCCAGAGAATCAGGCCCTTGATCTTCTTCACTCAGGTCCACTCCCATCTGTGGGAGTATATTCCACTTTCAATAAATCTACACTTTGCTTGCTATCACTTTGTGTTTTATCCAAATCTTTGTTCAATTTGCCAAGAACCTGGAACATTCATAATCAAGAGGTGCCCAGACAGTATCATCTTGGCCAGCCAATCAGGAGGCAAGCCTCCCCAACCCCTCCCCCCCAGTGGTATTAGTTGTTTTCCTCCATCCATCATGCCTTCTGCCTTTTCTTCTCCCATCTTTTCTGCTGTTCTGGGGCTCACACATGAAAGTTTTCCTTCTTCACTTGGGAGAGTGGCAAACAGAACCTTGCTTTGCCTGTGCCCTCCAAACAACCCTTTTTTAGGCTCATAAAACAGAGGGAGGATTTACCCCAGGCTTGGATAAGTCTCACGAAGCTTTTTTTTTTGCCTGTCATTAATGTTATCAAAGTAACACTCCTTGAGTGGCCTTGGTACACAATAATGATTTAGACAGTTTGGAAACACACTATGGCTTTTTCTTTCTGGGGTGGAAAATTTGGGAGACACCATTGTCCCTTTATTGAGAATGACTGGATTTTTGTTTGCTTGAGTTTAGTAGGCAAGAAAAAAATTATAATTGGGTAGATGCCAAATATCAAGCCATTCATCTGGGGAATTTAAGATTAGAGGTGGAACATCACGTATGGAGGCCATTTTAGTCAATGGCTCATGCTTGTAATCTTAGTTACTTGGGAGGCTATGATAAGGAGGATGGTGGTTTGAAGCCAACTCAGGTAAATAGTTCGTGAAACCCCATCTCCAAAATAACCAGAGCAAAATGGACTGGAGTTGAGAATCAAAGTGATAGAGCACCGACTTTGCAAGTCCAAAGCCCTGAGTTCAAATCCCAGTCCCACCAAAAAAAACCTCAGCTCAAGTGGCATTGATGTCTACCATTAAGGGTCAGGGATGCCTGGCCACCTAAAAACAGGAATCATAGGGGAATGGTCCTAAACCCAAGATCTACACCACTGACTCCCTAGGGGGAGCTACTGGGTCCATTCTGGAGATAGCTAATGGGTCCTTTCTAGCCTCTGTAGAAATCTTCCTCCCTCCACTGATCACAATGGGAGGAACCCCTCTATCGCAGCATATTCTTCACTTGGGTGCATTCTCAACCACTAAGACTTTGAGCCTGCTAACTAAAAGAAAAAAAACCACTTCATTTTTCCTGTAATGTTGCCTGACCCCAAAATAAATTAAAAGACCAAGAACAGTGGCCCAATGAATGGAAGCTTATCCTAGAATACTATCCTACAGTTGAATTTATATTGTAGAAATCTGGTAAAATGGTCCAAGATCCCCTACATTCAAGCCTTTATTGCCTTATGTCAAAAATTCTCTCTGTGCAAGAGACTAAAGGAGCCCTCATTAAAAGAGAGCTTAAATGGGGATCCTACCATCATTTATAATCCTACCCTTGAGGGACTACCTCCTGTCTCTCAGGAAACCCCAAACTCCACCTTATCAAAATTTCCCTTCAACCCCCAAATCACAAAGTCTCCTGAGCCCACTTCACACACATAGGGGGACTTCCTACTACTCTATTCAGTGTCTTACCCTTGGGGAGGGAGGTAGCAGGAGCATCTTCTGTTCCACACACTGGCCTGTTTCCCCCAATTCTTCTTCCTCTTCTCTCCTGTGTCTAAAACGACCAAATAACTACCCATTGATTTGCCTTTTGTATCCTAAACTGCAACTATAAGGTTAACATGTAAAAATCCTGGGCTTTTTGTATATTTTTTTCTGCTGTTCAACATCACCTAGAAGTTTTGGTATCTTAGTGAATATAACATTCTGTAAATTTCATGTGAGACCAAAAGCGGGGAGGGAAGGAATGCATAAACTCACCCTTTAAAAAATCCAAGCAGCAGCTAGGTGCCAGTAACTGAAGCCTGTAACTCTAGCTTCTTGGGAGGCTGAGATTGGGAGGATCACAGTTCAAGGCCAGTCCTGGCAAATGGTTTGCAAGACCCCAACTCCAAAATAACAATAGCAAAGTAGACTGAAGGCATGGTTTAAGAGGTAGAGCACTTAGCAAATGTGTAAGTTCTGCGTTCAAACACCAATCCCACCAAAAAAAAAAAAACATTAAAAATCTAAGCAGTTACAAAGTTTGTATAATATCTGCAGCCATTTGGGGACAGGTGATAGTTACTTGTTTTATTTTGTCATAAATATGGTTTGGGTTAAAATGGTAAAGCAAAGAGGAACCAGTAAGTAAAAGACAAGGAGATATAAAAGTGTTATAAAGAAAAACAGCATTTTTTGGATGTAAAAGAATTCTTTATGTAAATAAGGGTTTGTCCTGAAAGCATAGGATTGTTCAAGGCAGGTAAGACAAAAATCACAAGCTAAAATCATGAAGGGTTTTGTTAGGGTTCATACTGAGATGCGATTGATGGAATATGGTAGGGTGTATAAAGGTGTTAAGAAAGTTATTAGAGGACATTCGCTGGATAAAAAGGTTTTTTGCATGGTAAAAATAGGATTTTTGTCTTAAAGTAAAGGATTGTTCCAAAGCGTAAATAGACAGAGACAGAACCAAGAGGAGGGATTCCTGATATGGATCATCTGGCTGTTTCTATGCCTTCTTCAGACTCATCTCTCAAACTCCACTATAAAATACCACTTTTGACTATAATCACTTTCCTTTTCATATACCAATGAGGATTCTTCACTCACACCCCAAGGTCCTCCAACCAATTTTCCCCAAATCAAATTGATTCTCTGATGGCAGTGGTTCTCTACACAATCACTGCTGCTCAAAGGGAACTTTTGCTATGCTTGGTGAAGACTCTTGCTTTTCTGTCAATAAATCAGGATAGGTCCAAACTAATATTCATAAATTAACCCACCATGCTTCTAATCTAAGGGATCAGGCTGGCTACCCAAGGGTGGCTTTCCTAGGAAAACACCTGGTCATGGTTGTAGTGGCTTCTCCCTTTTTGGAAGAAACCCTTTTTGATACAGTTAGTATCAAATTTTCTTCTTTCTCTTTTGGTCCTTGTGTCCCAAAGGCTCTAACCAGAGTTGTATCCTCTCACATCCAAGCTGTACAAATAGTGCTCTAACCTAAATACTGCTCCTGCCAACCTCCACCTAACTCCTTTTGGACTCACAGAACAAGCTCCAGTACCACCTGCTCCACAGGAGACCTTGTGGACACTAGATCAACTGAGACAGGACCTTTGGGATCTTTGACATGAAAACCATTCCTAGGATTAGGTTTGTCATCCTCTTGGCCAACCTAAGGAATAAGAACAGAGCTCCATGATCTGTGAGGAGGCAAGACTACACCTATATTCAACAATTTGAGAGAGAGAGAGAGAGAGAGAGAGAGAGAGAGGGAGAGAGAGAGAGAGAGAGAGAGATCTCCATCCCTATTCCCCAAAAGAGTTCAGGGATCTTGTCTCTTAGGGAGAAAATGAGGCAAGAAAATAGGGAAGTACAGTTTGGTCAAGTGGGGGTAAAGATTGACCAGATAAAATGTCACAAAAGTCCCACCTATGACATTTTCAAGTCCCTACTAGAACATGCCCCCTTCAGGAGATAACTGGTTGGGAACATCCTTGGAACTCCCTTTTTGAGGTTAACTCAAAAGCCACTACATCATGATAAAAAAGAGGATGTTTGTGCAGAAGGGAAAGTCCCAGAGTTAGTGCATGCACATCCCCCTACTTAAAGCTCCATATATATGGACTGAATCTCATGCATGTAATTATAACAGAATGCATTATGGGTAGGGCCATGCATAGTCAAAAATAAGTTGTATAGCATCCTCCTGTCCCTCAAAGCTGTCAACCATAAGCAGGACGCCCCTCTCCAACCCCCAACCCCAGCTCCAGTTTTGACCTTAAACTACAACACTGACAGAGAATTGACCCTTAAACATCTTCGCTCGGGCCTGCTCCCATCTGGTGAGAGTGTACGCCACTTCAATAAATCTATGCTTTGCTTGCTACTTCTGTGTGTTTTATCCAAATCTTTGTTCAATTTGCCAAAAACCTTGAACACTCACAACTGAGAGGTGCATGAGACACCTCCCCACAGATGGTATCAGTGGAGCATGTATTCTATCAATAAGCACTTAAACCACATAAATATGAGATAATTTCAGATAGTAATAAATACACTCGAGAAAATAAAACAGGGTTTCAGACAGAGGTAGTAAAAGACATAGGTGAGATGGCTCTGTCATCTTTATCTCTGCAATCTTTCATCTCTCAGCTCTCTAGGTGCTTTGGCTCCTAGCAACTTGTTTACATTCCAACTAGGAAGAAGGACAAAAAGGTTGTGGCAAACACGCACACATTTTTAAAGGGCACATGACTTCCATTATTGATTAGAACATAAACATAGAACATTTATGTTCTACTGATTTTTTTTTTTGTCGGTATTGGGGTTTGAACTCAAGGTCTCAATGCGCTCTACCACTTGAGCCACTCTGCCAGTCCTTCTTACAGTAATTTTTAAAATTTCTTTGGCAGCCAAAGTCATTTTGAAAATACGCATGCTGGGAATCCTTTCCCCCAAAAGCACACTAGCGCCGGTTCTCCGCTCCTTCTTGCTGGCTCCATACAACTGATCGCTCCACCTGCTCTCTCTGTTCTAGGAGCTGCACCGTATCTGAACTCAGATGGCAGCGGACGGGCCCGGAACGCAGTTTCCGGCCTCTGTTTCCTACCGGTATGCAAAGGAAGGGAACAAGGCAGGCAGCAGAACGGAAGCTAACGCGGGGGGCGTGTTTGGCTGAGTGACGCCGTGTTTCTGTAGCGTTCGTAGGGCGGCTCAGTTCTTCGCGATGTTCCCTAGGGTGCCCGTGTTTCTGCTACCTTTTCGTCCTTTCTCCTGCCGTCCTTTGTCCTCTGGAACCCCGGAGGCTTCGGTGGCTGCGATTGTGCCACTCGCTACTCCTCCTGGAACAGTCAGGTACCACTTTTCAATGGCGTTGGCCCCTCAGGACTTCAGGCAACCCCATCCCCTCCCGCACTTTTGGTAACTGCTCGTGGGTCCGTATTAATAACCTGAACGATCAAAGGCGCCATTGCGTTAAATCTGAGGAAAGAGAAATCCTGGAAAGCTAAGGTGTCCTACCCAAGGTCGCAGTGTGCGCGGAAACTGCTAGAATGACAAGCCTGGTCTGCTGTCCCGGGCTTTCTTCTCCATATCCCGCTCCTTGCCCCCCCCCCGCGCCACTTTCTTATCTCAGTCTATTCGGAAGTTATTTTCTTTCTTTGCTTCCCCATACTCTTTGGTCTCATTCCTCCTTCCTTCATTTATTCTTTTTTTTTTTTGGTACTGGGGTGTTTGAACTCAGGCCTGCTGGCTTGCTAGGCAGGCTCTCTACCACTTGAGCCACTCCGCCAGCCCTTCGTTTACTCTTTACTTCATTATTGAAAAGACTTGTAGTGTGCCGGTTACTGGTGCAAGCCCGGAATAAGACAGGCCTGCCATTCCGGAAGTATGTAATTCAAGCTTGGTGAGATAGTGTAGGTAAGCATAGAGTGCTCCAAGTTCACTAAGCAAACAGATGATTGCAAAGAGAGCAAACAGGACCACGTAACCATTGCAGGGAATCCTTTCTGGAAGGGAAATCTTTAAAATCGGAAGGAAGACCATCGGTTGGTGCTAGCCAGAAAAGAAAAGGAGTTGTGGCATACATGTTTTGGTATTTTTGCTCTAAGAACGTAATGAATATGAAAACCTAATTCCACTATGCGGTGGAATACTCCATGGAAAACTGGAACCAGTTCGATTTAGTACAGTGCTGAAGCAAGGTGACAGCAATGACGATGGGAAGGATCGCTGGGTGAGGAGGAAACTGCACAAGGTACAGTTAATAGGATGTGACATATGATAATGGTAGAGTTGTGAGAGAGGGCAAAGATTTCAGCTGACTACCTCGGAGGATTAGGAGATCATTAATGTTAGAAGAATGAGAAGCAAGTTTGAGAAAGACTCATAGTTGTTGGAATACAAAGTGATCTGTTTAATGGTAGGAGGCCCATTCAATACAGAGCATGAAAAATGGAAAAAACCAGTCTCAGAGGGAAGAGGATTTTTGTTGGTTTTTGGTGTTAAGAGATTAGAACCCAGGACCTCTTCCGTGCTAGGCAAGCACCCTGCCTCTCAGTTACATCTCCAGCCCATGTGGAGAAAGCTCTTGAATGTGATTTTGGATGTGTTGCATTTAAAATGTTGACATGTTCCTAGTGGAAACAAACTCAAGTGGGAGATTAGGGCTAAAGTTTTTGTTATTTTAGTATTACGGCGTTCACATGATTTTCCTACAGTAAATACAGATTGTTTTCTGAAACACTATAGCACTCTTGGAAGGAAACATGTGGTAAAGGTTTTCTGACTGCCACCTTCCTTTTAAAAAGTTAAAATACCTTTAATACTCTGTTACAGTACCCTTAATATTAACTTCCAGGTGTAAAATAATTATTAGAGCATTTTCCTAATTTGAATTGTGACATACATAAGGTGATATTATAAGGGTCCTGAGTACTGATCATGAAGATACCAGTTGTATAATTCACTTTTTATTTTAATTTCAAGTTCTCGTTGTGGTAAGCACTGACATTTTTGTAGTGTTTCAAATAGTTTCAGCATTTTAGGAAACTGCTATTTCTGTTTCACTTCAGTGTCCTTAGCCTAGCACTGCCATTTGTTAGCTGTGAGAACTTGGTATATTATTTAACCCAGGGTCTGATGCAGGGATCAGACTGCAGCAGGATCACTTAAGGTCTTAGTTAAAATGCAAATTGCCAAGCCCTCTTTCAAACTTACAAACTGAGAATCTCAGGACTCAATGTCTTATATCCTCTAGCAGTCAGAAGCACTAAACTTTTTGAGCAGCAGTTTCTTCTTTTGTAAAATGGGAATATTAATATCTGTCTGTAAGGATTAAATAGCTTAGCTACTCAAAGGAGGTCCTCTGGCTAGGAATGTGAGCATCATTTGGGAACTTGGTAGAAATGCACGTTTTCCTGTCCTTCCCTAAAGCTACCGAATCAGAATTTTTTGGTGGCACTAACACTGTGTTTTAGCAAGTAGCGTAGATAATTTCTGTGCACATTAAAGTTTGAGAAAGTGCTCTAACCTATTAGATTCCTAAATAGAGGGACCATTGTTACTGGACCCAAGTCTGGCTGCACAGAAGGCCAGTTAAGTAAAGAAACTAGGTGTTAGGGCAAGGAAGACCACTTTATTCAAAAAAGCCAGTTAATTGAGAAAATGGAAGACTCTTGTCCAAAGTCCATCTTGGTTGGGAAGCTGATTATAGGAGGTGGGTGATCAAAGGCAGGTGGTTGTCTTCTTGTAGGAGTTGTTTGTGGCCAAAAAGAGACAAACCTGATCCTCAGTCAAGAGATGCTTCAAGCACTACGACCTGAGTTCAAACCCCAGTCCCACTAGAGAGAGAGTGCAGTAGAGAGAGATGCTTTTCAGTTGTGCAAATCTCAAGAATAAAGATCATCACATCATTATTTATTTGGGCCTTTCTTGTCACTATCTTGCCCAGTGTAGTTCCTGGCTTGCTACCTAATGGACAGCCTACTGGGGGTGGCTTCCTTGAGGCCCTCTTGCTGATTGGCATACTCCATAATGAAAGAAAACATAGCTCACCTGATTATTGGAAGGCACTGGATAGGGGGAGGTTAAATAGGGAATCAGGCAGGAGATCTGGTCTCAGTGCTCTGCCTTACCATGAAATTCTCATTTACTAATATATTGGCAGTGCTTATTTATTCTGTGCTGGGCACTAAACTATCACTGTATTTAATGAATGACTTTTTATATGTTATACCTGTTTTCTATTTTTAAAGTTATTCAGCGGCAAATACCAAAAAAGAAGTTTTCAACCCCTAAGAGTCAAAGTAGATGCTTGAGTTATTTAAAAGTATAAAAGTAAAAAATAAGCATGAAGCCTTGGATTTCACCCTCAGCAGCACAAAAAAAAAAAAGAGAGAGAAAAGAAAAAAATCTTTGCATGGGTCCAAAATAGATGCAGTCATTTGTTTTCCTTTTCATAAATGGTCTAATAAAGAGAACAATGACAGTCAGTAGCCACTGAGTGTTCTTTTCTGTTTCACTTTTGCCTAGTGAAATGTGCAGGATTTGGATTGAGCACCTGCGCTGGGCCCAGCAGGTCAAACCAATAGAATTTAATCATAGTAACTGTACTCCGGTGGGTTGTAGGAGGCCTGTAGCAATTTAACTAAGGTGTAAACTAGTTAAGCTGTAACCACTTGACTGACTAAGCTATAGTCAGTTAAGTTCTTTTTTTAACCTCAGTTCTTTTTTTCTACAAATTCTATCTGATTACATTGTTGGATGGAGTTCTCAGAATCTGCTCTGATTCTGGGAGCTGCCCAATTTGTTTATTGGTTTGGTTTTGTTCTGCTCTGCTCAAACTCTACTAAATTTAATTGGTCTAAGGAATTTTCTTTTTAATATTATAAATAGTGATTGCTTAAACAGCATGTACTTTGGTGAGAAAGACGATGAGCTTAGAACAACTCCCAGTAGTTTTTGTAAGTAACCTTTTCTCATTAATAGGAATTTCCCTATTTTCATATAACTTGTGACATTTTAAAGAGGAACTATATCATGTTAAGAGTAAGGACCTGAAGCCGGGTGCTGGTGGTTCATGCTTGTAGTCCTAGCTACTTAGGAGGCAGAGATCAGGAGGATTGTGGTTTAAAACCAGCCTGGGCAAGTAGTTCGAGAGACCCTATCTGAAAAAAAAAAAAAAGAACCCTTCACAAAAAAGGGCTGGTGGAGTGCCTGAGTACTGTTTAAAAAAAAGGACCTGGCAGTCAGTCATACTTAATTTGAGAATAATAAATCATCATTCATTAACCATGTCAGTGTTTACCAACCTCTGTATGTCATGAAAACAGAAAATGGTATTTCTACTGAACCCTGGAGTAAATGGATGGTTATAGCCTGGGAAGCATCAGTCTCACCCAGCCTCTTCAAGGGCCAGGTGATCAGTATCTCAGTGCACCTGGACCTATATATGGTACACTATTTGGCTTAGGCCTAAGGAACTCTGAGCTGCATGGCCTTGGGTAAGTTACTTCTCTGATTTTCAGTTCCCTTATCTGCAGGTGAGGACTATGCCTACTTTGTGGAGTTGATACACACATATGAGAAAATGCACATAACTTGTATATACAAGGCAAGAGCCATGTATAATACATGGTAAACTGCTGATGTTGTGGTTGTTAATAATAATAAAAAGCAAAAGCAAATGAAAGGAGTTGAAAAATGCAAGCTGTGTGCAAGTGGCTCATGCCTGTAATCCTAGCTACTCAGGAGATAGAGATCAGGAGGATCGAGAGGCCAACCCTGGCAAAATAGTTTTAGAATCCCTATCTTGAAAATAACCAACACAAAAAAGGACTGTTGAGGTTCAGGAGGTAGGGTACCTGCCTAGCAAGTTTGAGGCCGTTAGTCAAACCCCAGTACCACCACCACCACCACCAACAAAAAATTCAGAAGCAGTTTTTTTTTTTTTTAGCTATTGCTTTATTTTGCATTGTGTTTTTCATTTTTTTTTCTTTAATACATTGTTCCAGAACAGAAAATAATATCCAAAGATATTTTGGCACCAGCAGCGTGATCTATAACAAGAAAGATGAGCAGTCTGTTCCAACTGGTGAAGTTTCCAAGACGACTTCAGAGAGGCAAGACAGAGTCAAGGATAAGATGAAAAAAGACTTGCTGGACATTATTAAGGATATGAAAGTTGAATTGAGCACAGTAAATGTTCAAACAACAAAGCCACCCAGCAGAAAACCTTATAAAAGTTTGGAGGCTATAGCTGGCAAGCTTCAAAGAGCTACAGAAGATGCTCCAAGGAAGGGGTAAATGAAATTGCAATTTGAATGTTCTTTGAAACCAGTTTTTGCCACTTCAGTAAGCCTTTTCTTTTATAATTAGTAAGGGATACTGAAGAATGTTACTGTTTTATATTTAACTAGCAGGATATTTGTATACAACCTAGAGAAGGAATTCCAGCATTCTCTTAATATATTCATCAGTGTTATTAATTGCCATTTAGTTGCCTCTTGAAATTGTTAATATCATGTACATCTTGTTTCGAATATTGCTTCATGACTGTAAAGGACTTGCTTTTTTGAAATTTTTTGTTTTAAAATTCCTTTTGGACTAGGCACTGGTGGTACCTGTCTATAATCCCAGCACCTTGGAGGCTGAGGCAGGAGGATCCTGAGTTTTAGGTCAGTCTGGCTACATAGTGAGACCTTGTCTCAAAAAACAAAAACAACAAAATTCCTTCTGGAATAGTTTAAACATGTTGATTACAACTTTAGCCAGGAGTTATCAGTGTTTTCAGCTTCCTTATGTGGTTTCCTAGGAGTTTTTTAATTGTATTTGCCAAAGAATATTATGTCTTAAGTGGTTCTGAGGACAATCAGTAGTAGTGTTGTATTATAGTTAAAATAACAGTGATACTTAAAATGGATGCATTCTACATTGATGAAGTCATCCATTCAAGTAATAAGGTTTGTAGCTTTAGATAGCCATCAACACTGAGCTGTCAGAACAAACATAATGTAGATTCCTGTGATCCAGAATGATTTAACATTTTTATGCAACTTCTTGGATTCTACATTGTATCAAAAGTACCCCTAGAATTTACAATTGAGTGAAGGACAGTAACGTGATTCAGTGAGTGCCCATGTATATTTCCTCCTTTTCCTTTTAGAAACAATTATATGTAAGTATTTAAAAACAAGTCATACATACAACCATGCACATATAAATACTTAACAAGTGTTACTTTTGGACTAGGCATGATAGTGCATACCTGTTAATCCTAGCATGCAGGAGTAGGAAGCAGGAGGATTATGAGTTTCAAGCCCTCCTGGGCTACATATCCAGACCCGGTCTCAAAACAAGAGCAACAAAAAGAGTGACTTTTATTCTTTTTTAGCTCCCAGGCCTGTTTGTGGCCTGCATTTATTATAATTGTGTAATTTATTACAGAAATGGCTAAAATGAGTCAAATGCTTTGAGGAGATTTGATAAAGGTATTTTTTAAAAATTGTTTTCTGATTAGGTATGAATGGAACTAATATAAAAATGTAGAATTCTGCACTCAGATTGCTTTGTAAGTCTTTATGTTCTTGCTCTACTTTTCCATTTTAAAGGGACTGAAATTAGAAATGTTAGACTATGTGCTTTGATGTGGTATATATAAAAGTTACGTCTTAGAACCTTCTGTCATTGGACCTGTGTTCAAAGAAAGACTGTGATCCTTCATCAAAAGGCTGATAAATGGGGTGCATTTGTTTTGAGTTTATTTTTAAAGTTATCTTTTAATGATTTTTTTTTTGCCTGTTTCTCCCCGCTTTTTTAAGGAATCACAGAATTGGATGAGTCACAGTATTTGCTTCATGGTGTATTGCCGTCAGTGTGCATATATGACCTACTTGTATTTTCTTTTCATTACAGATTGAAGCCCGTTGATATGGTTATATTACAGATTGTCCGAAAACATAACTGCATAAAAGAATCTTTTTTTTTTTTTTAACTCATGGATTCTGTGGGGCAACATTGGACAGCACACAGCAGAGCCAACTACTTTCTGCTCTGTGATATCTGAGGCCTTTAGAAGTCTCAGGGCTAGAATCATCCAAAGTCTGCTCCCTCATGGGTCTGACAGTTCATGCTGCCTGTCAGCTGAGACTTTAGCTCAAACTATTAGCAGAAACACCTATAGATGACCTCTTGTGGCTGGGCTTTTTCCCAGCATAGTGGCTAGGTCCCAGGGACAAGTGTTTCAAGGGAAAGTGAACCAAAAGGAAATTGTATTTTTAATGACCTAGCCTTAGAATCAGGTTGGACATCACCATCTCATCTTGTTCCACATTTATTTTTGCAGGGTACTTATTTTTTTTTAAACTGTTAAAAAAAATCCACCTTAACAAAGATGCACCATCGTAAGCAATCTTCAGTGAAAATTGAAGTACCCTGAGGTACTAACTCACCTGGGTATTTCTGTGAGTGGATTTCTCTGTAGTGCCCCAGAGTGCCTTGGGGCATGGTTTGGGAAGAAGGACCCAAGGGAGAATTTGTGACTGGGGTCTAGAATCATCTGAAGTTGTGCACCTACATTTCTAGTGGTTGATGGTGGCTGTTGGCTGAGACTATAGTTAGAGCTTTTGGTTGGTCCATTTAGCCATGACCTTTTTATGTGGCCTGGGCTTTGTCCAAAGACAAACATCTCAAGAGATCTTAGTGAAAGCTGAATTCCGTTGTGCAAACCTAGCCTCATAAGTCATGGTCTGTCACTTCTATCTCATTCTATTCATCAAGAAGTCACATAGTTTCCCTTGGGGAATTGAGAGAAGTATGGTAGTGTCTTGGAAGAGCAAGTGGGACCAGAAGTACTGTTCTCTCTTTCCTGAAAATACAATATACCACACCTGGTAATCTGACTTAGGAAGTCAGCTGTGTTGTAGGCAGTGTTATCAGGATAAAAATCAAACCCATTTGATAGATTATAAGATTATATCTGGCCAGAGAGAACTACACGTGCCTGGTAAGGACACCATACTTAGGAATTCCCAGTTACTTTTGTCACTGCATGTCCTTTACAGGGATCCTGGAAACTGCTCCTGGCCTTGTGACCCAACTCCTGTGGGTCCCTAAGCCAGGCAGCCCCTGGGCCTGCATGATGCAGACCTGTATCCTAACCCTTGCATGATTGTGTAGTGTCACCTGCATGAATGCTGCCAGGACTTTTGCTGAGGACAGTGGAAGCTGCCCTGTCAGCCTACTGTGGGCCTTTTATCTTCCTAATAGCCTGAGCCAAGTATGTCTGTGGCAGTCCTATGGATCTGAATGTTTGGTGGACTCTAACAAGACACCGGGTTGGTATAGCTTTTGCTTTAACTTTCTCAACCAAGCGACTACCTTCCCTAGTCATCCAGTAAAAGATTTCAGCTGTTATTCACTATTGCTATTAGTTGATTCCCTGCTTGAAATTTAAATTTCTGAGTTTTCACTCAGAAATAATGATGAAACGATGTTATGATTAACAATGTTCATTCAGCAACTTTCCTTTGCCATTATATCTCAGAGTCCAAAATGCTGGAGGTAGAAAAGCACAGTCTCTGCTTCCTCCATTAATGGGGGAGGCTAGGTGGTGGCACATCTTGTAATCCCAGCACTTGTTGGGAGGCTGAGACAGGAGGACTGAGAATCTGAAGACAGTCTGGGCTACATAGCAGTTTTCTCTCAAAAAACAACAACAACAAAAAACTGACTGGCAGCATGGCTCAAGTAGTAGAATGTCTGCCTAGTAAATATGAAGGCCTAATTCAAACCCCAGTATCACCCCCCGCTAAAAAAGGAGGGAGGGTATAGGTGAGGGGGATGTATATGTGCACACATATGTGTGTGTACGCACATGTTGTATCAGGTAGCGAAACATGAAGAAAAATAAGAACCATGGAGCTGGAGAGGTACTATTTCATGTATTTGTTTTCTTTAGACAAATACTTCTAGAAGTCAGATGACTTGGTCACAATACTTCCATGTTTTGTAAATTTTAGGCTTTGGCTTATGTTACTAAATTGCCTGCCAAAAGTTGTGCCAATTTAGATGTCTATTTAGTGCTCCCTGTTTTCTCATCTGAATTCCTTTTCTGAAATTGTATATCATGCGGTTTATTTTAAAGAAAGTACAGAAGACTATGAAAGGGAAAAGTATATTTATGAAATCTGAAATATAGGATAGAATTGTTAAGGTATTTTGACATGTTCTCATGTTAAAATAAATGTAGAAAGATCCTGTTCCATAAAAAATTATTTTTTCAATGACAAGCTATTTCATGAGTTTTTTTTTTAATTAGACTATTTCAAATTATAAGTTCAGAGGCTATGAGTACAAGGGAAACCATTCCTATAAAATGCCTTTTTTTTTTTTTTTTTTTTTTGGTGATGGTTCTGGGGCTTGAACTCAGGGCCCCACACTTGCTAGGCAGACACACTACCACTTGACACACACCTCTAGCTCAAATGCATGATTCTAGACAATGAATAGTCACCTTTGTTATTGTATATGCTGATCAAATATATATATATTAAAATTTGAAAATGTAGTTCACAGCTAGTTATGAAGGAAATCAGGAACTTGAGATGAGGTTTAAGCTTTATTCACAGATCAAAATTTTTTCTTTTTGACTAATTGTTGTATTTTCTTTTTTCACTTTTCTATTTTCTTCTAGTCTTATCTGATCCTTCATAGCTTAATAAATTCCTTATAATTTTTATCCAAATATTTCAGGAATTTTGAGACTTTAATTTGCATAGTAGGCAACATATATTACAAAAGGCCAAGTATAATAATATATTAATTTGGATCCTACTCATTGAGGTGGTAGTTCTCAGTGAGTTAGATAGACAGACAGATAGATATAGATAGATAATAATTTCTTTTTCTGGCATATTTTAATCCATTTAACTTACTCTAACTTACTTAGACGTAGTTTTGCACATGATAGGGATGCACTGAGCTATGCTTCCAACCCAGGATTAGCTTTTATTTTGAACCTTGTCTTATGAAAAATTTCAGACATGCAAAATAAACAAGATTATGTAATGAGGCTCTGTGTACCTATCATCCATCTTCAGCAGTGATCAATGCCTTACTGTTCTTGTATCATCTATACCTTTTCTTTTTTCTTTTACAGTGCTGGGGCTTGAACTCATGAACTGCACCTTGAGCTACTCCACCAGCCCTTTTTTTATGTTAGGTGTTTTCAAGAGAGGGTCTCATGGAACCATTTGCCTGGGTTGGCTTTGAACTGCCATCCTCCTGATCTCTGCCTCCTGAGTAGCTAGGATTATAGGCATGAACCACTGGCACCCAGCTACCTTTTCCTTTTCTATATCTTGTGTGATGATAATGATGGTTTATAGCTTTTTTTTTGGCTAGGATGGGGGAGATACTGCCTCATGCTTGCTAGGCAGGTAGTCTATCACTTAAGCCACTCCACCAGCCGCTCTCTATGGCTTTTTTTTTTTTTAAGCTTACAGCTCTTGGTATTCCCTTGCCATCTCCCATCCAAGTACTAACCAGTCCTGACCCTGCTTAGCAACCTAGATCAGACGTGTTCAGGGTGGTATGGCCATAGACCTATAGCTTTTTTTTTCCAGGTAAAATTCACACGTAGCCAGGTGTACAAATTTTAGCCGTAGAATTTTGACAAATGGATATGCCCCATTTGTAGCATTATCATGATACAGAGTTTCCCATTTTCATCTTTCTAGTCAGTAACCTTCTGTCCAGAACCACTGTTCTGATTTTTTCAACTCAGACTTTTTTGCTTGTTTTGAACTTAATATAAGTGAAATCATACAGTATGTTGGTTTTCTCTTAACATAGGGATAAATTTAATTAGCTATTAAATTTCTGATTAGTAAATATTAATTGTACGAAGAGGTGGGTCACCATGGTATGTCACATGTGCATGTATTATTCTTTGATTAGATTAACCTCCTCTATTCTCTTTTCCCTATTGTCCCCCACATTTTTGCCAACTTTCATTGAGTTTCCTGTGTCATCTTCATACATAGACACAATATATTTTGATATTATTCACCCTCCCATCATTGTTTCCCTTTTCCCACTCCCCATTATCCCCACCAAATGCTGTTGTGTCTAGTTTCTTCATTTGTTCTCATGTCTATGAGTTCATTCATGTTGTTGGTGGGAGCCAAGTACTGTTCCTAGCATGCACATATTACAATTTGTTTTATGCATTTGCCTGATGATAGACATTTGGATTGGTTCCAGTTTGGGGCTATTACAGGTAAAGCTTCTATGACAGATTTAATTTTATAATCGCTTGAAGTATATACTGGTTTTGAAATAATATTGCATGTGGTTAAATTCCATCAATTTTTATATGTATTTTATCTTTTGGTGGGACTGAAGTTTGAACACAGGGCTTTGCATTTGCAAAGCAGGTTCTCTACTGCTTGAGTCACATACCCAATCTGGCCTTGAACCATAATCCTCCCACTCTCAGCCTCCCAAGTAGCTAGGATTACATGTGTGAGTCACCAGTGCCCAGCTAATTTATAATTTTTGAGGTTTGAATTGTTAACTGTGCCTGAAAAAGTAACTAAAACTTTAGTGATTCAAAGTTATTTAAACCCAGTCTCTGAAGCTGAGTGTGGTGGCACACCAACCCTTTGGAGGCAGAGGCAGGAGGTCTATGAGTTCAAAGCCAGCCTGGGCAACGTAAAGAGACCCTGTCTCAAGTAAATGAATTAAATCGCGTAATTGATTTTGTCAGCAGTTGAATTGAATGATACTTGCAAAAGAGTTTTCCTCTTCACTTCATCTTAATTTTCACTTTAAACCAGCGGCACAAAGTCCACCGTTTTTCTCTCTCATTTCTTTTTCATGTTCTTTCCCAGGAATGAGTCACTGAGTCCTGAGCTGGTAGCAGCTGCATCTGCTATTGCAGAAGCTCTCCCTTTTGACAAGCAGACAACAAAGTCAGAACTACTCAGGCAGCTCCGGCAGCATGAAGAACACTCAAGGACACAGAAAGATGTAAAGAAACCTAAAATTAGGTCAGTGAGTAAAGTAGTTATATCAGTAGTGCTTATGTCTAAAAGTAGGCCATTTTCATGTGGCTGATGGTAGTACACATGGCATACCCATTTTACTCATAAGTATTACCTCAGAAAAAGAATTTTAGCAATTTTATTTTTTTAAAAAAACTTTCATCTTAGGTTATAACTTTAAAAAAAAAATCAAATGGTTATACTTTTAAGAGTTATAAAGTTTCTTGCTTTTAAAAAGGAAATAAGTTTAGTAATGTTATTAAAAATAAGTAAACAAACTACCTTTATGAACATGTTTTATATCCCATTTTAGGCCTATCCTTAATTTTTTTTTCATGTCTGCCTCAGAATGTTGAAGCTTTTTTTTTTAATTCACTTTTTATTTATTTTATTATTATTTTATTCATATGTGCGTACATTGTTTGGGTCATTTCACCCCCTCCCCTCCTCCCCCACCCTTTGCTCCATTCCCCGCTCAGTTCCAGGCAGGTCCTGTTCTGTCTAGGCCTATCCTTTAACATGAAATTCTGTACCTTCTTTTTGGCTTTTTCATCCTGAGATCTGAATCTACTTCCATAGTCTCAATTTTCCTGTTAGCTTTTTGTAAATGGTACACAAAGCCAACTTAGTTCAGTCTGATCATATTGGCCCTTCAGATGAAAAATACCTTTTCCTTTTCTGATTTGGTACTCAGTTTTAATCTACCCATGTCTTGTGAAAGTTACAATGTAGTCTAGATAGTTTATGGCATCTGGATTTCGTGGCGTTTTGTGTATAATGTGGTATTCACTTATTTATGTGACTAGATACTTTTCCTTTTTACTCAAAAAAAAAAAGCCTTGCCAATTTTACAGTTTTATCTCAAATATATAATGCTATTTTTTCCAAAATTGAAAAAATAAAAATAAGCAAATAAATAATGAAATAAGAGTTTATCTCAGAAACTGTTTTCCATTTGCTGGTTTTGTGCAGTGTGATACTCTTTAGACATGTTTCCTTCCCTTTCTCTTATGTTTAAGGGGAGTGATCTAAATCAGACATTCTCAGTGAACATTGTACTAGGTTCTTGAAGGAAGGTCAAAGCACTCATTTGGTGTTAACATATACAGTGCAACAAGGAAATAGAGCTATATTTCAGTTTTATTTTCATTATCGATATAGGTGACAGGTATACAGATATTGATTGTATTTTCCTATTTACTTCTTTGAATATGAATTATTCTTATGTAATACACTTTTAAATGAAGATTTCTTTCTGAAGAATATCTTTAAAAGATAGAAGTAGACATAAATCTTAATGGTCTGTAGTATGTGAATGTTAGCATGGAATGTATTTTTTTATTTAAACAAATCTTTATCCTTCATAAATGCACAAAAGTAAAATAAGAATTAGTGATATAATTGTCCTGTTTAAGAAAAGTTTACTACTATTGTGTAGCTAAGATTTGTAATATACTTGGCCTGCTGTTGTTCCAGCTTCAGTAGCATAATATCAGATATGAAAGTTGCCAGACCCTCTACAGCTCGAGTCAGCACAAGACCAGAGTATCAGATTCAGTTTGATGAAGGAGCTGATGATTGTCATGGCCAGGAGAAGACAGCCGATCGTAAAAAACGGTATTCAGGCTTTGCAGTCTATTGGGTTTTTTTGGTTTCTTTTTATATTAACTGTGGATTTATTTCACTCCTTATATAATTGCTGATAGTATCTGAGCATTTATATCTGTCTTCTTACCCTTGTGAACCATTTCCTGGAAAGGGAAAGATGTCCATAAATGAAAATGGGGCCAGGTGCCACTGGCTCATGCCTATAATCTGACTGCTTGGGAGACTGAGACCAGGAGAATAGTTCACAAGACCACCATCTCCAAAATAACCAGAGCAAAATGGACTGGAGGCATGGCTAAAGCAGTAGAGTGCCTGCTTTGCAAGCATGCAGTCCTGAGTTCAAACCCCAGTTCCACCAACAAAATAGAAAAAAATATTTGAAACAACTGTGCCTTGTGTAAACTGAAAGTTGTTACATATTTTCATAAAGCTTTTGTCTTTCTCTCCTTTAAGCCTAGTTGGAGAGAAGAAACCAGATATTTGCCATGGTCTGACAAAAACTAACTTGTCTTTAATAGCAAGATAATACTCAGAATTGAAATATCTACAGTATGTTGTACATTCCATAGATTTTAAGTAGAATCTCAAGAACTTGACTTAGCTCCTTCCAGGTGTTAAATTACTTTTTTGTGCAGGAAAATGAGAAAAGATGGTCACCATTTAACACAGGAAGTTCAAGATATTAGCAGTGACTTTGGATGATTATTTGAATTACTAAAGCAATTTGTTATCTGTGACATGTTATTGAACAAAGTGGAAAGTGTACTAAGGATTTTACTTAAAAATATTAACTAAGTCTTCTTTCCATTTTCAATGCAACTGCTTTGAATATCATAACTTTTATTTTTAGTACTGGGGATTAAACCCCAGGGCTTATGCTCATAACTTGATTTTTAATGTTGTTCTGCTGCCATTAAAAAGCTAGGGCTGGAGGTGTAGCTTAAGGGATAGAGTACCTGTCTGCTACGTGCCAAGCCCTGAGTTCAAACCCCGAATACCACTAAAAAATATAAATAAAAATAAAAAGGAGCCAGGCATGATAGCATATGCTTGGAGGATGGAGGCAGGAGGATTGCAAGTTCAAGGACAGTCAGGGCTACATAGTAAATTCAAAGGCAGCCTGGGCTATCTGGAGATACCCTGTCTCAGAAAAAAACAAGGCCTGGTGATATAGTTCAGTGGTGGAGCACTTGTCTTACATGCTCCAGTACCTGAGTTCAATTTAAATAAAATAAGCTTTAAAAATAAATAAAAAGCAGCAAGAGAGAAGCTTTAAAGGATAGGAAAGGAATTTCTGTGTATACAATAAGTTAAAAAGCTGACTAAAAGGGAATTGGGGAAATAAGGGGGAGAAACCAAGTTGTTTACCTTGCCATGACTTGGGCAGGATTTGAGGCAGCCTGAGAAAACCCACCTCTGAAATGATTCAGCTAGAGACAGGTGTGAGTCACAGAGCACTGGCTTTGGAGTCAACGGTGGCCTGCTCCAGATCTTGGCATTGCCACTGACTAGTCCTATGACTGGGCAACTTTTATAGCCTCCATCAGACTGTTGCCCTGCTTATGAAAGGTTGAAAGTGAAACCTAGCTTAAATGCCTGCCTTTTAAATGCATTTTCCACATAGGAAAAAATATGCATCAATTATGTAATGCATAATAGATGTCTTTTGTCAGTACCTTCCTATTAAATTCCTATACTTTACCAAGGCATTCCATTTTTACCATGAGTTACTTTAATCTCTTCTCCTGTTTACCTGACTTGCAAACGAGGAAATGTTGAATAGGGAAAAGGATGCAAGGTAGTAGTGAGGAGTGTTCTGGAGCAGAAAGGCCCATGTTTACAAATGCATGGGAACCTGCTAGAAGGAAGGTTACATGACTTGTCACTTTGCCTAATTTAAATAAACTAGTTGCATTTTTCCAATTTCAGTTAGTAGAGGTAATCGTTTTGATCCAGAAAAGAATTGAAAGTTATTTTTAAAACTCATGCTCCAGTATGTAAACTGGTCTTTAATCTGCCAGTATTTTTGTTCAAGTAAATATGTGAATTGATGCATAAAGTAGTTGATTAAAGTATACCAGAAATAGTTACCTAGTACCTCTCATTAATTAAAAATAGTTATGTAAAGAAAGTTAATTATTTTTAAACTGCAGATGATTACTTTATAAGAGAATGTTTTGATTTATCTGTGTAACATTTTATAAAGCACTGTAGTGTTTTCTGACTTTAAAGACAAATGTTGATTTTAACAGCTTCTATTTTTGCATATTTTTATATCTTTACAATAGTGAGTTTTCTAAAAATTTTTATATGAAAGGGATCAAATAAAAATCATGGCAGATAAGCAATCTTTTCATTTTCAATTAGGTATTTTGAAAATTAAACCATTTTAACTAGTTTGTCATGTTGTAAAGCAAAAATTTAAGGGCATATAGGGCATATGTTTCTGGTTTTTTTATGAGTCCTAAAAACATGGGCAATTTAATTTAAATGTCTGGTGTGGACAGTGACATTAATTTAATTTAATACAGAATATTTCATGTAATTTTTTTCCCATAATCAGTTTTGTTCACAATTTATAAACATGGTCACTAAAATATGTTTTCTGTTTTTAGTCTTAGGAAAAATTTATTCATGGGGAAAAGACTTAATATTTTTGACATTAAAGCATTTGCTGAAGAAGCACCTGAAACAGGTTTGTTAAGAATACTATTTCTCAAGTGTAGAAATGTTCATTCTTCCAAACATGTTCCTGGTGTTTTGGTTGCATAGTGGTTGTGTATTTTGATATTCCATCCTGTCATCACTGGATTCTGCTTATGAATGTCGCTGTTGATACTGCTAGTCTTGGTCATATTTACCCCTGAAAATGCTGCATTCTGTGGGACCCTGTGAGGTCAGTATTAGCAGCTGAATAATCCAGAAGTATAGACTGACTACTAATTTAGATTTAATAATCATCTGTCATTTCCAGTGCAACTCTATGCTCTTACATAAAGATAAATAGGCTATGGTTCCTGCTCTTGGGTGCTTACTATTTAGAACAGGAGAAAGCATTTGTAGAAGTAACTTGTTGAAATCCTTACTTGTTGTAAGGATTGTTCATGAGGTAGGAAGAAGAATATTCAGGTAATATGTACAGCAGATTTTTGTAGTGTTTTGTCTTAACACATTGTTAGTTTTCTCTGTTCTCCTGTTCTTTAAATAAAAGGTCAGATCTCAGCCAGGCAGCTGGCTTCTTCCTAGCTACTTGGGAGACTGAGATTAGGAGGGTCACTATTCCAGGCCAGCACACACAAATAATGGAGAGATCCCATCTCCAAAATAACCAGAGCAAAATGGACTGGACTTTTGGATCAAGTGTAGAGAAGTATGAAGCTCTGGGTTCGGTACCATCACCTGGCCTCCCCCAAAAAGATCAGTTAATGTGTTAAAAATATTATCACAGAATTAAGTGCTCAATGTAACATCCCTTAGTATTTTTCGTTAGCTTAACTTCTTTGATCTCAGTAGTAGTATTATATTAGTGGCTAATTTTTACAAACTAAAAATAATGTGTGGAGTTTAAAGATCAGAATCACATGTTTGCTGGTGGAATGGCTCAAGTGGTATAGCACCTAAGTTCAAACCCCAGCACCACAAAAAAAAAAAAAAAAATCACATATTTAGGAAAGATGTTCACATTCATAAAACTACCCTTAAAAAATACAAATTTTTTCCTTTGTGGTAGAGAAGACAGTAATTACCTGACATTGCAGTAATACAAAATTAAAGGTTTACCATTATTGTAATTACAGGTTTTACATATTATTATTTTTGCAATTTTAGCTCTCAGTAACTTTTTATTATATCCTGTTTAATTATGAATATTGAGGTCTGAAAACATTATCAATTTGAGTTGATTATAACACAACACTTAAGAAAGACATTTATATTGCTTTGTGCTTATTTAAAATATTTCTGTGATACAGAGACATCACCTTCTCTTTGGGAAATAGAATTTGCTAAGCAACTAGCCACAGTAAATAAACAGCCCTTTCAGAATGGGTTTGAGGAGATGATCCAGTGGACAAAAGAAGGGAAGTTGTGGGAGTTTCCCATTAACAATGAAGCAGGTAAGTGTTAATTTCAGAGGTTTATAGCATTCATTGATTAGATGTTATTTCTGGAAGATGTTCTGTTTTACAGTCTACATATTTATGTGAATCTCAAAACACCTTAGATATCTTTTTAAGTGTTAGAATTTTTTTTAATTATAGATATTTGGTAAGTAAAATAAGGAAGTAAAACTACATGACAAAAATGCATCATGAATTTCTGTGACAAAAAAATTGAGAACTACAAATAAGAGATTTCAAGCTTATAAACAAGACATTCCTTGGTGCATCTCAAATGCTGGATTTGATATTATAGTTAAACTGGGGAGAGCACTGCAACTCTTAAAGTCTTACACTGGTGTCTACTTCATAAACCAGTGTCTTCATGAGATGAAAGGTACTTACATAAGCTGCTCAAAACAAAAGTGTGAGGAGGCTTTAAAACCTTTGGCTGCATGATATAGATGCTATTGGAATACAGTCTGTTGTCCTGGATATTTTCTGGAGATACTATCTTCCTCAGTCAAAAGGAAAACAGTATCAGTATGCTGGGGTTTTTTGTTTTGTTTTTTTATTGCACCCATTTTGTCATCAGTTAAACATTCTCATTGAGTTTTTCTAGGTACAGTTTTAAATTAGAAGAGATCCACTTATTTTTATGATAAGATTAACTAGAAGTTGCAAACACCTAAGTCTTAAGAAATGTAGTCTAGGGCTGGGGACATGGCTCCAGTGGTAGAGAGCTTGCCTAGCAAGCCTGAGGCCCTGAATTCAAACTCCAGTACCACCAAGAAAGAAAGAAATGCACTCTATATTCTTACCTTTGTGGTGTTAATGTATCATTGTAACATCTTTCTTTTTGGAGGAGGGAGTGGACTGGGTTTTAACTCAAGGATTTATATTTGCAAAGCAGGCACTCTACCGCTTAAGCCACACCACCAGTTTGTAATGTCTTAATTTTTGTTAACTTGTCCTTTGTTTGAATTTGTAAGTAGAATGGAAGCTTAAATATCAGAAATAGTCTAGTTCTTATTCCTGAGATGCTGGGATCATACCCAGGGCATTGTGCGTGCTTGGCAAGTGCTCTATCACTGAGCCCATCCTCTAGCCCCAATACTTAGCCTTATATCTTCATAAAGTATTACTTTTTTTTCTTTTTTTTGATGATGCTGAGGATTGAACCCAGGACTTGTGCATACTAGGCAAGCATTTTATTACTGAGCTACATCCCCAGACCTAGTATTACTTTCTATTGGAAAACTTCAGAAACTTAAAAATTCTTCAACAATTTCTTAATATTTTGTATGTTCATATGGTATATGCAGCAACATAACAGTCTGTGTTTCACTATTATATAAAAAGTGTATTTCTTAAAGTATTACAATTTGTGTGTTCTGGAAAGTATCAGAGCAAGATAAAAAGAACAGACTTGAATTTTGCAAATTGAAGTACAAATATCAGGTGTCAGTTATTAGCCATTTACCTTTGAGTAAATTATTTAACTTCTGAGCCTCACTTTTCTCCTCTGCAAATTAAGGAGACCTAATTGGAAGAATGAGAACTTAACAAAGTTGCTGAAGTGCTCCACACAGTTTTGGCATATAATACATATGAATAAATGTCAGGTTCTTTCCCCTTTTTTTTTGATCATAGAATTTTAAAAGGAGCAAAAATGAAGAAAATACAATGTGTGATATTAAGGAAACATAGAATTTATTCTTAGAACATCTTTGGATTTCATTATTTGATGAACTTAGATTTCATTATTTTGATGAATCAAGTTCTCAGAAATATGAGTAAAAACACAGTATTAGCTGGACGCCAGTGGCTTACACCTGTAGTCTTAGGTACTCAGGAAGCAGAGATCAGGAGGATCAAGATTTGAAGCCAGCCAAGACCCCCATCTTGAAAATTCCCAAAACAAAAAAAAGGCTGGAAGAGTGGTTCAAGCACTAAGAGTGCCCGCCTAGCAAGTGCAGGGTCCTGAGCCTGAGTTCATACCCCAGGGCTACAAAATAAAAATAAATAAATAAACAAACAAACAAACAAACTAAAAACAGTATTGAGAGGTAACATGAATTTATTCTGGAGACACATGAAGCATAGTACTTAGGAGTTTAAGTTCCTGAGCCTTAGACTTACCTTTCCTTGCTTCCCTCATATCTAGCATGACGAGAATATTAATAAGACCAACTTTATAGAAGTCTTGTGATGAACAAGTGAAGTTATACAAATAAAATGTAAAGTATCCCAGTTTCTACAGACAGGTTTTGTTGGGTTTTTTTTTTGTTTGTTTTTGTGGTACTGGGATTTGAACTGAGGACTTTGCATTTGCTAGATAAAACTTTACTGCTTGAGCCATGCTTCCAGCTCTACAACAATATTGTAAGCAGATTTGCTACTATAACTGTTTTTAAATACTATATTTAAAATTATTTATAGTGTATCATTTTTAAATATTATAGCAAGAATATTATGGATTATCTAGGAACCACAAAATAAGATGACAGGAAAGCATGAATTGATAGTAAGAAACACTAAAGTCATCAAAATCTTGAGTGTCCAAACTTCAAAAGAATTTATCTTTAATTTGATCTGATTTTCGAGAAAGTTTAGTTTCTAAAGGAAAGAGACTTTTTGTAGTCAGGTTGGGGAAGTCAGTAGTTCAAGTATGCATCTACATTGTTCATGTTATTGGTGGATCATGGTTGAAAAGGGAAGTATCTCATTTCTAGCTCCTCAAGGTAGTTGTTATATCTGAAGGAAAACAAGCAAGGAACTGTGGAAATTCTCACCTGGGTTCCTTCTGTCAGCATGCACTTAGAAACTGAATACTTTGAGAGACTGGCATTGTAAACCTGGAACTTGATACCATTCTTTTATAGTTCTCACATTTAAATTTTAAAAATAATGAAATGTCCTGCTTTCATTGTAAGAATCAGCTTGATGAAAATTTATTTTTTGATGATTTTGGGGAGAGACATTTTTGTGGCTCCCAATATCAGATTTGGAACTTAATTCTGAAAATAACAAAATGGTATGTTCTATTTACATTTTACTTCCAAGTGTTGTGTTTTTCCATTACATAAAAAAATTAAGGTTTTTTGTTTTACCACTTAATGTATATAAACTACTTTTCAAATTTACAGTAGCTTTTTTCCTATTCTCTTTTTTCACTAAGTTTCTGAAAAGAAGCTTAGCTTACTGATTTGAGACCTTTCCTCTTCTAGTGTATGCATTTTTCTTGTCTTTTGATATATTTAGGCCATTTAAGTTTATAGTAATTGAAGATTTGTTAGTATTTAAGTCTTTCATTTTATTGTTTTCTATTCATTTTCTCTTTCTCATTGTCCTATTTGTCTTTTTTGTGCTACTTGAACATTTTTTTAGTCCATCTGGTTTGATTTACATATTTTTAAATATACTTTGTGTGGTTTTCTTAGTGGTTGCCCTAGATATTAAAATATTTTTTTTGCAACAGTTGCTTCTATACTTTGAAAACTTATTGAATGCTTTACATAATTTGTGTCTGTTTAATATTTCCCAAAATGCCACAAAGATGCTCCTTTCATCCTCATGCTATACTTGAGGAAACTAATGCTCAGAACTGTGGCTTTTTTTTGCCAAAAGCCACAGTTGTTACATTGGTGGTCAAACTTAGGTGTAACTCCAAAGTTCATGCCTTTAACAGTGTCTTGTTACATGATTGATACTAACTTTATGATGTATAAGCTTTACACCCAAAATTTTAATGTAATTTTTTTGTCTTATTTCCTAGGTTTTGATGATGATGGTTCAGAATTTCATGAACATATATTTCTGGATAAGTACCTGGAGGGTTTTCCAAAGCAAGGACCAATTCGCCACTTCATGGAGCTAGTGACTTGTGGCCTTTCCAAAAATCCATATCTGAGTGTTAAGCAGAAGGTTGAGCACATAGAATGGTTTAGAAATTATTTTAATGAAAAAAGGGACATTCTCAAAGAAAGTAATATACAGTTCAATTAACATGATAGAAATTTTTTATTTCGAACTGTTGGATATTGTAACTAAATAAAATAATTTTGCTACAAAGTTTTTCTGTTCATTATTATAGCTGATTTGCTTGGTATAAATGTTAAATTATATTTTTTAGTATAATGGTACCTGAAAAATATTTTTTTGTTGTTGTTGCTGTTGTTGATTTATTCACATGTGCATACATTGTTTGGGTTATTTCTCCACCCTGCCACCCTCCCAACCCCCCCCCCCACCAGTTTCAGGCAGGTCCCGTTCTGCCCTTGTGACTGATTTTGTTGAAGAAACGACATAAGCATAATAAGAAAGATAAAGCATTTTTGCTAGTTGAGTTAAGGATAGCTATACACATGTACCCATGTGTTATGACCCATGTTGATTCAACTCTAACTGATCTTTACATTGGTTCCTGATCCCCTGCTAGTGATAACCTGTCGTTTTAAGGTTTCTGTATTAGTTCCTCTGGAGTTGGGACATCATACGCTTTCATGTTTTGGGTTTCTTACCTATCCCAATACCTCCCGTATGTGCTCTCCCCTTAGCATGTGACCCAAGTCCAACAACATTGCTGTATTTGTCCTAGATCTAAAGTCTGCATATGAGGGAGAACATACGATTTTTGGTCTTCTGAGCCTGGCTAACCTTGCTCAGAATGATGTTCTCCAGTTCTTTCCATTTACTTGCAAATAATAAGATTTCATTCTTCTTCATGGCTGAGTAAAACTCCATTGAATATAAAAATCACATTTTCTTAATCCATTTATCAGTAGTGGGGCATCTTGGTTGTTTCCATAACTTGAGTATTGTGAATAGTGCTTCAATAAACATGGGAGTGCAGGTGTCTTTGTAATAACCTGTGTCACATTCCTTTGGGTATATCCCTAAGAGTGGGATTGCTGGACCATATGGCAGAGCTATGTTTAGTTTTCTAAGAAGCCTTCATATTATTTTCCAGAGTGGTTGCATTAGCTTGCATTCCACCAGCAGTGTACCAGGGCTCCTTTTCCCCCACATCCTCGCCAACACCTGTTGTTAGTGGTGTTTTTGATGATGGCTATTGTAACAGGGCTGAGGTGGAATCTTAGTGTGGTTTTGATTTGCATTTCCTTCATAGCTAGAGATGGTGAGCATTTTTTCATGTGTTTTTTGGCCATTTGAATTTCTTCTCTTGAGAAATTTCTGATGAGTTCACTTGCCCATTTCTTTATTGGTTCATTGATTTTGGGAGAGTTTAGTTTTTTAAGTTCCCTATATATTCTGGTTACCAGTCCTTTGTCTGATATATAGCTGGCAAATATTTTCTCCCATTCTGTGAGTGGTCTCTTCAGTTTAGAGACTATTTCTTTGGCTGTGCAGAAGCTTTTTAGTTTTATGAAGTCCCATTTGTCCATCCTTTCTCTTAGTTGCTGAGCTGCTGGGGTTCTATTGAGGAAATCCTTGCCTAAACCTATTATTCCAGAGTATTCCCTGCTCTTTCCTGTACTAACTTCAGAGTTTTGGGTCTGATACTAAGGTCCTTGATCCATTTTGAGTTGATACTAGTACAGGGTGATAGGCATGAATCTAGTTTCAGGTTTTTTGCAGACAGATAGCCACTTTTCCCAGCAACATTTGTTGAAGAGGCTGTCTTTTCTCCATCGTATGTTTTTGGTGCCTTTGTCAAAAATAAGGTGGGCATAGCTATGTGGATTCATATCCAGGTCCATATTCCGTTCCACTGGTCTTCATGTCTGTTTTTTGTGCCAGTGCTGTGCTGTTTTTATTGCTATTGCTTTGTAATATAGTTTGAAGTCAGGTATTGTGATACCTCCAGCATTTCTCTTTTTGCTGAGTATTGCCTTGGCTACTCGCAGTTTCTTGTGTTTCCAAACGAACTTTAGGGTAGATTTTTCAGTCTCTGTGATGAAAGTCATTGGGATTTTGATGGTAAGTGCATTAAACATGTAGATTGCTTTTGGTCATATAGCCATTTTTACTACGTTGATTCTACCGATCCATGAGCACGGGAGATCCTTCCATCTTCTGTAGTCTTCCTCAATCTCTTTCTTCAGGAGTTTGTAATTCTCCTTGTAGAGGTCATTCACATCCTTTGTTAAATTTACTCCTAGGTATTTGATTTTTTTTTTTTTTGAGGCTATTGTGAATGGAATTGTTTCCATGTGTTCCTTCTCAGTTTGTTCATTGTTGGTGTATAGAAAAGCTAATAAATTTTGTAGGTTGATTTTGTATCCTGCCACCTTACTGTAGCTCTTTATGTTGTCCAAGAGTTTTTGGGTAGAGTTTTTTGGGTCTTTAAGATATAGGATTATATCATCTACAAATTAGGATATTTTGACAGTTTCTTTACCTATTTGTATTCCTTTTATTCCTTCTTCTTGCCTAATTGCTCTGGCTAGAAATTCCAGTACTATGTTGAATAGGAGTGGGGAGAGTGGGCATGCTTGTTTCATTCCTGATTTTCAGGGAAATGGTTCCAGTTTTTCACCATTAAGTATGATGTTGGCTGTAGGTTTGTCATATATAGCCTTTACATTACTTCTATTCCTAGTTTTCTTAGAGCTTTTATCATGAAGTGGTGTTGGATCTTGTCTAAGGCTTTTTCTGCATCTATTGAGATGATCAAGTGGTTTTTGTCTTTGCTTCTATTGATGTGCTGTATTACATTTATAGATTTGCATATGTTGAACCACCCCTGCATCCCTGGGATGAAGCCAGCTTGGTCATGGTGAATGATCTTTCTGATGTGTTGTTGGATTCGGTTTGCCATTATTTTATTGAGGATTTTTGCATCGATGTTCATTAGGGAAATTGGCCTATAGTTCTTCTTTTTGGAGGTGTCTTTGTCTGGTTTTGGGATGAGAGTAATATTGGCTTCATAAAATGAGTTAGGCAGTGTTCCTTCCTGTTCTGTTTCATGGAACAGTTTAAGGAGGGCTGGTATTAGTTCTTCTTTAAAGGTCTGATAGAATTCAGCAGTGAATCGGTCAGGTCCTGGACTTTTCTTTTGTTGGGAGGCTCTTGATGGCAGCTTCAATTTCTTTTTTGTGTTATAGATCTATTCAGATGATTAATATCCTCTTGGTTCAGTTTTGGGTGGTTGTAAGTTTCTGGAAATCTGTCTATTTCTCAAGACTTTCAAATTTATTAGAGTATAGGCTCTTAAAGTAGTCGCTAATGATTTCCTGGATTTCTGTGGTGTTTGTTGTTATCTCTCCTTTTTTCTGATTTTACTGATTTGGGTTTTTTTCTCTCCTCATTTTAGTTAGGTTTGCCAGGGGTCTGTCAATCTTACTTTTTTCAAAGAATTAGCCTTTTGTTTCACTGAGTCTTTGAATGTTTTTTTGTTTGTTTGTTTCTATTTCATTGATTTCAGCCCTTGTCTTAATTATTTCTTTCCTTATGCTTGTTTTGGGGTTTGTTTGTTCTTGTTTTTCTAGGAGTTTCAGCTGTAGTGTTAGGTCATTGATTTGAGCTCTTTCTGTCCTTTTCATGTATGCATTCATGGCTATAAACTTTCCTCTTAAGACTGCCTTTGCTGTGTCCCATAAGTTCTGGTAGGTCGTATTTTCATTTTCATTAACTTCCAAGAATCTTTTAATTTCCTCTTTTATTTCATTAGTGACCCATTCATCGTTGAGTAATGTGTTGTTCAGCTTCCAATTGTTTGTGTGTTTTTTACTGCTGTTTTTGTTGTTGATTTCTAGTTTTAATGCATTGTGGTCAGACAGAATGCATGGGATTATTTCTATTTTCTTATATTTGCTGAGGCTTGCTTTGTGCCCTAAGATATGATCAATTTTGGAAAAGGTTCCATGGGCTGCTGAGAAGAATGTATATTGTGCAGAAGTTGGATGAAATATTCTGTTAACATCAGCTAGGTCCATTTGATCTATGATGTGATTTAGTTCTAGGATTTTATTGATTTTTTTTGTTTTGATGACCTATCTATTGGTGATAGGAGGTATTAAAGTCTCCCACTACCCTGTGTTGGGGTCTATATCTGCTTTTAGGCTCTTCAGAGTATGATTGGTGAAATTGAGTGCATTGACATTGGGTGCATATAGGTCGATAATTGTTATTTCATTTTTGGTGTATTTCCCCTTTTATTAGTATGGAGTGTCCTTCTTTTTCTCATTTGATCCGAGATCAAACAAGAAGTCTACTTTGTCCGAGATAAGTATTGCTACCCCTGCCTGTTTTCAGGGACCATTGGCTTGGTAAATCTTCTTCTAGCCTTTCACTCTCAGCCAGTGCTTATTTCTGTCGATGAGGTGGGTCTCCTGTAGGCAGCAGATTGTTGTATCTTCCTTTTTAATCCAGTTTGCCAAATGGTGTCTTTTGATGCCGGAATTTAGTCCATTAATATTCAGTGTTAGTATTGATAAATACATGGTGATCCCTGTCATGTAGTTGTTTTTGTTGATTAAGGGTTTGATTGTGTATAGCTGAATCAGTGTTACTCTTTGCTTTCTTGTCTTTTCTTCTGTGATTTGGTTTTGCCTGCCCTTTCATGGTTTTGTTTGCTTTCATTTTCTGTGTGCTGAATTCCTTGGAGAATCTTTTGTAGTGGTGGCTTGGTGGTCATATATTGTTTTAGTTTCTGCTTATCATAGAAGACTTTTATTGCTCCATCTATTTCAAATGATAGTTTTGCTGGGTAGGGTATGATAGGGTTGAAGTTATTTTCATTCAGTACCCAGAAGACCTCACCCCAAGCTCTTCTTGCTTTTAATCTTTTTGTTGAGAAGTCTGCTGTGATTTTGATGGGTTTGCCTTTGTAGTTGTTTGTTTTTTCTCTCTTACAGCCTTCAGTATTTTTTCTTTGGTCTCTGTACTTGTTTTAATGGCAATATGTTGTGGGGGTAGATATATTTTGGTCTGGTCTGTTTGGTGTTCTGGAGGCCTCTTGCATTTGTATGGGAATAGTTTTCTCTAGATTTGGGAAGTTTTCTGTTATTTTTTTGGTTGAATATATTACTCATTCCTTTTGCTTGCACCTATTCTTCTTCAATGCCCATGATTCTCAGGTTTGGTCTTTTGATGGAGTCAGTGAGTGCTTGCATTTTCTTTTCACAGGTGTTGAGTTGTTTAACTAATAGTTCTTCAGTTTTTCCTTTAATTGCCATTTCATCTTCAAGTTCTGAGATTCTGTCTTCTGTTTGTTCTATTCTGCTGGAATGGCCTTCCATTTTGTTTTGTATTTCTGTTTCATTCTTTTTTCTGAGGTTTTCCATATCTTGGGATACTTCCTCTTTAATATTGTCAATTTTTTACCTTAATTCATTTATCTCTCTGTTTGTTGTCTCAGTTGTAGTTTGGCATTTATTTAGGGCTTCTGTGATTTCACTTACTTGTTTTTGTGTTTTCTCATATTCTTTATTTTTGTCCTCTTGGAATTTCTTGAGTGCCTCCTGTATGTTTTGGTTGACCATGTCTAGTAACATCTCTATGAAATTCTCATGAATTACTTGTAGGATTTCTTGATTCAGGATGTTCTTGTGGGCTTCGTTGGTTTCCTTGGTATAGTTTATCTTTGTTTTGTTGGAGTCTGGGTCTGGGTATCTCTTTTCTTCATTTCACTCTAAATTCTGCAGTACTTTATTTTTGGGGGGAGAACAGTTTCCTTCCCTTTTTCTTCCCATATTTCCATTTCCACTAGGTAATGTTTCTATCCTTGAACCTGTGTAGTTTCGTATTAGCTGGGTAGCAATATTAATACTAACAAAACCAAGAGAGAAGGATAGAAAAGAGAGAGATGGAAAGATAAAAGGAATAGAGAGGAAAAGAGAAAAATAATGGTAGAGATGGTGGATGATCAAACAGTAAACCAGGCAGCAAATCCCTTAAAAAAGGGAGAAAAAAAAAAATCACCAGTTCTGGAGCAAAATTGCAGGCTTAGTTGTTCTGATGCTAGTTCTTTAGCATCCAGACCTGTCTGTGTGTGTCTCTTAGGTAGGTTTGGAGCCTTCCTGTGGCAAGTGGACAGTGGGTGGGGTCCCACAGGCCTTCAGGTGGAGGCCTTTAGCTGAGGTGAAGTAGTGGGCCTTTGGAGCGTGGGCTTGGCATGCCTAAAGGGTGCAGGCCAGTGGAGTGGAGATCCTGCATGTCTATGGATCCCTGGCTTGACAGGCTTGAGGACTTGGTGGAGCCGGAGGGGGGGTGTGTGTGTGTGTGTGTGTGTGTGTGTGTGTGTGTGTGTGTGTGTGTGTGTGTGTGTGTGTGTGTGTGTGTGTGTGTGTGTGTGTGTGTATAGAGGGGGTGGAGCAGAACGGAGATGGAGTGTGTGTGTGTGTGTGTGTGTGTGTGTGTATAGAGGGGGTGGAGCAGAACGGAGATGGAGTGTGTGTGTGTGTGTGTGTGTGTGTGTGTGTGTGTGTGTGTAGAGGGGGAGGTTCCCGGCTTGGCAGGCCTTAGGGGCACAGGCTTGCAGAGTGAATATTGTGCAGTGCTGTGCAGACTTTGGGGGCATGGCCAGCAAAGCAGAGAGAGTGCAGGGCTGGGGAGCACCGACCAGCAAAGCAGAGCTCCTGCAAAGCTATGCAGGCCTTGGGAGCCTGGCCAGCAAAGCAGAGATCGTGCAGGGCTGCGGAGCGCGGCCTAGGGAAACGGAGCTCCTGCAGGGCTGTGCAGGCCTGGGGGGCAGGGTGGGGCTTGGACTGGCGGAGATCGTAAATGTCTGTGGATCCCTGGCCTTAAGGGCTTCTCCACGGGAGATCCTGTGGGTCTGAGGGGTGGGAGTTTGGGGGAGCACAGTCCTGGTGGGACAAAAGAGCAGGACCGGAGGATCGATGGGAGATCCCACGCGTATGGAGCAGCGGTTCCGTGGGCCTATGCGGCGGGGCTTGGCGTGCAGCGCCTGCTGTTCTTTCAGTGTATGGTGGCGTGGAGAGGCCTCTCAGGAGCTAGGGGTTCACAGTGCTGATGTTTCAGCTCTCCCTGGTGTTTTACCTCATTTAAGCAAGTCTCCAGCTTCTTGTCAAAGTCCCTGGATCACAGAGGTCAGAAGGTCTGTGGCTGTGTTCTGGTCGGCATTTTAGATCAGCGCAAAAATATTAAGTAGAGAAAAATGAACAGCATTTATAGCTCAAAAGAGTATCTGAGGGACTGGGGATGTAGCTCAAGTGGTAAACCACTTGCCTAGCAAGTGTGAGGTCCTGGGTTCAATCCTCTGCACTGCCAAAAGAAAAAAAAATTACAATAATAACTCAGAATTAGTAATAGATGTAAAATAACTCCCCTAATTTTTTTCATTCAGTCACCCTACTTCTCTGAAATACAATTCAATTATTAGCCATATATCTGATGACATCAGCATGCTTACATTAGTCCACTTTTTGTTACACTAACAAAATACCTGTTGTAGGCTAACTTTTATAGAGATAAAAGGTTGCTGGACACCAGTAGCTCACGCGTGTAATGCTAGCTACTCAAGAAGCAGAGATCAGGAGACTCGAGGTTCAAAACCAGCTGGGGCAAACAGTTTGTAAGAATTTATCTTGAAAATACCCAACACAAAACAGCTGGCAGAGTGGCTCAAGTAGTAAAGTACCTGCCTAGCAAGCATGAACCTTAAGTTCAAACCTGAATTCTACTCTAAAAAAAAACAAGCCAAAGGGGTAGAGTCCCATAATCCTTTCTAGTAGCATACCCCAAATGACCATAGGACCATCCCCAACCAAGCCCCACTTCTTCAAGGTATACGTCTCCTACATTAAGGACCAAGCCTGTAACGCATGAGCCTTGGGAATGCTGTTGTAACAATTGAGAGGTGATTTATAGATTGATTTATGTACGTACTTATCTGTATGATGTGTAAGTCCTATTTACATATATACAGATATGTTTTTATCCATTTCACACTAAATTAGTCTCACCTAAGTTTAGCTCACTATAAAAAAAAAAAGCTTGTTCCAATCCCTTCTAGTACTTTTAAGTGTTCGTGCCAAAGTTAGAACTATTTTCCTTTTATGATACTCAGCAATGTGACTCTCCTTTCATACTCAAAAGATTATAAGAAATCTCAAAACAAGATTTTGTTTACATTGGCCCTGGGCTAGTTGTGTTTACAGGTGGTAGGACAAGTCCCCAGGACTCATATGGAAAAATTAACTATAATCCAGATTGCAAATTATACAACACACGAAGTACCATGAAAAAGAAAGTACTGTGAATGTGCACCAGAAGAAACAATACCAGACTCAGGCTCATATAACCTTCAAATACTGGGCTTAGATTCTGGATATAAAGTATGTGTAAGATGGAATAAATACTCCTAAATACAGTTTAGGAGTGGCCAAACCAGCTGGACATGGTGGTATATACTGTAATGCCAGCACTCAGAAGGCTGATGAAGAAGAATCATGAGTTCATGGCCAACTTGGGGTACACTTGGTGACCCTGTCAAAAAAAAAAATGTGATCAAGCAAATTTGAAAAAAATTTGATTAAAAAAATTTAAACTCCTTCACTAAATTTTAATTTAAAATTAACAGCAGATTAGACAGAAAAGAAATATGAAGTTTTTTGAAAAGTATTATCTGTGCAGGTTGCCAGAAGAAAAGGAAATTTAGCTCAGAGACTATCTTTGGATAACTAATGGGTAAGAATTTTTTTTTTTTACAATTAAATATCAATTCACAGTTAAAATGGTTATCTTTTGATTGTGTGTAGAAGCTGCTTTGTTGGAAGTAGTTCAGAATATATACTGATATATATATATATCCATATATCCATATGGAACACTTAAAAATTTTTATGAGTCAAATGTGGTGATTCACACCTATAATCCCGGCACTCAGAAGGCAAAGGTAAGGAGGATCAAGTGAGGCCAACCTGGCTACATAGCAAGATCTTTTGATCCTTCTGCCTCCACCTCCTGAGTGTTGTGATCACAGGCCTGCACCATCATACCCAGCCATTTATTACTATCTTAAAAGTCTATTTTGTGAACTTGTTTTTGCATGGAGGAAAATGGGAATAGTCAGAGACATTGAAACGGATTTGTTGTCTAATCTCTCTGTAGATAATCTAATACCCATAGCTTCAAAATCACTCCTAGGAAACAGAGAGAGCCCCAGGTATGTCCAAATGAGTGGATGCCCTTAATTTGCTAAGCATTTACTGAGCTGTACTGTTTTCAGCCTCACTAGACACCAAAATCTAAATACACCAATTGAGGCACTGCCTGGACTTGAGGTATCGTCTTAAATGTGATATCCGAAGAAGAGCCTCTCTCCCTGCTTTGAAAGTTACTCTTTATTGTACAACACAACACTGTTTCCTTTACAGTATTTCCTATCCTGATCTTAAAGCCAGGGTGGGGGGGAGGGGAAGTTCAGCTTCTGTCACCTCTGAGGTCCTGTACAAAAGACATAACATATTGCTAGCCCCCAAACAGGCATGCAGTAAAAGCAGTTAAGTAGCCAGGCATGGTGGGGCACACTTGTAATTTCAGCACTCAGGAGGCTGAGGCAGAAGAATCACAAGTTCAAGGCCAGCCTGGCCTACGTATCATGACCCTATCTCAAAAAAAGAGAGAGAAATTGCTGTAGAATGTAAGATACAATAAAATCACAATTGCCAAAAAGTAGAAACCCAAAAGTTCCTCAACAGATGAACAGATAAACAAAACATGGTACATATGTATAATTATTATTTAGCCTTTAAAAAATGAAATGTTGGTATGCTAGAACATGGATGAACCTTGAGTATATTGTGCTAAGTGTACAAGCCAGAGGGCTGGGAAGGTAGCTCAGTGGTAGAGGGCTTGCTTCACATGCATGAGGCCTTGAGTTCCATCCCCAGTACCATCAAAAAGATAAATGAGTTCTGGAGATGGATGGTGGTGGTGGTTGCACAGCTACTATATTTCTATACTTAACACTAAACTGTATATTTAAAAGTGATGAACATGGTACATTTTTATATATTTTACCCTGGGTTACAGCTAAGAGGTAGAGCAAATGCTTAGTATGTGCAAGGCCCTGGGCTCAGTACCCAGAAACTCCCCTACAATTAAGTATGCTAGGGCACAGATCATGTGTATAATAAAGATAGTCCAACCATGTGAGAGGGAGTTCTCAGTTCTCAAGCCAAAGAAAGGATCACACACAATCAGAGCAAAGAGCACATGCCGGCACAGAGTGTGAGAACATGGATGGGCTGGTGTTTGGCAGCTGGTGCAGGAGAGGTGAGGTGATTCTCCACTCATGACAGTCTGTGGGTTCTTAGCCTCAGCACCACCAGCATCATTGTCATCATCAACGTGGTCCTTCTCAGCAGACTGGCCCCATGCTGTGTACTTCATACACATTATCTCACAGAAGTTTTGAAACACCCTCAGGTAGGTAAAATTTCCATTTGTAGGAATTTAATAACTTTCCCAAGGTTGCTAAGTAAATAAGTAGGATTTAAGCTTGGACCAGCAGACTCCAAAAACTTAATACTTTTTCTAGTACACCTCAAGATTAGCTTTTAGGAGGGTAGGGGATGTAGCTCAGCAGTAGAGCATGCCTGAGGCTCTGGGTTCAATCCCCAACATAATCAAAAAAGAAAAAGAAAAAAATTAGGATCTAAAGAGTGGAATAACAATGCAATCAAAGATTTTCTAATGCTAATTTAATTCAGAAGGACTTTGGGGGGATGATTGGGAGAGAGTTAGAGATTAAAACCAGAAAGCTCCATGGAGCAACATCATAGTGGCCACAGTGAACAAAATGTAAAAATGAGATGGTAAGGGCAAGCTGCCCCTGAGAAGAAAGGTGATTTTCCCAGGATCGTTATGGGTGCCAAAAAAAAATAAGCTTGTTCAGTTTGTAATAATCCAGGGATTGGTGCTTTAGGTCACTGGTGTCTGACTTAAGTATACCTTAGACCTTTACCAAGAGGTCTAGAAAAAAAAAAGGGGGTGTTGGGTGGGGAGAGATTGCTAAAATGGGAAGAGTTAGAAATGTTGTACTAGGGTTGGAGGCATGGCTCAGGTGGTAGAATTCCTGCCTAGCAGGCATGAGGCCCTGATTTCAAACCCTAGCACTGAAGAAAATAAAAAAAAGATAGCAAATGTTCTAAAGTGAATTTTCTGAAATGCATGGATTGAATTTCACCAGGAACTTGCTGCTATTCATTTCTGTATAAACACAAGAGATTTAAGTGAAATTAAGATCTTCATTTAACTTTCTGAGATCTTAAAATTAAGAATCCAGTTACTTTTGGATTTACTTCAATTAGTGAGCTGACTTGCTGAGCCACAAACCAGCACACACTCTGGCCACTTCACCACAGCTGTGAGCCTAACTTGAGGGTGCAGGCCAAGCTAAAAGGAGGCAGGAATTTTACTAAGCACAAAGCCTCAAATCTCAACACTGAGAAAGATAAATATCTTTTTCAAACTCTCTTGTCCTATAGGTATGGAAAATTAAGGCCCAGGGAGAGGAACTTGCTAGCAATATCATAGTTCATTTATGGCAAAGTTGAAGACTCCAAGTCTCAGATTTCCATTTTATTATATTTCTCATAAATCAGTTAGTTATGCAGGTAAGAATTATTTTCTGAATGAGCAACAGTAAGTAAATTTAAGATGAAAGAAGAGAAGCAGAATGCAAACTGTTTTGAAAATATTTTAGCATTTGGTGAAAGCACACTGTTTTAAAATGAAAAGCAGAACAGTATTAAGGGAAATTCTGAATAGGAGTCAAGTCTTCAGCTCATTTTTAATGAGCACCATGCAAATTGCTCTTCAGACAAAGCTTACTATTTTAACTTTATGTTTTATTTGATTGAATTTTATGTATTTTGACAGGTTTATTGAAGCAACGTTGACATATAAAAATTATATATGAGGTGTACAATTTGATGTTTTGGTGTACATGCACATTGTGAAATAATCACAGCCCAGCTAATCACCATATTCACCACCTCTACATAGATAACCATTTTTATGTGTATATTTAATTTTTAAAATAATTTTAGACTTACAGAAAAGTTGCAAAAATAATACAGTTCACATCTACCCTCCATCCACCATTCCCTCATATTCACAACTTCCATAACCATCAATAATCAAAATCGGGAAATTAACTTTGACACAATACTATTCATTAAACTACAGACCTTTGAAGCTCACCATTTTTCCCCTAATGTGCTGCTAGCATTCCAGGATATGATCCAAGATCCCACATGTCATTTGTTTCTATGTCTCCTTAAGTTTCCTTCAATCTGTGACAGTTCCGTGGTCGTTCCTTGCCTCTACTGAACTGTTTTGATGAAAACCTGTCAGTGATTTTCTGTTTTTCTCCTGAGTAGATTGAGGTGACAGATTTGGAGGAAAAAGATGGCAAGATGAAATGCTCTCCTCATTCCTTCACCTCGGGGACAGGAGGGCAACAGAATGTTTAGCTTGATCCCTTCCTTAGGGCAGTATTGCTCAGTTTCTTCACCCTAAAACTACTGTTCTCCCTCTGTCATTGATAAGCATCTTGGAGAGACACTTTTGCCCCCTGATTTTCCCATCCACCGGTGGGTCTTGTTGACAACAGTCACTCCTGTGGTGTTCTAATGTGGATTTTTTATCTTCCTATTCCTTCTACATTTATAATCAGAATTCTTCTGTAAGAAAGAGTCAATCCTTATCCCCCACACTAATTCATTCAGTTACTTATGTGTGTCAGTATGGGCTTAGGATATTTATTTTGTTCTATGGGATATAATCTAATAATATTTTGATATAATCTAATATTTATTTTGTTGCTCAAGTTGTTCCAGCTTTAGCCACTGGAATATTTTTCAGGTTGCTTTCTTGTCCCTCAAACATACGTCCATCTCTTTAGGGCACTTCCTAGTTGTCTGGCACCACAGGATGTTCTAGCTCCATCTTATCTCTGCCCTTGCCCTGAAATTAACCACTTCTCCAAGAAGCCACAGTTTCTTTTATTGGATAATAATATTTAGAGACCAAGATGTGGGTGCTAGGTGCAAGCTTATTCTTTGTTGGTTATAAAACTTGTGTGTCAGAAAATTAACCAAAATAGGATCTTGAAACATATTCAGTAATAATTCTGAAACAGAACAGCCAATACTATGCGTTAGCGTTAGGCATGATTTAAAATGTTCTGTTTGTGATTAATATGCCTTAGGCACAAGTGCAGTTTATAGCAATGTTGTAAAAGTACTTTTCCTTTCCACAATGTTCCTTTATTCTTTAGCAGGAATATTAATTTTCTTCTCTTTTTATCCTCACATTCTTCTATCCACGGCAAGCTAACCACATCTTATATTTTAAATAATAGAATGACAAAATGTTCAATTCTACTGATAATCAAAGATACGCATACTTAGCAATGAGATTGTTGTTATCTTATGAAAATATTATCAATTTTTTTGAGACAGGATTTCACTATGTAGCCCAGACTGGCCTCATACTTGACAGCCTCATGCCTTAGCTTCCCAAGTGCTAGAATTACAGGCTATACCACCATACCAGGTTCAACAAATGTTTGAAAGATTGATCATAGTCTGAGAACACAAACCCTTTATCTCACACCAATGGGTAGTATTGATTTGGATGTAAAATGCACATTTTGTCTTAGCAATTTTACTTCTAGAAATTAACCTATCAGATATATAAGTGCAGGGGCTGATGGAGTGTCTCAAGTGGTAGAGCACTGCCTAGCAAGCGTGAGGCCCTGAGTTCAAACTCCAGTGCCACCAAAAAAATAAATAAATAAATAAGTACAAGTACCCAAAAGTGTGTGTGAATGTGCATGTGTGTGTTACTGCATCACTGGTAATGATGAAAAACAAGAGAACTTGTCACCAAGGAAAGGCTGGTTAAATATATTGAAGTCCTGTATCATGAAGCTGGGGGAGAGCCATAGAAGGGTTCCTAGAAGAAGTGATGTTTACACTGTGAATTAAAGGGAATGTAGGAAAGAACTATATGAGTGTGTATTGGGATGAGGAGCAGACATCCAAGAAAAGCTGTAACACCTCAGTGGTACTGAGGCCAGAAAGATGGTGTGTTTAAGATAGAGTAGAGAGAGTGATGGAGTAGCTGAGGAAGAGGCTGGAGAAGGAGGTGGGGATGGACCAGGCAGAGACTTGAATGGCATGTTGTGCTTCATGAGGCAGACATGGGAAAAGCTCTTCAGAGTGTAGCCCACAGGACTTCCATTGTGGACCATAGACTAAGATCCAAGTTCACTTTGACCTCAAGTCACTTGCTTGTTTCAGGCGTTATCATTCCCAAAGACTGTTGTCCCTCCTCTGGACTCCTGAATTCACTGAGCTTTCATTGCATCTGCTATATTGAATTGCACTATCCATTTATGTACCAGTCTCCCTAACTTAAGTGTGGGCTCCCTGCAGCCTACTTATCCTTGAACCTTCATGTCTAGCATAGACCAGTGCTACTACATAGTTGTTGAATGAATTACAGAATTCAATCAACTTTCCCTAGAACTAGGTTCTTAACCTAAGGTCCAGGGTCCCCTGGTGGGAAGAGATCTTGTAAATAAAGTTTGGGGCTGGGGATGTCTGTGAACTTGGATAGGAAAAATATTACTTATTTCCACTCACCTCTAACTACAAATTAATACTTCCTTCCATAATGAATGTATACAACAAAACACAGTCCTATTAGCAGTTCCTATGACTTTGTCACCCAGAGCAGTCACAGTGATTTTGATATCACATTAGAGTTGTTGTAGACAACTCAAAATATAGTTCACACTCATTACTACTTCAAAATTACAGTGATTATTATGCCTACTACTAGAGCTTGTTACTTAATGTGTCAGCAAAAGAACAACTTTTATTGTTGTATCACATTAAAAATATTTTGATAACTGTATCTCAACCTAATTGACTTCTTTTGTAATCCTGTGTTTTTTCTTTTATGCATTGGAGAACATTATTCTGAAGCTAAGAATAGTGCATACATAACTGCAATCTCAGCACTTGAAAGATTGAGGCAATAGGATTGTGGGTTTGAGGCCAACCTGGGCTACATAGCAGGTTCCAGGACAGCCTGGGCCATATAGTGAGACCTGTTCAAAAACAGAAAAAAATGCTGGTGTGGTGGCTCACACCTATAATCCAAGCTACTTGGGAGGCAGAGATCAGGAGGATAATGGTTCAAGGACAGCCCAGGCAAAAAGTTCACAAGACTCCTCAACCAACAACTGAACACAGTGGTACATGCCTATCATCCCAGCTATACAGGAAGCATACATAGGAGGAGCATGGCTCCATCCTGCCCAGGCATAAATGCCAGACCTTATCTCAAAAATAACCAAAGTAAAAAGGGCTGGGAGTGAGGGAGGCATGGTTCAAGTGGTGGAGCATCTGGCTAGCAAGTACAAGGCCCTGAGTTCAAAACCCAGTACTGCCAAAACAACAAAAGAAGAAGGAAAAAAGAAAAGAAAAAAATTGCAATTACTATAAAAGGGAGTCCACAGATTTCTTTAGACTACCAAAAGAGTCTATGGTACAGTTAAGAACCGTGCCCAAGCTGGGTACCTGTAATCCTAGCTACTTGGGAGGCTTAGATTGGGAGGATTTCAGTTTGAGGCCAGCCAGGGCAAATAGTTTGTGAGACCCCATCTCTAAAATAACCAGAGCAAAATGGACTAGAGATGTAGTTCAAACAGTAGAGCATCTGCTTTGCAAGTCTAAATCACTGACTTCAAACTCCACTCCTTCCAAAAAAACCCAAAAGAATAGCAGATAGAACGCAGATATATATAACAGTATCTTTTCCCCCACTCTCCATGATGAAGTGCTGTAATATCTGCAGGTGTCAGGGCCCAACTCTCATTGTGTGTCACCTTTTCCTTTCTCCACCCCTGAACTTAAGTCATTTTGTTCTCTTTCCATGCTCAGTGGAGAATTCTCTTGTACTGCTTTCAATTCTTATTTCCATAAGAACAACTGTCAAGTATGCAGCCTGACCTCCCTCTAAGCCAAACTGCATACTAACAACCACCTATATTTCTTGTGCATTCAATGCCATCTCCAGTTCTCCATCTTTCTCCATGAATCACCTCTTTTTCCTGAAAGCTCTCTTCTCTTACTCTCTCATGAGCAAAACAGCTATCATCTCTTGAGTGCTATCTCTTAAGCTTCTGCTAGTCAGACAAAACCCATTCATTCTCCTCGACCTCTGAGTTTCACAGTGTTAGATGGTCTGTATGGTGATTTTTTTTTAACTACTTTAGTGTGAACAGTGCCCTATGTATGTGTGTATAGATTAATTTTAATCTACACTCTAGGGGCAGTTCACACTTGAAGTGCCCTAATTAGGAACTCACACTCAGGGGTGAATTGCTTAGCATTTGAAGTACACTAATTAGATATTCATTCTCTGGACTTCAGATTCACTATTGATTTACAAATGAAATGATATGAAGTCTGGGATTTGCTTCAGATAATCTAGGAGGAAGGGAAAAGGGCAGAGATATGGACGAAATAAGATTGGCCAGGAATAGTAACTGTTGAAACTGGGTGGTGGGTAATATGGGGGTGGGGGGGTTGCATTAACATTCTCTGTATTTTGTATATCTTTGAAACTTTCCATAAGAAACATTTTTGACAGACTGTCATTATTGTAAACTACACCAGAGTTTCTGTCTAAAGATAACAGATTGAATACATGCCATCTACTTCATTTACTCAAATGACAGTAAAAACTTTTGGAAGCTGGATAGATGATGAGTTAATAATAAGAAAGTCATAGACCATAAAAAAAATGGGACTAGCCTGTTTCATACCACAGAATGCTCCTGCCCCTGCTTTCCCTCTGCAAAGAAAGGGAAGGAAGGGAGGGAGAGAGGCAGGGGGAAGGAATAGAGGGGGTAGGGACGGAGGGAGGGAGGAAGGAAGATCAGTAAAATTGATTATACCAGATTCCCCTGGAAGTGAGAGTAGAAGGATATAGATAAAATAGGAGAGACAGCTACATCCCCTTATCCTATTCTGACCAAAGATTGGAGGTTTGTTCTGGAGAGAAAAACAAAAGATTTGGACTGGAAGATACAGGGGCACTCTTAAGTGGTATTGAATTGGGTTGTAGCTCAGGGGAAGGGCATTTGCCTAGCATGTGCAAGGCTCTGGGTTCAATCCCCAGCACTGGAGAAAAAAAAAACAAAAAGTAAATGCTGCTTATTCTTCCTCAATCAGATTCTGATTTCAGAACGTCCTAGGTGAGCCTTGGAAATCTGAAACTTTCACATGTTTCCTTCCCAGTGTGATGCAGTGATATAGCTGGGAGATCAATGTTTCAATAAACAGCACTGTCAGCTAACAACTAACTTTTAACGTTCATCACTGGTTCTGACATCTATGTTGAAGATACTCTGTGCTGTTTACAAACCCACCATTGAAGAGAGGTGTAAGTAAGTCATCATCCCTAGCAATAGCAGCTTCAGCCTGGAATGAGAGACAGCACACTCAACCAGAAGACACTGCTCATCAAAGGGCAGTACATCTGATTCAGTCACATTAGATATCTTTCACTTGATTATTGATTTCATCTCACATATTTTTATTGAGTGCTTGTATTGTGCTAGGTATTATGTAGATTGAACACTTGACACTCACTCAAATCTCTATATGAATTTGGGGAACATGAATAGATTTTTTGGTGATTTAATTACAAAACAATCTGAATCATAATTTTTATAAGAAGAGAGACATCCAACAGGCTTTGCTTCAGCCTCACCTTTTAGTAAAATAAATGTATTATAAGAGTTTACAGATCATCTCAGAATTACAGAAAAGATTCCTAAGGAGTTTCTCAGGAATTTGAAGGAGCAAATGTAAAGTGAGAGACTGGCCTAGTCTACTTTTATTTTAATTTAGTATGTAAATGTAGTTCTTCTATTAAGAAGAACCATGTGTGGACTTCACTCACACATGACTATGTAGCAGGCACTTTACTTCTTGAACCACACCTTCGGGTATTTTGTTTTTATTATTTTTATTATTATTGTGCTGGATAGAGGTATTGTGGCATTTATAAAGGTTCTTACAATATATCATACTTGAATTCACCCCCTCCACCATTCTCCTTTAGCCCCTTTTCCCCCATTCCTGGAATAGTTTCAGCAGGTATCATTTTTCCATTTACATTCATGTGTTCACAGTATTTGCACTATATTCACCTTCCCACCCTTTTCCCACCTCCTCCTCCATCCTACTGGTACCAACCCCCCACCCAGGACCTGTTCCACCCTCCTGTCCTCTGATTTTGCAAAAGAGAGAAAAAAGAAATGACATTTTTGCTTGTTTAAGATGGCTACACAGGGAGTTTGCTTGTGGCACTTCCATGTATATGTGTATCATGACCCAGTTTGGTTCATCTCTATTTTTCTTCTTCCTACTTGAGTCCTTTTTTTCTGGTTGTTTCACAGGCATTTTCTTATAGCAACAGAAAACAAACTAACACATCATCATCCACTGTTTCTGGGATGGTTGCTAGGTGTTAGTTACAAAAGAAACAAAGACTCACTCAAACTTCTGTAAGAGAAATGGGTTTGTGGCAAGTTCACATGGAGTAGACCTGGATTTCAGGCTGCTCTAGGAGCTGGCTCCTTTGTTTGCATCTTATGGTCTTCATGTTCCTACAGCAGCTGCCCTGGCCTCATCTCCTACCAAATGGCCAACTTGTCTCATCCATATGTATTTAAAGTTGGGTTGAGCCTGGCTGGCTTAGTAATGACCATAGTTGCTATTGACTAGAGCTAGCAGGTCACTCTTGTTCATGGTTGACCCTGTCCCACACAGTCTAGGGCAGCTACCCTGAGGCAGGGGCTGTGGGCATGTCAGTTTCACCTAGAAGGGGAATGGGGTGTGGAAAGCCCTGGATCTCCCAGGCAGACATTAACTCTAAGATACATCTTTTAGGACTGAAGTTGAGTCATGGTACTTTGTCATCCATTATTTGTTCCTCAAGTCGCTGGGTTTTTCTACCCTTCACCTATGGTCATGGTTTCCAACTAGCAACACTCAAGCTATGATGCTCCTTGGTCCACAAATCACCACCAAGATAGGAGAATGAAGAGTAGATCCATGCCAGGAGTGACAGTGCACATATGTCAAACCTGCACTCAGGAAGCTGAGGCAAGAGGATTGTTACTTTGAGGCCGGCCTAGACTACATAGTGAGACCCTGTTTCAAAAAAACAAAACAAAAAAAAGCCACTAGTTTACTTTTTTTCTCCTTGCAAACATTTTGTTTAACTTTTAATAAAATATAGATTTCTACCTTATTAGAAAGATAGCAGTGATAGCAATTATCACAGAAGAGCAGCTCAATAGACTTCAAAATCTTTAGTCTTCAACTCTTAGGTCATAACTACCTGGGCCTGATTCCCTCCTTCTCTGTAGAATTCCAAGAACTGATCTGGCTCACTTAATCTTCTCAGTGAGACTGGTCTTTCCTGCTGTTCCCTCAAATCCAGAACTCCTGAACTTGTGGTTCACAATACTTCAGTCATCTCCTTTGCAAAGGCCATTGGACATGTGTCTTAAATGCTGGATGTCAGCTCTTCACGCTGCCCTGGGAATTCCTCTCCTTAAGTTCTGTGTCACAGTCAGGAAATAGGCTGGCTTTCTATGGTATTGAAAAAGCCAGTACCAATCTTCTTTCCTTTGATTGGTGCAAATGGGACTTTGATTTTATATGTGCTGTCCATGTGAGGTCCCCAGTGATGATTTGATCACAGAGGAGTCACACGCATGGCAGCAAATCTCATCAGTTTCATAGTGTAGCACCTTTCTTGGAGTGGTGGCAGGTTTGTGGCCTTGGATGAAACTTTGCACAGTATGGAGAGGAGGTTGGAAAAGAGATTCCTTCCACTTGAAGACAAGTGTGAAGATCAGACAAGTGTAAGCTATGGGCGGAGCCAGTGCAGGTGGGAGCAGGAGGAGGAAAGGCAAGGAAAGCATTTCTGCTTCCAGACTTAACTCTGTTACTTGTTTCAGAGTTTCCATACTTTTCTTTAGGAGCTCATTCCTAGGCTTGGTGACCAGGTATTTGTGAAATTCCTTGAAGCCAAGTGATTACAAAATAACCTGTTCGTACTCCTGCCTATTTTTGGAAATACTTTTGTGGTTATAGCATCTGTGGAAATCTTAGTTCCTCCAAGAGCCCAACAGCTTGGATGAGTGTTAGCCAAGCACTCATCTGGTCAACATGAAGCCAGAGGATGCAGTGGTTAGGGAACTCCAGAGCACCTCCACAGGGACCACCATCTTCTACATGTTGACCATGAAGAAACTCACCAGGAGAGATTCTTATTTCTCCAACACTGGTGAGCTCCTGGCCACTTTGCTCTTGTCATGTGGATGCAGCTTGGTGGCATATCTGGATCCACCTAGCTTAGTGTTTGGAAAGAACATGGCTGTCTTCCTTTTCAAGCTCTACTTTCTAGTCAACCATTTTCTCAGTGCCCATCTTCCAGTGCTTGGTATTAACAAGAACTTTCCAGAGCAGAGACTCAGTGTCATAACTGGTTCCTTCCAAGGCAACAGGAATTTTGTCTTGAGCAAATGTGTCTTGGATGAGAGCAGTTGCTTTGTTCCTGAAGCCTGCCACCATGTAACTGGTCACAGAGGATCCACAAAGCTAATCACGTGATGCTGGAAGGACCTCTGCTCTTGAGGAGAGGCCTTGTTGGTAATGATGTCTAGCCCTTCACAGTCCTGCATGGATTTAGCACTGACGATCTCACCAGAGCTGCTGGCCGAGCTGCAGTGCCAGGAACAACTTGGCAGTGGTTCCAAAAATCACTACAACAACACGTGTCTGTTGCAGGACCTGGAGCCCAGGGCCCATCTTGAAGACATGTTCTACTTTTTTTGGTTTTTTTTTTTTTTTGGAGGTACTGGGGTTTGAACCCAGGGCCTTGCTAGGCTTGTTAGGCAGATGCTCTACCACTTGAGCCACTCCATCTGTCCTGTATTGGGTTGGGTATTTTCCAGATAGGCTGAGCTGGTCTTGAACTGCAGTCCTCCTGATCTCTGCCTCCTGAGTAGATAGGATTACTGTGTGAGCCACAGATTACAGACATGAGCCACGGGCACCCAGCTTTTTTTTTTTTCTTTTTTAAGTAAAGCTTATAAAGTTCCCCAAACGTGTCATTTTCATTGGTTTGCATGCTGACTGGCTGGCAGAGTTGACATTCAATAAATAGAACAAAGCAGTAAGGTTTTCTTAAACTATCACAACACATGAAAGCTTCTACCTGCTTTCTTGTCCTAAATCTTCATTTCTTTGGGAAACCTTGCCAGCTCAGCTCCATTTGTTTTCCCTATCTTGTGCCCAAGCACAGGTGGAGATAGGATCAACCCCCAGATCTCTCTGGCAGCCCTCAAACATGAGCTCCACACCTACAAACACTGCTCAGCCCTCTCAGGTTGGTGAGATCCACCTACAGTCTGTAAGCACAGATGGGACTAAATGCAGATTTACAGGAGAAGGGCTCTCCAGTGGAACATACTTACTGTAGTCCTACGAGAAGAAAACAGCACACACTTTGCTTCTCCTTCTGAGGCAACACATTTATGTCTCCCCCAAGAGCAGTGGGGATGAATTTGCTTATGTGAGCATCACCAGAAGAGCTCAAAATAAAACATAATTTTCTCCAGAGTGATTGGGATTGAGGGCCTGAATTCAAATCCCAGTACTGCCAAAAAAAAAAAAATGGGGGGGGAGAGGGAAGGGACAGGGGCAGGGAGGAGAAATGGCCCAAACAATGTATGCACATTTGAATAAATGAGTAAAGAAAAAAATATGATATATATAGTATGTCTTATATACACATACTTCCATATTTTCCCTGTATTTTAAAAGTATTTGTCGAATTTTCAAGTAATTTGTATGTTTTGTAAGGTACATATTATTTCTTGTACTGAAAAATTTAATTTTTTGGTTCCTATACATGTGTTAATAGAATCTCTTCAATTTTAAATCATATTATCTCATAATGGTAGTCTTTTCTTCTCTTTATTGTTTACTGTTCTTATTTTTGTACTTATTCTGCAATGATCTTTTATGAGAATTGTGGGAGAATATTTGAAGCTATTACTTGTTCATCATTAAAAAAACTGGTCAAAAAATATTTTGTGACATGAAAATGATATGGAATTCTGATTTCAGTGAACATAATAAAGTTTAAACAAAATAAATAAATAAATAAATTTCTCCAGAATGATTTATTTATTTTTCAGGGGTGGTGTACTGGGGTTTGAACAGGACTTTGCACTTGCTGACAGGTGCTCTACCCCTTGAGCCATGTCTCCAACCTCAGAGTGATCTTTTTTTTAAACACACTGTTGCCAGACCTGGCGTCACACACCTGTAACCCCAGCACTTGGGAGACTGAGGAGGCAGAATCTCAAGTTCCAGGCCAGACTGAGCTACATCACGACACCCTGTCATTATAAAACAAAACAAAACAAATCTGTCTAAAACACAGTGTTGATGAAAATCATTTATTTAAAAAATCCGACCCCCAAAGGCCTTCATAGCCCTGTATTGACTGAATGGCAAACATACACCTGTGCACCTTCCACGGGCTGTTCTCTCACCAACAGAACACCCCACCTTCCCTGGAAGAGAAGCTCTGCGTCACCCTTCCAAGACACAGCCTGGCAGTGGGCATCTCTTCCAGATGCTCTGGCCAGTGCTGGCCCTTGTCTTCCTCTTGTCCCCAGGACAGTGTGGCATAGCATCAGCCCCAGGGCACTTGAATTAGATGCTGACATGGCAAACCCAGTGCCACAGATAACTAGCTGTGTCACTGAGCATAAATTACTTAATGTCTTTTCACCTTCGTTTCCTCATTTTCATAGCAATTCTAAGACTTGTTCCTGCCCTGTAAGGTTACTGGGAGGTGTTGGCTAATGTGACTGAAGCGCTTAGCACAGCGTGTAGCACACAGCAAGCATGCTCTAGCTGTTAGCTTGGATTCTGTTCTCTACCAGAGCCTTTAACACGGTGTAAGCAAACTTCAGTGAATTTCTTACTGAATAACAGCGTAATCATAGACTTTTCTCTAAGTTAATGGTGGAACTCAGCAAAAAGAAAACCAGGGGCAGTTGCTTTTTAAATCAAGGGTTCCAATTTTTTCTACCTGTCAGGGTTGAGCCATTAACACAAAGAGCTCTTACCTTCCTACTGGACAAGTCTGCAAAAACTGTAATGTGTTTGTAGGTGACAGTCTACAAACTCTTCCTTCCTTCCTTCCTTCCTTCCTTCCTTCCTTCCTTCCTTCCTTCCTTCCTTCCGGTACTCAGGGCTTAGCCTAACTTTGCTAGGCAGCATCTTGAACCATGCTCCCAGCCCTTTTTGCTCTGATTATTTTTGAGATTAGGTTTCCCTTTATGCCCAAGCCAGCCTGCCATGATTCCCTTATTTTAAGTTTCACCATTGCTGGGATGACAGATGTGTGCCAGCCAGCTTTTTACCATTGAGATGGGGGTCTCTTGAGCTATTTGCATGGGCTAGCCTTGAACTACAATCTTGATCTCAGCCCCCCAAGTAGCTTAAGATGGCAGGTGCTTACCACTGCCCTCAGCTGTTGTTTGAGATGGAGTTTCTTGAACTTTTTTGCTTGATCTGACCTCAAACCTCAATCCTCCTTATCTCAGCCTCCCAAGAAGCTAGGATGACAGGTGTGGGTACCATGCCCAGATTTTTATTTTTTCTTTGAACCAGTTATTTTAGTAAAGCTATGGAATGCAGTAAGAATGGAACCCCCACATCTTAAAACATTTTAGTGCTGAACTATACTCCCAGCCCAGTGATTTGCACTTTTTAAATAGGTTTGGCTATAAAAAGTTTTTTTTTTTTTTTTTTTTTTTTTGTTTGCAGCACTGGATTTTGAACTCACACTTGCTAGGCAGGTGCTATACCATTTGAACCACTCCACCAGCCCTTTTTTGTGATGAGTTTTTTCGAGATAGGGTCTCATGAACTGTTTGCCCAGGGCTGGCCTCAAACTGTGATCCTCCAGATCTCTGCCTCCTGAGTAGCTAGGATTACAGGTGTGAGCCACCAGCACCTGACTACAAAAAGTATTTTTCTTGTGTCTTCCCTTTCCCTAGTGCATGAGGTGAAACTTAAAATTGAGTCAAATTTACTTTGTGCTTCCAGCCTCACAAGAGAGAAACCAGGAGATGAGATTCATTTTCGAGCTGTCTAGCTTCTGTGAGATTATAATGTGTAGGTTTGATTTTAGAAAACTGTCAGTTGAGGCAGCTTTTTTATCCTTTAGTATGACTAGTAATGGTAGCTATTAAAATTGAAGTTAAAATACCTAGAATTAAGATTTTGTCAGAGCACACCAAGCCTTTCCATGGTTTTGGACATTTTAAGTATATGCCTTCATTAAATGTTCACTTCTCACTTAGCAGATTTTTAAAGCAATAGGTGGATATGAATGACAGGTAAGTTGTATGACAAATGTACTTCAAACACTTCTCCTCTACTGAATCTTAAAAGTAAAATTAGGACAAAGGGGAAAGGATTAGTGGGAGATCAAGCCTAAAGATCTGAAAACAGCTTAGAAAACCCTTAAGGAGCTAACAGAAGAGCATTTTAGGCCATTTGAATTTCCTGGGAAGCTTTGTGGGTTTTGAGGATATAATACATTGAGAGTGTTTTTCACTGTCAAGCTCATCTTTCAAGTCTGGCACAAGATTATAAGCGAACCGGTTTCACTTGGCACACTTCTGACATGAATCTGTATCTCTAGTTTCCCTCTGGCTTTGCAAAAACAGGCGTGCCCTTCCTTCACTGACTGAACTGGAAGCCACTGAGTCACTGAGATCTGATGTGTCCTCCCCTGGCCTCTGGGACAGTTCCCTAAGGGGAGACCGTACTTGGCATGGACACTACTTGGAGGTTTGCTTGCATTTTCTTCCCTTGCTCTGGCTGAGAGTGGACAGAGAGCTCTTGGCCAACCAGGGTCCCTTTTGCCCCGGCTGACTGTGCTTTCTGCCCACGTATAACAGAGAAAGATGGTTTCTTTGTGCAAATTGATGTTGCAAAATTATTTTACTGTCTGAGGCAGGGATTGCTTTATTAGGGACAAGGTCTTTCTCCACATTTAATTCATAATCATTCTAATTCCCGCTCTTACACCCCTCCCCATCACTGGCCTGTTTGCCTCAGCTGCCCTTCCAGTCACTGATCTGTGGCTGGATTCATTTGTCTATTATCCTTGATTTCAATAGCTATAATTGTTCATGAAAATTCCATCCAGCAAGGTGTTGTGGTACATGCCTGTAATTCCAGCTCTTGGGAGGCTGAGATAGAAGGATCAAAAATTCAAGGCCAGCCTGGGCTACAAATAAAACAAAAGAAAACAAATTAAAAAAAACTTGAGCTGTTCCCAATGTCCACTTCCTCCCTTTATCACAAGAAGATTCTATATTTAGATGAAACAAAGATGCTTCAGAGAGGGTATGAAGATATAAGATAAATTATCTCTTAATAATTATATTTGAAAAGTTCTCCCAGGGTTTGAGGTAGAGCTTTAGTGATATTTACCTAAGATTTGAGAGGTGCTGGGTTCCATCTCTAGCACCCTAAAAAAATGTGGGCTGGTGGAGTGGCTCAAATGGTAAATCATCTGCCTAACAGGTGTGACACCCCTCCCCAAATGTAACTCAAAGTTGGTGGGATTTTTTTTTTTTAGCAAAGCTAAATATTATTATTTTAAAATGTAGACAAGTCAGATGTTTTATGTTAAAATATGCCTTTGTAATGCACAGTGAAAATTGTATTTATTTATTTATTTAGCAGTACTGGAGTTTGAACTCAGGACTTCACCCTTGCTTGGCAGGTGCTCCTCCACTTGATCAACCTCACCAGCCTTTTTCTGTATTGGGTGCTTTTGAGATAGGGACTCCCTTTTTGCCTGGCTGGCTTTGAACTGAGATCTTCCTGATCTTTGCCTCCTGAATAGCTAGGATTACAGGCATGAACCACTGGCACTTGGTTGTGAAAATGATATTTAATACTCATCGTACATAAAATGAAGCTGGGTGTAGGTGGCTCACCCTGTAATCCTAGCTACTTGGAAGCTGAGACTGGGAGGAGGAATCCAGGTTCTACCACATCTCCATTAACCAGAGCAAAATGGACTGGAGATGACTCAAGTGGTAGAGTGCCTGCTTTAGGAACAGGAAGCTGTGAGTCCATAATCCCTAGTCCCAGCTTGATTTTTTTCTTTTTTTTTTTTTCAGTGAACCTGAAAAAAACATACTTCTGGCGTGTGAGGCTGTGCCATTTGAGCTAGACACTCCTAGCTATTTTGTTTGTATGTTTTTTTTTTTTGTTTTGGTGGTAATGGAGGTTTGTGTGTGTGTACTTGTGTGAGATACTGGGGCCTGAACTCAGGGCCTACACCTTGAGTTACTCCACTAGCCCTTTTGTGTGATGGGTGCTTTTCGGAGACAGGGGCTCTTCAACTGTGTGCCCAGGCTGGCTTCGAACCGTGATCCTCTTGATCTAAGTAGCTAGGATTACAGGTGTGAGCCACCAGAGCCAGGCTGTGGTGATGGAGTTTGAACTCAGGGCCTCAAGCTTGCTAGGCAGGAGCTCCACCCCTTGAGCCACTCCTCCAGCCCGTGTATTTCGTTTTTGAGACAGGTTTTCCCCAACCTTTGGCCAACGTGGGCCTGAAATTCACCATCTTCCTGCCCTCACTTCCCAAGTATCTGGGATTACAGACATGAACCACTACACTTGGATTAAAATGAAACAATTTTTAAGATACATAAAAGATCCTCTTTTAAAACTTTTTTGTGAATTTTATTACCTTGCCTCTAAAACTGGTTACTAATCTTATATACCAGTAGGGGGCGGCACAACATCGCTTTTAAAAGTTATTGAAAAATGCAAAGCTACCGGACAGTGAAAAAGGTTTTTCCGATAACTTTTCTTTTGCCCTTTCGAAAAAGAAAATGACAAAGACACTGGCGACAAAGAGAAGTAGTTCAATGAGAAGACCAAAACTAAGAGACACTCCTTAGTGAAAAAACAAAAAAACAAAGAGTGTGACGATTTTTATTATTGGTGAATGTGTCATGGACACAAAACTGCGTGCTGGCTCTCAAACACCCCACAACTTCTCTAGGAAATTACTTGTCCTCCACGCTGAAACAAATGTCACGCAATCTCCTACACATTTTGATGATTTACAATAGCTTCCAGACAGTTGTAGTTTGAACATAAATTATGCAGCCGTCCCCTTGAAGCGTGGCAGGAGTAGGGTGGGGAACGCCCAGGTGCATCTCGGGTGTGGGTGCTGTGATTTCCTGGACAGGCTCCAACACGGGCGGCCCTGCTCGTTAACTGACAGGGACAACCCTCTCCATCAGCCCGTGAGCATCTGCTCCTAAAGAGTCGAATGCTGTTTCTTGGATTGTTTATTTCCAAGAGAACGAGAAGGGAACGCCAGCCCGTGCATTTCCCGTTGGCCACGCCGTGGTACGGCTAGAATTTAGCTGTCTTGAATTTAGCCTGGCCTGGGGCTTTTTTTTTTTTTTATCATTTGTTTTGCAAATTTTAGTGGTATGGAAAGAAACCATCAGTACTGGAAAAACAAATCGTATGGCTCTGGATAGGTTTAGATTGGTATCAAATCCAGAGCCCAGCCCAGCCAGGCTCTAGTGGGGAGGCTGTGCACTGGGTTCCCGCCGAGGTGTTGGAAGCGCTGTCTTCGCGGTGATCCCTGCACGGGACACAGATGAACCAGTATAGACACGGCCCAGCCGCAGTAATGGGGGCGAACCGATGTGGATTTCAAAAGCGGATTCTCCAAGGACTGACTACTTCTCTCCTCGTGGAAGAGACCGGTGTCGTTATCAAACCTAGGAAGGGAGTTCAGTAAATGTCATCCTTTGCCCAAAAAGGAGAATGACAAAGGCAAGGACAACGCAGAGTTGAAGAACCAGAGATGGGGACGACAATTCATATTATCAGCTGTGATTGCACGGCCCGGGGGTGTGGCTCAGCGGTAGAGCCCTTTTGCCTATCAGGCCCCAGGCCCTGAGTTCCATCCCTCCTAACCCCCAAACAACAAAACAATTGTCATTCCAAGAGACCCAACTGCTGCGGGGCCTAAAGGAGCCAAAGCGCGGCTAGGGCGGAGTTTACAATCTGGTGGGACCGGATCCCGCGAGTCTGTCTGATCCACCTGGGCCAGCTCCAGGGAAGGCTGGTCTGGCATTTAGATGCCTTACCAAATCCTGAAGGACGATGAGTTTGAATTGCACTTTCATCTGTAGGTTTCTTTGCTTTTTGATAGTGCTGGGATTTGAACTTGAGCCTCAGGCTTGCTAGGCTCTACCACTTGAGCCACGCCCCCAGCCCATGGACTTGCTTTTGGATAAGCCTCCCCACCCCCCACGCCTCACCTTTCCATCCACTTTCTCTGGTTCCCAGAGTGGTTCACTGAGGCCAGGGGTAATGGCCCTGCATGGATACACAGGGTTTGAACGCATTGTAGACTCGAGACCAACTGAAAGGGGATATAAACCCTCAGTGGAACTAAGTCCGTGGTGGATTCCTTGGAAGCCTAGAGTTCTCTGAAAGCCAAAAAAAGGAGCTTCAGATTTGAGATAAAAGGACAGGTCAACAGGCCTGCACTGCCTGGGGCTAATCCCGCTGGCAAGCATTTTTATACCATTATCTCTGTGACAACCCCCCCCCACAGCAGGTGTGTTTTATCATGCCAGTTATTCAGATAAGGAAACTTCCTGGGGGAGTAAGAGTAGAGTTTGAATGTGAATTTAGGTCTTTGAGCTCCAAGTCTACTACATTTGCCACCACTCTCTGTGTACTGCCCAGTGTTTGGATGGCCAGGGAAGGGTTCTATTAGGTCTGCTAATTAAAGTAGTGTTGATTACTGGTTAAGAGCAAGGATGCACGGGTTTGCATTCCAGCTCTGACTTGCTAGTAACTCAACCCATCTGTGCCTCAATTTCTTTTCTTTTAAATATCTACTTTGCCTTGTTTTATTTCTATTATTATTATTATTATTATTATTATTATTGCAATGCTGGGGATCAAACCCAGCATTTGTACTTGCTAGTCAAGCTACAGTCCTAGCCCCCTCATTTTCTTCCTGCCTAAAATAATCCCCATTTGGGGTTTGTGGCACAGAGTAAGTACTGGGCACACGTCTGCAACGAGGAACATGATGTTTGTTAATCAGCCAGGTGCCAATGGCTCATGCCTACCAGCCAAGCTACTCAGGAGGCAGAAATCAGGAGGATCAAGGTTCAAAGCCAGCCTCAGGCAAATAGTTTGCAAACCCTATCTTGAAAAACCCCACCACAAAAAAGGGCTGGTGGAGTGGCTCAAATGGTAAGAGTGACTGCCTAGCAAGACTGAGGCCCTGAGTTCAAAAACAAACAAGTACAACTATGAGAGTGAGGACAGAGGGTTTGATTGCAATTTTAATGGTCAAATTAGTGTTTTATTTGTTTAACTGCCTTTCCAGATTAGGATCCTTTAGTTCCTCAATTGAATGTTAAAATCCAACCAGTTGATCATTTGGTCTGTGTATGAGTTTGTTAGGGCTGCCATAACAACAGCAAGAGACAGCATGGTTTAAATTACAGAGGTGGTTCAAGATCAAGCTGTCCGCAGCTTTGATTTCTCCATGGCCTCTCACCTTTGCTTGCAGATGGCCACCTGCTCCCTATGTCCCCACATGGCCTTTTCTCTGGGCAGGCACATCTCTGGGCTCTGTATCCACATTGCCTTTTCCTATAAAAGTCACCAGTCAGATTGGGGGAGGGACCACCCTAAAGGTCTCTTTTTAACTTTGTCACCTCCTTAGAGTCCTTATCTCCAGTTACCTTATGACTGAGGGCTAGGATTTCAACCTATGAATTTGGAGGGGTACAACTCAGCCTGGTGCCTTGAGCAAATCCCCTTAGATGTGTGGCATCAACCAAGGAGTGACAGGTGATTTTCCTCTTTTCCCCTTTTTTCGGTGCTGAGAATGAAACCTAGGACCTCACAGCATTTGAGGCAAACACTGGCAACAGGCCACACATGTGACTGGTACTATTTAAAGGAAGAACATGAGGGCTTGGGAGCAGTCCTGTCACTGGTGGATAGTGACAGTAGAGGGGTGCCACTACATGGTCATCAGTGCATACAGGGACCACAGCCTAATTAAATTGAGTAGGAAACCAGAATTTTAAAAATTTAAATCCAGGCACAGGTGGCTCACACCTGTAATCCTAGCTACTCAGTAGGCAGAGATCAGGAGGATCACGGTTCAAAACCAGGCTGGGCAAAATAGTTTGCAAGACCCTATTTTGAAAATACTTAATACAAAACAGGCCTGGTGGAGTGGCTCAAGTGGCTCCCTAGCAAGTAGGAGTTCAAGCACCAGTATGGTCAAAAGTAAAAAAAAAAAAAAAACAAAAAACAAAAACACAGCTTCTCTCTCCTACTCTTTTTTTTCTCTGCTGACTGCAGGGAAAATACTGAGCATTGCCTAAGGAGAGTTATTTCAGGGATGTCCCTCCACTGTGGTCCTACTCACGAAAGACCTGGAATCTCTCTGGGGAACAACAGTATCTTACCCACTAAGCCCATTTTCCTAATTTCTCCATTACAACTTCTTTAAAAAATAATTTTTCCTCGATGATCAGTTTAAGAATTTATTAGCAAAGGTATCGAAGAAGGTTGTTGCTGACCAAAACCAAAACCCAAACCAACAAATTAAAAAAAAAAAAAGATCTTGCACATCTTTAATGTTTTTTGGTAACAAGTGCAATACAAATTCTTACCTTGACTATGTAATTTAGCAACTTCTTTTGTTTCTTAATTTCAGGTCCTCCGGGTTCCTAATTTAAGATGTTTCCATGGATCTCACCAACTTTTGTTTATTAGTGACTAAAGCTGTTGTATATTTTAATTACACTGTGAAAGTAAGGTAGCCTTTACGACAGCTTTTAATAGAATCCTGGTATATACACACGTATAAACACAAGTTGACACCTGGTTTTACAGTACAACTGCCAAGAATAACCTGTCTAGGAATAGCTGCAGAATCTGATAATACAGGTGGAGTGCCTTGTTGGAAGTAATTTGTCTTCATGAGGAGACGTGGATCCCTTCTAATTTTAAAAATGAACTGTAAAATTAAGCCACTGCCTTCTCAGTATTTAACTAGTCTTAAAAAAAAAATCAAACATGGAAGAAAGGACTCAGGATTTAGAAGTTAGTATATTCTAATTCACTTCAAGTGGTACACTTTTTGTTGTTCCTGTCGTTCTGTGTGCTTTCTTTCTCTTGTCTTTTTTGTTGTGTCTGAGAGTTGATTTTGTAACAGGTTTTCCTTGTTGCTTTGTTTTGTTTACATAGGGTAGACTCATTTCCAATTTTTATGTGTCTTAGAGACAACAGCAAACTCCTACAAAATATGTCATCAAACTCTTACAAAATATGTTGGGGTGACAGTTGGCTGAGTTTAAAAATTTTTTTACCCCAAGAAAGAACCAGAGAAAATCCAAGAACACATTGCCTCCATTCTCTTTGGCAATTGCTTTACAGAAATCTCCATGGTTGAAGTTGTGTTGCTTTCTAAGATAACGTTATTTATTAGTTTGAAGCCACAGTATCATCATCAGCTGAACTCCTGCAATGAGTCAGCTCATTGTATTTTTAACTACTTTTTCATTGCCTGCTGAGACTATCAAAAAATAACATAAGGATTTAAAAAGCTTTTATAGCAAAATTTTCCTCTATCAGACCATATAAAGAGGCAAAGCAAAGATTCAGAATTCTTAGCTAATTTCCAGGTAGTTTTTTTCTTTTAAAACTCCTATATGGCCAGGCATGGTGGTACATACCTATAATCCCAGCTACTCTAAAGACAATGGTGAGAGATTGCTTGAGCTCAGGAGTTCTGGGCTAATCTGAGCAACAGTGAGACTCTACACAACAAATAAAACTCACAGCTGGGTTTGGGATGTAACCTACTGCTAGCGTGTTTGCCAAGCATGCTGGGAGGACTGAGATTCTACCCCCAGCACTGAGAAGAAAAGAAACAAAAAGCCCCTCATAAGTATAGTGCATGCATAGATAGTAAAAGTCCCCGAGACTGGGTTTTTGACAACATGCCTACCATGTGACGATGAAGGAGCTGTAGTATGATTCAGAACAAATGCCAGTGATTTAGAAATCGTGTATTTACCTAAGTTAATGTAATTTGGATAGTAGCAAAAACCTACCCACGAGGATGTACCAGTGTCAAAGAACAATCTTTTCATGCCTGTTTCAAGCACTTTAAGACATTATTCTAATCCTACAATACTTATTTGAAGTCTGTAGGTGGATAATCACACAAGATAAAAATTGGTAATGAGAATAAATGGAACACTACTTGGGGAACAAAGAGCTTCTGGTTGCTCATGCTTTGTTGATTTTCTGCTCTTCTTGAAAGATCCATTTGTGATTTTGCTTTCCCCTAGTTTGCATAGAAGATAAACATCATGGCATACACTTTTTTTCTCTTTTGAGACTTGGTCTCACTATGTAGCCCAGGCAGGCCTTAAACTCATGATCCTCCTGCTTCTACCTCCCAAGTGCTGGGATCCAGATGTATGCCACAATGGTTGACGCCATCCTGGCATACTTGATACAGGGCTAGCATAATGTGTAAAGAGCCACAGCTCTCTACTCAGCTGAGTTTCAGCAGTTTGCAGTAAGAGCAAATTAATGTATGTCCACAGCTTTCTACTTACATCTGCCTGGGCCAGAGATTATTGGGGGACATAACCATATCTATTTTTTTGACAGTACTAGGACTGGAATTCAGAGCCTTGCACTTGCTAGGCAGGCACTCTTCTTCTGCTTGAGGCACTCCGACAGCCCTTTTTTGTGTTGGGTATTTCCGAGATAGGGTCTCGAGAACTATTTACCCTGGCTGGCTTTGAACTGTGAACTTCCTGATCTCTGCCTCCTGAGAAGCTAGGATTACAGGCGTGAGACACCAGCACCCAGTTCTGTCATATCTATGGGCCATTTCATTCCTTTTGTAGCTTTGTCAAACTTCAAATATGGCGGGGTCCACAATGAAAAGTGAAAAAGTAAATCAAGAATCAGACACATAGATATTAAAGAAGAGAGTTAACATAGTTGGATAACTAAGTGATTTTGCTTTACTTGGTTATCATACAAAAAGTTGGCATTAATCTTCAATCCCTGCTCATGTTTCACAGCAGCTGCATGCATTGACCAATGTTTGATGGGTCAATAAAATTAGGTCATCTAGGACTGGAGGTGTAGCTCACTGGAAGAGCACTTGCCTAGCATGTATAATGTCCTGGGTTCCATTTCCAGCACTGTGACTTGGCTATTCAGTGTTCCCAGCAGATACACTCTCCTGATGAGTACTGGCCCTTAGTCTGTGGCTGGTACAGGCTGCCTGCACTCTCAGGCTGAAGAAGACACATCTTCCACAGAAAGGAAGTCTAACAAGGTGTTTTACTGATGTACTTAGAGAGTCATTTCTCCACCTTCTTGCTGAGATCAAGTGTACTGATTTACTTAGATAACACGCATCAATGTTCAAGTTAAACAGAAAGCCATTCATTGCTGTTTTTCAATAATCAGTTTGTTTTTTTCTTAATCTAATCACCCTAGCTGAACTCTTAGCTGAAATGACATTTTAGTGCTAGTGACTAGGATACTTAATCCCACCCCATACCCACAGTAAATTTTTCTAAAGGTGGTTTTAAAACAGCTCTGATATCATATGTGCACTGGGCAGTAGAGGGGACACTCTTCAATTCACTTGGAAGCCAATATCAAAATAGAAAGGAGCACAGAGTTTTACTTTTAATTTTCTTTATTGCTTCATGAAAGTGCACCTTATGGTTCTGACCCATTCCCAGTAAGTACAGCAATAGAGCTGACTTTATTATTGGAATAAGGCCTACCGTTTGAGCCGTTAAAAAAAAACAAGGCAATCATATGTTCTAACTTTTTTTAAGTTTCTGAAGCACTCTTTGGTGTGAACAGAGCTCAGTGTGGCTGTTGAACTTGGTTTGATATGCATTTATTCGGGATGAGGAAAGCTATGGAAAGAGCTCCAGATAAGCCAACCATTCCGGAAGGACTGGTTGCTCTTCTCTGTTGTCTGTGGCTGATCATTTAAATAAGCAAGTGCTAATGGCTCAGAATCCCCTACCTCATTTGTGTCTTACAAATGCAAACATCACCATTATTATTGTCACTTATGTTGTCTCTAGGCTTTCATTTACATAAACTGAACTAGTTTTAGGCAGAGATGATCCCCAACAATGATCCAAAATGATAAAGAAAATTTCAAATGTCAGTTTTCTGGGAAAAAAAAAAATGAATCATCCAATCTGCCTCTGGTTAATTTCTAGCTCTTTATGGAATCCCAACATCTTATGGAGGTTCAAAGTATAGTATTAAACAAGTGATGAGTTCTGAATTTGGATAATGGTCAATTCAAGTGTAATAATAATCAGATAAGCTTCTAAGATAAGCTTAGGTAAATTCCTTAGCTTTTTGTACCTGAGTTTTAATTTCTGTAAAAGGTGAAACATACTCTTTCATTACTGGGTGGATTGAAGGGCTGATTCAGAAAATAGCTGTGAAGTGCTTGGTTCATAGTTACTGTTGAAAAAGTAGCAGTTTTTACTAACACTGAAGCTTAAAGAAAATAAATTTTATTTGTACATTACTTTGGTTTTTTTCTTGCTATTTGGGAGGGCCTCCTGCCAGGCAAGTGTGCAGAGCTACACCCCCAGCCCCTTGTGTGTATACTGATTCTGGGTAAAAGAAATTGTGTGTATATTCTGATTGTGGTTTAGAACTGAGAATGTTTTCAAACAAGCTGTGTATACATAGAGATACATTCACTTTCTTTTTCTTGTTTTTTGGTGCTGGGGGTTGAACACAGGGCCTCACCCCACTGAGCTACATCGTCAGCTACATCATGTATGTTATCTTATTTCAGATGACATTTAAATTTGAAAACAGTAGGGAGAGATCTTTTGGAGCCTAGTCTTAGGTTGTGGAGAGTTTTTCAGGTTGGAATCTTCTGAAACTCTTTTGCAACGTAACTGTCAAATGATCTGTTTTCAGTTTGCTGTTGAAACAAAATTATTTAGAGTATATGAGACAAATCATTTTTTCCAGCACTACCATATCAGTCAGTGATCAGCTAATTAGAAATTCCATTTTAAAATATTAAACCTTAGCACATAGACTATTTCATGTGCTTTCAAGGCTGTATGTATCACAAAACAGATACCTGATATCCTAGAGAAATACTCACCATTCATCTGTGTTTACTTTCTGGCAAAGGAGACTTTGCATATGGGTGGGCCCTCTGAGTCAGCCAAATCTGAAATTTGATAAACTCTTAACTCCTGTTTTTACACCCCAACTGACAGTCAGTTTATCATATTAAAAACACATGCACTCTAACTACACAGTGATTACCTCTTGTTACTGATTTTTATCGACAAATGACAAGCAACATGCTTAGTTACTGTAAAATGCTAGCAGTTTTTTCTCCCCTCATACTTTTATTACTATCCTGTACTCTCTTAGTCAATTGTTTATAATCACATTTGACTTTCTTTCCCTGTTACAACGTTATGGAAATAGGGTGATTAGATTGGAAAAAAAATTGAACCAAATATTGTAAAACAGCAATTAATTTCTTACTGCTTCACTTGAACGTTCGTGCACATTAGTTTTCAAAGTAAATCAGTAAAACGCCTTGTTAAACTTCCTTTCTGCCAAAAATGCATTACCATCTGCGTTCTTCGTGGCAGCGTTTTCTTATTTAATACATATGTCCCCCTTTTTGGGAAAGCATGTTAAGAGCTTTAATATGACAAGAAACAGAAATAAAATAGTGAAAACACATCATGTTTCAAACATGAACGCAAAGTTCAGATTTATGACACTCACAGTATTTGGAGTTTCTTATACCATCCATTAATTTTATAGAAAAGCTGAGTCCTCAATGTTAGAAAAAAATGTTGATTGTAACACGTATGCAGTTTGGAGGTTGGGAGTTATTGGATTGTTTTGAAGATAGTTAAAGAATTAGTGTTTAAAATAGGTTGAATTTCATTAAACAGTCTGAAAACTTATAGTGGGAAAAAGGTAATGTCACAAAAAGCAACGTAATGGAATGCAACTTGTTTTGACCCAAATATTGGGAGACCTGAATTTTGGTCCCAGCACTACTAACTGTATAGCCTTTGAGCAAATCACTTAAACTCTCAGGGTTCCCATTACCTATAAAATGAAGAGTTTCTGTTAGATTAATAACAATCATAGCATTTTATTTATTTTTTGTGGTACTGGGGCTTGAACTCAGGGCATTCCCCTTGAGCCACTCTACCAGCCCTATTTTTGTGAAGGGTTTTTCGAGATAAGGTCTCACAAACTATTTCTCCAGGCTGGCTTTGAACTGCGATCCTCCTGATCTCTGCCTCCTGAGTAGCTAGGATTACATACGTGACCAGTACCCAACAATCATAACATTTAAAATGTTGTTCCACCAGCACTCACTCTGTGGATGTCATCGAAAACTCTTTGTCAACAATTTTATTAAAAAAAATTTTTTTTTGTGGGGCTAAGCATGGAAACCAGGGTCTCACACATACTAGGCAAGCACTTTACCACTGAGCTACTTTCCCAGACCAACAATTTTATTTTATCCACTTATTTTTTTTTCCCCAGCAACTGTATTTTAGATGATTGCCTAAGACTCTACCTTTTAGGAGCTGAGGTTTGCTCAGTGGTAGAGCATGTCTTAAGCATTCACAAGGGCCTGGGTTAAGTCCCCAGAACCAAAAGAACAACCACCACAATAAAAAAGACTACCTTACAGACATGACGTTACTTGTTTGACCATTCTCCATTGTTGGTCAGCCTGATTATGTACAGGAAGGTAGGGTAGCATTCAGTGGTGGAGTGCTTGTCTAGCATGTGCAAGGCCCTGAGTGTGATGCCTTGCACCAATAAAACAAAGAAAAACAAAGAACAACAAACAAACAAAAACAAAATATGTTTTAGCATTCTTGCAGAGATGCATAACTAGAGTCTCACTGACAGGGTTTTGCTATACAGCCCAGGCTGGCCTTGGACTCCTGATCCTCCTGCCATAAAACAATGGATTCTAAGATGCATAGTACTGGTACTCTGTGAACATTTGTAGCATGAAAGACAAAATCCAAAGGAAATTGTGCCAGCTTCCAGGATATTGGTTTAGACACTCCCCACCATGCACTTTTTAATTATTACTTTGTCTGAAGAAAGTCTGTTTTAGGTTGGTGGCAGTACCTCCTACTAATTCAGATGAAATATTTGGAAAGATCAATTGTTGAAGAAGGAATGGCAGTGTGAATCCAAGCACCACAACTGAAAAATAAACATCCAAGCTTTTCAGTTACTTAGTAAATTGAACTTAAATGACCTATTTTGAGAAGTAAGCATTTAAACCAGAAATGAGTGTACTGGTGGTGTATGTGTTGGGGGTGGGGAGGAGGGTGGTAAGTGCAGAAGTTTCTGCCTGGAAATTGATCCGGGGAATCATCCTTTGGTCTTCCTGTTAAAGATGATGCAATAGTTACCCTGAACACCCTGCATCCAAAGGATTATCATGCTGGTTTGTAGCATGAACTTTGTGAGGATACATTTTCCTTTGCATTTTAATTGTCTTTACCTGGCTTGAAACATTTTTCTTTCCTATTTTCTTACCAGTTTGGTCACATGTAGTTAACTACTAAGTGATAATTGTTAGAAAAAGACTTCAAAGCAAACAGCAAGCACAAAAACCATTGAAGGAAAAAAGAACTTTTCCTTCTCACCAGAAATATTTAGGGTTTCCCCTAAATATTTTGGCACCCTTCAGAGAGAGAAAACTTTACATTTTTTACTAAAAACCCTAATCACTTATTTTGTAATTTCCTTCTTTTGTTATTTTACTGTCACCATCACTTGTTTTTAATCTGCTTTCTTAATTTTGTTTTTTTTTGGTTGGACTGTGGTTTGAACTCAGGGCTTCCTGCTTGCAAAGCAGACAGTCTATTGCTTGAGCCACACCCCCAGTTCATTCTTGCTTTGGTTATTCTGGGGATGGGGGTCTCTTGAATTATTTGCCTGGGCTGGCTTTAAACCTTCATCCTCTGGATTTCAGCTTCCCAAGTAAGTAGGATTACAGTTACTTCTTAATTTTTTAAATGAAACCTTCATTCAGTTCAATGGAGCACATCTGACTAAAATTCCTGAGATCTGGGGGGTTGACTCAAGGAAATGTACCACAAAGTTGCAGTGATTATCAATATATTGGTACAGTAGGATTATTTATAATTTTCCATCAGTGTTATTGACAAGGTTATTGATGGGAAAGTAAGAAATTGGAGCTCTAGCCTGGGCACTTACCACTCTTCTTGTGTGCTTCTGTTTTTTTGTGTGTGGGTATAAACTTAAGTGGGTTGTAGGTGTTTGCCAAATTTACATTTTTGTTGTTGTTGTTTGTTTTTTTTAATTGCAGTACCAGGGTTTGAACTCAGGGTCTACACCTGAATCCACTCTGCCAGCCCTATTTTGTGTTGGGTATTTTTGAGATAGGATCTCACAAACTATTTGCCTGGGCTGGCTTCTAACAGCGATCATCCAGATCTCTGCCTCCTGAGTAGCTAGGATTACAGGCGTGAGCCACCTGCACCAGGCACCAAGCTTACTTGCAACTTTAACATTCTGTAGGGCTACCTGAAAAGAAAATTTAGCATGATACAACCACAGCAATTTGGCTGTGACTTTCAAAATTATAAAAGCACATACTTGCTGTCTCAGATACTCCCTTATTTGTAAATTCCTGCCATATACTTGCTTAGATGTAAAATGACAGTTTTACAGAACTGTAAGGAATAGTAGCTATTCCTTACAGAACTAGTTTGTGATCCCTAAAGGTGGGAAATAAGTCAAATATGCACCAACACCTTATGGTTCAGTAAATTGATATTTAGACATAACAATATAAAAAAACTTTTAATATGTATGTTTAATTTTTTTGACCTGTGTCAGGGACACTGGTGCTTCAGGTTCTCTGAGCCTGCTTCAAGTCAAATTATTTTAAAAGACCCAATAAAAGCAAAATATAACTTTAAAAGCAATTAGTATTTTTTCCCCTATGGTGCTGTGGATTGAACCCAGGGCCTCCACACGTTAAGCAGGTATTCCACCACTGAGTCTCACCTCTAGCCCACACTACCACACTTAAGGAAGCAACTAGGCAGGATAGCCTCAGGGATTGCAAAGATTTGGGGAAAGTCTGTAGGAAAACTCCCTTCACCAAATACTCTCAGATTGAGGCCCTGAAAAACCGGACTAGAAATGAAGACAAGGCTAAATTCGCAGTTGGCTTCCTTTGCCAAGAATGATCCACTGGGGCACCGCCTATTTGTAGGGTGCGGCTGTGTGAATGGGGGAGCTGCTTCTGCAGAGTGTGATTGGAAAGGCTGGGAGAACCAAGAGTTGTACTTTGTGGTCTTTATTTGAGATCATCATCTGGGTTACTGAGGTCCCCTAGCGGCTGGCAGAGGACCACCAACCTGTCCAAATTTGACAGTAAATGTGAAGACACCTAAGGAAAGAAAGAGGTGGCAACCAACTCCTATCCCCAGAGTATCCGGTTCAGGGTTCCCACCCCACTCTCCCCCTAACCCGTAGAAGCTGTGATGACGAAATAAGGACCCGGACCTGTATTACGGAGATGACAGAATGTAAAGGAAAAAAATAAATCTCTAAATCTTTTAAACTTTTGTAAGAGGCCTAATTTTCTTTACATGGCACTTTTTAAAATGAAAAATTACTTACAAGAAAGAAAAGAGATTTTTTAAATAGGGGGGGGCTATCCTTTCGGATAGGATGTTCAAAACCTTTCTATGTCCATCTTCCATCCTAAGTTATCCCATCCCTCTAAAAGGAAATGCCTTCCATATTCTTCCTAAAAAAACCAAAACCAAACCAAAACAAAACTTGAAAACTTTTTCTCCGCTCCATGAGACACAGGGCCATTGTCTTCCTACCTTTGGCCCCACTGATCCTGTACAGAACGTCCCGGACCAGGGAGCCCAGGTAGGGTGGGGGTGGGGGGTTGGCTGATTCACACAGCAGACAGCTTAAAGGAACCTGGGTGTGGGGCAGATTGTACCCCAAGACTTATCTCTTCTTGCATTTTCACTTAACACCTCATTACTTCGAGTCTAAGTAAAAAAAGAAGTAACAAGCAACCTGTTAAACTTAATTAGAGGTAATAAAGGGACAAGGTTGTCACCAAATACTCTTCGTTAACCCCTTCGCCACCACCCCGATTCCCGGTGGACGGAGCGAGGTTCCCGCGCTGGGAAAGAGGTTCCCACAGAGGGCACGAGGTCTAGGGTGCCTTTGGATCTGCGTGTGCGTGCGCAACACGAGTACCTTCTCCCCGAACCAAGCCCCCTGTCCTTGTTTCTAGCCTCTCAGGTCAAAAATGCAGTGCATCCGGCCGGTGGCTGCTGGGCTGGGCGACCGTCCCCGCTCAGAACCGAGTGGCGGAGGCTCAACTCCAGGGTGGGGACAGGTGGGACTGTGCGCGGCGGAGGCGGGGAGCGCGCCCTCCGCGCGGACTTGACCTCATGGGCTGCGGCGCCCCGGGGCAGGTGTGGGCGCGCGGGGGCCGGAGGACTTGACAGATCGCAGTGAAAGAAAACATTCCACAGAAACAAACCCCGCCGACTTCCCCAGGTTGTTCTGCAAAGACACCGTGGGTGGAGCCGAGAGGGGGCGATTGAGTGGAATTCCGTGAGGCCGCCTCCACCCGCCCACACTGCGCCCCCGGAGCGCGCAGCCTCCCCGACTCCACCCATCCTGTCCCGGTTCGGGCTCCGAGCGGAGGTCGGGCAGAGCGGGCACCTTGTCCCACTAGGGCTTCCAGAGTACTCGGCTTCGGCTCGTCTGTAGTAAACAAAAGTGTCGCCGCCTCCACGTTGGTTTGCCTCATAGCAATCAAAACACTGAGAGGGCGAGGGACTCACAGAAACACTCGAGAATTACCAGAAAATAATAGCAAATCCAAAAAAAAAAAAAGGAGAGAGAGAGAGAGGGAGAGAGAGAGAGAGAAAAAGAGAGAGAGTGCGTATAAGCGAAAGAGAAAAACACCCCACTACCCCCCACCAACCCACTGCCGCCTCCCGGTGGAAAACCGGCCCCCGCCCAGGTGCACGCTCACTGGTTGCCTGGGTGGCGGTACGGCACGCCCATTGGTTATCCCGCTTGTCTGTCAAGGGCGGGTCGGCGCGCGCGCCGCCGCGGGCGGGGGGCGGCGGCAGATCCCGTAAGTCGGGCGACCGCGTAGTCGCTGCAGCCGCCGCCGCCGCCGCCGCCGCCACATTCAACAGGCAGCAGCGCTGCGGTCGCGAGGCCGCGAAGAGCAAGCGGCCCTCGCGGTCTGTCGTCCTTCCGTCCTTCCGTCCGCGGCCTTGTCAGCAGAAGCACGGCACCCGCTCTGCCCAGCCCCGCGGCTTCGGCCCGCCGTCCAGTTCGCGCAGCAAACCCGGAGGAGCCTGGATGTTGATGGACCCGCGAAGTTAAGTTCTGGTCTCGCTCTTCCACTCCGCCGTGCCTTCCTCTTGGTTTGCGTCCGCTAGCGACACCAACCTCGATCCCCCAAATCTCAGACCGGCTCTTGGCACCCCCTTCGCTTCTGTCCTTCCCCCCCCTCCGGTGCTACGTCTCCCCTTTCTTGGCGCTCCAGCGGCTGGGGGAGGGGCGGGGGTCACCATGGCCGAAGCGCCCCAGGTGGTGGAGATCGACCCGGACTTCGAGCCGCTGCCCCGGCCGCGCTCGTGCACCTGGCCACTGCCCAGGCCGGAGTTTAGCCAGTCCAACTCGGCCACCTCCAGCCCGGCGCCGTCGGGCGGCGCGGCCGCGAACCCCGACGCCCCAGCGGGCTTGCCCTCGGCTTCAGTGGCCGCTGTCAGTACCGACTTCATGAGCAACCTGAGCCTGCTGGAGGAGAGCGAGGACTTCCCGCAGGCTCCCGGCTCAGTGGCGGCGGTGGTGGCGGCGGCTGCGGCTGCCGCCACCGGGGGACTGTGCGGGGACTTCCAGGGCCCGGAGACGGGCTGCCTGCACCCGGCGCCCCCGCAGCCCCCGCCGCCCGGACCGCTGCCGCAGCATCCACCCGTACCCCCCGCCGGACCACTCGCGGGACAGCCACGCAAGAGCAGTTCGTCCCGCCGCAACGCGTGGGGTAACCTGTCCTATGCCGACCTCATCACCAAGGCCATCGAGAGCTCGGCGGAGAAGAGACTAACACTGTCGCAGATCTACGAGTGGATGGTCAAGAGTGTGCCCTATTTCAAAGATAAGGGCGATAGCAACAGTTCGGCGGGCTGGAAGGTGAGCGGCCTCGGGGCGCGTGGCCAGACCTTCCGGGCGCAGTGGGGCAGGTGAGGGGGCGGTTGTGTAGGTTTGTTCCGCCTGAAAGCGCAGGGCAGGAGGGCAGCGCGTGTCACAAAAAGTGGCGACAGGTGGCTGGGGTGTGTGTGGAGGGGGCTTGCCTGGAATTAGCCCGGGCATTAGAATAGGTGTGTGCACGCGCGCAAGTGAGTTCAAGTGGGACCGGGTAAAGGGCTTGCTTGGGAACTAAGGAGTGGAGAAAGTACGCCAAGAAGTGGACGTCCGAGCGGGCAGAAAAGTTTGCCAGTAGCACGAGAAAAAGGGTTCACTCGGAGAGGCTGCCTCCTTCCCTCCCGGACCTGCGAGGGGGGAGGGCGACTCCTCTTCACCCCAGCGGCCCAGGTTCCTCTAGCTTCCGCCGCGCCTGACCCACGAGGGCGCGATCAGGGGCAGGGTAGACCCGCCACCTGGGGCCCTGATTGCAGGTTGGGGAGACAGGCAGGCGCACCCAGCCGGGGACCGTACGGGCCGACCGCGCAGGATTTGGAGGCCGGTGCACATTTTGCTTTGTTTTGGTTTTATCCAAAGTGGCCTGTATTGTACGGGGGCGGACGGGCCGAGGCAGTGTCTCCGACACGTGCGAAGGGGCGGCCACCGCCTGTGCAGCGCGGGCGTCCAGCCGCGCCGGTCGGCCTAAAGTTCAAGTGTGACCCTCGGCGGGGGCGGAGGCAGGCAGCGGCGAGGGAGGGGCCGCGGGCGCAGGAAGCGGGCGCCTTTAAAGGGCCAGTACGTCCGGCCCGCGGGGCCAGCACTTTTCCACGTGGGGAAGCGCCCCCGAACTTGGTTTTGGCTTTGGTACGATGCTTTTAATTCCGAGGCTGCTCCGGGTGACCGGGGCTCAGACTTGTGTGTGTGTGTGCGCGCTTTCTTTTTGTCTTGCCACCTCTGTGTTGCCGAGCAAAGAGGTGCAGACGAGGACTAGGACAAGGACGTATGTTTTGGGGAAGTCAAAGTGGAGGTGCTGCTTAGAAAACTGGCAAGGAATCTCCTGTCTTGTTGGAGGATTGCACATTTGTAGACGAGGCGCCTCGGGCCATTTTGGCTCTTCCGAGCGGGAAGGGCAGAGAGTTTGGGTGAGACTCCGGGTCAGGGCTGGGACATACTGCCCAGTGCGTGGCAGGCCCCGGGTCCCTTGGTGGAGGCGCTGGGGGGCTTACCCGGAGGTTCACTTGCTGTGCCGCCTCTCAAGCTGTTAACTTTCTCACTGTCACAGGGCTCTCCAGTTGAACAGACACCTTTCTCATTTCTCACTCCTCATCTTGATTGGTACAGCACTATAAAGATCAGTCTTTGCCTCTCAGTTGCTACACCAAGGTGGTTTTACATAAAACACTGTCATCTTTGTGGTTAATGTGTGTCAAAAAGGTCAAGTTACTCATGGAAGTTCCTGGAGAAGGAGCCAAGAGTTATTTTATTTTTTCCAGTGTGTTTTAGAGTAAAAGTATCACTTATAGCTCGTTAGGCATTATATGCAATTTTACTAAGTGTTTGAAAAAGTAAAAAGCCTCCTTACTTTAAACTTGACCTGTTATTTATATATTCTAAGTTACAAAATAGGGATCGTTTGCCAAATTAACATTTGAGTTTAAGTACTTGACTGACTTGCTCATCTATCAATCCTACTTAAGTGGTTATAAAAGCATTTGCCACACACACACAAAAAAAAGCCATTTTTTTGGCATTCAAAGTACAGTGTTTACTTACACCATTCTTTTAAGTCCTTGGAAATACATAGAACCTACTTAAGCTTGCTGGAGTGCCTTTAAAGATAAAGGCAATGTTTTGGGTTATTTTTAGTTTTACCTCTTAAATGGCATTGTCAGGGTATTCGTAAACTAGTAATGTAACTTAATTTTTTTAGATTTTTTTTTTAAAACATATTACATAAACAAGAACCATTTTATTAGGTTCTTGTTTTGACTTTTTAAATGCAAGTGTAATTTATTTTTAAAGATTTTGCTCACTGGAGCTAGGAGAGCACTATGAAGTGTTAAGACTGTCAGAATTGGAGGCCCGGCTGCAGCTCTCAGTGCCTCTTTTGGGGCTTGGGAGGGAGGAGGCTGCCTTTCTCAAAGAAGTTTGTTTTCAGGTGTAATGAGAGTCAGTTGGTGCAAGTCAGATTACAGCAAGTACGTTTTCAGTTTGAGTAGAAGGGTTATTTTAAAAAGAAACAACCTGAACTGTTCTAACTCATCACTAGTCTTTTGGTTAGAGTTTTCATAAAAATGAGTTACTTGTTAAAACCAAGTTTCACTCTCAGATCTGAAAGACTCTTAGTCTGAAAATTCACAAAGGGAGAAATTTTACTGTGACTTTTAAACTTACAAAATCCAGTTCTAAAATGCAAATCAACCTGAACTTAACTGTTTTAGGACGAGGAGAGACTGCTTTGGAACCAAATATTTCCTGTGATTTACTGCTGGGAATTCGACTGAATCTTCAATTAAACAGTTTCTTGTGCTCTATTTCCTGGGGCCTGCCTGAGAATTTGAAAGTCTTTTGCATAGGACAGAATAGTTGGAAAGCTGTTAGTGTCTGCAAACTTCTTTTAAAGTAATTCCTTAGTTAAGCACTGGGATATCTTTTCATGTTTCATGTTTGTGGACAACTGTTTACACTTGTTTTAATATTGGCCAGAACGGTCATAAGTTACAGGAAAAGCGGAACCTAACTCTTGTGGAAAACCCGGGATCTTTTAAACCTAGCGCAGTATTTATAAATAGTGAAACTTGATTTCCATGACCTGTTTTCTCACATAGAACTTTCTAATTTTTTTTAATGGCAGTTTTGAGTAACTGTTGCATTTTGTTTCGGTATTATTTGGGATACAGTTAAGAGAATGCTTTGACTTTAACATTTACGATTTATTAGAGATTTTTAGATTGTTTTATTCTGAATATCTTGTGTATTTAATTTAGAACGAAGTTTTCTTAATTTGGCCTGTGAAAATATAGTACATTTCCTAATATTTAAAAGTGTATCTCTGTTCTATAATTTTGGCTTTGAATCCTCTGCAGGTGAATAGCTGGAAGAAATCCCATTAGGAAGATGGCTGTTTTCTTGCAGACAGTCACCTTTGACTTAAAACATTCCTGCACAGATTGATTTAGAGGACCTCAGGCACCTTTTGTACTTGTGGTTTATTTGTTCCTGAAATTACCTTAAGGAAAACCATTTTTATAGTTAGGTAAAGAATTCAATATAGTATTTGGGGAAGAGTGAGTGAAGAACAAGAATTAAAAGTGGGTAGGAGTTTTATGCAGCCAACTGTGATGTCTCACTTGTTAAAGGCTGAAGGTTACCTGAGTCTGCTGTGAGCATGTTGTATGGCTGAAACATTGTGTTCAGAAATTTGAGGCACATGTTGTAATCTCAGCACTCAGGAGTCCAAGGCAAGAGGATTATGAGTTTGAGGCCAGCCTGAGCTGTACAGTGAGTCCTGGTCTGGAAAAAAAAAAGAAAGAAAAGAATATAGATGCCAAATGTATGAATGCCTTATTTGAAACACACAAGAACTTTATTTTTTACTTTTCACCTATAGTTTTGTACAAATCTTGGTTGGGAGATGATAGGAAGGGTAATTGTCAGCTTCTTTTTTTTTGAGTCAGGATCTTAATATGTAGGCCAAGATGGACTCAAACTCACCATCCTTCCCTTCTCCCTTAGTCTCCTAGTACTGGGATTATAGACATGAGCCATAAGGACCATCTTTCAGCATTTTTTTTTTAAAGTGGCAAGCATTTGCATATTGAAAAGGAGGTATTTTGATTGAAGAAGAGTTCAAGTTCTTTGAGACCTGTCAGTTGCCAGCAGACAAATATCACTGGGTTTCATGCTCAGCACAGGGGATCTTCTTGGTGGTTACATGAAATAGGGATGAAGGCAAAGGATATTCTGTGCTCAGTTAAAAGTCCCAGGTAGGCCACAAATGTTCTTCCTTTCCTGTGTGTGCCTCTCACCTCTTCTAAACTGCAATTTTGTATGAGGACTTTCTAAGAGAGCAGCTCTGCATTTGCCTGGAATTTCTTTGGGAGAGCCAAAGTGTTATTGGAACACTCTGCTCTTAGAAACTATAGAAACTATGCGCAGTACCCTGGCATTATGGGAATTTACTCAGCTTTTTTTTTTTTTTTTTTTTGTGGGGGGTAATATGTATGATGTAGCTTTGGGGCTTCCTAGAATATTCTTGCAAAGACTGGTATAAGCCTCATAATGATTAGGCAGGGCAAAGAGTTTTGCCCTGCTGAGTTTTCAGTTGCATGGAGGACAGTAGGTTTGTCCCTTCTTTCCTGCAGCGCAAGGCTTACTTTGGTCTTTATAGCTACAACTTGTAGAGACTTGCCCAAAGCCCCAGAACCTCCCTTGGGTCAGATAGCCACCTTTTCTTGGTGCATACAAAATTCTGAAGTGCATGGTGTTATTCCTCAGTTGTAAGACAGAGGACAAGATGAACTTGAAAAAATGTTCATTTTGATGTCTAAGGGATGAAGGCTTGTATTCTGATGGATATGCTATGTACAGACATTCAGATGTAGAAGAATTCTTCACACTGACAAGGACCAATAAAAATCAAGTCAGTGGCATAGAAACATTCTTTACAGAGAATACATGTTATTTATCTTCTAGGAAACATATGAAACAGGAAAACACATTTTTGTACATCAGTAATTTTGTATGGTTCAACCTTTAAACAAACAAACAAACACACTCCCCCCCCCATCAATCAGTCTGTGGTTTATCAACTTTTGAGTAGAACACTGCAAATATTGAATCTTGGTTTGATTATTCTTGTCATTTGAGAGACATTTGGGCCACCTTTTTCTCTTTTTATCCATCCTTGTGTAGTTTTGATAAAAACTAAAAAAATCAAAATAGAAAAGCAAACCCTTTCCAGTATGTCATTTAGTGAATTTTTACCTTCCCACATTACTTATATAATGGCATACATTTAGCCATATATGAGTGGTGGTACACTCATATAATCACAGTACTCTGGAGGCTGAGGCAGAGGGATTGTGAGTTTGAGGTCAGCCTGGGCTACATAGCAAGATCATATCTCAAATAAAGTGTGTATGGGGCATAAATTCAATATATGTTCTTTATTTTAGTCTAGATTTAGTACTGGAGAGAAAATAAAAAACAGTGAAAGACATGCCTGTGATAGCCTCTGTAGCCCCAGTCTGGTCTTCATTATGGTGATTGTTAAGCTGCTGCATGCAGTAATCACTAGGCCTGTGTTTGTGTACAGGATTGTGAATCTAAACCCTCCCTTTCTCTTTCTCATCTTGGATTCTGCTATGTTGTACTGTCCTTCCCTCAATCTGGCTTTTGCCATTGGTTCACTTATTTTTCTTTTTCTTACATCTCAGGACTACTTGTGGACTGTTCCTCTGGTCTTATTCTACCTCCTTTATTACCCTCTGCTTTCACTTACCAGAAGACTATAAATGTCCCATTTGGACCTCAGATTCAGCATGTCTACACCTAAACATGCTATATTCCTACTTATCTCAGATGAAGTTTCTGTCTCGAGACTCCAATTGGGAATGGTCTAGTTAGCCCTTGTCCTAGTTTTCAAACTTTTTTTTCTTTAGCACTCTCATGGTTTTTACTATCTCCAAGTCTGTTAACTCTTTTTTTTCCTCAGGGCCTCTTGAGACTTAAAGTTCCTAGCCCATAGTCATTCCCCACATGCTAAGTCATATTATTTCAGGCCTAGACCCTCCTGTCCTCAGAGAATTTGGATCATCTTGTGTCCCTTTTGGAAATTTTGCACTTCTTGCTAGGTCAGCAAGGCTCAAGTCAGTTCCTTAACTTCTAGTCTTGGCTGCCTGCTCAGAGAAATTTTTCTTCTCTGAGAGAATGCCTAGTAATCTCTTAATTCATGCTGCTGTGTATTATAATTTAACTTTAATGCCTGCATGTTTTGGCTCTGCAGTTATATTGTAAATATATAGTTAGGGAAAAAAAAGTCTTCCTCGAAATCTTTCATATTTCTTTGAAAACAGTGTCTGTGTTGTGTGGCCCAGGCTGGCCATGTACTAGTGATCCTCCTGCCCCAGCCTCCCTAGTGCTGGGATTATAGATGTGTAACTACTGCACCTAGCTTATATTTCAGCTTCCTGTGTATTCAAGATTGTCACAGTCTGCATCATGTGAGATTCGTTTTAAGTAGTGTATTAACCAAAGACCAGTGATTATTTAACTTCAGTAGTTGGTCAAAGTATTTTTTCCCATTCATTTGTTGAATGGTTACTTGGTACAAAATGTACTTGGTACATTTGAATGATAGAAAAATGACTCAAATGTAGATCCAGTAGGGAGACTACAGTGACATTCATAAAGCACAGCAGGAAGGGTTAAGTGTCTTAGAGTAAGGCCCATTGAACTGGGCCTTGAAAATGGAAGGGTATTACCCCAAGTTGAAAGAGTTCTATATTCAACATTCAAATTCCTAGCACCTAGCTTTTACTGTCACTGTTTCATTGTACTGTATCATGTGAGTGCACATCCATTCTTCATCAGTTCATCTTGTTTTGGGGATTAAGGTCTCATTCATGAAAGCATGAAAGTGGGAGAGATGTTAGTTTCTCTGAATGATGGATGTGTGAAATACACAGAGTCTGACAAATGAAGGATCTCTGTTGTCCGATTGAGCTGGAATTATACACATAATATGAAAATAATTTTACATTATAGACCAGATTTTTCTAACAAATTGTATCTGTGGTTTTGCAATATAAGAAATTCTCGAAATAACCTGGGCACTGGTGGCTCACACCTGTAATCCTAGCTACTTAGGAGGCTGAGATTGACAGGATTGCAGTTTGAGGCCAGTCCTGGCAAATAGTTTGAGAGACCCTCATCTTCAAAATAACTAGAGCAAAATGGACTGGAAGTGTGTCTCAAGCGGTAGAGTGCCTGCTTTGCAAGTGTGAAGCTCTGAGTTGAAACCCTAGTTCTACCAAAAAAAACCAAAACCAAAAACAAAAACCCAAACAAAAACAAAAGAAAGAAATTATTGAACTAAGATGGCATTTTCAGTTTTTTAAAATGAAACCTTCCATTTCTTCCATTCACAGTCCCACCCCATAGGACTGGGCATCAAACCCAGGGCCTTGTGTATGCTAGGCAAGTGCTCTACCTCTGAGTTACATTCCTCTAAGGAAATTCAGAGACCAGTGGAGTAGAATTTAAAGCTTATATACTGCATTTGATTTTAAAACTAACATACAGAGTTTGGTAATACATGGAACAAATTACATAATTGATCTGATAAAAATGATCTTATTAAAATATTTATCCTTATAAAAATATGTATCCTTTTGCTCAATTTATTCTTTAAAGTTAACTTTTATGCCCAGTGTCCTGGTAGCAGAGTAATTCAAAGAAAAGGGGAATTCTGAATTGAAGTTAGCAACTTCAAAGTATACTTAAGGCAATAGTGAGGAAGTTATGTTGGGTTAAAGAAATGCTTCAAAATGTAAAAGTCAGCTCTTGTATTGCATTAGCTGAATGTTAGGTATTCTTGATCGCTTTCTAATTGTCGTATATCATTGTCCGCTAATCCAAGTATAGGAATGAAAATTAGAATGAGATGTTTCAGTGGATCCAGAACCTGTAAAGTTTGGATGGGACCAAACCCCAAATTGATGCCAGATAGGCAGACACACTGAGTGAATGTAAATAGCTGGGAGTGAGTCCTGAATAGCTCATGATGAACCAAAATTTCAGCAATAAAAACTTTATTATGGCATGTTGAAAGGCACAAATGCAGATTTATTAAAATTTAGCAGCCCTTCTAGAAGTAACAAGCGTTGAAAGCTGTTTTACCAATATGTTTATACCTATAGTAGCAGATACTACTTTATTTGAAAAATACCCTGTGGAGGGGTGGAAGACAGTTCAAAATAGACTGAAAAGCCCACCACTGTGTGGTTTTATTAAATGGGTACGTTACCTTTCACATGGAGAAAATAACTTGTCAGCACATGCCAGATATCACACTTGTATGATTGTTTATGATGCCAAGCTAACCTAGTCAAAATCAGCTAGGAAACAATAGGGAATTGGGCAATCTAATTTTAAAAATAAAATTAAAGTTTGTAAATCCAGTGACATTCAAAATCACAGCCTGTATTGGTATTTTAATTTTGTAAATAGATCTAATATAAAATATCTTCATCCTTGAACTTGTGTCTCATCTGTGTTCTTATGTGGAAGGGAAAAAGTATAGGGTCATATCTCCCTCCAGAAGAAGTCACTTCATAGACTTTTTCTTTCAAGATCTCTGTCACTCTTGTCTGATCAGTTCTTGGGGTGGAGGCATCTCTACTTTGGCCCAGGAGAGTGCTACCTCTAGTGTGGTGTCTCATTGGTCTACATGCAGCACCCTTGTGTCCAGTAAGTCTGACTTCTCTTACATACACCCAGCCAGTCACCCATGGAGATCCTGAGGCTGCCACCTTTCTCAGAGTGAGGTGGTTCCACCAAGAACCAAGATCTTTGAAATTTACAAAGAAAATCTCTTTTTTTTTACCTTGATGCATAACATTTGTTTTAACTATAGCATTATTCTTTGTGTGGCTTTAAGTTACAGATCAGGTCTTAATGACATACCCTGTGACCTTAATAGCCATGGAGGTACTGCCCTGCTGCATCTGATTAAAGTGAAGTTGTGATGAGGATGGGAAGAGAGGGGCAACCTGTTTTGGTGGTGCTTTTGTTTGATTAAAAACATTTTTGGCTAAACAGATTTTTCTCAATTGCTGTTCCTCACAAATCTGGAAAATAGGTCATGGTTTTGTGAACCTCTGCTTTTATTAAGCCAGAAATTTGATAAGCATCTAATTTGACAAAAAAATGTTTTTCTGTTTACAACCATGGTTCCCCCATCTTGAAGTTGTTACGGTACTATCTTGGCCTAGCTTGTGAGGGGCCTTCATTATTGGTTTGCTCAGTTAAAAATCTGAAAGTAGCTAAATGAACCTGGAAGGAAGGGATCTCAATGGTTGCATTTTGTAGGTGCAGTAAAAAAGCCAAAACTCTGGTTAATCCTGTAAGTCACCTTCTGGTCTTAACTCAGAGAGTAGCCAAAGGAAGGAAAGGGGAAGAGGAAAGTGGTTGGGAAGATCTGTTCAGTGGCCTGGTGTTTTGAAGGCACTGAGCTTTCCCTCCTTAGTGTTTCTCCCTTTCTTTCTTTTTTTTTTTCTTTTTGGCTGAACTGGGGCTTGATAGGCAGGTGCTCTACCACTTGAGCCACTCTGCTAGCCCTCCCTCTTAAACTTCAGTTCTCTTTGAATCTAGAAAATTAGTGCACAACCCCCCCTTCCCCCACAGGAGCCATGCCCAGAAGCAGATGGACCAGGGGAAGACATTCTCCTTGTCTGAGAAATCTTCACACATAGAGAGGGTCTTTATCGTTTTAGGGGTGGCAAGGGGAAGAATGGAAAGACACTCTGTGATATCTATGTGAGAAGAAAGGCATTTAGATTTCAAATCTAATTTGGAAACATTATAATTATAACTTAATCACTTTATTTGCAGTCTTGTAAATATTGTGTATCCTTCTGTGCTTGAAAACAAAAACTACATAAATATTTGGGAATGTTCTGTGTAAGTGTCAGATACTTGAGACAGTTTGGTTGCTTACAAAAGCAAGGTCAAAGGAAAATGGTTTGTATATGGTTTAACCAGAGACCTTATTTTGGCAGATTCTTGACGTAGTACTGGTCAAGATGTGGATTTTATTGTTCTAGTTTGACATGAAAAAAAGTTAATCTATAACCTTAAGAGTGGGATTGAATAAATAACATTAAGGTAGATGTAGTCAGTCACTATAATTTTGTATCAAAGATGTAGTTTCAGACTCTAGGTGCAAGGCTTAATTTGCAGAATCATCAATTTGTCACACCAGTGAGGGTTTAGTGTCAGGCTTCACTCCTCCATTGTGCTTTGAATACAGAAAAACCAGGTACCTTAAGGCAAGAGTTACAGTTACCCCTGTGCCTGCTGCACCTGGGAGCTCCTCTGCAGAGTGGCCAGCTCCTAGGGGGGCAGAGGAGTGGGGGAGCTGCAGAACTTGTAAATAACAACTGAGGTTGTTTGTGTACTGGTATCAAATGGAAACATTTTCTCTCTGGATAGCTAGATCTGCAGCTTTATGGAAAGTGAATACAAAAGCTTTCTGTGCACCATTTTACAGTTTTTCTGTAATTTGTATGGCTGAATTGGTCTTGCTTTCTTCAACCTTTTAGAATTCTTTAGTGGCCCATTATGACATTTGCATACATTGAATATGAAAGATTCCTGTACTCTGTTCTGTTCCCTATGTGTTTGTAACAGTTTCTTGAATTTGTGAAATTGGTAAAGTAGAATGAATTCTGCAGGTTCTAGATTTATATTTACTGTATGCATTTCTATTCCCACAAGGCTTTCAGATTATAATAACACTAATGTTAAACACTTAGTATTTGATGTCTTTACATTTTAGAGGTGAACAAAATGCTTAATTGCTTTTTTGTTATTGTTTTCTCTTGAAGTTTTTGGTAAAATTGAAATACCGATGATTGAGCATATTTTGATGTGATTGGATCTTCATTTTTGGTTGTGCAGTTGATACTTCCCTAGCTGTGACCATACTACTTTGTCAACAGTCCTTCTGTAGTATTCTGGTATTCCTGGGATGCTTCTTTAAGGTGCTTTGCATTTATTGAAATGCCATTTTGACACCTCTGATGGTATGAGTTATACTGAGAACATACGTGAAAAATAAAAAAAAACATAGCAGAAAGGTTATTCAGATAAAAATTTAAAAACATGAATGTCACAAGCTTCAAGACTTATCTTGCCTGTTTTTAAAGTGTTGAGGGGAATGAATGGGCACTAGAGGAGTGGTCTCCCAAGGTCAGTTGCCACTGATCAGAGACTTCCTCTCCACAATCAGTTAAGCCTGAAATTCTCACCATGGTGCCTTACTCAGAAGTAAATGCTGGTGGAGCATTTACTCTCCAGCTTTTTTCTGATTTTCTGTTTAATAAGTAGTTTGAATGTTAAAAGTTTGGGCTTTTTTAGTGTGATTGCTTTGTTTTTAGCCAAAAGTGGAGGGTGTGAGAGAGATAGAAATGGAGAAAATATTGATGTAGATGTAGCTGTTTTTCTCTAGACTATCAGAAGGATGCATGTTTAAGTCAGTTTCTAAATTCATTACCATTTGATTGCATGCCTGATAAATTATATTTCTAAGAAAAAAACATTGAAACTAATAGTTATTGTGCCATGTGATGTCATTGAAGAATGTAGTTGATTTTTGGTTATATCAAATGTTTACCATATTTAAGAAGAACCAGTCGTACTCTGGTGGCTCACCCCTGTAATCCTAGCTACTCAGGAGGTAAAGATCAGGAGAATCTCAGGTGAAAACCAACCCTGGGCAAATAGTTTGGGAGATCCTATCTTGAAAAAAACTCATCACAAAAAAAGGGCTGGTGGAGTGGCTCAAGTGGTAAGAGTACCTGTCTAAGTGTGAGGCTCTGAGTTCAAACCCAGTGCTCCCAAAAAAAGAAGAACCAGGGCTGGTGATATAGCTGTGTAGAGCACTTGCCTAACATGTTTGATACCATGGGTTTGAGCCCTAGCAACACATACACAGAACCCTACTTAATTTCACTAACATGAAAGTATGGATTTTTTTTTTTTTTTGAGGTACGGTCTTGCTGTATAGCCCAGGCTAGCTTCAGACTCATGATCTTTCTGCCTGAACCTATAAACCTGGGATTTTAGGTATGAACCACCATATCCAGGTAAAAATATGTAGACATTTTAATGAAAGACAAGCTGTTGATGGTTGCTCACTAACTATAACTTCTGTCTGTGTTTATATAAAGGAGACCAGAAGGGAAAAAGGAAAGTTTTCAATCCTGGAAGTGATGAACTGAGATCCCATTCTGTGGGGACTATTTCCGGCTTCCAATTAAACCTCCTTTAAACTTTGTATTCCAATTTGTATTTCAAATAACTCATTTTAAGGCGTTCTAGAAGGAAGAAGAAAGTCAGGGATAAAATGAAAACTTGTAACATTTCAGATTCTGTGGTAATGCACTAGAAGGATTCTTTTACTGACTGAGTTTTTTGTGGTCCCTAACTGTGTGAGTATACCCTTGGTACTTCAAATGGAGATAATCCCTGTCTTCCCTTAGTAGCATCCCTTGTTACTTATGTGGTTGGTTGAGATTATTTAAGGACTCTCTTAACAACAGTGATTGAGCTGGGGGAATAGATCAGTAGCAGAGTCTTTGCCAAGGATGTGAGGGGTATGAGGTACCACCTTATTAAGCAAACTTTCCAAGCTGTAAGGATCCTTTTCCAGAAAAGCTATCCTCTCTTGGGGAACTGTCCGTGCTTGCTCAGGTTGCTGTCTTGTTGCGGTGGTCTGAAACAAGTTAGCAGCCACCTTCCTGCTTCCTGCAGGGCACATTGCATCAATGGCCCATTGGATCAGAGGAAAATGACTTGGGAGATCACTATAACATATCAGGTAGACATGGGAAATTTAGTTTGCTATCCCTTCTATTTTTCATCAGAATAATTTTTTTGGATTTATAGTACTCATTCTGGCCATAAATATATTAGTAGTTTGGTCCAAATATGGGGCATGACTTTTGACATCCTGCTTGGCTATGCTTGACATCCTTCAATTTAGATGGAATTCCCTTGTTTTGTTTCCTGTGATAGTGGGGAAATACACATCTTGGCTCTTTCAGCCAGAGGTAGAGCAAGACAGGAAAAAAGTAAAATTAGAATGCATAAAGAAGGTATTAATGACTTTATTTCTGCTGGGTGTGGTTGGATTGCATACTTTTATAGAAGTCTGAGACAATGAAGTATTTCATTAGTACAGAATCCTAAGAAAATACTTTAATGTTTCATTTTTATTTTCTTTTGATTTGGATTGATTTTTTTTTTTTTGACTGGCCATTTTGGGGTCTTCAAATTATTTTTCATTTAGGTATACATGGTAGTAAGCACTGGAATATGTCTTTTTGTTGCTTTTACCCACCCCTCCTATACCATCACCAGCTGAAAAGAGCTGCAAAAGGAAATCATTTATATTTCTTTCTGAGAAGGGGGAATGTTTTACTGCTACTAAGTAAAAGTTTGTCTGTGATTCTGTTTTCTGAATGTAATCAGAACCAGCAGCAATAGTTATTCCTTTTGAATTGTAGATTTCAAATATTGAAAAGCATTGAAGCTAGTTATATTTTCCTTTTAAAGACCACAAAAGTCATCTTTTACTTAAAGTGCTTTAAACAGAAGACCATGGTTCCCCCACATCCCTAAATAGTTTATTAATAAGCTTGCTTTTTGTTCATTACTTTTTTCCATTTCTCATATAAACCAATTGAAAATATAAGTTTCAGAAAGTCTGCTTTGTTCTCAGTTATCTTCTAAATGCAGAATACCACATGTAGTCTACTGGGTTTGGAAGGTACAAATCTAAATGGCTTATATTAAACAGGTTCTTCTCTACTTCTTTCTCCCTTCTTTTTCATCACTTCTTGGCTTTCTTTCTCATTTAAAAATTTGATTTGAATAAATTTCTCAAATCTTATTAATGTTAAATTAAGTGAAAAGTTTCTTGAAAGGTCATTGCTGGTGGTTGCTTCTGTGAGTTTTATATTCACTACAACCCCACTGTATTTACTGCTGCCTTTAGAAATGGTCATTAAGTTATTAATAGAACTGATCCTGATCAGAGATATTTATTTGCAAGTAGAAAACTTAATGTTTGACACATTATCTGTGGAGTTCTCTTAAAGCATTGACATTGTCATTTGTTTCCTAGTTCTTGGGTTTGTGCTCAAGGTCTTCCACATTGATTGAACTGTATAATAAAAGGTATGAAGAATCATGGAGTCTTTAGTTTGACAGATTTTAAAATTGAGCCTATGATTTCTCCTTAAATTTTTCTTAAATTTCTCCTTTCCCATCACTCCTCTTGTTCTAGATTTAGGTGCTACATTGAATTATTACTTTATTTTCCCTTTATATATGTGAAATCAATTCCTTAAGTATTCTTTTCTCAGCAGACCAGCCCTAACTTACTAACAAGCTCCTCCAAGGACTTACATTTCTATCCTTGAATATCATCATCAAAATGTGGGACCCCAAACTGAGACTTCTGGATGCAGAATAAGCAACAAAGAATGCAGTGGGGTTGATAGTGCCTATATGCAGGGACACCAAGCTGCTGGTAGGTTGGCTTGAGAAAGCTTGCACCAGCTTTTGGTTGCTGCGTCACACTTTGATACAGAAGAGAGGTAAAAATATACAGGACTTAGAGGCCAGTGTTTATTCTAACCAGTGTTTGGAGGATGGTGGTAATGTTCTTCACACTGGGCATGAACAGGCTCAGGCCATACATTAAGTAAAGCCTGGAAAGAGGAAATCCACAAGGAGAACAGCTTAGGAGAATGAGCTAAATTGAAGCAACTCTGCATATATTAGCCTGAGGAGATTTTTTTGTTATTGTTGTCATTGTTAGTGAAATTAGGAAAGCAATTTTGTATAACAGGATAAAAGTGGGGGAAAGGGAGAAACATTTCCTGCTTCCTATGCTGGAAATGGGAGTAAACTCTGTTTTAGAGATTCAAGGCCCTACTCCTTGAGCCAGTTCCACCAGCCCTTTTTTGTGATGGATTTTTTTTTTTTTTTGAGATAGGGTCTCGCAGAACTATTTGCCTTTGGTGGCTTTGAACCACGATCCTCCTGATATCTGCCTCCTGAGTAGCAAGGATTACAGGTGTGAGCCGCTGGCACCTGACTTGCTTTAGAGATTTTTGAGAATCCACTACTTCCTAAAAATCTGCAGATATGTTTGTCTTAAGTATTTTTGCTAACTTCAGTTTGTTCTGGTAAATAGGACTTTTAAATGAGTGGGAAAGGGAAAGAATCACCTTTTGCATCTGATAATCTGGATGTATTGATACGAATTCTACTGAATGTATTTAATCTGTCCCATTCTGTGACATACTTGACTTTTAAGAGAAGGGAGCCACAACATTTTCTTGCAAAGTAGGTAATCACAGACATTTCAGTATTGTTCTAGGTGTGTGTTGTCATTGAAGCACTGGTCACCAGCTGCTGTTACCAGCTATTCTCATTGAGCTAATAAGTATGTATGCTAGTCAGTGGCAAGTCTTTTTTTTTTTTTTTTTTTTTTTTTTTGTGGTACTGGGACTCAAACTCAGGGGGTACACCTTGAGCCACTCCGCCAGCCCTTTTTTGTGAAGGGTTTTTTTCGAAATAAGGTCTTGTAGAGCCATTTGCCCGGCTGGCTTCAAACTGCAATCCTCATGATTTCTGCCTCCTGAATAGCTAGGATTACAGTTGTGTACCACCAGTACCCAGAAGCAAGTCTTATACTTTGAAAGTACAACCATGCCTGTTGGCTTGTGAAATGAGCCCTCCTGCCACACTGGGCCTCTCCTGATGGCTCATCCCTTTGGCCACCCTGTCCCCAAATACAAGGATCCCCAGCCAGACTCCCTCCTCCAGGTGTCAAAGGTGAACCAAGTCCAGTATTACCTGAATGTCATTGTGCTGCCACCACAGCATGGTCAGCCCATGGTGTTTGTGACTTTTGCTACAACATGGTGAGATGAGAACTTGCCACAGCAGGATTGGCTTTCCCTTTTCTGTTTGCACACACCCCTCTTACTGTACTGTAAATAGATATTTTCGAGATTTATTTTTAAATAAATACTCAAGTTGCAAAAAAAAAGAAAGTACAGCCATAGGCTAGTTTAGCAAATGCTGCAAACTTCCCACCTCATCTGTGCTGAATGCAAAAAATTACAAATTTCAAGATGCGTGGTGGTACCTACCTTCACATTTTGAAGTTCTGAATTTTAATTCCTGGTCTAGAGATTATGAAACCTTACACTAGAGAAGTTTCTTACGTCATTAAAAATTTTCAGAGTGGTTTGATTTTTGTGCCTGGATGAGAATGGGAGACAATGCTGCCTCTGTGCTTTGGGTGAATAACTGCATAGACATTTTATATGTTGAGACTACAGAAGTTTGGTGCAATCAAACCTGGCTTTGTGTAATTGGGATCTCCAATGCCAAAGGCTCTCTGCTCCTGTAGATTTCTGTGAAAGTGATTGAGCCAGCACTATCTGTGTGACCTGGTGTATGTTTCTCATGGGACTCCCCTGCACATTTTTCTAACCTCATAAGATTCCTCCAATTCCAGTTGGATTTGGCTCTCATGCTTTCTGGCTTCTAATCAGCTCTTATTTCACGTCCTTCTCTCCCCCCATTTCTGTGTGAGGCTCCACAGTCCTCACTGTCAGTCCACAGGAGAGCTTTGCCTGTCAGGTGTCCTTGGGGTGGGGTCAGTTGGGAGAGGAAGTCTAGTCCTGTCTTAGTCACAGATTGTTGAGAATGTGTTTCAATCACCTATCTCGGTTTCCTTACCTATAATTTTGAACAGTGATAATTGACCATCCAGTGTCAATATTTACAAAGCATGCTTGGAGATGCTTAGGCTAAAGATGCTGGTTAGATGGATTTTCTAGAACATCTTGGGAGAATGTCTTTAGATCACCAGAGTGTTGTTCTGAAACCCATGTTGGGAGTCACTTCAGAACTATCACAGTTCCCTCTAGAATTTGCTTTTTATAAAGCCCTCATGAGCCTAACCCAGATCTATAATTTTGTAGTAAATATTAGGAGCCTTAGTTTCTGTTTCTAGATTGCTAACCAGATAAGTCATATTTAGACATGTCACATCACTGCTGTGCTACCTTCCTCATCTGTAAAGAGGGGTTAATAATACTGCTGGGAAGTACCAGTAGGACCAGTTTAGGTGCTCCAACAAGGAACTGTATAATTATACCATGTTACATATTTTACCATTAGCCAAAATACTTGGGTTTGAAAGTCAGAGGAGCTGAGAGTCAGAGGCTTTCATTTTTTATTTACTGGCTTCATGATTATGCGGAATACTTTAAAATAAAAACATATCAAAACTAAAAAAAGAACTGGAAACACTTAATGTAGATGCATCTTTTCTCATAATTCTGTTTCAGTGTTTTTTGGTGGCACTGGGGTTTGAACTCAGAGCTTCACGGTTGCTAGGCTAAGGTACACTACCACTTGAGCCACTGCACCAGCCCTTTCCCTCATAATTCTGTAGCAAGTTTGATATGGGTGCTCTGGGAGACTTGCTTTTGGGTTTTGGAAGCATTCATGGAATGGGGGAAATACTTGGCAGCATGAAAGAGCAGAATATAAGGTTGTATGTAAGATGTGTGACACATGTGCTCATAGTCCCAGCCACTTGGGGAGGCGGAAGCAGGAGGATCCTTTGAGCCTGGGAGTAAGTGTATAAACTGATCACAGTTGTGTGAAGTATCTTGGCTTTGTATAACTATATCTATAAGGAAATACACCCTAATGTTAGTAGTGGGCTATATTTATATTATAGAAGTGTGGTTAAGTTATTCTTTCTTTATAATTTTTCCTCATTTTGCACTTTTTGCTGGGGAGGAGGCTCACTGTGTAATCCAAGCTGTCCTCAAACTTTAGTCCTTCTGCTTTAGTTTCTTCAGTACTGGGCTTATAGGCATGTACCACCATACCCAGCTGTTTCGCATGTTTTAACCAACAGCTTTTCACAATGAAAAGTACTTTGTGACTGTGATTGGAGACTGCAATTCCAGCACTTGGGAGATAGAGACAAGAGGATGGCAAGTTTGAGGCCGGCCTGGGCTACATAAGGAAGACTCTGTCTCCTAAAAATAAAAACATCAGCAACAAAGAAAATGCAGTTTGTGGTTTTCAGGCTCTCCTTGAATAGTGGATTTAAGCAAGTGTTGAGTGTAGAGATCAGTTTTGTTAAAGGCAGGAGACATGGGCTGCAGTTAAACTTGTGGGTCTTTTGTGTGGTAGCCAGTGACTGTGTTAGGATTCTAAACAAAAGTTTGTTGATTCATGCATGGGGGTGGGCATGAGAGAAAGCCAAAGTTGACTGACCATGGCTGAGGGAAATACACTGTACACCATACTCATACATTAAGGGCATTTCCTGACTGTATCTAGGTTGGGTTTTTGTCACATTTGCTACACATCCCAGCAATTGTTAGGAATATGCAAAAATAAAATCTACAGAATTTTACCTGTTTTTCAGTGAAGTTATAACAGGTATAAAAACAGCTAATATTTATTTATTTGCTTGCAATGCTGGGTATTGAACCTAGGGCTTTGTGCTTGGTAGGTAAGTGCTCTCAAGTCCCTGAATAGCCAATATATAATTTTATTTATTAGGCTAGGTATGGCTGTAAATGGTTTTTATGTATTATTTAATCATATAAGCATATAAGGTAGATATTATTTCTGTCTCCAGTTTGTAGATGAGAAAATGGAGACCAAGTTAAGCAGTTTGTGCAGAGTCAAGGAGCAAGTGATAGAACCAAGATGACAGTGAGTTTATAAACCAGGTTTCTCCCTCTTAACCACTTTGTTGGTACAATAGAGAGAAGAAACTATCTTTCTGATCGTGAAGGGAAAAAAGAAGACTTAATTTGAAATGGGAAATTCTAAAATAAGATAAAATTAAGGGATTTATAATCAGTTAACTAACAGAATCTAAGCAGTACACATATTGACTGTTGGATAATAGTTTTTCTGGTTTCTCCTATTAGGTAAGTAGACTATTTATTTAGTTTCTGGGGATCAAACCCAGGTCTTGTGTACATGCTGAGCAGTTGTACCACTGAGCTCTCTCCTCAGCCCTTAACTAGACTCTTAAAGATGGAAAAGTACTGTGATACAGTCAGACTTTAGATTAGGGAGTTTTTCTTCTGAGGAGAGAAATTCAAGGGTATTTGTGGTAAAAAGAGTGGTTAAAGGGCCGGCAGAGTGACTCCAGTGGTAAAGCATCTGCCTGGCAAGTGTGAGGCCCTGAGTTCAAGTCTTAGTACCTCTTAAAAAAAATGGTTAGAAGGAGTGACCAAAAGGCCCAGTTGAGGCTCACAGTGTGGTAAAAGAGGTGTCTCTCCATGGCTTCTTCATCAAATGAATGGAAGAGGGCTGTTTTGGGCTACACTGCCTCTGTTACTCCCTCCAACACTGCTTAGAGGTATGGCAAAAGTATTTCTTCTCACAGGGAGATGCTGCAGCATTGAGAAATAGAAATAATACTGTCTTACATGGACACAAGGATTTGTTCTTTGGATGAGCTTAACTTCAGGAAGGCCATGAAGCCTTCTTTTAAAGGGCAAGAACAAAAAAATCATTCAAGCTGTCAGCCACATGTGGCATTTTACTAAGTGCCGGCAGTCTTCCTCACCATTTGGTACCATCTCTGTTGCATTGAGAGGAAACTGGGACCAAAAGAGGCTGAGTGCCCTGCTTCTGACCCCTCCTGGAACTGGTAGGCTGAGACTTAGGGCTATGGGGTTCCAAAGTTGTCCCTCCTCCTTGTTTTTTTCTTATTTTTTACTAGACCAATAGTTGTCCTATATAACCCTCAGGAATCCCCTTATTGAGAAAATCGCTTGCTTTTTCTTTGGGACTGCGTGCAGAGAGAGTAGTGTGTGATTTAGAGGCAATAATAGCTTGGGCATCAGAGTCACATCTGGGTTGGCATAGGACTCTGCTTTCCAGTAATGCTCAACCTCAGTCTTTTTCATATTGACCCTACAAAAATCATGGCAGATCACAGGGATCCATTCTTTCGAATCCTTTTATGTTCATTGCTTATATGAAATAGTGGTGCATTAGCTTTTTATTGAGCATTTGTCTCTAATAGATGCACAGGATTTGTGCCAGTTAACTTAGAATCCTCTAGAGGGTTATTGCTATTTGCTAATTAAAATAATAGAATTTCTGGTTACTTAAGTAAAAGGGTTCCTTTTGCAGAAGTCCTATAATATTTAGAACCATGGGTATCATCACCAAATCCATGAAGCTTGTTGAGCTTAAGCTTGGGTAAGTTAACATCTAAGTATAGGTTTACTGATGTGTAAAATGAGATTGGATCTGCTACATAAGACAATACTGTCTCCCTGTCCTGGGTCATTTTATTTGTGGTGATGTTTCAGAAAAATTCTATTTCTTCATTCTTTTTGTACAAAAGACTGGGCCAGTGGATCTCAACTTTGTTTGTTTCCTCCCTCTGGAACATTTGGCAATCTAGGAAACATTTTTGGCTGGCATAATGTGTGTGGGGGTGTTTGCTACTAGCATCTAGTGATTAGAGATCAGAGATGCTGCTAAATATCCCACAGTGTGCAGGACAGACCTCCCCTAACTCACAGGACCGACCTCCCACAAGAAAGAATTTACTTGGTCCCAGATGTTAAAGGTGTTGAGATTGAGAAGCCCCCCTCTAAGGCAAAGTTATTTTCTTTTTAACTCAAGGCCTCGAACTTGTAAGGCAGGTGTAATCCATTCCCTTTGATGAATTTGCATCCATAATAAACCTTTTGACAGAAAGATTCTTATGCAGCATGATATATTACATTCACATCAGTTTTTAAAAAGCACTTGCCACGTTCTGTGCCTGCTTTCTCTCAGGCCTTTTTTCCCTTCTCATTTCCATCATCACCTTAGGGGAATCTTTGAGCTGCTCACCTGGGTGGAGCTGGTGGCCCTTGAAGATCTCCCCCCACCCCCAACCCCCTGCCCTTCCAGGGCTCCCTCTCCCTGCCTGCCTGAACCTACCCACCTAAATCCCTTTTGATTTACCCTCAGGGCCTTGTCACTCCTCTTCTTTTGATTCAAAACTTCCCTTGAAGTCTCTTGTGCCCTCTGGGTCCCCAGCCTGCCATGAATATAGTTTGCTTCACTTTTCATCACTGTCCTAAGAGGGAATGTGTCCTCTAGTAAAACCATTGCCACCTTCAGAAAACCCGAGGTCCCCAGTATCTGTTGTCAAAGTACTCAGTTGAGCCCATCCTCACTTCTTTAAGTAGTGAGCTGCTCCTGCCTTTCCTGGGTTATCTCCTCCCAGCATTCCTCTTGCCTCTGCCTCCTTCAGAAAGCTTGTGTTGATCTCCATAACAGGTATGCTCTCCCAGGGTACTTCTCATGGGTTGGTTAGTCTTCTGCACTGTTTCTCAATGAAGAATCCTAAACTCTCCTTTTTCTTGGTCCTTGAAAGCACCTGAGTCTAGTTCCTGGCACATAATTGGCATGAAACAGACACTTACAATACAACAGAGCACGGTTTTGATGGATGGGGGAGATACAAATACTTTATTCTTTTGTATTATATCCTTTTTACCTGAATTACATTCCATTATTATATCCTTCTTACATGAATATTCCTCTATAAGTTATCTCATCATGATGGTGCCACAGGTTCTTGTCTGATTTGACGTGTTCTTCTAGTGCAACCTTTAGATTACTAGATCCTTAAATTATCTGTTCATTGTTGTCATTGTCCTAAACTAACCCTAAACCCAGCCTTAGTGTTAACTTTAGAAAAAGAAAGAACTTTTCTCATTATTTTAGCCTTCTCTGCCACTGAAGTACACTGACAAAAAAATAAATTTCAAGTTGTATATTTGTGTGTATATGTGTTCTTGAGACAGTGTCTCACTATGTAGCTCAGTCTGGCCTTGAACTCACAATTCAACTGCCTCAGCCTCACAAGTGCTGGGATTATAGGCATGTACCACTATGGCCTTGCTTTCAAGAATTTTTTAAAATGCAAAACATACAAAGTGAGTGGGCATAATTATTGTTACCTAAATACTGAATTATTTATGGTAAAAATGTATACTGCAGTGTGGAAATCACCCTAAGAATGGTAATTCCAAAAGTTTAGTCTCACCTGTAACTCAGATTAACAGATAAGTGAATGTTTTTTGAAACTCTATAGTTTGGGTTATATGACTCATTTTGATAATTCTTCCTATAAAGCTACTAGTTCCTGAGGAAGTCAGTACACTGGAGTGGTTAAGAGTTTGTGTTTTGTGAGTCTGGCACTGGTGGCTCACATCTGTAATCCTAGCTACTTGGGGAGGCTACTCATTGGGAGGATCGAGGTTCCAGGTCAGCATGGGCAAATAATTCACAAGACCCCATCTCCAAAACAACCAGAGCAAAATGAACTGGACATGGCTCAAGGGCTCAAACAGTAGAGCTTTGCATGTGTGAAGTCCTGAGTTTAAACCCCAACCTCCCCCCACCCCAAGGAAAAAAAGTCACAGTGTTCAGGCAGTTGACCTCCCTTCATTGCACTTTTCTTATCTCATATGTTGTGAGACTTGAGTAAAATATGAAATGTGTTGTAGAGCATTGTTGTTACGTAGGAAGTGTTTTTATAAATGGTAGCTATTATCATTACTTTAGCATAGAACAGAGTGTATATATAGTAGGTGGAAAATAGGCTGAATTTTTTGAGTTGGTTAAATTTATAGGAACACTAAGGTCAAGTGTGAAATCCCAATTGGGACTTGTAGGCTTTTGCACTAGGATCATTAGCCACTGCTTACTGCTATCTGCATGGAGCTGGGGAATCTTTCTGCCTGATTTTGAATCCAGATGTCTTCTACTTGTAAATGAAGTTATCAGTCTTTATGCTTTACTTCCTCCTTTATAAATTGGGCTAATAATAAGTGGAGGGTTGTTGTGAGAATTGTATGAGTTAACACGCCTAATATGCTTCAAGAACAGTGCCTGGCACACAGTCAATGTTTGGAATTGTCATTGTTTTTAAGTACTGTCCTGTATTCAGCATATACTTGGGGCCAGGTGTTGTGGTAGGCTTGTTGTAGATGTTCTTTCATTCTCACATCCACCTTTCAAGGTAATTGTTACTATTCCCATTTCACAGGACCGGAAGTAGAGCCCTAGAGAGTTTGAAAACCTTGTCCAAGGTTGTATGGCTTTTTATGGCAGAGGTTAGCTGCTTTTTCTATGGACTGTAGGCCTGTGACATGCATGCTTTGGGTGCCCAGGGTGGGGATAGCAATGACAGTACAGCTGATCCTCATACCAAGGGACCATTCTCAGGTCCTGAGAGTGGGCACTGGGTCCCCAGTGGAGGGAAACAAACAGCTATCATCAGAGGGCATACCTGAAGGCCTGCAGGCCCAGAAGGAACCAACTGGTCCAGTTGTCCTCAGAAACCCAACTTCTTAGGTTTATTTTAGTTTATTTAATGCAGGACTGGTTATTTGTCAGTGTCTAAGCAAGGTTTGTTATTACCTATATACAATTGTGTCTGCTTGTTATATAGTCTTGTACACTGGATCCAGTTAATCTGTTGAGAATCCTCTGTTGCAAATGACCCAACACAAAGCAGGACTGTGTTGTCACTCGGAAAACTCTAAAGGGACTTTGTTATAGACAACTTTGTTAGAAAAGTGAAACTTCCTTAAGTTTTGCTGTAAAATTACATAGCTGTGGAATCTCAAGTTTTGGTGTTCTGTCACATAACCATAACGCAGGCTAGCAGTTTGATGTTCAAGAACTGTCCTCAAGTCTTAGATTGTAAAATAGCTCATTGAGAGAAGGTGTGAAACTTCAAAAATTAAGCTTCTCACCTTGGTACTAAGTGCCTTATTTCATATAGTACTCTGTAACTTTATTTGTATGATCCTGTGTGCTTGAAAGAATACACAGATTGTGTTTTACTACTGATGTGTACTTGTGTGGGGGAAGTTGAGTTTTTGTCATTGTAGAGATTTGCAAATGCTTTCCTTTGCCATGCAGAGAGTTACTGTGACTAGGTGTCATTTAGGTGTGGAATGGAGAATGCCACCTATTCATATTTTTTTCATAACATTTTATTGCGATATTCATATAGCGTACAACTCATTCATTTAAATGTATAATTCAGTGGTTTTTAGTATATTGATAGAATTGTGAGGTCTTCACTATAGTCAGTTTTTGAATGCTTTCATTATTATCCATAGAAACTTGTACGTATTACTAGTTACCCCCCTCCCCCAAGCCCATGGCAATCACTTGCTTTCTGTGTTAATGGATTTGCCTGTTCTGGACACTTCATATAAATGACATCATATACATACTCTTTTCTGGCTGACTTCTTTCACTTAGTGTAACATTTTCAAAATAGATGCTCTATTGCTTGAGCCACATCTCCAGTTTGTTTTGCTCTGGTTGGTTTGGTGATGGGGCTCATAACCTGTTTCCTTAGGCTGGCCTCGAATTACAATCCTGATCTCAGCTTCCCATGTAGCTAGTATTATAGGCCACTGGCCTGGCTAGCCTAACGTTTTCAAGGCTCGTTCATGTCTTATATATGCCAATGTTTCATTCCTTTTTATTACTAAATTATTTTCCACTGTATGGAAATACTTTGTTTTATCCATCTACGTATTAGTTGAGGGACAATTTAGTTGGCTACTGCTTGGAAGTACTGCTATTGGGAGTAATGTTGCTGTGATTATTCCTGTGTAGGTTTTCTTTGTGTGTGCATGTGTTTTCATTTCTTGGGTTGGGTATACACTTAGGAGTGACATGGCTGGGTCATATACTACCATATGTTTAGCCTTTAGAGGAACTACCAAGCTGTTGCAAAGCAGCTGCACCATTATATACACAGGGTATGAGAAGTGTAATTTTTCCACATCCTCGACACTACTTATTTTTTATATTGTAGCTGTCCTGGTGAGTGTGAAGCGATGTCATGTGATGGTTTTATTTAACTTTTTTCTGATGACTAATGAGGAGGAGCATCTTTTCAATGCTTATTGGCTATTTCTTTTTGGAGAAACATGCATTCAGATCAGCTGCAAATTGTGTTAGTTGTGTTTTTATTATTGAGTTTTAAGAGTTCTTAATTCTTGGTACAAGCGCCCCTCATCACATACATGATTTGCAAACAACTTTTCCGGTTCTGTGAGATGTCTTTGTTTTTTTGGTGATGCTGTCCTTTTTAAAAAACTGTGGTTAAATACGCATAATGTAAAATATATCATCTTAACTATTTTTAATTGTGCTGTTCAGTAGCTTTAAGTGCTTTTCACATTGTGCACAACCACGATCACATCTCTAGAACTCTTTTCATCTTGGGAAACTGAGACACTGTACCCATTAAATGGGAAATTCCTATTTTCCCTTCCCAGCTACCATTCTCCTGTCTATCTGACTTGCCTTCTCTAGATACTTTCTATGAATGACTTATTTTACTTAGCATAATATTAGTCTTCAAGCTTTACCCATGTTGTGGCATGTATTGCATTTCATTGTTTGTGTAGATCCTGTTTTGCTCATCCATTTATTTTTGGTGGTCACTTGGGTTGCTTCACCTTTTGGCTATTGTGACTAATGCTGTTTATGACTATGGTTGTACAAATACATAGTGGTGATGTCCTTTGAAGCACAAAAGCTTTTAATTTTGATGAAGTCCAATTTATCTATTTTTTTCCTTCTGTTGCTTACGCTTTTGGTGTCACGTGTAAGAACGTATTGCCTAATCCAAGGTCACAAAGATTTATGTCTGTGTTTTCTTCTAATAGTTTTTAGTAATGGGTCTTACATTTGGGTCTTTCATCCTTTTGAGTTAATTTTGGCATATGCTGTGGGATCATAGTCATACTTAGTGGATGATGGTTCTGAGATTGAACTGCAGTCATTCTGACTACTTTGGCTATGCTGAAAATTTGTAGCATAAAATCTTGACAGGGAACGTCTCCTCTAGGACATTGTCACTCTTATCACCTTGCAGGAGACCACTTCAGGTCTCTCTTGGTCCTGCAAGAGTGACAACTCTGGATCAGACTTTGGCAATAATTATTTTACATCAGTTCCATTTTTATTTTCTGTAATGGCTTCATTCCTTTTTACTTACCTATTCCCATAACATGATTTACGTTAGGCAGAAAGGTTCTTCCTCCACCTCAGTAAGCTTCTTTGGGATGCTTAAGTGACACCTATGTGGAGGCATCACCCCTTCCTTGCTTGTCTTGGCCACATTCCAGCAGAGTGTTGTCCCAAAGGGAATCTTAGTAGTGTACTCAGGGGACTTCCCTCCCATTGAAGAAATTAGGAAGGTTTAAACAAAGAAAATGAGAGAACAATGTTGCTAAAGCATGCAGTCTTCACAATACTTCAAGGGAAAAGTACTGTCAGGCTCTCTTGTTTCCCAGACCAGTCATTAAAGGGCAAGCCTTTCCTGGTTTTTCCAATGTTGACAATTTTTGCTTTGCTGTAGGAACAAATAGACAAAACAGCCCCAGACGGTTTTGAAGGATTCCCCCTAGCTTGCATATGTATAAATGACACCCAGATTTTCTGTATAATCAGATTCTCAGGGTTTCAGTTCCTCTTGCTGTTTAACAGTAGTTGAATTCCTAGAACAAAATGCTTAGCATTGTGGCAGATTTGAGTTCCTGATTTAGTTACTGACATTTTAAGCTCCTTTCCCTTATTTTTTGGAGGTAGAAAGGTAGAAGATACTATCAGTATTTTTTTTTTAAGTAGTGGACATTATTTCATAAGTTAATACTAAACATGATATAATTTCTTACCAGCTGAATGCTGGTAGCTCACACCTATAATCCTAGCTACTTGAGAGGCTGAGATTGATAGAGTGAAGGTTTGAGGCCAGTCCAAGCAAATAGTTCATGAGATCTCCAAACTGGACTGGAGGTGTGGCTCAAGTGGCAGAGAGAGCATCTGCTTTTGCAAGTGTGAAGCCCTGAGTTCAAACTCCAGTCCTGCCAAAACAAAGAACAACAACAAAAGGTTCTTACCAAACCATATGTTGATGGACTTGAGTGCTGAGCAAGAAAGCATAAATGTATTTACTCTGTCCAGAACTTTCCTAACTCTGGTTCCCATCTGCATTCTAGGTCATCTGGTTTCAGAATGATTTATACTCAACTTCACTGGCTCATATTTACTACCCCTGAACTCTTATCATCAGTAGCTTCCTCCCACAGAACCCAGCACCCAGAAGGGAAACCTTGCATCTGTGGTCTCCTCCCAGGTTTTGGCTGAGGCTCACAACAGCGTGTATGAAGGGTAGGCCCACATTCATATTCCACATTTCTCTCTGCAGGTTGTGAAGTCTTAGCAGTTCATCTTTTAACTTCTCATTGCCATTTGTTGGCTGGCTTCTGCAACTATTTTGATCTAATTATAGTTCAACATGTTATTGAATTTAAACATTGGGCTCTTATGATGAGCAAGACTTTGGACTGGCACATAAAAGATGAGGCACACACAGAATCTGCTCTTGGGAAGTTTGCATAAAATAAAATAATACATTCATGGGTGAACGTGGTAGCCCAAATGTGGCCTCACCAGAGTATCTGTAGTAGTGCTATGTGAATTCAGGGAAGTGTGAAAGGAATCTTTTTCAGAGGAGGCACCAGGGTCACAACTTTGGAAAGAAGGTTGGTGGGTGGAAAGAACATTCAACATTGTTTTGTATTGTTTTCATTTACAAAGAACAGACTGAGCATCTCTAACCCAAATATCTGAAACCTGAAACTACTGCCACCACCCTTTAAAGTTTCAGATTTTGAAGCATTTCAGATAAGGTATACTCATCCTCTACTTCATACCTTCTACCTCTGTGCATTGACCCACAGCCACCTTGCTCTTCTCTTCTGATCTTATCAGTAGGTGGCCATGTCCCCATTTCACACATGAGGAAACTGAGTCTTAAACTGAGCATGTGACCTGGTACAACTGGGATTTCAGTCTCGATCATGTGAGTCCAAATTCCACTGTGGCTTTTCCAGGAAGTGGTAGGAGCATGGATGAAAAAGCAGAGAGTTCAAGCACGTGCAGACAGCACAGGGAGTATGAAGGGGAAAAAGGGGGAAACATGCAGAAAAGGACAAGAGGGCCAACATGGTGACAAGCCTACTGAGACAAGTTGTGAGAGCACCCAGGAGGATTGTGTGCTGCATGTGTGTGAGTGAGAGAGAGAGTATAATTTATTTAGGAATAACCGACATATAACCTCTATATAATTAAAGTATACAATTTGGTAAGTTTCGACTTAGGCACATTTACTGAAACATCACCACAATCAAGAAGAATCCTGTCACCTGAACTTCACCCTGAAGTTTCTTAATGCTGTCACCTCAGAGGGCTTAAAAAAACCTTTTACTTTAAAATCCTTGAAAATAAGATTAAAAAATAATAAAAAGAACTTTCATACACCCTTTATCTAGATTCACCATTTTTTAACCTTTTGCCACACTTGCTTGTATTTTTATGCATGAGTATGCTATCTGCACACACATATGGATGTGAACATGCACTTTCACACATCTTCCCCATCCTGTTCAAGAGTACCTTATATAAGTGGTGCTACAGCATTCCTTAACACTTCATGTATATTTCCAAAGAACAAGAGTGATCTCTTTGGATCTGTAATACGGCTATCACAATCAGAAAATTTATTGTTAATACAGTATTTTTATGTATATTTCAGTTTTTTCAGCTTCCCAGTAATGTCCTTAACAGCAACTTTTTTCTCTGTGCACAGAATTCAGTCTAGGATCACACAGTGCATTTAATCATTACTTTTCTTTAGTTGCCTTTAATTTAAATGATTTGTTTGTTAGCTTTTCTTAATTTTTCATGCCATTGACCACCTGGAAGAATCCAGATCAGCTTTCTTGCAGAGTGTGTAAGAGTTTTGAGCAGCTGGGTGAACGTGATCCATCTGGGCTTAGGGGGGAACAGGGTGAACTTGGGTGGTGGGAGGAGGCTCATGGGCAGCGGCCTTGTGCTGACTCTGGCCTCAGTAGGGGAAGGTGCAGGGGAGGAAGTGTTGCTAAGATTGCTTGGCTCTGGCTAGGGCTGCAGAAGGAGTAGAGGTGATGGCAGGGCTCTAGTGCTCATGACCTGGAAAACTTAAGAAATAAAGTAAAAGGGAGATGTAAAGATAAAAATGGGAAAGAGGGATTTATGTCTGGGAATTATGTGGGTATACTTCTTTGGAGACATCATGACACCCTGCTTAGAAAAGAGGTGGTGACATTTTAGTTTTAGATTGAAGCTTCTTGCAGGTAGGGCATTTGCCTGTGGAGTCTCCCTGGGTCACATGTCGATAGCCTTAGGTGGAGGAAAGTTTGTCTTTAGTTCTTTAGTTAGAAGGAATTGAGGCTGATGTCATGGGGCAGAATCTGGTGGCCCTAGGTTAGGGAACTTTATGGGCGGGTGTCTGCAAGTGAAACTAAGCATCTTTCCTCAAGCTGAGAACACAGACTTCCTTGAGGACAGAATTTGAAGGGGAGGTTGTTGATGAGGGTTCTTCAGCTTTGTTACGTAGCCTAGTTATTTTTATTTCTCTGTGTGTTTAAAACAGTTCATCAAGTGCAAGGAATTACTTCTAGACCTTCTATACAGGATGGTAGAGTCAAGAAGATGTAGACATTTTCAGTGACATGGAATTCTGTTTAGTGTGTTTACACTTTTGCTAAGTATGAGCAGAAAACATTTTCAGGGTGTGGGGCAGGAGCTCTTTGATTGGTAGGACAGAATTAAGAAGGTATTATGTTTAATTTTATGAACTTTTTATTACTTCAGTTGTCATAATGCTTGAGACCAGTGCTTGCATCTGGTTTCTTTGTCAGGAGACTTGAAAATATCACGTCCTTCAACATTTTTGCAATGTTTTGTGAAGTGGGATTGGTCAAAAATATATTCAATTTCCAGAAAGTCTGCTAGTTAGGATTTTTTGTCTGTTAAACTGTCTAATAGAATATGTCATATAGCAGGCATTTTTCTAAAGTGGTTATAGACTTTAAAATAAAAAGTGTGGTAAAGATGAAAAAGACTTTCCTTCTTGGTCCCTGGTTAGGTACATCATTTAAACTCTGCTGTTTCAGCATCTATAAAATAGGGATTATTATACTGTCTTGGATTGCTTTTGACAATGTACACACCTAAGACATGTCCTTAAATGGTGACAGGAAGGTTGATATTTATATAAAGTTTCAAATCAAGCCACATTTTCCTTTAATTTGCAATTATATGTAATATTATAAAATTACCACAAGATCACCTAACTACTTTTCTTGTGGACTGTTTTAAAACCACATTTAGGCTAATGGAGGTTTGAGTATTATAAAAAACTCTGTTTTATAGCTGAATTTTCTGTGAGCTACATGCAGATTTTTCCACTCTTGTGGTCCTTAGTGTTAATGGCGAGAAATTTTGGACACTTACTGAGCAATACTTAGAATTTGCAGGAAAAGCAATCTGTTAGTATTGGAAACTGCAAACACTGTAAATAAAAACCCATATTTATTTAGGTGGAGAAAGAGACCTTGAAGTTCAAGTTTTTTAGTGCTTGATCATTAGTACATTGTCCTGCATCAGATTAGTTCTAGTTCATAATAAACAACTTACATTTCACATGCATGGTAGTGTTTTTATTCTCTCCCCTCCTCCAGAGTCCAGATTAATGTAGTTGTCTGTCTTTCAGTTCAGTGAGGTAATTACTTGCATTCAAGCTTTAAGCTATTTTGCCTTTACTTATTATCTACTTAATATCACAATGAAAGTATTTAAATCATTTCTATAGACTTAAATGAGTCAGTAAAAAAAACTGTACATCATTAGTCTTCTCTCTTGTCCTGTCCCATCTTTTTTTTTTGGCGGGGGGGGGGGGGGGTTAATTTTTTTTTTTTTTTTGAGAAGAGTCTTGCTATGTAGCCCAGACTGGCCTGAAACTTTTGATGCCTCTGCCTTCTGAGTGCTCACATTATAGGCATGCACTAGTATGCCTGACCTAGACATTTTTTGTTGTTTTTTCAACTACCATATGAAACCAAGGCTTTAGAACACAAATCTTAATACTGAAGTTGATACTGTTAAAATTTCTACCTGTTGGATTTCTAGAAATGTTCTTTACTATATATGTAAAGCAAATCTATGTAGAATTCTCAATGTGGTCATAATTTCTTCCATTACTGAATGCTCAACTAAAAGTTGAAAAAAAAAAAAAAAACTTCACAAAAAAAAGCCAGTGGAGTGGCTCAAGGTTAGGCCCTGAGTTCAAACCCCAGTACCACAAAAAACAAAAACAAAAACCTTCAAAATATGTCATGGATTTAACTGTAAGATGTAAATGCATAAAACTTTTAGAAAAAAATCATAGAAAAAAATTTAGAGGGCAAGTTCTGCACTTAACCTTAAGCACAATTCATAAGGAAAAAAAAGGAAAAAATTTGATACATTGGGCTTCATCAAAATTAAAATCTTTTACTTTGTAAAAAAGAAATTAAGAAGGGAGAAAGACAAGCTACAGATTGAGAGAAACTACCTGCATAGCATGCAATATTTAATCAATGTGGAGAACATAGTGTGCTCAAAACCCAACAGTAAAAACAGCCAGCTAGAAAAGGAGCAAAAATCATGAACAGGCATTTCACCAAAGAGAACATACGGACAGCAAGTAATCACATGAAAGTGATCCCTGGACATAAGTCATAGGAGCTGCAAATTAAAACCACTATAAGTTACAATTTATGAGAAAGAGGAAATAGTGAAAAGGCCAAATGTTATTAAGAATACAAAATAGATTTCTCATATGTTGATATGAATGAATGTAAAGCAGTACATCTGCTGTGGAGAAGAGTTTGGAAACTTCTTAAGAAGTTTAACCGTACACTCACCCTATAACCCAACGTTATTCTCCTGGACGTTTATCCCAGAGAAATGAAAACCTGTGTTGCTACGAAAACTCTATCCAAAAATTTTCATAGCAGCTCTATTTGTAATAACCCAAAACTGGAAATAGCCCAGGTGTCTTGGAATAGGTAAGTGGCTAAACAAATCATTCCTACCTGGAATACTCCTCTGTAATAAAAAGGCACAGGCTGTAATACATGCAACTTGGATGGACCATGGGATATTAGCAAATTAAAAAACCCAATCTCTAAAAGTCACATAGTGTATGATTATATAACATTATTGAAATTTTTAAATTAACAGATTAATGGCTACCAGGGACAGGATCTAGATGGGGTATGGCACATGTATGACTGTGAGGATGAAACAAGGAGTTCCTTTGTGCTGATGGAATAGTTTTGCATCTTGATCGTAGTGTTGAGTACGTGAATCGATACCTGAGCTAAAATTGTACAGATCTGTATATACACAAATGTAAATAAAATCTGCTGAAACTGAATGAAGTTTGTACTCTATTTAGTGGTATTATACCATTGTCACTGTCTTGATTTTGAAGTTGTACTATAATTATGGAGGACCTTACCACTGGGGGGAACTGTGCAAAGGGTACATGGAATTCTGTACAGTTTTGAGATTTCCTGTATGTCTATAATTACTACAAAATAAAAACTTGTAAGTTTTAAATAAACGAAGTCTTAAACTCCTATTTAGTGTCACCCCTAAACTTTAGTGCCAAGTTGTCTGACTAACCACTTTGAATTTTATGATGATTTAGGTAGTCTGGGCTTGGGATTCCTTTTAGTCAGAATGCTGTTCCCATAGTGTGACGTGAATCATACGAATGTTCTAAGCGATAGAGTAGGGTATGCAATATGTGGCTAGTGATACTTAGATACTCTTCTTTGGCAGATAGTTTTTAGACATTATAAAGCAAAGCATTTTTGGCAGGTTGTATTTTTTTTTTTTTTAAATGAAGCTCCTGTAGTACAATATCTTTATGTGCTCTTAGGAATTTCTGAGTGTTGTATTTTTCAGTAATGTTAGGTACTAACATCTTGGATCACAGTCTGCTGCCCTGTTTACTTTTGGTAGTACTATCAAACAGACTCTAACATGCTAACAGTTCCCATGTACATTAATCTTAGAATGAGTCTAGGTCACACATCCCTCTCAGCTCTTCCTGCAGAGAGGCTCACCTAGTCTTTTATCTCCAGGGTTGGGGAGCTTCTTTGACCATAGTTTCCAGAACTGTCCTCCATTCTCTTTCAGTGTCTTTAAAGTGTGCTAATAAAGAGCTCACCTACTCCTTTAGACACAGCATGACCAGTTCCACACAGGGCTATAACTTCCTGGATCTGGAAATTGTACTTTGGTTAAAGTGGCCCAAGGCCACAATACCCTTTTCAGTATTTCGTCTGGTTTTTTGAGTCAGGGTTTGGTGGTTCATGTTAGGGAAGGTTACAGCCATGAAACAAGTCACAGACATTTGCCTCAGTTTCTCACATTCTTTTAAAAATTTCTGTTGAATTTCCAAATTTATATTGACTTTTATTGTTTTGCTTTACTTTTTGTTTTTTGGTGGCACTGAGGTTTGAACTCAGGGCCTCATGTTTTCTAAGTAGGTGCTCTGTCACTTGAGCCACTCTACCAGCTGTTTTGACTTTTAAGTGCAGTACTCTAATTTGTATAATTTCATTCTGTTGTTGATTTTATTGCTTATTTCCTTTTATATTGAGATCACTGATCTGTCTTCTGAGTTAATGGTATCATACAGATACAGCAACAGTAATAGCTAATAGCCCATGTGGTCCTCAGAATAGCCAGTGAGTAAATGTTTTATGGCACTGAGCCCATGTCATTGCCCCATCTCTTGTTGTTTTGAGATAGGGTCTTGATATGTAGCTCACGTTGGGCTTGAACTTCAGATTCTGCTTCCTCTACCATGTGCTGGGATTATAGGTGTGCACCACCATGCCTGGCATATTTTTGATAGTTGGAGAAATGCATATCAACATAATGGCTTTTACTTTTCAGAAATAAGTTTTTTGTTTCCTCTGTTCTTCTTCCCCTTTAACTTTAAAAAAAACTTTACATAGGAGAACTTAGAAGAGAGATGAAGAAATGCTAATTAGTTTTTTTTTTTTTAATGCTGGGGATGAAACCCAAGGGCTTGTACATGTTAAAGACATGAGCTACCACTGAGCTACACCTCCAGCCCTTGGTGATCTTGTTTTGATCTAGAGTAATCTTTAGCAAAAAGTATTATTTCAGCTGGTGATCTATATAAATGTGTTGCCATAGCAGACAAGTCATAAAATGGATTGTCATGGCTTACATCTTTGAGTTACACCCTTGAAACAGATTAATACCTTGGAGAATCTCTCGCTCACTGAGTAGAGCAGCCTTCCTTTTCCAGGCTGACTTACAGCTCTGGTAGTTTTTAGTTGGTGTGTAGTATAGGAACAAACAGAAAAATAATTTTTAAAGAATTGAAATTTATCACTAATAATAATTTATAGTTGCAGTAATGAAATTACAGAAGGTTTGGTGATATTGTGTGAGGTGCTTTTTGTTAGAAAAGAAACTCTTTGAATGAGCCAGCACTTCCCAGAGTCTTATTGCCACTCACCCTGTACAATTGAAGGAGTTAGCAGTGGTGATTGGTTCATAATATGCTTTCTAGAAGTCTTGCTCTTGGGAAATTTGAGGCTTTTATTTTAGGATGAGAGGTAAGTCTTTAATGGAATATAAGCTGATAATTATGTAAGTGTGAATGTCAAACTCCTTAATTAGGGAAAGTTATGCAAATCTTATGTAATTCTACATATAAATATTATGCAATGCTGAAGAATGACATTATTCCATCATATCTTTTGAGTAGCCTCCAAATCCAGGCGACAGTAACTCCTGAAGCACTTAGAGTGCTGAGGAGTGGGAAGAGCTTTGCTTTTGTACTGCTTTCTGCTGCTGGAATGCCATGAAAATAGAAATTTGTAGATAGGGGAATGAGATAGCTTACCTTTTACTGAGTATCAGATGGTAGAAGCAGATCTAATTTTAATTCTTATTACATCTACATAGGTAGAAATGCTGTTATTTCTCTCCCTCAAAAAAGATTAGATATTTTAGGTAGAGCACATAGTTTCATAAAAGGTACAACCCAGAATCAAATCCAGGTCTGTCTCCAAGGTTCTTAGTTTCGCTGTTGTGCTATTCCAGGTTTTCTAAGTCTGCTATTGAATAAAATGACAGTTACTGTCTTCTCTACCATCACCACTCAGCTTGGCCTAATGGGCCACCAACATATTATCCTATAACATAGAACACAGGTTTGAGAGCTAGGAAGAAGAAACACAAGTGGATATCCTAGTCTAAATTGGTATTATACATGTACATTTCTTGTTCTTAAGTCTTGAATTACTCTGGAAGTAGTTTACCCTCTTGTGCTGCTTCACTGCCATTTGGAATCCCCTAACACTCATCCATCACCTGTATCCAGAACAGCAGGTGATGGCATTTGGCAGGCTTGTGATTTCTGTTTTGCAGGTGAAGGGAGGAGGTTAGAAGTGTGTTTGAAAGATGATCTAGGCTGCTCCACTTTTTTTTCTTTTTGGTGGCACTGGGGTCTCATGCTTGCTAGGCAGGCCTTCTTACAACTTGAGCCACTCTGCCAACCCTGTTTTTTCTTTATACTTACTCTTTTCAGAGAATGCCATGTGTACTACATCTCATTTGTTGTGCCTGTGCTTTAATTGCTTGGGAAACTCTGAAGTTGAGAGAAATTCTGTTTATTTTTGCTTAATTCTTACTGTCTAGCATTGTAACTTGAATCTTTCTGTTTTCAGATCATGATTCCACACCCCTCCCCCAAACAACTCATTTGATGTTTTTCCTCTTCTCCTGTCCCTTCACCACATAGAAGTTAGGGAAGAAGGAACACTAGCCTCTTGAGGCTGTATATATAGTATGGCTCTGTGGGCTGAATTCCCTTTCTTGTCCATAGTGCTTTGCCTGCTCTTTTTGTCATAAGAGTCGAGCTCTGAAACATTCTTAATGACCTTTCATCTTTCCTATTCATTAGGGGTGGATTGTTTTCTAGACTGCTGTTTTTCTTCCTATCATCCCAATTTGAAATCCATGCACAAATGAATACTTGTTTTTGTGCCAGTGGCTCTCTCCTGTAATCCTAGCTACTTGGGAGGCTGAGATCAGTAGGTTTGCAGTTCCAGGCCAGCCTGGGCAAATAGTTTGAGAGACCCCCCCCTCCAAAATAACCAGAGCAAAATGGACTGGAGGTATGGCTCAGTGGTAGAGGCCTGCTTTGCAAGTTTGAAGCCCTCAGTTTAAACCCGTCTCACCGAAAAGCAAAACAGAAAAGAATACTTTGTTATCATTATTTTAAAATGTTCGTTGTTTTATTTATAAAGTAGGGATTCACAGGGTAGGTGTTTGCATGTTGAAGTGAGGGCTCTGGAGCAGAAGGGAATTTCAGTTGAAGAAAGCACACCTGGGAAGTCGGGGGTGTGAGAATCCACCATTATGAACTAACTGCATTCCTTTAGGTTAGGTGCAAGATAACCTTGCTGCCTGTTCCCATGTCTTATCTTCACCAATCCCTTTCCCTCTGGCTCTGGATCTAGATCACTTTGTAGTGTTTGGTTTATTCTCATTGCTTGGGTCTCCTTCATGTCTTAGTTTTATTGTGCCTTCTTCTTGCCATACCCCCTTGCACACAGCTTCATCTCCCTCCTGTATCACACTCACCTTGGCCTGGCCATCTCCTTCCTGGGAGTTGACAGGCAGACCAATTCGCTGTGCATTTTGCCATCTGTGTACCTCTTCATCTGGTATCCTTTCTCCATCCTTTTACCACACCTACATTGTCTCATTCTTTTAAGACTCATTTCCTCCACAGAACTTTCGAGAGGTACCTGGTTCTTCTCTTAATTGCTTTTTTGTTTTGGTGCTAGGTGTCAAGCCCAGGGCCTGGTGAATGCTAGACAAGTATTTTACCACTGAGCTACATGCCCAACTCCATTTTCTTTACTTTTTTCTCTCTCCTTATATTATTTTCAAGCATTAGCTGCTCTGCAGGGTGCTCTTTTTTCATTTTTTCATTGGGTATGAGAGTTGTAGTATTCTTGTCTCAGCTAAAGAAATTTATTTTTCAGTACTGTAGTGACTAAATATTCCAAAATTACTAAAACCATTTCCCAAAGTTTCTCTTTTTTTTTTCTATCCCATATCCAATTTATCAGCAAGCTCTTACCATGTTACCTTTAGAATCCAGTGGTAAATGGCTTAATGACAGGGATATGTTCTAAGAAATGCCCTTTTACACTTCAGAGTATACGTACACAAACTAATAGTGCTAAGTTGTCACTGGGACATATGTAATCTTGTGGGCACAACTTCGCGTATGTGCCTGTCATTGACTGAGGTAGGGTTATGGGGCATAGAACTGTATATCCAGATTCCTCCATTTTTGTCTCTTCCACAGAAGACGCCCCTGTTCCACCACTGTAATTGCCACATTGGTAGATTACTATGTCTCCTGATCTGCCTTCCTGCTTCTGCTGTTTTCTAGGAGCCTGTTCTCAGCAGGGCCAAGGAGATCCCCTGCTTCAGGCCTTTTTTTGCTGCCTAGCCTAGGAGCCCTAAAACTGAGGGGGTCCCTTCATTGGCCTACAAGGCTCTCCAGGATCCAACGCCAGCTATTTCTCTGACTTTATTTCCCTCCCCTACATATCCTTCCAGTCACATCTACCTCCTTTTAGGTCAGCCATCCTCCTGTGTCAGAACTTTGGCACTTTGCGTCTGTCTGAAATACTGCTTGGCTGACTTCGGTCACCTCACCTAGCTTACTCACATGTCTTCCCTGACCACTCTATTCATTACAAGCTCCACCACACTGTCAGTGTCCACCCTCCTCTCTGCTTTATTTTTGGTTGCAGTTGTGGCCATCCATCTTCTGTGGGAATTCTTTTGTCTGTCTGCTTTGTCCATTTCTTGAACTTAGGACATAGTAGTTGCCCAGGAACTGGGCATGAATGGATTTTTCACCCACCAGTGTTCACTGTAAATCCTGACTTGACTGGGGTGCTCAATGGGCCACTGCGAATGTCAGCTTTTTTACTTTCCACTTGTACATAGTGCTTTAGTGTTGGAGATACCTCTTCACACCGCATCAGTGGGCCTCCCAACTACTTAAACATGGTTTTTAAGTTAGGAAAGGACCAGCTTCCCAGGAGTAGCTAAGTAATGAAATGTGTTAAATAGCTGACCTTATTTCGTGCACCGTTCCAATCCAGCAGGTCTGAATGGGGATCTGAGAGGGTCTCTGTAGTTCTGTGGATTTGTTCTCAGTCCTGACGTGGCTCATATTTGTTCCGATTCTTAAATGTTTTGTGAATGGCTCAGGTGGTTGGAAGCCTGGCCACCAGGTAGGACAGGTATTGCTGTACTGTGCTTTCTTCTCTGTAGGGCACAGAACCTGGCTCTCTGTTACTGTGCAGCACCGAGAAGCTTCTAGCATCATTTCTCATAACAAAACCTTCTACAGAAACACTTGTCCTCTTGTTCTTCGCTGTTTCTATTTAAAAATGAGATAGGTCTTTTACAACTCCCATGACCTTGAGTTGTGTAGGCCTCTCTCTGGGTAGTATTTTCTAATGAACTGCCTGTGGTGCCATCAAGTTGTAGGATCATATTTTTAAAATGAATTGGGATGGGGTGGGGTCCTATTTCCTGCAGTGCTCTTACCTTTCAGAAATGAACTGAACTTATGGTCAGCACATATCCTGGTGAGTAAATGTACTTAGCCTTAAAATTCCAGCCACCAGAGAAGACTGGGAAAGTAGGAATCAAGCATACAAACTGTATGCACAGTAAACTGTGCAAGGCTGGGTGGACTTGATCTATTAACAACAAGTTAGTTCTTTGGGACTTTACCAACAGCCGTCTCTGGATTGAATTTTGTTCTTATTTCTTAAGCAGAAAGGCTACTGAAACCAGGAACTAGAACTGCTGGAAAATACCTTTGGAAACTTACTACTGTGTTGCAAGGTAGAGAAAAGGTAACTGCCGGATCAAATGCTGGACTAGATGCTAGGGTTTTTTTGTTTATCTGTTTGGTTTTTTTCCTCCATTTTTTCTCTTCAAAAGGGGCCTGATTTACTTTTTCTTTGGCCTGTTAAAGCTCTTCATGGGCTTTTAGAAAAATGAGCCATTTGTTGGTACCAGCCATAAGGGTCCAAGAATATCTGGTAAAAGCTGTCCTAGAGTTCTGATGGATGAGTACAGTTGGATGGATGGGGCTGCCATGCTGTCAGTAAGATGATCTGGTGTGGCCCCCATCTGTATTGGTTCAAGTGACCTGAATGAGCTTCTTCTTTGGGGACCTGCTTTAAACACATCAGATTCTAACGCCCCATAATTATCTGCTAGACTGAACCAAGTGAGAGTCAGGAAATTCACATTCATAGTGTAGTGAGTGCCTGTGACTTGGCTGCACTGCCCACACGCATATCAGGCTCTTAAATCAGAGAGACTGCCATACACACTGACGATGAAACTGCACACGGGAGTCTAGTCGCTGTTGCTGTGGGAACTGCAACTTTGAAGTTCCAGACTTTGATGTGATTAAAGTCTCTGTGTGTGGTAACTTTTTTTTTTTTAAACACCAAACTGAAAATAAAAATTGATTTAGATTGGGGATGGCTTGCAGAAGCAGATCGTAAAGGGAGAAGGCCTGTTGCAAACCACATCTAACTGTGTCTACAAAAGAGACAGATGACAGTGACCTTTTCACTATAGCTCTGTACTGCCAGCTGCTCTCTTAACAGACCCTGTGCTCATCACACATGCCACCCCAAGAAGAGGTGCATGATTGCCATGCATGGTTGATCAGGTGGTAATCTCGATGGAAGAAGAGGGTTTTTTTCTATCCACATTCCCAAGGCTCAAATTCTTGGGTTCATCCCACAGTCACCTTAAAATGTGGGGAGGGAGATAGCAGGACTCATGAGTGCAGAGATTCTGCTTTTTTAAAACTCACGCATACTTGAAAACATTTCTACCTCTAAGCCCCCAATCCAGCTTATTTGTGGTCTTTCCCTGACATTCCATTCATGCTGAGGGTACAAGAAGAGTCAGGTGAGCAGGGACTGGATGGGTTAAGTGAAAGTCCTCTAGCAGGGTTTTCTCCCAACAGCACTATTTCCTGGAAGTGGGTGGGATGGAATCACAGCTCAACTCTTTCAGTGTAATAATTCAGCAGAAGGTAAAGATTGTCTTCATATGTGTCACATGCCAAGAACCATATTTATGAATCCAAATTTATTAGTTAAATCCTAAAATATACACTATGTATACACCTAATATTGGCTACAGTGACAGTGTCTTAAGTTTTTTTTTTTTAATAATATGCTGACCCCATTGTAGTAACACTATATAATTTTGAACAGTAAATAAGTTTGCTTTCTGTAGTGGTGTCGAAAATGACTTTTACAACCCACAAGGTCATGCAGAATGTGGATTTTTCTCCTCTTTTACATTTTTAGTGTATATTGTAAAAAATAATGGGTTTCATTACTATATTTTCATTACATATATTTGTGTACTTTGATTGTACACAATCAAAGAGACTCTCCTCCCTGGTCTCTTCTCTTGTTCCTTCCTTTTCTTGCTGCTCCTCTTCCCCTTCCCAAATAGTCCCCCCTCCACTATCTTGTAGGTTGTTTTTTAATCTAGTTTCTGCATATAAGAGAAAATACTATTTGTCTTTCTGAGAGTCTGGCCTCTATCAGTTACTTCAGTTCTATCAATTTTCCTTCAAATTATAAAATTTTATTCTTTATGGCTGAATAACACTCACTGTGCATATATACCACATTTTCTTTCTTCATTCATCTGTTGGGCACTTAGGCTGATTCCACAACTTGTGAGTAGTGCCACGATAAACATGGGTGTGCAGGTTTCTCTAGTGTGTACTGACTTAGATTTCTTTGGGAATATACCAGGAGTGGTATAGCAGGATGATACTGTAGTTCTGTTTTTAGTTTTTTGAAGAAGCTTCATACTTACAAATGCAGTGGCTAGACAAATTTACATCTTCACCAATATTTTGTTGTGGTTAAGGTCTGAACTCAGCCTCACATTTGCTAGGCAAGTACTTGGTCGAGCTGTGGCTCCACCCCTTTTTTGTTTTAGTTGTTTTTCCAGAAGGGTCTCACAGTTTTTGCCTGGGCCATCCTGACCACAGTCCTTCTATTTATGCTACCCATGTAGCTGGGATGACAGGTGCTCACCACTATGCCCAGCTCTTTATTGGTTGAGATGGGGTCTCCCTAACTTTTTGCCCAGACTGGCTTTGAACCTTGGTTCTGGGATTACAGGTATGAGCCATGGTGTCTACATTATTGTTTTCTTGATAGTCATACTGACTAGGGTGAGATAGTATCTCAGTGTACTTTTGATTTGCATTTCCCTGAAGGCTAAGGATGTTGAACATTTTTTATGTATTTATTGGCCATTTTTACTTTTTTTGAGAACGGTATGTTAATTCATTTGTCCATTTATTGATTGGATTATTTGGGTTTTGGGCGTTTAATTATTTAGGTTCTATATATTCTTGATATTAGTCCTTTGTCAGATGAATAGCTGGCAAAGATTTTCTTCCATTGTGTAGGCGGTTGCTGGTTCTTATTAATTTTGCTGTGCAGAAACTTTTAAATTTGATGCAATCACATTTGTCAATTCTTGCTATTTCCTGAGCTATCAGAGTCCTGTCCACAAAGTCATTGTCTATGCTTATATCTTGAAGTGCTTTTGTGTTCTCTATGTTTTCCTTTAGTAGTTACAAGGATGCAGGTATTACATTGAAGAGTTCATCTTCTCCAACTTACGCTTTTAGCACCTTTGTTGAGAATCAAATGGCTGGAGGACTGTGGTCCTCTATTTTATCCTATTAAATGTCTGTTTTTGTGCCAGTGCCACGCTGTTTTTGATACTAAGGCTCTACAGTATAATTTTAAATCAGGTATTGTATATCTCTAACATTGTTCATGTCATTTGATGGGCATTTTACTGATCAGCGGATCATTTTCATTAATACAACTATTTTTACATTATTAATTCTGCTGACCCATGGACATGGGTGGTTTAATTCATTGTTTTATAGTTTTCATTGTAGAGGTCTTTTAGCTCTTTGGTATGGCTTACTCCTAGGGCCTTTTGTTTCCTCTTCTGCACCACAGTTTTATAGGTTTGATCTCTTAATTCTGTTTTAGTGGTCTTGAATGTTGTCATGATTGCTGCTTTGTTTTCTTTTATTGCTGTCTAAATGTGATAATCTTCAACCTTGTCTTCAATCCCCGATATTCTTTATTTTGCCTGGTCTAGTCTATTGGTGATGATTTTCATGAGTTTTTTCTTTTGGTTTTTGGGTTTTTTTAGTGGGACTGAAGTTTGGTTCAGGCTTCACTCTTATAAAGCAAGTGCTCTACTGCTTGAGCCACATCTCCAGTCCTCTTGTCCAGGTCTTGAGTTGAGTCCCTCATCTGTTTGAGCCCTGTTTGAGTTTACTGATCATTAAAAAAACCAGACTTTAATTTCATCCATTTCAGTAGCTTTGGATTCAGTTATTGAAGAGTTGTGAACTTTTCTGAGGAGTCATGTTGCCTTGAGTTTTCATGTTTCGTGTTTGTAATTTTTGGTTTGTGCATCTGTTGGGATGGATATCTCTTCCAGTTTTGTGGCGGGGGGGGGGGAGGTAAGGAAGTGGGAATGTGTGATCTTCTTAGTGAGCAGTCTTTTTTTGAGGTCTCAGTCTGCAGTACCACTCAGAGAAGAGCACATAAAGCACCTGTGGTTTGACTTGACTTTCCCTCTGCTCCAGGGAGCCAGGGTTGGAGGTGCAGACAACTGTCTACGTTTCTGTGCTTCTCTGAAATGTTTCTTCACCCTCTTCAGCTGTACTGCCACCTTTTTTTGTGATTCCTGATATTTCTCTCTTTCTCTGTTTGGAATGTGTTTTAATAACAGAATAGAACAAAACTCACTGTAAGATATTGCTCATTCACTTGTTATTCTATCTCTAGATATGGTAAGTTTTATAATCTATATGCAGTAGAGGTGTCACTGAGTAAGCTGAAAGAGAGAATGCCTTGCTATGTAAGCTTGGGCTGGCCTTGAACTCTTCTTGCCTCAGCCTTTTGAGTGCTGGAATTACTGGCATGTATCAGCAAGCTGAGTGAGCATTTGTTTTTGATCAAGATAAAGCTTCCCCTCTAACATCTCATTGAGAGGTTGCAACAACTAAGACTTATTCTAGAACTTAGGTATATGCTTGTTTATAAATTTGTGTAGTTTTATAAACTTTTCAGTCTTTTTGAGTGATGGTAAAAGATATTGGCTGCTTTTTAATAGCATTACCTTGTGGCCGACCATTTAAATAAGTAGTTCTTTATCTTGATGAAGTGAATGTATTTGCTTAGTTACCTTGGCAAATCCAGGTGTTTGTTGATCACAGACTTAATTTTCTGAGTGTTTATATTATTTTTCCTTCTAGATTTGTGTGTGCTATTTTTTATAGCTTATATTGAAAACATACTTTTTATTTTCAGGATGGATTATAGTATAGAGCTTTATTAATGAAAATTAAAATCAAAATGGTAAGGCAGAATGACTTGGTTATTTATATATTTTCTTGCAAATACAGCCCCTGTTAAGTGAGCTGCAATGAGCCATGATGTATTTGCTCCATCAGGATGGAAAATAAGCCATTTATTGTTTCAGGTCTGACTCACAGTGAACCTGCTGACACTGGGATGTTTTAAAATCATAATCATAAGGAACAGGTTAGGGCAGAAACTTGGAAGCTGGGCCTAGGATTACCTGCTTATTACAATGTTTTACAACTTGAATACTTCAAGTTTTCTGGCAAGATGTCCTAAACCTCACACACTAAACATCCCCTTGTTGTACAATTACTGCTTGCTGGTTTTAGATGGTGCCAAATAGATGCCTCATCATAATTATCATTTTAAATTTTACTGTCACAGACACACACATGTATGTGTATATGTACATATATGTTGTCATTTCTTCTCTAGTACACTCCTTTTCCTCCCTACAAAAAGAACTCTTGATGTTCCTAGTTCCTAAGGATGGGCAGCTGAAGAGTAGAGGACACTTAGGTGGATGTAGTACATCCTCAATGTTATGTGGGATCACAAAGAAAATCATATCATATACAGTTATCAAAATTACCACGTGACAATAAATTTGTTTTATTATTGATACATTACATAGTCGGGGACTTAGTGGTGGGTTACCATAATTATGAGGTGATACATAAACAGTACTTTGAGTTGTGTGTGTGGTGTGTGATGCTTGGGTTTGAACCCAGGGCCTGGCACATGCTAGGCAGGTGCTCTACTATTGAGCCACACCCCCAGCTAATATTTTGAATTTTTAACAGCTACTGTAATGTAAAGATCTTTTGGTATTAAAAGATACCAGATATCTTTTGGTATCAGACTCATACATACTGTAAGTACTTACTATGAAGTGTTGCCAGTACTCATAATTAAAAGGAAAATTACAAATCAAAAATTTTTTCTTCCTGTTGAAGAATACTCATCCCAAGTTCTATCCTTGGGCTTCAAGTTAAACAGTGTTCTTGATGGATTTGTTTTTCTTCTGATGAATTGTTTTAGACAGTAGTTTGGAAATATGCAAATCCAGTTTTGTATGGAGACAGTGTCATTCTACTGGTCTTGATTCAAAACTAGGAAGGAATGTTTGTGTTTTTCTGGACAAATTCTAACTATGTATCCCCAAATGGAAAAATTAGCTTTCATCTTTCAAATTTGATGTCAAAAGTAAATGCTTTCAAACAAGTGCTTTTTTTTGTGGTGCTGTGAAAGTGGACATACATTTCCAAGTACTTACACATCATTCCGCATGTTCCAAGTATGTAATATGTGTGTGTGTAATGTGGAAGTTACAGCCTTTCCAAACAAAATGCACCTATGCCATTTCTTAAGGGTAAAGAAAGGAAACAAATTCTTCTGGCCAGCAGAAGGCAAAAGGAGAGGTATGTTCCCAGTTTGGTATTCTATCCCTCCGCCATGACTTTATTGCATAGTATGTTTATCATCCAAGTGTAATTTTATTTCAAGTCTACTGAGCTTCAAAATTTGCAAATGATTCTGGCAATTAAGTTTGAGTAACATTGAGCTGTGTACTAGAATAAGGAAACTGCAAAACTGAAGGACATTTACATTGGTGTCATTCTTTAATGTTACTCTGATTTGGAGGCTCTTTAAAAATACCAGAAGTCAGTGCATTTTAACATTTTTCCAGTTGAGGGTTTCAAAACAACCTTTTAAAAATCCTTAGTTCCTACAATGAATGATACATGTACTCCCTCCCCACCTATCTGTAGGATCTATCATATGAACTGAAAATTATCTTTAATAAATTAACTGTGGTCGTGACAAATCTTATTGCTTTGAATTGAGAAGGAGGCACTTCCTGAGGTGATACTGAAAGAGTAAGTTTCTCACACCCTCTTGCATAATACCTCCTTTAAGAATCAGGAAAATACTTGGAGTTAGGTTCTTTTTGAAGAAAATTTGAGTAAACGATGGCCTACAGAAATTAGTGAAATGGAAATAAAAAAGAGTAAGTGATTGCTGCCTTAACAGAGAGCTGACATTCCAGGGGAGCAGCAGGGACAGAAGGGCAGAAGCATGAGTTTTTTATTTGAAGGATAAGTAAGACATTGTATTAGTCAGTTGTTGCTGTGTAACAACCACAACTACAAAATCTCATTGGCACAAGCTATAAGCATGTATTTTTTGGTATGATGTTGGCTGGAACAACCTACTTCTTTTGTCTTGTTTTGAGTTCCTTAAGTTCTCCTCATGATGGTGTCACATGTGCAAGAGCACAAATCTTGCTGCACAAGTATGTTTCAATGAGTGGGTTGTAAACTTCTTGTTAGCCTAAGTGGCTGAAATCAAGAAGTAGAGAAGAAGTGTACTTCACCCACCAAGAAGCAATGGAAGTATAACTACCAGGGAGTGAGATACTGGGAACAATTAGTCTATCTTATCATAGATGCTAAAAATATTAGCAGTTGAGGGTAGCATTCAGTTATGAAATTATAGATACTACCATATCATGATAATTTTTCTGCCATAAGAAACATCTGTTCCGTTTTACAGATGGCTATAGACTGAGCTTACCACACCACCGGGGATACAGTGTTGTCACGCAAGGGGGAAGAGTGGGGGAAGAACACTGATCTAAGACCTAAAAGATCTGTGTTCTAAGTCTGGTTCAGCTGCAGACCTGTGGGGTATCTCCATGCTGGTCACATAACCTGTCTTTACCTTGAGCCTCTTTTTTTGTAAAGTGAAGGCATTGGACCACTCCATCTCCTTAGTTCCTTCTACCAGTAGAACTGAAATTGATATCCTGTCTGTAAATGCAGGTTTCATTTATTGGTACCTCTGGTCCCACTTTTATATTGCCCTGTTTAGGAAGTGTGTAAAGTTTGGTGAAGGCCCAAAGTCAACAGAAATGACCTCAGTTGCCAAGTGGGATTTTATATAGTGGAGAAGAATAAAAATGTTAAGTGTATCAAGACTTACTACTTATATATACTATATTAAATAGTATGGAATATTGACATTTCTTTCTTCCAATTTTATTTTTTTGATACAGGGTCTTACTGTGTAGCCCAGGCTGGCCTCAAGCTTGCAATTCTCCTGCCTTAGCCTCCTGAATGCTGCGATTACAGGTGTATACTATCACACCCAGGTTGGAATTGATTTGAATGCCATGTTTGGGGTTATAGAATCCTGCAGTAGGTTCTAAGTTCCCTGAAAACCTCATTTTTCATTCATTCAATCAGCCATTCATTTATCCATAGTACTTCATGGAGTTCTTCACTCAAAATAGAATACACTTGGAACAAATGAATAAAGCAGAAATTCCCAAGTGGGAACTTTCTTGAGGGAACAGTTCTCTAGCCCAAAAGTGTCTCCAAGAAGAATGTTGGTTTTCTGTCCACAGTTAGTGAGGAGGATGGACAGCTCTCTGCTCCTGGGGATTTAGAGTGTTATGGTACTCCAACTATTGAAACATTTTGAAGACATTTGACCCCTTGCTGTGTCTTTAGCATTTTGCTACACTAAGTGTATAGTACAAGGAAACAATGTTGCTTCCCTGTTGTTTTTGTCTGGAAAGCAGATGTGTAAACAGTTGTAGCACTTTATGCACTCCCCCACCCCCCTCCCCCACACACATACATATATACACACTCTCAGACCATGCAGGAGGAATAAGGAGACCTCACTTAGAGGAGAGTTGGGCGTGGTCTCCAGGTTTCTATTGAGTATCAGAAAGATGGCGGCCAGACCAAATGTTAATGGAGAGCCTTGTGGGAAGTGTGATGGAGCAGTGTTTTGGGAGCCCAAGTACAGTCTACAGGAGAGGCATGGTTATATCTGAGAGCCTTGCATGAACTTGATCTTCACCTGTGGAAAGAGAAAGTCACTTTTAAGCAGGGACTAGAAAAAGCAGTGAGGAAGTTGAGGGTGCAGGACTCTCAGACTACAGTGTGGATTCGGAAACATGAAGGGGTTGCCACACTGACACCCAGAAGGTAGCATCTACTATGGACATCAAGATTCTACAGTCTTCCTCAGTCCCTTTTGGCATTCTGCCTCTTCCTCTTCCCCTCTATAGAAGAGAACATGATGTTCTGACACTTAAAACCCTCTTTTCATTAGCTGACAAGCTGGGCCACCTCTGTAATGGTGTGCTTTAAACTAGGTGACTCCAGGTGACAGGATTGATGTGATGTGGTCTTGAAGAATTGTAGAATGGAAACCTGTCAGTTTGGTATGTTTGAAAATTATGGCTGTTATTTTGATTTTTTTTTTAATTTGCTTTAACTTGGTTCATAGTATCTGCAAAACTCATTTTTATGGTATTTTGGTTAAGTAGAACATGCCTTTCAGTAAATTCTACTGCTATTGTGCATATATCAGAATATCTTTCATGTTGTCCCATATTTGTTGATATATACTATTGCTTTGTCTATGTATATTTTCTAGATTAGTATGCTTGTACTTACTGGCTTTAAATGGTTGCCAACAGATATTCAGAGGCATCTCTTAATAGTTAGTGTCAGCTGCAGTAATGGTATAATTTGTGGTATCCCTTCCATAAACTGTTTATTTTCATTAGCTGCACATCTGTATTGATCACCAGTGCAGCCAATGATGACAGCCTCTGCCTTAAGGGGCTGACCAGTCCAGGCTGTGGATTGGGTGGCAAGTGACAGGGGAGGACCTTTAGGCTAGCTAGGAAGGTCGTGCACCAGGAGAAACTACAGCCTGCACTTAGGATGAGCACTGAAGGGTAGCTACAATTTTAACAGGCTGAGGCTGCATTTGGGCTGAACTAAGGAGATTCAGGGTATTAGGAGCAGAATTGACAAGAGCAGTGTGGTTGGAAAAGGACTATTAGAGAGAAGGCTGGAAAAATGGTCTGTGCCCCCCATCATTGGCAATTGAGAGTAGGGAGCTAGTAAGCAGTAGTTTTTCTTTGCGTGCTGGTGACAGTGTTAAAGTTTAGTGGACTATGAAGCACTGGACCGCTTAAAATTGTAACAGCATCTGCAAACAGAATGGAATTGTTTAGTCCTGAATCAGGAAATACAATGATTATCATCAAGCATTTGAATTTAGAGTTTTATTTGGCTATTTAGTTATTTACTTCTGTAAACATTTACTAGTAACTAACTGTTTTGGTATTGCCTTTTTTTTTTCTATAGTGTGGAATGGACCACTGAGCTGTATCCCCACCTTTTTTTTTTTTTTAAAGAATATTTTGAGTTAACAATTTTGGGTACTTTAAAGAACTTTAACATAATTTAGTGTGATTTTCCTAAGAATGCCTATTCCTTTTCCTATAACAAAACTCAGTATAAATTCTGTTTTATTGGGCAGAGTGGCTCAAGTGGTAGAGTGCCTGCCTAGTAAGTGTGAGGCCCTGAGTTCAAACCCCAGTGCAGCCAAAAAACCCAAAATCTGTTTTATTTGTTTTTGTTTATTCTTTTTTGTGAGACAGGGTCTTTGCTGTGTTGCTCAGCCAGGCTTGGAACTCTTGATTCTCCTGCCTCCTCCTCCTGTGTTGGATTATAGTAGTATACTGTCATAAATTATTACGTTTAAAATGTTCAATCAGATTTCATTAAAGTCAGTGACAACGAACATCACTACCTAGTTTTATTTGTTTGATTCTTGGTAAATCAAGAAATAAGTACTAGTTTTTAAATTCACGAGACAAAGACCTCAGGTTTCTATGGCATTTCACAAAATGTAATTACTCCTAACAAAAACTGTATTCCTGAGGCAATTTAAGAACCAGAGGAAATAGTTTGGGTGAAAAAAGCAGTTGAATTTCAAAAATAAGTGTTAACATGTAGGTGTTTTGCCCTCTATAATGTTAGCTAAGTATGCTTTTGGTTTCTGTCTGGGGAAAAAAATAATGTCTCAACCTGGTGGCATGTGGTTTGTTCTTATACCAGACTTAATCAGGGATAATAGCAATATTTATGTGAGAACAAATGCCAAGCTTTCTGGTTTAGAGTCATTTTGCCTGTAATGGCATTTTCAAAGAAGGAAGCTTCCAGAAGAGAAAGGCTTGGGGTGAGTAAGTAGCATTTCCTTTCAGTTATCTGCAATATTGATTATGTAGGTCTGTCCATCCATGTTGGTGACCTGAGGTCCTGCTTGATACCAAGACACTGGGCTGAAGGCATCTGAATTGATTCCAGTAGAAGTGCAACTAGTACATGGAGAGATAAACTTGCTAAGAGAACCATATACAGACCATGCTGTGTCTTCCAAAGGAAAAGGAATTTAAAAAAATTATCTGGCATCAAGCTAATTATGAGATAATTGGGAGTTGCATGTGGTCATGTGTATATTAATTAACATGTATATACACATACACTATCAACATTCAGATTTTCTTAGAGATGGACTTGTAGGAACAGGTAGCATTCAGCTCACATACGTTTAAAGAGTTTGTATTAGTGCTTCTTGGGTGGCTTTTTTGACACATTCAGCAGAAATCACACATTTAAGAAATCATTCTAAAATCTTCTGTCTTTGCCCCATTTTGGTTCCTGTTTTTATCTCACCTGACAAAGTACCAGGTGAATCCCTGCACCCAGTTTCCTGGAGAACACACCTCTTGTGAATGGCTGGGTGACCTGAGCTCTTCTGCAGTTCTTTAGTTGCGTTCTAGCTTTCTTGGAACTCAGTTGTGTTTTTTCAGACATGTTTGTACAGTGGTGCTGTTTTCTTAATTAATAGAAATTAATTAAACATCAAATGAGCCAATTAAATGTATATGTGAAAATTATCTAAGCTGAGCCCTTTGAAAGCCTTAAATTGCTTATAAATTAGGTGTGGTCACTCCCCCCCCCCGCCGACCCCCCCCCCCCCCCCCGCTTTTGTGGCACTGGATTAAGTACCACTTAAAAAAAAAAGAGATTATTAAGACTTCTGTGGTTGATTTGCTAAGAGTTCAGTTGGATAGATCTCCCCTACGCTGTAAAGAAACTAAAATTGTAAATCTTTGACAATATCTTGTGAGCATAAGAAAGTCTGGAAGTCTAGCCAGAGCACCTTGATTCAAAGTAAAGCTTGCCTTACCTCAAGCACATTCATATGTATGTTTTGAAGGCAAATGTTTAAAGTGTATACACATACCATGTTTACATTCTATATTGAAACTCACCGTTGTTGTTCATTGATCAGTAGGGTTTTAATCTGGATTGGGTTGGATTGAGATTGAATAACATATTTTGGTACCCAATATTCAGTGTCACTAAGATCATCACTTGCCAAGAGCCATAGCTAACCTATTTTATTTGCATCCTGTTTCTCCTCATTTTTTAACAAAATAATAGGTTCATCTTAAGCATAGCTGAAAGATGCCTAAAATGCAAATAAAAGGCACAGGTATAGTAAGAAGTTGGAAGAGTTCTTAAGGACTACTTTGGTGCCCTAAATTAAAACTGATGAAATGGGCCTTCCAGGTCAAGATTTGAGTTAAAGTGGCATAGCTTGGTGGTGACTGAGGCAGTGAGTAGGTGTTTCTATCCATCCCTCATAAAGCTACCTCTGGGTTGGGACCTTGAACTCCACCCGTTATGGTAGCATAACTTGCAGAGATCTTTGCTTACGTTGTGAGCTTGTAGCGTGTTTTTTGTTTTGTTTTGTGTCTGGGGCCATCTTTTCATACGTCATCTAAGTAGGATGTGCTCTTAACCTACACACAAATCTCAGGCACAAATCCTGGAAAAGCCTTAAATGACTGTTGAGTAGTGGCTAAAGGTGGTGTGTTAGGGGCTTTGTAAATCATGCCTGCTAGACAGAATGCATTGTGTTGGGGTAAATTAAAATAGAAGGTGATTTGTTTATTTTTGATATAAGTGATCTTGTGTAGAAAAACAGGATCATCATAAAAGCTCTAGTAACAATTGAAGATTATTCATATTTATTGAAATAATATTTATTGCTTATGTGAGTTTCATTCTCTTTGACTTGAACAAACACATTGATAATGTAATCTCCCCTCCACCTTTAATCCTTTATGCTTTTGAATTTAACATTTTTCTTTATCCTCAGAAGTGAGACTGGGAGAAACAGAAAAGGAAGGCTTTTAAAATTTCCTTTGAAAGCTTTTTATTTTATGTATTTGTTGCTTTTGAAAATTTCTCTGTGTGTGCCAGGCTTTTTTTTTTTTTTTTTTTGCAAATGACTACTTTAAATGCCAAAGACCATCCACATGCACTCTCCTCAGTTGTTCATGCACAAGTCATTCACTCAGAGTCACGTTCAGAAAGTGGAAAGGAAGCATAATCTACCTAGACTTAGGTGAAGGTTGATTATAGAATTTGTAGACTAGTTTAAAAAGAGTAAAATTTTAACTAGTTTCTTCCTAATAAGACAGAACTGGAATATTAAAACAAAAACCAGTGCTTTAGTGTTGGGTAGGTTCATGTGAATTCAACTAATGCCTTTTGGTTCTGAAAGTTTTGTATATTAATTTTATTATTAAAATAACATAGATACCTCTCTAGAGGTATCTCTCTAGTTCCAGTACCTTGTTTTAAAAACTCTTAATATTTGAAGGTGTAAACACATATTCCGTTGTTTCAATTTTTACTCTTTAAAAGATTATTTGGTAGGACTGAGCTTGGGGATCAAATCCCCAGAGCTTTGCACCTTTTTAGACAAGTGTTTTGTCACTGAACTATACCTGTTTATATGAAGAGTCTTAGTTATTGCCATATATTTTTCAAAAGACTAGCAAAGCAGGAATATCATCTTTGGTACGTGCTGTGAAAAAAGTTGTCAATCTGACAACAAAGCCATTTTAGCCACCAAGAATTTCAATAGGAATTTAAAATTTTCATTATGTTGAAGTATCAATGTTTAGCATATTGAGCAGTTCAAAAAGATTGATTTGCTCTAAGATTTGCTTGGGGACTTGGACAAGTTTTCCTTTAAATTTATATGTGTAATTTAAAATCTAAAAAGTAGGGAAAAGGCCACATCTAAAAAATTAAAACTACTGTCAATGTTTTAGTAGTGCTTTCGTTTTCTTCTCTATGCAGTCTTTTAAAAATCACTTAATAGTTTATATAAAACGTCAATTTGCCTTTGATGAATAGAATAAGTTCAGTCAGTGAATAATGTAAACTGTGATCATTGGCAACATAGGTAGACGTGATTAAGCAGGTAAAAAAATACTTGAGAAGCAAAAGCTAACTTTCTTTCTCATAATATCTTTTGTTCTCATTTAGAGAAAAGCAACACACCTCATCTCAGGTTCTCATTTAATATCTTCTAAAGACTGGGCTTTAATGAACAGATTAATCTTCCACGTAGGGAAATTGCTGTAGAAGAAGAAAGGGGAAGATAAATGCAAAAATCAGAAGACAGAGGTATTGGGTTAAACACATTGCATGATGTATTTACAAACACATTGTTACTTTTGCCAGTGTTGATCACAGGTCTTACTTGTGGATTTTCTGCTGGAGTACTGTTGATGTATTATAAATCATCTACGATTTATGATTAGGAAATCTAAATAAAAATCTGTTATAAAGTGTGACTTAGACAAAAGTTTGGACAGAAATATGAATGTACAATTTAGTGGATTTAACTCTTCACTAGTGATATGCAAATTAGGTTACAGTACTGCCTATCAAAAGCATCTAAGGAGTAAATTAGACAGTTTGGAAGCCACATTAACTCTTTCAGAGTACTAGGCTACTATTTAGTCTACTCAAACAGTAATTTGCTAAATTTAGCATGCCCAGACAGTAATTTGCAAAGTAATACCTTGAAGAGGCTGGGAAGAGTTAAAGAAGCTTCTGAAGTTCCTTGTGCTTTTTGTGAAAATCCAGAAGTAGCATTCACAGGAGTAGGACTTGACAACTAGCATCTTTAAGTTGAATACCTCTTAGGCAAAATTGTTGCCAAGTTTATGCTATAAATGGTGTTTTGGTTTTTATCCTTCTACCCTATTCCTGTCCAGCTGCATGCTTTTTTTTTTTTTCCTTATTTTATGCAAGTGTTCCCTAATGTTCAGTCCTGCATGGTTTCTTGGTAGTACTCTGTTCTCACTGGATTCAGTCCATCACTTTAACATGCACAGATGGTCTTTGGAGGCCTATGTAGTTCTAGCCCTCCTATTCTTCATCTCCCGTGTCCACATTGATTTATCTTTTCCAGAGCTTTGGTCTGATTTGTCAGTTCAACAGTGTCCAAATGTTAGCTTCCTAACTGCCTTAAACTTGTCTTCTCCCCCAAATTGGCTTTCTCCTCCTTCATTGGGTTTTGAATAGTACTCATCATTCTTTCTGTAATAATAGCTTTCAGTGCAAGATCCTCAGAAAAACTCCCAGTTCAACTCCTGTTTCATCAGTGGAACATCAAAATGTGGCTTCTTAAGAGTTTTACCTCATCCCTCTCCTTAACCTTGACCATTTTATCATTTCATACCTGGATCACTACCTTGGTCTTCCCATTGCTCACGGACTTCTTCATTCTCTTCTGGGTAAGCTGCTACATTAAACTTGAGATATCCCTTTAATTATACCATTCGTCTCCTCAAATATCTTTAGATAGTAGTACCTTGAGAATAAAATCAAAATCCTTTGCGTGGCATTGAAATCCACTCACCCTCTGAAAGGTCCACTTTGCTAGCTTCCTTTCTATAGCCTACCCTACTGCCATGCTCTGGGGCACTCTCCTACCTCTTAGATATCTTGCTCGTTCTGTCAACCAGGTAATACCCTTTCCTTCTCTACACAGCTCCTTCTAGAACCACTCAGTGAAAGAAGCCAGGCTCCAGAAGGCATGTGGTGCCCAGTCTCATTTGTCTGAATTTTAGTAAAAAGTAAAACTAGTATATGTTCTAGAATTCAGAATAGTGATTATCCATGGGGAAGGGTCTGCTCTCTGCAGTGTAGGGAGAAAATGATGGGTTGCTGAGAATGATCTGGGTGGTGGTTCCATGGCCTATATGAATGTAAAAGTTCATCCAGCTGTACATAGCACACTTGAGCTCTTGGTTGTGTGTAAATTAAATCTCAGTAAAACACCAGTGGGTAGTACCCCCTTTTGTAAGACTGTGGTGAGGCTTAAATATTATAGCATATATAAAATGCTGAACATAGTATAGTGACTGCCATATTGGGAAGAAAATACTACCTGCTTCTAATAGGTGGACATAGTCTTTGTTAGTCTGAAATGCATAGCTGATGTATTCCTTGAAAAAGACTAATTTTATATACAATTTGGCTTTTGAAATGTTATTCACTGGACTCTCACTGCTGTGCTTATTGCTCAATTATATTCTTCATTTAATGTGGAATTTTGCTTTTATTTTTGTTTGTTGTGTAAATGTTTGATCAACAATAGAAATAGTGACAGGCAATGTGCCATAATAGATTAAGGGAGCCCCACTGCACACTTCTAAAACAGAACTTTGGGTTTATTTTTAAAGTGTTTAACCCAACAAGCTTAAGATTTCTTTTCCCTAGTCTTCTAGTTAATAGGGAAGCACCCAATAAAGGAACTTACAGGTGGGCACAGTATGACTTACTATCAGCACAATGGTCTTAGCAGAGCTGTTAAAATGGCTTGAATGATTTTTAAGTAGTAAACCATCTCTTGAGATGGTACTTAAAAGTACCTGGAGCTACTCCCACATACTGCCAATGCTGCTGGTCTTGCAGCCACACTAGGAGCAGTAAGAGTTAGGGGTATATTCAAGCTTAGAGATATGACATTATGAAAGCAAAATAAGAATTTAGCTCATCAAAACCATCCCACAAATTTGGGATGAACAATGTGAACCAGTTATGTAAATATTCCCGGAAGAATCCATTCAAGAAAGTATTAACTCTAAATTTTAGTGGTGTGTGATTTTTTTTTTTTCATGCCCATGTCAGGACTAGTTGATTTCATTAGTTTGTTTTTGTTCATTGTTGCAAATAGTGTATCCCTAGAAAGTCTTATGAATTCAATCAGAATTTTTAGGGGAAGAAATTTAGAAATAACTTAGAATCATTTGTGGGAACACCCTTCAAAATTTTTTTTTAAAAAATGAAAACACCAAAAGCTAAAAAGTACCTTGCATACCTTGCCCATTTCTTACTGTACTCCATGCACGAAGTTTTACAAAATTGCCAGCAGTGAGCTCTGTTTCCATTTGCAGAGCCAGTTTCAAGACTTGGTGTCCTCCTGCCTACTGCAGGTGAGCTTCCATTCTTCTCCTGAACCAGGCTTCTCTCTATCATTCTGTTGTTCCCTTTTGCCTGTCAGTCTTAACTTGGCAAAGAATGTTTTCATGCCAGTCAGTCTTTAATCTCTAATTTGAAACTGAGAAAAATCCAAGTTACAAGTTGAAAACTAGATCATGACTCTGAAGTTTTTGGAAAGCACAGTGCTCTTAGGGAACCAGTCCCCAGTATAACCTGCTTATATAGGAACAGGTCAGCAGGAAGAGTGTTGCTCTGGCTCCTGGGCACATTCCTTTTTGTTTGGGGATTGAGGTGCCAGACATACAAATTATTAAATTACTTATGAAGATTTTGTAGCACACCTCTACTCTCTGAAAAGGCCCTTTTAGCCAGAGGGGTGTGTGGGCCTTGAGAGAGAGGCGCTTTCACACTGGTAAACAGGGCCCCATAGATGCCCTAGGGCTGGCTGTTTCTTTCTGCCCTGACCAGCAGAACAGACCTTTATAAACTCAAGGGAAGGTTCTGTAGGGGGTCCCTGGCACTCTGTGCTCATCAATGCTGGTTACATTCCAGTCCAGGAGACCTCATGTATTGTGTAGGCCATGAATAAGGCTGTCATTTTCAGGTCCTGATCAGTTACTGTAGAATAGCTCAGGAGTCTGTCAGAAATGTGTGTCATTGAATTACTACATAGGTGATTCTGGTAACAAAGATGCTTTTATGTTCCCACCACCCTCTTACTGGGAAGAGCTTACACTTGAAAGTCTGAGAGACCAGGTCCCAAGGCTGTGTGTCCAGGGAATCAATTCATATCAAACTGGTTGAGTCTTTGTCTTTATCTGTTGGGACGTTTATCTATTGTGATGGTGATAACAGTCCTGAATATGTCACAGGGTTAATATGTCAGTTAATTGGAATAATGTATAGGGAAAGACTGGATTTGAAAGCTTTAATTACATGCCACCATTTGTAAACAATGATATTGCAGACTTTTGCTTTCAGTAAATCACTTTCTCTATGTGATAAATGTAAACTGGCAGCAAAAGGTCAGTCCATTTCTTCTTACCATGCTTAAAGAGGTGAATTGCTGTTGGCTAAGGACACATTCTTCTTGATGTAGGGAGGGTCTGGGGGATAACGGAACCACTGTACTATTTTTTGGGCCACTGTGCTTTTCTCAACAAAAAGGATGAGAGGTGTTGGTGGGAAGGGAGGACGAATAACTGATAGCATTGGAGAGAGTGGAAGGAATAGTTGTGCATATGATTTATACTCTTTCTTTGAATACCACAGTACTTAGATGAGTACATAGAAATCAATTGTCAGTGATGTTCAAAAGGTTGATACTGTATGTGTTCCTGGCTTAGAATGTCAATTCATTGACAGCAGAACTTGTTTGGTGCCACATTCTTAGTACAATATGAATTGAAATTGGTTGTCTTAGTTGTGAAGGGTAGCCTGTGACAATCCCACTGTGAACACTGGCAGGACCACTGCTGGGCACTACACGTACATGATCTCACTGGAACTACACTCAGAGGCTTTTATCCTTATTTTATAGTTGAGGAACTCTAACAGAGTTAGAGAGCTCAGTAATTTGCCCACGGTCATGAATTGAGTTAGTGGCAGGTATTTAAGCCAAGATCAATAACTTGTCTTCCAGGACTCAGTTTTCCTCACCTTGGAAGTGAAGGAGTAGGAATCCAGCCAGCTCTTGAGGGACTCAGTACTACTTCTGCACCTGCTTTTGACACGACTTCTTCTTCTTCTTCTCCACCCTGACTGTGCTGCCTTCCGCCTCCTTCTACTCCCAAAGGCTGTCTTAACCTCCAGAAGAGTGTAGAAGTGATCAATGTGGGTCTTTTTGTACATTACTCGTTAATTCAAGGAAGGAGGTTCTGTGTTCAAGGAATAGGAGATAAAGTTGTGAATTTATTTCAGTTTATATTGTGCACTTGGTAATTGTATAGCTATCCTGGAATTGTGCAGCTGTATCTTCAAAGAAAAGATACCTCCTTAGGAAATACTACCTCTTCTCCCACTCCCCCCCAATTTTTAGAGAATAGAGTTTACTAAATCTATTTCAAATTTAGAGAAGTTAGAAAATCTTAGATGATTTTATATTAACTAATTGCGGATGGTGTCTCAAATCAGCCCTTGTCTAAGATGATCTCATTAGTCAGTGTTCTAGAATGATGACAGGATACCTTACAATGTCTAACTAAATGTAACTTATCTCAGAGCCAATAGTTGAGTTTCACTTGAAAGTCAGTGAAACATCTAATTAAGAACAGAAGGATTTGAGAGAAGGAGAAGGATTTGAGAGAAGGATCCAAAGTCCTGAATTTTTGTTTTATGGAAGTATAATTTACTGGATTCCTGAGGATTCTTTATAAAATCAGTTACCATTTGAAAAAAATAGCAAGCAGCAAAAACCTAAATTTTCTTTTCTCTTTACCTATGCATCAATATAGGCAGGCCATAGGCTGAGATGTCCCATAGTTTGTATTACTTACATATTACCAGAGGTCAAATTTGAACTTGAAATATTTTTTATTTTTTGTGGTACTGGGGTTTGAACTCGGCCTCAGGCTTGCCAGGCAGTCACTCTACTACTTGAGCCACACCCCCAGTCTTGAACTTGAAATATTTTTTTAAAACAAACTGCTCTGGTAATAACATCTCCATGCTCTAGTTTTGCATTACCTGAGTCCAAATCAGTAACATCTTAGAATGACTTCTGGAAGGGAGGAGATGATACCTTCCAGGCTGTTTACCCCATGTCACTTCTAAAACATGACCCTTTAGACTGACATTGAGACCATGGAGACAGTCAGCAAGGACTGTATTTCTTCTTGCCCCTTGAGGAAAGAGAAGAGGAGCTGATTTCCTAACTTTTCCATTCAGTTACTTAATCAAATATTAAATCCATTGCAGACAAACTGGGATTACCCAGACTAACAAATCAGTAAAATTACAAGCAGCTGGCCCTTTCTGGTTTTAAATGTTCTCACTTTGTGGCTCCGCAGAGTGTTTCTTCCATCACCTTCTGTTCTGTTGTCTGTCCTTCCCTGCCCTCTTGTGTGCTCTACCTGGTGGGCCAGCTGGGATTCCTGTTCCCTGCCTTGCTCTAATCTCTGAATTACTCTCTTCACTGCTCCAGGTCTCTTGGTCAAATTTGTGATTTCCTTCTACCTGGTCTGCAACTCACCTCCTTTGGCTGAAGCTCATTGTTGAGTTTTTGGGTTTTTTTTGGTGGTGGTGGGGGGCGGACAGTAGCATCTTGCCTTCTGAGCCACTTATCTGCCTGGACCTAGTCATGGTGCCATGTGTTCAGAAGGTGGGATTCCTCTAACTAGGAAGCTGACCACATCACTGCTCCCCTTCAGTGACAAGCTGGCAACTTCCCCTGTTCAAAATGTTTGCCACCCCACCCCCACCCTTCTGCTTGGTACTTTTTGGCAGGAAGGGCCTCCTTTTATCCCAGTAAATTTGCAGAGCAGCAGTGATGGCCCTTTGATGCACTTCTCCCAAGGCATCCTCTCCACCCAGCGTTGCCAGCTCCCTGGCCTCTGTACGTCCTTCATCCCTCCACCTCCACACCCCTTGCCCTAGGTCTTCCAGAACCTGAGTATTACAGTCTTTTTAGTGCCTGTTACCTTAAAAACCAGAAGGCGGAGGAGGGGTGGAGTGAAGAGTATAGATAATAAATAGGAAAGGATTTTGCTAGTCAACTTAAAAAGTAGAAATTTGATCAAAAATGTGTGATCTGAGCAATTCAGTGCTTTTCAAAGTCCAAATGCTACTGTGCCCAGCAAGAGGTTTGGTTACATGAAGTAGCATTTTAATTAACTTACTCTTTTAAAAAAGAGCTGCACAGAAGGTAGCAGTCCAATGTGGCTTATTATTTAAAACGAGTGGCACCTTAGAATGTCTCTCTCCTCCATTGTCCTCACTGAGCCTCCACCAATGCAAATCTGAGCCAGGAGAACAAGTTGGAGCCTTGAAGGCTGCTGCTGAGAAGGAGAACCCATCGGGTCTGTTGAATTTCTGGATTTGTGCTCATTTGGGTATCTTTGGCATTTCACAGTTCTTATTGGGTTGTCAGGGGAGTATGCAGAACATCCTTGGTCCCCGTTTCTTCCATTTGGTTGGATTACTGGGAAGGGCTCCTATTTCCCAGACTCATAGATGTTTGAAGGAGTTGGCGGGTCTTTCGAGGCCATCAGTTGCATAGAGGGGACTACAGCAGGCAGCTGGGCTGAGCCTCTTGGCTGCCAGCTCAGCGGCCTGTACAATACCTGATGTCTTTTTCCATTTGTGACATGCTAAAAGCAAATGGAAGACACTGTCTCTCCTTTGTACCCTTGATACATGGCAGCCTCTGGAAGGAGAGCACTTTAGGTAATGGTCACATTGGGAAGAAAGCTATTTGGGGGACAGTAGCTCCCCAGAGTCTTCAAGTAAGCAGGGAGCCTCTCCTCTCAGCCGGAGGGGTTATTCTGTTGCATTTAGCCCTTGGTATACAGCTCAGTCACATTTTTTCTTTGCATTTTGGTTTTAGATGTTATTAGATGTTAGTAGTCTAACCCAATTCCTTGTTTTGTAGAAATAGGTATTTTGTTTATCTGAGTAGCAAAACTGATCTTTGTCAGTATCCTGGAGTAGTCATTTTTGGACAGAAATGATATTTTAAATCTGTTAAGTTAAGACTTGCTCTCAGGGTTGTAAAATAAGACTCTTGTTACTGAGAGGAGTTGGTAGAGCCCCTATACAGAAGGGAGAGATAGGAGAGGGGCTGCCATGCAGCAAACTTGTGGACTTTGAGCAAAACTTTGTTTTTGATTGTACTTTTGGCAAAAGAGCAAGGCCTTGGTAACTCAGGGCATTCCTACACTAGAATTTGTCCCTCACACTGTTGTTGCAAGTGCTCCTTACACATCTGTTGCTTCTGTTCCTGTCCAGTCATGCTCAAGTGGCCAGCCTCAGAGGCCTCACAGCTCTTCCTGTCCCAACTCATGCCAGCCCAGAGCAGCAGGTCTCCTGAAAGCTGCTCTGCTGTTGACATGCCCGTTTCCTGTTTCTTAACCTTCCGAAAGGCTGGCTGTGGTGGCTTTGAAATTTGTTCTGAAGGATTCTGTTAATCTATTCTGATTTATTTAGGAGGCAGCAGCATTCATTATTTGACTTATGTTACTGGTTAATTAACCAAACTAGAACATGTTTCCTCTTTACAAATTGAATGCTGAGAAAATAACAAAGACCAAATATTTTACAACACAGATCTTTTGAATTTTACTCTGAAATAGTAGATTTTATTGTACAGTAACTTCCTGTTTTAGTGACACTTAAATACTTTGTCTATTATTAGGAAGTTTTGAATTTTAATATATCAGAATTGAAACAAAAATTATTTCTAAAAATAATATGTACTGTTTATTTTAATTCTGTGTCTTGTTGGTGAGGAAGGCCTCCTTTAGGGAGAAAAATGTAAATTTTGTGCCAGTTTCTTGTTTTAGATTGGCAAGAGTTGTATTGAACTATTTATGAGAATAAAAGAAATACTGAATTTTCTTTTAATGTATATTCTTACAGTCATTCCTTTTAAAATTTTAATTGATACATAAAAAGTATACATATTTGTGAGATATAGTGTGATGTTTCCATACTTGTACACACTGTGTAATGGTCCAATCAGGATAAACATGTTTACTTTTTTTTGTTTTTTTGTGGTACTGGGCTTGAAGTCAGGGCCTACACCTTGAGCCACTCCACCAGCCCTTTTATTATTATTAATTTTTTTTTTTTTTTTAAGATAGGGTCTCAAAGTGTTTGCCTGGGTTGGCTTCAAACCATGATCCTGCTGATCTCTGCCTCCTGAGTAGCTAGGATTATAGGCATGAGCCACCAGCGCCCGGCTTCTTCTAGCTTTTTTGAATGCACAGCAAATTATCTTTATAGGAAACCTACCATGTGATTGAACACCAGAATTTATTTCTTCTAATTGTAACTTAGTTACCCTTTGACCAACATCCCCTCCTCTACTCTCCCAGGCCTCTGGTAGCCACTAGTCTCTAAGATGAAGTTTTTTGGATTCCACATGAGTAAGTTTGGGTGATGTATTTCACTTAATATAATGTCCTCCAGTTCCACTCATGATGTTGCAAACCACAGGATACTGTCCTTTTTATGGCTAAATAATATTCCATTGTGTGTACATGTGACATTTTTCGTATCCATTTAGCAGTTAATGGGCACGATTGTTTCTGAGTCACGGCTCTTGTCAGTAGTACCTTTTACAGCAATTTCTCAATGATCTACCTTGACTGTCTTATGGACAATGAACATCTGCAGTGCTTTTAAGTTGTTTGTGTTTTTGACTCCAGTTTTTGTTGACTTGGTGAGGGGCATGCTCTTTGTTCTCCCAAGAAAAGCTTCATATTTACTTACTCCAAATTCTTCAGAGAAGATTTGAGGATTATTTTAATTAGATTAGGATCTTTTGCTAGTGTGAGTTGAGAAGATGAGATATGGATAAATGGGAAATTATACTGCTTCCTAATCCTTTCAAATGGGGTCATTTTAGGGTGACTTTGGCTCAGAATAAATTTCCCTCCCTCCCAAATCTTAGTATGTGTTATATAAGGAAGTGAAGATGTGTCTTAGAGACTTACAATATTTTTTCCTGGTTGTTGGGATTCTGTGAGCATTGGTATGGTTTGGGTTAGTAGTGATTGTGGAAGGATTTAGCCACCCTCCTCTCATTTTCACTTTTTTTTTGTCTACTCCATGGAGAAGGAAAAGATAGGCTGAAATTTTGTTTTACTTGGGATGTCACTTGGTGTATTCGGAGTCAGAGGAAATTGGGGCTTGCTAATGAAAGCAGGTAGGTCCATTCTGCACATACACCCAGGCTTTCTGGACATGCAGTTCAGGGAATTTTATCCAGTCTGTCTGAGGAGTCTGTCCTGATCATTTGGAGAGGAAATAGACAAATGAGCTCAATTTCTTTAAATTAAATGCACATTTATTTAAATGGAGGATCCTGTTTGCCCAAATCCTTAACCTTTGTCAGTTAAGTTTAACCTTTGCTATCCAGAGTCTCATCCTGCACCAGATGTGGGGCTACGGAGCCTAACACAGTACTTTTGTATTCTGTGTTACGTAATTGGAGTATGATTTGAACAGCATCCCTCTCTATCCTGAAACAGTTAGTACCTTGGTTCTCTTTCCTATGGAAGACCCCATATTTACCCTAGGAAGTCAGCCTAGAGTTTCCATCACCTGTGCAAACCCTGAGGGGAGAGATATTGTGAATTTGAGAGATGCCACTTTAATTGAATGTGTTTCATAACTGATGTCTTCTTAAGTAAAGACTTGTGCTCTATTTGCCTTTCCAGACCATTTGGTAGGAATTACCAAGGAATGGTGCATTTCAGTTGAGTGACTTGGAAGCACCTCACGTGGTGCTCCTTCATTGAAAGGTGGCTATTTTCTCCAACCACTTGAAGGAGGTGCAGTTTTTGTCTAGGGACAGAGGACTTCTAGTGGACATCATGGCTAATACCAGCTTCTCTCTATTCTGGAGTCTCTCTTAGTAAAACTGACTTTTTATTTTACTCCTCAGCCAAGGGGTACCCAGCCTTGGAGAGTCATGAATGAAATTTGGATAACTTTAAATTTATTTAAAGGGGGAGAATTTAAACTCTAATACCTGTTTGGCTTATTTGGACTATTGGTCTCCACTGTGTGTTCCTTCCTCCTGTGGATAATCTGTTGATGCCTGTGGTGTCTTCTGCTCCTGTTTTCTTCTTCGTTTTGAGCCTTTCCCAGGCAGAGGAGGTCAGGCAGGCACACGTGCCTTTGGGAAGAAGGTGGTGGGGGGAAATATGGAATAATGAGCCCTCCTGTCTTTGGATTCAGCAATTTAACATTGGTGCAGTGGGTGGAGTTATTCTTGGAGCCCCAATTTGAAGACTGCTGTGCAGGAACCCATCTGTGCCGCTGGTTGCCAACATTTCTGGTACAAATATTGTCATTTGCTCTTGAGGCAATCTGCTATTTCAGTCCTAGATGCAGTTTTGTAATATACTGAGCAAAATAGCAGAGAAGAAAATATCTTAAGTGGTGGTATAATCTTCAGTTTAAAAACACTTCAGCAGTGTTTCCAGTAGAGGATTGTCCAATGTGTCTCCTCTGCTTAGCTGTAAACATAATATAAATTCAGTCTTTTTTCCTGCTTGCCTGGGCCCTGGTTCCCTTGTGCTGAATCTGTGCAGTAACTTCTGTACCCACCAAAAGGAAAGATAGTCTTTGTCCAGATGAAAGGCTTGCATAGTATTTTTTTTAAATTGTACACTATGGAGGTTGGTATGCCATGTTAATTTTGTTGATAAGCAAACAAGTTATTTCGTGTATGAGTCAGCATTTTATTACAGAAGCTATTTTATGAAGAAAGTAGGTTTATTTAGCACACAGTTTGAGAGGCTGAAATTGTAAACTGGCTCTGCAAGTGAGGGATGGGGGTTCCACCATGGCTGCGTTGCATCATGGGGGAACATGTGTTTATATCTGTGTGGTTGTATTCGTCCCCTTATAAAACTACCAGAAATCAGTCATGAGGTCACTAAACCAGTGATCTAATCACTTTCCAAAGGCCCCACCCCTCAATACTCTAATTTGATTGCATTAACGTAAGACTGGCAATTAAACTCCTGCATGAGTTAGGGAGATGTAGCCATATTTGAACCCTAGCACTTGGTTGCAAAAACTGTCAAATGTGGTGCTACACAGCTGTTTCCCACTCAGTACCCTTCCCTGTCCCAGACTATGAGAGTTACATCTTTCTCAGAGGCTACCAGGCATATTGGCAGAGGGTTCAGAGTGATCTGTGCAGAGTAGGTACTCCCAAAGGTACTGGGCTCTCTCCAGAAGCCTTGGGGATGAGGTTGTGCCTATGTTGAGCCTTTATCATTAAGCCTTTCTTAGAGAGAAAGCATATCCTGTAGGAAATCGTATGTTTCCTTCTGTTTCTGGGGCTTTCTCATTTTCTTCCCAGCCTGATGCATAGTGAGAAATCTGCTTTCCAGTATGACTCAGTGTACGTGTGCACACATACGATACCAGTGTTTTACAAAATTGTACTGTACTCACCCATTTATGTGAGATATGCTTGCTTTATTTTATTTATGTAAAAAAAATCACACGCCCAACTCTTTAAATTGATTTCATTTTTATGGACTGTGATCTAGACGTTTAGCTTGAGGGTTTTCTGGCATTCTTTCCCAATTTTCCTATCCTGGCAATAGCCCTAAAAGTAGGGAAGAGGAAGCTTCAGCCCTATGTGAAAGATTGGCCCACAGTCCAAGATTGGCCCACAGTCCACTGGAAGACACAACAAAGAATTTAGATGGAGCAGGTTGGTCTGAAACATGGGAGTAGTTACAAGTATGTCCTAAAATAAATAACCCTCAAAGACAGTGTCTTTCTCAAGTAGTATGTAGTTTGGCAGTTAGGTTTTGTAGTCAGTCATTGAATGCATGCATTTTTGGGTTGGGATACTTTCCTGGATGAGGTTTTCTGCTCCTTTCCTCAGGCTCACCTGACCTGCAGGCAGCTCTCTGCAGAAGCTCCCATCGCAGTCCACTTTTCATTTCTTTGGCACAGATAAATGTGAATTCTGCTTCTATTTGAAGTCACATGGGTTGTTAGAACTATAAGGAATTCTAGGCGATGTCAGTGCAAAGCTGAAGCAAGTGTAATCCAGCTGGCATAGGGCTGTCCTCTGGAATAGTGTTCCTGCCACCAAGGCTCTGGCTTTCCACAACTGTTTCGAAGCTACCAACTAGCAATGTGTGTGTTCAAGGAAACACAGAGAATTAAAGGGAAAGCGGGGGAGGAAAATTCCAGGAAATTGAAAGGTGAGGTTGACATTCCTCATTCACTAATGCCCCTTCTGTTCTTCTCTGAAAAACAATGATGACTTAAAAATTGGCCCCAGAACTAGCTGGCTTTTATCCATAACCTTATAGTTATATTTTGAAGATATTCTCTTCTAAGCATCTAATGAATTCTAATGAACCTCATTAGAATAAAATTCTAACTAGTTTTATTTGATGTTAATAACCACTAACCTTGGGTTTCTCAGACTTGACTACCACATGAGTTACTAGTTAGGAATATTCTGGAATTTCACCCTCTTCCTTTCAAAGCAGAATCTGTATGGAATAGCATGCCCTTTTTTTAAATTTCTTTTATTCATATGTGTATACAATGTTTGGGTCATTTCTCCCCCCTTTCCCCCACCCCCTTGCTACCAGGCAGAAACTATTTTGCCCTTATCTCTAATTTTGTTGAAGAGAGAGTATAAGCAATAATAGGAAGGACCAAGGGTTTTTGCTAGTTGAGATAAGGATAGCTATACAGGGAGTTTACTCGCATTGCTTTCCTGTACATATGTGTTACATTCTAAATTAATTCTTCTCGAACTAACCTTTTCTCTAATTCCTGGTTCCCTTCTCCTATTGGCCTCTGTCGCTTTAAAGTTTCTGCATTAGTTTCTCTGCATTGAGGACATCAAATGCTATCTTGGTTTTTTTTGGGTTTCTTGCCTATCCTTATACCTCCCTTGTGTGCTCGTCTCATAAAAGTCCAATCCCCTTGTTGTGTTTGCCCTTGATCTAATGTCCACATATGAGGGAGAATATACGATTTTTGGTCTTCTGGGCCTGGCTAACCTCGCTCGGGATGATGTTCTCCAGTTCCATCCATTTACCTGCAAATGATAAGGTTTCATGCTTCTTCATGGTTGAGTAATAGTCCATTGTGTATAAATACCACATTTTCTTAATCCATTCTTCAATAGTGGGGCATCTTGGCTGTTTCCATAACTTGGCTATTGTGAATAGTGCTGCAAAAAACATGGGTGTGCAGGTGCCTTTGGAGTAACCTGTGTCTCATTCCTTTGGGTATATCCCCAAGAGTGGTATTAATAGCATGCCTTTTCTCAGAAAAACTGAAAAGAATCTTGGACGTGAAGCAGCCCAAGTGTTCCCAAATCTATTTTAATGCAGATTCCTGGGTCCTACTTGCACCTATTAATCCTAATATATGATTCCTAATATAAGCATTCTAGAACATTTCAGCTCATTAGCCTGGAGTGGTAGCCACTCATTTATTCAGCTTCCAGAAAGGGAAATTAACTTGATGTGTTTGGTTATTGAGCTCCTTAATAGCAGTAGGAACAATCCTTTTATGGCTGGGGTATAGCTTAGTGACAGAGTTCTTACCTAGCATGTGTGAGGACCTGGGTTTGTGCTCCATCCCCACAAGCAGAATAAAATCCTCTTCTGATCTTTTGGTTCATTTAAATAATATTTACATCTCAGATACTGAGTAGGTAGGTTAGTACAGACAATTTCAAGATGAGCAAGCAGGGTCTCTACCTCAGAGGTTGTGAATTGTTGGCCAGTCTTTCTCAATGAAAAGTTTTGGAGGTAGCATTAGAATCATTTGGGGAACATTTTTAAAGCCATATACAGTGTTACCCCAGCTATAAGACATGTACCTAGTAAAGGGAGCCAGCTTGTGTTCTTCCCTTGTTGACAACCTTACGAAATATTCCAAACATCCAGAAAGGATCAGAAGCTAATACAATTAGTACCCGTTTTCTATCTCTCAATTTTGACAAATACCACCCATCTTACTATAAATAGCTTTCCTGCCTCCCCAGCTACTAATTCCAGAGTTGGTGTCCTGAGGGTGGCCTTTCCTTCCAGAAGCCTAGGCTGATGTGGGTCCATAAACTTTGTGTAAGATTCCCTTAAAGAAAACTTTACACAAATGATATTATTTAATGTGAATATCATTCTGCAACTTGATTTTCTTTAAAAAGTCAGGGTTATGTTTTTGAGATTTACTCATGGTTGTTGCATGACCTGACACGGCCTCATAACTTAATAGTAAAATCAGGAAATTGAAGCCAGACAGTTTGAAAACTTTAAAGGGAGGGGAAAAAAAATGCGAGGACTGGGTGGGAGAGAGTTTCCGTTGAAATTCTAATATAAAGCATTGTCATTTATGAGTAAATTATTGGTTGGGATTATGCATTATTTCAAGTAGCCCAATATTTACTTAATGAGAATTAATTGCATGTTGCAAGAAAAGTTAATTGTTTCTATTTAGTGTGGGTATAGTTGCTGCAGTTCAGTCCAAACAGGTGAAAGTTAAGATGTGGCATAAAACAGGAAGCAGATGGGGGCTAATTAAAGTTCTGTTGATGATAAAGGATGACTGATCAAGCAGCAGCTGGGTTCCCGATTTAAACATAGATTCGTACTGTTTGAGGACAGTCCTCTGCATGTTCTCATGTCTTTTCAGGGTGCAGTCATGTGTTTCGTCAAATGAGTGGAAGGCTGTTGTGGCACTGTTTGTGTTTACTGTTTGGCTTTCAAATAGTGTCTCCTCAGGCTTTATCCAGAAAAGAAAGGAAGGGGACCACAAACCTGCCATGATTTCCAGTGATGCTCCAAGCTGCTCTTGCATGCCTGTTATGACCTGGAATAACCGAAAGCCCCTTTGCATTCTTGAAGAATGCAAGAAAGTGCCAAGCGTTTGGTTTTCTGTGTGCTTTTTTCTTTTAAATTTAACTCTTCTCTTCTAGTGGCATTAAAAATGTTGGCACCCTGGCCATAATGCAAGAAGGCCAGTGTGTTTTAGCCAAAGTACCAAGTATGAATCATGTGAGTGCTGAGAGGTGCTCTGGAGACATTCTTGGAGCCTCACCTTATTCTGACATGTCTTTGAGCTTCTGGCCATGAGAAGTCAGGGCTTCCACACTTATTTTGCTTGAGTGTGCCCAGCATGACTTTCACCTGCAAATGACAAGTCTTTTATTTCTACTGCTAATGATGGTTGCATAAACATTGAGTATGTGTTCTGCATGTGTTTTGCTTGAAGAGTACACCAATATTGTGTTCTCTTATATGTGCAGGGAGATGACAAGAGTTCAGAGAAAGTTTGCCTTTCCTGGAGATGGGCTATACTTGGCTTGGAATTTTGTATCAGTACTGTCCAGTATTTTTAAGTGCTTTGTATGATCATCTCATTTTAATCCTTACAGAAACCCTTTGTGATGGCAACTGTCATCTCCATTTTGCAGATAGGAAGGTTGAAGCTTAATGAGGTAAAGTGAGTCAGTTGGGTCTAGCGTTCAGGTTTATTGGGCAAACCCATGTTCCTCACTACTATGCAAGTCTGTGTACAACTATTGAAATTTTTGTTTTTTCTTAGTCCTGCTTAAGGAAAGATCTCTTGTTTGTTGGAAAAATAAAAATCTTAGGAAATAGTTGCACAATGCAGCTTCTTACCTGGTTACGTAAGTATACATGTACACATGTCTCTATCCATCCATATATATCTCTCGGATGTGTTCCAAGTTGGTAGGAACTTTTGTTTTTATTTCCCAATGAAAAAGGAAAATGTACAGATTTTTTGTTTGTGGCTTCAGTGTCACTTTATTCTACCTATAAAAGATGTACATCTATTTTCTGTCACAGCAGCAAAGCAGACAAAGTGTGGCAAGGGTACTACAAAACAAAAACTCTCACTACATTTACCACCTCTGCTTCTTCATTGTACCCATCAAGATGGGCCTGTAAAGTAAATAATTGATCATGTAGAGATTGTATAATTGGTAACAATAACATCATTTATTTTAGTTTCACCTGGTATGCAGGTTTCAGCAGGTGACAAGACTGATGTCCATTGTCTACTGTATAGATACCTTCCAATCCCAGGCGATGTTTTTGCCGTTGGATTCTGTTATCATTCTGCTCCTTGTATACTACGTAAGAAAAGCCTGTGTTTAGGTCTCTTGTCCTTTAGGGTCAATCCCCATGACCCCAGAGGCTGTCGCTCATCTCTCACAGTTCTTAATGAGAGGAGGTGTGTGTGTGTGTTGTCCTGGAAAAGTCTCAGGATTCTTTTTTCTCACTCGGGTATCTTCTCAGCAAATCAGTCTTAAACTCTCCTTTCTTCCATGTCTTTTCTTGTTTCTTCCTTTATCTGGCTTGCCTTTCTTTCTTTCACAGGAGCATTTAAGGGAGCTAGAAGAGGGTTGGTCCATTCTCCCCTCATAACTCTGTATTGGGTATTGTTGAAGATATTGACTATTAGTGTTTTGAACTTGGGGAGGAGAGCTTGACTCTGTGTCCTGTGTAATACTGGAGTGGTGTGACCTGGCATGGAGCCATCCTTCAAAACACAAGAGGCACCATTGTATCATCGCTACCATTAAGACCTTCAGAATTCTCTGGGCTTTCTCAGGCACCCAGGACAGGCGTGTTCTTTGGCAGGAAGCTTGAGTAGCTCTGGGGCTTTCAGTTAAAGGACCCTGTACCCTGAGCATACTCACATATCTTACAAATATGTAGTACCTTATGACTTTTAAGTTGTATATTACAACTCCTCTGTGAGGCATTTTTCATTTTTAGAGATAAAGTCAAGACATGTAAGATGCAAAGTTTGTCCAAAATCATACAGAATGAGAATAAAGTCAGGATTAGCTCTTCTACCCCTTGACTATTATCTTGCTAGTCAACCAGCATTTTCCAAAGTGTATGCACTAAACACTGGTTTCATAATATAGCATGTCAAGGAATGTCAAGAAGTGCATCATGCTCTGTGTGTGTATTTGATTGTGTGCACACTTCTGCACCAGCATGTGCTTATGCAGATTATCCCTGCAAAGCAAAAAGTCTTCAAGCTAAGGGAGGATTTTACTTTGTTTTGTTGTCTTTACTTTTTTTGTATGTATTAACACAAAATTAATATATTAAAGACTTTCATAAAAACCCGCAGTTAGAAATCCTGTTTAAGTCTATACCTTGAATGTGTTTCCTTGATGGATTCCTTTTATCCCAAAAGGAACCATTATTTTATGGAGCACATGTTGAAGAAAGCTGAGCTAGGCCATAATGTGTTGCTTTGTCTTACAATTACCTGGAGATGCTAGAGGAGATCTGAGTGGTTAGAGGAAAATGTGTTATTTGGGGTACCTGCAGCAGAGAGGTCTAGGGGGGTGTCTTACATGGGTAGTGGTGGGAGATGCTTTGGCAATTGAGACTAGCCTGTAGGGTGGGGTTGGATGGGCAGTTACAGAAGGAATATTTGTCATCATGTCACTGTATAGCATCATGCCCCTCGTATGTCATACTGAGGAGGTTTTTAGCCAGAACGTACCAAAGTCCTCAGTCTATATGGTCAGTCTGTATGGCCAACATTCTAAGACCATTTGTCAGCTGTGTTAGGCTATAGTAAGTAATGGCACTTATGGATGGACTTAGGATATCTGGTCCCAGAACACAAGGATGAATTTTGTCCTTTTAGTGTGGTGTTTGCTGAGGTGTATTCCTTGTGAGGATTTCTGCATCAACCCTGCTTCCACTGCCCTTTAAAAAATGTTTAATATTCACCTTTACTTGAAATTGTTGGTCTTACTAGATTGTCACTTAATGGAGGTATAAGGACTAGGAGGGCAAATGGTACAGGTGCCAGTGGCAGACTTCACACTTACGTCATGAATTAGCTCTCCTACTTCCTTTCTGAAGAAGTAAAACTTAACAAAATTCTTGTTTTGAAGTAACTTTGTTCCAACCAGGCAGAAATGATAGAACTCTTAAACTGAGGTAGCAAATCCAGCATCTTAGAACTGATCATGGATGTCACACTTGATCAGCCGCCCCCCCCCACCTCCATTCCCCCACCCTGGCCAGGAGCTACACCTGCTTCTCATCCAAACAGAGTTATTCCATGTTTTTGAGTTATTGAGTTATTGAGTGTAGATCAAAAATTCACCTACAGTATTTTTAAATCCAAGAGAAAGAAACTCTAAATTAACTGAGGCGAATTGTTTGGTTTGGTGAGGAGAATAAACTTATGCTAGTTAGGAGGGTTGCCTGGAAGAAGTGCTGTGAAATAGGTGGGAACAGTTAATAACCTAAGGTGTGGTATTTCTTTCAGCAAATATTCCTCAACCATCTCTCATGAAGTGATTGAATAAAGTATTAGACTGTTTTGTAAAATATTTGAGCTATCTGTTGATGCGTTTGTTTGATAGTAACTTTGACTTTAGGTGAGATTAGAAGTTGCATAGCAATAACTTATTTTGTAATGGGAAGAAATAAAAGCAGTCAGAGGCCAGAGCCTCTGGTGGTGGAAGAGGAAAGGTGGATGGAATCTGCAGATGGTAAGGTTTATCACCATGATCATCTGTTTTTATAATTGAATTCTGATGGGGAGGGAACCCACCTTTAAAATCTTCTCCAGAATTTAGGGTGGGTGTGTGTATGTGTCTCTATAGTGCTTTTCACAAGGATGGGGTCTGGTGGGAGATTATGGGGTAGTTTATCCTCTTACCTCTGCAGGCCAGCCATGGGTCAGTCTTGGCCCTGGATCCTCTTAACACACCTCTCAGAGTATTGACTAAGTCATGAGTAATTTGTTGTCACTTTATGCATGTTTATATTGAATAAGTCATGGTTTCATTGTAGGGTATTGTTTCCTTTAATTTCCTTTTTGCTGTTCAAAACAACCTGAAAGATGTTATGGTCAAGCCTAGACAATGATCTCAAGAAACAAAAATAAACTATCAAAACGTAAGAACCGAATTGGTATGCCAAATGTTGAGAATGATGAATAAAATGTGTGAAAACACAGTGGACTTCATGGGGAGGGAGACTCTTAAATAAGTTTTCAAAACAAACGATCCTGCCCCCCACTATTTGCCCTCCTGACTGTGAAAAAAATCAGAGATAAGGCCATGAGTTTCAAAACAGCCAAGCATCATATAAATCATAAATGACAAACAGCTGCATACTATGAAGCCACATCATTTTCAGAGTTAGGAAGTCCTAAGGGTGACACTTGTGTCTAGAATTCCACTTGCTACTTAAGCTGTGGCAGCATTATGTTAAGAAAGGAACTGGTGATGCCTTCTGGATGGGGGAAGTACCATCCAGACAAAAAAGATAGCAGTCTATTTTGTGTTGCTAAAATGAAATAGTTGAGACTATGCAAGGTATTAAGAAAAAAGGCTTACTATTCTGGTAGCTAGAAATTCCAAATTTCATGGTACCAGTTTTTGGCAACATGGTGGATGCTGCTACACAACATGGGTAGCATCACGTGATAGGAATGCCTGCAAGAGTGGTGAGAGGGGTGGGATTTGGAAAAGGTCATATGGCAAGAGTGGAAGCAAGAGACACGGACCCAGACTTTTTCTTTTATAACAGTTCCATTTCTCTGGAGAGCTAATCCATTCCTATGAGACCAGCATTAATCTGTTTACCATGGTATTGAAGATCATTTCTGAAATGGTCCCATTTTTCAATACCAATACATTGGGGACCAAGCTTCCAGCACATGAAGCTTTGGGGGAACAAACCACATCCAAACCATAGCCCATGCTTTTACTTATCAAAAATATCTTCCCATGCTCCAAGCAGAGCCATAACTCTCCTCTGTCATCATCAGGGTGGGAAGATATTTTTGATGCTTTGTTCTAGGTTCTGTGTTCTAGCTTATTCCGTGCTATTTCCCTTGCTCTTCTGTGTGGTGAACATAGGGTGAAATACATGTTCCAGCTTATGTTTTAAGTCTCAGTCTCTCTCTATCTCCCCATCTCCCCCTATTTCCCTCCCCCGTCCTCTCCCCACACTTCCCTCCTTTCTCCTGTCTTCTCTTTCCTCCCCTGTGACTGAACTGAGATATAGCCATATTAACTTCTTCTGTCATCACCAAATATGCCTTGCTAGTGTTTTTTTAAAGCATTTTCTCCTCATAGATGCTAATAACTAATACTCACTGGGCATTTTATATACACTGAGCATTTAATTCATTGAATACTGTTAGTAATTTGGAACCAAGACTCAAAGATCTCAAGTTAGACATCCAGGATCACTCAGACATACATGGTGGTGACTGACCATATTGAAATCTAGGTCTGTGTGTTGATAGAACACATATTCTTGAGTACTACCTAATATGCTCATCAATTTTGATTCATTTTCTGCTCCCACGTCACAATTCCCCTTCACCTTTTACCCAGCAAGATAAATCCTGCCTTTCCTTTGTGTCCCACTTCCAGTTCAGAGTCTTGTCTTAGAGTATCCTCCACCTGATGTTTTTGTGTTGCCAGCCTTCCAATGTTTAGTAAGACTGTGGATGTGGAGCAGGCCTCATGCCTCTGCTGTTTCCACAGTGCCTGGTATATAGTAGGGGCTCAGTAAATACCTGTTGAATGACATTGCATTGATCAGTATAAATTTATCAATATCTTCAAATCATAATGTATGTTATTGAAACTTGGATGAAGATAAATTAATTTCCAAAATGCTCAGTGGATTGAAATAACTTAATTTGACCCACTTCAGTTAGGCTCTGCCCATGTTCTTGATTAACTTTGGATAGATTTCTGGATGATAAAAATGAAGGTAAAATGTTATATTTGAATTCCTAATAATAAGGAAGACCTAGTCAGGGTCCTGTGAGAGCAGTCTGCTTGGAGAGGACCAACCAGACATGTTCTGTTCCAGCCCAAGTTCTCCACATGCTCTTTCTGAATAATCAGGTGTGTGTGTATATATGTAATTAACCAGTGTGATAACCCAACCTAGAAAACCCTGTAAAGAAGATAAATATTGATTTAATAACTACTTTGAGGACAAAAATGGTTATCTAAAATATTGGTGTCTGTCTTCATAAATTAACCAGTAGAAATGTATAATAGCTATTAAAGTGATTAAAACAAAACCTCTCTTTTGGGGTAGGGTATAGATAGGGAGGGTCCCACTGAAGAATGATGTTTTAAATTTTGTTCAGTCACTAACAATTCTGAACCATCCATTATACTCTTAACAGAATTTGACTAAATTACTGTTCTCAGTAATAAAAATACAGAAAATAGAGTTGGGGGACATGGCGCAAGTGGTACAATGCCTGCCTAGCAAACGTGAGTTCAAGCCCCAGTACCCACCCCCCCAAAGTATAAATACAGAAAATAAATTGAAATACCAGAAAACGTGTTTGGAGAAAAGTGATCTTCTAGGAAGCTGAAATGTTGAAGGGATCTGGGAGATTGCTGTTACTGTCATGTCTAGTTTAAATATCTGTGACTGTGAGCGAACAACTCTAGAAAACATAGGAATTTTGTTTTAGAATGTCATGAATTTCTTGGAGTTTCTAACATACTTGAATTGTTAGTATTTTTACATTTATAATATGCTTTGTATTTTCCAAACATGTTCTCGTTTAGTCTTCATAATACACCTTTGGGTTATGTACTACTAAGGCATTAGGCCATCATATAATACAGACTCATATGCACAGTTAATGGTCTAACTGGGACGCAGATGTCCAGGCCCTTTCTACTGAACTATACTGGCAAATGTGTAATTTCAAGGAAAGTGAAGAGAAGCTCTCCCTGAATGTTTGTGTGCATAATGAGTCACACATATACATATACAGTGGGGGAAAACTATAATTGTAGTGTAGAGTATCCTTGAATATAGCTTAGAAAAGATTTTTAAAAATTGTGCCATGTGCAAGATTCCAGCCACAGTAGTAGCTTTTCAGTTTCCTTTTGGAGGAAATTCAAAGTGATAATACTGAACACAGTGAGGATTGCAATTCCAAAGAGGTGCTTAAAGTTTACCATCACTAATTTTCGAATTGGCTGAAACTTTCTCATTTTCCACTAGAAATTGTTTGTTCAACCTTTCTTTCATTCATTCTTCCTTTGATAGTTTTCTGCTTTTTTTTTTATTAGCATGTTATTGTTGTATTGGGGGTACATTGTGACATTTACAAATGTTTTACAATATATCATAGTTGAATTCACCCCCTCCATCATTTTCCTTTATCCTCCCTCCACCCCATTCCTGGAATAGTTTCAACAGGTTTCATTTATGAGTATACAATATTTCCACCACATTCACCTTCTTACCCTTTCCTTATCCACTAAGTTTTTAAGGTAGAGCTAACTATAAAGAATTCTCTTTGGGTTTTTTTGCTGATTATTTTGGAGATGCAGTCTTGCATGGTTGGCTGACTTCCAACCATGATCTTCCTGATCTTAGTCCCCCAACCAACAAGTATGTGTGGTCATTGCATTTTAGGAGATCAACACCTTCTTAAAAATGATATGCATAACTTGCAAAGGCAACTGTGAGGTTTTTATCTTTGGAGATGTATAAGAGTAGTCTTGTACTCTAAATTCATGCTGTAATATTGTTTATGTTTCCAAAATAAGACATGGGTTCAAGCTGCAGTGTTAAAATAAAAAGTTGGATAAAAGGAAACTGCCCAAATGGTAAGCTTTGCCAACCTCTTAAGTGGAGACCTGCAGGTGATTCAGAGATCCTTTTTGTCCGACCTGACATGCTCCCTTATCTCTAGAACCCAAAGAATTCACAGTGGGATGTCTCAGATCATCTGAATCTGGCCCACAGCCATCCTAGAGCCTTCTATGTACCCTTAGCTCAGGCATAGTCTTGGCAAAGCACCTTCTCCCGGGCTCTCTCTGCTTGACCTGAGACCAGCTTGAGGCTATACATCCTACTTTCTTCTTCAGTTTAGCTTTCAAACAGAGGTGAAAATGCTGCTTACAGCATGAGTGCTTACATTTGGGCAGAAAATAGGTCTTGCAAAGCTAGGTCTGTGCTTGTAGGGAGGCATGCTTTGGGGTGGACACATTATGGGGGCCCTTGCTTCTGTACGCCTTTGAGAAACTTAAAACACTTGTTTGCAGGTCTTTTGGAGTCCAAGAGGCGTGGGTTTCTATTGGTGCTGAGGGAGCAGCAGTTTGTGAGGAGGCTGTTAGTCTTTCTGCGCTATTCAGAAGGAGTTGTAGAGAGTGGGACTGTTGCAGACCTGTTGGATCTCAGAGTAGGATTGCCATCTACTTACTGGTATGGATCCCTGATGTCTGTTGGAGGCCTAGGAACAGCCCTGGCTTGGGTTCAGTGTCCCATGATTGGGGGTATTTTATTTTAGCACAATCCTGGGCCCAAAATTGTTGTGCTAGTGTTAGGTCAGTCAATGAGTTTTATTTGGGGAAAGTAGCAGCATCCCCCCACAAAACAAAAACAAAAACGTATCTACTTAACAGTCATGAGTCATTGTTGCCAGAAAAATAGGCAAGCTGATGTCAAGATTCTATATAAGCCTCACAGGAAAACCCTACATTGCAAATAATGTGTAATTCAGAGTGTTCTACTTTATAGCAGTTTGCTGCTTTTTTTGTAATGAGTATTATTATATCTGGGTCCCCAAATAGGAAAAAAAACCAGATGCACCTAGACTGTGTAGTTTATTCCACTTGCTAAGAGTTAGAAGTTCTTAAACAGACTGTGTTCAATGGAGTAAGTCTTTCCTAGACTTTTTCAGACAATAAGTATATTTAAGATAAAAAGCAATTCTAGACAGACATCAAATGAGTGGAATATTGTTCTAGAGATTTTAATCTGTCAGTTTCAGGTTTTTGTTTCTTTGGGTTCTTTGGTTATTATTGGAGTTTGAACTCAGGGACTATAGCAGTTAATGTACCATTAACTACTATAATAAACAAGTGGAATAAAAACTGCAGGAGGACTCAAACAGTCGAAGCTTTTTTTTTCTTTTTCTTTTTTTGTGGTACTATAGTTTGAACTGAGGGCCCCTTGCTTACTAGCCAGGTGCTCTACCACTTGAGCCACACCCCACCCCCTTCCATCAGATTTTTCATTGGCTTTTGTGAACAATTCAGGGCACACACTGTGAATAACACATTTCTCTAACATGAACAGGATGAATGGGCTCATCACTATAACTCTGACAAAATACTGTAAAATTCATTTTAGTCCTTCAAAATTTAGAGAACTTTAAAACTATTCTAAGTATTGATATGCTGTGCTTCCTTTTATGCCAAATTAAAGTTGTTCAGAAGAGAATAGATCCTAATGTGCTATTTGTTTTGGGGTTTTATTTTGTTTTGCCTTATTCTTGTTGTAGCCAAATAGATGAGGTAGTTAATTGCATTGTAATGCTGTGTGTTTATACAACCATTGCAAATTAGAAAAATGGTATGGCCTGTAAAATAGACAAAGATTTTCATTAGGAAACAGCAGAATCACTTTAGCAACAAATGAGTTTCCTCTTAATATTTTCCTAGGTAGGGTCTATATATCTGAGACAGCCATTTGGCAAGAGCAGCAAAAGGAGTCTGTATTCCGGGCAGTTAAATAAATTGAAGTTGTAGAAAGGAGGGGCTTCTTAGATCACCAGATGGATTGGGTGAGGGAATCGTGGTTGTCTGCTGTGGACTCGGCACTACCTGGCGTCTGTGCCTCCCCAAGGAGGAGGTGACTTAGTGCGTTAAAGTGCTGCCGGAGATACCTACATGCTCCATGGAACTGAATTAATCCCGGGAGAACAAGCTGCACTTTGAAATCCTTGGTAGACCCTAGATCCCTCAAAAAATAATAATAGGGAGGGAGTAGGGAGTAGAGATCAAGGCATTTAAAAGATTTTATTTAGATAAGTGAAATTTAGTCTCTGGGTAACTGTCACTGGAGCCTTATTAGCCAAGGTTGATGACACTCATGGAAAGTTGGCCTGCTGGCTTGTGTGGCAGTGTTAGGCCAAGCCTATGAAGTGTCAAGGGGCTTGTTTTCCAGTCTGTTTAAGCAACAGCAATTTAAAGGAAGATTATAGGAGGACAGTGATTAAGAAAAATGCCTGGTAGCTGGGTGTCAGTGGCTCACACCTATAATCCTAGCTTCTTGGGAAGCTGAGATTGGGAGGAATATGGTTTGAGGACAGACTGGGGAGGGTTTGCAAGATCCTCATCTCCAGAATAACCACAGCAAAATGGATTGGAGGTGTGGCTCAAGCAGTAGAGCACTTGCTTTGCAAGCCTTTAGCCCTGAATTCAAACTCAGTCCTACCTCCCACCCACCCCCATCCCCATAAAAAGGCGCGGTGATCTGGAATAGAGAGGAATGTTTTTGCATCAATTTCAACTTCACCTGGGTTGTTTTGGGATTTGTCTTTAGCGTACTTCATTTCTGATAGTGCATAGAACATATGACGTTGAATGATAGAGGAGATTTCCATTTTTACATTCTGAAAATAAAGTGTTGTGTCCTTTCACAAAACTGTAGCTTTCTTTGGTACAGGGCTTTCCTGTGGGATACAGTTAAATTTTATTGTAAAGAGAAAGGGCTGCACTTTTCTTTTTATTACTGCCTCCTGAGAAGTAAAAACTTGAAATAGTTAGTATCACTTAGTATGTTTTCTGTTTCATTCTGAAGGTTTTTCTTAAATTCTAAACATAAGATGTTAAGGGCTGAAATGCTCTTCTGTAATAGACTTTGACTAATAAGGTTCTGGCAAGCCTCAGAGCATCCTCTGCCTACTGCAGAGCTTCCTCCTAATTTTATAGGTCAGTGGTACCTCTATCTTCCATCTTGTTTCTTTATACCATGGACTCATTCACTTGCAACTCATCTCCTTACCAAACATTTTGTCCGACAATATATATGTTATTGAACTTCCTGTCCCTCCCCCCTCTAGGGGACTCTTTTAGCATTTGTTTTCATAAAGTAAATGGTCAAGGGTGCTAGTGTTTGGGAAGGAGCATCATTCTCATAATGGCCATCCCAGATGTGTTCTCTCATTAGTCCACTAGTGTGTCTCCCTCTCCTTGAACAACCTCACGGACATACTTGGTGCTGATGTAGGTCACCAAAAAGTTGACAGAATATGCTAAATATTCAGAACTTTAAATCTTCCCGTGGGGGAGAAAACACAATTTTTCTGTAAATGAAGGATTAACAGTTCAGCTGTGAGGACATGGAAATAAGCCTAGGGAAGCCTGTTAAACAGGAAGTTTGTGATGAATGACTTAATCAAGTTGGAACCATTCATGATGGCTTAAAAATTCCTGTTTATATATTACTTTACTTCCTATAACAAAATAGCCAGTGTTCATTGTATTAACCTAATGATGTACAAAGCCTTTCTGTGCATGCTACACCATCCAGACCCTTACAGTCCTCTGATGTGTCCATGGCTGATTACAGGTGTAAGAGCTGATGCGCCGTGAGATGACTGACTTACTCAGCTGGCAACTTGGGTCCTGTCTCAACAGGCATCTGTCACATACATGGCTTCTCATGACACTCATGAGTTCTTACCTGTGTCTTTTTGGCACTGTTTTACACGAGAGCATAATCTCTGCATTCTTTGCTCAATGAAGGCTGCTTTAATGTAGTCATATGTTCCTTTGTTGTGGGGGGAGCATGATTTGAGTCACAAAGCAGTTTTGAGTTAAATGTATATGTAGTGGTTTGAGAATCTACAGCTCCATATTGGATTGGCTAGGAAAGGACCTTGCTTAAGGGTGTTAGATCAGATGACCTTCAAAGTGGTTTTCAGTTTATGAGGCCACTGGTCTGTGTCCACAGGTCTAGAATCACTAGAGAAATGCTAGGACCTCAGTGCAAACATAGTGGCCTGCAGGATATTCACACAAGGCATGGATTTTGGGAAATAAATTCAACTTTAGGGAAGGACCTCAGTCATAAGTATGTATGTAGATTAGCTGTCCATAGCAGGTCTTCTGTTCTAACACCTCTTTAAGTCAAATTACATGCTGTCTGTTGACAATATGTGCCTATTGACATTACTTGTGAAAACAAAAATTGACTGAAAGTCACATGTTTTCCTCCTGTTTGTAAGCAGACTAGATTAATTTTTAAAGTTTTATTAGCAACTATAATGGGAACTCTGTGTTTGTTTTCACTTGTGGAAGTGTAGGAAGAGGTGGTGTAAAAGAGAAGAAGCAGGAGGAGGGAATCAAGGCCACCCGGGGAGTCTGCACACAATGAGAAAGTTCGTAGAAATTAGATAAATGCTTTGGAAAAAATCATTTGTATAGCATTTTAAAAGGATCCTAGAATGACTCCATTTAGTTACATATTCCAGTCTCTTAGTGTGAAGTTCTTTTTGTTGGGTCTGGTGGCTGTTGCCCACTCCCTTATGTGGGTGGTGGCAGTTCCAGGCAGCTGGGGGTCTCTGGGGACCTTTCCATTCTCCTTGTGAGTCCGCATAGCCTCTTTATAAACAGGCTTTCCCTGGGACAACGTGTGCATCTAAAATTCACACATCAGCTGCTATGGTTTCCTGACATAAAGAAGAACTCACTGGAATAAAAGCAAATCATGTATAAATTTATTACCCGTTAAGTTAGAAAATGAGTTTTGTAGACTCGCAAACAAAATTATTTTTTACTCCTTCAAGGTATAGACATGTAACTTCAGTCTTATGTGTGTTCTTTTGATTCTCCTTAACAATGGTGGATCCAAAAAGGTGGTTTGATCAGCCAACAGCAGTGTTGCAGGTAGAATCATATAACCATGCTTTGAGCTCTAACTGGAAAAATAATTTTCATGCTTCAGTTTCCTCATTTCTAAAATGGGGCTAAGAGCACCTGTTTCATAGGACTGTTCCAAGAATGGAATGAGATGAAGTAACAGTAGTAAACTGTGAAGTAAAAGGTAGGCGTTAGATAGAAAGGCCAGAGTTGCTTGAGCAGGATGTACTCAGCCAGAGTTGGTTTTATCGTATTTTTGGTTGAACATAAAAATCTAAGGTGTCTTAGGCCCACCAAGCGAAACCAGCCACAGTGGGAAGACCCCAGCTGATAGGTGGTGGTCTCCAGACAGGCTGAGGTTAGAAGACAGGATTCAGGGAAGCTCAGTGTGAACAGGGATGGTGAGGAACCAGATCTAGCTTAGCTCTCAGTGGTGGGGCAGACTGCTGTCATTGGGATCAGTTCATTTTTTCAACTCAGCCCTTAGGGGTATGGTTGGGGTAGTGGGAGGTACAAAAAGTTTTCTATACTTGATTCAGAGTTAGTTCTGTGCTCTTGATTTTCGTTGAGGCTTTCGGCTCCTAGAAGTCTACTAGTGGTTTCTAATTTTTTTTAAAATCACATACCCTTTTTGATGCAACAAATGTATTACATGTATTATTTAACACATTCTTTAATATGAGTTTTAAAAGACTGAAATGAAAATCTTAAAGTAAAAATATTAAAGATTTCCTGCTACACATAAGTGGCTGGTGATTGTTGCTTTAGACTGTGGGGTAAGAATATCCTGGGGAGGGCAGGTATAAAATGACCGTGTTCTGTATTTTCAGGGACAATCCTATGTGTCATTTGCTGTTCTTTTGAGTGTGTTTAGGTAGACTTGTTTTCTGCCTGGAGGGCAGGCTCTGTGGTTAATTCTTTCTTGTGTCCTTTCCTGCTCCTAGCACAAAATAGGTTCCAATGTATTTTGAATTGTCATGAATTGGTCCATGAATGGATGGATAAGAAGTATGTAGTATGTAAGACATCACATCTTCCTTGTGATGTTTTTTGTATGCCAGTAAACTTCATTAAATACATCTTGTATGTAGAACATCTGTTAGGGGATATGAGATTAGAAATTAAAAACAAGTTAAGGACTGGAAGAATGACTCAATCAGTAGAACACCTGCCTACCTACTAAGCACAAAGCCTTGAGTTCAAACCCAATACTGCCAAAATATTTTTTTTGAAAGTCTTCTTGCTCTTAAGGAGCTTGGAATCTAGTCTATAAAGGATATAGAATAGAATACTTAAGCAGAGCGTCAGAGCAGGTTAGACACATAATACACCAGGTCCATGTCCAGGGCACCCATCCCCCACCTGGAACTTGTTAGTTTAGGCTTCCAGAGAATGCACTGCACTGCCTGGGACGGCCAGGCACACAAGTGGCAGCAGGGATGTGTGCAGAGACTTATGAATGGGCCCAGAAACCAGCTCAGTGCCAGCAGAAAACCTGCAGTCTGCAGAGAAATGTGGCTAGTGGACAGGAGATTGGCTGACTTGGCTCTTTCTCTAATAGCATCATGCAGAAACACAGGAGTTGGGTAAGCGATTGACAGTGTAGGTAGGAGCTTTGGTCCTCACCCCCTGCCTCTTTCCTCATAGAGTAGTTGTTGGAACCTCAAGAGCCCCAGCAGTCACAGCTGCTCTGTTGCAGACCCACACATGACCAGCTCTCGTCTAGCCTCAGCAGAGAAGTGCAGATACAACATTGGTAATGGTGGCATGTATTTTCACAAATCACCTCTCCAAACCCTGCTACCCTTAGCAATCATAGCTTCTTTAATGTCCTGCTGGCCGTGTGAAAAACAGGAATTTATGTAACAAGTCCTGGACAGCAAAGCTTTTCCTGTCCAAAAAAAAAAAATTTTTTTTAATTGTTGGCAAAGTTAGTAGACAACTGTGTTACTCAAAGAGCGACCTGAAATGTCCTCTTAGAAAAATATGCAGTGTGATGTTTTGATAAGTAAGGGATTGCTGTGGCTTCCTTTTTTATTTTATTTCTTCTGTTTTTTAAGGGCTTAGTAGTGAGTGTATACCCCACCTCAGTTAGTGAACCTTTTCAAAGATTGCATTATTATGTCTCTGCAGTCTTGTTAAAAGTGCCCAGCAACTGTACTTGCCAGTGGTTTGACAGAATCATCTTGGGGATCATAGAACTGCACTCCCACCTGTCAGTGTAGGCAACCAGGAAGCTGCTTTCTGGGAAGAGCTTCCTCCCCCTTTATCATTAACTAATTGTGACAAGAACAGGAGCCAAGCTTCCTCTACTCCAGAGGATTCATTGGAGCTTATCTGTGTGTCTGTTGTGTTAAAAGAACGAAAATGTCATGATGGAATATTACACAAATGCCCAGCCATCCCAACATGTAGACAGTGTTACAGGGTGCAGGGTCACAGTGCTTGGCTGTATTCCAGCCCACCCCAGTTAGGTTGCTGCTTTAAAGGAAGAATTGAGAATTTGGGTTGCTGGTATTGGTAGGCACAACAGATGAGGCTGTGACTGTGCATGTGAAAGTGTGTGAGTGTGTGTGTGTGTGTGAGAGAGAGAGAGAGAGAGAGAGAAAACATAGACTTCTCCATAGAATTTTTGGAATCTCTTGGGAATGAAATAGAATATGAGAAGGAGGATCTTGTATGGAGTTCAAGCCCCCTATTCCTTCCTCATAGTATGCTTGGAGTTAGGAATAGATCGCCAGTGGGAAAGAAGTGGTTAGACTTGGAAACAGGAGACTTGCACTACCACATGACCACACACCTGCCCAGTATCCAACCAGAAACTCCTTTTGGGCATGTCTGACTGCTCTTGCGGTGCACTCTGTTGGAAGGCCTTGTCATATAGCAGCTGTGTTACAATCCTTGGGCGAATTGAGGGTCAGAGGGCATTTTGAAATGTGGCTCTCTCAGCTCTAACTCTTGGGCCTCTTTCTGACTTTTTTCTATCTCTTTTTAGAAGGTGAGATCTTCAGTCCACTCCTTTTCTGTTTTCTATCTCCTTTGAAGGAGAAAAGACATCTTAGGGTTGTCTGGGAGCTAAGCCCCATCCTGCTGTGCAGAGAGACTCTGCTCTAGTACAGTGGTTGGCACTTGAACATCTTTGTCCCAAGTCAGTAGCATGAGGATGTGGGCATTGTGGCTGCCTCCCTGGGTGACCACAAATCCAGCCAGAGCCTTTTTTGTGGTCCAAGAAGGGCCAAGGATGCCTGGGCAGCTGAATGAGCCTTACACCCAATTGACAGAGGAGGCCAAGAAGCCTTGGGGCCTTGAGCATAGCTCTGCTCCAGTCTTGGAATGAGGTCCCTGAAGACTGAGGCTGCCAAATGAATAGGTAGTGACTATACAGGCCAAAAACTCCTTCTTAGGAGTTCAGAGTATTTCCCACTTCTTTCCCAGCTTTGCATACCCCGACCTACTTCTCCCAAATGTCAGCAGTCTGCCCACATCTTGAGCGGGAGAATCAGATTAAGGCCTCCTTGCCTGCTGCAGAGGGCTAAGAAACTATGACCTCTTTCCCATGTACTTGCAGTTGTGGATTTGTACAGATAGCACCTCTAAGCTTCACACCCACCAAATAGGAGCAGAGAAGCACAACTTAAAATTATGTTTTCCACCCCTGCTTCCCCTCTGTGCTTGTCTTGGGACAGAGTGCAACTCCTCATCAATATCATGGAGTTAATTGGCATACTGCTGGTGATTGGGGTAGAGCAGTATTTTTTTTTAATTTAAATTTTTCCCTTTTTTTTTTTTGGCAGGTTAACTTTCTCAAAAAAAGAATAATTTTTCCTTATATTCATTTATGTTTGCCTAATTGTCTTTCAAGGTGTAAATGGATTTAGGTCTCACTAGTTTTCAATCTTTTTAGTCTTGAGTAGGAATATATCTTGCTTAATCTTGTTTTTTACCATAATCAGATGAGCTCAGTGATACAGAACCTTTTACTTTGTTTAAATGTTATATGTTTCATCTTAAGAGAATTTGCTCAGCTACAATACTATATCCATATCAAAACACCACCAGTGGAATTGGAAGAGTTTTTGGTGGCACTTTGATATGGATATAGTATTGTAGCTGAGCAAAATTTTAGTGCTTTTAAAACCAGTTCCTACAATTTCCCCATAAAATAGGGTATAAGTTATTTATAATCATGCTTGCTTAAAGATACAGATTTGTTTTTAAGATTTACTTTTTTCTACCCTTGTTTGAGATCTTTTGTGGTGAGTTTAGAACTATTATGACTGTTCAGATTGAAATCTGTACCATAACCATAAAAGGTTACCTATCTTTTATATAATACATATTGAATAATAAATTTTCCAAATGGAGAAGTATTGCACTTCTAACTTGGTATTTTGCTTTACAGAATTCAATTCGTCATAATTTGTCTCTACACAGCAAGTTCATTCGTGTGCAGAATGAAGGAACTGGAAAAAGTTCTTGGTGGATGCTTAATCCAGAGGGCGGCAAGAGTGGAAAATCTCCCAGGAGGAGAGCTGCATCCATGGACAACAACAGTAAATTTGCTAAGAGCCGAGGCCGAGCTGCCAAGAAAAAAGCATCCCTTCAGTCTGGCCAGGAGGGTGCCGGGGACAGCCCTGGATCTCAGTTTTCCAAATGGCCTGCGAGCCCTGGTTCTCACAGCAACGATGACTTTGATAACTGGAGTACATTTCGCCCTCGAACTAGCTCAAATGCTAGTACTATTAGTGGGAGACTTTCTCCCATTATGACGGAACAAGATGATCTGGGAGATGGGGATGTGCATTCTCTGGTGTACCCACCATCTGCTGCCAAGATGGCTTCTACTCTGCCCAGTCTGTCTGAGATAAGCAATCCTGAAAACATGGAAAACCTTTTGGATAATCTCAACCTTCTCTCATCCCCAACATCATTAACTGTTTCAACCCAGTCTTCACCTGGCAGCATGCTACAACAGACTCCATGCTACTCCTTTGCACCGCCAAACACCAGTCTGAATTCACCCAGTCCAAACTACCAAAAATACACATATGGCCAATCCAGTATGAGCCCTCTGCCCCAGATGCCTATGCAGACACTTCAGGACAGCAAATCAAGTTATAGACTGAATCAGTACAACTGTGCACCAGGACTCTTGAAGGAGTTACTTACTTCTGACTCTCCTCCCCATAATGACATTATGTCACCAGTTGATCCTGGGGTGGCCCAACCCAACAGCCGGGTCCTGGGCCAGAATGTGATGATGGGCCCTAATTCAGTCATGCCAACCTATGGCAACCAGGCATCTCATAACAAAATGATGAATCCCAGCTCCCATACCCACCCTGGCCATGCCCAGCAAACATCTGCGGTCAACGGGCGGGCCCTGCCCCACCCCGTGAACACCATGCCACACACCTCAGGTCTAAACCGCCTGACCCCAGTGAAGACACCTTTACAAGTGCCTCTGCCCCACCCCATGCAGATGAGCGCCCTGGGTGGCTATTCCTCAGTGAGCAGCTGCAATGGCTATGGCAGGACCGGCATCCTTCACCAGGAGAAGCTCCCAAGTGATTTGGACGGCATGTTTATTGAGCGCTTGGACTGTGACATGGAGTCCATTATTCGGAATGACCTCATGGATGGAGATACCTTGGATTTTAACTTTGACAATGTATTGCCCAACCAAAGCTTCCCGCACAGTGTCAAGACGACAACACATAGCTGGGTTTCAGGCTAAGAGTTAGCAAGCAGGTAAGCTCACCCTAATATCAAAAGGCCCTTTGAAAAATAGAACTTAAGTGAGGAACACAGTAATTTGCCTTGTTCCTTCCATGATTAGGCCTTTTTTTTTTTTTTTTAACATTGCCCAACTGCCCCTTACAGAAAGAAAGGGATCTTTTATCATTCATTCTCTGCTTTTTTTTTTAAGCAGCTTACCAATTTTCCTTTTGACTTAAATATAAAGAAGCTTCCAACTACTTTGTAGATTTTCTTTTAACAGTTTGATGGCTGCATCTTTTTAGTAGCTCTTTAGTAAATGAATGTGTTTGATACAAATCAAATACTGAAGGTTTTTTTTTTAAGTGGAGTTTTCCCTATTGAATGATTTTGAGCTATTTGAGAAAATTCTACCTTCCCCTAAATATGTCTGTCACTGTCTAGTTTGTTGATTTTAATTCAGCTATATTTTCATTATATATGTGTGTGTGTGTGTTTTTTCCTAGGCTACACTTAAGTACTTCAGTTTGTCGTGACAGCAGGAACTGAAAGAAGCAGTCCAAAGATGTCATTTACCCCTCCTTTTTAGTTTTCTTGACTTAAAAAAAAAAATTCTTCCTTTTTTCCTTTCGTCAGACTTGGCAGCAGAGACACTTTTCCTGTACAGGATGTTTGCCCAATGTTTGCAGGTTATGTGCTGCTGTAGATAAGGACTGTGCCATTGGAAATTTCATTACAATGAAGTGCCAAACTCACTACACCATGTAATTGCAGAAAAGACTTTCAGATCCTGGTGTGCTTTCAAGTTTTGTATATAAGCAGTAGCTACAGAATTGTATTTGTGTGTGTGTGTGTGTGTGTGTGTGTATTGTTTTTTTCTAAATATTCATTTGGTCCAAGGAAAGTTTATACTCTTTTGTAATAATACTGTGATGGTCTCATGTCTTGATAAGTTAAATTTTTCTTTGTACTACCTGCATTCTGCTGAAGTGACGAATCACAAAGAACTGAGCTCTCCATTGTGCGCCTCACTTGAAGCGGCTCTGGACCTGTTCACGTTGCCACAGGATTCACATGAGAACCAAGTAGCCTGTTATCAATCTGCTGAATTAATGGACTTTCAAACTTTTGGGGGAAAAAAAGGTTAAATGCCAGCCTTGTACAGGTCTTTTCTATTTTTTTGTCTGTTTATTTTGTTATTTGCAAATTTGTACAAATACTTATAATGGTTCTAATTTCCAGATAAATGATTTTTGATGTTATTGTTGGGACTTGAGATCATTTTTGGAATAGATGTCGAACTGTAATGTTTTCTTAAAACCAGAGTCTACTTTGTTACATTGTCAGCTTGTGAATTTGTGGAATCACAGGTATTTGGGGGCAGCATTCATAATTTTCATTTTGTATTTCTAACTGGATTAGTACTAATTTTATACGTGTTTAACTGGTTTGTACACTTTGGGATGCTACTTGGTGATGTTTCTGACTAATCTTAAATCATTGTAATTAGTACTTGGATACTCAACGTTTCTGGCCCTATTTGGGCAGGAAAGTGCTATATAGTTATGTACACTTTGCATTTCGTATTTAGAAGAACTTGATATGTTTTTATGTATGTATTTTTAAAAACTTTCACCTGCTTCTACTACCCTGTGAACTGTGTGCACCACATAGCGTCAAGTCTTCTGATAGATGCCTGTGTGTTGCGTTGTTAAAGTTATTCCTGGGAGGCCTCATAATGTTTGTTGTTTAGAAAGGGAGAGTCTCATCTAAAACTATTTTTCTGTCTAGTTGGGGGTTTTGATCATCTTAACCATTCTGAGTGGCTCTTTAGCAGAAGATTCTTTCATAAGTCTGTGTTACTATTTTGGTCCAGGTGTGTGTGGCGGTGGGACGTTCTGTAGCTCTACCATGAGGAGTCATGTCAGTCCTCAGTCTCCATCCCTCTACTTTTTGTCCTGCAAAGTTTAAATGAAGGAGAAGTTTAAAAATGGGACTCCAGAGTGCTTTGTGTTCATAAGTACAAATGGCCACCAAGTGAAATAGAAGTAGTTAAAAAAAATTGGGGCAGTTTGAAAATCAGCTATAGGTTGTACATTTGTTTTAAAAGCCTTAGCTTAAATTAAGAATTTGAGAATTTCTTCAACCTTTAGTACCTTAAACTATCACTGTGACCATTGTATCTTAATACTTTATAGTTACCTAATTGGCTTTGTCTCTGATTCCATCCATCAGTGTTTCCAAGTCATGTGCAATGCCAAAAGTCATCAAAGTGAGAACATAACAAAGCTCTTCTCAGCTTCCTGAGAAGGCGCTGATGTCTGTGCATACAGCCCTCATCATACTGACTGCTTCTTCTTAGATGTTAAGTCTGTCTCCATAAGCTTAGTTTTTCCTACATGTTAACAAGAACATGTGTTCCTAATAGAGTTCCCACAGTAGTCCAGCTATGCTATAAGCTTCTCACTGTGGCTTTTCCTATTTCACACATTTATTGAGTAGCCACCCCTCTAACCATCAGGGCTCATTTTTAAAAACCTTAGTTCCTCCCAGCAGTGCCTCCTGCATATGTAATAGAGCTTGCTGGCATTCTCGCACTCTTGTCTCACTTCTATTCCCACATCTTCTCACTTTCCTCCCTCTCACACTATTGCTTCACCATTATAGAAGGAGCCTCAGAACTCCTATTCACTCATTGTAGAGGTGGCTACAGCCAAAATCATTGTTAAAATTGTACTACTGCAAAGAGTGGCTTTTGAAAGATGTTTCGTCCCTGATTCTGTAAATCTCCCCCACCTCCATTTTTCTTTGTGTCAGAATTCTGCCATGAATCATGGATAGCTATATGGGGCACACTAAGTACAGGGAAAAGTGTCTTGTCTGATTTGAAAGCAAATATCATGTGGCCTCTGTGAGTTCTTTTGCTGTAAGAATACTGACTTTCTGGAGTAATTAGTATATTATTGTACATGATAGCTTTGTGAAAAGTGCAAATGATATCACCTATGCAGCCTTGTTTGATTTATTTCCTCTGGTTTGTACTGTTATTAAAAGCATATTGTATTATAGAGCTATTCAGATATTTTAAATATAAAGATGTATTGTTTCCGTAATATAGATGTATGGAATATATTTAGGTAATAGATGCATTACTTGGAAAGTTCTGCTTTGACAAACTGACAAAGTCTAGGTCAATTAGCAAATGTTGTATCCCAGTGAGCGGCAAATCAATGGAACACCCCGAGAAGAGGATAAGGACATTCAGATGGAAACAGTTCTCCAAAGGTTACAATTTGGACTTACTCAACTGCTGGATATGTTACCAGTATCCCCCAACCCCCCAAAACACTTGAAATTCTTAGTTTCAGCTCTTAAGAATTCTTAATTTATAACTGATTTTAAATGAGAAGTTTCTCTTGTAGTTTTAGTTGGGTGTAATCATTCAGTTAAAAAAAAAAAAAAAGTAATGTGGTTTATGCAAGCAAAGCAGCCTGGCATTACAGTCAGCCCTCCTCAAAGTGGGGCCCAGCCTGGCACTGTGGCCAGGGATGGCCTCATAAATCCCATCAGGATAGAGTCACACCCTCCCACGTTTTGCCACCTGAGTTTAGTAACAGTGCAGATTTTATGTCCCTGTTCCAATACTCTCTGAGAAGTGCCTGATGATGCTGATGTACTTACAGACACAAGAACAATCTTTGCTATAATGTATAAAGCCATAAATGTACATAAATTATCTTTAAATGCTTTCGTGTCTTTCTTTCCTAATTGTTCTGAATAAGCTCTTGATTAGGAATATTTTTTAACTTTTAATAAGTTACTTGAATTAAACCTTGCCAACCACAGTGCCATGGGTTTTTTTTTTTTCCAAATTTGGTATTTCCTTTGGAGGAAAGGAGCAACAGTTCCTATAGAACCAAACCATGGCCCCCTGAGATAAAGCAGTGCAGTCTCTGATAACAAATAGTCCTGGAGTGCTTTGGCTCTGGAATGTTGTCATTCCAAGTACTCAGGGCAGAAGCGCCATGAAGGCAGGAAATAGGGCCCTGGCAAGGCAGCTGCAGGGCAGGTGCTGAGCAGTGTGGAGGTGATGGCTTTCCCAGGCCAGAGGTTTTCCTGTCCCAACTGTATGTCTTACTGGAGGAGGAGGATTGGTCCTCTCAGTGATGAGGGATCAAGTTCACTCTTTTCAGAAAACACCTGAAGGTTGAGCTGGGATCCCAGTAAAGTGGTTACAACATGTTTTTGAACAAGGATGAAACCCAGTCTTTCTTCTTCTGACTCTGCCAGGCAAACGATTGGATGAGTTAAGAGTAACAAGGAAATAGGCTGTTCTCATGTTTATCTGTTTAGACGCCAGAAGGTCACTTGACTTTCAGGGTGTTTGTTTTCCCTCTTCCTGCAGCAGGACTCCCTTCTTTAAAGATACAGTGATCAAAAGCCCAGTGAATTGAAGGGACGAAAGCATCTGCTCCCAGATCCAGAGACTCATGCAGATCATCTTGAGAACTACTGATCTAGTCCAAATGTAAGAAAAAAATGCCTTGATTGTGCCTACTACCAGCACTCAAACCTGCTGGCTCCATTCCTGATGGTCAGTACATTTACACAAAAACATGCCTCTAGTGTCATTTCTTGAGACTAGTCCCCAAGTTTGACGTTACTTGATAAGTGGCAGCAAAACAGCAGGAAAGTCTCCCTGGCAGACACAGGGAGAAGCTTGGTGCTCAACTCTTTAGTGAGGAGACTTCCTTCCTTAGACAGTATCTAGGCCCCTGCTGTGGTCAGAGATGACAGAATCAGGATGTGTACCTAGGATTGTTTCTTGACCTGTGAACCAGCTCCACTGGAGAACTTTGCTTTGGCTATTGTTTCTCCATGTTTGAGATAACCTGTATGATGGTGCTAGTTAACCTTACAGTTGAGTAGGTGGAGGGCCAGAAGATTACTGACTGGCAGTCTTTGAAGGAGACACTGTCACGTATACATTGAGCCTCATGTCATTTGATAAGTGCTCATTACAGGCCCACGACCCTGCAACTGGTCTTTGGTTTCTAAAACATGGTTAGGTTCCTTATGGTAAGTCATTCCATTATTTTGGTGTAAAAAAATGCCCTGGTAATACACATACCCTTAATGGTGTTTTCAAGTTTAACCAGGAAATGACTAAAATTTCTGGTGGAGGGGAGGTAGTAGTGGGCAGTATATGTGAAATGGAGCTACACAGATAAGAGATGAAGGCCTGAGAATTCTTTGACTAGGGGAAGCTACAGAGCGTCATTGGGCATACAGAAGCTAAAAGAAAGCTTTTAGTTTTCTTTTGTTTAGAGACAAAATGTAGCCCAGGCTGCCTTCAAACCTGTGATTCTCCTGCCTCAGCTGCCTTAGTCCTGGAACTACAGGTGCGAGCTGCCACAACTGATGAACTTACAGTTTTGAAGCTAGCTGGGAGAGGGCATCTTCTGTCTGGGGCCTGGCTTTGGCAATATGGCAGTGCTAGGAGAGCCATACTGGGAAGATACTCCTCTGGTACAGGAAGAAGGGCAGAGAGACTCGGGCCAATATCCCTACACTTAGGCCACCTAAGCCCCGTTTATGGTAAACTACTCTCCTCCTGCCATCAATTATTTCCCGTGAGCGGCTGAAGAAAATTTTGGGCTATCACTTTTATTATGTTACATGTTCTAAAAAAGGAAGTACCATTTGCACTGGAAGCCACTTAAGTAGAGATTTGCATCCTTCATGGAGAAAAAAGCAACTTTGCAATAGCTTGCTACTCATTCTTTACATATTACTGACATAAGCTCCAGTCCCCCAAGCTTTCAGAATTCCCACAAAACTTAAAAGGTGCAGGTTGTAACATAGCTACCTTTTGGGTTCTTAGCTGCTGAACTTTCTACAAATATTCTTGGACTTGTAACTTCACTAAGATTGCTGCCCAAGTGAGAGGAGCTTAGAAATAACACAGCTGCTTAGAATAAGGCTCCTGGCAGCAATTTTAAACTAGGAGCCCTGGTTTTCTCCCTGATGAATTAGGATAGAGGAAGGTCCATCTGCATTTCAATGCTTGGTTCCAGAATAAGCCAGAGATGTTGGGGACATTTGGAGTGTGTGCAGAGTGGGAAGCTTCTCAATGCTTGGGCAGTGATTTCCTGCAGATAGGTTTAGTTGAGGATACCTTCTGCTACCTGCCTCACAGGTTAATGTGAGGATTAAAAGGTGAGGTAATGTCGGCGAGTGGGTTCCTGTATTGTATCAAGTCAGTGTCACCTTAGGTCATAGTAGGCCTTGGGAATGTTTCTGCAGTGGGGCTCCTGGACTGTCTATGTCTCTGTCAGGTAAGTGGGAGAGCTGCTTGGTTCACTTCCAGTGCTTCCCTACATTTTCATTTGCTGCTTCCATCTCAGCGAGGGAGTGTGAAGAGTTTACCAGAGCTGTGCTCCAGGATAGTTACTAGGCTTTTCTTAGAAACTCCAATTACTACTAGTCATAAAGTATAAACTTGTTACCTGAGCAATATGTAATAATAGTTGTCATATTTGTTTCCCAAGAAGCTCGTCACCATGGGTATTTGTCACTTAAGGACATTTGGAGAGAGCTTACTTGAGCCTGACCTCACCACACCTCTAGAGTAAAGTAGATAGTCTCCAATTCCATGTGCCCTTTCCTGGTTGCCCAATTGTAAGACAGGGATGAAAGAGGAGAGGAAAAGATGAATGTGAAGGGCGTCGCTGTGGAATTGCCTCCTTCCCAAGAACAGGTGGTAGTTAAACTTTTGGGAATTTTGTGAGCTGATTTTAGACACGTCTATCCATTATCAACAATTAGATAGCTTACTATTAAATCAGTTACAAGGGTAGTAAATACTCAACAGCTCTTAATGACTACTACATTTTACTCAGGTCTACTGTCTGACAAGGACACTGTATGTATAATGACGTGCTACTGCTGTTGTTTGACCAATGACTTGAATGAGGGTGAGTAGTTAAAAACAGTTAAATTGTACCCGATACGTTTATTGAAAAATCTGCTGATGGAAGAATTGGTAGATTGAGATGCAAGACCATTTGCCAAATCCTGGCCAAATTGCTACTATATGTTGGCTGCAGATAAAAGAGTTTGGCAAAAATCAACCAACGCATTCTTCAAAAATCAGTTGCCCTGATAGGATTTGCAATAAAGATTGTTAGTTATTATTTGTAAGTTCTTAGCTACATGTCCTTTGAATCATGATGTGTAATAAGTGTGTGTGTGTATAGGTAGACATGCCTGTTATCCCCACAGAGTGGATTGTTTAGCACTTACCTGCACACCACTGACCTGGAGTGTGAAGGCATTAAAGCACTTGTGATTCTGGGAGGGTGGCTCCCAGTGAATGAGAACAGGAAGTTGTGGGAGGGATGAGCTGTGAGATACAGGGCTGTAGAGTGGAAGGCGGGGTGGTACATCCTCAAGATTGGACTCAACAGGCAGGTTAGATGTCAGGACCAATCAGAAGGTCAGCAGGGCTTGGGGTGGAGAGGAAGTCTTCCATTCAGGCTCCAGAGCCAGAGCTTTTAAGTTGGGGTAGAAACTTGGAGGCAGTAAGAGGTGGATGATTGACTAGGAAGGGTAGACAGAGAGTAGCTGGATTCCGTAGTGCCCGCCCAGAGCTTTCAGTTGGAATATGGAAAAGGATGCCAGTTCTGCTTTTGAGAGCCATTGTTAAAGGTAATAACTTTGCTGCTTACTAGAGTTACTTATGAGTATTAAATGACCCATGTTAATCCCTGTCACAATGTCCAGCACTTAGCAAGGGCTGAAAAAAAAAAAAAATAGAGGTGAGGTGACCAAACATGGTTTGCCCAAGGCAGGCTGTCATCCCAGCACAATTGTTAGGAGCCCCTCTTGTCCCTCTCAGTGTTCAGGTTGAGATGGTTAATATATGTTCCCCTATCCAAAAACGAATGCCTGGATCTTGACTGAGGCCTAGAGCCCTCACCTCACAGTTGGTATACCTGGAGCCCCCAGGGGATAAGAAGATTAGGGTCCTTGGGAAGAAGTTGTGAGCTAGAGGGTTATTCTGTAGGAATGTTAGCCTGGTGTCTCAGCAGGATAAACTTTATCGCATATGCTACAGGTTTGAGTGTTTGTGACTCCCCAAATTTATATCTTGAAATCCTCAGCCCCAGTGTGATGATACTGAGAGGTGACAAGACCAGGAAGGTGAGGCCCTCACAAATGGAATTAGTACCCTTTTACGAGATCCCAAAGAACTAGCTACCCTTTATCGTGGAAAGCACAGTGAGAAGGCTCCATCCATGAACCAGGAAACCATGGGTCTTCACCCAAGAAAGAATCTGCTGGTACTTTTATCTTGGACTTCCTTGCCTTCAGAACTATAAGAATAAATTTCCGTTGTTTATAAGCCACCCCATCTACTGGTATTTTGTTACAAAGCAGCCCAAATGCCCTAAGATACTATATAAGGGCCTTCCCAACCTTCCTTTGTATTTTTCACCTACACCACCTTGGACATGGGTCACACTCAGCTATTGTGTTTATGCTTCAGTCTTTTCATGTGCAGAAAGGTCCGTTTATCTGGAATGCCTTTCACCTTCCTCTTACCAGTCCAGGTCCTGTTCCAAGCCTTCTCCTTGTGTCATCAGAGTAGTAACATAGGTGAACTGAATGAGTTCAGGACCCCTTTTCCAAATGCATGTGACTGTTTAGCTCTGGCCACATAATGATCCTCCCAAGACACCCAGATGTTCAGAACCAGGCCTGACCGGCTGGGTCATCACCAGGCTCCCAGCAAGCCTAAAGCAACTGCAGTACACTTGACCCTGGACACAGCCTAAGGCATTCCTTTGTAGCTAGTCTGCATCTGCCAACATTCCAGCAAATTAAAAGCAGACTAAGAAACCCAAAGGATCTTGACAAGTCTGGAACTGCAAATCACTCTCTTCCACCAAGGAAAGCACAAAGGCAAAGTGTGTGTGTGTAGGGGGGGTGGGGGGGTGACCAATATTGACATGTGTAAAGAGGATCCTTGGCCTGCCTTCCAGCCAGGCACCTCCACAGTCTTCAAAATATAGCTCTGTTCCCTGGGCTCAAGGACAAAGCCAGCCTCTTGCTTGGCTCCCACCTCTGAAATTGATACTAGCAAGTGCTGTTTCATCTGCTATCTCAGAAAGGGTGGCATGGGCCTGGGGGTGTGGCTCAAGTGGTAGAGTGCCTAATGAGCAAGCACAATGCCCCAAGTTCATATCCCAGTACTGCCAAAGAATAAAAAATAACCTACTTTCAAAAAAAAAAAAAAAAAAAAAAAAAAAGAAAGGGTGGCATGTCTAGATTGTGCTGACCCTGGCCCAGTTACATCCTCTGAGTTGAAAAGAGGCAGGTGGCCACCCTTAATTAGATAGTTGACTAGTTTTCATACCCTCTCACCTGAGAAGAACATGAACTGTCGTTTGTGATTTCTGCCTTAGTTCTGTCATTGGGGTGTCTGCGCTTTCCCCCAACCAAATGGGATTGGATAAAATACATGGATTTCACGGTTTGATTGGTTTTTTTAAACATTCTGAAACATTTGGAAATTCAAACATTTTTAAAAAAATATTTGGAACCAAAATACTATTTCAAAAGAGGTAATTGGTTCTTCTTTGTAGGACAAGCTTTTCCTACCACATTTTACCACATTTACCCAAACACCTACAGAAACAAGGAAGCAATTGTGTTTGGAAATAATTTCAAAATTGCAAGCCAGGCCCCAAGGCTCATGCTGGTAATATCAGCTTCTTGGGAGACAGAGATCGTGATGAGGAGAATTGCAGACCAGCCCAGGCAAAAAGTTAGCTAGACCCCATCTCAAAAAACATGCTGGGCATGGTAGCATCCACCTGTGATCCCAGCTAGTCAGGCACAAGCAGGAGGATAAAGGTCCCAGGCTGCCCCAAGCAGAAAGCATGAAACCTATGTGAAAAATAACCTCCAGCAAAAAACAGACTAGTGGCATGGCTCAAGTGGCAGAACACCTGCCTAATAAGCATGAAACCCTGAGTTCAAGCCCCAGTACTGCCAAAAAAAAAATTGAAGTTGTGATGAAACATACTCTAGTAAGAGCACCTGCCTAGCAAGTGTGAGGCCCTGAGTTCAAACCCCAGTGCCCCCCACCAAAAAAAAAAACCGGAAAAACAATAATGAAAAATATTCCAAATAGAAAATTTCATTTGTCCTTGTAAACACATCTTCTGAGATCTCGAAAGTTTTTTACAGTTCTGGGCTACATTTTAAATCATTGTCTTTAGGTTTTCAGTTCCTTTCTGAGGTTTTTTTCTTATTTGGTCTTGAATAATTGGTATTCCATTAAAAGCCTGGATGTAATTTTCAAATCCCTGGATGGAGCTGACTGGAGCAGTTAGCAGCTGTACAGAATCTCATGTAAGCATTCAGTGCCTTTTTTTGGAAATGATCTGAGCGATTGTCCTTGTCTTTTGTAAGAAAATCACATGATTAAAAATATAGATGGCCAGCAATAATTCTGTTGTCACTTGGTTACTGGCAGGAGTAGGGAAAGGGAGGAAGACGGAAGAAAAATGCTTTCTTGGATCTCTGAGCCACACCAATCTGCAAACCTTCCCTGAGTAAATAATTCCCTTTGTCATTTCTGGGTGACTATAAAAAGGCTCCGGAATGCTTCCAGGCCTGAGTATTCTGTTGTGTAATACTTTGGAAGTCTGCTTTACCTTACTTTGCTCTGCAAGTTGGCTCAAAACTCAGCCATTAGCCGGGCGCCAGTGGCTCACGCCTGTAATCCTAGCTACTCAGGAGGCAGAGATCAGGAGGATTATGGTTCAAAGCCAGCCCCAGGCAATAGTTTGAGAGACCCTATCTCGAAAAAAACCCCATCATGAAAAAAAAAAAAAGTTGAGGGGGGTGCTGGTGGAATGGCTCGAGCACAAACAGACAATAAAACACCCAAACGAACAATCTCAGCATTTCCCCCTGCTGGATCTGAGTGTTGGAGAAACTGATAAGAATTGCATGAATGAAGACTCCGTCTGCCATGGACAATGCTGCTTCCTCCAGAATTAGATTTTCTTCATGTATTTGGCAGCAATAAGAAATGTGTATTATCAGCCATGGACCCCAACGGTACTGTCCTGACCTGGTTGGTAAAGCTCCCTCCTCTGCCTCAGGTGTCACATGCAGGGACAGAGCTGCAGACTTGCCCTGGGTGGGAGGGAGAGGGAGGCCTTCTGTCACCATGGAGATTCCAGAGAATGAATCCCCCCCCCCCCCCCCGCAACAATAGGACTGACCAGCATAAATTGTGTTGGAATTGGATGTTTCTCTTAGAAATGAGTTGATGTGTTTTTCCCAGGGTAGTTCCAAGACTTGGAGGGGAAAAACTGTAATTAAGAAAGTAGGCGGATTGTTAGAGAAAGCTTCTTCTTCAAAAGGTTTTGTGATTTTAATAGCACTTTGTATTGTAATACCTCCAGTCAAAGGATATCAGGCACTTCTGCCCATGTAGCTTCCTTTAAAAAGAGTAGGACAAACCCCTTTGCTCTGGACCACAGACCAGTGAAAAACCGAGTCCCCAGGGAGGGATCTTCAGAGAGGCACATGGTGCTCCTCACAAAGTGTGTGCCACTACCTATGCACACTAGAATTGCAGTGATCGGGAAGATTTGTAAAAACGGCAATTCCAGAGGCCCCTCCTTAGGCCTCCTAAGTCAGCAGCCAGCATGGAGGTGGGGATGGGGCCGCATAATGGGGGAGAAGTCTGATTTTTATGAACAATGAAGTTTGACAACCACCTTTAGTCTATGGAAAAGCCCTAACTGTAACGTGTTCTGCCATTTATCCAGCACCTGCTGTGTAGCAGGCCCTATGCAGGGTGCTACAGCCCCCTCATGTGCTGATAGAATAGACATGTTATTCTTCTTTATGAAGTTTTCTGTCTTCTCTTTGACTTGTAGTGAGGTTTAGCAGAAAGATGTCTTGAAGCAGTCTTTAAATTAGGCCACTTTGAGCTGAGCATGGTGCTACAAACCTGTAATCCCAGTACTCTGGATACTGAGGTAGGAGGATCAAGAGTTTGAGATCAGCCTATCTAGACTACAGAGATCCTGTCTTCAAAAAACAAGAAAATAAAAATGTAAAAACTAGGCCAGATACCTGGATCAAGTATGGACTGGGCCAGTGCCTGACTCTGCAGCTCTCAATGTCCATTCTTTAACAAAGGCTCTTCCCTGCCCCACGTATGGCAGGGGACAGCCTGGCCTCCTGCTCCCTAGGTGCTTCCCCAGCCAGGTCAACGCCTGAATAACACCACAGAGTGACATGAAAGCAGTCTGAGTGAAGAGCAGACCTGGAAAGAGCCCACTTGATCCAGGGGCGGCCACACGGGCGCAGATCTGAGTCAACAACAACCTGGCCAGAAATAAAGCCCTTTTTCTCGTTCTCTCTCTCTCTCTCTCTCTCTTCTCTCACCAGGAGACATGCAGCTCATTGTGTGAGATTTTTGAGGGACACAGCTGAGACAGCCCCACAGCTGAGAGATAACCCAGGCAAGGATGGACCCACCCCACAGGGCCAGACACTCCATAATGACAACTTGTTGGCATTTCATTTGGGTGGTGGCTGGAACATTCCACACTAGGGAACTTTCTGGATCACTGGAGGTCGTTGCCTCTATGGCTGCCTGGAGTTCTATTTTGTTTGTAAAGTGTCACCAAAAGTAGGACATACCTCAATCTGTTACAAAGAGAACCATCTCTAGTACAATCTGATCTTTCCCCATGACTTGGGCTCATCTTAGGCACATCTGTAACTGAGCAGTTGGTGTCATTTTACTTCCCACCAACCATATATGAGGGTTCTGGTTGTCTCATAGCCTCCAAAAATTTGGTATTGTTCATCTTCTTAATTTTAGTCATTCTAGGAGGTGTATTGATAGCTCACTATGACTTTAATTTGCATTTCCCGAACAATGATAATGAACAATTTATTGTGCTTATTACCATTTGTATGTCTTCTTTTGTGAAATGTCTTTTCAAGTATTTTGTCCACTTTTTAAATTGGGTTCTTTTTTAATTATACATATATATATATATATATATATATATATACACTTATGTGTGCATGTGTGTATATATATGTATTTTTTTACTGAGTTGTAGGAGGTCTTTATATACTGTGGATATAAGATATAGATGTTAAAATATAGAGATATAGATATATGGAGTTATATAACCTAATATATATAATTCATATTCAGATGAGATTTGCACAATTTCATCTTGCAATCTGCTACATATTTTCTTGACAGTGTTTTTGTTTTGTTTTGCGATACTGGGGTTCAAACCCAGGGCTCTGCACTTGCTAAGCAAGTGACCTACCATTTGAGCCACAGCCCCAACCTGACCATGTCTTTTTGATGAACAGTAATTTGAAATTTGGATGAGTCTAATTTATTATTTTATTTATTTATTTATCTTGTGGTGCTGAGGACCAAAACCCAGCAAAGGCCGGCTCATGCTGATGTGATTCGTTTTATGGTCTATGCTTCCTCTGTCTGTCTGGTATTAGCAGCCATTTCAGGGCCACTGTCATTGCTGCTATTTCATGAAGATATAAAATGGTGATATTCTTTTTTTTCTGGTGGTTCTGGGGTTTGAACTCAGGACCTCATGCTTGCTAAGCAGGCATTCTACTAAAGCCCTTTTTGCTTTAGTTATTTTTTTAATAGGGTCTCACTCTATGCCTGGGCCACCCTGGACCACAATCCTCCTATTTATGCTTCTCTCATAGCGGGGATGATAGGCATGTGCCACTGCACCTGGCTTTTATTGGTTGGGTTGAGATTGGGTCTCGTGAACTTTTCACCAAGGCTGGACTCAAACTGCAATCCTCTTGATCTCCACCACCCAAGTAGCTATGATTATAGGCTTGAGCCACTGTGCCTGACCTAAAATGGTGATTTCTTCTAAATTCATTCCCTGAAACCTTCCAGAAAGAGAGTTCCCTGAAAGAACTATTTGGATATCTGTGGACTGTCTTGATTAGTTGCAGGAATGGCAATAGTTTGCGTTTCTATCTGCTTTGTTTCCCCACAGGGTTAGGCTGCAGTCTGTGCTGAGCACTGTTTTGCCAGGTACAAACCTAAGTAAGCACTCATCTGTTTACTTCATCAGATTCTTTGAGGTGGACATTTTTACTCCTAGGTCTTTACGGCTTTCACCCTAAGACAATAGGTTTATCAAATGATCTCTGATCTTCTGTGTGCGTTTCTTCCAGCCCTTTGTCTCAGTAGGGTACCAGAAAAGTTTCCCTCTCTTTTAACTTTAGGTTTGAAAAGATTTCTACCATTAATTGCTGTTCCCTGTATGAAATAATCTGAACCCAGGCTAAACACTCAAATAATAGGATGTTGAATATTCCCATTAAAGTTGAAAGAGAAGGCCATAGTTGCAGCATGAGTAATCCCACCTCTGGCTGCCTCCTGAGTCAGGCCAGAAACTTACCAGATCATTTATCCCTCACAAAGCCTGTTTCCTCCTTTGGAGAATGGGGAAAATAATAATACCGGGTCATGACTTTGTGCCAAAGAGGTATTTCCCACCATGGACCAACTGGAGACAGCTTGGGGAATGGTGGGGTTTAACTACTTCCAAATAAATATGGAAGAGCAACACCCCAGAGGACACGCCCTCTCTGGTGAGAGTCCCCATTTTATCTCCTTCACGGCTTAGTGTCTTTTAAGAGAAAATGATCTAAGCAACTAGATGTTTGAAGGAAATTATTAAACAGAATACTTAAAACTGGCTTTGACTTGAGAGAAGAAATTGTTTAGAATTTGAAAGACTAATGAATGCACGCTACACAGCAGTCCCTTGTATGACACAAACCATTCCCTGGGGTCCCAGGCAGAGATGTAGATTGGAGGAGGGGGATTTTTTTTTTCTTTCTTGTATATTAGATTGCGTAGGCCTATTTCTGCCTTCTAGCTCTTGATTCCCTCACAAAAATGTCTTCCAGAAGTTTCTATGCCTTTGCACATTAATTCAGCCATAAGACCATATATTTTCCCTCAAAACCCCACTGAGGATTGCTCTTGGCTTTCTTGAAGATACAGATAATTTTAGTACATGTGGACCTGCCTCATTTGTTTTAGTTGGAGACTCTGTTTTTCACAGAGTTTATACATTCCAGTTTTCCCAGGACAACCCCAACTTTACCTTGCTGTCCCATTTTAGTTATGATTAGTAGCCCCTTTCTCTTCCAAAAATGTCCTGGTTTGAATAACAAACCACTGGCCTGTTCATTATACACAATAGTTAGCCCAGGCATGAAAATGGTGGAAGTCAGGCCAGGAAAGAACGAAGGTGAGTGTAGGCAGCTTGAGCAGAAGGCCTCCTGACTACTCTGGGGTAAAACAGTCACTGTTATGTTGTCATGTGGCTGTCCCTGTCTGATATAGACACTAACATTGGGAACACCACCCTGTTCTTTTTCCAGGCATGTTACTTTTGATCACTAGGGAACGTTGTTTTTAGCTGAAGCCACCCTAGGGCAACCATGATGCCACCCATCCCAAGCCATTTTGGTAAGAGTACAGCAACTGACATGTCTCGTGTCAGCCTATCTGCATGGGTCTGAGTTGTGATTCTGCAGAACAAGGTCAGACACTCACAGCTGGGCACAAAACTCCAGATCCTTTTCATCAGGTAACAAGAAAAATACTAAAAGTCTATGATAGCTGTGGAGGCTCTCCGCTTCAGCCAGGTGTCTCTGCCCTGTCCAACACAGTTGAGACTAGTGAATTGGAAAGGGACATTCCATTTGATTGATAAGCAAATAAAACAACTTATGACCTTCCTGTTCTTTTTTGGTTTTTTTGGAGCAGGGGGAACAGTATTGGAGTTTGAACTCATGGCCCCAAGCCTATAATCTTATAATAAGAATTAGGAGGCCTTCTTGGGCACTGCAGCATATGCCTGTAATCCTAGTTAATTGGTTGGCAGAGATTGGGAGGTTCATGGTTCAAAGCCAGCCCTGCCAAACAGTTCGCAAGACTCTACCTCAACCAATGAAAACAGCTGGGTGTTGTGGTGTGTGCCCATCATCCCAAGGAGCTTAAGTGAGAGGATCTCGGTCCAGAACGATCTGGGCATAAACGCGAGACTCTATTCTAAAAATAAGTAGAGCAAAAAGGGCTAGGGCATATCTCAAGTTGTACTGCCTGCTTAGCTAGTGCAGGCCCTAAGTTCAACTCAAGCAAGTACCACTGGAAAAAAAAAAAAACGATGAAAAAGAATTAGAAGGGCTAATGATACAGAATTAGTCTGAGTCACAGTGGTGACCGCACACAACTAAGTAGCCAGGCATTCTCCCTGATAGTCCTCGCATCGGTGCACCGCAGGTGCCTCTTTGGATTGTGCACAAAAATCATTCAGGAATTACACCGGCCACTATATATTCAAACATTCTAACAATGGAAGAGTCAAGATAATCGATCTAATAACATATGTAAGTATTTTCCGAGAATCAACCACATTGTGACATTGTATTAGGGGCTGTCTAACTAACAGATGAGTAAGAAATGATTCTTGTCTTTGAAAGCTTCTAATCAAATCGCAGCATCGCCAATGATCTCCCAGTGACCAGTAGTAGAACAATCTGAGCAGCAACATAGATAATGACAACATTTATATTTAATATTATTTATGTATAATACACTATATGTATAATGCTTCATACATAAATTATATTCATGATATAATTATAATTCATTGTATGATTATTCTGACATCTAATATATAGTAGGATTATATTTGATATTAATTTTTATATAAAATAAATGTCCTTGAGTTCATACTGATAAATATAGTGACTGAAATAAATAAATGGGGAAGAAGGATAACTTTTTTCTATTTTGGCAGTACTGGGACTTAAACTGAGGCTCTCATGCCTGTTAGGAAGGTGCTCTATAACTTGAGCCACTCCACCAGTCTTTTTTGTGTTAGTTATTTTTGAGATAAGGTCTGCTAGACTGAGATCTTCCTATTTGTGCTTCTCCACATAGCTGGAGATGACAGGTGTTGGCAGCCATGCCGTAATTGGTTGAGATGAAGTCTCGTGAACTTTTTGCCCAGGCTGGCCTTGAACTGTGATCCTCCTGATCTCTTCTCCTCCCCATCGCCACTAGTAGCTAGGATTATGGGCTTGAGCTACCATACCCAGCTGGGACAACTCTTCTTTATAGAAAATTTCTATTGAATAAATATATAAGAAAAGAAGGAAGTAGACCATTCTTAGAATATCATAGTAATAATTGCTATAGGAATATTCACTAATGAACACTAAGTTAAAAGGCAAAATACTTTCTAATAGTAAAGGAAGAAAATAATGAAAGTACAGTGGAGAATCCTGGCTGATAGGATTTAGCTATGTGATTGAGGTTATTATTGCCAGTATTAAGATATCGGGGCATTAGGGACTTCCTGCTGAGAAGGGCACAGCACCTATGGTATTCTTGCCAAAAAATGTGGAACCTTAGCCTAGTGGGGAGAAAACATCAGACTAACCCAAGTTAGGAAACATCCTACAAAATACCTTGCCAATACTCTTCCAAGGTGTCAGGTCCTAAAAGACCAAGAAACTCAGAGGAATTGCCCCAGCTTGGAGAAGACTAAGGAGACAAGATGATGAAATGCAACAGAGGAGCCATCTTTTTTTTTTTTTTTTTCCAGTGCTAGAGACTGAACCCAAGGCCTCACCTGTGCTAGGCAAATGATCTACCACTGAGCTACGTTCCCAGCCCTCTAGATTGGATCTTGAAACAGGAGAAAGGACATACTGGGAAATCCAGAGAGATCCAAATAAACACTTTAGTTTTGGTAACAATATGGTGCCAGTATTCATTTCCTGGTTTTGACTATTCTACTATGATTATGTAAGCCATTAACATTACAGGAAACTGGAAGAAAGGGTGTACAGAAATTCTCTGTACCTTTTATAACTCTTCTGAATGCCTAAGGTTATCTCAAAATAAAAGAAAGTTAAAAATCTGTATGTGCCCAAGAGCTGAAAGTGAGAAATAAGTGACACAGAGGTTTGAAAGTAAATTTACAACTAATTCTCCAGCAGTGGGAGGATGAGGTGGAGTGTCCCCAGAGTTAGGTGTAGGCCTGGAGTCAGGGTTACTTTGTTGTGGTGGGGGTATCTGATGAGGCCTGAAAGGCTAGGAGAATATAATATACAGGCATGGCTGGAGAAGTAGGGCATTTGGGGTAGATGGTCTTTTAAATATCTAGACCGCAACACAAGGGTCAAGTTTGACTGGTGGTCAATGGCCTAGAAGTGAATGAAGGAGGCCAGGCTCCTCATTGCCTCAGGAGTGAGGGGAGCTCCTGCAGAAGTAGGCAGGGACACTGAGTGTGAACCAGTCCCCACTGACTCAAGAGGAACCCAAGGGGTGTAGAGCAAGTGAAGTGTTTGTGGAAGTTGAAGCCTCAGTAGAGGAAAGGCCAGGAGATGATTATGTGCAGAGGCAGACGTAAGACCCCCATCCCTGGGGGACATTTATTTTGTGGACACTAAGGGCACCTGAGAAGCAGTCCTGGGCTTGGTTCTCTGGCCTCAGCTACTCTCTGTTCTGTGTCTGTCTTGTCCTAAGAGAACTCCTGTTTCAGTAAGGAAGCATCCATTCTTAGAGAGAAGGCATTCCTTTTCAGACTCACTTTCTGGGAACCAGCTCATTGGCCCCACAGCATCTTGGGGTCCTAGAGTGGTTGAGGACCTTGAATGTCTTCAGTTCCCGTGGGTGTGTGGTGCTTGGCCCAGTTCCTGTCTGTGCCAGTGGAAATGCTGTATCTGGAGTTTCCCCAGGTGTTTGGGAAGCAGGTCTGAATGGCTCCTCTAAGGACATGTGCTAGATTCTTATGTCATGGCTAGACAGCCCCCGCTGGGCCTGTTTGCTAAACCCTTTTCCTGTGCTCCCAAGTTGTGTTAGGAGATTTAGGGAACTTCTGACTCATCCTAGCAAGTGGCTGTGGCCTTTGTGCAAAAAAAACCATGACCCAAGGGAAGAGGCAAATATGACCCACGTAGATGTGGGCAGTCACATGGCTCATGGCGTTGAGACGATCAACAGCACTTTATGGTCAGTGTGAAGGAAACCATAATCTGGTTCTTGGGAGTAGGTCAGAGCTGGCCGGCTGGGAGGCACTTGGCCCTACTTGTATTTGAACAGCCTGACAACAGCTATAAAGCTTAGCAGCTGTGAAGCACATCAAGTACCTGAGGACTTTTGGACTTAGGTTAACCTGGGGTCTTGAAATGACAACTTCAGCTTTAAAGAATTTAAATGATGAGCCCTTATTTCAAAAAGGGAGCTCTTAAACTCTCTTCATATTCAGTTCTGGAGGCTTGGCCCAGAGTAATCCTTCCATTCATTAATTTTCTGAAGAAAAGGTACCTTAGATGTATGGCAGTATTTCCTGTTCCAGGAATTGACCCTAGATGTCATCTAGAAGATAAAGATTCCCTTCATCTTCGGGGAGCCTCATGTTTTCACTTGGCCCACGGGTTACAATAGGCGTATGTCCTCCATGGAAAGTTGGTAGCCAAGCCAAGCAGGGAGCTGAGCCCAGGTCTTGGATAACCCTTCCTATTTTTTTTTGTGGGACTGGTATTTGAACTTAAGAGTTTTACACCTGCAAAGCATGTACTCTACTGCTTGAGCCACACCTCCAGTCCATTTTGTTCTGGTTATTTTGGAGATAGGGTCTTGCAAACTATTTGCCCAGGCTGGCCTCGATCCTCAATCCTCCTGATCTCAGCCTCTCATGTAGCTAGGATTATAGGTGTGAGCCACCGGTGTCCAGCTACCTCTTCATCTTTGTAACTGTGATCAGGACTAATGGAATTACAGAGATTGGTAGAGACCTAAAAAATGCTGTCAGGTCTCACGTGCAGTCTTTGGGGGCTTTCTTTGTCTCAGGGGGTTGCTGAGTGGTTAGGAGGGTTGGAATCTGGACTCAGTGTCAAAGCCTGGCTCAGGCGATTAGTAGTTATGTAACCTTGGGTGATGTCTTCACCGAGTGGAGCTTTTCTTTCCGTATTGACAGAGAGGGATCAGAATGCCTTGTTTTCTGAATTGCTGGGAAGATTAAACAGCCCAGGGTCTGCAGGCCCTGGCTCAATTCTGGGCAGAGTCCACCACCAGTGAGCATCCACTCCAACATGTCTGCTACTGGGGTTTCTCTTCTCCATGAGGGAGCCTTGATCATCTTCATTTTCAAGAGAGGAGGTGAAGGGCAAGCAGCCTAAAGGCTGTGATGTCTACAGATGGCCTTGATGTAGAGTCAAGTTCTCTCTGGCTACCCCTCCATACTCCTTCCAAGATACCAGACCCACTCTGGAGGGTGACAGTACCCACAGTGAGGGCTTGGAGAAGCCGCTGCAGTCCTTTGAAGCTCTTCTGAACAACTTTGCTTTTTCAGAAACATCACTGGAAAATTCTGTTTGCCAGTCATTTGCCTTGCCAGGTCATCCAGCAGCCCAGTGCCTTGTTTTTCATCTAAAAAAAAAAAAAATTGTGTTAACAAAACAGGCTGTGAGGCCCAGGCCATCACAGCCTCAAGTTTTGGTTACAAAGTCATAGGTGCCTGACACAGTGGTAAGAGCGTTACCTGGATTACCTCAATTTCATCCCTGCATCTATCCTGTAAGGAGGGCATTTTCATGCTCTTTACCTGAAGAGGAGTCAGAGACCCAAAAAGGGCAGAATCTTTTTTTATTGTTGTGCCGAGTGGGGGAGTTTTAGTTTTGGGGTATTTTTATAGAGGTTCTTACAATGTATCAAATACATTGTACTTGAATTCACCGCCTCCATTGTTTTCTTCTTCCCCTCACCATTCCTGGAAGGTATCATTTTTGCATTTACATACATGTGTACACGTTAGTTGCACCATATTCATCCTCCTACCCCCTTCCCCACCCCCTCCCTGCCCCCTGCCCCCGCCTCCAGGCAGAATCTGTTCTGCCCTCCTGTTCTCTGATTTTGTAGAAGAAAAAACGTAAAAGATAATAAAAAAAACATGGCATTTTTGCTAGTTTGTAATAAAGATAGCTATAAAGGGAGATTCCTTGTGTTGTTTCCATGCTTGTATTACAACCCACATTGGTTCATCTCTGCCAGTCCTCTTCACTACTCCCTAGTCCCTTCCCATAGTGGCCTCCACCAGTTTAAGATTACTATATCCATTGCTATACAGTGAGCACATCAACCATATTCAAGTTTTTTGGTTTCCTTACCTTGCCCTATCCCTCCCTTGTGGGGCCTCCTGTTTGTGTGACCTGTACCAATAATATTACTGCATTCGTTTTACATCTATAACCTGCATATGAGAAGAACATGTGATTTTTGGCCTTCTGAGCCTGGCTAACTTTGCTTAAGATGATGTTCTCCAGTTCCATCCATTTACTTGTGAATGACAAAATTTCATTCTTCTTTGTGGCTGAATAAAATTCCATTGTGTATAAATACCACATTTTCTTAATCCATTTGTCAGTAGTTGGGCATCTTGGCTGTTTCTATAGCTTGGCTGTTGTGAATAGTGCTGCAATAAACATGGGAGTGCAGGTGTCTTTGTAATAACCTGATTCACATTCCTTTGGGTATATCCCTAGGAGCAGGATTACTGGATCATATGGCAGATCTATGTTTAGTTTTTTAAGAAACCTCCATATTGTTTTCCATAGTGGTTGTACTAGCTTGCATTCCCACCAGCAGTGTGTGAGGGTTCCTTTTTCCCCACATCCTAGCCAACATTTGTTGTTGGTGGTGTTCTTGATGGTAACTATTTTAACAGGAGTGAGGTAGAATCTTAGTGTGGTTTTGATTTGCATTTCCTTTATGGCCAGGAGTTGTGAGCACTTTTTTCATGTGATTTTTAGCCATTTGGATTTCTTCCTTTGAAAAAGTTCTGTTTAGTTCAGTTGCCCACGTCTTTATTGGGTCATTGATTTTTGGGGAGTTTAGTTTTTTGAGTTCTTTGTGTATTCTGGTTATCAGTCCCTTGTCTGATGTATAGCTAGCAAAGATTTTCTCCCACTCTGTGGGTGGTCTCTTCAGTTTAGAGACCATTTCTTTTGTTGTGCAGAAGCTTTTTAATTTTATGTACTCACATTTGTCCATCTTTTCTCTTAGTTGCTGGGCTGCTGGAGTTCTACTGAGGAAGTCCTGGCTTCCAATGTATTCCCTGCTCTTTCCTGTGCTAGCTTCAAGATTTTTAGGCCTGATATTAAGGTCCTTAATCCATTTTGAGTTGATATTAGTACAGGATGACAGGCATGGATCTAGTTTCAGTTTTCTGCAGGCAGATAACCACTTTTCCCAGTAACATTTGTTGAAGAGACTGTCTTTTCTCCATCATATGTTTTTGGCACCTTTGTCAAAAATTAGGTGGGCATAGCTGCATTCATATCCAGGTCCTCTATTCTGTACCACTGGTCTTTGTATCATTTTTTTTTGCCAGTACCATTCTGTTTTTATTGCTATGGCTCTGTAGTATAGTTTGAAGTCAGGTATTGTGATACCTCCAGCATTGCTCGTTTTGCTTAGTATTGCCTTGGCTATTCATGGTCTTTTGTATTTTCAAATGAACTTTAGGATAGTTTTTGCGATGAATGTCATTGGGATTTGGATGGGAATTGCATTGAACATGTAGATTGCTTCTGGTAGTATAGCCATTTTTACTATGTTGATTCTGCCAATCCATGAGCATGGGAGATCTTTCCAGCTTCTATAGCTTTTTCCAACTTCTTTCTTCAGTGGTTTATAGTTCTCCTTGCAGTGGTCATTCACATTCTTTGTTAAGCTTATTCTCAGGTATTTGATTTTTTTTTTGAGGCTATTGTAAATGGAATTATTTTCTTATATTCTTTCTCAATCTGCTCATTGTTGGTGTATAGAAAAGCAACTGATATTTGTAAGTTGATTTTGTATCCTTCTACATTGCTGAAGCTGTTTATGGTGTCTAGGAGTTTTTGGGGTGGACTTCTTCAGGTTTTTAAGGTATAAGATCATGTCATCTGCGAGTAGGGATAGTTTGACTACTTCTTTACCTATTTGTATTCCTTTTATTTCTTCTTCTTGTCTTATTGCTCTGGCTAGGAATTCCAAGGCTATGTTGAATAAGAGTTGTTAGAGTGGACACCCTTGTCTCTTTCCTCACTTTACGGGAAATGATTTCAGTTTTTCCCTATTAAATATGATTGTGGCTATAGGTTTGTCATATATAGCCTTTAGAATTTTGAAGTACATTCCTTCTAGTCCTAGTTTCATCAGAGCTTTTATCATGAAATGGTATTGAATCTTATTGAAGGCTTTTTCTATGTTTATTGTGATGATCAAGTGGTTTTTGTCTTTGCTTCTCTTAATGTGCTGTATTACATTTAATGATTTGCATACATTGAACCATCCCTGCATCCCTGGGATGAAGCTGACTTGGTTATATGGTATATGATCTTTCCTATATGTTGTTGGATTTGGTTTGCCATTATTTTATTGATGATTTTTGCATCAATATTCATTAAGGAGATTGGCCTGTAGTTCTCCTTTTTGGAGGTGTCTTTGTCTGGTTTTGGGGTGAGTGTAATACTGGCTTCATGTAATGAGTTAGGCAGTATTCCTTCCCTTTCTATTTCATGGACAAGTTTAAGGAGAGTTGGTATTAGTTCTTCTTTAAAGGTCTAATAGAATTCAGCAGAGAATCCATCAGGTCCTGGACTTTTCTTTTTTGGGAGACTCTATTGCTGTTTCAATTTCATTATGTGCTATAGATCTGTTCAGGTGGTTAATAGTCTCTTGGTTCAGTTTTGGATGGTGATATGTTTCTAGAAATTTGTCCATTTCTTCTAGATTTTCCAATTTATTTGAAAAATAGGTTCTCAGAGTAGTCCCTGATGATTCCCTGGATTTCCTTGGTGTTTGTTGTTATCTCCCCTCTTTCATTTATGATTTTACTAATGTAGGTCTTTTCCCTCCTCATTTTAGTCAGATTTGCCAGGGGTTTGTAACTCTTGTTTGTTTTTCCAAAGAACCAACTTTTTGTTTTGTTGATTCTTTGTATGGGCTTTTTTTTTTTTTTTCCTCTACTTCATTGATTTCAGCACTTATTTTTATTATTTCTGCCCTGCTTGTTTTGGGATTTGCTTGTTCTTGTTTTTCTAGGAATTTGAGATGTAGCATTGGGTCATTTATTTAAGATCTTTCTGTTTCTGTCCTTTTAGTATATGCACTCATGGCTATAAACTTTCCTCTTAGGACTGCCTTTGCTGTTCCATAGGTTCTGTGGGTTGTGTTTTCATTTTCATTAAATTCCATGAACTTTTTTATTTCTTCCTTTATCTCTTCTATGATCCTCTGATTATTGAGCAGCGTGTTGCTCAACCTCCAATTGTTTGTACATTTTCTGCTACTGCCTTTGTTGTTGAGTTCTAGTTTTATTGCATTGTGATCAGATAGTATACAGGTGGTTATTTCATTTTTCTTTTTTTTTTTTTCATTTTTCTTTTATTATTCATATGTGCATACAAGGCTTGGTTTATTTCTCCCCCCTGCCCCCACCCCCTCCCTTACCACCCACTCCACCCCCTCCCGCTCCCCCCCTCAATACCCAGCAGAAACTATTTTGCCCTTATCTCTAATTTTGTTGTAGAGAGAGTATAAGCAATAATAGGAAGGAACAAGGGGTTTTGCTGGTTGAGGTAAGGATAGCTATACAGGGCATTGACTCACATTGATTTCCTGTGCGTGGGTGTTACCTTCTAGGTTAATTCTTTTTAATCTAACCTTTTCTCTAGTTCCTGGTCCCCTTTTCCTATTGGCCTCAGTTGCTTTAAGGTATCTGCTTTAGTTTCTCTGCATTAAGGGCAACAAATGCTAGCTAGTTTTTTAGGTGTCTTACCTATCCTCACCCCTCCCTTGTGTGCTCTCGCTTTTATCATGTGCTCATTGTCCAATCCCCTTGTTGTGTTTGCCCTTGATCTAATGTCCACATATGAGGGAGAACATACGATTTTTGGTCTTTTGAGCCAGGCTAACCTCACTCAGAATGATGTTCTCCAATTCCATCCATTTACCAGCGAATGATAACATTTCGTTCTTCTTCATGGCTGCATAAAATTCCATTGTGTATAGATACCACATTTTCTTAATCCATTCGTCTGTGCTGGGGCATCTTGGCTGTTTCCATAACTTGGCTATTGTGAATAGTGCCGCAATAAACATGGGTGTGCAGGTGCCTCTGGAGTAACAGTCTTTTGGGTATATCCCCAAGAGTGGTATTGCTGGATCAAATGGTAGATCGATGTCCAGCTTTTTAAGTAGCCTCCAAATTTTTTTCCAGAGTGGTTGTACTAGTCTACATTCCCACCAACAGTGTAAGAGGGTTCCTTTTTCCCCGCATCCTCGCCAACACCTGTTGTTGGTGGTGTTGCTGATGATGGCTATTCTAACAGGGGTGAGGTGGAATCTTAGTGTGGTTTTAATTTGCATTTCCTTTATTGCTAGAGATGGTGAGCATTTTTTCATGTGTTTTCTGGCCATTTGAATTTCTTCTTTTGAGAAAGTTCATTGTGATCAGATAGTATACAGGTGGTTATTTCATTTTTCTTATATTATTTTGAAACGTGCTTCGTGCCCTAAGATATGGTCTATCTTGGAGAAAGTTCCATGGGCTGCTGATAAGAATGTATATTGTGCTGTCAATATTCTGTTGACATCTGTCAGGTCCATTTGATCTATGGTATCATTTAGTTCTAGGATTTCTTTGTTGCTTTTTTGTCTGGATGACCTATCTATTAGTGATAGAGGGGTATTAAAGTCTCCCACTACCACTGTGTTAGTGTCTGTATGTGATTGTAAGTCCTTTGGTATATGTTTAATGAAGTTGGGTGCACTGACATTGGGTGCATATAAGTTGGTAATTGTTATTTCCTCTTGATGTATTGATCCATTTATTAGTATGAAGTGACCTTCTTTGACTTTTTTGACTAAGTTAGCTTGGCGTCTACTTTGTCTGATGTAAGTGTTGCTGCTCCTGCCTGTTTTCGGCGGGGGAGGCATTGTCTTGGTAAATCTTCTTTCATCCTTTCACCTTAAGCCAGTGTTTTATTTCTGTCAATATTGTAAACAACATATTGTCAGATCTTCCTTTTTAATCCAGTTTGAGAGGCACAATCTTCTCATGCTTCTTGCGCAGAGCCCATCCATCTAACTCCAAAGGCAGTGTTGTCTCTCCTCCCCTCACTCACATACATCCAGAGAAAACGTTAGGCATTTTCTTTAGCTCTGTGTCCAGAGCAAGTGACTGGATGCTCATGGAAAACCATGCTTCTCTCCTTCTCCTTCTCCTTCTTCTTCTCCTCCTCCTTTTTCCACAGGGTCTTGCTAGGTAGCCCAGGCTGGCCTTGAACTCACTATCCTCCACCTCAGCTCTATTTTTTTCTATGATTATTGTTTAAGTCTATTACTCACTATCATTCCAAAATGGTGATTTTCTAATTTAATCCATCCTTCTTTCTTTACTATTTAGAATATTTTTCTAAACGTAAACTTCCTTTAAACCATTCCATTATCCTAGGATTTAATTTGTATATGCATTACTTGCATTGTTTATCTTTTTTTTTTCCCCTGTATGGGCTTTGAGCTCAGGGTCTCCACTTCTAGGCAAGTGCTCTACCACTTGAGTCATGCCCTCAGTTCCTTTTTTGCTTAAGTTATTTTTCTGATAGGCTCTCACATTTTTGCCTGGGGCCAGCCTCAAACCTCAATCCTCCTACCTATGCTTCCTGAGTAGTGGGGATCACAGGTACATGGCACCATGCCTGGCTTCTTTGTTAAGATGGAGTCTCACTAACTTTTTTCCCAGACTGGCCTTGAACTACAATCCTCCTGTCTCTGCCTCCCAAGTAACTGGAATTATAGACATGTACTACCACCCTGACCTGTTTATCATTTTTTGAAATAGCAAATTGATTCCCCAGTATCCTTCAAAGCTAACTATCTAATTTTGTTTTGTCTTTTATTGTCATTATAAGGTCATGGATTTAAACATACTAGAAGTGTCTCAGTCTACTGTACATACTGTCCTCTTTGCTCTTTGATGTTCAGTTGTTCCTACTTCAACTAGTGAGAGGCTAATTAACTTGGCACCTCAGTATTTTTACATGTGACACTTGTAGTTTTGTTAGCCTGCTCCTTCCTTCCTTCTTCCTTTCTTCCTTCTTTCTCTCTCCCTCCATTCTTTCCTTCCTCTCTTACTTTCTTCCTTCTTCTCATCTTTCTTTCTCTCTCCCTCTCTATTATAGGATGTACAAAAAATTTCCCAGTGTACCTGGTATATTCTGTGCCATAGAGCTAGAACTCATCACTTCTTCAAGGAGCCTGGTTCTTTCAGTGGAAAATTGTGTAAGATACCACAGGGTGCTAGGGGGCTCATTAGCACCAGATAGATCGTTTTCCATTAGGGTTTGCATGTGTGTGTTGCTGGTCATTGAACCCAGAGTCTAAGCTATGCTCAGCAACCACTCTGCCACTGAGCTACATGCCCAAATTGACCAAAAGCATAAAGATTTTTTTGTTTCTGTGCTGAAGTTTGAACCCATGGTCTTGTGCACGCTAGGCATGTGCTCTACCTTGAGCTACACCACAAGTCCTCACAAACATTTCTTGATTCTTAATTCTTCTTCATTCATTTGTATACCTTTCTGTATACTAGTTACCACACTGTTTTGGTTACTACAGTTTTGCAGTAAATTTTGAAATCAGGAGATATTTGTCTTCAATTTTGCTCTTTTTGTTTTTTTCCAAATGATTTTGCTTACTCTAGGTCCTTTGCATTTCCGTATGAACTTTGTGGTTTATAATTTATATATATTATAATCGATGTGCTTATATTTTATTGAAGGATATTGATCTGTATTTTGTCTTTCTTGTAGTGTATTTATCCCATTTGGTATTAAAGATGACCTCATAGAATGAATTGGGAAGTGTTCCTCTGCTTCCCTTTTCTGGAAGACATTGTGGAGAGTTGGTATCATTTTTTCCTTAAATATTTGGTAATATTCACTAGTGAAACCTACTAGGTCATAGTTATAATCTTTCAATTTCTTTTATAGATATAGGCCTTTCTGACTATCCATTTCTCTTTTGTGAGTTATGGTAGTTTGTGTCTTTTAAGGAATTGACTCATTTCATCTAAGTTATCAAATTTGTAGATATAGAATTTTTCACAATATTCCTGTATTTCCACTTTCATGCCCATGGGATCAAAAGTGACAATTCTTATCTTTTTAGATGTACTTCTAAATTTTATTATAAATAGTCATAAAGAACAGAACGTCTTATGTATTTTATAAAATATAGTGTTTTGTTGAAAAATTAAGTTATTATATTATTTTAAAAATATATCTAATAGAATCTATAATATTAACTTGGTATCTGTCACCATCTATTTAAAATTACAGAAACAAGTTTGTCTTTAACTGTTGGAAATCTTGTATAATTCCATTTTCTTTCATTTTTTAATTGCCAAAAAAGTATATGTTTATTATGTATAACATGATGGAATATATATACATTGTGAAGTGGCTCCATTGAACTAACATACTTTCCATTTTTAGTAATAAGAACACTTATCATCATTCCATTTTCTCCCTGAAATTGTGTTTCCATCTCACTCTTCCCCCAGAATTTTATCCTAATAATAACTTACTCTCTGCTTGAAAACCTTAACACTTTCTTAGAACATAGGAAGCAAAATTTTATTATCTTGTTAAGAAATAGACTAGGTCTCCGTCTTAAGATCATAATTAGTTCGTGGATGAATATGACTTACTACTTAAGTGATACAAGGTTCCACATCATTTCTGTTACTATTTTGATGTGAGTGCTAAGAAACCTTCTCTGCATACCTAAGTAGATAGGATTAGAAAGGTTCTATTAGAGTAAGTCCACCCAATTTTATGAAATTCCTTCAGAGTTAGATGCCAGAAATCTCTTGATGCTCTTTGTCAAAAATATTTTTAGGTATTTATAGTGATAACTCTATTAGAGACTCTATTTTGTTGAAAGGAAATGAATTAGAAACTACTTAAACAGCAAGAAGATATTTTATTAGTCATTAGAATTATTGCACTTTTTCAATAGCAGCCTCAGCATTTCAAATTGACCTTTGCCTGGTGCCCTGGAGGTTTTGCATGGACAATGCATCTTTGGAAGGTTTGGGGTGAGGAAGAGGTAAGCACTTATTTTGTAAAGTGGGAAAAGGATCTGTATGAAAGAAAGTGTGAGAAGCAGGGACTTGTAAGGCTTTTGATTAAGCTTAGGAAAGAGTACAGGTAGATCTTGATGCTCTGGAAACTATAACTATCTAAATACCTTGGTATTCCTTAGGAAGATTTTGTGTACCCAGGAGCAGGTATCATATTCTGCAGACCCTTCTATGGAAAAGGCAGAAAGGTATGTATCTGTGTTAGTCTGTTTCATGTAACTATAATGAAATACCTGAGATGATTAACTTATAAAGAGAAAAGATTCATTTTGGCTCATAGTTTTGGAGTCTAAGATTGAACAGACCTACTGCTTTGGGCATCTGGTGGGCTTACTGGATGGCAATGACAGGAGCATCCCCAGTGACCTAAGATTCTCCCATTAGGCTCCACCTTCTAAAGGTTCCACCACTTCCCAATAGTGCCACCTGGAGACCAACCCTCTAAAACATGGGCCTTGGGGGGGATACTTGTCCAAACCATAGAAGCATCCTTAATAAGATGGCATTTGATAAGAGACCTGAAGAAAGTAAAGGTGAAACCAAGTAGCTGTCTGGGGGAAGGACACCCCATGCAGAAGGCACAAGGGCAAAGGCCCCAGGCAGGAGTGAGCACACAATGCTCTCAAATGCAGGGAATCCCGTATTGGCTGTGGCAGAGTGAATAAGGGAGAGTGTGGTAAGAAATGAGGTCTGAGAAGCCATCAGCAGCAAGTTGGGTCTTGGAGTCCAAGGTAGGAATTTGGGTTTGTATTGCAAGTGAGATGGAAGAATGTCTTTCCTTTGGAGTGTTTTGAGTTTGGGAGTGACATGATCTGACTTTTATTTTAAAAAGGCTTACTCTGGTTGCTATGTTAACTATTACTTAGAATATTGATGCTATAATTTATCATGTCTGGGTGGCTTTGCTAATATTCTCTCTCTGGTTCACAACTATGGGTGACAGTTTTAGCAGGGCAGGATTATGAAAATAATCTGCCCCTTAAGGAACTCAGGCTTCCAGTTTGCCTGGTGTGGTGCCCTGCAATATAGAGGCCTCAGAACTTTCGTATTGAAGAGGAAAAGCCACCACCTTCCTGGCTGCCAGCCCCTTGCACTGGAGTCATAAATGCTGGGACTTGAGAGTCAGATAAATGTAGCAAGTTCCTGAATGATGACCACGGACACAGAGCTGAGCATCATGTCAGTTCCCAGGCAATGCTCAGGAGCTCGGATTTGTGTATAGGGTGTTTTTTCAAGTACTATATATAAGGGATAGGGAAGCAGGACTGGACAGAAGAAGGTTTCAAACTCTGATGTGTACAATGGAGCCCTTGACCGTTGTAAAGGAGGATGGCCCTACAGAGTTTTCCCATTTGAGGCATGAAACCAGAGCTGTGATACCTTCCACAACGACTAGTCAATGGTTATGGGTGACCTCCAGAAAAGAGATATGAACTTGAGCCAACAATCTTTTCTGAAGACTGACTCAACTATAAGCCATCAGCTGCTAAGACCCCAGGTAACTGGGGTATCCGGGTGGCACACTACAGTATCCACTACAGAGATGACCAATGGAAGAGCTACTTAAAGATATTGAGATCAATATAGACATCACCACTTTAAAGCTAAAGAAAATGAGACCCACAGAGGATGCAAATATGGTTTATCTGCTAAAAATCTTCTCATGTATTAATTACAAAACACAATCCACTTCAACACTTATGCCTTATTGTCTAAAGGAAAAACAGTATGAAACTTTTTCTGAATTTTAAAAAATATTTGTATATTTCAACTGATAGTTTGCCATTATTGTTTGTGTTTATCTTTAGAAACAGTTCTCCACTTCAGAACAACTGCTTGGACTGTGAAGAGAGTCACCAAGTTCACTTCTCACCCATTGCATGCACGTTGTACATTAGCTGTGCCTATAGCAATGATGGGAATCAGTTCATAACATGGAAACACTTTTAACCAACATGAAGTACACTGCTCGGATCATTAGTTTGCTTGGGTTGAGTGGTTCTTTCTTCCTAAGTTCATCATGAAAAAAAATCTTTGACCACCCAGAAATAACATTCCTTTATTTATAAAATGTTTTCTCCAGAAAAGAAATTGCATAGGTCTGAAACAATCAGATTTTGTAATGTGTAGACCAGATTCAACAAGAAGACACTTATACTAAGTTATAGTTAGAAGAGAGAGATAAGTTCTGGTGTTTTGTTACACTGTAGTGTGATGATAGATAATAATAGTGTACTATATATTTCAAAAGAGCTAAGGGCTTGGGGTGGGGTTCAAATAGTAGATCATCTGCCCGGGAAATGCAATGCCCTGAGTTCAAACCCTACTCTACCACTAAACAAAAAGTAGAAGAATGGATCTGGAGTGATTTGATTTCATCAAAAAGAAATAAGTGTTTGAGGAGATATATATGCCCACCCTGATTTAAGTATTACACAAAGTTTACATGTATCAAAACTTTACATGCTACCCCATAAATATGAACATTTTTTTTTTGGTGGGACTGGGGTTTGAACTCAAGGACTTTGCACCTGCAAAGCAAGTACTCTACCTCTTAAACTACACCTCCAGTCTGTTTTGCTCTGGTTACTTTGGCGATGGGGTCTTTTGAACTATTTGCCTGGGCTGGCCCTGGACTATGATCCCCCCAGTCTCACCAAGTGGCTAACCACTGGTGCCCCACTTAATATGGACAATTTTATGTGCCAACTGAATAAATTAAAATTATGAGCAAAGTAGTAAAAAGGGAAATATTTTGGAGACAACTGGGAAAAATTGATTTGATTAGGAAAAATATTAAGGAATTATTACTTTTTCACAGAAATGATAAGGGATTTGTAGTCATGTTGAATTTAAGACTTTATATATTAGGATCAATACTGAAATATTTACAGATCAAATGATCAACGTCTGTTATTACTTAAAGTATTCCAGAAACTAAGGGTTATAAGTAAAATAAGAATGGCAAATACTGATGTAAATTAAAGTTGAAGTTTGGTGAGTCCAGGAGGGCTAATTTTTACTCCTTTCTTGACTTTTGTCTGTATTTGAAAATTTCCCTAAAAAAAAGAAGAAAAATAAATTTTCCCTAATAAAAAGTTCTTTAAAACCTACCTTTTTTTTTCACGTCTGGTTTTGAAATCTTCATTCTACTGGACAGAAACAAAAAGAATGGATTGTTCAGCTCAATATTGAACTTCTGGCAGTATAACTGTCCCAGTTTAGGGAAGAGGCATAGCCCAGCCTGCGAAAATGCCCGGCTGGACCCTGTCTGATTATGATGGCCCTCTGGGTCTCACTGTGGGTGACCGCAGGCATGGCTGAGAGATTCAGGGACTGACCTAACAAGCAGGCTGGGATGCAAACTTGGGGCCTGCCGTCCACCAGCATTTGTGATCCTCCACATGGTTCATGCTCTCTCAACCTCTTTTATAAATGGGCACTTGCTTGAAGGTTAGAAATAATGTGTGCGAAGTATTTAATGTATAGTTGATATCCAGTACAGTGATCATCGTGATTAAGAAAATGCTGTTGTGGGAAATAGTCTGTTTGGTCTCCTTGTTGTGAGAAGGTTTTCCCTGGAAGCTGTGAGTTCTTTTTTCTAGATTTCCCTCATAGGAAATCCTTTCATCAGAGTTTGTCAGACTTTCTTTAGGATTTGAGTTAAGAATCTGAAAAAAATGCTTATTTTAAACATATGAGTTTGTCTCTAAGGAATTCTTTCATTGTGGCTGGGTTTTCCCATTTTTTGCTCCTTTGGGGTTTGCTGCCCTGAGGCCACATGATTGATCAAAAAGAAATTACCCAAGGATTCTGATTCCTTGGCCGGACTCCATTCCCTTAAATGGAGAAATCTGCTCCTTGGTACAAATTGGAGGCAAATAATAATGGTAATAATGACACACATTGGTATTTCTCAATAGTTTTTGTGTGCATGTGATGAAGGTGATCGAGCCTAGGGCCTTGTACATGCTAGGCAAGTGCTCTGCCACTGAGCTACCTCCCTCTCCAGCCCTCAGTACTATTCTTACTATTTTTTTTGCTAATAAAAGTAGCACAATATGAAAATCCAATTCTTTTGATAATATTTCATTATATGATCTACTCCATAACTACTTCTTCAGTTTTAAAATATATTTATCATTTCATTTGATTCATTCTAACAACAACCCCATGAGCTAGGGAGTTGGGAAAGAACACCACATGGAGACAGAGAAGGCCAAGACGAAGGACTTCATTCCAAACACAAGATCTCACTTCCACCCAGGGTTCTATCCATTAATTAAACCTAAGCTTTTCCGTGGGCACATTACAATCTACCCATTGATCTTGAGGACACGCCTGCTTAATTCCCCAGCTGACAACTGCCACCTGCTTCCCTCCCCATGGGAATTTCCCACAGGGAGCCTGGCCAGCCCTGACTCAGCCAGCCCACACCTCAACCCATCCTTCCAGCAGCTACAGCTTCACCCACCGTGATCACACTTGAAGGAAATCAAAAGTAACACCTTCTTGAGAAAGAGCTAGGGCCTCTCGCCATGGATGATACCGCCTCCCACACAGCTCTGTTCACTGGCAGATCAAACTCAGTGGCTGAGGGAGGGTCTGGGGGCAGGGGATCATTTCCTAGTGGTCTGTGGGCGTGATAGATTGAGTCTGAATCCCTTACCTCTTTGCAACAGAAAATCACTCGTTCCTGTTGGTGGAGCCCACTTATTTTCTCAACAGATTTAGGAGGTCAAGATTTCAGCAGAAGCCGCTAGCTACTTGGGCAACTGAGATTGGAAGGACTGCGGTTGGAGGCCAGCCTGGGGAAATAGTTTGCAAGACCCCATCTCGATCAATAGCTGGGCATGTTGGTATTCATCTGTTATCCCACTGATAGTGGGAAGCATAAAATACCAAGATCACGGTCCAGGCTGGCCTGGGCAAAAAGTGAGAACTTAATCTCTAAAATAATAAAAGCAAAAAGAGTTGGAGGCATGGCTCAAGCAGTAGAGTACCTGCCTAGCAAGTACAAAGCCCCAAGTTCAAGCCCCAGTACTGACAAAAAAAAAAAAAAAAAAGTTTCAGCAGGTAAGCTTTCATTGACTGTGACTGATCCTTTTTAGTTTGAGCTGGATGTTCACAAGGCCTATAATTTATTGAGCATTTACCATGGGCTAGATACCATGCTGAACCAAGTAGTCAGTCTTACAGAGTCCCAGGAAATACTGTTGTGAATAAAGCTTTCCTGGAGTTTATTATCCACTGGGGAGACAGCCACTGGACAGCCATTTAGTTCATCAAATAACTATTAGGGGACAGTCAGGCTACTTTAGAACTCTCTTATTGGCGTTCCTTCATTTCATCCTCATGAGGGCTCTGGGAAGTAGGTATTGCTTTTTCCTCGTTTTTCAGGAGTTGAAGTACTGAAATAATGTTGAGATTTGACTCAAGACTGAGGACTTGACTGTACTTCATGTTCATGTACAGAAACGTGGCCACTTACCATTGTTGGAGGCGTGCATCTTCTGTATGTTTAAATTTATATATATCATCATTGTGGTAGAAGATCAAGAGTTCTTATACCCAACGAGAGATGGTGAAAGCTTCTGAAATTGTATGCCAATTTTTGTGCCTGTATTTCTGAGGAGAAAGTCCCTGTATTATATGGCTCTATTAAAGGGACCAATGACATAAAAAAGTCAGGGCTATTGTACTGGATCGTGTATTCAGAGTCATGCCTCTGACTTTGTTGTCAGCCCATACAACAGGCAGTGAACAAGCCCAATGCAAAAGAAGTGGATATTCATTGGTCTCCACATTTCTGCAAGGTGTTGGTGGTGATGGTTGAGTGTATACTTCATGGCCTGTCCTATATGGATCCTTGGAATTGGATGGGGTTCACATAGTTGAGCTTGAGCAAGGAAGACCTCCTTGTAGTGTGAGCCTATTCTATTGGACTGGGAGGGGAAGAGGGATAATCTGTTTATCTGCATCTCCACAGAAACTTGCAATGCTGAAACTACAGAAGAGACAGGGTGCAGGGACCTCATGCTCATTCATCAACTAGTCTGGAGTATCTTCCAGGTTCTCTCTGTCCCAGGGGCATCAGGGAGTTCCATTGCCAGCCCCTGCTGCTTCTGCTGGAAGATGAGTCTGCAGCCCATCAGGAGATCTGCAGAGTGGTTCTGCAAGCTGAGGAGGCCTCTGGTGTTCCCATTACTTTAAATAACAGCTTGCTTGAGGTATAATTCACATGCCATCTAATTCACTCATTTTAAGTGTAGAATGCAATGGTTTTTCATATATGTACACTTGTGCAACCATTACCACAATCAGTTCTAGAATATTTACATCACTCCAAAAGGAAATTCTGCTCAATTCCCCTAACTGCTCTCCCCCATCCAGGAAACCACTAATCTCCCTTCTGTCACTAATGGGTTTGTCTGCTCTGGTGTTTTCAAATATGGAATTGAACAAGATGCGGTCCTTCGTAACTGGTTTCTTTCTACGTTTTCGAGTTTCATCCACGCCGTAGTATTTATCAATTCCTTTCTATTGTTGACTACCACTCCGTTTATGAACACAGCACATTTATCTCTTTACCACTTGATGGGCATACTAGTTGTTTCCACTCTTTGAGTATTATGAAGAAGGCTGCTATGAACAATTTTTTGTGTGTTTTTATATACATATATATGAATAAGTAGATATTTTATTTCTCTTGTGTATATATCTTTTATTTACTTTTTACTCTTTTTTTATTGTTTTATTATTCATATGTGCATACAAGGCTTGGATCATTTCTCCCCCCTGCCCCCACTCCCTCCCTTACCACCCACACTGCCCCCTCCTTCTCCCCCCCCCAATACCCGGCAGACACTATTTTGCCCTTACCTCTAATTTTGTTGAAGAGAGAGTATAAGCAATAATAGGAAGGAACAAGTGTTTTTGCTGGTTGAGATAAGGATAGCTATACAGGGAGTTGACTCACATTAATTTCCTGTGCGTGTGTGTTACCTTCTAGGTTAATTCTCCTTGATTACTTTTTACTCTTACTTTATATCTTTTATTCATTTTGAGGCTTTAAAAAATTTATCATACATTAATAATGTGAGGGGGGGTCTCCTTGTGGTAATTCCATACATGCATACAATATAGCTTAGACAAGTTTACCCCCTCCATTATATTCCCATTCCTTCCCTCTCCCCTCCCCACATTACTTTTACCATCATCATCATTCATTGCTATTTTTATAGCATGGAGAAAACAACAGTGAGAAGCTGATGAAATTGCAGAGAAATTTCTTGCTGATTTTGGACCATAATGATTCATGATAGCTCTACCGTGCTGTGCATGTCACAAGCATTAGCTTATCTAATCCTCACAACAGCCTTGGGAGGTACAGTATGGTTATTCCCATTCTAAATGTGAAGAAATTGAGGCATAAGAAAGGCCTCAGCAAGCTAGCCCAGTGCTCAACTGTTAACCATCAGTGCTGGACTTTGAATGGAGATCCATTTGATTTCACACTGGTGTTAACAATTATTGGAACTGGGTGTGGTGACACACATTTGTCATTCTAGCACCTGGGAGGCAGAGCAGGAGGATTTTGAGTTCGAGGCCAGCCTGGGCTACCTAGTGAGCCCCTATCTCAAAAGACAACCCAAAAAGTCCCAATTGGAAATACCAATAGCAGCTAACTATGTGTCATCTACTGTTGAAAGCACATTGCTAACTCATTTTTATGCCACAATAAGTAGATGAAGGGCACATGCCACTCTTATACCTACATACAGATGGCTAAATCCTGATGGAGATTATTTAAAAAATAGCCAACCAGTAAATGGTCAAGTTAGGACTTGAACCCAGCATTTTTGATTCTGAACCACAATATATTCTTCAAAACTTGGCCACTGGAGTTTTCAGTTTTCAACTGCAGATCCCCTTTTCAGATATTTTTACAGTCTATTTGTTTGTGATTGCTCTGAACAAGTTGCTTTAATTTTGCCAGGGTTCCTTGACTCCAGGGTTTCTCATTACAATAGTCTTGAAGAAATTTCCAGGAGGTATTTTTGTCTTAATGAGATGAACAGGCTTTCATGATGCTGAGCTTCTGCTTTTGAAAGTTGGGTAGTTACTTGTAACAACAGTGGCATCAGTAGCTTATAGGAACCCAACCAATCCTGCTGTGGATTTCATTTAAGGCGAGATGGATGGCTTTCACCCTCCAGGCCTATGTACATGGCCTACCCGAGCGTAGTAAATGCTGTGGTTCAAGCAGATGACTGGTCCTGTGCTCTCAGTTTTCACTATTCTTTGGAATCATGAAATGTCAGAAGTCATTAATTCCACTTGTTCTTTTTGTAGATAAAAAACTCTGAGTGCCCCAAAGGGACTGAGACTTGTCCAGGGCCTTTCCTGGTCCTCCTGCCTCTTGGCAATGTCAGTCTATTTGTTTTTTGGGTGGTTATCTGTCCCCAAAGTGTCTGTTGCTCATGTCTTAATAGTGGAATGCAGGATGATACAATGCTTTTTAGTTGTTTCATTGTGAATTTACTTCAGATAGTCTTTGTTTAATCACAACAATATTTCCTAAGTTGCCAGGCAACATGGTGAGGGAGTTTCAGGCTTTATTGCCAGCCAATGAAATAGAAAGAGCTCTCTCTTTCTCTCTCTCTCTTTTGTTTCCAGAATATGATGTTTCTCTCTCTCTCTCTCTCTCTCTCTCTGTGTGTGTGTGTGTGTGTGTGTAGATTTGTTTTCACTTTGTGTTTAGGTCAAAGAATCAAATAGGCATAGAGTACAATAATTTAAGAGGAAATGAGCTAGAATAAGTGGATAGTGTGGACATTTGACATGTGTGTGACCCTGTGTTGGTTGGGAAAGTTGGCTCCCTAGAGAGTCACATTAAAACTCCCCCTAACTGGGGAAGGAAACATGTTTAATTAAGACAAAATTAAAAGGTTACAACTACAGAGAAATTCACTTAGGCAAAACATCACACATCTGCCTCTGCCAGTGGCTCATGCCTGTAATCCTAGTTACTCAGGAGGCAGAGATCAGTAGGATCACAGTTCGAAGCCAGCCCAGGCAAATACTTTGTGAGACCCCATCTTAAAAAAAAAAATCACGAAAAAGGACTGGTAGAGTGGCCCCTCAGTTCAAACCCAGCACAGGAAAAAAAAAAAATTCACACATTTAGGAAGGGCTATGGTGAACTTTGGAGAGAAGGAAAGCCAAGGTGTAAGTAGACCACAAGGCCAAAATGGAGGATAATAGATCATTCTGTCCCCTGACAGCTTTCCAGTATGGTTCTAACCCACTCAATAACTTTGTTGACTTGAGGAACCCTCAGTGGAAATAGGAAATGGCAAACCTGGAGACTACTGAAGAAAATTAAGGACTGAGTTGTGACAAAAAGACTAAAAGAGACTAGGTTGTGAGAATTAGTTGGGCAGAGGTAGAATGCTTCTTGTTTCCCATCAGGGACTTCTCACGCCACTGTTGCCACTGTGAGTGCTGCATGTCGCTTCCTCTCCCATCGCCTGTGCCTGTGCCCTCTATTTCAGTGTCTCTCTTATCATGTCATTCCTTTTCACCAGGAGGCTCATTCACTTCTGCTGGTGCTTTGGCCCTAAAGGTGAGCATTTCCCTAATTGGCGGGGGGGGAGGGGCAAGATCCAGGAAGTCTCTGCTTTCATGAAGGCCTTTTATCACTCATAGTGGCACTCCATCCCTAACTCCTGTCCCCCAGTTCTTTCCTCTTCTTTAAATCACAGCTCCTGTTTTTGAATACCTTATTTTATAAAATAAAACCCAGATGTTTGACCCTGTTGACAGCTGCATTGCCCTTCCCCTCACTCCCTGCATCCTGCAGCAGCATCCACAGTGAGTTTCCTTAGTAAACAACACTCTTCCGGAATTTCTCTCATCTCACTTCCTCCGCCTCACCTTTGCCAGAACCACACTTGCCGAGGTTTCCTGTGATGCGTAATTACCAACAAAGAAAATGTGACCATTCCTCAGACTCTATGCTTCATGCATTCACTTAGTCATCCATTCATCCATCCATCCATCCATCCATCCATCCATCCATCCATCCACTTAATGAGGCTGATTGCACATGTATTACTTACATGTAAGATGAGGACACAATCCCTATTCTCAGCACATTTACAATCTGCTAGAGGAGAAATCAGTAGACAGAAGTTTGTGGCTGGCTCCTGACCTAACCTGGGGAAATGCTTCCTAGGACTGTACACTTGATTGCTTGGGTCACTAATTTATTGCTTAATATCTTACTTCACCTGATCCACATGTTTTCCCTTTTAATCCAAACTACTCTTACATCCTTCTTTGGAGTTTGGTATGTTCTGTGATCCTGTCTTTATGAAGTTATTAATATAATAACTTAGTTATCTCAGTACTGGGGTTTGAACTCAGGGCCTTGTGCTTGCTAGGCAAATGCTGTACCACCTGAGGCACACCTCCAGCCCTCTACACACGTTTTTATTTTATTTGACATTTTTATTAGCATATATTAGTTGTACAGGGGGTTTTGTTGGGACAATTCCATATATGCGTACAATGTACCTTGGTTAGGTTCATCCCCACTATCAGTCTCCCTCATACTGTTCCCCCCTAATTTAAATGATTTTGACAGGTTCCAATGTTCTCTCTTCATACAAGTGTATAAAGTACATCGATCACATTCATATTCATCCTCCCTCTCCATTCCCCCTCTGTCTTCCACTAATACCCTCTCCTTAACAGGACCTGTCCTTCATTGTTTTAAGTGTGTGTTTATTGTTCAAGGGGCTTTTGCCATAGTATTTCACTTTTTGTGTGTGTGTGGTACTGAGGTTTGAACTCAGGACCTCATGCTTGGTAGGCAGGTTCTCTATCATTTGAGTCACTCTGTCAGCAACATACATTTTTAAATGCCTACTATAGGCAGATTTAGGCTGCAAAAACACAAAAATGAAAGGAACTGAGAATATAGCAAAAAAGAGAGTATAGGAAGGCAAGAATGAACTGTTTAGAAAAGGTTGGCAACATAGAATCTGTATCAAGTTGGAGCGAGACGCTGATGTTTGTGGGCACGCATTACCTGCAGATATTCATGAGCAGCAGTAGTCAACATTCAGGGATGTTCCTTCAGTCTGCATGTTCCAGATGCTAAAGGTGGGTGTTCACACCTGGCACCTGTTCTGATTGGCTGGTACCAGAGTGGATTTACGTATAATCAGAGCCTCAGGTCAGGCCCCTTCACTTTCACAGCAGTGTGAAGGCCTCAGGAAAGTGTTTACTTGCTCATATGTTTTCATAAAAGAAATTAACCAAATAAGTTAACTTTAGTGCATTAAGACACTGTCTCTTTCTAGTGTGACTTTTCTTTCCACTGCACTCCTCCGTGACTTGGTGACTGTAGGTATTCTGGGGGTCAGGTGAAAGGAAATGTTTGTGTTGGAGGGATATGTTCATGAAGTCCCCTGTCACTTCTTTGTAGAGTTAAATAGTTCTTTCTACTCTTGTGTAGGAGAATTTTCCAGAAATTCTTTCAGTGCTGCTTGTGTTGATTCAACCCATGTCATGACTGAGCTGATGGGAACAGTTACTGGGGTACCTGGTACCAGAAATATGTGGGTAATAGGAGATAATCAGAAGGGACCAGAAGCTCCTTTGTGATTAATTCTTCCCATCATCAGCTATGTAAATTTTAAACTGAGGATTCAATTCCAATCAATGCATTGTCAAAATAAAAGTTCTCTCCTGTCCAGCATATGCTTAATAATGCAGCCTTTATACCACTATAAATACCTTATATAAAGAAATTACTTTCACTTATTGTCATGGGAAATCCACAAAAATATCCTGATATTAAAAATGAATTGTAACAAAACATTCAAATAATAATAAGAGTGGCACTATATTGAAAAGATAAACATGTTTGGAAAAAAAAGTAATGGCTAACCTCTTGAATTCTTGATGGTCTAATAAATGAAGAGGTAAGAGTCCATCAAGAAGGACTGCTGCCCTGGGCCCCTACACCAATGGACCCCAATAATTCTCTTCTTTGCTCCACTGCAAGGGTGAAGAATCATGGGGAGCCCTGAGCCAACTGTTAACTGCTGGAACACTTTTTTTTCCCCCAAGAAATCTACACCTGCTACCCCACACTGGAGGCAAGTATGTGGAAAGAACATTCAGGAAAAATATTCTGAAGTCATTCTGTAAAGAGAATGACAAACCAGAGTTAGGGTAATATATTAGACAAGGCCAAACAGTAGAAAGTACAGTACAATTTTGTGACATGTAAAAAACAGCCACCCACTCAGGCCCCCCCACAGGAACAAGGGAGAGCCAAGTATATCAGAATAATAGGGTTCAGAGGAAGTTGGCTGGTGAGGGAGGCCTTCAGAGAGATGAATGTCGTTGTGATGGGTGGATGTTGGCTGACAAGGACCTGAGGATGAGAGGACTGGGCTCTGCCTCCCAGAGCCAGCAGGAATGTGCAGTGACCTTTGTATCCTGCCTGGCTGGCTCAGGCTGCAACCAGACTGTGAACTGAAATGAAAATATCCTTCTAAGGGTATTTCAGGTTGAAAATCCAATTGGCCTGTGGGAGGAAAAGGATATTATCTGATGACAGATAGAGGTAGCCAGTGTCTGTTACTCATAGAATCAATGTGTGCTGGGAATTCCACAGAGGTGCATTCCAGAAAGGCTGCATCCTAGTCCTTGACTTCTGGTTTAGGGAACAATGGGATTCAGGAGCAAGGTGTGGGGAGGGAGTTGAACATTCATCTCTGGTCATCGTGTGACTGCAGCTAGGAGACCACAGCACCATTCCTCTAAAGCTTGGGAATTCCTTAGAAAACTGGAGAGTTTGCCTCTATTCAACTCACTGCACAAATATCCATGATGAGTTTGCTCTATGCCGGCCATTTGTGCTAAAAAGTGAATGTAAAGACAGAAAACATATGGTCCCTCCTGTTAGGGTTCTACAAATTTAATAGGGGGGTTGCAGAGTTATATTCTGAGAAAGAATGACCCTGCAGGAACTGTTTTCTATTCATCAATTCTCAGCAACTCAGCATTGACTGAGTAATGGTGAATGTCCTTCAGACTGGAAGCAAAGATGGATGTTTTGGAGTAAGTTAATTTTGGGCTCCAAGACCTTCTGTCTCATAACAAATCTGTTTCCATTTTATTCTGCTTTTTAGCACATCAAGGTCCCTGCCTCACTGCATCATGGGTCTCTGGGTGAGTAGAAGTACGGAGAGCATTCAGTCAAGGTCATGACTCTCCATTACTAATCTTGTAACTATCTACTGAGTACAAAGCCCTCCAGTGGCTCCTTCCAAATTGGTTCATTACTGCATGGTTGGTGAGGAGGCTGATGTAGTAATGGCCCTTAATCTGGGGGCCAAAGCACCAGCTGTTGGGAACTTTGCCAAAGCTGGAGTGTACTTGGGTTAAGTCAAGAATTAACACTGGTTCTGCCATTAAAGTTTGTGCTCCTCTCTCAAGGAAGCCAATTGAACCAAAACAGCGAAATGTTTTCAGAGCTGTAATGTGAGTAAAATCTGAAACAAAAAGTGATGAAGTGAGTGCTTTATCTTCCTCAGAAGCTGAATGCTATTCTGTGCTTTAAAGTTTAATTGCTTGTAGCAACAGGATAGAACATTCTTACCTTATGAGGTACAGGCTGTTTTGTATGGTGGTTAACAAGACCAGCTGACAGGACTCCATGTTTGGGGAAAAAGGGAGCGTATCTAAGAACAAAGGACAAGAGAAGTGGATGAAAGTTCTGTAAAAAGTGATAGTTGATGGTGACAAGGACCACCATTTAGCTATAGTATTGCTCTCATGACCTTTGAAATTAAGTGGCAGAAGTGAGTGCTATACTTCTCAAGCTCTCATTCAAAGGAATAGTGAGGCAGCTTCTAAAATACAAGTGTAAGGGCAACCAGCTGACAAATACACAGGCAGGTGATGCTTCTTTGCCCTCACTTGCTTTTAATACTAGTTTGAATGATTTGTATAGTTAAAAGTGAATGCTTATGGGACACAATTTGCTTTAAAAAAGTGATGATAGTGATAGTTGTTTCTTGAATATGTTCAAATTCATTACCATACTACACAGCCTCTCAAATGTTTCAGATTTCTTCCTAAAGACAGCTTTGGACATCTTCCTTGCCTTGGACAGGGCTTTGAATATAGCAAGCGTTGAGCATTTGTGGAGGCTGATGATTGATGGTGCTGAGGGTGAAGACTCATGTTTTAGGGCTCACTACGCACCTGGTCTTTAGTGTGCTCTCTGCATTCATGACCTCGTTTAGTTGTCACCATTTTGATAACTCAGGTAGCTCAGTTGCATTTTATAGATGGGGAAACTGAAGCAGTGAAAGGTTAAATAACTAGTCTGTGTCCACATGGTTTATAAGTGGCCAAACTCGGAAAGAGGCACATGTGTTTCAGACTCTAAAGTCTAAGCTCTTAATTGCTTTACTATTCTGATTCCATGATACTGATGAACCTTGATAACTCTCCACTTCTGTCCTCACTAGCAATATGTCAAACCACAGAAACCAACAATGCTAGTGTAGCTTTTAGAGGCTGTACCTCAAAGATTAAATAAAAAGAAATCAAATTAGAAATTTCCTCTTCTTTTGATGAGATGTTTGTTCTCAGGTTCTGGAGAGTATCTTACAGTCGATGTTCACTTTGTCATTCAAAGATAACCCCACTTTTTAGTTACCCAATCTGTCCAGCAGGCCAAGCAAAGCTGGGGTGAAGTATCTAGCCCTGCCCTGAGCACCCCACTTGCAGACTATATGATTAAATTCAAGACACTCGACAAGGTCCAGAAGATAATCGGTGGTCTGACAATTTGCTCTCCCCCGGCAAGGTCATAATTTTTTGTTTGTTTTGTTTTTGTTTGTCTTACTATGTAGCCTAGGCTGGCCTTAAACTCATCATCCCCCTACCTCAGTCTCCAGAGTGTTATGATTACAGGTGAGTGCCACCACGCAGCCATAACAGGATTTAATGTAGATAGAAGTGCTTTTAGTTTCTTAGTTGGAAGATGTACATTTCTGGCTTACAACTTGTTAAAAAAAGTATTCTCCAGATAAGGAAACCAACTACTACTACTACGACTACTACTATTTTCCTTCCCCTTCCCATTCTTCTTCTTCTTCTTCCCCTTTCCCTTCTTCTTCTTCTTCTTCTTCCCCTTTCCCTTCTTCTTCTTCTTCTTCTCCCCCCTCCTTCCCCTCCTTCTGCCTCCTCTCCCTCTCCCCCTCCCCCTCCTCTTCCTTCCTTTCTTCTTCTCCCCGGGATTTGACTTGTGCTTGCTAGGCAGGCACTCTATCCCTTAAGCCATGCCCTCAGCCCCTAAATCTTCTTTAAACTACTTTTTTTTTTTTTTTTCATGCTTATCCCTAAAAAATAGTGTGGAGAAGAGCAGGCCAAATCATGTACCTGAGTGAGGAATAGTCTGTTGTTCAGGACTCCCTATCATCGAATGGCCATGGTCCATCAGTGTCAAAGCTCAGGGATGTTGTGGGGCTGATGTCTGGGGAGGGAGGGGCCCAAAACACAAGTGCCTGATGAGGACAGACAGCAGCCTGTGGAGGGCAGTCCCAAAGAGAGGCAAGGAGGCACCTCACAGAGAGGGCTGCGCTCAAGGGATAGTGCAGGGTCTGCAAGGTTTGGGGGTCACTACTGGAATGTCGCTACTAATTCTACAACTTATTATCATGGTGACTTCATACTTTTTGCTCTGGTTATTTTGGAGATAGGGTCTTGCTTTTTTTCCCCCTAGGCTGGCCTGGACAACAAGTCTCCAATTTTATGCTTCCTGCCATCGCTACCATTACAGGCATGCCCCCATGCTAGGCTTTTTCCATTGAGATGGAGTCTAATAAATTGCACCCCCACCAACCCCAGACTGACCTAGAACCACAAGCCTCCCAATCTTAGCCTTCCAAGTAGCTACGATTACAGGGATGAGCCACCAGTGCTTTTTTTTGAATTTTTGGCAGTACTGGGATTTGATCTCAGGGCTTTGCACTTGTTAGGGAAGTGCTTTACTGTTTGAGCCACACTTTCAGCAGTCTTTAACTCTTCAAAGCATGCATTTATATATTGTCCCATCTTTTTCTTTTATGGACACCTGTGAAGTAGATGGTGCACATTCTCTTGGCTTACAGTTGACACCATGGAGGTTCAGAGAGTTCAGCTGATTTACCAAGAGCTGGTTTGCTGTGTAGATTTGGACTTGAGGCCCCTCGACTGTGATCTTGCTCCATGGTACATGGTATACTTTTTATGTCATAAACACTTTTCTGCACGTTGGCTCCTAGCCTTACAAATGCGCTAGAGTTAAATGTAGTGGATGCAGGGGTACAGCACCCAGAGAACAGTCAGCCCCCACCAGCCTGAAGTGGGAGCAGCTGGCCCTCTCTGAGGCCCTGTCTGGAATTGGCCTGGGTCAGTGTGGGGAGCAAAGGCAGTCACCTTTACTTCCAGTCCCCCGCAGATCAATCAAAGCTTGGGGTTTCATGGCACTGTCCTAGTGCTCCCTCCTAGTCCTACTGAGGCTGGCTAGGACCTAGGAAAAATACCATGGGATGCCTCAGACTCCATGTAAATTTTTCTCCACACATTTCATGCTAAACTCCTTATCTCAGCCCAGTTCTATCCTTTACTGTCGTGAATTGTAAAACCAAAAGCCTTGGGGTGCTTCTGTCCTCCATTATCTCTCAGATAAAAACATGAATATTGATTATACCCATGCTTATGATTACAATAGCTAAGAGCTAGCTTAAGTGTATGCGTAGAGTAACTGTCAATCACCCTAGCCCCACCCACTGGGACTGCCTAAATTCCTCCCCACTCACTGATTATTAGTGTTCGGAAATTGCCCAGGTCCTTCCCAACCCACAGGTTAGCACGGATTTAAAGGCCATGAGACAGAACACTCTCTCTGCTCCCTTTCCTGCTTCCATCCCACCTGGCCCACCTGGCCAGATTCTTGCTTCTTGTGATAATCTTTAATAAACTCTACTACCTCCCTTACTATATCCACATGTCTTGCTTGGATGCCTCCATGACAGACACAAAGAAGCTGGAAATCTTCAGATCAGAGACTACACACCCGACAACACTACTTCTTTTACCCCCCAAGGTCTTGATCTGTATGTAGAACAGCCCTTATGAGCCTTCCTAGACCCAAGCCTCCATCTGATGTCTGTTTTTTGAAAAACCCTTCTCCAGCATTCTCTAGAAGAGAAACTGAGTGCACACTCTGAGAGGGTTAGTCACACAGGGTCTTCTTTTCTAGAAAGATCAGCTGTAGCATTCATCTAATCAATGAGGTAAGTGAAAGTGTTTTCTGGGACTTTGGGACCTGGAAAGTGGTCTGGCCAAATCTCCATATAGTGAGCTTTGATGCCAGAAGGGCCAGAAAGATGTGAGTTTGAATCCCTGCTCTGCTTTTTATTGGACTCTGGGAATTTGAGAAAGTCACATCAGGTGTACCACCAGTGAACACTGGTTTAGGTGTCATTCAGAGTGGTGCTGACAGTAATGAAGATTCCAGAATTTAGGGAAAGAAGTATAAAGAACAAGAAAATAAATACCTTGGTGGGATGAGAAGGTTAGTGCTGCCAAGATGTCATTGAAGAGACTGACGGAACTATACATACCAACTTCCTGAAACTAGCCTAGGGACTCAATTCAACTCAGAAACTTTACAGCATCTACTGTGAGGGAAATGCTGGAAAGGGAGGACCCAGTATGATGGTCATTTTTTGGAAAACCTGAACTACAACTCTGTTATTAGCTTTGTTGATAAATTTATTTTATAAGTTGAAAAAAATTATTCAATGTAATATAGTCACTAAATACAGTCATGATATAGAGTGACTGCTCAAAAAATATTTGCTGAATGAAATATGTTAAGACTCTTCAAGTTAAGTGTTTTAGTCTAGTAGAACTTATGCAATACTAAGAGGGAAGTACTTTAAAACAAAGATCATGCACCCCAGAATTTAGCTAGATGAAAAAGTAAAAATTAACTGAGAGAGTTAATAACAGGAACATTCTTAAGTGTGCAAGAGCTTTGTGAGAGACAAGATGGGTACAAGATAAGGGTCAGAGTTCTGAATGGATTTGACCCCTTCTGATCTATGCTCACAAGAGGATATGCCAGAAGGCAAACACAAGAGATGGCCCTCCAGGGATTTCCATATTTGTTTTCCATTGTCTTATAGGATGATTCTTCTGATCCATTTCCACTGTCCTTTTTATACTGGCTCCAGGTGTGTGCATCCAGAGCACACCCTAGATAGTAGTGAGGGTTAAGAGCAGTTGTGTGCTGGGGAGGCTGCCTCTTTGGGGTTAAAATTGTGGACATGAAAAAGCCAGAATGGATAGACTGAAAGCTGTACCAGGGAGAAGTTAGTCATTTGGGATATCATTTGGCTGTGGATAGTCTTCCAGCTCCTAGGTGAAATTACCCCAGGGGATGAGAGAGGGAGAGGGAGGGGAAGCATGTGCTCACACTTTTGTGTATAGACCTTGTAACATCCATTTTGACTGCTCAAAGGGCTTTTTGATTCTGAATAGTCAGGACTTCTGAAAAATTTCACAGTGAGAAAATGAAAATAAAACTTAAGGTGGAAACTGAGGGCTGGGGAGGAGAGCCTGTGGCTCAAGTGCTACACCACCTGCCTAGCAAGCCTGAGGCCCTGAGTTCAAACCCCAATACTGCCCCCTCCAAAAAAATGTTGGAAATTGCATGTTACTTAACTCAGACTGGCCAGAATGATACTTTTGAGAGGCAGCTTGTGAGAATTAAGAACCTAGATGCTGTAGACGGGCTATCTGGGTTCAAATCCCAGATCTTCCACATACTGGCTATGTGACTGTAGGAGAGCCACATAAACTCTCTGTGCCCAGCTTCTTTACTATAAGCTGGGGTGATGATAATACCTATCTCACAGGGTATCAGTTAAGTGAACTGATGTAGGTAAAGCATTTAGAAGAGTACCTGGCACATAGGAAGTGCTAAACATTATGCTTATATGGATGATGTTTATATAGATTAAGCAACAGTTGCAACATGGATAAGAAGTAGTGTCAGCCACCACTCTCCTTCAGGTGACTTGTACGACCAGCAGGTCCTGCAGGTTTTCAAGCAGAGATGAGGTCACATGAAGCAGTTTTCCCTAAGGTTTCTGGATTATTATCTGCTGGTCACATGGCAGGCCACAGCCCTTCCTCTAGGCTGTGCCTCTCTAGGGCTGTGGGGAGGGAGAGAGGAAGATGCACCATCTTCCCAGGCTAGAACCTACCATTCCTCTGTTCCACCTACTGCTCTGGATACTCCTTTGGCCCTCATCTGCTATTATCCTTCTAGGTGCCAGTTCCAGATTCTCAAGAGAGACAATCCACTGGTCCAGCCTTGGCATCAGCTCTTGTCAGTGAGAGTCATATGAGGGTGAGGGGCTCACCATGGAAGGTGTGGGGCCATTAATGAGTGGGTATCCATTCACAAAGGGACACATGGCATAAATGAATCAGACCAAACACTGGCTCAGAATGTGTGAGACCTGGGGCTGGAGTTGGCTGTGTACAAGTGGGGTGACCTTAGCGAAGCCATTTAACCTGTTCAACCCCCAGCCTCCTCTTGTGTCAATGGGGACCAGAATCAGCTACACAATACAAAATGAAAACACAGAGTCTTTGTTCCAAATTGATTAAAAAATGTTGAGAAAGTGACAGTAGAGCATTTAATTATGTATGGGGTCCTTTAAAGTGTGGAATCCTGTGTGGCCACATAGGCTTTGTGCCCAGGAACCCATCTTACACAAGATTATAATAATTGAATGCAAAGCATCATACATCCTTCACTTATGCATTTTATTGTTTGATCTTAAAATGTTCTTCAAAAGAAGTAAACTTGACTGGTGGCTATGGAGAGGTGATTGTCCTCTGATGGGCCCCAGGTCAGGCTGGCCTGTTGCCCATAGCCACAGTCATTGGAATTAGCCAAGGCTTATGCTGTTGAAATTGTGAGTAATTTCTAACATCACCCTGCACACAACTCATCAGGGTGGAAGGCAGCTATTCCTGCTCCTTCCTTTTCTAATTCTGACCTTCACCTGACTTTGATTCACTGGGGGAATGTATAACAAGGGACTCTTGCAAGGGAGTTCCAGGACATGGTGGAGTCCTTGAGCATGGCCTTCCCCACTGAGGATACCCAAATTTGTGAATACTTAAGTCCCCTAAATAAAATGGCATAGTATTTGCATATCTCCAGGTTACTTATAATACCTAATATAATGGAAATGTGATATAGTTTTTATACTATATTGTAATGATACTAAGAAAAAAGTCTATACATGTTCAATATAGACACAATTTTTTTCTGAGTGTTCTCTGTTCATGGTTGGTTGGATCCATCAATATGGAACCCACATCTAGAGCCGGCTGCAATCTTACTGTTTTCAGTCCTTGTCCTTTCCATGATCTTCTGTCTCTACCATTCTGGCTCCCTGGGGACTGCTTTATCAATATCTTGATCAGAATAGGTTCTAGAAGTCTCCTTGCTTCTGAATCTTGACTCCCTCCTTAAATCTCCTTTTTAAGCTCCTGATTTTAAGGGTGCATGCTCTTCTTCTTTCCTGCCTCCCTATGTCCATATTGTGCTTAAGTCTGGAAAAGTGTTCTTCAGGACTCCACAGGATCCCGCAGCCCATCATCTACCCCCACCTGACTCATCCCTTCCTGGTGAAGCTTATCCCTGACTTCCTCCTGGGAAGTCCACATTAACCCCCGATGATTTATCAGCTAATAATATGGTGTGGAGGAAGGGAAAGAGGAAGAAGGGGGAGAGGGAGAAAAGGAAGCCATCTATCCAAAGGAAAGTCAAGATAACTGCATTCCTTGCCTCTGAAATAATGGGGAAAAACGTGTCTAATATTTCAGGGTAGCTTCCTTCTTACAAATGACTTGCATTCCAGATCCTAAGGCAGCCAATTAGAAATCAGAATTTACTTTCCTAAGAAATGCCATTATGCCTGATAATTCTCAGCTCAGTCCACAGAAGCCCTTTTGTCACATGGACCTGATGTGCTACATGAACAAACCAGGCAAACAACCCTAGCTCCTATCTGATGAGCTGTGTTATGTTTTGGGGTGCCACTGACAGCTGGAAGAAGGGATCCTATCCTCGAGATCCAGCAGTTTGCATAATTACAGATGCACTTACCTTCTAGAAGGGTCCTTCCCAAATATGAACATCCTCATAAAGAAGGTGGGTTTTTTTTGGGAGGGGGAGGAGGAAGCAGAGGGACAGACATAAGTACATCCTAATTAGCAAAATTTGCTCTGTGGAGATGAAGATCGGACCTCAAATCCAGACTTCCCCGTTGTCTATTGCTCAGAAGGAGAGTGTCAGAACACTATTATGTGTTTTTCCCCTACAGAAAGCCCATTTTGTACGCATTCACTTCGACTACAGACCTCAAGGGCTTGACTGTTTTTATAATGATGATGAATAAAAGTGGAGTCTTTGAAGAAAAAAGTTCATTTTGATTTTTCAAGGCAAGCCAGTAGCAGCCCCAGAGACTTCCTAATCCTTTTTGCCCTGTGTTCCCTGCTTGGAGTTTCACATTTGTGGGTTGTTTGCTGCAGCTGAAAAATTCCTCAGTCTCTAGAAAGCTAAATGGATGCAAATGCATTTGGAATTGTTAGCTTGTAACACTCTCCAGTGGCCTGGAGCCCCAAGACAACTTTGATGGCCTGACAGAGCCGGCCTGTACCTCTTCGGGAAAGCTGGCTACCTGGCTTACTTCTGCTGTTGAAGCTATCTGGAAACTAGCTCTCTATTTATGAGGTTGCAGGAGATAAAAGCAGAAACCACGTTAATTATTGCAAAGTGCTTTTTACTTTCAAAAGTGCTGCACTGGCGTTAATTAGGTCTTCCTATTTACAGCACTCTGGTGAGGGAGGTCAGAATTATTACCCCTTTTTCTACCTTGGAGGAAATGAAGACACAGAAAGTTAATGACTCCCCAGGGGACCTGGGGGAAGTTGGTCGCCTAGACAGAGTTAGATTTTCAACTTGGTGTGTCTGACTTCACCATACCTTGCTGAGTAACCAACATCCTAAGAGCTTCTGTCTACACATTTTCAAAAGGAATTGGATTTGCCTGAGGCTCCAGTGTTTGGAAGCAAAGGGGAAAGCTCACAGGTCCTTTTGTAGCCCATGCCAAGGCAAGGAAGCTTCTTTTAGGTCCCTTGCCCCTCTGAGGGAGGCACAGTTTGGAATGAGGGCTGCTCGTGGTTCAATGTCCCCTGATGGGACAAGAAGACACATGGGATTGGGGGCTACTTCTAGGCAGTGCTGTCTCTGGCTCATACTTTGTAAGTTCTCATCTGCCTGGATCAGGAAGCAGAGATGACAAGGCGACATTATTCTATGGAAAGAGATTACATGTTCGAAAAAGACCGTCCATGTGACAGGGTGGCAGGAAGGGGAGACAGCTCCTGGCCCACATTCTGGCTATCCCACCTCAGTGGAAGCGTTACGTGTGTGAATGAACTTGGAGTATCTCTCACAGAACCTGTAATTGTTGTTACCACATCACTGTTGAATCCCCTCACCCTTTTTTTTTTTTCCCTTCTCCATGTCTGGTCTGAGTTGGAATTTGGCATTTTCACTTTGGATCCTCATTTTCAACTGCATTCTCCCCTGGATTTGAGCAGATATTCCCCTGTAACTTGCCAGAGAAGCCTGGGTTACCAGACAACCCTGAGAAACTTTCCACGCAGCCTCCTGATTTCTGTGTAGAACTTCAGACCTTCAGGGCTGGCAGGGTCCAGGTAGGACTAAGACATTAAAGAAGGACAGCCACAGGAGCAGAGCCAAAGGTGCACGACAAGCGCACAGTTCCCCGGGAGGAAGGAAGGGAGCAGCTTTTGTGGGATTCCCAACCCACTTGTCTCTTAGGAGTTAGGTGACCTTGGGTAAAATACCTTCATGGCTCATTTCTTCATCTCTAAAAGTGGAACAATAATAGTAGCTATCTTAGGAGGATCAAAGGAGTTAGGACAGTGGAAGCTCTGCAGGCAGAGCTAAGTTAGCTGTTCTTGGTATTATTAGTCATTTGGATGCACACATGAGAAGACAGACACTGCCTGGGTTATAATGCAGCATGAAGCAATTGGGTTCATTGCCCTTAACCATGGAAGAGCTCGGGATGGGGACACACATCCGCCATAATCTCCTTTCTTTCTTAAAACCTTTGTGTGGGTCAGTGGTCCGGATTAAATAATTCTAACAAAGAAGTAATCTCCTTGCTCTCTACTGAATAAATTCCAAATTCCTTAGCAATACATTCCACATTGAAGGACTGCCCCCTGGATCCGGTCCCACCTCATCATGACCCTCCAGCACCAGCCCGTGCATAGTCATGTAATATGTGCCTCTTGAGAACGGGCTAGGAAAGCCTTTATCCTCCTGCCTGCCCCAAGTACACACTGGATCTGCATTATTCTCGCTGCTCCTGCACACCTTGAACTTTCAAGCTTCCATGACTCATCTGTGTTGTTCTCTCATTTCTCCTTCTAACAAGACCTATTTCCTGTGAAGTCTTTTCTAACTCCTCCCCTTTTTCCCCTTCAAATTAAATCATACCATTTCCGCAGTACATTGTTTACCCCACCATTAAGCAGTTAGTGCATGGGAGAGGGTGTGTATTCATGCAGTTAGATTTCTCCCTGCCACCTGTCTTAATTCTTTACATCCCACATTACAAACAGTGTTAGAGTAGTAATATCAAAAGTACAATGGCGATCTCACCTCTGTTTTAACCAGCTGCTATAATTGAAGGCCAGGCAATGTGTTCAGCACTTAGCAGTCATTATTTTACATAACTGTCATGACCTATGATGTGGGCTCATTAAGCCCATTTTATAGACAAGAGAATGGAGGTTTAGAAGATTCAGTATCTCTCCCATTGTGAGGTCTGGCTCACCTCCTGACCCTTAAGCAGTACAGCCTGTACTGTACGCCACTTCTTAAAAACCTGGCATGAGATAGAACCATACTTCTCAGCAGATCCTGAAGTCTTGGGCTGATTTCCTGCCCTGCTCCATGTGCACTGCCACATGGCCTGATGGGTGTTAGCACTGAGCCCTTCCCTCTGGGACTAGGCCTTGCCATTTCCTGGTGCCTCTGCCTGGAAGGTCCAACTACCCAACTACTACTGAATTTTTTGAATCAGCTCAAGTGATAGTTGCTCTGGGATGCCTGTCTTCCCTTCCCCTCTCCAATCACGCTGGGATAATTAGGGGCTCCCTTTCCAGTGCCCCATCAGCAATATGCAATCCTTCCTGTGGTCAGCCGTGGGTTTCTTTGCGGTCCCACCCACTGGGCATTCTGTCCCCAGAGGATTCGGGCTTTGCATCCTGATCCTCACTTTGGACCTGCCAAAGAGTGTGTTCCACCCACGCTGCAAACGGAATGAAGAGCTGGGGAAATGACGAGTGCATTTCTGCCTTCCTGGCTGCAAAACCCAGCTTTCACAGCACAGGTCCAGGTGCTAGGCAACTGAGGAGAGGTTTTGGGGAAATGAAGGCAATGTTCTTTTGATCTCTAGGAAAAATGTGTAATTTTACTGCAGGTTCCATGGCAGGTCACTTGCTCCAGCTTGAGGGCTGTGCAAATCTGTACTTCCACACCAGGTAATTGGACACTGGACAATTCCCTGGAGTTAATTTGCCCCAAGCCATCTACAGATCGGGGTGGCAGAGAGGTTAAGTGACTCACTCAAGGACTTGTAGAGCTAAAGGTACAGAGCTTGGGATGGAAACCAGTGGCTGGTGGTTATAGGATTAGAGCCCATCTCTGAGGGCAGGCTGGCTGTGAAGTCCAAGGAATGACTGGTGAACTTGAGAGCAGAGCAGTAGCTCCACTTCAGGAGCCTTGGGCTGCTCAGGACTCCTGAGCTACTGCCTTGACAGGAAGTAATACTCTCAGAGCTTTCGCCCCAAAACCTCAGAAACCTTTTGATGATGCATTAAATGTCAAGTATATTGTGGAGAGAAGAAGAAGAAAAAAAAACCAACCCCCCAAAAAAAAAAAAACCCCAAAACCCAGTTATGAGCCTTTGTTACTGAGGAGACACTCAGTAATATCACAGGAAGTCATGCTGTCAAAATAATAGAGAGGATAGTGTCGAGCTGGGGACCACACCTTGTAATAACCGTACTTAGTACAGAGGAGCATCCGCTGCACCTTCTGGTCTGTGCACTCCCTCCGAGGTGGAGCCCAAGGGGAGGGGTGCAGGGAGACGAGTCTACTTTATGGCGTCTTTGCTGTGAGGTGCAAAGCAGAGTTGACTGAAAGACTGCTGTGTTTAAGGTGGTACTGCCCATACTGCAGATAGTTATCATGAAGATTTAGGTTTTAAAAAGGGCATATTTTTGATACAAAGTGAGTTTTAAATTTCTTTTTCCCTAAATGATTTGTCTATTTGGACAACAATCTCCAGACAACTGCAGCATTTGGGAACTTGAAAGGACTCTCAGAGGTCATCTTTCCCAACAGAGGAGGAACTCACAGCAACCTACAGATGAGCCAGCACAGGTCCTCAGCCAGATTATGGCTTTGGCAATCTGGTCCCCAGGCAGCAGGGCCTCATGTCTGTCATGTCCTGTGGTCATACCTTACCGGTGCCCATCTCCTTTTAAACGTGAGCTCGCTCCCCAGGGCAAGTCTTCTGTTTACCAGGCAAGGATCTGGCTGAGCACCTGGCATAGAATGAGTGTTGGATGCATGTTTGCTGAGAGAATAAATGAAAGTCAGGCAGGAAATGGGCCAGGTTCTTCCATGAGTCTGTAATAGAAGCCTGGAGAGCTGGCTCAAAGCCAGCTGTTCAAAACACGAAGGAACTCAGGCTGTAGAGCGTGGGTGGCTGGGCACCTCTGGAGCTAGGCAGTGTTTATACCATGACAAGGAACATCTCATCTCTCATCTGTCCATGTGTTTCTCTCTCCTCATTTATATCTCTAGTCCTGCCCTCCTTCGCAGCCTGTCTAACACCTACTTGACAGATCCACTGAGATAGTCAGTGGCAACTTGAACTAGACATGTCCCAGTCAAGTCAGTCTTCTTCCACCTTTTTCTTGGCCACAGCACCTCCATTTACCCTAAATCCAAGTTCTTCTTGGTCCTTCTGTTTCCCACACCTCTGCTACCCGTTAATTTCTCAGCAAGTTCAGTGACTTCACATTAAAGAATATATTCCAACTGGGCGCTGGTGGCCATACCTATAATCCCAGTTACTTGGGAGGCTAAGATTGGAGGATTAAGGTTCACGGCCAGTCAGGGCAAAAGGTTTGCATGACACCATCTCAATTAGTCTCAACCAGTCGCTGGGCTCAAGCCAGCTATAATGGCAGACATGAAACAGGGGGATCATGGTCCAGGCTGCCCTGAGCAAAAAGTGAGACCCTAGCTCTAAAATAATCAGAGCAAAAAGGTCTGGAGGTATGGCTCCAGAGGTAGAGCGCCTGCCCTGCAAGTGTAAGCCCTGAGTTCAAACCCCAGTACTGAAAAAACAAAAAAAAATCCACATTGGACCTCAAGCTACCCCCCATCTCTACTTCCCTCACTGAAGCCACCACCATTTCTCCCTGATTTTAGGCCATTTACTGACCTTCCTGCTGTTGTGTAGCTAACCCAAACTTGTCCCTTCTTAAGGGGCTTTATCCCACTGTGCCCTTGTTCGGGAACACTCCTCCCCCATTTTGATCAAGGCTTTCTCTCTGGCATTGGCCTTTCTCAGCTCAGACAATATTCCTTCCGCACACAAAACATTTGTGGCTGCTCAAGCAGGTCCTGTCCTTCCTTCCTCTCTGTTGTTTGCCTGTAAGTGCAAACAGCCATTGAGAAAGCCAGTGGCCCTCGTTCAAGGACACTCACGAAGTCTTTGAAAAGAGAAGGGCATTACTCTTCTTGTCATCCCAGTGGAGCTGGGGGCAGCAATGCTCTGCCTTGAGCTCTCAGAGGAGAAGTACACCATGTTGCTGTGACTAAGTCGCCCATGCTATCTGCAAGGCTCAGAGAACTGAGGTGTGAGCAGTGTGCATGTCGCTGCACTCCATACACTCTGCTGTGGAGTGAGTGTTCTGGAGCACTTAGGAACCCCTGCAGCTTGGTTCTCTTGGTTGTTCCTTGCTTCCTGCCAGGACACACAGCATGGAGCCACAGGGCCTTCTTGGTGGTGGTGGTGGGGTTATGGCCTTCTTATCCAACTCCACACGTCTGCAGAGCGCTCCCTCTTTTGGACCAGGGTGAGCTCCAGCCTCTTGCTGGGAGCCTAGGCTGGGCAGCACATGAATGACAGGGACGCACCTGTACACTCACAAAGGGGAGCCACCATCATCTACACCTCTGCCTCCTTCACCTGGTGCAAACTGCTCAGACTCTGTGTGCTGGCTGTGATGGCCAATAAATGTTTCCCATTCTGCATAGATTGAGTGCTTGCTGTGTGCTGCAGACTGAGTGCTTTGTTTCCTTACAGGTTCATCCTTGCAAACAATCCTATGAAGCAAGCAGGCATGTGAAACCCTGTATTTTAAATGAGGGATCTGATGAAGTTCAGAGATGCTTAGGGGCCCACACATACTAAGAGGCAGCCCAGGAGTCCAGGTTCATCACAATCCTAAACCCATATTGTCTTGGAGACTTTTTCAACTTCCTAAATTGCCTGGGACCAAGGGCTTTTCCAGGACATGGAATTTTCAAGTGCTAAAACCAGGAGACAGTTGTCTCTTTACCTGTATGCACAGGCAGGAAAGTTATCAGAACCAGGCCAACTTGGTCCAGAAGGCCTGGTCTAGGTTTTGGATAAAAGGAAAAAAATTTTTTTTTGTTTTTTGAGGTGCAGCTGATCCTCAATACCAAGCTGGTCTGGTTGGGATATTATTTTTTATTTCAAATGTACTTAGCATTTGTTTTCTTCTGTTTTCCAGTCATGTCTTTTTTGTCCTTCAAGGGATATTTAGCAAGTCTTGGTCAACTTTGAAATGATTCTTTCGGTCACGTAGGTCTTAGGTCACAGGTTACAGCCTGGGGAGGAGCGTGGGGATGAATTGCTGAGGCTGGCGGGATGCCTAAACTCTGACCCCCAGAGGCCATGTGTCTTTTCCCAAGGAGGAAGGACAGAGTCTAGAACTACCCAGGTCCTCTCCTTATAACCTTGTCCGGTGACCATCCACAACTGCTGAGCTTTGCCAACCGTGCTCAGACAGCCAGTCTTATTAGCCCTTCCCTCAACCCTCTTTTCTTTGTTTTTCTGTCATCTTAGTTTCCCTGGGGGCTAATTTCACTGCCCTTTCTGCTTAGCAAGTGGGAATTAACTTTGTTAATCAGTTAAAGAGATTATTTAGCTAAAAGGTAAACAGGTGAAGATATTTCTAGTTAATTAATGAGAAAGAAGTTAAAAGTTTAAAAGAATCTCCTTGACTTTTAATTTTTGTAACAGAGTAACTGGAATCAGCATTACTTGGGAGGCTTTGCCCCAGGTAATCAGGATGGGCCCCAAAGTCTGAGAACCGATCACAGCCGCTGAACAAGGTGGAGGCCCTTACACAACTCCCTGGTTTGCTACTATGACAGGGACCCCTATACATAGGCCTTTACAGACTGAACTACTCCTGGGGCCGTGTCTCTTATGTCTATTTTTTTTTTTTTCACAACAACAACAGAAAAATCTATGCACTCAAATCACTGTCAAATTTGGCCTTGACCAAGCACTAGCTAATGTGTTAGTTAATTGCTAGACCTTTCTATAGAATTGAATGGTTAACAGTTCAAACTTGGCTTTTCTGTTATTGAATTCGACATTGTCCTCAAATTTGCTGTCCCTTCTGTGTTTCCTATTTCACATGCATGCCTCATCCCACCTGCCCCATCTACTGGAAACCTGAGTCACCTTGTCCCCATCCCTGTCCCCTGAAGCCTCAGCATCTTCCCTGGGTTATTCAAGTCTTGTAGATGATTTCAATACTGTCGGTTTTGCTGTGAGTTATTTTCAGAGATGGAATTCTAAACCCTCCTCTACTCCTTCAGCAGTGCTCTGGTTGCCTGTCATTTTCAAGGCCTCCCAGGGCTGGCCCGGCTGCCCTGTCATCCTCCCCACCTCTTCTACCCCATGATTTGCTATGGCACAGGCTCTCCTGCTCATAGCTTTGCTTCTGCTCTTCCTGCCCCCTGGCTTCTCTAGCCATGGAACTCCTACCCCTCTTTAAAAAACCACCCCAGAAGTCACCTCCTCTGGGAAGCTCTCTTTTGCTCTCCTAAGATGAGTTAATTGACTATTGGCATTTTCTCTGTACCTCTGGACTTCAATCTGCCCCCTGTTAGTGTTGACCTGGCCATCACACTGGACTGTCAGCTCCCAGAGGACAAGGACAGTGTTGCCTGCCCGCGTATTTGTGTGTGGACTATGACTTACTATGCACACCACAGACCTGTGCTGTTGGCTGTTGGCCGAGTGGGTGCATGGCTTCAGTGACTTCACTGTGACATTCTGCTGCAGTCCTTGATCTCCCCCTTCGAGGGCATTGAGGGTTTCCCTAGAAACTGCCACTTCAAAGCCATGTGGAAAAAAAAAAAATTGAGCTAAATCAGGCAGCATTGTTTACTTCTTAAGAAGATGCTGTGGTGTTCCTTCCTGCACCTGTGCGAAGCCTCCAGCCCGACCTTGACACGTCCCTGCGGAGCAAGCTGTTGCAGACAGAGCCCCTGAAGGTGTGTGAGGTGCCCAGAGAGGGCGGGTGGGGAGCGCTGACCTCCAGTCTACACTGCAGCCTGGGAGGGAAGGTCACTGGTTCTAACTGGAGTTAGGGAGACAGGTTCCCCCTTCCTAACTCTTCTGCCCAGAGATGCTATTTGCACTTCCTCCACCTGGAGGGTGTGCCTTTTTCTAACTCATTCTGCCTTTTAGAAGTTACTAGGCCTTTTATGGAGGGGATTGGTGGTGTTGGGGATGGAACCCAGGGCCTCTCCCCTGCTAGAAAAGTGTTCCTACCCACCTTTCTTTTTGTTCCTAAAATTTCAACATGGAGTAGCTCTGGGATTCTCTCCTCAGTGGGAGGTCAGCCCTTAATTCTGGGCCTTTGCATTTTCACAAAGACTCTTTGTGGCAGGTAGGTCTGTGCCTCCTTTAAATGACCTTGAATGACATTGCCCTCTGCACTCTTTTTGGCAGCCACAGGAAGAGGTCTGCCTGCCCTGAATCTGAGGCCTTGAAACCATTTAGATCAACGCAGGAAAAATAAACAGAAGGACGGGCAGGCAAGGTAGCTGCCAGTGAATCCTTGCTGTCGCTGTCATTATTCACCCATTACTGGTGCTCAGTGGATTAAGCAGTTAGGACTTGGATTTACAATTTGCCAACTGATTAAACAACAGGGCTTTACCTGCCGGGACCCATGTCTCTTATGTCTATCTTAGAGGAGGAAATAGTTACACCAAAGAAATCCACGCACTTAACCCAGAGCCAGACTCAGCCAGGGCACCCCCACGGCGGGTGCTCGTTTGTGCTTAATCCCAGTCCTGGGCCTGACTGTTGCCCAGAGCACAGGAGAAAAGTTTCTTGTGGCTTGTGGGTTTTTACTGCTCCCTTTACAGACCCATTCACCTCCGACTGATCTCGGACTTTGCCTGGCCACTCCTGCATGTCCTACAAACAGGAGAGCTGCTGTCCTTTTCTCAGCCATCAGTTAGCAGTCAGGAGGCGTGTGTCCCGACGTATGGCTGCAGTCAGGGAGGGGACCCTGACCAACCATCTTCATTCACCAGGCTTCAGCCCACCAGTTCCCTCCTGGGCGTCACATGGGCACCAATGAAAAGAGCAGGGGATACTCTCCCGGGAGGCCCTTCCAGGGATTTTCTTCTCCACAGTGCTGGGCCCTGGGTTTGCCAAGTCCCACGAGTCTGCAAACTGGAGAACTTTCTTTCAAAGCAAGGCCTTCGCCCTCCTTGGCAGGCTCCTCAAAGCTGCCTTGCTCTGGCTGTGCTGAGAGTCTGTAAAAGGCTTTTTGTTCAAGGTCCTCAATGAGGACATCCCTGGGAGCCACTCAGAGAGGCACAGTAGGAGCTGGAGGACTCTTGAGGCAGGGCCACTTGGGTGGGCAACAGGAGAGAGCACAGCCAGGTGGCCTGAGAGGAGCAGGTCTCAGAGAACAGGGCTGCCATGGAAGGTGCTAAAAATGTGGAAACTGTTTGTAGGAATAGCGATTGCACTTCTTAATAGTTGCTTTTAGAAGTTGGAGGCGTAGTGTTTAAGCTTCTTCAATTTCTATTTTTTTAGTTACATTACTGTGTTTAGTGTACAAATAACACCTCAGGGCTGTGGTGATAGGTCCTTAGGAATACACAGAGAGAGAAATGATTTTGGAGTTCAGTGACCTCAAGACATGGTTTTCTTTAAAAATTCATTGCTGGACCTTAACTGACAGCCTTTCACAGAAAGGTGGGTTTGTCCTGAGGTTTGAAATAAAGGCCATCTGAGGATGGTGTGAGCACAATTGCTCAGAGATCACAGGTGATGGCCCAGAAAGGGTTGTCAAGTACAAATGTCATTTCTGCTTACAGAAACACAGAACAGTGGCACCACAAGCAATGCCAGAGGCCCCTCTTGTGCCTCATCTCTGGCAAACATTTTAAATTAAAATGTTTTAATAGTATAAGAGTAGTCTAATTCAATTATGTTCCTCTCTTAAGATTTTTTTTTTTTTTTTTTGGTGGTGGTACTGGGGTTTGAACTCAGGGCCTCACACTTGCCAGGCAGGCACTCTACTGCTTGAGCCACTCTCCCAGCCCTTCTTTAGATGTCTTGACTTAGCCTACTTATTAATAAAAATTGATCCTAAAATATAATTGAACTAACCAAAGGTTTGTATGCTGTCAATAAACACACAAAATGAATTTCATTTTGATCTGGTTAAAGGTGAATTAACAAATTGCTCTCTAAGTAGGACAAGAATATTGAAGAAAAACAAAAGAATGATTTCTCTCTTGAACAAGCACCCCTCTCCTTCCCACAAAATATCAACAAATCAAACAATAATAAAACGCTTCTCTGGTACTGTGTATAGACTTCTTTGTACGAAGTTCGTACTGGTTTTATGCCCTTTTTCTCTCCCCTTTCTTTAAATTGATCTGTTCATTATCTTTCAAACATGCCATTTGCAGGAAAGGTCTGAATTGGTTTGCTTTTGCGGTGCATTCACAAAGCAGGCTGTGGAATTGGTTCACAAGCCAGGGACCCTGGAAAGACAATATCCCTTCCTTCCTGAGGCAGATATTTCAGGATTGGGGAAGCAGGGTTTCCTGTGTTCTCACAAGGGGCTGACAAAAAGAAACCCAGGGCAGTTACAGAAAGAATTCAGCTTGGCCCTAGCAGGAGGCCTTGTTTTTATGTGCAGGCCCCATCTGACACCGAGACACCTGCCTGGCCAGAGGGTGCGTGCACTGGAGGTGACAGGCTGAGTGATCGCTGGAAGATTCTCTCTAAGTCTGATGTCCAGCAGCCAGTCTGCAGAAGGACGACCTGGAAAGCTCAGTGCTTCTCTCCTTCACTCCCCTCCCATGCCAGCCCCCACTGCGCCAACCTTTGATCATAGGGCAGTAATACTTCTGTCCTCTCTTGCACCAAAGAGCATCAGAAATTTTGGTGCCCTCTGGAATGCTTATTTACTGTTATGTTCCATCTTACTTCTATGTTCAGCAAAAGGCAAAATAGGGAAGTACACAATTGACCCATCTCTCATCCAATCTCCCTTCTTGTTGTATTTTCCCTGTCCTCTTCCTCTTCACTCTCCTACATCCTAGGAGACCTAAACAACATTGAATAAAAGTAATTTGAACATTTAATTCATCCAAAGATGCTGGTATCTGACACCTGTTTCCTCTTCCAGAGTTTTATTTCATGTAAAAGAAGTTTGTGAAAGAAAAATTACCAAATGTATAATAATAATAACTATTATTATAATACAGCCATAAAGAAGGAAAAATCCAACAATAATAACAAGTACATGTTGACAGGAGAGCAGGAGCAAGTGAAAAGGAAGTGGAAGTAATGAATGATCACTCATTTTAAAAATTTTCTCCACTTGTAGTTAATCAATACTATTTGATTTCTGAAGTTAATTAAAAAATAGAAAGTGGAACACCTTACTTCAAATGGAAACTATCAGAACAACTATCAGAACTAAAATTCAGATTATATAGTAAAAGGGAACAAGTAGAACATTTAAAATAAAGAAATTATTTAAGGTGTTAGAATTGTAACAACTGTATTATAGTAAGAAATATAAACAAGATCAACTCATTTACTAAAAAGAAGTAAACTCAGAATTGATTTTTAAAAATCTAAATACAGCTATGTACTATCCTAAAAAAAAAAAAAGTACCTAAAACAAAGTGAGTCAGAATCAGAGATAGTGCTTAAAGTCCCAGAAATATCTCTCTAATGGTGGAATTCCAGGCACTGTGGCATTTGGGAGGGGTAGATATTTTTGGACTAAGCTCTCCCAGTCTCTAAAATCAGACCATGTGGTTGCCAGCTCATAAGACCAGTCCTGTGTGCCTCAGTGTTTGTTCTAGATTGTCGAGCTTCCAAAGGGCAGGGGCTGTGCATGCTTTGTCTAATTCCAGGCATTGCAGAGAAGTAGCTTGTGAGGACAGACTGTCTGGTGTTGAAGGGACTGAGAAGTGGGTGGCGAGGAGCACTTGTTCTCTCCTCAGTCCACTAGGTAGAGTGTGTCTGGTAGAGAAGCCTCTAAGGAAGTTACGGTATCTATTTTGGGCCTTGAGTGTGCTATTAGATATCACCAAGCATTTGCATTTAACAGATCAGGGCTTGATTCATCAGGATTTCCCTATGTGTCATACCTCCTGAGAGGCAGTGTCAGGCTGCCCTGGGTTAGAATGCCAGCTCTTCTACTTACTGGCTCCATGGCCTTGGGAAAATGACTCAAAATCTGACCCTCAGTTACCTCATCAGTACAACACACTCATTCATTTGTGGAAGTCAATCGTGTTGCAAACTTACTGTGTGGAATTTTTCTATTCTGGATTCTGGGGTTGTAAAACCTCTGCTTCCAAGGGGCTTATGTTCTGATGAAGCAGGGTAGAAGACACATAGCAACAATCAGCAAATATCTGCATAATGCATCAGGTGGGATAAGTGAGGAAAAATGGCCAAGTGGAATGAGGGACTAGAGAGTGATGGCAGTGTGTGTGTGTGTGTGTGTGTGTGTGTGCGTGTGTGTGTGTGTACATGCCCCAGTTGCTATTTTCAGTTGGGTGGCCAAGGAAAGTCTGTCTAAATGATCCCATGAGTTGGGTGGCCAAGGAAAGTCTGTCTAAATGATCCCATGAGCCCTGTGGAGACTCTGAAAAAGACTCATTCCTGCAAATGGGACATGGAGGGCAAGGACTCTGAAGTAGCAAGAAGAGATTAGAATCCAATGAGTAGGGAGAATGGTAGGATCTGAGGACAGAGCTTTCTGGGGGGCAGTTAGAATATTCTAGGCCTTGCTAAGGACTTTGGATTCTATCTGGAGCAAGCTCAGAAACTAATGGAGCTTTCTGAGCAGAGCAGTGACACCTTCTGTCTTATGTTTAAAAAAGGTTACTCTGTGTTGCTGCTGGTGCATACCTATAATCCCAGCCCTTGGGAAGCTAAGATAGGAGGATAGAGAAGTTGAGGCCAGCCTGAGGCACATGGTGAGACCTTGTCTCAAACAAAACAAAAGAAAAAGAAAAAAGAAGGAAGGAGGGAATAGGGGAGGGAGGGGGGATTATTCCTTTTTCTAAGTTGAGAAATGGCTGAATCTGTAGAAGGGGCAACAGGAAGACTAGTTAGCTGAGATGATGGAGTCTTGGACCAGATGGAAGAGGTGGGAATGGTGGGAAGTGGTTGATTCTGGATCTGTTTAAAGAGGTTGGCCAGATTTCTAATGAGTTGGATATGGGGTGAGTGAAAAAAGAAAAGTCAAGAATGACACCCAGGATTTTAGTCTGAGCAACTGCAATAATGAAGCAGATAGAAGGACCCACTGTTGATTCTAGCCATGTAAAATGCCTGTTAGATATATGAGTAGAGATGGTAAGATGGAAATTGGAAATACAAGATTGAGGTTCAGGGAGTGAAGTCAGGGAGGAGATGCAAATTTGGACAAAGCCACTAAAATTTTGGGGATGGATAACATTATATTTGGGGTGACTGTAGTTGGAGAAGAGTAGAGACCTGAGCTGTCACTCTAACATTTAGGGGTCAGGGAGACAAGGGAGAGCTAGGAAAAGAGCAGCCAATTGGGTGAGAGGAAAAACAAGATAAAGAGGTACTGGAGAAGCAAGTGAGTTTATTTTTTGTAGAGCTGGGGATTGAACTCAGGGCCTAACGTATGCTAGGGAAGCTCTCTTCCAGTTGAGCCACACCCTCATCAAGAAAGGGTTTAGAAAGAACAGAACCTACAACTGTGCTGGTAGTCCAGTGAGGTGTAGACTACAGGATATTATGAGATTAAATGAAATAACAAACACAGAAAACCAATGCCCAACAAAAATCAAGTTGACTAGTACTGAAAGTTTCATAGTTAGAGATACTTCCTTTGGGTGGCAGGGGGACCTCACTCTGATCAAGGATAGGGTGAAAAGATGAAAATTCTGGATGTGGATGGTGATAAAGATTCTTTGCTTGGCCAAACTTTAGCCAGGTTTAGGAATCTTCTCTTAGGCCCAACTGTATATTTCCAGTTTTAGCAAAGAGCTGTGGTAAGACAGTTTAGCAAGAACCCTCACCCTTGATATCTGATCATTCTCCATATCTGAGCAGGTCCCTCATCATCCACAGCCCCCAGGCGATTGTGATCACTGCTGGCCTGTCTTCAGAAAGAATCCTGTTAGATCAGTTTAGTCTGGATCCCCTTTACCTCTGATGTTTCCTCTCAGTAATTTTCTATCCATTAACTTCTGTCTTGCTCCTTGTCTATGAATGAATATTCCATATAACTGTGTTTAGAGTTGAGCCTGATCTCTCTCAACTAATTGTGCTAGGCTAAGATGGGACCAGGAATCTGCATGGAATAAAGGATTCCTTGTGCTTCTGTTCTGGTAATCTGAAAGCCATGCTTCCAGAAGGCCTTTTCTGAAGAGTTGCCAGTAGTTAGGGTACCAGCCCACCTTTCCATTTTAGTTGGAGCTGAGAAAAAAAAAAATCAAAATAGCCACTTAAACCTACCAAGACTTAAAACTGAGTTCCATAGAACCCTATTTGAGGTTGTGCTCCAGACCCAAAGGAAGTCCTTCTAATTTCTGCCACCCATACTTCATTCCAGTCTTTCCTCTACCCTGCTCACTGTCTTCTCCTCCTGCCTCTTTCTCTGGGCCCCCTACCCATTTTCCACACCACTCCACTGGAGAGAGAATGGGCTTTTATTTATTTATAATAAATTTACTGGGTTTGAACTCAGGGCCTACACCTCGAGCCACTTCACTAGCTCTTTTTTGTGTTGGGTTTTTTTTTTTGAGAGAGGGTCTTGTGAACTATTTGCCTGGGCTGGCTTTGAACTGCTATCCTCCTGATCGCTACCTCCTGAGTAGCTAGGATTACAGGCGTGAGCCACTGGTGCCTAGCGAGGACAGACTTTCAAAACTCCATAGGTGACTCTCAAACTCAATCAGACCTTTCTTCTTTCAGTCAGTGGTACCCCCTGTGCCCAGTTGCTCTGTCCAGTCCCAAACCTTGTTGTTCCCTTTTCCTATCCCTCTTCTCCAATTATTTAGCAAGTGTCTTCTGCTCTAGCTACCCTTATGATCTTGCCAAATAGGGCCCATTGGCAGGATGCCTTTGTAGCTACCCTAACCCAAATTGTCTTTAACTATGCTTGGGTCATTTCACAGCGTCTTCCTCATAGCCTCCCTGGTTGACTGCTTCCTGATCACTGTGCTTTCCTGGGTCAGGATGTGGACTCTTTCCATCCCTCTGGAGAGTCTTGCTTCCCTGAAATGCCTGACCGTTGAATTTTCAGCAGAGATGGGAAGAACAGAGATCACGTTGACCTCCAGGAGCCCTTGGAGTGGCTTTAAGTCATCCTGACATCCTCTCTGCCACTTTAGGTCTCCGGATAAACATCAGAGGGAGGTTTACACATAGTCAACTTGCTCCTTAATCCTCACAATTTCATTTGCCTCCTAGTTCCCAGACCAAGGCTCTGGGAACTAGAATTTGACTCTGAATTGAGTTGGGAGAATCCATCTATCTCACAAAGACTTCAAATACAATGTTTTGTAACATTGTATCTACATTAGGTTTTGTGCTGTTGGTGTGGCAGATAACTGAATTGGAGGGAATCTTTGTGAGCCAAATGTGATCTTCTGACCACCTCTCTTCTTCCGAGGTGAGAAAACCCACCACTAATTTTGTTCCATTTGGAAAACTGACTCCCAGTCCTCATTTACAAAGTCAAAGTTGGCTCCTGGTTCAGAACGGATAGACGGATGCCCCTCCTTCTTGGGTTTCAGAGAGATGTGGAGTACCTTCTGAGAGCTGAATGGCATACTTGACAACCTCTAGTCTTCTAATACTAAAATAAATTGCTAATAAATTTTAGTCTTCTAAAACAAAATGGAACTTTTCAGATGGGAGACTTGGTGAGGTAGACTGACTGACCAGCTCCTGCCCTTCCCTATCTGGTCTCTCTGCTCCCTGTCAGCTTGGCTCTGGCTTCAGTCATCTGCCTCCCTGTGCTTTGGGCAAGTTCACCTATGTTAGAGGACCCTCACAGAGCTACCTCAGAACTGTCCCCCCTCCCAGAGACCAGAAGGGAGAGTGAGGGAAGGAGAGGGGGAAAGAGAAGGAGAGAGAGAAGGAAAGAGAGAGAGAACCATGGGAGTGGGGAAAGACACTAGAAGAGAAGGACTGCGGGGGGGGGGGGGGTGGTGGAGTGGGGGAGGCAAGGCAGTGGTCCTGGGGAGAGGCAGAGAGGGACTCTGGAATGTGAATTTAAAATCCATCCGCACAATCTGCCTTTGAAAGGCAAACATTTTGGCAGGAGGCTGGCAGCTGAAGATGTAAGATAGTAAGTTAGCATTTTAGACCAACTTCCTCCACTCTCTTATCTTCTTAATTTCACAGCAAACAATGGGCTATTGACTGAGCTTTCAGAGCTATGGGTGTTCTCAGAGGGAGGCCAGCCAGAACACCAGCATCTCTGGCTTTTGCTTTAGCTCTACCAGAAATATGAAACCCCGGAGTCTTGCTCTTTCTCACTTCTATGCCCTACAGTGCAGATAGCTGTGGAAGAAGACTTTGGGCCCAGGGAATATGTGTGTGTGTGTGTGTGTATGCATGAGTGTCTGAATGTATGTGTGAGCATGTGTGTATGCATACTTGAGTGTTGGTGCACCTATGAGTGAGTGTATGCACATGAGTGTGTGTGCTCTTAAGACAAGGTGCAAATCCACCAGGCCAATGACATCAGCACTTGCATTGTGCTCACCTTTCCTGGGGAAGGTCTGCAGTGAGTGGATGCAGTGCAGGATTCTTTCCTTGCCCTTGAGGGGCAAGGAAAAGTTTCAGGGCCCTTTTCTTCCCATGTAGTCAGATGGGTCGTGAAAGTAGTCCCCCAAACTCCATAACCATGTGGACAAAGACACTGACCCTATCATTCTGGGGTGACTCACCTCAAAGTCTAAAAGGAAGTCATATTAACAAAAACCAACAGGCAATTCTACTGAGAATTGCCATCTGGGACCACTGCAGAGAAAGGCGGAGAAACTCTAGAGGTGTTTTCAAATGTTTGGGGATCCAGTTGTAGAGTGGATGGACCAAATGGGGAACTCCTGTGTGTCTGCAGAGTCTGGAACAGTACTTGTCACATGTCATAAATGCTGACATCCTTTTGTCCCTTCCTACTGTACTCCTCTGTCTCCTCTGAGATGGTACAGATCAGAAGCCACCAGTGAGATGTACAGATGATCCAGAGTATATGAGGAGAAAGTGTTTCAACTTCTATCTCAAGTTTTTTTTTTTTTAAATCTCATTCTTATCTCAATGTGTAGTATATATTTTATGGTGTTCATAATATATTAGCATATATATATATATACATATATACACATAATCTATACATAAATACAAATCTTACACAACATGTGTCTATATTACATTTTTCTTTCGTGGTACTGGGGTTTGAACTCAGGGCCTCTTGCTTTCCAGGCAGGTGTTGTAGCACTTGAGCCTCTCCATCAGCTCTGTTTAGTGTTGGGTATTTTTGAGATAAGGTCTCGCAAACCATTTAACTGGGCTGGCTTCGAACTGTGTTCCTCCTGATCTTTGCCTCCTAAGTAATCTAGGATTACAGCCAAGAATGTCGTATAATATGTATTGCTATATATTTTACCAAAAATGTATTAAGAGTGAGTACAGCTTTGAATTGCTATAGAAGGAAGTGCTGGAGAACTGTGTCCTCTTGTCCGGTTAGGGCAGCTACGGGTATCTTGGAGAAATACATCAGACAGGTATAGAACTAGATTGGTCAGGGTTCTGTAGAGAAATAACCAATGGGAATTTGTCTATGTGTATGTCTGTATCTATCCATATCTATTGCTCTATGTAAACATAACACGTTTTTGAGGAGATCTATTTGAAAGTTGGCTCATACAATTGTGAAGGCTGAGAGGGCCTGCCATTTGAACCCCTGAGAATGGAGTGGGAGGGTGGAAGGGACTCGAGTGTAGGACCTTGAGTCTGAAGGTCCAAGAACCCGGATCTCTGATATTGGGCCTTCAACAGATTGGATTATGCTCACACATGTTGGTAAGGGAAGATCTTCTTTATTCAGTCTATAGATTCAAATATTAGTTCCTTCCCAAAACAGCCTCATGGACATACCCAGAAATAATGTGTTGCAAGCTAGTCTGGCATCCCTTAGCTCAGTCAAGTTGACACATAAAATTAATCATCGCCAGAGCCTTGTCCTCATCACTCGTCACACACTGACGTTGCCAAATATGCTAAGAAATTAACTTAGGCCAGGGTTGCAATAGGACAGGAAAGGAAAACAAGACTCAGAAAACAGATAGCCTTCTTCATGTCTCCAGGAAATTCAAGAATGAAAGTTGGGGGAAGTCAGTCTCCTCTGAATCGTTTCTCCTTTTGGCTGTTACCTCCCGTAGGGTTCTTGCACTCTCAACAACTTCGTGAGATGCAAGGATGGGGGAAGAGAGGCCGTGATTCTTCCAGTGACCTTCCCATAACCATTTGCTGTAGAAGTTGAAAGGTGCCAATGGGCTGCATACATGCTGTGGGAATAAGTGAAGGAGTGATGAAAGGATCTATTTCTTCATCCTGCAGGTGTGTTTCAAATGCTCTTAAAACTTAAAACTTCATCAGATGAACATTTTTCACCCTAATGATGATGCCATTTATTGACAACTCATGGTATGCTATGCTTAATGTTAAAGATCAAACAGTCACTCTAGCCTTTAATTCCTCATAGTAAATGATGATGAAGATTTGTTAGACACATGAGAAACCAGAAACACAGAGGGTAATGTGTTTATGTATGTATGTAGCCGATAGATGACTGGGCTCTAATCTGTTCTATTTTCTTCCAAAGGGTCAACAGATGTTCCCAGCTGGTCTGGTTATGGGAATTGTGGTTGCTCTTCTTGTAAAGAAGTGGATTCAGAATTAGTAGTTATGTTTTTGAGAGGTGGGACTTTGTAACCACTGAGTAGCTTGATAGTGAATTGAATTAATACATACTGTTTTATTTTATGTTAAGACACAGGGGTCAGCTGAAGCTATATGTAGAGTGCATTTGCTGCCTGTCTTCTAACTGCCTATTTATGCATCTCTTTTCCCAACCAAATGATAATGCCATTTTATTCATTTCTGCATCTGTAGAATCCTAGCCCAGAGCCTGGAACATGAAAGATGCTCAGTAAGCATTTGTTGAAGAAATGAATGGCAATCAGGAAAGCCAGCTCCTGTCTCCAGATTGGAGTTGTATTCAGGGAGAAAAGGCCCTCATAGTGGAATGGAGCCAGCTGTCTCTGAGTGGGAGCCTGGGCATCATGTGAAGGTGAGGACATGGTCCAGGACACAAATGGCTGTGCTTTGGGAAGATGTCTCTTTGAAGGACTCTTGGTTTTTTGGTATGGTTTCAACGCTCAGTTCCATGAAGCTTTAGGAACAAAGAGATTTCTTTCTCCTTCCTTTGAAGGTTTGGGTCTTTACATCTGCTGAAATAAACTTTCAATAGATAGATTAACAGGAAAAAAAGCGTGCAAATCTACTTCCTATGGACATGTGCATGGGAACAGTACACAATCTGAAATTCCAAGAAAGGCCAAGTGGTGGGGGCTTGAATACACTCTTCAGAGGAGAGAAGGAAGTGGGGGCTGTAGTCATTCTTAGAGAAGTAAATGATTTTTATGGGAAGTGAGTTGACCCAAAGTACAGACAATATTAATGATTCTCTCTGGAAAGTCATCAGACAGTGGTTTGTAACCATCAGTCCTGGTGTGGTGACATTTCCCATTTACCTTTCTGTGAGATGAGTTCAAACTTTCTTTGGTTAATGAGATTTCAGCGAGGGGATTGAAGGCAATTGTTTTCCTTCTGGGACAGCTTTCAATAAGAGACCTGCAGAAAGAAAGTTCCACCCTGCACTTGGGAAGAAGAGACAGGAGAAAGTCTGTAAGTTCATCCTTCTGAATTGCTTCAATGACCTTTCATTCCTAAGTCAAAGTGCTTAGCACCATGCTTTGGGGTGTCATTTTCAGATCCCCAGCAAAACTGTGGAGGATCTTAGCAAAAAGGCTCCTGCGGAGAGGAAGGCAGCTGGAGCCCTGAGTTAGACTTGCTTTCTGGCTTGTTCCCAACCTGGCTTAGACCCTCTCTAGGAGGGGCAAGGCTGGTGGCATTCATCACAAATAGAAACAGAAATACGATGTCCACTTCCCAAAGACCGGTTTAATAATCTGAGCTTCCTTGCCCTGTTCCTCAGACATTAACTGCTCTGAAGTGAGATTTCAAGAGTTTGCGTGCACTATTCACAGTAGCCAAGTTATGGAAACAGCCAAGATGCCCCAGCACTGACGAATGGATTAAGAAAATGTGGTATCTATACACAATGGAATTTTATGCAGCCATGAAGAAGAACGAAATGTTATCATTCGCCGGTAAATGGATGGAATTGGAGAACATCATTCTGAGTGAGGTTAGCCTGGCCCAAAAGACCAAAAATCGTATGTTCTCCCTCATATTCGGACATTAGATCAAGGGCAAACACAACAATGGGATTGGACTATGAGCACATGATAAAAGCGAGAGCACACAAGGAAGGGTGAGGATAGGTAAGACACCTAAAAAACTAGCTAGCATTTGTTGCCCTTAACGCAGAGAAACTAAAGCAAATACCTTAAAGCAACTGAGGCCAATAGGAAAAGGGGAACAGGGACTAGAGAAAAGGTTAGATCAAAAAGAATTAACCTAGAAGGTAACACCCACGCACAGGAAATCAATGTGAGTCAATGCCCTGTATAGCTATCCTTATCTCAACCAGCAAAAACCCTTGCTCCTTCCTATTATTGCTTATACTCTCTCTACAACAAAATTAGAAATAAGGGCAAAATAGTTTCTGTTGGGTATTGAGGGGGTAGGGGGGAGAGGGAGGGGGCGGAGTGTGTGGTAAGGGAGGGGGTGGGGGCAGGGGGGAGAAATGAACCAAGCCTTGTATGCACATATGAATAATAAAAGAAAAATGAAAAAAAAAATAAAACTTTGGGGGAAATGGGTTTAAGGTCTGCTTCGGGGACCTTTTTTAAAATTAAAGACAATACCATACTCCTAAAAATTAAAAAAAAAAAAAAAAAAGAGTTTGTGTGCTGATGGTTGTGTTACTTCACGTGTTGTGAGATGACACAGGCATTTGTATTGCTGCATTTTCTTTTTTTTTTTTTTTGGTGGTACTGGGGTTTGAACTCTGGGCCTCATGCTTGCTAGGCAGGTACTCTACTACTTGAGCCACTTTGCCAGTCCCTGCATTTCTAATTAGAAGAGAAAAAGCAACTTTTCTGTTATGCTCAGATCCTGGGGATAGAAACTACTTGCCAGTGTTTAGGGGGTGGAGTGTGCTCATTGGCTTTCCCAACAAAACCTGCTTCTGCCTTTTTCTTGGGGAAGCAGGATTTGTATAGGGAGCCCACATGCTGCTTTCTCCCAAGATGGAGAAAGCAGGCCCAGTTTCCTGCCTTACCTAAAAGTGCTGACATTGGACAAGGGACATCCACAAGACACTGGACATAGGGCAATGAAAACCAGTGATCTGTGAGATGGGGAGCAAATGAGGTGAACCCCAGGATGGCCCTGCTGGCTGCCTCCAGAGTTTCCAGACCACAGTACAGGAATGGTGGGGCCCAGGTGGCCTTCCTGAGATGAGGAAATAAATGAAGCTGAATGTCCGGGGAGAACAAGGTCACAGGACTAGAGTTCACTGGGACAGAGTGCTAGGGGAGAGGGCAACAAATGGAGAACTGCAAAAGAGCCCTCCTCTAACAAAGCAGAGCAGTAATCAGCACCAATGTGTGAGGAATCTACACAGGCTAGGGAAGGAACCACATGAAAGGATCACAGGGAACAGTGTTGCACTCACACAGTCCTGGGAAAGTGCCTGTTCCCATAATCCGGACTGGAAAATCTCATAATATACAGGATATTAACTCTTGCCATGAATGTCATCCAAATTAACAGCTTCTTCTATTTGAAAGACACTGTTTTGAGACTGAAAAGGCAGACCACAGACTAGGAGCAAATATTTGCAAAGCATATATTTAATAAAGGGCTTGTATCTAGAATATATAAAGAACTCTCAAACTAAATATTAAGAAAACAAAGAACCCCATTAAAAAATGAGCCAAAGAGGAAAACTCTTGTAGATATAGGTATTGGCAACTGTTTTCTGAATGGGACTCCAATTGCCCAAGAAATAAGAGTAAGAATTGACAAATGGAATTGCATCAAATTAAAAAGGCTTCTGCACATCAAAGAAAACAGTTGCCAGAATGAAGAGACAACCTACAGAACAGGAGAAAAACCTTTGTAAGCTATTTATCAAATAAAGGATTAATATCCAGAATAGACAAAGGGCTCAAAAAATTAAACACCAAGAAAATGAATAATCCAATTAATAAATGGGCAAATGAATTGAATAGACACATCTCAAAGAAGAAACAAAAATAGTCAATAAATAAAGAAATGTTTAACATCCTTACCCCTAAAGGAAATGCAAATCAAAACAACACTGAAATTCCATCTCATGTCTATCCATCATAACATAAATGCTGGTGAGGATGGGGATAGAGGGCAGGAATACTTATATACAGCAGTATTGTTGTGGGGATGCAAATTAGTGCATCCACTACAGAATAAGTACGGAGGTTCTTGAAAACCCTAAAAATAGAACTACCATAAGATCTTGCTTTCCATTCTTAGGCATATATCCAAAGGAATATAAGTCAACTTACAATAGAGGCACCTGAACACCCAAGTTTATTGCAGAACTATTCACAATAGCCAAGCTATGGAATCAACCTAAATGCCCAACAACTGATGAATGAATAAAGAAAATGTGGTATATATACACAATAGAGTATTATTCAGCCATAAAGAAGAATGAAATTATGTTGTTTGCAGGAAAATGGATGGAACTGGATATCATTATGTTGAATGAGATAACGTAAGCTCAGAAAACCAAATATTGCATGTTTTCACTCACATATGGAATCTAAACCTAAAATAATGACAATGATGATAGGACATGAGCATAGAAGAGAAACCATCTTGGGGAGGTGGAACCAGTGGGAGAGGAGAGGGGGAAAGGAGAGGGTGTTTGGGGGTAAACATGATCGAAGTAATATATATATATATATATATATATATATATATATATGAGGATAGCCTAGTGAAGCTCACAAAATACTGTTTGTAAAATGTGGGGTGGGAGGGAAAGGAATGAAGACAGTATGATAAAGGGGTGACATTGTACTCATCTGCCGAACCATCATAACGAAGCCCCTTTGTACATTGTGTTTACACCGCCAACAACAGCGACAAAAAATTCCAGTGTGGATCTGGAGTGATCTTGAAGGCAGAACATTCTGGGGCCCTAGGAGGAAAATTGACCCAAAGATTTTAACAGACATTTCACTAAACAAGATACTCACAACATTAGTCATGCAGATAATGCAAATACACCCACGATGAGGTGCATTGACCCTCCTGTTCTCCAATGGATTGAATTATAGATTGATCACACCAGGTTTTGAAAAAGATGTGGTCACCTTTGAACTCTCATGCCTTGCCTTGCTGGTGGGAATGCAAAATGGCACAAATACTTTGAAAAATAGTCTGATAGCTTCTTAAATAAATAATTAAGCTTGCACTTACTATATGATCCCACTAGGTGTTTATCCCAGACAAATGAAAGCATATGTCTGTCTGTATGAATTTCCTACCACTGTGGTTAACAAAGTACCACAAACTGGGTGACTTAAAACAAAATCCATTGTTTCATATTTCTTCAGGCAAGAAGTTTGAGATCAAGGGTCAGCAGAGCCATGCTGCCTCTGAGATCTGTAGGGAAGAATTCTTCCTTGCCTCTTCATAGCTTCCGGTGGTTTGTTAGTAATCTTTGGCACTCCTTGCTTTACAGCTCCATAGCTCTACTCTCTGTCTCCATTGTCATATTGCATACTCCCTGTGTCCCTGTCTTCAACATGGTCTTCTGTAAGGACACTGGCCAAATTGGATTAGGACTTTAATTTAAATAATTACACTGGTGGAGATTCTTCCAAACAATGTCACATTCTGAGTACTAGGGATTAGGACTTTAATATATTTATTGGGGGCCACAATTTAACCTATAACACCTTCTGAAGACCTGAACATGGATATTTGTAGTAGTTTTATTTTTAGCTTCAAATTGAAAATAATCAAAATGGCCATCAATATGGACAAATGAATTATGATATGTATTAGAATATTGCTCAACCATAAAAGAAATAAACTATTGACCCATGCAAAAAAATGAATGAGATTTAATGTAATTATACTAAGTGAAAAAAGCCAATTAGAGTACATTCTATATGATCCCATTCATATTAGAGGAAATTCTTTTTTTTTTTCTTTTATTATTCATATGTGCATACAAGGCTTGGTTCATTTCTCCCCCCTGCCCCCACCCCCTCCCTTACCACCCACTCGACCCCCTCCCTCTCCCCCCTACCCCCTCAATACCCAGCAGAAACTATTTTGCCCTTATTTCTAATTTTGTTGTAGAGAGAGTATAAGCAATAATAGGAAGGAGCAAGGGTTTTTGCTGGTTGAGATAAGGATAGCTATACAGGGCATTGACTCACATTGATTTCCTGTGCGTGGGTGTTACCTTCTAGGTTAATTCTTTTTGATCTAACCTTTTCTCTAGTCCCTGTTCCCCTTTTCCTATTGGCCTCAGTTGCTTTTAAGGTATCTGCTTTAGTTTCTCTGCATTAAGGGCAACAAATGCTAGCTAATTTTTTAGGTGTCTTACCTATCCTCACCCCTCCCTTGTGTGCTCTCGCTTTTATCATGTGCTCAAAGTCCAATCCCCTTGTTGTGTTTGCCCTTGATCTAATGTCCACATATGAGGGAGAACATATGATTTTTGGTCTTTTGGGCCAGCTAACCTCACTCAGAATGATGTTCTCCAATTCCATCCATTTACCGGCGAATGATAACATTTTGTTCTTCTTCATGGCTGCATAAAATTCCATTGTGTATAGATACCACATTTTCTTAATCCATTTGTCAGTGGTGGGGCATCTTGGCTGTTTCCATAACTTGGCTATTGTGAATAGTGCCGCAATAAACATGGGTGTGCAGGTGCCTCTGGAGTAACCTGTGTCACAGTCTTTTGGGTATATCCCCAAGAGTGGTATTGCTGGATCAAATGGTAGATCAATGTCTAGCTTTTTAAGTAGCCTCCAAATTTTTTTCCAGAGTGGTTGTACTAGTTTACATTCCCACCAGCAGTGTAAGAGGGTTCCTTTTTCCCCACATCCTCGCCAACACCTGTTGTTGGTGGTGTTGCTAATGATGGCTATTCTAACAGGGGTGAGGTGGAATCTTAGCGTGGTTTTAATTTGCATTTCCTTTATTGCTAGAGATGGTGAGCATTTTTTCATGTGTTTTTTGGCCATTTGAATTTCTTCTTTTGAGAAAGTTCTGTTTAGATCACTTGCCCATTTCTTTATTGGTTCATTAGTTTTGGGAGAATTTAGTTTTTTAAGTTCCTAGAGGAAATTCTTGAAGACATAAATTAATCTGTAGTGACTGAAAGTGGACCAGTGATTATCTGGGGACAATTGGCAAAGGTGGGAAGGCAGTATAATTAGTTATAATGATTTGTTAAATGATTGTGTTGATGGTGTCATGAATAGGTACTATATTAGTTTCCTCAAGCTACAATAGCAAATCACCATAAACTTAGTGGTTTCCCACAACACAAATATGTTCTTTTGTAATCTGGAGGTCAGAAGAATGAAATGGTTTTATGGGGTGAAAATAAGGTGCCAGAAGGGCTGTCCCTTATGGAGAATTTAAGGGGAGAATCTGTTTTCTTGTCTCGTCTAGCTTATAAAGTCTGCCCACCTTCCTTGGCTTATAGCTGTACCAATTTCTGCTTTTGCTGTCACCTTGTCTTCTCTTCATGTTGAGCTTCCTGTTTCCCTCTTAAAAGGACCCCTGTAATTACACTGGCCTTTTTTTTTTTGAGATGGATTATTGTTGCTATGTTGCCCATGCTGGCCTGCAATTCCTGACTCAAGCAGTCCTCCAGCCTTAGTCTCCTCAATAGCTAGGACTAAGTACATGCCACCATGCCCGGCTACCCTGGATCTATCCGAATAACCCAGGAAAATCTCCGCATTTTAGCATCCTTAATCACGTCTGCAAAGTTCCTCTTGCTATGTAAGATGACATTCATTGGTTCCAGGGATTAGGACACGGATATCTCTGGTGTGGCCATCATTCATATACACATTTATGAAAACTTCTTTTTTTTTATTGACAGTACTGGGGTTTGAACATAGGGCCTCACACTTGCTAGGTAGGTGCTCTACCATTTAAGCCATGCCCTACCCCTCATTTGTTAAAACTCAACTAACTGTACATTTTAATATGTGTGACTTTTTGTACATCCATTAAACATTAGTAAATCTGTTAAAATAACAACTAAGTTTAATAAATTACTTAGACTAAAATTAAAATGCAGCTGGGCTCTGCCTGCCACCTTCAGTCAGCTTGCTGGCAGTCTTTGGGTCCTACCAGTCATTGCTAAGATGAGAGAAGATCTCTTCGGAAAACCAGGCCTCCTGGGGAATGGGCCCCAGCTTCTGGTGAATGACTTTTCAAGCCTAGTTTGGTTGGCATTACCAGGGCTCCTCAGCAGAGTCAGACATGGGACTAACTGCAGCTTGCCTCCTTATCTTCATGTTGAGAAATCAAGGGAATTAAGTATCTATTTGAAAGGTATCATACCAGAGAAAGAAGGCTAGTGTGTCCTGTGGGTGGCAACCTGCTCCATTAAGATTTGGTCCCAACTTACTTTTTGTTGTCATGTAACTGGATGATTCATTTTATTTTATGTTATCTTTTAGTAAGAGCTCATTACATGAGATCCATACTCTTAAAAAAATGTCTAAGAATATAAGGCAGTATTGTAAACTCCAAGTACAACAGATCTCTAGAACTTCCTCCTCTTGCTTAACTGAAACTTTTTAACTTGAATAGGCAGCTCCCCATTTTGGTTTCTTTTTCCAGTCTCACTTCCTGTTTCCTCTGAGCTGCTGTCTACATGACACTGGACTCAGGAGTTAAAGGAATTGCTCCTGGTCTATAATTAGGGAGAAAATAACAAGGAATACCTCAGCATTTCATTTTCCAGACCTTGTGACCACCCCACCACTCTTCCGTGAGGAGTTAAGAGTTGATGGCATGATGAAGAGCCTTTGGGTGTTCCTGTGGTGCTGTACAGAGTGGAGGATGTCCCCTTCTCAGCTGATCCTGAGGGAGCTGCTGTGAGCCTGGGACCAGAGACACCTCTGCTTCTCATTGTTCAATACAGCCAACCTTGGCTCATGGACGAGAGACACAGATCCTACCACCAAATGCTCAGGCCAGGATATAGCACAGATTTGAAAATTTTCTTCCTCCCTCCCTTCATTCCCTCCTTTCATTGTTTTTAATTGCCACTTACTTTATCATTTTTAGTTGTCATGGAATCTTTTGTGACTATTCTTGTTGTCTAGGTGCCTACCCACTGAGATGCCAATGAAGAGGGAGATTTTGACTCTGTGATGTCAATGCAGCTCTGATCTGTGAAGAGCCAAAGACGACTGCTACCCAGTGCAGGGTGGTGTCCTGTGTCCTGGACTCCTGCCTGTGAGCAAAGCAGTTTTATAGTGGGATGATGCTCTGTTGTGCAGCAGAGTCCTTGCCCACGGAAAGCGTAAATTATCTTCTGTCACTCTGTGAAACAGCTTTCAGGAGATGAGGGGTTCTGTTTGGTTCTTGCACCAGCAACTGCTGCTCAACACTCATTTTTTTTTCTGCCTGTATCTGGGATTTGCACAGCCCTTGATCGAGGAAGGTGATCAGGATGAGCCTTTTCTGGCTAGTAGAAAGTCTGCTTTCAACCCCCTTCAGGACCATCCTTGCTGCAGCTGTATCTCTGTTTTTAGCTGCCCTGTGACTGGGAATCTTTCTTGCTGTGGCAGGCACAGACTCTCTCTCTCTCTCTCTCTCTCTCTCTGTATATGCACTAAAGTTGAGGATAGAATGATGACAAGATTCCTGAAGTAAAAGGCTCTGTATCTGCTTCCACCATCTCTAATCTGCCTGGGCCAGGCTTCTGGCAAGGGGCTACCAGATCCTGGTAGGCACTAGAAGACTGGCTTGCTCGTCCTGGATTCATGAGGGGGAGGAAGGCTCACCACCTTTTTTGACCTCTACATCTTCCAAGACAGTATATGGTTATGCAAGAGGCATATACACTATATATGTATGTGTGTATGGAAAGAAGATTTTTTTTTGGCTTAAAAACAGATTTTTTTTTACTGGCAAAGATAGCACTTCTGAAGGAAATGGCAGAATTTGCCAAACTAAGACTCCAGAAGAAAATATAACAGAAAGTGTGAAAGAAATCCATGTTCAAACATTGGCAAGTGTGAAACATTGAAGAATTTTTGTATGAACATCATATTGTCATAGCAAAATTAAATTAAGCTGGTCTCTGGTAAGTGTTTGGAACGAGCACAGAATTGGGGCAGGTTGCTACAGGAGGCTCTTGGACATTTTTACAAGAAGCCAGATAGCAAAATCAGGCTGAACCCAGGAAATCTGAGAGTTGGGGTCTTTTTTTTCAGCTTATTAATATGCAAAAATTTACCTGCTTTTTGTCCCAAGGGTCCCGAGGAGATGCCAAAAGAAGAACTGGTAATTTCTTCTCCTGTATGATGTAACTCACTGTCAGAATAGAAATCAAGTTCATTCCAAAACATTACTAAGCTTCCTAAGAATATTTGGTTAGCACATTACTGCCATAGAAGGAGATAGTCCCAGCTCCTTAATATAAGAGCCTGTAGTCTATAGACTTGATTTCAAATAGAAGAAAGGCAACGTGAAGTACCTGTCCTGTTGGCAATATCAGCAGAGGGCCAGGGAATATGGGGTTCAGAATGCTAAATTCTGATAGAGTTGCCTGTAAGCAGTGAAAGGAGAAGGTGGGAGAATAATCTCACACAAGAGAAGCAGGCATATAGAAACATAAAGAAGTTTGAGGGGAGGGATGGAATTGCAGTTGGAGTTGATGGCTAGGGTCGTAGGAGTGCTGCAAGAATTCAAGTATAAACAGAGATCAGGTGTTGACCTGATCCCTTCCTGGATTCTCCTCATGGCCTGGTGAGTAACAGTGTGGTTGTGCAAACATGACAGAAGTGTTTGAACTTGGGAAGGCGGTCTACTGCTCTCTTCTGAGTCTTGTGGATACGGTAAAGGAGCACACCCTGGAGCCATGCATGCCCATCTGTGTTCTCTTTGGCACTTGTCAGACTAGGATTGTCTGGTTACAGTAACCAGGTAGGAGCCAGTACCTCCCGCCCTTCTCTGAAAGCATGGGAGTGATCATCTTGTCATTTGAGAAGCAAGACTAGACCCAAGTTCTCTCTTTCATGGTCAGCATATCACTATTCTTTTTCTCAGATTTTTGCTAGTAAGCATCCTTCGCTCTGGGCTTGCTCCTCCCAGCATTTCTAGTGCCCTTTCTTCTGGGAATTTCTGCCTCAGGCCCTAGCTCTTTAGCACTCTTTCAACTTTCCAGTTGATTGTAGCTGGGCTGTGAGGTTACAGACCAGCTGGGAATCACTTGATCTGAGCAGTCTGCTTCCCACCTTGCTCCCTGCTGGCACCAGTTGTTCTCATTACTGGTAGTACACCTGAGCACCTGCCAGAGCCTCCAGAGCTGGGCAGTTGCTCTGGTGAGTGCACAGTATTCACGTAGACAGTGTTGGTAATTGTTGTTTGCTCAAAGTTGCCAGCTCAGGAAAGAAATGTTGCCTGATGAGGCTGAAGTTCTTCTAGGCATTTGCCTGAGGAGTTCACAGTGGACTATCTTACTTGCCATCTTGAATTCTCCTAAGCAGTTTTTCTGAGAATGTGAAATTGCTTATTGCATGCTAGGATTTTCGTCTGGAAATACTTTGAACTTACTGATCTCTTATGGAAAATTGACATCTTTTTGCATGGTTATTGATTTGTTTTCTCTTTATGTCCTTCTATAAATTATTATACTTTTCCTACATGTCCCACTCAATTCTCATTAAGGTGATACATAGGTATTTTGTGAATTATTATTATTGTGAATTAGATAATCTTTTCATTAGACTTTCCAGTTCTGGGTGTATGTCTGGCTGTACGTATAATAATATATAAAAGCTATTTAATTTTTATCTAGTTGTTTCTGCTCATGTATGTATGTGTCTGTTTTATTTTGTTTTTACACAGGCAATTATACACCAGAAGGAAATTTTATCTCTTTCTTTCCACTTATATGTATCTGCTTTGTTTGGCATTGCATTGGCCATATAGACACATGTACCCACTAGCAACACACACTCACGTATTATGAATATTAACTATGGCAATGAGTGTTGGTGTCTTTGTCCTTCACTTATTTGTTGCTAGTTATAGGAGCACCTGTAACATTTCATTATTAATGCAAATATTTACTGTTTATTTAAGAAATATTTGAATGTTAATATAGTGTCCTATTACTGGTTTGTTAAATAATTGTTCAAAATGAAAGAATGGTTATTAAATGTTTGATTATCGATTGAAATAATTATCTTATTTTTTCCTATGTCTTTGAAGTGATGTATTATATAGATTTTCTAATATCTAAGCATTTGTACATTCACAAATATGTATTTGGCCATGTATTTATTTGTTGCTGTGTTGTTGTATTAGATTTATTATTTTTTTTAGATTTTAATGTCCCATTTTAAACGTGATTGTTCTGTGGTTTTCTATTTTGTGTTCTTATCAAGTTATACAGTCAGGGTAATGGTAGCATCAGAAAATTAATAGAAAAGCTTATCAGGTTTTTTTATAAGAATGTATGTGGTACAAGTCATATTTGTTTTTCAAGAAGGTGTACGAATTTGCCTATAAAACTACTTGAATCAGAGGGTTTTTTGGGGCGGAGGGGCAGTTCTAGGGTTTGAATCCAAGGTCTTGTGCTTTTGCTCTACCACTTAAACCACTCATTCCAACAACCCTTTTTTGCATTGGTTATTTTCGAGATAGTATCTTACTTTATGCCCATGCTGACCCGGACCACTATCTTCTTGTTTGTGCTTCTCCATGTAGCTGGGATGACAGGTACCCCCACCATAGGCAGTCATTGGTTGAGATAGGGTCTCATGAACTTTTGGCCTAGATTGGCCTTAACTTTGATCCTCCTGCTCTCAGCCTTCTATGTAGCTAGGATCACAGGCTTGATCCACCACACCCAGTTAGAATACAGCTTCTTGAGGAGGGAGTTCATCAATAGTACTGTCTTTCACAATTACCCATCTCTTATTTCTTTTAAATGTAACATATCTGTATTATTGCCCCAAATCATCAATTTTGGAATTATTAACAGAGAGTTGGCAATCACTTTCTTGTAATAAAATATCCACTTCATAGATTTTTTTGCCATTCCCAATTTTGAATAATTATATGTATGTGTTTTAAACAATTAGACTTCTGAGAAATCTATATACCTTATTATTTTAGACCCCATGTGGCCGGGTTTTAAAATTTTAAACTGTTTACATAAAATTTCAGTTACATTGCATTACAACAAATCTGTAGAATTGAATTAATATCAACCAGTTGCTCTTGGAAATTAATACCAACTAACCACTCTATCAGTAGGCAATTTTTGGCCAATGATTAGGACTGACTGGGAGGGGAATCTCTTTGAAGAGGCAGAGGGATCCAGCAGAGATAGAGTACAGAAAGAATCATGAGGAGAGAATACTTGTCCAGGTCAAATGCCACAGGGTTGAAGCTCATGAAAGTTTTAGGTTGCCTGGATTAGCTGTATCCATACAGTTGATGTTCTTCTCTTCTTCTTCCTTCCTCTTCCTGTTCTTCAAGATATGAGGATTGAAGCCAGGGCCTTGTGCATTCTAGGTTAAGTGCTCTACCACTGAGCTACACCTCCAAGCTCTGCCTCTTCTTTTTTCACTTCTCACAACGAGTCTGCTTGAAACCTGACCGCCATTCTTTCCCTTTGACCTTCATTCCTTGTGTAGGCTGCACTTTGTCCCTACACTGGGTCCTTGGTAACCAATCTTATCTTCAAAACAGAAAGCTTTGCCTCAATTTGCTAAAACCTTTTTTTTTAATACCCAGGACTGAGAATAAGATTCTTCCACAAAATGAACTTTCTAGAAAAATAAGAACTGGCAATTTACCCCCATGAATTTCACCAGGAGGCAATGCTTTTTTTTGAAATTCTGGTGGGAGATACATAGCAACACAATAACTTCTCCTTTTTTTCATTGATTACCTTTAACATACTTAAATGGCTACTAATCAATTGGAATGATTAAGAAATGTGACATGGGAGAAAGATTCAAACTTCATTCATGTCTTTTAAAACTGAACGTTCGTATTAAACGAGGTTTGATGTTTCTAACAAAATGGATCATTATTTATATCCTTTGTGAGACATAAGTTTTCTCAAGTCTCAGTATTTTGTTGTTGTTGGTGGTGGTGATGGTAGTCTTATGCGTGTGTTTGTGTGTGTGTGCTTTTCCCTGCTTTCTTAAGACAGAGTCTTACGTATTCCAGTCATAATCCTTCTGCCTCAACATTCTGAGTGCTGGGATTACAGTCATGTGTCACCAGCCATATCACCAAGCCAGGATGCTAAGTTTTAAATTAGGCCACCACCTTTATGGAAACCATAAAACCAGTGGCAGATTTTGAAGAGAAGGCCTTAGTCTTTTATGAGAAAAAGAAGATAATCAAACATTAGAAATATTAACTCTGCTTCACTTGCTATTTTTCTCTGGCATGGAATTCTATAACTTCACCAAGAAAAAACTGTATCTAACGTTCCACCTTTCACTGAGAAGTGAAGTTGAGTGTTTTCTTTTTCCTTTCTGTCTTTGTGACAAAGATTATGTGGTTGTTGTCTTTCAACAACTTACTTTCTTATTGGATCTTGAAAATGGGTCTTGCTGAACCTAGCACCGGAAGAGATAAACCACAAATAGGCCCACTTTCTACCTCAGTCTGATTGACAGAGCCATTAGTCATTTGGCCAGAGCCTGGAGGTGACAGAGGGCTAAAGAACATGTCTTCCTTTGTCAAAATGATGAGGTGTTTAAAACGTCAACTAGGGCATTTTCTGCTCTGCTTTATTTGCTTGGTTAAGAACTCTGCTCCAAGAGAAACAATTGTAAAGAAGACCCATGAAATGAAATTCTACCCCATGTTTCTTTTCCTACTTCAATAGAAAAAGGATAGTTTTTGCTTAATGGGAAAATTATTCTACCTTCAGATGACACTAGAAGACTTCATACTTACATGTATTTGCTCTCACTCCCCTTGGTAAAGAGAGTTATTTCTTCTAAGTCAGTGGTTCCCAAACTTGAGCACGTGGCTGAATCGATGGAAGGCAAATAAAACACACATTGCTGGGTTTCCCCCTTGGTTTCGGATTATTAGGTCTTGGGGTGTGTGAAAAAGAGTTTGTATTTCTAACAAGGTTGCAGATGATGTTGGTACTCCTAGGCCAAGGGATCATACCTGGAGAACCTCTGCTCTAAGTGCACTTGTGAACTAAGGGAAAATGTTTCTGAAAGTTCTCAAATATCTATGTTTTCTCACAACACAGTTTCTCAGGTAAGTGAAAATTGAATCAAAAGTATGTAGTTGGAAACAGAGACCCAGAATTGCATAGGCTGATGGAGCCATTATCTGGAGTTCCAAATTAAGCAAGATGTTTCACTTCATAGAACACACACCTGAATGGTTCTAATGAAGATAGGGTTTGAGGCACCACAGCTATGAGATAAAATAGGTCCTGAATAAGACCTAGTGTGACATAGCAATGCATCTTGCTTTCCAAATGTAGGCTTGATGGGGTGCCAGGGGTCTTTACAAGGGCATAGTAATGTCTTCTGGTTGAACCTCCTATGGAATTAGCTTTGTAGCATACCAGAAGGGACCCGGAAGTCATTTTAGGCAACCCATGCCTGCAAACGCACATGTTTCCAAAGCATCTGTTTTCTTGGAGTTGCCACTTCCTATGAGCCTAGAGGAAATGGCCTTTCCTACTTAGGTCATTGTAAAAAGCAGCTCATTTTCTCTGCCAGACTGAGCCTGGCTGAGGAGGTGAAGATCATTCTACCCATCCCATGCCCAGAAAGATTTGTCAGCCTGTGTTACATGAAGATAGGACTCATGCTGATTTATCATGGAACCTAAGGCAGAGACAGTGTTTTTGGCCAGTCTTTAGCTAGAGATGTATCATGGGGGACAGGGCTCAGCTTCCTCCTTCAGACTGTGTCTTGAATGCCAGACCTTCAAGCGTCAGACTCTACATTGGGTATAAATAAAAACTTGTGCCCAATCAGGTGGCTGCCCGATGCTGGCTGTGGCTGGAGAGCCAGAGAGCTAGACCCCCTGCCACTACCTTCTGAGCGAGCCCCTGGACCACCAAGCACTGCCAAGTCCCTATCTGAATGTTGGAACCAATCAAGCTGGTCTGTCATTAACAGAGTAGCCTTGGAATTCTTAAAATATATTCTGGTTGGTGTCTAGCCAGTGGGAGACAGGATTTCAGAAACGCATGGGTCTATGGTCTAGTCTGCTTTCTGAAAATGCAGTGTTGGGTTTGGAAAGCAATTCCATGAAGGCTCATTCATATATGACTCTAGCTTTCTGGGTGGGATGTGTGTGATGTGTCAATGAGGACAACCAAACTAACAAGATCCTTCCCCTGGAAGATAGCAGTAGAACAGTTTAGCATTGAGAAAATACAAGCATTTGAAACATTAGGGTTGTTGTAAAATAATCTGCTTTATGTTTTTTTTTTAAGAATATTTTTGGTTGGGAGTAGAGGAAGATAAAAGTAAGGTAAGAATTTACCCTACTTAGAATCTATGGTCACATCTACTCACATTCTGAATTCAAATCCCAGTACCACCAAAAAAAAGTGTAAACCCAGGAAATTGATCCCCAAATAAAAGCCTCTTTCAATTTGGCATTTTGGTTCTTCTCTGTGAATTTTATTTCCACATTACAGTCATTTTCAAAAGCCCCCACTGGGAAATATTTAATTATTTTCATGTAATTAATTCCATGAGTGTGTGATGGAATGATAGAAAGTTACAGCATTCTCATAGTTTGGGAAGAATTAAGATGTTATTATCATCCTCCCCATCATTGAAGAATGATGTTGGAAGAGATCATTGCCTTATTTGCAAATGAAACACAGGTGTAGGTGTAGAGACCTTCCCATAGCCATTCAATAAGTGAGAAGTCCAATCAAAGATGGGACCTGGTTCTTACACCTTGGGTAGTTACCCACTATTTTGGGGAAAACTACAAAGACCACCAAGACACTCAGAAGAAATACTTGATTGTTTCCTCGACGGTCCATTTTGGGGACTATACATGTATGTTAGTTGTTTTACATGCATTATAAAACTGCCCGGTGAAGTTGTTCCCACATGTCATCTGCAAGTGGGCAAGTTGGGTCAGAGATGTAGCCCTGATTATGTCACTATGTCACAACAGAAAATCTCTGCTTTGCAACCAGGTCAATCAGGCTTGAATATTTCATGCCACCAGCTTACAATTGTGCTTCTCCACCCCGTGACAACTCCTTATCATCCTAACAGGGAAAGATGGCACCCACAGAGGAACAATTGTGCCATATTTCAGAATTAGGTTACACTACTCTTTTTATAAGAAATTCTTTGTAAATACTTTATGACCTTATATTCATGGATCTGGAAAACATTCATACTTCAGTGGTGAACTAAAAAAAAGTGAGAACCTGGGGAAGTCTCTCTCACATCATAGACAGAATCTTTAGGTTCCTAGGTAGGGACCCCTGCCTAGCCTAGAGGCTAGACTATTTGTCTGGTCTGTTTTCTGGCTGAGTCCATTTCCTATTGTAAGCAACATCCCACCCAGCAGCCATTTCTGCCAGAAATTAGCACAGTGCAATGTGACATGTCTGGTGTCATCAACTACATATAAAAATTGGAAACTTGTGGGTATTTAGGAAGAGGTCATGAACTTGAACGGTTGGCAATATGGCAGCGTTTTAAAGACAATGCCACCAGGCAGATAATGTACTTGTTCAGAGTACAAGCACTTTACATCTGGTTACCAATTCTAGACTGTATTACTGTGCCTGGTTCCTATAAGGGCTTTGGGATCCTTATTAAATTCATAGTGTCCAAGGCCAGCCTTCTTTAGGAGTTATGGTTTTCTTCTTAGATTTATCTTGTTTCTGTCACTCTTGAATCTAAAGTTTCTGATTCTCATAGGAAAGGTCTCTTTTGTTTCCAGCTACAGCAATTGAATCCAGATCATGTTATCTTCTCAGCTCCAAGGCCCTGGGATGCATTGCTGTTCTTTAGGCTGTGGTCCAGCAGTTTTCCAGAATGTGACCTCCTTGTGACATGGTTTACTTAATCCCTTCAATCTTTTCTTGGACACCCATTACCCCTTTCACTTCAGGGTTTGGTCAAATCTCCTGTCCAAATTCCTCCTAGATAACTGTGACCCACTAAAATTAATATTGGGAAAGCCTTCTTGCTGCTGTAAGTTATAAGTAATATGTTCTTATCTATAGCTATGAAGGATGCTCTCCTTACAACTGTAAGGCATCTTGCATGTGCTTTCACATATGTTCCCACTTATGAAAATGTCGTGAGGTAGGGATCATCATTATCCAATGGAGTTAACAGTTTGTTTATAAAATCTGTGCAATTTTACACAGCTGGAGAGTGGAGTAGTGTGCAGGATAGAGACCCCCGATCCTAAGATAAAAGTTCTTTCTTTACACAAGATCAAGGTTTGGAGTGAAGGGTAGCATAGGCAACACCTCTTCTCTGCTCAACCTGAGGAAGCCCTGCAGGGGTACTTGTACCTAGGTTGGTCCTATGGAATGAGGGGTGGGCAACAGTGTCATTTAGCCCAGGTTGTAACTGCAAGAGATGTTGATCTTTAGCTACTTGAGGCTAAACTAGGTAGAGGAGCAGAATGATGCACCATTACAAAAGTTCATTCTCTCAAATCAGTCAATCTCCAATAGCCTATTTCCATTTGGAAGTAGGAGGAGAGAGACAAGATGGGGGCGGATAGGGGACACAGGTTGTTGTTGGAAGTTGTTGAGCCTCAAAATCTCAGGGTTCATGAACTTGGAATTTAGCAGGGGAGATGAAGAAGTAGTGAGAATCCAGGCACATTTTGGCTCTATGTCCTCCTGTTTTGTGTACAGAAAGGTGAAAGAAGGAAGAGGGAAGGTATAACTTGGTAGCAATGCTGAAATCAATTTCAGATGCTATAAGATGTAACCAAACTTCCTAGTTATGACCATATATATATTGCACAGGATGATTTTTTTTTTCAGCACTGGGGTTTGAACTTAGGGCCTAACGCTTGCTAGGCAGATACTCTTACCGCTTGAGCCACTCTGCCAGCTCTTTTTTGTGATGAGTTTTTTCGAGTCTCATGAACTGTTCTCCTGGGGCTGACTCTGAACTGCGATCCTCCTGATCTCTGCCTCCTGAGTAGCTAGGATTACAGGCATGAACCACTGGCACCCAGCCATAAAATTCTTAATAAACATTTACTGACAACACTGAATGAAGAAATATGAATAAGCTTTCTCATTCCTAATTTCTTAATTCTTTTCCATTTGGAATTCTATCTAAAAAAATGACTACCATTATTATCCATGACTGTGATTAAGTCAGACAAGAACCTTGCTCTAGGGGAGCTTATGCTGCAGAGGTGAGGAGAAAGACTTTGAGCCTACAAACACCTGAATAAGAGCACGAGACATGTCACCAAGCAAGTGAATCGGGTGATTGGATAGAGTGATGGAGGAAGGGATGCTGTTAACTGGCTTGGGTGGTCAGGAAGGGTGTGAAGAGTCAGCATGTGAGCTCAGATCTGCATGGTGAACAGGAGCCAGCTGTGCACAGATGGAAATAAACTCCAATGCAAAGGCCTTAATGAGGCAGGGCTGTTCTAGGATCTTATGTGGACTGAATGTATGGACAGGACCTGTGTTAATTTGCTGGGGCTGTGGTGACAAAGGATCACAAATGGAATACCTTAAACAGCAGAAATTTATTGCCTCCTATTTCTAGAGGTTGGAATTCCAAGATCAAGGAATTCTGTAGGGCTGGTTATTTCACAATCTTTAGGTATAAAAGAGAATCTATCCAATGTTTTCCCCCTAGTTTCTGGTGGTTGCTGACCATCTCTGGTATTCTTGGCATATAGATTTCTGCCTTCATCTTCACGTGAGGTCTTCCTGTGTGTTTCCAAATCTTCCCCTTTTTTATAAGGACACTAGTTGAATGGGATTAGGCTCACCTTAATGCCACCATTTTAAAATGTTCAACTCTGTAAAGACCTTATCTTCAAATAAGGTTATTCTGACTCTAACATAGCTTTTTGGGAGGGACACAACTTATCACACACCAATACCACTCAAATGTGCTGAAGTCTCTGTTATATGTGTTCACATAAGTTCATTTGAACTTTCTCCTCTCTTTCATTGAGTAGAAAACCCTCTAAGGTGTGTTAGGTACCCACTGTTCCTCTTAGGTCTTTCCAGCCCTTCCCAGCTGAGAGGGGAGCTTGAGAGAAGATGCCAACAAACTCAAGGTTGTATCCCTTAACCAGATCACATTTGCTGTGGGCAAAGTGTTCTACACTTGGGTCTTCGGTGAGATTTAGGAAGAGGATAGTGAATCCCAAACATTCAGAGGAGGCTGGGCAAATAGCCTTGCCTCTTTTTTTTTTTTTTGTTTTTTAATAAATAAATATAGGCTTTATTTTCTCTTTGGAACACTCTGATGAGAACAAACTGATTAGCCTGCACATGGTCACAATAACAGGTGGCTTGGGAGGTCCCCTGTGGCTTGTTGGCCTGTAGAACCTGGCCTCCTCAGGGCCTTGGAGGAGAGCAGTGTGGTGCCGGGGACCCATGAGGAGCTCACTATACACAGGGGAGCCAGCGGAGCTTGTCTGCAGCTGGCCATAGCCAGCTCTTGACTCACCAGTGACTAACGGGGAAGTGCAGACAATACTGAGAACAATGTGAGGGAGAGAGCTGTTGATGGAAGGAAGTGAGATTTGTCAGGGCTTTCCCCCCAGCTGCTCACAAGGTTGTGCCTTGTGAAGCACGCCTTTCTCTGCCAAGCCGAAGAGAATCAAGGGAGAATTAATCAGCCATAATTAAGACCATGCAGGTCTTTTTTTTTTTTTTTTTTGAGACAGGGTCTCACTATGTAGCCTAGGCTGGCATTGAACTTGTGATGCTCCTGCCTCAGCCTCCCCAGTGCTGGGATTACAGGGAATGTTACCACACTGGCCAAGTCTTTTAAATAACTTCCTTTCTGTTCTGATTGGAAACAGGTGACCTGGGATCCAGTCCCAGTGTTACCCCTACTGTAGCTGCCTGATCTTGGGCAGGTCACCCAACCATGAGGAGCCAGGAGCCACAGGTTTCATCTGTGATATGGTCTTTGGGACCTGTTTCTGCCGAAAGTTATAAAACCCAAATCCAACAATGTATAGTAATGGTCAAAGTATAGTGATGGTCAAAGTATAAGGGAATCTATGAATTGTCTATTACAACATTATTTATGTGTTTTTCCTACTAGTATGCTTCATCAAAGGTAACAAGATAAAACGAATACAGTGAATCAGAAGTGATGGAAAGAGGCCAAGAGAAGTGAACGGCAGACTCCAGAGGATGAAGGGTTTGTCCTAAGCAGGGCCTTGACTTGCTTTCTCTGAGTGGGACCCAGCTTTGGGCTGGCTCAAAACCACCCTACCTGGGCAGTGACTGCAGTGTACTTAACATGGGAGGATTTATGGCTTTTTAGTTTTACTATGGTATAAAAGCAATATGTATTCAGTATAAACCATACTACGTGTTTTGAATTTTCATCTTTTTCAAGGCTAGCAATATACAACAGGATCCTCTCTCAAGATGCTGGAGAGCAGCAGGCAGCAGGGAGCAGCTCCCAGTCAGCCAGAGATCATGAGGAAGACACTGTAGGGAGAGCTCTGCATTGTTCAGCCAGGGTGACTGGTAGGGTAGGTGAACTCAATGCAAATTCACTTATGATATTTTCACATATTATTGGGATGTGACCCCATTGTGAATGAAGGTGCATCTGTATTCAAAATGGTTGGGATATGTTTTGGAAGTCCTTTATTTTGCTCACTTGGAGATGTGCCTCATGTTACGTGTTCACTTTATTATGAAAAAACTCAGAGAGAGCAGACTGGACTGAAGGCACTGGGTTGGCTTCCTTTTCTGTGACTCTCTTGCTTTGGTTCCCCTAGCTGTAGCTGGCTTTACCATAAGAGGAGCAAGGTGGTGGGGAAGTTCTAGCGTCCCCATTGCAAGCAGCTGTGCTGGAGGAGGGTGAGGAGGCAATAAAGCTTCTTCTCCAGAGCTGACAGTGAACCTGTCCATGTTTCTCACTCAGTTTCTAAGTTTGTTACCTGCACCTTCAATGGTAAGGGGACAGGATTACTTTTAGGAACTTGGGGCAGGTCACATGAGCAGAAATTAGATCCGTGTTCTGATAACTGGGAGGTGGTAAAGGGTGGTGACTGGTGCAGTAGTGCAACTAACCTGGGATTCTGACCTTTGGCTCTGCCTCAACCCTTTTTTTGTCCCTAGCAGGAGTATAAAGTCATTAATTTAAAGGAAGTATAGATAGGCTTGTAATGTCTGAGATAGAGATCTGAGCATGATTTCCTCTGAGGATTGGATGAAGCAACTAGTCTGGACAGATAGGGGTTTAGTCTGGATGGATGGGGGTTTAGTCTAGATGGATGGGGGTTTGTGAGTAGAGGAAAATGTAAGAGAGAGCTGACAATATGTGTACAGAAGAGGACATAGAAATGCTTTGGCTTGTGCAAAAATGGAGGGCTAGATGCAAAGGGTAAAGACTAAGGGTCTGTGCTTCCCTATGACCCCACAGTAGCTGAACATCAGAGAAATCTTTATGTTAAGAGTGTCCTAAGTAGGACTCTGCCTTGGTTGAATGCCTTGCTATCATTGCTTTGAAATTCTTAATAATATTGAACATTGCTCTGGGCCTCAAAAATTATGTCACTTGTTCTTTTCTGGTAAGGAAAGAAACACAGACATTACCAATGCCCCCATTTGTAGATGAACGACTACAGATTAAGCAGGTTAATGACTTCACTAAGGTCACCCCACTCACAAGGAGTGATCTCCAGCCCCAGCTCTTTCAGCCTCTCCTGTGGTCTGATTCATCAGTACCATGTGCACCTTTGTGAATGCCTTCCCAGCTCCAAACAACTCCACAACTGACCACACCTTTGATGATAAGCCCCTCAGCTCTGTTTCTACTATCTGACTGTCCACCAGCCAGAGCCTATAGTTAAAGTGGGCCAGGATGGGTCCAAGTATGGTTATGGGTCATCTTCCCTGGAGGAGTTTTATGATGGCTAACCTTGACTGTCAACGTGATTGAATTGAGAGCTGCCTAGGAGATTAGAAAAGCACACCTCTGGGTGTGTCTGCGATGGTGTCTTAGATGATTAGATCATGAAGGTTTTGACTGTTGCAAGGTGGTGGGACTGTAGAAAGTAGGGTCTGGTTGGAGGGTGTTGGTTACTGAGGTATGTCTGGGAGGACTATATCTTGCCTTGGCCCCTTCCTGCTGCTGTTCCTTCTGTTTCCTGGCTTCCATGAGTTGAACAGCTCTGCTCCACCATGCTTCTCCACCATGATGGATGAAACTGTGAGTCAAAATAAATCTCTCTCCCTCTTAAGTTGTTTATGTCATAAATTCTGTCACTGTGATGCAAAAGTAGCTAATACATGTCTAAACAGAGAAGTATTGCTTTAGACAATACCCAACTGGGACATGTGGCTAAGAGATGGCCTCTGGACTTATTGCTTTGTTGTCTCTGCCATTTGAACTTCTGAAACTCTAATCTCTGTTTTTTTATACCTTATTAACTTGACATAACAAGCTTTAAAGTTTTGTTGAGTTTAGTATATTACTTGGTTTGAATAGAAGGAACTGTATTTTTAACAGCAAGTAAAATGGAGGCGGTTCCTTTTGAAATGGGACCCAATCCGTTCCACTCAATTTTTTTAATAATAGAATTAAAGTGATCTAAAATCCACTGTCTTCACAGGTCCCATCACTTTGGTCAGAAATGATGTGGATATTTTAAAAGTCTAATTTCTGTACTGATTAAACTTTTACATGTCTTTTGAGGCAGTTATGCCATTTTGGTAACTCAATACTATATAATTACTGAATGATGACATAAGCTTTGGGCAGCCACATTTCCTAACACATTTGTACCTCTTCTCAAGGGGCCCAGGACAATCCTTCCAATGTAACAATTCTAAGAATTTCTATTCAAATAACAGTCCCTTCGAAGAATTTCTCCTGTTTAATAGGAGCTAGGGGACATAATTAACTTGAACACTTTCTTTGGAATAAGGCACTAGAGACTTCAGAAATTGAGTGATTTGGAATACCGAACTACCTCGTAGGATTTAGCTCTTAACAAGGAAAAACTTCAAAATATAGTAACATAAAATTATTAAATTAATATTTCAAAATTAGCCGCATATAATGAATGTTCATTTTCCCCCCTTATCTTGAGGCAGAGCCATCCCAGGCTGGGATTTTTCTTTTCATCTGAAAGAAAAGAAAAACAGGTGTCATCAAAGAATGAAGGGTACTTATGACCTTTCCTCTAGGCTGCTGAGTGACATTTGGGAACCTCTGCTGAATTGAGTGTAGTTATTCTTATTGAAGATAGCATGACAATGAAGCACAGAGATCCTTTTTCAGGGAGTTTATAAGCAAAAGGCTTTTTTTTTTTTTTTTTAAGATGGTGTCTTCACATCATGAAACAATGGTATAAAACACCCAGGGCCGAGCCTGGGAATTTCTGAGCCTGTGTCAAGATTTAATGATTGGAAGTTTTAAAAAATTTGCTTTCCTCAGAATGGTTGCAGATCTTAACTAAGAATGAGGGATTGTTTAAATATCCTTTCTTTGAGAGTGCTGGAAGGAAACCTTCCAGGTGGTTCTATCATGAGCACTGTCCTATATCAGTGACTTAGTTTAAAGTCCCTCCCTGTCAAAAGACACCATTTGCAAGCCTTTTCTGGGATAGCTCCCTTCTGCTGGGGGTACATACGTGTGACTGTGTGAGGATTCCTGGGCTAGATGGTCTTCATCAGTCAAAAGGATCTGTAACACCTTCCATGAAATAGACCCCTACTTAGTCCTTCCTGTGAGGACCTCACTGGAAATCTCTGTTCCAGATAAGCAGAGGCCTGCAAAGGAACCAGAGGCCCACCCTGCCCCACAGCACTGGGCCGCTTGCTATTTGTCTAAAGTTTCCACCAGAAAGAGGATATTTTGGGGCATGTTTTTTTCCTTCATGAAACTCATTCTAAGTTACAGACCATGCACCCACTTGGGTCAAACTTCATTGTTCTCAGCAGAAGTGACAAGGATTGGGGCTGGAGGCATAGCTTGAGTGGTAGAGCACTACCCAGCAAGTGTGGAGTGTGGAGTTCAAACCCTAGTACCATCAAAAAAAAAAAGTGATGGACTGTATTTAAGTCAGTTAATTCTGTGGTGGGTACTAAGAACTTGATATATTCTCTCAGGGAATTAGGGAAGTGCCGCCCAGTTCCAGTGTGTCTTAACACAACATCAAGGGCATTGCAATATCTATCATGAATTTTAAGATCTATGGATTTTCCAAGGTCTATAGAACATTCTAAGATTTTAAAGTACAAGCTTCTAGAAATGAAAGAAGGAATTGGTTGAGAATACATAAATACCCACTCTGGAAGGACTTCTTAACAGTTAGTTTACCAAAGCATGTGTGCATATATCCAACTAAAACATAAAGTAAATGCTAGTTTATCTAGACTATAGGTCTGGTGTCAAGTCCAGGATTGCTCACCAGGGTATTTACTGGGGATCCAGAACGCGTTGTGAACACAGTGGAGAGTAAGTATGTAGCTGTGCACATGTACACGATAGGCCCATGGTCACTGTGTCTAATCACATCCAGCGTCTTTGCATTGGAGCTGACAGACCACACATGTTCTTGACCTTTTGCCTGTGGTGATTCAGAATTGTCTTAGAGAAGAACTGTTTTCCTGCCCTGACAAGCCTCTATTATTTTCTATAGCTCTCATCATTTCTGTTCCCATTTAGTCATTTCTGTTTCCTATCTGCACTGATTGGTACAAAACCGGAAGTCAGAAGGTCCAATTTAGGGTGTGTGTACTTGGCAAGATGTCTATACGATGCCTGTGAATACCTGCTAACACTGGTAGCAAGAAGGGGTCTCTAAGCTTGTTTTATGCTGTAGGAAATGACATCCACTCATCTGGGGATGGCATGAAGATGATCCACAGCTGCTCACAAACTATGCTGTTCCCATCTTTACCCCACTCTCTTTTCCATGGTTCTTTCTCTCCTCTAGTGACCTGGCCCCTCACGTAGCAGCTGGGGTTATAAATAGCCTCTTTTGTAACAAAATACCTCTCAGCTGGGGTTTTGCTGTTGGAGTATTTCATTTCTTCCATGGTGTAAGAATGCTATCAGCAAGTCCCCAGGGCTGATCCTGTCATTATCATGTAGTAGCTGTGCTGAGTGATGGGACACCTGACAGTTCTCACTGACACATTTTGCCCAGTTCAGGACATCTCCTCAGCCTGACCAGTTGCTTAAGTGTGATGACAATTCATATAAATTCTTGTTTGCAAATTCTTTTAATCAACTGAAGTAAATTCCAGACTTATGGCCAGCAGTGAGAGCACATTAGAAATTTCTGGGTGACAAGCAATGGCAGGGAAGCAGTAATCACACAGTGTTCAAGATATATATCTAGATCCATTTGTAAGCAGAATCCTCTTTGAGATTAATTTAGGACCTTGCAAAAATCCATATTTGCAAATTTGATTTATCAACTATTTAGTGCAAGTGAGGGAATTTTTAAAAAACAAATGCTAATCACACTGGATTTTTTTTTTAATAGGAAGACTTCAAGCAAAGGCAAAATTTAGAAGTTTGTGTCCATCTTTGCACATCTATAACAGTGTAAAATCTGTCCAAAAGATCATATTGATGTTATTCTCTAGAGCCAGTCTCTGCTACTTATTATTCAGTATGAATCTGGATATATTGTGTACTAGTAAACTGAAAGACTAGCCAACTATTTCAAAAGGTATCTGTATGTATATACTTATGACCATATTTCTTTTTCTTGAATAAATGCCTTAGTAAGGAAAAGAAAAAAACATGCCAAGTTTGAATAAGCATTTGGTTTGTGTTAAAGCCATTATCTGTAATGGAGAAAACATGGTGGTACACCTTTAACGGGTAAGACCCTTGGTCAGCAAAAGGTACTTGTCTAGGCCTGGGGCCCAGGAAACTCAAAAGGGAAGCTCCAATTCCCATGCCGAATTGCTTGGCAGCCCTGTGCTAAGTCTTGGCAGGCTTCCACCTCTATCCTGCTCCCTCTGACCTCTGGAGCCTGTGAGCACTGGCACCTGCTGGGGACTCAATAGGATGAAAGGCCAGTGGCTAGCATAGTAACCTCAATCAACTTGATACCAGGGTTAATCTCTTTCTCATTAATCATCTAATTTGCGATGTGCCTCAGGTGCTTTCCAGCAGACGCTCTTATTTCTATAATGTCTTTAGGTTCATTGTTTTAGGTATGCCATACAAACCTCTTTAACAATTCCAGAACGTTCTTCTTTGAGCAGCAATTCTCCCCTTCACATTTCCCCCTTTCACATAGATCTCATCATTCCTCAGTCTTGGATAGATAGCATTCATGGAATTCTCTAGTTTGAGCTGTTAACATGGAAATATTTAAAGGATGCACAGGAGGACTTTCCGTACTGCTTAGCACAGAGAAATGAGGCAGTGATAGAATCTCTCACGGAACTCGTGATCTTCCAGGCTCACAGGAGGAGTCCACTGAGATTTTTATCAATGGACTCTGTCCTGCTCCAACCCACCCAAGATGATCAGAATGCAGAAAGTCAACTTGGGTACTTCCCCAACAAAGATAAGTACATATCCTTTTCCTACTCTCCTACTTCCTCTTTCTTTGGACAGCCTTATCCTTCCGTGGAGTTTGGGTCTGACTTGCGTCTGATGCCCTTTTGGTCTAGTTGGCTATTTTAGGAGATGACAGGGTCATGGTGTTGAAGAGGGGGAAGTGGGGCAGGGACAGCCATTTGCTTCTGTTGTGATTCTCCACAGAAAATTGGAATTCTCATCAAGAAGGAACTACTGGAGCAAATAATCAAAAAATTGCCTTTTTTTGATTAAAAAAATTTAGTTGGCACATTCTAATTATACCTCTTTACAGGGTACAGGGTACACTGTATGCATACATGTATGCATTGTGTAATGATCAAATCAGGGTACTCAGCATTCTTATCATCTCAAACTTTTATCATTTCTTTGTGTTGGGATCATTCAAAATCGTCTCTCCTAGCTACTTGGAAATACACAGTAAATTGTTGTTAACTCTAGTTACCTACCCTACTGTGCTGTAGAACACTAGGACTTGTTCCTCCTGCCTAACTATATTTTGGAAACTTGGCATCCATCCTCTATCTCTGCTCTCTTCTTCCCAGCCTGTGGTGACCTGTTTTACCCACTTTCTACTTCTGTGAGATCACAGCTTCTCACATATAAGTGAATATATACAATATTTCTCTTTTTCAATCTGACTTATTTCACTTAAAAATGTCCTCATGGCTCATCCATGTTGCCACAAATGATAGAATTCCATTCTTTTTTATGGCTGAGTAGTATTCCTTTGTGTATACATACTACATTTTCTTTATCCATGCATCCATTGACAAGTACTTAGGATGATTCTCTATTTTGGCTGCTGTGAATAATGCTGCAATGGACACAGGAGTGCAAATTTCCTGTCAATATGCTGATTTCCTTTCCTGTGGATATATATCCTGTATATATGTGAGATTGATAGATCATAATGACATATCTAGTTCTAGTTTTTTGAGTCACCTCCATACTGTGCTCCATAATGGCTGTACTAATTTACATTCCTATCGATAGTGGATAAGAGTTCCCTTTTCTCTATATCTTCCCAGCATTTGGGTTTTTTTTTTTTGTCTTTTTGGCAATAGCCATTCTAACGGGGGTGAAATGATATCTCATTGTGGGTTCAACTTCATTTCCATGTTGTTTGCTGAATATTTAAAAACTTCTTGTTGGCCATTTGTATATCTTCTTTTGAGAAATGTCTATTTAGATCATGTGCCTATTTTAAAATCAGATCGTTATTGTTATTATTACGTGTATTTGAGTTGTTTCTTATATATTCTGGATATTTGTCTCTTGTCAAATGAATAGTTTTCCTCTCATTCTCCAGGTTGTCTCTTTGCTCTGTTGATTGTTTGCTTTGGCATATAGAAGCTTTTAAATTTGATATAATTCCATTTGTCTAATTTTGCTTTTGTTGCTTGTGCTTTTGGAGTCTTATTAAAAAAAATCTTTGATCATATAATATCCCAAACTCTTTCCCTATATTTTCTTCTAGTGGTTTCTTAATTCAATGACTTACATTTATGTCTTTGGGGTTGATATTTGAGTCTTTTGAGATATAGGAGTCTAGATCCTCTATCTGCATGTGGATAGTGAGTTGCCCTAGCACCATTTATTGAAGAAACTGTCCTTTTCCCAATTTGTGCCTTTGTTGAAAAACAGTTGACTGTAAGGACACAGATTTATTTCTAGGTGTTCTCTATTTTGTTTTATTGGTGTATTTTTATACTAGTGCTATGCTGTTTTGCTTGGTTGTAGTATATTTTGAACTCAGATACTGTCATGCCTCTAGCTCAGAACAAGTGATTTTTATCTAAAGTGTTATATCACTGCTACCCTGCCCTGCCCTGAAGGGGGCAGAGAGTATAAGTCCTTTCTAGAATGTGCTGGAAAGATGTCTGAACACACCCAAGTGGAAGCTGCCAGTAGAAGTCTTTGGGCCAATGACTATGGATCTGAATCCAATGTCCACCAGTTACTTATCACCCAGGGAAAGTTTCTAAGCTTTTATTTTTTTTAATTGAACAATATTTTTTAGGCAGTGGGCTCTCACTGTGTATCCCAGACTGGGCTTGAACTTGCCATCCTCCTGCCTCTGCCTCCTGAGTGCTAGGATTACAGATGTGCACCAATAACTCTCTGAGCTGCTTTAAATTTCAATATTTAGCATGTTTTGAATGGGAATAATGATTCCCTTCTTAGAGAGTGATTGTGAAGACTCAATGAGGGGATTGCAAATAAAGTACTTTGCATAGCAAGGGAAATGTTCAATAAACGATAGGCATTAAGATGATCTTAGTATTGTTTCTATGAAGATGGAATCAAATTAAAATAAACATCAAAGGAAGAACATGAAGGAGAAGAGGAGGGGCAAAGTGCATGCAGGTGTGTGTGTGTGTGTGTGTGTGTGTGTGTGTGTGTGTGTTTCAGTCATTTTCCCTGGAAGATGATGGTGATGTAATAACATGCTGCCAGAGAACAAGTGTCTAGAATGCTCCATTGCAGGGTCAGTTACGGGAAGGTGGGTGAAATGACGAGAATGAGTCTCCATAGGGAACCGATTGGTTCTGGGGGCCCAGAAGCTACTGCTGATTGCTTAGGTTCCCATTCTGCATCAATGTGGGGTCCCTCATGGCCCGGGTCCAGTGCAGTTGACTTTATGCAATTGGCTAAGTCTGAGGGATTTTACCCCCGTTAACTGCTGTCTGTACCCACGTCCCTTCAGTTGCTGAGCAGCTGGGATCTGGCCTCTTGCCTTAGTCTTTACACCTGAGGAATGGCTTTAACCCTTAGCCAAGTTATCTTGGAGAGCTAGAAAGAGCTCTGGGTCCTGCAGAGTGGCTTTTGTTCAATGTCTGAGTAAAGGGAGACCAGGATGGGCAAGGAAAGATGGCACTAGAAGTAATAGGCCATCTGAGATCCAGGGCTGAAACTCACCAGGGCCACAGAGGAGGCTTAGGGACAGGGAAGGCTTGGAGAAGAGAGGCTTTAGGGAGAAAATGAGCATATTAGATTCCTTATGAGGAAGCTCCAGGGTGCACCAAGCAGGCTCATGCACTGCAGTGGACAAGCACAAGGACTCTGCAACTTAAAAGCCACCTCCTAGTTGAATGGTAAGCTGGTTATGGAAGCATCCCATGCCTCAGTTTGAGCTTTTGTAAATTAGGGATAAAGATAATACCTTGCTTACTGGGTCATCGAGGGGGCTGATCCACATAAATGGCTCAACACTGTATTGCACAGAGTGTCTCTTGAAATGCCAGCCTGTATAAAGAAGGGGACTAAGATTCTATCTTCATGAGTTTTTATTCTCCTGATCATGTGCCCATGTCTTCTGTCAATTTCTTTCATTTGCTGCACTCTTTTCAAGAATCTTCAAAACACTTATCAAAGGCATTTGTTAAACATTTAATTGTATGTGGCTCTCAGCTCCCTGCAGTATAATTATCCAGCTTCCATTCTGAAAGTAAAAGTGGTTTTTTCAAGTCTGTTGTGGAACATGACTTGAAATATGTTTGGCACTTGTGGAGGCCACTGTTTGGGGGTCAGTGGGAGCTTGCTGAGCAAGACCGGGGGTACAGTGGTGCTTTCTGTTGGGTAGAATAAAAAAAGTGGGTGTCAGGAAGCTGTTGTGCACTAGCGAAAGACAACATTGGGACATAGATAATTCTAGTCCCAATCAATGCTTAATAGAATGACAAAAGAATAAAATGTGGATTTAAGCACAGTCAGATTTATAAAATTGTATCTCAGTCTAGCTACCTGTAAACATTTGTTAAAGTCTTTCAGCTGTAGGTACTATGAGGGGAGAATATATAGGAATGTATCTGGCTATTAAGAAATGAGAACGAGTCACCTATTTCTTTTGGAAGAAGACTGATATTAGTGCTTACAGATTTTACTATGGATTTTGACAAGTGAGTTTTAAGAAAGCAGACCCTAATAAATTTCACTTAGAGCTAAAGTGAAAACAAATACGAGTTTTAGAGTAACTGTATTTGTTTTTTAAGAAGAAGAAAAAAAAACAACCTAAGAAAATAATTGGGTTAAAAGAACACTGTGAGAGGAGGAAGAAAAATAATTCATGTAAGAGAAAGATGAAATAAAAGTATGGCTTTTTTGGGGAAAAGAAACTGGCCAGATTCCCAATTTCAAGACCCCACTGAAGAAGACAGAAAGGCAACACAGAATGTAACCTCAGTTCTTTGTTAGATGGGGTGAGGCTCTGGCAATAACACCATCAAAAGAACAGAGATGAATGATGCCCCTATAAAACACTTCTATACTTTAAAAAGGAACAGGAAATGAGACTGAAGACACATACATTTGGAGGGTGGGGGACATGGGCACAGGTGGGGCGAGGGTGATATTGTTAGTGGGTTAAGGATCGTAAAGTCAACAGACTTGGTGCATTTGCATTTCAGGGTATGAAAATGAAATAACCAAAGTAATTTTAAGAGTGAATTTACTCAATTTGGGGAGGAACCCTTAAAATAGTGAAGATGGGTCATACCTATGTGCAGTCATATACATCAGAACATGTGCATAGGCACACATGCACATACACACACACACACACACACACACACACACACACACACACACAAAGATTTAGTCAATAAACCTAAGAAACAGTCTCCGAATAAATCAGCATCTTCAAACCCCACCAGGGTAAAACTCCTGCTAGAGTTTGAATTGTCAGTGTCCCCCAAAGGTCCATTTGGTTAAAGGGTTGTTCCCTAGTGTGGTGTTTTTGGGAGGAGGTGGAGCCTTTCAGAGGTGGGGTCTAGTGGGGGGTCTTTAGGTCATCGGGGATATGCCCTTGAAGGGGAGATTGTGGAACCCTTGTCCTTTCTCTTCCCTTGTCTTCTTTTCACTTCCTTGCTATGAGGTGAGCAATTGTGCTCTACCATGAAATTCCACCACAAAGCCCTGCCACAGATCCAAAGCAAGGGAGCCAACTGATCATGGACTGAAACCTGTAAGCCCATGAGTCAACATAAACTTTTTCTCTTTATAAATTGAGTATCTCATGTATTTGTTATAGCAATGGAAAGTGACTCGAAAACCCCCATCCATAAAATGGGATGTCTGCCTAGCTATGATGGCTTCTTGCTGTACAGCAGTGCTGGCCTCGTGGTCAAGGGAACTTACTAGGTACAATATTTTTGACTTTCAGAGAGACTGGGGCTGCCCAAAATCATGATCAGTAAACTCGGCACTAGGTCCAGATCAGCTCCGTGTGGGTTTGCCCTTTGTTCCATCTGAGCCCTGTTATCCATCATGGGCTCCCCATGTCTGATTTGCCACTCAGTTTTCATTTGATTTTATAGCAGAATGTACTTGAAGACAAAAATATTTCATGCATTATATGGTGATTTAGCTCAGGTGTTGGGCTGTTTGGTGAGATTTGAAATAAATTTTGATTCCACAATAATTTTTATTGACTCTCAATACTAGTTTAAAAACCACCTAGTGGTTTTCATATGCTTGAAATAAAGTGTGTGTGTGTGTGTGTGTGTGTGTGTGTGTGTGTGTGTGTGGTGCTGGGAGTTAACAGGGCCTTGTTCACGCTAGGCAAGCAGTCTTCCATTGAGTTATACCCCAGCCCAGACTCTGTTGCTTTTTATATGTATTTTTTATATGTATTTAAACTTAAAGGGGGAAGAAAAACTGGAGAAGGCTCAGAATTAATGAATGAAAGAATGTATGAACATTTTTCCCCCTTTTTTGTAATTTTGGTAGTGTTTTATCAAGTTTTCTTTTTTTTTGATGGAACTAGAGTTTGAACTCAGGGCTTTGTGCTTGCAAAGCAGGCACTCTACCACGTGAGCTATGCTTCCAGTCCATTTTACTCTGGTTATTTTGGAGATAGGGTCTTGCAAACTATTTGTCCGGGCTGGCCTCAAACCATGATCCTCACAATCTCAGCCTCCCAAATAGCTAGGATTACATGTATGAGCTACAGCTTGTTTCAAATTTCCTAATGAAGAAATTCTGTTAATTTTGTTTACACCCACTGTTATCACTGAAAATTTTTCAAACATTTCATCATCTGAAAGAGAATCCTGAGGAGCAACACATATAATATGAAGGGACAGATTAGAGCTCTGTCAGTTAAGAGTTTTGGAGTTGGAAAGCAAAGGGCTTACATTTCTGCTGTTCTTCTAATTACTGGGTGGTCTTGGGGTGGAGCATGGGGTGTTTTGACACTCTGAGTTCAGGGCCTTCATGTTTTATGGCTTATATATAACCCACCAGGTCAGTGTAAGAAGGAGAATTTATGTGCTGTGCCCAGCTTAGTTCCTGGTACAGGGCTGGAACTCATGTGCGTTGTTCCAACTCTCCCTGCCTTCCAGAGCAGAGAACCAAGGCACTCCAAGTTAAATCACTTATTTCCTGGCCTCATTGCTACTCCCTCAGGACACATTTCCCTGCCCAAGTTCCACTCAGTTCTCACAAACTGCTTCACTTTCAGCCAGCATACTGAGTACTGGTTTTCAAGAAAATTGTATTTATTTAAATCTCTATAACTTCTTTCTTGGGACTGCAACATTTCTGAAAAATGTGTCAAGGGGTGAGTAGGATTACATGAATACCCTTGAACCTAGTCTAGGCATTGACGGCCAGAGGTCGTATGTCCCACTCCCCATTGGTTCCATTTGTGTGTCCAGTGATTATATTCCAGGCTCATCTGTACTTCCTGGTTGTCTTGATGGGACCTCCATGGTCACTGAGTGCCTTTCATAAAGATACTGTTGAGTCTTCTCCAGCCACAGATACCTTTTTTTTTTTTTTGCGCAGTACTGCGGTTGAACTCAGAGCCTTGTGCTTGCTAGGTAGGTACTCTACTGCTTGGGCTACATTCTCAGCCTTTTAAAAGCTGTAATTTCTTTTTTTTTTTTTAAGGAATGGTCTCATGTTTTTGTCCTGGGCTGGTCTTGTGCTTTAATCCTACCTACAGCCTCCTACATAGGTAGGTTTATAGATGTGAGCCACCAAACCTGGCTTCTTTGTTGAGATGGAGTCCCTCTTAATTTTTTTGCCCAGGCTGCTTCAAACCATGATCTTCCTGATCTATGTCTGTAGCTGGGATTACAAAAGTCAGCCATCAGGCCCAGCCTTTCCTTTTCTTTTTTTTTTTTTTTCTATCCACTCCTCCCCTTCCCTCTCCTCTCTCTTCTCTTCTCTTTAGTACCTCCATCCCTTCCTCACTTTCTTTTTTTGGAGAAAATCAGATGTTAATTCTAGAGTGACTTTGAGTGAATGGGGCTGGATAAAAATTTAGTTCTTAATTGTATAAAAGAATCTATCCATCCCCCTCTTATAGTCAACGTACCTATTAAAGGAAATGAGTCAACAACTGAGCAAAATTGACATTGATATGCTTTTCACTTTTGCAAAAGGCTGGCAGATTTTTTTTTTCTGGTACTGGGGATTGAACCCAGGGCCTTGTGCATGCTAGGCAAACACTTAGCCACCGAGCTACCTCCCCATCCCTGGGGGCTTTTGTTTGATGCATAGAATGGCAACAGGGCTTGATCATTTATGCAAAAATAGTTTCTGCTATATGCAAGAGTATATAATCTTTGCTTTCTTTTTAAAGGGGGACCATGTTGTATTCTCAACACTGCATATGTTTGCCTGCATATAATAAAGCTTAATATTTGTGGAATTGAAACGAGCACTTGGCACAGGCCAGGCTCTGTTTTAAGCTATGGTTCTTTCCTTCTGATTTTCTGCAGAAGGCTCAGAAGAAAGTTAACTAAGGGTGGGGCCAAGGAAGAGCTGCTCTCCTAGTAAAAGAGACATCTTCTTGAACCACATCTAATAAACCAGAAAAATGAAGTCAATGTTTTCCTGCCTCAAGCACTTGACTTTTATCTGTCCATATATGAGCATGTAACTACTTAGTACCTTCTCAGGGTGCTCAGAGCTTTGGTTGGCAAATATCACCTTATGTATCCAGACATTTCGAACAGGGCTGATGCACTCAGGGCTGTGGTGAGGATGCTCATTGCTTGCTCTTGGTCACTACCAGCTCATGCAGAGAAAAATGCTGAGGGCATTCCCGCTGCCATCATTAGATACAATTATATTAATGTATACTGTCTTAAAAATAAAAATAATAGGTGCCACAAGCTTTTGTTGAGAGGTATGTTTGTGAGTTCTTAAATACTAAGTTCTTTAGCTCCTGTGACAAAGATTCGTTAGCTGTTTACCAAACCATTTCTTTTTTTTTTTTTTCTGTCTTTTTTTTCAGGCACATAGGTGGAGTGCATTTCTCCAGAGAGGCCATATGATTGAGTTCTAGCCCAAGGATTATGTGGAGAAGATGTGTGACTTTCTTGATATGACCTACACTTGATCCCCATGTTCTTTCCCTTCTTTTTTTTTTTTTTTTCTTGATGCTAGAGATGGAGCCCAGGGCCTTGCTCATGCCAGGGCTACTACTGAGCTGTACTGCTGCCCCACCTTCCACCTTCCTAGTGAAGATGGGTGTGGCCTCCATGGAGATTACATGTTGGCAGAACAAAGTCACAAGATGGAAGGAGAAACCTGAGTCCCTGAGTCATGACCTAGAGGTGGGGTGGGACTGCCTCTTATCAGAATATTCTTTGCAGAGTTTATGTGTGCAAGAAAGAAACTTCTGGGTCAAACGTGATTGTGCTTGCCTGTAATCTCAGCTACTTGGGAGTTAGATGTAGGAGGATGGTGGTCTGAGACCAGATCCCAGCAAAAAGCAGAGACCCTATTTGAAAAATAACTAAAGCAAAAAGGGTTGGAGGCATGGCTCGAGTGGTAAAATGCCTGCCTAGCAAGCACAAGGTCTTCAGTTCAAACCCCAGTACCACCAAAAAGAAAAAGAACAAAATGCTTCTATCTTGTTTGAGCCCTTCTGCAGTTTTGAGCTCGTTCATTACAGTAGTTAATGGGACCTTAACTTTTGTAGTTGCCAAAAACTCATAAGGAAGATATTGGGGAAGCAGTGCTCTTCAGTGGAGAGACTGTGTACTTTGGAGTACAGCAGAGCTGGACTGGAGTCATGGCTGTGGTATTTATTGCTGGTGACCTCTGACAAGTTACTTAACTGTCACCTAACAGTTTCAGCTGAGATGGTGTTGATGCAAATAACCAGTAAGGCCCAAGCTACTTGGTCTATACATATTTTGGGCTCATGTGAGAATATTTCTTTCTTTTTTTTTAAAAAAAATTTCCTCCCTCCCTCTCTCCCTTCCTCCCTCCCTTTCTTCCTTCCTTCCCAGCAGTACTGGGGTTTAAACTCAGGGTCTTGCACTTGCTAGGCAAGTCCGTGGAGCCATGCCTCTAGCCTTTTTTGTTTTGGTTATTTTAGAGGTAGGGTCTTGTTTTATGTCCTGGCTACAGTGGATAGCAATTCTCCTATCTATACCTCCCATATAGCTGGGATGACAGGTGCATGCCACCAAGCCCAGCTTCTATTGGTTGAGATGAGGTCTACCAACTTTTTGCCCAGTCTGGCTTCAAACCACAATTCTTCTGGTCTCCATTTCCAGAATAAATAGGATTATAGGCTTGAGCCACCACAACTAGCCTTCTTTAAAAAAAAAAAACAACAACATTAAACTAAAACTTTTTGGCAGTACTGGGGATTGAACTCAGGGCCTCACAAATGCTAAGCCAATATTGTATTACAGAGTTATATTCCAGGCTCTGAATTCTTCCTTAATGGGCTCATTCACTGGTGTGAATGAGATAGGAACAGATTAGAAAACTTTACCTCTTTCCTCTGCTCCATGGTAGCCAACAGTTCACTAACTAGCTAAAGGTTGAATGTGTCAGGAGCCATATTTGTATTTTTCCATCTAATGAAAGCATCACTTGGTACTGCTCTGGAAAAAGAGGTGGACATATTTTAAAAGAGAAAGGGAGGGCGTCAGCTGTGAACAGAGCTGTTTGCAGCTGGAGAGCTGTGATCTGCATATTACTAACCTAGAGCAGAGGAAGTACAGTTTCTAGCTTCGTACATGGCCTCAACCTCCCTGGGGAGGATGCCTACTTAAGAGCCATTTTTGGCTTCTTCCTTTACTGGCACTGAGGGATGAGTGGTTCTGGCTGAGGTAGCAGGTGTGAAATACTTTCTCTTTTCAAGGCTTTGGGCATTTTCTTCTTTGGGAGTCACTTGGGCTGTGATATATCCAGAGAGCTCAATTAAGTGGCCTAGCTAGGGAAGGGAGACCTGGATGGTAGAGAATCTACTTTTTCTGTGGACAACAACAAAACCAGCTCTGAGCAATGGTACTTTCAAATTTTAGAGTTTGAAACTTACAGAGTTTGGCTAAGCTGTTGAATGGTTGAATATCATGAACAAATAGCCATGGAAAGATCATAATATATAACACACACACACACACACACACACACACACACACACACACACACACACAAATCATTTCCTGCTGGTAGGGCCTGTCTTTTGCTAAGCTAGACTCATAGGGAGACGCTTTCATGCTCTCAAGACTGGGTGATACAGAAGACTGTTTCTGTTTCTGTTTCTGTTTTGCCTGTCCAGTTAGAAGTCAACCCAAGCCGGGGCTGGAGCTCAGAGGTAGAATGCTGCCTTATGTTGGTTTTTGTGCGTAAAAAACAGAGTGGAAATAGAGTTCCATTCAGTCTACTTGTATCAACTTTCAACAACGAGTAGAAAAGAATGGAAATTTAAATTCTTATTTTAATTATGGTAAAGAAAATGAATTCACTTTTATTTAAAGACTTCTCTCTGCTGGGTTAATGTGGCTGTGTTTTGTATTTCTGTGGTATAATCCATCTGGAATTTTCCAAGAATTCAGGTTACCTAGGTCAGCCACAAAATTGCATAGCTTGGTAGAGGCTGCTGGATAAGATGTTGTCTTATTCCTTTAGTATGTAAATGAATTGTTTACTCCAGAAAGGGATTGTGACAAGTGCTGCCTTTTGTCTCCAGCGTTCTTGGATTTCCAGGTGAAGGGGAAGAAGTGATCTTTAGCAAGAACAGGATGGAGAGATGTAGGTGATATAGGATTTCTGATCCAAGGAGACCTTATCAACATTGGGGACCTGAGGAACGGACACTGTTGCCACCATGGTGCATAAGTGATATCATTTGTTATAAAAAGGCTTGTGAGCCTGTGAAGCATGTATGAGGTCAGCTTTGAGGAAAACCAGCAGAGGAGACTTCAGGCTCAACTCAATTCTATCCTAGGCTTCCTTGTTCTCCCAAAGACGGAGAGAGTTTCTCAGTGTGTGTGTATGTGTGTGTGAGAGGGTGTGTGCATTCACATGTGTGCACATGTGCCTGTGTGTAACAATGTTATGGCTAGTCTCAGATATTTGGTAAGAATAGCACACCCAAGTTCAATGGCTTGGTGGTTGCCATCATTAGCTGTGTTGATGTGCGTTAACCCAACTCCAACTCCAAGGAGGAAGCAGAGAGGTTTTAACCTAGTGATGCCCATTTACCTGCATCCTGGAAGAAGGACTACTAATTTTTTTTCTGAGAACAGCAAGCAACATATCTGGATTACCAAAAATTCTTTAATGAGTTGCATGCTTTCATCTCAGAATGTGTGACTCTGCACAGCTCTCGGCCCAGCTTCCTGGGGGTCTTCCCAGCCTGGATGCTCAGAGAGCCCTGGCACCTGCGGGTGTTCTTGCTCCTCAGCAGGTCTGGAATGTGCTCCCTGACTCATCTCCTCCTCTCCTGTGTTGGGGCTGAGGAGCAGGGTGACTCTGGCCATCTGGTTTCCTTTATGCTGAGGGGTTATGGACAAGGTCTTCCCAAGGCTGTGTAACCACGCAGCAATCCCTACAGAGTGCCTAAATACCAGATGTGGCCACGCAGGGAGAGGACCTACCTAGACACCAGTTTCTAATGTGCAGCCAACTTGACATTTTCCACAGTGAATCCTGTGCTCTGTAGCCTTGTGACATGCCTAATTGGTGTTATATTTCAAGTAGTCTTGAAACTGTCCATCTAAATGATAGGAAAGCAATGTATGTCTCAGCAGAATCTTGTCTCCATGTGCAACTCTTTCCCTGGCAGAAGTCACATTAATGCTAATGAAATCTTAATGCTGAAGCCCTGTTATGTGGCGGGGAGTGGGAGGAATGACCTCCCCTGTGCTGAAACACATTTTCTTCTCATTAGCCCCACCATCTTTATTAATATTAACAATAATAAAGAGAATTAGGCGGATGGCTTCTGGCAGAATCAAGGATTTAATGGGGAGGGGGAATGATAAATGGTTAGAGAGTTTAGATTTACTTTGAGGGTGAGTGAACTGTATCCTTCCGGGACCCTCGTAAGGGTTATTTTGTTCTAAATGAGAAATGCTGTGGATCACTGTCATCCCACAAATCATTGTCTTCTGTGACTGTTAGCACTAACAGGGAGCTACGCACAGCCAAAGCGTCCTACTTCTAGAGAAAAATCTATCCTGTGATGGTTTTACAGCTGGTGTGTGTGTGTGTGTGTGTGTGTGTGTGTGTGTGTGTGTGTGTGTTCACACAACTGTAGTCAACATTCAGCTTAATCAGAATTTGTTCAACCTGAGAAAGTTTGCCGTAGGGATCCATTGTTTAATGTGTATCCATAAGCAGTGCATAGTTTTAATGTCCTGATGAGTGTCTCATTCAACCCTATGAAATATTTTAAGGAGGAAATACAGCAAGGGAAGTGGGGGCAGAGCCAATGGAAACTTTCTTTCATAGCAGAGGAGAAATTTTCATGCTGTGGAAGTCAATCAAAAGTGGCAAATGGTATATCTCCTACTGATTCCTTTCCTTTTGGAAGTTTCTCTAATTTTTGCTGCTTATTCAAGCATTGAATATCACTATGTCAAATGTCTCTACTGTTCCTGGGGCTGTTTTTGACTCTAAGAGGCATTGAGACACCTGTAAGGCAGAAATCTTCAAGGGCAATGTGGGTGGCGGGAGGCCAGGGAGAGCACACAGGTCTGTGAGGATTGCTGGTTTCCTATTGGTTGGAGCAACACCTGTGCCATGGGGACAGTGGCTGGGGGCAGGAGTGAGTCAAGTGCAATCCATCTGCTGGAGACCAGGCTGCTTATACTTGGAGGATAGATGTCCAGAGAGCTTCTCTTGTTGAACTTCAGTGACTCATCATCCTGGCTGTCACCAGCAGTGATGATTCACACTTTCCTTTGCCATTAAGAAGGTGCCCTGGGAGCCTCCAGGCTGTGGGTTGCCAAAGGCCTCCACCTCCAAGCTGGAAGCCTCAGGTTAAGGGTCCATGTGGTGACAGTGTAGTTGCTACTTCTATGGTGTTGCTTTGTTGACAAAAAGCCTTAGGATTGTGGGTGGAGGATGCCATCTGGAACAGAGAGGTGATAGGCCCATGGGAGGGGGAGGTCTGGAGAACCGAACTTGGTTCTGGGTGCCACATGTAAACAGCAACAGAGACAAGTCAAATATGTGCAGAGGATGGTATTCAGAACAGGCAGAGGATGTGAAACCATGTCACATGAGGAACTCTCAGAGGGACTGGGGCTGCTGGCCTAAGGTACTTGATGGGAGGTGACTATCTGTAAGAGCTGACACAAGGTTGAGGAATGGGATTCTTTTTGTGAGGCCCTAGAGACCAGGGGTCTGGGATCCTGGCAGAAATCACAGAGAAATACATTTTAGTTGCTTATCAGGAAGGTCTTTCTAACAGTCACATGTATCTAGAGGTACTTTACATTGTTATTTTGGACATAATTCTGCAATTCTGACCTGGCTGTTTTGATGCAGTGACTGCGATGGTCATTTTTGACACCTTTAGGATACAATCAAAACTTCTGAGCAACAGCAGAACACAGCAAATATTTCCATCGCTACTATTGAACTTTCTTCTCTCCACTTTTGGTGATACTGGGGTTTGAACTCAGGGCCTCGTGGATGTTAGGCAGGTGCTCTACCACTTGAGCCACACCTCCAGACCTTTTGGCTAGTTATTTTTCAGATAGGATCTCACTTTTTTTGCCCAGGCCAGCCTCAGATGGCAATCCTTCTACTGATGCTTCCCACATAGCTGGGATTATAGATGTGAGCCACCATGTCGGCTCACTTGCCTCTTTTGATTGGCTTAAAGGTGGAGAAATGATGGCACTAAAGATGAATGACAGTCTCTGAGGTGGAGCTGGGGTTAGAGCTCAACAAATGAAAAGGATTCACAGCTTTATTTGTATTTTAGAGTAGTTGTATTTTCTGCTATTACCAGAAAGCCTCAATTATAATTTTATACTTTATGTGTCAAGATGTCCATGTGTCAAAATGGCCTTATCCAAATGTTGCCGTTACAACTAGCTGGACACACATTAGTCAAGCATATTATACAAGGAATTCAAGCATCATAGGGGTGGCTGAACATGGTTATTTATGAGATTTTGTAATGCTGAAATGCTCTAACTCAATAGTTCCCAGATGTAGGTCTTTGGACCATGCTGGTCTATGACACCATTTGCATTAAAATGCAGAAAAATAAGAACCATGGATTTAGTTTTTCTCTAAGGATAAATTCAGTTTTAAGGATTTTCTTGATTTTGAGATAAAGGTTTTTATTTCTTTTTTTGTGGTCAAAATCTTCTTGAAATAATGGTGATGATAGGAGGTGGCATTTAAAAATGTCAGTGGACAAAATGAATATGCTTGTCTGTCTCACTCATTTTTTTTCTTTTACTAATTTGTAAAATCCTAAAGTCAGGGAGCCCTGGGAGTCATCTATCTAGTCTTTGAACCTTATTTATTTGCTTGTGAAATGGGCATAAGCTTCCCTGGGTGCCATGTCTCATAGCACACTTAAGACTTTCACATGGGCGAATGTAGGTTGCTGTTGTTCATAGCTGAAAATGCCACATGTGTTGCATGGCCCCACACACTGAGTACATGGCAATGTCAATGTTATTCAAATGAGAGTTGCGTGGATAGATGGAAGGATGGTGGAGCAGAAGCAAACCTCTCTCCTCTTGTTCTGTGTTTTTCTTTACTACATCTCCTTCTTAGCTTCTGGAAGCCCAAATGAAGGCAGCTTCTGTCAGGGCAGAAGCTAGCACCCCAGGGAAGCCAACACAGCCCTGCTGTGAAGGGGTGGAGCTCTGCTGGAGGTGGGGGGCCAGTCCTAAGAAGTTGGGGAGGATGAGGCTTGCCATTGCAACATAGGCGAGGACTCGGGGCATGCCTATTAGGGCTGCACTTTCCCAGGTGTGAAACCACACCCTGAACCAATAAAAATCTGGAATCTCTGTGGATTGCTTCTCAACTTTCCAGGTGATTCTCCTGTATGGCCAAGGTTGCGAATTATGCTCTAAGCTTGGAGGGTGGGGGCTTTGAAAAGAACAACCAGGTTACAGCTCATCTGCGCTGATTTCTATCAAATGTTGGAAATTTCCCTCTTCAATGATTCAAAGAGTCATTATAACTAGCCAGCATTTTGGCTAGCGCCCACCTATAGCACCTGCTAACTACTCTTATCTCCACCTCTGTCATAATATCTCAGCTAGGGAAGTCACATAGTGTTGAAGTTAAGAGCTCAGCTTCTGAAGCAATTCCTCCTTGTACAAGGAGCCACATACAAGAACCTCCAGTGTTTCTCAAGGTAGAAAGGTGGGAACCACCCAATGTTTATTATTAGATCAGGGCCCATCAGTCATGGCATGAGGCAGTATAGTGATGGTCTAGTAGGTAAAGGGAAAAAATCAAATCTGCTTTATCATATCCATTCCTAATGTAATGTTGCATGGAAAAAACAAGTTAGAGAACAACACATACAGAATGACACAATTTCCATGGATAGAGTGCAATACTATGCATGATTTCTGTATAGCTATAAATGTGGCTTGAGAACTGAGAGACAAGGGCTGGGGGCATGGTTCCAGTGCTAGAGCAGAAGGTTCTGAGTTCTTATCACTAAGAGCCCAGAGACAAAAGAACACCCATTAGAATCACCATAATGGTTGTCTTTGGAGAGGTAGCTAAATGGAATGAGAGAGAGGTACAAATAGGACACCTCAATAGTGTTTCCATGTCTTTATAAAAAAAAAAAAAAGGAAATTTGATGACAATTGCCTAAATTCCAGGTCATGAATACATGGGTAGTTGTGCCTTCTCTGTTCTTATTTGAGGTTAAAAATTTTCTTTGACGTTTAAAAAATATATCCACCAGAAAAAATAGTGTTTAGAATAAGACCCTCTTGGCATCAAATTCTGCTCTGCCACTTGCTATGTGTGCTACTGTTAGCTATTTTGTCTTTTGGGACCTTAGTTTCAAATCTGCGAAGTGTACAGTGCCTGACATGCTAGGTGCACCATCCAGGTAGGCTGTCATTACAGATGTCCGTCAGTGGGGATCAAATGGATCCACAGCTCTTATTCAGCTGTTGCAACCCACTCAGATGCTATGCCTATCAGGAAACCTTTCCTAACCATCCCAGATAGGTGCTCCTTCCTATAATGCCTTATTCTACTCTGCATGGAATCATATTCTAACGATGGTGATGAGGACTACTTACTGAACGTTTATTATATATATATCAGACACTTTTCTAAGCATCTTTTAATTCTCACAACACCTCCAGAGCATAGTTCCTATTTTGCATTCTACTTTGGAGTTCCCTGTTAGAGTCTCTCCCCCAACAGTTACTGACTTTCTGGAGGCCAAGGATTGTGATGGATTGAGCTTTGTACGCTGGACATAATACCTGAGACAAAGAAGTCATTTAAGGAGTTGCTGAGCTAATAATGAATGAATTCCCAAAGTAGGCAAACTTCCGTCCCTTTGGTCACTACATGGTAAAGTGTGAGGTGGCTGGAAGAGTTTTTTATGGGTTCCTTGGCTCTGCTTTGTTTTCCTCATTGTCATGTCTCTGAGAGATGACAAGAGAAATGGGTCCATGTCTCCTCTCAGTGACAAAACTTGTGGTTGAAAAGTTTTCCCAAAACTTTTGACCCAGGCTGCCATCCTCTTCTGGATCTCAGCCCTATGCGCTTCCTCCAGGATGGCTTTCTTTATTCTCTAATCAGAAGCAGTTCTATAAAATACCTGTGTACAGTCCTTCGTGTCTCCTGGCTCTTAGATAGCTGGAGTCACTGCTTGCTGTCCTCTCTCCAGGAGCCCTGTGCTCCAGGAGGGCAGCTCTAGCTCTGTTTTCTGCTGTATCCCCTTGGCCTGGGTGGGGCCTGGCCCTTTGCAGGTGCTCAGCACATATTTCATGAATGAATAAGAGGCAGGAGAGGTTGAGAGTGGGAAGGAGTGGGCTATTGACAGTCAAGTCAATATTTAAGTCCACAGCTGGTGTGATGAGAAGCACTGTAGCTGTTGTTTGGAAGTCAGTGTTCTGAGGCCTGTGGCCTTTCTCTTCCTCAGAGCTTGATGGGCTGCTGTCCTAGAAGCCACCTGGATCAGTGGGCAGAGTCAGAGTGGTTTGCAACTTGATTTTGTGTGAGTCAGGACCACCTGGGGCATTTCAATACAGACCCTCCCACCTATATCCTCGTTCACACCTCAAGTCAGAACATCTGGAGTGGCACTCACACTAGGGTATGTACATGAGATAGCAGGTCTGGGGTTGAGGACCACTGCTCTCTCCTTCAGGCCACTCCTTAGCTAATTTATATTTAGGGAGTCTGGGCATATCTACTTTTCAGGTGGAGAAAATGGATCTGTTTTTGAAGGGCAAAGAAAATGGAATTATCTCCCCTTGGCCCAGAAAGATGGATTTTCTTTTATTCTCATCTATCCTCATTCTCATCTCTGTTGAATCATTCTTAGCTGGAACTGAGAATGGAGGAGAGATGGAAAAAGAAACAGCGAGGACCCGGTAGAGGTAAATTGGGACCTGGTTGTGTCTGGAGGATGCTGATGAATGGTGGCCTTGCAGCCTGGGAATGCAGAGAATTGGGCACATCTGGGAATCTCAGGCCAGGGCCTACTACAAAAATCACACTGTTTCTAGTTCATAGCTTAAGTGGCCACATCTCTCTCTGCTCCCCCTTCTAAGCTTAAAAAAAGAATTTTGTCAAAACAACCTGAAGTATCACAGATGAAAACCTTCAAGTCTTCCCATACATGGGAACACTTCTGTGGCTCTCAAACTGACTGTAAATGAACCCTTCTCCCCATAATCTCAGAAGGCTGAGCCCTGTCACAAGCAAGTCCAGAGAGTAGAGGGCCTTCTCTCTCCCTCCCCTTCTGACAGAGTCTCCCAAACCCTTCATAGCACTTTCTGGATATACTACCTTGCCTGTGCATTCCTTAGTTCTTAGTGTAAGAACACTAGCAAAGAAGTTACAGCCAACCATGTTACTTATGACAACTTACAGGGTCTGGGAGGGTCAAAGGTAGGTGCCAAGACATGGCTTTTTGGTGTATCTGCTGGAGTCCTTTCTGCCACCTCCTCCCTCCCAATTGGCCTCAGTGGTAGCAGTCCCTGAAACAGGCACAGGGCTGACACCTGCTGGGTAATTGATTTGGACTTGTGGGACTTTCAGGTGTTCCTTTTGGTCTCTGAATACTCTTGATAAATTTTCCTGTCCTATCTGGGAGGCAGGAACCTGGTCCCTGAGCAATAAATGACTAAACTTCAGCAGAGGCATTTGGAATAAGAATATGGTCTGAGACATTGTTAGGGGTTGTAGGAGAGAACTAGCAGCTGTGCCACTCAGCCTATTGACCCCATTTTTATTCAATGTGACATAACAAATTTGCCATTTATTTATTTGTTTACGTACTATGATTTTTTTTTTTTTGTGGTACTGGAGATAGAACTCAGTGTCTCAAGCTTGCTAGGCAAGTGACCTACTACTTGAGCTCTTTTGCATTTCATTAGTTTGTTTTTCAGATAGAATCTTGGTGCTAATTTGGCTCTGGCTGGTCTTGAACTGGGATCATTCTGTTTCCAGTTCCCAAGTAGTTGTGATTCCAGGCATAGCTACCATGCCCAGCTGATTTGATGTTTCTTAACTGCTTTATGCAGCACATTTACCAAGGGCTTGCTCTGTGCTAGACACTGGTGGTGAAGCTGGGCTGCAGACAAGGTTGAGAGCTCAGGGAGAGGAAGTGGCAGAGGCCCTGTGAGGGCAGGGTGCGTGGGAAGAGCTGTGGGAGGGGAGGCTTCCCTGCTGCTGGGAAGAGACCAGCTCCTTCAGAAGCCTCAAGATGAGCACGCTTGGACTGGGGAGGGGCAGAGAGGATAGTATGCATATTTATGCTGTATTTTTGTACAAAGTGTGTGTTGTGTGTTATAGTTATAGAGCCCTACCAAATTGCTTTTATCAAAGTAATGTCTCCATTACTAGATTGGGTGCCTCTCAAGGTCAAAGCTAGGTCTTAGTCCAGTACTGAGTCTAAGCCACATTTTGGTAGGTGATTTGAATTGTAGCGATGAGGGAAGTTAGGAAGGGACTAAGAGAGCAGTTCTAAAGTGTCAAATGCTCTCTGATTACAGCTAATGCTGATAGAAGAGAGTGACAATGACATGCTTTAAAAAAAAAAAAAACCCTAGCAATTTGGGAGCTCTGTTGCAGATGTAGCTTGTACTCTCCAAATAATCTAGTGGTCCTCCAGATTTCCCTGTCTCCTTTGCAGTTAGATTGGCCTTTGCAGCCAGCTCTGCCCAATGAAATGAGCCATGTGTCACTTCTGGTTGAGGCTCTTCTACATCTTTGTCTTCTGCTGCAGCGATCCAGATGGAACCTGGATCCAGACTCTACAGAGCGAAGAGGGCCCTGCCATCTCCTGTAGGCTTTGTAAGAACATGAAATAAATTGCTAAGCCACTGATATTTGGCTTACTTGTTACCTCAGCATAGCCTATCTTATCCTGACTACTATGTCTTCTCAGTGTAAAGCTCATAAGTGTCTACATGATGAATAAGAGTAGCCACCTAAGAAAGCAAAGGAAGAAAGGGTCTGTCTGTAGAACTGTATACATCAAACATCAGATCCACCAAGGTGGCTCAGGGAATGAGCTCACGGAGGTAAAAGTAGAATATGATTGTAAACAAACCAACAGCAGAAATCTAATAGGTTGTAATTCCCTGTGTTTCTGAAGGACAGTGTACAAAGGGAGATGAACAGCCATGTCTCACGTCCTTGAGAGAGGGTGTCCTGGCTGCATGGAGGAGCAGTAGCTGAACCTTCTGGAAGATGGACCTGCTGTGGTAAGGGATGCTCCAGGCTGTTTTGACCAAATGCCTTTACATAAGTAGGTTACTCAACTTCTTGCTCTTGCTGTAAATCCATGCTTGAATTACAACATCTGATAATACTTTACTTGACATTAGTTTTCTCAAAAGGAGAGAGAAGGCTTCATATGCTATTGTACATATTAATTGAGTTAATTAACGAATCATTCATTAATGTCATTTATTCTCTTTGTGAATTAATTCTTTAGCAGTGAAGTTATTGTCTCAGCTTCTAGAAAGGCAATAAGTTTACCCATGCTGGATGGATTCACTCTCACTATGCTGTCAAAATCCCATGTGTGGGTGGGCAACTCTGACACTCAATCCTAGAGGCTGCTGTTAGGACACTTTGTGAGGCCTTTGGGCAGTGGTTAAGCAACCACCAGATTGCAGGCCTACCCCAGAGACTCATTCAGCTTTGCTTCATAGGGTTGTGCTCTGTATAGCAATGTCCTTTACATGTAAACTTTAGGTGCCTGCAGGCCCAGCACTGGTGTAGTCTAATTATGGCAGAAAAGAGAGTCTTGCTCTTGAAAATAAGTATGACAGTTTAACCAAAACCCTTATTGATTCATCCATGAACAGCATCCATTTTTGTTCATTTAGGTGAATTCTAGTTGGGGAAGTCACTCCAAAATATTATGACTCTGCCATTTTCTTCACTAACCTAAAGAACTTTCTGGATCATCAACAATGGATTTGTCTGCAGCTGTTATTTCTTAAGTATGGCTCACGTGAGAATCATACCCTGGAGATTTTCACTTTGTTCTCTCTAGTTCCAGATTTGAACACAACCAGGTTAGGTTCTCATAGCTCTAACACCAAGCCCTAAATTGAAAAGAGAACAAAAATTTTTGTTAGTTTTCTTACAAATACACATATACATATAAATAAAAATTTCTAAATGTGAAGAAATATTAAAAAATAGAAAGTAGCTTCCTAGTTCCACCCCCAGAAATAGCTCCTGTAAATAGTTTGGTAAATATCCTTCCAGATCTTTTCCCTACATATAAAGCCATGTGTTTTATTATTTACAAAAATGGGATGATTTTATGGAAAAAAGCAATTTGTGCTTTTTTCCTTAGCAACATATCCTGGGTATCTTTCATTTCAACACACATTTCTAGTTTTTATTGGCTGTAGCAGATTCATTTTATCTGCATCTGACAGTCTGTTATATCTCCTTATATGTACCATATGTACCATAATATAGCTAGCTATATTTCCTTAGAGATTATATGGTATTATTGTACTAACGCTTCTATATAAGAAAATATTGTGTCCAAAGCTTTTTCATCTTCTAAATTTCAATAACTTTTACCAAGAAGTTTGTGCCACTTTGCACACTTACCACTTCTGTGCTAGAGTGTTGGTTTGATTTGCATTTTGATAGTTGTAGGCAATAGAAATCTCTAGGCTAGAGTTCTCTGTCCAAGGTAGAGGAGTAATTTTTGACTTACTAAATCAGAAAAATGACCCCATAGAGCCTCATTTTGATTGTGGTTTCATAAACACAAGATAGTAACAATGACTGATGAATAAAAGCAGATTCACAGCCCATCCTAACATACTTTGTCAAGACTCCACCTCGCTTCTACACACACACACACACACACACACACACACACACACAAAACGACCATGGCATGTGTAGAAGGAGGTGTGCTAGATTGGCTGGAGTAGGAAGTACCTTGTTTTAAGCATACCTTCTACAGAAAAGTCTCTGGAGTTAAAATAGAAAGGTTGTTAACTTGCTGGCTATGCACCACCCTTGGGTGGGTCAGAATTTTCTCTGAGCTGATTTCTTCATCTGGCAAATGGTGTCCTGGGAGAAATTAGATTGAAGCCTTTTGTACAGTGCCTGGCATGCAGTATTTACCTCAGAGAGGTTTATGATCTGGACAAATCCTTTCTGGCTAAATCCCCAGCATCATTTTCTCTTTGGACAAAAGAGCTTTTATTCAAGGAACGAGCTTCTCTGTGACAAAAAATTCTGTTTTTTTTTTTTTTTTGGTACTGGGATTTGAACTCAGGGCTTCATGTGTGATAGGCAGGCATTCTTCTACTTGAGCCACCCCACCAGTCTTTTTTGTTGTTGTTGTTGTTGTTGTTGGGATAAGGTCTTGCTTTTTGACCAGGATGATTTTGAACCATGATCTTCATGATTTCTGGCCCCCGTTCCCCCCGCCCCTCTACCCCCCGCCCAATAGCTAGAATTACAGGTGTGAGCCACCGTTGCCTGGCTTCCTCTGGTTTAAACTCTTTCCTGGAGAAGGGCAAGCATTCTGTTGTTGGGAAATTCTATTTCTCTTGATGTGTTTGTGTTATTGGACATGAGAGTACACTATTGAACTCCACATTTGTTGACTCATTTAGAGCAGCTTTCTCTTAATGTCCTAACCATGTCCATTTGGTTTTGCCACATGTATTGGGAAATAGGTCTCAGTACTGTGTGTTCACATTACTTAGCCATAGTTAATTATGTCTAAATCTGCCTATTGTTCTCAAAGGTGGCTCTGTTGACAACAGTTAGAGTGGAGTGACTTTAGCTTTATCAGTCCAATGTTGGCTCAATGAGACTTTTGACTCTTCTGAACATGTGATATTGTTTTCAGGGTGAGTTGTTTTCTCTGAGACTTGAAGAATCTGTCTTCTTCTTTGTGGTAGCTGCTTGGTTGTCTGGCTGAGTCTTGCTATGCACTGGCTTTTTGACTTACTCCTAAGTGCTTCAAACTATGTTGCTTACCACAAGGAAGACCCACAACGGTCCTGGTAGATGTGAACTAGGGATACCAGAATCTTGAGTATCACATTGCTTGGAATTCCCACTATGTTAACCATGGAGATAAGGCATCAGGTTTCTCAAAGGCTGTTGAAATGTCAATTGTTCAGAAAGCTGGTGTGAAGACAAGTCCTGGACAGGAGAAAGATAGCACAATCTACTTTGTTAGACCTTGTTTTATTTAACCATCCTTGAAGATGGGATAGTACTTAATAAGTATTCCCAATTTCAGAAGTGGAAATTGGGTTTAATGACTAAATTTAATGAAATGTGTTGAGCTTGGGCTTGAACTCAAGACCTGTGGACCAGTATTCTCTGCGCTGGTTGGGACCGTGATGGCAGCAGTGTCCGAAAGACTGACCCTGGACTGTAGATGCAGGAGGCCGAGATGCAGTGTCACAGCAAAGTGTTAGGATGCAGCAGCATGAAGCTTAGGGAAGACAGGTTCTAACGGGAAACCAGAATGGAACTCGGGCAAGTTCCACGGCATGGGTGGCTGAAGACAGAGATGGAAGGACCTCATAGATAGCAGAGCACTCAGGGTTCATTTAAGAGATATTAGTTGCTGTACCCATTCTAAGTCCCAATACAAAATTGGAAGAAACCAAAGGGGAGGAGAGAAAATAAAATCAATAAAGTTTTGGCTTAATCGAGTCTCTAGGTTCAAAGACCAATTTGCAGGAAAAAAAGAAACAAAGGAATGAGTCAAAAGACACCAAAGGATACAGTTAGCAAAACTCAGATGTAAGAAACTCAAAAGAGCAAATAATCCATTTTTTTCCTCTTCCTCCTCTGTTTTCAGCAACAACAAGACATATGAATAAGGGAACCTAGAGTATAAAGGAGACTTAAGGGCTAGGTACAGGGCCATTAATTCCAGCACTCAGGAGTCAGGAGGATCTAGAGATTGAGGCCAGCCTGGGCAACACAGGAAGTTCCAGGAAAGCCTGGGTTGCATAGTGAGACCCTGTCTCAAAAAGAAAAAAAAGAAAAAACAAAACAAAACAAAAACCCCAAAACCAAAAGCAAACAAGAACCAAAACAAAAATGAAATACAAAAATTTTTTTTAAAGGAGGCTTAAGAGATAACAACTAATAGTAACATGTGAACCTTACTTGTATCTCAGTTCAAACAGTAAACTATACAAAAAACTATGCAATAATTTTAGGCCACACAGTAGCACTGAGCACCCCTAACATTAGATGTGGGCTGTAACATCACTACCCACTAAAAGGAACTCATTGGAAGAACTCAAAGGTTAACTTGGCTAAAGATAGGGAAATCTGAGCATCAATAAGAAAAATTTCTGCAATGACTAGAAAAAGTTCAAATCTGCTTACATTAATGGGTTCATAATGATACTTTGAAAAGTAAAAGCTAACTGGTCACTAATGGAGTATGACAAGGAGCCAATTTGTTATTTCAAGCAGGAGAAAAGAATAAAACATCATCCCTTTTGCATTTGTATTATGAATTGTAACATGAGATAACCAATTAGAAGATGGAGGAAGTTTTTTCATTATAGAAGTATTTCAACTAATAATTGAAGGAGAAATGTTGACTATGAATGAAGAGTAATATCACACAATCAGAGTTAACCAGATGTTGTATACCCCCCCAGTGGAACAGCATAAAACTTTTATAACATCAGCTGGACAAAAAATAAAACAAAAAACAAAAACCCAAGTATGATTAAGCCTCTAGGTCAAACTACCAAATTGTAGGAAATAGAGATGATAGGGAAAAGTGTTGAATTACACCATGGTGCTATAAATACCAAATCCAGACAGTAGGAAGGAATATTTAATACAAACGACCCAGTTTCTTGAAAAATATTGCAAGGAAAAAGATTGGGAATGGAAAAGGACCCTATAAGATCACAGGAGATTTAGAACAATCAACTGCAATGTATAGATCTTTAGATCTCATTAAAAAGTGTCCTAATTTAAAAATCTTTATGACATTTATGGTATAAGGAAAGGTGACCATTGTCTAAGGAATTTTTGTATTGCATGTGATGTGGTTATGTCTGAATTATTATCCTTCAGAGGTCCATACTAAAATATTTACAGAAATGATGTAAAGTCTGGGATTTGCTTCAAAAGCATAGAGGAGGACTAAAGGTGAGTCTGCTTTGCAAGTACCTGCTTTGCAAATATGAAGCCCTGAGTTCAAACCTCAGTTCTACAAACAAACAAACCATAGAGGAAAAAGATACTTCTTTTGAGGTGGGAATGAAGCCAGAAAGAGCAAGAGTTGATGCTTATTGGTGTCAGAAGATGTATATATAGGAGTTTATCTCACTACTTACTATACATTGGTGATGTCTGAAATTCTATGTAATAAAATTTAAAAAGAAAAGGAGGCAAATGTGAACACTGACTCAATGTTTATATTGAGGAGTTACTATTACTATCATTATTATTTGTGGTGTGGGAGATTGAACCTAGGGCCTCACACATACTACACAAGTGCTTTACCACTGAGCCATATCCCCATCCAATGTTAGTGGTAATTTGGCTATACATATTTAAAAAGGTAAAGCAGTTTTTGGGATTTGTTTCAAGGCAACTGGTATCTGTGTGGCAAAATAGAAATAAAAGTGGCCATTATTGTATAAGTTTGAAAATTTCCTAACTTTGAGGTAACAGAAAAGAGAGCCTAAGTTGCAATTGAAACAAAAACTATGGGCAGCAAAGAATAATTAACATAAAAATGTCTGTGTCCATGACTAAATTGAATGAAAACTAAATGTTTTTTTTTATAATTACTATTTCTCATGCTAAAGTTTCAAGTCAAGCAAAACCAAACCTTAACACAAATCACTTAAGGTATATATACTCTCTCTATATATAGTTATATTTACATTACATATAGCAATGCTACACTAAAATAAAGAATTCTTCTGGTCCATTCCCTCCTCATAGATCAGTTGAAGGTCAGTAATGCTATTGTGTATGCTTAGCTGAAGAAAAGATAGTCTATTCTCTTTTTATATAAACTGCATGGTAAACTAGTTTACAGGGTAAACTTGATGTTTATTGGAGTTAGTTATTGTAATTCACATGTGAAAAATCAATCCAATTACATACTACAAAAGAGAAAAGATAAACATCTGTTTAGTTGAGTTTTATAGATATATTAGAATAAGGCAAGAAAGATCTTTTAAAAATCAAAATAGTATGACGTGCAAAAGAGGAAATGACTGCATAAGGTATTTGGTCTTGGACATTGAAAAATAAACATCGTGGGAGGGAGAAATTTGGTGAAGACAGAGTCCGAACCTATGCAGTTCAAATGTTTCAGAAGCAGCTGGTGCTATGGATTGCTTACTCAGTCTTCATTCTACCTTCTTCTAGCTAGAGATCTGGAAATCTGAAATCAATACCTGCTGGACTCCCTTGCAGCTAGGATAATGAGAATTAGGCTCTATTAATGATATACTGTTGGGCTGTGGATTTAGAAGGTGGAACTGAGGTGGAAGGCATCCTACTTTCTTTTTTTCTTTTTAGTGAGATTGTCCTGCAGCAGCATTGCAGTCTGCTTCCATCAGCTTTTTGGGCATTGATATGCAGTTGCAGTGGCAGAAGTGGCTGTGGTGTCTTCTGTGGTGGCTGTGGTGACTCTAGCTGTCAGGTCTCTTGATCACAGCCACAAGACTGAGTCTTAAACACACAACTTTAGGAGGAGCCTCAGTTCACCTAGTGGAACAATCTGTGAGCCATTGCTTTAGGGTCATGTACAACCTGTCCTTCAGCCCTTTCAAAGACTTTGTAAACACCTAATTCTCTGTATTTAATCTCTTTCTGCTTAACATACCCAAAATGATTTTGCTTCCTGCACTGTACTCTGATGGAGCTAGGAAGAATTTAAAAGTTTTCAGCCTTCACAAATGAATTCAAGGCTTGCTGGAGTTCACCTTTCCTTCTCACACACATAATCCTCAATGCTTCTTGTGGGTGGGTATAGCAAGAGAAGAAATGCCAAATTGCTCCAAACTCAACTGTCCCCAGGTTCAGATGTAAATTATGCCTAATCCCTTTTCCCCAAGTTAATTGTCACAAAAATCCTAAAATCTAGAGCTTTTATCCCTATTCAAGATAGGACACCCAAAGCTCAGAGATGTTAAATACTTTGTCCAATGTCACAAGGTGCTTAAGTGGTAGATTCAGATTTGGAGCCTAGTGTTATCTGGTTTTTGAGTGAGCTTTTGAAAATACACAAATGCAAGTACATAGTAAACATCAGAGTTTAGTTCTATAGTTCTGTCAAGGATTGAGTGGGAGTTAAACAAGAAACAGAATGATTTGTTTTTCTCCTGTGCTGGTGATAACAACCTCCCTGTCTTTCTGTTGGTTAGTGGAAGAGATAGCTGAAGAAGATGGGACAAAAAAAAAAGAAATCACAAAGAACCAGTGGACTGAAGAGACAAGGGGAAATGGAGGTGAGCTGATGCCAGAGGTGCTGAGATGGGTGGATACTATGGTTTGGAGCTCAATCAAGTTTGGATGCGTTACTCCAAATAGCTCGTATATTCAAAATCATTTCCTCTTAAGAGGAGCCCATCTACCTAATGAGTCATATTAAAACAATTCCCTATTGTATATTTTCTTAGTGTTAAAAGCTCATAAACATTATTCTGCACAGCTCATGTGCCATTAGACTCAGAGGTGTTACAGAAATTTTATCTTGTCCTTCACCCTTTTGCAAATACTTATTTTTATTTTAAAATACTTTACAGAGAATTGAGAGCTTACATTTTTTAAATGGAAAGAGAAAATAGTCAATTATCTATAAATTACCCATTTTAAATGATCAACCATCTCACAAAGTTTCTAGATCTGGAACTCCATGAGAGTGATACGTGACAATCAGTGTGTTTGGAATTAAAAAAGAACATATTTAAGTGAAAGCACTTGCACAGTACTTGACTCGTTAACATGCAGTAACTATTATTTCCTTCGTAACATTTGCTACTGCCTCAGTTTGATGATTTAAACACATACTCTGTTCAGAAATTGTGTTTTTTCCACTTTCCACTGGATTCTTCATGTTTATTTTCTTTCAATACATTAGACATTGAAACTGCACCAGCTGTGGACAACCCAAACATGACGTAACCTCCTGGGGCAGGAATCATGTGAGGTTGAGAAGGTGAGAATGAAATAGGATGTTCCTAGTGCTCTAAGGAAAAGGTCTACCCACTGACAAGTCATGTTTCACATCTGTTTGCTTTGAGGTGATGAGGCAGTCATTGCTTTGTCTTCCCTTTGCTATTCACTTAAAATTTGTTCATTCATTCATCAGGCTTCTAGGTATTAGCCAGATAACCTTATTTATCTCCACTCTTCCTCTTAAAATGATTGTCATACTTGCCCCATTGTCAAAGGGTAAATTTGATAACTTATTAGGAGCATGTTTTCTGTTTTTTTGTTTGTTTTGTTTTGCAGTGCTGGAGAGGGAACCCAGGTCCTTGTTCATGCTAGGCAAGTGCTCTACCACTGAACTACATCCCTACCCCTTTGGGAGCATATTTTAACAATTCAAAAATATAAAGACATACTCCCTGCCTTTATAGAATGGAATAGCTAGCCTTAGGGACCAAAGTGAAAGAAAACACTGTGGATTTTTTTTGTTGTTTTTGATGTTTCCTGAGAATTAGATACAGTTCAAGGGTCAGTGCAACTGCTAGTTTTGTCACTGCATTGATTGCTGATCAGGATCCTTGAATAGATCTAGTCTTTTCCCTTCCCAGCCCACATCTTCTGGAGCTGTATGTTGGATAGAGAAGACAACCTTTGTGCTGGTGGAGTGGCTCAAGTAGTAGAGTACCCGCCCAGCAAGTGTGAGATCCTGAGTTCAAACCCCAGTACTACCAATTAAAAAAAAAAGACAACTTTCCATATGAAGCAAGATAATTCTTTGCTATGGGTACACACATGGTCAACTCTTCCATTAGAAATTTAAAGTAAACTCTAGAGGACCGCTAGTAACTTAATGGGATGTGAAACTGAACTCTGAGAGCAGAGCTTTGTCTTGGGTTGTATTTAGTGCTTACTTCCTGAAAGGTCTCTGCCCATGCTGAAGCACCCCTGGTCTTCTCCATGGTCACATGTGGGTTGTAGCTCCTACTGAGCAAGCCTGGTCATTGATAAAGCAGCAGCTTGAAGATTTGCAGGTAGTCTGGGAGGCAAGGAAGCAGGAATGAAGGATATCCCTTTGACCTATGAGATAAGAAAACAAACAAAGCCACAGGGGGCAGGAATGGTAGTTTTTCTGATGTCTAAATTTAGAAACAGAGGGTGAGTTGCAGCACACATGAACAATGCCGAAGAAAGGAGGAGATGGAATATTCGTGCTCTCACCCTGAATGCTGGCTGCAGGAGCAGAGTGCACAGTTTTGCAAACAGATAATTGCTCATAGGTTATAATTCTGTGCTGGAGGATCTGAGGTGGTTTAGCTAGCTCTCTATGAACAATGAAGCAGACGTGGTAGGAACTGAGGGGTGAAAGGTAACTTTTCCTACACTAACCATCCAAGAAGCAACCAGAGAAGGGAAGTAGAAAACACCCAGAAATGATGGCTTCCTTTTCTGAATTTCTGTGGCACTCTGTATGTAATTAGAGATCCTGAGGAGGTGTCAAGCTTTTCAAAGGAAATTGGAAAACTAAAGACCATCTAGATGAGGGCTGGCAGACACATGGCATAAGTGTCACACTCTTCCTTCCCTGGCTGTGACACACACCACCAATCATGACACACTTTTTCCTGCTTAGCTTCTTGAACTTCTATTTTGAGATCTACCAAGTTACAAAGATCATTTTCCTCCAGGAGAGATCTCACTTTGTCCTTTGGGTTAGAATGAATTAGAAATCATGAGAGAAGAGACTGCCGTCAATCAAAGGATTTTCATTCCACCTTTATTCCAGCTTACTGTGATAGACCCAACGACTCTTCAAGTAAAGTGGAGTTTGTCTTGGTGACTTCAAATTTTTTTTTTTACTGTAGTTATTGTTGTTTTTAATTTTTGATTTACATACAATAGTTGTACATTGTGACATTCACATATGTGCTTACAACATTATATCAAAATAAATCATATCAAATACAATCATGTTGTCTCTTCATATATATATTTATATATATGATCATATATGTATTTAAGTTTGCATTTATCTTTTAAGTCTAATTTCCACATATGAGGGAAGACATCTACCTTTGTCTTGAGTCTGGCTTACTTTGCTTAATATGATAATCTCCAGTTCTATCCATTTACCTGCAAACAGCATAGTTTCATTCTTCTTTATGGCCAAATAATACTCCATTGTGTATATATTCCACATTTTCTGAATCCATTTATCAGTTATAGGCATCTAGGCTGTTTCCAAAGCTTGGCTATTGTGAATAATGCTGCAATAAACATGAATGTGCACGTGTCTCTATTGTTTTCTGGCTTATGATTCCTTTGGGTATTTGTTCAGGACAGGCATAGCTGGATCATATGGTAGGTCTACTTTGTTTTTTTAGAAACCTCCATACTGCTTTCCATAGCAGTTGCTCTAATTTGCATTCCCACCAATAGTGTAGAAGTGTTCCTTTTCCTCCACAACCGCACCAGCATTTGTTGTTGTTTGTGTTATTGATGATAGCCAGTCTGACTGGAGTGAGGTAAAATCTCAGTGTTTTAATTTGCATTTCTCTTATGGTTAAGGATGTTGAGAATTTCTTCATGTATTTATTGGCCATTTTACTTCTTTTGAGAATTGTCTGTTCAGTTCATTTGCCCATTTATTCACTGGGTTGTTGATTCTTTGTGGGGTTAGTTTCTGAGTTCCCTGTAGATTCTAGTTATTAATCTCTTAGGTGACTTCAATTTTATGTTGAGAGCGAGGTTGATTTTTCAGAGATAGAGAGTCACACTGACCAGGTTTTAGGAAACTGATATATAAACAAAAATACCACTTTGTTAATTGCTCAGTGAGTGCTATATTTGCATCAGAACCTGGGCATTAACATCCTATGAGGTAAATCTGTAATTAGAAAGTTGTTTGGGAATTATGGAAACAGAACTAAAAGACTCATTTCATGAATTGATTCATTTATCATTTCACCCATTCTACACTGAGGACAAGGTGTCTACTCTCATAGGGCTTGCAGGGCAAGTAAGGAAACCGAGATAAGCAAGGAAGCAATGGCTGAACAAGCCAGTTCAAGTGGTATTCAGTAGTATGAAGAGTGCAGAACAAGGTGTCATGATAGAGAAGCGAATATTCAATAGCATCGCACTTTGCCAGCTGGTGAGTGTTTCCCTTATTGAAAGTTCCAGTCCCTTGAAGCAGAATAACTAAGGCTTGGGGCCAGGCTGTGCCTTCCCTTGGAGAGTGCTGCAAGCCCCCTCAGTGAGTGTGCCCATGACTCACAGCCGCCTTGGGTTGATCAACATATCCCACTTGAAAAGTAGCATGGGAAGATGGTGACAAGCATGAGCTCTGCAGTTTATAGGCCCTGGGTGTGCCACTGGTGGTCATTCAACAAATGTTCTTTGAGCATATGTTACATATTAGGTGCCGTACTACTGCTGGAGACAAGGAAGCGAACACAAATTCCTTGCCTTTCCCAAACCTCCATTATAGTTTGGAGAGGATGGTGAGCAGATATACAAATGTGGTATAAGTCTAAAGGCAGGTCTAAGTGTTATGGAGAATATGACAGTGTAATAGGGCAGAGAGTGACCAAGGTGAGTGCTGTTTTAGGAAGGATGGTTGAGCAGGTGAGGGTGACCATATTGGAAATGGAGTTTGAGAGGCAGAGAGAAGTCTCCTGTGCAGCAGCCTGGTGAGAAGTTCAGATTGTATTGTAGTCCCCCTGCCCCATCCACAGGGGATAAATTCTGAGACCCCAGGATGTCTGAAAATCTGTGGATAAGACTGGACCCTATGGTGCTGGTGGCTCACACTTGTAGTTCTAGCTACTCAAGCAGAGATCAGAAGGATTGTGGTTAGAAGCCAGCCTGGGCAAATAGTCCACGAGACCCTATTTTGAAAGATATCCAATACAAAATGGGGGCTTGTGGAGTGACTCAAGTGGTAGTGTGCCTTCCAAATAACTGTGAGGCCCTGAGTTCAAATTCTGATACCACAAACACACACCAAAGACTGAACCCTATGAATACTATGTTTTTTCCCAAGTAGCTGGGATTATAGTTGTGCACAACCACACCTGGCTTCTTTGGACATTCTTGCCTTAACATCCTAATGTATCTCCCTCCAACATCCCTTTTTCAACTGAGAAAAAGGTCATTTACAGAGAGATGCAAAACAACAATAAAACCATACCAAAAATACCCAAACCAAAAACCAAACAAAAAAGTGAAATGATATATTTTAACATGTCACTCATCTCCTATAACTGAACATGTTACTTTAACAAATTAGCATAACTTTCTCCCCAAGGCCACACAGCTGCTCCCAGGAGCTCTCTACAGGCCTCCACTCCACTGCCTAGCTTTTTCTCTGACTGTTTAGCTGAGGAGTTTTTGGAAAATCTCCAGAGAAAATGGCTAAAACTAATCTGAAACAGGTCATTATTGGCACGGGAAAAGGTGGGAGGTGTGGAAACAAGCTGCCATGCAGCCCGCTAAGGATTTCTGAAAGTTGAGAAGGAGCAATTGACACATATACAGTGAGCATGGATCAGGAGATCCCCAAAAGCACTGTGGGGACCATGGGGGAAGAGAAGGACCCCAGACTCCTGTTGTAACCAGCTCAGTGTCTCATGGGGGTAAGTGGGAACCACAGGGAAGGAAATCAGTTTAGAGGGTGGTAAGCTTCAGAAGTCATGGGTTTTAGGCCAGGCACTGCCACTAAGTTGGGTGTTAATCAGCTAAACAGAATGATGCTCTAAAACCTCTGTCCAAGATGCTTCACAGGCCTCCTGGAAATGCCCATGAAAGGGTTGTGCAAATTCCCAAGTTACCGGTTAGTACCGGGATGTCTTAGGAAACTCAGTGGTCAAACTTTTATCAGGTCGCTCTAGCCAGGCCTGGGAGCCCTGAGACCATGGCTGAGGTCAGCAGGTCCTAAGGGGTATGGGAGAAGCTCTGTGCCACCGGCCCTTGGGGAAAGGTGGCTGGATCCTCCTGGGGTGCATATTTGCTCTCGGCAACAGACATTTCACATGCACTGTGCGTGACTGGAGCCCTTTGGAATGCAGTGCTTTTGGGTAGCCGTGTTCAGGGTGCCAACTGTAAAACACCACCATGTTCGTGCTAATTCTAGAGACCTGGGAGGAGAAGGAACGTATTTCTACACGAGTAATTCTATCCTAACATGAACCTTGCAATCTCCCCTACACAGCCTCCTGGAAGAAATTAGGATCATTTTTAAGAGGCCTGCATTAACACAGTGGGGCATTCATTCCTTTTATTTTATTCCTTACACATTTACAGTTGGAAAATTTTATGATTCTGGAATTAAGTAGTTTGGGGGCAAGGATTATTTTTAAATTTAGGTTTTGAAAGAGCCTTTCCATATTATTTCTTTCATGTTAAAAAGATTTATGCCCTCTGAAGCTGCCCTCCCCACCCCCTTTGGCTTCTGTGTGTTTTTAAAGAATTGGCGTGAGCATGAGCGGCTGACCTTTAACTGGAGAGGAGGAGGAGGAAGTGCAGAGGGGCAGCTGAGAGGGCGGGGACGGCGGTGACTCAAAGGGCTCAGCCATGCCCTTCTCTTGCCTCTAGATCAGAGTCAAGCAGGTCCACAGGACGTTGCTTGGCTTCCTCAGAAAAGCAGTCCTGTAGCTGTTATTGCGGTGGTGATGACAGCCTAAGTAGTTCCTCTTTTGAAATCTTACTGCTTCTGAGGCTGTGGGAGCCACAGTTAGCACTTCTATGTCTCCCACAACTATTAGCAAATCAGGAGAACTGTGCTTTCTCTCCAAGACACACCCGAGTGCTTGGAACTGCAGAGTCCATTGGACTTGAGGAGCTGAAGAAGGACCAAGAGAGGAGGATGGACAACATTTCAGAGTGAACTCCGGGTCATGGCAACCTTGAACCATCCTTTCAATTTTTGGCAACTCACTCTCCCTAGGAGAGGATTGGCTGTATTTCTCATCTGAGAAGTGTAGCTTCTCCTCTGTGTCTGGAGCAGAGTTGGTCTGTGTCTGTGGGCTATCCCGGGATAATTCTTTTGGAGGAAACTTGTCTGCCTGCCACCTTCCCCATCTAAACTGCAACTGGGAATTGCTTCTGCCTCCCATGGGCTGAAATCTCAACACACACGCGTGTTTTACTCCTGCCTTTGTAACAGCAATATTGGGCATGGTTAGCATCCTTATTAGGAATGGCCAAATGAGAACTTCGAATGTGTAAGGCTGGGGAGTGGAGGCTTGGGGGAGAGAGGGAGAAAAAGGGAGAGGGAGAGGAGAGAAGAGAAGAGAAGAGAAGGGGGAGGGGAAGGAAAGGAAGGAGGAGGAGGAGAAAATGAAGGAGGGAGAAGGAAAAGGCAGATCTTTTTTTGTGGGTCTTACAAGGTATATGCAAATAAGACTGTAGATTTTTTACTCCCACCATGCTACCAAAACTCTTCGTCCCAAGGTCATGAGTGACACACTAGCCAGCCCAGCAGCACTTGACATCCCCTGCTCTGACGTGGTTGACACGCCATTGGAACACCCTTTCTTGAATTGCCCAGACAACTCTTGGCCTTGGTTCTCCTCCATCTCTTGCACCACACCTTGAGGTCAGTGCTTCCTCCATCTGTCTCATAAATGCAGCTGCTGTTTCTCAAGTTTCTACCTTTGGTCTTCTCATTATTATTATTTTTTCTCAGCAATTTCATCTAATCCCAGAGCATGTGATTCTACAAGGTGTGCTGACTGGATCCTAAGCAGTTTTGGGACTCTCTGGACTTTTTAATTCCCCTGCTTCTTGGGGCTCACATCTGGTGATGTTGCTAGAACTGCTGTTAGGATTAAGTGGGTTCATGAAGGTGAAGTAGATAGAAGAGTACCTGGCACATATCAGCTTGATATAGTATCTGTTAAGATCGGACCAAGTCCAAGCGGGGAACATGTTTTCATATTGAGACGTTTTGCAGAGACAGGAGCTCTCCCAAATTCAGCCTCTCCTACTTCCAGAATCCTCACCTGCCCACCCTGCCTCTCTTACCTCAGATTGCCACCACTGTGGGGATGTTTCTCTGCAGTTGATCTGCACAGAGTTGTGCACAGAAGTTCCAAAAAAATTATTTCTCTGTTTCATGGTTACTTGTCTCTGCTAGGAAGGTAGGAGGGGGAAATGAAAAATCACGATTACAGAACGGCTACTATTTACTTACTTAACACATTTATTGAGCACCTGTCATTGCTAGGCCTTTTACATTTTGTCATTCTTCCAAGAACCTTTCTGGGAGAGTATCATCTTCCAATCTTATAGATTTGCACTCCTGTGCTCATTTCTTTCTGTGTATGCTTTGACAGGGGGTTGTGATGGGTGGTTCTTTCTTAGCATGGCAGAGAGTTGATTCACAGTTGACCTATAATTAAGTTCTCCATTGTTTGAAGGTAAGCCATGAAATTATGACCATGTGTGGGGCTGGATGTCAACGAGAGTCCAGCACCTAATTATGTTCAACTACTTACAGACTCAGTAAAAGCTACCTCCAGTCACAGTCTCTGATTCTTTCTATACTTGGGTTTTTGACCTAGAAATATAGAAGTTGGAACCATGGCTCAAGCTGGCATCAACTCTACATTCACTCATTCAACAAAAGCAGAGCAGACTCTGTTCTTTGAAATGCCAGGACTGTAGAATCCGATAATCCTTTGTCCCTTCCCTCAGGGGGTTCCATGTTGCATAGCAATCTTGGGTACAGAAAGTAGGTCCTTCTCAGCCAAGTCAAAATCAATTAACAGACACCTAGTACTTTGTTGTGCAACCTGTGGTTTCTGTGCAATTTTACTTTGTGGTTCTCCTTGTATGACATCAACTCCCTTGAGGAATAAGTGCTTTGAGAGTTGGATTTCATCTCATGTGATTTTGTGGCACACTGTTTGGCACATAAGGGTATCAATACATGCTTGTTGAATGAATGAATGGGATGAACTTTAAAAAATATTAGTACTCATCTCCTATAGATGTCAAATATGGGACCCAAAGGTCTTGGTTGTCAGTAAATTTGGAATATGCTAGAATTCAGGCTTTTTGATTTCTAGATGTTAGTTCTATATGAATAAATAAGTACTTAAAATAAGTTAAATATTGAACTCAAAGGTACAGGGGTGAATTAAACACACTTGGGTCACAATTCACATAAATTATCATTCTGTACACAGCTTCTCTCTTCGTTACATTTTGTTTATTTATTATTTATTTTTAGTGATACCAGAGTTTGAACTCAGGGCCTTGTGCTGACTAGGCAGGTGTTCTGCCACCTGAGCCATGCTGCCAGCCTCAAGTTATGATTTATTTTTTTCTTCTTATTTTCCTCATTTCCTATTTCATATTCCTGGAGGCCCCCTCTCGTTTGTTGAGTCCTTAATATCTATGTAGTTTTGAAAGCTGTATAATATTTACACTATACATGTGTGGTACTAAATTTCCCAGAACTTAGGGATTTTCTAGTTACTTTTCTGTTATTAAAGAATACTGTAGGATTTTAGTTTTCTGGAATTTACTGAGGCTATGGACATGATTGTGGTCTATTTTGGTAAATTTTCCATGTATTCTTTCAAAAGAGTACATATTCTTAAGTTGTTGGGTATAGTGTTTATTATATTTTAGGTAAGTAAAGTTAATTAATTGTGTGGTTCAGGTCTTTTATATCTTTATTGGTTTTATGTCTGTTTTGAGAAATGTATTACTATTTCCCCCAATGATTATGGTATTTTTAATTTTTCAGTTGTCTTTTTTGCTTTATATATTTTCAGTCTATGATGTTAAGTGCTTAGAAATTTAGAATCACTGTATCTTCCTGGCACACACTACTGTATATCATTCAGATATACAGGAAAAGTGTCTGCCTCTTTAAGGCAGTTTTTAACTTACATTGTCTAATACTTGCATAATAACACCACTTTCTTACGGGTTAGTGTTTGCATGGTATAGCTTTATCTTTTACTTATATTTGTTCACATTTAAGGTGGATCTTTATTATTATTATTATTGGCAGTACCGGGGTTTGAACTTAAGGCCTTGTGTTTGCAAGGCTGGTGCTCTACCACTTGAGCCACTCCACAAGTCCTAAGGTAGGCCTTTTATCAGCAGCAGAGTTGAGTTTATTTCTTGATTTTTCAGTCTTTCAATTGAGTGTTTAATTAATTTACATTCAGTGTAATGACAGGCATATTTGGAATTACTTGTAACAGTTTTCTATTTACTTTTAATATAGTGTACCTTTTCTGTTGCTTTTTACATAAGTTTTTAAAAAGTCATTTCTTCTTTCTCTATTAGTTTTTAACTCCCATATTCTTTTACAGTTTAGTGCTTACTTTAGAAATTACAACATGTGTTTTTGACAATTTAAAATCTAACATACATTAACACTATTATCACTTCCTAGATACAGTGAAACTAGCAGAATTGGACTCCCACTAGCCCCTGCTTTCAACTTATTTACTACTGTTGTGTGTTGTAACTCTATGTGTAAAACCCCAAGACCATTGTTATTTGTTTGATCTTGTCAATGTTTATTTGTATTTACCTATATAAATTATTATTATTATTTTTTTTGTTGGGATTGGGGTTTGAACTCAGAACTTCATGCTTGAGAACAGGCACTCTACTACTTGAGCCACACCTCCATTCCATTTTACTCTGATTATTTTGGAGATGAGGTTTTGTGAACTACTTGCCCACACTGGCCTTGAACTAGGATCCTCTGATCTCAGCTTCCCAAGTAGCTAGAATTACAGATATAAGCCACCAACGCCTGGCTGGATTATTATTTGTACTGCTTTTCTCTCTTTGTTGATTTATTTATAGTTGTGGTTGGGCAATTATTTTCTTTCTGTACTTTGAAAATACTTCGCTTTCTTGGGTTCCATTGTCTTCTGGATTCCATTGTTTCTACTGAGAAATGTGATAGAAATAATGTGTTCTTTTCCTTGGGATATGGGATACTTCTTTTAGATTTGTCTGGCTCTTAAGTGGCCTTATTATGTACAAAGATGTAATTTCCTTTGCATTTGTCTTGCTTGGTGTTTGTAGTATTTTTTCAGCCTGGCTTGATGTCATTTGTCACTTTTGGAGACTTAGTTTTTCCTGTATTTCCTCTGGTTCCACACACATCAGATCATTTTCTTGTGCCATTTCTCCACACATCTATCCTTCTTGATATTTTTTCTGTAGTTTCTTTCCTATTGTCTTTCTTTCTTTTCAGTCAGAGCATTTCATTCTAATATCCTCTAGTCTAAATATTCTCATTAGAGGTAATTCCAGTTATTACAGTTTCTACTTCTAGAATTCACCTTTGATTCTTTAAAAAAATATAGTTTCCAAGTTTTCAGCTATTGACCAAAATTCCCCACCTTTCCATTGTTGTTTTGAAAACATATTAAGTATAGTTATTTTGAATTCAATGCCTGATAATGTCATTACTTGTGTTTCCCCTAGTCCAGTTTATTATTATTTTTTTCTTTCTTCCAAGGTTCATGATAACTGTTTTCATTTACCTGGTCATTTGTGTATATGTGTGTATTAAATTATGTGTAACATAAAACATGCCATTTTAGCCATTTGAATTGTATAATTCAGTGGCATTACTTATATTCACACTGAGACACAGCCATCATCACAACTTTTCATCACTCCAAACAGAAACTCTATCCTCATTCAGCACTAACCCTCCCTCCCTTTTCCTCAGACCCAGGGAGCCTTTGATCTAACTTTTGACTGTCTGTGTTTGTATTTGCTTCTTTTAGATAATTGATTAAGAAGGATCATGCAGTGTTTGTCCTTTTGTATCTGATTTATTTCACTTAGCAAAATGGTTTAAAGGTCTATCCATGTTGTAGCATGTATCAGAATGTCATATCTCATCATGGAATGATATTGCATCGTATGTATAAGACCACATTTTGTTTATCTATCTATCCATTTAGGGTTGTTCTCACTCTTTGGCTATTGTGAGTAATGACACTATGAACATATGTTCATATGTTTGAGTCCTTATTTTCAACTTTTTTTGGTACATACCTAGGAATGGATTGATTAGGAATATAGTAATTCTAAATTGAACTATTTTAGGAATGGCTGAACTATGTTCTGTAGTATTTATATAATTTTGGTTTTTTATCAGCAATGTAGGAGGATTTCAATTTCTTCATATCATTGTGAATACATGTTGTTTTCTGTTTTTTTTCCTTAGTTATAGACAGCTGAGTGTGTAAAAAACAGTATCTCATTGTGGTTATGATTTGTACTTCCTTAATGACTAATAATGCTGGGGATATTTTCATGTCTTGGCTGTTTGTGTGTCTTCTTTGGAAGACAAATTTTTCCAATTTTTTTTTTTAACAGATTGTTTATTGGTTGTTGAGTAGTAAGAGTTCTTTATATATTCTGGACATCTAAAAAGATATATGGTATATAGACATCTCCCATTCTGTGGAGTATCTTTTCATTCTGTTGATGGTAACTTTTGATGAATAAAAGTTTTAAATTGTATTAGGTCCAATTTCCTATAATTTTTTTTGTTGTTGTCTGTGCTTCTGGTGTCATATTTAAGAAACCATTTCCAAATCCAAGATCATGAAGATTTGTCCCTATATTCTCTTCTGAGAGCTGTATAGTTTTAGATTTTATATTTAGGTCTTTGTTCTATTGTGAATTACTTTTTAGTATAGGGTGCAGGGTAAGGGTCCATTTTCATTTCTTTTGCATGTGAATATGTGGGGTTTTTTAATGTTTTTTGGAGGGAGGGCAGTACTGAGGTTTGACTCATGGCTCCATGCTTGCTAGGCAAGCATTCTACAACTTGAGCCACACCCCCAGTACTTTTTTGCTTTACTTATTTTTTGGATAGCGTCTCACATTTTTGCCCAGGGCTGGTCTTGGACCACAATCCTCCTACTTATGCCTCCCTTACAGCTGGATTACAGATGTCAGCCACTGCCCCCAGCCCCAGAATATCTAGTTTTCCCAGATAAAATTTTTTTAAAAAATTTTATTTTATTCATATGTGCATACAATGTTTGGGTTATTTCTCCCCCGCAACCACTGCTCCCTCCCTCACCCCCCCTTACCCCTCGCTACCCGGCAGAAACTATTTTGCCCTTATCTCTAATTTTGTTGAAGAGAGAGTATAAGCAATAATAGGAAGGAACAAGGTTTTTGCTAGTTGAGATAAGGATAGCTATACAGGGAGTTGACTCTCATTGCTTTCCTGTACATATGTGTTACCTTCTAAATTAATTCTTCTTGAACTAACCTTTTCTCTAGTTCCTGGTCCCCTTTTCCTATTGGCCTCAGTTGCTTTAAGGTATCTGTTTTAGTTTCTCTGCGTTGAGGGCAACAAATGCTAGCTAGTTTTTAGGTGTCTTACTTATCCTCATACCTCCCTTGTGTGCACTCACTATATCATGTGCTCAAAGTCCAATCCCCTTGTTGTGTTTGCCCTTGATCTAATGTCCGCACATGAGGGAGAACATACGATTTTTGGTCTTTTGGGCCAGTCTAACCTCACTCAGAATGATGTTCTCCAATTCCATCCATTTACCTGCAAATGACAACATTTCGTTTTTCTTCATGGCTGCATAAAATTCCATTGTGTATAGATACCACATTTTCTTAATCCATTTGTTGGTGGTGGGGCATCTTGGCTGTTTCCATAACTTGGCTATTGTGAATAGTGCCACAATAAACATGGGTGTGCAGGTGCCTCTGGAGTAACCTGTGTCACAGTCTTTTGGGTATATACCTAAGAGTGGTATTGCTGGATCATATGGTAGATCAATGTCTAGCTTTTTAGGTAGCCTCCAAATTTTTTCTAGAGTGGTTGTACTAGTTTACATTCCCACCAGCAGTGTAAGAGGCTTCCTTTTTCCCCACAGCCTCACCAACACCTGTTGTTGGTGGTGTTGCTAATGATGGCTATTCTAACAGGGGTCAGGTGGAATCTTAGTGTGATTTTAATTTGCATTTCCTTTATTGCTAGAGATGGTGAGCATTTTTTCATGTGTTTTTTGGCCATTTGAATTTCTTCTTTTGAGAAAGTTCTGTTTAGTTCACTTGCCCATTCCTTTATTGGTTCATTAATTTTGGGTGAATTTAGTTTTTTAAGTTCCCTATATATTCTGGTTATGAGTCCTTTGTCTGATGTGTAGCCGGCAAATATTTTCTCCCACTCTGTGGGTGTTCTCTTCAGTTTAGAGACCATTTCTTTTGTTGAGCAGAAGCTTTTTAGTTTTATGAAGTCCCATTTATCTATGCTATCTCTTAGTTGCTGTGCTGCTGGGGTTCCATTGAGAAAGTTCTTGCCTATACCTACTAATTCCAGAGTATTTCCTACTCTTTCCTGTACCAACTTTAGAGTTCGGGGTCTGATATTAAGATCTTTGATCCATTTTGAGTTAATATTGGTATAGGGTGATATACATGGATCTAGTTTGTTTTTTGCAGACTGCTAACCAGTTTTCCCAGCAGTTTTTGTTGAAGAGGCTGTCTTTTCTCCATCATATATTTTTAGCGCCTTTGTCAAAGATAAGTTGGTTATAGTTGTGTGGCTTCATATCTGGGTCCTCTATTCTGTTCCACTGGTCTTCATGTCTGTTTTTGTGCCAGTACCATGCTCTTTTTATTGTTATTGCTTTGTAATATAGTTTGAAGTCAGGTATTGTGATACCTCCAGCATTGTTCTTTTGACTGAGTATTGCCTTGGCTATTCGTGGCCTCTTGTGTTTCCATATAAATTTAACGGTAGATTTTTTAATCTCTCTCTTTTTTTAAAAATTTTATTATTCATATGTGCATACAAGGCTTGGGTCATTTCTCCCCCCCTGCCCCCACCCCCTCCCTTTCCACCCACTCTGCCCCACTCTCTCCCCCTACCCCCTCAATACCCAGCAGAAACTATTTTGCCCTTATTTCTAATTTTGTTGAAGAGAGAGTATAAGCAATAATAGGAAGGAACAAGGGTTTTTGCTGGTTGAGATAGGGATAGCTATACAGGGAGTTGACTCACATTAATTTCCTGTGTGTGTGTGTTACCTTCTAGGTTAATTCTTTTTGATCTAATCTTTTCTCTAGTCCCTGGTCCCCTTTTCCTATTGGCCTCAGTTGCTTTTAAGGTATCTGCTTTAGTTTCTCTGCATTAAGGGCAACAAATGCTAGCTAACTTTTTATGTGTCTTACCTATCCTCACCCCTCCCTTGTGTGGTCTTGCTTTTATCATGTGCTCAAAGTCCAATCCCATTGTTGTGTTTGCCCTTGATCTAATGTCCACATATGAGGGATAACATACGATTTTTGGCCCTTAATGAATGTCATTGGGATTTTGATGGGAATTGCATTAAACATGTGGATTACTTTTGGGAGTATAGACATTTTTACTATGTTGATTCTACCAATCTATGAGTATGGGAGATCTCTCCACTTTCTATAGTTTTCCTCAATGTCTTTCTTCAGAAGTTTATAGTTTTCCTTGTAGAAGTCGTTCACATCCTTTGTTTGGTTTACACCTAGTTATTTGATTTTTTTTTGAGGCTATTGTAAATGGAATTATTTTCATATATTCTTTCTCAGTTTGTTCATTATTAGTGTATAGAAATGCTAATGATTTTTCTATGTTGATTTTATATCCTGCTACCTTGCTATAGCTATTGATGGTGTCTAGGAGCTTTGAGTAGAGTTTTTTGGGTCTTTAAGGTATAGGATCATATCGTCTGCAAATAGGGATATTTTGACAGTTTCTTTACCTATTTGTATTCCTTTTATTCCTTCTTCTTGCCTAATTGCTCTGGCTAGGAATTCCAGTACTATGTTGAATAGGAGTGGAGATATTGCCCAGCCCCATTTGTTGAAGGGCTGTTCTTTCTCCATGGAATAGTGAAAAATACATTGACTCTGAAGAGGTAATGTTTTATTTCTGGACTCTGAACTCTATTCCATTAGTCTACATGTATATCCTGTATATCCTTATGGTAGTACCAAAGTTTTGGTGTTTTTTTCTTTTTTAAAAATGATACTAGGGATTGAACTCAGGGTCTCATGTCCTTTGAACCATGCCCCCAAACCCTCAAAACTTTTTAATTACTGTAGCTTTGCAGTAAGTTTTGAAATTGAGAAGTATGAGTGTTGTAACTTTTTTCTTTTCAATACATTTTAGGTAACTTGGGTCCCTTGAAATTCCATAAGAGTTTTAGGTTGAATGTTTCCATTTCTGCAAAAAATGCTGTTGGGATTTTAATAGTGATTGTATTAATTCTGTAGATTTCCTTAGGCAGTGTTGCCCTGTTGACATATTGTTCTGCAATCCCTGAACATGGGACATCTTTGTATTTATTTAGGCCTCCTCTTTTTTTTGGGGGGGGTTGTTATATATTTTTTTATTATTAAGGAATCCCACTTTTATGACTGTCATGAAGGCCAGGTAAGTTAACAGTGAGTGATGAGTTCTAGAGGCAACTACACCTCACTCTTAATTTTCTGGTTATAGTCCTTCTCTTAATCTCCACCAGAAACCCAGACTCATGAAGCCTCACTTCCTGCCCACTTAAGCAAATGCCCAAGCTATGTAGGTGGTATTTTCAGAGAAGATAGGCTGGAACCTGCACAGGCCTTATTTGTTTAGATCCTCTTGAATTTCCTTCAGCAGTGTTTTGTAGCTTTCAGTGTATGTGTCTTGTCTCTCCTTGGTTAAACTTATTCCTATGTGTTTTATTATTTTTTATGCTATTGTAGATGAGAATGTTTTCTTTCCTCTTGGACTGTTTATTGCTAATATACAGAAATATAACTGATTTTTTTGCTCTTTTTTTTGATGGGACTGGGGTTTGAACTCAAAGCTTCATGCTTGATCACACTTCCAGTCCAGTTTGTTCTGATTATTTTGGAGATGGGGTCTTGAGAACTATTTACCTGGGCTGGCCTTGAACTGCCATCTTCCCAATCTCAGTCTCCCAAGTAGCTAGGATTTCAAGTATGAGCTACTGGTGCCGGCTTTGCTATTAACTTTTTATTCTGCTATTTTACTGAATTTATTAACTCCAATAATTTTTTGGTGGGATTTCAAATATGTCCTTCCACATGGTTTCTAGGTTTTTGAGTGTTTTTATCATGAACGGGTGCTAAATTTTGTCACGTGCTTTTTTCTGCATCAATTGAAATGATTGTGTGGTTTTGTCCTCTTCCTTTTATTCATGTGGCATTTACATTGATTGATTTTCATGTTGAATCATTATTCCATTCCTGAGATGGCCATTGTATAATCCTTTAGTATGTTGAAGAATTTGGTTTTCTAGTGTTTTGTTGAGGAATTTTCCATCTAAATGTATGAGGGGTAATTGATCTATAGTTTTCTTGTAGTGTCTGTCTGGCTTTGGTATCACTAGTGCTGGCCTCATAGAATGAGTGAGGAAGAGTTCTTTCTCTTCAGGTTTTTTTTGAGTTTGAGAAAGAGTGTTTTCTTTAGTGGAATACTTTTGATCACTGATTCAACTTTTTCACTTGTTATGGGTATTCTGAAATTTTCTATTTTCTTGAGTCAGGTAGCTTGTGTCTTTCAAGGAATTTGTGCATTTCTTGCATATTATCTGATTCGTTGGCCTACAATTACTCATAGCATTCATACTATGTGTGATTTTTTAGAAATTTATTGAGGCTTCTTTGTGAAATTCAACATGGCAGATTTTAGTGATCATTTCATGACTGTCTTAAAAGAATATTTTCTTTCACATAGAACATTATATCTAATGCTTGATTTTATCAATTATATTATCAAGTCTTTTTGTTTTTCTACTTTTATTTGTTTATTTGCTCTATCAGTTTATAAAAGGGGCTTATTAAAATCTCTACCCAAAACCGTTTTATTAAATTATTTTCAGATTTACTGATTTATGTTTTGAGACCATTTTGTTGAGTGCCCTTGTAGTCATGCTCACTTTATCTTCTTGTTCTTGGGGGTTTTACAAATGTATAATGTTCCACTTTGTCTATTATTACATTTTTCACATTAAACTCTGTTTTGCATAATTATAAATTATGATGGCTTGTGTTTGGTTCAGACTTTTTTGGTTACTTTTTAAAAATTCTTTAGGATTTTAAAAGCCATATCCTGCAAATAGCATAGTACTAGATTTAAAAAAAACAAACCCCTCAATCTGATTGGTAAATGCAATTCATTTGTGTTTCTATTATATTAAGATTTATTTCTGTTATATTAAGATTTATTTCTGTTATTTCATTTTTGTTTTCTATTTCTGTATTTATTTTTTTAATTTTCTTTCTTTCCATTGAATTTTCTTGTGTTGGTTTGAAAGTTACATATTTTGTTTATGTTCTTCTTCAAGTCACCCCTAGCTTATTCAGATTCATACTTATGTTCCTTTCCCCTCCAGTTATATAAATTAGTCATATCTACATTTTTTGCCTTGAATAAGACAATTATCTTCATATACTTGTGACTCTTTTTTGGGAATCCAACTGGTTTTTAATCCAACATGCCATTCTGACATCATCTAAGGTTTTAATTTTGGATCATTATGGATGTACCTTGGATTTTCTTTTAAAACTATTCATTTAAGCAACTTTGCTGAATTATTTACTCATTGTTACTTCTAATATCTCCTATCTTTCTGGACTTTTTTCTTGTTAAAAGTATTTCCTCCAGGAGTGTTTTTCAAAGAGGGTCTTTGATATTCTCTTTGTTGCAGGGATTTGGAAGTTTAAAATCTTGTATTACTGAGAACATAACTAAATGATAGTTTGGCTGGTTATGAAGTTCTATATTTAGAGTTCCTTTTCTTTAGCCCTTTACAAATATTGATTCATTGTCTTTTTCTAGGGTTATTAATGAAGACTTTTTTTGTGTGTGTGAATCGGATACTTCTTACCTTAGACAGAGTTTTCTTTTACTCTCTGGAAGCTATTAGAATTATCTGTTAGATTTGATGTCCTTAAATTTCATTATAATATATCCAGGTATGAAATTTTTTTTATTTAACTACTGGCATTGCATGAGAGCTTTCTGTCTCAAATGCTATACATTTTTCCCCCTCAATTTTGGAAAATTCTTAGTAGCAAAAGTTCTTCAAATAGTTCCTCTTCTCCATTTTTCTCTCTAAAAGGACTTCTACTATGAGTATTGGCTGTTCTACCTAAATTTTCTTTAACCATTTCCATGCCATTATCTCTTGTGAGATTTACTTGGAATAAGAACTAGTGGACTTAATATTCTGGCTCAGAAATTTGTTCCTTGGCTGCTATTCAATCTATTTACTGAACTCTTTATCTTAATAAAATACTTTCATCCTTTGTGTGATAGTTAATTGTGTGTCAGCTTGGCTAGGCTACAGTGCCCAGCTGTTGAGTCCACCACTAGTTTAGATCTTGTTATGAAAGTATTTTTGTGGATGCATTTCATGTTTACCTTGGTTGACTTTCAATAAAGGAGATTACCCTAAAAATCATGGGAATCTATTCGGATCAAAACCTTGAGAACAAAAACTGAGGTTTGGAGATGAAGAAATTGTGCTTGAGTTCCCAGCTTGCCACCTGCCCTATGAATTTTGAACTCAAGAATGTGATATTAGCTCTAGTTTGAACTTTTGGCCTATTGGCTTGTCCTTGAGATTTTGACTTGACAGTGCCCATAAACACACAAGCAAGTTCTTTAAAAATCTCTTTCTTTCTCGCTGTGTACACACACACACAGAGTTGGACTCCCATGTTCTCAGGTTCTGCATCTACAGATTTGATCAACCATGTATGAAAAATGTTGGAGGAATAAATTGTATCTATAATGAACATGTACAAACTTTTTTAGGTAATTTTTCCCTAAAGAATGTGGTATAACAACTATTTACATAGCATTTTACTATATTAAGTATTATAAGTAACCTAGAGATGATTTAAAGTATGTAAGAGAATGCACATATGTAAATACTACTCTATTTTATATGGGGTACTTGAGTATTTCAGATTTTGGCATCCACAGAGGTCCTGGAACTAATTCCCAATGGATACCAAGGGAAAACTGCATCTTGATCAGAAGAATCACTGAAATGACCAAAACAAATCCACACAGGGTGCTGTGGTTTGAATGTGTCCTCCAGAAAGTATGTGCTGGAAACTTGATGCCTAAGGCCATGGTGTTGGGAGGTGGGGTCTAGTAGGAGGTGTTTGGGTCATGGGGGAGCCTCCTTCATGAAAGGATTAATGTGGTTACTATGGGAGGAGGTTTGCTATGGCAGGGGTAGATTCTTTATAAGAGGGTGAACTCAATCCCTTCTTGGATGCCCTGGACCTGTCTTTGTCCTTTCACCAAATTATGGTATAGAAAGATGCAGCCTCTCCATCTCAACCAATATAGTTCCCATTGGTTCTGTTCCTCTGGAGAATTCTGATTGACACACCCATTAACTCTGCATCTTCTGATTGCTTGCTTCTTCTTCACAATTGCAATATCTTCCCTTACCTCCTTGAGGCTATGTACCATGTATCCTCTGTCTTAGATTCTTTTTCTATGTCTGTGGAACCTACTCCCTGTGGTACAGGTTGATCAATGATCAGCTGTTGTTCTTATTTAAATGCTGCTGATTTCTCCTGAATCCTCTTCCCTTGGGAATATATCAGGGACCATTCTGTACTTGTACCTCTTTTCCAATCAGGTGACCTCAGGAAACCATCTTCTCTCTGCCTTGGGCTGATCCAGTGTTTCTTTTTATTTCCTGTGGGCACTGGGCTGAGCCAACATCATTCTTTTCCCATTTCATTTAAATCATGGGACAGAGACTAAAGGCTCACCAGAGGCCTGGGCCTTTTCTAGTCTAGGACACCATTTCCACCCAGTCACATTCTATGTTCTTAGGTGAGTTTCACAGCTGCAATCTCAGGTTTGGGAGTTCAGCACATTCCTCCCTGGTCCCATAGTGTCTCAGAATTTGCTTTAGGGAAGGAAACAGCAACCCGTATTACAACAGGTGCCTAGAAACTGTTTTTGCTAAAAAAATGCTGGCTTCTCATTTGCGTCCATAAGGGAACTAAAAACAGGAAACAGGCCTGGCATCCCTGTCTCCATTTTCTATCTGTTTCCTTTGCTCTGAGTCTTTCTCTCCCACAGCCACTTTGGATTCTAGGAAGACAGGATGGATTGATAAACATCTTTATGACAAGGACTGAAGTTACCCCCAAGCCACAGCAAGCTTCATAGGACAGACCACCCCCTAAATGATGGCAATTACCTATGATGAGAAGGCTGCACCCTGGAGCAGGAGTAGTCATCTCTTGGGGACCAGATTGCTTCCCTCAAGGGATAACAGTGATAACAACTTCTTTGAACCACCTTGCAGAACCAGAACTGAGAGTCAACAAGACCATGATTTGCTTAATTATACAGCCCTATCTCCCTTTACCCCAATTCTTTCTCTATTTAAATCTAAAGCTTATGTCAGTACTCCAAAGATGGGCTGAAATATTTTCTTTTTTTCTTCCTGTGGTTGCCACAATACATAAATCTCCCTTTCCTGCTCTTTATCTCTGCTTGTCTCTGTAATTGGTGTATTGGGACAGGTGACCAAGCCTAATCTGTTGGGATTCTTGGAGGAGCCTGGCTTTTTGCCTTACAACTCTGATTACACTATTAGTTCACTGCTTCACTGCTGCCCTTTCAACCTTATGGAAGGGTGCGCAGATTTCTTGTGTTCTAGTCAACCAGTAAACTTGAGTTGTGAAAGGAAATGTGATATTTCCTTATTCCAAGTGGGTAGGGGAGACAAATGCTTCTCTACAGACCTGGGCTCCTCATTAGTCTAATGGCAGTTGCAGAGGTCTGAGATGCTGCTGCCACCAACTTTACTGGTGCCACCCTGAGTGCCTTCGTATGTGAGTATCCCATATACCTCGTGTGTAAATAGGAGCACCCTGCATGGTTCATTATCAGGAAGTTTCTCTTTGGGAAGGGAGCCCATGGGAAATTCTCATATCCCCTCTCTTAGACATACTGTGTTCCTACTCCCAACCCCCCCTACTTCACCCATAGCAGTTGTTGTAGCTAATTTTGGCTAAATGCAAAGTAGCCAGATTTGTATGAGAAAATGTGCTGGTTTTTCTGACTTCCTCAAAATATCCAGGGGATTCCATGTAGGTAAATCTAATATGAGTAAGAAGTACATGATCCATTTGTAAATATGCCCAGACTTTCCAACCCAAACATGTCTACCCAAGGTATTTCTCTTACCGGCTGGGCAGCTCTTGGTGTAGGTGGTGCTGGCCTGAGTGAGGCTGTTTCTGTAAAGATGAGAATTCTGGGTCATGCACTCTGTATCTGTGCAATGCCAGGGCTGGACCAGCTGCAGGCAGGGGCTTGAGGACCATAATGATAACTAGCATTTATCTACTTAGTTTGTATCAGGCCCTGTGCTAAGTGTTTACCTGAATTATTTCCTTAAGCCACACAAAAATCATGAGATGGCCATAGTTACTAATTCCATTAGACAAATGCCAATTCTGAGAATTAGAGAGATTGATTTGTCCCTTTGAAGTGCCAAAGCTGGTCCAACTTTTGGGATGTGGGAAGGAATCTTCTGCTTGACAACTATGGTTGTCCAGACTCTGGATGCTTGGTTTGAAGGTAAGGTCTGCCCACTGCCAGTGAGCTACTGGCTCTGGGAAGACTTTCTCTAGTATCTTTTTTTGAATTGCCTACTTAACAGGCCTTCATTAGCAGATACATTTAGTCCTAGAAGATTTACTGTTCAAAAAGGAGGAAAAGTAATGGAGAGGTTTCCTTTTCTCTGCTCAATTATTAACATTTTGCTCCAGGGCTTCTGTTTCATTTTCCCTGGGCAATGAGCTAGGATCCATTGACAAGGTCTGACACAGCCAAAGTGTGCTGCCCCAGGTCAGTGGGTGAGATGGCTACACCTCCATTGCCATAGGGGAAGCAAGGCCACCCAGGAGCCCCAAAAATCCAGCTGCTAATTTGGCTTTTCTAAACCCTCAAAGATATGCGAAGATGAAAGTTTTACTTAGAATTTTCTTCATTCAGGTATGATAATCTTGGGCTAGAGTTTTAGGCTGACTTTATTGACTCCTGCTTTTTCTTTCTGAAGTGAAGAGAGGAGAATGTTTCAAGTTGAGCAACTTTTCCATTTCTCCTAAGCTCAGCAATGTTTCTAGAGAAAGGGACCCTTGTATTTCTTATTTACATCACAGGGAAGCCCTGTAGATATTTGGAGGAGCCAGTGATATCATTCTGTGCATTTTCTCTGAGTAGTAGGTTGAATTTAGCCAAAACTCAGTACAAAAATTTCCAAGGTCGGGGCTGGTGGGATTGCCTGGGATCATATTCTGCAGAGCGACTCCTAAGCCTAGTAAGGCAACTCCTCCTGGCTCTTGGGTTCACTTGGGAACATTAGAAAGACACTCCCTTCAGGGCAGTATGACCCTGAACAAAGGAATGAGGAACAGAGTAAAAGAAACATAAATAAACTCCATTATATAACTTTAAAAGACCTAGTCCTCAGATGGACAAAGTTAGCTCTAGTTTGTGGTGAAGTTGGAATAGATTCTTCATTTAAAAAAAAAAAAGTATTTGGTGTGAAGTCAGGGCCTTATGCTTGCTAGGCAGGTGCTCTACCATGGGAGCCATGCCTCCAGCCCTTTCTGCTGTAGTTATTTTTCAAATAGGGTCTTGCATTTATGCCTGTGCTGGCATGGACCACAATCCTTCTATTCATGCTTTCTATGTAGCTGGGATGACAGGCATGCATTACCACACCAAGCTTTTTATTGGTTGAGATGGGAGTCTTACCAACTTTTTGCCTAGGCTGGCCTCAAACTGTGATCCTCCGGATCTCTGCCTCCTGAGTAGCTGGCATCACAGGTTTGAACCATCATCGTGGAATGGATTCTTTTGCTCCGTTCATTCATCCTGAAAAACATACCTGTCATCCTTGTTTCTCATAGCTTGCAAATTGCCTTTCAAATAATCAAGGGGAAAAAGAGGCCCTATGATATTATCTTGATTCCCTTTTTAAACAAAAATCTCAACCTTTTCTTATGAACTGGGTCTCCATCTGTCTGTCAAAACTCTGAAAATGATGTGGACCTTGTCAAGATGGTGACATCTGGACCTGATGTAGGTGTAATGTAGGGTGAGAAACCTGTTCATAACTTTTTCTGATACATTTCAAGTCATGAGCACCATTTGGGTAAGAGAGTAAGCCTCTGGGGTCCGCAAGCCCTTTTCTCTACGTCATGGGCCTCAGAGCCATGCTGGTTGAGCCTTCTCTGCAGGCTGAGGCTGGTCAATTGTCTTGACAACTAACAAAAGCCAAAGTAGGTGTCTCAGTGGGAGTGGAGTACAAACACAGTCGCCATGGGGCTGCGTGTGCAAGGGACGTGAAGAGAAGCAGGTTGCAGAAGAAGCCTGATGACTGAGCTTTTTGCTTTTATTATTTGGTTTCCATGGTAAGTCTTTTCGAAAGGCTCGGATAACGGGGTCTCGTACACTGGGGAGTAGCTCAATGAGCGATGTTGAATACCAGCAAGGGCTTGAGCATTTACAAAGTGTCCTGCTTGCAGGGCTTCATTTGGCCATCACAAAGCCTTATGGAATATGTGAAGATTATTGTTCCCATTTTGCAGAGGGAGAAATTGAGGCCCAAAGAGGTTAAGTACCTACATTGTGAATGTGGCTACCTGGGGTGTGGTTAGATAACCCCACAGGTGATTTTCAAAGGATGCCTTGTAGGCTCAAGTTCAGCTAGGTCAGCAGGTTCAGCAGTCACCCTCCAGCACCCCTGCATGAGGAGCTGAGTTCTCAGTGGGGGTGGTGCCAAGGGCATTTGGAAATGCAAGGGGCTGTTTAGTTACAATCACTTGGGTAGATCGGGAGGGACAACAGATATTTAGAGCTGGGGAGCAGAGATGATAAATACCCATGCAGGACCCTTCCCCAAAATCTAAAGTGAATTCTCTTGCCCAAATTTTCAGTAGCATCCCCACTGAGAAACATTGAAAAGCTTTTTTTTTTCCTTTTAAAAAATACACACTGAATTTATCCGTGCGACTCTATTTGAGCTAAAAAATGGTTTCTTCTGTTAAAATGGACTTTGAACATTATGGGGCCAGCTTGAAACTCTGTTGCATTTGCCGACCTTGTTTCTGGCCCTCCACGTGCACCACAGAGAAGGACTGGCTCCTCTCTGGTCTACAACTCCAAGGAGAATCCATGGAAAGCTGAATATGGTGAAATGGGCAAGTGGCTTGGACTCTGTGCAGGAACGGGACTTTGCCAGTCTGAACTCCCAGACTGAAGGTCCCTGGGACCACCCTGCCTGAGAGCAGGATTCTTGCAGTGAGTGCTGGGTGGGCCCCACAGCCAGGTCAGTAGCACCAACTATCGTCACTCCCTGTCCTGCCCAGGAGACCTGCTACTCTCACCTTCCTCCTTCTCTCTGTGCAGTGTGAGATTTTTAGCTGAAATTTACAATTGGGGGTGACAGGAATGAGTGCTGAGCACACACGAACCTGTCTGTCACAGCTGTGAGCTGGTGAAAGCTGAGATGTGACAGCTTATTTGCAAACCCTGAGAGTGGTTCTGGCAGCATCTCGATAGCTTGTGAGCATCCTGACCAGCGGGGCTTCCTCACAGCTGCTGTGGCTGCCTCTGCACTGTAGCTGGGAGTGTGGAGATGCCTGTCATCTCTCTCCAACTCTTAGTAACACTTGGTGACAGAAAGAGGCATCCATGTAGGTCAGGAGAGAAACAGAAAGCACTGTAAGGCTGCCTTAATAATCCTGATAAAGGTGTCCCTTACCAAGTATGTCATGTGCCTGACAGTAATTCTCTGCAATTTGTAGGATTAGTTCCACTTTACAGATGAGAATACTGAGGCTTGAAATGACTACATAAACAATCCAAGATCCCAGAGCTTCTAGGTTATATGGCCAGGTTCTTTGCCACATCTCTCTAAACTGAAGAACATTTTTGTGGCCGTAGGCTATTTTCTGCCTTGAAGAGCCGAGGCTGTTCTCTTCCTGGATCAGTGGAGGATACCTTTTTTCTGGGCTCCTTTTCCTTATGTGATGACTCCTAGGGTTAGGTGTGGGTTGTAGCTCAGTGTCCTGCTTGTGGTCACATCCTCTGGTCGAGTCTGGTAACTGGTATGGAGGAGGTGCTCAGCACATCCAGGGAATGAACGCCTATGTTGGAAGTCTAAGCTCGCATCCCACACCTGTGCACTGCCAGGAATCACATTTCATTATAAATTCCGTTGCTCAGCCCAGATGCAACAACTTCTAGACCAACAGTGGGGGCTTTACAGGCGAAGAAAGTGGGAGTTTGGGAAGTTAAAGAACATGCTCAAAGATACAGATCTTGGATTTAAACACATATTTTAGACCAGGTGTGGCAGAGCACACCTGTAATACCAGCACTCAGGAGGATGAAGCAGAAGGATTGAGAGTTCCAGACCAGACTGGGCTACTTTGCAAGACCCACTCTCAAAAAACCAAAAAAAAAAAAAAAAAAAAATATATATATATATATATATATATGTATATATATATATATAAAAATAGAGATTTCTGAACTTTAATGAGGATTCTTGTTGCTTGGAGAAGTATTGGGTAGAGTAGAAAAAGACTGAAGGTTGGCAGAAAACCAAAGAAGTAATGTGTGAGATGTGGGAGGAGAGAGATGATGCATCAGAACGATTTTCCTTCTCCACCATGTCATGCCATCCACCCATCCTCAGGCTACAGCGTTCAAGAACAGACACTGTCAATGGACAGGAGGTTAGAACTGAGTGGTATGAGTGAGTCATTCATTCAACTGGACTGAGCTCTGCCCGGGCCTTCTTTTAAGTGAGATTTTAATCTGACTAGTAATAGTCATTTTTTGTATTATCAAGCAAACCTGTATTTACTTATGACTCAAGTTCATTCACCAGGTCCCAACCAGTACCTCTAAAATGGGAAGGGGTAGCTTGGGGAATTGTTCTAGAAGTCTTTGAGGGTCAAGGGTATGATTGAAAAGAAAGAACAACCCAGGAAACCTTGGCTGACATCTTGGTTCTGCAGATTGCTGAGCCTTTCTTTTTGGTGGTACTGGGGTTTGAACTCAGGGCCTCAGGCTTGCTAGGCAGATACTCTACCACTTGAGGCATGCTGTCAGTCCTGCTGAGCCTTTTGAGCCTGTTTCCTCTAGGGTGTGCAGGTCATAATCCTGTTTTCATAGTGTGTTATGAGGAGTAAATGAAGCAAGATATCCAGCACATGGGAGGTAGGCATGGATGTTTGTGTTCTGTACTTTTTTTTTTGGTTCCCTTTTGGAGTGGGGAAGAGAGGAGAAGACCAAGACAGGATGGCCTCTAGTGACTCCTGGTTAGTCGGGTTACAGGTGACCCATGGTATTGCTGCTTGATTATACAGCAGAGACATTACAGTCATACATGATGGTAACAAGGTATTTAAAGAACCTTATTCTCTAAGATGTGCAAGGCACTTTTGAATGTATGAGATTATTTACTGTGGTGGAACCCAAACAGAGGCTGTCACTTCCATTTTTAGGAGAGGAAAGAAACCTGGGAGGGACCAAAGACCCACCTGGTCCTGCCGCTCTGTCTGTTCTCTTCCCTGCTCTGTCTTGGGGCCCACAAGGTAAGTCAGGCCTGATGCCTTCAGGGTGCCTCCACAACCCAAAGTCCCTGTAATCTTAAACAGATTCACAAAGTCAGGCTTTTTTTCTTTGTGGGAAAGAAGAACTTTCCAGGAAAAGATTTCCTGCAATGAATTCCTGGAACAGCAACTTCATTTTGTTAGAATTACTGTGCTCTGGGAGTGCTCTGAGCAGATTTGCTTCATTCCAGAGCTCTGGAGGGGCACGCCAAGACACGACTAGTCAGTGCTAATGGTCTCTTACTAACAACCCATTGCTTCCCTCTCCTCCTTCTTTCCTTCCTCTTTCCTCCTCTTCTTTCTCTTTACCCCTCTGTGGTGATATATTTTGCTGGGCTATGACTCTTGCAAATCTAAGTAAATTTGTGTCTTAATTGTCATTATTGTGACTGCTTTGACAGCACTAACTCCATTTTGAGCTTTCTCTTGTAGCACAAGGTGTGACTGAGCCAAGAAGCTGGCTGACAGTAATTTTCTTTTACCTATATTTTTATATAGTCTTCTTGCTTATTCTTTTTGTTTATTCTGCTTTTGTGTGTCTTGCAGTAAACCATTTTTCCCTCATTTGGCTTGCTGTTTGTCATTTCATTAATAAAAGGACTAGGTGTGGTGGTGCTTACCTGTCATCTCAGCACTCAGTAGGCTGAAACAGGAGGACGGAGAGTTCAAGGCCAGCTTGGGCTACACACTGTGACACTGTCAATAACAAATACCAAACAGAGATAAACCAAACTTTCCCTTGTTGGAGGAAACATAGTCTTTGAGATGAAAAAGTCACCTGGTCTGATCCAACTTGATGCTGCTTCTTCCTCTGTCTCTTCCTCCTCTGTCTTGTCTTTCTTTTCCTTCTCCTCTTCTTCCTTTTCTTCCTCCTCCTCCCATTTAACTTCCTCCTTATCCTTGACATCTTCCTTCTTCAGCTTCTTCTCTATATTTTTCCCCTCCTTTTTGGCAAGTTGCTGACCTGGGGCCATTAAAATGGACAGCTCTCCAGACTGCATTTGGTTAAGAAGAAGAACCACAAGCACACAGTTGGAGCACAACTCTAGAGAAAGTGGAACCAGAAGTGAAGAAGCTGACCTTGAGCCCTGCCAGACAAAGAGAAGACAACTTGCTCTTCATTTTAACAATGACCCTGATCCCAGGCCACAATCATGGGGCAGCTGCTATAGATCTACTCATTTGTTAGATTAACAGAAGAGTTGTTCCAAGGATGCTGGGAGGCAGGACCCAAAGACTGAAGTGGCTGAGATGTGTTTGGCTTGACTGCATTGGCTCGTGTTCCTAAAAATAATGGATACAACAAACAGGATTAAGTGTGGTTCCTGGCCTGTAATCCCAAGTGTAGTGATCAGCTACAATCCTCAAAGTTACTCAAAAGTGCCTTGATTGAAACTGAAACATTTGGCAAGCACTTAACAATTGTACCTAAAGTTTTGTATCTGTTCAATCAACAAGCATTTATGTAGCAGGCACTGTAAGAGATGCCAACCTAGTACAGCTAGAGTGATCCAGAGCACATTCACTGATCTCCCATTTAATCACTGGAGTCATCTCAGGAGGCTGAGCAGAGGCTGCTCCATTTTATAGAGGTGAATAGAGCACAAAGATGGCTAGGATGGCTTCAAAATTTAGTGTATAGCTCATGGTCAGGTAAAGATCAAACGCCTGTCTTCTGACAACAAATACCAATAATAACTAATATTATGGAACATGTGCAGTTTGCAAGGGATTCACACGAAAGTGTGGCATCTGATTCTTAACAACAGTCCCATGGAGTTTATGCTATTTTTCAGTGGTACTGGGGTTTGAACTCAGGGCCTCATGCTTGCTAGGAAGGCACTCTACCACTTGCTATTTTTGAGGTACACAATTCACAGGTAAGGGGCACAGGAAGGTCAAGTGACCCATGCAAAGGAAGGGCTAGAGCCAGCTCTACACCTGCTGGCCTAGCTAAGCCTGCCGGTGCTTCCAGAGTTGGAGTCCCCATGTGAGTGGAATGTGCATTTCAGTTCTCTTGTGAGGAACACGCCAGCCCTGAGCTGTTTGCAGTCTGTCCAGTCAAGCATGCATTTGGCAAACATTTAGGTTCTGAGCACACTTAGCGCCTTTCCTTAAAAGTGGTCCTTTGTAGGCTGTGATCAGTGTATGTGAGAGGCTGGCATAGGAGTCAGGAGCAATCAATTTAGTGCTCTTGCTTCTGTTGTTTGTGGGGGCCCCAGAGGGTGCTGGAGGTGGTCACAGGGAACACAGTCCTGTCACCATACAGCTAATGTTTGTCTGTGCCCTTGCTCTGTGCCAGGCACTGTGCTAAGCACTTGGGAAGCGTTGACCCAAGTGTGCTGTGTTGCACAGGCTAAACTGCACAGCAGCCTTCCACGTGACTACTGGTATCAAGTTCATTGTATCATTATTATTGTCGTTGGTTTTTATATTATTGGTTTTTTGAGACAGGATCTCAGCATGTATCCTAGGCTGGCTTTGGATTCTAGATCTTCTTGCCTAAACCTCCCAAGTGCTGAGATTACAGACATGTACCACCATACCCAATTTATGCCTGTTTTACAGAGGAGGAAGCTGAGGCTCACAGAGTTTGAGCTACTGAGATACAGTCACTCAGCTAATCAGTAACAAAACTAGGGTAGTTGTAAAACAGCGGTCATTCCTACCTTCTCTGTGAGCTGCCTGGCCCAGCAGGAGTGTTACCCCTCAAGAAAATGGCAGCTCTCTGGTATACTCCTCTGGCTGTCCTGCAGAACCGCCTGCCTTGCCTAGAGCTCCTAGCTGCTCACACTGGCCCTGTGCCAAGGCTGTTCAGAGGTCTGGAGAAGGCTTTTCTGGAAGAACAGCAGCTTGGGGAAGGCTCTTGTGGGTCAAGACAGGGAATGGAGCTGTTTCTTTCCAGACCAGCGATGTTGCTTACTTACAACTCCACAGTTAGACCGTGGTTCTGGTTTCATTCATTTGAAAATAGCTGCAAACCAGGGGCTTTGGAGTGGACAGGCTGGTGCATTTAAGTTAAGTAAAGAGGACCTAATGTTTTAAATTTGCTAATGCTTAGGTGGTGGGGTCCCTGTGTCACCCTAGTAGTGATGTGCACAGTGGCAGGATTCCTCTGTGAAGAGTGGCTTCTGTCTCTCTGAGGCCAATAAGGAGAGGTGAGGAGAGCCACAGGCAGTGGACAGTGATTGACAGGCGGAGGCCCCTTCTCCCCAGCCAGGCGAAGTGATGGGCAGATCCAACGTGGGGAGCAAGATGCTACGACTTCAGCCTCCTGCAGAATCATGCTGAATCAGGGGCAGGAGGTGCCCTGCAGCCCTGAGAACCAGTGCTGGGCTCAGCTGCCCTGCTCCTGTGTCTGAGCTGAGGATGGAGGCCCAGGCTAGGGAAGGCAGCCTTTATTGGAGGCCCCAGAAGACTGTTGGTTGCAAACGTCCCAGAGTGGGGCAGCAATAGAGAAAGTCCCTTTTGCACACACTTGGAAGGCAAGAGCCAGCAGGACACACTCCTCTTGGGGAAGGGAGTGGAGGGATCCAGGGCAGAGGCAGAGAGGAGAGCCAAGTCAGTGGGAGGGAAGCGAGCTGAAGGGACAGGGAGCTGGAGGCAGAGGAGCCTCAGGCCCTGGCCAACAGTGTCATAAAGGCCACAGTCAGTGAGTGGCCTTCTCTAGTCTGTATTCCTGCAGTTGGTCAGTCACATAGGGCCAGGAGCTTGTGACACGACAAACTCAGCAAGGTTAAGTTTCCAGCCTTGGCTTTGAACCATTGTTTAAGAATTGCTCATGAACTTGAAGCTCCAGACTGGAGTTTTCTCATTAGCTCATCCTTTGCTTATACCTAGAATATATTAAAAACACAGATATGGCAAGATAGGTACAGATAATGATACCAATAGATATTTGTATTGTTTTTTCCTGACTATAAAATAATACACACTATAGAAAATTTGAAATACATACATGGAGTCACAGAGGAAAAAGTTTAGCATTGCCCACAAATTTAGAAATGCTCATGATAAAGTTTTTGACACCTAGCCCTCTAGGATTATCCTGTTGCATCTATACAAACACATACAAATACATAATACATATTTATACAGTACAAAGACCATATAATATATGCTCTTCACTTACTACATTTTGAACATTGCTGGCAAGTTTCTGTATCATCTTTTCAAATAGCAGCTTAGTAGTTTCTTGGATGGATGTAGCACAGTTTTTTAAAATTAATTTTCTATTGTGCGACACAGATTGTTTGTATTTTTACACCATTATAAACAAGGCTGTACTGAACAGCCTTATAGAAAACTTTCCCATGTCCTGTTTTATACCAGGTGCAAAGTTCAGATGTGGGCTCCTTTGAATTTCTGAATCATATCTTGGGAGACTCTGTGATTTGTACCTGGGAGCTTAGTAGCTTGACAGGATCCAGGGGTGGGACCCTGTACCATACAGAGTGATGTGGCTACTTCTGAACTTAACCCAAGTTAAATCTGCTAGAGACACTGAGAGTGTCCAGAACAAAAAGTGTCAGGCCATGCCTGCAGAATTGTGCAAAAATACAATGTTAACCACAACAGGGGAGCTGGCAACTGGGAGTTTGTTTAGAAAAGGCCTCAGGGTGATGGAGCGTTCTTCAGAGAATCCCTTAAAGCAGTTCCAAATTTATAAAATGAAGACTGCCCTTTTGAACCACAAAACGTATAGACTTTGTATGTGTGTGTGTCACAGTGGGCCAAAAGGATTGCCAACAGTTGATTAAGTTTAAATACATGGAATTCTGTGATGAGAAATCCGCAGTTCTTAGAAAGTATGACAGCCTCACATTCATTAGAGACCAAAGTTTTGTCTCGTCCGTCATACTTAGTGCTGGCTCCATCTTGAAGATTACCTCATGGTCTCATATGACAACTAGAGCTCCAGGCATCACTTCTTTATTTCAGGCAAGGCTGATATTCACTAGGAATACCCTGCTGAATGTGCTGGTTTCATCTTGGAAGCTAAGCTGGGTTGGGTCTGGTTAGTACTTAGATGGGAACATGCAAGTTTGACTGATGAGCTTTTTAAATATCTACCTATTTTTGAACAGATAGGTAAATAGGCTTTGCCTCTTGGTATCCCTGATTGTCTCCAAAATATAGCACCTAAGAGTTTTAATACAAGTCCTGAAGGATCTTCTAAGACTTTGCTCAGCCCTAAGGCTAATGATACCTATCCAAATGGTACATCACCCCCTAACTTCAGGTAGGAAGATAAGAGCAACAAGCAAAAAGCTCCCTTCCCAGGTAGGCTGGCTCCTTCACAGAGCCTTTCCTAAAAGTACACAATCCTCAACTTCCACTTGCGCCTCATTGGCTGTCTCTACTTGTAATGCATCCTGGGAAATGTAGTTCTGTAGCCACCAAGGTTGAGTCTGCAACCAACAGTCCCTTAGACAGGAAAACAAACTATGGTAGCCACAGCGGAGGAGGCTCAGTCTTCCACACCTTAGTATAAATAACACCCCAAATCAATCAATTAGTGACATTTTGGGGCTTTCTGTCCCAAATGTGTGTTTGGAAGAAGGGATTGGGAGGGTGAGAAGGAGGGAGATAGGTGGGAGGGAGAGAGCTATATAGCTAAGTTGCTGAGTCTCCAGAAAGAAAAGAATAGAGAACTTTTTCTCATTGACAGGGAAAACCATGATGCTTCTCTAAGAAAATCTCTCCTATAAATAAAAATGATCCCTTCCTGAAAACAAAAACAAATAAATAAAGCCAAAACAAAACTTCCCCTAAAGCTGGTAGCATTGTACATGGGGAAGGTGAGTGGGCAGAAAATTCACATGCCGTTTGACCCAGCAAATCTATTTACTGGACTCTATTCTGAGAAATCTTCATCTGCCTGTGTGAAGATGTTGTATACAAAGATGCCGATTGTAGTGTGGCCTTCAAAGTGTGTGTGTGTGTGTGTGTGTGTAGGGATTGGAAACAGCACGAACATCTATCAATAGTGGATTTGTGAAGCCAAATTAGGGCACATCCTTTTTGAAGTGTTCAAAGAATGGAGCAGACTTACTGTGTCATCACAGAAAAATCTCCAAAATATATATGACAGAAAATAAGCCTGTTATGTAATGATTGGAATGCAAATTTCAGTGTGGTACTACTTTTGAAAAAATTATTGTATTAGTGCCTGTGTCAGTGGGAGAGGACCCCATCGGTGACTCTGGGAGGGGCTGGGGGCCAGTGTCAAAGGGACTTTCAGGCTTTGTTCTATGTGCTGCCTAACTCTTTCAATCAGGATGCATTCATGAATTATTTATGCAATTAAAAAACTCCTGTTGACAAACCTGTAGAGTCTGTTGGAGCAGGCAGCTGGAGAGACACATCCTTCAAGACTGGTAGATAAAAGACGGTAGCATTTTTAGCAGAGCATAAAAATAGTGTAATACTAAAATGAATGTAAATAGGCCTGTAATAACATCACAACAACACAGCAAGCACTTTTGGAGGTCTTACTATCAGGTCCATCCTAGCTGACTGCGTACACTGCATATTTTAACTTGTTTAATCTTTACAACTCTGGGCTTGATAGCATTATTACTTCTATTTCACACATCAAGAAACTGAGGCACAGACAGTGAAGTAGCTTGCCTGAGGTCACACAACTGCTAAGCGGTAGATGGGAGATGGACCTCAGGCAGGATTCAAGGGCAGAGACATCAGAAGGGTGTGGTTAACAGGCTCTTGCAAACAGCTTCAGGGTAACTGAAACAGAATCACAAAGAAGGTTCCCTGACTTTCCCTAACCTGTGGTCTGGGAGAGTTGGCTGGTGGAGGAAGGAAACCTTGAATAAACTACTGCAGCCAACATGGCCCCTGGCTCTTTTTCTAATACACTTGCCATTAGCTAAATAGAGACTATTTTATGTCTTCCTCTTGGTTCTTGCTTTCTCCAGCAAAAGCATCACCCGTACAGGAGCAGGACACATTTGCTGCCTTATCCCTTGCACCTAGCTTAGGCCTCCCATGTGAAGGGCTCCCAGGAAATGTTTGTGGATGGAATGATTGAGAAGGGTGTCTTGGGGGAGGAATAGGGAACTCTGTGGAAGGTTGTATGGTAGGGAGTGGTAGAGATAAAGGTGGTGTAAGGACCCCTTAAAACAAACTTGTTAAGACCTGTGGCCCTGGACTCTCTTCCTCCCTGGCTGGGCCTTACTGGTGGGACAGACAACCTTGCTGAGCGGGCAGTGCTCTGGGAAGTTGGAGTTCCCAATGTGGTGTGCAGACAAGGACTAAATGAATCCAGAGTGGAGGAGCAGGTGCCATGGCCCTGACACAGGCATCCTGGACTTCCTGTCCCAGAGGCCACATAACTCCTGGCTTGGCCCTGGGGCTCAGGGCTTCTCCCACTGCACAAACAGGGAACTGTCTGTTGATCTACAGGTGGGCCAAAGGTGTCCATCCCAGCTGGACAGTAACTGGTGTTTACCTTGGCTCTCTGGGGTCCTGCTCTGGTCTCTGATCCCCTGGAGCAGGGGCAGCCTTTCCCATGGGGGCTGCAAAGACCCTCCAGCTCGAGTAACCACATGCCTCCTTGCAGTGACCATTGTCTCCCCTTCCTGGCTGCATGGAATCCTGTTCCCTTAAAGAGTCCCTCAAATCTGCCAGTTGTTAACTACATGCAGGTGCCAGGCCCTAGGCTAAGGGCTTTACCTGTGTTGCGTCCCTTCATCCTCCAACTTCCTCAAGAGGTGGGTATTTATTTTAGAGCTGGATATGAATGATTGGAACAGTGCATGGAGGGTGTCCCCTGCGCCCAGCACTTCCTCAGTGCTTCATGTCTGGCAGATGTGTTCTTGTTCCTGGTTCCTGAGTGTTTTCTTCTTCTACCCTTCCCAGTGGGATGATCATGCTCCTCACCCTAGTGACGACATGTGTGACTTGCTTGGCCAATGGAATGGAATTGGAAGTGACAGATGTCTTAGTTCAATCTCCCAGAGCCACTGCGATTCCATTTCTCCTCCCTCTGTCCCCACCCTATGTGGTGCAGATCAGGGCGGGTCCCTTCTGCTGGTTCCCAGGGTGAAGACGGGTGCCAAACCACAGTGCACACAAACAGGGGCCAGAGGGAAAACTTTGCTGTCCTAAGTCACTCAGATTTGAGGGTTGTTTGTAGCATAATCTAGAGAAAGCCCATGGAGACAATGTGCTTTAGCACATCTAATCCCCAGAACGCCCTGAGGGGTCGGTATGTACACACCCATTTCAACATTCTAAGCCTACTAAATCCTGGCGATAAGAGTTCGCCTGGCCCAGTCTCCACATGGAGTCAACGATTCAGAAACACAGGATAAGAGTCAAACTAATTAAAAGGGAATTTCATTCTTGCATTTTTTTTGGAAAAAAAAGCCTTAAAAAGGATCCAAATGGAATTCCAAACTGAATTCCCTCAAGCCTCCCACTCACTCTCCTATCACCCTCAGCTGTTACCAGCTGGACACGAAACCCCAAAATTTAATCCTATCCTGAGCTCCTCATCGTTTTTCTCTACTTTCCTGCATCCCACAGTAGCAGGCCAACTTTTTTTGTCCCATTGAAAAAACCTTGGATACCTTTTGTCTGGGAGCTCAGTGTCTCCTCTTTCTCAGGTGAGACAGGCTTCACCTACCTGGAGAAACTGACTGGAAAGCCTGTCTGCAATCACATGATCCCTTAGGACTCCAGCTCCTGGCATCTCTTAGCATGGACTGGATGACTCTTTCAGCTCCAATCCCAGCCAGCTGAAGTGAGAAAGGAGGGAAAATGGACTGGCGAAATTCCCTTTGATGGGCAGGAGCGGGGCAGGGGTTGTGCCAACACCAAGTTAGTATTTGCCCTGTGGTATTCACAATAATTGCAACTAATGTTTATTGTGAGTTGGTACCCTAAACGTGATACTCATTGTTTTCACCTGCATTCATGCCATTTATTCCTTATTGAAACCCTGTAAGATAATGGAATCTCCATTTTCTAGACAAGGGAATTGAAGCACTGAGAAGTTGAGGAACCAGCCCAAGGAGGTGAGCTAAGAGCAGAGGGAACTGAGAATCAGATCTGACTTAGAATCCATGGCCTGTGAGTGTCAGCAGTGCCATCCTGTGTGGTTACAGTTGGCTCACTGCTTGCAAACCTTCTTCTGGGAGACCCTAGGACCAATTTCTAGCCCCTGAGCACACTTAGGAGGCCACTCATGGCTTGTCCTTGCTTATTTACCAGCTTTGGTTCCTCACACTTTGTCCATTATCTCCTCAGGGGTCTTGGTTCTTTCTCTGGGTTCCAGATCTGCAGGAGGACATCTTTCTATCTGGCCTCCTGGCAGTTTGTCTGGTCAAGGGCACAAATCCCTTAGACATCAGCTTTGGCTTTGAGGCTCTTCCTTGGTACTGCTTCATGGTATCTTCTGTTTCCTGTGTGACCCCCAGGCCTAGTGCATACTCAATGAATGTTTGTTTAATGATGGAATGACTGATGATTACTGTTCAAGTCATATTAAATGGATTGTTTTGTTGTTCTTCCTTTTTGGGGATGCTTCCTGGCTTATGGTTGGAGGCTACATGGGAAGTTTCTATCTATCAGCAGTGGTGCTAAAACCTGTGATGAATAGCATCGTCTTTCTGGCTTGTACACGCCTTTTTCATATTTGCCACATGAGATTTTCTACCTTCATCATCTTCAAAGCAAGTGAGGTTTCTCCCCCATTAACAGAACCCCTTGGATATCCCGTGTCTGGGGAACTCAGTATCTTCTTTCTGTTTGTCAGGATGGATAGGTTGCACAACCCCTGAGACCACTTATAAAGAACTTTTCCACCCTCATGGGCTCAAGGTCCAGCAAAGTTATCTCCTAGGAATGACCAGATGAGTGTTGATCCCAGGCACTGGTCTACTGGAGTCAACATATCACAGAGTTGTCATGTAACACTCCCTAGACTTTAGGTAACCATGGCAACACCATGGATATTAGTCTCATCAAGGGGTTGAAAAGAGCTGGGCATGGTGGTATAGTCCTGTAATCCCAGCACTCAGGAGCAGAGGCAGAAGAATCATCAATTTAAGGCTATTCTGAGTTACATAGTGAGACTTTGTCTCAGAAAGGGGAATGGAATTAGGCTGGTGGAGTAGGTTAAATAGTAGAGTTCCTGCTTAGCAAGTGGGAAGTCCTGAGCTCAAACCCAGCACCACCAAAAAAAAAAAAAAAAAAAAAAAGAAAAAAGAAAGAGAAGGATTAAAAATTATTTTACAACTTTCAGCCAAGAAAAAATATCCAGATAACTAACCAACAAAATATAGCAAGTGTTGGCTTCTGAGGCCAATGAAGAGAAGCAGGTAGGCCCAGAATTTCCCTCCAAACCTTGAGTGTTTCACATTTGCTGCCTGAGAGGTGCCAGCTGCAGCCTCTATGACTGCCCAGGACAGTTTTCCTGTGCCTGCACAGAGAGCGGTGGGCTGGGATGGGGTGGAATGGGAAGGTCCTGTAGACCTGTGCACTGTCTAATTTACATCAAGCCCATTTGATAAGCAAGAATGCAACGTTACAGCAAACTACACCAGAGAGTGCAGATTCTCTCTGTGCCCCAGCAAAATAATTAGTTGATGTATTAGGCTCCAAATCAATAACTCCTCCAACTATTACTTGTGTTTAGGCTCTCTACAAGGACACATGAGCACATCTTGTGTTCCAGGCACTGTGTTAGAGTACGTAGTGCTTCTCAGACTACATTGGATTCACGAGAAGGGCTTGTTAAACAGACTGCTGGTCCCACCCTCAGAGTTTGTGGTTTAACCCGTTTGGGGAGAACTGGAAAATTTTCATGAAGTTCCCAGGCCAGTCTATAATCTCATGTTGAGAACCATGACTTATGTGTGCTTTCTTATTACATCCTCACAGGAACTCATCTTTGAATTTACAGGTGAAGGTTAAGCATCCATCTCAAGGTTATAGGACCAGTAACTGGAAGAGCTAGGATTCTAGTCCACCCCCAGCTGATCCCAAAGCCTGTCCTGTTACCCTGTAGCCATTCTAACTTCCTATCACAGACTCGGTCTTGGGAACCATGCATAAAAACAAACCAATTCCAAATATGTAAATGACCCCTGCCTTCTGTAGCCCTTGGCTATTTTTATTCCCATGATAGAGACAAGCTAAGAAAGAAGGCAGGCAAGGAACAGTCCATGACTGCAAATCAAGTGTGGGGGGAGCTGGGCTTCTGTGTCTGCTTTCTGCCTGGTACAGATGTCCCAAGGCCATAGTATATTTTAATCCATATGTATCATGAGCAAGGCTATAGATTTGTAATGGTCTGGGGCCATGGCAGTTTTCCATATTGCTGCTGTAGTCCAGCATGGCGGGAATGGTGCACAGCCTTTACTATTGACAGGGGCCTTCTAGGAAGCTCTGGCATCACTGATCTTTGCTTAAAAGCTGAAGAATTTGTAACAAGCAGAATGACAACACCAGACAGCTGGGAATCTGTAGCCCCAATCAAATGGGCCAACAGTGAGAGATAGGGAGAGTGGATTTGTTTTAAACATCTCTAGGCTGAGAATGGCTTGTGACAGGTGGCCATTCTCTTGTATAGATGCTTTCTATACAACACAAACACCACACTGAGGAGAGTCTACAGGCACTCATCCACTTCTTAGACGTCTTGGGACCCATGGGCACAGTCCCCATGAGTCATGTCTCCCTTCATTCCCTGAACAAGGGCTGTCAGATCAACATGACAAAATCGTCATGTGCCATTGATCACAGGGGATGTGTCAAGTCACTCTCAGTGAGGCTTTGAGTACCTTTACATAGATAAGAAAAGATGATGATACCCAATGCACAACAGGTTTCCATACCTAGTTACAAAAAAAAATTTATTGGGATTTGATTCCTTTTTTTAAAAGTGATCCAGAGATTTTTTTTGTCTGTTTGTTTCTTGATTTCCTTTGCTGATCTTCTCCAAAAATGATATTGGAAGTAAAAATGCTAATAACCAAAAAGACAAGTGGAACCTGGAGAAGGAATGTAAAGTAGTGTCTAGGTCAGACATGAAAATTACTCATGAAACACACACAAACCTTTCAAAGATTGCAGACTACATGAGAGTTGGAAGCATTCCTGGGAGAGATTCTGATGAGTGTCAGCAGGATATAAACTTTTCTTTTGGAGACCAGTTCTCTCTATGCAGCCAAGGCTGGCTTCAAATTTGTGATCCTCCTGTCTTAGCCTCCTGAGTATTGGGATTACAGATGTGCACTACCATGCTCAAATTTAGACTTTTATTTTTTTAGTGGGAAGAGAAAAATGGGCCATTATTCAGGGTTCCAACAGAAACCCTTCTCTTTCTCTGGGAGCTGCCACCTTCCTGGAGCCTCCTGTGATCAGCTTTTCTTCCCTGGAGGGAGCCTCGCCATTCAGAAATACTGACTTTACTGTCTGTTGCTTTTCATAAGGCCAATAATGAGCAATAGAAAGAAGGATGAAATGACATATTCTCATTCATGCTGCTTGCAAAAGAGTCCCAAGTATGCTGTCACTGTCTACATAGCTAAGGAGCTGTATATAGAGTCCTACTGTACTTCTCAGGCAGACGTTGTCCAATGGCTGCCGCTTACTTCTTTAAGCACAGAGACTTTCATTCTGTCATAATCATACTAGATGGAAATCTTTCTAAAAACAAAACAAAAAACAAAACAAAGTACATGCATCAGTCCCCCATGTTTCAGTTACCTGCAGTCAACTTCAATCTGAAAATATTAATGGAAATTCCAGAAATAAACAAAATACATAAATTTAAAATTGCTCGATGTTCTGAGTAGCATGATGAAATCTCATACCATCTGTCCTGTGTAACCAGGATGGGAATCATCCCTTTGTCCATCATATACACACAGTATATGCTACCCACCTGTTAATTACTCAGTAGTCATCTTAGTCATTAAAGTAACTGTGCCTGTGTTTAAGTAACCTTTATTTTACTTAACAATGATCCCAAAGGACAGTAGTATGATGCTGGCCACTCAGATGTGCCCAAGGGAAGCCATAAAGTGCTTTCTGTAAAGGAAAAGGTAGACGCTCTCAACTTAATAAGGAAAGAAAAAAAAATGTTTATTCAGGTTCCTAAGATCTGCAGTAAGAATGAATTTGTCTGTGAAATTGTGAAGAAGGAAAAGGAAATCTGTGCTAGTTTTGCTGTTGGACTTTAAACTGCAAAAGTTATGGTTCCAATGCATCGTAAGTGCTTAGTAAGATGGAACAGGCTGTTAGATGATAGACTTTGGTGCTATGCTCAGTTTCAGGCATCCCCTGCTTCGAATGCATCCTCTGTGCGTACTCCTATTGCACTCCTTTGCCTTATGTCTTTGTTCTTTATGGTATAAAGATATCTTCTTGGGTCACCTACCTTAAAAGGCCCCCCAGCTTGTCAATCTTTTCCCTTTCTTCTATTCTACTGCTGCCAAATTTACCTAAAAAGAGGAGCCTCCTACCTTTCATACCAGTTGTTTAGAGAGATATTTTGATGGATGAATGGGCTGAAGGTGATATGGTAATACCAGGGTTACAGATTGCTCATACACTCATTCAAAGATCCATCACAGGTCACAATGGGAATCAAGTGAACCAGCCACTCTTGGAGAAATAATTCAAAGACATACTGTTTATGAGGCTTAGTTCTTCTGAGAATAGCTTTGTTCAGGAATTTAAGTTGAAAAAATTTCTTATTTTTTCATCTTAAAAATAAGATGAGGTAGAGAGTAGGGGGATGCAGCAAGGGAGGGCCTGCAGCACTGAGTGTTGGCCCCTCACTTCTTGTTTATCTGGAGTTGGGGCACTGGAGGTGGCCTCAGAGGCAGCTGACCTTAGATTCTGTGCTGGAGTGAAGGATAGAATGGTACTGTCATTCCATGTCTTCACAGCCAGTTCCTTTTTGTACTATCCTACAGGACACTATGTCTTGGCTTTTTCTCCAGATGTTTGCCAATTCAGATTTGATTTTCAAATCAACTCAACCTGAAGATATTCTGATCTCCAGTGTTCTGATTCCTTACTTGATGATGATAGTCACTTAAAGCCACTTCCTGTCTTTGTATCTGGGTCCAACAGGTCTCTTGAGCTGCTGGGCAGTCTGGGCAGTTACTTTCAAAGTGGTCTGTAAAGATTATGTGGTTTATCTTCAGAATGGGAAGAGGTGAGTGTGTGTCATGCACACTGTATGCTGCCAGAAAGAGTAAAGGATTTCTCAAAATATTAGTCAGCAAAAGATGAAAGATCTGAATTCGGAAGGTTAGACTGAGCTTCACAGAATTTCAGACTGCGATGCGACCTTAGGTCCAGAAAGAGAAATAGATTTGCCTTGCACCACACAGTGCGTGTGTGTCGAGGTGGGGACACAAGCCATGCCTTCTGACTTCGTTTAATTTTCTGCCCAATGTCCTCTATATAATCTCCCTTTGATCATTTGAGTACTTTCGTTTCCAGTGTGACCTGCCAGTTTGGGAGGACTCAAAACTGTACCAGCATTAATGTCAATGACAGGAGAATTTTTAAAAAAAATATAAAGCATAAAAAAGGGTCCTGAAATTTTAATTTATACCCCCAATCCACTGCTATTCAAAGCTTATAAAAAAAAACTAGAAAATTTCCAAAGAACTACTTAACCTTTCACTATGGAAACCATTTGTCAGTTCTCAAATGAGTTTTTTTTTTTTTCCCAACATCAAAGAGTATTATAACTCAAAAAAAAAAACATTTTACCTGTTCTTAAGTTAGAGGGAATTAAAGGAATGAAATAAAACGTGTGTTGGGGTGTTGGTTCTCCCACATGTAGCAAGAAGCCCCAGGCCTGCATTTCTTCATTATGAAAGCAACTTCGAACCTTGGCCCAGATTACAAAATGAACCTTGGCTCCTGATCTCACCAACCAATTTCTCTTAGGTTAGCTTTTCCTTCATTTATCCCTCTAGTCATAACAGAGCACTTTACAACAGGCATAAAAGGAAATTCAAATTTCTTAGCATTTGAAAAAAAAAGCTCAGGTTTATTTTAACCCTGGCGATTGAGCTGGTTTAATTAATTTCTCATAGCACATACAACTTTATTAACATACTTGACTCAGGATAAGTTTACTTCTAATCAGTTTGTCTTTTCATAACATAAACTTATTAAGGATATTGAATTAAAGTTATGAATTTAGGTGAAAGACAATCATGCTTTGTTGGGCTTGCCAAATATTGCATGGGACATATTTATACAAAAAATTATTTCTTGTTTACTTAAAATTCACATTTAACTGTGTATCCTGTATTTTAATTTGCTAAATTTAGCAACACTATTTGAATTACGTAATCTTGCCTTCTGGAAATTTTGGGTTTGGGTAAAGATTTTGTAAATAAAATCATTTATTAAATGTTTTAAGAAGCTAAATGTCTATTATCTGATTAAGACTTGTAAAAGAAATCCAGACTTTTATATACCTGGCTTACTTTAGATATAGCATAAATTAATCGCTAAAACTGTATATTTTAAATACCAACCATTGCTCACTCACCCTCACCCAGTCACAAATTACACATTCTCGTAATTTGCAAACCCTGTGGCACATTTTAGAAGTGTCTTTAGTTTTTCACTATGTGTCTCCACTTCTTTTTTTTTAATTTTTAAAACTTCTTTGATGGTACTGTGGGTTAAACTCTGAGCCTTACTCTTGCCGGGCAAGTGATCGATCAAATGAACCATATCTCCAGCCCCTTTCATGGTTTTTTGAGGTCTTATTCAGTGAAGAACCTAGGCTGCTATGAATTTTTTTGATTTTTTTTTTCCTTGAGCACTCTGAGCCATTAAATCCAAAACCAAGGACTTTGGTGAGCACAATAACAACATTTACTAAATGATCACTATAATAAACCAAACCATGTATGTACTTTGTATATGCATCATTTCATCCAATCCAAAAATCCTACATTCTAGGGACAATTACTACAGATCAAACATTCCTGGTTTGAAAACCCAAAGTCCAGAATGTTCCAAAATCCAAAGCTTTTTAACCAGTTATAAATCCAATCATGGGCTGGAGTTTTTGCCTAGATTTTATATGTGTAACTGTGGACTCTGATCTCTAGGTTCTATATTTCTGGTGAGGGATGGATGGCGAGGGCGGTAATCAAATATTTATATTTGTGTACAGTAAAATCCTTACTGTGTTCTGCCAGCAAAACCAGAGTACGCACTTCTTAGCATGTAAATGCACGTCTGTGCATGGTTCCTTTCCACAGCTGACACTGGAGATTAGAGTCGAGCTGTAAGCTTGAAAAAGCCTTTGAGGAAAACCCTTAATGAGGAACTGATCCTTTTAAATTCAAGTCTAATTACTTTTACAGCAACATTTTATGTTGGATGCTTCCCACGAATAAGGTTTCTTTTATGCCATTGATGCAATACTGGCCCCTCCATCTCGGCAGAAAAAACACCCAACACATGGCCTGAACCATAGGCCCCCAACAAGGAAGCCAATGACTCTTTTCTGCTACAGCAACTGGCTTGATTTCAAAGGCCACCAGAAGAGAAAAACTTGGGCCCCATGTTGACAAGCTCTTGAAAATATTTCTATCTTTTCTCTGCTGTTCAGACACTTGTTTCCTCTATTAGTGGAGTGACAACCAACCCAAGGTTGTGAGCCTTTCAGCATGGCACCCTATTGATTCAAGGGAAATTGGAAGAGTTATTATTGTCATTTTAGTCACAAGGACACATGCCTTTCCAATGTTCAATGTTGGGGGGAAGACATTGGGGGGCAGTCTGATAATCCTATTTTCACAAATTGTATTTTGGGACATAACACAAAGAAGTCATTTGATAGGTTGTTCCCTGGATTCATGGTTTCTGAATCAGGAGAGTCAACCAAATGTAGTTTGTCTGATAGTTTTGTCTGTCCTGAACACATACAGACTTATTTTCTTGTCACTAGTCTCTAAGCAATATAGCATAATAACTATTTACATAGCATTTGTATGGTGTTAGGTATTTTGAATCATCTAGATATGACAAAGTATATTGGGGAGGTTCTATGCAAATACTATGCCAATTTATATAAGGGACATCCACAGATTTTAAGTTTTTCTATAAAACAATTATGGCATTCACGCCGACTAAGTGTGGGCAAATGAGTAAAAGGCTGAGGTGCAGGTGGATTGACATGGCATGGTCCTTCTGGATGGGAAGAAAGCATGCAGCCTACACTCCCACAGATTCCTGGGATGGCAAGTGTTGCCACCTTGACCATCCTTTGTTCTGGAAAAGATATGGCTAGAGACTTTCATCTACTAAGTTGAGCATGGAGGAGGAACACAGCTTTGAGCTAAAATAAAGCCACTTGTGGCTTTGAGACTGTAGACACGTCACTTAGTAACTCAGAACTCCCAGGTTTTGTCTATGAGAGCCGTCCTACGAGGTGGCTGGAGCGCATACTCATGATGTCAGGGCTATTGTTAGTGCTAGCAGGCACGCTTTGCTCTCAGGCTTTGGCTTGGGGTTCTGTCTGCCACAAGTCTTGTTCAGTAACCCTACAATTGTTGAGTCACATGAAATCAAGTTCTCTTTACTGCCTCTCCATGAGTTATTTCATGCTGCAGACATGGTTCATGTGAGCATAAGAGCTTTCACCCATTCATAGCATCAGGATAGTCTCACTGATGTTGGTGAACACCTATTTTATGATGATAGAAGAGAGGAAAAGGCCAAGAAGAGCCTTGGAAGTAAGGAGTTAAGGAAGTGGGATTTCTGAAGCAGTCCGGGTTCTGGAGTCAGAGGGACCCAGATTCAAGTGTTGGCACCATCAGTGACTCGCTGTGTGACATTAGGCAAATGACACAATGTCTTTAAGCCTCAGTTTACTCATAAAATGAAGATAATAATAATGTTTATATAGCAGAGGTGATACTCGCAGAATGATGACAAGAATTAAGACAAAACACGTGCAAAGAGCTTACTGCTGTGCTTAATATATTGCTATCCTTTGATAGATGTGAGCCACTGGGAGAAAAATGCAAAAAAGCTGGAGATTAAAGCTTAACAGTTCCTCAAAGATTATCTTCAAGTATATTATGCAAAATGTAGAAAATAAGGCCAAATTTTAGCAAGAAAGATTTACATCATCATTAAGAAGAATACGACTCTAAGGATGACTAACTACTTGGATAGAATTTTATCTTGCTTCTGATTTCTTATAGTTTTCTTGTTTTAGTTCTTAGTTTTTCTGCGGCTTCATATTAATAGACTAGCAACCAAAACAGGTTTTAAAAATATAGTTAGAGACATTTGTTTCAAATGCAGCTCATGGCAAATACAGTTATAGTCCAAAGTGCTATGATCATAGAACTGAGTACTCCTGGGGCTCAAGACAGATTCTGAAGATGCCACAGGGAATAGTTGGGACCAGGATTGAGCATCAGCAGATGACATCAAAGACAGCCTGCTCACGGTGTGCTCACAGACAAGGAGGGTAAGCCATGGTCATAGCCTCAAGAACAACCAAACTGGAGAAGAGACATCAGGTAGACAGAGGAGATTGGAACACTCTGTGAAGGACTCAGTAGAGAATGTACTGAACCTCTTACAGTGGTTGTTCATTATTTGTTGTGAACCTGAAGTTCAGAAGGTAAGTCACAGAGTTGAAGAGCAATGGGGGCAGTGTTCGAGGGCAAATCCTTCTGACACTGTAGGGTTTTCAGTGTACTGCATAGCTATGCACACATGCTGTATAATATGTGATGTCACATTGGGTGAAAGATTGTCAGTGTGTCTGGATGAGGGATGATGGCGCTCTGAGAGGGGACCTTTGTGGGGGAGCTAGAGGTTGAATGGGGTTCTGAGAATGGGGTATCCATTAGGCTCTTTGCAGGCCTGAGAAGCCTGTGTGGGGTACTTCATTAATTAATTGGAAGAATACTGGTAGCTCATGGAACCAGAGATAGAGCTGAGGAGAAAGAGGGCTAAGGCAGAGATGCTCTGTGAACAGGAAAAGAAGGTGCTAGGGAATGGAACATGACCACCTTCCCTGTCAGCTATGTTGTCAGAGTCCATAGATATAGATCTCAAATTTCCTGATAAAAAGTCTGACATTCCAGAATTAGGATAACAGGACCATTCTGACAATTGTGTTATGGAGCCCTGCTTTCCTGAGTTACCCACTGGTTAACTGTGAATGAGGACTTAAGAGTTTCTCCTCAATGTAATGAGGTGAAGACTTGCACAATAAGGCTGAGTCAGAAGGCGGCTGTCAGAGGAGAGGCAGGAGATGGGGACTTGGCAATTCAGGGCTTCTTTCTTTTTGTAAAAATCATTGTTATTAGTATATATTAGTTGCACAGGGAGGTTTCATAGTGACACTTCCATATATGGTTGCAATGTACCTTGATTAGATTTACCCTCTATCATTCTCCCTCATTTCCTCCCCCTGCTTCTTAAAACAATTTCAACAGGTTTCATTGTTCTATTTTCATAAAAGCATATAAAGCACATTGACCATATTCACCCTCCTTTGTCTTCTCTGTTTACCCTCCTCCTCCCAGTAGTACCTATCCCCTAACAAGACATGTTTTACATTCTGTCCTTCATTTTCAAGAGTGTATATTCGTTGTTCAAAGGAATTTTGTAGTGGTAATTCACACATGAATGTATTGTACTCTTTTTTTTTTTCTTTTGGCTTTGAAGACAGGGTCTTGCTATGTATTCCAGGCTAGTCTAGAACTCATGATCCTTTTGCCTCAGCCTCCAGAGTACTGAGATTATGGGCATGCACCATCATGCCCAGCAAGGGAGTTCAGGTTTGAGGCAGTAGAGGATGTAAGGCTCTGACAACTGAACCCATTGGATTTGGGGTGAAGAGATCATCCACAATCCTGATGTCTTATTCCATTTGTGTTGCTGTAACAGAATACTACAGACTGGGTAATTTATAAAAACAGAAATTTATTTCTCACAGTTCTGGAGGCTGGGAAGTCTAGGATCAAGGCACTGACATTGGGCATGGGCCTTCTTTGTGTGTCTTCACGTAGCAGAAGACAAAGGGCAAGTGAGAGAGTTAGCTAAACACTGCAAGAAGCCTCTTTTACCAGGACCTTAATCCCACTCATCCTAATAGCCTTTTAGAGGCCCCACCTCTCAGTATTATCACATTGATAACTGCTGAATTTTGAAGGAGCTTAAGTTTCAACATGAATTTTGGAGGGGTAAAATCATTCAAACCATAGCACCTTATCAGGTGCTATGGAGGGTTGAGGGTGTTGGGGATGCATCCTTTGGATTGTTAATTGCACCCAGAGTTCTGAGCTATGGCCTCTCCACTGCCTCTTGCTGATTTGGGAGAAGCTTTCTCTGGGAGAATGTGGGTGACCAGTGTGGTAGGTTACTGATAGCACCTTTAATTTATCTGTTCCAGGTGCATGTTGAAGGTGCTTCACAGTCTCAGGATGAGTAGAGTGGCATTTAATGGACTAAATAACAAACTCGTGTTTGAGCAATAACAGAGGCTGCTGGGTTGGGCTCTAAGGTATCAGTCTGCCATTGTGCTGCTTCCTCTAGACCAGAGGGAGAGAGGTGAGGGAAGGACGCCTTTTGGGAGGAGACATGATGACTCCCTTCCATGATGCATCAGAGATGACTGACAACATGTCCGCTGGATTCCTCCATATGGCTGGAACTGCCACCCTTGACTGTTTGAAGAATTTTCTGTGTTAGTTTCTCTGCCAGTGGTTCTTAAATTCCCAGCCTTCATCAGAATTGCTTGGAGTGCTTTGCTAAAACGCAGATCCAGGGATCTACTTGCAAAATTTCTGATTTAGAGGTTTGGGATAGGATCAAAAGTTTGCATTTTGTACCAGCTCCCAGTTGATGTTGATGGTGCTGATCAAGCCACCTGATTTTGAGGACCAGTGCTAAAAATCTAGTTGAAGGTGCCTCGGTTTTCTCAGGTCAAGAAGACATTGAATCTGGTAAGCAAGTCAAGAGACAAAATGCTATTAAAGGTCCCAAAGTAAAATCGCTGACAGATGGCAGGGAAGTAACAGACAGGGTAAGATTTTAGATCTTCAATTGCCCAGGGCAAAAAGGATAGCATTTATTAACTCATCTTATTAAAATTGCCCTCTGGTAATTTCTTTGTCATATGTCATTTAGAGGTATCTGTCCTGGTTTTTGAGAGAAACTTTACATTAAGAAAAGATGAATCTGTGTCTTTTTTACTAACCTGCTCCCCTAAGACAATAGACATCTTTTTAGAAAAGGAGAGGGTATTTATGTAGTGCCTACATGGTAGAATTTGTACTCATCACTTCCTGTGATGGTCAAAATCTATGAGATCTATGTCATTTTTATGTTATAAATAAGGAAATTGTGGCCCAGAAGCACTAGGAAACATTCCAAGTCACAAAGCTAGTATGGAAGGTCCCTGACTTACAATTCTAATACATTATCATGGTTTGAAAGCAATAGACATTCAGTAGAAACTCTTGCAGTGCTGGGTGGTGGCAGTGAGCCACAGCTTCTAGTCAGCCCTGCTGTCACAAGGGAAACAACTAACACTCTACAGTGTGCTGTGTTGCTAAGCTGTGATAGTCAATGGGTTAGGTGCACTAAACGTGCTTTCTCCTTAGTGATAGTTTCTACTTACTCTGAGTTTATTAGGATATAAATCCATTGTTAGTTGAGAAGCAAAATTGGCAGGGGAAGACTTAAAAATATGCATCATTCTTATTCCAAATTGGTGTTCTCATGATTTATATTTATGAAAAAATACAATTTTATTTTATTCACTTATTTTTTTAGGTGGTACTGGGCTTTGAATTCAAGGCTTCACTCTTGCTAGGCAGGTGCTCTACCATGTGAGCCACACCCCCAGACCTTTAGTTTTGGTTGTTTTTGAGAAAGGGTCTTGTGTTTTTGCCTGGGTTGACCTGGACTGTGAACTTCCTGTTGGTGACTCCTGTGTAGTTGGGACAACATACACCACCATGCACTTGAGGTCTTGCTAACTTTTTGCCTGGGCTTGCCTTGAATTGCTATCTTCCTGATCTCTTCTTCCCTAGTAATTGAAATTATAGGCATGAACCACTGTGCCTGGCTCGAAAACTTACACATTTAAAAATTTAAAATTTTAAAACAATGTTAATATTCAGGACCAAAAAAGTACAGTCATGAATAAGTGGTAGTTACAGGTAAGAGAATAAAGAACCAAAAAACACGCAAATCAGGACATCCAGAGATAATGACATGGATTCAATTGGTTATTAGATCTTTTCCCCTCCTCTTCCTACTTTGGTGATTTTAAGTATGAGCTCAGAAAAACTAAAATAAGACACCAAAGGAAAACCTAGTAAATCTTATATGTAAAGTGCTTGGAACAGTGCCTGGCCCATAACCAACGTTCAATAAATGTTAGCTCTTGCTGTAGTCATTATTGCCATCCCCTCCATCACCTCCATCACTTCTTTCTCTTCTTCCTCCTCTTTCTCCCTCACGTTTCTCCTCTTCTTCCTCCTCCTCCTTCTTCTCCACCATCACCATCTCTGAGGGAGTTGAGAGTAGGAATTAGGTGGGCATCAGCAAGTAGAATCAAAAGGGGAAAATCTATTGCAAAGTACAGATCACATTAAGTTATGGAAATTTCATGAGACTTTCTGGGTTGTGGTTTAGAAGGCAAATGTGACTTTAATGAAGGATATAAGTTGGAGGAATTAGAGCGTGTGTGTGGGAGGCAGGAAAGGAGTGGACATCTGTTGAGGGAGAACAGTGGATCAGTTGGTGTCAAACCCTTGGCAATCCCTCATTGTAAGTCTGGAAGGTAATTTGAAATTTGGGTTCATCTTGCTGATGTGTGAACTGTCTGATAAGACGACCCCTCTTTTATCTGGCAGAGAAAGTGTAGGTGGGATACATGTGTTGCTGTAATTGATGTAGTCCTTGGGAAAATAGAGGAAGCCACTAATGAAAGGACAAAAATAGAGGTGGCTGCACAGGTAGGGGCCAGCTGACAGGGGGGCAGTGGCAGGGAGCAGGTTAGAACAGGCACACTGAGGCTCTTCCAAATCGATTTCCCTCACTGCACAAGGATGAAATGCCAGGTGAGAGGCTGGACTTCTTTCAGTGGGAGGCTAAAAGTGGAGCCAAACATGGGCAGCTACCAAGTGTCCCAATGCTTGGGAGATAAACAACTGGCCAGATGTTTCACAGAAACAACCTGTGTGGCAACCTGAACACATGCCAGTCATCAAGACAGATGAATAAACAGCAGCCAACAGGGACAATCACGCTCGTGTTTATGAGCTCGTGGGTTCTCTCTGTCATGTCTGCCAACATGTGGGACACTGAGAGAAGGCGAGTGATCAAACCCAAAGTGATTCCCGTTTCCGTAGAGCTAATTAGAGCTTAGTAACAAAAGCAGAGCCTGGCAGAGAGGTGAGAGGGGGAGTGTGCAGGAACCAGTCAGAGCCCAAAGCTGATGTTCCGTGCTGTGATTGATGAATAGTGGCTCCAGGGTGTAGCCACACTAGAACGTCCTGTTCCTGTCGTTCTGAGAGCAGGAGGCATTAGCAGCCCGGTGATGTGGCCTTGGCTTAACTCTCCTGTGAGGCTGGCCTTTTCAGCCTGTTTTGGTATCCTGGGATCAAGCGACACAGAATTCTTGGCAGCATTCACAGACCAATTCGTCCTCAGCAGCCTCTCATTTTCCTGCTACTCCAAGGGACTTCACTATGTGAGGTTTTCAGCAGAAGTAAGCAACTCTGAAACCTGTGGCCACTGGCTGTCTCTGAGGGCAGTTTCTGGGAAAGCAGCTAGCTGCCAGGATTGATGCCTGCTGCTACCCTATGATGGTGAGCCCTTCAAAATGCTGTAGGGGCCTGTCCTTATGCATATGTCCATCTCAAACTTTGAACTCAGCCACTGTTCAAATGTGAGTAAACACAAGAGGGAAATGAAAAAGAACTTGCATCTTAACGCCAACCAAACCTCAACTCACAGACTTCAAGACCAACATGCACTCTGGGTGGTACAAGATGCCCCAAATCACTTGCTGGAGGAGACATAAAAGAGTGTGCTTCTAAAATAGACATCAGTAGTGGAAGAAGGGACTCAGGGAAGGGAAAGGGTGTCTGGAATGTGAGGGCTGCTTAGGTGATGGAAGGAAATAGGAAGTGGGTCTGAGTGACAGGAGGAGGAGGTAGTGAGGAGTTCAGGGTCCTTGACCCCAGCAAGCACAGGAATTGCTGGTGACAAAGGAGGCCAGTGTCCCTTAGAGGTGTAGCAGGGGAGTGAGGCCTGAAGGAAGGGTAGATACAGGCCAGGGGGTAGGACACAGAGGTGCCATTTGGAAGTGGATTATTAACAGGGACCTGGAGCATTCGTGGGAGGGGTAGGGAGAGTTGTGCTTTCCTTTGGAATAAGAGTCCCAGAGAACAGGGACTCAGAGAGTTGCCTGCACATTAAGAGGACCATAGAAATCTTTTGAAATAAAACTACTGAGTCCCAGGCTAAACATTTTTTGCGGGATGATTGGAAAATGTGGCTTAGGGGACCCTTCATTTTGAGAGGACCCTTAACCATTTTTCTGTTGTTGTTTTCTTCTCATTCTTATTTTCTCAGCTGAGAAAATGCTTGCCAGTCAATCTGACAGCATCTGGGTCCTTCGGCTCGCTTTTGTATGACTGCACTCATACCTGTTACTTTCCTCCTGACACTCAGCAGGTGCTCACCTTGTGTGCCTCTTGTGGTTCCCTAAACCATTTAGCAGCATGAAGACTGGCACCATATACAGTGAGGTTGGGTCACTGCCTATTTGTTGTAGGCTAAGTTTCCAGGTTGTTCGTCCTGGCGCATTGGAGGTAGAATAAAACATGGAAGCCTCTGTGACAAATTCTTCTTACGTTTTGTGTTCTCCTAAACTATAGGTTTGTTCCATAAATGTGTGCTGAGCACCAATTTTGTGCAATAAACCATTTTCCCAAATAACCATAGCAGAGTGTGGTAAGCACACTAAGAGATATCTGGATTGAAATGCCTTGGAAGTTCAGAGGAGGAGAGATTTACTGTGCATGTCAGAATTGTACGCAAGTACAAGTTGTACTGGGAGCAGATAAATAACCTATTCACTTCATAGTAATATAATAAATAAAATATTATTGACATGGCTGGCAAGGCTGCTAATACTGTTTGGGTGTTGGGAAAAAGTCTGATGTATAAATAACCATGGGCTCGTAGACCACAGAACCTAGAATGTTAGAAGTGCAAGAGAGCTTGGAAGACGTCCAGTTCAGTCTCCTCATTTTGAAAATTTATCAACAGCTGTCCAGATAGGTTAAGTCATCGCTTGAGATCACAGAACTAGCTATGGCCAAGCAGGGACAGAGGCCAGACCTCCTTACGTGCTGCTCCTAAAGGTCTTGTCACACTGATGTTGTGACATGAGTCCTATTGTACTTCTGGTAAACAGTGTGTTCTAGAAAGTACTCTCCCCATTTGAGAGATTCATATCCTTATCCCATCCCTCCCCAGGCCCCCACCCCCCCCCCCGTTTTTTTTTTTTTTTTTTTTTTTTACCAGAATACCCCATAGCATCTCTGGAGCATTTCCTTGTCGTCTTACCATGTCAAGTGTGTGTGACAGTTCTTTTCTGAGGACTCAGGTGACCCAGACCCTAGGCACAGCACAGAACAAGGAAAACAATGATGATATGGTAGAGTTTGTGTTGCTTTGGTGATTAGGTAAAAGAAAATATTGATGTGGAATCTCAAAATGTTGATCTCATGAAAGTTGAGAGCAGGATAATGGTTACCAGAGCTTGGGGAGGACAGGAGAGAGGGGAGGGAATCTAGTTGGCAGGTACAAAGATACAAGCAGATGGGAGGAATAAGCCCTGGTGTTCTGTTGCATAGCAGGGTGACTATAGTTAAAATAATGTGATATATATTTCAAAACAGCTAGAAAGATGGTTTTGAATGTTCTCACAACAAAGAAATGAAAAATATTTGAGGTGATGGATATGCTAATTACTGTGATTTGATCATTACCCAATGTAATACATGTGTCAAAACATCACTTTGCACACCATAAATGTACAAATTTGTGTCAATTAAAAATAAATTTAAAAAATAACAAAAAAGGGTAAACATTGAGAAGTTCAGAAGACAAGATCTAAAGGCTTTTGCCCATCTTGTCCAGCCTGTCTCACCTCTGCAGAGTGGACCCAGCCCACACTCCATCTTCTTAATTTTCTTCCCTCCCAACTCGATGGCCATGAGTCTGGTCCAGCACAGGACCCACAAAGGGAAGCCAGCCTTTGGATTTGTTGTCTTTCCTTCAGTTTCTGTCTTACTGGCTAGGCTGTCTGTTAGTTTCCTTGTTGGACAGTCTTTTCTTTCCTTCCATCTGTCTTCTTCTATGATTCTTTCTTGGGGACTACACAATTTCTGTCTCATCACATTTTTACTTCTCTCCTAGCTTAATTTCCCATTTTGGCCCCCTCATAGCTGAAATGTGTGGTGATTTCCAGACTATGTACTGACTCTCTTTCAGTCTGTCTCCAGGCTTCTAGCTCAGTCCTGTCACATATCCCGGTTCATCCACCTCTTACCACTACATCCAATTGACTTGGCCCATCTTTTCTCCCCTGTCTGGCCAATGGCTTGTGCCTTGGTCAAGTGTGTTTTCTGGACTTACTGCTCTGGACCAGGTTATTTGTACAAAGCTTGGACATCAGCAGTTGTCCTTAAAACCTGATTTATAAGTTTGGCTTCTCTGGTGCCCACTCATTCTGTCCAGTGACACCAGCACTGAGTGACCTCACCCTCCTCTGATCCCCAGGACTTTTGGCTATGGAGCTCACATGCCACTTCTGCAACTGCGTCTTGGACTTCAGAAAGACCTGGCACCTCCTTTCTGGCACGAGCATGGAAGCTACAGTAGGATAGGAACCCTACTGTGGACATTTCATTCAGACTTAGCACATTGACATGAACAGAGAAGGCCTCAAATATAAGAGAGATTTGGAAGTAGCGTCAGTTGAATTAACTGGTCTGACAAATTTTTCAGGCTCCTTTGGGAGATGAAATGTACTTGGAAGATAAAGCATTGATACATGAAAATGATTTCTCCCTAAAATTATATAATAATAACCACCACCCATCATCAATCACAGAACCGTTATGTCAGGTGCTGTTCTAAAGCCCTTCACATAATTCATCTCAACTAATCTTAACACTAACCTGTAAGGTGAGCATTACTGTCCCTTTTTACAGACAAGGAAACTGAACCTTGGTGCAATTAATGAACTTATCCAAGGTCACAGAGCTAGTCAGTGGAAGACCTGGGTTTCCTACCCAAGTATGCAACACCAACTCTGATGTAAGTTGTGGACACCCACTGGCAGAATGTTGTATAATTGTCCCAGTCTTGGTTTTAGCCAGCAGCCATTTCATTTCTGAATGTATTTAAGTGCTTTTGTCCTTCATCTACTCAATGGTGTTACCCCATGGCTTAGCATTTTTCCTTGTTCAGAATAAATCATTTATTGCTCCTCTTCTAAAGCTTATATTGCAGCCTTTGATTGTTGGCATCAAAGTTGACATTAAAATGTCTTTTGGAGTCACACCCCAGGACACTGCAGCCTGGGTTCCTGCGGCATAGGCTCACTTGCTGATCTTTTCCTTTGCATTGCTTTTGCTTCTCTCTGGATGGTGAGAGAAGTGCTCCTAGAACCTGCTCTCCTGCTCTCAGAGACTGATAGACCCTCTTTCACCCTTTGATGGCCCTGCTGTCTTCTGGAGTGGTCAGAATTCATGAGCACTTGCATCTAAGGCATCTTTGGACATTCCAGTTACCTCTTCCTTTTCTTCCCTCTGGCTCCTCCCTTCTTCCTTCTGATCTTCTCCTGGTCCTTTGCACACCTCCTCCTCGCCGCCACCACCACACACACACCATTCAGTGAACTGTCACCATTCTTTGGTTTTCCCTGGGACTGATACTCCAGGCCCACTCTCCTTGGCTTCCTCTCTGTCTTTTGGGGAAGTAGCTTCCCTTTCTAGCCATTCCTGCAATCATTCAGGTTGCATTTATTTAGCCTCTTCTATGTGCTATGCATGGGGTTGTGTGGTTATAGGAATAGATAACACAGTCTTAGGATTTTTTGAAATTTAAATAGTTCTTAATTTTTACTTTTTCCCCTAGCACATGCACAGCCTCCCCTACTATCAGCATTCCCCACAGAGCAGTGCATGTTGCCATCCATAAACCCACATTGACACACCAGTATCACCCACAGTCTGTAGACAATGCTAGGGTTCACTCTTGGTGTTGTATATTTCTTGGGCTTGGACAAATGTATAATGGCATGTATCCATCATTTAGGACCACATGGAAAAGTTTTGCTGCCCTGAAAACCCTTTGTGTATTAGGAATTTTGAAAGCCTAGTAAAGGATATTGGAACATAAATAGCCACAATAACAATTTTAACAGTGTTGAAATGCAAATATCAGCAAAAGGCTGCTGGAATAGAAGAAGGGAACAGCTAACACTCTTTAGTGGCATCCCTGGAAATTAGGGGGTCTGGTAAGACATTTGCATTCCATATGTTTGCAACAGATTAGATGTCATTAGGTGGGTGGGGCCTAAGGAACAGCTGACTATGATACCCAGACACATTTGAGGGTAGAATGTGGTATATGGGGGCAGGGGGGAGGTTTAAAAAATGAGAACAGTCACATTTTGGCTTGGGTCACTGGATTATCACAATGCTTCTTGCCCTATCTCTTTCAAAGATAAAGACTTTATGAATGCAGGAAGAGATTTGGGCTTTGTGGGGTTTTTTTGGTGGTATTGGGGTTTAAACTCAGGACCCCATGCTTGCTAGGCAGGCACCCTACCACTTGAGCCACACCCTAGCCTGAGATTTGGGCTTTCTTAAGGTCAGGCACTAAATAGGTCAGTGGAAGTAGAGCTAAACCCTGGGCAGGCGTCCTGACTTCCAGCTGGGGCCTTTCTCCAGTATTCAAATACTACCCACACACTGTGGCCAACTAAAGCCAAACCTAACCCCTGACTTCTGGGGTTAAAGGTTAAGTTTGAATAGGCCTTTTGTACCCCAGCCACCTCAAACCCATTCCTGAGCACAACTTTTCTTCTCAACCTCTCTTTCCTAATGACTTTATGGAGGAAGGGTAAAATGCTTATGAGGATCCAGTTCCTGGAACTTGATTCCTTGTGGCACTAAGCACACATTTGCAGGAGGGAGACCAGGCACGCATGATGCCAACCTGGGTATGGAACCCGGATGTTCAGTTGCTCTTTTGACACAGAGTACAAAGAGATAGGCTCACCTGGTTCGTTCTTTATGCTGGGTGCTGTGGTGCTCTGCTCTCTACTAGGCCTCTGGTGAGAACTATATCTCCTTGTATCCTGGCTTCTAAGGCTATAAGAAATTGTCTGTGTATATCCATCCTTATATGGGGCTTGCTGCCTTTCATAGCTAAGGCTATTTCTCTGAGCTAGCTAACCTGCTCTACGTATTAGCAAATTTACAAAGAGAACCCTCTAGTCCCACCCCTTTCTGGAAGAGAATCCTGAAGATGGTGAGATGATGACATATGTTCCTGTAAATCTTGGATTAGGGACCCTTGCCCTGGTTTCTATTTTATTCTTAAATCCCCTAAACCAGTCAGTCCCTCCCCAATTTTAAAGACAAATCATTGAGTTCCAAAACTCCTGCAACCTTTCTTTTTGACTTGTTGGGCTTTCCTGGCAGAGATATTTGAGAGCAAATTTGTAGAATTGGTGAATACTCCTCTCCACTGTCCACCTTTTAGGGGGAAGTGAACACCTAGGCATCATGGAGCTGGGAGAGGATCAGTGGCATTGACCTTAAGTCATAGACAGAGCTTAAAAAAAAATTAACCAGTGCTGAAGGCATTTGTGAAGGCCATAGCCTCAAGGAGCCATTGATGCAGAGCCTGGGGTGGACATAGGCCTTTTCTGGGGCTGCTCACTATGGCCAGCCTCTAAGCTTTCTGAATGCTGGAGGCTTTGCAGAAATGACACATGTAGGTTCCCAACACCAACCGTGGCAACAGAAGCATGGGCCCAGCTGTCTGTGCCATTTTCCAGGGGATGTGGGACAGTAGGAAGTTTCTCTGTTAACTTTGACAGTGATTGGACTGTCCCAGAGGTGAACCGACCCCACACTGCACATCCAGCTGCTATGGCATTATTGCTCTCAGGCTGAAGTAAATAAAGCAAACCATTTAGGGTGCATTGGCTTTGTGGTAGGTAACTGGGGAGCTATTTTATTCACCTTCATTTTGCATACAGAGGTTAAATGATTGACCAGGACAATTGAACAGCCAGCTTCCACACCCAGATTGGCTAGAGCCCCAGTGGGTGGCATTCCTGTCCCCAGGATCCCTTATTGCGTTATGTCCACTGGAAATAAGAGTCAGGTCATTACCCTGCATGACAAAGAGGTTGCTTAGTAACATAAACCAATCAAAGAGCATGAACTCTGACTTGACAGATGACTCAGGGTAAACTTGTCCCAGTGCTGGGCATGTGTAGTTCTGGACATTCCCAGAACTCATGGGATTACTTGGAAAGCGGTCAGAGGGGAATTAGAGCCAAAAAAGAGATAAAGTGCTGGAACTATATGTTGACAAGGGTTTGTCTACGTAAATATGTAGGTTTTAAATTACACTTGCCTTGTGATTTCTCTTTCTACTGCTACTGCTGTCTGAAGTTTCAGCCCAGCTGCAGAACTCCACTAGCTGCTCATGGGTCAGGAGATGTTGTGTTTGGGGACTGTCCCTAAGGGCCAAGGCACCCAAGAAGGGAACAAATTGACTTTTGGTAATCTAGCAGGTGGGATTTTATATTCAGCATCATCATTATTATAGGTTACTATTTTTGATGTGTGTCTTGATTCATGACTGGTTAGCAGTAGAGTCATACTCTCAGATGTTTTCAAATACATGTTCCCAGACACCGATTAGATCTGTTGTCTCCAAGCCTGATAAGCATCACAATCTCTGAGAGAAACAAACACAAGCAAACATAAAACAAGCACTAGACAGACAGATTCTCAAATCTTGCCAAGCCTAGAAATTTATTTGGTAGTGAAATTACCCCTTGGGAGCTTCCCAGGTAATAATCCTGGCATATAGCCAGTTTTATAAAATCTTAAAGTCTTGGAAAAACAAAAGAATTCTAGTTTTTTAAAAATTTGCCAGCTTTAGGAAAATTTCCTATCTTTGAAATGAAAAGGTTATATTAACCACAAACTCCCAGGGTCAGCAGCTTCATATTCTGATTGCAATCTTGGACCATGCGGACCTTGAAGAGAACAGGTGGTATTTTCATAATCATGATATCATGTGGTTTGAAAGTGGAGGTCTCTGTTTGAGTTCCAGCTCTGCCAATAAGCAGCTGGATGGGGATGTGGATGAATCACTTCACTTCTCTATAGCTCTGAGTTCTCATCTGAAAATGAGGGGCTTGCTCTGTTTCATTTCCCAGTTCTCTGCTAGCTCCAAAATTTTGTGATTAGATCCTGTATTCTCTGCATATCCTTCTATGTCCAGTGATTTAAATCAGATTATCAAATATTTATTGAACACCTGCTATTTGTCCAGGAATGGAAATTACTTGAAAAATTGAATCTGGGGAGAAAAAAAAAAGGCTGGAGAAAGGACAAATACTAGTGAAAAGAAATAGATGGAGTTCAATTATGAAGAATGTTGGAACTCTAACAGCATTTCTCCTTTCTTGTTCAGAGCCATTTTGTGTGGATAAAGTGTAGGTTACAGTGAGACAATTGACTGAGAGAGAACACAGACAAATAGAACCTGCTAAATGGTAACTGTGTTACTCAGCCCTTTGGATGACAAATACTGCTAGGTGATAAAAAGCACTAATGCATCAGGTGCTAATCTGTTGCTAAAATGCTGCTTCAGGAAAAATGTATGACCAGAAAGGGAATACTGGAGATTTGACTGACAGCAACAGCTGGAGGCCCCTATAATTGTCCAGATAGGAAGTGAGGAAAAAAAAAACAAAAACAAAAGAAGCTGCATGTTATATGTGAGCTGTGTGTCTTGAATGTTCTGGTTTCTGAAGGCTTCTGAAGGGGTTGATTATATGGATCTGGTACAGGGCTCAGACTTGGGATGTGATTGAACAGTTCAAGTCCCAATCCCCAGAAGTTCCTTAGTGCAGCAGCTCTCCTTTCTAGAGAGGTGTCAGAGGTCCATGGTGGTGGTTTCAAGTGGCTTTGAGAGCTGCATGGAAGAGTGGGAGGGGCCCAGTGAGAGAGAGAAGGGAAGGAACAGTAGCACTTGTGTTTCCTTAGAACAACTTGGAGTTTTCCATGAAGGCTGGGACAACTTGCTAGTCAACAGAACTCATGAGCCACTTCGGTGGCATTAGTTACCCATTTGGTTGGACAGAGACTGAGGGCTAAGTAAGCCAGTTTTGACTGGAGCAGTGATGGGAAAGTTTGCAAGACAATGTGACCAGATTTTGGTACAGAGAACTGGACCAATAGTACATTTGTTATTCTGCCCCCTCCACCCCATCCAATTCCATCATTCTCCTCTCCATCACATCTGGGTTGGTGTGGAGTGAGGAATCAGGTGGGGTCCACATAGAGGAAACTCTTTTAACCTTTGTAACAGTTCTCTGGGGTAACTGCTATTGTTCATACCTTTGAGAGGAGGAAACTGAGGCTCACTGAGTTCAAGGGTCTTAGCTGAGAATAGATTATACTGTGAAAGAAAAGTGTTAGAGAGACATCCAGGAGTGTGTTCTGCTGAAGTCACCTCCCTGGACCATTTCCCAAGATATCCAAGAATATAGCCTAAGCCTGGAAGCAGCCTGAACCTTCTCTGGGTACCATGGCTACCTAGCAGGGAGTCAGACCTAGCAGAAGGAGGGAGTAGGAGTCAGCCTATTGACCTGAAGGTGCAGTGCCATCAAAACTGGGGTTCACCGCTGTGGTGCTGTGGGATCAGCTGGACATAGGAAGTCTGGGAAGAACTCTATTTCATCTGGGGTTAGACATAAACCACCTGTAAGAACTAAGTCCAAGCCCCTTTAGCAAGAAAACCAGGGTCATATATCACTGAGCTGCACTGGTAGGTAATATGAAGTCATAAATAGTTGATTTTTCCAAAATTTATAAAGAATAAGTCATGAAAATAACTCAATATTTTGTTGAGTTGATTTATATCCTTTGAAATCTAGGGATCACAATTTCACTGTCTGAAATGAGGAAAGGGTCGTATGTGGAGTAAACCCTGCATAAACATTCCTTGGATGGAGGGACAAGAGGGAAGAAGGTGAAGTTATGTGAGGTATTCCTTCTATTCTGGGATTGAGGCATAGAACTCTACTCCTCGCAAGGGGGTGTTCACATGAACCCAAAACAAGTTTATTGCTTCTGTAAAGTTGCTGGAAACTTATGATTTGCTGAGTACAATGTGTGCCTAAGTGATTTTTATGTGATGTGTGTCTGTAAAGTAGAGCTTTTTTCTATTTCAGCTCTTCTGTAAAACCAAAGGTCTACAAAGAAACCATCTGGAGTGATGTCAGGGTCACGATATCTTCTTCCTTTCTGATTTTTTTCTCTGCAGATATCAAGATAGAGTTTCTGTCTGGTATCTCTCTAGGGATATGGATCCCGATAAAGTGTATGGCCTGACATACCCCAGAGTCTCACTGAGACACAGACACATGTTTAGAATTCCGCTGTCTACTGTGAGGCAAGCAAAGAAAGCCCCGAGCAAGAAAGGCAGACACTGGGCACTTTTGAACTTATTCTGGATATTAAAGGAGCATTAAATGGGAAAGGGTGTGTGGAGACAGCGGCCAGAGATTTTTTTGGCTGACTCAAAGGATGTTTGTGAAAGGAGGGAGTGAGTGCGGACCTTGTTGCCTTTGCACATGTTTTAGAAATTTTTGAAGTATGAAGTTCTGCATGGTACATGGAGTCATCATGTGCAGAATAAAGCCTTTGAAAGGTGGTGGCCTAGAAGTGTGTCTGGGCCTAGGACATCTGGGCCTTCCTCCAGGGGAAGAGAGTCCCAGCAAGTTGGACTTTGCTGTCCAGGACATTCAGCCTGTCTGCCTGGGAGTGAGTGGACTGGTTGCTTATGGCTGGCATCCATTCAGGTGGGTGGATGCCCATGCTGTACCTGTTATTAAATATTTTTATGTCACCCTTGGTCATTCATATCATCCATAATATTGATTAGTGGAGGATGTCGATCCAGACTCCACAGACCTCTATTCTTGTTACTGTCTTTAACCAATGACTTTAAAGAAATGATTGAAAGTATCATTTGGAGACCAAACTCAATAAATTGGACTCAATCTCTCTCTTTACCTAGACAATTTCTTGGGTCTGGGCTTAAATGTTACCTCTCCAAAGAGGTGTTCCATGGACCTTAGCTTAATTTATGGCCTCTTCCTAGATGTTTCTATAGCTTGGAATATTTTCCCTACTAAAATACTGTATTCCACGGTCCATATTTCTAGTGACCATCTATTCTGCTGAACTGTAAGATACATAAAGGCAAGGATTTCATGGAGCTTGTTCACTCCATATGATATAGCCTAGTGCCTAATGGGTGTTCATCTAACAGTTGTTGAACAAATGAATTATTTATTAAATGAAAGATGTAATACTTGTCTTCAAGGGGCACTGCATAAAGAAGGTGGTGTAAAAGTCACTGTGAGTTTGGGGTACAGATGGAACATATGAAAGGTGCTATTGGAAGTGCAGTGAGAGAAGCAGTTAGCTCTGGGTGCAGGGTCTTGGGAGTGGGCACTGTGGGGGTAATGTAGTGGGTGAGCATTTGAGAAAATGGTATCAGGAAGAAAAGTCATAAGGTGGGAAATAGGAGTTTGTGAAGTGGGGAAAGCATTCCAAAAAGAAGGAACTATGGGTTGAAGTGCAGGGAACTGAATAGGCATGGCATACTTGTAAATATCAGTCATTTGAATTGGCAAGATTTGGCACATAAGGGAAGAAATAATGAAATAATAGACTAAAAGGGAAGTGAATCTTCTTACACTTGGTGAACTTTTAAAGGAGTTTAACACAGGAGTTACAGTTTCAGAAGCAGCATTAGTGGTAAGTGCAGAGAATAGATTGAAAGTCAGAAGAACCCAGAGTCAGGAATATTTACTGAGGTCAGTGCGCCAGGTCCTCGCTCTTTGTAGAAGATAAGGGCATAATGGAAAGGGAATAGTTAACATTTCCTCTGACTCTGGTATTTCCACAGATCTATGTTTTACAGGCTGGCGTGTAATGAGCTATGATTTTAAGGCTATCATTTGATCTCTTCATACCTCAGCAACTGCACCTATAAAATGGAGTAGAAGACGTGCATGTTTTTGGAGCTCTAGCACTCTATAATTCTATAGAATTCATTGTCCAGTAGTGTATTACAAATAGTGACAGTGTTGTGGGAATACTTAAATTATAATGAAATAAAAGAAAATTGCAGAAGTTCTTGTGAAAAGACTTAGGACTTTTGACCTCAAAGTTATTATGACCAGCTGTGTGGCCAGGAGAAACAGGATAGAGAAGCAAAGAAGACCTAGTCTCATTTCCTTTGTGTAGCAGTTAGGACTATTCCCAGATTGTTCTGGGAGTCACTTTCTCAGAAGGACAAGGCCTATCAAGAGTGAAAAAGTGGCCAGCGTGGTGAAAGGTCTGTCATCTAGATCACAGGAAAGCTGAATGAAGGAACTAGAAATATTTAGCCTTGAGAAAAATATTTATCCTAAAGGAAAATATATTAAGTACCTTCATGTATTTGAGATATTTTTATGTAGAAAAAGTATTTGATTTTGTAGGATTTTTGACAGCAGGTTTAGGATCAATGATTGGAAGCTTCTGAAAGCATAATTTTGCTGATGTCACTAAAAATGTATCCACCAGGTAGGTTTTTCAAAAACAAAAGGGACTTTTGTAGGTTTGACTCATTCGCCAAATGATTTTCATGAGGGAAGAGAGGAATTCTTCTGTGTTTAGTAATATATCTGTGGTACCTGCATTGTGTCTGGTACACAGCACCTATTCTACAAATATTTAGTAAATGAGAAAATGAATGAGGGTGATATTGAGTGAACTGTGAGCTCCTTCTATTTATACTCAAATCAGGACACTTTGAGAGTATAGGCTGGGAACTGATGCCACAGCAGAACCTGATACCATGTCCTAAGTATCAAGTGCTTGGTGAATGACTAAAAAGTTAGTGCTTCTGTGCAGTTCACAGAGGCAGGCTGTCCAGTGCCTTTTCTTATCTTGACATTAAAAGCTGGTCCCTGGAAATTTTCCCACACCGGGCTCAGTTGTTTGACTAGGTACACATAGTACCTTTAGGGGTTTTTTTTTCATGTGGTATTTAAATATTTGAATTCATTGACTACTTCTCTTGTGCTGAATTTTTTCCTTTGCAGCCTAAACATTCCATATCTTTAGCCATTCCTTGTTTTGTGTGAAGGGTATCCTGCTGCATTTGCGGCCTTCTGGTTCTATCTTGCAATGCCAGTTTAGGTGCTTTGGGTGTTGGCTTTTGGTGAATCCACATCTCTTCCTTGTCAGCCTTGTTTAGGTCTTTAGATGCCAGTGTGACCATGGATACAGGGAGTCTAGAAAGTTCTGAGCCAGTATTCTGTGGCTCAACTGCATATAACCTTTGACACTGGTCCAGCCCTGACCTGGTGACCTGATTCTCATAAATGTACCTCCAGGATCCAACTCCCTGTCACTCCTGTATGGTTGACTGAGCTTCTGACCTGATTCCTTGGCCCGAATTCCAATGTTGGTCACCTGCAGAGTGCTTATCTTGTTCTTAATAGTTGATCTCCTTTCTGTCCCAAGGATGAAGTCTTAGCCCATGAAGCTCCAGAGGAAAGTGACCAATCTAGCAACAGTTGTGATATCAGACCCAACCCTCACTGTCTACCTATAAGACTATGCCTCCTGGCCAGAACTTTTGCATGGGGCTCTCCTTGCTGGCTTGGATGCCTTCCCAGTATCTGCAAATGACCATTCCACGCTAGGACATTCTCTGTATCAGCACTATTGTCTTTTCTACCACATTAATCATCTTCTCTTTTGTCTTTTTCACCTTTGTTTTCCTTCCTTTTGCTTTCTTCTCTACATTTAATCTCAAAGAATGCAGGCACCTCTCAGCTTTTCTGTTGTTTATTTTTAAGGGAGGAAAGGGAGAGAACATTCTCAAGGAGCCTAAGCAGCTAGCATCAAAGGTTGGGTCGTCTCTGTTTCCTTTCCTTCCATCCTGTTTCCCATAGACTACCCTGGCCTTGAGAACCCAGCCATCCAACCCCAGGCAGACTGACCAATCACTTCAAGAAACAACTGGGAGATAATAAATTTTGATCCTCCTGTTCTCTGAGTGTACAGCATTATCACAAAATTGCTAGAATGCCCTGAAGAGGGAACTGACCTTTTTCAAGTTAAGTCACATTATACCCTTGAGCACCATGTTCCATAAATTCTAGAAGAAAAGTTAAAGCCTCTGAAAGGTTAATAATCACAACTGCAGAGGGGATTTTTTTTTGGTGTGTGTGTGTGTGTGTGTGCGATGAGGATGCCCTTTTTCATCAGTTTCTAACATCAGGTTAGTAGGATCAAATGAATTTTCAGAAAAAAAACAGGGGTGGGATAAATAAAACAGCATTCCACTTTGAACTCCAAAGCATTACTCTTTGTTCTGCCTTCAAGCTAACTGTGGGATCCTAAGTAAGCCATTTCATCTCTTTAGGTCTTGTGTTCTTATTTCTAAAATGAAGGCTTGTCTGTATTACCTGTAAAGTTCCTTACAGCTGTAGGATTTTGTAATTTAACACAAATAGTAAGAATTCACAGTAATTGGGCTTGCAGTGTGGGTAGATGCAATGTTCTGTGATAGATTGTACATGACTAGGGGGATATGGAAACAACTTGCTTCAGTCAAAAAAAATCTCACCTGGATTCTGTGGTCAGGAAGTTCCTATAGCCTTGCTGGCTGGAGAAGCAGCCAATAAATTGCAGTGATTCAGAGCTCAAAGGGCTAAGGTGGAGATTAGGCACAAATATATTCTAGCTGTGTGTCACTGGACACATTGTTTAACCACTTAGCTATTTGTAAGGCTTTATGTGTCAAATATGAATAATAAAAGTATCAACTCTGAAGAGCTTATGAAGATGAACAGAAGTACAAAGTAAATGCTTTTGTAAATGTAAGTTATCATTGCTCTGTATTTGTGATTCAATGGTCTTGGCATAGTTGACCTCTTAATTCCCATCTTGCTCTAAATGGCTGTAATTCTTATGGCTTGGTGGAAAATGTAGTGGCTGATGACCTCCAAGGTGTTTGGTTTAACAGCAGTTTGGGGTGTTAGGCCAAAGTTCACATGAGAGCTCCAAAGCCTCTGATGATGAAAAATTCTATTTTGAGTGTATGTTACATTGACTGATATGATGGAGACTTTATATTAAATACCCTTGGATGCATTCCTATTTTGCAATTGCACATTTTTAGGGGAAATAGGGAAAAATAAAGTATTTTGTGACACCCCTGCTAAAGGCTGAAAAGTTGAAGTTACTAACCTTTCGGACATTTACTGCCAGAGGAGATTGAGTCCTTTAGTGAATCTGAAATGCTCACAAAGGAAATAAGGTGGCCTCTGGACCCTAACAGGAAAGCTTTGGTTGACTCAGGGCTGCATTTGGTCTTGCTGACAACAAAGCTCTAAGGACACAGTCCTAAAGCCTGGGAGGTCTGTGTTGGATCTGCCCGAGAGAGATGGCAGTGGACCTCTACCAATGGCTGGTCTGTGTGCCTTGTCGTCTTGTAGTCTGACAGTACTGGAACATCAGTGGGGACCTTGGTGACTTTCTCTCCTGCCTATTAGGTGCTTCTGCTGTAGCTCAGCCTATAGCACTGCACCGGAGGTGCAGGAAGGTGAAAGGCCTTGCTAGGAGGGCCTCCTAGCAAAAGCCTGTGTGACAACCCAATGCAGAGAGTAACCACCTATGAAGGGACTCCTGTATTTTAAAATTAAAAATTAAAGTAAGTTTTTTGAAATCAACAGAAAACATAGTAAGTTGTTGAGAGAAATAATGCATACCAATTCAAAGGTCACCTGTATTTAAAAGTAAATCGTAGAATCTGTAATCCAAGTTGAATAATTTGTAAATTATAGATAGAAGAAGCTGGAGGTTAGTGTAAAATGGCCTTCTCTTTGCAGGGATTGTTCCAAGACTCCCAGTTGGTACCTGAAATCCCAGCTAGTATTGAACCCTATATGTACTATGCTTTTTTACTATACATACATACCAATGATAAAGGTTAACTTATAAATTAGTCACAGTAAGAGATTAATAATACTACTACTAATAAAATTGAGGTGTGACAATACTCTGTAATAAAATTGTCAGCATCACTACTGTTGCACTTTGAGGTCATTATTAGTAAAATAAGTGTGTTGAACAGAATCACTAAGATGCTTCACCAAACTGATTTCTAAGATGGCTAAATTGTCTAACGAGTGGGTAGCGCATACAATATGGATACACTGGACAATGAATAGATTCATATTCCAGATGGGACAGTGCTAGATGGTGTGAGAGTTCATCATGCTACTCAGAAAGGTACTGAATTTAAAACTTACCTATTGCTTTTTTCCTGGAATTTTTCATTTAATATTTTTGGGCAATTGTTGACTGTGGATAACTAAAACCACAGAAGGCAAAACAGAGGATAAGGGGAACTACTGAATCTTTTTATTTGAGACACTGCATTTTAGAAACTCCTCCATCATGTTCCTTACCCCCATACCCCTTTCTTGATGGACAATGGCAATCTTCTTACAGAAGAATGGCTAACAGCATTTTTTTTTCTAGTTTAGGGGTCCATCCAATTATAGTTATAGCTTGGACCTTTCTGTTGGTTCTGGAATGTTCCAGGATCTGTAAAACAGTACAATTAGGCACAAAATTGAGATAGTTTATTAGTTAGATCAATGTTATGATTTATTGCATTTAGAAAAGATTAAAAAATGTGGTTGTTCATTTTGAGGCCATTCAATCAAGGTACAATTAAAACAGAATTTGAGAATGATATTAAAGAAGCCAGATGAATCACATTTTGTCCCTAACTCCTACCAGTGACTTTCTATATCTTAGTCTCCAAGAGCAACTGAATGTTACCTCCCTGGAGTGGCCTGCTGAGACTGATCTCATACACTGCAATTCCTGTCCTACCTGTACCCAGAGTATGCTGGGCACCTACCTTATCTCTGTCCTACGTTGTACCAGGGCTTGTGCCCAACTTTTGTTTTATTGTAGTCACAGTTTTCTACTCGTTATCTCTCCAGCATGGCTCTAAGTCTCCTCTCTTTGACCTGGAATTGGCTCAGCTTCCCTTACTATCTATTTTTGATAATAAATCTATCATAGGCAGTAGCTGATTCAATTTTGGCAGTATTGGGGATTGAACTCAGGACTCATACTGCAAATACTTTACTACTCAAGCCAAGCCCCCAGCCCTTTCACTTTTAGTTTGTTTTTCAGATAGCATCTCATGCCTTTGCCCAGGCTGACTTCAGACTGAAATCCTGTACCCCCACCTCCTGAGTAGATGGGATGACAGGAATGTACCACAATACCCAGCTTATTTTTTGAGATAGGGTCTCACTAGCTTTTTGCCCAGGCTAGCTTCCGACTGTGATCCTCCAATCTCTACCTCCAGATGATTTAATTTTTTAAAAAATTTCCTTCTATTGAGACAGCTTTCATAATACCATTTATTAAATATGCCTTTTTTACTCACAGATAAAAATTGTATATATTTATCACAAACAGTGTGGTGTTTTGAAATTCTACGTATGTATCTTGGAATGGCTATATTGAGTTCATTAAGACATGCATTACTTCACATACTTATTTTTTGTGGTGAGAACACTTAAAATCTACTCAGCAATTTTTAACAATATGTGATATCATACTAAATGTATGTATGTATGTGTGTGTGTGTGTGTGTGTATGTGTTTTATCACATGGTCACCATTTTGTACAATGGATCTCTTGAATTTGTGCATTCTGTATGAATTTTTTTATCCTTTGACCAATATCTCTCCAACCCCCAGTTGCTGGTAATCACCATTCAATTCTCTGCTTTGTGTGACTCAGTCTTAAAGTCTAAAGTGTGGACATTTGCCTGCATATTGACCTCCTGGTGCGAGTTGGCTTCTGTTCATTTGCTTCTCTCTGGCTTTGAACTGCTCACCTGCTTCCCCACATCTGCTGTGTACCAACCTGTCAGCGTCTGTGTGCTCTTGGTTCAGAGTGTTCTGACCCTGGTTTGCTTACCTGCTCCTGCCCCTGTCTTCTTACCTCACCCTGTGCGTGTTTCTGTGTGATATCCCCATATGCCCTCTATCACTGTAGGCTCTCCAAGCACAAGAGTCACTGATTAAAATTTGGATTGTTTGTTCTCTTTTTTTGAGTTTGATTGTTTTTGTGTGGTACTAAGGATTGAATCCATGCATGTTAGATAAGCACACTACCATTTAAGCCAGGACCCCACGCCCTTTTGTTTATATTTTGTTTTTGAGATGGGTCTTGCTAACTTTCCCCCAGCTGGTCTTGATCTTGCCGTCCTGCCTCTGTGTCCCTGGTGGCTCATATTGCAAGCTTGCACCACCATTTATTTATTTATTTATTTATTTGTGGCATGGGAGTTTTGAATTCAAGGCCTTATGCTTGCTAGGTAGGCACTCTTACTGCTTGATCCACTCCGCCAGTGAGAGTTCTTTGTACAATCTATACACAAACCTTTTACCAGATCCATGCTTTGCAAAACTCTCCCAGTCTGTGGCTTGCCTTTTCATTCTCTTAATTAGTACTTTTAGAAGGTCAGTTTTTAGTTTTGAGGAAGTTCAATTTATTATTTTATCATTTTTCTTTTTGTGTCCTGTCTAAGAAATTTTTGCTTACCTAAGGCTGCAAATGTGTTTTGCAACTATATTTTCAAAAGTGTATTATTTTTAGTTTTTACATTTATATCTGAAATTCATTTTCATTGAGTTATTATTTGGATATCATGTGTATATAGTAGGAGAAAACAGTTTGTCAACATGCAACATAGAAGAATTCTGTGAGCAGATGTTGAGGGATTTGTCTCACATATTAATTCAGTTTGCTGGTGGACACCAACTGGTGTACCACAATTTTGTTCATTTCTAACTCTATCTCCCTTGAGTTAGAATCAGATCTCACAGGTGAAGGACTCAGACCCACAAGACTGCCTCCTTTCTTTTAGATATCAAGTCCAAGTCCAGGCCTTGGATACTTCTGACCACTAGCTACAAATTGAGGATTTCCATTACCTCCGTGAATTCAAACACTTACTAGAATGGCTCATAGAATTCAGGGAAACAACTTTATATATGCTCTCATGAATTTGTTACAAGGGATATTTTAAAGGATATAAATGAATAGCCAGATGAAGAGCATGGCTTTCTAGTGTTCTCAGTGCATGAGCTCTGTCCCTGTGGCGATGGAGTGCACTACCCTTCTGATACCTGTATGTGCTTTAGTGCACCAGTCTGGAAGTTCTCTGCGCCTCAAAGTCAAGGGCTCTCTAAGAAGGCTTCATTATGTTGGCAAGATTGATTATTAGTCCCATCCCTAGCTCTTCTCCTCTTCCAGGAGAATGGGGAGTAGGGCTGAAAGTTCCAAGCTTCCCATTGTGGCTTGGTTTTTCTGGTGATCAGATCCCATATAACAGTCCACCAAGAGCTGCTTCATTAGAACAAAAGATGCTGCTCTCATCCAGCAAACTCAAACGGGTTAGGAGCTCAGGAAACCAGAGACCAAGATGAAATATGAGAACAAGAACTAGCACATCTATTGCTCAGGAAATTATAAGGATCTTAGAATCTTTGTGCCAGGAACTAAACTAGGGATTAAGACACATACAATTATATATATATTGTATATATGTAATTATAATATATATTATAAATTACAATATCACAATGTGAGTTCAAGGTTAAAGTTTGTTATTAGTCATTAAGGAAGTAACCCATAATGAGATATCACTACAAATTTGTAGGAGTGGTTAAATTAAAAAGACCCACCTTACCAAGTGCTGACATAGATTTGGAAGAACTGGTTACCCTTATGGGAATGCAAAATGGTGCTACTTTGGTAAACAATTTGGTAGTTCCTTAAAAAACTAAAAATACATGCTTTCCACATAACATGGCCAGTTTCACATCTAGTAATCTATCCCAAGACACCTGAAAACACAAAGATGTGCAGATGGATGTTTACAGTTGCTCTATTTGCAAGAGTCCCAAACTGGAAAGAACTCAAATGTCATCCATAGCAGAGTGGATAAGTAAGTTGTGTAAATTCATAGGATGGATTGCTGATAAGGAACAACACAGATGAATCTCAAGATAATTATGGTGTGTGAAGGGGAGACACATATTATATAATTATGTTGATATAAAATTCTAGAAAATGCAAATAACTCATTAGTAACAGAAAGCATATTGGTGGTGGATAAGGATGGAAGGATGACATGGAGTGATTATAAAGTGACATAAGAAATTTGCACAGATTATGGATATACTTACTTCCTTGGTGGTGGTGATAATTTCATGGGTGTATATATATGTCAAAATGTTTAAAATAATATACTTAAGTATGTATCATGTATAGTTTATTGTATATTAGTTATCCTTACTGAAGACATCAAATGGAGAAATATTGGAATAAATATTCACCAATGCAAAAAAAAAAAAGATTGCAAGTCCCTAGTGAGGCTCAGGAAACTGAATTGACAGTCATATCTGCTGGTCAAATGTGCACTGTCATTTTTATCTATACCACACAGACTAAGGAAATTTCCGGTAAGAGCACTAGACACAGTTTCTAGGGGGCCTCAGACTTTCCACCCCACCCAACGGAAAGTGTCAAATTGAGATTATAATACACATCACTGGACAAAGGCTTAATTGCATGCCAGGACATTCAGAACCTCAAAGGATTTCTTTTAGGGCTGGACATTTCCCAGCCCCTCATCCTCAATAAACAAGATAGTGGCTAAGAGTTCCAGGGTTTGCCTTTATCTAGAAAGAGTTTCTAACTGCATTACACATAAGGACTTATCAGGGAGTGTTTGGAAAATGCTTGGGGATTCTTGCTTGTTAATAACTGGGAATTCCCATCCACTTGATCTATGTTTGCAAAGCCTTCTAGGGGACTCTAATGGGTCCTTGGGATGAAAGGCGTTGAGGTGGAGCCTAGGCCTTCTGTTATCACCTTCCCCACCCCTGTAGCTTGTCATTTCCTGGCTCCTCTGCAACTCTTTCTAGTGGTAGAAAGCAGTCAGGCAGAACCAATTATAATATTAACTGACATTCAAATAGCACTTGGTCTTTCGCATGGCATTTCCATGGGAACCCTCTACTTTCTCATCGAGTCTTATGGATAACACTAGAAATAGGTAAGGCAGGATGACTTGGCCTTTTTACTAATTAATTGTAAGTGGTCATCCAAGAATATTTTAAAGAACAAATATGGAAATCTATCAAGAGAAAAAAATAATCTGCAACTTAATCTCTCAGAAAAAAACAAGATTGGTATTTGTTTCTTCTAATGTAGATATAGTATATGCACTTAATATTATTTTTAAACATTGGGCACCAAGCTGTACTTGTTTTTTGCAACCTGTTTTTTCTTTTCACTTAATACATTGTAGTCATTTCTCCATCTCCTCAGTATACTTTGAGAACAGTATTTTTTAATGGCTGTTTTCTAGTACATTGCATGGAAACACCATGATTTATTTAACTAATTTCCTATTGTTTCCAAGTTTTCTATGTGAAAAATAAGTATAGCCTTTGTGGAGTAACTAGAACTCTTATGCACTTCTGGTGGGGCTGTACATTCATCTGACTACTTTGGAGAATGTTTGACAGTAACTACAATGTTGAATGTCTGCCTGCCCTGTGACTCACAATTCCCCTCCCAGGTACATAACAAGTGTGTACGAATGTTCAACAAAACACAAATAAAATATTCATAGTGGCATTACTAGCTCTGGTCCTAACTGGAGACAACATAAATATCCATCCACAATTGAATGCATACATTATCTGTGGTATATTCATGCAAAGGAATACCACATAGCAATGAGAATGGAGTAACTACAATGATATGCAACACATGGATGACTCACACAAACATTATATTGTGTGAGAAAAGCCAGACATAAAGAATGTGTACAAAAACATGCACCATTAAATCATCCTGTTAGAAGTTAGGTCAGTGGTTGCTCCTGTGGAAAGGAGAAAAAGAAGGCTGTGTGTGTGTGTGTGTGTGTGTGTGTGTGTGTGTACTGGGAACTGAACCAAGGGCCTTGTGCGTTCTAGGAAAGTGCTCTACTACTGAGCTCCAGTCCCAACTCTGGTTTTGTTTCTTGATTTGGTTGAAGGTTAATTGGATATATTCACATTATGAGAACTCATTGAGTTATATACTTTTATGTTCTGTATTTTTTCTGTGTTTACTTCAATGAAGTTGACACTAATCTTGTTATGTTCTTATACATAAACTTTTAAGGCAACTATTTTTGCTTCTTCCTTTTGTCTGTGGAAAGTATGACTTTGAGAATTGTTATGGGCTGAATTGTTTCCTCCCCGAATTCACATGTTGAAGTCCTGACTCGCAGTGCCTCCAATGTGACTGTATTTGGAGACAGGATCTAGAAAGAGGTCATTAAGGTGGGGTTATCAAGGTGGGCCTTAACCCAATATGACTGGTGTCCTTATAAGAAGAGATTAAGGGGCTGGAGGAGTGGCTCAGGAGGTAGAGCGCCTACCTGGCAAGTGCAAGGCCCTGAGTTCAAGTCCCAGTACTGTCAAAAGAGAAGAAGGAGGAGGAGGAGTAGGAGGAATTAGGGGTCAGACACACATTATAAAAGGAAGATGAACATGTGAGGACAGAGTCAAGAAGAGGCCTTAGAAGAAACCCAATTTGCCAGCACCTTGATCTTGGGTGACTAGCCACCAGAAACATGAAAAAGTCATTTCTGTTGTTTGAATCAGCAGTCTGGGGTATTTGGTTGTGGCAATCCCAGAAAACAAGAATTTAGTTTTTTTTTTTCTCAATAAGAAACTGAACAAGACCTGTACATTGCCATCTGTTTTCAGATTTTACAGTTTTGCCCTCACCCTTGGTTTTTCATCTTCCTATGAGAAATTGATGATGGCACTATAAGATGTCGAGGAGAGCTCCCTCTCTGCAGATCCATTATCATGGAGAAGAAGAGATGTGTATGAAGACTGGGCCATTTAAAAAAGCAAATCGGAGCATGCTTTCCCTTGCATCTGGTGTGACCGGTGTGGTGATCATCACATGTGGAGAAGGAGACATGCTGGAGGATAATTTTTCCCTAAATTTGGAACTTTTTAGTGGGCAGTGGTGTTTAATAAGTAACTTTTGCTAGTCATTAGAAGTCCTGCCAGTGTTATGAAACATCCTGGGAGATGACTGTGGGTGACAGCAATGCTATTTCTAGCTCCTCTTGTTACTTTTATCCCCCCCAGATCTGGACTCTGACTGAAACATTTTGTTTTTACATTTATCTGTTCCCAGTGATATTATAATGTTTTCATTTTAAAAGCTTATCTTATTAGGGCTTCCTCAGGATGTTAAAACATCTGTTTTTAACTCTCAAAGAAAGAAGAAAAAAATAACATGTTTGACTTTTATTCTAAATACGGCAAAATAAAATGTATGTTGACCTGACTACCTTCTGGAGTTCTCCGTAATTTTCTGAGAAATAAATAGATAAAAGGATGTGCAAGAGATTTGCTCAGCTCAGCTACATTAGTCAAGAACTTACTCCTTGTTGGATATCATACCACAGAGTGAATGAAGGGTCTCTTCTGTTTAAAAACTTCTGAGCTTATTGTGTAGATAGGTAGACAAATGCCTGACTATGATTTGCACAGCTTGCTGCCTTTGGAGAGTTTTCTATCTGTAATACATGTAAGAGGAACCCAGAGGGGACTGATGGGTTCCTAGAGTTGAGGGGTCTTAACTCAGAGGGCAGAAAAGAGAGGAGAGGCTGCACAGGAGAATTCCAGAGCTCTGCAGAGGCTCCTCCTGGAGAATTTAGCTGAATACTATCAGTACCAGTATATGAGGAAACTACCTGAGGTCAGGGGAAGAACCAACTAGAAGGATTAGAGGGAACAATAATTGTAATGGACACAGGGCCAGGAATAGCGCCTGTTCACACAAGCCACACTGGCAGAGCTCAAGACAGATGGGAGTACTTAGAAAAGTTACATTAGTATTGGAATAATTAGCCATACATAGGTTGAGCACTGCTCTGGTCCTAACAAATCTTAAAAGCAAGACTTCAAAAGATCAAAATTTTTGCAAGTAACATAACTTTGTGTCAGAACAAAATAGAAGAATGTTTGTTGGGTATAAAAATGTCCAGTACTATGGTAAAATCACAATGCTTTGTATACACTATAAAATTACCAAGTATGGAAAGGAGTAGCAACATGCAAACAAAATGAATAGAATCTTTCAGGATTCTGAAAGAAAAAAGCCAAACAAATCTGTCAACCTAGAATTTTGTATATTGGTCCCTCCAGTATCTGTAAGGGATTGGTTCCTGGACCTCACACAGACATCAAAATTGGTCTATGCTGAGGTTCCTTGTATAAAATTGCACAGTATTTCTGTATTTCTTGCACACATTATCCTGTATACTTTAAATCATCGCCAGATTACTTATGGAACCTAATACAATGCTATATAGATAGTTGATTTACTCTCTTGTTTAGGAAATAATGACGAGAGAAAAAATTAGTTTGAGTATGTTCAGTACAGATTGAAGTATACTCCATAAAAATATTTTTAAAAAATGAATGCTAATTAAAGTTCTTTCAGACATCCAAGAGTTCAGACAATTCATTACCAGAATACTCATATTTATAAGAAAAAATTTTAAAAGTTCTCCAGGTAGGGGAGAATGATATCATATGAAGTCTGGCTCTATCTAGAGTTATAAAGGATATGAGAAACTTACAAGGGCAAATATGTAAGACTTTCACCCTTCTTATTAAAATCTCTTTAAAAGACAATTTGTTATTTAAACAAAGTTATCAGTGTAGTGTAGAGTTTATTAAATATATAAACTTCAAATGCTTCCATATGATCTGGCTGTAGTACTTCTGGTTATATACCCAAAAGAATCAAAGTCATCTTACTAAAGAGACACCTGCACACCCATGTTTATCACAGCACTATTCACAATAGCCAAATGATGGAATTAGTCTAGGTGCCCATCAACTGATGAATGGATAAAGAAAATGTGGTGTAAGTATATACAATAGAGTTTTATTCATCCACAAGAAGAATGCAATTATGTCGTTTGTAGGAAAATGGATGGAAATTGATAGATGCTAAGTGAAATAAGACAGTCCCTCAAAGACAATTATTGCATGTTTCCTCTCATATGTGGGATCTAGAGTGTGTGTGTGTGTGTGTGTGTGTGTGTGTGTGTGTGTAAGGATCCAAAAATAAAAACGCAACTACTGTGGATGTAGAAGGGGAAGGAGATAAAGAGGGGGGATAAGAAAGAGTAATAGAGGGGGTGAGTGTGATCAAAGTACATTATATGCATTATGGAATATTACAATGAAACCCCTCACTTTATTATAGTAATAAAAATAAAATAAAAATTATGACAGCAGATGAAACTAAAAATAAGCAAAAGTAAAAAAAAAATAATAAAAATCAGAATGGAAATCAAGGAAGCAGAAAACAGAAAGGCAATGAAACCAAAAGGTGATTCTTTGAGATAATCAAATTATAAACTGATCTGCAAAAATGAAAGAAGACAAAAATTACCAATGAGAATGAGAAAAGTGGCATCACTAGACATATTAAAAAGAAGCCAGGGAATATTATAACCAACTTTATGCCAATAAATTTGACAGCAATTAAAGTGGGAGAATCCTTGAAAGTCAGAAACTATCAAAGCTCACTCAAAAAACAGATTACCTGCATAGCCGTATACATAGACCTATTAAAAATATTGAATCTCTAGTTTATCTTTCTATGAGGAAAACTCCTGATAGCTATTAAAAATATTGAATTTGTAGTTTAGAAATCTTTCTTTCACCGGGAATTCTTTCAAATAGTTAAAAAAAAAAAAGGTAATACCAATTCAGCATAAATGCTTCTAGAATATTGGAGTGAAGAAATCTATACCAACTCATTCAGTAAGAACAGATACCAAACCAGAGAATAAATCACACAAAAAAGAAAGTTACAGACTGTAGAATGGGATTTTCTCTACTTGATAAAAGACATCTGTGAAAACTCTCAGTTAACATTATACAAAGTTAAAGGGTCACAGACCTCAATGTGAAGTTGAAATTATAGAACACCTAGAAAAAAACACGGGTGAAAAGCAATCTTTGTAGTTGGCTTCAGAATAGGAAAGAGCCAAAAGAATTGCCTATCTGGAATCACATGGCCCTCACTGAGACAGTAAAGACTGAGGGCAGTGAGGCAAGACACACAAGCAGAAGTTTTCTTGCTCTCCTCCTCCACAGAGAATCTGAAAACTCAGTGTTTGATACTCTGTAGTATGTGCTTAATAGTCCTGGAAAGAGATAGCTTGTCCCCCAAAGGCATGTCACCAGTGAAGGTCAAATTTCAAGCGGACCAGTCATTGTGGATGGGGCAGAGAATGCAACACACTAGAGGCTCTGTGCCCAAACAGTGGAGTGTATGTTGATGCACAGCTGTGCTGTACTGTTTGAGCTCGACAAAGTTCTTAGAATTTGGATCACAGTGCCTTGCTCATTGCAGGTAAGGCCAAGAACTGAAGAGTGTAGATGTGGGGAATGGAGTGTGTGTGTGAGGAACACACAGTCTTTGCCATACTATGTGCCTAGCACTATCAGGCATTTGATAACGTGATTTCATTTCATTTGTGCAATGGTCCTGTGTGCTGTGTATTTGGGTTCTCATGTTAGACTCATGGTAGTTATATAATTTCTTCAAAGTCAACAGCTGCCAGATGTGGTACTTAGATTTTTCTGATCACTGATCAAAGTTTTTCTTTTCCTTTTTTTTTTTTCATCTTTTCCACTTTATTATCTTTATAAAACCAAAAAAAGAGAAGATTTTACTAGGTTGCAAAGAATAACATGAATATCTTTTCTCCAGGACATGAAAAGCATGAGATGAGAAACATTCTACCCCTTTATGAAAGGACAATTATTTAAAATCCATGGCAAATTCCAAGCCTTCTAAGAGTTTGACGGAGGGTGTGGGGGGCTATATCTGACTAGATGGGAATATCTGGGGTGTATTCTGTATGAACATTTCTCAGCAAAAACATGTGAGGTGACCCCATCTTTCATCTTGAAACAAAAGAGATTTATGAGCAAATATGATATTGGTGATTTCAGTGGGATTCAGCACTGTAAGGCTAAGAAAAGGAGATAAAACCCAGCAAATCATGATGCTCCAAAAGAGTTTTGTGACTCTCATGGAGTCATTTCTGACAGCAGCCTATCTATGCAACAGATTTACTGTACTGATGGAAATACTTTCCTCTGGCATGGCTTGTAAAGTTAATTCTGACCCATTCAGAGGAGCGATGAATCAAGTCCCCATGGTTTTAAGCAGAGGGGTGGACAGTTCCTACTTAATTGTATAGATTCTCATAAAATAACAATTTTGGCTAAAACTGACATTGACATAAAGCTTTTAGCATGGTCCCACATCGACTAGTTGCTTTCATAGCACAAGCCCACACACAACTAGACAAATTTTTCCCCTCTTTACTATTTTTTTAACTTGTAGTATTTCTGTGATATTTTAATGTGAGATTTTTAAAGGGCCCTTAGTATCTTTCAAAACAGTTTTATCATTAAGAATTTCAAATAATACACCAGACACATCACCTTATCCAGATTTGGTGCTTGGTAAGATGTGGCCATATTTATCTCATTTATCTTCTCTTCCTCACCCGTCCCCCCCGCCCACTGATGAATGTCTTTACATCTTACTATTTGAAAGATTTCTTTTTTCAGCAAAAACTCATTTTGGATACTTTTGTTAGGGTGCTGATGGTTACAACAAGCTTAAATTCTCTTATGAGCTATTGAAAGCTTTGTTCAACCCACATTCTGCTTCCCTTTGTAGAAAAAGCTACAAAGCTTTTTCTCCCAATATGTGCCTACATGAGTTCTATGTCATAGACATCCTAATTACTCACTGTCCTTGGGTGCATAATTATTTCTGCCCTGATTAAATGCCATTCTTTCTGCCTGGAATATCTTCCCTCACTATTTCTTGTGAGGAAAGTTTTATGCATTGCACAGACCCTGGCTATCTGTTCATCTAATAGCTAGATGACAGCTAGACTGCATCTCTCAGCCTCCCTTGAGGTTAGGTGTGGGTGTAATTGATTTGCATCTTTTCCAGGTCCAGATTTGCATCCCATTCGTTCTTCCCTTGCCCTCTTCCCCCATGTACAAACTGTGTGCGAATATCAGGACTAAGCTAAATGCGAGTCAAATACTGAACATGGTAGACCCTTCAAATGTCTTGTCCCTAAAAGACTGAACAGCATAGTCTCTCCTCCATGATTTTGAACTTTACTTGTGTTAGAAAAAACTACTATTGTGTCAAGTTACTAGTATTTTGGGAGTTTTCTCTTAGGAAAGCTAGTGTTACCTTGATGAACATACATGCCCTCCAAGCCCAGCTCAAGTGTTTCTTTTGTGTCTTTCTTTATTGCTTAGGCAAAGGTGATACTTCTTTCCTTTTAATGATTATGGCATAGTTCTTCATTTTCTTTTGATTTTATAGTATTCATTTCAAGCTACCTCAACTTCCCACATACCTCTGTCTTAAAATTTACTTGTATCCATACTTAATCTATTTTCCTTAAGTTTCAATGAAGAACTTGGAAGGGTCCCTGCTCATGTCAAGTCCTTGCCTTCAGGACACATCTTCCTCAAGAATCTTTTCCCACTGTCTATCCTCACCCTGGCAAGGCTTTCCAATTTCCTCTTGAATGGTTCTACAGCATTTGACAACTGCATTGAGGCTCTTCCATGGAACTTTCTGCCTGCTTCTGTGGCTGTCTCAGTAAGGAGAGGCTGAGTTAGTTGCAGTCATCCAGCCATCAGTGGTCTCCAAATTCCACTGGCTTACCATGGCGAAGGTCTGTTGCTCACTCATGCGTTATGCATCCTTGTGAGGTGGCTGGCCATCTGCTCTGTATGCTTGTCATTTTGGATCCCAGGCTGAAGGAGGAAACTTCTATGACAGAGGGAAAAATAAATTGTGGAGAAGCATACAATGGTTCTTAAAGCTTCCACCTACAGGTGTCACTTTCATGTATATTTCATAGTCCAAAGCATGTGACATGGTACAGCCTGCTGTCAGTGAGGCATGATGTATACTGAGCATTGCTACAGTTGTGTTAGTCATCTATCCATTACTATTACAACTACTTGAGACAGTCAAGTTATAAAGAGAAAAGGTTTATTTTGACTCATTGTTTAGAGGTACCAGTTCATAACTGATTGGCCCAAGCACCATCCAGGGCCCGCTGATCTCTGTGATCTCCAGGTTGTATTCACCTGGTGGGGAGCCTCAGGCCCACCAGGCTGGATGACTCAGGGGAAACTTCAGCTGTGAGACTCTGGGAGACTCTGGCGGAAGGACCCGCCTCTTTTTCTCTGTAGGCAGGAATGTGGTTCAGGGGAATGTGGTTCAGGGGAATGTGTGAGCTCCTGGAACATTGTATGCTCCTTCTGAGACTGTTTCTTTGTTTTTGAACATCACCACAATGTGATGAATAAGAAGGGAGTGCCCAGAGGGAGGGGAGGTGAGAGTCCTCACTTTCTAAACAAGAGGCTATGTTTATTTCTCTTTTGCTTCCCACTCCTTGTTTCCTACCAGTGGGCATGGCTGTCATCCAGTAGACTTTTTCATTGGAATCTGTTAAATCAAATTAAATTTGGCCCTAGGAGACCTCCATAGGTGAACCTTTATGTAGGGAATTGCAGCCTAACTTACTTGGGAAACTATTCAAGAACCTAACTTAGGAGTAGCAAATAACACTCTAAGCCAATCACAACAGCAGAGCTTCAGTCAATCAGAGGAGGTCAACTGTTCAAACTGAGTTCAAATACACCAAATGCTGTAGCCAACCACTTCATTTTCCATACCTCTTGTCAATTTCATTTTCTGTCCACAAATGCAAAGGCCACCCTGCAGCCCAAGACCTCTCTGAACCTGGCCAGCTTCTGGGGTTCCCCGATTTTGGGATTGCAAAACAATCAAAAATCAAGCACATAGGATGAAGATCTGCAAAAGTAGATTGGTCATATATTGTCTTAACAAATCAGATGGGGACTCAGGGATGGAGCTGGGGGCTTTGTAGAGGGTCCAGTCAGTAGAGAAGAAAAGGAAACAAAGTCATATAAGAGTAACTGAGTGGTCAGTCTAGGACTTAAGACTCAGGCCTCCCGACTCTTGGTGCAGTGCTCTTTTCAAATCTGCTTTCCAAAAATGATGAGTTTAGTAATCCATCCATCTCCCTTTACTCCCTGGATGTTACTGATATGTTCATCCAAGATGTGTTGCATGTCATTTATGAGCCAGGTTCTTTCTAGGCACTGGGGGCTTAGCAAAATAGAAATACATGCCTGCTCTTACAGAGCCTGTACAAAAGTGAGGGTAAACAGATAATAAATGTAATAAATAAAAAAATGATAAGTCCTCTACAATGTTTCCCTAGGGAACATTTTTCAAATAGAATTGTGCTATGTAGCCCAGGCTGGTCTTGATCTTCCTGCCTTAACCTCCCAAGTACTGGCATTACAAGTGTATTCTACCATGCTTGGATAATAGAAGAACTCTTGAATTTTATAAAACCCAAGCTTCACAGACTTCATACCTTTCAATACACAGGTCTTCTTTCTTACAGACTATGAATCTGTGAGTAAGAAGCGATGCTTAAAGCATCTTATATTCTAACATCACAACTTATTATTTATATATAGATACACAGGCATTTTGTTGTATAGTTGCATTTTAGGAAAGGGATTGTGAGTCTTGCTTGATGTAGAACACATTATAACTTCCTTCAAGCTCTGGGTTATTGGTATTTTTGTGTAGAAGGCTGTTTTTCAAGACTATCACTGATGGATAATGACATCATTGGAAGGTGGGAGGAGGTAAAAATATCAACCTGCATTTGTGTGCGGTCTCAAAGCAATGACTAGCTAAGATTCTGGTTGCAGGCTCCTTGTTCCCATGAGTGACAGAATCCTTTCATTGAGGAGCTAGTGTAGAAAATGGTCCTTGAGTCTAAGGTGGGCACCCTGGTTCTGTGATGACGACCTTGCTACTTATGAAATAACTTCAGCAGGAAATGCAAAATGATACAACGATCCTCTCATCAAGTTCAGCGGGAGTCTTTTCCAGGACATATGGCTTGAGTGTATGAGATTTTGTTTTGTTTTGGGGTTTGTTTGGTTTGGTTTTCTGAATGGTAGCTGTGGAATGGTAGGAAGTGTTCCACAAAGGATTTCCTTCGGTCATTGTTGTTTTCTCACTCAGGAAAAAAAAAAATGCATTTGGGAAGGGACAAGACTCTCCCTCCCTTTGAATTCTATGATTCAGAGTTTAAAAGGCCAGTGACAGGATCTGGGTCACAGTCTTGGTTTCCTTGTTACATGAGTCCTCAGTGCTTCATATGCCTGTCCCTTTAGCTATTAAGACTAGCAGTCCACATTCCATTCCATTTTCATACTTGGTCATGTGAGTGGACAGTGCTGTCCTTGAATCTTACAAGGGAAGTACCATGCACCGGAATAACCAAATCTTAAACTTCACTTAGTCCAGCTCTCTTTTCAAGGCAGAGTCCCTCCCATTCCCAGAGACAACTGACCGAAGTCTGCTTGTATGCCCAGCAGATGTCTGATTATCTGATTATCTTTTTAAGGTTCTTCAGAGTGATAGGACCAATGGGATATGTGTATCTATAGAAAGGCCAAATCCTTCAGGATGACAGTGCAGGAACAGCCACTGCTCCAGTGTAGGTCCAAGGCTATCTGCTGCAGAACTCACTTCTACTCACTTTTCGACTGATTGCGTGAGGCCCACTCACATGAAGGAGGGCCGTCTATTTTAATCAAAGTCCACAAATTTCAATGTAAATCTCATCTGAAAACCCTGTCACAGAAACATCTAGAATGATGTTTGGCCAAATAGCTGGGTAGCATGGCCAGCCAGGTTGACATAAAATTAGCTTTCATGGTGGAGTGCAACAGTTAGGGTATCATGTGTACTTGTTGATAGTCGGTGACACACACACACAGAGGCATGTACTTGGATTGGAATTCTTCCCATGGAAGGAAAGGAAGAATGGAAGGGTTGAACAAAGGACATAGCCCCTGGGCTTGGATGGCTGATTAGGAGTGACCTTGGCTACAGAGATTTTAAAAGCTGGTGTCAGCCAGCTGTAGCCTTCCTGCAGTCCTGGACTTGAATAGGGACAGAAAAAGGCAATTAACTGTACACACGCACACACACACACACACACACACGCACACGCACACACACGAGGCTGTGTAACAGGATGGCAAGGCATATATAGACAATGGAATCATATTGCCTAGTTGGAATCTCAGCTTGTCACTGATTTGCTGTGTAACCACAGGCAAGCTACACAACCTCTCCATACTCAATTCCTTCCTCTGTGAAACAGGGAAACAATGGAACTCATATTTCACCAGCTGTGAGGATGAAAGGAAGTCGTAGTTATAAAACTCTTACAAGATTGCCTGATACCTAAGTCCCAAGATAATGCCAATTATTGTAATAATTATTAACTTTATCATGTACAGTACACATGAGCTGTGTGTACTCATATCACACCTGGTTATTTGTAAGTAAAGGCAACCTAACTCCTATGAGAAATAAATGTACTGTGGGAATCTGACACCAAAACCCTGCTAATGTACCATGCAGAGTCCATGCTGGATACTGCTTCATAAGAAGATAAATTTTTTTTTGATATTTCGTTAATGAAACTTGAATCCACTTTAAATTAAATTAAAGATTTTATTGTGTTGCAGCAAGATTCTGGCATGACTTTGAAGTCAATTCAACAGGAAGTGTTTGCAAGGATCACCTGCAGCCATGAAGCCATTCTCCTGCACACAGGAGGTCTCTGCTTTTGCTCATTCACACTAGGCGAGCATGATGCTGGCCACCTGAGGCTCAGGTGGGCCTCAGGCTGCAGGAAAGAGAGCCACAGAAAGCACGAGTAATGACAGCTGGTGGCCTCTAGTGTGATCAACTCCTTCTCCCTGATATATGGCTTCACAGATGCTGCCAGCACTATGCTCAATTAATCTCAGTTGAATTGATCATCCAGTTATAAAGAAAACCATTAGCAATAAAGCAAAACTTCCCAAAGAGCTTTTATGGGGAGGAGGAAAGGAAGCGAATTGGTTTTTTAAAGAAATTAAGATGATGAACTGTGGTTTAAAAGAACCCACTGTCAGCCTTCTTTCTGCTGGGCTGATTCAGCCCTGAGGAGGTGGGATAAGAAAGTAATTTCTTTTTAAGCTACTTATCTCAGGAAGAGCTACAAAAAAAAAAAAAAAAAAAAAAAAAGCAAGCACATGTAAAGATTAACATTACAACAGATTTGACTGTAAGTGGAGAAATTTTATGCACGTACAGTCAACTCATCCAGCTCTGACAGCACAGCAGATGAGGAAACAGAAAAGAGAAATTAAGTAACTGAGCCACTATCACAAGTGGCTGAGCCGAGCCCCATACCCTGTGAACTTGGCTTTTGCTATACACATTCTATTCTCTATTCCTGGTGGGATGCAGATTCTAGCTGGGACAGTCTTCTTGCTTCACCTTGAGTTCAGGTGCTCATTTCCTTATTCCTGAAATTTTACATGCATATTTAGAATACCACATGCATATTCTTTAAAAAGATAACTTAGAAATACACATTCATTTTAGCGAGCGAGAGAGAAAAAAGCACCCACAAGCAATCCTGAGATGCAAACAGAAGAAAATAATGTATACTCATTCATCTACAATAACATTTTGCTGTGTCTTCTTCTAGATTTTCGGTGTATGGCATTCTTTCCTTTTAAGCAACAATGAATTCATATGAATTCATACTGCTTTGTAATTTGATTTTTTTCATCCAATAATGGAGTATAAATGTCTTTGCATTTAAGTGAATACAGTCTACATATTATTTTTAGTTCTTGAAAAGTATTCTACCATATGGGTATACTATACTTTACTTAACCAAGACTTTTTTTTTGTTTCCAAATTTTGAAATTAGAAATAAACCTACTATGCAAGTAACTGATAAAAATGTGAAAGAATGCATATATTAGCTTGATTTAGCCTTTCTACAGTGTATGTGTTTTAAAACTTTATGTTGTACACAAAATATAAACATATATAATAATTTTTGTCAGTTGAAAATAAAAATAGGATTACTATAAATATCCTTGTAACTTAACCTATATGCATGTTAACATGATTTAATTCATTAAATTATTGGTAGTATTAATTCTTAATTTTTATAAATTCCTATTAGTTCAAAAGGTTTACTTAAAAACCACTACCATTTTTCCTTTCAATATACTTACCTATTAATGGAAGCAATCATTGGGCTCTGTAATAAGTTCTATATTTTTTCATCAACATGAATCTTGATTTCATTAAAATTGTATGAATTCAACATTAAAACTGTTGTGAATTACTTCTTAATTTTTTAGAAGATAACTGATAACATATGAATAAAACATAAGGAAAGTGACATATTTGTATAAGCTCTCAGCAGACTTTCCTGTAACTCCTCCTACCCAAGATACTAAGGGGAGGTAGCTCTAGGACTTATGGACATTGGTCCTTGTGTCCAGTCCGTGTACTTGGTTAAGATTTAGGACTGACACTCTACTTTATGGCAAGACCTCTGCCCTTCCATGGGTGTAGGTATTCATCAGCCCTTTCCTGAAATCTTTCCCCAGCTTCCTACTTGACTTTTCCATCTTCTGCAACTTCCCTCCTCTAAATCTGTTTGCACATTGCTTGGGATTTAGCTAATATCTCTATCTGAGATTGCTCAGATATCTAAAAACCTTTTGCTCTTAAGGATTAAGAATGAACAGTTGAAGTACAACCAGAATTTAGCCTTACCATAGCGATATTAACCTGCTCTTTCACTTCTGTCTCCTGCTATGGCCTGTGGACTTAGTCCATCTTCATCTGGAGCCTTGTCTTTTGGCTTTGTTTATCAACAGGTAGGAAAAATTCCCAGCCAGGACTAAGGAGGCCTCCTGTTTCCAAACCCTCTTTCTGGGAGATTTGGGGCCCTCTGTGGGTGGCAGCTATTCTCTGTGTTCACATAACCTTAGTCCACTTGCTCTTCTGGGCTAAGATTGAGATTCTGTACATCATGAGTCTTTTTTTGTCCCCCCCCACACAAGCATGGTATAGATTGAACCTAGATGTGTGTTTTTGGTGTCTCTGTAAGGGCTGCATTCTTCCTTTAAAAGTGTCTTTAATTGGGGAAGTAGAAGTGGAAGGATATTACAGCCAGCTTGAGGGATAGAAAGACATTTGTTTTCTTATAGAAAAGGTACCCAGGAGGAGTTTTACTCTAAGTAATGTGCGTGTGTGTGCATGCGTGTGCGTAAATGAAACCAAGTCCCAAACTAGAGAGGCTGAGCTCCCAGAATGTCCCTTAAGGATGTTGGGTTCTTTGGAAAGTGAGTGGCTTATCATAATTTGGGCTTTTTACATTATTTTATCAAAAAAAAAAAGGGCAAGCATTCCTTTGAAAGTTCTCATATAACAAAGTATCCAGAAATTATGGATAGCATTAAAAAAATGCTCCAGTGGTTTGGTTCAAAGGGCTGCATCATACTATGTGCAATGATTAAAGGGGAAATTGGAGACACTAAGTGTAGGGTGTCTCAAGTAGGCTACTGAAATGAAAAACTGAGCTTGTATGCTGTATGGGCATTCAGGACCCAGTGATCTGGTGTGTCTTTACTTAAATCTCTTTAATTTAACGCAAGGAAATGCATTCTGAGAAGTTAAGTTACTGGCCCAAATCACACTTCTCTAAGTGGATCCAAATCTTTTGATTCACATGCAAGTGTCTTTTAGTAAGAGATATTTCCGCACCATTTTTCATTGCCTTTACATGTTGATTTACTTCATTTTGAACTTGAACTGTGCTTTGTATCATACCTTCTTACTGTTTTTTCTTCCTTTTGAATGAGACAAGGACCTGGATTTGATACTAATGACAGTGAAGCAAAATAATTCTAATTTACCAATTGAACTAGACATTTTAGACAAGAAATATGCTTGATGGACCTTGCTAAAAATGTATTGTATGTCTTACTGATACAAATTTAAACCATAAATCTGCCTTTGATACCAGCTAATACTGGTGCTGTCCTTTTCTATGGTATAACACTGTGATTGTTACTGAAGGAAGCCTGTTTTGTCTGCTGTACAGTAGGCCAGCCACCGAAGACACAGGGTTTGCAAAGGAGAAAGAATTTATTAATGAGGTGGCTGAACATGAGACAGTAGGACCGCCAAGTCTCAAATCAGCCTCCCCAGGGAGAGGATTTAGGGGTATTTTTGAGGTGAAGAAGTGAGATAGTCTGAGGGATGGGGAAAGGTGATTGTAGGTAAGGAAAGGTGAAGTAATTGGTGGCCTGCATGTACACAATAAAAACTTCCTGGCTCTTCACAGCATGTGTTTTCAGAAAATGGAGTATTATTGTGCTAAGGCTGAAGCTTTTGACCTTCTGATGTCAAAAAGTCACCCAGTGCACACTTACACTGGCCCAAGTGAAGAGTTGGTAATTTCAACTGGTCAACTGCTTGTGCTATTTCTACTTTCTTAAAAAACAGTTTAGGCAACCATTCGCATTGTGGCCAATATTTCAGAGGTGCTATCTATAGCAAAGCCAGTGAGTATAGCACTTAGCTAGATGACCTACAAAATGGGTGATAAAAACAAGTAACTAAAAGCAAGTAATGCTAAGAGGTTTATTCATGCTTTCCCTCAGTTTCAGAAAGAGCTCTAAGTGTTGTCTTTTACTATACTGATAATGGTTTGCCATTGGATTGGCTGCTCAAAAAGCCATCATGAAAGCTTGGGCTATGGGATTGGTGGCTGCTGTAAGGGCACGGGAGAAGCCAAACAGTGAACTGGTGGTCTCTGAGGACCTACTGTTTGCTCTCTTTTCTCTATGAGTGAAGGTAGGTGATCACAAGGAAAGAGGCTGTTTGGAGACTGGGAGTGAAAAGCTTGTCTATTGGTAGTACTTTTGAAAATACCAAAATCCACAATGTAAGGCTAACAGATTTAAGATAGAGTTTCCTTTTGGTCATGGATTATACTTCTTTAGGATAAATATCATCATGTGACGTAATGATATCTTGGTCAATGGCAGATCACATATGTGATGGTGATCCCATAAGATTATAATGGAGTTGGAAAAGTCCCATGGCCTAGTATTTTTACTATATCTTCTCTATGTGTAGATGTGCTTAGGGTCTCCAACACTTGTCACTGCGTTCTGCTGCTTACAGCATTCACAGTAACATGACATACAGGCTTGTAACCTAGGAGCAACAGGCTGTGTGGCCAAGGCATAGTGGGCTATGTCACTCAGGCTTGTATAAGTACATTTTGATGCCCACACAACAACGAAATAACCTAACAAACACTTCTCAGAAAGGGTCTCCATGGTTAAACTATGCATGCCTGTATAGCTGTGTACCATTATGCATTTATCAAAGTACCTGACAAGAGTCAGATACCTGCTGCATAGGGCACTAGAATGTTCTGGATTTTCTCTAGTGTTGATAAGTAGGAAGGAATAGCATCTATTTATTTTCCACCTCTACTAAATTGCTACCAGAGTGAGTTTCTGCTAAAGAAATTGTACTCATCTGAGTGTCACTCTGTTTCCTTCTCTGTTCTCTGGGGGCAGTGAGTGTGACCAGTGATTGCCTAGATAGTCTAAGCTCCAGAAAGTTCCAGAATGTCAGAGGTAGAGCCTGGGGGTGCTAACTAACCATCCATTCAGAGTCCAAGACCATTCAGCATCTTGAGCATTCAATGAGGAAATTCTGACACTCTTACAATTCAAGTTAATTATACCTTGATTCTTTATTTTAAAAATTAAGGAAGCTTACAAAAAAAAAAGAACACTACAATAAAGTTGAGTGAAGTAAAAATGAAAAATTACAACTAAAGATAACGAGTCTATGAATATGCTAATTGTAAGTAATTTGCCTTGATTGAGATTTAAGTTTGGCTCTAGGCTTCATGGAAGAAATAGGACAAATTGCACCTCACAATTCCTTGGAGGCGACAAATCTGACCAAACACCAGACAGAGAGGATTTTTATGGGGTTGCGCTAAGATTTGAGTTTGGGATCTGCCTGGATTCCTCACTGAAAGAGTGATTGGGGCAAGTTACCAGCTGTTTGCAGTACAGCTTAGTAATCCTTATTGATGATGGAGTTTGGATAGTAACTACGGGCAGGGTGCTGTGAGGAAAACGGGAGGCTTGCTAGAGTGTATATTGTTTGTAATTTTTTGGGCAGAGACATGGTTAAAAAAAGTTTATGACATATTTTTAACTAGAGCAAGCATACTACATCCTTCCTTGGGTTTCAGCACCTCCCGTGCTCCTGCCCCAGCCACACCCTTTGTCAATGAGAGAGAGATAGAACCTACCTCCCCACATCACTCACACTTTTGACTTACCAGTGAGATGTGGACACAAATGATGATGCACTAGGCCTGGGCCTCAAGGTGTTATGTATTTCTATTCACCCCTCCTGAGCTTCTATCACTGCATCAGAATGTGCCTCTCCAGACCTCTGGTCCAAGGAAACTAACAGACATGGAACAGATAGCACCCAAATTGGAAGCCTTGTCTGCTGACACCATCAGTGTGAGTGACAGAAGAAAGCTAGTGGCTGCGAGTCACCAGATTTTGGGATAATTTGCTATGTATCTTTATTATGACAATAGCTGATGTATAGTGTAAACAACAAACAAACCTGAAAAGATATTAAGTGAGAATTAAGTTTAAAAAGCAGAGTAATATAAATTCTGCACTTGTAGAATAATATAAATGATAACATTTTATTAAAGGAATATTCTTATAAGTCTAAATATTAAAAAGTATGAGAGATGGCATCTACATTTTTTTTTTTTGGTGACACTTGGGTTTGAACTCAGAGCTTCACACATGCTAAGCAAGCACTTTACCACATAAACCATGCCTCCAGCCTGGCATTTATGTCTTTTAAAATATGATTATACATTTACAAAAGACAAAAAGTGTTTTGTCTTTCTCTGTGTATGTGGAGTCATGTGCACACACAGTTTGAGTTGAAAAAGCTTAGCAGACCAATATGAAAGCTTCAAAGTGAGCTGACACCACAGTGACTGTCGTGGCCACCATGTCTAGGAATATCAGGGTGAACTATGGTCTGTATGAACTTTGTGCTCAGATCTGCTCTTCATTGTTGAGTGTTAGAGACTTTGTTAGAATAAACAAACTTTCACTCTCTCAGCTACTGCTGGAGCAATGTTGCCCAGTGCTACCAGTGAGGGAGTTTGGTAGTCGAGTCTAGAAACCAAATTGGTTTGCTATCTTCCAGAAACATTGATGCTGTATGTGTAGCACTAAGTGCTTGGGAAGCCAGAGTGGAAAAAATATTTCCTTAGAGCATCGGCAGATCAAGTCCTCGGTGAGTGCTTTCCCCACTCTTCATACACACACACACATCATTTTGCACATATGCATAAGGGCCATCTTATAATTCTCTTATTTTTAGTACAGTCTTTAAAATAATTTTTCTTTCTGATTGTGGCACCCTTCTTCTTGCCTCATTGGGTGTTCCATCCCCTTTAGCATATCTCACACATACCCACAACAACAAACTAGCTTGTTTTTTTCCTGAATTTTTCTTTATGAGCATACATGAATCTTTATGATCACATATCAATATCATATCAATATGTAAAGATGTGTTGATGATCTAAGGCAGAGATTAGTGTTCTTCCTTATACAGAACTCAGAACTCACTTTTAATGATATAAGAGGAAGAGAGACACAGTTAAGTGTGCTCACATCAAGGTCAGATCAAGTCAAGGTCAGGTATCAAAACACTGCCATCAAATTCTACTCTAAGGTTCTTTTACCATTGTGTTGATGTTTATGTTGCTAGTGGTTCTGTACCATCAGACTGCCATGATTCATTTAATACAAATGCAAAGATATCCCAAGGCCTGTGGGGGTGGGGTGAGATGGGCTGGGTGGAACAGGCTGATGGTGAAGGACGGTTGACCCAGTATGTCACATTTACATTGAGATCATTGACTGGGGTGACTAGTTAATATGCCATTCAACCTGAAGACTCTGAGAGTGAAAGGAAGGTATGTTACCCATTCTGTCAGGAAAACAGACACAATTGACAGTGTCCCTTACAAACCAAGTCACAGAGTCACAGTCCTTGTGGTGTTACTGGGCAGAGGTAGACTGGCTATGTTGTGTAGCTTGCTTTCATTTTTCAATATATAGAGGTCCCCATCACTCTCACGCCTTAACTACAAGTGTCCAGTCCTCCCTACCTCTGACAATCCCTAAGTCTTTGCTGTCCCTTCATGAAGCTTATGTATATTTTTTTCAGGAAAGTAGGTTTCTAAGTTACTGAATATAAATCTGTCAAACTCAGTTGGACACCTGGCATGTGTCCAATCAAACATTCATTGAGGAAAAAGGTAATTGTGGTTCATATCTCGGAGAGTTTCTGGGAGGCTTAACGGAGATTATGCCTGTGGTATATAGACAGCCAAAGTAAGCCCCTACTTATTTTGTTATCATTTAAATTGTCATTGTAATCATTGCCCAACAACAAATATGAATAAGACAGGCTTTTGTTTCCAAAATCCTGACAATGGGGAAGGGGCACATACGTACACAAACACTAAAAAAACCAGATAAGGCAGAATGCCTAAGTGGTGATAAAAGTATTTATAAAAATGTATTTATGAAAAGAGTTACAAAAATATGATGCATTATGAACTGGACAGTTCCAAGCACTGGGTATGAGCGATTGTGCCCGAAGGTGGAAGGGCAGGGGATGTGGAGTACCATCTTTGACTACTGTAAACTCCGGAGAGAGGTGTACAAATGTTATCTCCCAGGAGGAAATCCCTTCTGTTTAGACTTTTGGTCTCATGTTATGCTAAGGGAAATATTTTGCTTTGAAGGAAATTTACTAGGTAGAGAAGTGCATTTTATAATAGTAACACATGATAGCAATCATGATTACTTTAAAATTAATCTATCATAGTAGTTAAGGGCTTCTTGAATTCTAGTTCTGCCCTTACGAGGCATGTGACTTTAGGTAAGTTACTTAACTTGTTTGTACCTCAGTTTCCTCATCAATAAATCAGAGATTTGGTAAAATTTACCTCAAGGAGTTCACTTTAGGGATAAATGATCAAATTGATGTAAAGTTCCCAGAGTAGAGCTTAGCATGTGGCAAATATCACATAAATGTCACCAATGACAGGACACCCCAGTGCTCCAGAGTTTGTTAAAGAGCGATTGCATATATAAAGTTCTTTATGAAATAGTGGAATGGATGTGAGTTTAAAAGGTGATTTTTGTATAGACAATGTTAGAATCCATTGATTAAAAAGACTCAGAAAATCCTGGCTCCATGGATCTCATTAGACTGTGGCCCCAAAAGATCGTAGAGTTTAGCAAACATATATGCATACACAAATATATTTTAATTAAATCAATGGTAGTATTTAGATCTTATGATGGATTCAAGAATAGTCTCTCCTTCTTCTTCCTTCTCCTTCTTTTCTTCTTCTTCTTCTTCTTCCTTTTCCTGGTACTGGGAATTGAACTCAGGGCTTTGTGCTAAGTAAGTGCTCCAGCACTTGAATTATGACTCCACCCCTCTTTTCTTTTACAATAACAATTTGTCCCAAAAGGGGGTGATTTTTTTTTTAAAGTTTCTGCAATAGGGATAGAATGTAGGTTTTCTGTGAAGGCACCACTAAAGCACTTATTCTCATAATGAAGAAACTAAGGCCTACCCTCTTGCCCCAGAAGGATAAAGAGTGTAGCCTGGGATGGACGAAGGGAAACAAGACCTTCCCAGCCAGCCCAGCAGGCTTCTTGAGAAAGAAGGGAAGAAAAGCAGATTAGTACAGGGATGAGTCCTTTCAGATGTGCCTAACCGAACTCTCTGTCACCATGATCATTACCTGAACCAGGAGGATATGCCCTGGGGTTCCTGAGCAGGACCTGGCTTCTCCTTCTCCAATGTAACTCCCTCCCTTTGAACATCCATGGAGATTCCCAGCCAGCCTTCCCTCTGAAAGCTCTTGAACATTTCATAATTAGCATGAGCAACTGGTGTGATGACTACGACCCTCCCCCATGTTCCCTTCTTAGCTGATTTAACAAAGTGGCGTTTCTAGTCCTCCCCAAGATGTGCAAATTGATTTTTATATAGTGAATTCTCTTTTAGATAACATATTTGTGGGAGAGATTTTTATTTAATTGGATTTTTAAAATTAAATGAGCTTGAACTGATTTTACTAATCAGTAATTAACTAATTTTGCCCTTCAAATGTGGTTTCTAGGTTAATGGGCAAAGATGTTATGTTATATGGTGTGAGGACAACACTCAGCACCGTGCTCGGATGCTGTAGGAATGCTGGTTTTAATAGTGACGCCACAGCTGTCATCTGCTGGAAGGCAGTGCAGGTGAGATGGGGACAATGTGTGTGGCTGACTGGACGTGCGTTCCTGCCCTGCTGTCTTACTGTCAACAGGACCTTGGGCAAAGTGCACCATGATTCTGTAAATGAACTTGGAAAATGAAAATGGACAGAGTGATGATACCTATTGTACCAGCTATCGTGCAGATTTAAAGTTTTAGCAGATGAAAGTGTGTACAACTGTGGTTGACACACGAGACTTGTCAATCTACACTTATCATTATGTTATTGTGAAGTGTTACTTAGGTGTCAGGTACTGGGCTGAGTGGGGCCCGTGTAATTGCTCAGTTAATTATTGGAAGAAATCCATTCATTTACTTTTACGTCTGAGAAAGAGGATATGGTGATCATTAGTATTTTCCCTACTTAAACTTAAAATTTTAATCTTAATTAATTAATTGTTTTGGCAGTACTAGAGTTTAAATTTAGGACCTTGTATTTGTTAGGTGTTCCACCACTTGAGCCCAACCTCTTTTTGGCTTTAGTTACTTTCCACATGGGGTTTCATGCTTTTTGTCTAGGGCTGCCCTTGGCCCCAAATCCTTCTACCTGTACCTTCCATGTAGCTGTTATTAGAATGTGCACCACCCCATGCCCAGCTTGGTTATTGAGATGGGGTCTTGTGAACTTTGGGTCTGGACTGGCCTCAAATCATGATTCTTACAATATTTGCTTCCTGAATAGCTAGGATTACAGGGATGAGTCATTGTTCCTGGTTTAAACTTCCTTTTCCAAATTCTGTGTCTCTTTGACATCTACATACCATCAACCACAAGGATTGAAATCTTCAATGCCCCTCTCTAATCTTCCTTTCCTTTCCACCTGCTACCAGGCAGGTCAGGCAGATTCCAGACCTCCCTGGTATCTTGATCACTGTTTCTTCTCTCCGTCCTACCCTTGGCTCACCTGGCCTTTGCCATAGCTCCTGAATTGTTTCCTATCCAATCCACTGTCCAGTGTTGCTTGGGTGTTAGTGTCCATGGCAGATACAATATCAACTGTACTCATCTTCCTACTAGTGACTTTTCTCCCCAGAAATCTGTCCTAGAAAGCTGTTCGTCAAGATGCATCTCAAATGCCACCAGGAATCCCCCCATCGCTTCACAAGATCCATTTACTGGAGGTGCTTCCCTGCCCTTGACATCATCCTCTGGCCCAGGAGTAGGACAATATGAGTTCTATTTCCAGATCTAGCTATGAGATCCTGTAAACTTGAAGTTTCAGTTTCACTGTCTTAAAACTGGGGATAAGGGCTAGGAGTAGTGGCTCAAATCTCTCAGTTACTGAGGAGGCAGCAATTGGGAGAATTGCAGTTTGAGGCCAGCCCAGACAAAAAGTTATCAAGACCCCATCTCAATAAACAAGCTACATATGGTGGTACTTGTGTGCAATCTCTGCTACATGGGAGGTGTAGGTAGAAGGATTTGGTCTGAGGCCAGCTCTGGGCAAAAACTTGAGATGCTATATGAAAAATAACTAAAATAACTAAAAATAACTAAAAGCAAAAAAGGGCTGGGCATGTGGCTCAAGTGGTAGAGAACATGCCTAGAAAGCATGAGGCCCTGAGTTCAAACCTCAGTACAGCAATAAATAAATAAAATAAACTGGGGACAATATTTTCCTGACCTTCTTACAGAACTGTGAGGTTTGAACAAGGCATGCTATATGAGAGAACTTATCTATTTACTTACATAAAAGATTATTTTTATGGGAGGATGAACCCATGAGAGAGGGAGAGCAAAAAGAGAAGTTGATGGAGATGAATATGACTGAAGTATAGTATATGCATATGAAATTTAAGTAATGAAACCTATTAAATTTCTTTTTTTTTTAAAAGAGGGGACAGAGGAGGGATAAGAAAAAGAAGAAAAGGCTATTCCATTGTAGAAATGTGAGGTGCTTCAATTAAACTGTGCAGTTTCTTAGAAGTTCAACTATTATGGAGTTAAAAGTAATGAATAAGTGAGTAATTAAGCAAAATACTCTAGGTAGTGTTTTGCTTTCCCAAGGTTATCATGCCAGTCATTTCGGTTTTCTTCTCATCACAAGAGCAGGCATGTAGTGAGGTGCAGCATTAGCTCCATTTCCTTTTCTTAAAACCAAGGAGTAAAAAGTGGTCAGGTATTTATTGGAATGTGTACATCTGGTGCCACTCCCCCCACATTTTATTATGAACACTTTCAAACATCCACAAAAGTGGAAAAAATCTACCAAGAGTGCTTGCAAAACCCCCCACTGGAGCATGCTGTTGACATTTAACGGTTCTAGTTTTATTGTAAATTTGTGCATTGGTCCATCCTCCCACCTATCCATTAATCTAGCTAGTGTTTTGGAGACATTCCCAGGTAACTTGCAGACATTAGTAAACTTTGCTCTCACTGGCAAAACAGCATGCATATCATTAACCATACGTTAGCATCTGCCCATACTACTTTTTTTCTTGATGTAAATGGGGTTCAGTGTAATATCACAAAACTCATGGCATAGCACAATTTTTTGGTATGCTTTTCTGGTATTGAAGCAGTAATGTCCTTTTTTCAAACTAACTCTGATGCAGAAGCCGTGGGAAATGCCAGAAGCGGAGCTTCTTTGGATGAAAGGGAGATGGGGTTTGGAGCCTTCATGCCCCACAATGGTCCCATCTCTGAGATCCATCCCCAGTGATCTCAAGTGCCATGATTTTTAAAAATTGGGTGAATTTCTTAGTCTCATGAACCTCAGTGTGATCATTTATAAAATAAGACTTTGGAAATAGCTCTTTTCCCAGGTCCTATTCTCTTTTCTCATTGTGTGGTACTAAAACATAGAACATCTTGGCAGCTTTCCCTTTCTCGTGTTTTAATGAGCTCAATGCAGGAAACCACATTTGAGAATGTGGATCTGAATGCTTGAAGTGAAAATCACAATTGGAAGAAGGGCTGTCTGTGGAAGAAAAGTGGAAAAACAAGAACTTGACCTCAAGGGAGGGCCAAAGATAGCTGCCTGAACACTCAAGTTTAGCATTCACCATGGTGCACAGGTCCTCCCAAACCATCTTCCATGGCCTTTGCCAACTCAGGACCAAAAGCATCTCTCAGAAATTTCCTTGTTCTGTTAGGAGCAATTGCTCCTACTTACTTTCACCTGGTGCCTCCTTGAGACACAATGCTCATATGTGCAGGAAGGCAGGGCCTTCACGGTCTGAGGCGAGGCAACTCTGCTGCCCAGCAGCAGCCTGGGCAGGTGGGTGACTTTTGGTTAGGAGCTGGAACTGGGGTCAGATTGGGGCAGAATCATGTGAGCCAGAGGTTGGTGTGTTGGAGGGTAAGAGCAGTAGAGCTATAGAGACCACATCACTTATCTACGTCTGAGAAGACAGAGTGGGTCTGAAAAATGGGGGTGGGGGAAAGAGAAGGCAAGGTTGGGTGGTTCAGTTGCAAAGCAAAAACCAGGGAATGTACCCAAGCCTGCGCTTCAAAGGGGCTCAGGTGCCCAGAGGGAATTCTAATCAGACAGAAAGTACCTCACTGTAAGCTTGTGAGGACAGGACTGAGACCAAGTCAATTTTGTGCCCAGGGCCTAGAAAAGTAACAGGTAGGTTGTAGATATAAAGAAAGGAAAAAAATAAGGGAGAAAGAGAGGAAAGATGCATTAGGTGGGTTTACTTGAGTTGTAGTATGGTCTGGGCAGTCTAGTACCATTGCTAACATTGCTGTGAGACTGTCATAGAGAACTTGAATCTAATCTCTTTACCACAGTTTTAAACATATTTCAACCATGACTCACAGTAAAATACAGGCATAACATGATGACCCCACCCCAACACAAATGTGTTGTGTCTCACAGTAAAATACAGGCATAACATGATGACCCCACCCCAACACAAATGTGTTGTGTCCTAACAATTTCTATTCCATTCCATTTAACACTATTCCCCAAATACTGGTTTGTAACTCATAGACTGAAAAACTCTAGGTACAATCCTTTTGATCTCTTCTGGGACATATTGGTAGAGATCATTTTCCTTTCCAGAATTTTTAATATCTGTTTCTTTTTCCTGTGGCATGTAGTTAAGAAGTCAGTCTTTGTAGCTGGTTATATCTGGATTTAAATTCTGGCTCTACCAGTTTCCAGTCATCTGCTTTGGGATAAATAACCTAACTTCTCTAAACATTACTTTCCTTTTATGTTAAAGGCTAGCTGATATTCATGGTATATGATGGTTAATCTTGCCAACATGACTGGATTGAGAAATGCCTAGGAGATTAGTAACACATTTCTGGGTGTATCTGCGAAGATATTTCCAAAGATGATTAACTAAGGGAGGGAAGACCCACCCTGAATTTGGTCTGGCTGGGATAAAAGGAAAAAGGAGAAAACTCATGGGCACAGGCATGATCTTTCTGCTTCCTGGCCACCATGATGTGAGTTACTCTGCTCTGCCATGTACTTCCACAATGGACTGAAATCTCTGAAACCATGAACCAATATAAATCCATTTAAGTTGTTTTGCCTAGGTATTTTGTCACAGGGATGGAAAGTCTGACTAATCCAGAAAATTGATGTTAGAGAAGTGGGATTATTGTTATGACTACCTGACCATGTGGTTGAGTAGCCTTTGGAACTGGCTTGTGGAAGGAATTTGAAAAGTTTGGGGATATGAGCTAGAGAGCTCAAGCGTGCTATAAGCAAGGTGTAAGGGGTGGTTCTGGTGGGAGCTCAGAAGACCAGAATGCTGATGTGAATGTGACATTAAAGACTGTGCTCATGAGGCATCAGATGGGAATGAGGACACTCCTGGGAATTGGATTAGAGGCCATTCATGTTACATTCTGGCAAGGAACTTGTCTATGTTTTGTCTCTGCCCTGAGACTTCGGGAGAATAAATTAAAGGTGACCAACTAATCTGGTAGAGGAAATTTCAAGGCAGTCCAACATTCAGGCCATAGCATGGTTATTGTAGATGGCTTTTAACTGAATGTACAATTAGAATTAGGAGTCAAAGGCAGAGAAGAAAGATTTGGAAAACTTCGGTCAGAAAAGAAATATACGTAAAGTGGGGGCTAAGGTAGGCATGGTTTCTGAAAGGATTAATGTCATTAAAAAGAAGCCAACTACGTTCCATCAGGAAAATGGGAATGATGCCACTCACAGCAGGCTTAGGGCATAGAGGTTTTAATTCACTTCAAAGACTGCTTTGAGAAGAGAGTTCCAGGGCTCCCTGCTCACTAAAGGCTGTCTAGGGAACCACTTCTGTACTTTCTGGAATCATGAAGGCTTCAACCCAGATTTCAGAGGAAAGCCTGGGAGTCCAGGCAATGTTTGTGGCAAGCAGCTACCAAGAGGGTGATGTGTGAAATTGTGAGGGTGAAGCCAAAGATGCAGTGGAGACCACAACTATGTTAGAGATAGAAGGAACATGGGTGGTTTGATAAGGAAAGCTGTGGGAAAAGAGCAGAGCCAGTCCAAGAGACAGGCCGTGAAGGCTATAAACAGAAAGACCATCAGGTCAGGGCTGCTCAAACCCCAGAGAGCCCACATCACTCCCAGGTACCTCAGATGTCAGGCACAGAGCTATAAGATTTAATGTTTGCTCTGCTGGGTTTTGGTCTTGCTTTGGTCTCATTTCTTCTTTCTGTGCCCTCATTCTTTCTTTCTGGAATGGGACTGTTTACTCTGTGCCATTGTATTTTTGAAGTATGTAACTTGCTTTTAAAATTTTATAGAGGCCACAGCTAAAAGTTTGCTTTGAGTCTTAGAAGAGAGTTTTGATTTCTGAATAATGTTGGAACTGTTAAGATTATGGGGACTGTTGGAGATGGACTGAATACATTTTGCATTTTGAGATGATCATGAGCCTTTTGGGAGCTAGCTGTGGAATGTTAGGGATTAAGGAATTGTGTTTGGGTGTCATTGACGGGGTGGACTTGTAATGGTTAATCTTGATTGTCAACTTAATTGGATTGAGAATCGCCTAGGAGATTAGCAATGCACACTTTTGGATGTGTCTATGAGGGTGTCTCCAGAGAGGATTAACTAAGGTGAGAGAAAACAGGCTCTTAATGTAGGAAGCACCTCCCATAGGCTGGGGGCCTTGATGGGATAAAAGGGAAAAAGGGAGAAAGTCTTCTGGTGCAGTCATCCACTTTCTGCTTTCTGGCCACTATGTTGTGAATTGATCTTTCCCACCACACCCTCCCTGCCATGATGGACTAAAACCTCTGAAACTGTGAACCAGAAATAAATACTTCTTCCTTTAAATTGTTTTGCCCAGGTATTTTGTCACAATGATGACAAGTCTGATCTATACATGGTACTTGCTCACAGAAGTATTGTGAAGGCTATATTATCTCATTTAATCTTCACAAAATTCCTATATGCTGTGTACTGTCATCAATCTTACTCTACAGGTGAGGAAAGGCTCAGGGAGACCGTGTTGTCTCTCAGTGCAGACCTGAGATAAGAACTCATACTTTCTTTTTTTTTTTTATTGTTTTATTATTCATATGTGCTTACAAGGCTTGGGTCATTTCTCTCCCCTGCCACCACCCCCTCCCTTACCACCCACTCCGCCCCCTCCCTCTCCCTCCCACCCCCTCAATACCCGGCAGAAACTATTTTGCCCTTATTTCTAATTTTGTTGAAGAGAGAGTATAAGCAATAATAGGAAGGAACAAGGGTTTTTGCTGGTTGAGATAAGGATAGCTATACAGGGAGCTGACTCACATTAATTTCCTGCGCATGTGTGTTAACTTCCAGGTTAATTCATTTTGATCTAACCTTTTCTCTAGTTCCTGGTCCCCTTTTCTTATTGGCCTCAGTTGCTTTTAAGGTATCTGCTTTAAACACCACCAACAACAGGTGTTGGCGAGGATGCGGGGAAAAAGGAACCCTTTTACACTGTTGGTGGGAATGTAGACTAGTACAACCACTCTGGAAAAAAATTTGGAGGCTACTTAAAAAGCTGGACATCGATCTACCATTTGATCCAGCAATACCACTCTTGGGGATATACCCAAAAGACTGTTACTCCAGAGGCACCTGCACATCCATGTTTATTGCGGCACTATTCACAATAGCCAAGTTATGGAAACAGCCAAGATGTCCCAGCACTGACGAATGGATTAAGAAAATGTGGTATCTATACACAATGGAATTTTATGCAGCCATGAAGAAGAACGAAATGTTATCATTCGCTGGTAAATGGATGGAATTGGAGAACATCATTCTGAGTGAGGTTAGCCTGGCTCAAAAGACCAAAAATCGTATGTTCTCCCTCATATGTGGACATTAGATCAAGGGCAAACACAACAAGGGGATTGGACTATGAGCACATGATAAAAGCGAGAGCACACAAGGGAGGGGTGCGGATAGGTAAGACACCTAAAAAACTAGCTAGCATTTGTTGCCCTTAACGCAGAGAAACTAAAGCAGATACCTTAAAGCAAATGAGGCCAATAGGAAAAGGGGACCAGGAACTAGAGAAAAGGTTAGATCAAAAAGAATTAACCTAGAAGGTAACACCCACACACAGGAAATCAATGTGAGTCAATGCCCTGTATAGCTATCCTTATCTCAACCAACAAAACCCCTTGTTCCTTCCTATTATTGCTTATACTCTCTCTACAACAAAATTAGAGATAAGGGCAAAATAGTTTCTGCTGGGTATTGATGGGGGGAGCGGGAGGGGGCGGAGTGGGTGGTAAGGGAGGGGGTGGGGGCAGGGGGGAGAAATGAACCAAGCCTTGTATGCACATATGAATAATAAAAGAAAAATGAAAAAAAAAAAAAAAAAGGTATCTGCTTTAGTTTCTCTGCATTAAGGGCAACAAATGCTAGCTAAATTTTTAGGTGTCTTACCTATCCTCACCCCTCCCTTGTGTGTCTCGCTTTTATCATGTGCCCAAAGTCCAATCCCATTGTTGTGATTGCCGTTGATCTAATGTCCACACATGAGGGAGAACATACGATTTTTGGTCTTTTGGGCCAGGCTAACCTCACTCAGAATGATGTTCTCCAATTCCATCCATTTACCAGTGAATGATAACATTTCGTTCTTCTTCATGGCTGCATAAAATTCCATTGTGTATAGATACCACATTTTCTTAATCCATTCATCAGTGGTGGGGCATCTTGGCTGTTTCCATAACTTGGCTATTGTGAATAGTGCTGCAATAAACATGGGTGTGCAGGTGCCTCTGGAGTAACCTGTGTCACAGTCTTTTGGGTATATCCCCAAGAGTGGTATTGCTGGATCAAATGGTAGATTAATGTTTAGCTTTTTAAGTAGCCTCCAAATTTTTTTCCAGAGTGGTTGTACTAGTTTACATTCCCACCAACAGTGTAAGAGAGTTCCTTTTCCCCCGCATCCTCGCCAACACCTGTTGTTGGTGGTGTTGCTGATGATGGCTATTCTAACAGGGGTGAGGTGGAATCTTAGTGTGCTTTTAATTTGCATTTCCTTTATTGCTAGAGATGGTGAGCATTTTTTCATGTGTTTTTTGGCCCTTTGAATTTCTTCTTTTGAGAAAATTCTGTTTAGTTCACATGCCCATTTCTTTATTGGTTCATTAGTTTTGGGAGAATTTAGTTTTTTAAGTTCCCTATATATTCTGGTTATCAGTCCTTTGTCTGATGTATAGCTGGCAAATATTTTCTCCCACTCTGTGGGTGTTCTCTTCAGTTTAGAGACCATTTCTTTTGATGAACAGAAGCTTTTTAGTTTTATGAGGTCCCATTTATCTATGCTATCTCTTAGTTGCTGTGCTGCTGGGGTTCCATTGAGAAAGTTCTTACTTATACCTACTAACTCCAGAGTAGTTCCTACTCTTTCCTGTGTCAACTTTAGAGTTTGTGGTCTGATATTAAGATCCTTGATCCATTTGAGTTAATATTGGTATAGGGTGATATACATGGATCTAGTTTCAGTTTTTTGCAGACTGCCAACCAGTTTTCCCAGCAGTTTTTGTTGAAGAGGCTGCTATTTCTCCATCGTATATTTTTAGCATCTTTGTCAAAGACAAGTTGGTTAGAGTTGTGTGGCTTCATATCTGGGTCCTCTATTCTGTTCCACTGGTCTTCATGTCTGATTTTGTGCCAGTACCATGCTGTTTTTATTGTTATTGCTTTGTAATATAGTTTGAAGTTGGGTATCGTGATACCTCCTGCATTGTTCTTTTGACTGAGTATTGCCTTGGCTATTCGTGGCCTCTTGTGTTTCCATATAAATTTAACGGTAGATTTTTCAATCTCTTTAATGAATGTCATTGGAATTTTGATGGGACTTGCATTAAACATGTCGATTACTTTTGGGAGTATAGACATTTTTACTATGTTGATTCTACCAATCCATGAGCATGGGAGATCTCTCCACTTTCTATAGTCTTCCTCAATCTCTTTCTTCAGAAGTGTATAGTTTTCCTTATAGAGGTCATTCACATCTTTTGTTAAGTTTATACCTAGGTATTTGATTTGTTTTGAGGCTATTGTAAATGGAATTGCTTTCATACATTCTTTTTCAGTTTGCTCATTGTTAGTATATAGAAATGCTAATCATTTTTCTATGTTGATTTTATATCCTGCTACCTTGCTGTAGCTATTGATGATGTCTAGAAGCTTCTGAGTAGAGTTTTTTGGGTCTTTAAGGTATAGGATCATGTCGTCTGCAAAGAGGGATATTTTGACAGTTTCTTTACCTATTTGTATTCCTTTTATTCCTTCTTCTTGCCTAATTGCTCTGGCTAGGAATTCCAGTACTATGTTGAATAGGAGTGGAGATAGTGGGCATCCTTGTTTGTTTCCTGATTTTAGAGGGAATGGTTTCAGTTTTTCTCCATTAAGTATAATGCTGGCTGTAGGTTTGTCATATATAGCTTTTATAATGTTGAGGAACTTTCCTTCTATTCCTAGTTTTCTTAGAGCTTTTATCATGAAATGGTGTTGGATCTTATCAAAGGCTTTTTCTGCATCTATTGAGATGATCTATTTGTCTTTGCTTCTGTTAATGTGGTTTATTATGTTTATTGATTTTCGTATGTTGAACCACCCCTGCATTCCTGGAATGAAGCCTACTTGGTCGTGGTGAATAATCTTTTTGATGTGTTGTTGAATTCGGTTTGCCATTATTTTGTTGAGGATTTTTGCATCCATGTTCATTAAGGAGATTGGCCTATAGTTCTCCTTTTTGGAGGTGTCTTTGCCTGGTTTTGGGATAAGTGTAATACTGGCTTCATAAAATGTGTTTGGCAGTTTTCCTTCCCTTTCTATTTCGTGGAACAGTTTAAGGAGGGTTGGTATCAGTTCTTCTTTAAAGGTCTGACAGAATTCAGCAGAGAATCCATCAAGTCCTGGACTTTTCTTTTAGGGGAGACTCTTGATTGCTGCTTCAATTTCATTTTGTGTTATAGATCTATTCAGGTGATTAATTTCCTCTTGAGAAATCATACTTTCTGACTCTAGAGTCTATGATCCCGTCTATAAAGATACCTTACTTCTCCAGGTATCACAGAGTGCAGGGTCCAGTCTTAATGATACAGACTAGAATCTCCTTCTTCTCAGTATTTACAGAGGTTTTCATATACTCCACAGGCTGATTGATAAGTCAGAAGGCCACTTTATCAATTTCCTGATCAAGAGATGAAATTTCACATTTGTACATGATAAATTCTGTTGTGTAGATAATGAAGACATCAACCAACAATAATGATTACTGACATTGACTGGGCATGGCTGTGTGCTGGGCAATTACACACATTGGCTCCTGGTGTCTCAAAGCACTTTGAAGTGAATGCTATTAGCCCAATTTTACAGATGAGAAAACTAAAACTTTTATTGAGCATATGGTAAACACTCAGCACATTTTAGCTGCTACTACTATAATTACTGTCATTATTATTAGCAGCAGCAGTAGTAATGACGTTAAGGAATTTTCCCAGTAGTTGCTGCTGGCTCATATCAGACTGGAAATAACACCCAGGTCTACCTGATTCCAGAGACAGTAACTTTTATCATTTAAACATTAGAAAAATCTGGGTTCAGGGCAGCTTTAGAAGATGGGAACTGAGTTTCTCCATGGAATCTTTCATCTGATTTGAATTGCTACCACTCCGTGGAGTTATATCCTACAAAGAGTATGTTGTGATGTGATTCTTTGAATGAGAGCAGATAAAGATGGAAGGAGCAGTCCTGGCAGATTCCCAGCTATCTAAAACTCCAATACTTGATGCTAGTGAGTCACACCAGGATTGAGTGGCTATTACTTTCTTTATAGTGGTTGAACCTAGATGTTTCCTTTGGTGATACTGTCTTGGTCTCTTTGCCTGGACTTAGAGCACATCATTCCCTCACCTGGACCTCATATCGTGTTGTGTCTTATATCAAAACATTTCAGTAAACTCAGGTTTTCTAGTATATGTGGAGTCTTATGGAAATTCTATTACTGAGAGGGTTACTTCTGCACCCAGACCCCTGCCTCTGGGTTGAAGAATTGAGAAACATTTGTTCCTGCATGATGAGAAACTTTGTGATGGAAAAAGATGGAAAAGACTTCCCAACTGCTTTTGAGGGATTTGTGTGTGTGTGTGTGTGTGTGTGTGTGTGTGTGTGTGGTGGGTATTGGGAAAGGTCAAAGACAATTTTGAAATTAAAGCTTAGGTATTGGGATAATGGGGCTATACTGTAGCCATTTAGAAGAGAAGAGGAGCAATGCTACAGAGATATTATGAGGGAGAGCACCATGGTTTGATGGCATCCCCTCCAAAATTCAAGCTGAAATTTACTCTTTAGTGTAACAACATTAAAACGTGTGACCTTTGAGAGGTTAGGATGTGAGGGCTGTGCCTTCATGAATGGAATTAGCAGTTTCATAAAAAAGACCTCAAGGTTGTTAGAAGTACTGTCTCACTTTCCATCTGCTATTCGAAGACCCAATGATTTGTCCCTTTTGCCCTTTTCTGTCATATGAGTTCACCTGGATGGCACCATCCCCAAGAATACTGGATTTGCCCATTTTGCTCTTGGACTTCCCAGCCACTGGAACCATGAGAAAAAAATATTTGTGATTTGTAAGTTACTCATTCTCAGGTATTTTGTTATAGCAACCCAAATGGACTAAGATGGGCATTGGAGGGTGGGGTGGGTACAGGATTAACATAAGAATACAAATAAGAAAGATGACTTCAGTTTCAGACAGGATAGATTTGTAGTGTGGTTGGCACTTATTTTACTTGATGTATTTTTTCCCTTTGCATTGCTGTTAGGGTAAGCAAATTTGATTTGTGTGGCTAAAAATATTTGGGTAAGTAAGGTCATATATGTGCGCTCATATCTACATGATTTCATAGGAAAGAATAGGGCTTTAAGCATTACATTTATGCATAATGTATATATAAATATACATACATATATATATTCCCCCCCAAAAAACTTTAAAAAGTAAACTAATTTTACCAGCATGAGAGAAAAAAATTGAGAAGCAGATGAAAATGGACTTGAAAAACTTCAGCTAAACATGCTAATTAAATTTTAAAAAATATATTTGAAGTGTAACTATATAGTGAATAGTGAATGCCTTTGAAAATTACTTCTGAAGTATCAGAATAAAACATTCAGTATTTTGCAGTGATGTGGCTGCATTTGGGTATAGATATATTTGATCTATGGGAGTTTAAACATGTTTAAAATGACTTATTCTATAAGAAGAAGTCAATAATTCAGTAGGACTCATGGCTATGACAAAGTAATTTTGATATGTCTAAGAGAAGTTGTGACTTTGGACATAAAATCAAGTCAGTGAGTGAAAATAAAACAGAAAGCTGTTGTGTTGTAATCGGTCTGTACCTCAGCCTTCATCACAGATGACCACTAAAATAACCAACAGAAAAGCCATAAAAACCAACCCAGGCAACCATTTTTGGGTGAGCATTTGATACTGCAGTTTCTTGAAATTTCTGGGTATTTGGAGGTATGCAGAGTGAGATGGAGGCTGATGAAGTAGGTTGAACAATCTGTGCATACAGAGTGATCCAGGGGAAGAGAAGTGAGAACAGGAGACAAAGGGAAGAGGGCTAAGGACAGAATCATCAGAAACACCCATCTCTCAGAGGTGACAAGGGAAATAAAGCATGGGGCAGTGAGAGAGGAAGAAGAACTGAGAAGGTGCTGTACTGAAGAAGCCAAGAATTCTCTAGGTTCTTCCAGAGGATAGGAAAGAGTCACAGAGGAAGAGCTCAGAAAACATATTGTTGGGTATGGTTATGGGGCACCCTGAGTACAATGGTCACAGACATCAGTGGGGACAAAGGAGGTTGAGATGCCAGTGATTAGGTGAATGAAAGGTGAAGAATAGGGGCCTAAGAAGAAAATGGTGGCAAGGGAAAGAGGGAGGGAGGTAGGGAAGAGGGAGAAGGAAGAAAGATGAGAAAGAGAGGAAGAGGGAGAAAGGGGAGGGGAGAGACAGAGAGACAGAGATCGAGAGAGAGAGAGAGAGAGAGAGAGAGAGAGAGAGAGAGAGAGAGAGAATCCTTTATTTTGGATCTTACAGTACAATTTTCCTACAAGCTTTAGAAAGGGCAATATTTAGTGAGACAGAAAGATGTGTGTACTGCCCATGGTTATTGCAGTGCTATTCATAATAACCAACCTATGGAATCAGCTTAGGTGCTCATCAACAGATAAATGAACAAAGAAAATGTGATATATATTATATAAAATGTGATATATATAGATAAAATGGATATTATTCAGCCATAAAAAGGAATGAAATTATGTCATTTGTAGAAAAATTGATGGAACTAGAATTCATCTTGTTAAGTAAAATAAACCAAGCTCAGAAAGAAAAATACCACATTTTCTCTCATATGCAGAATCTAGATGTAATGAATAGTAAAGGACATGAGCATAGAAGGGGATTATGGGGGGAGGGAATCAATGAAAGGTGGGTGGGAGAAAAGACAGACAGAGTGGGGGGAGAAAATCATTAAGGTACAGTGTAAGCATATATGAAAAGGTCATAATGAAATCCATTTTAAAAACTGTAAGAAAGGGCTGGTGGAGTGGTTCAAGTGGTAGAGTGCCTGCCTAGCAAGTCTAGCAAGTGTGAGGCCCTGAGTTCAAACCCCAGTACCACTAAAAAAGCAAAAAGCAAAAACCAAAAACCTGTAAGAAAGATTTATGTTGTTTTACTTTTGATGGGACTGGGATTTGAACTCAGGGCTTTGTGTTTACAAAGCAGGCGCTTTACCATTTGAGCCACACCTCCAGTCTGAACGAAAGATTTAAAAGTAGGTGGGGGAGGGAGAATAAGAAAGAGTAATAGAGGAGGTGAATATGAGCAAAGTTTATTAGATGCATGTATGGAAATATCATACTGACACCCCTCACATTGTACAATTAATACGTTCTTAAAAATAAAAAAAGATGTGTTGTAGATTGGCACATTCTTGGCATTTGAGAGCCTTAAGCAAGGTGAGACCAGCAGAGAAGATCAAAGGCAAAAATTCTCAAAGTGTGTTCTGCAAGATGGTAGCAGATGTTTGAGAAGTGGGGACCTGAGTCTCTCTGCTTTCACAAAATGATTCAGGTTGTCTCTGTCCCTCAGGAAAGGAATTCTCAGGGCCCACTCCCTGCTCTGTAAGCAGAGGATCAGCAGTGAGCCTCCAACATTGCTTTGTTATTTCTGATCCATTTCTGGTTTACTGAGACATTTCTTTTGTTTTTGAGTTGGACTGTGCCTTTTTTTTATTTTCTTGACTTATGTTTTGTCTTTCTCTGCTGTGTATGTGTGGGGTGCAGAGGGACATAGCCAAGATGGAACTGGCTGTGCCCTTTGGACCACATGTCCTAGGTCAAATTCTGTACTGCAGGATGTCCTTGGAGCTCCATGGACTATGACTCTCCAAAAGAGGACTAGGCTGTGTCCTTTTCTCCACCTCAAATGGCTGTGGTACTCTTCCTTCTTCATGTTGTTTCTGCCTCCTATTTTGTAAAACACACTCAGGAAAGCTTGTCAGTGAGACAGCAGAAGTGATGGAAAGGTCCTTTAGAAAAACTGAAAGGTATTTGAATTAAGAGTGGGAAGGGGCCAGGTGCCGGTGGCTCATGTCTGTGATTCTAGCTACTCAGGAGGCAGAGATCAGGGGGATCACGGTTTAAAGCAAGCTCTGGTAAATAGTTTGTGAGATTCTATCTAAAAAAAAAACATCACAGAAAAGGGCTGGTGGAGTGACTCAAGGTGTAGACTCTGAGTTCAAACCCCAATACTGCAAAAAGACCCAAAAAACAAAAATCAAAGAGTGGAAAGGGGCTGGACATGGTCCTGGCTACTTGGGAGACAGAGGCAAACATGAGGCACGTCCTTGAAAAGCACAGTAAAAGCAAAAGAGCTGGGCAGCATGGTTCATATGGTTTTTTTTTTTGCAGCAGTGGGGTTTGAACTCAGGACCTCATCCTTGTAAGGCAGGTGCTCTTACTGCTTACACCACTCCGCCAGCTTTAGAGTGGCTCAAATGGTAGCAAGTGTGAGGACCAGAGGTCAATCTCCAGTAACACACACACACACACACACACACACACACACACACACACACACGCATGAGTGGAGGGAAAGCTGTTCCTGGTTGCTCCCCGTGGTTGAGTGTGTCAGGAATGATAAGCACTTCTGGAAATCGGGAAGGATTTCGTCTGATCCTCCAACAGGGAGGCTTCCCAGGGTGTCTACCAGCAATCTCATCCAAGAATGAACTGGAAGGAACTTAATTTTCTTTAAGATCTCGTCACTAAGAGTTGTTCAGCAAAGGACATCAACCTACGGAGGGCCTGTGAGTGAAGCTTGGTGAGGCCAACTGTTGCACCTTGTACTCCCACTCGACATCTGTCATCTGGCCACTCGTCCAGGTTTTGCTTGCTGTACTAAAGGAGCGCACTCTCCCCTAAGCATTGAGTGAGGGTGCCCTGTTCCCAAATATGGTCAGAGAAGAGGATGCCCGAATGACAGCCATGGATGGTATTCATCCATGGCCATAGGCTAGGGAAGAGAACTCCTTTCTTCCTTGAAATGTAGTGGAGGAAATGTTTGTGTGAGTGCTCATGTAACAAGTGTATTGGGTTTCTATTGTGTGTGTGAACATTAGTAACCAGAATAGGAGAAGAAATTGATACAAAATGAACTAAAAAAAACCGTTCCAGATTTCAGAAGCTTAGAATCTAGCAGGGGACATAAAGAAGCCTACAGTTAATATGCATGTGATGATTTTCTCTCTGTAGGGAGCTCAGGAAGATATGCAATGTGTAGGCAGGGCACCCATCTCAGAGGGCAGTCCAGAATGGATTTGGGGAAGAGAATTCTCCAGGCTGAGCACCAAAAGATAGGTTAACCAAATGTGTATGGGGGGAGGATGTAAAAATTCCAGGCCTATAAAAGAACTGAAAGACATTTGACAAGGCTGCAGCATTGAGTTCTGAGTGAGCACCCTGGGGCAGGGGTGGAGGAGTGAGATTGGGCCTTGGGCGGGCACAGCTGTGATCATGTGAGTTCAGGTCCTCAGTTCACCCAGCAAGACCCTCAGTGCCTGACTCCTGGAGTCACCTTGACTGCTCTGTTCTCCTCTTTAGCTCTCCCTTACTTCTCTTCCTCAGAGAGTTTGGCACTCCTGTTGGGATGGGGAATTTGAAGTGATTTTGGGAGTGGCCTGTCTGCTAGAGTGTGTGGCTAGTCAGGCAGGTGAGCATGTGCTGGAGGACTATGGGGTCATAGGAGTCAGGTTTTGTAAAGGTGAGGGTAGTCCAGAGGCCAGGTAAAACTCTGAGAATAGGGATAGTAGAGCAGTCAGTAAGAGGAAATCTAAACAGGTAAAGTGCAGGAGGGCAGCATGGGACCAGGGATCAGTGGACCTTCTTACTGGATCTGGGATCATGGTACAGGCATCACAGAACCTGGGTGGAAGAACATGCTAACAGTAGTGACTTGATGATCAATCATGTGAACTTTCACACCTGCCCTCAGGAGCTTAGGAAGCATCCAACTTCTGGCAAAGGATAGCCAGTCAGTCTAACCCAGGCCACACCTAGAGGTGGAGGGCAAGGGCCCAGTGCCAGGGAGAGGAGGAATCTCAGTTAGAAGCAAGGTGGGGCAAGGCTCTCCATAGTCAGTTCTCACTTCCCTATTGGATGCCACTATTCTTGACCTCTTACCTGTGCTCTCAGCTTCTCTGCCTAGTGAATTCTTCTTCCTCATTCATCTCTCTAAGTGTCACCTCCTCATGGAAGTGCATTCCCACCCCCTAATCCCTTGTCATAAGTCCTCATGCCTCTGGGGTTTTTCCTTCGTACCCTGCAGCATCATCTTGTAGAATAATTTGAACAATGACTTGCTGCCTCTCCTCTGTGAGGCAGTGAGCACAATGAGGGTAGGGTCTGTCTCTTTCGCACACCAGTAGGAGCACGAGAGTATCTTTTGAAAGTACGAATCAATGAGTTATTTCCAAATGCCTGCAGGACTTCTGTTAGATGACCATTACTGCCATTTTGCAAATTCAAAAACAACTGTCCTTCTTTCTCATTCTGTGTGCACATTTTATGTCTACCCTTTTGGTCTCCATCAAAATAAAAAGGGCTGGACAGATGAAGAAAACTATATGGGAATATTTCAAAAATAGATCAGTGTCCCCCTTGTCACTGGGTCAGGTCACATCACAAACATGAAATGCACTTTGAAAACAGTCAGCTGCATGAACTGGACAGAAAGGAGCCATCAGCTGTGCTTTGTCAAAGCCACATTTGGGCACATGCACGCTGCCTGGAGTTCTGATAGTCACGTTGTGCTCAGGTGGAGGTGACGGTAATGATTCAGGTGCCCTATGCTTTTACATCTGTGAAAACGGATCTCCTTAATAAGGCAGCAGAACGCATCAAAATGAATGCCGCATTCAGGCCAGTGCACGGAGCAGCCGATAGTGCTGTGAGAGCTCTTTGTTTCTCTCTGGCATGTGGATGCACAGCCTTTGATGTTAGAATTTTGGCTCATTAATAACTAATTTACATTTCCCAGACAGCAAATTGTGATCTGATACAAATTTATAAAAGAACTCCAAATGGCGAAACTCTCTTATACAATGAGTCCTTTGTGGGCATTTTTTTTCCTTCTTCTAACTTAAGGAGTTTGTGATTAAAATTTTAATGCAATCATTGAAATCTCCAGGGCTACTTAAAAATAAAACACCGTCTTCTTTCCTTCCTCTCAGAAATTATGACAACTGGCTGCTCCTATGTGGATGCTGTAAATGCTACAATTGCTTTTTCATCTGTTCTGAGCCTCAGATAAAACAGGATGTCCTCGGTGGCCAGAGCAAAGACCTAGTGAAGGGACTGGCAGTGGTAGCAGCAGGTGATGGGCGGTGTCCCTCAGTGTCTCAGTGCTTCTGCACAATCAATGGATTGGCAGATTTCACACAGGGTTTTCTCCTTGGCTCCCGGGGCTCCCAGGGGTCATTCGCACTACTTTAGATATCTAAAGCTGAATAGGTTATTTTTGAAGCACAGCTGGGTAGGTCAGAGCTACCAAGATAAGGGATTGTATATATGTATTTCCTCTTGGCTACAGCTTGGGAGGCCAATTGCGTCATGGAAATCACGGTCATTTTCCCATCTTTTACTCCGCATTGCTTGAAGAGCATATGGAGGTCAAGGGAAGTTGCAAAATGGTTCTGGGGAGGCAAATGTAGGTATGTCTTCCCACCTCCCACCACTCCAAACATTTGTCTTTGGGAAAAGCTTTGGCCTCCTGCTTGTTCATGACTCACAGCTCAGTGGGGAGGTAGGGCAGGACTTCTCTGTGCCAGAAGGAGAAAGTATCATGTATATGCAGCCACCTGGAAACACCATTCCTGGACTACAAAGGGAGGTCTGTGTCTGGGGAGAGAGGAGAGAGACCAGAAAAGTGGATCAGAGAGCTGGCTGTGGGCAGGGCAGTGGGGTGGGGCTGGGGAACAAGACATTGGGTAGCTTACCAGTTGTATCACATCTGGCAGAAGACTTGATTCTACTGAGTTCCTCTTTGCTTGGAGGAATAGTTTAGGCAACAGCACTGGGCTTGTTGTATGGAATGGAAACATATCCAGAATGAAAAGAGTTTTAAATTGGCACCACTTGAGGTCAGATTTTAAATGGTCACACAGCATGAGCCAAATTGACTACATGCAGAGAAGCAACAAGCCACCCGGTTCCCTATATTATTTTAATAACAGAAAGAATGCATTAGGAATTCCAGGCAAGACTTCCACCTGGACACAGTCCCAGATTCTAACTCATCTGTGCATGCCTTTTCAAATAAGCCTTTCACAAAGAGCCTTTTTTCTCTCCAATTTCTTCCCTACTGATGAAGGAATCTGAGGTTTGCCCTCCTGGCTTGGGTTGTAGGAAGTAAGAAACCTGAGAGGCCTGCTCTGAGCGGGTACACCATGGAAAGTTGCTAGGAAAACTACAGTGCTATCTGGGGTCTTTAATTTAAATAACAAAGCCAATCCCAGGAGGGGCCTGAGACATGTCCAGGGCTTGTGGAACAGAGAGACTGAGATGGGTGGTTCATTCTGTCCAACTCTGCAATATGGCCTACCTGTCTCCAAGGGACATCTGGAGTTTACCTGCTGTACTGAAAGGCACTGGTGGAAGTGGTGACTGTAGTGCCTGCAGACTACTTTGAGAGCCATGAGGCCTGATCATAATTAGGTTCTTTCTCAATGTCTGGAACATTACTGACATTTAAAAACTAATGCTCCTGTCATGCTTGCTAATTTTACCCTCGTGGGCCCCAAATGGCTCATTTAATGTTTGACTATTTTTCTAAGTCACAAAGACCAGAGTAGATTTTTTTTTTCAGAAGTAAATCAATTCTGTTCTCAGCCATAGTTGGACCAAAATAGGAAAATCATCCCATGGCTATAAACATAATGGATTCACCCAGCCATGTTACACTCACTTTTTCAATCTGTGGGATCCTCTGGAGTCCATTTAGGTGTGAATCCTGGCTCTGCTACTTACCTCTAGTGAGTTTGGATTTGTTACTTAATCCTCCTGAGCTATTTTGTCTTCGTGTATTCAAGGTAGATGATAGCAATTGTTAAGAGGATTAAATGCAAAATTTTTAGCACATGGCCTGGCATAGTAAGTGCTCAGAGGGAAAGCTTATACATTTATAAGGCTCACTATGGAGATAGGTATAGAAAGGTCTAGAAGTGGATGAAACCCTGAGATGCCCTCCCAATTGGTCCTACTGGTCAGAAGTCACCACTGTTCTACCATCCAGCTTTCTGAGAATTAGGGATCCACATTAAGTCCAGACACTAACAGGAAGGGGCGCTTTCTGCCAAAGGTGTTTGTAAGAGACCCATGGCCACAGCTCTGGTGGGGAGGTCAGTCTCCTGAGCAAACTGGGCTATGGAGTATAACTCCTTGAAATAATGGACCACTTGTGTTTTGGGGGCATTGTTTTATCCCAAGCAGAACTCAGCAGTTTTGGGCACCCCACAACTATCTGTGAAAGGGAGCAATGATGGAGATGCAGAGAGCTGTGGGCGTTGCCTAACTGTGGGCAAGTGCACAGGAACAAAGGAGGATCTCTGAAGCCGCCATCCTGTAGCACAGTCTTCTCCACTGTAGGGAGATCAGAAATGAGTCCAGAGAACTGCAGCAGCTATGCTGGTTAGAGGTTGTTACCATTTTCTTAGGAAAAGAATACTAAGGGTCAGGTTGTATTGCCTAAGAGTATCTAATAAAATAAGCAATTCTAATTACAGAGCAGGAGCTCCGTCTCAATAAGTCTTACTGTCAGTTTTGTAAGGTCTTGAGTGAAAGAGTCCCTTCAGGTATTTGAACAAGGTTCAGATTCTTAGAGTGGGAAAAGCTACGTGTGCTAAAAATTGTAATCCTGTTTGAGTGTGATACATGGTACAGAGATATTTCTCTGCACCAGTAATGCTATGTGTGCTCTCCTTTTGGATTTGTTAAGCCATATTCACATCTCTTATTTCATTTTATCCTCATTTTACTCATGAGATGTTAATCAGGACTAATACTGCCCTGATTTTGTAATGAAGAACTCAGGAGAATTTAGGGTTTAGGTGAAACAAGAATGCAGGGTGTTTCGTCTGCATACCACCAAATTGTGGTTTAAACTGTTCTTGTCTTTTGGACTGTTTTGTACCTTCTGTTGTGTCATTGCCATACCTCTGTCATCTAGCCTAGATGATTGCTGTTGTAATGAAGGACTCTGGAGAGGACTGTGGTAATGACAAGTGCAAAAGAAGTTAATGGATTGAGAGGTTTTTTTTTCCCCCCATAATCCTGAAATTTGAATTCAGGGCCTTGTGCTTGCCAGGCAAGTGCTTTACCATTTGAGCCATGCTCCAAGATCTTTTTGTTTTTGTTACTTTTTTTCCCCCAAAATAGGGTCTCACTTTTATGCTCACGCTAGTTTGACTGCGATCCTCCTGTTTATGTTTCCTACATAGCCGAATGACAGGTGCATACCAACACACCCAGCTTTTTATTGGTTGAGATGAGTCTTGTGGGCTTTTTGCCTGGGCCGGTCTTGAAGTGCCATCCTCCTGATCTCTGCCTGTAGAGTAGCTAAGATTAGCAGCATGAACCACTGTGCCTGGCTGAAAGATTTTATCCATGCATATCTGACTTTTGCTTAACTGACAATCTCAGCTTCCAGGAAGAACTTGGACATGGGGCAGGTTTTGGAATAGTGTCTGTGAATAGCGTACACAGCAGTTGTGGCTTGTCCAGTATGCTCACACAGTCAAATCCAAGGATGGCAATGGCAAAGCCTCTGGGTGATGACTACGGCCATCACATTCTTTGGCTTTCATCAAAGAACTAGCACGTCCAGACAAGAGGTGCCAGCAGTCTGGGTATTTGGTTAATTCTGTAGGGCTGGCTGTCTGAGAGGTAGTACAAAGCTAATGGTGAGGCATCTTCCAGTAGCTCTGGCCAGTGTCATGTATCTACTGAGAGTAAAGGATGCATTTCAGGCCTATGGCTTCCAGGATATGTACGATGATTTAAGCCTGGATTGGGTGGAACCAGGTGGAGAATTCTTGCAAGAACTGTTTGAGGACATGGGAATTAGGCCGGCCAAGGTTTCGGTTCATGGTTCAGATTGCTGGGTCATGGTGACATGAAAGTGATCCTAATTGCATATAAGTTCCTTTAGCACCCGATAGACATTTGAGTGTTGTGTTGCCATCAATCTTAGAGCTGTTTGGGGTTGGAGCTGCATGAAGAGTTAGCCTGATAGTCTGTCAGCACCTGGGGACAGCTGTGTTCTGACACTGAGACCCCAGGGGCCTGCTGGCTGCTCATTTCCTTATTATCATCAAGCCCACCTGTGACTTCAAGTGGGTTCCCTTCATAAGTGCCTACTTGCTTGCCTCCTTTCTTCTTTCCCTGATGTAAAATCCAGGAGATGAGTGCTTTAGCTACTCTTTGATTTGATACCTTAAAGCAAATCTACTTAGATGCTAATAAAGGAAAGTTTATTGTCTGGAGTAGCTTTTACCCATTACCTGAAGGTGGTGGTTCTTTTTGTAAAACAATGATTCAGTTGTTCTCCTGAATCCTGGGGTCTTGTGTGAGAACAGTGAGACCCTCTTTTGTCTACCCTTGGTCTAGAGCTGTGAGTTAGTAATGTAAACTTAGAGAACTCAGTGACAAAGCCTTCCTAGTGGCTTGTTATCATACCTGTCAAGATAGGGCCTTATTTCTGAAACTAGATTTCTTGAGAAGTTGTAAGTCATTTATAGAGATTTCTGAAAAGATGTACTTCTCTATGCAACCATTCTGATAGATTTGCTTGAAAAGCTTATGCATGGTGAAGAACAGATTGGACTAATGGAAAATTGCCTGGCTGGGAGTCACAAGGCTCCTGATTTGGAAGACAATATGGCATAATAGCAAGAGTGTGGGTTTTGGATTCAGACAGACCAAGAAGCAAAGCTTAGCTCTCCAACTATGTGACTGGCAAGTGTTGGTTTTCTTGGCTATCAAATGAGGCTAATAGTTGTTGCTTCATTGGATGGTTGTGGAGATTAAATGAGCTCATATAGATGCTGATACTACTTAGGGGCATATCTCTGGTATCCCTAGTCCAGACCTGTCTCCTAAATTTCAACTGTGTTTTCACCTGATGGCCATGTGTTCTTTATCTGCATTCATCTTTTCTCTCCCTCACCTCCGAATTTCCCTCCTACACTTTTCCTTTGTGAAAGGTTCTATCATTCACCATTGTTCAAGCCAGAATCCTGAAACAACCCTCACATCTTCCTTCTTCCTCAACCTGGAAAATTCTACCAGTCACAGAGTCCTTCCAGTTCTGCTTCCTGTATACACCAGTTTTCTCCATTCCATCCATTCCACCCAAGCCTACTCCCTTACTCCAGTTCTTCATTTCTTGTCCAGGTTGCTGCAGTATGTGCTATTTAAAAAAAAATTTGTACTGTCACGAGAGTGAATTGCCTGGTGTTAGCATTGTAAATCCTTAGCATTCCTTCATGAGCTTCGAGGGGAAGTTCTATTTCTCTGACCTGGGAAAACAACCTCCTTATAAGCAAAGCCCATTCTCTCAGCTCCATTTCTCACTGTGTCTATTTTGTGTGTGTGCGTGTGTGTGTGTGTGTGTGTGTGTGTGATGGGTGTTTTTCAAGATAGGGTCTTGAGAACTATTTTCCCTGGCTGGCTTTGAACTGTGATCCTCCTGATCTCTGCCTCCTGAGTAGCTAGGATTACAGGCATGAGCCACTGGCACCCAGCTGTGTCTGTGTTCTTACCCTCACTGACACCCAACTGAAGCGTGTTCTTCAGGAAGGCCAACCTCTGACCTCCCTCCAGGTAGAATCTCTGTTTTCTGCTTGAAATCCTTCCCCTCCCCAAGCATCTGCTAGCCCCTACCCACCACTCAAGAGTCACTTCCACATGCACGAGGTGGACCCTTCAAGATGAAATAGATCCCTTCTCTCTGTAACACCATTTCATATTCTTATGCATTTGTGCATGCAACCTGGTGGGGACTTTCCAGGTTGGCTATATCTGACCTGATCACAATGCCAAGCCTTGGTGTAAGCCCAGAATGTCTTTTTTTTTTTTCTCTGCATCTTTAATTTTGTTTAATAATCTCAAAGGTTGATCAAACTAATCCTACTAATTTGTATATTCTCACCTGAGGAATAAGTGAGAATTTAGTCACTGTTCATAGGAGACATTGGTTTTTCAGCTATGGCCTTGAAGAAGTGCAGGTGAACTTGGTCTTCTATAATTCTTTGGTATATCAGTCGGTGACCCTATTTAAAACCAAAGCCCCTGTTGGTCTCAATTTCTCATCCACCACTCCTTGAAATACCAAGCATTAAATCAAATCAATACTTCTGGACCAAGTAAGAAATTCACTTTCCTCTCTTTTTAAAACCCAAATTACATTTGCTAATCACACTCTCAGCTGCCTGTAGTGATGCTGACAAAGAAGACACAGATAACAGAGTGGATCCCAGTATGTCTTTATGGAACGAATGACTGAAAGGTATTGACAGTGACTAGTAAAGAACTTGGCTTATGTAAGGAGCTCAGTAAAAGTACCTTTATTCTGATTGTGCCACTAAATAGCTAGCGAACTTGGGTCGGGTCTGTTGCCTCTCCGGAACTCAGGTTTTTCACGTGAAATGCAATTGGTATCATATACGCACACACACAAAACTTCAAATACATTTATAATACAAATCTGCAATTGTAAGAAACAAAATAAATGAAGAGTAATTCATAATAAAATTATATGTATTCAATAAGTAAATGTATAAAAGGATAGAATGAAGTGGTCAGATAGCTGTATCGACTTATTATGAATAAGTCTGGCTTTCACAGCAGCAAGACAGAACTATGTTTGCATGTTTTCATTAAATTTCTCATTTTGGAATAATGGCTAAGTAAAAATATTTATTTAGTGATACTTTTGCAAGTTTAACTGAAATAACTTTAAATAGACCCATTGAAAGTATAGGCTGATAAAAGTGGCTTTGTATTGATACCACAATGGGGGGTTTTCTTGATTGCATCATTTTTTAAGTCCATATTCAAAACAGTGGACAACTCTTGGTAAAATGCCAAACAAAACATCACAATTATCTTTTGATTTTTAGTTCTTCGAAATTTAGTCTATACTAAAATAGTGCAAAGAAAGTATATTTATATGTAGAATGGAGTGAGGCACTGGCTCAGTTAATCATAAATAAATATTTCACCCGCATGACTGCCCAGGGGAATATCAGAAAGTTATGTAGGACATAGCATAGTTCTCTGTGGTGTGGGGCTATCCTATACATTTATTTAGGATACATTTATTTAGGAACAAATGACTGAAAGGTATTGACAGTATGTCTGAGTCTCACTACGTTAAAAGGTAGTAGTGCCCCTTCATCAATAAGACATAAAAAACAAATTTCTAAAATGCCTTACAAGTGCTGAGCTGTTATGTAGTGGATAGCAATGAAACATTAAATACTGCTTCTCTATAAAAAATGCAGTTCACCTCAATTGTCCAAAGCTTATTAGTATAAAGCAAATCTTATTTCCTGTAATTAAAGATTTGCAGCATTTGGAGAAACATCACCAACTTTCTATTAGGAAGGAATTAAATGTCAAATGCATATAAGCAATTTTGTGGTTGTTGGGATTTGGGTTGCATTTTCTTGAATGGTACTTGCTGTTTTAAAATTTTATTTTATTGTGCTGGGTAGGGGTACACTGTAGCATTTACAAAGGTTCTTACAATATATCATAGTTGAATTCAGTCTCTCCACCATTCTCCTTTATCTCCCTCTTCCTCCACTTGAGAAATAGTTTCAGCGGGTATCTTTTTTCCATTTACATTCATGTGTACACAGTACTTACACCATATTCATTTTTGCTTAAACTTCTTCCATTAGCCTTGCTTAGTTCTCGTTTCTATACTTTCAACATTTAGAAATTTGCTCTCATTTTCTTGCATTCTTGTCATTTATAATCGCAATATCATCTGACACCTGTTAAGTTGGGAATGCTTAGTGATCATTGGTTGTTTGACCATACTGTCATACAATGAGGCCATTTCTTTCTTGAGACATGGTCTTGCTGTGTAGCCCAGGCTGGGCTTGAACTTGCAATACTCCTGCCTCAGCTTCGTGAGTGCTGGGATAACACCATGCCTGGCTCAGTGAGTTGATCTCTGATTTAGTTTTTAATCTTGCTTCTCTGGAACTATTTTTTTTTTCAAATCTGTTTCCACTCTTAGTAGAACTTCTTTACCAAGTTTATTATTGCCTGCCTTAAGAATAAGTGTCATATGTCATTTACCTTAATGTCTCCAGATCCTACCCCAGTAATCAGCTTCTAGCAGGTACTCAGTAAATATTTGTTGAGTGAATGAATGTATGTAGTAGTACATGATGTATTTGAGCCAGAAAATCTCATAAATGCAAGACTTGAGGTCCACATAAAATAAACGATTTTTGTTTCTTTCTTTCTTCTTTTTTGCTTTTATTTTATTTTTGGTGATGCTGGGGTTTGAACTCAGGGCCTTGCATTTGCTAGGCAGGTGCTCTACCTCTCTGCCAACCCTTTTTGTGTTGGTTTTTCTTGGAGATAGAGTTTCACTTTATCCTGGGCAGCCTGGACCACGATCCTCCTGCTTGTGTTTCCCCAGGTAACTAGGATGACAGACATGTGCCCTTGGACACAGCCACTAGTTGAGATGGGGTCTCCCGAACTTTTTGTTCAGGTTAGCCTTAAATTGTGATCCTCCTGATCTTCACCTCCCAAATAGCTAGGATTACAGACTTGAGCTACTGTGTCTGGTCAAACAAAGGAATCTTACAATTCATTATTTTTTATTATAACCACATGTCACTTAACAATGACTGTGTTCTGTGAATTTTCCATCAGGTGATTTTTGTCATTGTGTGAATATCATAGCGTATACATACACAAATTAAGATGACTGAGACATCACTAGGTGACATAATCTGTGGGACCACTGTGGTATATGTGGTCCATCATTGAACAAAACATTCTTATATGGTGCTTGACTGTATTTGATATTCTGTAATGTTGAGTTTATTTAAAAGGAGCATACAAGCCATGGAGAAAAGGATAGGGAAGTTGTTGTTTAATGGGTATAGAGTTTTAGATTTATAAGATGAAAAATTCCTGGAGATCTGTTTCACAATATAGAAATACTTAACATGGCTGAACTATTCACTTAAAATAGTTAAGATGGTAAATTTTATGCCATTTTTTTTTAAACCAGAGTAACAAAAGGAGGGGCAGAGGATACATAAATATTTCATTCTAAATTGGCTTCCCCTTTCTGTTAATGGGGCCACCATTCTTTTGGACTCTCCAGCAAGAAGTTCTGAAATCTTCATTTTTTTTCCAGTCCATTCCATGTCTTATAGCTCAGTCACCAAGTTTTAGCTTACAGTTTTTTCTCACATCTCTCCAACTCCCCTCTACTTCTCAAATAATTCTGTCATCATCTCATGCTTGAATTATAGCAGAAATTCTGATGAAGGCTCACATCTTTAATCTCTTTTCTTCTAAGACTACTTTAATCTACAGTGCATAGGGAACCACTATGGCTTGCTCTTGCCTGAAGTCAAGTCCAACCTTTTTAGGCCCAGATCTTCCCAGTTCTTCCCACAGTCAGATTGCACACCGTCAGTTTTATGTCCTCTGCTCCCTCTGCCGTTACCCCATTCTACAGATGGGCTCATTTCTTTACTGCTCACCATACCCTTTCTTGCTTTTGTGACTTTCCTTTTCACTCTGCCTGCCTGGAGACCTTTGTTTCCTTTCCTTATATGATGGTCTGTTCCTCCTGCAGTTTAACTCATTTGGAAAGCATTTTCTGAAGACCCTGACCTAGCTTGGATTCTCTCACTCAGGTTCTTGTATCAACTGCAGCCTCCATTATGTAACTGGGTCCTTAATCATTTGCTATAACTCTTTTTTTTTTTTTTTTTGCTTCATGCACTTCAGTCTTTTTATGAGACTACAAGGCTCTTGTCAGTCAATGGTATCCATTTTCTATATAAATGACACCAAGTTTACCACAATTCTGGGGCTGCAAAATGTACTCTGCAGATAAAACTGAACTGAATTGAACTGAGTGTTTAAAACAGGGCTCAACAAATTTTTTCCATAAAGGGACAGATAATAAATATTCTAGGTTTACATGGCTTCTGTTACAATGTCAGCTCTGCTGTTGTAGTGTTAAAGAGCATAGACACTATGTAAATGAATCAGTGTGACTATGTTCCAACAAAACTTTATTTATAAAAATCACCTTGGCTGGAGTTCTATTTCCTGGCCCTTGGTTTAAAATCCAGTGGTAATGGGACCCATGTGTAGACCCCCTTTGGGTAAGTTTTGGTAAGCTAAGTTGTAGTACTAAGATTTCTGACCCTGGTTGATGACTTTACATGAGATATACTGTCACTGTTGGACATCTGATGGAAATGGAGGCCTACCCCTTCCAGTCACACAGGAGGTGCATTATACAGCTCCAGAGCTGCTATTATCAGCCTTCTTGCAAAGTGGGCTCTTCCTGGGACAAATGACTCCTCCTGCCTATTGTGGGAAGAAAACATAACTGCTATGTATTTGAGAATCTGCTCTATGCCACGCGTTTTATACATTGAATGTCATTTCATTGAATACAATTATCCTTTGAGGTGTGAATACTACTATTTCCATTTTCAAATGAAGAGATGGAGGTTCAGGAAGTTAATTAACTGACACAAAGTTGCAGAGGGGCCATAGTGGATCCTGGATGGTCTTTCTGACATTAAGTTGTGGTCTTTCTACTCCACTATCATATTATCCTAACTGGTGCCGGTGTGTAAAAAAACTAAAGAGAGTGCAATGCTCCTAGCAAGGCAGATTGATGTAGCCACTTGGTATCTATGGTTGCATTGTCTTTGTTGAGTTTTTGCAGTCAAGTTTATTAATTATCCCAGTTCTTCTTTTCTTAGTCATTAGAGCCCATAAGTGAGTAACACCCTGGAATTTTCAAGTGTTAAAGAAGACTATGGAAGTATTTAAATATCCTTCTACCCAGGGTGCATTACAAAGGTTAGAAAAGAAAGAGAAAAGGAGAACAAAGCATGATCATTTTAAGATTTTAAAGCTTAATTTTCTTAGTTCAAATAACTATATTCACCATTTGTTCTGTCTTCTGGCCAAAGTATAAATTCAGCTTCTTTTTTTTATTTTTAAAATTATCATATTGCTGTATTGGGGGCACATTGTGACAGTTACAAAGTGCTTATAATATATCTTAGTTAAATTCATCCCCTTTATCTCCCTCCCCCCCAGTTCTTAGGGTAATTTCAACATCAGATTCTTTCTTGATGTTTTTCTTCTTCCTTCTATTTTCTGTTTTTCTCCTTCTCTCCATCCCTTCTTTCTTTTCTTCCATCCCCTTCTATCCATGTATGTGTGTATGTATATATGTATGTATGTATTTATCCATCCATCCATCCACCTAACTTCTAGGTCTTAATCCCCCTCTATGGATTGTGTTCTACTTTCTCTGAATTTGTGTCTGCTGCTGTGTCTGTCTTCTCTGTGTTCAGTTTTTCTCACTAAACTTTAACTTCCACCTGTGTTCTTGAAGAGTCATGGTTGTCATTCTAGATAAAAAATATGTAGACCGCTTTCATAGTTATGTCTTCTGTTTGCTTATCTCAGTATTCCCATAATAAAGTTTATTTATTTATTATTAGATTGAAGATTCCAGGAGGCACAGAACAGAGGGAAATGAATCCTATTGCATTTGGTGCCTCTTGGAATTTCCAAAAATACTGGATTAAGCTACCACCACTACCACCACCACCACCACCACCACCATCACCACCACTACCACCACCAGCAATGCTGCTGCCATGGCCAGATCACCACCATGTGAATAAAGCACGCTATAGGCAGGCATACAAGTTTGCAAACTCAATATAGCACTGCCCTTCCAGTGTTGTACACATGTGAGTGCACTGGACTTTTGAACACATGAAAATCCTGGACTTGCTGGGAGATGCCTCAGTTTGGGAAGAAACCCTCTATGTGGTACTTTACTATTTCAGGCGTTTGATTTCCAGCTGCAAAGAAAACAAGGCCCCCTGCTGCTCTGACTTACTCAGGTTATCTCTACATGAAAAAGGGGCAAAATTGCCAACTGAGCCAAAGATAGAACTAACTGGTCCAGTTTGCTGTCTATTCATACATCTGTAAACAGCTGCTTATTTTGATTTAGTTATAGTCACAATGTCTTTTAACATTGCTCTTTGGTGTTGTGAAAATCGAACTCCACAGCTATTCTTAACCTTCTTTCTCCTTCCTGTCTTCTGGAATAGAGAATCAGCTGGATGCTCACTTTCTCAGTTGCCTTAACGGCTAGAGTGGCAGTAACTCAGGGCTAACTAATGAGATGGTAGTTCTGCTACCTTTGGGGAAACCTTTTGCTATTCCTAGTGAAGGGGATAGTTGAACTGGTGCCATCTCCTCCCCTTTTTTTTGGCTCATATGCAGATAAGATAACTGGAGTTTCTGCAGTCATTTTGTGACTAATCAGTGACAATTATAGTGATGAAAATTCAATATGTGGCTGGGTGTGGTAGAGCATGCCTATATTCCCAGCTATGTGGGAGCTGGGCCAAGGCCAGATGCAGATAAAAACTAGAGACACTATCTGAAAAATAAGTAAAACAAAAAAAGGGTTAGGGCATGTTTAAGTAGTAGAGCACCTTCCTAGCAAGCGTGAAGTCCCTGAGTTCAAACACCATTGCTACCACCACCACCACCACCAAAAAAAAGCAATATGTTAAGACTGTTCCTGGTGATGGGAGGTCCTTGATAGTTTTATTGAGCAGCTAAGACAACATTATTTTCAATTTATCTTTGTACTCTGTTTTCAAGAGAAAAATAAATCTCTTGGTCTCAACCACTGATAGTTGGCTTTTCTGTTACTTGCAGCTGAAGTCGTTCTTAATTGATACAGATACAATAGCCAATCAATTGTATTACCAGGAGGGTAATTTTTGACTTCCACTTTTGGCTGTGTGACCCTGGCAAGTCACTGGTCTTTTATTTACTCAGCCAGTGATCATATCTGTAAAACCACTAATCAGACTTAGAATTTGTAAGCCCTGACCTTTGTAATTCTCACGGGAGACTTCAGTAACGGAAGATACCACTGCATATGCACAAACACATGCCCTTCTTTCATTGAATACTTTCTCACAAACATCCTCAGGGAAGTTAGTTTAATAAAGCATATTCTTCTCTCTTCTCTTCCCAGGAAAATCTTAGCTGTAGAGAAAGCTCATTTCTCCTGACTTACAAGGAATCTTTTGTAGAAAATACTTCATAACACACATACCAATCATTGAGTGTTAGTAACATATACACAATAAGAAATTCTGAATGATCGAAGCCCACAAACTTGCATCATTTCCCCACAACCAATGATATGTTGTTTCTTTTCTGAATCAGATGTGTTAGTTCTGAGATACAGTTCTTTTTGTGTTCAGCCTTCATGGTTTTGGAAGAATCTAGAGGAAATGCCAAGTTTTTTTTTTTAAGGAAACCAGGAACACTCTCTCCATCTTGCCCCAGTAAGACTATTTATTATCTCTTGTCTTCTCTACTTTCTTGGGCTTGGCAGAAGTCACTACTTGTCTCTTTTTCTCCAAAGAAAACAAGTCCTTGAATCCATTTTTTAAAATTTCACCAGAGGGAGGAGAACTTTATTACTTCTTGGTGTTCCCAGAAGAGTAATCAAATGTCACTGGTAGGACAAATTTAGGAATTAACAAGGTAGATTTCCAGTCTCTAAAGCCACCACCTTTTTTATGTTCCTATATTCTGAAGAACCACTGGTTTACATTAGAAATAAAATAATTCCTCTTAATGAGGATTAAATACAAGTCTGGAGAGCAATGCATTGGTGAATGGTCTGAATCTAATAAAAGCTTAAAGGGTACCATTATCTAATTTTCAGAATGTTCCTCTCTCAATACTCTTGTTTCTATTGCTTTCCATTTGATACTTAGTTCTAGAACTTTTAATAGGATCAGAGATGTTTCCCTTCTAGATTGTGAATTTCTAGAGGGCATTGGTAGGGTTTGATTTATCTAGTATAAGATTTTATATTTGTATGACAATTGATAAATATTTGTTGGGTTGAATTCTATCCATGTAGTTGTGTCTTTGCAATAGCTTTATTTTGAGGCGATGACATCTGAGTCAGATACTCAGATGATTTCTAACTAGACTTCTGAGACCATTTTGAAGATCAATTTGTTAGTATCACCAAGCTCTGATTACTTGGTGTTACTTAATTATGGCACAATTAAACTAAAAATAAGCAGCATATTTAAACAACTCCAACAGAATTAAAGTAAATGACTGATTCACACAAATGTCCCTGCTCCTTTCTTTCTTTCCTTTTTTTTGGAGAGATTAATTAGATGCATCATTAGCAAAGGTTGAATCTTTCTGGTATTGACTGGCCTCACTTGAGTCAAGCACACTTAGTGGGAATTCAGATTGATATGGAAAATAAAATTAGGTCATTGTTATTTTCCCTTTAAATATGTCTGTAAGCAGCTTGCCTTTAAACTCTGACACACTTTTAAAAAATTTAATTGTCATCTCTGAAAAAGGAAACAATAAGAAACTTCTAACAGTGGCTTCTTCTAGGCAGGAGACATTGGAGATGAGGTGCTAGAAATGGCAGGAAGACATATTTCACTAAAAACCCTTTTGTGTGCATGTGTTTCCTATTCTAAGATAAACAGAGGTATAAATAAGCAAACAAAAAAAATTTCGATACAATTTTGAAGAGGATCATAACCTGATTCTGAGATTTACTATAAAATCGATGTATTCAATATTTGTAATCTTGGTGTAAGGATACATGTATAGATTAATGGAACAAATATAGAATCCAGAAACAGATGCACACATATATGGCCAATTAATTTTGTTGACAATGCCAAGCAAATGCATTTTGATTACTAGTTATTCACAGGGAAAAAGAATGAACTTTGACATTCCTTTGAAAAAGAATGACATGATACACAAAAAATTAAGAAAATGAATTATGGACCTAAATGTAAAAGCGAACAAGATAAAACTTCTGGACGAGAAGCTGGGATGTGATCTTTGTGACTTAGGGTAGGCAAAGATTTCTTAGATGAGACAGAAAAAGCAAAATCATAAAATAAAAAAATTTATACAGTAGATTTTATCAAAATGAAATCTGCTTTTCAAAAAACACCATGAAGTTAATGAAAAGTAAGTCACAAACTAGAAGAAAACAGATGCAATACATAAATCTGGTAAAGACATTGTTCCCAAGAATATGGTAAAAAATTTTTAAAGAGGCACTATAATGAAGATATACCAAAGGCTAGTAAACACATGGAAAGATGCTCAACATTAATAAGCACCAGAGAAAAGCCAACTAAAACCACAATGGAAATTTAGGTGACTGATAATACCAAACATTGGTGAGAATATGAAGCAACTATAACTCTTACACATTGTTAGCTGGAATACCATTTTACTGCCCTTTGTAAAACAGGTTGGCCACTTCTTGCAAAATTAAACAAATCACATACCCCAGCAAGTTATGTAACAGAAAGAAAAACGTGGTTACAACAAAGACATGTACTTGAATGTGATATTAATTTCCTGGAGTTATTCTAACAAAGTATAATAAACTGGGTGACTTTAAACAGCAAAAATGTATTCTCTCACTGTTCTAGGAACTGGAAGTCCAAAATCAAGGTGTTGGCAGGACTTTGCTCTCTCTGAAGGCTCTAGGGGGAAAAATGTGTTCCATGACTCGTTGCTTCTGCTGTTGCCAGTGGTCCTTGGCCTTTTTTGACTTGTAATTCTCCCTGTGCGCCTTTGTGTCTGTGTCTCTTCTCTTCTGATAACACAATCAGATTGGGTCAGGCCCTACATAATGACTTCACCTTAACTCGACTATTTCTGCAAAGACACTATTTCCTAGGAAGGTTACATTCCTGTGTATCAGGAGTTAGGACTTGAACTCAAATTTTGGGGGACATAGTCCAACCCACAATAAATGTTGATAGCAGCTTTACTGGAAATAATTGCTCATGAAAGCAATACAAATGCCCCTCAACTGGTGAATGGATACAAAATTGAAGTATACACATACAAAAGAATTTTATGCAACAATAAAGGGTTGAATTACTACTCTGCATAACACAAATTAACTTCAAGATGCTTTGCTGAGTTCAAGAAGCAGACACAAGAGAGTATACATTGTATGATTTCACATACGTGAAATTCTTGAAATGATCAGTCTAATATATATAAGTTTGGCAAAAAGCAGATAAACATTTTTCTGGACTTGAGGTAAAGGACTGTAAGATCATTGGATTGATTACAGATAGGCAATAGGGTATTTTTTGTAGAGATGCAAATTTCTATACCTTAGTTTTGGCCTTAGTCACAAAAGTAAGTTTGTTAAAATTCTTCAAACTGAGCCACTACTAAACACATTTTGTGCAAATTGTACCTCAATAAGCTTATTTAAAGATGTAATTGCAAGCAATTCCTGATTAATCAATGCCATATAGCAAGTTTTATCTTTGTGAACATGTTTACAATCTTGTATTTATTTACTATTCATTTATTGAAAGTGAAGTTTGATTATAGCATGTACGGAAGATGTTAGAATCTGTCCTTTCACCCCAGGGAAGTGAGGTGTCTATGTTTCTGTCTTCCCAGTACTCCTCTATCCTTCTTTTAAAAGAGCAGCCTTTCTTTTGGTGAATTTCTCCTGGCTCATTCCAGACATGTTGTTTTGGGAGACCTCCAGATGTAATGGACTTCTTGCCTATCCCTAACTCCCTTGACTACTCCCACATCATTCTTCTTTTCCTCTCTCCCTCTCTGCCACTAGAAGCACATGGAGAATGTTGACACACATTGAAAGATAGTAATGCAGAAATGGAGTGAAGATTCAAAGAAAGGAGGAAAGGAAGCATGAAGCCTCTGGCTCCAAAAATTGGCCAATCATCTTACATCTCCCTATCTCATCAGTTCTGGTGTCTTGAACCAATAAAATATTAAAAAGTTTTTGTTTAGTGAGTTAAAGTTAAGTGTCTTCCAAATTCTAGCAAAGTAGAATTTAAGAAAATCCTACTGGCTCTCACCAAGCTGCCTCATGTATATGGAGGGATGTTTACATATGAACATCATCGTATGCATAATATTTTCCAGTTGTCACTGTCCCTTGTGTTAGTCAGCTTTTTATCAGTTTAACAAAATATTTGGGATAAACAATTTATATGGAAGAAAAGTGACTTTAAAAAAACAAAAATTTGTATGGAAACCTCTGAAACCAGAGGTTTCATCATTTAGTCCAAGTCTTTGGACTTGCGGTGGCACAGTATATCATGGCAGGAATATCTGGCAGAGAAGCTGCTCACCTTATGACAACCAGGAAGCAAAGAGAAGACAGAAAAAGGCCAGGCTCCCCCAATATCCCTTCAAGGGTATGTCCCTAATAACCTGACTTCTTTCTACTAGGCACCATCTCCTGGAGGTTTCACCACCTGCCAATAGTGCCACAGACTGGGGGCAGAGCCTTCTACATGTGAGCTTTTGTAGACTGTTCAGGATCTAAACTATAGCATCCCTCTTACTGAATCTCATTCTGGACTCCCCCATCACCCAATACTCCAATGTACTCTTGCTAAGGACGTTGGAACTCTGCCTTATTCTCATTTTATTTTCTCCAGCTTTAGGTATGATGGCATGAAGTTGGATTAGACATTTTGGTGGCTGCCTTACTTGTTGTCTTAGATTGACCATGGAGGCAATGAGTTGACCAAACTTAGACTTTTAAATATAAACTGCTATCAAGATTCTTCATCTAATGATTTTGCAAGTGATTGTTTCAATCCTCAAACAAAAATATTACATTTATTGCTATTCAATCTAATTCTGATTTTTTTTCTTTTAAAGGTGTTTTTAGAATGCAATTAAATACTTAGTTTGTTATATCTATGAACTCTTCTTAGTTTTGTTTCACCTGTTACTTTGATAAGCAATAAGATGGATAAAACTTCTTTTTGGTGGTACTAGGGTTTGAACACAGGGCCTTGTGCTTGCTTGGTAGGTAGAATACCAGTTGATCCACTCTACCAGCCCAGAAAAAATATAGTTCTCATGTGCTCCTAGGAGCTCACCGAAGTCTGGTCAATGTTGGTTTGGGAATTTCCTAGGAACTCAACAGGAAGCTTACAGATTGGCAGCTATCTACATTGCTGTGAACAACCAAATTCTCCCTTTTATGACCATCAGGAAACCATTTGCTATCTTTAGCCTTTTGGCATTTCCTCAGTTCTCCAGAGTATTGAGAAGACCATTAATTTGACTCTCTGATCTCTTCTTTGATGCTTTTGTTGATAAATTTGGGAGCCCAAAGGCTTTTACTCACTTTAAGCCCCTTAATGTTCTCTGAATGTCTCCACATCTCCCTGGGCCTCCAGTTTTTCCCAGTTAGAGTCTCGTTATTCTTTGTGCAGAAGATAGAAATAAAATGAAAATGCAGTTTAACCTCCTGCACTGTCTACTTTACCAGAAACTCTCTGCACATCATTTTCCCCTGGTGGTTGTCTTGTGGGGGACAGAAGGAGATGATGTGGGCAAAGTGCCTGGCAAAAGATGAGATCCTCAAGAACAGTTGCTCACAGTCCCAATCTACTGTTCCAGGCAAAGTAATTGATCTCTGGGGGTGGATATCAGTGATGGAGAAGGTTCTGGCAAGTATTAAGATGTATAACAGCTACTATTAGGCAAGTGGTGTCTCTGTACAGGTCCCTACTGGTCACCCCGTTGTGGCCTCTAGATGAGTGGCAGGGGCAAGATTTCAGTTTCCGAGAAAGACTGTCATAAAAATCCTAGCACCTGTGGGCTTCATGGAAAGGATTTTGGCATGGGCTCCTAGATACCAAAGGGGTGTTCCATGAGGGCAGCAAGGGAGCTGGAATTTAGGGAGCTCCCAGTGGACAGCAGTGGGACACTGCATCTTCGGATGATGAATGTGGGAGGGAATGGCAAGATTAGAACAGTGAAACTCTTAGAATGAAGGACTCCTTTCTCCCTCATCCCCTCCCACTTAGGGGACTTGACCAGAGTCTAGCATGACTTCTATTAGCTCAAGGCCACCTGCCTAGCATGAGGACCCCCAAACCCTTCAATACTTGCTGGAGAAAACTCAATACTGTCAAAAGCACTCATTGCTTATTCCTACCAAAACCTGGCTACCTGTCACTGACCTTCCTTTCTTGGAATTTTCCCTTAGAAGAGTGAATTGGAAACTCTTTCTCTGTCCATTTGAGATGTATCTTCTACAACCTAAGTGTCTTCCTCAAGGACCTGGAGCCATATATTCCAAGAGCATACAGTCCTTGTCTCCCAGTCTGTGTGGGAAGGTAAGACTAGTTAGGAAACACAGAGGGCCTTCTCCTGACATTTCTTCAGTTGACCCTAGCATTTAAAAAGGCTTCTTATTGTTAGTTTCTGCAGAGTTGAGTTCAGTTTATGTTGGAGTCTCTAGAGTTGCAGCAGTCTGAGTAAAACTTGTCTTTCCTTTTCAAAACAAATTTTCAGTGAATAATTTCTCTTTGGCAAAGGATTCAAATCATCATATGTTTGAGATGCTAGGGAACAGCCAGACTTTGAGGATGGGAGGTGTAAGTGGATCTAGCTGGGGATGATAGAGGGCAGAAGTAGGATATGGTATTTCAGAATAATTTTGGTTGGGGACAAGAAGAATAGATATCAGCCTGGTAATAATATAACCAGAGTGTCAGATCAATGAGTTGCTAACAAAAAGAGCTCATGAATTGTGTGAATCCAATTGGAGGCTTCTGGTGCTACAAAACTCTACCTTTAGCTCTGTTACATTTTACGTCAGTTCTTTAGAGAAATGTTTAAAAGACATGGGTGTGGCATTCATGATAGCATGATTATAATTACAAACAATCCCAACACTTTGGATAAAGAGGTAAAATTATCAGGATAATCTGTACAATGCAGTTTGAGGAATTTAATATTCTAGGCAGGGTAAACTGCATGGCTCAGACCATTCAGGCTTCTATAACAAAATTTCTTACACTGAGTAATTTATAACAACACAAATCTATTGCCTACAGTTCTGGATGCTGGGAAGTTCAAGATCAAGGTGTTATAGATTCAGTGCCTGGTGAGAACTGTTCTCTGCCTCAAAGATGGTACTTCCTATGTGTCCTCATGTGGCAGGAAGGAAAATAAGCTCCCTTGGGTCTTTCTTATGAGGGCACTAATTCTGTTCATGAGCACTTTACCCTAATGTCCTAGTCACCTCCCAAAGGCCCCATCTCTTAATTCCAACACATCAGAGATTAGATGTAAACATGAGAATTTTAAACACACACACACACACACACACACACACACACACACACACACACACGTTTATTTGGCGGCATTAGGGCTTGAACTCAAGACCCTATGCTTTCTAGGCAGGCATTCTACCATTTTAGCAACTCCACCAGTCACATGAGAATTTTAGAGGCACACAAACATTCAAACCACAATGCTACAAAATTTCACAGGGCCCAGTGTAAAATGAAAATATGGGACCCCAACCAGGATGGGAAAAGTAATGTACCCTTCACATAGATCTAGTGCCTCATTTGCCAGCAGAGGCTGATCCTTGAGAGTCTCCAGTCTCTACTCCAGGATATTTCCCATACTTGGACAGGTGAGAGGCTGGCACTTGAGTCCAGTGTAAGGCAACCTCCACTTTATCATACCCTGAGTCACTATGGCTAGAACCTGACTCTAGCTTTCCCTAACTAATGCCACAGCTGTCAGTGGTTGTGGTGGTGCTGATGGGGGTGAAGGTGAGAACAAGATGCAGCAGAAGGTGGGACTCTGTGGGAGCTGAGATTCCAAACCTCTGGTGTGTGCTCCATGTTCCACACATGGACAAACCATAAGTTCAAACATAAACATATTAAGAATTCCAAGATAGGACCCACTTTTATTTTATTTTTTTATTTATTTTTTACAATTTCTTTTATTCATATGTGCATACAATGTTTGGGTCATTTCTCCCTCCTTCTCCCCACCCCCTCCCTTTCTCCCTGACCCCACCTTCTCTCCCCCTACCCCCTCACTACCAGGCAAAAACTATTTTGCCCTTATCTCTACTTTTGTTGAAGAGAGTATAAGCAATAATAAGAGGACCAAGGGTTTTTGCTAATTGAGATAAGGATAGATATACAGGGAGTTTACTCGCATTGCTTTCCTGTACATATGTGTTACCTTCTTTTTTTTTTTAATTTTTATTTTATTCATGTGTGCATACATTGTTTGGGTCATTTCTCCCCCCTTCTCCCCCCCTTCCTTACCCCCCCTACTTCCTACCTTACCCCCCCTTACCCCTCGCTACCAGGCAGAAACTAGTCTCCCCTTATCGCTAATTTTGTTGTAGAGAGAGTATAAGCAATAATAGGAAGGAACAAGGGTTTTTGCTAGTTGAGATAAAAATAGCTATACAGGGAGTTGACTCTCATTGATTTCCTGTACATGTGTGTTACCTTCTAGGTTAATTCTTCTCGAACTAACCTTTTCTCTAGTTCCTGGTCCCCTTCTCCTACTGGCCTCAGTTGCTTTAAAGTATCTGCTTTAGTTCTCTGCGTTGAGGGCAACAAATGCTATCTAGTTTTTTGGGTGTCTTACCTATCCTCATACCTTCCTTGTGGCACCCACTTTTAAACTGCTCAGGGCAGGGCCTTTCTGAAGGCAGTGCCTGTGCTATTGTCATGGTCATAGAACCATGAAGCTGGCCCTGATTCTAGGCTAGGAAACTGTGTCAAAAGTGGAAATGAGATTTTTTTGTACAATCAACTTTGAGTAGATGGAAGGTCCTGTAAGGCATGTTGAATGCTAACAGGAGAGAACCTTGAAAGGCCGACCAAGGAGGCAGACATTGTTCTATGGGGAAGGCTTGAGAGCAGGGCAGTAACAAGGTGAACTTGGCATTTTAGAAGGATTAATTTCCAGCGAGACATCTTTCAGAAGCTGGTGCCTTTCAACTATTTCTTTTTGTTTTCAAACATAAAAACTGAAGGAACGCTCTTTTTGGATCAAAGAGGGGCAGTTGCCTGGAAGGCCTCTTTCACTCCCTTGTTCCTACTGTTCCCTGCACAAAATCTGCTGGAACTTCTGACATTTTGCTCTTCTTTGCCTCTGGATTGTAATGCCAGCAAATTAACGTGTAAGATGTCGGCAGAAAATGACTTTCACGGGGCAGGGTGACCTTGTATTTTTGGTCAGGAGACCAGGAAAGCAGCAGACACACTAATTGCTGAATTATAATGAACCTTTCTATGATCCTTTGAGTCCCTCAGAGGAAACAAAACAAAATGAAATTAGAGCAATAATATCAGCAACCACCTTTACAGGCAGACAACAAGGGGAGATAAACGCCAGACCTGCAAATTGTCTCAAAGTATCAGAAAAAAAAAAAAAAAAAGACTTCTGTTCCTAAAGGATAGATAATAATTTTCATCTGTGTTCCTCTCATCTTAATAGTAATTTATAAAAACAGGAATTTGCATGGCCCCCAGCCATGTGGGCAAACACAGACAAATACATGCATGTATACACACATGAACACATACATACACACATGCACATATACACACACAGGCATGTGCCATAATCTTTTATTCCATGTATAAGTAATTGAAGCTGCCAAAAAACCCAGTAACCCAGCTTAACCAGGAGCTGTTAAAAGGCCAATGTTGTAAAGAAGCGAACTTTTTTGGGTGGCACGTAATCAGGATAGGAAATTTTATAATGCTGAAAATATTTAGCAAAAAAAAGTTTAAGGTCTCACTAGAGGCAGAAAAAAAATGGGTGTAATCTCAGTGTAGGGGAATTTTGCTTTCTCTTTGTCATTTTCTTGCATCACTGGCCTCAAGAAGACCTATTTCCTAGTTTGCCCTGTTTTGATTAAGGGGTTGAAAAAGTCCCCCTAGTTTTCCTACATATTTTCGACTAGCCTCAGCTAAGGTGGAGTTGGCTCTACTCTCCAGATCACGTGCCCTTGGCCTGAGTGATGTGCTCTTTCCATTCTTTGGAGTAGCTCTTAGTATTTTTCAACTTTCTGGACAGTTGTGCCTTCGTAAACACACTACTTTCTTAAGACAGCACCACTGTACACTTGAGACTGGGTATTTTCCATTGTTTGGATAGGGTAGCCTTTTTGAGAAAGTATGGTAGAAAGAGCGTCAATGGTGGAGCCAGACAGACCACAATCCCAATCCTGGCACTGCCCTTTGTTGTGGTGACCTCCAACAAATTAAGTTACTTCTCTCTCCTCCTTTGAAAATAATTTGCTCTCACAGGCATGTTGTGAGCAGAAAACAAAGTCATGTATTCAAAGAACATGTTCTGCCGGCCACTCTCAACTCTTACAGAATCTCAGGCCATGAAGCCACAGGAGCAAACGATTGCACGTGTGAAGCCCACGCGTGCTATGGCTGGACTTTCCTTTCTGCTCATCAGCCATGCTAAATGCCATGTTTGCTTCTCCTCCAGAGATGCAGCATTTTCGATTCATCCATGAAAACCTTAGTTTCTCTCAATGAGGTTCAGAGAATCTATTTGCTTGTTGCTTCTTTTATTAGCTCCAAGTTGAAAATGTCATTGGAGCAAGTCTGGAAACTTGTCTGATGATCTGTTTTTAACAGAGTGCCCTCTGCCATGTGCCCAGACTTTTGGAGTGTCTTGCTTGACTCTGCCACATGTGTACCTGGGACCATTTTTTACATGTATCAGGATTGGCTGTGTTCTCTGTACTACAGTCCCACAAACTACATTTTCTTAAGTTAGCTTAGACTTAATGGCAACTGGCCATTTAATCACTCCCCCAAAAAATAGCTTTTTATTGACTACTATAAAACTAATTTTCATTTTTATAGCTGTTTCTCAATAGTTTTTTATTAAACAACAACCCTATATAACAAAACAACACATTCAGCAACCCTGACATCATAGTTTGCAATCTAGTTTTTTTATGGAAGTTTTACCAGGAAGTTATACCACTAAAAGTAAAATGTGTGTTTATTATCATTATTTTGGTCAAAGTGCATATTTGGTAACATTTCTTTAAAGTATTTAACTTAAAATCAATACACTCATGCTGTATAGTATGGCTCCAATCATCCATTGTTTTTGGATATAAAGACAGATTTACACTGAAGCAAATTAAGGTCTTCTTTGGCCTACCTCCAACTGGAAATTAGATACATGTTTTTGGTAAATGAGGTTCATGCTACTGACTTTCAACAGAGCAGAGTCTCATCATATGTACTGGCTGTTAAATATTTTAACTCACTGCTGCTCCATAGTTATAAAAAATGTAAATGAGAGAGACAATATTTGTGAAAAATTACTGAGAGGATGTGCAATCCATTCTATTTTATACAATAAAGTCTCTCCTTGATTTAAGCTAAAACTTTAAAGTTCTGGAAGCATTCGACATCACTCTAAATTGAACATCTAAAAAAACAGTTAACACTCATATGGAATTCACTACTGTATTTTCAGGAATACAGTGGTTGACAACGGTATCTTGTCATCACCCCTTATCTGTCTAGAAGATCTAGGGAGTACTTTCTCTTAGTTCTTAGGATAAGTTCCTCTAGTTATCTTTATTATTATCTCATGGACCCTGAATCATTTAAAAGTTAATTTTCCTCTTTGCCTGGGCTACAGAAAGCTCAAAACTAGATTTGCAACCTACCCTTCCTAAGTGTACAGAATCTAAAGTGGGTGTCTCATGTAACCTTTCTCCTATCTCCATCCTTAGGATGGAGAGGGATCCCCAGTGGTCTGGGAGCTCTACATCTCACCTACTGTCCATGCCTCATCATCAAAAAAGAGCCTCATGTGTCACATTAAAATGGAAGCTCAAGGTGTGACCACCATTACCTACCCGGAGACCATCATCGGCACGTATACATTTATTGTCTTAATACTAGTCACTTTTGGAAACTGAAAACTCCTAGATTCATTGCTTGATTCTTACCTTCTTCATTTTTGCTGGACTTGGGATCAAACTCAGGGCCTTGTGCAGGCTAGGTAAGTGCTCTTCTACTGAGCAGCATCCCCAGACCTCCACTCCACTTGGAACATAGAATTTTATATTATATTTTTAATTGAATCTCTTTTATTGTTCACCTTATTATATTTTATTGCAATAAAATACATATATGGTTAAATTAAAAATGATTTAAACATCCTGGCTGTATGGCTCTAAATATTTGATCATTTCTAATGTAAGGAATCATTATAATACTTGATTAGCGTAAGATTAGTCAAAATTATATAATTACATATGCAAAAACAGAAAATGGTAAAAATTTTAAAATACGTCTTGTAGCAAGCATATGCCTGAGATGTATTTTCTCTAAATTTTCTTTTGAAAAAATTTAAAATTTCAATGTTTTCCAGAATGGCACAATGAATATCCATGTACTTGTCACCTAGATTCAACAATTGCTAACATTCTATCTCTCTCAGTCTCTCTTTGTGTTTCTGTCTTGTCTCTCTCTTGATGTGTGCGTATATGTGTGTGAAAGAGAGAGAGAGAGAGAGAGAGAGAGGGAGAGAGAGAGAGAGAGAGAGAGACTTTTCATCCTGAGCCATTTGGAAGAGTTCAAATAAGGACTGAGGACATGAACCTACATTGACACAACAGAAGGACAAGTGCATGGATTTCAGAAAGAATTGATGGGTAGCATGGAAAGCTTCTTACTGCTTCTATTTCCTTATGAAAGAGGAATTAAAAGGAAGGGGTAAGAGATGTTTCTGAGAAAAGGAGAAAGTATGAAAGTCATGTTGGACAGTGGACTTCAGTCTGGGGTCCAGACCTTCTTTGAGTGCACAAAGACACTCAGCGGGTATAAGGCCATAAATAATGTGAAGCCATCTATTTCCCTATGCATTTTGTTATTAGCATTCTGCCTGCCACTGCATCTAGCATCCCAACTTCAAGAGTCCCATTCTTAAGCCACCACCTTCCAGAATGACATTAAAAATGCTTGAGACTCACATTCTTCTCCTTGATACACTTTGTTTATCAGCCTTCCAGGCTACCACATTCTTCTAGTTTTCCTCTTACCTCATTGGTCACTCCTTTTGCATCTCCTTCACTTGTATAACCCCATCCCTAACTGCTAAGTGTGAAGCACTTAGGGCTGAAACCCTGGATCTTATCTCTTCTTTATCTATATCATTGTCTAGGTCATCCCATCCAGACTCCTGAATTTAACAACCATCCTGTGTATATGTCTCCTGAGTTTGTATGCCTGGTTTCTTCTCTGGACTCCAGATTTGTATATTTAACCAGCTAAATGAGATCTGAATTTGGAGGTGTATTAAGCATGCCAAACTTTTTAAATATGAAAAACAACGTTCTGCTAGTTCTATCTTCAAGTTTTATAGACTTGAGTCTTCCCCAGTCCAATAAAAGCAACCTCATTTTTTCCAATGCTTTTCAGAATTATTCTTATTTTGTCTCTCTCTCAACCTCCATTGCCAATCCATCAGCAAAATGTTGATTCTACCTTGAGAACATATTGAGAATCTGGCTACGTCTTATCACTTCTAAGACAACCACCCTGATCATTGCTATCATCATGCCTCATCTGGAGTCATTGCATCAGCATCTAACTCATTGCTCTACTTCCATGCTTGCCTCCTTCAGTCTGTTCTTAATGCAACAGTCTTTCCACTTCTCGGAACCCTACAACAACCAGTCCTTATTAACAACTACAAGGCTCTTCTAGGACTGTCCCCCATTTCCTATCTGAGGGCTTCTCCAGACATGTCTCCTTTCCCATCTGGTTCCAGATACACCAGCTCTTTGGCTAACATCTCAAATATACAAGACATGCTCTCACCTCACTTTGGCAACTGCTGTTCCTTTGATCTTTTCTTCAGACATTGACATGGCTTGCTCCAATTGTTTCCAATCTATTCTCAAATGCTGACTTCTCACTGAGGCACCTATATTAACCTAATCTAAATGGTGAACCTCGTATCCCAGTGCTCCTGATCCTCATTACCTACTTTTGCTTTCTTCATAGCACTTATTATCTATTGTACAATGTTTTGCTTATTTATTAACTGTCTCTCCACCCATAAAAACAAGGAATCTGTCACTGTTACATCCCTATTCTTTGTTTTCTTTCACATACATTCCTGCATGACTAACCCTAAGGACTGAGGATATACTCAGAAGTGTATTTCTTCTTGATACATAAGTTGACTCCACTTCCCCTTCTGTCAAAGCTGTTTCCTTTGCATTGAGCTTCTGCAACTGCATCTCAACCAGAACCTCCAGTTTTGAAAGGCACAAGAGAGGGTGTACTTACCAGCCAATTCCCTGTGCAGGACTCTTCAATGCACATTAAAATCTGAGACTCTGAATATCGCTTTTGACTCAATTAATATTTATTATTTAGGGTGAGTTATTGGGTACATCCAATCCCATTCTCTCCTTTTCATATGTGATGGATACCCTCCATAGTAACAGGTCTACACTCTCTCTGCCCCCTATTCTTTCCATCTGCTTCGTATTCTGCTTGCTTTCTGTCCTGCCAGAATATTCTGCTGACATTTTGAAATCTTTTACCTTAGAAGCTGAGAAAAAATTGGAGGTTGAAGCATAGCACCATTAGAAGTCTTTATGGATGGGATAAATCAGTTTTGTATTTTTGTAGATTTGACAACCCAGCTTTCAAAGGCACAACTGTAAAACATCACATATTGGAAAATGTCTTGGTGGAGCCCATAACCTATTCTATCAGATCCCTTGCCTAGTAATTATTTTCCCCAGCAGTTGAGGATTTGAAAGTGGCTGACAAAGGTGTTAAGAACTGACTCAAGACAGTTTTCATTTACACGAAGTTTAAAATCTCATTCAGGATGATTTCCACCTTTTAAATGTGTTAGTTATTATTCTATGGTGTGTAACAGCATGGTAAGAACGACATGGTTAATGCAATAATATGATCTTTCATCACTTTTATGAGACATTTGCATCCTTTTATGCAACATCTAATTGACAGTTGCCCCACCAGTCCCTCTCCCCCATAGTGGAAGTGCCTATTAAATGGAATTTATGGCCGTTGTTTTTTAAGTCAGTTAAGTGACATGAAATGAAAATCTATTTTAAATGACGTTCAATAAAATCTTTTCTCTGGTTGGAAAAATTGTATTTTAGAAAATATTTATTTATTGTGTAGTTGGGTAAGCGCATCTATGACCTGCTGAGCTACTGTGTCAACACGCGATGTGCTTGAGTAGTTCTTGTCAGTTGTGGGTACACCTGTTTTTGTTTGAGAGCAATAGGTCTAGCCCTTGTCACTGCCCTTCTAATGTTTGTCAAAGCACTGACAGAGAGTGTCTTTTCTTGGGGGACACACACACACCTCTTCATCCTTAGCTCGTGCATGTTGCTTTTCTCATCTCAATAGTTCATACCTATTGTCTTTCTCTTTCTAGAGACCAGCTCCAGAAGACAGTGACTTTGTTTTGTTCATGAATGTATCATCTAGAATTTTACAGATGTTCAATAAATCCTTGCTGAGTGAATTAATGAATCAATAGATTGCCTTAGTCATATTTTTGTGATTTTGATGTAATTTTTTTATCCTCCCTAACCTATATTCTACAACTATTAAGTTTCCTGATGAATCTGAAGGGTAGATGTTTGTTCATTTATATTTCAGGGAGGTGGACCAGCCACAGGAGCTGAAACTGGCACCTTGTTCAGTTGACTAATAGTGGGTCCCTCAAGGTAGTCATGGCTTGGGTGCTGTCATTCTCTTTATATCTGATTTAGCCTGCCCTGGTTTTGGTAGGGCTGGTGAGGTAAGGTAACATTAATATGGTTTGAGCTGTGGGGAGAGCAATCAATTTTGATTTTTGACTTCATTGAGGATGACCATGGAAGTCAATGCTTACTTCTTCTGCTCCATCTTTTGTGACCACAGCTTGGCAGCCACAAAAAAAATCCTGCTTTTGGGTTGCTACAGAATGAAGTCTGAGGCAAATGTAGAGCTGATTTAATTCCTATGCTCTATGATCCATATAGTTAGCGATTGTTGAGGAAGATGTGAAGTTAACTGTTCTTTATCTTTCTTCTCCTTCATCTTATTTTCTGTCTTCTCAGAGAAGGGATCAGTGTATGAGTATCTATATTGTCTTTTCCTTTTCTGAAACCTAAAAGCAGATTCTCTGGAGTCATTGATAGGAGCAGTCATTTTTTTCCTTTCTCACCCAAGCCTCTTCAATTTGTTCATTGCTTTCTAAGACTGTATTTGCATCACACACTGAATTTTGTAAATCTTTTCCATAATATTTCTAAGCAAAAAGATCTTTAAATGCAGTAATGTGGATCAAGTGAACTTAGTAAATGTGCATGACATTGTATAAATGGTTTAACTATGAGTTTAGATAGACATAGGGCCTTCTAGAGAGTATAAGGTAGGGAGAGTTCAGATGAAGAATGACAACTGTACCATATACCTGTAATCTGCCTGTAACTCAAGGCAGATTGCAATGATGTATCATAAGAAAAGTTAAAAAGTGGGGGGTGCAATAAGAATTCTAGTGGGAGAAAGAGTACACTGGGCCCTATACTCTTCATGGAGGAGGTATCATATTCTATGCACATTCAAAGAGAGCTATGATTTCCATATATGTGGATGGGCTTGGAGATTAGAAGCAAGGGAAATGCCCTAGGGAATGAGTGCAACAGGAGCAAACGAAGGATTCAAGAGGCTGGGGCAGGTTCAGGAAGAAGTGAACATACATACTGCATATCTATTATATATTATATATATATATATAGTTTTGTTGTCATGTGGGGAATATGTTGGGAAATGGTTTTTGAAAAGATAAAAAAAGATAAATTAGGTAAAATTATAGACGCCCTTACATCTTGGGTGTTAATAGTTGCTATAAAAGAGAGTGTGATACAGTGAGAAAATCATAAAACTTGGAGTAAGAAGCTCTGAGTTGGGTTATGTTATGATTTACTGACTAACTCTGGAAAAACCATTGAATACTTCGAGGATTCACGACAGAATGATAGGGTAGTGTCTAAACTGATGGTCATAGCATTACAGTGAGGTTCAAAATAAAGGAAATGATGTTGTTTGTCATTAATTCTTGCAAGAAACAACACTGCAGTGCCTATATCCTAGGGATATGGGATAACGAGGGAGCCTAGCATAAAGGCCTCTGTTCTTCAAGAGTTGACATGTTGGTGCAGAGAGCCTGATAGTACATGTACAGACCAGCCCATAGGATAATAAGGTGATTTTAGATAGTGATAATTGCTTGGAAGGGAAAGAACTTGGTAAAGAATAATGAAACAAGGGTGTAGGAAAACTGAATTTTTGGCATTTTAGATATGGCAGTCAGGGAAGACTTCATGGGGGAATGGAAAAACTGATGGAACCTAGAAATGGACAAGACAGAAATGTTAAGATATGGGAGACATAGGTGGAAGTAACAGCAGGCTCATGTTTGAGGGTCAGTGTGAAGGTCACTGTGGGTGGAGAAGAGGGGAAGGTTAAGGAGACAAGCTTTTTAAGATGGTCAGGACAGCTCATTTAAGACCACTTGGTCTAGAGAAAGAAGCTTTAAAAATTGTTTTTAAAAAATTCTTAGGATAATAGAGAACACTGGCTAGTTTAAGGCATGGAAAGGGTATAACCAAGTTTATTCTGTGACAGAAGACTTGTAGGGTGACAAGAATGGAAGGGGAAGACCAGACAGGAGATGATTATGGTAACTTAAGCAAAGAATGGTGGTGACTTAGCCAAGGTGGTTGTTGGGAAGCAGAAATATATGGGTGATGATGAAGAGTGTGTCTATTTTCCTGAGTAAGGGATACCCAGATGGCTGCTCAGAAGTTATTTGGCGGGGGTGTCTATGAGGATGTTTCCAGCGTTTGAATCAGTAGGCTAAGCAAAGAAGAAAGCCCTCCTCAGCATAGGTGGGCCTCATTCCATCCGATAAGGATCTAAACAGAAGAGTGGAGGAAGAGTGAATTTCCTCCCAGTTTAAGCTGGGATAGCCATCTTTTCCTTCCTCTCCAGGGATAATGTCTCAATCCACACTTTTAAGCTTGGACTGGGGCTTACAGTATTGCAGTCCCTTGCTTCTTAGGCCCTCAGACTCAAATTGAATTACACACTGATCCTCCATCTTATAAACAGAGAGACATCTTGGTCTCCATAATCGTGTGAGCCAATTTCTATAATGAATACTTCTTTTATATCTATATATCTATATCTATGTTTATATGTATATGTATATCCAAATCTATATCATCTGTATGTATATCTTCATCTATATCATCTCTGTATCTCCTGTGGTTCTGTTTCTCTGGAAAACCCTGACTAATACAAAATAGTGGATTTGGAATTTTTGGGTATCATCATAAAATTGTTCATAGATTAGATGTGATTTTAGATAAAATGCTAAATGAAAATGCTTTGTGATTTGAAAAGCCCTGCATACATACCTAATGATGTAGAAGCATCATTTAGTTTGGTAGTCAATAGTGAAGTTTTGAGCTTGGAAGACAGCACTTTGGTGAGTTAATCAGATAATATCATATTGCACAGGGCAAACGGGCAGGACCTGGGAAGAGAAATCAGTCGGTCCAGCGCTTCTCGAATTGAATGTGAACATGAATCACCTGCAGATCTTGTTAAAATACAGGTTTTGTTCCATAGGTTTAGGGTGAAACTCTACTTCTGCATTTGTAACAAGCTCTGGGGTGACCTCAGAGAGTTGCTGTTCAACAGGCTACATTTCCAGAAGCAAAGAGTTCTGGAGAATAACTCAGGAGGGCTTCCACTGGTCTGGAAGTGTGCGTATAGAGAATAGGGATTTTTCTTTCACAGTGGAGGCAGAGATTGAAAAAAGAGGTGCAATCACGGAAAAATAAAGTATAGAATTAATGTGATCATGAAATAATGGTGTTAATAATATAAATACTAAAATAAGGAGGAGAATGGGGAAGGGACTTTCTAGTCCTAATTTATTTTCTATTGTGCTGCAGCTTGAGATCTGATGTGGGTTCTGGCAGTGGGAAATCCCCATGGCCTATTCAGCTTTGTCTGGAGGGTCTTTTGTCTGGAGGGTAGAAGAGTCCAAGTTTCCATCCTCTATTCCTGTGTCTGCTGAGTGCTCCAGCAGTCTGAATGTATTTAAAGAGCTAGAATATTAAGGAGGAATGGGAACTTCATGCCAAATGATGTAGTTTGACTTGAACCCAATCAATCATCTTGAAAGTCAAGAATGGCAATATTTTCTTGGACCTGTTGTCTTGGTTCCTGAATGTTTACTGCTGAAATGTCCTTGTAGGGTGATCCCCACCCTGCCTCCTGCACATCACATGCTGTGGACTTCATATGTTACTATCATAAGGCCGTTGAACTAGTCCTAGCACATCAGGATATTATTTCATTAAAAGCTTACAATTCTGGGAGGAAGGTATTATTGTTGTCTTTCCCCACCTTTTTTTCTTTTTTTTGCAGTACTGGGATTTGAACTCAGGGCCTCACACTTGCTATGCAGGAGCTCTACCACTTGAGGCACTCTGCCAGCCCCATCCCTCCCCACCTTGAACACCATCTACATCTATTTTATAATGAAGGGGCATGAAGTTTGGCAGAGTTCAGTGACTTGCCCAGGCTTACGTATGGTGGCAGAACTGGATTCAGATAAATCAAGTAATTCTATCAACTAACAGACTCAGGAAGTCTAGTTCTAGCTGCCTCCCTTTGAACCATTTGTACAATGGCTCCCTGACTGCTTATCTTCAAAATCCTACCCTCTGCTTCCCTATAGTTAACACAGTGCACCTGGCCAGAAATTGTAATAACTGGGCTACCCCTAATTATCTGTGTGACCTTAAGCATGGCTCTTGAAAACTTGGGCTAAAATATTCACACCTAGGAAAAAACCAGACTGGATAAGAGCAATGGTTTCTCAATCCCAGCCGGTGTTAGAATTCTGGGGGCCTTTGCCCAATACTGATGCTGCTCCCCTGCTCCCTGCAGAGATTCCAATTCACAGTTTGGGAAAAGACTGGAGTATTGGTGCTTTTAAAACGTTTCCAATGGGGGCTGATTTTGGTGTTTCATGCCTGTAATCCTAGCTACAAGGAAGGTGGACGTAAAAGGACCATGGTCCAAGGCTAGCCTGAACATAAATGAGAGACTCTATCTCAAAAACACTAAAAGCAAAAAGGACTGGGGGTGGGGCTCAAACTGCACAGGCCCTGACTTCAATCCCCTGCCCTGCCCAAAAAAAGAAATTAACAAAAAACAAAATAAGCCAAAACAAAAATTTTTGAGGGATTTTGCTGGGTAGTCAAGGACAAGCCCCCAGGTAGTCAATCCGTCCTTAAGGAAGGTCTACATCTTTCACTGTCATCTAAGACTTCATCATGAAAACATCTGCATGACGTGGACAGCTGACTCTCATGGCCACCAGAACTGCTTTCGTGATAGCTTTCATTCTGGCCACAAAGCTAGGTGGGGTTTTGAGGTCTGGACCATTAGGTATTTGGGAGTTTGGATTTTACAGGTGAAAAATGTGCATGTGAGAAAAATTTGTTTTTTTTTAAATTTCAAATCAACAGCCTCTGCAGAATAGCCCTCTCAGAAGCCCTGAGCAGCCCTGGTACTTTGTGTGCTGAGGGATAACCTGGAGTTGAGAAATGTCCTCTGGCCCAGAAAGATTTGCCTCAATTTGGCCGAGAAAGTGCAGTCACTGAATGTCTGAGATATTACGCAGAGACTTGAATGCAATGCATGAGTGCTACATGGAAATTATTTCATCCCTAAGTTTAGGTGTTGAGTATCCTGCTGGTGTTCCCATGGGGTGTGTGTGGCAGCAGCTGGAGCGCCATCAAACCCCACTTCATGGCAGTGCCATTGCAACTAGTAACTTCACTCCAGTGTTTTGCAGCTGGACTGCCCCTCCTCATAAATGGTGCCAGGATATTTTTATTTGAAAATCATTTAGTTGTAAGAATCTGTGTTTATGTGACTCCGACAGAGTCAAGCTTGGGTGGATTCCCTTTTGATCCCCACCTTCTCTCACTTCTGGTCCTGAACTGCTGAACCCAAGGATGTTTGCCTTTCTGTGGCAGGATGACATCAGTGGGGAGGCAGTTCCTCGGCCAAGAGAGCCAAGTCCTCAGACACCATCTCGGAAGTAGGACAAGTACATTTTGTTTCTGCGATTCAACCCAGAGAACTGCTCGGTCCCTGAACCTTGTGCCAAATATGTTTGCGCAACCTCAGCAGTGGCTTCCAAAATGTGGTTCAAGAATTTGCCCAGGGTTTCGTTCCCTTGGAGAATGAACACACAGGGATGGCATGACCGGTGTTGGCTAGACACTGGGGGCTCAAATCTCAGAAAGGGTGAGGGTCCTTGGAGACAGGGTCCTGGTTCCTGACCCAGGCTACATAAGGTATTATTTTACTCTCCTCCCTTCCCCAGCTGGAGCACACAGCCCTGGGGAACATTGAGGTTGAATTGGCCAGGGCATGGTGCCATCTTGATTTGGCCAGAAGCGTGCTCCTGCAGTGGAAAAAAAGCAAGAAAAGCTACCAATCTGGCTGCTGCTCATGATCATTTGCTCTGCATTCTTGAATCCTCTTTGGATAAAGTCCCTATACCCCAGGCAATGGGATAAGAGCACACACACACACTTTACATGCAGACATACACATATACAAAAAGACCACAAGCTTTTCAGGAGATAAAACTCACTATTGCATGTGTGCCCACATACACATGCTCCTGTTAGGAGAAATCCAGAACTATAAAGATGTGTGCACATATAAATCAACATTTTAAGGTCTGTTGTTGGTGTCTTTCAAAGGCCAATGTGATAATAAACTTTTGCACTTTGTAGTGCTTTACAGTTTATAGAACAATTTCACGCTCGTCTCATCTGATCAGCCCAACCACTTAGTAAAATGTGAATTTCCTATCCTATTTTTAACACCCAACAAAATCAGAGAGGTTAAATGACTTGCTCAAGATTCCATGGCCATTAAATCCCAGAATCAACATTAAATAAATAAATAAATAAAACCACAGGTCATCCCCATTTAATCTCCCTACCACATTGGCTCCCTAATTCTTGGTTAGGAAGACCAAAGGTCAACAAGCATGTGACTCATCTATTTATAGGACAAGATGACAGGGCCTGGTGCCTCACAATGTGGTAGAAAGACCCACAGCAACATCTGCCTCATTTGGGGGATCTTTTCAGAAGTGCAGAACTCAGGCTCACCCCTGACCTCGTGAATCATAATCTGTACTTTCACAAGAATCTTATCAGGCAATTCATGTGCTCAGTCAAGTTTGGGACACCCTGGAGGAGGGGATGAGGGTTGTAGTCTCATTTCTGCCACAGTCAAGAGCCCCTGAGCACCAAAATTGCATAATCTGGGGAAGTAAAATAAAAATAAAAATAAAGTCTCATGCCAAGATCCCCTGCTTGGGATTCTGCCTCTGGGCTGAGAGCCAGATGAATGTCTTTAAAACTCCCTAGGTAGTTTTCATATGCAGCTAGGGTTGAGAATCATTAGACTGGAGGTCTTTGAGGTTGCTGCCCACCTTTTCTGAGGCCGTGAGCTTTGTCTGTAGGGAGGGGTCTGCATAGGCCTCCTTACCCCACTTTGTACTTGATGGATGTTTTAGGATTCCTGGATCATTTGTATTGAATCCAACCTTTTTCCTTCTGCCCAGAGACTTGACTTTAATAAATAACTCTGAGTGTACCAGTTGCTCTATGCATTAACTATATCAAATGGGTGTTGTATTTTATTCTCTTTGTCTTTTTGTAGAAAAGGAGTTAAAATGTCAAGGAAGAGCTGTGAGTAGTGTGACGCATCTCAGCATTGAGGCCCCTAGGTAAGGAGAAATGACCTACATAGCTCATTTGCTCTTCAAGTAAAGCTGTCGGATGTCTCTTAGGATAGGGCATCTGACATGTCACTTAGAACACAGGAGAGCCTGGGCTAGGTCCTAGAAAGCCTGACTACTTCTGGTAAGGCACTGGGCATGGGGCACATGTCATTGTGTTCGTTGCACCTTCTAAAAAAAAAAAAGGCAAAAAACAAAACAAGCCCCACACTTCCCTGTGTGTAGAGAGTCATGCTGTAAGATTTGGGACTGTGCTTACTTTCCCGTGGAGCCATCTGTTTGAGATATTAAGAGAAAATTTCACTAGGGAGAGATTAAGCCCAGGTCAGGAGAGGATAGCTGTACAGTCAAGGCCACTGAGCCAGTCCATGTGTGCAGGACCTCATAACTTCAGATATCCCATATTTCACTCTTAGATATGCAGGGACGATGCCAGGCAGTGGGACCTACTTATTTATTGGATTTTGCCAAGTAGTCCAGAAATTGGTGAGGGTTTCTTGTAGAGCTCTGCCCTTCCAGTGTTAGGGCAAGCCCAGGCACTCATGTTGTCATCTGACATCTGTGCTTGTCAGGCATTGCACTGGACATGTGAAGACATGTGTTTAATCTGGGTGTCACCCACAGAAAATGGGCAGCTGTTGCCATTTCTGGCTGCCGGACTTGTGCCTGGTCACGTCCCGCTTTGCTAACTGCCTTTCCTCTCCCCGCTTCACTATCAGTTTCGTGGCTTAACAGTTGCATGCCTAATTATTTTATTTTCCTCTGTTAAACTTCTGGGATTACTCTCATCACTTCCCTCTATCTCTTCCTGGCCCATATTCTCAGGGCAGAACAGGATTCCCATCTTGAGCTCAGAGTCCTAGGAGTCCTAGGTAAGCAGGAAATAATGGGGTGCAGGACTTCTCTTGAGCATTGGGCCAGAGTCAGAAAAAAGTTCGGGACTCATGACACCTGGAGTTGTCAGTGCTCACCCTCTGCATGATTGACTGTCCTATAGCCACCATGAAACAAGTCAGTGTTGTGATCATCTATCTGGCAAAGAGATGAAGGCAGGGAAGAGTTCTGGTCTCCTGCATATCAGCAAATAGCTGGAATGATCAGTGTGGCTGAGGGTCCCTGGTTACAAAAGCCAGTGCCTCCCAACATCTTAGGATCCTCAAGACAGCTAAAAAATTTTATTTTATTTTAAATTAACAAATAATAATGACATATATTGATGGAGTTCATTGATATTTTGATACATGGATACATGGTAGAATTTTACAATCAGAGTAATTGGCATACCCATCACCTCTAATATTGATCAACTTCAGGGGTCCATCTCCCAGAATCCTGACCTACCTAGGCTGGAGTCAGTCCTGGGGCTGGATTGAGAGATACTGCTGTTTGCCCCTTGCCTTGGTTAGACAGGTTCCTTGTCAAATTGCCAAGGCCCCTCTTCCAAGCTAATGAGTGTGCTATCCCCCAAATTCAACTCCTACAGTCCATATAAAAGAGAACAAAGATATCTCATGTTTGCTGATCCAATAGCGGGTGGCCAGTAAGAATGAACGTGTTAGGATAAATGCAATTTTGCTGCTGTTTGGCACATGCAGTAGCTTATTAACTGCTAACTAAGTGTTGCCCAATAGTGTTCCCGGAGGGGCTGGCTGTAATGAAGAAGGCGGAGGAATCCGGCTCATTTGTAATTACACATTAGCACCACTGAAGTGCTGAGCACACTTACCCTCCCCTTACTAAGTATCTCTGAGGCCAGCCTCTGGGCTTGGGGGCAAACTTTCCATTGCTTATTCAATTATATTGTGTCCATAGCTAATCGCTTTTACATTTGCCTAATTCTCTTGCAATGGGGCACCTCTGGAATGGGTACCATTTGCACATCTGTCTTAATTACCCCATGCTTGAGAAGAGTATGGGGGCTGCCATTCTCACTTGGAGGCAGCTGGGTTGATTCAGGCTGCAGGGAGAGCAGGAGCCGAGGACTCCTGCCTGTGCTGGAGGCTGTGGAATCTCAAACCTGTCAGCTTCCAGTTGTCCCCCCCCACCCCCTGCCCCAATTGATGCTAAGACAAAGCAACACATGTTCTTGGTTTGAAAATGTGCCCTGAGATGTCTTGTCTGATTATTGCAATAGATGGAAGGAAAGCATTTTTTTTTTTTTTTAAGAGGAACACTTGTGTAAGAGCTTCAGTCCCTGCTGGTAGGGTTTTCCCACAAAGGATTTGTAATGTCTATGCTGAGGGACCCAAATGTCACCTGGCCTAGTGGAAGTTTCTGTGGTGATTGATTTGTTCTTTATTTGTGTTGTCCAGTGTGACAGTTGCTAGCTGCATGTGGCTATTGAGCCCTGGAAACAGGCTAGGATGACTGAAGAATGTTAAAATTTACTTGATTTTAATTAATTTGCACATTGAAGTTGCCCCATGTGGCTAGGGGCTACTGGATTGGACATGGCAGTCTTTGAAGCCAGGCAGGGCAGTCAGTGTGAGGAGTTACCAGACCCAGATAAACTCCCAGGATATGGTAGGAACTCTTGTCCTGTCCAAGGACTGGCCATTCCACTTGAACAAATAGTTGCCATGTGGGAATGTTCTGGCTATATATAGGATGGGGTTTCATCCTGGTGAACCTATATGATAAGTCAGAAATACCATAAACCAAAACTGAATGAATCTACCTACTCTACTGACCATCCTGGCTTAGCAGAACAGCACACTATGCAATGTTGATTGTTTTCTCTTATGAGTTTGTGGTTGAATAGGAGCTGCCTGGTATCTCCAGAGAAGTCAGGACTGCATGTTGCTGGGTTTGGGAAAGATCAAAATTCAAAATCCATAGTATTATTTCTATTGAGTGTATATCACTCTTACACTGTCACAAAGCTGAGAAATCAATCAAACCATTCTAAGTTGGGGACCATCTATTCTCGTTCTATTTTTGTTTTGCCAGACTGACATGAGAATTTATTCATTCCTTTTGTTCTTCCAGGCAGCAAGAATCTCCTCCAAAACACCTCAATTACTCCTGTGGGAAAAGAATGAATCTGCCTTTTAGATTAGAGGGCTGGAAGAAGTTGATCTAGGGGTCTGAAATTTCTTTGAAGTATCATATTTTATCTTAAAAAAAAACTGCATGCAAACTTGGCAGTCTATTCTTCAATATATTTGTGCTTACTTAATATTAAGACAAAATCCCCTTCAAATATTGAAGTTAAACTGAAGTTTCAAAGAGAATCAACAGTTTTATCTTGTGTTTCATGAGTCATATGGTTCATAATTCCTGCCATGAATAGCTCATTCTTTAGTTAGACAGGTGTTGACACATGACAAATGATTTCAGTGGTCATTTTCAATTTCTTTACCATCCCTACTTAACATCATGTAACACTGAGATGTAAAAACACTGAGGTTACTAGTCTTTTCTAGAAATTGTGAATAGGTTGGGGGCATGACCTTGGATCATGTGTCATGATTTTTAAATTTAAGATATTTCAAGGGAATAAATATAGAGATAAGGTAAAGCAGAGGCTATGGCCAGGAGCAAAGAGAGATCAATCTAAGGTCACTTTCTGCAAGGAACCATTGTTTTCTGCTTTTGTCCTCAAATGGAAAGACACATGAGATATCATGGACATTATGGGAAAGGAACCCATGTTGGGGACCTAGTAAAAAATGACCTAATTCAGCTTCCCATAGCATGTTCTTCAGGCAAGTCAATATAGGGAGGTTTGAGATGGATGGCTGGTTACATGGACATATACCTTGAAGAAAGAATACAGATATAAGCATAGCTCTTGCAAAGAGAAGCCATAGACTTTTAGTTCTGGGTGGAGTCCGTGGCTCCTTGGTGTATCAATTTGTTTTCTGTGTATTTTTGCATTGTCTTCTCCTTATCTCAAAGGCTTCCAATCAGAGGATACGTAGTTCAAGAATTTTGACAATGAGTTTGTAGCTAGTCATGACTTAATAGAGCAAGTTGTAGAAGAGCAATGGAAATGTATCTGGAACATATGTTATTTACATGAGAGATTGGGAAAATGTGGCACCATGTGCATGTTTACTGTTACCCTTCACAGTAACCATAGTATAGTGCAGAACACTGTGAGTTTCCTTGAATGGCATTGGACAAATCTCCAGGTGTCTTTGGCTTCCTTCCTACATTTTTTTTCTCTTAAATCTTAAATTCACCAGATGACATCCGTAATTCCACTTATCACTCTGCTAAATTTTTATTTAGCACCGTCACCATATTTTACATTGCTGATGACTAGATGCATTCTTTCTATTAAGGCACCATAAGCTTCTCAAATAAAAAAAACCACTAAACAGAACTTACCTTTTCTCCCCATACCTACTGTGCATCCTGCTTTCTTCTCTCAGATAGCAGTGAAATGGCTTACTCAGTTTCTCAGGTTAGATAACCCTCCATTATCTTTGATTTTTCCTCCTTTCCACCACATTCAATTGCTTGTCTCATCAAATTTCTTCCCATGTATTTGCCAGGTTCCTGCCACTCTGATTTAATTCATATTATTATGACCTGTCTAGACTACTGCTATGCCCTCTTAACTGTTTTTTTTTTCCTCTGACCTTTAGTCTTTTTGATTTATGAAGTAACTTTAACACTGCTCTCCTGAAATCATTTTTTTTAAATTGGAAATAACCATCTGCTTCAAATTTCCTATTGTTCCAGGATAAAGTAAATTCTTGGTAAAGGTTGCAAGATTTGCCCCCAACTGACTCCAATCTACTTGTTGGAGTCTTTTATCAGCTAAGCTTTTATAATCTTTCACCTACCATTCCACAGACAAGCCACATAGAACTGTTCACCAGTCCTCAAATCTGGTACACTCTTTCACACTCTCAATCATCTCTCAAATTCAACTTCAAATGTCAACTCTTTTCTAAACTTTCTACAACTCCTCTGGTCAGGATCAACTATTCTATTATACCTCCCAACTTTGTCTATGGCTCTTTTATGGAAGTGATGCTTTGTAATTTATTGGTTATGACTCATCTGTATTCTTCACTAGATGGGAAGATCCCAAAGATATATAACTTGTTCATTTCTGTGTCCCCAGGGCCTAGCACAGTACCTGGCACAAGGTAGATGCCTAATAACCTCTGTCCAAACACCAATCTTACTAGTCCCAGTGACCAACTGTGAAGTCCTTAGGAGGACCGATTATGTTTTATATGTCTTTGTGTTGTTGGTACATAGTACATACTAGGTGTTTTCTAAATATTCATTGCCTTAATAAATCAAAAATCCCCAGAAATCAAATATAGTGACAACTAAGTATCTTTCTGCCTCCTGATTTTGTAGCCTGTAAAACTGCAAATCACTGCTGGGAACCAAGACTTCTGAAGACCAATAGTCCATCATGGTGGCCATACTTTTAGTGTACATTTTATTTCTACTCAGAAATTATACTAAGAATTGTCGGAGGTACTATTTACTGAGGACCTTCTTGTATGTCAAGTTTTGCATGAAAAATTACCTCATCCAATTAGCATTTCCTTAAAGGCAGCTATGATTGAATTGAGGGCTGTCATCAGAAAAGGCCTGGAATTTATTTAAAATTACCTTGTGCACATCTGAAAGACTCAAATTATTGTTTAAGTTCTTCAGACATTACACCTCTAATCCTTTTCTAATGATCTCATCGTAAGGAATAACATCAGCATGAGGACTGTTGAGCCTTCCCCCATAACGACAGAATGAGTGGATTTGGGTATTTGCATAATAACTCAGAATGATTTCAGGGCATTTTAGACAAAATATACAACCACTTAGATTGCTGTCATTGCAGTTATCTCATCACTCTTAGAAATTAAATGGAGATGGAAAAAAGCAAAAATCTGGGCGTTTTGGGGTGTGTTGCATTTGGTTTAGCTACTTAAATGCTCTGAGTTTGTACCAAAAGTGCCACAATTAGGAAATCTGGCTCATAGAAAATGCAAGCATTAAAGCTTGGAATAAGATATCAAAAATTGATCTGAGGTAAAAGCAACTAGATTCTGGTAATGGTTTTGAACACTTTGAACTGTTTTGAATGGCTGATTTGAACACTTACAGAAGGAGGCAACAGAGGCTCCTAACATTGACATACTTTGTTCCATTGTCTGTTTCTGACTAATGTACTATTTTTGTTTAGTATTTTACTTCTATTTCTTTTCTTTAAATTTCACAAATTGGACATTATATTTATTATTTTCTTACCTTCAAATATTTACCCCCATGCTTCTTATTTTCTTAATTTCTCATTTTTTCTTGAGAACTGTTTTCTTTCCTTCTGAGGTCTTTTTTCTGCCAATTCATCCTTTGAAAATTCCTTTACTGAACATTTGTTGGAATTTGTCTCTTAGGTTTTCTTATTTGAAAATGTGTTAATTTCACTCTCCCATTTGAAAAACAGACTTGCTGGATTGACAATGGTTTTCTCTTGACTGTTGCTGTTGTGAGTAAACTGTGAGGTGGTGTTCTTTCTAGGTTATCTGTCTTTTCCTCTGGGTGCTTCTGCCTTGTCTTTACTGGTTCTGTAGGACCACTTTAAAGTGCCTGGTGGGAATTTGCCCGGGAATGCTCGTGTTCACGGGGCTTCGTTAATCTCAGGATTACTGTCATGCATCAGGTTTGGAAAAGACTCATTCATATTCTCTTTGACTATTTCCCCTTCCCCTTCTCTCTATCATCTCCTTTGGAATATCTGAATACTTTCCTCTACCCTCCTTTACTTCTTAAACCTCTTCTTTATGTTTTTCATACCTTTGCCATTTGTTACTGTGTTTTTGATCATTTCTTCAGCTTGATCTTTGAGCTCCTTAATTTTACCTGCAGTTCTGTCTAGTTACTTTGTTTTTTATTTCTCAAATTTCTAAGTCATCTTTTAAAAATCAAATCTGATTATATTTGAGTTTCCTGTTTCTCTATCAACCTTTTGATACAATTTTTCATTTTTTATTGTGGTAAAAAGCATAAGACCTACCACCTTAACAAATTTTGACATGTATAGCACACTATTTATTGCTAAACACAAGTATTAGGTTGTCCAATGCTATACAGCACATCTTTAGAAATTTTTCATCTTGCCACCTTTCATTTACTGAATAGATCAAGGAAACCTATTTATATTCATATCTGATAATCTTATTATTTCTATTCTTTCATGGTCTGATTTTATAATTTGTTGTTTCTTCCCATACTAGCATTTTTTCCATCCTGTTTTGGGATATCTCTCTTTCTTCTCTCTCTGTCTCTCTCTCTGTCTCTGTCTCTCTCTCTCTACCAGTTACTTGGATCTTTATTGCAGGAATTCTCTGAGACTTACATTGAGGTCTATTCATCTTTGTTTTGGGTTTGTGTTTTTAGAGTGAAATCCAGCCTCCAACCTTTTGAAATGTAAGTTTATACTGAGATATTCTCTGAAACATTTCCCTTCTCCAAGAAGAGTTGAGGACAAAACAACTTATTCCAATCCCTCTTCAGGTAGATTTTAAAAATTTTCAAATTCAGTTACTGAGAGTATTTACCTTCTCAGTCTCTGTTCTACCAGGGTTTGGTTTGGAGCCTGAAGTGTTTCCAACAAGGCAAAATGACTGTCCATTTTGGAATTACTTTTCCTTACCTGGTACATGATGACATCTTTAAAGACTTAACAGCAAAAATTCATGAAGTTCTTGGCATTCCTTGGAAGAAAACATCCAATACAAGTCTTTTCTTCAAGTAGAACTTGAAGACTGACTGGTCCACCTTATTGTATCTTAAGTATCTAACATTTTATCACATTAATAAAGCTCTCAGAATGGAAAAATTTCAAACTCCTTGGAAACTGACAGCAGAGCTCTGGGGGGAGCGAATCTTTTTCCAAATCTGGGCGCGTTTTTTTTTTAGACAACGCAGAAGTATGAGTGTGTCTCTGTGTGTATGTGTCTGTGTATCTGTCTGTTTGCATGCACATGCATGAGTGTTGAGGAAGAGATGCCGGCATGCAGTGGAAGCAGGGCACTGCCTGCCATGTTAGTGGAGGAAGGACAGGGAAGGTACCTACCCTACCTCACCAAGAGAAGGCCAGTATCATGTCTGGCAGAACTGGTACAGATTGGCTCAGGTGTCAAACTGGGTCCAGGAAAGCCAGGGTAATAATTAACTTCAAGCTTATTTTAAACTAAGGCGTTCTCAGATGGGGTCTTGCTTGATGCGTGGGCTTATTTGAGTTCTGGCTAATGACCTGGAGGAGGGTGTTGCCAATTCACTAATGGCTTCGAATCACACTAACTTCGAGGACTTAAATCATTATCGTGGACTGAAAAAGAAAGCATATCGTATGACATTTCTATTAAGTTATGTGCCACAACTTAGGGTTTACAACACTATGAACTGATTGTCATACGGCTCTGCAGGTTAGAGGCCTGGCATGGGACGTCAGGTTAACATCAGATGTGGGCCAGGCAGCATTCTTTTCCTTCTTCCTTCCAGGTTCTCCAGAGCTCTGTCCGTCCTTGCAAATAGCCCACTATTTGCAGAGAGCGACGGAGAGAGAACCAAATCCTTCTTATGCTGACCTATCTTTTTGTTCTCTGCAGCTGGGAAAGGTGGTGTTTACACTGGTAATCCAGGACAAGTAATTTAGGACACTGTCCTCATCTCAAGGTCCTTAACCTCAGTCGTATCTGCAGAGTCCCTTTTGCAATATAAGGTGAAATATTTACAGACCTCAGTGATTAGGATGAGCATGTCTGTGCAGGGACGGTATTATTCTGCTCACTACACCTACAGCGAGGTTAGAAATCAGAGGAAGGTAATTCTCAATCCCTTCCCCCCAAATGGAAATGAATGTGGGAGGGAAAATGGTAGACCTGAGTTGCCATGGTTCAGTAGGCCAGGAAAAGGTCAGAACTGGAGATGCACTCATCACAGAGAGTAGAGACACTTTTCAATTGTGAGCAGGAAACCAATTGTATAAGTGTCTGGGCTTGGCCCAGAGAACACATTTTGGAGGACAGTAGTTGTTTTAGGAGTCTATAGATTTTAATCTTAGTATGTGTTTTTAGTTCAAAATCAAGTCAGAATAATGTGTTTTAAATAATAAATTATTTCTTTGGCTAGGGTGCCTTGGAAGGAGATGTCACAGGAGGTGAATACATAGCCTCACGATTAAGGGGAAACCAGGGGAGGCCCAAGAACAATTGACAAAAATTGTGCTTGTGAAAATATCTTAAAGCATAGTCAAGGAGTCTAACAAGACACAATGGTAAAAAATAAACATTAGTCAGTTTTGATCAGATATAAAAAGTGAAAACTGTTGTGACTGGACTGTGGGAGGAAAAATGATAGCCCCACAAAGAGATCCCAGTTCAAATTCCCAGAACTTCTGGCTAAAATACCTTACATTTTGGCAATACGTGGTATAGTGTATTATGTTGTATCCAGGGTCAATGCGTGGTATAGTGTATTATGTTGTATCCAGGGTCAATGGGACTTTACACACATGGCTAAGGCCTTTGAGATGGAGAAGTTGTCCTGGAGGATTTGTGAGGACCAGTATAATCACAAGAGACCTACGGAATGGAAGAGGGAGGCAGGAGAGTGAAGGAACTGAGAGAAGGCAGCACAATACAGACTCAGCCTGATGCTATTGGTTTTGAATATAGAAGAAGGCCTAGTAACCAGCTGGAAAGTCAAGAAAAACCAATCTCTGCTAGAGCCTCTGGAAGAAACATAGCCTTGCTGACACAGATTTTCACTCACAGAGTCCCAATTTGGACTTCTGATCTTCTGAACTACAGGCTAATAAATTTATGCTGTTTTGTGATAGCAGGTTGTGGTTATTTGTTACAATAACAATAGGCATTGCATCTTTTCAGATTTGCATGCTGGGTGGCCCCAAAGTGTGGCTGAAAAAATGAACAAAAAAGGTAAATAAACATATAAACTATGGGACAATCTTCCTGCTCCAGAACACTTGGGAACAATGCCACTTCTTTGCCATTTAAATGTATTTTCCTCTTTCATAAACTTCTTTTGGCTAGGGCACAGTTACCAACAGAATACATAGACACATACTCTCCCTAGAATACACGCAGTGCCCTCAGGTGCATCAAAAACTAGGTTTCAAAAGGGAAGAGAAGCTCTTTCTTCCCCACTCCTCTCTGTTCTTAAATTAAGCCTGGACTGAGAAGATGCAATGCTCTTCAGTTTGGGGCTCATAGTATTCTGATAGGATAATCCATAAAACTCTAATGCGGCAACCCAGGCTGTGAAATGTTCCAAATCAGATGAACTTAGACTCTTGGTTCAGGCTAATTAAGCCTCTTCCGATGGTACAGAATGTTCTGGTTTGCAGTGGTGGTTGTGTAAGTGTTTAAACTGTACACCTTTGCTCTGGGGAGCTAACACATTGTCCTCTATTTCTCAGTTGTTTTCCTGTGAACCATTAAGGTCCAGTGGGTTGTCTACTTTTAAGTGATAAGAAAGTTACCTATTTGCTGCTTTCATGGGATGTCTGAGCTTGTGGCAATCAAAGGGACTAGTTTTGGGGGTGGGCAGTAGGTAGTATTGATCTGAGGAGCTTTCCTCCCCTGCTGAGGACTTCTTGCTTGGGCACTGTCCAGTGGACTTGGGACAGGAGTCTATTGAAGGATGAATTTGAAAAGGGAGAGTGGGAGAAAGGACACTGGAAATCAATGAGAGAAATGCTACAATGAGTTTGTGTCCCAAGAGTTAGCCAGAGTTAGTGTGAGAGGGAGGTGAGCTGTTTATACTTTACTGTCTCTACTTAATTCTGGACTGAGCCTGAGGATGGGCCTCTAGGGCTGGATACGCTAGAACTCTCAGGATCAGAGTGCAAGTCTGCACGTTTCTCATTGTTTTAGCATCAGTTTATATTAACACTTTTAGGACTCCTCAGTGTTACAGTGGTATTAGAATGTTCCTCTGTTTTAGGTAGTTTTATTGACTATCTATCTGAGGTGATGGATGTCTCAGAAAGGAGTTATGCTATCATTTTGGGCAAGTCGCTTAGCTTGTGCATGCCTCACTCTTCACCTATGAAGTGGGGATAATAAAACCAACACAAAAAGTTGTCGTGGGTTCAGTGGCTAGGGGGTGAAAAGCACTCAGGGTAGGCTCGCTATAAAACTTAGCTGCTTTTGTACTGACAAGTGCTCATGAAGTAGGATTATGTCAGGTGTAAGGCCAATAGCTCAAGGACAAAGATGACTAAGACAGAGTTCTGCAGTTTCCGAGGGGGAAATTCCCGTGAATAAATAAGGATAAAGTTAAGACTCATGGGTACAGCTAAGATTATGAGTGGGATAAAGTGAGTGGCCTACTGTGACTGGGAAGGTTTCATCATTAGAAAGGGTGCTTGGATCAGATGGCACTGGGACAAAGAGTTGATGAACAACTAGTTGTTCACCAGGAAGATGGGTGGGAAAGACATTCTAGGCAGGACTGTGTCCCCTTTGTTCCTGCTCACTCAAGTCCTCTCACAGAGTGGCAGTTAAGCCTGATGGCATAGACATGGAGCTCAAGCTGCTGCTTCAGTTTGGTTTGCTGAAGGTGGAGGAGGGGCAGGGTCGTGTGTATGGTGTGATAGAGAGTGGAGCAGCTATCCAAAGTAATTTAATGTCTGTAGCCACAGGACTTACAGGAAATGCATGGGAGACCCTGCATCTCAACCTGGCTTCTTCGGAGGCTCCTTTGCCCGGAGACTTTAACTTTCTGCAAAGTGGATAGACTACTGCAGGGCCGCTTGCCCCTGTTTGCAGCAGTGAGGAAGGTGCAAAGAGAAAGTAATGCTGGGGAAATGGGCTCCCAGTGCAGACACGGGAAGAAGCATAATCTGTTGCTCAGTAGAAATGAATGTCTCTGCCCTTTCCTTGCTTTCGTGAGTGCCACTGATTCTTGCTCACTCTTGGTACCATGCAGCTACTTTTCATGGAGAAACACCATTTCTCCATGTTCTCTCCTTTCAGGGGCAAGGATCTAAGTCTGTTTTATATATTAGGTGCTAGTTGAATTAAAAAGTGATTTCTTAAAAGAATGGAGGCTCTTCACATGAGCTGCAAGCCATGTGAAGACAGAGTTCACCCCTGACCTGTGCATCAAGGCTTTCCTGGGGAGGCACAGGTCCTTGGCACATGGGTAGTGACCAACAGGTGCTGGAAATATTTTTCAATCTTTAACACCAAAGCTTTGGTGTCATCGATAACTACCTCCCCCATTTCTAATGAGTCACTGGGTCTTGTAGATTGTGCCTGTAAATGTTCTCAAATTTATCTCCTTTACATGTGACTGCCACTTTAACTCAGACCCTGGTCATCATTTTTCTACAGTGTTATAACAACTTTTAGCCTGACTTCTTGTTTCCATTATTACTCTTACCTATTCTACTCCTTAGCCTACTTTTTAAAAATATGCCCTGGTCCTGTCTCACCCTATCACCTATGTGTTTTTATGTATGTGTGTGTTCCTTTGCTTGGAAATAAGACCCTCCATGACATATTCTGTCTTACTCTGAAGTCACAGTATCTTTCTGGCATGTTCTGTAGTCAAGTGGTACCACTCATCATTCCATTAATATTCCAGATCTCTCCATTACCTCGAGGTTGCTTGTATCATTCCCATCTCCTTGAGTGCAGCACACTGTTGCTCAGTGCTCAGTTTGAATGTCACCTTGCATTAGTCAGAGGCAGGCAGATTGAAATGTTAGAGCTGAAAGGGCCTTGGAATCTTCCACTTCTGCATCCTCACTGTGTAGATGGGGTAATAAAAACCAAGGCTTTGTTGGATCAACATTAAAGCTAAGACTGCAAAAATGTCTCTTGGCTCTAAATTTACTCTTCTGTCCACATGACAATGTCTTTCATTCATCTTTAACAAATCTTCTGAGGATGCTGTTTGTATTCCATTTTGCTTTACAATCTCTTTTTAAATCTCCAGATTTGTAACTTCAAGCGCAAGAACTATGTCTCAATCATCTTGGTATAAGCTATGTCACTTAGCACAGGCCTAACACACGGTAGGAGTTTACTATGAGTATTAAACACAAATGGAAAGGGCGAGTGAGTGGGTGGATAGATGTATGCATGAATGAATAATTAGAAGGATGAGTGAATAAGTGAATAAGTAGATGGATGGGTGGATGGGGAGATGGTGGGTAGATGGATGGATGGATAGAGTGGATAGATGGTGGGTAGGTGGATGTACATAGGTGTGCACAAATGAATTGCTGGATAATTATTGATATAGCAGTTCTCCAGGAATTTATGCAGCTGTCCTAATACTCCCACAGCAGACTTTATCTGCAAATGTATGTATTGTACAGCAGAACTAAACACATAGGTGCAGGTGTGCCTTTCTCATTTTCTGATGTGATGAGGAAAAGTTTATGAGGCTAGGGGGCTGGGTGAGGAATATGCCCTTCCAGGTGTGTATAATAAGAATAACATAATCCATATTTGTTCCAGATTTTGTGTAAAGTACTCGATGAACATGATAGTATTTAATCCTCATAGCAATTTATGAAACAAGTGTTCTTAATGTTGCCAATTTGCGGGCATTTAATGAAGTTAAATATCTTGTTCAGGAAATTGCAGAGTCAAGGCTCGAACCCAGGTTGTACTGACTCAGAAGCCTGGGTCCTTCCCTACTATGTGGAACAAGGAAATGCTAGGGTATAGTTAGAGGCCTGAGAAATCTGAGCTGCTAGGTTTGAACTCAGTGAGGCCACTAATTTCCCGAGTGGGCAAATCGCTTAATTTGGCTTCTCAGTTTACTCTATGGTTTAATGGAAGTAATAGAATCTTCTTAGCAGGAGTGCTGTGAAAATTAATGACTGCATATAAAGTGCTTGAAGATAAAGATTCTCAGATCAAAGGAGCTAGAAGGAGGGAGTTGAGAGTGCTGTTAGGCAAGAGTGAGGAAGTTCAGCTTATTCTCTCTCCATGGGCTGCTTTGTGTGGGTCATATATTTGTTAAAAAATTCAGCTTTAAATCAATTTTCATTGATGAAGAGTTCTGGGGAGGAAGTAGAACGCGGTAAGTAATTTCTAGATTCAATTTTCACATGTTTATGAAATATTATTTTTAGCTCTAAATTATTTTTAAAGAGAATTACTGTTATGAATTAATAATGATGGTAATTAAATACTGCTGGGAGCAAGGAGAAATGTATGCCATGGCCTTGATCTCTGAGCTGCCTAGCCTCTCCAGTGACAAACTCAGCACGTCGTATCCTTTTTCTCTGGCTTGCATGCAGCCATGGGACATGGGCAGGAGAACGGGAAACAGAGTCTCTTTATGTCTCTGCATCTTTCCCCCTTCTCTCCAGATGTGTGATGGTATGAATTTAAAAAATTTGAATCAAATTTTAACTGATACCTAAAAACTGTACATATTTGTGAGGTTCACCATGTGGTGGTCGGTGTGCTTGGTATACACAGGATTCCTAGTCTCGGATTTTTTAACGTTTTGGTAGATCATCTGCACCCACCACATATGCCCTGTGGAATGAATGAAATTTTGTTAATGTTCCCTGGCCTCTTTTACCCAAGGCAGCCAACTATCTATAGTAGATTCACATATTCAACTCATTCATTTCTTCATTCATCAAATATTTATGGAATATTAGTATTAGTTCTGTGCCAGGTCCTGTACTAACAGTGGCAGTATAATGGATGTGATCCCTCCCTCATGGTGAGACTCACTGTGAAAAAAATCGCACTGCTAAATAATTAAACCATGAGAAGGAATGACAGGAGCAATGAGAAGTAATGGGAGTGTGACAGATGACCAAATTGCTTGTTCAGGTGGGTGAGGTCAAGGAACATGCCTTGGGGAGCTGATTTCAAGCTGGATCTGAAAGATAAGCAGGAGGGCACAGGATTTCTGGTGCCCACTTCTTGTGCTATGTGGGGCACGAAGTTGCATAGGGATAATAACTTGCTTGTGACTTCAGGTGCACTAGCTCTTGTCAGGGACAGGGTCGGACATGCTGGCAGTGATGGAAAAGATGGTGGCTGCTGTAGGTAGAGGTGTGCCTGAACAGGAGAAAGGTGAGGGGGTGAAGCTCTTCCCTGGGCAGTCCCCAGTGAAACCGAACTACCTAGGGAGTCTGCCACAGGTGAGTGGGTTTGGCAAGGGTGGTGAGGGCATCTTAAGGAGAGGGAAACTTTCCCGTGAAGGCTCAGATTGGTGAAGCATCCCTTTGAGAAAGCACAAGTAACTTTTCAAATCTGGAGTGCAAGGGACATGCTGGAGGGTAGTGGGAGTCAGGTTAGGAAGGACATTGTGAGTTAGGCTAAGGAATGTGAACTTGATTCTTTTTTCTGTGGGGAGCCGTGAAGGGATTTTTAACCAGGGGAACAAAGTGATGAGAACTTACAGTAGAGAGGTCTCCTTCTGACCAGAAGGCCTACAAATACACAGGATGGGTGGCAGGAAGCTATGTTAGGAGCTAACATAGAAGCACCAGGAGCACAAATAGGAGAGAAGGTGAACTTGAGAATAACCTTGGATATGGAGGGACTGATTGGACCTGAGTGGGTGGTGGGCACAGGAGGTAGTCAGAAACATTTGTATTAATGGAGCTGGAAGCAATCATATGGACAGAGGGGAGACAAAGACCTGAAGAATGTTAACATTCTGGCAGATGGAATAGAAAGGAACAAGAGGCCCAGTTGAGGCAGCTGTGAGGTGGTTGCCTGCAAGGAGATTCAGAGTAAACTGCAGGTGGATGAAGTCATGTGATACCAGCAAGGAGAAGTAGCGGGTGGGAGTGGGAGAGATGGCAGAGACCAAGAGGACTTGAATTTGAAGTAGAGAAGGAAAGAGAGAAAGAGGGGCAGTGACGGGCATTTGTCAGGGTCAAGTGTCTGTCTCATGAGGGTCTCTGAGCTGCCATGTGGATTATAGCCTTCTGGGAGGTCTCTTCGCTATTTCTTCCTCCAGAGCTCATTCCTTCTCTCCCTCTCTCCCTTTCTAGAAGCAGTCTGTGCAAGTCTTGATCTCAGGCTGACATCCTACCCCCATGGTGTGTTGGTGAAACCAGGACCAGCCTAGGCATTTCTAACACTGGCTGTACCACCCATTCACTAGGTGCCTTGAGGTCCACTGTCAAGTTTCTCTGCCTACATTATTTATGAATCAAATGGGAATAACTGTCCCAGCTTGCTCTTCTTCAAAGGGTCATTGTGAAGATGAAGCAAGATAAAATATATGAAAGCATTTTGAGAAGACTAAAAGCCATGCACAATTGGTTGTGCTACCTTGAAGTTGTGCATGTTCCTCCCTTTGGGAGGGTAAGGACTTGGCACAATTTCCAGTTTTGTGCCTATCTAATCTCAGTTCTTGGTTCCTTTCTGGCTTGTCATATGCACTTGTAAATTACCAACATCACTGGTCTCCACTTAACCACCCATTTGTAACTGGGGATAATGTGTTTAAAATAAAGATGTGAACAGGATACAATGTGCAAGTATTTTGGTCTTATATTTGCTTATATATTGGTCATTATCTTCTTTAAATTACTCATCCAACAAGAATTTATTGCTATAACTATATTCTAGACACTGCCTTCATGACAAACAAACAAACAAGCAAACAAACAATATATAGTCCTTTCCGTTATGGCCTGAAGTCTTTAATGAGACAATTAATAATCCTTATAATACAGGTCATGTCAGAGGATTATAGGAACATCATGAAAGGCCCTGATTGTGACACTGTAGAAGCTGCCTTAAGGAGCCACTGGGTGGAAAGGCAGAAGGAATTTTACCCCCAGGCAATGCCCGTTATCCACATACACAGCCATGAGAGGAAATGTGGATTCATGAAACCCACACTCATCTGCCCACTTGAACCTTTCCCTTCATATCTTTTTTTAGGGTTAGTTGGTAAAGGCCAACAGGATTCATCTCCTCCTCCTAGGCCTTTATTGGAGGTGATAATAACAGGTCCAAAAAACTGCCAATATGAAGGAGAAGAGGAGAACTTGAGCGCTGACTCCACTGACCACAGACAAAATATCCTTATCAGTGACTACTTCCTACCCTTATCCCAATCCAGTGCTCTGGATTTGGCCAGATAGAATCTGTCCTGTTAGTCACTGTTGTCATGATCTGGGAGAAGAGGCAGAGCTCAGGCCTTCTGGTCATAGTGACCCTCTGTGTAGGGTGGATGGTGCTTGGGACCATGGCATCCTTAAGAAGAGCTGTGCTTGGGCTCAGACAGTTGGCAGAGAGCTGCCTCAGGGCTTGGCCCTCTGCACTTGGCTGGCCTGTTGGGAACACAGAGCAAAGGCCTATTTGTACCCTGAGTACTAGTTCAGTTGAAAGGTTTTGTATGGGCTTTTTGTCCCCGGCTCCGCATGGCACCCTGGGCACGCTCCCAGATGTGAGGTGCCTGTTGTCCAGATGTTTCATTGGCCATCTCTCAGAGCTGGTGCTGACTTTCCCCCACACAAAAACATGTGTTGTCAATCTCCTGTCACCTGTTATGCAGAGCCAGCAGTCACACCTACAAATGCTGAAGGTAGGGACATTTTAGAGAAAAGTCAATGAAGAACTGTGAGAGAGCCTGGGAAATTGACATTGTGCATCGTTCTCTGAACATCTCTGATCACTGTTACCGTAACGATTCTTTTGATGGTACTTGAGGCCTCAGTTGCTTTAATGATGCATTTTATGTGAATGTACCCCTAGCTAGCACATATAAATCCTAATCACTTTAATGGAAATGTAGCCTGGAATGTAGCTGTCAACTGGTAGGGTTCTATTTATTTATTTATTTCAATTTCACTGGCTCTTTAAAAAGAAAGGATTTCCCTCTGAGGGAATATAGAGTTTGGGTTTGACTAAATTCAAGTGATGTTAAGTCATTCATTGCAGGCTTGTTTAATCACTAGCCAAGGGCCTGCAGGTTCTGATTTGGAATGTCTAGGGCAGAGTCCTGTATGTCAAGAAAAACTATGCCCAAACTAAGTGGTTGGTGACTCTGCATGTTTATAAGAAAATGAAAGGCCTGCATCTGGGAATAGGAAGGGTCAGTGAATTCTTCTGTCACTGCTGTGTGTTGTCTATTTGTGCGATGCTCTGTGAAGTGATGGATATTCAGTTCTTCAACACATAGATGGGGACTGACAACTAGAACACTTACTCAACATGTCCCCAGGCAGGGCACAGCCTGACCTGCTTCATTTCCTGGCCTCCATCAGCAATTGATGCTGTGGAAGTGACCGCTGTCTCAGCTGAGCAATGTGACTGGGGATTGCACTGTGCGTTTCCTTCTACTGGCCGCTTTTGAATGCAAGCGAGGACCTCCCACAGTTCTTGGAAAACAAGTGCTAAAGTGGGTCAGTGGGTACGTGGAGAAAGCAGCCAGCTGTTGGGGGGGGAGCTGGGGCTCCTCAGCACCTCATGGTCCATTTGCCTCCTCTTTGACTCTCCTAGCAAACTCACTTTTTCACTTCCTCCCTCTCTTAAAAATGGTCACATCTTGGGTCCCAAGAAGCATGACTGCTTCAGCATCAGCTATGTGTAGTGGGTGGTCTCTGATTCCTTGACTTGAAGATGGGTTGAAGTAACAGGTCCTTACTCAACATGAAGTTTCCATTTTATAAATTACTATTCAGAGCCAATTATATTAGAAAAAACACTTCTTTTTCTTTTACTTGGTTCATCAAAAACAGGAAGTTAACTGTCTGAATATTCTTCCTGTGAATCAAGAAAGAAACTTTGCTTGTCTGAGCACAAATTGCAGCCCAGGGCCACTTTCTCAAAGCTCCTATGAGGAGAGAGCTCTGCATGCTGGACCCTGACATGTTAGGCAGGTGGGAACGGGAGGTGGGACCTGTCCCTGATGGTGTTAGAGAGGTACACATGGCAGTGGAATGGCAGGGCAAAAGGATAGGCAACTTCACTCCAGGGTGTCACAAATAAAGTGACAGGTGAGTGCTGACTAGCAGGTGATGCGCCTCACACTTCAGGAGCAAACAAACTTCAGGAGGAATGACATTCCTGGGCCCTTTTGGGAGCAGTGAGAGGGATGGCTGGGGGGAGAGGGGGGAGGAGCACGTGGGTGGACACATTTCAACATCTTGTGCTGAATCAAAACCACACAATTGTTCTAGGGACCATTTAGGCTCATTGAGTCAGTCCAACCCTGAGTCATGGGTTATTAACTTGTGATTGGTGATATATATTTCAATATTAACCAGTGAATCTCGAGTATCAAGGAAAAGGGGCCAGCATGATTTTGAATCATTCCATGACGTCACTGGGGTCAAAATACATTGGTGGTTGCTTGCTGGTGAGGAGCCTTTGGCCACCCAATTGTCAAAATAGGCCGGTGTGCCCTCTGGAGAACCCATAACTGCTTCTCGCCAGGGAAGAGGTGGGATGAATGAGGTTGTATGCACAGAATGTTTGAAGATCTGGAAACAAGAGTCTCTCTCCCCTGTGCAAATACATAGTCCCTCTTCCACTATTCATGAGTGTTGAGGAAATACCCTTGATTCACCTGGAACTTGTATTCATGCCAGGCTTGGAGTTTGATCTTTTTAACATGCTTCACGTGCTCTGTGTAAAGCTAGGGCTTGGGCACCAGGTTCCCTCAGCATCTCCCACTCTTATGCTCTGATCCAGATCCCTGGGGTGGTCCTTGAGGACCAGTCTTCCTCTGCTGGTGTATTGGTGGCCCTTGGCCTTATCTACCTCATGTTTTCATCAAGATTGTATGTGAGTGCCTACTGCATGCCATGCACTGTGGGATGACTTAGGGATATGGGAGGCAAATCTGTGAAATACCATCTTCTGTTGCTTCAAGTCTTGGGGACAGGATGGGAATCAAATTAGTCTATGCAACAGATACATGTGATCAAATGGTATATATGATCAGAAATGGTGTCTCATACCACAGGAGATACCCGCACAAGTAGCTTTATTTTCTGACAGATCTAATGTTTACACTGAGCCCAAGTCTCCCTTTTTGTTCAGTTTCCATTTTTTTAAATCCAGGTTCCTACCTCTGGATCACACAGAGCAAATTAAACCCCCTCTTTCAGCCCTTTGGATATGTGAACATGGCCATCTTCTCTTCCACTGGCTTCTGTTCCAAGGCTAATAGTTAGATGCTGTAACTCATTACACCCATGTTATTAGGTCCAGACCTGTCCCTGTTTTAATTGCTCCCTTCTGGATGTGTTCCACTTTCGCAATGTTTTTATTGAAGCAAGAAAGCCAGAACCCAAGATAATATTCTGGGTTCAGCTAGAGAGAAAAGTCAGAAGAACAAATAAATAAGGACTAATAAAAATAATACATATAAAAAGGAGCCTGGAAAATGTGTGGGTGTGCACATGTCTACGTGCACACATGCATGAAACACATGGGTAGAAAGAACATGTTTGTATTTTGATTTTCCATAATGCAAAGTCTGTTCAAAGACTTCTCTGTATAACATAATTGATTTTGATTTTCTTAGATCATAATGTATGATATTTCCATTCTTGGTGTTTCTAAGCTAAACTCTAAGAAAGCTTGGTGAAGATATCTGACCTACTTTTCTGGGAGGTCTACAGCTATCAGGTCCTCAAGTCAGTCTTAACCTTTAGACCTTTGCGCAGTAACCATGGCCTCAACATCCTAGCTGGTGGGTCCTCCATATTGTGTCCATTTCTAAGTAGCTTCTTAGTCTAGTCATATATGTGCCACTCTCTTCATGTCAAAGCTGTTAGCAAACTCTGCTCTGATGCAGACAGCTTCAGAAAGCTGCACAAACTGTTCACTGAGCAACTTCAAGAGTGGTTATTCAAGGAAATGTGACAAAGACCAGACTTCTGCAGCTCCAGGTACTGTTGCTGGTAAACAAGGTCTTGAAGATGCTGTACTTTTCTGTAGCCAAAGTTGTACAGTCATCAACTTTCATGTGTGCGGAGAAGCAATTGTAGCAGCATGCAGGAGGTCCCCAGACCTCCTGGCTCTGGGGCTGTGTTCTGGAACTCAGCATCCCGTGGCTCTCTCACTTTCTGATTGGGGGATTGGGGCAGAGGGAGTACTTCCCTCCAATGCCAGTTTAGTGGGGTAGGATTGGAAGTCATATGGAGATCTACCCTACAGTCTACCTTCAATCCCTCTGACAATTTTGTGAGCACTGGGTTCCCTATCTTAAATCCCTTTCTGTTTAAAATAGAATATTTCCCATTTCCTGCAACTAAATCCTAACAGAAAGTACTGCACAAAAGGTGATTTCAACTTTTACTTTAATGGAAGTGTCTTGGGCTACTACAATAACTTAGTCTGAAAAACATTGACCTAGGACTTGAGTTCTAATCTTGAACCTGCTGTGTACGTACCTGTGCATGTGACCTTGAACAAGGCACTTCAGCTCTTAGTCTTTTTTCTTCTGATGCCTGATGTCAAATCAGGCATGTAATACTTGCTTTGCCGTTTGCCCATAAATGCAAAGAATGTGAATAAAAATGGGCTTTGAGCAATGAATTGTGACCACGGTCTTTTCTTGGTATAATACACTCTTACCCCATAAAACCCAATCTCTTTCTTTAACAAAGTATCAGTTTAGAAAATCTCAATTCACCCCAAAGTGAGAAATAAAATCAAACTCCATGCCTCACATTTTACTTAAGATTCTCTAGGGCTATTTCAACCCAAATGTCCTGAAACTCTAGAAAGAGAGTTGATATATGCAGACCTATCTAAACAAAAAGATGGAAAGTTGGTGAGATCAAGGGACCTTTCAAAAATCAGACAGCTATCAAGACAGACAAACATTAATATTATCTATCACATCAATCCTATGACTTATGAAAAAGTCCCATGGAAAAATGAATCAGTTTATAACATCAAATAATACCACACTGAATGAAAGACCATTCAGTTCTCTAATACCAGTTGAATGTCTGCCATGCAAAAGGATTTCTGCCAGACATTGGTACCCTAGGCTACCGGTTAAAATAAATATATGCAGGAAAATGTTACAGTAAGTAAGTATCAGTTAATCTGAATAACTAAAAAACAAAAACACAGAAATAAATATAACGATAGTCTTGCACTTACCATTCCCAACAAAACCTGTTTGCTGTGTGTAACAGACTCACTGCACAGCACACTGTACTCCATACCTCTATGCACATCTTGCTCTTGACCACTCCCAGGCCTGTCCTCCTGTCACTGTTGATCCCTGTGGGAATTCCTTCTTCACCATCTCTGCCTACCCAGTTCTCAGCTTCTTTAGGGTGCTGGTCAAAGGCCAGCACCTCTGAGAACACTTTCTTGATTCTCTAAGCCTAATTTAATTCTTCTCTCTCTCTCTTTTTTAAATCATAGCCCTTTATCTATGGACATGCCATTTTCCTATCTCATATGTATTTCTGATTTTTAATTTATTTTATGATTAAAAATTTTTATTGCTCAAAGTCATTTTCACATATGTGCTCTCTACTTATATTTATATATTCAAAGCAGATAGATAAGAAAAATGTCTTCGGGAGCTGGGGTTATTTAGATCTATAAACATAAAATAATTATTCTACTTATTATTTAGGGGCTGAGAATTTAACCCCTGACCTTACAGAGACTAAGCAGGTGAGACTGAGTTATATCTCTAGCATACTTATTCATTTTATTTAGCAATTTTAGATATAGAATTTGGAACAGGTAGTGAATAAAGTTTGTTGAGTTCAATTTTGAATGGATTCATCATCTACTCCACTGTATTAAATGGTTAAAAGAAAATAGTCATAAAGTAGATATTGGTGCGCTTAAATCAGAAACAGTACTTTAAATCTCCATTCTTTTCTGTTTCTTCTCCTTTTTTTCTAGCTCTGCCTGCTCACTTCTCTACCTGAGAAAGTACACACCCCTCCAGCCTGAGACTTATTGTAGGTGATAGTAGGTCATGGGTTTTAGTTCCAGGTACATGGTATGCCAGGGAGGAAAAAAAGTGTATCATTTATTCAAGTCCTGGTAAGACTGAATAAGTGAGGTGTATAGTGTGTTCTGTAAGCAGTTACCTTGTGCACACTATTGAATTGTCACTTAATTTGAAGAATGTTATGTATCTCTTTGAATTAAAGAAGAAGGTCTATGACCATGGCACCCTGAATATGCCTGATTTCATTTGAATTAAGGAAGAGGGTGTGAACAACAGAAAAATTAGACAAAGAAACATTGAAGAAAGAGTAGAAGATCTGCAACTGTTTGCCTGAAGAAATGAAATATAAGGCATCATTAAAAATCTATTAATGTTATCAGTGAAAATACTATAAATTTTATAGAGTCTTAAAGTATATAGTTTTTACATGTATTGTCTCATTAGAGCTGTAGCAGTTACTGTTATTGTTAGAAACTACTTTCATCAAAAGGCACAGACTCCTCACTTGGCCCCACAAGTTAACTAAAAGCAGGATAAAAGCTTGATATCCCAGCCTTCATTTTATATCTGTTTCCTTTGTCTTCAAACTTTGCATCGAACTCCTGCTTAGCTCTTCATGTAGGTATGTTGCTCTTTTAAGAAGTGTCTATCTAAAAACTGGTGATACCTAACCTATCTCATCTCCCTTCAAGGCCGAAGTCACCAAAATAAGAGTAAATGAGGCATTTTACAGTCATCTTTTACAGTGTACTTTCTAGACCCCCAAAGAAGCACCTGAAAGTCCCAGTCATTGTCCTAAGCCTGTAGTCACTTTGGATTCCAGGAACAGTACAGCATCAAAGAGAGATCATCCTCTGATGAGATCAACACTCCAAACCAAGAGCAATCATCTCATGGGAATCAGCTTGTCACCTCAAGCAATAAGGACTTCTTTGGGCCACCTTGCAGAACTAGAACTGACATAATCATCAATCAGACCACAGTTTGATGAAACTTGTCCAATTGCTCTATTTAAACCTAAAGCTCACATCAATAGTCTGAAGGTGGGCTAAGATGCTTAATTTCACATGTCTTCCCAACATGTTTGTCTTCTTTGATACACTGGAGTTCCCAGAATTGGGCTTCTGGCCTAGGACTCCAGGTACAGAATGCCACAGTAGTATGTGTGGTAGGTATGGATAGTACTATTATCTCAAGTCTGTGCATAAAGAAATGGATTTAGGGTTGGAGGTATAGCTCAGTGGAAGAGTGCTTGCCTAAAATATATGAGGCCCTAGGTTTAATCTCTGAAGAAGAAATGGATTTGGTTCAATGAATGGTTTGTCTTTGACTTGTCATAGAAAATTTCATGATAAATAATTTAGAGAAGTATGCTTATCTGAAAAATTTGTTAGCTTTCATTTTATTTCAAGATGTCAGACTATACCACTAATTAATTTAATGCCATTTAGTATCTTACGAATTAGGATTAGAATCAGCCAGTGTTACCCTGGAACAGATAGAAAACAGGAATATTTTCTTATAATGAGAATTTGCTCATATGGGCAATCATATTGGCATGACTGTGGCCTTGGAGTACTTTTTGAGCTCAAAGTCTGAACCAAGCAAAAGATGCTAGACATTTGATTCCAAATGTTGGCTTGCTTGCTCTCTCTCTCTCTACCTGGTAGAATATATCCCTGCCACATAAACAGATCTGAGAAAAGAGAGTATGATCAGAAATACTCTGGGTTACTTATGAGTGAATGAGGATCAAACTTTGTCTCTTTTCAGCTGTCTGTCCATCTGGGGTGTCACAAACCAGAAATCAGTCAGAATTCTGAGCCATGTGAAAGAGGTTAACAAGCAACTCTTTTCTGTTTCAAATAGTGATGTGAAAAATGGAAAGATATTAAAAATGCAGCAGAATTTGCTAAAGTTAGATATTCATTTGATTAGCTAGGAAAATATCACTATACTATATATGCTGGGGACATACTGATAGAGCTAACACAATTATCAGTCCTGAGGAGCCCACAGAGATGAACAGGAAAAAAACTATCAATGTAATCAGAGTGTGTACAAGAGTGTGCAGGTAGAAAAAACAACCTGTTTGAAGTTATGGGGAAGGCTTCTTGGAGGAGGGGATTACCTACTGAAATTACTTTCTGTAGAGAGAGGGCATATCATTCTAGGCAAAAAATAGTAAGGAAAAAGCACAGGGGCAAGAAAGAGCCGGATGATTTATTAAGATGGGCAGTGATTCATAAAATATGTGCAAAAAATCCAAAATAAAATGAAGGCAAATACACATGAAAATAAAGGGACTTTCTAATAGGTTGCTTCTGTACTCAGAAGGGTGCCTCACATGTCTTACTCTAAGAGCACAGCTCTAGAGCAACACGTCTCAAACTTTCATGTACATAGAATTTGAATCAGAATCCCATTAAGATGCAGAGTCTGAGTAAATAGATCTGGGCGGGACCTGAGATTTTGTGTTTTTAACAGACTTCTAAGTGATGCTGATGCTGGTCCTAGGCTACTCTGTAGATGGGAATAACAAGTGGGACAAGGGTAGGTCATGTATGTGTAGGTGCATGTGTCGAGCATTGTATGCCATGAGATAGATCAGGCAGCAAGAAATGTTTTGAAACAAAGGAATGACAAGATAGTATCTGTGTCTCGTGACAACATGAAGCATGGCTGGGAGTGAGAGGACAGGACACAAGGGAGGGAGGGAAGCTGCTACCACCATCTAGGGTCTGGTATTTGGAGTTTGACATCCTAGCAGCAGCAGAAATAGAAGATAGAGTGGACTCAAAAACTGTACAGGGGGTAAAACAGGCAGGGTGTGATGATCGTCTGGATTGGGAATGTGCATTGGAGGCAGAGGGAGGAGGAGAGAGTTACTCCTAAGGACCAGCCATGAAGAGCGAGTTTGGCCCCGCTGTGATAAGGTGTGGAATGCAAAAAGAGGAGGTTGGTCAGGTCTGGGTAGAAAGGAGTCTGTAGGTCATCAAAGCAGGACATAGGAGGCATTTATAATCCAGAACCAATGTCCAAGAGAACTGGACAGAGCTGAGATGTGCAGGTGAGGCCACATGATACAGGGACAGTAGAGAAATGATTTGATAAGTGGTGGTCCAAGGGATAGGAGGTGATTGCAGGCAGTATCACAGCAAATAGGAGCCAAGTGCATGTCAAACACTGCACAATGGTCACAGAAGGATGAGGATGGCTTTAGTATTTAAGAGCACAAGATGATTTTACAAGAAGTAATTTCAGAAACATGGTAGATGCAAGACGAAGGCCTGACAGATTAAAGGTAGTATGGTAGGTTGAAGAATGCCCCCTTACCAAATGTGTACTTGCTCTAATCGTGACAACCTGTGAGCATGTCATCGGACATGGCAAAAGAGATAGTAATTGTGACTAAGGGTATGGACTGGAAATGGGGAGATTATCCCAGTTGTCTGGATAACCCAATGAAGTCACATGGGTCCTTATAAAAGAGGGGCAGGAAGAGTGCATCAGAGAGATATGATGTGACAACTCTGTCCATGGTTTTTGGCTTTGGAGATGAAGGAAGTGGGATGTAAGCAGGGAATATGGTGGCCTCTAGTCAATGGGAATGGTTCTTAGTTTATAGCCAGAAGGAAAATGGGGACCTCAGTTCTACAATTGCAGGGAATTCTGCTACCCCTCTGAGTGACTAGGAAGTGGATCCTCTCCTAGGATCTACAGAACGAATGCAGCTGCCAACCCCTTGACTTGGGTTTGCAGAGACCAGACTTCTGAACTACAAAATAGTATTATGAAAAATAAATGTTTTAGCCACTAAGTTTGTCATTACCTGTGAAATGAAAGACCAATTACTCTTTCATGATGCTTGATTGTTAAAATATAAGATTTGGAAACTTGAAAATATCTTTTCAGAAAAAGCTTTAGAGTCACTTTCTTTGGAGTGAGGCTGGGATCATTTGATTCAGAGTTTAATCCAGATGTTTAAGGCTGCATCCTTTTAGCTCTTCATCTGGATGAAGTTGCTTGATAGGTAAGATCACAGTGTTTATTGTGGGGACCATAGTACACCTCCTTTCCCCTACCCCATCCCCACCTTTGAAATTTATTGATTGACTTTATTTTTTAGAATTGAATTGGGCAGAAGGTACAGTGATATCCCACATATCTTCTCCTTTCTCACACACTAACCTCACTGTCAAGGTCTCTACACCAACATTTCATTATCATCCAAACTACTGTTTACATTAGAGTTCACTTTTGGTATAGAATTTTTTTTAACCTAAAAATAGAGATGTCCCATAGCTGCCTTTTGGTGCTCAATCTTCTTTTACTGATTTCCTTGCAGTAATTGCTCTGTAGCTCACCAGCGGTACACTATGGCTTGCTATAAGTACACATGCAGTCGGAGGCACCTTTAATGTTTGATGCTCTGCCTCCTTCATTGCCTCTCACTGGGCAGTCTGGCTATTACAATAAGTGCTTAATGTGTGTTCTAGCATTGTTATGGTATCATTTGGATCATTGCATGCTGGGATGAGACCAGGAAAGGCAGCACATGCATTATGAACTCATCGTTACCAGTGTGCAGAAGATTCAGCTGAAGCTGTGTGGTAAACCTCAGATGTTCCACTGAGACACAGTCCTATTCAAGCTCTTTCCTCATCCTGTCCTGTCATCTCATGGTCTGTCCCTCATAAATGCTGTTTGTATTTCTTTGATGCAAATGTGGATCCTGGCTGTTTTTGCAGTCTTCCTCACTCCCTAGGGTAGCAAGGAACATAGAAATATCAATTGTAAATGACATTATTGCTGGCTTCCAAATGAGAAAATAAAGTGTTCAGGGCACTACAGTAATGGGCCAAGGGTGATTTAAAGCGTTCAGAAAATAATTATATGCATGTCAATGTACATTTAAATTTCTGTGGATATTGCACATCTTTCTTGTTCATGCACATGTGGCAATATGGACAATATAGGTAACTCACAAGTAATTCCCTCCTCACTTTGCTCCAAATCTTTGGGACCAACTGTACTCATTTGTTTTTGAGAGAAAATTGCAAGAAGTAAAATGTATACATATTTAATATACAGTAAGTTTCCCCTAAGTATTGGTTCAAAAACCACATACCCATTTCTTAATACTGGCAAAAGTCTATAAATCTAAGAATCTTCTTTACTTTCTCTGCATCCATCTTTCTTTTCTTCTTTATCTGTCACACAGAATTATTATAATTAAGCCTTTTGATGGTCACCGTTCAATCCAATTCTTAGACACATGACAGAGTGCAGCATACTGAACTAAGCATACTTCTAACAGTAATAATTCTAATTATGATGATAATAATCATCAGTCCAATTGTCTCTCTCAGGTGCTCTGGGGGTGCTGAGAAGGTATCCATGGTCATTTGCATGGTTTTATGGCACAGAAACATGTTCTCCTCCCTCACAGAAAGACACAAAGGTGAGCGTCTAGATTTAGTTCCAGACAAACTCCCTTTATCTCACAGGGTTACATTTATGAAGCAAAGGATGTTGGAAGAGGTCACATTTTGTGAATTGCTTACCCATCCATCTGTGTTGCATGTCCTTCCTGTATGAGCTGTCCTGGATCTCCTTATCCTGGGAAGTGGCTGGGTCACTCTTATCATGCAATCCTGGCAATTTAGGCAGGCTATGATACAGGTAAACTCACAAGTAATTCCCTCCCTGCATTTACTCCAAGTCGTTGAGAACTAATCCTGCTTATCTGTGGTCTCTCGAAGTTGTTTTCTTTCTAAGAACACTAATGAATATCATCTCTTGTTTCTCCTCACCTTTTTGGAATTCCTTGCTGACTTTTCAATGTTCAAGACATGCAAAAATTTATCCTTCACTGATTCATCAGCTAGCATTTAGTAACTACTAGGAAATGAGAATTTTAGCGTGCAATAAAGATACTTAGTTCAGTAAGGCACTGGTTCTGAGCTCTAGAAGTCTACTAGGTATGGCTTCTTTTTAATCCATGTTTCCCTGAGCTTTAGATATTTGGCTGTTATATATTGCTGTGGTTTGGATCTTAAATGTCACCTAAATGTCCATGTTCTCATGCCTGGTCCTCAAGCTTGGCACTATAGGGAGGTGGTGGAAACTTTAAGAGGTGGGGCCTAGTGTGAGGTCCTCGGGTCATTGGGAGTGTAGACTTGAAGGGGTTAGTATGATTTTATCCATTTCCCATCTCTTTTTAACTTCCTAGCCACAAGAGAAGTGGCTTGGCTTTGCCATGTACTTCGCTCCATTACCATTTGGCATCTTCCCTAGCCAGAGGCCTAAAAGCAATGGTCCATAAGATCATGGACTGGAACCTCTGTCACTGAGAGCCAAAACAAACCTTTTCCCCTTATAAGCTGATTACCTCAAGCACTCATTACAGTAATGGAAAGTGACTAATATATGTGTCTTTTTGTGCGTGTGTGTGGTACTGGGGTTTGAACTCAGGGCCTCCCCCCTTGCAAGGCAGGTACTTTACCACTTGAGCTACTCTACAAAGCCCATTTTTGTGTTGGTTATTTTTGAGATAGGGTCTTTGTGTCTGAGCTGGCCTGGATCACGATCCTCCAATATGTGCTTCCCCACATAGCTGGGATGACAGGCACATTCTACCATGTCCAGTCACTGATTGAGATGGGAGTCTCATAAACTTTTTGACTGGTCTGGCCTCAAACCATAGTCCTTCTGATCTCTGTCGCCCAAGTAGCTGGTTCCAAATGTCTTATTAGATGGCCCATCTTGCAGGAGAAGCCAACACCAGCTAGAGTCATACTGGGGGTCTGAGCTCGTGTCTACCATCTCCTGGGTATTAGAAGACATCCTGGATGCACTTAGATTCTTCCACTGGAGGAGCGCCTTTGTTCATGTCCTCATTTGACCTGTAGGTACTATACTGACCTCTGTGAGGGCCTGTAGTTCATCGGATTGGTTGGACACCAGAATCTCAGTGCTCTGTGCACTGCTGTGATGGTCAGGTAGAGTCCACATTGAAACATACCCTTGATTGTCAAGTTTGAATATTTTCACTATTAAAAGCATACACAGGGCCAGGAGGCAGCTCAGTGGTAAAGCTCTTGCCTAGCATGTGCAGAGATCTGGTTCAATTGCCAGCACTGCAAAGAAAAAAGAAAAAAGCATACACATCCGCTTTGTATTCCATTTGTATATAGTAGTCAGTAATCCCTCCTCATCCTTGGTCTCACTTTCTGACTTTTCAGTCACCCATGGTCAACCTTGCTCTGAAAATATTAATCAGAAAATCCCAGAAATAAACAATCCATAAATTTTAAAGAGCCTATTGTTATAATCGTTCTATTTTGTTATTAGTCATTGTTATTAAACTTACTGTGCCTCATTTATAAATTAAGCTTTATTGAGTTATATATGTGTAGGCAAAAACAGCATATATAGCATTTGACACTCAGTATATATACATAGGGTTTCAGGAATTCACTGAGAGTCTTGGGGCATATACCTGTGTTTGAAGAAGGAGACTGTAGTATCTAGTTCAATACTAGCAATTACTAATTTGGATAACTGTCTACACAAGTCTTTTATTGATTGTATGTAATACATATATAATACTGTGCCAGTGGTATGCAAGCTATCTACAGGAATTATATATAAATATATATGTAACAGTATGAATGCACTGAAATACTTTTCTGTGAGAAAACTTAAGGAAATTGGTGCAGGACATCAGCCCTAATGGAGGTAGAATTCTGTGCAATCACATGCAGCTCTGTGCTTGAGCAGTTGTAGATACTTTGGGAAGATAATTGGTGATGAGATGAAAGGAGGGAAGTGGCAGAGGAAAGAAGTCAGTAGGTGTTCAGGATGGCCTTTTGAGTTTCCCAGGCCAGTGGGGTAAATCACCACTGCTGGGATTGGAGGTCTGTGGGTTGAACTGAGAGAGCTGGTGCCAGTGCTTAGGCACAAACACCTGACTGAGCAGGTATGGCTTCCAGTTGCTGGGACAAGGACGTGCCATGTGCCTTCTTTTCATTTAGCCTCACTTCAGGCAAAGTAAATGTGGTTTTCATTCATCCTAAGAGTAACTTAGAAAATGGTGTGTGTGTGTGTGTGTGTGTGTGTGTGTGTGTGTGAGAGAGAGAGAGAGATTTTTTTCACCTTTTTGGCTTTTGAGAGGTTGACATCCCTACCTGCTGTGACTAGCTGGCAGCCTCCAAACATAGGGTAACCCTGCCTGATGTCACACCCTCCATGCACTTGTGGGCAAGAGCCCTTCCCCTCCCACATCCTGGGGACACAGAACACTTTAGCCATGAAGACCGTAATGACTTCCTCCTGGATGGAGGCTTTCTTGGCTTCAAGAACTTCCTGGGTTTGCTGACATCACCCTTGTGTGGAGGAGGATTGGCCTGGTTGATGAGACATATATGCAATTGAATGGATTCTATTGAAAAAGAGGAAAAGAAACACACAGACACACAGATACACAGACACAGACACACACACATACACACATTAGCTCAACCAGACACACCTTCCACCACCACTGTTCAAAACTAGGAATGTGTGGTTCTGTGCAGTGGCAGGAAATGAAGAGGTGACCCCGAGAGGCATTTCCTGAGCAGAGATTACGCAGAGCCTAGGAGCCTGGAATGGTCAAGAGGAAATGTAAATCAGTGCTCCCCTGATTCTGGAGGAAAGATGTAATGACTGCAGCCTCACAGCTCAGAGCCTCAATGTAAACAAAACACTGTTATCACGCTTAAGCAGTTAGGGACTTCCGCAGAGCCTCAGGGTTCCACCCGTCAGCACGCATCGAACAGCCAGACACATTCTAGCTTCAGCAAAGTTTCAGCATCCTTTTCCAGTGACACATTCCAATGCCAAATGCTCCTCGGTCTGGAAGACCTTTCTCATGTCTAACTCAAATCCCTCATGCTACAGCTGAAGTTCATTTCTTCTTGCTCTGTTCTGATAAAAGTGAAAAACAACCTGTCATTCTGTGTTTCTTAAGAATTCTTCAGACACTTGTTGGCTTCAAAACAAATCTCTTTTTCCTCCTTTAGAGCTTCTCTCTGAACCTGTAAATTCAGAAGAAACTTTGTCAAACCTTTATGCTCAGAGGACCCAACGGTAGTTACCCAGCAAAATAAAAACACACCACTGGTTTGTCAAGGAAAACCCTTGGCCCTGGGGTGTTGATTTCTACACAGAATGTAACACACTGTTTAAAGAGCATTTTGTTTTCCTTTTCTGGATCCCATTGTGTATTACATCAAAGACAATGAGTTGTTCATAGGGCTAGGGTTGTCCAAGTATTAAACTATCCACTCAGGTCCATGGTGGTTCTCAGAAAAAAGAGTGAAACGGCTCGAGAAAGGAGTGTGCATCTGCAGGTGTCTGGATGTAAGCACAGATAGGTAGCTGGGGACCGGGGACTACCTTGATTTTCCAGATTGAAGCATTCATGGCCTCTCTCTTGCAGGCCCCGGAGGCTGTCCCCACAGCGACACTCACACACTGTGGAACTGAAGAATTGCTGGCAAGGTCTGAGGGACAGTAAGCCAGATTGGGCGGGGAGAGCATTCCACTATTATAACGCAATGCCATAATAAGATAGTAAATTCTTTTCATATTAATTCTTAGACAAGAAGCATCTTTAAACTTGACTTTGACACTGAAAATGGAGGTACAATGCAAGTTACCTTTTTAGAGTTACCTCATTCATCTTTTCTGAGCAGGATGGAGCTCTCTCACTCCAACCAGAACGTCTCCTGGTGGCCTTTGCTATATGGTTGAGAATCTGGCAGCCAGAGCTGCTCTTGGAAACTGGCCCTTCTGGAAGGCTCCGCCCCATGACCAGAGTGCATCTGGAGCCAATGCATAGCCAGGCCTTCTTGTAGGACTCAGACTTGCAAAACTGGCAAAGCTAATGTGTCACACGCTGGGCTCTGAGTGAGGAGCTGTCCTTAGCCCCCAGCTACCCACTCCTGAGGTGTGGGCATGATGTTTGCTGTCAGGACTAGGCAGGACAGGATGCCCTTCTTCCTGTGTCATTCTTCCTGAGCCTCGCAGAGCCCTTTGTGTCCCTTGTCAATGTTGTTGATAGGCCACCTCACAGACTGGGCATGAACACTGAGACCCAGAAACCTGGATGTTATTTCTAACTTGGCTGCAATCCCTGGGCTTTGGTTTCTTACCACAGAGCCAGGGTGGAGAGGTCCTTGGGCAGGGACTCAGCGAGGCAGCCAATGCGGGGTGAATTCAAGGAGATGTGGGACTTTTTCTTCATAAAAATGTGGAGAATGAGTTTAACAGTGTTTGTGACTGGTCCATCCCAATCCAATCCAACTTTAGTGATGGTAGGCATGGAAAAACATTTAAAGAAAGCCCTATGGTTTCAGTAGCATTCCAATATGCCTTTTGATAGTAGCTTAAGTGCTCATCCTTAATTCATTCTCATACTTACTTGTGGAGTAGACATTTATTTAGAATATATAATGAGAACTCTTCGAAAAATCTCTATAAACTTTAAGGGCAAATAAGCAGCAATCTTCAAGCCTTTAGCCCTTCCCCCGTCCCACCCCTGAGATCAATTAGAGCATTCTGCAAGGAGGGGGCTGCCTTGCAGAAAATGATGACACATTTTCTTCTTTTCCATTAGACTTCTATTTGTTTTTCTTTTCTTTTTTTGAATGAAAGAGACTCTACATGTAAATGTTATTATTATTCTCCAAATTTCTTCTGTGCAAATGGAGTACCATAATCTCCTGGGTTGTTTGTACAGGATTCTGGCTTGAATTTCAACAGTGAATATCAACTAAGGAAAGCAATAAAGTCCATGAAAAATTAACATTGCTAAAGAGGACCACAGGCCCCCTTCCAGGGCTACGACTCTGAGGGTCACCAGTAAGTGATCATGATTTAATGAAGTGGTGCTCCCTCTGATTAGGAACAAGTAGACCTGGCATCATCTACAGCGTAAATACTCTGTTTCTGAGTGTGCCAGGCAAAAGCTTCCAGAAGCTGAACGTTCTCCCAGCCTGAGGGAGCTGGCAGTGGACAGCGAGGACATTCCACTGAAACCAGGCCATTGGGAGCTGAAGACAAAGGCAGTTGATTCAAGTGCACCAAATTGGAGTTTCTCTAATCAAATATATTAAATTCACCATCATTCTTGATTGTTTTAATGGGAAGAAAGGGCAGCTGTGCCCTTCATTTTCTAAGCATTTTATTTAGTTCTGTGGGATAGGAGGAAGGGAGGGGAGGGGAAGTTGGATGGGAAGGGACGAGGGGTGGACACTGAAGAAAGCTACTGGAAGCTTATGTCCTTTGTCTTAAAAGTAAAATGATTTTGCATGCTCTTCAGCTCCACATGGAGAATTCCCAGAGCTGTCGCTCACTGAGAGACAAGAGATATCCCATTTATAAAGTGCCCTTACACAGTAGTGAAACAGTAGCCTGCGAACAGACCGGGATCTTGGAACACTGGCCAAAGAACCCGGGCGTGTAGTGTTAAACAGCTCGGCTTCACTGGCTACAGTGAGCATTCCCCCCCACCCCCCGTGTTATTTGTGCTTTGTGCAAAAGAATTTAAATTTCAAGACACTTAAGGGAATTCATCTCCACTCCTTTTATAACCTTCCAGGCTAAAGCAGAATTCACAAAAGGCCTTTTTCACCATTTGAACAATGGAATTTAAAATTCTAGTGAAGAAACTGATGGCCCAACCTATTTTTTTTTCTTAATAGTTTAACAGATGGTCCAAGTGTGATGCTTCCTGCCCTGACTGAGCACTACATAGGCTGTCTTGGTATGCACCTCTAGCTTCAAAGGAGAACTCAGGCTCATGAGGTCACGTCCTCCGTCTGCCCTGTTGATAACAGGATGAACATGAGCAAGATAGGAACCAGACATTCCACTGTGAAATCAATTATTTCGTACAATTGTTGGGCAGGAGGCTTAGGTGGATATTGTAGTAGCACTTCGCACACACAAATGCAAGTTGCAGAGGGAACAAAGGTCTAAAAGCTTTAACTTGGACTCACAGGCTCACACAGGCTAACGTGAGTCATCTGGAGAAAGGGCTTTGGAAGCTCGTGCCTGTTACAGCCTGAAGCCAGCCTGTTTCTGAGTTGGAATGTGAAGGCAGCTGGCTGTGTCAAAGGGGCAGAGAATAAAGCCACAGTGTAAACCGAAGACACAATTCAGCAGAGAGAAGATGCTATTAAAATGTGTTCAGCCCCCCCACCCCAGCTGCTTCTTTTGGAGAGCCCCCTTTTGGACACAAATGATTGTTCTTCTTCTAAAAAAGAGTGTGTGTGGGAGGATGGGATGGGGATTCCTTTCAGAAAAATATTACTGGACTCTTTAAATGTCCCCATTTGAAGAGAATTAAAGGAAATGTCATAAGGCAATGTCTGCATACTCTGGAGGCATTGTATCAAGCGACACAATGCAGAAAAATGAAGCCCTCATCCTCAGGAGGAAATCTAATAACTCAATCAGTCAGCTCCAGCCTCCTGTCATCTGCAGGGGGGCATCCATCTTCTTCAAGGAGCTTCCTCGCTTTGCCAAGAGACAGCTGAGTGAGGCAAGCTGGGGAGAGGAAGAGATTGCCAGCAAATTCCTTGCCACTCTCTCACCCTCCCTCCCTGGTCCATAATGTCCTTTTGTCCCTGGGGCCCACATCCCTCAGGGCATGGCCTGAGCAGGCAAAGAAACAATTGCCAGGGAGCAGCTCAGTTCCCAGCCTGCTCTTACAGCAGCCCTGTGGGCTGAGCCTCTTCTGAGGCCTGTGTGTCTTGTCCCAAGGTGGCAGGCTCTGGGGAGGTATCTACTGTTCTCATCTGGGTCTAGAGTGGTACTGAGGGTGGCTGTCTTCTCCCACCCATGGCTGGTGCCTGGGGCAGGAAGGTGGTGCTGAGGTGCATGTGAAAGGCAATGAGGGCAGCAAAGAAAGTGCAGGGCTGAGAGTTGAATGACTGAGTGACACCTTTGGCTCAATCACCAAATTTACAGAGGAAGCCTTGGGCAAGCCTGTGGGTAGCAGATTTTGAGAAGCCTATGAGAACTTGTCATAAGCACAGTTGTGCTCAATGATCTACAGGCTGAGTTTGGCACGGCCCCAGCCACAGAAGAGAGAGAAGGCAAAATGCAGCACAGCTGCTTTTCCTAAGTTGTTCAGAGAAGTAGGAATACAAGTTTCTTGTTACAATGTCACGGCCCTCCCAAGAACTGTTTACCACTGGATATAAAAGACTCCCTGAAGGAGGATGCAAGGGTTTTTTGATGGGGATTTTGATTGGCTGCTGCTGACTCTGGCTAGTGTGTCTCCACTAGAGCAGCTTTCTCCACTGAGAACTTTATACATAGGCTTTAGAGAAGCTAAGCTAAAGAAAAGCTAAAGAGAACATAGGACAGTGCAAGTCCAAGGACTAAGACTTTAAGAGTTATGCTAATGCAGTTTTTAGACACGGCTGCTGTTGTTTGTCTGCAAGTCTGAGCACCGAGATTTTAAAGGGAACATGGGACAGTGCAAGTTGGAGGGCCAAGACTTTAAGAGAGACTAAAGAAAACATGAGACAGAGCAAGTTTAAGGAAAGAGACTTAAAGAATAGAAAAGAAGCAAGGTTTTAAAGAAAGACTTTAGAAGTAAGGTTTTAAAGATTAAGAGAAAAGAAGCAGAGTAAAAGAAGAGTTATTATAGTAAAAAGCAATGAGGCTGCTGTGCGTCTCCATCTGAGCACCCAGCACACCTGGCTCCAACTTTCAGCATGTCTGTCTTCTATTGTTTGTCCTTTCTATATCTCCAGTCACCCCCAGTTAGGTTGTAGGACCAGGAGCGAGAGAAAGCTCTCTACACAAGCCACCTTGCCTCATTGTAGCGCTCAGTGTTCTCTGTGAAGTTTGACATTGGTGGAGATGGCAGGCAAGGTCTTTCAGGCCCCATGAGCTTAAATTCTCCATTATGACAAAGGAGGTAAAACAGGAAACAGGGCTTCTAAGACAGCTGGGCCTCAGGTGAATCTTGACTTCGCCTCCACATTGTTTTGTTCAAGCTATAATGATTTTGCTTCTCTTTTGATAAAGCATCTGGGAACTCATATCTATCATAGAAAAATATGAGTTTAATGACTCAGATGAGAAGAAAGAATCAGGGATAGTGTCAGCCCATGGTGTATCTGAACACCAGCTTTCCTTGTACCCTGTCTCATTGTTGACTGTCACAAGACAAAACTACTTAATAAAAGCCACATTAGTCCAATAAACTTGAAGTTTTAAAAGGAATGATAGATATTGCATGTGCATGTTGTAGGTTATAAACACTTCAATTTCAGAGACAAGTAAAATTGAAAAAAAAATCAGAATTGGTTGCAAGGTAGAGTTGTCAACTTTTTTTTGTCAAGTGAGTTTGTTAATACACATGTCTCATCTTCTTTCATTATCATTCAAAAAAGATAAAGGCCACAATGACTAGTCAATCTTTTCTGGGACAGGACACCTGTCCTCATTAAACTACATATGTAGGTCACACATGTACTTTTATTATATGTAAAATATGTATGAACATTGCCCTTCCTTTTCTTTCTAGTTATGATCTACTGTGGGTGTGCGACAATTTGCACCATTTTGCCTTCCATATGGGGCTGGTCTTGGGAAACCACTACCTGAGGACTAGTTAGCTTATCTGTGTACCTTTAAGCATTTATGGAACTAGTCTCTGCTGTTTTACTTCTTTTCACTTTTCTCTCTAATCATCCCATGCTGTGTACATAAACACGCATGTATGGTGTGTACGTAGCCAATGTGGTCTACCCTGAAGTTCCCAGGTGCTGCCAGAACAAGAATGCAAGTGCCATGCATTTCTTCTACATGGGTGTTCTCTCCCACTTGGAGCCCTGTGGAAAGGACTGTCACCCTGTCTGAGGAGCACACAGAGCTCATATCTAAGGAGGGGAAGTCCCTCCTTTACTTGGGCTCCATTTTGGTGTGCCTTGTTGCATCAATCCTTCTGGGTAGAGTACAACCTACACAGAAAAGAGAGGATACCTCTTGGGTTCTCTCCTGGGATTTCACTTGGTGTGGGGGTATCTTGGGACCTCACCAGCCTTTCCTTGTCCCTCAGCCACACTTCTGGCCCAATCCCAGGAAAGAAGGGCATCTGAGTCCATTTGTCCCCTCATTCCTGTCTCCTTGGCAGGAGAAGGCAGGAGTATTTAGCTTAGAGAGGGTTGCTTTCTTCAGCTGGGAATCCAGCCATCATCTTCCTGTGTGGGGTCCAGGGCTCAGTGGGCAGCCATGGGTTGGGAAGCTGATGGCTCCCTGCCTCCTACTGATCCTAGTTCTTACACTGAGGTCTCATGTGTTGTGAATTATAGAAATGCCAGACACACCCACAATGAAACACAAGCACCAAAAAACCCTCAAATGCCAAGTGTACGTGACTTTGAAATGCTCTCTCTGTTTGTGCTGCCTCTATGCCCTTTGCTTCCATTAGAGACAATGTAATGGAGCGCCTATGAGTTTGCTTTCTACCAGGCTGGCTTGTTTCTGGTGCTTTGCTTTTACTTTCTGCCACTAGCAGCTAGGGTTGTGCCAGGATCACATTTTCCCTGCAAAGGCAGTAACCCTTCTTGGAGACATATTTAGTCTCCATGGGAGGTCTTTCACTGGTCAGAAAGAAACACACAGAAAATCCATTAGGCCCAGTATCAAATCTCGTTCTGGGTAATAGATGTCAGTGCCTCTCGCTGAGATCTGAGTCAGAATCTGCAGCCTCATGGAGCCCAGAGTGCAGCTAAGCTCGAGGGTCCAGCTGGCTGGCCACACAGACATTAGCACTATGCCACTTCCCAGGTCACGTGGGCCTGGGTCCTAAAATCCACAGATGGCAACAGTGCACAGGAGACCATTGGCTCCCTCTTGGCCTTTCTGCTGTTGAGTGGAGTAAGACAGTGGAGTGGGGTGCTCATTTAAGCCTGGTTTTATCTTTTGGGGGTTGTGAGTCTCTTTTGAAGTGATTTAGACTGTGAAGAACAATAGTGCTTGTTTTTCATTTGGGAGGCTTTGGTGCTACTAGGGAGCTTCTTAAGTGTTAAGAGCCTCGCTGAGGTTGGTGCTCTCTCTCTTCATGTGGTCCAAAGTTCTCATGTTTTACTTATTTTTGATGTGGTGGCTGTAGCCAATGAAAGCTATTTCCTCCCCCCTCGTCCCCCACCCCTAGTTCAAAGTTAGAAACTGAGAGGTTTTGGTTTCTGTCTTCACCATTTCCTCTCTGTGACATCTCTTTAGAGCTGAGGGTACGGTTTCCACAGCCAGTCCCAGAAGCTGCAATGCTCATTATCTCCTTTGTTCATCACTGGGGGACAGTGAGACACACAAGAAGGAAGCCTGGAAGGCAGGGGCATGTGGTCACTTGCCTGGCAGACATTCCTAAGTGCAGATGAGGTGCCAGGATCCTGCTAAGAACTAACAATACCTGTAAAAGGCAACTCCAGCAGGTACCCTGCTTTGAGCACTCCCAATCTATTGGGAATAGAGAAAGGAGTCCATCTTTAAGGTTGCCAAACATCGTCTTAACTGCCAAGTGCAAAGATCATATTCAGTTCTCAGACTCCTTCACCTCCTTCCAAGTTCTAGGCCTTGTTGATCATCCTTTCCTTAGTCCTTAATTTATTCAATAGGAGCTGTGAACTGGGTAATTCGTCTGCTGTGGGAAGTGATACATCATCATGGTTAGAAGCAGGTTCTTGTGTCCCAGCATCTATTCACGGTCAGCCCTGATTGGTCTTAGCTTTGTGACCCAGGTCAGTTACACAGCATCTCGGGGACTCTGTTTTGCATCTGTTACATGGGGACACATGTCTGGAGTCCTAGATGGAGATAATTCTGCTCAGGTCATCAGAGAAGGTATCTTTAAGGTCAGCCACTTGGGTTTAAAGAATCAGGAAAATGTTGGCAGGTGGAGGGAACTAGACAGAGGAAGGGTATTCTTGAAAGCATGTGAGACAGTGTTTGTGCCAATGCACACATTCAGGTAACCGGGTGGCAGGTCTTGGCTCTGTCCCTGGTGATCAGAGCACTGGGGGCATAGAGGGCTATGCCTGGAGAGGCAGGTTGGAGTCTGTGGTAGAGAGATTGAAGGCTGTCAGAGTATACAGCTAACCACATGTTTGAACTGAGAATGCCTTAGAATGACTAGAAGAATCTATCAGGATAGCTAATAAAAGTAACATGGGGCCACAGCCATATAACTTTTGGTGTTGAGCCTGGTTAAATGTGAGGTGGCCATTTCTACCGCAGTCTTCCCCCACCTGATCAGTTCTGGGCAGAACCTTCCAATGCCTCTTCACTACCTAGTGAGAGACATGCACACTCCTTGGCATGATTTACAACCTGCTTTACCCTTTTAGCCTCTTCTCTTGTGCTACTAGTGAATGGTTGCACTCCCCTCACACACCAATTTTAGTGCTGAATTCTTTACCCCTGAGGCAATAGTATTAGGAGGTATGACCTTTGGGAAGTAATTCGATCATGAGCGTGGAGTCCTCTTGAATACATTTCTGTTGTCTAGAAGTTATTCGGACTATGGTAATTTGTTATGGCAGCCAGAAGAGAGCACAATTTGTCACTTTTTTCACAAGTCCCTACTCTGGACATACTGAGCTTAAATAATTTCTTATAGTTGAACATGCTCTGTGATTGCTCTTTGCTTTGGCAAACATTACTCTCTTTATCTTCTTGGCCTGGTTAATCTCTCCTCCTATGCAAAGCCCTCTTCTGATACCATCTCCTCTAAGAAGACTTCCTAATCACCTGTCTCAGGTAGTGCCCCTTTCTGATTATTGCAGAGTCACCTGTATCTGTCTTTGGAATTATGACTTCTCTGCCATATTGTAATTATTGATTTAACTGCATTTTTTGTGAGCTCCCGAGGGTGACAGCTTCTCCCACTCTTGTATCTTTATGTACATAATAAGGATAATAAAATTGTTACTGAATTGAAGAACAGTACTTCTACAAACCCAAAGCATATTGTTTGCCTCAATAAGGCATTAAGATATTTTAAGGGCCTGGAGACAGCATCTAACTTGAGTAGTATGAAAGGAATAAAAGAATCCAGCTGGTGATGCTAAAAAGTCAGTGCCCTGTTCAGGATTTAGAAAGTGTCAGCCTTGATGTAGGTCAGTGAATAAATGCAGTGGTAGACATGCTGCTTTAGAATCAACTGACCTGTGGCTAAAAAATATCAGATTTGTGAGCCCCTACCTTTTGTCTCCCAAATCAAGCCCTTGATGGATGGAACCTGGAAACTGGCATTGTTATCATTCTTTCCCGTTGATTCCAATCATGGGTTAGGATGGAAAGGGACACTGGGAAGGGGTGAGGTCCGTGGGTATAGTTTTTATGGTTGAAGAATCCTCAGTGAGCCTCACACTCCTGGACTAAACTGTGTACAGGAGAGCAACTTGACTTCAAAATTAAATCTCTCTTCTGCTTTCTTCGCTCTGTGTTTTTTGAAACGTTTATAGAACAAGGAACAAGGCCAAGGATTTCTGAATGTCATATTATGGTACTTGGATATTGGAACAAGGGCCACAGACATGAGCAGTCTGAACAACTCAATAGGAGAGTAGTTGCAATTACACTTTTCTCTTCATTTCCAAATAGAAATAAGGAGACCACCTTCTAGGTCCCTGAAGAGAAAGGGTCTTCTAGACTTTTTCTTCTTTATGCACCCAAAAAGTAAACAATAAAGGAACAGAAATGAACTCCTGGCTTCCCAATCTGGGGGTCTGTATCAGACTGGGGATTCCCTTCAGCTGGAGTAGATGGGGAAGGAATTCGAGGTTGTGGTGGCTTTGGTGTCTCTCAGGTGTGGCAGGAGACCAATACCTTTGATTGAAAACAGGAGTCAGAGGGACTTTCCTGTTCTCTTTTTGGCCATATGAGAGGGTCGACTTGTCTTAGCCTTATTACCAGCCTACAGTTTCCTTCCTGGGTTGACTGTGCGTGGGTTATTGTGAAATGAGAAGGCTTTGGATCACATGGTATCTGAGGCAAGGTAGAAGGTCCTCCCCATCAGGGTGGTTTGCTGATGGGTGATTCAGGTACCATGACATCATCAGCTGGGGACAAAACAGACTTAAAGGGGAACACTGCTCAAGATAATGCTGTAACTGCAAGAAGACAAGAGATGGTAATGGATAACTGAAGCAGGTCTTAGGAAATTTCCCTCACCTTTGAAACAAAGACAAAGAAAGAAACTGAAAATGTGATGCCAGATGGCTAAAGAGAAAACTAGATGTATTTCAGATGAATAAGAAGCTGTGATCTACTTATTCATTTTATTTATTTTTTACTTTTTGAAATTGATAATGAAATAGAAAAATCTTTTGAGATTAAATTGACCTAGCAGCAAAGGAGGAAATTTATTGCAGGCATTTTTTTTGTCCTAGTAATTTCCCCCAATACTAAGGGTTAAGGAGACAAATTTTGTTTTATTATTTTCATACATATATACACTAATATATAAATAGGATACAAATATTCTTCTATATGTATATATTGCTTTAAATTTTGTCCTTGGAAAGAAATAGCTTTAGCTAATGCAGGAATCTAATCACGTTGTTAAGACTATCAGAATGAAATTGCAACCTTTGACAATGACAAATCTGCAAGATGTGGTAAGATGTAATGATCAATATTTACTGTGTGGGTACTTTGAAATTCACTTGCCCTGAAATAACGAGAAAACTCTGTATGATAGAGCTTTCTCTAAACTCTCACTTACCTTGAAACACCTTTAAATTCTTACTAATGCAATCTAAAAATCAAAGAATAATCAGGAAAGCAGCTCCCATAGAAACTATAAGTTCTAGCTCAAGAAAACTTGAGGAGTGTCTATCAAATTAAAATGGAAAAAAAAGAAACCAAGAAAACAGAAGTTAGGAGTGATTGTTTGCATTGAAATGCATTTTTAAGATTTTTCTGCAGAATTGTTTTAACATTTATCATGATTTATCCCTCTATTTTTTTTGATAAATTTTTAGGAATAGATTTGTCACATAGAACAAGCCAAGTATATATTATTACCTATTTGTAGAATCACCACATTTCTTATAATTGGCTCTTTGAATAATCAAGTGTACCTTTTTATTCCTTAACAAAATAAAGGTCTTCATGACCTTACAAGATTGACAATGAAGGACTGCTCTTTACACTTCTTGGATCAGAACTGCTTATCTACCTGACACGCTGTGTCTGTGTGTGATTTTGGATCATAATCTATGATTCAGCTTTGTTAGGTATGGGAAGACTTCATGTATCTGTGGCTACTCCGATCTTTTCTCACCACACATGGATAGATAATAGCTCCCTTCCCCACAAGACCAAACTACCTTACCTCAGAACTATGCTCCTGGCTTTGTCACTGAGAATGGCATCTGCATCTGTTGTATTTCTAGCTGGCTGTCTCTGTCTCCTGGATATCTGAGTCACTACATGGCTCTTTTACTGTGATACTCTTATGGACTGAATTGGGCAACACTCCCTCCCTCCATCCATATGTTGAAGCCTTTACATCCTATGTGACCTTACCTAGAGATTATGTCTTTAAGAGATAATTAAGGTGGGGTCCCTAATCCAAAAGATTGTGGTCTTATAAGAAGAAGAGAGAAATATTTCTCTTTCTTTGTTATGTAATGATATAACAAAAGGTACCATCTGCAAGCCAGTAGGAGGGCCCTCACCAGAATCCAAGTTGGCTGTCACCCTGATTTTAGACCTCCAACTTCTAGAACCAGAACTCTGAGGAAATAAATTTCCATTATTTAAGCTACCCAGTCTATGCATTTTGTTACACTAGTTCAAGAAAACTATTACAGATGTGAAGCTTTGTAAAAAAAAAAAAGAATTCTTGAGAGGGCCTTTTTTTTTTTTTTTAAAACACTGAGAATTGAATTCAAATTCTTGCTTTTGGAGGCAGGTGCTGTACCACTTGAGATGCCCTCCAGCTGAGAGGGCAATTTCTTCTTACTGAAAGTATCTGGTCCCTTCTTAGTCCATCCTCAGAAATAATATTCCCTGTTCCTTCCATCTGTCATGTTACTTCTACTCAGACAAACACTAACACTCATTCTGATACCAATATATAATATTTGTTGAGCTCTCACTATGGGCCAAACCCTATACTCAATGTTATACAATGCTTGCTAGCCAAGCAAGACTCGGTTCTAAAGTATTTAAAAATGCTAATCTTCCTAACAACTCAGAGCAGTTGTTAATACTATCATTCTCATTTCACACTGGACAAAGTTCTGTTTTCAAGAACTTAATTAAGTTACCAAGATTATGGAATAAGCAAGTAGAAGAGCTCAGATTTGAACTCAGACAAGTCTGACTTCAGAGCCCTTGTTAACCACTGTTCTGTATTGCCTGTGGAAAGTTTATCTCTCTTAAGCCATACTACAGATTTACCATTAATATCCCCATTTTGCTGATGGCAAGCTGAGGCAGAGAATGCCCATGTAATTTTCCCAGCATCATACATTTAAAACTAAGGCATACAACTCTAGTTCCTTCTAGCGTTTTCTCCTGTGTGGGTCCCTCAAGAGGACAATGCTAGAGGGGCCAGTATTCTGTAGTTACTAGTTAAGAAGAACCTCCATGCAGAAGCTCAAGGTGGTTAGGGTGCATGCTTGCAAGAAGCAGAGAGAAGTTTGCAATACTTTCCAGGTGGCAAGTACCAGATCTGCTCTCTGCTGTATCCATATGCTTTAGCAGGGACTCCATTCCGGAGGCAGGGAGGGGACTGGGGTCCTGGGCTCTGACTCAGACTTGTGTTTGAGAGTCAAAGCTTCATCTAAAGCTGGAGCAACTTCTCTAGTTCAAAGTTGGCCGTGCACCTGCAGATTTCCCATTAAACTGCCTGCCGAATCAGGAATAATGACTCTCAGGGGGAAGAGATATTATTTGCATTTGAATTAATGTTGAGTTCAGAGTCACAGATTCCTCATCAAGAAGGATTTAGAGCAATTGCTGATATCCTGGGGATCTGTGACCAGCTCGTTATTTTCATCTCAGGGTAGTACTAGAATTTTTAATTTTTTTTCAAGTCTTCTTTCAAAAGTTTGGCTCTCTTTACCCCCATGATCATAATTATAATAATTTTGAAACATCAGTCTGCTCAGATATCAAGGTGTTGAATAGATAATTTCACTTTAATGAATTTGTCTCATATGGGCTTATTTTCCACATCTGTCCTAAGCTGAATAGCTAACTGGTTATATGAGAACTGTTCCGTTTCATTAGCTTCTCCCTGTTGATTTCCTTGAGGTAGAACTGATACATTGCCAGTTGCAAGCCCTGTCAGCTCTTTCCTTTTAAGCAGAGCACAGATCCAAATTCTATTCTAAGGCACTGATGTCAATGAAGAAGAATAAAAAATGAAACAGCCTGCTCATCCAGATAAACTGCAGGATTCTGTTAGACCCAGTGACTTCTGAGTGATTAGCAAGTGTTTGTTATGAACGTCACGAATACTTGTGCAGGAGGCCCTCTTGGGCAAATAATTTAAGGAAAGACACACAGCCCTGGCAGAGATGGGTGTGGATGGAAGCATGGAGAGAGGCTGAGGTTTGACTAGTGGACTTTGGACAGGAGAGCAGATAGAAAAAGAAGAAAATGAAGTTTGGGCAATGAGGAGGTTTTACTGATGGTCTTGAGTTTGAGTATAAAAATGTCCAGTCTTTTAGGAAGGTCTCTTGATTGTTGTGTGGCCTACCTAGGAGACTATTTGGGGATGTAGTTTAAGGTAAAAGAAAAGGTGTCAGTAGGTTACATAGCCTCCGGGAAAGAAAAGGGGAAGGTCCCTTCTGCATGGGATTCTAAAATCAGTTGGGTTAGAGAAATGACTAGTTAGGATGTTCTTGGCTATAAGAGAAAAATTGATGCACACAGAATGAGGTATATTGGGTGGGAATGTCACTTCAGTAGTAGAGCACTTGTCTAGCAAGTGCAAAGCCCTGGGTTCAATCCCCAGTAACACACACACACACACATGTACATACACACACACAAGAATGAGATGTTTCATCTCTCACAGCAAGAATGTAGAGTGCATATCAGGCCTAGAGCCTTCAGTGACTCTGTGTTATCAAGGACCCAGGTTATTTCTGACTTTCTGCTCTGATGTCCTTTGCTTAAGAAAATTCTTAAGCTTTTTCTTCTTAGGGTTTTATCATGATTATTGGCAAAAATTGAGGCTGCATACTTCCTTGTTCACTTCCTTTTCATGGGCATAAAGGGAGACTCTTTTCATTTATAAAAGAAAAACATTTCAGCCTAGAACCTGGTTGGGCCAATTTAGGCCTTGTTCCATTCCATGACCAATAACTACTGCCAAAGGAAGGTCAGGACTTGTTGCCTTAAACCTGAGCTCCAGAACCAATCACTGGCAAGTGGTGTGAATGAACTCCATCTTGCTGTACCCAGTCCTGGGCTGGTTAGGGGTTCATCATTCTTTGGGACACGTAGACTGTGCAGAGATAAGACAGCGATTAGAGGAATGAAGAACACAATAGAATGTGTTAGTCAGCTTTCTGTTACTGTGATGAAATACCTGAGATAATCAACCTAAAAGCAGGAAAGGTTTATTTTGGTTCATAATTTCAGAGGTGGCTTGGTTCTTTTCCTTGGGGCCTGTGGCAGCATAGTATATCATGGTGGAAGAACATTGCAAAGGAAGACTGCTCCTCTCATGGAGGCCAGAAAGCAGAGAGGTAAAGAGAAGAGGAGAGAGAAGTGAGAGAGAGAAAGAGAAAGAGAAAGAGAAAGAGAGATATATAGAGAGAGATAAAGAGAGAGAGATAAAGAGAGAGAGATAAAGAGAGAGGCTATCCTTTTAAAGGGCATGGCCTCAATTACTTAACTTCCTTCTACTAGGCCTCACCTCTTGCAGGTTTTACCACTTCCCAGTATTGCCGTAGTCTGGGACCATGGGCCTCAACACATGGCTTTTGGAAGACACTGAGCTATAACATAAAATAAGAGAACCCACTACGCTAATCCCTACAAAACAAGGTTTATGAAAAAAGCCAGGATCTTGCCTAAGGTATACAGACCCCAGAAGTGGGCCATGACTATATTAATCTTCCCTAAGGGTCTGAGACCAGGTGATTTTATTTGAGCATTTATGAGTTCTGCAAACAAGAAAAAATCTGAAAATTAAACCAGAAAATGAAAAGCAACATCAAGTATCAAGCTGTTAGAAGGGGTCAGGGGTTGGGGTGGGGACAGGTTTCTGTGGATGGTGGGTGCTGGGTGTGCAGCCGGTATTTAGAGGAATGGAGCCAAGACTCAAGTATGTTCTGTTACATCCCATGACCCCATGGGCCTTAGATATCCTACCAGAAGAAATAGTGAAGACTGAGCCCCAGGTTTCCATGGTCCATACAAAGTACTTTCCTACTTGCTGAACTAACTCTATGGCAGTCATTGACTTCCCTGTGTACTTTGTTAATTTTTATGCTCTTCTTGTCAAGTGTGCTTTTTATTTCTCTTAATTACTCAGGAATGTTTCTTAATTGCCCTTTTTATGTACTTTTCTGTTCACCCTTTGGGATTAATAGATGAATGTCATCTTTTTTTAGCAGAAGGTTTGGTATGCAGAGGGGAAGAGCCACCTTCTCTCAGGTCATTCCACATTTATATTACCAGTGTAAAATTTTAAACACCTGTAAAATTGGCAACATCTGTTCTAGAAGAGTTGGATATGGGCAAATAGTGTTGCAGATTCAAGTGGGATAAACTTGAGGCAGACTCTGTCCAGTGGGAGACATGGCACAGGCCCTATGAGAACCCAAGTTTAAACCTCGGGCTCAGAGAAAGACAGTGGTGGAGAGGAAAGAATGGCAATGTCGGAAGCAGGAAAGAGTTCAATGACCTGTGCTAGGTTTGCAGACTAGATGAAGAGTAAGTGCCCTAGAGGACAAGGTCAGGGGCTCAGAAGCTGGAGAACAGCTGAGAGGGAAAGAGAGTGTAGTATATTTTGGATCTCATGTGTCCTCCAAAGGCTCATGTGTTAGAGGCATGGACAAAGGCTGCTGCTATTAGGGGTCGGTAGAACCTTAAAGAAGGGGATTGTGGCACCATGGTTCCTCCTTATTTTCTTTCTGTTTGGAGCCATGAGGTGAGCAGTTTTTCTCTGCCATACTCCAACCATGATATGCTATCTTACATAGAGTCAATCAATCAGACCAAGCCTCTGAAGCTGTGAGCCAAGATAAAGCTTTTCTCTTTATAAGTTGGTTCTCTCGGGTATCTGTTATAGTGAAATTGACTAACATGGACAGGAAAAACGAAGGGTATCCAAGCCCGTATGACTGATCCTTGTGCAGCTTCCTTTCTCTAAGGTAGCAGCCTAGATACTTTGGTATGAACGTGCCCATGTGGCTCTCCCTGAAGCCACCAAGTTGCTCCAGTTATGAGGTAAGCAAAGATGACACCACAGCCAATAGGAAATGAGCACCCTCCTCCCCCACCTGTCATTTAAGAAGGAAAGAAACTCCTGATGGGACATAAAAGGGTTAGGGAATTTGGAGGACTGTGGTGAGAAGAAGGGAAGATAATAGTTAGTGGCAAAGAGGCTACTGAGTTTAATGCCGTTCCAACTTTGATCTAGTTCAGTGCACTATGAACGTTTTGGGAGAACAGTGGGCTAGCCAGGTTTTCCTGAGGGCTGTCCTGTGCATTGTTGCATTGTAGAGTGTCTGTTCCCTCTCCCCTCCCCTACTGTGACAACCCAAAGCACCTCCAAAACATTACCAAATTCTCCCTGTGGAGACTTTTATCCCTAGTTGAGAACCACTCTAAAGTGAAGCAGGAACTCAAGTGTGAGGAACTATGGGATGGGTAGGATATGCAGCTTCTTCCTAAGATCCTGAGAGATGTGGCCTGGCCAGGGCAAACATCCACTGATAGCTGAAGAGTGAACTTTGGATCCAAGTGTAAGGAAAGTTATGATGGTGATTTTAGGACCAAGAAGCCATCTGGATTAGAACTGACCATGGCAACTTCATGCAAAATAGAGCAAGAGATGGACTGAGAACTGAATTGGATATAATTATGTGTCAACAAAAACCTCAAGATAAAAACCAAAAGCATCAGCAACAAAAACCCCTCAGGCTGCAATACATGTGTATACTGATCATAATGCTGATAATGGGACTACAAATTGTTATGCACCCCGTAAGGACCAGGAACTGTCATGAGCACAAAGCATACCCACTTTATAATCCCCCAACTACCCTGCAAAGTAAAAATTACCTTTACTTTGTAAATGAGAATCTGAGGGTCAGGCAGGTCCTGTGACTTATCCAAGGTCATGTCAATGTTTCTGGCAGGCTACCCAGCTCTAACTCCAAAGTCTGTGCTGTTTTCTCCATAACACATTTCAGATGATCAGAATGTGGGTGTGTGTGTGTGTTCCACAAAAACTACTGAGAGATCTTAATCATGGTGTGTGATAACTATGTGTGTAATATACACAACATCATGTGTGTATACACAGAGACCCTAGTTACACATAAGATCATGTGACAGCCCACAAAACTCTATTAAACTCATAAGGCAGCTGATATTTACCATCAAAACCTCTGACACCCTCATTTCCTGTGTTTTCTGAAACAGACTCCCTGAGCTCCTTTGTATCAGAGAGGGGAATAGAATGGATGGCAGCAGCCAGTCTGCAGCTGGTAGGGAGGAGTCTGTCATTGGGACAGGGGCTGAGGCCTGGAAGAAGCCCTGGGCAGAGGCTCTGGGGACCTGTGATGAATGTCCACTTTCAAGCACAGAAAAGTCGCCTGGTGTTCTTACAGCCACTGATTCTGAAGTTGGAGTGGGAACAGCAGCATTCTGGGTTTCTAATGAGCCCCAGAGTTCTGCTGTGGCTGTGGAGCCCATCCTCCAAGTAGTGGGTCTAGCAGCTCAGAGAAAGAAATCTCATTCTTCTGGAAGTTTCTTTGTAAAGCAAGTCAATTAAGAAAGGACTAGTCCATAGAGAAGCATCAGGATGCAGAGGACCAAGGAAATAGTGCTAGGATAGCCTGTGGGGAGGCAGGGAGAAATGACAAATAGGAAATTTTCCACTTGAAGAATGATTGAGAGAGGGATGAGGAAGTGGGGGGGTGTGGAGAGGGAGAGAGAGAGAGAGAGAGAGAGAGAGAGAGAGAGAGAGAGAGAGAAAGGAAGGAGTTGGGAGGGGAGGAGAAGGGGGAAGAGAAGAGAAGAGGAGGCTTGAAGCTTCAGAAAACAAGAAAAGAGTCTTGAAGAAGTTTATAAAATTATAATTTCCTACAGCAGGTAGTAAACTTATGGAACTCATTATCTCTAAATTTTAGTAAAGATTCAAAATACAAAGTACTATAAATAAAACAGTAAATTACATACTTGGAGCAGGTTACTGTGGAAAGGGAGGGTATTTTGAAATTCCTCCCTAACTTTTGAGGTTGACACACATGTGAGTTATATGCTCATGGTTTCTAAACCAAAAACAAGGATTTATGATTCACCAAAAGGTTCCTTTTTAAACTCTCTCTCTCTGGGTGCAAGAGATCTTGGGACAGTGTGGTACATAAAGATGTACCAATACTAACAAAAAATTCCTAGGACTTTTGGATGGGTTCTGAGAACAAAGTGCTAAAGTTATGAAGTGAGTGCTGCACTGGGAAATGCAGAGTCTGTGGCTGTTGCTTCAGATCCTATATGGAGCCAAGTCACTCTGCTACTAGCAGGATGAGTGGAACGAAGACTTGCTGTGTTGCTCTTTACACTGGGATGAGATACTTGGGAGCTCAATCTCTTCATGCCACCTCTATCTCATTGCATGTACTGAATTCAATCAAGTATTCTACAAATATTTGTAAATGACTATGAAGATGGGGTTGAGATCTGACACCAAGCGAAATGCAGAGGTGGCTTGAGACATCCACCTGCATGGACCCTGAGATACTGTGTAATTATTCTTCCTGAAAGACACAGACTGACTTTGTGACAGAGAATAATGTTGGTACAGACACGTGAAACACATGAAAGAAAAGAGCTATACTTCTCTATCATTCGTCTTTTGCATGGAGTAGGATTAGTGAGTCCCACACAGAACACTCAGGTTGTGTCATAATTCTGTTTTGTACTTAGAATCTTCTTCTAGGAGTAACTAGCAGAGTGCTGTAGAGACCCAAAAACTACTTTATATTCCACATTCTGTCACCTGCTTATAGTATTCCCTCAGGTTGAGGGATAATTTAGATTATTATCTGCTAAAATGATTATTCTCTGGGTGGTAGCTGGTAGATCAAGCTGGAAAAACACTCTTTTTAATGGGTTGCCATGAAGAATAGAAAAACCATTTGCTTTGTCTCTTCTTTTTTTGAAAAAAATCATCTTATGATGAATTTAGTTTGAAGGAAAAGAATTCACATTATTCTCACTTTCCTTTGCTCTGAGCTTATGAATCAGACATCCCTACAGAAGGAAAGGGTTTGAATTTCAAGCAGGAAAGGGAAATCTTTCTGGTTTTAGTTTATAGATTTTCTAGATAAATTTTCAGGAGATCCATTTGCCAATTCCAAGTTGGAACTTGGAATTCTATTGAATGGTTTTTAGCCAAAGAAATCATTTTTCTTGCATCACATTTAGTGGAAGAAGTTTTCAGAAAGAGATACTTACATGGTGTGTTGTTCCCTCTACCTACTCATCCTCTAAAAATATGTCTCCAAGTTGGGATCCTGTAAAGAAAATATAAAAAATATATAAAATCTAAAAAAATATAAAATTCCTCCCCTTAGGAAGGTATATAGCTGGTTGGAGACACTGAACTTTCAACCACTATAAATTCCGTTAACTGAGGACTTTGTTTTACTTCTATCCAAGGGTTATCCATAATTATTTCTTTTCAAAGTAGGTTGGGAAAAAGTTGGGGCAATGGTCTCATTTGAATTATTTTGATACGAGATTTTTCTCATCAATATACACAGATAGAGAATTTCTCCAGTTATTGTCTCAACTTAGAGATGAGGGAATAAGTAAATCCTCAGAAGATTTGCATGGACCATGGCATAGGGAATCAGGAGATGAACTAAGTGCTAAGGTTCCATCTCCCTCTGAGACTTCGAAACAGGAGTGAAAGCACAAATAGATAAATAAATAGTCCAGAAGCTCAAGAGAGAAGTGTCTGGGATACACAGAAACAATGATAGTGAAGATGCCTGCTTCATTATCAGTGATAAAGATAATTAAAGGGCTCTGAACCCCAATGGTCACCACTGCACTGTTTAATAGTAATTATTGTGTAATTACATATTATTATGGCAGGGATATATAATTATATAATTGTTATTATTAAGTATGATGTCGGCCATTGCGGTTCCAATCTCATCTTCATTTGTGGTGCCTCTTTTGGGCTGATAATTGAGATAATAAGGGATAAGGTAGAGAGAGGGAAAGTAATTAGGCAAGGGCATGCTTGTTTGGCTCAGCTAGAACAAAAGATGGGGAGACAGGAGCTCAGGCATCCAGTGGCCTCTGAACAAGCGGTTTGCTTGGCATCTCTGGCTGACACAGGAGAAAATTATTCTCAAAGAATTTCTGGCACAGAGTGTTCTGGCTTCGTTTTTCTACATTGCCTTTGCAATGTGTCTGACTGTGGCCTCACACGAGGGCAATTTGTGTGATGTCCCCATCTTGGTCTTTGCTCTGTGAGGGTACCTGGGAAAAGTGAGAGAATGGGATATGGGAACTGGAAAAGAAGAGGATTAATTTAACAAAGACAGCTTGGACCTGGAGGGCAGTTCCCTAAACTGGCTGCCCTGTGATATTTTATTTATCCTCTCAACAATCCTCTGGGGGAGGTGGTGTGTTTTAGTGGATGGAGCCTGAGAGACTTAGCATTAGATACAAATCCAGCTTTCTTGCACTGTGTGGCCTTGAGGGTGACTTCATGACACCTCATATGTCTTCCCTTTGAGATGGTTGGGAAGACTGGACAATATGGATGAAACCCTACAGTAGCACCTGGCCCGGGAGGAACTCATTGACTGAGAACTGTTGGTAGGAAATAGACATTGTGTATCTCTCACTCACAAGAGGCCTGCGCTCAGAACGTGAAGCTCGTCCTGGGTCACCATAGCTAGTTCGTGGCAGAACTGAGATGTACACCAGGTGGTCTCATTTTGGTGTGACTCTCCTATCAAGTGGTTCTGGTGACCCTTACTAGATGCTTTTCCTGTAGAAGGTGCTTTCTGGGAGCTTGGAGGTGAATCATTGAGCCTCCTTCACTTTCAGAACTGATTTCTGTTAGTGGAGCACAAGGCAAGCTGAGGCTTGTTTGCCTCTGTCTTGAGTGTTGCCCAGGTCACAGGGAGGGAGTTGCTAGGCAATGACTGGGAAGCTTTCCACCCGCAGTTAGATCAGAAAGAGAGAAAGGAGGGTTTGGTAAAAAGAACAGGGCTGGTGAGGCAAAGGGAAAGGGGGCGCTGAATGTTTCTCCCCGTAAGAGCTCCTTCTCTGGAGGGTGAGGTGATTGTTAAGAAGACCCATGGTAATTTTCAAAATGGGTATAATACACCAAATCAAAAATAACTCAATTTCTTAGTCAGAACACATTTTCAAATACTCAAAATAACCCAAATATGCACAAATTCAGGAAGAGATACACCATCACAAACCGGATAAGGTCCATATCTGGAATTTGTTCTAAGAACATTCTTCCTGGAGAGAAAACCATTCAAGATGAGACTTACTGATGCAGAAAAATAAAGGTAACCAAGTTTATAAAATTGAGTCTTTGTAAATAAATATTGAATTTCTCTGGTTCTTTTTCTTCTGAGAACTCAGATTATTCTCAAACATTTGCATGTATTTACTTATATTTTCCTTCAATAGAGAAAAACATAGAAGGTATAACTAGTGTCTTCAAGTGTGGGCAAAGTCACATTTTAAAATAAGGTTCTTAAAATATGATTTTTATCTCTTCAAACTAAAGCTTCTATTTCTAGACTCTGGGATTAACAAGACTCTTACCTTATTTTTTGTTCAGCCTCCTCAGAATGTGAATACCAATTTCTGATTTCCATAGTTTCTGTAAGATAAGATATGGTTGGTACAAACAGGAGGTAAATTTAGCACTGAAATGAGTAGCTGGCCTGGAAACAGAGTAGTTGAAGTATGGAGTGGTCATTTGGGTAGATTAGCATAGTCAGAAATGATGGATGCTGAGTATTCTTAAGTCACATTTGACATGTGGTATCTTGGCCAAGTCTAGGTTGTCTTGGCAGCATTAAGTCACACTATGTTGGAAGAAGGATTGGCCCTTGGAGTCATTTCCCTCCTCCACTCATCTTAGGTGAGTTTCGCTTGATTTGTCACATGTGTAAGCCAAAGAATGGGCCTCATTTTGTTGGTTGACTGCTTGAATTTTCAGTGACCATATTAGAAGTGTTGCTATAATGACTTTGGACCAAAAGATAGAGGATTGGGTTCTGAACTTGACTTACGGTGAGAAATAACACACTTAGTCATTGAAACCAACTTTCAAGAGTCAAGAGGCACACTTTAAAAGCTACTGGGACAATACTTGCAATGGACACAGCCCTGGGCAAACCAATCCATACAGTTCCCAGCATTGGTTTTGGGAAGTCAAATAAATCTTTTTGAGTCTCAATTTCACCAAATTAAAAAAAACCAAAACATAAAAAGACCTGTCCTGTCTACTTCAAAGACTTTTAGGCTTACATGATATAACAAATAGAGAATTTGTTTTGAAAGCAAGGGATCACTTTCTTAATTTGCAGGTTATTTCCAGATTTCCAAAAAGGAACCCAGAGTCTTAACAATCCATCATGCTAAACTCTTGAACAAGCTTCAAGAGTTCCAATTTTTGATTGCAAAGAAACTGATTCATTTATTTATTTTCATAAGCCTCGCACACCTGTGGAGCCAGTGCTGTTATTGGATCTGTGTTTTGGTGTCAGGAAGAGAGGTGGACGCCTACTATTCCCATTGTCCTGTCTTGGTCAGAGAGTGAGGAAAATAAGTTTCTTAACTATAGTCGTTTGAGACTTCTAACCACATTCACAGATATTAGCATCAGAACACCAAGGAATGATAGTCAGTTTGAGGTTTTAAAAACATTTAGAGAATGACAAGATATCTCTAAGCTTGTCTGTCTCTGCTTATAGCTATTTTGGTGGTGTCTAAGCAGCAATAATTGAAATATCTTTGCTTTTTGTACCATATACTTTTCTCATAACACAAAACATAAATATGTTCCTCTTAGCTTCATTGGAAGATTCTTGCCACAATTGTAGGCTGTGTGATCTCCCCCACATAATAAAGGGTGGCCCTCTGGAGATATCTGTATGTCCCACAGCCTGACTAATTCACAGCTGCAAATGCTGATCTTGACTCAGAGACAGAAGCTGGGGATTTAAGGTCAAACTTTAAAATATATATATATGTGTTAGGAAACTTGTTATAATTATATGGTGGAAGTATAGAGTGCTGGGAGCCAAATGTTGATTAATGTTAATTTTAGGGTAAACAGAGAGGGTGAAAGACAAGAAAAGCCAATGGACTCTCAGGCTAAAAATATTCCCAGTTGAGACTCAGCATCTATGGGTTTAGAACCTGATAATTACTTCTGAATAGTCATTACCTGTTCTTATATAATTAACCTTGAGGTTCATCTGGACAGGTATAGCTTCTGTCCTGGAATGTACCAATCACTGTGATTCACAGACCACTGAACTAAATCCAGAAATACCCACACACTCAGTGACTCCACACTGCCCATTCAGAACAAGTATCTTCTCTCTCTGGATACAGGAGGGATATTGTTCATTAGTGACTAAATCTGCTGGGAAGGTCATAGCAGAGACAAAATTGTAGATACTTGTCTTGTAGAGAGTAAGATGTGATTTGGAAAGGAGGCTCAGAGGACTTGGCATCTTCATTTAATTAAAACCGTTTGAAGAGCCTTCCCATCTTTGAGTCCTTCTCTCTGTCTCACTTGGGAAAGCCCAGAAAAGAAAATGTTAATCAACCCTTCGGCATTCTGGCACTGATGAGTACAAGCTGTATCCAAAATAAAGAGAAAGTGAGAGACCCAGGGAGGCAAAAGAAGTATCTTTCAGTCTGTGGATGTGAGATGCAATTTAATGCTTGAAACTCAAGCTGGGTTGAAATGAAATGAAAATGAGGGTGGAATGGAGGGGAGAATAGTGTGCTCTTTTCTCTTTTAGAGGCCCCCTGAGACATACAGCGATGAGACTCAATCACATATTTTCTAGAGCAGATATTGTTGGTTGCTTATCAACAGCCATTCTCTCTCACATTCATATTAACAAAACCTGCCAGAATTTGGAGAGTTCATCCTTTTCACACTGCCATGCATCTCAGATAACTGTCTTGGTCACCACCCCTGTTCCTAGTAGACATTGGTTTAAACAAGAGCATGTGGTACAATTTTGCCTGGTGACATGAGAAGAAATGTTTGCTAGTGGATGGAGGCACCTGGGAAAGGTTTGTTTTTGTGTTTTGTTTTCTTGCCTATAAAAAGAGATCACCAGGAAAAGGCAGGAACCTTCAGCTCCTGTGGGCATAGGTGTCTGAGTATGGTCCTAGAGTCTGCCATTTTGCTTCCATGAAATGAAATTGAATGCACCCCAAACTGTTGAACTGAAGGCAAGGCTGAGCAGAGCTCTGCTCAGTAGTTAGAATGTCAAGGAGCCCATGAATTTACTCACCTTGGAGCTTCTGACTATGGGAATAACTCCCTTATTATTTATGGCAACTGAGTCAAGGTTCTATTACTAGCACTTGAAAACATCTCAACCAATATAATACGTACTTTCCTAGGCAAACTTTATCTCTTTTATGACAAATCCATTTCTCTGACCATATAGGGAGCCTCAAATCCTTAGGAAGGCATCTTCTGAAACCCCTATCTTTTGTACACTGTGGACAATGTACAAAATTAGTAATAACAACTGTGATAGTAACTTGCTATTGCTTAAGCGATGTATGACCCAAAGAACTACACCAATCCTTTTTAAGGATTTTGTGGCAATAAGCATTAGACAACTTGGAACATAAATCATAAAATTTTCTTTTAAGAACTTTTTAGAGTCTACTGAAGTTAAATATTATTTTCCCTGTTTTCAAGATCAGAAAACTAACACAAAGAGGTAAAACGACTTATCAGATACGTCTAATGCATGCTGATGGTAGAGCTAGTATAAAAACCTAAGTCTGGCAAAGAGAAATGTTTTGATGGTGAAAAAGAGAAATGTAGAAAAAGATAGATTTTTTTTTAAAAAGCCTGGACTTTGGAGGCCACCAGAAAGGGGTTTAAATTCCCATTTTACCTCTTTAAACACAGAGGTGGAGTAGGGCCTAGATAAGCTGTTTAAATCTCTCTGGACTTTGGCTTCTCACCTGTAAGATGAGAATGCTGAAATTCACACCACCAGGACATTTCAAGAAATGATGAAGAAAATGTATTTGAAGCATTGAATCTGGTGCTGGGCATTTCATGGGCTTCTGACTCCTAAATACTGTTCACCCTTTATGGAAGAGATTGTGGTACTCCATCCTTGCAGCTTTTAAAAGATGAAATGAGCAGTCACAAGTGTCAACCCAAGGTGAAGGACTAGATAGAGCTCATTATTTCTGGAAATTCTTCAAAATGCAAGAAAGAAAGAAAAAGTAAAACAGAGAACAAACATTGAAATTATTTCTGGCCAGTTAGTAAAAATGACTGATAGAAAACAGGATCCTCCATGATAGAGAAAGGGCTGGGTAATTTATGTGGGAATGAAAATAAGGACATAAAAACAGGCTAGGAAGGAGCTGGCAATGTACAAGTATGGAAGAAGAAGAGCTGGGGGCCATAGTGGCATGCAAGTTAAATATAAGTCAGTTGCGTTTTGCTCTTATTAAGGAATAGGCAGCAGTGGCCTTGGAATTCATAAACAAGCACCTAGCATGTGAGAACTGATTGAGCTGCCTCTGTCAGGCCTCTAGGAGCTCTGTGTTCTTTCTGGCCCCACTTCCTAAGTAAGACAGAGTAACAGCAGGGATTTGAAGAAAATCTAAAGAAGGAAAATGAATATGATTAAAGGTTTGGAAGCAGGACTAAAGGAATGGCTGTGATTTCTCCTGTAGAAGTGAAGGCAGTCAGGGAGCTTGATATTTTTCTTGCATATTGTCAGGAGCTGCCTTCTTCCCTTCTGTGTCTTCCTACCTGATCAGGTATTGCACACATCAGGTGTCCAGTTAACCTTCTACTGATGATATTGCCAGTGTGTTTTTGATGCCTTCTGGAAATAGAGGTGGAGCATTACAAAGAACTTAGTGACAATAAGCATTAGACAATTCAGAACATAAATCATAAAATCTTCTTTTAGGAACTTTTTAGAGAGATTACTGCAGGAAGATTATAAATTTGATCTCATGCTCAAGTATTTAAGCCCCTGAAGAAATCAGGCCAGTAAGAGGAAATCAGTATTTGGAAGGATACGGGAAGGTAATTGGGCCCTGGGTTTATGTCCCTGCTCTGTCACATGCTGAGCCTCAGTTTCCTCATCTGTAAATTGAGAGTAATAATAAAACTTACCTCCTAGGGTTGTGAGTGTTAAAACACAACAATACCTATTAGTGTTCACACTGGACTTCCCTAGGAATAAGTAGATAAATACTAGCTCTCATTGTTGAGTAGGCAGAAAAAAATGAATTTATTACTTTTAGGAGATGCCTTAGAAGTTTCCTAGACTTGGATTCATCTTAATGTGTTCATTCACTAAAAGTCTGCCATTTCTGGTTACTGTAGCCATGTTAGTCCACTGCCCTGCCCCACTCTACCTTTCATGTTAAATTCTATTGCTGCCCACCTGCAGCCAGCTAGGGAGGGAGGAGGAGCTGCTGTTGTCATCTGGCCCTAATTCTGTTTTATTCACAAAGTGAAGTGTATGTACCCCTGACCCTGAGGTGGCTGCTCTCCTCCTCCTCCCCATACACACACTCTTTCTTGGAAGAATTTCAACTAAGAGAAACGAGAGACTAGGACTCATTTGGAGAGACTCTCTAACACCGGGGGGCTCATGTAGATTTGGTGGCTGAGGCCTTCATTTTATTTATTTATTTTCTTTGTAGTACTGGGGTTTGAATTCAGAGTCTTAGGCTCCTAGGTAAACACTCCACCACTTGAGTCATATCCATAGACCTTTTGCTTTAGCTCATTTTTCAAATCAGGTCTCATGCTTTTTGCTCTAGCTGATGAGTAGGGATCCTCGTATCTCTACCTCCCAAACAGCTGGGATTCCAGACCTGAACCACTGTTCCTGGCTTGAGGCCTTAGAATTGGCCATATGGATCAACTTGCTCTCCAAAAAGGGGACGAGATGGAAGAGGCAAGAGATGAGCATTTACTGCCTGACCACCGCTCTGTTCTTCTGAGGCCTGACTGTACATCTTGCAAATTTTTGATAATAACCCTTTTTGTGATGTGAGCTACTCTGAGATGCTTTACTCTTTAAAACCAAATGATCTCTGCCCTGGACAGTGGTCTGAGGCATGAGAAACCACTCAGTAAATATCAATGACAATGACAGTGATGATGACAAGGAAGGAGACAGGGACTCCATGGAGAATCTGTCTTAAAGTCTTAAGTCTTCTTAGATACTTCTGCACTCTGAGAAGTTATCCAAGGAGGGTGAATTTTTCAGTTCTGCCCCAACCTGGTGGTGGGTAGGAAGCAGATGCACTTGTTGTAAGCTTCTGTTCTCTGATAACAGATCTTCCTCTGCCGTGGTATCTACTGGCCTCTTCTTTCCCTTATTCTTCTACTCTTTGTTTAACGTCTTTGATCAAAGCCTTGGCTACCTGACATCCATCATTCTATTGAACCCTGGCTCCTACAGTCTAATAATTTTTGAGTTAACGGCTCCACTAATTAGCATAACAAAGTTCCTTTTATGTTTAAAAGAGTGGCATTGCATCTTTGCTGGAGATTTGGTTCTGAAGTCAATAGGGGAGGTAAAAATTGAACACACTCGAAACTCCAGCTGAAAGCTCTGTATAACATCCCAAAGGGAATGGCAATGTGTGTCTTTTGTGTATAGAAACCCATACAGTCATGCTTGTGTATCTATATTTAATCATACTGGAGTAACATAGAGTATCTGATAAAGACTTTTAAACAAAACTGGTTTCCTGCTTCCTCCTTCTCTCCCGCCCGGTTTCTCTTTTTGCAGCACACACACACAGAGTAGTGCACAGAAGCTGAATGCACGGAAGAGGCACTGTGCTGTACTGAACTGCTGTGTTTCTTGTGTTCCCCGGGAGAGAAGGCACTTGTCCTCTGTAGTCTATATGGGGAAGGCTCCATCATGCTGCTCCCTCTTTGCACTCTTTCCTTGAAGACACTTTCCTGCAGGCGAACATACTCATCTGAGACCTAATCAAGAAAAAAAAAACCAAAAAAAAAAAAAAACCCCAAGAGTTGGGAAAGATGATAAAATAGTCAATTATCCACATGAGACACCTCCTCTTGGCATTCTGACAAAGGCAGATCATGAGGAGGAGGGGCAAGCCGAGTGGGAGGGAGATCCAGGGCCCTCCATCCCTGGATCTTCACCTGCAACCTACAGCTTTGCAGGTCGGGTGTTAATCAGAGACAGCTGGATCCCCTGCTTTCCACCACTCGTGGTTGAGTTTCGTGTTGGAAACTGGCTCTCCCTCTGAAAACATCAACTCACCCTCCGAATATCAGTAATGACATCGGCAGGAATGAGAATGCATTTGTGACCACAGAGAGCGGGATGGCTGGCTGTCTGTGTGTGCCTTTAAGTTTTGAATTCGGCATGACTGACTTTTTAAATAAAAATCACCTAGCCTGGTTTACCATATGTCTGATGAAACACTGTAAAAATGAAGTGTAGATCTTTGCCATTCACTCTTGAGCAAATGCATCTGCTGTCACATCTCCCAGCTATTTATTTCTCCTTATTTTAAGTGTGCCCGATGTCATCCATCCAGATGCACAAGTGAAAATGGAAAATAATTTCTCAATTATTTGAACATTTTCATTTTATTTAAAATATGGAACAGATAAAAAGTTTTGGAAATAAGAACATAGAAAATTCCAGAGAAAAAGTAGGCCAAACATAGATCTGGGAAGAGTGGGAACCCTGATTCAGGGTTCCAGCTGAGCCTCACACAGGCTTTGTTGTGCCTTATGTCATTGGGTAAGCCACAGTCCCACACAGTAACAATTTTCCTGATTCTGCCTCAGTCATCCCACCTTCACACAGGATGATCAGAGGAGTGAGAGGAATAAATACAGAATGACAGAGCAGAGTTCAGAAAGGGGTCTTCCATGTGTAACACCTTGGGCATCTTTTAAAGCCTGACAACTGGCTTGTTTGTGACTTCCAGGAGGACTGAAGACAAATGACTCTGAAGTTGCTCCCCTGCAGTCCTGAGACTACGCCCCCAACCCTGACCTGGGCAGATCAGAGTGAAGGTCCTGGCCAAAGGTCTAGCAAGAGCCTCCTTTGTCCTTCGGAAAGGAGTGTGATCAGGAGGCTGGAACTGTATCATTGTGCCATCCCTTCAAGGGATGTGAAATGTGTGTGGCTGCAGCTAGCTGCCTGCTGTCCTGGTCTCCTAGCAGCTTCATAACATCACGCCTTCCTGTGTGGCCTGGCAGCATCCCTGGAGAGGCCAGGCTCTCGGTGTCCCTGGAGGCCATTCAGCTCTCCGTAACAAAGAAGAGGGCACTCCATGCTGCCAATGTCATACAATAGACTGGCCCAGGGTCTACGAGAATAGTGCCCTGAGCATGGCCTAGCGCCACTCTAGCTTGTCAAGCAGCTTCCTTTGGGGAGAGGAAAAGCTGGTTTTCACTGTACTGCAGGCCACTCTCTGGTTCTCTACCAGGCTGGCTCTTATGCAATACATCCGGGCCCTCCTCAGAGTCTATGGGGCATTCAAACCAAGGGAGCTGCCTTGGCCACAGAGCTGATTCCCCTTTCTGCCACTGCGAGGATCCTAGAATTCTAGATGAGGAAGAGACCTCAAAAAACCCAACCTACCCACATGCTGTCATTTCAGAGGTAAGTCACAAGTGGGGATCAGGATGTGACCACAGGCAGTCTGCAAAGCTGACCTGTCTCTTGCCCCTGTTCAATAGGGGATGGGGTGGCAGAGAGTAGTAATTACCTAGGATTCTTGAATTCTGGTTTGGGGACCAGATGTTCTGACCCTCCATCTCCACTCAGAGGGAAGCTCTGTGTATCCTTCCTGGAAAGCTCTGCCAGTCTCTTTGTAACTGTGCCTTTCTTTTACTAGGCCACTCTTTTTCTGAATGTGAGTGCCTGTGATTAGTCTGCTAGGGATGCTGTAACAAATACATGAGGGGGCTTAAACGACAGAAAGTTATAACTCACAGATATGGAGGCTGGAAGTCAAAGATCAAGGTGTGGTAGGTTTGGTTTCTCTTGAGGCCTCTCTCCTTGGCAGCCTTCTTGCTGTGTCCTTGTAAAGTGTTTCCTCTGGGGCACACATGTCTGATATCCCTCTATCCTAATCTTTTCTTGTGAATACTGTCAGGTTGGATTAGAGCCCCCTAACAATCCATTCTAACTCAGTCAACTCTTTCAAGGCCCTATCTTCAAATAGTCCCATTAGGGGGTACTTGGCTAGTACTCCAACATTTGAATTCTGGGGGATACAGTTTAGCCCTCTGACAGCCTGCTCGACTGCCTGAACCCCATTCCCACCTCTCTCAAAGAGACTAAGCTTCCAAACACCCACGAAATTATTGACCACACTCCAAAGCAAGCAGGAGCCTTATTCCCTTCAACCTCATTGGTAGGCATGGGCCATAGCTCACCCACAGTAGACTCTCTCCACCTGCACTGCTTTCCTCTTGCTCCTCCCAAAGGAAGAAGCAGCCAAAAAGCAGGGCTCATCTTGTTGGTCTCCAGCAATGCAAGTCGAATCCCCCAGTTCCCTTACTGCTGCTCCCTTTTTGTGTGTCGAATGCTCAGGTGTGAATGTTGGAAGCTGTTCTTTGCACTGACACCTCCAGCTACCTTGTTCATGGCTTTGTTGGTGGCAGCTCTCAGGCCACTGTTCCTATCACCTAATCACAGTGGTAACTGTTGTTTATTGAATGCTTAGTGTGTACTGGGTTGGCTCGGTGCTGTGATCTTAATGTAAGTATTTAATACAGTCCTCACAACAACACAGTGAGGTCATTAGTATTACTCTCATGTTACTGGTGGGAAAGTAAAGATTCTAGAAAAGCTAAGGGAACATGGCTGAGAACTAGAGGTATACAAACCTGAACCTATGTCTATGTGACTTTAAGACCACACTTCTGCCCTTGATACTGTACTGAATCCCTAAGTAGGTAGATCAGCATCTTAGAAATCCTGTGCATTTCTACGGAACAATGTCTCACCTCCCAGAAGAGTCCTCACGTTCCAACCTCAGTATTACTCTTTCAGTACTAACCCCTGAAGAAAGAGCTCCCACAACACAGTGTAAAGAAAAGAAGACGGGTTTTGGAGATTGGGTTGGGTTCAAATACTGGCCATTCCGTTTATCAGCCCTGTCACCATGGGTACATTAGTTAAGTAAGCTTCAATTTCCTCATTTGTAAGAGGAGACAGCCTCTATCTCACAGGCACAAGTTAGATAAGGCATGGCAAGTCATTTGCACTTTGTCAAGCATGCAGTAGGCGCTCTAAGAGGTAGTTCTAGGTTAACAGAGACTCAAGAAACATGATAATTAGATGCATTTGGTATCCTTGGTTGCATCTTGGATTGAAAAAACCACACACATACATTGAGACAACTGGAGGAATTTGGGTGTGGATATATATTAGATAATTACATGATATTAATGTCAGATTTCCTGAGTGTGGTGATGTTCTTATTGTCATGGAGAAAGTCCTTTTCCTAGGAGACACATGTGGAAGAGTTTAGGCATGAAGGGAACCAACATTGGACGCAAGCTTGCAAATGGTTCATCTAACAAACTGACACTGATGTGTATGTGTGTCTCCATGCACATATGCACAATGGGTAAGAAAATGCAGATATAATTTTTAAAAAGTGAGTGTTCTTTGTACTATTATTGCAATTTTTCTGTAAGTCTGACAATTTTCAAAATAAAAAAGTTGTAGGGTAAGGGAGCTTCATGCAAAGTGTGAGCTAGTGTGCAAGCCTGTTGTGCAACACAAAGAGCTCATTTAGTTTTCTTCTTGGTGCTGACATGTTGTGAAATTGCCTTTACCTCTGTCCAGGCTGTAGGACATTGTCCCACTTTGTGTAGGATCAGCCTCATACTTCCCAGGGAGTCATCCCATACCTATTACTACCTGGACAGGAATTCAGAGCCTATCTGCTCCCTGGCTATGTCTCCACTCAGTGCTTCAGAGGCTTTTACGATTTAACATCTAGTTAGGTTAGCCACATTTAGCAAATGGAAATACAGAATGCCAGTAAGTTAGAATTTTAGATAAACAAATTTTAAATATAAGTATGTCTCAAATATTGCAATGGAAACTATTTGTATTAAAATCAATCATTTTTAATCTTAAATTTAATTTTAACTGGACATTCTGTATTTAATTTGGAAGCCCTACTCTTACCCTTCAGTGCCCCACAAAATCAGAGGTCATGGTCACCTAGGAAAACTGAGCTTAGGAAACTTAGGAAGCTCTAAGCTCCTTGGTAGGACTGCAAACTGCCACAGTGACCCTGGATCACCTGTCACCCAGTTTGTGAGCAAGCACATGACGGCAGCTGCCTGATCAGGGAGAGACCCACAGGCCACAGGGAGGAAAAGAGTCTCAGAGTCCTGAGGGAAAGTCTGGGCTGACCCTTACCCAGCCATGTACAGACAGGTGTGCCTGTGGCCTGGGCAACTCACCTTCCCCTTCCTTCTTCTATGCCTGGCCACTCAATCTTTCCAACTTTGACAAGTCTGACTGACTGCATTTGGTGCATCTGGAGCCAGTCTGGTTGGGTTTGAATACCTGCCTTACCACTTACTGGCTAGGTGAGTTTGGGTAACAAATTATCCAATCAGTCTCAGTTTCCTCATCTGTAAAATACAGGTAATAATAGTATTCACCTTGTGTAGGACTAACTGAGCTTTTATTATTTACCAAGCACTCAGGACAGTATCTGGCACAGAGTAAGCCCTGTGTGTTTGTTAACTAAACAATCCATCTGTGGAGGAAGACTAGGGTCACTATGGAACAAACCTAACAGCTTGAGGCCTCTAGTGCCTTCAGAGCCTGTGGCCTAGAGTGTTTTTGGTGACACAGGTAATGGGTTCAATCCTTGGGGCTCATTTCTTTCTGGACACTTGGGGTGAAGTTAGAAAGGTGATGCAGAGATTGAAAGGCTGGCAGCCTCCAAGAGTGACAGTATCTCCCTCCCAGCTGATTTCCACCTGAGGGAGGGGGACTCGGGCAGTGGGACAAACATGGCTCAGTGTGTCCTGCTTTAGAAACAAGCCCCTTGACCCTCCCATCATTGTGTTATTTTACTTGCAGTGTATCCTTTGCTCTTTGATGCCTTTTCAGTGCCTCCTTCCTTTCTCTTTAGTTTTCCATTTTGTTTCATGGCTTCTTCCTCTCTACTGTTTTGACTTCCACTTCTTTATCTTAGTCTTGGTTTCAAAAAGGAAACATCTTCACACAGTGTCCAAGGTTACAGTTGGGGGGATGGCTGGCACCCCAGCCACCCCCACAAGGACGCACCAATCATGGCAAACTGACCCTGGGGTAGGGGCTGGCTTGAGTTTTGTTGTCCCAAAGTGGATGTGACTCTAAACATTGGAAGAGGGTGCCAAAGTGACTCAAACTAACAGTCCTCTGCAGGAAATGATGCTTAAAACAAAAGAGTTTATTTCTCTAGAAACAATGAAAATGCAGTTTCCATGTGGTATGTGAGTCCTCTCCATTCTTTATAGGCAAATTATATGAAAAGATGGATTATTAAAGAATCAGAACAAGGAGAACCAGCTACGTCAGTCTTGTATTAAACCACAAAATTCCCTGAGAGGCTGAGACATGCAACTTGACACGAGGGCTCCAACTGCTTCCTGCTCAGATGAATTATGTACTTACACATGGACACTGAGGCAGATTGCATTTTCCACAGATGGCAGCAAGAATCCTTCTGTCCCACATGGTCTTCTGCATGTAACCCTACCATCGGGAGGTGGAGTCTAATTCCTTTACCTATGAATCTGAGCAGCCTTGGGATTGCTTGGATCAACAGATCCAGTGGACATAATGCTGCACAGCTTCTGAAGCTCAGTCATAAAAGGTGTGTAGCTTTGCACTTATTGTCTAGAACACTTGTGCTGGTAGATCTGAGCTACAATGGCAGAAATTTGTCTAACCAGAGGCTACATACAATGAGAAAGCCACGTCCCACAGTGGAGAGGCCACATTTAGGCACTCTGATGAACAGTCCTGGGTTTGGAATCAACACTTCCCAAGGCAGGCTTATGAGTGAAGAGGCCTCCAGGGGATTCCAGACCTAGTTGCTGAGTCAACCCAACCTTCAGTTCTTCCCACTAGAGGTCTTAGACATCATGGAGCAGAGTCAAGCCTTCTCCATGTGTCCAGTCCAAATTCCTGACAGAATCCATGTGCATGATAACATAGCTGTTGGTTTAAGTCTTTAAATATGAGGTTAGTTTATTTCACAGTAATAGTAATGAAGATAGATACTGCTCACCGTTGGTGAGGCCTATGTTTGCCTTTGTTATTCTTCTTTCCCTATACTTTCATGGTTGACCAATCCTTAATATTGACATATGTGTAATATTTTGCAAAAATAATGTTGCTATAAAACAGAGCTCAAAGATTTGAGATATAAAGTATCCATAATCCCATCACCTAAACAAGTATTTTTATTTGTCTTATCTGTTCTTTAGATCCACGAACATTTCTTACCTGATTACTATAGGATAGGAAGTGAAAAACCAAAATTTCCTAAAAAAAAAAAAAAAGCTGTCTTTTCCCTGAGTCCAGACACACAAGCCTTTTTTTTTTTTTTAATACTCTAGAGCTGCTTTCCTAAGATAGATTTTTCTTTTTAAGGTTGACTCGGAATGCAATTGATACTTATCTATTGTATATTAATTTAGTTTGAGGTGAGAGACATTATTACTTACCTGTTTTTCAAGTTTATTTTTGGTGGTGTCATCACCTTCTGTCACCTCAGTATTCCGTCATGCTCATATTCTCTTGATTGCTTCTCTTTCCCTCTACTATTTTTTCCCCAAGATGGGTTTGTTGATCATATTATCTTAGACATAGGAGTTTAGTAAAAAAATCCCAAATATCTAAGTGTCCTGAGAGATGGACTGAGTCTAGTAAAAGATTCATATACTCTAAGAATCTAAAAGATTCTAGACAGAGTTTGCTGTGCCTTTTCCTGGCTTAGAAGGCTTTCTCTACTTATTTATTTGATAAATAAAAATTGTACATTATTTATTGTGTAAAAACAGGATGTCTTCAGATATATATAAAGGGTGAAATTGCTAAATCAAGCTAACTAACATATGCATTTTGTTGTGGCTGTTTGAGAGTTCTTTTGTTTTTCACTGAGAACATTTTATATTTGGACTATAAGACCCTGGGGTGGGGGTGAAGCAGGATGAATGAGGCACTGTTATTCCCTGTAGGGTTGAATCTGTCTTTACTTAAAAGTTAGATATATTACTTATGGTGGATTTTTGAGTCCATTTTGATTTTTAAAAAATTACTTTAAAAGAGCATGTGTCTTGACTGCTGAGGTATGAACACCCCCTTAAACTTTGCATCCTAGGCAAGAGCGTCACTGGCCCTTCCCTGAAAGGACCAGCCATTTTCCTTCAGGGTTTATTCTTGTCCTAGCTCTTGTTAAGATAGAGAGGACAGAGACATATGGTCTGGCCTGGCCCTGGCTTTGTCACTGCTACTTCTCTTCTTCCTCACTCCACCCCGTCCTCACCTTACCTTTCACCCTTTTGAGAACCCTGTCCTATAGTTCAGGGAAACACCGGAACATCAGGTTGACAGCAGAAAATCCAGGCAACAACTGGATCAGTCGGTTGCAGATACAGAGAAGTAAAGTGACATCTTTCTTCCATGAATTATCTGTCACTATTGCCATATGTCTGTTCATGCTAGTGTCCAGAAACAGCCCTCCCCTGTGATATGCACAAAAGGATACCCTTTAATGCAGATATTTTTATGCATCAATATGGTCTGGTCAAATTTGAATAATTGCTTAAAAATTTGTAAAACATGTCACCTTCCTGGACCTCCCTAACCCTTGGCAATCTAATTTCAATGTATGCCATGGTGTAAGACTTTGGAAGTGGTGAAGTTATCTGCTTCTCCATTCATTTCTAAAAGATAAAAGCCATAAAAATTTTTCAGAAAAACATGCCAAAATATTATTTCCCCAAAATAGTTGTGTCACAGCAACAGTGTTAAAATGTAAGGCCCAGACTTTGCTAACTTTAGGCTCTTAATCTGTACTTGTTATTAGGGTTGCTAATTTAATATGAAAAATAAAGTGTAATAAAACTTTGAACGAAAAACTAATGAAGTGGCAAATTTCTCTGATACTATGGAGATATATATATATGAATACTCCTTGCCTTCTCTCTCTTCCCTTCTTCCTTTATCCTTCTTCTCTCCCTCTCTCCCTTCCTTCCTTTCTTCTTTCCTTCCCTCCTCTTTTCTTTTCTCCCTCCTTCCTTCCCTTTCTGTTTCTATTTTTGTTGTTTAAATACTAAAAGTAATTAGAGATTGACCTGTTAGTCATTTAGAGCTGTGCAATCTGCATATCCCAATGAACTAGATACAGTTTTGCGTACATGTTAAATTTTGACAACTTTGTTTTAGAAATCATAATCTTTAGATAGTCATTTTGCTTTTCCAGATTAGCGACAAAGGAGGCCATTTTCTTCCAATGTCCTAGGCATTGGCCAGTGTGGTCTTCTATTGCACAGAGAGAAAAGAGATTGAGATAGGCTGTCTTACAGTATGGGGCACATCAGAACATCAAAGTTACTCTCTCTAGAACTTGTTTTGACTGAAGCTTAATTCACTCTCTAAAGGAATTTAAACTAGATTCTTTACGTATAACATATATTTGACAACACTTTGAATTTTAATATGAACCTGTGCAATGCAGATACAACTAAGTCTGGCAGCATATTAATGTTACCAATAGTGCACTTTATTTATAGAATTTGCCATCTCCCCTGATCTCAGTCAGAAGCCCATACACAGTAATTAAGCCGTTATAAAAACACAATAGGATATAACATAATAGAACCATCCTGCTGTCAAGGCACACAGAGTGGGGAAATCAGGGGAACACAAAAGAACACAATGCATCCAATTTAGTCCTGCTGTGGAAATGTCACAAACCAGTACCCTCCAAAGGATAAGTAGGAGAAAAAGTAATTTCCACAGACAACTGGGCATTGAGTCTTAATTTTCAGAAAATAGGAAACCAACCAGCAAACCAATCAATCAATCAACCAACCAACATCAATCAAATAGTGAGGGGCAATAAAAACAAGGGGGCTGTCTGTGCCCAAGGGGATTATAGTTGTATTGGAAGACAGGCTTAAAACAAAAATACAATACAATAATAGTATAAGAGATATCACAAAAAAGATGGGATTAGGCAAATAATATAGAAAGCACATTCTACAAAAGCAAAGGAAGACCACGCTATTATAATACTGAAATGCCAGGGAAGTCTACATGAAGAGCTAAGACTTGAACTAGGCTAAAAGGAAGTGGAAAACTTGGATAAGAAGAAAGAGGAAGGAAATGGAATGAAAAAATAAGATATTTGGAAGTCATGCATTCAAGAAAATATTTACATGCCAATATTTGGTACAGTAGTTTCTAAAGTAAAATAGTAGGCAAATTATGAATATATTGTTTTCCTTGTAAGATGGAGCAATGTTTTGATAAAATGCAGTTAAAAAAGGAAGATACACAGTAGTGCCTATTATATGATATAATCATTAAGAGAAATTCACATGTAAGCAAGATCTGAACAAGGAGGCAAAACCAAAGGAGACAAAACACGTAAAGTATACTTTTTGTAGTACCCATATATAAATTTTACATATCACCATTCATTACCCAATGGGCAGAATGCTGCCTCCTATAGACTCAATTATGTTCCCTTAAATTCGTGTATTCAGCTCCTAACCATGAATGTGAATACATTTAGAGCCTTTGAAGAACTACTTAAGGTTAAATGTGGTCACCAGGGTGGGGCCCTAGTCAAGTAGAACTGGTGCCCTTACGTCAAGTGGAAAAGACTCTACAGATGCACATGGATAGAAAAAAGGCCACATGAGGACACAGCAAGAAGGCAACAGTCTGCAAGCCAAGAAGAGAAGCCTCAGGAAAAATTAAACCTGCCAACATTTTGATCTTGGACTTCCAGTCCCCAGAACTTTTAGAAATTAAGTTTCTTTTGTTGAAACCACTCAATTTGTAGTATTTTATTAGAGCAGGACTAGCAGACTAAGATACCATCTCTATAAAATTTATGTGGAGGATATAACTTGCCCATAAAATTTTACTATAAAATTAAAATAACTCATTTTATGCATCAGAATGAACTTTCCATACTTGTCATTTCTTTTACTGAGCAAAAAATTGGCCACCAAAAAATTGGCCATGTGTCAACACATAAAGAAGCTAGAGGCTATACAAGGAGACCCAGAGGATGGGCTCTGCAGGGCCAATGGACAGAGGGAAGTGCTGTTGGGCATTGCTGGTTGCCTAAACAGACAAGGCAGGGAGAAGATCCCATTTGTTTCTCTTCCTGGGTATGTAATTCTGCCTTTCTTCCTTCAGGACTGAAGGATCTGTTCCCCTAGCCCTGCCTCTGGATGACAGCCCTCTTGCCGGCCTTCTTGGAAGCTGCCTTCTATGAGGACAGCCTCCTCATCCAAAGACTGCTTGGTTGCAGTCCTACCTGAAGGTATCTCTGTCCAATGACTGGTCAATGGAGATGGATAAAGATCTGGTCTCTTTCCCCTTACTGGGGCCATTTCTGAAAAGCCACCCCAGCTTCAGAGCCTCCTGGGAGCGACCTGAGACCTCTGCTGAATACATAGCTCAATTTTACCTTCAGGATATTCTGCTGCTTTTCTTGTCCTGTGTTAATCCTGAGACTGTACTCTTAATAAATCTCCTGCTTGCTGATCTCTGTTCCTGAGTTTCTAGAGAACCAACCTGTAAATTTTCTTAATTTATCGACACCATCTATCCCTGTCAAAGAAACTAGATTGCTTATCTATGTAATCTCAAGGCAATTATCTGTCATCATGGATTAGAGTTGACGTTTTGTGAAGCACTTACCTGTCATTTCAAGACTTATGGTTGAGAAGGGAAATTCATTTTATCTCTTATTTAATTTTCTACTGATACTTTCCTTAAGCATTAAGGTTAAATAATGAGGGCTGTTCCAGCTCCCTTTGCTTTTTCACCAAGCAGCTCTGTCCTCATCCAGCCATGAAACATGAGATAGGAACTAACTTTGTCCTAAGCAGTTGCTTGATATTAGAACTTATGATATAAAATATCAAATCTGGAAAGCACCCAAATCTAGTGTGACTGAGGGATTCTAATGTGTTATGACTTGGACCAATTAACAGTAGATGTTGGAGATCTGTCATGAATAGGACTCAGTAGTAAGTGTGCTGTGGTTGGCTCTGGTGTCAGGCACTGGAGTGGGGTGGGCACTGATGGTTGTCACCTCATCAACATCCTTGATAGTCCTGCTTTCTTACTAGAAATGGAACTGGATCCAGGTGAGACTTTTCCAAGGTTGTATAGTTACAGGGGTTTCAACCATAACCAAGAGGTTCTAACTCACAGTCCATACTCCTCCCTTCTATGGATGCTATATTTAGTCTTTCTTGCTAAAACTCTGCTGTCCCACCTCTGGTCTACCAAAGCACACGAGTCTTGAGTCAGATCCCAGTCCCCACCTCCTTACAGGCTGTCTTCTTTGCCTTATGTGAGCATGATTCCTTGGGCCAGTTCTCATGAACACTTTATTTCCTCTGTGTCTTTTACAGTTAAGTCCAACAAAGTTCTAGCACTTGGGGACTGGTAGACTTGGTAGCAGATTAACCTGCTGCCTCTGGCCTGCCTCTTCTCTCATTCATTCAGGATTCATTAAAAAATAGTTAAGGTTCTTTGCACTGGGGAATATTAAAATTCCTATCCCCCAAATACCTTTGAGTAGAGACTTAAATATGCAATCAGGCCCAAACTACCTTGTAGTGGACATCTTTTCTCTTTCTTTTCTGTTAATGGCATCTTGTCCTTCATTCATTTCCTTTCCTGGGGGCCTCCATTCATCTCCTATCCACTTGATTCTATAGGAGCTGTTAATCATACCCTGGCTACACAGGTGCTTAGGTGACCAAACCCTGGCTGTCACAATCTACACAATGGTCTCCCAAAGATAGTCATGCTTTAGCCTCAGAACCTGTGAATATGTTTCATGTATTCATTTCCATTTACATGAATGTGCCATTTGCATATATATTACCATTTCATGACAAAAGGGTCTTGCTGTTAGAATTAGGGTTGTAGGCTTTAAGATGAAGGACATTATCCTGGATTATTTATATGGACCCATATGTCCTTAAAAGTGGAAGAAGAAGCAGAAAGACTAGATAAACAGAAAAAGAAACAGGAAGATTTGAATGGTGAGAAAAACTTGGCCCATTATTGCTGGCTTTGAAAAAGAAGGGGCCATAAACTAAGTAATGTCCTACAAATGAAAGCCAGCAAGAAACAGGGACCTGAGTCCTACAAACTCAAGGAACTGAGTTCTGTCAACAAACAATAAACAGTCTCCCTGGAGCCTACAAGAAGGAACATAGCCTTCTGACACCTAGTTTTAGTCGGGTAAAATTGCCATGGACTTCTGACCCTCACAATCACAAGATAAGAAATGTGTCCTGTTTTAAGTTACTATGCATGTGATGATTTGTCCTAGTAGTAATAGAAAATGCACACAGTGGCCAACTCTCCTGGTCAGAGGGATTGACTCAGGGATGGGTATGTAATTCAAGCTGAGCCAGTGAGAGACTTTCCTCAGTGACCTGAGAAAGTCATGCCTCTTCTGATGGACAGCCAGAGCTGCTGGAGGCATGGCCACCACCAAGTGCAGAGACTGAGTACAGCAGGGCAAACACAGGCCAGAGCTGTGATGAGAGTCAGTGCAGGGCCCAGAAGAGTTCCTTTCAGGTTGCATGGGAGGCTAACTGCATCCCTGTCTGCCATTCAAATTCACTTCAGTTGAAGAAGTGAATCCACTTGACTAATCCTGCTTACTCCAGTCTTCTCAAAATACTAATCTTTGGTCTTCCATACCTAAATTGCTTCTTGGATTAACACATCTTCTCCAGAAGGAAACTGATAAATCCATATGTTCCCTGGGAGAGGTGGTACATTGGCAAAATTATTTTATCACATCTTGCTGCCATTTGAGAGATGACAGAAGTCAAAGGAAGTGGTACACATACTAGGGGGTTCTGATGGAAGATGGGAATGGGGAAAGATATACATCATGGGGGAAACAGACCAGGGAGGGAGGGCAGAGGGTGTGATGTTGGGGGAATTAATGAGTGTAGGTGGAAAGAAATCACATCAACCCTAGGCATGAGAGCAAGTGGAGAGGGGCTGGTCCAAGAGAAGAGGGAAGACAGGGACTTTTCAACTCTGTGTAGCATCTCTTCACTCACACAGGGACTTTCAGTCACGAAAGTATTTTGGTAACAGTTTTGATAATATGTCCCAATGACATTTCATATGGCAGGTGAGGTAGCAGGGCACCCATCCTAGGGTAGGAGGCCACCTACTGCTAGCTGTGCTCCATGGACTGCCGGCACTCCCCTACATGAGGATTTCTACCTTCCCCTTTGGTTTAACCTGCCCAAGAAGGTCTCCACAAAGGCCATCTAGGTGGCCATTGATGGCCTGAAAGTGGGCAAGGACAAAGTGCCCAGCTTCCTGGAACATCACAAGATAGAAACAGGGGAGCCACAGAAAAGCATCACTAAATGATCCCCTCATGCAGCTTGCTCATTGTTGATATTTGAAATTCTGCCAAGTGTTCATACTTCATAGTTGTCAGCAGTTTAGTTTGGAACAATAGAAAAAAAAAATCAGCCCTTTTGGCCTCTCCCTAAACTTTAGCAGAGAAAAGAACAGCTTTGGAAGTTGAACTTGAATGGTCTCCTTACCTTATTTGCCCTGACCCCAAGTTGTACTGTGCTAGCAAGGAATCTAGAACACAGGCTTGGAAACACTGTGTTTACAAGATGAGGCAAAGGCTCACACAGTCTCTGAGTCACAGTCCCTGGAGCTGGGGGTTTAGTGAGAACGTGGGAGGGAAGCTCTTTGCCAACTTGTGAACCCCCTTCTTCAATTCAGCATTTTAACCAAACTTGAAAACTCAAACCTTTCAGCTCTGGGAAATTATTTTCCTTTGGAAAATGTCTGGATTTTTTTTTTCTTGTAAGAAGGGAAAGAAAAGGCTAAGAGTAAAGATGACAGGTTTACTTGGATATAAAATCACTGTTGGACAACTGTGTTTTTTGCTGAGTTAAGTGTCAAAAAAATCTGTAATTTGCAGAATAAGTTTTCCTGAAATTACATAGGGGGTGGATAATTGAGAGCTAACTGCTTGGCTGTTGCGGTGTGGCCTCTTCTGGGAACTTGAGTTCCTTCCTCCCCAGCTAGAGCTCCTGAGACAGGTTATTTGAGTGTGAGGGTCTGATCCACAATTGCTCAAATCTCTGTTACTGTCATTGTTTAAATGCCCTCATTTCTGAGCAGCCATGAGGCTATCTTCTACTTGCTTATAAGATTGGCAAGTGTTCATTTTTATAATTTCACTTGATTATTTTTATGTGACTTTTTGGAAAGCTTGTCAAGAATTCGAATCTTATGTGGCCCAGAGAGGAGGGAAGTTGTACTCTGTGTTCTGTGTCTGATGGGCTTTACATCCTAGAAATGAGTTTCTGGAGTTTTCCATTCCTGTCTTTGTGGTTGTGTCACCCCCTGTTTCTGGCCTTAGCCATAATTCCAGAATAGGCCAGAAACGGTACTCTGGTACAAAAAGCAACTTCTTTCAGTCTTTGCATATAGTGGATCTTTGAATTAATGTGCTGTGGACAGAGTTTTCTTTTTGTCTTTTGGAGGTACTGAGGTTTGAACTCAGAGCTTTGTGTTGGTGCTCTATAGCTTGAGCCAGCCTCCATTCCTTTCTGTTCTGGTTATTTTTGAGAGAGGGGCTGGCCTGGACCACGATCCTCCTATCTGTGCTTCCTACTGTAGTTGGGGTGACAGGCACATGTCCCTGTGCCCAGCCATTGGTTGAGAGAGGGTCTTATGAACTTTTTGGTCCAGCCTGGCCTGAAGCCACAGTCCTCTGGATCTTTACCTCCTGAGTAGCTAGGACTACAGGCGTGAGTCACTGCCCCTGGCTTAGAGTTTCCTTAAGTCTTATTTGTTCATCAGGTGTTTTTTTTTTGCATGTGTGTGCTTGTGTTAGGACTCTGTACCATTACTAATTGACATTAATGACATTACTTGACATTGGAGTTGCACCAAATCCATGTTAAAAGCACCAGAATGAATTGTAATTGTTGCATAAAGAAGGAAGAAGTTGTGGGAGGAGTCAGCTTACAGAGGGAATGAGACCTAAGCTGCTTCTTGGTCCAACAGTGTCCCAGCTTCTCAGTGTCTAAAGGAGACAACTTCCAGGACATGGCACCTGGCTTCCCCACATAGGGTCTGATGGTGAATCCAGCCAACTGTTCCTTGTGTCTTTTCCTGTAGGGGCAGAAATCAGGTCCATTCTGGGCCCCTGAGAAGGGAAAGTTTTATATTTGCAGTGCACTGAGGTGGGAACACCATGGGGAAGTTCCATTCCTCTGATATCAGTTGCTATGTGAAGATGCAAAAGCTCCCCGGTGAGTAATCTTCCCCAGCCTCTCTCCACTGAAGTGGAAATGATGTCTGAGAGGAGAAGAAGTCAGTCGATGAGTTCCTTCTTTGAACTCCTCTGACAGGAAAGTAGTTCTGAGACTTTGAGAATCTTCAAAGATCTTAGCCCATGAAATCAATAGTTCATTTTTTTTTTAAGTTGCCAGAGTTAAGGCAAGAATTCTGCTCAGGAAGAAGTGAAAGTGCTCCTAATTGAAGACCCTGACACTAAAAAAGGCTGCACCACAGTCCTTGCCCTTGAGGAAGAGTCTAGGAATCAGTGAAGGTCAAGGCTGTTGGGGCCTGCAGAATCAGTTCGGAGAGGTAGGAGTGGATGGGGGAGGCAGTAAAGGGATGAGGACTTCTTCATGAAAGGTGGAGACAGCAAAATGGCCTGAACTATGCCCATCCTTGTGCATGTCTTGAGGAATATTTCTGAAAGCATGATACTAATACTAAAGCCATATTTATTAAGCACTTACGCAGTATCAGGGATTAGAGTTTACCAGAACTATCATGACTTATCTCATTTAGCCCTCACCACAAATTCTGTGAGATTTGGAAAATTATCCCTATTTTTTTTTTTTTGTATTTTTTGTTTGTTTTGGTGGTACTGGGGTTTGAACTCTGGGTCTTACATTTGTTAGGCAAGTACTCTACCACTTGAGTTATACCCTCAGCCTTTATTTACTTTAGTCATTTTTCAGATAGGCTCTCATGTTTTTGCCTGTGGCTAGACTTAGACAGCGATCCTCCCACCTATGCCTCCTGAATAGCTGGGACTAGGATGAGGGGGTCTCAGTAGATATTTTTTTGCCCCAGCTGTCCTTGAACCCCACCCAATCTTCCCCATCTCTGCCTCCCAAAAACTGGAGTTCTGAGAGGTCAGGTAACTTGCCCAGGGCTCCGCACCTAATTGGTGCAAAAACCAGGATGTAAATCTATGTCTATCCAACACCAGTGCCCTCCTACAAATCATCTTTTTTTTTATTGCTTCTTTTAGCTTTTTGCATGTTCCTGAAACTGGAAGAGATTGTTATAGCTCTGGATCTGAAAAGGTGTGCCAGAACTTGGGGAATCCTCTGACCTCTCATTTTCAGAGCCCTGGGCTTCACAACATGTAGTGAGGATGGCCACTTTCCAGCTCCCAGGCTCTAGGGCTGAGGCCACTTCTGTCCCTAGTCTTCTGTGCAGGACCTGGCCCTGCTGCAGGCTCTGCACGGCAAGCTTTTCTCTTCTGTCCTGTGTTCTCCACCCATCTGCCTTGTTGGCTCTTAAACTGCCAACAGGAAGCAAAAGTGAGAAAAGAGGAAACTTGTTCTTTCAACAAAAGGAAACACATGGTCCATGGGGGGGGGTGTTGATGATGAAGAGGTTTGTGTGATGTTGTTACCTGGTGATGAGGAACTATGGAAAAACCTGATACAGCACAGGTGCTGCCACGTGGGCAGGGAATAGTTAGCAGAGGGTGGAGTGCAAATCCTCAGCCTCCAGCCGGATGCTGACCAAGCCTGCATCAAACAGGCTTGAGTAAAGTAAAGTAAACAGGTACTGTTATATCTCTTTTACTAATGGAAAAACTTGAGGGTCAGAGAGTTAGGCAACTTATTCAAGATTAAAAACTTCTCATATGCCAGCACACAGGTGGGCATCTTCCAAGATGAAGGAATTTGTAAATCTAAAGAACTCAGTTTTTTTGAGTGCCTTGAGTATGAACATTTCTGTATAACATGTCATCTCACTCAGCTTTCTATTACTGTGACAAATACCTGAGATAATCTCCTTAGAAAGGGAAAGGTTTATTTTGGCTTACAGTTTTGGAGGTTTCAGTCTATTGTCTGTTGGCCTTGTTGCTTTTGGGCTTATGGTAAGGCAGCACCTCAAGGAGGAATCCTGTGGCAGAGGAAACTGCTCACCTCATGGCAGCCAGGAAGCAGGAAGGACCAAGGTCTCACTGTCCTCTTCAAGGGCACATCCCCAATGATATAACTTCCTCCCACTCAGTCCCACCTCCTGAAGGTTCTACCACCTCCCAATAGCACCATGGGCTGGGACCAAACTTGTAACACATAAGCCTTTGGTGGGGGGGGGGTCACTTGTCTAAACCATACTGTCTATATTTTTGGACATTAGGAACATATCCCCCCTTCCTTATATACCTTTTATGAAACTTTAATGATTGGGGAGAAAATCCTTTAAAAAACTGTAACCCCCTGACTTTTTCTATAGTGAATTTTGCATACAATTTAACCCCTATTGAAACTTGTTTTGCTATTAGAGTATAGATATTGTAGACCTAAGAGGTACAGAGGTGAGCAGGGGCCTTCACTTCCAGGTTCTCTGGGGCCACCCTTGCTCTTTCACTTCCTCAGCCTCTATCCTCACATTGTCCTCTCTGAAGCCTGCTGCCACCCCTACGTTCAGCCAGTTACTTTCCTCTATCCTCTCCACTTTTATCCTTGTCTCCTTTTCCCTCATGACTTCAGTGCATCTCCCTTCATAGGGACCACGTGGTCTTGCAATGAAGCTAAGAGCTGCACATGCTGAGTGCCAGACACCCTGAGGGTGCCACTTCCACAGTCAGTGAATGCTCACCACAGGAACATTGTGCTCTGTTTCCAGCAGAGAACTTGGAGGCTCAGCTATGCAGTCTGGGCACGCTTGCTACCTTGAGGGAGGAGCTGGAATTGGAACCCCCATCTGCTTCCTCAGGTGCTGGAAGCTGCCTGTAGGAACAGCAATGGGAAAGGAAACTGCCCTTGGCCTTTGCCTTGACAAAGCAAGCCAGAAGCTCTGTCTGCCCTACTTCTCAGGAGTTTTCATGAAGCATCAAGAAGCAGGAGGGGCAATCCTGGGGCAACACTGAACTCCTGCTTAATAGTTTATAAGGAGCATGGGCTCTGGAGACACTGGGAGCCCAGGCCCAGCCTTTTACTTCCACACACTTGCTTTGTGGCTTGGTAATCATTCCCGTATCTAGCTTGTTGTGCTGCAAGGAGAAATGCATTCAGTCTTATAACTAATGATGATAGCAGTACTAGTGATAATAATAGCAAACAATAATAGCAACCATACTGACTCCATGTCTGTGCTGCTCTAAGCCCTTTATGCTCATGGTACCCCCTCAGCCTCACATCTACCCCCTCAGGCAGGCATTGTGCTGTTCCCCTCTGGAGGGTTGAGGAAGCTGCATTACAATGAGTGTAGGCAGCTGGCCTGAGAGCTCACATCTAGGAAGTGCTGGAACTGTGGTCCACACTCCAGCTGTCTTGCTATCGTGCTTGATATGTCCCTGCTCCTGGCCAGGTGACTTGCTCCCTTTCCTGATCCCCTCCCCCACACTCATGCTTTGTCTGGCTCAGGTCTTTTTGGGCTTCCTCTCCTGCTTTCCATCTTCTCTCTCTGCCCTTCTCTCCCCTGTTTCTCCTTCCTCTTCCACCTCCCTCCTTTGTCTCACTCTCTTCCTCCATCCCCAGATGGCCTCTGTCTCTACAGCATGGGTTGCTGCAGGGCTGACTCTGGGTGACAGAGCCTTTGCTACCTTGTTGCCCATGTGTGTTTTGTCTCCTGGCATGTGGCACTCTCCCAGTAGCTGTGTCTGCTCCTGCTCAAGTCACCACCTTGCCACCAATTAGGCCCATGTATCCTAATTGTACATTTTTCTGCTGAAAGCCAAATGATGAAGCTAACAAGGTTCATGCTGAGAACAGATGTTCTTACTTCTGCCAGATGCTGCACATGGCAAGGACGGGCTGGCACTTGGTGTCAGCGAGACTCTTTTGTACTTTCATTTGAAGTGGTTCTGGTTGAAGGGTTCTTGGAAGGGGATGAAAAATCATGCTGTCTTTCCATGGAGAACTGGGCACCGGTCTTGAGGGGGTGTGAAGTAGCCATCCTTGGCACTTAATAATCCATCTGCTTTACAAGGACATAATCCCTTCCTATCTGAAAACTGCCTTTGTTTGCTTTTTATAATTAATCATTCAGATTTTTGCTTTTCTGGTTGTTTCCGTCTCAAGCTAATATGACAATTCTTTTATTTTCTGCTTTCTTTTCTCATCTCTTGTTACATGGCATGCATGGAAGTCCTCCCTCGTCCTCCACCCTTAAATGACTGTGATCACATTATATCATATCATATCATATCATTCATTCAGTATTTACTGAGTGCCTTCTATGTATAATACTATGTATAATAGTTCCATTTTTCACGTAGCTTATGTTCTGACCAGGGAAAGCAAATAACAAATAACTAAACCACCTAGTTTTAGATTGGGGAAGTAACATAAGAAAAGAAACAAGATGATGGGAGAGAGTCATACTGGGAGAGTTGATTTGCAAAAAGTAGTCAAGGAAAGTCTCTCTGTGAAGCTGAGATGAGGAAAGAGAATTTGAGAAAGCAGGACTGGCAAGTGCTAAGGTCCTGAGGCAGGGAAGACTTGGGAACTTAGAGGCTCAGGACAACAGCCATGGAGTTGGGTGTGCTAAGCATGGTGAGAAGAGGCAAGATGAAATCAGGGAGATGGATAGGGCCCATATCTTGTGAGATTCTCAGTCTTCCTTTCCCATCCCTTAAGTAATTTTTTTCCTAAGTTAGTCAGCAAAGGAGGACCTAACTAAAAATATAACCCTAGGGGTTGGTTTTGAGTTCTGGTCTCCTTTCTGGACCATTGGGCAGGTGGTTTGTTCTGGTTTCCTCTTCATTGGCTTTTCCAGGGCTAGGATGGAGAAGGAGGACAATGCAGACTTGCCCGTGTAGGCTGTGGAAGGGTTTCCTTGAATCTAGACCCAAAGTATGGTTAAACTGGTTCTCACCACAGCTGACATTTTCATGGTGCAAAAGGCATCAAAATTATACCCCACTAAACAATACATTATCTTGAGCCAGAGCAAATCCGGCAGCTTTTCTTACACTGTAAGACATATGCACATCAGAGAGGTATGTGCATTGTAGCCATTGACTGGTATGTGTTGATGTCAGGGAAGCACCTGACAATTTGGGAGGACCCGACAACCTCTCCTGCTCCAGCAAAGCTGGTCTTACCTGTCCTTCTCAGAACAGGCAGAGCCAAGGGTTTTAACATGGAATCATCTGTTGTCACCTGTGGCTGAGTAGTCAACTCTGGACTGGAGGCCTTTAGGTGTCTCCGCATGGTTCCTGTGCAGAGGCACAAGCCTGTGTCTTCCAACAGAGCCCTGGCTTCTTCTAGAGCATGCCAGCTGCTCCAGGTGCAGTCGTAGACTCAGTCTGGCTATTAGACCTGAGCTAAGCCATCTCCAAAGGAGAGACACACCTGGCTTAGGCATTTCTTCAAGTTCATTCATGAGGAAACAAGATCTAGATGCAAACTAGATCTATTAGGGATCTAGAAACAATCAGCTGTCTATAGCTTTCCTATCTGCAGACTCAGCAAACCTGGGATAGAAAATATTCAGAAAAAATTGTATCTGTACTGAACATAAATAGACATTTTTCTTGTTGTTATTCCCTAAACAATACAGCATAACAACTGTTTACATAGCATTTACATTGTATCAGGTGTCATTAACCTGGAGAATATTTAAAGTATGTGTGGGGTTCTATGCAAATACTGCACCATCTACATAAGGGACTTGAGCATCCTCAGACTTTGGTAGCTTCAGGGGATCTTGAAATCAATCCCCTACGGAAACTAAGGGATGACAATACTGAGCTTGGATTGCGGAACTATACCCCAAATAGTGATGTTATGCTAATATTTAGTATTTGTTGAGTGAATCCTATATCCAGGACCAGCTTTACTTTACACACAGTTATTTAATCAGTCACATCAAAGCCCTCTAAAGTCAGTAATAAATGCACCCCCTTTCACTCACTAGAAAACAAGGCAACAGAGAAGCTATGTTTTTGCCCATGCCACTCAGACAGCAATACGGAGAACTGGGATTAAACTCTTTGCCTCTCCAACTCCCAAACCCATGCTACCAGTCTCTGCAAGCTGTTACATTGTGATGTAACCTAGGGAAGGACAGTCCCTAACAATGTCACTGGAGGTACTGAAGCTGCAACTGCATCATTGCCCAAGGGTGGTTTATAGCATGAATCTCACACTGGAGGTAGGCAGAGATGTAGTCTTATGATTTTGGAATCTTCCTCTACTCATTAGATGTCGTGACTGCTGGGGAGCCGTGGGCTGGCTTGTCCCTAGTTGACGGAGATGGAAAGTCCAGAAATAGCACAAACTCATCTGTTCAGATCAATTCTATATCAGCAATATGTCCCAATAAAGGCCTACTCTGTTTCACAAATTTCCAACCTATAGAAAATCAACTTAGCGTTGGGTGTGGTGGTACATGCTGTAATCCCAGCACTCAGGAAGCTGAGACTGGAGAATTGTGAGTTCAGGCCGCCCTGAGCTATGTAGTGAGTTGCTTTCTCAACAAAACAAACAAAACAAAACACAAAACAACTTAGAAACTCTGATTTACTGGCTCCAAAGGGTGGGTTGTCAATGATTTACCTTATATTTTCAAATAATATCCAGCCTGAGTAGCAAAAGGATTAGATGAAGCATTTCTGCATAAAGAATTCTTTGCATTTGTTAGAAGTGGTTTCAAACTTCTGAGTTTGATTTCCCTACTCCTGAATATGGTGATCCATGTGGAGCTAGATGGGAAGGGGACAATGGGTACAAGTAGGTAAGGGTTCTAGGTGAAGAATATGCCAACACATACACCTCCTGACTCCTGGCCCTACCCAGGCCTACCTTCAGACGTGGTTTCCTTTAGGTCACAGAGATGAAATCTCCTGGTTCCCATCTTGGTACCATAAAAGAAACTTTGGAAACTGTCATTTTTATAGGTCAAAACAGTCAAATATGGTAATATAGAAAAATAGTAATACTACTAATAATTGGGCAAGTAGTGAGGCATTGAATTTACTCATTAGGACTCAGATCTGCAAAGAATGGTAATGTGTTCTCATTTCCCTTCAAGGCCTCATTTCTCACTGGGTAGCAGAGGAGAGAGTTAGGAAGAAAGGGTAGTGCTTAAATTTCCTAATCAAATGTAGTTTTCTCTCTCATTTCAAATGGCCTCCTTCAGGTTAGCTTAGTTTATTTGGGGAGACTTGTTGTCTTTGGGGATTTCTTCTGCTTTTCTCTTTCCCTTCATCTGGTGGTGCCTGAACTGAAAGGGAAGCTTGGTGGTGAGGAAGGAGTCCTCAACGATAATGAACTTGACCATTGCTTAGCCTGAGAAATACCATAGGATGTATTTCAGACACAATATCCTTGATGTCTACAGGGGGTGGGGGAGACATGGCCCTAATCACATTCGAGGCGTTCTTTGATTTGATTCTCCTAACAACAGTAATCTCACTTTACATGTGATCCAACTCAGGCGTAAAGATGGAGTGATTTGCTTCAAAGTAATACAGAATGATTAGTGTTGCAGAATTGGGATTCAGACTCAGGTGTGTCTGACTATAAAATATGAGGGCATTACAAGCCACAGTCATCCTCTATGTGCCTCAGCTCTCACTGATGTGTCTATTGCACATGTGTCATAGAGCAATTTTTATGGGACCACCTTCTATTCTAATGTTTCTGACAGCATAACTTCAAGGGAAATAAAAACCTCAACTTTGGGGCATTTATGTAATTTTTATTTTTTTGATAATAATGGGGTTTGAACTCAGGACCTAGTGCTTGCTAGGCAGGCACTCTACCACTTGAGCCATGCCCCGGCCCTTTTGGCTTTGGTTACTTTGGGGATTGAGTTTTGTGTTTATGCATGGGTTGGCCTTGACCAAGGTCCTCCTATTTACCCTTCCTGAGTAGCTGGGATGATAGATGTGTATCACCACACCCAACTTTTATTGGTTGAGATGGGGTCTCCTGAGCTTTGGCCTGGGATGACCTTGGACAGCAATCCTCCTGATCTCTGCCTCCTGAGTAGTTAAGATTACAGGCTTACACTGTGCTTCTATAACGTTTTGACTCGGTATCATCATCATTCATCTAACCTGAAGCTGTTTCCCTCTTTGACTGTGTGAATCTTTTCCAGCCATTGGGTCAGTGGTCGACAGTCCCAGATTGGGACTGGTAAAGCTAGAGCTCCATGGCATCAATTCCCCCACATTCTGCCTTCTCTGTCCAGCTGACAGGACCTGGAACTGTGTAATGTTCCACTCCCATGGTCAGTGTTGACTCAGTGGCTGGCTGACTGAGAGAAGCCATGGGGCAGACAGATGCATCTGGCAACCAGAAGCAGAGGGCTTCTTAATTGAGTTCCTGAGATGGTGAATCTAAGCGGCAGGTAGGAAGAGCTCCAGACTCAGTAAACACTAGCAGCATCCACAGAGCAGCTAACAGGCAATGTGAGCTCAGAACAGAAAAGGACTGTTTGTCCCATGTTGGATGCCTGGCCTGGACCTCAGCATCAGGCAGTGAGGACTGTCCCTTCTGATCATGAAAGGCAATGACCAAGACATGAGCTCAGATCTTGATTCTCACTACGCTGACCTATCTGCATTGAAAAGAAGCCCCAGGCTCCCTTTGTTCAAGATCAATTATGTAAGGCACAGGTGCTGTTATTGTTTCTGGGACAGAACTGATTCCACGAGATACACCAGGCTGGGGATACAGACCTGGATATCATAGGGAGCTGTTTGGGTACACATTAGAGTTGACATTTCAGTGCTTCTGAAAAGTGGGCAAGAGTTCACCAGATAAAAAGTGGGAGAAGAAGGCTGGGCGTGGTTGTGCACACCTGTAAGTAATCCCAGTTACTTGGAAGTTAGAGATGGGAGGATCTTCACTTGGTTTATTTCTGGATTCTACCTAGGCTTTTCCCCCAAAGATTTTGGCTTGGTCTCTATAGACCATTGGGTTGGCCCATAGACCAAGGGCCTCCTTAGTTTTATGGATCTTTTTCCAAACATCTGAGTTCTTTTCAAGAACTTTAGCTCAATGGATGGGGACCTGTCATATGCTATAAAACTTCCCTAGTTCAGGCTGCCTCTAAGTTGATTAATTATCAAGAGCTAGCTATTCCATTATTCTCTGAAAAATTCATTTTTTTAATTAGTCATGTTCCCAAAATGTCTTCTCTGCCCCTGTAGCTGTCTCTCACTTAGTATTTTGCATACTCTGTGCTCTCAATGATAATTTCTCAGCACAACTTTTTGTGTTATTCATATTACATCAAGGTCAGATGTAGTTCCCATTCACTCATTTATTCAGGAGGTGATTATTGAACACCTACTCTGTGCTTGGTATTGAGAATATATTGGTAAGCAAGACAAAGTCTCTGCTACCATGGCACTTACATTTTAATGAAGGGAGACCCATAATACGCAAATAAAAATCAACATGCAAGATATTTAAAGACTCAGCTGTGCCAGGAAAAAGAAGATCAAGGTGACAGGGAGAACTTTATAGAGGCCACTGAGGCAGGAGTGGGATGACCGCTCAAGGCAAGTGGCACTTAAAAAAGGAAACTAAATGATGGAAATAGTTGGAGGAAGATCATTCTGAACAGCAAGAACAGCAAAAAAAAAAAAAAAAAAAAAAAAAAAAGACCAGGTAGTAGGAATAAAAAACTCAGAAGCTCACAGCAAGGAGTGAGTCAAGAGATGAGAAAGGGTAGTAAGAGCCCAACCTCGAAGAGCAAGGCAAAGTGGTGGAAACTTTAGGAGGTGGAACATAGTGAAAGGACATTAGATATTAGGGGCGTGTCCTTATTAGGTCATTAGAGGCATGTCCTTGAAAAGGATGTTGAGACTGTAGTCCCTCCTCTTCCTTGCTATTTTCTCCCTAGTTGCTGTGAGAGAAGTAGGTTGCTCCTCCCACAAGCCATGGTGTACTGTGCCCCCATGGGTACAAAGCAATTGGACCAATCAGTGATGGACTGAATCTTCCAAAACTGTGAGCCAGAGTAAAACTTTCCTTTTTTAAAGTTGACTTTCTCAGGAATTTTGTCATAGTGATAGAAAGTTGACTAACACAGATTGATTAATTGAAAAACAATTACTCTGGTAGAACCAAACAGTGTGCTACTAGGATAGAGTTAGTGAGGTTCAGAGATCCAAGTTCAGAAGTGAAAGTATCTGAAACCATCTAGAGCATATAAATGGCTACCAACTCTGACATGTACTCTGCCTTTAGAAGGAGTATGTGTTGGGTGAGGATGGGGTGGGCATCCTCTGGATGTCTGCTATGACTTGGATAAACTACAAGCATTTAATCCAAGCTTTATTAAAGAAATAAATATTAATTATTAAGAGACTGTCATTAACAACCTTAGCACAGATTTGCTTTGTGTAAAAGTTCATTCTCTGGAGGCAGCACCACCTCATAAAATGGTGGCACTGCATCTGCTCATCTTGTTCAAACTGGGTACAGTCTTGGTTGTCATTTCAGTTCATAAGATAACATGTATCTCTATTTACACAGAAATGCATATCGCTCTATATACATAAATGCATGTAGGAATGTCTCTGTGTCTCTGGGTGGTTGGTTCCAAGGATGCCCTTGAATACCAAAATCCGAGGATGCTCAAGTTCCTTAAATAAAATGGTAATAGTATGTGTATGGAACCTATGGCATGCTCCCACATACTTTAAATCCTTTGTAGATTACTGATAATACCCAATGCAATGTAAATGCTATGTAAATAGTTATTATATTGTATTGTTTAGGGATAATGACAAAATTGTCTGTACATATTCAGTATAGACATAATTAAAAATGTTTTCTTCCTTCCTTCTTTCTATCCTCCCTCCCTCCCTCCCTCCCTCCCTCCCTCCCTCCCTCCATGTCTCCCTCCCTCTGTCTCTTCTCTCTTCCTTTCTACCTACCTACCTTCCTTCTTTCTTTCTTCCTTTGTTCCTGCTTCTCTCTCTCCCCCTCCTCTTCCCCCTTCCTCTCTTCCTCTCCTTCTCTCCCTCTCCTCTGCTTTCCTTCCTTCCTTTCTCTCTTCCTTCCTTCTTTTCTCTCTCTCCCCCCTCTTTCTTTCTTTCTTTCTTTGCTGGGAATGGAACCAAGGACCTTGTTCATGCTAGACAAATGTTCTACCACTGAGCTACATCTCCAGCTCCTTCTACAAATATTTTCAATCCATGATTGGTTAAGTCTTCAGATACAAAACTCATGGATGTAATGGTCAATTGTATATTTAAATGTTTGATATAAAATGATGTCATGAGCACTCACTCAACCAGTTAACTGACATGTTTGAGTCCTTACAATGTTTCTAGTTAGTAGCATCACAGCAGTGAGAGAACAGATAAAAATCTCTGCCTGCTTAGAGTTTTATTTTTCTGGTAGGAGACATAAAGAAGATGCATAAATGAAACATATATAGAATGTTAGATAATGATACTTAAAGAAGAAACTAAGGCCTGGAAGGGAGGTAGGGAGGGAGGTAGTGGTTATAACAGAAATAATAGTCAGAGAAGTGGGGTAAGGAGAAAGAAGGCCCTATAGGCAGGAGGAATAGCAAAGGGTGAACAACAAGAAGAATAAGTCTATATCTGAGTGGTCAAAATACAAAGTATAGAAGCCTAAATAGTAAAAAGTGACCATTCTTGACAGTCTCAACCCATGTCCCTCTGTCCCCAAAGACAAGCAGTGTAAACAGGATAACTTGTCTCCTTTGCAGTCTGTGTTTAAGCATTTCAAAAAATAACCATTTAAAAATATTTTCCTTTATATTAATTGCACATCATTCTGTGTACATAGGGACATGCTCCGTTAATTGTGATAGTTCTATAGCATTCTGTGAGATGAAGGTACCATATTTTGATTTACCATTTTCCTATTTGGGAATCTTTCAGTTCTCTCACAATAATTCAAAACTGTTGCCCTCAATGTCTTTATAACTCTGTGTGTAGATGAGCACGTGTCTGTAGGATGGGCTCCTTATCTAATGCTTTCACAAGAAGTTATTTCTCCCAATTAAAGGCTTTTAAATGAGTTTCATTATGTTTTGGTTACTACCATTTTGCCAAAACCATAAAAACATTCTTAATAAAATATTAGGGAAAAACTGCTCTAGGCTTCCCTTTCTATTTCCTCTGCCTTTTACCGTATGCTTAAATAAATACACTAATAAATAACTTTAAAAAATTCTTGCCAACAACTGCTTTTGGCATAGCCAGAAGCTGAATATCACAGTGGGGACAGTCAGGAGAAGTTTGCTCCAAGTTGTATAATTTGGCAAGCTTTCCTGCTGTTATAGTTGTGTTTTTACAGAAGTCAATGGACATTTTAAAGGCCATTGCCTCATTTGTAGTTTGACATAGCAAAAGCATGACAGCATGGCTACTTTCTCCTGCTTGATTCCTTCCCATCTTCCCCACTGTCATGTGCTCAGGTCTTTAGAGTATTGTCTTGTTCAGTGTTGTAGGTCTGCTCCTTCTTCATTTTCTCTTGCATTTAAACCATTGCCCCTTGTGAAGAGATGAACAGTAACTTAGGGATGACCACAGAAGTATGTTGTGTGTATAGGAACCATGACAGTGCACTTTTTGATGGAGTTGTTTCTTCTTTGTCTAATCCCATAGTAATCAATAGTAGCAAATACTGTTGAGCAGTTACTTTGTGCTAGATACTGTGGTAGGCCCTCATCTTTTTATGCCATTCTCACAACAGCCCTATAAGGTAGGAATAGTCCTCCCCATTTTACACATGGGAAAATTAAGAATTAGAAAGTAAGAGTGTGTAGTACACACAATTAAAATGTGACCTATCTGTGAGGTGAAGCTGGGTCTTTTGGATTCTAACAATGTTGATCATTGGGCACCCAATCTTTTTTCCTGTGTAGGCTATGCCTGAGGGCATTTCATGTTGAAGGAGCTTCTTTTGTGCGACACCTGTGGTATAAGTCAAAGCCACAACCATAAGCCAGTGCCGAGTTCAAGGAAACATAATAAAGGCGTTTATGATGATGCTGATGATAACTATGGCTCATCTTCACAGACAGAGTAACCATGTAACACAAGAAAAAAATGATTTATGACTGGGTATCTGAATTGAAATACTTGCTCTGTCATTTGACTAGTGACACTTGATAATATGACTTCTTGGTTTCTTAACTTGGAAAATAGTAACTTTATAGCTTGTCATGAGCCCAAGACAAGAGCTGGTATGAGCACCCATACCCATCTGCTATTATTATTCCAAAGGAAACAAAGATCAAGTTCCGTGGGAAGATACAACATGAGCTTGAGTTAATTATTGAAGAAATGAAAAGGTTCTGAGAACTACAACATGGACAAACTTTGAAAATATTACACTAAGTGAAAGAAGCCAATCACCAAAGACCACATGCAGGATGGGTTTATTTATGCAGAATTTTCAGAATCAGAAAATTTATACTGGCAGAAAGTAGTTTAGTGGTGGCCCTGCCAGTTTAGAGGGAGTAGGGGTGATCACTAATGGAGATGGAGTTTGGAGGGGAGGGTGATTAAAAAGTTCTGATGTTGATTGTGGTGATGGTTGCACAACTCTGTGAACATACTAAAAATCACTGAGTCCTTTTAAGTTAGTGAGCTGTGGGTACTGGAATTATATATCAATCACAAATTTTCTATTAAAAATTAGCTTCTGTGGGGTCATAAGGAGAATGGAGAGGGGTAAATATGATCAAAATACATCATATTCATGTATGAAGATGTCATAATGAGCCCATTACTTTATACAATTGAGATATACTAATAAAAATTTAAAAAATGAAAAGCAAAAAGAAGGGAAATGCGTTGTCATAACAATAGTAAAAAACAAGCTTCAGGTATAAATTTAGATAAAGGAAATTGAGAGATACCATATAATCTATGAGATTAGACTATGTGTATGTATTTCTACATACACATGTATTGCCTCTTTCTTAGTGAAGCCACTGAGAAGTATAAAAAAGTTTTTAAAAAAGAGTTGTTAAAAAAAAAACAAACAAACTTAAAGGCAAAACAAACCCAGGAAGAGAAGCCAGACGGAAAAAAGTAGAAAACCGGGAATGAGACTGCCTACAAGTCTACCCTGACTCTGACTCATGCTCAGCGGGGTGTGTACTTAAGCTTCTTGTCCTAAGGGTGAGGGATCGCAGTGATTCATCCACATTCTCATGGGGGGGTTCAGTGAAGAAACGACTCGATCTTGTCCCATGGACTATACAGATGGGAGCTAAGATGAACAAAACTTGATCTTTTTTGTGCAAGCAAACCGTGGTGTCCACATCCTCCAATTAACTGATCTAGCTGAGTCTAGCTTGAGGTATGTAGTTTTCAGCAGGCACAAGACCTGCCAAAATATAAGCAGATATAGAAGTAGAAGTAACTTGGTCATAAATGGGATGTCTCTTGCTTTTGAAAAACGAAAATATAAAATCACCTGGCTTGTGTTAAGCCCAGTAAAGGGATGATTATTGAAACTATCATTGTTGGAATGAACCTTGCCATTAAAGAGCTTGTCTTCATGACTCTTCATGGTAGCTTCGTGGGAGCTAGTGAGCTCTGTGGAAAAAGAAGAATTGAACTACATTTTTAAAAGCAAAGTAATAATTTTTCCTTGTTAGTGCCTTACAGTTCATAGAATGCTCCTATATCAATAGCTCATTTAATATGTGAACAGCACTATGGAGACAAAAAATGCTTCAGAGCAGACTCAGAGATGGTGAGTGGTTTTCAAGGCAGGAAGCTAGGCCCAAATCCCAAGATGCATGAGCTGAAATGTCTTGGCTTTAGTTGGTCAACTTAGTTTTTCACCTTCACAGGGGATTACGCTGGTGTTAACTAACCTCAAAGAAAGTATTGTTGGTTATATATAGATATCACACACAGGGCAATTATAAGTGGTGGCCAAACAAACCACCACTTTCTGAGTTCATAATGAACATAAACTAAGCTTATAAGCAGAGACCCCAGCTGCTTTGGGGAAAGAAGCTGCACAGTGTAATAGGAGCACAGGTTTGGAGCCTAATTCTGGCTCTACCACAGTTTCATCACCTGTAAATTGGGGCGGATATCACTATTATATAAGATTATTATAAGGATTGAGTGTGCTATTGTGTGCTAAGTATTTAGTACAGTGTCAGCATAAAGTAAATGTTCATTAAAACTACTTTTATCAACCATTTCCCTTGCTTCTTTTGATTTCATCTCATTGTTACCCTCCTCATCATTGTTTGCTCAGGAGAGATCAGGGTCATCTGACTTGGGGAAGTTCTGATGAGCTTATTTTAGCTTAGTAGTTGAAGGCCAAGACCAGTCTGGTTATGTGTATTCTCCCTCCACCCCTCTTTTCTCCATCCATACTTTCCATCTTTTGTGCGTTCGTTTTTTCCTTCACTGTCATTTATTAAACCCCAATCATGCTTTGGATGTCAAGCCCAGGCAGTTCAACCAGGGAAGCTCTGATCATCTGCTGAGCTGGAGAGAATGGGTGGCTCTTTCAGTGCCAGGCCATGAGGAGTATCGGTCAGAGATGACTAGGAAGAATTTGGGCAGGAGGGCAGCTGGGTTTAGGAATGAACTATCTCTAGGACATGTCGAGCCAGATGTCCTGATGATATGAGGAATGGGATTGAGGTTAATGTAAGCTACAAAGGCAGAGCTATGGTCAGAGCCAAAAGACATGGCCGTTCTCTGGCATCCCCATAAGCTGACTGAGTTAGTATTTAGAGGTCAACACAGGACACCAAATACAGGTAGGAAAGCAGAGAGGGCAGGGGTATTGGGGATTGGCAAGACCTGTTATGGATTGAGGCAACAGGAGCCCATCTGATTTCAACAATGCAATCTAAGCACTTAGCCACAGGACTTGGGGTTAGAGGCTGAGACGTAAACTCAGAATCTGGGATGAGTGAGAAGTCACTCGACCTTCCCCCTCTCCTCCCAACACCCTCGGGAATAATTGTGCTCCAAGTTAGGGTTTCACTACTCCAACCATGAGTAAGCCAAAGCCAGCAGATGGTGCTTCTCTTCTGGGCAAAGCACCATTGTTCAGAGACTGGAGCTAGCAGCAAAGCATTGTAAAGGGAATCACAGTAACTCTTAAATGCCCAGGCTTATTCTTGGTCTTCCTAAGAAATGAGAGATTAATGTCAACTAATAAGAAGTTCAAATTGGTGGTCTTTTGATTTCTCAATGACTCACTGATGAACTCTGTTAATCAAAAAGACTTATTTGATCCCAGGAACCAATCACCACAGCTCAAAGGATCCCTCTGCCCTGCACAAACATCCTTCCTCTTATCTTCTGCTGGATCCTTTGTTATGCAACTCTGTGACAAGGTCAAGTACATTCTTTGCCTTGTTTAAACCAGTACTTGCTGTAGGTGAGTGTTGATGAAAAATCTGCCTTGCATGAAATGCTAATAGTGTCCTCCTAATATGAAGAGTGAAAAATACCACTGAAGAGATAATTTAGGATGGGAGAATGCCACACAGTGGAAAGAACAGAGTCAGGACTTAATAGATTTGAATTTCAGTCTTTGTTTGCCTCACTAGGTGACTAGAGGGACTAGAGGAGGAGGCTGGGCCTCAATGTTTATGAGAGAAGGAAGCAGAGTGGATGGGGCCTAGGTGGAGGAGCACGGGCTAAGCCTGTTGAAATGAATAGGAGCAGGAAGAAGGAAGCAACTTCTTTGGATTCAAATAGGCAAGGATTATGTCCAGAAGCCACACCGAAAGGGATCAGGGACCACAGGCAGGAGTCTGGAAAACAGAGGATGAGACATGCAGACAGGGAACTTGGGATGTACTGCCAGTAACCCCAGCTGCACCACCAGGCAGTCCGAATGGAGAATAGGAATTTCTAAAGATAGTCCCCTGCCCCCTTACCAGGCCAGGTGACAAAAACTGGTGTAGCACAAAAACAGTCTGTGAGTGGGCAAAAAATAAAGTAGTGGGTCTCAAATTTAAGCTTCTTAAGATGCAGGTTGTAGCACCTTGTTTTGCCTGTAAAGACTTAAAGATGCTCAGGACAGGTTCAGAATGGTCACTTATGGACACAAATATTGGGGGTATCATATTTGGAATAGTGTAAGTGGGAAAATATCTACTATGTCATGTTGCTTTTTTTCTCTCATTCTTTGTCTGCCTTTCTTCCAGGGTTAGGGGTGGTTATGATTACTGGGTTATATTTTCTGATTTTCTAAGACTCTTCTGCACTGATTGTGTAAGCTAAATTGGAGGAAGCTTAATCCATTCCTGGGTAAATTTCTCTTTGCATGGTCTCATCGATAACTATTCATGTGTGTAGGTTCTTTCTCTCCCTACCCCTCACTTCCCATCCCCACCCCAGTAATGCACACAGAAGCTCTTTTCTTTCTAGAAGGTCTTGAGGTAAGTAGAATAGCAGTGGTAAGTTGCTGCTGAACCCATGGGGGTGTAGCCATGGGCATGGTTAGGTCAACATCTCTGAAGTGGACATGTCTACCTCTGGCTACATATTAGCATCCCCTGGGAGTTCTTGTAACTATTTGTATTCAGGATGTGAGATTCTGACTTCATTGATCAGGGATGGGACCTTTGGCACTGGACAATTTGCATCTCCCCAGGGCTTTCTAATGTGCCTCCAAGCCTGGGATTCTCTGTTCTAAACCATTTTATAGTGATACCTGGGTGTTGAGCATACTTTGTGTGACTCCCTTTTAACAACCACAAGCCAGAAGGCAGACTGGAGGCTGCCATCTATGGGGAAAGAAGTCAAGGCTTCTAGGTTGGACAGGTGAGGAGCTGGAAGTAGTTATCTCAGGACTAGGAAGGAAGGAATAATAATAATAAAAAAAAATCAACTTCAGAGAGCAGCAACAGAACCTCAGGGTCAGGTTTTCCTAGGCTTATGGAACCAGCAGAGAATAAATAAAGCTTGATTGTAAAGCCAGTTGTAATCTGAGTAAGGAATTCTTCATGTGTCCCGTGTCCTGGATGGGTGGGACTGAATTCACCTGGGGTGTTCACAGTCAGGAGGGAGGCTAAGAAGGTCTTAAAAGGTACAGAGAAAACAATCTGGTCTACGTGATGCACAGTGACCAGTTCCATTGTGTTTTATTCCAGCATATTGAACAAATGCTTTTGATATTACAGTGATCCAACTAGAGGCTATGGGAATTGAAGCACAAACATTCTCTCAGAACAATACTTCTCAGATCTTAATATCTCAATGACTACTCTGGAGATCTTTTTAATTTGATGATTCTAATTCAGTAGACATGAGTTGAGGCCTGAGGGTCTGCATTTCTCATAGTTCCTAAGTGATGCTGGTCTGAGCACCACTTTGTGTAGCAAGGACTTTGGGGACAGGGACAGTGTCTACTTAAAATCATCAATGAACACCTTGCAGAAAACTACTCTGTTGCAATCAATGTGAGGGTTGACACATGCTTTTCCTCATTCCTCAGCTAATTTAAGGGGATCTATAGATTTTCAGAAGGATGTCATTCCCTTGAGAAAGATGGTAGTACAAAAAGAGCATAGTGTGAATTTCATGTCACCCGGAAGACACCCCCTACCTTTCCCCACACCCTATCCTGTATAAAAGACTGGTATTCCGAAGACTGAAATTAGACTTGAATTGACCGAGTGAAGCAAGAAGCACAAATAAGTAACCTGTTACCTGGGAACAGAACAGCGATTCTTTCATAAATGAATGTCAATGAGCTATAATTTTCTGCTGTAGCAGAATTTCTACACCTGACAGTATTCTTAATATACTTTAATTAAGAGGTTAATCTGTTGTAGAAATTGCTTTTCTCTGAAGCCACCTGAAATCAATTTAAACTCAATTACAAGTGGTTAGCTATTGTTTATGTGGTTAAAGATTAGAGAATACATTTTTGCTTGTCAGGAGCCATCAGAGCAAATTTTGAATGTCATGATCAGAGGAGAACCTGAATAGTTGAGTGCTCTTTAATGGCCATGGAGAAGCCATTAGAAAATGTAATCAGTCATATTTGATGACTTGACCTTGGGACTCAGCTAGAAAAGGGTCTAATCATGTCTGTCCCATAAGTGCCACCAGGATTGCTCTGCTAAAATTAATTGATCATTATGTGCTTTCTGAGAGTCTAATATATCCTATTTGATGGAATATAAATTGCAAAAATAATCTGTAAATTATATAACAAGCTTCAGAATACATTTACCCTCTGTCTCCTTAGCAGAGATTAAATCTGACAGCTAGTTTCAAAATGATCAAAATTGCTTAACTCCTTCAATAGTTTGGAATGCTTGAGTTTTACAAAGGAAAAAAAAAATCTGTTCCACTGTATGTGCCCAGTATATAAATTTGAATTACAAACCATTTTTCCTCAGTAAAACATAGAGATAAAAAGAGGTCTGAAAAGGTTGTCCGGGGCTTGAATGTGTTATTTTATCCAATTGCTTAGTAAGGTACTTAGCTGCTGTTAAAAATTTGGATGCATGTCAGAGACAAGGAAGCTGCTTTGAATCCTATCCACTTCAGTGCTAAGTATACGAAAGAATTACATGCCTCTGACAGGCCAGCTTGCTGATGTGATGTCCCCTTGACTGGTTGAACCATTCACAATGACAGTGCACTCTGCTGATTATCGGTTAAAGGTTTCTTGTCACCCTTTCAGGTGTCAAAATGATAACTGCAATTACTGCCTCTGTTTGTGTATATTCTTCTCAGTTCGAGACATTCTGCCATGACATTTTGGCTAAAGTTGAAGAAAGTCTTCTTCTAGAACTCTTCTTTTCCCTCCCCCTCCGGAAGGGGGAAGGAAATTATTAAAATAATTTTCCTTTGGGCTGACACTTATCATGTTTGAAATAAACCTTCCAGGATTTTTCTTCACAAATGTTGAATGGTTAACTATTGAAGAGAAGAGGACCATCTGTTCTTGCCTAATTGGCATAATAAGGGAACCAAATTTTTGAGCCTAGAAAGAAGAATGTGGGATGAAGTGGGCTCAGCATAGATAATGTTTTGAATGTTAGATTTCCTCAAATGCCAGGGCAGTGGTGGGCTTTCCAGGAGAGGGCTTTCTTGGAACTGGACACTCCTTGAAAGCTAAAATCTCTTGAGAGCTGAATTAGAGGTGAAGCTCAGTTATAAGGAATATATTTATTATATTAGAGCTCTGTATCACACTCTGTAGATTCAAATCCTGGCCTTGTCACTTACTAGTTGTAATTCTCAGGGAAGGTTTCATACCCTGTGTTTCTTAGCCTTAGTTCTCCCAACTATAAAATGGAGATAATGAAGACTATATGCAGGGATGTATATGAAAGACTTAGTATGTATACTTGCTGTATCAGTCAGAATTTCATCACTATGACAAAATACCTGAGCAAAACAATTTAAGGGTCAGACTTGGTGTAGTATGTCTGTAATCCCAGCACTCAGGAGACTGAGGTAGGAGGATTGAGAGCTTAAGATCAGCCTGGGCTACAAAGCAAGACCCTATCTCAATAAATAAATAAATATAATGAAACCAAACAAAAAAGAACAGAAAAACAACTTAAGGGAAGAAAGATTTATTTTGGCTCGAGATTTCAGAGGTTTGAGTCCATCATGGTGAGGAAAGTATGACAGAACAGAGCAGCTCACATCATGGTGGCAAGGAAGCACAGAAAGAACATGCCTGAGTTAGGGTTTTTCTCCTTTTATTCCATCTGGGTTCCCAAGCCTGTGAGATGGTGTTACCCAGATTTGGGGCATTCTTCCCCAAATCTGCCTAGAAGCACCCTCATAGGCATATACCACAGGTGTGCTTTACTAATTCTCTAGGCAATTCTCAAGCTGACAATCAAGGTTAAACATCACACTTGCTAAGTTCTTTATCCCAATGAAGCAAGGCATAAAAAAGATACTTGCCCTTTCTGAGCCCTAATTGGGATGCACTATCTGAAAAAAGTTTTCTTTTTTCTGGGTTTGTAAAATATTTTCCTTTTGTGGCAGTACTGGGGTTTGAACTCAGGGCCTCACACTTGCTAGGCAGATGCTTACCACTTGAGCCACTCTGTTAGCCTTATTTTATGTTGGGAATTTTCATGATAGAGTCTTGCAGGCTGGTTTTGAACCATGATCCTCCTGCTCTCTGCCTCCTGAGTAGCTACAATTATAGGTGTGAACCACTGGCACCCAGCTGGGCTTATAAAATTTATGACATGAAGAGAGTCCTACAAAGATACCAAAATGAAGCTAAATTTGATTTTCATTTTACAATTCTCTAATATGATCACTCCTTCAGTAGTAGAGTGGGGTGAGAGGAAGGGAAATGTTTCAAGACAAACTCTGCACTGGGCAGTAGAGGTCTAAGCTCTGGCCTAGCTCAGCCACAGACCCACTATGTAGGATTGAGAGCAAGAAATGCTTCCTTCTCTGGTTGACCAGATGCCCACTAAGGTAGTTTATGTGCACTGAGAGTCAGAAATTCTTCTTGCTGGCCTTTTCTGTAAGAGTGTTTCCTGTTCCAAGAGCCACAATGTGGTCCTTGGGCAGAGGGTGGTATGGGCAGGCATCATGGGCATTGGTGGTGACCCTACATCTGTGGCTTTTAGCCTTATGCTGTTTGATGCTTGTGTTCACAGCATACAATCTGATCTATGTGGCAATATTTGGGTGGCCATTTCATCCCATCCCTCCCAATGCAAGGGTATTCTGAGGGCCAGATTCAGCCTACAGATGACATTATTTCCACCCAATAGGATGGGATGAGTTTCCAACATTTAAAAGACAAAAGATTTCATATAAAACCCAGATTTCCAATTTCTTTTGAAAAAAGAACAACAACAAAAACAGGGAAAACATGATCAGAATTTCCCCCCAAGAAGGCTGACCTGATTCTTATACAGAGGGTGATGAGGCTGGCCAGGTGATGACACCCTGACTCCCCATCCCAGGATGGAGCACTATCCCCTCTAACCTCTTCAGTTGTCATGGGACCATTATGTTAAGGGGTCATCTGAGACCCTTGGTGAAAAGGTCCTACTTTGGAGCTTGTCACTCTTGTCCTCTGGCTTGCTTCATTCCTATGACTTGCCTGCCTGTCATGGTGGGCATCTGAGTCACTGCCTCTTTTCTTAGGTTCATATAGGAAAGACAGCTTCTGGACATCCTTGAAAACTCAGCACTGTGACCAGGTAAATCCCTGGGTCAAGATCTGCACTTTGAGCTTTCAACAAGTTCTATATAACTTCGAAGGGCTCTAAGTGCACCTGATGCTAAGAGCAGAGAGGAGAAATGGTGAGGGCACAGCTGCTGGCTGGGTGAGAGGGTAAAGGCATGAATGTGGGAAGGAGGGGTGGGCAAGTGGCAGCTCTTACAATACTGCTTGAGTAGAAGTTCTAAGAGTAAGCAAAAGCAGGGAGAAATGGGGGTGTGAAGACCTGTCTCATGTCCAGTGACTGTCCTCTGACCTAGGCTAGCTCTGTACATCTTCTTGGGGGCACTGGTGTTCTCAGGCTTCTGTTGTCTGTAGAGGATCAAAGAGGCCTCAGGGACAAGAGAGCAATGGAATGGATACTTGAAGAGGTTTGGAGCAACTGTTCTACAACTAATTTTAGGACAGAAGCATATGGAAATGGACTTACTGCCCCATAAACTGAGAGGCTAAATTGCTGTCCAGCTCTGGATTTCTAGAATTCCAGTGTCCATTGTCCTATCATAAGAACTGGGTCTCTTGGCCATACAAGAGGGTACATCACTAGCATAAACTTGCAGGAGACTTGCATAATCCACCATTGCTTGTTTCCTAAGGAGGCCATAGGTGAGTCCTACTGAAAGAAATCCTGAAGAAACTGCACACTAGAGAAATTTGTGTTAGAACCACTGCACCATTAAGTCAGAGCTAGTGAGGACAGAACCACAGGTTCTGCCATGAGGCTAAGTTCAATGTGCCAGTCAATGACTGACCTTAGAAAAATTTAAAGGCCATGAAATCAATATCTACATAGTGGCTTCAATACAATATCCAGTGCTACCCTCAATTGAGTCATTCACTTCAGGACTTAACTACTGAATCAGAGCAAGAACAGATGCCCACAGAGTACACGTGCAGACAAAGGAAATTCTGACTGAGGAGATAATCTCTATTGATTTAGTCACACAATGGAAATTTTTACTCCTGTGTAAAATGCTTTAACAGTCAAAGGCTTTTTGCTTTATGCTCTAAAAGCGCTCTCTAACTTTGTTTCCCTAGAAATAGCAAGCATATATTACATTCCCTCTGTCAACTGAATTGTCTGGCATGGAATTTTGAAGTTGAATCATTTTGTCCAAAAAAAAATAGGTCATTTGCTTTTTCTCTTCATAATTCTTCTGTTCATTCACTGAGCTCTTGAGCCAAATCCTACTGAAGGCATGACATGTGGCTTACATTGGGTGCAGATAGAATATGAAGTTTGGGTTTTCCACTGAAGCTGGTAGAATTTTTTTAAGTAAGTAAACTCACAACTTTGGCCATTTTTATGAAACTATCATTTGTGCATATTCCCTCTAAATATTTACATGACTGTAATAAATGTAAATATATAATTTTTCTTTTGTTCTTTTAATTTCCTAAGCTTGCTGCAAAGGATTCCTTTTTAGTAATTGGAGAATAATCTATCCAATAAATATATCATGGAAGAAGATTGTAAAACTGTATCCAGTTGTTTTCTTCCTATTTCTATATCTTTTGCAATGTGATTTTGCAGCTCTTCCCATTAGGGGGTGAAGCTTGTTTTCAAATTCCTACAGTATGGGCTGGCATTGTGTTTTCAATCCTCAAATATGGGCTGCCATTGTTTTGACCAATAGAATGTGTCATGATGGTGTATGGATTCCAAGCCTGTGCCTCAAGAAGCTGTACATATTTCTTGTCTTCTTGTACCCTGCTATAGAAAGGTTACTACTCTGAGAAAAATCCCAAGCAGACCTACTTGTAGAAAGAAGCCTTAGCCTTTTTGGTCATCACAGCTAAACTTTCTAAAACAATCAGCTCCTGCCTGATGTGTCAGCTGACTATAGTTGCCTGAAATCATCCAGCTGAGACCAGAATCATTCCCATTTGATACATAGGTTTATGCAGAAAACAAATGCTTGTTCTTTTAGACCAAAGAGCTTTGGGTAACTTGTTATACAGCAATAGCTAATTGATAAAACCATTAAATATTGTAATTTCCCTTTTCATGTTTATGCAGGTCTTTTCAAATATTCTGTTACAAGACAACACTGTGATAAATATCTTGGTGCAAGTAGAAAATATATTCCTATGAAAGCTTTCATTTGGTTTAAGGAAACAAGCAACTAGGTTGTATCACCTGTAACACTTTTCAAAATACTATGCAATTGAGTGAAACTTTGGGGTCACCTCTATAGAATAATTGTTATCAACAAAGTGCTTTGTATCAAGAAATCATTTTATATCTCTAATTATTTTATATGTAGATGCATGTAGGAGCAGCAAACATTTTCCTTGTGGAAACATTTGGCTCATGATCTCATCCAATCTCAAACCAGAAATATCTCAAAAAACTTCAGAAGCTCATAGAAACTTCTTTCTCAACTGGGCGTATTGGCTCTTCTTAGATGGTACCATACCATAATCTATATTCATTTTTTTAAACCAGCCTATCTTCTCCAGAGAAACCGTGACATCCCAAAGTTTGTCTGCTTTTGCAAAGGAATAAGGTATGGCTACTCAGATGGTGTATGGGTGGTACAGTCATTATTTACATGAAAAAGTCATTCTGAGTCATCTAATGACTGCTTTATCTAGGTTGAAACGACCACCCAATCACAATAGCAATAATTATTAATAGTGTTACTCCATTGGATATATATGGATATGCCTTGTTCAGTCATTGTTTATACCATATCACTGCCCATCAAAAAATCTATTGCTTGTGGTGATCTACTTACTATATTAGATCATCAGAAAGCAATATAACTATGTTATCTATGTTAGGTCCCTCAGTTCATCATCACTATTGCCATTATTGGTGGTATTATTTAGTTGTTAGGGATCACTGAGAAAAACCCTACGAATGACAATTTTTGGAGCTTTGAAAATCTGTTCTTACTGATATTGTGATTTGTGTTTTTCACCAGTTTTTACATAGTGAACTAAACCACAATTCTATTTAGATTTGGAGACTGTTTTACAGTATTTCTCCTTTTATGGGTTGTTATATTTTCTCTTATAGCTGTTGGGAATTATGATATTCACCCTGTTGCTCCCCCAAACCAGCCTAACAGTGACTTCTATCACAGTGTGTTATTTCTATACTGAGATCACTCTACAAGTCATCTCACTCTATCTTTCCCTCTATGATGTAAGTTTCATTTTGACCCTTGTTACAATGGCTCTGTATTTCTGATATTTTGTAATTTCCTTTGAGTACCTTTTGGTAGTGGTCCTGCCCTATCTTCATTATGTGGGCCTCTGGAAAAGTCTCAGCCATTTGGAGCACTTTCCTTTTCAGAAGCTAGAGCTGTCTCTTGGAGTTCAAAACCACCTGGTCTTTCGCTCCTTTCTCTGAGAAGTAAATAGAAGCTCAGAAAATCTGCGTACTTGAAAGGTGCTCAGGTGGCAAGTGATAGAGCCAGCTCTAACATAGAGGCCCTGTCTCATGCTGTCTTTAAGTTACATCCCATGCCTATCACTTTTACTAAAATCATGAAAGCATCCCTGTATCCTTTCAGTCAGCATGATAGAAAGATACCACACTGGCTTTCATTTGTTCCTTTGTTTTGTTTTGTTTTTTTCTTGTGTCAGTGAAAGTTGTGTTTTCTAAGCATTTCTTACATTTCCCTCTTTTTCCCCCCAGATCTAAATAAAGTCCAAGAGGCTGGTGAGATAATTCTTAGTTTAAGTCCTGAATTTCATAGTGCTCTTAGTCACTTAAGTAATTGCAGGTTTTTGGGTCACACCCACTAAAAAAAACAAGGGTCTGGGTTTTAAGCCCCAAGACCCTCTCTCTGCCCTGTCACCCTGAAAACACAGACTGAAATACTCACATATCCTTCTTATTCCTCTAGGGGCCCTTGTCACCTTTATATGGATGGAAAGGGAGAGAAAACAAGATAGGAACTGTCCCCTTCCAGGCAGTTGGTTCCTCAGGTTAGGATCATGTAGTATAAGGGCCCTCAAGGCAAAATGGATCCTTGTCACCCTCTGCATCCTGTCTGAACCTCTACACCCATTAGTCCCCACTTTTCTCAGGACCCTTTCTCCACAGCACTGTCCCATATGACTTAGAGTCTGCTTGGGTGGGGCACCTGCCAAGGTGATCATGCAAAATTAGATCCAACTTGTAAAACTAGATCATTTATAACTGAGCAGTCACCATATAACAAAGTTGCATACCCCAAAAGAAAAATTTTAAACAATTATTTCATGTTTTAGTTAAATACAAGAACTTAGCTACTGAACTCAGGAATTCTACAACAAGCATCGACAATTAACTGTACACTAGAAAAACTTTCAAGTATTTTCATAAATTGCTTATTTGAAAGGAATGTCTAGTGAAACACCTGACATCAAATAGATATAAAGGTGTGTGTTTTATTGAAAGAAGTTGGAATCTCAAAATGTTCTCTGAAATGATTGGATTAATCTGTCCTCACCTTTTTTTGCTGCTTCATGATCGGGGTTTCCTCTGCTAATAAAGTCCTCTGGGTTCTTGCTGCTGCCTTTACTTGCTCATTTACTGTCTAAACAAAAGAAGAACGTGGGCACAGTCTAGTTGGGGAGAATTGTGGACAGGATTTTTACCTCACCCCTGTGCATAAGCTCCAAGACACTGGCACTGTGGTGGCAGGTCATCTAAAATCACAGACAGGCCACCTCTCTGTGAGAAGAGAGCCTGAAAAATGTGGGGAGAAAAAGAATAGTGGTGAATCTGAGGTAATCCAAATAATTATAAAAACAATGATGATGCTGATAGCTAATGGTAATTCAAGACATATTACAGGGAGCCAGTTAATTGGTCTTTCTTCTTTTTAGATGAAGTTGTCCACTTTTTTTAACTAATCCACAGATCAAATGTTTATTGAATGCCCTTTTGATAGCTGTTTGATTCATTGATTCATTTGTTTGTGGGTGTTTGATTAGATTCATTCATACTTCTGTGAACTGGGCAGCAACTTCTGTTGCTGTGAGGAAAGCAAGTTTCTCTTCTCAAAAATTTTGCATTCTTCTGGGGGATGGGGCTGATAATAAGTAAATATATGGCATGTCAGGTGGTTCTAAGAGCCACAAGAAAAAAAATGTCACGGAAGGGTTAGAGTAATAGAGTGGAGAAAGAAAAAAATATATATAAGTAGTGAGATATAATATAAAAATAATTTTTGTTGTGAGGTTTTGAAATCATTTAACATTTTCTTTCTTAGAATAAATTCAGAAAATCTAAATCTCTTTAGGGAAGCACTATGAACTTTGGATCCTGGCTTGCTGAAAATCCCCTGCTATGCATTTGTACACCTTTAGAGATGACACCTGGAGGAAGAAAATAATCTAAAGAAGCATGAAGCATGTGACCCTGGAGGTCACCTTGCCCTTCTCTTGTAAAACACTGTTTGGGGCCAGTCTGACGTCAATCAGCACAGGCTGACAGATGATTTAGCAATGTGTTCCTACCATTGTTGGTACCTGTTATTATTTTTCTCCTTGCACTTTAGTTAATCATTTGTCTGAGTTAAGTTAACCACTCACGTGCTTTATTAGGTCTTTCCCTACAGTCTCATTGGTGCTAACCCCTTTGTGAAAAGGGAGATGTGGTTTGAGTTAGTGGCTTGAGGCCTGTTTCCTTTACCTGAGGACCCAATATATTGGATCAAGAGCCCAGAATGAACAATCCAGTTTGTAAAACAATCCTAAGTATCTATTCTGCAAACATGCAAACACACCTCCAGGGGCTTATTTCTTCTCTGAAATTACTACAAAATTGAAAATTATTCCATAATAAGTCATTGACCTGAATCCACATCATTAGGTAATATGAGAAGGAAGAACAACCAGGATTTGAGGATAAACACAGGAAGGACAGAGACCAGGCACCACCAAGATTTCAGAGACTCTGATTTGCTTACAAAGTACTTTGTAGCTCAAGGTTGATGAATTGAAAAGTCACTCCTAAGATATGCAGATATGAAGGGAACAGTTTAATGAAAATATCCTATTTCCTAGTTGGGTAAAGTCCAAACAGCAGGAGGTCCCTAGCAAATCTTCCTTCCTTTTCTTTCTGGCTTTGTCCTTCTTTCCTTCCATCCATCCTTCCTTCCTTCCTTCCTTCCTTCCTTCCTTCCTTCCTTCCTTCCTTCCTTCCTTCCTTCCTTCCTTCCTCCCTTCCTCCCTTCCTTTTTATTTTAACCCTTAAAACATACTTCTCAGCTTTATAGGAAACAAGAGCAAAACAGATTCTCCAGACCTGACTTGGTTCATCTGGATAATGATGCTGTCTTTGTAGCTGGTTTGTTAGAGGACTTGTCCTTAAAGACTTCAGACCAGCCTGGAGTCTTTCAAAGCCAGGCAGAGCCTAGGCTGTGTCCTGCTTGCAGGATCTACTAATGACTTGCTGGCAGCCACCCAAGTCTGAGAAGCCCACAAACGCTTGAAATAGGGCTTTGGAACTGGAAAAGAAGTTTCTTCCTTTAGTTCATCTCATCACCATCTGGCTAGCTTTTATAATCCTTATTGCACTATGATTAATTTTTTATGCCATAGATTTCTGCTAATTAATTGTAATTACCAAGAACAGGAAATTTCAGTGTGACCAGATCATGTTTACCCAGAACAGCAAAGTTGGAGAAGTGTTCTTTATGAGACATTCTTGGAATTATAGGATTTTAAAAGCTGGGTGGAAGTTCTGAAATAATCTGGTTCAAACAGTTCACTTCATAGATGAGGAAATCAGAGCAAGCTGACCCAGGTTGCATGGCTAGTTTGTATGAGAGCTGGTGAGAAATCCCGCCTTCCACCTTTCTAATCCAGCATTGTTTGTCCTATGCTTCACCACCTTCCAGACTAGGGTGACCCAGAGCAGCCACACCTCCACTTCTGAGTGGATTCATTAAACCAGGATGGAATTTGGGCAATATGTCTCATTGCACCATCGTGTCGGTTTGAAACTCCAAGTTCTTTGGACATAGAGTTCTTGTCTATGTGATGTCAACCAATAAATACTCTGGAAAAAAAATCAGTCCTAACACTTGTCTGATGTCTTGCAGGAAAACAAGCAAAAAACCCAAAAAACCCCAAAAACATAAGTGATTGAATTTTTAAAATTGAATTAAGCAGCTGCTTTTGCATCCTAGGGACACTCATGTTAGGTCTAGACAAACTTGTCCAAAGCTGGATCTGGAGCATAGAATTTATGGCAATAGTGCACCAGCTCCGTTCTATGACTTACAGTGCCTGCCTGAAGTCTGGGGGTAAAAAGAAGCGGCTCTGTTAAAATCTGGGGGATTTTAAATTGTTAAGCCATGATTTTACTTTTAAACAGCAGAAGTCATTTATTAGTTCAAATGAAATATTTATGTGTAGTCTCTACATGTAAGTTAGATAGGGCAATGTTTTATATTTAAAGTAAAGCTTTCTTCTTACCAACAAAAATGAGAAAAATAAAAATCAGTTTTAACTGATGTCTAAAATTGTGAGTTATAGGAATCAGTTTTAGTCTTAGAACAGCATTAGTGCCCCACTCATTTCTACTGCTGAGGTCTACTGCTGCCATGACATTCTCAGCTAGTATACCAGGTCCTCAGCATCTGAGCAGCTCAGGGAAGGAGAAATGCATCAATAGCTTTTCACTTGTGAGCTCATGAAGCAGGCGCTACACCTTAAATCACCATTTAGTCCACTGTGCCTTGAAATGACACCTCTTGCCTGACTTTAACCAAGTAGGCATATGACAAACAGTGGCTATGTTAGGAGATAAGGAGCTTGCGCTTACCTGGGGTTAATTAACGGTGGTCCATTGGAGAGCCCAGAGAAACTGTGAGTTTAATGGGATGCTCTTTCCTGCATCACAAAGGATGGATTAGAACTGAATGTGCCAGCTTGCTTCATCCAGACCCTTCCTCCTTGTCCACTTTCTAATGAATGACACTCTTCATCCATATGGTTGTCAGGACAGGGCCATTTTTTCAATTTCTCTTACAGTCTTATTCTCCTCCTTCACTCTCAGCCACTTAGACTTTTATCTCCTCTGAAGCTTTTTTGGTCCTCTTTGCTCGCATCCTTATCATTTTTCACCTGGGCCATGCAATGATGTTCTAGCCAATATACTCATCTCAAGGTCTACCTTTTCTAGCCCATACTGTGCTTGATTATAAAATCTATTTTCTAAAACCCAGACCTGATCATTCAACTTACCTGCTTATAAAAGCTTTCAATGGCTTCACAGTGTTTGTAGGTAAAATTTCAATCCTTTGCAGTACATTTGAGGTTCCACTGCCCCAACTCATGGAACCCCCCCTTTTTTTTTACCAGCCTTGGGGACATGGCTCTCTCTGGCATTGTTGCCCCTTTGCTTGTGCTTTTCTGCTTGAAATCACCATGCACCCTCTGCCTGTCTGTATCTAGCTCTCAACAGGAAGCTCTTCCCAACATGGTGGTACCATGTCTCTGTTGGCCAACATTCTAGTCCCTGTGTTTAGAACAGTATCTGGCACAAAATTTGTATCCAATACATAATTTTGGAATGAATAGAAAACAATTTAAAAGGTCGATAAATATGATTTGCATTGAATTAAAACTCAAATATGTTTTCATTACTAGAAGGTAATGTATTCAGAATGAGATTGATTAAGTCATTGTAGCACCATACACAGTAAGTAAACATAAAGACTAAAACATAAAGATCTCTGTACTTTAGAGAGACAGTCTTAAGTAATTAGTGCTGGCAGAAAATGTGATAGCCATCAAAAAATGGGGCAAAGTATAAGAGGTAAACTGAGGCAGTAGTCTCCTTACTAGATTTCCTGCCAATGGTTTTTTGCTCCCTCCAATATAATCTGTACATATTTCTCAGATTTATCTTCTTAAGTGTTCTGTTGGACTTACAAGTCTTGAAAATTAAATGCCCATTGATCCTTGTCCCCTACAGATAGAAGTAAAGTCATACAGTCTTCCCAAAAGATCTGGTTTGTGGTTGTTAAGACCTGCCCTACGGGATTCTCTCTCGCTCTAGGAAGCTTCTGATATCCCACCAGCCTTTTTTGCTCCATTCCTGGAAGTACGCTAAAAGCCACAGTAGAAGGCAATATCTCTGTCCTGAAAGCAGTCATTGTTCCTTCTGGTGCATGACACCCTTGCCTGTCTGGACCCTATGAGGCGGGTCTTGGTGTCCCACACTAAACTCTGTTCTCTATTTCTCATGACCCCTGTTCTGGGTGCTCTGCCTAGAAATGCCTCAGGAAAACAACTGGAATTCTCTGTCCTGGCTTTCACTTGCCCTATGATTAGGAGTTAGTAGAAATACTTCTTAGCTTAACTTCCATTGCTTCCCAAAGTCTGTCTGTTCCCTACCATATAGTAAAGATTTTATCATTTAGAATTTATCAGAAGCACAGGAGAAACTTGATAAAATGCAGGTTTCTGAGCTCATCTTTGATAGCCTTGCATTGTAACTCAGTATTCTGACTGATACTGATGCAGGCACTCACTGACTACACTTTGAGAAACACGTGGAGTGTGGACACCAACAATCTTTCTGCGTATTCATTCATTCACTCACAAACATAGACCTTTCTGATACAATACAGCTCTTATAACAAGACTTGGATACCATAGAATCAATTAATTTGAAATAATGGAATATACTTACTCTTATTTGTCATGAACTAGTATCGTCTAAGTCATCCAGTTATCACACCTCCTTAAGGAAAAAACATGCTCACATCTACCCTACACAGTTGCTGGGAGCAATGCAGAGCCTCGAGCATCTGTGTGGTTTATTTGGCTCATCAGTGAATGATGAGAAGATGTGAGAAACTCTGCCCTTATATGCTGATAGGGAAAGAAATGCTTCACTTAGCTAGATGGATGGCTTTGCTCAAAGATGTTTAGCTTTTCACATATGCTTTTAAAATTTAAAAATAAATACAAATGAAAAAATAACATTGTAAGCACACATCTGAAAATTTAGACTGATAGTCTCTTTTATAATTAATATTTATTAGGAACACAACTCTCAAAATATACAGCACAAATTGTATTGTTGGATTTAGCCTGCTGGGTTCTAAATACAGTAGCAAGGATATGAGTTTAGAATGATAGGCAGACTTTTCTTTTCTGGCTTCCAGGGGTTTATCAGGCTTGGTGGTGACAAATCATGGCCATGTTTTCCCAAACCAAAAACTGGGGAGCATGACATATAAATAATCTTGCTATTTATGAGATCATTCATAAAGTTCCTGGATGCATGTCCTTTTTTCCATATGAATAAACAACTTCAGCCCAACTGATCTTCTCATTGTGCCCAACCTTACCAAGTACATTCCTGCTGCCTCCTCTTAGTTCATGGTTTCCCATTCATGGAATTCTCCCCTTTCTATTGTTTTACCAATCTAAACCTAACCTTTATTACAGTTAGTTTCCTACCTCCTTTGTGAAGCAGGTCCAAACCCTCTGAGGCCATAATAAACTTCAAATCACCTCCATCCCTTATTGACTACACTCTTATTTAGCATTTAATTGATGCAAAAGTATGGATACAAAAGTTTTTTTTTTTTTTTTTTTTTTTACTATGTTCAGGGCCTACACCTTGAGCCACTCCACTGGCCCTATTTTGTGAAGGGTTTTCTTGAGATAGGATCTCGCAAACTGTTTGCCTGGGGTGGCTTCAAACTGTGATCCTCCTGATCTCTGCTTCCTGAGTAGCTAGGATTATAGATGTGAGCCACCAATGCCTGATGGTTACAAAACTTTCCATGAACCAGTCCTATCCACCAATTATATAACTACAAAGTCCTTTGGATGACAATACACCTAACTTAAGTATCTTGCCACTAGATTGGGCATAGCATCTAACTCATAATAGGTGTCCTTAAATCTAAGATGTGGATGAAAGTTGAGCATTGTCTGTATTCTGATTTGCCAGGTCTTCTCTGTTGTTGCCCATTCATCCTGCAGATTCTGAATTCCATGTCTATGACATCTAAAATTTCAATGATAGATATTGTCAAGTTCAAAGTCATCTCTTGGAGTAAAGTCCATTTAAAGGTAAGCATCACAAACTCATACCTCTGGGAGTCAGGCAAGTAACTAAGTTGGATTGTGATCACCCAGCTCCATATTCTTGCCACAAAGGCATACGGGGAAAACTGAACCAAGCCTATGTGGCAGACACATCTGGCTGGTGGGTTGTAGCCTCTGCTTAGAGCCAGAGGTCTGAGCAGGTTCATGTCTCTAGGAATCTAACAATTAGTAAGGCTCTCCCATCATCAGCTCAACTAGGTCCTCTAACTTGCCCTTTTGCCAACCTGACCCAAGTACAAATGCCTGGTTGGGCCCAAGTGCAAAGACTTGTCTCCAGGTCTATCCTAGCCAAGTGAGGCTAGGTTCACACAGAGCCCCATTCTCAAAGATCAATGAAAGCTTGCAAGGCAAGGCCTTTTGTTGGCTTCCCTCTTTGTGAACTTGATAGTCAAGGGTGCCCATCTAGTTCCAACTCTCTGCTGCCCCCAGCAGGTCCTTGACCTCATTGCTTTGCCATTTAGCCTGTGGGTTCCAGAAGTAATAAAGAAGTTCTTGCAGTTTGACATTTAGCATGTAATTGTGTGTCAAGTGATTTCGTGTGTTTGGTCATTCATTTTGGTTCTGGTTGTTGGGAGATGCATTGTTCTTGACTTATTTTCAATTATTTTGGGTACACTGGCCTTTCTTTCCTAAATATCCACCAACTTTCTTTTCTTCTGCTTAAAGTAGCAATGGTACAATGTAGGAGAAGTCAGTGATTTTGGTAAAGAAAGAATGGCTTAATTAAAGGCATGTGGAATTTGGAATAAGACAGGTGTGGATTTTAATCCTGAGTCTACTCATCACTGTCTGTATGAACGTGGGCAACATTTTTCTGTTTTCCTCTTCAAAAAGGGCATTATGTAATAATAGACAGGCAAAACTGACTCACAAATAATGCTCAGCACTGGTTTTCTTTCTTTCCTACAGATTACTTCCATTTTGAGTAAGATACCCACAGAATCAGCTTTCTTGCTATAGGAATTAGCAGTCATTGTGTGGGAGACATTTGTAATCTACTTCTTCCCTTCCCCTCCCCACTCCTTCTTCTTCAGGCTTGGTCGTTTAAGTTCAAGAGAATTATGATGGGCAGATGTTTAGTAAGTAAGACAAGCAATCACATTCTCCCATGCTTTGTTAAATAACACTGGCTCTGGAGGGCTTCCTGGAAGACCAGGTTCTAAACATAATGGCTAAATATTATTAGCAACTATTAGTAACATCACAGGAACCTGATCTTCAATCCCATTTGCTGAATTGTTACTGTGTGTCAGACATTTTATGTTAATAAATGGCCAGGACAGCCTTGCCTGTTAGATTGTCTTTCCTAATGTACAGGTTAGGTAATCGAGACTCAGAGAGCTGAAGGAACTTGCTCAAGTGACTAGCAAAGGTCAAAGCTGAGATTTGAATCAAGCTGACTAGATACAAGTTTGTGCTTGTAGGGGTTGTGTTCCACTGCCTCCAAAAAGAAAGGGGTTGCAAGAGTCAGCCTGGAAGAGGACAGCTCCTGAAGAGACATAGATCTTTACAGGGTTCCACATGAAGCCTCAGGTATTTGGCATCTTTCATTGACTGATGAGGACTTGTAAAGAGTAAATTGAAGGCCAGTTTTAACTATGACCCCATAAAAGAATAATGTCAGATCACAGCTTTTTGTCTGTTGCTATTCCTGTGTTGATTGATAGGTTATACTTTGAAAGATTGCATCGGTAAAATTCATGCTTTATTACTACTGAATTAGTGTAATGCTTCAAATCATCTTGTTGTAATTCAGCATAATTATCTGTAATTAAAAATAAATTCCTGTAGGGTGAGAATATTAATTCCTATCCCAATCTCTTTATTTCACTTGTGCCTGTGAGCCATTACCTGGCTCTTACACAACTCTGATCGCTTCCTGGGGACTAACTTCGCTCTATCCAATGAGTTTTTGCTTTCTATACTTTCTATATTCTCTTGTTGGGACCATCATGCCTCCAGCTATTTTGACTTATTGGATGTTCCTAAAAGTATTGACTTTTGTTTGGTTGGTTAATTGGCTTAATTCACTTGATTCTGACTGATGTTAAGGAGCACATTCTAGGACAAAATTCATACAGACACATACACGAATTGTGCAAGGAATTTCAGGAGAATTGAGCACACCTGGACTGACTTTCTCCGGGTGTGGTCCCAGCTAGCAGCAGCAGCATTGCTGGGAACTTGTTAGAAAAGCAAATCTTTGAGCCCTTCTGAATCTAAAACTCTGGGACTGAGGACTAGCAATTGGGGTTTTAAGCAGGCCTCTAGAGGATTCTGATTCCTAGGAGGAATTAAGAATCCTGTCCTGGCAAGATGTTCTTGAACACGCTGTAATAATATCAGGACTTGGAGAGAAGAAAGGGTAATGGATCCTAGCAACCTCCAAACTTGTTACCTTCTCTGGGTGTTAACACTTGCTTCGTGTTTCAGACCAGGGAATCCATTTGCTCCCGTGGGAGCAAGGAAGAGCCCAGCATTATCACTTCCAGGTGTAGGGGTGGAGAACCAGCTGGGGACACCTCAAAGAATTGCTCCCAGGTGTCTGGGAACATTAGAGAAGATTCAGGAGGTGATAGAAGTGGGCGGGTCCTCTCCCTGGGTTCATGCCTGTGCTTAGATGTCCAGTCCACCTGTCCTTGCCTGGGGAATCATCCTTCCCTGAGGCAAGGGTGCTCTCTCTAGAGGCTCACACTGTAAAGCAGACCTGAATATGATTACAGACAGCACAATTTGGTTCTTAGAATTTCAAGAAACCAACTTTTAGAGTCAGGTTCTACCTTTTTCCATGTAGGAAGTTTTATTTCTCAGCCAGGTAACTCTGTCATTGGAGCTGATACTTTAGCTGCGTTACCATGCTTAAATTTTATTATGTGACAAAAAATTACTAAGATTCATAAAGAAGTTCTCACCTAAGCCTGGATCTCTCTTGAATAAATGCTTTGATACACAAAATTTACTGCCCTGATTTACTATCATCATGTAGGCCTTCATAAGGACAGAGACCCAGTCTGCTTACTTGTAGTGTATGCTCAACAAAAATGTTTTGGCTACATAGGTAAATTTATTATTGCATTGCACTTTCAAAGTCGCGCACAAAAATCTGACCTGAGAAGTGGGTACCATGCATTTTTATTTAATCATACCATGAAAATATCTGCCCTGTTGTCTCACCCCTAGCAGAGGGAAGTGTGCCTGGCTTTATCTGGCAAGTTTGGGAAAAGGAACTCTTGTGACATGGCTTTTACCTGGACACAGGATGCTCTGCTCACTGCCTGCTTGTCATGAAGGCTAGTTGGAGTGAGTGGACGTGAATGGTTCCACTCTGGCTAGTAATGATGGGAGTAGACTGACCTCTGTTTTCAGGGTCCATTTAGTGCTGGGTCTGATCCGTACTCTCTAGTCCAGCTTTCTCTATCCATCTGATACTTTGATTCTCTTTTCTCTCGGAGTTCAGCACTCTGATGCTAAGAGGTTGGGTGCTGTTTTGTACCTTAATAAAAACGGCAGCCTTCTTAGACGTTGCCTTTCCCTGTTAGCATTCACACCCTTGCTCTCTGAGCAGACTATGTTGGAACACTTTCTGTTTTCTACAAGTCCTGGAAGAAATCTTACTGACTGCCTTTTTACCTCTAAAACTCCTTCCCTATACAAGCACTGATTGGTCTAAAAGTTTCAATCACTTCCTAGTGGCACTAGCCTAGTGACAGTCACTGGCTAAAGACAACTCTCACAACACCCCCCGCCCCGCCCCCCGATGTCTGGCTCACCCAGGTTTCTAATAAGAGAACACCAGTGAGTAGTCAGTCAGATTCTGCACAGGACCCCCTCCATTCCCCAAAGCGACTCATTAGACTAGGAGCAAGCAGCTGACCCATAGGCAGAAACTCAAGGGAGTCAAATTTCTCCCTGATGTGCAGCCTATGAGGTAGCCTGACACAGAAGCAGTGCTCTAAGCAGGTCAGAAAATAATTAACTAGGCCAGACAGAATTCTTCTTTGTGGGAATTGAATTGCAGATTTGGGCAAAGTGCCCACTAGTTGCCAAAGCAGAACCCAAGAAGAAAGGTGCCTGAGATGGCCGAAATCTGACAGTAACCAAGACTTTAAAGAGGAACATCAGTGAGAAATCACAGACATCCTGCTGTGGGTCCATGATAATCAGGTGCTGGAACTGCCTTGGATCCTGAGAAAGGAAATGTTCCACATCCAGTACTTTTGGGATCTGAGAACGTTCTTTTCCTTTTCAGCCAACAAACCCAGTGGAGACCCACAATCCTTCCACTCATCTCTGCTGAAAAATTCTTCTCCAGCCCCCCCAGGGAGATTTCCATATAGCATGCCACACACATCTCCATTCCATATAGAACAACTCTGTCTAGTTGGGTTATAAGGTGGTCACCCTCACACATGAAACTTTTTGGCTTTATCATCCATGTGACAGATGATGATGGAGTTACAATAGAGGGAGCAGTGTGGGACAGAAGTGTGAAACACAGCTTGCATCCCAACGTATCTGTTTGGCTCACATGTATTAGTAAGAAAAAATGGTTGAAATTTCCCCATAGAAGTCCAAATTTCTGGATTCTTTTGAAAACTTCTGAGAGTTTCGAAACTCTGGGAGACCTCTCCCCTGCGTGCATTAATTGGTCAGAGCTGCAGAGGCACCAATCGGTCCCTTTCAGTTGGGTGCATTCCCCTGGTATGTCTGACTCCTGCTGTCATTTGATTTTGCCCACACTGGTACAGGCAGAATGAGGGAGCAGACATACATGGAGAACTAGAAGAAGTTATTTATTAAGCCAGGGCTGGAGTGAGCTTTAAGGAAGAGATGCTAAGAATGGGAACCTGGCCGTATCTCTGAGTTTGTTTAGGAGAGAATCATTGATGGTTTCCATGAGGCCAATGTCAGATGGCAAAAGAGTGAAGTAGCTAATGACTGTCATGTTGGATATTAGAAATTCAAAGTTACTGAGCCACAAAAGGCAGAAGAGAGGTATGGCAGTTTCAGAGATCTAAAACAATGACCGGTGAGAATGTCTTCAGAATTATAAAGACGTATGAAAGAGAGTTTAAAAAAAAGGTTACACTTATGATAAGAGATATTGTCCAAATGGAGGGTAGTTTATCTATGACAGAACCATAAGGGGAGATGAAGAGGTCTGATTGCATGTAGGCAAGGTTACTTTTCCAGTTTCAGAGATACAAGTCTGTCTCCTCAGAGATTTATTTTGTCCGAATTCTAGTTTTCCTTTCAAACTGGAGGGAATCTGAAAAAGGTTTTGACTCACTATTGATAGCAATAACTTCCTTTTAAAAAATGTCCCCATGATAGTTTTTCATTAAATATTACCTTGTGGCAATATTTGTTTTTTTCAGTGCCCTTAAGAATGTTGCCTATGAAATAAGCGCCTCACTTTTTCATGAAATTTGATTTAGAGAAAATAGTACATACTAGCCATTAAACATCATTTGTGGGACTGCATATAAGCACTGAGAACTATTATTTCTGTTTACAAAATCCTCATCCCTCAACCCATAACTTTTGAGAATTAACTTCATTCAAGATCTTGAGATAGACTTGGTTCATGTCTGTGTCTTAACCTTCCTGGGAGTCTTACTAAATGCACCAACATCTGTCTTCTTCAAGCTTCCATGGTAGAAGTTATTTGCACTTGAGAGAACACTTATTTCATTCATCAGGGTAAACTCTTTTCCCACAGTCATGAACAGCACTTGAAGGAGACCAGGAAAATTCTTTCAGATTCACTCTCTTGAAATGCCATTTCTTCTTTCTTCTGTGGCCCCAGGCTCCTTACTTTCTATATTTTTGAAATTGATAAGTTATGTCATATTTTTTGCCTTCCTGAGTTAATTTCTACCTAAAGTATTTGAATGTTTGACTTCCCTTCTGAGTTCCTTCACTGATGGCTGCCATCTTGTTTCCAGTCCCAACTCTGGTATCTCCCATTTCCTTCTTACTAGTCAACTTCTTCTCCCAGCATAAACTCCTTTTCCTGTGGTAACTCCCACAACACACAACTGTGGAGTTTTTCTGTTTACAATTTACTATAGCGCTTGTTATATCTATTTGATGGGGAAGGTTTCATTTAGACCACAGCTGGCTTATCCTCTTTAATGCATGCTCCCACTACCTGTTCTCATTAGCTATACTTCTAAATATTAGTCACCTATAAGGAGGAAAGGTTGTAAAAAGATCCTTCTGGGTTGAACTTTCTGTATGAGTCTTTCAAATAACAAGTAATTAACTAAAAGAATATTAAAATATGAGAGCAGTGAGCAATTGTAGTATTCACAGCATCAACGTTCTTTGGAACTGTAAAGATGATGGAGAGAATTTAACTTTCCAAATAAGGCCTGGGGAAGAGAAGAAGTTTACTTAGGATCATTTAATTAGCTAATGAAGTTCTCCTGCTTTCTTAGACAAGACCCCACACATGAACTCTTTTCTTCTGGTTTTTGGTTCCTATCATGACAACATAGCCATACCTATGTAGTTGTATGTACACGTAATATGGTCAAATGTGCATGTGTGTTACACATGGCTGAACATTCTGGAACAGAATCGCTGAGGAGCTGAATGTCAGGCCTTCAGATAATTTTCTTGCCCTTCTGCCCTTACTTTTTCCCTCCCACAAGGCAGTACAGCTTCAAAGATTGGCCCCAGGTTTCATAATGCTATTATCAATATGAAAGGGGCCCTGTGTGGGTTTCCTATGCTGTCATTGGTGGAAAGCAGAATCCATGAAGAGAGAGGTGTGACTATGGCAGCCTGCAGCCCTGGGTACAAGCCCTGTGCCTTTAAGCAGAGATTAGCAAGCCTAGTAGTTGGCTTTGTTTGTGTATCACTGTGGACGAGGAGACAGCAGCATTACCTGAAGCATTTGGGTGTTCTCTGGAGAAGCTGCCTTGTGAACCAGGACTGCAATCAAGGATTAGAGTACTTGGTGCGTACTCTGAGTTTATTTAGGAGCACAGCTGAGACCTCTGCACGGTTTGCAGTACTTGGTGCGTACTCTGAGTTTATTTAGGAGCACAGCTGAGACCTCTGCATGGTTTGTTCAAGTAAACCACTTTCCCTGGCACAGAGTTGGCTCTATGTGGATGACAGTGGGGCTTGAACAACAGTATAATCACCACCAGCAGCAAGAGATGGACATGAGACTGTTTTCCCTTAGAATCAGCCCGTGACAGCTATGAAATTCTGGGGTCAAATAGTCCAGGATATTCACTAAGACTTTAGCTCTCTACAAAGACACAAATTAGTTAGGTGCACTCATGGATGGTGATCCATTAGCCAGATACACACGTCAGGGATCAAAATCCCGGATATGTTTGGAGATTGACAAGTCCCTTCTATAGTCAAGGACTTGGATCAGTAATATGCAAAAGAGTTCAGTTCAGGTACTTTTCTTCTTGATACTGAGGGTGAAATATTAGCTTCTTTTTCCCTGCAAATATCCAAGGTGGGGCAGAGCTCATAAATATTCACCTCCTTCTGATTTAACAGCTCCTAATGCACTGAAAACCTTACTGTTTGGCAGGATTAATGGAGGCAGAGGAATAAAGAAGCAGTGTGTCATTCAGATTTTTCTGGCATCATTTTTTCTCAGAATTGGGAGCACATCTCTGGTTCCACATACCTGTGAAGCACTTAGAAGCAGGAGTCACAGAGCAAAGGGTGGATTTCACAAATAACAGAAAGGGCTCCTGGAGGAGGTCAACCGTCTAATACAGCCAGAGGGGCAGTCTTCTAGGTAGACTGGGGAGGGCAGTGCCCATGATAGATTTGGGTATTTGTTTTTAATTTTGAATTCTTCAGGCATTCTTGTTGGAGAGCCAGTTTTGAAAGGAGGTGTTTGAGATGAAGTGGTTGGCCCATGTTGAAAGGATATTGTGGGACAAGTTAGCTGAGTCCCATAGTGGAAATGCACCTGCCAGTAAGTGGTATGACCCCTTGGCAATGTTGCTGTACTGTCCAGGCTCAGGAGGGAGCAATGGGCCTGTGCTACTTGAGTTACAAGGAACCATGATTTACAAGAACAAGGTCCCATAAAAAGAGGAGCTGGTGTCATTGCAAGAAACAAGGGTTCATGAAGGAGGTCATTCTCAAATAAGAAGTCACAGTATGATGAACGCACACAGAGACTAAAGATGGAGGCAATATGGTTCTCAGGACCTATCCAATTGGGGGTAGTGGCTCCTGATACACCACCATTGAGATGACTCCACCAACTCTAGTTCTTCTGCTGCTTTCAGTGTGTGTGCTTTAGCCTATCTTCCCACCACCTTTGACTTAACACAACTTCTCTACATTATATCTTAATTGTAGTTTCTACATTTTCACCATTTGGACTTATTTTCAACTGCAGCTGATCCAAGGCTACTCATGGCCTTCCCAAGTACACTCTTCAACCTTAGCTCTCATGGCTAACAGCTGACTCTCTGTATATTTCTCAATTCAAAGTCCAGTGAGGGGGGATATGTTTGGCACAACAGATCCCTGCTTGAGCCCAGCTCTTTATAAAAGGCATGTGATAAGTCTGGATAGGCAGCCCTGAGATAGGTGCCTACTTCTGGCCAAACACTTGAAGTCAGGCTAACAGAGACACATCCAAGGGTACTGTTTCAGAAGGTACTCTGGGTAGGACAGTGTTCCATAGAAAGAGACATAATCTAACTATGGTTTACTACAAGCATCTAACAGCTAAGTTAAAAATGAAGGGAAAAAGGAATAGTTCTAATCACAGGCAAATGTCACAAATTTGGATATTGTCATAGGTGCTTGAGAAACTTTGCAAGATGAAATACAGTGTTCCTGGAGCCAAGAATAAACTAGTTAATAAATAAAGCCAAATAGTAAACTTAGGGGTAAAGCAAAGAATGCACAGATGCAAGGATGGTAGTGAAGGAGAGCGATGGCAGGGAGGAAGCTTAGGAATTCAAATAAGCATGAAATACAAAGACCTAGGGGTCATGGTAGAACACAGTGCTGCTACATATGACCAAGCAAAGCATGTACAATAATATTGATTTAGAACATGGTATTTAGGAACCAATAGAATTTCTTGTATTCTCAGCATTAGCTAAATCCTAATTTGATTTTATTTCCATATTTTGTAGAAAAAAAGAAAAAAAATCAAGCACAGTACTGCCTTCCCCCCACCCCCAAATATAAAGAATGATAGGAAATTGGGATATATGTGGTGAAAGGAAAAAAAAAGAAAAGAGAGATAAAATAATAGATTCCTTCAGTTGGAATGAAGAAAAAAGGCTAAGGATTGACTTTTTAAATTAAGCTTTAAAATCCAAGGCAGCAGATGGGTGGATTATTCTTTTATTCCAATGTTACAATTAAAATCGGAGAGAAAAATGGGGAGGCAAAAACTATTGGCAAGTTGATTGCCAAGCAACCGATCAAATTGCAAAAGGCCAAGCCAATTCACTTTTCTTAACAACAAAATAATTGGACTGTGTCTGAACTCTGTGAAATTATCTCCATTTTAAAGATACCAAATGAGTCTGATTATTCAGTAATCAATTCACTCCTCAGCACTAGCATGTTTTATCAGCCGAAATAACTGATTTAACTCCAAAAATGTCACTTCAGGGGCACCATGAAAGTATAGTTTCAGGCCTTGTGCAAGAATGAGCTCTAAGACTGGAACTCTAGTTACTGCTTTACCCAAAGAGACAGCTGATACAAAAACCTGTCAAGGGATTTGCCTGTGGACCATTGTGGGAGAGAGATGGATGCTGTTTGGCTTTGACCTCCCTTACCCTACTTCAGTGAATTCTGACCCTAGTGACTGAGCACAGACTTCACAGACCAGGGGCACCATTCCCCACAACATTTCCCTTGCTGCAGACACTGGCCATAGTTCCACGGTTCCCAGGGCATCCTCGATCAGGGAGTCCTACTACTTTCTCAGGTTCAATAGTTTGCTAGAAATAACTCATAGAACTCAGGAAAGTGCTACTCCTATGATTATAGTTTTATTACAAAGGGTACAGATCAGAACCAGTCTAAAGAAGAGACTAATGTGAGGCCTACGAGGGTCCCAAGTGCAGTTTCTGTACTCACTCCACAGAATCTGGATGTGTCACCTCCTGGCATCTTGATGTGTCCACCAACTAGGAAGGCTCACCCAAGCCTCGGTGTCCAGAGTTTCTACTGGGGTTTCAGTATGTAGATATGACTGGTTGGATCATTGGCTATGTGTTGGAACTCAGTATCCAGTGCCTCTCTGATGAGGTTGAGGTGCTATCCATGTGGCTCAAAGCCCCAGTCCTCTAATCATTGGTGGGTCTTTCTGACATGGCTGGCCTCCATCCAGAAGCAATCTAGGGGCCCATCACAAGTAAACTTGGATGGGATCCAAGCTGGAGGCTCCCAAACTGCAACTCTTGTTGCTACTACTTCTCATGGCAAGAATCATTAAGCTTAGGTGGTATTTCTCTTTCCTGACCTGCCTATGAGTGGCTTTCCCCTTCCTTTTCCTCTTACCTTTCCTCTTCTTCTATCAGACTTCCCAACAGTTCAAACTTCTGTCCCCAGAGTTCCAAGATGGAGAGTTTGTTCTTTGCACCTGCCCTACCTCATTTATTCCAGGATAAATGACTATTTAATATTTATTCCAAAGCTCCAACAAACAAAGCCCCCAAAATAAATAGTTGGTCATTGGTGTGTTTGCTAAGGTCTGAGCTGAGCTGTTTGGCTTGTGCTTACCACCACCGATGTCATCAACATTGTTAACCATAAGAACCTAAGAACAGGGGATTGACTTAGTGGTGCCTAGTAGAAGTAGCCCCCTGCGTATTTGCCTAGAAAGCAAAGCCAAGCTCTGGGGACGGAAGTAGGAAAAGGAGCAGCAGGCACTGGCAGAAGAGATGCCTGAACCCAACCATGGGAGGAGGAGGGCATGCAGGGAATGATGAAACACAGGCTTTCCTGCAGACTGCTGGTGAGGCCAGGCTCCTGTAGGGCCAAACCAGCCAGAATATGGCCTCCCAGAGAGCCCAGTCACTGGGGCAGTCAAGGCCAATGTTTGTAAACAGAATTGTAAAGGAAGGATGGCTGCAAGAGTGACAGTCTGGCCCCTGCCCTCTCCCCTTTTCAGACTCATATACCAGGAAGAGCACAGAGCCAGAACAGGATGGGTGGCCAAACAGGACACACACATAGTGACTGTTGATTTGGGTGGGTTGAAATGGAGACAGGGGAATGGTTCTCCTCCCAGAATCTGAAATGCGGTCCAGAGAGGTTTGGCATGAGGTGGCCTTAGTCATGAACTATAGCTCTGCCAGTTCTAAGCTGTGTGATGCTGGATATGCTGCCTTGCCTCACTGAGTCCAGCTTACTGTGTGTACCATAGAGATAATAAAACCTTCCTCGTACCGTTTCTGTGAGGATTAAGTGAGATAATATCCTGTGGCACTTGACACAGGAGAGCATTTCCTTTCCTCCTCTTTTATTTATGGTTCCTAGCATCTCTGTTTCTTCTCTGCCAGCACACTAGCTGAGGTTCCCTACTCCATTTTGTGCTAGGCTGCGACCATCCAGGTCCCCCACTGTCTACTGGAATCAACACCTAAAAGTGAGGGATTCTGGTATAGAACTTGTCATTTTTCTCTTCATTCACTTAACTACTTTGCCCAAGAGTTGACATTTATTTGCTTTGCTTTCAGTTACAAAAACCAAGCCTTTTCTTTGCACATCCTACCCCCCAATACCAAAACCCAAATCAAAATCTCCCATTCACATGCCTGGCAAAATTTCTCTACTTGCAATTTGTTCCTTTGTTTTATAGTTTTTCCATAGTTAATACAGAAATTTTCTTAGAAGTGAGTGTATTTTAAGCTTGACATTTATGTATCTGTACAGTTGAGTACACCTTACAGGAAATGTTCAGGACCAGAAGTGCTTCAGGTTGCAGATTTTTTTTAAATTTTAGAATATTTGCATATACATAACTAGATACCTTGGGCATGGGACCCAAGTCAAAACATAAAATGCATTCATGTTTCTTATATACTCTCCTTATGCACGGAGTCTAACAGTAATTTTATACAATATTTCTAGTGTTTCCCTCTTTTGAGTACAACCTGCCATATAAGTCAGGTATGGAAATTTTCTGCTTGTGGTGTTTTGTCAGAGCTCGAAACGTTTTGGATTTCAGATTTTAGGGTTAGGGATGCTCAAGCTGCATGAACAAATGTGTCACATTCTCTTCTCTGAGGTTTGGGTGTGGGGACGAGGTCCATTGGCAGTGGAGGAAAAGGAGCACACACTCTTCCTAGAATGTCTCACGCTGCCATTCTGTCTATCTTATCTATAGTTTTACCAGGAGCCCATTTCAACAGTGATCAGCCTTTGGAGTTTCCTCCAAATGAGGCTCACTCCCCCTCATTTTCTCTCTGCCTGTATGCATGTCACAACTGCAGGAAGGGAAGATGGGAGGGCCCAAGGTGTGGCTGGATGGAGGACGACATATGTTGTCTCATTTAAACCTCATTGCAATCCTGGCAGTGGGGTGATCAGTCTGCTTCCTGAAGAGAAAACAAGTAAAGAGTTAGGAAATTGTCCAAGGATACAAGATCCCAGGGGGTCGGGACCCATGTCTGACTCTCTCTAGAGAGTTTTCAAAAGGTGGTGCTAGCTGTTTGCTCCTTTTTCTAATCCAGTTTCCTCCTTTCTGCTTCTAGAGTCACTTTTTTTAAAACAAGCTAAAACAAAAGAGTTTCTTTTTAAGTTTTGTAGAAAGAGGATAATACATGTCAAACAAGAAAACCTAGCATTTAGCAGACATGTTATTATGAAAACATTTAAACTTCTACAAAAGGTAAAGAACAGTATTACAGACTGTCTGTGGTTGTCACCGTTTGTACAAGTTAACAGGAAAAGGAAGGTCAATAAACAGGCAACGTGAAGAACATTGGGCAAAGGCTTTAGATGGAATAAGGGAAGCTAATATGCTCCTCAGAGCATTTTAGCAATTCCTTTTCCACAACCACCTGTTCTGGCTCAGTTTCTTGTTGTGCAATTCACAGATAACAATAGTCCTAAATCTTCATTTAGAGTTTATACATGGTAGCTAAGGAATCCTCACAATCTCTTGAAGTTTCTGCTGCTCCATTTTATAGAGAAGAATGCTGACCACAGAGCACTTCATTTCTTGCCCAAGATCACAGAGTTTGCTATTGATGGCCTGGGGCAGAAACCCAGGCAACCTGTCTCTAGGCCACTTTTTTATTTATTTGTTTGTTGGTTTGTTTAATTTATTTAAGAGGTACTGGGGTTTGAACTCAGGACTTGTGCTTGCTAGACAGATGCTCAACTACTTGAGCTGTGTCTCAAACTCGTTTCGCTTTTAATTATTTTTCAGATAGGTCCTTATGGTTTTTTTTGCCCAGGGCTTACTGGATCACAATCTACCTACCTATGGCTCCTAAGTAGCTGGCATTATAGACATGAACCACTGTGCCTAGTTTCCAGGCCACATTTTAAAACCTGACCATGACTCCTTCCTTTCTTTCCTTGGTTAAATTCATATTGCACAGCATAATCAGAAAGTACCATTCTCCACACCCTTTGCCTGGTCACAGTGCTGTGGTAATGTATTCTTGGTTCTTGTATCAAATGCAAACCATTTAGAATTATCACTCAGAAATTCTGCATTGTTTGCCCCAAGAGTTGGGGACCAGGATTTTGAACTTTTAGCCCAGACATTGCTCTTCCTACAACTAGCTCTTTCATGTGAGCTTTGCTAGGCAACCTTCAGAAACAGGGGTGGCTCAGACCCCCTTGTCTACCCTCTACTTCTCCCCAACCTCCATTTTTAACAAAAGGGATTGTGCTTGTTTGTGAAGTTGCAGAATTAATTCCAATTTATTAACTGAGAACAAGCAGGTAGACAGATAGAGTCTGTGGGTGTGAAGCCCAAAACCTTGGTTAATACCCAGACAACCTGAAAGGCACCTGAGGAGAGGCAGGAGAACAGGCAAAGCCAAGCACTCAGCTCTTGCACAGTTACCAAGGAGGAGGTTAGGACACATGCTGATGGAGAAAAGGACCTTGTCCTGCTGAACTCCTTTTCTCTTTCTTTCTTTTCTTCTTTCTTTCTCTCTCTTTCTTTTCCTTCCTTCCTTCCTTCTTTCCTTCCTTCCTTCCTTCCTTCCTTCCTTCCTTCCTTCCTTCCTTCCTTCCTTCCTTCCTTCTTCCTTCCTTCTTTCTTTCTTCTTTTGTGCTGGTAGGGGTACATTGTGGCATTTACAAAGGTTTTTACAATATATCAAATATATCATACTTGAATTCATCCCCTCTACCATTCTCCTTTATCCCCCTCTCTCCCCCATTCCTGGAATAGTTTCAACAGGTATCATTTTTCTGTTTACATACATGTGTACATAGTATTTGTACCGTATTCACCCTCCTACACCTTTTCCCTACACTGGTACCAACCCGCCCCCCCCCTTCTGCCTTCCTGTTCTCTGATTTTTGTAAAAGAAAAAAAATGACATTTTTGCTCATTTAAGATAGCTACACTGGCAGTTTCCTTATGGCACTTCCATGTATATATGTATTATAGCCTGATTTGGTTCACCTCCTCTATTTTTCTTCTTTACTTAGTCCCTTTCTTAGTGTAACTTCAGCCAGCTTAAAAATGCTATATTCATTCTTGAATAGAGAGTACATCAAGCATATTTACTTCTTAACTTCCTTCTTTTACCCTCTTCCTCTTGTATGTGACCTCCCCTTAGCTGACCTGAGTTCCTTTCTATCAAAACCATGTCTTCTAGCCACCATGGTAGTTCAGCTTACATGAAATGTGGGAGACTGAACCCAGCCCCAGGAACTCAAGTGCTGCCACCTGGTCAGTTCTGAAGGACTGCAGCCAGAGGAAAGAGCCCCAACACCTAGCACCAGAAAAGAGAGCAGAAAAGGAAGCATGTATATGAATGGGACTCTCCTATACTAGGCTCTGTGCTAATGACTTATACCCCTTATCTCTTGGTAACTCAGTGAGATACCTTGCTTTTGCTACTCGTTCCAATGTGTGGTTCCCATAAGCAGTGCTCAAAGAGTACAGCTCCAGGACTGGGGTGCCTCCTTTTCCACCTGAATTTGCCCTTACTAGTGAAGTGGCCCAGGCAAGTTTCATAATTTCTCTGAACCTCAACTTCTCCGTTCCTACTGTGGAGACAATAATAGTTTTTATTTCATAGGTTGGTTGTGAGGATTAAGAATTAGTATAAATAAAATGCTTAAGCTAGTCCTCAGAAACTAGAAAGCACCCGAAGAGGATGTCATGAGGGTTGGCAAAAGGGCTGCCAAGCTCCGGATCTTTTGCTGCCACTTGTTGCTGTGTGACCTTCAGCTAGGAACTTCAACTCGCTTAGCCTCAGTCTCCTCCTTTGCATAGAGGGTAATAATGCCACATTGTGTAATTGAAAAGCTTACGTGAGTTGATAATATAAGATACTTAGAATAAACAACATCTGGCCCAGTGAATACTCAGCAAAACTATTATTTCACTACAGATATTCTTTCAAATCCTTTTTTGCCATACTGACATTGTACAAAGCAATCAACTGTAAAGTGACCCATGATACTTGTGGTCTCGTTCCATGAAGAAATAATGTGAAATTTTGGTCAAAAAAATGATCACTTCTATTTATCACTTTCACATATCAGTAACACATATCAGCCAGGACTTCCACTCATCTTATAACATCTATTTTCAACATCTTCATCCAAGACATTTCCCGTTACTTTTCTTCCTGAGTCTCTGTCTCCTGACTTCTCCAAGGCAGTGATCCTCCCATGTGAAAGTCCTCTGTAACCAGCTCAGAGGTTTCTGCCTCCTGACTGGGACTGTACATTAGCCATAATTACTTCACATAAAAGTTATATGGCTCACATTGAATTATATGTTAATGGCATATTGAATGGAAATTTAAACCACAAATAAATAAGCTGGTTTCATCACACCTTACAAAGGTGCATTAATTGTTCCATGTGATTTGATTTGATTCCAGTTCAAAATTACAGTTGAGTAAAGACAGCTACTATTTACATCTTACATCATTTGGGGGTTTTGCAGATTTTCCCAGAGTAATGGGCATTCTGTAAGTATGTTGTCATGTATGTATCCCCTTCACTGAGCTACTAAAAGTACGTAAGTGCTGTGGTTTGAATGTGTGGGCGACTTAATTCCTAAAGTCACATGTTAATAGTATTTGGAGGTAGAACTCCTGGGAGGTAATTAGAATTCGATGAGGTTATAAGGGTGGGGCTCCCATGATGGCATTTGTGGCTTTGTAAGAAAAGGAAGAGATCTGAGCTGGCACACTTGCTTGGTCTCACTGTGTAATGTCTCCACCATGTTGTGATGCAGCAAGAAGGCCCTCACCAGATGCCAAGAAGATGGTGGTGGCACGATCTGAGATTTCCCATCCTCCAGAATCCTAAGTCAAATAAACCATTTTTTAATAAATTATTCAGTTTCGTATGTTGTGTTACAGCAACAGAAAATGGATTAAGACAAAAGAAACATGAGCTTTTGGGATTTACTTAGTGGTCACACAGCTGGCATAGATTCTTTTGGGGAAATGGCAACCGTTGAGGGGAGGAGGGGTCTGTTTGATCTTCTCTGTGCAGCACTGGGTCATAGTGGGCTCGGTGAGCTGGTCTAGAGCTGAGGAGCTACAGATAAAGCAGATCAGTTAGATGTCATGGGGAAAAGGATCAGAGGATTTGGTGATGGACTGGAGCTAAGGTAGGAGGAGAAATTGAATGAGGTCCCCTTTTTGAGCCTAGAATAAGGAAGTTGTTGAGATGGAAAGCCTGGAAAGAGTTATAGGCTTAAAGAGAAGAAAGAATACCAGTCCCCTATTAACTGAGCACAGTGAGAAAAGTGTAAACCATTCAAAATACTAACATTCTCTTTAGAGAGGAAAGAAACAAATGTACAAAGACCTTAATAGCAAGCAATTGATTTGTACAGCAGTCCAGGACATGAAGGAGAATGCTTCATGACATTAGAGAGTTGGTTTAGGTGCTTAATGACTTTTCAAATGGTTCACAAGGAGAGTAACTATTGGATGGTCACTTCTGTTGGGGGAGGAGGGGAAGTAAGGCTGTAGATAAAAGTGCTGGCTGAGCTGCTTTTGAAACATTGGTAGGAATTGCAAAGGTAGAGAAGTTAGGCAAGATGGCACAAGCAAGAACATGGAAGCTGAAAGGCCAGAGGCAGGGAAAGTGTTCAAGAATGGTGTCATGGGAGGTGAGCAGTAGCATAAAAAGCTGAGATGGTAGATCAACATATGGAGCCCTACTAGCTATGCAAGTTTTGGCAAGTTACCTATTCACTTTCTGACCCAGTTTTCCTGTGTATAAGTGAGAATAATGAACATACCTACCAGACAGAGGACTATGAAATACAGTGCACATGAGATTATTCTAGTACCTGGTACATAGTAAAAACTCACTAAATAATCATTGTTAAATGGTGATGATGATTATCATTGGTGCCTCCGTGTTACTGGAAATGCAGTGGAAGACAAGTGTATCACTTAGCTTTCTGTCACTGTAACAAATACAAATGAGATAATTAACTCATAATGAGAAAAGGTTTATTTTGGCTCACAGTTTTGAAGAATCTGTTTTGACCTGTGGTGAGACTGTGGCAAGAGCATATGGTGAAACAAAAGTATTCCCCTCTTTACCAGGAAGCAAAAGAGTAGAAGAGGGAGGGACCAGGCCACCCCCTGAGAGGGCATGCCCCACAATGACCCAGGTCCTCCTACATGAAGTTTCTACTGTGCCCCAATAGTACTACCCTGGGGACCAAGCCTTTCAGGGACATGAGGCTTTGAGGGACATGTGACTCCAAACTATAGCAATAAGACTTGGTGGTCAGTGAGGTCAAGGACAGAGAGGATGACTACGAAACATAGAGAATTGATTTTTGTGATTTTTTTTTTTATTGTGTAGACCAGTTTGGCCTCAAACTCACTATGTATCCCAGGCTGGATCACTGATTTTTATTCTTAAGACCAAGTGGAATTTTTAAAGGATTTTAAGCATGGAAATAACATGATCAGATTTACTATTCACATGGATTCTTTAGGTACCCGTGTCATGAACTGATTTTTGAGGATGATAAGACTGGAGGCAGCATGGTCCTGTTGGTGGTAAAATTAGTATAGCCCAGGTGAGAGATTGTAAGGTTCTACCTAACCCAGGAAAAGAACCATAGGTATTAGTTAAAAAAAAAAAAAAAAAAGAGAGAATTTTTGAGAACTTTAGGTGGTGCACATGTCAGGAGTTTGGAAGGAAAGGAAAGAACTGAGGACATTCCCAGGGTTTCTCAGCTAGGAAACTAGATGAATAGTGATCCCCTCTATTGAAAAGAAGGGCATGTAAAAAATGCGTGTAGCAAAGACAAAGATAAAAAATCACTTGGGAAGGCTGAGTATGAGGAATGTATGGTTATTCAGGTGGAGAGGTTCAGTAGACCTTGGTAGACCTTGGACTTACAGGAAGATTCAGGTAGCAATACAGATTTAGATCTTGCCAACAACAATGATAACTACGGAATCATGAAAGCAGATAATATTGCTCAGGGAAAGAATGTAGGGTGAGAAAAGTAGAGAAACAAGGGCTAAACACTGGGAATACCACCATTAAGGAGCAAAAGAAGAAAATCAGCCTATCAAGGAGGTTGAAGGAGAAACGAGAGTGAGGTGCAATAGAAACTGAGACCAGAGTTTGAAGAAAGAAGAATTCAGCCACACTAAATGCTACATGTAGGTCCACCAAAGATGGACAAGTTTGGCAAGTAGGAGGGCAACAAGAGGTGGAAGGAACATGAGATGAGGAATTAGAGACAGAGGATACTGACTCTAAATTATTTTGTTGAGGAAAGAAAAAGAGAATTTAGGAGGAAGGAAGGGAAAACAGTTACAGGGTGCTTAATTCTAAGGAGAAATTGAAGAAAGTTGTTATTGGATAGGAAAGAACTAATGGAGAGAAGGAAGTTGTAGAAGCAAAAGAAAAGCATGATATTTGATGGATCAAAGTCCAAAAAGAGATAAGTAAACATTATACCAAGAGCTCACAAGGAAAGAGGCTGGTCTAGAATGGAATTGAAAATAAACAAGCAAGCAAAATCTGCCTCTGTCCACCTTTTGTGACCCCTTAGGTAGTAAGGTCAGTAGCTGGAAGATTTTGTAGATGGGGGCAAGATTAAAGTTTGCATATAAAGTCTCAAGTTTTTTAATGATGTGGAAGTAGAAGCCGTAAGCCACAAATGAAGCATACAGATGATCATTAAGGTCTTTCTAGAGAGTTGTGAAGCTTTTATTATGCTGGTGCTGGGCAAGGACAAGAGAAAGGATGACCATCAGTCCTGAAGCTTGGTTGAGGAAGGCCATAAATTTGTGACAGTGCCCATCTGTACTATTGGATGATGTCTTTCCTCCTCTTTTTAAGGAATTGAGTATAGGAGGAAAAATCCAGGCTGCAACATTCATTCAGGGCTAGAGCTTGGCCTCATAGTCCCAGTAAAAGTTAAGAAATGCAAAAAAATTAGGGGTGCTGGGGACATGGTACTTTCAAGGAACAACCAGGAAAACAGCTTCTAGAATCTAACAATAACCTTCTGTCTTCTTGTTTATCACAAAAAGGCTCAAGGGAAGAAATGACCTCAGAAGAAATTATGTGTGTTACATAATCATTATTATTTAACGGATGGGACCCCATTTTCATTTTTGCTCCAGTTCCCAATTATGAAAAATAATATATTTAACTTTAATTGTCTCCTTCTCCTTGCCCTGGGGCTATGTATCAGCTTAAAGTTTTGGAAACTCCAAAATCATTGAATGACTTCCCATAGTGGTCAGGCATTTCCCTAGTGAGCTTGGGAGTGAGGACTTTATGCCCCAGTAGCAAAGGAGGAATAAATGTTTACCCAGACCTGTAGAGGGAAGGCTATCCAAACCCAGGTAGATATGGCAGAAGAAAGAACAGGATGCCACTTAAAAAATAAGCTACTGGAACAAATGGTGAAAAATGAACCCAGTTAGCCCCCTAAATAATATTGGGGAAAGAAAAGAGTTTAATTCTTTTTAAAGAAATGGGCTGTTGTTTCATAGAAGTTAATTGGTTGGGTGAAAAATTAAGCACATAGTGAACTAGGCTACTTTATCGTAGAACCATCTGTCTGGGCTGTTGGTAGTGGTGGGGGCACATGAGCAATAATTAGTTCCTCTCCTGGTTAGGGACCATGGCCTCAATGCAGATGACAGAAAAGGAACTCATACTACTCTAGATGTGTAGCTTCCACTTCCTCAGGACCCCAGGGAGCTCTGGGCATGAGATCAGACTCCTCTGGCAGATAGTTTAGAAAGATCTCTCAGACTTAGTATTATCCTGACTCTTGACAAAAGATTACTAAATTAAAGGTCACAAAGATATGTTGTTTAGATAATAAAGGCATTCACACAGCACATTATATTTTACAAAGGAATTCCTCTTGTTATCATATTTGATCTTCACAAAAACTCTGTTATTCTGAGTAAAAACAACCCTGTAGCTTGAAGATACACCTTTTCATTACACTAATTTGATTATATTTCTCTATTTCTTTCCTGAGTTTTCACAGTTTTTTTTTATTTCATTCTTCCATTCCTAAAACCTCCAATAGAATTAAGTAAACTCTCTCATGCACTACCCTTCACATTCAGACTCACCCATTCTCCTAACATCACCTCCAATAGAATTAAGTAAACTCTCTCATGCACTGCCCTTCACATTCAGACTCACCCATTCTCCTAACATCAGCAGGGCTGGCCTTCTTGGAAACACATGTCCTCATGTCTGTTCACTCTCCTCCAGTTACACCCTTTCCTTCCCTTCTCCCAACTTCTCTTTCTTCTTCCCTTTTGTACCAGGTCTCCATCCTACCCTGTAACTAGCTCTTAAAGATTTGAATGTTTTTGCTCATTTACAGAATGTAGACCTAATAATAATAATAAGACACGATTGTAATGGGGGAACTGCTTGCTGGGGGAGCAAGCAGATGAGGGCACAGAGAAGGAGAGGGTGATGGGGTGAAAATGATGGAAATCCATTATATATGTGTATTAAAATAGCAAAATGAAATGCATTAAAAACGGTTTTAAAAGAAAGAGTAATAGAGGGGGTGAATTTAAGTACATTATATGCCTGTATGGAAATATAATGAGGCCCCATTATACAATTAATTTAGGCTAATAAAAAAAAAAGATTGGCTTGGCCCCCACCTTAGAAATGGTTGTTTTGGATGTTTGTCTTCCCCAGTAAGCTAAAAGCACCTCGAAGGAAGGTACATAGTGGTTCAGCAGCCAGACCACCTGAGCTTAAATCTCTGCTCTGCTATTTACTGCAAGTTACTTAACCTCTCTGTGCTTTGGTTTCCTTATTTCTAAAGTGGACATAATACAGTACCTCCCTCAAGGAGTTGCTGAGAGGACCGAATGAGTTAATCTGTATAAAATGCTCATCGGGTAGATGGCACTGTATTGTGCTGTCCTTTGCATTTTTACTGACAAGAGTAATGCTGAAGCTAAGCAGGAGCATGGCAGGTGTGTGTTGAACAAAAGCATTAATAAATGAGGAAAGGGTGTGTGATACTTCTCCTTAATAGACTCTAAATTCAAAAATACATACTATCCTTCGCCCATAGCTTTCTCACAGCAGATTAATAGGGAGCTTTATAATAGATGGTCAATAAAGATTTGTAGAACTATATAAATATTAATCCAGTGACTGTCAGTATGAGGACAATAAAACTAAAGTATGCAATGAATTAGGTTCAGGTCAAATAGATGATCACATGGGATTTTAGATGAAGGATATGAGACACATTTCCTTTTGTTCTGAAGTCCCCTATTGGGAGGATTATTTAACGTGCCAGGTTGCTTTTAGCCAGATCTTTGGGTTCTACTAACATGGATGCAATGCCCAAGACAGATAGGAGCCAGGGACATGCATAGGACAGAATATTGACATCGAGATTTCATGGAGCCAAAAGGTAGAATTCAAAGCCTACACCCCACATTTAATGGGAAAGGGGAGAGAGACTGGCAGTCTCTAGATCTTAGCGCTAAGAATGAACTCAGCCCCAGAGGACAGCATCTTACAAACCTAAGCTTCGACTGGCAAGAGTGAAGCAACTGTGGATTTTGAGAAGACACATTGAAAAAAAAAAAAAAAGAAAAAGCCCTTCTTGGCAGATGAATCAGGCAGGTATGGGGTTATTTCACAGTCCAGCAAACTTGCCCGCTCATGTCAGCGACCACACCGCAAATAAAGCATGGACCTGTTTGTTCAGCTAGAAATGCTTACACTGGCTTCTTCCCCTCCCTCCCTGCTTTGCCATTCAACTTTCCTCATTCTGTGTTGGAGAGGATTTTTTTTCCCCTCCCCTTAGCTTTTTAAAGTAACATCAGTGGAGCAGCTAATGAGGCGGTGGAAAGCAAGCTGGCCCGTTCAGGGTTGCTAATGACTCCATTCCCGGGAGCCTAATCAAAGATTTGTACATTTAATTGCTGTCAAGTCAGCTCCAACCACCTGCCATTTCTGTAGCACCTGAGCTTCTAGCTCAGTCTCCCCTGGTTCTAAATGAATCCATCACCATTTCTAAAGGCCTGAAAGCCAGGCTGCCTGGCAACCTTCAATGGGTTTATCCTGGAGGGCAGAGACCAAGGGGCCTGCCTGAGGGATGTTGCTTACGAGGCAGGGCTAGCCTTGGAGGGACACCTGTACTTTTCTAGGATCCAACTTCTGCTTCTCTTGAGGGAAAATGGACAGGGGTAGCTGAAGGTGATGGTGCGGAAAGGAAGAGAGGAGGGGAGAGGTGACATCTAACCACATGCTTCAGAATCTACAGATACTTTTATCTCCATAGATGACTTAATTTCCAATCCCAGTGCTGGTTGTGTCATGGATCAGTGTTTGCAGGGATCCTTTCCAGTTTAAATGGTGCTGTTTTATTGTTTTTCCCCAATTCAGGCTGTAGCTGTTCTCTGTGTTCTTTTGGAGATTTTGGAAATGAGAAAAACAGTTCATCTTGGCTGGGTGATTAAAGCTTCTAGGATTCCTCCCACCCCCTCCCCCTTGACAGGTGAATGAGATATCATCTATCAAGAACCCCACCAGCTCTGTCTATCTGAGTTGGCCATGGGAGAGGCGTTGGGCCTGAGGATTTATGTGGGTGCACACCTGTAATCCCAGCTACTCTGGTGGTGGAGATCGGGTAGATTGCAGTTCAAGGACAGCCTGGAAAAAGAGTTTGTAAGACCCCATCTCAACAGACAAACCTGGCATGATGGTGCATACCTATGATTCCAACTATGTGGGAGGTATAGGTAGCAGGATTGTGGTCTAGGGCCAGCCCAGGCAAAAAGTGTGAGAACCTATCAGAAAAATAACTAAGCAAAAAGGGCTGGGCCCTGGTTCAAGTGGTATAGCACCTGCCTAGCAACTGCAAGGCCCTGAGTTCAAAACTCCCATATTCCCCCCCTCCACCCCTAAAAAAAGTCTACCAAACAAGGCAAAAAGTCTGGAAGTATGAGCCCCAGGCCCTGAATTAAATTCCTACTACCACGAAATAGTTAATCTGGACCTGAATTTAACCTAATGTTTGAATAGACTAGCTCCCACATGGAATATGAATCAGTGGGGCAAGTTAGCTATTGCTCTAATTGCAATAAAATTCTTGAAACTCCTATCCTGAATTCTAGCCTTGCCCGTTTTACCTGTAATAGGTACATTAGGTGTATCTATTTTCTAAACTTGAGCTCGCATCAGAATCACCAGTAGGAGAAATTGAACACACTTGCTGTGTGCTAACCCCAGGAGTTCCTGATTCAGTCAGTCTTGGGTGGGGTCTGATGATTTGCAGGTCTAATAAGTTCCTGGGTGCTGCCATTTACACCAAGCTGGGGGGAGGGAGGGACAATTTTAAAGCCTTTAGGTATCCCCCTTTCCCCTCCCCTTTGACTGGTAAATGAGATATTATCTATCAAGAACCCCACCAGCTCTGTCTATCTGAGTTTGCCATGGCATTGGGCCTGAGGACTTAAGACAAGAGACTTCACCTCTGTCCCCTTCCTGTCACAGACCACAAAGCACATGTAATAGAAGGAGGTACAGGCTGAATCAGTGGTTGCGCAGGAAGGGTACTTTGACCTCCAGATGAACAGTCCCTTCCACTCCAGAATCCCTTTGGGTGGGAGGTACATCTGTGAATTCATTCCCTATTAGGGTGATCAACCATTGTGGTTTGTCTGAGACTAGAGGATTTCCCAGGACACCCATGCTACAAAACTGAGAGCTGGGCAAACAGGGTCACTGTTCACATTTTCTTCCTTTTGTATCATGGAATTGTATTGTTAATAAATAAAATAAAGGTAAGTATTCTCATATGCTTTTCCTTACCCTTGCCAAAAAAATAAATAAATAAAGATCAATGAGGGAGCTCAGGTATTTAGGTTGGTGTCTCTACCCATCATCCTTTGCTTCCCACTGGTAAGCATTTGCTCCAGCCAGCTTCAGAACTGGACCCATTTTTCATTATTTACTAACAATGGGGAGACTTCCTTTTTTATTTCTTTATGAAACAAATTCACTAAACTTTAATTGATTTGTAAAATAAATTAGAAATTAGAAGGTGCTTATTTCTTCTAAGCACCTCCATCCTTTCACTGACATCTATCAGCCTTGAGATGAATTTCTAGAACAGTATTTTAGTACCAACCAGTTGATCTGGTGAAGATATTGTAGTGACTAGCTGTGTCCTAAAGCTTTCTGTTAATTGTTGTTTTCTTGCATTTATTTGTCTTCCTCCACTCTGTGTAGTTGTCACTACGTTCCAGATGAATGCATACTTGTTTGATTTCCTCCTTACTGCTTAGTCTATTTATATCAGCGGACCCTGGAAAGTGTGCAAGATAACCTTACTAGAAAGCCAAAATAATTCTAAAGAGCAAACACCATATGATCTGCCAATCAGATGGGAAGATATTGTTAATTGTTATTCACTGACTACCCTAAATCTGTCCCCAGAGTGCTTGAAATCACAGAAATGAGGTACATTTGCTCTTTATTCACCTTTGGAATTTAGATCTGAATGCATCCATGAGCCAGGAAGGTAGAACAAAAGAAAAAGTACTATCAATTTGACAAGACTGAGATGGGAAGTGTGTGCACGTGTGTGAGTGTATATATTTTTCATGGAAAAACTCAGTTGGCAGCCTTCCATATGGAAAAGATAATTCCCCACAGCAAAAATCCTGTAAGACTTGAGGACTTCTGGTTCTGGATTCACTCTAGTGACATCATGAGGACAATGTCATGCACCGTGCCACTCTGCTCACCCTGCAAGTCTGTGCTGAACATAGTTTTCTAGGAATACCCTTCCCTGACCACATTACCTGCCAGTCCCTGGGCTGCCTTCACCACCTCTACCTTCATGTCATAATCATGTTGTGCCCTGTTTTAATTCTAACAACACAGCCTTGGGGCTATTTTTTTTTGTGTGTGTGTGTATATTTGCTTCTCAATTCTGCTGCAAACACTTTAAGGCCAGGATCTAGGACATATTCTTAGCAAGTCTCTCTTTGCCTCACTCATATAGTACCTGGTTGGTACTGAATAAATATTTATGGATTGGATGAATTATCATTACACTTGAAGGTTTCAGTGATCCTAAACACACTCCTGGCCAATCATGTCTGTAGAATTTATTGTGATTTTAATACTGTAAGTAGATTTGGGGCAAGTGAAGAGACTCTCAGTGTTTGTCCTTATACACAATGGGACACAGGCATGTCCAAAGGTTAATTTACTGTATCTTGAGAGACAAGATTAAAAAGAGAAGGTCAGAAGAGCAATTGGACTGTTCTGTTTCATGAAGGGTTCATATACTTCATTCCTTTTGTCCCCATAAAACAAAATCACCAGGAAGCTCATCTCTCTCACCACCTTATTTCCTGTTCCCTTTTCCACATAGGTGGGAAGACTGCCTTCTCCTCTGCTGTAGGAGAAACTCTGGTTCAGAAAAGCCTTGTTGTTACCCATAAGTCTTTCCGGTGTGGTTCCTCTGTGACTGACAGAGGTCTCTGTCAGCTCAGCCTAACTCCCACACTCACTGCTTCTGCATTAATCCCACCCGATATTAAGATCAACGGTGGAATTAATGGAGCATTTTCTCCTCTGGAAAACTTGGCTTTATTATAGTTGTGAGTCACTTTATCCAACAGGTGTGGTCCCAAAGAATGACATGAAAAGTTACACTTTTAGAAATCTAGTCATGTAAAATGTGCTAGTCACTTAATGGAGGTACTGTGAAAATAGCCTCATTGCTAGGGAATACCGATCCATCACTGGGTTTGCTCTAAGCAAGATGAAAGAGAACTGAAGATTTGGCTGCTGGTAGCAGAATTATTAATATGTCTGGAGTCCTTTAAGGCACTTGAGCTTGGGTTTCTTCTCCTTCATCCACTTTTGTGTTGTCCCATCCCACCTCTCTCATACCTCTGTGCCTACCCTATCCAATCTCCAGAGAGAAAAGGAAGAGAAAACTTTCAAATGTACCTCACTTCATTCCCTCATTCCAAATAGGTGAGCCTCTTATTAGGGGTGACGAGGAAAGTGAAGAGCAGTGGGGGGAGGAGGGATGCAATAATGAGCATATAGAAAGCAGCAAGGTGGATTTACACCACCCTGAGCTCTCTCTTCTCTGACACATGTGCAACTGAGAAGAGGGGACTGAATGTGACTGGTACTAGTGCACACACAGCACTTGTCCCATCCCCATTCCTACCTTCTCTCCACATTCACCAACCATCATTCCATGTTCCCCAGCCTGGTTCCCCTGCAGGCACTGTGGAACCATGGAAGATGTTCAAGCATTTTATGAGGGTGTATGAGGGGCCTGGTGTGAGGGTGCTATATGTTTGTAGAACTATTCCAGAATCACAAAGGACTCTCTTCTACTCAGGCAGTGTGCCAGAGAGAGAAGACAGTCTAGTCAGGATGTGTAACTTATCAGTGGCCACTGCAAGAATTTTTCCTGCCATAAACTTCCTGATATTCTGACCCTTCTGGTCTGAAAATTTCCAAGGCTGTTCATATGCCAATACAAAACATTACGTGATCTATGCTTCTTATGCTATGTAGCAGTCGGACTGATGTACCAGGAAGATGTGTGAGAGGTTGGATTTATTGCTTATTTTTTTGTGGGGGAGAATCTAGGGATTTAAAATCTAACAAGATAACTTTGTGGGACCCTGAGTTGAGTACCCAACCTAGTAGGCGTTCGCTGCCTTGCTTAAGGGTTGCCAATCACATACTCCCAGAATACTGGAAATAGTAATTAGTCTCAAAACTCCAAATATCCAAGTAGTTTCAAATATGGAGTTCAGATAACCCAATGCTCCCCTAGTCTATGCCATTATAAACCAGGTAGTTTCTTTATGTTTCCATAGCCTGAATTCTGGACAAAAGCCTGACACTCACTTTATGTCTCTTTTCCAGAAATTTTCTCCAATGCTCATGTTTGCAGGGAGAGAAAAGCTTTTTCTGTCTTTATATGTTAATGATGGGCTCAACTCAAGGATGAAGACCTTCAGTGTCATGAAACACTACCACCACCATTGCCACCAAACAAACAGGGGTGAAGTCAGGAGTTTTATGGCCTCAATCTACATAGTCTACCAATTAAAGAAGAGTAAGATTATCCCCATTTTTGAGATTATTAAAAAAAGCTATAAATATTTTTGGAAAGTGTTTTGTAAGCACATATCATTTCATTAGACATTTCTTTTTAAGAGTTGTATTGAAGTTTAGTTTCAGAGGAACTGAAAGACTAAAGGGACCCCTGGGAAGAGGAGAGAGAACATTTCCTCAGTCAGTCATCAGTCAGGCCCAGACCTGTTAGTTAAACATGGGCTAGTTGCAGCAAGAGGCTGTTGTTATTTTCACAGAGGATATTGTGGAGTAGAAATTAAAATTAATTTTATTTTTCTAAGCCTCTGGGGAAGAACATAAGTACATGGTGGTAACCATCAATTTAGTAGGCCTAAGGTTATCTAAGTGGTTAAAGTAATATTTCCATGGATTCTGCCAATTCCCAGTGCAGGTCACTTATGTGTACTGGATGAATTCTTCAAATCATGAGTAATAGTTCTTCAATAGCTAAGGAAAATGTAGAGTTTGTGGGTAGATTGTTTACTAACAAACTTCTTCAAGGTCATTCGGCTTAAATAAACTCTCTTTTCTGGCTAATTTTTTCTTGGAAGGATATCCATGATTCTTAGTTAAAGTAGTTTATATTGAAATCCCCATTGTGTGCAAGATTCCAAGATAATTCTTAATCCCCACTGCACATTTCAGGCTAGCATCAAGTCAAAATACTTTCTGTTCCCACCAAAAACAGAAACAAGGGAGGAGTTGCAGCTAGCTATATTAGTGAGAAAGTTCAGCTAAGCCCATGTTACGGTTTGGATGTGAAATGTCTCCCCAAAAGACTCATATATTAAAAGTTTGGTCCCCAGCTGGTGGTTCTATTGTAAGGATACTAATTTCATTAATGGGTTAACCCACTGATAAGTTAATAGCTGAATGGGCTGTTAGGAGGTAGGGTCTAGTTGGAGGCAGCAAGTCGCTGAAAACATGCTTTTGAAAGGTATATCAAAAAGGCCCTTCTCTCTCTCTTTCTGACGATATTGGGCACGATTAGGGTGGTATAGCTGTAGACCTCTCTCTTTCTGCATCCTGGTCACCATGAGGTGAGCATCTCTGCTCTACTATGCTTTCTGCACTTTGATGTTCTTCCTCACCACAGGCCCAGAGTGATGGAGTCAAGTGACTACAGACTAAACCTCTGAAACTCTGAACCAAAATAAGCTCTTCCTCTTTTCAGTAGACTTTCTCATGTAGTTTGTTATAGTGGTGGAAAACTGGCTAACAGACCCCAGAATCTCACTGAATCTCTCACATCATTCCCCTTTACCACCCCAGGGCTCTTCAGTTCTGTAAACCCTCACCACTAGATGTTTTCATTCATCCAGGACATACTTATTTTGTGATTGTCTGGTATCAAGTCCTTAGAATAATGAGATCATGCAAACTCTCAAAGTGAATGAGTTCCAATGATGATAGGGGTATAATTATCTCTTGGTAATTTTTCAGGAAGAAGAATATGTAGTTAACAAAGTCTTGGGTTTTACATTTTCAATGACATGTCTAGAGTATTTTGGCATTATTTTTGTGGTTTGGTCCTCTTTAAAAGATTATTTCAGAGAAGAAATATGTTTGGCATTGTGAACAACCAACTTACAAACACAATTTGCTCATGAATAATTTGAGGACTTATGTCTATCATGGCTGACTTACCAAATTATTGGCTTTGGGTTTATAGTATCCATGTTGGGAGGCATCAGATCCTATAATGGTCAACTTTTGTCAGTATCACTGACAAGTGTTGAAACCTTAATGATTTGATAATGGTAATAATAGTAAAAGCAATAATAATAATAATAGTGACAAGAACTAACTTTTCATGAACACAGTGGTTAAGAGAAGGAATGCTGGAGAAAACCTCAGTTTTGACTGCTTACTCCTAGTACCCATCAAAATAGGAGTAACCTAGGAGGAAAACCATGACCAGACACAATTCTCTGTTCTAATATTGGTAGCTGAATATTGTTTGCAAGCCACATAGGCTTTCTTTCATTTGAAAATGTGAATAAATAATAAACTATACATGTATAACAATGATGAATAAACTATAATGAATAATCAGGAATCATAATATTATTGTGAGATTGATGAGATGACAAACTAGTGTCTGATATGTAGTAAATATAAAATAACCATTCACTACTAGTATTGTTATTTTGTGTGTATGTGTAGCCAGATTGAATGAATTTAAAAGAAGTGAGTTAAAAATTCTGCTTTGTTAGGATATTTCAAAATGGTAGGTTTGGGGCATAGTGGAGATAATCCTAGCCTCCTACAGTTTGAGAAAGAGGTTTACTGAAGACTTTAGAAAGGGATCACCTCACACCTGGAATGAGTAAGGGTAACATTGCCTCAAACATGATGGGACAAATTTCCCTATTCCTATGTGAATGTTATTTCCTTCAAACACAACTAAAAGTGATTTTCATATGAGAAAGGATTGAACCAATATAAGTGAAAAGATAATGCAGTGTATTGGGACAACAGGAGTGTCTGGAGACTCATTGACAGCAGAAAAGGCACTAAAGAAAAGCCATTGATATGAAAAAATATCTTAGTTTCTATAATTCCAGTCTAGAGAATGATACAGATATCCAGGAAACATTTAGAGAAAACCATGACAGAATAAATGGCCATCATGGTTTTATGGAGACCAGACAATACACCAAATCTTATTTTCCTTCTTCACACAGTCACTAGCCTGAAAGATCTTGGTAGCATATTGCCTAAAGGTATGTAGAGAGGTATTATGAAGTACCAATCTGTAATTTTGATATGCTGGAATGATGGGCAAATACAAACAAATTAAATTTAACAGGAGCGAACATAATACTTGTTTCTAGAAATACAAAAATCAGTAGGCCAAGCATTCTAGTGAAGTCTGTCTGGTTTCAAGGAAACAAAACTCTCTGTGTTTCCTGTGTTGGTGTGTGAGAGTGCCCTGAGTGAGGGTTCATGGCTAATGATTAGCTATCTAGTCAGCTCCCAGGAACAAAACTAAAGCAGACCTCATAAAACAAGACTGGGGACTGAGGCAGCTCTTCTCCCCTCCTTCCTTCCCCTGACTCCCCTCTTTTCTCACTTTTTTCCCACAGGGTCTCTATCTCTCATCCTTCTAGATGTTCATTCATGAGTTTACTTCTTTTTGCTAACTGACTTTCTCTCCTTACTCCTCAGTGTGTAAATTGATGAAAAGTCTGCTCCAGCTTTACTGCAGGTAACTTATCATTCACAAACCCACCACCATCTGACTACATTCTTCATGGATCTTAGCTTAACTTCTAAAAGGAGACTCTGGTGATCTAAGCTACTAGTTAATATGACAACTAATCATCCCATCAGTTGCAAGCTTTAGGGCAGAGGCCCTTGTGGACAGCAGAGAGGGTAGGCAGTAAAGTTCTAGAGAAAGTACATGTATAAAACGGGACATTAAGACATCTAAGAAATTCATGAAGCCAGATGTGGTGGGTTCATGCCTGTAATCCTAGCTACATGGGAGGTTGAGATTATGAGGAGCACTGTTTGAGGCCGGTCTGGGCAAAAAGTTCTTGAAACTTCATCTCCATCAATAGCTGGGCATGGCGATGCATGTCTGTCATCCAGCTATGACCGTGGTCCAGGAAAACTCAGGCAAAAAATGAGACCTTATCTCAAAAGATAACCAGAACAAAAAGGGCTGGAGATAAGATTCAAGCAATAGAACACCTGCTTAGCAAGCACAAATCCTAAACTTAAATCCCAGTACTACCTCCCACCCCAAAAGAAAAGGAATTCATAAAAAAAGACTGAGTGAGTGTAATTTTGGCCAAATGCACCAAACCAAAAAATAACTTATTTCAGGAGTGTTTTAGTCACTGCTATACACTGAACACTGGTTTCTGAGGGTCAGACATATGTGAAATAATTTATTGAGTTCTAATATCCAAGGAGGGCTACCAGGAGAGCAAAATGTCTACAAAAAAATCTTATAAAGAATAACTGAATAATGGTTAGCTAAGAAAGTAGTATTTCAGAGTAATTTTCAAAATTCAGGGTAGGACTAGATATCTACACATTATAATAAATATGAAGTAGGAGGGATATTTGTCTTACACTTTTTTTCCTCTTTCCCTTTCCTTTCCTTTTCCCTCCTCTTGCCTTCCCCCTTTCCTGCCATCCTCCCCTCTCTTCCTCCTTCCCTTCCTCCCCCTCCCTCCTTCCCTCCCTCCTTCCCTTCCTCCCCCTCCCTCCTTCCCTTCCTCCCCCTCCCTCCTTCCCTTCCTCTCCCTCCCTCCTTCCCTTCCTCCCCCCTCCCTCCTTCCCTTCCTCCCCCTCCCTCCTTCCCTTCCTTCTTGTAACAAACAAGCTGAGGCTGGTGGAGCTGTGCTATAAGCATTTAGAGAGCTCCTGCTTCTTGAGAGTTGGGCACAGGTTTATTCTTCCAATGCTCTGAACATAGATGATTTTGTGGTACTACATCCTAGTGGGAGGTGAGTTTTTAAGTGTATGTTCCTAGAAGCAATAGCTATTGCAAATGAGGTGCAGAGAAGGTTAAGTGGAGATGAAACAGGAGAGGAAGATGAGGGAGGATGGGATGCCAGAGAGAAACGTTGAACCTAGTGGAACTTCATTAGGTAGACAATGGGAAACAGCCTGTTAGGCTGAGTAAGAGTATTCATGAAAACATGGAGGTATGAATTACTATCACACATTTAAAGAATGACCATGAGTGCTTCCATCTGGCAGGACTGGAACATGTGATGGGAAGGATGTTAGGAGGAATACTGATAGAATTGGGGAACTAGACAGAGTCTGACCATTGGGTCGGGGTTCTTCCTCCAGTGTTGCTATAGGGCTTCTTTGGAGGGCTTTAGAGAGTGAAGACTTGGTTCAGTTTGAGTGATGCACCATAAAGGGTGAGATTAGAGGTAGGGTGATCAGTTATTGGTATTGCAACAACCCAGGAGAGAGCCAAGAAAATCCTTGAGACAGACAGCAGGCAGCAGACCCCAGAGGCTATTTTGAGACAGACTTACCTGGATTTGGCAACCCACTGAACAGGAGAAAAAGGGGCATACTTTTTAGATGGTTGATCAGTGGTGCTGTTAGTTAGAATGGAATGTAAAGGTGGTATTGAAGAAGATAACTTTTGTCCCTATCTGCTACGGACATGGCAATGAGTATATTCTGATATGACATGGGGGAGGATTGAATCAACATTTAGATGTGTACAGAAGTGAGTTTTCCATCAGAAGAAGTATTCAAGCAGATGCTTGCATCATCATCTGTCAAGTTTGCAAAAGAGGTGAATTTTGCAGTGGGTTAGAAGCCAGAGTAAACAACCTTTAAAATCTCTTCCAACTATGGTGCTATAATAGAAAAATGCTATTATTTCATACATTGTTGACATCTCCTGGCAGATTTTAAATACCACTATGACATATACCAGGAGATAAAAACAAGTGGAAAAACAATAAGTGCACAATTTTTATGTATGTATTGAAACCTGTATATTTACTTTCTATACATTTTTGTATGAGGGTGTTTACATCCAGAGCTTTAGTTGCTATCTCACAAATCAACATTCAGTATTTGATGTAAAATGTCGAGGACTCTGACACAGCCAGCTCTATGGGCTGTGTGTAAATATGTGGCTATGTGTGTGTAAATAAAAAGAAAGGGACCATGATCTGTAGCTAAATGATTACTATTTTCTATTTAGTGCAGTATCTATTCTATTACTGCAAGGCAGTCATTTATAAATCTTTTGCAGGCAACCATTCTGAGGAGAGTTAAATATCAATCTAAGTATAACATCAGTATGTAAACAGATTGATGAATTGCTAGATTGCTAGCATATAAACCATATGGAACAGCAAATAATGCTTTGAGGAGCTGGGGATAATTTTAGCTTTTCATGAAAGCTGAGGATAAGATGAAGCGACACTATCAGTTGATTAAACTTCCCAACACTGTTCTGATTCTGTTCTCAAGGCTATATGGAGCAATTAGCATTTTGAACATTAAAAAATATAACTTGATAGATGGTTTCTCTCCTAACGCAGGATTAATGGATGTTCAGGGTGTTACTGCTAAAGAGACAGCCCAGGGAGTGAGTGTTACCTGAGGGACTGGAATGGTCGAAGGCTCCCAGATTTTGTGCAGATGTGACTAAAGTTCCAAAGCACTGGCCAGATCTTCAAAGGTGTCCATGGCACAAAAAGAGGCTAAGAACCTTTTACTGTTCAAGTGGTAGAGTGCTTGCTTAGCAAGTGTAAGGCCTTGAGTTCAAAACCTAGTACCACAAAAAAAAAAAACACACAAAAAACCCTTTTACTTTTCAAGTGGTAGGAACAAGGTTAGAATCCATGCTCAATTCTGAGCTCTTTTTCTGAACCTACATTAGCTTTACACACTAATTCTGGAGGGTGTATGTATCGCTACCCTCAAGGAAGACAGTGTCCCTCATCTGTGTTGTCTAAGTAGATGCGTTTCCCTTTTGAGTAGATATGTAGTCCCTCTACAAACACTGGTAGTGAGTGTAATTAAGTGAAGGGGACCTGGGGACTCTTGTAACACATGTCAAGAATTTTAGGCTAAACCTCTGCAATCAGAGTAGAGCAGAGAATGAAGCAATGTTCAGCTGAAATTGTGCAGCCAATATGGAAAATTGCTTAAGCCCTAGCTGAATTTAGGTTCTGCAAGTCTGACCTGAATTACCACAGAAGAATTAGTGTTCTGAGGAGTTCTCAGTGGAGATCCACAGAGGAGGTCAGTCCAGAAGCTCTAGGAAGAGGATCTCAGAGCTGCAAGCCCTCAGCCAAGCAGACTGAGGGTGAATCTGATCACAGCTGCCAAGTTCACACAAGACATTTGCAGAGGAATTACAGTATGAGGCTTCTAGCACAAAGGATTTCAAAGCCCTCAGTTTACAGATGGTGCACAGGTTTGCTTCTGGGAACCTGGTAGTGTGGCTATCATTGGATGAGCAGATGAGGAGGTGTCTGGCACTCCTTCAGAGAACCATAGAGCAGTCCTAGGAAGAGGCCCAAGAAAGGCAGGGGTTGTTCCTGCTGGTGGGGGCAGAGGGTCCCTGAGTGTGACTGAACTCGGGTGCAGCTGGGTTTGGAGATGACCCTGCCTGTCTTCTCCCAAACTGCCCTCCTTTCTCTTCAAAGAGCTCCCAGGAGCTTGGAAGAACACACAGTGACTGGAGTAAGAACCACCATCTTGCACATTTTCTATTGCATTCTGGTAGAGTGTGAACCCTATTCATGGTGTTTAAAAACATAAATAAAAAGGATGCTTTCAGTTAAAGTGTTGTTACTATATTTTTCCTTTGGGGACTGGATTAAGTGCCTCTTACCATGGGATATGATCCTTTATCCTTACTTAGCTAAGTATTTATACCAGAACTTCCCTAGTTGCCCTTCCAATAAGGAGGCAGTGCTCTGGGCCAGCACCTTGTGGGGACAGATGCTAAGGAAATACACTTTCCAGGAGTGAATGTACCAAACAGGAATAGAAAAATGAATTAGCATCACCTTCAGTGGTGTCTGGTAGGGTGTGGTATCAGTAATGTTATAAGATTTTAGAAAGAAATAACTTCAAACATACAAGGCAGAATTGACTTTCAGTTAAATGGAGTGATTGCTGTTCTAAGAGAGAATGGGTGATGAAAAAGGAAGGAGAAGGAGGAGGGAGAGGAGGACAAGGAGGAAGAAGAGGAGAGGAGAAGGAGGAACAACAATGGTACAAGACACCATCCTGAACTTGAAGGCACTAAAACCCACCACACTTCCAAAAGGAAGGATCCCAGCCACTCACTACCCAGGCTCTGGCACCATTTTTTCACTGCATGTGCCACAGTTATGTAGTTGCTTCCTGGGGTATAACCTTTGGCAGAAATAGAGTATGTTTGCTCACGCCTGGCTCCTGGTAGGTTGCAGGTTCCCTTAGATAAAGTCTCCTCTCAAGGCCATCTCTCCACCTATGGCCTGTGAGGCTCTTAGGATCAGCTTTTCTGCTCTGAGAACTTCTAGCAAAGGCCCCCTTATCACTGGAAAAACCTGACCTCCAGCACACAAAGCATGTAACAGAGCAAGGGGAATGGAACTTCCTGACTTTAAAGTCCACTGGGCTTTGCTTACCTTTGAAATTGAACATTTATATGTTGAAATTGTTTAAGAGATGTTCTCTGAGCAGTGACCTGCAAACATAGATACCAAGAAACTCTGGGGCCAGAGTGTTCAAATAACAAGGACAAGGATAAGTGAGTTGAATAATAATAAAATCTGGTATCTTTTGCTTGGGCTTTTAAATTCTTCAATAGCAGTCTTTCCTTGTCTTAGGCCTTTGGTCTGGGAAAAAGAGCCCAGGGGTCCAAAACTTTTGAAATGAAAAAAAAACTATTTTTGAGATTCCGCCTTGCTGTTTACCGACCAAGAGAACTCAGGTATGCACGTCATGAGGGTGAACTTCTGTTCCATGAGGAATAAAATGTAACATCTCCTACACAGGGTTGTGAGAAGATTAAATGAAGTAATAAATACTTTCTAAGTGCCTCATAAGTAATTTGTTTTCTCTCACTTTACAGATAGTGAAACTGAGGTCTGGAAGGGATAGCAGCTTATGAAAGGTAACACGGCAGGTGGATAGTCTATTCTAGGCTTTGGTGCAGAGTAGTTGGTCAAGAAATGCACATCAATCAATCAGATTACCAGCATGTCACTGTGACCATACCTCAGAAATTTGCCTTTTTGTCATTTGTGGAACCCAGATCTAAAACGGTGATGATGGTAATAATAATAATGGGACATGAATGTAAACGGGGAACTGTCGGAGGGGCGTCAGCAGGAAGTGGGAGAGGGAAAGGAAAGGATTGTGGGCAGCGAAGAGGATGGAAGCATGCTATGTGTGTGTCTATGAAGACAGCATAATGAAACCCACGAAACTATTTGAAAAAGGGGAGAAAGGAGGAAATGGAAACATGACAGAAGGATGAACTTGTTGAAAGTCCACTGTACACACGCATGGAATTACCACAGTGAAACCCCCTCATATTATTAATGTATGCTAACTCAAACATAAAATTAAATTAAATTTAAAAAAGAAATTTGTTCTTTTGGACCAAAAGAAGCATGGTGCTGTTTAATATCTTCCTGAATTATATTATGTTCATCTTTTGCCTATAAGATATTCTTTAGAAAAAAAAAAAGGATAATAAGCCCATGTCTCATTTCTTCTGTGATCCTTATAACAGCAAAGTGATAGCAGAATTAATTCAGAACTATAGATAAAAACAAATATGGTCCTTAGTATAGTATAGGGTTTTGCAATCTAATCTTTATAAACACTCCATCAACATATGGAAAATGTGCCATTTGCACAACACTGAACTAAGGTCTACCCTGTTCTGGTAGAGGGTTAGCAAGTCCTAGAACAGAAAATAGACATTTCGTATTGCATTAAGTGTCCTCTGGAGGGAAAGAAACAAGCCTGGAGTTATGACAACAGGATTTGGAGCCAATGTGACAATCTAAGGACTATAAGTCAAATCGGTTATTTTGGCAAATGGAGTAGGTTCAAGACATTTGTCACAGACCAGGTGATGTTTATTCATACAAAAAGGTCAATATAATGTAGCTCTTGGATTAAGTTTTTCCTGTTACATGAAAATTATATCAGATTCTGCTAAATTAAAGTAACGGTAACTCTGCCTTCCAAATGTATTTTCTATTCACTTGCAAAAGCACACTGACTGTTTAATTAATTTTTTTGTTCATTTATTCACATGTGCATACATTGTTTGGGTCGTTTCTCCACCCTGCTGCCCTCCCCCTCCTTCCCCCCCCCCCGCAAATTCCAGGCAGGTCCCGTTCTGCCCTTATCACTGATTTTGTTGAAGAGAAGACATAAGCATAATAAGGAAGACAAAGCGTTTTTGCTAGTTGAGTTAAGGATAGCTGTACAGAGAGATTCCTACTATTGCTTTCATGTACAAATGTGTTACAACCCATGTTGATTCAACTCTAAGTGATCTCTACATTGGTTCCTGATCCCCTGCTCGTGATAGCCTGTCATTTTAAGGTTTCTGTATTAGTTCCTCTGGAGTGGGGACATCAAACGCTTTCATGTTTTGGGTTTTCTACCTATTCCTATATCTCCCGTATGTGCTCTCCCCTTGTCTTGTGATCCAAGTTCAACCACATTGCTGCATTTGCCCTCGATGTAAAGTCCGCAAATGAGGGAGAACATACGATTTTTGGTCTTCTGAGCCTGGCTAACCTTGCTCAGAATGATGTTCTCCAGTTCCATCCATTTACCTGCAAATGATAAGATTTCATTCTTCTTCATGGCTGAGTAAAATTCAACTGTGTACAAGTACCACATTTTCTTGACTATATGTGTTTACAAATTGCCCTTTGGACTTGATCCCCAGAAACATGGGGAATTAAAAAAAAGTCTGTGATCTTTATGGAGTTGAGGCTGGGGCTTATACTTCTTTCTGATACCTACCAAGGCATTTGGTACCTACTGAGCTCCCAGTAAATGAAGACCTGTGGCTCTTCACGTGGCAGCCACTGCTGTGAGGGCTGCACACACACTGACACGTTTCTTCACCACCAATCCATGACTGTGACGAGGTGTGCAGCTGTCCCCCCTAGCCAAAGGGCCTCTGGTCAGTTGATGACATTCTTTGGTCCCAGCTTTATCATCTGTGATCTGGGAATAATAGCTGGCCAAACCTTATAAGGTGAATGCTCAACAAACACTGGCCAGAAACCTACAAGGTCATTGGAGGAATCAGGACTTGAACTCAGGCTGCTTGGGTCAAGAGGCTGTGTCTCTAAACACTGTTATTTAAGTAAGTAACCAAATAAGTAAGGAAATAGCCTGGAGTCATATAGCCAGATAGTAGCAGATTCTAGTTCTCCCACCACTCAACTGATGGTTTTAACACTAGGTTCAATCTGAAGCACCCGTATTATTCAGTTTTCCATTACTGTAACAAAATATCTCAGATAATCAACTTATAAAGAGGAAAGGTTTATTTTTCTTTTGGCTCATGAATAATGAAGTTTTCAGTCCATGAACAAATGGTTCCATTGCTTTGGGCTTTTGGCAAGGCATGGTGGGGAAAATATGGTGGGATAATTTGTTCACCTCATGGCTAGACTGAAAGAGGGAGAAGGAAGGGTTGAAGTCCTATTATCCCCTTCAAGGGCATGAACTCAATAACCACTTAAAGATTCCACCAGCTCCCAATACACCTCAAGGTCACTTATCCCAACCATACCACTACCCTGGATGCTCAGATCTACATCCCTGAAGAGGGAAGCAGTAGGTGCTGCTGTTACATGATTTTGATGCCTTCCTTCCTCCTCAGATCACTTCTCCTTCCCCAGTGCCAAGGCTGGAGGTGCAGTGTCTATGCACATCCTCTTGGTAGGAACCTGTCTTTTTGCAGGGTTGTATTTTTCAGTCCATGCAAGGAAAAGAGAATGGAGACAGTGCAACAATAATAAATGGTGTTTGAAGAGCCCAGTTTGCAAAGCACATTCACATCTACTGTCTCATTAGATCATTGGAACGACCCTGTGACTTAGGCTGTTCGTGTTCTCACAGTGGGCAAACCCAGGAGCCTCAACTTGCATCAGGGTTTCCTGACTGTGGGAGCCATATTGATGCAATATTTGACCCTTTGTACTGAGGCCATTTTGTCCTTCACCTCAGAAAAATTATTTTCTAGTGTAGATTTTGGTTTGTTTGGGAAGGTTTTGGTTTGAACCTTCCTGAAGGCAGAGGAATAGGACAAGATGACCTCAACCACATGTAAAGCCATGGAATTTTGTGATACCGTTCCAAGATTTTATGAAAGAAATAAAAATTATTCACTTGGAATAATTTGCTATAAGAAGTATCACGGCAGCTGTTAAGTGATGTTTATTTGGGCTCTTGTAAAAATAGAGACAAAGGAAATCAAGTCCCAGGAAAATTATTTTATTCACTTAACAATACTTTTTTCTTATTCTTGTGTTTTTTATTTCAAAATTTGCATTCACAGCACTCTTCTACATAAAACAGTATTCTCTGGATCTTCCCTACCTCATCATGCTCCATGTAGGGATTGTTTTTTATTTTGAACCCAATTGCTTCCTCTTTGATGCTATAGCAAATTGACCTTCTGAGAGTGTGGCATAATTACTTCCATGGCAATGGGCTGAAGTTAGAGACAGGCCATTATGTGAACACAACAGGCTGAGCAGAGAGACTGGCGCTAAGAGTTCTTAAAAAAAAAAAACCCCAAAAAAACTGATAGCCTTAATAATAGCAGGACAGAGTAGAAAATTACTGGCATTATGAATTGCTTTCTCGATAAAGGTTTTGTCTATCTTTTAAAAAGCTGTGCCACACTGGGAAAATCTCTCTACATTTTTAATTGTAGATAATTTTGTGTAAGGAAAAACCTCCCTGTGACAAATGGTCTAATAAAATCTGCCTAGTTTGGCTTTGGCAAAGCTACGTGTCATTCTAAATAAGTGCTTAAAAACAGACCCAAGCAATATTTGCAATTGCTTAAAAGTGTAAGAGAGAATTTGCATCAAAAGCAAATGAGGAAATCGAGAACTGGAGATTGGGCTCTAAATGGAGCTCCTCTCTTTACATACTTATGTGACAGTGCACATAGGGAAGTGTGGTGTACTGCCATCAGGTTAACACTGAAGGCTGCCATGACCCCTCACTTATCCAGAAACCAATCTCAACTATCTGGAATTCAGACCAAACAAGAAAGGGAAGAAGACCCCAGTGCCACTAAAGCAACCACTAAAAGACACATCTTACTGTTTGTGTGCTGTACTCGAAAAAGGCCCTATCTGAACCTTGCTTATGCTTACCTTTGGTATAATACATGTAAGCATGCCTTTCACCCACATCACCTTAGAATCAAGTAATTAGAATGGAAGGAAGAAAGGAAAGTGAATAGATCAGGTATTTAAAATGTATTTGTTTTAATCTAACAACACCCACTGATACGCTTGTGTCCATTTGGCTCAGTTTAAAGATGATAAAAAGATTCAGAGGTTGGTCAGCTGGTAGGTAGAAGAGTTGGGTTTTGTGTTCAAAACTCTACCAGCCCAAAGCTCATGTTCCTTTTGCTTCTCCTTCTAGCTTTCCCAAAGAAAGGTACACTAAGAAAGAAGCCACACTTGTCAGGGCACTAGCAGGAAATGAAATTGATATATGGACATTTTTACTTTAACTCAAAGTTATTATCTACCAGTGTCATACATTTCTTATCATAAATGTAAGAGCCAAATGAGAAGCAACACAATCTTAACATCAGTGCTAAAATGATCCATCGCAAACATTGTCGAAAACAGGTGTGGTCTTGTCCTTATCCACTTGTCATTGTCTGGCTGTCAGGCTGTATTGGAAACCTGTACTGAAAAGATATACCAGAGTCTTGCCTGGCTTAAGGGAAGAGGATGTCTTCATCCATTTGTGTTGCTATAACAAATATAAGAGACTAGGAAATTTTAAAACAATAGAAATTCATTTCTCATGGTTCTTGAGACTGGACAGTCTAAGATCAAGGCACTGGCAGGTGCAGTGTCTGGTGAGGGTCCAGTCTCCACTTTAAGATGGCACCTCATTAGTGTGTCTGTACAGTGGACGACACACTAATGTGCCATGTGCTTAGAGGCAGTGGCAGAAAGACCAAAAATAAAAAAAAAGCCTAGATTGCTCCTTCCAGTCCTTTCTTTAATATGACTGTTGCTATCATTTATGAGGGCAGAGCCCTTAATCAGTTTCTAAAGGCCCCAGTGATTAATACCATCATGCTGGTATTTAAGTTCCAACATGGATTTTGAAACAAAGATTTAAACCATAGCAGAAGACCAAGCATGTGTGTTCTGGGAGGCCAAGAAAGCATTTTATATACAGCAGTTGGCACAAAGTAGGTTGTTAGATTCTCAACAAATGGAAGATTTAAAAAATATATATATTATATTACTGCTATTATTATTATTATACTATAAATTTGAGTGAAAATTTTAGTAGGGAGCTGGATATAAACTTATGTGTCAGTTTTAACAGCTGACACCTTGTTTTATTTACTTCCCTATGTCTACTTCCCAGCTGGCTTGGTCAGGGCCTGTCTGTCAAATGGTAACATCTATCAGTGTCCATTGAGTGGCGGCTATTGACCTAATGGCCTGGAGTTGGCCATTTGCAGAGTGTGTGTGTGGTAACTGAGGCCTCTACTGCATTCTGTAAGCTCCTGCAGGGAGTATGTGTGGAGTAAGAAGAGATGGTCATAAACAGTACCTATGGAACATCACCAAGGGCAAGGGACATTCAGGAAGAGAGGCAGCGAGGAAAGCACCTGGTTGAGTTTTACAGTCCGCTCTAGAGTTTGAGGCAGCTTGCATGATGAGTATTCCTTGTCCAGGTTAGTTACCTGCTAGACCTACTTGATCTACTTCCCTTTCATTTAGTTTAACAGTCTGTAAATGATAACGAGTGAACAATGATCACACAAAGAAAACCTTTCCAGAATGTGAATATGAGAGTATAAAGTCTACATTAGTGTTAGAAAGCCATGGATGGAAGACACTTAGACCAGAGTGGATGAATTGGTTCTCATCCTCACTTGGGTTGGTTTTAATCTTAAAGTCTTAAGCTGGCTCTCTGTAATTCGTCAAGACTTAGTCATTTTCCTCTATCTGTACTGTAATGGTGATTCACCGCATCTCCTGGGATGACCTCTCCCTGGAAAAGTTGGTTTGACTCTACAGTATTATTGGGTTGGGAACCAATTTGGCATCTACTGAGGGCATTGGGCTTTCCTACTCTGCTGAATCAGATGTCTCAATGGAAACTTTTCCCATCTTGGGAGTCATTAATGTGTCATAACTCATAATTTAAAAATTGTGGAGTGTTTAAGGCTTCCTTTCTCTCTCAGCCCATAGATTCTTGTCCTCATACACAGACTAAACCTTCAGAATGTAAATGAAAGGGGGACCTTCCTACCATCTCCTTCTGCTGCAATAATATGAGAATGGACGCAATCAGAAACCATCTACTCTTCAACTTCTTAGGAAGATAATGTTTGCCCTACTAACTTGTAGTGCCTGGCTGCAGCTTATGGTTCTCAAAATGCCAGCATTGCCTTATTCCTGACAAGTCTTGGGTGACTAGTCAAAGTCAAGTACTTCTCCCAACCTGGCAACTCCATTGCTCCACAAGGGCCAACCAATAGAGAGTCCTCCATGGTGGAGGGACAGAGGTCGTGCCTTCTGAGAATGGGAATCAACCTTGTATTACAAGCTGAGTTGAATTTCCAGGTACTTTCAACACTTGGGTATCTTCTTATTTCTATGTCAGCTTTATGAAATGGAAGTAGAGAGAGATGGAGTCAAGTGTCTGCAAATGTCATTCAGTTTCATGTCTGAAAGATGAGCAGAAGCCAGGTCCCAGAAGGGGGGACAGTGAAGACATGGGGAAGGATGGCAGAGAAAGAAGTTTTAGAAGGCATAATCCCTTGAAATCCCTTACCATTTTCCTGCCTTCTTTTCTTTTATGCATTGGGGTAGTGAATTTAGAAGTGGGTGTCTATATTTAATCTTATTTGCAGAAAGGAAAAATAGAGTTAGTTGGACATTTAAAGGCAGGCATCTGTGTTTCTTATTTACTTTTAGATAGGCAAAATACCCACATAATTTACTCTCGATAAAGACTTACAGGGGCTGCCTGTTTGCCAAAGACATGACTTTAAGCCATGAACAGTTTGAGAGAAACTCTTGCCAACTTTACCTTCAATCCTGGTATTTGCCCTCCCTTTGCAGTAATTTTAAGCTCATATTTCCAGATGTCACCAGTCATCTGTGCTTCTGTCGTTTTCCTCTTGACACATCTGTGTGTCCATAAGTTCAGCTGGTACTATCATCAAGCTTTGCTCTCTGCCAGCTCCTCTGTGTTGCCCACATGCCAAGGGGCTCTCCTTTCCTCCACAATCCATGAAACCCCATCTCCCTCCAGAAGGTTCCATGTGGAGGAAGAGCACCTCCTGAATGAGCACTGAAAAAGGAACACAATGGCCGGAGAACATCTGTCTGACGACTCCGCTCATTCCTGCCCGTGACCTCACAGAGGCCTCAATTGGATCAGGCAATTTTTATGGTTAGGATCAAATGCTGCCCAATTTAATTCAATTACTCTTTACCGCAAGAAAAAACTATGGTTATTATAATGAGAGGACCTCTGTGAGGAATGCAGGCGCCCAGCCGGGGACCTGCCAGCATGTTGCCAAGAATGGGGAGCAGTGGTGGGATAGACGACAAGGACTGGAGGGGGTGGGCAGAGCCCTGCCTTGCTGGAGCACTCAGCCACTGTGAATCTCTGGCCACAACTGCCCAGTGGCACCTTTCTGACTGGAACCCACAAATCATGTGGATATGTCTGTTACCAGGCTCAAAGTCAAGGTGTACAGAAGCCACATGTAGCTACTATATGATAACTATGAATTATTTACCCAGTCCTGGGGAGAAAGAGACAAAGAGCTGTGGCAGCTGCCAACAGAGGAAAAGCAGCTACTTTCCAAGCAGTTTAAAGAGAAATTGCTTACTTATGGTTCGTGTGTCTCTGTGACAAACTTGACAACTAAAATTATGTAAATCTTAAATCTTTTTTTAAACTTCTTGCTTCCTAATTTCTAGTGGATGATTATTAAATAACTATTATTTAACTATTAAATAAGAATTCAATGGTTTGATTATTATTTAACAATTAAATAGCAAAATAATAAAAATAAATAATGAAACTACTACTTGATGATCTATTATTAAAGATAATAATTAAATAATGTATTTAATAATAATTGAAACCACCATTTATTCAGCACTTCTTTTGGTCAGTCACTGTGCAACCTCAGCAATCCTGTGAGCATTGGGTCTTGTTGCCTCCATTTTTTTAGGTGAGAAAAATTGGGCTGAGAAAGGCTGTGCGATCTGCCATGATTGCTGGTCAATGATGAATAGGACCCAAGCCAATCTTTTGTCATGGTGTCCTTCTTCTTGCTCATGGCCTTATTTTCTCAAGACTTCTTCCTGTTCTAGGCCTATCCAAACTCAAATGTCCACTGCATGCACAAGAGCTTGTGTCCACATGGAATCATACCATATCGTCTTTTTTTTTAGTGGGGGCATGGTGCTGGTGTTTGAAGTCAGAGCCTCGTGCTTGCTATGTGAGCACTCTACCACTTGAGCCGTGCTCCAAGCCCATTTTTCCTTTTAGTTATTTTTCAGAGAGATTCTGGCATTTTCATCCGAGGCCAGCCTCAGACCAAGAGACTGGCCTGCCAGTCTCTTGTGTAGCTGGGATTACAGGGATGTACAATGCCCTGTCCGTCTATCATCATTTCTTAAACAACATAGTGACTAATTACCTGTGGCTCTTGGTTCAAGTTCCAGCTATGCCACTTCCTAGAGATGTGACCATGGTAGAGACCCAATTCTCTGTTTCTTCATGGGTAAATGAGGAAACCATTTCTTCATAAGGTTTGTGACATCTTACAGAGTCAATACACTTGAACCACTTGAAATGGTGTTTGGGAAAATAATGCAAAAATTGTTATTATGTCACTTCCTTTCTGAAAGTCAATATAGACATCCTTTGGGAGCACCTGAGATATTAAACCCCTCACATAAAATGGCAATAGTGCTTACATAGAAACTACACTTATCTTCCCCATGCTTAAATCTTTCTAGGTGACTTATAATACCGAATGCTTTGTACGTAGTTGCTATAATGTATTGTGTAGAGAATAACGACAAGAAAAAAGTCTATACATACTCAGTACAGCTGAGTATGCACTGTAGATTAAATCTGTGGGTATGGAACCCATGGGTAGAGAGGGCTAACTATGAATGCAGCAATGTGGAGGTGAAGGATACTTTCCTAGTGTGCCCATGGCACACAATGAGGCACTTTCAGAAGGAGGAGGGTTACATTTTTGCCCAGACTGACATTGGATACCACAGTTATGAACAGCTATTTTGGCTGACTAGTCTATCCTCCACAGAGGTAGGAGGCTGTTGGAGACCCTGACAACTCATAAGTAAATTCCTTTTGGGGTCAAGTGAGGTGTTACTTTAACATTAGGCTCTGTCTATTTTCACTCAGGAGCATAGACAATGGGGTGGTTAGAGGACTTACACAAGGGAAAGAGACAGAGATAGTGTCCTCCTCTCTTCCTCAGGTCACCTTGTGTAATTAACTCACATTCTCTCAGGGCCACTTCCTCCTCCCTGGGAGATGGAGGGATGCTGGGACTATACTGTGGGTCGGCCCCACACATGTGCCTCTTGGAGCAGGGTTGAGCGTCTGTTGACATGTGACATGTTTACACGTACTTCTAGTTTTCCCACATGCTTCTTTTAGATGCAGTGCAGTTTAGCAGCTTTGCAGGGAGGTTGGAAGACTCCAGAAACCCACCAGAATGTCTTTAAGGCTTTATCCTCTTCACCAAGATCATAATCTATGAAGCCAGGGTGAAGTGTTTCCAGCCTGAAGAAAGGCAGTGTGAGTGTTTTCAGTCATTGTCAGTGATGTTTCTTACACTTGAATTTATTTTAGGGACAGGGTCACTTTCTTCAGGTACCATAAATCTAAGGTAATATGTGTATTAGTGCTTACCAAATAATACAAACTCTGGCATTGTCTCTGCAGTGATTTTGACATGAACAATGCCAGACCTAAGAATCAAGTTGTTAGGTTCCTCTTTCCATCAGATTCCATCATGACTTACACTGCTCTGGGGTACGGAATGATGACCCACCATGGTCAGTGCCTATTGTGGCTATTTGATTTCAGACTCCCTATGGAGAGCAGAGACCAATCTAATAGGAACCAGTTCTCTTAGGTTGGTTTTAATAGCGTTTTTTGGAGTTAGGATTTGGAAAGTGATGTTTTCATTAAGTGGGGAATGGTTTACTGTCTTAACTAGAAATAATATCTTCATCTATGGGATATAGATCCAAGAAATGGGATGAAGCTGAATAGAAAAGCAGAAACCTGGTCCCTTTTCCTGTTTATGCTTTGGAGTTAGTCCTTTTGCCTCTAAGCCTCAGTTTCCCCATTGCTATGGGAATTGAAATAAACGATTTTATATCCTACCCTCTCTCTTGCAAATGAATTGGGTGTGTTAATGATGTCCTGAGCTTTCAGTGGCCATTTCTGTAATTTAAGTTATAATTACTGGTACTAGACAAAGGAAATGCTTCCAGCTCCAGCAAGAACATCAGCTCACAGTTCTAGCTCGAGAAGAAGGAAGCCAGACTGACAAGTCATGGATATGCCCAGCTGCTCAACTCTTGAGTCTTTCATAGGTAACTATGGAGAAAATGGTGACCTCAGCCAGGAAACTGTTTCAGTATACCAAAAAGAGATATTTCCTTGATTTCCATACCAGCTGAGCACCTGAATAATTACATTTTAAGCAACACAGAACATAAAACAGATTCACTTAGCATCTGGGGAGCCAACTGCACCCAGGCTTGCCCAAACTGGCCTTTCTCATTGCAGGGTGTGGGAGAACACAAGGCTTTGTGGGTCCCCAGGGGCCTGCCAGGCCCCGAGCTGGCTCAGCTGTGGGAGGCGCGCCAGTTCTCAGGTCTGCTAATGAGTGGTATGGTGTCTGGCAAGGATCTTGCCTGCGAGTGAGTGTGACTAATCATGAATCTTTTCAATAACGCTGACAATTCACTCTCTTTTCTCTCCTTAGCAGCTTTCTTTGCTGGAGCTGGCTGAAATAGGAGCAAATTAGTCTCATTCTGGAAAAGGCAGGGCGTGATAAAGGACCCCCTGAAAGGTTTCCAGTGCTCTGTGCCTGGATGCTTTACAGTCAGTGTAATTATCTGACTTGGGTGAGTTGACAGGGTATTTTTTGTTGTTGTTTCCTACACTCCATAGCAGGCGGCATCTGAAGACAGTGCCTTGTTACTGTTCCATTGGGCTATTGAATACAGTTACATTTGACACCAGCAAAGGCAGTGGCATTATTATTCTGTGTGTGCTCCAGTCCAAAAGGACGACCCTCCCATTTCCTGTTCAAAGACTGTTTTTCATCAAATAATGTCCTTGTCCCCACATGGAAATGTGGCAGACCTTAAATGCCCTGGACTCCTTAATTGGGGTGGGAGCTGAAGAGGGGATGAAGCACTCCCCAGGCTCATCTCCGTCCCTGCCACCCACTTTGCTGATTGATAGGTTCACTATGCTTCTAACACCAGAGCAGAACTGTGTGTTCTGTCACAAGGAAGGTGTATACCTGTGTGCGGTATGTGTGCATCTCTGAGAAGTTAGTCATGCCATCTGTTGGATAGTGCATTGGAGGACTTTCAGCCAAGTTTTACTGATGTTGGACCAAAACTTTGAGAAAGGAATAGTAATTATGTAATGATGTACTGTCCTCATCGTGGACTAGACCTCTGTGAATGACTCACATAATTTCTTAACAACACAGTCAAAGCATTGAAATTTTGAGAGACATGAGCAAGTGAATGAAAATGAGAGTTTATAACATTCCTCTTTCACTAAAATACACACACTGTCTAGATCATGCTGCTTTTCTCCCTTTAATATTTAGGCCTATTTTGTCTTTCATTCTCAAACTTTTGGGACTACTACTAACATCTAAGGAGATTCAAAATGGTAATTAGAAATATCAAAGCTGTATTTTCCAAATTAAAAACTGGGACATGTGTTCCAACATGTGTCAGAATATTTGCAGGAATGATAAGTATTTAATTTAGAGTTTTCTTTGAATGTTCTGACCATAAGACTCCCCTTTCATTTTTTGAGTAAGTTGTCTTAAAAGGCATCATAGATTATGGTTTCTGGTTCCCTGAGGTCAGACCTGGCCTTCAGTTATGTTTTGGATGATGAAGTGTTTCAAAATCCAGTATATTTAAAATAGAGATCCACATTTCTAGCTTTGCTTTTAAAAATCTTTAAGTCTGGCAACACTGACTGTATAGATTGACATGGCATCACTCACTATTGGAACTAAATTTGTACTTGTTAATTCATACAGTCCACTGGTGATTAAGGTCCCTGGTGCTTATTATCAGAGAAGAGATGTGGCTGCTTGGCTCTTGTCTAGCTAGTCAGGTCTCATCTTAGGAGGCTTCTCTGCAATGCAAAGCTGGTCACAGCATGATGGTCCATACCTGAGGTGCCTTTCTTATGTTTAACATTTGCTTCCTTGATTAAAGAAGATTCCCTGAAGCAGTGGTCAGAAATGGATGATTTGGAACATTCTGTGATGGTGCGAAACACCTCATATGTATTGTTTGTTCTATGCTTGTTCATTGTACTTAGAACCAATTTTGTCACCACATCATCACTTGTAGTAGAATAATGGCTGGGTCAGGAAGTGACATCAGGGCATAAGAAAATTATTTGGCTCCCAGATAATATGCTGATTGAATACAACACTGAATTTGTTAATAATTCTTATAGTGTTTCAAACTAGTTCAGTAGGAGAGAAAGAGCCTTTTAAACTCTTTGAGATTGCTTTACACAAGTTTTCAAAGCTTCTGTTTGCCTGAGAATAATATTCTGAACTATCTCTATTATTTTGTTGTAAAAAATGACCTATAGATATAATTTAAAATTTTAACAAAATTTGACTGGACAATGAAAAAAGGAATAACATATATTCAAGCAGATAGAACAGTGTTTGTGAAGTCCTGGGTCATTTAAGCCTTGACAGTTACTAGGCCTGTCCAGAGTGAAGGTTTGTTCACTCATTCATCCATTCGTGAACTCAGCAAATATTTACTAAGCACCCAGTCTAGGTCAAACTGTAAATTTGGCAGTTCTTATTGGTGCAAGCTGAAGAATGTTAAATTCTATTCCAGGCACTGGGGATACAAAAAAAAATAAGAAACAAGAACTAGCTATCCAAACAGTGCTGTGAAGGGTTATGAGTGCCATGACAGATGCAGAGGGATCCTGTGAAGAAAAGAGGGAGGGTCATTCCACTTGAGGGTAGGGCTAGTATAAAGGAAGTCCTGATAGCAGAAATCCTAATGATATTAAAGCATTCTAGTAGGTGGATATGAGTGGGGATGGAGTAGGCATTCAAGCCCAAGGGAAGAGTAAACACACAGACAGGCACACCACAGGACTGATGGAGTGGTCAGTGACTTGGACATGAGGTCAAGGATCCTTGGAACAGGTAAGGCCGAGCTGTAGGCCTGGTCCAACTAGACCACATGGATGTTTTCATTGTGTCAGAGCAGAAGAGCAACTGAGGCATTTCTAACAGGGTGAGTATGGTCATACCTGCCCACAAGGGAGGTCTTTTCTTCAGCATGAGGCAGGAGCAGAGGTGTAGGCCAAGACACTTACAAGTATCATTCATTTAACATGGACAAGAACTCAGAGAGCCAGGTAAATGAACATCACATTTATCTAGGTCAGAAGATTCTCTGGCAGGGATTCATAGATTATTTAAAATGGAGAGGACCTTAGAACTCCGTCATGATGAATATAGTAATACTGTATATTACTATAGAATATTTCCATGACCTAAATTTGGTAGGCAATTCAATCTTCTTTTTATAATTATTTATCATATCAGCTAATATAAACTGAGGGTTGTTATTACAGTACTACATTAAGAGGTTTGTAACTCACGTTGTCCTTGTATAACCTTGTGAAGTATCATTATAATCCCCATATTTCAGAAGAGGAAACAGAAGCATGGGGAGCTTTAAGTGCTACTTCCAAAGTTGTATATCAGGTAAGTGTTTGAGGCAGGATCCACACATACGCCATGGAAGCACAATCTTGCTCTAGTTGTGAAATAGCAGTTTCCAAACAAGAACATGTTACCCTTCACATTAAATCCTTCTAGAAATTCATAACTGTATGGGTTCACTTGACATGACTGCATTTATCTTGAGTCATAGCCATAATGATTGTCCCAGAATAACCCTAGCTGTTTTTTTCTGCATGGTTTCCCAGCAAACAGACAAAACTGTTAAGAGTTTTATGTGGAGTTTTACAACCAGACCCTGGCTCTAGGGTTAGGCCTGACTCTTTGGTAGTAGCTTAAGGTAAACCAGATACAGTCCACCTTAGATGAAATCACTTTAGTTCTAAGCCACAACATACCCCTCTTTCTGATCCAGGTTTCAGGGATCCAACAGGCCTTACTGCTTCCTAAGACCATGCTTCCATCAGTAAGTTCCCATTAAGTTACACTCTGTGCAGTTCTGGATATGTCTGCCTTTTTCTTTGGTTATGGCACCTTGGGACTGGTCTTCACACACTGGGACTGGGTTGTTGAGGAACATCTTGTTCCAAGATGCAGTTTCAGGTACTAGACTAGACCACTTGGTGTTGAAGTGGCTAGGAACATACCCACATACACCTTCACTTATGTACTCATGTCACGTGCACACTTCAGAATGGATTTAGCCCACTCTGAATTCTGAGCCTGAGTTCCTGAGAATGCAGAAAAAAACAACATGGGATGGTGTTTCTTAAGCCAGTTTCTTATTAATGGAATGGAACTAGAATATTACCATGACCTAAATTCCAGGGATATTACATAAAGCCTGGTACTGTTTACACAGTGATTGATTCTCCTTGGAAGAATGGAAATGGTAGTTATTTAGTGGTGCAATCTCAGGAAGAGAGAGAATTGCAGTTAGACCTCTTCAAGCCCTTTGTCACCCATTGTTTTCATGAGCACAATGGAGTTTGGTTTCCTGTGGGTCCCCAGAGCCCTTTATGCAATAAGCCTCTGGCTCTGTCCTTTTCAGAAAGAGTCCTGAAGCTTCTATTGCACACTTGCCTCCCTCCTGATCTCAGCAAAGCACTGGCAGTCAGGCCTTGGAGTATAGCTAGGGGAGAACTGGGGTTGACAAACGAAGCACTGGGGAAGTCAGGCTAGTGGAGGAGAAAGCCCCTCAGGAGCCTGAGGCCCCTAATGTCTTCCCACTTCCTTTACTCCTGAATGTGGCTCTTACAGTAGTCACCTCTGTGAGAAGAAAAGCAACACTCTATCTCCAATGGATTAACAGGCAATTCTAAGGAGACATTATAGGGAAAAAGTGAAAGAGGAAAGATTTGGAGAGTAAAGAAGTAGATAAGAAGTCAAGAAAAGAGGCTTCTTGTTAATCACTGCTTGTGGAAGAAAATGTTGGCCTGGAAGGGGAAAGGAAGAGATTGAGTGGGCCCTGCAGCCTACCATGTTAATTAAGCCCAGGTTAACTGTGGTGACAGCTACCCCCTCCCCCACAATTTCACTGGTTTAACACATAGGTTAGTTTTCTCCTTAAGATCAGTCTAAGGTGAGTCCAGCCTCCTATATGGTGCTCAGGGACCTAGGCTCAGTCTATTTTGTGTTTTGCCACCCTTTCATGCCTCAGCTCTTTCAATGCCAACCAGAGGGCAGAGATCATAGAATGGTTCCCATGAGCCAGGCCTACATGGCACATGCCACTGCCGTCCATGTTCCTGTACCTAGGACTAGTCAGCGTGGAGACAAGCGAAACCACTTCTCAACGGCTTCAAGGGAAGCCACAGCTCCGTATGGTAGGAGGGAAGCCAGAATGTTTGGTAGGTAACTGGTGTCTTGGTAACACTTAGGCATGCTTGTAACAGAATAGTGAAAGTGCTTCAAAAGACTGTTTACCAGGTTGCATTCTCCAAATCACTCCCCCTTCCAATGATCATGAATATACCATGATTATTTAAATGATCAATGATCAATTTAAAGCAGGACCCATGTGTTGAACAATGGAGATGAACACTTGTGTATTTATCATTATTTGTGTGATAAATTACATGTATTATAAATACCAGTCTTTTTATATGGACATAATTTTGAAACATTTTCTATTAGATTCCATATCTCTGGAAATATTATTGTACTAACTACTACCAGGATTGGCTTTTATATGGTAAATTGTCCTGAGTTCAATCCCCAGTACTGCCAAAAAAAAAAAGTTATATTTAATGAATCTTCATATGATTTCCTTTATATCTTAGGGTGTCACCTTGATATCTTGCTCAGTATCCCCTGTTAAGCAAGAGATGAGCTGGCCAACATAGAAGAAAGACGACAATCTTTCTGGCTCTAATTCCATTAGCTCCTGGTTATGGAGGAGCCCTGTCTAAGGAGGGAGTTGAGAGCAGAGCATTTATGATTTTTTATAGCTGTAAAGGACGAGAACCTTTCCCTGCTTTTCCTTTCTGATTAGTGCTGCACACGTGAACAGCTTCACAGACAGTTCACGTGACTGGAAAATGAAGGGAAGTGACAATTACAATCCAGTGAAAGATACCTATCTTGAGACTAGATTGAAACACATCTCTATCAACCCATCTGTGTATCTACATATGTATCTCTGTGTGTGTCTTATATATGTTCTATTATTATTTCTGCCAAGTAAGTTTTATCCTCATCAATCACATGCTTATTTGTGTCAGAGATTATTTCTTCTTCTACTTTTGTAATAATCATCCTTATCCCCAATGTGTATACACACACACACGCATTGCTTAAAGTTAGTTCCTGGCTTTAAGTTGCATTGGATGTATTTTCACTGAAGAAGAACACAAGATATCAAAGCAAAAAAGCTAGAATACAAAATAACAAGACCCAAATAATAGGGTAGGTGAGTGATTCAAGAGTGCCAATGTATTAGGGAGAAAAGTAGAAGAAGAATGAAGAAGAGTATACTCCAACTTAAGTTACCTTACTTTAAAGAATATTCTTGAAGGGCCACAAAATCATTAAGCTTATGTCATCTTACTTGTCAGAGTCTAGTTACAGGTCCCTACCTAGCCTGAGGGAATCTGGGAAACACAAACTTTAGTGCTTTGTATTTTGGAGGGAAAAATGAGAGTATTTTACCAAGAAAGGTGGGGAGAAGAGACTTAAGGCTTAGATGGTAATCTCTAGCAACTCAAAGTCATGCTTTGGGGCCATTCTCAGGAATAGAGTTCTGAAACAAAAGAATTAGAAAGTAGAAGAAAACATTAAACTATTTTCCTCAGTCTGAGCTCAATTATGAACATTTTAACTCATAACGCATCCTGATGTCATGGTGAGGAGGTCAGTTGGAAGATACTGCATGAACAGCCTTCTGTTTACTCAAACATGCTAGAGTGTTGCTACAGTGTGACACACAGGTGACAACAGAGCAACAGAAACAAATCACTGTAACAGTAGCTAGGGCAGAAAGCCCACCATCACCTCATGAGTAGCACCAGTTGTCCTAGTGTCTATGCACAAAGACTAGGTGCCACCAACTACTCCAGGTGCTATACCTTGTCACCCCCACTCTGCTAGAGGAGGTTCCCCTGCACTGCTGGGGAAGAGGATGAGGGGCTTGAATTCAACTCAATCACAGGGCAGTGTGAACTATAGCAATGCTTTGAACTGTGCATGGCATGTTATAAAAACAGTCCCTTATATCTGTGGGCTCCACATCTGTGAATTCAACCAGCTGCAAGTGGAAGATATTTGGGAAAAAATGTGTCTGCACTAAACATGTACATTTTTTCCCTTGTCATTAATCCCTAAGCAATACAAGTACTTATGTAGCATTCACATTGTATAAGTTACTAGAAAACATCTAGAGATGACTTAAGGTGTGCGGGACCATGTGTGGAGGTTAAATGCAAACACTATGCTGTTTTATATAAGGGACTTGAAATTGCTGATTTGTGTATTCATGGGGTTCCTGGAACCAATCACGTGTAGATAACAAGGGCTGACCATACCTAAATTTATTAGGCTGCTGCTCTAATGCAGCCTAACACAAGAAAGACTTGGTACCTCCCTCTCTCCCACATCTTTCTCTTTACTCTTAACTATTTTTGACCAAAAAGTAGAATTGCCTGAGTAGAATTAGGTCAGACCTGAGCGGAATATCAAGCTGACAGAGGGGGTTTGGCGCCAGCATTGATTAAATGAGAAGTGAAAAGAAAGTCTCACTCTGAATCCAAATATGGGAATTTAGAAGGAAAAAGGCTAATATTAGACTGCTTAGGAATTAGTTTAAAAAAGATACATTTATTACCAGGAATCAGGGAGTTTCCATAATTTATTGTGAAAAAAAAAAGGCATACCCTTATATTGATAGGTGTTTAAAAGATTCAGGCTTTAACTGTTAGAATAAAAGTGGTCAGATTCTTACATGGAAAGTCCTGAAAAACTGTATACATATTGCTCTTCAAATATATAAGATGCCATACATTGGGCATTTCTTAAAAGTTTTTAAATTGTGCCCATCTTGGTCATAAAGGGAATAGTTTCTGACAGTCTTGTTTCCCTATAGAACTGGCAGTCTCATTAATGATGCTAAGTTTATGTTGTAAATATATTATTGCCACTCTCACACCAACTGCTTATGTTAAAAAATAATTACTAATTGGTTTCAGCAAATGCATTATAACAAGGTGGCTAATTTTAACTATTTTCCTCCTCCCATTTTAGAATAACAACAGCAACAAAAATGGAGTGATTCAGAGAAAGCAATCTGTTACCTGGAGGAATTTAGAACTGTTTAATGATCTTTTATCAGAGCTTTAAAGAGTCCATGAAAATGGTCGTTCAGGTAACCATGAATATTGAGTTGCAGCCTAAGGTTTGTATCTTTCTCTCCAAAATATAATGATTTTTTTAAAAAAAATCAATTCATTTAACTAACTTCAGCTATGTTTATTTGCTTCTAGGATACCTTATAAAAATGCTATCTGGACAGCCATCCTACTCTCTAACAGCAAGCTTCTAGATCTTTCCTTTTCTTCCTTAGATGCCTGCTTTTCACCTCAGGCAGGTCTATGGTTCCTTTGCCCCCACACTTGCTGTCTTTAGAGTTCCCTGTCCCCAACTCTGCAGCCTCCTTCTTTAGCCTACACGCCCAAGATGGAATCTCTATCTTGTCTTCTGATAATCTCTAGAAGGACGCAAACCCAGAATCAATCACGCATTTCTTCTACTCTTTTTTTTTTTATTTATTTTATTTATTTTTTTATTTTTGAGATTTAAAATGGTCAGTGTCTCTCTGCCTTTTTTTTTTCTTTTTCTTTTATTATTCATATGTGCATACAAGGCTTGGTTCATTTCTCCCCCCTGCCCCCACCCCCTCCCTTACCACCCACTTCGCCCCCTCCCTCTCCTCTACTCTTAACAAGAGCTGCTAGAATCCCATGTTTTGTGTATCGCTTCTAGTACAAAGTCATGACTTCCAATGCCAGGTCCTCCCTTTAACTTCTCCAAATCCTGTCTAGTCCCAAAGAGCTTTTATTCCTCATGGTGGTGGGGCTAGACTTGCCATTCATTGTTCCCAGTAGCATCTCTGTCCCTCAGAACTACATTGAACTGGAGCTTGCCAAGGTCACAGGACCTTCTCTTTGTTGAGCCAGTATTAAATGACAAAGGAGGATTCTGGGGATCAGACCTCAGCTCTGTCACTCATTGACTGTGTAGATCTGGCAAGTTTCACTCTGAGTGTCCTTTTTTTTTTTGCATTACTGGGGTTTGAATTCAGGGCCTACATTTTGACCCACTCCACCAGCCGTTTTTTTGAGATAGGGTCTCAATAACTATTGCCTGGGCTGGCTTCAAACTGAGATCCTCCTAATCTCTGCCTCCTGAGTAGCTAGGATTACAGGCATGAGCCACCAGCACCCGTCAAGAATAAAATTTTTGATCTGGACAGTGTGCTGCCATTCCTTTATTTATTGACCTCTATTGTATACCACATTCTATTCAAGGCCCTGGAAATAGAACAGGAAATAAAAACAAGCATTATATCTGCTCTCATGTAGTTTACAGTCTAAAGGAAAAGAGCGTGAACTCCAAGGTCAGAGGGTCCTGGATTCAGAAATCCATGTTGTCCTTAAGTAACCATGTGATTTAAAAAAAATTTTTTTTTTGCAGTACTATGGTTTGATCTCTGGGCCTTACACTTTCTAGGCAGGTGCTCTACCACTTGAGCTACTCTTGCCAGTCCATCCATGTGACCTTATGTAATTGTTTAACTATTTCTTCACCTGTTTTAGAATGATATTTTCTTTGAAGGATTATTGTGAAGACTAAAGTTCTAGTATAGTTAGAGCATGTAGGAGTAACACTTGGTGTTATAATTAATTATTGTTATTCTATTCACCAAACCCTAACCATCCAGTCCTTTTGTCACACACTAGTGCTATTAAATATATGACAAATGAGAACCATTTTAGGATTACCTGCTTTCTTTTTACCTGCAACATAAAGTTGTAATGTATGTGTTTTAAGTGTTTGCACTTTTCTGTATTCCGATTTTCAATTTTGTGGGCATGATTTAATCCATAGCACACAAGTTTGCAATAATGATAGGATTTGGGATAATAATAACCATTTGTAGCTTATGGTGACATTTGCCATCTTTCTTGTAAAGGCAGATGTTCAAAATTATAGTTAAGTTACTCCCAGCAGTTACTGTTAACTACTAAGATTGAAGAATATGCTAGGAAATCAGGATTGTGACTTTAAAATAGTACTGTCTACCTGGAACTGCATAATTAATTACAGAAAATTCTTTGGCTTATGACTATGTTTTGGTTTTTTTTGAGAATGACTCCAGGGTATTTCATTTATTCCTCTATACTTTCCATTTCACAGGTAAAGGAAACAGGATATGAAAAGAAGTGTTTTTTTGAGCTTTCTTTCTATTTAACATTTTTATTAGCATATATTAGTTGTACAGTGGGGTGTCATTGTGACATTTCCATATATGGTTACAATGTACTTTAGCTATACACATTCCTGCCATCATTCTCCCTTATTCCCTCCCCCCATGAAAATGATATCAACAGGTTCATTGTTCTATTTTCTTATTTATTTATTTATTATTCACTTATTCATATGCACATACATTCTTTAGGACATTTCTCCCCCCTGTCCCCACCCTCTCCCTCTCCCCCTTACCACCCCCCCTCGCTTCCAGGCACACACACCCCCTCGCTTCCAGGCAGAACCTGTTCTGCTCTTTTCTCCAGTTTTGTTGATGAGAAGACATAAGCAATAATAAGAAACACAATGCATTTTTGCTAGTTGAGATAAGGATAGCTATACAGAGATTCCTAGCATTGCTTCCATGCACAAGTGTGTTACAACCCAAATTGATTCATCTCTACCTGACCTTTTCACTAGTTCCTGATCACCTTCCCATATTGACCTCTGTCACTTTAAGGTTTCTGTATTAGTTCCTCTGTAGTGGGGACATCAAACAATTTCATGTTTTTGGTTTCCTACCTATCCCCATACCTCCCGTATGTATTCTCCCCTTGTCATAACCCAAGTCCAACCACATTGCTGTATTTGCCCTAGATCTAAAGACTGCTTATGAGGGAGAACATACGATTTTTGGTCTTCTGAGCCTGGCTAACCTTGCTCAGAATGATGTTCTCCATTTCCATCCATTTTCTTGCGAATGATAAGATTTCATTCTTTTTCATGGCTGAGTAAACTCCATTGTGTATAAATACCACATTTTCTTAATCCATTCATCAGTCATGGGGCATCTTGGTTGTTTCCATAACTTGGCTATTGTGAATAGTGCTGCAATAAACATGGGTGTGCAGGTGCCTCTGGAGTAACCTGAGTCACATTACTTTGGGTATATCCCCAGGAGTGGGATTGCTGGATCATATGGCAGGTCTATGTTTAGATTTTTAAGAAGCCTCCAAAATTTTTCTAGAGTGGTTGCACTAGCTTGCATTTCCATCAGCAGTGTACCAAGGTTCCTTTTTCCACATCCTCACCAACATATGTTGTTGGTGGTGTTTTTGATGATGGCTATTCTAACAGGGGTGAGGTAGAATCTTAATGTGGTTTTGATTTGCATTTCCTTTACAGCTAGAAATGGTGAGCATTTTTCATGTGTTTTTTGGCCATTTGAATTTCTTCTTTTGAGAAAGTTCTGTTTAGTTCACTTGCCCATTTCTTAATTGGTTCATTGATTTTAGTTTCTTAAATTTCCTGTATATTCTGGTTATCAGTCCCTTGTCTAATGTATAGCTGGCAAATATTTTCTCCCACTCTGTGGGTGTTCTCTTCAGTTTAGAGACCATTTCTTTTGTTGTGCAGAAGCTTTTTAGTTTTATGAAGTCCATTTGTCCATCCTTTCTCTTAGTTACTGAGCTGCTGGTGTTCAATTGAGGAAGTCCATGCTTATACCTATTACTTCCAGAGTATTCCTTGATCTTTCCTGTACCAACTTTAGAGTTTTGGGTCTGATATTAAGGTCCTGATCCATTTTGAGTTGATACTAGTACAGGGTGATGAACATGGATCTAGTTTCAGTGTTTTGCAGCCAGATAACCACTTTTCCCAGCAACATTTGTTGACGAGGCTGTCTTTTCTCCATCATATGTTTTTGGTGTCTTTGTCAAGAATAAGGTGGGTATAGTTGTGTGGATTCATACCGGGTCCTCTATTCTGTTCCACTGGTCTGCATGTCTGTTTTTGTGCCAGTACCATGCTGTTTTTATTGCTATGGCTGTGTAATATAGTTTGAAGTCAGGTGTTGTGTTACCTCCAGCATTGCTCTTTGTGCTGAGTATTGCCCTGGCCATTCACAGTGTCTTGTGTTTTCAAATGAACTTTAAGTTAGATTTTTCAATCTCTGTGATGAATGTCATTGGGTTTTTGATGGGAATTGCATTAATCATGTAGATTGCTTTTGGTAGTATAGCCATTTTTATCATATTGATTATACCTATCCATGAGCACAGGAGCTCTTTCCACCTTCTGTAGTCTTCTTCGATCTCTTTCTTTAGGGGTTTGTAGTTCTCCATGTAGAGATCATTCACATCCTTTGTTAAGTTTACTCCTAGGTATTTGATTTTTTTTTTTGAGGCTATTGTAAATGGAATTGTTTCCATGTATTCTTTCTCAGTTTGTTCATTATTGGTGTATAGAAAAGCTAATGATTTTTGTAAGTTGATTTTGTATCCTGCCACCTTACTGTAGCTGTTTATGGTGTCTAGCAGTTTTTCAGTAGAGTTTTTTGGGTCTTTAAGATATAGGGTCAGTTTCTTTATCTATTTGTATTCCTTTTATTTCTTCTTCTTGCCTAATTGCTCTGGCTAGGAATTCCAGGACTATGTTGAATAGGAGTGGGGAGAGTGGGCACCCTTGTCTCGTTCCTGATTTTTAGGGGAAATGGTTTCAGTTTTTCTCTATTAAGTATGATATTGGCTATAGGTTTGTCATATATAGCCTTTACAATGTTGAGGTACTTTCCTTCTGTTCCTAGTTTTCTTAGAGCTTTTATCATGAAGTGGTGTTGGATCTTATCGAAGGATTTTTCTTCACCTATTGAGATTTTTAAGTGGTTTTGTCTTTGCTTCTATTAATGTGCTGTATTACATTTATAGATTTGCATATGTTGAACCATCCCTGCATCCCTGGGATGAAGCCGACTTGTTCATGGTGAATGATCTTTCTGATGTGTTGTTGGATTTGATTTGTCATTATTTTATTGGGGATTTTTGCATTGATGTTCATTAAGGAGTTTGGCCTATAGTTCTCCTTTTTTGGAGGTGTCTTTGTCTGGTTTAGGGATGAGTGTAATACTGGTTTCATAAAATGAGTTAGGAAAGGGAGTTCCTTCCCTTTCTATTTCGTGGAACAGTTTAAGGAGCATTGGTATTAGGTCTTCTTTAAAGGTCTGATAGAATTCAGCAGAGAATCCATCAGGTCCTGATGGGAGACTCTTTTTTTTAATATTTATTTATTTATTTTATTTTTATTTCACATGTGCATACAATGTTTGGGTCATTTCTCTCCCCTTCCCCCTGCCCCCTCCCTTAACCACCCCACCTCCTCCCTCTCCCCCCTACCCCTGCGATGCCAGGCAGAAACTATTTTGCCCTTATCTCTAATTTTGTTGGAGAGAGAGTATAAGCAATAATAGGAAGGAACAAGGGTTTTTGTTAGTGAGATAAGGATAGCTATACAGGGAGTTGACTCGCATTGCTTTCCTGTGTATGTGTGTTACCTTCTAGGTTAATTCTTCTGGAGCTAACCTTTCCTCTAGTTCCTGGTCCCCTTCTCCTATTGGCCTCAGTCACTTTAAAGTATTTGCATTAGTTTCTCTGCATTGAGGGCAACAAATGTATCTAGTGTTTTGGGTGTCTTACCTATCCTCAGACCTCCCTTATGTGCTCTTGCTTTATCATGTGATCAAAGTTCAATCTCCTTGTTGTGTTTGCCCTTGATCTAATGTCCACATATGAGGGAGAACATACGATTTTTGGTCTTTTGGGCCAGGCTAATCTCACTCAGAATGATGTTCTCCAGTTCCACCCATTTACCTGCAAATGATAATATTTCATTCTTCTTCACGGCTGCACAAAATTCCATTGTGTATAAAAACATTTTCTTAATCCATTCGTTGGTAGTGGGGCATCTTGACTGTTTCCATAACTTGGCTATTGTGAATAGTGCTGCAATAAACATGGTGTGCAGGTGCCTCTGGAGTAACCTGTGTCACAGTCTTTTGGGTATATCACCAAGAGTGGTATTGCTGGATCATATGATAGATCTATGTTTAGATTTTTAAGTAGCCTCCAAATTTTTTTCCAGAGTGGTTGTACTAGTTTACATTCCCACCAACAGAGGGTTCCTTTTTCCCCACATCCTCGCCAACACCTGTTGTTGGTGGTGTTGCTAATGACGGCTATTCTGACAGGGGTGAGATGGAATCTTAGTATGGTTTTAATTTGCATTTCCTTTATTGCTAGGGATGGTGAGCATTTTTTCATGTGTTTTTTGGCCATTTGAATTTCTTCTTTTGAGAAAGTTCTGTTTAGTTCACTTGCCCATTTCTTTATTGGTTCATTAATTTTGGGAGAATTTAATTTTTTGAGTTCCCTAAATATTCTGGTTATCAGTCCTTTGTCTGATGTGTAGCTGGCAAATATTTTCTCCCACTCTGTGGGTGTTCTCTTCAGTTTAGAGACCATTTCTTTTGTTGAGCAGAAGCTTTTTAGTTTTATGAAGTCCCATTTATCTATGCTATCTCTTAGTTGCTGTGCTGCTGGGGTTCCATTGAGAAAGTTCTTGCCTATACCTATTAGTTCCAACGTATTTCCTACTCTTTCCTGTACCAACTTTAGAGTTTTGGTCTGATACTAAGATCCTCGATCCATTTTGAGTTAATATTGGTATAAGGTGATAAACATAGATCTACTTTCAGTTTTTTGCAGACTGCTAACCAGTTATCCCAGCAGTTTTTGTTGAAGAGGCTGTCTTTTCTCCATCATATATTTTTAGTGCCTTTGTCAAAGACAAGTTGGTTATAGTTGGATAACTTCATATCTGGGTCCTCTATTCTGTTCCACTGGTCTTCATGTCTGTTTTTGTGCCAGTACCATGCTGTTTGCATTGCTATTGTAATTGCTTTGTAATGTAGTTTGAAGTCGGGTATTGTGATACCTCCAGAATTGTTCTTTTTACTGAGTATTGCCTTGGCTATTCGTGGCCTCTTTTGTTTCCATATAAATTTAAAGGTAGACTTTTCAATCTCTTTGATGAATCTCATTGGGATTTTGATGGGGATTGCATTAAGCATGTTGATTACTTTTGGGAGTATAGACATTTTTACTATGTTGATTCTACCAATCCATGAGCATGGGAGATCTCCACTTTCTATAGTCTTCCTCAATCTCTTTCTTCAGAAGTTTATAGTTCTCCTTATAGAGGTCATTCACATCCTTTGTTAATTTTACTCCTAGGTATTTGATTTTTTTTGAGGCTATTGTAAATGGAATTGTTTTCATATATTCTTTCTCAGTTTGTTCATTATTAGTGTATAGAAATGCTAATGATTTTTCTATTTTGATTTTATATCCTGCTACATTGCTAAAACTGTTGATGGTGTCTAGGAGCTTTTGAGTAGAGTTTTTTTGGGAATTTAAGGTATAGGATCATATCGTCTGCAAATAGGGATATTTTGACAGTTTCTTTACCTAGTTGTATTCCTCTTATTCCTTCCTCTTGCCTAATTGCTCTGGCTAGGCATTCCAGTACTATGTTGAATAGGAGTGGAGATAGTGGGCATCCTTGTCTCTTTCCTGATTTAAGAGGGAATGGTTTCATTTTTTCACTGTTAAGTATAATGCTGGCTGTAGGTTTGTCATATATAGATTTTATAATGTTGAATTACTTTCCTTCTATTCCTAGTTTTCTTAGAGCTTTTATCATGAAATGGTGTTGGATCTTATCAAAGGCTTTCTGCATCTATTGAGATGATCAAGTGGTTTTTGTCTTTGCTTCTATTAATGTGCTGTATTACATTTATAGATTTGCATATGTTGAACCACCCCTGCATTCCTGGGATGAAGCCTACTTGGTTGTGGTGAATAATCTTTTTGATGTGTTGTCGAATTCGGTTTGCCTATGTTTTATTGAGGATTTTTGCATCAATGTTCATTAAGGAGATTGGCCTATAGTTCTCCTTTTTGGAGGTGTCTTTGCATGGTTTTGGGATAAGTGTAATACTGGCTTCATAAAATGTGTTAGGCAGTTTTCCTTCCCTTTCTATTTCGTGGAACAGTTTAAGGAGCATTGCTATTATTTCTTCTTTAAAGGTCTGATAGAATTCAGCAGAGAATCCATCAGGTCCTGGACTTTTCTTTTTAGGGAGACTCTTGATTGCTGCTTCAATTTCATTTTGTGATATAGATCTATTCAAGTGATTAATGTCCTCTTGGTTCAGTTTTGGATGATTGTAAGTATCTATAAATCTGTCCATTTCTTCAAGATTTTCAAATTTATTTGAATATAGGTTCTCAAAGTAGTCGCTGATGATTTCTTAGACTTCCACGGTGTTTGGTATTATCTCCCCTTTTGCCTTCCTGATTTTAAAATTTGGGTTTTTTCTCTCCTCATTTGAGTCAGGTTTGCCAGGGGTCTATCTATCTTTTTTGTTTTTTCAAAGAACTAACTTTTTGTTTCACTAATTCTTTGTATGTTTTTTTTTTGGTTTCTATTTCATTGATTTCAGCCCTTATTTTTATTATTTCTCTCTTTCTACTTGTTTTGGGATTTGCTTGTTCTTGTTTTTCTAGGAGTTTGAGATGTATCATTAGGTCATTGATTTGAGATCTTTAGTCTTTTTAATATATGCACTCATGGCTATAAACTTTCCTCTCATGACTGCCTTTGCTGTGTCCCATAGGTTCCAGTAGGTTGTGTTTTCATTTTTGTTGACTTCCAGGAACTTTTTAATTTCCTCTTTTATTTCATCAATGACCCATTTTTCATTAAGCAATGAATTATTCAGTTTCCAGCTGTTGCATGTTTTTTGTCTTTATTTTTGTTGTTGAGTTCTAGTTTTATTGCATTGTGATCAGATAAAATGCATGGTATAGTTTCTATTTTCTTATATTTGCTGAGGCTTGCTTTGTGCCCTATGATATGACCTACTTTGGAGAAGGTTCCATGAGCTGCTGAGAAGAATGTATATTGTGTAGAAGTTGGATGAAATATTCTATAGACATCAACTAGGTCCATTTGATCTATGGTATATTTTAGATTTAGGATTTCTTTATTGATTTTTTGTTTGGATGACATATCTATTGATGATAGTGGGGTGTTAAAGTTTCCCATGACCACTGTGTTGGAGTTAATATATGCTTTTAGGTTCTTCAGGGTATGTTTGATGAAATTGGGTGTGTTGACATTGGGTGCATATAGGTTGATAATTGTTATTTCCTTTTCGTCTATTTCCCCTTATATTAGTATGGAATGTCCTTCTTTATCTCATTTGATCAATGTAGGTTTGAAGTCTACTTTGTCAGAGATAAGCATTGCTACTCCTGCCTGTTTTCAGGGGCCATTGGCTTGGTCAATCTTCTTCCAGCCTTTCATTCTAAGCCTAAGCTTATTTCTATCGGTAAGATGGGTCTCCTGTAAGCAACAAATTGTTGGATCTTCCTTTTTAATCCAGTTTGTCATACAGTGCCTTTTGATGGGGGAATTAAGTCATTTAACATTAAGGTGCTAGTACTGGTAAGTATGTCTTGATTCCTGTCATTTAGTTGTCTCAGTTGTTTGAAGGTTTGATTGTGTGTACCTAAATCGATGTTGCTGCTCTCTACTTTCTTGCTTTTTCTTTTCCTGTAGTTTGGTGCTGCCTGCCCTTTTGTGGTTATGCTGGGTTTCACTTTCTGTGTGCAAAATTCCTTGAAGAATCTTTTGTAGTGGTGGCTTTGTGATCATATATTGTTTTAGTTTCTGCTTATCATAGAAGACTTTTATTGCTCCATCTATTTTGAATGATAGTTTTGCTGGGTAGAGTATCCTGGGGTTGAAGTTATTTTCATTCAGTGCCCAGAAGACCTCACCCCAAGCTCTTCTTGCTTTTAATGTTTCTATTGAGAAGTATGCTGTGATTTTGATGGGTTTACCTTTGTATGTTATTTGTTTTTTCTCTTACAGCCTTCAATATTCTTTCTTGAGTCTCTGAACTTGTTGTTTTAATGATAATATGCCATGAGGTAATTCTATTTTGGTCAGGTCTGATGGGAGACTCTTTATTGCTGCTTCAATTTCATTTTGTGTTATAGATCTAGTCATATATTCATTCTAATATCCTCTTGGTTCAATTTTGGATGGTCATAAGTATCTAGAAATTTGTCCGTTTATTCACGATGTTCAAATATATTAGAATATAGGTTCTCAAAGTAGGCTCTGATGATTTCCTGGATTTCTGTGGTATTTGTTGTTATCTCTCCTTTTGCATTTCTGATTTTGCTGATTTGGGTTTTTTCTCTCCTCATTTTAGTCAGGTTTGCCAGGGGTCTATCTATCTTTTTTATTTTTTCAAAGAACCAGCTTTTTCTTTTGTTGATTCTTTGTGGTTTTTTTTTTTTTTCTATCTCTATTTCATAAATTTCAGCTCTCATTTCTCTCCTTCTGTTTGTTTTGGGTTTTTCTCCTTCTTGTATTTCCAGGAGTTTGAGATGTAGCATCAGGTCATTGATTTGAGATCTTTCTGTCCTTTTAATATATGCACTCATGGCTATAAACTTTCCTCTTAGGACTGCCTTTGCTGTGTCCCATAGGTTCCAGTAGGTTGGGTTTTCATGTTCATTAGCTTCCAAGAACCTTTTAATTTCTTATTTTATTTCATCAATGACCCATTGATCATTGAGCAATGTGTTGTTCAGCTTCCAATTGCTTGCATGCTTTCTACTGTTGTTTTTGTTGTTGAGTTCTAGTTTTAATGCATTGTGATCAGATAGAATGCATGGGATTATTTCTATTTTCTTATATTTGCTGAGGTTTGCTTTGTATCCTAAGATATGACCAGTTTTGGAGAAGGTTCCATGGGCTGCTGAGAAGAATGTACATTGTGCAGAAGTTGGATGAAATATTCTGTAGACATCAGTTAGGTCTATTTGATCTATGGTGTGATTTAGTTCTAGAATTTCTTTATTAATTTTTTGTTTAGATGACCTATCTATTGGTGATAGAAGGGTATTAAAGTCTCCCACTACCATGTATTCATGTCCTTCAGAATATGTTTGATGCAATTGGGTGCATTGATGTTGGGTGCATATAGGTTGATAATTGTTACTTCCTTTTGGTGTATTTCCCCTTTTATTAGTATGGAGTGTCCTTCTTTATCTCGTTTGATCAATGTAAGTTTGAAGTCTACTTTGTCCAAGATAAGTTGCTACTCCTGCCTGTTTTCAGGGACCATTGGCTTGGTCAATCTTCTTACAGTCTTTCACCCTAAGCCAGTGCTTGTTTCTGTTGATGAGATGGGTCTCCTGTAAGCAACAGATTGTTGGATCTTCCTTTTTAATCCAGTTTGCCAAATAGTTTCTTTTGATGGGGAAGTTAAATCCATTAACATTCAGTGTTAGTATTGACAGGTATGTGGTGATTCTTATCATTTAGTTGTTTTTGTTGTTTAAGAGTTTGATTGTGTGTAGCTGAATCAGTGTTACTCTCTGATTCCTTGTCTTTTCTTCTCCTGTGGTTTGATATTGCCTGTCCTTTCATGGTTTTCCTTTGCTTTCATTTTCTGTGTGCAGAATTCCTCAAAGAATCTTTTGTAGTTTTGGCCTACTGGTCATAAATTGTTTTAGTTTTAGCTTATCATGGAAGGCTTTTATTGCTCCATCTGTTTTGAATGATAGTTTCACTGGGTAGAGTATCCTAGGGTTGAAGTTATTTTCATTCAGTGCCTGGTATACCTCATTCCTTGCTCTTCTTGCTTTTAAGGTTTCCATTGAAAAATCTGCTGTGATTTTGATGGGTTTACCTTTGTATGTTATTTGTGTTTGATCTCTTACAGCCTTCAATATTCTTTCTCTATTCCTTGTGCTTGTTGTTTTAATGATGATATGTCATGGGGTAGTTCTATTTTGGTCATTCTGTTTGGTGTTCTGGAGACTTCCTGTACCTGAATGGGCATAGTTTTCTCTAGATTTGGGAAATTTTCTGTTATCATTTTGTTGAATATGTTTCGAATTACTTTTGCTTGCAACTCTTCTCCTTATTCAATGCCCATGATGCTCAGGTTTGGTCTTTTGATGGAGTCAGTAAGTTCTTGCATATTCCTTTCACAGGTCTGGAGTTTTTTGACTAATAGCTCTTCAGTTTTTCCTTTAATTTCCATTTCATCTTCAAGTTCTGAGATTCTGTCTTCTGCTTGTTCTAGTCTGCTGGAGTGCCCTTCCATTGTGTCTTGTATTTCTGTTTCATTCTTTTTTTCTGAGGTTTTCCGTATCATGGGTCACTTCCTCTTTAATATTGTCTATTTTCATCTTTAATTCATTTATCTCTCTATTTATAGTGTTCTCTGTTTCACTTTGGTGTTTATTTAGGGCTCTAATGAGTTCATTTATTTGTTTCTATGTCTTCTCATATTTTTTGTTTTTGTTGTCTTGAAATTTCTTGAGTGCCTCTTGTATGTTTTGGTTGACCATGTCTAGTAACATCTCCATGAAATTCTCGGTGATTACTTGCAGGATTTCTTCTTTCAGAGTGTTCTTGTGGGCTTTTTTTGGGTTATTTGGCATAGTTTATCTTTGTTTTGTTGGAGTCTGGAACTGGGTATCTGTTTTCTTCATTTCCCTCTGAATCTTGTATTAATTTATTTTTGGGGGGAGAATGGTTTCCATCCCTTTTTTGTATGCCCATTGTTCCACTTGGTACTGTGTAACTATGTTCTTGATAGGCTACTGGTGGTTTCAGTCACCTGTTTTCTTTCCCTTGGTTTAATTTTGTTTTGTGGGTGTGTTGGGTTTTAGGTTAGTGTATGTATGCTGTTTCTGTTCCTGTTCTGTGTGTAATTAAGTATTAGCTAACTCACAATAGTAAAATTAACAAATCAAAGAAAGAAAGAAAAAAAAGATAACCAAAGAAATCAATAGGGAGATGTGGACAAACAAACAGGGAACAAAACAAACAAACAAACAAAAAAATTCCAGGTTCAGGAACAATAGAATTTCAATCTTAGTAGTTCTGGTGTTACTCTTTTAGCCTCCAGTCTTGCTGTTGGTATTTAAGCAGAAGCTCTCTCTTAGTCTCACCAGGTGGTTGGGAAAACTTGCAAGTTTTTTTTTTCCTGTCTTTTAGAGGCAGTTGCTTAGTCAGCTCCTCCCTCAGTGAGGTGTGGTTTGTCCTCAGGTTCTGGAGATCAGCTCTGTAGCCCACCAGCCATCCTGCTGTTGGTCTGCTGGATATCTCCCAAGCAGGTTTGTGAGCCAGTGTCTGGCAGCATGGGAGCCCTCCTATTTTCTTAGTGTAACGTGGCATGGAGAAGCTTTGTATGGGCTGGTGGTTCAGGGTATTTAAGTTTTGATTCTTCTTGGTGCATTTTTTCTGCCAAGAGTGGCTCCAGCATCTCGGCAAGATTTTTGATTTACAGGCTCACACTGTCTGCTTCTGCACTCTAGTCACCATCTTCTCATTATTCTATTTTCATACATGTATGTAAAATATATCAACCATATTCATGCCCCCATCCTCTCCATTCCCCCTCCTCTCTCACTAATAAACACCCCCTAATAGGACCATTTTACATTCCTGTCCTTATTTTTTTAACTGTGTATTCATTGTTTAAAGGGGTTTTTACCATGGTATTTCACCTGTGAAGATACTGTATTTCAATCAGATTTATACCTTCTACTACTCTCCCTTACCCTTTTCCCCTATTATTTTATAGCTTTCAATGAGTTTTGTTATGCCACCTTGACACACAGATGCAATGTTTTTCAATATTATTCACTCTATCATTCTCTTTTTCTCTCCCTTCTGCCCCTGGTCCCCTCAGACAGTCCGAATATTAGGACTGTATATATACACAGTATTTATGTATATGTTTATCTTTTGGATCTATTTTCCACATATGAGGGAAAACATGCAAACTTTGTCTTTCTGAACCTGGCTTACTTCTCTTAACATCAAGATCTTCAGTTCCCATTGGTGGGAATGTAAATTAGTGCAACTGATATGGAAAGCAATATGGGTGCCCCTCAAAAAACTAAAAATAGAACTACCATACAATCCCAGTGATACTATTCCTAGCCTATATCTGAAGGAATGTACTCCAGGATAAAATAAAGCCACTTGCACACCCATGTTTATTGCATCACTATTTACAACAGACAAGTTTTGGAAATAGCCCAGATGTCCCACAACTGATTAATGGCTTAAGAAAATGTTTTGTATATACATTGGAGTTTTATTAAGTGATAAAGAAGAATGCAATTATGTTGTTTGCAGGTAATGGATGGAACTGGAGAGCTTCATGTTAAGTAAAGTAAGCCAGGCTCAAAAAAAAAAAAAAAAAACCAAAAAAACCAAACAATAACAAAAAAAAAACCCTCAGAGTTTGCATGTTTTTCTTTATATGCGGAAGCTAGACTTATAATAATTTAAATATATAAATAGAAACTTATATGATCATATATATGTGTGTATGTATATATATACATATATTGTGAGAGAGACAATAAAATTGTATTAGTGAGTCTGTCTGAGGGGACTACAGGAGGCAGGAGAAGGTAAAAAAATACTAGAGAATGAAAAATATTGAAATAACCCATGTATATATGAATATAATACAATGCACTGTACTGTAAGTTGTTGAATATGAGGAGAGCCTGGTGATAGAAAATGAGTAAGTAAAGTGGGGGAGTTAATTTGATTAAAGCATGATATATACAGGCCTGAAGTACCAAGGCAAAATCCCCCTGGACTACCAATATATACATAATTTTTAAAAAATGAAGGGCAGCAAGGAAAAATAGGTCTTTTCTGGGGAGGCATACTAGTGGGAGATGGATGGGCACAAGGAAAAGAGGTAATGAGGGTGTATATGGTGGATGTATTTTGAATCCATATATAAAAAGAAGAATGAAACCTGTTGAAACTGTTCTAAGAAGGGGAGAAAGAGAAGAAGGAGAAAAATGCAGTGGGTAAATCCAACTAAGATATATTATAAGCATGTATGTTAATAGAACAATGTATCCCACAATACAACTTTTATATGCTAATACAATTATATAAAAAAGAAAGTTTCCACTATTAAAAAGATCTCCAGTTCCATCCATTTCCCTGCAAATGCTATAATTTCATTATTCCTTATGACTGAATAATACTCCATTGTGTATATATACAACATTTTCTTAATCCATTCATCAGTTGTAGGGCATCTGGACTGTCTCCATGGGCTATCTATTGTGAATGATGCTGCAATAAACATGGTGTGCAGGTGCCTATTGTATCCTGATTTACATTTCTTTGGTAATACACCCAGGAGTGGTATGGCTGGATTGTATGGCAGTTCTGTGTTTAGCTTTTTGAGGAATCTCCATACTGCTTTCCATAGCAATTGCACTAATTTATATCCCCACCAACAGTGTGTAAGTGTTCCTTTTTCCTTGCATCCTCATCAATATTTGTTGTTTTTTGTGTTATTAATAATAGCTAGTCTAGTGTGAGGTGAAAACTTAATGCAGTTTTTTTTTCTTGATAGTACTGGGTTTGAATTCAGGGTCTCACATTTGTTAGGCAGGTGCTCACCAGTGGTAGAGCCACGTTGCCAGCCAAGGTGGTTTTGACTTGAGTTTCCTTTGTGGCTAGGGATGTTGAACATTTCTTCATGAATTTATTGGCCATTTTCACTTCTACCTTTGAGAATTGTCTGTTTAATTCATTTGTCCATTTCTACATTAGGTCAGTGATACCTTGGTAGTTTAGATTTTTGAGCTTCCTATATATTCTGGTTATTAATCCCTTGTCAGGTGTATAACTGGCAAAGATTTTTCTCTCATTCTGTAGGCTGTCTCTTCAGTCTAGTGACTGTTTCCTTTTCTGTGCAGAAGCTTTTTGGTTTCATGAAGTCCCATTTGTCAATTCCTTTTCTTACTTTCTGAGCTATTGGGGTTCTGTTAAGGAAGTTATTGCCTATGCCTCCATTGTAATCCCTATTTTTTCCTGTAGTAGTTTCAAAATTCAGGTCTTTGATTCACTTTGAGTTGATATTAGTACAAGTGAGAGTCTGGGACCTATTTTCAGTCTTCTATATGTGCATATCTAGTTTTCCCAGAAAAACTGCAGTTTTTTAGACTAAAACTACTAGAAATTCAAACTCTTTATAATTAGTTTCATGTCTAAGTCATTGCTGGCACTTTTATATATTTATTGCTTATTTGATTTCACTTTATGAACTGAATCTCTCAGTTCAATAAAGTGTGTTGGATTAGACCTCCCAGGAAAAGACTGGGAAATAAGGACTGATTATGTTGCCAGGGAAGGTTATTAGCAATGGCTCTGGAACTTCACTTGCATAAAAGTCACCTGGGAGGTAGCAAAGATGGAGGGGTGTGTGTGTCTGTGGGTGGGGCTCATCATAAATGCCTATTCTTTAGCTCTCCTCCCTGACACTGATTCATAGGTTGGCTGGGAATAGTCTCTTAGTATAAAGAGGGGCACTCAGGGGAATCTTTTGTTTCCTAGGCTCATGTCCAGAAATGAAATCTGAAACTGGACTGTGTGCTGAATTATCACACTAAATCTTTCCTTACATCATTCTAGCTAAACCTATAACTTGACCTTGGCTCCATTTCTTTTTTAAATAAATGTTTGTTTAGGATGAAACTATAAGAGTCAGATTTCTTGAGCTCAAAATTAGGCCATAGAAGCTGACAAATACTGCTACCAATCAATGGAAAAAATGTGAAATTGGAAATATCTAATAAGTGATCAATAAAACTGAATTTCAAATCAATTCAATTACAAAAATATTTATTGAAGGCCTATGGAGGGGAAGCCAATCATGTAAGCTTAATCTAGAGAGAATATGAGATAGCAAAGATCTCAAAGTCCATCAGACAAGAGAAACATAAACAAAAGCTAATAAGGTAATATCTCAAACATTAGAGACATGTAAACTGTATCAGAGGAAAAATAATCAAGAAATATTTCACTTCATCTGAGTGTCCATGGAAAAAGTGATATTTAAGTGGACTTTGAAAAACAGGTTGGAATTCACTGAGTTGAAAAGAGGGAAGTGCTGCATATCTAAGCTGAGGGAAAAGCCTGAGCTGGGATGTGGCTGGGCAGTGGGTTACTCAGGATGGCCAGAGAAGTAGAAACCAACTGAGAAAATAAGCAGAGCAGCTATGAAGCCCCTGCACATTTGCTAAGGAGTTGAGGTATTTTTCTCTAGGGAGCAAGGAACCAGCAGAGGCTTTAAAATAGAATGGCATGATCAGATCTGTGATTTTGAAGGGCAATTCTTGCTTCAACACAAAATCAAACTGTGCCATGATCTCTGTGGACCTCACTTGGTTGCTATGAGGCATATCTCCGCATGAATGGCTATGGTTTGACTTCCTACCCCTCTTTATAGCAGGTCCTAAAGCATGCAGGGAGATACTCTAATCTAGCCACCTCTGTTTATCTCCAAGTCTCACCTTTATATATTAGTTCTTTCAGGAAATCTTTCCTAACAACAATCCATTCCCCAAACAAGTGAAGTGCACTTGACGAGTGCTTCTTAAATGCACTATGATTATCCTTATCAGAGGTCTGGTCAGGTAGTGTCAAAATTACCCATCTTGCTCTATAGACTGAAAACTTCTTCTTGTTCACTTTAATATGATAGTCTCCTTTATCCACGTTCCATTTATATTTATAAATTATGACCTCAGTGGATGCCTGAAACCACCCTAAATATATTTTCTCCATATATACCTACAATAATGTTTAATTTATAAATTAGTAAGACATTTACAACAATAACTAGTAGTAAATCAGAAAAATTATAATAATATGCAGTCATAAAAGTTATAGGAAAGTGGTTTGTCCCAAAATATTTTGTTGTACATTCATTTTTTCCCTTAAAGAAAGCACTTTAGTGCTATCTCTTTGGCATATTTGAAAGTGAAAACTTTGAAGCCATGATTAAGAAAATATGAATTAATTTGCACAGGTATTATGATCCCATAACAGTTGATCTGATGCTGGAGATGACTACTAATTGACAAGTGGGTAGGTAGTGTATGGATTTGCTGGAAAAGGGATGATTCACATCCCAGGCATGATGGAGCAGAATGGGCTCAAGATTTCATCAGGGTACTCCAAATAGCACATAATTTAAAACTTACAAATTATTTCTGGAATATTCCATTTAGTATTTTTGACCATGCATAACCAAAACCATAGAAATCAAAACCTGAGATAAGAGGGGACTACTGTTATAGATAGTGCCTGCCACCTTCCTTGTTTGGCTCAACATGAACATTATGTGTTCTTTGAATTCATTCATTAAAAAGGAAAAAACAGTAAGTTCTCAGGTATAACTCAAACTAGTTCCTGGTCTCTAATGCTATTCTGCTGTTCATCACCATGGAATTTGGGGGGGGGGGGGCTGGGGAATTTACTTTCTCTCTCTTGCCTCTTGTTTTCTAGTTACCTACCAGGTTAACAGTAGTGCCTAATTCATATGGTGGTCATGAGTGATCAATAGACTAGATCAAGAAAAGGACTTGTTTCAACATGTAGTACATATTAAGTGCTCGAGAAGTGTCTATGGGACACACCTAGAGAGAGAGGCTCCAAAAGAGGCTGCTCCTTAGCCCTACTGATGAATATTCAAGGATCAGATCTGGGAATCGGTATTTTGTAAATAACTATATCTCCTTTCAAAAGCAATTCTTGTGTACTTTTTAATGCCTAGATAATACAGATGTGTATAAAAAAAGTAAAAATTCTGTGACTCTTAACTCCATAATCCAATCATGATCAATAATAAAAGTCTTTATCATGTGCATACTCATTTCTGGGCTAGCATGTAGGCAGACAGATAGATAACAGATATAGATTAGGTATGAATATATGTTTATATATTTATATAGAGAGACAGTGTGGATTAATAGATGGATAGAATGCGATAAAGTGAGTTTAATAAACTTAATGGAGTCTAAAAAATAGACAGCCAAGAGTTCACTATAAAATTCTTTTTGTATATGTTTGAAGTTTTTCATAATAAAATCTTAAGAAACTAATACAGACCTCCATAAGTACAGACTTCAATAATATATATTGAGTAGGGAAGAAAAGGTTACAGAATATCTTGTATGGTGTGACATCAGTTTGCTAAATACTAGATTCATAATTATATTTTAAAATTACAGTACATTTTAAGATAATAATGACATAAATTTAGGTATGGATAGGTTGTAGATATAGATCTATATGTCTACATTATTTCCATACCAATACTTTTACAAATCTCTATATTTGGAACACAATATATAGCTGAGATAAATATACATGAAAATTAAAAAAAATGGAAAAAGGTCATAAAATACTAGCCAGAGGAAAATTGGTGCAGTTTTACCAAACAAAATAAACTTTGAGTTATAAAATGTTACTAAATATAACAAAAAAATTTCATAATGATACAATGATCAGTCCACAAAGAACATATATTGATTTTAGATTTGTTTCTAATCACATAGCCTCAAAATACATAAGAAAAAGTCAACAGAATTAGAAGTAAAAGTAGATAAAATCATGATCAGAGAACATTTTGACAAACACACAAAAATTAATAAACCACAGAAGATTAACATTTTAAAATATTTTAAAATAGATTTTATTGTATGCACTTGCAGTCTAGAACGTGATGTTATGGGCTGTATATAGACAGAGTTTGTGCATATGCTAAGTATATATAAATATACTTATAAACAGTTACTACAGTAAGGCAATTTAACATACCTATGCTCTCCCACAGATACTTTTCGTGATGAGTTTCTAAAATCTATGTATTAAACAAAAATTCCTAATGCAATCCTGAATAATTTTATTAACTGCTATGGTCACTCCTCATGTTGCTCATTATATCTCTACTTTTATTCATCCTATATGTCTGTACATAAAAGAATTAAATTTTAACACATAGGATGATGATGAAGATGCTGTAAACTTTATGACTCCAGGCTAGGGGGAGCTCTTTAGGCTTTTGGCTGCATGTCCTTGAAGGGATTGTAGGACCCTGACCTTTCCTTGCCCTGTTTGCTCCCTGGCCAGAGGTGAGTGGTTTTGCTTCATCATGTACTCCTGCCATAGTATACTGGCTCATCATAGGCCCAAAGGCAACAGGACCATCTGATCTTGGATAGAACCTCTAAAACTGTGAACCTTTTCTCTTTACAGGCTGCTTATTTCAGGTGTTTTGTTTCAGTGATGGGAAGCTGACTAAACACTATTCATGGAACCTCAAGTGTGTTCAAGAGGAGTCATTAACAATTTAAATATTAAACATGTAAAGATGTGGGACCCTTCAAATACTACCATTGAAACCTGTGTATCTCCAACTCCAGTTCTGGTGTTTTATCTCTCTCATAAAAGAGTATGAAGGAACTCTATCCCTGCCATTCCTATGCTGCTGAAGTTAGATGACTCCATTCTTACAAATGGTTCCAAAATGAAGTGCCTTTGGTCTACTTCTCAGTCATCTTTACTAATCAATACCTTCTTTCTTTTTGGCATTAACAACCTTGCAATAAGGCTTACCACATAAGTTTTTCCTCATCATTCCCGAAAAGGACAAGGAGAGATCATTTTTAGAAAAAATATATGAGGTCTGAAACAAATCTTGGATCAGTTCTTGGTGGAGAAAACATGATTCTTCAGACAAAAACAGAGAGCCCCTGAAGCAGTTTGGATCTTGCCGATATGCACAGATGTTTGGAAAACCATGAATTTTTACAACCTGAATCTGGGCCATGAATTAGAGAAACAGATATGCTTCTTGCACTTTAGTGAGAAAATAAATGTGATGATGGACTTGTAGGACCATGTTCGTTTCTGGAGCCAAAATTGTATAATGCTGAGAAGGAGATGATGCATTAAATTTCCAAATACATTACAAATCAAAACATGCCGTTCAACTATCTGGAGTTAATGTGTTAACTAATATTCACAACAAAAATTGGAAAAAGTTCTTAAAATTTAAAAATATATTTGCGTGAAGTCTATTTTTTTATGATGGATTCATCATGTCTTTGGAAAAGTATAAATCTTTTCTCAGGGACCTCAGTTTCCTATATTCAATCAAGACTAAATCAAGCACTTTGGCATGTAGAGGATTCTGATACAATGCCTGTATTTCACTTTGACTTTCTTGGATATGGCTATGAAACCACAAATATCTGAGCCAGATTTTCTTTATGTCTTACCTACCACCCCAGGAGCAAGTAGGAAATCACTACTTTCTTATACTAGAGGGTACTCAGTTGCCTTTTAAGTGTTGATGCAACTTCTTCAAATCTGTCTTCCCAACCCTTAGGATTAACCAAGGGACATGGAAAGTAATACCTGCTCATTATTCTAACATTTTCTGTATTTTCTTGACAGGACATATTCAGTTAGGCTACCAAGAGCTTCCATTATATAAGAATGTTCATTTCCAACAAGAAAGAATATTTATGAAGGTTGTTCTGACATCTCCAAAGTTAACAATAAAAAATTTAAATTGTCAATCTAAAATTAATGTTAAATGATAAGTAATAATTGTGTGGGAGGTAGAAAGGTTTACTTTTTATACCCTTGTATTTGTAACTATTAAATCCCAGATTTCAGACACACACACACATATACCCAAAGAGAGAAATAAGGAACAAGTTGTATAACTATATGGTTCAGTAATCATGAAAACTATGATATTTGTTCAAGCTTTACATAAACAAAATCTGTGTGTGCTAAAGGGTTCTAAAGGATAATATGACATCTTGAGTTTTATTCTTGAGACTTTACCATGTCTTAAGATTGTGGTTGAAATTCTAGCTTTGAAATGTTCAGAAATATATACTTGATTCCTTAGGTAAATTATATGTGAAGATGTACTTAGAGCATTTTCTAAATTTATAGTTGCCTTAAATAGTATTGAATCCAAAAGTACTTCACCTCCAAATGGAAACACAAATACTTGTGATTTTAAAAATAACATTCCTTAGGGCTAGATGTGGTGACTCATGCCTATAGCCCCAGCTTTTCAAGAAGCAGAAATTAGAAGGTAGCAGTTGGAGGCCAACCTGGGCAAAAAGTTAGTGAGACCCCCATCTCAACCTATAAGCTAAGTAGGGTTCGTAGGGGGCATGTGCTTGTCATCCCAGCTATGTTGGAGATATAAGTAGGAGGACTGAGGTATTTCCAATAAAAAACACAAGACCCTATCTGAAAAATAACTACAGTTAAAAGGGTGAGGGGAATGGTTCAAGTGGTAGAGCATTTGCCTAGCAAATATAACTCCCCAAGTTCAAACCCCAGTACATATCCTCCCCAATAATAGTAACCTTCCCTTTGTCTTGAAATGTGTACATAATTATAGAAAATTTAGGAGATGCATATAAACAAAAAGACATCAGGTACCATGCTAACATTTAGACATCAAGATGGTTGTACCAATATATTGCATCTTCTTTTCTTCATCATTTATAGTCAGCACAAGGCATAACATTGGAAAGACCTACCATGAATTAGTTAACCGATTCCTTCATTTCTAGCAAGAAATGCAGGTTGTTTTCCAGTCTTGCCCAAATGCATAGAATGGCAGTGACTACCTCTGTAGGTAAGTCTCTGTACAGATCATTTTCTCTTCTGGAACTAACTTTGGGCAGAAACAAAACTTATATGACAAGAAAATGTAAAAGGTAGGGATAGTGAAGAAGCCTTTCCTTCTATTTTTTAAATAAAATTTATTTATTTTCAATTGACAGATAAAATTGTATGTATCTATTATGTACAATATGATATTTTCAAGTCTATATTCATTGTAGAATGGTTAAGTCTAGCTAATTAAAACAAGTATTATCTTACAAAGTTAATCATTTTGTGGGGAGAATATTGTCAGCATTTTTAAGAATACAATATATTGTCTTAAGTAGAGCTACCATGCTGTACAATAGATCTCTCAAACTTACTCCTCCTGTCTCACTCTAATTTTGTAGCCTTTGACCAACATCTCCCATTCCCACCTGGCCCCTGGTAACAACCACTCTGCTCTCTATTTCCATGGGATCAACTCTTTCAGATTATACAGGTGAGATCGTGCTTTTCTGTACTTACTTGGCACATTTTACTTAATATAATGCCCTTCAGGTCATCCATGTTGTTGCCAATGTTAAGATTTCATTTTTTTTAAATCACTGACTAATATTCCTTTATTTGTATGCATACATATACATATTCATAAATAAAAAATATATATCATGTTGTCTTTATTCGTGTATCTGTTGGTGGACACCTGGGTTGATTACATATCTTGGCTATTGTGAATAGTGCTGTTAGTACAGATATTTCTTCAAAATACTGATTTCAATCCCTTCGGATATATACCCACTAGTGGAATTGCTGAGTCATATGGTAGTTCTAGTTCTTTTTTTTTGTTTGTTTGCAGTGCTGGGGATCAAACCCAAGTCCTTCTACATGCCAGGCAGGTACTCTATTACCAAGCTGCATCCCCAACACTTCCAATTTTTGAGGAACTTTCACTTGGAAGTCATTTAAATAACATCCTGGCTGATTTATTCTTTGGGAGCATGCTGGAGAAGCACCCACAGTGTGTGCTTCTGGGAAGGACACTAGAAAATATGTGCTAGTGTATATAATCTCAAAAAAAAAATCACAGTTCTTAAGAAGTACAGAGACGTCATATAAAATATAAGATGACCACAAGAGGAAATAATTTAGAAACTTCACAGTCTGTACCACCATACAATGGGACGGAGGGAGACAAGCTTGTTATTTTGGGCTCTACTGTCTGGATCTTTTAAAAATTATTATTACTGCATGCCTTGCTTGGAGTAAAGAAAAGATTTTAAACATAACAATGCAGTCTTTAAAATAAATAGCTTCAACTTCAGGTTTTTGTGTTCTGATTCAGTACACTGAGTTTGTAACTGGAATTCTAGGGTCACAAACCCACCTCAAGGGTATCCACAGGTCAGGTCCAGTCACTTGCCCCGATACACCAAATAAAGGAGTGAGTAGTGGTTAATGGCAGGAAGGAGACTTATTATGCAATATGGCACAACATGGGAAAAGGCAAAGTAAGCACTTCAGCCCATTTTTACGGTATAAGGCTTTAGGTTTAAATAAGGGAAGAATTGGGGTAGGTATTAGCTGAAAGATATTCATAATTATAAAACAGGTGATCATTATTGAGGGTTTCTGAAAGTGTAACAGCTGTCACCACTTAAGGGGAGCAATCTGGTCAGGGTAAGCAGGTCATTGTTGCCTGGTGGGTGGTCTGTCCTGTGAGGCTCTGTTGTCTCTTTCCTTGGGGGCAGTTTCCTGCATCTCTCCTCCAAAGATGTCATTGATCAGTCCTGTCCTTACTGGATTCCAAGGTGACGGCAGGGGAGAAAGACTTAGAGAACAGGACCCAGATACAAAACAAAATGGAGTCTGAGATGCCAAACTCTCTCCTGCTTTCAGTTACCCTTTGACATTTGCAGGCCTAAGTGAGGAGACAGTGCTTTTCCACCAAATGGCTGCTAAGTGCCTATTACAGACCTTTTGAGGAAGCTGCCCTGGCAGACTGTGCAGCACCAAAGACACAACTATGGCTTTTATTTAACATCTATCAACTGTAGCAAAATGGGCTATAAGACAAAAAACAGACATCAGTTATCATAAGATCTTTAAAAATGTAGACATCAAGGGCAGATATAGAAAACAATGTCGCTTTAAATGGCTTTTTATCATCTTCGCACATATCAACTTGTTTTCATTCCTTCCCAAATGAAATCATCTAATGTCAGATGCTAAATATTTTTAAGAATTGTATGGAGCAAATCTAACTAAGTTATATTGTAAAGCACATTTGTAGACGTCACAGTGTATTCCCCTGTACAACTATTAAGGCTAATAAAATTTTTAAAAAAGAATTGTGTGGTAAAGAAATGTCCCGAAAGAATCACTACTGGTGTTTGAATTTTTTCATAAAAGACCTTATTTTTTGATTCTCCAGTCCAGGTGAAATGGCAGCAAGTCTCCCAAAGGGTTTTGTTTATAATTCCTTGTTTTCTTGTTACAATACTGTTTAGTGGTAGGACATCAATAAGACCTTTTGAATGGAATGTAATTTGATAGAATTAATTTGAAAATAAACAGAGCGCATGGGGTTAACTTGGCTTTTGAAATTAACCTATCAGGTGCCAATCTCTTTAATTAAAGAATCCTAATTCAGAGTTCTCTGATTCACATTTGGCAGGCAAATGCCAGTCGTTTTTATTTCACAACACAGTGCCTCCGACAGTAACAAGGCAGAACGAAACACATGCAGGTTTAATCAGGTAACAAAGCATGTCAAATACTTATCCTGAAAGAAGGGAGTCTGGCGCCTGAAGTGTGAACCTTGGAAAATTCCCTTAGGGGGTGTTATATATTCTGATCTCTACCTTTTCCCAGCTTCTGATGACACCTTTGAGAGGAAAAAGAAATCTCACCCAGAGTAGGCATCAGTATTCAAAGCAAATAACTCTCAATGGGACTTCTGGGAACCAAAGATACAAACACCACGCACATGCGTGTGTACAGAGGGCACAGTGCGTAGAAGTGCACACACACTAATGCACACACATAGCTACATGCATATGTATAAATTTCTTTAAACATCTAGATATCAATTGAAGATAGATAAAATAATGTGGCTTAAAACAATCTTCAATCTTTTTCAAACATATTAGCTTGTTTTCATTTCTTGTCAAACAAAACCATTTAATGTTCCAAAGCTAAATATTTTGAAGAACTGTATAGAATAATAATAGTAAATAAGAGTATATCCCAAAAGAATCACTGCTGTTTGAATTTTTGCATTAAAAATCTCATTTTTTCTATTCTTCAGCACCCCCCCCCCCCACCGCCCACACTCACACACATACTTGAAGAATGGTCTTTGGTGTCTTCATGTAATTTTACTCCAAATACCAGGAGAGAAAGAAAAAAAGGCTGTATTTTTATCTTAGAAAAATGTATGAGAGTTTGAATTCAGTCTATAGAGTTCCCAAGTGCTCTTGTAGAGTCCAGAAATAAGCCATTTAGTCATCCCTCTTAGATAGAAAATCAAGAGGCTGGAGAATTTTAGTGGCTTTTTTTAAAAGCTGAAGTTCCAGGAATCCTGGGAAAGGAACCTGATGCCTATGATGCATGACATATTGACCATCCAGGGAGCTAGTGGGGAGAAAACTGTGCAATATCCAAGCCATTTGGCTTCCCCCTGGCTCATCTTGAGCTCTCTCCTACTAAAATAAAGCTGTAAATAAGGCTTTCTCAAATCATAGAACCAAGAGACAGAAAGTATAACCTTGAATTTAGGCCAGTGATATGACTAAATTAGCACAAAATGTCTGAATTCAGGAACATCTACACCTATAACCAAACCTCTGCATTCACACTTACCTTTAGAGCCCCCTACCTTATTAGATGTTTGTTATACCTAGAGGCTAGGTCAGCACGGTAGAGATATTATAGATACATTTAAACTGCAGGGGACTGAGTAGAATAGAGGTGCTTTAAAGTCCCCTCCTTGTCATATTCTGTAATTGTATGATTGGTTTACATTCCTGCTTAACATACCCATGTCCCAGTCCTGTTAATTGAATCTGGAATCAAATAGGTGTTATTGGATGCTGTTCAGGTGTTCAAGTCAGATATGGAGGACAGAAGTGAACACCCCCTCCAATCTACCTTCCTCTTCCTCTGGATTAAAAGTCAAGCCAATAAGAGAAGTTTAAGGTGAGGGCCCCAATTCAGTGTATCATGTGCTTTTTGCTGCACATGAGAAAAACTTAAATAAAGTATAATCCAGAGCTGAGCAGACAATGTTCTCTGAAGCTATTCCCTAGATATTGGATATCATCAAATCACCCTTTTAAATTCAGCTATATGTATAGATCACCAAATTCTGTCCCGGTCCAGACTTTGATGAAGAGGACAAAAATGAGGTCATTTTAATTGTGTGATCATTACTAAATGCTGGATTTAAAAAAAAGTGAGTGGTTCCTATCTTCTAAGGACCTGAGAACCTTTCACTCAACACGTATCTAATGCATTCCTACAATGTGCCCTTCATTGTTTCCCCTAAGACGTCCACATGCCTGTCTTAACTGCTCAAGAGTGAGGGAAAATGACATCCACTAGGCACAGTGTGTCCACTATGAAGCTCCTCAAATAGTGTACTGATTTTTTTTTCTCTTCTCAAGATATTGAAAAAAAAAGCCAATCTTTGAAATGGTCTAAAATACATTTTTAAATCTTGAAGAGAAGACTAGGTGCTCATTTTCTCTGACCTAGACTATTGCCAATACCTTCCATCAAAATAAATCACGGATTACAGAGGAGATGCAAGGGAATGGAGAGAAATAACAGAAAGGAAAAACCGTAATAAAAATAAGATGGAAAAAAGCAACAAATTGCACCAAAATGGAATGTCTCATTCAAGGGGAAAAGCTTCATGTTCTGTTTTTTTTGAATCCACTATTTAAGACTTTCACAAATAGTAAGGCAAGAAGTTCTGAAAAACTTGGACTTTGCTCTAGGGACTGTATCATTTCATCTTGACATCTCTTCTAGAAAAGACCACCTGAGCTATTCAGGATATGAATTGAATTCTTTTTATTGGATCTCAATTTATGAAAATTGGAAACTCAGGTTCGCCAAGAAGGTATTCTTGCTTGGATGGTGTTCCTTCTGTATAATGCATTGCCATTAATAAGCATCCAGTATTTACCTTCTATTTGCCTATTGCCCACTGGAGAAAGAATCAGCATCAGACAAGATGGAAAGCTCTACCGATTAAGTTGTTCTACACTGTTTTGTCACTTAGTTCTCATTCTTTTATACTTTCAGGTTTTGTGCATCATATAACATGGTTCTAAGTTGGTAAATTTACTAATTTATGCAGTAATTCTTTTATTTATATATATGACATGGACCAATTGCTAAGGACTTGTGATTCAAGAATAAAGAACAGACATTCCTTTATTTCAAGCAATCTATGAGTCCTTAGGGGATGTGCACTTATAAGCCAGTGACCACAATACTGAGTAGTTACTGTCTCAGTAACAGGCATATACACAGTGGGAGACATGACTTGGAGGGTTGGCACCATAGTCCATAGGTACAGAGATATCAGGAACTGTCATAAAAATAATTTTTTCCCATAAAAATTCCTGTGGTGAAGATTATAAAAAGAAATAACCCAAAGGAACATGTTACGATTCCTTTTGAAGGTACACTATTACATAAACTTTCTATGGGTAAAGCTATAGATAATTTTTAAAGTCAATAACATAGTTATTCATTTTCTGCTGATGCATTTAATTTATTTTTCTCTTAATAAAATAAAAGAAAAAAGTAACATCCTTGTTTATACAAAGTCACTTCCTTTCAAAATAATACTCATCAAAAACAAAACTCATCAATTAACAGAACACAGACATTAAGTAGTTTGTATAAGTCACTGGAGTTTATGTTGCATTCAGCATTTCATGCACTTTTCAGAGATCCTTCTTATTTTATTGTATTGTTTTTACATTTCTCTCGTGTGTATACATTGTTTGGGCCACCTCCCTCCATCCAGATGACTTCTTGTTCTTTGATGTTGTTAAAGAGAAAACATGAGAGATAATAAGAAAGACATAGCATTTTTGCTAGTTTAAGACAAAGACAGCCATACAGAGAGATTCCTGGTGTTGCTTCCATGCACTTGTGTATTGCAACCCACATTGGTTCATCTCTACCAGACCTCTTCGCTACTTCCTGGTCCTCTTCCCATAGTGGTCTCTGCCAGTCTAAGATTACTATATTCACTCTTCTACAGTGAGCACCTCAACACATTCAAGTTTTAGGTTTCCTTTTCTTTCCCTATTTCTGCCATGTGTGTTTGCCCCTTAGTGTGTGACCCATGTCCAATAATATTACTGCATTTGTTTTGGGTCTATAATCCACACATGAGGGAGAACATTCGATTTTTGGCTTTCTGAGCCTGGCTAACTTTGCTTAAGATGATGTTCTCCAGTTCCATCCATTTACTTGTGAATGACAAAATTTCATTCCTTCTTGTTACATAGACTTCAGTGGTTTTCCTTATCTTAAAAATTTATTGATCTTTAAGATGAATGCACTTTTTAAAACTGTTTTTGCTTTTTGGTGTTTTGGTGCTAGGAAAGGAATCCAGGGCTTCGTACATACTAAGCACATACTATACCACTGAGATGTACCTCCAGCCCTGTAAAATTTTTTTGATTAGACAAACATTCTTATTTATGCTGCAGTGTTGATTATAGCTTAGCCCAAAGGGCCAGAAGGTTATCAAGGGGCTTAGGAAGCACCAGAGTAAACAGACGCCATCAACACAGGCCCCAGGAGCCAAGATGCCTGGCTGTTAAGTGAATGTCCCCTGTGACTATTTCATGCAGGAGTCTGGTGACATTTCAAGAGGAGGCAGAATTCTGGGCACTCTTCTCACTGGAATGCCCTCTGCTAGTTGCTGGCTCCATAAAGGAACATCTACTGTAGGGCTTACCCAGGCAGTGTGGGCAGGCAGGGGAGGCCAAGGAGATGGAAAAGTGTCCTCACCATGGCTACTCTGGGGGACAGGTATGCCCTGGGGAGAAGAGACAAGGTGAATCCCCTGAGGAGAAGTGAAAACACTTTCATCTTCCTCCTAACCTTTTTTCTTGGGGGGGAAAAGGAGCAGTGGTCAGTCCTGACAGAATAACAGAGCTGTAGGGTTCAACTTGAGAGGCTCCTCATTCTTGAAAGGTTGCAGGGGGAACCAACATTTCTTAGAATGAGCTCTTACTGTCATGGAATCACGGGGTAGACAGGGAGCCTTTACCTCTGACTAATTTATGGCTTAAGTGCTGAAGTTTGTTTTAAATAAGTGTGCACATTTTAGGGGAAGATGTACTGACTCCCCAGTTTTCTGTGACATTGACTCACATTTAGGAAAGCCAGTCATTGTGGAAGAGACAGTGAGGAGGGGACACAAAGAGTCAAAATATAACCTCTGCTCCAAAGTGTTTCAACTATGAGGGAAAGAGCTATTTGATCTTTTAGAAGATCTTGAAGAAATCTTAGAGGTATATAATCTAACACCCACATTTTACTTCTTTCTTTTTTTTTTTTTTTTTGAGACAGGGTTTTTCTATGTAGCCCAAGATGGCCTTGAACTTATGATCTTCCTGCCTCTGCCTCCTAAGTGCTGGGTCTACAGGTGTGTACAACCATGCATGGTGATCACACATATTTATTTTTTGGTAGTGCTGGGGTTTGAACTCAGAGCCTTGCACATGCCAGACAGGTGTTTTACCACTTGAGCCATACCTCCAACCCTAACACAATTTAAAGACAAGGAAACTGAAGTTCAGAGAAGCTAGTAACTTATTCAAGGGCATATGGCTGGTATGAAGGCCAGTATTTCAGTTCTCTACTTAAAACAGTCCACCTGCTGTTTTATAAATGTGATAGCAAGACAGGGCAAAACAGCCAGGGAAAAAGAGATACAGAGACTATGAAATGTCCTTTTTGGTGATGTGATAGGCCAGATACCATAGAGGAAAGGTATCCACCTACAGGTCTAGGGCTGCTTGTGAGTAAATTTTGTACTTTACTTTCCACCATCATTGGCCTCTAGTTGATCAAATCTTGACAGGTGAATAGGGTTTCACTTTCAACCTCAGGATGACAGAAATGGTCATGATTCACCTGAATTCCCTGTGAACAGCAATAACCTGGCTTCTCACACCTCCAGTGAAGGCTGGATGGTGGTGCTTCTGTCTCAATTCCAAGTTTTTCTGGACTGTTTGAGAGAGTAGTTTGGATTGGCCATCTATACTTCGAATGTCACCCATTTTCACACACTGACATGGTATCTAGGACTCAAAACCCTGCTTAGCTGCAAAGTACTTTGAGAATTGTCATATTTCAATTCTCTAACACAATAAAAACTACTAACAGCTGAGTCCTGGATTCCTGTATAGAGTTTCTGTTCAATTGCATGCCAGGTTAACATTTCAAAATGGACTCTGTCTTAACAGATAAGAATGCCTAAGAATAAGCAGGGAGCTAATGTGTTGTTCTAAAAGGATGTTAAAGTTTTTTTTTACACTAAAAGTCTGGTTAAGAATTCTTTTATGTCAACGACATTGCTAGCTTTTCCAAGACAGGCAACTCAGAGGATATGATTTTAGGCATGCAGATCATTTGTTTCCAAAGAACAGAGAGACTCATTCCAACTAGCATATGCTAAAAAGTGAACGTTGTTGAAAGGATGTGAAGTTATCTCTTGGAATCCAAGGGCAGAAAGAGAAGGGAGGGTGCACAAAGGGTGCATGGAGGCCTGGAATGAGGAACTGGAATAGAGTCAGGAACCAGGCAACACCTCTTAGCACCTCTCTCTGGGGACCAACAGCCGCTCATTCATTTTTCTTACTGCATATCACAACCATTTCTCTCTCTTTGCAGACTGACTGTCTCTGCTGTTCTAGCACAGTGTCAGAAACTTGCTGTCTAAACCTTCGCTCTACATCACTTCCCTTCTCAGACTCCCAACCAATTGACCCAGGATCTAATGTCCCCCTTCTGAATTTCTGAGAGGGAGACACAACTCATAGATTCAGATCAATTTGAGATTGGCTCCTCTCTTGCACCTCATTTCAACTAGCTACTCATGGGTTCAGGGTGATGTTGAATGATCTGTTTGCTGGGGGCCAGTCCTGAGGAATTGAGGGCAGGGAGGTTGTTCTTAGAAAAGGAGTTTTGGGCCAGAAGAGCACCCTTTGAAGCAGCCTCCAGCAGTTGTCATTCTGGGAAGGAGCTCACATGGATTCATAGGTATTGCAGAATTTATTCTTTCAACAACTTCAATTTAGCAGAATGAGCAAAACTGTTTCACAGATAGGAAAATGAAGGCAAAGAACTGTCAGTAAATTGCCTAACTCATACTGAAACCTGAGTTGCTTGGTCCCTGGCTGAGGCTTTGCAATGTTAAGTATTTCTTGCACTGTGACGGCTGGCTGGCTGGCTGGCTGTGGGTACTCTGTGGCCTTCAGAAAGGGGGAGTGAAGTTGACAAATGATCTACATTGAAAATGGGCAGAAAATTGAGTTGATTTGTGGTTTATTTCATATCATTTCACAAATAAACCATCTGTGCCTCAAAGTGCAGGCTAGCTTGCCAGGGAGGGGCCTTGTCCCTTGAGAATGTAGTCTGTCCAGATCAAACAAGGGTAGCTCAGCTTAGTCTGGGTAAGCCTGGCATTTTTTCATCAACAAAAAAAGAGACTTGTGAAAATTAATGTTGAAACATTCTTCCATCATTCTTAAAGTATTCACTTTGCTCATCTGAAACATATAACCAACTTGCTAGTTTCTAAGTTGAAATTTGTGTGTATTGCCTAGAATAACATTGACTCAGTATTCCTTACAACAGGAAGCTTTGGTAATAATCCCCTTTTAGTTTTTGTCCTCTGTATCATTACTACAGTCTTCTGCACACAGCTGCATGTTTGCACACATAATGCACATACATGTACACCACACACATGCAGATATGCATGTGCTTTTTCCCACGTATCACAAACCATAAGGAATTAATAAAAACAGGGTACTTTGGACTGCAGAGGCTCTGGAAATTATATGCCTCATGTCAGGGTCCACCAAGTCAAAGATTGGACAAGTCAGTCCCTTCCTATCTGGGCATCTCATTTCTCCTCTGCAGGGCTTTAGTAATTTCTTGCCTAAAGATCACACCAGTGGATTTCTGTCATTATTCATTTAGGACATTTTTGGCAGCACATTCAGGCTAGATTTTAGTCTGAAATTATAGAGGGCACTTTTCGAAGAAAAGAAACATTCGTTCTAATGGAATTAGTGCAATGGTCTCTGTGAATACAGCTTTTGAAAGACCCTTAGATAGGCTATGGGGAATTATGAGGTCAGAAGCCAGGTTCTGTTCTTCTTATTTTCTGACTCAAAACACTTGTGGGGTGATTAATCTTCATAAACATTATTGTCTCCCAAACACATGTAGAAATAAAACCAGGGTCTCCAGATGTGGAGTCCTTAGCTTACTTCAGAGCTTTCTCCAACCCTGACCTTTACAGCTGTAGTTTCTTCCTTTGCCCCATTATCCTTACTGTCACTTCACTAAACCCCAATCCCATCCAATCTCATGCCACTAAGAGGGCAAATGTGTTTCTGTATTACCTACCTTGAATATGGATAATAAATATACTAGTAATAGACACAACTAAGATTTATGACCCCTTCCTTTGTGGGTGTCAAGTGCTAAGACCACAAAGTTCCACCTGAGAGATAAGAAGTTAGCCATTCAGATGCTGGTAGAAGATATGAGAGTCCTGATTTAAGACAAAGGACTTCATTACTCCCATGCCTCAGTTCTGATATGGAGACACAAAGGTTAGATATGAGTTCTGCCTGACTCTAAGTTCCCAACTGGTAACTAATTAATGGAATTTTTTTTCATTGACAACAATATTTTTCATAGAGTATTAACACAATTTTTAGTGTTTAGTCCAAGGATGCTATAAGGGGAGAGACAACATTGATGGGAATTCTCTGAGGACCAATCCCTGCCCTCAACTCTAGCTTTAACCTCCATCCTGGATGGAAACCACAGAGCAGCTGACACACCAGGGCTCAGATAAAATATTTGGCATGGGCCTGGAGAGAAAATGACAGCCTAGGATGGGCAAACAGCAATGAGATCTAAGACTGGCAAATATTCTCACTCCTGGTGGATATTTTTTGTTTTGATTTTTCCAGCTCTAGCAAAAACAGATATGCATTCCTAAAGAAAGAAAGCCAATCCCAGAAGATATGAATTAAAATGAGAATGACTTTTAAGTGATTATTACTTTTCTTTAGATTCAGATGAGAAAAATTAGAGATCAGAACCTAGAATCACAAAATCTTTAAGATGAAAATGATTTTAAAATTCATTTTGTCCAGTTACCTCATTTTATAGGCAAGAAAATACATGAAAGAAGTAAAAAATTTTAACTTGCCAGTATTTTAACTCTGCTATATTCTATGAACCTGCATAAGAACAAAATACATTTGGAAGCTGGGCACCAGTTGCTCAGACCTATAATCCTAGCTACTTGAGAGGCTGAGATTGAGAGGATCGTGGTTTGAGGCCACCCAGGCAAATAGTTTGCAAAATCCCATCTCCAAAATAACCAGAGCAAAATGAACTGGAGGTGTGACTCAGGCAGTAGGGCACCTGCTTCACTAGCATGAAGTCCTGAGTTCAAACCCCAATCTTACCTGCTTCCTCCCCGCAAAACACACATTTTCAATTATAGCACATTTTGATAACCAGGTTTTAGCAAAGAAAAGACTTTTGTTTTTGACAAAATCACAATAAAATGAGAATTTTATTGGTACTTAAAATATTAACAATACCACCATGTATTAGTAAAGACTTAAAATTATAACATGAAATTATTAAAAGAGACTGTTAAGTAAAATGTACTCAATAAAGATGACTTTATCTGACAGTGACTTCATAAGAATTTATTGAGCACCTATTATGTCTCTGGCATAGAATGACTTTAGTGAAGGCATATTTTTTTCTTATTAAGAACCTATAATCTCATGAGCAGGGGATCAGGAAACAATGTAAAGATCAGTTAGAGTTGAATCAACATAGGTCATAACACATGGGTACACGAAAGCAATAGTAGGAATCTCCCTGTATAGTTAACCTTAACTCAACTAGCAAAAAGGCTTTGTCTTCCTTATTATGCTTATGTCTTCTCTTCAACAAAATCAGTGATAAGGGCAGAACAGGACCTGCCTGGAACTGAGGAGGGGAGGGGGGATGGGTGAGGGAGGGAGCAAGGTGGAAAAATGACCCAAACAATGTATGCACATGTGAATAAATGAACAACTAAAAAGAACCTACAATCTAATGGATAATCACCAGCTTTAAAATATGAGTGGTAAAAAAAGTTTGTTGTTTTTTTAAAAACTAGGGCTTAGAGACATAGTTCAAGAGGTAGAACATTTACTAAGGTCATGGGTTCAATTCCTAGTATTGTGAATTATTTAAAATTAATTTTGCTAGTTTATCAAAAGTCTTGAAACATCCTATTTACATTGAAGATCACATACATGAACATAACTTAAATTCCCTCCATTATATATTGATGTAACTGTCAAAAACTGCAGCAGATCTGAGATTTTATTTTACTTGCAAGCTAAGAAGTTAGCTTCATGGATGCTAACTTCCATGATGATTTATTTTGGTTGCCAGATTGACCAGATTGAGAGACACCTAGAAAATTGGTAAAGGACACTTTACCAATTCTTCCTCTTCTTTCTTCTTCCTCTTGTTGCTCCATCCAGGGCTCCAGACTATTGGATAGTGCTGCTCACATTTATGGGATGCCTTCCCCCTCAGTTGGCTGACTCACATGCAAATCATTTCTGGAAACACCTTCACAGACACACATCCTTTACTCTAGAGGGAAACACCATCTACATCTTCTTTGCTCTTGGAGGAGGCCATTTGATATAAAAACAACCTTGGATAGATAGTCCAGAGCAAAGACAGTGCCTCTGCTCACAAGATGTACAGAAACCCAAGATCCATGGAAAATTTTCTCTCAGCAGGTTTTTCTATTATTTCATTAATAATATTATAATTTTTTTCGTCACTGCAGCTCACATGAACTACTACAGCTGCATGTAAAATAGAGGTACCTGATATCTGCTCAATCAAAATTGGGCATTCTTGTCCAAATGACCACAAAGTTAGTAAGTTACATTCATGTTGGCATTTCTTTTCTCAACCTTATGGCTGGTTTTCCACAAAAAGAAATTATCACACTAGAAATATGAATTTTAAAAACTGCTTATTGTCCCCATAAAGATGTACCATGATAAACCAAGTATCCTCCATGGCTAATTTGGCAAAATGTTAGTTTTAGCTCCTCAGTTGCAAATGGTTCAAGGAAGGGTATTAGTCCTCGGATGAAATGAATGAATTTGTTAATAAATTTTCAAGTTTCAAATTGTCTTACTATGAATCTGAAACTAGAATTCATATATAAAAATATCATCATATAAAAATTGGTGTTGGCTGACTATTTGTGTGGTAGATAGACTTTTGAAAGTATCTTAAAAGAAAAGAAAATCATTGTATACACTTTTCCCCAGTATTTGTGGGGCACATTATTGATGATTCATAGATCTACAATTGTAGTAGCTTGTATGAATATTCAAGTCTGTTCTTTTCCTCAGTCAGTAAATCTACCAGCCATAATTGTTCCCTTGGGTATGGAAAGTGGAAAAAACAATTCCTCAATAGCAAAAATTACTTCTAATAAATATCTTCAGCAGCTGAGACTGATATAAACCTTCTTACTAGCATGCAGATTTGTTTCTTATGAGCTATACAAAAAGAAGCAGATTCTCTTACTTTCTCAGTATAGGATTGTATGAGGTTAGTGCATACCCTCAACACTCAGACCACCAAGATTTTGATCCATTTTTCAAAGATATGATGAACAGCTGTTTCTGTTTTAAAATCTTTTAATTTATAGGTTCAAAAGAATTTCCTTTGGAAAACATTTACCACTAATTTTGAAACCTATAAGGTGAATAGATGGGTGTGGGGGACTTGACTTCTGTAATTTGGAAGACGTGTAATGAATGCCTATTTTATGTGAACTTTTATGTAAGTTCACTTCCTTATTCTAATCCTTAGCAGTGGGGATTTTTATACCCATTTTATAGGTTAGAAAGCTAAGACAAGTTAAATAACATTGCCCATGGCTAATAGCTAGCAAGTCTCTTGTTTTTTATTTTGTCTTTTTTGCTTCTCAGTTCATCAATGCCCTCACAAAGATGCAGAATATCTCATCTTCTTCAGAACCACTGAATTATAAGTTGAACTCAAGAGCTCTTTATATACTTAAGCATATAAAACAACCATAATTAACTTTATATATATATATATATACATAAAATATATATGTTTATAGGTACACACTATATATGATTTTTTATAATTATTATATATTTGCAATTCCAAACATCTTTCAAGGCTCTTTACATGAATTATTTAATTTCATCCTCTAACAAAAGTGAGAAGTAAGTATTGTTATCCCATTTCAAGTAAAAAAAAATGCTAAAATTGGAAGATATTCTGAAGCAAAATCCCAATCTCTAGTACTCCACAATGTGACTTTATTTGGAGGGAGGATCATTGCCAAATTAAAATGAGGTTATTAGGATGGATCCTAATCCAATTTGACTGATGTCTATGACAAAAATGGAACTTGGAGGCATTCAGGAGTCCCAGGACAGATCTTTCCTTCACTGCCCTCACAAGAAGCAAGCCCTTGATCTCTGAGGTCTAGCTTCCAGAACTGTGAGACTTTAAGGTCCTGTTGCTTAAGGCAGCCAGTTCCTGGTGCCTTGTTTCAGCAGCCCCAGCAAGTGAAGCAGCTTCCTGTTTCCTCAGAGTAACAGTAAGGCTCTGTCACTGACCTGCAGACCCTTCACTTTTGGGCCCCTGACATTCCTGAGCTAGTTTCCACTGCTTTTTCAGCAGTTCACTCAGCTCCTTTCTGGTTTCTTTCTTCTTAAAAATGTAGTCTCGATCCTTCTGCTTGCACCATCATGCTTATTCTCTCCTGCAGGGAATAATTTCATTCCAGGGAATATTTTCATCCCAGAATCTTACATGGTTCCCTTTCTCATTTTTGTGCTCTTTATTCAATGCCACCTTTCAGATGTTTTATTCTCCTTAGTACTTAGCACTAGTAACTTGCTTAATAGTCTACTTATTTCTTTTGCTTATTATCTATCCCTTCCTTATGAAAATGCAAACCACATAAGGTCAGACATTTTTGTGTGTATACTATAGAGTTTTAAAATGGCTTCTTGTATATAGTAGATCGAAATATCAAATTGAACAGATGAATGGGTCATGGGGATAGGTTGAGTACCACCTGCAGGACTCATGATGCACTATGTACGGCAAGCTTCACATAACCTTTTTTTTTTTTTTTTTTTTCATTTTTCTTTTATTATTCATATGTGCATACAAGGCTTGGTTCATTTCTCCCCCCTGCCCCCACCCCCTCCCTTACCACCCACTCCGCCCCCTCCCGCTCCCCCCCTCAATACCCAGCAGAAACTATTTTGCCCTTATCTCTAATTTTGTTGTAGAGAGAGTATAAGCAATAATAGGAAGGAACAAGGGGTTTTGTTGGTTGAGATAAGGATAGCTATACAGGGCATTGACTCACATTGATTTCCTGTGTGTGGGTGTTACCTTCTAGGTTAATTCTTTTTGATCTAACCTTTTCTCTAGTTCCTGGTCCCCTTTTCCTATTGGCCTCATTTGCTTTATCTACCATTTGATCCAGCAATACCACTCTTGGGGATATACCCAAAAGACTGTTACTCCAGAGGCACCTGCACATCCATGTTTATTGCGGCACTATTCACAATAGCCAAGTTATGGAAACAGCCAAGATACCCCACCACTGACGAATGGATTAAGAAAATGTGGTATCTATACACAATGGAATTTTATGCAGCCATGAAGAAGAACGAAATGTTATCATTCGCTGGTAAATGGATGGAATTGGAGAACATCATTCTGAGTGAGGTTAGCCTGGCTCAAAAGACCAAAAATCGTATGTTCTCCCTCATATGTGGACATTAGATCAAGGGCAAACACAACAAGGGGATTGGACTATGAGCACATGATAAAAGCGAGAGCACACAAGGGAGGGGTGCGGATAGGTAAGACACCTAAAAAACTAGCTAGCATTTGTTGCCCTTAACGCAGAGAAACTAAAGCAGATACCTCACATAACCTTTTGAAGAGTGGAGAGGACTCTGGCTGTGCAATCACAACAGGTAAGATGTATTTCCAAGGAGTAAATACTCCCAAAGGAGACGACAATTACTGCTTCTGTCCTTGAGAGATTACAAACTAACTGGAGAGACTAAACACATAAAGCATAAAAAATAATAGACTGGATCCGCAGAGCAATACATCAGCATGAGCAATTGAGTCCAGCAAGGCCTGACTTCTGAAAGTGGTGAGTCAGGGAGCTTTACCAGAAAAGATACTGTCAAAGAGAAACAAATCAATATGAACCTGGACACTAGCCAGCATTTTTAAGAGTATTCTCATATATACCTTACATAATAAGTGCTCAAGGAGATTATTTATTACAAGGTCTTAAGCACATGTATTGAAAATGTGTACTCTATCATGTGCACACATAAAATATACTTCTCAGCAAATACTTTGCCCCTTAAATAAGCACAATCCCACCAACTGGCAGTACCAAAGTGGGAGAGAAAAACATTCTGATCAGGCAGAAAGTAATCACCAAATTGAGATCTGTGTACCACCTGATGAAAACCAATTAAATCTTGCAGATGTGGCAAGTGACAGAGGAAGTGAAGTTAGCTGGAAAATAACCTGTGATATTACTTTTGATCTTTCTCCTATACTACCTATTCTCTCCTTTTATGTTTTTCTCTTCATATTTAAACTGTCCCTCTAATTTCTTAGATGAGCAATGAAGCCTTGACCTCAGCTACCAACTCCCAAAGACAGTTATCAATAAAAACAAATCCAAAAGGAGCTTCTGTAATTAGTCCTGGTAATGACGCCCCATGTGATCTTGTCTACAAAAAGTCTGAAGTTCTTTGGAAGAAAAGCACCACAAGAAGCCGAGGCTTATTATGGTACCATCGACTGCTGTTATTCATCTAAAAATAATCTAGTTTCACTTCTGATGTCTCAAATCTTCTTTTTTTCTCTTTGTCTACTTTCTATTTTTTCTTCCTCCCACTCATTAAACCTTCCAGTAAAACAATAAACTAATTCATGGAGATGGAATAAATTCGAGATTCAAAATAGAAATCATGTCTACATAAAGCTATGTGACTATGGACATTCAAGAGCCTCTTTTTAAGTGTCCAGCACATTTAGGTACTGAGGGAATATGCAAATTTTTTGGAGGGGATATTTCAAAAAGATGTTTTCTATTACCCTAAAAGACGATATATTCATTGAAATGGCTACTTTCCACTGCACTTAACCGAGCTCCAGAAGCATAACTGTAAAAATAAGCAGTTTTGAAGACCAAACTGCACATGACGCAGAACATCGTGAACTTGATCTCACAGCTGAAACATTTCGCTGGGCTCATTTACCTTTGAAGTTCAGAGGTAGACTACTTCATAGAGGAGAGTGAACCCAGAAATAGCTTAGTGTTTTTACACTAGATCGTTCACTTATGTGGTAACATGGTTGAATACCTTATTATTCTCCTCAACTAAGTATTTCCATTTTAAAATGCTAATGTAAGTTTCGAAAACATATATTGCAAATGCAAATCAGAGCTTAAAACAATGCTTATAAAACATGCATAGACAAGCTCTCTGAAGCACTGAATTTTTACTGAAATGTCATTTACATACAATAGAATTCACAAATTTGAACAGTTTAATTTCATGAGTTTCACAAATGTGTATAGTTATGTAAGTCCCCCACAATCATGATATATAATATTTCCATTTCCTAAAAAGTGCCCTCATGTCCCTTTGTACTCAATCTTCAACAAAATTTACTTGTTGGTAGTCATTGATCTTGTTTCTGACACTATAGTTTTGCCTTTCCTAAAATTTCACATAAATAGAGCCATGTCATATGCAGTCATTTGTAGCTGTCCTTTTTTTCACACAGTATAATTCTTTTGAGATTCAGCCACGTTGTTACCTAAAACAATTTTAGGGTCGAATAAAGCTTTGGCTTTAGGATTCAAGGACAATGTGATGTCAACATTATTTGTAAGTTTTGTTTAGTCATCTAGATTTTTTTTAAACCAACAAAGTTTGAAGGGCCTCCAAGTCATCAGAGGAAAGATTTCCATTTTTTCCACCCCCCTTTTGCCCTGTCCTCATCTATTTTTCTTCTAAAAAGGAGTGTAAAGAGAAAGTGTGTGAGAGGTACTCACTCATGTCGCACGTCTCCACTCCCACTGATGTTGCCTGCCTTCTTTGAAGTGAGGGATGGTCATGTGACTTTTTTGGCTAATGAAACATAAATGGAAACGATGTTTATTCCTTCCAGTGGAAGCTTAAAATTCTGTTTGAGTGATTATAGGAGCATTTGTGGAGATAGTTTCCAGGTCCACAAATGACCACACTTAGAGAATTGTGCCAACCTGTGTTGAACATGAAGCACAAGCAAGAAGTACAAAAACCTTAGTCACTAGGATTTTAGGGTTATTACTGAAGCATGCTGCATCTAAGTCCATCTGACCAAAAGAGGTAGCAAGTGACATGGTTATATGAATCAAACTGCTATTTTTCAGTAAGAGGATTATTTTTCTTTTCTTTCTATCTTACTGTGCAGCTCCAGGATAGACATCTTCCTTTAGTTGTTAGCTTGAAATTTTCATTCAAAGATTAAATGTATTTATTAAACATTCAATGCAGCTTGTTCACACTTTGATAAAGATTATCATTTATCAAAGGGATTATGTTCTTTCCATATGACATTAGGCTTCAGAGTGTAACAGGCACATAATAATTCCTCTACAGAGTAATACAATAATTAGCAATGTCCAACTCTATAGCTGAGACTTCTTTTTTTTTCTTTTCTTTTCTTTCTTTCTTTTTTTTTTCTTTTTCTTTTATTATTCATATGTGCATACAAGGCTTGGTTCATTTCTCCCCCCTGACCCCACCCCCTCCCTTACCACCCACTCTCCCCCTCCCTCTCCCCCCCAATACCCAGCAGAAACTATTTTGCCCTTATTTCTAATTTTGTTGTAGAGAGAGTATAAGCAATAATAGGAAGGAACAAGGGTTTTTGCTGGTTGAGATAAGGCTAGCTATACAGGGCATTGACTCACATTGATTTCCTGTGCGTGGGTGTTACCTTCTAGGTTAATTCTTTTTGATCTAACCTTTTCTCTAGTACCTGTTCCCCTTTTCCTATTGGCCTCAGTTGCTTTAAGGTATCTGCTTTAGTTTCTCTGCGTTAAGGGCAACAAATGCTAGCTAGTTTTTTAGGTGTCTTACGTATCCTCACCCCTCCCTTGTGTGCTCTCGCTTTTATCATGTGCTCATAGTCCAATCCCCTTGTTGTGTTTGCCCTTGATCTAATGTCCACATATGAGGGAGAACATACGATTTTTGGTCTTTTGGGCCAGGCTAACCTCACTCAGAATGATGTTCTCCAATTCCATCCATTTACCAGCGAATGATAACATTTCGTTCTTCTTCATGGCTGCATAAAATTCCATTGTGTATAGATACCACATTTTCTTTATCCATTCGTCAGTGGTGGGGCATCTTGGCTGTTTCCATAACTTGGCTATTGTGAATAGTGCCGCAATAAACATGGATGTGCAGGTGCCTCTGGAGTAACAGTCTTTTGGGTATATCCCCAGGAGTGGTATTGCTGGATCAAATGGTAGATCGATGTCCTAGCTGAGACTTCTTAAGGCGCATGAATATCTGTGATGTCCTCTTCTTCATGGAAACAGCTTGGCTATGTCTTCCCAGACTTTTGTTGGGGCTATGTGACAGTTGCTGTTAATAATAGTAGCAGAAGAGATGTCAGTCATATTCAGGCCAGCACAATTAAGAGCAGATATTTCCCTAGATGTTCTCTTTTCCCTGTGTGAATGGTTAAGTGCAAAGGAGGACAAGAAGGAGGCAGAGCAACACAAGGGAAGGAACCTAGGTCTCTGAATGATAGCATGGAAGCCCACTCACTCAATTCCTGTTTCCTCAATCTGCCTTGGACACTGTCATGAGCAAGAAGTAACCCTGACTCTCTTGACCCCTGTGATTTTGCATTCATTTGTTCCAGCAGCTAATGTTAGTTATCTTGAATTATATACAAATTAATACTTTAACAATGCTATAGTGTTACCATTTGGAAGGGCCATAAATTTCTCTTTTCAGTTTAATTCACACAACATTTGAGCCCTACTTCATTCATGAAGAAATGGAAATTACTTAGCTTGTCAAAGCCAACTACATGATAAATGTCAAATGTTGAAACTCATTTTCTGTCCTAAATCCAGTGCTCCCACCTCACTATGTCACATAAATTAAAGGCTGCTAGCTTTTGGCAATTTATTGCCTACAATTTAGCAACTACACACACACACACACACACACACACACAAGTTACAGAGAATTGGCTTACACAACTATGGGGTTTAGTTAAGACATCTCTTTAGGTATAGTCCTAGCTGCTACTTGACATCAACAAGACAAATCAGCAGGCACAGTGTGTGAGCATCAAATGGCTACTATTTCTTTTCCCCTTCTCATCTCCTTAGAATATTCCTTGTGACACATGCTACCAGACATTTTCAAGAAAGGGAATTTCAGGAAATGAAGCTCAGCCTAGTCAAATTATCACATTATAAAGCCTCCACAGTAAGTTTTAAGGTTTTACTTTTTTTGAATATTGAACAGTTTTGCAAATACTGAGCAGCCAGTAAAACTAAGGATTCCTAATTTGAACACTTTATTTTTAATTTTTTATTAGCATGAATTAATTGTACAAAGGGGTTTCATTATGATATTTATATATATCTCATATACTTTGATCAAATTCACTCATCTATATTACTTTCTTAACCACCCTCCCTCCTCCCCTCTCCTCTTTAACAATTTTTGGTGGGTTCCATTGTGCTACCTGAAACAAAAAATTGCTAAACAAATGTAGTTTTTCAGAGCTGTTTATAGCCTTCATTTTCAGATGACCTGGCCATTTTGCTGGTGCTCATGTCATCACTGGTGGTTAATTCACTTTTTAAAAACCTTGTCTCAGGAAAGGTGCTGACAGTACTCATGAACACTTTGCAATGACTGCAAGTCAAGGAATTTCTGCTGGGGGCACCCACTTTTTAACCATCCTCCCCTTTGGAGACCACGGGCCTTAGCCATGGGGGACCATAAAGGTGGCATAGTCTTTGGGTAACACATCTGGTGACAATTTAACAGGCAACCCTGGAGTATGTAAAGTCATTTTAGACAATATGCAAACCTGTTTATTTTAATAGTGTGTCTTTTTAACGTGTATTAGAAAACACATGGAGTTATAAGAAAACAAGTGTGACTTAAAAACTTCTTTTTAAATGAATATGGTTATGTGTTAAAGAGTATTTAAAAAATTACCAAGTAAATAGTGAGTTGGTGTTAAGAACTATTACGTTAATGCCTTTGCAAATGGTTCACCAATACATCAGAAATTATGAAATCAGAATTAACTATTGGAGAGATACTCCCATGTGAATGCATTTAGTCCTAATGTTCAGTAGAATCTTTAATTCTACCAAGCAGCTAGTAGAATTCTTTCCTCTGAACCTGATTTCCAACCCTATCTCCCCAGCTATTTCCTGAATGGAGTTCACATCCTCATGATCCTGTTCAGTAATCTCCTGGAGGCACTGATGGTGTCACTTACTTTGGTTTGTACCTGACTAAACAGAAGATTGCCAAGACACCAGCTCAGGGACAACCTGTTCATTGTTGCAGCCACACCTGGATATTTCAGAGCCCTTGGAACTGGTGATTGCATGGTGTCTTCCAAAAAATCAGGGAGTGAAAATAGGATGTACCCACACACTTGTACCCCACCCTTCTCCCAATCCTTTGTACGTGCAAAACTTGAGATAAATGATCTTTCTCTAAATTTCCTAACCAGCTCTTGAAAATGTGAAATGTGTTTTTTCTAGAGCTGTGGGTGCCAGAGTTTGAAATGCCAAAAAGAAGTCCTGCCAGACAGGGCTTTTGCTTTTTAAGATGGGTCCTGTTGCTGACATACTTGGACAACCTTTTGTCTGGGTGGCTTTCGGTGACACCAAAGACAGGCATACAATAACATTCATTCTTATGATTCCGTCATTCTGGATCACACGTCATAGGTTTCTAGCTCTCTAGAATCCTGTTTTATGCAGAGACATAGGATATCTGGGTACACTGGGGCCTTTCTGTAGCCCATTTCCCCAGTGTGGTCATGCTTAGCATCCCGTTCCAACCTAGTGCAGAGTTTTACTGATGGTCATAGCTCAAAACAGTTACACCAACACAGTTGTGTCCAGAATTTGGTCTCCTTGATTAAATGACAAAAGATGGTGGTGGCATACAATCTGGAAACTGTCCTGTTTCTTAAAAATATCAATTATTTTTAAAAGAAAAAAACACCAAAAGATTATTGTAGAAAATTAGTTAAGAAGCAATAGGTCAAGATGTTCTAGATGAGGTTTCTTTTTTTTATTATTCATTTATTTATTTAAAAAATTTTTTAATTTCTTTTTCATTTATTCATATGTGCATACAATGTTTGGGTCATTTCTTCCCTTATCTCCTGTTCCCTCCCTTCCCCACCCCCACTCCCTTTCTCTCCCCCCTGACCCTCTCGCTTTCCAGGCAAAAACTGTTCTGCCCTTATCTCTAATTTTGTTGAAGAGAGAATATAAACAATAATATATCCCTACTCCTAATCAACACAGCACTGGAATGTCTAGCCAGACCAATCAGGCAAGAAACGGAAATAAAAGGAATACAAATAGGTAAAGAAACTGTCAAAATATCCTTATTTGCAGATGATATGATCCTATATCTTAAAGACCCAAAAAACTCTACTGAAAAACTGCTAGACACCATAAAAGGCTACAGTAAGGTGGCAGGATACAAAATCAACTTACAAAAATCATTAGCTTTTCTATACACTGACAATGAACAAACTGAGAAGGAATATATGGAAACAATTCCATTTACAATAGCCTCAAAAAAAATCAAATACCTAGCAGTAAACTTAACAAAGGATGTGAATGACCTCTATAAGGAGAATTACAAACTCCTAAAGAAAGAGATGGAGGAAGACTACAGAAGATGAAAAGATCTCCCGTGCTCATGGATTGGTAGAATCAACATAGTAAACATGGCAATACTACCAAAAGCAATCTACATGTTTAATGAAATTCCCATCAAAATCCCAATGACTTTCATCACAGAGATTGAAAAATTTACCTTAAAGTTTATTTGGAAACACAAGAGACCACGAACAGCCAAGGTATCACAGCTGGCGATATCACAATACCCGACTTCAAACTATATTACAGAGCCATAGCAATAAAAACAGCATGGTACTGACACAAAAACAGACATGAAGACCAGTGGAACAGAATAGAGGACCGAATATGAACCCACACAACTCTACCCACCTCATTTTTTGACAAAGGTGCCAAAAATATATGAAGGAGAAAAGACAGTCTCTTCAACAAATGTTGCTGGGAAAAGTGGTTATCTGGCTGCAAAAACTGAAACTAGATCCATGTCCATCACCTTGTACTAGTATCAGCTCAAAATGGATCAAGGACCTTAATATCAGACCTGAAACTCTGAAGTTACTGCAGAAAGGAGCAGGAAACATGCTGGAACTAATAGGTATAGGCAAAGACTTCCTCAATTGAACCCTAGCAGCCCAGCAACTAAGAGAAAGGATGGACAAATGGGACTTCATAAAATTAAAAAGCTTCTGCACAACAAAAGAAATGGTCTCTAAACTGAAGAGACCACCCACAGGGTGAGAAAAAATATTTGCCAGCTATATATCAGACAAGGGACTGATAACCAGAATATACAGGGAACTTAAGAAACTAAAATCAATGAACCAATTAAGAAATGGGCAACTGGACTTCGCAGAACTTTCTCAAAAGAAGAAATTCAAATGGCCAAAAAACACATGAAAAAATGCCATAAAAGAAATGCAAATCAAAACCACACTAAGATTCCACCTCACCCCTGTTAGAATAGCTATCATCAAAAACACCACCAACAACATGTGTTGGTGAGGATGTGGGGAAAAGGAAGCCTGGTACACTGCTGGTAGGAATGCAAGCTGGTGCAACCACTATAGAAAAAAATTTGGAGGCTTCTTAAAAATCTAAACATAGACCTGCCATATGATCCAGCAATCCCACTCCTGGGGATATACCCAAAGGAATGCAACACAGGTTACTCCAGAGGCACCTGCACACCCATGTTTATTGCAGCACTATTCACAATAGCCAAGTTATGGAAACAGCCAAGATGTCCCACTACTGATGAATGGATCAAGAAAATGTGATACTTGTACACAATGGAATTTTACTCAGCCATGAAGAAGAATGAAATCTTATCATTTACAGGTAAATGGATGAAACTGGAGAACATCATTGTGAGCGAGGTTAGCCAGGCTCAGAAGACCAAAAATTGTATGCTCTCCCTCATATGTGGACTTTAGATCTAGGGCAAATGCAGCGATGTGGTTGGACTTGGATCACATGATCAGGGGAGAGAACATACAGGAGATATAGGAACAGGCAGAAAACCCAAAACATGAAAGCGTTTGATGTCCCCACTCCAGAGGAACTAATACAGAAACCTTAAAGCAACAGAGGTTAACATGAGAAGGCGATCAGTAACCAGGGTAAAGATCAGTTAAAGATGAATCAACACGGGTTGTAACACATGTGTACACGAAAGCAATGCTAGGAATATTTCTATACAGCTATCTTTAACTCAACTAACAAAAACGCTTTGTCTTCCTTATTATGCATATGTATTTTCTTCAACAAAATTAGAGGTAAGAGCAGAACAGTTTCTGCCTGGAAGTGAGGGGGGAGGGGGAGAGAGGATGCGGGACGAGGACAGGGAGGAGAAACAATGTATGCACATGTGAATAAATGAATAATTAAAAAAATAAGAAGAAGGACAAAGCGTTTTTGCTAGTTGAGGTAAGGATAGCTATTCAGGGAGATTCCTAGCATTGCTTTCATGTACATATGTGTTACATTCTAAATTGATTTTTCTCAAACTCACCTTTTTTCTGGTTCATGATCCCCTTGTCCTATTGACCTCTGTTGCTTTAAAGTTTCTGCATTAGTTCCTTTGTATTTGAGGACATCAAATACTATCATGTTTTTTGGGTTCCTTACCTATCCTCATACCTCCCTTGTGTGCTCTCACCTTATCATGTGATCAAAGTCCAATCATCTTGTTGTGTTTGCCCTTGATCTAAAGTCCACATATGAGGGAGAACATATGATTTTTGGTCTTCTGAGCCTGGCTAACTTTGCTCAGAACGATGTTCTCCAGTTCCATCCATTTACCTGCAAATGATAAGATTTCATTCTTCTTCATGGCTGAGTAGAGTTCCATTGTGTATAAATACCACATTTTCTTAATCCATTTAGATGGGGTCTCTTGAATGTGTTCTCATATCTGTGTGTGTGTGCATGCATTTGTATGTTTGTGTGTGTGTGCTTGTGCCTCTCTGTGTTTGTCTGTGTCTGGGAAACAGTAAGGAGGGAGGACAGTGAGTGGGGATTTGGGAGTATGACACTGGCATATAGAATTTATGATACATCTGGAAAGGGAATAGTTGAGGAAGAGAAAATTTATTCTCCCCAAATTTATTGTGGACCCAAACCTTGTGATCATCTGAATCTTAGCTAAGATTTAGAGATTTCAAAGATCAAATATTACTACTACCCAAAACTTTCTGGTACAAGTATGTAACTTGCTATGACCAGTTCCAGGTTATTTTCCCCAGCTCCAGGCTCATCCAGAAACTCACAACCATAGCTCTTTATTTCTTTGCCAAGTTCCATCCCTGTCCCCCAGATAAGGAAGGAGCCAGACTGTGAGCAGTAAAGTGTTCCTAAATATGCCTAGTCCAGGTTGATCTATCACCTAATTTACAAGTTCTTCCTGCCTATGGGCAATTTGGCAACCACAAATCATACATACTATTAAATGTAGCACTGGGAACCATTTGGTGCCAGATTTCTGCACCTCACTCTTCAACTTTGAAAGAAGACTCACCTTTCAGTACAAATTTTGTTGGAATGTTAAGTGATGGTCAGAACCAGAGGTAAACATAATTGCTATCACATGAAATCTATAATAGGCTTAGACATAAATTCCAGGACATCTAATTCAACCCTTTACTAAATTAATATTCAGATCTTTTGAAATAATGTTATATATACTTAAGAGGGAGTGTTTACCAATTTAATATAAATTACTGTTTTTTACCACTAATGAATTTCTCCATAATTAGTAAAATCATTCTGTAAAAAATCATTTCTGTTAAAAGGTAAACAAAGTCCAGTACCAAAGAAGCATCATTAATTTCACAAAATTCTCTGCAGCAGAGTTTTAAAACAAGTTCTTGTATCCACTGTGCAATTCTAAAGAGCAACTTTTGTTTGAAGATAATATCAAGTATCTGTGTGCAATTGGTAACTGGAAACATGTAGACTTTTCATGACTTGGCTAATGAACCAAGTGAACTCATTGGTATATTTAATTCTTGTGGACCATTTTAAAAGTAACGATGAGGTTAAGCATGATTTTTAGATGGCAGGAAATTTCAGAAACAATGCTGCAAAGGGAGTTACTTGAAGCACACAATCAATCTGGTATCATAAACCTTGCAGCACTCCCACCACTACCACAAAGAGTTACTTATTTTAGGGAGGAAATATTCAAATTTGTGTGAGGTTCTGATTTAGAAGCCACTTAGCAAGAATTACCTAATTGGGCATTTCCATTTGTATTTGAATGATTATTATTCTAGTGACATAGTGGTAAAAATGACATAAGAAATTAAAAATTTGTTTTGACCAATCATCCTAATGAAAATTACATCATCTCCTCCTGCTTATGATTATGAAACCCAGCTTTGTAAGGTTTGGGTGTATGGTCTCACCAATTTCCAGATCCTCTTTATTACAAAAGCAATTAAATCTGCAACCATTGTTCATTTTAGGAGGTATTGATTCTGATTCATGTATAACACATTTTTCAAAATGTTGTGCAGCAACAGATTTTTAGTGTCTTTTTGAAACTCTTTTATTAAAAAAAATAATCCTCTCTTGCCACCCTCACAGCTCTTCATCCTGTATGCCATGAGGCTACTGCTTTCCTATTGACCTACCTTAATATATTACTTGCCAGTAAAATTCCAACTGAGACCAAAAAAATCATCTTAGCTTTGGATTTTCCCATTGCCCAGCCAGTCCTTTGCAAAAGAAAGACAGAATAAGGAGAAATTGAGGGATAATGGAATGCTTGCATGTTTAAGTCTCTAAGTTTTAATTTCTATATTATAATTATCCATTTTACATATAGCCACATATAGCAGAAGGGGCATCTTGCAAACTTGTCATGCTGTATTTATTTTATTTTCTCTATATAAAAGTACAAAGTCCAATCACATTCGTGGCTTAAATTTGTACCAGGGTAATTTTTTTAAAATTGCTTTCCCTTTTGCATTTCCAAGATTTTCCCTCAAGTCAGCCCTTAACACTATCTTCGTCACTTTGATATGGGAAATGTGAAGAGAAAGAAAAAAAAAATCAATGTTCATTTTTCATCTACAATTACCTAATTTAGGGATTACATTGTCTTGGAAGCTAGGCTTTATCAAGAGTGAAAGGATTTTCTAGGGAGATCTTGATGGAAGCTAATGGTGCTTGCCTACAAGATTTCCATTAGTTTTGCCTTGATGGCTGCAGAGGGTCCCATTACACCCAGCTGTAGGGTAGACCATGAGGCCAGGAGGCATCAGTTATAGCCACATTTCAGGGGAATTTGCCAGCCAAGACAAAAGGGAGAGTAATGTGTGGGGTGTGATATATGAAAAGAAATGACTATATAACTTTAAAGATATTGACAACTATGTAGATTAAGATATCTAACAAACTATGTTTCATTGCCTTACATTTGTTGGTTACTGAATTGAATGTGGTAAAATCCTCCAAAGTAATGAAAGGTATACACTAAGAATATCTCTCCTTATCTTCTCATTGATGACATAAAATACAATATGGCTAAAGATATGGGCATAGCTATAGCAATAGACATGGATACAGATACAGACAATATATTGGAGCCTTCTAGGAAGATCCAGGAAGAACAAGAGCTGGTCAATTCATATCTACTTAACATTCTCAAAATGCGATTAGTTATAATACTGGAATGTATGCTGGTATGGTTCATCTTATATGTCAACCAACTTAACTGGTTTAAGAAATGCCCATAGAGGTGGTAAAGTATTTATGAGTGTATCTGTGAGGGTGTTTCTGGAAGAGATTAATATTTGAGTCAGTAGTCTGAAAATCGCCTTCCCCAGTATGGGTGGGAATTATGCTTCTCTCCTTTTGGACTGGGACATCTGTCTTCTCCTCCTCGCAATCATCAAAGTTCCTAGTTCTCAGACCTTCACACTCTGAGACTTGCCAAAGCCCCTCCCCAGCCCTTCGCTCTATTCCCACCAGTCCCCCATGGTTTTCAGGTCATTAGACTGAATTACACTTCCATCCTGTTAATAGCATATCATGGGACTTCTCAACCTCCAATCCTGAGAGCCAGTGCCCATAATAAATGCCCATATCTATCTATCTATTTATCTATCTGTCTATCTATCATCTATTTATCTATCAGCCTATCATTTATCTCTCTATATATTGTCTATCTCTATATCTATCTCTATAATTATCTATCTCTGTATCTATTATCTATCCATCTCCCATCTTATTGGTTCCATTTCTCTGGAGAATCCGAAATATACATCTCCTTCTTGATATCATGACTTTTTGTAGGTCAGGAATATATGAGCAAGAGAGGACTTGCTGGGGTAAGAAGTGGGCTTCCAGAGACACAAAAACCAGAAAACAGATAAATATCCAGGTTAAAGAAAAAGTCACCTTGTATGTACTTTTCTCAGTGCAGTTTTCATGTTTTGGAACATTGGTATATTAATAGCCTATATTACTTTAAATGCTTCACTCTGTTCTATCACCTTAAAAGTTTTCAGTTAATAATTTATTTTGGTCAATAAGTTTCATCCTTAGAGGGTAAATTAAGTAAATCCCAAAGTAGGCGAATTAAGAAAATTTTATTTTATTCAGTTCTTATTATTCTACAACCCAGCAGTGATTTGCCTTGGGATATGTCACCTTGGGGATAGAACTGGGTGAGTAAATGGGAGGATGGCCACTAAGACAGGTGAGAATCCTAGAAACCTGGGGAAACAGGACAGAACAAAAGGGAGGGGTTACAGGGAGGGAAAAACTATCCTAAGACGAGCCTTACCTTCTTGAAATACAATTTTGTCATCATTGTCATTGTTGTTTATAAATCAAGCAAGCACACTTAAATAAAATTACACTCTTCCCTGTGGCCTCCAAGACTCCCCACAGTCTGGCCCCTTCTTAAGCACATCTTAAAGCACATTTTGTTTCACCCACACCTGCCATTCTTCAGACTCCCAAGCTTAGATTCAGCTGAACACCTTGAACTTGCCATATTCTATACTTACGAGACTCTTGCTTGTGGTTTTTCACATTGGATTTTTTTCCTTCCTGTAGTTAAAATTTCATTCTGAGTGTCTGATCCTCAGAGAGGCCCTCCCAGACATTCCATCTAGCCCTTCCTCAAAGTAGCCTCTTTTCATCCTAATCATACTTACTCTATGGATTCATTTTCTTTGTTTACTCGGCAGTCTGAAATTATATTTTATTTGTCTCTCTCCATCCACTACAGGGTGTAGCTTTTGTCCATTCCATTTACCACCCTCTGCTCAGCACTAAGATCATCTTCATTGAATGAATGAATCCATGAATGAATATTTGAATAGTACTTTATATTTTGTAGTGATTTGTAGAATACTATTTGCCTTCATGTTATTATGCAATCCTGAAAGAAGTCTGTGAAATAAATATTACTGTTTTCTCCATTTTATAAGGGAGGAAGCTAAGGCTCAGAAAAGTCAATATCATCAACTTCCTGGTTAATAAATAGAAAGTTAAGATTTGGACTCAGATCTTTTTAAAAAATATATGCATATGTGCATATATACTCATATATATATACATGAATCTATTATGCAGATTATATGCAAAGAGTTATGCTTGGAAACCATTGAAAAGATTTTAAGCAGAGGAGTGACATGATAATTTTGACTTTGGAGTATGAAACATGACTTTGTTTTCTCCCAGTACTACTTTCAACTGGGTTTTGCCATATCTTTCCTCCCCCAAACTCAACAACATTTATAGAAGATTTTGTAAGTTTCCAGACACTTTCAGTTCTAAGATCAATCTTACTTTGAAAATTGCCTCATTTCAGATATTAACAATTCCAGTAGAGTCTAATTCAAAGCTTCTGTCTCACATTTAATCAATACTGTCTTCTCTTCCCTTAGCCCAGCCCTGCTCCAGAGGTTTGAGCCTGCAGTTGGAGTCCACTCTAGCATTCCTGTCATTCCTGTCTCTTCTTCAGAATAGTATTTGAAGAATTTAAAGGGAAAGGGGAAAATGTTCTCTTGGGGATGCATTTTTAGATTTCTTTGGAAGTCTCTGCAAGCTCACTGTGCTGCACACATCTCTGACTTGGGTGATGCATTCTAGAGATGCTCTTTTGTGACCACTCTTCAGATGTTGCCTCCAACAGTATACCTCTAATTCCATAAAGATAGCTGGAGTCTCACAGAGGTGGGGCAATGATGGCTCCTTACCATAAAAATTTCTGCGACCTTCTGTATAGACTATGTATACGAATTCTAATCACCTATATGAAGGTAGCTGGAGTCTGGCTTATTTCTGTGGTATGTGTTTTCCCATGAAATGTGTGTGTCCTTGCTAGTGGTATCTTCTTTTTCCCTATCAGGAGAAAAGCAGGCACCTGCCTCTATCTTAACTTATACTGGCAAACCCCAAGGGATAAAAGTCAAGTTCTTCCAGCAACTCTATGAGGCTCAGCCTTGGGTCACTGAGTTGGGCCTTCCCAGCTACATCATTCAGTAAACACGTTGGGTAGTGAGGTGTCAGGATTCTTCTTTGAAGGCACTTCACTTTTCATGAAAAAATTCTTTATTTGCCCATCTTGCCTTGGGAGACAGATTCCCCTCTTCTCCCTATGAGAGAGGAGAAAAGCCAAAGTACTCATTTCATCTGCCCCAGGCCTCAATGCCACTCCCTCTCTTCCTCAGTGACTTACTGAGCTCCAGTTTCTGTATATGTATGTTGGGCACTGTGGTGGGAGTGAGAGATGGAGGACCTATTTGGCCACTTCTCGCTAAGCCCTAAGGGGGGCTGATTTGTAGCTCTATGGCTATTCAGAGTGGTTTTATTGTTCTCAGCAATGGGAATCCAACCAAAGGTCTAAGGAAAGAGAAAGTTTCTACTGTGCAGCATGTTTCGTCTTGTATAAATATTACCATAATAACACTGAGAGGAACTGATTAGACAAAGATAAGACTGGAGATAGGGACTCCAGACTACAGTCCAGGTGAAAAATAAATGGGGTTTGAACTGAAGCAGTGGTTGTGGGAATGGAGAGAAAAAAAAAATGGATTTGTGGACTATTCATCCAGGGTTCTAGTCTGGGTGAATGATTATGCTGCTCACAAAGACATGACATTGAGATAGAAGAGCAGGCTTTGAGGAAAAAGGAGGGAGTTGTCTTGAGTATATTGAGTTTGATGTCTGTGCAAGGATTTGGGCAGAAAAACTGGTAGTCACATAGAGAGCATGAAGTGCTCACAAGCATCTGACTTGGGACTCTATATGGGAGAATCATCAGAATTAGTTATTGATGCCATAGGCAGTATCAGTGTGTAACACGAGCAAGGAAGAGAGGCTAACAGAGCCCCTGGGAGCCCCAGTATTTATGGATTATGTGGGTTGGGGGGGTGTCTGAGGGGCAGAAAGGTGAGAAGGAACTGTTCTCTGAAGGAATATTGAAAAGAGGACATCACCCACACCTCTGCACCCACCATAGGCCCTTTTGTATAAATGTCACCAATCGGCCCAAACTGTGCCACTTCTGCATCTTTCCCTTGCCCTGTTTTCATTAACTTCCTTCTAAAGCTAACTTCTTTCCTTGAGGACTTATTTAATAGGTCCTCAAATTAAAGGAGTTAATCTCTTTGTTCTGGGACTTCCACAGGCTCTTCACAAAGACCTCTAAGATGAGAGATAACTGGTTGGAGGAATGTTCTTTCCATTTCTCAGGTGGAATGTCAGCTTCTGTGGGTGCGCAGGGAGCCATGTTTCTGCTATGGGTTTCAGTCTGTTCTCCCTTACAGTCTGACCTGCCATTTCAAAGCAGTGTCATTGCTTTCTCCCCTTTAGCATACTCAACTCTCAGCTGTTCCAAAAGATTATATCTTCAGTGCCCCTCAGGTGTGAAAAGTAAATGAGTTTAGTGGACCCGGTTAGTTCTTCCCATTGCTTGAAAACAGCTGTATGTTATTGACATAAAAGGAAGATAATCGCCAGGGGTTACAAACAATACTTTGTCATGGTTTAATGCTCCACTTCAGAGGTGAATATTACAAGTGCCCCTGGAAATCTTCAAATAGACGCTTCTGTTCTCACCAGTGGGTTTTTATTTGGTGGGGTGGAGAGAAGAATAAGAATGACAAAAAGGAAAAATAATTCCTAAGACATACTCCAAACCAAATCAAAACATTTGGGACTGAAGTCTGGTTTGCTTATAAAAACATCAGTTACCTACCTAATTCCAGCAGTTGTATAGTTTGCGTGCTTACAACAAAGTATTCCACTTTTTCCTGTATGCTTGCATTCCCACCTCCCGGAGTGTATGTCAAAACTCGCACCTGCTTTTGTTTCCCAGTTCTTTTGAAGTAGCATGCCAATTTGCAACACTTTCTTTCATGCCAAGATAACTATGTTATCGTGTGAGCAAGCTTTGGTTTCATGCCCTGTGTAGCTTTGCCAAAGTCATGGCGGAAGTTGGTAGGGAAGCCAGAGAGAGAGTATACAACTCCAGCCCCACAGGCCCTCCATGAGCTGCAGGCTGCCTACTGCCTCTCCTCTCTCTACAAGTGTTCACTGGCTCTGACAGGGAGAAACTTTTCTCGTTCAAATGAAACACTAAAGTTCCCCTTAAAAAATAGGGGTCTAGGTCAGCGTATACATAGACATAGGGGAATTGCATGTAAATTCCCAATAGTTCCCTCAAGACAGGAGTCTGTGATTTCAGAAATATCCACATTATTCAGGAATTGGAAAAAGTCACAATTGATGATGACAAAGATCACCATCTTTGTGGAACAAGTGGAATTTTTTAGGGCGGCAAATAACTTTCCATATGTACCTTGAATGCATTGGATAAGCCAGCTTACAACACAGGCAATATAGCCATAACTATAGAGAAAGTGAGACAGGAAACATCTGTAAACTGCTGTGGTGAATCTCCTGTAAGAGTGCCTTTGACTAGATTGAGACAATAGCAAACATTTGCCTATCCCTTCCTATATGCTGAAACACTGGTTCTCATTTCTTCATTCTTATAATGCTGACTTAGAATGATTAATACCATCCTTTTAAAGACAATGAAACAAGGCTAAGGCAGGTTGAATAACTCAAAGTCACCCAACTCTCAGGAGAGTAGGGGGGTAAAAGAAAATGCTAAATCAATTGAACCTGCCTTCAGAGGGTTTCCCTAACCAGGAGTGATACAAGATGATAGAATGCACAATGGACATTTTCTCATTAATTTTCTTTGCCACTGTTTGACAAGGGTAAAGCATAGTTTGCTACCCCCAAATTAAGTTTCTTCTTCACAAAGCTTGAAAGTACATAGTTCTAGACCTGGAAAAGTTGCAATGAATATTGCATATTTTAAACAAATGTTGTATATTTATGACATTACCATAACCTTTCAATACTCATTATGAAAAATGTTTCTATAACACATTAAGTTACTTCCTAATTTTAATGAAGAAGATAGAATAACAAGATTTTTAAAAACTGATTTAGGATTGTACAGTGTCTCAAGTAATGTCCTGGACACAGAATCACAGGGAAGCACACTAGAAAATGGTAAGTTCTGATTACTTTCTTGCTCCAATAAGTATAGATGTGTAACTAAAACCAAACCAAATGAGAGCAATCATCTTTGGTTTTACCAGCAGCACAATAGCGTGTACCAACTATGGGGTTGATTTTCTTTTCCATACATTTTTCATGATATAAGATTTCTTTCTTTATTCATTTATTCATATGTGCATACATTATTTGGGCCATTTCTCCCCCCTGCCCCGTCCTTTCCCTCTCCCCACCACCCCTCTCACTTCCAGGCAGAACCTGTTCTGCCCTTTTCTCCAATTTTGTTGAAGAGTAGACATAAGCAATGATAAGAAAGACATAGCACTTTTGCTAGTTGAGATAAGGAAAGCTATACATAGAGATTCCTAGCATTGCTTCCATGCACATGTGTATTATAACCCAAATTGATTCATCTCTACCAGACCTGTTCACTACTTCCCAGTCACCTTCCCATATAGACCTCTGTCATTTTAAAGTTACCATATTAGCTCCTCTGCAGTGGGCACATCAAACACTTTCAAGTTTTGGATTTCCTACCTTTCCCTATTCCTCCTGTATGTGTTCTCCCCTTAGTGTGTGACCCATGTCCAATAATATTACTACATTTGTTTTAGATCTAAAGTCTGCATATGAGGGAAAACATATGATTTTTGTCTTTCTGAGACTGGCTAACTTTGCTTAAGATGATGTTCTCCAGTTCCATCCATTTACTTGCAAATAATGATATGATATCATTCCTCTTTATGGCTGAGTAAAATTCCATTGTGTATAAATACAACATTTTCTTAATCCATTAGTCTGTAGTGGGGCATCTTGGTTGTTTCCATAATTCGGCTATTGTGAATAGTGCTGCAATAAACATGGGTGTGCAGGTGCCTCTAGAGTAACCTGAGTCTCATTCCTTTGGGTATATCCCTAGGAGTGATACTTCTGGATCCTATGGAAGATCTATGTTTAGTTTTTTAAGAAGCCTCAATATTGATTTCCAGAGTGGTTGTACTAGCTTACATTCCCACCAGCAGTGTATGAGGGTTCCTTTTCCCCATAGCCTTACCAACATTTGTTGGTGGTGTTTTTGATGATAGCTATTCTAATAGGGGTGAGGTGGAATCTTAGTGTGGTTTTGATTGCATTTCCTTTATGGCCAGAGATGGTGAGCATTTTTTTAATGTGTTTTTTGGCCATTTGAATTTCTTATTTTGAGAAAGTTCTGTTTAATTCAGTTGCCCATTCTTTATTGGTTCATTGATTTGGGGGTTATCAGTCCTTTGTCTGAAGTATAGCTAGCAAATATTTTCCACTCTGTGGGTGGTATCTTCAGCTTACAGATAATTTCTTTTGTTGTGCAGAAGCTTTTTAATTTCATGTAGTCCATTTGTCCATCCTTTCTCTTAGTTGCTGAGCTGCTGCGGTTCTACTGAGGAAGTCATTGCCTATACCTATTACTTCCAGAGTATTCCCTGTTTTTTTCTGTACTAGCTTCAGTGTTTCAGGTCTGATCTTAATTAAGGTCCTTGATGCATTTTGAGTTGATACTAGTATAGGGTGATAAACATGGATCTAGTTTCAATTTTCTGCAGGCAGATAACCACTTTTCTCAGCAACATTTGTTGAAGAGACTGTCTATTTTCCATCATATGTTTTGGAGCCTTTGTCAAAAATAAGTTGGGCTTAGCTGTGTGGATTCTGTCTGGGTCCTCTATTCTGTCCACTAGTCTTCATATCTGTTCTTGTGCCAGTACCATGCTGTTTTTATTGCTATTGCTTTGTAATATAGTTTGAAGTCAGGTATTGTGATACCTCCAGCATTGCTCTTTTTCCTGAGTATTGCCTTGGCTATTTGCAGTCTCCTGTGTTTCCAAATGAACTTTAGGATAGATTTTTCAATCTCTGTGATGAATGTTGTTGGGATTTTGATGGGAATTGCATTGAACATGTAGATTGCTTTTGGTAGTATAGCCATTTTTACTATTTTGATTCTATCAATCCATGATCACGGGAGATCTTTCCACCTTCTGTAGTCATCTTCAATCTCTTTCTTCAGAGGTTTGTAGTTCTTCTTGTTGAGGTCATTCACAACCTTTGTTAAGTTTACTCCTAGGTATTTGATTTTTTTTGAGGCTATTTTAAATGGAATTGTTTCCATATATTCTTTCTCAATTTGTTCATTGTTGGTGTATAGAGAAGCTAATGATTTTTCTAAGTTGATTTTGTATTCTGTCACCTTGCCAAAGCTGTTTATGGTGGGCAGGAGGTTTTGGGTAGAGAGTTTTGGGCGTCTTTGAGATATAGGATCATGTCCTCTGCAAATAGGGATATTTTGACAGTTTCTTTACCTATTTGTATTCTTTTTATTTCTTCTTTTTGCCTAATTGCTCTGGCTAGGAATTCCAGTACTATGTTGAATAGGAGTGGGGAGAGTGGGCACCCTTGTCTCGTTCCTGAGTTTAGGGGAAATGGTTTCAGTTTTTCTCCATTAAGTATGATGTTTGCTGTAGGTTTGTCATATATAGCCTTTATAATGTTGAGGTACATTCCTTCTGTTCCTAGTTTTCTTAGAGCTTTTATCATGAAGTGGTACTGGATCTTATTAAAGGCTTTTTCTGCATCTATTGAGATGATCATCTGGTTTTTGTCCTTGTTTCTATTAATGTGCTGTATTACATTTGTAGATTTGCATAAGTTGAACCACCCCAGCATCCCTGAGATGAAGCTGACTTGGTTATAGTGAATGATCTTTCTGATATGTTGTTGGATTTGGCTTGCCATTATTTTATTGAGGATTTTTGCACCTATGTTCATTATGGAGATTGGCCTATAGTTCTCCTTTTTGGAGGTGTCTTTGTCTGGTTTTGAGATGAGTGTAATACTGGCTTCATAGAATGAGTTAGGCAGTACTCCTTCCCTTTCTATTTCATGGAAAAGTTTAAGAAGAGTTGGTATTAGTTCTTCTTTAAAGGTCTGATAGAATTCAGCAGAGAATCTATCAGGTCCTGAACTTTTCTTTTTTGGGAGACTCTTTACTGATGCTTCAATTTCATTTCATGTTATAGATCAATTCAGGTAGCTAACTTTGGTTCAATTTTAGATGGTCATAAGTATCTAGAAATTTGTCCATTTCTTCAAGATTTTCAAGTTTATTGGAATATAGGTTCTCAACGTAGTCTCTGATGATTTCCTGGATTTCCATGGTGTTTATTGTTATCTCCCCTTTTGCATTTGGGTTTCTTCTCTTCTCATTTTAGTCAGGTTTGCCAAGGGTCTGTCAATGTTATTTATTTTTTCAAAGAACCAGCTTTTTGTTTTGTTGATTCTTTGTGTAGTTTTTTTGTCTCTATTTCATAAATTTTGGCATTTATTTTTATTATTTCTCTCCTTCTGCTTGTTTTGGATTTTGCTTGTTCTTGTTTTTCTAGGAGTTTGAGATGTAGCATTAGATCATTGATTTGAGATCTTTCTGTCCTTTTAATATATGCAGTCATGGCTATAAACTTTCCTCTTAGGACTGCCTTTCTTGCATCCTATAGGTTCCAGTAGGTCATGTTTTCATGTTCATTAACTTCCAGGAACCTTTTAATTTCCTGTTTTATTTCATCAATGACCCACTGATCATTGAGCAATGTATTGTTCAGCTTCCAATTGTTTACATATTTTCTGCTATTGTTTTTGTTGTTGAGTTCTAGTTTTAATGCATTGTGATTAGATAGAATGCACAGTATTATTTCTATTTTCTTATATTTGCTGAGGCTTGCTTTGTGCCCTAAGATATGATCAATTTTGAAGAAAGTTCCATGGACTGCTGAGAAGAATGTATATTGTGCAGATGCTGGATAAAACATTCTGTAGACATCAGCATAGGTCCATTTGATCTGCGGTGTGATTTAGTTCTAAAATTTCTTTATTAAGTTTTTGTTTGGATGACCTATTTATTAGTGTTGGGGGTTATTAAAGTCTCCCATTACCACTGTGTTGGAGTCTATATATGCTTTTATGTCCTTCAGAGTATGTCTGATGAAATTGGGTGCATTGATGTTGAGTGTATATAGGTTGATAGTTGTTATTTCCTTTTGGTGTATTTCTCCCTTTATTAGTATGGAGTATCCTTCTTTATATGTTTGATCAGTGTAAGTTTGAAGTCTACTTTGTCCAAGATAAGTATTGCTACTCCTGCTTGTTTTCAGGGGCCATTAGCTTGGTAAACCTTCTTCCAGCCTTTCACCCTAAGCCAGTGTTTGTTTCTGTCAATGAGATGGGTCTCCTGTAGGCAACATATTCTTTGATCTTCCTTTTTAATCCAGTTTGCCAAACAGTGTCTTTTGATGGTGGAGTTGAGTCTGCTTACATTCAGTGTTAATATTGATAGGTATGTGGTGATTCCTGTCATTTAGTTGTTCTTGTTGTTTAAGAGTTTGATTGTATGCAGCTGAATCAATGTGACTCTTCAATTGCTTGTCTTTTCTTCTGTGATTTGATACTACCTGTCCTCTCATGGTTTTGTTTGCTTTCATTTTCTGTTTGCAGAATTCCTTGGAGGATCTTTTGTAGTGGTGGTTTGGTGGTCATATATTGTTTTGGTTTCTGCTTATGGTGGAAGAATTTTATTGTTACATCTATTTTTAACGATCATTTTGCTGGGTGGAGTATCCTAGGGTTGAGGTTATTTCATTCAGTCCCCAGAATACCTCACTCCATGCCCTTCTTGCTTTTAATGTTTCCGTTGAGAAATCTGCCATGATTTTGATGGGTTTACCTTTGTATGCTATTTGTTTTTTCTTTCTTACAGCCTTCAATATTCTTTCCCTATTCTCTGTACTTGTTTTAATGACAATATGTCTTGGGGAAGTTCTATTTTGGTCAAGTCTGGTGTCCTGGAGGCTTCTTTTACTGAATGGGCATAACTTTCTCTAGACTTGTAAATTTTCTGTTATTATTTTGTTGAATATATTTTGAATTCCTTTTGCTTACACCTCTTCTCCTTCTTCAATGCCCATGATTCTCAGGTTTGGTCTTTTGATGGAGTTGGTGAGTTCTTGTATATTCCTTTTTCAGGTCTTGAGTTTCTTGACTAATTGTTCTTCAGTTTTTTCTTTAATTTCCATTTTACCTTCAAGTTCTGAGATTCTGTCTTCTGTTTGTTCTAGTCTGCTGGAGTGGCCTTCCACTGTGTTTTGTGTTTCTGTTTCATTCTTTTTTCTAAACAGGTTACTTCCTCTTAATGTTGTCTAGTTTCATCTTTAATTCATTTATCTCTGTATTTATAGTATTCTCTGTTTCACTTTGGTGATTATTTAGGGCTCCTATGAATTCATTTATTTGTTTCTGTGTCTTCTTGTATTCTTTATTTTTGGTGTCTTGAAATTTCTTGAGTGCCACTTGTATGTTTTAGTTAACTGTGTCTAGTATCATCTCCATGAAATTCTCAGTGATTACTTGCAGGATTTCTTCTTTGTGGTTGTTTTTGTGGACATCATTGGGTTCCTTGGTATCATTTATCTTTGTTTTGTTAAAGCCCAGAACTGGGTATCCGTTTTCTTCATTTCCCTCTGAATCCTGTATTAAATTATTTTTGAGCGGAGAATGGTTTCCATTCCTTTTTGTTCTTCCCATTGCTCCATTTGGAACTGTGCAACTATGTTCTTAATAGGCTAGTTGGTGTTTTCAGTCACCTGTTTTCTTTCCCTTGATTTAGTTTTGTTTTGTGGCTGTCTTGGGTTTTTAGCTAAGGTAGTGTGCTATTTCTGTCCATGGTCTGGGTGTAATTTAGTATAAACTAATTCACAGGTTTAATACCCAACCAGTAGTTATATGTTATATAGAAGATCCCTTGGTGGTAATATCTATAAGCAGTGGGAGTTGGAGGGTTAATGTTTGTAATGCTAGCTATAAAAATTTGGGGAGTTGGATAGAGTGGCACTAAAGAGGGAGATGGGAAGTGGGGGGGTGAGTGGGGAATGCAGTGTGGGGGCTGCTGTTTTTGTGGTCCTTGTGTGTTTGGGTATATTTCTGTTGTTGTAGAAGAGGGTGTTTATGTTAGGGATTGCAAGGGTTTGGGATTGTGTAAAGTTGGTATAGGAGGTTGGTCAGTGGGTGATAATTGTGAAGGAGGGAGGGGTAGTCTGGTGACAGATTGGGGGAGAATGGGAGGGAAAGGTGAGTGTTGGGGGATGAGAGTGGGTGAGAAAGGGTTGGCGAGGGGAGAAATAGGTTGTAGCACAGAAGAAGGAGGGAGAGTGAAGGGGTAAGAGTAAGGATGAGAGGATAATGATGGTAGAGTTGATAGTATAGAAAGAGAAAAAAAAGATAATAGGAGTAAAAGTAAAAATAGAAAGCCCACAATGACAAAACTAACAACAACAAAGAAATCAATGGTGAGAGATGAACAAACAAACAAACAAAAACTCCCAGTTCAGGAACAATAGAATTTCAGTCTTTAAGTTCTGGAGTTACTCCTCCAGCATCCATTCCTAATGTTGACATATAAGCACAAGCTTAGTTATAGTCTCGCCAGGTGATTGGCTTGAGTAGTGTTTTGTTGTTCTGTCTTTCAGCTGCAACTGCTTGGTCAGCTCCTCCCCCAGTGAGGTTTGGCAGTTTAAGTTTGCATGCTGTCCTCAGGTTCAGGAGATCAGCTTTGTAGTTCACTAGTTGTCCTGCTTTGGAGGTGACTTTTCACTGTGCTTGTTTACTGGGGGCTTGTTTCTTTGCCTTGCCCCTGTTCTCTGGGGTATGTTTAGTGTTCTATCAGCCCCATCCCCACACTGTCAGTGTGTTATGATGGTTCGCTATTTGTTTTTCAATTTTGCGGGGCAGTTTGACCTTGGGTGTTTCTCACTGGCTCAGGAGATGAGTTTTTGTGATCTGCTACCTGCCTTGCTTCAAGGAATTGCTTATCACCTGCCCACTGTCAGCCTTCCTGCCTTTCCAGCATTTGTTTACTGACAGTTCTGCTGAGATTAGCTCCTCCCTCCCCCCTTTCTCTGGTGCACTTTCAGTGATCCCATCCCTTCCACTGTGTGCTAAATTACAGTTCACTGTTTATTGTTCAGTTTTTTTTTTGGTGTGGGGGGGGTCAGTCTGCTCAGGGGGCCATGCTGGTTTATCCCAGGGGTGGCTGGGGGAATTCCTCATGATGCTTGGTGCACACCTATTTGATCTGCCAAATGTTTTGCAGGCAGGTTTGGAGCTGGCAGCAGTGATGGTGGCAGCCCACCTGTTTTTGCAGTGTTACGTGGAGTGGAAGAGCTTTCCATGGGCTAGGGATTCAGGGTGTTGAAGTTTTGATTCTTATCGGTGCTTTGTTTTTGTCAAGTGTGGCTCCAGCATCGCAGCAAGGTTTTGGAGTCATGCATTTCACAATGTCTGATTCTGCACCCTAGTTGCTATCTTGGATCTTCCTATAAACTGTTTTAATCTGTCCCATTTTAAAAATGTTTTTATTAGTTTATAATAGCTATATAGAGGGTGTCATGGTGACATTCCCATATACACATATAATGTACCCCAGTTTGGCTCACCCCTCCATTGTTCTCCCTCTTCCCTGTCACCCTTCTCAAATGATCTTGACAGGTTTCAATGTTTCATATTTATACATGTGTATAAATTACATTAACTATCTTCAGAGACCACATCACTTTATTGGCAGAACTTCCTTTGCCCAATGATCCTACCAAGTCTTTGAGATGCACTCTTTAGGCCCGTGGTTCCTCCTCCTTGCTCCTGGGGTGTCAGAACAAACATTCTGTGGAGACCACAGAGAATCTCTCCTGATGACAGCAGTCCTCATACCTGTCCTTTGATACTCAGGGCCAAGGTGGGGACAGGCTGCTTCTCAGAATTCCTTATGACAGAAGCTAGATGATAACTTTTGATAAGATTAAGTAAATTTATAGATGATGGAAGAAAAGTGACAAGTAGATAATATTGATGTAACTATGTAGATTTATTATACAGGTAGTTACTACATGAGCCCTATGGATCCTCAGAATTATTTACTGGACCAGCCTTGTTTGGTCCCCAGCTTACTCTTACTTGACAGAGGCACTATGCCCTTCCACCACCTGAAGTTCAATATACCACTGGCCTGGAAGACTTTGGCACACAGAGAGAACATCGTGTCACTAACCCATTCTCAGGCCAGCCTCATTTGTCCTGGTGTAATCTTCTCCAGGATGATTGATTATGTAAATATTCATGCCCTTCAGGAAATATGCCTGTGATCCAGAAGTAAGGCCTTGTGAAAATCCCACAGTTGCTCTACATCAATGATTTAATCAGAACCTGGCCTATGTAATTTTAAGTAGCATTGTATGTGAGGGAGCAACAGCTCAGCTCAGGAGGAATGTACCAAACTCTTCCCGATTTTGGTCCAAGAGTTCTGTTACCATGAAGAGGATGCACAGGTCACACCTTCTCCATCATAGTTACTACTGCCTTACAAACTAGTGCTCAAGGAAGAAGGCATAATATTGGGTGTACCAGCAAAAGAACAGTGTGTGGTTAATACAACTAACTATAGTTGCATACCATGTAATAACATTTTAGTCAAGGATGGACCCAAATGTGAGGATGGTTCCATAAGATTATAATGAAGATGAAAATTATCTGTGGTTCAGTGACATTCTAGCCATTGTAAGTCAGAGAGCAACACATTATTCACATGTTGTGGTGATGTTGGTGAAAACAAACCTGCTATCCTGTCGATTGTATAAAAGGGCATATGCAACTTGTACAGCACATAGTATTTCACAATAATAATATTGACTCTGCTTCTGGTTTATGTGTTTTCTATACCATACTTTTAATTGTTATTTTAGAGAATACTCCTTGTACTTATTTTTAAAAGTTTACTGTGAAACAATTTGCCATGTTATATCAGCAGCAACCTCAAATGTCTCCTTATTGCATCTCTTGGCTGCATAATTTGTGTGTATGTGTGTGTGTGTGTGTGTGTGTGTGTGTGTGTGTGTGTGTGTGCTTGATTTAATTTCATGTTATTTTGTTCATTATGCCCTTAGGAAGAATAAGCTATGCATTATATATGTACTTAGGTGTGTAGTAGACTAGATCATTTAGTTCTGTGTAAGTACATTCTATGATGTACAAGGACAAATAACCTAACCAACACTTTTCTCAAGTGTCCCAGTTGTTGAGCAATGTTTGACTGTAGTTAGTCTGTAGTACTTAATCCAAATTTAGAAATTTTTGGATCTTCTCAAGAGATATTAGATACAAGACACACCTGCTGACCTTTAGTTCACCACTTCCAACTCTTCTAAGAGTTAAACTTGCCTCTCTGAGAAGTCTTCTCAAGTGTCTTTTCCTAAAACAAGGGGACAATGGGCCTCAAAGGTAATTTAAGATTCCACCTCTTTGAAGGCACAAAACTGCTAAAAACTTTTATAAGAGTGCAAAAGCTAAGTGCTTTTAACACTAGTTTCTACTCATTGAGGTCTAGCATACAGCATAAGCAAACATCTCTTCTTGTGTGTTGAGCTCATCACTTGAAAATCACAAGTGCTGTCAGATGCATCTGGAAAGCATTGTGCAGTGTCTGAGGTGTCACTCCCCTGGACAACTATACTTCAAGGATTGTACCTAACAGACTGGACAGATTGAACATACCACCAGGAGTGTCTGGCAAGAGGGTCCCTTCTCTTCCAGATGACCACTTTACAGTTATATCCATCCAAAAGTCTCAGTGGAGCACCCAGTTCTGCCTAATTTCTGCTTCTATAATAGAAAGTGAACACTATCTGTAGCCTGTTGCTTGCTTTACTGAAAATAGAACTCATAATTTTATCTATCTCAGGTGCTTGTCATAAGAAGTTAAGGGCATTATGTACAGGACAATATTTCTCATTACAAAATGCTATCCAATAAGTAAGACACCTAAAAAACTAGGTAGCATTTGTTGCCTTCAACACAGAGAAACTAAAGCAGATACTTTAAAGCAACTGAGGCCAATAGGAGAAGGGGACCAGGAACTAGAGAAAAGGTTAGTTCAAGAAGAATTAACTTAGAAGGTAACACCCATGTACAGGAAATCAATGTGAGTCAACTCCCTGTATAGCTATCCTTATCTCAACTAGCAAAAACCCTTGTTCCTTCCTATTATTGCTTATACTCTCTCTTTAACAAAATTAGAGATAAGGGCAAAATAGTTTCTGCCGGGTAGCAAGGGGTAAGGGGGAGTCAGGGAGGGAGCAGGGGAGGGGGACTAAGGGAGGAGGTAGAGGGAAGGGGGGAGAAATGACCCAAACATTGTATGCACATATGAATAAAATAAAAATTTAAAAAAAACCCAAAATGCTATCCAAATGTTAATTATAATTATTATCTTCTATAATAAGAAATTATGGGTTTACTCTAATTCATTCTTTAAGTAATAAGTTTCTTTGCTTATGAAAGCATTATGAACTCTAGCCTCTGTTATGATTAGTTGAGCTGTTACTTATATTTCCTTCCTGTTTCTTCTTTCAGTTTTGTGCACTTAAGATGGGAAACCCACAGAGTGAGCATCAATACTGTTGGCAGGAATTGCTTTATTCTTCTAAGAACTAGAGTTTATGATACCTTAAGATTATCTCTAAAATGTCTTGACTCTATAATGATTGTGTGTTGTTTTTTAAAACATTCCCTAAGACTGTTTTATTCAGAACTCACATCTAGGGTTGCTTTGAAATTGTATATTTTATCAAAAATATTTGGAGGAACAACTGAGCAGTTAAGTGCAATTTTTAAATCAGCATGGTGTCAGAGTTAGTGTCTGGCCCCAGATGTGATACTTAAACCAAACCCTTGCCTGTGGGAACTTATTCCATTCAATCATTTCATTGTTACTGAACACAATGAGCATGATGACCCTGAAAATTCAAACACTCTTTCCAGAGCTATCTCTTTGGACCACCACCTTATTTTTCTAACTGAAACGTCTAAGATTTCTCTTTTTCTTTTTGTGAAGCATGAGATTTCCAAAGGGGAAACTTCCAAGACTTTCTTCAAATCTCTTTTCACATCCAATGAATCTTTGTTCAATACCATGTTAGGTCCTGTGAGGGGCAGTGTGAGAAATGGTGGCTGTTCTTCAACTTCCATCTAATCATAGAGATCCAGCAGACGCATACTGCAGGAAACCCACAGGGTTACGTAGGTCTGTAGAGTTATGAATTTAAACTGTCTACTTTTGGCTAGATGCTGAGTAAGGATAAGCCACACTGTGCCACACTAACAAACAGACATCCAAATGTCAGTATTTTAGCAGAATAAAAACCTGTATCTCAAGCATGTGATCACTGATGCCTGTTGGCTAAGCTCTCCTCCACATAGTTTGAGATTCAGGCTTTCCCAATCTTGTGATATACCACCATCTTGCTATGTGGGTTCCAGGGTTGCTGTGACAAGAAGAGAAGGATGAAAGTGTCTCTAGTTCTCTAGTGCCTCAGCATGGAAATGATGGGAGTCATTTATAGTCCACAAATCATTTGTTAGAACTAGGCAAATGGTCTCAACTAATTGCTAGTTGGCTAAAAAAGGTAAGGAAGAACATGGAATGTATAGTCATTGTCACTGTGGCTTTCTTGGTTCCAGTTAAATCCTATGCCAATGCTTGGCACAGGGTCTTGCTTCTACTGTACTAACAGTGACCAAATGACTTCCCTTCTTATACTTAGTTTTCTTTATATTCAATATAGACATCCCAAGAAGTGGGTCTCTTCATTTCAAGGTTTACATTGGTACTGTACTCTTTATTTTTTGGCATTTTACTATGTCCAATCTTAAATTTAATTCTGCAATAATCTATTCTCATTCTAATAAGTTCAAAAACTCACAGCAGTTATTTGTGCTACAAGTATAAACACTGGGGTATAAAAATTATAATTACTCTTATTTTTATCATTTAATTTCTTCTTGAGTTTCATTTTGTCAGTCTCATAGAAAATTTTACCTTTGGGTTCTCTTCATCAAAATAGACTGAAATTAGTTAGGCTTGGTGACTCATGCCTGTAATCACAATTACTCAGAAGGCAAGGATTGGGAGGATTATGGTTAGAGACTAGATGAGAGAAAAGTTAGCAAGATATCATCTTGAAAAGTTAGCAAGATATCATCTTAATAAGTTGGGCATGGTGGTTTGTACCTGTGATCCCAGCTACTTTGGAAGCTTTAAGTAGCAGGATTGTGGTCCAAGGCCAGCCCAGGGAAAAAAACATGAGATCCTACTTGAAAAATAACTAAAGCAAAATAAGAGGGATTGGAGGCATGGCTCAAGTGATAAGAGTCCTGCCTAGCAAGTGTGAGACCCTGAGTTCAAACTCCAGTGCTGACAAAATAAATAAATTTATGAAGTTGCCTCTAATATCTTGCCCATGACGGTGAATCCATTTTTTTCTTTGAGAGAAAAAACTTTCCTCTGAGATATCCCTGCCCCATGTATATATCCAAAGGAAAAGGGGCAGACAAAGCTAGGGGCAGGTACCAGCTTTTCTTCACTCTTCCCTCCTCTGATGCCTGTGTAATACTGACATCATGCAGGGGTCAAGTCAGATGTTGCCTCAATCTCAATGTTTCTTCTCAGCTGAAATTCTTCACTTCTACTCAATTCCTACAACAATTTATCTGCACCTCTATCATAACATTTGTCATTTTGTGCTGTGGAGTGGGGTTGTCATAGTCCTATCTAAGAGCCTCCTTTAGAGCACCAACCATAGCTGACTCATCTCTGTATAGGTTTACCTCTTATAATAGTGTGTTGCAAGTAAGTGCCCCACAATTACTTACAGAAAGAAGGCAGAAGATGTCTCTGCTCTCTGGGACTTACAATATCCTAAGGGAAAACATGCAGAGTTAGGGGGATACTTAGAATGAAAGGTACAAGGAATTTACTGTAATGTCCTCTTTACTATTTTGGGTGTACTTGAAATTTTCATAAAAATAGTAAAAATCAAATGTCTCATGAAAAACTTCAATGAAATGGTTACTTTTTATAGATATCCCATTTCAAACAGCTGAGTAGAAGTATTCATTCTAGTAAGTTGATTTTAGGATAATGAAAGAATAGACTCCAAGAATATTTTTGGCTCTGCATTAGTTACTTTTATTGTTGTTGTGGTCAAATAACTGACAGAAACAACTAAAAGGGAGGAAAGATTTATTTTGGCTCCAAGTTTCAGAAGTGTGAGCCTATCATGTTGGGGAGGGGGTAGTGGGGCAGAGATGCTCACATCATGGTGGATAAGAAGCAGAGAAAAAAGGGACATAGAGGAAAGGGTCAGGGTAGCTCCCAAGGCCATGCTTCTAGTGATCTGCTTCCCACATCTAGGTCCCACGCACCTCCTACTTTTTACCACCTCTCAATAATGACATCATATTAGGAGTCCATTCATTATGTCAGAGCCTTCATGATCTAAGTGTCTCTGGAAATGCCTTCACATACACACCCAGAAGTGTGCTTTATTCATCTCCTAAGTACTTCATAATCCAATCAAATTGACAATCCAAATAACTAGCATGAATCTATCCCTTGTCTACTTGACATCTGAACACATCTTCTTAAACTACAACATTCCACCTCTGGCCCCCAAAAGACTCATGTCCACCTCATAATACAAATGCATTTTGTACATTGCCATGAGTCCTCATGGTCTCAACAGTTTCAACATTGTTCAAAAGTTCAGACTCAGTCTTCTCTGAGACTCAAGCAAACACTTAGTTGTGATCCATTTTAAATAAAGAAAATAGAACGAGACATAGTAGCCATCCTTGTAATCCCAGCTAGTCAGGAGGTAAGATGGGGAAGATAATAATTCAAGGCTAGCATGAGCCTTAATGTTTCATTTGGTTTTATAACTTCAGTCATAAGTGTAACCTTTAATTGTCCTGCCTCCCTTTGCTTTTCAACAACTTTTTTGTATGTGAAGTCAGTCTTGAAAAGAAGCTTTTTATTTTATAGTAATTTCATATTTACAGAAAATTTCTGAATTTCTCACATGCCTCACATCCAACTTTTCCTATTATTAACATCTTAACATGGCACACGGGTAAAAAGTAATGAAGCAAAATGGATACATTATCATGAACTCAAATTTATACTTTATTCAGACTTCCTCAATTTTCACTCTGCTTTTTTTGTGTTCTGCAATCCCACCCAGGATCCCACATTCCTTCTAGTGGTCATGGATGAAGTCTTTTTTAAAAGAATATTTTATTTTTATCTAACTCATGATATCAACTCAGTGCTTTCCCTGAATATTCATCTTGTCTGGGAAATATATGGTTTCATTGCTACCTTTTAATTTATTATTATTAATAACACATATCAATTATAAAAATTAATAGGATTTACTGTGATATCTCCATATGGGCACACACTATGCATTGATTATGTCCATCTACCCTTCTACACTCATCCTCTCACCTGCACCCTTCCTAGTCCTTAGCAATTCCTCTTCTACTTGCACTCAGTTTTTTCTAATTTCCACTTATAAGAGAGAACAAGTTACATTTATCTTTCTATGTTTGTCTTATTTCACTGAACATGAGGTTTTCCAGTTCCATCCATTTTCCTGTAAATGACATGATTTCATTCTTTTTAATGACTGATACTATTCCATTGTGCATATATACCACATTTTCTTTATCCATTCATCTGCTAATGGACACTGAGACTGATTCCATATTGAACAATGTCATAATAAACATGCCATTCAGTATCTCTTTTGTTTGCTGACTTTGTTTGCATATTTACAAAGGAATGGATAGCCGAATCACATGGTCTTTCTCTATTAGTTTTTGAAGAACCTGGGCACTGTTTTCCATAGTGCCAATACTAATTTACATTTCCAAATAGAGTGCCTAAGGGCTCCCTTTTTTCTATATCCTTACCAGCATTTAAAAAATTTTTTTTATCATAGCCCTTCTAACTGGTATGTTATGGTAACAGGTAGTTTCAGTTGGCATTTCCTTGACAGCTAATGATATTGAGCATTTAAAAATATTTATTGGCTATTTGTATTTCTTCTCCTTTTTGTATTTCTTATTTAGAAAGTGGCTATTCAGATTAATTGTCCATTTTTTAAATTGGATTGCATGGTTTCTGTTGAGATTCTTAACTTGTTATATATTCTAGATATGAATGCTCTATCAGCCTGTCTCTTCACTTTGTTGATTGTTTCCTTTGCTGTGCAGAAACCTTGCAGTTTGATATAATCCTATTTGTCAATTTTTACTTTGATTTCCTGTGGTTTTTAAGTCCTATCCAAAAAGTCATTGCCTATACTAATACCTCAAAGTGTTCCACTGTGTTTTCCTCTATTAGTTTTGAGTTTCAGACCTTACATTAAGGTCTTTGACCCAGTTTGGGAACTTTGTTGAGAATTAGTTAACTTTAGATGTATGAATTTATTTCTGGATTTTAAAATTCTGTTCCATCAGTGTATGCATCTGCTTTTTTGTGTCAACACAATGCTATATTTTGTTACAATGGTTCTGCAGTATGTCTTGAAATCAGGTATTGTGATGTCTCCAGCTTTTCTCTTTTTGTTCAAGATTGCTTCAGTTACTGAAAGTCTTTTGTGCTTCCATATGAATTTTAGGATTTTTTTCTAGTTCTGTGAAGAACAGCATTGGTATTTTGATGGGGACTGCATTGAGTGTTTAGATTACTTTGAGCAGTATTGACATTTTAACAATATTAACTTTTCCAATCCATTAATATGGGAGGTCTTTCCACCTTTTAGTGTTTTCTTTAATTTCTTTTTTTTTTTTTAGAATTATGGAATTTTCATTATAGAGTTTTTTTACTTCTTTAGTTTATTCTTAGGTATTTTATTTTAATTTATTTCATATTTTATTTTATTCTGGGTGGAATTGCTTTTGTAATTTCTTTCTCAGTAAATTCATTATTGGGTATAATACTTTTAGTTGTTTGAATATTCCTTGTTCATTTCTTGCTCTCTTATTGCTCTTTGTGGTTTGATAGTTTTACTATATTGATGATGTACTGATAATATCTGACTCTATTGTAGTTTTCATCAGTGTATCCCATTCTTCTAGTGGGAATTATACTTTCACATGCTGTCATGTAACTTTTCTTCCACTTTTGGGTGTAGGAGTCCTTTAAGTATCTTTTATAAGGCAAGTCTGGTAGTCATGAATTTCCTTAATTTTTTATTTTCTTGGAAAAATCTTTATTTCTCCCTTAATTTCAAAAGATAGCCTTAGTCATCTACAGGAAACTTGATTGGCAATTATTTTCTTTTAGCACTTGAAATATGTCATTCCATGCCCTCCTGGCTTGGAGGGTTTCTTCTTAGAAATTTGCTGCTAAGCTAATGGGGTTTCACTTTAACCTGACTTAGCACATTCTCTTGCAAATCTTAAAATTATTTCTTTGTTCTGTACTTTTGACAGTTTGACTACAACTGTGCTGAGGAGCTTTCTCCAAAATAGACCATATTTTAGGTCACAAAGCAAGTCTTAACAAATATAAGAAAACTGAAATAATTCTCTGTCTGCTGTCTGACCACAATGCAATAAAACAACAATTCAACAACAAAAGAAACAGCAGAAAATACTCAAAGAACTGGAGGCTGAACAACACATTGCTTCATGATCATGGGTCACAGAAGAAATAAGGGAGGAAATCAAAAAGATCCTGGAATTTATTGAGAATGAAAGCACAACCTATCAAAACCTATGGGACACAACAAAGACAATCTTAAGGTGAAAGTTTATAGCCATGAGTGCATATATTAAAAACAGAAAAAACTCAAATAAATGACTTAATGCTGCATTTCAAACTCCTAGGAAAACAAAAACAAGCTAAACCCCAAACTAGCAGAACAAGAGAAATAATAAAAATAAGGGTGAAATCAAAGAAATAGAGACGAAAGAAAGGAAGGAAGGAAGGAAGGATGGAAGGAAGGAAGGAAGGAAGAAAAAGAAAAAAACAACAACAAAGAATTAATGAAAAAAATGCTGGTTCTTTGAAAAGGCAAACAAGATTCACAAACCCCTGGCAAATCTGACTAAAATGAGAAGGGAAAAGACACAAATTAATAAAATTAGAAATGAAAAAGGGGAGATAACAACAAACTCCAAGGAAACCTAAGGAATTATCAGGTACTACTTTGAAAACCTATATTCAAATAAATTGGAAAATCTAGAAGAAATGTATAAATTTCTACATACATATGACCTTCTAAAATTGAACTAAGAGGATATTAGTCATCTAAACAGATCTGTAACATGCAATGAAATTGAAACAGCAATAGAGTCTCCCCAAAAAGAAAAGTTCATGACCTAAAGAAGAGCTAATACCAATACTCCTCAAACTTTTCCACAGTATAGAAAGGGAAGGAACACTGCCAAACTCATTCTATAAAGGCAGTATTACACTAAAACCAAAACTGGACAAGGACATAACAAAAAAAGAGAATTACAGACCAATCTCCTTTATGAACATAGAACATAGATGCAAAAATCCTCAACAAAAATATTGGCAAACAAAATTCAACAGCATATCTAAAAGATCATACACCATGATCAAGTTGGTTTCATCTCAAGGATGCAGGGGTGGTTCAGCATATGCAAATCATTAAACATAATACAGCATATTAATAGAAGCAAAGATAAAAACCACATGATCTTCTCAATAGATGGAGAAAAAGTCTTCAATAAAATTCAACATCCCTTCATGATAAATGCTCTGATGCAGGTAAGAGTAGAAGCAATGTACCTCACCATAATAAAAGTTATATATGATAAGCCTATGGCCAACACTATACTAAATGGGGAAAAACTGAAACCATTTCTTCTAAGATCAGGAATAAGACAAGGGTGTCCACTCTCTCCACTCTTATTCAACATAGTATTGGAATTCCTAGCCAGAGCAATAAGACAAGAAGAAAAATGAAAGGAATAAAAATTGGAAAGGAAGTAGTCAAACTATTCCTATTTGCAGACAACATGTTCCTATACCTAAAAGACCCAAAAACCCTACCAAAAAACCCCTACATACCATAAACAGCTTCAGCAAAGTAGCAGGATACAAAATTAACTTACAAAAATCAGTAGTCTTTCTATAACCAACAATGAATAGATTGAGAAAGAATATAGAAAAATAATTCCATTTACAATAGCTTCAAAAAATAAAATACTTAGGAATAAACTCAACAAAGGATGTAGAAGACCTCTACAAGGAAAACTATAAACCAATGAAGTAAGAAATAAAAGAAGACTACAGAAGATGGAAAGATCTCCCATGCTTATGGATTGGTAAAATCAAATAGTGAAAATGGCTATATTGCCAAAAAGCAATCTACATGTTCAGTGCAATTCCCATCAAAATTTCAATGACATGCATCACAGAGACTGAAAAATCAACCTAAATTTCATTTGGAAGCACAAAAGACTGAATAGCCAAGGCAATATTGAACAAAAAATGCAATACTGGAGTTACCACAATACGTGACTTCAAACTATGCTGCAGAGCCATAGCAATAAAAACAGTATGGTACTGGCACAAAAATAGATATGAAGACTAGTGAAACAGAATACAAGATCCAGATATGAATCTACACAGGTATGCCCACCTGATTTTTGACAAAGGCACCAAAAACATATGATGGAGAAAAGACAGCCTCTTCAACAAATGTTGCTCGAAAGATTAGATTTCTGCATGCAGAAAAGTGAAACTGAATCCATATCTGACACACTGTACAAGTATCAAGTCCAAGTGGATTAAGGACCTTAATATAAGACCTGAAATTTAGAAGCTAGTGCAGGAAAGTGCATGGAATACACTGGAAATAATAGGCAAAGGCAATGACTTCCTCAATAGAACTCAAATGGCTCATCAACTAAGAGAAAGGATTGACAAATGGGACTACATGGAATTTAAAAGCTTCTGCACAACAAATGAAATGGTCTCTAAATTAAAGAGGCTGCCCACAGAATGGGAGAAAATCTTTGCCAGCTATTCATCAGACAAGGGACTGAATATCCAGAATATCCAGGGAGGTCAAAAAAACTAAACTCCCAAAAAATCAATGACCCAATGAAGAAATGGGCAAATGAGCTAACAGAACTTTTTCAAAGAAGTCCAAAGGGCTAAAAAACACATGAAGAAATGCTGAACATCCCTGGCTATAAATAAAATGCAAATCAAAACCACATTAAGATTTCTCCTCACTCCTGTTAAAATGACTATCATCAAAAACACAAACAACAAATGTTGGTGAGGATGCATGGGAAAAGGAACCCTCATACACTGCTGGTGGGGATGTAAATTAGTACAACCACTGTGGAAAACAGTATGGAGCCTCCTCAAAAAACTAAAAATAGAACTTCCATTTGATCCAGCAATTCCACTCCTAGGGATATAGCCAAAGGAATGTGAGTCAGTTTACAAGAAGCACCTGCACACATATTTATTGAAGCATTGTTCATAATAGCTAAGCTGAAAACAGCCAAGATATCCCACTACTTGGCTGAAAACAGCCAAGATATCCCACTACTGATGAATGGATAAAGAGAATGTGGTATTTATACACAATGGAATTTTATTCAGCTGCAAAGAAGAATGAAATTTTGTTCTTTGCAGGTAAATGAACGGAGCTGGAGAAGTTAGCCAGGCTCAGAAGGCCAAAAGCCACATGTTCTCTCTCATATGTGGAATATAGACCTAATACAAACACAGCAATATTATGAAAAACAGGTCACACTATGGAGAAGTCACATATGAGAGAGGGATGGCAAAAGAAGGCAGTTAAAAAGGTGGATATGGTTGATGTACTCTCTATACATGAATGAATATAGAATGTTTAAACTGGTTGAAACCACCATAAGATCAAGGTAGAAGGAAGAAAAATAGAAGAATGAATCAAATTGGGCTATAATATATATGTAAATGGAAGGGCCACAAGGAAACTCCCTGTGTAGTTATCTTAAACAAGCAAGAATGTCATTTTTCTTCTTTTACAAAATTGGAGAACAGGAGGGCAAAACAGGTCCTGCCGGGGGAGGGAGGTTGGTACCAGTGAGTGCGGGAGGAGGTGGAGAAAGGGTGCAGGAGGGTGAATGGTGCAAATTCTGTGTACACTTGTATGTAAACAGAAAAATGGCATCTGTTAAAACTAGTCCAAGAATGGAGGAGAGGGGGAGTTAAAGGAGAATAGTGGGTGGGGTGAATTCAAGTATGACATATTTGATGTATTGTAAGAGTTTTTGTTAAGTATCACAATGTACCCTCACTCAGCACAACAATTAAAAAAGATTAACTCAAAATAGGTGTAAAATGAATAAATAAATAAATAAAAAGATTGTACTAAAGAGCTTTTCTGTTCATGTCTATTTGGGGTTCTGATAGCCTTCTGCATGTAGTCTATGTCTTTCACAAGATTAGGGAAATTTTCTGCTACTATTTTGTTGAAAATGTTTTCTTTGTCCTTAACTTTGTCCTCTGTGAGTATGTTACCTATGCAGACAATGACCTTTGCATGGTCTACAATGACATTGAACACTCTCTTCCTTCTTTCTTATTTTTTCTTTATTTCTGTCTGAATATGATATTCTGAAAGACCTAACATTCTTTATTCTGCTTGATCTACTCTGTTGTTGAGGCTTTCAACTGAATTTTTTTTTCAAGATGGGGTCTTCCTATATGGTCTAGGCTGGCCTTGAACTCATGATCCTCCTGGCTCCATCTCCTGAGTGCTGAGATTACTGATATGAGATTACTAAACACAGCTCTAACATGAACTTTTTATCTAACTTATTGTTATTCCATTTCCAAGATAATTTGATTGGTTCTTTCTCAAAATTTTTCTTTGCTAAGTTTCTCATTCATATACTTCATTGTCTTCTTGATTTCATTTAACCGTGGACCTCACTGGGTTTTTAAAAAAATCTTTTGTATTTTTTTTATCAGATGTTTTATTCATTTAGATACCTTTGGAATCCATTCCTAGAGAGTTGTGACTTTTAGGAGATGTCTTATAATATCTCATTTTTTCATATTTTTTGTGCTCCTATGTTGATACTTGTATATTTGGTGGAATGGGATGACCTTCTTAATAAGTAGCTTTCTTATGGAGATATGGATATGGCTTGGGGTATCAAAGCTAGGCACCATAGTATGATATCTGTGTAATCTTTTTGACTGTGATTAGTGAGTTTGGGCATAGCATGTACTTTATCAAAGTCAGGGAGTCTGTGCAGATCACTCCACAATGGGGACACCCTTAGGGTGGCATGTGTGGTGGCTCACGTCCGTAAGTGAGCTAGCCTGTTATCCACTCAGGAGATAGATATAAGGAGGATCACAGCCCATAGCCTGCCCAGGCAAAAAGTTATTAAGACTCCACCTCAACAAACAAGCAGGGCATGGTGGCTTACACCTACAATCCCAGCTACACAGGAAGTATAGGTATATAGTAGGATTGTAGTCCAAGTTTGGCTCTGTCTGAAAAATAACCTAAAAACAGAATAAAACAAACAAGATCTGGAGGCATGGCTCAAGTGGTAGCATGTTTGCCCTGAGTTCAAAGACCAGTACTGTCTAAAAAAACAAAAAACTCCACAAAAACAAAACAGGGGGAGTATATTTCACTGCACAGTGGAATATACTCCCCCTGATGGGGGTTTCCTCAGGCACTGTTGATATTGGCTCTGTTACTTGAAAGGGTCTCCGGTACTAGCTTCTCTAGACGTGGTGAGGGGCATGAAGTACTTGTCCTCTGATGGGTTCAGTTGCTTCCTGGCAAGAGGTATCACAGCATACCTTCTGAGGCACTTATTGGCTATTGTCAGAAGTGTGTGATCAGAGGAGGTTCGCGGGTATACCTGATGCTGGGGACCCACATCAATTTGGTATCAGCAAATATTGTGGTATCCCTCTTTCCTGCACTGTGGGAGTGCTTGCCTAGGAGTGGGACCTTAGAAAATCCCCCTAGTTTTGCAAGCTTGGGGACAGGTAAATGGCTGGGGGCTTTTCTCCCACTGATTCTGTCAGTTGAGTGCCCACAACTAATCTAGTAGAGTGGATGATGGCTGGAGCCAAGCAAAATTCCTCTTACCTGCTGTATTTGCAGGTGTGACAGAGAGAAAAATGCAGCCAGCTCTGGCAAAGTTCCCCTATGGACCTTGTTAGCCTATGCATTGGGAAGTCAGAGCAATAGCCTGGGGCTTTTCTTCCCCCATTGTTTTCAGCTGTAGTATCTAGCAGGGATCATGTAGGTGTAGTCCAATACAATTCCTCTTAGCTGAGGTGCTCACAGGAGCAAGCAAGAGTGGAAAATGGCCTGTGCTAGGCAGTTCCTCTCAAGGTCTTCTTTTATTTTTTTATTCATATGTGCATACGATGTTTGGGTCATTTCTCTCCCCTCCCCCCAACCCCCTCCCTCTACCCCCCACCCCTCGATACCCAGCAGAAACTATTTTGCCCTTATCTCTAATTTTGTTGTAGAGAGAGTATAAGCAATAATAGGAAGGAACAAGGGTTCTTTGGCTAATGATTAGTCCTGAGTTCCTCTGGTTATAATTGTTTTTTTTTTTAATTCATATGTGCGTACAATCTTTGGGTCATTTCTCCCCCCTCTACCCGCCCCCTCCCTTACCACCCACCCCGCTCCTTCCCTCTCCCCACCACGTCCTCGATACCTGGCAGAAACTATTTTGCCCTTATCTCTAATTTTGTTGAAGAGAGAGTCTATAAGCAATAATAGGAAGGAACAAGAGTTTTTGCTAGTTGAGATAAGGATAGCTATACAGGGAGTTGACTCATTAATTTCCTGTGCATGGGTGTTACCTTCTAGGTTAATTCTTCTTGATCTAACCTTTTCTCTAGTTCCTGGTCCCCTTCTCCTATTGGCCTCAGTTGCTTTTAAGGTATCTGCTTTAGTTTCTCTGCATTGAGGGCAACAAATGCTATCTAGTTTTTTAGGTGTCTTACCTATCCTTATATCTCCCTTGTGTGCTCTTGCTTTTATCTTGTGATCAAAGTCCAATCACCTTGTTGTGTTTGCCTTTGATCTAATGTCCGCATATGAGGGAGAACATGTGATTTTTGGTCTTTTGGGCCAGGCTAACCTCACTCAGAATGATGTTCTCCAATTCCATCCATTTACCTGCAAATGACAACATTTCGTTTTTCTTCATGGCTGCATAAAATTCCATTGTGTATAGATACCACATTTTCTTGATACATTTGTCAGTGGTGTGGCATCTTGACTGTTTTCATAACTTGGCTATTGTGAATAGTGCTGCAATAAACATGGGTGTGCAGGTGCCTCTGGAGTAACCTGTGTCACAGTCTTTTGGGTATATCCCCAAGAGTGGTATTGCTGGATCATATGGTAGATCAATGTTTAGCTTTTTAAGTAGCCTCCAAATTTTTTTCCAGAGTGGTTATACTAGTTTACATTCCCACCAACAGTGTAAGAGGGTTCCTTTTTTCCTCGCATCCTCGCCAACACCTGTTGTTGGTGGTGTTGCTAATGATGGCTATTCTAACAGGGGTGAGGTGGAATCTTAGTGTGGTTTTAATTTGCATTTCCTTTATTGCTAGAGATGGTGAGCATTTTTTCATGTGTTTTTTGGCCATTTGAATTTCTTCTTTTGAGAAAGTTCTGTTTAGTTCACGTGCCCATTTCTTTATTGGTTCATTAGTTTTGGGAGAATTTAGTTTTTTAAGTTCCCTATATATTCTGGTTATCAGTCCTTTGTCTGATGTATAGTTGGCAAATATTTTCTCCCACTCTGTGGGTGTTCTCTTCAGTTTAGAGATCATTTCTTTTGTTGAGCAGAAGCTTTTTAGTTTTATGAGGTCCCATTTATCTATGCTATCTCTTAGTTGCTGTGCTGCTGGGGTTCCATTGAGAAAATTCTTACCTATACCTACTAACTCCAGAGTATTTCCTTCTCTTTCCTGTGTCAACTTTAGAGTTTGTGGTCTGATATGAAGCTCCTTCTCAAGGTCTTCTTAAACTGTACATCCTGGGGCAGGGTAAGAAGTAGAGATGACATGGCCTCAGCACCCCTCTGTGGGTGGAGGAACAGGGCAACCACAAAGTTCTCTCTCTGCCTTGGTAGCGACAGAAGCCCAGTGCTGGGAGGAGAGAGGTTTGGGAACTACACAGGTAACTGCCCTCAGTCCTGGCACTGTCAGGAAACCATATGTGACAGGCCATAGTCCTGTTCTCAGACAGCAGGCTGCTTAAGATCCTAGTTCTTGAGAATGTATCCTCCACATGGTAACACCCATTTCCCAGAGTGCAGTGCTCTTAGCAAGTCTGTGTCTGAATCATTCCATTGAGTCAGGTTTAGCCCATGAGGCCAGTGCAGTGGAATATCTGTGGGACCCCAGAGTTGGGAATAGGAAAGGGTTTCTGACCCATAGAGTTCAAATTCAGACAGTAATTCCCTTCTCAAGATGGGTCCTGGATGCAGTAACCTAGGGGTTCCCTAGAGATGAAGTGAATTCTGTTTCCAAAGCCAAACCACTACTGTGTACATTTCAGCTCTCTTGTCTATTTAGCTGTGAGCCTGTTAGTGTAGTGAGCCTTTCCAATAGCTGAGAGTGCCGGTATCTGCATTGATAAGTTTGCTGGAGCTGTCTTTTATCTTTCACTCTCTCTTTGACCCAGCAGCAGGTGCCAGGATGTTTTGTTTCTCTTGCTTTGCTGTTGCCCAGGGTCTCTGAATTTCACATGGTCTCAATGTTTTCACTGTTGGGTTCCAGTGTTCTCCTGTGGTCACTCACCGCAATATGTAGCTATGTATCTGTTACTTTGTGGAGGAGCAGGTGGGTACTGGGTGCTTCTATTTAGCCATTTTGCTGAACCTTGCTTCCTTTTTCATATTTTATTGATGAAAAGTTTTGACTTTGCTCTGATTATCTCTTTATGAATAGGTAATGATAGTGAAATTTGAAGCCAAGGAAAAAGAAGCCTCTGTGACACCCCCCCACAAAAAAACCTCTTACCTTAGAGGGCTACTTGAGTTGGTCAGGACATCAGGCTTTGAGCTTGGGGCTTTCCTAAGTCCAACATGATGGAATATCCAGTAATAAAGTTCCACCCATCAATTTGTCTGACTTCCACCTTCATGAGTGTAAGTTCAGGATGCCCTGAGAAAGTTTTGCTAATGAAGAGGGAAGGAATGATATCCCCTGAAACTTCAGGGATGGATTTCTGGTGCCTGAGAGCAGAAAATTAAGCCCTATTTAAGTTGCACAAAAATGCCCTGGATGGAAACAAAAAAAAGGAAGAAGCCACCAGACTAAAGTTTGAATGCCTTTGACCTTGGATATATGGAATCCTGTGTGAGTTAGCTTTCTGTCATATGACAAAATACGTGAGATAAACAAGTTAGAAGGAGATATGATTTATTTTGACTCATGGTTCTACAATTTTCATTCCATAAGTAGTTGGCTCCATTGTTTTTGGGCCTGTGATCAGGCAGAACTTTGAAGTGTTGAATGCGTGGTAGAGCAATGCTGTTCACCTCATGGCAAGAAGGAAAAAGAACCAGGAAGGTGCAAGGGCTCAATATTCCCTTTGAGCATGCCCCTAATGATCTAAAAACTTATTTCTTCTAGGCCCCACTTTCTAAACCTTCCACCACCTCCCATTATTACCAAACACTGGGGATCAAGCCTTTAACACATGAACCTTTAGAAGACTCTTAAGATCCAAACCATGGCACCTTGGTAGCCATGTTGATGACTGACTCAGGGCTGTGAATAAAATCATCTTTATTATTGTAGGAGTAGTGATAGCATATTTACTGGTAAAGGTGGATGATTAAAGTTGAGTAACAGTTTAAAAGCCAATTATTGTGCCCTGGACCACACTGTAGCCCAGGTCCAGGAAAGCTGAGTGTGCAGGAAATGGTTTTTTCCAACTTCCCATTGTTTAGAGGGGCATGCTTGGCTTCAACCCAGGTTGAACATTCTGGCCAAGGCCTCTGAAGCCTAACCGATTTCAAGTGTGCCAACTACACTTTCTCCTACACCCTATTTCCATGTTTCTACCAGTGCCTACCACTGACAACTATGGCTCTGACAATCCTGGGTTTGCTATAAGAAGATCTGGGTTGATAAAATAGTTTACAACCTAATAGTACCCCTGCTTTCCTGTTAAATTAAGAAGACTCTATTGAGGTGCATCAGAGGGATTCCTGAGAGAGGAAGAGCAATGAACCTTGTGCTAAGAATCTTCGGCTGCTTTCCCTGGGAAGAGTTGCAAGTCTGGTGTGCAGAAAAGAAGCCTTGACAGAGGTCCATTGCTTGAGAAAAGAGAAGCAAATAGAGATTATGCCAGTTACATGAGGCCAAAAATATAAAAATTGAGACTTGTTGGGCTAAAATTCTAGGGGTAAGAGTAGGTCAAGTTTAGCACACGAATGGGGTTTTCTGTAAGAAATTTACCTACATCTGGGAGTTGAAGAAGCTAAGCAAGGGGCTGGCAGAATGGCTCAAGTGGTAGAGAGCCTATCTAGCAATTGCAAGGCCTGAATTCAATCCTTAGTACCACCATCAAAAAAAAAAAACAAACCGTAAGTAGCCAAGCCAGGCTTAAAAAGCATATTCGGGTTACTGGTAATCTTGTCATTCTGAGGAGACAGGGATTGGACCTAAGGATAAGCCAGAGGAAAGGGTCCCAGGGAGTATGTTGCACTCTTAGAGTTGGCCTTGGAGGTAGAGTTTCCAAAGAAAATACAGACCAGCCACTAGTTAGTGTTTCAGACAATAAAAAGTAGTCCATGTAATATTTAGGACATACAATAAAAATTATTCATTTTTATCTGAAATTCACATTTAACTGGACATTTTGTGCTCTCATTTATTAAATCTGGAAACCCTATTTTATGGACTTCTGGTTGGCAAAATGGAAGCTCCAAAGAAGGAATAGTGGTATAACTCAGTGATAGAGCACCTGCTTAGGTCCTGGGTTTAATCCACAGAATCACCAAAAACTAAGCTCCAAAGATATCCATTCTCTAATCCCTAATCCCCAGAACCTATGGATTGGTTACCTGGTAAAAGGCACTTGGAAGATGTGACTGAACTAAGGATTTTGAGATGGTGAGATTATTCTGGACAATCTGTGTTACAAGGGTCCTGAAGAGAGGGGCAGCAAAGTCAAAGGCAGTAAAAAAGATACTGTTATTACAGAAGTATAAAAGAGAGAAATTGTAAGATAACACACGGCTGGCTCTGAAGATGGAGGGAGGGCCATGACACAAGTAATTTATCAGTATAGAGAAGCTAGAAAAGCCAAGGTGATGGGTTCTCCCTGGAGTGTCCTAAGAATTCACGTCTACCACATCTCAATCTTAGCCTTGGGCAGCCCATGTCAGACTGCTGGCATACAGAACTGCAAGATGGTAAGTTTTGTTATTTTAAGCCATAGAATTTGTGGTAATTTGCTACTAGAACAGAAAACTAAATATAAGCCTATTCCTTAGGAGGAAGATAAGCCAGAGATAGAGTCTTCCCAAAACAGCAACTCAGCTTCTAAGCATCTCAGTGCATAGTTGGATTAAAACACAGACTGCCAAATAGAAGAAAGGGTAAAGTCTATCTAGAGAAAGATAGCATCATTGGGAAAGTCTAAAAACTTTTAAGAGCAAATGTCCAGCATTAAATCAAATCGTCAAATAGAAGTGTAGTGTGGAAAATCTGAGGGGAAAACTGATGCCAGAAAGAGTCTTGCTGCCCATCTTGTAAACTGGAATTAGTAGACAAAGACCTCATAGGTTATGATCAATGTGACCACTTGAAAGAGTTGAACTGATGAACAGAGATTAGTTTTACTTATTTATCTTTTTATTATCATCAGATTGTTGTACTGGGGGTACATTGTGACATTTACAAAAGTGCTTATATGTTATATCATAGTTGAATTCACCCCCTCTGTCATTCTCCTTTACCTCCCCTCCCCCATTAAAAGAGTTTTATTTATTTATTTTATTTTATTTTTTTAAAAAGAGATTTTTAGAATGAAGAATTTTGTAGAGAACTGAAATCTTTCAGAAAGACTAAATATTCTTGAACTGAAAAGCAAAAAAGAAAAAATCTGGAATTACAAACTTAATAGATGGTTTTAATAGCAATTGTACACAGTGGAAGAGAGGATTTGTGAGGATTTGTATACACAAACATAGGCCAATAAAAATATCTGAACTGAACCATAGGGCGAGAAAAGGAGTAGAAAGTAAAAAAAAAAAAAAAGGGATATTATTTTTTTTTAAGTCTGAAATTTGTGTAGTTAGAATTCCAGAAGATGAGAGAAAGAGAATGGAGAAAAGTAATAATTTAAGAAACAATCGTAAGAATTTTCTAAAGTGATGAGAAATGTCAAGTCAGAGATTTGAAAGGCTCAGAAAATCTGAGCAGAAAATTTAAGAAACCAGTGAAGATGAACAAGGAGAACTGAAAAGATAGAATATGTTGTTTGATAGAAATGTTCAACCTAACAAGGTGGTGACTGCCCCCAGTTTAATATATAAATTTAATGTAATCTAAATTTAAAAACTAGTAAATTATTTTTTCCTGGTTTGAGTAGTTATAAAATTTATTTGAAAGGATGAACTAGCAAAAATAAAAAAAGAATGAGGAGAATCTAACTGTAGTAAATAATAAAAAATATATTAGGAAAAAACAATAAAAAAAGAATGAGGAGAATCTAACTGTAGTAAATAATAAAAAATATATTAGGAACATAATTATAAGAACATAGTACTAACATATGGATAGATAAACAGACTGAACAAAACAGAAAATTCAGAAATAAATCCAAGTATATAAAAAGTTAGTATACAATGGAAGTAGTATCTCAAATCCATGGGGAAATGGTAAGCTTTATATCAAGTGGTGCTAGGGTATTTGTAGTACTAGATGAAAAGGGCTAAAATTGGATCCATTCCTCATGTCACACACCAGGATTAAGTTAAAATCAATCAAGGACCTAAATATAACCGTAATACAAATTCTGGAATGGAACATAAGTTAATTACTCTATAACCTGGAATGAGAAAAACTATAAATTATGACTCAAAATCCAGAGGCAATAAGGGGAAAACATAGTTAAGTTGGATGTTTTACAAAAAGGTTTTGGATGGCAAAATCACCAAAATCAAAGTAAGAACTTCAAAATAGAATAAAATATTTCAGCACATATCACAAAGTGTTAATATCCACCAAATTCAAAATACTTCTAAAAATATCTACAAACGCTATAGTTTATTGGAAAAAAAACTATAACTGTCCCTTAAATGCAAAAGGTGCTCAACTTCACTTATAACACAATATTCAATTAAATCTGCAATGAAATTCGATTCTTATCTTTGGGTTGGCAAAAATTCAAAAGTGTGATAACATACTGTATTGACAAGCCTGGAGGAAAACAGATACTCTGACATATAGACAATTGGAATGCAAAATGGTAAAAGTTTAATAGAGGAAAATATTGTGGAAACTTTTCCTGTGATATACTTATAAAGCCACATATGCATCTGGCTATTCACTGTAGCACTATTGGAATGACAGATGACTAGAAGCAACCTAAATGTCCATCAACAGGGGACCAATTGAATTAACTAAGGTAAATCTACAAAGTGAAATACTGTAAAGCTATAACAATGAATAATAATTAGCACTACTGTTAAGGAATGACTGACAGAACATATCGCCAAGCAAAAAAAAAGGTGCAGCATAGTTTACATAACATGCTACATTTTATTGAATAAGCATAGAATAAATGTTTTCATGTCTTTTTAAATGGGAGGAAAAATGAACAACTGTCATTAAATTATTATCTATTATGGACAGAAAGAAGGTATTAAAGGGGGTGAGGATGAAGGCAATATCTCTCTGAATATACCTTATTTTATAAATCTGTCCTTGGAGCCAAAACTATACATTTTAGCAAATTATAAAGCAAAATTAAGTTTAAAATGCACTCCCTAAAACAAAGACAAATTTAACAAATGTACCTAATTATGTGTTGAATTGTTTACTTAATAATAGAGAATACTTCAAGTGACATTAAAGCACAATTTTGACTGTATACCCATAGTGGAAATATATCCTATCATCAAAAAGAATTAAGAAAGAAAATTTAAAAGTGATTTTAGCAGTTATATACAAATGGCATTGCATTTGTTAGGGCAAAACTATTATATGTAGGAAACAGGATTTTCAGCATAAGAGAAGTAGTATTCACTATAAAATAAAAGGAATTAACATCACTGAATTGTAAATTTAAATTGGATGTCTTTGAATAAATTTTTTTTCTCAAAAAATAAAATACATTCTCTACTTCTGCCTACTGAAATGTCAAGGGACAATTACTAGCGATTCAGTATTACTGACTACCTCTCATACCCAGATTAAGGAGCAGAGTGGCTTGAGGAAATGGGTGATTCCAACTCTGGGGCAAAAGAAGTTCAAGATGAATCTGGAACATTTTACTATGCCAGAATACGAGGAGGCTTTCAGGTTTACTGGGGACATATTAAAAGGAATTTAGTAGCCAATTTGTAGGCAGTTCCACCAGCCAAAGATTAAATAATTTGATGTCAAAAAAGAAGAGTAACTAACTATAGTGAATCAGAACACATTAAATATGTTAAAATCCATGAATTCATAATTACAGTAAAAGCAAAAACTACAATATCACATACTACCTTTGAAGAATGTTAAGGAACCAACTGATACTGAAAATTGGTAACGTGAAAAATGTAAAATTATAAAAGACTTCCCAGCCTGTGTTATACCTTAAGTGTAACCAAAGGTTTGATGAGTGCAAGCTTTTAATTAACAAAGAATCCCAGCTGATAAAGGAAAAAGAAATGAAATAACTAGACTACCAGTATGTTGCAAACCCCAATGAAATAATGATGCAGCAGCAATTACCAGTGGCTGCTAAAACCATTCAATGGACCTTGTAATGAATCAGACTGACCACGATCAAATTCACGGAATGATCTCAGTTTCACAAAGAGAGACAACCACAGGACATATGCCTCCTAGAGATGCAATGGAAGCACATATCTTCTATAAAATATTCTTAAGAGAACATTGAGTCTGGATCTGTTAAGCATGTAGGTCTAGCTCTCACTTTGCAGAAAATAAATGAGATTAAAGAAAGGGTCAAAAACATGAGGTGAGGCTGGGTGCGGTGATGCCTACCTGTTATTTCAGCATTCAGGAGACAGAGGCAGAAAGATTGTAATTTTGAGACCAGCTGGGCTACATAGCAAGATCCTTTCTCAAAAACAAAACAAACATATGAACAAAACAAAAACAAGAAAAGATGGACTGCAAGTGGCAAAGTCCAGAATATAGGAAAAATGTAGAGAGCTGTACAAAACAAATCATCCAATTTTTTAACCAGAGAGAGAGAGAGAGAGAGAGAGAGAGAGAGAGAGTTGTCATATTATTTAAGAGATCTATTACCCACATTCACGCAGAGCTCTCCAAAGAGCAAATGCATTGATTTAGGGTCTCTAAGTTTCTGTGAGATTCCCTGACTGAATTAATGTGCATACATATTTGGGGTGTTTATGGATGGAAGGCTCCACATGTTGCCTCTGCTAGGATTGCCTCTCCCCCAATAGTAGCCAGAGGTTAAGCTCACTCTATTTCACGCTTTAAACTCTTGGTTTATATTCACTGCAAATATCATTATCCACCTATATGCAAATCAGGTCCTGCAGGAAACACATTCATGTAACAGCAACATTGCCCTAATTTAGGAATTATTTCTACTTCATAAATAAGAAAACAGATTCCAAGGTGTTAAAGATATGTGTAAGATCCTGTGGATTGAAAGAGGCAGACTCTGGACTCAAACTTCTGACTACAAATTCCAAGTTCTTTTTCCCCCAAGATTCTTGTAAGTGGGGAGAAATTAGGTCCAACTAGGTTGGCCTGACTAACCCTTTCCTAATTAATGATGATGACAAATATCACATCCTCTCTCCTACTCTGAAATTATCCCCATCATCAGGACAGTCCTCTAAGACTCAGCACCAAAAGTAGACCCCTTTGAGATTTTTTTTTTCCTCCTTCTCAGATCATTTTTATTTTGGAGTTGAAGAAGGCAAAAGAGAACTTTTCTCTCCCCAATCATTTTGAGGCATTCAGATTAAAATGACACCCTTGTCAAAGTATTCTTAATGCTATGCTCAGATCTACACAAATGCAGACAGATGATGGAGAGGAGGGGAGGGGTGAAGAGGAGGTGTCCCTGAATTGATTAGACATGGCTCAAAATGGATCATGTCCCACTGAATGATCAGCCTTCTCCCCATTGTCTTCCATTCTGATGGAGTAGCATCTGACTGGTAGGTGGAGACTGTTTTGTGTCTTTTTATATATGGTTGCCAATTCTTCCCACTTGTGTCTTGTCACATGTAGGCTCATTCCTCTTCTGAGGCAGATTCCATGTGTCTGTGTGGGTGTGGGCTGTTCAGAGGAGCAGCAGGCCGCTTGACATGGAATTTAGGCCTGGGCAGGTAAGGACTAAGTCTTCAAAAAAGAGACCCGGGCAAAAGTGACTTGCAGCTTATCTGAATAACAAGCATAGTGGAAACTGAGAAAGGAGTTCAACAAAGATGCACTAAATTACATTTTGGAGATGACCTGTGTGTTGAAACTTCACTTGCATTTCTATGCAATTGACAATCTACTCTTTTTTGCTAGGGAGTACATCATAAGACATTAGTTTATTCCCTGTTCATACTCAGTTACTAAATGCATTAGAAGAAGCAGTTAAACTCTCTTGTTTAATCTGTAGAATTCTCCATTCTACATATTCTATGCAGGGGAGAAATCATAGCAAAAGGCAAAGTGTGACTCTGAATTTAGCCAGGATGAGGGCCCCTACTTTCTGTTGTTCATTCCCCCTGCCCCCAACAACATTGTCCTTCAAGGTTAGAGAATAGATTAGGAAGAGTATTTTATTTCTATCACTTATGACCACCTAGTTCATACATTTATAAATAAGACACATGGGAATGATATGAAACATCAGAATCAGGAATAAAATCATTAGTATATTAGTTTATCCATAATGATCATGATGACAAGTCCAAAACAGTGCTATTTCTGTTAATGAATTCAAAATAATGGCACAAAACTCAAGAGGCCCTGGCTTTCATTCACTTATTTCTTGTTGGTTATTGCTTTCTTTGTTTTCAGCATGAAAACTATGAATACATGAGCCTGAACACAGAGGAACTATGGGGCTTAAAAGAGCCTTTTCATGGGCACAATACCAAACTGCACAATAGATACACTGGTAAAATATCTATCTTTATTTAAAGTATTTATCTTTTACTTAGTAAAAGAAGGCAGTGATTTCTCATTGGCAACCTATATGAGAGTCTTTTGATCTCATGGCATTGGTTAGTTCAAGGTCAGCAATGGGCCCCTGTTTAAGTGAGTTCTTAAACCTCCACAGGCACAGTGAATGTGTTTGACTGTATATGACACTCAAATCTATAGTATTTTCAATTTCAGACTCACTGTCTGGGCCAATCAACATTAGCAGCACTCTTTTGGAGTCTTCCAGAAGATTTGCTGCTATGTAAGAAATTATCATAAGCTATGACAGGAGTTAAAAAGAAAGAAAATCATATAATTTATCCAAAAACTTGTCAGTGACACTACTCAGATTTAGAAATTGAACCAAGAACAAGCAAGCTTACCTAGATCTTTTGGCACAAAAGATATTCATTCTTAGAATTTGGCCATAAGATCCCTCAAGTTCTTATTTGTTTGACAGAATGCTTAACACTCATTTCATTGAATGTGTCCACACAAACACTTTATAGAAACTTGCTAGTTTGGAAGAAATGAATTGACAATGCTATGATCTTAGAAAGGAATATGAGTGTTAGGAAGAGATAAGTGGGAGAGCTTTCACTTTCTATCAGGATGTAAATTGACAGGCTACTTAAAAACACTCTAAATGGATCAGTCATCCAGTCTCAATGAGAAATCATCTCACCATGTGGAGACATAAACTAGGAAGCTCACACTACAGTTAACCACTGTACCACAGGGGAGAATTTTTATTATATCACTTTTCTAAGCGCAAACTGAAATGTCATAGATGCTTAATGGCTTTTAGTTGTATACATTGATTAACTAATTACTTAACACATGAACTAATTGTAGATTTTAAATCAAATTATTTTTAAAATCCTAGAATATATAATATAATAAACATCCAGCCAGGAACCAGTGGCTCACATCTTTAATCCTAGCTATTCAGGAGGCAGAGATCAGGAAGATCATAGTTGAAAGTCAGCTCAGGCAACTACTTCTCCAGACCCTATCTCAAAAATACCCAACACAAAAAAAAGGCTGGCAAAGTGCCTCAAGTGGTAGAGTGTCTGCCTAGCAAGCATGAGGCCCTGAGTTCAAACCCCAGTATCCAACAAAAATAAATAAATACCCACCCATGTAGCCAATGCCCTGAATTTAACATATAACAGTATTTTTTCTAATATTTTTAAGTGAAACAAAATGTTACAAAAAAAAAGATGCATGATTTTACATTCCCTCTATCAATTTCAACCACCTTCCTCTTTACAGAGAGGGCATACTATATATTTCTTTTCTAAGACACAATGTTGGTTGATATTTAGAGGAAGTAGGATTAAAGGGGCTTCTGACCAGAATCATATTTGGAGTACTTTCTAGGATGTAGGGGTAACTTGATACTAATCATGGAGATCATGTATAATGTTATGTAAACTAAAACTAAAAAAAAAAAAAAAAAAACTAAACTAAAAAAAATGTGGGGTGTATGGTGTGTGTGTTACTATTCATGCTGATAAAGTCTCCTTTCCCAGGTACAGAGTCTGAAACGAAGACAGAAACTATATACTCAGATCAGTGAACATGATTTTCCTGTCTTACCTCTGCTTAAGCCATTTCAAGTTGAAAAATAGAAGTATGAAAGTGATAAGGGCATAGAACTTGACAGACCAGCCAGTTCCAGAGAGAACACAGCACATTCCTGGCACAAAAGCACGGAGGTCACCGTGGCTGATGACTTCACCCATTGGGTCTGCAGACAGCTGGAGCTAGGGCTTCCCTAGGGTGCCATCTGTCTTTTCCATGAAAACATCTAATAACCTTTTCCAATCTCAAGGAAACTGTGAGTCAGGAAGGTAATTTAAGGAGAGAGAAAAGATCATTTTCCTTAGGCTGGCACTTTTTATCTGCCTGAGAAGTGGTTTCTAGAATGACAAATCTGGGTAAGGAACCAGATAGCAAAGCTTAAACATCTATTCTCCCATCTTGAGGTGAGTTTTTACATGGAGACCCCATGATTTCAGTTTCTTTGAACTGTTAATTGTGTATATTTTCTTCCATAGACCCTTTGCTATATAAACAAGAAAGATCTTTATATCAGATGTGTTTTGAAAAAAAATCTACCCTACTCAGCTTTCTTCTTAGTACAAAAAAATGAAGAGTTGGCTACATCTGAAAAAATCTTTTTGTCTTCTGAACAGAGAGTTGCTTCTGTGATATGTAATTAAATCAAGAGATTTTACTCTGTGCTACAAAGATGACAACCTTGGGAAAGCTCATCAAAAAATGCCTAAGTTCTCTCTTGCTATCTTTGTCCACCCTGAAGTGGTGTCTGATAGCGTGGAGCACAGAAGCCCTAGAGATAAATTTTCTCATTCTGTTGAATCCCTGCACTTAGAATACTCTTTAAATAAAAATAAATTGCAACCATTATTAAGGTTCTGAAATTTGCCCAACATAATTTCTATACTGTCCAAAACACATGGCTTAGCCCCATAAATCTAAGTAATGCTTAGAACTTAGTGCCACTGGTAGGGGTTTATCTCTTTGGGCTTGTCTACAGAGCCTACTAAATAATAATCCTAATTAGAACCCTAATTATGTTTCTGCTAAGAGTATTTTTAGATAGCCTTAACATTTGATCTGTTTAGTCTAGTTTCACAGGTGGCAATAGATTAAAAACAGGTTTTAAAATAAGATATGACTATTACATTTCTAATACTAGGCGATTGTGGACTCAGAGCCACTGTTTACTCTCTGACACATGGAACAACCCTTTGATGATGATAACTGTGCCCACATGCCCTAGCCCTACACAGGGAAAAATAGGCCACCCTTTGTAGTCAGTGCCTCATTTCTATCCTATAAACTTTAGCCCTTTCAATTCAGGAGCTTGAATTTCTTTCAATCTTTTCCTCTAAAATAACCTACCTTTTCAATTCTGCCCAAATCTTCTGGTCACAAATTCCCAGGGACACTTGTCCTGAGGTTACCTCCACAGCCTTTCTACCTCCAAACAAAAAAGTTGTATGCTCTAAATGTGGCCTCCCAAACTTAAGGTACAGAAATCTCACCCAGAGTGCCCATAAAAATGCAAATTCCCAGGCCGTACCCAGTGAGTCCTGCCTCTTTCTGTCTTTCCTCAGTCTTGGAATCTACATTTTAAACAAAATGTCCTATGTGGTATTAGACAGATTTTGAGAAACATTGCCTTAGAAGACTCATGTCTTATTCCAAACACACAGACTCAAATTTTCCATGATGTTTATGGCTGTTTTCCTTGAATGGCATGTACCCTAGACAAACATAAGTGTTATTTTTATTATTTTTAATATTTCTTTAGGATACATGTGGGTCCACCTCACATCAAACTAATTCTTCCCTCACTTTCTTCCAACGTAGAAGAAAAGAAGGCAATAGCAAAACTTATACAAAGGCAGAAGAACCTTTCCAGGTGTGTTCACTTTGCTTGGGCCTTAGGTAGATTGTGCCTCTGCCATCTCCTCTCAAGAGGTTTGCTCAGTCCCGTGGCTATCTGGAGGCCCTGACAATTCTGCTACAGTTGGCCCTCTCTAGTCGTACCTGATAAACAACGCACACACATCAGCCTCTCCATCTGAGAGGCTGTTACCCTTCAGAATGTTAGGCTCCTTCCACCTGGACTTTACATATCATCCAGACTTCAGGTGACCCTGACATGCCCTATGCCTTTATACAGTGAATTCCATAGTCAAGGAAGGCAACTTTAACTGCAAGTCAGGTTTTACAGTTTTATTACAAGGACAAAGTCAGCTGCTCACATATACAACATTTCTGGAGATGATGGTTTCCGGTGACAGGTTTGCAAAGTGAAAAGTTTAGCAGCTTAAAGTACTAATTTAAGCCATGGTAACAGAATATTTTAGTTCAGCACTAGGTGGTGCTTAACTTACTACATGAGCTTAAGAGCATTTTACAAGATATGTGCTTAGTAATGGTGCCTCTTATGCTCATGTACCATTCAGAAAGAGTGAGTCAGCCATTTTCCAGTGGTTATTCCAAAGTATTCATTGACCATCCACTTTGTACTAAGCAACAAAGACACAAAGAATAACAGTAAAGTCCTGGCCCTCAAGAAACAAGCCCTGTTATTAGGGAAACATCTGACTGGAGTGCATCACATGAGATAGGATAAGAGGAAGTGTGGGTTGCCATGAGGTATAGGGAAAGACAGACAGACAGTAGAAAATAACCCAAGATGACTTTTCAGAGGAAGGAGCACTTGAACTGAGTCATGTAGGAAAAACAAAAATTAGCCTGAAGGATTATGTGGCAAGGAAGGTAGGGGCTGACATTCCAAGAAAATACTTTGGGTCCACATGCAGACTAAAAGAAATACACTTAATTTAAAATGCAAGTAGGTTTTCTACACTAGAGAGGAGGAGAGAAATCACAGCAAGGTGACATTTCTTGACTATGTAAAAAGTTTAGTTTTTTAATATAAGATTTGAAGAACCTTTTGAGGACTCAAAATAAGGGATATATATATATATATATATATATATATATATATATATATATGGTAGAAATTGAGTTGACATAACAAATATTTGTTACAAACTAACTTTATGCTAAGTATTTCATGTACGCAGCACATACCAAGGAAGATAGGAATTGTTCCTGCCCACAGAGACCTTAAATGTCTAACAGAAAAGACATGATAAACAAGCAAAGCAAAGGAATAAAAACAACAAAACAAAAGAATAATTACAGATTGTGCTGTTTTAAAATAATGAGAGTGGACAAGCTTCTCTTAGGAACTGGTATTTAAGTTGTAGTATGACAAGGAGGAAATGAGGATTTGAGCTCAATCATTCATTTACTTCAACCAATATGCATAATATGCCAACTCTAGAGTGACTTGGGAGAAGGACTGGGTGAAGCATGTTCTAGACAGAAGGGAGAAAAAAAAGATAATAAGGTGCTTGGCAGGAGTACTGACAAAAAACCAGAGTGACAAGTACATGGGGGCAGACAGGGAACGTGAAAAAGACTAGGTAGGATAGATGAACAGGGGACTGGGAGAGTTTTAAGTAAAGAGGGACATGCCTTGATTCACCTCTGTAAATGTATTCTGGGAGCCCGGTAGGATAGAATGAGTTGGAGAGGGAGAGTGAAGTCATCCTACAGCTGGAAGGCTGTTTGGTGGTACAGATGAGAGGTAGACATGACTTAGAGAAGGATGGCCATGGAGATGGGGCAAAGATTTAGAGTTTTCTCTGAATGCAGTATGCAGGAGAAAGCCTTGCAAAATCACACCACTGCTCATGACTCCTGTGGGATTTACTTCCAGTGCCAAGGCTAGAAGAAGCCAGACCTTCCAACTCTTGGACAGTGGTTTTTCCACTATACATTGCAAACTCTTAAGTGTCAAAAGTTCTGTAAAGTTAGGCAGATATTTCCTTTACTCTGAGTCACAACTAAGTGAGGCACTTTTAAGGAACAAGCCCCTAAATTAGCATACCTTCAAAGAAACTTTATTACAGAAACTGAGCATGTCCAGAGGTTTTCCTGTCTGTCATTTTAATCTTTTGAACATGTGCTGTGCTCCATGACCTTGAGCTAAGCATGACCCAAAATGTGTCTGCCATTTTTCATTCTTGAACTATGACCTTAGCTAAGCATACTCAGGAGTGTGTCAACCTCAAAGTGCTTTCCTACAGGAATATCCATAGCCTCCCTCAATAAAATCCCCACACTTCGTCTATTCACGGAAGGCACTACTTTTGGAATAACTCCGGTGCACTTCTTACCTGCTGCAGGTATTAAACCTTCCTCACTCTTATTTATTGGCCATGTTTGTTGTGGCTTTACACTCAACCAAGAGTTTACCCATTGCATTCAGTTAAAAAAAAAATCCCTTCTTCCATCTGAAATGCATTCAAGTTTTGTGCAGGTGCAGCAGTAACCAATAACAACCACAGTGTGATTGTTGCCTTTGAAAACTGTCAAAAGGAATAGTACATAAGTAACATGCATGTCCCAAGTAAAAAGAAAGAAGAAAAAAGTAAGTAAGCAATTACATGGTTTTGTATTTTCCTTTTTTAGTATTAATTTTATAGGGAAGTTTAACTGTTCCCCTTGAAGATTTGATATATGAGTCTGTTAAAATGAACTGTTAATAAATTAACAACAGAAAGGCCACAGAATTTATTTATTACATGGGAGCCTGGGGATTGAAGACCCAGTGACACAGGGTGATCTGTCCATTTGTACACTGAGGTTTGATGAGCGTGGGCAGCTGTGTAGAGATGTGATCGGGTAACGAGCTCATGGTCTAATAGTAAGAAAGTGGGAGAAAACCAGCAAGCCCTCCCTGTTCAGATTCTTTTCTTTGTAACACCCCAAAGGGTGTGAGTTAAGTGCCAAATGGAGGACAAAGGGTGGGGTCAGCACTCCTGGAGTTCTCTGCTCCAGTCTTTATAGGATAGGAAACATGAGGTCAGACGTAGCACAGCAGTGCTCTGTGCTACTTCAGACCACCCCAGAAGCATTGAAGGCTGGTGGTTTCTCCTGGTTTCTTTATCCTAGGAATCAAGACCGCCAGACCTGAGCACATTAGGGGAGGTACAAAATCCCCCTTTAAATAGTCTAGTGTTCTTGCTCCCTCCAGACATACCTATTGTATCTTTTTCTGCTATTCCAAAGCTCTCTCTCTCTCTCTCTCTCTCTCTCTCTCTCTCACACACACACACACACACACACACACACACACACACACACTTGCAATAGCCCTTAACAATACAAAAAAGAGGAACAAGACAAGACAAGACAAAATGTTTCAAGGAGAAAAATGGCAGAAAACAATTGCTGTTACAATCACTACACATAAGTGCCATTCATGACGCATTGTTCCTTCAAATTAGTAGCTTCATCTAACTGAGCTATGCTGCTCTCTTGAAAGCTTCTCTATCAATGTCAAAATCAAGGATAGAGAGTGGAGGGAGAGCTGTGTTTAGAAAGATGGCATTTTAAATGTGGATTTAACCAAAAGAAGTGCCACTCTTCGTCTATCTGTCTTTATAAGCCTTTGTTCTTAATGTGTTACAAATGCACTAGAGTTGCTGATTTTAACAGAAGTCCCAAGGAGAATTCTTCTGGTGAGTTAGGCACACAGGGTTTATGAAGATTTGGGGCTTATTGTGTGATAGGGAAGAAGCTAGAGAATGGAATTCATGGGTTAAATTTTTACCACTCAAGCTTGGCAGTTTGGGGCATGTGAGATTATAATTAGATTATATTTTGAACATATCGAGCACTAACCCCTTTCTGGGCCTCAACTTTATTACCTGCAATAAGGAGAGCTACACACCATCAGTTGTCTGCACATTGAACTAAGTGTATATCATTTAGAATCCATGAGGTAAGTACTGAGATTCCAGTTTTACAATGAGGAAATCAAAGCTCCACACTTCTGATTTTAAGACCTGGGCTCTTTCCATTACATGTGTCCTCTTCCAAAATTTCCACAAACATTTCACATAAAATTCACTTTTTTAAAGCTTGTTTGTTTACACTGTAATGAGCTTCCAAAGTATACTCAAACATATTTTACTACAGAGGCTGCCACATTAGAGACCTTATTCTCATCACTTTCTGTGGCTGGGTTAATTGGCTTTCTGGGGAAATGCACTAATGTGCCCTGACTGCCTTCTTTGTCTAATTCAAAAGTATCCAGAGATGGCAAGGGAGATGTTCAAAGTTCATTACCTTTTGCAGCTACTTGCTGGTGTATTAGTTATCCATTGCTACATGAATGAATTATTCCAAACCTCACTGGCTTAAAATAACATCTATTACCCAACTGTTTCTGTAGATCAGGAGTATAGGTGCAACTTCACTGGTTTTCAATCTCTCACAAGTTGCAGTCAAGGTATGGACCAAGTCTGTCATCATCTAAATGCTTCACTGGAGAAGGATCTGCTCCCAAGCTCTTTCTCCTGGTTTTTGGCACAATTGTTTCTTTGAAGCTATTGATTGGAGGTTTCTCTCAGTTCCTTTCCACATGGGTCCTTCCATAGATCAGCTGACAACATGGCAATGTGTTTCATCAGAGCAAGGGAGCAAGAAGGGCCAGAGAAAATGAATGCTAACAAGAAGTTAGTCATGATTCTCTTAGAACCTAATCTCAGAAGTGACATCTTGTCACTTCATTAGAAGTGAGTCATGAGGTCCAGACTATATTCAAAGACATAAATTCCTGGGAGCAAGGAACACTGGGGACCATCTTAGAAGTTTGCCTACTCCACCTGGTGAACCAGTGTTTGCCAAACATTGTGAAGCAAAACAAAATGGGGAAATGAGTCAATGCTGAGGCTAAGAGAACTATTGTCATTTCTAATCCCAAATTTAAGGTTCATGTGTTCAGCAAGGTAGTCTCATTGTTTTCATTGATTGGGCTAGTAATAAAATTAAATTCAAACCAACAAACTCACACTAATAAAACAACTGTTTTATATCTCTATACATATTGTGTTTCCTTGGAAGAGTTTATTGGGTGGTAGTGAGGGGTTGGCATGTCTCTGTTTAAAAAAAAAATGTGTGCAATTGTCAATTGTCTGGACTATCTCATGCACCATTGAAAATGAGAGATATGGGCTCTTAAATTATATTGAATGTTCCTCCAGCTTTAAAACTCATTTTTCTTATCTGTAAAATGGTCAGACTAATTTTCTTAGATACTTACAGATACCTTGGAAGAATTAAATGATTGATAATGTATGCCATTTTTAAAAATTATAAAATGTTATTCAGTCTAGAGGTTTCTAATGTTAACCCAGTAAGCAACACAATCAAATTTCCAGTTTCCTTAAGTTGTCCACTTGAAGGAAGAGAAAGGATAGCTGGGAAGTACTTCTTGAAGGAAAGAGTGACAGTAGCTAGAGGGCTGCAGTTCTTGGTTGATGGGTGTCTTTTGGTGGCAGGGCTGCTCACTGATGGGAGGATCTATTTCCTTGGGGTTTCTAAAAATAACCATGCCCTGAGGAGCCCACCTTCAGAACTGGAGTGGCAGTAAATGACAGTACTGTTTGAAGAAGAGAAGGGTGTTTGCTCTAAGTGAGCTGGCTAAAAACAATCTGATCATAAGCAATTTAATTTGAAAAAAGATGGCAGTGATGAAAAGTCAACAACTTGGGTTTGAATTAATATTTAGTTTGAATGGGGCAGTTTCTTTTAAACAATTAGTATTTTTCAAATACTACCTGTGTGGATAATTTGAGTTCATCACCAGCCAGTTTTGTTACTTAAGCAAATGTGAATTTCTTTCTCTTTCTTTCTTTTCCTCCCTCCCTCCATTCCTTCCTCTCTCCCTCCCTTTCTCACTCTCTTTTCTTTCTTTCTCTCTCTTGTTTTCCTTTCCTCTTCTTCCTTCCTTCTTTCCTCCCTTCCTCCTTCCCCCTCTTTCTCTCTTCCTTTCCTTCTTTCTTTTTCTTCCTCTTCCCACCCTTCCTTCTTTCCTTTCTTCCTTCTTTCTTCCCTCCCTCTCTCCTTGCTCTTTCTTTCCTTCTTTCTCTTTCCTTTTTTCTCTTTCTCTTTCTTTCCCTCCCTCCCTCCTTTACTTCCTTCTTCCCTCCCCTCCCTTCCTCCCTTCCTCCCTTCCTTCCTTCCTTCCTTCCTTCCTTCCTTCCTTCCTTCCTTCCTTCCTTCTTTCCTCCCTTCCTTCCTCTCTTCCTTCCCTCTCTCTCTTTCTCTCTGTTCCTCTGTCTTACTCACTCTCTCTTTCCTTCTCTCTCTCTCTCCTTTCTTCCTTCCTAATTCCTTCCTTCCTTCTATTGTAACACCCTGGACCATGCACATTCTGGCATGTTTTGTACCACTAAGCCAAGATCCCCCATCCATTTACTTTTCAAAAGAATAGGTGAATGAATGTATCTCCTTTTTATTTTTCTGGTTTTCTTCCTTCCATTATGTTTTCTGCCAAGAAAATAATCGTACTCTATGCAGTTTGTAAAAGTAAAAATGTGGCAACAATTTAATGGATATTTCCAACTCCTTAATATTACAAGTAGTGCAAGGCTGGAACATTTGGCTGAAAATAATTGTGGAATTAAAAATCAAAAAATAGGAAAAAATATGAAGAGACAGAAATGTCAGTTGGGAATATTCCATTTGGATCATGTCAGTATTTCAACCAAATTTTTGTCTTGAGCTACTACTCATTTTCCTCCACAACATACTTCAAATGCTGGCATCTTGGTGGAGCCCCAGGATGCAATTCAGTGGGCAAAGAATCCACATATTCTCCAAAGACCATAGCCCTCAGGACATTTGCAAGGCATTCCTCTGGAGTGGCTTCCTGTGCAGCAGCCCCCAGCAAGGAGGGACAGAAGAGAGCTTGAAGAGATGATTTATAAACTCATGGAAGATGCTCCCAACAAGATCCAAAAATTATTTAATAGGCTTTGGGGAAAATAGAATCTTGCAATATGCAAGTAAATCCAAAAATGTCACTGTTAATGGTCTTTCTTGTGAGGTCTAGGGAGGTTCAAATTATATCTATAAGAAACCATTGTTATCCTTTTGTTACCAACATACTACTCATGTAAAATAGTGATTGCTATAGTAGGGTATCAATGCAAGGATACAAAAGATAATCCAATGAACCTAAAATTTCTCATAAAAATAATGTCTACTAAAAATAGATGATTCCCTGGGGAAATAGGAAAACATTGGAACTTGTATTTTATCTATTTTTGATATACAAAGATCAGTGAAGTGAAATTTACCAACTTGTGATGCAGTGTCATTCTAGCTTCTTTATCCAGACACCCCCAACGGTCCCAGATCACTAATGCCAAGCAAGCATGGAGTTACCTGCTTGAACTCTATGAATTGTTACATGTTGTAGTGGTGTGTGCCACAGTGTTGTGGATTATACTATTTAATTCTAACTAAACTAGTACTCTTTACATGTACAAGTAGTTTTAAAGTTACTACAGATTAAGGATAGCATTCCATATAATACTAGCAGTGAAAAAAGCAAAGTAAGAAACTTGAGCATATCCTCTAATATGAACTTTTTATTAGACATATTCCATGATTTGGATAAAGGTCCCCCAAGGGTCCATGTGCTAACGGCTTTGTTCCAGGATAGCTCTGTTGGGGATGGGAGATGCTGTGGACCGTTAGGAGATGGGTCTGGAGGGAAGTCCTTAGGTCACCGATTTACCCTTAGGTGACCAATTTACCCTTTCATAAGCTGCTCATGATTGCCATCTGACATGTCCACCACAGGCCTAAAGCAATGGATCATTGACTGTGGACTCGAATCCCTAAAACTGTGGTCAAAAACAAATCTTTTCTCTTTATGAGTTAATTACCTCAGGTTGTTTCATTATCGTCACAAAAAGCTAATTAATTTACCATAAATGTAAACCTTCCCTTCAGTATAAAGGTTATTACATCAATGAAAGCTACACCTGCTTTTCAAAAGACCTGCTTTCGATGGAGATAGCACTGTGGAAACATATGTCTGGAAATGTTTACATTATTTTAGTATTTTTGTGCCAGAAGTAATGTATCTCACATTAAAGATTCATAACTTACATGTTTAGAAAACTTGAAAACATTTTACTGGTATGTGTAAAAGTTCTCTAAATAGTTTTTAGTGTCTTTTCAACCCATTTATTAAAAATGTTAAAATGTAACATCTTCTGATTACTTGAAAGAACATCTAATTGACATCAGGAAAATGGAATATTATTAGCCATATGTCAGCCAAAATCTTTATAGAATTAGTAGAAGGGATGGATAAAATCATGTTGTGAGTTAGTAGAAGTAGGGGCTGATCAACAAATACTATTGCTATATTGATTTGCCTGGTCTGGTATAATTTTCTTTCTCTTGTCTCCATTTATCCTCAAGCTCACTTCCTTTAACTGACACATTCTTAAGATAGTCGAAATGTCATCCTTTCAGCAAAGGTTAAAGGCCAAATTTCCATTCTATGTAGGCTTCACTATTTCTGACAGCATCCCCTTCTCAGACAGAGAGAGCACTGAGACCATGAATGAGACTATTGTTTGTTTAGTCAATAAAATAAATTTTCAAATATTTTCAGGAAGCTTCATTATTCTGGAAAGAATGAAAGCACACATGACTATAAAAACTCTTAGACAGATATGAATTTTATTAAAATATTCTTAGAAATTAACTCCTTTAGATTTCATATTTGATATGATCACAAAAATATTTATATGTATTTAGTAATACTAATAATAATTTTAAAGCTGATCATATTTTCATTCCAAAGGTTAAGTCTTAAAAATTAAGCATTGTGAATTCACCTGTAATCCTGACTCATGAAAGTACTGCTAAATTGGCCTCCCTACTGGGAAATGCAAGACACAGGAAACTCAAACAAATGTGTGAAACAGAAGCACAATTTCAGTTACTAGTGGATTAATCAAAACAGAAGCCATTTAAGTAAGGAACTTTGGTGATGGATTTTAAACAAAAACAAAACTCGCTTATCTACTGAATTCTCCTTTCATTTGGTGGGTATCACTACATCCTTATTTGCTAGTTGGAACCTGTTTACAACCAAAATGAGCAGTATGGGACTCATATACCATGCAGGAAAACAAATTTTGTGTTTTAATACCACCACAATTGCACTTTTTGCCTTTGCTACTTTTCTTGACTTTTATTTTCATTCTGTGCATAGCAACTTCTTAATTAACATTTTAGATGAGAACGTCAAAAACCAGGAGATGACAGACTGCTACTATTCCTGGTCGTGCTGACACTTTCCCCATGGCAGAATGACAGTCACAGCTGCAAGTCATTGCAAGGAATCTGCCTGAAATTAGCATGAAGGTTGGGTCAAAAAGCTTCCATTTTTCTTGAATCTCTTTCATTGTTCTGAGTAGTTCCCAAACCAAACAGAAAATCTCTCTAGGGAATAGGTTTAAGCATGAGCCTCTTTTGAGAGCCACAGCCTAATGTGTATGAAGAAAACCCTAAATCAAACTATTTAATCTCTCAACAATTTTATTAAGTTTCTATATTCGTGGCATTGCAAAAATACATATATATCAAAAATAGTCAGGGCTTGCAAGTGGTTTACTATCTTATTGGTTAAATGGGGCAGTCTATAACTCTTTTATGAAGGCTTAATGTTCTCCATTCTGTTAACACCAGCTGCATAAAATAACATCATGCAATTATGTTTTAGAAGGAAAAATTTGATTATTAAGCAGTTACTTAATGTTGAGCATTTCAATAACAAAATCAGCCAATTCATTATGCAAGCAACTTAGTGAACAAATCTATAGGGGTGAGGTGGGGTAGACTCTTCTTCCCCCATAGCAGATTTGGAGGAAGTCAGGATTAAGAAGTTGACGTCCATCTGTCCTGTCCCCTGCACTTTACTTTGTCTGTGGAGACAGTGACATCAAGTCATGTGGTTTGCTGGCCTGGAGTCTGAAGGTCCCAAGGGCAGCTGGATCTCCATGGATATTACTGGCAATATCTGGACAACTTAGAAAGGGAGGGTGATAGCTGTATGTAAGGAAGTCCTCATGAACAGGTGGACAGGCAATATTCATCTTAGCTCTCTTCAAATCAGATTCCATTCTGCCCAGTGGCACTGATTTTATTCTCATGTCCATCCCAGTGCTTGAGATGTTCCCAGTGACCAGTGTGAACCATCACACCCAGCAAATTACTAGATTTTGAAATCGCCAATCTCTTTTAAAGACTTAAAAATATTTTGAAATAATTATTCTCGTTCTCTTGCTGAAGTCATATTTGGGCATGCATACAAAAGAAGGTTCTGTGTCTACTGGACATTCTGAGATGCCAAATCAGGTCAAATGGTATTTTTGAGCAACCGGTGAGTTCACTCCTGCCTGCCATATTCAGGGGGAGTCCATCAAAATGTTCTGAAGTATGAGCTAGACAGAAACCATTCATCAACACCAGCATGGGTTCAACTACATCTGCACAGAAGCCTTCATTTCACAAAGCCCTCATAACCTATTTACAAAGTCTCTTCTTCTGGGCTGAAAAGGGGAGGACACAGAGAAGAGACTCCACTTCAGCTCAAACTGCCTTTTTAAAATGTTCATTGTTTTTTGTATTTGCATTTGAACTGAGGACCTCTTTGAACTACTGTGCTAGCTAGGCAGGCGCTCTACCACTGGGCCACACTCCTAACACTTCTTTGCTTTAGTGATTTTTCAGTTAGGATCTCAAGGTTTTGTCCTATCTACAGTTTCCCACAAAGGTGGGATTACAGGTACACACCACACCTGGCTTATTTGTTGAGATGTTGGTCTCACTAACTTTTCACGGGGCTGGCTTTGAACCTTCCTGATCTCCACCTCCCAAATAACTGGAATTACAAGCATGAGTCACCACACTCAGCCTATTTTTGGCATTTTTTTGAGACGAGGTCTCACTATATAGCCACGACTGACCTCAAATTCCAGTTCCTCCTGCCTCAGCCTCCTGATTGTTGGAATCACAGGCATGGACCACCATACCCAACTCAAGCTGCCTTTTCATTCTGCTTTTTCTACAAATTCCCCTAACCTTTTTAATTAGATCTTTTCCCCAACACAGCTTATCTTTCTCGCACCAACCAAAAAGTAGTAAAATGAGGCTCCGAGCTAGGTAGAAAGCTATATTTACCCATTGACCTCAAACCACAGGAGCAGTTTTTGAGCTTGTTGCCATTTATAAGGCTCAGTCACTTGCACTATTTGTAAAGTTCAACCATTCTTCCCTATCAACTCCATCATCCCAATCCTCAGAACTTACCCTCTCTTGCGTGAACTGGGCCTCAGCTTTCTAACTGACTACTGGTTTGACAGCTTCTACCTAAAACCAGTCTTACAACAAAGAGAGCTTTCAAAGATACAAATATGATAGTGCATCCCAGTGTTTAAAACCTGGTAAGAGATTCCCATTGTCTTAGGTTAAGAAAAGTGAGAACTTCTGAACACTGCTCACCAGGCACTCCATAGGTGTGTCCCTTGTACATACTTTCAGTTAACTCCTATCTCAATGGTGACACCAATGTTGGTGGTGTTTCATGGTGAAGCCACAACCTATGTGCCAAAGGCAATTATTGAAATAACTTGGTTAAGAAGTGAAAAGAGGGCAAATTCACCCATTATTTAAAGGAAGGATTCTGGTATGATGGTGACTTGGCAAGAATTTGGTGTAGATAGCATGCCCTTAAGAGTGAGCTAGAGAAAGAGTGCGTATTTGATCACCTTGTTTGGCATTAGAAAATGAATCTTCTGAGGAAGATTGAGAGAGCTGGCTGGAAGAGCGCAAATTTGAAGCTGCTCCCATGAAGAAGCAAATGGATGTCTGGGGACCCATGCAAGCTGGTGCTAGAGCGAATTCTAGACATTCAAAAATACTGAGTGTCTTATATAGCAATGGCATGAGAAAACAAGGCAGCTATAGTCCCTGTCTTCACTCAGATTGCAGTCTATTCTATGAAAATCAGCCTGATTCACAATTTGGTAAGGGAGAGATCTTATCCCTGACAAGAACCTGTAAGTAAGGGGACTGGTCCTGGTCCTGCTATGCAGCACATGACAAGGACATCAACATTGAAAAGTCCAGATGGCCTGACTTGGGGTGGTGGTTGGAAGAACATATCTCAGGTTTTTTTTTTTTTGGTGGTGGTCCTGGAGTTTGAACTTGGAACCTCACGCTTGCTAGGCAGACACTCTAGGACTTGAGCTACTCCACCAGATTTTAAGGTGCTGAGATACAGAAAATAAAATGAAAGAACTAGCATTCCTCCTAAGGCATCTGGGTCAATGTGACTGATGATGATGAAGATTGCAAAATCCCTGCAGCAGGAGACCAAGGGAAGTCCTCTGTTACACACAGAGGGAGTCCAGGTCCCTGCGTTTTGGCCTGACTCCAGGCAATTCCTGTTCTGCAGCCAGCCCTTTTCAGTGAGGGGCTCTGCATGCCAGTAATTTAACTTAAAAAAAAAAGTTAAACAAAATTCAATGTTCTCAATTAAGTAAAACTTGATAGCTCTCTTATCTGAAACTTCATAGTCATTAGATTACCAGTATTTATCAAGGGAGCCCAGATATCAAGGACGTCTCAGGGTTCTGAGGTTTTTAAGCCTGAGCTGTGCACATCTCCAGGATTCTTTCTTCTTCTCTGGCCTCACTCTTTTTTCTTCCTGTAGAGAGCATTCCTCCTTTGTCTCCTGCACCTTTTAGAGGCTGGGTTCCCGACTAGGAGGAGACTCGAAGGTAACCAGGCATTTCTCATTTCTGTTCTTGGCACCTTGTCTCTTCCCTTCACCTCTTGCAGCCTGGTGACTTCCCAGGACTTTGCCTTCAGACACTGGCCATCAGGGATGTCTGTCCTGTCTTTCTCTTTCACAGTTTGAATTCTTAGGCATTGATGGCTAATAGGACTGGGTTGTGGGGAGGAAGAACTGAAGAGGGCTACCATAGTGTTTTTTGTTTCGCGTCCCTCTTCCTTTCAGAGACCGGAAGCTGGGGACACAACTTAGAGCTGGACTGAAAATTGTTGCAAGCCACTGAAGCACAGGGCCCAGTATGAGCCTTGTTTTTCCCACAGAGGGCCCTGCTATGTACTGTTACCTTGGGTAATGGCCTCCATCAGTCTTATTTCTTATTCTTAAGACACCTAAGTGCAGGCTAGTTTAGAATGTTGTGAAACATAGATCACTAAGGTTATCTTCTAGTAGTGAAGAGAAAATTTCTTAAGAGTTCCAGGTGGGCCAAGGCCGAGGAGTTTCCCAGGATGCTGGTTCTGTGGGGTATTCAAGGAACCAGTCACAGAACACCATCTCCAAAAGAACATTCCCTGGGCCCTGAGGTCACACATCTTCTCTTTCAGAGATCTGCCTTGCAAAGCCCTCCATTTTGTCTTCTTTCTCCATCCCCCCAGGTTTATCTTTCAACCTGCCACCTGCTGTCAGGGACCCACCTGTGGCTTTACTCTGTCACCCCAGCCCTGCTCTACAATACCCTGCAGTTAACAGTCCCTGCCCTGATGTTATCTGTCTGCAGGAAATCAAAACACCATGTGTGTGAACATAAAATTCTGTCATTTATTTGTGCTACAGACTTCAGGAAGAGGAAAAAAAAAAATCACAGCTCTCTTTTCATTAAAATAAAAAAAACTGGCACGTTTAAGCATTGGTAACCTTAAATCAGACTGTTATTAACAACCAGGAAATGCCTGACCCAGAGGTCCTCACTGCTATTATAAACTGTGAAAATTATAAAAATGGAAATAAAAAAATAAAGTAATTACCTCTTCATGTGTTAAAAAGTTAAGTCGAATGGCCTGTTGCCATGGAGATGGTTTCCTGTTTACTTCACTGGTCTTCCCCGAGCTGTTAAAGACCAGTCACCCAGCCAATAGGAAAATAGTATTTAACTTCCCATATTCCATTAGCATTTGTCCTATTGATTCAATGCAGCCTGTAATTTACCAGTCAGTAAAACTTGGTAAGTTGTATTTTTCAGATATATTAGTGGTTTACATCTTTATTCATTGTATGAAATTACCACCATGGCCAAAAGCACTATTTTATATTTTGAGAAGTGGGGGAATCCCTGTATTTAAGATATCTTAGATGCATTTTTTAAAATACTGGTCTAGTCTTTCTGGTACCACAGACAGGCTTTCACGATAAGAGACTTTCATGTGTCCTCATTGCTTCTAAGAGAGGTTGTATTGTTACCAATAGTAATACAGATGATATAAACACTATCAGTAGCAGTAGTAAGAAACCAACCTGCCATTCCTGTTAACTATATATCAGTTCTTGGGGCTTTTTACCTGAAAGACACCAGCATTCTGAAATAAACTTCTTGGTATATGATAGTAAATTAAGTGTTTGGAAACCAAAAGCTTTTTTTCTTGCCTGAATGTAAAAATAAAACCTAATAGCAAGATACCTAATGACTCTTAGAAGATGGAGCCACAGATTTGAGTAACAAAGTCTTTTGAAAGAAGAAAGGTGTAGACTTGTTAGAAGTTCCAGGCACCACAGAAATATAAAATGTAGAGATGAAAAAGAAAGGGAATTGTATACTTTCTCTTGAACAGTTGGCTGAGAAGAAGGCATCTTAAAGTGGGTTGACTGAAAGGTTCAAAGTACTCATGTTATACAGTAGGTCTCAAACCACAGCTCTGGGACCATGGCCCTTCAGTCATTGTCTTTCTTATTCATAGACGGCTTACGCCTGTGAGGAGGCCCAAAGCTTCCCTGTTTTACTCTCTTGTTTTCCTATCATTCTCCTCCCTACCCAGTCCTCTCTGACCTCTCCATTCTGTCCCCTCCCCTGCCACTTTTGTCCTTCACAGCTGCCCTGGATTAACCTCTATGGCTGCAGGACATACCCAGCCTTGCAGGTGAAAAATGTCGATGGCATCTTACAGTGGAATACACTATTTGTTTCAAGTTCATCTTAAATAATTAAAGCATTGGTTGTACTTATAGACTTGTGTATTGGTCTCTTAGTATCTGTGGAAGGTGGGTTCCAGGACGCCTGCTGATAACCAAAATCTGCAGATGCTCAAGAACCTTATGTGAAATAGAGTAGTAGAACCTACACAATCCTCTTATATACTTTAAATCATCTCTAAGTGACTTAATAATACCTAATGCATGTAAATAGTTGTCAGGCAGTATTGGTTATACAATCATGATAAGAAAAAAGAAGGCTATGTGTTCAATACAGATGAAATTTTTTCCCCAAATATTTACCATACTTGGTTGATTGAATATCAAATTTGGAACCCACAGATAGTTCAGTTTTTCATTAAAAACTGAAATTGTGAGAAAAAAATTGAAATTGTACAGTACGATTCTAAAATCCTATTGATTTGTATCCTCTGGGCACTCACAGACTATGGAGGACCTCAAATTATTTGTATAGTTTTTAGTTTTTCCTCCTGAGATAATAGTGACTTAAAGGCAATGATCCTATTTTACTGACCCTTGTCTCTCTCATAGGATCTTTACAAGAGTTGAAACCTCATATGATAAAACAAAGGAATATTTCTGATCTAAACAAGATGAAGAAATATAGTTTAGGTGCTCATCCTCACTGCATTTCATTCTCTTCACATGAAGTTGCCTTATTGCATAAGAGTTTCTAGTGTATACTTCTGTGAGTTGTACTAGGGTTGAAAGGTGGATGCCAAAACAGGCAGGTAAGATCACTGTAATAGGTCTGAAAGTTTGTCTGAGAAACCCTCAAGGAGAAGTAAAGTGAACTTTGCTCTGATCTTCAGAGAAATGATACAGAATTCAGGCAAAAAAAGGAATACTACTGAATAGAGTTGTTCTTGTGTTTTGTGATGGGGTTGATCTTTATTACATACATTAAAATGTACACATTTCTTGGAGATGTTCTCTTTAGTACTGAGGGACTCTACATACATGAAGCATGGATATTTAAAAAGTTCAGCCCTCAAAACTGCTACGAGAGATGCATACAGTTCTGCTGTGTATTTTCTAGAATGTCAATCCTATCTGCCTTAATGGAAAATAAAGATTTACATTTTTATCATCATTAATTGTAGGAAAAAGAGTTCCTCAGCTTTGGTTGGCAGGTAGAGGCAATATTCACTCTTGGAAGGTTGGAGGGAAAGGTAGAGGGTAACAAAGCCTTACAGAATGGCCTTGGTAGTACCTTTAAAGTCAAAGGTGGACACTCTGCCTGGAGGCCAGGGATTGAGATGGCCAAGAGGCTCAATAGGTGGCACTACCTATTAGGATGGCCTAATTCTGAATTCATGACTATCGGTGCCATGAGCACCTGCTGTCAGTGGTCTAAGGAATGCCCACATTGATGCCACAGGAATTAGAATTATGTCACTGTTTTATTACTTACTTCACACAATTGCTTTCACCTCTGTTTGTTTTGATTCTTGGCCTTGGCCTTGGTCAAAACCTTTGGAAAGCCTCTGTTTAAACAACTTACACTATTCATCTGTCTTCAGCACATTACATAAAGAGTATTGAAAGGTGATGAACTTCTGCCTTCTGAAAGAGGAAGAAACTGGAAGATTTCCACTGCGTTGCTCTTAAAAGGGAGGTGATGCATAATGTACTTCTCTGTCTGATACATGCTGAGCAGTGATGGGTGCTGTTCACGGCAACATTGGATGTGTCTGCCTCTAGAGAAACAGATCACACAAGCAACAGTATTTCATGAGCGCTCATTTTCCCCATCTCTAATGCTAAATGGTTGAACACTTCTATTCTTGGGAAAAGAAAAAAAAAAAAAGAAGACAAATGTTTGTGTAGGTTCATTTTTTCCTCTCCTGTACCCAGGTTTGGCATTAGTCATCTGTTCTGATTCACACAGAAACTTGGGGGCAACCATGTCATACATTTAACACGTTGGGTGTTGAATGTTATCTGACACACAGACTCTTTTATTGGTGCAGTTTGGAACAGGTTCTTCAGGCAAGAGGGTTATGTATGAGGAAAGGGAACTATGAAATCAGAAACTACTGGGGTGACATGAGCATGCCGGTAATATGGCTGTTTTTTGTTTGTTTGTTTTTAACCAGTACCTACAGAAATGAAAGCTGCAATGGGTACAACCTGGGCCATTTTATTAGGAGATAGTCCTTGTTATCACTGTCATCATCTTTATCATTATCAAACTCTTAGCAAGTTCCTGCAACCTTCTGCCCAGGTACTCTCACTGTGTCTAGCCCATCCCTCCTTCTCTCACCCCACCAAATTCCTCTATCTTCTTACCAGTGGCATAGCACATCACTGTCAGATGTGCCAAGTCAAATACAAACACACACAATGTTAATCTACTTGTAAAAAGAAATAAAAAGAGCCAGGCATGGTGGCCTACGCCTGTAACCTGAAGCAGAGGCAGGAGGATAAAGAGTTCAAGGCCAGTCTGGACTACATAGTAAAACTCTACCTCAAAAAAAAAAAAAAAAAAAAAAAATCAGTGACGCTAATTAGTCCTCAGGACTCAGAGAGACTAGGTGGCTTAGCACCTCTTTTCTCAGCTCGGCCTCTAGGGGGCAACTACAAAAGGTGTCCCCAGGAGCCCTCTAGTGACTGCTGTCAGAATGCACAGGGCTTTGCAAAAACAACTCCTAAGGAACTTAAAAGCAAACATCAAACAAACAAACCACTAAAGTACCATTACAGGAGCAATGTGTCACAGATCTAAGCAATTTTTTCCAGCTGTTGCTAAAGCAGGATACAGACCCATGAACTTGCTTCTCGGGCAGCTGTGCTCCATGGAGACACCTTCAGAGGTTTTGCAATAGGGCACTTGTCACCCCTTCATGTCACTGGTAAAACTCAGCTATCTAGAAAACTGCTAAGGCGCTGCCTCTCTTCATTGACTTCCCTCCCTTCCCCCCAGCCCCCCAATCCTCCAGACCATAGCCTTCCTAAGAAAGCCCTGAATTGGTCTAGTTCTACCCTTCCTCACAGAGTTAGTGAGCTTAGGGGAGCTGCCTGAGCCCAGGATCTGGGCAGATGGGGCTGGTCTTGGGACATTGATGGGTTGAGATGGAAGGACCCCATCAGCACATGGAGGTCCCTGGACCAAGGGAATGGGTGAGGTGTGAGGAGAGGGGGAGGTCAGTCAGATCTCAGAGGAAGATTTAAGAGGGTTTCCAAGCAAGAAATTTCCTCACTAAAGAGTGGGCACTGGAGGAGAAAGTTGTTTTCTTTTCTTCTGGATATGGGTATGTGGATGTGAAGTTAGAAACTATGGTAGCCATTTCTGTTACCAAGGGGAGGCAGCATGGGACGAAGGCAACACATGACGTGGGAGCAGCCCTGAGACCTATGGAGAAAGAGTTGGAACCACTGGATGAAACTGGACTCTCTAGTCTGCCTTTCTGCATTTCCAGTTACATGGTCAATAGATTTAGTGTTTATGCAGTCTGGACAGGTGTCTGGGACTTGTAATGAGAGGGTCCTCTAACAGAAATGAGCATCAGCGCCAACTGGATTCCAGAAACTTCCCTGCATAACTAGCAGCAGATGAGCAAGTGAAACTTTCTGGAAAAAAATACACACACACACACACACACACACACACACACATTTTTTTCATACATGTATACAAAGTACATTGACCATGTTTGACCTCCTTCACCCTCTCTGTTTACTCTCCCCTTCCGCTGATAACCACCCCACCATTCATTTCTTGAAGTTCCTTTTTTCCTGTCCTATGAAGATTGTTCATTTGTTTCCAGTGATCTATAAGGCCCCAAGTCTAACCTCACCTTCTCACTGTGATTGGAGACTTGTCCTGCTACATTTTGTAAGAACATCTGAACCATCAAATGCTGCTCAATGCAAGTCTGTACAACCTTTCACTTCTTTGTCATATATAATAATCTGTAACACTCTTAATTCAGAAGAAGGCTCTCATCTTTGTCAGTATTGCCTCTTTTTGAAATTTTAATTTAACCAAATCTCTAGCTTTAGGTGTCTTCCTTCTTTAGCAGCTTGTCTAAGACAGAATATCACAGAGAGAATGAATCTGGGGCTGTAGACTATACTCCTTGCCTTTGAATCCTGACTCCGCCCACTCTGCAGGTTGATCTAGGGAAAGTTAACCTAGTTAATGTACTTATTTAATCCAAAAGGGTAAAATTTCTGACATCATGATAATCAAAGTAATCGATGCATATAAAGCATTGAAAACATTAAGCACATTAAATATTATGACCTAATCTGTCACACAATAAACGCTCAATAAATGTAACTGCTAACAAGGCTATGTCACAAAGAACTTAAAATGTTGCTTCTTATCATAAGATCTCAATAATGTTAGCTTTTCTTCTACTGTTATTACCAAAATCACAGTTATGCCACCTTTCTTGATCACTGTCACCAATGGGAGATAGGGGACTTGGAAAGGGAAGAGAATGAATTTGTGAATGTACAGATCTGGGTTAAAATGTGATCTGTGTTACTTATATGTATGTGACCTTTGTCAAGTCATTTATGTACTCTGATGTTTAGTCCTTGCATAAGAGACTGTGGCAAAGAGCTTCTATCTGGAAGAGTACAAGCAAAGGTGAGTGATACAGTGAGTCATATGACATTTGATAGGTGTTCAAAATTCTAGCATCATTATATCTTCCAGATGAAAGATGCCATATTAGTGACAAATGTGTGGTTTGTCAACTGAATCAGCTGAAGATGTACAATGCCAATTACAAATGGCTAGGACAGGCTGAAGATAAGAGTCTATTACCAACAAATGGATTTAATTAATGATTTGTTACATTTTTCCCATTCAGAGGTATTGTTTGGTTTGGAGGTATTATGGGTAAGGACCCCCTCTTCCACCAGACACACACACACACACACACATGTACACACACACATACACACACATTGGGCACAATCCAGTCCATGTATGCATAGGACTCATCAGTTTGGCAGACTTGTCTTGAGCACTCTCTGTGCTCCCCAGCTGCAGACTAGCACCTTTTACATTACATTAAAATGAGAGGATCAGGTGATCCATTGCACTTGTCCTCTTAGAGCAAGAACTCAGGAGTTACCAAGGGGAAGGAGAGTGAGCTTAAAGATTCACTGGATTTAAAAGATTTCAAATAATTTTATATTGCATTTTAGAGCTTGTCAAGTCTTTGCAAAGCTGGGTATATTATAAAGTCATTTATTACTGACATTAAGAAAAAAAAAAGCCCCCCCACCAAGGAGTTGCAAATACTCTCCAACAACACAAAATAAACAAATACAAAGACTCATAGATGGGACTAAGAGTGAGCCTTCATCTTTAGAGGAGCTGTGTTGAACAAAGCGAATAATACGCCAGGGTGTTTTTAAAAATAAATTATCTGGGGGGGGGGTTGATAATTTTCTTCCCTGAAAGATATTTTTTGAAGACATCCTCTTATTTTAAGAGCACTTTATCACATTAGACAAGAATGGATGAGATTTTCCTGGAACAATCTGTAAATTAGAGTGAGGGATAAGCTGACCCAGTGGTATTTGGGGCTAGACAAATGTTCCCATTGTTTTTTTTTTTCCCTCAATGTTTGGGTTTTTCTAAACCCAAAACACATTTTTCCCTAAGCTCTTTCCCTCTGGAGTTTAACAAGTCACGTGTATTTAGAGGGAAATTGAACACATATGTGTTTAATCTACTTACACTTAAATCATTAACATGTTGTTTTGTAAGATTATTTGGGTGACCAAGAAACCTTCTGAGCATCTTTAGGACTCTGCATGTCATACCACACAAATCCTCATTCTATAAAGAGGTCACATTTGCCCATAGGCCCTGTGGCCTGACCTTATTGTAAGTTCATAAACCAGATCCCTGAGATCATTATAATTTAATGAGTTGATACCACGATTTCCCAATTTCAAGAAAGGAAATAAGCTTATAAATGTGTTACATAAAAAGAAAAAAAGGAAGAAAGAAAGGCTCCAAATTCCCCTTATTTATTCTCCAATGTTGGAAGAGAATGACAGTAGAAGAATTAAGAATGAAAATATACACTATAGATACAAAACAGAAGAATCAATGAAAGCTTGAGATAGGACCAAAATAGTGCTTGACTTATCAAAAATACTGAAGCACAGGAAGAACAACAAATCCTACCCAATGGGTCACAAAATGGATCATATACCTGAGAAGCTTATCCTCATACATTCTTACAAGGGTCACCTTAAAATCACAATTTTAAGGGGAATGAAATGTAGGCAGGTTATTGCATCATACTAATGGTGTTTTAAGCAAGGCTGATGTGGGAACAAATAATAGTCATTGAGCTAAGGTACTGTTATGGTTTGGGTATGAAGTGTTCCCCCAAAAGGCTCCTGTGTTGAAGACTTGGTCCTCAGCTGGTGGATCCAATAGTTCAGGGATGATAGGGTCATGAGTACTTCAATCTTATCAATGGATTAATCCCTTGATGGATCCATAATATTTTGGCATTATTGGGAGATGTGGAAACTTTTGGAGGAAGTAGGTCAAGGTGGGGGGAGAATGTATTTATGGCTATATCTTGTCCTGGGCCCCCTCTCTGTCTCTCTTTCTCATTCTTTGCCACTATGAGGTGAGCATCTTGCTCTGCCACACCTTTCCATTATGACGTCTCAGCCTCACCTCAGGACTAGAGAAATGGAGTCAGCTAACCATGGACTGAAACTTCTGAAATCGTGAAATCTTTCCTCCTTTTAAATCATTGCTCTCAGATACTTGTTACAAGATGAAAGCGTGACTAAAACAGCTACCCTGACACAGCTTGCCAGAGCTTCCCATTAGAACCTCTACAGGACAGAAATAAGAGGGCTCCTTGACTTTGAGCATGTCAAGGAAAAAAAAAAAAGGCGTGACGAGCAAGCTCTAAATTTCATTATATTTGAGGAAGTCTAATTACAACTCTTAATGTACCACAATGGAAAATTAAATCAACTCTAGCAGTTGCAGAATTTATACCTAAAGATTATTATAAGAACTGTTGTAAAACACACTAAATTTAATTGCAAAAAATTATAGAGGGAGTTTTGTCTTCTTATGAATGCAGACAACTCAGCAAGCTGTCCTGGGGGTCCCTCTTTATGAAAACACGCTGTAGGTCTGGACAAGAAATACACATAATGCTAAACTTAGGAGAAGCTGGGTCATTAGTCGAATTAGATTGCCTAATAAATATTAGTTAGAACCTGGAATGGTGTCTGATTTTCACACTGCTGCCCTTTTTTGATTATCAGCAAGAAATTCAGTGCTAAACATATGGGGAGCAGTAGATAAGAGGTTAACAAATACGCACACACACACCCCAACACATGCACGTACATACATACACTACTGTGCTGTCATTTCCTGACCACATTGAAAACCACTTGTCAACTTACTGCATCCTGGCACAAAATGTTGGTGTGCACTAAAGCATAGCACCAGTTCTCCTGAACACAGCCAAAGGTAAAGGAGAGCAGCCTCTGTCACCTCATGGGTGACAATGACAGGCCACCCTTATACTAGCCCCTTATGTACAACTGTTTTTCAAAGGAATCCCATGCAGGAGTGAAATGAAAACTAGCACATGTGTCTTCTCCATCAGTGACTGGTACGAGTTACCTCATTTAATCGAGCAGACAACCTGGAATGGTTTTGAAACTTGCCTTTTTCACTCTCTAAAGTATTATAAAGATTTTCAGAATAAATGTGTGAAATATTCTATTTTTCAATGGTTACATGATATTATCCAGAGTGTATATACTATAATTTATTTAATAATCCCTTATTGTGGAATATTTATCAACTTTAATGCTTTGCTGTTAAGATAGTACAATAAACTTTTTAAAGAAGTTTTCGTTCAACTATATAGTAATTTTTTCAAAGAATTTTATAAAAGTCTTTTATTTTGTTGAAGAGTTTTGATTCATAGATCAAATCCTTTCCTGATAGATGGAATTAACTTATATTGCCTGCTCAGGCAATAAATTCATTTATAAAACTATGATCTCCTTTGGGTTTGTGATTGTAACCACTTCTTTATTCCTACACATTACTACTCATCACTGCCCCATTGTGATTTAATATTACATAAATTTACTTTGTGGTCTTTATCCATTTTTTTATTATGACTGTCAGATGTTTGTCTGATCCATTGAATGCTTTTATTTGTTTCCTTTTGTTTTGTTTTTTTTCTTTGGAGCTGGGTATCAAACCCAAAGCCTTGTATGTGCTAAATAAGCATGTGCTCTACCACCGAACTACATCGCCAGCCTCTATTTGTTTTTTAATCACAAAAATTCAACCTTTAGGTTTATCAATGCAATATTTTCCATTTGTTATGCTCACTTGTTTTTACTTTTCTCTAAACTTTTCTTTTTAAAAAATTTGTTACGAAATTTCCTAATAAGTGACTGGAATGCTGGCTTTTGCTTTTTGTGCTCTTTCATTCTCATTTAATAATGTTATAATTGCAGCCCTTAGCCGTTGTTTTGATCACATCCTATAGGATTTGATATGCAGTGTTTTCCCTTTCAAAAGGACTGTAATTGTAGTTTGATTACCATTTTGAGCAGCTAATGAGTTGAAAGAGTAATTTTAATGTCTAAGCAGTTGGGGTTTTGTTTTGTTTTTAACTTTTGTTACTAATTTCTGGTGTTGCTTTATGATGGTCTGGGAACTGGGCCTATCCACCTCATTTGAACTCTTAGGAATTTATTAACTTTTAGGACAGCAATTTTCAACCTGTTGTTATTGTTTAACCAATGCAACACTTTGCAAAATTAAGTCTTTGTTGAAATCACAATATTAAAAAGGTGAAAAACAAAAAATTTATACTTGAATGGAGACTTGAGAGGCCTAGAGACTCACACATAAACAAGACCCTTGGTTTTGACAAAGACTATTACGCATTTCTGTGAAATTCTATGGCTTCACAGAGCACATTTTCTTCCCACTATCAATGAATGTGTTGTCTTCTTTTTTTTGAAAAGAAGGTAAGTTATCTTTTCATTACAGCTTAATATGTTACTGTTACCTTGAGGTTATTGATAATTAAAATTAAAATAATCAACATCCTTATTTAACTGTTATCAATATATATCCAGTCAAAGAATAATAGAAAATGACGTGGTACCGCCCACCCATGAACGCCAAGAAATTTAGCACTCTTGGTATCTCCATAATTTTCCCTTCTCAATATTTAAAGAGTTTATCACTTAGACAAAGATTTCGGTACCAATGCTAGAAATACAACATGAACCACAGTTTGGATCAGTGCTTCTTGGGGCTGGGTGTGTGGTTCAAAGGTATAGTGCTTTCCTAGCATGCATGAAGCCCTGAGTTTGATCCTCAGCAAAGCACACCAAAACCAACCAACCAAAAAAACCTAAATTAAACAAGGGCTTTTAAGACCCAGCCATCTGGAGTGGTGATCTAAGATTCTTCAGGTCTAGCTGGGTGTGGTGACTCATGTATAGAATCCTAGCTACTTGGGAGGCAGAGATCAGTAGCATCACAGTTGGAGGTCAGCCTGCCCCCTCCAAAAAAAAAAAAAAAAGAAAAGAATAAAGTTCTTGGAACCCCATCTCAATCAATAAAAAGCTGGATGTGGTAACGCATGCCTGTCACCCTACCTATGTGGACGCAGAGTTGCAGTCTGGCTCAGGTGGTAAAGCACCTACCTAGCAAGTTCAAGGCCCTAAATTCAAACTCCAGTACCAGCCCCCCTCCCCAAAAAAAGAAGATTCCACAGTTCTAGAAAATTCTCAGACATGGTAATGTTGCACAGCAAGGCTTTATACAAATAGGGTTATTTTTTTGTTACATAAGAAGAAACCTGGAACTCAGTGGCTGCAGTTGTCAGTTCAGCCATCTAGAGATGTCATCAGGAATTTGGGCCTCTTCTCTTTCAGTTCCTCAATGCTCAGGATATTTGTTATCTTTCACTCTCAAACTTTCATTTAATGATTAAAAAACAAAATGAAAAGCATAGCTACTGCAGCCTAGGTCAATATTTAAGGATATCCATGCCAGCCATAGCTGTGCCTTTTATGGAGAAAGCAAATGTTTTTCCAGACAGCTCCTTAGCATACTTAAGCTCAGGTATTATTAGCTAAAACTGTATTTGTAGTCATCCCCATCTCCAAGAGAGAGGCTGGAGATAGACAAGGATTATAGTGACTATCTTAGACTAATTGTGGTTTATTTAGTGCCTAGAGCTAGGCACATTAACACACTACACAAAATCAATGTCCTGTTAGTAGGAAAGAAGAGAACAGGTTTTGGTAGGAAATAATTGATAGTAACAAAGTTAGAAGAATATGGCATTTTAGATTGATATTACCATTATTGATTTTTTAAACATTCTATAGCTTTTTTAAGGAATAGCTTTGACATTTGCATTCCATTTTACATTATTATATTATTTAGACTTAAATGTGTTCAAATTTTAACATTTATCCTTACTTTTTTTAGAACACAATTTTCTTATTTTAAAATTCTTTGCTGTGATTTGTGTCTTATGAATTCAATTATATCATAATTATATTTTTCAGGAAGAATATATGGTTCTTGCCTTAATTTGTGTAACACAACTTAGCTAGGTATAAAATTCTGAAGTGTCAGTTTTTATCTTGTCAAATTTTATACACTTTGCTTAAGGTTATAAAGAAGAAACTTGATCAGATAATCCTTTGTAGTTAAACTGTGCAGGTGCAATAGGGGTGTGTGTGTGTGTGTGTGTGTGTGTGTGAGTGTGTGTCTCCTGCTTGGAACAACACAATCTGCAAATATCTTCAGGGTGAGACCAGTTGTGTGAATATCTTTTAGTTAATTATATGCAGTGTCCATAAGTCCATTTGCAGATCCATGTTTTACTTCAAGTTAAAAAAGTCAGAACCAGGCATGGTGGTGCAAATTTGTAATCCAAGCACTTGGGAGACTGAAGTAGGAGGATCATGAATTTAAGTCCGGTCTTGGTTACATAGCAAGACACTGTCTCAAAAAACCAATTTGATTACATGTTTGACTGTTAGAATTGTTTCTTTTATCCCTTAAAATATAAGTTAAACATCAATGTGCTTTTATATGTCTTTCACATTTATTTTATTTTTCTACCATTTTAAAAAAATCTCTTAGAAACTTTGGGAGTTATTCATTTATTTTTGCTGTTTCTGATGAAAATTTAATTTCATCATTGCATTTTAGTCTTATAGATGCTAAGCACTATTATAGATATTTTAATCTTTGCCAAAATTCAATGAATTTTTAACACCCATTTTATAGATGAGGAAATCAAGTTGCTAGGTTTTGCAACTTGCCAGGTTGCCTGGCCAAAAAGACACAGAAGTAGGTTTTGAAGAATTTGGTTAGAGAGTCCTCATTATAAGCTACATTTTTCATTTCCCTCTCCTTTTCCTTCCTTCCTTCCTTCTTTCCTTTCTTTCTTTCTCACTTTCTCTCTCCCTCTCTCTGACACACACACAAACACACACGCATACACACACGCGCACACACACCTCCATATACAGCAATATAACTAGACCCAGGGTTTAGACCAGTGCTTGGGGTTACTTCCCATAATGAAATTGAGTGCTGCATGTCACTCCCAGAGCCTGCGGGCAGCTGGCTCAGGTCCTGGCTGTGCAATTATCTTTGCTTTCTCTTTGCACCCCCACTTAAACAGATTTATGCAAGACAAAGCTCTTGGCAATAGTTGTAACTTTGTCTACTTCATTTCAGAGTTGAGGTGCATGCCCTAACCCAATTGTTAGGCAATGAGCCTGGTTTGGGGCTGTCACCCATGAAGCACTCTGTGTTCATGCCCTGAGGCATTGGTGAGCGAGTCAGATGATTTGATCTATTCTAGGTCAGAACCTGAGCGACCCAGGGCTTCAGCCCTCACTGCTCTCTAATTTATTCTCTACGTCTGGTCCACAGTTATGTGCATCTTTTTGTATGGTAAAAACTATGTCTTTATTTTTTTAATGTTGTTTTCTCTCTCTTGCTATGTTATTATAACAGTGTGTATGAAACTTGGAATCATGACACCAACCTTACCATATGTCCAGTAAATCATCTTGAGATGTTTCGAGAGACTTTATCTAAGTCTCTGTTTTATTTTTCTGTGTTTTTCCTATACTTCTGTGCTGTTGTTGTTCTTCCTGTTTACTTATCTTGAAAAAAAGAGATTGATCAAGACTTAGTGCTTGCCAGCAAAGTCTGTGACTTGCACTTGGCCTTAGGAAAGTTCTTTTGATTTACAATTGCAGGGAAAATTGAGGTGCACAATTTTGAGCCTAATTGCCAATGACTAGCATAGGTCCTGCTAGGGCAATTATTTTGGAAATTTTCTTACACCTAGTGCTTGGTTCTTCATTCTTGATATAGTAAGCCTAGCAGGCCTGTCTCACATCTGCTCCTGTCTTACTTGTTGAGACTTAAGCTTGGGAGCTTAATATGCACTATACCACTGTCAACCCTTTCCTTCCTTTTCTTCTTCTCACTTTCTTCCACACACACTTCCTACCATGTTTTCCTAGGGATTCAAACTCCAAATAAATAAGGAAGGGAATTTATTGACAGAGCAAGGGTGGAGTGACAGTCCTGTGAAGCACAATTAAATGTCTTTGCGACCGCCTAGGGGCCACATTGTTTTCTTCTTGGAATAGACCTGTGTGCTAGAATATAATACTGAGAAAGCTACCAGAATCCCCCTTCTTCTTCGCTACAACTAACAGACTACAGTCTGTTAAATTCTATTTCAGTTAGAAAAGCACATGGAAGATAGCCATTTGGATTTTATCCCCCTTCCTATATTCCTCATAATCAGTGGAATATCTTCCAAGATGCTGATATTATTTGGCTGTCAACTTTAGTTTTGTTCAAATGTTCATTCTTTCTGCTGTCTTTATGATTAGAAATAGAAGTTGAATCAGAACCTGTTAGCCAAATGATTTATACCAGCTATGTATTGCTGATTTTATCTCTGAATATAAGCTTTTCTGTAAAAAAAAGCTTATATTTTTTTTAAAAATTTTTTTTAAATGTGACATTTTATCACATTGATAGGAAATTTTTGATTAATATTCTAAAAATCACTACATAGGTCTTCCTGTTGAAACTTCTCATTTGCTTGGCCTTAGGAAACCTTGTTTGATTCTTTTGAGAAGTCAGACTAGTTCAACTTAAAACAAAAGACACAGAAACATCTTTGAAATCAAACATCTTGGTTCATATCTTTTGATCAAAGCTGCCATTTATGGCTCCTTACATGAATTTAGAAAAAAAGTTAACGCTTCTTCAAGAAATTTTACTTCGTTCTTTTAAGCAACTTCTATATTATACTTTAAAAAAAATTAAACCAGACACTTTACTGTCATTTTTCAGCAATTTATCAAAATAGAGAAATATACAATACTTAAGATGGAATGGCTTCCTGAAGAGGAACTACACAACTGTGTACAACCTACACAACTGCACATGACAACCCTACTCTTGGGTCTTGTTCCTGAGAATACTACTTTTGGATATAACAAGCAGACTAATGGTTAAAGACAGTAGATTCAACTCTCCTGAAACCTCACTAAAATGAAAGTAAAAGAAAAGAATTTGAAGGCATTCACCCACAGGACAAAGAGCAGGAAAGAAAGAATTGTGTAGAGGCTAGAAAGCAAAAGAATGAATGATAAGTGATGTAGCAGGAATTTTAAATGAGCTAAACTGCCAGTGGGAAAGTCTGAACAGAACGTGGATTGCACGTGGAATTCACAGCACTGCTAAGTCCACCACTAACAGTGTGCATAAAAACAAGATGGTTGTTTGTTAGCCTGCATAAGAAACATCTGGACTCTCAGGTTCCCCCCATGGTTTCCAATAAGCACAACTTGACCTTGGCATTTCCTTACCTTGGTTGAAGCCTAGAGGTTTATTCTCAGGACCAGGTGAAGAGGAGAGGGTGGGGGATGTCACTGAAATGGGAGAGACCAGATACAGATAGCAGCGTGGATTGGAAGTAGATGATCAAAGTACCGCTAAGTACCACAAAATGCTTCTTATGACTCAGCATCCAGACTTTATATCCTGTAGAGGACCAAAATTTCTTCACTAGAAAACACTGTCCAATGACACTGACATTTTGGATTCCCAGATTAACCTCTCGTATGTCCCAAAGATGAGAAATACTAGCCATTCACAGAACTGCTGTTCCGCTACTTTTGGTGTGTGCTACTGGGGTTTGAACTCAGTACCTTGCATTTGCTAGGCAGACACTTCACTACTTGAGCCACTTCACTACTCAGCTATTTTTTGCTTTAGTTATTTTTTTCAGACAGGGTATCATGCTTCTTCTCTTGGGCCAGCCTTGGATTACAATCCTCCTATCTATGCCTTCCACGTAACAGGGATTACAGGCATTGGCCATTATGCCTGGCTTGTTTATTGAGGTTGGGTCTTGCTATATTTTTACCCAGGCTGGCCTCAAATAGTGATCCTCCTTATTTCTGCCTCCAAAATAACTGGAATTACAGTTGTATGCCATGACATCAGGCTCCCCCTTTCTTAAACATAAAAAGATAGTCTCTCAAAAACAGAGACTAATTTTTACAAACAGCAAAAAAAGCCATGGAAGTAACAGAAGTTATGCAGGGAACTGAAAAAGAAAACTGTCAATATGTCCTGAGGGATTAGAGAAGGGGTTTGCTCCATAAAACATAGTACAATTTTTTCTTTAAAAAAATCCTTAGGAAAAAAAGAAGTATGATAGGTTAAAAATATTGCAGGAAAAGTGAAAAACTCAATAGAGATGTCTGGTTGCAAAGCCAAGAAATATTTGAAAAAGTCTATTAAAAAAAGAAAAGCAAAAAGAAAAAGAAAAAAATGAGACCTGTTGAAACCGTTCCGGCAATGGGGGAGGGGGGATAAAAGAGAATGATGGAGAGGGTGACTTCAACTATGATATTGTGCGAACTTTTGTAAATGTCATATTGTATCCCCAGTATAACAATAATTAAAAAAAAATATATATATACATATATATATACCAGATTAAAGAAAAGGAAATGAAAGAAAAGAAAGGAGATGTACTTACCTAGAGGGGAGATCCATAATCACAAAAGTGGTTTTTTTTATCAAGGTGAGTCTTTTCTATTGCATTCTGGATGTGTTAGCCCCTGTGGTTTTCCCACAAATGTGAGAAACTTTACTCCAAGAGAGAAACAATAAAAGAGAGAAAAACAGGAAAGAAAAGAGAACATTAGAAGATCATTCAAAGTTGGGCTAGATTGAGAAAGCGATAGTTTTAGAATAGAGAATTGAGAAATCCAGAGACAGTAGAAGGTGGATTAGTAATAAGAGCACAGAAAACTGAGGAAACCAAAACCAAGGCAATTATGAATTCCCAGGAGAATATAAAGTTGTATTAAAAATTAATTAATGGAAATTAATTTTCCATTAAAAACAGTGTTTTCATGACAATGACTATGTCCACACTGGTTCTACAGGACATGTATAGGGGTGGGGTGACCAAGCAGGGAAAAAGAGAGTACATCTCACCTTCTGTAATGGGGGAGTCAAAAATGTCTAAAACTGAAAAATCAAAAAGCATGGTGTTTGGAGATATGGACAGAAATATTTTTAAAAAGTGAAAATGTCAGAAGTAAGGAAAGGGGAGAGGGTGAAAGACACAGCTGTCTTGTTTGTTTGTTTTATTAAAAGCCTTGAAAAACTATTTGATAAATCAAATTATGTAAAAGTATAGTCTTTTAAATAAAAAAACTTTAGAAATATTATGCAAATAGAATCATGAAAGGAAAAGCATATAAGAGAGAGATAAAATAGAAGGTATGAAGAAGGCCAGGCACAGGTGGCTCAAACCTGTAGTCCTAGTATTTGGGATACTGAGATTGGGATGATTGAGGTTTGAGGCCAGCATGGGCAAAAAGTTTGTGAGAAATCCTATTTACAAAATAACCAGAGCAAAATGGACTGGAAGTGTGGCTCAAACAGTAGAGTATTTGCTTTGCAAGTGCGAAACCCTGAACTAAAACCCCAGTGTCACAAAAAAAAAAAAAAAAGAAAATATCAAGGAAAGAAAGATGATGCAGAAAGGATAGAAAAAGAGCTAACCTCATCTTTCCTCACCCCCTACAACTACGCTTGGGTCGGGGAGAGCTTTGGATGTGGAGCACATTGAGAACTGAAACACTGGCAGGTGCCATCAAATACTACCTAGTTATCAGATCTTGCTAAGGATAAAACCTCCACAATGCATGAGGTGAACTATTTCTGGTAATGAGCTGTGGAAGGAGAAAGGGCAGACGCCATTTAATGACAGCTTGGATTTGAAGACGACCCAGGGGAGAAAGAGTTGTCATGTCTGCCTGCACCTGTCTGAGTCGCAACTGGATTTCCTGCCTCATTTTCCCACCAGCACTCCCATCATGGGGTTCTCCCAGTGCTCTTCAATGCTGGAGCTGGTGGTACCCACCACCATCCCTCACCTGACACTATATTCTACAACTATTTTGATAGACGGTGGGACAATCCCTTTTTCTCTTAGTTTCAACACAGTCAAGGTTAGCATTTTAAGAGTCTATTGAGACAGCATGTTAAAAAGAACAAAACAATGTTCAAAATGTACAAAGGACAAAAACATTTTCCTTCTAAAGCCCTGGCCACAGTTTGGCATGGCTTTGTTGAAACCCTATAGAAAGAACCAACTTCAGTTCTCATTTCCAGCTTTGACCCTATCTCAGAATCTTTGTCTGGATCATACTTTTAATGAGAGAAGAAGAAAGAATATTGTGGAATTACATCCTAGAAAGGGAGTTGCTAGAAACCAAATTAAAATGAAAAGGAGAAGACATACAGAAATAACAGATCTGAATTGTTTTTGAAACATACAAATGAATTGTTATTTTGAAAACATCTGAATATTTTGTTTTTGTCTTAAACATTGGGAGATTTTTTTTCTCATTCACTTCCTTCTTCAACTCTGGCAGAAGACTGGCTTATGTAAAAAGCAGACTGTTAGAAGGTCATCTGTTTTTGTTGTTTTATTTTTTGAAACAGGGTCTTGCTATATAGCCCAGGCTAGTCTTGAACTTGTGGTCCTCTTGCCTCAGCCTTCTGAGTACTTGCATTGCAGGCATGTGCCACCATGCCTGTCAAGTCACCTCTTGTTGACAACAAAACCGGATGCAGTCAGATGTGCACCTCTGACAGCACCTACATGGGCGGAAGGGCCACCTTGCTCAATGTTCTCTTTCCAGTGGTCCCTTCCAGATCATTTGTCCACAAGAATCTGTTATTTTCATCACAGTAAATGTGACTGTGACCTTCCTTATGCCAAGGAAAAGAACTGAGTAATTGTCAGCCGACCATGAGAACATTATCTGTTATTTGGATTATTTATGGACACCAAGGCCTATGCTTTCAAATTCCTGACAACTATCTGTCAGAGATAAGTTCAAGACAAGATGGAAGTGTTCTGACCATAAACAGAAGCAAAGTGAGTTTATGACAATAAAGCTTATTGAATAAGCATTTTAGAGGGAATTCCAGAAGCAGTCAGCATACAATCACCTTTAATTGTATTCTTTGCACCTGTTACTTCCATCAGCACGGAAGCATTTTATGTTACATTTATTCAGGAATTCTTAACCATCAATAGGTGTAAAGAACAGAAGGCACTCATACTTTACCTAATATGTGGTGTATGGGATTTTGCTGAAAGAGTATTCAATAAGCCCAGTTAATCAGGCATGCCCTAGAATATGGAGTCTGAGGCCATTTTTCAGAATCTGCTAAAAGAGATGCATCCTCATCTCAGAAAAATGCAAAGTAAAAGTAGCTAATGTTTAAAATTTTAGGGATTTATGCTCCCTCACTTGTCTATTTTTGCTTTTTTTAAAAAAGAAAAACTTGCTATGGTGTCATATTCATCCAATCACTGACAAGACCAACGATATGAATCTCTCTCTTCATGTTTTCCTTTAGGTGTTTTAGAGTTGCAACCTTTATGTCTAAGTTTTTAATCTATTTTGTGTTGATCTTCACACATATCATAAAACACACCAATTTCATTATTTTGTATGTGGATATTCAGTTTTCCCAATGCAATTTGTTGAAGAGACTAGTCTTTCTCCATTGTGTATTTTCGGCACTCTTGTCAAAGATCAATTTTTCATGTATGTGAAGGTTGATTTCTGGGCTTTTGATTCTGCTCCATTGGTCTATATGTCTGTCTCTATGATAGTACCATACTGTTTTATTCATTTTAGCTTTGTAATGTATTTTGAAATTTGAAAATGTGATGCCTCTATCTTTGTCCTTTCTCAAGATTAGTTTGGCTGTATGAGGTCCTTCTTGGTTCCATATGCATCATAGAATTATTTTTTTCTCTTTTTGTGAGAAAGGTCACTGGGAGTTTGACAGGGCTTCATTGAACTTATAGAAGGTTATGAGGATACATATGTTAAGTGTGCTTACCACGATACATTAAAATTAAAATTTCAGAGGTTTACAGACTTCCTAAAAGCCATTCATAGCTCCTTTACTCCAAAATAAGGAGCAGGCAACTTGGAGTTCTTGGTAAGGTCATTTTCAAACCCATGTATGACTTGAAGAAATATCCTGGTCTGCGAATGTCTGTCTGATCCTGGGAGCATTCTGGTCAGGGCATCGGTATGACATTTGCGACAGTGCCTCAAGGTTTCTTGCAGCAGCCACTGGTCAGTACTGTGGACTCATTTACTGAGAGAAATTCCCATCCCTCAAAGGGTTTCTACAAAAGATTGTATAACCAGGACAAGCAATAGAGAAAAACTGTTTTAAAAAGCATTGAGGAGCTCTATTAAATGGAAGAGTGTGGCTGTCAGTTAATTTGCAATTTACAGCTGTTTATGACAATGAACAGGATCCTAGGTTGCCAGGTTGCCCCTCTCAAAAGCAGGTGTTTAAATCAAGGCAAATGCTTTTGTTACACTGAACAGCATAACAAAGATCACAATGCACTGAGCAGGTCACTATTTTTGAAGCCTATGACAGGAAAAGTAATGCTTACCAAGTCCAGAGGACCCAAACTCTACCATTGGCCACCACTGGGCTGGAATCCGTGGCAATCTTGGACAATTTCCTACACTTGACCCTTTTTCCCAATTCTTTCCCATTCTTCAATATACTAATTGGCTTAGCTCAGTGTCAGTAATCTAATTTGACCTGGGCATTTCCCATGCTTTTACAATTCATAGTAGTTGTCCTCTTAACAACACCTTTCTTTGGCTTATAATTTTCTTTATTCTCATATTAGTTTGGATTCTAGCAGCTCCATTCTCCGGTATGATGCTCTTGACTCTGATGTCTTGAACACGTTTGGTCTAGGAGACAAGAAGCCAGTCCCAAATGGCCAGTGTTTATTAAGGAAGCTGGGTTGTTATAGTGCCATTGCTTCTGTACAGATTTGGAAGAACTTACCTAAAAAGGCAAAAAAAAAAAAAAATTCCTTTTCTATACCAAGGACATCATCTGATAATATGTTTGAGGAAAATGATCAAATAAATAATTAGCATTAAATTTTTTTTGACTTTACACCACAGGGTATGATCCCAGAAAAGGGCAAGCATTGTGATCTTTCTGCCTGTCTATATGTCTGGTCTTGAGTCTCTTAGAAGAAAATTATTTTTAAAAAGTTATTAGCTAGCCAGAGGCAACACATTTGAAATCTAAAGTCTCTGTCTTCTAATCACTAGCAAGCAAGTAGTTTGCTCTGTGGCTTTAGGCAAGTCATTTGACCTCTTAGTGGTTCCCATTTCCTTATCTGAAAATGTGTGCATTAGTGTCAGCAATCATGGAAATTATCATGAAATACTTGGAAAATACTGATGTAAAGAAATGCTCCCCTTCTTTTAAAGGATGTGGTTACTGACTTGATGTTTGGTACATAATAGGTAACTCAATATATGTTTATTATATTTATGGTTGGATGGAGGAATGATTCAAATATACTTTGTTATATTTTCAATGCCAGTGACTCTAGAACTTCTTAAGATGTGTGTGCGTATGTGTGTACACACTTAAAATATTATTGAATCATCCCATCTCAGGAACCATTAGATTAATCCTTTCTGTCAGTTCCTACCCTCCAATTTTCCTTCCACTTGTCTCTCCCATCTCCATGTCCTTCGTTAGCACACCTCTTTCTCTTCTGTATATTATTCCCCAAACCAGCCTCACCTCATTCCAGTGCTAATCTAGACAAGTTTGGGGCTGGTATGCAAAGGTAAGATGAATAACAATGGATGATCACTTGTGCAAAGAGCCCAGGGAAAGAAGACCAGAGTCAAGCAGTGATGTTCCAACTCTTTGCCTTATTTTTCATAATAACCCCATCACCAACAACTGACTCAGTGAAGTGAGGATATTTCTCAAACATACAAAAATTCATGACTAAATGAAGATATTTCTAGAATAGGTGATAATATGGACACTTCACAAAATGGAAAAGTTCTGGCTCCAGAGGACCAGTCATTTTCTGTATCATAAAGCTTAGCAAATATCCTGCCTGCCTTTCACCATACTGGGTAGTGTGACAGTGTGCCAGCTCAGCCTCTAATTTTATGTAGTAATGTAAGGTTTCTTTGAACTTTAAGTATCCAACTCAAAATAATAAAGGTGTTATTTTCTTTAAGCAATCAAAAATGTATTCACTTTTTGTGATTGTTTAGTTCACAATTGAAGTTCAAATATTCTCTGAGCCTCCTGGATGCAATCATAGCTTCCAAGCCTCATTTAAACTTAAATTTCAAACTTGCATGAACTTGAAAGGAAAAAAATAACAGAACAACAAAGACCAAAAGGAAGTGGCTTTATGGGCAATGTAATGTAACTAAGTTTTCCAAGAGACCCTCACACCAGAAGTGCTTGCAAGCTACAAACACCTGTTTTGCCCATGACTCCAATGCAGAGTCATGCCTCAGAGGTCTCACAGTGTCATAGTTTCATCACTGCGTGAGTTCCAGCAAGGTGACTAGATGATGGAGTCAGGGCTGCAGGGCTGGAAGGAAGCTTGGAGGTCTTCTACGTGATATAAGCAAGACTTTGAATGTCAAGTGGTCAAGAAGAATGCTTTGCCAGTGAGCAACAGCTTCCAGATCTAGAAAGTCCAATTGGTACTTGATAATCAGCTAACAGCATTGATCAGCCATTTCAATTATTTCTTTTAACTCAAAAATGGCACAAACATTTCTACATTGAGCTTTTTTTTTTTCAATGACCGTTTCTTATTAGTTCAATCTAGAATTCCCTTGCACTTAATATTGATTTTAGGAATCTACTCCCTTTTCTATTGATCTTAAATAAAAGCACCCTTGGTACTGTTGGAGTCCTCTGAATTTAGTCAAGGAAAAGAAGGCAAGTTACTACATGATCTCTGTCATGTGGGATCTGAAAAAGTTGGTCTCATAGAAGTTGAGAAGTTGAGAATGGGTGCCAGAGGCTGGGGAGAGTGAGGAGAAGGAAGGATACGAACAAGTTGGTCCGTGGTACTAATTTATAGTTAGAGAGGACAAATAAATTCTGGTGTGCTATTGTACAGTAGAGTACCTACAGATAACTTTCTTGCATTGTACATTTCAAAAAAGATGTGAAAAAGGAGTTAGAATGTTTTCTCCACAATTAAATGATAAATCCTTGGGCAGACAGACATGCTTACCCTAATTTGAACAATACAAAATGTATATATGTCTCAAAACATCACATGGCACCCCATAAATAGCTACAATTTTCATGTGTCAATTAAAGAAGGAAAAAAAAGATAGGCGAAAGTATGGAACTTCTTAACTAATTCAGATTCAAAGTGACATACTTCATTGCCATCCTAATCCCATGCGCAAAAACAAATTATGTGTTGCACATGGATTCCAAGGCTAAGAAATGTAGTCCCTACTAGACATTCACTAATTTTTCAAGGCAATTTATGCATCTCTGTGACATCTGTCTGCCTCACACCACTGATTCTCTCACAGTTTGCATCATGATCTATGGATAAGGTGGCCCAAAGTCCAAGGGTAGGTGGATTTCCAGGCATTCTGGGATCCAGGGGCTTAAACAACATCAGCAAGATGTTGTGTCTCTCTTCTTATTTCTTGGCTTTGTTTTCCTCTTTGTGGTTTCCTGCTTAGGCAGGCTGTCACTGCATGCTGGCCATGTGGCCAAAGAAGCTTAGATTGCATCAACTTTAGAGCAAGCAATCTCAGAAGAAAGAGGAACAAATAAAATCACCTCTCTATCTCATGATAGCCATAGCAACTTCTGAAACAAATCTGACTGATCTTGTCTTAGACACATTTCACCACTGAATATATCAGTGTATCTGGGAAGAAGGGGTACTCTTGACCCCTCTTTGGGCTGAAGAGAAGGGGCTGTGGAATTTATTACTTGATGGGACTTCAGGAAGGAGTAGTTTCTGAAAGGAAAAGATATTGGACCTACAAGAAAGTGTCAAAAGTTATGGCAGTAAGAATAGGATATAAACAGACAGGCAACTCGTGGATTTACTCATTATTCTTTCCTGTCAATGTTTGTTTGTCTCTAATCTTTAGCAATACATACCTGCTTATACATTTCTGTCTTTTATTTATAAGAAGAAAGTTATAGTTCTAATATTTTCTCATTATACTGTAGAATTTTCTAGATTAAGAACCATGTCATTCTTTTTTTAACACCTTTAAATAAATAATGGAGTGTTACATTTTTAAAAATATCGACAAATATTTTGATATGAGAATCATTTAAAACACTTATAAAATAAGACTAGATTGCATTTATTTTCACTTCGGAGGATGGTATTTATTTTGGGGGCTTTTAAAGTGTCTTCCCATATGTGTTCATTCTGCCTATTAAGAAGACTGCAAGCTCCTTAAGATAATGGGAAGGTCAGAACTATGCATTGTGTATGGGTGTGACCTGTCATTTTCTTTTTCAGATTTGTGCCATCTGGATAGTGCCTAGAAAGCAGAATTGATCAAGTCATTTATTTACTTAAGAAAATACTATTATTAATGCTAATAGTAAATATTAATACATATAACTTGCTTTGGGCCTGGGCTACCACTGGAGATTTAGCCATGTAGAATATATGTATTGCCTTCCCAGCACTCACAGCCTGAAGCATGAGACATAACTCAACAAGTCACAACAGAGCATGCTGACTCTCATGAATCAGGATGCAAGGGAATTTATGGACACATGCAAACTGAAACCACGTCTAGTGTAAGAATATGAGGTATACTGCTTTCCTAGAACTGTCATGTAAATTACCATGAGTTTGGTGGCTTAAAACAACAGATATTTGTTCTCTTTTAGATATGGAGGACTGAAAGGAAGGAACTGGCAAGACTATACTCCTTCTGGAGGCTCTGTTGGGGAGAATCTGGGTTTCTTATCTCTTCTTGCTTTTAGTGAGTGTGGGCTCCCTTGGTTTGTGGCCATGTCACTCCAGTCTCTATGTCTTCCTGTGGTCTTCTCTGTCTGCTTTCTCCTCTGGGTCTCTCTTAAAAAGACTCTTTTCATGGGATTAAAAGTCTACCTAAATAATCCAGCATAATCTCTCCAAATCAAAATTCTGAACCTAATTATGTCTTTAAAGACCTATTTATTCAAATAAGGGAACATTCACAGGTTCCAGGGAGGAAGATGTAGACATACTAGTTGGAGAGCCACCATTCAGTCCACTCGAGAGGGCTGGCTTTCCTGAGTCAGTCAGCACAAAACCTGAGGCCTAAAGCTCATGTAAACGTCTGTGGATTTGAGGTTAGAGGAGTGTTCCAGATCAGGAACAGCATGTTCAAAGCCTAGAGGCAATAGCATGGTGCAATCAAGGAACTGAATGCAGTTCCTGTTTGGCCTTAGCTAAGAGCACTAGAGAAATAAAATAGAGACAAGGCTAGGGAGGGGAGCAGGAGCCAAATTGCATGTAAGCCACATGAAGGAGTTTTGAGTTTATCCTTAGGCAATGGGAAGTCATTGAATGTTGTAAGAAGAAGGAAGATACAATCAAATATGCACTTTTGGAAGAGCTCTGGCTTGAAGGTGGAAAATGGATTAATAAAGACCCAGAATAGAGGCAGGGATTAGTAAAGAAGTTACATGGTAGCTCAGGAGAAAGAATGAGAATAGTCAGGGTAAAGATAGAAAGAAATAGCTAAATCCAAGAAATATTTGAGATAGGAATAACAGAACATGCTAATGGATTGGACTTGGAAAGGGAAAAGAGAGGTATCAGGAATCACATCCAGGTTTCTGAGTGTCATGGGTTAAATTATGTCCCCGGTTTCCAAATTCATATGTTGAAGTCCTCACCCACAGTCCCTCTGAATCACAGAGATAATGAAGTGAAAATAATGTCATTACAGTGGACTCTAACCCAATGTGATTGATGTCCTGATAAAGAGGGAAAATTTGTAGACTGGCATGTGTACAAGGAGAACACCAGGGGAAGATGAAGGCAAAAATCAAGATGATCGAAGAACACTGAAGATTGTAGCAAACCACCAGCAGCCATTGGAAAGGCGTGGAACAGATTCTCTTCCATCTCTCAGAAGGAATGAACTCTGCTGACACCTTGACCTCTAACCTCTAATCTCCAGGACTATGAGGTAACAAATTTCTATTTTTCAAGTCTTTCAGTTAGTGGCACTTATTTATAGCAGTCCCAGCAAACTAAGCCTTCACCCTGAGTCACTGGAAGATGCCATCCTCTGAGGCAGCACTGAAGAGAGCCAGCTGGGGAAAAATGACACTTTTAACTTGCCAAGTGAAGCAATTCCAGCCACAAATCAAAAAGTTGTTTCCTTCATCCAAAATTGAGATAATATATAACTTAAAGCAGAGTCTAATCAATCAGATCTTTTGAACTAAATCAAAGTTGTGTTGCTATTTGAACGCAAATAAAAGGCAAAAAAATCATAGTGTTTTTTTCAAGGCTTTCTACCACCAAGCAAAGAAATTGTTCTTGTCTCAGGTCACTAATAGACTTAATTAAATGGTATCTACTTTTTAAATGGGTAATTATTTGAGTTTATTTAACCTATTGTGTTTACTATAAAACATTTGTTAATGCAGAGCACCATCACTATTAAATCTGGTTATATCAAGTAGGAGGACATGGGCACCTAGCTGGGTGCATGCTACAGATCAGAAAGTCAACAACAATTTACAGAATGAATAAGTAAACGTAAAAGTAAAAGTAGATGATGACATAGGAAATTTATATTAAAGACTATTAGACTAGAAGTTTCCAGAAAATTTTAGCTGCAAACTTCTTCTCGAGAAACATCTTAAATGAAACTCAATATATTAAACCAGGAAATACAACTTGTTAGTTGGAGCATTGTGAGAGATTTATTGGCCTGAAACTCCATGCTCTCCCATCTCATCAATCGGCAGGACCGAAATAGATGTCCTAGGGCTTCAAGAAAGAGCCTTCTGAAGTACACCGATTGGAGTTCCAGCTAAACATGCCAGATTGTCTCTTAATTGTGAGTTGCCTCCTGAAGTCCCACTAACAGGATTGCAAAGAACTCAAGGACAAAGGGAAAGGTAGAGTACATGAAAGATTTCAGAAATTTTTTGGAACACAGAAAGCCAGGGAAGGGGCCATGCCTGACAAGGGAGAAGGGAGGAAATTACTAGCTGCAGGGTGCAAAAAACACACCAACTTGCAGCCAGAGCCCAGAAAGGCTCAGGACGGAGGCCCATTGCCATAGTAAGTGGGAATGAATTTTAGGACTGAAAAAGTGTTTGTGTGAAATCATAGAAGACAGCCATAGAATTTCCAGGTAACCACACCTCTGTAGGATGCCAGAGGGGTTCCTCAAAATATTCATAAGAAGACATAGAGACTCAAGGACTTCAGACAGAGCCACAGGAAGAAAAGAAGGTGAAAGGAGGTAAGTGAAAGTCTGCACTCTGGATGATGAAATCCGTTATCCCTTCCCCTTCCCTGGAGAACACTAGTATTAGGCTGACTATCACAGCCCATGAGGCAAGAGAATAAAGGCCTCAGCTCCTGAAAAGAGAATAACCAAGAGCAAAGACCTCTGACACAGGCTGACATTCAGGGGTTGCTCACCTAAAGGGCCTGTTTCCTGTCTAGTCATCTTACAGTAAATGTTGTTAAGATAGCATGACAAAATGCACTGAAAGCTATTGAATAATAGGGGAGCAGAGCGAAAAGAGTAAGTAATAGAAGGGGTTAATCTGAGAAAGTACAATATATACATGTGTGAAATACCATGGCAAAACCCAATTTATCAATCAATCCACATATAAAAAAAATGAAGGACAGGAAAGTAAAATAGGTCCTTCCAGGAGGTGGATATTAGTGGGAGGGGAGAGAGTAAATGAAGAGAGTGAAGGAGAGCAAATATGATCGATATACTTTGCATATATGTATGAAAATAGAGCAATGAAACTTGTTGAAATTCTTCTAAAGAGGGGTCAGATGAGGGAGAATGATGGAGAGGTGAATTTTATTAAGAGACATTGTAAGCATGAATATAAATGTTGCAGTGAAAACCCCCTGTATGACTAATATATGCTAAAAATGTTTTTAAAAAGAACTTTTAGCAGTGAAGTTCCTATTAGAACTTTCCTAGGGTTTACAAAAAAAATGCAAGAAAAACATCATACAAGAAAATTTCTCAAACTGAATAATTTAGGTCTTCAGTTTGAAAGAAGTCTTCAGATACTTAGCCAAAAATAATGTTTACTGTTTCTTTTGGTTTCTATTATTTGTTTTTCAGGTAGGAAATCTCTATGTAGCCTGGCTGGCCTTGAACTCACAATCCTCCTGCCTCAGCATCCTGAATGCTGTGATTACAGTATACAGCACTGTGCCAGGCAAAGACCCATGTTGGAACTCATTGATTAGAAATTTCAGAGCACTGAAAATAAAGAAAAATATCTAAAAGTGTCTAGAGATTCTTAAAAACTATGTTAGTACAGCCAAGGAATATAGAAGCCAATAAAAAAATGCCTTCAAAATCAGGACTGGGGAAAGGATTTTTAATCCAATAGCAAGGTAAACAGCACATCCAGTGTAAAGAGAGAATCAAGATGCTCTCTAATGCGCAAGGTTGTTTTTTTAATGTAGAAATGGGATTAGCCTAGAAAACAATAATGCAAACACATTATGTTCCCTCAGAACTCACTCTTCTGCCCAGCTCTGGGCTGGCCACATCTTTCCTCCCTGGGCTGTGCTGTCTCTTCCCTTCCACACCCAAGGCCAAGGCCAAGTGGCTGTACATAACCAGATTTCCCCAAGGAGTGCTGCTGGAGGCCCAAAACCAGCAAAAAAGTAAAGGTGGGCAAGAAGTAAACAAGGGAGTGAAATGATACTTAAAATGAGGTGATTCGGAACAGCTAGCCACTAAGTATTGACTCAGTTCCAGGGTGTTGTGGTTTCCAGTTATGACTTTCAGATGGGTACAGATTAACTGTATTTGGTTAGGAAATTTGAACTAATTCACTGTCAAACTTCATGGAATGGTGAGGGTGATGATGGTGGTGGTGGTTTCTAGATTTTAAGAAAGAAGATAGTAAAAGAAAGATGAAGTCAGGCTCCAGTGGCTCATACCTGTAATCTTATTTACAGGTGACTCACACCTATAATCTTATCTTATTGTGTGGCTGAAATCATGAGGATAGCAGTTTGAAGCCAGCCTAGGCAAAACATTCTTGAGACCCCATCTCAACAACAACAAAAAAGCTGAGCATGGGAGTAAGCACCTGTCCTCTCAGCGATGGCAGAATTGTAAAATAGGAGGATTACAGTCCAGATCAACATGGGCAAAAAGCAAGACACTGTCTCCAAAATAACCAGAACAAAAAAGGCTGGAAGCATGGCTTAAGTGGTAGTGTCTGCCTATCAAGCACCAAGCCCTGAGTTCAAATTTCAGTCCTGCCAAAAAAAAAAAAAGACACATGACAATGAGTCCAGATCTTTCACAGCAATTGATGCAAACAGCAAGCCTTGCAATTAGATTACTGTGTGCTTATTGTGGTTTCCATGTACATAAATGGTTTTCAGTAAAACCTTGAGAAAGAGGATATCACTTTGGACAGATACCTGTTCACCAAAAAAACATAAATTAGGAATCCCATGTAATAATCAGAAAGATGGAGTCTATTTCTCATTAAACTAGCTACCTCCTGCTAGAATACATAAGCCATGAGCAGAAACCAAACGGTGGTGTATACTTTGCAATTAAAAGTGTATTCCTTTAGCTAGAGACTGCGCTCCTTGGTAAAATGCAATTATACCAGGAAATTGGAGTGCTCGAAGCTGTGAAGAGCCATTGAAGTCTTGCTGTGACCAAACTTTAGAACCTTTGAAAATGCAGGATTTTGTGAGGGACAGATACCTCTGAGCAGAAATTAAACACAACACAGAGGCCCACCAGATGCCAGGGCTCTAAGGGTTATAGTCGCTTCAGTTATCTGGATATTGCTTGTTCATTCATTGAGTAGATGTGAACCTCATGGTTAAGATGTACCTAGTACTGTTTGAGACTCTTGTTCAGTGAATCAAACAGGGAAGGAAGAAAGGAAGGAAGGGAGGGAGGGAAGGAAGGAAGGAAGGAAGGAAGAAAGGAAGGAGAGCAGTGCTGGGGTTAGGAATATCAGGATAGTGGGGACAGGTTCTGACTTTAAATCTGGTGAGTGGTTTGCATTTTCAAGTAGGTAATTCAGTGAGGAGTCTGCTGAGTTTGCTATCAAATGCCAAGTTGAAAACCATAAAGTACATCTGTGACAACTGCCAGACACAGAAAATTCACATAACACATGGGCTCAGAGGTAGTGAAGGCGTTCATTATCCTCTGTGCTATTAATAGATGTTCAAATAACATCACATTATCTCCTTTATTGTTTCATGAATGCAAGGGACGTGCTGAGTTTCACAATCGAAAGCAGAGGCAAAATGTCTATTTGAGCTGTGAAGACCTTCAACTCCTCTTCACCTGCAGACCTGGATAAGTACAAAGTATGCCTTGCTTACTGGGTGTGTCTTTCATCAACACATGGAAATGCTTAAATATTTGAATTAAATATACTGCTAAAAGATGGTGATTATTGTTCAGAGTGTTGTGATCTGCCTCACAATGAAAGAATAAAAGACAGAGAAAACTTCAGCTCAGTACGACATCCCTTTCTAGTAGAGGGTAGCCCCTTAATCACCAGGTTCTGCTCTCTGTCATTAGCATTCAGGGCTGCAAAAGTGTTACTTGGTAATTGAAGCTCATTGAAAATTACAAGGGAGAAGCCATCATGAAAACCACACATGCCAACAAGAATTCAAATCATGATTGTTTTATCTTGAGTTGATCAAATTATGCCTTGAAATTTGCTTTGTGTTAACTTTGGCTTTCAGATTGCTTGTTCATTAATCATATCTTAACAAAACCTGTGTGTTAAGGCCAGGTGTGGTGGTTCATGTCTATAATTCCAGCTGTACAGGAGGCATAGGTAGGAGGCTGAGGCTGTTTGGGGCAAAAACTCTACACCCTATCAGAAAAACAAATAAAGCAAGATCCTATTTGAAAAATAACTAAAAAGCAAAAAAGTGCTAAGGGTGCATGGCTCAAGTGGCAGAATGCCTGCCTAGCAAGTGTGAGGCCCTGAGTTCCAGCTCCCGTAGCGCCAAAAAAAAGAAAGAAAGAAAGAAAGGAGAAGAGAGGGAGGGAAGAAAGAAAAAAGAAAGAGAACAAAGGAAAACTACATGCTAGGACAAAAAAAGAACCAAGTGATCAGAATGTTAATCTGACCAATGTAATTATTGAATAAAGTTGAATAACTAATGATTAAACTTTTTTTTTTTTTTGCAGCACTGGGGTTTGAACTCAGGGCCTCATGCATGCCAGGCAGGTGCTCTGCCAATTGAGCCACACCCTTGGCATGAACAACTAATGAAATAAAGCCCTGTGAGTGAGATTATGTATCCTGAGTATAGGAGACTGACATTTTGGGCACCGTTTTCTAGATACCAGATAGCCTTTTGCTTTAAATGTCTTGAATTTGAGTTAGCCTTGAGACAACTATGGTGCACATCTTTTATTTGCACCCTTTCCTAATGGGTGGAAATCCTCTTTGTATTTTGGGGCCAGCTGGATTCTCTCTCTCTGCCTGCTCCTAGGGCATAGACACATACCCAGGATCAGCCAATCAGTGGGATGGTTCAACTGAAGACTTTGCATTTTTCATGTGATTCCAAGATGGTGGCTAGTCAGAGTCAGCTCGTCATACCTGAAAGACAGTGGTAGTGATGAAGATAGCAGCAACGACAGCAGAACCTTTGTTAAAGCACTGATGGAGGTACAGCGATGACCGTGGTATCCATGGTCACAGCAGTAGTGACTTCAGAAGTAGAATGTGAGCAGAGCCAAAATTTTCCTTTGGTGGAATTTGTCTGTGAGTCTAACTCTGTAAATTGCTGAAGCTAAATTGTCTGTAAATTGTCCTAGCCCTTAATTTTGTCTTCCCATCCTTTTCCACAGTTCTAAAACTCCCAAATAGCCTGTGATAAATTCCTTTTCCATTCAAGCTACCCAGGATTGTCTCCTTTTTCAACCAAGAACCCTGACTGAAATGGCCATCTTCAATAGCACAGACAGCAAATGCTGGCAAGCATGTGGGGAAACACTTCTACACTGTTGGTGGAAAGCAACATGGAGATCCCTCAAAACACTAAAAATAGAACTGCCATATGATCCAGTGATACCACTCCTAGGCATACATCTGAGAATGTACACCCATGTTTATTGCAGTACTACTTACAATAGCCAAGCTTTGGAAACAGCCAAGATCCAACTAATGAATGGATTAAGAAAATGTGGTATATATCCACAATAGAGTTTGATTCAGCCATGAAGAAGAATGAAATTATGTTGTTTGCAGATAAGTGGATAGAACTGAAGAACTTCATGTTAAGAGATGTAAGCCAGACCTGTAACATATATGATCATATAGTGAGAGAAGACAAGATTGTATTAGTGATCCTGTCTGAGAGGGTTATGGGAGGTGGCAAAGGTAAAGAAAATGTTAGAGAATGAAAAATATTAAAATAGCCCATCTTTCTCGAAATAATATAATATAATGTACTGTATAGTAAGCTGTTGAATATGAGGGGAGCATGGTGAGAGAGAAAGAGTAAGTAATGGAGGTGGGAGGAAGGAGTTAATTTGATTAAAGCATGATATATACAGGCCTGAAATACCAAGTAAAACCCCCTTGGACTATCAATATACAGTTCTTAAAAATGAAGGGCAGGAGGGAAAAATAGGTCTTTTCTGGGGATGGGTACCAGTGAGAGGTGGGAGGCACAAGGAAAGGGGATTGAGGTGTATATGGTGGATGTATTTTGAATCCATATATGAAAATAGAATAATGAAACCTGTTGAAAATGTTCTAAGAAGGGGGGAAAAGGTAGGGGGAATAATGGTGGGGGTAAGTCTAAGATATATGGTAAGCACATATGTGAATATATGTCCCCCTGTACAACACTATATGCTAATAAAATTAATTAAAAAATGAAGCCCTGATGGCATTCATCTTTCAATGAAAAATAAAAAAAATCCTTGACTGATAAAATTCACATGTAACTCAAGAGACAAGAGGGAGGTTCAGAGAACCTGTGACTTTCCTGACTTACTCATGGCAAGGTGTTCTGAACTCATATACCAAGGAGATCATTGAAAATGTCCACATGAAGACCAGGAATTAAATTTAGGATAAACTTGGTGTTTAAGCCTTGGGAATGAATGTCACCATTTGGCTGTGTACAAAGGGAATAGTGGAGCAAGGTGAAGACTTAGGAAATACTTGCTTTAAAGAAGTGAGTGTGAAAAGAAAAGTAAGATGAAGTTGGGGCTAGAATATTAAGAGGAGGAGCAAGAGTGTGAGACATCAAAACCAAAACATGACGGTGATTCAAAAGGGAAGAGTTGATCAGCAGATGATGACACAATCAATAGACTGAGAATTAGGAAGAGAGGGAATTGTGTAGTTAGGAGTTCAGTTGGAAATTAAGGTATCTTTAAGACACTAAAGCCAATGCCACTTTGCAAAGGGTGCAGATAGGATATGAAGACAATGATTATTTTTTCACAAAGTTTGTGTACTAAGTATCAGAGGAACAAGGGACAGACTTTTGCCTAAGGTGGGTGATTTGAACAGCAAAGAGAAACAACTTTCTCTTTGTAAAAAAGGAGGCAAGGATAAGGACTGAAACTCTGTTTTTGCTGAATGTTTGGGATTATGACTGCTTTCTGTTCAGACATTTGATGGCTGACTTCATTTGGTTCTCATTTGGTTTCATGTGGCCACAGCCCTAGCCTACTGTGTGGTCAATCCCATTTGTTTCTATCGGTTTTTACTGTGTTCTATTACACCCTGAGTGATAGATGGAGTTAGTTCAATAGGCTCAAAGCAGCAGGCCTGGGCTAGCCTGTCAAGGCAGTCATCTCCAACGTCAAGCAGCAAACATTTGCCTGAGATACCCAAAAGCTTCATGTCCAGATGTGGAGTTTGTGTGGATCTTGAGTGAGATCAACGTCGGTTTCCTGTTGCATATGTCACCCTGGACCCTCACTTAGTGAAGACTTAGTAACCTTGCCTGTTACTCCCAGGGAATATCAATGGAGGAACTGTGGTGACTTGGAGTATTGGGAAGTGAAGACCTCAGACGAGTTGTTCTTGTAGTTGGTCCCTACTAGAATGGACACTAGACCTCCAATTCTGAGTGACTGGCCATTTGTGGTATTGATAAAGTTCCCTTTCCTGTCTTCACCCTGGATTTTTTCCCCTCCTATACTGGCTTTGGAGAGTGAGCAGATTAAATTTTCAACCAGAAAAGTTACCTAACCTCTCAGAAACCCGGTCTACTTATCTATTAAACAATTGTGTAGATGTCTGGGCTTTGGGGATGATAAAACAAGACATGCAAATCACTAAGCACAATGTTTGGCACATAGTAAATTCTCGATAGATGATTTTTTTTCATTTTCTCTGAAATTTGAACTATATTGTTTTTGTAATTAATAATCACAGAGCATTTGAGTAATGGGAAATGACAGGCAAACTAAAGACCCTCATGTTGAACCAGATCTGTAGCGGTTTTTTTTGGCAGTACCAAAGGGTGAACTCAGGGCCTTGTGCTTACCAGGCAAGCGCTCTACCACTTGAGCCACTACCCAGCCCCTTTTTGCCTTGGTTATTCCTGAGATAGGGTCTTGCTTTATGCCTGGACTGACCTGGACCAAGATCCTCCTGGTTGTGCTTCCCTTTAGCTTGGCTGACATGCAAGTGCCACTGAGCCCAGCCATTGGCTGAGAGGGAGGGACTCACGAACTTTATGCGTGGGGCCTCTTGAGTATCTGGAGGACATGCATCTCAGTGTTCCAGGGAGATAGAACAGACATGGAGGTGCATGCTCTGGCTGTTTGAAGGTTACAGGTTTCATTATTCTATTTTCTTACACATATACAGAATACATCCACCATATTTGCCTTCCTTTACCCTCTCTTTTTGTCCTCCCTTATCCTGTGGTACCCATACCTGGACAGGACCTGTTTTACCTGCCTACCCTTCATTTAGTTAAAGTGTATATTGATAGTCTGATGGAGTTTTACCTTGGCATTTCAGACATGAACATATCATGCTTTAATAAGATTAAATCCTCCACTATTTACTCTTTTTCCATTGTCCTACTCCCCGCTTGTTCAGAGCTTACAGTGTATTGCATTATATTTTCTTCATACACAGATGCAATGTTTCAATATTATCCACTCTCTATCATTCTCTTTTCCTCTCCCACCTCCCAGGACCCACTGATATATTAAGCTCCTTTTGACTCATCTTTGCTCATGTCATTCCAGGCATGGCAACTCTGTTATCCTCAAATGGCCAGAGCATGTCCCCCACGAACTCAGGAGACTTGCTTCCCTACTGTCCCCTCTACATCTTTGCCAGATGCATGTTCAGAATGAGGTCTCCCTGGCTACTGAGCTCCTAATGGAAAGATTCCCCCTGCCATCTCCTAGCCTGCTTTTCCTTTCTCTACAATACTCATTAGCATTTAACATGCTATGTAATGGTGTATTTATTTGTTTCAACCTCTCCAACGTTAAGTTCAATGAAGGTATAAATTTTCTTATTTTGTTCAACTCCACAAATTGTCTTAAAATCCAAAGTCTTTATATTCATTAATTAAATATTTCTCAGTTATCTTGCAATCATTTATATTCTGATTTAATTCCACAAACATTTCCTGAGGTACTTCTAAGAACTGGGTACCATTTATCCAATTTGATTTGGCATCATAATTGTCACCGCTCTGTAATCAGCCAGTAAATGTTTTTGGTTTTTAAAATATGTACTTTTTCAAATTTGAATAGAAGCAAATTTTTATCAGCTGGGTGCACAAATTGGAGATTCAGATTATTTCCCTCCCATAACTATGGTTTCTTCTCTTTACTACTGCCCTCAACATTAGTGACTAAAAATTAGTTACATTACTGGATCTGATGGATATAGGCACCATGACAATTAATCTGGCTCTGCTCCTGGGAGGAACTGATTTTATAGCATTATGCTAAGTAGGGAGCTACCTTATTTGATGGTCATCCTGTCATCCTTCCAAGAATATATACTTCTGCCATAATTACATGACAATGAGTCCTGAATTATATTATGATTCTTAATTTAGAAATGAAGAACTAAGATAACTTTACTTAGTTTTCTAAGTTATTAAATCAAATTCATGATAAAGTTAAAATTCTTACAAAACTCAAACGATCAACATCTGAGTAGTTTCTGAAGCTTACTGATTCATATTAATATACAATTTTTCCAAGGTAAATAGCATTTTCCCACAAAACAATGTCATTTGGACTAAAAATGCATAGCTTTTGACTCTATAAATGACTCTGTTTTGAATCCCTTTCAAAACTGGTCTTCAATTTATGAATATAAAAATACAATTTTAGTTGTATAGTTAATATTCCATTATAACCAATCTGTATGAATTGATTACTTGTAACGGAATTTTGCTAGAGCGAATATTAAATTTAGACATCAAATTCAGAAACAGGAAAAATAAGGGAGAAAATAAAACTGGCATGTGATTGCTATGAAATAATAAATTAATAAAAGAATGAATGGCAGAGTCGAAATGTTATGCCACTAGTAAAAGTTATCATTTACTGATGCCAAAGTTCGTCCCCCTGACCAAACTTTAGCTGGCCCCTTTGATCCCTCTCCTAACCTAGGCCCCAACCTCAGACCCAGCCTAGCCAAGCCTGCAGAGGCCAGTCTCGGTCACTTCAGAGAGAATTTCCCACCCTTGGTATTTGATCAACTTCTTCATCACCCACCTTTGCTATGCCTTCAACAGGAATCCTGTTAAGTTGGTAAACAAGAATGTCCCCAGCCCTGGATGATTTCTAGTAATTTTCTATCCACTGACCCTCTCACTCTGCTTGCTGAGTATAAATCCCCAGCTGTGTTGCTTCATTTAGAGTAAAGCGTGGTCTTTCTTCTCTTTTGCAATAGCCTTCATGCCTATTTCAATGGTCCTGAATAAAGTCTTCCTTGCCATTTTTCACAGGTGACAGAAAATTTTTTTCTTTAGCATCTAAAATGTATCAGAACCTAGACTAAACTTATTCCATTTATTTATTCTTACCCCTTTCTCATTCATGTCCTACAACTTCAAATTATTAAAAATTCCCTTTGGGCTAGGTTGTGTAAATAATAAAAGAACTAAACTATTTTAGTTGATGCATTGCTTTTAGTATTAGTGATGAGAACAAATAAAGGAGGAAGGAGTAAGAAAACAAGGCAAGTTCCAGCTGATCACTGTGAAGACTGATTACAAGCTCCTATACGGTTCTGTTTTGAAATGTGTGAATGCATTTATATCAGTTTGGTAAGTGAAAATGCTATTCATGGATGCTGCTTGCCTTTTAACAAGTTTCTAAGTTGGGAGCAATGAAGAGTGCTTACTTGGAGCAGCTGGATATTGAAGGTGAGCCAGCTTGCTCTCCATGGATGGTTTCCCTCAATCTTTTGGTTAGGAATGGAAAGGTATAATGCAAAGAAGAACTGAAGAATTAACATCTCCAAGTGTAGTGATGGTATCTTATTCTACCTTATAAGATGGAATTGCTTGTTAAATTTTTATGGAGGTTTTATGGAGCAATGCAATTCATTTCTGTTGTGGTGCATTTTATTATTTATTATTGCATTTTTGTTAGAATTTCCAATTGAGCTGAAAGACTGCTTATACCTAATTTATGATCAGTAATTTACATGGCCTTGCGAACATTTTTTTTTTTTAGAACTCACTAGCCCACGGTTGCACACATAATCTTGTCCCATCAAAAGCAATGTGGTTGGCTTTTTAACCCACAAGAGTGCATTCATGATTCAGAGCCTTACTAGCTTAGTATCGCCACCAGAAAGAATAATTGCATCAGTTAATTAAATTGAAGACAAATGAAAAGGAGAAAATGGTACATTAATCATGTATTAAAGTTTAATATAACTCTCCAGAATTAACCGCTGAAATTCACATCAGAGCATACGATGTTGAGCATTTTAAAATACTTGGTATGTACCCAACAAACAAAGGCACTGAAAATCAGTCGAATGAGAGGAGATTTCTCTTATCTTGTATAGATTATGAGAAATATCATCTGTTATGCTGATGGCCCCAAGGTCACTGCAAGTCAGTTATCTCGTGGGGTCTTGCCAATAGTATGTGTTTATAGTTAAGTACAAATTCAGCTATGTCAAGGTTACAATGTTTAGTTGAGGAGAATATTTCAAACATAAAATAACTAAATATTTTTAACCATAGTATCAAAAGGAGGTGGCTTTTGCTTTTATTATGTACAAGCCAAAACCTAAAACAATCAGGGCAGAAGAACCTAAGAAGGGGGAACAATTCTTTTCTAATGGAAAAGAATGTTTTATAGACCAAGCGCAAAGTTAAAGAATTTCAGAATAGGAAGGGAACTTTAGAAGTTATCTGATTTAACCCTCTTAAGTTCCAAAAAAGGAAACAGCAGCCCAGAGAGGGTCAGGGAGTTTCTTGAGGTCAAAGCTGAACTGGAATCCAGAACTCCTGACTTCCCACTGCTTTTCTTTCCTAGAAAGATGTCTTCTGTTATGGAGAGCCAGGATTCCTTTCCTGGGATCCAGCACAAGGTTAGATCCTTGCTGCACCATTTACAAATTGCATATAAATCATGTAGACCACCATTGTCAATGCATGGTGTCATCCATGTATGGCACTACAAATGCCAGAGCCTATGAAGGAATAGCAGTTGAATGAAGCCTTCTTCTGGTAAGAGTTCATTTCTGCACCATTTCAGCAAGTAATGCAAATAGTTCATTTCCACATTAAGTTACTTTTGTCCTTAGTACTTATTGAAAATTTGGTCAAAAATATTGATCCCTTCATAATGCCTTTTTCTTTTACTCTATTAACTTTTTATCATTCTACTTACATTTCCAGAAGGATTGGAAAGTTCTTTCCGATGTTGATATTTTCATAGTTGTACAATGTATGTGAATTTTCCCTAAGACTGTGCCTGTAATTAACCCAAATTTATAAGGAAAATCACAAAAAATGGAGCTAGTGATTTAGGGTTAAGATCAAAAGTGATAAAAAATAACAATAATAATGGGACTTGCATGCAAAAGGGGCACTATAGAGGGCCAATAGGAGGGAAATGGAAAATGTTGATGGCACGATGGATTAAAGACAATTAAAGTATGCTACTTATATATGTATAGAGATAGCATAAAGAAATCCACCAAATACTGTTTTTAAAAGGGAAGAAGGAACAAAGGGGTTAAGCAGCATAGCAGAGGGGGTGAACTTCCTCAAAATACACTGGATGCATATACGGAATTTTCACATGAAAACCCCTTGTACCATTAACGAATCCTAAAGCACAAAAAAGGTACCTGAAATATTTATTTCAAATTTCATTTGAAACTCATTCTCCAGTAATACCACTTTGTACATCTGGAAGACCACTTTTTGCTACATAAGGTCACATGCTAGGTTCCAAGGATTAGGGTACAGACATTTTTGTGAGGCCACTATTTAGTCTACCACAACCAGCTGGAAGTCAATTCAACCCAGGAAAAATTTTGATCCAATGTGAGTTGGAAACAAGCCAAAATGTGGACACAAAGATGACTGTTGCTCATTCTACTGGACTACATTTTTCACTGTTTAACATGGAAGGTTTTATTACTGGGTAGACAGAGACAGATACTCATTGTTTGTTTTGCCATGTCTTGCTAAGTCAGGATCCCAACTCTAATGTAATTTGTTTTACACCTTTATCCCAGCATTGCTTTTGGCACTTGCTCCTGATCAATTCACTTCCACCTATCAAGTTTATAATTGATTCCAAGTGGTACTGACATTCAACTTGAGAAAATTCCCCTATTTCTTCCTCTCTTAAAATCTCTTAAACCTTCTAGGGTTTTCACAAAATGTGTTTTTGTGTCAACTGTGTATTTCATTGATGTACATTCTATCTTTGAAAATTGTAATGAACAATGTCTAATAAGATAACATCTATTTTTTCTATCCATCAGTTAATTCCTATGAAATAAATTAGTAACCTGCAGTTTACAAACCATATAAATTTAAATCAATACAGCATTTCTTTTTTCAATACTTTTTTTTTATTGTAATGGATTTTGAACTCAGGGCCTCATGCTTGCTAGGCAGGTGCTCTACTGCTTGAACCACTCCACTAGCCCTTCTTTGTGATGGGTTTTTTTTTGAGAGGGTCTCACAAACTGTTTGCCTGGGCTGGCTGTGAACCATGATCCTCCTGATCTCTGGCTCCTGAGTAGCTAAGATTATAGGTGTGAGCCACCGGTGCCCAGATTTCTTCAACATTTTCAAACATTTTTATGGGAGTAGATAATCAAAATCACACTCTAAGACACATGTGGTCATACTTTTTCACTTTAAGTATCACTTGTTTAGATAAAGCATTGAACGATATAGTATTTTTATACTATTTATAAATTATTAGTCTTCTCTCCCCAACTACATTACTTATTCTTAACAGACAAAAACTCCTTTACTTCTTTTGTATCCTCAGTGACAAATAGTACTGGATTGACTTCGTAATCAGCAATCAAATTATTCTTGGCTGATTAGTCTTTTCTTAAAAGTCACATATAACTATATGATTCAATTCCTTTCTATATATTTGGATACATTTCAATTTAAACAAATTGTATGTATGGAAACTTGGATTGCAAAAGAGAAAAATTAAAGCACAATGATTACTTTCAAATACTTATGAGTCCTATTAATGATCTATATATATGACAAAGATATCTGTATTTAACATCTACCACAAAATTCAAATATATGTGCATATTTGTATATGAATATATTGATTGTGAAGGTAGGATGTAATTGTACCCTGATTGATATTTCTTCAATCATGAGCTCTCTAATGATTTTAAAAAACATGTATGCTATTTTATTAATTATGCTATTCTTAACACTCCACCTTTGATTCTGGGTTACACATTACTATAATTTTTATATTTACCTTTTAAAATATTCTAATTTTATTTAATATTCATTTTTACCTTTTACTCATGAGTAACACACACACAAATGCATGGATCAGCGTACACAGACCAATGTATCTTCACCCTACTCAGGCGTGTAAACAGCACATTGCCACAAGAGCTCCCATCCCTCCTCCCAAGGTGATCAATCCACTGACTTCCAATACCATGGATTAGTTTTGTTTGCTTTGGAACTCATTTCATTTTAAAATTTGCTTATTTACTAGGGGACAATTGCAGAAAGGTTCAGAATCTGCCCCTACAACGTATACACACACATGATTCCTGGGATTCATATTCTTTCTTCTTTTTAAAGGAAGAACTTGGGCTGGGATGTAGCCTGGTGGTACAGCACTTGCCTAGCATGCGCGAGGCCCTGGGTTCAATCCCAGCACCAAAAAAGAAAAGACACACAAAAAAAGAACTTGATGCTGTTTCTTTTCTCAACAATGTCATGTTCAACATTAAATCCATTTTTCTTCCCCCTTATTACTGGAGCTCCTGTTTTTTTGTTTTTTTTTTTTTCTCTCCAATCCTTTTGCAAAAGGGTTAGAAGTTCCTGTAATCCTTACATCTATACCTTCCTTCCAGGGACTTCTGTCTTTCTATTCTCAAGGTTGCTCTGGTCAGAGTTCAACTTCTTTTACAGAAGGGAATATGCTTTTTATCTTTCAAGGTGAAATCCTCCTTTGTATAGTACAACTGTACTTTTTTATCTTAAAAGAAAATAAAAATCCCATATGTGTTAATTACAGAGTGTGGTTTAAATTCCTAAAGACTACTGGGGACACTTAACAAGCATTTAACAATTTTCAAGAGAAATCTCTTGGCTGATTGGTTCTATTGTTAAAATTTTAAATCCAAGAATGGTGCTTTCATTAGCTTTGTACTGTGTGTTCATCAATTTTTACCACACCAAATTCAGCTGTTCACTGGTATCTTGTTTCCTGTGACTCCTGTTCTTGTTCACTTCCCTCACCTGTATTCAGAGGCAGATTGAAACTGGCTGGGGCTGTTCTCTGCCTCTTACACAATATTTCCCTTTTACTAAAGAACTGTAGGGATGATGAATATACTATGTGCCTTTTCCCAGAAGATGCCTAGAATAACTCTCCCCAGGGAAATATTTTGAGCATTTTGAAGAATGTGAAGAATTGGAACTTCTAGATACATCTCGCATCCTTGATACACTTGAACTCTAGGGACACAGAACATCACAGAGGGTAAAGCTTTTGACAAGAAGACAGGAAACATGCGTTCTTGTCTCCAGCAGCAGCTAACCAGCTATAGGATTGTAGGCAAGTCTTCCCTGGGTATTTTCTTCATCTGTAGGTTTGTGTTCCAGGAATCTCAGTGGGTGTGGGGAGAGAAAGTACCTAGTCCCTCTGGGGACACATCTGTAAGGGTATATATTTTCCTAACCCCAATGGCAAGAAGAAAAATTAGCCAAAATTAGCTTGGGTTGTAGAAATGCATAGAAACCTCATTGAAAAATCATTGTGTGAGAATTTGGGTTTTTAAGTGACAAAAATGCAGAGCAAGAATATCTTCAGAATCTTTGATTTTTGAAGATCTTTAGGTTCCTTTCATTTCTTGAGCTTTTGTTTATCTCAAACATTCTCTTTTTAGGTGCCCTGCCCACCACAGAGTCTGCTATAAATTATACAATCCCCACCCAGGAGTCTGGGCCTTGTATTGCTCCAAATTTGCTGATGAAGATAAATAATTCCTTCTACTCAGCAAGAAATAGAATCAAACCCATAGGACCAAGTCCTCAGAGAAGGAAGCCGGCCCAGCCTGACCCTCCTGACCAGGCTCCCATAGCTCAGCTCTGTCAGAATTGCCACGATGCAAAAAAACACTGGATTGAAACTCAGCTCCAGTCTTAAGGGCCTGAATTTTTCCCTAATTGTTGATGGGGTCCAGGACACACTATCCCAAAATATTTCAAGCTGAAGGAATTTGAGAAAATAGCAAAAGTAGGAAGGTCACTCTGACCTTTCCTCCACCCTTTTCCCCTGAAGCAGGTCATAAAACCTAGGAAGGACTTTCTAACCTTTCCCTGAAATAGGCCTCACCTGCCTCCTCTTGAGAGGTGCCTTTCCTATACTGCAGAGGAAAAGAGCGTCCTTATCTCTGAAGACACAGGAACACAGAGAGGAATCTAAACAAACATGCCTTGCTAAGTTCTTTCTGTTTATTATCATTAGACAATAAATTCCCTTTGTCCAATTATATTTATCCAGGACTTTCTACTCTTCATCAAACTGAGCAAAAAACAAAAAATACACAAGTCTAACTATTTGTTTAGGTCCCTATTTCCTCATGAAGGCTCCTGTGTCCATAAAACTTGTATTAAATAAGTTTGTGTGTTTCTTGTTAGTCTACCTATAGAAGCCTCAGCCATGAACTAGGTATTTTTTCCTTCTCTAAACTCTGTAGATGATGGGTTTGCTATTTCATCTCATGGAGCTCCTGTATTATTCAAATTAACTTAGAATCAAACTTGAGGGTGAATTCCCTCAATGCAATAAGACCAAGAGACTCTGGGGCACTCAGTTGGCCAAACAAACTTTCCAGCTAGAGCAGTGTTTTTTCCCATGAGTAGATTTTGGCTGGGGTGAGAGGCAGGAGCCCTCCAAGAAACTCCTTCACAGAAACCCACTCCAGAATATCAGTGCTCTGGGGACAAGACTTTTGAACAAGAGGAGCCAGTTGCTCCCTCTCCCCCATTCCCACCTCAGACCTAGTGGGAGACTAGCATAACAAAATTCTTTATAGTTTTTTGAGGATGGTGGTTCCTAGGAAACAAACTTAGAGATCTCACTTCTAACAGCCCAGGGATCATCAGGGTGAGATAAAGGTGGAAGAGGAAGGGGTCAAAGGACTCCTGAGAACAAGTTTAGGGATAGATTAAACTCATTTGAATGTTGTTTTTGAACAAATTGAATGAGTTTACATTGTTTGTCTGCCTTTGCCACTGGCCTCATGAAAAGTTGATCTAAGAATGAAATTCAGAGGGTGAATGAGAACAAACATCCCCCACCTCAACCTTCTCCTCTCCTAGGAAGAAGTATGGGAAAGGGTCCCAGAATACAAGGTAGAACCCTACTGAAAATGGACTGCAGCAACATAGTAAAGAGGGAGGAAAAGGTCAATTCCAGTGGGTTAGCAGACATTTTCCTGAACCTTACACTGCTTGCATTTTCAGAAGAAGGAAACTTCTCATTATCACTGTGAAGACTTAGATTACATGAATATTGCAATGAGCTAAAAGAAGGCAAAGCTTACACACACACACACACACACACACACACACACACACTCACAGACAGAGGAAATGGATACCTGAGAAGTGGATATTCTTTTCCTAAGGACTGTCAGGACTGACTGTGGATTCTTACAAAATGGCAGGAAGAGCAGAGAGGCTCTTGCTAGGACTGGTGGCATTCTCACCAGAGGCATGGAAGAGCTGGGCCTGTTTTGTTGACTCCCACAGGAAGTGGTAGGTTGAAGCCCAGCTACAGGCTTTCCTGTGCAACATAAATTGGCCCAATGTGTGCAAAACATTCTTATCTGATGAAGAGCTGGAAGTGTGGCTATGTGCTAAAACACTGGAAATAATGTTGGGTCTTTGCTTCACTGTTCCCTCATTTTTCTGTGTCTGTGTCCCTTCATCTTTGGCACTCAGATTGGGCTCTGGGTTCTTGTGTAGCTTTTCACATGGTTTTGATTAGGAAAGACAAACATTACAGAGAACAGAACTGATTACATTCGTCCCTCCTCTTTCTAATGAATGTGCTTAATTGTAAATCTTCTTGTACATTTATATCTGCAGTGTTCGTATATTCAACGTTAAAGCATCTTTTTTAACCTGTCTTTATAAGCTTTCTTGGACCAAAAAAAAAAAATTGGTATCAAACAATTAAACTACTCTTGACTAAAAATTCTTTATTTTCTAGGAGGCATGAACTGCACTGATGGTCAGACATTTGACTTTCATCCTGCCTTAGAAAATTTTCTTGACATTTCTGGTGTTAATTTTTCTCATTTTTACAAACACCAAAGTTAGATTAGGTAATTTCCTGGGTACCTCCTGAAGAGACTTTATCATGATCTTTGTAGGTATATTGGTACCACCTTTATGACAAAGTTAACATGGGACTTCTTACCTGCACAGGAAAATTAAGACAAACTCTCTAGGTCCTCATGTTTATTTTCTTCATGAAATAAAAAACAAAACAAAACAAAAACAGCCCCCAAACGAAGTACATTCCAAGTTATTAGCACCATTTTATTAATAGCTTAGATGTAGCAGGAACACAGATTCCAGAGCCATGAACAATATCTGGCACTTAGAAAGCACACACCCAATGTTTGCTGGAGGATTTGCTGTTCAAGTTGAAGATAAAGTGACATAGCCTACTGACAGGAGCACAGAACTTACAAAAGTAAGGTTCTAGTCTCAGCCCACCACTAACAATCATATGATTTACAGCTAGCCATTTTAGCTTTCTGAGCCCCTAACTGCAAAATAGAGTGAATTTCTACTCTTCAAATTTTTAAGGAGAATCAAATGACATAATGTGTATGAAAATGATTCACAAAGTGTAGAGTACTTCAGATGTTCAGATTGTTCTGTATGGGTCCGACATGCACTGCCTGCTTCTCTAAGCTCAGTGCTCATTAGACACCTTTGAAAAGCCACTTTCCTTATCCCAAATTATAGCTGACTCAGATAGAGACCACAGGAAACACACCCAGCCATTGATATGAATGAACAAGAGGAATGAATGTACCCATGTAATTTCAAAATATTGTCCAGTAAATCCATCTTGTGAGATGAGTTGAGAAGAAGTCTTTGCTATCTAAATTCTTCAGCCTCCAATAGGAGGTTAGAAGCCTTTATAGTCCAAACAGGACCAACTCAAGGAAGAGGTCTGAAGGAGCATGTTTCTTCTATCTTCTTAGGACTTTTTACTTTGGTGACAAATGCTTAACACTTTTTATTCAGAAATAATTTCAAACAGATAACTTTCAAAATTAAAATTAGCACAAACACACACTTTATACATCTGCTTTCACATTTGGTTGTTATCCTTCTATTTATGTACCTATTTATCCATCTATCTATCCATCTATCTGGCATCCAGCTATCATTTCTTTTCTGAATTATTTGATCCTTTCCTTCTAGATATCTCAGTGTTGATTTCCTAAGAACAGAGATATTGTGGTACATGGCTATAGTATAGTTACCAAGCTCAGACAACTTAACCCAGGTCTGTATATATTGGGATATCTTATCATGGCTTCCATGAAAGACAGTAGAATGGATGGTCATCAGAATTCTGTTTTCTTCCTCTCACTCTCCTCGGTACTGCACAAGAAACATTTTCAAGCCTTAGTCTGCAATCAAGGAAGTCAGATTCTACAACCTATAAAGTGCTTTCTGGCTTTATGCATCCATTATTCCACGACACCAAAACATTTATGTCCCTAGTCTCCAGACAACTTGGAGCAATATTTATTGTGTCTGGAGGTTTAGCGAGAGAGGCTAGCAGATTCATGTAATCTCTCTCTTGGTTCCACATTGCATAACATGGGTCCTTCTTTGAAGACATTTACGGGCATGGTCAACTCATCTTGTAAACCTTAAACTACTACTAAGACATTCCACCCCAGGGCTCAGTGTGCTGTTATCATAAAAACACTCTAGCCCTAAAATACAAGGCACTTCTCTTTATATCAGTGTTTATGCCTGAAATCTACTGGATAAAGAAAAACATGCCTGGTTATAAGTAGCAAAAGGAGTCAAGTTATATGTTTTGCTTCTTATTCCAATTCAATGGTTATTACTTTTATTTTAGCATTTATTGAAAATGAGTTCATTGCTAGTAAGAACATCCTAAACTTGCAATGGAAAAAAAGAATGTTTACAGAGTCACCTGAAAGTTACATAATGTGAAAGTGAGTCTTTATTGGGAAGTGTCTTTACCACAAGGATATGGTCTCACAATTGTTCCACCTTCTAGTGACCTGACTGTATGAATGCACGTTTTTCTCTACCAGCCTGGCTCTCAGACCCCTCCAAGCAAGCTTATGAGGCATCAGTGCTTCTGACGTGGGAGAGTCTTGTGTAAGCAAGCTGCTAAAAAGAAGGTGATGAATGCTAGGGAAAGAAAGAATAAAAATGGCAGAGGAATTGAGCAAGAACAAAATCCCCTGTTTACAATAAAAACATCTTTTGAAGTTCATGACATTTTTACATTTTGGGGATCAGGTTTTACTCATTGTTCTTTATTGCTTACTCCCCAAAGTGAGTGTCAATATGATTATTCATCCCCCATGAGTCTGTGTGTCATCAGCACAGTGAGGGATGTCTCTGCTATTTTTAAACACAGAGATGATAGGAGAAGACAGGCACATTCTACTTCCATTCTGTGGAAGGCAGGCCACACCCTATCACAGTGACCATCCTGAAGCAGCCGTTTTCTGCTGACTGTACAAAGGTTTGTTAGAACAAGGGGGGTTTCAGAGAATGAGAAGGGAGATTGTTCCAGATTTGAACTTGAGCAATAGTTAATGCTGACAGCAGTCAAGTAACTGTCAGAATTTAGAAGTGCAGGCAGGGCATTTCAGGATAGACCCATCTTTGCAGGTCAATAGGACATTTTCCTGGACCTACAGGGGTTGGAATAACTTTGAAGTGGTCTTTGAAAGATGCCAATCTTTTGTTTAAGAATCTAGTAAATCTTTTGGTATGAAAGTAGAAGTTATATGGGCCTTGTCCTTCCCGGAATTGCTATCAGCAGTACCTGGTCTCCAGGTGCACCATACCTGCCAATCTATCCTTTTACCTCCACTCTCATGGTTTTCTTAAAAACTGCAATCTAGAAAGACAGGTATGAAAAGAGGCCCTCAGTGGCTTTTGCCTGTGATCTTCTTGTACCCTCTACCTTCAGAGATGAAGCTGATAAGCTAGCTGCCCACACCCACTGGCATAGGATTCACAAGTCTATCATTTTGGCTGGCAGGCAAGACATCAGAATCTGGCAAACTTAATGAGCAGATTCTCTCAGAGATAGAAAAATTCTTGCTTAATGTGGGTCTAATTTCCGTGGCTAAAGCATTCAATCTAGAGAAGATAATGTTAGTTACCTGACCTGATGACAAAGACATATGGAAGTTTTGTTGATCTCTTTCTCTTTTTAAGCATCCATGTTCTTAAGAACCACGTAGGGTAGGGGGCTTTATCTTTAATAGGCCAGGTTTCTAGAAGACAACATGGATTTGAATTGTGAAGCTGGTGTACTATTAAATGTGACTTACAGAGTGGCCAGCATTTGTGTCACAGGGATTTGGGTGTTGTTAAGTGCTCCACCTGTCACATTTGATATGCCTATGCACATGGCCAGTGATAGAAAAAGGATGTTACAAAGCTATAAAAGCAGAGAGGACAATAAATGGAACCTAATGCAAAATATACGGTTACTATTCTAAGAAACTCCAGAAAAACCAATTCATGTGCCAGGAATTCCACCCTAGAAATCCTACAGCTCTACATTTGAGAAAAACATAGCCTTTTCAGATGAGTTATGTCCCTTCACCTCAGACTGTGCTATGAATATAGGATTCTTATCTGTTCTTTCACTTCCTAGTCTGGCACTATCACCTATAAAGTGGGAACACCTGGCCTGACAGGTAAGCTACCTCTCTCCACCCCAGCTGTTAAGGTGTTAAAGCAAAGTAATAGATCTGAAAGTGATTTTAAAGTTTAAAATTTACAAGTTCAGGACTCCTGAGAAGCATGTTTTTGAGTTTCACTACAAAAAGAGTATAATCTCAAGAGATCTCTTTTCTTAAGAGTTTGGAGGCTTTCAAACAAGGGAGGCTAGCTCTGCATATACTCTTGACTGAAAAACAGTCCTCCTCTAGCAGGGGACGTGCCACCAAGTGCACACTTGGAGGAAAGAAGGGGATACCTGCCTAGTGAGTCAGTTCGTCAGATCAACCCTATCAGTCAATGGAGTGACAGATGTTGCAGCCAGATCCCCCTCACATCCCCAAATGGTCTCTTTTTTTCTTATAACAGTCCAAGTAAACAAATGTCCCAGACATTTTTGTGATTTAGTAGGTCTGCATTTCATCAATTTGTCAGGAAGCTGAACAACGTACCTATTAAAAACTCATAAAAAATTGGAAACTATAACTCTTATTTTTATTTATAACTCAATTCCAGTGAGCTGGCACCGACCTTTTGAGAGATTATTTTTTTCAAAACATTGTATGACTCTGAGTCAAAACCAAATTGAATCCAGCCTTCTCAGTTTATTAACTTCCTTTTTATTTTCTGCAGTTTCTACTGCCATTGCTTTTGCTGTATCTTTATTGAGTTGATGATTCCATGCTGTCTTTCTCTGAATAGATTTATAAAGAGGGCAGAGACAACATCCATCAGTCCACAGTCAGTACTGGAGTGAGATGGACCAGGTCAGCATTACAGCAGTGACTGTGAATATACTATCAAAATAACAGTATTTTATTACCATTGGGGATGGAGACAGGATGAAGACACCAAACACTGTTCTTTCTATTAACCTGCTCAACTGGGTAACTTTTTCAAATCCCCTCTTGGAACCTTCATTTTGATTCTCCTTAGATGCCAGAACAAAAATATATTTATATAGAACAGGCAATAGAAATGGCCTAAGTTTTGTAATCTCAAAATCTGGACTATACATTCAGATTCTGTCTCTTACTCTATGTATGATTTTGAAAACCACTTCAGTACTATAAACTTAAGTTTCTTCCTATGTAAGAGAGAGGCAATCCTATAATATTACATGTCTTGGAGTGTTGCTTTGAAGATTCAAAACGTTCTACATCTAATGCCTATTGTGGTACATGACACTCCCAATTAAAGAGAGAATTTGTTATTTTGTCAGATGCTTTCTTTGCATCAATTGAGAAGATCATGTGTTTTCCCCCACTTCATTCTGTTAATGTGGTAAGTTATACTGATTGATTTTTATATGTTAAACCATCCCTGCATTCTTGGAATAAATCCCACATTAACATTAATATGGATTGTTAATAATTTATTGAGAATTTTTGCATCAATATCTAAAAGGGGTATTGGTCTAAGGGCATTTCTTATTGTAGTGTCTACTTGTTTTACTATCAGGACAATGCTGTCTCATGGGATGAAATAGAAAAGGTTATCTCATCTTCAATTTTTTGGAAGGTTTAAAGATTGATGTTTATTCTCAAAGTGCTTAAAATTCATCAGCAAAGCCATCTGGCTTCCTTTGTTTAGGAGGGTTTTTTTTAAATTACAGATTCAATCTCTTTACTAGTTAGAAGTACACTGTAACTATTTCTAGTTCTCCAAGATTCAACTTCAGTAGATGTATATTTCTAGGATTTGGTTCATTTCAGTAGGATATAAAATTTGTTGGCTTACAGATTTTGATAACATTGTCTTATGATATGTACTATTGCTATAAAATCAGTAGTAATGTATCATTTTACTTATTTTAGTTATTTGAGTCTTCTCTCTTTTTTTCTTAGTCTAACTAACACTTTTGTCAATTTTGCTGATCTTCGCAAAGAATCAACTTTTATTTTCATTGATTTTTTTTCTGTTGCTTTTCTATATTCTATCTAATTTATCTTTGTTGTTACTTTTATTATTTGCATCCTTCTACAAATTTTGGGCTTAGTTTGCTCTTCTTTTTCTAGTTCTTTAAAGAATACAGACAGGTTATTGACTTGAGATCTTTCTTAATTTTTAATGCAGAGTTCATAGCTACATTAAAACCGATTTTGCTACATTTCATAACTTTTGGTGTGTTGTAGTTTTGTTTTCATTTGTCTCAAAGTAATTGCTAATTTTCCTTTGTCATCTTCTTTGATTCATTGCTTAAGAGTTTGCTCTTTAATTTTCACATTTTTGTGAAATTTCTGTTAGTCTGTTGGGTCTTTTAAGTATAGGATCATATGTCTGCAAATAAGGATAATTTCAGTTCTTCCTTCCTACTTATATCCCTTTTATTCTTTCTGTTGCCTTATTGCTCTGACTAGGAATTCAATTACTATATTGAATAACAGTGGAGAGAGTGGAAGCCCCTGTCTCATTCTTGATTTTAGAAGAAATGCTTTCATTTTTTCCCCTCATTTAGATAATATTGGCTGCAGGTTTGTCATATACAGCCTTTGTTATATTGAGGGTATGTTCTCTCTACTCCTACTTTGCTTACAGTTTTCATCATGAAGGCATTTTGAATTGTGTCAAAGACTTTTTTTGCATCAATTGAGATGATCATGAGATTTTTGTCTCTGATTCTATTTGTGTACTGTATTACACTTATTGATTTGCTTATATCAAACCCATTCTTGCATCCCTGGAATGAAATCAACTTAACTGTGGCATGTGATCTTTTTAATATGCTGTTGAATTTGGTTTGTAAGTATTTTATTAAGAATTTTTGCTTCTACTTTCATCAGGGAAATTGGCCTTTACTTTTCTTTTTGTTGTGTCCTTATCTAGTTTTGGTATTAGGGTAATATTGACTTTATTGAATGAGTTTGGTAGTATTTCTTTCCTTTTTATTTTATGGAATAGCTTGCAGAGCATTAGTGGTAGCTTTTCTTTAAAGATCTATAGCATTCAGCAGTGAATCCATCCAATCCTGGGCTTTTCTTTATTGGGAGATTCTGTATTACTGTTTTAATCTCATTGCTCATTATAGATATGTTCATGTTGTTTATGTCCTCTTGGTTCAATATTAGTAGGTCATATGTGTCAAGAAATTTATCCATTTCTTCTAGATTTTCTAATTTCTTAGAATATAAATTTCCAAATTATTCCTTTCAATGATTCTTTGTATTGTTCTTTTAGTCTCCATTTCATTAAATTCTGCCCTGATCTTAATTATTTCTTTTTTGTGTACTAATTTTGGGGTTTGCTTGTTCTTATTTTTCTTAGACCTTGAGGTGCATCATTAGGTTATTTATTTGAGATGGCTCTAATTTTTAATGGATGTATTCATAACTATAAACTCTCCTCTTACAACTATCTTTACTGTATCTCAAAGGTTCTGGGAAGTTGTGTTTTCATTTGATTCTAGGAATTTTTAAATTTCCTCCCTGATTTAGTTAGTGACACATTGATTATACAATAGTGTATTGTTCAATCTCTGTATGTTTGTATAGTTTCTATAGTTTGTTTTGCTATTAATTTCAAATTTTATTCCATTATGATCTGACAAGATCATAGACACAAGAAATTATTTCAGGTTTCTTTGCATTTGTAAACTTGCTTTATGGACTAAAATGTGATCTATTTTGGAGAAACTTATATGGGCTGCTGAGGAGAATGCATATTCCATAGCTATTGGATAGACTATTCTGTTAGGTCTGGAAGGTCCATTTGATCTATAGTGCAGTTAAATTCTGAGGCATCTTTGATGATTTTTTTGTCTAGATGATCTATCTATTAGTGAGAGTAGAATAATCAAGTCACCCACTATTGTATCTGAACCAATCTGTCCCTTTGTGTCCAGTAGTGTTTGTTTTATGAAATTGAGTACATCAACACTTGGTGCATATATATTACTAATCATGATATCTTCTTGATGTTCCCTTTATTAATATGTAGTGACCTTTATCTCTTTTAATTTTGGTTTAAAGTCTACTTTGCCAGATATGAGTATGGCTACTACTACTTGCTTTCAGCTTCCAGTTGCTTGGTATATCATGTTCCATCCTTTTGCATTCAGTGCAGGATTGTGTGTCTTTGTCAGTGGTGTATATGTCTTGCAGACAACAAGCAGTTGGATGTTGTTTTTAAATCCAACCAGCTGGTCTGCTGGTTAATGAAGAGACAATTAAAACAGACTTAAAAAGACCCAAAACTGAAGAAACCACTGCAAAAGAGTAGCCACTTCTCCCAGTCGTTGCATATTGGCTCTGTGCTGGAGAAACTCATAGTTTGTTCTGAACCTACAGATAAGCCTCAGGTAAAAGTCTAAGGTCTTGTTAGTATTTTCTAATGTGCATCTTTTACCTGGGTAGGTACGCTCTCTGTACCCCTCAAATAGACAGTAGTTTTGAACGTCCTAATTTTCCAAAGAGTTTTACCCTAGCTTCTCCTCTAGGCCTTAGGTGGTGTATTTACTATCTTTAGTGAGAATTTTGCCTCAGGCATCTGTGAATTTGTAGTTCCCTTGTAGCTTTAATGAAAAGTACCCATTGATTTTCCTGCCTGCTTTCTGAGTTTTATAACACAGAAGCAAGTCAGTTCTTCAGATATCCTTTGGCCAGGCTAGAGCAGACATACATAACATTCTGCAAAAATGGTCAGCTCTCTCCCTCTGGTTCAAAGAGGGGACATGGGAACTAGGTTGTTGCCACTGAAGATCAAAACTGTTGCCATCAGGGAAAGTGAGGAGGCTGTTCCAAAGACAGATTTTTTTCTGTCTTTGTTGTAAACTTTGTTTGGTTGTAAACTTTGATTATTTTACAGAACATTCACAAATTTGGCTCACATAGGTTCTGGGGTATTTTTTTGTGTGCATCACTCTGTTCCCCAGAGTGGCCTTGAACTTAGGGCCTCAAGTGATCTTCCTGCTTCTGCTTCCCATAGTTGAGACCATAGACACATACCACTTGGGTTTGTTTTTAAAATATTTTTATAGTGGAACATGAGTTTGGAGTTTCCTAGTCCACAATTTTGCTAATGCCCCATCATTATCATTATCTTTATGGCTTTACCACATACTTAAAACTTCACTAAGCTGGATATTCTCTCATTGCCTTACAGACCCACCTTTACCCTGTGTCCTGGTGTATGCCCTGCTGGTTAATCTGATGGGCTGCAGCACTTGAATTCCTTCCCTATGCACAAATTGAACTATGTTTTTCTTCAAAAGCCACAACTTTCCTCTAGTGACACTCTTCCTAGAGTTGATGTCCAGAACTGGCACATTACCCTTTAGATCTAGAGTTCACCTATCACCATCACCTTCTGCCATTTCAGTCCTAAGGTCCTTCAACATTCCTTGTACATGTCCCTACATCTTCCACACCATTGTAAATCACTCTTTTACTAACATTACTCACTTATTCAGTTTAAGAATACCATCTGTTTCTTGCTGATCAACACACTACACTGTTGGCTATTTTATTTTTTCAGAGAAATGTATCTGATTCTCTAGAACTGTGTTAGATGTTAGCAGATTCTAAAGGCTACTTTGGGTCAGCAGATTGGAATTCACTTTCCAGAATGAACTTATAACATTCATCACTATTATTATTATCTGTCACCATTATTATTATCATTATCACAAGTTAACCTGTGGGTCAGAAAAATGTCTCTCATTAAGTACATAGCCTTGGTCTTATCTTGCAATCTGAAACATGAACAAATACATGGCTCAATTTCCACAAGGCAAGTGAATGAAAAGAATGCATGACTGCCCTCCTTTCATGGGTAGATAGTACAGAGCATCAGGATCTCATCACAGTGGACTGTTGCAGCAGTGGGGTCATCTTGCCTTCTCCAAACTGAGAAGACCAGTGCTCAGGAAGAACTGAGAAGTATCCAGAAAACAGCTGCCTACAAGGTTAGGTTAAATGTTCCCTCTTGAATTCATCCTTTTGGCTCTGATGATCCTTTATAATCACTGATCTGATGAAGCTGCTTCCTTTGCCAGAAACCTCCAGTGCTGCTTTTGACCACAAAACAAGAATGACAAGTACTTGGGCATGTGAGCAATCTCCCCCAACTCCTACCTCTTGGAACACTCTCATCCACTGATGTTGCCTCAGCCCTAGACAATTCTCATCAAAGCTCTCTAGGAAACCAACATTTATAGTGTTTTCCACCGAAGGTAAACATATTTTCCACCCTTGCTCTGATACAATATATTTTGTATTCAAAAGCACAGCATCACACATCTGGCTCCAAATCTCCTGTTCTTTTGTGCTGTGTCTTTAGCCTTCTGCCCTGTTCATATCACATATTGGGTATTCTAAATATGCACACTCATTTTATACAACATGGTGAATTAAAGTTCTCTTTATACATATGTGCATGTGCAACATTTAAAACTGAAGTTGAACTGGGCACCAGTGGCTCACACCTGTAATCTTAGTTACTTAGGAAGCAGAGATCAGGAGGACTGAAAACACCCAATACAAGAAAAGGACGGGTGGAGTGGTTCAGCAGTAAGAGCACCTGCCTAGCAAGTGTGAGGCCTTGAGTTCAAACCCCAGTGCCACCAAAAAAGAAAAAAAGCAAACTAAAGTTAGCCATAATTTGTCCAAACACATTTGGAGTGCTGTTAAATGAAAAATAACAAATATTATCTCGTAACACCAAGTAATATTTTCATACATTTATACATTTATTTGTACAATTTAAAAAATAGAAAACATCTACTAGATGAAAGTTGTGAAATATATTCCTTATAGAGCAAAAGGTATGTGTTCAAGGTCAATATGCCTTAAAATGGTCCTTTCAAGTAAATGGGCTTTCTCATAGTACAGGGGTCAACACATTCACATGTGAGGGCAAATATTGTGTTTTGTTTTGTTGAGACAGGGTATGTAGCCCCAGTGGGCCTCAAACTCATGACTTTCCTGCCTCAGCCTCTTAAGTGTTGGGATTAGAGGTGTACACTACCACGCTTATTTTGTAAGGTCAAATATTTTCTTAACTACACCTCAGCTCTCTAGACTATAGCTAATTGTTTCTGGGACAAGCTTCAAAGCAAATCACAAAATTATTTTCTTTCTCCCAAGTTGTCTAAATTTTACTTCTCTTCAGAAAAGACGATTACATTATTCATCTGCTAACATTTTTTAGTTGTTTGCTTATTAACACCAATTTACTAAATTTAGATTCGAATTTCAAATTGTTTCCTAAACAGAAGAATACAACAAAACCCCAATATTTTTAAAAATAGAATCAAAAAATAAAAATTTATTTAGAGAAAACAAACTCTGAATATAGATAACTCCTACTTATCAATGCCAACGAAGAACAAGACACGTTAATATTCACATGAATTTCATTCCACCAGTGTTCACTGAAATACTGATATGCCAGGACTAGGCTGAAGGCTGGGGAAGGTTCGAGATCAAGGGATATTACTGCTCTCCTCTCAGAGCATGTTGGTTCTTGGAGATAAGAAATGTGTGCAAAAATAAAAATAAAAATAAAAATAAATATGTGCACAAATTGTTGCAACCCAATCGTTACTTTTAAATTGTGTTCTTTAGGTAACATTTGCAGGTTATCCTTTATTGAGTACTTACTGTGTGACAGACAACCATTATTTTGTATGTATTATGTCATTTTATTGTTCACCCTGAAGTAGGCGTTATTTATCCCACTTCAAAGATGAGAAAACTGAGGCTCAGAGGCATGGGTAATGCAAAGGTGAACTCACTAGTGAGCCATTGTGCACAAGCAGCCAGAAGTTAGTGATTGGAGTTACATTATCAGACACAAATGCTTTGAAAACATTAAAACATAATAAAAAAGCTAAGGGCACAAAAAATTCACAAACTGAACCATCAGTTCCTAGATAATTCAAGGTATTCCAAATATTTGGTAGCTGATAGTTTACAATCCAAAAGATAGGTTTTTTTCTGAGTATTTTCTTCACCCAAATCTTTCTTTTAAACAAATAAACCCACTGGGAAATATTCTCAAAATATTTTTAAAGCATAAAAAACAAATTTAGACCTGGTTATGGATTTTGATAAATCCTCAGCACAGGATTTATCTTTGGAAATAACCAAGGGTGGTATGTGGATGTGTGGCCAAAAGTGATAAGATTATAGAATACCAACTAGAAACACAGTCACAATAATGGGGCCTGGAAATGAAGATTTTTAGATTTGGCATATTTGAAATAGCTTTGTTATTATTGTTGTGTTTAACATCTTTGAAAGTGTAAATAGTGTGCTAGGACTGGATAATACTTTTACTATGAGGGACTTCCATTTCTCAATAATTTCCAAAAGAAGAAACAAACTATGACACGGAATTGCTTCCATTAAGAAACTATAATTGCTAAACTTTAAAGAATTTCTTTCAATGAAACTTCACGCCATAGAACGAGACTCTGAGGGCAGTCTCCACATACTGAGGGCCTGGGGTTGGCTACTGAGTTGATTCAGGGCTTGAGTTTTATATGCACTCACATTTGCACAGAGACCAGACAGAAATAGTTGAACAAAACCTGAATTTCCTTCCAAAATCTTCCCGCACAAATGTCATGCCCAATGCAAAAAAATGGAACAGACTTATCTTAGAAGATAGCTTGAGAATTCTTCAATCAAGATTTCCTTTATTAGGGAAACTGCAATTTGTTTGGAAGTTAGCAGCCAAAACAGCATTGCAAAATCTATGGGAAGAAACAGAAAATTGAGGAACTTGAGTTGCACATATAAAGTCAGTCAGTAGAAACTTCATGTTTTTAGTTCAGGGTTCTAGAAGCACCAGGAAGAATCAAGCTCTGTGGATATGATGTTCCTGTGCTTTGTGATAAAGGATGGGTGTGAGTTGACACAGGAATTCCCAGTTTGTCAGGTGGAATAATTGAGCAACCGGTTAAGCAAATGTGCTCCAGAGGTGGGGACTGCAAGTTCAAGTAGGTGAAAACCCTTCAACTTAGAACAAAAGCAATTGTTGGTTTTCATCTTGGAATCAGATTTAACGGAATTCACTCAGTTTGTGTATGTGTGTGTATAGTCCAAAGAGCAAAGAGAATAGAATGCCAACTGGAAACACACATTCAAAAACTCAATTCTACCATCTACCAGCTACATGGCACTTCACTTCTGTTAGCCTCAGTATCTTCATCTATAAAATGGAGATAATGAAAGTACCTACCTCATAGGTTTTTTGTGAGGCATGAGGTCAGAGTTAAGTATTGTTATTGGAAGTTAGTAAGTATTTATCTCATTAGATGTGACTATTATCATCACAGATCTACTTTGCATGTTCATACAATAAATCTTGCCCTAAACAAACATGATTTACCAAATCTTTGAAAAAAGTCACTGTGTCCTTCTTTCCCTCCATTCCCTCCCTAGCTATTTTCTAACACTGAAGAACTCACCTGGGAGGTGAATGAAGTCTCATGTGCTGGAACTAAAATAGATGTGTTCCTGGGAATGTCCCCATCAACATTCTCACAAGACCCTCTTCTACAATCCTACCAGACTTTCTTCAGAGATGGCCAAAACTCTGCTTGTCAGTTAGTACTATAGGAGTACGTCAGAGAAAAATACCATGAAACCTTCCAGAGCAGTTTTTAGAGGGCAATCTTACACGATTCTCTATCACACTCTGGTGGGTGGTAAGGACTGTGAGGATAGCCATTAGCCATGGAAAGGAGGGGAACAGAATGAGAACTTTCTCCATCAGCATGGGCAGAGCCTGCTTGCTATACACCTGGCAGTAAGACTCTTCAATTTTCAGATGAAGGCAAATAGTGTTAAGTGGGTAACACCTAGAGAGGAAAGAACATTTGTAGATGTGTTAAATAAATGCACATGAAGTACCCAGTACAACATCATCTACTCTTGATGTTGGAGAGATAGCCTTTCTAGGCAAGGAAGAAAGAGAAGGTACCATCTTACCTAGACTTCAGAAAGGTTTTCATTCTGTTCTGATCCACTAGTAGAGTACCCTAATCTATGCCAGTGTTTTTCAGACAAGTTTTCAAGAGGATTCTGAGTGCTGTGGAGACCATAGTTATTCATCACGGCATGACTTCCTCCCTGAAGCTTGGCTAGCATTTTCAGTATACTTTATCAAGTGCCACAACCTTATTCATTCCTTATCTGACCTATCAGTGCTTTCCTTATTCTATGTCATTCTGCCATCTTATCTCTACTGTACCTCCTTGTTGGGGGAGGTTTTTCTTTTTACCTAGGTTTTTTCAGGGCCTCCCCTTCATTCAGGAGGTTTAGCAAGGTTTACAAATTCCCTCTGGAGCAATGTGAGCTGTACTATAGAGCAATTCCTCCCATCCACCTTTCTTCCCTACAGTTCTTCTTCCCTTCCTTCTTTCATTTCTTCTTTTCTTTCTTATTCTCTTCCTTCCTTCCTTCCTTCTTTTTTCCCTTCCTTCCTTCTAATATGTTTTTTGACTGCTTGCTATATACCCAGGAAGACTCATTAATCATCTGCGTGTAGGCCAGACCCTTGAATTTGTACACAATAGCCAAATAGTGTGTACATGGTAACACCTAGAAAGGGGAAAACATTTGAGGATGTATTGAATAAATGCAGATGAAATACAAACAAAATTGTGAAATGATTAGAACTCCTATACGTTTAAGACTAAGGTAGCACAGGGAGCCAACAACAAGCTACTGGAGTAGGTGAAATAGAACTGATAGGGGAACACATAGATCAGCAAAGAAAGCCACATGTATTTCTTGAACATCTATTCATTCTGACCTGGCCTCAGGACTACGATGGGAGGAAGGCGGAAACGATTCTTTGGGGCAGTGTCTTAGGGCCTCATCGTTAGGAACTGATGACCAATAACACCACCCATGGATTCCCCAGGGATCTCCCAGCCTGTGGCTATGAGGCAGGCCATGTAGACATTTGGTGGTTTTGCAGGAGGTGGTGAATCAGTCTATGTAAAGGAGGATTTTCTGATATTTTTTCCAAGCAGCTCACCCAGTATGGCCCACACTTTTTTTAAAATAGTTTTCAAAGGGCCATTTAAACCAGGGGCCTGTGGCCCCTGGAAATTCTGAAGAGTGGCTTGGCATCTTGGCAATATGTCTGCTTGCTTTGTGGAAAGGTCTAGCTCTGTCTGAAAAACAAAACTGGTGGTTTTTTAATGGGAAGTATAACCTTACTTACTCCATCTTCTAATACATGCTCCAAATTCAAAGTGAAAGCAGTTATGTTCCCTTGGGTATCCATATATGTCACTTAAAGTCAATTTTATTTTATATAATTCTGTTAACATTACATTATAAATGTACAGCTGCAATGCTTTGGTGAATATTTCAAATTCTCAATATTTTAATTTTTCCATATTCCCTCTCTTTTAGGTGAAGTTGCATGTTTTCCAGGCTTTCTAGACTTGCAGGCTCATGTTATCTTTGTGACTGACCCCATAATATTTACTTGTAACATCCATAAAAATACCCTGCATGCCAAAAGCTGTTCACTGTAGGAAGATGATAAAATATAAAAATATTTAATCAGCCAGTGGGAATTCCCTTGCATGTTAAATCAAAGGCTCTCTCAAAGGGCCCACAGTGACCTTGGAAAGCCAACAGATTCAGCCATGCTGGGCAACAGCAGGAGGGAAAGCTGCAGAAAACCTGTTTTCGTCGGGGGTGTTTTGAGTGTCCAGGATACACAGTCCAACCTAAGAACTTGACTTCATTGTCCAAGGACCAAGAGGCAGATGAGTCCAGGCACTACATAGCTTGTTCACTGGAATTTTCATAGCTTGCCATACGTCTCCCAGGGCTATCCTACCAATTAGTACTCTATTCCTCTTCCTCCCAACCCTTAGGACTCAGTCTGTTTCTCTGACAGAAGCACCATGGAGGAGTTCTAAAAAAGAAGTGCTAGAGAAATGACACAGAAAGTGAGATTGGAGGCCGGGGGAAAGCATCCAGGGAAAACAGTTCTCTGATGCAAGGCATATGAAACAAATAATTGCATTTCTCTGGAAATCAGATGAATCTGTTATTTACAATTCTAGTGGTTCTGAGAATTAACCCTAGTTTAAGAAAAGGTAACATGGAATAGTTGGGTTTTTAGGTACCTTCTCACATTCCCATTAAATCAACTGTACCTTCATCAATTTTGTGTTTTGAATTAAATGGAACATTTAATTCACAAAAAGTGTATTGCTGTTCAAAATAAAAGTGTTGCCCATTCAATAAGAGCATAATTTGAGGCTCACTAATCTTCAATTTCCTACTCCTTGTTGTTCCCCACTACAAGCTACCCAAAACAGTTTCCATACATCCCCACATCCACTAAGGAGCCGTCAAAGCACAGCTTCAGGTCAGTGTCCACCTGAGAGATGAATTTGAATGGTATGATTCAGAGACACAATTCTGCTTTTGCAAAAGCTGTGACATGAGTCAGTTGGCAGAATACCTTTCTCTCCTTTTGGGTTACTTTCCACTAGAAGAGTATATTTGTGTCCATACTCTCTGCCAAAGCATTTTTGTAAAGTAGATCTGATCTTTGAATTTTGACATAACCATTTCCCTTCCCAGAACTCAGGAAATGCATGAGTATTGTATTAGGACACATGTGAGTGACAGGCACCAGGATAACTCAGAGTCACTTAGTCTCACTGGCATGTTTTGCTATTATGCCTCGCTTGTCCTGAGATGATCTTTCCCAAATAGATGTTCAGGACTTCAAGCAAAAAGACTCCTGAGATGTCCACCAAATGAGCTAAGCCAAGTCCCAGTAGTGGATGCCACCAGCCCAGCCACATTTATCATGCCTTCCTCTTTGTTCCAGAGTCCATATTTTAAGCCATACAGAATGATTTAAAATCATTCCTTTATCAAATCATTTTGCCATTCAATTTTCACCTATTCTGCTAGATGTCTTAAGTTTTGTCCTTGATTCAATTTTATGTCTCTGCAATAACATTGACTCAAAATTCTATTACCAGTTCAAATTAAAAATGACAAAACCAAAGTTCTGCTGGGCAGTACATGAGGAAATTTTAAATTCAGCTCTTTAATATTACCTATATTCCTAATATTAAAAGATAGTCTTCTTTCTTTTTTATTAGCATATAATAGTTATATAAGGGTATACATTGTGATATTTACATTTTGTACTTAACAGTATATCTTAATTAGATTTACCCCTTCCATCATTCTCCCTCATCACCCCTCCCCTCTTGTTAGAACAATTTCAATAGGTTTCATTATTCTGTTTTTATACAGGTATATAAATACATCCACCATATTCACCCTTATTCACCTTTTCTATATGCCTTCTGTCCTCCTACTGGCACCCATCAGAGAGGACCTGTTTTACCTTCCTGTCCTTCATCTTTTAAAAATATATATTGATAGTTTCGCCTTGTCATTTTAGATATGCATATATCAAGCTTTAATCAAATTAATCTATTACTTACTCTTTCTCTATCACCCTGTCCCCTATGATTCAACAGCTAACAGTGCATTACATTATGTTATCTTCATACACAGATGAAATGTTTCAGTATTTTCATTCTCCGCTATTCTCTTTCCCTCTCCTGCCTCAGACAGTCCCCTTCCATAGTCCCCTCAGACAGACCCACTAATACGATCTTGTTCTCTCTATATATATACTTCTTGTTGTTCCTCACTACAAGCTACCCAAAACAGGTTCCATACATCCCCACATCCACTAAGGAGCCATTAGCATTTGTGGCTTAAACAATATTTTTAGATTGGAGCACTGGAGTAATATATATAATATTATATGTATATATATATATATTTTACTCTCTATATATAAGTGTGTGTACATGAGATCATATATGCATTTGTGTATATATTTATCTTACAAGCCTAGCTTCCACATGAGGGCAAACATGCAACCTTTGACCTACAAATGATAATTTTCATTAACATTTTGTTGCATGTTCTTCTATGTCTTCACTATGTGCACACAAATTTATAGCAATAAAATCATGAATACATGCAGTGTCATAATCTACTTACTATTTTGACTTTAAACAACATAGCCTGAAGATTTTCTTCTCCAATATAATTTATGATGAATAAAAATTAATTCAACAATATATTTTTGACAAAATTATAGTTTTTAATGATTATACAATATGCACAGTCTATTGAACTCACTTTTCTATAGATGGAATTCTAGAAAATCCTAATTTTTTAATATTAAAAACCTTGAGATAAATATACATATACGTTCATCCTCATTTTTATAGTTAGAATTCCAGTATCAAGGGGAGTGTTTCTAATAAATGTTAAATATTTTTAATGAATGTTGTCAAATTTTACTCCAGAAAGATGAATCTATATTTCTGATGCCATCTTTTTTTTGCTTGTTCCCTGGTAAACACTGGCATTGTTTTTAGTCTTTACTAATTGATAGAGGAGGAACAATATCTCATTCTTCTCTCTTAATCAGAAATGTTTTGCATTGTAATACAGTAGACATTATTTCAAATGTGGCTTGGTTATCTGTGTTTCTTTGAATAGTGCCTATTCATGTCCTTTGCCATTTTCCTTTTGGTGAAGTCGTCTTTATTGCTTATCATTGATTTCTAAGAGCTTATTATATATTAAGGATCTTAACCTTTTAACTAATGTATATGCAAGAAATATTTTCTACAGTACTCCAATCAAAAAAAGATGTTGTTTAGACCATAAATGCTAAAAATGATAAAAACTATTGTTTTCTTTCTTAGTTGTATTTAATATTGGTGCCAGTCTTAAAAAATTCTTCCTCACTCCCAACAGCATATAAATATTACTTTCCCCCAAATATTTCAAATTGAAATTACTAATTAATCTGGGATTTACTTGGGAATGAAGTGTGACATAGACTTCTGTTCTCTAATCCAAATACTGTCTATTGGCTAATCTTTTCAGTTCTTCTTTCAGAGCACTTACAGTGCCTAATTCTCTGTGCATAAACTGATGGGCTCAGTACAGATATCTGCTCTCTAAAATTGGGCTCAATTTTAATCTGGTCAAACTGTTCAGAAGCTCATGACAATTTGAAATATTAACACCCCCCCCCCACCAAGTTCTTATAAATAAATTTTTATATTTGTTTTCCTTTAAAAAGCAAATAAATGTTCAGTTTTTTGACTGCAATATATTTCACAGCATCTAAACTAAATTCTGGTTTGCTAAATCCAAAATGGCTCTGTTGGTTATTAAGGGGGCAGCTTCCTTTACTTAGGACTTCCATTTCTGTAAATCATTTCTTCCTAAGCCCTGAAAAGTCTCTGTTGCCCAGGTGCCTCACTGCTACCTTTGAGCCTTTTTTTCAAAATGCACCACGTGGCTACAGTTTCCTCCCTCACCAACCATGTCAGTTCCATTCCAACTACTATTAAAGTCCCATTTTTCTCCAGAAGGCATTAATGGATTGCTTAGCTAAGAGCCCAAGAATGTTCTTGCCACTCCAACAGCCATGGAACCTAAAGACCATTTAGATTAGGTTTTTAAAATATCATTTATTTTTAGAAGCAGTTTAGATTAACAGAGTAGTCCTGAGAATTTCCATACAAGATTTGTTTTTTATGTGAAAATGTCTACAATCTTTCTGTATTATTTTATTTTTGCTTTTTACTTAAACAATCAGGATGTTTTTCACTTATGTAAATGTTTCAAGGTGGCTTTAAAAATATTAGCTCCTAAGAGCCCAGCATGGTGTCTCACAGCTGTCATCCCAGCTATGTGGGAGGCATAGGTGAAAGGAGCACGGTCTGAGGCAGGCCAAGGCAAAATATCTAAGACATAACTGAAAAACAGTTAAGGCAAGAAAACGGCTGGGGGTGTGGCTCAAGTGGTAGAGCACCTGCTTAGCAAGCATGAGTTCATGAGATCAATCCCCAGTACACCAAAATAGAAATAAAATATTCACTCTTAGAAAATTATGACGTCCCCTTATAGTCATACCACATTTCTTACTAACGTACAAAGGTCTTAATGTTTTTGATGATGATAACGTTGATGAACACTGTATTTCTGTTCTTGAAAATACTCTTGAGATGATGTTACAGAAATCTTTACTGTGTATTTATATGTCTTTCTTTCTAAAAATTCTACTATTTCTGTAATATCAAGACATTCATTTGGCCCTACTTGGCCTGTTTCTTTTTCTGTGTATCTATTTTTAGATAATTGTGTTTAAAAAACATGCTGGCGCTGAAATTGCATGTATGTTATCAGTTTCCACAGTGGCATAATATTGTTCTAAGTAAATTCTCTTTTCTTAACATAGGCTGGCATTTTATTTGAAAAACAAACAATTCATACACCTTTGGCACAGATACATTCATTTATATGTCTACCATGATGCCTAACTCTGTCCCCAAGTTTGAAAGCAATTCAAAAACAATCAGCATGTTTGAGAAGTCTAAATTGTTTATTCCAAGGGCCATAACTTGAAAAATCTGAGATGTATATTGAATTTAATTTTCCACCAGAATATCTAATTTCTCCTATTTTGTTAGGTGTTTCCCTGGAATTTTTATTTTCTTCTCTAGGTTACCTTGTAAAATAGGTACATGGGATCCACTTCATCACTCCCCAGAACTTTCTGGGTTAGTTATAAAATGAGTATTTTCAATAGAAGCCAAAAATAGCAGTGCATGATTACGGGGTAGCTTTCTTTTCCTTTAGTGAATTTTTGTTAGTTATTACTGTAGAAGTGTGATTTTAAAAAAAACAAAATGAAACAAACTTTACTAGCACTGTGGAAAACACATGTGGCCAAAGCATGAATTAAAATGACCTAAAGAGTCACAGGTCATCAAAGATTCCAAGGGAATAAGGGAAGGAATAACCTGGAGGCATTTACTTTTCACTAAAATTAAGGGCTCTCCTAAATCCTATTCTGCAAAGACACAAGAATTTGAGAGACATCTCACAGGACATAGTAATTTATTGCATTCAAAATGGACCTGCTCACTTGGAAGTGTGAAGCTACAATGAATGTACTGTTTAACAGTGGATGAATGTCGTGTGGTCAGGTTCCAGAGAATATTAACACCTGTCATCAAAGCCACATGGCTAGACATTGGCTTGATTTATGAGAAAACGAATCCAGCATCACCTGCTAGAGGTAAGTCCTATGGAATTTGAGTTCAAGGATCAAGTACATGGCTGTTTGTTGATTACCTAGTATACGCTAGAATTGTTCTAAGCACTGAAATATAGCAGTGAGCAAAAGAGTACACGCCCTTGCCTCATGAAATGTAGACCCCAGTGACATGATAGACAATGTAGCTGTCATGTAATAGTACTCAATATAATATGAGATCATTTAATTGATTAGATAATGAGCCTTATTCAAATAGACAATATTTACTTCAGGACAGCCAAATAAGATGGGATAAAAGACCAGGAAAAAGAGTTTTGAGAGTCACTGAGAATACCACGACAAGTAGAAAGACACATCTGTACAAGGCATCCACAGGTGGGAAGTATCTTGTTATTCTAGGAGGCCAGGATCTATCTATCTATCTATCTATCTTCAGTCTGTTTGGCAAACTAAATACCTACCGCTACCTGAATATATGCATTTTTTGTTTGTTTTTGGAGACAGACTCAGTATGTAGGCCAGGCTAGCCTTAACTCACTATTAAACACAATCTGGTCTTGAACTTTCAATCCTCCTGCCTCTGCCTCCCAAGTGCTGGGATTACAGGTGTGCTCCACCACACCTCACTGAAATACATATAACTTTTTATAGGCTGAATAATACCCCCACCCCCAAAGATATCCACATCCTAATCCCTAGAACCTATTAATGTAACCTAACATATATTTCATAACTATGTAACCAAATGCAATGAGTTCACATCATGGTGCGTACAAAGCTGAAAGACACAACTAGAAGATAAAGAGTGGAGAAAAGGTTATTACTTGTATCAGGTAAGGACAGCACTAGGGGTTTTTCTTTTAAAGCAATGATTTCCTCAAATAAAGCATGAGGATTCTTTTCATTCACTTATACATAATCACATAGGGGTGGACGCATTTCTGAACAAGCTCAATTTAGGGTGTACATTTTGGAGTATACTCTCTGTAAGACTACATATCATATGTTTAAAAAAGAAAGATGACTGACACAAATGCTTCTAGGCATGCTGGGTTCACCATGACAATGAGACAAATTTACTTTAGGTTGTCTAAAAGAAAGAGTCAGTGACTTGTGACCTTGGCTAGTTCCTTCTAATTTCTTCCAAACGGTTTTAGTTCAAAACTTTGGAGATGTGTTTTTTGAAGGGGCTGCAGCTTTCCATACTATAGGTGGAAGAGTTTGCTCATAAAGGTGCCTATCTTGATTAGCAGCTAACAGATATCTCAACAGAAATATCTTATTGACATCTATGCTCCAAGCAGAGTCTTGGTTATCATTCATACACCAGTCTCTTTCTACAAATCTTTCTTATCTTTGGCAGTGGCTCAATGATCTTCTACTTCTTCAGTTAAAAACAACTTGGGCTGTCTTTATTTCCTTCATTTCTACTCGACTCCCAACTCTAATCAATCATCAATATATTGGAAAATAGTTCTGAATCTGCCTACTGTTCTATCGCTTCTACTACTCCCTTAAGCTAAGCTGTCACCACCCCTCTGTGGATATAGCCTCCACACTTCATATCCCATTTCCTGTCTTGCCCAGTGCAATCTGTTTTCCATAGATTAGTCAGAGGAAAAAATTTTAAATATCAATCATATTAAACCCTTCCTGGATGGGGAGGATGGGGGGAGAGATGGCCCAAACAATGTTTGCACATATGAATAAATAAACCAAAAAAAAAAAAAAAAACCCTCCTGGCTCAAACCTTTGGGTTTCCCATGGCCCTGTCATTAAGTCACACACTTTCTTGTGGCCACAGTGTCCCCTTAATCTGTCCCCAAATACCTGTTGGCCCCTCCTTCTCTATGTCCTAGCCTTACTGGATGTCCCTGCATTCCTGCAAGAATCATTCTAATTTCAGAGCTCCTTAGTGTGCTTTTCCCTGCTTAGATCAGCCTTCCTTGGCTCTGGCTACTTCTGGTTCATTATATTTGAGCTCCAAATATATCTTAGAAAACCCTGATTTGACCACCATACCTATAGTAAACCTTCACTCTTCCCAATGTCTTTTATCATATCACTTTATTTTCTGCAGAAATTATCTTGATTATTTACCTTTTACCATCTGTATTCTCCACCCTTCCTCCTGGAACATACGCCCTTGAAAGCAGTGGTACTATGTGTGTTGTTCAACACTGATTTCTCCTTTCCTAGACTAGTGGATTTTAGTAGAAGCTCCACAACTATTTGTTGAGTGAATGAATGTATGAATGACTCGAGAGTACCAGGTTCCCTTAAAAGAAAATTTGCTCAGCTCAAGGCTGAAAGAGACAAAGATTGATGGTGACACCACATCAGCAGTGTCACCAGTTGAATGCTGAGCTTCCTTGGGAGCTGTTTAGCACCCCTTTTCCATTTCAGAGAGAGAGCTTCAGCAGAGAAAAGGGACTAAAATAATGTCCAGAAATGGTGCCATCTTCTTTGTGGTCTTTAATGAACAATGACAAAAGAATAATAAGAGATAGGAAGAAGAGAAGGACCAGGAGGAAAAGGAGAAAGAAAGAAGACAGGGGGAAAATTCACACTCTTGTTCTATAAAATTTCTTTTAAAAAAAATCCCAATCATGTCTCTCACCTGAATGGTGAGAATGGCACGTTCAGCACAACAGTCTTTCAGGTAGAGAAATCAGCAGAGAATCTAGATGTTGCTGTTTAGTTGCTGCCATGATGGAAAGAACAGGTGAGCAGAAGAGAAATTGTAGAACATCTATGATCTTGACTATTTGTGGATACAAACTTTATTGAAATGTACTCCTCTGAAGAAATTCCACATTGTTTTGGTTTTTAATGTTCAAGCAATAGGTAAAAAAAATTATCCTGATTTCACTGGCTTAAACAATAATAATCTGTGCACTCAAACAGGAAGTTCAGCTGTACAGCAGCTCCAAAGTTAGCTATTACAGAGACTCCTGATCCTATCAATGACTCATTCTTTTCCTTTCATTCCATTTGGTTCTCCTCAGTATAAGTTTGTCTTCAGACTAGTTCTGTGTTGCTGGTTAACTACAATAACTCCAGGCATCTCATCCAGATCCCCCAACAAAGTCCATTGGCAGAAGAGTGCCATTACTTACTGTGTATCTCATTTTAACAATGAAGAAGACTTTCTCAGAATCCCTCCATTTGACTTCTCACATCTTATTGGCCCAATAGGAAAAGGGGAACAGGTACTAGAGAAAAGGTTAGATCAGAAAAGACTTCTAAACAAATGATTAGCACAAGTACTGCTTCTTTGATTAAGATTACATAAGACTTACCCTTGAAGTAGGTGTGTGATTTTTTCCTCTGAAATATGGATCAATGAATTTAAATGAATAGAATAGGTGTTGAGTTAGCAACTAACAGAGTCTGCCACACATCCTTCTTGTGATCTTTTCAGTTATTACTTTTCCTCTTCTTTACCTAACAAATAATGAGGTTCATATTCCTGTTCCTTAAATAAGCACTTGACTTATGAGTCTAGTTCAGGACAGAAGCTAGGGTCACCTATGTAGAGATGAGACCTATGAAAATGAGAGAGAAACGGTTCAAGGTTTGAGTCTTTGGACATTCCAGTGTTTAGAGTTCAGAGATTTTACCTGAAACACCAAAGAAGATTGAGAAGGAGAACTCAGAAAACTAGGAGTGTGGTAGCTTGAAAGTGAAATGAAATAGTTTTAAGAAGGTAATCAATTATGTCACAGTTTAAGTAATATGATGAAGTTTTAACTTTTGGAATTAGCTGTATTGGGGTACTTAGGTTGAGAATTGAGAGTAAAAACATGGGAGGAGAGAATATGGATACTTCCAGCATAGCCAACTCTAGTAAACAATTTTGCTCTAAAGAGGCAGAGAAATGGAACAGAGGATGGGACCAATAAGATCTGATGAAAAACATCCAAAAGGCAGAGGAGGGAAAAGGAAAAGGAGAATTGGTGGGCAATATTCTTTACTAGAACCTGGGGAGAGTAGTTTCAGTTAATAGAGAGGTTAGCCTTTTTGAGGAGCAGGATGCTACATTCATAGTTAACAGCAGGGAACTTAGAATACACAGTCTCAGAGTCAGTTAAATATGATATGGACACTTGTGAAAGTTTGGTTTTTATTGCTTTAATTTCTCAACTAAATAGTTATAAAGTTATTAATTGAGACGATGAATAGGAGAGTATATGGTTGGAAATTTGAAGAATGTTTCAAAATATGAAAAAAATAGTTCTAAGGAGTGTAGGAAAACAAATGGGCTACGGAAATGTAGTATGGTGAAATCTTTTACTTGGATGATGTTGCACACAGGCTTCCAAGTTAAAGATTAAAATGAGCTTATCTGGGCTAATGTGCAATGGCAATCACATCGAGCTTGTGAGGTTCTAGAAAAATAAATTATCATCCTAGCTCAGTAGTAGGAAAGTCTCTATGGATGAGAGGGGAACCACTGTTAATTTCATTCAAACTAGTCCTCCAGTCCAATACTTATTTTACTCTTAGACAACTGGAGGTATTTATGTTGACAAGGTAGGTCATGTTAACATTATCTATTCCAAACTCATTTCCTAGGGTGATCTAGGCTTTAATATTGTCATGCATATGTCACCCCCACCTGGCTGAGCAGGTTGCTCCAACCACAGAGCCACACAAATTGGTCATTCAATACATATCATAGTGATTTAAACAATGGGCTCAGGTGCCACTTACACTGGAATTCTGACCTCCCTTGTTGCTATGGTGTGACTTGAACTAGCCACTTAACTCATTGTACCTGTTTCCTCATGTATAAATGAGGATGAAAATAAAGTTGTTATGAGCATTATTGAGTGAAGCAATCAAGTAAAGCGTTCAGAACGGTGCCGGCACATAGTAAGTGCTCATAAATATTAACTTCTTTTATGATCATTAGTCATCGTTCAGAACTAAGAGGTTCCTGGAACTGGTCACTTGGAAGAACAAGTCAAGGCCTGGCCCTGTCTGGATTCAGAGATCATGACTATAGTGGCAGTCACATGGGTGTTAAATTCCTTCTTAAAGTATAAGTGAAATACTTGGGGCTTTCAACAGAAAAATATTAATTCAAAAATAAAAACAACAACACTGGGTTAATTATACATAAATGTATATAATAGTTTTATGTTGTCATATTTACAAATATTGGTATTAACTTGCATTTGGGGTAGGGGGGTGGCTCACCAGGTAGAAATTGGCATAAATTAGCTACTCAAAGCCAGAGACCAACTCTCAGCCCAGGTGAGCTTTGTATACCCTGTTTCTTGATCTCCCAAAGGTGCTGACTGCTCTGGCTGCTCTGGCTTACTTCCCTCTCTTGTCACACTGTCTCTGGAAAAGTTACTCATATTCAAGGTTTTGGTTTCCATTGATTCCAGTCTTCAGTTGTCTTTTATCTTTCTTTTGTCTTTCTCTTTTTGCATCTCCATACTTGCACAGCATATTTTGTGTTTTTAAGTGGAAGACACCTCTGTTCTCTGTCTAGGTCCAGTCAGGAAGTCACAATTGCCACTGAATGCTACTGGGTCTGCAAAGAGTGGATGCTACCGGGTTCCAAGTGTGAATGTCAATGTGATTAGTAGCTCTGCTTGCTCTAGGTTCAAGGGGCACCTATCAAGCTTAGCAAATGTTCATGATTGACATTATCTTATTCTAAAATAAAAACAGATATACTATGTTAAATGTTCATAATTTTTAAAAGATGAAATACAAGATTCTAAGAAATTCCATTCATGAAGTCAGACACTTCAAACAGTACCTCAGGTATCTGCTCACTACCTTCTGCCAGGAGGCTTATCTAAGTGGAATTCGAGTAGAGGACCTTATTACAATTTGTACCTAGAGTAATTCTCTGTCTACATCATTACATGGTTTCCACTGACTTAGAATACTGGCCAAACCTATTAACATAGCTTCGAGAGCCCTCCACCCTCTGTCCCTGTCTATTTCCCTAAAGTCACCTTTTTCACTTGCATTCTTTTTCACATGCTGCTCTCCCCCACTATTGAATTTCTTCAAGGTACCCTATAAAATTCCTTTCTTCTGGATTATAGCTCCTTCATAATTCATGTGATTCCACTTCTTCTGGTCCTTAATTTATTCATCTCATTTCTCAGGAAAGATGTCTGCTTTAATTCCCCTGCCTACCTGTTCTCAGAGCAACCTGCTCTCAGAGCAACCTGCTCTTGCTGCCACAGTACCTCCCATACTTTATTGCTTTTTGTGTACAGTTGTCCTTCTTCCCCTTGACAACCTCACCTTCCATTTGTTCACCATTTTTGCTAGCTCACTGCAATATTCCAAACTTCTTACACAATGCCTGAAATATAAAATGAAATGGACAGGTATGAGTGAGTCCTTACATGGGTGCTGACCTCATGTTCCCTCCTGTCACACTATCTACTTCCTTTTCATTCTCATGGAGTTTCTTTTATCATTCACTTGATAAGTTGATAGTTTCTTAGACTTACTTAACTCTAAGAGATTTTTATGCCAGATGTCTAAAGGACTCCCCCTTAATTATGTGGTTGTAGTGTCACATGATTACCTTCTCTATTAATTCATTCCATTCTATTGTAACTTCCAGGGATTCAACATTTTCTATGGTGTCTAAGTTTCCATAGGTCACAATGAAATTCTTTGGCTTCTCTTATCAACGTCCTAAGAAAGGTGATTCTCTCTGTAGCTTTTCAGATGGAAAAATGCTACTAGAAAAACTCCTGTAAGGACAGGAAATAAGGAGCCTCTTTTCATCTTATGGACTGTGGGATCGTGAGCTGACTTTGCATGCTATGTTCTGCCCTCACTTTTCCAGGCTGAGGTTCTTCTAAAGGTGCTTTGCCTGCTGATTCAAGCTTGCCTGGTTATTCAATTCTAACACAATCTCTTAGGATTGTCATTTTAAGAACAGATAAGGTCTAGAGTTTGTTTTTATCTTCCTGAATGGAGCCCAGTGTGCCTGGGTTACACATCCTGGTGTATATTAATGGTGGGCTACAAGGAAAAGCAAAATGTCTGTAACGAAGCTAGGAATTAAACAATAACACTGAATTTTAATAAAATTGGTCTTTAGATAATTTAGAGTATGGAAAGAAAATAGTGAACTTGATCCAATCTGGACTGATATATTCAACAAACTGAATCTGGGAATGCAGACAGAAAATCAGAATATTCTGGAAAGTGGTAATCCTCAAAATCAGGTGAATAATGAGTAGCTCTACCTGTCCACAATGGAATCACATAGTCAATTAAGTGGCTATAGAAAAATGGCCTGTCTTCTCCAGAGAAACCGCTCACTATAATTAGATACCTCATTAAAGAACTAATCTGGCAGGTTGGGCTTTTGGGAAAAGACCTCCTGTCCCTGTAATACACTGCAATATGAGCCAGGACATATTATTTAGAGTCTAGTCAGAGTCTTACTGTGTGCATCAAAGAGGAGATTTTAATTCAGGAGATTGGTTCCACTGGTGTGGAAATGTTGAAAGAGCAAAAAAGGAGCAATAGATAACCCCAATGCTGCAGTGAGGAAATAAATAGTAAGAAACAAAAAATAATAAGAAGCAAAGGGAAGGAGTGAAGCAACCAGAACCAGGAGGCCCCAGAATGAGCCCTAAGGAGCTATTCCCAGTGGTCCTGGTCTAAAGACTGGATGGGTATATAACCTGGGCACACAGTCATGGTTCTGTGTATGTTAAAACTAAATCTAAAATGAAAATCCAAAGAGATTTGCTCAGTGTTGGAGCCAGACAAAATATCAAGGAGTCAAGGGTAACCAATGCCAACTTAAAATTCATACTTCTTGCTGTGCTGTAACTAAGTCTTGTGTCTTTTACCTAAGATTTTTATGTCTTCTGCTGGCATCAGTGAAACTGTGACAGGAAAACTTGCTAGCTTACAAGTAGGGTAAGATCTCAGACTCTTCATAGTTTATAATAGTTTATGGTATAGAGAGTTCCCAATGCCTTGTACTTGTACATAGAACCCCAGTATTCATTATAGATTCATTAATATCTAATGTCAGCAACTTGCTTTTCTCTTAAACCAGACACTGTCTACACCTGCTAGGCAGGATTTTCTCTCAGGTCCTAAATCTAGTCACCAACTTTTAATACTTGCCTGGTATTTTCAAGCAAGTCAACTTCTAGACCAGTCTTTTTCAAACTTCTCCACAATCTCATTTTATTAACCAAATGCATCATAATTAAGTGATTGACAGCAATAATAACTAGGATTCCCCTACACCCAAATAGCAGCACTGTTGGGCAAATGACCACCTTTGATAAAAATAAAATGAGAGTAAGATAGCTTGGAAAATACAATACAGCAGTGGTAGTTGAATTGAGAGGAAAGAATGTTGCTGCCACATTTTGCCAGACATATCCCAGATACTCAGCAGGGACAGAATCCTAATATACTGCAATGGATGTCACACAAGCAGCCATGTCATTATCATGTGAGCACTTGTGTGCAAATTGCTGAACAGTTAACATTGGGACAGTGACAGCTTTTATAGTTATTAAGGTTATAGGTCTAGCTGAAATTATCACCCTCTGAGTTTGCTTCACATTGAAAATCAATACTCATCAAGGAGATAATGATCATATCAATTACAATTGCAAAAATAGTGCCTCACCCTTGACCTCCCTTTAGAAGCTACAGAGTACTTTTCACATTAATTCTTATCCTCATGACAACTCTTTGAGACAAGTTCTCTCAACTCCATTTAAAACTTGAAAAAAAAATGGAGGCTCAACCATAGAACTATCTCTATAGGGGCTTGTGTTACATTGGTACATGCATTTGACAAAAGTTAGGACAGGTACATTGAAGATTCATGCAACTTAATTTTATGTGCATTTTACATCAAAAGAAAAAAATGAAAGCAAATATTCAACTCTACTTAATGATATACATGTTGAAATGTTTAGGGGGAAATATACTAAATATCTGCAAATTTACCTCAAAACTCATCAAAAATTAAGATGGTTTAAGGAATGGATGGAGTAATGGATACACAGAAAGATATTTTACTACAGTAAAATGTTGATAGTTCAGATGACAGAATTATGGCTGATCTCAGTAAAAACTTTTAGCATTGCCTTTTGTTTGAAAATTTTCATAATAAAATGATTTGTGAGAAAATGGGAGCTTGGAGAGGCTAAATGACTATCTTCAGGTTACAGTCCGAGTCTGGACTGAGACCCAAATCCAGTTCGTCTGATGCTTACCAGGGCTGTTTAAGAAAATTATTATTGTTCAGTGTTTAAAGGAAGGCACCAGTGCAAGAAAATACTAAATTCTGGCTAAGAGCTCTGCAAAATGAGGGTGTGCTCTGCCATAAAAAGGATGATATTTCAGTGAGGAGGATGCATTTTTAACCCACATTGATCCCTCTCTGAGAGTCTTGCCACCTTTATAGTAGTCCCTTTGGGGTGTTTGACATTTATTGTAATGATGGCTGCCTTGCTCAGAGGGTTATTGCCTCTCTTAAGGGAACACTTTCAGAATTTAAAAATACTTCTTCACATATTCTCAATGATGACAAACTTTTGTCCTCTGAAAAGATCCAAATGTCACTTGAAACCCAGTCAGGTGAATAAAACTCAAGGTTTACAATATTGTTTCTTTGCCAAGCTACCAGTACAGACGACATGGAAAATTTTTTTTGTTTGTGTTTGTATTTTAAAATGAGATAGACCTCTAAACTAACAAAACTGTTTTTCTAGTCTGGCAGAAAAATACCATCTGTGAAACCTCCCTTGTGCCTGTATAGAGCAGTGGCAAACTGCTTCCTGTGCCTCACCCTCACAGCACATACCCACCTATGTGACACCCAGCCTAACAGCTATCTCCTCCAGTGACTGTGAACTTCACAAGGGCAGGCACCTTGGAAGTTGTGTCACTCCCCTAACACAGTACCTTGGTGTATATTCAAGAATAATTAAGTAAAGTATGACTTTCTGAATGAATAAATGAATGGACTAACCATGTCAACTAATTTGAAAACTGACTTTCTCCCTGAGTCTTGAGTATAGGTAGCCTGATTTTTCTATTGTAATTTACTTTCTTTGTATCAGATCCTATACATGTAATGTAATAGTGACTGTAAAGGAGTAAAACCACATGGTAAAGTAACAATTTTCTATGGATTTCTTTTTCTGACTTTTAATTATCATTAATAATTTTGGTTAGCATCCTTGAATTTTCTAAATATGCAAATTCATCTTTTATAAAAATAATTCTTTTTTCTATATTTATCTTTTTTCTCCTTTTTATGTATTAGTAGTTATGATCAGTATACATCATTCTAATATAAGCAATGGTGTAGACTGTTCCTTTTGGTCTACTGTTGTTGCTTTTAACATTTCTACTAAACGAAATGGCAACTTGAGCTAAGTGTGTAGTGTTTATTGTGTCCATGTGCTATGGTTGGTCCCCAAGAGGTTCATGTGTTGGAAGCTTGGGCTTCAGTGTGGAGGTGATAGATTTTAAGAGGAGAAGCCTAGAGGGAGGATTTTAGTCCAGTGACAGCATGCCTTCAGAAAGGATTGTCGGACATCAGCTTCTCTGTTTGGACATGTGATTTCTTTCTCCCGCAGGCATCCCCACTATTGTCATTTGCTATGCGGTGACACAGTCAAAGGTGGTCCTCATCAGCACCTGTTCTATGCTGTTTTTTACTTCAACCTCCAAAAGTAGGAAATAAACAAACATCTTTTCTTGATAAAGTTTGTCTGCCTGGGATACTTCATTATAGTAATGAAAAGCTAATACTCCATGAATAAAGTTTTCATCAATACACTTTATAATTTTATTAATAGTCTTATTAGTTCATAGTTATATTAGTAGTTTTAGAATTCTATTATTGAATAAATAGTATTGAATTTTTTCACACTGTCTTTTAAGCTTATGTTGTGTGCCACAGCACAACATGGCTGGTGTGAAGAAGTAGCCAGAGCCCATACCATGTATTTTGATACAATGGGCATAATAATGCCCTACCATCCCATTTGAGAATCGAGGAAAATAGGCCAGCAAAGCACCTGATGGTACAGGTTACATGGATGCCAATTAATGATTCTGTCGCATTTGTTGGATTCTGGTCAGCTCTAGTGTACTGAGCTATCTTGTCTCTATACAGTTGACACATTTGATCTTGGTTCCTGTCCCAACTTAGACACCGTGTTAGGATTCCTATTTCCTGGTGTGTTGTATATCTGTATCCTTGTGTCTTTATCTTAATTTATCCCTGGCTTTGAGTTAGCTTTTTTCTAGACTCTACTATTTATTATTTTAGCTATTCTGGCCTCACTCCTCCTCTATATGTACATCTATCCTTCCCTCCAAGGGTTACTCAAGAGTTTTTCCCAAAACACCTCTGGGCCGCCACTTAATATTAGGAGCCAGGAATGGCTTCTTGTCAGGCCTGCCACTAAGCTTAAACTCTTGGTTTGAAAGAGAAGGAAAGAAGAAGAAGAAGAGAGAGAGAGGAGAAAAGGGAGGGGGAGGGAGGGAGGGAGGAGAGAGAGAAAGGAAGGGAATAAGAGAAAGAGAAAGAAAGGAAAAGAGAGAAGGAGGGAGGAAATGTTTACAGCAACAAGTCAGGCCAAAATGAATTTTAAAAATTCATTTAGAAAAATGAATAATTTCTGAAAAACAGCTACAGGCAGCCTGCAAAGTACAAAGCCTAATTGGAAGCCATTTTCCAAGAACCAATTTAGTCCCCAGTTAGAGATGTCTGTTAATTCTACTTAAAAATCAGCAGTTGTGCTCTAGCCCACCTCTGCAGAGTTCTGTGTTGCACTGCAGCTTCTACTAGAAACGTGTAGTTAGCAAATGCAGTTTACCAATGCAATGCAGGTCAGAGTTTTAGGTAAGAGCAAGGCAATCCGTCATATTTCCTTTACCATCATAGCTGCAGAGATACATGAAAAAAAGTTTGTATTGTAGTAAACAATGTTTTTCCACATTTACTCATTTAAATTTCTAATATAATCATTTTACATCTCTCTTCCTTTACTGGTTTGGGGTCTAGTATTTTATTCTTGTGCTATTTTACATAAAAACCAGTTAGTTGGGGTCTTGAGATTGTGTCACTCTTGCAGATACAGTTCAAAAAGAAGAAAGCAGATAATTCTCCCTTTTTCTTTCCTTCCAGAAAGCACAGTGAGCACTTTAAACTCTGAGTTTGGAAGTCTACTGCCTTTGGCAGTAGTTATTTGTACTTCAAGGACCAGAGATCTAAATAGCCTCTTCCTCCCAGGCTTTTGGAAATGCTCAGCACTTTGGGAGAGGGCAAACAAAGAGATGAACATGGAATAGGTGACAGTGACTGGTGACTTATGCTTTGGCAATAAGGATGAAGATAGAAGATGGCCAGAGCAAATCCTCAGACTGGAAGACAAGACAGAACACCCAGACACCTGTGGGAGGACTATAGTCCAACGCTGGCCCAGGCAAAAGCCAGACCCTATCTGAAAAGCAACTAAAGCAAAAAGGGCTGGAGATGAGGCTCAAGTGATAGAAAGTCTGCCTAGCAAGAAAGAGAACCTGAGTTCAGACCTCAGAACTGCCCCAAAACAAGTGGAAGTAAGGAAAAAAGGGAAGGAAGGAAGATGAGAAAAAAAAAAGAAGATACAGAGAAAACCTTATTCTTTCTAGGTTTGGCCCTTGTCCTTTCAGTCCATTGTTTATATGAAAGGTTTTATATTGGGCAATACCTAAAGCAAGTCAGTTTTTAAGATTTATGATCGATGGAGGTAAGTAGGCAAATTCAACTGTTTTCAGTGTGCCTGTCACAGCTGTAATGAGCGAGGTATGTGGACATCAGTGTTGCTGTAAGTCTTGTCATCAGATTTCCTGTTACAGTTTGAATGCAACAGAAAACTGAGAAAGACCACTGGCAAGATCCAAAGCCTTTGGACAATTCAATGAACTAGTCTTTCACAGGGATCTCATCCTGAGTCCTGCAGGCTTACAAAGCAGATCAAAGCAGTTTGAGTGGCTTCTTTTCTCTGGGCTAGATTCACATTAATGGAACCCTCAGGTGCTGATGGATATTAAACAAAATAGAAATGTATTAGTGTACAGTGAAACGTGTAGCTAACAAACAGACCACCCGCCTCTGCTGGAGAACGTTCCTGCCACTGGACTGAGAACTATGGTGTAGCCCCAGAACTGTGCTAGAAACATTAGCTGGTGTTTCTTGAAGTGACATTCTTTGTACTCATAGCTAACTAGCCTTTATTTTTTTTCTTATTCTGTTTTTTTAGATTTTTTCTTTACTTATTAATTTTGTTTTTTGTTTATCATACATTAATAACACGAGGAGATTTCATTGTGATAATTGCATACACTTATATAATGTACCTTGAACAAGTTCACCCCCTCCATTATGTTCCCATCCCTCCTCCCAACCCCCTTTCTCTAAGTGTTTGATGGGTTTCATTATACTGTGTTAGTATGTACATATGCAGGATACTTCTATCTTCTTCACCCCTCAGTATCCCTTCCTTTCCTCTTCTTCCTTTCTGCTGATCCTCCAACAGTCCCCTATATTCATTCATGTCCTATTTTTGTTATTATTTTCATCATCATCATTTTAGGTCTAGGTTCCACAAATACATGCGATATTTGGTCTCTTGAGCTTAGCTTATTTAATCACCGAGCATGGTGATCTCTAGTTCTATCCATTTTCCTGCAAATGATATAATTTCATCTTTCTTTACACCTTAGTAATATTCCATGATTTCTTTATCCATCCAGCTGTTATTGGGCACCTCGACTGATTCTACAGTTTAGCTATTGTGAACAGAGTTACAATAAACATGGGTGTGCAGGTATCTCTCTTACATGTTGATCTTCACTCCTTCCGATATATGCCCAAGAGTGGTATGGCAAGGTCACAAGGTATCTATTTTTAGTTTTTTGAGGAACCTCCATACTGATTTCCTTAGTGGTTGCACCAGCTGGCATTCCCACCAGCAGTGTATGAGGGTTCCTTTCCCAGCAATCCTCACCAGTATTTGTTGCTATTTGTTTTCTTGATGGTGGCCATTCTGAATGGGGTGAGACAGAATCACAGTGTAGTTTTGATTTGCATTTCCTTGATGGCTGAGGATGCTCATCACTGCTTCATATCAGCCTCTTGTATTTCTTCTTCTGAGAACTGTCTATTCAATTCATTTGCCCATTTACTAATTGGATTAGCTGCTCTGCTGTTCAGTTTTTTGTGTTTATTGAATATCTAATTCTGATTTTTAAATACTATTTAAAAATCTTAATGTAAAATACTTTTACATTAAGAAGTGATATAGATTTTAGCTCAGACATAATTGAAATCATAATGAACAAGTAACAGAACATTTTTTAAAAAGCACACTGAGCATGTGTTAGGGGAGCCGAGTAACACAGGACCCCAGTAGCACAGTGGGACCAGAAGCTCTAACCTACTAGAGCCCAAGTGAGACATATTGAGCATTGCTGTTTCCATGACTGCCTGTCTGGTCATCATGTCAGTGGCATACCAAGTCCTTCTGACCTTATCCTGACTTCCAGGGATCTATGACTTTGGGTGGCATGCTCCTATCCAACTGCTAACCAGACCTGACCATGTTTATCTTCCAAGAGCAGATGAGATGGGGAGAATTCAGGATATGTAGCATACTCATTTACTCCTTGAACAAAATTTCTTCTAATTCTCCTTTCCAACCACAGTAAGTCTTTTGGAATACCCACTTGATTTCTGGACGTTCTCCATTGATTTTGACCAACTATATCTTGATGGATCTTTTGCATCCTCAGTTTCATTTTCATATTGCCTGCCCTCTGGGTGCCAACACTTTTATTCTGCTTTGTAGAATTTTCCATAACCCATTTTTTTGAGATAGGACCTTGCAATGTGTCCTAGGCTGGCCTTGAACTCATGATCCTCCTGCCTCAGGCTCGACAATGTTGGGATTATAGGTGTGAGCCACCACATCCTGTTTATATAACCTATTGGTAGCAATATTTTTTATTGAGTGTCTTTGTGTCTTACTGATACTACACTAGTAAAATTTACACTCAATCATATAATAAAAATTTACTTAATAATTAAAGGAATGGGTTCTGTTTTAAAGACTCACCAATTTCTATTACACCTTTTCACAGGCCTAACACTTTTCATAAATTTTAAACATAATTTGCAACCTTTCCTGAAAGTATGGAGTTTTAAATTTCTAACTTACTGACACCTATGTTCTGATAGAACATAAAAGAGGCTTAGAATTAGTAATAAAAGCATACAATTGTAGAACAATACACTTTTGTTGCATTACTTTATCAGCAACTTTATGGCAGACAAAAATACAAGGCAGAATCTACATCATTCCCTTCAAAAACCACTAAATGTTAAACATATACATTTGTATGATTCTCTTAAAATGATGATTATTACACAAGTAACCAAATGTATCCATCACATTGTTCATGTCCTTGAGTGCTATATTTTTCAAAAAGAAGTAAAGTTGTAATGACTTTATCATAAAATGATTGAAAATTCTGAAATTCTTATGTGAAAGAAAGCACACTCCAATACATTAACACTGGTGTCTGGAATGGGTCACTGTCTGCTATTTTCTGTGATTTAAAACTAAGAACAAGCTGAGATTTGGGAGGAATTTGGAAAGAAAATCACTCAGCTAATTAGAATGCAGCAGCTTTGACCAGATTCTTTTTATCCAAGTATTCTTTCTTTGGTATGTGACTATCTTAAAGAAAGTCACCTTCAGATTTTAACCTAGTAAGCACGTATCTTTAAAAAGTGACATGTTGAATGGGATTATTGCTTAAATGATTTTAATTTTTGAAAAGCAATCTTATTTCTGTATGTCCAGCTTTACAGGGTAGGAGGGAGAGAGAAAAGAGACCAATTTTATTTGCAGTCCCCTGTGTACTGCCTATATAACCAGGCTGGACTTTTCTCCCATTTGCTCTACAGATTCACACTCTACCTTATTTCATGGGCAGTTAGCCCCAGGAAGTTGAGCTGGGAATGAAGGACATCCATGGGCTCCCTGGCTTCTTACTGGGTTTGGTCACTGGGAAGCAAACTTGGGAGATGAGAAACAGAGAGGAGAGTAGAGTTCCAGTACCTAGCTCCCTCCTGCAGGTCACCACAGGCAGACTGCCTTCCCCAGTTCTGTAAGACCCTCCCTCTGCAGATCGTGTCTTCAGGGTCTATACCCCACTTACCTCCTTTGAACCCAGGTGGCAAAAGCCCAGGAAGGTTCTAGCTTCACAATGTAAATGATTTGACTACTTCGTTTTTCTTTTGGCCATATTGGGGTTTGAACTCAGGGCCATGTGCTTGCTAGGTGAGCCACACCCTCAGGTATATTAACTACTTCCTGACAACATTTTTGTATGTATAGATTCTCAGGTTACCAATGAGGTTGTATCTAGATATGCCCATTGTAAGTTAAAAATATCATAAATTGAAAATGTATTTAATCCACTTATCCTACCCAATATCACAGCTTAGCAACACAATACACAGCAGAGTATGGGCTGTTTCTTTTCCAGATGGCAGGACTGACTGGGAGCTGTGGCTCCTGGTTGCTGTCCAGAATTCCAAGAGAGGACCAGGCTTTGTATCCATGGCCCAGGAAAAGATGAAAATGCAAAGAATTGTTTCTGACAAATGCCTGTTGGTTTCACATCATTGAAAATTTGTGGGTCAAATCAATTTCAGGTCCTTTTATTACAGTTCTTTTGCCTCTCCTTAAGTCACCCAATTTGAGTATCCATCCATCCTTTCTTCCTTGGACTCTACTATAAGCATTGTCCTCATTATTACCCAAACTTTATCTTCATCAGGTCCCTTTTGAAGTCATGGAACTAGGATTCCATTATCAGATGATACTGAAACTTTGGGTGCTATGACAATGAGGTTAACTATTCATTTTTTTTATGTGTAGGAATTTAGAAACTCCAATTGCCAAAAGACAATCAATCAACTTCTTCATCCAAATTGTAATTAAACTTTGAGTGATTCTCCTCGTTGACATATATAATCATACCCTTCGAACAGAAAAGTCAGTTTAAGTGTTTTAGGCCTAATATTCCAGCTAGAAGTAAAGAAAGGTTCTAAATTAAGACTTGAAACCTTAAAAATAGACAAGGAGAAGAGCCTGGATTGCCTTTCCGTTGTCAGGGTTTTGCATTACTATTATTAATAATAACATTAATAATAACAAGTAGTTTATGTTCGGTCTAACTCAGGTATTTTACATGTATCAACTTATTAAGTCCCCCCCCATGTAAAGTTTGATATTATCATTTTACAAATGAAGAAATAAAGTATGGAAGATTAATAACATGCCCAAAGTAATACTCTGCATGGTGCTACCTTTATGAGTTTTGGAATATACTAAACAGTGATTCTTTCCCAGAAATTCATATGTACTAATACTTTAATTTAAAACCATCTTTTATTGCCACTTCCATATTGTTAACCAACTTCCAGGTGTCCAAGCCCTAGGTAATATAATCATTGAGTTTTGTAATTTTTCAACTTGAAAGTTCATTCAAAATCATAAATTAGTTAATTTGAGAGCTTTAGCAAAAGATGCCTACATTGCTAAACATTTCTTTCTTTCATAAAATCTTAATCATTTTTATTTTTAAGAAAAATGTAAATTTTATTTTTGAACTATCATACATTAATACTGTGAGGTGATTTCACTGTACATGTGATTCTGTACATGTGTACAGTATATCTTGAACATGTTTATCCCTTCATTATATTTCTTTTCCTCCTCTCCTTTTTCTCCTTCCCTTTTCTTTCAAAGAGTATTTGATGGGCTTCTTTGTGCTGTCTTCATATGCATATATGTAGCATACTTCCATCTTTTTCACCCCTCTGTATCCTTTCCTTTCCCCTTGCCCATCCAGCTGACTCCCCAGAGCTTGACTTATCTCATTCAGCATTAAGATCTCAATTCCATCAGTTTTCCTGAAAATGACATAATTTAATTTTTCTTTAGTGCTGAGTAATATTCGATGTTACATATACATACATATGTGTGTATTATATATACATATAAATATTTTCTTTATCTAGTCATCTGTTGTTGGGCACCTCAACTGTTTCCAGTTTGGCTACCATGAACAGAGCTGCAGTTAACATGTGTATGCAGGTATCTCTCTTACATAGTGACTTACACTCCTTCAGATACATGTTTAAAGAGGTATTGTGAGCACCTGCTATAATATATGTTTCTTTCTGTTTTGACCAATCTCGTAAAGTCATATAACTGTTCTAAATTGAACCTTGGAGTATTTTACTCATTTGTTCACACACTTAGAATTTTAGGACCTAAGATAGTAGGGCAGACTGACCTGCCAATAATTTATTTGTGTTAGTGTTAAAGCAACTGAGGCCAATAGGAAAAGGGGAACAGGTACTAGAGAAAAGGTTAGATCAAAAAGAATTAACCTAGAAGGTAACACCCACGCACAGGAAATCAATGTGAGTCAATGCCCTGTATAGCTATCCTTATCTCAACCAGCAAAAACCCTTGTTCCTTCCTATTATTGCTTATACTCTCTCTACAACAAAATTAGAAATAAGGGCAAAATAGTTTCTGCTGGGTATTGAGGGGGGCAGAGTGGGTGGTAAGGGAGGGGGTGGGGGCAGGGGGGAGAAATGAACCAAGCCTTGTATGCACATATGAATAATAAAAGAAAAATGAAAAAAAAAATGTTCCCAAAGATACACCCTGATCTGAAAGTTTCTTATCAACCACACTTAGAACCTAGAAATATGTGAAATAGCTGACACACACATGAAATAAAAGATAAAACATGGCATAAAAAAAAAAGATGAAACAATTTAAATGACTTTTTAAAGTGTTAATAGAAAGAAATATAAAGACTTAATTTTGGGGAAAATTTTTGTGTTTACATTGTATTTATCACCTTCCTTCCTTCTAATCCAGAACACACACACACACAAACACCCCCCCCACACACACACGTACACATGGAGTTAAGAGATTTTTGAGGTACTGTAAAAGATGTTTGAAGAGAATTAATGCATAATTTCTTAGTGACTAAAGTTTTATCTGTCATATGTAATAGACAAGTTTACATGCTGGTATTTAAAAATGACTAAAATATTTAAAAACATGTTGCATTTAATCTGTTTTAAGTCATACCATGTTCAGTGTTCTGTGTAAGGTAGGGTTTTATTTTTCTTTTTAGGGATAGTTTATAATAATAAAAACTGTTCCTTATGTTAGTGAGTTATGTGTACAAATTGGAACTATAAATTGTGAACACTGGAAAGCACCATTGTGACATGGCGTAAATACCTTAGTAATATATTTAAAATGTATGTAAATGGAGGTTAAAATTACATTACTGTGAAACTCATCTTCCAATTCTAAGCTAAGCTTTGGAGGCTTGTATTAGTGGGTAACCATTAACAGTTTTGAAAACACTGCACATTTCTGTACAAGCCAGAATTATTGTTTCTTTGTAATTTATTATTCAGCTTGGCAGTTGCTTTTGAGTTGGTAGATTGACAACATGATATAATATATTTACTCAGTTTGAAACTATTAATTTCTATACACTATTTTTAAAATCTTCTACTAGATGAACCATATAATAAAACTACCTTTACCAACCAAAAAAAATGAGTGGTATGACAGGGTCATAAGATAGGCCCATTTTTAGTTTTTTGAGGCACCTCCATACTGATTTCCATCAGTGGCTGCACCAGTTTATATTCCTACCAACAGTGCATAAAGATTCCTTTTCCCCACATCCTCTTCTTCATTTATTTCAAGAAATATGTTCGTGTGTGTGTGTTTGTGTTGGAGCTGCTGCTGTCACAATGGAAAACCATTGTGTGTAATCATCACGCTCTCATCATTTCAAAGTTAAACTGACAGCAATATTAGTATTATCTTAATTGATATAAAGAAAATAATATTGCTTAAAACTAATTTGGGTAACTCATGTACAAATTTGCTTAACCATGACAACTTGCAAACCTTTTTTGTCATCTAAAATATCTTGTTAGGAGTACCAAAAAGGTATATATTGAGGGAGCAAATTTCTGTAAAACTGACCCCTGAATAAATGTCTTTTTAAAATGAGCCAAAGATTGTAGTTTAAAAGCTAGATCATTACCAATAACTCAACATCCTGGTGGTGAGATTAAAACTGTACAATTAGCTCACATGTCCTCAGTTAGTAGCTGTTACAAAAATCTTCCTAGAAAAGAGTTCTTGCTACTAAAATAAATGAATAAATAAATAAATATAAAAAGAAATTTACTCTATATTCTAAGTTACCAGTTAAGTCTCAAATTATATAAATACTAGTTTTTTTTAAATCTGCTATGTCATAAAGGTATTATATAATAGCAACAAATTTTGTTTTCATCCCAGCATTTTGGCCAGGATGTAAATGTCAAGACACTCTTTTATACAAATACATTTATCATGGTTATATATGTAAAGGAGTAATGTGCCCAATGAAAAGAAAGTTAGTGTAATAGAGAGGAGCTTAAGGATCATCTACTTTAGAAAATGACGTCAATAAAGATAAATAATTAGCAAGTTTATTCAAAGGGTGAGTTTTTCTCATATTCATACCTACTATTTCTTACTGCACTCACTCTTCAAAATCTTCTGGTCATTAGAGAATTTCCTAAATCAAAACATCAGTAGTACTCAAAAAACCCAAGGCTGGCTGCATCAATATGTACTTGTGACTTTTTCAATATTCCTTGATACTTACATAATATATATTGGCTGCATTTAAGATGTTAGACCTCACTGAAACAAATAAATGATTATTCTTTCCAATTTTCAACAAGCAATTTCCCCAATTCATAATACGTCCATTGTTCCCCTCTCTTCAACATTAGTTTCTATTCCATCTTTGGCTTGGGTAATAATGAGCTTTCATTCAGAGGGTCCAAATACATGAACTCATTTATACTAATAATGCAGCTGTGTGAAGAAAATGTTTCAGTTCATCCACAGTTCACAAGGCTAGCAGGACAGCCAGGACTACTGACTTCCCCAAGGTCATGACGGGGATCATTGGCCAAATCTAAGAATCCAGAGCTCTCAATTCTAGTTCCCGGTTAATCTCTGATTTTGACAATAATACAAAACTGTGTTAGGATTTGATGAATCAAAATTGTAGAGCCAATCACTTGTTCTGTACCATGTATTACTGAAAATCTGGCACTTTGTGGGTATTTGGTAAATCTTTGTTGTATGATTAATTAATCTCTCCATCACTAATCTTTTTCTGTGTTTTGATTCTGTACTGAGACACTCTTCACATTTGCATCCAAAATACATAAGTAGAAGGTGTTGAATGCATTTTTTACAGTGAAAGAATGAGTGCTTGGTACAACTCAATGAAATACAGTGATAGAAAACATCCATGAAGCCACAATGTGAACTCAACATGAACATGAACTCTGGGTAGGAAGAAAGTGAGAGAGCCTGCAGAAGTGCTTTAACTATTTATGTAAAATATTTTATTATTTTATAAATAATATAAAATATTACTATAGTAAATAATAATTATATGTTATATTTTATTTAAAATAATGACAGATCAGAACCAATACAGCAAATCCTCCTAAATTTGATTGAAAAGGCTTTCTTGGTGCCTGTTGTATAATTTTCCAAGACTTTAAGTATTTCGTGTCTTAAAACTTTGGTAAAACAATGTTTCTAAATTTCAGTAATAGGAAGACTTCTAAAGGGAGAAAAAAAATCACAAAGCTCCAAAATATATTTGCAAACCCAACATAAGAAAAACTGAATGCTTACTGGAAGAAGAAAATTAAAACCAGAATTGGTTGCTCTTCTGTATGTATTTGATGACTTTTCCATGTTTGGAGTTTAGGATGACATCAAGCATGTCCAAATTTAATATATATACCTTGGGGACTTGATTGTCACCTTATTTCCACTTACTCTGTTTTTGAGTAATTCTTAGACCTTCAGGTCCTTTCAAAAGATCTTAATTAATCTGAGTTTGCTCAATATCCTTTAAAAATTATAAGTATAAATAAGACTAGAATAGGCAGGAACAATGAGCCTAACTTTTTATTGTAGTCAACATTTTAGCTTTGACATTTAAATTTTTTAACATGCAATCAGAAGGAAGAGAAAAGGAAGGAAAAAAAGAAGAAAAACAGAAAGAACAGCAGCATTGAGGGGTGGGGGAGTTGAAAAAGAAAATCAAAGAGAAGAAAACAGGAGAGAGAGGAGAAAGGGAAAAGGAAGAGAGGCGAGGAGAAGAAAGAAGAGAAGAGCAGAGGTAAAGAAAAGCAATACATTTAGGTATTTTCAGAGGCCAGAGTTGTGTTCTGCAGAAAACAGTGGGAAACACTTTCTACTATTATTTGTAAATGTGCACATGTATAAAGGACTATCCTATAGGTAATTGCATATAGTCTTGAAAACAGTCTTTGACCTTCATACATATTTTTCAGTACTTGGGAGAATGATAAATAAAGTCAGAATCCATTACATTCTTACCTGAGGTAAGTGTATAAGTACAGTAGCTATTCCCTTAATTCTAGAAGGATTAAAAAACTTATAGAGATGACTGACTGCTAAAAATACGAAGCTGACAAAGTTGGTGCTTCAGGGCTCATCCTTAATACAAGTTCCTTCCGAAATTTCAGTAGAAACTTTGGTATTGTGTTTATGTATCTATATTTATATAAAATTTATAAAACTAAGGTCTTTAAAATCTTTTGTCTTTAAAAGGAAGCCCAAAGTTTGTAAGCTTCAGATACCACAAAACTTGGACTTGCCCTGTAACAAGTCATCTAAGGAGACTGTCAAACTTGAATTAGATTCTTTAAAGAAGAAAATTATGCAAAACGATACTCAAAGTCCCTCATATGATAACTGTGGGATTATATTAGTTGAATCCTCAAGGATTCTTCAAGCCCCTTCCTACGAGGACTACTTTCTTAAGGTTTTACAATCAAGAACCTTATTTTCTGTGAGGCAGCTGGTTTTTTTAATTCATTTATTCATATGTGCATACATTATTGTTTGGGCCATTTCCCCCCTGCCCCTGAGGCAGCTGTTTCAAATATGAACTTCTACTACTTGACTCCAGTGCAAGTCTTGAAAATAGATAAAGATCTCCAACACAGTATCTCTAATAAGCTATGAGATGTTTGTCTTTGAGATTACGTGACAAATTTCTAACTAACGAAAGCCCCTAGTCCATGGGCTGTATCAGGTACCACTGTATTGTGTAAATGAAACGTAATGCCAGACTATTCTAATCCCAGATCCTATGAACAATGAGTGAGTTATGTTGAACAATGGAGAAGGCTGAATACTTTCATTTACTTGAATTCTAAAAATGGTGTTATAGGCCAGTGAACTGAATGTTCCCACAGCAATCTTCAAACAATACTCTCACTGGTTACATGTTAGGCTTCAAATAGTTCACATGACTCTGGTTGGCATTGTTTTTAAGACGAAGAAAGGACTAGGGAAGTTAATTTCTAAACCAAAGGCACCCAGTAATGTGGACTAATACCACTATTTCTCTTTCTGATTCTGGGGCAAGCATCCGTAATCAATCATCAGATTCTTTGACACACGAAATACATCAGGTCTAGACCGAAATGCATAATGGTGAAGAGACATCCAGGAAGTAGGGTAGCCACCCCTTTACCAGTTCCACCCACCCAAATCTGTCACCACAGCTTCATATTTTGACACCCTTTTTTCACATGACTTCATGCTCATAAATACCCTTCTTTAAGAAAAATAAGCCAATTTATGAGCAAGGTCACTCTTTTTTTCTAATGACTCTTTGTGGTTGAAGATGACTGAGAATCCTGTCTTCAGACTTGGCTCTCCCATGACCTCACATGGTTGGTGCAAATGTTTCCACTTGCTCCCCTGGGGCCCAATACTCCAAGCAGACTCATGCTTTCTCTGGCTGGCCACACTGCTTCATGCCATCTGTCTAAACATGGAGTCCCTTAGCCCACATTCCCTCATGGCTTACTCTCTGGCCTTCTCAACTGTCTGAGGCTTTGGACTTGGCAGACACCAGGGAAACCACTAGTGGCATCACTTTTATTCTGAATGATATTTAACCATGGAAAATTAAGCTTCTTAATAAATGGTGTTTTAATATACTTTGAGCAACCTTCATTTTTATCCCTTTCTGCCCACAAAGTGCAGGTGAAGAAGGCACAGAGAAAGAACCTAAGTTACAAAAGTAAAATTATTTTTGATGACTTATCTGCACAAGTACTTTTCTGTAAAATTTAAAAACGTTGATTGCCAAAAAAAACCATCACTATAGTTTAGTTTCTTATTCCATCTGAACTCATTTTTTAAAGTTAGGGTTTTTTTTTTTCTGGCAAAATAAGTAAATATTGATCACCTATGTATTTTTAAGTTTTAAAAGGAAATGCCCCACCATGGCCTCTATGTAGGTGAGAGTCTGAGCATTGCTTAGACTGGACTTCATTTTGAATGACTGCTGCGTCCCCATCCAGACAAACCTCCTGACTGAGTCTCCTTTTATGTTTCTGTAGGGAGCCATGCAATCAAGGTGGTATTTAGTCTGAAGTTGCACAAGACCAACAAACGCATACCTTGGCAGGTATGGCTGCTGTGGGAATTGTATGCTGTTATAAAATAAGAAAATGATGCTTCCCTTTAAAGTTCATGGATGCAGTTCCATGACCTGATAATATTTAGTATGGAAGCTGAGACCAAACTGATGCTTGTTTCTTTACATACATTTGGTTTCATCTAGATCATTCTAAGATTATTCCTTTGAACTATAATTTTGGTAACTTCACAAGACCAAGTTAAACTCCTTATTTATGGTACCTGCCATATTGTGGAACTGTTTATCTACATGTACATATTATTTTCAGTTCATGAATAGATCATGAAATAGTATCTGTAAGTTTTAAAGGAAACATTTTTACCCAAAGTAACCTATAGGCTCCTAAATTATAGAATCATATTTGACGACAACAACAAAAGAAAACCTGTAGTGTTTGCTATGGAAAACTCATCAACTTATTTTTCCTGTATTAATCACATGCTTGAACGTATCTAGTTCCAGAATTTTTCCCATGCAGCCATTGCGTGGCAATGATTCCTTCTTTCCTTTCCATTCTGCATTCTCAATTGGTCATTTTTGTTTGGCAATGTTTATCTTCACTTTAGGACTTGAAGAATAAAAGAGCATATGTCTGTCTGGAGGTGAAATGGACACAGGCAGCAAAATTCAGTCTCTGTAACTGGTGACCCATTTGTCAATACCAGACGAGTGTCAGAGCCAGCCAATGCTTATATCCCATCTGTGTGACTTCCTCAAAGAGCCATGCCACAGATAATTGACCAAAATTTTCAGTCAGTTGACTCAGCTGTAGTAATTTAAACATGGTCTTTCTGCACAGTAGGGACCAGACTGTAGCTCTTTCTAAATGACTGGTAGCAATGCTAACATTCAGACCACTCCTCTGGTGGAGAAATAGGCAGGGATCATAGGCTCAAATCATGGCTTGAATTGATTCAGTGTTTCTTTTTCCAAAGTGGAAAAACTGAATAATCTGTATTTGTTGTTTTACTATTTTAGTCACAGCAGAATGTCTACTAAGTTGATTTCACAACTTTTTGGACATGTTTACTCAATACAAGCATTTATGATGAAGAATTTTTTTCTTTTTTTGTGGTGGTGGGGATCAAACCCAGAAGCTCATGCATACTAGACGAGTGCTCTGCCATCGAGCTGCATCCAGCTAAGACTTTCTTTTTCTTAATAGTAGACCTTCCACCTGGATATAGGAGATGGACAGCTGGGGCATTCTCACATATTTCCAGGTAAGTACATCATCTCGATTCCCCCAGCATATTAGGCATGGTCCTTCTGAATGTTTCTTCTCAAACATGCCCAGGCCCGGGACTGATGTCGGATGGGATCTCACTGGGAGCACTTGCTAACTGAGCTAGTTTTAAGTTCACTTGCCATCCTGAGGTCCTCAGACCCCCATTAATTACACAAGAATGCACAAGTTAGGGTCCCACCTGAGATCTCCAGTTGAGCAGCCTAAACCACAAATGATGGGAACAACCTTCACTTCTCTTCCTCCTTTAGCAGTTTATCTATCCTTTCCCTTCTTCCTAACCTTCAATAGGTAAGCTCAGATTCCTCTGCCTCTCTCCCTAGATGTGCAAATGACCCTAACTGTGACAACACTTGATCTACCCAGGGTACCCCTTCCCAATTTTGCTGTGCATTCCAGACACATGGCTCCTGCTTAGCCTCAGCATTCCTCAGCATAGTCTTTCTGCCTGTTACCCTCTGGTTCACAATGCTAAGTAAGGGTCACACTTGACATCTGCATTGCACCTTTGGAAATGTACCCAACAATAGTAAGTGCAGAGTTAATCAATAATAGAATGTTACATGGAATTAAAGTCATAAAGACAGATTCTAATTGGTGCTTCTTTTTTTGTTGGTATGGCTTAACAATTGTAGAAAGAAATTATTATCCCCTCCAAAAGCTATGTAGGCTATTTTGTAGAATGGTAAATTATATATTTTTTTCTTTTTTACTTATTCTTTTAGTTTTATTGTATTTGTAAATGAATATACATTGATAATATGAGAGCTTTCATTGTGATAATTCTATATACACATACAATGTACTTTGTATAAGTTCCTTCCCCTCTTCTCCCCCTCTTTTCCAAACAGTGTTGGGTTTCATATGTAGTTATATTCTGCTTTGATCCTCTTATGTTTATCTGGTGATATATCCCACTATATTTTATTTAAAACACAGTGGGAAAGATATCACAGGACAGTATTGAGTTACTGCCAAATAAGTGGTATATAGAATGAACTGTGTCTTTAAAAAAACAGAAAAGGAATAAATACTTTTTGATCTTTTATTAGGGACTGGTACTAGGCTGGGAAGAGATATAAAGGGTCCTACATTTGTTGGGAATGCTTTATTCACAATTTTCAAGACTGAATCCTGGGAAGAACCCATCCTTGGCTACTCCTCGTCCCTCACATTTTGCATCCAGTACATCACTTATCTCCATTTTTACTACCATTATTATCATCTATTATTTTCCCTGGACTTCTCCCACACCACACTTCACATCCTGTCTTCCTCTCATGAATTCTCCACACATAGTCAGAGTGAGCTTCTTAAAGTCTGTGTCAAATCCCATTCCATGATGTTCCTTCTGCCAGGTACCTGGTCTCATCTCACTTCCAAAAGACACCTGACTTCTTCTCACTTTTCATGTCTTAGTTTAATGTCAACATCCTCTTCAAGTAGGTTTTCCCTATTATCTCCTCTCATTGCTCATTCTTTCTAACTTGTTTACTTCCAGCTTATTGTTTGCCTTTCTCAATAGACAGTGAGTTCCACAAAGTAGAGGGCATGTTTGTTTATTCATAATGCATGCTACAAAGCAGCACATCAAGCGGTGTGTACTAAGTGCTCGATGCATGGATGAGGAAGAGTAACTTGAACTGGGTATTGATGATGGAAAGGAGCTGATATTCAGAGGTTAAGGTATGTAATTCATGTTGATAAGTAGGCAAAGATGAAGATGAAATAATATAAGAAAAAAGAAGTAGAAAAGTGCTGGGTGCATGAAAGCACTGGAGGCAGACTCATGTAGGTAGACATACAGAAAGTCTGAACAAGAGGTAGTTGGAGGAAAGTGGACAAGGTGGGCTTTGTGGTTGTCTCAGTGCCCACTCTCTTCTCTGGTAGGGCATGTCTTCCATAACTGACATCAACTTGAACCTCATATAAGCTAGAGTGATAAGTCTCAGAAATAGCAGGGTCTGTTTTCAAAAGCATGTGTCCTCAAGTACATAATATTATCTACTGTGAGACACTTTACATTTAAAGGATCATATTCTATACATTCAAAAGCAGTGTTCCTGATATCTCCCACAGGGCTATTCCATAACAATTAAGGGATTTATAAAGAAAATCTGAAAGAAACATTGGGAAGGCTCTTCAGAATATAAGAATGTACCTGTACTAAGGAAATAACATGAAGAAAGTAGCTCTGGGCAATGGTTGTGACATTGAACTCAGCTATTTACTACAGGTTTCAACCTCGGGGTGAGCACTAGCTGAGCCTTTGAGATGTTGCTGAGAACCCACTGAATTCTCTACCTCTGCAACTGACATGGAATTAAAACACCAGATCAGCAGAATACCCAGCCTACTAAAAGTCTCAAGGGAGGAATAAATTATGGTGTTTATGGTAAATTTGATGGTTGTCACAGGATCTCCTGCCTTATTTCAGCACATTAATCCTACAGTAAAAGCCAGGTGGATGGGACACAATCCTTGTATTCACCAGTGATTCAGATCACAGCCAAGTTTTTCTGGTTTGATTAAACATTATCTCATACCCAAGAGACTCAGGGCAGATGCTGGTCAGGAAACTGAGATGGGGATGATGATATTGGGTTGAGTTTCTTAGGTCAAAGGAAAGCCTTTGACCCAGGAAAAGAAAAGCTAACAATAAACTGGAGAGAAACAATCTTGGCCTTTATCCCTTTGGTATGAAAGGGCAGGTATGGGAGAGTAATGTTGTCATAGTTCTCAAAATGCTCATTAAGTTCCTGTGGTGAATCATATTGGATTTTTAAGTACAGTATTGTATGGATTGCTCACCTGTAGGAAATTGCAGGCACATCCAGAGAACACTAAATTCTTCACCCCTTTTAGTTAGCTGATTAATGGCTCAACATTCCTTTCTAGTATGCTATCACAGGGGAATGCCAATGTGCAGTGTAAAATAAGGTTATGAAAGGTATGGTCCAGACTTTTTGAAGAAACACCAAAAGCTACTAGTCTTTAAGGATTAGATTCCAAGGTTTAAGAAGTTGAGTATCTGTAGTCTCATGACCAGACCAGTGACTTGGTCTAAATAAAGGTGTAAGAGAGTAAGGTAAGAGTGTGGCATACTGTTGGAATAGAGAATAAATTATTCCTGGACCAAATAAGCCACATATCTGTTCCTAAAGTTTGAATTCAGTATCAGGGACTAGAGCTAAGAGCTACCATACTGTACTCCAAAGACAGCTGCTCTCTACAATGCCCATTTTTATGCCTGATATCTGCTGGGGAAGCTCATTATCCACTGGGGAAAACTGATTCCTACTTGCTATTGTTTGGGTCTTGAGTATTAAATTCATGGTCTCCAGAACTGGGCTATTGAAAGGTATAGGAACCCTTTAAGAGGTAGGGCCTAGTGGGAGGTCTGTGAGTCATTGGGCTGTGCCCTTAAAGGGGATTATGGGATACTGGTCTGTTATTATTCCTCTTCTTCTTTTGCTGTCTGGCCATGAAGTGAGTGGTTTTGCCTCTACATGCCCTCACCATGAAGTGCTGCCTTAACATGTGTTCAAAAATAATGGCACCAATTGATTGCCCACTGGAACCTCTAAATCTGTCAGCTAAAATGCACTTTTTCTTTCTATAAGTTGATTATCTCAGGTATCTGGCTACAGTGATAGAAAGCTGACTAATACACTCCTTAACTCCTGAGGGCACGAAGCAGAAAACCCTTCTCAGTTGTACATGACCATTAACTGGCACAGGATTATCTCATATGCTTTAGATCACTCAACTCCATCTGTGAGCTTCCCTTTCATTTGAGATGTGCAACAGACTTAGATTATCTTTCAAGAGGCATGCAATTCCACTGGTTCTCACTTGAACACTGTCACAATTTTTCTCACTTAATACCCCATAAACTAGAGTGACTCTACAACATATCAAAAGTGAATTTTATTAATTTAATAAATAGTAACAGGCATCAGATACCCTGAAGCTGGCACATTAGAGTTGTTTAAAGTCCCTGAATCCATAAACTTCCGTAACAAATAAAACCTAATGTTTTTAATTGCCTGACAAATATTGTTGGCAGAAGTTTTCATTCCTCTCTCTATGTGATCAGCAATTAGGGCTCTACTTGAGGTGCCCCAGGAGATTTGCAAGGCAGCATGGGTGGTGAGGGTCCTTGGGTCTGCTCTTAGATAGAAATCAAAGGTGGACTCGAGCAGCAAAGGTCAGAGAAACTTTATTTTAGAGAAGGGAAAGGAAAGGCTGCATGGGATTATGCAGTGGGACCCAGAAACCAGTGGTCTGCTGAGTCGTGTTTTACAGCTTTTTTTGTTGCCCTAGGGAAGAGATTTTGGAGGAAGGATGTAGAAGGAGAAGTGTCTCCTTTGTGCAAACATGTTTCTTGGGAAGGAGAAGGAGCATTACTCCCCCTGGCTAATTGACACCTTTTGGGAGTACGTGGATCTCCTGCAGTCTGGCCTACAGGTCCCCCTAACAGCTCAATGATTGCTCTAACTGCTGTCAGGAATAGGGACAATGAAATCTATTTAGTAACTGTTTCTGGCTGACAGGGGGCGACAAAGGGGCCCGCAGCAGCAGGGCTGATCATGAGGGGTTATCAAGGGGACCACAGTAGTAGGTCTTTTTTATTTCTATCAAGGGCATCTGTAGTTTGATGGATTCTAGGTGAGAAGAAGCAAACTTGACAAGTAAGTTTAAAATGCAAGGCCCAAACACAAGCAAGAGAATAATGGCAAGTATAGAGCCCAGAAAGGGTAGGAACTATGTCCTGGAGGGGAGCCAGGATTTTATTTGATCCCATACCTATGTAGAAACCTGAGTTTCAAGAGATTGCTCCCAGAGCCACTTAGCCTGTTAGAGAATGTAGTCTGCACATTCCTCTACAATGCCTGAAGTGTTTATATATGTGCAATGGAAAGTATTGGTGATGGCACATACCCCTCCTTGTTTAGCCAAAAGAAAATCTAGGGGTAGGCAGTGGTTCATGATCATACAGGCAAGGGATGACAAAGACCTTTGCATGTCCTTAATGGCAAGGCCTACCTGGTCTGAGGTGCCCTCCACTACTTTGGTTAGGTTTTTGGCAGTTACATGATTGGCAACCACCCCACAGCTTATTCCAGCTAAGGCTGCAATCAATGCTTTTATCCTTAAAACTATTAGAGTAACCTCTCTTTTGAGTTTAAAATTCCCCCTAGGTCATGTGGGGTGTAAACTGTCAGGGGTCAATTTAGGACAAGTTTTTGAGCTCAGACACTAGAAGGCTATCTGCAGTGACTGCTGGAAGATATTCTGGCCATCCCTTGGTAACTTGATCTTATTCTTTGGTTAAGTAGCCCACTGGCTGGAGAGTGATGCCCCAGAGCTGAGTCACTGCTCCCAGGGCCAGTCCCCTCTTTTCATAGACATATGATTGAAACTTGTCCTGTACAGAGAGACCCAGGGCTAGAAATTTCATAAGGGCCTTAAACTGGTAGAATGTACTTTTTTACTTCTCATTCCATTCAATAAAAGGCTGGGGAGCCTTCTGTGCTGCTTTAAAGATCTGATATAAAGGATAGGTCTGTGTATCCTGGGATCCAAATTCTACAGTACCCTGTCTCTCCCCAAAAGGCCCTACGATTGTTTCAGATTCTTAGGAGTAGATTGGACAGATCCTATCTACTCCTAGAGCCCTCATTTCTTTCTCTAAGACAAGACCTAAATATGTAATCCTAGAGTGACACAATTGGACTTTTTTCTTTAACCTCTATCTGCTAGGAAGTCTAGTAAGGATTCAGTGGCTCAGAAATGACAGGCTCAGTTGGTCCACAGAGCAGGAGGTCATCTACATATTGTAGCAGAGTAGCTGTGAATATTGCCATTTTGCCAAGTTTTGGGTTAGAGCACCACAAAGAGATGGGGGTTGTCTCTAAATCCCTGGGGGAGGACAGTCCAGGTGCCCTGTGTAGTCTTTCATGTGAGGTCCTCAAAGGCAAAAATAGGTTGACTTTTAGGGTGTAAGGGAATGCAAAAGAAGGCATCCTTTAAGGCCAGGACAGAGTGATAAGCAGTACCCAGTGGTATTTGGGCTAGAAGCATATGGGGATTTGGAACTACATGGTGGAGAGGCACTACTGCTTCATCGATCAGGCGGAGATCTTGGACTAGCCTCCATTTGTTAGGTCCCTTTCTGACCCTGAGAATAGGAGTATTATATGGGCTGGAGCATTCTATTAGCAGTCCCTGTCTCTTTAAGTCTTTGATTATGGGAATTAGCCCCTCCTTAACTTCCAGTCTTAAAGGATATTGTTTTTGATGGGGAAACCAAGAAGGGTCCTTGAGATGAATTAGACTGGGACTGCTGTTTGTGCCTGCCCCACGGTATGTCCATCTGTCCACACCATGGGGCCTACTTGTTCCCCTATCACGGACAAGCAAAAGTACACCCCTGGGAGTAAAAGGAGCTGCACCCCCAATTTAGATTGAAGGTCTCCAACAATTAAAAAGGAGTGACAGAAGTGAAAATCTCCCCTGGGATAGGCTAGAGGCTGATTGAAATAATGGTCTAGGGACTGGCTTGGTATACCCGGAACATTTATTTTCTTGGAGGACCTGGGTCTAGGAAAGAAAGGAATAACTGAAATGCTAGCTCTGGTATTGATAAAGAGGCTGACCTTGTACTTTTCAATAGTAAGTATCACCCGGGGCTCATCTGCCTTTATGGTGGTCACAGGAGCACAGATGGGAGGCCCTGGGACCTATCATTGGGTGGGATGCTCTGGCTTTGGTTCCCTTGGGAACTGAGGACAGTGTGCCTTCCAGTAATTTCCCTGACAGATGGGGCAGAGTCCTGGAGGTAGCTTCCTCTGGGGGCACTCCCTCCTAAAATGACCTGCCTGTCCACATTGAAAATATGTCTGCAGGTTTGGACTATCCCCGGGGGAACTTCATGGAGTGCTGTGATCAGAGCCTCCTGCCATTTATCCTTTCTCTTTCCTTTTCTAGGTCCTTTTTTTCTTTTTCTAAGTACCTATTATAGTACAGTACAGTATACTATATCTATTATAGTATACTGATGTGGCTACATGGATCAATTGGTCTAGATCTCTGCTCCCTTTAGCCACCAGCTTTTGAAGATTTCTATGAATATCTGGGGCTGACTGTGTTACTAATTTATCTTTTAGGATGATTTCCTCCTCCTATGACTCCAGTGCAATGTTGGTATGCTTTTTAAAAGTATCCTTGTCTTTGTAGGAAAGCTACTGGGTTTTCTTAAGGTCCTTGTTGTACATCCATGAGTTGGAAATAATCAAGGGGTTTTATCTTGGCTCTCCTTAGATCTTCAAGAATGTAGTGGATGAAGTGGTTACAGGTTCATTCATCCTTGCCATTTTCAGGGTCCCACTTTAGGATCATATCTAGGCACTGACTGATCTCCTGTGGGAACTGGGAATCAGGATTCCCTTTTAGGTATCCAGTGTCTCTGTCTTTCTTCCCCCTCCCCCCTCTCCTCCTCCAAGGGCCCAGTCTGAGATGGGCCTGTTGGGCCACATTTATCTAAGTGATAATTGTCCCCAGCTGCTGCCTGATCTAGTACTCGTTGTCTCTTCAGAGAAGTGAGGTCTGAGATAACAATATCATTACATCTTTCCAGCTTAGTTCAAATTTTTGGCTGACTTTTCTGAATGCCTGCATATACTGATTGGGTCTTCTGGGTAACTTCCTAAATCCTTTTTAATTTCTTTAAGCTCATTAATCAAAACAGAATGTGAGCTCTATCCCCTCCAGGAATTAGCTGGAGGAGGTAGAGTACTGTGGGGTGATTTTGGGGGTACAAGGTGGCTGGGTAAGGAGGTAGAGGGGGAGTTGATGGGGAATCAACCAATTTCCTCAGGGTGGGATATATCCCCTGTGGTTCTCCTGGATATTTGATTTCTGCCATGGAGAGGTCCCCTTTGATGTTGTTTGGAGCTCTTGGGCATGGTTTTTTTGGGTTCTGATTCCGCAAGAGAGTCTGGGGGCTTTTTGAGAGGCTCACCATGGTCTGGGTATCTAGCCTGTATTTGTTTAGCCATTCTGGGTGGTCTCTTAGGAAAAAGAAAAGTTAAACATATGGGACTTCAGTCCACTTTTACTCTTTTCTACAGAACATGTCTAATTGAAGAATGGTATTAAAATTAATGCTTTCTCTTTTTGGCCATTTTTCCCCATCTCCCAGAGAATATTGTGGCCAGGCCTGAGTGCAGTAAAACTTGAGTTGCTTCTAGACTTTCTGGATCAAGGTCTTTCCTATGTATTAGTAAGCAGGCAAGGGGGGAATCCTTCTGGGATCCTGGAAGCTTGATTCCCCATCTAAAAGGGGAAACAAGGGAAAATTGATCACCTTAAGAGGAGATTTTTCCTCTTACCCAGGTGTCCTCAGGTGAGGAGATCCTCTACATGGAAGGGGGCATCCCTCTATCCCTCTCCTGTGCTCTCCCACCACTGCCACCTATAAGGTCATGGGGAAGACATTTAGATATATCTGGCTGCAGCCACCCAGCTGGAGTGACCCTGATCAATTTTTTTTGCCTGTTCATCTTATTTTGCCTTGTGACCCCAGTACCTTGTTCTCCTCTACCAGCAAAAGGCTTGTAATTTAAAAAGAACTCTATCAGTGAGGAGTTCAAAACCAACCAAGAGGGTTCACATGGCTAGAGAGGGACCCTTGTGGAGGCATGAATGGGGACTTTTGATGAGGCAGACTTTTGACCCCCTATATATCCTGTGAGACGCATATATTATATGAAAAGAGAGGGAGCATCTGATGGCATTGTTTGTTTCTTGCTGCAGTAAGGGACAAAAATGGAGAATACTGTTGAGGTCTGTATCTCCTTAGGTAGCTCTCAGGTAATGCACTCTTTTCTCCCCTGAGGGCAGACAATGGGAACCTGCTTAATCAGATCAACCAGATGTCTAACAAAAACAGCTAAGCCCAAGTTGGAGAGTAGTTCTTTTTGGTGTACTCAGTTGAAATGGGGGCTGTAGAAGGGACATGAGAGCTCCTGAGGACATAGTCTAAGGATTATGTTTTGAACAGGGGACATAGGGATCTCTCCCAGACTTGGCTAAAGAACGAATCCCACTCCTGTGTTGGACAAAGGGGGCAGCCATTGATCCTGATCTACTTGGGAAAGAAGAAGGAGATGCTGAGGATTGGGGAAAGAGAGTTCCCAGGCTCAATGCGTGAGGGATTATTGGTCATCACTGCTGTCCAGCCCTGGAAGTGAGGGGTGGCCTCCACCCTCAGGCCATGGGAACTGTGAAGAAAGTGTAGAGATCTGATTGTCTGTACGCACGGGCATAGCCAGATGAGTCCTGTTACTTTGCCACCTTTGAAACCTCAGGGAGGGTCAGGAAGTTGCATCTTCAGCCTTCACTGGGGAGTTGCCCCAGCCAGATCACCCTTGTAGCTTGAAAAGAAACTTTCCTTCCTACCAGCCTTTTTCTGATCTCCTCCTTGGTGGGTCAGATCTGAAAGGAAGAGAGTTTAAGGAGGGAGGGAGCCGAGAATTGAAAGGAAAAAAAGCCTGGTGCACTGAGGTTTTAGTTACACCCACGTAACACTGGCAGTCCAGTACAAGCCCCCGGCCACTCTTGATTTCTCAGGTTCCTGCCTTAACATCCATAGAGGGCTCAAAGATTTTTCCCCAGGTTCTCAAGAGAGAAACCCTCCAGAGAGAGAGAGAGAGAGAGAGAAAGGTCAGCCTGAGAGTTCCATTGTAGCTATGTGGGGGGTGGGTTCTCCTGGAGGATGGACTCCATCAGAGTGCCTGACAATCACCACCACTTCCTAGGCAGTCCCCTCCAGTTTGGTACAACCTGTGCCAACCTCAGGTAAAGAAGTATCACTTCATGGTTGCCAAGATGATACACTTGGGAGCTAGGGTGGTGAGGGTCCTTGGTCCACTCTTAGATAGAAATCAAAGGTGGACTTGAGCAGCAAAGGTCAGAGAAGTTTTATTTGTAGAGAAGAGAAAGGAAAGGGTGCATGGGGTCATGCAGCCGGACCTGGAAACTGGTGGTCTGCTGAGTCAGATTGAAAATTGGGTTTTATAGGTTTTTTTATTGCCTGAGGGAGGAGATTTTGGCAGATGGATGTCAAAGGAGAAGTGTCTCCTTGGTGAGAAAAGATGTTTCTTGGGAGAAAGGGCAGTTCTGCCCTTTCTTGGGAGAAGGGGCAGTTCCCCCACCGGCTAATTGACACCTTTTTGGGACTACATGGACCTCCTGCAGGCTGCCCTTCACAGGTTTCTCCCATTATTACTCAGAATTCCACCTGAAGAGTAGATGTCGAGAGTGTTCATTCTTCCTTTATCATCTAGGTAAGATGGGCCCATGGGCTTCTTAACATTTTATGCAAACAAAAAGAACTACATGCAAATCTTAAGAAAAGCACCACAGAATAAATGCAGTGGTTTTCAAAACTTACTTGATAATAAATCACTTGAGAAGGTTTAAAAGATGGAGTCCCCAGCCTCTATCTTACAAAATGTTAATCAAGTAGATCTACGTATGATGTGGTCAACGGGTGTGTGTCCTAATGGCCACTCCCACAAATAGTTCTTACTACCACCCGGAGTTCGGATCCAGTAATCTAAGTTATCATTACATTTCTACAAAAACTATGGCTTTCTGTTTTATGTGTTTGGTGTTAAAACCTTTCTATTTTGACATATTCATAGATTAACTTGCAGTTGTAAAAAGTAGTACAAAGAGAGCTAATATACCATTTGCTTAGTTTCCCTCAATTATTATTTTGCATCTTGCAAAACCATAGGCAATAGCCAGATAAGGATATTAAAAACCTGCCTACCTTGTTCAAATGTCTTCAGCTGCATTTATATTCATTTGTGTTTATGTGTATGTGTATGTGTGCGTGTATCATTAGTTCTCTGCAATTTTATCTATAGGGTTGTGTATGCACCACCATAGTCAAGACATAGAACCAGTCCATCACTACAAGGATCCTCTGTGTTGTCCATTTATAGCCCTTCCTGCCTTGTTTCTCCTTTAATCCTGACATCCATTAGTCTATTCTCCATTTTCATAATTTTGTCCTTTCTACAATGTTATCTAAATGGAATTAAGCAGCTCTACGAAAGGCTAAATAATGGACCAGCAAAGATGTTCACATTCTAAGCCCCAGAACCCCTGAATACATTACCCTATATGGTAAAAGATACTCTGCAGGTTGGCAGAGTAGCTCAAGCAGTAAGAGTGCTTACCAACCAAGCATGAGGCCCTCAGTTCAAACCCCAATGCCACTATAAAAAAAAAAAAGAAGATACTCTGCAGATGTGACTAAGGATCTTGAGTGAAGGAGAGTGTACTGGATTATCTGGTTGGGTCCAGTACAATCATAAACATCCTGAAGGAAGCAAGAAGATCAGAGATGTAATAGTAGAAGACACAGTGTTGGAAGCAGTTTGTGGGAATACCAAGGTGGAGCCACAAGCAAAGGAATGTAGGCATCCTCTGAAAGCTGAAAAGATGAGGGATGCATTCTCCCCTAGAGCCTCCAGAAAGAACCAGCCCTGCCAATATCTTGACTTTTTAAGAGTTTAGTCACTGATTTTGGGTTCCTGATGTTCAGAACTATGCAATAATAAATTCCTATTATCTAAACTACTAAGTTTGTAGTAATTTATTATAGCAGCAAAAAGGAAATTGATACAGTATGTAACCTTTTAGGGTTTTGGATTTTTCTCTCCTTAGGATAGCTCCTTTGAGAGGTATTCAAGCTGTGTGAATACATAGACCATTTCTTTTTAGTACTCAATAGAATTCTATGGCTTGGATATACCATAATATGTTTAACCAATCATCTGCTGAGGAACATCTGGATTGTTCCCATGCTGGAGTTATTATGACTAAAGCTGCTATAGATATTCATATACAAGGTTTAGTATGAACATAAATTTCCATCTCTCTGGGGTGAATATAAAGAACTGAAGATATTATGGTAACTGAACATTTAATTTTATAAGAAACTGCCGAACTACTTTCCAGGGTAGCTGTGTATTCTCACCAGAAATATATGAGTGACCTAGTATCATTTCCATCATCTGTTGTCACCTTTTGTTTTCTAGATATTCTGATAGGCATGTAGTGATATTTCATTTGGGTTTTAATTTTCATTTTCCTAGTGACTAATGATGATGGGTGCCTTTCTGTTTGTGTATTTGCCTATAAATCCCCTTGGATGAAATATCTCCTTATTCCTTTCCCTATTCTATAGAGCTATTTTTTATGACTTTACCTTTGAGGGTTTTTAAAAAATTTTTTTGGCAGTACTGGGGTTTTGAACTCAGGGCCTCGTGGTTGCTAGGCAAGTGTTCTACAACTTGAGTCATATCCCCAGCCCTCTTTTGCTTTTAGTTATTTTTCAGATAACGTCTCCTCAAACCATGATCCTCCTATCCTTGCCTCCCACTTAGTTGGGATTAGAGGCAAAGTGCCACCACACCCAGCTTATTCTTTGATATAGGGTCTTGCTAACTTCTTGCCTGGGCTGGCCTTACTACGTTCCTCCTATCTCCACTTCCAGTGTAGCTGGAATTACAGGCATGAGTCACCACACCTGACCTACCTCTGAGTTTGAAGAGTAGTATATATATTTTAAGAGACTATATATATTTTTCAAATGTGTACTTTGCAAACACTTTTTTCTTAGTGTGTAGCATGTCTTTTCATCCTATTAAAGCCTTTTGCAGTGTCAAAGTGTTTTAGTTTTGTCTTTATTCTGATAAAGTCTAATTTATCAATTTTCTTTTATGGGTCATAATTTTGGCAAGGCTACTCTTTGCCTACTTTTGCATCCAGAAGATTTTCTTCTAAGCTTTTTTTTCTAAAAGTTTTATATTTTTACATTTGATTTTAAGTCAGTGATCCAATTTGAGTTAATTTTTGCATGAGATCTGAGATTTAACTCAAGGTTTGCTTTTCTTACCTATAGGTGTCCAGGAGTTCCAGCATTATTTGTTGAAAAAGCTATCCTCCATCAACTTGCCCTTGACGTCTCTCAAAAATCAAACAAGGTATTTGTGTGTATCTACTTGTGGGTCCTCCATTCTGTGGCACTGATGTGTGTGTCTGTCCCTCTGCCAATACCACACAGTCTTGCTTACTATAAAGCCATAGTGTTCATCAATACTAGTCTTCTGGTCAGGATTATTTTAACAATTTTCGGGCTTGAATCTTTCTATGCAAACTTTAGAATAAAGTTGCCTATGTCTACAAAAATTGCTCATATTTTGAAAAGAATTACATTAACCTATAGATCAATTGAGGGAGAGTATCTTCATTAGATTACAATTTCCAATCTATGAATACAGTGTGTCAGTCCACTTATTCAGGTGTATTTGATTTCTTTTATCAACATTTGATAACATATACATCCTGTAAATGTTTTGCTTCATTTTTACCGAACTATTTCATTTGGAGGAGAATTCTTGACCGAGATGTGTATAAATCAGAGCATCCGTGATATTTTGAGCCAATCAGAAAATCCTAAAGGGAAACAGAAGAGTTTGGGTTGAAGAGTGTCTGCAGGTCCCAGTTCTTTAAAACTAGTGATCACTCCATGGAAACAGCAGGGAAAGATGTAGGAAGCAATCACTTCCACTCAAAGACACAGGAAAAGCTGTGGGTCCACCACTCCTTCCTCTGTGTTGATTTCCTCTGTGTTGAGCTGGTAACATTAAAGATTAAAAGTAGTTTGGCTTAGATTCCCATAATTGAAACTGAGACTATCAAGCCTGACTTAAACTCTGGCCTTTATTTTGTAGACAAGAAAGTATGAACCAATTGTGAAATTAGCCTCTCACTCTGCATCTGCTTATGGCTTCTCTTCTTTACTGACATTCTCTACTATCAGAAGGGGTCCATGGGAGGCCATGTTCATATGAAGAGGGAACAGATCTAATTTCTTGAGTTCTAGGGTGAGAGCAGAGAGCCAAGCACCTAGGCCAGTGGCCATGTCAAAAGCAGAAACAAAGCTCTTGACATTTAGTCTGCCACTCTATAACCTACAGACCACATTTCCTCCTCTTAGTTTCCACTCTGTTTTCAACATGACTACATCAGTGCTTCACTGTATTTGGGACATATGACATGAATTAAAGAGTTGAGGGTAAAATGCTGTGCCTGAGAAGGCAATGACTTTGAACAATTGTTTCAGTTGGTTGGAAAGGTAGTCTTAGGCACATTGAATCCAGATTCATATATTAGTAAGGCTTCAGGGATGTGTTCTAAAACCCAAGAGCAAGGATACCTCAAGTCCCCATGAGGCACTAGAACTAGGATTAGGAAATCTGTAAACCTCTCATTGCAATTCCTCTCTTTTCCCAAGTCTCTACTTTAGACCACTTCAGATCCTTTCTCTCTCCCCCCGCCCCACCCCTTCTGCTCTGGAATTCATGTGACGAGACCTGCAGCCCCAAAAATACACACATTAAAAACCCATCCATTAGAGAAGAAAAATCTAACCCCTGCCATGACTCTCAAGTAAAGGATTCTGACTGGCCCTTTGTGATTGATTAGGGGTGTACTCTGAGACCAGGGGAGTGGGAACACACTGTATAAGAAAGTCCCCAAGGAACTCTTAAAAGGTAACTCAGGAAAAAAAGTATCATGAGGTCTTCACAGACTAAATGTTTGAATATTAATAGTTCTCCTATTGTAGATTTAGAAATAGAACTTCCTTATTAAGCCAGCTTGTTTCTACAGTGGCAAAGTTGTGTTTTACCATGTTGTCAAATCCTTCACACCTAGACATACAACCCAACAGACAGGTAATAGTCTTATTTGTACATTAAAATTTCAAGACTTGAAAGGTATAATATTAGATTTTTACCAACTTGGTTTAGGAAGTATAGACAAATTTAGTGATCTGATAAAACTGACACCGAGGAGGAGTGAAAGATTATTTATAATTATCATAAATCATTGATTTTAAGTCCACTTTCCTGGATTGTGTGACCTAAAAAAGATCATTTAAATGTTTTGGCCCTTCATTTCTTTCCTCAGGAAATGGAAAAATAATACCTGTTTTATATTTTAGTATTTTTTTAAGTACCAAATGAGTTAGCATGAAAAAAGATGCTTTATGAACCATAGTGCTCTATAGAAACGTCTTATTAATCTTACAATGTGCTAGAATCATGACTGTCTTCAAAGTCATGGTATTTAGAATAAAACAAAGTATCTTTATTTAACATAAGAACAAAATAACTTATACAAATGATACCAGTGATTTTTACCAGACCCTTTGGAGGTTATTTAGGGCAGAAAATATTGTAATCACTTTGTTGGAGGCAAAAATGAGGACCAAATAAAATTACTTGCCCAGGCTGGGATGTAGCTCGGTGGTACAGCGCTTGCCTAGCATGCGTGAGGCCCTGGGTTTGATCCCAGCACCAAAAAAGAAAAGACAAAACAAAAAAAATCTCTCCCCTAAAATTACTTGCCAAATGTCACATAGTAGTCATGGAATAAGACATTTTGGCTAGGATATGATATTAAAGTCACAAACTTGAAAACTGTAATCTAAATTGTCATCCTATTTGCATTAGAGAAGAAAGGTGTTTCTTAGCACATACGATTTTCGGAAAATAACCCCTAACATTGCTTCTGGAAGATGGAAACACCATTGAGGACTCGCCCTTTAACTTCAGTGCTAACCTTCTATTTTCTGCTAACCATTGTACTTAGTAGTCTCAGCTTTCCTTGCACCTATTCCAAGTTCCCTACTGCTCTCTAGCCCTCTGGGAACTATACACCTCCCCCGACCCCAAAGCTCCTGGGACATAATTGAGCACTCTAAAGTCAAAATGCTCTGCTGGTGCACTGCATTTTCATCTCAGCTGGTTCAGATATTCCTAAGAACCAGGAAGCAGCAGTGTTCCTCCCTAAAGCCTAAATTTTATGGAATCAGGAATTTGATTTCTGCAAGCACAAGAAGCTATTAGGTAAGAAAATGTTTTTGAAGTCAGGTATTGTGATTCCTCCAGTGTTTCTCTTTTTTGCTCAATATTATCTTGGCTATTCATGGTCTTTTGTGCTTCCAAATGAACTTTAGGGTAGATTTTTCAATCTCTGTGATGAATGTCATTGGAATTTTGATGGGAATTGTGTTGAACATGTAGATTGCTTTTGATAATATAGCCATTTTCACTATGTTGATTCTACCAGTCCATGAGTATAGGAAATCTTTACATCTTCTGTAGTCTTCTTCAATTTCTTTCTTCATGGTTTATAGTTTTCCTTACAGAGGTCTTTCATATCCTTTGTTAAGTTTATTCCTAAGCATTTTATTGTTTTGAAGGTATTGTAAATGGAATTATTTTCCTACATTCTTTCATTATTGGTGTATAGAAAAGCTACTGATTTTTGTAAATTGATTTTGTATTCTGCTGCTTTGCTGAAGCTGGTGTCTAGGAGTTTTTTGGTAGAGTTTTTTGGGTCTATTAGGTATAGGACCATGTCGTCTGCAAATAGGAATACTTTGACTATTTCCTTTCCAATTTTTATTTCTTCTTTCTCTCTTATTTCTCTGGTTAGGAATCCCAGGACTATATTGAATAAGAGTGGAGAGAGTGAACACCCTTGTTTTTTTCCTGACTTTAGGGGAATGGTTTCAGTTTTTCTCTATTTAATATGATGTTAGCTATAGGCTTGTCATTTATAGCCTTTATTATGTTGAGGTACAGTCCTTCTATTCCTAGTTTCATCAGAACTTTTATCATGAAAGGACACTGAATTTTGTCAAAGGCTTTTTCTTCATCTATTGAGATGATCATTTGTTTTTTGTCATTGCTGCCGCTAATATGCTGTATTACATTCATTTATTTGTGTAGGAGCCATAGCAACTGGCACAAAAACAGATGTGAAGACCAGTGGAACAGAGTAGAAGACCCAGGTGTGACTTCACACAGCTATGCCCAGCGATTTTTGGCAAAGGGTCCAAAAACTTACAATAGTGAAAAGACAGCCTCTTCAAGAAAGGTTGCTGGAAGAACAGGATATCTGCATGCAGGAAACTGAAACTATATCCATGTCTGTCACTCTGTACAAATATTAACTCAAAGTGGATCAAGGACCACTTGATATATAAGACCTGAAACTTTGAAGCTAGTGCAGGAAAGAGCAGGGAATACACTGGAAGCAATAGGCATAGGCAAGGACTTCCTCAATAGAATTCAAAAGACTCAGCAAGTAAGAGAAAGGATTGACAAATGGACTGCATGGAATTTAAAACTTCTGCACAACAAAAGAAATACCTCTAATTTGAAGAGGCTGTCCACAGAATGGGAGAAAATCTTTGCCAGCTATACATCTGACAAGGGATTAATAACTAGAATATACACAGAACTCAAAAAAACTAAACTTCCCAAAAATCAAAAACCCAATGAAGAAATCGACAAAAATAACTGAACAGAGATTTCTCTCTCTTTTTTTAAAAATTTATTCATTTATTCATATGTACATACATTGTTTGGGCCATTTCTCCCCCTTGCCCCCCCCCCACTCCCTCCCTTTCCCCACCCCCACCCCCTTGCTTCTGGGCAGAACCTGTTCTGCCCTTTTCTCCAATTTTGTTGAAGAGAAGACATAAGCAATAATAAGAAAGATATAGTGTTTTTGCTAATTTGAGATAAGGATAGCTATACAGAGAGATGCCTAGCATTGCACAAGTGTATTACAACCCAAATTGATTCATCTCTACAAGACCTCTTCACTCCTTCCTGGTCACCTTCCCATAGTGACCTCTGTCATTTTAAAGGTCCTCTATAGTGGGCACATTAAACACTTTCAATTTTTGGGGTTCCTACCTTTCTCTATTCCTCCTGTACGTATTCTCCCCTTAGTGTGTGACCCATGTCCAATAATATTACTGCATTTGTTTTAGGTCTAAAGTCCACATATGAGGGAGAACATACAATTTTTGGCCTTCTGAGCCTGGCTAACTTCACTTAAGATGATGTCCTCCAGTTCTATCCATTTACTTGCGAATGACAAGATTTCATTCTTCTTCATGGCTGAGTAAAATTCCATTGTGTATAAATACCACGTTTTCTCAATCCATTCATCAGTAGTGTGGCATCTTGGCTGTTTCCATCACTTGGCTATTGTGAATAGTGCTACAATAAACATGGGTGTGCAGGTGCCTCTGGAGTAACCTGAGTTGCATTCCTTTGGGTATATCCCTAGGAGTGGGATTGCTGGATCATATGGCAGATCTATGTTTAGTTTTTTAAGAAGCCTCCATATTGTTTTCCAGAGTGGGTGTATTAGCTTACATTCCCACCAGCAGTGTATGAGGTTTCCTTTTTCCTTGCATCCTCGCCAACATTTGTTGTTGGTGGTGTTTTTGATGATGGCTATTCTAACAGGGGTGAGGTGGAATCTTAGTGTGGCTTTGATTTGCATTTTCTTTATGGCTAGTTCTCTGAACAGAGATTTTTTTCAAAGGAAGAAGTCCAAATGGCTAAAAAAACACATGAAAAAATGCTCACCATCCCTGGCCATAAAGGAAATGCAAATCAAAATCACATTAAGATCCCACCTCACTCTTGTTAGAATGGCTATCATCAAGGACATAAACAACAACAAATGGTGGTGAGGATGTGAGGGAAAAAAAGGAACCCTGATACATTCTTGGTGGGAATGTAAATTTGTACAACCATTATGGAAAACAGTATGGAGGCTCCTCAAAAAGCTCAAACTAGAACTGCCATATGATCCAGCAATTCCTCTCCTAGGAATATACCCAAAGGAATGTAAGTCAGGTTACAACAAAGACACTGCACACCATGTTTATTGCAGCATTATTCACAATAGCTAAGTTATGGAAACAGCCAAGATGCACCACTACTGAGGAATGGATCCAGAAAATGTGGTATTTATATACAATGAAATTTTATCCAGCCTCAAGGAAGAATGAAATTTTTTCATTTGTGGGTAAATAGATGGAACTGGAGAACGATATCTTATGTAAAGCTAGCCAGGTACAGAAGGCCAAAAGTCACATGTTTTTTCTCATATATGGAATACAGACCTAATACAAATACAGCAATATTATGAAAAACAGGTCACAATAAGGGAGGTCACATATGAGAAGGGGAGGGTAAAAGAAGGAAGTTAAGAAGGTGTCTATGGTTGATGTACTCTCTATACAAGAATGAATATAGAATTTTTAATCTGTTTGAGACCTCCATAAGAAAGGGACTAAGGCAGAAAGAAGAAAAAGAGGAGATGAACTAAATCAGGCTACAACACATACAAGCATGCAAGTGCCACAAGGAAACTCCCTGTGTAGCTATATTAAACAACCAAAAATGTCATTTTCTTCTTTTTATTATTCAAAATGAGAGAACAGGAGGGTGGAACAGATCCTGCCTGGGAGTGGAGGGGGGGATTGGTACCAATGGGAGAGGGGAGGAGGTAGGGGAAATGGTGAAGGAGAGTGAATATGGTACAAATACTGTGTACACATTTGTGTAAACAGAAAAATAGTATCTTTTGAAACTATTCCAGGAATGGGTGGAGGAAGGTATGAAGGAGAATGGTGGAGGGGGTGAATTCAAGTATGACATATTTTGATATCTTGTAAGAACTTTTATAAATACACCCACCCAGCAAAACAATAAAATGAAAATGTTTTTGTCCATATTCTCCTTAAAAAGATGAGCAGAATCATACAATTTTACAAATGCTCTCTCAAAGGGATACAAAATTCGCCATTTTAATCTACCTTAAAAGTGAGAGTCACTTCAACCCCTTGCTTCTGCTATTATGGCTAAAATTGAAAAGGACTTTTCTGTTGATAGGTTTCATCATGCTTGTCTTCAGTTGTGGTAAGTCATTGTTGTTTATTTTTCTTTTTCTTAATAACTGAAATAGCTCTGAGAAGGTCTGAAACTGGGAAAACCAAGCCATTTTATTTCATGGCAATGCCATCATTAAAAGCATCTGTTGTTGTTTGTTGATTAAGTTGCATCCTTCAATGAAAATGTCCAATGAATCAGTCTATGTCCGCTTATTATCAACACAGGTATCCCAAACTTGTTTTGCTCTATTAGTTTAATTGGAGCATTATCGAGAAATACAGGTTTCCAATGAAAAAGGGATGAAAGTCTAGATAAATCGACCCAAATAGCATATGGCTTTTTCCTATGAAGGTCACAAGCAATTTGTACACCACTTATTTTCCAAGGACAGGGGTGGTTTTGGGGGGTATTGAATTAAAATCTAAAGTAAGGTACATTGATTTACAGGAAATTGTTCCCTTACACACAAATTCATTATTTACAAATACTATTCCAGGGGACTAGATTGAAAGATTTGTCTTTTGAGTCAGGAATGTCACCAACTGTATCAGTATCTGTTTATAACCAGTTTTTGTTTTTTTTTTATTCAAGGACTCAAAGTTAACAAAAATATTTGTGTTAGGTCATTTCAAATGAACAGCATAAAAGTCTTAGGGCTCACTTCCAGGGAAAACTGTGATCACTTATATTTCACAGAAAAAAAAGTAAAGCAGGTAGGGGCAGCTGGGGTATAGAATCGGTAGCCAACTGAGAGGTTAGTACAGTTTTCCTAGGAAATGCTATTGGTTCTTTCTTTCTCAAACTGAAGAGAATGATTGTGTACCTCTGTCTCCTTTAATAGAAGGACTTTGAAAATCCCCCCGAATTTTCCACTTGCCACTCTGAGCGTACAGACAGTCCTTTTACTGCCTTGCAATTTTATTTTCAAATCATCAAATGTTCCTATGTCATGGAAGATATGAGCTTTTGGTGACAGGTACTAAGATGTGTCCAGAAACCACTTTTCCAGGGCCCAGCGCCTAAGATGCTGATGGAATGGAGATACACCCCCCAAGAATGAAACAGGCTCCCTCTACAGCTACTCCACCTATCCAACCTCCTCCACTACTGTTCACTTTGAGCTGAAGTAGGATTGCTATCCAACCAGGATATTTTCCATTTCTGATTCTTCTAATCCAAGGCCTTATTGCTAGGAAAATTTTCTCTTTTCTGAAAAAAAGGAGGCACGGAGAAGAAAAATGTGTTGAGAACACAAAGAAGTGGGAGTATTCTCCCATCTGCACAGGATGTGCCTACCTGCTGTGCTGACTTAGGAATGTGGAATTATCAGTGTGGAAAAGGCAAGGTGGCAGGAAGTGGGGGTGAGAGGGCCATTTTACTTTCAGCTGTGTTTTTCCTCTTGAGTTTCAAATAAAAATATTCAATAACCAATTCATGTGTAGTTCAAACAAGCCTAATGTCTTCCTGAAAGCCACAAGTTATTCCTGTGTGGCTGAGAAGGACTTGAATTCTGAAATTCCATGGAAGACGCTGGTGGTAGGGAAGGTATTTCCTGATGTATGACCAAGATGGATGCTGGTAACTCAGGTTTCATTTGCCTTTGCCTTGACTATCTAATCATATGCTGAAGTTCAGAGAACGAACACATCAATCGTCAGCCTCCATCCTGAAGGCTTATTTTTCATTCATATTGCCTTGAAAATAAACTTTGATCATGTTGCTTTCTAATTCTGTAACTTATTGTGCTTTGCTCCCCTGGGCTGTCTCTCAGCACAGGGAAATTGAGGTACTGTCACAGGCAAGGGAAGGCAGTATTGGTCCCTTGCTTGTTTAGAATGAAAGAACCCTGTCAACTGCACTGGAGAGAGGCAAAAATAGAGGTGCATCTGCCTTGACTCACCTTAATAATTTTCCCAAATATACATCCATGGGTCCTCCTTACTCAGGGCTTCAGAAGCCCTGAGAAAAGGTCTGCTTTTGTTTTACTTTCTATTGTAGACAAGTTGGATGGTTCTGATCCATGACTTATTTTGTTTTACTGGTCCTCCCCAGAATCTCATCTTATGTATTCTAAAACCAAGTTAAAAAAAACTGCTAATTAAGATTGTGCCTGCAAGAAACCACCTGATAACCATTTTGGCTTAACTATTTGTGTAATGCTATTTGGTAGGAAGGGGAGGGAGTTCTTTTTTGTTTTAGATTAGCTTTTGTTTTATCCCTTGAACCAGGCTTTTTAAACTTAGTCCACATTTATCCTATATACTCTACTCTCTTTATCCTTATTTACTTCTTCTTTTCCTTTCTGTTTGTGTCAGCCTTTGTCCTCAAGCAGATTACATATATCTCTCTTTTAGTTTATAATGTGCTACTGCCTCTTAAAGTCTCAGGGCAAACTGCTGTTGATTTATAGAGATATTTCAGATTTCCTCTTTGACTAAATCACACCTCTTTGGTGTACTCTTCACCTTAGGCTCTTCTTTCAGTTTTCAGCTTTCTTTCCTCTATTTTCTTCCCTCATTTTGGGGTGGGGCATGATGGGTTTGGCAGCACGCTTTCATTTCAAGCCTCATGTACTTTAATTCTCCACCTAATTGATCTTAACTCTTGCCCAGAATGTCCTCAGATTGCTCCATTTGTCCTTCCCAAGCCTTTTATGTCTATTATGATAGGAAGACACCCTAGGAGGTAAACAAGTTTCTTTTTCTTTCATTTCACAGTTGGGGAAGCTGGAAGCAGAGAGAAACTGAGTGTAGAGCTAGAAGTAAGCAGTGGTTCAAACTCTCAGGTCTCACTTCTAGCTACAACTTAGCACAGAAAGCCTGCCCTCTTGTTTAACCTTTCCAACATCTCTAAGCCTCTGTGAATAAACCACACAGTGCACTGCTAATGATGCCTGACTTTTGCATTCCTGAAGAGACCAAATACTACCATCTTTCTAACCCAACGACAATGTTTTCCAAAGCCCCATACACCCACAACCTCTCCTTCAATGCACACTGAGATTTTAGCATCCCATTTGGCTTGAATAAAATTACTTTTAATTGCCCTTAGTGGTTACTGTTCCACGAACTCTGTGAACTCTATCCTCCTTTCTCCTTTCTCCCTCTTTTCTTTCCAGGTCCCCAAGAGCCAAAAAAGAATATGATCACATCACATCTATATGCTGTCTGTTTCTTGAACCTTCCTGCCAATCAAATGCATATAATCCATTTCAGGTAATGGCAGTATATTCTAACTGTGGCGATTAACCACAGCTCATCAACAGCATCAGGAACCTGCTGGAATTTTCCTCAGAAATCAATGCACTCAACTGTGATGTGCTGATTGAGATAACGAGCTGCAAGCTGAAAATTAAGGAATAATAGAATGGATATCCTTTTTTTTCTCTCTCCACTAAAAGAAAGAAAAACAAAAGGAAAAAAGATAAGGGGGAAGAAACTCAGAGCTACAGTTTATTTTTTAATGCAGTTCTCATTTAATTCTTCCTCCTAAGTCTGATTAAGTCTAATGCTAGCCAAGGGTTTTGCAGATTTCTTCTATGTGTGGCTTTCAGGCTGAAGAATATTTCCTGGAAGAATGAACTTGAATTTGTCCTTGGTGGTTTGAGTCTTAAATGCCACAGTGATAAAGAGCTTTTCTCCCTTTTCCTTTTACCCCTTCTCTTCCAAAAGATCAACTTCATATTGGCTTTCACTTGGCACCAGTACTTTGGATTGGGTGTCTGAGCGCCAGTTGCTGGCATGCAGACCCAAATACAGTGCCATTGCCATTGTTCTTCTGGAATTCAAAGCATCTGGCCACCTGGCTTTGCTACACCCCTCTGGGGCAGTTCTGCTCTCTCCATGCACAGCATCCAATGTATGGAAACAAATTGTCACAGCTCCATGTCCCAGCACAGTCCCTACCATTCTGTTCCCAGAGCAGGATGGAGTTATGATGAGAGACAAAGACTATCCCAGGTATTTCATTCTTTGAAGCCACAGCCTGTTTCTTAGGGAGAACAGCTTAAGTGCAAATCTTAAAATTTTTTGTTCAGTCACACAATGAACTTCAATCATGAGGTTATAAGACTGAAAAACGAGACTTTGGAAGGTGGCACACGTACCTATATGTGTACATGTGTTTGTGCCCTGTGGGTCTTGATAAGGAGGTGAAAGAAGAAGAAATCATTTCTGACAAATATCTCAAAACAGTTCTTTTGCAATCTCAGATCACTTTGAAAGCAGACATGACCACACTTACCTAATCTTAGTTGACCCTGTGGCAAGTTTGCTGAATTGCCTTTCATCTTAATGAAGTGTGTCTACATTAAAGTTTTATGGTATTTGTTGCACAGAGATAACTACACCACTCAAAAAATATATAAAATCCCTGTGTATATGCGTACAAAAATCAACAGCTTGAAATGATATATATGTATATACATACATATATATAATTATCAACAGCTTGAACCTAATTAAAATGAGGCATAAGTTGATTAAACTTCACATGAAAAATATTGCTTTCCAAATGCTATATATATATATATCAAAAAACAGTAAAAGAAAAAACATTCACATGTGTAGGCACATTTCCCTTTTTCACACATAATTTTCTGTCATTTCCTCCTTTTTTTTTTTTGTTTTTTTTACTATTGATTGCCTCTTTCCCAGTGAAAGATCCTGACAGAGAGACAAGGCAGGCTAGCTGGGGAGAAAATCACAGTCTCAGTGCCACAGCTCCCGGGTTCAAATCCCCCACTGTACCCCAATGGGGTATGTGATCTTCACACATTTCTTTAACTCTCCATTCCTTATCTCACAAACAAAAGGGTCTTTTTGAAATCCTATGTTAAAGAAGTAATGGCAGCTGGCTCTCTGCATTGTAAGGCCTCCCATTCTTTCTAAGGTCTGTAACATTTTCTCACATTTTAATGTCTCTGAATTCACAGTTCATTTTACAATGGATGAAGCATCACTGTTTTTTTCTTAATAGCATGCGAAACAATGGTGCTTCTCACCCTTGATGATATCTAAGTCTAATAAAATATATTTTGAATCAAAATTGTTTTGCTGGTTTATGATATCATTCAAAAATTATATATTTTCTTGTCAATACAAGATGGACCTTGGAACTGATCTCCCTGGTCTGCTCTGAACGACTAAAGTAATTCAGAGTCATAGAGAACCAGAAGGAGGGCCTGGAGAAATAGAAGGGGAAAATGTCTTTCTTATGCTTAAAATACTCCCTCCCTTGGTTTAAAAATCTGCTGTCATTTTTGAACAAGGGTATTACAGATCCATTTTGCACAGGCCTGGAAAAATCAGGCAGTTGTTCTTTGTGGAAATTGTATAAAAAAAAAAATTAGTGGTAGCACACTGCTATAATCCTAGATAGTAGGAAGACAGAAATCGAGAGGATCTCAGTTTGAGGCCAGACCAGGCAAAAAGTTAACAAGACCTCCATTTCAACAAAATAAGTCAGGCTTATTTAGTTAAAAAAATTAGTGGTGGCACACACCTAAAATATTAGCTACATGGGAGGCATAGGTAGGAGGACTGGAGTCTAGTCTGAGGCTGAGCCCTAGGCAAAAATAGGAGAACTTATTTTAAAAAAAAAAAGTCAAAAGGATTGGGGATATGGCTCAATTGGTAGACCACCTGTTAGTTCAAACCCTAGTAATGCAAAAAAAAAAAAAAAAAGAAAATCTATTGATTCTTCTTTTAGTCATCTGCTGGTGGCAGTTTCAGAGGATCTCAAATATCTCAAATAGGTCCTGAACTGTGAGAGTACTTAAGCCAACATTTTCAACCACATGGCAATCTGTTTTTAATGTTTATATTGTCTCAGCTACATACTGACCTTTGGATTTTGAAGGTTAGAAAAGGATAACACATTTTAAAACCCTTGTCTTTTAAAATAAATAAGTCCTTAAGGAAAGTACATGTATATTTTTTTTACAATCTGAGGGAGAAGCTCCCTGAAACTTTGAGACATCTCTACATATCCATGCTATATAAGGTGTGTCATAAAGTTATTTTTAAAAGAATGTTATATAATATAGAGTTTTTATAAAAATGTATTCTACTTATACATTTTATCTCCATTCTATTAATCTGAATTTTTTGTTTTATTGAGGACCAATATGGTCCAAGCACTTGAACCATTTTTTTTTTCTGCTAAAACCAAAGTACATAAGGGAATTAATACTCTCATTTGAAATTGATCACCTATAGTCACTTTGATCCAATAATAAATTGTGAGCATGACTTTATAACACACATTCCATAGATCCAGAGTTTCTGGGTGATTTACATGATGTTGAAGAAATGAAATGAACAGACTCACTTAAAACAATGCATAAAATCTTCATAGACATGGAGAGATTTTGCCCAAGTAAGCCACTAAATCTTTTTTTAAGAATGCTTCAAAATCTAAGAATGTTAAAGGTTCCTGGGTATTATTGACTAGTATAGAGCTTTAGAAAGCAAGAAGGTACAGACAAACTTCTGGTGAAGGTCTCCACTGTTATCAGAGCAAGGGAGACTAGTGAACAACATGAAGGTCATAGTGTTGAGAAGGGGGGGAGGGAAAAGGAGGGAGGGGGAGGGGAAGAAGAAGAAGGAGGAGGAGGGGGAGGAGGAGGAAGAGGAACAAGAAGAAGAAGAAGAAGAAGAAGAAGAAGAAGAAGAAGAAGAAGAAGAAGAAGAAGAAGAAGAAGAAGAAAAGAATCAATGAAATTAAAAAGAGATCACATTGATTGGTGGTACACATCTGTAATCCCAGCACTCAGGAGGCTGAGAAAAGAGGACTGAGAGCTCCCGGCAAGCCTGGGCTATTTAGAGAGACTCTGTCTCAAGAAAAAAAAAAATGGGCACAAGAGGTAGAGATCAGTGCACAGGACATAAGAACCCCCAAACCTAGTCACTTATTTTTGTCATAGGAAATACATGCATGGAGGAAAACAGCCAAAAGACACTTTATTGCTATTATCCTAAATGTAAATCTATAATGAAGATATCCATTGTGATCAGATAGAATGCAAGGGGTTATATCTATTTTCTTATATTTGCTGAGCCTTGCTTTGTGACCTAAGATATGATCTAAAAAACGAGAAAGTTCCATGGGCTGCTGAGAAGAATATATATTGTGCTGTTGTTGGATGAAATATTCTGTAGAGATCAGTTATGTCCTTTTGATCTACAGTGCCATTTAGTTCTAGGATTTCTTTGTTAATTTTTTGTTTGGATGAACTATCTGTTGGTGATAGAGGGGTATTAAAGTCTCCCACTACCACTCTGTTGGAGTCTATATTTGTTTTTAAGTCCTTTTGTATATGTTTGATGAAATTGGGTGCACTGACATTAAGTGCATAAAAGTTGATAATTATTATTTCCTTTTGATGCATTGGCCCTTTTATTAGTATGAAGTGTCCTTCTTTGTCTAGTTTGACCAATGTAAGTTTGAAGTCTACTTTCTCTGATATAAGTACTGCTACACTTGCCTGTTTTCAAAGACCATTAGATTGGTAAATCTTCTTCTAGCCTTTCACCCTAAGCCAGAGTTTGTTTCTGTCAATAAGGTGGGTTTTTTGTAAACAACAGATCTTCCTTTTTAATCCATTTTGCCAAATGATGTCTTTTGATAGGGTAGTTGAGTCCACTGTTAATATTGACAGATATGTGGTGATTCCTGCCATTTAGTTGTTTTTGTTGTTTAAGGATTTGATTGTGTGCAGCTGAATCAATGCTACTCTCTGATTATTTGTGTTTTCTTCTCCTGTGTTTTGACACTTCCTGTCCTCTCATGGCTTTGTTTGCTTTCATCTTCTGTGTGCAGAATTCATTGTAGAATCTTCTGTAGTGGTGACTTGGTGGTCACGTATTGTTTTAGTTTCTGTTTATTGTGGAAGATTTTTATTGCACTGTCAATTTTGAATCATAGTTTTGCTGGGTAGAGTATCCTAGGGCTGAAATTATTTTCATTCAGTGCCCAAAATACCTCATTCCATGCCCTTTTTGCTTTTAAGTTTTCCACTGAGAAATCTGCTGTTATTTTAATGGATTTACCTTTATATGTTACTTGTTTTTTCACTCTTATAGCCTTCAGTATTCTCTCTCTGTTCTCTGTGCTTGTTGTTTTAATGACAATATGCCATGGGGAGGTTCTGTTTTGGTCAAGTCTGTTTGGTGTCCTGGAGGCTTCTTGTATCTGAATGGCAATACTTTCTCAAGATTTGGGAAATTTTCTGTTATTATTTTATTAACTATATTATGTATCCCTTTGGCTTACACCTCTTCTTCTTCAATGCCCATGATTCTCAGGTTTGGTCTTTTGATGTAGTTGCTGAGTTCTTGCATATTCCTTTCACAGCTCTTGAATTTTTTATTAAGATTTCTTCTGTTTTTTTCTTTAATTTCTATTTTATCTTCAAGCACTGAGATTCTGTCTTCCACTTGTTCTAATCTTCTGGAGTAGCCTTTCACTGTGTTTTTTGTTTGACTAAAGGGGCACCACTTGATCATCTCAATAGATGCAGAGAAAGGCCTTTCATAAGATTCAACACCATTTCATGATGAAATCTTTAAGAAAACTAGGAATAGAAGGAATGTACCTTAACATTATAAAGGTTATATATGACAAACCTATAGCCAACATCATACTTAATGGGGAAAAACTGAAACCATTTCCCTTAAAGTCAGGAATGAGACAGGGATGTCCCTTCTCCTAACTCCTATTCAACATAGGCCTGGGATTCCTAACCAGAGCAATAAAGCAAGAAGAAGAAATAGAAGGAATACAAATAGGTAAAGAAATAGTCAAAGTATCCCTATTTTCAGATCACACAATCCTATACATCAAAGACCCAAAAAACTCCACCCAAAAACTCCTAGACACTGTAAACAGCTTCAGCAATGTAGCAGGATACGAAATCAATTTACAAAAATCAAGAGGCTTTCTATACACCAACAATGAACAAATTGAGAAAGATATGGGAAAACAATTCCATTTACAATAACCTCAAAAAATAAAATACCTAGGAATAAACTTAACAAGGGATATAAATGACCTCTAGAAGGAGAACTACAAACCACTGAAGAAAGAGATCATAGAAGACTACCAAAGGTAGAAAGATCTCCCATGTGCATGGATTGGCAGAATCAACAGCAAAAATGAGTATACTACCAAAAGCAATCTACAGGTTCAATGCAATTCCCATCAAAATCCCAATGACAGTCATCACAGAGATTGAAAAATCAACCCTAAAGTTTATTTGGAAACACAAAAGACTGCAAATAGCCAAAGCAATACTGAGAAAAAAGAGCAATGCTGGAGGTATCACAGCACCTGACTTCAAACTATACCACAGAACCATAGCAATAAAAACAGCATGGTATTAGCAAATAAACAGATATGAAGCCCAATGGAACAGAATAGAGGACCTGGATATGAATCCACACAGCTCTGCCCACCTTACTTTTGACAAAGGTGCCTAAAACATATGATGGAGAAGACAGCTTCTTCAATCAATGTTGCTGGGAAAAGTGGTTATCTGCCCACAGAAAACTGAAACTAGATCCATGCCTGTCAGCCTGTACAAGTATCAACTCAAAATGGATTAAGGACCTTAATATCAGACCCGAAACCTTGAAGTAAGTGCAGGAAAGAGCATCCCTGCTCTGGAAGCAATAGGTATAGGCAAGGACGTCCTCAGCATAACTCAAGTGGCCTAACAACTGAGAGAAAGGATGGACAAATGGGACATGACATTAGAAAGTTTCTGCACAACAAAAGAAATGGTCTCTAAATTAAAAAGACCACCCACAGAGTGGGAGAAAATCTTTGCTAGCTATACATCAGACAAGGAACTGATAACCAGAATATATAAGGAGCTCACAAAACTCTCCAAAAATCAATGAAAAATAAAGAAGCAGGCAACTGAACTAAACAGAAATTCTGTAAAAGAAGTCTAAATGGCCAAAAAACACATGAAAAAATGCTCACCATCTCTGGCCATAAAGAAAATTCAAATCAAAACCCACTAAAATTCCACCTCACTCCTGTTAGAATAGCTATAATCAAGACACCACTAACAACAAATGTTGGCAAGGATGTGGGGGAAAAGGAACCCTTGTACACTGCTGGTGGGAATGTAAGCTAGTACAACCACATTGGAAAACAATATGGAGACTTCTTAAAATACTAAACATACATCTGCCATATGATCCAGCAATACTACTGCTAGGGATATACCCAAAGAAATGCAACTCAGGTTATTCCAAGGCACTGCACACCCATGTTTATTGAAGCACTATTCACAATAGCCAAACTATGGAAACAACTAAGACGCCCCACTACCTACAGATGGATCAAGAAAATGTGGCATTTATACACAATGGAATTTTACTCAGCCACAAAGAAGAATGAAGTTTTGTCATTCGCAAGTAAATGGACGGAACTGGCGAACATCATCTTAAGCAAAGTTAGCCAGGCTCAGAAAGCCAAAAATCACAAGTTCTCCCTCAGATGTGTGTTATGGACATAAAACAAATGCAGTAATATTATTGGACATGGGTCACACACTAAGTGGGGAATGTGCACAGGAGAAATAGGGAAAGGGTAGGTAACCTAAAACTTGAATGTGGTTGATATGCTCACTGTATAGAAATGAATACAGTAATCTTAAACTTGCAGAGGCCTCTATGGAAAGGGGACTAGAAAGTAGTGAAGAGGTCTGGTAGAGATGAACCAATGTGGGTTGCAATACACATGTGCATGGAAACAATGCTAGGAATCTCTCTGTATAGCTATCTTTATTGCAAACTAGTAAAAATGCTGTATTTCTTATTATCTCTTATGTTTTCTCTTCAACAAAATCAAAGAACAAGAGGGTGGAACAGGTTCTGCCCAGATGCAGGGTTAGGGCGGGATGGTTTGAAGATGGTCCAATGAATACAAATACAAATACAAATGTGAATAAATGTAAAAGTGATAAAATAAAGAAAAAGATTTCCAAAAACAGATTCTATTACATCTATCTTATCCCCCAAGACTAGGCATAGTCTACTTAAATTCAGTATTTGTAATAAATCATATAAATAGTACAGAAGGCTGAGGAGAACAAAGTAGGACAAAGAGGAATTTAAAATGATGGTTCTTTGGCTCCAATTCTTCAGCAGTTTCACACTGACTCTTTGCATGGCTTTCTCTTCTACCCTAGTGGCGGTCATCTCATGATTATGCATACTTGAGAACTTTCCCTCCCCCTAAGCCATTATTCTTATGGGGCCACCCTTTACAACTACATCTGTCTCTAAAATCGTAGATGACTGCTAAAGCAGTCCAAAGTCTAGGGTACACATCTGACTTACATAAGACATTCGTCTCCAGAACAGATAAAAAGAGAATGTGGTCACCTTCTTCTAAAATGTCTTAGTAGTGCTATATAGCCAATACCCTGTTTTTTAAATTGTGTTGGAATTTAATCTAATTTCCCCCAAATGCAATGTCACATCTTCAACCTGCCAGAGGTAACAACCACTTCAATTCCTTTTACTGTCTATGTTTCCTGGAAGAAATTAGGGTAAAGGGAGAAGGTCAAGAGACAAAAAATTGAAACAAGAGTCTTGAGATAATCTGCAAATAGATGGGTCCTTTAAAAAAAAGAAGAAGAAGCCAGGCTCCAGGAGCTCATGCCTGCAATCCTACCTACTTGGGAGGCTGAGCTCGGGAGGATCTCAGTTTGAGGCCATCTTGGGCAAATAGTTAATGAGACCCCCCATATCCGAAATAACCAAAGCAAATGAACTGGAAGTGTGGCTCAAGTGGTAGAGTGCCTGCTTTGCAAGCTTGAAGCCAAGTTCAAATCCCAGTCCCCATAAAAAAAGAAGGGTAAACCAAGTCCTGTCCAGGGGAAGGAGAAAAAAGAGAGGCAGAAGAAGGGAGAATATGGTGGATGCACTTTGTATACATGTATGGAGATAGAATGATGAAGTTTGTTGAATAGTTCTAAGGGAGAGAAGGGAGGTGAGGGAAAATGATTGGAGGGGGTGAATCTAATTAAGATACAGTATAAGCACATATGTAAACATCACAATGAAACCCCCCTGTACAACTAATATATGCTAATAAAAATGTATAAAAAGAATAATGTCCTACAAAGTTCCCAAAAAGAGTCCATGCTGAGTATCTTGATTGTCACTTCCTAAAAAGGACTTAAATGGGCAGCATCTTTGTGAACCAGAGTAATTAGGATCTGTGCTGATTTGTCCTTGCTTCAGTAAATGATTAAAGCTAGACTTAGTTTCGTAAAAAAAAGTTATCTTTTTATGTAGTGGTTATTGTTATATAAAAACAATTCAATGGTCTATAAAACTAATAAATACTAGAGATCATACAATTTTAAAGCTTTGGCACTTTCTTCTTTAAAGCAAGAAGAAAAGTTTGGGAGCAAATTGTTCAGAAAAATTTACCTTAATAAATAAGTGCATCAAACAACCTTTAATTTCAGTGTTTTCCTGCCAGGCACACTCTTGCCCTGCAACCTCACCCCAGTGGATATTTGGCAATGCCTAGAGACATTTTTGCTTTTCACAGCTAGGGTACTCCTGACATCTAATGGGTAGAGGCCATAGGCTAAACATCCTATAATACACAGGAAAACAAAGAATCTTTTCCCTAATGTTAATAGTATCACAGTTAAGAAACCCTGTTCAATTTTATACATAGAAACTAAAAAGCAAACAGACTGGTCTCTTTAGGAATGACTTTCACACTCCCTAAAATGGGTCATTTCAACTGCAGGGCAGTCACCACTCAGTGCCTTGTCTTGGACAGACAGACACCAGGAGTCCTGTCTTCCCCATCAATCCTCTCTTCACTCATTCTCTGTCCTTTTAACCACACTGACTCCACACTCAATCTCCTCTAGTAATTGGACCAACTCTGCCCCCTGCCTATGATTTAAACAGCTGGAAGCTTGACTTTGACTCGCAGAAATCAGGAGTCTTAAAGCTCTAAGAAGCAAAATTCTGTGCAGATGCTTAAAAATAGCCTGGCTCAAAGCATGTCAAGAGGTAGACACTCTAGTCATAAACATTAGGGAGTATTCTAAAAATGTTGGAAGTAGAATCGGAAATCTGACAGAAAGTCCTCTCTGATTTTAGTTGAAAAGCAGAGTTGGAAGCATTCAAGGTTATCCTATTAATTTGTAGGGACTCTCAATGAGAACATCAGCTTCCTTTTCCCATTTTTAACTTTTAGCCATCCCCCCACCACCGTGTTTTGGTTCTTATGCCAATTTACTTTTATCAAACCTCTGCTTCTATTTTTTTCTTCAATATGATGTGGGAAAATGACTTTGGGGGACATTCCTACTGTGAATATTTGCATTTTTGAGCATTATCTGAATGATGTAATGAATTGAAACAATTTGAAATCACAGAACCTTGCAGGTAGCAATCAGAATAATTTCATACAGGTAGAAATTATTATGTTGTACAGAAAACCATAGCAGTGCCCTCTAAAACATAAAAAGAAATCAACCATAGAAGTGCAACAAGAAGGAAACACTTACCTGAAACACACAAAAAAAGACACATTTAGTTTAGAATTATATCATTCTATTGGAGCCATTTGTATTTTCCTTGTAAACAAATGCATGCTTGTTTATAAATGCATTTATCTATACATGTCTATATACATCTACACAAGTATTCCACACACATATACATTTCTCTTGAAATTTTCTAGTTATTGGTCAATATTTATATTATTATCAATAGTAACTTTAAGATATACATTAGCAAGCATTATAAAAATGAGCATCAAATAAGTAGTCTGAGGAATTCAGAAGTTGAAAATCTACTTCAGGCTTATGATTGCCTCACATCTGAAAATGTGAGCACATCATACATTTCCACACTAAAATATTGGTCTTTAAAGAATTCTGTCATCACAGAACTAAAAGAAGATAACATAAGTAATCAATTCATAAATTATTACTAAATTGTCCACAATGTCAATAATAAATTGAGGTGCTCCATCCAAGAGAAAATAAAAATATATAAAGTGAAAAGAAATAGCTGTGAGAAGGGAGCCAAGTTCAGCAGAACCTGATCTGAAGACCTCAATATTGTAGGGCAACCTTTCCAAACATAGATTTCTAAATATCTGTGTTCTATTTGGGTCTAGTTTTACTTGGGGGCAAGTCATATCTTTAAATTTCAATTTCCCTACCTATAAAATGGGATAAGCAACTGTGCATGAAAGTTCTGTGAAATGCTAAGGAGCTATATACACATGGAAGCTAATATTTGATGTTACAGCTGCTAAAAGGAAACTCCTTTGGCTGTGATCCCTCATGACACAAGGTTAGCACAGCATACTTGCATGAAGCATGGTCACTCAGCCCCATCACCGGCACTATAGTTAGATTCCCAAGAAATTGTACCATGCACGCAATGGCCTCTGTTCTCCTTTCTTCCTTCACAATTCTGAATCAATCAATCAATCAATCAATCATCAGCTACAGATGAAGAAAGCTACCCAAACCAATGAGCTCCATCATCTTCCAGTTGTTCCAGATGATACACTTAAAGAATAAACCAGGCATCAGTGGTTCACGCCTGTAATCCTAGCTACTCAGGAGACAGAGATCAGGAGGATCTTGGTTAAAGCCAGCTTAAGCAAATAGTTCAGGAGACCCTATCTTGAAAAAAATCCATCATTAAAAAAAAGGGCTGGTGGAGTGGCTCAAGGTAAAAGCCCTGAGTTCAAACCTCAGTACTGAAAAAAAAAATGGTGTGCATACTGTGAACTTTTGCTCTTGTTGCATCTATGACCAAACAAAAAGATGACAGTGACAGTTAATAATAATAATTCTAACATACAAACAATAGCTAACATTTATTGGCCTTTTATCAAGCATCAAGAACAAGGCTAAGTTCTTCACATTGAACTTCTCATTTAATAATCACAATAAATGCATAAGAGAATGTTTCTCATGACTCCTATTTTACTTATTGAAAAGCTAATGTACAACAAGAAAAAGTCATTTGCTGAAGCTCATACAGTGAGTAAGCTTTGGAGGCCACATGAGAAAGATTTTTTTTTTAATGCTATATATCTAGATTATACAGTGAAATGCCATTCGGAGTAAATGAGTAGACAGACAGAAGAAAAGAGCAAAAAAGGAGAGAAGTTTTCAAAGATTATTACTATGCTTAAAGTGTTAAAGTCATGTCAGGCAGAAGAAGAAAGGGAAAGAAGAGTTCGCTTCAGCAATGCTTTGTTATTCTTTCACCCCACGTTGTCTCAGAGAAGCCAGATTGTAGCCTTTGGCATTAGAAAACACATCTAAAGCTTGGACTCCACTATGATACTAGACACATGAATAATTACTTGTCTGCTGATCAAGGAAGTCTTCTGTAAAGTTAAAATATGTTCTGGTAGTGAATGAAGTATTTACATCTTGAACCCCATTTTCTTCACTCAGTAGAAGAGGTTGTTCAATTCAGTATTTGGGACGTTTTGGCAGTCCCTGGAGAGGCAGGTATGTCCCTTGAGAAAGCAATTTAATTTACTCTTTTCCAAGTAGGACTACATAGGAAACAGTTTAGGTGAAACTATATGAGCAACAGAGCCCTGAGAAAGAGAGGAGATTACCCTAGATGCCAAAGCTGGTAAGGAGCATCACTGATCTCAAGATAACCAGACTGAGACAAATGGCATCAATTTGAGAAGGACTCCAGAAGATATGAGCCAAAAGTTGATACAAGAGCCTTTTAGAAAAGCCAGACATTCAAGAAAATGTTACACAAGCTGGGGACCTGGTCAAAGCAGCTGGAGTCGGACCAAGGGATACAAACTCGTGATACACATTTGCCATCAACTCAGATTTTCAGGTTGGGATTAAACCCTCAGAATATCACCTGGACCCTTTCTACCACACTCATGGTGGGAGTGGCACATGGTAGATGGGAGTGGTAAGTGGAGTCATTTGTGGTGGAGGGAGAATGCTATCCTTCCTCTCCCTGTCCAGGCAGGATCCACAGGACCAGTACCACTCCTTTGAGGCTGTCACCTGTAGCTGATCTTCTCAAGGAATGAAAGATCTATCCTTCTTGGTGGCAGCCTCTGGGCTGTAGAATCACTGGAGTCAAAGTGGGGGTGGGGAGCACAGAGATAGAAGACTGAGAAGACTCCCAGTCAAGCGCTGGAAACTGCTAACCTTAGAACTTTGCTAGACTCTAACTTGGGCCAGAGCAATTCAGTGCAATGTAAAAAGCATTCATGTTGAAGCAACCTGGAGAGAACTGCCAAACATAACACAGAGATAATAATGCCTGCCTGGGACAGTAATTCAGAAGGACAAAATAGGACAGTGAACACACATCCACTGGTATCACACAACCTTATCACAGGGAGGGCACTCCACAGCTGGCTTGTGGCTCTTCCTATGCCTCCTCCAGATATGCACTGAACCTGTTTTCAAAGAACTTGTCTTCAGGGATAGCAAACAAGAGGATATATGGGGCTTACCCCTGTTAAGGCTTGAGGACAGTGGAGGAAGTAGTTCTGAGTATCCTGGGATAAAGACATCAGTAGAGGCAGTAGCAAACAGTAAGGACAAACTGAATCTTCCTGGGTAGCTACAAGAAAGGAGGGAGAAGAGGCTGAAAAAGAGGGGTCAGCCTGTTGCTGAGCAGAGCCCTGCTCCCCCCAGGACAAGCTCAGGAAGAGAATGCAGGAAGGCTAATCTTGCTTCTGTCTCTCTGTATGTGTTGTCTAGAGCTTGGGTCACTTCCTACACCTTCCTCTGCCTTACCATGTGGCCTTTCTATATTACCAAAGCATAGGTTAGAAAAGAAATACAGCACAGTGAATTTCAAACTAACCTACTGTCCAATGGCTAGCTGTTCTGCTAAAAAGGTTTCCTGAGTCAGGAAGGCCAAATATTGGTCTTCTTGAAAAGTTATTTATAGATTTCACTTATCAATGTACTCCTAAACTCCATCTTTATTTTTTTGCACACAACTCAGGGCTTTAAATGATAGATTCACCTTGGGGATCTCTCTAGAATATCTAGCTTTATGGACAAAACTAGCTCAAGGTGAAGCACATGGGATGTTAGAAACACAAAAATTGTCAGCATCAAGAAAGAGGCTCTGGCTCATATAATCAGTGCTTATTTGTGGTATTATATAATGCATTGTACTTTTTGTAAATGTGCTGGCCTTGTGAATTGTCTTCCTTTCACTACAGAAGCTGCTCTGAGTCATTTGCTACCTTGGAGCAGGATTTTCTTTTCTGTTTTCATATTTATGAATCTGTCCTCCTCGAAAACATCAAGGTCAATTTCTGCCATTTGTTGTAAAATGTAGAAGGTTTAACTGAAGGTGATGTTGATTATGCATGCATCCAAATATAGATCTGGGTCTTAAATATTTACTTAAAAACTGAAAACATTTAGATGGGAACACATACGAAGGTACAAAGGAAACAAAACAAAGAAAAACAGAAAGTGAAATGAAATCTGAAATATGTTTTCTTAACACTCAAGTATCACACTGTGATGATGGCAGGATCTGGTCCCAGCCATGGCTAGTTTTTGACTAATGATGAGTCTAAAAATTTACATATTAAGGTAATATATAATAGCTAAAAAAATAAAGTTTTCAATCAAACTGAGGGTTTTATTTCATCGATATTTTTCTCTTCTGGGATACACTTTTCAATTCATCATCATCATCACCATCTTCCTTTTCTGAGATGGGGTCTCCCTGTGTAGCCCAGGCTAGCCTTACATTCAAGATCCTCCTTCTCAGCCTCTTAAATACTGCCATTGCAGGCACATGCTACCACATCCTGCTATTTTTTAGGAAAATAAATAACAAATCCATCAACAAACTACTTTTGAAATAAAACAGAAACTTGGAGAAAACTCATGACTATCAACAACTTACTGAGCTCCTTTTTGTACAGATTATAGCTCTGGAATCCCAACAATTTCCTCCACACCCAAGGAGTGAAGGATCAAACACAGTAGGTAAACACAGGGAGAAAGTATCAGTGAATGGTACTCGCCAATTGTTCTGTTAACTTTACAAAAAACATAGAGACAGAGACAATCTTCTAGTTAGAAAAAATCAGACTCATTAAAATCTCTCAGACAGTGATCACCTACAGAAATCAAGATATACTAACACAGTGCAATGGAACAGCTACAGGGCTTCAACTTGGAAGCCAGAAGGAAATGAGAAGAGCTTCCAGTATTCTGAGAACTAAACGGCCACTTGACTATCAGCAAAATAAAGACATTCTAAACATGGAAGGACTCGGAAGATTTAATACCCAGGCATCCTTTCATAGAGAACATTATCCACCAAAACAGAGGAATAAATCATGGAATAAATTAAGGAAGCAGCGGCTCCAATAATACAGTTGGGAAGGGAAATCCCTGGAGACCAACAGGTCCAGATTAAAGAAGGGGAAGGGGGCCCTAGAAGGGAGGTTTCCAGGGAGAGAGGAAACTGGTGAGTCATACAACTCAATTGTTAGATGTGATTGCGGGGCATATAATTGTTTTTTCTCTGACCTTTTTTTTCTTTTGTACTTTTTTACTGTGGTAAAATATACATACAATAAAATGTACCACTTTGTTTTTTTGACGGTACTGGAGTTTCAATTCATGGCCTTGCACTTTATAGTCAGGCACTCTCTCACTCGAGCCATGCCCCCAGCCCCATTTTAACCACTTTTTAAAAAGTATAGTCCAGTGGTATTAGTACATTCATATTTGTTGGGAAACCCTCATTACTGTACATCTCTAGAACTTGTTCATCTTCTCCAACTGAAACAGTCCACCCTTCAAACACTAAGCCCCCATTCCACCTACTCCAACCCCAAGGGAATTTTACTTACTTCCTCTCTCAATCATTTTGAATAATTTAGGTACCATCTACAAGTAAGTCATACAGTATTTGTCTTTTGTGACTTATTTATTTCACTTAATGTAAGTAAAATCCTTAAGTTTCATCCATGATGTAGCATGCACCAGTATTTCTTTCTTTTTTAAGGCTGAATAATATTTCATTGTATATATATATACATGAATTTTATTTATTAATTCATCCATCATTGGGCACTTGGGGTGTGTCCACCTTTTGCTATTGTGAATTATGCTGCTATGAACATAAGTGTACAAATAAACTGAAGTCCCTGACTTCAATTCTTTTGTGTATATACCAGAAATGAAATTGCTGGATCATATGTAATTTCCATATGAAAAATAATTTTTTAAGAGATTACCATACTGTCTCCCACAATAGTTCTACCGTTTTGCATTCCCACTACCAATGTAAAAGGATTCCCATTTGTGCATATGATTGCAACACTTGTTATTTTCTGTTTCTGGATAAAAGCCAATCTAAAAGGGTCAAATGGTATCTCATTGAGCCTTTGGTTTGCATTTGCTAAAGGCCAGTAATTGTATCTTTTACATGCTTATTAGCTACTTGTACATCTTTTTTGGAGAGAGGTCTATTGATGTCCTGTGCCCATTTTTTAATTGGATTATTATATTTTTACTATAGTCATAGTTTCCTTTGATGCACACAAATCTTTAATTTTGGTGAAATCTAGCTTGTTTATTTTTTCATTCATTGACTGTGCTTTTATAGTATGATATATAAGAAATCATTGCCAAATACAAAGTCATGAAACTTTTCTTCTATGTTTTCTTCCTAGAGTTCTATGTTTGGGTCTTTCATCCATTTTGAGTTTGTTTCTCTATGTAGAGTGAGGAAGGGTACAACTTCCTTTTGCATGTGGATATCCATTTGTCAAAAATGATCAGATTATATATGAGGGTTTGCTTTTGGGCTCTGTACTATATTTCATTGATCTGTATGTCTACCTTATGTTAGTAGGATGCTATTTGGATTTCAGTAGCTTTGTAGTAACTTTGGAATTGTAAAACTTCCACCTTTGTTCTTCTTTTTCAGAATCATTTGAGCTGTTATGATTTCTTATGATTCCATATGAACTTTATAATAGATTCTTCTATTTTGCAAAAAATGTCAGGATTTTGATAGAGGTTACATTGAATCTGTAGATCACTTTGGGTACTATTCATATCTTAACAACATTCAGTTTTTCAATCTAAGTACATATCATATCTTTCTCCTTATTTTGTCTTCTTTAAGTTCTTTTAGCAACATTTTAAATTTTCTGTATACAAATCTTTCAATTCCTTGGCTAAATTTATTACAGCATTTTATTCTTGATTCTATTGTAAATAAAATTTATTTTAAATTTCTTATTTGGATCTTTTATTGTTGGTGTATAAAAATGCAAGTAATTTTTGTGTTCATTTTGTATCCAACAACTTTACTGAATTTATTAATTATAACCCTTCAGGTTTTCTACATTTAAGGCCATATCGCCTGTTATGTTGGTTTTTTTGTCACTGTGAAAATACCTAAGAAAAACAATTTCAAGAAGGAAAGATTTATTTTGGCTTAAGGTTTCAGTGGTTTCAGTCCATGGTCAACATGGCTTATGATGAGGTAGAGCGTCATGACGGAAGGGTGTGATAGAGCAGAGACATTCAAATGATAGTGGCCAGGAAGCAAAAAGGGAAACAAAGAGAGGAAGAAAAACCCAGGGACAGGATATAACAGTATATAACCTTATAACGAATCCATGAGTGGATCAATCCATTGCTGATGCAGAGCTCTCATGACACAATCACTTCCCATTAGTCTCACTTTTGAGCATTGCTGCATTGGGAAACCAGCTTTTAAGGCATAGGTCTTGGGGGACAGTTCAGATTCAAACCATAACACCTGTGAACAGAGACAATTTTACTTCTTTTCTAATTTGGAAAGGAATCTTTTTACTTCTTTTTCTTACCTAAACTGCTCTGTCTAGGACTTCCAATATTTTGCTGAATGGAAGTGGTGAAAGCAGGCATGCTGGCCTTGTTCCTGATCTTAAAGGAAGAGCTTTCATTTTTCACAGTTGAGGAACTGAGTATGTTAGCCATGGGTTTTTCATAAATGGTCTGTAATATGTTGACATAGCTTTCTTCTTTCCCTTGCTTGTTGAATGTATTTATCATGAAAGAAATCATGAATTTTGTCAACTGCTTTTTCTGTTTCAATTGAGATAATTATGTGTTTTTTTCTTCATTCTATTACTGTGATGCATTAAATTGATTGAGTGTGTGTATATGTGGTGTGTATTAGGAATTGAACTCTGGACTTTGCAAATGCTGGGCAAGCACACACCCCAGCCCATTTGTATGGTACTTTGTTTTTGAGATACGGTTTTGCTAACATTGCCTGGGGTGGCCTTGAACTCATGGTCCTCACGTTTCTACCTCCTGAGTAACTGGGATTACAGACATGCCCCCCCATACTGGACCACATTTATTTTTGTATGTTGAACCATCCTTGCATTCCAAGAATAAGTTCCAATGGACTAAGTTATGTAGTCCTTGTCATTGAATTCATTTTGCTAGTATTCTGTGAAGAACTTTTGCATCAATATTCACCAGTGATAATGATCTGTAGGTTTTTTTTTTCCTTTTTTGTGTGTGTATCTATTGTTTTGGCTTAAAATAATGCTGGACTCATAGAATAAATTAGGAATTGTTCCCTTTGTCAATATTTTGGAAGAATTTGAGAAGTGCTCATTTTAATTATTCTTTAAATGTTTGGTAAAATTCAGCAGAGAAGCCATCTTCTCCTAGAGTTTTCACTGTTGGAAGTATTTTGATTGCTGATTTAGTTTTCCTTACTAGTGTTTTTTTTTTTTATTTCCTTTATTCATAATGTGCATACAATGTTTGGGTCATTACTCCCCCCTCCTTACTAGTCTTGATCAATTCAGATTTTCTGTTTCTTCATGATTCATTCTTCATGGGTTGTGTGTTTTTAGAAATTTGTCCATTTCAGTGAGTTATCCCATTTGTTAACATACAATTGTTCAAAATACTCTCTTATAGTTCCTTTTGTTTTTATAAAGGTATGTCTCTTCTTTCATTTCTGATTTTAGTTATTTGCCTCTTCTCTCCTTTTTTTCTTAGTCAGTTTGACTAACAGTTTCTCAACTTGTTGATCTTTTCAAAGAGCCCACTCTTGGTTTCATTGATTTTTCTCTATTGTTTTTCTCTTATTTATTTGTCTCTGCTTTAATCATTGACTTCTTTCCTGATAGCTTTGGAATTAATTTGTGTTTCTTTTTCAAGCTCTTTAAAGCATAAAGTTATTGATTTGAGATCTTTATTCTTTTTTTGATGTTTTTACAGCACAAATTTCCTTCTTTCTCTGCTTTTGCTGACTCCCATAAGTTTCCTATACTGTGTTTTAATTTTCATTTGTTTTAGGACATTTTCTAATTTCCCTTGTGATTTTGCCTTTAAATTATTTCTCACTTAAGAATGCTCTGTTAATTTTCAATATATTTGTGAGTTTTCTAGTTTTTGTACTATTGTTGATTTCTAGTTTCATTTCACAGTGATCAAAAAGATATTTTGTGTTATTTCCATTTTTTTACATTTATCAGTAGACTAACATATTATCTGTCTTAGTTAATGCTTCATGTGAACTTGAAAAAAAATGTGTATTGTATTGTTGGATAGAGCATTCTATAAATGTCTGTTAGGTCCAAGTGGTCTCCATTGCTCTCTGAGGCCAGTATTTTCTTAATGATCTCTGTCTGGAGGTTGTATCTCCTTCCTTCCTTCCTTGCTTCCTCCCTCCCTCCCTCCTTCCCTCTCTCTCTTCCTTCCTTCCTTCGTTCCTCTGTTCCTTCTTTCCTTCCTTCCTTCCTTTGTTAATTCCTTCCTCTCTCCCTCTCTCTCTCCCTCCCTTCCTTACTTTCTTCCTTTACAGAGGTTTTTCTTTTCTCTTATCATTCTTTTTTTTTCTTTTTTGGCAGTGTTGGGGATTGAACTGTTCATGGCCTTGTGCATGTTAGGCAAGTGCTCCTCTCTCCTAGGTCTTGTCACATCTTTGTTTGGTTACTGTTTGCCTGGATATCAATCCATGTTTTTACTTTTAGCCTATGCATATTCTTCCATCAAAAATATAGACAATATATAGGCATATAGTTGAACAATGTCTTGTATTTTTATCCTTTCTACCAATCCATATCTTTGGGTTAGTGAGTTTAACACATTTTACATTTAAACTAATTATGATAGTAAAGGAGTTACTTTTGCCATTTTTTAAATTTGTTTGTTTTATGCATGTTTTGTAGCACTTTTTGTCTCTCATTTCCTTCATTATTGTCTTCCTTTGTGTTTAATTTTTTGTAGTGACACATTTTGATTCTTTTCTCATTTCCTTTTGTGTATATCTATTGATATTTGTGGTTACCATTAGGATCACATATTACATCCTAAATTGATAACAATATATTTTAAATTGATACTAATTTAGTTCTGTAATAATGAATTTTATGTGTAAGTTTGAATGTGTTACTGATTGCCCAGATTAAGTCTTCCTATGTTTGCATGTTTGGGGATGTTTCTGGATAAGATTAGCATTGAATTGGTGATCTCAATAAAGTATATATTGCCCTTCTCAGTCTCATTGAACATCATCCAACCTGTTGAGGAACTGCAGAGAGTAAAAATGTGGAAAAAGGAGAAATTCATCTCTTTTTCCTTCTGTGTGCCTGTTCTAGCAAGGGTGTAGGTCTTCCCCTGCCCTTGTACTTGAATTTATACCTTTTGCTTCTCTGATTCTTGTAACAGTTTAGACTTGGACTTGAATTACAATACATATTTTCCTGAGTTTCCAGTTTTCCAATGGCAGCAAGTTTTAATACTTTTCAGCCTCCAGAACAATGTGAACCAGTTCCTCACAATAAATATATCTCTGCCTACCTATTTATCTATAATCTCTTATTGATTCTGTTTTTCTGGAGAATATGAATTAATATAACTTCCATACATATAAAAACTATTCATTTATGGATCTACCCCATATTCTACATTATTGATGTCACAAATAAAATAATACTCATTAACATGTATTTATAATTATTAGTTAAGCATTTGCTTTCTAAATCCTGTAGAAAATAAAAAGTATAGTTATCAACCAAAATTAAAATAATACTGTTTTTTTTTTTCTTTTTATCCATTATTTACTTTCACTGAAGTTTCATATTTTTGGATGGCTTCAAGTTCCTATCTCATATCTCTTCATTTCAACCTTCACATTTCTTCTTGTACAAGATTAATAATAATGAATTCTCTTGGCTTTTCTTCTTTGTTTTTGAAGGATGGTTTTGTTATATACAGAATTATTTGTTGACCATATTTGCTCTTTTGTTTTTAGTGCTTTAAGGTTGTCATCTCACTGTCTTCTGCTTTGCAAGGTCTCGGCTGAGACGTCTAGTTATAATCTTATTGAGACTCCCTTCTATATAACAAGTCATGTTTACTTGCTGTTTTCATAATTTTCTCTTTGGTTGGGTTTTGACAATTGATTATAGTTGTTTATATAATTGATTATAATTGATATATAATGTGTGGGTCTCTGGGTTTATTCAACTTGGGGTGGTCTGTTAAGCTTTTTGGATTTATATATCCATGTATTTTCTCTGGTTTCAGTTTTCAGTCATTATTTCTTCAAATAATCTCTGTCTCCCCCATCTGCAATTCTTATAACACATATATTGGTCAGCTAGATTGTGTTCCATAAGTCCCTCATACTCTGTTCACTTTTTAACTGCTTTTTTTCTTTTTGCTCCTCAAGCTAAATAATTTCAAATGACTTGATTTCACATTTGCTGATTCTTTCTTCATCCTATTTTGTGGCTGGTCTTGAACCTCTCTAGACAATTTTTAATTCAATTCTTATATATTTCACCTCCAGAATTTCTGTTTAGACCTTTTTAAAAAGACTTCTCTTTGTGGATATTTAAATATACTGGTTTCCTCACTTCCTTAGTTTTTTAAAGTATACTTAAGACACTTGCTTTAAAGTAGTCTGATGTACATGTTTCTTCAGAGATTGTTTTTGGAGACTTAGTTGTCCTTTAGACTGGGTTATGTTTTCTTTTATTCTTCTACACCTTGTCATTTAGATAGACTCTGGGTTTTTTGAAAAGCTACTTCTTCCCAGTTTTACAGACAGGCATGAAAAACCCTCACTAATTTGAAACTGAAACCAAGAAAAAATTGAAAATACAAGAATACATCTGATTATTTATCATCATGACAAAGTCATTCCATATCTTTTATCCTAATAGGCATGAAAATGTTTTGATCTCCAGACCTCCTGAAAGAAATTTCTGAGTTAAAACATTGTAATTTCAATATAAAACTATACCACAAACTCTATTATATAAATCAGTTAACAATCTATTGTCAGTTAGTCCATTTAAAGACACCTTTGTTGAGAACCTAACATATTTATATATACATAAATCAGCATGCTAGGTGCCCAGGCACTTCTATTAAAAATGTATGGTTAATGATGTATTTCTCAACCCTGGGAACTTTTTAAAACACCAATTTGAAGTGGCACAAATTTATAATCCCAGCAATAGGAAGGCAGAGTTAGGAGGATCAAGAGTTCAAGGCCAGCTTGGGCAACATGTAGAGAGCCTGTCTCAAAAATCAAAACAACCAAACAAATAAAAACAAAATTAAAAAGCCCACAAATTTTATCTCTATACAGACCAATTAAGTCAATATCCCTGGAAATCAATATTGTTTTAAAAAATTCATCAGGTGCTCAAGATATAAACAATAGAAGTCAAAAGTAGAAAAAAGTGTGCACAGTGTCAGCATTGCTTAGTGGGTCCAACAAACAAATTAGAATCTTGGTATTATTGATAACTAGCTGAGTAACTTACACAATACAGTATGCTTAGCCTCACTCACCTTCAATCTATTTAGCTGTAATTGGGATAGTAATGGTTCCATCTTATCAGAGTTATTCTGAAGATTAAACAAGATTCAGGTATTGAAAACACATGGTAACTATTCATCAAATATTAGCATTATTAATACTGATACTATACACTGCAGATTCTTACCAGACAAAATGTGAATTCAGCAACTCTTGTGGGGTGGGAGGCAGGGTGGAAAAGATATGGACTTTGAAGGAAGACAAAATTAAAGTAAAAGCAATTGAACTCTTATTACCATCCAGCACAAATTGGCTCACCACAGTTCCGGGTTTGATTGAATAGGCTATTTATGTTTTCATGTTTGTTTCTTTAATCCTTAATAGAGAAAAGGACCCAAACTAGTAGTTTTGGATAGACAGAGAGAACTTTGGTCTACTGTCGATGAGTTCTGAAAGGGTTTATTAATCTCCAACACTAGAGCTTTCACATCCTAAGAAAGGAGCCCTCTTGAAACCATGACAAACCAGGCAGGTATACTGCATCAACAGTCCCATTTCCTGTCAGTATACAAACATTGCTTTGGCACCCATAGAAAATGTGGATCAGAGGTCCTATTCATAAATAAAATATTTGGACAAGAATAAAAGTCACCACAGAGTTAATTTGTCCATAAAGTCAAATGAGAAATGAGAGGTATAAATAGAAAAGATGGTGTCAACATCAAGAAATACTTTCGATATATAGAAATAGCCCAGCTAATTTGATCAGTGTGGAAAAATTCAAGAACTCTTTCAAATTGGCCTGACCAAGATATGCAAATAATTAACAAATTTTACTTTGTGTTGGGTAGATGGATGGTTGTGAAGATATGAAAGAAAATGGTACAGTATAACAAAAATGGTACAGGTCAGAAAGTAGCAGCACATACTTGCTCAATCAGATCCAGTGTGAGCTGTGAATATGAGCTTCATCTGTCCTTATGTGCACCTACTGACCATCCACTCTGGGGCAGGTACCATCTCTTCTCTATTTTTTCTTACTACTTTTTCATGAAAATGAACTCTTCAAGATGTTTTATCTAAAATTTCAGTGATCCCAAATGGCTTTCTATGTTCAGCACTTTAAAAACAACAAAAATCCTCCATTCTTTGGTTGCAGAGATATCTGAGAGAAGAAGAAAGGATCTTTAAAATTATTAATGTCAGTGCTCTGGGTCCTTTCAAAATGACCACTTAGAATACAGCTGGCATTATAGAAAAACAGAAGACTAAAACAACAAACAGAAGAAACAGCAATGCAAGTTCCATCTGTGGCAAAAGTAGAGGGTACATGTATTTGTTTTTTCCAGAAGAGCTGAAAAAGGCAGAGAAAATCAGGATACCAGGAGAGAATGATCATAGTTACAGATCTAGAAAAATAATACAGCTCTCCAATGTTTGTCCCTTAGAGGAATAAAACCTGCAATTTCTTCTTTGAAACAAGAACAAATCCCTTTGGTAGCAGGGTTGGGGATGTAGCTCAGTGGTAAAGCCTTTGCCTAGCATGGACTAGGGTTTGATCCTTAGGATTCAGAGAGAGAGAGAGAGAGATAGAGAAAGAGAGAGAAATTGAATGAAGATCTGAGGATCCATAAAGATAAGCCACTTCTGTAGAAAGTAGTTTACCTAAGAGATTAGGAGCTAGAATATAGAGTATAGTTAGAAAAAGAGGTAAAGCTTCAGTAACTTGTCACATACACACAAACCAAAATTTTTAAAGATAATTTTTGCTAGCCTGAAATAAGATTCATCTTCCATACATACCTCTTAAAAATTGCTGTTCCAAAAAACAAAATTCATCTTTTTTAAAGATACCACAACAAGCTGGGCGCTGGTGGCTCACATCTGTAATCCTAGCTCCTCAGGAGGCAGGGATCAGGAGGATAGCAGTTCAAAGCCAGAACCAGGCAAATAGTTCACAAGACCTTATCTCAAAAAAAAAAAAAAAAAAACTCTTCACAAAAAAGTGAAGTGGCTTAAGGTGTAGGCCCTGAGTTCAAACACTAGTACCACACACAAAAAAAGATACCACAACAGAGGCAGAGAAAGATTGAAACAAATTTTAAATAAAGCAGAAACCACAGGAAAATAAATGTTGCATTTAGCAAATGAACATTTTGTCCAAATATGTCTCTATAAATTTTAAATCTTCAAATCAACCACTTCTCTAAAGCAAGACCATAAAGCAGACATGTATGTAAGAGCTCAGAGATATCATGGTAGGACAATAGGACGTGAAATATATATGTGTATTTATTCCTATAATTGAAGAAATTTTCAACCATTACTTCTTCAAATAATCTCTCTGACCTCACCCCCTTCTCCTTCTGTGATTTTTATTCACATGGCTCTGTTCACCTCTTTATTATTTTTTCTTTTTGCTCCTCAAACTAGGTAACTTCGAATGGCTTTCTTTTGCTGTTTATCTTCTTGTATCACTTGCATATTTGACAGTGTACATGTTATTGCCTGTTCATATGTAACACATTTTAAAACCAATGCCTACAAAGGAGAACATTTTAATCATTTCCTGTAAAATGGTGTCTCTCTACCTATTGAAGTAAGTGATTTTTGTGAAAACACAAAAGAGAATAGTAAAGTTTAAGAGAAAAAGGAAGAGTGCCAGAAGAAAGAATTGTTCAGTAAGTCTATTTTGAGGGCTTATTTTCCTTTAGGTCACCTTTCCTTTTAATAATACACAAAAACTCATTTAGAAAATAACACACATTTGAGACAAAAGGATCAGTAAAAACAATAACAACCAGTAATTAGTTGGTGCTTACAGTTTGCCAGATACCATTTTCAGTGCTGTGTGTATGTTTATTCATTTAACCTCACAACAACCCTGCATGCCATATGTGTGTGTGATTATCTGCATTATTCTGAAGAGTTAATCTGGGCTTCCATTTGGTTTATATCTCACAGCATTTCCATTCAAGGAAGAGTTATAGACGAGAACAGATGATAAAGCCATCTGGCCCCTTTTCTACAAGCCAGTCCTCTGGGCAGAGTTTTTCAAGATTATCATCACCTCCCACCACTGGAATGGCTCCAGAGCACAAGGTCCTGCACAGGTCACAAGATGATGATGATGGCCTTAGGGTAGTCAACGTGGAGCAAATATCAACATTTATAGACAATGTTGCTGTTTGTGCAATTTCCTGCTTTGAAGTCTTCACATTCCTGAGTATTCACAGTGAAAGGTGAAATAAAGATTTAGCCCCGACCATAGACTGACTACTGTCTGTAGGGGATGTATGGAGGCAATTAGGTTTTCAGTGTTTATGGTTTATTGTATGTTGGTGATAACTGTCACACAGGTAAACTTTAAGCATAGCATTTTGGGAAGATTCCACACCAAAATATCTTTTCTCCACACTTCTCTCCTTAGCACTTGAAATTCCATAGGAAGCATTTCTATCTGTATTTTTTAAATGAAATATGTGTGTGTGAATGATTAAATAAATGGGTTATTTTTTTAAAGTGTAGAAGTCAGATATTTCCGCTAAACCTTATACATCTTAATAGCTGCCTCTTAAGGCAAGATTACTTAATCTGAAGTTTCTCATCTGTAAAATGGAGCTAATTCTCAATTCATTGTTGTGAGATTAAATACACGCATACACACACACACACACACACACACACACACACACACACCTTGATACAGATTTCAGCTAAATGCTGAGGCATCCAGTTTAATGTTCCATTAACATCAGTTTCCTCCCACACCTTCCTACCCAATTAACCCCATCCTCTTGGCAGGCAATGTGAAAGTGCTCTGCTAAGACCAAACTTGACCACCTTGCCTGGAACTAGCCCTTTGTGCAGTGACCACCCACACTCTTTTGTTCATTCTACTCCCCTGACCTTTGACCCAGTCTACTCACTCCCATTTACAGTGTGGTGAGCCAATTTCACAAAGAAAAGGGACATTTCCTACCTTTGAAAAAAAATTGGGCTGGGAACCAGCAGACTTGTGGTGCCTGCCATTTCCCATCTGTAAATTTCTCAAAATACTTTCCAGTAAGCAAACTCTTAGGGCTCATAATATAATTAATAATATTAAGTGTTTCAGTCATCTTGAGCATTCCAGACAAAATGGTTTCTTAAGAACATAGAGTTGCTGAATTACCAATGGAAGACAGTTCCATCAGTCTTCAATTTACATTTGTGCTAGGAATCAGTCAATCAACAAGTAAAAAAATGTTTTTGCTTGGTTCCAACCATGAATTAATTGTATTGATGTGGATAAATCCCGGTGTCACCTCCAGATTCTGGAGACCTTAAGTCAACAGGGCTAAACAGAAAAGGCATCACAGAGCACCTCCTCCTGGGAGCAGAATTCTCACTTTTATGTTCATTTGAAATGCCAATGCCATGAAGTTGAACCTTACCAGTGCAAGCATGAATGAGTACTACTTTCTCTCTGCAAAACTATGGGGGTGGTCATTTTGTAGACATGTGATTTCTAAAGTGTCCACTAATCTACCCACTGTGACTGCCTACTTAGAGCAGACACTGCAGGATCCCCCTGGCATCCTGAGCCACATGCCTTTTTCCAGGCTTCCCCTATTCTTCTTCCATACCTTGCCAGACACATTTAAACAGGCTGGGCCAGTGTTCCAGCCACCCTCTTTATCTGCCTTCACATTCCTTCCTCTGCCTATTCATGCTGCTGCAGAGGGCTGGACCAGTTTCCTGTAATCTCATGGGGGGTGGGGTTTTTCTCCCTTTAGCGTGGCCTCTGAGCTTAGTTGTTTTGGGTAACTAATTTCCTCCTCTCTTCTCACTGGAATACATATAGCTTCCTTTGCTCAATGTGCTAACCCCCTCCACCAGAGAGTGAGAAGTCTCTTCTAAGCCCTAGAATCTCAGTGTAATCCTGTGTTTCCTGCTGTCAGAGTGCAGGATTTCCTGTGTCAGGGATTGTATATGGCTGAGGCACTACTGGGCTCTATCCTGACCACACCTCACAGGCATCGTCCTACTCCGTACAATACATCATATTTATATCTCAGGGCAATGAGGCCTGTCCCTCTGTCCTTACTTTGATATATCATTTCCTTCATTCCCCAAAGCTGAGCAAAGTGGAAAATTCTCCGTCCTCCAAGATCTCTATCCTCCATTCTTGCCCTGATTTTGATTTGGGAGTGCTCTTTCTGCTTCATCCCTAATCTGAAGATTTAAATGAAAATAAAGTTTAAGTAAACAGCTAGAAAAGTGAAGTGTTGTGTGAGGTGTAATCTTCCAACTGAAATCTCTTCTGAGTACCCTACCTATCAAAAACATCAAATAATTCAAAAACAAAAGAATTGGTAGAAAAACCTAAATTAGTGTAAATTCTCTGAGGCTTTTTTGTTTCTGTTGGGCAAGAATTAGTGGACTTGTTAGCAATTTAAAATACATAACATATAGGAGAAAAGTCCTGAGTGGTGACTAAAAATGACCATATAAAATAAGCCCATTTTAAATCTGGGACGGTAACATTTACCATGGAGACTCAAGGTAAAACACTAAATTTCTCAAGATCAAATAACAGGAAATCTAATTCTTTTAATTCCTGCCTTCCTACCCCCCAATTTTCCCATGTTGCCACTATGTATCTCCTATCTCCAGAATTCCCAGACGTTTCCTAGAACATGAAGGCAGTTAGTTCCCACTTTCCTAGCCAGAGGTTTGAGGCAGTCTCAGAGACACCCCTATTGGTTACATTCATTGCTGCTGCAAAGCAACCATGCTGCAATCAAGGGTAGAGCCAGCTGAATTCTGGACAGTTTAAAGCATTCTCTGTTAGACAGGCCATAGCCACAAGGCTGAAGCATACTGAAATTGGTCACCATCAACCTCCCTGAGGTTGGGTCTTCCCATTCTTGCTCACTCCATAGCAATTCAAGTTCAACTTGTACTTCTCCAATACAATGCTCATCTGGGAGCTTCCACAACTAAGTGAACCTGAATTCAACATGCTGGCACTCAGACACACTTTCTCAGGCCACCAGACTGCCCCCACTGAGGTACCTCTCCAGTACTTACCCCTGGGGGCTTTTGAACCTCCTGCCTCCTTCAACAGCTGTCTCTGGATGGGAACTGAGAGGTTCTTCTCTTTCTATCCTCTTAGGGCATTTATTTGGAGGACCTCCCTGTTCTCTCTTTTCCTGACCTTTGGTTAAGGACATCATTGTCAACTAAATAGGTTTCCTTAAGTTTGAATCAAAGAAAATAGGAGTCTGGAATCTTGCAGGCATCTGGACAATTGTCATAGAAGTTATTCACTCCTTACAGGAAAACTAAAGTCTCTGATTTTTTTAGTTTCCACTGATTCAGCCTGCTGTATTTAGACTATGAACTCCCATGAACATCTTGTTGGCTTCTGTATCTGATGCTTATAGCCCCTGATGCAGAATAAATGTTCAATAAAAACTAGTTGAATGGATGTGATGCTCTGGGGCCATCTTCTCCTTCCCAGTTTGGTCTCTTACAACTCTGTTCGAGTTTCTCAATTAATTTCAGGCTCTACTTCTTTTAGATTCCACCATTTACTGCTGACCATTCTTCTAGGCAGTGCCATTCTCCATCAGCTTTCAGTCACTGTAAAAAATACCTGATACAACTTATAAGGAGGAAAGGTATATTTTGGCTCAGGGTTTCAGCCCATGGTTGCTTTGGGTCTATGGCAACACAGTACATCACGGTCAGAGTTTGTGGTGGAGGAGCTAGTAGGAAGGGTCACTGTACCCTCTTCATGTACACAACCCCAGTGACCTAACTTCCTTCCACTGGGGCCCATGTTAGGCTGGGGACTAAGCTTCAACACATGAGCCCCGTGTAGCATTCTGCTCTTGGCCCCCAAAGACTTATGTCCAATCCACCATGTGAAATGCATTCAGTTCATCTCCAAATGTCCTCAAAGTCTTAACAGTTCTAGCATTGCTCAAAAGTCTAAGTACAACATCTCCTCTGAGACTTAAGGCAAATTCTTAGTTGTGAGCTCCTGTAAAAATCAAAAGAACAAGTAATAAACTTCCAAGGTACAATGGCACATGTTAAACAACCCCATTCCAAAAGGAAGAAACAGAGGCATAGAAAGTAAGAATTGAACCAAAGCAAGACCAACACCCAGCGGGGCAAACGTTGTATACCAATGCTTCGTGTCTGTCATCCAGGACACATGGTGGCATGATGTGAGCTCCAAAGGTCTTGGGCAGCCCAGTGTCTATGGCCTCTCTCCTGGGCTGGCTCTGCTCACTTCTTGAAGAGTCTCTTGGGAGGCATTTCACATTCCTGGGTTCTTCATTGAATCTTAGGGTTCACTCTCTAAGCTTCAATATGCATGCCCTGTGAAGGCTGCTTACAGGGACTACAACACTGAGACATAACTATCTCCTTTCTTTTTTTCCTTTCCTTCCCTTTCTTCTTTTCCTTTCTTTTGTTACTTCCTTCCCTCCCTCCCTCCTTTCTTTTCTTCCTTCCTTCTCAATCACAGAGGATCTCTGTGATTCCATACCTCTTGTATTCTTCATGCTTACAAAACCATCATTATATAGACAATATGAAGGTCTGCCACTTGTGTGACTTGTACCAGGGTCCACTGGAACTCTAAGCATCCTGATCACTAAACACAAGGAAACAAATCCTGGGGAAACAATTACCTAGGCTGCCCTATGCAGACAGGAACCCCAGGGCTCTCTTCTCCAACTAAAGTTACTGAAATAGGTTTATACTTTACTTTTACACCTTTGAGCCTGTGATGAGTGGGATTGTGCAGATTCTTGGGATACCCTCAAGGCATCTTTCCTATTGACTCCATGCAAAGTACTTGAACTCTTTTTAATGGCACTAATCTCTTCAGCAACTGTATCCTTCTTAGCCAGAACTTTACATGTGCTTCCTTTCTGCCCAAATTGTAAGTTTTTCAAATCTTTTCACTCTGCTTTTTTTGCTCCTGATTCTCCTGTAAATATGGCTGAAAGCAGCAAATAATATCTATGCTGCAGCCTAAATGCTATTCTGCCTTGAGACTTCCTCTCCCTTGAAACTCAGCCTCACACAAGTCTTAGGGCATGGGCAAAATGCAGTCAAGTTCTTTGCCAGAGTAAAACATAGATGATACCTAGTTCAATTCCCAATAGAGTCTTTCTTTCCATCTAAAACCTCATGAGTATAATCCTTACTGTTCATATTTCTATCAGCATTATAGTCTTCTGAGCCCTTACCAGAATCACCTACTAATCTCCACTGAAAGCTTTCTATGCTTTCTCTAGCTTTTACCTTCAGACTTTTTCAAATCCCTCCCACAAACAAATTCCGAAGGCTGTGAACAACATTGCCAGGTAAAACCACAGAAATAATGCCACCACTTAGTACCACTTTTCTGTGTTATTCAACTTTCTGTCACTGTGACAAAACACTGGAGAGAATCAACTTAAAAGGAGGAAAATTTTATTTGCGCTTATGATTTCAGAGGTTTTAGTTCATGGTCAGTATAGTTTTTGGGCCTGTGACAAGGCAGCATATCATGGCAGAAGGGAAACGTGGTAAAATAAAGCAAAGGAAAGCTATTTGCCACCTGATGGCAGCTGGGAAACAAAAAAAGGGTGGGGGTGCCTACAGTCCCCAAATCTCCTTCAATGGCACCACCCCGGTGACCTAGTTTCCATCCCCAGGATAATAACTTCTTAAATTTCTACCACTTCCCAATAGCATCACAGGATGGAACCATACCTTCAACATGTGCGCCTTTGGAAAACATTCAATATCCAAGTTATAGCAATTGCTCTCAAAGGATGCCTTCCTGAAGGTCTTATACCTGAGTTGCTCTTTGCAGGTGAGGTCAGGCAGGCTGTACTCTTATTTAGCTGACCACTATTTACAAGTTATCTTCTGAGTTCCATAGGCAGAACCTCTCACCTTAACATGGCAGCTCCCCCCAAGCATAGCCTTCTAATTGTCCCTTCTTAATGTTAGTTGCTCTGCCTGGTACAGACCATGTTGTGACCAGATTGGGCCAGCTCTACGTCAAGCCATGCTGCAGCCAACTTGCATTCCTGACCACCTCTTTTTGGCCCCAGAATCCAAGCAGTTTGGGACCAATTGCAGCCCAGCTTCCACTTCCTCTAAATTAGAATGAAAAATGATCTCACTTGGCTTGGGATTACCGTTTTTTCAGAAGACCTTCAACAACAAAGGGGAAATGAAAAATCCTCTCAGTAGAGTCAGAAGTTAGACTTCAATATGAAAATAGTGTCACAATTGTATATAACCACTCCTAGCTTGAGGAGGATCCAGGCTGACAGATAAATGGTGTTTAGATGTTCTGGGATTAACCAGAGACAAATTCTGGGTCATTTTCTGGTGTGGAGTCAGAGTCTGAATTGTAGACTACATTTCATAATACAGAATATCTGGTCATGTCAGTTTAATTTGAATTGATAGTTGTAAGAAGGCCTCTGGGAAGTGTTATCCTTTTCAGTCTCACAAATGCATGAATAACACTGAAAACTGTAGCATCATTTTAAAATAAGAGGCACACTTCCTGATTCCAAGAATTTAACATGAAACACAGAAGAGAGTAAAACAATTTTAAAGTAAGGCATTACTTTCACTTATGACATTAGGAACAGAAAAAGAAAAGCAAAAAAATGAATGAATATTAGTAATTAGAAACAGGCCTTCATGTATTAGCCATCAGCACATTTCTAAATAATGTTATCCTGGTGGCCCTGTGGCCTTCATGTTCCTGTCAAAAATATTTATTCCTGCTTAAGAAAGAAAGATTTCTGAACAAAGGGCTGGGATTGAATCATACAGCTTTGTCTCCACCTGCAGGAATGAAAAGAATTCTTATTTAATAGTTCAGAATATGCAAGGCCACTAAGATCATTAAAAATGAGGTAGTTGAACACTCGAGCTTTATAATACATTTTTCTATAATAAAGTAATACTTGGTTCAAAACAGGGTCATAATCAATGGGAACCATCAGGTTTAGTTTAAAACTTTTTATTGAACTATACTATATATATAGAAAAGTTCACAGTCACCAATGCACAGCTTGATGAGTGGTCACAAAATGCACATACCTGTGACTACTACCTAGTTTCACACAAGACACTGGCAACACCATGGATGTTCCCTCATCAACCCCACTTATGATTCAAAATCATAGTTTTTAACCCATCCATCAGCCACATCTCATAGGAGAAAGGAAGTCCAGAGGTGGATGAGAACCAAACTGTGTATTTATCCACATAGCACCATGGTCCAGAAGCTGCTTCTGACAGGACCATCATTGGTTCCTGTTGCCATGGGGTAGTGGGGAGGCATGCAGCAGTCTCTGACCTATGATTACTGACTCCTACTGTGGCTTCTGACATGACAAGCTCACATTCATGTTTAAGGATGGGCCTGGTCTTCATCTAGCTAGGATTCTGCTGTAAGATGCAGTTCAGTTCAAAAAAATGAAACAGAATGAGAGTGTTCCTCCCCAAACCAATTTCTTATGGACTTCTTACAGAGCCATGGCCCTCAGTACTTAGGAAGGACTCCTCTCTGACATAGATAAGAGCAAGACACCCACATGTTCCAACAACCAGCATATCTAACATTCTACACTCACATAACTAAGTAACTAAACTTCATTGCTCATGGTGCAACCTGCAGCTTCTAACCAAAATAATTCTACATCTGCTTTAGGTTATCCTAAACTTTCTGTTGTCTAGTATCTTAAAATCACTATTTCAGATAGGTTTTCAGATTTTTTACTTTTTCAGACACAAGAGTACAGCAGGTCCTTTTACCCCATGTTGGCTAGAAGCAGCAATCTGAAGCGCTCCTCTCTGACAGGCCTCTAGGATGAACAACGTAGAAACGGAAAGCACATGATTATTCCTGTGCTTTTCTTTGTAACGAGTGATAGTTTTTCCTTTACCCAGTATGTGTGGTTGTTAGTCTTGTGACCACAAAGTCTGTAGATATTTTCAGGCTTAGATTTGAAATCAGTTAAGGATCCCATCTCCACTGGTTACACTGGGAAAGAACAAGTTCACATCTTGATCTAAGAACCCAGGGGAAAAGGATACAAGCAAAGAGTAAGAGTAGAAAGAAAAATATGAAACAAATATGAGAGGCTGAATTTTCATTCTGCTTCCTAAAAGTATTATTAAAATCATTTGTTAGAATATTTTTAATAGGGGAATGTACTTGTTAAAATTATGGGAAAAATACATTTGGGTGTTTTTCACATAAAGGGTTAAGCCAGTCTTCATGAGGGTATTGGGGGGCTGGTGACCCAGACAGGTGCTTTTGGTTAAAGGGAAGTAACAATGCATCTAGTGCATACATATTGTGGGCACACTTCAGTTATTCAAACCCAGACAGAGGAAATAGGGGAGTGGGGTGGGGAGGGATGGGGCTTAGAAAATGAATAAAAAGAGAAAATGGGGCTTTGCTGGGGCTCTTCATGTGATGAAAGCCTGTATTGTGTGAAGCTGTGAGTCAAAATAAGAAGGTTATTCAGCTATCTCAGGCTGAATCGAAAATACAAAATCGTTCCCTTCTAGCCAGTCAGTTTCTCAGAGTACCAAAAAAAGCTCTCATCATCAGCTACTAATTTTTTTCTACAGCCCACACTCATTTTGTTTCCAGAGAAAAAATTAATTTTTGAAAAAATCTGTCTCTTCTCTGTCAACTGATTTTGCACATTCCAGTAGATGAATGCTCAGACCTAATTCCATGCGTGCCAAAAACAAATAAAAAAAGAAAGAAAGAAAAAAGAAAGAGTTCTCCAATCCTTTCTTAAGCGGCCATGTATTCTGTGGAAGCTGTCCTCCCTTCCTTTTTCCCTCCCCTTGTCTTCTCTAAAACAGCAACCCTCTGCGTCCCTGTCCCCACCCCCAGGCCCTTATCTCCATCTATTTTCCTTGGATGAGAGCCTCACAGTGAATAAGAAATATTTTTGAGAGGGAAGGAGGAGTTGTGAAAGAGAATTAGAGGCCAAATGGGGCCCTTGTAAGAAAAAGAATTCAGAACTGCTGATATAACTCAATGGCGTTCACTGTTGCAGAGAGTAATGAACTTTTTACTTACTTAGCAGCAGTTCACCTAATGTCCTCAACTAATTTGAGGCCATTTTCCAAGAAGAAAAGAAAGCCATGTGGTTCACAGTCATGCATCTGTGCACAGGGCTGAGAACCATCCGCCTTTTCTTGCGCAGACTTTTGTGTAAGGTAAAGACAAGCCCTTATCTTTGTCTCCCTGCCTGGTTCCTGTGTGGCATTCTTTCCTATGAATAAGCACAGGCAAAATTGGATGGCTTGCCATCCATTTTGAAAGGTAAATTTTACCTTAAAAAATATGCACTATAATTTGATTATAATTTTCCATGTTTAAATGTTCTCAGACCTTCCTAAGCAATTAGGTATATATGAAATATCCAAACATTTATCTTAAATCTGAGTCTTCTATTAAGTTGACTGAAAGTGTAATGAATTGAGAAACCATGGGATCTCTTTTCTCGTGTCTTTCATATTAATATGGATACCTAAAAATAATAATTTTCACTTGCTGTATTAGTATCTGTAAATTGCTTGACCTCAGATAGACTGGACATTCCCATCTAGGATATATATGTGGGAGGGTAATATTTGTGCTCACCCATGGTCTTGACTTTCATTATATTGCTTTATATATTCAAAAGAGAAACAATTTGATTAGGTAACTGGAGTTGGGACACCCTGACAGTCTTTAGAATTTCTTCTGTTTTTGGAGGCAAGCTTACTGGTGTGCAGGCTGTATCTGGGAGAGGTAAGTATTAATTCTAGCTTTCAGTTTGAACTTAATGCATATGTAAATCAAAAATTTGAAACTAATCATTCCATTTTCTGACACATTCTTGGCATATCACTGTAGATTTTGATTGCACTAGTTCATAATTGCTCTAAGGTCCTCCATGGTATAAGCATCTTCATTTCTTGGCCATTAGAAAGTTTCTTTCAAATTAGGAAATACTGTGACTTGCTCATAGTGCATACCTACTAAATATTTATCAATTTGACTTACTCTAGGTAAGATCTGTATGGACTATTTGGTGGCCAGACTCTTAAGCAGTCTTAAAATATTTGTTTCTGATAATTCAGTTTTCTGAGGCAAAATTGAGGTAGAGGAATCTAAAGTGGTTTCCCACCCTGGACCCTTTCCTACGATGTCAGAGACCCATTTTTCTGAAGTGACTTCAGGTTGAAGAGACCCTTGTTCAATGAAGCCACACTAAGAATCTAAAAGGATCTATTCAAGGGCTCCTGAAGTCCACAGGATCCCTGGGCACTATTTCTCATCTCCTGCTTGACTTGAGAAGTCAAGCAAGTTCTCTGCCACATTGCCAGCCACTTCCTCTGGTGAGAAAAGTACAAGACTTTGCAACAATGAAGAATGTCTGATGCCTGTCCTGGATCCCCAACACAGGCAGGAACAGTGTCTAGGTTCACTAAAACCCAACAGGATGACATGGAACTAACTTTGTTCATTCCCCATGATTGTTGTTCTTCATAATAATGAAGCCTCCAGATTACTTCCCCAGAGGTCCAGAATAGCATTGAGCTCATGCTGAGGAAAGCCAGTTGTTATGTGGAAAGGATTCTCAGGCAACATGTGGAGAGGTCCACAGTGAGAAGACCAATATCCTTGTCAATATGTGAGCCACACGAGTGAGCCACCTGAAAGTGGGTTTTCCTGGCCCAGTCAAGCCTTCAAATAACAACAATCATATGATGAACCCTAAACCAGAACTGTCTAGCTAAGCCACTTCTGAATCCTTGACCTAGAGAAATTGTGAGATAATAAAAGTTCATTGTTTTTCCCACCAAGTTTGAAATACTTTGTTATGTACTGTACATGACTAATACGAACAGCTTCTAAGTGGTCCAGTCAAGACATCATTCCAGGAGAGGTTGAAAGCAGACTCCATCCTCGCCACTATACCATTCTGCCTCTCCTGATACCAAGCAGATTATTTGGTAGACTCAGATTATGGTAATAAATGGTCAATAAATGTTCATCTAACCTGCAGAAAAATCTGATGCATTTCTTGACCCCAAGAAATCCAATGATGGTGACATACATATTGACTACCTACAATCATTCCCTCCATTGGGATGATGTAAATTAATGCTGGCTGAGCCCTTTTGCCCTATCCTTCCTTTTCTAGACACTACCTTTATCTATAAACACATTTCTTTAGATAAGTCTGAAGACATATCATTAGTCAGATTTCAGCTTCCTTTAAAATCATTCCTGTCCTGGGAAAACACTGTAGTTACCTTAACCAAGTTGGATATATATTTATAGTAAGTCTATGGATCTCAAATATTAGCCATCTTTAGTCATCTATCACTTTTAGGCTGAGAGGAAAATATAAACAACTCATCTCTTAGATTGGCCACTACAGCAAGTGGTTATCTCCAACAATGTATTGATGTGACTGCTCAATTCTCAGAAGGTTGACTCTGCTGTCACCTTATTGATGTAATAAATACTAATGACCATGGAACTTTCAGAGTAGATGCTCAGTAAATGATAATTCTTGTATTTCTCCCATGTGTACACTTAGGAGCATGTTAGACAATTTTCAGTAAGTATCCATGATTTGACATAACCCCAAGTGGTTACAGCAAGGATACATTTCTCATTACCCACTTTTTAGTATCAAGGTAACTAGAACATCTGTACTTGGTAAGTAACTTCCTAATTGCTTAGAGCCAAGGGAGACAGATGGTGTGTTAGTCAGACCTTCTGTCACTGTGTCAAATACCTGAGAGAAACAACATAAAGAAGGGAGGATTTATTTTGGCTCATGGTTTGAGAAGTTACAGTTCACGTTGGGCCCGTGCTGTTGTTTCTGGGTCGGGTTAAGGCAGAATATCATGGCAGCCAGAAAGCAGAGAGGACACAATGTGAGGTGGAGTCCTCGAGAACACTCCCCCAGTGACCCGCTTCCTCCAGTTATGCCCCACCTCCTGCAGTTTCCAGAACCTCCCAGGATACCACCAGCAGCTGGGGACCAATCCTTTAACACATGAGCCTGTGGGACCTGTGGCTTTAATTCTGTATTCAGACCCTAACAGATGACCTTAAAGATCTACCAAGAAAAATGAAGAAGATGTAACATGACCCTGGAATTCCAACATTTATCATTTTTCAACAGGACAGACACCACCATCTCTCTGCTGCCATTTCTGAGTGTTTACCATAAGGCAGCTACATCACTCCTCTGCCAATATCCTGACCAGTGGTTCAATCTCCCCCAGGTAATATAATGCTTTCCAGTTTCTGACCCTGGCCTACCTTATCTCCCAATAATGCTCATGTTTTTCAACCTAATAACATTGAAATTTAAATCTACTTTTTGAAAGCTGTATAGAGCTTTATTTGTTTCTTTATTCATTTATTCACATGTGCAGACATTGTTGGGTCCATTTCTCCCCACTGCCTCCTCCCTCTCCCCCCACCCCCCTCGATTCCAGGCAGAACCTGTTCTGTCCTTTTCTCTAATTTTGTTGAAGGAGAGACATAAGTGTAATAAGAAAAACACAGCGTTTTTGCTAGTTGAGATAAGGATAGTTATACAGAGAGATTCCTAGCATTGCTTCCATGCACATGTGTATCACAACCCGAATTGATTCATGTCTACCTGACCTCTTCACTACTTGCTGGTCACCTTCCCAAATTGACCTCTGTCAGTTTAAGGTTACTGTATTAAATTTAAATTTAATAAACTAAATCAAATGAAACTTTGAGAAAATTTAATCAAATAAGGGGAATCTGACAAACTTTCCTAGCAGCTGGACAGTTTCCAACTAGAAAAGTTGTAATTTCCCTATGACCTGGGTTGACTAAAGACTAGATCACACAAACCACTTGAACATATTCATTTGTAAAATAGTAATAATAGGGCCACAAAGTATTTATTACATCTTTTCCCATTTTTCCCCTTTATTTTTCCAAGAGAAAAGTATACAGTATCAATGTTGACTTACATAACATTAGTAGGCAAGGGGATTTGTGAAATTAGAGTGGCTAATATTTAACAACACTGGAAAAGATAGCAATAGATGTTTTACTGGAAACTTTTTTGATACACCTTATTATTCTTATTAGGTCTATATTAGGAATAAAAAAAATACTTGGGGCAGATTTCTCCTGGGTGTTTGTTGATTTATACTTTGAATAAAATTGATCAGAATAAATTTTCTTAAAATAACAGTCACACATAACATACAAATTGTACTTTGCTTCTCTTGCTCCCCTACTGCCTCCTCCCCTTCCTCCCTCATTGCCTCTTTTCTCATCTAACAGTTCCTAGAAACAAAGCCAAACACTGAAAGAGCTGATATTACTATTCTCTTGCAATTTGTTTCCTTTAGTTCTTTAAATATAGTCATATTTTCAACTCTTTGTTGATCAGAATTTTGCCTAAAAAACATCTTTCAAAAATTTCTCTGAAAAGACTATTTTAGACTTTTTCTAGCTTTCATTTTAGTTGGCTGGATGCTTTCTTTTGTCTTGGTGTTGTATTAAAATGCAGTACCAAACTTAAAAATTACCAAATGATTAGGGTATTGTGCACTACTCCAGCAAGATCATAGAAAGGGAGAGGGGAGAGGAAAAGTGAGCCTCCTCAATAAGCCCTGCTTAGTGACAAGTAAACCAAGTTCCCAGATGTGATGCATAGTAGGTCACAAAGCCAATGGGAGTTGGTCAGGACCAGATACCAGACATCCTTGCTCTATGTCCAGAACTCTTCCCATTATACCAAGGATTAAGTACAGACAATAGAGCTGTTGTATTTTTTTTGCTTTTATTCAACTCTAACTCCAGCAACATAAGGATAATGAAAACATGAACATTTAGCATCTAGGGAAATGCTGATTTTTTTAAAACCTGGACCATTCTTTACTTTTTTATGTGTCTTAATTTTGAGTTATAACTTTATTATCTCACCCTAATAATGAGTAATTAAGGCACAAAAAACTATGTCATTCTCCCAGAGTAACCTAGCTGAGGTGACAACTGACAGACATAGGATGGGACTTTAAGCCTGGCTCCAGAGCTCAGACACCTATGTATTTACAACAGAGGACCTTTCAGCAAAAGTAAACCTTCCTCTGGGGCTGGGGAAGCATAGACAGGCTATTCTCTTGCCTGAGTGTTACATTCATTGGTATTTCAACATCACTGTTGTAACTGTGCATTGTTATAGTATCTACTTTATGTAATCAGTAATAATGAATTTGCAATTTCACTCCCTTGAATTATCTGAATATAATCAGATTGATTTTGCAATGATGTGAAAATTCTAATGTTGCAACTATTTTTCCATGTTTATAAACTACCCAGATATAAAAACATTAAAAAATCTGCCCCAGGCCACTGATAAAAAGCAAAATAATTATAAATAAGAACATTTACCAAAAAAGTATAAAATATACAGAAGTGAAAGAAATTTCATAATGCCAAAACCACAGACCAAACAGAAGAAATTTTGAGCATAATATAAATTGTATGAAATGCTAAATATAGTCCTCAAATTCTTTCAGAACCACATTTAATGAGTATCTTATATTCTGTTCTACACACCAAAAACAGTTGACCTTACAATTTATAGAAAATTATTTTCTACTGACAGAAAGAAGGCATCAAATGTGCTTTCCATTCATAAAGTTTCAAAATTATATGCAGTTTAGAAAAGAATAGATAATGTGAAAAACTTTGAAAGTCATGACTAAGGCTTCTTTTGGCAGATATGAATTTGGGGCTGATCGATGAGCACTCTATAAATAGCATGCTCTGATTTGCTCCTAAGATAGTCGGGCAACAGAGAGCCAGGCTTTTCCCTACAATTTGACACTCTTGCTCTGTGACCTGCAGGGTGGCTTCAAGGATGCACACCCAGCACATGCTATGACCTATGTACTCTCGCCAACTCTCTACAAATAATGGGCTGGAGAGAGAGAAAGGCCCCACGTCTTTTAACTAACTGGGCAATGTCACTGCAAATCAGTCCAAACTTCAGACAGTCTTTGTGTTCCCTGTGTGGTTAATTTTTAGATTCACTGCAGCCAATATTTAGACATCATGGTATAAAAAACAAAAGTACAACAAAGAAATATCAGTAGATTTGCAATTTCCACTTACATCGGGACAAATGAGAGTTACCATGACAGGTGTCTCATGAACCAATCCCAGAATTTCTTATTCTGAGGAATGCATTGACTTTTAAGCAGTGAGAGTCATGAGGTGCATGGAACTGAAGTCACATGTAAGAATTAACCTGTGGCCACAAAACCATCAGCCTCAATAGAATTTTGACCGAAGTTAGGCTGATGCAGATTACTCCAATCCAATGGCAACTCTCCATAAATAATGAGTAGATAAGAGGGGTCTAGCTCCTTTTCTAATTGTTCAATATCGATCTAAAGTCATACAATCTTCAGCTAAGGGTTTTTACTGTGTTTTTCTATTGTTCTAATAAAAGCAGAGGTAGAAACAGATGATTGGCTTCAAATAACTGAGAATTATGGTGTCCCAGCCTCTGTTTGTTGGTGGGGAAATGTACAAATGACAGTCTGTGTCTGTCAGGGCTGAAGGCACTGACAGTGATATTAGGGGAATCATATAAAGATCTTTCCCTACTAACTGCCAGGGAAGTACATTTGGAAAGTCCTATTGCTGCTTCCATCCCAGCCCAAATTTCTTCTCAAGAAACAAGTGTATGCAAATGACAATATCCCAAGTGACCTGCACCTTGAGAAGGCCCAGCTCCTCGCTCTGGCTGCTTTAGAAACAGATTTACTATTTTTCCCTTCCTGGCTTTAGGATGAGGGGAAGAAAGGTAAAGAGAACATGACGTGGATAGAAAGGACTTTGAATCCCTGCTGCCCCACTGCAGCAAGCCCTCCCCTGCCCCCCGCCCCCATCACCACACACACCCCAAGACCCTCCCAGTTCTTGTCTGAAAAACAGCAAGAACCATGTCTACCTTACAGGGCTAACATGAGGTTGAGCAATAAAATGTACAAAAAATTCAAATTGGTGATTCAAAACATCAGGTGTACCAAAAGAAGATGGTCTTGGTGGGCAGTGACAGGAGGCTAGATCTTCACTAGCTAGTAACCACTCTGTAACCGGAGCCACTAACTACAACCTAGTTGTAACATTTGAATGCTTTGTAAATCCCTTTGGTTCTTCTATGGAGCAAGAAAACCTGAGATGATTGGAAGAGGGATGCCTGTTTTCTAAAGAGAACACGAGGAGAATCAAGTTCTTTTTTACTTGGACCATGCTTAAGTTCTTAGGTCAGGAAGGGGAGTCTAAGCACAGGTTCCTATGCCAGGAAACAGAATAGAGGCGTGACACTTCAGGAAAGTGTATTTTAGGTTTATTGAGAACTCCTCCGACTTTTGATAACTAAGGCCAGTAAAATTGCTGGTGTCCCTGCAAAGAACTCAAAGTTTAGTAAGATCTAGCCCCTAGTCTTCAACAATGGAGAGTTGAGGAGGTAAGGACAAAAGCTCCCCAGGTCAGAGACCATGTCTGTTTTGTTTAGAATTGAATGTTCTATGCCTCGCCAAATACCTGCACATAATAGGACTGAAGAAATGTTTTGAATGAAGTATGCAAAGAATTACAATGTGAAGCAAATAATATATCCTGAAAGCTCAGAGGTGGGGAGGCACCAGTGGGTTAGTAGAAGAAATCAGGAAAATTCTGATATAATGTAAAATTTTAAGCAAGACAAGGGAAGACATTTCAGGAAAGGCATGGGCAAAGGTGAATCATGGGGGTGTTCATAGAACTCATATCATCAGACATGTGCTCCAGTATCTAAGCACACTGAGCTGTCTGAAAGAAGCAGCACCCAACATGGCATACCAGAGTAGGGCCTTCCCAGTAACACCTGGGAGGAGGCCAGGGCCTTGGGACTTCATTTTGGAGGCAATGAGAGAATAAGAAAGTAGAAGTTTTGTTTCTCTGTGTGCCAGGTTTCAACCTCCTCACTCCTCCCTTGCTCCCTGCTTTTTTCCCAACATTAAGTATAGCACAAGAAACCCAGTGGGCATCAGAAATGTATTGCATAGATAAATATGAGAGTGAACTTGCAGGCAAGGGGATGGGATGAAAAGGACCAGCAAACATTTTCATTAACTCTAAGACCATATATTGCAGACTAGAGGTGTGACTCAAGTGGTGGAGTGCCTGCTTTGCAAGTGTGAAGCCCTCAGTTCAAACCCCAGTACCTGCACCCCCCCAAAAAAACCAAATAAACAGACTATGTATTGTTTTTAAGTTATTTTAAACAATTAAGCATTCCTAAAAGAAACAACATGGTGAGGTAGGTAGGCTGTCTATGTTATCTTCCTCAGGCAAGTAAGAGAAGGATAGAAGGGTTATGTGTATTCGGCCAAGGTAGCAGCCCTCCCTCCCTCTCATAGAAGACTATTCTCCAGAACCATGCACTTCCATGACTGCTCACTATGATGACCACATGACAGACCTGAGCAGTCAGGCAAGACCTTGCTGGAGAGATAGGCTGCAAGCTGGTCACCCCACACTGTAACTTCGTCCAGGTGCCTCTGGGACACACACACCTGGCTGATCTTGTTTGGTGTGAAGACTGCACACAATGTTTGGAAATCATGCATTGTGAGTTGAGTTGCCTTTCGTTATCTGCAGGAAATAACATGTTTGTTGGGTCTGTCACTTGTTGAGTGATGTGCAGAGGATGGGCCCTGAGTTGCTGGGCAGCCAGCGGTTCTGGTTCTGCCCATCAGCCTTGTGTGTGATGACCCAGAGGGTGATGGCCTTCTTTACCAGCATGGTGACTGCACAGCAGCGAGTGCCACACCAGTTTCTGCAAGGATTTGATCTGCTGCTGCATATGACATTAGAAACAGCTAATGAGACACAGAGGGTTTTCTTCTTCTTCCTTTTAAATGAAAAGAAACACTAAAGATGATTAATGCTATCAAGTGAGGTCTTGTAGAGACAAGAAGAGAAGGCAATGAAGCAGGGGCAGAGATTTTGAAAAAACCTCTCAGCAATAAAAATCGAGGTAACTACATGCTTCAGTTGTTACTAAACTTTTCAGTAATTAAAACTTGATTTGGAGGGATGAAAGGCTGTAATCTTAAGCCTTTCTCATTACAAATAAGCCTTTCACAATTAATTCTTGAGCTTTCCTCTTAAAGCAAATTTGACAGTGAACTTTGTTCAGTGATTCTGACTAATGGCTATAGCCACCTCTAGAGACACAAATGGATTTCCTTTTCTTTTTAATATAATAATATGGATTAAGTTAAATAACATTGAAAGGAAAAATGAATAAACACATACTATACAGCATAATACAGTAAGGCAGGGGGAGACAGTGAAAAAAGTTAGATCCAATAACGGAAGACCTGGGCTTCAGTCAAACTCCTGTCAAATATGACAAATCACTTAATTGTTTCCAAATCTGCCTCTTTATCTATAAAAATGGGGTCAGAAATAACATGTAACTCTGAGGACTTCAGGGGAGAGGCCAGTGACTACATGTGACTGTCTTTTGTGAAATTCCCATGTGAATGTTGCCTGCATTTTTGGTGTCCCCATTGGGTCTCCTTTTTTGGGGGGGCATACTGGGGTTTGAACTCAGAGCCTCATGCTTGCTTGGCAAGTGCTCTACCACTTAAGCCACACCCCTATCCCCCCATTTAGCTGTTTCTAGGGACGGCTCCATCACTGTCATGGACACTTGATGTAGATGGCTGCCTTATGGAGCTCTGAGGGCACTGGCATTTCACTGAGGACCCAAAAGGAAAACCCAACTAATATGTATAAGACAATGGCAGCAGTGATGGATGTTAACCAGGTAAATTATAAACATTGCCACCTGTGATACAAACCAGAAAATATTTTTTGCTTACGATATCGATTTATTTTCTTTGCACAACAGAATTAATCATGGACAGCAAACATCCTAAACATCAGTACAGGGAATTTAGGTTAACTCTGCCTGGCAACATTCAGGTACCAGGTTATTGGGGGATGCTGTATTTTCATTAAGGCAAGGAGTTCACAAACATGACTATAAAGTGTTCAGTACTTGTTTAATCAGTTTGGGTTGTCATAACAAAATATTTTCGATTGGGTAATTTGTAAACAGCAGGTATTTATTGCTCACAGTTATGAAGGCTGAGAAGTACAAGATCAAGGTGCCAGTAGAGTCAATATCTGTTGAGGACTGCTCTCTTCTTTCCTTCAAACATTATAGATGGAGTGAGCAAGCTCTCTCAGGCCTCTTTGATAAGGGCACTAATCTTGTCCATGATGGATACAACCTTCTGATCTACTTATATCCCAAGTACCTTGTGTATTAGGTTTCTACATATGAATTTAGGGGGACACAAACTTCCAGATCATTACAGTGGTACATTCAAATATTTCCCTCCACTCTTAGCTCTAATTTTAACATAAAATAATTGCTAATTATTGGACATGATTTTGTCTGGCACTGTTCTAATTTTAATTCTAACAATAATTATAATAATTCCTCACTGTAATTGATCATCATCCCCACTTTAGAGATGAGAAAAATTGAGGTTTAGAGAAAGCTACAAACTTTCTGAGGAACTTTTCTAAGTTCCTGTAGCTGGAATTCACATTGAAACAATGTTCTTAACCAGTATGTCACATTGGATACTGCCTGGCTGGAGGGAGTATGAGCTGGTCCAATCGCTTTGGAAAACACTTTGGCATTCTTTTTATCATCTTGAATATTCCCATATTCTGCAACCCAGAAATTCTACTCCAAAGTACAAAAATTCTCATGCATTTAGACTAGCATCAGTACAGGAGTGTTATGAAAACGTTGCCCATAATGCAAAACAAACAAACAAAAATGCTGAAAAAGACCCCAAACTCATATGGCAGGAGGATGGAAAAATAACATGTCCCACAATGGGATATTACATAACAGTGCAGATGAATGAACTACAACTTGACATTGTTGTTGAGATGAATCTTCCACATTATAGGAAGTGGCTACAGAAGGCCACCTACAGAATGGTACTACCTGAATAAGTTTCAATGCAAACAAAACTAAACAAAGAACAGCAACACATACACATGGGATAATTTTTGGTTTTTTGATCAAGTTAAAGGTAAGGACAAAATTCCAGCCAATGTGCAGGATGACAGGGTGTGGGACAGAGGCACACAGAAAGATGCAAGAGTATTGGAGGACATCTGGTTATTAAGTTGGGGAGTGAAGTCCATGGGTGATTGTTTTGTGGCTAACATATAAATCAGGTATATCATGTTGAATGAAGTAGCTATCACACAATTAAAACTGTCTTTTTAAAAGTTACCACTGAGACTTCACTGCAGAGCTTGAATGGTGGATCTATCAGGAACTTCCTCCTCCTACCTTCACCCCAAGTATGGAAACCTAGATGACTACAAAGAAAAACCATCAGACCAACATGCATGGCTGTGATTATCCAGGCATGTTTTTCTGGTCCCTGCAAACTACAGGACTACCTGGGGCCCTGGGGCCCAGGTAAATAATCCTGTCAGCACAGCAAAGCAGATGAGGAAGATCTAGGCTGCCCACACAGCAACCAGGAACTCCACTGGGTGGACCAGGAAATTGCAATTGTCCCTGCCTGTGGCAGCCATAAGTCACCTGCAAAGCCGCAGCAGGGGCAGCAGAGGTATCAGTGTGCAAGGCCTGCCCACCCCCAGCCCCAGGGGCTAGCAAGTGAGTGCCCATGAGAAATCAACACTGGGGTGCTCCAGCCCAGGCAATTGAAGAGAGTGCATAATTGCATATAATAGAGTTAAAATGTAATTGCCTCATTAAAATGAGTTACTAAATCTCATTGTGCTTGAGTGTGAAGAAGAAAGACACATGTGTTAAGCTGCAAGAAAAAGAAATGGCATAAATGACTGTGAGCTGGTAGATCTGAGAGTGCCTGGCAGTGCCACCTAGATAGCAGAACACCCTGGTTCCTCAGGGACAGGGTGTGAAAGCCAGTTTGTGGCTGTTCTCCTGCTACACTGGCTCAGACTTGGGAAGACTAACTCTAACCCGGTCTCATCTTCTGTTAGGTCTCCATTTTGGAAGCCAAAGTTCTTGTTTAGGGAACCCCTCCTTTATCCATTTGCTGTCTCCAGAGTTCCCCCTAACATGGCTGCCCAAGTCAGCTGTAAACTTGACAGTTTTTATGCCTGTTTGCCTTCATGGTGGAATTCAGAGCTGGAGTAAGGGAAATCTAAGAATCAGAGCATGACTACATGGTGATACACTACCGACAGCAGCACAAGTCTTTGCCACCATGTAAGGGAGCCTTCCCCATCTTTCACTGGAAGTTTGCAAGCTTAGGTCAGATGCACTGAATTCTCACACTATTACCCTACGCAGAGATACTACTCTTTCCTCCTCAACCTTGGAAATCACTAATGCTTCAAGTAAGAGCTCCCAAAGGGAGAAAAATTTCAGATGCTCAACAATTTAATTAAAAAATGTGTTTTCTGACAATAACCTGGGGCATATATTACCTCAAGAGGCACAAATGGCCAGGCCTCACTTCGTTCTCAATTCTCTAACTGCACAATCTGGCAATTAGCACAACTTAGTCCTGAAGGAGTGAAGTTAGTTTTTGTCTTTGAACCCTCACACATTAAAATGTCATGACTAATGAGTTATTTTCTTTTCTATATTAGAAAGCAGATAAACGTTCACAATCTCGTGTCCATAGGTGTCACAAACAAGACCCAAAACACATGGAGTGTTTATTGTAGATGCAACTTAGGCAAGGAGATGGAGGAAGTAAATAGAGAAGGAAGGGAATAAAGAAGAGGCTGGCATACCCCAGCCCCAATCTTGCACAGAGCCCTGATGGTGCTCCATCATCCTTAAAACCAAGCAGCATCAAGTCCACAGAGGAGAAAGCATCAGACTTCAGGCTAACCAGCCTGCACGACTCACCTCTGCTGGTAAGTCCCTGGCTTCAAATACAAGGTTTTTGCTTATATGGACAGATTTGTTTCTATGCATGATTAAATACTCTGTTGATTCCTCTGATGTTCAGGAGTGCAAAAAAAGGAGGGGGATAAGCTTTTTAATTACAAGCAATTCAGCCTGGCAAATGGAACTCTCAACCTGTCCAAGTCCTGGACTTCTGAACCTCGCCAAGATCCCCATCTGCTTCTTCGGAGGGAGCACAAGGAAGGCTGCTGATGTAAGTTCCCACAGAAAGAATCAGAAAATCTTGGACCAAATGCTCAGTTCTAACAAATAAAGAGCCTCAGTTCTGGATAAAAGTCAAATTGTTAAGGTATCCCATTAGCTCTGGCTTTGGGGTGGTGGTGGGAGAATAGAGTGGGAGGAGGAAACAGACACGACCAGATTTTGGTTCATTTTGATTAAATTCTGGAGTTACAAAGGCTCCTCTTGTTCCCCTAGGTTCTCTGGGTGCATTCAGAAGCCTCTGAATGGAAGCCCCAAAATGTTATGGAACAGAAGTTTGCAATAGTTTCCTCTCAAACTTTCAAGAGAGAGAAGGTGGAAGGCTGTGGAGGCATAGGGTAGGTGAATGCAAGGTGTCAACTGGGTGTTGACTCAACTGGAAAGAGGCTCTAACGGGGCACCCACTGCTCTAGTAGCAGGCAGGTGGAGGGCAGATGGGCAGGAAGGGTGGAGACAGAGCAGTACTGCTGAGAGTGTCTACCAGCCAGAAGTGGCCGGGTGGCAGCTGCTGAGCTTCAGGCAACCTGGCACAGCTATCAGGAAGCCTGGAGTGCCACCCTCTGGTAATGGAGCCAAGGGCTGGTGGCTAAATCCTGTAGCAGAGCCCTCCTCACAAGCACTTGGCATTTGAGCCTTAATGGGGTTGGCACTTGGCCTAATTGCTCAGAGTATGTGTTCAGTAGAGAGTAATTCCTCCATCACACTCAGTAACTATCTTGCACACAGCACAGAAGCTGTGTTTTTATTCCAATGATTCCTTTGCCCACCACCAAAATTGTAAGAAAATTCTCTGAGACTCTTGAGTATAAACAAAACTCAGAGTTTTACATCAAGTTTAGGCTCCAGATTATGGATGTTTATAAGTCTAGCAGGATACCCATCAAGCAAGAAAATTGCTTCCTCATTTTGTTCAAGTCACCATCTAGAATGAGGTTTGCAACACTCAATTATAAATAGGATTCACATTTTATCTCAAAAAATGAACCTGAAAGCAATGTGACATACTTGTTTATACTTGCCAGTGTAATAAAGTATCGTGATTCACTTTAAGACAGGTCATTTCAGTGAATGAAATCAGGTTATCTCTAGGGTATCAGATACCAAGATATTTTAGAAAGTAAGATTCAAAAATGAGTCCAGGCTAGTAGAATCCAAATCATTCAATCAAGGGAAAGAGGGAAAGAGAAATGAATAATATAAATGGTACCTCAATGTGCTGCTTGAATTTGTCTTTATCTACCATGGGATCAAAGCAATTGGAACTGCCACTACTTTATTTAGCAGTGACTGGCTCAATTGGTAAGACCACAGTTTTATAACTGTGCAATAGGAGACAGCAAGAGTGAGGCAACAGAGGGGCAAAGAAAGTTTACTTTTGTTGATTTCTTTTTAAGAAACAGATTTTATTTTATTTTATTTTTATTGTTTTATTATTCATATGTGCATACAAGGCTTGGGTCATTTCTCCCCCATGCCCCCACCCCCTCCCTTACCACCCACTCCACCCACTCCCTCTCCCCCCACACCCTCAATACCCAGCAGAAACTATTTTGCCCTTATTTCTAATTTTGTTGAAGAGAGAATATAAGCAATAATAGGAAGGAACAAGTGTTTTTGCTGGTTGAGATAAGGATAGCTATACAGGGAGCTGACTCACATTAATTTCCTGTGCATGTGTGTTACCTTCTAGGTTAATTCTTTTTAATCTAACCTTTTCTGTAGTTCCTGCTCCCCTTTTCCTATTGGCCTCAGTTGCTTTTAAGGTATCTGCTTTTAGTTTCTCTGAGTTAAAAGCAACAAATGCTAGCTAATTTTTTAGGTGTCTTACTTATCCTCAACCCTCCCTTGTGTGCTAAAGCTTTTATCATGTGCTCAAAGTCCAATCCCCTTGTTGTGTTTGCCCTTGATCTAATGTCCCCATATGAGGGAGAACATACGATTTTTGGTCTTTTGGGCCAGGCTAACCTCACTCAGAATGATGTTCTCCAATTCCATCCATTTACCAGCGAATGATAACATTTCGTTCTTCTTCATGGCTGCATAGAATTCCATTGTGTATAGATACCACATTTTCTTGATCCATCCGTCAGTGGTGGGGCATCTTGGCTGTTTCCATAACTTGGCTATTGTGAATAGTGCTGCAATAAACATGGGTGTGCAGGTGCCTCTGGAGTAACTGTGTCACAGTCTTTTGGGTATATCCCCAAGAGTGGTATTCTGGATCAAATGATAGATCAATGTTTAGCTTTTTAAGTAGCCTCCAAATTTTTTTCCAGAGTGGTTGTACTAGTTTACATTCCCACCAGCAGTGTAAGAGGGTTCCTTTTCCCCCGCATCCTCGCCAACACCTGTTGTTGGTGGTGTTGCTAATGGTGGCTATTCTAACAGGGGTGAGGTGGAATCTTAGCGTGGTTTTAATTTGCATTTCCTTTATTGCTAGAGATGGTGAGCATTTTTTCACGTGTTTTTTGGCCATTTGAATTTCTTCTTTTGAGAAAGTTGTGTTTAGTTCACTTGCCCATTTCTTTATTGGTTCATTAGTTTTGGGAGAATTTAGTTTTTTAAGTTCCCTATATATTCTGGTTATCAGTCCTTTGTCTGATGTGTAGCTGGCAAATATTTTCTCCCACTCTGTGGGTGTTCTCTTCAGTTTAGAGACCATTTCTTTTGATGAACAGAAGCTTTTTAGTTTTATGAGGTCCCATTTATCTATGCTACCTCTTAGTTGCTGTGCTGCTGGGGTTTCGTTGAGAAAGTTCTTACCTATACCTATTAACTCCAGAGTATTTCCTACTCTTTCCTGTATCAACTTTAGAGTTTGTGGTCTGATATTAAGATCCTTGATCCATTTTGAGTTAATCTTGGTATAGGGTGATATACATGGACCTAGTTTCAGTTTTTTGCAGACTGCTAACCAGTTTTCCCAGCAGTTTTTGTTGAAGAGGCTGCTATTTCTCCATCGTATATTTTTAGCTCCTTTGTCAAAGACAAGTTGGTTATAGTTGTGTGGCTTCATATCTGGGTCCTCTATTCTGTTCCACTGGTCTTCATGTCTGTTTTTGTGCCAGTACCATGCTGTTTTTATTGTTACTGCTTTGTAATATAGTTTGAAGTCAGGTATCGTGATACCTCCAGCATTGTTCTTTTGACTGAGTATTTCCTTGGCTATTCGTGGCCTCTTCTGTTTCCATATAAATTTCACGGTAGATTTTTCAGTCTCTTTAATGAATGTCATTGGAATTTTGATGGGAATTGAATTAAACATGTAGATTACTTTTGGGAGTATAGACATTTTTACTATGTTGATTCTACCAATCCATGAGCATGGGAGATCTCTCCACTTTCTATAGTCTTCCTCAATCTCTTTCTTCAGAAGTTTATAGTTTTCCTTGTAGAGGTCGTTCACATCCTTTGTTAGGTTTACACCTAGGTATTTGATTTTTTTTTTGAGTCTATTGTAAATGGAAGTGTTTTCATATATTCTTTCTCAGTTTGTTCATTATTAGTGTATAGAAATGCTAATGATTTTTCTATGTTGATTTATATCCTCCTACCTTGCTGTAGCTACTGATGATGTCTAGAAGCTTCTGAGTAGAGTTTTTTGGGTCTTTAAGGTATAGGATCATGTCATCTGCAAATAGGGATATTTTGACAGTTTATCTATTTGTATTCCTTTTATTCCTTCTTCTTGCCTAATTGCTCTGGCTAGGAATTCCAGTACTATATTGAATAGGAGTGGAGATAGTGTGCATCCTTGTCTGGTTCCTGATTTTAGAGGGAATGGAAGAAACAGATTTTATCCTTGCTAAAAGCTTTAATGTCAAAAATATAAGTAACATACTTCTAAATAGCTCACAGTTCAATTGTAATGAATAAAATTTAAATATCTCAAAAGTCTAAAAACATATAAAGCAAAACTGACTAAACTAAAAAGAAATATTGACAAATTCACAATCACAGTCAATGTGTTTAACAAGCACCTCAGTAGCTTACACACTGACAAATTAAATATCAGAAGGGTTACAGATGATCTGAAGGTTAACAAAACTTATCCTCTTAGCATAAATAAAACATCACCTTAAAACTACAGAAAACACTTCATTTCCCAGTCTAAACAAGACAACTTACTAAAACAGATTACACGCAGAACCATAAACTAAGTATAAACAAACATATGCCAATAGACTGATACAGAACATGTTTTTGGATGCATTGGAATTTAGCTTGAAATCAGTAATAAAAGACAAGTAGGAAATATCCATGTTTGGAAATACAGTTCTAAATAATCCATGAACCAAATAAGAAATCACAATGGAAGTTAGAAAATTCTTTGAAGAGAAAGATAAAGGGCTGGTGGAGTGGTAGAGTGGCTCAAGTAGTAGAGCACCTGCCTAGCAAGTGTGAGGCCCTGAGTTCAAACCATAGCACTACCAAAAAAAAGAAGAGAATAAAAACACGACAATATAAAGACTTAGGTATAACTAAACTTTGACTTCGATGGAAATATAGATGATCATATTAAATGGATATATTTAAATAAATATATTACTACAGAAGTAAGTCTGGAAATCAATTATATAAATTTCCACTTCAATGAGGGGGTTAAAAAAAAGACCAAACAAAATACAACAAAGAAAGTAAAAAGAAGGAAATAATACAGATTACAGCAAAAAAAATGAAATAGAAAATAAATGTACAATAAAGAAAATCAACTAAGTCAACAATTATTTATTTGAAGACTATTAAAACCCATAATTATTTGCAAGGCTAACCAAAAAAGAAAAAGTATACAAATTCCAAAACCATATTCCCAGATCTTAAAGATAACAGGATAGGAAGGAGAACATTATGATAAGTTTAGATGAAATAGACATATACTTTGAAAAATGAAATTTATCAAAACTGACACAGAAGAAATAGAATGTCTATACAGTCCTACCATATATATATATATATTTTTTTTAAGAAAATGACTCTTTAATTTAAAATCTTCTCACAAAGAAATCTCCAGGTTTAGTTGACTTCAATTGGAATTTCTTCTAAATATTTAAGTAAGAAGTAACAACATGGACTGGAGGTATGGCTCAAGCACTAGAGTGCCTACTTTACAAACATGAAGTCTTGAGTTCAAACCCTAGTCCAACCAAAAAAAAAATTAAAGTAACAATAATCTTACACAACGCTTTCAGACTACAGAAAAAGAGGTGAAAGAAGGGAAAATTATACTGCAATTTTTCTCATGACCAAAGATGCAAAAATTCTAAATAAAATACTACCAAATCAAACTAAAAGATGCATTAAAAAGATAGTACATATTAACCATGGGTTCATTCCAGGAACGCAAGGTTGTTTCAACATTTTAAATTCTCCACATTAAAGGGAGAGGGGTTACTATGGTTATCTAAATAGAAAAAAAGCTTGGTAAAATTCAGTACTCATTCATGATTTAAAGTAATTATAAAGAAAAAGGCACAGAAGGGAAATTTCTTAGTTTGATGATGCTTATCTACAAAATACTTACCTGGTGAAAGACTGAGAGCTTCCTTCCCTTCCTCACATTTTAGAAGATACATGGGTGACCACTATCACCCTAGCAGTCAACTTTGTAACACTGCTGTATTGGCTAAACACTGCACAGAGCCTTCAAACAAGAAAGGATAAAACAGACAAAACTGTCACCAATTACAGACTATTTGCTTATCTAGAAAACTCTAAAGACTTTATAAAATTTGAGATTAATATGGAAAAAATTGCCTGAAATCCCAGCATTCAGGGAAGCAGAGGCAGGAGGATTGTTAAGTTTGAGGCTAAAATGGGCTACACAGTGATTTCTAGGTCAGCCTGGCCCACGTACTCTGTCTCAAAAACAAAAACAGACAAAAAAAATCAATATGAAATTTAGCAAGGTCATTATTGATATACAAATCATACTAAAACAGAAAGAGAAAATCATATGATTTAGATTTATTGCAGGGATGCAAGATTGGTTTATCCTCAGAAGAATTACAGATGTCATTTACCATATTAATAACAAATGAAGAAAAGATACATGATCATCTCAATGTATTCTCAAAGTCATTTAATAAAATTCAACACCTATTCATAATTAAAAATAATCATATAACAATAGAAAAGAACGTCCTCTCCAACCAAGATTACCTACTGCAAACTTACATGAAGCATAATTGTTAGTGATGAAATACTGGGAATATTACCTTTAAAATCTGAATTGAGAGAAGTGACTATTATCACTGCTATTAGTCAAAACTGTGGTGGAGGTTCCAGTTGGCATAAAAGAAAAGAACTAAAGGATACACTATATAAATTGCAAAGACAGAAACAAACTATTATTTAGTTTCAAGTAATATGAATGTATACGCAGAAAACCCAATGCAAAATCATTGGAAATAATAAGTCAGTTAGAAAGGTGTTTGGATGGAATATAATCAATACACAAAAATCAATTCCACTTCTATATACAGCAATACGTAAATTACAATGTAATTAACAAACACATACCATCTACACTATTAAGAACTATGGGTTTCTTAGGAATAAACACATCAATTTTTTAGATTTACATAGAGAAAATCATTTAAAATTTTTTTGAAGGTAAAACTACCCTAATAAGAAAAATTGAATGTGCTGACTTTGTCATAAAGAAATTGATTCTCCCCAAACTGTCATATAGATTCCAAAAAATTCCAACCATATTCTTAGCTGTTTGAGAAGTCTAAGTTGATTGAGCAACATAAGTTGCTGTTTGTGAAAGAGCAGAAAGCCAAGAATGGCTAAAGCACTCTAGATGAAGAAAATAAGAGCACCGTACCATACGACTTTTTATAAAGCTAGTATAATTAAGGTTTTATTATTGGTTCAGGAAAGAACAAATCTATCCAAAGGCAGTCAGAATCTGTAAGTGTATTTACATATGTAGAAACTTGGTTTATGACAGAGATGTTTCTAGCCTCATCCCCAACATTATCACACACAGAAATAAGGGAGCAATACTAATTGTGCTCCATCGCTCCACAGCTAATGATTTATCACTTGCAAGACAGAGTCTTTTAGCAAATCATAGGGGGACATTTGCACATTTTTCAGTTATTGAAAATTCTATTAAGCCCATTATTATTATATGACTCATTACATTAACTTGTTACTACTTGTGGCAAAAGTAACTTTCTTTTTGGAAAGATTCAAAATAGAGGCAGAGTGTCTTGACTTCATGTTTTTCTTTTTTTTAGTAACATTTTTTAGGCTGTTTAACATTTATCTTATTTGTTTATGCAAAGGAATTAATATACTTTTAAGCAAAAAGGTTCCTGGTCTGTTATTAAAAATGTATTGCAACTATGTGGAATATTAGTCAAATTTTTCATTTCCCCTTTAAGGACTTGGCTTCTATGGCAATTCTGTTTTTCTACCTCAGTTTGATCCTCATTGCATTGTATATCCTATCCAAGGCCTGGCTAGCAAAACAGTAGCCAGCTCATGCCTGAATCCTGCAAGTGAGGCTTACACAGGTGGCAAGATTCATGGCCTCTCATCACAGGTCACCCAACTTTTTTTTTTTTTTTAATTCATATGTGCATACAAGGCTTGGGTCATTTCTCCCCCCTGCCCCCTCCCCTTCCCTTACCACCCCCTCCCCCTCCCCCCTCCCCCCTCAATACCCAGCAGAAACTATTTTGCCCTTATTGGTCACCCAACTTTTGATGCTGGCTTGCCCTCCTATTTTTTGTCATCTCACTTTTAGTAAGCAGTGGCTATGTTTGCTCCAGTGGAATTTCAGATCTTAACATTGATGATGACAAAGATAATATTTAAATAGTTAGTTTCTTGTGGCAAAACTATGAACTTTGAAAATTCTAAACTGGTTTAGATTTTCACTGTTTTAAATACAATTAACAAAACACTTTGCCAGAAAATTATATATCCTCTGAAACAAGCAAATGTTTTATATGAATACTTTTAACCCTATCAAAATTTTTCCCCATTTCAGCTCAGTTTTGTAAACTCAGTACAATTTTTTACTTACTAAATTATCATGCAAAGAAATTTTTTTATTTTTAACAATCTGTGGCATTAATGTTAGATGGATTTGATGACTGACATGCTGTTATTAGAATGACTATTTTATTAATTTCTCAGCTAACTTGTAGTAATTTTATATTTGGAACTGTAAAAACACATAACTACAGTATCTATTTCCAAAAGTACACTCTGTGAGGAAAAATAAATAACATACTTTCAGGACTGATTCTATGCTTAAATACAATTATAACCTCAAGGTTAACCACATGTGGGTCAAGCTGTATTGTCTACACAGCATATTTAACTAAATAAGAGAAAAAAATCAACTCACCTGCTACAGGTAGTCAATACTATTATGTGATTCTGCATTTTTCTTAACATTTTATTTTAAAGCTCATAGTGTGTAAGAGATGAAACTGATAAATATGCCAAAGCTGGGCAACTGCATATCACTACTACTGCCAGCTTCAAGGAAAATGTCTCATCTTCTGAATTTCAAAAATAGGCTGTAGGATGGTATCTCTAAATCTCAAAATCCACAGTAAGATCTCAGAATCTGAATTTAAGAGATGCAAATTGACCTGTTATAATTCCATTTTTTGCATCTTTTGAGATAAACGTCTGTAATAAAAAGTTACCATTTCAAAACATAAAATTCAGTGTTATGTTAATATATTCAATGTTGTACAGCCATCATGAGTTAGTACTCGAGCATTTCTATCACTCCAAAGATTCCCTCATCTCCCTTTCCCCTGGAAACTGCTCATCTACTTTTTGTCTCCCTGGATTGGCCTATTCTGAACATTTCATATAAATGGAGTCAAATTAGATGTAGCCTTGTGTGTTGGACTTTTTCAATTAGCATAATACCTTCATGATTAATCCACTGTGTAGCATGTTAGCACTTGACTCCTTAATTCATTCATTTTTTTATTGTGCTGAGGGTACACTGTTACATTTACAAAAGTTCTTACAATATATCAACTAGATCATAGCTGAATCTACCCCCCCATCATTCTCTTTGATCCTCCCTCCTGCAACAGTTTCAACAGGTCTCATTTTTCCTTTTACATACATGGTACACAGTATTTACAGCATATTCACCCTCCTACATCCTTTCCCCACATCCTCCCCGCTCCCACTGGGACCAAACCGCCAGGCAGGACCTGTTTTCTGATTTTTATAATAGAAAAAAAATGACATTTTTGTTTAAGATAGCTGTAGAGGGAATTTCCTTGTGATATTTCCATGTATGTATGTATTATAGCCCAAATTAGTTCATCTCTTCTATTTTTTTCTCCTTTCTACCTTAGTCCCCTTTTCATGGTGATTTCAACAGGTTTAAAAATTCTGTATTCATTCTTGTATAGGAAGTGCATCAACCTTATTCACCTTAACTTCCTTCTTTCACCCTCTCTCTCACATGTGAAAACCAGGTCACGCTAAGGGGAGGTCACTTACTTCACTCCTTTTTATGGATGAACATTTCATTGCACGCATGGATCACATTCTACTTATCATTAATTGATGGATGTTTGAGCTGCTTCCACTTTTAAGCTGTTATAAATGCTACCATAAACATTTATGCAAGTTTTCTGTAGACACAGGATTCCAGTTTTCTTGGCACACTGAATGGTTCAGTCATATGGTGACTTTAACTTTTTGAGCAACTGTCTAATTCTTTCCTACACTAGTTGTATTTAATATTCCGACCAGCAATGTATAATGATATCAATTTCTCTGCATCTATACCAACTTGTTACTGTCTTTTTAAAATTATTTTTTTTCTCTTTTTTTAAATTTTTTTTCTTTTATTATTCATATGTGCATAAAAGGCTTGGGTCATTTCTCCCCCCCTGCCCCTACCACCTCCCTTACCACCCACTCCACCCCCTCCTTCTCCCCCCCACCCCCCCAATACCCAGCAGAAACTATTTTGCCCTTATTTCTAATTTTGTTGTAGAGAGAGTATAAGCAATAATAGGAAGGAACAAGGGTTTTTGCTGGTTGAGATAAGGATAGCTATACAGGGAGTTGACTCACATTGATTTCCTGCGCGTGGGTGTTACCTTCTAGGTTAATTCTTTTTAATCTAACCTTTTCTGTAGTTCCTGCTCCCCTTTTCCTATTGGCCTCAGTTGCTTTTAAGGTATCTGCTTTTAGTTTCTCTGCGTTAAAGGCAACAAATGCTAGCTAGTTTTTTAGGTGTCTTACCTATCCTCACCCCTCCCTTGTGTGCTAAAGCTTTTATCATGTGCTCAAAGTCCAATCCCATTGTTGTGTTTGCCCTTGATCTAATGTCCCCATATGAGGGAGAACATACGATTTTTGGTCTTTTGGGCCAGGCTAACCTCACTCAGAATGATGTTCTCCAATTCCATCCATTTACCAGCGAATGATAGCATTTCGTTCTTCTTCATGGCTGCATAAAATTCCATTGTGTATAGATACCACATTTTCTTGATCCATTCGTCAGTGGTGGGGCATCTTGGCTGTTTCCATAACTTGGCTATTGTGAATAGTGCTGCAATAAACATGGGTGTGCAGGTGCCTCTGGAGTAACCTGTGTCACAGTCTTTTGGGTATATCCCCAAGAGTGGTATTGCTGGATCAAATGGTAGATCGATGTCTAGCTTTTTAAGTAGCCTCCAAATTTTTTTCCAGAGTGGTTGTACTAGTTTACATTCCCACCAGCAGTGTAAGAGGGTTCCTTTTTCCCTGCGTCCTCGCCAACACCTGTTGTTGGTGGTGTTGCTAATGATGACTAGCCATCATTCACATCATTATGAGTGAAGTAATAGCAAATTTTGGTTTTGACTGGCATTTCCCTAATGATGTTGAAGAACTCTTTGTTTATCGCATATCTTTTTTGGAGAAATCCTTTGCATATTTAAAAATTCAGCTTTTCATTTTTGAGCTTTAAGAGTTACATTCTGAAGCTACATATCTGGATACTTGACCCTTGTCAGACAGATGACTTAGAAATATTTTCTCCCACTGTGTAGGGTGTCATTTCATTTTTTTGATAGTGTCCTTTAATGCACAAATTTAAAAGTTTTGGCCAAATTCAATTTTTTCCCTGGGTGCTTATGATTTGGGTATCGTTTTAAAAGAAATTCTTGCTAATATAAAAGACCACAATGATTTGCACCTATTTTTTTGAAGGTTTTATAGTTGTGGCTCTTCCATTTAGGTTTTTCATCCATCTTGCATTCATTTTTTCAATGAAAAGGCCAAACTTCTTGAGTTCATTTTTTAATATGGTATGAGACAGGTATGGATTTACAGCTGTTTTAACTCCATTTGCTAAGTACCCTATTCTTTCTGCCATTGGTCTTGGAACCTTGTTAAAAAATAAATAAACTGAGAAATAAATAGCATTTATTTCTATTAAATGCTATTCCATTGAACAACAAACAGTTCCTGACTTAAACATGTCCACTTACCATGTATTGACTTTATGATGGTAGGAAAGTACTATGCACTTTGCAGAAGCTGTACTTCAAATTTTGATCTCTTCCTAGGCTAACTATGTGCTGTACGACAGTCTGTCAATACTGGACAGCAGTAGCTAGCGGAGCTCCATCAGCCATGCGATCATGAGCGTGACCAGGCACTCTACAGTGTGCTGCGCCACTAAGCTCTGATGCTCAGCAGATCAGGTGTAGTAAGTGCATTTGTGACTTAATAATATTTTCAACTTACATGAGGTTTATCAGGATGTAACCAAGCATCTGTGTATGTCCATCCCTACTCCAGTATCACATGTTTTGATTACTGCGTAATTGTAGCAGATTTTGAAACTAAGAAGTTTCAAGATTGTTTTGGCTATTCAAAGTCCTCTGCATGTCTGTAAAAATTTTAGGATCAACATTTACATTCCTGAAAGAAAAAAGGTACATGAAATTTTTACAGGGATTGTGTTGAATCAGTAGATCAATTTAGGGAATTTGCCATTTTCAGTCTATTTAGTCTCTGAACTGTCATATGTTTCCATTTATTTAGATCATCTTTAATTTAATGAGGTTTTATTTACACCAAATAAAAACAATCCAATGCAAAGTGTGATGTATGTAGCAAATCTGAATGCTATACTAATGGTTACTGCCTATAGCCACTTACTTACCATCTTGACTCTCAAGGTTTTATGACACCACATTCTGACTGCTTGTCTCAGTTATGCCCTACATTGTACTCCTTTTTTATTAGGAAATTTTCCAAAAACAAATCTTTGAGATACATAAAAAATACTGCAAAGATTACTACTAGAAACAGTTTAATATTTATTTAAGAAAACCAGGTAAAAAACAAAATACATTTTTTCCCTAGAAAACAAAGGAATTCACTAATGGTAAGGTATCAATATTTTCTCATAGAAGAAATAAATTATGTAAAATTTCAGCTCCTACCTGTATTATACTTTATTTTTGCTATATATCACACATATTCATTGAAGGGAAAAGACTAAAATTACAGATTTACACCAAAACGGATGACATACATCACTTTTACTCTAAAAGAATTCATGTTAGTTTCAACACTGGGGAAACTTCATAGTTGTTTGGATTTATGATGCACAACGAATACTAGCCTTTAGTCATGGGCTTTGTATGCTTACCTCAGGTTGTCTTAACACCTAAAACTCACTGAATCACTGAGTCACTTTGACTTCCATAGAGTGGAATCCCCCTATTTAAATTATTTTTCTCCCTGTTTTGGCTGAATGTATATTTAAAACCAGTAACCAATGATATACTGTAAGTGAACATACAACAGAAAGGAGATCACTGTTCTGTACACCAGCAGCACAATCCAGTTGCTTTTCTCTCTTCTAACAACCCTATTAGGACAGTTAGTCTGAGGACAGAGACATAGAGTAGGTTAAGAGAAAAACAAGCTAATCAGTATGCCTTCTTGCACTGTAATGCATAAGAAAGTAAATGAATCTTCAGCTAAAGAAACATTTATTAATTCTTCAGTTTAGACAAAATTTTATGATGTTAATTTATAACTAGCCTTGTATAAAAGTCCCTCAAGCCTTTCATACTACTTTTTGCCATACATCTATGTCCCAGAGTAACGGGAAAATTGCAGTTGGACAGGTGGCTAACAAAGAGAATATTGCCATCCAGAGAGCAGATATAGAACAGTACTAATTCATGTCAACAATGACTTATTTCTGTATCATTGAGAATGAACAAAATTACTGAGACCTACAATCTTGTAATACAAAGAAAACTGTAACCTCAAATCTCAAAGTAAAGATTAATAGACTAAAAATCCAAACAACTTTCAGTGTTTTAGGGAAGTGGTATTTTGCTAACACCATCAGGAGAGCAGCGTCTGCACTTGCTGGGGCGGCCTGTGCAGAATGGTCTCTGGATCTTTGTATTCGTTGGCTGGGTTCATCACAGCTGCATACACTTCACCATAGGCTCTGCAGACCAACTCTGTAGACTGTTTAACAATCTGCTCCCTATTGGTAAGCAAACAAAATATGAATACATCATCTGAAAAGAAACATTTTTGTATTTGAGTCAATGTATTTCATTTTCATATTTAACACACAACCACAATGTAAAAATTATTGCACAAGTGAGTAGACAAGGTATTTCTTGATTGGAGAATAAAATATTTTTAAATATCATTATTTTTAAAAGTCTTCCTTATTACTAGGTAGGTTCCAAGAGGGCAGGGACTGTGTTTTATTCACAGCTGTATCCTTAGGGCTATAACAGGGTCTGGCATGTACAGATGCTCCTTGACTACAATGGTGCTATGTCCTGATAAATCCATTGTAAACCAAACATATCAGATGGAGGTCAAAGATTCATTTAATACACTTAATCTACTGAACATGACAGTCTATCCTAGCCTACTTTAAATAAGTTCAGGATATTTAACATTAGCTTATACTTGGCCAAATCATCTAACATAAAGCCTGCCCTATAAATAATGTATTGAATACCTCACATAATTTATCAAAAACAGTATTTTATAGAAAATAGTATCAGTGGTCTCCTCTCAAGACTATGAAACTGACTGTTAGTTGTGGATCATGGCTGCTGCCCAGAATCATGAGAATGTATCACATTGTATATTGCTAGGCCAAGAGCAGATCAAGATTCAAAATCTCTACTCGGTGTGTATCCCTTTTATACCATCATACAGTCAGAAAAAATCATAAGTAAAACCATTATAAGCCAGGGACCAGATACACTGGTCCAGTGTCAATAAACTCTGATCCAGTGTCAATGTATTGTTTTAGTGAAAGGGACTAATAATGCATTAACCCTAAAGAAAGAAGTTTACAATTATTCAAATTTATCAAAATGTTTCTCTCTGAAAAACTTACAATAAACTGTTCCTTGACCTATAGGTCGTGCTAGTCTATGTTTCACTGCAGTGACAAAACACATGAGAGAAACAACTTAAAAGGAGAAAAGGTTTATTTTGGCCTACAGTTTCAGAGATTTCAGTCCATGGTCACTTGGTCACAGGCTTTTGGGCCTGTGGTAAAGCAGTATATCACAGCAGCAGTCTGTAGTACAGGAAACTTGTTTACCCCCTGGAGGTCAGGAAGACAAAAAAAAAAGACAGAAAGAAGCTAGGGGCCCAATATCCAAAGATACATCCTCAGTGATCTAGTTTCCTCACAATAGGCCCCACCTCTTAAAGGTTCCACTCTCAATAGTGCCACAGGCTGGCCTTTGGAGGAGGGAGGACATTTAAGAACCAAACCCTAACAAGGTTGTAGGCTAGCAATCGCATTTCCCAGATTTCTCTTCTTCTCTCCATAACACTAGGCTAAAATGTGATACACACACCTGAAACAAATCACAACACTCTCATAAATATATATTTCTATAAAAAACATATAACATAGGCTGGCAAATGTTTTAAAAAATTATACAGCTAGAATAATAGTTCATTAAATCTATGTCAACTCTTCTATGATGTCATATTTACTTCCTGCCATCTAGCCACCTGTACTATTCACATGTAACTACATCTAGTTATGAGAACATTGACACTAATTTCCTGATTTTTATACAACCTAAATTAGAAATGTGCCTTTCAAACTTGACTCTCAAACCTACTCTTTTTGTAGTGCTTCCTATGTCTGTTAATGGCATAGCCATGTCCCTTCTCCTCAGTCCAGATCCTAATGATTCCTGTCCAGAGTATGTACGAGGACTTTTACTCGGTCTTCTCTGCTCCAGTTGTTTCCACATTCAGTCCCTCATAGGCACTGCTGTTAGACAAATCTATTTGAAGCAGGACTTTTATTATGTCTCTTCCCTTTCCCTGGGGCCTTCCAGGAGCTTCCGTGGCTTCCTTTGGCTTCAGAAAGTCAGCATTTCCTCCTCTTAACTCTGCATCAGTACTGCACTCTCAGGCCAGTGCTAGGTCATCACTTTTTCCTTAGCCTGAGCTTGCTAATCCCAGTTTCTTTGTGCTAAATTCTACATTTGTTTAGAACACCTTTCACCACTTGAAATGTCTTAAATGTTCTGAAAAAATGTTCTGTTCATCCATGAAGTCTCTGATCTTGAGAGCCAGAAATAATCACTTCCTTTTTGGAAGGTCCACACACTTTCTCTGTTCCTCTCTCATGGCATTTACCACTCCTAATTTATATTAAAGCTTCTACATTTTCTAATTCTCAGATCCTAATAGTTTTGTGTTGGGGGAAGGGATAGTTGCACATCAAACGTACATGACAAGTATAGTATAACTTTATTTCCAAATGTCAAAATGTACTTTTTAAATGTTTAAAATTTCAGAAATATGCTCACGTCTTAGCTATCCTTCAAAACTTAAGCAACTTGATATTCTTCCTTCTGATATGTCCCTTAAAACTTAGTATATTTTGAATATTCACTGAATGTCTGAAGCAGATAAAGAACTTTTTTAAATTTAAGGAGTCCTTTTCTGGGCTCATAAGATACCAATCTTTTCTATAAATCTTGAGTTAGTGGTTATTTCAGGCTAAGTTTTTTCTTCACATAGTTGAGAGTATTCTTATGTAACTGGATAGACTAACATAACAGTAATGGTGGTAATGACAGTGTTAGTTGTCATACAAGTCAATGCAATGAAGTCACCAAGAACAGAACATTTCTTTAAGCTTTTTTTTCTAGAAACGATGTTCTTCTTGCTAATGATACAAAATAATACATTTGTAAGACTCTATGGAAATATGTCTGTAGTGTAGAAAAGAATGAGGAGGGGAGACCCCTTCATGATTTTAGATCATCACTACCTCATTCTGCTAAACCCTTAGTTAAATACAGCAACTTGACATTTTCCAAAAATTGCTAAAGCTTCCAAAATCAGAATAGGAAGAAGGAAGATGTGCTGAGCAAATTCTCTTCAGGAGAGTAGGGTGATGGCACCACCTTTCTGCTGGAAGGGATGATTGCAGAAACTGGTTTGGAAATCCACCTAGCCAAATAAAACTCAGATGATTTTTGATTTACTGATTGGTGATCTTTTCTTTAATTAACTGAGTACTAAAATTAGGTAAAATCATCTTTCATAAAGGAAATAGCTGAAAAATACTATAAGCTAGTATTTTAAAAGTCTGTTACATATAAATTTGATTACCGTTTTGCAACAAATTAGATACTGCATTTTAGAAGTAGTATTTTCAGTTCTTTACTCAAAGCAATACAACAGATTTTGGGGGAGTATACAAAGCATTCATTACTTATCCCTCATATGTTATAATCTATCCATCTATCCTCAATCTGGACTCAGTGAATATTTAATACTATATAAAAATACACAGAAATAAGGTTATTCCTTCTTACAAGAAGTTTAAGATACAATAATAATAGTAAATATAAATTTTAAAAATACAGAATGTAGAATGAATTATTGAAACTTCTGATGTACTAAATTTTAAATGATGTTTTCAAGTCTTAATGGTGAAAATTTACTGAAATAGTGGTAAATTACTGAAATTTAATTGTAACTCAGGGAAGGCACATTTCTGTTTCTAGGATAAAATAGCTTATAAATGTCTACAATTCATAAGGCAAGTGAAAAACCATTTTAAGTCTGCAACAGAGAAAACCAAAATAAAGTAATACTAAGACACAGAAAATTAAATAAAATTAAGCCAAAAAAAATCAAGAATTTATAATTTACTTTAAGTCTTGGTATTTGATAGTATAGGGCCACTTCATTCTCATTTTAAGAAGTCCCCAAATAGGGAAGGGATTAGAAGATGAACAAAGAAGCAGGGAAGATAAATAGACAGCAGAGATGTGGGAGAAAAAGATGTCTTTCACAAAGTGGATAACAAAAGAGAAGAAAAAGGAACTGTTCCCTGTGCTTGGTGTTACAGACATCAGGACAGCAAGAGGGAAAGTGAGATTCTCTGACATGAATTTGATTCAAACCCAAAGTGTAAAGAGCAAGAACTCCAACTGGTAGGGTGATTCCACATTTCTGGACGAAGGTGAGTGACCATTCATTACAACAAACACAGGCATAGGACCATATGGCTACGTTTCCTCATGAATTCTGTACGGTACAGTATAGATAAAATGGTGTAGTGAAGAAACTGCCCTCAGAACACTTGGGCTCTAAGCTGAAGCTGTGCCATTCACCACTGTTGCCTTGAATACATAATTTAACTCCCAGGACCAATTTGCCATTGTAAAGTAGTGAACTAGATAATCTTTATAGGATATTTTGAGAAACTAGTCATTTGTAGATATTTGAAAAGGAAGGTTAGAATAAAACAAGTTAGATCTAAACAGGTTACTGTGCTACAGTATGCGAACAATCATAACCTTCAGGGCTGTTTAGTACCTTTAATCAATAGTAAGGAGAATCAAACAAAGATGCCAACTCCTCAGTAAACCACTCCTGTCAGGCTTGTTAACAATGACTATCACACAAAACAGACAGGCTATTTTCCCAGACCTCATTTACCTTATATCTAAGTTTCAGAAACATTTCAATAATTCTTATATTTAGAAAGCAGTCTGCTCTATCAGTGTATCATACAATGGCTAATAATGTAAGTATGTGGTTAATTTACAGTTAAGACAGAATAAAGAACCAAGGAGATTAGCTTCAAAATTTCACAGAAGGATACTTACAAATGTCAGTTTCATCACAACATTATAAAGTTCAAAATTCTTAAGAAATATTAATATAGAACTACATGAAGAAAGCATTCGAATTTTAAAATTCTTTCAAAAAAATTGACTGGATTTAAAATAATTATTTAAAGTGCTGAGCTAAGAAATGAACTGCTTATTTCTAGAATCAGTCAGCATGTCACTAATCAGTGCTTTAGGATTCTGGTTGCTAGGACAACACGATACAACTTTTATCATTATCATAAAACCTGCATTTCTAAAAATAGCTTGTTTCAACATTCAGGTACTGTGATCACTAATATTGAGCTTTTATAGCACTATAGTTAAGAGTGCTATCAAATGTGCCACAGGAGAAAAGGTATTAACTGTATAAGGCTAAAAAAACTATAAAGAAAAAATAATATGCTTATGTCCAAAACATTGATTGAAAGTTTGGTCTTTATCATAATATAAACAGCAAATATAAGAAAACAGGAATAACCCCCTGCACTCTATCTGATCACAATACATTAAAACTACAACACAACAACAAAAACAACCGCAGGAAACATGCAAATAATTGTAGGCTGAGCAACACATTGCTCAAGCATCAATGGGTCATAATAGAAATAAGAGAGGAAATCGAAAGGTTCCTGGAAGCTAATGAAAATGAAAACACCATCTTACCAGAACCTATGGGACACAGCAAAGGCAGGCCCAAGAGGAAAGTTTATAGCCATGAGTGCATATATTAAAAGGACAGAAAGATCTCAAATAAATGACCTAATGCTACATCTCAAACTCCTAGAAAAACAAGAACAGCAAAACCCAAAACGATCAGGAGAGAAATAATAAAAATAAGGGCCAAAATTAATGAAATGGAGAGCAAAAAAAAAAAAAAAAAAAAAAAGCAATGAAACAAAATGTTGGCTCTTTAAAAAAATAAACAAGATTGATAAGTCCCTGGAAAATCTGACTAAGATAAGGAGGGAAAAGATCCAATTAGTAAAATCAGAAATGAGAAAGGGGGGATAACAACAAACACTAAGGAAACCCAGGGAATCATCAGAGACTACTTTCAGAACCTATATTCCAATAAATTGTAAAATCTTGAAGAAATGGAAAAATTTCTAGATACTTATGACCATCTGAAAGTGAACTGAAAGGATATTAACCACCTGAACAGATCTAAACATTTAATGAAATTAAAGCAGCAATAAAGAGTCTCTTAAAAAAGAAAAGTACAGGACTTGATAGATTCTCAGCTGAATTCTACCAGACTTTCAAAGAAGAGCTAGTACCAACTCTCCTTAAACTCTTCCATGAAATAGAAAGGGAAGGAACACTGCCTAACTCATTCCATGAAGCCAGTATCACACTCATCCCAAAACCGGACAAAGACACATTCAAAAGGGAATTACATGCCAATCTCATTAATGAACACTGATGCAAAAATCCTCAAATAAAATAATGGCAAACCAAATCTAACAACATATCAGAAAGATCATTCACTATGACCAAGTCAGCTTCATCCCAGGGATGCAGGGGTGGTTCAACATATGCAAATCAATAAATGTAATACAGCACATTAATAGAAGCAAAGACAAAACCACTTGATCATCTCAATAGGTGCAGAAAAAACTTTTAATAAGATTTAACACCACTTGACGATAAAAGGTGTAAGAAAACTAGGAATAGAAGGAATGTACCTCAACATTATAAAGGCCATATATATATATATATATATATCTATAAAGTATGACATAGCCAATATCATACTTAATGGGGAAAAACTGAAACCAGTTTCCCTAAATTCAGGAAAAAGACAAGGGTGCTCACTCTCCCCACTTCTATTCAACATAGTCCTGGAATTCCTAGGCAGAGCAATAAGGCAAGAAGAAGAAATAAAAGGAATACAAATAGGTAACGAAATAGTCTAAGTATCTGTTTCCAGATGACATGATCCTATACCTCAAAGACCCAAAACTCTCCTCCTAAAGACTCCTAGACACCATAAACAGTTTAAGCAATATAGGAGGATACAAAATCAACTTACAAAAGTTGGTAGTCTTTCTATACACCAACAATGAACAAATTGAAAAGAATATAGGAAAACAATTCCATTTGCAATAGCCTCAAAAAAAATCAAATACCTAGGAGTAAACTTAATGAAGGATGCAAATGAACTCTAGAAGGAGAACTACAAACTACTGAAGAAAGAGATTGAGGAAAACTACAGAAAATGGAAAGATCTCCCATGCTCATGGATTGGCAGAATCAATATAGTAAAAATGGTTGTACTACCAAAAGCAATCTACATGTTCAACGCAATTCCCATCAAAACCCTAATGACAGTCATCACAGAGACTGAAAAATCTACCCTAAAGTTCATTTGGAAGCACAAAAGACCATGAATAGCCAAAGCAATACTGAGCAAAAAGAGCAACACTGGAGGTATCACAATACCTGGCTTCAAACTATACTACAGAGCCATAGCAATAAAAACAGCATGGTACTGGCACAAAAACAGACATGAAGACCAGAATAGAGGACCTGGATATGAATCCACACAGCTATACCCATCTATTTTTGACAAAGTTGCCAAAAACATACGATGGAGCAAAGACAGCCTCTTCAATAAAAGTTGCTGGGAAAAGTAGCTATCTGCCTGAAGAAAACTGAAACTAGATCCATGTTTATCACCCTGTACTAGTATCAACTCGAAGTGGATTAAGGACTTAGTATCAGACGTGAAACCTTGCAGTTAGTACATGAAAGAGCAGGGAATACCCTGGAAACAATGGCAATAGGCAAGGACTTCCTCAGCAGAACTCCAGCAACTAAGAGAAAGGATGGACAAATGGAACTACATGAAATTAAAAAGCTTCTGCACAACAAAAAGAAATGGTCCCTTAAATTGAAGAGACCACCCACAGAGTGGGAGAAAATCTTTGCTAGCTATACATCAGACAAAGGACTAATGACCATAATATATGCAGAGCTTTAAAAAACTAAACTCTCCCAAAATCAAGGAACCAGTAAAGAAGTGGGCAACTGAACTAAACAGAATTTTTTCAAATAATGAAATCCATATGGCCAAAAAAACACATAAAAATATTCTCACCATCCCTGGCCATAAAGGAAATGCAAATCAAAATCACACTAAGATTCCACCCCACCCCATTAGAATGGCTAGCATCAAGAACACCACCAACAACAAATGTTGGTGAGGATGTGGGGAAAATGGAACCCTTATACACTGCTGGTGGAAATGTAAGTTAGTACAACCACTTTGGAAAACAATATGGAGGCTCCTTAAAAAACTAAACATAGATCTGTCAAATGATCCAGCAATACTACTCCAAGAGATATACCTGAAGGAATGTGACTTAAGTTACTACAAAAGCACCTGCACGCCCATGTTTATTGCAGCACTATTCACAATAGATAACTTATGGAAACAGCTAAGATGCTCCACTACTGAAGAATGGATCAAGAAAATGTGGTATTTATATACAACGGAATTTTACTCAGCCACAAAGAAGAATGAAATTTTGTTATTTGTAAGTAAATGGATGGAACTAGAGAACATCATCTTAAGTGAAGTTAGCCAGGCTCAGAAGGCCAAAAATTGCATGTTCTCCCTCATATGCAGATTATAGACCCAAAACAAATGCAGTAATATTATTGGACATAGATCACACACTAAGGGGAGAAAATGCATAGGAGAAATAGGGAAAGGAAAGGAAACCCAAAATCTGAATGTGGTTGATGTGCTCACTGTAGAGGAGTGAATACAGTAATCTTAAACCGGCAGAGGCCACTATGGGAAGAGGACCAGTAAGTAGTGAAGGGGTCCGGCAGAGATGAACCAATGTGGGTTGTAATACACAAGTGCATGGAAGTAATGCTAGGAATCTCTCTGTATGGCTGTCTTTTTGTCAAACTAGCAAAAATAGTATGTCTTTCTTATTATCTCTTATGTTCTCTCTTCAACAAAATCTGAGAACAAGAGGGTGGAACAGGTTCTGCCTGGAAGTAGGAGGAGGAAGGTGGCACAAACAATGTATACACATGTAAGTAAATGTAAAAATGATAAAAGAAAAAAATCACAGTTTTTTTTAAATCTCAGGCCAGCTGTTTCTCAAAGTGAAACTAAAGCACTTCATTAAAATAAAGCCTTTTATATGAGAGTGAGGAACACATCTCACACAGTGTTATTATCTTTGAATGCCCTTTACAAACAGCAAGATAACATAAAGAGTTAACAAGAATAGAGTACACAGCAGACCCCAGACCCCTGGTACCCGTGGGTATATGCATGGCTCAAAGAAGACTACAGCTGAGGGGAAAACCACAAATGCTCAGGATGCACAGCGTTCGGTGCTGTGCTATGGATGCTTGATTCACTTTCCATAACACTGCTCAACTTCTGCTAAACACATGTGGCCTTTCAACAGCTCTTAAATTTTCACTTTATCACTCAATTAAGCACACTAACTTTTCTCTTGCTTTTTGGATGTCATTTGCTTTTTGGAAGGCATATTTTCAAAAAATCAAAAGACAGGGAAACACTCAGCAAATCATACAAGTTGAACACAACTAATGATAACATGGGAGTGACCAAGAGCTTCTCTGTATTAACTGAGCTGTGTGTGCATGCTTGGTTAAAAAACTGCGTGTAATAAATCCATGAATACAGACTTACTGTTATCTAGCATTGAAGAGAATAGGCTATGGAATCAGAAATACTGGATTCAAATCTTGGCTGTGCTTCTAATTGTTGGAAATCAGTTTAATTGCTCAACATTTCTAAGCAATGCCAGCTTCTGAGTAGATTCTAATTTATAGGCTCATTGGAAAGATTGGAAGGATTACATGTTCATTGGTAATTCATCAAAGGATCATTTTGGTGGAGGTGTTTGGATCAGACTTCAGAGGTTGGGGTAGACAATAGTGAACAGAGCAAGGAGGAAAGTAAGGACAGTTTGGAGGCTAATGTGATAGATTCAGATATAGATGATGCTACAGTAGTCCAGAGTATAACTGCAGAGATTACAAATGATCAGAGTCCTCTCTCACATACTTATAAATATTTAACAAAATGGCTGCATTGGAATTTTGAATGTGATTACATTGAATGTATACATTAACCTGCTCCACTAGTGAATTTTCTCCTCTATGAACAGCCTATTTATTCAGATCTTTTAGAAAATTTCAACAAGATTTTATAGTTTCTTTGTATATATTTCCAGACATATTATTGGGTCTATTCCTTGGAAAAGATACTCTGGCTATTTTAAGAGCTTTTATTTTTCATTATATATTCTAATTAAATATTGTTGTACATAAAAATGCACAGGGGGAGGATACAAGGAAAGGGTGTAAGAGGGTGAATATGGTGGAGATATTATGTTCTCATGTATGTAAATGGAAAAATGAGACCTTTTGAGACTATTTTAAGAAAGGGGGTAAGGGAATAAAGGAGAATGATGAAGGGGGTGAATTTAACTGATAGTACTTTTGCATATGTCACAAAGTACCCCCAGTACAATAATATGCTAGTAAAAATTAAAATGCCCACTAATTTTTGTGTTGGGTGGAGTTAACATTGTAGCATTTACAAAGGTTCTTATAACGTATCAGATATATCATACTTGCTCTCCTCCATTCCACCTCCCCTGATTCCTGAACTAGTATCACTTTTGCATTTACATACATATGTATTCATTATCAGCACCTTATTCATCCTCTTATCCCTTTTCCTGCCACCTCCCCCCTCCCACCAGTGCCAAACTCCACCCTGCCCCTGAACCTGTTTCACCCTCTTGTTCTCAGATTTTGTACAATAAAAACATAAAAGATAAAAAGAGAAATATGGTATTTACTAGTTTGAGATAAAGGTAGCTACAAAGGGAGTTTCCTTGTATTGTTTCCATGCATATATGTATTACAATCTCAACTCGTTCATCTCTACCATTTTCCTCTTCCTTCCTCCCTAGTCTACTTCCCATGGTAGCCCTGGCCAGTTTAAGATTTCTATGTTCATTCCTGTACACTGAGCACATCAACCACATTCAAGTTTTTGATTTCCTTCCCTTGTCCTATCGCTTCTGTCCATGGCCTCCCCTTAGTGTGATCCGAGTCCCACAACATTGCTGCATTTGTTTTAAGTCTATATTCCACATATGAGAACATGCAGCTTTTGACCTTCTGAACCTGACTGACTTCCCTTAAGATGATTTTCCCAGTTCCATCCATTTACCTGAGAATGACAAAATTTCATTCTTTGTTGCTGAGTAAAATTCCATTCATCAGTAGTGGGGCATCTTGGCTGTTTCCATAGCTTGGCTATTGTGAATAATGTTGCAATAAACATAGGTGTGCAGGTGCCTTTGTAGTACCCTGACTCATATTCCTTTGGGTATATCCCTAGAAGTGGTATTGCTGGATCGTATAGCAGATCTATTTTTAGTTTTTTAAGGAGTCTCCATATTGTTTTTTCATAGTGGTTGTACTAGCTTACATTCCCACCAGCAGAGCACACTAATTTTTGTACACTAACTTTTAATTTGGCCAAGTAACAATTCTAGTTTAGTTCTATCTGCTTATAAATTGTTTACCTTGTTTTGTTTTTGAGACAGACACCTAAAATCTTATTAACTTTTTTCAAGTCTTTACTAGCCTCGTTATATTGACTGTATAGACAAGGTGAGCAGTAGATGTTATACAAAGTATGCACATCTTATTTTGAACTTTAATGACAGTGTTTCTAGTGTTTCATCATTAAATGTGACATCTGTTATGATGTTCACATATGGTGTTCTTCTTCAACTTGTTTATGTAATTAAAGTTAGATTTTTCTTCATATCCTGCAGCCATAATATATTTCTCTTTTAATACAGTGGCATGTTTGATTTGTTATCTTTACAAGTATTTTTGTATCTTGAGGGCGTCATACTTAAGATGTTTTAGGTATAATGCTTATAAGATAAAATACTATCTTTTACCTTTAATAATATCCACCTTGCCTTGAACTCAATTTGTCTGTTAATATTGCTACTTCTGCTGGGGGCATGGCTCAAGGAGCACAGTGTCTGCCTCCCAAATGCAAAGCCCTGAGTTCAAACCCCCAGTACCACCCAAAAATATTGCCACTCCTACTTCCTTTTGTGCCATTTTGTTTTAAAAGGTGTCTTATAAAGAGAAGATAAGTGAACAATGCTTTTTAAAACTTAAAACTAAATTAAAACGTTAATTTAGGTCACTCACACTGTAAAAACTGATAAAGCTGAAATTTATAAAAGCAACTTTGCTTTGGGTTTTCTAGTTCTTATGCTTTCTTACTTCCTTTTTGCTCATTCCTACATTAACTTTTTAGGTGAACATTTTGGTGCACTTGAAAAGAAAGTGTATTTTCCATGGTTGTGTGTAGTAATCTGTATCTTTTTTAGTTTGAGATCGGTGGCACTGTTCAGTTCTTTCACACCCTACTAATTTTCTGTGTACTTTTTCTATAATTACTGAGAAAGGAATTTTGAACTATCTCACCATAATTGTTGATGTATGTATTCCTCTTGAATTCTCTGAGTTTATTAGACTTCATGTTACTTCAGGTTCTGGTGTGAGATGCATACTTACCACTATGTCCTCCATAAATTGATCCTATTATTTCTGTGATGTATTTCTCTTTATCTCTGGTATTAACATCTGCTCTGAATTTCTGATGTTAATATAGCTATTTCAGCTTTCCTATGATTGGTGCTTGCCTGGCATATTTTTATCACCTTTTTAATTTTTAACTCTTTGTCTCTGTATTTAAAGTGTTTTTCTTACAGACAGCAGATAGTTGTACTATGCCTTTTCATCTAATCTAACTTTTAACTGGAACCTGTAGTCCTTTTACATTTAATATAGTTTCTTACAAGGCTGGATTTAAGTCTGTCATCCTGCTATTTATTTTATATTTGTCCCATCTGCTCTTTTCTCCTTTCTTTCTTGGCATTACAATTTTTCTTTGTAGCTACTGTAAGGTTTACAATCTACTTTCAAATAATATGATACAGTTCATGGATAATTTAATACTCTTACAACATCGCAATAGTACACTTCTACTTTTTTGTGCTTTTGTTGTCATACGTTTTATTTCTTAGTTAAAAACTCAGTTCACTGTTAAAATATTTGCTTTAAATGGGCAACAACTGTTAACTCTTATATTCACCATGTTTTGTCCTCTTCATTCCTTTACATAGAGCTGGGTTTTTCTTCTGGTATTATTTTCCTACATTTTGAAGAATTATTTCTTATAGAGAAGTATGCAGGTGATAAATCTCTACTTTTATCTCAAAATGTATTCTGACATCAGTTTGAAAGACACTTTTTTTGGATGTTGGAGAATAAACCCAGGACCTCCTGCTTATCTAACCAAGAGCTATACTAGTAAGCTGTACCCCTGCCATGAAAGATACTTTTGATGAATATACAATCAAGGTTGATGATGCATTTGGTCATCTTTCTTGACATAACATTCCAAATGCTTTCTAGTTTATACTGCTTCCAACAAGAAGTCTGTTGTAATACCAGTGTTTGTATAAATAATAAATCTTTTTTCCTCTGGCTGCCCTAAGACTTTTCTATTTATAATTGGCTTTCAATAATTTTATTATGGTGTGCCTTGGTAGAGTTTCCCTATTAGGGTTTACTTAGCTTCTTGGGTATGTGGATTCGTGTTTTTTTAAAAACACATTTGGAGAAAATTCTTCTTTTATGTTTTTGTTTCAATAACACTATAATACTCCAATTACATATGTTGCATTACCTCATATTATCTCACAATTCACTACGACTTCATCTTTTTCCCAGTCTGTGCTTTGGTTTGGATGTTTCTATTATCCTCTTTTCAAGTTGGATGCCTTTCCTTCAGGAGTATCCATGGGGCTCTTAAGCATATCCAGTGAATTTTTCAGTTTAGATATTGTATTTTTCAAGTCTAAAATTCTCATTTTGTATAATTCCCTGTTTATTCTTTCAATATAATGATGTTTTCCTTTAAATCCTGAACACATTTTTAATAGCTGTTTTAAACATACTACCTGCTGATTAAATAACATCATTTGTGGGTCTGTTTTTATTTACTGATATTTTTTCTAATTTTGGTTTGTATTTTCCTGCTGTTTCTCCTAAGTAATATTTGAGTTATGCTTACTATTCTGGATTCTCTTTTTTCTTTTCTCCCAAATTTGCTTTATTTTTGTTTATATAGGCATTCCTGATAGTGAATAGATGGTAGTTACAGGAAACAATTTCCATTTCCCTCATAATAAAAAGAAAATAGTCCCTTCCTAGGTATACACTTTACTTCCAATCATATATAACAGACAAGAATCTAAGTTTAAAAAGTTCTCAAATCATACTCACTTTACCAACACTCATTTAAGGAGGCATCTATATTCCCTTTGTTACTTATGAAAATCATTCTGACTGAATAGGCATAGACTTATTGATAGCTAACTAAAACTGTCAACTTTTTAATATAGTCAACATTAGCAAGACTTCTTTTTAAAATTCTGAATCCAAACCATTCTCTTTAATGACTCTTACCAAGCTAAACAAAAAGTAAAGTCATCAGACTTCAGTCTGGCTTCCTGGCATCTACTGTCTTTGTTTTGTGCTCATTTGTTCATGAATCCATTGACTCACCTATTATTTCTTAAGTACCTACCATTAAAGAGGCACAAGGTCAGGTAATGGGAAAGCATGGTGAGTAAGAGGACAATTTCCAGCTTCACAGAGCTTATGGCCTAGTGAGAGAGGTCATCTTTTAAATCTTAACCTCAAGCCTGTTACATATGAAGCACTTAAGACATGAACTGGTTGAGCAGAAAGAAAAAAATACATAGATAGAATTGCTAAATTTCCTACTTATATGCAATTTTGTTGGCATCTTTCTTAAAATCAAGTTCAAGTTACGTGATCTCTTACTTCTAAAGCCTTAGAATATTAAATAGTTCTATTAGTTTAACAAATGTTTTCTTTGCTCTATATACTTTTCCAATAAATATACAGATAGTCCCAAACTTAGGATGGTTTGGCATATAATTTTTCTACTTTACAGTGGTAAGAAAGCAATATACATTCAGTATAAACCATACTGCAAAGATTGAATATCGATCTTTTGTTAATTTGATTTTGGTGGCACTGGGGTTAAGGGCTTTGTGCGTGCAAAGCAGGCCCTCTAGTACTTGAGCCACACCTCCAGTCCCTGCTCTTTCTTGACCTTGGGGATCAGGACAGAGTATCAGCCCACAGTCAGGCATGTGATCATGAGGAAAGCAACTGATACTTCACAGTATGTGATGCTGCTCAGCTATGATATTTAGTAGTTTAGGTGCATTAATGCCCGTTGGCTTATGAATATTTTCAACTTAAAATGAGTTTACCAGGACATATCCCCATCCTAAGTTGAGAATGATGTGTATATATTAAACAATTTTATAACATACGCATAAAAACATATCTATAGAAAACCACTAAGGTCCAAAATAGTCTTTAAATAGTCATCTACACTACACAATAAACTTATTATTCATCTTTATGATAACAGTCAATGGTATTCTGACAAATGTGTAATATAAAGAAATTTGGTATTATGGTTATATAGCCCCAACTACAGTAAGAGTAATTTAAAATCATTAGTAAATTAAAGTCACTTACAAATTAGAGGTTTTTGAGAGATGTACAGGCAAAGAATAAGTATGGATAGGGACAGGTCAATCCCTTGTGGGTGCTAAGGCAGGAAAAAGGGTTGAAAACTATAGCTCTTCATAGGCAAATCTCCCTGTCTTGAAAATAATATTTTTCAAGAAAAAATACTTGATATTTAAAAGTATGTGAATCTTTACCAACTAGTTAGGACCAAAAACACTTACTTTACTGTGGCACTTAGGAGAAAGTTCAGCTGTGGCATTAACAGGTTATCTGGGGCTGAAAGATAACGATCGAATTGAACCTAAAAAAAAAAGAGGAATGCAAAATATCTCAAATACAACCATTTCTTTTAAAGATTAAATCTTAGGAAAAAGTATACATTACAAATAACTAGCTCTTTTTGTTCAAATGAGTCTGTTTTAAAAATTCTAACTAAAACTGCCAACTCTTTAATATAGTCAATATTAGCAATACTTCTTTTTAAAATCCTGAATCCAAACTATTGACTTTAATCACCCCTGTCAAGCTTAACAAGAAGTCATCAGACTTTCAGTCTGGCTTCTTGGCATTTACTATATTTGTTAACTGTTCATTTGTTCATGAATCCACTTACTCACCTATTATTTTTTAAGTACTTTTCATTAGAGAGGCCCAGTATTAGGTAATGGGAATGCACGTTGAGTAAGAGGACAAAAAATCTCCAGCTTCACAGAGCTTATGGCCTAGTGAGACAGGTATTTAACAGCTCATAATGTAAATAACTATGCAATTACAAACTGTGTTAAATGCTATGAAGGAAAAAAACCAAAGTAATATAAAGTGAAAGTTGGAGACTTAGTCTCTAAGTTTGGCAAAAGCCTCTTAAGGAAAGGACATTTGAAGTTAAGACTTTAAAGATGAACAGACAAGAAGTAGGTGGGGATTTGGATTTAGGGAGAGGAGACTGAATGCACCAAGGCTTGAAGTGGAAAGGAACATGGTTCGGAGTGCAGAGATCAGTTCACATAGGACATATTTGCTTTTTAAGTGACTAATTCTTACCATTGCTGTTAGTAAGTCACTAAGTAAGTTAAGTAAAAGTGTATTCTGACTTAAGTTTTAAGACGCTAACTCTGGCCATAGCAAGGAGAATGGGATGAAAGATTGTAACGGCTGATACAAGGCCACCAAGTAAGCAGCCACTGTAGTATTTTAGATTGGAGGGGCAGCCTAGGTAGAAGAAGAGAGATATTTGAGAAAATTAGTGTAAAAGCATCACGGCCTGGTTACTGATAGGATGAAGGGACTGATGCCCAGATTCTGGAGGATAAATTAGCTCACATTATTATAGTGCACAACTGTATTCTGCACCCATTTATTTAGGTGCATAACACCTGTATTCCTTACTAGATCATGTCTATTTTCATCTTAAATCTTAGCACAAAGCCAATAAAGTAGCAGATATTTGGTTAATAATTGTAGAAATGGTAACCGGATAGATGTTCTTAGTACCTTTTAAGTCAAGAACACTTGTAAGCTAGGTCTGGGTTTGGAGATCAGAGCTAGTTTTGGATATTCTGAGCTGAAATGCCTTTGCAACCTACCTGTTAGAGGTAAGTCAGTTGTATATAAAGCCTTGACATACTTACAAAACTCAACAGAGACTTGTTTCTTTAGAGTCACAATATATTCAAGTAACTGTTTTATTTGCTTGTGTATTTTGTTTTTCTGAGACAGGAGTTTTGCCTTGTTGCCCGGGTTGGTCTTGTAGCCCTCGCTAGTTTTAAAATCACAATCTTTCTGCCTCTGCCTCCCACATGCTGGAGTTTCAGGCACATGCCATTGTTTTTAAAATTAAGACTACACACATAAGAGTATTTAATGATGTTAAAAAGTAGTTTTATGTTATAATGTGGACCAAACGCCTGTCAGGAAAGAAGAAGAAACACAGGGAGGAAACACACTGGGCTCTAGGTGATGTTGCTAATCTTTGCATAAACCTTATGTCCATCTTGTGGGGTAATACTTGATATAGGGTTATTGGATAGTGTAGTGAGTTTGCATATAATTTTTTAAGAAACACATATTTTTAAATGAATCTAAAATTCATTCATTCTCATTCTTAACTGTTTCTTTTGGCAGTATTGGGGTTTGAACTCAGGACCTCATGCTTGCCAGGCAGGTGCTCTATCACGTGAGCCACTCTGCAAGCCCTTATTTATACCTTTTCAACATCACATTTTCTTCCCATTTCTATAGTTTTGCTGCTACAGTTTTTGTTTAATACATGGAAGTTACAATTGCTACTTCTCTATGCAGGGTCTTTTATCTTGACATAATGTTCCTATTCATTGTATTAATATAGATAGTTCTGCCTTTTTCTTTGCATTAGTTAGATGTTTTTATTGTCAGTTATTTTTAATTCTGGAAGGTGATCTATACACAAGCCCTGCCTTCAGAATAGCATCTTAGAGAAATACTTATGATAATTAGAGCACCACTGTAGTGAGTGTTTTAAACACTTGGGAGAACAGAGAAGTAGGTCAGCCCATGGACTCTGCAGGATGACTTTCCATGAGGACTGGAGTTAGAGCCAGAGAGATGTGTGGCATGCTCAGGAAAGGCTAACGGCTACTGCTGTTCATGGTCGTCCTGCTCTAGTAATCCTATTAGAAAGGGGAATATGACACAGTACATTGTAGACACAAATGAAACTATCAAAATGAAATCCCTTAAAGATGTTGTTTTTTAAAAAATTTCCAAAGGTGATGGATATATGGATATATACACATATCTATAAAAGGGATGGATATTTGTGTAAATACACACACACACACACACGGAAACATGCTACAAAAAGTAGTGTTCATATATAAAAGAAAGAGCAAACTCTTCACTTAAAAAGAAAGTAGTGAAGTTTGAGGTTTAGTGAGTCTCGTGCTCAAGAGAAGTATACTGTATTAAAACTAGATTCCATGGTTATGCCCGTAATCCTAGCTATGCTAGGATTATTAGGAGGATAGTGGTTTGTGGCCAGTTGGGACAAAACTTTATGACACCCCATCTGAACAAAGAAGCTGGGCATGGTGGCACACATCTGTCTGTAATCCCAGTTACATGGTAGGTATAGGTAGGAGGATCATGTTCTCAGGCAAAAATGTGAGACCTTATCTGAAACATAACTAAAAGCAAAAAGGGAAGGAGGCATGGATCAGCTAGTAGACATCTTGTCCCACAAGTATAAGAACCTGTGTTCAAATCCAGTACAACCAAAAAAATAAATAAATAAAAACTGGAATCCACTTTTAGCTATCATCTCCTTTAGAAAGAAGTCAAGAACTATAAACCAGGGATCATGGCAAGCAAAGCTATGATGTATGGTCTAACTTCTTCATGACTGTCATTCTTGTTTCTTTATCAGATTAGAAATAAAAGTCTGAAAATGAGGAAATCCTAAACAGTAATGATGAAGCTATCAGGTGCAGTGGGATAACCCTAAGTTTAAGTCTTAGTCAGACTTGATGTGAAATAATACATGAACAAATAGGACAAAATTATCATGAAGCAAGAGAAGAATAACATTTCATAAGGGAAGTGTGAATTGAAATGTGTCACTATGCGCTTACCATTGCAGCCTTCAGTGCCACAGAATCTAGGTTGGGCAGATTAGCTAAAGAGCCCTATTAAAAACAAAAACAAACAAGAGGTTAAAAATGGGGACATACATTTCAGTTCACCTATGGAATATGGTCTATTAGTGGAATGCGCAGACTGAAAAATCATTCGGTGATCTTCAAAGGATTCAAGAGTCACCTCCTCAATCTCGAGAGCAGTGTACTGATTGTGAGTAAGAAGCACAACGCACTTACAGGGGAAGGGTCACGGATTTCAGACTTGCAACAGCCAAGAAAAGGATGGCGCTAAAGCTCCTGGAAGGTGCCAGTCAGACATGGGGGCTGAGAGTGTCCCTCTGAGAATTTTAGGGAACATAGAACAGCAGCAGAATCAGTTTCCACTGGTATAAATTTGATCACTACTGCAGTAAGTATTTTTGAGAACTTCATTTAAAAGTTCTTCGGCTATAATATATTCTTCATGTTAACATCACTTGAAAGTATTCATTGGCTTTTAAAGACAGGTGGCTTGCTTCATGTTCTAGGGTTCCCCCCACTCCATTATCTGCTTACACTGGGGCTTTATAATTTAACAAGATCATTTACAGGCCCCAGAAGCAATTACCTTTCCTTTAATGATTTGCTAAATTAAAAAGAGGATTAATACTGTTTATATAGGAATTGACGCATTCATTTCCTACTTCTTTTTCTTTTTTTCTTTTCTCTTTTTAGAGATAGGGTCTCATTAGGCAGCTCAGCTGGGCTAGAACTTGCAATCTTCCTGGCTCCGCCTTCCAAGTACTGGATTACAGATTGCTTCACCAAATGTAGTATAATCTATGTATTCAATTAGCTGAAAATGATACAGAACTTTAAAATTTTTACCAGTGTGAATATCCTTTATACTTTTTATGATACTAATTTCTATAACTACTTGTATTTAGGGGCACTCTACTACATCTCAGGCAGTCATCTAAGAACTACACATGTAGCATCTCAATCTTCAGAACAACTCTATGACACAGACATGATAACTAAGCCTAATCTGTAGAGAAGGAAACAGACACAGAGAGGTAAATCATTTTCCCAGGAAAACATAGCCAATCAGTGTAGAGCCAAGATTCAAATTCAGAGTCCACCAGTGGAAGCCATTCTGTAAACTGTCTTGTTTCTCAATTTAAGGATCACTATGTGCTTACCTGTTCGGGTTTATGTTGCTGTACAGTGTTGTAGATATAACTCAAGCCTACTCTAGTTAAAACATAAGACGCTTGCTCATTTATAAGTGTATCCAAGTGTGCTTCAATCTAAAATAAAACACAATAGAAAGAAAACATTTTAAAAGAGGAATGACACTCTCAGGAGGCTGAGCTAGTTGTCAGGTAGCCCATGATCATGGGGCACAGGATGGCTTCTAAAAAAAGGCTTTTTATTCATAAAGGAAGTCCTTGCATGAAAGGAAGAGAAAGTCTTACTTTAAAAAATTATAACCAAACGCCAGCACCCAGACAGCTTGGGAAGACACAGACCACAAGGTGAGCTAAGCGGTACACGGTACTCCCACAGACAACCCTGGACCAGATCAGCATAGCCCCCTGGACAGACCGACCCCCACCCAGGAAAAAAGAGAAACTGAATAATAAGCAACAACAACAACAGAAAAGACACATAGCAAAGAGGGTGGGGTGCCCTGAGCACTAAAGGAGGGGGAGGGGGATCCCTCAAGGAACTGTAAATAAACAAGCCGGGCGGGAGAAGGCAGGAGCAGCAGCACATGCCCAGCAACCAGGAGTGGGAAAGCTTGTAAAAGTGGAAGAGGGAGGAAAACTCCACAGGAGAGGGGAGAAGACCACTTCCCACGTGAACTGTAAATAAACACACATGCCTGAGAAAGTTGGTGCAGTGTCACCTCCCCCAGTGTGCTTGGAAAGGGGAAAGCTTGCAGCAGTGGTGGTCGTACTCAGGAGAACTCTGAGTAAACAAAGCCTGAGAGGCTAGCTGAGTTTTAAGCTCACTCCTGAGATCTGCATAAATAACGCCGCCAGCAACAGCAGGCTGACAGCAGCGGGCAGGCAAGCCACAGCCGCAGATAGCCATTCACAGAACTGTTTCCAGACTTTTTTTTTTCTCTCTCCCTACCTTTGATGCAAAAACAACCGAACTACACCTGCATGCTGAAAAACTTACTGAAACTGTATTGCATTTGAAATTGGGACACTTTGAGGGTTTTTGTTTGTTTGTTTTGTGAAGTTTTGTTTTATTTTGATTTTTCCAGTCTTTTTCCCCTTTAATGAGACAACCACAGAACTACTTCTGAGGCACCATCTCCAAGACTGGAGGCTGAACAGCAAAATTATTGAGACTGAAACTTTATTGCATTTGAACTTTATATATGTATATTTTTTTCATTTATTTCTTTCTTACTTTTATTTTTATTTTAATTTATTTTTTAATTTTTATTTTCAATCCTCTCTCTGTCTAATGCCTGTTTCAGCTTACAGTTGAATAGTACACTATCTCTCCCTGTTTTTATCTTTGAAACTTTTTTTTGTTTCTTTGTTGTTTTTTTCTACTTGTTTATTTTTCCCTTTTCCTTTAACTTCTTTGCTTTCCATCCCCTCTCACACTTCCATTCTAAATATCACTAGTGCTATTATTATAAGACAGAAAATACTTAATTGCACACAGTACAGAGACAATAACAACACCAAGGGCAATGATGGGAAGACAGAAAAAACAGGGAAACCAGTTTCCCCACAGCAAAAAATTAGTACAGGAACCAGAGGGAAATGAAGAAAACAGATACTCAGATCTAGACTCCAACAAAATGAAGATAAACTATGCCAAAGAACCCAATGAAGCCCACAAGAATAACCTAAAAGAAGAAATACTACAGGTACTCAATGAGAATTTTATAGAGATGATACTGGATAGGGTCAACCAAAATGTACAGGAGACACACAAGAAATTCCAAGACAACAAAAACAGAGAATTTGAAAAAGAAAAAGAAGAAATAAAGGAAACCATAGAAGCACTGTATAAACACCAAAGTGAAACAGAGAACACAATTAATAAAGAGATAAATGAACTCAGGACAAAAATAGACAACATAAAAGAGGAAACCACCCAGGATATGGAAAACCTCAGAAGAAAGAATTAAACAGAATTGCAAAACAAAACGGAAGGCCAATCCAGCAGAATAGAACAAACAGAAGACAGAATCTCAGAACTCGAAGATGAAATGGTAATTAAAGGAAAAAACAAATAACTATTAATTAAACAACTGAAGACCTGTGAAAAGAAAATGCAAGAACTAAATGACTCCATCAAAAGACCAAACCTGAGAATCATGGGTATTGAAGAAGGAGAAGAGGTGCAAGAAAAGGGAATGTATAATATATTCAACAAAATAATAACAAAAAATGTCCTAAATCTAGAGAAAGCTATTTCCATACAAATGCAAGAGGCCTCCAGGACACCAAACAGACCAGATCAAAATAGAACTACCCCACAACATATCATCATTAAAACAACAAGTTCAGAAACGAGGGAAAGAATATTGAAGGCTGTAAGAGAGATAAAACAAATAACATACAAAGGTAAACCCATCAAAATCACAGCAGACTTCTCAAGAGAAATATTAAAAGCAAGAAGAGCATGGGGAGAGATCTTCCAGGCACTGAATGAAAATAACTTCAACCCCAGGATACTCTACCCAGCAAAACTATCATTCAAAATAGATGGAGCAATAAAAGTATTCCATGATAAGCAAAAACTAAAACAATATGTGACCACAAAGCCACCACTACAAAAGATTCTTCAAGGGATTCTGCACACAGAAAGTGAAACCCAACATAACCATCAAAGGACAGGCAGCACCAAACTACAGGAAAAGAAAAAGCAAGAAAGTAGACAGTAACCTCAACTTTGGTACACACAATCAAACCTTCAAACAACTAAGACAACTAAATGACAGGAATCACCACATACCTATCAGTACTAACACTTAATGTTAATGTACTTTATTCCCCCATCAAAAGGCACTGTTTGAGGAAATGGATTAAAAAGGAAGATTCAACAATCTGTTGCTTACAGGAGACCCATCTCACCGACAGAAATAAGCATATGCTTAGGATGAAAGGCTGGAAGAAGATTTACCAAGCCAATGGCCCCCCGAAAACAGGCAGGAGTAGCAATACTTATTTCAGACAAAGTAGACTTTAAACCTACATTGATCAAACGAGATAAAGAAGGACATTCCATACTAATAAAAGGGGAAACAGACCAAGAGAAAATAACAATTATCAACCTATATGCACCCAATGTCAACGCACCCAATTTCATCAAACATACCCTGAAAGACCTAAAAGCACATATTAACTCCAACACAGTGATCATGGGAGATTTTAACACCCCATTATCATCAATAGATAGGTCATCCAAACAAAAAAATCAATAAAGAAATCCAAGATCTAAAATATACACTAGATCAAATGGACCTGCTTGATGTCTACAGAACATTTCATCCAACTTCTACACAATATACATTCTTCTCTGCAGCCCATGGAACCTTCTCCAAAATAGATCAAATCCTAGGGCACAAAGCAAGCCTCAGCAAATACAAGAAAATAGAAATTATACCATGCGTACAATCTGATCACAATGCAATAAAGCTAGAACTCAACAACAAAAGTAAAGACAAAAAACAAGCAAACAGCTGGAAACTGAATAACTCATTACTTAATGAACAATGGGTCATTGATGATTTAAAAGAGGAAATTAAAAAGTTCCTGGAAGTCAATGAAAATGAGAACACGACTTACCGGAACCTATGGGACACAGCAAAGGCAGCCCTGAGAGGAAAGTTTATAGCCATGAGTGCATATATTAAAAAGACTGAAAGATCTCAAATCAATGACCTAATGATACATCTCAAACTCCTAGAAAAACAAGAACAAGCAAATCCCAAAACAAATGGAATGAGAGAAATAATAAAAATAAGAGCTGAAATCAACAAAATAGAAACCAAAGAAACCATACAAAGAATTAATGAAACAAAAAGTTGGTTCTTTGAAAAAATAAACAAGATCTACAGACCCTGGCAAACCTGACTAAAATGAGGAGAGGAGAAACCCAAATTAGTAGAATCAGGAATGCAAAAGGGGAGATAACAACAAACACCATTGAAGTCCAGGAAATCATCAGAGACTACTTCGAGAACCTACATTCAAATAAATTTGAAAATCTTAAAGAAATGGACAGATTTCTAGATACATATGATCATCCAAAACTGAACCAAGAGGAAATTAATCACCTGAATAGATCTATAACACAAAAAGAAATTGAAGCAGCAATCAAGAGTCTCCCCTAAAAGAAAAGTCCAGGACCTGATGGACTCTCTGCTGAATTCTATCAGACCTTTAAAGAACAACTCATACCAACCCTCCTTAAACTGTTCCATGAAATAGAAAGGGAAGGAAAACTGCCTAACACATTTTATGAAGCCAGCATTACACTTCTCCCAAAACCAGACAAAGACACCTCCAAAAAGGAGAACTATAGACCAATCTCCTTAATGAATATTGATGCAAAAATCCTCAATAAAATAATGGCAAACTGAATTCGACAACACATTAAAAAGATTATTCAGCACGACCAAGTAGGCTTCATCCCAGGAATGCAGGGGTTGTTCAACATACAAAAATCAATAAACATAATAAACCACATTAACAGAAGCAAAGACAAAAACCACTTGATCATCTCAATAGATGCAGAAAACGCCTGTGATAAGATCCAACATCATTTCATGATAAAAGGTCTAAGAAAACTAGGAATAGAAGGAAAGTACCTCAACATTATAAAAGCTATATATGACAAACCTACAGCCAGCATTATACTTAACAGAGAAAAACTGAAACCGTTCCCTCTAAAATCAGGAACCAGACAAAGATGCCCACTATCTCCACTCTTATTCAACATAGTACTGGAATTCCTAGTCAGAGCAATTAGGCAAAAAGAAGGAATAAAAGTAATACAAATAGGTAAAGAAACTGTCAAAATATCCCTATTTGCAGACGATATGATCCTATACCTTAAAGACCCAAAAAACTCTACTCAGAAGCTCCTAGACACCATCAACAGCTACAGCAAGGTAGGAGGATATAAATCAAAATAGAAAAATCATTAGCATTTCTATACACTAATAATGAACAAACTGAAAAAGCATATATGAAAACAATTCCATTTACAATAGCCTCAAAAAAAAATCAAATACCTAGTTGTAAACCTAACAAAGGATGTGAAAGACCTCTACAAGGAAAACTATAAACTTCTGAAGAAAGAGACTGAGGAAGACTTTAGAAAGTGGAGAGATCTCCCATGCTCATGGATTGGTAGAATCAACATAGTAAAACTGTCTATACTCCCAAAAAGTAATCTACATGCTTAATGCAATTCCCATAAAAATTCCAATGACATTCATTAAAGAGACTGAAAAATCTACCGTGAAATTTATATGGAAACAGAAGAGGCCACGAATAGCCAAGGAAATACTCAGTCAAAAGAACAATGCTGGAGGTATCACAATACCTGACTTCAAACTATATTACAAAGCAATAACAATAAAAACAGCATGGTACTGGCACAAAAACAGACATGAAGACCAGTGGAACAGAATAGAGGACCCAGATATGAAGCCACACAACTATAACCAACTTGTCTTTGACAAAGGTGCTAAAAATATACGATGGAGAAAAGACAGCCTCTTCAATAAAAACTGCTGGGAAAACTGGTTAGCAGTCTACAAAAAACTGAAACTAGATCCATGTATATCACCCTATACCAATGTTAACTCAAAATGGATCAAGGATCTTAATATCAGAACACAAACTCTAAAGATGATACAGGAAAGAGTAGGAAATACTCTGGAGTTAGTAGGTATAGGTAAGAACTTTCTCAATGGAACCCCAGCAGCACAGCAACTAAGAGATAGCATAGATAAATGGGAGTTCATAAAACTAAAAAGCTTCTGCTCATCAAAAGAAATGGTCTCTAAACTGAAGAGAACACCCAGAGTGGGAGAAAATATTTGCCAGCCTCACATCAGACAAAGGACTGATAACCAGAATATATAGGGAACTTAAAAAACTAAATTCTCCCAAAACTAGTGAATCAATAAAGAAACGGGCAAGTGAACTAAACAGAACTTTCTCAAAAGAAGAAATCCAAATGGCCAAAAAACACATGAAAAAATGCTCACCATATGTAGCAATAAAGGAAATGCAAATTAAAACCACACTAAGATTCCACCTCACCTGTTAGAATAGCCATCATTAACAACACCACTTACAACAGGTGTTGGCGAGGATGTGGGGGAAAAAGGAACCCTCTTACACTGCTGGTGGGAATGTAAAGTAGTACAACCACTCTGGAAAAAAATTTGGAGGCTACTTAAAATGCTAAACATTGATCTACCATATGATCCAGCAATACCACTCTTGGGGATATACCCAAAAGACTGTGACACAGGTTACTCCAGAGGCACCTGCACACCCATGTTTATTGCAGCACTATTCACAATAGCCAAGTTATGGAAACAGCCAAGATGCCCCACCACTGATGAATGGATCAAGAAAATGTGGTATCTATACACAATGGAATTTTATGCAGCCATGAAGAAGAACGAAATGTTATCATTCGCTGGTAAATGGATGGAATTGGAGAACATCATTCTGAGTGAGGTTAGCCTGGTCCAAAAGACCAAAAATTGTATGTTCTCTCTCATATGCAGACATTAGATGAAGGGCAAACACAACAAGGGGATTGGACTTTGAGCACATGATAAAAGCGAGAGCACACAAGGGAGGTGTGAGGATAGGCAAGACACCTAAAAAACTAGCTAGCATTTGTTGCCCTTAATGCAGAGAAACTAAAGCAGATACCTTAAAAGCAACTGAGGCCAATAGGAAAAGGGGACCAGGAACTAGAGAAAAGGTTAGATCAAGAAGAATTAACCTAAAAGGTAACACCCATGCACAGGAAATCAATGTGAGTCAACTCCCTGTATAGCTATCCTTACCTCAACTAGCAAAAACCCTTGTTCCTTCCTATTATTGCCTATACTCTCTCTACAACAAAATTAGATAAGGGCAAAATAGTTTCCGCTGGGTATTGGGGGGGGGGAGAAGGAGGGGGAAGGGAGGGTTGTAAGGGAGGGGGTGGGGGCAGGGGGGAGAAATGACCCAAACATTGTACGCACATATGAATTAAAAAAAAAAAACAATTATAACCAGGGGAACTCAGGACTAATCATTAGCCAAAGAACATGGGTTGCTTCTCAGCTCCTTTAAAAGCAGAACTCAAACAAAAACTAGGAATAACAACAGTATAAAATAAATTACTTAGGAAGAATTCTGAGAAGATGAAGGTTTTATGTGCCTGACCTCCTGCCCTCCTGACCCTCCAACTGCTGGACTGACTCAACAAAAACAACGTGAGAAACCTGTAGGAAGGTGCACTGCAAATGAGGCACTGAGTTCTTCAAGGATAAAGCAGGTCTGCAATAAGCAAAGAAGACCTGATGGCCTGGCAGAACCCTGGTCAAAGATTTCAGGTTCAGGGCTGGGGGCATGGCTCAAGTGGTAGAGTGCCTGAGTTCAAACCCTGATACCACCAAAAAAAACTAAATATACAAAAACAAGTGAAAATGATTTCAGGTTCAAGAATGGCCAAAGAAGATCCAGCCAGCAGATGTGAGTGGTTTGCACTCCCTGACTTTGTGCTGTCTTTGGGGAAGCAACCCAGTGCTACTGGGGGCTTATTGATTTAACCCCCGTGATAGGTTAAAGCATTCCCTAGTAATAAGATGCCTGCTCCTCCCTTGTTTTTGCCAGTAAATCCTGAAAGTCTGGAGGTTGTCCTTCTATTCCTCACCAGAAATTCCACCAGTTTGTCTGTCAATGGTGCGGAATACTGCCAGCTGTAGTCTTTGTCACTATCTGAAATGCCTGCCTTCTTCAAGTAACTCTAACATCTATACTGTTGCCCTTAAGAAACTTACAACTTTCACTTTTTAAATGTAAACATTTAAAGTATAATTGGAACCTTTACTTACTGGACTTACTGTAAATCAAAGAAAAGTAGATGTGCAAATTAAGTGTTAAATGAAATAAGAAACAGTTACTGCTAAAAACCAAACTAGAGGCCTGGAAGAAAAGTGGAAGAAAATTAATATAGAGTAAATGTCAAAGAAATAAGTTAATATAAAGAGACTTAAAAGAAATTAGAGAATAGATCCATGAGACAGAATTGACCAAGGATAGGAACTTTAGAATATGAGACATAACACAAAGAGAAATGAAGATATAAGAAATAATACAGTTTCAATGAACAAAAGAAAGGTTTTGATCTTCAAACTGAGATGTCTCTCAAAGTCTACTACAGAAATAATAGAAAACAAGACACTCTTAAAAATATTCTGGGGAAATACCCTAGCTCAAAGGAAATTCTAGTAAGCTTCCGAATGAACAGACTTGATTACTAAAGCAGAGGGAACCAGGTTAGCCTGGCCTTTTTACTTGACACACTGGAGAAAGCTAAGTCAGAGTGGAAGAGTATTAGGACAATGGACAAAAAAGGTCTGAAAATCAAGAATCTTTACTGACAAACTGTTACTGTGGAGGACCTAATACACCACGCCTTTCAGCATTCACACCTTTGTTGACCCTTTTCCATAATGAATATGGGTTCTCCATGTGGCCGGTACTGGTCAATGCCAAATAGTAAGCACGGCGACGCAAGTACAGGATTAAGAAACACTTCCACCTTGGGGCTTGTCCGCTCAGAATTTCCAATCAAAGAGATAGCTGAAAATATTCTAATAATTTCATATAAACAAAGCTATTCAAAAAAGGAAAGTTAATAATTCTTCATCGCCTATATCAGCCATAAATAGTGTTTACAAAGGCATAATAACTTAACACAGTATAACTACACTGGAAGGGTGGGAAAATTCTAGGTAAGACCATGTGTGTGTGCAAGCAGAGAACTAACTTTTTAGTTAGCAAGTTCAATATACCAAAGCTAAAAAAAAAAAAAGAAACCCCAAAACCCAAGACAAAAAATTGCAAGTAGCAATATACACATGCATTTAGTTATAAACACCAAATGTACTTTAGAGCAAAACAAGGAACAGAAATGTTAGGGTGGAGAGGATAGAACACTGTTGCACCTTTTTGTAACAAACTCTAGTATTATCTGATTTTAAAGCATGAATATGGTTAATTCTGAAATATTTCATTTAAAGAAGGAATTAGAATTTAGAAATTATCATATATTTTCAGTCCTCAGAAAACTCAAAACTTAAATGAAGTTTTACTTTGTCCACTACCAAATTGTCTATATATGATCTGTGATAACAAAGAACGTTCAGAGGTTTTTTTGGTTTTTTTCTCCTTAAACAATGCTTCTACCAATACTGCTTTAAAATTGGAACCCAAATATCTGGTAAACTTTACAAATGGCTTTGTTTTAGCCATCGTATAGACTCTTAATGAATACCATTTGGTTTATAGGAATAGAGTAACTGGCATAACAAATTGTAATGTTTTGCCTAACACTGATTTACACAGGATAAAAATATATCTGTCCTCTGTAACACATTCCACACTAGCTACACAGCTTGAAAAATATAGCATATTGTTCACAGTTCAAGATCTGAAATCTGTAACAGCACTGAATAACTATCTAAATTAATCAAAGAGCTGAATGATATCCATGATGATCTGAATCAAATATCTTAACCATTTCATATTCTGGGTTCTACAAAGCTGAAACCAAAATGCTCTTTGTGTATGTATGTGTGTGTATCCTTCCTTTATAGTACATCAATGGAGTTACAAGAATCAGGTCAAAGTCCGTAACTTACAGCTATATTGTGAAGAAAAAAGATTCTATTCCAATGGAATCATTTTTTTCTTAGTTTATTCATATGTGCATACAAGTTTGGGTCATTTCTCCCCCCTACCCCCCGCCCCCTCCCTCTCCCCTCTGCTTCCTCCCTCTCCCTTACCCTCTCGCTTCCAGGCAGAAACTATTTTGCCCTTATCTCTAATTTTGTTGAACAGCGATTATAAACAATAGTAAGAAGGACAAAGCATTTTTGCTACTTGAGATAAGGATAGCTATACAGGGAGATTCCTAGCATTGCTAATCAATCATTTTACAGAAAAATTTACCTGAAATTGTAGCATTTCTAGACGTGTGTCAGTGAATTCAAATAGCGCTAATGTTGTCTTCATCATGTAGAGTGAATTGACCATGAATGTGGCCATGTCAGCTGTGCCTAAATTGCTAGCTGATACTGTACACATCTGGAGGAGAGGATCCAAGACACATGATAAAACCTAGAAGTGAAAACTAAAGTTAATTCTTTACTTCCTAATCAGTGATATGGTGCTGAGTTAATGGAAATTCAGAATTAATGCTAAACCAATCAGAAGGCAACTAACTTATAGAAGTACATAAGAAAAAGATTAAATAATAACCATATTGTTTAAAATGGGCATCACTGAATTAATAGTTTTTAAAATAAAGCAAACTGATTTAATATTGAAGGAAAATCAACAAGGAAGGGGTTATAAAAATATATGGGTTACAAATGCCAGCACTTGAAGAGATTGTATAACAGAGGAACAAAAAGCAATCACTAAAATGAATTTACAAACTACCTGCACAAAGTCAGCTTGACGAGCATCTAACGGTACAACTGAAGAATCATGAGATGCCAGAACTTCACGCAGCAACATGAGTGTCTGATTTAGTGCAGAACTTGGTCCAAGATCAGGTGGTGGGAGTTCAACCTAAAATAAAGAATGGTTTTACCACTGCTTATATTTTTTTCTCCAAATTTTAAAGTACGCATGACAGTTCATACTAAAACAATATATATGAAAAATATAAAGCACTGGCTAACACATTAGAAATGTGTAACTTATCAACATCTTATGTGGAAGCATATGAATCAGCATAGAAAGTGACTCAAGTTTTAGTCAGATTATTTAAGAATTCATGTAACTTTGTATTCTAAGACTCAAAAGATTATAAAGAAATTAGTGTTCATTTGAAATGTAGAACTGTATTTGAAATGACCTAGCATTTTTGTTTGTTTTTATTTTTAGCCCGAGTCATAGAAAACAGCAATGCAAAGACCAGTGCTATCCCAACCACAATATAGCTGCAAAACATCACCTACTCTCAGGCTCAGCTCTCAGGTATCAAGAGGCTAGTCCATGGGCCACACACTCTGCAAACCACTTAACAGAAATACTGCAACAGTACCATTAAAGTCTTGGGTTCTGGAGTTAAATTAAGTTCAAATCCTGTATCTACTAGTTAATAACTAGTAGGTTTTTTCTCAGAGATTCAGAGGAATTTTGCCAGGATTAAATGGAATTCATTTTTGCATCTAAACTGCTGAGCAGAGCACTTAGAATTTACTGAAAATTTATTAAGTGCTTAAAGCATGGGAAGATTAGACCCTGCCTATAATATTTTTTAAAAACATTTTTTTCAGAGTACCTATAATATTAGTGAGATTTTATAAATGAACAATATTTAGCAGTTAGAATCTATGTAGGAGACTCTAGCCTTGTGTCGGGTTGAGAGAAAAAGCACAAGAATTTTTAAGTATCAGGATTTGTTTTAAGAACACTTGATGTATAAAACCTTAACACATGACATCAGCAGGAATGGCAGAGTAAAAATCCTTTTTCCTTTATAAAAGCAACAAGAACAAAAAATTATGAGACAGCAAATAAGGAAATACTGTCCACAACAGAAAAGAGACAGAAACTTTCCCTGAAGGAGCGAAGACATTGGCTTACTACCAATTTAAGTTAATTATTATAAGTATGTTCAAAGATCATGTTTGAGGAACCAAAGGAAAGTATGAAAATACCAACTCTTCAAATAGAGAAGATCAACAGACAGAAATAATTAAATAAAAATTCTGAAGTTGAAGCCAAGTGCAGTGGCTCAAGCCTGTAATCCTAGCTACAGTGGAAAGTGAAGTGTAAAATAGGAGAACCAAGGGCCTAAATGGTTGAAGCAAAAATCAAGACTCTATCTCAAAAATAACCAGAGTAGAAAGGGCTGGAAGCATGGCTGAAGCCATAAAGTGCCTGCCCAGCAAGCACAAAGCCCTGAGTTCAAATCCTAGTTCCACAAAAAAAAAAGGAAGGAAGGGAGGGAGGGAGGGAGGGAGGAAGAAAAAGAAATCTGAGGTTGAAAACACAACTGAAATTAAAATTTTACTATAGGTGTTCTATAGTAGATCTCAGCAGGCAGAATAAGTAATGGTGAACTTGAAGATGGGTCAACTGAGATGATTCAGTCTGAGAAGTAGGAAGAAAATGAATAGAGCTTCAGAGGTCTTTGGTGCCTCATCACAACACAAGCATAATGGGAACTCCAGAAGAAGAGGACAAACAGTAGAATACAAAGATTCTATTAAGACAGGCTGGTGGAGAGGCTCAAGCAGTAGAGCACCTGCCTAACAAGTGTGAAGCCCTGAGTTCAAATCCAAATACCACTAAAAGAAGGAAATGAAAAAGAATATTTGAAGAAATAAGGCAGATGACTTTCTGAATTTGATGAAGAATATATATCTAAACATCCACACTGAGACATATCACAATCAAACTGTCAAAAGACAAAGAATCTTGAAAGAAACAAAATAAATTCATTATGACAAAGGGATACTGAGTAATTATTAACAACTGATTTCTCACTTCAAGGCTGAATGACTCATATTTAAGGGATGAAAAGAAGCAAAATGCCAACTAAGAAGTCTATCTGCAGAAAAATTATTTTTCAAGAATGAAGGAGAAATTAGGACATTCTTAAATAAAAATGTTTTCACTACCCTTCAGGAAATACTAAATGAAAGGGACACTAGATACTCACTAAAAATATGAACAGGGAACACCAGTAAAAGTTCCAACACAGATAAATGTAAGATAGTATTAATAACTTTTGTGACTTCTTTCTTTCCTATCTGACTGAAAAGACAATGCATGAGGCAATAATTATAAATCTGCACTGGTGGGCATACAATGTAGTAAGATGTAATTTGTAATAATAACAGCATAAAGGAAGGAGCTATACAGGAAGAAAGTTTTTAGATATGGGTGAAGGTAATTTGGTACTAATCTAAGCTAGGTTGTTATAAGTAAATTAAGATGTCAATTGTAATTCCCAGGCACCATCAGGAAAATAACTGACCAGCCAACTAAATACAGACAAATAAATAAATAAAAAGGGCATTAAAATGTGTTACAAATTAATTATCTAACACAAACGAAGCAATGGAGAAACTATTATTAATTTGACATGGGCTTCATTTAAGACATATTGCATCCTTTCAAATTAGAATTGTGCTGCTATTATTATAGTAGGAAGAATTTCAGGAAATGTCTGTCTAGCTTAAATTGATATGGCATTGTGCCTTTTACAGTACAGACACAGGCCCTCTTCAAACGTCCCTAGATTTGCAGCTGTGAATGCTTCAGCAGAGGCTGATGAAGAAGGGGTACACAGACATGAATGCTCAAGTGCTCCAAACTGCTTTGTTGGGGAAAAGGTGTATCTTTCAATAAAATGATGTCCTTGAGTTTTCTTTTTTTATACCAGATAAAGAAATAGCTACCAAATATGTCTTTTTAAAAGCACAAAAGGAATCATGCAAAAATGTTTCTGTCTATATCTTTATTTTTTATTAAAAGCACTATTCTAACAATTTTATTATGTACTTAAAATTCTATTAACAAAAATTTCCACTTGGTGCTTTGCTAATAAAGAACACTCTGTAATACCTGCTGTTTTCTTCATAAGGTTAGAATCATTTTAGAGAAAGCAAAATGCTTTACATGAGGTAAAATAAAAGAAGGATATTTTATATTAATTATTTTATATTAGTTATATATGTATCATTAAAATTTGACAAAGAAAGATATTGAGAGAAATCTGAAATGGTTGTAGATATAAGCAATATATAAATTGCAAACAGTGTCATAATCCAACCTCAACTTAATGTTAAAATATACCTAAAATATAGCTCAATTTCTAACTGAGAAAAACATTTCCAGGTACAAATCCCAGTAGCAATGACAACAACACAACAATGGTCAGACCCATTCTCTGCAGTATTCATTGGTACCTAATTTGCCACAAGAATAAAATAAAATAAATGGATAACCATTTGGAAAAGATAAGATACCAACTTCTAAATATTGTCAAAAATAAACTTAAAGTTTATTTACTTAAATTTAAAATATGACATAAAAGTGAACACCTAAGAACATTTATCAAATGTGTATGTGTTGAAAAATTCATAATTTTCTCACTAGTAGATGCTAACTTTATCATAAAGTTAAATTCTAAACATATTTTCATGTGAGGAAATTTTCAAGCATGGCATACTTTCAAGTGAGAAGCTAAATGGGAAAATTTTTGTATTTTATTGTATAAAAATTAAAAATTGATGTGTCAAAAAGACTACAGGCAAATTTAAAAGGCAAGTGATAACTTGGAGAAAATGCTTTTAATATATATGACAGAGTTAATATTCTTAACTGATATTCTGATATAAAGAACATCAGAAATTAGCGACTTTTAGCACTGCTAAAAAAAATTATTTATCCCTACAGATTGGAGTCACTGAAATTCTCTGCCTCCAGCATCTGCAAAGCCTCCTGATGTGCAGCAAATGTTGCATGATGGATACAGCAATCCCTTTATCAAGTGTACCACACTACCCACTCCCTACCCAATGTGCCAACCTGGCTAAAACTGGACAGCAGGCATTTTAGAAGATCTTTGCTAATGTGTGAGCAGAAACTGGTATCTCACTGTTTTCAGAACGGATTTTTTTAATGTTTATTACATGTTTGTGAATTGCTTGAATCCTTTGCCATTTTTGACCTAAGGTACATTTTTTAAAAGTTAAAAAGTGACTACTGCACTATTTTAAAAACGCTTTCACTGTCAGTGTTGCACTGCCTAAAAAGAACTGGAAACAACTTCCCATATCTCCCTCGGCTCCTTACAGATATAAATGAAGCTGCTATTGCAATCTAGACTAGGCCTAGCAATACATTATGCTATCACTTTCCTTCCCTTAGGTATATTCTTGTTTTCCACTTGAAAACATTAATTGGCTATATTTTCAATTTATGTAACCTGAAAATCATTTTCTTAGCCAGATTTTCAAATTATTTTAGCATAAAGTTACATATTGTATTCTCTAAGAAATTTTAATCTTGATCTGTAGATTTTTCCCAATTTCTGATGTTACAAATTAAAATTTTCCTTTCCTTAAACTTGCTAGAAGTTTGTCAATTTTTGTTACTCTTTTCAACAAATAATTGTTTTTCTGTTTTCTAATTTGTCACAGAAATCATAGTCTATTATTCTCTTTCAAATGCCTAAGTATGAATGCCAAATATGTTTTCTTTTTAGTCTGTGTCTGTATGTGTTGCAACTGGTGCAGCTTTGAGTAATGTGCTTATTCTGTGCTTCTCCACACACTTAAGTCTGACTGCTTCCCATATCTGGGCAGAAATGGTTCATCAAGGTGATTAATTGTCTACATCCTGCTGTCTTTACTTTCCTAGAATGCCTAGTGCAGCATCCATGGTTATGAAGCAGAGCCTCCTGGAAACTCTACTCTCATGGCTTTTCTCTGTTAAATCCCTCTCATTTTCTCCCTGCCTCTCTGACTGTTCTCTCTCAGCACTGCACTGGTAGCTTTTTCTCTTCTCTTGAAGGTTGGTGTTCCCTAGATTGTGGGTTCTGTTAGCGCCACTCATAAAGTATGACTCCTACAGCCCTCATCTAAGCCCATGGATTGAAATATCTCTTATATGTGAAATTCCAAATCCAAATAGATGGCTTCCAACTCCTGTTGGATATCCCACAGGTGCCTAAAGCTTTTGAATTGATGGATCTTTATCTCACACATTTTTCTCCCTTTCTGTAGTCTACATACTTGTGATTAGATGAGGAATTAGTCTATATTCCTCATTCTCCCTTCCCCACATTCATAGACACTATGTTTTGAAGAAATTATCTTCACCCCTCAAGAATTTGTCTCTAATTTATGGCTATTCCCAGATTCTCCATTTGATCCTGTATTTTCATTGAAATGACTTAAATATTCCCTAATTTCTGTCTCCAACTTGGCTTCCTTCTTATCTAACCAATACTAACCAAGTGATAGTTTTGACAGTGCCAGGGATTGAACTCAGGGACTTACACTTGCCTCACAAGTGCACTTAAGTCACTACTCCAGTCCTTAAATGATATCTTCATTTGCCTCTTTGCTGTGGTAGGCATGGAATCTAGGTCCTCATCTGTGTCAGGCAACATCTTAACCACTGAGTTATATTCCAGCTCCAGGAGATAGTTTTAATGAATGAAAAATCGATTTACTGGTGATTCATAGCATATGTTCTGGCATATTCTATTTGGCTTTTGTTTGTTTTTTCTGAGGATAACCTCTATTCATTGCCTTCTTCAACTTTCTAAATCCTGTATGTCCTTCAAAATTCAACTCTAGTACCTCACTCTCTGAAGATCATCCTCTCTGTAAAGGAACGTATGTAGATTGTTACATGTACCCCTCCTTTTGTGTTAACTTAGCACCACAGGCACATAACTTTCATAAAACATGTGATTCTAAAGTAATCAGTTATTTGGAAATTTTACCCTAAAGGAGAAGCAACCTGAGGCCAATAGATCTTCACACAGGGAAGGAAAAATGTGAGATACTCCAGCCCCATACCTTACTATCATTGCTTTTCCAAAAGAATGTGTGTCATGCATGAGGGTCAGGAAGTAGACCCCTGCTAAGGCTTCTCTGAGCTTAGGAAAGTTAAGATTGACCCAGTATATCAAACTGGATTGCTACTGACTATTCTCTACTGCACTACACTATTTTATATTATAAACCCTAATCCAAGCTGACCAGCCTATTAGATAGAATAAATAGTACAATATGGAAGCTAGTGTAGGAATTGTGATGCATCCTTGAAAACTTTTGAGTCCTCAGTACTGAAACAAATATGAAGAAGAATTTAATCATTATGAACCCATTTCTCAGGTCTGGTCATATAGCCTGCTGAACTTAAAATATTCGATATTATAGGATTCTTTCAGGGTTTTGTTGTTAGTTTATTTTTTTGTGGGGTATTTTTCCTTGAATCTTTGTTTTCATAAATGATTACAGTATATAATTCAAAGGAGCATAGATTTCTGAATGGTAAAGCTGCAACATCACAGTGTAAAAATACAAGCTGTTTGGAAAAGACATTTTTCAAAAGTTTTAGTTTTTCAATCTGTAGGTCATGTTAACTCCTACCTAAACACAAGTTTGCTTTAGTTACATATTTTGGTTACCCAAAATATGTAATATCCCCAATTATGACTCAGTTACATAAATCCGGGAAGATAGACTACAAACTTATGTCCAACAAGTTACTTCAACATGAAGTTTGTTACTCGTAACAGCTCAAAAAAAACCACTGTATAGAATGGGTAGCAAACCAAAAAAAATCAACTAATGTTAAAAGAACTTTGAAATGATATCTTTAAATGTAAATGATTTGCAATCATACAGTTTAGGAGCTACATTTTCAGACATACCTTGTCCATTAATTTAGTTGCATGAAGACTCAAGCTATTGAAGAATATTTTTTTGCTTAGCAGATGCATTTCTTCAATGGTAGTCAATAAAGTAGTTGTACTATTTCCAACGATGCCACTAGAAACAAAGAACATTTCAGGATGCAAAACAGAAGCTAATGCAATTCAGTTTTTTGAATACAAAGCTTTAAAAAGAGCTAGATTTAAGTAAAAGATTTTGTGTAGCACAGTTTGTGAATTAAAAACAAGTACTGTGGTTTCATATAAAAATAGTGTTCTTAAAAGTTAGGTGATAAAAAAAGAAAACTATAGGTTGAGTATCTTTATTTTGAAAATTCAAAATCTAAAATGCCCTAAAATCTGAAATTTTTTGGGCACTGATGTGACACTCAAAAAGTTTCATATTTCACAATAGTTTGGAATGCAGGTACTCAGATTAAGTATGCTCAACTGGTAAAGTCTATGTAAATATTCCAATCTCCAAAAAAACTCAGAAGCCTGAAACACTTTCTGGTCCCAAGCATTTTTTAAGGCATACTCAACCTGTACTAGGTTTCCAGTATTTCAGAGTCTCTTTTACCTAAACTGTGGGCTAGAACCAGCATCTGTATCTGTTTTTCCTACAGGACAGTAAATATGTATCATAATTATCCAAGAAGACTTAAATTTAATTTTAAGAAAGGCATTCCATCAATAGCTCTACTGATAAAGTAATTAAATTATGTTCATACTGCATTATAAAAGTGGTGAATCATACCAACAATAACTATTGATTACAAAGATTTTCAATTTTTATACAGTTGCTTAAATTACAGTACATTTAGACCAATTATGAAAAACTGGGTATTTAAAAATAATAAATTACATTGGTATTTTCTATTACAAGGATATTTCTTAGACCAATCCAAAGTTTTTCCTATTTTTGCCAGGGTCTAAGACAAAATTCCAATTTTATCTTCCTTACTCTTATACTGAAAGTGATTTTTTAAGTTTTTTTTTAGGAAAAAAGTTTTTTGTTGTGACATATAGTATAATCCAATAGGAAATCATAATTTCTAAAGGCACAATAATACATAAATATGATATTAGTAAATACTATAAAATGTAAGCTAAAAGCACAGTTAATTTTCTGATACATTATATTCCACATGTGACACTATGTATTTCGGTACCTTCTGAAGCTAAAATGAATGAGAAAAGTTCTCATGTGGTCATGCAAGCTGTGTTTTGCAGTTAATGTTCAGTGAGTTCTCACTAGGGACCAGCAGCTGGTCCAGATACTTACAGATGCTCATTCTGATATTTCACTCCACATTTCTCTCCAGCACTTATTCTCCTATTGCTTTTTAATTTTTAGGTATTATATACAAGTTCCTTGATAGAGAAGAGGAGCGACACAGCTTTCCTCCTCTACCACCCTACCCAAATCTCACTTTCCCAGTATTCCTAATACCATGACGATCACAGTATTCTGATAAGTAAGCATTTAATGTCTACATTGTTACAAGAGTTGATCAAGGAGTCAGGGACATCCAACATAAGGGATTAAGCAGGCTGGTGAAAGGATGAAACCCAGTATTACAAGCATGCAGAAGGCCTGGAGAACAATCCACCTAGACTGGAAGAGGACTCCTCTTGGAGAAGGAAGGGGAGAGAGATTACTTGTTGTATACTTGACTATATCATTAGGAAATGTTGAATCCACCTACTTTTTTGGATCTGAAATTGTAAGCCAGCACAAAAACAAAGCAATTAACTCCAGGGAGAAAAGTTTTGTGAAAATGGACATGCAATCCAAGTATGCTAGATTCCTTGCTTCCTAGATTCCATATCTTCCTCTTCTCAGGAATTCTAACATCTTGGAAATAAATTTATTAAACCTTGCATGTTTCCTGCTTTTCCTCTAATTTCAGTGGCTATCCTTTGCTAATTTTCTTTTTGAGTTTCTTCCATTCTTAACCTTTTGATGTTCGAGTGCCTAGGGCTTAGTTCTAGGCCCTATTCTGTATCTACACTTACTCCTTCACTCCTTTAATGATCTTACCTATCCTTGTGATTGGAAATATCACCTCCACCTCTCTGCTGAAAATTACCAAATTTAGTGTCAGCGCTGATTTCTCTTTGCATCATTTTACTATGTTGCTTAGTTCTGTTTGAAAAATCTGTAAGTAAAACTCATTTCTTAGACTTGACGTTTTGGGTGGCTACTCTCAGCCATTAAGAGGTAGGCAGCATCATTATTGTAGACTTTTCATGCTCTGTGAAGTTGTAACTCCTGAAACTCTCCTGAATCAGTTAGTAAAAACCCTCTTGGATTTTAATTGTTGGACTTCTGTTCTTGATACTGTCATACTGGATAACAGTTGTTTTTAAATAATTAATTGAAAAATACGGGAACTATCAAAAATACAGCTTACAAGAACACTGTTTTAACATAACTCCACATATGTGAACTTTATAAAGTGACATTTATAAAAATCTCAAGTGTGTACCACCAATAGATATATGCAAGGCAAAAGTGAATGCAAATACTGGAATTGAAAATCACATTTTAGATAAGACACATAGGTTCTAATCAGATAGAGCTGCTTTTGTGTAGAGAAGACAAGGCTATGGTTCCATTTTATCACTGTTATTTAGACAACTAAACACAAAAGAAGAATTTAAGTTTTTTACATCCAGAATAGGGTACTTCACTCATTATTCCCTATTGTATAATAAACAGTTGCTTTAGTTGCCATGGATCTTGTTTACTAATGCAGGAAGATTCAGTAAATGTTATTGACCTATATTGTTATATAAAAGTATGTGTGTGTGTGTGTGTGTGTGTGTGTGTGTGTAAGACAGGGAAAAGGAAATGACAGACTTCAAGGTATAACAGGCATGACATACGCATAAGACAGTGGAGAGTCTCTGACGGTTACTTAGTAATACATGTAGTAAAAACAGCACTGCTGTAATGGAAAAGATTACAGATGGGATTTAACAAGCCCATTTATTATTCCACTTACCTGATTGTATGGTGGTAAAATTTTAGGAGATTAGAAATTTTATATAATAAAACTGCCCCAGGTTCAGCAAGTATTACTTGTTCAATTCGAACCTATGCGAGAAAAAAATTAAGCATTTCTTAAAAGCACACATTTTCTTTATTAATGATGTGGTATGAATAGCAAAAAACGATTAAAGGTAAAATTTAATTATGGCTGCAACAACAAAATGCCTTCTAAAGAATTTCTTTGTATTAAATAAAAGGGGATGAAAAGTATTTTAACACAGATAAACTTTTCAAAAAACAGTCTGTTATCTGCAAAGCATGGCTCAAAGCAGGCATTATCAGAAACACCAGTTCAGTGGGATCATTTTGAGTTTTACCACTAGTATAAAAATGAACTTAGTTTAATACTAAATCACAAAAGCAGATGCTATCTTCCTAAAGACAGATCATCACAGAACATATACTTCTCAGCCAACAAATATTTGGAAAAAATGAAAGAATTCTTGTGTTTAAGCTATTATGCCAAGTTTGTTCCATTAACCAGAGAATAGACAGGAAAGCAGACAAACTGCATATTAGCACCAACCTATCTGCCACACAGTGAGACTACAGAGCAAAACCAAGATCTGGCTTGAGATTAACTTGATTTACCTCAAAATTAGCTACCAGGAACCTATTTGAATTAAACTGCATTCTTCTCTGATCTCTCTTTTACTTTGTATTCCCTCATTAATAAATACACCACATGATACTGATACATGCTTAGTTACATGTTGTATTGTACCTGGGCTTAAGCTACTATTTACAATGCATATTCTCGTTTTCCTACCAAGCTTCTAAACACAAATAGAGCGACAGTGTTTTCTGATTCATTTACATCTCTGTAGCATCTGGTATAATAATGCATACACACCAGATGTTTAATAAATCCTTTGAAAGCCAGAGTTTCTCTACACTTGGATTTTGGCATACATTATAATGCCAACAAATATGATTTGATAAAATTATATTTTATAAATATATGTATAACAGCATTCAAAAACCACTTGAATTACAGAAATTAATTGATCTTTACATTAATATGTTTATGAAACTAATTCATCTTTTGGCATAAGGCAACAGACTAGCGAACCATAATACTGTAGATCATGAATGGCATTTGAATTTAAAAATCTTAATTTCCATATGATAATTTCTTTTAGGCCAAGACCTCACAGTAATTTAAATTATATATTAATAAAGTGATGTTTGCCAAATTAGGTATTAGAATGAAATATAAAGGATTCTAATTGTAGGCAGATAGTTTTCCCTAGCAGATTTCTAACACCGACTCAGTTTTCTGGAAATGTGCCTTGTAGAATTTAGAGAAATTAAGACATTCTATGTGTTCTAACTCTCTTAAGAAAGAGAGTAAGAAGAAAAGGAAAAGAGGAAGTGGACGAAGGACAAAAAACTAAGGCCCATCTGTCTTCACACCCTAGAGGTCTTGAGGGAAGGGGCACCTGTAGGCTACAGCAGGGACAACAGCACAGAAAAACTGAAAAGAAAAAGATACACCCAGGCTGGTTTGTTTTCTACACAGAAAGAAACACTGTCTACAGAAGAGAACAACTACTCAGCAAGGGCCAACAGACTGGGGGAAAACTAAAAGAGATAATAGAAACAAAAATAAAAATGTAAAAGAGACTGAAGAAGTAGCAGCTGCAGCAATTGACTGGAAATTAGAATGATGATGACACAGTGACAAAAATCCTCAGGAGAACTTGAAAATAAGCAGAAAGTGCATGGAGCAGCTCTGGAGCATTAAGAAGCACTGAGTAAATCCTAACTGCACTATTAGAAGAGCAAGAAAGACACAGGCGTATATTTAAAGTAGCAGAATGGGCTGTAGGCAGTGCAGTGGCAGAAAAACTCGATGTAAAAAAACAAACAAAACCAACAGTAACTGTCCTCTTTGATGCCAGAGAGAGTCAAAGCAAAGGCAGGAATGGGAGGGCAAGACAGAGAGATTCAGTGACTTGGTGGACAAGAGGAGAAGGGACACCTAAAAGGGATACGGACAAGCCTCCCTTACCTTCACCTCAAGATAGCTACTCAGGGTAGGCATATGTTCCCAAAGCTACCTCAGCATCTGAGGCACAATGACTTTATCATGTGGTACAGTATCTAGCTGTATTTCCTGTGCCACTTGTCTTTATATAGACACTTATTTTCACAGAATCCACCATGATTTAAGAAGGTCAGGAGATAATACATTAAGTTTTTACAAGAAGTAAAATCCAAATGATGGCTTCAGTAATCTAGAACATTCATATAAAGGAAAGATCATTTTATACGTGACCTTAAAAAACAAAGATTTGAATGTATTCATTTGATGCTTCTAGCTACAGCTTTGGGGTAAATATGCCTGCAATGTAAGATTTGACACTGGTGAGCCATAGTACCCTATACACAATATATGTAGTTTTCAAAATGAGTGCAGTTTTTTAAAATTCAAAATAAGCTTAGAGATCATATCTTAATGCACATGTTTACAAATAGCCTACCACCTATGCAGTTTCACTTTGCTAGGATAAAGAATTTTCAGTGAGACAGTTCAGGAAAAATCTTACTATTTTATTTTACAATTATAATTCTAAATTTTTTCTCAGTGATCTGCTTTTATACCTCCAAATTGATAAGCAGATAAATTTTTCCTAATAACATATATTAGATGTCAGAAAAATGCAGAAAAAGAAATCTGTCTCTCTGTTTTTTCTTTATTCTTTTAGTTTTGAAGACAGTATCTCACTTATTGTCCAGGCTGGTCTTAAATTCACCATCCTCCTGCCTCAGCCAACCAAGTGCTGAGATTACAGGTGTGCACCACCACAACTGGCAAGAAATATTATGATATTATTTTTTATCCTCCCTTTTCTTCTTTTGTCTTTCTAGTAATTGCTAATATACAAAACAAACAACATTTACCTGAGCTATAAATGTCTAAAAATCAAACTAAATACTTCATTTTGGAGAAATACATAAAGTAATTTAAAACTACATTGCTATTTGTGTCCTGAATACACAGTGGATCCAAAGATGATCAAATTTATGATAATATCTAAATCTGTAAACATAATCAATTTCCACAAGACATGTCATTTGAAATTTGCTTGTAAGGGCTAAAATACTGAAGAAAATCTTAGAAATGAAAGAAATTAGTTTTAAAAATTAGCTCATGATAAAAATAAATCATAAGATATAATTTCTATACACTAAACTGAAGTCAGTTGACAAGGAAAAATAAACCAACAATTGCCAGTATTCCATAACTACTAATAAATGAAAAAGAAAATCTGTTGCAGACATAAGTACTGGAGACTATGCGCTTCATCTACACAGTTTTCTCATTAATCCTCACACAACCCTCAACAGGAGATGTTCTTAAATGCAGGTCCAATGTAAGCATGATACAGTGTGGAAAAGGTAAGCAAATGGAACAAGTGAAGACAATCAAATGGCAGAATGGGAATTCTAAGCTCATTGATTCAAAATGTACTATAAATAGAATTGAGAATAATACTAACACATAAGATTTTATCCTGATTAATCACTATTTATGATTTAGATAAACAAAAAGATGTATACTTTCTTAGGAAATCTCAGATAAGAAGTCATTCATTAGTTGTTTCAATTTTTATTAAACTGAAAAAGTTTAATACATTAAGTCTTTACAAGAAGTAAAATCCAAATGATGGCTTCAGTAATCTAGAACATTCATATAAAGGAAAGATCATTTTATACGTGACCTTAAAAAACAAAGATTTGAATGTATTCATTTGATGCTTCTAGCTACAGCTTTGGGGTAAATATGCCTGCAATGTAAGATTTGACACTGGTGAGCCATAGTACCCTATGCACAATATATGTAGTTTTCTCAACTGATTAACATTAATCATTACAGGAAACAGAATCTCTAAAAGTAGAGTCAATGCATGTAACATACTGGAAACAGGACTATTTCCAATTTTCTTTCTTACAAACTGGCAATGATTTTATTTAAATATATTGTATTATCCTAGTTAATATGTTAATTTGACAAAATTCCAGCTTGAGTTCAAGTCATTATATTTCTTTAAACTCACAAGAATAGGTTAATACTTTCAGCAGATACTTTATGACACATAGTTCCAAAATACTTTACCTTTAAAGGTCTGCACACACCTTCAGTGATATGTCCAACAACTTCCTGAATAATTTCTTCAACACCTAAAATTAATTACTACATAAATTTTTTTCATATTATACTTTGCTTCATATAAATTTAAAAACAGGCAAAAATACCTGTGATTAATGGCATTAATAACATTTAAAATAAGTGTAACAGTATGTTGCTAAGTTTGCTATATTTTAGGACATTACTAATTGTGTTAATAATTAATGTGTATCTAGAATGTTTTGTTCATTCATTTGACTGTTGAATCAACAAAATGAACATTCTTTGTGGAAAAGAATAAGTACAGGAGACAGAGGAAAGATTGAAATAAGATGTTTTAGGATTTGTTTACAAATACCTTATTCGAGGCATAGTACAGATAATGGCTAACAGTAGAAGGATGAAAAACAGATCATTCAATCTTATGGAAAAGCTGACACTTCCTAAATATTGATTATTTATCAAACACTGTACTGGGTACTTGACATTTACTGCTTGAAACACTTTCATTTTTATAGATGGAGAAACTGAGGCTCAGAATTTCATCTAACTCCAAACTATTTTTTACCCACCTCACAACCCTGCCTCATAAGAAACATCTTTAAAACACCTTTGAAGAAATATATTATTTTAAACTAGATAATTAGGATTATAACAGAAAAAAAACTTTTAAAATGCAGACTTTGTGCCTATGTAAGATACATGCTAAGTCTAATCTCAATATCAAAGAGTTGAAATCAATGAGGTTAGGTATTATCACAAATTTGCACACGGTCTCTCTCACAGAGCATGTGGTAAGGCACAGTGATGTGTGCCTGAGCAGCACAAAACAGCCCACTGATACCAGGTACAACATTTCTCTTCACTTCCTATCAGAAACAGAACAGCTTTTAATCACACACTAGACCCTCAAACTCTAAAACAGGCCTCTTAAGGCAGGCGCAACTAAGAAGATTTGAAATTCTATAGACAAGACAACACTGGCCTCAAATGTAGTCATTGTTCTTCCTCAAAACCAAAACAAACATCTGAAGTACACGTAGTAATTATTTTTTAAAAAAACTTTAGAACAGTTTCATGAGAATGCAAAGAGGGTGGGTAGTAGAAATAAAAGAATTAGAAGCTTAATGACAGTAAGCAAATCACTCAGCCTATTCACTCACAGATAAATGAAGATAATACCAATTTTAAAGTGTAGTGCTGAGAATCTGAGATAATGTATGTGAGACACTCCAGAAATGTCTTACAAGTGAAGCAGGAATGTAGGCTTCACACGGAAGACAATTGGTCCACTATAAAACTGAACAGTTGAGTGACAGGATGCCCACGATGGAGAAGAAAGTCTGTTAGCAGAATACAGGGGAGTCCAGAGAGCAAAATGAATTAGGGTGTTTATTGCATTGTCTAGGTATAAAGTGTTTATCTCCATGAAAAAGATGGCAACAAGAAGAGAAACAGAGAAGACTGTTATTTCCTCAACTTATGTATTAACATTAGCACATCAGTGTGCCTACCTTGTGTAGTGACTTGCTTTAAGAGAGCCTCTAGGTGTTCCTTTTCAGAAGCAGTAGCTTGATGGAGCCATGCCAACATATCTCCCACATACCTAGTGAAAACTACATGTAAGTAAAGATGTCCTTGTAAAAATATGAAATCCTCTACTGGTGTCTGATTACTATACCTCAAAGGGTCATGGGAGTGCATTTCAATGGGTCTAGGTGTACCTCCTGGGCCTCCTCTTGTAAGAGCATCAATAAATCCACGAACAACAGTACTTCGTCTGGCTGTTCCAAATTCATCTAAAGTATACCTAGAAAGAAATACATTGTATGAAAAACCATTGCTTTTGTTTCTTAATGGTTTTATCAGACTATTCATGTAAGATCTAAGGTAAGCAAATTATCTAAAGCTTCTTTAGTACTCTTAAGCAATATTGCTTCTAAGTTAAAAAAAAAAATTATCAGATAGCTTTAGGTTGCTGAATGTTTAATTGATCCCAGCACTTGGGAAATGGAGCAGGAAGACCAGCCTGGGTTACACAGAAAGAGCCTGTCTTGCAAAAGAAGAAAAAGAAAAAGAGGAAGAGGAAGAGGAAGAAGAAGAAAGAAGAAAAAGAAAAAGAAGGAGAAAGACAGGAGGAGGAGGAGAAGCAGCAGCAATTTTTTTGCTCCTCAGAACTAAGAATGCTTGGGACTAAAAGAGCAGAAGCAGCAGTAGTAAGGAACAGAGCAGTGGCTTAGTAAGACAAGCAAGCCAGCATGGGAAGTCTGAACTCTTTAGTATCCTTTGCAGTCTAAAACATAAACATATATACTTAGTCCTCAGAAGCTGGTTAGAACTCTACAATCCAAAAATTAAGACTTTTTCTTCTACATTTAAAAACTCTCCTTACAATACTATTACAACCTACCACCAAAATATGCCTCCCAAATTGCTGTCCATTTTTAAAACCTTATTTTGACTCCAATATGAGATGTATCATATGTTCCATAAATCTACTCACAAACCACTCATCACAGCAAATACCCTTTTAACATATAAGTAGAAGTCATCTACTGTCATTGAAAATGGGGGGGAGTCTTTCTCTGGTGAAGGAACTGGTAGGGAACGAAAACTTTGCGCTGGTGACACAGCAATTTATGAGGCTGGTCAGGAGGTGCTGAGAGTCTTTGACAAGACTCAGCTCTTGATTCCCATTACCACTGGCATTCATTACACCTACCCTAACTAAAAGTTCCTTCTATTTTAGCAATCTAAAGTCAGCAGCTGCTATGCCCACAAATTTTTTAATTTGTGGTATTTAGTATTCTACCATACTAAATGTTAACAATTATTTCACTAACCACTATATAAACAAAAGTTAGCAAAATTTCCCAAAGACTGCCAGAATTCACTTCTTACACTGTATTGCTTTAATATATTGCTAATTCAGTGAAAATCCATACTTTGTTAAATAAGACAGTTATTTCTAACTAAAGGGAAAGTATGTGAAATGGCAAATAACTAGAATTTTAAGGAATCTGAATCTTTTTGATAATGCTCACTACTAGTAGACTGTGGTTCTTTGTGTGTTTGCTTTCAGTTAAAAGGAAATAGTTTTGAAATTCTCTGCAGTGACTTAATAGTACAGGCACAGCAAAATGAATATGAAGCAAAGTTTTGCTAAACTACATTACTGTCCCATAATTACTTTCTGTTTTTTAAACAAATTGGAGCCAAAATGTACACCTCTGATTTTTTCCTCATGCTCTTCAATTATGCATGTCTAATGTGAACAAAACCCTTTCATAGAATCATGTGAAATAATGAACTTGTGGTCAGATGACTACTTATCAGAGCAACAAATTCATAAGGTTTTAACTTTTTAAATATACAAAGCTAATCTTTCCAAAGATCCTACTGGACACAGGAAACAGAGGCAATATAACTTCTGTTTCTAGGACTGCACACAGGGCCAGAGTTGTATCAGAAGCAAGTGATTGCACTAGTACTTCAATGGGGCAATTATAAAGCCAAGTAAACACTGGGACTTAATCTGCACAATATATTAATAGACGTTAATGTTAATATTGATCCTTCTGCAAAACAAATATAATTTCAGCAAAAGCAGCATAAGCCATGAAGAACATCCAATGATATCTTCAATGAAACAACCTGCTAAGAGACAGAAGAAAACTTCTCTCACCAAATTAAACTCTCTGCCAACAAAGGCCAAAATTTTAAAATACAGTTTATATAAGTGAGCATTCAAATCGGATAAGCAACCTAAAATGCCCCCAGTTAAAATTAAAAGTCCCATTTTTATAATATTTATCTGCATTAAATAAAAGAAAAATCTGGTCAAAAGGAAATTAAAATTTTGATCAAAAAACAAATTAAAAGATAAAGATAGTATGCAATCACCTGTTTCGAATGCAACATAAGTACATAAAGAATGAAGAAAAATTAGCATTGTACAAATTACTACATTCTGAAATATCTTATGTTCTGAAGGTTTACAAGGAAAGGAAGAAACCATTGTTTCCATATACAATAGTTTTCTGAAATAAATTTCTGTACTTGGTTTATTAGTGTAATACATTACCATTACAGTTATATATACCTAAGAAACAATGAATTAGGCATCTTTCTCTAAGAACTTTAATAACTGGCTTTTTTTCTTGTACATGATACCTACACATTTGAGACATCATAATGAGTATAAGTGGTCACACATTACTCAAAGTCCATATGGTGCCATCTGGTGGTTAATAATAAACATTAAGTTTTTCCTAAACTTTTTACCACTTAGAAAATAGATTACTTAAGAAAATGCACATTTCTCTTTTTTTTTTTAAGCATTTCATATCCTAATCAATTTGTTCTAAAAACTCACTTTCCCATTCAACTTCCAAACATGTCTGAAAATCTCACAAACTGCTGTATTGCCCCTATTTTCTGGCAATGTCCCTTTAAGAGAAACACTCTTGGCTTTTTATTCTTTATCTTTCAAGATATTCCCATATTGTCAGTTAGCCTTAAATATATCTCTAGAATCATTACTTACAATGAGATACTATATCAACCCAGTTAGAATGGCTATTATCAAAAAAACAAAAAATAAAAAATGCTGGTAAGGATGTGGGGAAAATGGAGCTCTTGCACAATATTAGTGGGGATATAAGTTAGTGTAATCACTATAGAAAACAATAAGGAGGTTCTTCAAAAACCTAAAAATAGAACTACTACATAATCCAGCAATCCCACTCCTGGGTACATATCCAAAGAAAATGAAGTCAGCATGCAAAAAAGTCATCATGCCAATGTTGATTGCACCATTACTCAAGATTGCTGATATACGGAATCAGTCTAGGTGCCCATCAACAGATGAATGAGTGAAGAGAATATGGCAGATATCCATGACAGAGTATTATTCAGCCTTAAAGAATAAAATCTTGTCATTTACAGCAAAATGGATAGAACTGTAGGACATCGTTTTAAACAAAGTAAGTCAGACACAGACAGACAAGTAATGTTCTCTCTCATGTCTGAAAACTAAAATAAAAAAAAGCTGACCTGAAGCAGAATAATGACTACAAGGAACAGGAAAGGGGCTTGGGGTGGGGAGGGATTAGATGGATGGATATGGATATGAAGAAACATCAAGTGAATCTCATTAATATGTATAGTTAATATGTACTAGCAAAAAACTGACATAATTTTTAATTTTATAATTAATTTTATAATGTGTTAGTAAAATAACAAAGTAACAATATAAAAATCATAATTTAGTAAAAATTGATTTGCACAGAAGTCAGCTATCCTATTCAGAAGCTCAAAACACACAAAGACATTTCTAAAAAGATAAATAACATTACAAACAAATATAAATATGTAGACAATGTAACATCTGATTAATACCAAACACCAAATGTTTTAAGTACCAAAAGAGTATCATAATCAATGCCAATAACTTAAAGTGAAAACCCTGGCAAAGAAATTTCAAGGTAGACAGCTAAGCTGCTGATTAATCATGGTCTTTTGCTTGTCACCTGCACATGTATAACTCAGGACCATTAGGCCTCCTTGCTACCAGCTCAATAGACAGTTCAAGCTTTTGCCATGTACTTTCCAAAGGTGCATGGTCTCTCTCAATCCACATCTTTGTACCTGCTATGCCCTCAACATGGAATGTTCTGTCCTTTTTCTCCCTCAAAGAAAATGCTTATTCACCCTCAGAGCTCACTTTGTATTTATTTCCTTTAGGAAATGTCCCCTCATATCCATCTCCTTCTTTGACCAAGAATACTTGGACCACACAGCACCTGAAACATTCCCTTTAGACTACCAATTAACACATTCTATTAAAACCCATTTGCTTTTGTCTGGTTCTATAAAATAAAGCAATTTGAGGGCAATGTTTTACTGATGCTGTATTTCTAATATTTTGAACAGTGATTAACATCTAGTAAGTACTAAGCAAGCAGCACTGGAGCATTGTTGCTTTACACAGCTGTTGTAGCGTTTGTGGGATTTGACTTCACAGCCTGGTATTTGCTAGGACAGGTGCTCTAACACCTGTACCTCAAGTACAGGTGTTACATCCCATCCCTGTATTCTGTAACATTGTTACAGGATAATCAATGTTGCAGTTAGAAAGTAAAGGGGGAATCCTCTAAAAATAGCATAAGAACCTCTGCAAAGGATGATTGTGGTGATTCAGTGGCTCTGTAAGAGTCCTCTTTCTATCTCCTGAATTATCAACATCCCTTTGATCTCCTTAAAGCTTATTTTCATACCAACAGACAATTTTAAAAAGTACTTACTTTTTGTTTTATGAGAAATAAAAGAGTAAAATTAAAATACAGCATATTTTAAAACACAAAGGTTTCTTATCCAAAGCTTGACCATGAATCTCTTGGTTGGTATAACTTACAAGATCACAGACCTGGCCCTGCCTATCTTTTGTTGAATCGTAGTGATAGTACCCTGATATTTAAATATTCTTTTCTTCATCTCTAGGTAATTATACTTCAAAGTCCCTACATGACTGTCTTCTTTCCAGGTGGGGTCGATGGAGGAATTTTAATAACTTAAAATTCCAAGGTAGCTAATGAGATGACAACTGGTTAAGCCACTTGGCCTCCATGTAAGTAGGTGGTACTCTAATTACAGAGACACCTTGATGTTCTCCTCCATAATGTTCTATAGCATATAATATTCAAATAAGCTGACATTATAAAGATAAATGCAACTAGGTAAAAATATCACTGTAAACTACAATTACTCAAACTACTGTATATGAATTTGATGATACAAAAAACTAACGTAAATTATCAATGGAAAAGTAAGATTTCTTACTTATATAAAACAGGTCTATCCTGTAGGGCTTCCATGGCCTGAGTTAGTACTGGAGACACATCACATGACTCTTGTGTCAATGTTCTGCATTCACCTGGAAAATAACATTACAACTTTTATTAAATTAAAATTAGTTCTTTTTTATGTCCATTGTATTGCAGGAGTCTAAATTCGACAGCAAATGTTGCCATTAAAAAGTGCTTGGAAAAACATGGAGAAAAATACCAATTAAAACTTAACTTATTTTGTTAACAAAATTAAAAAAAAAAAAATCAATCTTATATACTTACATAACTTTACATGACCACACATGCTATCAGCTGTACTCCAAATCTGTACTTCATTATTACAAATGACTTGCAGTTGTGAAGAAATCAGTCAATGAAAAATACTTGCTGAATTCCTGCTATTCCAATTGTATCATAAGGACAGAGGGAAAGAATACCATTTCCTTTCCTCAGAAGCAATCTCCAATGGTCTGTTTATATGGATAACTGATATGAGGTAACAACATTATATTAGTTTGGATTTTATGCAACTTGTTTTCCAGGGCTTTGCACACACTAGGCAAGTACTCCACAACTGAGGTATGCTCCGGCCCCAATAGTTTGGATTTTAAACTCTGTACACTAACATTTTTCTCATTTTATTATTTGATTTTATCCATTAACTGCGTACAAGTTCCTACAATGTTCAAAGACCTGAGGACATGTTCAGAAATTCCCTCTTTTAGTGTTTGAGGACACATGCTAGCAGTTTACTCCCTAGCATGCACTGCCAGAGGAAAGCATATGCAAGGATGATGGAATTGCAGGTATCTTAAAACCTCTCCACAGACCCTAGGAGTCAGAGGCCCAAGGTTGGGAACCACTATCTTAGATGTTATGGGAGCACAAGAAGTCTAAAGGAATGACTTTGAGGAAGTGAAATTTCAGCTAAAAAGAAAACATCTACATATGGAAAGTTGCATAGTAATAGAGTCACGTACTACTGGATGCTAAGTAAATCTTTCCAGTGCTTAGCGTTCAGAGGTGGGAAGTTGGTGTGCTTCCAGGTGGTCTCCAAGTTCCAGGAAGACACTCACTGCCTTGAGACAGAACTCAGATAAAAAGAGAAGTCTCACAACACTCCAGATGGGAGCAAGCAGTGTAAACAAAAGAGGAAAGGCTGGGTGCACAGCTCAAGGAGTAAAGCACTTGCCTAAGAAGCATGGGGCCCTGAGTTCAAATTCCAGTAACACACACACACACACAAAGTAGGTTTTAGAGATAGAGTGTAAATCATCCACAGTTTTCACAGTATAGGGTAGTACAAGTGTATCTGGCTAACTGGATTTAACTCTATACTTTCCAACAGTCAGTTGGTGACACCTACTGAAATATCACTTTCCACTCTTGCTCATTTTAACTATCCTCTCTGGCTTTACAGAGCTATTTCATCACAATGTTTAACTAACACAATTTAACACAAAAGCAAATAAAGCATTTGTGGTTGACAAAATAATGGTCTCCAAAGTTACCCACACATAAATCCCTGCTAATATGTTTTTTTACATGACACAAAGAACTTTGCAGATAGAATCAAAGTGACAGACCCTGAAGTGGGAAGATTTTCTTAGATTATCCAGGTGTATCTAAGATAATCACATGGCCATAAAATTGAAGAGGATGGCAGCCACATTAGTCAGAGATAGGAAATGGGAGAAGAGGCAAGAGTGAATATGGAAGAAGGTATCATAAGACAAAGAATGGAGGCAACCTTTAGAAACTGGGAAAAAACCTTAGTGACAGTCAGCAAGCCAACTCAGACCTCAGGCCTACAAACACAAGTAGCTAAATTCTGTCAACAAACTGAATGAGTGAGACAGAACCAAGAGTAGCCCTACCAACAATGATTTTAGAATGGTGAGAACAATGTCTGATTTCTGGCCTACACAACTTAAGATAACAAACCTGAGTTGTTTTAAGCAAGTTTGTTGTAATTTGTTATAGTGGAAACAAAATATAACTTTGTAGTAATGTAAAACACAAAAGATGCCTAATCAACTACTCTAATAATCTAGGGCAGAAACATTGTCTTCATTTTTTTCTTCTCATCCTTCATCAAGCACACTGCTTGGTAGATAGTAGATGCTCATGATTAAAACACAAAGGCAACAGGTTCACATGCAAACTTTGCTTTTCTTTTATTTGTTTATTTATTCATTCATTCATTCATTTTGTGGTGCTGGGGCTTGAACTCGGGACCTTCACCTTGAGCCACTCCACCAGCCCTGTTTTGGTGATGAGTATTTTTAAGATAGGGTCTCGCAAACTATTTGCCCAGGCTGGCTTTGAACTGCAATCTTCCAGATCTCTGCCACTAGTGCCCGGCTAGCTTTTCTTTTAATAAATGCTTTTGATTTCTAAAACCAAAGTGGAGGCCAAGTAAAATTTTAAAAACTAAGTATCAATGAATTCACAAAGGTGGAAAACATGAAAGAAATCACTTACTTTGAGCCCATCGGTAAAGTCTTTCATAAGCCGTTTCCTGAAGCAAGGCCATCTGTTCCATAATTTCCAAACTAAAAAAATAAATAAATAAAATAAAGATTTATCACAATTTAAACTTTTTAGTTAATATATATAAAATCACTTAATTATTTTTATTTAATTACATAATGATTGGCTACACTGTATTAATTTTTTAACATTTTATGAAATGATTTTTCAGTAATTTTGGTACTGGATTTGCCCCCAATGATTGCACATGCTCGGTCTTTTTTTTTCAATTAAATAAATGTCAAACTTTAATTTCATCACTTGTCAACTGTTATTTCAGTCTAAGCATACCAGAGTACACATCCCCCTTTTCCAAGGATAAATAAAGATTATACCCCTATTTTACAGAACACCATCTAGTTACAAAAAGAATCGAAGATATCTTTCAAATTTTGGAAATGTAAGCAGCAGTATAATCTGGTCAATGAAAGGTTACTCACCCCGCTGTTTGTTGGTTTGTACGCAACAGAACTCTGACATCATTATGAATCTGTTTCACTCTTCCCAGCGCCTTGAAAAAATCCTTTAAAATTAAGAATGTGACTTAAAAATGGCTATATTTTTAGGCAAAGACACTTTAAATTAAAAGATCACCACAGGGCAAACAAATTTTCACCTATTCTATATAATGGTGTTTTCCTTCATTACTAGTACAAAGCTGACACCGATATCCACTCACCTCAAATTTTCAAAGATATAGATACTTTGTCACATTTTAAGACATGTATTAATTCAAAGCTTATTATGTGCCAAATAATGTGCTAGTTGCCAGAAGTAACAAATTTATAAAGACAAAAATCCTTACCTTCAAGAATCATATAGCAAACCTAAAGATTACTACATAAAGAAAAATAAACTATACATTGATTATGACTTAAGCACAACTCTCATCATAAAAATGTTCATTAAAATACAGAGGAGTTGACTCAACAAGGATTTTTTTCCTTTAAATGTATTGGAGTTTTAATTTCCAGAAGGATATACACAGTGTACCACTAAGGGACACTGAGTAACAGAACCCTTCTTGCCCTCTCATTACAGAATAATGATGAGAGAACTAAGTTTATAGCTCCTCCCAGTTAGGAGACTGAAAGACTGCTTGTGGACAAATTGCATGTCTTCAACAAAAAAGGGGAAAAAAAAAAACCAGAAAGCAAGAGATGAAACTTCTTGTCAATTAGCATTTTGAGACATTTAATAATTCTTCAGTCAGTTTACAAAGGACGGCATAGGTTAAAAATTTATTAGATGAAAAGATAAGCAATTTCCAACTCCAGAAACACAAAAAGATCATAAAAGAAAGAAAACATAATCATTGTAATATCACTGTAATGAAAACAAAAAATGTGATTGTACTGTGAAGTGTGAAGGGATAAAGAGAACATATATGTGTACTGCTTGTATTCGGAGAGGGTGCAGAGAATGTAAAAGGCTAAATCTTCATTTTTCATGACAATAAATAAATAGTTCACATAGATAACTAAACCACATTCTTTTTACCTATAGATCTAAAATGCAGAATTTACAAAAGAAGCAATTAACAATGTTGTAGCTGGTAGATAAAGGACTTAGAGGTAGAAAGGATGATGCAGGTTTTCTTCATGAGCTGTGTTATAACATAATACATATGTAACTGAAAAAGTAAAAGAAATTTAAATATGCACCTTAATTTCCAAATTTACAAACATTTTCAGAACAAACTATTTTTTCAGATGGGAAACAAACTTATTTTCAGAACAAACTTTTTCAGATGGAAAAGTAAAGTTTTAAAAAAGCACTTTCTCTTTAACATTGCTCTACTTTCAGTGATTCTAACAGAAAGTATTCTAACAGGAAGTATTACCTATTACCTCAGTAATAGGGCCTTCTCTTGTACCTCGGAGAAGACTCATTTCATCAGAAGTCAGTTGGAACTTAGATAAGAAGGCATCTGCAACTTGTGCTCTGATTTCTAATCTTTGACTACAATAAAAAAAAACAAACAAGAAAAAGCAAGTAGACACAAATTACAACTCTGACATAAAACTTTTTAAAACCAACATGTGAAAGATGCTCAAAATCGCTGAAAGCCTTATTTCTGCCTCAGATGTTGGAACCTCATCAGTCATGTTCACAGCAAAATTATCATAAGCTTATCAAGCACATAGGTAATAAAATTAGCCGATACTGTTCTTCCTCAGATAGTTGCACAGAATAAAAGGAGCTGGTCCTTATATAAGAGAAGAAATGAATTTACAAATGGTGCCTGCATTGCAAATCTTCAGTCACTTAACAAATACTGGAATAATTTACCTTATAATCAAACAAAGTTATTTTTCAGGAAAGAAATATCCTCCTGTTTTCAACCAATTTATTCCCAGTCAGTAAAATATCCTAAGCCTTTTAAGTTTTCACTTGAAGTCCACAAAAACCAAAAATTTGAGTCTGTTAGTTTTTTATTTTAGGTTACAAAGAGAAGTCAAGAAATCCTTGTGTGGTGGAACACAAGGTGGAATACACCTGCAACCCCAGAACTTGGGAGGTTGAGGCGGGAGGACACACAGTGAGACCCTGTACAAGGAAAGGGAGAGAGACAGAGAGAGAGAGAGAGAGAGAGAGAGAGAGAGAGACTGAGACAGAGATACAGAGAGAGAGAAGAGAGAGAGACAGAGATCGAGAAGCTCTAAAGATATACACATAAAATTCTAAAAGTATTTCAACAGTAGTATTCACAAAGCAGTAGTATTCCATAACCAAAAAAAAAATTCAAATGAGAATTAACAAAGACAAATATTAACAACATTTGTATACATGACATAACACCATCTGCCCTGTTTTATTTGTAGGTTTGGGTTGGCAGGTTTTAAATTCAAATGCTCCTGATGAATACTATAGAAACTTACAAAGGAAAATCTGTCCAGGTATTTACTTCAAATGATAAAGTAAATCACCTAATTTAGTCTACATGGAGTTAAAGGCCAAGTTCTTAATTGTCCTATTGCTACCATCTAAAGGTCATCTTAACATGTTTTGTCTTATACTCTTATTTAAAGTTCCAATCATACAGGATTTAAAGTAATTATAAAACTTGGTACCTAAACAATAAAACAGGTCATGCTAAGGGGAGGGCACAATGGAAGATGGAGGGTAAAGGAAGAAAGTAAAGAGGGTGAATATGATTGATGTATTTTCTATACAAGTATGAATATGGAATGCTGAAATTTGTTGAAGCTACCATAAGAAGAGGAACAGGACAGGAGGTACAATAATGAAGGGAATGAACTAATTCGGGGTAATATGGAAATGTCACAATGAAACCCCCTGTATAAGTATCAGAAACTAACAAAAATGTCTTTTTTAAAAACTGAAGGACAGGAAAGTAAACAGGTCCTGTCCAGGGATGGGTACCTGTGGGAGAGGGGGACGGGCACAGGAGAGGATGAATAAGGTGAAAGTATTTTGTATTCATGAATGAAAATAGAATAATAAAACCTGTTTAAATTGATCTAAGATGGGGGAGGAGAGATAAAGGAGGAGTAAGTAAATCTAATTAAGATGTATTATAAGCATTTATGTAAATGTCACAGTGTACCCCTTGTACACTACAATATGCTAACATTAAAAATAAGAAAGAGTAGTTTTCCACATATATGAGATTGAAAGGCAGGCAAAGCTGCCCCACAGGCCTGTTGTCAGTTACAGCCCTTAAGAAAAAGTGTTTCTACAAGATTTCCCTGGATCCTAACATAGAAAATAGTAAGAAACTTTCCATTGTATGTTACTATAATGTATCAAACAGAAAGTTAAATATTGAAAGAAAAAAAAAAAGACAGGGAATAAAAACTCATTAGAGAAAAGACCTCTAGAAAGGCTGTTTGCTTGTTAGCATTTCTAATCACCTGACATGATTTTAAAACCCAATGAAGGAATTTTAAACCTTTTATCTTGGCATTTTGGAAACTAGGTGAAAAATAATAATTTCAATGCAAAAACATTCTTAAAATACAGCAAATAGTTGACAAAGACAGAAGCTGAACTACATCAAATAGGAGAAAATAGTTGTGAATTACATAAATCATATATCCAATACAGAAAAATGAACTCATACATGTAATAAATAACATTTATAAGTAATAAATAAAAATGCAAAAACCCAACAAACAAAGGATGAAAAGACAAAAAAAGGATGTGAAAAGACAGTTTTCCAAAGAATTACATAAGTACATGAAAGAATTCAATAAGTACATGAAAAGACAGACGCTCACCATCAGCAGTCATTCGGGAAACACAAATCAAAACTACACTATTCCCAAATGGTAGTGTGGCTATCATCAAAAAGAGAGTAACAGGATAAACATAAACTGGAACTCTTGTATGCTACTGGAGGGAAAATAAAAATAAAACTGTGTAGTTTCTTTGAAAAACAGTGTTGCAGTTCCTCAAACAGTTAGCAATTATATTTAATTCAGCAATTCCACTCCTAGGTATATACCTAACAGAGATAAAAGCATACATCTACACAAAAACTTGTACATAATAAATACTCATAGGATCATTATTAATGCTAGCCAAATAGTGGTGTATCTGCACAACAGAACATTAGTCTGCCATAAAAAGTAACAAAGTAACATAGATGAGCCTTAAAAAAATTTATTGTATGTGTGTATGAGGAGGTACTTATCAGAGGTGAGCAGGGTGAATAAAGGAGATTAAGGTGAGAGAATATGATTGATGGACTTCACATACTTATATGAAATAGAACAAAGAAACACAAAAAACTGAAACTAGATCCGCGTCTATCACTCTGTACTAGTATCAACGCAAAATGGATTAAGGACCTTAATGTCAGACCCAAAACTCTAAAGTTAGTACATTAAAGAATAAAGGGAATACTCTGGAAGCTATAGGTATAGACAAGTACTTCCTCAATAGAACTCCAGTAGCCCAGCAACTAAGAGAAAGGATAGACAAGGGGACTGCATGAAATTTAAAAGCTTCTGCACAACAAAAGAAATGGTCTCTAAACTGAAGAGACCACCCACAGAGTGGGAGAAAATCGTTGCTAGCTATACATCAGACAAGGAACTGACAACCAGAATATAGAAGGAGCTCACAAAACTAAACTCTCCAAAAAATCAATGAACCAATGAAGAAGTGGGCAACTGAACTAAGCACAAATTTTGCAAAGGAAGAAGTCTAAATGGCCAAAAAACACATGAAAAAATGCTCACCATCCCTGGCCATAAAGGAAATGCAAATCAAAACCACACTAAGATTCCACCTCACTCCTATTAAAATAGCTATAATCAAAAACACCACCAACAACAAATGTTGGTGAGGACTTGGGGAAAAAGGAACCCTCATACACTGCTGGTGGGAATGTAAGCTAGTACAACCACTTTGGAAAACAATGTGGAGGCTTCTTAAAAAACTAGTATTTTTTTTGAGAGAAGGTTTCACTATGTAGCCTAAGCTGGCAGGAACTTGCTATGTGGCCCAGACTGACTTCACATTTCTGATCCTCCTACCTCTTCCTCCCCAGTGCTGGGATTATGGGCATGCACTAGGTATGCCCAACTGATACTTTTCATCCTTAATAACTTGTATTTACGTAGAAGTGTTTTTCCTACAAAGGAGGATTCTCAAGTCATGAGAAATATCACAGGCAACGTCAGCAATGTCTTCAAAATGTTAAACTAACCAAGTAACATACACGATTCAATAAAATGTTATGCAGACAGCAAAGGATACAAGGAGCCTTTGCTGTCCATTTAAAACCATATTCAATAACCATAATGACTGACACATGTTCAGGAACCACAGAGCAGAAGAGGTAAGTTTCATGATAGCCACATGTGGGAGTACAAAGAATGAACTGATTCACTTTTGATCTGGTGACTGAAGAAAGATTTCTGGATAAGCATGGAAAATAGATAAGTAATAAGAACAGTAAAATTCAAGTTGACTAAATTTCCTATGACTCAAACTATTTTTCAAAGTAATAAAGTCTTTCTATGAACCATGTATGTATATCCATAAACATATATATAAATGCATATATTCACAAGGAACATATATATATACACATGTAAACACACATGTGTGTACACAGTTGTCTAAGATTCTGAAATATAAACTATTCTGAAATGTAGGATGGACATATACAATGTACATATGATAGGACCCTAAAGGATAAATTAGTTTTCAAAAAGTATATTTTAGGAAATGGAATTCCAGATAGAATGAATAAAAGTAGACAATACCTACTTGGTGGATTAATGTACATAAATAAAGAAATGAAACAGTATTATCCATGTTAAGTGACATGTGCCCACCAAAGGAAGGCTATTGTGTATTGAGGGGCATGAAATCTGGTTAGGTCAGAAATCATTTTTATTTTTAAAATCCATACAGTCTCTAAATCTTTGTAAAACGATTGAACTAAAGGTTGTTTCATACTATTTTCTTCATACTATTTCCTTCACAGCAGTCACTATAATCACCAAAATAGGTTGGTAAACCATATTCTGCCTTAAGCCCTATATTTTCATTTCCAGTGAAAATAAAAGAGTTTATAAGCTGTGTGAGCTACACCCCTGTATATCAGTGACAACATCTTCTCTTGTATAGTCACACATTGCTACTAAGTATAAATGAGACAGGAAGAAAGAAGAAAGGAGATGGATGCCACCTGCCTTCCCCTAGTCTTTTACTATGCAATGAAAGAAAATTCATTGCATGTTTCTATAATATTTTACATGTGTATTTGCACAAAATAAATGGTTTCATATTCTTAAAAACTTTAAAAACTTGGGTTAAAATAGTTTAAAGCATAACTAAAATACATTAAAATTATTAAAAACTAAAATAGTAAGAAATAAAGGGAAAGGTTGAGAAAGTAAATAATACAACTGAGGAACGCTTTTGTAATTAAGCACAAAATAGCTCTAAGTCCTAATCACCAAAGCAAATAAGAAGTAAGATGTGCTACATAGATTCTTTGTCTTATAAGAGGGGAAGAATGACATTTGTTAATGTGTGCCAGGCAGTGTGCCCTTTCTGCAAGCCACTTAATTGTCATAGCCCTGACATAGATATCATTCCCTTTCTTCAGATGTGGAAGTAAACATTTTCCAGGTACTATTTTTCTGAGTCCAGAGAGAAATCTGGTTAGAGTCTTTACAAGAGTTAAAAATATAATGAAGAGTAACTTCATCAGTAATAAAGAATACAGAGGAATGTTTTTGTACACATAGCTTCTCTTGACCTTCAATGACACTCATCTTCTGACTACTGATGACACATGAAGGGGACGTGCCAGGTTGCAGCCCTGTGAAGACAATTCTACATTACCTAGTCAATGACCTAGTCAACTGACCTCCTTCCAACACATCTGAAGAAATACTGATGGCACTTACACATTTTCTTGAATACAAATATATTATACAAATAATCCGCAGCCTTTCTATCTCTAAAGGTAATTACTTGTTTAACAAAGTTTTTGTAAAAAGAAAAGGTAGTATTTAAAAATGAAAAAACAGCTCTTTGCCAGCCCCTAGGAAACTATTATCATAATTTCTGCTATGTAATTTTCCTAAAATACATTCACACAGATGTTCACTTCACATGCCTTATCATAGCTCTTAGGATACTAGAATCCACAAATTTTCACTTCTCCAAAGTGTAACAGGCCAAACATGGTCACAGGCTGACTAAAATAATGAACATAAACAACCTTGCTTACTTTTAAAAAGATATAAACAGAACTACAATGTTCCAATATTGCCTCCTGAAGACACTAATTATATACGTTACCACTCTAACACAGTGCTTATTTTTCTGTTTTCCCTTTATATTCCCTTACTGGCATTACAGTATTTGCTTTCCACGTTTGTTCACTCAAAAAAAATATTATTGAATCTACAATGAACCAGGACTGGAGATACAAAAACAGAATTAAAAAAAAAAAACAAAACCTGTTACTGTTCCAGCTCACAGTTGAAAAGAAACAATGAAGGCAACAATTAATTGCAAATAACTACAATACACACTACAATGAAGATGGCAATAGAAAGATTTAACTCAGAACAGTAAAGTTCAAATTAATCCTTGCACAAAGGATTTCTGATCTGTTACCCTCTTGGTTTTAGTCACATTCAGCCAACATTAAGACTAAAACTTGTGTTCTTTGATTGCAATTAAGTTTTCTAGGATTTTTTTTTTCAAATGAGCTGTTGTAATACAAGAAACATTCTAATTTTACGTAAAAGGCGCAGGCCTTTCTGTATTCAGAAATCCAACAGCTGCCTCTTCTAGAACTGGCTGCTTTGTAGTCAACCATCCTTTCATGCTGGCTTAGAGTGTAACTTTTCTCACTACTATCTGTCTCCACCACCAGGACAGAACTATTTTATATTTTGACCATGGTGGTAAGCACATGAGCCTACCCAAGTAATAAATTTCTTATAATAATACATAAACACACAAAAATGAGTACAAGGAAGGCTGGGAAATCTGAGAAGGATTGGTGGACTGTATAAATGTCATTACCATAGTTGTGATATAATTGCAAGATGTAACCACTGGAGGAAACTAGGTAAAGACTACAGGATATCTGTACAGTAATCTTTACAGCTGCCAGTGAATCTATTAATTATCTCAAAATAAAAGGTTTAATTAAAAAATTAAGTCAGGCTCAGTGGCTCAGGCCTTTAATCCTAGCTATTCCAGAGGTGGGGATTAGGAAGACAGCAGTTTACAGCTAGCCCTGGCAAAAAGTCCACAAGACCCCCATCTCAACCACTACCAAAGCTGGGCATGGTGGTACACGACCATCCTCCCAGATTAATGGAAGCATAAATAGGAAGATCTTGGTCCAGATTCACCTGGGCATAAAAGTGATACCCTATTCAAAAAATAACAAAAGAAAAAGGATCGGGGACGTGGCCCAAATGGTAGAGTGCTTTCCTAGCAAGTGGAAGGCCCTGAATTTCCCTTAGAACCACCAAAAATAAATAAAGCTTTTTCAAAGCTTAACAGGAGACTGGAAATTAAGATGGGTAGGAAGACAACATATCCCAAAAGATATAAAAGATATGAATATATAACATTTTGGCAAAGGCAGTTTTTCAAACTATAATCTCTCTGGGCCACCTACATAGAAATATCTGTAAATACTATTAAAAGGGCATGGTCCTCAAAATCTACTGGGTAACTAATGAAAATACAGGTGTTTACTTCTATACAATCAGAATCTCCCTGAAGATTGAGGCCAGAATGTGCTGTTCTACCAAATTCCCAGGTGGTTCTGTGGGGAACATTAAAGAGAGCACTGTGAAGAAGGAACAGAAAAAGGAAAATTGAGATAAAATTTTAGATGGTTCCAATGACAGCTAATATGAGATTAAGTATTTCCAGTGATTAAAAAAAACATTTTGTTCAAATTGTAATGGACAGAAAACCCTTGCTTATACTGAGTCAAAATGTGCCAAACTGTAAATTTGTACTTAGTTCTACCTCAGCAGCATTACAGACTAACAAGCCACTTTTAGACTAGAAAGACCATCAACTATTTGAAGAGAACTATTATTCCCTCTTAGACCTATACCTCTAAATATATCATTCTAGTTTTTCAACCTTATGCTAGTTTTAAGACCATTAACCTACTAACCCACTAACCCTCATCTACCTCATTTTTTTTTTCTTGAAAGCTCAATCCTGTTACTGATATTTTACACTTAACCATTCAGTCTTTCCAGTAAGAAAGACTGTGCATGACAGTCTTTGATTAAAGGTTGAAAAGAGTTGAAGGCTAGCTCTGGGAATACTAGACGCCTACTTGCAGGTCAACACCAACCAATTAAACACCAATTTGGAAGTAGGGCTGTTTAATGAGCTAGAAAATACAGTTTAACTACATACAATGTTAGCAAGACAACAGTGAATTTAGGGACAGAGCACTTAATTTCTATTCCTATCTTGACAAATTCCAACCTGGACAAAGACACTGAACTTTACTCATTTTGAGTACAGAAATTATAATATGGGTAAAAGCAGATGTTAGTGAAAGAGACAGCAGTAATAAATAAAGAAGATCTAAAACCATGAAATTATGCTTAAGCTTTAATAAAGCTTTGATACTTAGTTTTAAGGGTTTTCTTAAAGGCAAAATTGACATGAAGAATAAAATTAAGAAAGATAATCTTATTCTACCTTTCAATTAGCCTTAAAATGAAGCAATATTTTTATAGTTGTCTGGTGTCAAGTACCATTGTCAAACAAAATTACATAGAATCCTAATACATTAAATAAGTAAAACTGAATAAAGCAAGAATGAGAGCCTCTGACCCCCAAAGTCCAAATCTTCCTGATTCTTGAAAAGAACACTAGGTACAATGGACAGCCATTTGAAAACCAAAGGTCCAAGATGAGGGAGATGTTCCAATAGCCAAATATTCCCACGTGTAAAAATTTTTAAATGTGGTTGCTTTGTTTTATAGAATTTGTGAAAGAAAGGATTTTCAAATGTTGTTAGTTCATAACTTTGTTCACTTTAGCAGAAAAGTATTTTATTCTGTGCTTCTATAAGACAGAAAAGCAAGTTATATGGTCACTAGCTTAACTACAGATGCACTCTAAGTGACCTCTCATCCTTCCTGGCCCTGAGACCCATGATATCCTATTATGTGAGTCACTTTACACCTCTGCACTCTTGGTAATTTTCAGTCCACCATATTTTCGTCTAAGGAGAACAGTTTTAAGAATGATCAAGGGCAGTGTGGTCGTGCACACCTCTAATCCCAGCAGCAGGATCACAATTTTGATGCCAGTCTGGGCTAGCAAGACACTGTCTCAAAAAACAAAACAAAACAAAACAAAACAAAGAATTGAAGAAAAAGAATGATTAAGGGCTCCCTATGAGTGCTTAAGGGATGTGAAACTAAGGAATAGTGCATGTACTCACTATTTATGATGTACAGAAATGTTTCTCAAACTCTTTTGACCATGACTCATATTAAGAAGTACATTTCAAACCATTACCAGACACTGAAATGAAAACTTCAGAAAATATTATTTATCCAAACTATTCTCTATTTTATTTTATCCTAACTCATTTTTCAAAGGCTGCATCAGGATTAGCAATCCTCTTCTGAAAAAGTCCACACAATAAATATTTGAGGTTTGTAGGTCAATAATCTACACTGCACTGAACTTCACTTAGTCATTCAATCAACAATCTACTTGTTTTTGAAAAATGCAAGGAGCATTTGTACAATTAATTCTTAACTATCAGAAGGGATTAATAATAATTACCAGAGGATAACTGAAAAACATACTAAGAAAATCACTTAAAATCTGGATATATTTACATCTTACAAAGCAATCATTTCTGAACTTCACAGCAAATAACAATACATCATTACCTCTATTTCAAAATTGAAAGTTTTGAAATTGAATTTCAAAAATTCAAGTTTAATACTCTCAAACTACTATTTTATTGTCTAAGTTACTATTAGATAATAGCCTAGAACTTGATATATTGTATCAACTTTGAACCATGTTTCTTATTAATTTTGATTTGGAGTTATCTTTAGTTTTCTTTCTACTTAATCTCCAAATTACTGAAGAGGTGATCATACAAAAAAAAAAACTTACCTTTCGGCTTGAAGTTTAGTGGTTTTTACTATTAAATCCTGAGTTTGCTCCTTTGCTGCCTAAAATTATAAACATATCTAATATCAGTACATTCTAAATTCATTGTATTTCAGAAAACTAAAGCTACCACTTACTGGAGCCCAGACTAACAGTCATGAAATTACTCTCCAGAACTCAGAAGTTGAAAGGCCAAAGTAACTGAAATAGATGTTTCAAGGCTCATCCACTGTCTTTAATAAGAGGAACTCCTTTGGAATTCTCAGTAACACCTAGGAAAGAAGGCAGAATTGGATGACGACTAAGGAACTTAATAGTTCATCACGTTTTTTAGTGGAACAGCACTGGAAGAGCAAATGAAGGATGAGAACATGACTTCAGTTAGGGGACATGCTGGGTGAAGTACTGTAGACCCCTAAACTGAGGCTATAAATTTAGCTACTGAACTGCTGGTATGGAGCTCACCAAAAATACATAAAATAGAAATTAAAAAATTGGGAAGTTGAGAACTGAAACAGAAAAACTACCTGCCAAACAGGGTGATAGTAAGGATCAGAGATAACCCTATCAAAAAGACACAGGGCTGTTCCTGATCAAGTTTCATACCTAGCAATGCTCCCATCCCCAAGCCAATCTGAAAAGATCAGCACTATCCAAAGATTAGCCAGCCATTTGTCAAACAGATTCAAACAAAATAGAAGTCTAGCCAATAAGATTCTCTCTCAAAGACCCAAACTATAGACTATTACAAAAATAAGGTAGTAAGCAATTAAAGGGAAAGTAAGTGGATATGAGGCAGGTAGAGACAGGGTCTATGCTTTGAAGGGACACTGAGCCAGAATTATAAATAAAACAAGTCACTAATAAAGGGGAAACTATAAGGTAGACAAAAAATATATAAAGCAGAGTAAGTCAACCTGTTAAAGAGAGGATTCCACAGCAAACAGCTGAAAATACTGGATCCTTTTCATGGTGGAATACTATAACAAAGAGCCAAGCTCTACTCTTCAGGCTTCCAGAGCTGCTTCAGATCCAGATGATACAGCTCTAGGTTCTAGGGGCCTCATCCTCCTCCCTGCAAACTACTCTTGGAATGTCAGTTGAAATTCAGTGTTATTGCTTCCCACAAATCCTGTCAGTGACAGCTCTCACTTCCACCTCCAGTGAAGACATTTTGAGTCTGTGTCCTTGCAACCAAATTATATTTCTAACAAGCAGTGATTATTTTTAAGAAAGTGGATTTGAACATAAATAATTCGGCATATCACTAACTTTTAAGGAACAGACTAAATATGATGGCTTCCTGGGTACTCTTATGGAATTAACAGTTTTCAGATCCAATAACTTCTTCAAATGCTTATATTTCTTAATGTCATTTTGCTTTAAAATTTACTTCCATCCATGTACATTCTTGCTTTGTACAATTTTTTCAAATATAGTATCCCCTCAATTCTAAGAAATATTTATATTATACATTTGAAAAAAGAATGCTTCACAAAATCAATACTAAAAAATGTTACTAGCTTCTTTTTAGTCCCAGTCATTTTTTGAGGGTATATGTTACAATCAATAATATTTAAGTAATCAATGAAACAGGGTATTTTAGAATCATATAATGTAATAAGAATTTTCCATTTTTTTCATATTTTCTGAAAATTGTAGTGATTTCAAAATAATGTTTAACAATACTAGTAAAGACTATCATCCTAAAATAGTATCTTAAATATTAAGGATGATTATTTTTTCTTAATGTAATAAACATAATTCTAAATGTAATTTATGTAAGCAAAACCACAGCTAAAGGGATAAACCACAGCACATAAAGTTATTGATTAAATTTTTAAATGTTATTTCATAATGTTTAAATGCCCCAGGTTTAAAATATTTTAGAAAATAGTAAATCAATCCTAATAACACTCTATAATGAAAAGAAGGAAAGACACTCTACAAACTACTATTCTTTATGAGTGAACACATTAAAAACATTACCCTCAAACTGATGAGTGGGTACTCTTAAGATTCAAATAACACTATATAGAATTAAATTAGTTTATGAAAAATTGAGAATGAACAAAACTTTCAAAATCATGGATCTAACGCCTACTGATGTAAGAAATGATACAGGGACCAGAAATTAATATAAACAATAGTAGTAGGTAATAGCAAATTTTTTTCAATTAAATTAAAAAGCTATGAGGGAGTGGGCAAAGTGGTGCAAACCTGTAGTCCCAGCTCATTAGGGGGTGGAGGCAGGAGGATCCAGGGTTCAAGGCCAACACTGGCAAAGTCAGAGGCAAGATCCTGTCTCAAAAAGCAAAACAGACGGGGTGGGGATGTGGCTCCAGTGACTAAGCACTTGCCTAGCAAGCATAAGACCCTGTGTTCAATATCTAGTACAGTAAGGGAAAAAGAACTATGACAGAATCTTTTCAAGTGATGAAAATATTGTACATCATTAATAGAGCACTTGCCTAGCCCTGGCCCTGATTTTGATCTCCAGAACCAAAAAATAAAATACAGGTTCATCAAAATTCTAGTTACCTCTGTACTGGAAAGACCAAAAAAGAAAGGTTTCTGGAGCTAACTAAATAATACTAATAAACTGTCACTAAAAGAGATATAAAATGTTTCTAGGTACTGCTAAAGCATAAGATTTGTATTCAAGCTCCCTACGGGGTATGTACCAGATAGCCATACATTTTGGAGACCTACCTAACAATTTCTGAAATCTTACTTTGTACCAGGAACTGTAATAAAAATCTAGCCACTATACAGCACCTGTAGGCGACTCGTCATATCTTGACAACAGCTGCTCATTGCTTGAACATCTTCATTTATGTTTTCAAGTTCCTGAAGAGAAGAGAAATAACACCAAACATGCTATACACTATTAATAAAATTTCTCTTCTCACAGGCAAGTCCTTATTTTAGTTCTATAGGGTTTTTTGTTTTTGTTTTGTCAAGGCATGACAAGAGATCCCATTTAAAACTGGAAATGATTAAAATAACAGTAATTAGTTTATGGGATTAAAAAAAAACTAGTCAGCTTTTAGAGGGTATAAGAAAGCAGCAAATGCTTTCAAAATATGTGTACTTCTTTTTACAGGAATTCGAATTCTAAGAATTTATTCTATGACCACAAAAATGAAAACTGTAAGGTAATAAATATGTTAATTAGTTAGATTAAACCATTCTACAATTTACATATGCCTTAGGTACTCTTACACTGCTTATAAAGTCTTTGAGTTTGTACAGAGTTATCAACTTTTTCCCCTCAATTAAACAAAGTGGTAGGTTGTAAAAATTCAACTGGTATATGATAAAACATTTTATATGAATATCAGAAAGTTGAAATAAGATGAATGCCTATGTACCCATCACTGGCTTCAGCAATTATCAACTCCTGATCACTCTTATCTCATCTGTCTTCCTGCCCACTTTCTACCTTTATTCTCATCCACTTTCTCTTTCCCCCACAAACTGAATCATTCTGAAGCAATTCTAGATATCATTTCATTCATAAACATATCTTTATTTACTTCTTAAAGGACTCTGAAAGAACCAATGCATAATGTCATTTTTATACTGCACATCCACAATAATCTCTTAATATTGAACACCTGCTCTGTGTTCAAATTTCCCCAGAAGCCTCATTTTTTTAAAAAATTGTTTAAACAGGGACCCAAATAAGATTTACTAGTGAGCCAGGACCCAGTAGCTCACACCTGCAATCCTGTAATCCTTGGGAGGTTGAGATTGAGAGGATTGCAGTTCAAGGACACTCAGGCAAACTGTTCACAAAATGTCCATCTCCAACCCAACCAAAGCAAAATGGACTGGGGATATGGCTCAAGTGACAGAGCACCTGCTTTGCAATTGTTAAGCCCTGGATTCAAACCCCAGTCCCACCAAAAGACAAAAAAGGATTAACAACTAGTAATTGGTTGATTATTTCTCTTATTTTCTGTTTTAGTCTACAGGTTCTAACTCAGATTTCTTTGCTGAAGAAGACAGTTCATTTGTTTCCACAGCTCCGAACATTACAGATTTTTCTAACTGCTTCTTCATGGTATTGGCTTATTCCTTGCTATCTAGAATTTCCCAGATTCAGATGTCTATTATAGTCTAGGTAAATTTTCTAGCAAGAATTCTTCATGGGTGATGTTGTACACCTTTATTAGGAAACACGTTATCTGGTTATTTCCTTTTTGTGTGAGGTCAACAGCTAGTGCTAACCAATGGCTAGATTAGTGGTTCTCAACCCCAGTGAATTTTGCCAGAAGAGCATTTGGCAATGTCTACATACATTCTTGGTTGGAACAATTTGGGGCAAGATAGTGCATCTGGCATCAAGTGGATAGACATCAAGAGATGTTGTTAGAAGCCTATAGTTTGGAAGGCGGTCCCCAACATATATTTGGCCCATAAGGTTAACTGTGCCAAGGTTGAGAAATCCTGAGCTACATAAATTCAACACTGATTGCAAAAATCTTACTGTATACTATTTCTTCTTCACTTATTAGCTATACCACTTCTATAAAGAACAACTATATGCAGTTGGTAAAAAAAAAAAAAAGACAAGATAAGGGTTGGACTCTTTCCTGTTATTTAGCTCTTTTCAAAATAGTAAGTTGGTTTCCTTATATCTACCAAAGACCAAGGAGGGTTCTGTTTTATTTTCAGTATTGTGAACTCAAGGATTTCATGTTATATTTAGTCCACTGCAGTTATTCTTATTGAGGCTCAAATTGTCCTATCTTAACCAATGGAAGCTTATCTCCAGAGATGTTTGACACTTATCCAACAATCTTAAGACAGCTTTCTTGCTTTCTGGTACTAATAATATTATTTCTTTTGTGTCTTTCAGTAGAAAATTATGTTTAAAAATCACAATCTGGCTATGTTTACCACTATTATTTCTTCTTTTTATATGAATTCTACCAAGCTTTCCTTTAAATCTTCCAGATTGTTAGTCCTCAGTCAATGAAATCCTACTAAACTGTTAAAAATAATTTGTTTTTATTAAGTACTTATTAAAACCACACACAACACTTACGTAAGACTCACATACAAATGCATAAATATTGGATAACATAAATATCTTAGTATATTAATAACTATGTATTAACATAATAATAAAATGTCACATAAATAAAATTAATTTTCACCCTACTGTGAGTAGGCCACACTCAAGTATGATGAATTATTATTTATGCATTGAAGTAATTATTCTGATCTATAAACTGTATAATTTAGGATGCTGTAAAAATTAGTCAATACTAATCAATCTCCAGTGATTATCCAAAGGAAGTTTATTCAGTGAGGGGTTAATTCTGGAAAACCATTCAGAGAAATGTTATTTTTTATTAAAGTGCTAAAATTCATAAGAAAATTTCCCAGAACAAATGTTACAGCCTTCTAAGAACCAGTATAACTGGAGTCAATGATTTATAAATCAAACAAATTCAAAGAAAGACCCAGATACAGCAGAGTGTAGTAAAATTTTTTATTTAAATGTAGTACCTAAAAAGAAAATGTACCAACCTAATTTTCCAAACTACTGAGGGTTCATGGACATGGCTCATATGGTAGACTGCCTGCCTAGTAAGGGTAAGGTTCAAAAACTCCTGGACCACAAATATATAAGTAAATAAATGAATAAATAAATAAATATTTAGCACAGAGCCAAGTACATAAGTTCTCAATAAATGCTAAATAAAAACAATTTACATACCTGCTTCACTTCCTTGAAAATGCTTACAAATTCTTCATTGATGGCTAAACTTATGCGTTCAATATCACCACGTAAATTTCTTCGAGTTCTCAAACTATTTTCAACGAAAAAGGATGAAAGTGCCTTGAGAGCTTCCAACATCTCCTACATAATTGATAACAGAACAGAATAAGTGGGACTGATTTTTTAAGTGGTTTCCTAATATCAAGCCGAAATGCAGTGAAATTATTTTCAAATCACTTGTTTCCATTAAACAGTCCAAAAAAATGTTTGATAACTTTCAACTTACTGAGCAGTAAACTTATTTCCAGAACATAATAAGGGTATACTTACTTATGTACAATGGCATATTTACAAGGTTATTTACTACAGAATTGTATGGAATTGCAAAGTTTGGAAATAATTTAAATGTTAATCTAAAAGGGAATGGTTAAATAAATCATAACTTTAATTTTTAAAAAGGAGAAAATTCTTTATGCACTTACATAGCATGAATTCTGATATAGGGTAAGTGGAAGTATAGAACGGTATAGAAAGTTATAGGTTATTTTTTTCAGAAAGGATCACCTGCTGAAAAGGACTGGGGGACATGGCTCAAGAAGAAGAGAACCTGCCTACCAAGTGGGAGACCCTGAGTTCAAACACCAGCATTATATAAAAAAAAAAAAAAAAAAAGACACTGAAGAAAGGAGGGAGGAAGGGAGAACACCTACAGAGAGAGGTGGGAGCAGAGAGCAGTCAAGCCCAGAATATCTCAAAGCACCTGAAATTCCAGACACAAATTCCTACACCTGAACTAATGTACATTCTGCCATCTTTTTATTATGTTATTTAAAAAATATTGGTTGGTTTAACAAAAATAATAGCTATTTAAAGGTCAATTTAGTATTTGAGAGAGTAAAATATATTTGCAACTACAAATACTTGTTTACACACACACACACACACACACACACACACACACACACACAATGAAGCAGTTTGTTTGAACTATACCCTTGAAATGAAATGTCCTAGGATCTGGCTGAATGAACAAAATCATACAGACCTGTTGTAAAACTAGCTGCACCAGCTACTAGAAAGTGGCTACACTCTGTCCCTGCCTTATTTTTCTCCTGGGTAAAAATAAGATAATGTTATCTTTTTCAGAGTAGCTGTTTTAAATGCATTAACAATTACAAGATGCAATGAATTCATGGCAAAATCAACATTTGTAGAAAAATAGTAAGCACTGGGCACTGTGTTAAGGACTTCACCTGCATTCTCTGAGTGGTCTCAACATCCCTGAGAAAATCACCAGCAGGTTCCCAGTCCCTACACACAAACTCAGATAAGTGCCAAGACTCACTCAAATCACAATGCACAAAAGCAGTGTTTATAGCTAACAATAATTAGTGGTCCCAAAGCCCTTGCTTCTTACTCTTTTTTTTTTTTAACACACAGGAGTCACATTCTCACTGACAGTTCATTTTCAGTTACCTACATCTTCATCTACGAAGTTCTCACTTTAACGTGTGTTTTCCTGATGCCCCATTGCATGACCAGTCTACCTGGCCAGTGGATGATGTCGAAGAAAAAGCCAGCCATGACGGGGGCTGGAAAGTTCACCCTCAGCCAGGGAGGGCTTGAGAACCTTAAACCCACGAACACTTGGCTAACAACAACAAAAACTAGTCAACAGGAGTTCACTGAAGCCACGGGAAGTTGTTCGCCCTGCAGATTGCTGTCTTTTCCACCTGCCAATGGCCATGCCGCGTGCTGCCCCTGTCCTAGCCCGTCCTCGCGTCCCTCCCACGTCCACTTGCGTCGCCTCATCCTGCAGTCAGCTGTCACTCATGGTTTCACCCCGTCCGGGGCTGGAAGGGCGCCGCTTCCCGGGAGGCCATGGTCCACGTCCCCGCGGCGGAGTCTCCACAAGCCTTTCCAACTGGGAAAAAGCCCACGAAGCCCCTTCGTTTTCCGGGGCTCCCCGGGTCCCCTGCCCACTGCCCCGCGCAGGGCAGCGGCGCGTCCCGTAAGCCTGGGTCACTCACGGATCCCTGCGCACAGGGGACCGGGAAAAGGGCAGCGCGTGCAGGACACGGGGATCCCTGCCCGCCGCGGTTACCTTGTCGTTGTCCAACCGCGTCTCTAGGATCTTCTGCAGCTTGCGCGACAGTGGGTTGGGCTGCGCCGAGGTCCCGCCAGCCCCATTGCTGAGGCCGTTACTGGCCCCAGAAGTTGACACCACTACCACTTCCCCGCTGCTCTCGGCCATAGCGCTGTGCGACTGGCCCCCGAAACCGATGCTGCCAGCTCAGCACGGCCGTGTCGGTGCGCGTACTGCGCATGCGCTTGTCGGGCGGCGCATGCGCGCCGGCATCTGGAGCGTGGCCAAGCCTGGGATACCGGAAGTACAACGGTTCGAGACCAGCGGGGAACTCTAGAGTGGCAGTAGGGAGAAATTTATGGGATTAAGAGGAATTTAGTTATATCGAATCTAACAAATTGTGAGCTACTTAGATAGAGTACCTAACATGTACTTAAAGCTTTGCGTGGCATACGTATTCAATAATTTGATTCTAAGTAAACTCACTTTAAACTCATCTTTCGGAAAAGTATTTATTGAAGATGTAGACTGTGATAGGGACTCTGGTAGTCCCTGGACAATCCACCTTCTGTGTCTGAGATGGATAAAGGGGATCATAAATGTTTTTAGGTTGTGACAAGTGATCACAAGGAAATGAGTAACGGAAGAGAGTAATGGAGGGAGAAGCCTGCTTCACTGAAGAGGGCTGGGAGAGATTTATGGAAACTCAGAAAAGTGAGGAGAAATCAAAGACTTCAAAACAAAGAACTTTGCTGTCTCACAAATTTACTCAAGCCAATATAGCTGCAAGGCAGTGGACAGAAAGTAAGGAAGAAGATGAGAAATAAATACCCAGGACAGTAGAAACCTTCTACTATCTCCAGGTCTGTGGGCTGTTTTTTCACTATCTTGACAGATTCCTTTGAAGTATAAATAATCTTAATTTGATGAAGTCCAATTTATCAGTCTTCTATTATTTGTGATTTTGATGTCATATTCAAGAAATCATTGCCTTACCCATGCTCACAAAGATTTATTCCTGTGCTTTCTTCGAGGTGTTTTCTAGTGTTAGTACACACACTTAAGTCTGTCATCCACTTTGAGTTATTTTTTATGTATGATGTTAGATAGGGATCCAACTTCATTGCATCAAATGTGCATACCCAGGTGATCCCAGCACTACCTATTGAAAAGATCATTCTTTCCCTCATGTGATCTTTTCTATAGATGCAGGAAATGAAGATGTAAAATTCAATCCATATCATGATGAAAAAAATGTGATTATAGCAGGGGAACTTATACAAAACAACACTACAGCAAACATCACACAAAATGAAGTATTTAAATTTTTCTTGGAGAAATTAGGAGTAAGATAAAGATATCTGCTATTGTTACTTGTATTCAATATTGCACTGGAGAATCCAACCAGGATAATAAACCAAAGGAAAAAGTCATGAAGACTAAAGAGAACAAAGAAAAACTCACTATTTGCAGATTATACAATTGTGACTCTGGAAAGTCTAAAAAGATTTATATAAAAATTATTAGATTCAATAATTAACAACCTTTTTCAAAAATTTTTATCAAATCCCCAAAAGGTACTGAAGCTTGATGAGATGGACAGGAGGTTATAAGACTTTAATGCCTGATTGCAAATATATGTTTTTGATGTTGATCAAGAATTGCTTCTTTAGCTCCCATTGAAAAGCCTGTAAAGATGGTTAGAAATCCAACATTAGAAAAGATATAGGAAGAGATGAAGTTGCAGCTGAGATTTCTTTAGCTTTTAATAGAATGTCTAATTCCAGGGCTGGGCGTAGTGGTTCACGCCTGAAATCCCAGCTATGTGGGGACTGAAAGGAAAAGATGGGAGGATTGTGGTTTGAGGTCAGCCCTGCCCCCCTCAAAAAAACTTAATGAGACACTATGTCATAAGCCAGGCTTAGTGGTAGACACCTGTATTCTCTGCCACAAGGGAATCAGAGGTAGGAAGATCTCAGTCTGAGACTCGTAAGCGTGAGACCCTACCTGAAAAATAAAGAAAAAAAAGCTAAGCATGTGATTCAAGTGGTAAAGCATTTGCTTAACAAGTTCGAGACCCTGAAATCAAACTCCAGTAACCATCAAAAAAACTAATTTCAATGTTATTTAAGCTACTCTACAATTCAGGATTTCTTAATTTTGGTACTATTGACATTTAGGGATAAATAATTTTTGTCATGAGGGCTGTCCCGCTCATTGTAGGGTGTTTGACAGCATTCTAGGCCTTTACCCACTAAATGCCAGAAGTACTTTCCCCACTTGGAACTATCAGAAATGTTTCAGGAAGAATGAAATCTTATCATTCGCAAGTAAATGGATGAAACTGGAGAACATCATTCTGAGTGAGGTTAGCCAGGCTCAGAAAACCAAAAATCGTATGTTCTCCCTCATATGTGGACTTCAGATCTAGGGCAAATACAGCAGTGTGGTTGGACTTGGGGCACATGATAAGGGGAGAGCACATATGGGAGGTATGGGGATAGGTAAGAAACCCAAAACATGAAAATATTTGATGTCCCCACTGCAGAGGCACTAATACAGAAACCTTAAAGCAACAGAGATCAATATGAGAAGGGGATCAGGAACTAGAGAAAAGGTCAGGTAGAGATGAATCAACTTGGGATGTAACACATTTGTACATGGAAGCAATGCTATGAATCTCTGTATATCTATTCTTGTCTCAAATAGCAAAAATGCTTTGTCTTTCTTATTATTGCTTATGTTTTCTCTTCAACAAAATTAGAGATAAGGGCAGAACAGGTTCTGCCTAGAAACGAGGGGGGGATGGGGAGGAGAGGGAGGAGATGGGGGCAGGGGGAGAAATGGCCCAAACAATGTATGCACATGTGAATAAATGAATAAAAAAAAAGAAGAAGAAAGGGTAGGGGTAAGAAGGAGAACAATGGAGGGATAAACCAAACAAGGGTGCCTTGTGCACATACATAGAAATGTCACAACTAAACCCCATGTACATCTAATATATACTAATAAAAACATTTAAAAACAAAAAAAAAAAGTTTCAGGAAATTGCCAAATGTTCCTGAGGGGCAAAATCATCCTGGGTTGGGAATGAATTTTCTAGATTTAAGTATATTGGTTATCGAACACTATTAAACAAATTACCTCCAAACTAGTATTTTAAAAGAATAATTTCATCACAGCTTCTGTGCATCAGGAAATTCAAAGTGACTTGGCTAAGGGTAGCTCCTGAAGTTGCAATCAGATTCCATCATCCAGAAGCTTTCCTGGTGCTGGAGGATGTGCTTCTAGGTGGCTTATGTGCATGGCTGGCAAGTTGGTGGCTCATGTGGCAGGAGACTCAGTTCATCCCCAAATGGGCCTCTGCACAGAGCTATTTGAGGGTCCTCAGAACTGTACACTCTTACTGCTAGGTATCTACTGTGGTGGTAATGAGATAATTTGACAAAGGTATATGGACAAAGATATCTATTGTATCATATTTAATGACAGAAAAAAGGAAGGAAGGAAGGAAGGAAGAGGGAATAGGGGAGGAGGGAGGAGGATGGAGGAAGGAATGGGGAAGTGGGAAGGAGGGAGGAATGAGAAAGAAATCAGGGGAGGAAAGGAGACAACCATTGTTCATCAATAGAGGGCTGAACAAATAAGTTATGGCACACATTCATGCAGCAGAATACTATGCAACTGCTATTTACTATAAAGGAGATTTAAATACTAATGTGGAAAGACTTCCAAAGTGTAGTATGTGAAAAAAAAAACAAGGTTCATTATATTATAAAGTGAGATTGCTTATGAATATGGCATGGAGAACTACATACAAAATTAGGATTTTTTTCTAGAAGGCCATTCCAGTGCTTGGGGCTCCTGTGGGCAGGAGCCTTCCACTTTTCATTTTATACCTTTCTAAACTGAAAATTCCTAATATTACCCATATATTGCTACATTTATTAAGAGGCTCTTAAAGTAGGGTAATTTTATAACTCATTTCTTTGTTTATATGTTCTTTAAACTTGTGATTGTAAAAAAGGAGAAGTGATCTGTAAATTAGAGTAATATGTGGTATATATGAAGACAAGGAAATTATTATAAAATAAAAATATATTCAATGTCATGTATAGATTTTTTTTTTGAGATGGGATCTCACGAAATGGCCCAGGCTGACCTGAAACTCAAAATCCTCTTGCCTCCACCTCCTGAGTGATGGATCACAGGCATGCACCACCATGCTGGGCTCTCATTTGCAAATTATTAATGTTTATTTAAGTGTCATATGCTTATAAGGATATCTGTGTTATAAGTGCTTAAAGTCAGTATTTGTCAACAATAAGAATAAATGTTGATATGTCTAGTGAGAAAAGTTTTTAAATAAACTTTTTCTTTTAGTAAAAAATATTGAAGATAAACTGGGTGCCAGAGTCTCATGCCTATAACCCTGGCTACTTGGGAGGCTGAGATTGGGAGGATCAAGGTTCAAGGCCAGTCCGGGCAAATAGTTTATAAGACCCCATCTTCAGAATAACCTGAGCAAAATGGACTGCAGGTGTGGCTCAAGCAGTAGAGCACATGCTGTACAAGTGCAATGCCGAGTTCAAACCCCAGTCCCACAAAAAAGAGAAAGAAAAATATTGAAGATAATTTTATATATTGAGCTCCTTATTATACTAGAAAATTAAAAGGAAGGCTCTCTGACCTAAATATTTTAATATAAAAGGAGAACAAATGCATGTAAAAGAGCAAAGGAATTTCCGGATGTGGTGGCAGACACCTGTAATTCCAGCATTCAGAAGGTGAAGGCAAGAGAATCAGGAGTTGGAAGCCAGCCTGATCACATATCAAGAACCTGTCAAGAGAGAGAGAATAAGAATGAGAGAGAAAGACAAGAGAGAATAAGAGAGAGAGAGAATGAAAGAGAGAGAGATAGAGAGCTTTAACAAGCTACAGAACCACGCTGAGAGTAAAATGTGGGGATTCTTAACTTGCACATAATGGTTAAGGGGAGGTCCCTTCCAATTTCCCATTCTTCTGTGGGTGATAATTTGAGCTTTCTTGACCTTTGGCTTCTGAAATAAGTGGAAGTCACATTGTATTGGCTACTACCATGGCTTTACCACAATATGATAGGGCACTCATTGAAGCCATGTCTAATGAGTCATAGAATTTTCAGCCTTCTACATTTTCTACCGTATTAATGATAATAGCTCCCGTAGTTTATTATTGGTTGAGAATCAGGCTCTGTGCTAGACCCTTCTCACATACTATTCTTATCTTCACAGCAACTCACAGCATAAGAACGATTCTCACGTTATTGCTCATTTAGAACTCAGTTACTGATGAATAATCCAAAGCAAGGAAATCTTTCCAAGGCTATGTGACTAACTTGGCCTCATAGCTTTGTCAGCCAAGCTGGCCTGGAACTTGCTACGTAGTCCAGGCTGGCAGTGAGAAACACCATTCTGTTACTGATTTCTCTGTTTTGGTTTTTGAGTTGTGTACACTTCTCCATTGGTATGTGGACAAAAGCTTTTGCAGCTGCACTTTCAATGTTCTTTGTTGGTATTGCCTTGACACAATTCTTTGTCTTCACACTGACCCAGCCATTATTTTTCCAAAACTCAGACTGGGTGCTATCACATTTTTTGCTTTAAACACTATGAGGGCAATTGTCAAATAAAAGAACACTTTAATACAGTATACACAAACCTTCATAATCAGAACTTCATCATCAGATCATATATTATCACTCCAGCTTATTTCTAGGCACTTGCTCCATGATGACAATACTCTACCCATACTATGTTTGCTGGGTACAAATGCACTACAAATTTTGCAGTCTCCATACATTGACTCCTACTACCCACTTGCTTTAGGCTGTTTGAACTCAGGACCTCATGCTTGCTAGGCAGGTACTCTACCACTTAAGCCACTCCACCAGACCCTTGGTAGCTTTCAAACAAAAGAAATGTATTTCTCATAGTTGTGGAGGCTGGGAAGCCCAAGATTAAGGAGCCAGGAGGTTCACTGTCTATGGGGCCCACTTCCTGGTTCATAGACAACCATTATTTGCGCTGCTAATCTCACTGGGCAAAAGGGAGGCTACTTAGCAATTTGGGGTCTCTTGTAAGAGGAGTAATTCCAAATATGAGAGCATTGCCCTTGTGATCTAATCACCTCTCAAGGGCCTGCATCCATATATCTTTGGGGGAAGTAGGCTTTCAATATATGAAGGTCAGGGAGACAAACATTCAGACCATGAACTGCTCTCCCAGGAATGCCTGTTCTTGTGAAACTGGTCAAATTCTATTTGCCTTTAGGTTCCACTCAAATATTAATTCTTCTCTGTGCCTACACAAAGCATCCCACCTCTCCTTAAGCAGAGGTAAGGCAATCCCTCATGAAATTTGAAAGCTTTTAATATACAGCACCTATTATAACTTGTCTCATAGGAGTATTTTTAAATTTTTATTTATGTGTTTCCTGATTTCCCACTACACTCTTATCACTGCCTACCTAACTTCCAGTGTAACATCTCGCACAATATATATGCAGCCATAAGCTAAAGGCTTACTGAATGAAAGGTATTAAAATGTGGTGTTTTGACTTTTTGGGTAAGGGTTCTTTTTTTTTTTTGGCACTACAGGAGTTTGAACTCATGCTTGTTAGGCAGGCATTCTACCACTTGAGTCACTGCTCAAGCTCTTTTTTCTACTGGATTAGATAAAGTATCATAGGGTTGGATACTTTGTTCATCTGGTTATTAAGAGAATTTGATATACACCTATTCGTATGAGTCAAAAATTCTTGAACACCAGACCTCAAGTGATGCAGCCACATACTTCTCCAAGCCTTCTCATCACTGATACTTCAATGTTGCTCCAAACAGGCCCTTAAGCAGTCAACCAATACATTATCCACTAGCTCTCAGCCAGTTTAGGTTCTTCCCTCAGTCCTGTTCTCCCAGGCAAATTAAGCAGCAAGATTTACCTGTCTACTGTCATTCAGAGATGCTCGTGAAGCAGGTCAAGATCTCCAGCATCTGGTGCCAGAATTGCAGGCATTGATATTGTAAACTAGGTACAGATGTTCTCCATTCTATGCAATTCGCCATAGGAGACTTCCTATGAGACCAGTGTGTGGGTGAAGTTAGGAGTGAGGATGGAATCAAAAAGGACCTTAGTAGATTTCCCCTTTACTTTAGTTCTATACAATGCTGAATATTTTCAATAGGTTGGATCACATTCATATAGCAGCTGCCATGTGACAACCCCACGGTGGTCATCACCTTGCTCTGACACCTAAGTGCTGCTAATTGACTTCTCATGACTTCGCTTATCTTGTTTGGAATTAGGAAGACCATCTCCACTGTACTGTCTCCCATCAGTATTCATAAGCTACATCAAGGAACAATTAACATGCTTTTCAAAGATGTGCCTTATACCAACATATACTTTGAGTCCTTAGAGAGGAAAGACTCTGGACTTCCCTTGGAAGATAAAATCAGGGAGGTATTAGGAGAGGAGTGGAGGAATAAAAACACTTTGTCTCTATTTTGTTAAATTCTTTGCGTCCTCTCTTTCCATCATACCAAGGATTTTCTGGTATCTCAACTTCATTTGTCATAGGCCACCATGGAGACTAATCTTCAATCAGTGAACTGGATAAAAGCCTCTTTCAGCTATCTGAGCTAGCACAGTGGCTGCAGATGCAGGAATTTCTAACAAGTGTACATCAGTAAATTCAGTCTAAATTAAAAATGTATTCACCTTTGAAGTATACTCCTATACACATTACCCAAATTATTGCAGAGTTTAAGTAGCAAAGGATGGATCTTGTTGAAATCTGACTCTACTATGGGATTAAAGTGGAATGGGGCTAAGGAGATTTTGCTTCTCTTCTTCATGAGACAGCCCCTCAGATATACTCCTCAGATACAGTAGTATGTGCTGCTTTGGTCTCCAAGGGAGATTAAGCGGAAGATCAGGATTTGAGTATTCTGACTCTTGGGCTCAGTGGTAAAGCACTTGCCTAGCAGGTGCAAGGCCCTGGGTCCCAACCCGAGCACCACAAGAAAACAAGCAAACAAACAAAACTTCTCAGAGTATATTTCATATCTTATGACATCCAGATTTCAGTTCTGGTGTCTGACAATTTCCCAATCAATGTCCTAAACTCTCATTCAGTCACATGATGAGACTGTGAGTTGATTGACACTGGGCCATCCACATGACATACTTTGTAGATTTGCTTTCTTCCCTTTTCTTTTTCTTCCATCTCTCTCCTCACCTTGGACTCCCACTGTTCTGTAGCTTTAAAAGATTTTTTTTTTTTTTGGCTAATCCCTTGGCTAGTCATTGAGTTTCACATTGTACCTTTAGCCAAAAGTTAGGAATTTGAGCTTGTCATTCTCAGTATTGTTCAGTATTGTAAAACCTAGCTGCCCCGTTAGTAATGTTGGAATTTTATGTCCTTCATATAACAGTAGCTACATGGTGCTCTCAAAGCCTTTCCATTAATAGGCCTGTTTTTCCAGTGACCTCAGGTGATAAGAGTTATTGCATGTCCTTGGCTGCTCAAGTCCTATTCCCTAATACCAGCTGGTTTTAACTGTCCTCAAAACCCGTAAGACCTGATATTAGATTTTCCCATCTTTTCCTTGAGCATTAGTTGTTAGAGAACAAATCAGACTCTGTGTGAAAACTGGAGCATTGAGCTCAGAAACTAGGCAGAAATACTGGACAAATCAAAGAACTTCTATTAAAAACTGGAGAATCAAACTTAGAAAACTGTAAGGAGCAAAGGAAAGCCAACTTGCCAGAAGTACTGTGAAAATACTCCCTAGGACCAGTTTGTTGAGAATGTCACTGTTCTCAAAGCTGAAGCTTCGATTCTTTACTACATGGCACTGCCACTTCTGAAAACCAATGTTGTGATACAAATGTCCTAAGTCTCCACAGCTCCCATTTCTTTGTGTCTCTGTATTTGTGAGTCTGCTTAGTTGAGCTTTCTAGAATCCTTCTAGTTTCTAGAAGAGCTAAGAAATCAAATGTAAAATTTTATATAAATTTTTTCTTACATTTTTAGCTCAATTCCTCTGGAAAATAGTTTATGCTTTTTTTCGAGTTTCAGCCCATATACTGTCTTTAAGGCACATTTCTCTCAGGGACATCGAAGTAACAATTCCATCTTTTCTACCTAGCTAATCACAACCCCCTGAGCCCTTTCTTTGTAGTTCCTATTATTTGCCTTTGCTGCTTAGCCCTCAAGTTTTAGTCATTGAGGCTTTTGCACAGAAATATACCCTGATTCCTTTCCTTTCTGATTCCTCATCTATTTCAAAAGCTGCTTCAAGTTTCTCATTTCCTTTTTCTTCAGACATTTTCTACAGTGTTTTTCATCCTTCACTTTGTCTGTAAAAATTCTCCACATTCAGGTTTAATGAATAAAACCTTAGCAGTCATGGATGTAATGACTTGAAAACTTTTAGAAAAAATTCCTTTTTTCAAATGAAATCTGTAGAAGAATAATGGTGACTGATCTGACAAGCAGGGGTTCAGCTGGCAGCCCTTTCTCTACCATGCACATTCTTCTTGTCATCTGTATCAGTTGGGGGCCTGGGGTTACAAAACATCACACAGGGTAATTTATCTGCAGGATATGAAAGTGGCTCAAAGAACTGAAGGGAAGTTTGAGAACTCAGCTAGGAACCAACCAGCAACATGGGATCTTGATAGTTTTTAGGGCACTACCACTAGTTTCTGCTTTTGCTCAAGATTTAAAGTCCTAAAACAACCACTTTGGCTACATGCCCATCCATTGGTCAAGACTCCATGATTTATGGTTCCAGCCCATCAGCACACAACAAGGAAAGGTAATTCCAGTCAATGTAATAACTATAAATAAATAAATAAATAAATAAATAAATAAATGTGTAGCCTGTGAGACAGGTAAGGAAGTAATCTATATGAGAAAGGTGCAATATCCAACTAGGTAGTAAAAAGATTAGTCACAGCCCAGCTTGGGGAAGCAGAAGGGCCATTAAGCAGAATCCATTAACTTTAGCAGACAGCACGGATTGATTGCACTGAGTGGGTTGTGGGTGGGAGGTGGGTTAGGAATAAGATGTGAGGTAACCAAATTAGGCAATTAGATTTATGGAAGGAGTTAGTAAGAGTTGCACCAGAAGTTGTAGTAAAAATAAAATGGCTAAGAAGTAACCGGATGAAACTGTTTGCAAGAAATGGTGAGGACTTGAAAAGCCCCTCTCTTGTATAAGCAGGCTCAGTGCATTGTCACGTAACTAGAAGAAATATTTCTAGAAAAACGAGACTCCAGTTCCTGTTCAAAATGTTGAGTCACAGACTGACTTTTTATTTTTCTTAGTAGAGAAATGATAAATGACTTATCAACTCTAGGATTGTGTGAAAATAAGCACAGAGAAAAAGACGATTAAATCAAATCCTTGGTGGGGGGGGTCTACATTTTTGTGCCAAATTTAGATGCAAAAAGAGTTAGGTGATTACAGCCACAGAAAATAAATAAAAAATTTGCAATTCGAACAGTGTAAAGTCATCTGAATTATGTGCGTTTTCTTTTAAAATCTGATGTATTAAACCTGTAATATCCATTTGAAAACTTTTTAAGTTATGGTTTCAACTTTAAAAGAAACAGTATTTTCTGACAAGTTTTAACAGTATTGTAAATGCCCACCTTTATCTGCAAAGGATACGTTCTAAGACACCATCCCCCAGTAGATACCTAAGACACTGGGCGATACCAAAGCCTATGTATACTGTTTTTTTACGCTTAAATATCTATAATAATAGTTAATTCATGAGTTAGGCAGAGTAAGAGATAAACAATAACTAATAATGAATTTGAACAATTATAATAATATACTAAGATAAAATTTATAAATACTTTATTTCTGGAATTTTCCACTTCATATTTTTAGACTATGGTTGACTACAGGTAACTGAAACTATACAAAGTAAAACCACAGGTAAGGGAGAGGATCTAGTGTATTTATAAGAGTAAATAAGAATGGATGGAATTGAAGAACATCATCTTAAGCGAAGTTAGCCAGGCTCAGAAGGCCAAAAATCATATGTTCTCCCTCATATGCAGACTTTAGGCCTAAAACAAATGCAGTAATATTATTGGACATGGGTCACATGCTAAGGGGAGAACATGTACAGGAGGAATAGGGAAAGGTAGGAAACCCAAAACTTGAATGTGGTTGATGTGCTCACTGTAGAGGAGTGAATATAGCAATCTTCGACTGGCAGAGACCACTAGGGGAAGGTGACTGGGAAGTAGTGAAGAGGTCTGGCAGAGATGAACCAGTATGGGCTGCAATACACATGTGCGTGGAAGCAATGCTAGGAATCTCTCTGTATAGCTATCTTCATTTCAAACTAGCAAAAACACTATGTCTTTCGTATTATCTCTTATGTGTTCTCTTCAACATAATTGGAGAAGAGGGCAGAATCCGAAGCAAGGGGGTGGGGGGAAGGGGAAGAGAGGGGAAAGATGGCACAAACAATGTATGCACATATGAATAAGTGAATAAAAAAATTAAATAAGGTGAATCATTAAATCTTTATTGTTAAGTTTATAAGTACCATTTAAGTATGAGGCCAGCCCTTCTTGCTCTGACTATTTTGGAGTTGGGGTCTTGCTTTCTGCCGGCTGCTGGGACTATGATACTCTTGTTTTAGGCTTTCTGCCTTCACCAGGATGACAGGAGTGAGCCATCACACCCAACTTTTTTCCTGTTGAGATGTGAGTCTTACATACTTTTTGCCCAGGCTTGTCTCCCAATCTCAGCCTCCCAAGTAGCTAGGATTACAGATGTGGGCTACCAGTTCCCAGCTAATTCCACCTTTTTATCTGCTTAAAATACTTTAGAAAACCAGATCTATTAAATATTTATTTGAAGGTTGAATTTTTCAGATAATTAAATCAATCACATTTACAGACTTTTGAATATTTAAGAAAACATATATAACGTGTAAATTTACTATGAAATGTTCAAAATAACTTGTAAACTGAAGTTGTGTGTAAACGCTTAGGGAAACTTAATGCCTTAAATGTAACAGTATAATCAACAGTATAAATCAACAATCTCTAGATGTATGAGTGGATTTACTTAATATATACATTTTATGTACACCTTATATTTAAAATTTCAATATATTGGCTATTAATGAAAGTGAATATAGATGTACGGATTCTTTTCTGTACACAAAAGATATCTTTAGACATTAAAAAAAATCTTAACCAATTGTTTTCCAAAAAGATATCGATGTATTGTCACTGAAATGGGGAGAACAATGCTCAACAGTCAGAAAGTTACAAATGTCCACTACACTGTGCCCGAGGCAAAAGCACAAAAACATAGGCCTCATGAAGTCCATTTGAAAACCACCATTAAAAAGCCAAGATCTCAGAGTTAGAAAATCTGGTTTGAATCTCAACTGTGCTACAAATGACACCAGACAATTCAATTGACACCCTGCGGGTCTTAGTCTCCTCATCCACAAAATGCTATAACAATATCTAAGTTAAAGAGTTAAGAGAATTTGATGAACTAAGATGTGTCTAAGCTGCATTATATGGTCACAGTTGCCACATTTATCTTAGCAATTTCATACCACCATCCAGGAACCATACGATAGTCTTTGATTCTACCCAAGTCTCATGTAAGAATTCCTCATTCTCAGACAAAAGCGTATATATTTTCACACGTTTCAATTCCCTTTCAGTTTTGAATTTCATCTGGCACACACATGTCCATGTATGCACGTATGTATGTGGAGCTATGGCTGCGTTCTCTTTCCTTATTGTGATTCATTTATTCTTTAAAAGTTAGCTTTCTTTGGATCCACGTATCTGTTCTTGTGGTCCCAATCTTCAGAGTTACCAGCTGGCCCCTCTAACTTAAAGCATACCATATTTAATCCCTGGATATTAATGTTTCTGATTTAAATAACTACAGTCACCATGTTCAGCTTCTATACTGTGGCTTTAGCATATAAACGATTTCCCCTCTTGCTAGTTGACATCTCCCATTTATTCTGCATAGACCTGACAGCTGTCTGCTTTTAAATGATTGCTATTTATGTTCTCTTCAGATGTATGGGCCTGTGGCCTCATAGTGATCTACCCATCAAAGGGAGTCTGAATTCCATTGGACTCTTTTTCTACTTGAGTTTCCTACATATGCCATGCTGTGCCTTGGCCATCCTGCCCCTCTGGCTGGAATGTTCCTCCTTTCTTCTCCCTGTGAATTCCACTTACTCATTCTTTCAGACTGCTCAGGAGCCCCATCCCCTTCCATATTGGGTAAGGTGTCTTTCCTAAGGGCTTTCAAATTATCCTACAAGTGATTCCCTCACTGCAATTTCTGTGTTCTGTAAAATGGGAACGTTTTCTATTGTTCCCATTGGATTGTGAGTTCCTTGACATTAGAAACCATTTCACTCATCTTTGGATACTCAGTAACTCATGTGGTCTCGAAATTTAGTAGGTGCCACAATCTGAATATTTGCACTCCCCTCTAAATTCATATGTTGAAATCCTAACCTCCAAAGGTGATGGTGTTAGGAGGTGAGGTCTTTGATAGGTACTATCAAGTGCCAGTGGCAGAGGTTGATATCACTGTCTACATGATGCTGCTTTTTGTAAGAGTTGAGGTAATGGAGTTTCCACTGAGATTTCAAAGGAAAGCCTGGGGACTGGCTAGTGTGCAGCGTAGTTGGAGTCCTGTAACTATAGGATGATGTGAGGAACTGTGAGAGTGAAGCTGAAGCTACAATGGAAAGCCCAGGAAGGTAGAAAGGCCAGGAAAAATGTGGAGCACCTGCTGAGAGAAGCTGCATGCAGCCAGCAGATCCACCCTAAGGGAGGGGCCATGTGGTTTGCAGCCAGCAAGGATGTAAGTACAGGGCTTCCTAAGCTCTTTGGAGCTTACATTTTGCCTCAGTGTTCTGAGGGTGCTGAACATGGAGCATTTGGATTTAATGTTCCTGCTGGGTTTTGGCTTTGCTTTGATCCCACCCTTCATTTTGATTCTTCCATTCTTCCTTTTTAGAATGGGAATGTTTACCACATGCCGTTCTCTCTTGGAAGTATGCAACTTTCCTCTTTTGTTTATGAGTGTGTCTTAATTCTCAGAGGAGACTTTAGACTTGAACTTCTGAGCAATGTTGTAACAGTTCAGACTTTGGAGATGCTTGGAGATAGACTGGATGTATTTTGGAATACGAGATGGACATAAGCCTTTTGGAGCAGCAGCAGAAAACTACAGTTTAAATCTAGAATGTCCTCAAAGGCCCTGTGTTAAAGGCTTTGTCCTTGAGAGGTTGTGGAGCCTTGAGGAGATGGGTTCTAGTGGGAGATCTTAGGTTACTGGGGACATGTCCTCAAAAGAGATTATGGGACACCAGAACCTTCTTCTTCCTGTCTCTTTTACTTCACTGTCATGAGGTGAGCATCTTGCTCAAACACATGCTCCAATCATGAGGTGTTGCCATACCACGGGCATAAAAGCAATGGAGCCAACTGATCATGAACTAAAACCGCTGAAACCATGAGCCCAAACAAACCTTTCCACCTTATAAATTGGTTGACTCAGGGATTTTATCACTGTGATGGAAGTATGACTAATACAACAGTATTTGTTGTACTAATAAAAAGGTAACAGAGGAGGTAATTAGATCATGATTGAGATTAGTGTCCTTGGACTAGCAATATGGCTCAAATTGTACAGTGCTTGTTTAGCAAGCATGAAGCCCTGGTTAGTCCCTTCCTCCATGTGAGGGCACAGTATGAAAGTGCCATGTATGAGGAATGGACCCAGACTAGACACTATGGGTGCCTTAGTTTTGGACTTTGCAGCCTCTAAAACTGTGAGAAATACTAGAATGTTCTTTATAAGCTATACAGTTTATGGTATTTTGTTATAGTAGCCTGATTAGGCTAAGATAGCAGGAGTTTAATAAGAATTTGTTGAATAAGTTAATATTAATATGAATAAATTGGTAGACTGACTTCATTTTTATTAAACTATGACCCCAATTAAAGAAAATATGTTCTTTTATAAACCAAATTAAAGCATGGCATTTCTGTTTGCATTAATGGCTTTAACCTTCATTCAGTTACCCAGAGGGGAAATTCACAATTACATCTCTTTCAATTCATTTCTTCTCTCAATTTCCCTAGTATTATGGTTTGGATCTTAAATGCCCCCCAAAAGGTCATGCATTAAAGACATGGTTACCAGACTGTAGCGCTATTGGGAGGTGGTGGTGCCTGTAGGAGGTTGGGCCTAGTGAAAGAAAGTTAGGTCATTGGAAGCATGCCCTTAAAGTGAATATTGGGATCCAAGTCTGTCCATCTGTCTCTCTCCCTTTCTCTCTGTCTCTCTCTCTCTCCTCCACCTCCAACCTCCATAAGGCAAACAGGTTTCATCTGCCATATACTCTCTGTCATAATGTTCTGCTTCACTGCAGGCTCAAAGCAATGACAACATCCAACCATGGACTGAAACCTCTGAAAATGTAGTCAAAATAACTCTTTCCTCCTTATAAGTTGATTTACACAGATATTTTGTCACAGTTATGGAAAGCTGATTGGTATACCTAGTAAGACTCATATATTAAGCTCCTACAGATCCTACTTCCACAGTATTTAATGCAATCAACTTCTCCCTACTTCATTGCTGTCTCCTTTACTTACACACTGAATTATCTTAACTTCTCCCTACTTCATTGCTGTATCCTTTACTTACACACTGAATTATCTGTAATTTTACAGTTCATCTCACATACTAGTACCATAGTTTTTTTTCTTTAATAGTTGGCGTATTTTTGATGTACTTATGGATCACTTTTTGGATCAAAACTGTCAGTGAATTCCTATTTCAATACAGTAGTCCCTAAAGTGTTAAAAAAAATTACCACACCCTCTTAGGTACATATTTTAAACATTGCACAACCTACAGACACAGAGCCTATAAATATACATAACAAGATGGTTATGTGCCATATGTACAATATGCAAGGTAGATTCTAAATTAGGCATAAAAATTTAAAGGCTGACACAAAGTAAAGTAAAATGAAACATTTCCACTAATATTAATCTTAATGTTTCAGACAACTTATTGACTCTTTAAATTTATATCATCAATATTATGTCATACATGCTTATATATGTATATGATTTATATAACATATATTCTTATATTCACATATTTTATATTTATTTGTATTTATACTGTGTGCATATACTTCATTATTTTTTAAGATCTTGGTTTAATACTTCATGATACAGCAACTGAAGTTGATGTTCTAGCTCCAGATTCAGCTTATTTCATTACCTAGTTCAAGGATCATCATGGTAAACCAACCAACAAATTAAAAAAGAACCCTCAATCTAGCTGTGAAGGTGCCTGTCTGTAATCCTAGTGCTTAGGAGGCTGAGGAGAGAGGATACAAATTAGAGGACAACCTGGGCTATGTAGAAACTCAAGGCCAGCTTGGAGCATATAGTGAGATCCCATCTCAGAAACAACAATAAATGACATTGACAAACATTTTTCAAATGTCACTTTTCAGAATAGTATTTCAGATCTCACTGATTAGCTCTTTTTTGTCTTGCAATGTGACTGACAAACACCTTGTACATGGAGTAGGAATGTAACTCCACTGTTATTTATTTATAATTGTTTTGTAAGCACTATTTCTGATCTGTGGGCTCTCAGAAGGCACTTTTTAAAGCTATCTTTCATTTTGTTAGAATGAGTTACAGTTGACCTTTGAATCATGCAAGGATTAAGGGGTGTCAACCCCTGCAAAGTCAAAAATTCACATTTGATTATTGACTCCCCAAAACTTAACTACTGATGGCCTGCTGTTGTCTGGAAACTTCACTGATAACAACACAAACAGTTGCTTGTTATGTGTGCTGTACACAGTGAAAAGAACGGCAATATTCTGCAATTTGCTGTATAGTAAAGAAATGAATGGCTCACATGGAAATCAGCAAAACACTTGAGCTCACTGCAATAGCCAACAGGAGATGGCTAAGAAAATTACCATAGCATTGCAGTATGTAGTGCTGTTAACTTGATGCAGTTAGGATTTAAATCTGCATCTTTACATTGGTTTATATTTCTCATGACTGCCAATGGTGTCATGTAAGGTCTTTAAGTGCTTATGTGTAAGTTGGGTAATTTTAACTTTTTATAACAGGTTTGTACATATTTTTATGCAGTAAATGATAAAAATAGACTATCATCTACATATATTTTATGTATTCATGACATTCCTAACTTTTTCTTAATTTGGAGGGGTATTTTTAGGATACAAGGTTCATCTGCAAGTTTTTCTGAATTGTTGAAAATCTCCAAAAAAATTGTGTATAAATGAGTCCATACAATTCAAATTTGTGTTGTTCAAGGGTTAACTGTAGTTACAGATAGGTGACATGGTCTATGAGCTTACTTAACTAAGCTCCATTACCTGCAAATTCACTGAAAAGTAGCATGCTGCAATGAGCAATTCACTGAAAGGCAGCAAAAAGCAAAAAAAAGCCCAAACAACAGCAGCAACAAAACCCTTCAATCCCTCAGCATTTTGGAGCTCCAGCTCTTCTCAAATGATGCTGCCATACCTTATGTAAAATGTAACATGCAATCTTAGAATCAAGATAGCGAAGAAACCAAGTTCAATTTAGAATATGTTTTAGTAATGCTTAATATCTTCCATTTTTAGGATTAAAAATTAAAGATAAATAGAAGTTTTAACATCTTCTCACACTCTCATTGTATTCTCTTACATATATTCTGTGGTTTGTGCAGAACTTTGGAGAGCACTAGTATAAAGAAGCAGATTCGTGCTGCTGTCTCTGGCTTCCAGGTGGTCTACATCTTGATCCAACCTTTTTAAGAAGTACATCCCTATATTTTGCTCACTGCCACCCTATAGCCCTGCGTTTACTTTCTGCTGCATTCCAAGGGTTCTAGTCACTGTTTCTAAACATTCCCAGCACCCATCTGCCCCCTATAACATGCCCTCCCTTCTGACTGGAATTGCGACTTACCAGGTTTCTTTTTAATGAAAGATCTTCCTATCTGGGATCCATTCTTTTTACCTCATCTGATTGAAGTTTTGGAGAACTGTGGCTTTCTCTTCAGCAGCTGATTTGTAAACAATTATGTACGTGTATTATGTCATCTATTAGTATATTACAAACAGTTTAGGACAAGAAGCTGAACCTCCTGAATTTTTTCTCACTGCCTGGCAAGCGTGAGGTCCTGAGTTCAAATCCCATATAGAAGAAAAACCCAAAGTTTTTATTTTCCCATTAATCAGGCAATTAATCTATGCAATTTCACTAGTTTACTTATCAAAGAAAGAAGAGAAAACATGGTTTCTTTTTTCTATTAAAAAATTAATTGAAGAAAAGTTACTATTTATTTTCAATTTTGTATAAATTCTTTGCACTGTAGGAATACAGTCATGTGCTACATAATGAACTTTCAATCAATGATAGACCACATATATAATGGTGGTCTCATAAGATTATAATGGAGCTGAAACATTCCTTTCACATGGTGACATTGTAGCCATTGTAATGTCTTAACACAACACATTATTCACATGTTTGTGGTGATGTGGCAATGTTGCTGTAAACAAACCTACCACATTGCCAGTCGTAAAAGCATAGCACATATACTTATGTACAGTACATAGTATTTGATAATGAAATAAATGTATTTTCTGTACTATGCTTTTGTTTCTTTCTTCTAGTATTCTTTCTACTTACTAAAAAAGGTACTAAAGATTGGAGCATGGCTCAAATGGTAGTGTGCTTGCCTGCCAGATGCAAGGTTTTGAGTTCAATCTGTAGTACCACCAAAAAAAAAAAAGTTACTATAAAAAAAGAAAAAACACCCCATGTTATGCTAGTGGCAGCCTCATATGTCTTGTGCTTACTGTGTCTCTTGTCATCAACAGTTGTGTCCAGTGATTTATCTATCCCACTTAGGTTCGTGTAGGCCCACTCTATTATGTCCACACAATGAGAAAATCATCTCAATGACACATATCATAAAATATCTTCTCATCATTAAGTGATGCATGCCTATTAAAAGACTTGGTGAAATACTATTTAACCAAATCTTGCAGCAAACATCATTCCTAATGGAAAAATGCCACACGGTCTGTGCAATTAAAGATAAGTCAGGGGTGCTTAAGGGACAGGATCTACAGAAGGACTGGTTACTACCTGCACAACTCCAAGGTCATAGTCTAAGGAGACTGTGATGTACATGGCATGGCAGGGGACAAACTCCAGTATCATCCCTATATTTTATATCCCTATATACCTCTGGAAGACCTTTTGCTATGGTTTGAACGTGGTTTATAGTTTAATCTCCACTGGAAGTCTTTACAGGGTGGAAACATAAACATATTTAGAGCTGGGGCTTCGGGAGGTGATTAGGATTAGATGAGGTTATCAGAGTAAAGGCCCCATGATAGAATGTTGGTGGCTCTTTAAAAAAAATAGTGTATTTTAACTGTTTGAAGGGATATTTCATACATGCATATATATACTTTGATCAAATTCACTCCCTCTATTACTCTTATTATACTCCCTCCCATTCCCCCTGTTTAAACAGTTTTAATGGGTTTCACTTTGCTATTTTCATATCAACATATAATGTACCTCAATCATGTTCACCTGTTTGTGGCATTGCACTTTTAATTAAAACCAATGCCTATGGAAGGTGACTCATACTTATGTGTGGTGTTCACTTATTCCAGTTTGAGAAGCACAAAGGTTTGTTATGAGATGAGGGATGGTGAGGATGAAAAGTGATATAGGACGTTAAAGTTGTTTCAAAATTAGAAAACATCCAAGGAGGGGGAACACAGGTCACAGCAATTCACAGTCTTCCCTTACAATAGCCCCTGCCCAATGCACCTTTCACTGCTGAAGAACCTCAGCTCTGAGAGTGCAGGCCCTGCCAGCTTTCAGAATTGACCTCTAAGCATGTGCTTAACTCTGCAGCCTTTGGATACTGTGTTAGTCAGCTTTCTATCACTGAGATAACAAAATACCTCAGGCCATCAACTTATAAGGAGAAAAGGTTTATTTTGGCTCCAGTTTTGAAGCTTCTAGTCCATGGTGTATTGGACCCATTGCTTTTGGGTCTGTGATGAGTCAGTGTGCATCGTGGTGGGAATGCATGGCAGGACAAAACTTCTCACCTCACTGCTTGATCAGGGTGCAAAAAAGAGGAAAGGGCAGGGTTCTCAGATCTCCTTCTAAGGTATGCCCCCAATGACCTAGGCTCTGACTCTTAAAGCTTCCATCACCTCCCAATATTGCCACCTAGAGACCAAGTCATTAACACCTGGGCCTTCGGGAGAGTCAAGATCCAAACTATAGCAGACATCTAAGGAAGTTCCCCTGGATGTTTCTGTGGAAGGGAATTTTCGTGCCTATAAGTGAATCAAATCAGAGAGTACAAACTAATTCTTCACTTTATTCAGTATTTAACCTTTATTTATGCTTACACACTATGTTCACCTAATCTCCTTCGCTATTTAATTTTCCCTAGTACAGTGGGAATAAAATTAGCTAACCCCAAATTCAGCAAATTATAGCATAAGTCTTTAAAAATTGTTGATTTTTGATCCCTGGAACAGAGCCACTATATCTTCAAAGTGAGCAGGAGCAAGTTCCATGCTAAAAAGGGAAAGAAGAAGAAGAACAGGGGAAGGAAGGAAGGAAGGAAGGAAGGAAGGAAGGAAGGAAGGAAGGAAGGAAGGAAGGAAGGAAGGAAGGAAGTTTTTTAAAAGAAAGGAAAATGTCCCCTATGTTAATTTTCACTACTAACCAGTTTTGGGAGTCTAATTCAGTGGTTTTCAAAGTCTGGTTCCTGGACAGAGAACTTCAGCATCACCTGGAAACAGCTTTGAATGCAAATTCTACTCACAGTGAATCAGATATTCTGAGAATGAGTGGCGCCCAGAAATCTGTTCTTCAACAAGTCCTGCAGGTGATTCTGATACATACTGAAGTTTGATAAGACAGACTCCAGAGAAAAGCTGCATTTCTACAGTGACTCTCCTCTCTCTCTCTCTCTCATTCTCCATGCCTATGGAAATTGAATATTTATATTTATAAATAAAAAAAGAGAAATTTGTAGTCTGGTTATTACACACATGCTTCACTTATTTTCCTAGGTAATATAAGACACCTTGAGCATTTAAAAACATGTGCTATTTATCTATATACCTCAAGCAACAATTACTATAATGCTTTGTACATTTAATCAGTATTTGTAATCCTAGCTACTTGAGAGATGGAGATAGGAAAGATTGTGGTTTGAGGTCAGGCTGGGTAAAAAGTTCCCAGTGAGACTCCATTTCAATCAATGGCTGGGTGAGGTGGTACACATCTGTCATTCCAGCTACATAGGGAAGCACAAGTATGAGGACTGCTGTTCAGGCCCATCTGGGCATAAAGTGAGACCCTGTTTCAAAAATAACCAATGTAAAAAGGGCTGGTGGAGTGGCTCAAGTGGTAAAACATCTGCTTAGCAAGCATGAGGCTCTGAGTTCAACACCCAGTACTGCCCAAAATTAATGATAATAAAATAGGGAGGGGAAGATAATTATTATGTAGGCTTTTTGTTATGTGTTCATCTATATTACAAACATGGCATGTGCTTTAATATCTTAAACATAGTGGAATTGCTGCAATTGAGAAAACTCAAATTAAGTATCCTTAATCAATAGCGTCATTTTCCCATACTAAGGAAAATCAAATTCTTAGGTCAGAGTTGGGAATATAGCTCAGTGGTAGTGTGCTAGCTTATCATGTATAAGGCTCTGGGTTCGATCCTCAACACTGCCAAACAAATTAGGAGTGTATGAGGTTCTTAAAACATACTCAGTAAGTCATGGTTGTTGATGATAATATTGATATCAGGGTTAGAATTTCTTTAGATAAAGAACTCATCAGAAAATTTTATGTCCTTCTCAGCAACCTAAAGTAAATTTCAGCTGATCAGAAAATTGGCAAATATTGCTAACAACCAACCACTAGAAAATATACATGTTATTACTGAATATGATGGATTTTGAAAATGCTAAGAAAAACCACATCAAACACAGATGGTTAAAAGCAATTTCTTTCATGAGCACAGATTTATGGCTCAGTTAATCAATATATGAATTAAATGTGTGTAGCTCAGTTGTTAAGCCATTTCTCTACAAACTGCAAATTAATATTAATGAGAAATTCAATGACATTCAGCAGCAGCATTCTGTCACTGTGCTAATGTAATCATAGATTTCAATTTTAAATATTAATGCAATGCAATTTTTTGTCAGCTTAAGACAATAATTGCCCAGAAATAGCAAGACCTAAGTCAGGTGGAAGTCTATCACTGGAGATTGAGAGCACAGCTGTCAATGGTGACTGGTTAGCAAAATTTCAGTCACTTTCCAGCAATGGGCAGATCATTTGAATGATTTTATGCCTCATAATGAGTTGTTGACCCCCAGGTTATTTGGTTTGCAGTTTGTGGTCAGACTGTGTGAAGGGCTGGCTGGTGTCAGAGATGGAGCGCTTCATTAATAAGGCCTCAGAGCAGTGTCAGCCAATTCAGCTGGTGCTTTGTGCCAGGGAAGAGAAGAATGGAGAGAAAAGCTTGGGGAAAGAGTGGCAATAGATGAACCCTCCAAGCAACCTCTGTGATGTCTAGGACCTTGGCTGAGAGGCCTGATAACATATGCATAGCATGTTACTAAGCGTAGTGCTGCACTTAACAATGGGTAGAATGAAAGCAGAGTATCTAATTGTGTTGGAATAGAGAAAACTCACTTTTCTCAAGGTGTGTGTGGGAGGGCCCTTTAGTCAAAAGGAGAGGATTCCAACGCCTAATTTACATGTCTCAGTATTTCTGATCCCATCACTGCTTGCTCTTTGGGACAGTTTCCTACAAAGCATATGAGATGGGTGGTGACAGACTCTCTTGCCTAACTCAGACTGACTCCTTTGTTTTTGTTTTTTGTTTTTTTTTCTGTACTGGGGTTTGAACCTTGAGCCACTCCGCTAGCCTTTTTTTAGTGATGGGTTATTTTGAGATAGGGTCTCGTGAACTATTTGCCTAGCCTGGCTTCAAATAGCAGTCCTCCTGATCTCTGCATCCTGAGTAGCTACGATTACAGGTATGAGCCACCGACGCCCGGCTTCAGACTGACTTCTTAGAGTTCTGTATGTAAAACCTATTTCTTGTTTCTGAGGATAATACTTATCATTGTAACTGTTAGTCATAATAAGATCTTATAAATCACCTGCTTCTGACAAGAAATTAACATCAAGATAAAAATGATGAAGCATATGTTTATGTATTTTTGTCATGATCAATACAAACGTGAAGAATTTTTAAATTGAGAATTTATTTCAGTCATAGAATTGATACACTTCATTCCTACTCAACTTTAGGAAGCAGTGCCAAAGTTTTGTTATCTTTAATGATGTTAATATCACCTTTTTCTTAAAAAAAAATGCCATATATTTAGTTCCCTTTAATTTCACATGTTTAATAGGATTTATTTTTGAAGTAATGCATACTAATTTATAGGGCACTTTATTTGTTGAAAGTGATATCCTTTAAAAGCTAAGAAGTTTTAAAGTAAGTATAGTAGAAGGATACCTAGTTAACTGCTTATATCTTTTCTTAGCAATAACATTCATGATTTAATAAGATTTTTCCCATCAGAAAGAGGAGCATAAAATGTAGACGTTGGACGGAAAAAATTAATGCACATTATATTAAGTCTAAGGTTTCCATTTGTCCCCATTAGGGTGCAAATCAAAACCTCATGTTTAATTAAAATAAAGTATTCTTTTTCAAAAAGTCTTAGATATATTTTGTGATTAAAAATACAACTAACTGAACTAGTTCTTTGTTTTTTTCTTTCTTCTCTCTTTCTTTCCTTCCTTCCTTCCTTCTTTCTTTCTTTCTTTCTTCTCTCTCCCCTCCCTTCCTTCCTTCTTTTTTTCTTTCTTCCTTTCTTTCTTCTTGAATCTCACTATGGAGCCCAGGCTAGCCTCAGACTCACAGCTCTCCTTACTCAGCCTTCCAAGTTCTGAGATTACAGTCATATGTCACCATGACTGTAGTTTTAAAATGCTGTACTTGGAATAACTGTGAATATTTATATATCATTTGAATGCCTTTGCACTATAAGGAGATTTCATTGTGAATGAAAGTGATACTTTAATTAGGAATTAATTTGCTATAATATGGAATAGACATATTAAATAAAATTAGCAAGTATAGGAATATTAATATGAACATATTTTACACATTTGTATATGCATGCTTACTTTATATACATAAATGATATGTATATGCAAGGACATAAACATAGAGAAAAACATCAGTCTGTTCAAGGAGTACAAGAGATCATGTGTAAGAATAGAAGATTCTTAGGGGAAAAAAACCTCACTAAAAATAAACAATAGCAGCTTTGTATGCACCACGAGGAGCCAGACTAGGTGATAAAGATCCTGTCCTCCAAACGTCAGGGATCTGTGTTCTAATCACTGATTGATGCTTCTGATCATGAAACTCCAGACATGTTGCCACTGTTACACACCCCCCTCCATTGTGGCAAGTCTTAACTCTTCTAACAGAAGTGACTTCAGGGGATATTAAGGACTAATACTTTCAATCACCTCTCCTTATTCTTTTCTTTTTCCCTTTTTGGGAGCTAGACATTAAAGATTAGGACATTCAAAATCAGCTGCATATTATAGGGAAAAATTAGAAAGTTACTCTGTGTGACCAGGAAAAGAATCTATCCTCAGAAAAGATCTTAACTTTATACCTTAGCGTAGTCCAAAAAGATAGAAACTATGTGGTTCTATTTATATGAGGTGTCTAGAGTGGTAAAATTCAGAACAGAGATAGACTACAACAATCAAAACAAAATAAAATCAGCAAACCTGGGGAAAGGAGAACCTGACTTTCAGAGTTATCATATTAGATTCAAATTCAAAAAATTTTCAACAAGAAATAAAAAGATATATAGGGATGATAAGCAGGGAAGTATGGCTCATCCAAAGGAAAAAAGTAATCTAGCAGAAACTGCCTTGAAGAAAAATGGGATGACAGATATATTGGGCAAAGACTATAAACAACTATCTTAAAGTTGCTAGAAAACTAAATGAAAGACATGGAGAAAGTCAAGAAAATTATGCATGAATACTTAAAGCAAAAAAGAAGTATTTAATGCTGACAAGTATAATGATTAAAATGAGAAATTTACTAGAGCCATTTGAAGGCAGAAGAATCAGAAAACTTGAATATGGGAGAACTGAAATAGATCTAAAGACTTAAAAAAATACTTAAGAAAAATGAGATCTGAGAATCTGAGGGGCACCATCAAGCTGACTAATGTAGGCATTATGGGAGTCTCAGAAGGAGAAAAGAAAGAGAAAAGAGCACAGAGATTAGTTGAAGCAATAATAGCCAGGTCCCACCCTTCCAAATTTGGTGAAAAATATGAATATAAACACCCAAAAAGCTTAATGGACTTTAGGAAGGCTGAACTCAAAGTCTGACACCAAGACACATTTTAATCAAACTGTAGCCAGACAGGGACAAAGAATGAATCTTCAGAACAGCAAAAGAATTGTTAGTCATCACAGTAATTCTCAGTAAGATTAGTGGCAGATTTTTCTTCAGACACTTTGGAGGCCAGAAAGCAGTGACCTGACATATTCAAAGTGCAAAAAGAAAACAGCTACCAACCAAAACTCTTATCTATATTCAGAAGAACTGTCCTTCAAAAGTGATGGAAAAATTAAAACATTCCTAGATAAGCAAAAGCTGAGGGAATTTGTTATCCCTAGATCTGCTCTTCAAGAAATTCTAAATAAAGTCCTGCAGGTTGAAGTTATGTGAAAGAATGAAGATCCCAATAAAGCTAAATTCATGGGAAGCTATAAAAACTGGAATTATTGCAACAATGATTTGTATCTCTTCTTTTTGATTTCTACATGATTTAAGAGACTAATACATTAAAATATTAGTCTGAAGGCTAGTAATATTGTAACTTTGGTTTGTAATTCTATGTTTGTTTTATTAGTTTAAGAAACCAACGCATTTAAATAATTATTAGTTTCTATTTTGGAACACACATGTACAAAGATGTGATTTTTGTGATATCAATAACTGAAAGGGATGGACATGAAACTGTAAATGAGCACAGTTTTTATGTTATTAAAATGAGATTGACAGAAATTCAAATTAGAGTGTTACTTTAAGATATTAAATGTAATCCTCATGGCAACAGCAAAGAAAATTGTTATAGAATATACAAAAACCAAAGGGAATTAAAATGTTTCAGTACAAAAAATATCAACTACATACAGAAAAGGCAGTGATGGGGACAAAAAGCTATAAGGGTTAAAGAAAACAAATACAAAATGGCAGTAGTACGTCCTTATGAGAAATTCTTTAAATTTGTTAATGGATTAAAATATCAATTCAACCATAGGAGACTGACAGAATGAATGAAAAGGATGATCTAATTATATGATATCTACAAAAAGCTCACTTCAGATCTAAAGTCACAAATAAATTAAAGGATAGAAAATGTAAAAGGATAGAAAAGATAATCCACATAGACAGCAACCAAAAGACAGTAAAGGTAGCTATACTAAAATCAAATAAAATAGATATATATTAAAAAATTTATGAGATAAAACAGGACATTAAACATTAATAAGAAGTTCAGTACAGCAAGAAAATATAACAATTGTTAACATTCATGTACCTAATAACAGGCCAGCAAAATTAAGCAATTGAAGAGAGAAATAGACATATCTGCCATCATAATTAGAGACTTCATACCCCATTCTCCATAACCAGACAGAAGATAGGTAAAGAAACAGAAGACTTAGTGCAATAAACCAACTAGATCTCAGATAGACACAGGACCCTGTACTCAACAACAGAATGCACATTCTTCTCAAGTGCACATAGAACATTTTTCAGGACAGACACAAATTAAGTCCTCAGTACACTTTAAGAGATAAATGTCATACAAAATATCTTCTCCAACTACAACAGGATGAAGCTAGAAATAAGCAACATAAGAAATACTGGAAAGTTCACGAATTGTAGAAATTAAACAATATACTCTTAATTCACCAAAGAAGAACTCACAACGAATTTAGAAAATACTTAGAGATGAATGAAAACCTTACAGGACAAAAACTTACAGGACACAGTGGGAAATTATAGCTATGTATGCTTATACTAAAAAGCAAAAAAGATCTCGAATCAACAACCTAACTTTACAACTTAAGAACTAGAAAAAGAACAAACTAAGTTCAAAACTAAAATAAGATTCGGATAGAGATAAAATACAGAACAGAAAAATAAATAAAACTAAAATTTGGTTCTTTAAAAAGATTGGCAACATTGGCAAACGTTTAGTTAGACTAAGAAAAAATGGAAAAAATTTAAATTACTAAAATCAGAATGAAAGTTGGAGATAATTGCTACCAATTCTACATAAAGAGAAAGGATTATAAGAAAGCAATATGAAAATTATATGCCAACAAATCAGATAACCTAGTTGAAATGGACAATAAGCACATGAAAAGAAATAAAGAAAACAACTCCACTTATGATAGAATCAAAATGAATAAAATACTTAGATATTAACCAAGGAGATGAAAGACTTGTATGAGGAAAACTATAAAACATTAATGAAAGAAATCAAAGAGGTCCATAAACGGAAAGCTGTTTCTTATCTATGGATTAGAAGACAACATTGTTAAAGAACTATGCCAAAGTGATGTACAGACTCAGTGTGAATCCCAGCAACATTTCTGCAGAAATGTAAGTATCTGTGATAAAGCTCATATGGAATCTTAAGAGACCCCAAATAGTCAAAATTATTTTTCCCTTAGAAAAGAACAAAGTTGGAAGATTCACACTTCCTAATTTGAAAACTTACTATAAAGCTTTGGTAATAAAAATAAGGTAGTACTGATATAAAGACAGACCTATAGATCAATGGAAAAGAATAAAAATCTCCAAAATAAATCCTTTCATATATGACCAAAGTATATACTTTTATATATTTTTCACAATGAAGAGATCATTCAGGAAGTAAAAGATAATCTGGACCCTTGCCTAATATTATGTACAAAAATTAAAATGGATTGAAGATCTAAACACAAGAACTAAATCTACAAAACTCATAGAAAGAAACAAAGAACAAAAGGTTATGGTATCAGGATTGGCAATAAATTCTTAGATATGACACCAAAGTCACTTGGCAACAAAAGAAAAGAAAATAGATAAATTAGACTACTTTAAAATAAGTTAGAATCTATCAAAGAACACTAACAATGGAGTTAAAATACAACTTAATGAATAAGAAAAATATTTGCAAATCATGTATTTAAGGGGTTAATATATCCATAATATATAAGAAATTTCTTGAACTCAATAGCAAAAAATAAATAACCCTACTCAAAAATGGGTAAAGAACTTGAATAGCCATTTCTTTAAACATATGGATGGCCAAAAAGTATATGAAAAGACACTGAACATCACTAATCATTAGGTAAATTCAAATCAAAATCACACTGAGATACGACCTGACATCCATTCGTATGACTACCATTACAAAAAAAACTCCAAAACCCTGAAAATAAAAGTGTTAGTGAGGGATGTGAAGAGATTGGGACCTTTGTGTGCTATTGGTGGGGATGGGAAATGGCATAGCTGCCATGGAAAGCAGCATGGAAGTTCCTCAAAGAATTAAAATTAGAACCACTGTCTGATCCAGCAAGTCCATGTCTGAGTATTTACCCAGAAGAATCAAAATAAGATCTCAGAGGGGTATTTGTGCACCCTTGTTTATAGAAGCACTATTAACAATAGCTAACATGTGGAAGCAGCCCATGTGTCTATTGACAGAGGCATGGATAAACACAATGTGGTACACACATACATTGGACTAGTATTCAGCCATAAAAGGGAAAGAAATTCTGACATAAGCTACAACATGGGTAAACCTTGGGAACATTATGCAAAATGAATTAGGCCAGTCACAAAAAGAAAGACATACACTGTATGATTTCACTTTTTATGAAGTACTTAAAATAGATAAAATTATAGAGACAGAAAATAGAATGATGATTGCTAGTGTCTTGAGGGATGGCGGGATGGGGAATTATTGTTTAATAGGCATAGAGTTTCCATTCTGCAAGATGAAAAGAGTTCTGGAGATAAGAGTATCATTTCCTCATTAGAATGAGTGTGAATTATTGACAAGAATATCCTGAAGTTGATGCTGTATTCTTATTGCATCTTCTCAGATGGTGCAGAATTTTAATTTGTCCAACTACTGATAATATTCACTTTGATTTGATTAAGGTGGTACTTGCCAGGATTCTTGGGCTGTAAAATTGGCCCATTCTCATTTCTATTAAATAAGTGTTTTATAGGAAGATAATTTGAAACTATGTCATATCTCACTTCTCACCAAACTGTAAGCATATTTTATTTGTTTAGTAATTAGGATTTATTTTTATTCAATGAGTCATAATCTGTTGCTGTCATTATTTCTTTTAATGCTCAACTTATCCTCTACTTGGTTGGTGGGAAGCCATCCAAGCTGGTTTCTGTGTCCTTTTGCTACATCTCCATCGTTCTCTGAGCATTGGCTTGCTTTCTGTCATGAGATATTCCACATTCCTTTACAACAATCCATGAACCTCTGGTTTGCTGCAATACACACCACTCCCTATTGCTCTCCCACAAATCCTGAAGGCAAATGTCAGTGGTTGTTATCGTCAAGCACTGCTTTGCCTTATAGGAGAGAGAGAAAAAGAGAAAGTTTTCATGGGTCTCCCAAAAATGAGAAAATAAAAGACAGAAAAGGCCCCTTGACTTTTCCTATACTTGGAACTACTTTACCCATTTCTACTCTTTATCTGATATCTGTAGACACTATAATTTGAGACTTTTAAGTAATTTAACATTCATTGAATCATTTTGGCTAAAAATATATGTTTGAAGATTATATTTGAATAGAAAAAGAAGTTGTAAGGAAAGGAGACATAAGAACGTAATTTTATATTTACTAAAAATATGAGTTGTGTATTTCTAGTCTTTATGATCCATCTTTCCTAACCCAAACAGAAACAACAAGAGCACTGAAATGTGTGAGGAATGTCCTCTGAGTAGGCAGAGGAGAGAGATGGAGGAAGGACTCACAAAGTAATTCTTGAGGTAAGCCTCAAAGGATGACTGGGATTATCTTCGGCAGAGAACTTTATTACTTCATGATGAAGTCTGAGAATAAATTCTGAAACTTTGACTTATGTTTTCTCACTTGAATCTTTTTTTCTTATTGCATTCATTACAGTTTTCAGCACTTAAACCCTCATACAGAACGGCAAGGATGACATGATCCAACAGTCCCATGTTATAGTGGGACAAATTTTGTGGATAAAACCTCATGGTGGGGTACCAGAGTCCTGGAGATGAAGCCATGAGTACTGTGGTTGGATCCTGGATCTGCCTTTTATTTCTTGTGTGACTTTGAGCAGGATAAAGCTTCTCTGAGACTGTCTCCTTATCAATAGATGGAAGTAATCCTTCTTGCTTGTGTGACATGACTGTTGTGCAACGTTTAAATGAGAGAAAGCATCTGAAAACACTAATCTGTGACACATTCCTCAAATGTGACATGTTATGCCAAGAATGTCCAGTACAGAGATGGACATACAGCAAATAGCTATTATTTTTAGAATAAAATTTTTATGTTAGAGTACTTGTACATGGAAAATTTGCAAAGATAGTACAGTGAATTCCCATACAGCATTCATTCATTTTTAATTTTTCCTAATGTTGTCATCTGAATGTTTCCATGGTAAATTTGTCCACACTAAGAAACCAACATTGGTACATTACTATTAACTAATCTCCAAATTTCACCAAACCAATTTCATCAGTTTTTCCACTAATACCATTTCTATGTGGGATAGCATGTCACATTTAGTCCTCATGTCTCCAAAATCTCCTCTACTCTGGGGCAGTTTCTCCATCAGTCTTTTTTCCCAGAGGGACAGGTTTGAGGAGTTCTGGCCAGGTATTTAGTAGAATGGTCCCAATCTGCATTGGTTGGATGTGGTTTGCCTGGGCGATGGGTTTTGGGGAAAAATACCACAAAGATGAAATATCCTTTGGTTACATCACATCAGGGATACTGGTGTTCACACGATTACTGGTGATGTTCACCTTGGTCACCTAGGTAAGGTAGTGTCTGCCAGGTTTCTCCATTATAAAATGATTATATTGCTTTTTCCCTAGTTTTTGTGAATCATTTAGTACAGCCAACCTTCAAGGGTGAGTAGTACAAGTTCCACTCTCTGGGCAGTGTGTGTGTGGGGGGGTGGAGATGGGGGCTACATATGTTATTTGGAAATCTTCTGTCAGAAAACTTTAGTATTTTCTAAACCATAGAATAGCAAAAGTAATATCGATTGGTATGGGGACATTTCTAATTTCTACTTAATTTTTGGTAAGAATGAGAATAACCTCTCGGACAACTAGCAAAAATAAGGTGGGAGATGAAGAGTCACTAAAGATTTAGAAAAAAACACCAAGGGCAGAATAAACCTCTCCAAGCCCCAAAGGGAAGCTTTAGCAATGTAGCAAACCATACTCTAGGAATACCAGTAGGTGTCGCTGTTGAGTCATAGCTGTTTAGTTTTTGGCTCACTGGGACTTTGCTTGAATAACAAGTTCTTGCTCTAGATTTTATATCCTTTATTTTAGTACATCACTGGAAGCCATTTTTTAATTTAAATAAGAAATATAACAATTACTCAGTTTATGAAACCTGATTAAGTTAAAATGGTATGTGTGGGTATGGGTTCTATATCAATTTAAAAGTCTGAAGACTATTATAGCAGAAACATGGGTACATATTTACTGTTCTGTTAGTAGACTTGTTTATGTGTTTGGCACTCAGACGTAGCTTTACTCTTGCATTTGTAAATATGGACATAAGATGAAGAAGTAGCAGGCCATTGACTTTTTTATATGCTAGTGTATTTTGTATTTGACCCACAAATTTAATATTCTTATTATTGATATAAATATATGAGGCCTATTTCACTTATGAGCAAATGTTATTAGTAAGACTTTTAGGACCACATTAATCTTAGTCTTCTCTATAGGACCCAAGGTGCTTTCACATCTGGACATTACTTGAGCTTACCACCTGGGCCTAAAATTACTACAATATTAAAATTTCTACAATATTTTAGGTGGATGCTAATCTTAAATTGGGCTGTTGAGATAGTTTCAGAGATAGGAAGGGAAAAAGAGAAAGGAAAATGTTCTTTTTGGAAGCTTCACACTCAGATTTCTTGAGCTCAGAGTAAATACTTATTTCTACCACTTCCCCCATGTTAAATTTTCACTAAAATATATCAGAGCAGCAAAGATCATTTCCACTGGGAAATTTTTACTGGTCATCATTTGTTTAACATAGCAGGCCTAATAATACATTAGGACATATTCTGATACTTCATGTGAAAAACTTGGTCAGAATTTGTGTTCTCTTTCAAAAGGAATTATAGAAAATAAATAGTGTGTTAAGTAATGCTACCTCTTACCTTCCTACTTACCTTTATTACACATCAATGCTTGTAATTCAACAATTCTGGAAGAACATCTAGACATAAAAAAAAAATGTAAAGAAAAACAAGCAGTGGGTTTAGGTTTATTATACTGTATTATATTTAAGGTCTTCATCTTTGCATGCTTCTGGCTGCCCAATCTTACTCTGAAATATATCTTAAAAAGGCACACAGACTTAGTGTAGATTTGAATGTACTGGATTGGTTTGTATTAAATGAATTCTATCATGGCAGAAGAGAAGTTCTGCAGAACCTGACTGGGGAAAAAATGTTTTAAAAGTGGATTCAATCAATACATTGAAAAGCTTGAAGTTAGATTGTTTCATCATTCTCCAGCATTGATTAGTACAATACAATCATTATTGTGGCTTTTTAAAAAATGAAAAGTGGTGTTATTTTTACCTAAATAATAGAAGAATAAGAAATGGGGGAAAAGTTAGTCAATTGCAAAATCAGGTATCCCTGCACCTGTATCTCTGCTGGGGTTTGTTGAACCTTCAAGAAGTTTTTCTCATATAGTTTTAGCTAGCATTCTATGACTAAGAATCTTTTGATACAAGCATGGCTGGCCACTGGTGATCACTTTATCAGTCTTTTCACACAAACTTTAAGAAAACCATTGATGTAGACTGAATGTATATATCCCCTCAAAATTCTTATTTTGAAAGCTAACCCTCAAAGATTGGTATTTGGTGGTGGGACCTTTGGAACATGATCAGGTCTGGAGGGCAATGCTCTCATAAATGGGTTAGGTGCCCTTAAAAAAGAGACACAGGGAGCTTCCTCTCTTACCTCTCCTGCCACATGGGGACATAGCAAGTAAAGATAAAAGAAGAGCTAGGGAGCCCTTCTCTTATGGCAGGAGAGGTTAACAGTGAAAAGATGGCTATGAACCAGGAAGCTGGTCCTCACCCGACACTGAGTTGGCATTAGTGGTGTACTTCCCACCCACCAAAACTATGAGAAAGAAATTTTTGTTGTTTGTAAGCAGCATGGTTTTTGGTATTATGTTGTAGCAGCCCAAATAGACTAAGACAACCATTACACTTTGTTGGGAAGAAAACAAAATGGTCAGATTACTCATTTTATGGTATTAGTTACCAGGGTCAAACAACAATTTGACAGCTAAATCAAGCCCAGAACTGGGTGTTCCTAACTTTTATCTCTGTGTTTAATCTCTCTGTGGAGCTCCTTTTTGTGCCTCCTTTTTCTGCTTCTTACACTCAAAAATGCAAGGTAGAGGACATCAATCAAGCATCAGATGTTTATTCTCTGGCTCCTCTGTTTAACCAGACTTGAAGTCTTCTCTGACTCAAGGAAATCAGGTTGTTCCTCTCTTCACTACCCCATAATTCTTGTCTGAACTATATCCAGGTGCAAATAAGATGATATTTTCAAATCAAAAGCAGGTGGCAAGTAAGACTCAATATTTTCACTGTAAGTATATTATTCATAATTTCTGATTGAGCATCATGACTATGATAGAATGATAGCCCACATATATAAAAGCAAAAGCACAAGAACAAGAAAAATAATGCAATTAAGTGTCAGGGAGTTCATAGCGAAGACAGAACATAGATTTCCCTTGGCTTCCTGCTATTTTCAATATATCTGTGCTAAACCAAACCTGTACCCATGTGTGTTGAGCCATGAGGGATGCTAATTCAATATTAACAGAAAAGTCAAAGTTAAGCTGAAATCTAGCATGTACTCTTACACCTAAAACAGCTCCTAAAGATCCTATCTCCTTTTTGCTGCACTTCTGCCACTAGGAGACTTTTGAAATCAAGAGAAATGCTTAACATTCCAGAAAAATCACATTCCAATCCAAGCACAATCATTAATTTAAGACTTTATCACTTACTTATATGAATGAAGGACTTAATCCATATCACGTCAGGTGAGTGATCAGATATTATGGTGAATAATTTCATTAGGCAAAAATACTGTCTAGCACAAATAGAAGTGATATCTGAGTCATTATTAGTTGTTCAAACCCAGATTCTGAATTTGAACTCAGGTCTTTGACTCCCCATGTGGGTTCTTTCCAATGCTGTACACCGTGCATTTGATTATCATGGTGAGAGCTCAGCTCTGACTCCTTTGGAAAAGATAGCTCTCCCTGAAAACATATTTTATATGTTCTTTCTTAAACCAGTGACTATGTGGGCTTTCTAGTTTAATAATATTTTGGCTTAAGGTGTCTCTCCAAGATGATATAAAATTCATGCTAAATAGAAGAAAAGCTGCTATTTTTAAGGAAGATTCCTTTGGAACATAGTCTAATAATATATTTTAAGCAAGTTTATGTTTTTAAAAAAAGCAGCCTGACATTTAGTCAGTTAATCTTTGAGGAAAGCACAAATCCACATCCCCTTAGCAAGAAAACTTTTTTCTCTAAAAAAGAATAGGGGAAGAAACCCTTAGAGTGCTGCTGTCTGTGATTACCAGAACAGTCAGACAAAGGGAAAAGCTGAAATATCCAAACAAAGAACAGAATGAAGATTTATGCTTCCAAGGGTAACCTTGGAGAAAGGTGCTAAGACACTCAGGAAATGTTAGGAGTGCTGGGAGGGGCAATTGAAAGAGGGCCTAGGAAGACTGACAGGCCCTCCCTGATGTGCAAAATGGCAGCAGACAGAATTTCCTAAGGAGAGAGAGCAGCCTGTGAAATTCCCTAGGGCAGGGGCTCCAGGATAAGGGGACCCAGAGTGCCATTTTGGGTGGATTGTCACGAAGTGCTAAAATGCAGCTCTTTTCCTTATCATCTTCTAAGCCTTTAGGAAAACTGCCATTTGGTGTTGTCTCTTCCTTCAAGACAAACAAGAAGGCTTCCCCTCCTTGGGTGTGAGAAATTTAGGGTGAGATGGAGCTAAGACCCACAGTTTAGTGAGAAGAGGCCTGGGTTCTCCAAGGAATAGGCAGAAATGTAGGAGCCTCATTCCATAGGGTTTGAGCTATTACAGAAGTGTTTGAGAGGTTTGACCTAAAGATAGACCTTTGAGGCCTATGAGTCCCAAAAATGTCAAGTTAATACAGGGAATTTTGGGTCTTCCTCCCTACCCCCTGCCTCCATTCTTCCTCCTTTCCACTCTAGTGTCTATCTGCTGACACTATAGGTGCTATAGACTACTCTTAACTCTACTTTTATTCATGTATCTTCTGCTTCTTGTCATCTTGCCCAATAGATTTTACCACACAGAGACATTGATCTTTCAAAGACATAATTAGCCAAATAGCATCCCCATCCCATCCATTCATTCACTGTTGTTGGCAGGTCAACCCCGTATACCATTTAAGATATAATCTTTGACAGTTCAAACCAATGTTAACTGCTAAAAATTAATTTCCCTCTCTTTTCTATGACTCATTAACCCTGGTGTTGCTGGCATACTAGCCACAAAACAGTAATATTTAACTAATATTTAAATTGGATATGCTAACATTCACTTTGTGATCATTCCAATCAGGGTCTCTGAAAGGGGTCAGGAAATAGCAATCTTCTTCCTCATCTATAATCTGAAAAAACTGAGGCAGAAAAAGTTGCAGACAGAGGACAATTTATCATCTTCATTTGTCTTACTGATAATGGCTATTTGGGGGGCATATAGCTTGGTGACAGGAAAACAGGCTTGTGAACTCAACCCTGAGCACAGCAGACTTGTCTACTTGTCTCAGTCTCAGCAGTGTGGTCAGTATAGGCCTTCTGGGGCACATACCCATGTAGGAGGTTCACCCAGAGAAAAACAGAGCTCACCAAGCACACTGGGAGTGTGCAATTTCCCAATTGCCCCAGGGGCTCAGATGAGGTGACAATGACCAGTGCCTTGCAGATAAAGTTCTCCTGATGAAAGCAGTAAACTGGGCAGAAGCTTTTCCTCACCATAGCCATAGTAGTAAACTATTTACTTTAGGAAAATTAGTGGTTGCTAAACCCATCTTAAGAATTATAATCTCAAGAGATGGGGGTGTGGCTAAAGTGGTAGAGCACTTGCCTAGGATGTTTGAGGCCCTGGGTTCAATTTCCCAGTATCAAGGAAGGAAGAGAGGCAGGAAGGGAGAGAGGGAGAGAGGGAGAGAGGGAGGGAAGGAGAAAATGTTTTCCATTTTGGCTTTCTCAGATCCCTCAGTTAGCATTTGGTCCCTGCAATGTGTCTTATTTGGTGATGGGAAGATTTAAAATTTTTAGATGTCATAGAAACAAAACTTTGTGAATTCTCTCAGAAGTTATAAGTGATTGGTGGTATACATTATTTTCCTTAAAATATAATTCTTATTTCTTTCTATCATACTCATTACAGTCATCTTTTTACATACTACAGGAAAATAAAGACAAAAAGAACAGTCATATTACTGAAAAAGCCCAGGATAATTTTTGATGCTGGAAGAAAAAAGAAAAATAATTTAAAAGTAGCACAAGCATGACACTGATTCACTATTAAACAGAATCATGTACTACTTTCACATGATACTGGGTCATGTAGAAAAAAATGTGGGATGGTCATTTTCCATTTTGATGGCTTGATGTGAAACATTTGCTCTATTAAATGTGATTTGACATTTCACATCTTTTCTTCTTATGAATAAATTATTGATTTAAAATTTGTATGCAATTTGGTTGATAAAAGAATAATATAGAGAAATTATATGGCACTTTATATCTCCAAAGTAATTTGCAAATTTTAAATGAATAAGGCAGACAGCACGTCTGGGAGCAGGTCACAGACTGCACACACTTTATTTCCATGAGAGTTCCAGGGGGAATACACTCATACAAATCACCATGTTTAGAAATTGTATATAACCAGGCAAATACAACTTCTATGGGGAAAGAGTGACTTCAATTTCAAAAACATGAAAGAAAGTTCATAGGAAATGAAACAGACCATCCAATTTAATAGGATGCTGGCATGGCTGTGGTAAATATTTGTAGACAAATATACAAATATTTTCTTTCTTACTCATAGACTACAGGAAATGGGGACCAGTAAGCCTAGAAATCACTTGTCCCCTGGGATGGTTTTTCCTCTGTATAAGGTGACCATAACACAGTAAAATACCATAGCAATACTCACTTAAGTTAGTGCTACAAAGGGTTTCTGATGGGAAGGGGTAATTTAGAATGAAGGAAAGAAGGAAATAGCAAAAAGGAGGAACTTACCACAATCTCAAAGTACTTATTTTAAGCTTTGTTTGCTGCTTTTGTTCTGAAAACTTTGTCATTTTTACCTGGTGGAGCATTTTGGGGGGATATCTCAGTGTCTGTTGAGGAACAAATGATTGACGGGGAACTGATGTGCTATGCATGCAGGAGCAGCTAAGAAAATTTCTCTTCACTGGCCCTGTTAGAGTCAGTCACTCTTTGGTTGTCTACAAGTTCTCTTTGGAACCACCCATCTCTCTTGCAGGTCTTATATTTAAGGAGAATCTTTTTGTATTAGGCCTTTTTATAATGTTAAAAACTTTGGTCTGTCTGAACTGCTCAGAGTTAATACGCGAAGAAGAGACATTTAAACTATGTTCATAGTTGTTCCTGTTTCTACTGACACATTTCATGAAGAGTCAATATTCTCTAATTTCATACTGTAGGCACTGCCTGCTGCCTCTACCATTTGTTGAGAATCCATTCGCCCACTACCCTGTTCTGTCCTCTCTCTGCTCTGCTTCATGTCTCCATGCTCTGTGTCCAATCTACTTTGCTCAGGTGCTAACCCTTTGGCTGAAAGAACAATTATTAACAGTGACTTCAAAAGGAAAAGGTTATTGGTCTCATCCAAGAAGTTCAAATCTAATGCAGATATAGAAGATCCTGCCTGACTCCTCTGAGCATTTCACTCTCTCATTCTTAGTGTGTTGTTTTTTGTCTACATGCCATCTCCTCCTGACTGAAAGAAAGGTCTGTGGTACAAGATGCCATCACATCCATTCCTTGGACAGGAAAAAGGAGGAAGTGGGTATGATGGCGCCTCTCATTGGTCAGAACTGTCACATAGCCACTTAAACTCCATCAAAGACTGGCAAATAGAGATTTTAACTTTAACTGCTTCTATAGGAGATAAAGATGTGGATGAAGGGAGTCAGATATGACATTGTATCAGCTAACCTATAGTGTTTGCACCAACATGTACTAAAGAAATTCTTTTCTAACCTCTCCCTAATGGTCATAAATGATTGATTCTGTTTCCTATTTTTCACACTTACACTTTCTATAATTTCACATAGCACACTCCCATTTGCTTAAAAGTAAATATCACTCTGTAGAAAGAAAAATAGTAATCACAATATTTATTCATGAAATTTCTCAGTGCACATTCAATCATTATCTACTTATTATTGCCAAGCACTGAGATATAATGTTGACTAGTATATATTTCCTGTCACTGAGAATATATCTTATATGTACAGTGCTTTGTCAGTTAAGAATGCTTTCAGTTACTAGAAGAAAATTCAGTTCACAGTGACTTAAATCATTATCAACAATCTATAATTTACTTTTAAAAAAATTCAAAAGGAGCCAAGCATGGTGGTTCATGCTTGTAATACCAACACTTTTAGAAGGAGGAGGCAGGAGGATTGTAAATTCAAGGCTACCTTGGGTTACATAGTAAGACGCTATCTCAAAAATTCAAGTGCTGGAATATAGTTCATTGATAGAGCACTTGCCCAGCATGTCCAAGGCCCTGGGTCTGATCTGTAGCAATATGTAATAAATAAATAAATTCAAAAGGTGAACAGCTTCATGGTTTTAGGGGGCTGGAATTATGTCTCTGCAACCCTCCCCACAGGAATATAAAATGGTTACCATAGCTCCAAACATTTCATCCTTCAAGAATGTGCACAAAGACAGCCACGAAGGTGACAGGACTGTCTCTCATGCCTCCTTATTTTATCAGAATATGATCTTCCCAAGATGCCTCCTTAGCAGATTCATTGGCTAGAAGGGAGTCAAGTGGCCACTTCTAGCTTTAAGGGAGGCTAGAAGAATGTCTGGTGAGCAAGGGAGAGAGGATTGGGAATTAATATTGGGGTAGCCATAAATGCCTTATAGCTCTCCACATACTTTCATACTTATGATCTCATCTTATGACTCAATAGGCCTACCATCCAAATGTACTAGAAGCCAAAAGCTGGAATAGGAGGTATGAGCAGCATTTGCTGTGTGGGAGCTTCTGGCTATGGAGTAACATAAAGATCCTTTGGAGGTGCAAATTTATTGCAAGGGTTCTAAAGACATTATACTGCATCTTGCTTATAAAGTATGCATGCAAGAACCCAAAGAGTAATTCAGAAGATTTTATAGTTTGGGAAGATAATTACATGGTGGAATGAAAAGAGAAATCAAGACACACAGATTCTGGGCTCAGCTTGGGCTAAGACACTGGAAGGATTGTGAGGCTGTTTTCTTATCTGCAAAATCATGTACTTGAATGAGATTATATGAACCCTAAATTCCTTCTCGAATGTGAGTACCTATTAGTCATCATGTTGAACGTCACCAGCTTAAGTAATATTAAAAATCATCTAGTTTAAGCTCATTTTACAAATGAGGTAACATAAACTCAGAAAGGTCACCATTTGTCTAAATTCACTGATTTAAATTAGAATTGAGCCCCAACATATAGCATGCAGTACTTTTACAAATAGCTGATATTGCATCCTGATAAAAATTTAAAAAATCTGGCTTCTTCCTTTCCTATTTTTCAGCTTAAGTATAATTTCTCTGATAGCATTTATTCTGCTTGATACAATGAAATAATGATTTTTTAAAAATTCTACTTTTTTAGTCGTAAGTTTTGGAGGTAAATTACTTGTTTGTAAAATAATAATTGTACCTTTATGGGTTGTTTTTCTTGAGGATTAGACAATCTATTAATAAACTTTAGTTTACTGACTAACACACGAAGAACTCAATGTGGGCTAAACATGATCTAATTTCTCCCTAGCCATCCATCTCAAGTATTTAAAGCTCCTCCAAGCTTGAGAGATGTCCTAGGCCCATTTCCTCAGCAGGTTATGTGCAGGTGAGTCTGACTTTCACTATTATTAGTTTGACTTTATATGGTCATATCTCCTACTTTCCCATTATGCAGATATGAAGGTTCCACATAACTAAGTGTGTGGAATCTACCTGAAAGTCAGACCAGTCAATGCTGCCATGGAGCTCAGAAACTGGTGATTTGTACAAAAACTAAACAACTTAAAAAAAATAACCAACCAAACAAAAATCCCTAAATCAGGAATTCTGAACCTGAGATTTGTGGGTGGGCTTGGGGCCTAGGACCATCTGACATTTCATTGAAACAGGTTTTCTCAATCTTGGCACTCTTGATACTTGCCACCGGATCACTCTTGGAGCTGTCCTGTGCATTGGAGGATCCCTGACCTATCCACAAATGACAATAGACTCCCAGTCATGGGTCATGATAACCAAAAATGTCTCCAGACCTTCCTTATCACATATCTCCTGAGGGACACATTCCCTCTTCTCTCTTTGGAGAGCCCTGTGAAAAAGCGTACTTAGTAGGTATGTGCATTTCCTCCGGGGGAGGTTCATTAGTTTCTTCATATTCTTGTAAAGATATATGACCTTCAGAAGGGTCAGAACCAACCCCTTAAAGTCTGTCAAACTAATGATGAAAGAACACTCCTCTCCTGCTGTGATTGTGGAAAAAAACCCCATCAAATTAAATGGCATGATTTGAAAATTTATTGTGAAATTTATATCTACTCATTTATTACTTACAACTACTTTGAAAAGGCACATCACAAAAATTATCTGGAAGAGTATCTGCTTCAAAAACTCCTATTCCCAGATGGAATGCTTCTTAAAATACCATCTTCAGCAAAGGCTCCCACAGTCATCTCACCAATCTAGTTCTAACTTCTAAAGGGGTTGGTGCCAATGACAGGTAGAAAAAGACCACACTCCAGAGAGGAAATCAAAATTAGTTGTTTCTTAAAAGAGAAATTCGATAGGGATACAGATCGTGAGATCGATCAGGAGAGATGGCGATGAAGAGAGTGAAGAAGGAAGAGAGAGGAAGAGAAGAAAGAAGGAGGAGGAGGAGGAAGGGAGAAGGGAGGGAGGGAAGAAGGTAATGAGGGAGGAAAGAACGGAGGGAGGAAGAGGGAGAGAGAAAAGAAGGCAGAGAGAAAGGGAAGGAAGGGAGGGATTGAGGGAAGAAGAGAGGGAGGAAGGAAAGAAGGAGAGAAGGAGAGGGAAGAAGGAAGAAAAGGAGGGAAGGAGGAGGTAAAAGGAGGAGAGGAGACAGGAGGGGAGGAAAGGAAAGGAGGAGGAGAGGAAGAGGAATGCCTTGAAAAGATTCTGTGTCTTTGTCTCTTGGGAGAGGCTCTCTGGAAGTCTCCCCTGCCTTCTCCCTAGCTTTTCTGGAAAGGCGGCGGCCCCTAGGGAATCCAGGAGCCTTGCGCTCTCAGCTCTTCTCATTCCTAAATCTACCTCCACCTTGCTCACCATCTTCCAAGTGACCACTTCTCAAGAACCTCCTCAAAGCTCAGAAGAGTCACTTTTCCTACTCTTTAAGGCCTTCCTTCCCAACTCTGTCTCCTAAAGGCGATAGGAAAATTGGCGCTTACACCCCAAACACTTGACCTAGAAAAGCAAACAAGGATTGCATCTAGTTTCCCGTTCCCTCGGGAGCATCCGAGCAACTTTGTCCCCTACTTCTCAATCTGCCTGCCTCCCTTACTCTCCCCTAGGAAGGAGATGCGACCAGAGAGGGCAGATGGGAGTCGGGGCCAGACCATCCGCGAAAGCTGCCCCCCCCACCCCCCGCCACACCCCAGGGGTGGGCTTGGAGCCGTGTGGGTAGCGGGGCGCGCCAGCTCCCCGCCCCGCGCGCCAGGATCATCCCCAGTGGCCGCGCAGCGTCCTCGATCTGTCTGCGCCGGGTCCCGCGGGGCTCTAGGGGAGGGGACAGGAGAAAGAGGAGGGCCGGGCAGCCGAGGGGAGGAGGCGGTGCGTGCCTCGCCTGCCAAAGGGAGAGCGCTTCATCTGCTTGCGATCCGGGCGCCGGGCGCTTGGCCACAGCGCTCCGCCGGGTTGCCGACGGAGACCCGCGGCCAGTGGGGTGTCCACCGCGATCCACGCTACCGCTCTTCTGCAGACCCTCCGCTCCTGCCCGCCCTTGCTCTTCCGAGTCGCCCCTGATCTCTGCGGCTGTTGGGGACAGCGGCGAAGAAGAGAAAGACGGTCTTCTGTGTCGCGGATATTCCCGTCCCGGAAAGACAGCAAGTTGTGTGCGCGCCCGGGACGCAGGAGAAAAGGTGGCCACCACCCGTCAGCCATGTGAGTAGAGCGATCGACTATCTCCAGGGGTGGGTAGGCGATCCGGCTTCTTTCCCTCGGCCCCTTCCCCCGAACGCTGGAGTTGTACTGCTCCGGCTCCGGACTTCCTGAGCTTGGCTATCTGTGGGCTTTGCCAACCCGCCGCGTCTGATGTCGGCGTCTGCCTCCGGGGGGTGCTGCCTTCCCATCCTTATCTCCTCCCGAACCGGCTGAAAAATGTCTTTCTCCCTCTTTTTTAGAATGGAGAGATTATTGTGTGTCTCCATGGGTGGGGTGGGTGGGTGAGGCAATTGCAGGGAGCTGAATATGGGCTTGTCTTGATAAGGGCGCTTCACCCCAGCTGGGGAAGAGCGCCTTCCTCTTCCCACGCGTATCCCCTGGCCAACCTAATGGCCCAGACAGACCAACTTCTGCCACTGAGCCCAGTTGGCAAAACATTTTTAAAGTAGCCTGAGTTCCCTTTGAGTGGTAACCAGAACTGGAGATGCGGTGATGTGTGGGAGGAGACAGATAGGGACAAGGGATTGCTGTGGACCCTAAAAGCTGGAGTTAGGAACTCTAGGGTGGATGGACTCTGTATTTCTACCTTCATTTCTTTATGGAAACTGTGGGAAGTGGGCCAGGAGCTGCCGGCATGGAAGTAAATGCACCTGGAAGTGTTTGAGTGATGGGGATTTGACCTAGGTTGTGAAAAGTGTGGGTTACCTTTCAGACCAGACAGTTTGTTCAGCAGGAGAAATGCTCAACAGCATGAAATTATTGGAGCCAATGAGTGATTACAGAGACGTGGAATAAGTCACTACAGCCTTTTTTTTTTTTTAACACTAGAAGGTAATTATTAAGGTTGAAGGAGTTCTCCAGGGTGTGCCTTGATTCAGTGTTGGGAATGTCTGATAATAGTTCTGCCCAATGTATGTGCCTACATACTTCACAATGTTTGCTAAATTTATGGTACTCTACAACTGTGAACAATTATCTTAATTTTTTGGTTTGGACTCATGTAGAGTCTTAACACATTCTTAAAGGGACCCAGAAATGTTGCTTACAAACTGTGATTGTGAACTTGAAAGCCAAGTCATTTTATTTTAAAATCCTGAATTATGTTGACTGCCAGTAAAAATGCTACATTGCTTTTAATGTGTTTGAAATGAACTCACTGATTTAGCAAATAAAAGTAATGTATTTCTTTAAGTAAATAGCTGTCAGAGTTAATTTAGAAGCATTTAGCTAGTTTGACAAAACTTGAGTTACAGAGAAAGTTAGTTTTTTTCCACTTTTTGAAGTGTTGAGGCAACTTTGAATATTTAACTGAAAATTGTAGATCAACTGTGTATGTGTTATTGCTTCTCTAAAAGTATTTAACTTTTAATACTTCCTATTGCTGTTTTATCAGGGACTATCATCCTTACTACAGAGGATGGGAAGTTGATGCCCAGTAAGACTGAAGATACTTTTTGCTAGTAGACACACACTGCTTACAGAACTGTGGATTACCTGTGGGCTTCCAGTGACTTCACATTTACTCCTGCTATCCCCAGAACATTCCCTGTCTGATGAAACATGGCATCCAGCCTGACTTGTACCGGAGTGATCTGGGCTTTGCTCTCCTTTCTTTGTGCTGCCACATCTTGTGTGGGGTTCTTTATGCCTTATTGGCTCTGGGGATCTCAGTTGGGCAAGTCTGTGTCTTTTGGTACTTTCCGGAGATGCTCGTATCCTGTGCATGATGAGAGTCGACAGATGATGGTGATGGTGGAGGAATGTGGGCGCTATGCCTCCTTCCAGGGCATCCCCAGCGCGGAATGGAGGATCTGCACCATAGTGACCGGCCTGGGTTGTGGTCTACTTCTCCTGGTGGCGCTCACCGCCCTCATGGGCTGCTGTGTGTCCGAGCTCATCTCCAGAACAGTGGGAAGAGTGGCTGGTGGAATCCAGTTTCTGGGGGGTAAGTGACTTGCTCAACTTGAGTTGTTTACCAGAATCCCAAAGCTATATATTAAAAATTGTGTGTTTCATTGGTCTACTGAGATGATTGGCATTTGGGGTGCACAGGAGAAATAAATATGAAATGATTTTGGTGATAGGCTACCAAAGTCAAAGGTTTTTACTAGAATTGCTTTACAGCTTCGAAGACTCTTTATTTCTATACATCCATAAGCATACATCCTTGATCTGCTAGGTGCCACCTATGTGACCCAGTAACATTTAGCTTGTTTGTAATATGTCTGGGAGACTTTATAGCTTTTGGCTTCTTGTTCTCTCTGTCCAAACATAGGCAATTGAATTAGCTTTACCTTACTGGAACCTCAGATTTTTAAGAGGTAAAAAGGTTTCATAGGAAATTGCAAAAAGTTTTTAATTCAACATTGTTATCACAAGGCTTTACTATTCCTTGGTGGGATGTTAATATTGCCCAATATTAAACTATCTGTCTAAATAAATACCACTATCTTAAATAAGAGATCAGTTTTATATTAACAACTATAAACTTTACTATGCTGCAATGATAGCTAAAGGCTAATTACCACATTAGGACTTAACTTCCCTGGGTGCTTTTGGTTTGGGGATTAATAAAAAAGAAAGAGAGAGAGAGAGAGAGAGAGAGAGACAGAGAGAGAGAGAGAGAGAGAGAAATACTGCTTTTAAGGAATGAGGCATACTTGTCCCAAATGGACTGGATGGCTTCACTAACACCAGAAAAGGCTTGATTTTTTACTTGGCTTTTCTCCAGCAAGTATTACCTCAATATCTCTGGTCATATGGTTTTAATTGCACTTTATATGTTTTCCACCTTGCTTCCCTCCATTCTTCAACCTGACTGGCTGAACTTGCCTGAGTTACAATCTGCCCTGGTGAAATATGACAACCTCTATAGATAGTGCAGACTGAAGGGAAATAGGAAACCTGGAAAAGTTATAAAATGTGTTTGTAACTTCATGTGACTCTTTGGTTTAGTGTTTTCTTACAGTCTTTTGTAAAGAATGCAGGAGAAAAGACATTAAAATGAATAGTTCTTAGATAGCTGGTAAATATTAGAGAACTCCAATGGATTATTTCAGGTTACTCAGAATAAAAGCCATATTTTAAGTAAGCGTGCTGAAAATTCAAGTGACAAAAGTTGAGTAGTTTGAAACAAGAGTTAGATTTGTTTGCAGTCCTTTATTTCCTTACCCTGAATTAACTGTTTTCAATTGGTTGTTTTCTCTTTGATTTTGCATTTTAGTCTGTTTTGGGAGGCCTTTTGGGGGAGGAGGAGTGACAGTCCTCTCCTTACTACTTCAATACTCACTACTGATAAAAATCTTGCCTGTGATATGTATATTTACATAAAAATATAGTAAAACTATTAGGGAACATGAAGTGATTGTTGTTGAAAGTGGAAATAAAAGCCCAGGATTTGAAAACTTGTTGATAACACAGATTTTTAGAGTAGAGCTAATCAGGAATATTAAAAAACTTTTTTCTTTAAGAATAAACTGGGTTTGCTGTTGTTTGACTTGGCTCAAGAAAAATGCTTAGGCAGTTGCATTTTCTCCTCTTATGGTAAATATTACTTTCCATTTTTTCTTCATTTTGGGGGCAGAGACTGCTATTATGTCTGGCAGAATAGGAAAATGCTTACAAAGAGAAATCAGTTTTTATTGATTATCTTTAAACGTATAAGGAAGGAAGGCAACAGGAAGTGAATCTGAGGCTCATGAGATTTATGGTTCCCTATCTAAGCTGTGTATAGATTTTTTTGAATTATATAGAGCTAAATGTTCTACTTTACAGAAAACCCAAAGGGACAGACAATTGGGAAAGTTATATATATATTTTTAAAAGAACCATGCTTTTTCTTTGTGTATGCTTTTGCTGAACTCTGGCTTGATGAGAGTTACTGACATTAAGCTAAAGATATAATTTGTTACTAACAGTTTTCTCTCATTTCTCATAAGCATTTCTCTTATCAGGCAAAAAAAAAATTCTGGATTTAAAACCTAAGAGGGCTTAAAAAAAAATTCTAACCTCTTAAGAATACAAGTAAATAAATAAGCCTGTTGCTAGAGATAATAGTAAATTTAGAATTAAAAAAAAAACTTCAAATATGGAAAATGTTTTGAAAATCTGTCAGTCATCACTATCGGGCAATGAAAGACCAGATGACAAAACAAAACCCTTCCGAAAGAATTTCTCCTGTTATTCATTGCATAATTGTGATAAGGAGCTGGATTTTATTAAATTTTTCATAAAATGGATGGGTTTTATAAAGACTTTACAAAATGTAAACCAGTGAGTTCTGTGAATCTCATAGACTGAAGTGTTTCAGAAAAGTATCAATGTCTAGTGAACTCTGTGAGGAGGCAGATTTTCTTACTAAAAATGATTCTCCCAGAAGGGTTATGTTTAGCTAAAGTGAGGGTTGCTCCAAAAACAACAGGAAGCAGGAGAATGGCAAAATACAGAGGCATCCTGCTTAACCCTGCCTGCTGGATCTGGGGTTTGCACATATGGTGTAACATCAGACAGTAAAACCCCTACAGTACTTTTGGAACAAGTTAAAGGACAAAGTGTCAACCTTGATTTTGACTCGTCTTGCCATGCTTGATTAGAGGTTAAAATGTCACCTGTGAACTGATACAAAGCATATACTGGGGCTGTTGTACGCGGACATTTGCTTCTTGTCGTAGGATTCCTCAGGCATCAGGGATTACTACTTTTCCAGGGATAACTTGTACAAGAATGTTGATTCTACCTAGCTCATGGTAGAAGTCATGTTTGTGTCATAATAAAAAGCATTGTGAATTGAGTTTTACATTTAATTGATTTTTTTAAAGAGGCATGTAGAAAAACTTTGAAAAGTGAAATGTATAATGAAAAGGTTAACATGTATGTGGTATGGTGAGGATGCTCTGAGAAGATAGAGATTTTAGTACACAATTATGTGCTTTCAAATACTATCATAGTCATCAAGGACTTCAATAGAATTTTTGTGTGTGCATGGATTTTTAAAAGAAAAAAAAATTTTTTGCAGTGCTGAGTCTTGAACCCAAGGCCTCACTCATGTTAGACAAATACTCTGCCACTGAGCTATACCCCCAACTCCCTGACCTTAACAGAATTAAAAAAATTAATAGCAAACTTTTTGATACATGTATTAGTAAGATGTTCAATGTACATGTTCTGTAAAAAAAAACAGTAACAACAACGTAGATATATTAAATCTTTTTGTAAGTCTGTCAGTTTGTTTTTCTACATATCAAAATCTGAATTTGTTGATTTCATCTTAAGAAATTGCTGGTACTATATTGAGGGGGTACCAAAGAGAGCCCCAAATTTTACATTATTTCTTGTTTAGTTTGAACTCGAGTCATATGTATGTATCAAATGGGTGCTGAATGTTAACCAGCAGCAAACCACTACCTTTTCAGTTTACACAGCATGCTGTTCTAAGAAGCCAGAAGAGATCATCTCAGCTAATGCATAGTGAAGTGCTGCTGAAGCAGTGATGATGTTGGAGATGTCTTTGAGCCTCCTATTCTTTGTGTACTGCCTCTCCAGTCTCCTCACTGAAGGTCTCACCTGAGCTGGTCTCTCATTCCTTTGGGTTGAGGATGACTGCCTGTGAGTCTCCTTTCTCTTGCTCTGCTTTAAGCCTGGCCCGTTCCATGATACTCCACAGTGTGCTTTCCTTTCTATCTACTGTCAAGTGACAGCTTATTAATAAGGTAAATAATAAGTGTTGGCGTACTAATGGACATACTGGTTTTCCAGTGACAGTGTCTAAACTGAAAGCAGTTGGTCTCATTTTAAAAACATTCTAGAACTTTTTAAGCCAGTGAAAGGAGCAAGCAGGGCTTCTTTTACTACCCTTTAAATTATATCTGTACATTACTAAACTCTTGTTTCATTCACCTCGCTCTAACCTATGATGTAAGGTCCAGATGAAATATCTTGAGTTCTAATCCAGAGTTTTCAAACTTTAACATAATCTGCAAGACTTGTTAAAATACCAAGTGCTGGGCCCATCTCAGAGTTTCTGATTCAGTAGGTTTGGTGGGGGACCTACTAATTTGCATTTATTACATGTTCCCAGGAAATGCTGAAGCTGCTGGTTCTGAGGCCATATTTTGAAAACCCTGTTCTAAGCTAACCATTCAATATTTTAGAAAAATATGACTTCTGGTAGATAGTTCACTTTCAGGACTTAAAGTTAGTTTTGTCATGATCTGATATAATCCTCTCTAATTGGGCTGTAAAATGGTTCCACCCTTAAAGTTTGGTATTGGTTGGGGACATCCTGGTTCCAATTTCCTTATTCTTGTCTCCTTGCTCTGGAGTTCTCTCTCAATACATACTATAATATATCCAATATTTATAAAGTTTATTTTCATTTACCATTCTCCTGTATCAGAAATAAGATTTCATAGGTGGAATTTTCATTTCACCTCAGTGAAGTATAATTAATTCTTCTTTCTACAGATCAGAATGCTAAATTTTAGAGAGTGATATCCAAAGTTATCCCACTAGTTATGGATTGAGTGATGAGTATTACCACCATAATATTAAAGTGTTAATTAAAATTCTACCTTGTATCATATTTAGAACTCAGAATTTTTTACCATCGTGGATAATAAGTCTACTAAAATTGGTGAATACTTTTATTGTCTCCTTGCCCTCAGTTTATTCTTCTGGTACAGTAGAAACACTGATGTTCATAAAACTAACAACTTTTCAAACAAAATTTTATTATAGGTTAATGTTAATAGTGCAATGTCTAATAGAGAGGCCATTAGAGTGCCCAAATATACTGTCTTTTAAAAATTATTCAACAGCAGATTGCATGCTCACAATTTTTTTTGTATAAGTGCCCATTGTGAAAAGTCTTTTTAATAATAAATATTACTTCCAGAGGACACTTTTTGTGTGTGTGTAGTGCTGGGGTTGAACCCAGAGCTTCATGCATGCCAGGTGAGTGCTCTAGCACTTGAGCCATACTCTATTTGTATTTTGTTTTTGAGACAGGGTCTCGCTAACTTTGCCAGGGCTGGCCTGGAATTTGTGATCCTCCTTCTATGTCTTCTGAGTAAATAGGATTACAGGTGCACACACATTTCTTAAATCACAAAACCAATGACTTTCTTATTGTCTTTAAAAAGGAAGGGTCAATGTGGACCAATAAAGTATTGTGATAGAAACAAATAGAACTTTTAAAATTCTAGACAGATCATAATAAAGGAGTCTAAGGATTTCACAGGGATTTTTGAATAGTTACTTTTAGAGGACAATAGGTTAGACACAGCACTGACAAGTTTTGGTCAATATTGCTGATTTATTATTGAGAGATTTGATTTATTTTCTTTATATGATAGATGTCATTCCAGTTAGTGACTTGGTTTTAGAATTCATGAAGCTTAAATTATATTGTAAGTTCCAGAACTGACTCTCTTATTACTTTAGTAAATACTTTACCCTTGTGTATCTCAGACTTTTTATAATCAGGTAATAGTTGATATTTTGATGTATTAAAATATGTATAACAATATTATCGGATTAAAAATGAAATTCCATTCTGTGATTCTCTGCTTTTATTGTCTTACTTCTTCTAATATATCAGGAGTTATAGCATATTTTTCTTCTAGTTTTATAGTGACTATAATTGCAAATGATACTTTACATGTTGAATTAGTATTTGATGTACTGTTTAGTTTTAGTTACTTAATAGTGACACTAGTATCTATAGAGTATAATGTCAATTCTTTTGTATTTCATTGGAACATTTTGAAGACAAAATAAAATAATGCTGCTAATGGAACATTTAAAACAATGAGCCTTTAACTGATATCCCTTCATAATATTAGTCCCTTGAAAGAAAGGGTCCTGGTAGTCATCTGTATTGAAATGATGCAGCATAATACTACATTTACTTCTCCAAGCACATTTTAATAGCTTCAAATAAGCACTTTAAAAAATCAGCTTAACTTTAACATTGTGTTTCACAAATGAACTTGGGAATGGCAGGATCCTATTTACTGTAATATGCATTAATATCTCTTTAAATTAATAGCAAGAGAATGACCACTGGGAAAAGCTAAGTTAAGTATGCTGTAAACTCAGGAGATTGGTGGTAATTGGCATTTACTTATTGGTGCTAATTAGCCTATTATATGTAAATGATGTGTTAGTTGTTGGGATGGAAATTGGGATATGGGTCCCATGCTATTGCAGTCTTATGAGGAAATCACCATATGAAGTGTAATTACAATCCAAAGGACTCCTCATGTATAGCACATACTCCCATGTTTTGCTGTAGACCACAGTCAGCTGGTAAAGCTCACTTAGCAGCCAAGTCAGGGGCTTACCAGCTTAAGACAGTGTGTGCCTCTTGCTTTCCAGTCTGCCCTTCCTCTGCTTTGTTGTGTATTATCAGAAGGGACTACATTTCTTAGGCACTTTGACATGGTCCTCTGGGTAGGTTTGGCCAGAAGAAGGCACTTTGGGGAGATGGGAAGCAGAGAGAAGCCAGGATGTTCCCCTTTCTCTTGTTCCTCCCTGGATAGTGTCATGAGCAGCAGCTGTTTCTTCTCCTGGAAACCCTTGTTTTACATGGTCTCATGGAAAACTGCTGATTCCCCCAGTAGTCTGTCTGATTTTACCCTAATCAGACAGCCCAGATCCTCCAGTTACTAGTAATGCCATTTTCTTCTCAGTATCACTCTATTCTTATGAACAGTAATAGCTTTTCATTGTCTGTTTTTCAATTCTTGTTTGGTTTTTAGCTCTCTTATCATCTGTACAGCCAATTTCTTATATTAAATTATCTATGTTTGAAATACCTTGGATGGTTTCTGCTTCACTGGGTAGAGCCTGGCTGAAACATGGCACATCGTTCAAATTCATAACTCAGTCAGATAGAGGATTATAAGCTTTTGTTGTTGTTGTTTTGTGAATACACAAAAATCACAGGTGTTTAGTCTAGGAATGCCCACAGTCCACTGAAGTTTGAATGAAGTGCTATAGGTACACTGTGAGGACCACCATGCTATCTGTGAAGGTTTTATAGCACAGCTACTTGCTGAACTGAGTCTGGAAAGCAGGAGACTCCTTCGGCCTTGGGGCAGGAAAATGCCAAGTCCTCAAAGTCAAGGAATTGTGAAACAGTCTGATATGAGTTTAGAAAATGGCCACAGATTTTCTATAGGAAATCAGATGGAGAGGTGATGGCTAGGGATGAAAATAAGAGAATAGGATGTGAAGGCCCCTGCTCTATTTGTCTTCCATGCTAACGATTCTTTACTTAACTAAACTGAGGCTTTTCAAAAGTTAGAGGTAAAATTGATCTAGGAACCAAGTAGCACTGAGAGGAAGACAGGTTGATTTGGGGGAACAACCAAAGTCAGGAAGGGCAGTTAAGAGTTATGACACCTCTCTCTGGCCACAGAGATGATAAAGACCTCCATGAGACTATGGGAAGAGAAAGACAAGGATTTTGAAGGTGTTTCTGAGATGGAATCAACAAGCTTTGCAGCCACACTTGATATTTTTAGATGAATAGAATGAATAGCTCAGTAGTTTCATATTTCTTTATATAAGAAAATAGCATTTTCTTTTTTCCTTTCTTTTCCCTCAAGTTAAAAAAAAAAACCAACAGCTGTGTTTTTGCTTACGGAAGGTTATTTTTAAAAGCAATAAATATTGTGACCACATTAAATCGATGTAACTTATTATATGACTTTACAATGTGATTATCTCTGATTCGAGAATCCTTTGCACCTTTGTATGCACAGAAGTGTGAGTTACTGACTACCCAACATACCTGGGGGCTTCCAAGGATGTATTTTTATGATGGTTAAAGCAACTCCATGTCATTGAACTTCTCACTGGCTTCGTATAAATACAGCAAATGCCAAGTGTATAAATATATGAATAATAATTAGATGTAAGATTGATTGTATACATCTCATTTTCATAAATAATTTTGACATTTTCAGTTAGACCTTTTTGTTTGTAAAGAAATAGTGAATATTACTTAGTAACATGTTTATAACTGGAAATTGCTGTCTTAACTGTTTAAATTGATCATATAGTTGGAGACCTAATACATTGCTGTTGTAGCTTATGTTAGTCATATTACCGCTGTGTATTAAAGTAAAGAAAATAAACTAGTGATCTCTTGATTTTTGTCTATGAGTTTTTGTTCATGTTAAGTTCCAACAGCTAATTGCACTGCAAGTCATGAAATACAAAAAGATTTTTTGTAGCGAGGCACAGTGGGGCATCCCAGCTACTCAGGATATGGAGATAGGGTCACAATCTGATGTAGGCCTTGGACAAAAGTCTGAGACCCTATCTGAAACACAAACTGAAAGCAAAAGGAGTGAGTGTGTGACACAAGTAGTAGAGCACTGAGACCCTGAATTAAAACCCCAGTACCAACATCAACAAAAAGTGTTTTTTGTCACTCCAGTGTAATGTAGTTTCCACATATTTGTGATATTGAATTTTTGGAAAAAGCAATGTGTCTTTAAGCTCTAAAGTATTATGATTCTGTGATTAAATGTAATACTTGGGTGGTGTGGTACTCCTTAGTGAGACTTGCAGCAAGTGAGGTATGTCTCTCTGAGGTGTTTCTTTGTATCTCTCTGTCAAAACTTCAGAGTTCTATTACAACACAGTCCCCCAGTCTTATCTTAAGATGAGATGAGCCAGACTGTCTTCTCAGTAATATACTAACATATATTCCGTGGGGGTGACAGATCTTAGTAGATGATGCTGCTGGGATTGGGCACACAGAGGATGCACTGGTGCTTTTCAGAATCACATCCTTCCAACAAGATGTGACTGGGAAGGGATGAGGGCACAGTCAAAGTCAGCACAGCTTTTCTCACTCCTGGTTGGTTCCCTATGACAACCCAACCTCTCCATATTACTTCTCCTCCCCTCCTTTGTACTCACAATTTTTTGTAGTATTATATTGTACTTGTACTGCATTCATAATATTCTTATTGTAATGTAAGATTTTCCCAGGTTCTCTTCAAGTCTAGAAAGGAGCTAGTGGAGTCATTGAAGTCTAGCACCTGCCACTCAGCAAAATAGCTTTTCAGAGTCCATGTTAGATCATTTCCAAAGCAGACAGCAAATTATTACCTTCTGCTCTCTCTCAGAGAGAGAGTCATTATTTTCTATAATTTAGCATATGATGAACCATCATTTTTGCTGTTTTGTTTCATTTTTCTTATTAGTGGTTGTATTAACCCATTTAAAGGGAGAATTACAATTCTTAGGCATAATTTCTTTATAGACTCCAGGTAGCTTCTAAGAATTAATTCTCATAATGGTACTCTAAGGAGGAATATTAATTTTAAATCTTAAGGGACATTTACCTGGTACATAGTTAATGTAAAAACAGAAACATTTACTGTATGTTGGTGATTTTCTTTATTCATTTCTTGAAAAATTATTTTTTAACTCTTTACTATGTGTTAGGTTCAGTTCTAGGCACTGGAGATAGAATGCTAACCAGAAAGGTATGGTTCTTTTTCACCTAGAATTTAAGTCTAGCAAATAAGATCAGTATTAATCAAGTACTCCCCCAAAATACATATACATAAATTATACATATGCTAAAGGTTAGGAAGCAAAGGTGCACCAATATAACTCACAGCTGGGGTGCCAAAGGCAGGTAATCCTGAGGAAGTCAGATTTGAGTTGAGAACTGATGCACTGAGGGACATGATGCAAAGGCAAGAGAGTCTGCCAGGTGAAGGATAGCAGGGTCAAGGCCCTCTGGTGAGGGAGCAGAGTGGTTTAGCTGCACTCTGGATCAGAACACAATAGGGAGGATGGGTTAGAAAGAGGCTGGAGAGATAAGACAGGGGCCAGAAAGATTCATGTTAGGATTTGGTAGGATGTTCAGAGACCAGAAGCCAATGAAGAGATGAAGAGGTTTGAGAAGGGAGATACTATTTATCCTGTACCAACCTGTTCATATATGAAACTTTTTCATTAAAGGTAAATTGTTGGAAAGTTATTATAAATCATTATGGCATTTAAATGTGTAAGTTAATCAATACATATGTCTCTAGGAATTGGTTAGGGAATACACTTGTTGCAATTTGCACCTTGTACTTTTCTTTCACAGGATTTTGTATGCTTGGGATTGCTTACTTAGTTTTTTTCAGTTAGGTGCAGAATATCTTTCTTCTCTGATTGGCTGAAGCTCCCTGAGGAGAGAAGTGTCCTATTTCTAGATCCTAGCAAAGTGCCTGAGAGAGAGTGGGAGGTAATAATTTGTTGCCTGCAGGCATTTGATCTAACATGGGCTCTTTGAAAAGCTATTTTGCGGAACGGCAGATGCTAGACTTGAATGTGACCTTGTCTGCCTTTAAGAGGCCTAAACTCTAGTATGAGAACTTGTATGGATGAGTGTGATGCAAGGCTTCACAGATGTCCCCAAGATCCTGTGTGGCACCTCACTGAGTAGGCTGTAGAGCTAGGTCAGGATATGGGCGGCTTAGATAAACTCAGCTGTAGATCCTGGGTTGAGTTTTCCTGAATCTTTAATATTGCTATTAAATTGGTTATAATACATATATACATGGAAATGCCACAATGAAACACCCTGTATAGGTATCTGAAATAAACAAAAATGTCTTTTTTTTGAAAAAAAAAAGGAAGGTAAAACAGGCCCTGTTTGGGGAATAGTGGCAGTGGGAAGAGGGAGGATATATGGAAAGGGTGAAGGAGGTGAATATGGTGGAATTATTATGTACTCATGTATGAAAGTGGAAAAATGAGACCTGTTGAAACTATTCCAGGAATGGAGAGGGGCATAAAGGAGAATGATGGAGGGGGTGAATTCAACTATGATAAATTTTAAGAACTTTTGTAGTTGAAGTGTATCCCCAGTACAAAAAAATCAATCAATAAAACAAACAAACAAGCCAGGCCAGGATATTCTGGGAGCTCCAGAATATTTGGCAGCTGATCAAACTTCTACTTTGTAAAGTGCTTTCCCATTGCTGGGGGTTAAGCTCAGTAGCCCCATGGTCACTGAAGTTCAATCTTTTCCCCACCGCCTGCATCACACGATCAGCTTTGCCTTGTCTTCCCTGGTTGTCTTACCTTCCAGGTTCCCCAGTAAGGCTAATGTCTCAATGGATTGCAGTTCCCTTGGTTGGACTTCTTAGTGATCTACTGAGTGAAGTCCTGGACTCCAAGAAATGGAAGAGGTAAAGAAAGGGATATGAAAGCTAGGATGAAAATACAGTCAATGCTGTTTGGCAGCTGGTTGTCATTAGTGAGGTTAAGTGTCAGTGGTGAATTTATGCTTTTAAGTTTTAACTGCCTTCTAGAAGGAGGCTGTCATTTATGGGGAGGAGGATGAAGAGTGAGTACTTTAACCTGTTTTGGGTAGTGGAGGTTGTTTTGTTTTCTTTGGTCTCATGCATAAATATGGCATTCTATTTTGGTTGTGTGGTAGAAGAAAATCAGTTCATTTAGCTCAACTTCCCTACTGGTGGCTATCCTGATTATAGCCTCCTAGTAGGAATCATTTAAAATTCAATTTGGCTACTGGTACCCTCCATGCTCAGTAGCTTTCATTAAATTACATAGCAGTGAGTTCTTCTTTACTGTGTGCCACCTTTTGATATACATTTGACTTCAGTGTAATTTCAGACAGTTGTGCTCTGTGTGGAGTGGTTTTACCATAATAATCTTGCTGTCCAGTGAGTATAGATCTGCAAATCTGAATCTGATGAGATTTTAAGATGGTAGAAAAACATCACACAGGGAAATGTTTATATTTATTTATACTTTAGTTAGTTAGGCTTGTTTTTGGAAAATCATTTTTGTTGCATTACTTACAGTTTAAGATTAGTATAACATTTTTTCCCATGTGAGATGCTTCAGAATTGATGTACAGTTGGATTCAAAAAAAAAAAAAAAGAAAGAAAGAAAAGTGTCCTTGACATTGTAAATAAAATTAAATGTTAGTAGTTTTTTCTTTTATTAGCATTTTTGAAAGTACTGCTTGCTGTTCATGGGTTCACATTATTCTATGGCCATATGTTGTTGTGTAAAGCAAGCAGACCCAGGATCTGAACACAACAGGACATACCCACCAGCTCATGTCCTGAGCAAGTTACTGATACCTCAGTTCCTTCATTTAGTGCTAATAGTAATACTAACTTATTGAATTTTTCTGAATTTTAAGTACATATAAGCCATCTAATATCAGTCCTGATCAAGTAGATTCTCAAAAAATGGTAGCTAGTACTAATAAGTCATTACACAAATATTCACTGAGCCTTGCCCTGTGCTAGGATGAAGTAATGAATAGAAGTGAACTATGAAACAACTGTAAAGAAGGTTGATCCCCAGCATTGAAAAGAAAGGAAGGAAGGAAGGAAGGAAGGAAGGAAAGAAAGAAAGAAGAGAGGTGAAAGATATTTGATTATATTTTCATCTGTTGTTACTTTGTAATCCCCCCACCCCGACACCCGCACTGCATTTTCCCAATTGGTTTGTGAACTAGGAACATTCTTATCATCAGGTGCTTTATTATTCACTACATAGAAAATACACTTGACACTCACAGATCATAAACTGAGATCCCATACAGGTATTTATATAAATACTGTCAATGTCTGGACAAGTGTTTTTTGTTTTGTTTTGTACCTTCCACCATATTAGAGTTTTCTTACTCATGGTAGTACTTTTATATATTGTCTATTGCTTCTGTGAGACCCTTTCTTTGTTTTTTATTTCTTTTTTGTGATGCTGGGAATGGAACTCAGGGCTTTGCACATACTAGGCAGTTGCTCCATCACTGAGCCACACCTCCAGCCTGAGAGCCTTCCTTTAACTCTCCATCTGTCTTGCAGTCCCCTCCCATGTATTTATAGCCACTACTGCCTGGTCATAAAATTTGTATTTTTTTTATATCTCTTGCATAACCACAGAGACCAATTGAAAAGTAAAATTAGCTCTTTAGAGTTCTAAGTCATCCAATGTCAGATACTTTTAATATAGTAATTGTGTAATATACAAGTTTTCACACATTTTTCTCTTTTAATCTGAAGATTCTGCTGCAGCTTTGTGTTTGATACTGTGATAGTTGGTATGAAAGACATAAATATAATACAGGGTATAACCCCGAGAAGTTTATAAATTCATTGCCTTGATTATTAGTTTCTTTCCTCAGAAACATGTTATTATAATGCTACTGACAGTAAACTTCAGTATTGTGTTATGTAGCTAGATCGTTATTCTATCTTCAGAAAATGAACCTTGCCAGTAATATTTGCTGTGTGTGCTGGAGTTATGTTTTCTAAAATTAGAGCTCAATTCAGGGTTTGGAGAGCTTTCATTTCTGATCCTCAGGAGAATTGAGAAAAATAAATAGAAAATACCTTTGATGGTCATATATAATTCTTTCAAAATGCTATAAGAGAAAGATAAAAATGTTTTGAAATCAAAGTTAGATGTGGACCCAAAGAGTATACTATAAAACAGAATTAGTTTGAGACCAGTGGCTGAATCCTATAGAATGGGAGGAATTTTGTCTTGAATATACTTTGAGAAAGTTACTTTTTTTTAAATTGATTTTGAATTATTTATTTATTTATTTATTTTCATTTATGCATATGTACATACAATATTTGAGTCATTCCCCCGCATCCCCCTACCCCCTTCCTCTCCCCCCCATCCCCTCGCTTCCAGGCAGAAACTGTTCTGCTCTTATCTCTAATTTGGTTGAAGAGAGAGTATAAAAAATAATAAGAAGGACAAAGCATTTTTGCTAGTTGAGATAAGGATAGCTATACAAGGAGATTCCTAGCATTGCTTCCATGTACAAATGTGTTACGTTCTAAGTTGATTCTTCTTGAACTGACCTTTTCTCTAGTTCCTGATCTCCTGTTGGCCTCTGTTGCTTTATTTATTTATTTATTTATTTATTTTATTATTCATATGTGCATACAAGGCTTGGGTCATTTCTCCCCCCTGCCCCCATCCCCTCCCTTACCACCCACTCCACCCCCTCCCTCTCCCCCCCACCCCCTCAATACCCAGCAGAAACTATTTCGCCCTTATTTCTAATTTTGTTGTAGAGAGAGTATAAGCAATAATAGGAAGGAACAAGGGTTTTTGCTGGTTGAGATAAGGATAGCTATAAAGGGCATTGACTCACATTGATTTCCTGTGCGTGGGTGTTACCTTCTAGGTTAATTCTTTTTGATCCAACCTTTTCTCTAGTTCCTGGTCCCCTTTTCCTATTGGCCTCAGTTGCTTTTAAGGTATCTGCTTTAGTTTCTCTGTGTTAAGGGCAACAAATGCTAGCTAGTTTTTTAGGTATCTTACCTATCCTCACCCCTCCCTTGCGTGCTCTCGCTTTTATCATGTGCTCATAGTCCAATCCCCTTGTTGTGTTTGCCCTTGATCTAATGTCCACATATGAGGGAGAACATACGATTTTTGGTCTTTTGGGCCAGGCTAACCTCACTCAGAATGTTGTTCTCCAATTCCATCCATTTACCAGCGAATGATAACATTTCGTTCTTCTTCATGGCTGCATAAAATTCCATTGTGTATAGATACCACATTTTCTTAATCTATTCATCAGTGGTGGGGCATCTTGGCTGTTTCCATAACTTGGCTATTGTGAATAGTGCTGCAATAAACATGGGTGTGCAGGTGCCTCTGGAGTAACTGTGTCACAGTCTTTTGGGTATATCCCCAAGAGTGGTATTCTGGATCAAATGATAGATCAATGTTTAGCTTTTTAAGTAGCCTCCAAATTTTTTTCCAGAGTGGTTGTACTAGTTTACATTCCCACCAGCAGTGTAAGAGGGTTCCTTTTTCCCCGCATCCTCGCCAACACCTGTTGGTGGTGTTGCTGATGATGGCTATTCTAACAGGGGTGAGGTGGAATCTTAGTGTGGTTTTAATTTGCATTTCCTTTATTGCTAGAGATGGTGAGCATTTTTTCATGTGTTTTTTGGCCATTTGAATTTCTTCTTTTGAGAAAGTTGTGTTTAGTTCACTTGCCCATTTCTTTATTGGTTCGTTAGTTTTGGGAGAATTTAGTTTTTTAAGTTCCCTATATATTCTGGTTATCAGTCCTTTGTCTGATGTGTAGCTGGCAAATATTTTCTCCCACTCTGTGGGTGTTCTCTTCAGTTTGGAGACCATTTCTTTTGATGAACAGAAGCTTTTGAGTTTTATGAGGTCCCATTTATCTATGCTATCTGTTAGTTGCTGTGCTGCTGGGGTTTCGTTGAGAAAGTTCTTACCTATACCTACTAACTCCAGAGTATTTCCTACTCTTTCCTGTATCAACTTTAGAGTTTGTGGTCTGATATTAAGATCCTTGATCCATTTTGAGTTAATCTTGGTATAGGGTGATATACATGGATCTAGTTTCAGTTTTTTGCAGACTGCTAACCAGTTTTCCCAGCAGTTCTTGTTGAAGAGGCTGCTATTTCTCCATCGTATATTTTTAGCTCCTTTGTCAAAGACAAGTTGGTTATAGTTTTGTGGCTTCATATCTGGGTCCTCTATTTTGTTCCACTGGTCTTCATGTCTGTTTTTGTGCCAGCACCATGCTGTTTTTATTGCTTGTGCTTTGTAATATAGTTTGAAGTCAGGTATTGTGATACCTCCTGCATTGTTCTTTTGACTGAGTATTGCCTTGGCTATTTGTGGCTTCCTGTGTTTCCATATAAATTTCACGGTAGATTTTTTGATCTCTTTAATGAATGTCATTGGAATTTTGATGGGAATTAGATTAAACATGTAGATTACTTTAGGGAGTATTGACAGTTTTACTATGTTGATTCTACCAATCCATGAGCATGGGAGATCTCTCCACTTTCTATAGTCTTCCTCAATCTCTTTCTTCAGAAGTGTATAGTTTTCCTTGTAGAGGTCTTTCACATCTTTTATTAGGTTTACACCTAGGTATTTGATTTTTTTTTGAGGCTATTGTAAATGGAATTATTTTCGTGTATTCTTTTTCAGTTTGCTCATTATTAGTGTATAGAAATGCTAATGATTTTTCTATGTTGATTTTATATCCTGCTACCTTACTATAACTATTGGTGATGTCTAGAAACTTCTGAGTAGAGTGTTTTGGGTCTTTAAGGTATAGGATCATGTCATATGCAAATAGGGACATTTTGACAGTTTCTTTACCTATTTGTATTCCTTTTATTCCTTCTTCTTGCCTAATTGCTCTGGCTAGGAATTCCAGTACTATGTTGAATAGGAGTGGAGATAGTGGGCATCCTTGTCTGGTTCCTGATTTTAGAGGGAATGATTTCAGTTTTTCTCCATTAAGTATAATGCTGGCTGTAGGTTTGTCATATATAGCTTTTATAATGTTGAGGAACTTTCCTTGTATTCCTAGTTTTTTTAGAGCTTTTATCATGAAATGGTGTTGGATCTTATCAAAGGCTTTTTCTGCATCTATTGAGATGATCAAGTGGTTTTTGTCTTTGCTTCTGTTAATGTGGTTTATTACGTTTATTGATTTTCGTATGTTGAACCACCGCTGCATCCCTGGGATGAAGCCTACTTGGTCGTGGTGAATAATCTTTTTGATGTGTTGTTGAATTCGGTTTGCCATTATTTTGTTGAGGATTTTTGCGGCAATGTTCATTAAGGAGATTGGCCTATAGTTCTCCTTTTTGGAGGTGTCTTTGCCTGGTTTTGGGATAAGTGTAATACTGGCTTCATAAAATGTGTTTGGCAGTTTTCCTTCCCTTTCTATTTCATGGAACAGTTTAAGGAAGGTTGGTATCAGTTCTTCTTTAAAGGTCTGATAGAATTCTGCAGAGAATCCATCAGGTCCTAGACTTTTCTTTTTGGGGAGACTCTTGATTGCTGCTTCAATTTCATTTTGTGTTATAGGTCTATTCAGGTGATTAATTTCCTCTTGGTTCAGTTTTGGATGATCATATGTATCTAGAAATCTGTCCATTTCATTAAAATTTTCAAATTTATTTGAATAAAGATCTCAAAGTAGTCTCTGATGATTTCCTGGACTTCCATGGTGTTTGTTGTTATCTCCCCTTTTGCATTCCTGATTCTACTAATTTGGGTTTTTTCTCTCCTCATTTTAGTCAGGTTTGCCAGGGGTTTGTCGATTTTGTTTATTTTTTCAAAGAACCAACTTTTTGTTTCATTAATTCTTTGTATGGTTTTTTTGGTTTCTATTTCGTTGATTTCAGCTCTTATTTTTATTATTTCTCTCCTTCTATTTGTTTTGGGATTTGCTTGTTCTTGTTTTTCTAGGAGTTTGAGATGTATCATTAGGTCATTGACTTGGGATCTTTCAGTCTTTTTAATATATGCACTCATGGCTATAAACTTTCCTCTCAGGACTGCCTTAGCTGTGTCCCATAGGTTCCGGTAGGTTGTGTTTTCATTTTCATTGACTTCCAGGAACTTTTTAATTTCCTCTTTTATTTCATTGATGATCCATTCTTCATTAAGTAATGAGTTATTTAGTTTCCAGCTGTTTGCATGTTTTTTGTCTTTACTTTTGTTGTTGAGTTCTACTTTTACTGCATTGTGATCACATAGTATGCACGGTATACTTTCTATTTTCTTGTATTTGCTGAGACTTGCTTTGTGCCCTAGGATATGATCTATTTTGGAGAAGGTTCCATGGGCTGCTGAGAAGAATGTATATTGTGTAGAACATGGATGAAATGTTCTGTAGACATCTACTAGGTCCATTTGTTCTATTGCATATTTTAGATCTTGGATTTCTTTATTGATTTTTTGTGTGGATGACCTATCTATTGATGATAATGGGGTGTTAAAGTCCCCCACAACCACTGTGTTGGCATTTATGTATGCTTTTAGGTCTTTCAGGGTATGTTTGATGAAATTGGGTGCGTTGACATTGGGTGCATACAGGTTGATAATTATTATTTCCTTTTGGTCTATTTCCCCTTTTATTAGTATGGAATGTCCTTCTTTATCTCATTTGATCAATGTAGGTTTGAAGTCTACTTTGTCAGAGATAAGTATTGCTACTCCTGCCTGTTTTCGGGGGCCATTGGCTTGGTAAATCTTCTTCCAGGCTTTCATCCTTAGCCTATGCTTATTTCTGTTGGTGAGATGGGTCTCCTGTAAGCAACAAATTGTTGGATCTTCCTTTTTAATCCATTTCATTAAGCGGTGCCTTTTGATGGGTGAATTAAGTCCGTTAACATTAAGCATTAGTACTGATAGGTATGTGGTGATTCCTGTCATTTAGTTTTCTTAGTTGTTTGAAGGTTTGATTGTGTGTATCTAAGTTGAAGTTACTCTCTACTTTCTTGCTTTTTCTTTTCCTGTGGTTTGGTGCTGCCTGTCTTTTCATGGTTAAGTTGGGTTTAACTTTCTGTGTGCAGAATCCCTTGAAGAATCCTTTGTAGTTGCGGCTTTGTGGTCACATATTGTTTTAGTTTCTGCTTATCATGGAAGATTTTTATTGCTCCATCTATTTTGAATGATAGTTTTGCTGGGTAGAGTATCCTGGGGTTGAAGTTATTTTCATTCAGTGCCTGGAAGATCTCACCCCATGCTCTTCTTGCTTTTAATGTTTCTGTTGAGAAGTCTGCTGTGATTTTGATGGGTTTGCCTTTGTATGTTACTTGTTTTTTCTCTCTTACAGCCTTCAATATTATTTCCTTAGTTTCTGAACTTGTTGTTTTAATGATGATATGTTGTGGGGTAGTTCTATTTTGATCTGATCTGTTTGGTGTCCTGGAGGCCTCTTGTATCTGTATGGGAATATCTTTCTCTAGATTTGGGAAATTTTCCGTTATTATTTTGTTAAATATATTACGCATTCCCTTTGCTTGCACCTCTTCTCCTTCTTCGATACCCATGATTCTCAAGTTTGGTCTTTTGATGGAGTCGGTGAGTTCTTGCATTTTCTTTTCACAGGTCTTGAGTTGTTTAATTAATAGTGCTTCGGTTTTTCCTTTAATGACCATTTCATCTTCAAGTTCTGAGATTCTGTCTTCTGTTTTTTCTATTCTGCTGGATTGGCCTTCCGTTTTGTTTTGCAGTTCTGTTTCATTCTTTTTTCTGAGGTTTTCCATATACTGGCTGTTTTCCCCTTTTATGTTGTCTATTTTTGTCCTGAGTTCATTTATCTCTTTATTAATTGTGTTCTCTGTTTCATTTTGGTGTTTATACAGTGCTTCTATGGTTTCCTTTATTTCTTCTTTTGTTTTTTCAAATTCTCTATTTTTGTTGTCTTGGAATTTCTTGAGTGTCTCCTGTACATTTTGGTTGACCCTATCCAGTATCATCTCTATAAAATTCTCATTGAATACCTGTAGTATGTCTTCTTTTAAATTATTCTTGTGGGCTTCATTGGGTCCTTTGGCATAGTTTATCTTCATTTTGTTGGAGTCTGGATCTGAGTACCTGTTTTCTTCATTCCCCTCTGGTTCCTGTACTAATTTTTTGCTGTGGGGAAGCTGGTTTCCCTGTTTTTTCTGTCTTCCCATCATTGTCTTTGGTGTTGTTACTGTCCCTGTACTGTGTGCAATTAAGTATTTTCTAGCTTGTAATAATAACAATGGTAATATTTAGAATGGAAGGATGAGCTGAGATGGAAAGCAAGAAGTTAAAGAAATGGGAAAAACAAATACACAGACTGGAGGGAGAAAACAGAACAAGGTGTCAGACAAGAAGATTTCAAAGGTATCAACAGGGAGCTTTAGTGTACTAATCGACAGTAAGCTGAACAGACATTAGAGAGACAGAGAGAGGATTGAAAATCAAAAATAAAAAAAAGTAAGAATAAAAATAAAAAGTAAATGAAAGAAAAATCTATTTATAAAAATGTGTTAAAATAAAATGAAAAAATAGAAAATTAAAAAAACCCAAAAAATCAAAAAACCTCCAAGTTCAAATGCAGTGAAGTCACAGTCTCCAATCCTGGAGATGGTGCCTCAGATGTTGCTCTGTAGTTGTCTCATCAAAGGGGACACATAAAGAAGAACAAAACTACACACACACGCACCAAAATAACCCCACCAGGTGTCCCAAGTTCAAATGCAATACAGTTTCAGTAACTTTTTCAGCTTGCAGGTGTAATTCGGTTGTTGTCTCATCAAAGGTAGGGAGAAAAAAAAAAAAGAGTCTGGAGACAGTTCTGAGAATGGTATCTGCAGCTGTGGCTTGCCTGCCCACTGCTGTCAGCCTGCTGTTGCTGGAGGCGTTATTTATGCAGATCTCTGGGGTGAGCTAGCACTCACCTGGACCCGCAGGCTTTGTTGCTCAGATTTCTCTTATGCATGAGCCTCTGCTACAAGCTTTCCCCTTTCCAAGCACTGGGAAAGGTGACACTGCACCCATATTCTCAGGCCTGCGTGTTTATTTACAGTTCATGTGGGAGGTGGGTCTTTCCCCCTCTCCTGTGGAGTTTTCCTCCCTCCACCATTCTCACCAGCTTTCCCGCTCCTGGTTGCTGGGCCTGCGCCCCTGCTCCCACCAGAGGCTCTCTGGCCAGGTGGGCTTGTTTATTTACATTTCCAGGAAGGATTCCCTTTCCCCATTCTTTGGCACTCAGGGCGCCCCACCCTCTTTCCTGCGTGTCTTATTCTTATTGCTTAGTACTCAGTTTCTCTTTTTTCCCCAGGTGGAGGTCAGTCTGTCCAGGGGGCTATGCTGCTCTGGCCCAGGCTTGTCTGTGGGAGAACCTCAGTACCGCAAAGCTCACCTGGTCTGCGTCTTCCCAAGCCATATGGGCTCCGGCCACTGGCGGCCCCGGGGGCCCTCCTCGTTTCTCCGTTTAACGTGAAGTGGAGATTCTCTGCACTGGCAGGAGGTGTGGAGGGGTCAAAGTTATGCCTTTTCTCAGTGATTATGCCTGCAAAGTGTGTCTCCGGCGTCTCTCCAAGATTTCACTATAGGAGGGTCGCTTTCTGCTTCCTCCCTCTAGCTGCCATCTTGGAATTCCCTTGAGAAAGTTACTTAATGTAACATGCCATCATATATGACTGAATTATACTGTCTGTCACAAAAGTCATGGCTTCTGGATGACCATTTACAAAGCCATCTTGGCATTCAATATTGTTCCCACTTAGTGTCACAGGACACTAAAATATCCTGGTTTCCAATGTTTCAGGAGACCTGGGTTAGGTGGAGGATATCAGTCATTTGCCTGGACTCCATTTCTGTATGCCTTCTTTCCTCCCACCTATCTTCAATTTGCTGACAGAGTGATCTTGGCTTTCACTGTGGTCCTCCATCTTCAAAATACCTCAACTGTCCCTGTGAGATGAAAATATCCTACTTCATTGGTCCCTCTCCCATCCAATGACCTCCTTCTTTGTACATTCCAGGTTGGCCAAACAGAATCTTCTAAGGTGTCTTGTGTTTTCTGTGCGTAATCTCATTTTCATGTTTTTGTAGACATTGTTCCCTTGACCTTTATTTCCCCGTCTTTGCAAACCCAGTTCTGCTTGTTTTTTGAGATCTCCTTTAAGTGTTGACGTCTCCATAGCATCTCCTCTGAATTGCACAGTTAGTGTGGAACCTCCCTCTCCTGTGATCCCATGGCATTTTATCAGCAGTTTCTGGTCGGAGTTTGAGGAGAGCTCCATCTAATGTGTATGATTTTTGGGCATCCTACTGTAATCTCACAGTGTACTGTCTATCTGCTGTGGTTTTTCTATGTATTTGGTGACTCTAAAATTATGTTATTCTGGAAAATTTTGCATCTAGGTATTTATCTGAGAAATATACTAATTTGGAGTTGATGATATATTTGACCTGTATTCTTGGTATTACACTGTTAATTTCCCTCCTTTCTCTTGCTGAGGTCACTTCTTATATCTATTACTCTCCTACCTAATTGCACAATGCAATTCTATGGAATTTCTATGTTGGATGTCAGTAGCTCAATGCTTAAAATGATGACTTGTTAAATGTAACTATTTCTGATCAAGTTAATATCCAGAGATGACCTTCTTTTATCTATTCCCATTTTATGTGCATTCAAACTCACAGATGACATAGGAGTAGTCAATACTTGGCAATGTTTCTGGGAGACAGTGAACAGGTATTGTTTCATGCTGATCCAGTCCTTCTTGTCAGGGGTTTTTAGCAGGGTGCCTTTGTCCTATGACTCTATGATGATTGACTCAGCCATTTTCTTTAGACAAAAACTAACTTGGTTATTCTTCTCCTGAAAAGGAATAAAGAGAAGTTACCAGTGATATGAGTTGAGACTTGCTGCTTGTGTGTGTTTTAAAGGTGGTGAATATACCCAGAAACCTTCTCTTCAATTCAGTCTTTGTTGAAGAATAACTTATCTTTTCTGGCAAACTGCCAGAAGCATTCTTATTTCTGTGCTACCAAACATTTCTATTTCAAAATTAGCAAATCCATGTCAATATTGGATTGTTGGAAGGGTACCCAGAAGCCATCAGTTAGTTAATCCAGGTGTTGTATTGTTCATTTGGACCACAATGACAGACTGCCTCTGGGAGATGATCAAAATACATTTCATGGAACATGAACTTATAGGAGTGCTGGGGGTGCTTGTAACTTGGTATTCTTTTTGAGTCATACTAGAGTTTGAACTCAAGATCTTGTGCTTGCTGGACAGATGCTCTACCACTTGAGCCATGCCCCCAGTCTTTATTATTTTTTTTCTTGCTTTATCTGTTTATTTATGTACTTATTTATTTTTAGGTAGGGCATCCCATTTTTTTACCCAAGACTGGCCTCAGATGATGATCCTACTATCTCCACCTCCTGTATAGCTGGGATTACAGACATGTATTAGCATATCTGACTTTGTTGGTATAGAGTGGTCTTGCTAACTTTTTCCCTCCAGTGACCTCGAACAGTGATCCTCCCAATCACTGCCTCCTGTAGCTGGGATTACAGACCTGCACCACCCCACCTGGTCTGGAACTTGTTACTTTGAGATAAGTAGAACTGCTGAGTGTGTGTGCATTGAATTTTGTTCTTTTAACTCGCACTTGGAAGTACTTATGTTCCTTTCCAAAATGCTAGCCTTTCCAAATTTGGAAAACAATTTTCTGAAATGACTATAGTGGGCCTTCAAGTATTTGCTACTTACTTCAGCTTTGCTTGCAGAAACATGTTTTGTCACTCAGTGTGTGGCATGGTATAGTGTGTGGAGCAGGCACTTAGGAAAGCTAGGGTATGTTTGCCCAATTTGGGAATATATCCTTTTTAACTGCCCTGTAAGATTTTTTGTTCAAGTTTCATAGATCATCTTAGTACTTAAGTATTTTTCTTCTTTAAAAGTTATTTTTTCACTTTTGTGTTTTTATCTTTAGTCTGTTAACTCCGTAAAGGTATGAGTTTTCTGTATCTGTCTCCTCAGAGCTTTCTGTGTTTTTAGCATACCCAGTTTGTTGAGATTAGGCCACTGAATGGTGGTTGAATGAACTAATGAATTCTATTATATTAGCAGAAAGGTAAGGGCAGTAGAGTAATCACGTCTTACCTTGAAAGTAGGATAGGTGACATAATCTGGGGAGGGGCATGCAAAATGAAAGCACAGGGCCCATAGTTTAAAAATTATTGAGAACTTCAAAAAGGTGGCAAAAGAATATTAAAATTAACAGAGATTCAGTATAGGTCACAGCGTGGACACTGTGAGGCTCTTCATCTTGAATGCACAGTGAGGCAGAAGGTTGAATGCCCAGAAATCTTGTTTTTTTGCTTGTGAGGTAAATATACTTCATACTTTTATTTCTAGTTAATAGTACAAAAGCTTTACCTCTTGTATTACTAATAAAATAGGGAGAACAAGTTCTTCGTACTAGTATCTGTCACAGCACAAATTGGAGGTAATGCTTAATTTACCATCTTTGAATGGTAAATTCTGTCAGTTTTCTTAGCACAAAATTTAAAGCAGTAAGTTCCACCAACCTAAGCATTCTGTGCTCATTCATGGCCCTGGTGAATACAGACTTTCACTGTGCTGTGCAAGTAAATAATTTTGACCCCAAATATAATCTGTATGAACCCTAGTAAAATCATTATAAATGAGAGTTGTGAAAAGCTGATTTCCTTTCTAGTTTTGGAGACAGATGAATGCATCTAAAATGGAATTGCCAAAGAGTCTCTGGTCCCAGAAAGAAGTAAGAGAAGTCTTCACAGTTAAGAAATCCCCTGGGGAAAGTTTAGTTTATAAGCAAAATTGAATTGTAATAAGGCAGAAGGAAGAGATGCCTCTTCCAGGGCTACCTACACAGTGCATAAACCCGAATGGAAAGAAAACATGGGCCTCTCTGTAGCCTCCAGAGCTGAGAAAGTCAACAGGGAATTTCTGCTTTGACCTGTCAACACTGATTATCCTTAAGTCACTGAAAGTCAATCCAAAGACAAAGCACAGAGCAGGCTGCAATTGCAGTCATACTGTCCAATGGCCAGAGACAGCCACCAGGAGAACTGTGCACACCGGGCAGAAGGGATGCCTAGCTCACAGAGGAAAAAAGCAGCCCATTCCGCAGCTGCCTCTTATCCTTCTTACCTGGAGACTTTGAACTTTCTGGAAAGCACCTGGTTAGCAAAGCTTCCTACTGCTTCTTATCCTTTAGTTATCTGCTTGCACACAGAGCACTTGTTACTATGCGATAGTTTTTTTGGAATTCACGTGAAACTAAAAATAAATCTAGCCCCTTGGACTTCCTCATTCCTGGACATAGAGATTTAGTAGTGAATTAGGAAGATATTGTCACTAAAATGATATGTTTTGATTAGTTGTTTATTTTCATTATATTAGTTTTTAATTTATGAATATAATGAAGTGCTAGTAACCTGGGAAAAGGTATTTAAAAATCATTTACCTATGTGCTAAAATTTGAAATGCAAGTAAGTATAGCACTAGTTTCAGAGATGATTGCTTGTTGGTATTAGCAGAATCACAAACTTAGGTCTTTCTGTCTTCCTTCAGGTGCTGTCCTACCCCTAGGAGAGATAACTTAGCTCTGGTCACCCATGTATGGTCATCATTGTGTTTTCATTTGATGAGATATCCACAGAGCAAAGGAAAACCAGGTGTGATGGCTCACATCTGTAATTTCAGCTACTCAGGAGGCCAAGTTAGGGAAGATTGTGGATGGAGGCCATTCCAGGCAAAAAGTTAGTGAGATCCCATCTTGACAAAAGGAGCCAGGCATTGTGGTCCACATCTGTAATGCCATCTACCAAGAGGTGTAGTTAGGAGGATTGCCTTCTGAGGCTGGCTTGGGCAAAACAAGACCGTACTTGAAAGATAAACTAAAACAAAAAGGTTGGAGTGTGGTTCAAATGGTAGAATGCCTGCCTAGCAAGTGCAAGGCCCTGAGTTCAAACCTTAGTACTGCCAAATAAATAAATAAAGACAGAGGTGGGTGGAGAGGACAGAATGAATATGTATTAGATGCATCTACTTTCCTGATGAAAGATGGAACCATTTCCCCTGAATCCTGCCTTGTACACTTGCCACATACTTCCAGCCTTGAAATCCTGGATGCCTCTTACAAGAGTCACAATGTATCACCCAAATATTGATGCTAGACCTGGTGCTGAGACTAAATGGGACAAGAAGATTTAAGAAAAAATGATGAATAATCTAAATATGCACTGTGATGTGTTACATACACGTCATAGGTAAGACATGGTTTATTGTCTAATCTTAACTGCATTTCTGTAAGGTAGTGTTGGCCTTGAGTACCAGATAAGAAGGCAGAAGTGGAGAGAGGTGAAGAGCATTCAGGTAACTAGTGGCTGAGCTAGAATTCAAACACAGATAAAGGGCAGTCCCAAACTGTTTCTTCTCACTATACTATGCTCCCTCCTTCTCTGAGACACAGGAGAATTGCAAAAAGCTGAACATTTAGTGAGAGACCCTTCGTACGTTTTTCTGGAATGATCAGAGATGGTACCCAGATCCACACGTGTAGTGAACTAGACATGAAGACATTTATGGTTTGAAAAAGTAGGAAATAGAGAAAGAATATCTCGTTTCCTTTTTTATGTTTTACAAGTATCTCCTATAATGTTTTAAATAATTAGCTATTAGCTTGCTCATAAATAGTAATATTAGAAAAGATTTACTACATGCAAGAATATTTCCAATATGTGTTTGTAGGGTAGAATACAATAGAGATACACCATCATCTAAAAACTTAAAAATTTAAAAGTATTTTGTAAGTTATATTATGGAAAACAAGAGCTTATAAAGATTTAACCTTCAAGCTTAGAAATTTTCTATTCCCAACTTTGGCTTTTTTGCCTTTGATGCAGATATTCATTCATTCACAAATTTTAAAGATTTTTGATGATTCTCGATCACTTAAAATGATCTTTGTTCTACACTTTCATTAAGATTGTTCAAGTGTTTTCCAACTCCATATAAACAGTTCTTAAAAACATACATTTTGAAAGCTAAGATCTGTTCATACTCACATTTAAATTATAAATAATCTCTTCCAGGAATTGATTTCTTCCACCTCATGTTTTTTTCCTTAAGAGAAATAGGTGCATTTAAACAAGGATGAAACTCTGTTTTCCATTTTTCACCTATTTGGTAAGGGAAGATCTCTATCAAATTTGGTATCCAAACTATTATTGTTTTTAGAATTGTATATCTTTTTTAGAAAGCTTCAAAGAGTGATATAAGTTATAGTTCCATTAGGTTAAAAAAGAATATAGAATGCATTTAGTTTTAAATCTGTTTTTTTTTTCTTTATGTGAGAACAAACTAGGACATTTGCAGCCATCCAACATTAGATTGTATTTCACCTTTAACTTCAATAACATTTATTCATTACTTTCCTGTGAATTCTGATCCTCTTGCCCTCAGTCTCTTGACCTATGATGCTCAAAGACTACGTGACTGTGGCTGACTTGGAGGAAGACAAGTTAATGGTCACTGACTAAATTCTCCCAGAAATCCTCCTACTTAGGAGAAAGATGGCTTTTTGATGGCTAGGGTACGCAAGCTCAGAAGTAGAGGAGGTGGTTATTTGTGCAGTGCTGAGGCTAAAGGTACAAAGTGATGCTCAAAGCAAATCAAAGATAGAACAGGCAGGCAGAGAGAATAGAGGATATGAGGGATCATTGTCAGTCATATTTTAGACATGAACAGAGGGATGATAAGTGGCCAAACCTACTTTGAATAGAAAATTGGACAATGGTATGTTTTGCTTTTCTAAAGCCTTAACAGGGATAAAGTTCTCACATTTCAGATAGTTTTTTTAATTAATAGGAGAGATACAGATTGCCTAATATTATTTACTGATCGTAGAACTGGAACATCTAAATTAGGACTTCTTTTTTCATACTTTTGTAAAAGAGCTATGTCTGGGCTTTTCATTTGTACCTGTATACATATTTCTGGAATATGAGGTCTCGTATGCTCTCTGATTCCCAGTGGGTTCTGTGACTCACACACACTCAAAGTTAAAAAAAAAATACACTATTGCAACTCTGAGTCTTAGATGAGTAACTTTAGATTGTCCTGTGTCTCAAATGCTTTATTTTACATTTGATTATATTCAATTTTAAGTGTCTTTTAAGGATTTTTATGAAAGCTTACTATTTTGGTATTTGCTTTTTATGTAGGACAGTTACTTTGAGTTCCTTGTCCTCTGATACAATACCTGGCACAGCAGGACACTGAAGGGTTTCAACAGGGCAAAGTTACTGTTTTTGTGTTTTACGTAGAGTAGATGTGTAAGGAGGTATTATTCAGGGCAAAGGATCATTAGGACACTAGTGTCCCATCTCTGTGAGAGAAGATGATGATCTAATCTAAAGCAGCAATTAAAATGAAGAAGAAGACATAAAATTGACTCTTTTCAGGAAGTAAAATCATCTAGATCTAAAGAGTTCAGAGGGTTGTTGGGAGATGTTGAAGGATATGGATGATATTGTTAACTGTGAACACTATTTTAGAGTTTGAGACAGACTGTCCTGCAAGCATTCAAATGTGGTGGTCATTGAAGATGACATCGTGTTGAGAAATAAATTTTGTCAGTATACGGTGGTGTTAAAGTTATGAAAGTGAATAAGTTAAGTATGAAAGGATACAGAAGCCAGTAGGTCATTAAGCATAATATATGCAGAACGAGATAAATGTCTTGTAAAATGCACAAACATGATATTACAGGGGGACCAGAAAAGGCCAAAATACAAAATGGCAGTTGGATGAGAGGAAGAGTTAAAGAAACCATATGTGACTGAACTTTGGGGATGAGGAGAATTTTACCTATGGAAGAAAATTAAAATATGGAAGATACTTTCCAAAAAAAGAAAAAAGGAATCCTCGTACACTGCTGGTGGGAATGCAAGCTAGTGCAACCACTCTGGAAAACAATTTGGAGGCTTCTTAAAAATCTAAACATAGGTCTGCCAAATGATCCAGCAATCCCTCTCCTGGGGATATACCCAAAGGAATGTGACACAGGTTACTCTAGAGGCACCTGCACACCCATGTTTATTGCAGCGCTATTCACAATAGCCAAGTTATGGAAACAACCAAGATGCCCCACTACTGATAAATGGATCAAGAAAATGTGGTATTTATACACAATGAAATTCTACTCAGCCATGAAAAAGAATGAAATCTTATCATTTGCAAGTAAATGGATAGAACTAGAGAACATCATTTTGAGCAACATTAGCCAGGCTCAGAAGGCCAAAAATCATATGTTCTCCCTCATATGCAGACTTTAAATCATAGGGCAAATACAGCAATGTGGTTGGAGTTGGGGCACATGATAAGGGGAGAGCACACACAGGAGGTATGGGGATAGGTAAGAAACACAAAATATGATAGTATTTGATGCCCCCACTGCAGCAGAACTACTACAGAAACTTTATAGCAACAGAAGTCAATATGGGAAGGGGATCAGGAACTAGAAAAAAAGACAGTTAGGGATGAATCAACTTAGAATGTAACACATTTGTACATGGAAGCAATGCTAGGAATCTCTGTATAGCTGTCCTTATCTCAACTAGCAAAAACGCTGTGTCTTTCTTATTATTGTTTATACTCTGTCTTCAAAAAAATTAGAGATAAGGGCAGAATAGATTCTGCCTGGAAGTGAAGAGGTGGTGGGGGAGAAATGGCCCAAACAATGTATGCACATATGAATAAACGAATAAAAAAGTAAATAAATAAAAGAGAAAAGAATCTGCAAAGGTGGAAAATTGTGAGGAATGTTCAATTTTGCTGGAGTGGTGAATACAAGAGTAAAGAAAAGTTAAGTGTGAAAAGCTAAATTGAAGTCAGAACCTACACACTTGGTATTCACTAGGCCATTATTTTGCTTCTCATAGACTCTTAAAATTTTGAAGTGAAAAGTACATGAGTACTTTTCTAACAATCTCTACCATTCGAAGTCACTCTTTGGTCTAGAGTCACCCTGTGTTTGATCAGATGCTTAAGACTTCTAAAAGTTGTTTCATATACTTTATAACCCCTCTAATTGTTAGCATTTTCATTATTTCATTTTTTAACCTTGTGTCTCTTGTTCATTTCTCTTGTTTCTAGTTGAACATTCTGTGTATACAAGAAGGTTAAGGTATTCAATTACTAATAGCACTTATTAATAGCACTCTTTAGAGGTATTTTTTGGGTTTTAATTCACTTTACTGTTTTCTACCCCATCTTTGTTTTTCCATTTTGAACATAATCTTTATGTGTCAAAACCAAGACAAATTTTGGCTGTGGTATTGTCATATCAAAACTGCAATTGAAGTGAATTTAATATAGTTTATTCTCAGTGTTATTGTGTTGCTTTTGATAAATCTTCCTTTTTTTTGAGCAAGATTTTAAGAGCATCTAGTTAATACTTAAATTTGCAAAGTTTTCAGTATAAAAATTTTGATATTTTTCCAAAAACTTACATTTTCATATTTTAAAAATGAGAACAGTAGTTTGATGGGTTGGAAGACCTGGCTATCTAGCTTATTTATGTCTTCTCAAATCCTTATCATCAATTTGCTGCTAATAGATCATATGTAAATTTATTTAGATATAGATATATAGATATAGATATAAACTCTTAAATTACCATGTTTAATAATTGTTCAAATAGGTTCACAGAGACATTTGTAGATAAACTGCATAATCTAGAAGGCATAATTCTGATTTTTTTTATGGTACTTAGATTTAAACTCAGGATAGGTACTCTACCACTTGAGCCATATCCCCAACTCTTCTGATATTGGCACTCTTGTCCGTCTGTCCATCCATCCATCCATCCATCCATCCGTCTATCCATCCGTCCGTGTTTACCAACCCTCTGCAATATTAATACAAGGCTAAATATATTTTGAAAAGCAAGGAAGACCTCAGGGATCTTACTCTGCTGGAGTTTTCAGTTTTCTAACAACAAGAAATGGTTTTAGTGCCAAGTCTCTGGTTGGAGGAAAGATGATTGAAGAGAGAGAGGATTCAACCGAAAACCCTCTATGTTTGTGGAATGTTCAGTCATCCCCTGACCTGAGGTCAACTCAAATTCTGGTCTGCTTCTGGGTAGCAAAGCAAGTCCTTTCCTTGGAAGCTGTGCTGGCCTCCACCTAAACTGGACAGTGAAGATTAGGAGATTTGGGGAAAGGAGCCAGAGCCTGGACCTTCTGACATGGACAAGAAGTTGTTGTTTTTTAATGGGTAGGAAGTTTTGATTTATGCCATGCAGAGAGAAAATGAGATACAAACAGATATAAAAAGAATTTTATAGTATATTCCAAATTTAATTTCAAGGATGAAATATGGTGTGTATAGAATTGAGGGAAAGCTGGTCAGTTGAGGAAGGGAATTTTTGGAGGTGGTTTTACTTGGATTAGATTTTTGTATTAATACACACAGATGTATATGGTGTTTTTCTCTACTTACTTTTATACCTTTTTGTATACTGAATTGAAGTTGGTAGGTAGAAGCAACGACTGAGCAAGCAGATCATTGTCTTGAGTAAATAAGCATTGTACAGACTCACCCAATGTTCATATGCCTCAAGGGTGGGTTTCTGCCTGAGTTTTTGTTCTGTTCGTCTTCTGGGCTCTTAGACAGGCTGGTTCAATTTTGTATTGCTTTCCTTCAACATTTCATAAAAGGCATCATTTCTCAATCTCTGCTGTTACAAAAACTATGGAAATGCATGCCACCCATTTTAAGGAGAAAAATGTTTTTGTAGAAGTTTTCTCTATCTAACATTAGCTTCATGCATAAATTTTTTTATATTTTGACTTTTATGGCATTTAAAGTTGCCAAGAAAAAATAACTTTCAATGAAGTAACTAGGACCATTTTCTCAAACTTTTCCTATAGAGGAGAGGAATATAGAAAAGTGATATTAATGAAGCATTCTTATTACTCTAGAGCAAAAAATGGCAAACCTTTTCCTGTAAAGGACCAGGTAATAAATGTTTTTGGCTTTGAGGGTCATAGGGTCTCTGTGAGAAGGAGTCACCTCTGTCGTTAGAGTGAGAATGCAGTCATAGACAATTTGTTCATAAATGAGAGTGACTGTGTCTCAATAAACTATTTATAAAAATAGACTTTGGGCAGTATTTGCTTCTTCCCTGTAGTGTGTTGACTCCTGTTTGTAAATCCAGCTTTGAGTCTTGTTTTAATTTGATGATAGACCTAGAAATGTTTTTTACATTTTTAAAGCTTTGTTGGGTGGGAAAGGAGTAGGGAGGTTAGGACAAAGAGGAGAAAAAGTAGAGAATCTATGTGGCTCACAAAGATTAAAATTTTTCCTAGTTTCAGTTTTTTTTTTTTTTGACCCTCACTCCAAAAGATTGTTTACTTCTTCTTTAAAAATTTCAAGTTATGGATTGGATTTTTTCTATTTTCCTCTGTTGTCAGTTTTAGTAATATGAAGCAAGAAAATTTATTACAGAAATGTGGAATTTAAAATTTTTATAATGGGTATCAGAGAAAATACTGATAATTTTCTTTGGCTACTTCATTCCTTTTAATTTAAGACTTTATAAGACATTTAAAAATGTATATTTATTCTTTTATCTTGAAAACTGTTTCTAAGTAAGGTTGAAAAGTCAATTATGTACTCCTTCTTAATTCTGTGCCGGAAATTTGGAGACTTCTGACCTTTATGTAGGACAGAGCACTCTCTATCTACACCAAAATCTTTTCGAAAACTGTAATGTTCTTTGATTTTAGGCGAAAAAAAAAAAAAACTAGTTAACATTTGTTGAGGGTTTACTAAGTTACATTAACTTACATTTTCACAATATTTTAAAGCACAGGTATGCCTATAAACTCCAATTCTAAGGCTGAAAAGATAAAAACACAGGGAAATTAAGTAACTGGACAAAAGTAACAATGAGCTAGGGATAGAAATTGGCTTTAGCCCAGGTTCAGGCAAGTTCCCCAATTAGAGGCTACTTTCAACTTTCCTTCAAAGCTCTTCAAAGTGAACTCTTATCCTCTTAGTACTTCATCAGTCCCAGCAACCTTCTGCAACTGATGCCACAAATAGAGTCACTGAGACATGATTTTTGCTTTCTAAGTATGAAACTGGAGTTTTGGACCAAAGATTCAAATCCTGAGATTCCATATGCAGGTCCGGCCATACACCCTTAAACACAAAATAAAGCGACATGGTGAAATTAAAGAAAGGAGAGTTATTACAAAGCTTGAGACATGCTGTGGTAAGAGGCAGAGTAAGCACTCAGCCCATCCTCAGTCATCTTCAGGGTACAAACATGAGTTATAGGTTTAAGTAGACAGAAAACTGGGGTCAGGGAACAAAAGGTATGCATAGTGAAACAGTTCAGTCACAGGTGTGGTCTGGTTGGTGATAATCTCAGTCCTTGTTCTGGGAAATGTTCCAGAGCTGTTATCTGGAGTCAGACAGGTGGTCCATCCAAAGGAAGGCCTACTGTTGGATATAGTTTCTTCATCTTACCATGAAGATGTTACCTGTCTTTCCTGGAATCCAAGGTGATTGCAAAGTGACTGCAAAGAGAATGGCTGAGAGCAAAGGAAAATACAAAATGGAGGCCGGGATGCCAGGTTTCTCCTGTTTTTACTTAATTCGTGGACCCAAGTAAGAAGTCAGTGCTTTTCAGCAAGAGCGGTTTAAGCACCTCTTACAAGTATTTATTAATACTTCAAAATGATGCTTGTAGTTTAGTAAGCAGAAAAATCCAGTTGCCTTAATAGAATTTATCAAAAAAAGGGAAGGTTGGAAAATTAGCAGTCCTATGGGCCTTTGTTCTTCTGTGATAGAACAATAATGTCACCATTTCTAAATCAGCGTCCATTTTATCCTCAGACCTCACTTGAGAAACTCCCAAGGACAAATTCCTGCTCTCTAAGACAGCCCCACCCCTACCAGAGACTGCCGCGCATGCGCTAACTTCCTTACTCTCCCCTTCTATAAAAGCCTTGCCTGGCCCAGGTTCGCTGCTGCGCCATTTTTTCCCTGGCCAGCCTGGCAGTTTGGGCCTGCCATTAAACTTAGCTCTGTGGACGTGAGACTTTTCTTGTGAGCTTTCTTTGTGAGCGGCGTTTTTCCTAACATTGTGTACTGCTAAGTAGAATGTCCACTCTCTAAACAGAGTGCGAGAGTTCCATTTGAAGACGTCCTCCTCCTTTTCCTTTCCATTTTTTTTCCAACAAGATAAAAATTGTGAGTTTGGTACTTTGAACTTGACAGCTACACACTTTGCCATAAAAAGTATTCTGTTTCCATGTTCCCAGAAGTCCTTTGTGCATTTTTTGCATTTGTCTTTCAGCTTACCTTAGGGCATAATAGTTTAAAAATTGAACTAAAATGTAAACACAGTGGCCTTACTGCTTTTTGATTAATGTGGTGCCTTTTTATTTCGTAGCAAATTTTTTCATCATGCTGTTATTCCCCATGTGACTCCCTTGAGCTGGTTGGTGCTGCAATCCAGGACAAAGGGTGGGACCCATTCTGCCAGAGCCCAGTGTAGGAGTCTGAGGCAGTGAGTCAAAGGACTGGAATTTGCTCACTTCGGAGTGACAATTCTCATGCAAATAGTTCTCAGATTTTTAAAGGAAGGGCTTGTCAGCTTCATACTTTTGAATTTACTTTGCCAGGAGTTCACACTTATACTAAATTGTACACAGAATGTTCTTTATAGCAGCGAATGTTTGAATGCAGCGAATGTGCATTCAAAACCACCCAAGTAATGCAGACTAAACCCCTCACCATTCCACTAAAACCCCTTGCAAACTATTTGTCACTTTTTCTTTCAGTTTCTTTGGCCATTTCTTTATTCAGTAGCTTGTTTTCTTTTCTTTTTTTTTTTTAACTGTGTAATAGTTTTTTCAGCATTCCATTTATTTTAACAACTATACAAATATAAACACTGCAGTACCAAAATTGTAGTTGGGGTTTCATTTTGCACTATTTATGAACTGGATTGTCATATGTAATTGCAGTAAACACTGAACACAGAGTGAAATTTAGAAAAACTTTTTTTCTGTAGTGTTTAGAATTGATACCCTATCATAACATAAGATGGCCTTTCTTTTTCTTAAAGAAAACTTTGTCATGAAGGATGGCACCAGTCACTGGCTTAACTCCTTTCTGGCTCTGCACTGGTTTTTAATTTTTTTTTTTTTTAATTCCTTTCTTGAATCTCTCGGCGCTTTAGTCATCTTAGATTTCCTGGAATGAAGGACTGATGAGTAAACATCTTGTGAAAAAAGTCAAGTCTACCCACCAGGCAGTAAGGACTTTCTTTTTCTCACAAGGCTCTGCCTGACCAATCCTGAGATAATGATTAATATTACCATAGTTTGAGCAACCTTGATTAACTGTGCTCACTTCTAGTCCCTTCCCTACATAATCTGGAAACTTGTGTTAGTATCCTGAAGATAGACTTGGGGTCACTGAACTCCCTTTCTTGTTCTTCCTAAGATGGCCATGTTAGTGAAGTCTCCTTTTTCTGCTCCTCACCACTATGCCTTTCTATCTGGCATATTGGGACAGGAAGGCAAGCCTACTCTCTTGGGACTCATGGAAGGCCTTTGCCTTCAAACTCTGGTAGCAGTCACTTCTTGATACTGTGAGCTAATTGCTCTGCCTTTTGTTTTTAGTTTCTTGGTTCATCTTCCTCTTGGATATAAGATGAACTGTATGGCAAACTTATTTCAGGATAGGTTTTTTTTTTTTTATTCTAAGCAAATGGTAACTTTTTATTGTTTATTTATTTATTCATATGTGCATGCATTGTTTGGGCCATCTGTCCCCCCTTCCCCCTCTTCCTCCCTCCCGCCCCTCTTGCTTCCAGGAAGAACCTGTTCTGCCTTCTTCTACAATTATGTTGAAGAGAAGACAGAAGTGATAATAAGAAAGACATAGCATTTTTGCTAGCTTGAGATAAAGATAGTTATACAGAGAGATTCCTAGCATTGCTTTGATGCACAAGTGTATTACAACCTGAATTGATTGATCTTTACCAGACCTCTTCACTACTTCCCGGTTACCTTCCCATACTGGCCTCTGTCAGTTTAAGATTACTTTATTCGCTCCTTTACAGTGGTCACATCAGACACTTTCAAGTTTTAGTTTTCCTTCCCTTCCCCTATTCCTCCTGTATGCATTCTTCCCTTAGTGTATGACCCATGTCCAGTAATATTACTGCATTTGTTTTGGGTCTATAGCATATGATTTTTGGCCTTCTGAGCTTGACTAACTTCACTTAAGATGATGTTCTCCAGTTCCATCCATTTACTTGTAAATGACAAAATTTCATTCTTTGTTGCTGAGCAAAATTCTATTGTGTATAAATACCACATTTTCTTCATCAATTTGTTGGTACTGGAGCATCTTGGCTGATTCTATAACTATAGCGCTGCAATAAACATGGGTGTGCAGGTGCCTTTGGAATAACCTGAGGCATGCATTCCTTTGGGTATATCCCTAGGAGTGGGATTGCTGGATCATATGGATCCTCACCAACATTTGTTATTGGTGGTGTTTTTGATGATAGCTATTCTAACAGGAGTGAGATGGAATGTAGTGTGGTTTTGATTTGCATTTCCTTTATGGCCAGGGATGGTAAGCATTTTTTCATGTGGTCTTTTGGCCATTTGGATTTCTTCCTCTAAAAAATTCTGTTTAGTGCAGTTGCCCAGTTCTTTATTGGTTCATTGATTTGGGGGGAGTTTAGTTTTTTGAGCTTCCTGTATATTCTGGTTATCAGTCCTTCGTCTGATGTATAGCCAGTGAATATTTTCCCCCATTCTGTGGGTAGTCTCTCCAGCTTAGAAACCATTTCTTTTGTTGTGCAGAGGCTTTTTAATTTCATGTAGTCCCATTTGTCCATCCTTTCTCTTAGTTGCTGGGCTGCTGGAGTTTTATTGAGGAAGTCCTTCCTTATACCTATTGCTTCCAGATTTTTTCCTCCTCTTTCCTGTACTAACTTCAGAGTTTCGGGTCTGATATTAAGGTCCTTAATCCACTTTGAGTTGATACTAGTACAGGGTGATAGACATGGATCTAGTTTCAGTTTTCTACGGGCAGATAACCACTTTTCCCAGCAACATTTGTAGAAGAGACTGTCTTTTCTCCATCATATGTTTTTGGTGCCTTTGTCAAAAATAAGGTGGGCATAGCTGTGTGGATTCATATCCAGGTCCTCTATTCTGTTCCATTGGTCTTCATATCTGTTTTTGTGCCAGTACCATGCTGGTTTTATTGCTATTGCTTTGTAATATAGTTTGAAGTCGGGTATTGTGATACCTCCAGCATTGCCCTTTATGCTGAGTATTGCCTTGGCTATTCGCAGTCTCTTGTGTTTCCAAATGAACTTTAGGGTAGATTTTTCAATCTCTGTGATGAATGTCATTGGGATTTTGATGGAAATTGCATTAAACATGTAGATTGCTTTTGGTAGTATAGCCATTTTTACTATTTTGATTCTATCAATCCATGATCACGGGAGATCTTTCCACCTTCTGTAGTCTTCCTTGATCTCTCTCTTCAGAGGTTTGTAGTTCCCCTTATAGAGGTCATTCACATCCTTTGTTAATTTTACTCCTAGGTATATGATTTTTTTCTTTTGAAGCTATTGTAAATGGAATTGTTTTCATATATTCTTTCTCAATTTGTTCATTGTTGGTGTGTAGAAAAGCTACTGATTTTTGTAAGTTGATTTTGTATCCTGGGACATTGCTGAAGCTGTTTATGTTGTCTAGGAGTTTTTGGGTGGAGTTTTTTGGGTATTTGAAGTATAGGATCATGGTGTCTGCAAATACAGATACTCTGTCAGTTTCTTTATCTATTTGTATTCCTTTTGTTACTTCTTCTTGCCTTATTGCTCTGGCTAGAAATTCCAGGACTATGTTGAATAGGAGTGGGGAGAGTGGGTGCCCTTGTCTTTTATCAGATTTTAGGGGAAATTGTTTCAGTTTTTCTCCATTAAGTCTAGAGAAAAGGTTAGTTCGAGAAGAAGTAATTTAGAAGGTAACACACATGTACAGGAAAGTAATGCAAGTCAACTCCCTGTATAGCTATCCTTATCTCAACTAGCAAAAACCCTTGGTCCTTCCTATTATTGCTTATACTCTCTCTTCAACAAAATTAGAGGTAAGGGCAAAATTGTTTCTGCCTGGTAGCAAGGGCTTGGGTGGGGGTAAGGAAGGGGGTGGGGGGAAGAGGGGAGAAATGACCCAAACATTGCATGCACATATGAATAAAAGAAAAAAAAAGTATGATGTTGGCTATAGGTTTGTCATATATAGCTTTTATTATGTTGAGGTACTTTCCTTCTATTCCTAGTTTTCTTAGAGCTTTTATCATCAAATGGTGTTAAATCTTCTCAAAGGCTTTTTCTGCATCTATTGAGATGATGAAGTGGTTTTTGTCTTTGCTTCTATCAATGTGCTGTATTACATTTATAGATCTGCATATGTTGAACCACCCTTGCATCCCTGGGATGAAGCTAACTTGGTCATGGTGAATGATCTTTCTGATATGTTGTTGGATTTGGTTTGCCATTATTTTCTTGAGGATTTTTGCATTGATGTTCATTAAGGAGATTGGCCTATAGTTCTCCTTTTTGGATGTGTTTTTGTCCAGTTTTGGGATGAGTGTAATACTGGCTTCATAGAATGAGTTAGGCAGTGTTCCTTCCCTTTGTATTTCATTGAAAAGTTTAAGGAGAGTTGGTATTAGTTCTTCTTTAAAGGTCTGATGAATTCAGCAGAGAATCCATCAGGTCCTGGACTTTTCTTTTTTGGGACATTCTTTGTTGCTGCTGCAATTTCATTTCATGTTACAGTTCTGTTTAGGTGGTTAATATCCTCTTGGTTCAGTTTTGGGTGGTCATAAGTATCTAGAAATTTGTCCATTTCTTCAGGATTATACAATTTATTGGAATATAGGTTCTCAAAGTAGTCTCTAATGATTCCCTGGATTTCCTTAGTGTTTGTTGTTATCTCCCCTTTTTGTGTTTCTGATTTTACTGAGTAGTGTCTTTTCCCTTCTCATTTTAGTCATATTTGCCAGGGGTTTGTCAATCTTGTTTATTTTTTCAAAGAACCAGTGTTTTTGTTAGTTGATTCTTTGTATGGTTGTGGTTTTTTTTTTTTTTTTGGTCTCTATTTCATTAATTTCAGCCCTTATTTTTATTATTTCTCTCCTTCTGTTTGATTTGGGTTTGCTTGTTCTTGTTTTTCTAGGAGTTTGAGATGTAGCAAACTTATTTCAGGGCAGTTTTTTTTTTTTTTAATTCTAAGCAAATGGTATCTTTTATACTTGTTTTTCAGTGCTGCTGATGGAACCCAAGGCCTTTTGCATGGTGAGCAAGTGCTCCACCACTGAGCTACACTTTCACTCCTAAATGGCATCTTTTAAAATGGAAGCACTGATCATTTTGCTCTTTGGAGAATGTGGAAGAGGTGTTTATACTTTGAGATTGCCACTTATCCAGAGTGGTTCCTCCATAAGAATACAGTATTTAATTTGTTTTGCTTATTATTGAGTGATGCTTGCTACCCAATATCAATACATAATAAGGTAGATAGTCAGGTTTTGCAGAACCTTGCCCTATGAGCATTAATGTTAGTATATTGCCCCAATTTCCAGATGAGAATTGTGCCCTGTCAGAGGATGAAAGTAGTATCCTTAACTGTCTATGCAGAAAAGACTCTCAATTTGAAAAAGCAAAGTTATTTTTCTATCAGTGTTTCCATTTCCCCAAGCCCAAACTTTATTTATTTACCCACGTTTAGATGCTTTCAACTTGTATATTTCCCATAGGTAACCAAAGTAGTGTGATTTCAGTGTGTAGTTTTATGGGAGCCTCATTAACTTCCACAGTAATTCTTTTTGACAGTTTACCTCTGGTAAGGTGGCTACCGGTGATGTATTTCAAGTGCTCTTGAGTTTTGCACTACATGAACTGCTTATTGAAGTTTAAAAATATGAAGATGCACAAGTATTTGCTTCTCTGACCTAAGATGTATATCCCACTCTGGATGGATTTGATATAGATAGATCGATGAATACTTAATATTCATTGTTTCCTTTACCGGTTCCATTTAGACATCATGCAAAAAGATCATCTCATTTAATCCTGGCAGTAGACTTTACCAGGTTTTATCAAATACTCCTCATTCAGCACCCTATATTTATAATGGTGTACTGGATATTATTTCAGAGTACACTAACTAGAATTGGACTTGGCTTTGGCAATTTGCCTACTGATTTTACCATATCTATGGAATTTTTTTTCTTGTTTTGGCTGTACAGGAGTTTGAACTCAGGGCCTTGCACTTGCTAGTGAGGTGCTTTACCACTTGAGCCATGTCCCCAACCCTTTTTGTTTTCATTATTTTCAAATAGGGTCCACTTTTATGCCTAAGTGGACCTAGACTACAATCCTCTTATCTATTCCTTTTGCATAGCTGAGATGTCAGGTACATACTACCACACTCAGCTTTTTTATTGATTGAAATGGGGTCTTTAGGACTTTTTCCCTAGGCTGGCCTCGAACCACAGTACTCCTGATCTCTGCCTCCTGAGTAGCTAAAATTACAGTCTTAAGCCACCACATCCAGCTATGCTGTATTTCTTCAAAAAAAAAAAAAAAAAAACCTGTCCAAAGGAAAACAGCTCACAATCTTCTGGATTAATGACCTGGTAAGAATCCTTCCCATGGAATGATAACAACCCATGTTTACTGAGTGCTCACCATAGCTTCAACATGGTACTAGGAAGCTTACATACATATTACATGATTTTGATTGCCTTTGGTAAATATACAAGTGTTTGTTCTTTTACATGATATCTTTTGGGATAGTGTCTACTAACCTTATCACACAGAAGAAAAAGCAGAGCTCTGAGAAGAAAAGGAAAATGCCGTACTTCATTCTTAATTTTGTTTCCAATCCTGAGTTAGTTCTTATGTTTTATGATCTGAAATAGAAATATAATCTGTTACCCTGGAAGGAATAATAAAACACAGAGATATGACAATGTATTAATAAAGATCTGATGAAGACCCAAAAGCTCCTGATCACCCTAAGAAATGCTGCTCCCAAGAAAATAGAAACTGTGTTCCAAGTCCCATGCCTCCATTTGGGCTGTCTGTTTTATTCTTATTAGCCAAGAAGGCATTAAAATATGCAACAATGCTGCTCTTAGGAACATCTCTGTACTGCTGACTAGTGAGCTTTACCCTCTAAGAATATTTTTGGTCCCTGTCTCATTATCTAACACCTATATTGAACTATATACGTAACTGAGCAACCCCCTGCACTCATTTGTTCTAGTCACTTAAGAATAGTTTTCCTCTGCACAAGATATCTTTCTGTAATTTGTTTGTGTCATCAGCAGAGTTAGTGATTTGGTGGAGCATGAGCTATTCTAGAGGGTTGTCTTATTTGTCTCATTCTTCTACTAGACTCCCTCTACCTTCGGCTTTCTATATGATCTTTGTAGTGTATTGAACTTACTCTCCTTTTTATCTCATTCTGATTTTCATTTTTAATTTATTTAGCCCTGAATTTTTTTAAAAAGCTATTTTTTTTGTCATTGTACTTTTCTGGATAACTTAGAGATTCTCTCTCTCTCTCTCTCTCTCTCTCTCTCTCTGTGTGTGTGTTTCTAGTATTGCTTATGATCTTTATAACTCATGTAATGAAGAACTTTAAAAAAAATTACTATTACTGCATCCATTGTCAGCTAGCAGTCATCAGCTTTCTGCATAAAACATTTCTTTCTTTGAATACCCTCTATTTCTCCTCTGTGAGGAATTTATTCTTCCCTTGGTACATGGGGACAAATTATGTTCATAACAGCCATTAGTGATAATGGGAAGAGTGTGTAAATCTTTGATGCATTGAAAACAGAACGGTGCCCTGGTGGGTCTTTTTCTCTATCTCACCTTTCCAGATTTTGTTTGGCAGCATGTACGGTAGGTTGTGTAAAGGATCTTTCCTCTTATTTTCGCCTTTATTGTGTGCACACGGTATATACAAACACACACACCCAGGAGCATGGCACTTCTCACAATGGATGAAGATTGCTTTTTATTGGTTGATATCCATCCCCATGAGGGTGGGAACTGATTTGGTTCACTCTCCTGTGCTTAATACTGAGTACAGTGCATTACTCATTACGGGAGCTCCATAAGATTTTACTACCTTCAGGAGTGAGGCTGCATGAAACATAACCCAGACCGGGCAATATTCTAATGCTAAAATAAATGCATATTGTGAGAGTTAATACATAAGTATTTGTTCTTATTTACAATGCATAGATGAATGTGTAGGGAAATGATAAGAATACAGAATTTGAAGTTAGAAGGTTTGGACCTTATGTTGCTCTCTATTGACTGTGTGTGTTTTAGGAAAATTTTCTCATCTCTAGTCTCAAATTTCTCATCTGTAACACAGAGATATTAATCTTCCTAACTCAGATGGCTATTATGAGGATCCAATGAAAGCATGTCTTCACTTTGATTTGACAAACTTTTCCTGGACACCACGCCCTGTAGTGTTCAGCTCTTAGGTGATGTTCTGAAGATAAATAATATTCAGTTCCTTTCATCCTGCCTTCACAGACTATGAGAGGGGTTCTTCTCAAAGTCTATACTACACATGCCTCATGGAGATCTTGTGAGCAATGTCAACTTTGATGCTATACATCTGGGGAGGGCCTGAGATTCCTGGGTGACTCTGGTCCATAGTGCACAGCTTGAATACAAAGGCTGTAGTGAGAGGAGGACAGGGTAATGAGTACTGCTATACTAGCATTGTAAAACTAGAGTGAAGGTTGGGGGTATCACATGGTGGTAGAGTATGTGCCTAGCATATGTAAGGCCTGGGTTCAATCCCCAGTCCTGCAAAAAATAAAAATAAAAAAATAAAAGCAGAATGAGACAACAGAAGGGAGAAACTTATGCTGGAGAGAGAGACAAGTGTAGAGTTGGTTTATCAGGCAGAAAACAAGAAAAGGGCTTTGGTCAGCGATACAGATATAGCTAGGAACTGATTTGAGGACAAGAAGCAAGGAAAGTGGAAGAAGCAGCTGGCAAGAGAAGCGTATGGAAAGCTCCCTTGGGCCCAGACAAGGAAGGATTGGTTCCTTTTTCTGGCAAAGACTAAGACTCAATGCTTGAGTCAATAGGGAAACATGAGGTTCAATAATATAGTATACATAAAACTGCTTTGAAAATAGTCAAATGCTACATCTTGTTAAGTAGTTCTCACAAATTATACTTGAACGCTTCCAGGTGTTCATTGTCTTCAAAGAAATAAGACTAGGATAAGGAGCAGATGTTAGACCATAGGCTTTGGGGACAAAGAGAAAAATAATTCAATTTGACTCTAGCACTTTTTAGCTTGTGATGCTTAATCTTGATGGTCAGCTGTCGGGGATTGAGAAGCATGTGGCAGATTAGTAAAGCACACCTTTGGGGTGTCTGTGACACCCCAAAAAGAGGATTAACTAGTGGCGGAAAACCTTCCCTGATTGTGGGGGGCACCACCCCACAAGCTACAGGCCCTGATGGAATGAAATGGGAAAAAGCCAATGAACACAGACATTCTCTTCTCTGTTTTCTAGCTGCTGTGATGTAAGCTTTTCTGCTCTGCCATACCTTCTCTGCCATGATGGACTGAAATTTGTGCAACCATGAGCCAACATAAATATTTCCTTCCTTCATTTAAGTTGTTTTGTCAGGTATTTTGTCACAAAGACAAGAAAAGCTGACGAACACATAGATATATAACTCTGCTAAGATTAATTGACGTTCTGAGTCTCACTTTTCACATTAGTGCAGTGGGGGTAATAAATATTGTCTCAGAATAATTGTGAGGATGAAATGAGGGCATTCATTTAATTCACTGAAGCACCATTTTTTTTTTCCTTTTTTGGTCAATAGTTTGGTGTTAACAGGAAGTATTTAATAACTTATACTTGTTAATAATGACAATTTTGAGCTCATATAAACCCTAGCCCAGGAAATAACCTGGTGAGTTTGAATAGCTATCATCTTCAATTCTGATGCCTTGATAGACTAGAACTCAAGTGGTTTTTGTGCGTGGCACCTATGATGGGATGTCTGATTTCTACAGTGCTTACGAGAATTTAGAAGGTATTCAGTAAAGAGTAGGAAGGATTTTCTTAAGTGTTTAAAGATAAAAAAAAATCAAAGTTTTTCTCTCTAGGGAAGAAAAGAAGGGGGATTGTCAGAGTACTTACTACCTATGATTAAGTTCAGTAAAACATACTAAATAGAGTTGAAATTTTCCTGACTCAGCTGGATGTAGGTTAGGTAGCCTTCCCTGCACTTGAGAGCATGCAGTGGTGACTATCTGTAGCCCGATGCCCATCATACTTAACATAATTATGCCTTTTTTCCTTCTTTACTAGATGTTTAGCATCTTAAGGTACAGACAGTTGTCTTGCTGTCTTTCATTTCTCACTTCTTGATCAGAGACATATGGTTGGTTTTCAAAAACTGCTTGCATTTTCATGATTATTCTTTGAGATATATTATCCTTGCAAGAAAGTAGGTGGTGGAGTTTGAGGAGCAAGATCCCATTGCTCTGGGAAAGTGAAGTGCCTTTGTTAAACAGTCTAATTCTAACCCCATGGCTTGTTTTCATTATTGTTCCTGAGGACACAGTGTCCCTCTTGAACTGTAATTGTATTGCCTCTTGTGTCCTACTCATTAGGACATCACATTAGAATAAAGACCTTGACTCCTCGAATCAACTCTTGTTCTTAAAAGACAGATCCTATTTCTTAATTCCAGCCTGAAGAATGCAGCCATTCATCCTCTACTGTTTGTGTCTTATGTGGACTTCCTGAGTGGATGTCTGTATCTCTCCCTGGAGTTGAAGTTCTGGGCATTCCATTGGCCTTCAACTTGGTGCTTTCCCTGCTGCTTCAGGCTGCTGAGACTTCCACCAGATGCCTGTCATTATTTTCTTAGATGTGTTGTTTGGGCTCAACTCAGCAACTCAGTACCTATACAGAACCTGTCCATCAGCATCTCTCCAATGGGGAGAAAAGCACAATTATATTAATTAAACCAGAATTTTCATAGAATGGAATGTTTTCTAGAATGTTCTTCTTTTCTAATAATTTCCAAAAGGTCAATTTTGCTTAAATATATGTGAAGAAGGTGGCAATTAGAGTTAGAAAACATTGTTTAAGAAAATGATAGGTTTTTCCTTCCTGAAATAAGGTACAATGTGTAGTACTGGAGAGAGAGCAGGCAGATCTATTCTGTTTGGTATTTCTGTTAACCAAAGTTATTGTCAGATATTCCCTGACTATTTCATGTGCCATGTACAACTCAAGCCAAAACTTGGGTTAAACTTTTTTTATGAATAAATTTGTTATGGCTTTTTTTTGTTTTTGTTTTTTTAGTGGTATCATCATCTTACCATTTGGTAAGCAGAGGAGGGAAGTGACTTTGAAATAAGTGCTTTCCATGAAAATCAAACATTTCACCCTTATGAGAGAATGTGAAATGATGATAAAAGATGAAAAATAAGGGCATTAATCAGCTGAGAGGTCACTTCCGGTTAAGCATTCTTAAAGTGTTCTGTTTAGCTTGTTGGGGTGGCTAGAGAAACAAAAATTAACAGTTACTTATTATCTGTTCTGTTGAAGTCACTGCATGGACATGTTTTCATTTCCATCTTTACAATCACCAATGGGGCAGGAATTATTGTCCATTCTTTTCACATAGTGGAGTAGAGGCTATTTAACTTGTCCAAGGTCTCACAGCTCATTTTGCAAGGCCTGTTATTGTTCTATACACTGAAAGGCCAGCATTTTAATATTCACTGTATTGTACCTTGATTAACTGAACTATGAGGTAGGAATAGAGTGTGCCTATTAATTGAAATTTTTAATTGAAGGCCATGAAATTTTCACCTTTTGAAAAATTTCACCATTTTTCCATATTTGTTAAAACTTTCAAAATTGTGTGCTTTGCATCTTGAATCCATGTTGAGCTGTTCAGAACATCTGGTGGGCAACTGGGAGCAATCAAACTATCTGATACTCATTGATGGAATGATATGTCCTCACATGTATTTCAGTAATATAATGACTCTGATTTAGGAACAAAATTACTCTACTTATGTAATGATTAAAGAATGTATTATAGAGGAAAAAGAACAAGGAAAGGAAGCTGGGCATAGTGTCTTATACTTGTAATCCTGGGTACTTGGAAGGTGGGGATCGGAAGGATTGTGGGTTAAGACCAGCCTTGGTGAAAAGTTCTTGGTACTCATAAATGTGAGACCCTATTCAATAGGTCTGGGGATGTGGCTCAAACCCCAGTACTAACAAAAAACCTAAAAAATGAAAAAAACAAAAAAAAGCAAAAAGGAGACCTTTTAGAGGACAAATGATGAAGACCTGTACTAGTGGAGAATGAGAGCAAATATCTTTGAGATCTACTTCTGTATAGAAACTACAAGAATGAATGACTAATAATGGGAACTACAGGAGAGGGCAAAATGTATTGATTAATCAGGAGTCATAAGATATAGTGTATTGGTAGCTAAGAAAACACAAAGGGACGGAAAGAAACAAAAGCTGTAGAATCCATTCCAAAGAGAAATTTGAAAGGAAAGTGATTATATCAATTATCATGCTACGTAACCAATTACCTGAAATTTTCATGTCTTAAAACAACCATATGTTAGTCATGCTTATGAATTCATGGATTGGTGGCGTGGTGCTTCAGGTATGGGATGGCCTAAAAGTCACTTACTTTCATTCAGGAGTCTGTAGTCTATAGAGAAGGTGGATGGGTCTAGGATGGCCTCAGCTGAAATGGGGCTGCTCGTGTGGTTCTTGTCATCTTGCATTCCTGTGCAGGCATTGTTTTCATGACAACACAGCACAGTGTCTGTGCTGGTAGCACAGTATCTATTCCACTTGTCTGGTCTTAACAAGTGGGAATGCCAATCTAATTTCCAAACCACAAATTTACATTTCGAGGAGTATAGGTATTGGCAAGGGTAAAGAAATGAGACTATTGCTGTAATGAGTCTACCTCTGTGACTTATAATTATCAAAGTAACTTAAAAATTATATCCGATTAGTTGTACTCATCTGCTTCTCAATGAAAATTTAAATGAATGATGCTCTAATATGACTATAAAATTGTTGAAGTATTTGCTTAAACTTCCCTCAAACAATTTTTTTTTAATTATAGGAATATTCTTCTGGTTTCCCTTCTGGTTTCTGAGGCTTGGTTTCTGCATTTAACTGCATTCAAAAACATCAATAAGATTTTTGTCTTTTTCCTAAAATACCCATAGAAGAATAGTATAAATATGTAACCAATTCTGCAAGTAAAATATCCCAAAGCATCATCACCACCTCCAAAGGGGAATCCATTAAATAAAAACACTTGAATAAAGAATAACTGTGCCTTCATTGTCCCTGGGTGGAGACTTTCATCTCATAGGCTTCAAAAACTGCATAGGCTATTTTGGCTCTATTGCTGGTGCCTTGTAAATGTCACCATAAGCAAGGTGTGCTTTGTCTCTGTAATTCTTTACATCATTCTTATTAATGATGTTTTGGTGGCCCCATGCAGTGCCTTTGAATAGCTTTCCCAGAAAAGACCACCCACGGAGAAAATATTAAGCACATCCAGTGGACTTGAATGTATCCCTTATGAAGTGGAATCTTTATGTAAAGTCGACACTTGGGAAGCAATTATTATTAATTACAGACTCTTTCATCACAACTTTTGATCCTTTGCATGCACCAGTATTCTCTCCTGCGTTCATAACAGTGTCACTGTGTCATAGCACAATAATAGCTTCTGAGTGATTAAGAACAAAGGGACTTTTTGAAAAATATTCAGTTTACCAGTTACTGTCACAATCATAGGCTTTGAATGTGGTTGTGTGTGTTCCTCTCGGTTAATGAATTTTCTTTTTTTTTTTTTTTTCATTTTTCTTTTATTATTCATATGTGCATACAAGGCTTGGTTCATTTCTCCCCCCTGCCCCCACCCCCTCCCTTACCACCCACTCCACCCCCTCCCTCTCCCCCCCCTCAATACCCAGCAGAAACTATTTTGCCCTTATTTCTAATTTTGTTGTAGAGAGAGTATAAGCAATAACAGGAAGGAACAAGGGTTTTTGCTGGTTGAGATAAGGATAGCTATACAGGGCATTGACTCACATTGATTTCCTGTGCATGGGTGTTACCTTCTAGGTTAATTCTTTTTGATCTAACCTTTTCTCTAGTACCTGTTCCCCTTTTCCTATTGGCCTCAGTTGCTTTAAGGTATCTGCTTTAGTTTCTCTGCGTTAAGGGCAACAAATGCTAGCTAGTTTTTTAGGTGTCTTACCTATCCTCACCCCTTCCTAATGCTGGCCCTTGCCTCTGTTACAAGCTTGATAGCTGCCCTGTTGATGGAAGGGTTAGGTGGCTCATGCATGCAATCTATTTTGATCAAAAAACCTTGTGAATGAGATAAACATATGCCAGTTTCTAATCCATGAAGGAAATGGTTTTGGACAGAGAGAGTTTTTGAAATTTTGTGTTTTCATGAATTTTTTTTTGAATAGTTTTCCTTGTTTAATAAAAATGATGGGCCAACTGCATTTTGCTTATTCACACATAATTAAGAAAGTTAGCTAAGATATTTTGAGACATTGTTAAGTGAAAACTTTTAGTTACAGAGAGCCATTCTTATGTTAGTAACTGAAAACTAAAAATACTTGTGTTTCTTTTGGCCATGTTTTAAGCACATTCTTTAATGTACTAGAATTTGACTTTGGGGAATGGAGTGAGGGATAGGCAGGGATGAAAAGAAAGATGCCACTTAGAAAAGAATAGTACCTAAATAAATGGAGAGATATATTGTGTCCTTGTGTGGATAGATTCAATGTGGTTAATATGTGAATTCTTCCTAGTTGACTATAGACTTAGTGCATCCAATCACATACCCAACTTGACTTTTTGTAGATGTTGGTTCAAAAGTTTAAGTGGAAAAATAATGGAGTATCTAAAACAATTTTGAAAAAGAACTCATTTGGGAGACTCACACTACCTGATTTCAAGATTTACTGAATAGCTGCATTAATCCAGGCTGGGTATATTGGTAAAAGAAAAGACACGGATCAGTGGACGAGACCAGACAGTCCAAAACTAAACTCATACATGCAAGAGAGAGGAACTGACAACACACGAGGTCAAAGGTCAGAAATAGGTGTATCTGGGTAAATGTTATACAGATGCTCATTATCCTATTCATATTCTTGGAATTTTTTGCATGTTTGACATTTTTTTGATAAAATTTGTACTTAGTAGAAAAGCCGGACATTTAAAAAGCATCCAATGTTGAGATAATTCAGTTTTGCAACATTTTTCTGAACTTTGGCAATTAAATTTCCCTCTGCACATGCTTTTCAAGAATGTAAAACCCATTGTTAACTCAATAAGCATATGTAAACTGATTTATTTTATTCATAAAACCATAATAAATAGAGTCATGTTTAGTTAATAGCTTTATAATTGTGACTGGAAATGCATATTATTGCATTACCTCATGTTTATTCAAAACATTTTTAAAGAATGGAATGAAATCACTTAATTATAAAAATATAATGACAAACTAAATATTTAGAAGTCCACTATTATGATTGTGACAGCCCACTGGCCAGTAAGATTTTAGGAGTTTGGTGACTAGTCCTATCAAACCAATTTACAAATTAAAAGCCACATAACTAAAGACTCTTTTTCTGGTGAAAACTTTCATTTTAAGATGTTGGCTTTATCAAGATAGTATTTACTTGCAATTAAATTCATCCTGTTCAGTTCTATGAGTTTTGACAAATGCATACAACCAAGATTACACAAACTTCCATCACCCCCAGAAAGTTCCCTTTAGTCTTTTGTAGTCAGCCCTATACCCACCCAGTGATCTGTTTTCTGTGTCTATAATTTTACCTTTTCCAGAATATCCTATATGTGAACTAATAAAATATGTAACTTTAAATACAGAATCATTGAAGTAAAATTTGCATAATGAACAATTTGCTCTTTTAAATGATTAATATCAAAATTTTTGGTATATTTACAAAGTTGTACAATAAACACCACAATCAATTTTAGAATATTTTCATCACTTCGAAAAGAAATCCAATATCCATTTATTGGTATTCCCATTTCCTCATTTCTCCCCAAACTACTCAGACCTAGGAAACCACTAATGTACTTTCTGTGTCTAATGTAGCCTTTCGAATGTGGCTTCTTTCACATGGTATAATGCCTTTGGGATGCATCTGTGTTGGTGCATATAACAACACTTCCTTGCCTTTTATTACTGAATAGTAAACTGTTCTATGGTTATATCACATCTTGGTGTTGTATGTGCCAGGACACTTCTTTTCTTTTCTTTTTAATGAAAAGCTACTATAAACATTGCCTAAAAGTTTTGTATGAACATAAATTTTTTTTCTCTTGGGAAATGACTGCTGGCTTATGTGGTAGGTGTGTGCTGAACTTGATGAGTTAAAGTGTTTTACAAAGTGGCTGAACCATTTTTTATTCTTACCAACAGAGAGTACAGTTATTTTATATCCCTGCCAAAATTTTGCATGGTCTGTGTTTTTAATTTGATCTATTCTTATGTGTGTAAGTGGTTTTGGGGCTGTAGCCTAACCCAAGGTTACAAAGATTTCTTCCATGTTTCCTTATAAGAACTTTTGTTGTTTTACATATTAAACTTAAATGAACTTTTTGTATATAGTGGAAGTCAGGGTTTTTTGCTTTTTGTTATTGCTTTGTTTATGGAATTTTTTGCATATGGATGTAAAATTGTTTCAACATCATTTCATGAAACCTATCTTTCTCCAATGAATTGCCTTTGCACTTTAAAGATCAATTGTCCTGTATATGTGATTTCAATTTGCATTTTCCTAATGATGAGTGAACATCACTTCATATGCCTGTTTACTCTCTGTGTGTCTTCTTTGGTATAATATCTCTTCAAAACCTTTTATTCACTTTTTGTTAGGATTCTTTTAGCAAGATTAAGTTTTTGAGATTTCCTTGTATATTCTGGACACAAATCCTTTATTAGATATGTAATTGCAAATATTTTCTCAGTTTGTGACTTGTCTTTTCATTTTCTGAACAGTATCTTTCAAAGAGCACAAGGTTTTGATGTTGTTGAAGTCTAGGTGTTTGATTTTTACCTTTACCAATTGTGCTTTTTATGCTTTCAACTCTAGCTTCTGCCCCCACCTTTTCCTTTTGAAACAAGTTCTCATTTCTGATACAAGATGTCCCATTTCTCCTTGCCAGGCCTGGAATCAGCCATTTCTCTGGATAAGCCCTGGTTTCTTCTACTGAGGCATGTATGAAGGAGGTATAATTGAAAATTTGATCTTTTAAAATTCTTTCTTCCCTTAACACACTCTAAATTTTATTTCTGCATAACAGTTTTTTGAGTATAAATTTTATTCTGAAGTTAGGTATCATGACTTTTTCAACCAAAGAATAAAGAAAAAAGTTCATTAGTGACTGTTACTTGTCCTAAGATAGATCTCCATATGTTTCATATGTAACCTACCTCAGTTGCTAACCACTTAGAGAAGTATTGTCATCCAAATTGTGGGAAAATAATAGATATGATAGCTAGTTCTTTCTATATTTTACAAACATTCAAGTGATCCTTTAATTTGAGATTCTATTTCTCTTTGTGAAATCTTGTTTTTCAAATATTTTCTTTTCACCTTGGTCAGAATAACAAGTAGACCATAAGGGGACATGGTCTCTGATTCCTAAATTTGTCCATTGGCTTGTCATTGAGAAGAATGTCTGCTTCAAATTCCCAATTTACATTCTATAATTGAGAATATTGAAGTAAGTGTTTTTCTAGTTAGTACTTTCATAGCATTTTGTTTAATTTTATTAATTAGATGTGTTCTTTTGGAAACAATCTTTTATAATACTTGGTGAACATCTCTTTATCCTTCTTTTGATGGCAATTATTTTATCTGGAGGTAGGACATTGTGGTCCCACTGAATTTTATGGATTTTACATTTGCTGATTTTCCTTAAAGTGACATGAAGGTCAGTAACATGTAAACCTTTTGTCTTCCAAGAAAGAAATGTCTTAAGATTGAGTCTATGATATAACATTACATAGTCTTCCCCACTTTGGTTCTAATAGTTGTGATTTCAGTTCTACTTCAGCTATTGATTCTAATAATTGAAATAAGTAACTTCTATCAGGACACTTCATTTCTAAATATGTTGGAAAACAACAAAAAATGGAATATATATTTTAAAAGTGGTGGAAAAAATTGTGTTTTTTGATTTATTTAAAAAAATATGATTTCTGCAAACACCTGCAATCCCAACACTCCAAGAAGCTGAGGCAGGATGATCTTGAGTTTGAGTTCAGCCTGGGATACATAGAGATACCCTGTCTTAACAAAGCAAAACAACCAAATACAAAAGCAAACAAATGAAATTTATGATTTTAAAATTGGCTTAATATTTTTGTCTGAAGATTTGTTTCAAGTTTAGCAGCATCTAGCAGAGAAGTCTTGTAGCTGTTACAGATCAGATTTACAGTGGTATCTCACTGTTTTGCAAAATGTTCAGAATATTGTGTCTGTATTCAGTAATCTAGTTAATTTGAGAATAGTGGGGAAATGCCTAAACCAGTTTCTTGGAAAGACATTTAACACAGGAAAGTACCTGGTAACAGACCACAATCTCACTCTTAGTCAATAGCATAGTAAATACTTGCTATTAGCGAACTAAATGGTTTAGCAAATTAATTTTGGTTTCTTTATGTGACAAAACACTGAGCTAGTTACTGGAGATACAAAGATGTATGAAGCAATGAGTAGGCAAAACAGACATAAGGAGTTAGGAAACCATTAAATGGAATGTAACTCATCCTTGGGAGAAGAATAAAAAGTGTTGATATGTCTTGTTTTAGAAAACAAAGAGGTTAGATTTAGAGTAAGTGATAGTACACTAGAGTGGAGAGAATAAGATGTAGAGGGGTGATAGCAGCTGGAGCTGAAACTTAAAAGTGGAAAAGAGGATTTTTGGAGGAAACTTGGTGTTGTTAGGGCACAGAATTAGAGGTGGGGTATGCTTATTAGTGAAACTGGAATGATAGAGTATGAAAGGATTTAAAGCCTTGTTAAGGAATTTTGTCTTAAAATTAATGGGAAGTCACCGAAGAGTGGTTCTAAGCAGAATAGTGACACTGATTTTCAATTTAGGTGCAAATTTGAAAGTATTAGAAATTTAGGTAATGAATTTGAATGTAACAAGACTAGAAGCCAAGTGGTTGGGAAGACCACTGTCTAAGTCAAGGAACAGGTGAACAGGGACTTGGGATAATGAAGTAGAGGTAAGGACAGAAAGAGGACAAAACAAAATAGACAGTACCTGGTTGATTAGATACTGCAGGCAAGGGGCAAAGATGAAGGAGTCAAGGATGACCCTGGATTTCTGGTCTGGTGTCCTCGTCTTGGATAAGATAGTGCAAATGAACAGTTTTTCTAACATAGATAACTGACTTACCCCAGAATTTCTTGTTCACTAGGTCAGGTGAGCCCAAAAATTTGCATTTCTAACAAGTTGTCAGGTGATGCAGATACCCAAAATGGAGAACTGACTGGATTACTGGTTCTCAAATAAAAATGTCCTTAGAATTTGCATAGGTGCTTATTAAAAATGAGATTCCTACATTCTTCAGGGATTGGCCCAAGAATCTATATTTTAAATATATAAGGACCAAAATAGATTTCTAATGCTAGTGAAACCATTGGCCAGATAACAAGAAATACTGGTTTAGGTTAAGGGCCAATCTCTGGAATCAGTTAGGTGTGTATTACCACCTGGGTTATTTTGCCTCAAATGTTCTTTTCTGTAATCTTACCATAAGATTTCATAATCTAATAACTAGCATGTATTGAGGGCTTACCATGCTATTAAAGGTTTGCCAAACTTTTACCATTGTGATTTCCACTGTCAAGATGATGAAATGGAGAAGGGGTAGTAACTTGCCCGAGATCTCATGTTTAGCTATTATCACACACCTTCAGCCACTTACTGTTGTGACAGAGGGGGCAGGAATCCTTTCCTCTGTGCTTATTGTTACCATGTTTTTTTATCTTTGTTTGTTTGGTGGGACTGGGGTTTGAACTCAGGGCTTTGTGCGTGCAAGACAGATGCTTTACTACTTGAGCCATACCTCCAGTCCATTTTGTTCTGGTTATTTTTGGAGGTGGGGTGTCTTGAGCTATATGCCTAGGCTAGCCTCAAATAATGATCCTCCTGACCTCAGCCTCTCAAGTAGCTAAGATTACAAGTGTCAGCCACCAGCACCTGGGTAAGCCATTGGTGCCTGGCTTGACCATCTGTTCATTTTTAGTAATGCTTGTTTGTAATTAAATTAGGTATTAATTTATAGTAGATCTACTGGTGTTATTTATTAAATAAACTTTTAGAGAATTAATGAGATGAATAATGAAAAATTAGTAAGGAAAGAATATTTGAACTTTTTTTTGTTTTTTTGGTTTTTTTTTTGGTACTCTAACAGTTTTTGCCATTCGGGTCATTCCTTTGGATTTTTCCCACTGTAGTTTCATTTTAGTATCATTCTTCTTACCAGGTTTTTACAGGTTTCTTCATTCTTCATCTATGAATTCTTAATAAGTTAGTTTATTATTTTATGAAGAATGAATCATTTCCACTTAATGAGAAGGTTTCTGTTCATGTTAGCTGCACTATTTTAGTTTGCAATCATTCCCTGATCATCCTCCAATGAGGAGACCAAGGATACTCCTAGAATTATCACTTGGAGCTCCTTGGACTCTTAAAGCAGACTTTAGTGAAGAAATCAGTAGTTCTGTATCATTAGGAGGTCACTGTGTTAGTTAGACATTTGTTGCTGTGGCAAATATGAGACAAACCGCTTAAAGGAGGGAAGACTCACTTTGGTTCACAGTTTCAGGGGTTTTAATCCCTGATTTCTCAGTCCCATGTACTTGACGGAGAATACTATGGCAGTGGGAGCATGTGGCAGAGGAACTTTCTCACTTTGTGGTGTCCCAGAAGAGAGAGAGGGAGACAAAGATGGGCCCAGGACAAGATACAGCTCCCACGGACCTGCCCCCAGTAAGCTACTTCCTCCAGCTAGCCCTACTTTTGAAAGTTGCCATAACCTCTCAAAATAGTACCACTGTCTGTGGAAAAAGCTTTTTGGGGGACACTTTTTATCCAAACCTTAGCAGTCACCCATCTTTCATTAGCCTCTGTTTTTTGATTCTTTCTTCCGGATTTCACCAGCTCCTTTTGGCAAATGAGCTAGAAAGATGTCTAATGATTTAATTCAGAAAATGTTCTAAAACCATAAAAGTTCCTAAAGTGGCAAAATGTACTAGCCAAAGCTGACTGCAAAATAAGTTGAGAGAGCCAAAACAATTTTTCCTGAAATTTTGCTTGTTACCAATTTTCCCCTTTTAGTACTAGGTTCACCTTACTGAGTTTTTATGCACAATGAGCATTACTTCCCTTCATTTCCTTATGCTGTTCACTGATGTATGCTAAGCAGCCTGGTTCTAGCTGGAAAGGGCATTTCCCTTCCAATGAAATTAAAGTCTGGGATCGTTTTCCATGCAGTTGAAATGTAAAAGTAGTGGCACAGTAGAATTGCTAAACAAGCTATAAATAAACTGTTTCATAGATCACAAGAATTTTTAGGAATTTTTGACTTTGTCCAAATGTGTTTGAAACATATCATCAAGATAATGTTTTAAATGCTTTATGCTAATTGGCGTCAGACAATTTCAGAACTGGACAGATGTTGAATAAAGTTCAACATCTATATTTTAGGCAATAGCCACAGATTCCTGAGACCTGAGAAATTGTCACTTGGTATAGTTGTTACAGCAAGGCTGAAACTAAAATTCTTGTCCCTTGATTTCCAATTGTCAGCTGTCTACAACCCTGTGTTCCACATATGCAAATTCAACCAACCACATACTATATTATATTTGGAAAAAAATAGTTTCTGTACTGAACATATGCATACTTTATTCCTTGTCATTTTTTTATCCTAAACAACACAGTACAGTAAATATTTAGATGACATTAACATTGTATTGGCTATTATAGTAAACCAGAGATGACTTAAAGTATACAGGATGATGCATGTGGATTATTTTCAAATGCTACACTATTTTATATAAGGAAGTTGAGCATTTGAAGACTTGGGTATCTGCAGGCAGTCTTGGAACCAATCCCCACAGATAGCAAGGATTGACTATCATTTTGTTTAGATGTTCTTTTCTCTGGGCCGAAAAGAGAAGTTTAGTCAATATTTGTGTCTGTAGGTACTAGATGCCCCTACTTTTTGCAGGGGAAAATGAGTGTAGGACCAAAGGCAGGATCTGTAACTGAGTGAAAGAAATTCAGAAGGAGTCTCCTCAGGACACTCCAGAGAAAGTTGTTCATTCATCAGTAAGCCACAATTAACTGGGTACTTACTATGATTACATCAGCATCATGATGTGCAATGGTTCTTCCCTGCACACACAGAATGCAATTAATATTGGAATGGATACTTCTAGGCTGAGGAGACAGATGTTGGTCAAAGTTCTGCCCACTAGCAGGTAAAAATTGGTATACTTCCTTGCTGGACAATAAACTCAAGAACAGGAGGCATTGAATGGATAAACAAAATATGATGTGTACATACAACAGAATATTTTTCAGACTTAATAAGAATTAAAATTCTCATACATGTTACAAGACAAATGGATGAACATTGAAATATGCTTAGTTGAATAATCCAGATACAGAAGGACAGATATTGTATAGTTCCACTTCTAGGGAGCACCCAGAATAGGCAAATTCATAAAGATAAGAAGCAGAATAGTGGGTACCAAGGCCTGGGGGAGGAGAGCAATGCAGAGTTACTTTTTAATGGGTATATTCTGTTTTGGAAGATGAAAATGTTCTGAAAATAGTGGTGATGGTTGCACAACACTGTGGATACACTTAAATGTCACTGGATTGTATACCTAAAATGGCTAAACTGGTCAATTTTGTTATGCATATTTTGCCAAATACAAAATAACCTAGGGGAATGTTTTATTCATCATTATAATACATTCCCTAGCATTCAACACATAGCAAGCTAAATAAGTATTTGTCAAAGTGAACTGAACTTAGTGCCAAAGGAGAAGGAACTGAAAAGAAATGTATAATACACATCATATCAGTGATGGCAGAGAGTTCAGAATTTCAGCTCAATCAGGCAAGTCTCACAGTGAAAATAAAGGCTTTCCCAAAGGGTTAAAATCCTCACCATGGAGTGATTTGTTACATAGTCTTACACAGTCAGGTTGGAGCCTTCTTAGAAGGTCTGGGCTGGTCCTGGGGACAGTGATAAGTCAAGGAGGAAAGACGTGTTGTGATTTGTGTGTATTTTTATTGTCATTGACAATAGAAAATTTTATTCTTACTAAATGATGAAGCTAGACCTTCATCATTTGAACAAACAAAAAGCACCAGAGTCATTTTTTCATAGAAAAGCATCTTTGATAATCTTATTTCCTATCAAGAAACCCTTTCTACTGGGTTAGGACAGAGATAAGTCTCACATCCCCTCGACAACATTAACGTGGTTCAAAGCACAAACTGCTGTAGAAATACAACAGTATTTCTAATAATGTATTAAAAATTAGTAACATGTTTATATAAACAACTTTCTAATAAGACTTAAAACTAGTAATTTCTTATAACATTTTCCTCAGTTTAAGAACCCCAAGTAATACATAGAATTAATTAGAAGAATCTAGAGTAGCATTCTTTTTCATGAGTCTCCTATTTTACTGCCCAGTGTGAACCATAAAATATATTACCATGAAAAATGGGGTCCTATATATTTAAATAGCTTTGTATTCTATCTCAACTACTTTTTTGACCTTGAAACTTGGCAGAAAATCCACCTCTTCACTCCCATCCTCTATTTTTGAAGAATTTATAAGGTATCTTAACTCTATGGATTTACCTTTCTTTTTATTAAGAGAGAATCTATATAACATGAATATTCTCTGTTTTCACTCATCATCCTTATGAAATTCTTTTAGAAATGAAGTCTATTTAACTTTCATGACATATCATATTCTATAAAGGTTTATTAATGGCAGAGAACAAAACTGAGTAGACTAAAGCCTAGGATAGGTAAACTTTTAATAGGCAGTCTGAACAAATGCTGCAACTTAATTAACCCTCTAAATATTTAAAGCTGAGTTCTAAATTTCTAATGTCATCTTGAAGAGCAATCTAGGTTTACAGGGAACATTCTTGAAGATTTCTCATTTTGTGAGCTTCCACAAAGTCAGACACATATATTTTAATTGAATCCACATTTGTTTGGTAAGAGGCACTGACGTCACCTGTGCTGTAATGCAGGTTAATTGATTCCAGTTTCCCCAGCTGCTTATTAGTTTATCCAGAACTATTGGGAACCTGTGCTTATTCTTCCAGGTCATGCTCATGAGCCACATATTATGCAGGAAGAAACTGATTTGCTGACTAACCAGCATCCAGAGAACTAGAAAGACAGGAGTTAAGTTCTAGTGGTGAAGTAAGCTGAAGGACCTTAGGACATTTCCACTTGTTTTCCTTAGCTAGTTGCTTAGCTTGGCTCTGGAACAGCCCTAAAGTCCTGTGTATTTAAGGCTTGGACTCCATCTTCGCAAAAGTGGGAGGTGTTTGGAAACCATAGATGTGGTGATACCTCGTGGGAGGAAGTTAGGTCATCAGTGATGTGCCCTCAAAGGGGTTTATGGGACCCCAGTTTCTTTTTGTTCTCTCTTCATTTTCCCCCCATAAAGAGAATGGGCTTCCTCTGCTGTGTACTTTACCAAGCAATGGAGCCAATTCATCCTCCAAAACTGTGAGCCAAAATAATCCTTTCATTTTTTTAAAGATGATTCTTTCTGATCTTTGTTATAGTAATGGAAAGGTGACTAATATACTGGTCAAGCATCAATCAGTTTCAGGGAAAGAGATCCCTGGTGCATTTAGTCTATAGAGTAGAAGAGCGTTTTCAGAGTTCAATTTTCTTCTGATATAATTATTTCATTTTTTGCATACATTGCTTTTATTTTTTAAATAAAATTTCTGAGATACATGATAGAGAAAACACTAGCTGTGTAGGGAAACACTTGGTAGACAATATGGATCTCAATATGAATAGTAACCATATGTTGCTGCTGTTCCAACTGTAAATGAAAAAAAGAACTAAAAGACAAAGGTAATGCATTGTTGTATATTGGAGCCATGCATTATATTCATTGGGAGTATAGAATTTATTTTTAAATGAAGGGGTAGAGCAGGGGTTGGCCTGAACTATGGCCCTGATTTTTTTTGCAAATAAAGTATTATTAAAACACACACATGCCGTTTCATTTATGTATTGTCTATGATTGCTTTCATGCTACAATGACAACATTGGGTAATTACAACAGAATCCACATGGAATCCAACAGAATCTGTGAAGCCTGAAATGTTTACTACTTTGTCCTTTACAGAAAAAGTGTGTAAATATCAAGGATAGATAAAGAAATTATATTTTATATAGATATTTTAATGTAAATTATAGATATTGTTACATTCTACCATAATTTCTTTAGTGAACATCTTGAAAAATAGTATTTCTTTATACCCAAAATAAAATTATTATACCCCAAATTAATAGTAATTCCTTAATATAATTTGATAACTTCATATAAAAATTTCCCAATCACTTCTAAAACACTATTTACAATGATTTTTCCAAGATAGGGTTCATCCAGGACTGTCCTTAAATCTGGTATCTGTGTCTCTCAAGTCCCCTTTAGTTAAGACATGTCCCTTTTGTCATGATACTAAATTCCTAAAAAGGCCATGCTATTTGTCCTGTAGACTATATTTGGAATACTCTGATTGCTTTCAAATGGTATCATCTAGTATGGTGTCCTGGATTTACTTAAAATGGAAGTTAAATCTCATTAAATTTGGGCTAAACAGTGGCAAGAATTCATGTGAAATTATTTTCAAATCTGCATCAATTCTGAGAATTTGTGTCAAGAATGGAGACCCTAAGATTGACCATTAGCTTACTCAATAGGTAATTTAATGATAAGAAAAATGGCAACCAGGGTGCAAGAAGTAAAGAGCTAGTAATGGAAATTGCCAGCTGGCATTGATTTCCTTTTTTTTTTTTTTTTAACTGTTCTGGGCTGCCCACTGTGCATAGTGACTTCATCTTGACTCTCTATTGCTTTTTCAATAGGTTTGCACCTGGATTCTATTTCCAATCCATGACATTCTGCCATAATGACTGAGTAGAACACACCTAGGCCTATTTTCTTGATAATAATGCCTTGTTTGGATTCTGAAATTGTTGAGGGTTTCATTTTCCTTGCATTTCTTTTTAAATGAAGAAATATCAGTGAAAAACATCAAAATGATTAAAGTTTATAAATCTTGGTAGTCACATGTGAAAGAAATCTAAAATGTGATTACTGAGACTAAATAAACAAATAACCAAGCTGTAAGTTAATAATTATATTTAGGTAATTATAACCACTAAAAAATTTTAGTGCAATTTTAGAGCTCTGAAATTTCCTAGAAGTTTGTGGAGTATACAAAACTTCCTTGATGTGAAAGATATGGAAGGATAAATCTGCCTCAGGCAAACATATGCAAGTAGCTACGACCTTTTAAAATGGATGTTTGTTGTGTTATACTAGTCTATATTTCCTATTTTGCTTTATATCCATTATTTCCTTGGCTCATAAACTTGTGTTTTATAACCCAAGTCTAGTTTTGGCACATTATACCTAAAACCATGTGGAATCATTTGATATGCAAGTTTAGGACCGTGAATTTAGAGACATAGTGACCTAACTGCCCCAAATATTTTTCAGGTAGAAATGCATTTAAGGCAAGAGGAAGCTTGAGTAAGAGGCAGTAAGACACTGCTGAGAGAAGAGTGAATGAACTTTGAAAATTTTCACCTGGTTCAAAGGGCTTTCATCAGTAAGAAGACAGTTAATCAAAATGACAGGAGCAGAGGTCCAAGCCCCTTAGCGGGCACATGCTCAGCCTCCTTGGGGAAATGTCTCAGCTTCTCTTGCATATGGATGTGCTACCAGAGGTAGAGAGAGGAGACAGCTATGATGCAGGTGTGGAAAATTAGAGCATCATGCTTCACTGTTGTAGGAAAAATGACTGTCTAGAAAGAAACATTAAATAACTTGTCTGTGAGGTCATACGTAGACAACAGGTAAATCGGAATTGGATTCATTACTGAGTACTTTACCATTACACAACTTAAAGTAAAATTTTAGTCACTTTGTTGGTCAGATGTGCAAGAAATTTGAGTGAGGGAAAGGAAATGCTGGTAAAAGAGTAAAAGGGAGGGATCAGGAAAAGGTGCAGAGAACTTCTAAACTGGACTGTGTGTGTGGGACTTGTAGAGTTAGAGAGGAAAGGAAGAAGTATTGGGTAGAAAGAGCATGGACTTCAGTGTAGTTCTACAAAGATCTCAACCAGGCCAATAGGAAGTCTTTGAGCAAGAGTTGCCTATTAGAAGAGTCTTGAGTTGTGCAAAATGGGCCACATCTAGTTACTTCTCAGCACTCTTCATTCTAATACCCTCACAGTGCTTAATCATTGGCTAGAGGCACCTCGGGATAGACGTGTGCAGAGGGCCGAAAGCTGTGGCAACTGATGTCCGTCCGGTGACTCTGCCCTCCTCTTGAAGGAGAACTGAGTGATGTAACCCCATGACTGCTGTAGATGGTCTGTAAAAGCAACCTGGCTGAGCATGCCACCTTTTCTTCCTTCTTGGTCCCCATGTCCTCTTAGCAATCACTTGGTTGAGTAATTATATTGAGTGCTTAAGAATGTCAAAGAGTGACACTTTGCAATAAGTATTCCTTTAACATGTTAGAATTTGCTCCGTGGGAAGAAATGAATGCTTACTTCTTGCTGCTTATGGACATAGAGTTGCGATCTGAAAAACAGGTAGATATTTTGTTAACCATTGATGAACAACACTTAAGGCACAACAAGAGTGGGATTAGATTCCATGTCTCCTTTTTTCCTTTCCTACAGTGTCAAGTAGAAAGCTGAAGCAGTTAATCAAGTAGGCTTCATGGGTGGTTAAATAAGTATTCTGCTCCTCTCTGCTTACTTGAGTTACTTATTTAGAATGCTAATGGTCTCAGTCAGAACTCATTCCCTCTTTTTCTTATGTCCTGAGCTTGAGTGTTTATTCACTTAAATAACTAGGAACAGGTAATTATGAATCTCAGAAGAAAAAAATGTTAAATTTGACCTATATATGAAACCCAGAAGTTGCCTTCATCAACTTTCTGGTGCTATCAACTGTGTTAATGGACCACATAGTCTCATGGAATGTTTAATATGACCATGTGTTAGAAACTACCATGTGCCAGACACTGTGCAAAGTGGTTTTCATATTTTATTTAACTTGTCCTTGGGTGGAGGCAGGGAGATTATCAAGAAAGCTTTAATTTCCTTAGCCTAAAGAACACAAAAGAAATGTTTACTACTGGATCAGGATCAAGTTCCATTTGTGCTGTAGGCTCCTGAAAAGAATTTTAAAAAAGGAAATTTTTATAGGTAATCATGATTACTGCCACATTGCTTCAAGGTAAGTATCATGTTAAAATACTTACCTCTTGTCTTCTACTTGTCGTTACCGAAAAACATTTTTCTGGTGTTATAAATCTAATGTTTCTTTGTACAGAGCTTCTCCTCAGCAAAGTAGAGCCTGGTTTTGATATTCTGAATGCTCTTAGCTAAGATCAAACAACTAGGGTACATATGTATTTTATATTCAGGTTGTGAGTCAATGACGTGCATAATCCTATGTGCTACTTCCATATTACTATGCCTGACACTACCACCCACTGTTCAAATATGAATTCTTCTTTGGAGTCTTGACAGCTGGCAATTGGAAGATGTGGAATGTTGTCTATGGTGGCAAAAGAGAGGGGAAGTGACACTACTGTCTTGGTGCAGGTATGGAAATAGAGAAGAACACATGTCTTCTAGTCTGTTGTAGAAGCGGGGTGAATTGCCAGTTCTTCTAAAAACATACCAAAAGTCCTCTGTCCTTGTCATGGACTCCAGTGGCAGGGAGGACTCTCTTCTGATTCACTCAGCTATATCTTTGCCATAGATATGTGGCAGCAAAGACTGATCATTTTTCATCAGTTGTTCATATCAGCCACCTTTGTAGCTAAGAATGGTAGGTAACCAAGTTTGGGCCAATGAGATGTGGATGTGTCAGTGGAGATGGATGGCAAGTCCTTGGTCTCACTGAAGAAAGAATTCAGGGCAGAGAATATAAGGGAGTCTTTAATATGGCAGATGTGTTTAAGTAAAAGCTAGATTTCATTAAGAAAGACGGAATTATAAAGTGAAAGTATATCTCCAAAACAGAAACTGAGGGCAGACAGCTCAATCAAGCAGTCAAGTGCCTCTAGCCCAAGTTTCAGACACTTTTGTGGATGGGATTTAATGATTATGCTAAAATATGTACATTATTATGGAGTTTTCCAAGAACTGGGAGGCATTAGGAGTAGTTTACCTAATAAAGTGTCCTCAGAGCTAAAATAGCAATTTGAGGGGATATACTTGCATGAAACCACAACTATAATGAGATGTAAATGAGGCCTCTGACTGACTTGTGGAGTTGGGAAAGTCCCTGTTTGGCTCATTGCTAGGGACTAGAGGTTGTTGTACCAAGAAGCAGCCTCAGCTGTAGTCCACTATTACCTCAAGACAATGGTGGAGCAGGATGTTAGGTAAAATATATCTGGATTTGGTGCTGCATGTGTTCCTTGGCTCCTTTGTGTTATTATTCCCATATGAGGCACCTTTGCTGGTTTCTGACCTACTTTTCAGATAGACATGTGATAGTGGGAATAGGAGCTACCACCTTGACCTCAAGTGGAAATCCACATGTTAAAGGATAGCAAAGCCATTCTACCACCCTGGGATATTCCCCAAAGGAGAAGTGAACCACTATCTCATTTAAGCCCTGTATCTTATGGGGTATTCTTAGTTTTAGCAGCTTTGATTGTGCCCTAATACACTATATACCCAGATATTGATAAGGAAGCAGGCCACCACATCTTTAATGATCTATAGGAATCAAATATTGAATATACATATAGCTAGTTTTAAAGCAGCTTGCAGTCCAAGATATTTTCTTTTTTTTGTCTGCTCAATTTTGTGTTTCAGAAACGTCTGTTATTTAACATGCAACTGGATAGTGTCAGGTTGGTTACAGCAGTTTTTTCCAAAGCACTTTTCAGAAAACTTGAATTAATGAGTATTCTTACAAGAAAGGTGTATGTGTGGGGAGAGGGCAATTTGAAGATAGTAAGTTTGAAAAAGTAGTGGGTCTGGTGACTTTAACTAGTTTCTTCAGAGCATGTAGTGAGAAGTGAATACCCTTAAACTTCTGGTGGGAGGATAGTGTGCAATGTGTTCCAATATTATTTGGTCACGGACTTCTTTCTTTGGAATATTTTTTAATGTTTTGTGGAACCTAGTTTTCTTCTGAAGCATAGCTCAGGACTAAATATAATTGTATTGTATTTTATAGGTCTATAAGCCACTGTCTCCATTAAATATGACTGTGTGTCTCATCCATTTTGTTTAATTCAGATTTTAACTAATAGAAAACAAGCATATTTTCTTATTTTCAAGGTCTGGAGATATACCTCACATTTTATCACATGGGCTGAATACATGGGTCAAGTACAATGTACTACTATTCATCTTTATAGAAAGAAAATGATATAAATTTGAATTATGAAATAACATTTTAATAATGAAACATTTTATTTGCTTTATATTATTTGGACTATGTGTAGGATTTTACTGGAAAAATGGTGCTGCTGTGACAAAACAAGTCAATAAACCATCATTGGTGTTTGTAGAGCAGTGGCAGTTGATAGATCAAAAACATCAATTAGGGCTGTATAATGGAGGGCTGTGGATTTATGCCTAATTTAAAAGGCACTTGGGAACCACTGAGGGGTTTTGAGCAAAGCAGGAGTAAGATTAACATTATTCTTTAAAAATACTCTGACAGCACAACAACAACAAAAAATGGCTGAGGGTGGGCAAATGCTGGAGGGAGGCAGGAGGTTTCTAGCCCCGCTACTTAGAGGAGAGGGCCAAAAAGAACATGATTCAGGGGTTATTTCCCAGATTTCTATATTTCATATTCCCACTGTTGGCATTATATTTGATATAGATTTGAAGTGTGGCTTTTAGAGTCATAAACCAAGAAAAGAAGATCAAGAAGTAGAAGCATTCAATCCACCCTTGAAAGCATAACCAAGCCTGCCTTCATGATTGCCTTGATAGCTGTTGATACAGGGTATGGCACAGTGCTGTGGATGGGTTTGTCTTCTGCTATGTGACCCTTTACCCTGTGACTCTCCTTTCTTGAGTGTACTTGTGGCCAAAGGATTGAATGATGAAGTCATGTTCTATAATATGCAATTTGTCCAGCACAGGTTATTTGTTCTGTAGCTGATTTCCTCCTGCTTTTAAGGTGCTCGGTGAACTCTGTTCGGGAGATTTGCAAAGCAGATGGGATGCTTGGACTGTGTTCTGGGACTGATGGGGACTTACAGGTCTCATAAGGGGTTCTTTTGAAGTCTAAGGAGCGTTGGGCACCTTATGCTTGCTGTTGTAAGTCCCTTCCTTCCTTCCTTCCTTCCTTCCTTCCTTCCTTCCTTCCTTCCTTCCTTCCTTCCTTCCTTCCTTCCTTCCTTCCTTCCTTCCTTCCATCCTTCCTTTACAGGGTCAGGTTGTCAGGTTGGCTTAAAGCTCACAATCTTCCTACCTTAGCCTTCCTGGTGCTGGAATTAGAGGTGAGATGTGCACCACCACACTTGGCAGGTAAATTCTTAAAGCTGTGCTTTTGTACACTTTTCTTTCTAACTGCTTATGCTTCAGCTCCACAAAAAGTTTTGGCTTGAGTTGCCTAGATTCTTAACAGGGGATCAAAGTACATTTTGTTAATTTAAAATAATCTCTTCCATTTTACTGAGTAACCCTAAATTTTTCATTGTTTTTAAAGTTTTATATGCTCAAAGAGGAAAAAAGTATAAGCACAGCCAGCTACATAAAGGTGATGGGGTTCATTAATTCTCACTTGCAAACCAACCTGTTTCTACTGATTCAGCCCTGTATCTGTTACAAACAACATGCAATATATTCAGCGTGAAGATGTTTCCTAATAGCATGTCACTAGGGTATGGTCCACATATAGATTGCTTTTAATACTCGGTCTGAAGTTCTTCCAATGAACTTTCCCCATAGAGATCATTGGAAAAAGCTGTTATTTGTTCCTTACCTGTGATATGTGATCTTGGCATGAGTAAACTTAGAAACAATTATTCTGTGAAAAGCAGAGGCAATTCCCTGTATACTGTGTGTGTCTTACTGTAGATACCCATGAATCCTGCCTTTGTTACAATGTTTAATTAACTACCCACCTCCCTGTTCATAGCCCTACACAGGCTGTGGTGACTTCAGATGGGGTTTCTGCTTGCTTGTCTAAAACCAGCACTGTATCCTTGACAATAAGCATCCTCTATGGAACCTTGTCTGGGATGTTCTGTAGTGAGGAGTAGAATTTGGAATCTCCTGGTGAGTTCTACTCTCTTTTCCTATTCTGGTTTCCCAGGTTCAGTCACAGGTGTGCAGCACCATTCATTTACCTTGTCAGGACTGTTGCCCAGACCTGGGGGGAAGAGGCACTATTCATTTGAAGCATGAAGCATATGGTGCCTTTTGGGTTTGTGAGATGTGGTGACACTGATCTTGATTACACACATTGGGAACTTTCTAGTGACAACATATCTCTTCATTTCCAATGTACAGGCAGATATAATGCTCCAGTTTGCCCCGCCCTTACCTCCAAGCGTCTCTCTTTCTACTCACTTCCCACCCTCTTATATCTCCTAGAAGGGGAATTTTTGGCTTCCCTGAGTCTATGTGTGTTTCCATATGTTACTCTGTTCTTTAGTATTTCCCATTATGTTCACCTGAAGAAATCCTACTCACTCACTCAAAATTATTTATGAAGCACCTACTGTGCATTGTATTAAGCCCATACAAAGTGCTAAATATAGTTTGGGGTTGGATAGAAGAATCCTTGGATAAACCTAAGCATAAAATTATCCCTTTCATAGAACTTTTCTGTCCTGTCCACATCTTTTTTTTCCTTAATCACTTTTCCCCACTTTTGCACTATGTGCTTGTTGCTTATTTATTTTATCTGTGTGTATTCTCCCTCTGGATCATAAATGCTTTGAGCACAAGACTTTAGCTCTTCTTGTTTCCTAGGAGACAGCTCAATATATTGGAAAGTGCAAAACTAAGAGTTGATAATTTTGTTTGAATTCCAACTCTATCTCTGACTAGGTGGACCAGTTAATTAACTTTTCTAAACCCTGGATATCCTGTTTGTGTATTAGAGATAAGAATATCCAACTAAATCAATGCAACAAGGATTATTCTTTGCATTTACTATGTCCTTAGACTTTAAATGAGAACATGTTTGTACATTTTCAGTACTGTGTCTCACACATTAAGTGTGACTTATACATCAGGTATGAATATATGAAGGTATCCATCCATCCATTAAGTGCCCCCACTTCCTAGGACTTTTAAAGTAATAGGAACTCAAGAATCTGTATTGGATATACATGACACATGGACTCTGCCATTAAATATAGTTTTAGATAGAAATGGGAGATTGGCATGAATTTTGTATATTCTTTCTTGGGAGTGGCATCTCTGCTGATGGGGCACTGGAAGACAGTATTCTTGCCCTCCAGCTGTTGTAAACAGAAGCAATTCTGCACTACCTTGTCCATCTTTCTTTCTTTTGACAAGATAGAGTAATTCTTTGAAAATCAAATCATAAATATTTTTTCCACTACAAAGAGTCAAAGCAACACAATGAATAAGTTTATTATTCATTCTGTATTGTGTTAATTCTTCTTGCCAATGGGGATAAGTGTATTTACAGGGAATTCCCAGAAGACTATCTGGGGACCTAAACATAAAAATCATGGTTTTATTCTAAACTTGTCAACAGGGGTGACAAGTGCAAGAATTGTAGCCCAGCTGTGCGGGAAGCAGCTCATAAATTCTATTTCCCACGACGTTTTATCTTGCCTGCCACTTTCCCTAAAATGGAAATAATTTTTAATATCATAGAGAAGGAGATGGGAAAATTCCATTTTCATTTGTAAAAGTTGCAGTGTGGTGAGCAGAGGCTCACAGGGAGCCTGGCCTCTGGGAGAGTGCGGTGCTCCACTGCCTGGCTCACAGGGAGCCTGGCCTCTGGGAGAGTGGGGTGCTCCACTGCCTGGCTCACAGGGAGCCTGGCCTCTGGGAGAGTGGGGTGCTCCACTGCCTGGTCTGCTTTCAGGATGCTGCCACGCCTGTCATCGTTGTTGCTCTTTGGGGTCTCTAAGTTGCTCTTAAAGAGTCCAGGAGGTGACCATGGGACCTGATTAGAAATGCTTTAATTTTCCTTTCTTAGTTAGCTTGTGCAATATTCCAGTCTAGATCTCTTCAGGCAGAGGGGAGAAGAGGGATTTCTTAGTTGAGGGTGGGTGGTACCCTGGCTGTTAAGAAATAGATCCAGCCTTGGCTGGGGACATCAGGACAGGAAATGTGTAGATGGCCTGGGTTCCAGTGTGCCAAATAGTCTATTAGTTTGAGTTTGTTCTGGCCTGCTTCATACTGTGGACTGGTGATCCTTGTTCTTCCCTTCACAAAAGTCAAAATGGTGTCTGCTCTTCTTGTAGGGCCATCTCAATTGGTGGGAGATGAGATTCTGTATGATTTAGAATTAGATCTTGAGCTATCAAATCTGTATAAAATAAGAGACAGGGCAGACAAAATAACATTTTTAGCTTAAAATTTTATGATGATGAATCTTGCAGAGATCAGATTAAGGTAGAAATTAAGGATTAATGATTAAATTAGAAATAGAAATAAAGGAAAGTTCTTAAATCTATAGTTCTGACAAGTTGGTCAAACTCCTGGAAGTAAAGAGAGAGTTTATCCCTTTCCTATTGATTTTATTTTCTCTCTGGGAAGGTTAACAGCAACTGCAAAAGTTAAAGAAAAAGCTAAGGAAACAGAAAAATGAGGAGTAAATTACCACAAGGAGCCCTTGGGTTGGAGTCAGCATCAAAAGTTCTTGGGTTCAGTGCAAGACTTGAAAGCTCACAGTCTGTTCTGACCACAGAGCATTAAGTGGTTTCTGCTTCTGGGAGCACAGTGTTATCCTGTGGAATTAACAGCTATGTAGGTCCAGATATAGCAGCATAGGCCACCATAAGAAAGAAAGAAGAAACAATCCTAGACATGCTGCCATCTCTCAAGGAGGTAGATGTAGGTGTCATTAGGTTGGAGAACATACCTTTTTTGATGATAGAATCATGTTGTGAATAGTTCAAGAAAGGGCAGGAGACATGTCAATATGAAGTTAGCTCTAGCTGAAGAATTTGTCTTTTCCACTGAGTATAGTCCTAGTATCCCATGACAGGCTTGTTGCATGATATTTTCTTGGCATTGGTTAGATGCTGACCACCTCAGGCAGCAGCATGAAGGTCAAGGGTCAAGGCTTCTTTGCTGAGGGTGTGTGTGACAGCTTGGTGAGTCTAGGATCAGTTGAGGGAAGGAGAACAGTAGGGAGTATGCAAGTACCATAGAGTCCTTATTTAATGAGAAATCTTTAGGACTGGAAAAAAAGGAAAACTTAAAACATTTTTAACACAGAAAATGAATTTCTAGATATTTATACTTTTGTTCATCAAAAAGAGCAAGGTTCTCTTAGTATCTACTGTTTGGTTCTTGAAGATATTCACAATCCAAGTTCATATGTATTTCAGCATTTCTCTTTCAAAGGGAGATTAACCTAAAGCCTTAAAAATTATAGATTTAAAATGAGATTACACATAATTTCAATGGTGACAATTACTACTTTGATGTCAGATTGATGGGTCTGAAGGCAAAGTGAGCTGGGGTGGAAGGGATGAACATCTGGCTTCATTAAATGCTGTTCTAGTCTCTAATCTTGTCATGTGGAATCAGCACATCTGATAGTAGTTGGCTGGATGCAGAGCAGTGCATCAAAGTGCTGGACAGGTGAAAAGGATCTAGGATGCAAACCCAGAGAATTTCCTCGATTCTCATTTACTACTTAGAGATTTACTTTTGTTTCTGGCTGCAATAGCAATATTTTAAAATAATTATTATGAAGGGAATAGTCCCTAATATTTCTGAAAACACTGGTTTGTGTTTATAGAGCAGCTAAGTTTTTATTTTTGTTTTTCCTTTTGGGTACAATATGTCAATATAGGAGTACTGTCTATTTACTAAGATTAGTTTTAGATTTCTGCCTACTTAATGGTATGATGATGCATGCATTTATCCCTAATCACAACACAGATAACATGAAGCCATGTTAGTAGAGGACAGTGAGAATCTTCATTTTAACTGACAAAACTTGGTTTTGTCTAGGATGCTCCCATTTTGTCACATTTTTCCTTTGTGAGTGATCCAAAGCACTTTTTCCTTTTTTTAAATTTTTATTTCTTTTCTTGGTGGTATTAGGGTTTAACTCAGGGCCTTGCACTTGATACAGGTGCTCTACCACTTGAACCGTGCTCCTCTAGCCATTTTGCTCTGGTTATTTTTCAAATAGGGTCTTATATTTTTGCCCGGCCAGCAGTTCTGTTTATGCCTTACGCCAAGCTGGGATGACACACCACCACACTTTTACTAGTTGAGATGGGGTCTTGCTAACTTTTTGCCTGGGCTGGCCTTGAACTACAGTCCTCCTGATCTCTTCTTCTGGAGCAGCTGGGATTATAGGCACTAGTCACTGTACCCTACCAGAAACATCTCTTTTTAACGTTCCTGTGTCCACTGGGTTTTACATAAAAGGTGAGAAATTATTGTTACGGATTTGTAACCTCAAGTGGTTCTATGAAGATCATGTTTTTACTGAACTGATTGTAATGAATGCTTTTTGCATGCATTGGTTTCTATTTCCTAATACCTCAGCTAAAAGAGAGGCAAAGCTCCTTGGTAGAAATTTTTGCCACATGTCCTTGACCTGGTCATCCTCAGTATTTTTCTTAATTGTCACTGTTCTTTAATGTAAAAGTACATGAGGAAGATTCAAGGTTATGTAGGCATTTAAGTAACATTTACCAGCTGCTTTTCCTTCCCTATAGCTTAATGGTGCCTAAATTAACTCTTGAGTGGTTCATCTTGAGTTATTGACTATCACTAAATTTATTATGACTGACATGAAGAGCTAAGATAATATTAAATATGGAGAAATTCATTGCCAAGTTGGATAAAGTCCTCTCAGCAATACAATACTATGACAAAAGATATTCTTATGGAAATTAGTTATTTCATTATCTCTTTAATATAAATTTTAAGTAAAAAGAGAACTGTGGCACAATGCTTTTCATTCTTGAAATGTGAGTGTTGATAAAAAGATGATATCCATTCTCAAGTAGTGACCCCAGAAACAAACCCATGATCAGGTCTGTACTGAAAATGACTCTTAACTAGAACTGTGAGCAAGATGTATGATTCAGATCTTAAAAAAAAAAAAAAAATTAAGTAGAAACAAAAACATGCCATTTGAGGCTTTGTGAGGAAAGGGAAGAAAGCAAGTGGTAGCTTCTTTTTCTACCTCCTGGCTCTTTTCTGGTCCTTTGTACAGAACTCCAGTACTCTGAGTGTTGGCCATGCAGGTCTCAGATGCCAGTCATGTTCTTTTTCATTTATGTCAAAGGAGTTTATTTTCTAGTTCTTAGTTCATCTGCAGAATGGTAAAGTTGCCTCTCCTGGCAGATAATACAATTATTCAAGAAATCTTATTTCCTTTGCTGATTTTACATTCTCATCATCCCTGATACCCCAGATTTAAACCCGAATTGCATGCTATTTTTGTACCCCTTATTACCTCCTTGTACCATTTACCATGAAGGTAGTTAATTATTTCTGTACTTAGTTATATTAGGGTCCATCTTCCTGATGGCTCCCGTACTCCATGACAGCAGGAGATAGATCTCATTTCCCACTAAATCCACCGTCACTTGGTAGGTATGGGGAAAGTAATCAAGTGTCACTGATACTTATGCCATTCCTTCAAAGTGTTTTTAGCTAAAAGATGACAGGTTTTTATTTATTTATGGTAATTTATTCATTATGGCACTACAGATTGAACTCAGAGCCTTGGGCTTGCTAAGCAATCATTCTGGCACTTGAGCCATGCCCCCAGTTCAAGACAGTAGTTTAATAAAAACCCAGTATCTACCTTCTTTTGCACAATACATCTTCTGCAGATCAAAATTCATTGAGTATAAAATGTTCCAGAGGGTTGACTCAAGTCCTTGTTCCCTTATCTTTTTTCAGTGAACTTTTGAGCCAGGCCATGCACTGCTCCAAATATGTCCAATTTCTGCAAATTATGTGATATAAAATTGTAGTGGATGTCAACAATTATGTTAAGAAATGTAGATTATATGGATCTACTTGGAGACATCTCTCTCTCTCTACCTGCCCCCCTCCTGCCCTTTCCCCCTAACCAGGCCTTACCTGTGAATTGCATTTTTCTTAAAAAAATACTTACTGATTTAATCATGTTTATTTTGAGGAAAATCCAGGCTGTAGAAAATCATTATAGACTAGATTTCCCTCAATATGTATTCTAAATTAATATTTGTTGAATATAGTCAGCTCTCTGTTTTCATGGGTTCCTCATCCTCAGATTCAACCAACCGCAGATTCAGGAAGATATTATTTCTGTACTGAATATGTACAGACATTTTTCCTTGTCATTATTCCCTAAGCAATATAGTATAACAACTATTTACATGGTATTCACATTGTATTAAGTATTATAAATAATCTAGAGATAGTTGCAAGTATACTGGAGGATGTATGTAGGTCATATGCAAGTACTTTGACATTTTATTTTATCTAAGGAACTTGTTATCTATGGATTTTGGTTGGGGGTGCTCCTGGAACCAATCCTCCATGGATACGGAGGGACAACCATATTCAATTCATAAGAGAGCAGTGGCCTTTAAAAGTATGGCCTGTTTTAGTACAACCATCCTGCCCTTGGCTCTTGCTTTATGTTACCTTTTATTTGTATTTGTGCCATCTTCTCTTGACTCTCCATAACACAGCTATTCAAATAATCCTTTCTTTTCAGTGTTAGGATCATGTTAACTTTACTTTGAAATTCACCAAGCTTATTTATGGAGTCTTTTCTTACTTCTTGAGGCTCAGCTCCATTAAGCTCTCTTCTGTCTCTCTCCTCTCATTTGTTCTAATATCAGCCTTGATTCTGGAACTTTCACTTATATTTTAATGTTTTATAAAATAAATAGGCATTGTATTCACATATCTACCTAGATAGCAGAGTAGCTATGGTAGAAAATTATTTTAAAAAAAGTAAATTTTATGCCTAGAATTTCTCTCTCAAATATTTTACATTTTCTTTTATTAAACATTCTAGAATGTCGTTAAGATTACAGACCCATTGCCACGTTCTCTGATCAGTTGGATTGGTCTTTTTTCCCTTTGGATTTTCATACTCATTTTAGCACACATACCACATTGTTGGCTTATATTTAGTTTTCGGAAACAACAATAGTAATAGCAAGAATAGTTACCAGGAATGACATACATTTTTTTCATAGCATGCACTGCACATGTATAGGTTCTAAAACTTAAGATTAGATAGAGTAGAAAATAAAAGGTCAAAGTGGTTATGTAAATTGTCCACGGTCATGCAGGGTCAAGGTAGGTTTTTTTTTCCTGCAAAGATCCCTGAAGTCGTGTTTTCCTCATCTTACATTCTAATGCTGCTGATGTCAGATACCTACTATGTTAGTTTCAACCCATTATTTAAGGCTGATTTTATATAATACTTTTAGTTTTCCATCCCTCTCCTACATTTGCATTAATATCTGATAAATATTCTTCCTGTGTCTACTTACAAGTTATTGACAAAAAGTATTTGGTGACAAGACCAATAGTATAGGAGAGTAGCCCAGTCCCAGGTGCTTCCTGTGAGGGTGATTTTCCATTACTTAACACATGGTGGATTGAGCTGATAAACAAGCTGTTCTTAGGTAAAGTTAATTAAAAGCTATGAATCCATCTAATTATATTGTCATTCAGTCAATACTTCACATTGTGCATAAGAATTTAATGCATCTGAAATCAATGAGTGAGGCTCAGGTCTGGTGCAGTGACACACACCTGTCATCCCAGCTATGTGGGAGGCATAGATAGGAGTATAGCAGTCAAGGCTGGCTCTGGGCAAAAACTTGAGACCCTACCTGAGAAATAGCTAAAGCAAAAAAAAAGTCTTGGGTATGGTTCAAGTGGTAGAGCACCTTCCTAACAAGCACAAGGCCCTGAGTTCAAACCCTAGTACCTCCATAAGGCTCAGTATTAGATTCTGTGCAAATTGCAAAAAGAACACAACACTCTTTTTGTGGGGAGGAAAGTACAGACAAATGTGCAGGTAATATTATGGCTGCAATATGAAGTATCCCCCCAAAAGCTAAAGTACTGAAGGCTTGGTCCCAGCAGGTGGTACCATTTGGAGAGGTGCTGGGAACTTTAGGAATTGGGGCCTAACTAGTGGAAGTAAGTCACTGGGGGTATCCCTGGCCCCTTCTCTCTCTTCTTCTCCCTCTCTCACTGCTTTTCAGCTGCCATGAGATAAGGACCCTCTTCTGGCACACACTTTCACTACCATGATGTTCTGCCCAAGGACATGGGTGCAAGAAACCATGGACTGAAACTTCTGAAGCTATGAGCCAAAATAAGTCTTTCCTCCTTTACATTGTTTATGGCAGGCATTTTGTCACATTGATGAAAATCTAAGTAACACAGGTAATTATGTGTATACCATGATGAATTTTCTCTCTGATATATACACACTTTGGGGAATTTGAAATGGGAGGGACTGTCTTGTTTGGTGGAATAGGGAAGGCTACATCTTGATGGTAGTAGGCAGGCTCAACCTCAGAGGGGGTGTGGAGGGCCATGGGAACTTTGGACTGATGCAAGCACAGGTGTGGAACAGCTCACTGGCTGTAACCTCAGCATGGCACATTTACCTCAGTATGAAATAATGCTGGAGAGTTGGGTTATGACTTTCGCATGCCAAAGATCTTGGGCTTGTCAATACCAATGGCAGTGTACCACTTGATAGAAGCAGGGACTCTGGAACCAGCAAGGACTCTGCCCATGCTTGACTTCTACTGTGCCACTTACTATGTAACCTTAGGGAATTTACCAAATCCTTCTATCTCATCCTTCAAGATGAATTAAGATATCAAGTACTTTTAAAGGTTTTTTGAGACTGTTTACTGAGTTGGTATTGATTAAGTACTTACACAATACCTGACACATGGCGAATGTTAAGTGCTTGTTCAGAGAAGGTAGGTTTTTGTCTTTGGAGGAAGAAAGTCTGTGACAAAAGTTGGAAGAAAAAATTCTGGCTGTAGTGGTGTTGATGATAGATTAGTGAGAAGCTGTGTGTCAAGGGGTGAGGGGTGGGGTGAGTGGGGGTTGTAAAGAAACTAGTCAGAAAGCCAATGGAAAGGGCAAGAAATGAGGTAGGAAGTACAAGAAAATAGTGACAAGGCCACTTTCTTTCAGGATTCCATTGACTTTCCTGTCACTAATTGGCTTATTTTGGGTTGATGAGAATTAAGTCTTGAATCACATGCTCTGTTTTTGTTCTCCTCTGACTTCTGAGAAAAAAAAGTTATCAACAAAACAAGTCAATAGTCAAGAGTTTTTCAATTGCTCTGCAGTAGGCACAGTGAGACGTGTTGATATCTACGTGGATACCGATTCCTTATCATAACTATGTTTTACTTTTGTCATCTGAGGAAAGGATCCAATCCACTGCTCTCTGTGTAGATGTGGTTCATAAACAACAAACACACACAGGACAAAACTAGCACACATCATATCTTATCAGAAGTTTTGTTAGTATGTACAATCTTGTAACTATTACTGACCAAATACTATTAACTTGATAATCAAGCCAGAGATTCTTCAAATATTGTAAAGGAAATAGAATCCTCATTTTTAACCTCTAATCTCCTTTTTAACACAGGAAATGTGCTTGAAACACATGTACAGCAAATCATAGGCTAGCAGTACAACTTGGGTGTGTGTAATGTTTGATATTTCAGGACACTCTGAAGTTCTGCTTGCTAAGATTCAATTCAAGATGAAAGGATCACATAGGTATTATATTGTGAAGCCTGGGATAGTGATGTAGTATAAAAATAGGACAATGTTACTTCAAACTTGGGAGAAGTATTGATTGAAGCTGTGAGCAAGAGTCTTTGTGATTTGTCTAAATGGTTTATATAAAAGGCTGCAGCTAGCTTATGATACCTCAGAACTATGAAGATAAGGCAGTTGATAAAAGAACAGAAAAGAGTTTGTGTGTTAGCTTTCCATCCCTATAACAAAATACCTAAGGTAATTAACTGACAAAGAGAAAAGTTTAATTTTAGCTCATTGTGTCAAGGGTTTGCACAATTATGCAAACCTATTGCTTTTAGGCCTGTGGTGAGGCCTAAAAATTTGTCCTGTGCATAGCAGGGCAAACTCATGTTTTGGCTAGGAAATGAAAGAGAAGAAAAAGTGACTAGTGTCCCACAATCTCCTTTGAGGGCATGCCCTCTAAAGCCTTCTCACTGGCCCCATTTCTTAAAGTTTTTACAGTTTCCCAATATCACCACTCTAGTGGTAAGCCTGTAACACATGGACCTTTGGGGGACATAAGGGAGGGTTGTCTGACTCTGGCTTTATTTTAAAAAAAGAAATGGTTCAATAGTGTTTGGTTCAATAGTTGGTTTGGGATAGTTATTTTTACTTTTTGGTAAAAAGGAAGTACTTCTAAGAAACCTAACTTGATGGATACTGATGGATAATCCTAGCTTACCTTTTGATCTTACTGGCCTATTTTGACCTTAACTCAGCCGTGAAGAAAACAGAAATGTTGTGAGGATAATAATACACAGTGAGTGCACTTTTGCCTGCCTCCTAGCTTTCTTAACTACGTATATTGTCTAACAAGTGAACATTACTAGTGTAGAGATTATTAATATATCTTTAAATTTACCTTGAACCAGCTGTATCATGGGCAAAATAGTAAATAGAACTATATGTATTGTGTAAGAACTTTTATGATCAAGCTAGAAAGCTGGTTCGAGCTCCAGTTTTCTCCCTGAGTTTTTTATATACTTACTCTATTATGCTTTTAGTATGTGTAGACATAGTATTAGGATTGTGTAAAATTCGACTGGCCTGAGGAAAGATTATTATAAATAAATTCTAGTGGGCTTATTTACATATTTTAAACTTTCTCACATATGTGGGCTCTGATTTTCCAAGCAACTTCTGGGCTTAACATCTAGTTTATTGATTCATTCTTATTTTAATGTCAAATAAGCTTTAATTCTGCTGGGTTGCTTGTAGTCTGGGTGTTCTATCATGGACTATTTGCTACTTATTACCAGCCAACTCTAAGAAATGTCAGCAAACTGACCTGCTTGAATTCCTTAAGTCACAGGTGGGGTGTCTGAGCATCTGCAGTTTTAAAAAGCTCTCTGCGTGGTTCTACTGTATCCCAAAGCTGAGAAACACTATCATAGGAGAATTCAAATACTATACAGGTATGGCATGAAGAGACATTTCCAGCCCAAGATTTCTTGTAGATTGGTCTAACATGAAGTTTTGGAAAAGAATTAGAAAACTTACAAAAATGTGTAATCTACAAAAGAGAAAAATGTACATTACAGGAGAATCTTTTACCATTCAGTAGGATTTTTCTATAGGGCTATTTCAAATAGAAACTTCTTTAGTAGATTCAAAATGTAGGTGGATTAAAATATAAATTGTTGAAAATGTGTGATATGATTGACATACAATTTTTCAAAACTGAGGATAATAGGGCAATTGGGTCTTTTTTGTCTTATACTAGAAAAGATTTTTGAGATGCAAAGGTTGGCACTTTTATACTTCAGGATCTGGTTAAACTATAAGTTTTGCATCATTATTATTAATTGGGAAGTTCTAATGAAGTTGAATTTAACAAAACATGTAATGAGAGATTTACTGAATGAACTAAAGTCATGGAGGACATTGAACTTCATGACTCTTAAGCATTTAAACTTTATTCTGAAAACAGGGGAAGCCATTGAAGGAAGGAGTGGACCTAGTTAGATTTTTTTCCTTTGAAAGAGCACCTGGAGGGAATGGATATGTTGAAGGAAGGAGGGGCATCATGAATGGGAAGTCAATAGGTTATTTCAGCAATCCAAACTACAGGCAATTATATAGACCTGCCTAACGCTGAGAGTGAGTGGTGTGTAGGAGGTGGGAGATGTGGATATGGTAACCACATAATTTATCCTCCCTATCTGACCACTGTGAAAGTGAAAGGAAGCTACTAATAATTACTCCAGGCCAAGCATAAACTAAAACTGCCCCAGACAGCAAGAGACAGTGATTCTAAGAGTGGGAAAAGCAGGACAGCTTCCAGGGATTTTTCAAGAAATTCAAGAAAGTTGGACAGACATTTGGATCAAGAAGGCAGGTGTCTGGGCTCGAGACATGTATTTGTAATTTTCAGTATAGATAGCAGTGATGAAAGATGACATATAGGTTATTTGAGGTTATATCAGATTTTGGATAAAAAAGAAGACAAGGATCCTGTGTCTATTTGAAAAACCAGAGCAAAAAACAAGAACAAAAAAAAGTATTATTTTCATCCAAACCTCTCGAAAACCTTAAATGCTTCTGGCATGAGCAGATACATTTTTCTTCTTCTGTACCATGAACTGCTTACAAGAGCTATCTTCAGTTATCTTCTTTGTACTTCATTATTTGTTTCCTTTCCAATCAGCAAATTGCATTAGAAATAGTCTTGGGCACTCAGGAACTAATTATATAATTTAAAAGTGTAAAAGTTCTCATTACCCCCCTACAGTCTGCAGTATCTTTCTTTGGAAACTTGAAAAGAACATTTGAGAAGCCTTTCCCTTTAACACATGGTGGGTTCCTTTAAAGTGATTTCTAGAAAAGGTATTTTGGGATCATATAGAAAGATCATAATTTTTTCTTTAACCTGTTCTAAAACTATAAAGCATACTCTGCTTTCAATGCAAAATATTTAAATTATCATGTGGTATGATTTACATTAATTGATTGGTTGGACAGCTACATTGATAGGACTCCCTCCTGTGCTGGCACTTTGAATGTTTGCTTTGTGCTTTGACTATTGTCTTTGGGATTGTAAATTACTCAGGCAAGCTCATCAAAGTAAATTAAATTCAACATCCAATTTTCATCAAGGTTTTTGTTTTATTCTGTTTTATTGTTCAGCTAATTGAGAAAACTTATGGAGGTCAAGTGCCTCAGCCAAGGTCATCCAGCATGTTAATGTCTTCACTGAAACAAGTTTTCTTTTAGTTCCTGTTGATTCCTTCATTATATATTCATCCATGTGCTAATTATCATCTCATCATCCTTGTTGCTTTTCTTATGAGTTGGCTGTGTCTTCATCACGGGGGAATTTATGGGAAGCCTATGGGCTCTTGAGTTATCTTTTATCCAAAAATTAGAAACATCTAGAGATCAATTATGATAATCTCCTGCATGGCAGATGTGGCTCTCTAGGGATTTGTTACCCCGTGCCAGCAACATCAAGCCAGCGGCTGCTCAGGCTTACCATGAGGATGCTTCACTGGAGTTGAATGATAAGTCACATACTGTCTGGTATTTGAAGCTGGCATGGTAGAAAGTAGGATGGCCTGCAAATAAATTGCTTCATTCCAGGGTCAGGAAGTCTTTGCCAGGATACAAATATTTTGCATTCATTTCCTAGTGGCTGCTGAAAGTGCGGCATAGCTGTTAGATTTTGTCTTTGCTGCTGAAGGGCTTTGTCTGCCTAGATACAAAATGTGAAGCTTGCAAGAATCCAACTAGTAGACTATCCCACAAGGCTTAGACAGCTGGAACCTATAATTAGTCACCATAGACTTGAGTCTTCTAGGATATGCTAGAGTGCAAAAACTGAAAATCCCTTGGTTGAAATTTAATTAGTGAAATTAAGTTGCATACCACGAATATAGGGAAGGATACAGTGTAATTACATAACTTTTGAGGAATGAATTCATCTAAAACTATACTTAAGTTATTGTTTTTCTCTTTGGCAAAACTGTCTTCCCAGGAAAACAGCAATTTTTTTTTTATCATTGGTGTTCCTCTTTAGTGAATAGTGCTTTTCATTTTAAGCAGTTCCTTCGATCTGTGTCTCTGCCCTCCCTTCCCTCATCACATATCAAGATGGCTGGGAAGATGCTGTTAATGTTCATACAGAGGCAATCAGTGAGCCAGTTAATCACCTTCCTCAGCACAGATAGCTGGAGTGGCTTTGCTGTGGGGCAGAGATAAATTAGAAAGGGAGAGTGATGATTTAAAACAATGCCTTCAAATGATTATCAAACAAAGGCAAGCATTTAGTGAGCCTTTAAGCCAAAGAGAAATCCCCAGAAAGGAGAGACAACCTTTATCTTGCAGTAAGGGCAAGTGGTAAAAATAAAGCCAGCCCAGGTACATTTTATGTCAATTCGAGTGACTAAAGGCCAATTTGGCACTGAGTGTGTTTGTATCATATGCTGTGAAATGCATGACCTTGTTTCCAGCTGCTGATTTATTGCATGGTGTGCTTTGAGCTTTTTTTTTTCCTTTCTGGGAAAAAAAACAAAAACAAAAACAAAAAAACCCTATACCCTTAATGGGAAAATGGTAACCCTAAAGCAGAGACAGAAATTTGAAGGTGTATCACTTCTTGAAGGCAGGACAGCTGCTCCCAGCTTGAATTGCTTTGTGAGTGGAACTAACAGGCAGGGATGGTATTTTGTCAGAAATACCTCAAAGTGTAAAACAGCATAAGATTCTTTGCCAGGTGAAGTAGCAGAACTGTCAGATGTACAGCCACTTTACTTAGAGTGGACTCAGGTCTCATCAGGATCAAAAGAGTACAGTTCAACAGCAGGGGCTCAGGTGGCCCTAAAATGAACATGGAGGATGAAGTTGGTGGTTATTTATTGATTTGATTTATTCCTGCAAACACTTAGAAAGCTCATGTGTTCATCATACACATTCTTTGAACTTGTTTTCTAATATGTGACATTATATGGGGGCTAGGAGCCCTTATGCTTGAGCACTTCACTGCTTTTCTTTTGGTTTTTGACTGACTGGAATGAAAATGTTTGCATCAATCAATGTGTCCTTGGCTGGCTTTGGCAGCTTTGGAAATATACATTCTTTCTTTTTTGTGAAAGTGCAAAAATGCATTTATATTTAATTTGGTACTTTGCTGTGTCCTCTCTGCCCTTGTTTTTGGAGCTCTGTTGAGGGCAACAGGGTGCCTTTTTCTCCATCCCATCCCTTGGCACCCAATTAACCTTGGTTGAATAGTAATGAGCTACACAGGTGGGTTTTGTGGCTCTCGTTTTTTTGGTAAATCTTATTTTCACATGCAGCATAGGGTTCTTGCTTAGATTATTGTGGTCCTCCTTTGTAACTGAATGAGAATAATAACCTACTTTTTAGAGTGTATACAAACAGTGCCAAGGGACCCAGGTGGATACCAGAGCAATCTCCCTTTATCAGTTCAAACAGTGAGTAGACTAATCAGACTTCAGGAGAGCAGACTTCCAGTCCTGGCCCATCTGAGTCCCAGATACAGTGAGGGGATAAGGCTTCAATTCTCTTCATTTAGAAAAGACTCTAGCATTTAAGAGTTTTGTCACTGAGACTTCACCTCTCCACCCTTTAGTACGTTTGGAACCAGGCATATTAGAGAGAGTTGTGAAAGGTTAAAGCTGGCAAGGTCTTTAGAAGTCATTCACCAAAAACTCAGTTCACATATGAAGGGAGTGAACTCATTTACTTTAATTTGGATAGCTTAAATAAATGGTACGTAAGACTGGACCAGAATGTGGGTCTTCTGAAGCCTGTCTCAAACTCTCTAAGACTCCATCACCCAATTTTTTATTAGATGAGTGAGTGCAATAAATAAGAGTAGGGATTATGAAGATTAATTGTTGGATTTCAAGAGTCTGGCTCAAGACAGGGTCATTAGCTTTTTTTGACTGGTTGCAAAGAGGGTGGCATTCCTTGACTATTTCATAGAGATCTACGTATTATTCTTTCTAACACTTTTCCATTTTTCTTGGAGAAATTGACCTCTAGAATTCATTATGATTAGCCATGTGACATATTGCTATTCATGGACAAACCATTTGATTTTTGTTTGCCTTCGCTTCCTCAGATGCAAAATCAGAATGATAATACTTGCCACCATGGTAAGAGATGTTAGGAATATGTTCACTCTGTCCTAACTTTCTTAGGTAGGAGCTGCTCTTTCTGGGGTTGATCTAACGTAGTGCTTCACAAAGTGTGATCCTTAACCAACAGCAGCAGCAGCACCATTATAAGCAGGAACTTATAAGAACTGCATGTTCTTGGGCACCTTCCCTGACCTAGTGTATCACAAACTGTGGGATAGGGTCTAGCAATGCGTGTTTTAATGAGTCTCCTACATGATTCTCATGTGGTAAAGTTTGAAAACTGATTTATATGATTCTTTCTGTCCTCCCTTTGGCATAGACTATAGACATACAATTGAGTGGTTGAAAAGAAACTTTTATATGAGATTAAGCTCAGGTTCATAGATAACTGTTTATCACTTAAACTTCATGAGAGAGGAATATGTGTGCTGTAACTGTAGACTCTAGTTTTGTTAGCTTTATTGGGGCCCAGATCGATATCCAACTTATAGGTTCTGTAAGTTAGGACCACACATGACATGTTCTTTATCATTTCCCTTGCATCTATTACAGTCTCTAGAACACACTTAGGACTGAATACTTGTTGAAGAATGAATGAATGAATGCTGAGAATGCTTTGTCATTGTCATATAGTAGCAGACACACAAAATTCAACAAAAGGCAAGTCTAGAACAAGGTTGGTCATTTTCAGTAGGGAAACCTGATTTTGTTGCTTGATCTTTTGGTGTGAAGGTTCTTATCCTTGTAATGATAGGACTGAGTTAGAACTGACATTCTAGGACTCTCCCACATGTAACACTTAAATATTCTGTGAAAGAAGATACAAGGACGAGGTGAGTGCAGATAAAAGTCATAAGCTCCATTAAGACTTATTTTAATTCATCCTTTTCCATGAGATTTCTCATGTCATACCAGGATCTAACTTTTCTGACATATTGATTAGATTTCTCTTTGTGATTCTTACCCCAATTTTTAAATGATTATTTGGCTTTTACTTGGAAGAAATGGAATATATTCGCATTTAAGCTGCTGGCAGGAGGGACTAAGTTGTAGATGCTATTTATGTGACAAAATGTCCAGTACAGTAAGGATTACAACACATACTCAGTATAAGAAAGACATTATGTGACCTAATAAGGGACACTTATACATTGTGGGGTCTTAAAATTTTGGCTTTGGATCTTGGTTTAGAAGATGTATAACCTTGAACAATGAAACTTATCCACTATGAAGTTCAGTTTCCTACCTGTAAAATGGAAATAATATCTACTTTATGGAACTATTAATAGAGAATTAATGTGGTAATATTTAAAGCTCCTACTATGGTGCCTGGAACATAGCAGGCACTCAATCATGTGCATTTCACTTTTCTTATTTTGAGATCTTTCCATGACCTAGCTTACTAAGCACACAATAAAACATAGATATTTATGTCTCACTCTCAGTACTATTTTTTTCCTCTCTCATAACTTTTGTGTGTGTGTGTGTGTGGTTCTGGGGTTTGAACTCACGTCTCATGCTTATTAGGCAGGCGCTCTACCACTTGAGCCACTCTGCCAGCATAACTTTCTATCCTTGTATGCTTTTACCCTTTCAACATTCAGAATATATTTTGAGAAAGAAATACAAATCAGGAAGGACGTTGGAAGATGCAGAATAAAAATATAAGGCAGAAGCAAGATTGAGTGTAGATGACACAAATGTGGGAGTGTCAAGGACGAGAGCTTAGAAAATCTACCCTGATGATTAAATAATTGTTTTAGGTCAGAATTCCATGGAAGAAGGGTTATCTTCTTATGGAATTGAAATAGTTCTTACAACTGGAGGTTACTTGATTTGATCTAAGGTAATCACACCTAACCTAGGACAAACACTCTGACCACCAGTGTTTATAGTTAATAACATCTTAAGTTATTCATTATTACTCAATGTCCTTAGACACTTCCAAAGGACTGGAAACTCGGTCTAGAGAGAGGAAAGTTATATAGTCATATAATGGTGAGGATATTTCTTCTCCATGAATACTCAGGTCATCTTGGTCATAAGTCTTTAGTGAATGTGGTCTTTTTGATAGCCAACACCAGAGAAAGGAAAGGTAGGACACTTTGGCTTGTGACTGGGTGGGTCTAACCAGCTCTGTCTGCCACCCGACCCTCCAAGGGCCAGGAATGGTCCTTAGAACAAAGTGGAAGGGAGAGCCTGATTCCTATTTCCTCTTCTGTCAGATTCCAGACATACCAGGCCCTATCATGCTGCCTTATCTGTTTTTAGAATTAAATGGTAATCTGAAGATAAGAATATTTTCCAAAACAACTGCACAAAGTAAAATATGAAAAGAGGACAGGACTGACTTATTATATTATAACTGATGACAGAGAAAGTTGATATTATTTCCTAAGCATTTTGCATACTCTGAAAGGAAGGAATGAAAGATGTAAGTTAGTTTTGGTCAAGGAAACAGATTCCACATACAGCTGTGATAGACAATATGATGGAGAATGTAAGGCTTAAGAAGTTGTTGATACTACAGATAAATATTTAAGATTTGATGTGATCTTTCTAGTTACGAAATTTTCAAATAAAAAAGCATTTTAATCAACCCTCCTACTTCAGAAAGAAAACAGTAGGTGTTAATAGGTGGTCCCAGGGAGACTTGGGAACCACTGTCAGGAAAATGAAATGCTCATAGGAGCCCCAGGGATTTACTGTGGTGGATGACAAATCTAACTTCCAGAAAGTTCTGGAAAATACAAAAGAATGCTAGGAGGTTAAAGTGGAGGGTGCAGGAAGGTGCCATATCCTTTGCTCTTATCAAGAAGTATTTCCCAAGGACAGCTCTACATTTGTTTGTACTCCATAAAGCAGAATTTAATAGCAGGCAAAATGTTCCTTTGAGTCAGGTGAAGTAGAGGCAGGAGGATTGCTAGTTTGAGGCTAGCCTAAGCAACACAATAAATTCAAGGGCAGCCTGGGCTATACACATTGTCTCAAAAAAAAAAAGAAAGTCTTACTCTGAGCACCAGGTACAGAAAAAACACATAGCAGCTATCTTTTTAGGGTAACCCATCATCCAGAGAAAACTTACACATAAATTGGTGACTGATTCCAGAATTTTACAAAAATATAGACAAAAAAAATTAGTATTTCATTGGCTCCCTAACTTTTGCCCTTAAAAACAAAACAAAACAAAACTAGGCTTTTCACAGAAAGTAGATAAGATGGCCTGAGATTATTCATTTTCATAAAGCAAAATTCCTGTCGTCATTGAATAGCATACCCCATGCTATTTATTCAGAATTTCAAGCTCATTTGACTGAAAAACTCATTTTTCTGACTTTAGTTGAATCCTTTGTTTACTGCTCTTAGGTATTTATCAGCGATGGCAAATGCAATTCTTTTCTGTCTTTTTTTTGGAAGCAATTTTAATCAATTGATAGGGGTTAGGAAGAAAGAATGCCATGACTGATTACTAATGTCTGCCCCAAAAGAAGGAAGTGTCATGCTAAGTGTATTTTTCATGTCTTACAGTTCATCCTCATTTGGAAATTTTGAATCAGAAATGACTATATACCATATTGTATTACTCTAAAGAATTAACAAATTTGACAAAATGTTGAGATTTGATAAATTGGGAAGCAGATCTGGAAATATCTACCATATTAACTCATGCTTTTTGAATATTTGAAATACTTTTTTTAAATTTTATTTTTACATTTACTTGCATGTGTATACATTATTTGAGCCACCTCCCCCACCACCTCCATGCAGAACCTGTTCCACCCTCTTGTTCTCCAACTTTGTTGAAGAAAAAACATATAAGGTAAAAAGAAAAACAGCATTTTTGCTAGTTTGAGATGAAGGTAGCTATACATGGAGATTCCTTGTGTTGTTTCCATGTACATGTGTATTACAACCCAAATTGGTTCATCTCTACCAGACCTCTTCACTACTTTCTAGTCCCCTTCCCATAGTGGTCTCTGCAAGTTTAAGAGTTCTATGTTCATTCCTCTACAGTGAGCACATCAACCACATTCAAGTTTTTGGCTTCCTTCCCTTCCCTTCCCTCCCGTGCGTGTTCTCCCTAACTTAGTGTGTAACCTGTGTCTAATAATATCGCTGCATTTGGTTTAGGTCTTTAATCCATATATGAGGGAGAACATGAGATTTTTTGCCTTCTGAGTCTGACTAACTTTGCTAAAGATGTTTTTCTCCAGTTCCATCTATTTTCCTGAGAATGACACAATTTCTTTCTTCTCTGTGGCTGAATAAAATTCCATTGTGTATAAATACCACGTTTTCTTAATCCATTTGTTGGTAATGGGGCATCTTGTTGGTAATAGCCATCCAAAGTGTGGCTATTGTGAATAGTGCTGCAATAAATATGGGTGTGCAGGTGCCTTTGTAGTAACCCGAGTCACATTCCTTCGGGTATATCCCCAGGAGTGATATTGCTGGATCATATGGCAGACCTATTTTTAGTTTTTTAAGAAGCCTCCATATTGTTTTCCATAGTGGTCATGCTAGCTTACATTCCCACCAGCAGTGTACGAGGGTTTCTTTTTCCCCACATTCTTGACAACACATGTTGTTGGTGGTGTTCTTGATGGTAGTAATTCTAACAGGAGTGAGGTGGAATCTTAGTGTGGTTTTGATTTACATTTCCCTTATGGCTAGGGATGGTGAGCATTTTTTCAAGAGCAATGCTAAAGGTATCACAATACCTGATTTCAAACTCCACTACAGAACCATAGCAATGAAAACAGCATGGTACTGTCATAAAAACAGATATGAAGGCCAGTGGGAAAGAATAGAGGACCCGGATATGAATCCACACAGCTATGCCCACCTTATTTTTGACAAAGGTGCCAAAAACATATGATGGAGAAAAGACAGTCTCTTCAACAAATGTTGCTGGGAAAAGTGGTTATCTGCCTGCAGAAAACTGAAACTAGATCCATGCCTGTCACCCTGTACTAGTATCAACTCAAAGTGGATCAAGGACCTTAATATCAGACCTGAAACCTTGAAGCTAGTACAGGAAAGAGCAGGGAATATACTGGAAGCAATAGGTATAGGCAAGGACTTCCTCAGTAGAACTCCAGCAGCTCAGCAACTAAGAGAAAGGTGGACAAATGGAACTACATGAAATTAAATAGCTTCTGCACAACAAAAGAAATGGTCTCTAAATTGAAGAAACCACCCCCAGAGTGGGAGAAAATCTTTGCTAGCTACACATCAGACAAAGGACTGATAACCAGAATATGGGGGAGTGCAAAAAACTAAACTCTCCCAAATCAATGAACCAATAAAGAAATGGTCAACTGAACAGAACTTTTTCAAAGGAAGAAGCCTAAATGGCCAAAAAACACATAAAATACTTTATGAGAAATAAAAGTAAGATTAAAAATATCAGCTATAGTAATTTAATTCCAGGTTTAAATTATATGTTTCAATTTGCAGTTTTTTTCTTCAACAATTTTTGTTTTGTTCTACTGAAGTTGTCCATGTCTGTGCAGAATACCTACTTTCAGCCATCTTCTGTGACTCTGTTGTCTTCACCATATATGCTCTCTTTTTCTGAACAGATGCATTCTGATCTCTTGATTAAAAGGTTTGGTGAGGAGTTTATAGGTTCAATGATTTCAGACCTGTTTTTTAAAGTATAGTGTCCCAGGCATGTGGTGGCCCCACCAGCCAATGCTGAAAGTAAAAACCTGCAGCAGCAGGAGGATGCTGGGTCAGAACTTCTGCTTTCTAGTGCCCTGGACCCACAGAGAGTCAAAGCTGCCCTCTTGACAGTTACTGCAGACTCCATCCAGCGTACCCCAGGGCAAAAGTGACATGTCCAGAGAACAGTTCCTGTGCAAAGGGGTTTTATACCTGAGGGGAAAAAAGATAAAGATATGGTAAGTTACTTTAAGCCATAACTGGTCAGCATGTATAATTCGACAAGCTTAACTCTGCCTTTAATAGGTGATGCTATCTTTAATTTGGTCTTAATCTCTAGTAAGGTGTCTTGATCGTAGAGGATGCCAGAACAGTGTATATTTAGTGTGTTACCCTTCACTGTTACCACCAGCAGAGCTACCGGTAACCATCCACAGATGGGTAACTGAGTGGGACTCTGTCTTCCTTGAGGATTCTCACTGAACATGGGAGCTCCTGTCTTAGAGCCTACTCTCTTTCTTGCAGCCTGTAAGTTGTTACTTTAATGTCCAATTTATGTCATTTTATCATCTTTATTTTAGAGTCTCTTTTTTAGTGATCATCTTGGTATTCCTAAAAGAAAAAAGCATGCATAATACTGGAATAGAAGAAAGCTTTGCAATAAGGAAAAATTATAATCAAATGGAAATAGTGAAATAAAAAATAACCAAATCAAAATATACACATGTTTAAAGAGAATTTTGTCTCATTATTTTACTAGATGAAGAAACTAGACAAAAAAGCATACTGTATAATTCCGTTTTTATAAAATTCTTAAAACTGATCTATAGTAAAAGAAAGCAGATCAGTGGTTGCCTGAGACGGGGAGATGGAGAAATTGAGAAGAATTATGAGGAAATTTGATGGGGTTATGGAAGTATTTATTTTATTATTTGTGATGATGGTCTTACTGTTGTATGTATATCAAAATTGATCAAATTGTGTCCTTCAAGTATGTTCAGCTTATTTGTATGTTAAGAATACCTGAATAATGCTGTTGAAAAGAAAGGAGCAAAGAAAGAGAAGGTGATGAAAGGGGAGGAAAGCAAAGGAAGAAGAAAGAAAGAAAACTGTAGGCAGGGAGCAGTGACTTACACATGTAATTCTAGATGCTCAGGAGGCAGTTCCAGGCCAAACCTGGCAAAAAGTTGGTGAGACCCCATCTCAACCAATAAACACTGAAGCAGTGGTACACACCTATCACCTCAGCTACTCAGGAGTGTAAATAGAAGGATGGTAATCCAGGCTGGCCTGGGTATAAACTAAAGACCCTATCTCATCAATAACCAAAGCTCAAATGGTAGAGTACCTGCCTAGCAAGCTTTGGCCCTGAGTTTGAACCCTGGTACCACTACCTCCTCCCCAAAATAGAAGAAAACTCTGAGCCTAGTTTTTTTTTTTTCTATGAAATGAAGTTACTACTATCCACCTCCCCCATAATGTATGTAAAAGTATTTTTTCAATATGCAATGTGTTCAAGGAATTGTTGCCATTTTAATGAATATTACTAATGGTATTTCACAAGCAGATACAAACTGCAGTAATTCCGGCAGTTCCCACCTACTTTAGGGGGAAATGTCTGGAGTCCTTTGAGGTGGGAGGGCTATTAAAGTGTGTGTGGGGCAGAGAGAAGCAGCAGGCATGTTCATCTTATGCTATGAGATGGAAGACAGATCTGAAAATTGTTAGAGCTCTGATTGCACAGGAAATGGACCACACCTGCCCACTTCTCAGTGCTACAGGCCCCAGCATGCAATGGTGCAGTTTACTGTGGACCACCGAATACTGCTTGTAAGGAAGTGCAGTTTCTGTGGGCTATCCCCAACCAAGAGGAATTGAAGCAAAAACAGGCAATAAATTCTTAATGCATTGCACACGTTATGCCTTGTGTTATTTTTAAACAAAAAGCATGCCACGCATTTTTTCCCAGTATGTTAGAATATGTTTATGTTTATCGAAAGGTGGCCAACTATTGCTTGTATAATACTAAAAGCTTTTATGAGCATAAAAATGTTTATAAAGAAATTGTTTAGAAACATGTATGCACGGTTCAAAACAAATATTGCTGTTTCTGTTTCCATTAAACATCTACTTCTTGGCTAGCTCAGATGCAAAGCACTAAGCCATTTAAAATCTAAATCAGACTTTAATAAGGGAATGTCATGTTTCATTTAAAAGCTTCTCCTTACCTCCTTTTCTTGTGCTGTCAAGTGAAAGAAAAGCTAGTTTTATAATTACACGGCTGCCTCAGCTTCAGATTATATGTGAGATCTCACATTATTTTTCCACACCTTCCCCCACCCCTCCATATTCCACCTCCTTCCTTCTCTGACATCCAACCCTCCCCCACCCTGCTTTTGTCCTTACACTTCCTCGTAAAGAACCTGACAGAGTGATGGAGCTCTGTTGGTGAAGCTGCTGAATGGTGGTGGCCTTTATTAATTTAAGGATGACAAGCAAAAAGTAAAATGAAGTAAATGACTTTAGTGTAAGATGTTTCTCACTATGGATCATCATCCTTTCCTGGCTAGATAGAAAATTAGGTGATTTTGGATTCTAGTGCTCAGCAGAGCATGAAATCAGATGGAACTTAACTTTGACAAATGTTTACTCTTTCCCCTTCGGCTTTCCTACTGCTCTTCTGCAACCCTTAAGGTCTTTTCTCATAGTTGATCATATTATTTGTCTCCAAACACTATTTGAACCCTCCTTCCTTGTGAAGAACTTGGCAAAGGTATTAGCAGGAACTACAGGTCTTTGTTCAAATTTATTTTATGGTAGCCTCTTATTTTTTTTTCCTAATCACAATTGTTAACTATATTTTGATCACAGACTATCAAGCCAGTGATGAATATTGAAAATCATCTCATTGTTCCCTAGAGACTGTCATTTTAAGGAAGATAGTATGGATCTTGAATGTTTCCCCAAAGCCCACGTGTTGAAGGCCTGGGCCCCAGACTGTGGTGCTATTGGGAAGTGGTAAAACCTTTAATATTGGGACCTAATGGTAGGAACTTAGGCCATTAGGGTTGTGCCCTTCAAGATGATATTGGGACCTTGGCCACTTCCTTCCTCTCTCTCTTTGCCTCCTGGATGTGATAAGGTAAACAAGTTTCCTCCACCATGTGCTCCTGCCATGATGTGCTGTGCCCCCACAGGCCCAAAGCAGTAAGACCAACAGATGATGGACTTAAACCTCTGAAACCATGAGCCAAAATAAAGCTTTCCTTCTTGTAATTTATCTCAGATATTTTGTCAGAGTGATGGAAAGATAACCAGCAGAATCATGATGTCTAACAAAGTTATGTTACTTGAATTCTTTTTCCTTAAGCGATATGCTTGGGTTATTTTGTCTGTAAAAAAAGATGGTTATGGATTGGTCACCAGCATGATGAAGAAGTCAGTTTTGAGTGGAGGCTCCTTCTGAATTAAGTAGTAGAGGATATAGTAGAGAAAATGAATAATGACAGTGGAAGATTGAAAAACTGTTGCTAATTCCTTTGTGATTGGAAGGTAATCCATCCTTGTATGGATGATAATTATTTTATTGGTATTGTAGACAAAATACTATTTAGATAATGCATAAAGTGGGTATTATCTTTAACTCTACCATTGGAAAGCTGTACTGGGTATGGACCTAATGGCACATTCTCTGTTTTGGAAGACGCTAAGGAAGTCATCTTCCCTCTACCTGACACATGGATCCCTCCACAGCCCCGATACCTTAATTGATATATTCAGTGAAAGGAACTCACTACCCACCTGTTACTAGGTAGTTCTGTTAGAAAGTTCAACCTTCTTTTAGCCAATATCAGTTTCTCAGTGTTTGAACCAATTAATAGAACTGAACAGTCTGGAACCTATGAGAATAAATCAAATCCTCTTCTGCTGGAAACCCTCCAAATTTTTCAGATAGTTCTCATATCTCTACTATAGTTCTTATTTCACCCACCAAGTAAAACAATCCTGTTACTTCCTACTGTTTCTCTATGAATCTCCATGAGCATTTTGCCCAATTCCTTATATATAGTAAACCCTTAGTAAATGACTTGCTAGAGGCCTGACATCAATCATATTCTGAACTGCACTGAAATTCTACTGCCAACAGTATTCTACTAAACTCTACCACCACAATGTGTAAACAGCAATGATTCCTAGGATGTTTTGATGCTGGTATCATCTACACATGGTTGATTTTAAAATATTCATTTGACTTCATGTTTCCTGTTAGATTGGTTGGCGAATCCTCCCTTCCATTTTCTTTTTAATTTGCACCAATGGCCAGAGAAGAATGTTTTGGAGTAAAAGGCATGTCTGTACAAACCAATCTTAAATGAAAGATACAAGAAGCTTTGGGGGAAATACACATTTTAAAAATTATCCCTAGTTGATTAGAACAACTAGAAGTTATAGTTGTAATTGAGTCAATTAATTCACTTATATTATTAGCTAGTTCATTTCCATTTCAGGAAGATCACATATATTTAATATGAAATCCTATATTTTTTTCCTCTTAGCCTTTGGTTGCATGTATGACAGCAGATAAAGATGCAAAGGAATATATTTATTCCTGAGTATGTTTCAAGTACTAGAATTAGAAATGTAAGTCTTATGGGATGAATTTTGTATCCCCAAAATTCATATATTGAAGCTCTACTGCCTAATATCTCAGAATGTGATTGCATGTGAGGATAGTCTTTAAGAAATTGATTAAGTTAAAACGAAGTCATTAGAGTGATCCCTAGTCTAAAATGACTGTTGTTCTTAAGAGAAGAGATTAGGACACATGTTGTTATAGTGGAAAGACCATGTGAAGACATGGAGAAGATGGCTGTCTGCAAGACAACAAGAGAGGCTCAGAAGAAACCAACACTCCCAACACTTTGATCTTTCACTTCTAGCTTTCAGAACTGTGAGAAAACAAATTCCTGTTCTTTAAAACACCTAGCATGTGATACTTTGTCATGGTAACCCTTGTAAGTGAGAAATGCTTACAGTGTAAATTCTAAAACAGAAAACCAAATGAAGATTAAAGAAGGTACAAGATTTAAGATTGCCTAAGATACAACTACAAATATTTGGTCATTAAAAAGAATATTGGGTCTACTGATTTTGTTCATCTGAATTTATTCATCTGAAATAAAACCTGTCCCATTTAGCAGTTTCAAAAGGAAAATACACAAAGCATGGTGATTAAACTATGTGTTTTTGAACATTATTCTCTGCTATAACTAAATTAATATAAGTTGAAACATGTTAGTAGTCTTTCTGGTGATTCACTCATGCATTGCCTTACCATACACCCACACATGCACATAGATGCATGTACACATACATTTTTTTTTGTAGTGATGGGGATCAGACCCAGGGCCTTTCACATGCTATGCAAACACTCCACCACTTACACTCATATCTTTATTACAGTTTTACCACACAACATCAAAGTGAACATTTTTCCAAAGGAAACTATTATATCTTCTAATTGAATCACTTTATTATCTTTTTTATTTTCACATGGTCTATCATCACACATCATTTTTAGCTTCTTCAAGGTCTTTTGAAGGAAGCTTTTTGTTTTTAAATGGTCAAAAGAGACATTGTGGGAAACTGATCTGGGAACTGCATAGACACCAAACAAATTATTGGCAAACCAGGAACTGAACATTAATTATGTCAGTGCTTTTCAAAGTGTGGATTGCCAATTAGTGAATTGCAGTCAACACTTTCATAAAATAGGTACAGATATAACTGGATGGAAAATATCAGATACATAACATAGCAAGGTTAAGTATTATTGTGTGAAAAAATTTCAACTATATTGGTTCAACTACATTTATGAAGCAATTGTTACATACCAATACACCAATTGCCAAGCTAACAAATATCCCTGACTTCACGGAATTTAATGGGAGAAGTAGAAGAAGGTAAATAACAAATCCTAAGCATATTAAGTAAATTGTGCAGTGTGTTTAAAAGGTGATTATGCTGTGGGAAAAAAGAGAAAAAGTGGCAGAAGAAAAGGAGAGTAGGCTTTTACAGTGATGGTCAGGATAGGCCTTTTTGAGCTGCTGTTTGAGCAGACACTGGAAGCAAAGGAGTTCACCGGGGGAATGATGTTCTAGGCAGAAGGAAGAACCTCTGCAGAGGCACAGGCAGGAAATCCTGGAGTGTTTGTGGAATGGCAAGGAAACCAGAGTGTCCACAGAAGAATGAGGGATGAGGGAGTGATGTGTCATGAAGGAAGATTGGGTCGGATCCACAGCACTCAGAGAATCGGAAGGATTCTGGCTGTTACGCTAAGCACAGTTGGGAACCAGTAGGCTCTGGGCAGAAGACTTGCATGTATATAGATTGAGATAGACAATGCATTTATTACTGTGGATCACTGAAAAAAAAAAAGACCAAAAAAGTCTATCATGTCAGGAATTCTGTAAAACTCCTGTGAAATGGAGTTTTCAGGTTTAATATGTTGGGAATAAGTAGCAGGTTCAACAGATAGTCTCTTATCTTTTGGAACTGGTTTACTAAACTTGAATGGAAATACGAATCACTTGGAGCTTTTCAAAGATCCTGTTTCCTAGCTTTACCCCAGACCTGCTGGATCAAAATCTGTATCTTTTAAAAGTAACACCAGTGATTCTTTTAAAATCAGGAGCATTTGTAAGTCACTAAATTTTTTTTGAGAATTTCCTGGCAAGAAGGTGTTGGTTAAGTTACTTACTCTGGAGCCATAGTGTCAGCCTTGCAAGGCTGTGTTGGGGTATTCACCAATAATCTTCCAAACACATAGGAACTACTTGTTAAATTGGAGCCATGTAAGGCTGGGGGGTGGGGGAACTGAGAAAGGGTTCCCAAGGGAGTTATTTACAAGAAAATGAGTTCTGCCTGTGAACAATTAATTGTCCCGCAGGCCTACTGGGCATTTTGCTATCTGTTCTCAGAGCTTCACATGGGCCTGATGAAATCTGTAAGCCCAGAACCCCTTTGATCTGGCTAATTATAGTGAAGCATGAAAAAAATGTTAATTGCTTGACTCTTGGCTCCTGTTTTCCTTAGCATCATACTTCCCTGGCTTATTTTGAGCCAGCAGCTTCTCAAGCTTTTGAATGCAAAAGTTTTTCATGAAGTTGCCTTTTCAGCAACTTCATGACAAAGATGAAGAGTTCAGGCCTGTGCTTTCATGGGGTAAATGGAAAGAGAAAACAATGAACAACTTTTCCTTCTCTTTTCTTCCTCTTCCTCCTCTCCCTCCCCCTCTTCCTCATCCTCCACAAATAACCATCCCTAATGGTGGCAATCACATTGAGAATCCCAAAACAGATCATATGGGAACTCAATATATCTTGTGGGAAAACTGTTAAGAATTGTTAGGGGGAGAGGTGTGTGTGTGTGGGAGAGGGATTCAGGGTCTAACTTCTTTTATAGACTTTCTAATAGTTAAATTATCATTGAAAAAAATATAACCTATGATGTAAGGGGAAAAAAATCTGTGCTGTTCAAACATTGTAATAGAACAGAGGTCTAGGATAACATACAATAAAAAGATAACATTAAAGACCAGTACTATAATGAAAAATGCATTCACCTAAGAGACATCGTGGATGACTAAAAGAACCCTGAACTGGGAATCAGAAGATCTGGGGACTCATCCTGCCTCAGACATTAACTTCTTTTGCTAAGAGCAAGAATGTAAAGGCAGTACTAAGAGTGAGAATTGATTGGGCACTTATTATGTGTGGGCTTTGTGGCCTTTCACTTTTAACCCTTATCTGCAAGGGAAGTCCTATTCCTGTCTCATGCTATACATTAGGAAATGCAAGCTTTTTCAATTTATTAATATTTTATGTGCTGGGGATTGAGGATAGGACCTCATGCAGGATAGACAAGTGTCATTTCCAATAGGCCGCCTTGCAATCTCTGTGCTAGCCCCTTGCTCAGGGAGCTACCATTTTTTAAGGCCCTAAGTTGGTGGCCAGAGGCTCCAGGTCTACACTGAGTCCTTAGAGACCCAGATGACATGCTGGAATTGAGCTTTTGGTTTCAGACAGGCTAGATCAGGTGCTCGTTGTTCTTTTTTTTTTTCCCTTTATTTTTTTTTAATTTTAATTTTTTTATTATTCATATGTGCATACAATGCTTAGGTCATTTCTCCCCCTGCCCCCACCCCCTCTCTTACCACCCACTCTGCCCCCTCCTTCTCCCCCGATACTTCTGCCTCGATACCCGGCAGAAACTATTTTGCCCTTATCTCTAATTTTGTTGTAGAGAGAGTATAAGCAATAATAGGAAGGAACAAGGGTTTTTGCTGGTTGAGATAAGGAGAGCTATACAGGAAGTTGACTCGCATTGATTTCCTGTGCATGTGTGTTACCTTCTAGGTTAATTCTTTTTGATCTAACCTTTTCTCTAGTTCCTAGTCCCCTTTTTAAGGTATCTGCTTTAGTTTCTCTGCATTGAGGGCAACAAATGCTAGCTAATTTTTTAGGTGTCTTACCTATCCTCATATCTCCCTTGTGTACACTCGCTTTTATCTTGTGATCAAAGTTCCATCCCTTTGTTGTGTTTGCCCTTGATCTAATGTCCGCATATGAGGGAGAGCATACGATTTTTGGTCTTTTGGGCCAGGCTAACCTTACTCTGAATGATGTTCTCCAATTCCATCCATTTACCAGCAAATGATAACATTTCATTCTTCTTCGTGGCTGCGTAAAATTCCATTGTGTATAGATACCACATTTTCTTGATCCATTTGTCAATAGTGGGGCATCTTGGCTGTTTCTGTAACTTGGCTATTGTGAATAGTACTGCAATAAACATGGGTGTTCAGGTGCCTCTGGAGTAACCTGTGTCACAGTCTTTTGGGTATATCCCCAAGAGTGGTATTGCTGGATCAAATGGTAGATCAATGTTTAGCTTTTTAAGTAGCCTCCAAATTTTTTTCCAGAGTGGTTGTACTAGTTTACATTCCCACCAATAGTGTAAGAGGGTTCCTTTTTCTCTCCACATCCTCGCCAACACCTGTTGGTGGTGGTGTTGTTAATGATGGCTATTCTAACAGGGGTGAAGTGGAATATTAGTTGGTCTTAATTTGCATTTGCTTTATTGCTAGAGATGGTGAGCATTTTTTCATGTGTTTTTTGGCCATCTGAATTTCTTCTTTTGAGGAGTGGATAGGGCCATTGACACCTAAGAATGGGTGTGGGCTGGTTCTACTGTCAACAGGACTGTGGTTCTAGAAAAGGGGTGTGTAGGGTGTCTGAGCTGCAAGTGTGTCCTCAGAAGGGATCATGAAAGGAGGAGCGGACCCAGGAAGAACAAATGGCCTAAAGGATGCTGCTGTGATGTGGGTACTGACTGATGAAGGCCAGATATGGAAACACTTCTGAAGAACTCATAAGGACAAACTGATCATCATTATAAAGAAATAATCACCAGGACCTAGAAAAGCAGCTCATGGTCATGCCTTGAGTATAGGGAAGAGATCAATTGTGCTTTTAAGGTACGGTGAAGCTAAGTTGGATCTCCCACAGTCACAATGGGAGACCCAAGAGGAAGTGTGCAGCTGGTGGTAGCCAGAGATGTAGGACTATGGACAGTCACTCCCTGAATCCTTTTTCCTTAAATTCTAAGCACAGAGTGATGGTGGTGCCTTTTTGTTACCTTCATCAAATTAGACAATTTGGGTTCTCATATATCTTTTCCCAATGTATCTGTAAGCTTTAAGAGCCAGGCTATGTTTTAGACTTTCCTACCACAGCTGCATATTCCCATTTTTCATACTTTCATTAGTTACTGCTTTTCTCTCCATGATTTTGACATTTGAAATGAGTAAGTCAATATTCCCTATTCTATATGTAAATAGAAAACATGTAACATACTGAAAGCACTTTAACAAATGGGACATGATGAACTCATGCTTGCCAGGGTCAGCTCAACCTTCTCAAAGCAGGTGCTTGTAAATGCTCTCAACATTCATGGAGCAGCTGACCAGGAAACAAACAAGTTCCCAGTCCGATCTGAGTTGGACACTGGATACTCTAATCTTGGGAAAACTGCATTTCCTCTGGAAGTCTTTTTTTTTTCTTTAAATTGTTCTGCTGGGGGTACATTGTGACATTTAACAAAAGTTCTCACAATATATCATACTTGAATTCATCCCCTTCCTTGGGAGGTCTTAATTAGGAACCAGTTACTTACCTTTCGTGGAGTAGTTTGGTACAAATGACCAAAAATAAAGTGAAACTAAAATGTTAAGTATGCCTTGCAGAATAAAGTTTTAGAATGATGAAGAAATATCTGGTGGTTTTTAATCTCATGACTGATAGGACTCTAGGTGGGGTTGATTTATCACCGTTCACTGCGGTGGCTGCAAGTGCAGCTAAGAAGAGCGTAGCTTTACAAGTGTGTACTAGTGCTAAAATAAGACAGTGTCTTCATTAGAGTATTAATCGCAGTAGAAGTGGGAATTAAAGTTGGCAACATGACAGAGAAACTGACATCAGAGTTATTAAATTGAAAAGATTGCCACTCATATCAAACCAGATAATGCTATTACTGTCATTTCTGGCACTCTCAACACTCTAAAGAGAGTAGAGAAAATAGCCCTAAGTTAAACAGCTGTATGTGCCTCCCCCTGTCTTTGGAATTGCTATTATAATCCCAAGAGATTAAATATGAAATCAAAGCAGGAAGACTTCTCACTGATTGACTCCTATACAAACATTACAGATTCATTAGCTGCAAATTAATTTTCTTCGTGGCTATACAAAGTAGAAAGAGAATATCCCAGTGCTCCAGAGAAGCAAATTATGCTGGTGAATTTTAGCCAAATGTATTTAAAAATGCACACTTTGTCCCAAGGAGCTTATTTCTCATGCCTAGGTAGCATGAGAGCAACATTAGGGGTGACACAAAATTTCGATTGGGACTGGGTAATTTTTGTAAATAAGAACATTCTTCATTCTCCATTTCCCTTCCTCAATCTTGGAAGATACTAAAACTGTAGCTCTCTTACGGAGAATAGAATCAGCTCTTTCAGACCTCTTCACCTTGACCTTCCCCTCATATTGCTCAAAGTCAGTGCCAGTAACTAAAGTCCTTGTTTTTTGCGATTACCTGATTTCCTACTCGCTTTTGTTAAGCATTACCATAAAACCTGATGTTGTGGCCCCATCTGCCTCTTGTGGAGACTGCTATAAGTGGGGGTCTGGCTTAAAGCCTGTTAGTAGCTTTTGAAAGTAGTTTACTTGCTCAAAATGATGAGCAAAACGATCTATCCCTGGATCCATACTCCTTACTGAAGGTAACAGTTCAATTTCATTTTCCTGCTCCACAATTTACAGCCTACAGTTAGATTTGGAAGAGGCTTCTGCATTTTGGTTGCAGAGTGCTGTGAGGTTTCATGGAGCCACCTGTACCCTGTACATCAGAGATGCTGCCAATCCTGTGGTCATCTGTCTTGGCTATATCCAGGGTTTTGTGGAAAGTAATGATAGCACTTCTCTCACAGCCGGTCTGTGGAAATGCTCTGGCTTGAGTGACCCCTGGATTTCAGTGGAGGCCAGTAGAGCAAACATTTTCTAAAAGGAGGTGTAATTAGCCTTTTCACTAATGACAGATGGTCTGCCTTCCTGAGGTGACTCTTTTTGGTCTAATCACTCATGAAGCTGTGTGCTCCTTTCTATGCTCTCTGTTTCAGTCACTCAGTCTGCCTTGTTCAGGAAGTGTGCCTCTCCCTCTCGCATTCCCTTTTGATCCTTTATGCATTTTGGAGGTGTAAATGTCATTTCATGCATGCATTTGTGAACTGCTGGGTTTTGAAAGATCTTTCTTTAGCAGTTTGTTGTATCATATTTCATTGAACTGGTTCCATTAAGGTCTGAATATGTGTGCCCCCACCACCACCTGTTGCAATCCTATGACAAAGGTGATGATTAGCAGGTGGGACCTTTGGAAGGTGGTCACCCTCATCAATGTGATTAATGCTTTTATGAGAGAGGTCTTCAAAGAACTGCCTTGCCCTTTCCAGTATATTGAGGGCACAGCAAGAAGATGAATATTCACCAGACCCCCAAATCTACCTTGATCTTGGACTTCCCAGTCTCCAGAATTGTGAGAGATAAATTTCTATTGTATATAAGCCTCACAGTTTATGATATTTTGTTATAGCAATCTAAGCAGACTAAGACAAGAGGATGGAGTTGAGCGAGCTCTCTTCCCTTTTCCTTTTTCTAATTCTTTTTCCAAAGAGTTATCATTAAATACTTGCCATATGCTTGACCCTTTACACCCGTTATCTTATTTTACCTATGCATTCACTCAGAGAGGTTATTTCTCTTGACTTGAGATGAAGAAACTGAAGCTCAGACATGTAAAATGACTCCTTAGATTATCTGCTTGATTAGGAATTGAGCCAGATTCAATCCCAGGTCCTTGGGTTCCTAAAGCCTGTGGGGGCATAACAACTATTTACATGGTATATACATTGATTTAGGTATTATAAGAAATCTAGTAATGATTTAAAGTATAAGGGAGGGTGCGCATAAGTTTCATGCAAGAACCATACCATTGTATGAGGAATTTGGGCATCTGGACACCCAAGAACCAATCCTCCTCTGGTACTTAGGGAAAACTGTACTTACAAAAAAACCCAGCATGGCTGTTGGAAGAAGAAACGTCCATCTGGATTAACTGGATTGCTTTTTTCATGTAGTACCACAGCTCTTACCTTTTCATTCCTAGTCTCAAAATGGGTGTAATTTCTTTTCATATATATTACTAAGACATTGTGATCAATCAATGAATAATTGAGAACTAAAAAATACAATACAAATGAAAAATATTACCAGGCACCAGTGGCTTATGCCTGTAATCCTAGTTGTTCAGGAGGCAGAGATCAGGAGGACTGCCAGCCCAGGCAAATAGTTTGTGAGACCTTATCTTGATAAACCCTTCACAAAAATAGGGCTGGTGAGGTGGCTCAAGGTGAAGGCCCTGAGTACAAACCTCAGTACCACACACAAAAAAATGAAAAATATTATAAAACAAATTATAAGGGAAAATTTATATATGACTAATTAGATGCACTGAGTTCTATTAAATGAAATTGATGGGTTAGGTTGAAAGAGGTTATAAAATGGGAATATAACCTAGCAAAAGGATTCTGGGAGACCAGTGCCCTAAGATCTGAATGAATCCATTAATTTGAGATATCTTTTCATGCTAATAAAAATGTATTGCAAGTTCTCAAGGAAATAGAGAGGGAATGTATATGGAAAACAGGCTTTTCCCTGTTCAATGCTCATCTATCTATGAAGGCCTGATTTTCTACGTCTGAAAGTTAATGTAGTTCACCTGTTTCACACTGCTCCCTTCTGCCAGTGGATGTGAATGTGGAGAGCCTGGAGAACCTGAGATAGGAATGGGGTTCAGTCATTTCATGTTTTCACCAATGTCTGAAGTTGACAAATGGAGTGGAGTGGGGTGACAGTCCAGACATCTCGTACTTACATAGTTAAATGATTTCCCTGTTTCTAGCTCATGTCATCAGTAGTACAAGCTGTCTGCCAATAAAAATGGAAATTGTGACTCATATAATTAGAAAAGGAATATCCATAATCTTAGAGAAATATTTATTTTGGCACTGCATAGTTCTATTCTCTTGTGACTATGTCAATACTGTTAGGTGTAGCATATTTTAATCAAATCAAATCTTAAATGACTGAACCTAATTCCAATTAAATACACTAGCAAATCTATAGTTATTGAGGCATAGTTATACAAAGAGGTTTCTGTGAATTTTTTACTTTGATATTATTGAGATTGTTTTTCACATTTGCTTCAAATTATTTAGGAGGTAGCCTCCAATCTGATTATTTAATAAAAATTCAGAGCAAAGGTTAAGAGCATGGTGGAGATATGGAAATGAGAGAATATAAGGGTTAGGCCCTAGAGCCTACCTCCTGGACTACAGTCTCATCTCTGATGCTCTTTAAGTAAAGGACCAAATCCTTCAACTTTTCCATGTGTACAATGAGGACATTAAGAAGTCCTTACTGACGATCCCCTCTTCCAGCAAGGAAGAATGAATGGTGAAAATTATGTGAATTTTTCAGAGCTACCCTTTCAGGCTGCACTGAAATCAAGCACTAACACGAGCACTAGCAATAGTCCTGCAAATGTAACCATGGCCCTGGAGGTCAATGTGCTCATTGGTACTTGCTGCCTTTTCATATGGGTAGTTGCTTCAGCACTGTGGTCGTGACTACAAATAGACAACATCTGTTTACAGTGTTGGACTGGCATCCTGTGAGGCCCTTGACAGATCCTCTATGTGGGGCCTGAGACCTTGACATCTCAATGTAATTGATGACTTTTTTCTTTCTAATGGGAAACAGATGAAGTTAATGGTCTCTCTCCCATCTGAGATCTAAAGATAGGTCACAAAGTGTTTGTGCCCTCTTAGAAGAGGAATAAAAATGTCTTCTGTGTTCCAACTCCCTGTGATGTCTTTCTTTGCTTAGAAATCATGCCTGCTTGCTATTCTACATAGGACTAGGGAGAAACTGGACTCAGTGTGTCCTAAACAATAAGAGAAAAGTTACTGGATACCACAATAGGCCATGATGTCTAGAGGACATTGATGATCAGTCAAAGCCCCCTGTGTTCTTAAAAACAGGAAGCTCTATTGAATCACTAAGAGAAAATTGTGTCTCTTGTAGAGCTTTGAACATGTGGAAAAGTTGGGGGTGGAAGCAGATAAAATTACAGTTTCTTAGCCAAGGACAACTGCTAATGTTTGCAATATTCCAACCCCCACCCTCGCCCTGTGATTAGCTTTAAATTTTGGCTTGAAACTTGGTGATTATACTACCTATGTAATTTGATTCTATGTATTTTTTAGTTTTATAAGCATTTCCTATCTTATTTCAATTTTTCCATTAATAATACTTTATAAGTAGTATAATATTTATGTGACATAATTTATTATTCTGCTATTATTTGATGTTAATGTATTTTAGTTGTCTTACACCATTATTAATCAGACTTTTTGGGACCCATCAAAGGGTATTTCCTTATAATATATTCCTAAAAGTATAATTACTCTGTCAAGGACATGAGTCATTTGATATAAAATATAAAATTTAAGTTACTTCATATAACTTATCAAGTGGCATTTTAGAAGTTTGAAGCAAATATAAGTGACCAAGAGTAGGGGTATGATTATATAATATATGGTATATTCATATGGTGGAATGTTATGCAGCTATCAAAATTATTTCAGAAGAATATCAGGCATTGCTCATAGTGTAAATATTTGCCTTTTGGACAAAAAGTTTATATATATACTTTTTTATATAAACAGAGCAAAGACATAAAGGAAACCCCTTTGGTTAAAAAAGAGAAGATAAGTCTTATTTTTCTCTTTTATTATTTTATTACATTCCAAAGTTTTCACAAGAAATATGCATTGGTTTTATACTTACGAAATTGTTTTCTTAATGCATTTAACTAAATGTGTGGTGGTCTTACGGTTATAGCATTTGTATAATGCTTTTGACTGTTTGAATACTCTTGAACAAAAATAACACTACCAATTTTACTGAGATATGACTGAAAATCCATTAGGCGTTTTAGCTGATATGATTTTGGAATCTTGGTTTTGGCAGCAGTTAAGGAAGGATTGCATACTGGCAATGTGTTCATTTATTAACACATTCATTTGTTCTTTCAGATTTGTCCATTAAGTGCTTGTAGTGCTTGGCATTGTACTAGGGATAAGGAGATGGAAAGGTGAATTAAAATGATTCCTGTCTCCTACTGAACAACACAGCTTCATGTCTTTTAACAGGCACTTGGATCATGCTGAAATTTTTGAGACATTACCAGAAGTAACAAAAATTTCTATCTTGAGTTATTTAAGCATCTTTAACATAATTTCCCTTGACATTTTACCTGTGGCAAAATTTAATACCTGAGAACTGCCTTGACCAATAAAGTAGCCACTAGTTACATGTAGTTACTTAAATTTAAATTAATTAAATTCTTTTAAACTAAAAATTTACTTTGTTGCCCTAGCCATACTTAAGTGTTTAGCACCTACTTGTGTCTCGTGGTCACATTGGACAGTGCAAGACGTTGTATTGCACAGTCTCACTTTAGGAGCAGGCTTCTCTCCTTTCCCACTATCCTACTCCATGTCCTTACCAAGTCCTTCCTCATCTTCCTGTAGCCTCCCAAGAGGACTCAGGTGTACCCCTTGCAATTGATCTGGCACATCCTCATTAGACAGATAATCCTTACAAACCTTGATGAATCTGTAACTCTCCAATTAAAGTCTCATGATTGTTTTATCTGTTGGCTTCCAAATAAAATGAAGAATCTTTAGGCAGGGATTCAGTCTTCTATAACCTATCTTCCATATCTCTTTCAGGCTTTATCCATATATGACTTCAGGTACTTGTAACCATTCCACATCTCCTTAGCATCTTCTGCTCTTTCTTGCCCCTGAGTTACCCTTTATGCTAACACAGCTGTCAAAAATGTCATTTCTCCTCCTTGTGCAGATGAGCAATTGCTTCATATGCCATCTTTGCCATGAGTCCTTTGATCCCCAATCAGAAATCACCCTTTTCTCCTATGGCTTCTGTTTGTAACAAGTACAGAGCACTATTGCCCAAAATATTGCATTATATTTCTTGGACATCCCTTTTTTCCTCTTCTATACTAAAGTCTTGAAGTAGTTTATACACACCATGATAACATTCATAAATCTTTGTTAACTAAATTTAAGAGCATACTGCATTCACTATCTTTATTTTCACTGTACCATTTGAATGCATAAAACAACAAAGTGGTCTTCATTTCAATAGGATTAGAGTTGATTGTTCATTTTAGAAAGCTAACATTTTGTCCCCTGCCTGATATATTTGGAAATACTAGGATTTAACAATATTTTGCCAAATAAATAGCAAGAAGCAAAGAAAATCTGTATTTTTAGAAGTTGTCCTCTCCAGCATTATTTTTAAGATTAAAGCTTCCTTGAAATTTTGTGATTTTATTGTTCTAATTGTTGATGTTACCAGATCACATATCATAGTTGAAATTTTGTGCAGATGCTTGGCTATATGGCTAATTATATAGCCACAGATGTAGCTGTAATCCCACCATTAGCAACTTCTGACTTACTGCAGCCGTTTCCTTTCCTCCAGACACTCTACCAATCAGCATTGATTGCATCCAACTTCATTTTCCAGAATGGAGATGGAATTAACATAGAGACAGATACACCTGAGAAAATCATTTCCACTTGCAAAACCCAGACAGTCCCTCTTCCGGGGTGTCCTGCAAAGTTTGGTTATCCATGGCTCCATTAGAGACTATGGTTTTGCCCATCCTTTTTTCTTCCCTTATCAAACATTTGTGGCTTGCCCTGTATTGCAGCTGTGTTCTCTCTGAGCAGGACATGAGAAATGCCTAAGCAATTCCTGCATCTTTTTGGATCCCTGAAGAGGAAGAAGAGAGACAGAAGGAGATGCTGACTTTTCCTCAGCACCTATTTTACTTCATTATTTTTCCTATTATTTATTATATCTTCTTCTCTCCAGCTGCAGGTAAAGAAACAGTAATTTGGATTTGACTTAAATTGGTGCTTGCTTTTAATTTGCTGTCTACACCTTTAATTGTTTAGGTGGATTTCATCTCTAAATAGAAATCTAAATTTTACTCCCATTCTCTAAAAGTTATATACCAAGTTCAGAATCAGTCATTCAAAAAGCCATAGTGTATTTTTTCATTACTTTGATATTCATTTAAATGAACATGAGTGTGACAAGTCCTGGAATCACATTATTTTTATATATGTTTTAGGATTAAGAGGGGTCAACTGAACCATTTTACAAAACTTTTTGAAGTTCAATGTTAGTTTAACGAATACAAATGCCTTGACCTGACTTCCAGGTCAATGCTGTATTAAAAAAGATTCTTCAGGGAAAAAAAGCCTCCTCAGTACTAGAAGTATAGGAAACTATCAGCTTTGTAAAGCAATTTCTCAAGGGTTGAACCTCAAAGTGAGTAGACCTCCTGATGGCAGAATTCATGTTCTAATATCATTGTGCAATGACCTTTGCACAGGGGTTTTGATGTGGACATCAAATAACTACTTGATGAGATGCCACAACCCTCTGCAGAAAAAAAACACATCTAACTGAGCAAGTTTCAGGCAAGTCTGTTTTTAGAAGAGAAAGATAGATAGGAATCTTTGTGCAGATCATGCATGAGAGCTGGGGTAAAAGGAAAATAAAACCAAGAGACACAAGAAATAATTTTCTATTAAGGATGTTTTTACCCATGCCTTCCAAACTCATTCTGAAGGATGCAGAAATCCTTCGATAGCTCAGTTGGTAGAGCGGAGGACTGTAGGTGTTGCTGAAGGATGCAGAATATAAAGCAATGTCTGCAGAATCATATGTATTGAGTCCAAGTAGTGGGTATGAGAATGTTTATCTTTGGAAATTTGTGCTTTGATAAATATCTAAGAATGCTTTAAAATTAATCAGTACCATTCACTGCATGGAACTGAGGAGTGCTGTGCTTGACTTCATGTGTTTCTGCAGTAAATGGGAGGCCTGGCCCAGCCACTAGAGTACCGTATGTAACACGGTCATATATCAGCATAAACTTCATTGCAATTAACCATGCATTGCATGATCTAACAAGATGCAATTACAGCTTGATTTTGTAGTTAAGATTTTCTTCATGTGGTTAGGAAGGTTTATCTGATCTGAAAAGTTGGCTTTAAAGGTTGCATCTTGGGTGGGAGAGAAGGACAGGGTAGGGTGAGAGAGGAGGTCATTGTGAAGGGCATAATGGAAGAAAGAACAGATTACTGGATAGAAGGGAAAAGCCCTTCACCATTTATCAGTTACCTCTTTTCAGGGATAGCCTTAAAACCATCAAAGGCTGACCTTGGACATTTTTACAGTTCTCATTGGACTGGATGTCCCAATCTTTTTTGAGCTGCCATAACAAAATTACTATAAACTGGGTAGCCTCTAAAGAACAAACATGTATTTCTCACAGTTTTGGAGGCTGGGAAGTCTAAGAGCAAGGCCTCAGCATAGGCAGTGTCTGGTGAGGTTCCATTCTTCAGAGATAGCCCCTTCTTGAAGTATGCTTGGCATACTTGGGAAGCAAGCAAGCTCCCATGGGCCTTGATTACTGGAGCACTAATACCATTCATGCGGTTAGATCTCTTATGACCTAGTCATCTCCTAAATGCCCCACTTCTTAATACTAGTCCATTGAGTGTTAGGTTTGGGCATATACATTTTAGAGGACCACAAACATTCAACCATAGCATTAAATAAGATTTTTTAAAAAATTGATTTCTTCCTGTTGCCCTGGGGTAAATAGTGAAAGCAATTAAGGAATATATTTCTTTTAATGTCACCTAATGCCTTGCCAACAAAGTAACCAGAATACATTTTGCCATGTAAAGTCCCTGATGCAATTCTATGGACCATATATATTATATTAATGTGGGAATTTGCTAACTGTTGTCAAATGCTTTTAAAGCATAAAAGCACTTCCAAAGCCCAATACGATTAATTCATAAAGCACTTCAGTGAGGTATGTAGATACAGAGCCTTATTGTTGTTATTGTCATTATCTTTCTTATTTCACAGTTGGACACACTAAAATGTAAGAAGGTTAAGTGCTTTACCCAAGGTCACTTAAGAAACCAGTGGTGCAGCCAGAGGAGGACAGAGAGCCCCAGGCTGAAGCATGTTTCTTTGTCTACTAAAGATGGAGAAGTTGTGCTTTAAAAAAAATCTACTAAAATCAAGGCAAAAATGTACTATAAAGTTTTGAAAATTGAAGTATGTCTATTCCAGCACCATTTGTTTCTTGAATGATGTCATAAGGGTATATAGTATTGCCTAATTGACTCTTGGCCCATTTATCAGTTTTAATAATTTTTGTAAGGAATATTTTCCAGGGTGGACCTTTTTGATTGTGATAATTTCTAAAACTTCCACAATCATACATTTAGTTTGTAAGAAACAGCTCATGTTTCATATATCAGCAAGTTAACTGTATCTTTTTGATACAAAAAGTAAGTTTCCATTTCATTGAATCGAGTTTTGACTCATGTAGGATGTTGCTGCATCAGAACATAGTAGCATTTGTACTAAAGTCTCTGTCATATGCTGATTAAGTACCACTGAATGCATTAACAAAAATTTTTGAACAATTTCAAGTAGATTTTTAGTAAATAAAAGCACAGTTTCAGTCTTTTCTGTAGGGCTTCCTACTCACTTAAAATTATTGTGGCAGAATGAGGAGTTGAAGTATTTTCTTTTTACATGAGTCACCCTAATATGTTAGCATTTTCTTCTATTTTATAAAAAGTACCCAAAAATGACTCCTGCATTTCAAGCTGGTGAGATTGCACTTACCCTTTGTAGTGACAGATTTCAATGCCTTTCTTACTGGCAAATCTGTCTTAAAGAGAAGCAAGACACCCTGACCGCAGTTGTCGCATTGGCAGTAATATTCAGTGACTGTTTGTGATGATGCCGTTTACACCCCTACGTCTGTTCTCATTAGAAACCTGCAGTGTCCTCTGTCTGCCTCACAGGTTTCTGGTTTGTGGTCCCCTAGGATAGGTTTGTATGTACACTACCCATTTAAACATGACAGCACAGGGTAGCAATGCATTTTTAAAATATTGTATTAGCTGAACTGATCTAGACTATTGATAACAAAAACCCTACTATCTCCCCAGATAGCAACTGTATTGTTGTAGCTAATTCTTCTGTACAGACAAAAATGGCATTAAAACAAACAAAATTTCCTACCTAAATAGAGCTTATTGAGCAGTTCACTAGAAACAGTAGTGGCAAACAGATTTGGAAATCTAGATATTTTTCCAGGAAAGACCCCACCCCTACCCACCAGTGAATGCCTCCAGTCTCATTAAAAAAGAGAATCAACCCTTGTTAACCCAATAAACCTTGTGGCCTACAGAAGGTTATTTGGTTTTCTTTTGGTTTTCTTTTCAGTAAAACAGGAATGAATACTTGGAGGGTTGTTGCAAAGATTGGATACATTGTACTAAGCCTAGAACTTGGTAAAAGATAAATAAATGTCTATTACTATTAGTACTAACAATAAGTCAGTGTGTGTTAAGTGCCAAATTGGTGGTACAAGTATAAATATTATCGATGGTCAAAGAAAATTAAATTTCTTTCACTACAATTTCCAAATTTAAAAAATTGGACTCGTTCATCATTTCCTTTAGTTCCATCCTCATTTCCTTTGTTCCCTGAAAATGTACTAATTTTCATAGCTGCCTTCATATCAGCTAGCTTTTGATTATGCACAGTATGGAAGCCAAGGGACATATAAATAATTGAAATTTTAAGGTAGAATACCGAGAAAACTTGTTAGTCTGTTTTCTACTCATCTTACATTTATTAGAATTCTACCAGAAATCTAGTAGCAGCAAAATGAACTAGTTTTTTAAGAAACATTTTTATTAGCATATAGTTGTTGTACAAGGGAGTTCCATTGTGACATGTCCATACATATGGAAATGTGCCTGCAATGTACCTTGCATCCCCACCATCATTCTCTTTCATCCTCCCTCCCCATTCCTAAAACAATTTCAGTGGGTTTCATTGATGAACTAGGTTTTTTTTTTTTAATTTTCATTCTATTTTTGCCCCATTAACCTATGATTCTACTAATGACTGTGTTAAATGATGGCAATGATATGGAAGAGGAATTGACTTCCCTTGAATCATTTGAGTATTAAGTAATTGTAGAAAACCTGAAAAATGGCTGAACCCATTTCTTTAAATATGATTTACAAATAAAAATTTCAGAAAGTATTAGAATCACTAAGGCATTTTTCAGTTGGAAAATAATGGTGTTGAGACTGTAAATTATGCAATACAGCTGAAAACCTTCTTTGTGTTTGGTATGCAACATAACTTCTCCTGATGATTTGTCTTCCTTCATATTTTGCTTAATCTAACATTAAATATAGTTCATATTCCCTGAGTGGTCACTGATTAATGAGGGGAAAATGAGCCTGAATCATGTAAGATAGCAGTAGAAACCTTTCATGGGAAATTCACATGAATACATGTGGATAATTATGAATTGTCTACAACTGAGAACTGCCAGGTCCAGTTCATTCGTTTCATCTGTAAATATTAGTAAGTTTCCTCTGACTGAATAAGGGAAAAAGTCCATCAGTCATTCTGAAGGAGTTAGGGTGATGGTAGGTGACCACATATACAACTCTCTAGGGAATTTTTCTACCACATTCGACTGCACTCCCTCCATCCACTCTTGCTTCCCAGTAAAATCTGTGCAGATAAGATAGAGGTTGGGTTATTGTAAATGTCACTTAGGTGCAGGCTGAGACCACACAGTATTTAAGACTTCGCAACGGACTGTAACCTCCTACTTAGATGCTTACTTCTATCAAGACTCGCATTAATGGGAAAGAACTCAAAAAGAGAACTCTATCAGCTTTGTACATCAGGGGAAAGAGAAAACACCAATGGCAGGGGAAGGAAGCACAGAGAGAGGGAGGAGCTGTCAGTTTCCCATCAGTAGCTGATTTCCCACAGGAATCCACATTGGTTATAAATCAAGATCATATATTGGCTGAGGAAGAGAGTTTTCTGATCAGCCAGGCTTTCCTCTCACTAAGTTTTCTAATCACTCCAGTCAACTAAAAAGACATCAAGTATGACTCCAAAATGTAGCACTAAGGCAAATGTTTAGATGATGGAGACATACTCTGAGGATGGCTAAGATGGGAGCACATGTTGGGGTGAAAGAATGTGGGTATAGTGAATTCAAATAGTTCATTCTGACCATGTTTTTTAGTAAAATACCTTGGAGGTAATTGGCTCTATGAATCTGAAGGCAAGAAAGAGAATAGGATTGGCAAAAAGGATAGGAATTACTGGCCCGTGGATGACATGGAAAGCATATTTCTAGGATTGGTACCAGTGGAATGGGGGAGGATATAAGGAAAGGGTATAGGAGGGTGAATATGGTAGAAATGTTATGAACTCATGTATGAAAATTGAAAAATGAGACCTGTTGAAACTATCCTAAGAAGAGGTGGAGGAGGATAAAGGAGAATGATGGAGGGTGTGAATTTAACCAAGATATATTGTAAGCACTTTTACAAATGTCACAATGTATCCCCAGTAATTTGTATAACAATAATATAATAAAACAAAAAAAACCAAGTAGTATAAATAGAGAATACTCTCAAAAAGCCAATCTTATAATGATCCTCCTCTAGGTGAATCTCTTTAAATTGAGAAAAAATTATTCAACTAAGAAGGCAAGTACTATTTCTTGTGACCCAATCAGTAATATTCTTCTTTATGGAATGACCTCTTAGATATGTTAAAATATTAAAAGGCAAACTGAACTCAGTGAATCTCAAGTCATCCTCTTCCCACAGCAAGACTCAAGGAAGTGCTGACAGAATATTTTACCACTTCATGTTTCTCAGTCAATAAGCTATTTACATTGGCTACTCTGTCTTCTTTCTCTCTGCATTGATTTTTGGTGCTTCTGTAAACTCCTAAATTGGGTCCACTTGGATTCTGAAACCAATGAAAAAAATTACATCAGTATTTCATCTAAAAAAATTAAAGGAAATGGAATCTATACCAATAAACTGTGTGTTTCAGGACACAAAATGCCTTTCCCTGAGGCAGAACTAGATGAGAAGCAGAAAGATATGATTTTGTTTAAAAAATTGTAACCAGGAAGACAGGGGTTTGGTATAATCTAGACCTGTGTATGTGACATTTTTATGGTAGACTTAAGTTAGGGGGCACAGAAAAGTTCCACTTTCTGGTTGAGCTCCAAAGTTACAATACTGGTGCCATTTCCCAAGTTTTTGCTTCAGACCCAACCCCAAGAGAGAAGCAGGTGAACAGCAGTACACATTTCACAGTGGAAGAGATGAAACAGGGCAGAGATTATTCCACAAAAGTTCCACTTCCTTTCAATGGATGTTCAATTAAGTCTCTGTGTAACATTACTATTTTTACAACTTTTAAATATATTTCCAGTGTGATTTTTAAGCTTCATTCAAAAAACAGTGTTTTTGTAATATGAATATAATTTATGTTGATAATACAAGCATTGAAGAGTACTGAGTATTATAACACTAAAATAAAATCCAGTAATACTCCAAGTTATCAGAGCTTGCTGTATGTATAGTACATAATCATCACCTACATTATTTTTCGTTTTCTGCACTGTGGATTTCTGTGAGCTCAACTTGGGGATTAGGTGGAATGTGGACTTAGTGCTTCATTCCTCATGGCAGTGCCGAATGTTATTGGCTGTGCTTCTGTGGAGGTATGGGACAGAGGGTAGGGATCCTTTGACTTTCTGCTGGGACTGATAGTTACTGCTACTTCATTTCTACTCTGACCATTGCTACTTTCTCCATGCAGCGTCATTACCTGGTTTGCAGGGTTGTGATGGTGAACACATTATAGTGCCCAAGAAAATGTGAAGCTACCTTTGGAAATCCCTTGTATATAGCTTAGATAGTGTTTACGGCATTTACAGGTCACCTGACATCATCTGTTATGACACATGCTGCCACCACAACACCCTTAAAATTTCAGTGATTTAAACTCCTTGTACTCTGACATCAACTTCAAAAACAACACCACGGAGATACTCCTCAGTTCTTTATGGCTTTATCCTAAAAATATAGATCAATTAACCAAATTGATTTGACCTCCATTTTGTTACTGTTATTAAAAGTCCTTAAGCACATCTGGAAATAAACTAAACGTCTATCAATGTATAAATCAAATGTGCTGCCTGTGCACCATGGTATACTATTTAGTCATAAGAAGAATGAAATCTCATTTGTGACAACACAATAGAACTGGAGATCATTATGTTAAGTGAAATAAGCCAGGCACAGAAAGACAAGTATCACATGATCTCACTCATATATGGAACCTAAAAACATTGATATCGTACAAGTTAAGAGTAGAATGAAGGATAGCAAAGGCTTCAGAGAGTAAGGGAGAGGGAGAGATGTGGAAAGGTTGATTACTGGGTACAATTAGACAGGGGCAAGATGTCTGGTGAGCTTTTGCACAGTAGGGTGGCTATAGATAACAATAATGTACTGAACATTTCAAAAGCTAAAGGAAAAGATTTTGAATGTTTTCACCATAAAGAAATGGTAAATGCTTGAGGAGATAGATATGTTTAACCAATTTAATCATTATACAATATATACGTGTACCAAAACATCAAATGGTACTCCATTTATATGTACAATTTTCCTTCCTTCCTCCCTCCCTCCCTCTCTCCCTCCCTTCCTCCTTCTTTCTTTTTTGAGACAGAGTCTCATAATGTAGATTTGAACTCACTATGCAGTCTAGGCTGGCCTTGAACTCACTATGTAGTGTAGGCTGGCTTCATACTCTTTATCCTCCTGCCTGAGTCTCCTAAATGTGGGTATGCTCTGCCACACCTGGCTCGATTTTTATGTTCTTATTTATGAGTTAAAAAATAAAATTAAAACAGTAATTAACCACATTGATCTTTTTTCTTCTTTTTTAATCCTTTAATTGATTAGGATCATGTTCAGGCTCCTACACATTGCAAGCAAGGCCTTCGTGATCAGGCACTTGTCTGTAGCTCTAACATTTTCTTCCTCTGTTTCTTGGGTGTTCCATGTTTGTGCATTCTGCCCTACTTGTAGTTTCACAGATGGTTCTTTCTGCCTGATATACTACCCCCATCCCCACTCCCCATCCCATCTGTCTGCTGTGTGGTTCTCCAAGGAGAGTCCTGGGACCACTTGAATCAAGATCAGATGGAAAGTTTATTTGAAGCCCAGATTTCTGGGTCACATCTGAGATACATTCCATACGATTCTCTGGCAAAGAAGTGTTGAGCTCTATTTTTAACAAGTTCAATCTAAAATATGAGAACCACTGAGCTATAAAATAAATTCCTGCTTTGAAGAATCAGTTCCACCATGGTCCATCTAGGAAGCTCTCCCGTATTCCCCACAGACTCTTCTGCTCTCTCCTCTGCACCTGTGCCTGTGGCACTGTGTGTAAAATAAAATGTGCTACTGTTTGTGGCACTTGCCTGTCCCCACCGCTGGTCTTTGAGCTCCTTGTAGGCAGGGACATTATCTCACAGCTTCGTTAGACCAGTACTTATCTCAAAGCCTCATGCAAAACAGAGTGTTTATTTATATTATTCACTGCCAATTCAACCTAAGCATTTCATGGCATTAAATTAACCTAAAAATATTCTTTAAATTAAAGTAACAGCTTATTACTTTGACTCTGATAGGGTGAAAAAGAAGGTAGATAAACATTATTTCCTTTTACTTTGAAGAAAGATATCCTGTTGAAGCAATTGAAGGAAAATTAATAATATTGTATTTTAAATTATAAGCGAAAAGCCAAGTCTGAATATAAATAAGTTGCTATCAGTTTGTCATGCCAAGTTTTTTCTTCTGCAAAAAGCAAGCATTGACTCAGATTGAAGCAAATGAAAAGATAAAGACAAGTGAAATTCTCTTCATGAAAGTGGAAAATAATTTGTGTCGTTATTTTAAACAAACTCATAAAATAAGAAAGCTGTATTATACAAGAAGTACACATTTTGTTCCTTTTTTCCTAAAGTGATACTACTTAGATATTTTTTATTAAAGTTTCTCACACTACAAGTTACAGAATGTTTAATACTGGATATAAAAAAGGTATACTCATAAAACATCTGTAAGTAGAGGCTTTGTGGCAGAATTCTGGTGTTGCAATCACAATTTTATTCAGAAGTTAAAGTACCCAACATTGCCCTTGAATCAATGGCTGTGTGTTGAATAATAGTTATCTTTTCTCCAAGTTCTGTCCTAATGTATTGAGAACATCTTGTTTAATTGGAAACTTACTAGATGGTTATCTAGTTCTGGTAAGTTTTTCCTCCTCATTGCTCCATCCAAGAAATTGGACTAGATGTGCTCTCAAACCATACAAAAAGAACCTAATGAAGATTCCAGAGTAGCATTGGTGGTTTAATCTACCTTTAAAGTTGCTCCTTGCCAGGACTCTAAATTGCACATCCAATTATAAATTTGTCTCTGTGGGAATTCATATTGTATAGCAACTACCATATGGGTTTTCTGTTAATATTTACAACTTATGTAAGTATCATTTCTGTTCATATCCATCCTCTATGAATGGCTGCAGTTGAATCTCAGCCATTTGAAGTGTTCTTTCTGCAGACCATTAGCACTTAAACTGGACTAAGTGTTTTGCTCTCATATATCATAAATAACGCAGTTGTTTTTAGTTGTGCTTTCTCTACTCCTGCCTATTGAAATGTCACATAAAATGACTCAAGTAAGACTTCCACAGATGAAGTCAAGGAGGACTGCAGTTAGTGTACCTGAAAGAAAGAAGACTTCATCATGCTCAACTATATAAAATCTGTAATCTAATAACTGAAATTGGACGTTTATTATTGGGAGAAGTTGAACCAAGTTTGAGTCATATTGAGGGGAATGAAAATGCCTCATTATCACCTGAACTATTGTTGGCTTTCATTCTGTCTCTCTGGAGTCCCAAAGGAATTCAATAATTGCCTGACAGTTATTTTATAAATATATAGGATATATATCAATATATACCATGTATATACATATATCAGCATAGCATACTGGATGGGTAAATAAAAAATGTATTTGTCATGTGTTCATGTGTATGTGTGTGTATGAGAGAGAGAGAGAGAGATCGTTCTGTCCTCATTATGGAATAAGTGATCATTTCCCTAGAGACTTTATCCCCCCTCCCTCAGTAATGGGGATTCAACTTCAACTTCAACTTAGGGTCTCAAATGCCATTTGACTAATGCCCCAATTCTTTTGCTTTTAGTTTATTTTGCATATAGAGTCTTGTTCTTTTGCCCAGAGTCATCCCTGGACTATGGTCTCCTACCTCTGTCTCCCAAGTAGCTGGGATTATAAGTATGCACCACCATACCCAGTGAGACTTTTGTTTCCTGATACACACCTGTTCAGAGAGCACAGATGAGACAGCATGAAGGCCTGGCTGGTGTGGATGCAAAAGATATTAAGTCCATAGAACTCCTGCTTTCAAGGAGGCTCCATGGAAACCTCTGCTCCTTCACTGCATCCCCACTCTCTAACCCTGGCCTGCTTATTGTAACTTGAACTTTGAGGGTTCCCTGTGTCCCTGGAGACACACCCCTGCTTTGCTTCAGCCATCCCCTTTTGTCTATAACTGCCACTCTCACAATGCCAAGTTGTAACTGAAGGGCTTCAAGGGATTTTAGCTGCAGTTGCAGAAAGGACTATACCAGTGCTATTGATAAAGAAGGGTAGAGCCTTTCAAGTTCACTGAGAGGAAAGAAATGTTCTTATTCTCACTTCTGAGCTTTGGCGCACTCCCCAGGAAATAATATCAAACAGAAGCTGTGTTGTTTGTCAGACTTCAAAGGATAGGTCCTGTAACAATGAAGACACCAAGAGAACGAGAAAGGACATATTTGTTTCTGCATTGGGACTCATTAACAGTCGTCTCCCTTATACACGTCTAATGGGAGGAAGAGAACTTTAAGATGTGAATGGAAGTGGAAGTTGTAAGGATGCTAATCAGTGAGGAAAGGAAGGTACTTTAAATTGGATTTAAAAGAATCAGTGATTTTAATTGTTACTATCTGATTTCTTCCTCTTGTGCCAATGTGTGAACAGCTGGGAAAGGATACACAAAGCCACAGGGAGAAGGCCTGTTTATAAACTACTACAAGTCTAGGGCCAGTGAGATAAGATGAAAGCAAACTGGAGAGAGAGCCAGAAGTCCTGGAAGTCCAAGGTTCTAGTCTCAGCTCTATTACCCATTTGTCACTTTCAGAATACCTCTTCACCTGTCTGGAGCGTGTGTTCCCTTCCTGTGGTAGCAGGTGGAGGAGAATAAATGCATTCTATGTATCTCATCCACACCATCTGGAAAAAGATTAACAATCATTTGGTGATGAGTTATTACATTTTTTAAATTCCTTTTTCATTGAAAATAACTTTGGATCTTTCTAGGATAATAATTAGTGGTAATGATAATCATGTTTAGATTAGCTTAAAGTTTGGTGCTAAAAGAATAAAGTCTAATGCCATAAAAACAAGTGATAGTGTCTTGGTTAGATTCTCTATGAGGTTGACCATCCTTGTCTCTAAGAATATAGTACATATGTTACAAAACATGGGTAACTAATAACACATAATGTAAGAGCAACTAAAATTCAACTTAGTAACAGAACTATATGTGTTCTTGATAAATATATATGCAGAGATTCAGAGATGAGGCTGGGAGACAAAGAGGCTGGGAGAGAGTCTCTGAGACCCTGGGACCTACATGCTCACTAACTTTATGAGACTTCCTGGATAGGCTGTGTATGGTTAAAAGGCTGTTCGGACATCAGAGCTGCCAGCCATAGTGAAAAGACCAACCTCTGATTTCTGCCCCCACTAGGCCTCAATTTATCATAGTACCTAAAACCTTCTAGGGAATTGATTTCCTAATGGTTTCAGAGAGTCAGAAATGAAGCAGTGGCCGTGAGGATGGAAAGAAGAGAAGAGATTAGTGATGTGTTCAAGGCAGGAGGTGGGAATGATAGAAATCCATGCTTCCTCTGGCCAATACTTTTGCATTCTTTGGTCTTTAAAAATTCAGCACAGGCATAATTTTCTGTAGAAAACCTGCCTTAGCACCCAGTTCTTACTTCTTACCACAACTGCATGATGGATGTTGATTGTCTTGGCTGTCTCCCTGGCTGGTCCTTAAAGCCTTTCAGAAGGACCCCTTGTGTTCAACTATGTAGCTCAAGGTCGCTAGAATAGTGCTTAGCTCCTGGTGGTTGCTCAATGATCATTTAGTGAGCAAATGCCTCACTTCCTGAGGGTGAGGAAGAATGGCCACTTAGTGTGATTATCTGATTCCTGTTTTGGACAACTAACAGAAATGTCTAGTATATTGTGCAATAACATCTTATAAATTGAAGAGCAATATCTAAAACCTGAGTCATTATTAAACGTGTTTTGAAATCAGTGAGGTTTTTTTTTTTTTTTTCACTCCATTTCTTTTTAAGGTTAACTTCCAAGTTTAGAAACTTAGTGGACCAAGAATTAGGATTTTATCTTTAGTTTGATATATTTATCTGCATTACTAGTCATTTATTATAAATAATACATCCATATAACATAGACTAGGAATTGATGGCAGTATAAATTTCCCTACTTGATAAGTTAGAAGTATGTGTGTGTAGCTGAACTGCAATTTATTATATCCTAAAACAAAATAAAATTTCATTTTGATTTATTGATATTTTTAAAAAGCCTGCTTTTATAATTGAAAGACGTTTCATTTTTAATTTAGTTCTTAGAAATTAATGCTTAACATATAAAAACTGATATACAATAGAGATTTAAAATTTGACTGTGAAAAATAGAATATGAACTGAGAATAAATTGCTAAATATTACTAAAATAAAAGTGAAGCTCACAATTGTCTAAAACTGACAAGAGATTTCTTAACAAATTAAACACATTAGCTGTTTTTCCTTTATACTTCTTTGAACATACCCAGTACAAAATATTACTTTTTTAATTGTTGTGCTGGGTGGGGATACATTGCGGCATTTACAAAAGTTCTTACAATGTATTAAATATATCACACTTGAATTCAACCCCAAAAATATTACATTTGATATGAGAGATATTGAAGCAGAAGACATCTTGCACATTTAGTTTAGTAAAAGTTTTATCAAAGAAATTTTCATTTTAGCTAGCACATTTTGACTATATGTTTTAAAAGTGAGGAATAAAATGAAATGGCTAGCTGGATTATGCAAACCTCAAAGGCCACTTCACTTAACGTTCTGGAGACAAAGAAGTAGTACTTCTCATAATCCTTTCCTCATTTTCTTTGCTTTTTTCCTGAGATGTGATTAACCACTGGTGATTTGTGTACTTGTGCTGCTTTGCTTGTGTCTCTGCTATGGTAATAATGCTATCCCAGAATGATTGTATGTGATTGTGCATGTGTGTGTATGTGTATATTTGGATCTACAACTGATTGTAATGAGCCTTGTAGAAAGAGGCAATGTGTGGCATTTTCATCTATAGTTTGGCATAGATTTAACTTGCTAATCATAATATTAATTCCATTATGAAATCAGAATGGAGTTTTCAATGAGAGGAAAAAAATCCAAGACTGTTTCCTCTGAGAATGTTTATCATAGGTAAGTCATAAGTGATGGATCATGAGAGTAGAAAAGAATAATGGATGTTTTTAATCAGGAAACTATATTCAGATAATTACCTAGAGACCATGAATAATCTTGATGGACTTCAGAGTGCAGTTCATGACATTATTTTTAAGACATGGCCAAGGATGAAGGGTATCTTGGTAGCACACAGCAGATATTTAGCAAGAGCTTTGTGAAATTATTCAATTATCCTTTGGTTCTCTATTTCATTTTAGTGAGGAGATAGATGAAGCTAACTTGGTTGATTAGATCCCACAAATTCTGCTACAAGTTATCTTTGGCTTCCAAAGATAAAATTTAATATATTCTTTTGATGACTTTTCCAGTTTTAGTTTTGGTCCTGACCAAGAACTAAAAACTTACCCATTTGTTACCCATTTGTTTGTCCACAAGGCTAGCAGGAAGGTAGAGCAATAGTGGAGAAGCAGAGCTATGATTTGGGATATATGCCCAGGAGGAAACAATCTGGAACGTCATGTTCCACATTTTATAAGAGTGAAACACAGTGAAGAAAGACATTAGCTGCCTTAAAGGAGAAAAGGAGCCAGTTTGTGAACTGTGTGAGTAAAGAGGATGAGAGAGCTGTGGTTGGTGGTTTACAGATGATAGATGAGTAGATTAGGATGGCACTATGAATGACTCACCACAAGGTTCTGACTCTCAGATATTTTGGGCAATAAGTTACTTCCCAGCTGCTGAGAGAATAAGGTATGTGTGTGAGAGAGACGTGAATGGAAAGGGAAAGAATTTGCCAGAGAAACCAGGAGATAAAAAGTAGAGTCTGACTTGGAGAACTCTGAGGACAATTCTACGGGAAACAGAGTTAAGAAATGTGATTCTTCAGAAACTAGTTACTTGAAGATGAAAATTTTCTGCTTAGGAATTTTCTCCTAGAACAATAGAAGTTGTATTAGCCTAAGACACACAGCCTTAGCTAAAGTATTTCTACAGGAAATAATGCCTAAGTATTTATTTAATAGAACGTTTAAATTTAAACCTGTTTCAGGTTTTGGTTCTTATATTTTGTCGTCTTCAAACTATCTCACGGATGAAAATCATAACATTAATTCCCTTATGAAATCAGGATTGAGTTTTCGATGAGAGAAAAACAATACAAGACTTTGCTTCCTCTTAGAATTTTTGTCAGAGGTAGGAAAGTCAGAAGTGATTGGCAATGGGAGTGGAAAAGATTAATGTTGGATGTTTTCAATCAGGAAAATATATTCAGATAATTTCCTGGAGACTATGAATAATTTCGACGGACTTCAGAGTATAAATCATGATATTATTTTTAGGACATGACCAAGGATGAAGAGCATCTTCGTGGCATTATGCCAATAACAGAAATGTCAACATATTTCATGGCTCTTGGCCCAATTCAAGAAATCAGCCAGCATTTTTCCTAGGAGCTACTCAATACCAGATGATCTGCCAGAAGATTGGAGTGCAGAGATGAGACCCAGACTCTGCTGCCCTCAGACAGTTCACTCTTGGGAATCAATTGATCAAAACCAGGCAGAAATACATGCTTACTGTAAGCAGCTAATGAGGGAACAGCTTAATGTTCATTTTGTATTATGGAAAAATGAGTTGGTAAGAGGAATTAAGGAATGAAGAATTTTCAGAAAGAAGTTAGAAGAAAAGCAATAAAGGATTATTAGAAATATACAGGTTTGCACAAATCAGCTAATACTAATCAAGGACTTTGTATTACAAATCTGTATTACTTTGTATTATATATTTGGGTTTGGGCAAATTTATGAAAAAGATAACAATACTTCTATTTCAAGAATTTCCAAGGATGGTCACAGCTGAGAAAGACTTTAATGGCATTGAATGTAAGGGATTTGGAATGAAGAAGAAGAAGCATTATAGTAACATGACAAGCAAGAGGGGTTAGCAGCCCTGTGAACATGGAGACACCCTTTCAAGATTATGAAGAATAAATGTTGAAAATAGTAGGTATATCCACTCATTCAACAAATATGTATAGAATGCTTTTCGTCTGTTAGGCATTATACTGAACATTAGGAAAATAAACACAGATAGGACATGGTACCCAAATTCAGGAAGCTTAGGTTCTAGAGGAAAGATAGTGAATAACGGAAGTAAAGGAGAAGAGGTACCATATAGTGGAGACACAAATGAGATGGTAAAGAATAAACCCAGTTTCTCTCGGTAAACAGGAATCATAATTGCTGTAGTCCCTTGTTTGATTTTATCATAACTTGCTTATTATTCTTTTAAAATGGAAAACCTCTGGTTTTTTTTAACCACTTTGTCACTAATTAAAATCTGTTTATTTAAAAAATAGCACTTATGGACTAAAGCAAGTAGATGGGTAAAGACAGAATAAAATTTCTATATTTAGCCCTCCTATATTTGATATATGGTTCCCTAAAAGCTATTTTAAAAACTTACATAGGAAAAACTAATGCAGTTTATTACAGTGTCATCTTATGATAAGTTCTTTGAAAAATTTCATTATAAAAGGTGTTTGATGACGAACCATGGACTCTTATATAGCTTTAATGGCTATATATCTAGAATAATAAATAATTACTTATGTAAAATTGATATGGAGATGTGAGTGAAGTGAAAGAGCTTTCTTACTTTTTAAAATGCTATAAAATGAGAAAATAGTCCAAATTACCTAGAGTCACATAATTGGTTATTGGCTAAGTAATAGCTCAGCCCTGGCCATCCAAAGCCTGAGCTCCAAACTGCTAATGGGATACTTCCCTAAAGAAGCACCCAAGAGGATACTACAAGTATTTATGTCTTATAGTTATTATTACTTTTTTGGCCTTTGTAAAGTCAGGCATTATTGTAGTAAGCACACTCATAAGTGCTTCAAATTTTTTATTCAAGATGGTGAGGCATAAACATAGAGAAATACTCATCCCTAGTTTTCTCACAACATGTGGTCAGGGGATAATTAATATTTTTCAACCTGAATTCATGCTGATGTCAGGTGGAGATGAATCTGAATGGGGAGATCTTGCTCTCTATCCTCTGCCAATGATGCCTAAGTGTTCCATTTTTCTCAATTCGAAAGTGTAGAAGTAGAAGACAATAAAATTGAGAGAGCCTTAGGAAAATTAGCCAAATAAACTCAGATCCAAATATTTGGGATGAACATTTTAAGATTTACTAAATAATGTGTCTAAATCTCTCCTTTTTTTTTTTAAGCATATGAAAGTTCTAATTTCTTTTTTATTTTAAATTTTTTTATTCATATATGCATACAATGTTTGGGTCATTTCTCCCCTCTCTCCCATCCCCCAAATCTCTCCTTCTTATGACAGATCCAGAGTTGAAGAATGGAGAGAAGTGGGCTCTCCCAATAAAGAAGAGAGCCTTCCCTGCACAAAGGAGGGCCTTAAAAAAGTAGCAGTTTTCCAAAGAGCAGAGAAAGCAGTGCTGCAAGAAAGACTATGAATACTTTACCCAGTAGCACAACATGTAGGATCAGTCAGAGGATTGTAAAGGAAGCCACCAGAGATCTGAGCACTGGGAGGAATCCTCTAAACACACACCTTACTAGGTCATTGCTGGCCTATGCTAGAGCCTTTCTTCAGTGAAAGGACTCTCACACCAGACAGCTCACTCCTTTATTTGTCTTCATGTTGACTCAAAATCAGGATCCTTATAATGGGCTGTCTCTGCTCTCAAACCACCCAGAAATTCTACCCCTCTTAACCATGTAGGAGAGACCTGATCTCTACTTTTTTCCCTATAGATGACTGTTTCAAATATTTTCAGACAAAGGTTGGTGGTTAAGTCATTTCCCAGATTGCCTCTTCTAGATGAGCATTCTCAGTTATATACTGTGGTTCACTTCCAGCTGTCCCTTCTGGAATAGAGTGCCCAGGAAGAGGAGCAGCAATTTGATGGAATATGACCTGAGGAAATCAGAATTCTCATTCTTTAACCTAGAATTTTATTAATTGGTTAGGAAAAATTTGAAACTTTGTTGGGAACGTATTTTCTAAATTAGGGAGGGTGAGTTCTTTGGAGGTCACAGAGACAGACAAGACTAGAATTTGTGAACTCTTACCCATGTTTCATCCAGCAATTTCCTTGCTGGATGTCTTGTTAATGATAGGTTGGGATGCACTAGCTTTCTCAGGTCATCTGAAAAAAAAAATGACATTGGTAAAGCCATGTCTTCAGAAAAAAAAAGATTACAAATAATTATTATTTTATGACTAGTATTAGTAACATGGTGAATATTTTCTCTTTGTGGTTTCTGATTTCTATGAAATCCCATGAGAACAAAGAATCTCTCAGGTGATCAAATTGTCAATTCTTCTTTTATTGCCATGGTAACTTAGTCTATTTTTACTGCTCAAATTAGCTAATCAATTGTGGTCTTTGATTTATATTGTTTGACAGCAGCCCTCCCTGAAGATTGTTGACTCTTTGTACTCCTTTAGCTAACAATTGCCCCATTAGAAGATACTGTTCCCAGACATAATATGCACTGAATTATCTGAAGGACTCCTTCAGTATGTGAGTCTGAGATCTCATTCCAGGATAATTAACTAGAATAACAGTTATGGCCATGCTTTTCCCCATTGTATGTTATTGATTAAAGAGAGAAACAAGTACACAATCCTCAGTTCTCTGGAATAGGTCATCTACTTTATTTCCACAGTGACAAAATAAATATTCAAAACCCAAATTAAAACATTAAGTCTGACAAAAGACTGTTTTTTCCTGATATTTTGATTTATTTACATTGCATTTTTTTGAATGTTATAATATAACCATACTTAGGTACATCTTTAGCTAATAGATTTCATGGAATAGAATAAAAGAAATGCCAATTTCGGCTTCTTTATGTTTTTCAATCTTATAGCTAGAGATTAAAAATGTTTTTATAGCCATTCTCTCATATGGAATCAACTCCTATAGATCAAACATTTTATATAGGGTCCATTCCCAGCATTATTCCCTCAATTTGTTAATTTAGATAAAAATTACCTTTGGAAAGATTTAGTTGGTGCCACATATCCCCTCTAGTTTAATATATTCCATTTATTCCCTCTGGTGTTTCTATGTTGAAAGACTTTTAAATATGCTACCCCTTTGAGTCCTAATTCACGAACTATTTCATCATTGCATTTATAAAAAGAAATGCAAATCACAGACCTGTTTGAAAACTTACCTTTTTGAATACCTACCTGGTTCAGAATTCCCTGTATCCTGCCTATTTTTACTTGCGTAGAGTGTATGAAGTGTGTGAGTTACAGCTCCAAGTCCCACTCTGGCATAGCCTTGCCAACAGCAATTGGAAGGCTACCTCATAATAAAGGCATTCACATCTAATCAGCATCAGCATAGCAAGCTTTCCCTAAGTGCATATCTGGAAAGCCTATAGTCTGATAGGTGAAGGTTTTGACAGACTAACTGCAGGATGTCTATCTACAGTCCATATCAGGATTTGTTAATTTGCACATGACCAATCATAATCTGGGTGTGGTACAACAAAGCCTCTTAGGAAACCAATTGCTACAAGAGAATTCCTTACTACAAATAATAACTGTGAGGATCTACACCTCCCTGCCCTTCTCTATCCTTACTTACCTGGTTGAATCTTTCTAGCTAAAATCTTTCTCTTCCAATGTAGAAATTCTCCACATGGACGTGTCACGGGCCCTTAGAGATTAAGGTAAAATGACCTTTAACCTACCCAAATAAATATATGTATGCAATACAGATGTTGATGGGAGAGTTTGGATAGATTAGATTTTTGTAATGGATATACTTTCGCTATGTTGAATCATTTTATTAGTAAAAGAACTCTGCCAAGGCTGACTCTGATCACTTTCTACTACTTATATCAAGACTAGTGGAGTATGGGCTAGAGGCGTGGCTCTAGTGATAGAGCACCTACCTGGGAAGCATGAGTCCTTGAGTTCAAAGCCCAGTAACCCCACAAAAAACCCAAAACTGGTGAAGTAAACAATAGGATTCACTATAGTTCTTAGCTCTATCTTTCTCCACCCAACTTTTGATAATATGTAAGTTACTTATGAACAAAATGGTTGTATGGTTGAAAAGAATTTATAGGGATGATAGTAGGGGAGACTGCGGTCATACAAGGTTGAACTCATTTGGTCAGACTACCAGGTGCATGTATGGAAGAAGGGTGGTTGATGAATCTGCTGGCATGACCCAGAATCTTTTCAACACATCACTCTTGATAGAATCTCTCAATCTGAATTGAAAATAATGATAAAGCCTGTTTCCTATTGTTCTGTACCTTGTGAGTGAGTTACAGAAAGAGTAGTTATACTGGGATGCAAATTCTCTTCGAGAACTACTTTCCTTTCCCAAACACATTCATGAGACCCTTCTTGGAGAACTGGAAAACATTAGACAGTAATATCTTGTATTATTCCAGCCTGGTTTGCTGTACCCTTTTCCTCGAAAATAACCATAACAATACCCAGAGCCCATCCTGAAGAGTGAGACTCTGACTTTGTCTTCACAAAACTTCAATTCCTGGGACTTTTGAGAATCACACTCAGCAGAGCATCACTAGCACTTGGAATCAAACAGACCTGCATTTCATTCTTTTTTTATTATTATTTAATTTTATTTTTATTATCATATTATTGTTGTACTGAGGATACATTGTGACATTTACAAAAGTGCTTATAATATACCTTAGTTAATTCACCCTCTCCACCACGTATTGCTTGTGTGACTTATCTGAATTTGTTTCCTTATCTATCAAATACTGAAAGTAATATCCACTCTCCCTTCAAAGAATGAGATTGTTATTAAAAGTGCATTGCTTAGTGTGTAACATTTATTTGTTGCTTAATACAGGTTTGTCCCCTTTCTCTAATGGTCTTTGGAATGACATGCAGCCTTACAGGGATAAAATGGTAGAATTTGGAAAGTTTTGAAGAGGGAAATGATATTAAATGAAACCAATTGACAATTATGTGAGAGCAAAAACCAGATATCTTCAATTCACTAAACTTTCCCAGAGACTCAGTGTGTGAGATGTGGTGGCACACACACATTTAAAAATAAAAAGAGCCAACCAAAGCAAAGGAATTTTAGCTGTAGTCAAAAAGCTCTACTGAGGTAACACCATTTCAGAAGGTCAAGTCCTGGCAATGACAATTCTTGTAATGACATGTTGATAAATAAATCCTTGGGTAAATATTTCTGAAGGCTGGTGGCCTCCACTTTTCCATCTACAGGTGATGTTTGCACTCTGTCATCCAGGGGATTTCTGAAGAGAGATAATGAGGGAAAAGGGATCAGAGGCTGACAGACTGTACTCATAGAGTTAGAGAATGCATAGTTCAGTGAGAAAAGACTGACCTCTGGTTGTCACATTCGCCACACTTGTCTGAGGCAAGAGATACAGCTCCATCTCTGCTCTGCCCTGAGATGGTGTCTGACTTTCCAAACCCCTAGGTGATAATCTCAGCCATAGGGCTCCTTTGTTTTCTTTTCTTTCTTCCTTTCTTTTTTCTTCTCTCTCTTTTCTTTTTTTTTTTTAATAAATCTTTATCTTCTGTCTATTGTGAGAAATGTCTAAATCTAAAAACATAATAATAATTGATGATGTGACAAATATCTGGAGTAAGCTCATATTACAAGAAATTAAAATTGAATGTACCATTGTATGCTGGTCTGAAACTGTTTTTGGAAACAAAGACTTCAGCAGCCACTTTCCAGGTAAATTTTCTTCTTGGCTTTTCTAACTGCATGTCTTTTGTTGTTGTTGCTGTAACAAAATACCAGAGCTGGGTAACATATGAAGAAGAGATTTATTTAGCTGTTTTGGAGACTGAAAGTTGAAGATCAATCAGCTCACCCACGTGGTCTCTGATGAGGCCCTCATGGTGGAGGGAGTGCATGCAAAAAAGATCAAGTGGTGAGACAAGAAACCAGAGAGCAGGGAGGGGCCAGTCCTGCTCTTTTGTAAAAACCTTCTGTCACTGGAACTAACTAGGTTCCCATGAGAGTTACATTAATCCCTTCTGAGAGTACCACTCCAGTGACCTAATTACTTTGCCCTATGCTCCACCTCCTAAATGTTCCACCATGTCCCAGTACTTCCACACTGGGGACCACATCTATCAAGTGAATCCTTGGGAGATAAACCACATCCAAACCATAGCACCACTATCCCTTTGCTTCCACTCTTCTCAATTTCCTTCCTCAGGTGTAATGAAGAGCCTTTTTTTTTTCATATTGTCATAGAACAGCCTTAGTATTTCTGAATATAAACCATCCTTAATAATGTCCCAACTATAAGGGAAAACTTGCGTAAGGAACAATGACTTGAGATGATGTTAAAACTCTCCAGATTGGCTGTGGACTGTGGAGTTGTGTCTCATTTATTTGTCCTTGCACGTGGAGCTAGATGTGAACATGCAGAAATGAGAGAATGTTTTGTTTTAAAGTTCTGGCAGGATCACAGAGAGAGTCATGTCTCTCCACTAATATTTCCAAAGAGCAAACTAAATGTCTACTTCCAGGGAGCTAACTCCTACGTAAGCATCTGTTAGCAGTTCAAGTCATTCAAGAGCATGACTCTCAAAATAACCAACCCTGTTTTCATTTGTTTTGCAATTAAATACTGTTTATTAAGTACCCACAAATGTCACCCTGGGTTCTGTACCAAGTGACTTAAAAGAACTAAAAAAAATTATTACTTTTTAAGAAATCATAATACAGAATTGCTAAGACGCTGTGAGTCTTGGGCTAGCTGCTTTTGTTTGGGTTGTTTTTGGTTTTCCCCCAAGTACAGACCAGTGATGCTTTCTCACAGGGCAGGAACTTTAATATTTGGACCATAATTCCTGTTGAAGTGTCTCCTCTTGAGACTAAATGAAAGGTTTTGGAACAGGGAGGGAAGTGAACCTCACCAGCCATTCCCTTCCCAAAGGAAAAGATTCATCTCTTCTTGATTCCACGAGAGGATTTTTTTTTTCCATGATCTTTAGATAATCAGCTCTTCGATTCTTAAGTTTGACTTGTACAAAGGTGGATGTGGGCTTTGCTCTTTCTTTAGCCTGCCTGGTCTTATAGGTTATATCAAGCAAATTACCAAGCATGTCATGCAAAATTTTGATTGAAACGCCTGCTAATTTGCAAAGATTCATTAGCCAGAGCATACAAAAAGAAATTTCTGTAGATGCTCAAGGGATTCATTGAATAGTGTAAAATAAATTAAGAAGGGGGGGATTAATATATAATGGTACATTGTCTTTAAAAAAAACAAGATCTTTGTACTCCACATTCTTTCTCATAATCAGAATCTAGAAGAGTTGAAAGATAGGCTGAGCTGCCAGTACCAGTCAGGATATTTTCAAACCTATTCTAAGTGATTTCTTGCACATCACAGTCTTTGCCAAAATGAAGCACATTTCTCTGAAAGTATTTATAGTCTGGATTGTTGGAGCTTTTGTTGTTGCCACAAATGATTATCCTTAAATTCACGTGGCTGTGTTTATAGCCTTAAGTATGAAGGACCCTCAGGCTGTCTTGTCAGGTTGAGTTTAAAAATTCCAAACTGAAATGTGAAGACATGACATTTAGGAAATGAAGAGATTAATGAGTGTATAACTAGAAAAAAAAATGTTGTGTCCAAAAAGGTTTCAATTACCGTAGGAAAGAAAATCATGCTTTTATACTTGAAAAGATTAGTATTAGAGGATAGAATGTTCAATAGTTGCTTTGCTTTAATGTGAAAGCATTAAAACTTATTACTGATAAATTAGCTGTCTAATGGCAAGTCCAAATCTTGAGCAGAACTGGTCATATGTGGTTTTGTGTCCTTGGCAGCAATGTGCTCAGCCTAGTGAGTAATCTCAACATTCGTTGTAAATGAGGCAAGGAGACAGGGAGAAAGGAAAAAGCATGAGTAAAGCATTAAGGAAAGGAAGAGCAAAAAGGAAGAGGAAGAGGAAAAGGAAGGAAAGAAGGAAGGAAGGAAGAAAGGAAGGGAGGGAGGGAGGAAGGAAGGAAGGAAGGAAAGAAGGAAATAATTGGAACTGGAAAAGAGTTTATTTTTTTAAACACACACAGAGAGACTTATCCTCCTCACATAGTCACTGATAGACTTGGAATTAGAACACAGGTAAGTTTTATAATCCATCTTCCTGTTACTCTTCTGCTTTACAGTGGAAAATAATTTCATAAGCATTTTGAAATCCTTGAAGAGAATTATTAAAATTAAAAAACTTTGGAAAGGAAACTCTGTTTTGAGTTATTTAAGTTTAAAGGAGCCAAATAAAATTTTGAAAGGCACCCAAAGGCTACATTTCATAGATGGAAAAAAAAATTGTGTTGAAAACATCTGGAAAGAAATTCTTCCAGTTATTTCTTTGGTATTTCCTTAACAACATTTTAACTTTACAACAAAATAATATGCTAGCAGTCTCATATTTCACATTCCCAGCCAAATTTGGACTTCTTAACCTTCCTTTAATTTCAGGTTTTGCTTTCCTCATTTGTAGTTTACATGTTTTTTCCTCTCTACCTATTTGCCTTGGTTGCTGGCTCTGTTTGCTTTCACTTACCTTCATTTTCTTTCTCACTGTTCTTATTTTTCCTTGTGTTTTCCCATTTTCAAATTTACTCAGAAAAAGCTATAACTACTGCTCTTTCTCTTAATGAACAGTTTTTCATAAAATAAATCCTACTGGATGATATTCATAGTTTTTGAAGATAGTATATTTGGGCTGAATTTGATATTTTAGGGTCTGGATTTCTGATCAGTCTCCTCTTAATGTCTTAATTTCATTGTGCTATTCTGTAATATTTTTCTATGTCATTTTCTATTCCCACAGGTTGTGTATAAATAGTAACATTAGCTTTGATTTACTAAATTATTATTTCATACAGCAGGATTTTCCCTCTTTAATGGTTTGAATTGATGACTTTTGGTAATGTATACAGTTTATTAACCACCACCATCATCAAGATATAAAACAGTTCCCTAATCTTAAATAGTTGTCTTGTGATCTCTACAGTCAATCTTTTCCTTGATGTGCTTCTGATGTTGCTTTTGTCTTATGGCTTTGCCTTTGTGCAGATGTAAGTTTTCACTTCTCTTGAATAAATACCTAGGAATAGAATTTCTGGATCATATGGTAAGTGTACTTTTAGTTGTATAAGAAATCACCATATTGGTTTCTAAAGTGTGTACATGGTTTTGCATTCTCATCAGCAGTGTCTGAGAGTGCCACTTGTTCCACTTCCTTTCTAGCACCTCGTATTGTCAGTCATTTTAACTTCAGATTGCTCAGTAGCTCCATAGTGGTATCTCATGGTGGTTTTAATTTACGTTTCCCTAATAGCTAGTGGTGATGAATTTCTTTTCATGTATTTACTGCCCATTTGTAGACTTTATTTTGTGAAGTGTCTCTTCAAATATTTTGCTGTTTTAATTATTGCTTATCTTCTTGAATTGTAAGCCTTGTTCATACATTTCTGGAAGCAAGCTATTTGTTGTACATATGCTTTGCAAATATTCTTTCTAGTCTGTTGTCTAAATTTTAGTTTTCCTAACTATCTTTCAAATAGTAGAGTTTTGGTTTGATGAAGTCTTTTTTTTTTTCCTTAACAAATCTTTGCCTAAACAAATGTCACAAATATTTTCTCTAAGATTTTATTTCTCATATTGAGACCCATAATCCATTTAGACTTAATTTTTTAATGTAGTCTGAAGTTTTTTGGGTTTTTTTCCATGCAGCAATCCAGTTGATCCAGCACCATTAATAGAAAAGTCTATCTTTTCCCCTTTTGAATTACCTTGGCATCTTTGTCAAAAATCTGTTAACATGGTTAATTACATTGTCATGCATTCCTGGGATAAACCCAACATGTTCACAATATGTTGTCCTAATTATATTTTTATTCAGTTTGCTAAGATTTTGTTTAGAGTTTTTTTGTCTATTGATCTTTGTGTCTGCTGATCTGTAGTTCTTTTTTCTCATGATATCTTTGGATTATTTCAACATCAGGATGTTAGTCATCTCATAAAATGAGTTGGACATGTTCCCTCTTCCTGTTTCCAAAGGGACCTCTCAGGATTGAAATTATTTCTAAATTTGATTTTGAAATGCAGGTATAAAACCCAATGACATAAAATCCAACTCTGCTAGGTAGAGGGCCCAGGAGAACCAAGTGAGAGTAAACCCCGTGTATCCACAGAAGCAAGTAAGAGACCTTTAACCAAAGTGTTGATACTCACATACCTATCTCAACCCTTTATATCTTTGGGTTTGTTCAAGAGTTTTAGGTCAAATGGTTTCATGAATAACAGCAAGGAAATACGTTGATACATTGAAGTATATTCAAGCAAGATACACCTTAATTCCTTGACTTTTCCCAATTTTTCAAAAGGGCAAGTATATTTCTGCTATCTGTGAGCTTTTTGCAGGTCTGAGAGTAAAGTAAAATCCTTAAGTAGTCATCTTTTAAATAATCCTCTGATGTTGGCAGAGCAAATATATTTTTCTCCAAAAAATATTTTTCAGTTCTTTTTTTTTTTGGGGGGAGGGGCCAGTCTTCAAGTTACCTCCAGGAAGATTTGGCTGAGTTTGGTTAATAATCACCTTCAAAAAACTGACACTTACCTAGATCTGAGTCCAACTATTTTAGCAATGGTTTTTGCATTCCGGAAGCTTGTGTCCTTTCCTTGCTTGCTACTAGACTGTTCCTCTTCCTTGTTAACCAGGCTGAGCACTGTGTTGCAGCTTTTATTACCTTCATTCTCTGGCAGTCAAATCTCTAAGAATCAGTGTATTTTCATCCTATCTAGTGTTTAGGATGTGGCTAGTGGATTCTTCTGCCACATGCATGTATTCCTGTACACCATATGTCTCATCAGAAATAGAGTCAATTTCTGAGTTTTCTTTATTTTTTCGTTATGTGTTCTGTTCATTTAATAGTAATGTTGGTGGTGTGACTTTAATGGTGTTAGCAAAACAACTTCTCTGTCTCCTCTCTTTCACATGGTAATCTTATTTGCCTCTGATGACTAGAGCAGGTGAAGTAACTGCCTCATAACATTTGATAAATGCATTACAGCTACTCTGAGAAGTAACAAGAGACTTGAAAGTCTTGTCCCCAGCGAAATAAATCAGGTTATTGTCTCAAAAACCATCTTTCCTTTTTAGGGTTCAGAGCAGGTCTCCTTTGCTGCTGTGACATGCATGTCTACTTCCTCCAGAACTAATGAAATTCTTGAAAGTTTAGAATATAGGTCATTAGTTTTTGACAAAAATAGAAAAAAGAATTTGTTATTTCAAATGATGTAATTTTAAGGTTAAAAACATTGATAGTATGTGAAAACAAAGTCACACCTTTTCTTTTTTTATGAGAAGAGAGTATATTTTTATACTCAGTTATTTCTGTGCATGCTGTGGAAACTTCAGCTTTTCCACTTCCTGTGTTTTCTTCAGTGACTAATTCAGATTGCAATTCCAGGTGACTGCCCACTGCTCTGACATTGGCAACCGCTTTAGGTGGTGTTCTCTGTGTACTCTGGGAGCTCAGTAAAATTTGTTAAATGATTTAGACATTAAACAACTAAAATCCATTTGGATCTCATTAACAGACTCTCCAAAGTGATAATAATAAAAAGAAAAAAGTGAAGGTCACTCTATAATAATTCTATTACATAACATTTTTAATGAGTTAAAATATCAGCAGTTATATGTATTATGATCTATTTGGTGAAAATATTGTATTTCTGTTCTTTTAAGTAATATCACTAAGAACCAGATGGGATGAGTATGTGTAATAACACATCCATTCTATCTACAAATGGCAGTTCTTTAAAGTACCAACCTGACGTTGGTCAGGTGATGCTAAAATGGAACTACAGAAAGAATTTAAGTACTACACTTTGAGTGAACTCAACTCTTGCCCAGGTACCCCTTGATTACAACTCTTAAGGAAACACTATAGAGAAGTTAGGCATTATCACCAACCCAGAAGATCAAATGGCATTGCATTATGTTCTGTTTTGCTTTGTTGAAACAAGGTCTCACTATGTAGCCCAGGCTGATCTTGAACTCATGATTCTCCTACTTTAGCCTCCAGAGTGCTGCATTTACTATATACCACCATGCCTGACCACATTATGTTTTAAAGTATTAATTACAGATTTCAACAATCTTACTTTCATTTTTCTAGGTTCTTAATCTATCCTGCAGTGATATAATAATCTATAACAAAGATATGTTAGAATATTTAAGAGTAGCTTGAGACCTAATATTCCTTTAATTCTCAATTGAGCATGGTTTTGATTATCCCCATAGCTGGAAGTCAAACGAGGTTGGACCATTCAAAGCAATAAGTAATTCTGAAACCAACTGCATTTGCCTGGAGGATTCAGTAAAAGAACACAATTGAAGATCATCCAAGCAAGCATGTGTAGACACCCAAAACTCCTGGTCTTGAGCTCGACTTAGGACTCTTCCAGTTCTCTTTTGTAGTTGGTGGCCTATTGTATTGAAGAGAAAGTTAGATTTTTCTTCTCTTTAAATGCATCATACACAAGACTTGTTTGTTGAATTCTTTCTCCAGTCATGGTAGAGATGGTGCAGCAATCCACCCTCTTCAACTCATAAGTGTTGAATTAAAAATGGAATGAATGGAGTACCTCCATTGCCAAGAGAAGGGACTTGTCTCAGGTCAGGCAGGCTATTGAGGAAGTGGAAGTAGAAACACTCCATTACTCACTGTGTGCCATGATTTTCACTTAGCTCTTTTTTACATCATTGCCTTCCCAATGTAAAATATTTTATTTATTTATTTATTTATTTCAGTACTGAGAATCAAACTCAGGGCATCACACTGACAAGGCAGGCACGCTATCATTTCAGCCACAACTTCAGCCTCTTTGCTCTGATCTCATTTTTTGCCCAGGTGGGTCTGGACCACAATTTCCCTATTTTTGCTTCCCACAGTAGCTGGGATGACATGCATACACCACCACACCCAGTTTTTTTCTGCTGAGATGGGGGTCTCTTGAACTGTTTGCCCGGGTTGGCCTGGAACTGTAGTCCTTCCCATCTCTGCCTCCTGAGTAGCTAGGATTACAGGTGTGAGCCACTGGTGCCCAGCTCCCATGTTAAATATTTTCATGAAAATCAGACGATATTACTAACATAAGATTTAAAGAAAGTAAACACTATAAGACATAATACATAAAGATTAGTTTCTCTCTAAGATAAAAGGTTCTGAATGTTTAGAAGCATAAAACAGTGAATAAGTTTAAATGAATATCATGAGGTACTTCAAGGCTTACTTGCAATAAAACTGCAGGTGCTACAAAAGACTAAAACTTACATAGCTCAGTTAATTTTTTAACTTGCTTGCCTTTTCAAAAATGCACACTCAATGATACATTGCTTAGATATTTTATTTGAATCAATTGTCCTTGTTTACTCCAGAATCACTATGTAGTTCTTCAAGTAAAGTCAGTGCAAATAAATGTATTCCCATAGGTGGAAGAATGACTCAACTCATAGGATAAGACTAAAAAAAGAATTTCCCTGTGTATTTCTCTACCTGGTGTGTATAGATGAGCAAAGTGTCAATAGAAAGCTTGTAAAGGTCAGGATTCCAGGGAGACCTTTTTGTTCCTGGCATCTCAGTTTTTCCCAGGCTGCCCAGGGCGCATGCATTTATTGCAGAGTAGCAATGAGGTCACACTCTCTGGGGGGAAGGAAACTGGGACAGATGGACAAAACCAAAGGGTGGATCAGGAGACTAGAGGATGAGGCCAAATGGGCAAGGGGTGGGCATTCTAAAAGCAAAAAGGACTAGAATTTCTTTTCATTTCATTGAGTGGCTGTTCCAGTTAACACAATCAATGAATACATCTGCTTTTAGCTTCTCCTATATTTATGCCTTAGCTGTTATTCCTGCTACTTTTTCTTGAGCTTGAATTATGTCTTTGATATTTTAACCCTGGTATTTGAAGGAGAGACTTTAGGAGGCAGCAGAAAGACAACCACCACCTCGGGGTTACCACAATGGGCCATATCAGTCTATACAAAGTCTTTCTGTCAGCCCACACTGCAACTGACCTGTGAGACAGCACTGGTATTTGTAAAGAAATGAAGGAGTTTCTCCCCTATTCCACTTTAGAGTTTGAGAACATTATTGCAATATTGGCAATTGTGGTTTTATGCTTGCATTAACCAAAATATGTGAGCCTCCTTTGATTTCTCTAAGTTGAAGGCTATATTTCTGAATTGGGCAATTCGTATCAAAACCAGTACTCACTGGCTTAGTGTGTAAGAGTTTCTCCTTGAAGGACAAACATTTCATATATTAAGTTCTATTAGCACTCTATAATATTCCATGGATGCTGGCTGTTTTTCAGTGCATTTGGCTGTGTTGATTTTCTGTTTCTGTGAAGCTTTGTCCGGACTAAACCTGAGGTATCCTGTGGATTGCCTCACTTCCCTTTGCAGCCCAGTGGGGAGTGGGACCAGATGGTATAATTCTATTGACCTCTTTTAAGTTCTCTGTCTTATACTCCCCTCCCCACCTTTTTTTTTTTTTTATTAAGTTGACATAACTGTACATAACAAATTTTCTATAGGAAGCTTTTGTTCCTTTAATGTTCGGGGGTCCTCTTGGGGTTCGACGAAGTTCACATTCATTCAGTTCATGGACCTTTTCCAAAAATATTTCTTAAGCCCATCTATTCTCAAAAGAGCAATACACATGCATGCATACATTTCCTGTAGTCTTTCCTTTCTACTTTCTGTGGTTTTATTGCCATGCATAGACAGGATTTTTCTCCCAGTAGTTAACAGAAATGATTTGAATATAATTGAATCTTTAGGAATACTAGTGAAAAGTATAACTTGATAAAGCTTTTTAAAAAAATTAAAAGAAAAAGGAAAAGGAGTGCTCGCTTCGGCAGCACATATACTAAAATTGGAACGATACAGAGAAGATTAGCATGGCCCCTGCGCAAGGATGACACGCAAATTCGTGAAGCGTTCCATATAAAAAAAAAAAAAAAAAAAAAAAAAGAAAAAGGAAAAGGAAACCCATTTGACTTAACTGTGCTTTATGAAACTGGCTGGCAAAAGAAGATTAGCAGTATAGAAATGTACTGCTATAACATTAAATAATTAAGCTATCATTCTAATACCATGCTTGGTTATAAATAGCTTTCCTGTACTTCCAAAATGTACTACTTTCATCTTTTGAATAGCATTCATTTAAGCACAAAACAAGCTTATTTAAAGTCTTCAAATAGTGTAAGTATTCTGGATAGTGGATTTTGTGAGCAGGTTTTTTTCCTTTGGCTAAGATATATTACAGGCTGAATATAGGTCGGTTGTTTCTTAGAAAAGATTGTCACCAATTATAAATCTTGATCTTCTTAAGCTAAAAAACATACACTTGACTAAGAAAGAAATTTACTTATAATTAAGTCATAAGGTATTTTTCTTTTATCCATTACCAGTCACTCAGTATTTTAGTCACTGTAGAGTAAAACAAATGTTTAAACCTTTTTTTGCTAGAAATATGAATGAATTTAATAATTTCTTCCATTGAATCTGTATATTTAACTAATTCTCCTTCCTTGATAAACAAACAAAGTGGATTTCATGCCTGGGAGAAAAACATAACAATTCTCTCTTCAGCTTTGCTGCACTTTTCTGAGTGATGAGAAACCATTAAGTGGTGTTACGTCCCCTCTATCTTCTTGGTAGTAGAAATAAAAAGCTACACAATATTAATGTGAGTTAGGATTGAACTCCCTGGTAAATCTGTGGTAATTGAAAGCCCTAACATACGATCTTTCAAGTATCAGCATTTTTCATCACTACGGTTTCCATTAGAGCATTAATTATAATTTTTATCCCAAATCAGAGTCCCCACCATCCAGTTACTATATGTTTATAGCTAATTTAATTTTGTATTGGGACTCAGTAAAAATATAATAGCAGTGAAAATATACAGATCACAAAATAGCCTGTAATGTTTTGAAATGTATAATATTAACTAGGACCATATGACAGGGCTGGTATTTGACTGTTTTTGACCTACAAAAATTGCATTCACTTACACCAAACCTACCAAGAGCCCATTTTTTAATGATTGAAATCAAGTAGACAGGAACTAAGATTGCCAACTACATTAGCAACACCACTGAATCCAGGCCCAATCGACTTGAAGTACTTAGAATCTAAGTATCTCTCGATAGACAAGTATATAGAGATAGAAGCTTCTACTTATACCTGTAACTAGATAGGTATCTCTCTCTCTCTCTCTCACACACACACACACACACACACACATGCACAAACACACCTATACATCCATTTTGAGATTTTTAGATGAGTAGATTTCTAAAATGAATTAATAATTTTATCTTATTAAACTGACTGCAGCAGACAGAATCAGACATCCAAATGAACATCAGCTCTTCTGTCATGCATCTAGCACGGTGATGCCAGGGGATGTTGGTGAGTGTTAGATCCTATTGTTGCCTTTCTAGAACAATGTGCTTTGTAAGCATCTATTGGTTTTAATGGATTTTCTATTTTCTCTGCTATTACTAACCATTGTCTTTCTGTCTCATAAGATATATGGCAATCCTACCCCATTTCCTCATGGTTTTTAAGATTCTTTGGATTTAGAAAACAGGTCACCAAATATAAAAACAAATAATCTTTGGAGCTGATGACGTAAGGGCTTCTCTTCCAAGACATAGTGGAGTTTTATTGCCTGACTTCTGCACCATGACTCATTGATTTTTCACTTATGTTCCAAATATATAACATTGCTAGATAGATGTTTAAAGGTAAGTGAGATGTGACAATAAGGAATCAGAAATGGCAAATCTGATGCAAAGCTGGTGTAAATAACCAAATATTCAATTTTAGTTTGAAATTCCTCTTGTTTCTTTTTCATGTCAGAATCATTGAGCCCTTTAATCATTGACCATGGGTAGATTGGCAATCAAGTCACAGATATTATTATCTTTAGGTCGGCATAATACCATTTAATTTTCAGTGTAGGATGGATCCAATGGTGCCTACAGTAATGAGATCTTCACTGCTTGGATAATTTGGATCATTATATAGCTAACATTCTGTCCTTTGAAAGGTTTCATCATGTAAATTAAAGATAGGGCAGTGTTTTACATACATTTTGGTTCATTTTTAAGCCCAAACTTGGAGATGACTGTTAACTATTTCACAGTAGCAATATTTTTAAATGGAAAAATTATAAATCAGCTTTTGTAAGTAATTATAGAAAAAAAAAAAAACAGAGGTAGTGGCACAGGCCTATAATTCCAGCACTCAGGAAGCAGAAGCAGGAAGATTGAGAGTTTGAGTCCAGCTTGCTTGGGCTGTATAGTGAGTTCCAGCCTGTGCTATTAAAAAGTGAAAGGGCCAATAATTATAGAAAAATTATTAAAAAGTGGTCTTCAATCTTGAAAAAAATGTTTTTCCTAGCAACTACTTTTCCATTATTCTTAATATGGTATCCATCTATACTTTAGACCACGATACATTAGAGAACATTGATTACAACTCTAAATCTTTATAAGTGTATGAACAAAAAACTACTCTATTAATTTGTCTGATTTAGAATTGATTGTAAATTTCTTTGGACTGCCATTAAAATATATTTCAAACACATATGGGCTTAGTTCCTTACTGTGAGAAAACAGGAATATCATGTCATTGGGCCTTAGAAGGACAGGTTGTAGTTGGCCAAGACACCAGGGACAGGACTAGAGGTACAGGTCTGAAGTGAAATTGAAAAGCACCCTGCTGCTCTCTGGCCAGTAGACCACCTTTGCTGGTGTTAAAGCTGCAAATGAGGAAAAACTTCCATTTCTGCTTGCACATGGTGAAGTCAGTCCTAGGATTTTATGACAGTGTTAGGATCTGTTTCCTGGATCAGATGACTCCAGATGCATCTCTTCACATTGTTTTGCCAGCTTCTAAATGGCCAAGTCCACTCCCCTCTTCCAAGTCCACTTCCCCCCTCCAAGGCCACTCTCCCCGCTCCAAGTTTACTCCCCCCTCCAAGTTCCTTTCATTGCAAATCCAAGTCTATTAGTGTTTTTCCCCTTTAAGAAAAATAAAAAATTATTCTTATTCATCTTGAAATAAACACATTAATGAATTCATTAAAGTCTTTCAGTAAGTGTTTTCAGTGATAGGCATTTTAAATATTGCCATACGATCCTGTTGGATTAACATTGGAAAATAAAGAGAATATTTCACCTTTCTGGATTTAGTGTTCTCTCATGAGTGATGGCTTAAACAACTAAAAATTCCATTACAAAGAATTATCAGCATGTGATTTCTCTTAGTAATGATCTAATTTTTTCTTTTTTAAGATGGAATCTCACCATATTACCCACGCTGGCCTTTGAAGTTACAATCCCCTGCCTCAGACTTGCGAGTAGATGGGGTTGCAGATACAGGCCACCATGCCCAGCCTTCTTTCCCATGTCTAAATCTAGGCTACCACCAGCAATGATCGTAGTAATGTTGTGCATTAATCTGTATACTGTTTGCAGAAAAGAAGTAGAGATATTGGAATGAGCTGTAATTTCTATTGAGTCTAATATCTGGGCTTATCTTTATAGTTATAGAACTTATTCAGTTGCCAGATTTTTAGATGACATTGCTCCTGCCTCTTCAAAGGACACTTTTCCATTTTTCACATTTCCTCATGTTTCTACTTGGTGAATAAATATGCACAATGCTGTGTAGGCAAGACTTCCGTGTAAGAGCAGGTCAAGTTCTAAAAATGTATTTGTTTGGAACTGAAAATCTTACTGTATGATATTTAGGACAGAGGGCAGCAGACAGAGCCTATTTAACTAAAAGTGTATCTTAAGTAGTAGAGCTATACAACTGAGTCATTTTGGAGAACATTATTTCTGCTTCCAAATTAAGTACAACTAAAAAATTTGCTCTTGCTGAAACTCTGTAGCTTTGAGATCTGTGCCTTCCCACTATTCTTGAAGAGTGGAGGAAACTCTCACAACTCTGAACATGTAACTACTATGGCCTGGGGCCTGGCTACAATGAAGATACGGGATTTGGGAATAGGGTAGCATGACTATTCTGGGTCAGGAAATTAGAATAAAGACAGGAAATGATGTCAAGGAGTCCAGACTGGGGGAGAAGGAATGGAAGAATAGCCCCAGATAAGTTCCCTTCTCTTCCCTTCACTTCTTCCTTCTTCTTGACCTTTTAGTTTCTTACTTTACATCAAAATTATTAGTTTATGGAGGGTAGGGAATAGAACTGGCCTAAATACCATAGTAAGTGGAGAATGGAGCTTCCTCCCTTATTCATTGACTGCCCTGCAAGAAGCCACCCCTTGCTTTGGGTAAGTGAAATTGAGAATGAGCCTGGCTGGCATGCATGCCATGTTCTATGTGTTGTTGAAGAGGCCCCAAGCCCAGTAGCAAGAGGTTAGGGACAGGGGGGACAAGGGTTTCCTTTGTCAGGCTCTCTGGGATTGCAGATCTTTTCAGTTGTCCAAGTAGTATCTTTTCTTTTTTTTGGGTAGGGGGGTTGTGCAGTCCTGGGATTGGAACTCAGGGTCTTACACTTGCTAGGTAGGCACTCTACCACTTGACCCACTCTGCCAGCCCATATCAGTGGAACTTGATGAATCTGATGAAAAATCAGTCATTTGACCAGGGTTCTTTTAAGAGCATCATTCCTAGATTAGATGTATCATTTCCAAAGCAGAAAAGTTGTAACAGAGGTTAGGCATTATCACTAAAAAATAAAGTTATTAAAAAGTATAATTCCCCTTATAATTTCATCCACCTAGAATACTCAGAAGTCCTGCACAATACTAAATAGGGCATATTCAAGATTAGTGCATATTAACTCTGAGTTCTTTAAGAGTCAGCCCAGATTTGCGGTTGAAGGGTTTAGACTCTAATTTGTTCATTTAGTAGTCTATGGCTAATTAACTGACCTGGTTAGAACCCAGCCCCAGAGAAACTAAGGTCAAGAGATCATTTTCCCTATGGACCAGTTTATCTTCTCTGTTTCATGGTCACTGATTACACACCTAATTTCTACTCATATGACTTGCAATTGTTATGTTATTGATTATAGAAAATTAGGAATGGGTGGATCAAAGCAAACCCTTTACCAGAGCAAAATTATTACATATAGTTGGCAGCTCAAAATGACATGCTACAGTTTGCTGTTGGATGGAACCTAACCAAAATTCTGGCTTTGCTACTTTTCTAGAGTATCTCAGGCAAGATGTTTCACTTTGCTAACTCTTAGTGAAGATGAATGAATGATGGTATCAGCCTTACAAGGAAGTTATGAGGATTATGGAGATTATGATGTCAGCTGTTGTGCATGGGAGTATGGTCCTTGTTTCCACTGGCCCAGTATGGAGGGGATGTTTTCTCCACACTCAGCATCCAGGACCTCTTCCATCCTTTTGTGCTCTGCAGATGGTGTTGGCTTAACCCTCCCCCACTGTAGTTCATGAAACTGCTGTCTCCAGCTATAAGCCAGAAGAGGGCAATTTGTTCAATGATTTCATTTATTTAATAGCACCTTTAAACTAAATCGTTCTGAGTAGTGGGAGTTTCATGGCACAAGGAGAAGATGAGAGGTCATAGAAATGTACACAAAAGATAAGTAGACCTATTCTCTTGGAGGTAATTGCTTGGATGAGCTTTGAGCTGTATCTGATCTCCATATTTCTTCCACTTTATCAGGCCCTTCCAGTTAGTTCACATCCAAAAGTCATTTTCAAGTTTGTGTTCCTGAATAACAACTCTGTTCATTTCCTCACTTGTAAATTTGTGCATCTCCTAGGAGAGGGTTGGGAGTAATAGACACCATAAAAAAGGCCTGGCATACAAATTATAAATAAGATCAATAAAAATATGATGGAATGATGCTTTTTAATTCTCCTTCTAAGATTATTAGCTCTTTTTTGTAGAGAGAAAAATGCAAATGTGATGCTAATTATGAAGATCCATCTGTTACACTTAAAGTTCCACAGGGGTGGGGGAAAGAAAGACTAAACTTAAAGCTCTTATGCAGTTCTTTGCCATCTCAAAGACTCATTTTGGAGAGGTACTTTCCATTTCAAACAAATGTTGATGTCCTCTAAGGTGGCATGTCTACTTGAAAGACTCTGAGTTGCTATTTGAAGAAGCAGGTTATTCTGATAGCCACTCCTCATTTTGGTTTGTTTTATTCCGCAGCAAATATGTGGGCTGTACCAAATATGCTCTTGATGGACAATTGAATAACTACTTGGAAAGGGATGAGAAGTAAATTATGAAAAACAAGTATTAGGTAACTATAAACCCCTGAGTATTTCTTCAGAATGTTTGCCTCTTTTAATACCCTATCTGGCAGGGATTCCAAAGAAAATTTTACCAAAAGTTTATTGAAATCTATTCAGTTTTAAGACTGAGCACCCTCCCAGTAATTTTGATTGGGTCCAATTTAGCTTGGTAGGCAATTAATCTGAACTCTATTGTTTGTGTTTTTTAATTTGTAGAATTGGCAAGATTATTTTCCCATAGATTTTTATAAAGTCCTGTGTTTAAAAACCTCCCTAAGTATTGTTAAAGTTCCAAATCCACATTCTTTCCATTGCATAAACTGACATCATGTGGCCTGCAAATAGAAAATTTTAAGTTACCAATGTAAAGAAACTAATGAAAGAGACTTGAAATTGTTAACTATCTGAAAGAAAAGAAATAGAGGGGCTGGAGATATAAGTAATTGATAGCGCTCTATACTGGCATGTGGGAGGTCTTGGGTTCCAGTCCAGCATCCAGCAGAGAGGGAGAGAGAGAGAAAGAGAGGAAGAATTTAGTTCAAAAGCTGTGTCCATTGCTGAAGTAAGTGCAATGAGTCTCTGACTTCTGACTTGTCCTCAGCATAGAGTAGGGGTGGAGTTTTAAGGAAACTGTGGTCAAGAGAAGTCCAATAGAGTCAGAACTGACATGAGACAAAAAAAAATCACAATTTAAGAAAAGAAACTAAGGACAGAAATTTAGAGCTAGGAGAACTTATGAAATCTTGAAGTCCAGTCTTCTCAATAAAACACATATACTGAGAAGCTAAGGTCAAAGCCATACAGCTAATGAACAGCAGCTCTCACATGGGTTCCATCTCCTGTCTTACAGACTAAGGTTTCTGCTTTCATATCTTCTGTGGCCTCAGTAGCCAGAATGAATTTAAGATAGTAAATATAAGGAGTCTGTGGTATGAAATTTAAAACAATTTAATAGTATACTTATTGAAATATTCACGTTTTAATTTAAAAAGACTTGTTTTTCTTCCTCAATCATAGAAGAAGAGGACTTGATCTTTGAGACACTTAAATATTTTTCTGGTTTTTTTTTTTTTTCAGGGATTCTGAACTTCATTGATGAGAAAAGTGAAGCAATGTGTCAGGAAGGGAAATGAACTTTTTTCTACACATAAAAAACTACAATTGGGAAGAATGCATAAAATGAACATTTTTAGTCCTACAAAATGTTGTCTTGACTATATTCTAATTCCCTATGACTTTGGTGGTTTCTGGTCCTTTGTTAGGCTTTTTTGACTGTCTGGTTAAATGAGAGCCTAGTAACCAAGCTGACAAAGCAAGTGTTAAGCCCTAACAGTGGGTAACTGTAGATTGCAAACAAAATTAAAGAAAGTTAATTTTCTGTGTGTTTTTTTTTTTTAACAGTGGTATAGACCACACCAGAGCTCTGATCTCAGAGCCAACCCAAGATTAAATTATGGAATTAAGAAAAATGCATCCTCTAGCCTGTACTCAATACCACCACCCCTTTTCTTTAGGAGATTGGGAGATCATTTCACAATCTCCTCATCACTTTCTCTAAAATAATTCCTGACCATCTAGGCTACAGATTATGTGATCTCTGTCTCTGCCCTTTGAAGCCATGATGAAGTTTCTTTAATACTTCTCCCTTTGGGCTCTGTGTATTGATGGATGAAGGTAAAAAGCAGCTACTCAATGAGGTAGAACTATAAGAGAGAGTAGCCATGGTTGACCATCATAACAATGTCTAAGGAAAGCAGGACAGAATGGGGAGTTACCATCCAGAGTCACACCACCAACAATAACACAAATCATAGTAAAGAAAAAGGCACAGTGCTCATGTGTCTTGAGAACTTGCCATCTATCAGGAAGAGTAAAACTTGTCATATTATAATAAATGCAAAGTTCCTCAGTTTTTGGATGAGGAGACAGATTTAAGAGAAGTTATAGAACATATCCAGGGATGTAGAGGAGTGGATTTTATCCTTGGTCTGTTGGATTCTGGTGACTTAACTATTGAGCAGTAAGTGTTTCTCCTATGTGTTTGCATTCTATCTATTGCAATATGTTGCTTTGACTGCACATATGAAGGAAATACAGGCTCACACAAATGTGCAAAAGATAGTGGTATTTTAATAGAATTTTCAAATAATTATGGACATTCTGCCACATCAAAATTTGACAATGGTTGTTTCTTAAAAGTTGATTAAAATGTGGAAAATTCTTCATATTCTGTTAGATATGTATACATATACATATCTAGACATATGTATTAAATCTACCATACTAGTTTGCATTTTAAATGGAACCTTTAATTGTACATAGTTTTGTAACATTATCCATTGGAAAAATTTTTGATTTATTGAATTGTGTAGATCTTCCAAATATTGAAATGTATCACCTTATAATATGTAAAAATTATATTTATTAGTATCTCTAAATAATCTATTCTGACAGGGCTTCAAATATTGAGAAGCTGCCAAGCATACTGTGACAGAAGCAAACTTTCCAAAATACTTATTTTTGCTTGAAAGCTGAGATCCTATCATTGACAACAAATAACTGTCAACACTGGGCTCACTTTCCTCATTGTAGAGAAAGCGTTTGCCAGATAGTCAAATCTGAACAAGACTTTGTCATTTATTGCTTCAAGTAAAAATGATGTTCTGTGGGGGAAAAAATGAGGATAGTTCAGGTTGAAACTCAAAATTCTACCGCACAATTGCTTTACCTCAAGACAATCATCGTATTTCCCTACTCATCCTCCCATCTTATCAAACAGAACGTTACATGCCTGCACTTCAGGGTTAATATTAATAAATTTAATAATCCCTACTTCATCAAGGACATTCTTAAGTGACACTGACGTTTTTTGTAAGTCAGAAGTGGGTGGTGGAAGACAACTTGGCTTGTGGTGCAGTCTGGTGCTGCTACCTTGACTTGTGCTGAAGCACATGTAATTTTGCCTACCTTCAAGTTTACACATCAGCATAAATATCAGCACATGAAAGTTGCCAGTAACATTTTAGTGAAAATGTGGGAAAAAGTTTGTCCACAGATCACTGAAATTTCACATTCAATTCCATTCTTCCCTTGTTTTGGGAAGCATTTAGGTTGTTTTTAGAACTGTAAAGATCTTCTTGTAGTATACTTTTAAAATTAAAATGGTCGTACTAAAACTAACACTTTTCAAAACTTTCGAGTCATATCACCATGTTGTTTTTTAGAAAGTTATATACACACATGAACCACTTAATGGTGTGCTTTATTTTCATATTCTCTTTCAATGTCAGTGCTTCCATACTTAGAAACAATTTAACTTGGCACCAAAATGATGAACACATTTGTGTCTGATTAGCTGCTGTACAATATGCAAAGGCAAAAATGGTTTTGGATTGCTCATGCTGTAAATGCTTCATAGAAAAACTGTCAGAGCAATAGGCAGGGACTCTGTCATTGGAATCCTGGGGCCCTCTTTGTATGTTATTACCTGTGTGACTTTTGACAAGTCATTTAATTTCTCAGCTCCTTTGTCTACACAATAGTAATGGTAATGTATTTTCTTACACAGAAGTTTTGGAGGTTAAATGACACTACAAGCAGAAAGAACCTGACATAGTACCCATCATATGGTAGATATATGATGGGTATTTTTATTGATAACAGGAGAAAGCTCTCCCTGAATCCAGGGCTGAGGCTACAAAGTCTCTTATCCAGACCCAAAGCTGACTCTGAGAGTGCAAACCAAGGAATTCTTTGGTAGATGTGGTGACAGAAGCTGGGATGAGAAAGGGGTATCCAAAAACCTGGTTACATGTGTCTATGAGTCACCCAAACAAAAAGAGTGTCATAAATATATGCAGAGAACTAAGAAAACAGTAGGAAATCAATGGGTGGAAAGGAGTAGAAGAGATATCATTTATCCCAAAGGAGGCTGCTGATGACTGCTGGATGATTCCAGCCCTCTGTGGCTAAGAGCTGGTTTATAGGGCCAGGGTGGGACAGTATTAATTTTTATATTTCCAGCCTGACCAAGAATTGCCTCACCAACATGAAAACTTTGTGCCCAGGGAAATTGGGCTTCAAATTTCCCTGGCATCTCAGGTCATTCATCTTATACTTAACTTACCCATTTTGTTATTATCCCTGGTGTCATATTGGATTTTTGCTAATAATCATTTATCATTGATCAGATTGTCACAAATTCTTCTCTGGGGTCTTTTGTACAGATCATTGACTTTGGAAAAGATGTGCATGTCCAAAGTCTGCAACCTTGTTTGGAGTTTCTCCTAACTTACTTGCTGCTTTTTTGATATTTATTAAGTATGTCTTGACCTGATGGATCATCAAAGAATTTTAATACTTATAACATGATTTTTACTTTATACAAAGTGCACCAAATACAGAATTGCACATGTACATCTGCCATATAAGTTATAAAGCTTATTGATACTTGCTTATTTATTTTGGCAGGGGGTATTGAATCCAAGTCCTTACACATGGTAAGCATTGCTCTATATCACTAAGCTACAACCCCAGTCAAATTATAAAGCTTCTAATCCTAAGAAATGCTTAGGTTTGTGAGGGCTTCTTTTTATGTTAGTGTTTAGTTTGTTGGTGGACTTGTTAGTGACAATTAGATATACGCCCTGGTGAAAGTTAACTGTCAATAGGAGGGAAAGGGATAACTTAACAAATCGCTGTTTCTGATAGTTAATTATCAGAGCATTACAGAAAGAGCTTAGCTGGTCAGTTCTGTAGTACTGGGGAAAAGAAAAAATATGCACTAACTGGAAAAGTCACAATTATAAACTGTGAACCCAGTTTTTTTTTTTTTACTTAAACATCAGAAAATATGATCCTAATGCTTAGGTAGGTTGAATGGTTTGCCGGTGTATTCTTTTGTGTCATGGGAGAATAAGTTGAAAGGAATTTATCCATTAGTAAGATATATATTCTGCATTTCAGGCACAAAAAGTTTAGGGCTAAACAAAAACATGTTGAGTCATCAGACCAGAGACTGATTGATTGATTGGCTGACTGATCAATTATTGTCTAATTGATTCAACAACCATGTCTTTACTGCCTATCATGTACCAGGAATAAACACCAATTTAACAAAACTGATAAGACAAAATATCTGAACTTGTGGGATTTCAATTCTTGGAAAGGGAGATGGGAGAAACAAATACTTTTTTAAAAAATAAAAGATATGGTTGGGAACATACCTTAGTGGTAGGGTACTTGCCTGGCGTGCAATTGCCCTAGGTTCAATTCCCAGCATCACAAAAAAGATATAAATTCTAAAGTACAATAAAAGATGCTAAGTGCCAAGAAAGTCAAGAAAGGAAACAGGAAGTACCAGGAATAGGCATGGGTTATGATTTTGATGGGGTGGTTGAGGAAGATCTAGAATGAGTGTGGGATTTGAGTACAGACATTCTGTATAAGAGGGAGTGAGCCCTGCAGAAGTCTGCAAGGGGAGCATTGCAGTCAGAAAGAAGAGCCAGCCCAAAAATCCCAAAAAGGGTAGCAAGTACAGACATGAGGTTGGAGAGAGGAGTGAGAGTAGAGAAAGAAAGAACAGATGAAAAGAAAAACTATTAGAAAGCTATTCAAAGCATAAAGTTATCTGTCTTATGTTTTAAAAGGATCACTTTTAGCCAGGCACCAGTGACTTATGCCTGTAATTTTAGCTACCTTGAGAGCCAAAGATTGGGAGAATCACAGTTCCAGGCCAGCCTGGGCAAAAATGTTTGCAAGACCCCATATCAACTGACATGGTGGCACTACCTGTCATTCCAGTAGGGCAGGAAGCACGGAACAGGAGGACCAGACTCCAGGCTGGCCTGGGCAAAAAAGGGAAACCTTGTCTCCAAAATAAGCAAAGCTGGGCTGATGGATTGGCTCAAGTAGTAGAGTGCCTGCCTAGCAAGCATGAGGCCCTAGAGTTCAAACCCCAGTACCCAGAGAGAGAGAGAGAAAGAGAGAAAAGAAGAAGAAGGACAAGAAGGATTTTAAAAAAGAGAAAAAACAAAGAAAGAAAGAAAGAAAAGAAAGAAAGAAAAACCAAAGCAAAAAGGGCAGAGGTGTGGTGTGCCTGGCTAGCGAGCATCAAATGTCACTGGTCAGCTTTCCTAAGAAGCAGACGCTTGGGATAAATAACTGAGAGGAGTAAAAGAAGTAGGATTGGGCAGAGGAAAAAGTTGGGCTGTAATAAGTTCACAAGTAAATGAGTGCTTGGAGGATATGGCACCCTAAAAGCCAAGGAAAGAGGCATGCTTTAGGGACACAGCTGATTGCATAGTTCAAAGCTGCAGAAAGGGCAAGTACAATGAGGATGAGAACTGAATCTGGGATTTAGCATGATAGAAGAAGTCAGGGACCTGAACAAAAAGTTGTTTCAATGAAGTAGTAGGAATGAGAGCTAGACTAAAAAAGATTCAAAAAGAAAGGGAAAATATTTGGAAATGGCAAATGTACACCATTCTTTTGAAGGCTTTTATAATAAAAGGGGCAGAAAAATTAAAGTCAATAATCACATTCAGTACAAATGGTCAAATCTTGATTTTGAAAAACCAATATTAATAATCACATTAATACAATGGTCAAATCTTGATTTTGAAAAACCAATATTAATAATCACATTAAATAAGTATGTAAGGCAAAGATGATCAGATTAGATAAAAATGTAAGACCCACCTATATGGAATCTTTAAGAAATGCACTTTAAAGGCACAAATTGGTTACAAGCAAAGTGTATACACCATGTTAACAGCAATCAAGTGAAAATGGGCTGGCTACACAAATAGCAGAAAAAGTAGATTTAAGAGCAAAGAATGTCATCAGGAAGCAAGAAGTTCATTTCAGTGATAGAGGGATTGACTCATCATTATTACTAACAACCCTAAATATGTATGTACCTAATAATAGAGATTCGAAATACATGAGGCAGAAATTTATAGAACCACAAAGAGAAATAGAGAAACCCACACTTACAGTGAGAGAATTCAATATCCCAGTCTTGCTAATTGAAAGAACAATTAGAAAGAAAACCAGTAAGAAAATGGAAGACTTGAGCAGCATTGTCAATCAGCTTGACCAATTGCGACCACTCCACTGAACAACAGCAGAATGAATATTTTTTCAAGTGCAAAAGGACCATTTACAAAAATAGACCATACTCCAGGCCATAAAATAATTGTCAATAAATGTTAAAATATTCAGGTCATTTAGCATAACATTATTTAATCAAAATGGAATTAACTTTAAATAATAAAAAGATCTGAAAGTAATTATTTGGAAATTAATACATTTCTAAATCACCTACTAGTCAATGAAGAAGTCAAAAAGAAAATTAGTATTTGAACTAAATAAAAATAGAGACAAAAAATGCAAAATTTTATGGGATGCTGCTAGAGCAATACTGAGAGAGAATTTTGCTCTAAAAGATTATTAGAAAATGAATGTGTCAAATCAATTATCTTGACTTCTACTTCCAAAATCAGAGAAAGAAGTTCAATGTAAAGATGAGAAAAGAAATAACAAGTGACAGAGTAGAAAATAATGAAATACAAACAAAAAAACAGAGAGAAAATTGATGAAACCAAAACCTGGTTCTTTGAGATTAATTAAATTAAAAAAGCTGTAGCTATGCTGATTGAGGGTGGGGGAAGAAGAATAGAAAAAAAAAACAAATTATAGCTATAAGATAGATATCATCACTAATAATAATAAATAATAGAAGAATAATAAGGGAACATAATGAATTAGTGCATGCCAATGAAGTTGGTAATTTAAATGAAATGGAAAATTCCCTGAAAAAACCCCAACTACCAAAGGAAACATAGAAAATATCAGTAATTCCGTACCTGTCTTGAAAATTAATTTGTAGTAAACTTCCTTCTCTGTAAGAAATTCCAGACCTAGTTGACTTCACTGGTAAAGTCTATAAACATTCGAGAAGAAATATTATCAATTCTGCACGTTTTTTCCTTATAATTGAATAGGAAAGATGATTTCCCAACTCATTTTATAAAGCCAACACTATTTATAAGACCAAAGACATTAAAAAAAAGAAATGTACAGATCACTATCACTCATGAGTCCAAGAGCCAAAGTTCTTTAAAAATTTTAGCAAGATCTAGCTAACAATATGTAATGTATGTTTAATGCAGAACTGGCATAACGTTAAAAAATTAATCAATGTTAATGATGACATTTTAAAAAAACTAACAAAAATTAAATATCTGATTATTTCAGTAGATGCGATAAAAGCATTTGACAAAATTCAACATCCATTCCTAATAAAAACTCTCAAAAAACTGCCACAGCCTAATAAAGAGCATCTATTAAAATGCTTCTGCTTAACATCGTCCATAATGAGGAAAGACTGAATGCTTTCCCTGAACACTGGGAACAAAACAAGGGTGTCCTCCCCACCTTTCATCAAGATTGTGGTATTGGAGGTTCTAACCAGTACAATGAAGCAAGATAATGAACCAAAATCAACCAGAAGATGAAGGATGAAGGAAAATGGACTGTATTAATATTGTGTATATGGGTGTGGAAAGTCAGAGTGACCCTTCCCCCAAAAGCTTCTTGACCTAATAAGTGAATTTAGCAAGTTAACAACACAAAAGTTAATTTTTTGTTTATTAGCAATGAACTTATGTGGGATTTTCTGGGATCATGCAAAGGCAATTGGTAGTGAAAGAATAGTTTTTTTTCCCAACATACAGGGGTAGAACAAGCAGATATTCATATACAGTAAGATGAACTTTGCCCTATTATTACAGTATTACTAAAATTTAACCCTAAATGGGTCAGGACCTAATTATAAAACCTAAAACAATAATATATATATATATAAGCAAACATAGGAGAAAATCTTTGTGACTTTGGCTAAAGATTTCTTAGCTACATCATATGTTCCACCAATTAAAAAAATCAATAATTTGTACTTTACATAAGTAGAAATTTCTGCTTATGAATAGACTTAAGGATAAGTGAAATGTGATATATACATAATAGGATCCTAGTGATGAAAAGGATTAAACCAAGCTCTAACACATGGGCTGATTGAACCTTGAAAATACAATGCAGTGTGAAGTAAATCAAACACAAAAAGGCAAATATACTGGATGATTCCATTTAACTGAAATATGTAGAATAATCAAATTCAGAGAAACAGAAAGTAAAGTACAAGGTGCCAGGGGCTGTGGGGAATGAGAAATAGGGAATTGTTAATTAACAGTTTCAGCGCTTCTATTTGAAGTGATCAAAAAAGTTTGGAAATAGTGATGCTGGTCATCTAGTATTGTAAAGCTAATTAATGCCACCGAATTGTACACTTAAAATGGTTAAAATAGGATTTTTGGTTTGTATATTTTGCCACAATAAAAAAGACTATTAATAGACTGAAAAGACAAGCCACTTTGTTTTGTATATTTTGCCACAATAAAAAAGACTATTAAGAGACTGAAAAGACAAGCCACAGACAGGAAGGATATCATAAGTTGATAAAGACTTGTATTAGAATATGTAAAGAACTCTCAAAAATTAATAATAAGAAAATAATAAATTGACAAAAGTAGGGGGAAGATGTTAGCAGACACTTTACTGGAAACAAAATAACATGCACATTAAGTATTAATGAGATGCCACTACACACCTACTAGAAAGGATAAAATAAGAAAAGATAAACCCTACAAAGTATGATCAAGGAGGTGGGAGAACCAGGACTCTCATAAATTGCCGATTGAAAAGTAGAATGGAAAAAGCATTAGGTAGGAGGATTGTAGTTCAAAGCTGGCCCAGGCAAAAATGTGAGACTCCACCTGAAATATAACAAAATAAGTAAAGCAAAATGGAACTGAAGGTGTGGCTCAAGCACTGGAGCACCCATCCTTGCAAGTGCAAGGCCCTCAGTTCAAATTCCAGTACTTAAAAAAGAAAAAAGAAAAAAAAAGAAAAAGAAAAAGTTAAACTCTTAGCATAGGACTCAGCCACTCTACTCCTGATGTTTTCCACAGTAAAGGTCATGTACATTCATGCACAGACTTACATACAAAGGTCTATTGCAGCTTTGTTGGTAACAGTCAAAAACTAGAAACACAGCCAGGTATGGTGGTGCACATCTATCACCTGAGTCCTGAAGAAGCTAAAGGAGGAGCTTTGTGAGTTCAAGGCCAACCTATACTATATAGCAAGACCCTGTCTTAAACAATCAAAAACCTAGAAGCAGCCTGGATGTTATCAACAGGCGAATGGATGAGCAAATTTTGGTATACCCATCCAATGGACTGTTACTAAATTGTAATAAAAATGGACTATTGATACATGCTAAATCATGGGTGACTCTCAGAATAGTTACGCTAAGTGAAAGAAGCCAGACAAAGATTGCATACTTATGATCTCATCTCCACTGTATAGTAAAAGAATGAAAGCTAGCCTGGAATGACTTGAGAGAAAGCTAATCCAGGGTTGCCTGTGGGTGGGCGGAAAGGTGTGGATAGGGGTGAGAGGTAAGGCTTAAAGGTAGGCACAAGGAAACTTCGAGGAGTGATAGATACACTTGTTATCTTGATTGTGGCCATGGTTCCATGGGTTTAGACGGACTGTATGTTTTAACTGTACCAAATAAGTCTGTGTAAAACAATTTAAGGGGACAAAATAAAACTGTGACTTGATATGAGAACTTTTGTAAATGTCCTAATGCACCCCCAGTACAACAATAATAATAAATAAGTAAAAATATCAGCTCTTCCTGAAAAAAATAGAAATGAGACCTGCAGCCACATAGATTCCAGATCTCTGAAATTATTCCAGGACATTTTCATCATCTTGAAAAATTGCAGTAACGTTTTTTAATTTTGTGAAATCCCCATAATATTAAATTGGATGCTGTCTTATGTGTTTATGTGAATGTAAACTAACATATAAATAAGTGGTAAATTTCCCATAACTCCTTTGTAATATTCTTTACCATGCTCCCTGGAACTTCACCTTCGTATAACGTCAGTGTTTTTACCATGGCCCCATTATGATTACAAATAGGAAACGAGCTCCTGGCACTCTTGTGGACAGCTTTATTTGGCAGTCTGTTCAGAACTTCCTAGTATTTCTCATTTTTCAGTTTTTATGTATTTATGCTTTCTTAAAACTTTATTCTGTCAAATGGTGGAATTGAGACTCGAAATTGAAAATTCTACTTTTTCTAATTTTCATTGCATTTCTCAATCTAAGTTTAAACTATTTTAAAGTGTTCTTTCATTTTATTGTGCAATTTCACCTGTTTTCCCTTTAATGCATGAGCTACTTTAAGGAAAGCTACAATATTCACAACTATTTTGTATATGATATTTTAGAATATGTATTATATATGGTATAATTTATGCATATAAATTAATGTATGTATGCTGGTGTATAGAAATTCAATATAAAGGAGGCTTTGCTTACTTCCCTCCCACTGTCATAGCTCAGAACTAGTTTCTCCAAGTTCTAATCTAATTCTAACCAGAGGGAGCATTCTAAGATATGATCACATCAAAGCAATGCATAGAACCTTTCTGCATATCCCTATAGCTTTGGAAAAAGAATCCAGACTACTCAACATGACTTACATAAGGTCCAGGGTGCCTTGTTTTCACTCTGTCTCACCCCACTTTATTACCTTTCTCATACTTGACTCATTCTGTATTGAAATTCTTTCAGGTCTTTGTCATAGAAAGTCTTTCCTAGGCCTGAAATCTCTCTTTCCCACCTCCTGATTCTCACTGATCCTCTACGTCTCAACTTACACGTAACATTTCCCTCAAAGCCTTTCTTTTCTCAAGCTTTGCCTCTGTGTTTCATGAAACATCCTCTATCAGAAACTTTATGGGTGTGTTCAAGTTCTCTGCTAACTGTTTCTCTCACTGTGTTGTAAGCTCTGTTAGGATGGAGTTGCCACTGCATCCTCAGGGTCTGCCTATCATATTTGACTTGTGATAGGAGCTGGATAACAAATGGGTTATCTCAAAAGGAAAGCATGCGTAATCAACAAAATGCATTTGTGATCATTTTAGAGTAAAACAATTCAGACGTTTTTCCTACTAACATTCCCAAGATAAAAACGAAGGACTATACATATATAAAAGCCCAACTTAATTAGCTTGTTGTCTTCCTCTTTTGAGATAAGTAAATGTTCTACTTGTGCCTTTTAAAATTAAACCAACCTAATTCCACTTATATGACTTACCTAGATAATCAAATCTACAGAGACAAAAAGTAGAATAGTAGTTACCAGACCCAGGGGAAGTCAGAAATGGGTAACTATTCTTCATTTGGGACAATGTTTTTGTTTGGAATGAGAAGTTTCTAGAGATGTATGGTAGTGCCAGTTGCAGAGCAAAGAATGTTCTTAAAATTACTAAACTCTACCCTTAGAACTGATTAAAATGGCTCTGCATCCAGTTCTCAACACTGAAAAAAATGTGACTAAAGTGATTTTTTGTTAAAATACTAAATGTTTTATATATTTTACCCCAATTGAGTAGGTAGAAATACAAAAATAGTGAACCAAACTAAAACTGTACTATGAATAAAATTATATGCATTCTTCAGTTTTATATTATAGTCAATTCATACCGAAGTGTGGAAGAGAGGACAAGAAGGAAAATAGAAAACACAGAGAGACAGTCATTGGGAAATATGAGACAGAAAGTTTCTCAGCAAAAATAGCTCATAGTCTTTTTTTAGGGAAATATGTACCAAGCAGTTTCTGTGTGTCAGAGAGTTGTTGACATCTGAAATCAATTCTCTCAAATCAATTCTTGCAAATTACTACTTTTCTATCTAATGTTAATTTGCCAGAGAATTCACATACACATATTAATTAGGAAAAATATGTCTTTAAAGTTTACTTTTGAACTGTAGAGGTATTGGTCAATGTAGTTTTGATTAAAAATTCTTTTGATATTTCAAAAGTTGTTTCATGATTTATTTTTTAAAAAGATTACCTTATCTCATTTCATGATGCTTAAGGTTTCACTCAACCAACACTTTGTGACAATGAGGTGCTAGTCCATTTGGGGCCCAGTTTTGAATATTGTTTCAAAAAATACAGTGTAACCAGAATCAGAATAATACTAGAATTACACATGGTTAAACACTGCTTTAATTATACTATCAAATGTTCTAAGCACAGTTCTGAAGGTAGCTACCTTAGGGGCTTTGGTGGGGGGAACTTTTTGTACAATAACCCTGCCTTGTTTGTGGATTTACTACATGTGGTTTTCACTAAGCATGATATAAATAAATAAATTCAAAAGAAATTTCAAAACCAAAACTTTTAAATTTCCACACTTGTATTACATAGCTTAGTTGATAGGGAGAAGCGTTCAGTCATTCCTATGTTATCATTAGTTGCTTTTAAATCATTGTGTGATTAAGTTTGTGAAAATCTGCTCCCCAAAAAGCAAAGCAAGAAGAAAGGTAAAAGTTAATGTGCTTTATTTAACTGATAAAGCGAAAATGGCAATATGTCTTTAGTGGAAGTTGACTGGCATTATGGGGAAAATGAATCAAGCATCTATCATATAACACTGAGCTCTGTGCATCCTGAGCACTAATAATTTTTCCTCTGTGGCAGTCTCCTTGAAACCACATACCTGCAGGTACCAAGTGTTTACTGTCGTTTCAGTTTCGGGTCCATGAGCATCTTAAATGTTTGACTTTCAACCAATGTCCGGATTCAGCCCTTGGCACTAGTACCTTCAATGTGATTGAATCTGGTCCACCAGTGACCCATGTCTTTAACTTACAGTCAGTATGTATAATTATATAGAAGGTGGTGGTTATGTGTTCACACTGACTGTCCAGTCTATATAATAGGGACAAAACTGACCAAATATACTCACTAATAATCCAGGAACATAGTTTTCCCAGTGCAGTGATGGGCAAGGAAGTACATATTTCTCAGGTAGAGAAAACAGAAATTTTGGCTTGTGATACTCTGATAGTGAATTAAAAATGTAGAGTTCTTGTTTTGTTCAAGAGACTGTAGATAATTATGTGGTAATCAAATTAAAAAGAGGAAAAATGAGGTGTCTTTTCTGGTATAATTCTTAACTATGGAAACTGGCATTTCTGGAATCCTATATAAACTGAACTTGGTGCCCTCTATATAGTTCAGGTAACCTTGAAGAATGAATTGCCTTGCATATTTGAAAAGTATATGCTTTAAATATTTCTGGAGCAAAACTTATCTAAAGTTATTTGATATGGGAATTGCTGCTGATATTCCAACCAGGTAAATCTTTGTTTAATGTCTGAGATAATCTGAATACTGCAAGAGACCTATTGAGAATTATACACATGAAAAATCCTTTGATTGTTGGCTTCATTAAAAACTATGCAAATGTGGCTCCTGACCCAATTAAACTGCTGAGGAAAAAGAGCTAGCAGGAGAGCACTCCATATGAAAGAGTGTATTTTCATGAAGAACTTGTCATCATTGCCCACTGCGCTTTCTTCTCTAAGTTGATTTCACCAGCATCATTTCTTAGAATTCATAATACCTAATAGAGCACGATGCACAATCTGCAGCTTCTTGTGTAGAAGATATCATGGGAGCACAACTTCTTTAATTTGCCATATCCCAGTAATTGAGCTCAGGTTATTGACAATGATTATCTCTGACAAAATCTGCTGAAAATCGCACCAGATCATATTCTAAAACCTCAAGCAATAATAATAACAAGAACAACAGTAACAACACCCTTCCAGACAATTTTTTATGCCTACTCCATGCTTTGTATTAGTGTGCTAGCCAAGTTTTAAGATAACTGGTCTACCAGATTGTTCTCTATAAGTATTCACATTCTTAGGTTGGTTTTCTATGTGTGTGTGTTTTGCCAGTTTAAAGGAACAGAATTTTAATATGTTGTATAAGAGTGTTTGATCATATGACCAGCCTTCAAATTATGTTGGTCTGAAGCCACTTTTCAACCTTTCCCCATCCTTCCTCAGATTCCTTTTATTAGAACAGCATCAAGCAGGTTGAAACAGATGGCAGCTGTGAGTTTCAAAAATGGCCTCATTAATTTCTCTGTTGTTTACAGTGGGATTGAACTGGGTGCCTTGAACTTGTCAGTCCATTAACATGGGATCTTGCCAGGTGAATGTTCATTTGGAAATGATGATAATTTTTACTATGAACCATCTGATTTCATGCCTTGTAAAACAAAAACTGGAACAGTGGGCTGCCTTCACCCAGAGAAATCTAAATGACATTGAGAATGTTTTTTAAATAATTTCAGTACGTAGGATTGGTTATAATGCTAAAATCTATTTTATCACATTATGTGTGTGATTGTAGTGTTATGAACCTATTATTAGGACTTAAAGGTATGGAAATCATATTTAGTAATCTTTCTAAGAGAAATTTAAGCATCTTAATTTATATTTTATAAAATACTTTTAAAGAAAGCATTTTTATAACTGAGGAATTTAAACCAATAAGTTAATATAGTATCTAAGTATCACTTTGCTACATTTTGAAGATTTACTTCCAGTCTTTTGGCCTTTCTCCATGATGGGATGGCCTGTCTTTTGGAGAATAAATAAGAGAATATGAATATGCCCATTTATAATTCAGGTTTTTTTTGTTATCTGATAGACAGTTATTAGATATTGCTGCCACCAGGAATAATAACATCTTCCTAGCAAAGCAAATGATAAAGCATAACTCCTTTTCAATTTATTACCAAGCCATTTCTTAGTTTTGAACAAAAAAAAAACCCAGCCTCAGAATTCAAAGACAAGATACTCTCTTTATAAGAATGGCCCTGTAAGAAGGAAGGAGGAGGGTTCCATCCAGGACAATAATCTCAGGACTACTGGGGCAAATAAAAAAACTGCTGGGCCAACACAGAGTGTACAACTTGTAGCACTTTTTATCTTGCTTGCAGTTTGTAGCAGACTGTCAGGAAAAGCCTCTTTTTCTCACCTCTCACATGGGCATCGCTCTCCAGTATTGCTTACATTGAAAGTGAAAATGCAATTCTTTCAAACTTTTACAATACTCTTTTGAAAGTTTTCTAACTAGGAATAAGATCTACCTTCCCTTTCCTTGGTGAAATCTTGAGGTGTTGGTTTTTCTACTGAAATGTTACAAAGCTCACCTACCTTGGTATCCACAGGTCACTTCTTAAAGGGGAAATTGGTTATACTTATATATGAAAAAACTTGTAATTCTCATGTGTTATGAGAACTGGATGTGATAGATTTCAGGTTTCTGGCTGGTGAGTAAAACTTCCTTAAGACCAGTAGTTCTCTTACTTATTATTTTTTATGAAGACAAAATTTTTTATACTTTATGGGTTACAGTATGGTAGAGTAATTACCACTTCCATCTCCTCAGACAGTAATCATTTCTAAGTGTTGACAATTTTCATACTCTTCCAGTTATTGTGAAATGTATCATAGATCATTATAACCAAAACTTAGCCTACTGTGCTATAGAAAAATAGAGCTAATTTTTCCTATTTAACTGTGTTTTTTTGCCCCTTATCTAATTTCATTCTGCTCTTGCTCCCCCATCCTTCCCAGCCTCTAGTGAACGATACTCTATTCTATAGAATAGCTAAATGCAAGCCTTATTGTTTTTCATAATGTTAGAAACATAAAGCTGGCAGAATGGCTCAAGTGGTAAAGCTCCTGCCTAACAAGTATGAGGCCCTGAGTTCAAACCCCAACACTGCCAAAAAAAAAAAAAAAAAAAAACTGCCACTTATGGAAAGAAGATGCAAAAGATGAGTGCTCCATTATTAACCTATCTATAGGGGTTTGATGAGCCAAAGGCATACTCTGTATGTTGAGGATTACTTAGTAACCCAGAACATAATCTTCAGATACTTCATAGTCTTTGGAAAATAAGCCTTTCTTTTTGTTTGCTTATTTATTTGGTTGGTTGGTGGATTTTGAGGCAGCATCTCACTATATAAACCAGGCTGGCCTTAAGCTCACAACTCTCCAACCTCAGCCTTCCTTGTGCTGGAATCAGAAGCATGCACAACCACAGTTGTTTCTGATGATATGGTTTGCATCAATAGCAAAGAACCTGTGGGAGAACAATGGCTACTGACTCCACTTAGCTCAACTTCAAGTAGCCCTATTGGCTGTAGTTTAGTCATTGAATATAGGCCAAAAGCCCATGTGTTAAAAGCTTGGTCACCACCTTGGCATTATTGGAAGGTGGTAGAAACTTTAATGGATGGGACCTGGTAGGAAGTCTTCAGGTCATTGGGGTTGTGCCCTTAAAAGAAATATTGGGGCCTCATTTTCTTTTCCTCCTGGCCATGAGGTACATGGTTTTGCCCTACCATGTGCTCCCACCATGCTATGCTGCCTTGCCTAAAGCAATAGGGCCAAGTGATCATAGCCTCAAACCTCTAAGACCATGAGCCAAAATAACCCTTTCTCTTCATAAATTTTATCTCAGGTATTTGTTATAGTGAGGGAAAGCTGACTAACATGGGGCCTGCATGTCAATGTGAGGCCAGGGGCAACTAAGCAGGTGGAAATGAGGAGGATGACCTTCTAGGAATGCACAACTGTGTTTCTGTAAAATCTCTTTGTGTCTTTGGTCACCTTGTTGAAAATCATCACTCTCTTCATTTTTACTTCTATGAAGAAAATATGTATCTTACTAACAGGTATAAAAAGTAGTGGAATTTTTTAAATCATTTCTACAAAAAAGTTTAGTTAACTCTAACTTATGTCATTAAGCCTTACTTTGGGAAAAGGCCCTAAGGAACAATAGAAAAATAGTTTCTGAACTCTTTGCAGGCATTGGACATGATTTTTTTTTCTCTTCTTATTTGGAACTGGTATGTGCAGAATTCATAATGATTACCAATTTTAATTTAAAAATAAGGTTTAGAAGGAATTATGAGCTTCAGCCACTTTCTACAAACAATTAGGAATACAACAGCTTTAGTAGAAGTTAAAATATTTTAATTAATTTCAGAAAACTAACACAATTCTTACCTCACATAGAGTGAACGAGACATTGTTTTTATCTTTTCTGGAGAAGAGGATGAGAATACCAAAAATGATTTCAAAGCATTTCATCCAAAGCTGCCTGCGAACATTCCTCTTTCTTTGTTAAACAATATGTAAAAGACTTTGACCTCTGACCACTTGTGTCACACCAGTGACATCAGCTTAAACTTACTGAGATGGAATTGTACTTTACAAGATGGAATAAAGTCTTTTAGGTTGTAAGAAATTCCAAAAAAGAGAAATAACTTTATTATTTATTCTGTGTTTCACACTTAAAAGTGTTTCTTCTCTTAGGCAAGCAAGGTCAGGGGCTTGTTTGAGTTTTGAGGAACTGTCTCAGTAAGTTAAGTGGATGGACTTGCACACCTGCCATTTGCCATGTAGACACATTCACTTGTTTGGGACTGGGAAACCCAAGGTATACCCTAATCATTTCTTTAAAAACTGAAAATAAAATAAGCAAAACTTCAGTGAAATATTTAAGAAAAGGTAAATCTATTGAGTGCCTATTCTGATCACTAGATAGTACCATTTATATCACTAAGTATTGAATCTATTTTCTATCTTTACCAGGCAGCTCAGGATGAATGTGATTCTTTATATGCTGTAAGATCTACAGAGCTGATTGGCTACAGTAGAAATTTTATGTTAATGCCAAAAAAATTAATAGGATAGAAGATAGGAAAGGCAAAGCTGTTTCACCTTCCAAAGATAAGGCAATATTGTGAAGTTTTTCTGACCAAATCAAATATTTTATTTGTATAACTGAAGGAAGTGCACAGCTGCTCTTTGGAGCTTTAAGGAATTCTGCCTTAATGAGGGGCCTTGCAGATGTTTGTCATTTAAAGTGTATGATAATCATTAGCACTGCACACATTCAAACTGATATTAGCTTCTACCCTGTTTTTAATACGAGACTTTTACTTCTCCCAGCTGCCACTTGCATTGTAGGCAGATTCCTAGATAATATGTAAAATATACACAGTTCTCTTAAAAATAAAGAGGTAAAAGTAACCAGTTTCTTTTACTCAAGTGTTAGTTCCATTACATGCTAAAAAAAATAAATAACAAACAAGCTTTACTCTCTTTTCTTTAAAATTTTGTTCTATTCAATTAATTATTTAGCTTTGAATCTATTATACTCCATGAGGAAACTTCTGTGTATAAACAAGGATACCTTTATTAGTTTGTTCTTTATGTTCACTGAATATTTAAATATCGCTGCAGCATTTTTTGAAATCCCATAAAAAAAATTAGCAGGTAGGTATTTCACCATATGTCCCTACAGTATGAGAAAAAAAATATAAATATGATTGATTGTAGTTAAAAAAAAAAGGACTCACTTGTTTATTTCATTCATTCATATGTTTATTCTGCCAGGACAGGATAGGAGTGGGACTGTGGGGTGTTAAGAGGAACTGAAGATTGAGTTGGTTTTGTTTTAATTTAAGCTTATCTTAGAAGATTCTGTGAAAAGTCATTCTGGCTTCTTTTAATGCAGATCTGTGTATAAATAGGGTGCAGGGGCATAAGACTAAACCTTCTGCCTCTTTGCTGATAGTGCTCTGAATCTTGCATCAATCCTGACTCAATGACTCCAAATCCCATGCTCCTTTCTTTCTTTCTTTTGCTTTCTAGGCATGTTTGTGTTATGAATCATACTCAGACACAGGGCCCATTTGGGAGTCAGAAGCTGGGTCTTCTTGTCACAGCCTCACTAAATTGGAATGCAGCCCACAGAGTTGCCCCAGCCAGTGCCCAGGAGCTCCGCCTGGCTGGGTGAGAGTTCATTGATGTGCTGAATTTCACAAAGACTTTAATTCTGTGCTGAAAGGTTAAAAAGAAAAGAGGAGGAGGGGCAAGGAGAGAAGAATAAAGATGAGGTCTGTGGAGAATGGTTTATCCAGCTAATGAATTTTTGCTGAGTGGCTAACAATGAAGAATTTTGCAGAAGGAAAATCAGTAATTGATGTCACTCTTTTCCCCCTTTCCTTTGCTCTTTTGAGAAGAATAAAGTTAAAGGAGCTGTTAGTTACATGATGGAGGGTTACAGAAAGATGTATTCTCAAAAGGCAAAACAAAAACTCCCACTTTGGCTTCCAATTTGGGCTTTGAGGAATGGGCATCCTTGTCTCACTTAATAATATCATACAGCTGCTGTGACCTCATTTGGCCTCATGGAGCACAAGTCCATGGAGGAGCTGAGAACTTCACCAAATTCTTCTGTACCATGTCTGCCAACAGACAGTGCCTTAGGGAGAAACAGTGAGTAGTTAATTTTTATGGTAAATCCCACCTTGTTCTGTCTCAAGAGGGACATGAATCAGCCAGGGTGATGTCACTGGAGAGGAGAAACCCTGATAAGAAGAGTAATAGGAATAGCTTGGTCTATTCCACCTGTTTCTTTCTGGAGTTAGTCATCTCTGTATACTTTTGGGTTCTGCTAAACCTGTAATAACTCCAGTACACTGGCAGGATACAAGAAATCTGTAAATGCAATTTTAAAGCAAAAATGTGATCATGTTTAAGAAAACAACTTTGTGTGATTTTGCAAAGCATATTCATCATTGGAATGCTTATGACAAGTATTCACATCCCTATTACAAGCAAAATATAAAAACAGGTGCTGGAACGAGCAGAACTGAGGTTTTAACAACTTTAAGAGGGAAATTTGATTTGCATGTCATTTACAAATTATTTCTACCCCCTCTGACATCAGAGTTATAAAAGCTTAAAAAAACTGAGCAGTAACTTTATAACTTCCTTGTGTTTGATTTATATTTGTGCAAACTAAAAGAGAGAAAGCTGGCAATTTTTCTTTTCTTTTACAACTAAATAATGCATTCATACATTAAGTAGATGAATCTGATTCTACTATTCTCCAGCTGCAAGCATGTGATTTTATTGCCCAAATATTTAAGAAATTGGATGGAAAAACAACCTAGTATCATTGTGTAGGTCCATAGTTAGAGGAAATATAGAGTAAATGAACTAGGCAACTAATGTCCCTAATATAATCGAGTTTAATGTCCACCCTTTTTTTAGATTTTTGAGGTGTTTAGCTCATTCCACAGCCTCATGCTGAGTATCTGTAATTGCCAGGCTTTGTTCTAGATCTTTGGGATACAATGATGAACAAAACAGATGAAGATACCAGTTCTCTTGGGGTTTATAGTCTAGGGCATAATCCTTATATGAGTCATAAAAACTGATTCTAATTGCTCAGATCACTTTCCGAAAATATTCTCACTAGACTCTTCCTCCCAATGCAGAGCTTCAGTCCATATTTTCTTTACCATTCCCATTGCAGTTTATGTTTGCTCCCTTCTTTACCTTTATTTGTTACCCATAGAAACGGTGATCTCATTTTTGGACATTTCTTCAAATCACATCCATTCTGTCTCTCCCATGGGCAGAGACATACATAGAGGGTGGTTTCTGAAGTGACTTTCTCATCCTAATTCTGCAAAATGTCAAATAACTACCCAAGATAGTATTGTTTTTCTTTTCCCTCTTCATTTCTTACCAAAGGTCAAGGAAGTCAACTGACTTCAAATGAGAAAAAGCAAGACTCAGACTTCTAGTTTAGCATTTAATCCACAAAGCATCACTGCTTGTTTTATTTTTCTTCTATTTGTTCCTTTGGTTCACCAGAAAAACCTTTGATTAGTACAACCTATGTGCTAGATACTTACCCAATTGCTGAGAAGACCAAGGAGAAACCAGACAGCCATTGTCCCTAAAATTCAGTCTGGTGGGGACCAGATGCTTCTTCGCAAACATAATTCCTGAAGTTAAGTATTTTTTCAGCTTGCCTTGGCATTTTCAGTATTTTCTATGGCAAGTTGGCTTTGCTGTTGGAGGCATACACTGTTAACATGCTGAACACAGATTTGAGTTGTTTGGCTTGTACACACACATATACATCCATGCACACACATATCCACATGCACAAAGATTTATTTTACTCAACTTTGCTTAACTGTTTTTCCTTCCAGTATCTGATGAGGCGATATAGTGATATGCAAGGCTTTCCAACAACTCAAAAGGATTCAGGCCCAAATGAATTATTTCATTCTCCACTCTATGTCCCTTCCTAGAAATTAACAATAGGCTGTTTCACTTTGGTCTTTGATCTCACTAGCTCAGTCATGGTATTTTTCCAGATGTTTCCATTTGGGACTGCTATTACATTAACGACATAGCACAAGTTAAGCCACGCCAATTTGGCCTGTCTCGGGGCGGAGGAATGTGTACTCTACCAAATAAACTAGTCATGAGCTATATACAGGTTAGGAAAAGGCAGAAACTCTGATGACTTTAATATCTGAACAATCCTTTTGCTTTTTAAAAAAAGAACCATGTTCAACCTATTCATTTTAGTCAAAGCCTATAGCTTCACAAAGACATTGATTTGGCATGATTCTAGTAAATTAGTTATGTTTTTAAATAAGCTAACATGCTAATTTTCTCTCAGTTTAATTTCTCCCAACCTATCTAACACTCTTAAGGGTCTAAATGCCAATAGATATGGAAAATCCTTAATCACTGAGTGTACCATTTGATGCCTAGGACAATTGGCAGTACTGTGCCTTCTGTCAAAATTCCATAAACAAGATTTTCATAACAAAAAATGAGCCCACAGCAATAGGAACTTGAAGCAGCATTATACCTGAACTGGAAATAAGAAGAATAAGTGAAAACAGTACCCCAAGAGAGATTCCCAGGAGACTCATCTACCAAATGAAGAGAGTCCCTTGCCTACCCACATCCAGCCAAAATTGAACACAGAGTCCTTTGGATGTTCCAGAGCACATACCCTTAAGTTCTGTGTGGTATTTTAAAAGCAGTTTCATGGAAAATGATAAGAAACAGTCCCTGTGATAGGCTACCACTGAGCTGTGGCTAAAATCTGACTCTACAAAGTGTAATTAGGAAGAATATGTTGTGTGAACTTTGACACTTGTGTTCTCACAACTAATGCTTATGTTATTAAGGTTTTCTGGTTTGATTCATCTCGTTTGATTTGGTGTATGAAATGGTACACATCATTTACACTCATATTCTTTGAAAAGACTTCAGTGAATACCCACATCAAATTGAAGAGAAGATGAAAATGTAGTTGAACATGCAACATTTGCTGAGCTTACTTTCTAGTTAGGAAATATCTTTTTAAATGCCTGTATGCCCTTTGATCTTAGTAGAACCATTCTTCTACGTATTATATATAGAAACGTATAATTATATGATTAGAAAGACAGATGAGAATTTTACAGAATTATTTTTGTAGCAGACTCAGACTGGAAACTATCCAAAAGCCTATCAATAAAACAATGGATAAATTTTCGTGTGTTCATACAACAAAACCCTCTGCTACAATGAAAATAAGCCAATAATAGTTACACTCAGCACTGTGGACAACTTCCCCAGCCATAAATTTGAGTGAAAGAAACCATAACAAAAGAGTGCACAATTTATGATTCCATTTATTTAAGTACAAAGACAGGGAAAAACCAATCATTTTTGATAGAAGTTAGGATAATGGTTACCCTTGGGACGAGGTTATGATTAAAAAGGAGAAGAAGGATGGTTTCTGGGGCACTGGTCACATTGTTTTATTAATCTGAGTAAAGGTTACATGGTGTATTCACTTTATGAAAATTCTTTGAGCTGTGTGTTTATAGGTACATGTGTCAATATTCATGCTAGATTTTAATACACTTGTGCAAATGCAAACACATGTTCACTTATTAAAGTGAATCACAGCAGAAAAACTCATTTAAGCATACTATTCAAAAAAGAAAAAAGAGAAGCTCTGGGTTTGATACTTAAGTAGAAATCTAATTTATGAATATTCATATCTTATTTTCCTGCTTTAAAAAGTAGTATATTTTCCTGGATGCATATCAGTATGGATACATTTTGCAGTTATTATTTGACTACAAAGTCTTTGAAGAATGGGCATAAAATGGTGCTCAATAAAACTATGCTGAGTTGAGTTAAAATAAATAATACATAAATAGCGTATTTTTCTGCATAAATTATTCCAAATGTCTTTGGTCAGATATCGTCTCTGCTTTTTTGTAAAGTTCACAATACTTTGTATTTCACTTCATGGTATATGGAGTCCTACTTTGTATTGCATTTAATTTTGTAACTCCTTGGGGGCAAAATCTGTATTCAATAACTGTTAGCCACTACTTTTAGTCATCTGTGTAGTATCATTGTGGTTCCTATTAAGATTCCTGGAAGAGAAAAAAAAAAATTTAAGGACCCAAGATTAATGGTCAGCAAAATGATTGATAAAATACAGAATTGTTTAGTAAACATCCTGTGTGCTAATTCCTCAATACAATTTTTTTTCTTGGCTATTCTTTAAATACAGTACATTTTGGGGCTAAACTGAATTTAAATTGTTCTATCTCAGTCTGTTCAGACACACTCATTAGGATTTTTTTTTTAATTTTGTAGTCTGATTTAGATAGTCTATAGATCATGATAACTAGTAGATCCAAGAAAGTGTGAATGTGTAATGGCTAAAACACAATAAATGTTTCTTTCCAGTTCACATTATAGTCCAAATAGATTATTGCTAGTCAGCTTCTATGTGATGGATGAATTAGGAGCACAGGCTCTCTCCATAGGTACCTTATTCCCTAAGCCTCATCTCTGTCTATAGCCAGCTGAGAAAATGAGGAAAGAACATGGGGAGGGGAGAGTCCATCCACTTCTTAAAAGCCATGATGTGAAATGGTTCACAAAACTTCCTCTCACATTCCTTTGTTAGACTTCAGCTAATGCCCATGTCCACTGGAAGAGAGGCCAGAAGTGTAGTTTAAATATGTGCCTCTAAAAAGGAAATTGAATTTTGTGAGGGGATAGCAGTGTTTGCCATTATTGAGAGGTAGGTGAGCGCTATAGCTCTCCTCCTTGAAAATTCTGTTCCAAATACAGAAGCATGCTCAGAACAGATTTTTTCACACATACCTTTGTTAGTAAGCAAACGTCTCTTCTAAACCTCATGGGAATCCTAGCTCTCTGTAATTATAGATACTTCAATCACAGGTTGACACTAAAAAGCTCCACTGTAGGGACAGGACTTACATGAAACTTAGAAGTGGAATCAGACAATTAAAGTCCCATGAACTGTGTCTAGATGCATTACTTTTTTAAAATCAAGCTTAGGAACCATATCATATACTTCCATAGCTTACTAGATTCTTTTAGTATGTACACAGAAGACTAGAAAATGTCTAGTCTAGCCAACTCACATATCTTGAACACTAACAACTTGACTAACAAATGTGTCTTACATCCATTTTTCAGCTATAAAAACTTCTAAGGTTAATGCAGACATAAAAATAGCTAAAGCAAATCTGTAGCAGCTATCCAGGAGTGTGACCTTTTGATGAAATATTAGCTAACTGTAGTTGAAGTGTGTGTTCTTAGTTAGAGCAACTAACCACCCCAGGGTATAAGCAGATTACTCACACATACATATCATACTGTCTACATGGAAGTATTATTATAGGTAACAAAAAAACTATGAAATGTAAATTAGCTCTATTCAAATATTCCGATAGAGATGTTCAACTTGGAAAGTTCCATTTATTTATACTATGATGGCTTAACACGTAATCATTGTTTGAAATATGTTGATTGGAAGCCAAGCAATTTTGTTGTGCCTTCAGGAAATCATTGTAGATTTCTGTCATTATGTTTTCCCCTGTAAAGATTGGTAAGGGACAATGACTTCCTGACTTAATAACCTTTAGAGAAGGAAGTAATGAAATGTTAACATTTTTCAGAGACTTTGCATTTTTAAACTGAAGCAGATCGTTTCCATGGGGGAGATGATAAAATTTATTGGTTTTGTACAAAATATTCCTAGTTAGATTGTGCTATGAGGAGCTGCCCTTCTACGGGACATGGGATGTGTCTACTGTGAATATCATTCATACCTCCTTTTTCAGATACTGGAAAATTCCTTTCTTTCATGATGATTCGTTGATAGTTTTATGTCCTTGTTGATGCAATGGAGAGAAAGAGAAGCTGTTTGTTTCCCTGAATTGATGCTGAAGTGTGCATTAGATCCTACACAGGGCTCATTTCTAAGTTCTAATATTGTTTTCAAGTTCACTGATGGTATTTCAAAGGAGTACTGGAGACCACCCTACTTGTGCTGGGGGCCGCTATCTTCCTTCACTGGGTTTTCACCATGGCAATGGGAATAGAATTTCCAGCTCTCTGAACTCTTCTGTATTCTTAAGTAAGCTTGCACAATACAGCTGAGGACAAAGCAGTTGCCTGCTGAAAGCCAAATGAATGAATAAATTTGGCCTCAGGATTTTTGAACTATTGTGAAAGACTTTTTGTTTCTTGGCTTTTTTTTTTCTTCCAAGTCACAGAACATTTTTTCTTCAGATGATATCTCTGCTACCTAAAATGTGATGCATAATTCAGACATGTAGGCAATTTTAACACATCAAAGTTACAGATGTAGCACTTGGGCACCTGAGCAATGATATCTGGAGTCTATATAGTCTTTTAAAAAATTTTACTTTAAATTAAAGCTCTGTTTGCACATGAATATGGTATTTCATGCTGGACATGATCCAGCACAGGATTCTTGTGTCTGAACAAAAATGATAAGCTCTCTAGAACCTGGCTTAGGGATCTTCCCATGCCTACTGAGTAGCATTGAACAATATCGAATTACTCTTTTTTCTAGAGGGGACCTAGTCCAAAAGGTGCCAGGTATAGAGTTATAGAACAAATTTTTTATTCTTCATCTTTGTTTTTCTCTTACTATTTTGCAGTGCGAAGGATCAAACAGGACCTTGTACATGCTAGGCAAGCACCATACCACTGAGCTACAGCCCAGACCTAAAACAAATTATTTTGAATTGATTTATTTTTCTGTCCCACTTTCCCTTCTCTACCCCAAATCATCTTTTTCCTAGCTAAGTAACAATTTTAAATACTATTGCCCTGTTACCTGCAGTCATTCTAGTGAGTTTTACCTCAATATTTCAGTGGTTCCTTTAGGAAATTAAAAGACTTATAGCATATAATGAATTGCCCTGTCCAATTGTGGGCTGTGAGAGGAAGACATATGAATCAAGAAGTCCAGCTTAACCCAGAAACATACATGAGTCCTTAAAGCTTATTGGGACTAAGAATACTATGACCAAAAAAAAAGCTTATCAATGACAGTCATTCATAGTGTCTCAGTACATTTCAATATGAACTATAAAATATTTACATATCAGTTAGATGAACCAAGGAGTATGTTTTAAAGGAAAACCCCACTTAGGGTTATGAAGTAAAAACCACATGGTCTCTAAGACAGATGATATTGTCCAAATCTCTATACTTTCTTCTATTTTCCAATGCACTAAACTACCTTCTCATCATGGAGCCCCTACTGCTACTTTCACCATCATGATGGCTCTTACAAAACATTCAGGTTGCCTTGTGTGAAACAAGCAAAACAAATGAAAAGTTCTTACTCTGTTATCGATGACCAGTTTAGCCAATTTAAAAAGCAGTAACAATACAAACCTCTGTCCCTTCTGTTACTATTTTAAAATTTTCTCTAAAAAACATTTCTGGTCATACAACTGGAAACTCCAACTTGGGTCAGCTTTCTTTTTTGATGTTGACAGTCAGCTGTCATTGTGACTGTCATGGTCTACTTATATTTGAACTTGATTTTTATTTTTCAATGAGTCAAGCCATAGCTGTTCAGTCTGGGCAGAGGGTTAAAGATAAGAAATAAGTGTGGATTGTGCTTGGTGCAAAATAGAGGACAACATCACACCAAAAATAGAATGAGTGCAAATTGAGAGGATGCATTATTTATCGGAGCATTTTAGTGTCCTGTAATGAACACTGAAAGTTTCTGGATATTTATAATCAGCTATGTCCAAGCAGCAATCTTGGAAGATCTATATAAGAATCAAATGAATTGCACTTAATTAAAGTAATTATACCAGGAATTTTGTGACATTGTTTTTAAATTGAAAATGAAAATGAAAAGATATCTTCGTTACTGTGGAATAATTCCCTGGCTTTCTGTCTGACAGTCTGGGGTAATACTTCTGCCTGTAAGAGGACAGGTTAGTATAATGCTTATCATGTTAGACCTTCAAGATACTGTCATCAATAAAATAGCAAGTTTACTTTATGTAACTGACTTTATTTATAAGTTTAACTAAACCTCAGCTATTTCTCAGCATAATTTATTCAAAAGTTTGGAAACGTTTGGGAATGTCAAATTTCCATTGCATTTGCAAAAGAACATGAGGTAGTTGAATGTAAACATCCTGCTCTGTACTGTGTCAGGTGCAGAGATGAATGAGTAGTCTGTAGCATCCATTTCAGCTACTCAGTTGTCAAGCAGAATAGTGGAGTGCTAACCACTGTATCCCAGACATGTGTCTGCCATCTCCCATTAGTTCTCAGAGGAGGAAGGCCCCCTGTTTCTTTCCAGGGAGTACATTACTGTTTATCAAAGCTTCTACACCTATAATCCCAATTACTTGGAAAGTAGAGGCAGGAGGATTACGAGTTCAAAGCCAGCCCAGGCAAAGTCAGTGAGCTCCCATCTTGAAAACAAAATAAAAAACAAGAGGACTGGGGGCATAGCTCATACTTACCCAGCAAGTGTGAGAAGGTTCTGGATTTAATCTCCAATACCACAAGAAAAAAAAAAGACAGTTTACAATTACTTTTCATTAATAATCATCTGCTTAAATAGATATCATATGTACTTATTTATATAGTTCCTCAGTGAATACTAAAGTGAAGGAGCCTTTTAAACCAATATAGAGCATCCCTTTCATAGCTCAGTACCTCTGCCACCTATTTGTGCCTCAGGTCTCTTTTTCAGTCACAAGCAGATATCTTCTCCCACTTAATGCAATTGCAAGAGGTTTCTTAGTTCTGTTTCATATAGGTATATGAAGTCCATCTACCATATGCCATCACCTTAATCTCCTTCCTTCACCCTCTCTCCTTCCACTAGTACCTCTGCCCCATAGCACACACTGCACCTATTTTACAGTCCTGGTTTTTATTAATACTACTTAAATTGATATTCGAAAGGGTGTCTCATTGTATGCCCACTGTGAGTGTACTTTACTTTGGTCCATTCAACCCCTTCCATTTCTCTCCCTTTTCCCTTTACCTCCCCTCCCCCCATTTTTCAGCATCTTTCAACATATCTCCTTATATCCTCTACCTTCACATCTTATGTTAGGTGATATTACTGATGCTTTATCATTTCTTTTCTTTTCCCTCTTTCCCTGAGTTCCATATAGTAGTAACACTGTTACAAACATGTTCTACATCTGAATTTATATATAATTATGCTTGTTTTGTATATATGTTTATTTTTGGCTCTGTCTTCCACATGTGAGAGAAAACATGTGGCTTTTGTGTTTCTGATTCTGTCTTACTTCAATTAACATGTCCTCCAGTTTCAGCCATTTACCTTCAAACCACATGTCATTATTCCTTATAGCTGAGTAATACTGTATTGTGTATATATATATGTGATCCATTCACCAGTTGTAGGGCATCTGGGTTGTTTCCAGAGCTTGGTTATTGTGAATAGTGCTGCAATAAACATTGGTGTATAGGTATCTCTACTGTATCCTCTCTTACATTCCTTTGGGTAGATGCAGGAGTGTTTCCAAATCATTTTCCTTAGCAAATACCAAGTTGTGATGAGATGGCCTAATTCTTACTATTTTCTAAGTTGTATGGCCCATGTTCCACTTGGAGAGGATCAAGAAAAGTTAAATGAAAATGTCCGTAGGTAAAAGTCTGGAAAACGGACAACTGGAATGCTGAAGATATACCTTAGCCTGCATCAATGTGAATGTCATGCTGAGATATGGCCCTAATGTGGAGTTCTCAGAGACACTTGGTCTGGAAGGACCAGATTCCATTCTAGAAATTCTTTCTCAGGCAAAAGATCTATGCCATTGGGGAAACTAGGAAAATCATTAACTGCTTGGTAGGTACAGACCAAGGAAAACAGGTGAGAGGGAATCCATGGAATCCAATGGAGAAATTATCTACAAAACCCAAATAAACACAAACTAATACAATTGAAGCAGTGAAAGGTATTAGCTCACATCTTCATATGGGTTCCAAATTCTGTCAATTGAAACACATTAAACAAAGATGTGACTTTACTCTGGCAACCTGTCCTATAAGAACACCCTGCATGGAGAGCATGGTCTTGAGATCTGTGTTCATTCAATGACTCTGAGTTTCCTTGGTGTGCTAATGAAGGGAGCCTAGGCTAAAGTTTACTCTAGGCCAAAGATACTGATATTCAACCACTCCAAAAAGAGAATGTGACCTCAAACTTGTCAGCTTGACCACAAAATTGCAAGAGGTGATTTAGTTGCTTCCATAACAAGACAAAATTAAATTTACCATGTTTAAGAAAATTTTTCTACAATATTAAATACTTTTCTATTAATAAATTGGCATGATATGGCATCTCAAGTGCTTGAGTATCTGCATTGAGAATTGTGATTAAATTTAGAATTGATTGATATTTTATTCACACATGAAGTTTTAATCCCAATTTAAATATTTTATTCATTTATTTATTTGTGTATTTATTTATTGGTGCTGGGGATTGAGCCAGTGTCATGAATGATAAGCATGTGCTCTACCACTGAGCTACACCCCTACCCAGACTTTTAAGTGGAAATCTTAGCAAACATGAATAATTTGAGGTAAGATCCACTATGTTTAGGCTTTAATTTGTTATATTTAAAGGAACTACTTATATATGTGGTAGGGTTTGTTTGTTCTGAAATAATTGAGACAATTAAGAAAATTAAACAGTAAATTTAATAGTAGTTCAAAATGTTTGAGTTTGATTAAATTAATAAACGTGACCAATTATTTATCAAAGATCATCTAAAAGCAATTGTTAATACTTGCTAACTTTCAGAAGAGGATATGTAGATTTTATAAGTTGGACTTAGAAACTTTATTTTGAAAGATAACTTCTGGATAATCTTAACTGTATACAAAACCTCACACATTAAACTATTCTGGCCCCCAATCCTTCCTCAAATGGTGTATTGTTCATAGAAGAGAAAAGGTATCCAACCAGACAACGTTTTACATAACAATCTCAAGCCCAGACTGGGAAAGACTGTGCTTTCAAAGTGGTACTGCACTGGACTACAGAGCGAAGTGCTCTGTGAACGGCTTATTGTCATTTCCCATTCATCCTGAACTCTGGGGAGCTCAGTTACAACACAGAATAATAAATTCATGTCAGTCACACCCAGGAGGCCTCTTTAATGTTACCCATGGCAAAAATAGGTTGGACAAATTCCATCCTTTGCTTTAATAGGATGAGTCCTGCCGTTAAGTGAGATTTAGCTCGCAAAAAGGACTGCTGCTGCCCTCCAGCCACTCGGACTAATCTTGCGTGTCCTTTATTAGTACTTTCACCACGTGTCTTCTTTCACCCTGGAGCTTCCTGTAATTTATTCCTCCTCTCTTCTCTGATGTGGTCTGCGAACATTACCTTAATTTGCCACACCTGCTTATGTTAGGAGGCAGATGTGCCTGGGAGCTTCTTTAGATCCATTTCTGCGTCAGCTTCTTAAAATTGGAAGACCATTTATTGCCCCTGCCACCATTCTGGGTTTCTGCTCCAAAGTTATCTCTTCATGCCAAATGCAGGAATTGTAGTTTGCAGAGATAGTTCTGAAAATGTTTGTATCACCAAGGATTTGGGTAGAAGATAAGGATGGGAAGAGTGTAAATATTTTAGAGCACACTGGCAAATCTGTCTCTCAAAGCACAGCTCTGTGATTCATCAGACCAATCATTTAAATATTACTCCCAAATGCTTGATTGAAATGAAATAAAGATGACTGTCAGCTTTCAAAATGGACCTATTTCTGTTTACATTTTTGTGAGTGAATCTGGTTTTCGGACTCACTTATCTGAAAGGCCGCTGACTTAGGCAAATGTTGCATTAAATTCAGAAAGACTTGCTGAAAGTGAAATTAAAAAATCTGAGAGACAGACACAAAGTTGCAATTGATGAGGACAACTTGTATCATATGATTTATAAATCAGACTATACCCATGCTCACTCAGAAGACTGGGAGTCAAATGTCCATATATGCATGTCACTCCTTAGCATCTTGTACACACTGTCATTTCATTTAAGCTCTTGGCTTCATATATTTGGCCTTCTCTCGCAAGGAGAGAACACCAAAACAAAGATGTCACAACTAACTAAAACATCAGAAAAAACAGAGAGCTATGAGACAGTGGGACCTAAATGACAGAGAAATCTAAATCGTATGGAATGACTAGTGAATTCTTTGCTGGAAAAATAACATTGAAGACCCATCGTTTCCAGAGTTTGCTGTGTGATGGAATCACCTAGGGAATTTAAAAACCTCAGGTACCTGCTTTCCACCTCCAGGTGCTTTTATGAAATTTATATGGCATGTGTGTGACCTGGGCAGTGGGGTTTTTAGAAGCTCAGTGATTCCAATATGCAGCTAACTTTGAGAGCCAGTGCTTTAATTGAGATCTAAAGTCTGAATCAAAATTGACCTGATGGAGAACCTGAGGGAATGTCACAGTCCCCTTGAAGTTGGAAGGACTGTCCACTCAAGGCTCTGAAAAAAGGCTTGCTTGTTGGATCAGGGTGAAAGATGGAGTTGTTCCTTACTGGCCTAAGCCATTTTGGTCATGTACAATACTGGGGTTAATTTTATTAGATAGTGCAACCAAGAAGTTCAAAGTAGATGAGAGAAGGTTACTCCATTATTATCTAGATACTTGGTTCTAAAACATGTAAATTTCAAACAAACTAATTTAATAAATAGCATATAGCAGAGCAGACACAAAATAGTTTATAGTCTATTCCTTAAGCTCCATACAGTCTTAGCTGTCTGTACTTCTAGGTACATTTACTTGCCTTGTATGAAAACTTGGCTTAAGGCAAAAACGGCATTTACCAGGAAGACTCCCAGGCCTTCTACTTGGCATCAGAGATCAGAAGTCATCCTAAACCAATGACTGGGCCTGGATCCAAGTAGGGATCAAGCCGCAGGCACTGTGTTTCTCCAGGAGGTGCCCGATTGAGCCTAAGGGATGCAGAACGCAGGCCTGGCTGGATTCTTACAATGGTGTGTGTGTCCTAGGGGGTGGAGGGGACAGGGAATGTCTAACATATTTATTCATGTACATATTTTGAATATTGTAAATGCCACCTAATGAGACCCTATTAGTCTACTCATCATGCTTATTAATGAAACACTGCTTTCCTTAGTAAACCCTCATTGTTGATATTTATTTGCTGTGGGCAAAGTTTCTGCTCTTGATTGATATACAGATAATAGAAAGACTTGTAGCTGTCTCTGGAGTGTGGCTCTTTCTGATTGAATGTTACCTTGCCACCCTGGCCTGGTGTTCTTCAAAGCATGGTAGCTTGATGACTTCTGGGCATGCAAGTTTAAATAACTGATATATGCACAATGTCACACTGACTATACTGAAGTAATTTAAAGTAAATTGTAGACTCGGTACAGAAAAGTAATGGCTATCTCTGAACCTGGAAAGATTAGAAAGGAAGCAAGGGTAAAATTCTTGGATAAGAAAGTTGACACTGATTAACTTTCCTTCTTCCCTGTCTAAAGAATAAGAAACTAGAGGAGGAGAGGGAGAATTACTTGGATGTTCCCTTTTCTACACTGGCAAATGCCTGCACTGTTTAGCTCTTTGAATGGTTTGAATCGTCATTTAACCAAAGAATTGCTTCTCCCATATTTCGTACAATGTATTGAATCCCATTTTTCCTTATTTCTCAATATCTGGAGATTTAAATAGTAGTCAAGTAAACTCTTGACGGGATTTTTAAATTATCTTGCTATCTCCCTGGGTCATTGAGTATCCTGTGGGAGCCAGGGGGCATGGGTGGGAGTAGGTGAATGACTCTTTTCCAGGAGACTTTAGCTGTCTTTCAGTAATAAGGCTCCATCTTTGATCAAGAGAAAATCAAAGTGAGGATTTGATACTGCGTAGTCACAGCCTTAACCTCCATCAGACTAGGAGAGCTGCTTTCCCACAGCCAGTTCAAAAGACAAGGCAGGGATTTGAAATGTATGTTTGATTTCTTTTTGATGCTGCTAGATTATGCAGTGTGGGCTGCTGGTGAGGCTTTTATGTTGTTCTCAATAGCAGAGATATTTATGATGCTTTCTCCAATCCCAGCCAGTCTTCTTTTGCTGCCAGAGGACTTTTTTTATCCTCACAGTGGATCATTTTTAGGGTTGCTTTTCCTGAGTCAGCACTTTTTCAGCTTTTTTGTATTACAGATGAGGCCTGTCATCATGGTCTATATCTGTATTGTCAATAGAAGTATAGTACAGGCCACATACGTCATTTAAAAATTTCCAGCTGTTATATTTTAAAAAGCAAAGAGAAAAATGAAGTTAACTTTAATAATATATTTTGGGTAATCCAAAATATTCAAAACCTTATCACTTTAACTTATAATCAACATAAAAATGATTAACAGGGTATATTGTGTTTTTTTTTTCATATAAAGTCTTTGTAATTAGCATTTGCTTTTTTATTTATTTGTTCATTTGTTTTGAATGGACTGGGGTTTGAACTCAGGATTTCAGTCTTGAAAGCAGGTACTCTTCCAGTTTGAGCCACTTCTCCAGTACATTTTGCTCTGGTTACTTTGGAGATGAGGGCTCACAAACTGTTTACCTAGGCTGGCCTCAAATCAGGACCTCTGGATCTCAGCCTACACAAGTAGCTAAGATTACAGACGTGAGCCACCAGTGCCCAACTAATTAGCACATGTTTTATACTTTAGCACACTTCAAATTGGAACAACCACATTAAAAATATTTAATAGCTAGCCATGATTAGTGTCTACATATTGGACAGCACAAGTCTATATCTGAGTGCTAAGAAACCTGTAATCTAATGATCCATTGTTTACTCAGCTCATCATTTATATTGATTGTAAAGCATATGCCTGGATCCTTTCCTATCTTGCCAGTGGTTCTTTTGCCCAACAGCACCTCTTTTTTGAGATTTCATGGTGAAGGGTACTATTGGAGGGGAACTGATTGACTGTGGAACTCAAACATGTAATCCTGCAATCTTTAGTTTCACACCCTCACCATTTTTGGTTAATCACAGCAATATAAAAATGATAGAAAAAGATTGATGGTGATAGAATATTGGCAAGCCAGGAACGGTCTGAGAATGACTAAACAGTGGACCTCATGATACTTTTGTGAAATCCAAATTTTAAAAACTCAAAAGGAAAGGCTAGTATATCTCCGAAAAGCTCATACATGTTTATGCTGCTTTAGCACAAACTAATAGTTGCTACTGGAAAGAACAAACAAAAATGGGGAGTTCACCCCTCTCCACACCTTGTTGAATCTGACAGCATGGGATAGTGAGGTCATCATTTCTCACTGTTGATTCCAAGTCTCCTTCATCTGCATCATCACGAACCTAATGAATTTCCCCACTTCAGTGAAAACAGTGAATTCTCAGTTTTAAAGGAGAGAAACTGACAAGTAGTACTTGTTTTCTTCCTGTGTAGCCTCTCCTTTCATTGTGGCTTATATAACTAGGTTCATGCAAATGACTTTGGTGCCTGGGTGCACTTTTCTAAAAGTCTAAATAAATGTTTATGAAGTTATCTGCATTTGAAAGTATTTGGGGAACTCTGTAATTGTTGGATATAGAATATTCAGTGTGTTTGCTATGGCTATTTGCAATTACAATCAACACAGTTATGAGACCAGAATTTAATGTCACATAGACTCCCTAAAAAAAAAAAAAAACTAAACCAGTTTTCTATATGTTAAGAATACATTTAAATTATCATTTTATATAATACTTTTTCTTTATTTCTTTGGTGGCTCAGTTTGAATATAGGCAAAACGGATGCATTATCATGAAAAGGAATGAATGAAATTTACAGTAAACACAGCAGCTAGTGCTGAAAGGCACTTGGTACAGACAGATGTTGAAGAATATTACTAGTATGAGCTATCTGTATGATAGTCTGAAAGGCATTCCTTCTAAAGCAGCACTGTCTATTGGAACTGTTAGCATAAGACAAGCGTATATACCTGCACTATCTAACACAGTAGTCATCACCCATGTGTAGTATTGAACATATGACACATGACTACCAAGACTAAGACACAGAAAAATTAGTTATTTGCTAAGAATTCACATTTTGATACAACTCAAGTCAATTTGTTTTACAAGGTAACATTAACAGAAAATACCAATTAAAGCAAAAGGTTTCATGCATGTATGTTTTTACCTAACCCTGGCAGTCAGAGTCCTCTGAACTTGGAGACACTTCAGCCCCTTCAGGGAGCTGATGGAATTTATTTTGCCCCAAATGCAAAAATACATTAGGTAATATCAGCCAAAACATTTTTAGCTTTTAATAAATTTCTTTGCTTTCCACACTTGACTTTTACAGAACACTGTCCTTTTAAAGTCCTATGCCTTTCCCTCTTCCACAAACAAGAGTTAGTAATCCCTGGTCTGCTTTCCGAATTCTGCCATCCTAACTTTCCCACTGAGATATACCTACCTGCAAAAAAGCTTTCAATAGTAGTTTAGAAGGAACTTATTCACCCCACCCTTCCAATTTTGTCTCTTTACTAACTTGTCATTTTCCTCTTCTAATAAATGCTAATTAAAACACTTTTCTTGATGGTTTAGAGCCTTCACTTTTAATATTCTTCTGCTTAAAGAGGCTAAACTTAGTTTTTTCTCTGAATCCTTTAGGTCATCTTGAGGAAAAATGAATACATAAAAAGAACTCCAGATTGTGGTTTCTATAGTCTTTCTCAACAAGATGGCTGTAAGAACTGTACACATATGGTCAGTTACAGATTTTAATATAAGTAGTAGGATAAACCAGATTGAAGGTTAAGCTCTACAAACCCTTGTGTTGAAACTTTGAAAGCTCTTTGTAGAATTTTTTTTTTCTCTTATTTTGGCAGTACTGGGGTTTGAACTCAGTGCCTTGCACTTGCCAGACAGGTACTCTACCACTTGAGCCAGGCACCCAGTCATCTTTTGCTTCAGTTTATTTTTTGGGTAAGTTCTCATGTTTTTACCTGGGGCTGGATTCAGACTGTGATCCTTCTGCCTATGCTTCCCATGAAGCTGGGATCACAGGTGTGCCCCACCTCACTAAGCTTGTTTGTTTCAATTCTTATAGTATCTGGGTAACTGTAACTATAAGAACTATAACTCATAAGACTATAACATCAGAATTTAAGTTCTTGCACACATATTGGCTCCAGAAAAGATGGGTGGTCAGGTATGGTTGTTAAAAATACTGTTTTAGGCTTGGGTGTAGCTCAGTGATACAGTACTTTCCTAGTGTGCGCAAGTTGTGGGTTTGATTCCCAGAAACACACCACACACACAGTGTTCTCCTGTAAAACAGACTGATGGCACTTGGCTAAATGCAATCAATGGTTCATATCCAAGATGGTGAACTATTATCAACAAAGCTTCCAAGCCCAGTGAAATTTATCAGTTCTGTTGACAATCTCAAAGATGGGCTATGGCACTGGGTGTCGGTGGCTCAGGCCTGTAATCCTAGCTACTCACGAAGCAGAGATCAGGAGGATCGTGATCAGGAGGATCGTGCCAGCCAGGGCAAATAGTTTGTAAGACCCTATCTCGAAAAAACCTATCACAAAAAAAGGGCTGGTGGAGTGGCTCAAGGTGTAGGCCTTGAGTTCAAACCCTACTTCTAGGAAAAAAAAAAAAAGTGGGAAAGATAGGCTATGGCAAAGATTGAAGTAGGTGTTACTGTTCTGCCCTTTGCAGATCTTTAACCCTCAGGCAAGCAAGAACTTAATGTTACATAGCTTTTTTTTTTCTTTTTAATAACTTCTTTCTCCAAAGAACTCAAAGAAATATGTTGCTCTTTCTTAACTCTTTGTATAATCTTCATGTAGGTCCTCAGGAGATAGAAATATTTACCCAAATACTCATTAGGAAAACAAAGGAGAAGTAGGAGTTGAGGCCAGAGTCCCTTGTTCTTCAGTTTCCTTGGTGATTGCCATGTAGTCCTCAGAGGAAGGCCAATGGAACATGTCCTGAACACTGACCAAAAGAGTCACTAAAGATGACAAAGTGTTGGTTGAGCTGCTGAAAAGCTGCCTCCACTCTAAAACACTTTTTATGTTATTCTCTCCTTGGCAAGGCCGTGTCTTCTCTTTATATACACAGACACATGCACGCACACATTCTGAGTTTTCCTGAGATCTCAAAATAATTAAGGCTTTAAAAAATGGTAATTTCAGTCTGGTTAAGTAGTATTTTCCTATAATCCCACCACTGGAGGTAGAAGGACTGTGAGTTTGAGGTCAGCCTGGGCTACACAGCAAGACTGTCTTAAAAACAATCAAGCAAGAAAGTTAATTTCACAATAAATTGGAACTGTCTGAACAAACCCCCAACCAAAACAAGCAATAGAGACAATTTTCTTCTCTTAATCAAGAGCTCCCAGGAATAAGCTTATATGGAAATACAAATATCAGTTTCAAAATAGAAGTCTGTGCATTGAGAAGGGAGAAATTCAACAATCCTGAGTTGAGGAGAACAAATGGCCAAACCTTGAGATGCCAGAGGAAAGAGGGATATATGACCTTATGTTACCTTCGCCATGGATGGCTTGCAAGGATTAATTAAGTAAATGTCTGTAAATTTCTTCAAGCTCTTTGGAGAAAGGAGCTATTTAAATATAAATTATGATTATGCAGCTTGCATCTCCCATGTCAGACATGCATGGTTAGCAGTGTCTGATGTGTAAGTTATGCTTCCTGCAGGTTATGAAGATAAGGATCCCTGATCAAAATTCCCTCTTTGACCTAGTGGTAAGGAAGAGATTTATGGCACTATGTGTGACATCTGAGGACAGCCACCTCTTTGAACTGTGCTTGGACAAACCAGAGCCTTTATGTCTATCTCTTGTGGGAAGCATTACTCTAAGAGACACAATGGGAGGGGGACAGGAGTTAGTAATCTGAGAAAGTAACTTTTGACTCTGTCTTTCACTTTACTATATTAACTTACTGCCTAAGAGGGTAAAAAAATTAAAGAATTAAGAAGACCTACCTTTAAGTAGGTGTTTTTGTTTTGTATAGTTGCTGTAAGACAGTCAAACCATGGTTTTAGGGCAACTATGTGTCTTAAAATAGCACACACTTGTTTTCTTGCAGATAGACTAGAAGTCTGAAATAAAGGCATTAGTCCTGACCCCTCTCTTCCCAGAAGGCTTCCTTGGCCTCTTCCTAGTTTCTGGTGGCCCAAAACATGACTCCAGAGTTCCTCCATCTTCAATGGCTATCTTCCATCTGTATCTATGTGTCTTCACCTGCCTGTTTTCTTATAAAGACACCAGTCATATTGGATGAGGGGCTCATCTTCCTCCAGTATTACCTCATCTTAACTAATTGTACCTGCAATGGCCTTATTTACAAATAAGATCAGATTCTGAGGTACTGGAGATTAGGACATTGATATATCTCTTTTTGGAGGAGTTGGGGACACAAGTAAACCCATAACACCAAGTTAAGTTCATTTAAAAATATGCTGAGGAGCTGAATCTTACCATCATATAAAATATCATGTGAAGGCCCCAGAGGAGAGCAGATCAGAATAGCACAAACTTTTGGGAGCAGACTGGAGCCCACTCCTCTATCCTCCACTCTTTATGTCTCCTTCCCCCCATTGTACATGCTCTTTAGACACCACAGAGAGCTCCACAGAGCTTCAAGAGGCCTAGCACAAAGCTGTACAGCTCATGTTCCATGGGCTGTCTTTCTCATGTAAAACTGTTACCAGTGGGTGGTCTTAGAAGACTCTGGTCCAGAAGATTTCAGGTTCTTAGCATCCCAACCAAAGAATTGGATGAAGACACACAGATTGCAAAGCAGCAGCAGAGTTTTATTGAGAAGGAGTGAGTAACAGCAGGAAGGTGTGCTCCCCAAGGAAGTAGGAGAGTAAGCTCTGAGCAAGGTGGTTTAAGAGCAGCATCTATAGCTCAAGAGCACCGATGCTTTTTGGTTTGAAGGGTATTTATAAACTTCAAAGGATAAGCAAGGGGAGGAGATTTGGGTGGTACTAAAGAGTGGCTTTTGGTGATTGGCTGTGTATGTGAATTCAACGAGCTATAATTAGAAGCTGTTGTGTGCATGCCCTAGTCTGGGTCTAGATGAAAATCTATTTCAAAAGTGGTGTTTTGGGGTGATTCTGGGTGGAGCTAAATCACATGGTTCTCATTAGTGTTCTCCAGGACCTGGTTTGTGTACCTTCCTTAAAAGTACAAAAAGCACACAGTTGCCTCAAAACCCCATACCCATTGTAGACAGCTTTAAGGAGTCTTAAATCCTGAAAATAGTCTGTTTATAAAGCTTCTTTGAGAGCAGTTGCGTTTCCTTTGTTATTTCTAAAGGAAATAGAGTGTGTACTGAAAGCAGTTTCCTCCAGTGTCCCATTAGCATTGCCACCAGCAGCCTGGTAAAAAGCCTAAGATAGATGGATAGCTGATTTTGCCCCCTAAATTTTAACATCCATAGAGAACTGTGGTGTACAGCTCATCCTAGAGAATCTAACTTCCTCCTTTCATAAAAATTGTGAAAGGGGAAAACTCATTCTTAGAAACATTGAAATGGATTCACAGTGAATCCTACTTGCTGGGTGGTACCAGGTCCACCAACCAAACCAATTACTCCCCAGCAGGAAGTCGGGCAGAAGCTTATGCTTACCCACCTCCGATGATGGAACACTTCGGTGTAATCACCCAGGCTCCTGGGAAGAATGCAGACTTCTTATCATTGGGAGGTTGTAGTCCCCCTGGCAAGGAGAAAGAATTGTAACTGTTCAATTCTTAGATCCTGGAAGAGGAAACACTGAGAAAGAGTACACAAAACAGCTGAAGGGGAAGAGTCCTAACGATAACTCCTTAAAAGGAGGCTTTAAATGGTCTCAGATGATCCATATTTTTAGAAAATTGTTTTGACTCAGCCTGCCTGACCGTAATGGTATTGCCAGAAACAGCAGCGAAGAGAGATAAACATGATGTTGCAATCTCTCTTTTTATGCTTCCCATCAAGCCCTGGGTAGTACAAATCATGCTTGACAGCCTTTGATTAGCAGCTGCTCTGTTCTGCTTGGAAAAGGAGGTGGTTATCTGAGGCATGGTTCTCACTTCATAAGTAAGCTAGAAATTTGCCATTGAGGACCGTTCCCCTGGAGGAAGCCTGTCCTGAGCCGCCCCTGTCACATCTCTGGAGACTATTGTTGTTGTTACAACCTTGTAGGGGGGTAAAGGGGGCAACCGGCCTTGTGCTGGGTCCATTGTGCTCACTAGGGAACTCAGTGTCTCTCTTAGGGTGGCATTGGGTGACTCTGAATATTTTTGAACACGGTGTGGTCTCTGTCAATTGCATCAGATACTTTCTTTTCTGTCTGTCAATGTGGTATTACAGTAAAAACTTTGGACAGAGGAGCAAAAGATTTCATTCCATTTCTGATTCTTTTGCCACCTAAATGACTTTGAGTGTGTCACTGACTCTTTTAAGGTTATAGCTTGGATTCGTTCTGCTAACATGGAGTTGCACACATATTTAAAGACAAATGGGTATTACACTGCAAATACATGAAAGTGCAGAATAAACCCAATATATCTTACCAGAGTTACTCTTACATTTTGGGAAAAGCATTTTTATATACTAAAAAAAGATTAACTGTGGAGTAGAATGGAAAATTCAGTGGTAATTTTTCAAATATAGGTAAGAAAAATCCATTTCAGAGGAGGGCTGATATAAAGTAAGTTTATTCTTCTTTGTCTTTAGGAGTATTTTCCTGGCAAAATTTGAGAACCACCAGATTAGGTCATTTTGTGGGTCCCTTTAAGCAACTATATTTGGGAATTCAACTCCTAAACCTTTAGGTCCCTGTTATGAGTTAAATTGCATACCCCCCAAAATTCATGTTGTAGCTCTAATCCCCAGTATTTCAGAATGTGTCTATGTTCAGAGCTAAAGACTTAAAGTAGTGATTAAGAAAATGACGTCATTAGAGTGAGGCCTAATCCAATCTGATATCTTTGTAAGAAGAGGATGTCACAGCCAGAGGGTGGCAAGCCAAGGAGAGAGGCCTCAGGAGAAACAGACCTGCCCACCCTTTGATCTTGGACTTCTTGTGTCCAGAACTATACAAAAATAAATTTCTCTTGTTGAAGCCATCCACACTGTAGTATTTTGATGTAGTGGATTTAGTAGACTAACACAGTTTTGCTTTGCCTACTAAATAAAGCCCAACTTCTTTGGCTCAGAATTAATGACCCTCTGCATCAAGAGCATTGGCCCCATCTTCACCACTTAGCTGTCACTTTTCTTTACTTCTTGTATTCCTGACTTGTTCTATTTTCTGTTCCTTCCAGCATGCATATAGCCTGGCTTTGGAAGCTAGGAGCCAGGGATGCCCTGTAAAGAGCAGGAAATGCTGGGGCTATTTTTTTTTTTTCTGGCAGTACTGGAGTTTGAACTCAGGGTCTCCTTACTAGGCAGGCACTCTACTACTTGAGCCACCGCGCCAGCTTTTTCGGTCTTCATTGTGTGCCTTCCCAACTCTAGACTTATTCCCTTCACCCAAGATAACAATGCCCAGTTATGGAACCCACTCACCCTGTAACAGCCACTTTCCATTTTTTCCAGCCTAAAATGAACTGACTTCCATGGTAATCATTGACTTTGTTAGTAACATGACACCAATACAACCTTGAATGGTGGTTGTTTTGAATTACTGTTCTTCTTCTCAGATGCTAGAGTATATAAACCACTGCCTCAGGATTTTTTTTTTAAAACCAGCTCAATACGTGAAACAGAGATCAACAAGTATTGTTTTCTCTATCAAATGTAGCTTAAAATACATTGTTGTTTGTATATTTATGACATATTGTATTTTATATAAACATATTTTAAGAAAATATTTTCAAATATATCTCATTGTTTGAACCCTGGGTCTCCATCTGGTGTAAAGGTTTGTGTTTGTGTAAAATTCATATTCAGATAATTAGATAATCAAGCTAAGAATGAGTGTTCCTGACTGTGCCTTCTGCTAGTTCTGCAATGTGAGAAGCAGCATTTACTCATTTTGGAGTTTCTTTTTATTTTTATTTGAATATACTGGCTAAGGTAATCTATCTGAAAAAAATGTCAGTGGTTTCATTGTGACTCTTTATCACTGTATTTAAAAGACTATTTTTCCCATCGTGAAATACTCAGTAAACGAACTTCAGTGTATGTTTTTAATAGATGTTTCATATTTTAAAATATTAAAACCCACTAACAGCAAAATGTGGTAGTTAAAAAAAATCAGTTAAAAATCGGTTTCAGTTGAACTGACTGGAACAAAATTCTCAAATACTTTCAAAACTTATTTGGGACAGAACAGTAAATCACAGATGGAAAAGTAAAAAGTTTCCTGTTATCCTTGACATTTCAAGAGGAAAAGAAAACAGAAAGGAAAATCATTATAGATGTCTTCAAAGAAATTGCTTCCAAATTGTTGTCTGTCAGCTATTCCAGATGGCTTTACTGTTTTTTAGGAGAATTGATGGTATTTTAAAAAGACCTCCAGAAAATAGATGTGGTTCTTATTTCCTAATGTCCCAGAAGGTAGATGAAGGAAAAAAATATCTTTAAAGAATTTTGAGTGTGTTGCCCACCTGTGGCATGTTATTAATGGTGCACATCAATAATCTCATGATATGTTTATATTCCCTAATTTTTCAGTTGTAAAAAAGGTGCTTGATGAGTATAGACAGTGAAAATATTATATCCTAAGTTGAAAAGTTAGTAGAAACTTGTTATTAATGAATTATACATTCTATTCAAATACATATATATTTCTATATATTATGTCCAAGTAATAATATAAGCTGGGTATATAATTTGTACAGAATTTTGTATGTTTAGTTTATACATGTATAATTATATATGCACACCCATATATATGTATTGCATATACTTATACATATATTGTATATACATTAATTTTTACTACATCTCTGTGATATGAGTTTTATTCCTACTTCACTGATGAGGAAACATACCCAAGAGAAAGGCAAGAATGTTGCCCAGAATCACAAAGTCACAAGGGACTGTGATGGTAAAAAGACAAAATTCCAACCAACTCAGTTACAGATCTAATTGACTTTATTTGCAATTCATGAATCTATGCAGGTACCGTGGAACAAAATAGAATGAGAGCTCCTACTGGGCAATAGCACTTAGTGGGTTTTGTAAGTAGGAACAAGAAAACAGAACAATAGGAAAAAACTGGTTCAAATCAAGTTCTTCAGGTTACATGTTATAAGACCTAAAGCCAAGAGGACCTCCTTATCACACCGGCTAAAACTGGCTGGGTTGAGATGTTCTCACTCCAGATTTCTGGAGAATCAGATTATGGCTTAGTTTCTGCTTGGTGGTGTGGAACATCAGCATGAGTAACTCCATTTTGTTCTCATCTGTTGGGTCCAGGAGCTCAGTCCAAATAAATGACTTCCTATAAACTGTATTTCATGTTGGCTGTATTTCTAAGACTGCTCTTAATCTCCATGCAGACATTTCTCACTAAGACATCAGAATTGATAGTAAAGACCTGGATTCAGGTCTAACCTCTGTTATGGTAATTTGTTAAGACAAAAATCTATGGAAGCTCATGCTTCAGTTCTCTTGTTTGCAGGCTAGGGATGAGTAGTAGCTGCCATCAGTATATCTAGAACTTGAAGGAAAATGCCACATCAGACATGATATACTTGTTTTCATTACTCCATAAGATTTTCACTTGATATACTTTGCATTACTATTTTTAAAGTATTTTTAAACACTCTTTCCCCTTGCCAAGTTTCAAAAGGCTCACTGCGGCAGATCACAACCTTCCCAGAGTCCCCATTTATGTCACCTTGTAGAAAGTCTTTCACTACTCGTTTCATCAAAGGCAGATTTTACTACTTTTAAAAATATAAGAACCAAGTGTGGTGGTGCACTCCTGTCATCATAGCACTCAGGAGGCTAAGGCAGGAGGATTGCAAGTTCCAGGCCAGCCTAGGCTATATAGTGAGATGCCATGACAAAAATAAATTAATTAAATAAATAAATTTTTAAAAATATGCCTAGCATCCTACTTTTGTGTTGTGATGTGACCCTGATAAAATTACTTAAGAACCTTAAAAAGATGTCTAAATGAAAGAAAAGAGTTTGGGAACAAGGAATCTGTCAATCCCTGAGCATTTAATATATTGTTCAGGACACTGATGAGGAGAGAAGTTTTGCTTTTCCTTCTCAAAGTTATTATGTTAGAACTGAAACAGGCTCCTAAAATAGAACTCTCACACAATCAGAGACATTCAAGTAAAGCCCCAGGGAACTCATTTAGAAGATTCCTCTACCTGAGTTCTCTATTGTCTTAGGTAATTTTATGCTATTAGGATATTAAAACTGGAGAGGAAGAGATTTTCTTCCAAATCTTTAGTCCTCTCTCTGTGGGCCAATCCCAAGTGCTTCTCTACCCGGCAGTGCCTCTGTCCTGTGGGAACATAATATACCACTAGCTCTTGAAGCCTCCTACTATGCACTGGGCAGTTAGTTGTGTACATTGCTCTAATGTCACACCAGTTCCAAGCGGTGCAGGCTACTCTACTCACACTGGCTCTGAACACAATGCTGAAGCTCAAAGTGAGTGACCTGCCACAGCCATCGCCAACAAGGATAGAACCTGGCACCACAACCTTGACCCTCTGGTTCCAAGGCTAATTATCCTTCTTCTACCATGGACTCCCATTTCAGGACCTCATTTTAGTTAAAACCTGGCCATAGCCCATCTTCACTCATTTTGGCCTCAGATAAAAATGATCAAATTATGGCTTGGGGGGGTGGGGTGTGACTGTCATAGAGCATTTGTCTAGTAAGGGCAAATCCCTGAGTTCAAATCCCAGTAACACACACACACACACACACAAAATTAACAAATTAATTTACTTGCAGCCATATAATAAGGTTCAATCTTGGTCCCCTTCTCTCTAACCCACATTCTTTCTTCTCTTTTCTTCCAAGGGAACTTATTTTCTCAATCCCACTAGTTCTCCATTCAGTCTGCCCTTCCCAAGGGTATATCAATAACACAAGGTAGTTCTGCCTGTGATCTGCACAGAATGGAGCAACTCACTTCAGATAGAACACAAGCTCCCAGTCCCAGTTTGCTCCAGTTCTTGCACGAGGCACTGTGTTGCAGGAGTCTGTTCTCCAAAGACCCTGTCTATGCACTGTGTGGCCCTCCATACCATCACCAATGTCTCTGATGTCAGCTCACTAAGAGCCTCTGGGAAGATTGCACAGTGGGTACATCCAGCATAAATGATGTCATTTCCCATGCCCAGAGCAAATAACTCCTCAGGCACAAGGGGAAGGAAACTGAGTTGATGTTTATCTGGAATCAAAGCAAAGATCTATCTGATTGTGAGGGGAAGGCTGGAAGATGACTGGAGGTGATATTCTGTTTCATAATGCCTGGGTATGTTTCTAACTGTAGCATCATCTGCCCTACAATTTCAGCAGAAGTTCTATAGATCCATCCTACAAAACAATGCACAAACGGCACACTTCCCTTTTAGAAAACCACTATTATGTGAATAAAAATAAATGCTTATTGGGGTTTGACTCTGTTGTAGACATTTGCCTAGCCTGCATGAGGCCCTGGGTGAGATCACAGCACTGCTAATACATAAATAAAGAAAAATAAATGTTGAGAAAGTACTTGCTATTTCCTAAAAGAGAAGCTACTTCTATGCTGTGTTGGGACTTTACACATATTTCATTCAGTCCTCTCAATGACTTTATAAAAAACACTGGTATTTCTTTTTTATGGTAGAAACTCTTGGGGTTCAAGTTCAAAAGACTTGCAGACCCATTATTTGAATAAGGACTCTGGAACTCCAAAGCCCTTGTGCTGGACAGCTTAACACTAGAATATTTATCTGAGTCTGCATAACTGTGTTTTGCTATCATGCACTGATTGGAGTCTGGCTTGTAATTAACACTGCTATTTTAAAGGAGGGGTGAGATGGGTTCAACTTTTGCAATACAAATTTACTTATAATTAGCTTTTTGTTTTGTTTTCTAGTGGAAAAACTGGTAGGATATTGTTGGAATCTAGCCCTGCTCCTACAAACTTTCATGTTGAAGTATGATGATTATGTTAGTTTTTTTTCCTTATTTAATAATCGTTCATTTAGCATTAATTATCAGTGATCCTTAAGGGATAATATTTCTATTGAAAACTGAATTAAGAGCCTGTGCTGGGACTCTTTATGTTGTTATTCTTTGTGAATTTGTCTCATGAAGTTCCAATTGATATTTCTGGGTCAGAGAACTGAAGCAAGTTAGCCATGTTTTAGGTTATAGGAGAGTTGTTGGAGAAAAATGAAAAGATTAGAAGTAGCCATCACCCCAGATTTGTATATAAGTCACTTTCCAAGTTTCTGGGTCCCATTAGGACCCAGAATTAGGCATTAGGGATGCATTCTTGTATCAGTTATAGCCCTGAGGTCTAACTTTGCGACTGTGTCGTAGGTCTACACAGACTACTGGGCCAAAGGAAGTTTGGTGTGTACATGATGACAAGAAACTTTTTATACTAATACTGAGGCTTGAACCCTACTGTAACAAGCACTCTCCCTCCCCTTCCAAAAAAAGATGGATTTTTTTGATTAATAGGGTAATGGAAAAATGGATAGATAGACAATAAAGCAAAATTTAAAAAAACCTACAAGTCGTAGAACCTAGGTGGTGGATGTATAGATATTCGCTATAAATTTCTTCCAACTTTTCTATAAGCTTAAAGTTTTTCATAATACTGTATTAGAGAAGAAAAAAAGAAATGTAATAATTCTTAGCTGCTTAGCTGTAGAGCTGTGGACAGTTTCAGAAAATTTATTTATTGTGAAGATGGGAGCAAGCAATATGAAAGAGCTTTTGGCTTTTGATTAGGAATGTTTTTCTTTCTGTGTTTGCTTTAAATGTTTTGTAGCTGCTAATGAAGAAGCTGAAATTACCAGGTATGGTAGTATGAAATGTTTACAGTTCTAAGACAGCAGCAAGATTGCTAATACTGACACAAGCACCAATATACTGTCAACCTTCTATCATATGCTGGCCTGTATTCTAGGCCCTGTTATTAAGCTGTTAATTTATTTCTAATATCAATGCTAAAGATGCAGGCACCATGCTGAAGAGATGGGAACTATTAGGTGTATTTTGTAGTTGAAGATCTGAGCTCAGAGAAGCAAGGGGCATGCTGCTCCAGGTCCCGCACCAGGCTGGGGTGGTATCAAGATTCAAACCTGAAAGGAAGGGGACATCAAAGCCTGTGTTATGTCTACTGCTCCATGTGTGGTTCTGGGCAGCAGCCTGGGCTCCCATCAGGAGCTGGTTCCAAATGGAGGACATGGATTTTACCCCAGAGCTACAAACTAGAATCAGGATCCCAGCTATTTCTTGTGCACATCAGTCTGAGCAGTGCTGTAACCAGCACTCTGGTAATTTGGAAGTGTGTCTTTATTTTTTTTTTTTCATTTTTCTTTTATTATTCATATGTGCATACAAGGCTTGGTTTATTTCTCCCCCCTGACCCCACCCCCTCCCTTACCACCCACTCCACCCCCTCCCGCTCCCCCCCTCAATACCCAGCAGAAACTATTTTGCCCTTATCTCTAATTTTGTTGTAGAGAGAGTATAAGCAATAATAGGAAGGAACAAGGGGTTTTGCTGGTTGAGATAAGGATAGCTATACAGGGCATTGACTCACATTGATTTCCTGTGCGTGGGTGTTACCTTCTAGGTTAATTCTTTTTAATCTAACCTTTTCTCTAGTTCCTGGTCTCCTTTTCCTATTGGCCTCAGTTGCTTTAAGGTATCTGCTTTAGTTTCTCTGCATTAAGGGCAACAAATGCTAGCTAGTTTTTTAGGTGTCTTACCTATCCTCACCCCTCCCTTGTGTGCTCTCGCTTTTATCATGTGCTCATAGTCCAATCCCCTTGTTGTGTTTGCCCTTGATCTAATGTCCACATATGAGGGAGAACATACGATTTTTGGTCTTTTGAGCCAGGCTAACCTCACTCAGAATGATGTTCTCCAATTCCATCCATTTACCAGCGAATGATAACATTTCGTTCTTCATGGCTGCATAAAATTCCATTGTGTATAGATACCACATTTTCTTAATCCATTCGTCAGTGCTGGGGCATCTTGGCTGTTTCCATAACTTGGCTATTGTGAATAGTGCCGCAATAAACATGGATGTGCAGGTGCCTCTGGAGTAACAGTCTTTTGGGTATATCCCCAAGAGTGGTATTGCTGGATCAAATGGTAGATCGATGTCCAGCTTTTTAAGTAGCCTCCAAATTTTTTTCCAGAATGGTTGTACTAGTCTACATTCCCACCAACAGTGTAAGAGGGTTCCTTTTTCCCCGCATCCTCGCCAACACCTGTTGTTGGTGGTGTTGCTGATGATGGCTATTCTAACAGGGGTGAGGTGGAATCTTAGTGTGGTTTTAATTTGCATTTCCTTTATTGCTAGAGATGGTGAGCATTTTTTCATGTGTTTTCTGGCCATTTGAATTTCTTCTTTTGAGAAAGTTCTGTTTAGTTCACCTGCCCATTTCTTTATTGGTTCATTAGTTTTGGGAGAATTTAGTTTTTTAAGTTCCCTGTATATTCTGGTTATCAGTCCTTTGTCTGATGTATAGTTGGCAAATATTTTCTCCCACTCTGTGGGTGTTCTCTTCAGTTTAGAGACCATTTCTTTTGATGAACAGAAGCTTTTTAGTTTTATGAGGTCCCATTTATCTATGCTATCTCTTAGTTGCTGTGCTGCTGGGGTTTCATTGAGAAAGTTCTTACCTATACCTACTAACTCCAGAGTATTTCCTACTCTTTCTTGTATCAACTTAAGAGTTTGGGGTCTGATATTCAGATCCTTGATCCATTTTGAGTTAATCTTGGTATAGGGTGATATACATGGATCTAGTTTCAGTTTTTTGCAGACTGCTAACCAGTTTTCCCAGCAGTTTTTGTTGAAGAGGCTGCTATTTCTCCATCGTATATTTTTAGCTCCTTTGTCAAAGATAAGTTGCTTATAGTTGTGTGGCTTCATATCTGGATCCTCTATTCTGTTCCACTGGTCTTCATGTCTGTTTTTGTGCCAGTACCATGCTGTTTTTATTATTATTGCTTTGTAATATAGTTTGAAGTCAGGTATTGTGATACCTCCTGCATTGTTCTTTTGACTGAGTATTGCCTTGGCTATTCGTGGCCTCTTGTGTTTCCATATAAATTTAACAGTAGATTTTTCAATCTCTTTGATGAATGTCATTGGAATTTTGATGGGAATTGCATTAAACATGTAGATTACTTTTGGGAGTATAGACATTTCTACTATGTTGATTCTACCAATCCATGAGCATGGGAGATCTCTCCACTTTCTATAGTCTTCCTCAATCTCTTTCTTCAGAAGTGTATAGTTTTCCTTGTAGAGGTCTTTCACATCTTTTGTTAGGTTTACACCTAGGTATTTGATTTTTTTTTGAGGCTGTTGTAAATGGAATTGTTTTCATACATTCTTTTTCCGTTTGCTCATTGTTAGTGTATAGAAATGCTAACGATTTTTCTATGTTGATTTTATATCCTGCTACCTTGCTATAGCTACTGATGATGTCTAGAAGCTTCTGAGTAGAGTTTTTTGGGTCTTTAAGGTATAGGATCATGTCGTCTGCAAATAGGGATATTTTGACAGTTTCTTTACCTATTTGTATTCCTTTTATTCCTTCTTCTTGCCTAATTGCTCTGGCTAGGAATTCCAGTACTATGTTGAATAGGAGTGGAGATAGTGGGCATCCTTGTCTGGTTCCTGATTTTAGAGGGAATGGTTTTAATTTTTCTCCGTTAAGTATAATGCTGGCTGTAGGTTTGTCATATATAGCTTTTATAATGTTGAGGAACTTTCCTTCTATTCCTAGTTTTCTTAGAGCTTTTATCATGAAATGATGTTGGATCTTATCAAAGGCTTTTTCTGCATCTATTGAGATGATCAAGTGGTTTTTGTCTTTGCTTCTGTTAATGTGGTTTATTACGTTTATTGATTTTCGTATGTTGAACCACCCCTGCATCCCTGGGATGAAGCCTACCTGGTCGTGGTGAATAATCTTTTTGATGTGTTGCTGAATTCGATTTGCCATTATTTTGTTGAGGATTTTTGCATCAATGTTCATTAAGGAGATTGGCCTATAGTTCTCCTTTTTGGAGGTGTCTTTGCCTGGTTTTGGGATAAGTGTAATACTGGCTTCAAAAAATGTGTTTGGCAGTTTTCCTTCCCTTTCTATTTCATGGAACAGTTTAAGGAGGGTTGGTATCAGTTCTTCTTTAAAGGTCTGATAGAATTCAGCAGAGAATCCATCAGGTCCTGGACTTTTCTTTTTGGGGAGACTCTTGATTGCTGCTTCAATTTCATTTTGTGTTATAGGTCTATTCAGGTGATTAATTTCCTCTTGGTTCAGTTTTGGATGATCATATGTATCTAGAAATCTGTCCATTTCTTTTAGATTTTCAAATTTATTTGAATATAGGTTCTCAAAGTAGTCTCTGATGATTTCCTGGACTTCCATGGTGTTTGTTGTTATCTCCCCTTTTGCATTCCTGATTCTACTAATTTGGGTTTTTTCTCTCCTCCTTTTAGTCAGGTTTGCCAGGGGTCTATCGATCTTGTTTATTTTTTCAAAGAACCAACTTTTTGTTTCATTAATTCTTTGTATGGTTTTTTTTGGTTTCTATTTCATTGATTTCAGCTCTTATTTTTATTATTTCTCTCCTTCTATTTGTTTTGGGATTTGCTTGTTCTTGTTTTTCTAGGAGTTTGAGATGTATCATTAGGTCATTGATTTGGGATCTTTCAATCTTTTTAATATATGCACTCATGGCTATAAACTTTCCTCTCAAGACTGCCTTAGCTGTGTCCCATAGGTTCTGGTAGGTTGTGTTTTCATTTTCATTGACTTCTAGGAACTTTTTAATTTCCTCTTTTATTGCATCGATGATCCATTCTTCATTAAGTAATGAGTTATTTAGTTTCCAGCTGTTTGCATGTTTTTTGTCTTTACTTTTGTTGTTGAGTTCTACTTTTACTGCATTGTGGTCAGATAGTATGCATGGTATTATTTCTATTTTCTTATATTTGCTGAGGCTTGCTTTGTGCCCTAGGATATGATCTATTTTGGAGAAGGTTCCATGGGCTGCTGAGAAGAATGTATATTGTGTAGAGGTTGGATGAAATGTTCTGTAGACATCTACTAGGTCCACTTGATCTATTGCATATTTTAGATCTTGGATTTCTTTATTGAGTTTTTGTTTGGATGACCTATCTATTGATGATAATGGAGTGTTAAAGTCTCCCACAACCACTGTGTTGGCGTTTATATATGCTTTTAGGTCTTTCAGGGTATGTTTGATGGAATTGGGTGCGTTGACATTGGGTGCGTACAGATTGATGATTATTATTTCCTTTTGGTCTATTTCCCCTTTTATTAGTATGGAATGTCCTTCTTTATCTCGTTTGATCAATGTAGGTTTGAAGTCTACTTTGTCAGAGATAAGTATTGCTACTCCTGCTTGTTTTCGGGGGCCATTGGCTTGGTAAATCTTCTTCCAGCCTTTCATCCTAAGCATATGCTTATTTCTGTCGGTGAGATGAGTCTCCTGTAAGCAACAAATTGTTGGATCTTCTTTTTTAATCCATTTTGTCAAACGGTGTCTTTTGATGGGTGAATTAAGTCCATTAACATTAAGTGTTAGTACTGATAGGTATGTGGTGATTCCTGCCATTTAGTTATCTTAGTTGTTTGAAGGTTTGATTGTGTGTACCTAACTTGATGTTACTCTCTACTGTCTTGCTTTTTCTTATCCTGTGGTTTGGTGCTGCCTGCCTTTTCATGGTTAAGTTGGGTGTCACTTTCTGTGTGCAGGATCCCTTGCAGAATCTTTTGTAATGGTGGCTTTGTGGTCACATATTGTTTTAGTTTCTGCTTATCATGGAAGACTCTTCTTGCTCCATCTATTTTGAATGATAGCTTTGCTGGGTAGAGTATCCTGGGGTTGAAGTTATTTTCATTCAGTGCCCGGAAGATCTCACCCCATGCTCTTCTTGCTTTTAATGTTTCTGTTGAGAAGTCTGCTGTGATTTTGATGGGTTTACCTTTGTATGTTACTTGTTTTTTCTCTCTTGCAGCCTTCAATATTCTTTCCTTAGTTTCTGAACTTGTTGTTTTAATGATGATATGTCGTGGAGTAGTTCTATTTTGATCTGGTCTGTTTGGTGTCCTGGAGGCCTCTTGCATTTGTATGGGAATATCTTTCTCTAGATTTGGGAAATTTTCCGTTATTATTTTGTTGAATATATTACGCATTCCCTTCGCTTGCACCTCTTCTCCTTCTTCGATGCCCATGATTCTCAAGTTTGGTCTTTTGATGGAGTCAGTGAGTTCTTGCATTTTCTTTTCACAGGTCTTGAGTTGTTTAATTAGTAGTTCTTCAGTTTTTCCTTTAATTACCATTTCATCTTCAAGTTCTGAGATTCTGTCTTCTGTTTGTTCTATTCTGCTGGATTGGCCTTCCGTTTTGTTTTGCAGTTCTGTTTCGTTCTTTTTTCTGAGGTTTTCCATATCCTGGCTGTTTTCTTCTTTATTGTTATCTATTTTTGTCCTGAGTTCATTTATCCATTTATTCATTGTGTTCTCTCTTTCATTTTGGTGTTTATACAGTGCTTCTATGGTTTCCTTTATTTCTTCTTTTGCTTTTTCAAATTCTCTATTTTTATTGTCTTGGAATTTCTTGAGTGTCTCCTGTACATTTTGGTTGACCCTATCCAGTATCATCTCTATAAAATTCTCATTGAGTACTTGTAGTATGTCTTCTTTTAAATTATTCTTGTAGGCTTCATTGGGTCCTTTGGCATAGTTTGTCTTCATTTTGTTGGAGTCTGGCTCTGAGTTTCTGTTCTCTTCATTCCCCTCTGGTTCCTGTACTAATTTTTTGCTGTGGGGAAACTGGTTTCCTTGTTTTTTCTGTCTTCCTGTCATTGTCCTTGGTGTTGTTACTGTCCCTGTACTGTGTGTAATTAAGTATTTTCTAGCTTGTAATAATAACAATGGTAATATTGAGAATGGAAGAGTGAGCTGAGATGGAAAGCAAGAAGTTAAAGAAAAGGGGAAAACAAATATACAGACAAGAGGGAGAAAGCAGAACAAGGTATCAGACAAGAGAGTTTCAAAGGTATAAACAGGGAGTGTTAGTGTACTAATCGACAGTAAGCTGAACAGACAATAGAGTGACAGAGAGAGGATTGAAAATCAAAGATAAAAAAAATAAAAAATAAGTATATGAAAGTAATATCTATTTATAAAAATGAATTAAAATAAAATGGAAAATAGAAAATTAAAAAAAACAAAAAAAACCAAAAAACCAAAAAACTTCTAAGTTTATATGCAATGCAATTTCAGTCTTAATAATTTGGATGTCCGTCTCAATCTCCAGTCCTGGAGTTGGTGCCTCAGATGTTGTTCTGTAGTTGTCTCATCAAAGGGGATGCATAAAGTAGAACAAAACTACACTCACACACACACAGAAGAAAAAAAAAAAAAGCCCCACCAAGTGTCCCCAGTTCAAATGCAATACAGTTTCCGTAAGTTTTTCGGCTTGCAGGTGTAATTCGGTTGTTCTCTCATCAAAGGTAGGGAGAAAAAGAAAAAAAAAGCGTCTGGAGGCAGTTCTGAGAGTGGTATCTGCAACTGCGGCTTGCCTGCCTGCTGCTCTCAGCCTGTAGCTGGCGGCGTTATTTATGCAGATCTCTGGGGTGAGCTTAGCACTCACCTGGTCCCACAGGCTTTGTTTGCTCAGAGTTCTCCTGTGCGGGGGAGGGGGGCCTCTGCTACAGGCTTTTCCCTTTCCAAGCACTGGGAAAGGCGACACTGCCCCGCGTTGTCAGGCCTGCGTGTTTATTTCCAGTTCACGTGGGAAGTGGGTTTTCCCTCCTCTCACAAGCGTCCCCGCTCCTGGTTGCTGGGCGCGCCCCGCTCCCGCCAGAGCTTCTCCGGCCCGCCGGCCCGCCCGGCTCGTTTATTTACAGTCCCGGGAAGGATTCCCTTCCCCCAATCTTCAGCGCTCAGGGCGCCCCACCCTCTTTCCAGCGTGTCTTAACTGTTCTTATTGCTTAGTACTCAGTTTCTCTTTTTTTCCCGGGTGGAGGTCAGTCTGTCCAGGGGGCTATGCTGCTCTGGCCCAGGCTTGTCTGTGGGGGAACCGTGGTACCGCGAAGCTCACCTGGTCCGCGTCTTCCCAAGCCGTATGGGCGCCGGCCACTAGCGGCCCGGGGGCCTCCTCGGTTCTCCGTTTAACGTGAAGTGGAGATTCTCTGCGCCGGCTGGAGATGTGGAGGAGTCAAAGTTATGCCTTTTCTCGGTGATTATGCCTGCAAAGTGTGTCTCCAACGTCTCTCCAAGATTTCACTATAGGAGGGTCGCTTTCTGCTTCCTACCTCTAGCCGCCATCTTGGAATTCTCCTTTATTTTTCTCTTGATGCAAACATGGGACCTCCTTGGGTCAGGGAAAATGACATCCTTTGTGTCTCAGAGGTGCAGCTGTAGGGCTGAGCATGTTTAGCTTCCTGTCTAGCAACCTCAGAGTGAAAGCAGTGAGCCAAAGCTCCCAGTCCTACAACAGGAGTCAGGTACTCCAAGTTTGTGTCTCAGCCCTGGTTCTGGTTATCCATGTGCATGTAGATCTCCCAGCCTATCTGTGGCTTTGTTTTTCTATCTGCCAAGTGGGATGTCAGTTCTGGCTCCATCTGCCTCATAGAAAGGACAAAGGTGCTGTTAAAAGTGAAAAGTTACAAGGCCCGGTATAGTGACCCATGTCTATAATCCCAGATGCTCTGGAGGCAGAGATTGGAAGACTGTGGTTCCAGATAAGTGATGTCGACCAATTAATCATGTGCGGTGGTATGTGCCTGTCATCCCAGCTGTGTGGGAGGCCAGAGATAGAATATGGAGGTGTGAGGTCAACCCTAGGCAAAAACATAACACCATACCTGAAAAACAAACTAAAGCACAATGGGCTGGAAGAACAGCTCAAATGGTAGAGCACCTGCCTAGCAATCATGAAACCCTGAGTTCAAACCCTAGTACCAAAAAAAAAAAAAAGTAAAAAACCAACAAGAAAACAACAATCAGAAAGGAACAGAGAAATGCCTTCTGGTGGCAGCAGTTTGCTAATCCTTTGTTCAGGGGTAAGGGTCACCAGGCTGTGGCCATTCCACTTGTGCTACTGAAGATTGGTGTCATTGCTGGAACTAGTGTTCCTTGTTCACCGTTCTCAGAATGCTCTTGCTGGGGACCTCTCTGCATTCATCAAAGGAGAGAACCTTCTCCCAGAGAAAAGACTCCATCGATATCTGACCAATGTGTAAGAGAACAGTGTGGCATAAACCAAGTTTATCAACCTCTCCTGCCTGTATAACTAGAGTCTTTGGTCACAGGCCCAACCTCAAGGATTCCACATGTCAGATCTGGCCATTTGCCCAGTACACCAAATAAAGGGGAGACAGGGGTGGTGAAGGGCAGAGAGGAAATTTGTTATGTGACTAGGCACACCCCCAAAAGAGGCAAAATAAGCACTTTAAGCCATCTTTGGGGTACAGACACAAGATTTAGGTTTAAACAGAGGAAGAACTGGGGCAGGGAAGAGAATTATACATAATTAAGCAGTCCCAGGAAAGGGGGACCTGCCTGATCATTATCTCAGTTCTGATTCTGCAAGGGGTCCTAGAGAAGTTGTTATCACTATCATCACTTGAGGGGAGCAGTCTGGGTCCCATGAGCTGATTACTCCTGCTCCAGGGTGCAGCCACCTCATCATAGGTCATTGCCCTCATTTGGAAGGCAGTTTCTCCTTCGAGGCTCTGCTGTTTCTTTCCTCGGAAGGTAGATGCAGCCCTCCTCATAAAGTTCTTTCTCATATGGATCAGTCCTGTCTGTCCTGGAACCCAAAGTGATTGTAGGAGGTGGAAATTCAGAGCAAAGGAGACATATAAAACCAAGGCAGGGTTGCCAAGCTTTTCTCCCATTTTTAGTTAACTTGTGGTCCCAAGCAAGGAGTCAGTGTTTTTCAGCAAAAGTGGTTTCTAAGTACCTGTTGTATCTGTAGCACCAAATCTAAGGCTTAACAGTTAAGACTACTCGGTGACTTTTGGTATCAAATACAATGCCAGCTCTTCAAAATTACTGTCATATTTTAACCCTTGCCAAAGCCCCAAGAGGCATGTATTTCCCCCATTTCATAGATGAGGAAAACTAGATTGTGAAGATGTGAGATGGTGGAACTGAGGTGCTCTTAGCTATGGGTATAAGAAAGATGTTGATTTCAATCAGGTGTAGTTTGCCAGAAAACCATCACATACAAACTGCAAAATCTCCTCCAAAGTTTCATTGTTTGAAACAGCTTTATTTTTTTTCTACAAATGATTTTTGGGACCCTAGAAAGAGAAAAGGTGGCAAGTCATTCATGAATGGTTGAAATTATCTTGTGAATTTTTGCTCTGAACTGAGGAGCAGATATTCTGGTGCCTAACACACTGTACCTTTCTCTTATGTCTTCTATCACTTGAGCTGGAAAAGGAAAAGGAGTGAGAATCTACGGACCACTTTGAGAAACATTTTAAGAAAACCGAAAGTATGCTGTCTTCTGTGAGCTATTTTCAGCAAAGAAACAGTCATACTGTGATTTGATCAAACGTTTTGGACAGTTAGGAAATGACTTTATTTCTATCTTATGCTTCAGTGTTGAGGTATTCTTCTAATACGCAAGAACCCATTGCTCACTTTCATGTCTGTGGAAGCTCTTTGTGTACTAGAGTTCACATCCAGGCCACTGACACTGAGGAAGGGGGGATTTTCAGGGCTTCCAAGAGCCTGTCCCTTGTCTTTGATTATAGGCAGCAGTCTGGCAAGTGCATAGTCAGTCTTGGAGAATAGGAGACTTGCCATCTCTCTTGATCTCTGTCCCCATTCCTCCTTCTCCATGCCTATGCAGGATTTAGGACATTTGTGGACACAGAAAACCCAGAGTTGGGATAGTGAATACTTGGGGACTTGGGAGACATTGGAAGATAGAGGTGAAGGGTACTGGCTTAGAGCTCAGATAGACCTGATGTGTGTCCCTGGATCTACCACTTAGCAGATTTATAAACTTGTTTTGCTCAACTGTGGATTTCTCACTTGTTGAATGAAAGTAATTTTGTATTATCTATTATGTAACTGTTACATAATTTTTTCTGAGGCTTTTGGTACATGCCAAATGAATAATAATATTACTACTATTTAATATTTAATAAATATTGTGAGTGAGTTTAGTTGAATCACAGTAGAGTTTCTGACTTTCAGGAGACGAAATACTTAGAAATAACTACAGTGCAATAAGCTATGTATCAAATAAGCCATACAGAGTATGTTACAGTAGGAACTCAAGGGAGAAGTAATGCATTAGTTGCTGCTGGGGAGCAGGCCAGGGGAGGCTGGGTGCTGGGATCTGTAGACCCTAACAGTAGTATTTTCATGGTGGAGGCTGAGAATTAAGGTAATGAGTGAAAGTATCACACTCACAGAGAAGGGAGTCATCACACTCACAGAGAAGGGAGTCACCTTTCAGAGAGGAGAAGGAAAGACATATTTAGAGAAATCAGTGAACAATCTTGAAAAACACTTTTTTTTTTTTTTTGCGGTACTTAGGTTTGAACTTGGGGTCTCATGCTTGCTAGGCTGGCGCTCTACTACTTGAGCCCCAGTCCAAAAAACATTTTTAAAAACCTATCTTCTGTGGGATGTTTCCAACAAAGAGTAATACTGTGATTTGATAAGATACTTTTTGACAGCTAGGAAATGACCACATTTCTAATTCATATTTCAGTGTTGAGATATACTTTTGGTGTTAAAGAGTAGATGCAGCAAATCAGGGATCCCTCATCAGAAATATTTTTTGAGATTGGCCAGGGCATCAGGGTTGGTTAACATGATGGCTTTAGCCATTTCATTTGTATGCAAACTCAGCATTGGCACATTAATTACTCAAGAGAAGCAAGACATCAGGATTAAAGACACATGGAGTAAACCATGCTGTTGGTCAAAGCCAACATGACACCGGTTGACTTCAGGCTGTGGGTGGTGAATGTGTGACCATGGAGTGGACTTAATGTCCTAGCACTGGGATCATGATAGGTGGAAAAGAGCACTAGGCTAGGATCCAGGGGCCCTGAAATTAATCTGAGTTCTGTGTCTTTGAACAAGCTTCTCATACCCTCTGTGCCTCAGTTTCCAGTAAGCACTTTGAAAGGAGTTGTGGTTTAGGAGAGCCTCACCATATCTCTTTGTTATAGAATAGTGAAATTATTCTTAATTGCTTTTTCAGGGTCTGACTAGTTATAATATTGGCCCTTGCACATGTTCCCTTCCCACCACTGAATTTCTTTTGTCCTTAAATTTTGTAAAGGGGTCCTTTTCTGGGGATGAAGATGGACAAATATCCTGTATGTAAATTAGCATATGGGAGACTTTGAGATGGAAGTGTGCCAACGCCTTCCAAAGAGAAGTGCAGATAACAGGCTACAAGACTGAACAGCTTTCATGAGAACAGTAAAGAAAACAATTTCCCTCAGTGCTGTCCACAGCAAGGGAGATAAAGGAACTGGAGGACGGATAAAAGTATCCAAAAACCATAAAAGATGAATTGATGGGAAACTTGGGTGTGACTACTGAAGGGGCAGTGGGTGGAAAAAGTCACACTATAAAAAAAAAAAACTGTGGAAAAAGAATGGAGCAATAGTCATGGAAAAAAGTGAGATCGCATAAAAACTTTCAAGTGTAGCCTAAAAAAAAAAAAAAAAGGCTTTATGAGTTTAACATGAGGACTTTATTCTTACCACCTGGGGAGAGTAATTGACCAAGGCTGACTAGAGGTTTGTTTTGCCTTCTTGGCAGGAGCTGGATTGTTATGTTAATATTCCACTGGCTAAGTGTTAAGTGCTGAGTTTGAATAGAGAGAGTTTTGCAGAAGGGAAATTCCCAGCCCCAAGTTCATTCTTGGACCACTGAGCTCTTTACAGACGTAGGGCTTTGCACTCAAATACTAAGAAATAATTAGTATCATGGCTGATATTTCTAGTGTTTTGGAAAAAACTAAGAGGAGCTACTAGAAACCCTTCCATAATGGTTTATGGACAGGCAACGTGTAACAATGCTAAAGTGTGTGTTCCGGAGCTCATTCAGACTCTTCAAAGAATAGATTTCTTTTATAACAACATCACTGCACTGCTCTCAAGTGTCCACCTCTGCTTTATCTGTGCCTTCTCTTTTCCATTAACATTGGCTTCTCCTTAAAGGTCATTCCACTGACTTGGCTCTTAAAATATTTTAATTGTCCTTAGACACAGTGAGCCCCAAGCCCTTGGGTATTCAGGATGAAATGGCTAATAATAAAATGAATTTTTAAAATTTAAGAATTATTGATATATCTGTTGTTTTTTTTTCTTTTTTCCTTTTTCAAAAGTGACAGTCATCTCACAAAATGACCTTCTTTGTGACTAGTTGCCTCCAGGTAGCTGATTTCAGTGAAGGGGCTAAGTGAAGACTAAAGATTGAGCTTATTTGCAATATGTGATTTACTCATGACCCCTTAAAAGTTGCAAAGTGTTTAGGGTTGCAAATATAGATTACTTTGTAATTGCAAGTGAGCCTGTAGCTATAAATGATCTTAAACCTTCCCCAGCCTCTCACCTCTTTCCTCATTGTGTTTTCAAAAAATGTGATAATACGGCTTTTTTCATGATGTCTTTTATGGCAGTGGCTAAGGAACTTAGTTAAAATTAAGCCTATGCAGTAATCACAAGGTTTATAAATCTAATAAAGAAAATCCTGGTAAATAATATTAAAGTTTGTGAACTAAGGATTATAATTGAGCCATTTATTCCCCAGGAGCAAATTGGGCTACTGGGCTAAGATATCATTTGGGCAGTCACTTCAAATTTTAGAGCATGCTGCAAACCCCATTTCAACATACAGCATAGTAGCCAAGTAGAATCTAGTTTAGGGATCTCTAAATTCTGCTTACATCAAATATTGATTTCCACAACATGGAATAAGGCTTAACAGAGATAAAATTGGACAATGGCAAATTTCTTTGTTAAAAAGATACTCTCACTTTCACATTTAATTGTCTCTACAGTGTAGTACTTTCAATATAGACCATATAATGCTAGTTAACTTCAGTCCACACCCTAAGGGCGGTTAGTTAACATATGAAGTAGCCTTTTCAGAAACCTTACTACTGGAGAGGTTAATTAGCATGTCAAATACCCTAAACCAGACCACAGAAATAGTTAGAGACAAGGCATTTGAATACCACTCTCTGTACTTTCCCCAGAGGTTTAAAAATTAGCATAAATTGTATTAGAGATAATTTTAATTGGGTATAGGAGTAATATTCAAGAAATATGGTAGGATGTAAATATTCTTGTGGGGCCCTTTGCCCTTGTATGAGTGGGACATGAGCCACTCAGGGTTTGGCCAATAAAAGAAACCACTACAGATAATTTAAATAGGAATGGATGTATATCCCAGGGACTTATAGTGTTAGAGCCTGTTAGAAGATATGGGAGAGTGAAGGTCAAAGATGCTGCCTTGAAGAATTTCAGAAATCAGAAGTGTAGGGATGTGGAGAAGCTGAGGCTCTGCCCTCTGTGGGTGATAAAGAAGGATGCCTGGAACCCACTCCCCAAATCTGTCTACTGCTTGCAGAAAGGTTTGGTTGGCCCTGGCTTCAGCTGCCAATGCAGAACAGTACATTCCTTTCTCTTACCTTCTAACCCCACAGGAGGGCTTCTCCTTGACACACCAAGATACAAAACTGCTAGCAGAATAGTTTCCTGGCCTCCAGCCTTTCCTAGACAGGAAGAATCTAAATGAACAGGGACAATTTTGATTACTAACAAGCAACATCAGGCACAGGATAAGAATCTGACAACCCAGCATCCTTTCAAAGTGTGTCTCAGGTCCACAACAGTACTCCATAGAACTTTCTGCAGTTGTGAAAATGGTTTATACTGGCACTGTCCAATATGGTAGCCATATGGAATGTGACTAGTGGAACTGAGGAATGTAATTTTTGAGTTTTATTTAATCTTAACTAACTTAAATTTATATTTAAATAACTGAATAGCTGCTGTATTGGGCCATGCAGTTAAGAACTCTGTTCGGTGCTCTGTCCCTCTCCCTTTCCATTACCTGGGAGACATTGTGGCCTGTTCTGACCTGAAGTTTCCCAGAGCCTGCCACCTGATATTTCTGATTGTATTTTGAGAATTTCATGGGATGTACTTGTTAGGATAACTGTATGATGGAGTTGGGGTGCGGGGGGATTGTCACTGAGCTTAAGGAATTGTTTCCTAACTGCTTTCAGTGCTTACTTGTTAATAAATGTTAGTTGCACATTTGGTGTAGACTTTGATTTGACATTCCTTCTCACCATAACATACAATAGTAGTATCTGGTAGCAGGGAGGCCGTTTACGTACAGATCCTAATAATTGTGACAGCCAGTCAGCCCAGTGGGTTTGCAATATACACTTTTGTCTCAGAAATTTTTTTTCGAATCTGTACAGTCTGTAGTATCTTTCCGGTTAGCAAACAGTAGTAGATAATGAAAGACAGATTATATAAATATTAATATAAAAACTTAAGTGAACTAGTTGCCCTCCACTGAACAATGTTTTTTTAATGCAAGCATATGTTCACAGTGTATTTATATAAAATTCATAGACATGACAAATTTTCTGTGTATAAAATTATTCCTAATCTATGTATGTGATTGAACCTATGTTCCATAGTATCAGAAAGACAGCTTAGTATTCTGCAAAAGAACCCTGGCTCCCAAGTGTTCTGCCACTTTGAGAACCACTGGCCTACTTGTTACATTTGTAGGCACACATAGACTCCTTCTTATTCAACCCCCAAAGATCAGCTAGCATAAAACTGGCCCAAAGTAAGTGTTTTTGCGACTTCATGATACCTATTTTTTCAGCCATACCAAAAAGAACATTAGCCAATAAGACTTACCATTTGTTCCTGTATCAGATAAAGAGAAAACTACCCATAGCTTGAAAGTTGCAATTTTTCATTTTTTTTCTTACACTTAAACATTTTCTGTGCCTTTGTCATCCTTAAAGATTACTCACAGCCGGGTGCTAGTGGGTCACGTCTGTAATCCTAGCTACTTAGGAGGCAGAGATCAGGAAGATCACGGTTTGAAGCCAACTCAGGCAAAGAGTTCTTGAGAACTTATCTCTAAAAAAACCCAACACACACACACAAAAATGGGCTGGTGGGACTGGTAGTGTAGCTCAAGGTGTAGGCCCTGAGTTCAAATCCTACTACATCAAAGGAAAAAAAAAGATTATTCACAAAATTCCAAACAATGGATATTAAGAGTGAGTATCATGGGGCTACAGGAGTGGCTCAAGCAATAAAGTGCCTGCCTAGCAAGTGTGAAGCCCTGAGTTCAAATCCCAATGTCACTGAGAGAAAATGAAAACGAATATCATGGAAAAGATACCGCGGTGTTTATTAAACATTCAGAGGAGTTGATTTGCAAAAGTTTGACATACTCTAAATTATCTCTTTCTGTAATGCTGGATAAAACTAGTTTGCAATTGTCTTCAGAGTACTATAAGTTCTATCCCAAGGGAAAGCCTTGGGAAACCAGCTAGGAGGCACCTACCTAGTCAGTAAAACCTCGTATTACTGCTTTCTGAATTATTCTTCAGCCTCAAAACAAGTCATGTCCATACAATCACATATAGGACAACCTGGATTAGTGATTTTTCAGTTTCAATGATTTTAGGCACTCCTTCTTCTGCATTAGATGCACTTTCTTATAGGCCAAGGGACAGGTGGAGGAGATATGTCACCACCTGAAGGATGTCTCTCCTTGGGCTCAGCATAGAGGTTGGGGAGCAGGTGGAGAGCTGCTTTTAGATTCCTGTTAGGGAACTATTTGTACTCAGTCATTCACTTTGGGGGTGTGGGGAGGAGCAAGATAAAAGAGCACAGGAAAAGCCAGGTAATCTTGTAATCCTAGCTACTCAGGAGGCAGAGATCAGGAGGATCAAGGTTCAAAGCTAGCCCAGGCAAATAGTTCTGCGAGACCCTCTCTCGAAAAACCCTTCACAAAAATAGGGCTGGTGGACTGGCTCAAGGTGAAGACCCTGAGTTCAAGCCTCAGTACCTCCAAAAAAAAAAAAAGGACAGGAAGGGACAGAAGGACTCAGTGTATAACATTGAGCATTTGAGGCCCAGCCATCCCTCCTCCACATTAACATATCAATGGGTTTTTCCATTTGGAGGCACCTTATTGCCTGATAACCCACATTCTCACCCATCAGAATACTTATGCATTGGTCCTACTGCCTCAGCACATTTGTGGTACTAACGATGATAATGCTTGCTGATTGACGTGACAAGATCTTACTTTCAGATTAGCCCACAGATTTGAACAGTGAGTGTTTAAATCTCACTCAGGTCCTTGTTAAATCATATTAGGCTTTGATGCAAAACTAAAGACTCACTAATCGCAAGCTGTCAGCACAGCGTGCTGCCAAGATAACTTAATTTATATTAAAATAAAAACGTGGCTTTCTTCAGTTTAATCATCAAACCTTTTGCTTTTAGCTGTAAAGAGAGTTTAGATTACAAAGTGTCTGCCTTCTTGAGTATTTCTGAGAAGTGTAGATGCTGGGTGATTCTCAGCAAAGCAAGAGCAGGCAGTACAGTTCACAGGTTCAATCAATGTGTTGAAATAGTTCATGAAAATCCTCATGTTCCTTTTGTCCCTGGTAAAATTTGACGAGGCTGAAACATTCTATTTTGATTCTTATATTGGAAAGAAAAAAAATCTAATGAACGATGAAGCATAACATATTCAGAACTTGTGTTCTTGAATTACTTGTTTTCATGGATTAATGGTAGAATCGGTTAGTTTTTTACAAGAGTGATTAAAAGGACTTGTGGATTGTATTTCCTAAACAGGATTTGCAAGGCTCTTAATGCTTTTAAAAGGGAAAGTTGGAACCAAACTGAGCTGTCAAGTTTTGGATTTTTTTTCTTTTTCTTATAAGCAGACTTAATATTGTTCTTGGAATCAAACTGACCTTAGGTTGCTTAAGGGAGTTTAGGATGGTGCTTTCAAAAAGCAGGCACCATGGTCTTGTTATTGCTAAATATTGATTCCCCTTTATCCTGGGATGGAGAAGTGCATTGGCTAAGCCCTCTTGTCTTATCTCTTTTGCAGGCTTGTTGATTGGTGCTGGCTGTGCCCTTTACCCCTTGGGCTGGGATAGTGAGGAAGTCCGGCAGACTTGTGGCTACATTTCTGGCCAGTTTGATCTGGGTAAGTTCTCTTCATGGATGGGTACCTCTTTTAGAAAAAGAACCTTATCCGATGCCTCCTAAAAGCAGATAGTGGAAAAGGGAAAGAGAAGGTAAACATAATCCCAGTATTATAGCTGGCAGTCATGTGTGATGATATACAGTCACTTAGCCATTTGTCAAGTGAAGAATTGTTGATAAGCTACTGTTTGCTTAGCACTATGATTTACATTGTAGATGTAAAGATAAGAAATAGCCCTGCTCTCAAGAGTTTATATCTATGATTTAATTCACTCAAAATCATATATTTAATTCATTTCATATGCTATAAAAACAGCCCTCTTTGTGGAATTCATAGTCTATCTGAGAGGCCAAGGCAAACAAAACAATTGAGGAAATGACAGTCAAGGCAAGGGAATTCAAAGCCATGTCACTCCAGGGTGACTTTGTGAAAGGGATGAGAGTGGAGCTGCAGTGGGGTCTTGAAGAAAATGATGGCATCTGTGGATTATCAGGAGGAGACAGAAACACCCAGCAGGCAAGGCATAGGGCACAGCAAAGGGACAAGGCAGACATGAGAAAAACTCATCAGAAACCACACAGACCCCACATGGTGCCTCTCCAAAGATGGAATAGATGAGAGTTTATGTGTTGATGAAGGGTACTTCATGAATTTGCTTTTCTGTGCACTAATGAGAAAAGCTTAGAGATTTTTCCACTTGTAGCTATAATCTATTCTACTTACTTTGCAACCTATGAAAAATTTTTACAAATGCTACACATTGCATATCATTTCAATTTGCAGTAATTAGGGAACATATCACTTGGTTGATGAACTTACACTTATTTAGCTGCTTTCTTATTTCTCTTCAGTTGGGGATTTCATTTACTTCAGTTTCTATTATCTTAAGGCACATTCTAAGAGTTTAATGAATATAAGTGTTGTGTCGACTGGAGCTATTAGAGTATTTTTCTAGAATGGGTGTTAATAGATCAAAGAATATAAACTCATAAACAAATGTTTTCCTCACTTGTGACTGGGTTCATGGCTAAGGACTCTACAACAAAAGACAGATTAACAAGAAAAAGCATATACATTTATTTAAAACAAGTTATGTACAACCTGAGAAACTTCATAAGAAAATAAAGACCTGAAGTAAAGGAGAAGCCTGTGGACTTTTTAGTGCAGGTTTAATGAGGAAGTGGAAACTCATGGGGAAGAGGGATTGAATGGGGGAGATGATCTAATGGTAAGAAACTGGGGGAACTTGGCACCTCCCAATTGCTCACATTCCTCTCTATCCCTATCAGAGTTAAGGTGTCCCTTTCCTTCAGGTGTAGGGAGGGCACCTCTCCATGAGGATCTTATGTCCTGTTTCAGGGGCAATTCACACGACCCTTCCTAGATTTTATGAGCTACTTTAGGGGACAAGGACATGAGAAGGTCAGAGTGACCTTCCTGCTTCTGCTGTTTTTCTCAAATACCAAGATGCCATATTTGGGGGCAGTGTGAATGATGGGTGCTAAAGCCCATCTCTGCTAAGTGATAGTAAATGTATTCTCTACCATATGGAAGTTTCTGACAACTAGTCCATCACAAGTTACTGAGACATCTACTTTGCACATTAAATATTCCACCTTTAAGAAGAAAAATTCTGAGGAATTAGTCCAGTGGCAGTATTACTGTACCCATTATCATTTTTGAACTTTTATTCTAGAACATCTATGAATATTTTTGTCTGTTAAGATAATGAAAAAAATAGATATAGAATCAAAAGTCGGTAAATTTGAAAATGAAGCAATTTTTAATTTGACTTAATGACTGTAACCCTGCTTTCCTCAAAAAGGAATAGTGGCTCTTTCAGTAGAAAACACTGTATTCTAAATACCACCGAATTTTAATTCGCCTGGGAGAAAAATAAGAGATTTCCCTTTATCTGTTCTTCCCTCCATGAAGATAAAACTATCCTAAGTCTGAATTAATTCTGTGATTGCCATAGATGTAAAAAAAGAGAAAAAATTGCTGGCACAAAGTAGACTGCCAGGTTTTTTTTTTTTTTGGAGTGCAGACTGTCTAGGAAGGCATTGTAATATGATGTTTGGCATTTTTCTTTCCCTGGAGTTTGAGACATTCTTGGCTGCTTAACACGGGCCTCAACTTGATTAGAATCCTATTTCCCTGACCCATGGTGAATGTGCATTGCTATATTAATTAGCAGATCATAATGAAACTTGGATACTGTTATTGTAGGTTTCATTATTACACCCCAGTATTTGTATCCTCTCAGCATTGTGGATTAAAAGTTTTTATGTCAAATTAAAACCTTTAAAAAAAAAGTCTCTAAAAACACATATAAACATATTATTTCTTCTGTTGTTAAGCTCACTAAAACCATTTTTGCAGTTCTAGAAACTATGATGATGTTTTAAATTCTGTCCATTTGTTTTAAAATTTTTCTAGGTCCGATGATGAGGGGGAGAAAGGACACTGGGCACTGGCATCTTCTACTCATAAAATGAGTTCTGGGTCCCCGGAGTAAATATTGTATGTTTATTCATGTCTGTTTCTCTAGGCTCTATTTTTGTGACTCTGTCATCTTTTCTTTCAAATTAAGACCTAGAGAGACATTTTGCATAGAGACATCACTGCGCTTGTGCTCCTAACTTCTTATGCTCCTAACTTTCTTCCTTTAGAAAGTTGTTACTGGTCCTCTGCTGACCAAGGCTGAAAGGCAGTGGATTAGTGACATCATAAATTACGGAGCCAAACTGAGAGGGCTCCCAGGACTGGGTTTGTTGAGCACAGCAGGAGTTATTGGGTGAGCATTCTTCATAAGGAGGGCTCAGTGCCCACATTCAGTGGCTTGCCATGGTCATACCAAGCTTATTTCTGCCTCTTCATAAAGGAACCAGAAGATGTGGTCACATCTTCCACCCAAAGGTTGGAAAATGATAGTATTAGTAAAGTTCATGATTCTTTAGTGTGGAATATGGATCCCTTTCTTGACACGCTGGAGTATTTTGTTTAGTTGGCTTGTTGTTTATGGGGCTGGGGATCTAATCTAGAACCTTACCTGTGTTAGGCAAGCACTATATCACTGAGGTATACCCCTAACACTGGCATGCTGTTTTTGAAATGTTGTTATTCTCTTGGCAAAAACATCCTGAAAGAAATAATTGCTTTGTTCCTACATTGTAGATTATTTAAGGAGTGCATTTGTTTCAATTATTCAGCCAACAAATACATATGAAGTGAATACCTTGCCTTAGGCCCTGTGCTAGGGCTAGGAATGTGACATCAGCATGGAATAAAACAAGACACTATTCACTGCCCTTGGGAACTTAAACTTGGCAAGAGAGGCAAATATTCAAACAGATAAAATATTTACGACATATGTTAGACAGGATAAGTATGGGGTCCTACACTGGGCACTGTGGTTGACTTGCTGACATTATTTCACCCTGGTGGGTGAGATTAAGCCAGTGATTGGCAAGCATTTCAGCAAAAACACAGATAGTAAATATTTTCAGCTTTGCAAGCCAGATAGATGGTCTGTTTTGCAAAAACTCAGCTCTGCAGTTGTAGCATGAAAATAATTTCATGAGGCTATGTTCTAATAAAACTTTATTTATAAAAATAGGCAACAGGGTCATTGTTTGATGATGTCTGATCTGCTCCAAACAATACCCCTGGCATCAGAAATAATTTTATTTCAAAAGTGCTTATATAATGATTCTTACAGCCTCCAGGGCAGCTGGTCAGGACTGAGGGCAGTGGAAGACTTCACAGAGCAGACCTCTTCAACTACCCTAGTGTGCCGTGTAAATATTAGGATTTTCTTGGGGGGTGGTGGGAAATAAAGTGGCAAGCACTGTAACTCAGTCTTGGTCACCTCACCCTTTACTGGCATAAGCTGGGAAGACTTCAGTCCATCGGGGTCAGCGAGAGCTAGACACTTCCAGAAAAGGCACCATAAACCATGCTCTCAACCTCTGACCATGTGGAATGGAGGGAGAAAGCAGCAGAGAGGGGTGGAGGTGGGCAGAGAAACCAGCTTGCCTTCCTTAGGCTCTTCTAACATTACCGACATACAGTGATTCATTTCCTTATTGGGCAATGTATGAAACCTGTTCCCCCTTACTTGCAGCTGAAAGCAATTTGATGAACACTTATTTATTATTTCACAGTTCAAGGCCTGACTTCCCCTGGGGTGGTGGAGGGGCTTCCTGAGGAGGTGTTATTATTAACTGAGCCCTTAAGACTGTATATGGTTCAGGTAGGTAAAGGGTGAGTGTGGAGGTATTTTCTGTGGCATGAAGAAGTGGGCTTGGGGAAAGCAAAAGGAAGAGCCAGAAAGGAACCTACTTTATGTACTACCTCCCTGTCAGCAGGCTTAATGACAAGTATCAGCCACGGTAAAAGGCAAATAGTAATTCTTAGATTGGGGGTTAGGAAGAATCTCCTGGGGAAAAACATTTAAACTGAGTCTGAAAATGTAAGTAGTAGTTAGGCAAGAAGGGATTTCACAAAAAGCTTATATTTGTGGTTGTAATGCAGTGACTCTAATATCAAACTATCTCCTTTGCTTAGAAAAGAAAATGGGAGAGAAGGGTTGGTTTTTTTTTTTTTTTGCATATTTTAAACTTTTTCTAAGTCTATTGATTGTTTAATCAGAATTTTTATATTAAGTGCAGAGCTTTGAAGCAATTTTGTAAAAGTACCCACTTTCATAAATCAAAGATTATTACCCTGCTTACCTTTGAATCACACTTATTTATAAGGAAGAAAAGAGTATTTATGGAATTTCACATTTGTAAAACAGAGAAACCAGGGTCCAAATAGCCTGCACAATGAATGTCTAAATTCTCCAACTGAAGCTATAGTTTTCCTCTTTAGTAGCTCTTGACTTCTAGTGTTGGAAGCAAAAGTAGTCTTGTTGAGAATGTGGATGTTTAGTCTCCATGCCTCAGAAATTATGATTTTTCTTAATTGTGTTTTAAACATAAAGCATTTGCCTAAATTCAGATGATTTAGGTTTAGGTTACAAAAGTCTGACTCAAACTGGCTGGAACAAAGAAGACCTTTAAAAACACTTAGGACAGCAAGGCCAGAGCTAAGATGAACTATGGAGTTGCCTGATCCAGGGGTTGTTCCAAAGAAGTGGTCCAGGTTCCTTGTTGGAGAAGAACCATCTGTAATTTGACGTTATCCATCTGCCATCTGTAGGTTGAGTGGTTCTCTACATGGTCATAAATGCATTTGGACCTTGTACCTTGGCACATCCTCATTTATGTCAAAAGGACAGGGCATACCTCTCCACCAGTAATGGAGTTGGGCTGATTTCATTGTGTGTTCATTCTTAAACAAATAACTGCTGCCTGGGAAATGCCAGTGCTAATTAGCTTCTTATGTTCCAGCTTGAATGTGCTTAGAGTTTTCTGGAATTGGATTTTACTGATAACTTGTGGGATTTGTAAGATGCAGATGAGGCTAAGAGGAGACAAGTCACCTCAGTCTGTCTCTCTTTGGTCCACTTGAACATCCACTCCTCCTTTCATCAATGTAGCCTGTGGTTGTGGACAAGAATCAGTAATGATTTGTACTGTGTAAATATTAACAGTGGTGGTTTTATTTATTACCTTTTGACAAAACAAAACAGTTCAAGGAATAAGAATAATACATACTCTAGCACAGCATCTGGCACATAATAACCCCCAGTAGAAGTTTGCTGTTAGATAGGACTATTTTTAATGAATATATGCTAATCAGTCTTTATTCTTCCTTTTCCATTCTATAGCCGTAAGTCTGGACTTACACATTAAGCATAAGGTCTTTATAATCAGGTTGTCCAGTTGTTTTAATTCATGCCTCAGAGATATTTTCATCCACCAAAGGCTTTTCTAATTATATCCTTATGATCAAAAGTAGTGTTTCAATTCATTTGTCTTGCTCATTTGCCACGTAAATTTGAGTAATTATTGCTTTCATTTTGCTATTTAATTTGATTAAGAAGCCATCATGCTTCCTGTTCTTGAAATTATGCATTGGTGTCTTAAGAACAGTACCATGAACTCAAAGCTCAGAGCCTCTCTGTTGGAAAAGATAAGTCTGTTTCTTTGCATTTTCAATATAGGGAAGAAATCCTTTTTACTCTCATTTGAACAATAATCAGCCCACATGTCTTTGGACATCTTCTTTAGCTTTTTGACCTATGCTCTCCTTCTTCAAATCTAATCATACTTGATTTGCAAGTTATAGGGAGGACAGCTGAGTAAAGATTGGAACAAAAATAATACTTTTCTTTCTTTTTTAACAAAATTGAGCTTTTTCAGGCTTGGTGTTCATGGGTGTCTCTCAACCTACATGACCCCAGTTTTCTTGCTGACACAAAGAAGCCTTCATTACTGGAGACAATAATTGGAAAACTTACAATTGGTTTCTGAGACATTTAATATGACGAGCATCACTTTGGTCAAAGTTAGAAGGTTCCTATGCCTCACATGGACTTTTGTGGCTGCTTTATGCTCAGGCAGGCCAAGTAACTGAGGCTCTGCCGGGTAAGGCATTCATTTGGGTTTTGTGCCAGAGCAGGGCTTGAGACCAAGCAGCATCTAAAGTGTTTGTCACTCTTTTAGTAAGAGACCCCTCACACTTGATGCATTGGCCATTGCTTAAAGTCAAATGCATTATTCCATGGTGAGAGTACTATTTGGGAGGATGGTGAATAGTAAGGTATTGAACATCCATTGAGCTTTAGCCAGATTTAAAGTCTTTACAGAAGTGATCATGTCTTCTCTTCTACATGGCTATTAACAGACCCTATCCAAACTTTTGACACTAAGTTCAAGTCACTGGAAGTCATCTAAAAGGTACATCAGGAGCCTGAATTCTCCCACTCAGAGCTCAAGTATAGGATGATGACAGAAAAGCCAGGCAGCTGCTGCAAGTTAAATCTAAGCCCATACTGGGTAGGCCTAGTAGGACCTCATGGGGGCCCTCTGGAACTTAGCTCTAAACAATGCTGGGAAACTTCCACAGGCCAAACAGCCAGGAAGAGCAAAAGGTTGGACACATTCAAGGCAAAAACCAATCAACTTTTTAGTGACTCAGTCTTCCTAGGAGCCTCTTTTCACACAATGGAAAGTGTTCTGCATGCATCCCAGAACATAGAGAGAATAACACATTTATTTTTTGAGACATTTGTTCAACCCGCCCATTCTGGCAGGTTCCATGATAACCAAATTAAAGCATGAACATTTCCAGTTGAAGTTATAACAGTAAATACTTCTAGTTCTACTTTAGGAAAAAGTACCTCCAGACTGTAAAATCATAGATTTACTTCTGTCTGTTTCCCTACAAATCTTTGCAAGTTCAAGTTATCTGGAATTGTGGAACAGGATTTTTGCAACAAAGTGCTTAGCTTGATGTTTGGTGTTCAATAGATTTATTTGTTCAACAAATATTTATTATACACATTGGAGATGCCAAGTCATAAAATAAGCATGATCCTTACTTGTGTGTCCTATATCTGTCACCTATTGAATGGTTAAAAGAAAGAAAAGAAAGAAGGAAGGAAGAAAGGAAGGAAGGAGGGAGGGAGGGAGGGAAGAAAAAAGAAAGAAACCTTATTGATAACTTTTGGCAACTAAAAAGGGAGCTGCCATCGTGTTTCTGTACATTCTTGGCCATCACTCTCTAAAGGACTAATGGCTTAACCACCTCACAGAAAAAATATTAAAGTGAGGGTCATAGTTTAAAGAGCCGAATACCTAGAGAGGTGAAAAACCAAATTGTTTTAAATGTTTTTCTTCCTACAGTCTTTTCTGGTTAAGTTATCTTAGCACAAGATCATTCCTACTTTTGTATTAATGTCTTTTTAAAGCCTCATCCAATAGCTTGAAGCAATTTATGGCAATGGAATTCACAATTGCCGAAAAAAGAAAAATTTTTTAGGAAACCTGTGGGAAGTAAGATTTCTTGAGATACAGCCACAAAATTACTGAAGAGAACATTCATCTCTCCTTTAAAAATTCCTTTTTCAATGTGTTTTTTATTAGGAAGAAAAAATAGATATACCTTAACGGTATTCCTTTATAAATGTAGTATTTGGAAAGTCAGAAAATGAAACAATTTCATTTGAATTATTCATTTGTATTATGTGCTCTTTACTATTTCCTACTATGCTACACTTGTATGTGAAACTGGGTCCAAAAACACTAATTTTAAATTTAACAGTAATTGGAAGATATTTTCGATGTTTTGGATAATTTCTCAGAAGTAAAGTTTATTCTGTTAACTGTTGTCAATGAAGTATGTAAGAAAGAAAGGACAACTAAGACAAATTGGCTCTCTGAACATCATCTTGAATACAATCTGTAGATTTGGTCAATTTGATGGTAGTTAGGATTTAAGAATAATGTGTCCTGATTCCAGCTGACTCCCGATAATGTAACACAGTCCCCTTGGGAACTCTCTGCCCTCGAAAGACACTTCATAAATTCACCTCAGTACCCTCTCTCTCTTACCTAGTCATATACATTCAGAATAGTAACACCAAGGAAAGACCCTTCATTGCTGTTGCTGGACATTAGAGGAGAGTGTTTTTATGGTTCTGAATCCCAAGAAAAATATTTCTGGCCAAGAACTGAGAATTCCTGTTGGTGTGCTTACTCATGTGTTAGTTTTGCCTTTGTACCATAATAAAAGATGGAAAGTAGCCACTTCCTCTTAAAGGTCTCCCCCAAGTTAGGGAAAGGCCATTTATTAGCATTATTGACAAGTAACCATCAGGAGAGTTTTGGGAAGAAAAATATAAACAAAGTGATGAAAGAACTGGTCTGATATCTAATATGATTTTTTATCTGATACCATCATGACAAGCATTAAATAATACAGAGAAATTTTAGAGAAAATGTACTAAATGAATAGTGTGTTAATGTGAGAGCTTCATTGATCAGCTCTTTTCAGAAAACACCTGAAAAAATTATTCTGGATAAATTTATTTTCCCCTTAAAGGGGTACTTAATAGAAAATAAACCATCGATAAATTTGAATTTCAGTTTCAATTCTTTTTAACTCTTTGATTCTGGGCTAGTTATTTGAGCTCTCAAAACTTCAGTTCTCTCTCTCTAAAAGGACTGGGAGTATGGCTCAAGTGGTAGAGTACCTACCTAGCAAGCTCAAGGCTCTGAGTTCTCAAAAAGAAAGAAAGAAGGAAAGAAGGAAAGAAGGGAGGAAAGAAGGGAGGGAGAAAGGAAGGCAGAAAAGAAGGAAGGAAGGAAGGAAGAAAGCAAGCAAGCATATAAAAAGGGTAGCAATATCTGATTTTCAGAAGGACTAAGTATGACAATATAAGGATTTTTGTGCATGGAAGAAATAAATGTTCATACCTCATTCTGCTTTAAATAGCAACATGGTCCTTATTTTAATCATGTTAAAATAGTTTGATCTTGTATTTTATACTTCCCTATCATTTCAGCTTGAGTATATAAAACATAAACAAGCTCTTGGTTTTTTTTTGTTTTTTAATTAAGTCATTAGTGGTTATGCTATCAAATGGAGTAATTTCAGAGTCACAGAGACCTATATAATGTGCTATGAACTGGAAGAATTTTTTAATTCTTTCTGGTTTTGTTGTTTTGCAATAATTTTATATCCCACTGCCATTGATTAGTCATTGCCATTATTAATTATGCCTTCTGTCCTTATTCCCTCACTTGTTATTTGTGTCCTTTCTAATGATCATAAGTCGTTACAGAATCATGCTGGAAAGGAACACTGTTCAGCTCTCTGTTTCTGTGAACTTTGTGTCTTTGAAGCACTGACTTTGTATGCCCTGGCCAATATTTTTTAGCTTCCTGATTTGGGGTCATGCCTTGGACAACTGATTATGTTGTATATCTAGCTAAGTACCCTACTTTGGGTTAGCAAGTCATTCTTTTGATGATGCTGGCAAATAAGTGTAATGTATGGTAACCCTTGATCCATGGATTGATTTTAACTTGAGGTCTTCAAATCATTCAAGGGGCCCATAGTTCATCAAATAGGCTTCAGAGTTTGTGAACTGACTGAAATGGTATGTAATTTTTATGCTATGCACACGGGCTTCCTTTTTTTTTTTAAGAGAGAGAGTGTAAGCATATTCATTAGCTTTTAATTATTGTTCAAAGGAGTTCTCGACAGCTGAAGACTTAGAATCTCTGACAAACAACACTGGAAGTCTGACACTGGAAATCTTAGACACTTGAACTCTACACATAACCTGCCAATAATCTGCACATCTCCCCAGGAAGCTAGAAAGTATGGAACCCCTCTGACTTGATTTTATTATCTGTGAAAGTGTTTGTTAGAGGAAAATGCTATAGGGAAAAAAATCCCTGCTTATGACATACATTATTCCAATAAGGAATCTTATACACAGTTCTGATTTAAAGTCATATCTGTAAAAATGGTGTTCAAGCTTTCTAGTGAATGACTGTGTTTTCACTTGGTATCTTAACCCTTTTCATTTGTGCCCCTCTTCAAGACGGTTCCCCTTGGCTCTTGAGTTTCAGCAGATCTCGTGAGCAGAGGCACTTTGTTCTTAACTGTTTTCAAAGATACCTGTATAGTGAATAGTCTTGGAAAACAGAGAAGAGGCAAATTTGTTTACTGTCTGACATATTAAGTATTATTTCCCTCTAAGTTAAAAATTAGGCAGATTTTCTTGCAGCCCAGTAAAGATGATTCAAGTTCTCTAAGTCTGGGTTTCTTCAACCACACACAAACCCACTGTGTACTGAATCCACCTAGGCTGCTTTGCTTCAGTTCCTGTGGAATGTGGAAGCCTAAGGAGTCCCACAAACATAAAGTTCATGCTATTTGGCTCAGATTGCTCAGAACCTATGACATTAAATATTTTGAGTATCACTCAAACTTAGAATAATTGCTCTATGCCTAGATAGATGCTTAAATCCTTTCATTTAAGGATAAGCAGTAGCTCTAGCTATTTTAGCCAATTTACAATCTAGAATACCTTTAATTTCATCAATAAAAGTCCATTTTTAAACATTCATCATGCTAATTAATAAGACACTAATTCCACCAATAAAGAGCCATTGCTGAGCTGATAGAGTGGCTCTAGTGGTAAAGTACCTGCCTAGCAAGCATGAGACCCTGAGTTCAAATCCCAGTACCGCCAAAAAAAAGAGGTTAAAAAAAAAATCCAGGGGGGAGAAATGACCCAAGCCTTGTATGCACATATGAATAATAAAAGAAAAAAAATCCATTGCTGACAACTGCTAAGCTGATTAGTAAAGCTTCTGGTGCTAATCAAGATAGAAATGACAGCAGTACTTGCTGTGGTTTCCCCTAAATCACATACTATGTTTATAGTATTTTTAGATGAATTATTGGAATTGTAATAGTAGTGTTAAGAACTGTAAGGGGTCTGAAATTTCATTCTATGTGCAAGCTAACAAGTTAGACTACCATAATTTCATGAGTGCTGGAAATAGATAGGAGACTATTTGGGTTTGAGACAAAGAACTGTGTTTGCTGCCACACAGTTCCATTTATTGGGATACCTACAGAGGACATGCAGAGGCCACTTGGTAGACTGTGGAAGTGTGACAGATACAGACAGGGAGGGCAGATGAGATGCCATCCTGATGGAATTCAGCACCTCTTCACATGGGTTTGTTGGAATGTTGGCAGCAGCCACCACCACACTGAAGAAGAGCAGTTAGAGACAGACTGGGATTTTTCACACTGTTGGGCTGTGTAGGCGTCAAAGAGCTGAGTTTCAGGTAGTCCCAGCCTTTGTAAATAGCAGGTACAGACAGAAACTAAAAGATCATCTTTATCACCTTTATTACTTTATCACTGAATGAAGCCCTGCTGGTTATCTGAGCCACCCCCACATGGAGATGCGATTCTGTGTCAGTTCACAGTGTGAACACAAAAGCCACCACTGTATTCTGTTCATAGAGCCAATGTCATCTCAACAACAGATTATCTCTAGTGAAACATCAGTGCTACAGAGCAAGGATTAATAGCAACTGTGCTAGCAGACGCTGAGCTGGCCAGACAAGACAAAGGGGAAGCTGCTATTTATGGTATGAATGTGGAGATTAAGAAAAGTAAGTACCAGTGGGTCACAGAACATTGGTGGGAACATAAAAATTCACAAGCTGTTCCACTCATTTTGTTTTTTTAATACTTAAACTGAAACTTAATTATATTTCTGGGAAACCAGGCTATTTTTGTTTCTTTGGCATCCCTTTGCATTGAGATGTTCTAAGTAGGCAGAACATTTTTTACCATCTTTTTTTATAACTATGTGGTTCTTACTGGGATGTGATGCAGGATCTTGATTTAATGTTAAATTTAGGAGGAAGGACCTTGGATGGATCTGATGTAAAAGAAAAACAAGCCAAGTGTATTGAAATATGCCTGTAATCCTAGCTACTCAGAGGCAGAGGTAGGAGGATCATGGTCTGCAGGCAGCCCAGGCAAAAGTATGAACCTATATCTGAAAAATAACTAAAGCGAAAAGGGATGAGGGTATGGCTCAAGTGCCTCCCTGGCAAGTGTAGGGCCCCTGAGTTCAAACCCCAGTCTGTGGGTGAAGAATGTGTTGAATAATTAGATAAGATTTGGTATGGTATGAAAGCAGAAACCATCAAGGTCTGAGAGGAGGTGAAGTATGCAGCCATACCCAGCAATATCTATCTGGATGTCCAGTTCTTATTTTTATGTATTTATTTGTTTGTTTATTATTTATTTATTTTGGTGGGACTTGGTTTGAAATCAGGGTTTCGTACTTGTAAAGCAGAAGCTCTACTGCTTGACCCATACCACCAGTCCAGGTGTCCAGTTTTTAGAACTTCTCTAACTGGTCCACCTCTACTATCTTTTCTGGATGTGTAACCCCTGTTCCTTTTGTTATATCTAGATATATTTTGCACTAGGGGTTTACTTATATTGTCATGAAATACACACAGTATTCATTCAACATCCATGAGAGATTGGTTCCAGGACCCACAGCAGATACTAAACTGCAAGGATGGTCAAATCCCTTATATAAAATGGTGTAGTATTTATATATAACCTACAAATATACTCACATATACTTTATATCATCTCTAGATGATGCAATGTAAATGCTGTATAAATCATTGATATACTATATTGTATGGGGAATAATGACAAAAAATGTCCACACATGGTCATTATAGACAATTTGGGGGGAGAAGAATATTTTTGGTCTGCAATGGGTAGAATCTGTATGTTGGAACTAGCAGATATTGAGGTCTGACTATAAGTCCAAATGCCCTGGTTTGCTGATGAAAGAAGTTGTTGGCTTATTCTTCTTATTATTATTATCTGCCCATAGCCTTACTTCTTTGCTGGATATGTGCAATTACCTTTAAAAATACAGGCAGACAATTATATATGTAGATTCTGAGTACTTAAATAGTCAGGACTAGATTTTTGGTTAAGAATAACCTAGCAACACCACTCTACTTTAGTTTGGGAACCAGGAAATTACAAATTGTAAACAAAACAAACTAGTCACTTGCCAAAAAGAACACACTTTAGTGTCCAGGACAACTGTCCTCATAAATAAAACACAGTAAGTGGCTTAGATCCAGAGTTGACAAACTGTGGCCCAAATCATATCTGCGTCCTTTTGTAAATTAAATCTTATGGGAGCAAAGCCATGCTCATTCATTTGTTTGGTGTCTGTGGTTGCTTTCGAACTAAAATATTTACTGTCTGGTCCCTTTCTGAACAAGATTGCCAACCATTGACCTATATGATCCTTCTACATGGTCCCTTGGAGCCTAAAGTCTGTGACACTGTGGTGCACTCAGTAGCAAGAGATGTGAGAGAAGGATAAAGTCAAAAGAATGTGGAAATAGAGGTGTGATGCATGAGTTCTCGATGAGGCCTGAATTTAAGAGGCTTCACCCTGTTGAGGTTTAATGCCTTCATGGTAATCCCCAGTTCTCCTTCTCTCCTTCTTCCTGTCTTGCCTGAAGCAGTCACAGCTGGAGCTGCCCAGGGATGACTTTGATTGCACATAAAAATCCTGTAGTCTTTCTCTGTGGAGCATATGCTTTACTTGCATAAAATCCTTCAAATGTGTCAGCTGGAAAAGCTCCTTTCCTTTAGTGGGCACTATTGTTTCCCACATGGAATAAATAACTACTTCATCTTGCCAGCTCAGAGGCATTTTGCTGAAGAAAATGGGCTGTCTGCATCCCATGTCTGTGATGCTCTGGTCCTCTGCAGCTCCTTCCAGAGCTCCCACCTCCCACCTCCCACCTCCCACGTGGGTACACAGGTCCTGCACACAGATCCTCCTTACCTTTGGTCTCACAGTCAGATTGCATGATGAATGCCAGCATGTCATTTTAAGTGATTTCATTTGTAAGCTGTTTGCTTAGTTGGCTGTGGTTTGCTGTGGTTATCAGGAATTGGACGAGGTCTTGCCTTAGACAGGATGCAGCCAGAGGGTAGGAACCACCAGAACTACCTCATTGTGTATTCTGCAAATAGAAGGTAATAGGGTAAATGAACATTTTCATTGGGAAAATTATGGAAGAAAACTGGTCAGTGGGCTGGGAACATGGCTTAGGGCACAAGGCCTTGGTTGTCATGCCGAGGACATGTACAGGTGCACACACAGACACACACACACACACACAGACACACACACAAACAGACACACAGACACAGGCACACACACAAACACACACAAACACACACACACACACACACATACACACAGAAAGGTCACTATGCCAATTCCTCATTTTGCATGACACAGGACCAGCCATATTTATTGATTTCTTACTTCATGTACTTATAAGCATAAAAGTCCCTCACTGATTTTCATATATACATATACATAAATATATACACATGTGTTTACATTTTATTTAAACTTGTTTAAATTTGATTTTGAAATGTTTTCAGATGTATTAACTATCTTGCAAAAATAATACCAACAATCCTTGTATGCCTTCCACCCAGACTCCCTTAATGTTAGATTTCATCACATTTTCTGTCTCCCTCCTGCCCCATACACTTCCTGTCAGACATGGTGACTGGTCAACCTTAGATACTTAGGCCATTCCTAAGTAAAAACTAAAAATTTCCCTTACCTAGCAGGATAATTATTAAAATTTGGAAATTAATGTTGATACAATTCTATTATTCAATCTGTAGACTTTATACTGACACTTTTATGTACAGAATTACCAATAAAAGAAATGGTGATTATTTTCCATTTGCTTTTTGTGGACTTTCTTTGTGCTTTATGGTTTTCTACTTTCAGAATATAAGCATTATTTAGAACCTTTATGGCACCAGGTGCCTGTGGCTCACTCAGGTGGCAGAAATCAGGAGGACTGCAGTTCAAAGCCAGCCAGGGCAACTAGTCTTCCAGACCCTATCTCAAAAATACCCAACACAAAAATGGGCTGGAAGAGTGACTCAAGAGGTAGAGCACCTGCCTAGAAAGCATGAGGCCCTGAGTTCAAACCCCAGTACCACCACCAAAAATAAACAAACAAATCCTTTAGGACTGGGGTGTAGCTCCATGGTAGAGCACTTGCCTGGTGCTCAAGGCCTTGGGTTCCATCCTCAGCACAGAAAAAGTGTTCAGATCCTCAAAATTAAAAAAAAAAGAAAAAAATTCTCGATTTCCATACCTGCACACGATTGTCAGAAACTGTTGATTTCAAGAAAGTTTTAATACCAGTCATGATGAATAGCCATGTCTTCTCTCTTCTAAGTGTGCATCATGGGCTCAGTGCTTCCAAGCCTTATGTCAAATCCAGGTCCCATTCTGAGTCTCTTGCTCTTTCCTGAACTTGAGCAGCTATGCATTGGTGAGAGCTCAGATAGGTAATTTTGGGTAAATTCCTGTGTTGCATGGTAGGGCACTATTTCCTTGGGGGACAATAAACAGTTCTAATAAACAAGCAAAGCTCTGGGACTTTTTCCTCCATTTTCTTAGTCCTTCTTCCCAAGGATAGAGCTAAAACATTTCTTTGGGAGCAAGACAAACAAAATAAAGCAAATTAAAATTATGGCTGTTCAGCAAAATTTCTGTGGGAACCCAGAAGGAAAACTTAGGCCATTGAATGTAATAGAATTAATTTGTTATTCACAAAGCTTTTATTTCACTTTAAAATCTCAGGCCTATATAACACATACTCATATTGAAGTATAGTGTTTGAACAGCTGGTCAATGTTCTACTTTGTACTGTATAGTCCTCTGCCTATTTCATTCTGGCTACAGAATGAATTAAGCTGCACTGGATAAAATTTACAAGGCTGGTAGATATTTTCCCATCAGACTTTACCTGTAACATATCTCCTTAGACAGAGTCCTGTTATGAGCTCCTTGCAGATGCACATCTTATGTTTTCCAGAGCATAAATCCCTGATCCCCTTGACATGTGTGGTTATGGAGAAAGCCATAGCTCAAGTGTATCAGTCCTCACCGACAGGCTCATCTGCACTACATATTCTGACTCAACATCCTGCTTATCTCTGCGGAGAAAATGGGGCGCACAAGGGAGATAGGTGGTGGAATTCTTACTCCAAGTTAAAATATCATATGCTGAGTGCACCGAATATTACTAGGTGGAAATGTATCATTCAACTTCAAAGAGAATTCAAATCCTACTGTTCAGTCCCCTAAACCTGAGAACAAATGGGCATAACATTTGTTTCAGTCAGCCTCAGATATTGGAGTCCAGGGCTGCAGTTCTTGAGGAAGAATGCTGGGCACACTCAACTGTGGTAACTAAGAAAGCATGAAGATAGCCACTTCTTCCTGGAAGTTTCTGTAAATAGACACAGTGCTTGGGAATTGGGGGATTCTACCATTATACATATCTCCTCACCACCTGTTCTTTTAGGGAATATTATGGGGAGTGAGTGGTGATCCCATTTCCATTATTTGCTTGAGGATAGCACCCCCTGTGGCAAATCCCTAGAGAGTGCATAGGACATAATATAAACAGGTCCCAGGAAGTTGTAAACAGACAACCCTGATAATCATGTGAATTTTTACTACCAGTAGTCAACAGACAAAGGAACTCTAAGGAGAACCACACTTCACATTCTTCTCTCAGACTTTTTGCCTCTGTGTTCTCTGTCCACCAACCGTGAGTGTTCTCTTTATAGACATGTGAGGTATGGTTTTATTAGATGTTCCTTTGAAAATATGAATGAAAGTTTTTGCATGTTTTAGGCCAAAGGTTCAATACCTGTTTTGTTTTGTTTTTTACTAGCAATACTTTTGTTTAGTAAATTCACACACACAAAAACACCAAATGGAATTGGTCCCATAGCATATTCTTTTTGTTGTTTATTTTAATGCATGTGCAAAAAGGTCTGAAATGAAGAAGCATGAAGAAATTTATTCAAGAGGAGAAAGACCTATCACAATTTTGGCCATAGTATTTAAGACTACAGAAGGTTTTTCTACCTTTTCACCTTCCTGCCTTCATTATTTGTAAAGAAACAGGAATAAAAGCCTCTTCTCCATCCAAATGTTACATTTATATATTAAGGTGTTAACAATTTTTAAATGTCACAGATAAAAGATGTGCTTTGGTAAATGAAGCCAGTCAACTTATGTCCTAACTCAGGCGTTTCTAGCCACAGGCATGTTGGGAGGTAAGCGATAACCTCTTGAGGAAAGAGAAATACTGGGGCTCAAGTTCAAATCACATAGCACAAGAAGCCACAGCAAAGATGGAGATTCTATGATGTAGTATTAATCAGCTTCATATTACTATGAAAAATACCTTACACAACTAATTTTATAAAGTAAACTTATAAAATAAATTTATTTAGCTCACAGTTTTGGAAGTTCAAGTCCAAAAATAAAAGCGAGAGCACACAAGGGAGGGGTGAGGATAGGTAAGACACCTAAAAAACTAGATAGCATTTGTTGCCCTTAACGCTGAGAAACTAAAGCAGATACCTTAAAAGCAACTGAGGCCAATAGGAAAGGAAAAGGGGACCAGGAACTAGAGAAAAGGTTAGATCAAAAAGAATTAATCTAGAAGGTAACACACACGTACAGGAAATCAATGTGAGTCAATGCCCTGTATAGCTATCCTTATCTCAACCAGCAAAAACCCTTGTTCCTTCCTATTATTGCTTATACTCTCTCTACAACAAAATTAGAAATAAGGGCAAAATAGTTTCTGCTGGGTATTGAGGGGGTGGGGGGGGAGAGGGAGGGGGCGGAGTGAGTGGTAAAGGAGGGGGTGGGGGCAGGGGGGAGAAATGACCCAAGCCTTGTATGCACATATGAATAATAAAAGAAAAAAAAAAAGCTTTGTTAATTAACAAAGAGACTGTTAAAAAAAAAAAAAAGTCAGGCAGCCCCATTGGTTTAGCCTCTGTTGAGGGTGGTACATCATGGCAGGAGCAGGTGTAGTAGCAAAAGGGGCCATCTTGAACCAGTACACAGAGAGAAGGAGAGAGACTGAAGTGTCACATCCCCTTCTCGAACATGTCACCAGTGATCTGAGGACCTCCCACAAAGTCCCACTTCCCAAAGGTTCTATGGCCTCCCAATAGTGTCACCCTATAGACCAAGGCTTTAGTCACAAAGGACCTTGAGGGACATTCAAATTAAATAAATGGCATCCAAACCATAGCAGATTACGTGCAGGATTTCCCAAGATACCTTGTTTTGTGCTGAGCTTAACAAATCACATCACACATGAAGGAGGGCCCAGTGGGGAATCTTGGGTAGAAGTTAGGATGGTGTAGTGGCTCCAACCACACAATAGTGAGATTCACAGAAGGTGGGTTCACAGTAGGCAGCAGTCCTGGGGGAAACTGGAGCTATTCAAGACCCAGAACACTGCATCTGTCAGGGCTCCGGTAGTCAGAGTTGGGTCAAAAGCACTCATTTGGGGGTGAATTTTTAGGCAGGGATCATCTGAACTCCTCAGGCATGTTTATTTTAGACCTCATCTCCCCACCACTTCTAGAGGAAATAGGGTTGCCAAAAGCCTGCTAGGTGTGGTTCCATTGGCTCAGGAATTAGGGGAGCCAAGTCTCTGGACATGAACTGTGGCCATGAGTCTGTAGAATCTTCTGAAAGGACTGCAAAATCAAAGGGCTGAGATAAAATATGCTTTTATTCCTTAATGTGTAAGTTCTAGCAAAAGCAAGGACTACCTAACAAATAAAATACGTTCAATTTAAATCTTCCTTACCCATTGTCTGAGCATAGGAAAAAGTTCTAGAGTCAGCTTGACCCAAGTTCAAGCTTCATTTACTTGAGATGCTGGGCAAGTTACTTGTCTTTCTTATAGCTGAATTGCTTTATCTTCAATGTGAGAATTGTATTGAGGGAAGTTTGCCCCTCTGATTTCCTAAAAGGATCATAGACAAAAATGACTGAAGTGCCACTTCTGAACTGTTTGACCTCTTGCTCACTGTCTTTATGTGACACCTATTACGTAATTATTAATGTTGGATTTCTATTCACAGCACAATTTGTGTTTGATATCCATTTATGCCACAAATAGGTATCGATTGTCTTTAGTGGCCCAGGGTATATTGAACACCAGAATCCAGAATGAAACAAGCATACAGTCACACATAGTAGACTCTGAAACATTAATTGAACACACTAATGAAAAGGCAGAGTTAAATTGCAGTGTCCTGAAAAGACCACTGGAATTCCACTGAAGTGAGGCTGGGTTCTTTTTAGCTCTTCTCTTGTCCGTTTTACTTCCAAAGCTGTGCTTAAAACTAATTTGAGCCACCCTAAAAAAAAAAATCAGCCACACCTCTCCTTATCCCGGGAATGCAGCCTCAGAGCCTTTGTCTGTGGACTTGGCAGGTGGCTGTGATATGCTGCTTTCTGTCCCACTAACCTCTGTTTTATCTGTCAAGAATAGTATTCCCCATTGTTGAAAGCAGCAATTTGCCAAGCACGCAAGCTTGGAGTCCTGTTTGATGGGGCATTACAGAGAGCAAAAGGGAAAGTTTAAACAGATTTGCCTCTCTAATTTCCTGAAAGGATCACAGACCATACTTGCCCTCTGGTAAAATGCTTTCTGTTTGCATTATAATAACAAGCTTTTATTGCCATGACAGGGGGGAGAGAAAGGCCAAGAGAGGATGGCCCCGTATTTCCTGGTTTCATTTAGCTCCATTACGACTCATAGTCATAGGACACCATGCTATTTAAAACATACAAACTTAATGACTAACCCCTTCCAAATAGCCTAAAGTATTCCAAGAGACCTCTTTCTTCTATGACTGTAAAACATGGTGCTAATTATTTTTATTATTGAGAATGTAGGTTTTAACAATGGAATCATGCTTAGATGGAAAAATCTACCATCCTTTTCTTTTGAAGAACTTCAAGGTGTAGTATAAAGTTTATGGATGGTAAATCCAGTCCTCACAGTCTTCTAAATATTTCGCTCTTACATTTATAGTTTTATGAAAATAAATCCTCATATCTGATTTATTTCATTGAACTGGATTTTTACAAAATATAATGCTTTATTGTTATCAATATGTATTTGTTGAGTCAATGAGCAAGTTGAAGGAGATAAAAAGGAAGGGAAGGGAGAAAGGGGAAAGACAGAGAGAGATATAGAGAGGGGAAATCAAGAATTAGGGCTTTGATAAGTTAAAGTTTCTTTGCAATAGGATCTGCAAATCCTATTGACACATCTTGTTCTTACTTTTGTGGGGTTTTTTAATGCTACTTTGATGAGCTGGCTATAGTTCTTACTATGTATACATATACATATATATATATATATATAAAATGCTACATACAATGCATAATAGTTCTTATAATATACAAGGGTTGTTTTAACTGTTGCAACTGATATGAACAATACTTACTAGAAAGCAAGGTTCATGAGGCTAAGGACCCAGTCTGTATTATTTACCCCAGTGTCTCCAGCTCCAATAACATTGCAAAACAGATGGTACCTCAGAATTATTTGTGAATGTTGAATGCCTCATATTTCTATCCAATAATACAAATGAAAATTCTGAAGAGGAAATTTTCAGAATTCAAGATCTCAATCTCTGGAAGTGGTAACACCCAACCCTACCCAAAATGATACCCATCTCTTCCCTCAGCACTATTTTAACAAGACCCAAATTTGTTTCCATTTCTCAGTCCAAACACTCTTCCTTGGCCTCCAAGTTTATACTTGGCTCACTCTTGCTCATCTGCCAAGGCTATGCTTGAAGTTCACTTCCAAGTTAAGGCATTCCTTCACTGATATGATCATACCATGTTGATTCCTTGAGATCATCCTTGAGTTTTTTTCTAAAGCACATATCACAATTATCATTATATAATTATCTGAGCACTGGTGAATATGTATTTCCTTGACTAGACAACAAGATCCTTGAGAACAGGGATTATATCTATCTTACTAAGTCCACAACAGCCAGTGATTTCTGGTTGGAGTGGGCACTCAATAAATACTGAAGGAGGGAAAAAGGAGAAAGAAAAAGAAGGGAGGGGAAGAAAGAGAGAGCTAGAGAGGGAGGGGATCAAGAATCAGGAGCTTGATAACTTAGGGTTTCTTCAGATTTGCCTAAATCCTGCTAACACATCTCACTCTTACCTGACTGATCTTGACCATTTTTTGCATCTTAATATATGCATGTGTATGTGCATAGGTGTGCTTTCATATATTTTTTGTGGCTAGTTTGAAGGGCTGGCTATATTTCTATTTAATCCAAAATGTTAAATAAATCCATATTAAATTATATTTGATTTAATAATATTTATTTCATGAGGTAGTTAATAAATGAACATCTTTGTGTCTGAATATTGGAATAATGGAACATTAGTTGCTCATTTTGGCTCTTAACCAGTTGCTGAATTTTAACCACAAAATGTATAATTCATACACTTAAGCTTGCATAGATGTATAATCAAGGACCATATTTTCTTACATCTTCAAACATGTTAAGGGCTTTTATTTAGTTTCTTTCCAGAGTCCATCCAATAAACAGTTGGTCTGATGAGTTGACTGTGTATTTTATGACATAAACAAGAATGGATCCAGAAACACAAGTATTAGAAATGACAGACACACACTAACCAAGCAAAGAATTGGATTTGCCCAGGAAAGTAGCAGCACAGGGAGAATGTGAGGCAGCAGATGCTGAAGACTCTGTTCTCCCCTTGGTTCTTTCAGGAGCCAGCAAAGCTCAGGTGGGTGGATGGGTGGGGAAGTCAGCCTTTAATAATGAAGAAACTTCACAGACCATTTGATAAAGAAAGGCAAGAAAGACTTTGTTCGTTTGATGCTGTTTTGACCTGGTTCGTCAGAGCAGATCCTCAGGTGAAGATTTGTGTTCAAATGATTAGAAAATGTGCCTAGGAGAAGCCAATAGAAAGTGGGAAAACAAAGTGGTAAAGGACTAAACAATCAAGGGTGCAGTTTGAGGTGAGGCCCAACCTAAACTCACAGGGGTTCTGGAACATTCCTTATGCTGCAGTCTGTCCTACCTAGGAGCAAGAGGTACTGGGTATTTCCATTCAACATGAGTCCTGAGTGCATCTTTGGCTAGAGGTCATGCCAGGGCCACTCCTGCTGTCAGAGTAGTGGCAAATTGTTTCCAGTTGCTCATGGGTCCTTGGAGAAGGGCTGCAAATTTAAGCTGTTATGAGCAAAGTACAAACAGAAGATAAGGAGTAAGAACCCAGAACTGGCAAAGGAAACCAGAGGAATTTGATAAGAGCATCGACACCATTGTCTGCAACTACCCTGCCAGTTAAGAATGCCTGAAGCACAAACATCTCCTATTTTACTGACTTCTCTGCAGAAAAAAATATTATCCTCTCTCAACTTGGCCCTCTGATAGCCCTTTAGTAGCTCATTTTTTTCATCTTTAATATACATCACTACTGTCACATACTCTATTTTCAAATAATTATCCTCTCCAACTACTTTTTCTTGATAAAGTATCCAATAATTAATGATTATATACTCTACTTTCTGTGTTAAGTCACAGAACTGCATGTAGGTCAATACCTTGTTAATAATGAGCAATGGATTGTATTCCATCCTATGAGCCCTGCGTGGAACAGATAGACCACACATTTTGCTGACTCTTTGAAAGGTTCTAAACCACTGGCTATCTCCTACTAACTATTAATTTTCTCTCCTAGATTTATTTAATTCAGCTAAAGAATAATTCAAAATGGAAATGGTTCCCAAGACTCACAGTCACATTAGCCTATGGATGTCAGCAAAAGTGGTCCATGAAGGAGGACTCTGTTACCCTTGAAAAATGCTTATCCTGTCTATCAGCATTAATGGAAGTCATTGTGCCCCGGGGACCTGCCCCAAAGTGGAGATGTGATCTTTCAGAATGTATTATCTTGTTAAATATAACATAGTCTGTAGGAGGCTGGAAATGCATACTTGGTTTGGGAACTTCTCTCCAACAGTTCAGTGCCAAAACAGGACTAGAATTACTCTTAAAATAAAATCCCAGATTCACTTTGTTTCTCAGGGGCTGACTGCCTCCTGCTTTGCTTCCTTTCTTTCTGTTTTACTTTTACCTTGCCTTTCATCCCACAATGATTTATTGAGTGCCTACGATGAGCCAGGCACTGTGGTAGGGGTACAGTGGGGAATAAAATATGCTCAGGTTTCCCCTTACTGAAACTTTTATTTTAGAGATAGAGTAAAATGTAGTACACACACACACACACACACACACACACACACACACAGTATGTATAATCCATAGAAAGTGCTATGAAAGCAATAAAATGAGAAGAGGGAGCATAGTGGTTCTGGTGAGGCAGATGGGGGTAGGAGGTATCTTTACAGAGGTGCAATTTGAGAAGGAGCCAGTTCTCTAGGGATCTGAAAGTAAAATTTGCTGGATAGAGGGAGTAATGAATGTGGAGCTGTCATACCAGCAACCTGCCCATATGCTACAGAAAAGCTGGCCAGAGAGAAGACAAAGGGGAGGATATTGTTGAGGTCTGGGAGTACAACAGAAACCAGATCATTGAAGGCCTCATAGGCCACAGGAAGGAGTTGAATTTTGGAGGATTTATGGGATGTTTTAAGGAAAAGAGTGACTTGATCTGATTTATTTTTTAAAAAAGAGAGCTGCCTATTTTGCTGTTGGTAATGATATAATGAGAAGCAGAGATAGGAAAGCAATGATAGCAAATAATTCTGCTTGCAGGTACTGCAGGCATCCGAGAGGGGACAGTACGCAGCACAAATTTAGTGGCAGAAGATTAGCCACCTAATGGCAAGTCCTTAGGCAAGTTGTTAAACTTTTTTTGATCTTGGTTTTCCTGCCTGAAAGATGGGAATGATATTCATGTATGTGTCTACTACATTGTGTTCTTATAAGGATTAAATATATTACTATTTACCTCATGTAAAGGCTCTTACAGCAATCTTGTGCAAATAGTAATCAATGCATGTTTACTATTTTCTATTGATATTGGGTGTAAGAGGGAATAATCAAGTATGACACACCTAGGCCAGGACCAAACAACCAAGCTTGTCTTAGAGTATGTCTAACATGTGAGGTGGTTGACATAATTTTGCTGCTCTTGACTCATGGAGGCCACAAGCTAGTTGTTCCCCTGCCTTACCTTTTTATATGTACATGGGGCTCTTGATGAACACCCCTCCTGTAAAATGTCCAGTGAAGTTGGGAGGTTGAGTTGTATGGTAGAACTAAAAGTCTGTAATTTTTGGTAGAGAAGTTATTGTTTTTTTCACAAATGTAGAAGGTTAAAAATGACTTACTTGTGCAAAAAAGGACATGATTTTTATTCTATAGTTTATATGTTCTAACGACTATGAAATCCAAGTGTGCTGGTACCTGTGTTGATGCCTAATATAATATGTGAACAAGATCAAAAGAAAGAGAGGATCATGCTATTGGAACATTGTCTGATAAGATGGTAAGACTGGTAAAAAAGAGTGTTAGAGGGCTGAGGTGTTGCTCAGTCTGATACAGTGCTTGCCTAGCCTAGCATGCTTGATGATTTGGGTTCAATCTCCAGTACCATTCACTACCAGAGAGAGAGAGAGAGAGAGGAGAGATTCAAATTAGAGCAGAAAGGACAATGCCCAATGAAAGATACTGAAGAGTTGTCTACCATGTACACAAAAGGAGTATTTTGGATGCCATTTTTTTTTAAAGTTCATAAAAGCAGAAACTCATTCCATTATCCCAAATAGAATATTTTGGGTTAATGACTTCTTAGAATCAGAAACCCAGGATTGAAACCTAACTCAGGAATTTAGTAACTATAAGCATATGATTTTGGGTAAACCATCAACCCTTTCTGAATTTCAACTTCCTTATTAACAATTCACCTCACAATGTTACTAGAAGAATCAACAAAAACAGTATATGAAAAAAAATCATGTTTTTTAGAATTTTGGGAATATTATTACTATTAATAATCACCCAATTCTGAGAAATCAGGACCCATTTAGATCCTAGTCATTAAGTTTTCATTTAAATGACATCTTGACTTAAAGGTGAGTGTCAGCCCCAGGAGAATCTGGGAATTTTTGTTCTCTAATTCAGACAGAGTGCATCATTTGACAACTACATGTAAATAGTGTATTCACTTTGGTGGTATTCAAATGAGGCTCCTCCTTGGAGGGTGTTTTTTTGTTTGTTTGTTTTGCAGAAGGATTATAACTATATTTAAAATTTTTTTCCTATAGTACTTTTTGTTGTGCACTTTAAAGGTGTTAAATTGGAATCCCTGCCTGCGTCTCTCCTACCCTGGTTGTTCCTACTACTCCTTTGCTTCAGCTATGGGTGTGGACATTGGTGGAAGGGAATAGGGTCCCGTCATCTTAGCTAGCATGAGTCACAAACCTCCTAATCTTTCTCAAATGCACACAACAATTCTTGCTTTCTTCACTCTGAAAATAACTTTCAACACATTTTCATTCCCTGGGAGTGAGGACACTGTGTTCTTAATGAGTATTTCAGAGTACACACACACTGGAAGAAGTGGCAAAGCTTCCTAAAAGCCACAGTCATCAGTGCTTACTTCTCTCACCTTGCTTTGTCTCTAGGTAAGTGTGAAATCGGCTGGGCCTACTACTGCACAGGAGCAGGTGCAGCAGCTGCCATGCTGCTATGCACCTGGCTGGCTTGCTTCTCTGGAAAGAAACAGAAGCACTACCCATACTGAGATGGAGCCACCAGGAGCAAGCAGAAGAGAAGACAGGCCACAGGGACTTGAAGGGGCCAAGCATCCAGCTATTTTCAAAAGGTGGAATAGTGGTTCTAATCCAATTCAGTGATAATGAAATGATGTCAGATAGAATCAAGAATATCCTGTGGGAAGGAAGGGTGTTGGGAGATTTGTAAAAGCAAAGAGGCATTTGGAACAATGGAGAAAAATGGACCAAAGGCTAAAAATATTGCAGGGTGTCAGGTGCTCCTGTTCCACAGAGTATTGTTAACATATCTCACATTCGTACACAAAGCAAATCTATATCTGCAAAGGCTTTCGGTTTGTTTTGTTTTAAAAAAGGATGAGGACTTGAGCGAATCAAAAGGGCTAGTAGAGCAGTATTATCTTGGGAACCAGCATACCCCACAGATGTTCCCTGTAGGTAAAGATGCTCCTGAAAGCACACAAGCACATGCACACACACATCCATACACACCATGCACAAACATGTAACTCATCACACATACTGTGTGGGAGGTTTAGCACTGCATTGCTCCTCTGTTTTCTTTTTATTATACATTAAAAGATACAGTTTTATCACTTTATAAAGCATACATTAAACCTAGTAAATGAACCAGTATGCCACTCTATCAGTATTTTGTATATCCTGCATAAACTCTTTCCACTCTCACCATGTCTCTGGTGTTTACACAGCCCTTTAGAGTTAAGTCTTCATATTTCAATGTTATTCAAAGATATGCAATATTTCTCTGGGTAGCTTCTGCTATGATATTCTCATGGGCAACTTTCTGTCCACTGTAGGAGAGAATTCAGTTGATGATATGGAAGTAAAGAGAGACATTTTCCATCCATTAGATCCTGTTTTCTTTTGTCCATTATTGTACTGTGCTGTACCACATATATTTCAATATTCATTTCGTAAAAAAAAAAAAATTAAAGTGCTATTTTGTTTGTATTTGAAATCTCCGTGAATAAATTCTCTCTTTGATCAATAGCTCAATGAGTTATAGAGTGTTAATTCTATTATTGGGTTTGTTTCTTTAATTTCTTAAATATAGCCTTTCAACTGCAACAGTCCTATTAATCTTTCTTTTCTCTCTTAAGGCCTCTCACTAATTCACTCACTAATTATCCAACCAGGCATTGTTCTAGAGATATAGTACATCAAAGGTAAGACAGAGTTTCTGCCTCAGCTTTAATTCTAACTTCCTCATCCATTGTATCTCAATTGTGACTGAATTCTTAGAAGAGAAGAGCTTGGTTCTATATTGTATTAAGTTTCAGAATATGGGCAATATTCAGATATGATTTAGGGTCACAAAAACCAGATCACGTAGTTCAGGAGGTGTGTGGGCTGACAGCCTCCAGGATGATGACAGGGAAGTTGCCAGTGATAGTGCTGCCTTTCCATCTTCTACAAGGATCTCTTCTGTACTTCTGTGCCAGGGGCAATTTCACATCACTGTCTCTTAGGCAACTTGGCCATTTGAGAAAGGTAATTTACCACTGCCCCTAGCAGAAAGCCTTGATTGAAGAGAAAGATGGAGATTCTTTAATGATCCTCTAATAGAATGTGGCTCATTCTGGAGCAAAAATTACATAACAGATAATGAATATTTTCTGTATTAAGCAACTCTGAGTTATTGTACCAAATCCTTTAAAATTCGCTTTATAGGTTAGTTTCTAAATTACATACTTTTCATATTTGTAAATTGAAGGTCCTGGCTATTTATTCATGCATTCTGTATTCTTTACTCTTTCTACATATTTATCAATTTAACTTAAACATCTGAACATCACACTTGCTTCTGGTACTTTTAATCATTCCGTGATGAGGATTCATGCTGCTTTGAAAGAAAAATAGAAGAATCCAGCTAATAAAATTCTGGAATTTCAGAGTCTTTACGGGTATGAAGAAAGTTATTTCACTCTCAAATGCTTAATTCATAATATGGTGAATGTCATTTGATTGTGCCTCATTGTCTGCTGAGCAAGGGCCTCTGTACTCTATGGTTTCCTGCAGAGAAGATAAGATTGCACTTTGCTTCCTCAATTAGCCCATCATTTTCATGAATTGTTGGTGCTTTTCCATTTTTTTAAAACTGTACCTTCCTGTCAGAATAGTATTGTGACTTCTTAGCTCCCATTATCATATTGGATGCTGTATGGAATTCATTAAAGTCTAAATCCTTGGACAAATGTAATGATGGCATTGTCACTTTTATGTGGTTCATGTGATTTTAGACATTAGTGAGACTCACAAGAATAAAAAGTTGATCACTCTTACATGATGAGATCAAATGGCAAACCCTTGCCTTGCAAGTCCTGGGCAGTCATATGAACCTTCCCCTCTCCCACCCTCGCTTAAGGTGTTCCAGCATTCATGAGGAGCATCTAGTTTATTAAGAATTACATATAGCCAGGCATTGGCGGCTCACACCTGTAATCCTAGCTACTCAGGATGCAGAGACCAGCGGTATAGTGGTTCAAAGCCAGCCCTGGCAAATAGGTCGTGAGACTCTATCTCAAAAATACCCAACACAAAAAAAGGCTGATGATGTGGCTCAAGTGGCTTATGCCTAGCAAGCATGAAACCCTGAGGTCAAACCCCAGTGCTGCAAAAAGAAAAAAAAAATTATATATACTGCTTTTCAAATGAAAATCAGGATTCATGAAATAATAATAATAACTAAATCTGTGAAAATGATGTATATATACACCTCAATTTATGGTATAGTTATATCCTGATAAATCCATCTTTAAGTTGGAAATTTTATGTCAAAAGTGTACCTAATCACCTAATCTACCAAACATCTAGTTTAGCCACACAGTATTACAGAGTATCACCTGCTTATCCCGGGCACTGTGTCTCATTCCTCCTGCTATCCAGCATCACAAGAGAGTATCCTAGCTCAGGAAGATATCAAAATTGTAAATTATAATCATACTTTCTATTGAATGCATATCACTTTCACACCATTGTAAATTCAAAAAATCATGAGTCAGACTCAAATAAGCTGGGGACCATCTGTATTCATAGGATTATTACTTATGCACATTTAAGGGGAGATTAAAAAAAACCCTCCATTTTCACAATTTCAGAGGCTTTCATTGCTTGTACACGCCCATGAGGTAAATGGGGAGTTAATCTTGTCTTTGAGAGGATAAAACAGCATGCAAAGAGTTAAATGATAAAATTTAATTGACTTCCAATTTTCAGCAATCGTGTATTTATGTGTTTGGATAATAGTTACTGAGTACCTGTGACTTGGTAAGCATTCTACTAGATATAACAGCTGCTCTCAAGTTGTCTTACACTCCTGGGGGAAAACTAATATGAACACCAATGATTATCTTGTCCTGTGATGTCAGCAGACTCTCAAAGACAAGAAGTAAGTTCCTCCCCATATAAAAATTCCTACATGACAAATTAAAAATGCATAAAGAAAGATTATAAAATACAACTTTGTGAAACTGTAAACATGGTTTTAAGAAACTGTAAGCCAAAGATTGGAAAAAGTTATATATCTGACAAAGAACTTGTATTCAGAATGCATAAAAGCTATTACAAATGAATAATTTAAAAATCCAGTTGTTAAAATGAATAAAAACTGGGATGGCTTATTTCCCAAGAGAAGATATACAAATGGCTAAACATTGAAGAGGCACTCAACATCATTAGTTGAGAAGAAAATGAAACTTAGAGAACCATAATGAAACACCACTGAATATATACCAGATGAGTAAAATACAAAAATATTGACAATAGCAAATGTTACTGAATATATGGATGCATGGCTAGAAGAACAAAAGGTAGTTTCTTATTACATTAACCACAGTAACTTCCTCCTAGGTATTTGTACTACAAAAAAAAAAAATCTATGACCAAATATGACTATATAAGAATGCTCATTTTAGTTAGGTTCAGTGACTCATGTCTGTAATCCCAGCACTTGGGAGGCAGAGATCAAGAAGATCACAATCCAGCAGAAAAAGTTTGCCTGACTCCATCTCAATAAAGTTGACCATAGTGGAATGTGCTTGTCAACCCAGCCACATGGCAACAGTAAGTAGGAAGGTCTTGCCTGGCATAAATGCAAGACCTTATTCAAAAAATAACAAAAGCAGAAACGGATTGGGGACATGGCTCAAGTGGGAGAGCACCTGCTTAGTAAGCCCAAGGCCCTGAATTTGAACTTCAGTACTGCCAAAAAAGTATACATTTTGATATTATTTATATTTACCCTAAATGGGGAACAAATCAAACATCCACCCAACGCATAACCACATTGTGGTATAAACAATGGGATACTACCCAACGATAAAAAGGAATGAACTCCTGGCATGCTCAACTGCCTGGACTAATCTCAAAGACATGATATTGAACAACAGAAGCCTGTCATGCAGGCAAAATTAATACATGGTGATAAAAATCACAATGGTGCTTATTCTTTTAGCAGAATAGGGAATTGACTGATAAAGACATAGGGAACTTCCAGAGGTGATAGAAATGCTATTTATGTACTGTTTGAGGTAGTGACCACACTGGTGTGTACACTTGCCAAAATCTATGGATTCATGTACTTTAAGTCTGCACTTTATTGAATGTTAATTGAAAGCAAAAGGTTAATTAGACTGTGAATCATCTCGCATGGTGGCGTGAGGATGCATGTGGGACACTGTGGCAGATAATGCTAGAGAAGGGCAGGAAGAGCTTTGTATGCCATGCTAAGAGGACTAAAACTTACAACTGATCTTGGAGACTAAGGAAGGATTTGAAGTAGGGGAGATGTGGCATAAATGACTTGTGTATTCTAGAAAGATTCCTGGAGCAAGTTTGGTGAGTCACTAGGTGGCAGTGGTAGGGAGAGGAATGGTTGCCCTGTAACCATTCCCCCCAACAAAGAAGTAAATCATCCATTGTGGTCTAAGTGGCTGGGAGAAGGAGATAAACAAATAGGGTGATGTCTTCTGAACAAATAGGGTGAGGTAAAATTTGGGGACATAGAAAAGATGGGAGAAATTAGAAAGAACAAGATAAAATCAATAGATCCCTGAAATACAGAGAATGGGAAGGATAAAAGTAGAGATGACTCAGGTCTCTGAAATGGGCAGCTGGGTGGATATGAGTGCCATGGGCACAGACAGGGTAGAGAAAGAACATGCTGTTCCACACACACACATATATCAAAACATCATGTGGAGCTCCATAGAGATAAACGATTTCTATTTGTTGATTAAAAAGGAATCCAAAAGGAAATGAAACTGTTCACTTAGAATTTTATACCCAAAGAAAATCTTTCAAAAACAAAAAATTCAAATAAAAATGAAGTTTTTTCAGTCATAAAAAAGGAAAAAGAGGAGGCGAAGGGAGAGAAGTAAGAAGAAAATGAAAATGGGAAGGAAGAAAAGGCCAAGAAGAAGAAGAAAGGGGAAAGAGGGAGACAGAGAAGGTAATGAAGGAAGTGTGTGGGGAGGGGATTACTTTGAGATATTCAGGTGCAAATGCCTAATGGGTGGTTGAAAATTAAGGCCTGATGCTCAGTAAAAATTTTGAAGCCACAGACAGCAGGTGACTACAGAGAAAATGATTGCAGGAGAATCCTTAAAGGATTATTACTTCATGCAGAGAACACTGAAAGGGCCCATGCTGAAGGGAAAATCAGGGACATCAGCAGATATGCAAATGAAGAATGGTCATAGAACCCAATGGCAGAGAATTTCAAGAGAAGAGAGATTCTCAGAAGTGTTTATGGTAAGTTTTTTAGGGGAGGAGTACTTAGATTGTATTTATTTGACTTGGTAAGTAGAAAGTTAATAATGGCCTTAGAAAAGAGTGGTATTAGGAGAGTAGTACATATAGTAGTGATATTGTTAGGGCTAGAAGAGTGAATCAGAAATTAAAAAGAAGGGAGACAATTATAAAGTCAACTTTCAAGGATCTTAACTGTGATGGGAAGGAGAAAGATAAAATTAATTCTGCATTTTCATTAGTAACAAAAAATAACATCTTTACAAAAACTATTTTTGTAATTCTTGGTGACAGGAGTAAATTTGTCAGAATAGAAAATGTTTATGCACATTCCTTTGGATTTGGGCTTTCTCTCCTAAAGTGGACCAGCTCCTGAGAGACTTCATGAAGATAAAACCACTGGATTGTTATGGTGATGAGATTCCAGCCAGCCAAGAGGACCTGGAAGAAATTGTAGGTTACCTCAAGAGGAATTGGGGTGGGAGGAACTGAATTGGACTAATTCTCAGAGCAATGCAAGAAGATGGCATCACTGGGCCATTGCACCAATAAGTAGCAGTGAGGGTCAGTGAGAAAAATCATTGACTTCATCCTGGAGGGGTTACCTATTGTAAAAAGATGACACTATTTCATGATGCAGGTCATCTTCAGTGCTATACTTTTGCTATCCAGTTTTCTGTGTTCAAGTGATAGTTAAAGTAAATATTTATATCTGAAAATAAATGTTTGGCAATAATGAAAAATGAGATTATTTTTAATAAGAACAAGAGCAGGGAGAGAGTTTAGGGTTGCAAAGCCATCTGTGGCCACACAAGTTAAATTGTTTCCACCAGCAATTGGATCTGGAAATACTGCTGCTTCTAATTTTTTTTTAAAGAACTTTCAGAATTGCTGTTTCTCTGGAGATGGTGAGGAAATATTAACTGTAATATTCAGAAGATTGTACTGTACCTCTTTCTATGATTGCCTGAGTGGTTTAGTGACTCACCCAGGCTCTTGATATCCTTGCATTTCCTTTTGATTTTCTATTCCTTTAAAAAGTATTTACCAATCACTTATTATGCACCAGATTCCATGATAGAAGCTACCTCTGACATGTTTTTCCTCTTATTATAGCCCTTAAACTTTTCTACTCATTTTAATTCTTTAAAACAAGTACTCTTTTTTACAACTCTTTAAGCATATATCAAACTATAAAGCCAATAATAATAATGTTTTAAACACATGTTTAACTTGTAGTACACAGAGAAATAAGTTTCATCAGGAGGAACTTCTTCTAAAAGCCTGTTTTTCTTTACTTATCTGGAACGAATTGGATTTTCTTGAGGAAAGTTAAGTGGTTAGTTTACAAACTACTTTACTGACAAAAACCAGGTCTCTAAGGGATCCTTGTTAGTTGATTAAGAATACAACAAACAAGGAGAGGAGTATGTCAGGGCTTATGATCAGCCATGAACTTTTAGATTCTTTTGTTTGGCAGACTTGATGCACTTATCAGTGAGGGCTTCAGAGTCAGAGAGGCTGAGTTTGAATCTTGGATCCCTCATGCACTAGCCGTATGAACTTGGACAAGCTTCTTAATATTAGTTCCTTAATTTGTAGAATCTGAACAATAATTTTACATTTTAAAAAAGTTTTATGAGGATATAAAAATAAGACAATAGATGGAGAGCTCTTTGTGGTTCTCAGAACATGCTAGGCATGCAAAGCATGGTAACTTTTATAATTATTATAGAGTTTCTATTACTCTGGGCCCCAGAATTTTGACTAATAGTGAAGGGAAGTATGTGCGTATAAATGTATGTCTGTAACAATACCAAGATGAGTGAAGGAAGTCCAGATTCTACAAAGCATCTAAAAAGACTTGTTACAGATTCTATCTCAACTCTTGATCATAAAAGCTAGACACAAAATAACTTTTAACGATTTCTGATGTGTATTTTCAGTTCTTCTGTCACTCATCCTTTTCCATGGAAGCTGAGGATGTGGTCCTTGCTACTTTACTTATCTTCTTTGGGTCCCTCCTTGTCCAGCGAGGTCCTATATGCTTTCAAATGACTTCTTCCAACATACAGCTCTCTAGCCCTAACTCTTTATTATCTTATTTTTCTATGACATTTTGTTCTCTTCCAATTGCCCTGAGGCACATGCTGTGACTTTGCTGCCTGAGATTCTCAACTGAATTTTCTGAACATTTACCTGTGTGCTTCAGCACCAGCCTTCTCCATATCTGCCCTTTGTCATGAGGAAAAGGGAGCCTTAAAGTCTTTGGCAAGAAAAATAATTGCAGTTTTCACATGTGAAAAATGATTATGGACATTGAGGCATTTTAAATATTAGCAAAAGCTTAAAAACAACTTAAATGACTATCAGTAGGGAAGCCCTTATATACATTATGGCATATCCATATATAGAAAACTCTGCAGCCATTTAAAAGGCAGGTTTTCTCTACTTAAATGCAAGAGCTCCAGCATCTATTAAGAGAAAAAAACAAGATGCAAAAGAGTTTATATAGTAGGCCCAAATTTCTGTGAACGTTTCTAAAGAATATACATCTATTTGCTTTATATACATACATGGGCTATTTCTGGGAAGACAAGTAAGAAACAGATATAATGGTAACTCTGTATAAGAGACAAGGATGGAAAGGAGATTTAAAGGAAGGAAGAAGTCAAATTGTCCCTATTTGCAAATCACATGATCTTATACCTAAGAGATTCCAAAAACTCTACCAAAAGCTATTAAAAAATCATAAACTCTTTTGGAAAAGTAGCAGGATACAAAATTAAAATACAGAAATCAACAGCTTTCTATATACCAACAACACACAGATTGAGAAAACAATCAGGGAAACAGTCTATTTACAATAGCCTCAAAAACAATAAAATACCTTGTAATAAATTAAACAAAAGAAAGCAAAGACCTTTTTTAATGAAAACTATAAACCACTGAAGAAAGAAATTGAAGAAGACATCAGAAGATGGAAAGAACATGGAAGGTCTTTCCATCTTCATGGATTGGTAGACTAAACATTGTGAAAATGGCCATACTACCAAAAGCAATCTACATGTTCAATGCAATCTCCATCAAAATTCCAGTGGCATTCTGCACAGAACTAGAAAAAACAATCATGAAATACATGTGGAAACACAAAAGACCCCAAATAGCCAAAGCAATTCTGAGCAAAATGTCCAATGCTGGAGCCATCACAATTCCTGACTAAACTATTCTACAAAGCCATAACAATAAGAACAGCATGGTATTGGCACAAAAACAGACAGGAAGACCATTGGATCAAATAGAAGATCCAGACATGAACCCATGCATCTAAAGCCAACTGATCATTGACAAATGAGCCCAAACACACAATGAAGAAAAGAAAGCCTCTTCAACAAATGCTGTTGAGAAAATTGGATAGCCACATGTAGAAGACTCAAACTAGATCCCTGTCTTTCACCCTGTACCAAAATCAACTCAAAGTGGATCAAAGACCTTAATATAAGGCCTGAAATTTTGAAACAACTCCAGGAAGCAGTAAGAAATACACTGAAACAGATAGTTACAGGGAATGACTTCCTAAACAGAACTAAAAATGCTCAGCATCTGTAAGAAACAATGAACAAATGGGACTGCATCAAACTAAAGAGCTCTGTACAGCAAAGGAAACAGTCAACCGACTCAAGAGACAGTCTACAGAATGAGAGAAAATCTTTGCCAGCTACTCATCCAATAAGGGACTAATATACAGAATCTATAGGGAACTCAAAAAATTCAGTCCCCCCAAAATCAACACCCCAGTGAAAAAATGGGCTAATGAATTAAACAGGAAATTCTCAAAAGAAGAGGTAAAAATGGCCAATAAATACATGCAGAAGTGTCAACTTTCCTGGTTATAAAAGAGATGCAAATCTAAACAACACTTAGATTTCATCTCACCCCAGTTAGAATGGCCATAATCAAGGGTAATGTCAACAACAAATGCTGGTGATGATGTGGTGAAACAGGAACCCTTATATACTGCTTCTGGGAACACAAATTAGTACAACCACTATGGAAAACTGTATGAGATTTGTCAAAAACCTAGAGATAGAACTGCCATATGATCCAGTGATACTGCTCCTGGGCATCTACCCAAAGGAATGTAAGACAGGATACAAGAGAGACACCTGTACACCAAGTTCATTGCAGCAATATTCACAAAAGCCAAGCTTTGGAAACAAACCAGGTGCCTAAATTGATGAATGGATCAAAAAATTGTGATATATATACACAATGGAGTATTACTCAATCATAAGTAATAATGACATGTAGTTTGAAGATAAATGGATGCAACTGGAGGAAATCATGTTAAATGAAGCCAGAATCAGAAACACAAAAGCCACATGTTTTCCCTTATATGTGGAAGATAGATCCAAAGATAAATGTATACACAAGAATAATCATGATCATATACAAACTAAGATGTAGAACATGTTTGTAACAGTGGAACTACTCTATGGAACTTGGGGAAAGAGCAAAAGGAAAAGAGGATGATAGAGCATCAGTAACATTGCATAACATAATATGTGAAGGTAGAAGATATAATGATGTGTGTTGAAAGCTGTTGAAAAATGGGGGGCTGAGAGGTAAAAGGGTAAAAGAGAGTAATAGAAGGGGTTGAATGGACCAAAGTAAAGTATACCCACAGTGGGCATACATTAAGACACTCCCTTGAATATCAACTTAAATATTAATGATGAAAACCAGGATTGTAAAGTAGATATATAGGTACAGTGTGTGTGGGAGGGTACTAGTTTGAGGGGGAGGGTGAAGGAAGGAGATTAAGGTGACAGTACATGGAAGATGCACTTCATATACCTATATGAGATAGAACTAAGAAACCTTTTGCAATTGCTTTAAATGGAGTGGGGAGGGGGCTTGAGGGAGAGAGATGATGGGAGCAGTGTAAATAATGTATACTATAAGTCTAGTCAGAATTGTCACTATGAATCCCCCCAGTATAATGAATATATCCTAAGAAAAAAAATTTTAAAAAAAGAAAAAGAGAGATCCAAGATGGCAATTAGAGTAGGGGATAAGAATTCCTTAGCTCCATGACTCCAGAAACCACCTCAAGATGAGGGAGCTACACTTGGAAGATAGAGCATCAATCAAAATCAAATTCTGTGACAGAGTCCCCTAACCCAAGTAAAGCATCCCTAGGCCACACCATGCTGAACCCAATCCCAGTAATGGTCTGTCTTGAAAAAGTGACATGCCCTTTCTCCACACTGGCCATGTTCAAAGCTGCCTACATAAACCTGCAGACCCAATAGGCCAGGGACAGAAATAACACATAAACCTAGCTAACAACCAAGTCAGTCACAAAACAAAAATTAAATCAAGGGAAAGAAAACAGGCAATTAAAACTACCACTAGCCAATCAAGAACACAGTTGCACAGCACCAGTTTGAGTGATGGGAAGAAGAAAGGAAGGAAACTACACTCCTCAAAAAAAAAAAAAATCAGTAGAGGACTTAGTGGGAAATGAAGAAAATGGATACCAGTTCCTGACCCTAACAAAATAATGAAAAATGTCACTAACAAGCCCAGTGATGCTCTCAAAAAATCCCTCTAAAAGGAAATCATCATGGAAGAGGTCACTGAGAAACTCATGGAGAAGATACTAGACAAAGTGAAACAGAAAGTACAAGATGCATTCAATAAATTGAAAGACACTACAAATAAAGAATTTAAGAAGACACAGAAACAACTAAATAAACTCAAAGAGGACTTCAACAAACACCAAAGTGAAACAAAGAACACTATAAGAAGAGAGACATATGAAATAAAGAAGACAACACAAAATATAAAAGAGTAGTTGAAGAAAGATATGGAAAATCTCAGAAAAAACAATCAAACAGATATCCTGGCAATAAAAAATCCATTTAGTCAAACAAAAAACAGTGGAAGTTCATTCCAGCAGACTAGAACAAGTGGAAGACAGAATCCCAGAACTCAAAGATAAAATAGAAATTAAAGAAAAAACAGAAGTACTCTTAGTCATACAACTCAAGAGCTGTGAAAGGAATATGCAAGAACTCAGTGACTCCATCAAAAGACCAAACGTGAGAATCATGGGCATTGAAGAAGAAGAGGTGCAAGCCAAAGGAACATAATATATTCAATAAAAGAATAACAGAAAGTTTTCCAAATTTCAAGAAAGATTTGCCCATTCAGGTATAGGAAGCCTCCAAGACACCAAAAAGACTTTACCAAAATAGAACCTCTGTGTGGCACATTATCATTAACAGAACTAGCACAAAGAACAGAGAAAGAATATTGAAGGCTATAAGAGAGAAAAAACAAATAATGTATAAAGATAAATCCATCAAAAAAAAAAAACTGGAAGATTTCTCAACAGACACCTTAAAAGCAAGAAGGGCATGGAGTGAGGTGTTTCAGGCACTGACTGAGAATAATTTCAGTCCTAGGATACTCTACCCAGCAAAACTATCATTCAAAATTGACAGAGCAATAAAAATCTTCCACAATAAACAGAAACTAAAACAATATATGACCACCAAGTCACCACTACAGAAGATTCTACAAGGAATTTGGCACACAGAAGATGAAAGCAAACAAAACCACAAGACAATGGGAAGTATTAAACTGCCTGAGAAGGAAAGATATGTAGAAGGAAAGATATGCAATCAGAGAGTAGCATTGAATCGGATACACACACAACAAAAATAACTAAATGGTAGGATTCACCACATACCTATCAATATTAACTCTGAATGTCAATGGACTCAACTCACCTATCAAAAGACACCACTGGAAAAACTGGATTAAAAAGGAAGACCCAACAATCTGTTGTTCACAAGAGACCTACCTTATTGATAAATAAACACTAGCCTAGGGTGAAATGCTGGAAGAAGACTTACCAAGCTAATGGCCCCCCAAAACAGGCAGGAGTAACAATACTTATATCAGATAAAGTAAACTTCACTTGCTGGTGAAACAAGATAAAGGTCACCTCATACTAATAATAAGGCAATACATCAAAAGGAAATGACAATTATAAACCTATGTGCACCTAATATTAATACACCCAACTTCATCAAACATAACACTAAAGGACTTAAAAGCACTTATAGCCCCCAACACAGTGGTGGTGGGAGACTTTAATACCCCACTATCACCAAAAGATAGGCCATCCTGACAAAAAATCAACAAAGAAATCCTAGACCTAAATGACACCATAAATCAAATGGATCTAACTGATGTCTACAGAATATTTCATCCAACAACAGCACAATATACATTCTTCTCAGCATCTCATAGAACTTTCTCCAAAATAGACCATATCTTAGGGCACAAACCAATCCTCAACAAATAAAAGAAAATAGAAACACTTTCCTGCATTCTATCTGATCACAATACAATAAAACTAGAACTCAACAACAAAAGCAGCAGCAGCAGAAAATACAAAAACAGTTGGAGGCTGAACAACACATTGCTCAACAATCAGTGGATCATAGAAGAAATAAGAGAGAAAATCACAAAGTTCCTGGAATTTAATGAAAATGAAAACACAACCTATCAGAACAAATGGAACACAGCAAAGTCAGTCCTAAGAGGAAAGTTTATAGTCATGAGTGCATATATTAAAAGGAAAGAAAGACTGCAAATAAACAACCTAATGCTACATCTCAAACTCTTAGAAAAACAAGAACAAGCAAAACCCAAAATAAGCAGGAGAGAAATAATAAGTGCTGAAATTAATGAAATAGAGACCAAAAAAATCATACAAAGAATCAATGAAACAAGAAGCTGATTCTTTGAAAAAAATAAATAAGATTGACAAGCCCCTGGAAAATGTGACTAAAATGAGGAAGGAGTAAAATAAAAAATGAAAAGGCAGAGATAATGACAAACACCAAGGAAATCCAGAAAATTATCAGGGACTACTTTGAGAACCTATATTCAAATAAATTGGAATATGTTGAAGAAATGGACAAATTTGTAGATTCTTTTGACCATTCAAAATGGAACAAAGAGGATTTCAGCCACCTAAATAGATCTATAACTCATAATGAAATTGAAGCAGGAATAAAGAGTCTCCCAAAAAACAAAAGTGCAGGACCTGATGGATTCTTTGCTGAGTTCTACCATACTTTTAAAGAAGAACTAATACCAACACTCCTTAAACTTTTCCTTGAAATAGAAAGGAAAAGAACAGTACCTAACTCATTCTATGAAGCCAGTGTTACACTCATCCCAAAACCAGACAATGATACATCCAAAGAGGATAACTACAGGCCAACCTCCTTAATGAACATCAATGCAAAAATCCTCAAAAAAATAGTGGCAAACCAAACCCAACAACATATCAGAAAGCTCATTCATCATGACCAAGTCAGCTTCATCCCAGGGATGAAGGTGTGGTTCAACATATGCAAATTAATAAATGTAATACAGCACATTAATAGAAGCAAAGACAAAACCATTTGATCATCTCAATAGATGCAGAAAAAACCTTTAATAAGATTCAATACTACTTCATGATAAAAGCTCTAAGGAAACTGAATAGAAGGAATGTACCTCAAAATTATAAAAGAATATATATGACAAACCTATATCAAACATCATACTTAATGGGGAAAAACTGAAAGCATTTCCCCTAAAGTCAGGAATGAGACAAGGGTGCCCACTCTCCCCACTCCTATTCAGCATAGTCCTGGAATTCCTAGTAAGAGCAATAAGGCAAGAAGAAGAAATAAAAGGAATATGAATAGGAAAAGAAGTAGTTAAACTATCCCTATTCACAGATGACATGATCTTATACTATAAAGACCTGAAAAACTCCACCCAAAAACTCCTAGACACTATAAACTGCTTCAGCAAACTATCAGGATACAAAATCAACTTAACAAGAAATCAGTAACCTTTCTGTATACCAACAATGAACAGATTGAGAAAGAATATAGGAAAACAATTCTATTTACAATAACCTCAAATATAATCAAATACCTAGGAATAAACTTAACAAAAGATGTAAATGACCTCTAGAAGGAGAACTACAAACCACCGAAGAAACACATCAAGGAAAACTATAGAAGATGGAAAGATCTCCATGTTCATGGATTGGCAGAACCAACATAATAAAAATGACTATACTACCAAAAACAATCTACATGTTCAACACAATTCCCATCAAAATCCCAAGGACATTCATCACAGAGATTGAAAACCATATCCTAAAGTTCATTCAGAAATCTGAAAGACTGCAAATATCCCAGGCAATACTGAGCAAAAAGCTCAATGCTGGAGGTATCACAATACTTGACTTCAAACTATACTACAGAGCCATAACAATAAAAACAGCATGGTACTAGCACAAAAATAGATATGAATACCAGTGGAACAAAATAGAGGACCCAGATATGAATCCACACAGCTGTGCCCACCTAGTTTTTGACAAAGGTGCCAAAAACATATGATGGGAAAAAAGCCTCTTCAAAAAACATTGCTGCGAAAATTGGCTATCTGCCTGCAGAATACTGAAACTAGAACCATGCCTGTCACCCTGTACTGGTATCAACTCAAAGTGGATTAAGGACCTTAATATCAGACCCAAAACCTTGAAGTTAGTACAGGAAAGAGCAGGGAGTACACTGGAAGTAATAGGCAGAGGCAAGGAATCCTCAGTAGCACTCAAGCGCTCAACAACAAAGAGAAAGGATTAACAAATGTGACTGCATAAAATTAAAAAGCTTCTGCACAACAAAAGAAATGGTCTCTACACTGAAGAGACCACCCACAGAATGAGAGAAAATCTTTGCTAGTTATACATCAGAGAAGGGACTGATAATTAGAATATATAGGGGGCTCAAAAAATTAAACTCTCCCAAAATCAATGAACCAATAAAAAAGTGGCCAACTGAACAAGAACTTTTTCAAAGGAAGAAATCCAAACAGCCAAAAAAACACATGAAACAATGCTCACCATCTCTGCCCATAAAGGAAATGCAAATCAAAACCACAGTAAGATTCCACCTCACTCCTATTAGAATTTCTACCATCAGGAACACCACCACCAACAAATGTTGGCAAGGATGTTGGGAAACAGGAATCCTCATACACTCCTGGTGGGAATGTAAGCTAGTATGGAAAACAGTATGAAGGCTTTTTAAAAAACTAAACACAGATCTGCCATATGTCCAGCAATACCACTCCTAGGGATATAACCAAAGGAATGTGAGTAAGGTTACTACAAAGGCACCTGCACACCCATGTTTATTGCAGCATTATTCACAATAATCAAGCTATGGAAACAGCCAAGATGCCCCACCACCGATGAATGGATCAAGAAAATGTGGTATCTATACACAATGGAATTTTATGCAGCCACAAAGAAGAACGAAATGTTATCATTCGCTGGTAAATGGATGGAATTGGAGAACATCATTCTGAGTGAGGTTAGCCTGGCCCAAAAGACCAAAAATCGTATGTTCTCCCTCACATGCGGACATTAGATCAAGGGCAAACACAACAATGGGATTAGACTATGAGCACATGATAAAAGCGAGAGCACACAGGCGAGGGGTGAGGATAGGTAAGACACCTAAAAAATTAGCTAGCATTTGTTGCCCTTAACGCTGAGAAACTAAAGCAGATACCTTAAATGCAACTGAGGCCAATAGGAAAAGGGGAACAGGTACTAGAGAAAAGGTTAGATAAAAAAGAATTAACCTAGAAGGTAACACCCACGCACAGGAAATCAATGTGAGTCAATACCCTATATAGCTACCCTTATCTCAACCAGCAAAAACCCTTGTCCCTTCCTGTTATTGCTTATACTCTCTCTACAACAAAATTAGAGATAAGGGCAAAATAGTTTCTGCTGGGTATTGAGGGGGTGGAGGGGAGAGGGAGGGGGCTGAGTGGGTGGTAAGGGAGGGAGTGGGGGCAGGGGGGAGAAATGACCCAAGCATTGTATGCACATATGAATAATAAAAAAATAAAAATTAAAAAAAAAAGATTTCCCATTCCTAAGAATGAGAAATGCAAAAAAAAAAAGAACCTACATTTTGAGTCTTTACTACCATTTCCTGCATAGAGAGCATTTTGTTCTACTTTTATTGTGATATATTAAAATAAATCCTTGCTAAAACCTTAAAAATGTGGTATTTATACACAATGGAATTTTATTCAGCCACAAAGATGAATGAAATTTTGTCATTTGCAGATAAATGGATGGAACTGGAGAGCATCATCTTAAACAAAGTTAGGCTCAGAAAGCCAAAAATTGCATGTTGTCCCCCATATGCGGATTATAGACCTAAAGAAACAGAGTAGTATTATTGGACATGGGTCACACAATAAGGGGAGACCATGCACAGAGGGATAAGGAAACCAAAAACTTGAATGTGATTGTGGTGAGCACATATAAAATTGCTGTTGTATTGATTATAGAAAATTATTGAAATAAGAATTATTAGCTACTGTGTGTTAAGACTAAGAAACCAAGCCAGAATGACAGGCCGATATGCAAATGAGCCAACCCTAAGGTGGTTAGACTGATAGCACCAACTATGAGGTCACCACCAAGCATAACGACCCAAGCCTCGCTACCACTCATCGCTGGCCTACGGAATGCTGGAGACCGCGCTGTCGGAGCCGGTCCTGAAGCTCTGACACAGAGGCAGCCCCCTCTTGAGAGCATTCCCCTTCTCCTGATGACCAGGTGTCGCTAGTGAACCGCGAGACTGGACCTTCAACTGAGAGCGGCCTTGAGGATTCCCGGAGCTCAGCTGGACTCCCCTTATTGGCTAAGAAGACGTCGTATGGTGAGCAAGGCTTGGGGAAAGCCTGAGTAAGTTCCTGGCTGGCTGGGTTAGACGAGGACAGGACATTAAGATCCGTGTGAGAGTGCCGTGTGGGTTTGTTTGAATAAAATCCTGTTCTCTGAAATAAGAGTCTCCTGAGTACTGCTTACCCGTACTCAACTGGACCATAAGTGCTCGCGACAGTGATTGATGTGCTCACTATATAGGAGTGAATATAGTAATCTTAAATAGGCAGAGGCCACTATGGGAAAGGACTAGAAAATAGTGAAGGGGCCTGGTAGAGATGAACCAATTTGGGTTGTAATACACATATGTGTGGAAACACCACAAAGAATCTCCCTGTATAGCTATCTTTAACTTGAACTAGCAAAAATGCTGTTTTTCTTATTATCTTTTATGTTTTTCCTTCAACAAAAATAGAGAACAAGAGGGTGGAACAGGTTCTGCCTGAGGCGGGGCGGGGATGGGGAGATAGGATGTGGGGGGGAGGTGGCCCAAATAATGTAAACACATGCAAGCAAATGTAAAAACAATAAAATAAAATTTTAAAAAAAGAATAAACAGTTCACAAAGCATTCAAAAAGAAAAAAGAAAGGAGCTATTTGAAGTGCTCTTTGTATTGTTGAACTTGGGACTATTAATGTGCATTAAAATAATTTTAAAATAATACAGAGATAATTTAAAATGCATAAATTAGTTATAATGTGATAGCTATGTTTATGTTTGAACATCTATAGAAAATAAACCCTTCAATCACATACCCTATTTGAGTTCAAAGCCAGCTCTCAAATTTTATGAAAATTCCTCAGGGGATGTTTTTAGCGGCTATCTCAGCCACTGTGTTCTCATATTCCCCACATCCTGCCTTTGTCCCTATATCTTTGAAGCTGATGTGAAATTTAGCTTCTTCTTTAGTTTCAAAATAAGCAAACAAAAGCTCTCACAGTTACAGGGTAGCATTGAGAACAATCATAAGTGAACAGTAGACTAACTTCCTTTTCTTACCCTTACATTATGAGGTTGCTCTGATTACTCCTGGCCTCTCTCTATTTTGCTACCTCCTCTGTCTTTTTCCTTCCCTTAAAAAACAAACTAAATTATTTCAATCACCTTCATAGCAGTTCTGTGATGTCATTTCATTGCTTCATTGCCAATGAAGCATACATCCATGTACTTTATCTCAGTTGACTCATCAAAGTGTTTTTCCAAATAAAGGCAGTTTGCCTGAAAAGGAATTTTGCTATCAGTTCTTAAAATTATGTAAGATGACACATGTATGCTAAAGTAACATCAAAATCATTATCGATTAATGTGCTCCTATACTTCAATTGTCAGAGTTCTTTAGGGCCCTCTTCTCTTCTACATCACTATCTACCTAGGCAATTGCGTGGACTCCCATGGCTTTAATTACATCTATTTACTGAAGCTTCCCAAGGGTGCATGTTCAACCCTAGACCTGTCACATCTGGGTTCATATACATCTCTATTTAGAAAACTTACAATACATCAGACCCAATCTCACCAAAGCTGAGCTTATAATTTTTGTCCTAAACCAGCCCTGTCTCTACTCTTCCTTGTCTCTGTCTGTTGTACCATCATAAACCAAGTTGCTTATGCCAGAAAACTGTCATCCTTGGTACTATCTTTATCATCTTGCAATTTCCTCCATCCTCACAAATACTATCTCAATCTAATTACAGTTATCTGATCTGAGCCAACTTCACCCTTCTCACTTTAAAGTTCTTATTGGTCATGTTGCTAGCTTAGAACTTTGGGAGATGGGTGAGAACTGCAAGCATCCTCCTCCTCCATGAGGGCACCATCTGGTGGGATGTCACAATTAAGGCAAGTCTCCAACTGGGTTCTGCCCTATATATAACCACTTGTTTGCAAGTAAGAGCAAAAACTGCCACACATTCTGTTCCATGCATGTATACTTCAGACACTTTGGAAAGTACCCAGTGTGAAATGTTCCCTTGACCAGATGTGATGATAGTTGAGCAGCAGGAGTCAACTCACCTTCTTCCAGATCCAAATCCTCTGTGAAATGGGTGATGCTAGAACTAGATTTGGGTACCACTTCCCAGATGAGGGGCTGCTGGGCTTGCCAGATTCTCAGAATTCTCTTCATGCAATGGCAGAAGTGACTGTATAAGGAACCAGAGTCAATTCATTAATTTTAAAAGGCATTCATTTTACCAGTGGAACATTTTATCTAGCATTCCTTATGCCAATCAGCAAGTAGTGAAGAGCTATTGGTGATATTGAAGTCATTTGTTGAAGCTGCTTCATCTGTTGAGGGTATATTGACTGTGAAGTAACCATCTCTAGGGTGGAGATCACAAAGAATTTACCTAGATTTGCCTATAGTTACATGTATAATGGCAACATATATCACACATGTATATTTATTTATTAACATATTACATTTTATATTTTCTCTTTTACTTTTAAAATATATTCTTCCCCTTTTCTTTTGGTAGTACCAGACTTTGAACTTAGTCTCTTGCCAGGCAGAGGCTCTGCCACTTGCACCACTCCTCTAGCCCTTTTTGCTTTAGGCAAACTTTTTGTCCATGGCCAATCCTCATAACTACTCGACCTTAGAATATATTGCTTTTTATTCAAATGCTCCTAACTCATCTTAATGAATCTTCACTTGCTATACTCTAAACCCATTTTCTACATTGATGAAAGAGTGAGTTTTAAAGTTGTAACTGTCAACATTTCTCCACCTCAATTGCTTGCCAATTCTCTTCTTTTGGATGGTTGGCTTATGTCTTAGCACATATTTATAGTGCTTGACTACATGGTCCTTCTTTCTGTTTCTTCACTTGGCCATGACCTTTGTTCCTTGTACCATTTACACTCCTGTTCTCTCTACCTAGCGCATCATTCTCCTTCTCTCTTGGCCTAACTATGCATAATTGAAGTCACAGTTTAAGGAAACTTCCTCAACTCCTCCCCACTTTAGAAGATGTAAGCTTCCTGGTAAGCCCTCCTGTGACCAAAGTTGCAGGTGACTAATTGTCAATGTGTATTTTCCCACTTGAGTGTCATTACAGAGACTTTGTATTGCCTTTGTCCCAGTTAGTGTTCAGTAAGTATTTGCTAATGACTCAGTGAATTTAATGGCCAAATTGCATCTAAGGAACTTCATCCACACACTTACCTTTTGCTTCCTGTTGCAACGTGGGTCACTTGTAGTTATGTCTGTGAATATCAATTAATGTGGATGTTTTAATGTTATTCTCTGGCAAATGACATGACACCTTGATTATTCAAGCTAAAAATACAGAGGAGCTGTGTACCTGCTGCCCTTTGACATTTAAATCCTCTCAATCTTCTTTATTTGATGGCTCCTAACAGTCTTTAAAAAGCAAAATCAACATTCAGGACAAGAATGAATACAGATCATTGTATTCCATGTTAAGAAAGAGTTTCCCCATCACTTTTTCTCAAGGTCTTTTGAGGAAAGTGTAACAGGAGTCAAAGGTGGGTACAGGAAGACCTTTAAAATGGGAGTCTAAAGGATTTCCCCAGCCAAATCGCTGGAAACTGTGCTGTGTATTAACACCATATGGGAAAATACTACAAAGGGCCAAGTTCATTTGTCTTTTTTGCTCCAGTAAACACACATTGGAAGTCTATTAGAAGTCTACAGAATTGGGTTTCTTTTATGAAATTATTCTATGGTGTCTTGAAGGTAATGGGGAAGATAATTTATTCATTGAAGGATTGCTGATAACTTCTCACACATTACAATGATCATGCAATATCCCCCCACTTGCATTACTGACTAAAAATACGGATGCATGGGCCTAACTCTCAGATTATTATTCAGGAAGTAGAATGTATAGCCTAGAAATCTGGGCTTAAAAATGCATGAAGATATTAAAAGATAGAAGGCTGGGGATGTAGCTTAATGGTAGAGCATGCACAAGGACCTGGGCTCAACTTCCAGCACTGCAAAACAAAACAACAAAAACAAACTAAAGACAGAAAAAGTCACAAGGAAGACAGAAGAAACATGTGTTAACCTTATTCACAGATCTAGACTTGATTCAGTCCTTTTATTTATTTGCTGTAGAGAGTTCTCTTATTACAATCCTCACCTCTAGAGAGATGTGTAACATGGAGGGTCCCTGTGATTCATCTATTGGGGAAACTGGGCCCCTTGAGTTTGAAATGCAAGTAAGTGAATGTTATTTGCAAGTGAGAGAACAGAAAAAAGGTGACTAGTTCTTCTTCTCCAGGGAGTGGGCAACATTGTCATTTCAGCTGTATTTATTAACACTGATGTGACTTGTGACTTCCTCATTTCTCTTTTTCAGAAAAACCTGAACTTGCATAACAGATAAGGGGTGGGTAGTAATTTAAGTGACATGTCCCTCTAATATATTTCATATGTAAATGTGTCTACAATATTCTGACTCAAGACTTCTTAGGAAAATCTTGGATTGTAAATTTATTTTCAAATAAAAGATTGATTAGTTGGTGATTTTAGAAAATGTGCTACTATTTGGGATGTGTGGATCATAAGTCTGGTATGGAGTTAACTTGAGATGTAAGGGTTTATTGACTTTTGGGTAAGCTGAGGAAGTGGACATGGATTGGAAGCAAGCCTGGGCCATATCAAATGGCCACACACACAGATGCTTATTTTATCAATTATCTTTTGGAAACTATCAGTAAAGAATTCAAACTCTGACCCTGGACTCAAACTTTCCCTAAGATCCACATACTATGGAGAATTAAAACATTTCAAATAAGCAGAACTTTCAAGAGAAATTATGAGGAGATTGCTGAGAGTCCTTAACAATATAAATCCATTCTGAATTCTTACAATGAAATTGAAAATAAGATGAAATTTCCAAAATTTTGATAGAAAAATATTGAACTAGATGTATTTTCAGGGAAGGGAGGTGTGTGTGTGTGTGTGTGTGTGTGTGTGTGTGTGTGCATGCATACATTTATATGTTTACCCCATAAATGTGATTGCTATAGACAATTTAAAGCTATTTACTTGTCAATATTTACATATTTTCTTCAGTGCTGCAATACAACAGTGATAGAAAGGAATTGTTTAAACAGCTTATTCTTACAAAGGTGGCAATGACACCAGATGACAACACCTGCCCAGCTAATATGGGTGGAATGAGTCTTCAATTCATGCCTATTTTACACTGACACACATGAGTAACATTCTATGGCTTTAAACTGCATGCTTAACTAGGTTTTAAAATAAAACAACAACAAAAAATTATTTAATCCAAAAAGGAATCGAAGCCAACCCATGAAATAGGAAAGGTCAAAGCAATCTTGTCCAGGACCCTGAGATGGAACAAATGGGGTCAAAGATGAATGAATGGTCTAGAGAAACATGCAGAGCCAGCCCCAATCTGTTGTCATATCCAGAACCATGGAGAAAAGAAACATAGCAACATCCAGCATATGATTAGGGAGGAAAATAAAATGCCTCTGACAGACATTCAGAATTCCATATACTTATTTTGCCTTTGTGACTCAAGCTGTCCTATTAAAACTAGAATTTTATTCTCAAATTCTTTGGTATTAATCTTTGCCTCTAGAAAATCACTTTTGGCCAGAGTGAAGATTTCCAATAGGTACAAGGAAATTGCTGGCTACCCATCCTGACAGCCCCACGTGCTAATTTTTAAATTAATCAATGCATATAGTCTCTTCCCACCACCCAGTTAGGGAACAGATCTAGGGCTTTGCACATTCTAAGCAAGCACTCTACCACTGAGCTACATCTCCAACCCTAAGAATCTCTAACATAAAGATCCTGCCTCTGAGTCTGAATTGGAAATTTGTTGTCCATACTGTTCCTGATGTCTCTGGTAACTACTTTCCTAGGAGAATATTTTAAGTCTCCAGTTGCATTGTCACAGGCACAAAGATCTATCTTACCAGATTGTTACTTAACAAAAGGCTGCATAATTCTTACATGGATTACATTTTTAATAACAGTTCAAACTCTCATCTAATTAGATATTGTATTTACTTTACATCTCTCAGTTGAAATATGATAGTTCAGACCTATGGGTGTCCAATCAGATGCTAGAGGACAAGATCTTCAATAGGAGGAATAGCCCAAGGACAGACTGTGAATACCACACACCATGCAGGAAGAAAGGAGAGACAGTTTTCACACAGGCAGTGCATAGGAGAAGCTGCCAGTGTGGTTAGGCTGACTGAATATTCTCAAATGTCAACAAAACCCTTGCCCTTAGGGAGCAGTCTAATGTAGAGACCAACATGTCCGCAAGTACAGCTACAGCTATGGAAGTCTGTTCAGTGTTGTGTGAGGAGTGGAGTAGGAAGTGGCATTCCACATTGACAACGAGGGAAAGCTATATAGAGGGGAGCTCATTTGAGCTTTGTTTTTGTTCAATGAAAAGCAGCCACTAAATTGAATACTTGTCAGACTTTATTATAGTCTTGTGAAAACACACACACACACACACACACACACACACACACAAGTAAAGAAGGAGACTCTTCAAGAAGCTTAGAGTAGATTTTAAGAAGAATAAAAAAGGGATACTTATTATAACCTAAGACTGAAGTCAGTTTAGCTAGGAGGTTTAACAGGTTGCCTCTTTGTGTTTAGATCCTTTGAACCTAATTTTGGTTCCATTAAACATACAAATGTTTGGTTCCTATAGATTTTTTTTTTTTAAGAAAATTGTTAGACAAGCAAAGATTAAGTACATGTTGTGGGTAACTTGCAAAATTGCTCTTAACATACACAGTCATAATACTTGCAAATTCTTCCTCAGTAATAAGATGGATAGATATTCTCCAGACAGGTGCAGGGAGAGAGGGCACTCCAGGAGGCAAGAGAAGGATGAGCAAAGGCAAGAAGGCAAAAACAGTCTGTGCTGGAGATGTGGAAGTGGCTCAGTGAAGTAATAAGTGTTCGTTGCTGTGACAAATATCAGAGAGAAACAGTTTAAAGGAGGAGAGATTATTTTTGGCTCATGGTTTCAAAGGTTTTGGTCCATGGTCAGCTGACTCCACTGGGATGGGCCTAAAGAACTGAGACAGAAAATCATGGCAGCAGTGTGTGGCAGAGGGAAGCCGCCCATCTCATGGCAACCAGGAAGCAGGAAGAGAGAATGAGAAAGGGAGATAGCCCCAAAAGTATGACCCCAGTAACCTACTTCTTCCACTAAGCTCCACCTCCAGAAGTTTCTACTACCTCCCAATAATGCCATCAAATTATGAATTCACCAATGGATTGATCCATTTGTATTGTTACCATCTTCATGATGCCATCACCTCTTAATAGTGCCATCAACTGAGGTTCAAGTCTCTGACACATGAGCATTTTGGGCAGACACTTCAAAATGTTCAAACCAGAACACTCATGTCAGGAAGGCAAGGCCAGGGGGGAATGAGGCTAGTGAATAGAAGCGGAAACTCACAGCTTAACACTGAAGACTGCCATGTTTGCATCTCCAGCCCTGAATGCTACCTTTCATTCCTTTTTTTCTCTCTTCTATTTCCAGTGCTTCTACCATATGTATGTTGGTATGTTTAATGGTGCCCCATTATTTCTATGAGGCTGTTTATTTTTCTTCATTTTTCCATCTCCATTCTTCAGATTGCATTACCTCTACTGACCTTTCTTCAAATTTGTTGATTCTTTCTTCTGCCAACTGATACATATTATTCAATTTCTAAAATAATTTTCATTTCAGTTTTTCTCCTCCCTCCCTCCTTCCCTCCCTCCCTCGCTTCTTTCCTTCCTTCCTTCCTTCCTCTCAATGTTTGGTCAGAATTTGTTAAACCCTTTGCTCCAATTAGGCTCAAGAACCTTCCTGGTAGAGTGGTGCACGGCACGAGAAATGCTTTTCAGTCTTCCCCACAGGCCAATTTGATTTCTCCTGAGTGGGTTCAGCCTAGAGCATGGCACAGCCTCCCAGACCCTTAGGGATAACATCATAGAAGGGCTGTGATATCTGATTCTCACTGTTAATCTTTGGCTGCTCTGTCTTTTTTGACCTGTTGCTACTAGTACTGAAGAGCTACAAGCCCCCTCTCAATTACTCACCATCAATATTCTCATTCATTTTTACAGCACCTTTAGTCATGAACTTCTCCACGTTTAGACAGAGCTATGCAGTTCTCCATTATTACTACATGCTCCTTCTGCTAGGAAGAGCCCCAGAGCTTCTGTATCAGAGCTGGGAATGGAGATGACATCCTATTTCTACTGGTGTCACCCCTACTCTATTAGCAGTATCACTATCCTCCCAGTGTGGAATCTCCTCCCTCTGAGCAAGCTGTAGAGGAAGCACTCAGTAGTCTCAATTCACAGTACCTGGGGCTGAGCCCTGCCCTGTGAACGAATGTTCACAGCTGGTAGAAGGGAGTCCTAGCTTCCCTTTGCAGTGCTTGCTCAGAACAGGATTTTCATAACGTGAGACTATGGAGGATGAGAGATGCTAGTGGTCTGTCCCTTGTAGGGTGAAACTATAGTCCTAGTTTAGAAACTGAGGAGAGCAGGAGACTCCATCTTTTTTCTGTACACACCTGGAGTAGTTATTCCATCACAAGGAGCTGAAGTAGGGTTGAGGTGATGGGAGCAGACAGAATCTAATGTTAACAACTCTTACTACTCATACCAAGATCTAGTAGAATTTGAGTATATATTTTTCCATTTGCTACTTATTCCTTGGGAAATTTCCAGGGATGTAAACTGGTTACTTTTGCTTTTGTTTTTATGTCTCCTGCCAGTTTATTAGTTTTTTTCTGGGAAGAGCATCAATCTAGGTCCTTACATTGCCATTCCCCAAGTCCCTTCTATTAGACCAATTATTAAAATCTTGAAATTGGAGGCTGTGTTTCTTGGCATTCAGTGAGCAGATTGTTGATTTTCATAAATGTAAAGAAATACTATTGCAATTGTTAATGAAAATAATTTTAAATGATGTTCAAGTGATAAATACAACTGGTTAAATGGATAATATTTTGCCAAGTTACTGTATCTAGCTTGATGGAAATACCGTTAGCCATAAGTCATGCCCAGAATCTGGTGTGTTTCTTCTCATTCTTTTTATTTACTAAATTAGAAACTCCAAGTCGAAAAGAATGTAAGCATTTGATGACTATTGATTATTTTTTAGGGCAAGGTCAGGGCTCAGAATTCCTGGAGTGGTTTCTCCCTGAAGACTACTCTCAGTGTTCTGGCAAGTATAAATTCTATAGGATTACAAGAGCTTCAGCTGCGTATATAACAGCTTATGGTTTCCTGATTTACTCTTATTACATTCTGTTCTGGAAAGTAGTTTTTTCATTCATATTGCATAATGTGGAGATGGCTTTAAAATATAACCAACTCATATGAAGTCCACTACATTCTTGGCAAAGTGAAACTTTGATATACTTTTTGGTGAAAGTCAAATTCTCAGCAATTAGCCTATCATTTCCTAGTTTCCTCTACAATCCCAATGTCATATCCTTAGCTGTAGGATATGAAACCTCTGAAAAGACAGGTTTGGCTATTCAGGGATCATGATATATTGTTGACACTTGAACAAGTTTCAAGAAATCATGGAAACTGTTTTTAGTAGCCTTGACACTTTCATACTGAGCTGATTTTTTTTTATAACTTTAACTTCAAAAGTTGATGTGAGCACCTAAAATACACTTGTTCTGTTGGCTCATTTGAGTGTATCACAACTGTCTCTCTCACTATAGCACTGAATTAAGATGAGTATCATTTGTTGTATGTCAACTGCTGCTCCTGAGTAAAGTGACACTGAATGGTGACAGAGACCTTTCCTTGTTGAGCCTTCAGCTCATGCTCCCAACTAATGCCAACATACTTTTTCCAGTCTACACCATGGTATATAAAATTATCTCCAAGTTTAAAGAAGATTCTTTTTTAAAAAACATGATTTCATTGCTGAACAGGTCAGCATATCATCAAGCCCATCAACCCTAGACATATAGCATATATACACCAAGAGCTGATCCTTGCAGTATAATGCTGCACTTCAATTCTGGCACTATCCAGAGTTAGAGCAGACCTCACAGGTTCAAGACATGGTCTCAACATGATTGCTTTCCCTTCAAATGCTACCTGTAATGTTGGGTATTGCTAGGCCTCCTGAACATCTGCCTGCAAATTTGGGATGTCTTGTTATATTTACCCCCTTCAAGTTTCATGAGCAGCTAGAAAAACTGACAGAACTCAGGAAAGCACTAAATTTATATTATAGTTTATTTTGAAGAATACAAATAAGGGACAGTGAAAAGAAGAGGCACAAAAGGCAAGGTTTGGGACAGTTCTGAATGTGCAGTTTCCATGTTCTCTCCTTACAGAATGAGGTTGCATGCCCCTCATGAAATATCAATGTGTTCACCAACCTGCAAGCTCAATTGCAGTTCAGTGTGGAGTTGTTATTGGAATTTCATTACATGGGTGTGATTGATTGAATCATGACCAAATGACTGATCTCAATCTCCAGTTCCCCAGCCCCTATGTTTACATAGTTGTCCTTTCCAACAAGGCCTTAAACTATCTAAGGACCACTATGAGTCACATAATTAGCATGAAAAGGCTCACTATGAATAGTAAAGACATTCCTACTTCTAAGAAAATTCTAAGTGTTTAGAAGCTCTATCCCAGGAACTTAGAACAAAAACTAGACCAATTCTTATACACTATGCTGCTCCATCTGGCTGTGAAATCTATCAGTAGCATGTGTATTCATCATTTCCTTTCTTGCTTGTATGGTATTTAGAATATGCAGTATCCATGGCTCCATTCAATTCTTTCTCTCTCTCTTTCTCTCATACTAGGGATTGAATTCAGGGCCTCACACTTGCTAGGCAGGCACTCTGCCACTTGAGTTATGCCCTGAGCCCTTTTTGCTTTAGTTATTTTTCATGTTTTTGCCCTGGTTTGCCTCAAACCATGATCCTTCCCATCCTCTAGCTGATTATAGGCATGAACCAAAATACCCAGCTGCCAATCTCCTTTTAAGTTATTTCTCTGCTGTCAATCAAGATTATTATCATTTAAAAACATAAAGAATCTTTAAAAAGATTCTTTACATTGTTCTGGGCAAAGGTGTTTTTTGACATGACCCCAAAAACATAGGCAACAAATGCAAAAATAGACAAATGAGATCGCATCAAACTAAAAAGCTTATAAACAACAAAGCAAACAATCAACAAAGTGAAAAGACAACCTACAGATGGGAGAAAATATTTGTGAACCACATATCTGATAATGGGCTAATATGCATAATACATAGGAATTCAAACAACTTAATTTTCTGTAAAGGAGACATAGAAATGGCAAACACTATATGAAAAAAAATGCTTACCATCACTAATCATCACAATGAATTAAAACCACAATGAGATATCACCTCCTACCTGTTAAAATATTTATTATCAAAAAGATAAGAGACAAAACAGGTGGCAATGATGTGGAAAAAAAGTAACACTTAAACACTGTTCATAAAAACATAAATTAGCACAGTCATTATTAAAAACAGTGTGGTGGTTCCTCACTCACCAATTAAAAATAAAACTAAAATGCTATTGTTTCCTACAGTTCTACTTTTGGGAATATATCTAAAGAAAATTAAATCAAATTGTTTAAGAGCTATCTTCTGTCTAATGTTCATTATAGTATTATTCACAATATCCAAAATATGGAATCAGCCTGTGGTCATTAGCTGATGAATGGATAAATAAAAGGTGGTGTGTGATTCAGCCTTTAAGTAGAGGAAAAGTCCTGTTCAGCATCAAACAAGCTAACGGAGTGAACTAAGCCAGACAGAGAAAACAAATAATGGAGGATCCCACTCACCTGTAGAATGGAAAAAGGCAAACTCACCGAAGTAGAGTAGAATGGTGGTTATCAGAGGATTGAGGAGACAGAGTGGAGAGATATAGATCAAAGGATATAAAACTTGTGCTAAGAGGAATAAGCTCAGGAGACAAGGATGCAACATAGTGACTATAATTAATAAAAATGTATACAACTGGAAAATTTCCCAAGGAGTTGATTTTAAATGTTCTAACCACAAAAATTTAGGTAAGACAATGGATACATAATTAGCTTAATTTAGCTATTCCCAATATATACATATGTCAAAATATTTTGTTATACATTATAAATACATGCAATGTTTATCAACCAAAAAAGAAGTAGCTTTAAATAATTATTCCATTCTTCCTTTCATTTACTTTGAACTCACCAAACTATTTTGCAGAGAATGAAAACAAGATTATTCTCATTGGAATTGAGTATGCACGGAGCATGGCTGAGAGTCTCTGTGAATCTGGACTATTCTTCATTTTGATGGTTGCTAGTGTTTATTGTTTCCTGTCATTTATCTCAGCACTTTGTATGCATTCTATTCTCCTTAACAAACCTATAAGATTAGATGCCTAATGATACCACTGAATACATAAGCAAAGGCTACAAAGATGCATTATGTCCAAAGTAACTTGTACAAAGTCACAAAACTTGTAAGCGACAGAGCTGGGATTTATACACCGGAAGTCCAGTATTAAAGTCTCTTTCCTTACCCCTTGTCCTGTGTCACTTATAGCAATAAAGAACCCCTTGTTCTGTGTCACTTGTTGCACCAGAATGTTTATGGTGAATTCAGCTGGTTTCCGGTAAAAGCAACTGTTCTTTATTTGAAAAATAATGCAAAAGCATCAATAATTTAATGCTATACTATGATAAGTTTTCTTAAAAGAAAACACATTAAGGAGTCGGGTCCAATAAAAGACAATTCAATAAAATTCAGTTTTCAAGTATTAGTCATTCTTTGTATTCTTGCTAAAATGTTCATTTATAAATTTACAATACATCATTTGTGGAGGTAAATTCAATATTTACTTGGGAACCTCTTCACTATTCTTTATCATGAAGTTATTCTGAGTTGTTGTATTAATGTTTCTGTTTTCATTTATATTGTCACACCACAATGAAACACTTCTGATTCATTGGTACATTTGGAAAATCACAATAGTAGTAATAAAAGTTGAAATTTAAGAACATTTTAAAATGTTCAAATGTTGTAAGATACATTAATGAATAAGCCTTCATTTCTTTATTTATACAATGGGGAAGTCATCTATGTGTGCTGCTGCATGATTGGCAGGGTACTAATATGAGGACAGTGTCACTAGTGTGAGGAACAGTGTGCCAAGAGACAAACAAAGCTACTATCTTGGTGGCTGGTTGGGCCAAGTACCAACAGGCCTGCTGAGCACTTTGCTTAGGTCTTCTTCTTTCTAGTTGTAATCATGTCTACTCTGAAAAAGATTATTTTTCCCCATAGGCAGGGTCATTTACTTTTGGTTTTGGCAACTGCCAAGAGAGGTCAGTCAACTTTATCTGAAAAGGAAAAGTAAAAGTTTAATGTAGAGATCTTGCTAGTGGAGAATATCAAAAGCAAAGCACAAAGTAATGAGACAGTATAATGGACTCCATCCTTTGCTTTTATTATGTATGACACTGATTTTATGGAATTTTCTTCCATGCATTCACTGCTTAAAATTCAGAATGAACCCTGGTAAATGGATGGAATTGGAGAACATCATTCTGAGTGAGGTTAGCCTGGCCCAAAAGACCAAAAATCATATGTTCTCCCTCATATGCGGACATTAGATCAAGGGTAAACACAACAAGGGGATTGGACTTTGATCACATGATAAAAGCGAGAGCACACAAGGGAGGTGTGAGGATAGGTAAGACACCTAAAAAACTAGATAGCATTTGTTGCCCTCAACGCAGAGAAACTAAAGCAGATACTTTAAAACAATAGAGGCCAATAGGAGAAGAGGACCAGGAACTAGAGAAAAGGTTAGATCAAAAAGAATTAACCTAGAAGGTAACACACATGCACAGGAAATCAATGTGAGTCAACTGCCTGTATAGCTATCCTTATCTCAACTAGCAAAATCCCTTGTTCCTTCCTATTATTGCTTATACTCTCTCTTCAACAAAATTAGAGATAAGGGCAAAATAGTTTCTGCCAGGTATCGAGGGGGTGGGGGGTAGAGGGAGGGGATGAGAGGGGTAAGGGAGAGGGTGGAGGAAGGGGGGAGAAATGACCCAAGCATTGTATGCACATATGAATAAAAATAAAATAAAATTCAGAATGAATTTGAAAAGTGAGGTGTTTTCCATTCATTTTCATAGAGGTAGCTTTTCCTATAACTGTTGAAGAGGAGATTGAAGACACGGTTAAATTAATTTGGTTGCTTTTCTTTATTAATTTTAATTTCTCTTCAAACTCAGTAAGCTGACTTTGATGAAAAATATACTTTCTATTTAAAAAATTAACACCATGTCAATATTACAACATTAATTCATCATTTACAATTGAAATTCTTCTGTGGTAGGGGGTGTTAATATTGGAGAGGCTGGGGTAATGGGAACTCTGTAATTTTTGGTTATTTTTGCAATGAGTCTGAAACTGCTCTAAAAAAGTCCATGAAAAAATTCTAAAGAAAATTAAAAGGTTCAAGAGGAGCAAGACAGTTTTGTTGCAAGTGGAGCCATATGACAGTAAAACTTATTTCAGATACTGTATATATTTATTATAGGGATAGAACAAGTAAGACCAATGGAACAAAGTGGACATTTCAGAACACATGTATATAAATAAAACATGATATGGTGGTGGCGACATTAAAAGCCAGTTAAGATGGGAGGGGTTACTCAATAAACAGACCGGGAGCAACTGATTTTCAATAAGAAAAAATATAATTAATTTATTTCCTCTTATTGTAGAAGATTTCAAGTATTAGAACAGTAAGTATATCTTTGCAAAAGTCAATACATTAAACTTTTAGAAGAAAAGATGCATAGTATTTTTATAACCTTAGAAAAAGAAAAGATTCCTGAAATATAACCCTTAAGTCAATGGTCTACTTGCCCCAATAAGAGCTGTAGCTCCCATTTTACCTCTGATATTAACTCCTAAATGTCTCCCCTCTGCTCCGTTTATATTAATTTCCATAGTGGAGGTCATGCACACACACGCACACACACTAAATCTTCAGGACTTTTCCACTTACTCTTCCTTCTCCCAGGAATGCATCAAATCTTACAATTTCAACATGATCTACATGCTACATGTTTCAAAATCATAAATGCTCATAACCCTCAATTCAGAACCTCTGTTCTCTCTAAATAAGTCTACTTTAACTTATCCTTACAGTATGTATAACTTCTGAACATACCACATAATGACTTATGATAGGTATGACTTCTTATTTCTCAATCTGTCTCTTATTCTAGCATACAATCTGCAAGAGAGAACATCTTTGGTTTTTCACTGATATGCCCTCCAGCACAACACTATGAATAACAGATATTAACATCAATAAAATTTTGATTGAATTTAAAAGCTCATATCCAGTTTTGTGCCTAGTTGCCTTTATTCTGATTGTTACAAATCAGAAATACAGCCTCCAATCCTGCAAGCAAAGAAACAAACTCCAGCTGTTGGAACTATGTAAAGAGGCCCATCCAAGGGCCTCTCATAGATTTTCCAGCTATAGTTTAGTCAATGAAAGGAAAAGACAACTCCTGTTTTGAACTAAAAACATTTAAAGCTAATAGATCATGGATGTCTGAAATGTAATCTTGTTTTGAATTTGTTCAGGGCCAAGCTGCTTGGGAAGTATACTGTGTAATTAACTGAATAATTTGACACACAACAATTCATGGGTGGAGTTTGGGTTCTGCACAGAGAAAACTGGAATTTTCATTCAGCCCTCACATGGCCTTGATATGCTCTTGGCAGGACTTTATCCTTGGTCTCTGACTTGCTCTTCCCTCCTTTTAAGCCATTTTCTTTTCTATGAATGTTTCTGTTTCTTTCCTGCCCTCTACCAATGTGTCTAGAGGTTTTTTTCTATCTCAGAAACCCAAAACCTACACCTGTGGGGTTGGAAATTCATGGTAGAGTGTACTCGTTCTGGATTATAAATCCAGGCCATCACTTTCAACCTGTGTTAACCTGGACAAATTACTTAATCTCTTCCTTCCTTTCTTTCTTCCTTCCTTCCTTTCTTTCGTGGCACTGGGGTTTGAACTCAGGGCCTCATGCTTGTTTGGTAGGCAGACACTCTTACTGCTTGAGCCACTCTGCCAGCACCAGTCTGGATTTCTTTTTTCTTTTCTTTTCTTTCTTTCTTTTTTATTGTTGTGCTTGGTGGGGTACATTGTAGCATTTACAAAAGTTCTCATATCAAATATATCATACTTGAATTCACCCCCTCCACCATTTTCCTTTATCACTCCCTTCCCCCATTCCTGGAATAGTTTCAACAGGTATCATTTTCAATTTACATACATGTGTACACAGTATTTGCACTATATTCATTCTCCCACACCCTTTCCCCACCTCTTTCCCCCTCTCACTGGTGCTAACGCGCCCCCAGACAGGACCTGTTCTGCCCTCCTGTTCTCCAATTTTGTAAAGGAAAAAAAAAAATCACATTTTTGTTTGTTTAAGATAACTACACAGGGAGTTTCTTTGTTACATTTCCATGTATATATGTATCATAACCAGAATTGGTTAATTTCCTCTATTTTTCTTCTAACTTAGTCCCCTTCTTATGGTGATTTTAATAGGTTTAAAAATTCTATATTCATTCTTATATTGAGAGTACATTGGATTTCTTTATGTGTGAATTTGGAATAATAGTATTTCTTCCTTTATTTTTTTTTTCTAGACAGGGTCTCACTAACTTTTGCCTTGGCCAGTCTTGAACCATGATCCTCCTGAGTAGCTGGGATTGCAGGTGAGAACCATCATGCTTGGGCCTCTATTTCTTATTTATTATAGTCAATTAAATGTAGCCATAGATGCAAAAGTCTTAGCACTCTGTCTGGTACACATTAAGAACTAGTGATTTTGTAATGATTCTTTTTTTTTTTTTTACTGTACCCAGAAAACCAAGAGGCCTTTTTATAGTATATGGACATGTCTCCAGTGCACCATGATGCCTGATAAGACAGATATCAGCAGATGGACCGATCTCCATTGTTTGCAGTGCTAGAATGAGAGAGTAGAAACATGTGCTCACTCCCATTCTCTTGCTTGTTTCAGCTATGTCCCTTACTTTGACAGCCCTCACCCATGCAAGTGTGGCTACCCCAGCCTGCATGTCCAGGTGTTTTCCTAACCCACCTCCTCTTATCCTGCAAACAGCCACCCCTTGGTTTGTCCCTTAGGTCTAAAGATGGACTTCCCAGAGTGCACCCCAGGGAAGAGACAATTGTAAGCCTGGTAGTAGCCTGAGCCCAAGTTCCCAGGATGTGGTGAAGAGAAGGCTGCCATCTTAATGCCTTGGGATTCCCAGAGGTGTGGCTGGTGGACGACCAGAGGAGGGGACTCTAATAGGAGGGACCAGATCAGGGTCTTCAATGTCTGACTCTAATCATCTTGCTGGTAGAAAGGGCCATGCTTTAGAAAGGGAAGTTTCCCCAGGCTCCATGTCTCTAGGCTGCCTGTGTTCCTTCTGTCCTGCATAGTCACAGTAATGCCATGCATACAATGTATGCAGGAGTCTGCCCCTCCCACTAAAGCCCTAACAACTACAAGGAAGCCAACAGACTTATCTTTTTTGAAATGCCAGTCCCTTTTTGCACCAACTCCAGTTGATGCAAATTATCAACAGTGCTCAGTTCTCATATGGTGATGTCTGGGCTCCCTTCCAGAGCTCCCTCCCCAGCTGCAACGCAGACCTTTCTACTCCTCCCTTTTTCTAACATTTCTTTTCCTTGGCATTTGCTGAGTGGATGCTTAAGTAACTTGGGGAAAAATCTCATTACTGGGGACCAGAGGAGACTCTCAGGTGCAACAAGAAGGAAAGAGAACTGTTTGCTTGTAGTAACATTGACTCCAAAATCTCCAAGGAGGAAACCCTTAAAGTCAGCATCATCCTCCTTTCTGTAGAATAGTGTTTATGACCCATCTGCTCCTTTAAAATATATGGCTCCATCTACATCAGCAACTTTCTTTTTATCATGGAGAGTTCTAACACCCACAGGTTCTGCACATGGCTGCAAAGGTTTGGGTTGAAGTGTTAATTTACTGAAAATTTATATTTATTTTTAGAAATAATTTAGCAAGAGAAACAATTATGCAGCATAATTCAATAACTAAATACACAATAAAGATGGAGCACATGCAGTAGAGAGTAAACTTTCCCAGAAAAGGAAATCAATGTCTTTAAGTATGATTTGTCACCTGGAATTTAGAATCTGAGTCACAATGCCATCCCTGGAGTCTTAGTATTTAGTGCTGGAAATAGAAGCTTTGCTTCCTTCTTTTCTAAGCAGCAGTATTTTGCTCTGGTAACCCCAAAATAAAATATTTCAATTCCTTGCTTATGACCTCACTAACACACAGTCAGGTTAGTCTGGTGAAATATTCTTGTATATATAGGTACACAAAGGAAGGAATCTCTTTCAGAATTATTGTTTTTTATTTTTTTCTGAAAAAAATGACATATCTAACTGACATTCTAAGAACTGTCCATAGAACACAAATTTCTTACGATGTTAACAGGGATCCATATGAACTGATTGTGTGCCTCCCAAATTCATACATTGAAATCTAACCTTCCATGTGATGGTATTTGGAGATGAGGCTTTTGGGAGGTAATTAGGTCATGAAGGTAGAGCCCTTGTGAATGGAAAAAGTGCCTTTATAAAAGAGACCTGTCTTACTCTCTTTCTGCATATGAATTAGCAGTCTGTAACTCAGAAGATGATCCTCTCCAGAGCCTACCCTGATATTGGACTTCAAGCCTCCAGAATTGTGAGAAATATTTATAAGTCACGAGTCTATGGTAGTTTATTATAGTAAGACAGAAGGACAATATAAACATGGCACCTCCAATAAAAAGTTGGGGAAATGTTGAATTAAAAACAAATCCAAGAATCTTTGTTTGTAGGATATTTGAGTTTTTTTAGACTCGAATGCAAAACTATTTAAAATGAGAGGCTATACAATACCACTCTTGGGGATATACCCAAAAGACTGTGACACAGCTTACTCCAGAGGCACCTGCACACCCATGTTTATTGCTGCACTATTCACAATAGCCAAGTTATGGAAACAGCCAAGATGCCCCCTCACTGACGAATGGATCAAGAAAATGTGGTATCTATACACAATGGAATTTTATGCAGCCATGAAGAAGAATGAAATGTTATCATTCACTGGTAAGTGGATGGAATTGGAGAACATCATTCTGAGTGAGGTTAGCCTGGCCCAAAAGACCAAAAATCGTATGTTCTCCCTCATATGTGGACATTAGATCAAGGGCAAACACAACAAGGGGATTGGACTTTGCTCACTGATAAAGCGAGAGCACATAAGGGAGGTATGAGGATAGGTAAGACACCTAAAAAATTAGCTAGCATTTGTTGCCCTCAACACTGAGAAACTAAAGCAGATATCTTAAAAGCAACTGAGGCCAAAAGGAGAAGGGGACCAGGAACTAGAGAAAAGGTTAGATCAAAAAGAATTAACCTAGAAGGTAGCACACATGCACTGGAAATTAATGTGAGTCAACTCCTTGTATAGCTATCCTTATCTCAACTAGCAAAACCCCTTGTTCCTTCCTATTATTGCTTATACTCTCTCTTCAACACAATTAGAGATAAGGGCAAAATAGTTTCTGCTGGGTATTGAGGGGGTGGGGAGGAGAGGGAGGGGGCGGAGTGGGTGGTAAGGGAGGGGATGGGGGCAGGGGGGAGAAATGATCCAAGCCTTGTATGCACATATAAATAATAAAACAATAAAAAAAGAAGCAATTAGGAAAAATTGCAGAAAAATATATACAAAAAAATGAGAGGCTGTAAAATGTTTTCTCAAAATAACATATTTTAGAAACTGCTGGTATAAGTCACTTTTTATTCCTTGATTTTTTTCCTATCCCCTTACCAGATAAATTTTTACAACATCCAAGTTCAAGAATAATAGTGCTTTTAAGATATGATAATTAAACATGTTCAATGGGGCTGGGCAAGGTTGATTCATGGATATTAGAGTCTAATATTATCACAAATTGGTCTACCTGAGAAAGAAAACAGGAAGATTTCCTGCAAAGTTTCTTGTGGAAAATTAGAGGTAGGGGAACAATTTCTGACACAAGATATTCATTGTCATCTGTGTCATTTACATGGCACATAATTGCACAGTTCAGGGAGGGACCACCCAGAGCTGCTATCTCTGTACTTCACCATAAACTTGCCCTGGTTGTAGCTCCTCAGTTCCCAGACCTTGTGTAAAAGATCTATTCTTATACTTAATGATTCTTATTAAGAAAGGACTAGAATTTGTGGATAATGACTGTAAGTTAAGCCTTTAGGAAAACATTCTAGTTTTCCCACTACACTTTTATTATTTATCTTTTTCCTTTTTGTTTTCTTTCTTCATTTAGTTCACAGAATAACCAGTGGCCCTAGAAGCACAGATTTGCCTTCTCTGTGACATTCAGTACTGCATGTTAATACAATTGACTTTTATCCTCAGAGAGGTAGTGGGTTTAATTCAGGGATGAGGAAGAGCTGAAAAATAAGCCTTGCCTCTAAACTAAGAAAATGAGAGTTTCTTGTACATGCTCATGACACTTAAAGGATGGAATCTATTTCAAACATATACTCAAGCTGCAAGAACATTCTCAGGTTTTCTATGTATCTGGTGATCATATTCTCCAGATCTTGTTATGACACATTATCTAGCTAAAGGATTTGTTCTGATTTGTTAATTATTTAGTCTTTATGAGTTGTATATTAATGCTATTTAGCCAGTAATAGAAATGTCTTTGTTAGAAACAATAACTACAAAATAATAAGGAAATCTGGCATAGATGGTAGCTATCTGTGATTCTACTTTATGTTTACATTACAGAATGATCCGTAAGAATATTTTTGGCATCTTTTTCACAGTTTAAAGGACAGCCCTTTGTATTTCTCTTGTGAAGCAAGCTTAGTCTGCACTACCATATTTTTTAAAAGGAGACTTTATCACTCATTTACATCAGTGAGCAAAACTGTGAGGATGTTTTTTCTTCCTTCAAATGGTAGTTTTTCTGCCCTAGAACATTACCCATAATCCTCTGGAGTGTGAATATATCTCAGAGTGCTCATTGCTGACCCAGACATCCCAAACTTCCAATCTCTGAGTGTTTTGTGTTATCAGATACATTATTAAATTTGGTTGCCTCTGTCTAGTTGTGAGTTTGTTTTTAGGTGAATGGATGAACATAAATGCAGCCACCCCTTCAAGAGGGGCAGGAGAGTGTATGCTACAGAATATTCCCCTTCAGCTCTCCACATGTAGATCAGAGTTCACATGGACTTGGAAAAAAACAAGATATTTGGACCAAATTTTATGTGAGAAATTTGGCAAAGCAGATCTGAGGGCTACTTTACTCTCCATCTTACCTTGCTTTCACCCTATCCAGGGCAAAACTCAGGTCATAAATCCTTTTTTTTTTTTTTATTCATATGTGCATACAAGGCTTGGCTCATTTCTCCCCCCTGCCCCCACCCCCACCCTTACCACCCACTCCACCCCCTCCCTCTTCCCCCCACCCCCTCAATACCCAGCAGAAACTATTTTGCCCTCATTTCTAATTTTGTTGTAGAGAGAGTATAAGCAATAACAGGAAGGGACAAGGGTTTTTGCTGGTTGAGATAAGGGTAGCTATATAGAGTATTGACTCACATTGATTTCCTGTGCGTGGGTGTTACCTTCTAGGTTAATTCTTTTTGATCTAACCTTTTCTCTAGTACCTGTTCCCCTTTTCCTATTGGCCTCAGTTGCTTTTAAGGTATCTGCTTTAGTTTCTCAGCGTTAAGGGCAACAAATGCTAGCTAATTTTTTAGGTGTCTTACCTATCCTCACCCCTCGCCTGTGTGCTCTCGCTTTTATCATGTGCTCATAGTCTAATCCCATTGTTGTGTTTGCCCTTGATCTAATGTCCACATATGAGGGAGAACATACGATTTTTGGTCTTTTGGGCCAGGCTAACCTCACTCAGAATGATGTTCTCCAATTCCATCCATTTACCAGCAAATGATAACATTTTGTTCTTCTTCATGGCTGCATAAAATTCCATTGTGTATAGATACCACATTTTCTTAATCCATTTGTCAGTGGTGGGGCATCTTGGCTGTTTCCATAACTTGGCTATTGTGAATAGTGCAGCAATAAACATGGGTGTGCAGGTGCCTCTGGAGTAAGCTGTGTCACAGTCTTTTGGGTATATCCCCAAGAGTGGTATTGCTGGATCAAATGGTATATCGATGTCTAGCTTTTTAAGTAGCCTCCAAATTTTTTTCCAGAGTGGTTGTACTAGTCTACATCCCCACCAACAGTGTAAGAGGGTTCCTTTTTCCCCGCATCCTCGCCAACACCTGTTGTTGGTGGTGTTGCTGATGATGGCTATTCTAACAGGGGTGAGGTGGAATCTTAGCGTGGTTTTAATTTGCATTTCCTTTATTGCTAGAGATGGTGAGCATTTTTTCATGTGTTTTTTGGCCAATTGAATTTCTTCTTTTGAGAAAGTTCTGTTTAGTTCACTTGCATACCTGACTTCAAACTATATTACAAAGCAATAACAATAAAAACAGCATGGTACTGGCACAAAAACAGACATGAAGACCAGTGGAACAGAACAGAGGACCCAGATATGAAGCCACACAACTATAACCAACTTGTCTTTGACAAAGGAGCTAAAAATATACGATGGAGAAATAGCAGCTTCTTCAACAAAAACTGCTGGGAAAAATGGTTAGCAGTCTGCAAAAAACTGAAACTAGATCCATGTATATCACCCTATACCAAGATTAACTCAAAATGTATCAAGGAGCTTAATATTGGACCCCAAACTCTAAAGTTGATACAGGAAAGAGTAGGAAATACTCTGGAGTTAGTAGGTATAGGTAAGAACTTTCTCAATGAAACCCCAGCAGCACAGCAACTAAGAGATAGCATAGATAGATGGGACCTCATAAATCCTTAAAGCTTTCACCCCCATAAAAATGTTCATTGTCCTTGCTTTTCAAATGGCTGCTAACTTATTTCCTTAAAACTTGTAGTGTTCACTTCACTAAGGGAAAGCCTGAAAACTTGGGAATCTTGAATTTCTACTCTACTCCATACCAAACACAACAGAATAGTCAATGGAAGCAAAGTTTATCTGACACATTCTTTCATGAAGAGAGACTGAGGTTCTGATAGCTTATCCAGTAGAGGGAGGGCAAATATCTAACAATTAGTGATTGCCAATTTCTATGTTGTAAACACTGCTACCATGGCTGATTTAGTCGCCGATGTGTCATCACTGAGAGCAACATGGGGAAGACTTGGACAAAAATCAGCTCTTGCAAGCAAGCAGGAGCTGGCATCAACCCACCACTGAGTTTATCCCTCTAGTCCACTATTTCCTAAATTTTGATGTGAATCACCATCACTATTATTCAAAGTAAAAAGGTTGACTCAGAGTCTCTAGGGCTGAGGACGGAGCATCTGTACATTTAACAAGTTTCCCAGGTGATCCTGATATGGTAGTTTGAGGTCTGGTTCCCATGTTTACTCCTCCTAAATTATAAGTTCAATCTTGCATATATAGTGTTGCTATTACAGATGAGGAACTCTAAATGCTTTTAAACACCACTAAATCCACTAAGCTACCATTAAAATAGACTAAATTTAAGATGTAATTAAAATAGATCTTCATGTTTGAGATGAATAATGATCATCATGTTCACTTTCATATAATAGTCTATATTCAGCTCATTACTTTCATTGTCCTGAACATAAAATGTGCTGTGGAAAACCAAATTTCATATATTTCACAAATTAGATGAAATCTTTATGGAACACATAACTCATCTTAGAGTTGTAGAATATTTGCATCATATGTTTTCTTGGTAAAAAATATGATGCACACGACAGCTTTCTTTATTTACCATCAGTTTTCTTCCAATAAGATTGTGCCAAGTATGTTGTGAATATAATGATTTGTTTATGACAAAAAAAAATAAAATAAGTATATCAACTTTATCTAATAATATTTGGGTGATTTTTGAAAAAGGTTTTGTGCAATTAGGTTGTTCCCCCTCAGTGATGAATGGGTTTCATTGAACATGACCTCACTGCTTCAATGCTAATCTTTTCCCAAATTCTGCATTCATCCCACAAATATCTACCAAGACACATTCTCTACTCAAAGCAGTTTAAAATCTGTTGGTTTTAAAATTCTTTCCATCAACAATTAGAGAAGAATGCAGAGGTATTTGAATCTGCAGCTGGTATTGATTGTTGCATGTATTTTCCAGATTGTTTGGTGGGGGAGACAGACATGTAAACAACCACCACAGAGTGTGACAAATGCTGGAAGACAGTGACAAAGGTTTCCCTGATGATTCAGGACAGCTTCACAAAGGAGATGACATATAGCTGAGACTTACAGGAGTTGAAAGAGGAAGCATCAAGAGCCTTCCAAGCAGAGGAATGAAACCCACGCATCCTACTCCAGAAGATTTTCAGACTGCATTTGAATTGTATGTATCCTCCTACCCTGTGCACAAAAATATGCTTAGCTCTTGAGGAAAGAAAGTGATGGCACAGCCTCTGAACTCAAGGTATTACGTGCAAATATGAGAGAAGGAAAGGGATAACTAAAACAAATACTATGCTGCCTTAAAGATAGTAAGGGATGTGGGCTATGGTGAAAAGGTGAGATAGATGCAGACTGGAGGGTTTACAGAAGTCTCAATGGTTAAAGGCAAGCAAAAGAAGCAACATGTAAACAAACAGAGGTGGGAGCAAACACCCTGTTGGAGACAGGAAGAAAATCATGCCCTGAATAGAGAAGGCTGGTGAGCATGTAGAGGCTGGAAGGAGGGTGAGATGTAGTGAGTTTTGTTGTGTGTGTTTTCATAAGTGGGTCACACTCCTAAGGGGAGAAATACACACACACACACACAAGAGGAAAGAGAGAGAGAGAGAGAGAGAGAGAGAGAGAGAGAGAGAGAGAGAGAGAGGAGAGAGAGAGAATTTTGCTTTACTTAAAATGAAAATGATTAATTGCTGGTCTGATTACTGGATGTTCTTTTAGGGAGCATTGTTTTGAAATGAAGATGGTTCTGCTGATCTCAAAGTAGCCCCAGATGAGCATTTTCTTATCAAATAAAACACTAATTGCTGAAATGAATGAGCCTGATTCTAGACTAGTGCTCTATAAGGATTCTGTTGGTCATTCTCTTATCTTGCCAGCCAGCTATGTCAAATGACATAAATATAATAAACATGATTCAAAAGCTCTTTTTTTGTAAATCAGATAGTAGCATTTTAAAAAGAAAAATGTGAATTTTACAAAGACAATTTCTATGTATTTGCACAAAGAGTTTCTGAAATAAGATTCAGTAATTTTCTCATATGGACAATTACGTTGTTTCTCATGCAGAAACTTCTGAGCCTCCCTCCCTCTCCAGTTCTCAAGTCTTCACTGTGTGCAGGAAGCCACCAACAGTGAAGACATTCCCTGTTCCACAGAGCTTCAGCCTCAGCTCTGCTCTGGTGCCCTTGTGTCTATTTTGGATGTAGCATCTGTTTAGCACATGAGGACTGATTACACTTCTCTTTTTCTAGTTAGTTTCATTGTATTTTTTTGGTAGAACCACTCACTTGGATCTGGCCAATAACATGTTACTAAATTCCTCCACCATGGGCTTTCCCCTCAACACATCTGGAATAAACATAGATTTAAAAATGTAAATATAGATTGCATTTCTATATTTAAGGAGGAAAGAGAAAAGATAGTACATAGCTATCACTTATCATTCCAAATTGTTCAAAATACTTCTCAAATATGCTTACATTTTTTCATATTTTTAAAACACTGTATTTTCCATGGAAGAAGAAAAAAGCTCTTTTGCCCATTTGCTAGGTATAATAAGAATGGCGGATCAGGTAATCTGATACATTCTACAAAATGAAAACGAGGGTATTGAAAATTTCTGCTGCTTAGGTTGTTAAAATGGACAGAAGTGTTAAAATGCCACCAAAACAACTTGAATAAAAGTGGGAAATCAATGTAACTAATTTTCATGCAATCCTAAATTCCCAAATTTGTTGGTTGAATTAAATTCATGTTGATTTGGTTGATGTTGGTGTAATTGTTTTATATGAATAAAATTGAATACAGTAGAAGATGGTGGCTGTAAAATCTCTGAAACTCCTGCCATTGAGAGGAAAGTCTGACTTTAGACACTTGTTTCATCAGTAGAGTGTGGCAGAAGTGACACTATGTGACTCATGAGGCTAGGTCACAAGAAATCTTGCTGCTGTTGCCACCTTTGTCTCTGGAATGCTTTCTCTAGAGCCCCTGAGCTGCCTTGGAATAGTTCCCTTGTCCTGGGGCTGCCATGCCTGAGAGGCCATGTGTAAGTCCTCCAGTTGACAGTCATAGCTGAGCCCAGTCTTTGGTTTGTTTCTTTTTTGCTATCCTGCCAAGTCACAGGAGGAGCCAGAAAGGCCCATCTCATCAACATCATAGTGATAGTGCCATCACTCAGCTGAGCCCTGCCTGAATTCCTTAACAAAAAAATTGTGCTGTAAGTTTTACGACTGATAAGTGATCAAACACATGGAAAGGTATGTCTTTTGAGTTCATTGTATTCTTATCCATTTTCTTCTTTCCCTTGTCCCATGACTAGTATAAATATCATCTCTTTCTAATTCTTGCAATTGCTTTGTACTATGTATATTATTGTTCTTATATTATAGATATTATATTACAGATGAGAAAATAGTCACTAGAGAATAAGTAACTTGCTTAAGTTTGCAAGGTATATGAAACCCAAGATGATACCCAAGCCCAACTATCTTCAAAGCCCATGCCTGTACCAGATCAAGACTCTTAATTATTACTGATGGAATCCCATAGCTAGGAAACAAAAATTTCTCTGGATTTTGGGGTTCTGACTCTGTGATCTCAATCAGGAGTCAGCAAACTCAAATGCTTTCTTAAAGGGCTAGGGAGTGAATATTTTAGACTGTGGACAATGTGGCGTCTAGGGCAGCTATGACACTTGGCAGCTCCAGTGGGAAGCAGTCACAGATAATATGTAAGCAAATGATACTGGTCAAATCCCCCAAACATTTTATTTACAGAATCAGTTGGTGGGTTAGATTTGGCTCACAGGTCATAGTTTACACATCTGAGGTGATCATATTTGGACCTTTTGGTGTTTTTTTGGAAAAGAACTTTAGGTCTTAAGTAAACTATTTTCCATGCTTCCCCAAATTTCCAAATTTTAAACCAAAGTTGATGATTTTATTACTTTTCAAGACTCAGCAGAGTATGTATAAATCAATGGAATGTGGAAATCAATGTAGAATATAGCAAAAATGTATATTTTATAAACATTATTTTAGAGGTTCTTATTGATCTACCAAGTTACAAATCTTACCGCTCATTACACATACATGTAAACTAAAATGGAGGGTAGTATATTTAGATTGGCAGTTCATGCCAGAATATTTTTAGCCAGTTGGTATTTTCTGTAACCTTTGGGAACTGTAAAGAAATGCTCTTCATAAGGCTTATACGTGTTTTGTGAAGCATTCTGAATACTTATAGAACTCATTGCCCCTTGAATAGCCTGACAAATTCTTTGTGGTCCCTGTGACTTAGCTGCCAGCTGTTTGACCGCTGTGCATTCATATTATGTGCTAGGTTGGAACAGAATATTCCCATCTAACTGAAACTGTGGAAACTTTGAGTGGCTGAGTGCTATTGGACCTGGAAGAGCTTATTCCTCACACATGAGTTTTTAGGGTCTTGAAAGTCTGACGGAGTCAAGGATTTAATATTTTTTTTCTCTGAAACATTTCTCTACAATAATATTTTAGTGTTAGCTGAACAAACCCAAGTCATCTTAATATGTGTTGCTCATAAATTGTTTTGTCTCTATTGCTATGTTGGATTCATTTATTCTATTAAGTTCAAAGTGGCTTGAGGGTAGAAAATAAGTATTCCCATTCTTGTTGCTTGACATGCAATCCTATGTAATGTATTTTTACAGTTGCTTAGCCATTTCCCTTCAAGTTCTCTTATTTCATACACACGTCTATGCACACACACAGAGAGTCTTTTGATATCAAGTAAGTCTAAAGACTTAACCATCCAAGAATGCTGTAACAGCATATGTAATATCATCACTAGCTCCTGTTACTATCCAATTTATCTTACAATTTGAGTTTGTGAATTAGCTGCTCACATAACTTCTTTATTCAATTGGAAGAGGTAATATACCAGTCCTCTTCATGGTACACAGTTTTTAAAAGTTCAAAATAAGGTACAGTAGTGACAAGTTCAGCTTTCTCCCATCATGTTCTTGGTTTCCCATCGCTGAGCCCAGCTTATGGATCATCCGTCTGTTGATGCACTGAGCTCTTTTCAGACACTACCGAGTCCTCTCACCCCTGTGATTCATATACACAGTAGCGTACTGCACATGCTTTTCCATATCTCATTTTTCTCTCTCTTGTATTTTGGAAATTACCCATTTTAGTGCATATAGAAATGGTTTTTAAAAAATATTAGTATGTAGATGGATTATGGTTGACATAAGTATTTTTGATTTATATTTATTTTCATTTATGCTGTTTTAAAACATTTTGCTATTGCAAGCAGTGCTTTAATAAATATTTGTCAACGTATGTCTTTGTGTACATGTGAGAGACTCTATGTAAATAGGCTCTAAGAAACAGAACTTCTGAGTCAAAGGAATGTGTATTTTGCATTTCAGGAGATATTTTCAAATTAACCTCCACAAACTTCTATTAAAATGTGCGCCAAACAGTCAGGCATTGGGTTTGTTTCCCATTTCCTCCACGTACAATGTTTCATCAAACTTTGATCTTTATTAATTTGATAAGCAAAAAAATGTTCTGTGCTTAGAGTTTTAAGTTGTAGGTTTTTAAGAGCTGTCTGGGCAAGAACTTGCCCAATTTAAAAATATAATTATTAATTTTTTAATCTATGATGTATGAAATTCTTTGGAAATTAGGCTTTTCTTAGACATGTGTTTTGAAAATTTTTCTCAATTTTTGTCTTTTATGTTTTAATACAGTCAAGGTTGTCCAACTTTTTAGACTTAGGAAAGCCTTTCTCTTGTCAATATTACATAAAATATCCATGTTTTCTTCTAGAGTTTTTATAATTTCTTCTGTTTTATTTTAATGTGGATTTATCTGGAATTTCTGAAGCAAGAATATTCTTTTATCTAGAATATTATCAAGTTATTAAAGCTGCATTTATTAGAGAATTTATGTTTTCTCTACCTATATACAATGCTTCTTTTATCATACTATAAACTTGTCTCCAACTGCTTTTTGTTACATGTTACCTATATTTTTCTGCTTTAAGCTCTCTTTTCCTGTGTACTACCTTATTTAAATTATTTTTGTTTAAATTTTCTTAATGTCTGGTCATATTTTTCTTTCCTAAAATTATTCTAGCTGTGTTTAGCTTTAATGTTTTTGAGTCTCTGTATTGGTGAAAAACAAAAAAAATTACTTAGGAAGAATAAATTCAAGAGATCTTTTGAACATCAGGATGACTTAGTATTGTTATTATAATAACAATATATTGTGAACTTGAAAATTGTTAAGGTAGTAGATTTTAAGTGCTCCCAACACACACACACACACACACACACACACACACAAAGTAGAATGCTTCCAGAATTTTTAGCATCAAGTTTGAAGCTGGCTTTTACTTGAAATATTTAATAAGGAAATATTTAAATGCACATATTACGGTATTTGTTTATTTAAATATAGAAATATTTCCACATGAGATACATATGTATATGTATGTACATACACAAATAAGTGTACTTCTATTTAAGGAAATTTTAGAAAAGTCAGGTGATTTTGTATATGTTCACATATACAAATGTGTTCAAGCAATTTAAGTTTTTTCCTCTGCATCCCTCTTTGGCTTCAGAAAGCATGAATTTCTTCAGCTTTTTGTCATATATAGCTCATCTCTATTATCCAGCAGAATCACTGACTGTCTAAATAAAAATTGAATCACACAAACTGCAAAACTTTTCTTAATTGTACCTTAAGGTTATAGAATTATCTGATGTATTGATTAGCCAATTAGAAAATGGTCACAGCAGTTCTCCTGTACAAGGCACTTCATGAAGTTTAACTATACTTTGTGGGCTTCACCCACTGTAACAAACACTTAGGAAAAAATCAAATATTATGGGACTTGTGAAGTTAATGAAATATGAATATTTGATACCTTGCCTGTGGTGTCAACTTGACTGTGTCATGGCATGTGGTCAAGCATTATTCTGGATGTTTCTTAGAGGATGGTTTTAGATAAGACTTATACTTGAATCAGTGTCTGCCAGTGAAGCAGATTACTCTCAGTCATGTGGGTGGGCCTGGGCCAATTGCCTGACCTCTGAATAGAACAAAAGACTGACTCCCAAGATCAAGGGAGGTACTCTGCAACACTTGGTCTTCACACTCAAAATGTAGCTTAGGTTGTTTCTGGGTCTCCAGCCTGTTGGCCCACCTTGCACATACTGGACTTGTTAGCCTCCTTAATTTCAGGAACCAATTCCTTAGGAGAAATTTTTCCATATATATGTGTATATACACACACACTCACACACATATACACATCTTATTATTTCTGTTTTTCTGGAAAAATCTGACTTAATACATTGTCCTTCTGCCAAATTGTGAGAGGCAACAAGGAAGGTCTTTCCAAATTATTTTCTTTATTTTTGAACATATTCTGAATTATTAGTCTCCTTTCAGTATCTAAAGGCAGATGAGGACAATACCAAGATTCTCTTCCCAAACTCCAAACACTCCAGATTATGTTAAGAATGAAAGCAGAAATACCAGAAAGAAAATAAGCAAACAAACAAAAAGCAAAAACAAAAGTGATGATCTGGGCCTGTGTAATTTCTGGGTTTGCTGGAATTTGGGAATCTTTATGAGTTTTGCAAGCAATCTTCCCCTTGGGCTTTCTGAGTCCTGTATTTATTTAAAATTCTCAGGCATTTTCAGTCTCTTACTTATAGCAACTGTTGTTTTCCCCATTTCTATCACTTTCTGCACTTGTCAAGCCCAGCTCTCTAGGGCCCGTTTTTTCTTTTCCTATTTAGCTAAAAGTAAAATAAATCCAATCAGTATGTGCCTTTCTATAAACTGTGCTGTAAGTTCCCTTTTCCCCAGCCTCTTCCAGCTCAAAGTGGGCAGGGCACTGCCTTTAGAGTAAGGGTCTGTGTCTTGGTACCACAATTTATTGGTTGCAATCTGATTGGTTTTAGCCTCATTTATCTCAGTATCAAAATGGCACTTGCCATCCATGGCTGTATTGAGGAATAAATGAAATCACTTATGTGAATCAATTAGCATAGTTCTTAACATTTATAGGGCCTGAATAATGTTGTTTTTTCTGTCCCCCACACCCCAATTTCTTATTCTTCTTTTCTAAAACTTAGCTCAATCGTCATACAGTCAAGCCATTGGGGCCATTAGACACAGATAGGCTTGAGGGCTGGGGATGTAACTTGTTGGTACAGGCTTGCCTAGCCTGGGTGAAGCTATTTTAAACATACTCAATACTAAAAACAAATAAATACATAAATATGAGGAAGCAGGCTCAAACTTCAGGTAAGTGCAGAATTATCAGAGATTTATTGCAAAGAGGTATAGGAATGTGAGTAGAAATCACCCAGGATTTCATTTCTTTCCTGGCTAGGGTACATATAGGGAACTTCACAGTGCACTGGAAAATTAGCCTTACATTTATCGGTACAGCGAATGGAGTTTCAAGAGTGTGCTTCAAGTGGAGTTCAAGAGGAAGATTCGATAGTCCTGGCTTGCTTTTCCTGTACACATGTATGGAATAAGTATATTGTGAAGGCTTCAAAGTAGGCAGTGGGAGGCAGAATAACAGCCTTCTAAAGAGGTGCATGCCTGACCCTTGGATCCTTTGTTTATGTCATCCTCCATAGCAAAAGAGAGTTTGCAGAGGGGATAAAGACCTTGAAAGAGATTATTCTGTGGACCCTATGTAATTACAAGTCCCTTAAAAGTGGATAAGGGAGGGCAGAATTGGAAGTCAGAGAGATGTGTCAGTAGAGGAGATGTGACAACATGAGGAGGACTTAACCTGCATTTGCTGGCTTTGACAATGGAGGAAGGGGACCGTGAGCCTTGGAATGTGGGGAGCCTTAGATTCTAGGAACCCTAGGCCACAGTCAACAAGGAAGTGGAGATGGAAACCTGGGGAAGCAGCCCTGCTGACACTTAATTCAGCAACATGAATTCTATACATAAACCCAGTTGAGCCCCACTGTTCTGTGATTTCTGCTTACAGGAACCATGAGATAATAATTGGGTGTTGCTTTAAACCACTAAGTTAGGGTAATTTACCATGGCAACAATAGGAAATGAATACAGACAAATTCACAGAGGTGGTTTACTTACCTGGTACCCAATCACATATAGATGCTTTAGCTTATGCACAGATACCTGATACAATCCATTGTGGATGGGTTATTATGGTTTATTTCACTTACAAAATAGGGATCAGAAATCAAAGCACCACCATATTAGCATGAAGCCCTGAGCCCAGTCCCACCAAAAAAAAAAAAAAATTGTAGAAATCAAAGCACCATATGCTGACCCCTAAAAAATAGTAGGTTGGGGCCATTTTGATGAAAAGGAAGTAGTACATATGTAGTTTTGTGAGACTTTACTGACCATGACTCTTGACCAAGTACAGTTGGGAAGTCTTTCTTCATCTTCTTCGTATGATTTGATTCTCTCCGTTGTATGTCTGGGCAGTCACTCAGCAAACACAGACCAGAAGCTAGTGGGAATTGCCTGCACTTGTGTGTTGTACCTGTAATTATTTACTAGATTCCATTTCCACCTCCTACCAGACTGCTGGCAAATAGTGAGCCTTTGTAACTGACTACCAACAAACGGACTCCAGAAATTAACTCATTCTAATCAGCTGCTAGGAGTGAATGTGATTATTTGGCTCCAAAGCAAAACACTCTCATCCTCTTCTTCCTAAACTATTGTACAATGACAGTTTTTCCACCTTTTCTGATTCCATTGAGGCTTCTTATCCTAAAATAAAGGAAGTAAGTTCAAGTTGTATCTGTATAATCATCATTTTCTACTTCCCTTGACTTTCATTTGTGTCATCTCTTTATTATTATAACCTCAGCCCTCTAATCCTTGTTTGGGCAATTCAATATAAAACATGCAGAGAAGTATTACAGAGCCTGCCACTACCCTAGTTTACTAATAGGTCTAAGCATGCTCACATTCCAGCTGTTCTGTCCTGGCAAGAATTCTTTTCAATTGTACATTCTTGGAGGAAACCATAAGCAACAGTTGCTTGTCTCCCATGGCATGCATGTGCTGCAGTTTAAGTCCTAACAACATCTCTTCTATACAATGTTGTATTATCTCAATTTTACTCAATCAGACTTATTGGTGAAAAGCATATTATTCAAGTATGATGTGTTTGATATATTGTAATAACTTTGGTAAATGACACACTGTACCTCCAGCACAACAATTTTTTTAAAAAGTATTTAAGAAAAAACGAAAAGAAAATATCAAACACACACAAAAGGGCTGGTAGAGTGGCTCAAGTGGTACAGTACCTGTCTAGCAAGCATGGGGCATGAGTTCAAACTCCAGTATTATCAAATAAAATTTAAAAAATAAATAAAGTGAACAAAAAAAAGCAAATCATTGAAAAGAAAAGGCAGTGCTAATTTGTTACTTGTTAGTATTATTTTTGAATATTATTATTAACTCTGAATAGTTGATCATTTTTGTAACACAGCCCAACAGTCATTAATTTTCTCATTCTTACCTCATTCATCAATTCCAGAGGCGTTGAACAAGTTACCAAACTCCTCTTAGAAGTTAGGAGTCCTCTGTCCTTTAGAAAACATGCTTCTTGTGCTAAATTCTAAAGGAAGCACATGTTCAAAGCATGCCTCCAACAGAATATTCTTTTCTTGAGCTTTTGGACATGGGGCCCTGAAGCTTGAGGCAGGTCTTAAAAACAAACTTTATATAAGCTTAAATTTTGATGGATAGTTACCTCTCATCCAAAGAATTCTTTTATAGGAGAAAGTGGTTTTTTTAATTTAAATTTTTTAGCTAATGCAAAAAACAACCCACATAAAAATTGGACATATTTATATGATACTATGTGATGTTTTAATGTATGTATGTATATATTGCATGTTTAAACCAGGGTAAACATTATTTCTTTATGGGGAAAAATCTCAAAATCTTTTTTTCTAGTTTTATGAAATATATAACATGTCATTGCTATCTAGAGTAACCCTACTGTGCAGTAGCTCCCCAGAACTTTGCATACTTATCTATCTGTAACTTAGTACCATTGATTAACTTTCCCTCACTCCTTCCCTCTGCACCCTTACTCTCCCCAGTCTTTGGTAACTACCATTTTACTCTTAACTTCTATGAGATCAACTTTTTAAAATTCCACACAAGTAAAAGCATATGGTAGCTGTCTCTCTGGCTTTTTTTCATTTAATATAAAGATCTCTAGTTCCATGTGTGTTGTTGCAAATGGCAGGAGTTAATTCTTTTTTAATATGACTAAGTAGTATTCTGTTGTATATATGTACCATATTTTTGGTATTTATTTATCAGTTGATTGACACTTAGGCTATTCCAGGAGAGAGATTTAATGTTTATAATTTTCATGCAGCTTTCTCTGAGACATTTAGGTGGGAATCAGAAGAAACACAGGGCAATTCCTCTTAAGGATTTTAAACACGAATGAAATTCAATATTGTGTAATATTCTACAATGAATATTAAACAAGTATACTTGTAAATTTTAGCCTTTATGAACACAGAGAGAAATCAAACAAAGTAATGGAAATGGGTTTATTACAAAACAAAGACTGTTGTAGTCTTATGGATGACAATATACATCCATATCTGCTGTATCAAATGTTCCACTATTCCATAGTCATCTGATATTATGTCAAGCATGGACCTCTAAGTTACATAACTATTGAATGCTTATTATCTTGACAACATAAGATCTTGGGAACAAATGAGCAAAGATCATGTAAGTATTTGAAGTCCTCTGATGAAAGATAGGCTACGAACCATAATCCCCCATGGAAGTTTTACCAGCCTCTTTGCTTTGATGTAAACCCAGGTTATTATTTTTTTTTACTTGATGAAAAAAGGTGCTTTGAAGGATGAGCCAGGCAGCCTGTGATAAGAGGGTGGTGTCTCCCAATGGACACCAATGAATATCTAATGTATTTATTCAATTGATTGTTCCCTGGGAGCTCTGAAACTTGCTTCAAACCTATCTAGTTTACCAGTGAAATATCTATTTCTAGAATGTCAGATAGCTTGTCCTTAAAAACACCTTTCTGTGTTCTTAAAGTCTGTGAGGTCTCCCTTGCTTTTTCTTTATCAGAATGCTAGTTCTTCTGCCTTTTAACTTATTGGATATCTCTATACCATTTCTTTTTTATTCAATCATTAAGTCTCATAGGAAAACTCCCAGAGGCAAATCCACAGGAAAACGAATCTCCTTGGTATTAGACTCTGTGGCTATTTTCCTTTTACTACTAATTTTTTTCCTGTGAAATAATACAGATTACTTTGAAATACTTTTATAAAGGTAAATCTCATTCATCTCTCTTTTTTTTATTTCAAACACTTAAGGTTGAGGGACCTATTTTGTACCAGAAATGTGTAATTTAACTTTAGTGTTTTTCAATCATTTTGAGTTTCTGGGTGGCATGCCTCAATGGTTTGTGGAGTTAGGCTAGAATAATTATGCTAAAACATTGACATTTCTCATTGAACACCTATTATCTCTTTGCTCCCCCATTCCTTTTCAGAGGAATTTTTAACTCATAAGCAGAATCAGATTTAAAAAAAAAATGAAACAAAACAAAAAAGAAAGCCTCCTGGTACATAAATTAATATAACTTCTTCTAGAGAACCCTAGAGGACCCTGTGTTGTAAATGACCATATGGGCTGCTGAGATAGATACAGAGCTATTTGATCAACTTCTTATAAGCCATTCAGAGCATAGGCTTTTGTTCCATCTGGAAGAAAACAGAATTAAGGGTTCTCAAAGACCATTGATGATAATTCATGAAGTATAAGGTTTTCCTTCAATATGGTGTCTTACCATTGGTCCATCATTTCAAAGTTTGGCATTTAAAAGACATTTAAAAGGCATTTAAATTTAAGTAGCATTTATCACCAAAAAAGTTGGTAATTATTCAGAGACAAATATCTGATGAAAAGAACCAACGATTTTGTGAAGGTAATAGTAATTATCTTGTGCAAGCATACATTTTAATTCCATATTGACTTTTTGGTGACATTTTAGACAATACATGATGGGATAATTTTATATTTGGAGTTTGTGGTGAATTTCTCCAAAACCAGATCTTTATGGGAGAGAATTTACTATTTACAACTGTCCCACAAAATAAATCAAAACTAGTACATCTGTTTCACAACATGGCTCAAAATTAAAGAAGTAGCTTCTGGGCTAGCAGAGTGGCTCAAGTGGTAGACCACCTGCCTGGCAAACATGAGGCCCTGACTTCAAAGCCCAGTACCACACAAAAAAAGAAAGAGTAACTTCTAAACACCCGCAGAATAGAGCTGAGGACATTTTCCAGCAGTTTAACGCAACACACATAACACACAGGTACTTCCCATGTCCTTGTGTCTTAGGATCAGTTTAGACAGATCCACATCTGATCTTGTAGGGAACAGGATCAGATGTGAAGATTCAAGCTTAAGATATAAATTTCTGCAAGAAGAAAAGTATAAAGATTTCTTGGGAAAGAACTGTGTTAAAAAAAACATTTATAACAAAAATAACATTAAAATATTAATAACTGTAATTTGTCAACATGTTACCTAACTAATTCTTTGTGAGATCAGAAGCTCAAAATAGGAGAGCCAACCTAAATTCTACTGTACTGAGCCATTCTATCACCTCAGTTAAACATCTTTTATTCAGTCATAAACATGTCCACCTACCCATTCATCTATTCAAAAAATATTTACTAACATTCTACTTGGACACACTAGACGATTTTCATACTTTATAACTCATCCTGACAACAAAACTGAAAAGCAGGCATTATTTTGTCCATGTTCCAAGTGAAGACAGAGCCTCAGAGAGATTAAGGTTCTTAAGCACAAAATGGAACCAGTGATAGAACCATCATTTGAAACAAAGTTCGACTTTCAAATTCTAAGTTTTTTTCCCTTATAACTCCATCTCCTTATCAATATATTTGGCACACATAGAAAACGTTTTCCCAGTCGTGTTCCCTGAAATATGAGTGCTGTGAATGTTAACACTTACTATTAAAAAAGGGTTTCATACTGAAACAAGTTAGTGATATGTTGGTCAATTGTACTTTTTGTTCTCAATTATCCACTTTCTCCTTCTCTATATGAGCATCCTGTGTCCCATGATCATAGAGCTTCCTGGGGAGAAATAGACTTCTCTTGTCCTGTTGTCTGTGTCACATGCTTTGGTTAATGAATTGTGAATATGTAAGCAGAAGCTCTAAGATTGCTTGGAAGTTTCTACTATTCCTCTTCTTCTTCTTATATCTTCTATAAGAATAGCATATTTTAGGTCAGAGTTACTCTTTCAGCCTGAGCCTTGGAAGGAGAAGACATGTGGATCAGAGCCATGGTGACCTGAAGCTAGCAACATGTTGGTAAGAAACTAGTCTTTACTATGTTGCAAATTCATAAAATTAAAGGATTGTTTGTTACCATAGCAAAGTGAGTTCATACAAAAGAACTGCATGGTCCATCCTTGCCATTGTTTATCCCCCAAAAGTTTGTGATTTGGAGGCTTATTCCTCAGTGTGGTGGTGCTGATGTTGTAGAAACTTTAAACAAGGCCTAGTGGGAGGTGGTTAGGTCATTGGGGAATGTGCCCTTGGAAACAATTAAACAGTTCTTGTGGAGCTCCAGTTAGTTCCCACTAGAAAAAGATGTCATAAAAGAGTGAATCTGACCCTGAATTTCATCTTGGCTTCCTGTTTTAGCATGCAATCTCTCTCTCTCTCTCTTTCTCTCTGTCTGTTACACACACACTATACAGAGAGATTCTTAGCATTGCTTCCATGCACATGTGTGTTACAACCCACATTGTTCATCTCTGTCAGATCTCTTAGCTACTTCCTGGTCCCCTTCCCATAGTGGCCTCTGCCAATTTAAGATTACTATATTCATTCCTCTACAGTGAGCACATCAATCACATTCAAGTTTTAGGTTTACTTCCCTTTCACTTTTCCTTCCATGTGTGTTCTCTCCTTAGTGTGTGACCCATGTCCAATAATACTGAATTTGTTTTAGGTCTATAATCCATATATGAGGGAGAACATGCAATTTTTGGCCTTCTGAACCTGAATAACTTCGTTTAAGATGATGTTCTCCGTTCTATCCATTTACCTATAATGACAAAATTTCATTCTCCTTTGTGACTGAATAAAATTCTATTGTGTACAAATACCACATTTTCTTAATCCATTCATAGGTAGTGGGGCATCTTGGCTGTATTCATAGTTTGGTTATTGTAGATAGTGCTGTAATGAACATGGGTGTGAAGGTGCTTTTGTAATAACCTGAGTCACATTCCTTTGGGTATATCCCTAGGAGTGGTATTGTTGGATCACATGGCAGATCTACGTTTAGTTTTTAAAGAAGCCTCTGTATTGTTTTCCAAAGTGGTTGCACTAGTTTACATTCCTACCAGCAGTGTATGAGGGTTCTTTTTGCCCCCGTATTCTCATCAACATTTGTTGTTGGTGGTGTTCTTGATTCCAGCTATTATAACAGGAATGAGATGGAATCTTAGTGTGGTTTTGATTGCATTTCCTTTATGGCCAGGGATGGTGAGCATTTTTCCATGTGTTTTTTGGCCATTTGGACTTCTTTCTTTCAAAAAGTTCTGTTTAATTCAGCTACCCATTTCATTATTAGTTCACTGGTTTTTGGGGAGTTTAGTGTTTTGAGCTCCCTATATAATGAATCTGAAATATTCTTTCAGACTCATGAAAGGTCAGGGTTTCAGGGTTTATTGGCTGTCCTCCATCTTGGTCTCTCTAAAAGCAATTTTAAAAAGAAATCATAAGACAAAGGAAATAGGAAAGAGCTAATTAAAAAAACAACGAAGAGATGGCAACAAAAGTTTGGAAGCTAGATAGCAGATGTATGCATGATATTTAAATTTTCTAGACTAAGCAAAGCTGAAATACAAGCTAGCAATGGGGAGGGGCTAAAAACAGCTTATTTGAGCCCTGTTTCCCAAAGACTCAAAACTGAAAGCACCAGATACCTTTAACATTGGGAGAATAGTTAAGTCCAAAAGCAGGAGGTAGGCTTGAAAGCTTAATATAAATAGCAATTATTGCCAATGCTCTCCTTCTTTGCCAGTATAGAAGAAATATTATCTTTCATCTGTCATAGCAGAAGATGGGAGATTTAATCTATGGAGAAATTGAACCATAGAGATCTGATCTTGCAGACATTAGGGACAGTTGAGGGAGAAGGTAACAAATGGAAATGGGGATAAGTGAAAGTTGACAATAATTAAGTAAAAGTCCAGTCTTTCTCATTTGGCTGACAGAATACGGACAGGAGGTTCATTTTCCTCAAGTAGCGGATGCTAGTATTCATCTCTGAGGAAGTTGGTGAGACCACAAGAAAGACTTAGGAAGAATTTGCAATACACCAAGAAAATGGTCATCATATCAGTAGAGAAAAGCCTACCAGTTTATAATACCTCTACCTACCAACAAAACTACATTCATGACATGAGAATGTATGTATCAGGAGTTGAAGGGCATCTCAATAATATGAACTAGATAACATTCAAGTAATGCCTTCAGAATTCTAAGGGAAAATAATTTCCAATTTTGAACTTTATCACCAGGAAAACTGTTAATCAAATGTGAGATTAGAATGAAGACATTATCAGACACTTAAGGTCTCAATATATTTTTCTCCTAGACTTTCTTGGGAGCTACTTGGAACATTTGCTTCAACCAAATAAGCAGCAAACCAAGAACAAGAGTGAGAGATACACCCCAGGAAGCAAAGATGGCTAAAATACTTGGGAAGCTGACAGGATTCTGGGATTCTGGGGATGGTAAGAATGTCCCATGATGACAGCTGCTACACAGTTTAAGAGAGCAACAGAACTGAGTGGGGCAAGATGATTGAGCTTCTACGAGGGAAGAAAGCAACATAAGTAGACTACTTAACATGTTTGAACTAATCAAGGATATACCCACAATGATCAGATGACATTCTAATCGGTCCCACCTCTTAAAGATTCTACCACCTACTGTTAGTGCCATGACTTACACAGGGCCCTTTGGTGGACATTTAAGATCCAAACTATAGCAGGAAAAGATAAGACTCATGACTCAGCTGAAAAATAGTTATATATCCTTAATAAGAAAAGCTGAATGCATTAACTCAAAACCTAACTGTGGTGTAAATACATTGAGAGAGATCTGGAGATGGTAAGTGAAGACTGATATGCACTGGAAGTACATATGACATAATTCATAGACATCAATAGATGGTATAGAAAAGTAAAGGATCAATGAATAGTAGGCAAGTATGCTGCATAAACACAATAAATAGCAGAAGAAATCCAAAAGCAGTTCACAGTGCTTGGTGTATTCATTAGAAAAGCAAAAATTCCAACATTGTAGTACAAGATGGAATTTTGGAATTTAGGTAACAAAAAAAGAAGTTCCCAATAACTTCAAAGGGGTTAAAAAAATAATAGAAATCATGTCTCATACCAAGGAGATTAGATGTAAAGAAGAATGGGATAAAGCATCACTACTTTTATTTAAGACTCTAGTAATACCTGATTTTAGATATTGTGTTCTTTTCTGTTTACGATTAATTCAATGTGCTCATTTGTTTGCTCACAAATTTTTTTTTATGGCACTTCAAGAGCAAATGGTCTGTGGATTTCATTTTGAGAATAACTGCTCTGAGAAAGTTGCAAAACAAAAATCCTGTGTAAAAGATTAAACATCTAACTGGGCCTTTATACTACTTATATATGAATTAATACTGCTTAATGGAAAGGTCAGTCTTTATGGAGTTCATGTGCACTGGTTGTGAAGAATTTACATGGTTCTCCTCTCCACTGCTTTTGGTCAGGTCAGCAACATTCCATGAATTTCACCAGGGTAAGTGGGAAGGTATCTGCAAAATTCGATCTTGCCCAAGCGTATCAACAACTGGTCTTTAATGATGGTATTCCAGATACCCAAACCATCATCATTCATCCAGGAAATTGCCAAGCTACATTCCTTCACCTTGGAATTTCTTTTGCCTTTGGAGTTTTCCATTGCTTTGTGAAACTCTGGTTTCTGGAGTTTCTGATGGCATACTACATTTCAGTGTTATGGGATTATGAGGGTGGGGGAAGGGGAACAAAGCTGACATTCTAAGAGTATCTGATGAATGCCATTCTCTGTGCTTGATATACAATACTTTTATGAGAATAGCCAAAAGGACTTTCTAGAAGCTCCATCACAGTGTTGTCGCATATTGAGCTTACGCTTAATTTAGACCTAAAGGGGTTAAAAAAAAATTGCTTGTCTCACATACTATTGTACTGTTAAAATTGATCTCAGTTTCGTAGTTGTGTTCAAGTACTTGACCTTATCCATCCTAAATGATGTGAGGCCTGAGGAATCCTTTTGGATCCTATGCTATCATTCAATAATTTTTCCCCTCCTAGAGGTTCATGACACCCACCAATTTTATGAGCATTCCTTTTAAATATTTATCCAAGTCACTGCTTGAAATGGTGAGCCACACGGGGGCAATAATAATAAATCAGCACATTTAGCAAACATTGATTCATCAGTTTTGAATGAACTCAAATTGTAATGTCATTCAGCCCAAAATTCTTCAGCATGTCCAATGAATATTATGTCAAATGGATTATTGAATTCCAGAATAATTATATCTATCACTTTCTTCTGCTGGTGTAGTGATCCTTTCACAAAAAGAAAATGTAGATAATTTTATTTGACTTTTTAAATTAACACATTCTGGCTTGGCAATCACCATTTCTGAAGATTGCCTCACAGACCATTCTTTCTCAGACATTAATTTTAGAATTTTTCCCAGGATTGCTGTCAAAAGCAAAATAATCTACTTTCTTTATTTGAAAAATGAAAACCATATGTGGTCATATGCTTTCAGCATTTCTCCATAGCTCTTCAAAAATCATTGACAATGTTTCATGGATCTTTAAAAAGTAATCTCAATATTCTATGACATAATTTGCCCAGACCATACTATTTTTGCTCATTTTAGGCTTAAATCCTTAGTCCATTTCCTTCTAATGAGAATTATCTGACAGTCCTAATCTCAAATCAAAGCAATGTTGAAACACATTGGCAGTCACAAATGTACAGGGATAGTCAGAATAGTAAATTCAATGACAGTAAGAACAGAGGTCCTTAAAATATAACTTTAAACCAAAACACAATTATATTAAATTTAGATTGACTTCAAGACTTCTACTAAAAGACAATTATGGTCAAACAGATTGAAAAACCAAACCTAATTGTTTCCTGCTTACAATCTGACAGTTAAAATATAAGGATAAAATATAATATAAAATAATGTTTACTTATGCAAACATGAAGCATTTCTATCCAACAATAGTAGTCTTTATGAGGAAGTTACTCCTAGATAAAAAGAAGATATTTTATGATGATCAATTCACCAGAAAGATAAAATAATTCTAAATCTGTACATCTAATATAAAGCCTCAAAATATGCAAAGCAAAAATTAAGCATATTGAAGGAATAAATTCAATGTCACAGTAAGATAACTTGATACAACTGCCTCAGGCACCAATAAAAAGAGAGTTCTTGATAAAATTTCAGTAAGAATATAGACATGAACAACCTAATTAACAAACTTGACCAAATGGACATATATAAAACAGTGCACTCAGTATTTCCAAGTAAACTTTCTTTCTGGGCACATGTACAACATTTTGAAAAAGTATGACAAGCTGTAAAGTCAATCACACTAAATTTCAAAGAGCTTAAAATGTAAAATACGCTCTGTGTTCCCTGACCCAAGTGCAATTAAGATAACAGCCAACAACACAAAGCTAATTGGAATATTTTCATATGTTTGGAAATGAGGATCTATACTTCTAAATAACCCATGGGTCAAGGAAAAATGGAAATAAGAAAATATTTTGACTGAATTTTAATGAAAAATACTTATCAACTCTCTGGGATGTAATTATTACTGAGCTTAGAAGGAAATTTATAACCTTAAATGCATATATTAGAAAAGAAAGTCTGACCATCAATGACCTAAGTAAACAAATAAAGACATTAGTAAGAGAATAAAAGTTAAATCTGTTTAAAGTATAAGGAAAGAAAAAAGAGAGCGAATAGAAAGGACCAAAATAGTTGGTCATTTGACACAAGTGATAAAAGTGATAAACTCCAGGTGAAATTTATTACAAACAAGTGTACCTCAAAAGTTTGAAGTGAACAGAATTAGTATAAAATTTGTTCAAATCTGTGTCTAGTAAGGAGATTGAATATATAACCTAAAGTTTACCTCAAAGAAAACTTTTTAGTCTCATTTGGCTTTGTGTGAATTTTTCCAAAAATTTAAAGAAGAAATATCATCAAGCTTTTACAAAAAAAGGAGATAATATATCTCAAGTCTCTTTATGAGGTCAGTATAATTTAGATATTAAGAACTGGACAGAATAATAAAGAATGGAAACTTACAGGTCAATTTCCCTTATTAACATAAATGCAACACTCCTTGATAAAATGAATCTAGTCATATATAAAAGGGGGATCATATACAGAATACATAAAATGACAGATTTATAAGCCAGACAAACCAATCCAGACATGGGCAAGAAACTTGAACAGACATTTCACAAAAGTAGCATTTGAATAACCAATACAAGTTTGAAAAGATGTGCAACCTCTTCAGTAACCAGGAAATGGAAAATTAGGGACATGGGACATCACTACAGATTCATCAGAAGGGCTGTAATTAAAAAGTTGACTATGAAACCCAATCTGTTGAGCCACAGGGACTCTATGCTCTGATGATAAGAGTGTAAATTGTATAACCAGTTTGGAAACATCTCTGAAGCTTGCCATTGAGTTTAAATATACAAGAGACCCTTTGTATAGGGGAGTATGTAGTTCCAAAGAGACCACCACTGAGGAAAAACCATGAAAGCTTGGAATCTTTAGAGTTCAGTACCATGCTTTGGATGCTTGATTCATTTTTCCCATAATGCCATGCAACAACTACTAAAGACATGCTCCCTTTCAACATACTTAAAAATTTCATTGCATCACTTAAATTAAGCACACTCACTTTTACCTTGCATTTTGGGAACCATTTGCTTTTGGGGACGCAGAGTTTCACAAGATTAAGGGCAGGGAAACACTCAGCAGATCACACAATAGTTTAAACACAACTGAGGATAATACAGGACTGACTGAGATCCCTCTGCATCAACTGAGCTGCATAGAGCATGTGTGGTAATTTAAATATTTTTGTTTTTGAAATTTCTTTTGATTTTTAAAAAATTATTAGTTTGTTTTGACTGTGCTTGGTCAAAACCCTATGTAATACATCTACAAATAAGGTGAACTTACTGTATTCTAATTCTACATCACAGAGGCACTTCTGCCTCTATGTATACATACACTCAACAGAAGCACATGCAAATACGTGTCCAATAATGTGTGTAATGTGTGTAAAAGATAAAATGGGAATCAAGTCCAATAGCTATGAAAAGGAGAATGGAGATCTAGGGTTTATCCAAATGATGGAATAGTGTAGACCAGAATAAACTAAACTGCTATATGCAACAACAGAGAAGAGTCGAATAAACGTGGTTGAGTGAATAAAGCCAGAGACTACCCATGCACACACACATGTGATCTAGACTTCTGATACCATGAATTTGCCTGGTTTTAAACTTTATGTAAGTGGACTCTGTCCTGGACAGAGGTCCAGATCATAATTACCATTGGGACTAATGGTAGGGAGTGCTAGTATTTGGGAAAGGGGACAAGGAGGGTACTTCTGGGTGCAGGAAGTTTCAATGCTTTGATCTGTGGAGTCATTGTGTTTTCTACTCATAATCATGAGATGTACATCTATGATTTTCACATTTCTGCATATTTATGCTTTTCTGCACATTTTCTATTAAAAAACTTAAAGATAGTATACAATTGACACTCAACTGATTTGCAGATGAAAAGGATTGCCACAGTACATTACTGGTGAGGGTGTATGACAATAATTCTCATTCACTGGGATCGGGAATGTCAACTGGCACAACTGTGCAGGAAAATGGATTGGTATAGATTGAAGAATCATGCTATGACCTAGTAAACACACTATAAGAATACCCCTGGAGGATCTCATGTGAAACATGCATTAGAACACCTATAGTGTTATGTCCAAACTGAAAGCCACACATACTTATCAATATATGCTGTATAAATAATGATGTATCATAAATGAATGTAATAATGTAAGCAAGTGAATATAGATGCAAACATTAGCACAGGTGAGTTCTCAAACAAGATGCTAAAATAAAAAGCAAGATAAAAAGCACAAGTGTAATATGATTTTACTCATATGGGAATTGGAAAAAATGCAAAACTTAGCTCTATCATTTTATGAAGGCCATATAGAGATGGCAAAACTATAAGGAAATGAAAAGGGTTAGGTGTGGTAGTACATGTCTGTAATCCCAGCTACACAGGAGGCAGAGATGGAAGGGTTGCAGTTTGAGGCCAGCACCGGCAAAAATGTTGGTGAGATGTTATCTCAAAAGAAACAAGCCGGTGTGGTGGCAGATGCCTGTAATCCCAGGTATGGAAGAGGTGGAGGTGGGAGAAAATGCTCTGAATCCAGCCCCAGGCAAAAGTGCAAGACACTCTATGAAAACTAAAGCAAACTAAATAAACTAAAGCAAAAGGGCTGTGGGTGTGTCTCAAGTGGCAGAGTGCTTGCCTAGCAAGCACAAGGCCTTTTTTCCAAGCCCCAGTATCCCCCTAAAAGAAAAACAGAGTAAAGACATTTTGTTACCACAAAATGTGTTTACATAGCGGGCGAGGGGGCGCAGTTTGAAGGGGCATATGCACTTGTTTTATGGGGGTAGTGTCAGTGTTCTTCCTCGTGGCTTTGGTGGTTTTCATGGCCTTTATTTTATGCATATTTGTTAGATAAAATATATGTTACGTGCATTTTTCTGTCTGAATGTAATATTCACAAAGTAAAGTGCCAAAATATTTTCTTAAGAATTTATGTAATATTATGAGTTAATTTTCCATTACAAGTATTTTTATTGTGAAAGCAATTCATTATTTTTATTCCTGAGGTCACTTACCACAATATCATGGGCACAGAGCATCAGGCATATTCGGACATTATCCATATGAAATCATTGCTGAAGATCTATCTGTTACCTGAGCCTGATATTTAAAAAATTGATGATCAAGGATTGTAAACCCAAATAGCTCTCTGGGTCCAGGGAATAACACAAATGAGCAAAGAGGGCAAATACCTTTAATAACTGCTTAAAATACTGTACAGCCAATAAAACACTCAAATAGACCTCTGTGCCAAATAAAAGAGCAGGCATCTATTTTGATCCTTTCAAACACTGCAGCATTTCTCAGACTATTTTGTACAATCCACTCCAGTTTTGGGTCCTTTCTTTGTAACATATTTGTCACCATTTATTAATAAATATTAAATTTCTGCACTGTATCTTCAGCCACTCAAAAATGTACCAGGAGGTCTGGGGTGAGCTCAATGATAAAGTACTTGTCTAGCATGGCTGAGGCTACAGTTTCAATCCCCAGCACTAAAAAAAAAGCATTAAAAAAATGACCAGCAACTTTAACCAAACTTTCTTCATCTTCCACCCTGCTCCCACCACCCCAGAAGGATGAAAAGGATAATACAGACTACTAAAAAATCCTGAAAGCAGACTTTGTGAGGAGTGAGAAGTTATAAGTCAACAAATAAGACTTTCATGTTTGTGGTTGCTCAGAATGTCCTCCAATATTCTGCAACTCAGGTTGATCATATTGTGTGCAAAAATGTCATTGAGAAGATATATCTAAACTTTCTTCATTTATGTTCATCCAATCTAATCTATGATTTGTAAGACAAAAAAGAGGGTTTTCTGAATATTGCTCTGATCACAGTCTTGGCTAATTTCTACCACAGTAGCTACTCTTTCCTCAATTGTGTTTTTTCCCTGACCAATATGGACAAAGATCATAGGGCTACATCAAAACAGATCCATGGTTCAGACCTCCTTTCGTAGCATTATCAAACTATTCAACTATGAAGGTCATACCTAGCAGAGCCATCTACAACTGACATTCCATTTTGTACCTCACGGAACTGCTGAAGTTGAGTTACTCTGTACCAGTATGATCTGAGGGCAGTTTCTTGTTTCATAAACATTATTTGGACCAAGGCATATTGTCATGTTAGGTAGTAGAGATGCTGAAATCTAATGATGCTATTTTAGTTGGGATGGATTTGTTAATTGAAGGGAGTACTATCCCAGAATAGCTCTGAGGCCATTAAAAACTATCTCTCTGAATTCCTATTTATTCCTTTATACCTCTTATTTAACCTTGATTTTATCTTTTATTTCAAAACTGCTTTCCGATACAACAAAACAGCACTGCAGAGTCACCTTATAGTTGAACCCAGCAATTTGTTGATATTTGCTGTCTTTTTAAAAGTCATTTCTTGGCCTTCTTCCATTATCTATAGAGGCTGTATTTTCTCCTTGATGACTTGCAAGAACCAAGTTTGAAAGCAAGAAAAATGAAGGAAAAAAATAGAGGCAGGAAAACAAATCCTCAAATTTGTCTAGTTTTTGTCCTTTTCCCAATGTGGCTTGTTCTTATGGGGGCTGCTAGCCAACTTCCAGAAAAGCAGGTCATTATTTCTCCCTTGATTTGACCTTGTCTTCAGCCATCATACTCATCTAGAATTGCCTCCTTTTATAGTACAACCTTGGTTTGAACTACACCATTCTTAGAATACTATTATCCATATTCGAAGCATTTAATTAATGTCCGTATAACGGATGCAGTTGGTGCCCCAGGAATCCCATTTATAGGAAGCTGTGGTTGTTGCTACTTATCCACAATTCAGCTGTCTTGGGAGGCTTGCCCTTGCCTGTTTGGCGCTTCCTTGGCAGGAACCTGGGTGGATGCTCTCCCTCACATCACCCCTGGGAGGGCCAGAGACAATGACTGCCTGGGATGGGGCATATCAAAGACCTACTCTCACCTTTACTGGGACAAACTCTGAGGTCAATTTAAACTCCACTTCTCCCTCATTAGATCAAGGTAAGCATAGATTTCACCTTAAACCACTGTCTAGCTTAAATACATCCACTTTCCTATTTTGCATCTTTTACTCTCGTGCAGGTTTCTCTGGAGTACTGGAAAGGCTATGAAAGATTGGAGATTTGACCTAGCTACAAGCTCACAAGTGAGCCTCCCACAGTTTTATGGATGTTGGAAGAAGATAGGAGACTCCTGTGTCAGAGACAAAGGATAATTTCTTACACATAGAAATAGCAATAGACAGAATACCATCATTTTGGAATTGATTCCTCAATCCCTTATTCTCACAGAAATCCAGATGACAACTGCCTGCAACTGTATAGTCCTGAATGTCTTGCAACAGGAAGTAAGCAAACTTGCTCTCTTTATTATGGAGGGATTTTCTTTCTTTATCTTCCAAAGATCTTCACTATCCAAAACCCTTAAAAAGATGGCCCAGAACAAAGGCAGCCAATGACTTTGCCTATAGGACATAGGGAAACATGAGAGGCCCATGAAGAATTGTCAATCAACAACATTCTCTCATTTCTACATCCTCTTAGCTTATGAAAATTTTTCCTATAATTGTCCCAAACTTCTAACAACTCATCTAGCTTCTGACCTCGGTGGTTGTGAATTTCACATTCAGTGTGGCTGAACGTTTTTGTAACGTTCTTATACAGGGTTGGAAACTTCTGCTGCCCAACTACATTCCAGTTGTCGCATGGCGGGGGGAGACCTGAGGCTGACTGCTAGATAGTTAAGGAAGTCCCTCTCTGCAGAGGAGGACTACTGGTAACCAAGGCACCATTCTGGCAACTGTTTTTTAATGGTACTGGGGTTTGAACGCAGGGCCTACGCCTTAAGCCACTCCACCAGCCCTTTTTTGTGATGGGTTTTTTGAGATGGGGTCTTGCAAACTATTTCCCTGGGCTGACTTGGAACCACAATCCTTCTGATATCTGCCTCCTGAGTAGCTAGGATTATAGGCATGAGCCACCACGCCTGGCTAGGCAACTGTCTTTGAGCATACTTCCCAACATTTGACCTACAACCACCTTCCCAATTATCTTCATTGACAGAAAATAAAACTGAAGACCACTTATTACATGACTGATCATACAACTTGGTCAAAGTATTCAATACATATTCCTCTATACTTCCTTCAAATCCTATTATTTGGCCTCATTCTTCCTTTTGGCCAAAGAAATCCTCATTCTTTCTTTCAGAAACCAAATTATTATCAGCACGGCGTCTTTATTGCTAAAACTTTCAAAAATTCAAAGGGTCTGAGATTCTCTTCTGTTTACAAGCTAACAAGTAAACCTGCCACAGTTTCATGGATGCTGAAAGAAGATAGGAGACTCCTGTATTGGAGACAAAGAACAGTTTGTTCTAGCAGTAGTCAGAGTACCACCATTTTTACATAGATTCTCAAAGTTCCATTTAGTACGAAATGACCAAGTGACACTTAGACACAAAGTTAAACACTATGCCAGAGAAATCTTGAGGTTAAGGAGCCTCAATCTTTTATACTGTGCAGAGAGCAAACTTGCCTGACCTTTGTCCTAGAAGGAAATACTATGTGCTAGTCAGCTTTCTATTATTGTGGCAAAATAATACCTAACATACACTAACTTTTTTTTTTATTCATATGTGCATGCAATGTTTGGGTCATTTCTCCCCCTTCCCCCCCCCCGCCCTTCCTTGCCCCCTGCCCCCTCCCTCCCCCCCACCCCCTCGATACCTGTCAGAAACTATTTTGCCCTTATCTCTAATTTTGTTGTAGAGAGAGTATAAGCAATAATAGGAAGGAACAAGGGTTTTTGCTGGTTGAGACAAGGATAGCTGTACAGGGAGTTGACTCACATTGATTTCCTGTGCGTGTGTGTTACCTTCTAGGTTAATTCTTTTTGATCTAACCTTTTCTCTAGTTCCTGGTCCCCTTCTCCTATTGGCCTCAGTTGCTTTATGGTATCTGCTTTAGTTTCTCTGCATTGAGGGCAACAAATGCTAGCTAATTTTTTAGGTGTCTTACCTATCCTCATACCTCCCTTGTGTGCTCTCACTTTATCATGTGATCAAAGTCCAATCCCCTTGTGTTTGCCCCTGATCTAATGTCCGCATATGAGGGAGAACATATGTTTCAGAGATTTCATTGATGGTCACTCAGCCCTATTGCTTTTGGCTCTGTGGTAAAGCAGAACAACACGGTGGGAGCACAGGGCGGAGCAAAGTTCCTTACCTTATGGCAGCCAGGAAACAAAGAGAGAGAAAGCAGCTGGGGTCCCAATATTCCCTTCAAGGGTATGATCCCAAAGACCTAACTTCTTTCCTTTAGGCATCTTCTGAAGGTTCCTCTGCCTCCAAATATTACCACAGGCTGTCTACCACAAGCCTTTAGCATATGGGCCTTTAGAGGACATTTAAAATCCTAACTGTAATATGGTCTCTATTATAATGGATAATAAACACCTCTATGTTTTGTCATAGATGGAGATAGTATCTCTAGCTTCCATGGCTTTGCTGTATAAATAACCTTGAAAAGGTTATTCAGAACAAAATAAACAGTACCTGTATCCATAAAATATGTAGAAATCCAAGCAACCCATGACAAATTATCTACCAATCAACATTCCTTTAGCAAATCAATTTCACATGAATCTTTGTTTCTGTTTGCTTGGACCTATCACAATGAAAATTAAATGAAAAGCTAGAGGTCAAATTTCAAACCACAATAATAATGGTTGTTTATGGATGATATTATACAATATTATAGATGATCAGAATTGAATTGTAGTAAAAAGGCATCTCCAGTGTCACATGTATTTGACTCTATCTCCTGAGGATACGTTTGGTAAATTCCTGCCATTAAGAGAAAATGGGTATTTGTCAAGACAGCAATGGCAATAAAAACATTTCCAAATAGGAACATGCAGATTAGATGTTTAATTTGACTAGCTTTGCAAACGGCATTATTAGTGCAAATTACCTAAAGCTCTCCCTAGAATTTTCTTTCTAGTCAAATTCATTGGGTTTTTTTCCTTCCTCCTTCTTTTCCTCCCTCTAGATTTTCCCTCTTTCCTTTCTCTTTCTCTCTCTCTCTCTTGTTCTAGTTTGCAACATTGTTACTTTCCTACCAAAAGCATCTATATAACATGAAAAATGGAGAATCTTGAGTTCTATGATATATAAAAGGAAATGAGTGCACTTGAGTCTTCATAGATGTATGTGCAGAGTTATGTTGGTGTCTGTATGTTTAATATAAGTGTATGCTATATAAGTACATTTAAAAGTAAGTTCTGTGGTCCATCTGGAGTTTGATGCATATTTTCTACTTTTGGATGAAAGCAATTACTGTTTGTCTTAGAAGTTTAAATGGATACCATCTGTCAGAAGGCACCATTAGTCAGCATGATGTCTATCACTGCTCATTATGAACTCAGTAAATATATCATGTGATACGGACAATACAGAAGAACATACTTGGGTGTTAACTTTTTTTCATAGGACAGTAACTACATACTATAAATCAATAACTATCTAAGTGGCTTAAAAAACAACCGGTTTTCAATTTTTTTTTTTTGGTGGTACTAGGGTTTGCTTCCCATCTTCTCATACCCTGGCAAGGATGCCAACACTCAAGAAAATGGCAGAATATATATGTGTGTGTATATATATATATATATATATATATATATATATATACCAGGAACTAGAGAAAAGGTTAGATCAAGAAGAATATATATATATCCATTCTCGTTTTTCTTTTAAACCAACCACACTGATTTAAGTTGGGAATGTAACTCTGTCTAAATAGACTGAACCTGACTTCTATCTCTACTCAAAGACAGGACACTTTCTTTAAATGTGCCTTGGCCTTACCCTAAATCAATTGAAGTCCCCTTCTGGAGCATGGGCAGACTGCCTGTACCCACTAAAGTTCTGCAGACACTGTTACTGTGTAGTTAGATCAATGTAGCCTAGCTCAGTGATGTTCCAGGGCCCCTTGGATGCTCCATATCATTTCAAACTGAAAAAATACAATCCAGTCATCTGTCAGGCCACCCCCAATGCGTCTTCACTCCCATCACTGGCACCTTCACTTTATCTTCTCTAAACCTCTGTTGCTTCCAAGGAGAAGGCTTGAATTACTGCAGTTGCACAGTTGTTACTGACAGGAAAGTAATTCCCTTCTTAGCAGCTCCAGTTTGTTCTCTGAGTGGTCCCTCCTCTGCTCCCCTCCATTGAATCCTCCTTGTATGAAGGATACCTGATTTCTTCCTCTTCCAGGATGAGAACAGAAAAGGACATGCAGCATTGAATACATAACTACATTTCCATCATTGATATCAACTTACTCTGAAAGTATTTTTTTCCTTCTTGACTTTTTAACGTGTCCTCACTATAATGAACATTATTAGTATTACCATTATTTGGCAAGCACTCTACCTTGAGCACTGCCCTCAAACTCTTTTTGCTTGAGTTATTTTTCAGATAACTTTTTTTTCTTTTTTTTTTAAATTATTTATTTTATTTTATTATTCATATGTGCATACAAGGCTTGGGTCATTTCTCCCCCCTGCCCCCACCCCCTCCCTTACCACCCACTCCGCCCCCTCCCTCTCCCCACCCTCAATACCCAGCAGAAACTATTTTGCCCTTATTTCTAATTTTGTTGTAGAGAGAGTATAAGCAATAATAGGAAGGAACAAGGGTTTTTGCTGGTTGAGATAAGGATAGCTATACAGGGAGTTGACTCACATTGATTTCCTGTGCGTGGGTGTTACCTTCTAGGTTAATTCTTTTTGATCTAACCTTTTCTCTAGTTTTTAGTCCACTTTTCCTATTGGCCTCAGCTGCTTTTAAGGTATCAGATAACTTTTATCTGAGGCTATCCTTGGACCTCCTACCTCTACCTCCTACAGAGCTGGGATTTTAAGTGTGTACTACCATGCCTGCCTTGTTCTTTGAGTTAGTTCTCACTAACTTTTTGCTCCAGCTGGCTGGGAATTAAAATGTTCTGATCTCTACCTCCTGAGAAGCTGGGATTACAGTTGTGACTCACCATGCCTGGCCTGGATTATTGCACTGAATTATGAAAGAAGCACTACATCTCCTCAAACCAGAACACTTGCACTTGACCTTCTGAGTCATCCCCACTCTCCATATCTTTTTATGCATTTTGACTAAATGAAACTTGTTTTCCCCTTAGCTTTCTTAAAGTGTGAGAAAATTTAGATCAAAGTCACTACTAATGGTCATAGCAGAATAATCCTTGTCTAGGATTTATGCATGCATGTTTAAATGCAATATTTATTATGCATGTGGTAAGCACAATACTTAGTATTCACATGGTGGATACAAATTAATTAGAAACTCATTCTTGCATATCTTATCACTGTGCTACGCCTGAGGGAGGCTCAGAAGTATAAAATAGTGTTCTCCTCAAAGAGTAGTACCAAGATAAACACAGATAAAACAATTATAATTACAATACCTAAGGAGTCAGATTTTGTGGTGTAGATTACAACTTTTCTATAAATTCAGAGGAAAGAGAGATAAGAAGTGTTGGCATAATGAATAAAAAGCTTGATTCTAATTTTAATTTTGACCTTAAAAAAAGTGTGAGATTTAGGTAGGATGGTTGAAAAAACCCATGAAAGTGAAAGAGAAAATGTCATGCATCTAACAGTAAGGAGTTAAGCCTGATTAGAAAGAGTTTGGGGGATCTTGAAAACAAGATAATGGAGACTTTAGTGATAAGTGGAGGAAAAATATCATTGCATTTTTTATTTTCTTTTGTGGTACTGAGGATAGAGCCTCGGGACCTTATATATGCTACATAAGTGCTCTGCTACTGAGCTGAATATACAGCCTTTATTGGTCATTTCTGAATAAAGACGTGTCATGATGTGAATTATATTTAAAAATGATGCTGAATGGTTGAAAGATGGAGCAGTAACACCAAGAATGCTAGATGTGAGGTATGTTAATCTCTTATGGCTGCCATAACAATGTACCATAAGCTAGGTAGCTTAAAACAAGGCAAATTTATTGTGTGGTGGTCCACAATCAAGGTTTCGACATGGTTGCCTCCTTCTAGAGGAGAGAATTGTCCATGTCTCTCACTTAGCTCTTTCAGGTACTGTTAGTCCTTGTCCTAGACTTGTAGAAGTGCCACTCTAGTTTCTGCATTTGTGGTCATATGGCACTCTTTCCCTATTTTGTGTCCAAATTTCTGTCTTTTCATAAGAATATTAGTTATTCTATTTCCAATAAGTTCCCATTTATAGGTAGTAAGGGTTAAGGACTGAATATATCATTTTAGAGAATACAGTTAAACCTATAACATTAGAATTTGGAGTAATACTGGAGCTATAGACTAGCTTGTATTGCCCCAATATCCATAGATTGGAGTTTTCACCCCCAACGTGATGATATTTGGAGGTAGGAGTCTTCAGGAGGTGAATAGGTTTAGATGAGGTCATGTGAACAGGGCCCTTATAATTAGTGCCCTTATAAGACCATTTGGAGAATCCTTATTTCCCTCTGTCTCTGTCTCCATCTCTCTCTCTTCCTTCTTCCCCCCCACCCCTGACATGTAAGGATACAAGAAGTCTAAAAGCATTAAAAAGAATTACTAAGGAACCAAATCAGCCAGCATCTTGAACTTAGGCTTCCTAGACTCCTGAACTATGAGAAATAAATTGCTGTCTTTTAATTCATCCAATCATGGTATTTTGATATGGCTGCATGAGCTAAAATAACAGGCATGAGGAGATTCACTTACTTAGTAGTTACCAGTGCACACCATATACCAATCACTATGATAGGAACTGGATGCCAGGGACTAGGGCATTGCAGCTGGTTCATTAATCCTTTTAGGGATCATGTATGTGTTTATTCCCTCCTTTACTCCCAAAAGAACTTAGGCAACAAACATTATCATAAAAAAAGAGTGGAAAAACACAGGGCTTTGATAATTTGGAAAGATATGAGTTATAAAATAACAACCTATAATACCAAGTCAAGAAATTAGAAAAATTTAGAAGCAATAGAAGCTTTCCTGAAAAAATATAAAACACTCAAATTAAATTAAGATATAAAAAAACTTGATTAGACCAATTACCATAAAAAAAGATTGAAAAGGTGATTAAAGAACTTCCATTAAAAGGTACTGGAACCAGATGGGCTCACAGCTGAATTTTATTTAACCATTAAAAAAATAAATGATTCTATCATTTGCTAAATTATTTTCAACCCCAGAAAAAGGCATAAAACATAGTAATTTCTTTCATAAATCCAGCTTTAGTTAATATCAAATGCTATAATGATAGTATATTCAAGAAAACTACAAATCATCATCTGAATTATATATAGGTGGAAAAAAAAATCAGCAGATAAAACCTAATAGTATATCAGATAACTAATATATTGTGACCAAATAATGTCATTCCAAGAATGTAAGGCTTGTTTTTATTATCAAAGACTGTGTCAACATAATTCAATTCATTAAAATTAAAGGAAAAAGCCAGTGATTAGATGAACAGATGCTGAAAATTTATTTTATGTAACAGCATATATTTTTAACTTAAAAATTATGGAAGAAAAACAACTATTATTCTGAACAGTAGAATACTAGAATTGGAAGCCAGACAAGGATGTCTGCTACTTCCACAACAAAGCAACAGTGTTTTTGAGATCTCTGGGCACATGGACTTCTAAGATGGCCTCCAATGATGTCCATCTCCTAGAATTTATATATTTGTACAGTCCCTTCCTTTTGAGTCTGGGAGAGTCCTAGAGACCTTTGAATGAATAAAATATAGCAAAGGTGGTTATCACTTATAAGAGGAGGTTGCAGAAGATGGTGACTTCTCTCTTGTAGTACTCTCTGCATCTGTCTGGCTCTCCTGGCTTGCTTGCTCCAATGAAGTGCTCTAGTCAACAGTGAGGGAATCAACAAACGCAAAGATGAGACTCTTTAAAGAAGTAATGGAGTGAATTCAAAAGTAGATTCTTCCCCACATGGGCCTCGGAGTAGCAGCAGCTTAGGCTACCACTGTAAGTGTGGTCTGTGAAAACACCTGAAGCTGAAACCCAGTTAGACTGTGCCTGAGCTCCTTACCTATAGAAACCATGAGAAAATAAATGCTGTTTCTCCCAAGAAAGTGTTGGAACATGCATTTGCTGCCTAGGATTGACAGAAGCATCAGAAACAAATTAAGCAAGGCATTTCAGAAAAAGAAAAATCAGAATGATTGGAAGGACATGCATATTGGAAGGCGATGGGTTTAGTCTAGGAAGGAAAAAAAGGGTCATCATGGGGCATAGGATGGGCAGTGATAAACTTTTCTCTTAGCAGAGTTCTATTTTACTGTCTTACTTGTTGCAAATAGCATGAATTTACCATTGTAATTTGAAAAGACATCAAATAAAAAATTTTCCTAAATAAATATAATATTGAAATGACGGGACATTTTTTTCCTTAGTATTTGATGCTTCCTTTCTCTGAAGGAAGTTGTTATAATTTCTAATCTCTTTTTGCTCTTTTACCAAGGGCAAAAATTCATAGTGCAAGTGGGGACTGAAAGAGTTAATAGATTAGTAGGTTTTGGGAGATTTTCTGCAAGCAGAGCCCAATTTAGCTTTTTCCTCTTGGGAAGGAAAAACCATCAGGAAGCAGCCATTCAGCAACATGTCTCCCAGGACAGGATCTCTCCCTGCAGGACTGTGGGAGATACGTGAAGAATGTGGCAAGAGCGCACTGGCTGGATGAGGGACCATGCCTACTTTTGGGCTGCATTTGGCAGTTCCACTTGACTTGACTGGTCAGTGAATTCTCATCTTGGGTTTCCTTCTACCTTTATTTTTAATTTTATTTTTCAGTTTATTTCAGAATTAGGGCAAAAAAAAGGGATGTCAGCAGAGTTGATATTTTAAAAATAGCAGTTTTAATTTGGGCAGAAAAATTTAGAATACAAAACCAAAAGTGATTTATGCATCTTAGTGTATATAGACTTTACCCAAACAGACTGTAAACCAATATGAACTCTAGTTGGTAGGTTTGCTTTTCATAGTTGGGTGGATTTGCAATTCTGAAACTACATCTGGGTGTTCAGCATTCCCCAGATGTAGGGCAAGACTTACGCAAATGCATAAATATATTGAAGATAATGAGGGCCAGGTTTCTTGTTTTGAAAAGTCATAAATCTGGAAACATTCCATGGTGTTGGACTGATATGAAGATACCAGTGTGAACAAGTGATTTTTTAAAATAGAAAACTAAAGACATGAGATATGTAGTAAGCATATAGAAAATAAAACACATACCCCATGTATAACATATTACCTAAGATTGTCAGCAAGGACACAGAAATAGGAAATGAGCCTGCCTAGTGCCCAAATCTTGTTTGCTAAATGCTATTTTCCATAAGAAGAGACCTGGAGAAGTGACTGATTGTGGGCTTAGGTCAAGGAGAGTATAAAATGAGCCTGGAACTTTTTACTGCACCACAAGTAAAGATGTATCCAGAGATTTATGTCAAAAGGACACAGAAGTAAGTTTGAAGGGCTGCCCACTACCAATATCTGGCCCAATTTGAGCATCAAAATAAATAATGATAAGAATGAGTTATTATTGAATAAAATAAGCATTCAGAGCTGGGCACCGATGGCTCATGCCTATACTTCTAGCTACTCAGGAGGCAGAGAGCAGGAGGATTATGGTTTGAGGCTCAACTAGGCAAATAGTTGGCAAGATTTTATCTCAAAAATACCTAACTCAAAAAAAAGACTTGTGGAGTGGCTCAAGTAGTAGACCACCTGAGTTCAAAACCCAAGTACTGCAAAGATAAGAGAAAATCTTCAGTGGATACCAAAATTAATAGGGAAAGTTTCACAACTAACATGATACTTAGTCACAAAGTATATCTGTCACAAATTACTTACTGATTTCAAAGAGGAAAATAATAATCTTATAAGAGAAATTACTGAATATTGTTTTAGCTCAGCTATTTAATTTAATATCCCCCAATATTAGGAAAAACTAAACTGCACAACCATGTGCTTTCTAAAAAAGATGTCCTGAAAAGGACACAATATTGGTTTAGCTTTATTCCTGTCAAAAATGCATAACCTGAATCTAATCATAAAGAGACATCCTACAAAATACCTGGCTTGTACTCTTCGAAAGTATCAAAGGTGAAAAAAACAAAGAAAAGCTGAGGAACACTTTCAGATTAAAGGATGTTAAAGAGACACTTAAGATTTTGAATTTGAGTTTGAACCAGGAGAATAAACATGAAAAAGGATGTTATTGGAGTAGTTTGTAGAATTTAAATGTGGATTTGAACTACATAATAGGATTTTGTCAGTGTACAATTTCTTGATGCAGATAACCCTGTATTTATAGATAAAAAGTCATCATGTCTCCACTTATTTTATATTGGTTCTGATAAAAATAAGTGTGTATGTGTGTATGTGTGTGTTCAAAGACACACAGAATTACAGAGTAGGGAAAATATAATACAACTGGTTAATTTGTGATATGCATGTTTGTGTATGTATATATGATATATAAATGCACACACACACACATCAATAATGTATATCAATAACACATGTTTCATACAATACATATGTAACAATCTAATTTAACATAATTATACATTTCACTTAATACATACACAGTTTAGGAGTTCTCTATGCTTGCAATTTTCCTATAAATTTGAAATTAAAAGCTACCCAAATATTAGAGAATGATATAGATAGATAACTACAATGGATTGTTGAGGGAATTTGTGGGGAAATATTCACACATGGTTTTGGTTGTGCCCAAATAGGAGGCTTTGGTTGGGACTATAGTTCGTGAACAGAGAGTTCAAACTTTGGGTGTGTGTAGTGGTTTATATTGGACTGCTATTTAATTTATTCTGCCTACAAGAGGCTTAGGGTTTAGACCTTACAGTATTTTGACATTTGACACTTAATTGCTGCTTGCAATAACTTTGTACATAGGTGTTTCTATGAAGTCTGGATCTTAAGCAAGAGCTCTGAGTCCCACAAAGGTTTGCAGATACAAGTCTATGGGTAGACTGCTGAGCCACGCAGAGTGTGGAGGCTATATTCCTTATGCCAAATTTAACCTTTTATTGGAAAATTTCTTCTCATTTGTTTGCCTTTCCAGTTGTACATTCTGTAAAAAATGTCATTGACTGGCACACTAGCTGAAATGTAAATATTTGGTACTGTCAAATTTTGCTATGGCCTTGGTCAATAATGTGTACTAGGACCTGGTCACACATTTGTGTCCTGCATTAGGAACTCTGGTTTGGCTTGTTTCCTAAATTTGTCAGATGTGGAACATGAAAAAATTGCATGTCCTGTTAGCTCCTTGGACTCCACAAAAATGCAAGGCATATAAGCATCTCAATATTGTAATTTCGGAGGCCCCAAAGAAACTGTACACATTCCAGTGGCAGAAAGCCCAGGTGGCAGATACTGAAGGAACCCCAATGCTACTGAGACACTGAGAATTCTATAAACTGAGATTGTGCATAATTTGACATTAGGCAGTATAGTCTTTTGACTTAATTTAATAGGACCTTGGACTTTAAACTTCTAAGTTCTCAGGGCAAGATAATTTAATTTTACAACAGTTTTGAACATCATCCTGCAATGAGATTTAACAGTAAATTCTCCTTGGAAATTTGAAATTTAAGAAGGGTTTAATATTAAAATCTAGGGTATCTTAATTGTTATGAATTGAATTGTGTCCCACTCTCTGGATTTATATTGAAGGTCTGATTTCCATTACTTTAGAAGGTGACTCTATGTAGAGATAAGGTCTTCAAACAGGTAATTCATTTAATGAAGTCATTAGTTTGAATCCTAATCCAGTAAGTCTGTTGTCCTTATGAGAAAAAGAGATTAGGACAGAGACAGGTACAGAAGAAACACCATACAAAAACACAAGTGGAAGATGGCTATTTGCAAGCCAAGGAGAGTGGCCACAGAAGCTAACTCTCTCAACACTTTGATATCAGAATTCTGGCCCCAGCATTGTGGGAAAACAAATTTATGTTATTTTGTGGTCTTCTGTCATGGCAGTGCTAGCAGACTATTACATCGATGTCATTAGATTTTAGTACTGATGTATGCCCATAAATATTATTTTAGTGGAACGGTGGTTTTTATTGGGAGAAATGGCCTAATGATAGGAACAGAAGTGTGCTGAAAGATTATAGGCCTTTCCTCATGAGGGATTGAAGTTAAACCCAAGGGGTCATGGGAGCAAAACAGGAAATAATATGAGGACTACTTTTCACTACTCCTGATCTTTTTTTCCTGTAAAGGGAATACAATTAAACCAAATTCCAGGCATCTCTCTGCCCTTTACTCATTTATCCCCAAGGTGGCAGTGGTGTGGTGATTTGTTCTATTGGTAAAATTTGGAGAATTAAGTGAGGCATAGCCAGCCCAGTTGCACACTCCTTGTGAGCAAGCAACTTTTGGGAAACATGCGTTCCACTCTGCTCTTCCTGGGACTCACTCTGCCACAAAGCATAGGAGGACACAGGGCTTCTTTAGTGAAATGCTTTGCTGACTGGGTGCTGAAGGGTTTCTAATTCTGCTGTCAGCTAGCAGATACATTGCTCTCCTGTTAAGCTGTGGTCATTTTCCTACTTCACTTTTAGTTATAAAGGTAATACGTTGATTTCTCGTCTGTCTTACTTTTTATTATTCAATTTGATCAGAATAGAATGTGAAGGAAAAAATGCCCCCCCTCAAAGACACCAACAAATATTCATATTTATTGAAATTTTTCATCTAAAGAATTAATTTCAGCCAGGCATTGGTGACTCATGCCTGTAATCCTAACTATGTGGGAGGCTGAGATCATGGTTCCAGGCTAGCCTGTGGAAGCAAGTTCTCAAGACTCCACCTCAACTGATAACTGGGCACTGTGGCGTGCACTTGTCATTCTAGCTACTTGAGAGGCTGAAGACAGGGAAGATCAATGGTCCAGGCTGGCCTGGGCAAAAAGCAAGATCCTATCTCCAAAGCAACCCATGCAGAAAAGGCTGGCAGAGTAGCTCAAGTGGTAGAGCACCTGAGGTGAAGTACTGAGTTTAAACCCCAGCACCATCAAAAAAAATATATACCATGAAAATAAATTTCCTATTACTCTTGGACATCTGGCTGTATGAGTTTTTAGCAGCATGCCAAAGTCTAAGAAGTGGTGTAGATTAAAGACAAACTTAGTGACTGACCTTCCCTCTCTTCTATTGGCCTTAGTATAGCTAAAGAGAACCAAACTTACATAACATATATTTAACTTATTACACATTTAGCTCAATGTCAGTTTCAATTTAATGTTAATTAAAATAACCCTTGACGTGAATACAAAAATTGCTTTGTGCTTTACAGTTTATATCATACTTTCAGAGATATTACTTGATTTTCCCCACAGTGGGGTGACTTGGTGAGTTTATATGGGTTACAAAAGATGACAAAGCTAACCCATGGCTGTCACACATGCCTAGTTCTTCTGGCTCTATTATGCAGTTGCTTGGCAAAAATTCATTAACTCTGCTGTTTGATGAGGAGTCAGAAAATTAGTGAGTTCTAAATAGACAACAATATGTTCAATGGCACTGTGCTTACGCTATGCGTGATAAAATCTTAAAAGAATGTAGGAGCTATGTTGTACCTTAAGCAGTGTGGAGTATTCAACCTTGCTTGAGTTCCAAGGTAAATAAGCAACATTATCTAAGGCACATCTTAGAATTAGCAAGTGCTGTATCATGCGGAAGTGAGAAAATACTCTGGTCTCTCCTAACCTGTTCTCTTTCTCTCCAAAATCAGAAAGAAACCTGTGGCAACTTGAAGATTCTTGAACAATTTCTGCTGTGTAGCACTGTGACAGTGCAACTTTCAAAATTTGCAACCCCCATTCTTTTTTTTTTTTTATTTTCCTCCCTCTGTTTCCCACCTTCATCTTTTGTCTCCTGCAGCCAAGAAGGGTACTGGATCAGCAGAGGAACTCTCATTTTCATTAATTTTATTCTGTATATTTGAGATTAACAGCATGATGTTATATGATACATAGGGTAGTAAAATAGATTTTATAGTGAAGGCAAATTAACATATCTATCATCTTATGTAGTTGTGATCTTTATGACTTCAGCAGATAAAATCTACTTATTTAACAAAAATCCCCAGTGCAATCTAATTTTATTCACTACTGGACATTAGTTTTCTAGACTTGTTCATTCTATATACATATCACCTTGTGTCCTTTCACCTACTCCCTATTTCCTAGCTCCCTACCATCGGCCCTACTAACTACTGTTAAAAAACCCAGTTTCTCCCCTGCAGGCCTTGTTCTAGCAAATATCAATAGAAATCTGGTTGGCTTCAGTTAGTTGGTTCCCATCATCTGGGGACTATGTGGGCCTTCAGTGTTTCTTCTTATTCCCATCCCATCATCTTAACTCTACCAGTTGAGATTTCCTTAGGTGCTAGTGAGATAAGTCCTAAAGGCCCTTGTCAGATGTTATTTCTACATTTTACACCAGAGCTTTCTTATCTAGTCACAGTTAAGGTAGCAGTACACATGTCTGCTCATAAACTTGGTGGATAAGATCAGGTTTTTTTAGGCAGAAAAGGCTGTTTGTAGTTTTCATATAACAGTGTAGAGCCAGCTTTTGTATTTTCCTTGTAGGACCAAGCTTTCCCCAAGAAGAAATAGATAAAATAAAACAGAATAAAAAATGAAACATGCTATCTCTGGGAGCTCAAATGAGTGGCAATTTTACTTTAGCACTTTGTAGATGAAATTGTATTGTGTCATGACACATAGAGCCCTTATCATCCAAAGCCCCACTTTTAGAGGGTGATAAAAGTCTTCCACCTCTTGGTTTCTCTAGCTTTCTATTTTTAAACCTTGAATCACCCGAAGGTGAAATAAGAATCTTCTGTGTCTAGAATTGACATCATTATTTGAGGTGACACATTCACCCACTTTGATAAATTAGTAGTAATAAAATATGTAATAATAACATACTAGCCCAGATATTTAAATTATATTTCTCACTATTTATTAATAATTAAATAAGTAGCTTCTAAAACAAAAGTATTTAGTTTATTCAATATAACAAGCATAAATCCAGCAGTTACATTTCTCATTATTATATTAAGAATTAATCATTTGTATTCTTTTCTATGATAGTCATTTTCACTAGTGTGAGGAGGCCAGACATTTTGGTAGCTCTGCCGTAATTTAGATCTGGAATGTTCTCCAAAGGCACTTGAGTTAAAAGTTGGATTCCCAGTCCGTGGTGCTATTAGGAGGTGGAATGTTTAAGACCAAATGGGAGGTCTTAAGTCATTGGTGATGTGTTCCTTGAAGAGAATAGTTGGACCCTGATCTCTTCTGGTCTGTCTTTTCTGGCCATGAAGTGAGGGTTTCCTCCATCATGTCTTCTGCCATAATGTGCTATCTCACCACAGATCCAAAAGCACTGGACCAACTGAGCATGGACTGAAACTTCCAAAACTGTGAGCCAAAATTAACCTTTCCTCTTTTTAAGATAATTACCTCAAGTATTTGTTATAGTAATGGAAAGTTGACTAACACATTCTCCTCTTAACTTCAACTTCTTGTCATTGTCAAGATGTTTCTGCCAACCTCTCCTCTAGCACCACCAATGCTGGCTACTGGGTCTTCATAGAACTAAACCATTCCTTTCAGATTAGCTGATCCTACCCAACTGTAGAAGGTAAGTCATTCATTCTGAAGTGCAGCTCCAAAAAGATTGTTATGTTCTTAGAACGTGTCAGAGTCACTGAAACAATAAGTTAAAGAACAAACGTAGATTATTTGCATAGATACACATAGTATTCCCTTCCTGATGTGCTGATAGCTCTTCTGAAAAAAGAAACAATTTCATCAACTCAGTGTATATTTTACAGAATGCTCTGTCTTATGAAGAAACATCCAATGCAGGGAATAAATAAAAAAAAAAAAACCACAGTTTCAGATGGAGTTCCATTGAGATAACAGTACAGGATTCATGCTTGTTCTAGTGAATGAAAATAACTTCCATAGGGAAGAAGCAGGGAAGGGACTCTGGGCTTAGTCTTAGTATTCTTTTTAAAGAAAAAAATTTTCCAGGATGTGTTATTCCATGCTGAAAAATTTAACTTGGAAATGTGTAGTGAAAGATGGTGGCTTCTGGCAGGTTTAGACCCAATCATGTAAAGTGGGATTAACCATGCCTGTTTGCCCAGAAAGCTATTTGAGATCCTGAGATGAAAATAGAAGTGCAAAGTGTCCTTATAAATAAGTAAGGATTTTTGCTGCTAAGAACAGCACAGAGGCAGGTTGGGGCTTTTGTGTCTGAGAACTGCCGACTCTGCAGACACAGATGATGTGTGAAGTGTGGGAGACGTGTGCAAACTACATTAACCTTCCCTCACTGGAGCTCCCTCTCCCCTCCTACCTCTGGGTTGTTGGGGTGTGGACTCAGCTCAGTACCCTGTGCAGGAAAATCCTCTGTGCTTTGCAATGGGTCCTATTAATGCCATTAAATATACTGTAATCATCTTCTCTTCACAATGGATTTCCATTACACTTTAATATTTATCTGCAGCTACTCAGTAATTGACTCCTTGCTTCACACTACAACTAATCTTGGCTAAATATTCCTTTACTTAATTCTTCCAAATTTTATTTTATTTTTTAAAGGAGGATGTAGTTAGAGTGGAAATAGTGAAGGCACAAAGGCATTAAACATTTGGCAACAGTAGTATAGAAAATAGTAAGTTGTATTATGACATGATTTTCCCTAACAGACATCATAACCAAGGATTGCTTCCATTATTCCTTCTTTTCTTTTTGTCTTCACCTACCCTTCTTGAGGAGAGATTTCTACCTCTAATAACTCTGATGAAGTCATAAATATAACTTTTAAAGACTTTGAATATTATGTTACCCACATCTTCAAGAGGAAATAATAGATTTTGTGAGACATTTCTCTTTCTGAAAAATATCACATTTTCATAGTTTATTTATAAAGTGACATTTATGTGTATTTGTCTAACTTATAATCATGACTGTCACTTTACTGAAATGAGTTTCAATTAATATTAACAATATTGAGCGAGCTACAGGACTTTAACCAAGCCTTCCCTAGACTCCTTGCTAAATGATGGCAATATATAGAAATCTAGTGATTTGTATTTTCCAAAAACTTCAAAGGATAGATAAATAGAAAATATTTACCCAGGCATGGTAGTGCATAGCTAGAATACAAGCACTTGGGAGGCTGAGGCCAGAGGGTCAGGAGTTCCAGGCTAGCCTAAGCCTCATAAGGAGAACTTTGAAACAAAACAAGAGAAAATATTTTCAGAATCTCAGGTAACCACTTCAACTGTACTGATACTTTTCTCAGTACTATAGTTTTAGAGTTTCTCTCTGATATTAATGGAAATATGGTAGTCATCTGAGAATTATTTTTAAATTCTGGAATGGAGGTAGCTTTTTGTTACTGGGAATTTCAATCAAAAACTGTTATCTTGAAACTAAGGTTATAAAATGGCTAACTTGGAGATAACTGACTAGTCCCTACTCTTTGGAGTCTCTCTTCAGAATTTAAAGTGGTAATCTATTGCTTATACATTTTTTGTACAGTGCCCAGTTTTCAGAAATGATTTCCTCCTAACATTTACATTTAAATAACATTTATTTGCACAGAGGAAGGTAAGTAATAACTTAAAAATTTAGCATCCTGCTATAGATATTTCTATATCAAGTTCAAAAGGAATTAGGGATTTTTTTATATCAAGTTCAAAAGGAATTAGGGATTTTATTTAAAGCTGATATACTCTGTTATAATCCAAGCAGAATTTTACCAAAGAGTGTTCTTATTCTAAAGTTTAAAGTAAAAATACTCTGATTCTCAGTAGTCATATATCATTCTGTAAGGGTTTTAATTCTTCTGTGCCACTCATACTTAAAAAGCAATTGACAAATAGGCTTCAGTTGAGATTAACACCTTCAACTCTTCCCGAACAGCACACCCAGTTTCAAAGACTTTGCCCAATTAACAGTCAGTTCTAAAATGCATCTTAGGTATCCCAGCAAGTTGACTGGGCTGTCACAGGGTTAGTAAGAAACCTAGGCTCTTAAGCTGGTTAAGGCTAAAATGTCCTGATTATAATGTGCAATAATACATTATTTATGTGACTGTTGTCCTCATTACACAGGAAATCTTATGATGCGCTGGGATTATCAGATCAATTGTTTAGCATAAGCATTTTGGTAATCCCTAGAAAAATTTAAAAACTGCCTTTCTATACTTTCTCTAACTTCTGATGCCAAATGTGTAGAGCTATTTCCCAACTAATTCTCCAACTTGGTAAACACCCACCAGGTGACCAAAAATATTACTCAATTGTGACACTAACTGCCCAGAGCAATACTCCAGAGGGTAAGGGTTTGGTTCCATAAGACTGCCTTCCATTTCAGATGCCAGTTGTAAACAGGGAATCCCCAGGCTCTAAATCAGAAGTTTCTACAAATCTGCCTCAGATTTGACACTTTGCTAGAATAGATCACAGAACTCAGGGAGGGCTTACTTACTATATGGCTTATTATAAATGAAGACCTGGAAGAAGAGATTCATAGGGTAATCTCTGGAAGAATCCTAAGCACAGGAGCTTCTGCCCTGGAGAGTTTTGGGTATGCCACTTTCTGGGCCTGGACACATGAGAGCATTCTTGTTGACCACCCCGGAAGCCCTCTGCATCTCCTTGGTTAGGGTTTTCGTAGAGACTCCAATACATAGGCATAAATGACCACTGGTGATTAACTCAACCTCCAGGCTCTCTCCTCTCCCTAGATGTCAGGGGTAGAATTAAAGTTCCAGCCCTCTACACTGAATGCTTGGCTATCAAGTGCTTCCCCTCCCCCAACCTTAGGGGCTTTAAAAAAATAATTTCATTAGTTTATACTCTGGTGTGGTTCAAAGCGTCTTGCTACAAATAACAAAAGATATTCCTTTTGCCTTTACCCTTTCAGAGCCTGTTCAGGAGCTGGGGGGACAAATCCCAAAAATACCCAAGGATGTACCTATTATTCTTATCACTTAGGAAATGACCAGAGTTTAAGGAGTTCTAACCAGGACTGTGGAAGAAGACCAAAATGTATGTTTCTTATTATATCATAATATCACATCTGGTAGAGAATTGTCAACACAAAACACAGCTCTTGTTCCAAATGAAATAAGAAATAGTTTATTCCAAGTCAAATATGAGATTCAGGTTACCTGACTAGCATGCTCCACTGTAGAAGAGGTTACACAAACTTTTATAGGTGAAGAACAAAAGAAAGTGGTAATGCAAGACATTTACCAAATACGCTGAGTATAGAAATCAAGTAGATAGGGTACAGCAGAGTGGGGAAATCTCTTCTATAGTTTTTAGATGTTATCTTATAGCCTTCTTAGCTTTAAGCATGGTGGAAGCTAGAGGTCTACTAAGCTTCATGATATGACACATTTCAAAAGTTTAATCTAGTAGTCATGAGAATGTTAGGTGTGATACAGAAGTTGATGGTAAATAGCTATTAAAAGGAACTAAAGGAAGCCCAAGATAACCTTGGGTCTCCATTTGCAACTCCATCTCTTTATAGTCTTCATGATTAGCCAGCCAAGCAGTCTGCAGTATCCACAGGATAGATGTGGCTTCGTAGATGTGAGCTTCAATTCACAGAGTAGATACCAAATACACATTTCTAATAAATGAATGACTATTCAAAAACCTCCAAATGTCAAAATCACAGTGAAACCCATTTGCACAACTAATTTATGCTAATAAGAAATTAAAAGGCAAAACAAAAAAAACCTTTTGAGACACCAATTTCCTCATTTACAAAATAAAGATATATAATTAGATGTGCTAAAAAGTTGCCTTTGAGCTCAATGAGTCTTTACTTCTAAAAATTCATTATTTTTTTTTAAAACATGGATTTCTCTAGTAATTTATGTTAATTGAGTTGTATTATTCTTTAGAGAATATTTGGCTTACATGGAAGCTAAGAACTACATATATTCAGAATTTACCCAAAGACAGTTTGCAACATGCTTTTCAAGAATGAACATATGGAGAAGAAACCAGCTGGTTTGGTCAACAACCCTTTGACATCACAAGCCCCAAATCCCAAGCACAGGACCTAACTCCCTCTGAAAAGGAACATGTGACCTGTGAAAAGGCATGATGACTATCTATACCTGCATGAAAGAACCCTAGAACTTCCCCTTCTCACTGTCTAGTCAACAAGCAGCTTCTCCCCTCTCCTCTCTTTAAGGCCCCCTGACCAACTGATTGGGGAACCCAATTTGAGCTGCTCTGCATGCTGGTCAATCTCATAGTAAAGCTCTTTCCTTTTACAAAAGTCAGTGCCACATCTTGGATTCTTTGTGCATCAAGCATTGAGAACTTGATTGTTATCAACTCCTTGGCAACTCTGCCCAAGATAGTGTAGAAGAAAATGCCATGGGGGCCCTGCGTGCTTTAGGAAACACCAAGGAATCATTGCATAGATATCAGGATATCCACTCTAGAGGATAAGAAAGGCCCTAGAGGGTATTGCTTAGGTGGTAGATCTGGGGAGGTTATGCCCTTGGGATTTCACTGTCTCCTAGTTTGTGAGCTAGGCAAGAAACTGACCAGATAGTGTCAATTTAGGGAAAAATAATGAAGATTGAAAGATCAAAGAAAATTCAAGTGAGTGGGGGGCTCTTTGGGGGATATTAAAAACTCTGGAAAGATCTCCAAAGATGTGGTATAATGTTTCATTTGCCATAGCCAGAGAACCTAGAAGTGGCTTATAGTCTTGCCAGTTTAAGTTTCTAGAATTAAGCAGATTAGAACTGGTAGAGGTGTGAAGGACTGGGGGCATGGCTCAAGTGGTAGAGCACCTGTCAAGTAAGAGCAAGGACTTCAGTTCAAACTCTAGTACTGCCAACAACAACAAAAAAGAAATAAGTAAATCTCAAGCATGGAGATTTCAATTGCTAAAATACAGTGATGCTTGTGACTAAAAATATACTGTATTGTTTGAGACTGCAGAAAAGTGATAAGCCTGGCAGAGTTTTCAGGGTAAGGCAAGGAAGATTATTTAATGCCATTTAATAGTTGGAGGAGATAAAAATGAAATTGTGCTTTAATCTCAATGTGTGAGTCTTTGCTTATACAAAATATTAGTTACATCACATTTGCCTCAGATTTGCTAACTGCATAGCACACTATTATATTTTATTTGTTGGACATGTTTGAAATTTTTCAAGATAGCATGTTATTTCTTAAGAGAGGAGAAAAGGCTTGAATGAGAGGCCTTTTTTTCTGGATATCCAGTGAGATCCAGTCTGCTGAATCTGTGAGAGGAAAGTCAGGGGTAGCCTGCTATTTAGCAGTATCTGCATGTGGTCTAGTGGACAGGGTGGCCCAGGATCCTGATCCCTCTTCAAGAAATAATTTGTGTGCTCTACGCTGACACCTTCTTCTGTCAGGATTTTCAAAGAATGCCTCAGTTGACTGCAGCCTGTCCCCTTACTCAGGATCAAGTCTTTTTTCCAAGTACCCCACGCTCAATGACTAATCAAGGCAGGGATTTAAAAGATTAGTCATTTTGGCCCAAACACAAAATAACTCTGATGGATAATCTGATCTTGGGAGCACCCTGTGGGATCATCAGAGACCTCTCTGGACAGACTTGAGATGAGACTTTTCCTCTGCCCTTTCACACTGTGTATACTAAGGGAATTCCTTAAGAAATACCCAGAGAGCCTGCCCCACATCAGTGGCCTTCTAGCTTAGTTTGTGTCCTTGAAATTCTCATTTTGGTCAATCTGCGTTATACAGATATTCACATACAGTGCTGTCCCTGTAAAACTGGGAGCTTGCAACAACTAAGCCAGTATGTACATGTTTGGATAGAAATGTGTAAAATTTAATTTGTATAATTAAAATTTATGGAAAGTGTCTTTTGTGAAATTTAAGCCATAGAATACATTCCTGAGGTTGGGGTTTACAACCCAGTGGAAGAATACATGCTTAGGATATGTAATCCCTGTCTGTCTGTCTGTCTGTCTATCTCTCTTCCTTGAAGCTTCTCTTATGAGCATGAGCCCATGGTGACATCCCCAATTACTGTAGCATAGAGACAGCCGTGTGTATAAACATGGCTATCAGTGCCCAGGTTTAAACCAACTTCTGGAATATCTCTACACACTGTCTTAAGTGCAAGTTTCTGTTTAATGAAAAATGAGAAAATTGATGATTTTTTCACTCTCCAAAGAGCAAAGCAATAGTGACACAACAACACTTCTTTTCCAAAACGCATAGATCAAACACTGCCTTCATAGGCTTTCATCTCCATTTCATTTTGATATAGAGTGTTCACACTTTGATTTCGGAAGCACAAATATTCCATTTAATGAGTCTTTAAAACTAACTGTGCTTTTGCTTAACCCATACATATTTATTATTAGTTCTAAATGAAATTATATTTTCTATTATATCACAAGGTTATACATAAGGCAATACTTTTCCACCTGCTGCCATTATAAATTTGATAAACATATTTATTAAGATTAACTGGTAGGGGTGAATTGCTTTTTATAGTAATTTGTACTGATGCTACTTTGTTTCAAATCATTGCTCCTTTAAGGAAGGTGTATTGTAAACCTCAGCATTTGCTCACAGCAATGGTTAGAACAGAGCTCTGCACACAGCACAAGACTCAATACCACTTTAATTGAACTCAACAAAATTGGTTTAATGACAAGTCTTTTTAACAAGCATGGCTGCTTTGAGAAGTTATTTTATTATAAACTTTTTTCATAATGACTTAATTATTGCTTACGTACTGAGAAGTCTAAGTTGATAGAGTACAAAATTATTTCTATTCCTCTTAATCCTAATTTTACTTTCATTACAAGCTCATGCCAAGTCTGAGCAGAATTAGCTTCTGGTTGCAACATTTCTATTCACACCACTAAGGAGCAGCCAAGAGTGACAATGGGAGACACCAGAGTCTAATTTTTCATCTCTTAAAAGAATATTTGAATTATGTATGTCTCTAATCTCTCTCCTGGCCCCAACGCTATTCAAATGCTCACGTTTGGGTAAAGAACAGAGACATATGATTCCCATGTATTTTGAGGCTGTAGTTATGTATGATGTTCTGCACTCCCGTGAGTGCATTTTGTGTTTGTGACACTCATAATTATTTGACTTTAGTGCTGTGTTAATCAGGGTTCTCCAGAGGAAAAGAACCAAGAGAATACACATAATTGTAAGAAGGGATTTATTAGATTGGCTCACATAGTCAGAGGCTGGATGGATCCACAATGGTGGTCTGTAGGCTAGAAAGCAAGGGAAATTGGTAGCTTCTCAGTCCAAGAAGCTGGAAGCCTCAGAACAAAAGAAGAGGCCAATGATGCATCCCTGAAGCAAGACCAAAGGTCTAAAAGTCCCCAAAAGAGCTGCCAGTACAAGTCAGCATTCAAAGACTGAGGAACCTGAATTCTGATGTTTACAGAAGTTAGCAGTAGCAAAAGTCACACCCACTCAGAATAGTAGAACAGGCATGCATTTCTCCTCTCTTTTGCTTTTTCATTCCATCTGGAGCACAACCTATTGGATGGTGCCATCCACATTTGGAGCAGTCTTCTCCACTCAATTCTCTCACCCTAGAAAAATCTTCAAAGATGCAGAAATATACTTTCCCAATTTTCTGATCCTCCTTCTATCCAGTCAAGTTGACAACCAAGATTAACCTATCACACATGTCTCTATATGTGATCACTTATTGATTACTTTCTTCCCCTACTAGGTACTGCTTTCCTTGAGGGAAGGTATTCTGTCTATTTTGCTTATTATTTTTCCATGTATCTAGCACAATGCTCAGTACATAGTAAACATTGTGGTCTAGCCCTGGACTCCAGAGTCCTCTCTGCTGGCAGAGTTAAAATTTTTCCATTTCTTTTTTTCCTTTGGGAAAATTTTTGGATTCCTTACAGCCTTTGCAAATGCTCACCATTCAAGGATTGAGGTGCTGAAGTCGTAATACAGTGTTAGTAAGTGAATGGTGTTGGTATGCCTCATACTTGCACTAGTGCGCATGTGCTCACCCCCCAATCCCGCTATACAGTTTACACATACTGTGGAAGCTGCTATGTACAGAGTTGCCAAATTCCCATGAAAAAGGAAGATAATTCCATCTTCTACTCATAAGGACATCCCAAAATGAGAACCTCCTAGGCCAGGATGAGTTTTAGCTAGACAAAATCTGAACCGAGAAAAGCTACGAACGATTGGCAGAAGCTATGGATCCATTAAACATGTTTTAGCATCCAGATGACCTAACAGCAGAAAATAATACTTTGGAATATAGGATTGAGAATGAAAGTAAAGGCATTAGGAAACAGACATGATAATCCAGTGATAATAGCAGTCAATACTTAGGACAATGTCCCTTGAGGCGCAAAGTCCTTACATACTTGCCTTCTAGGACAGGACCCATCTCAGATTACAAATGGGTTAGACATCATTTGTAGAGACAGAGGAATACTGAATTCCTGACCAATAGATAAAACTATGCTGTTATGTAGTCACAGTACAGACTTCATTATTGTTTTAAATGTAGTAAGTAAGTCACTTGTGCTAGATCACTCTTTCTTCACTAAGTCATCCACATTCTGAGCGGTAGGAGTCCTCCTTTGAAAGTCACTCTTTGGAAACCCAGTGGGAAAGATCACATGTTCTTACTCTAACTTTGTTAACTGAAACCAAATCTCTCCAGGAGAAAGGTAAGATGGCTATCCAGGATGTCTCCATTGTTCTGGATCTCATCCTCTCTTGCACTGTGTACACATACCTCCCATGGATGGCTTTTAGCCAAGGTCCCAAGTTTCAATAAACTTTTCCCAGAAAGTTCTGTGTAGAAACATAAAAATATTTTCTTTACAACCCTACAACTATTTTTAAGATATTCTCCATAACTTCAATCACAAGATGAAAATTTTTGAAACAGAATAAGTGTTTTACAATAAAGAGAATGATAAGGTAGAGAAAAGAATCTAAAAATTATTTGCATTGTGTCAGAAACTAATAGATACCTAGAATAACTAAAGATATGCAAGGAGGAAAACTACAAAGTATTATTAAAAAAATTAAGAAAATATCAATAAATGTAGGGAATATATCAGTAATTGAAAGTCTCAATATTGCTAAGGTGTCTACGCTTCCCAAATTGTTCTATAAATGTAATGCAATGTCATTGAGAATCCCAGTAAATTCTTTTCTAGAAATTGATATACTGATTCTCACATTTTTGTAGAAAATAAGAGATCTAGAATAGTCAATGCAATATTGAAAAATAAAGCAAACCTCAGAAGAATTACTATAAATCTATTATTACAAATTATACACTGTATTATGTACTATAAGTGAAAACCTGTATTGATTTAAGAATAGATAAGCAGATTAGCAGAACATAGGGAAGAGTGCATATATATACATATGCATATACAGTCTTGATTTATTAAAGATTCATTATAATGCCACTGGGCTATAACCCCAGCTCCATACCATTTTTCTTTAAGAATAGAAATAGTAAATTGTACAATTTAAGGCTGTGCCTAAAAGAATGGTATGGAATATTTTAAATGAACAAATCAGGCTTTTTAGCTCTCTAGCCTTTCATTAGCTATAAAATACTTAAACTTGTATCCAACTCACATAAGTTCATCAACTCAATGTAAGCAATAAAACTAGCAATTCTTCTGGCCTCAGGTTGATTAAAGACTTCATTGATTTGCACTCAAAGTAGGGAGGGACTTAGATCCTATGAGACGTGGTCTAAACACTTCCTCTGATGACAGAATATGACATATCTTCATTTGTCCTTTAGCACAGCTATAATTTGCAAGTCTGAATACATTATGGTTTAAGAATGTAATAAAGCATTAACATTTCTTTCAGAGACAAGGAATTATGAGCTAGAGAAGACCTTAGTCCTGCTAATGCACAAGCTGGAATAGGAATGGCATGAACATTGAGAAGCCACAGGGTACGGATGGCATGGATGTCCCATGAGCATTAATTTGACTTTGTCAGACAGAAAGAAAAGGGAAAATAGTTTAATGATGGTAATTTAAGAGTAACTACTTTGAACCATTTTCACATTAAAAATATTGATATATAGTATGAAGAACATATAAAGTAAGTGAAAATTTCAAATAAAATCTAAGAATTCAGACTTTATCCACCCTGTGAGAGGTGCTTTTGGCAACAAGTCCTAGGATTATGGGAATAATGTGTAAGTACCTCTTAGTAGGTTAAGTTGGTAAAGCACTCAGTTCATCTAGGTCAAAACCTTTATTTTACAGTTGAAGATTTTTTGGTTCAAATAATCTAAGTAAGTGGCAGGTTCAGCCAAATACCAGGAAGTCTGCCACTCCACCATCAAGGCTTTTGTTGTCTTTTTAGGATATGATAAGGGATATTGCATGAACCATATGCCCCAGGGTTCATTGGTTTACCAACACATCTTAGAAAAACATTTTGAAAGACACTCCTGCTTGCTAAACTGAATTGAATTCACGGGTTATTCCTCACTAACTTCACAACAGATATTTAGTAATCAGTTTGTGGGGTTAAAAAGTGTTCCCCCAGACTCACTTAAATTTAACACAGATGCTCTGACTGGGATTCCAGCTTTTCTAAGGAACGTGATTAAGGATGAAATATAGGACATGGAACAACCGCATGATGTTATTTGCAGTTATAACCCATCACTGTCTTGGCCTGAAAGTAGCACTGGAAGGAGGCAGGTGTTAATAATACAAGATATACTCACACAGTGACACAGTTCTGCTTTAATTAGGGTCGTAAGTTTTAGAGCATTCTTAGGCACCATTGTGCTTTCTTTTTTCTCCCTCCCTGCTATGTTACAGAAATGCGGGAAACAGATTCAACAAATCCCTGCTAATCAGAATTGAATATTCTATCCAATTTTTATATTTTCCTAAAATTTTCTCTGAGAATAATAAGAATCTGACTGGATAAACTTAGCTAAAAGAGGTACGAATCTAGGTTTTTTGGAATTTTCTTTAGTCCTCTGTCATTTGCTGCTTTGGCAGTGCTGGGAAGGTCCTGGAACTCATGAAGCAGCTACAAACATTGCATACCAGAGGACTAGAAGGAATTCCCTTCACTTTCCCCTGCTATGCTGGTTTGTTTCACACAGTGTTTGAGTTTGGTTTCCATGGTGGTATAGTGCATATTTTGTTGAGTGTGTGCCCTTCTCCTTGCCAGCCATGAGAACATTTTCCATAATTTCTACTCACACTTGTTTTTCTTACTTGAAAAAAAATCAAAGTAACCATGTTTTTTTCTGGTACTGCATATGGTATCAGAATAAATCTATCTATCTATCTAAAATAAATGTTTAATGTTACAATATATTTTAGATTTATAGGAAAATCTATTACTATCTTGCACCAGCAAGGTACATTTGTCATATTTAATGAATGAATGAATTAATACAAGTTCATACTTGTATTAATCATCTTGCCAGTACTTCAATGAATCCCTGTTATGATCAATTTACAAAGAGAAAAGGTTTATTTTGGCTCATGGCTTCAGAGGAGCCAGCCAATGATTGGTTGGCCCTGTAGCTTTGGGCCTTTGTCAAGACAAAGCATTATGGCAGGAAGCATGGTGGCAGAGTAAAGCCTTTACCTCATGGCTGAAGTGAAAAGAGAGAGGAAGAAAACAATGTCCTTTTTTTGTTCCAGGTTCAAGTCTAGCGTGCCATATTATATTTAGTCATCAAGTCATGACTGATACTGTTTGTCAGACTTTTCTTTTTTTGATGATCTTGACTTTTTTTGTTTTGAGACATGGTCTCTGGTAGCCCTGGCTGGCCCCAAACTCAAGATCCTCCTGCCTCAATCTCCCTAGTGCTGAAATTATAGGTGTGCACCTATATTCAGCAGTCTTAACAGTTTTGAAAAGTACTAGTCAGATATTCTGTAGAACTCCCCTCAAATGGAATTTGTATAATTTTTTTTTCATGGTTAGACTGGCATTATGGAATTTGGGGAAGAAGAGTCCAAAATAAAGTGAGATCCACATCACATCTTATTGAATGTGAATGCTAACAACATGACTTATCATTGTGAGTCTTAACTGATCATCTGACTGAGGTAGGTATTTGTTGAGTTTTTCAATTATGAAGTTTTTCTTTTCCTAACTGTACCATGAGAAGGAAGTCACAATGTGTTACCCATATTAAGGGTGTGGGAAGTTATGTGCCACCTCCTTGGGGACACAATTTATTTGGAACTGTTCTGCATGAGAGATCAGTTTCTTCTTTCCAATTTATCTATTTCTTTGGTCATTTATTTATACCAGTATTGACTCATATGTATTTATTTTATCTGTTGAGTTATAATCCAATAATACCTCATTTATTTTATCATTCCAATTATTCCAGCTTTGGTCTTTGGGATATCTTTTATGTGTCCATCAACTTTCCATTACTTTAACAAACACCCAAGATAAATCAAGTGAAAAAGAGAAAAGATTTATTTTGGCTGACAGTGTTGGAAGTTTCACTCCATGCCCTGTTGCTTTGGGCCTGTGGCTGCACAGTACTTTGTGGCAGGAGCCATGGCAGAAAGGGCCTGTTCACATCACAGTGGGTAAGTGAAAAATAAACAGAGCAAAAGAACTCCCATAATGCCCTTGGAGAACACTCAACCAAAGACCTCTCACTAGGCCTACTATCTTAAAAGGAACTCCAGGCCCATCCCATGCATTTCCTGTCTAGGACTTAGAATTGGTCATTTCTTTAAGAAATCCTGGCTTCTTTTATTAGAAAATGATAATGAGAAACTAAGATCTGTGTGCTAAGTGTATCCATTAATATGGGAGTTTTGTTGCCTCTAGGCCCTGTGTATCTATATATTGAATATATTGATAAACCATAAGTCTCCAACTCTAAACTATTTCTGCACAGATCATTCTAGCTATTCCTTCCCCTTTAAAAAATACTTTTCTCTTTATTAGTGTATATTAACTGTACAAATGGATTTCATTGTGATATTTCTATGCAGGCATATAGTGTACTTAGATCACCCCAACTTCCCCTGGTGTGACCTCTCACTCCAGCAGTGAGGAACCTGGTTTTCATCATCTGACATCTATTTACTTATTAATTTTCAGTATACATGTGTAGCCTATTACAATTGTTAAACCACATTTCCTTCCATGAGGTTGTTTCCAACATTTGTTAGATTGTTTTGGCACATTCTGTGTTCCATCTGGGATCTCTGATGTAATTGAATTAAGTTTTTTTTCCATTCATTAAGGTTTACTTTTTTGGTGTAAAGTTCTATGGTTTTGGACAAATGCACAATGTCATGTAACATATTACAACATAATACAAGATCATTTCATCACTCTAAAAATACTCTGTACTTCACCCATTCAACCCTTCTTCCATTCCCTAAACTGACCCTTTTAAGCTTCTGCAGTTTTGCCTTTCCCAGAAAGTTACTATGATTTTGGCATCATAGTCTATGGGGCATTTTCAGATGGGTTTCTTCACTTAGTAATATACATTTAAGATTCATCTGAGTATTTATGCTGCTTATTAAATCTCTTTTAATTATTGAATATTATTACATTTATTTATCCACCTACCTATTGAAAATCTTTTTGTTCCTTCCAGGTTTGGGCAATTATGAATATAGGTACTATGAATATTCACAGGAAGTTTGGTGTGAATGTAACATTATGCGTACATGAGGTTTCAAATCGGTTTACTGAATACATAGGAATGTGATTACTCTATCAAACAGTAAGACTATGTTTAGGTTGATAACCAGCTGCCAAACTGTATGTCAGAGCGGCTTACGATTTGCATTTGTACCAACAATGGAAGAGCGTTTCTGTCACTCTGCAACCTTGCTAGCAATTGGTATTATTTAAATTTTGAATGTTTGCCTTTTTAATAGCTCTCTGGTGGCATTTCAGTTGTGACATATATTTTCATTCAGATAATAAAATGCACTGGCTGTTTAGCAAGATTTTAGGAGCCCTTTAGCCTCTCCTACCCACTAGCTATGCTGTTCTCATAATGTAGGCATTGAGGCTAACCTTCTAGATCATAGAAAATATTTGATTTCTATGATTACAATAGAGGCATCTCATAAAGTGTAATTATTAATTTCTGTTTTTCTTTTTCTTTGGAAAGGAAAGGATGCTGTAGACATTTTATATCCAAGGTAAAATTAGTTGGCATTTTTTTGTCACGTTCCATATATTTTACATACATTTTTACATTAGTTACCATGTTTCACAAAAGTAGGAAGGATAGGATATGAAACACATTTGATAGATTAGTCCATTCAAGCCCAGATATAGTGAGCAATGAATAAAATGGTCATTTGGCAGCCAATGGTAGAAAAACTTCATAGGTCAGATACATGCTTTCTTTTTTGTTTACTTCTAGCCCCAATCTAGCAGGGATACTCAGGAAGTCCAACTGACTGGAAAAATGAGAATATATAGGTTTCCAGTTTTCCTAGCAGTACTCTATGAATTATATCTGGCTACTAATTCTGTTTGTCTCTCAGAATTATGCCCAAAACCTTACAAAGTAAGCAAAGAAGATAACATTTTGGTCACCCCAGGTGGCTGATTTAGACCTCGTGCTGCAGGTAGTAGTGTTGGTGGTGTAGTGAAGACCCAGAAAGCTCTGCTCCATCTCAAAATGAAGAAGAGAGTCTGGGGACTGTCTCAGTGTGTAGTGGGTGTGGAGGCTCCATGTGTCACTAAGCTATCCTGTTATTTGTTGCTCTTCACAAGGACACCTGCATGGAGATTCTTCATGTGTTTCTGGGAAGATGGGAAGAGCAATATTCAACCTTCACACATGCATCCATGTATGAGCTCCATCTTTGCACTGAAGGACTTGTCATTTACCTTCACGCATCTAATTTGCATGCTTTTTCTAATGTCTTGCATTAGAAAACACACTTACATTTGCTTTTTGATTGCTGCATTGTCACAGTGTAGCTAATTTATAGTTCTTTTAGGAACTTCTTTGGAAACACATAATTTCATATTCAAAATGTACAGAGTGGGAGGAAGAGATAAGAATAAGATGAAAAGACTTAGCACATGAGAGCTGTAAGTGAAGACAGGTATAAGTGGCTTTATTCATCTTTTATTCTGCAGCGTAAAAGGTGAGCACAAAACTCAGTTTCAAAGCTGGGTCACATATATTATTATGTGTGTATGGATAATTGACAATCACCCAATTGAACATCTGTAAAATTAACCACTTTTGGAGAGAGAAATCACATATGATAGTCATTGCCCCAGCACCTCTGAGTGCTATTTCAAGTTTTATTAATGCCAAAATTCATAATCGTGAAACCATAGCTGCCTGAGTATTCATGGATACAAATCTTCTATTTTATTCAGGGTCCTTGATTGAGGCCTTCAGCTGGCTGTGTGCTGAAATCAGGTTCATTGTATAGAGGTCAGTGACAACCAACCAGTAGACTGACAAGGGCTACCTTCATATGAGGACAGACGAGTCAAACGGGAGAGGTGGTGAGTGGATTCATTGATGGACTGTCCTCGGGTAAGATTCTCAAATAAAAAGAGCAGCAGCTGCCACTTAATTCCTCAGGAAGCAAATTTCTATAGAAAATAAATTTGCCCTCAGGGGAGTGAGAGGCAGTTGCTCTCACTAGGTTCAGAAAACTAGAATGCAAACAGGGTATGTGGGTTTTTAATGAAGTAACACATGCAGCCTAGCACCTAGGGAAGGGTGTCAAGTTCTGGAAAGAACAGACTTCAATAAGCAGAGAACAAGACAAATGAAGATATCCTCAGGTGGTATCTCTGTTGGTGAGAACTATGGACTGATGAGATTAGGAGTATTTCCATGCCTGTCAATCAAAGATGGAAGAAAGACTTGTTAAGGCAAAATCAACATCAATGATGCTAAAATTGTTGAGAGCAGGGCCAGGCCCAGAAGACATGTGTTACAAAGCATTTGGCCATGGTGCACATCTGGGCAGGCAAGGGGCATCAAAATGGTGACTCATTCCAGGAACTTTTGTGAAGACAGGGGACCAGGGTGACTGAAGTTTCAGGGATTTCATCAATACAGGGTTATAAAGCAGAGACCATTTGCTGGTACCCTTATTCCTTTTACAACCTGTTCTCAGGAGCTTCCTGTTTGGCAGGCACTCTGTCTTTGCCCACGAGGTGGTCATAGCCTAGACAGAGACGTGAATTAGTAATGGCATTATAATGTCCTAAATGTTATACTAGACTTACCCATAGAGCAGAGTGTGTGATTAAACATGAGGGAGATTCAATAAAGAGTCTTTGAGGAGGCAATATCTCAGCTGAATTCTGAAGGACCAGGAGAGGAAGTAAATTCTAAGCAGTTCTTCATTGATTTCTTCAAACACACTTGTTAAGGGCATGGTGTATACAAGACCCTATGCTAGGATTTGGGATATAATGGAAAACCAGAAAAAAAGAGTGCATCTCATTAGGGATAAGCAGGAGGGAAATCACAGAGAACAGGGCCCATTGAAGACGTCATAACAATTCACCAGTCCTGGAACACAGTTGTTTATAAAGAGAAGGTGATGATGATAGGAAGATCAACAGAAGTCAGATCATTGTGGACCAAGCATGTGATATCATGCCAAGGACTGGTTGTTATCTTCTTACTGATGTCCACTACTGATTATGTTGGTCCATTGGGAAAGTATGAAGGCACTTAGTAAACTTTACTACGTACATTTAAGGAATGAATACTATATTATCTCACTTACCCTGACATCAATGAATGACTGTTCATTAAAGAATTCACAAGCCAAGCATGTTTTAACTGTAATAGTTAATGTAATACGTTAAAAAAAAAACAAAACAAAGTGGGACAGTCTATTCTGAGACAATTCCTCCAACTGTCTTCATCCCTGGGCTCTTGAAAAGAAATAGTACTTCAGATGTGTACTCTGTGGAGTGTGGAGACTCCAGGCTCTGTCCAGAAAAACACTGGTTTGTTCAGACTGATGATTTCAGCAACCCTGCTGATAATCCACTCAAATGCATTTTTAAATTCAGGGCATGCATTTTGCAGAAAGGTGGATGGACCTGGAGATCATATTGTTCAGTGAAATAAGTCAGGCACAGACAGCCAAATAACACATGATTTTGCTCATATGCAGAATCCGAAAAAGCTGAGTTCATAGAAGTAGAGAGTAGAAATGTGGTTACCAGAGACTGGGAAAGGTAGAGGAGAAGGAAGAAGGGGAGAAATGAGCTAATATGGTACCAAGACATGGCTGGATGGGAGGAATATGTCTTGTGTTCTATTACAACAGAACAGTAATTATAGTTGGCAATATAGTACTGTGTAAATAATAGCTAGATGCTTTTGAATGTTCTCATCACAAAAAAATGATAAATATTTGGGATGACAATAACCTAAATATCCCTGAGTTGGTCATTTCACAATGCATACATGTACCAAATATCACATTGTACCCTGTCAGTATGTATGTACAACTATTATCTGTGAAGAAAAAAATAAATTAAAAAATGAAAGTTTTTAAACTGCTAGGAATGCTCTTTGAACTCATGAACTTTTTTCTTTTTGTCTTTCTTCATGGAAGAAAGCAATTATCTTCCCAAATGTTTCTCAGAAGTTTAGGGGAAATTTTCTCTCATTTGGCAAGTGTCATTACTACATCTGAGAAAGTTACTATATTAACTAACTTTCCACCAAAGGATTTCTTACTGTGTTGCAGTACATAGCTGTGACCTCATAAATAAATGCAAGCTAGAGATTGCCCAACTCCTGTGTTTACCTTTAAATATTTTCTAGGCAAGCAGATGTTATTTTTTATCCTCCAGCCAAGTAGCAGTAACACAGGGACAAGATTTCATGTAACCCTGTTCTCCTTCAATTTTATCAGGATATAGCCCTGGTAGGCTATATCCTTTATCAAATCATTAAACAAAATTAGGGCTTGAAATGGTTTCATTTCCAGAAATAACATAAATTACATGAATGACAGACACATCTTCAGAATCTACTTCACTCTTGGTGGAAGAATTAGATTAATCAATCAAATAATGACTAAAATTCACTGATATTTTATAATTCTGCTTGTTTCACACATTGATTCTAATCACCATTTCATTATTAATTCCGTTTAACTTTTGTGTCATTAATCATTGAATTTAAATTCTGTGATTTATCCTAATTGTCAAAATATGGTAGGTGATCTTTTTAGAAAAGGTAATATCAGAGTCTTGAATTATTCAAAGAACTGAATGCAAGTTAAATTTTCAACAAACCACTGAGATTCACTAAGTCCAAGTGAATGTCATCGTAAACTATTATCTTTAAAATATCTTAGTAGTTATTTTAAGGAGACATCAAATAACCTGAACAAAACAAAGTACCTAACTGATTTAGGGTACATTTTTTGCTAGAAAATGTTATGAATAATAAAGAACATTAACACAATTACTGCACAAGGGTCTTCAAGTCCTTCACAGGATGTAGCCTGAGAGTTTGATGCCAGTGTAAAGAACGACATAATAAATAAATAAACAAATAAATATGTAAATGAATAAATGATTGTTCTCTGAAATGATTTGTAAGTGTACTATTGATGAAATTGGGTTTTTGGTAAATCATAAATTATAATAACAGGAAGTGTTGAGGGGTGAGGCTAAGATCTCTCTGCATGGAGAAATAAAAAATTGAATATCATAGGAATGTATTTTCAGATACAGAAACACACAGTTGTGGTGAAATGTTTTATGAGATTATCATATTTCCTGTGCTCTCCAGCCTTCCTTGAGTTGTTCCTTGAGAGTAGAGTTGGAAAAGAGCTAAATGGGAGAAGTAGTATAGGAATAGGGGTAGGAAGGAAGAGATGGAAGAATAAAAAGCCTGAATATAAGACTAGTTATGAATATATTTATCAAAACTCATCAAGCAGTACACTGAAGACCTGGGTATCTCACTCTCTATAATTTTTCACATAATGGAAAAATACAGCCTATGTTTAAAAACAATAGCTCTTATTGTGAATAATAAATTTAAGTTTGATTTATCACTTATGAAGTTGCATATATCCCCTTAGAATTCAGTTACTTCTAGAGAAATTAAATCAAGTTTCTGAACATTCAAAGGAGAGGCTTTAAAAAATTAGCACATATTAATTACCCATTGTTGGGAATTTCATTGTGATGTCTCCATAAATGTATCTAATATACTTTGATCACATTCACCCCCTCTAAAGCTGAGAATTTGAGTGGGATCCACAGTTGTCCTAACATTTGACTAGTCCGAACCCCTTAGAGTTTCATCTAGAAATCCACGTGGGAGTGAGAGGAATGACTCATATTTTTAATTATAGATTTATACCATACTTATTAGTTGCATAGAAATAATCATACAGTAGGTGAATTAAGTTCTAGTTGGTAGCCTTGTGCTATTCATTCTGCTTTCAAATTTTATTAAGCTACTTAATTGCTCACCCACAGCTTGATATCTTTTACGATAGGTCTAATGCTGTATGGACTCCAGGGTAATTTGCATGTGCTTCAGATTTATCTTGTAATCATGTAAACCACTTAGGAGCTGAATTTACTGATAGTGTATGCATTCCAGGAGGAATAAAGCAGATCACTTGTGCATGGTGTCCTCTAAAGCAGGATATTTTTAAAAACAATGTCTGAAATGAGTAAGAATAAATCTCTACCTTGTAGAGCAGCATTTTCCAAAGGGTGTTCTCTGGAATAGTAGTGTCATGAGTCATTAATAGTTGTTAGTAACTAAAGGATTCTAGGAACAAATAAATTTGCGCTACGGTGAGTCAAAGTTGAATTCTTTTTTTTTTCACCTTAGGCTATAACAGCCTTTAATATGTGGGTGATTTGAGAGTCTATTGGAAGGAGCTATCGTGTAGAGCATTTCCCACCGCACTTGACCTTGCATTGTAGGTGCATGAAGGAGACAATGCTTTGCTGAAAAAGATTTGTAATATTAGTATGCAGAGAGAAATGGGAATCCAGCAGCTTGATGATACTAGTAGAAATCTAAACACCTTGAGACTCAGTAAGTGACAACACTAGGTGTACTGTAATCTAGCAGGAAATGATTAAACAGCACTATCTCTGAGCTGGTATCTCCAGACCATCTCTAATGTGTTATTAGGAGATAGGTTGCTGTGCAAGGAGACCCACTTTCAGCTGCTATTCTAAGCCAAAAATGTCTTTACTGATCCACCTTGTGTCAATTTTTGGTCTCATCAGAGGGGACAACAGTGTCCATTCAAAGGTGCAGCATCAGCATCCTATAGAACATGCTGAAGGGAACACATACCCTCTAGAGATGGCAATTTGTGAAGATTCGGTGAGCAGTGCTTTCTGGGAGCATCTGAAAGAATAGGTACTTCCTGGAATGAATAAAAAATTTTGAAGAAAAAGTGAATGTCCCGAACTAGATAGTTCAGGGGACAATCGAAATGGGGCATCAAGGGGACCATACTGGAGACTATTGTCTTTTGGCCAGTTAAGTGTTATTACCAGTTTCTTGGTAATAAGGAACTGAAAATAAGTTTCATAAGCCATTTTATATATATATATATATATATATATACACACACACACACACATATATATATATATATTTTTTAATGTGGTACTGAGGTTTGAACTCAGGGCTTTGCACTTTCTGGGCAGCTGATTTACTGCTTGAGCCACACCTCCAGGCCTTTTGCTCTGGTTGTTTTGGAGATAGGGTCTTGCTTTTTGCCCAGGCAGTCCTGGACCCTGATCCTCCTATTTATGCATCCTGCTGTTGCTGAGATGACAGGCAAGCACCACCATTCCTGGCTTTTTTCCTAATGAGATGGGGTCTCACAAACTGGGATGGCCCAGAACCACAGTCCTCCCTATTTCAACCTCCTGCATAGCTTGGGATAACAAGTGTGTGCCACTGTGCCCAGTTATTGGTTGAGATGAGGGTCTCATGAACATTTTGCCCTTGCTGGCCTCAAATTATGATCTCCTGATCTCAGTCTACCAAGTATCTAGGATTACAAGCATAAGTCATGGCACCAATTTGATGTTTTTATGTTTATTGAATATAGTAACTTCATTGAGTATTTACCATGTGTTAGGTATTATCTAACAAATTTTCACAATAAGGCTATGAGTTGCTGAAGGGCAAACTAAGGCATAGGATGATAATGCAATGTGTCCACAGGTCTACCTGACATCAGAGCCTGTACCCTTCTCTACTGAGGGCCATGTCTCCTCCTTTGTTAGACACAAAGGAATTTTTTATTCTTCCACTTATGAACAACTAACCGTTTATCAGCTTTTGCAATTCTCAAATTAAGGTACAGTTCCAAGTATCATGTATGAGAACTTGTACAGATTGTCATCTGTCTAGCTACACAGATCAAAGGTACCACATCTTGGGCTGGAAGTGTAGCTTAAGCAGTAGAGCACCTACTCTACTCAGGGCAGGAAGCCCTGAGTTCAGACTCCAGTTCCACTTAAAAAAAAGTAAGAATCATATCTTATCTTATCTATTGGACTTAATTTTGTCTGGCTATACTTAGGGTCATCTGAAATCCAGTTTTCCCAGGACCTTCTCAGTTTTTATATTTCTCTTAATGTTTCCCATTTATCTTTCCAAATTATCCTGGGTTGAATCATAGCTTAAGCACCACACTAGATGTTTCACACTGTGAAAATAGTCTTTGCCAAGAAATTCAAATAATATACCTTTGAGTGGAAGTTAGGATATTCCAAAAGGAAAAATAAAGCAGAAGAATGCTTAATTCATGCCTTTGATTTTGGTTCACTGACTAATAGGAATAATTAGGACATAGATAGCCAGAAGTATAATACCCAGATTTTCCAGGTATGCTAATAGGTAAGGCCTTTACTGTTTGAGGCAACTGCACAAATATCACATCTTAATACAATGTGTGGTACAATTTCAGACACCATTACCAGACTGCTTTAAATGGGTCATTTTGTAGCATCAACTTTCTGGTTAAATTTAACCATATATATTATCTTACATTTATTCACCTGTATGACGGAGTGTCATAAATAAAACAAACACTCTAGAGTGGAGAAAAGGACTAAAGGAAATTCTAGCTTATTATTACTTCTGAAAACTGTTCCAACTCAACTTTCGCTAGGTTCTTTGCATGAACAATTGTAGTAGGTTGGATTATTGTGCAGAAGTAAATTTCTTCCTGTTCCTAAGGGAGGAATACAGCTCCCCATCCAGAGATACTGAACTTGATAGTGACCTTTTTTTTTTGACTAGTATCATAAAAGCTTCGATAACACAGAATTTTGAAAAATGCTTGGACAATTAGTTTTTGTCTTCTGTCTCTGCCTTTGCCATGAGAAGAGCACTTCCAGGCTAGCTACTGGTTCCAAGTGCAGAATAAAAGGCATGTGATCAGAACCACTCCTCAAAATCTGGCATTGTTCAGACCAGCCAACCCCAGATAACTTGCAGAACTAAAGAGATGAGTATCGTTCACAGATACGAAATGGTTTTGTTGTTGTTTGTTATCAGGTATAACTAATGGATGTGTATTTATCTTTTGTAGTATTTGCAAAAGTTTGTAATTTTATATTTATCACATGACCAGAATTAAAACCTACATGAAGTAACCAGCACCCAGCACAGTCTGATGTACAGCAAGTACCCAATAATAATTTAAAAATACATGAATGAATTAACGGTTCCTCTAAAGGTAGACAGCTGAATTATGGGGGAAAAAACCAGGAAGATTAAACTTTCTAATTTGTATTAGTTCAAATATTAAAAATCTTCATAAAAGAGCCTTTTTGGAATTTATTTGCACTTTCCTGTCACCTGTATGCCAAAACCAAGAACAAAAGCTGCAAACAATTGCTCATGTTTACAACAGTAATCAGTGCTTCTGATGAAAAAGTCAACTATCAAATTAGGTGAGGGGGAGATTGGTTTTTCTCTTACATCAATCACTAAAACAAATCTATATCCTCCTCTTATATTTCCCTCTCTTTTGCCTCATAAGGGAAGAATGAAAAAGAATAGGGAGGAAGAATATCTTTTGCATGAATCAGGCTCAACACAGCACCAGGCAGAATTGATGAGGAAAAACTGCTATGGACCAGCACTGTGTTTGTGAGGATAATAGAAAGATGGTTTTTGGGGCACTTCTACTCAACTCTGCAGTTCTATTTTACACAGTAGCAATTCTTTCCAACAACTTAATTAAAAGGAGGTGCTTCTAAAATCCTGTGGTATACTAAGAAATATATACTTGGTCTTTTTTCCTGGTTCTTGATACTCAAACACTTGACATTCCTAAAACTCTTGGAATTTGTGGCTTCCTAAGAGTGTCTTTTTATCAGGACTAGTGGCTGCTACCCCTAAACAGCTTCAACATGAGCTCCTGGACTGAAAGACCAAGGCATTGATAAGAAGGTTGCAATTCTCAGTCCTACCTCCCCCTCCCAGGAGGGGGAGAGAAGAGGTGCTACAGATTGAGTTAAGAACCAAGGGGCAGTGAATTAATCAGTCATGTTTATGTAATGAAATTTCCACAAAAACTTTAAAAGATGGGTTGCTAAGTGCTTACAGGTTGCTGAATGCACTGATGTATTAGGAGTTTGGGATTCCTAGGGAGGGCGTGGAAGCTCTGAGCCCCTTCCCTCATCCCTTGCAGTGTTCATTTCTTCCATTTTCTGTTCCTGGGCTTTGTCATTTATAATAAACTGGCAATCATGTATAAAGTGCTTTCTTAAGGCAAGTGATCTGTTCTAGCAAATTATTGAGCATAAAGTAGGGATGGTGAGATTCTTCAATTTATAGCTAGCTGGTCACAAGTACAGTAATAATCTGGGGCATGTGGCTGGTATCTGAAGAGGAGGAAGTCTTGTGGGACTGAGACTTTAGCCTGTGAGATCTATGTTAACTGGCTAGTTAGTGACAGAATTGAATTGAATTGAATTGAATTGTTGGACACCCAATTGTTGCCTAGAGAGTTGGAAAACTGGTTGATATAGGAAAAAACCTCTACATGGTCAGTGTCAGAAGTATTGTAATTAAAAATAATTTAGATGTTATAGAATGTTTCTTATAAAATTTCATTCACTGATTTTTTTCCTCTCCCAATCTAAATTTATTAAAAGTCCTATGTAAATTGATTCCTCAGGTCTCAATAGATGGTGTTAATTACAATTTGTGCTCTGCCTGTTGTCCAGACTGCTGTAAGTTCCATATGTCATGGCATCTTGCTCCTCAAGCCGTGTTCTCAGGATCTCTTAGGAATCACAAGTAATACTGAAGGCCACCTGCAAGTCACAGGTGCATACACAATCAGGTCTCTGGAAGCACCAATCTTGGATATGGAATATCTGCAACTACCTTAGGACCCCAGCATTCCTCCCAAAGGAGCAGAAACATAGGTGGGGGTGTGAAAACTGAGTGAACCCTGTACCCCAGGGTCTGTGTGAGTGAGGAGCCAACATGGCTTCTTCTTTCATTCTTCATTCATTAATTTATTCTACCATATTGGAATATGTTCTACTATGTGCCATGTGCTATACTGGGTACTGGGGATAGAAAGATGCTATGGTCTTGCTGACAAAGGCAGTGGAAGGATAAGAAATGTCTATTCAATAGACTGGATAAAGGTGATCACAGGATGCTGTGGGATCACACTGAAGATGGAGCTGGTCAGAAAGGGCTTCCTGGGTGAGGAGACATTCAGCAGACATTTGAAAGAAAAGTGGTAAGTATTCAAAATGAACAAGTGTTGGGGAAAGTGTCTGGTGTGCAATGGCCAAAGAACACAAAGAGTGAGGCTCAGCTTTGGAAGGCTCAGCTATGGGACCTGCTGTGCACAAGGCAGGGATGAGGTGAGGAAGGAAGAGAGAAAGAGTGGTTAGCAGGGTCCAGAGCAGGTGAGGTTGTGCAGAGTTGTCTAAGAACTTGGGATTTAACCTGTAGGAATGGAAGTCATGAGAGTTTTAAGTAAGGATGAAATGATCAAGTATGAAAGATAAGAACAAGTAACACATTAGTTTTCTGAATTTCTCTGATGTATCTGGATACACAGAGTTAGATACCTAAAAAGGTGAGGGTCATGGTCTGAAAATGTATGCCACTGATCACATAGGGCCAGACTATGGATTACTCAGCAAAAATACATAATGCTATGAAAGACATTATGTAAACACATAATTCAATGATAAAGATTCTGAAAAATAAAAAGAGAAATATTAAGTCCCTACTCAAAGGATGGTGCAAAGAACTCTGAACATCAGTTCAAGAAAACCACTTTTACGCCCTTCTTTTGTTCGAAACCAAAAGTTTTCTTTGGCTCATCTTCCTCATCTATAAATCAAGGAGAGTTTGCTAAGAGATAAAAATTTGCAGAAACATTAAAGGACATGGATATTTTGAAACATGTGCTATGCTTACTTTGTTTCTACTAATTCTTTGAAAATCAAAAGTCATTTTTATTACTTTAGAAATGTAAAGATGAATTATGTAAAAGTAGTTTTGCATTGAAAATATCATGTATGTATTAGGATATGAAGCCTTAGAAACAGTTTAAATATCTGGAGAAGACTTTCCTCTGAATTAGTAGAAAACCCATCAAAAAACATTGAGGAGGAAAAAAAAGTCCATCAAATCTTTAATTAAATTAGATCATCATGAGTTATTTTCAAGCTCTAAAATTCTACTTTCTTTTTTTATACTCTATGGAGTAGAGAGTGTATTTCAGCCATTTGAAATTGTTTTCATAGACATTATGTAAGTTAGTCTTTAATCATTGTTCTCAGAAAATTATTATTTTGAGGCTATAAAGGAAAGATCTACAACCCATACTGTCCAAATAAACAAATATGTTAATACCTACCCATCCCAACACATATCCCTCTATCCTGTACCAATAATCAATCCATTTTTCTTAAAATGTCTTCTAAAATTGAACAACAATTTAAAATACTTCATCAGAAGACTAGAAATAATAAATTGTAAACAATGAGTATGGACAGAGAAGATTCTGAAAATTTTCTTTGTCTCCAAGGCCCACTAGCCATGGTTCAGAGACCCAAACAAGAACCATTTGAGAAAAGGTGCTAGGCACAGTAGGTAATATTCCTGACCTGCTTGGGGTGGTTCTCTTTCAAAAAGAAAAATTAGAGAGAAACATGCTAGGCAGAGTGATAGTTATCAAAGATGCTTATAACCTGGCAATATCTTAAGTTATATGGCAAAGAAGAACTAAAATGGCAGATGGAATTAAGTTGGATAATCAGCCAACCTTGAGATAGGGAGATTACCCTAGATAATCCCAGTTAACCTGATTCCATCAGCTAAATGGATTTAGGAGCAAAGTTAAGGCTTCCCCACAGAAAAAATTCACTAGCTCCTCTGTGCCAGAGATTTCCAGCTCATCCTTATTGACGGTCTGCTGGTCTCAGACTTGCTTAACCTTCCCCCACAACTGCTCAAGTCAATTCCTTGCAGTGAACCTCTCATTATAGGAGTACTAATGGTTCCATTTCTCTGGTTGAGACTGAATGATACAAGGGGTTAGGCAGTATTTCATGACCAGGCTCTGAACATTTTTCATTAAAAGTAACCTTGTCTTATGAACAAAAATAATAAAAACTCAATTTTAAACCCTGTGTAACAAATGGCCCTAATAATGTCTGAGTATGTATAAGAACATAAGCTGTCTGGTACCTCTACATCATAACTGTCCAACCCTCCAGTCCATTATATTTCTCCAGTTGAGCAGCCGTGCCATACACCCAATAAGCAATCATAAATAAGTAATGGATTGTTCTGAAAGGAAATATTCATTCAGATTAAAAAAGTTTTTAAAAGGAGCAAAGTAAACCAGAAGTAAAATCATCTGCCATAAACGTTAGAAGTTGGCACTTAGGGGAAAAAATAGACACATCTTAACACATAGCCCACTCCACTCATTGTGGGAGAGTACAGACCCAAGGTTAGCAGAGCACATTTGAAACCAGGCCACAGACCAGCAGAAACTGTAAACTCTGGCTTCATTCTCATTGTTTCTCCTGTCTGGAAGCATGTGAAACCTTTTCTCTCTCTTGCTGCTGAAGTTCCAACTATCTTGCAGGGTTTTATAATAGAAGGCTTGTCAGTTCATCACAGCGTAAGTTTGATCAAGGAAAGAGATTGCTCTTTGAAGGTAAACCCTATAATCCAGTCGGCTGGCTGCTTTGAGATCTGAGATAAATTGTCTTGCTGATTAGAGCTCAGCAGTTATCAGTCACTCTGACATCCATGGAGTAGGGAAGGGAGAAAGGTACTTCTCTAAAAAAATAATTTTTCTGTTTTCTATTTCATCCCTGGTCTAGGCTGGCTTGATTGGGTAAAGATGGCACTTTCACAGTGAATCTCCTGGGAGAGGGATGCTGATAGAAGCCCATTGCATGGAGACAGATAATTGACTTGTTTGAAAAACGTACTATAGTCTTTGGGATGGGTAACAGGCTTAGAGAAAGTTCTGTAGGGAATTGGCAGAAATTGCACACAATGTCTACCCAAATGATTGAAAAGGAAAATCTTAGTTTATAGCAATGGACTGTTTTCCAATAGTTTCTACATGAGTTGAGATGCCATATTGTGTTTAAATTTTATTTTGTCATTTTTATATTTACTCACATGTACATTATTTGGGACCCCTCCCCCCACCTCCTCCCACCTTCGGGAAGAACCTGTTCCGTCCTCTTGTTCTCCAATTTTGTTGAAGAAAAAACACAAAAGATAATAAGAAAAACAGCATTTTTGCTAGTTTGAGATGAAGGTAGCTATATAGGGAGAATCCTTGTATTGCTACCATGTACGTGTATGTTACAATCCACATTAGTTCATCTCTACCATACTGCTTCACTACTTCTTAATTCTCTTCCTATAGTGGCCTTGACCAGTTAAAGATTACTATATCCATTCCTATACAGTAAGCACATCAACCACATTCAAGTTTTAGGTTTCCTTCCCTTTCCCTATTCCTTTCGTGCCCCTTCTCCCCATTGTGTGTGACCAATGTCCAATAATATTACTGCATTTGTTTTAGTTCTATAATCCACATATGAGGGAGAACATGTGGCATTTCCTCTTTGAGGGATTTTTTGAGGGCATCACTAGGTTCATTAGTAATACCATTATTTTGTTGGGGTCAGGAACTAGGTACCTGTTTTCTTCATTTCCCACTAAATCCTCTACTGTATTTTATTTTTTTTTTGAGGCGTATAATTTCCTTCCCTTTTCCCTGTCATTCCAACTGGTGCTGTGCAACTATGTGCTTGATTGGCTAGTTGGTGGTTTTAATTGCCTCTTTTCTTTCCCTTGATTTAATTTTTGTGTTGTGACTGACTTAGTTGTTAGCTAGGTTGATGTGCTATTTCTCTCCCTAGTCTGGAGGTGTAAATTAGTTATTTAAAATTCAGAGGATAAATGCCAGACCAGTTGTTTCCCTATTATATATAAAAACTCTTGGTGATAATATATATACACAGTGGGAGTGTGTGTGTGGGTAAATGGTTGTTTGGCTAGAGACAGAAACTTGGGAAATTGGTAAAGGTGGACTTAAAGGGAGGGCAGAAGGGAGTGTGGTTGGGAGAAGAGTTTTTGGGGCTGCTGGGTTTTGTGGCCTTTGTGTGAGTTTGAGTGTGTTTCTGCTGTTGTAGTAAAGGTTGCTTGTGTTGAGGATTGTGGGGCTGGTACAGTAGGCTAGTCAGCAGGTGGTGTGTAGGAGGGCAGGACAGTGTGGTGGCAATTTGAGGAAGGATAGAAGGGGGAGGTGAAGATGGGTAGAGAGTGGATGAGAAGGGGCAGAAAGCATAGTTGGGAGGGAGAACAATGGATTGTAGCACAAGAAAAGGAGGGATAGTGAAGGGGGTAAGACTAGGAATAAAAAAACAGTGATGGTAAGTTAATAATACAGAAAAAAACAGTACAGCAGTAACAAAAACTTTAGTCTGCTTGGTAAAAGATCTGGATTTACTCCTTTGGAATCCAATCCTGGTATTGGTGCTTGGTATTTGGAGCTTTGTGGAGAAGCATGCTGCTGCTCTTGTCAGACAGCTTGGGGTAGAGATGGCTGGAGGGTTTTTTTCTTTTTTTGCCTGATTTCCTTGGTCCTGTGGGCCATCCATTACAAGCAGGAGCTCTGATGTGGTCTTACCATGTGACTAGTTTGTGAGCCTATTTTGTTCCTTCTGTCCACAGGACAGGTTGCAACTGGAACCTGAGCTAACTCACTGCCAGTTCATGCAAGGTGGTTAGATCTGTTGTTTTCACCAGACAGCAGCTGTATTGCCTTACAGCTGCAATTCTGGCTGGTCAGCCTATCCCCCAGTAAGGTGGGGCAATTTAGTTTTGAGTACAGCCATTTAGTCCCATGAGACTAGCTCAGTAATCCACCACGGCCCTGCTTTGGGAGGCTGGCTTGTCGCCCCACCCCTACTCTCAGCCTTTGTTACTTTTCCTGCCTTCTTTCACTGAAAGTTTGGCTCCTTGCCCCACCACCATTCACTGGGGCAGGTTCAGCGTTCCACACTCCCACCGTCGGTGTTAGATTAGAATTTGCTGTTTTTGCTTTTAGTTTTGTTGGGGGCAGGGGGGTTCAATCTGCCCAGGGGCTGCACTGGATGATGTTCTCAGGAAGTAGGTAGGGGAGTCGCATGTGGTGTGTGTTGCTCGCCTTTTGGGTCTGCAGATTTACATGGGCAGCTTTGAAACTGGCTGGTGGGGAGAATTAGCGTGCTGCTTTTCTCAAGGCAGTCACTTCCTGAAACTTGGTTCAGCACTGCGGGGTGTAGGGAGGCTGTCCACGGGTTAGGGGTCCAGGATGTCGTAGAGTTCAATTTTGGTTCATGCTCTATCTTAGCCAGATTGTGGTGCCGACACAGCACTGGCTCCTCAATGTCAAGCTGTTGCACAAAGAAGGGCTGGTGGAAGAGTGCAAGGGTTGCACAGTGCCCATTACTGCTGCGGGTGACAACCACTTGCACATCTAGTTTCTCTGTCTCGTCTTGGGTGGTCTGACTATGGGGAGTGGGCCGATTGGAGGTCCAAGGCTTAAAGGGTGATGCCATATTCTAATAATGACAAATTTACAAGGGAGGGACTGTCCCTCCTAGGGCCCCTGTTTTTCACTATTTATTATAATTTTATTTCTGGTTTGGTGACTTTAGAACATTGTTTATGTGTATGGGTTGTAGTCCCTGAAAACTTTGTGGAGGATAACTTTTCTTTTCCTTCAAAGAAATGGAATTATATACTCAAACCAGTAAATCCACTTTAAAGCAGCTACCCATTATGCTTATTATGCTTGCTTGTCAGAATGTGAAATGTTAACCTTGCCCTTTACCTCATCGATAATGAATTGAGAAAGACTGTGAATGCTGACTCCTACAAATAGGAGAAAGGGGCAGTGTTTCATCAGGGTGTACTTCCTGCCCTTTGTCAATTGCACACCCTTCTGCAGAAGTAAAAATGTTTGCTTTGTTGACTGACTCCTGAGTCTTATTCATTAATCCAGATATTTTTCCAACAACTTGGGGCCTCATCCAGGATATCTTCATTGCCCCACGATGGGTTCGAGGACCCCTGCCTTGGTGAGATGCATACTAACTCTTTAGTAGTGGCCTGGGATTGGGTGAATTGTTCCCCTTGGGCTGATTAAAGACCAGAGATGTTAAAGCAATATGGAGAAGGGTCCTACTAAGCACTGCGGTGACCAGGTAACTGTGCACAGACCAAGGTATGAAAAAAAAATTGTTTTAGTACTTCCTTGGTGGTCAGGATATTCTTGGATGTTGATTGTGTGCAAGTCTGAGACACTTTTCAAGATGTGAAGTGAGGTACAGACTCCTGACCTGAGATTTCTGTTTCCCATGAGGGATGTGGATGGAAATGGAGAAAGCAATTTCAGGTTGTATGTGAGAAATCTCCAGAAAAAGGGATAAAAAGATAAGCAAGGATATCTGAGATTAGGAAACAAAAACATCAATTATCATGAGAAATTTAGAATGAGGGAAAACTGGGCAATGATGAAATTCCTCCAGGCAGCCCCCTGGGAATTATGTTAATATTTTGGGAAGAAAGCCCCAGACAAAAGGCAGGAAAAAACAAATGATGGCAAAATACTGCTGTTTTGTCTGGGCCCTAGGAATTATACTCAGATCAGCAGTATTTTGACCGAAGTACAGGTCCAATGAAGAACAGGTCTGTCAGTTACTAATAGAATATGCAAATGATAAGATTTTAGTCACTCAGAAGAAATTGATTATGCCCTCTGTTGGAGACTGGGACCAGTTACCCTATACCCATTAAAAGTAAAGGGTGAAAGAAAAGTGAAAAAAAAGAAAGAAAAAAAAGAAAAAGGGGACCTTCTTAACTGCTTCTCCCTCCATATGCACCTGGTGCTGAGAACCTACTCCATGGGGAGTAGGCAATGGCCCCTCAGGATGAAATTGACCTTAAGGATGATCTTGGGACAGATATAAGAGTGGGAACCACAGCCCCACCAGAACCCCTGTATCCAACCTTACCAAAGTCCAGGAAGGAATTAGAACAATGCAAAAAGGATGTCTGTAAATTTCCCCTGTTCTCCTATGAAATCTTTCCCTGAGAGATTATATCTTTATGAAAAGTTCCCTTAGAAGGAGATGGAAGAGGGTTTGTAAATTCTCTGCTCACAAGTTCAGAGGTCAGAGATTTGAAAAAGGTGATTAAATACTTAGGACATGTAATCAGTGAGAGAAAAAGAAGTCTTAACCCAGAGAGGGTGTCTGGCATAATAAACATGCCATTACCAAAAAACAAGTGGGATCTTAGAAAATTTCTAAGATTAATTGGATATTGTAGGGTATAGATTGATTCATATGGCCCTCTGTGCCCCCAAAACAGATTTATATTCTATAAGCTTCTAGAGGAAGAATATGGACCCCTTCTTTGGAAAACAAAGCAGTAGAGCTACTAGATACTTTAAAAAAAAAGATTTTCTCACTGTTCCTGTGTTGTCTCTCTCCTCCTTGGAAAACCCTTTGCCTTATTTGTTACTGTGGATCAAGGAACAGCCTTAGGGGTATTAACTCCAGAACACAGAGAGCAAAGACAGCCAGTGCCTTTCATATCAAAGCTACTAGATCCTGAATCTTGAGGATGGCCAGAATGCATTCAGTCTATAAATATGACTGTAACTCTAGTTGAAGAAAGTAGAAAATTAACCTTTGAGGGAGCTCTAATTGTATAAGCACTCACCATCAAGTTAGAAATATCCTAAGTCAAAAAGTGGGATGATGGCTAACCGACTCAAGGATCTTAAAATATGAAGCAATTTTATTAGAAAAAGCTAACCTAATTCTTACCACAGATCATTGTCTTAACTCTGCAGGTTTCCTGTAGGAGATGACAGGACCAGATCCAATGTGAACATGATTGCTTTAACACAACAGACTATCAAAGATAGGCCCCCATTCCAGACAGGGGTCAAACTATTTGTAGACGGGTCATCTAGAGTGATACAAGAAGTAAGACATACTGTTGTTCTGTGATAGAGGACATTCTAAATGTGCTAGAAGTCAGAAGATTCCCTAACAACTGGTCAGCCTAGATTTGTGAATTATATGCTCTCAACCAGGGTTTAAAGTTATTAAAAGACAAAGAAGGAACCATCTACACAGATTCCAAATATGCCTTTGGGGTGGTACATACACTTGAAAAATGTGGACAGAAAGAGGGCTAATTAACGGTAGAGGGAAGGACATTGTCCATAAAGAATTAATAGTCCAAGTAGTAGATAACTTAATGTTCCCAGAAGAGATTGCACATGCACCTGGACACCAAAAAGGGAGGGGGGAAGTTAGAAGCTAGTGGGAACTGAATAGCTAATGGGGCAGCTAAGGAAGCGCCTTACAAGCAGAGATACCTATCTTTAACCTAACTCCAGTCTTGCCTCATCCTCCAATCAGTCCAAAGTTCAGTGCTGAAGAGGAAAGACAACCCATCAAATTAGGAGCAATAAAATATAGGGAAGGAAAATGGAAACTGCCAGATGACAGGGAAATGGTTACTGAGCCCATAATGAGAGAAATTATGACCCTTTTCCATAAGGGGAGTCACTGGGGAGCACAAGTCATGTGTGACATCATCTTGAGAACTTACGGAAGTTTAGGTACATATATTGTTGCGAAACAGGTCTGTGAAAGTTGTGTTATTTGTAAAAAGGTTAACAAACCCTTAGAAAACAACTGTTAGGCAGAAGGCCTTTAGGACTTAGACCATTCTGAAGCACATAGGTGGATTACACTAAAATGCCTAAGATTGACTCAAATACTTATTAGTAATAGTGGAAGATAATGGGAGTCACTTTACTGCCACCATTATAAAGAATGTCAGGAAAGGATTGTATACAGACTGGGAGTACCATACTTCTTGGTACCCTAAGGGATCCCAGAAAAGACATAGGCTTATCCCCTTATGATATGCTTTAAGGGTGCCTCTACTTAGGATGAGACTTAGATTACCCACAATGGAAACTACAGATCTATTTCTTAAAAACTATACACTGGCTATTTCAACTACTCTGCTCTCTCTTAGACTAAAAGTCCTTCTGAGGGGGAGAGACAATGGGGGCAATGTAAATAATGTATAATATAAGTCTTAACTGGAATTGTCATTATGAACCCCTCTCCTGTATAATGAATATATCCTAATAAAAATTTATAAAAAAAAATTTTTAAAAATGGCCTTCTGGCCCAAACTCCCCTTCTTGAGTTTAACATCTATCCCTACAGGCCAGATTTGACTGCCGTCCTAATAAAAACCTGGAAGGAGTAGAGGCTTCAGCTGACCTGAGAAGGACCATGTGAAGTGCTCCTAACCACTGAGACTGCAGTATGCACAGCCTAGAAAGGTTAGACTCACTACACTAGGGTTAAGAGCCTATCAAAGGGCTATTGGACCACCACCACTGACTTGAACAATTCCCTAAAAGTCACTTTGAGATGGCATGAGCCACTACCACTTCAACTTCTGCCCCTTCTACTTCTGCCCATAAAGACTATTGCTGAGCCATGGGCAGCTGCTTTGCTGGTAATATAACTGCTAACTTAAATCCACAAACCATAGAGTTTGATGCTAGTCATGTAATGTACTATAGGGTCAAACTTGGGAAAGATATTATTCCCTATATTCTGAACCTACTTGAGGATATAAAAATAAGAATGGTTGTGGCACCTGGGATGATGTATGGTAAACCACAGAACCAATGGGTGGACTAATTCACCAAGGACAAACAGACAGGTAGGTATATGGGATAGGAACAAATGCTCCAGTGAGAGACTCCACTGGAAAGTTTTGAATTAATGTAATTCCCAAACTAAATAAAGACACAGGGATTCCATCCCCCACAATACGAATAAAGCCTCTTGGTCAAACTTCACTTCTGGCTAATGACCTAAGCAGGGTCCAGTTAGTTACAGACTTAAGACAAACCCTAGAAGTTGAGAGAGGATATGGATAAATTAATGCCTGGGTAGAATGGATAAAATATTCTGTATGCTCATTCAACAATTGTGACTGTTATGCTTGCACTGCAGGATGACTGGAAGCCAAAGTGATCCCTTGTCCACTAAGATGGCACTTAGACAAGCTTGTGGGTATAATGCATGATCACTCTATTCCAAGATGAGATAGCCTGGGGGAAACAAACTTAATGGAGTCTTTAAAGGCAAAGACCCTCTAAAAACAACAGATTCCCAAGTTCCAGTGTCAACTACACCTCCTCTTACTCACAATTAGGGGGACAGTACAATAACTTTTTGGGAAATCTGTCTGGATGTATACAAGACCATATGTCTGTGGAAACTAATCACTCTGCATTAAGCTTACCCTGAGCTTACATCTGGTGGCATTGCGGAGAGGGAACATTACTGGCAACCCTCCTGAATAACTGGAGTGGAACTTGTATGCTCATGCAATAGGTAATCCCTTTTACCTTAGCATTTTCTAACTCCAGTCACTGGGGCAGGTAACAAATGCCCCAATCTAAAAGAGAGACACCAGCTGGGTCCTTTGATGACAGAAAGGGAATTGCAGAGCAGTTTAATGCTACTAGCAGCAGAAAAAGGTGGAGTACAAGGACGGAGTGCTTTAGCCAATGAACTGGCTGAGAATTCAGGGGTTAATGACCTGCTGACAGGAAGGATGGAAAAATGGTTTGGGAAATGGACAGGAGTTATGACTCCAGTCCTCACTTCATTAGTTGTTGTGTTAGGGGTCTTAACTACTGCTGGATGTTGTATAATCCCTTGTGTTTAGGGCCTAGTCTAAAGGGTAATTGAAACAACCCTAACCAAACAGACCCCAGTACCTTACTAACAGAATAACCTCCTCCTCCTGGATACTGTTGAATGAGAAAGTCAGCTAATGTTAACCAAATTTGAGGAAAAGAGGAATAGTACAAAAGGGGCAATTTTGGGGGATAACGTGTCTTTTCCTTCAAACAAATAGCAAAACAGGTAAATCCACTTTAAAAACAGATCTAAACGATAGTCAATCAAGAAAGACTGAACCCATTCTTACCAATAGGATAAGAGGCAATGCTTGCTTGTCAGTCCTATGTTGGTGGCACACCCTTCTGCAGAAGTAAAACTTTTTGACTTGCTGACTGAATCCTGAGTCTTATTTCTAAGAAAACTCAACCTAAGTCTGCACAAATATCAAATCATAATGTTAGGGTGAACAAAAGGAAGCCAAGTTATAACTGGACCTCGTCCCCCTTAAAGGTGACTTATTGGACACTCCCTAAAGAAAAATAAATCTCCACCTTTAGCCATTTACTAGAAACTCCCCACCTGGCCTCGAAGAAATGACCCACCCTTAAACCATTATCTCAGGAGGCCTTGAGGATTTTTCCACCCAGTGACCTTCCTGGGACTTCTCCACCCACCTTCCACATCTATTCCAAGTCTGTAAGCATGTGTGGGCTCCAGTTCTGGGGACACCCTCCACAGGGTTTCTTCTCCTTGTGTTGGCATTTGAGCTGCCTCCCTACCGATCTGTTCTGTGTCTTTTTCAGTCTAACAGAAGCTGTACAAGAAAATGAATTCTGGATTTTAGAAGTGTTGTCTTGTTGCTGGAACTGTTGCAGATTTCATGAGAATTTTAAGGTTGGAGTGGTGTGTTTGGTTCATTTCCCAACATTTTATGTCAAGCAGATGGACTGCCATTCTTTATATCAGATCTGTCAGGCAAGTAAAAAGTGTCCTATGAATATTGTTTAGGTCTGACTAATAATAACAACTAATAACCCAAAATGAGATATTGTCTCTACATTAAACCTTCTTTCAAACAAATAATTCCTTGAAATGTGTTAATTTTTTTACCACAACTTTATGATAATCATTCAATTCAATTCCATACATATTTACTCAGTTTTCCAGGCATTTGGGGTAGCTGGCAAGGGCAGGTGAAAGGAGGGGCCTGGGGTTAGAGGGAGTTAGGGATGTAATGATTAGTAAGAACCTCAAGATTCCTAAAACCTAGTACTTTCTATGTGTTCCAGGAGGCAAGTGCTCACCACTAAACCACACCCCCAGTCCTCTCCTTCATTTAGAAGAACCACGCCTGTCTTCACCGTGTGTTTCCCAATATTCAAAGTATGAATGAGGTCAGAGAACCTTCATTACAGTAGCAGAAGCACTGGTCCCCAGTGTTGCCCCCCACCACCTGGCACAGGCACCCCCAGACTCCAAAACTTCTGTAGTTGGAGTTTGGGAGTTTGGTTGTCCATGGGAAAATGAGCAGAGAATCTGTTGCACTGAGCTCCCAAAAAGGCGCTATGCTGCTGTGGGAGATAAGGTCCACAGAAAGCTGGAAATTAAAATCAACTAACCAGAGGGCTGCATACTGCTCACATTAGCCACATGAAACTAGAGGAACAGCCAGTCATTTAGCTGTTAAATTAGACAGCAATGCCGATGATTTGGAAGGACAGATGACTGAATGACAAGCCCAGGAAAAGGTGTGAAGGAAGTCACAGGAATGCCAGGGGATGCAAACCATATGGACAATTGGACTGGAACAGAAAGAAGAAAATGGAATATTTAGATTGAGTTTTTTTTTTAAAGACAGCAATAAACTATACTTTTACAGACGCACTCTTCATTTTGAAAGATTTCTAAGTCCTCTTTCAGTTTATTGTTAAAAAAGAAGGGATGGAGCTGCTGGTACATGATGCAGATGAGAACCGCCTGGGTGAGAATGCTGGGTCATCCCCATATCTCAGAAATCATTGCCTTGTTTCATATGTTGCATTACATATATAGACATGATGTAAGATTCTAAACCCAAATACAGGCCATCGAAAGTAGTCAATTAACAACCTACATCAAGTATGTTGACATTAAAAAAGAGAGAGAAGTATTAATTCCCTGACATTTGGAAAAGAACTGTCAAGGAGATGAGTCATACCATTTGAAATACTGAAACTTTTCATTTTGAAGCTATTTGCTGAATGAATGTACAAATGAAACTATGTACTGAATGAATATAAAATGAAACTATTTCTTGAATGAGCATATGAATGAAACTGTTTGTAGAATGAATGAAATGGATTGTGCATTTCCATTTAGCAGTGGATGCTGAAAGTAATCTCCTAATGACATGGTAAACATAAGTTTCACAGCAATGAGGTCATACGAGGAAGCCCTGGGGCTTACATGTGAGTTGAGACCACACCCTCACTTAGGGTGTCTGTCTTCACCTGGGGAATTGGAAATAACAGAGCAATTCTAAAGGGTCAGTGGGATCAGCCAATCATGGGTCATCCAGTGGTGCGCACTGAGGAGCCTGCTGAAGGAGCACCATCTAGGGGGTGATCAATCCTATGTACCCAGGGCTTGCCGCAGTCTGTGCCATTCCATGGCATATGGAAGCATCACTCTGATTTTTGCCTTCATCCTTATGTGGGGTTCCCCATGTTCTCATGTCTGTGCCTAAATTCCCCCTTCTTATAAGGACACAGTCATATTGGATTAGGGCTTACCCTCACCCTGTGTGACATCATCTTAACTAACTGCATCTACAAAGGCCTTATACAAATAAGGTCACATTCTGAGGAACTGGGGATTAAGATTTCAGAATCTGAATTTGGAAAGGGACAAAATTATAGGGGAGAAAATAATTCTCCCATTCTACCTTTCTGAGTTCTCAACCAGGACCCCTGTAATGCAGGGCGAATTAACAAGAAAAAAACAATCAGTCCATGAACTATATATTTTCTGTATAAGGGGAAGAAAACTCAGGAAATGAGTAACTCTCCAGAAAGTGACTTAGGGGACTGGTGGAGTAGTTCTAGTGGCAGAGCTGCCTAGCAAGTGTGAGGCCCTTAGTTCAAACTCCAGTACCACCACAGAAAACAAAAATCCTACAGAAAATGACTTATAGCCATAGCTTGTATAACATCTCCAACAAAAAATAATGGAAGGAATGAGTAAAACCAGGGTACAATATATGTATGTGTGAAAATATCACAATGAAATCCCCTGAATAACTATCATATATTAATAAAAATGTCTTTAAAAATAAAAAAAAATGTCTCCAGTGACTAACCTTTGTCTTTTCAGGTAGAGAGGGGAAGTAGGACACCCACCTGTATATATTTATGTCCTGTTTTTAGGCAAATATGGGACAGGCAGAGAGCTTGTCTTGTATCTGCTTCATTCATTTCCACTCTAAAAGTATCGACAGCCCTTACTTCCTTCTCCACTATGAAGATAGTATCAAAGTTCCAACCATCTGGGCCTTCTTCTTCACGTTTCATATTTTATGTAGATCTCCTGCACATATGCATGATAATAACCTGTATGCTTTTTCTCCTGTTGATCTATTGTCAGTTTATTTCTGCAGCCCCTGTGTGACCAAAAGCCTGCACCCAAGTCCTCAGATACTGATATTCTCTGACCAGATGTAACACACATCAAACACAAGGACCTGTGCCTTTAAATGTTTGTACAGAGAAAAAAGAGACCTGGCAGGTCCTGAGTACACTTAGCACCCAAGCACACAGAAGCTCAGCCTGGAGGCAGGAGGCAGAGAGAGCTCAGCTGAGAAGAGAATTACCCAGCTGTCATGTTGTTTCTGTTTGTCTTACAGTCATTATATGATATATGAACAATGAGTTCGCTCTTCTGATCAGTTTGTCTTCCCTTAACACAATGCTATCATATTTTAATTTTTTTTACTTTCTAAAAGATTTCAATAGGATAGACTATATATTTAATGCAAGTATATACATAATTATGAATTTGTACTCAGTCCTGTCGTCCTCTGGGTGACTATCATATTATCAACCTCTATTTTCTATTGTTACAACTTCGACTGGTAATGCATCAATGATTCATAAACCTACACATTATTCTTACCCTGGGGATTACTGTCTTCTTTATTTAAAATTCTCAACTGGGAATTCTCAACTATATCTGTTCATCTATTCTTGTTTCTTTTATTTTTTATTTCAGGACTTTATTCTTTTCTTAAATGTATGTTTTGAGCTAGTTCAGTAATTCAGTATTTGCATGCACATAAAAGGACTACTGTTATTGTATATTTTAGAATTATGGCATTCCATAATGTATGTACAAATACAAATGAATCTTACAGTGTGTTTCATGTGCACAATTAGGAGAAGTTATTGCCTCTGGCAACTTTTCTTTAGAGGCATTGGGGTTTGAACTCAGGGCTTTTCTTGTTAGGCAGGTGCTCTACCACTTGAGCCATGCTTCCAGTCCTTTTGGATTTTGTTATTTTTTTTAATAGGCTCACGTGTTTCTACCAGGGCAGGCCAGGGCCACAGGCTTCCTATATAGCTGGGAAGACAGACACATGCCATAAGCCTAGCTTTATTGGTTGAGATGGGGTCTCACTAACCTTTTGCCTGGGCTAGCCTCAAAGTGATTCTCCCAATCCAAGTAGCTAGAATTATAGGCATGAGCCACCCAGCTCCTCTTGTAATTTTTCATATATTCCTTTAAATTTTCCAATGATAGGTTCATAAATTGGGCAAAAGTAAAATATGTATTTCTTTATCTCTATGACTCAGCTGAGCCAAAGAAGCATTTACAAGAAGATGAGACATTCACCCCACTAAAACTAGGATTGATTTTGTTGTTCTGTAAGGGGAGAATGTAGAGGAAAACCCCCCTGCTCCTTAAGGAGTGTGACAAGAATTACATACCAGTAGCCCAGTGGGATGAGGAAGCTAGAGGTGAAATTCTGGAATGAGGAAAGCAACACAAAATGTTCCCACTCCCTTGAAATTCAAACTGTGATCCAAGAAAGAAACACCAATCAACAAGGCCCATGACCTTACTCATACCAAATGAGGCAGCGCTCTCCCCATTGGATAAGTGGAAGGTGCCCAAAGACCATGTGACTCCTGTACCACCATCTGCAGACGACACTGTGTCACCTACCAGTGTCCTATCACCTGATGCTATATCATGGCTAGCATGACATCTCAGAACCATGATAACAATGGCCCTGACATTGTAGATGAAACAAAAACTTAACAACTGAGAACCTACAACATCTTTCTCAACAACTCAAAGGTCACAGATCATCATCTATGTCCTCGACCAACAGGGAGAGCCTCACATCTGCCTTTGATGTGAAGAATCTGGAGAGCCGATATCAACAGCTAGTAGTCATCCTGGACTCCAGCTACTTAACAAATGACCAACTCAGGAAAGAGCTAGAGGAATTGAAGCCACAACATCAAGATACACTGAATCACCTAGAGAAAGAGAAGAAGGAATGCCAGCAGGCACTGGAGGAAGAATGAAGAACTCTAAAGGAACAGCTGCAGGTCCATGTTTGGACCACAGAAATCCTAGTAGCTGCGAAGGCTGATTTGCAAACAGCTGTGGCCCATGCACAGCAGGCAGTGCAGTAGAAAGAATCTGTTGTGTGATACTCAGAAATATGCAGGCAACAACCCTTGCATCCCCTTCTACTAGGCCCACAAAAATGGCAAGATGAAGGTCACAGCTATCTAAAAAAGACATACCTGAAGCCTGGAGAAGAGGGGCTGGGGATATTCCCCACCCCTATGTCCAAGCATCTTCTTCAGCAGGACACCTTTAGCCAGCTGGGATTTCATATGCTTCTCCAAGTTCAGGGTGCTGGTGAGCTCGACATTGCTGTTGGTGAGCCTGATGAATCCAACCTGCACCTTGCCTAGCTGTTCCTTGAGCTTGTAGTTCTTCAGGAGATACAATTATTATTTTTTTTAATTCCAGGGCCAGGAGTGGGTGTACATGCTTGTGACTTCAGCAACATGGGAGGTGTAGGGACAAGGATTTCGGTCAGAGGCCCACCTGGGGCAAAACACTAGACCCTATCTGAAAACAAGCTAAAGCAAAAAGTGCTGAGAACATGGTTTAAGTGATAGAGTGCTTGTCTAACAAGCAGAAGGCCCTGAGGTCAAACCCCAAAGCCTTCCAAAAAAAAAAAAGTCCAGCATCAGTTCTTTGCAGCAGACACAAACTGAGCATCCACTAAATTCACAAGGTTTCTGAGGGCCTTGTTTCCATCTCCCTTCTTGGCCACAGAGGTGCACACCTGAGCCAAACTGGACCAATCACAACACTTCACCTTGGCCACAGGAAACACGTGCATAACCTAAGCCTTAACAATCAAAATCTTTCCCTACCGTGCTTCAAAATGGAGCACCACATCCTGTCTGAAGAACCACATCCTATCTGTAGCAGAGCTGTTAGGACCTCAGTCTGGCCCCACCAGCAGCCACATGCCCTGCCACAGAGGGAGCTGGTTAGATAGAACAAAGCCACACACAGAGAAGGTGGGATGGGAGAGCAAAGGACAAGAAGAAGTCCTAGTGACGTGCATGAATTTGATTCCTGTCATTCCTGGAGCCATCTTGAGCTTCAGCCTTCCCAAAGTTCAGATTTGCAGCCAATAAAGTCTCCATCTGCCTAAGCAAACTTGTAAATTCTTTCCCTATAGTCCAAAGTGTCCTGAATTTATAACCAAGAGTCAAGTTTTAATGGCTTCTGCATTCTTTCTCACCTATCTGGATTCCACTGGATTAGCTCTAACTAATCAGTGGTGATTGCACTGTCCCTGTCAGCTACAATTTCTCATTTCTCATAGACTTACTGGATATCAGTGGCTAAATGAACAGACACTGAGTCAGAAGACCCCTGTCAAATCCCAGCCTGAGCACTGTAGCTGGAAGATAAAAGCCTAGTGTGACACCTGGAGAGAGTGGCCTGTATAAATGGATCCTATGGAGTAAGGCTGCTTGTAGGTTGGCATATCATGCAGTTTATAAATGTCACTACTCAGAACCGACAGAATATTATCTCAAGAAAACATTTCCATTATGTCAGGGCCATAATTCTTTAACATTTTTTTCCTTCCCTGTTCCATTACAAAATAATTCAAGAACCTAAAACCCAAAGATGGAATAACACAGAAGCAGCCATCAGCCAAAAAAGACACAACTTAGAGAGGGATTGAGTAGAAAAATGAATGTTTCTCCGGACTCTTAAAGCTTTCAAGGAGAGAAATGTGTTCTACTCTTTTCTGGTAATTAAGTACCTATTTATGTTTACCCTAAAATTGGCCTAGGAGCCTTCAGAGGAGATGATGATAATTAACTCATGCCATTCTTTCAAACTGTGGAAACCAAGAACTCCCTGGTGAGCTGAGTGGTACCATGGTAAGGTTTACGGATGAGGGAAGGCTGTTGGTGGCTGGGAGCGAGGGGCTGCCTTGTCAGGACGCAGTGTCAGGATGGTCCCTGACAGTGCTGTGTGTTTATTACACATGACTCTTCCAGAGCTGCATCTAAGATGAAATGTTTCACAATCATAGCTGCACCAGGACTTACCAAATCACTGTCATTGAGGTTTATAACACCTGAGACATTTCTCAGGCAGGGGACACCTTGGGCCTAAGTAAAGGTCACTCGTTAAGGTCCTGGGGTGATTTTTGTTTGAGTGTTTAAATGGCCAATGATTAATGACATCTTTGCAAACAGCTTTTCCTACCCATCTGAGAGCTCTGAAGACTGCTTCCTGTAATCAGTAATTCTTATGACAACACTATTCATGTCTCATGTGTAATAATTTCCACACTAGGGTTCATGTCATAGAAAATATGTCATAGAAAGGGTCCAGTCTAATGACTTTGGCAGTCAGACTTGACTTTATGGGTAAAATTTGATTTTATGTTAAGATTCCAGATGCTAAAGGATAAGCATCTTTCCTTTGGTCCATGTTCTTATTTAAATATGATTAGTGACACGCAGGACAATCTAAATGTAGCCCTATTCTTTCCAGGGCCTGCAGGGTCATTATGTCATTAGAAGAAATGCAGGAAAGAAAGGTCATTTTGAGCCCCTAGGTTAAATAATCTTCAATCTCTCCCTAATACTCAAGAAAGCATATTAACTCAATTTCCACAGACACTAATTGACTCAAAAGAGGGAATGGAAGAGTACCTGTGCTTCCATGGGTACCTAAGTATTAGGGAATGATTTTGCCTATGAAATGTGGTATCATTAAATCCTACGTAAAATGTGAAATTTTAACTTTGAAACCACACAGTATTAAATACACATTAATGAAGTCTGAATGTAAAATATCTTAAATGCTGTGAAAATCTAACATTTAAAGTTCTTCAACAATCTCATCATTTTGAAGCCATTCATCCATATGAATTGAAAACTGTGGTTCTACTGTAACCATAATGTGGTACCACTTTAGCTGGATTCCAGGAATACCCTTTGTTCCTTGTCAGTCAAAACTGGAAGAAACACACAGCAACACAAAGTTACCACCATAGGCTTCACAAGCTTAGCTTGACACCTCACTGCCTTGGAGGGCATGGAACCACAGCTGGTATGGGAAGACCCTGCCAGGCCCCTCATTCACTGGGGTCAAGACATCCCACTGAAGGAACCTTGTCTCTCTGTGAAAGGACACTGACAACTCTTGAATTCCACCCACCAGTTAATTACTGCCTGGGACATATGTCTTAAATAATCACAGGACCATGGAAAAAGAACCAAAGGAAGGCTCCTGGTGCAGGTAGCACAGCAGGCACTGGGTCATGACAAGCTGAGATGGGTCCCCTTCCTCTCTCACTTTAAGAGTGATGATGTGGGATTGGAGTTCTTCTGTAATGGAAAAAGAGGAATCATTTGCTAAGAATATTACAATGCTAAGAAAACTGTTATATGTTCCAGTCATAACCTTCGAAATAACTACAAAACAAAATTCCATACCCTATTCAAAAGCTTAAAGTCTAAGCTGATTACCAGTGACTACTTGGTGTAATCCTAGCTACTTGGGAGGCTGGGATAGGAAGGATCAAGGGTTTGAGGCCAGTCTGGGCAAATAGTTCTTGAGACCTCATCTAAAAATAAATAAATAACCAAAACAAAATGGACTGGAAGTGCAGCTCAAGTGGTAGAACACCTGCTTTGCACATGTGACACCCTGAATTCAAATTCCACTCCACCAAAACCAAAAAAGCCTGATGTCTGAAACTAATAGGTAATAAAAATGTGGACCCATGTGGCTACATGATATTAATGAATGTCATTTTGCTACAGTGTGTGTTTACATATGCTCATTCCTTTGTCCTTGTGATGTAATCTTAACATGATTACATTCATATTCAAGAAATTGGAGGGCTTTTCCTTTGTTGGTCTAAGAACAAAAATATAAAATTCTCAAAAATTTATCTTAATCTCAATTTGGGAAGTTCTTATTATGAAGCAGTGATAGCTTGCCCCTAATTTGGTAGTGTTAATTACCCAATAACTTCACTATGAGAGACTAGCAGGGCAGTGACACAAATGCTCCTGACTCTGAGCAGAAAACAATGTGAGATCAGCCTCCATAGGGCTGAATTTTCTTAACAAGATTTTTATTGTAAGCTGCCAATACCATGTATTATAAGGAAAAGTACATATGCAATTGCTTTTGCTAATCTGACTCCTATTTATAAACTACTTTTAATTCACCCCCCCTTCCCCCAGTTCACTGAGAATCATGTATTCATCTACAATCTTCCTTCTGCTTTCTTACCCTCCCCATGGCTCATTCTTTATATTTTCTCTTCTAGCACCAGCAGTTTACTGTTCCAGGCACCTTACACATACTGTGAAATTTAATTCTGGCAACAACATTACAAGGTAAGTATTTTTACTTCTCATTATAGAGATGAGAAAATTAAGGCAGGAAGAGATTAAGTAACATCCAAATTCACACAACTAGTAAGAGTGTGTTGGGATTCGAACCCAGGTCATATGACTCCAGAGTCTGTGCTCTTAAACAGTGGCTTGTGGGAAACAATTTTTTTCTTATGTTGCTAAAATGACTTGTTTTAACTTCTTTTTATTAGAGTTTTCCTAGAATAGGCAAAACACAGTCTTTTTTTAAATTAAAAATGTTATTAGAACAAATTAATTGTACAAAGAAGTTTCATTGTGAAATTTACAACATGATAAAATTCATCCCTTTATATTACTCTTCCTTAACTGCCTTCCCTCTTCCCCCCTCTTTTTTAACAGTTTCTGGTGGGTTCCATTGTGCTATTTTCATACATGTATATAAAGCATTTCTAAAATATTTACCACCCATCACCCTCTCCCTTCCCCCTCCTCCAAACCACTGGTTCCTGGCCCTCCAAACAATTCTCCTTTTACAATCATGTCATTTTATTATTTTTTCAGTCTAGATTATACATCCACAGTCATGTTGGCAGCACTCTTTTCACCCTCAAATTTGTCCCTTTTAATGTAAAATTATATCACACTTTTAAAACTACCTACTATTCATAGCTACCATTTGTTGAGTGCCTGGTATGTACCAAAAATTTATACTTGTCTTATTAAACTTCACAAGAATTTTATGTGATGTAGTGACTATTGTACCTTATTTTATAGTGGAGAAAATTGAGGGTTAAAGATGGTGGGGAACTTGCTCCAAATTGTGGAACAGTAATGACTGAGCCAGAATTCAAGCCCGGATCTCTCTGATACAATAGGTCATGGTCTTAGTTGTTGACCTATACTTTGGCAAGTAACCATGAAAACTAAACACATTGGGTAAAACCTAATATTACTGCCTGCACAGAGTTCAGCTAGGACAGCTGTCCTCAAAGGGCAGTCCATCGACCTGCAACCTTGAGTTCCATTCACAGGGCTATTGCAATTAGAAATATTTTCATATTAGCACTAAGATTCTGTTTGTCTCTTTCAATATTTGAACTAATTGTGCAAAAGAAATGATGATCCCATGATTAAAGACCACTTCACACTAAAGAGGATGTTTTGAATTTTTTAATGGAAAATAACAAGTATGGCAATGATATGAACAAACTAGAACCCTTGTACATTGCTGGTAGGAATGTAAAATGGTGCAGCTGCTTGGAAAACAGTTGAAGGCTCTGCAAAAGTTAAAGATAGAATTACCATATGACCCAGCAATTCTGCTCCTGGCTATGTACCCAGAATTCTATGAATAACAATGTACTCCAAAAATTGACAACTTAGAGGAAATTGGTCAATTTCTTGAAAAACTCATGAAATATGAAATAGACAATTTGACCAGCCCTATAACCTAAGAAAATTGAATCCACAATTTTAAAACTCCCCCTAAAGAAATTCTAGACCCAAATCATTCCACAGGTTATTCCATTAGCCATTTATAAGATTATAAATGAAGAAAATACAAGAGGAAGAATGTTTCCCAAATCATTTTTATGATGTCGTCAGTACCCAGATGCCAAAGCCAGACATTGATGGTACCAAAACAAAACAACCAAACAAAAAATGCTACCAACTGATATCCCTGATGAATATGGATGCAAAAAAATCTTTAGCAAAAAATTACCATGTTTAGACTTTAAAAAAATGAATGACATAAATGTAAAATGGGAAATGTTTGGAGGAACCCTAGAGGTTGTGTGTGTGGGGGGGAGTGAATATATTTAAGTACTTTATACATTCATATGAAATAGAATCATGAGATTCATTAAAATTTTATTGAAAGGGGGATAAGAAAGAATGATAGAGTGGATGAATTTGATCAAAATACATTATATACATGTATGAAAATATCACAATGAAACCCCTGTGTACAATTTATATATGCTAATAAAATATAAATACATTTGCACATCAAAATGTAAGTAGAACCATCAAGAAAAAACAATCTTGTCCTGGCTCATTGACTATAAGCTTAGCTACTTGGGAAGCTGATATTTGAAGGATCATGGTTCAAGGCCAGCCTGGGCAAATAGTTTGTAAATCTTCATCTCCAAAATAACTAGAGCAAAATGGACTGGGGGTGTGGTGCAACTGGTAAAACATCTTCTTTGCAAGCACAAAGCCCCGAGTGCAAGCCCCAGTCTCATAAAAAAAAAAAAAAACTTAAACAAATTATAAACAAATAGAATTCAGCAATATATTACATAATTATAAAAACAATCATACACAATGGTCTATTGTGCTATATTCCAGGAATGTAAGACTGGTTCAATATTCAGAAGCAATCAGTTATACACAATATTGGCAGACAAAAGAAGAAAAAATTCTTACAGTCATATAGACAGATGTTGAAAAAGAACTTGACAAAATTTTATACTCATTCATGGTACCTATACATGCAAAAACTTCCAGGAAAACAAAAACAGAGAGAAACTTTCTCTCTGTTAATTTGTTAAGACTAACCTACAAAAAACCTACAGATAACATCATATGTAATGATGAAAGACTGAATGTTTTCATCCCAAGACTGAGAACTAGGCAAGAAAGTCCACTTTCCTCACTCTCTTCAATATAGTACTGGAGGTTCTAGTCAGTAAAATAAGGCAAGAAAAATACGCTGCCAGTTATAATAACTCCTCACCATGAGATCCATTCTCTCATACATGAAATACATACACATATAACTAGATATATGATCTAATCAAACATGTACATAGCTTGTATCCTGGAACCTACAATACTAATGAGATAATAGTATCTCATTAAGATACTACTAAAAACAGTTAGGCATACTATGTTCACAGCTTGGGAGATGCCGACATAGAAAAGATGTTAATTCTCCCTAAGTTGACAGGCAGACTTAATTCAATTTGTGTAAAAATCCCAGCAAATATTTGTACATACACACAAGATTATTCTAAAATTTACCTGGAAAGGCAAAAGACCCAGTGTAACTAGTAAAACCATTTTGAAAAAGAAAGAAAGCAAAGAGGAATTAGTTTACCCAATTCTAAAACCTACTACATAGTTATAATTTACATATGGTAGTCAAGACTATATAGTATTGACAAAGGAAAGCTATATAGTAATGGCAGAGGAATAGACACATAGATCCATAAGGCAGAACAGAGAACTCAGAAATAGAGCCAAACAAAAATGACCAATAAGAGTGCAGAAACATTTTAGTGGAGGAAAAGATTGATTGTAACAAACAGTGCTGGCACAACTGATCACCCATCATCCAAAAAAAAGGAAACTTAACCCAAATCTCACATCTCATGCAAAAATTAACTCAACATGAATCACTGACATAAATGTAAGACATAAAATTACAAAATTTTTTTTTAAAAATTGAAAATCTTCAGACTGTATGGCTAGGAAAATAGTTCTTAAACTTGTTAATAAAACCAAAATCCATTAATAGGGAAAATTGATAAATTGAACTTTATTTAAACTTTTACTGTATGTAGTTCAGTCTGGTCTCAATCTCACAACCCTCCTGCCTCAACTTCCCCAGTGCTGGGAGTACAAGCCACCATGCCCATCTTAGAGAAAATATATTTCTAAGCCGCATATCTGACAAAAGGATAATATATAGAATATAAACAGCTCTCATAACAGTAAAGAACAAAACACACAATTAGATCATTAAAAGACACATTAGAGATATTTCACATACAGATGGTGAAAAAAAAGCCTGTGAAGGCAAGAAACAGCAAATTAAAGGCATAATAAGACTTCATATAACTGAAAGGCAAAAAAACAAAACAAAAAACAGTGACAATAAACTGGTGTTGCAGCTCAAGTGGTAGGGAGCCTACTTAGGAAGTGCAAGACCCTGAGCTCAAACCCCGGTACTGTGAAAAAGAAAAGGGAAAAAAGCCAGTTTGGAAAGTCTCACCACATGATTTCAACTATATGACATTGTGGAAAAGACAAAATTAAGAAAAGATAAAGGATCGGTGGTTGCCAAGGGTTAGAGGAGAGGGAAGGATGAACAGGCAGAGCTCAGAGGATTTTTATGGCAGTGAAACTATTCTGTATGATGCTATAATGGTGTATACGTGTCACTATACATTTTTCAAAAACCCATAGAAATGTACAACTGCTATGAGTGAATGCAATGTAAGTAATGGACTTTGGGTGATAGCAATGTATCAATGGATGTTTAATTGTAACCAAGTTACCACTCTGGTGCAGGAGTGCACCAGATAGTGGGGGAGGCTGTGTGTATGTAAAGATGGGTATACACACCTTCTACGTAGTTTTGTTGAGAATCTAAAACTCCCCTTAAAAATGAAGTCTCTATGGTGTGTGTGGTGGTGCACATCTATAATCCCAACATTTGGGAGACTGAGGCAGGAGAATCTTGAATTCAAGGACAGCCTAGCCTACATAGCAAGAGACCCTGTCTCAAAAGAAAAAATAATAAGTAAAACAAAACACAAAACCATGTACAAACATTTACATCATCTTCATTTGCAGTAGCAGAAACTTAGAAACAATTCAGATGTCTATCAACAAATGACTGATTAAACAAACTATGGTATGTCCATACAATGGAGTGTTACTCACTATTAAAAAGTAACAAACCTCTGATTCATACAATAGCCTGGATGAATCTACAAAGAATTATGCAGAGGGTGAGTGGGAGAGGGGAAGTCAATCACAAAAGATTCCAGACTGCATGATTGTATTAATAGAACATTTGTACACGACAGTAGGATAGAAATAGAGAACATATAAATGGCTGTCAGAGGATAAATAAGAGGTGACTGTTCTGTAACTTGACTATGTCAGTGCCACCATCCTGATTGTGCTACTGCACTGTGCACAGTTTTGCAAGATGTCTCCCTTAGGGAAATGTTGGTAAAGGGTACATGAGTTCTGTCTGTATTACTTCTTATAACTGCATGTAATCTACAATTCAGTCTAAATAAAATTAGAATTAAAAAGTTAAATGAAGTCACTCTGTTGTTACAAATAAGACAACTGGACACAGTGGTGCATACCTGCAACCTGTGCACTCAGGGGGTTGGGACAGAAGGATCATGAGATCAAGGCCAACTTGGGCTACATAAATGAGACACTGTCTTTAAAAAAGTAAGACAGTATTTGTTAGCAATGATAAAATTTAATATTTCAAGCAAAAATTAGAATTTTGGAAAATTTGTTCCTGCTACAATGAGCATAACAAGTTCCCCAAACTTAATGACTTTTTAGATGAGGTCAGTAGCAATACTAACTCATGTTGCCCTGACACTGAAAAATGCAATGTGTTAAAAGCTGTAAGGGCTGCATAACTCAGCGAGTCAATATTTTCTAAATGATCAGTGTAGACTATTACAAAACCATGCACAGTTGAAACCCTTTCAAAATACAAGTGGATTTTACTGGACAGAGTTTAAAAGTTTGTCCACATGGTTTCAGATTCCAGTTGCCGTTAACCTTTAGGAAATTACCATTCATCAGGCTGAGGTGTGGCTCAGGTGGTAGAGCCAAGCAAGCACAAGGTCCTGAGTTCAAACCCTAGTATTGAAAAGAAAATTACCATTTGTCAACTTTTAATAAAGAATTAAAGACAAATATCCACATTTATCTGAAAAGATTATTCATCTATGCCTCCCTTTTGCACTATGTATCTATGCAAGGTTATATTTCTTCATATCCTTCACCTAAAACAATATATCACAACAGATTGAATGCCAGAGCATAGATGAGAAATCACCTGTCTTCTATTAAGCTAGACATTAGAGATTTGAAAGAAGGGTGTAACCAACACCCATCTTTTTGCTTCATTTTCTTTTGTTTTGACAAATGTAGTTATTTTCACTAGAAGTTTATGTTGACATGTAAAGGGCTTTTTCTTTTTAATGATTAATAAATACATAGTTTAAAATTTTCCCATTTTTTGAGTTTTCTCATAATGCAAATACTGATTGATGCAATGCTCATAAGGAAAGCTCTTTGGGGTCCTCAGTAAGTTTTAAAAGAGTGAAGGCTCCTAAGACCCCAATCTCTGAAAATTGCTTCTCAAGGAGTTGTGAGTTTTCTTGTTGACTATAGGCACATGCTCAAACAAATGCTAAAGTAAGCTCACAAACCCAAAGGATTAAGTGAGAGTACAACGAAATACCCAGTTTTAGAGAGAGGCATATGTCAAGGATGGGCGGGGGGATCTTCCACTGCCTTCCCTACCTTGGAACAGGACAACCCTGAAACTGCTGAGATTCTACTGGGAGGATCATTTTTCATGGGGTGCTTCATGTGGGTTTTGGGGGAATCACTGTGAACCCATTGCACTAAGCCCCAATAACATGAACTGCTTTCTCTTGAGAGGAAAGAGAGAGAGAGAGAGAGAGAAGTTCACCTATTTGGCTTTGACCAAAATAATGATTTATAGTGTACTCAGCTGTTTAGAGAGAAGGTCCATTTTTAGAAGAATGAACTGGTTGTAGCATAGCTTAGGTGAAATCCATGATGAAATCCTTTTTAATTTAATTTGCTGGTCATATTGTTGAGTTAATCTTCAAACAGCACATTGCTAAAAGGGAAAAACTGATGACTTAATCTCTAAATTTAAAAGCTGTCATTTAAATGAGTCACAATGAAGCAGTCTAATTTTTAAGTAAAGTCCCCATCGGCAATCTCCCAGCTTCCCTCCCAGCTGGCAAGCAGTGCCCGCTGGCCTCCAGAAGGATGCCCTGGCCTTTCAGGCCCACTTTTTTCAGATGCTACAAGCCTTAGGCTGAGCACACATGGGCCTCAGAACAAAGGTTGTTCTGATTTAAGATTTAAACAAAATCTGGAAGGTCTGTTATGAGTAAAATGACTGGAGAAATGCCAAGACTAAGAAAAATGTCAGTCAATTCCTTGTCTTTGGGTATGGGTTTAAATGACCCAGAGACAAAACAGTTCTGTTGTGATACTATGAAGGGTGTGTGTGTGTGTGTGTGTGTGTGTGTGTGTGTGTGTGTATGTGCTTTCACTTAATACCTCTACTGTGTTCTACTATGTTTCCCTACTCTACTGACTTAGCCTCCTTCTCTCCTTTTCAGTCTCTCCACTTTGTTTTTAATTATTTTTATTATTCCTTCCAATGTGTACTTTTCTAAGTTTGTGAAGTACTCAATCTATTTCCTGATGGTCAACTTTAAAAATCTTCCTCATGTGGAAGAAATAGGACAATAGTAAATGAGAATGTAATTGTAATTATTTTCTTTCTGCTCAGTATTCTTGGCTGTCCTTGGATGGATTTAAAAAAAAAAAATTAGTGAGGAGAGAATCCAAGTTGGTGACTAAGGTACAGAAGCAGATAGCACGAGACCTGTGACTCCATAACCTCCCTGAGACACTGGAGCCACACTTGCAGGAAATAAAGCACCAACCAGAATCAAACCTTCAACACTCTGAACCCCTAGCCCATGGAAAGCTTCCCCACAACACATTACACTAAGAAAATTTGAGGGCTGCTACCACCACCTCAGCTGCCACCACTGCCTCCAAGACATTTGACAGACCAAACAAGTGAGTGCCATGTATCACATGGATAAACCACCCATAGGATAAACCAGTACAGCCCCTGGGCAGACTGACCCTCCCCCAAAAAAACTGAATAACAAACAGCAAACTGTAATCTAACACAACAGCAGAGGGGGTGGGAATGTTGAAAGTGCACTAGAGAAAGGAGGAGGGGCAAGGAGCAAACCTTAGGGTGAACTATTAGTAAACAAACACTAGAAAGGCAGGAAGGTGGAGAGCAGGCGGGTGATAAGCCACCCTGAAGCAGGGCAGGTAGTGGATTACAGAGCTCATCTCCTGAGCCAGTGAACTGTACCTAAAGTCAAACTGCCCCACAAAACTGAAAAATAAACAGCGAACCATCATAACACACTGACAGCAAGGGGGACTGACAGAAAACCACCACTGGGCAGGGTCCCAGTAAATAAGTACAGTAAAAAGCCACCTCCAAAGCAGGGCAACTAGTGGACTGCAGAATTAATCTCCTGAACCTAAGGGCAGCATTCAAACTTAAACTGCCCCACCTTACTGGGGGAGGAGCTGACCAAGCAGCTGCAGCTGAAGGGTAACACAGCTATCAGCTGGGGAACTTAATAGCTCTGACCACACTGCATGGTCTGGCATAGCTACCTCACCTCATAATTTCGACTTAACTGGTAGACAGAAGAACAAAACATTACTTACAAGCCAGTCACCTGGTAAGACCACATCAGAGATTCTGCTTATATGCAAATACCAGGACTGGATGCTGGAGGAGTAACTCCAGAATTTAAACTAAGATTGAAATTCTATTGTTCCTGAACCTGGTGTTTTTCTTTTCTTTTTTGTTTGTTTGTTTTATTACTGTGGGTTTTCTATTTTTATTTCTATTCCTATTGTCTTTTATTCTTTCTATACTATCAACTTTACCATCATAATCTTCACATCCCTACTCTCACCCCCTTCACTCTCCCTCCTTCTCCTGTGCTAAAATCCATTGTTCCCCTCCCTGACAACTCCTTCTACCCCATCTCACCCACTCTCTCCCCAGACATACCTTCCCCTCCCATTCTCCCCCAACCTATCACCAGACTACCCCTCCCTCCTACACACTCATCACCAACTGACCAACCTACTATAGCAACTTTACACAACCCCAAACCACTACAATCCCTAACACAAGCACCTTCCACTACAACAATTGAAATACACCTAAACACACACAAGGACCACAAAAACTGGCAGCCCTGCACTGCTTCCCCCAATCACCCATGCCACTTCTCACCTCCCCCTTTAGTGCCACCCTATCCAACTCCCCAAATTTTTATAACTAACCTTACAAATATTAACCCCCCAACTCCCACTGCTTATAGATACTACCACCAAGGGGACTTCCATAAAACATATAACTACTGGTCAGGTATTAAACCTGTGAATTAGTTCTGACTAAATTACACCCAGACCAGGGACAGAAATAGCACACCAACCTGGCTAAAAACCCAAGAGAGCCACAAAACAAAAATTAAATCAAGGGAAAGAAAACAGGTGACTAAAACCACCAAATAGCCTATCAAGAACATAGTCGCACAGTACCAAGTAGAGCAATGGGAAGAAGAAAAAGGGATGGAAGCCCCCCCCCAAATAATTTAATACAGGATTCAGAGGGAAATGAAGAAGACAGATACCCAGAGTTCTGGACTCCAACAAAACAAAGGTAAATGACACCAAGGAACCCAGTGATGCCCACAAAAACACCCTCAAAGAAATCCTGCAAGTAATCACTGAGAATTTCATGGAGCTGATACTAGATGCAGTTAACCAAAAAGTACAAGATGCACTCAAGAAATTTCAAGACACCAAAAATAAAGAATATGAGAAGATACAGAAAGAAATAAATGAACTCATAGAAGCCCTAAATAAACACAAAAGTGAAACAGAGTACACTATAAGTAGAAAGATAAATGAATTAAAGATGAAAATAGAAAATACTAAAGAGGAAGTGAACTATGACATGGAAAACCTCAGAAAAAAGAATGAAACAGAAACACAAAACACAGTGGAAGGTCACTCCAGCAGACTAGAACAAGCAGAAGACAGAATCTCAAAACTTGAAGATAAACTATAAATTAAAGGAAAAACTGAAGAACTGTTAGTCAAACAACTCAAGACCTGCAAAAGGAATATGCAAGATCTCACTGACTCCATCAAAAGACCAAACCTGAGAATCATGGGCATCGACGAAGGAGAAGAGGTCCAAGTAAAAGGGATTCATAATATATTCAATAAAATAATAACAGAAAATTTCCCAAATCTAGAGAAAGTTATTCCTATTCAGGTACAGGAAGCCTCCAGGACACCAAACAGATTTGACCAAAATAGACCTTCCCCACGACATATTATATTTAAAACAACAAGCACAGAGAATAGAGAAAGAATATTGAAAGCTATAAGAGAGAAAAAACAAATAACATATAAAGGCAAATTCATCAAAATCACAGCAGATTCTCAATGGAAACCTTAAAAACAAAAGGGGCATGGAGTGGGGTATTCTGGGCACTGAATGAAATTAGCTTCAGCCCTAGGATACTCTACCCAGCAAAACTATCTTCAAAATAGATGGAGAAATAAAAGTCATCCATGATAAGCAGAAACTAAAACAATATATGACAATCAAATCACCACTACAAAAGATTCTCTAAGGAATTCTGCACACAGAAGATGAAAGGAAACAACCATGGGAGGAAATGCAGTATCAAACTACAGGAGAAGAAAAGACAAGGAATTGGAGAGTAACATTGATTCAGCTGCTCATAGTCAAATCCTTAATCAACAAAGACAACTAAATGATAGGAATAACCATATACCTACCAATATTAACACTGAATGTCAATGGACTCAACTCCCCCATCAAAAAGACACTGTTTGGAAAACTGGATTAAAAAGGAAGCTCCAACAATCTGTTATTTACAGGCGACTCATCTCATTGACAGAAACAAACACTGGCTTAGGGTGAAAGGCTAGAAGAAGATTTACCAAAACAATGGCCCCCCAAAACAGGCAGGAGTACCAATACCTACACAAAGTAGACTTCAAATTTACATTGATCAAACAAGATAAAGAAGGACACTCCATACTAATAAAAGGGGAAATACACCAAAAGGAAATAACAATTATCAACCTTTTCCCCCCCATTTCAGTGCACCCAACTTCATCAAACACACTCTAAAGGACTTACAAGCATATAGAGACTCCAACACTGTGGTAGTGGGAGACTTTAATACTCCCCTATAACCAATAGATAGGTCAACCAAACAAAAAATCAATAAAGAAATTCTAGAACTAAATCACATCATAGATCAAATGGACCTAGATGATGTCTACAAATATTTCATCCAACTTCTGCACAATATACTTTCTTCTCAGGAGCCCATGGAACTTTCTCCAAATTTGATCATATCTTAGGGCACAAAGCAAGCCTCAGCAAATATAAGAAAATAGAAATAATTCCCTGCATTTTATCTGATCACAATGCATTAAAACTAGAACTCAACAACAAAAACAACAGTAGAAAATACACAAACAATTGGAGGCTGAACATCACATTGCTCAATGATCAATGGGTCATCGATGAAATAAAAGAGGAAATTAAAAGGTTCCTGGAAGTTAATGAAAATGAAAGCACAATCTACCAGAACCCATGGGACAGCAAAGGCAGTCCTAAGAGGAAAGTTAATGGCCATGAGTGCATATATTAAAAGGACAGAAAGATCCCAAATAAAGAACTAATGATACATTAGAAAAACAAGAACAAGCAAAACCCAAAACAAGCAGAAGGAGAGAAATAATAAAAATAAGGGCCGAAATTAATGAAATAGAGACCAAAAAAACCATACAAAGAATCAATGAAATAAAATGCTGGTTCTTTGAAAAAAATGTACAAGATTGGCAGACTCCTAGCAAATCTTACTAAAATGAGGAGAGAAAAAAACCAAATCTGTAAAAACAAAAACGTAAAAGGGAAGAAAACAACAGACACCACAAAAATCTAGGGAATCATCAGAGACTATATTGAGAACCTATATTCCAATAAATTTGAAAATCTTGAAATGGACAAATTTCTAGATACTTATGACCATCCAAAATTGAACCAAGAGGCTATTAACCACCTAAATAGATCTATAACACAAAGTGAAATTGAAGTAGCAATAAATAGTCTCCCCCCAAAAACAGTCTAGGACCTAATGGATTCTCTGCTGAATTCTATCAGACCTTTAAAGAAGAACTAATACCAAATCTCCTTAAACTTTTCCATGAAATAGAAAGAGAAGGAATACTGCCTAGCTCATTCTACGAAGGTAGTGTTACACTCATCCCAAAACCAGACAAAGACACATCCAAAAAAGGAGAACTATAGGCTAATCTCCTTAATGAACATTGATACAAAATTCCTCAAAAAAATCGTGGCAAACCAAATCCAACAACACATCAGAAAGATCATCCACCATGACCAAGTCGGCTTCATCCCAGAGATGCAGGGGTGTTTCAACATATGCAAATCTATAAATGTAGTACAATACATAAATAGAAACAAAGACAAAAGCTACTTGATTGTCTCAATAGATGCAAAAAAAGCATTTGATAAGATCCAACATCACTTCATGATAAAAGTTCTAAGAAAACTAGGAATAGAAGGACTGTAACTCAACATTGTAAAGTCTGTATATGACAAACCTATAGCCAACATCATACTTAATGGAGAAAAACTGAAACCATTTCCCCTAAAATCAGGAATGAGACAAGGGTGCCAATCCTCCCCACTCCTATTCAACATAGTCCTGGAATTCCTAGCCAGAGCAATTAGGCAAGAAGAAGAAATAAAAGGAATACAAACATGTAAAGAAACTCTCAAAATATCCCTATTTGCAGATGACATGATCCTATACCTTAAAGACCCAAAAAACTTCACCCAAAAACTCCTAGACACCATAAACAGCTTCAGCAATGTGGCAGGATACAAAATCAACTTATAAAAATCAATAGTGTTTCTATAGACCAAAAATGAACAAATTGAGAGAGAATATATGAAAACAATTCCACTTACAGTAGCCTTAAAGAAATCAATTACCTAGAAGTAAACTTGACAAAGGATGTGAATGACGTGTACAAGGAAAATGATAAACCTACGAAAAAAGAGATTGAAGAAGACTACAGAGGGTGGAAAGATCTTCCTTGCTCATGGATTGGTCGAATAAGCATAGTAAAATTGGCTATATTACCAAAACCAGTCTACACGTTTAATGCAATTCCCATCAAAATCCCTATGACATTCATCACAGAGGTTGAAAAATCTGCCATAAACTTCATTTAGAAATACAAGAGGCTGCGAAAAGCCAAGGCAATATTCAGCAAAAAAGGACAATGTTGGAGGAATCACAATACCTGACTTCAAACTATACTACAAAACAATAGCAACAAAAACAGCATGGTATTGGCACAAAAACAGATATGAAGACCAGTGGAACAGAATAAAGGACCCAGATATGAATCTGCACAGTTATGCCTACCTTATTTTTGACAAAGGCACCAAAAACATAAAATAGAGAAAATACAGCCTCTTCAGCAAATGTTGCTGGGAAAAATGGTTATCTGCCTGCAGAAAACTGAAACTAGATCCATGTTTATCACCCTGTACTAGTATCAACTCAAAATGGATCAAGGACCTTAATATCAGACCCGAAACTCTGAAGTTTGTACAGAAAGGAGCAGGGAATACTCTGGAAGCAATAGGTATAGGCAAGGACTTCCTCAATAGAACCCCAGCAGCTCAGCAACTAAGAGAAAAGATGGACAAATGGGACTACGTGAAATTAAAAAGCTTCTGCACAGTAAAAGAAATGGTCTCTAAACTGAAAAGACCACTCAGAGTAGAAGAAAATATTTGCTAGCTATATATCAGACAAAGGACTGATAACCAGAATATACAGGGAGCTCAAAAAACTAAACTCTCCCCAAATAAATGAACCAATAAAGAAATGAGCAACTGAACTAAACAGAATATTTTCAAAAAGAGAAATCCAAATGGCCAAAAAACACATGAAAAAATGCTCACCATCTCTAGCCATAAAGGAAATGCAATCAAAACCATACTAAGATTCTACCTCATCCCTGTTAGAATAGTTATCATCAAAATACCACCAACAACAAATGTTGGCAAGGATGTGGGGAAAAAGGAACCCTCGTACACTGCTGGTGGGAATACAAGCTAGTACAACCACTATGGAAAACAATATGGAGGCTTCTTTAAAAACTAAACATAGACCTGCCATATGATCCAGCAATCCCACTCTAGGGATATACCCAAAGGAATGAGACTCAGGTTACTCCAGAGGCACCTGCACACCCATGTTTATTGCAGCACTATTCACAATAGTCAAGTTATGGAAACAGCCAAGATGCCCTACTATTGACGAATGGATTAAGAAAATGTGGTATTTATACACAATGGAATTTTACTCAGCCATGAAAAAGAATGAAATCTTATCTTTTGCAAGTAGATGGATGGTACTGGAGAACATCATCTTAAGCAAAGTTAGCCAGGCTCAGAAAGCCAAAAATCATATGTTCTCCCTCATATGCGGACTTTAGATCTAAAACAAATGTGGTAATATTATTGTACATGGGTCAGACGCTAAGGAAAACACACACAGGAGGAATAGGGAAAGGTAGGAAACCCAAAACTTGAAAGTGTTTGATGTGCCCACTGCAGAGGAGCTAAAATAGTAGCCTTAAAATGACAGAGGTCACTATGCGAAGGTGACCAGGAAGTAGTGAAGAGGTCTGGTAGAGATGAATCAATTCGAGTTGCAATATACATGTGCATGGAAGCAATGCTAGGAATCTTCTATATAGCTATCCTTATCTCACACTAGCAAAATGCTATTCTTTTCTTATTATTGCTCATGTCTTCTCTTCAACAAAATTGGAGAAAAGGGCAGAACAGGTTCAGCCTGGAAGCAAGGATGTGAGTGGGATGGGGATAGGGAGAAATGGCCCAATGTATGCATGTATGAATAAATGAATAAATTAAACATTATTGTCTTAGTAACAGGTTGTTGTCCACTTAAAAAAATCCTAAACTCAAAATATATAATAGTGTTTTTTTTTCATTTTTCCTGAAGCCATTTTATTTTATTTTATATTTTTATTTTTTTTAAATCATTTATTCACATGTGCATACATTCTTTGGGTCATTTCTCCCCTCTGCCCCCCTCCTCTACCCTCTCTCCCCCCACCCTCTTCCCCCTCCCCCCTCAATTCCAGGCAGATGCCCTTATCTCTAATTTTGTTGAAAAAAAGACATAAGCATAATAAGGAAGACAAAGCATTTTTGCTAGTTGAGTTAAGGATAGCTATACAGAGAGATTCCTAGCATTGCTTTCATGTACACGTGTTATGATCCATGTTGATTCATTTCTAACTGATTTTTACCCTGGTTTTTGATCCCCTTCTCATGTTAACCTCTGTCACTTTAAGGTTTCTGTATTAGTTCCTCTGGAGTGGGGACATCAAACGCTTTCATGTTTTGGGTTTTCTACCTATTCCTATATCTCCCGTATGTGTTTCCCCCTTGTCATGTGATCCAAGTCCAACCACATTGCTGCATTTGCCCTAGATCTAAAGTCTGTATATGAGGGAGAACATACTATTTTTGGTCTTCTGAGCCTGGCTAACCTCCCTCAGAATAAAATATGCAATAGTCTTGAATGATAGCTTTTCTTTAAAAATGAATATACTCTTGCTTTAGCTAACTGCAGTATTTTTATTTTCAGAGATATTCTAATAAGACAAGTTTTTTTCATTTGTTTTTCCAATAATTTTTGGAATTCTAATTTTAATGAAATAGTACTTTTAAACTCACTTTTAAGTGATATTTAGATAGGATACCATTTTCTTTGTGCTCTTCTGTCAGAGTATGAATATGCCTGTGCTACTCTGTTCTCTACTATGGGGTATCTACTGGATCCTAGGTTGCATTGCTTAGTCATACCTTCAAAACAAAGGATCTCATGTAAAAAATGTCCCCTCTCATTAAGGCTACCCATCTTGCCCTGCTTTATACCCCTTCTTTGGGGGCAGCTCAATGCTGAGTACAAAGGTGAGCACAATGGTGAGTACAAAGGCCTGGCCCCCTTCCCTTAATTCAGGATATGACTAAGGAGCCTTCCTGCCTCCTGAACATCCTAGAGGATGAGCTGAGGACTGGCTGTGGTGCCAAAAGAACTCCTGAATAAACTGCCTACCCCCAAATATGCACCTAAGGAACCTGACCTGACATTGGGTGGTTTCAAGAGCCTATTGTCATTTAGAGATTTCTTGAAGCAAACTTTAAACCCTCTACCTGAAAAATTTTGCCTAATAGCTAGTTACTTCATATGAAACCAGAATTGACCAGAACCTTCTTTAATGGAGAAGCTTCCCCATGCACACCTCAAACCCTGTCCTACAGGCTTGAGCTCAGCCACCACTACAAGACTTTCAATAATAAAACATTTGCAACCATCTCTCCCCTTTATCAGGAAGGTGGGAATTTGTAGGCAAGACCAGTTGTGTCTTTCATGAGGGTCACAGACCACCCACATCCCACCAAAATGCACAAGTAAACATAATTTAGATACAATTCCAGGAGCATAATGAACTCCCCCAAGAAGCCCCATGGACTCCAAATTTCAGAAGCATTAATTTATAGTGAAGGTAATAGGGACTCATAGACTCAAATTGGTCATGATCACATAGGAAACAAAGCAAGATAAAAAAAAAGATTGTATATAAAAATACTCTAATTCTTCTCCATATGGTCTAATCAATAAATTCTGAATAACTCAATAGCAAACGCAACTTAGGGTTTCCATAGTTGTATTTGTTGTATTTGAACTTGTCTTTTTACAATATTTCTTCCTAATACTATAGACACTGACAAAAGTGACTATCAGCATCAGGCTGAACACTGTGGCAGTGGAAAAAGCAGCAATGACAATGGTGTCTCAGATTGAGTCTTTCTTCTCATACCTTTCTCCCATTTACCACTAGTCTTTCCCTGCAGGACACCTACACATGGGAAATGAGCTGGAGTTATGCATTGACATTTAACTCTGCATATCTTTACCATAATAGGTGATCACCACTGGTGTTTTTGATCACCAATAAGTCATTATCATATGCAGTGATTTCACCTACTCTGGACGGGAGGGAGATGTCAGAGTGACACCAGGGATCAGGCAGGGGCAATGCAAAAGAAAAGGAAATTAATACTCCTAAGCTTATATTAAAGCAGCAGCTACAAGATAGAGTAACAAGAGAAAATATAGATCTCCACCACCAACTTTACACTTTGACCAAGTCTTCTCACAATTTCAGCACCTTGGTATAGAAAATAGGAACAGCTGTACTCAAAAGGATACCAAGTCTAAATGTTTCCACTATTGCTCCATGTGGCAAATTAAATTCTATACCCTGAAACTTTCTTTTTTTAGTTTCAAACTAAATTATTTTTATATTGTTAATGATTCATGTCAAAAAAACCCCTCATTCATGCCCATTTCCTCCCACATCCTATAATATACCTAAAAATGAAATCCAGAAGGAATGAGAGAAATTATGACCCTCATTCATAAAGGGAGTCACTGGGGACTGCAAGTCAGGTGTGATGTTGTCCTTAGAACTTATGGACATTTCTTATCTCCTTGCAAGATGCTTTATGGGTTCTCCAACTTAGGAAACTAAAGATCAATTTCTATATACTGGCTATTTCAACTACTCTGCTCTCTCTTAGACTAAAGGCCTTCTGACACAAGCTCCCCTTCTTGAGATTAATGTTCATACCTAAAGGCCAGGAGGTTCTGTCCTTAATCAAAACCTGGAAAGAGGAGAAGCTTCAGCTGACCTGGAAAGGATCCCACCAGGTGCTCCTAACCACTGAGATTGTGAGATGCACAGTCAAGAAAGGTTGAATCTGGGTTAAAAGCCTATCAAAAGACTATTGGACCACCACCATCAACCCAAACAATTCCTTAAAATCACCTTGAGATGTAATGAACCTGCTACCACTGCAACCCCTGCCCCTTCTACTTCTGTCCATAAAGAGTATTGCTGAACCATGGCAGCTGCTTCTTGTCATGTAATGTACTGTGGGGTCTAACTTGGGAAAGATGTTATTACTTTGTCCTAAAGCTAGTTGGGGGTATAAAAACAGGGATGGCTGTAGCACCTGGGATGATGTATGGTGAACCCAGAGCCCAATGGGTGAACTATAGACCAAAACCCTGGGAAGGGAGCATGAGTGGCTGTATGCTACTCTGAGCTCAAGCCTCATATCCAGCTAATGACCCAACCAAGGTTCAGGTAGTTAAAATTACAGATTTAAGACAAACCCTAGAAATTGAGACAGGATATGGAGAATCTAATGCCTGGGTAGAATGGATAAAATATTCTGTATGAGCATTAAACAAGAGTGACTGTTATGTTTGAACTGCAGGATAACTGGAAACCTAAGTGATCCCTTTTCTGCTAGGATGGAACTCAGACAAGCTCATGAGTACAATGCATGATCTCTTTGTTCCAAGACAAGATGGCCTGGGGAAATCAAGCTTGCCAGAATGTTTCCAAAGGCAAAGACCCCTTAAAACCATAGATTCCCAAGTTCTGGTGTCAACTACACTTCCTGTCTCTCATAATGGGAGGGCGGGAGTACAATAACTTTTTGGGAAATCTGTCTGGATGTATACAAGGACATATGTCTATGGAAACTAATCACTCTGTATTAAGCCTACTCTGAGCTGATGTCTGGTGGTTTTGCAGAGAGGGAATATTATTGGCAACCCTTCCGAGTAACTGGAGTGAAACTTGCATGCTCATGCAATTGATCATCCCTTTACCCTAGAATTTCATAACTCCACTCATTGGGGCAGTCAACAAATGCCCCGATCTGAAAGAGAGATACTAAGTGGGTCCTTTGATGACAGCAAGGGAACTGCAAGGGCAGTTAGATGCTACTAGCAGCAGAAAAAGGTGGAGTATGTGTCATGATTGGGGTACTTCCCACCCAGTGTGCTTGCGTACCAGAACTTTGTTGGTTGTACACCCTTCTGCAGAAGTAAAACTGTTTCCTTACTTGCTGACTCCTGAATCTTATTCATTAATCCAGAGATTTTTCCAACAACTTTTAAATACGGATTTACTTGAACTAATCAAGATGAATATGCACAGGTTAGTTCACTGTGTAATTGGTTAATATAATAGAGAGAAGATTTTAGTGACAATTTTAGGTATAATTTGGAGCTGAGATTGTTCTTGGAGAAAATTACAGAATTTTTTCTACCAGCAAAGAGAGAGCCCAGAGTCTGGATGGGTGAAGAACATCTGTACAGAGATGAGGATTACAGAATCCCCATCATGGACAAAAAGTTGGAGATCTAGGGTTACCAGCTCAGGCAACAGGATAGTGTAGGTCAAGTACCCCAGGCAGCTCAATCCAGGATTCAGGCAGTCATAAGAAAAGATGAGGAGCCAGGCGCTCATGGTTCTCATCTGTATTCCTAGCTACTCAGGAGGCAGAGATCCAGAGGACTGCAGTTCAAAGTCAGACCAGGCAAATAATTCATGAGACCCTGTCCCAAAAATACCTAAGACAGAAAAAAAGGATGGTGGAGTGGCTCAAGGTATAGGTTCTGCGTTTCAAGCTGCTGTACTGCAAAAAAAAAAAAAAAAGGAAAAGAAAAGATGAAGAGCCATGTGTGGGTTTCTCAGTGCAATGGTTTTCATACAAGTGCAGACAAAGCTGACATTCAGCCAAGTTACTAAATCTACTGCACATGCAAGCCTAGCCATAGTTACACAACTAGTTGACCTTGAGTGGTTACATAAGAAACGGTGCCTGCATTCAGGCAATTAGTCTAAGCACAGCCATTTCCTCACAGATGGTTTACCTCCTTCTTCAGCACCATGCCCAGTTAAGTATGTAAAATTTACCCCAAGGTGAGGCAACTTTGTGGTCGTTTTCCACCTCAGAATTCATTACGATGATCCCTACATTCTTCCTGCTCCCAGATAGCTGTTTCATCCGTCCAATCACTCCAATAGGAGGTTAAGGTAGGAGTTTGGAAAGCAGAATGTCCATCAGTGCCAAGGGAGGCAAAATCCAACAAAGAAGATGGAAGCCCTTGCCTTTTTAACTTCATTTTGTTCTCTAAGTAGAGATTAAAAGAGAACAAAATAATATTAATAATAAAAATAGAAAGAAAAATTATTCAAGGGAGCCATGAGCAACAAGTAGCCAAAGAGATTTTTAAATACTGTTCTTCTCTTAACATATTGGGGGTTGTATTATTTGTGTGTGTGTGTGTGTGTATGTGTGTGTAAGAGAGAGAGAGAGAGAAAGAGAGAGAGAGAGAGAAAGAGAGAGAGAGAGATACAGAGTGACTTTAAAAAAAATGGCTCACACAATTATTGTGATTTGTAAGTTCAGAAAATGTGGAGCAGGTGAGCTCCTGATAGTTTCTGCAGGAGTTGATTTGTAATCATAAATCTGAAACCATCTAAGATAGAATTTCTTCCTCCTCCAGGTACCTCAGTTTTTTTCTGTCTTTTCCCCTTAGGTCATCAACTGATTGGAAGAATGACCCCCTTCTGCTGGGCTTTATTCAATCAGATGATTTAAATATTAATCAATTTTAAATAATGCCTTCACAGCAACATATGGAGTGGTTTTGAACTAAACAATAGGGGACCATATCCCAGACACTTTGACACATAAAATTAATCATCATAAAAAATTAACCATCATAATGACAAAAAGTCTTTAGGAAAAAATTAAATTAAGGTTTGAAACTGAAGTGGTGTTTTGAAAATTCAAGCCTATGGTGTTTGTGAAATGAAGGAAACCATTTCAGTTTGATCAGGTACACATGTTATAGTACCTCTCTAAGTACGTGACTTTGGGTAGGTGATTGACATCTCTGAGCCTTGTCTCTGCTGTTTGTAAAATGAGTAGGTTATATTATCTGTATTAATTTACTCATTTTTCTTTCACTGATCCAATAGCAACTTGATGAGTCTGTAAGATCGGCCCACCATGTTCTACGTTAGGTGTTAGAAGTTCCTTCAAGATCTACGTTATGAAGACAGCTCTTGAATTATTAACAAGTTAAAGATTTTGACAGGGAGCAACAACAACTGCACAGCTGGTCTGTCCTGCTTGCAGCTTCCTACTTTTTTTGTGGTGTTCCATTCCAACACCTTTCGGTATGAAGAGCTGGAGGCCAGGCTGTAGAATATTTATCTTTGCTAAGTATAGTCTTGCTTGAGTATGATAGGTTCATTCATTAATTAACATCTACTTAATAACAAGGAAAGGCATAAGGTTTAGTGAAAAATACCTTAAAAAACATGGCTTCTAGGCCTTCCATTATCACTCTCAGAAAAGAAAGACCTTTCATATCAATTTGTAGCCACAGTAAAAAGGAACTTAAGTAGACGTATTTAATACACTCCATTGATCAATGTATACTATTATTTTTCCAATATAAAACATATTATTTCAAAGTAATCATTAACAAATAATGATCACCATTCTAGACATCCTTCTATGAACATATTCAGAAAGAAGGACAGATGCACTACTTAGACTCTTCCTTAATGAGCACTTTGTATGTGCCAGTACTGTTCCAGCCCTCAGAATAAAGAGATCAAGGCAAAGCTCCTCTGTCATAGAGTCCATTTTGAAACATGCTATAGTTTAGAACTTTAGTGCCCCCCAAAGTCCCATGTATTAAAGGCTTGATCACCAGGGTGCCATAATATTGGGAGATGGCAGAACTTTTAGGAGGTGAGACCTAGTGGGAGGTCTTTAGGTCTTTAGGGCATGCCCTCAAAAGGAAGGACCTGTGTCTCTTCCTCGTCCTCTCTTTTTGCTTTTGCTTTTTTTGATGTGGTCAGTTTTGCTCTGCCATGTGCTTCCACCATGATGTGTTGCCTCTCTATAGGCCCAAAAGATATGGTGCTAGTTGATCATAGACTGAAACCTCCAAAACAAACTTTAAAAAAAAATAGGCTAGTCATTTCAGGTATTTTGTAATAGATGGAAGCTTACTAACAAACAGGGGAGATAGGAACATCAGTTTTAAAAAATTTACCTAACAGCTTTGGATAGGAAAAGTTCTAGGAAGGAAATTGCAAATAGACAAGAGAATAGAGTGATGGTAGGAAAAATTTTCAATAGGTTGGTCAGCAAAAGCTTCTCCATAAAAGTCTTTTCTTTTGAGCAGAAACCTGAGTGAAGAAGTGAGGGTGGATCCATAATAACATCCAGATGAAGAACATTCCAGGCAGAGGGATGAGAAAATTCCATGGTTCTGAAGTAGGAATGCATTTGGAGGATTTGAGAACACTACCTCAAATCTACTCTTAAGCACACTGCCTTTATCTACTCCAGAAAGCTCCTACTCCTTCTTAAACACTATCTTTGGACAGATTGTTATCAATTCACTTTAATACTTTCCCATTTGTCCAAGTGATATTGTTATGTGCCAGTTTGTTTATGATTTAACTACAGGAGTAGTGAGCTAACATGCCATCACAAACACCAGTCAAGGGGTAGTGTTACAGTTTGGATATGAAGGTTCATGTGTTGAGGGTTTGGTCTCCTTTGCAATGTTCATAGATGGGGCTTTCAGGAAGGTATGGATCATGAGGGCTCTCACCTAATCCATGGATTAGTCTGATGACAATTTCAGAATTGTGTGGACTATTGGGAGGTGGTGGGAACTGTGATAGGTATGGCCTATTTGGAGGAAGTAGATCTCTGAGGGCATGCATTGAAGGGTGTGTCTTGTCCCTGGCCTCTTCCTCACTTGGTCTCCCTCAACCTCCTCATAAGTGTCTACCATAAAGTGAAATACTTTGCTCCACCTCATTCTCCCTGCCATGATGTTCGGCCTCACCATACATGGACCCAGAAGCAGCAGAGCCAAGTGACCATTAACTGAAACCTCTGAGGCCAAAATAAATCTTCTTTAAGTTGTTTAGCTCAGATGTTTTGCTACAGCAATGAAAATCTAATGAACACAGGCAGTAAGTAGCACTCTTCCTGGGGAAGCTACTACAAATACACTGTATCTCAATCCATCATCAGCATTACTATAGCCTAATGAGTGTCAGGAAAAACTGATAACTTATTACCATGACAAGTATTAGAGATAAACTGTCACTGATGAAATTAAAGGCATTAATTATAAGCAGATTTACCAAAAACATTTACACCATTAGCTTGAGTAGCCTGTAGGTATACAGCTAGATTTATAATCTATGATTTCAGGCATGGTGGCTCAGGTGGGTTTTGACTGAATGATGCAGTGGTTCAGACAAAAAGGCATAAAATTCTGCCTCAGAATGAAACTTTCAGAACTTCGCTAATTTAATAATCCTATGAATTTGAACACTATCTTTGGACAGATTGTTACTAATTCACTTTAATACCTTCCCATTTGTGCAAAATAATCCTATGAATATTTTGTGTTTGCTTTGCTAATGGATGTTTTGTGGAATAGATTGTAGCTGAGTTTAATCTGAGGCTTGCTGTCTTTATAAACTGGTAGCAAGATTGGGGAACTAACTAACTCTCATTGTTTCAGGACTTTTTAATCAATTACAGTTATCTACCCCAAAAGAACCTAAGAGCTGTTCAGCACTAAACTGACTTAGTTCAATTCACAACAATTTATTTGGTATATGTGATGCCAGGGATTAAATCAAGCACCTGAGCACACCAAATAAGCACTCTACCACTGAGCTACAACCCCAGCCAAGCAAGAAATAATTAACTGTGATTTCATCATCTCCCAAAAGTCTCCCCACTTCTTCTTCTTTCTTTTTCTGCATAGCTGGGGATCAAACCCAGGGCCTCATGCATGCTAGGCAAGCATTTAACCACTGAGCTACATCCTCAGCCCTTCCCTTATTCTTCTTTATGCTTTTACCTGTTCTTCAAATTTGTGACATGTATTTATAAAAACATGGATCCTCTTCCTCCACTATGTTATAAGGTCCTTGAGGGCAGGTGCTGTTTCTTAATCACCTCTTTATACTATGCATGGGGGACTATAAATAGTGAAAGAAACAATATTTATTAGCTTTACTATGTGCAAGTACTGCTGTATGCTGTGAAGGTAAAATGAGTGGACACACTTAGTTACTTTCACCTGGAATTATGGTCTAGTGATAAGACCAAAATCTAAAATTTTGCACAGGCAATTATTTAAATTAATGAAGTGCTAGGAGGCAGACATGAAGGTTACCAAAAAAGTATATAACAAGAGGATAACTGAAATGAAAAAGAAAAATTTCTAAAGAATATAAATTACGGTATAGTTATTTATCGCTATGTTTCATATTTAAGAGTTCCAGTCTTGGGAAACACAGGACAAGGTACTGAACATTTTGTTGAAAATATAGGATAAAGGCCTAAGGAGCTTTGCCTTTTTAATCATTAAAATGTTTCCATTTTACATGTGTCAACAAAAGGTTTAAAAAGTGACTAACCCAGGCAGTGCATAGGTGAAGCCAAAACAAATAGATATGAAATGCTTCCAACCAGATGTCTGGCATCATGGTGAAGCATTCCATCCTTCAAATGCATGTTTAGTCTGCAAATGCCAGGGAACTTGTTTGATCAGCACATAAGTTGAGTTTTCTGCTGCAAAGTTATTGATGGATGAGGAGACAGAATAATAGAATATCAGAGCTCGAAGAAGTTCCAAGAATATGAATTACTTGACCAAATTTAAACATGTTCTTTGCTGAGATGCCAAAGAAGGCCATGGGTTTCCTGGACAGGGCTTTCCACCCTGTAATAATCTCTTCAGGCTACACAGGATGCCAAAGTTGTGCAATGAAGAAGCATCCAACTGAAGGTACAGCTAAGAGCACAAGTAAGGAAGCACACAGATGGGTCTTGATAATGCTGGTCTGGACAAAGATTGCAGACTGTACTGGTGTATGGTCATGGAACTAAAGATGATTTTTAAAATGACTTCTAAAATTTTTTAAAAATTTTTTCATTTCCTATAATAAGAATACTATAGTGATAACAGCTAAATGTTTTAAGATTTATAGAGGGTAAATATGCTATTCATTTAACCATCAAAATAAAATGTTATTATTCTAACTAAACAAATAAGAAAAATTAAAGCCCTAAGTTCTATTTCTTTTTTTGGGGGGGATGGTCAGTAATGAAGATTGAATCTAGATCTTCATGCATGCTAAGCAGGCACTCTGCCACTGAATCACACCTCTTAAACGGTAGGAGTTGGATCAGAATCCATGTCTGTATTTAAACTTGAGCTACAATTTCTATATTCTGTTCTAAAAATACTAATTCAATTTTACAAATATTCTGAGCTACAATTTTTTAAGCAAATAATACTTTTACCCAAAATGATTTATGATATGTTTGGTCTCACTCAGTAGAATGATACCCTGAGTTATCACAACAGTTAAGCAAATTCTTGGAGCTACTCAAAACTTAGCTATTTGAGCCTTTTCTTTTGTTGGTACTGGGGTTTGAACTCAGGGCTTCATGTTTGCTAGACAGGAGCTCTACCCCTGGAGCCACACTTGCAGCCCAGTTGTTTAGTCTTTTAAAGACAGGAGGATTTGTGGCCTTAAAAATGTAGGAGACAATATAAATTCTCATCAGGTTCTTCATCAGCATGTAGAAAGCACATTTGTATCATAAGAGCCTAGGAAATTCAAAGGTATTTTGATTTAGGCAGAAAATACCAGTACATAACTTAAAAAACCAAAGAAATAAAAAATCAAATCAAGTAATCTGTTTGAGAGAAGTTAGTGAGTTGGCTGAGAATGCTTGCTCCAAATGTGGCAAAGTCTCCTAACTAGTTTTGTAAATATTTTTTATTATGAAAGAAAAAAACTGTTTATTATAGAAAATGGTGTAAAATTTAGACATGTCCAAAAAAGAAAATAAAAACAACAATATTATGCCAGGACTATAATAACTAATGTCATTTTATGTTATTTTAGTTTTACAAGTGTGTATATTACAAAACAGAAATCACGGTGCATGTATATTTTTGTATCATGCCCTCTTTTTTAACCCATTTCCCTTATTAAAATACTTCATAGTCCTCTTTGAATTATTATATAACTTGTTAAAATCACACAAATTATATAAGGAATACTTTATAAAAACTATATATAATGCTGAATTCTTTATTATTATATGGAGACAAATATTTTTGTACCTATATTTTAAAGCACGTCAGTTCCTTGATGTCAATTGTGAGATACCTTTTAGAAAAATTGTATTAACCTGCCACCGTGTCGGTGTTAAAATATCAGCCTCACTGCATGCTGGTCAGCATCTGTCTAGTAGATCTGTAGCTCTGATACCAAAATGGTAACATTTTAATTTATATTTCTTTGATTTTAGAAGATTATGTCTTTTTTCAAATATATATTGACTGTACTTCTTATTTTGTAACTTTTGTTCATATTCCTTCTTCATTAACCTTTTAGAACTATAATTAGGCTTTCAGGATTCAAGCAGTATATAACAATAATATTCATTTCTTTGTATAGATATATGTATTTAAATAGAGAAAGATAAGAAAAAACCAAGAAGCTGCTGAGATTCTAGGGGGGTGCCTAAAGAGCTATTTAACTTTATGAATAAAGAGAGAGGGAGGGAGAGGGAGAGACTAGTATATTTTTGTTAGAATATCCAAAAAGAAACACAATCCTTTGATTTTAGTCTAATGAGACCTATTTTAGATTTCTGGTTTCCAGAACTAAATGGTAATAAATTTGTATGCTTAAGCAACTTAGTTTATAGTAATTTGCTACAGTGGCCATAAAAATTTATTACACTTGCCCATGACAGAATGAGGGCCTAAGTTAGAAGTGGCTCCGAGCCAAATCAGGGAAGACTAGCAAAAGAAGCCAAGTGATACCCACTGGAAACAGACAAAGCATATGGCCAAACGGAGGTATAAAATCAGAGATGAGCTATTTCCACTCAAAGGCCAAGGACAACAGGGTTGGAGGTGGAGAAACCTCATACAAGTTAAGAGAAGACTGATCAGAGACACAGCCTGGCACAAAGGACATCTGCCACATGGAATTATAAGAATATCTGTTGTTTTGCTGAAATTATATAAATATCAGTTGATTACTTTTTAATACTTTTAAATATTGATACTACTAACTGATTCAGAAATAACACTTCTGATAATTAGACACAATAATAGTGAATGTTTTGTCATTATTATTCATTCATCATAAAACTCATCTTACAAAATGATTGACAGATTCAATGCAATCCCCATCAAAATTCCAATGTCATTTTTCACAGAAATAAAAAATATAATCCTTAAATTTATATGAAACCACAGAATATTCCAAATAGCCAAGCAACCTGAGCAAAATCTGAAGGCATCACATTCCCTGATTTCAAAATACATTGTAAAGGTACTGCCACATACAAACTGTCATCCATGGAAAAGGATAGAAATCTGGGGATGAGGTTGGGGGAGAGATATTTATTTGCAGCTCATTGATTTTCAGCAATGGTCCGAGAACACACAAAGAGGAAAGAACAATCTCTTTAGTAAATGGTTCTAGGAATGGGGCACAGTGACGCACACCTGTAATTCCAGCTACTTGGGAGGCAGAGATCTGGAGGATTGTGGTTCAAGAGCAGCCTGAGCAAAAATGTTAGTGATACTCATCTTAATCAAAAAGCCTGGTGTAGTGCCATGTGCCATGTGATTCCGTCTATGTGGGAAGCATAAGTAAGAGAATCTCAGTCTGAGGCTGGTCCTGGGCAAAAATGCAAGAATCTACCTGAAAAATTAATAAAGCAAAAAAGAGCTGAGAGTGTGGCTCATGTGTAGAGCACCCGCCTACAAGTTTGAAGCCCTGAGTTCAAATCCTAGTGCTATAAAAAAAACTGGTGGTACTAGTATGAGGACAACTGAATATTCAAAGCAAAAGAATGAAATTGGATTCTTATTTTATACCATGCACAAACTTCAACTGAAGTTTAAATGATTAAAATCTTAGCTATAAGATTTGAAAATGTAAAACAACTAGAATAAAATCTCCACAACATTGATCTGGATGTGATTTTTTTGGATCTGACCCTGAGTGCACAGTCAAGAAAAGCAAAAATAAGCAAATGGAACTAAATCAAACTAAAGAGTTTCTGCCCAGCAAACAAAACAATGGGCAGAATGAAGAGACAACCATGGAGCAGGAGATAATATTTGTGAACAATTCATCTGATAGGGGATTAACACCCAAAATATATAAGGAACACAAATAACTCAATAGTAAGAAAACAACCTGATTTTAAAATGAGTTAAGGACCTGAAAAGACATTTCTCAAAAGAAGTCATAAAAAAACAGCCAAAAGTTCCATGAAAAAGTGCTGAGCATGACTAATAATGAAAGGATAAAAATTAAAACCACAGTGAAATATTACCATGCACTTGAAATATGTGTGATATGTGAATGGCTGTTATCAAAAGGTTACAGATAACAAGTATTGGTAAGCGTGTGGAGAAAACAGAGCCCAGTGCACTGTTGACGGGAACATAAATTAATACAGCTACTATGGAAAGCAATATGGAGATTCCTCAAAAAACTCAAAATAGAACTCTCAGCACTCCCATTTCTCGATATATGTCCAAAAAGAATTGAAGTCAGTATGTTGAACTCTCGTGTTCCTTGCAGCATTATTTACTAAGGCAAGATATGGAGTCACCCTAGGTGCCCATCGGTGGAAAAATGGATAAAGGAAATGTGCTATGTGTGTACAACGGAATACGATTCAGCCTTAAAGTAGAAGGGACTCCTGTCGTTTTCAGCAAGGCGGATGAACCAGGAAAACATCATGTAAAAGAAAGCAAGCTAGACAGAGAAAGACAAACACTTCTGACCTTATATGTGAAATCCAAAAAAGGCCATCTCAGAACTAGAGAATAGAATGATAGTTACCAGGGGCTGGAGGGTGGGGGATTGGAGCAGGGAGGGAGAGAACAGTGAGTTTTTGGTCAAAAGGTACAAAGTTATATTTAGACAGAAGGAACAAGTCTTGGGACCTATTGCACAGCAGGGTGACTATCATTAATAATAATGATTGCATACACAAAATAACTAAAAGAGTACATTTCCAGAGTCTCATCACAATAAATTATAAGTAAGTGAGATAATGGATATGTTAATTAGCTGATTCTATTAAAACATCATATCATGTCCCATAAATGTATACAATAAATAAAATGATATTAATTTTTAAATTCCCCAAACTAAATAGTATTTAATTCTAGTTACATTCAAGGGACTTCATAGTTTAGAAGAAGAGACACTGACATATATCCAGAAATATAAGATAAGGCCACTTCATGGATTTAGCTTTTTAAGACTAGGTCATCAAAAGCATGTTATAGAGACTTAAGTAGTGTGAATTTCAGTTGTGTTCCCTAATATCCAAATGAGCCCAAGTGAGTTACTTTTCTTCAATTACCTTTACCTATAATATCTATTCTATAGCACTACAATGAGAATTAAATAAGATAATAAGTGTATACAAGGCACAGAGAATTGGGGTGTTAAATGCAGATAATAAAATATACTTTGCATTGCTATTCACAGGTTTAGAGTATTGTATTAGAAACACCTGACAGCACCTGGCACATAATTTTGTCTCCAGATGTGGCTGTCTGTCACCACTAGGCCCATACCACTGTTCTTACTTTCTAACACTGGTAGCAGTAGGGTCTAAACAGAGGCACGAGAAGAGAACTGCAGGCCACCTTTCTGGGAGTGGAGTTTTTGAAGGACTTGCAGAAGGCTCAAGCTTTCTCTACATCTTTAAGATCTCTTTTGTCACCTGATGCTGGAGTATAAAATTGGGTTGAGTTTACTTTCTATTTAGAAGATGACCTTGCCCTTGGAGGACTGAGGTTTTAAGGAAAACAGAGTAACAGAAAGTTGGTTGCTTAGCCTTAGTTTTTAGAAAAATTAAAAGGGAGATTTTTTGTTCACTAGGATTAGAAATAGAAATAGTGCAATTTTGAAATCGCTTCTCTTCCTAAGTATGCACCTGAGATGTGAAGTTCTGAACAGGTTACAGAAATTCCTGGGTTATTGATCTTATGAGTTACTGGTAGATCTCAGACAGAAACAATTAAGTAATTAGCATTGGCCCTACATACTTCCAACTCATGCAAAATGTAACTTTACAAATAGCATAGCAATAAATTAAAGTTGACATAAATAAGGGAGAGGGATAAAGGAGAATGACTGAGGGGGTGAATTCAACTATGATACATTGTAAGAACTTTTGTAAATATCAGAATGTACTCCCAGTGCCCCAATAATATAATTTTTAAAAGAAAAAAATAATGATTATTAGGAATGTACACCTCGGTAATATTATAATTAAGAGCAAGGAACTGAAAAAAAGTTTTAGATGAAGATGTAAAAGAATTCACACCTTTCTCCTTATTCCTTCACTTTGAAAACCTCTACTTAATTTAACTAAAGTTTCTTGAACTTTGATGTTAAATAAACTTAACCCCAACTTAACCACAATCTCTCTTGGTTTTGAGGGTCTACTGAGAGATCCAGGCAGCGCCACCACCCTTCTCTGCTGCAGGACTTAATAAGAATTCTTGGTTGGTAAAGGTTCCTCAGAGTGAAGATTGGTGCAGTGTGATTACTGACTATACCAAATGGTTCACTGGAAGAGGGAAATGATCAAATTAACAGTTTCCGTCTGTCCTGAAAGATGTTCTATTTCATCATCAGAAGGCTTTTTGCCATTGTTTGCTAATCCATTACTTGCATCTATCTAAAATTGCCCTTTTTAGTAAAAGTGCTAAAAAAAACAGTTTATTCTCAAACCTGCTTTAAATGTTTTTAAAAGTTTATTATATGAGGTATTTCATTTCTTTATACCTGCCTTTTTCCATGGAGAATTTAAAGTGGTGAATTTTGGTGTTTCTCCTATTATTTCTCTGACTAACTTTTCTCAATTTTCTTTAAATGTTGATGTTTCCCAGGGCTTTGTCCTTGGCCCCTAGCTACCAATAGATACTGAGCATTTTCCCTGTGTCATGCATTAGGACAGGACAATAGCCGTATCATTCTCCTTGGGTTCTTACAGTTTTAACTTCTATGAATGTTCTGACCACAGCTACTGATTTTTGTAGCTTCATTTCTAAATTTATCTATCCATCTGCTGATTAGAATTCTCTGCTTTACTATTCCACTGACATCTGATACTGCTGTACCACTCAGGTTAGGCTAAGTTATCCTCAGTGGTTCAAAATAATAGAAGTGTATTTCTCTGTTACGCTACATGTACAACATTGGTTGGCTGGGGACTCTTCTTCACATTTTCTTCACTTGGAGACCCAGGTTGACAAAACAGCCACCATATGGAGATTTGCCACTTGTCAGGGCAGAGGAAAAGAGAGCTCTGAGGGTTCCACACTGGCAGTGAGATTTTTTTCAAACCTTATGAGCTAGAGCTATCCATGTGACCTCACTCAGCCATAGGTGAATTAGAAAGTATAATACTCCATGTGCCCAGAAGGTGGAATTGAGCATATTTTGGAAGCAGCATTAATCACTATCATAATATTCATAACCAAATTCAGCATAATTTCTCCTGAATTCATTTTTGTTCTCCTTTCAGTACCTCGGCAGCACAGACATCCACTGAATGCCAGAAAGCTGGACTCAGGTAAAGAACTAATATCCGCATTACAGGGCTTTCAAGCCTTAGTAATCTTTTTTATATGTCACTCATTTATTTATAAGTTTAATTAATAATTAACATGATGAATCCTGGCACATTTTGGAAACACTATTGCAAATAAGATTAAATGTGATTTCCTTAACACTTGTAAAGAAAAATCTCAATGAACATAATATTTAATTACAAGTGGACATGAAATATGCCCAAACACAGCACATTTTCTAATCATTTAGGTCAACCTTCCTAATTTAGAAATAAACATATGGTAGAAAATACCATTGCTATGGTTAAATAAGACATTTCTTCCTTAGTATAGGCAACAGCTAAGTGCCTGAAGTCTAAAAAGCCTTCCTCCCATGATATTACTTTGAAAAGGCAAAAGATTTATATGATCTGAAGAGAAGCCAGGGTATTCATGATGTTACGTTAGCAAATCTTCACCTGTGCACTGAGAATCTGCTTTGTGTCTGAACCGCTTATGTTTCTGTGTTCACTCATTTATCACCGCAAAAACGATCGCTTGGCAGGCACTGTGCTAAGCATCAGAATTTCAAAAGCGAATTCTTTCTCTGTACTCAAGTTGCTCAGCACTATTATATAAGAGTGTCATACTGACATTTTTACCATAAAGGTGGCTCTGGGGACAGAGAGGGCAGAGCAATGAGCTCCTCCAGGAGAAGTTTAGGAGGACTTCACAAGGAGGTAACATTTGAATTTAGTCTTGACATTGGAATAACAATTTGGTGGGCAGGGGTTTCAGAAATGGCATTTCAGGTAGAAGAACAAAAACAAGTCTGCATGCAGAAAGGCTCAATTTAGTAGAGAAACACATCAGGACAATCCTGTGGCATCAGAACAGGGATGAGGAGTAATGAGATGGTTGTAGACAGACAGGAAAAGCTAGAATTTAAAGTATTGCATGCAGTGTGCCTAGAAAATTGGACTTTCATCTTGCAGATATTTTAGGGAAATCAATGTGTAGTTTGGACTCCAAGTGAGATAATGAAGTATAGGAAGCCCATGATGGAAATCTTGTGCCTCTTTGCTTTGATTAATACTCATGGAGCTAAAGAGATTCTGGAGAAAAGATCCCAAGTAATATTAACAATATGGTTTTTAGACATCTAGAGGAATGCCTCATGTGTGGGTGCAGAGCACCTGAGAAAGAACCTACTCCCAGAGAAGGAAGATTTGGTTCCCTTATACTGGTTAGAATAAGAGAACCAGATACGGCATTCAAGTGCCCCTAATAGAATGTATCTCAGATCTGGCTATTCTAGAGGTAGGAGATGAAGAAAGACTATTTGCAAGAGGCAAAAGAGGACAAAGACATCAAAAACAAGCAAAATACCCAATGTCAGAGCCTAACATGCAGGATGGAAATTCACTTTCCAATTCATATCACAGCCAGGAAATGCACAAGTCATCCTGAGCCAGTGATGGCAGCCCAGGCAATATGAGTTGTGGCCGAAGTGGAGTAATGGGACAGTGGCTTAGCTGCAGGTAGACCTGGGACAATGAAGTTACCTGGTTGATAAAAAGTTCGGTGTTGTAAGCATAAAAACAAGAAGAGGAAGGACTTTTTTCTTTAATTTTTTTTGTTGTTGTTTTGGCCATACTGGGCTTCGTGCTTGCTAGGCAAGTGCTTTATCACTTGAGTGACACTGTAGCCCATTTTGCTCTTATTATTTTGAAGACAGGATTTTGCTTTTTGTCCAGGCTGGCCTGGATCTATCTTCCTGATCTCATCCTCCCAAGTAGTTAGGATTAGCGGCATGAACAACCAGCACCCATCTAGAAAGGAATTTTTAAATTATAAAATTGTGTGTATTATTAATGTAACTTCAGTAGATTGCTAAGATTATAGGTAGATTCTTCCTTTTTATAAGAAGGGAAATAACACTCTCAGATTTACATTTTAAAAGTATCACTCTAGGAGGTGAAATAAAAGATGTTTCAGATAGGACAAGAAAGACAGAAAATTAATTAGAAGATTTGTGTAAAAGTGCACATGAAAGATAAAGGATTTACTATAGGCAGAAACAGTAAAAAGAGAAAGGGGATGGAATTTGAAAGAGATTTTGGCAGTAGGATTAATAGGAATTGGTAACATAGGAGGAGAAGAAAGAGAAATCAAGGAACAAGCCAGTGTGGCTGGAAATGCTAGTATCTGGTCACAGGAAATTCAGGATAAGCAGTGGATTCCCAGAAAAGTGATGGTAAGCTATGAGTGTTCAGAGATGGCCATATTTGAGGGGACAAAGCCTGACACTGACCTTGGATCCATTCTTTCCTTTTCTTCCATGGCTTAAGGGTGCATAGTATGCTTGAGCATTGTGGAATATCTTTCCACCTGAGAATTTGAGACACTCTTAACAACTTTGTGTCTTCATTTTTCCATCTTTAGTACAATAATAATGTTCTTGGGTAAAGATTTATGAAGCAATACTTGCAAACCACTTTGAGAACCTCTGCTGAAGGCTCAATATAAATTACTTTATTAAGTATTGATGAATACGTCTAGTTTTCAGGTTAGCCTGAAGAGAGAAACAAAATACCTTTGTTTGAAAAGACATCTTTCACACATGATTCTTTTTGACTGATAGATGTGTAAGGAGGTTCTGAGAGGGAGAAAGTAGCAAGAGGGGATAAATGATAGTAGAGATGCTATTGGCATGGCTCTTTCTCCAGGTGTAGGCTGCAGATGGCTAGAGATTAAACTACAGTGATGCAGACACCATCCTGGCTTGCTCTAGGAAAGCAGGTTCCATTTCTCACTATCAAAATGATTTATGGTTGCTGGGGACTCTTGTCTGTGCCCTTCAAAGGGTTAAGGCAGAGCCTTAGGAGTGATACCCAGGCCCAGGCTTTCAATACATTGCTGGCTTACTGCACTCTGACAGAGGCAGAATACTGGAAGTAATCAGAGCCCACAGCTAAGTGTTTCAGGAGACAGAAATAAGCTGTCTCGTGCTGCTGAAAGTGGCAGATAACAGGGTTGCTTTGTGCCAGGCACTTTTTAAAATGAAGAAGTGGATGAATGAGTAATTAAAGACTGGTCTGCATAAACCATGAAAGTGCAGCCCCCAAACCAGGGATTGCCATGTCCACACAAGCAGCTTAAACCTTCACATTTGGGCTTCATTTCTCTGTCATCGTTAACTATAACAGTTACCAGGAATTGAGGATGGAGCTTAAGTTTGTCATTCACTTTGATCTGCCTGTACATTTCTCTCCTCAGTTATTTTTTGGTTTTCATCTCACATTCTGATCTCTCAGACTTTGTGTGAAAACAGTCTTCTGTGGTAGAATGTTTACATTAAATGCACACCTAAAAGATCCACCTTGTCATCCTCACTCTACAGGAGCAAATTGGTACTCTGAGAGGTTCTAGGATGCTGTCCTAAGTTACTCAGCTAATTACAGGCAGAAGCAAACTATCAGCAGCCTCTCCACTGCACACAGCCCATTTCTCACTTGCACACAGCACTGTCTCTTGTCTGGACTACTGCACCAGGAGTGGCAAATGGTAGCCCATGTTATTAGCTCAGGGTGTGCCATTGTTGGCAGGGAATGAGAGCCACAAGCCCCAAATAACACTCTAATGAGACATTCTGAGTGCTTAAAGCAAGCACAGAAAAGGCTTAAAGAAACAGTCAGTAAGGAAGTCAAAAGGAGTCTCTGCGTGATGAATCTTCTTTTGGTGGGTTAGGCCCACAGGGAAGGAAAGGATGTAGAATGCTGTCAGCTTGTTCAATCATTTCAGAGGAGGACTCCAGAGAGAGATGGGACCCAGGAGGTAGGGGCTCCTGTTGTTCTTCCCGGGAGGTTTTGTGCTTTAATCTTGATCGTGTTTCCATGTTCCTTCAATTTATAGTTGCTTAGTCTTCTCTTCCTGAGAGCTACAGTTGTCTTCTACAGACAGGTGAATGTATTTTAATAAAGTTCTGAAATAGTCACAGAGACTGTGACACCAAATACCTAATTCCCCGTTGCTTCTCTAAAGCTTCTCATTGCTTGATTGGTCGGGAATTTGATTGTTTGTTTTTTTAAAGTAACAAACAGTATTTTAAGACCTGCTTTTTTTTCGGGTTATATCCACTGCTTTCTAGAAATTAAAACTGGCATTCAAAATTTTTTCTGTAGACATCCAACATCAATATGTAATTTGTAAATTTAATTCTGGCATTAGCACTTAAATAGCCATTTGAGTAATTAGACTTTGGGAGGTGCCTAAGCAGCCATGTTGAAAGTGGGCCTGGAAGCAATCATGTTTCAGGTCTCATCTGTACTAATTACACCTGAAAAATACTAGGAGTGGGAAAGGAGCCTCTAAGATTCTCTTATCAGAGGTAAAATGGTGTCACTGCACAGTCCCACAGTTTGAAGATACAGTACAATACAAACACAAGCACTCATCAATTTCTTCCCATTCTATCCCAGGTAGCAAGATGGCTGGAATTCTAGTCCTATAAACTCATCCAGGTCTCTGAATCCCTGTAGTGATGCTAAACTGTGCTTGAATTCTGGGTATCCTGTGTCTCTGATGCTCCAAATGGAGTTTTATGAGGCAATGCTGTGATTGCCAGTGGACACCAATATTGGGGAGTCTTCTTGGGAATATCTGTAAAGAGGTGAGAAAGCAAGTTTGCAAGGCAGGCAAGAGGAAAAGTTGAACTGCAAAGTGGTTACAACAGAGATCATGGTCAATCCCATGGGGAACTCTTAAGCTAGGACAGTGTTTTGGATTTGTGTAGAATTGAGGAAAGGAGGACAGACTTTTGCACTCTTTTTTTTTTCTTTTATTATTCATATGTGCATACAAGGCTTGGGTCATTTCTCCCCCCTGCCCCCACCCCCTCCCTTACCACCCACTCCGCCCCCTCCCTCTTCCCCCTACCCCCTCCCTCTTCCCCCTACCCCCTCAATACCCAGCAGAAACTATTTTGCCCTTATTTCTAATTTTGTTGTAGAGAGAGTATAAGCAATAATAGGAAGGAACAAGGGTTTTTGCTGGTTGAGATAAGGATAGCTATACAGGGCATTGAATCTATCAATCCACATAAGATGTGGACTTCAAGATCAGACTACTGGCAAGAATGTAACCTTGGACGAGGCAAGTGCTTGCATTAGATGGCAACTGCCAAAGAGAGAGTTAAAATTAATACTCTTGGCAACTGGAGGAGGAGACGCCTTGATCAAGAAGGAGGAATTTAGTAGCTCATCTCAGCATCTGCTACAAGTGACAAGCATTCCTTAGGTTTTTTTTTTCTAACTCCAGGCAAACCCAAGACTCTGGTAACGCTTGTTCCTTCAAACTCAGAGATAGAATATAAAGACACACAATTGCATTAGGGTAAGTTTTTGCCATTTTCCATTTCATGGTTGCTCCCAGCCCACAATCTGGTTAGTAAAACAAGCAAGATGACACAAATGTGTGATCCTGTGACCTATTGCCTACAGTGCTTTGCCCAGAGTCAGGGGGAAATGAGACCTGTCAGCATGACCCATTCAAATCCTCCACAGGTGTATCTGACCATATCGCAACATTTACTAACTTTAAATCTTTGTTCATTTTTCATTCCTTTTTTTGACATAAAAACATAAAAAACTTGCATGTTAATGAAGTACCATGTGTTTTGATCTATCTATCTATCTATATCTATCTATCTATATAGAGAGAGTAATACTTAAATCCATTTAAGTATATCTATCTGCTCAAGCATTTATTATCTCTTATGATGAAAACATTCAAAACTCTTTGTGCTTTCTGAAATACATAGTGTGTAATTGTTATCTAGAGTTACCTACTGTGCAATAGCACATCAGAACTTCTTGCTCTATGTAACTGAAGCTTAGTACACATAGATTGGCTTTTCCCTTTCCCCTCCATTCTCCCCAGCCTCTGATAACCACCATTCAACTCTCAACTTCTATAATGTCTAATTTTAGGTTCCACATATGAGTGAGGTCATGCAGTACTTGTCATTCTGTGCCTGACTTACTTCACTTAACATAATGATCTTCATTTCCATCTCTGTTGTGGCAAATGATAGGAATTCACTCTTTTTTATGACAGAATAATATTTCAATGTATTTACATACTCTAATTTCTTGTTCATTCATCAACTAATGGACAGTTAGGTTATTTTGGCACTTCTATGAAATAATCAGCCTTATACTTGATACTTCTCATGCAACATTCCTCACACCCTGCTTATGTCATTTTACAAATATTTCATATTTTTAATTAAAGAGAATTTCATTTGTGGTTTTTGTCACTGTCATCTTGTTTAATTTTTCTTCATTTTTACTTGCTGTTATAACACTAGCAGAACAATTACCCTTTTGTTATATAATTTTTCCTTCACAATTAGGCAAAATATCAAATGCTCAAGTTCATTCTTTCAAGACTTCTGGCAGATAGACTAGATTAGCCAACTTGCCACCTGTTTCTACCTCTTTTTAGATGACCTTCCTGCATGCAGAGCCTATGATGCTAAAGTTGTCACCCTGACTTGACTTCTCCATTCAAAGCATTTGCACATTACTTGGATTCAAAACCAAGCCAAGTGAAGAGAACAGGTAACGACAGGACAATGGTTTTTCTGGGGTAGATCGAGCGGCTTGATTTGGCTCTGGAGTCAACAACTTTGCTGCTAAGTCATTGATTCCTGCATCATGAAGGTGACATGTTCTTGCAGCCAGTTTTTGCAACTTCCTAACTCCCCTTCTTTCTCATGGTGCTAGAAGTAATGGCTATCTTGGTGGGCTAGTTCTGTGATATTAATCTTAGAATTAATTCTCCAGGTTGGCTTCCAACAGTGTATTAAACATCTAAATCCTTTAATTAAATTCGTTTCTATTTATTGACTAAGTGTATAAAAACTAGTGATTTTAAGAAGTCACACCCACTTATTTAGCAGTATTGAGAAGCTATCTGTCTTGATGGCCAGTTTTACATGAATATATGTTGTTATGTTGCCTTCAGTTTTGTCATGATTCCCTTATTGAGTGGTCCCCACATATCTGTCTAATCAGAGATGTCCTCACTAACCTGAGGGAAGAATCTGTGAAGGGTCACACCATTTCCAATTCAGCCCTTCTGTTATCTTTAGTCTTATATTCCTCTTTGACTTTCAAAGTCAAGCAAGCATACCCAGAGTGAGTGAGGCTGGACCGAGGTACTCTGCCAGAGCTCCTAATTTCTAGGCATGCAATTTATCCTTCTGGTGAAGAGAACTGGGCCTTTCCTAACAAACCCAATTTTCACCCTTGAGTCTGAAGCCAGTTGTGCCTGGAAGTGGCTGTGACCTTCAAGTGAAGAAGCATTTCACACTCTCTCCCCCACTGATCACAGTTCTCATAACATTTGTAGCCACCATCTCCATTTGGTGACATGAAGGTAAGAAAATCTATACATTTGTATTTTCTGTTTCCTGTCCTCCCAAGCCTCTTTGCAAGATTGGCATAGCTCCAAACCAAACAGAAAAGTCTAGCTAGATCTCCCTGGGTATCCCTTCTCAATTTTGGAGATTGTTCTGACCTTAGCTATGGCCAAACCAAATAGAAGAACTTCTTTATGTGAAGACACTTCTAAGTCATTTCTTTAGGCCACCATGGCAAGGGGTGGGGGTCAAACTCTTCAGAAGAATTTCTTTGTTATGGTGACCCAGCTCTCAAAACGTTCATCTTGTAACTGATCTTGCAACAACCTCTGTAGCATGTTCTGCTTGCCCTGGTAACCTGTTTTTTCAGCTTTCCTCCTCATCTAGTGATAGCTTTTGCATTCTACAAATAGGAGCATCTCTCCATAGCCACCATGGCCACCATGGCCACCAAATTTCTTAAGGAACATGAAATAGTTCCCTAACTTCCAAACTTGAAGAGGCATAAATAAAATTTATGCTAACCTGGATTTAATGTCCTTATTAGAAATTTTATTCTATGAAATTATGGCAGGCATGTCCACATAGGGACCAATTCAAAAGTACTGATCACTGTCAGGTGTTGATAACAGGCTCAGTCCTCAGGCCTGGTAAAGTTTGATGCAAAAGATGCAGCAAGCTGTTTAGATTGTTCTGAATACAGGTCAGTTTATATAGTATGCCCTTTTTTCTAGCAAACAACAGTGCTGATGTGTAAAACAGGTGAGCCAGTGTGGATATGTAACTTGTGATTTATTGCTACACTAATGGAGAAAGTCAGTACCTAGAAACCCTCTCCAGAAGGTCTAACTGACCTGTACAGTCTCTCCCAGAGGGTGATAACTTGATTCCACTTCTTTCTACAGAAAATCCTTAATCTTTTTCCATCTTTTTATTCAGTAACCTTCTAAACTGGGGCCACAAGTTTCCAGGGTGTTAGAAGAATTTTTTAATACTTATATTTACTTTTTAGTGACTCTTTTAATTTTTTTATGGAATGTTTATAAAGTACACATGCATATTGGTATAGCATTATATGCACATTACTTATAAATAAATATACCATATTGTGGTGTGTGAGTGAAATTATTTTTTAAACTGATAGTGACATGTAATGAAAGGCTGAGAAAACACTGCTTTAATTAATAGGTAGTAGCGGTTGCTAAATTTTTGAAGCCTTAAACTTTACTTTTGATTTTAAAAAGTGATCATATGGTCATTTTTCATCTATCTCTCATTTGAAAAAAATATAATGAACAAAAAATTATGAACTCACTAATACTCAAAAATTACAGTGTTTTTCTTAATCACAATGGTCATGCACATTTGAAACTTAACAGTACGTAATCTATGTGTGACATATGTATTTTGTGTACATATGTTTGTAGATTCTTTGCAATTATCATATGAACTCCCCCAGGGAATGTGTAGTGATAATGATTAGAAGTACTGGTTTAGTGAGTTTTGGTGTACCTTATAAAGTCTTAGGTCCCCAGCCATACACATATTTGACAATTTATTTGTCTAAAAGGAGGCAGATCATCTAAAAGAAGCTGGTGAGAAATAATAAGCTTGGAACCTACTAGACAATACATACACCTTTCGGAAACTTGTCTTTAGCAAACAATTCTTTAGCCAGAGTCAAGTTACTCTTCTTCAGAAGACAAAGAGTATACTCTAATTGGCTCCAGTATAAGAAAGAAGTCTTTTGAAGTTTCTGGGGATGGCAAGAAATGCCTTTTAAACATCCGACACTGAAAGAATTATGTGCATTAATTTTGTGCTGCTTTTCTTTTAAAATATTAGCACTGATCTCTATAGTTTAACCTTTATGCCAAAGATATATGACATTAGAATTAGGGACATGCCCTCCTTTTTTATTAATTGATGCTAAGGAACTATGTCATCACAGAAGTACTCCAGGGGCATCAATTAACAAGAATGAGGCTGACAACCAAAGATTTTTCATTTCATTTTCTCAATCAAGATGAAGAGTGGGAAGAACACATGAATGAATCATGAGACCGTTCTTGGTGTGTTCATTGAAAATTGAACACTCGTGTGGCTCAACACTAACATATGCAGGACAGAAATAGTTATATTTTAATTTTCTTATCATTGTGATTCATTTGCTTGATTTTCCTGATGCTACTGCATCATACCTTTGCAACACAATATACACTGAAGAATTGGAGCATTCTTTGTAGCCAAAGCAGTTCACTTAGTCTTCTTTTGTCACCTTTCCTTTGTCAGAATTTATTAAGATACTGTTAGAAGAAAAATGTTTACTGTAAATGCTTCACCTTTTGCTGAAATCATTTTGGCAAAAAATTTATAGTACAGAAATACAACCGGAACAGAGATATAGTCATAGCAATTGTTTCATATCCCCTGAGCTCTCATAAGAGCTCACCTGGCTCTTGTGCCTTAGGTGGGGCCACTAAGAGATGAGAGAGCTCAGCTGCACCATACAGAATTCAAATGTACTGTTCCTTCTACCTGGAAATCCCTCCCATTCTTGTTCACCTCCAACTAAAGTCTACTCACATTTAAAACTTCTGCTTAAATGGCACTTCCTTGTAACCTTCTGGTTTGCATTTAAATTAGGTTGTCTTATTGTAATTCTTCATTGCACACTGTTTCTTCCTTTCATGTTACAATTTGTTATAATTTTCTTGTATGTTTGTCATGATTTGGATATGAAGTGCCCCCCAAGTCCCCAGTGCAGCAGTGTGCAGAGGTGGGATTTTGGGGGAAGTGATTGGATCATGAGGGTTCTCTATCATCTATGGATTAATTCATTGATAGTTTCATGATTTAATGGGCTATTGGGAGGTGATGAAAACTTAGGTGACAGAACCTAGTTAAAGGGAGTGGGTCCTTGGAGGTATGCACTTAGGAACTATAACTTGTCTCCAGCCTTCCCCTCTCTCCTTCCCTCTCTCTCCTCCTTTGCCATGAGGTGAGAAGCTTTGCTCTACCACATGCACCCATCATAATGTTCTACCTCATACAGCCCAGAAACAATGGAGTAAAAAACCATGGCTGAAATGTGGGCCAAAATAAATCTTCCCTACTTTAAGCTGATTTTCTCTGTCATTTTGTCATAATGATGGAGAGATGGTTGGCACAATATTATAGCAATTTATAATACTATATTGATTTGTATTATTACTTGTTTCATGTAAGATACACAAGTCAGGATTTGAGTTTATGTCCACATCCATGTCCCAGAATGTTATGGGACTCCTTAGAAGGAGCTCAAGAGATGTTTATCGAATTAATAGTTTTTCTACTTAATTTTAGTAACATACCTTAAAACATTAGGATTGAGATGGAAAAAAATCACCTTGGTCACTTTACTGTGAAATTATTATTCACTATTATTCTAAAAGAAAAACTTTAAAAAAATCTCAATTACTTCAAGAATTAGGATGGTTGAAACATCTTCAACAACAAAGTAATTTAGTAAATGATTGCCTGGTTTGCTGAGTAGGGACTGAATCAACCATTAATTTGCATGGCTGGCGACTCATAAATCAAAATTTTCACTAGAAAGTTAATACTCAGGAAGAACAATTTGTGTCCTTGGTTTGGGAAAGAAAACACTTCAATATGGATACCTTAGTGGACTGGGGCCATGGATCAAGTGGTAGAAAGCTTGCTAAGCAAGCAATCTCCAGTATTGGCTGGGGCAGGGTGGGGGAGGTTGGCAGGAAAGGATATCAAAGCTCAAATGGTTGCAGTATACTAGTAGTCTTTCCCCCAAGATTATGTTAAGAAATAATATTAGTCCAAAGCTGTTTTTAATATTTAAAAAATCCCAAGACTCATCACATATTTTCCACAGTAAGATGGTATAGAATGACTGAGATAAAGTATTCCTTTGATGTTGACTGGAATTAGATTAATCAAACATGGTTACTCATGCTGATCAGTTACTTTCTTTGGCTAAAAGAAAGTGTGACATCAAATTAATAAAAACAGAAATCTACTTATTACTTTATAGGTATAGATTCTTTGCCATACTGAATCTCTCCAATGCAGAAGGGTAATGGGAAATTATCATAAAAGGAATCCCTGGTGGTAAAGACTGTAAGAACCTTCCTAATCAACAGTTGTGAAGAGGGGAATGGATGGCTAGCTTTGCCAAATAACATAACAATTTTCATGCTGAAAAGCAGCATAAATTAGGAAATAAATGATGAAAATCAGCACTTACAGTTGGCCTATTAAAAAGCCTTAATTAGTATTGGTTCCTGGGGAGGTCCTAAGGGTATGACATATGTTCTATAAAAATATAAATTAAAATTTTCCAAGCAGCCTAGGAAATTAATTATTTTCCCTAATTCCCAGCAAATGGTCTTTCCTCCTACTTTACAGAAAAATTAGGTACCATCAAATAGGAATATCTCTATCTTCCTTGCATCATATCTACAAACTGGCTGGCACTGACATGGAGAAGTCAAAGCACCCTTTTGTCTGACTGATGTCTCCCTCTCTGCTCTGAAATTCATTCTCCCAACCAGCTTAGAACTACTTTACTGAAGGACTATCTTTCTCTTTTTTCTGATCTTCCATCTTCATTCTTTGCCTCTCTGGCATCCTGAGTTCATCAGCTTCCCCATCAACACTTAAATAGAGTAAAATCTCTTAACTCTGATAATAAACAAACAAAATGGTCTCTTACGACACAATATCTTTCTTTCAAGTATTGCTCTTTCTTCTCTTTTCTCCTACTTTTTCTCCTACACTTTGCATTTCTACTCTGACATTATTCATTACCATTCAACACACCTGCAAGCTGAGCTCAATACCAACCATCTCAACAGGAATGTTTCTTGCCAAAATCACCACCAACATTCTTTTTACAGAATTTAGCATACATTTCTCTATCCTTATCTTACTTGGCTTCTAGGAAGCCTCTGAAAATCTTAATCAGTCCTTTCTTCATCCATTCATCCAGAAAATATATCTTGATAACTTACTAAGAACAAGCACTGTTTTGTGTGGTGGGAGGAAAACAGTCTTGAAGCTTTCTTGGCTTCTTCTGTTGGCTTAAATGATAAGAACTCTCTTGATTTGCTTCTATAATGAATTCGTACTTTTCTATGATTTCCTAACAACTTTCTCTGCCATTCTTGCAAATGTGCTATTTGTCAATAATCTATTCCAAGCCCCATTCCTGCCAAATGTGGGGATCCCATCCACTTCCATGACATTAATTACCAACTGATATTCTCAAAATGGATTTGGAAATGCATGCCTATAACTTCAGGTCCATATATCAAATTTTTCTCTATATTGCCTCCTTAACACTCATTACAAGATGCTCCAGTTCACTGTGTGTCAAACTTGAGTTTTCTCCATTATGATACCACCATCCCACAATTGTCTGAACGAGAATCCTGATCATTCTTTGTGACTCTTCCCTTAATTTCTTCTCAACAGTTTAGCCTCTTTACAACTTCTTAATGTTTCCTCTCCCATTTTTTCTCACTTCCAGAATCCACTTTACAGCCACCATCATTTCTCATCTGCCCTCTCCTAACTCTCCCTATTTCTGTCTTAACTTTTATAATCCAGTATCTCTCAGCTTAATGTGTCTTTCTAAAATGATACATCTAATTATTTTCTTCTTCCTTAATACCCTTCAATGGGTCCCTGGTTGTTTTTAGTACCACACTTGCACTCTTTGGTATGATTTAATGTGGTTCTTTATAATCTGGTACCTATCGTTCTCTTCAACCCCATCACCTACATTCCTCCCTCAGCCTACTTTATGCACTGTTGCCATGAGGAACTTCATCTTTGTGGTCCTATGCATATGATGTTTTCTTTACTGAAGAAATTGGTTATAGCTGATGTATAAAAATAATCTTATTTACATGTACTGTTTTTATCTGGCAACCTTAACAAGCATTCTTAAACATTACTTCAAAGAGTTATGCTATAGATTCTATTGGTTTTTCTACTGGACAATTATGTCATTTATAGTTTTTCTTACTTTCCAGTCCTAAGAATTTCATTTCTCTATCTGAAATGAAACTTACAGAAATCTTCCCATCAGTGACAATTGATGCCAAAATAAGTAAAACAAAACCTCTCAGTGTTGAAGAAAAATAACTGCTGTCATAGAGTTACACAACCAATATTATGTCACATTTTGTTAGTGCCCTGCTTGTCTTGGTGAGGATCAACCAAGTCATATTTACATAAGCACCCAGAGAAATTACTACAGACAGGCTTTCACCATGTGATATGGTTCAAGACGAAGACAATTCAAACTAAAATGAATTAGTAAAATGCAGTAAACCATAATATGTTCATACATTGATAAATATAAATTAGTATTAGCTGTGAAAATAAAACAATAAAAATTAAAAACTCATGATTTTTAAGTAAAATTACAACAAGAAACAAGAAAGATGGAAATGGAAGATCAGAATTAAAAACTTCTAAGATCTTTCTATTGTTCTAAAAGAGTATGTAAATACTAAGGAAATTTATTGTATGTGTGTGTTTGTGTGTTAGGTCATTAGGTTAACCACGCTCAGTAGAGAAAAAAGAAACAAAGAACCATTGATGAATTCAATTGATAAGAGAAGAAAAAAGGAGAGCAAAGAAATTCAAGTAGAAAAGCACAAAATAATTTGACAAAAGCAAGTCAAAAAAATAAATAGTCATCAAAATTTAAAGAAGTGGTCAGTTTATTAAAATATCACACTTAATATATGATATTCATGATGCAATAATGATACTAAAAAAATAAGGAAATCTCCCTGACCACCACTGGAAGGTAGTAGGAAATAAAATCAATACTCTAAATGTAGATATAAGAAAAGAATGCAGCCTTTATTCTGCTTTTTTTCGAACAAACTGAAGTTTTGAGTAAACAAATAATAAGAAAAGCTCCTCATTATAAGACTGTACCTAAGAAATGAAAAAATTAATAGAATTAGAAAACCACCAGTTCATATTCCATAACAAAATAGTAGGTGTAGGATAAAGTCATCAACAGGTATGAAAATAATTAGATGAAATGTGGATGGAGAACTTTACAATGGAGGAAACAATTCTATAAGAAAAAAAGGGGGGGAATTATAAAGGAATTAATTTTAAAAATACAGAGGGAAACAACTAATAAATTTAGCTAAATAAAAATTTTAAGAATTTTAAAATGGCAAGAAGTTGGAAGACAAGCAGGGCACTAACAAAATGTTTTCCATATATAAGAGAATTAGTACTGAATTTCTATAAAAGAAAAAACTTACAACTGCAAAATACATGAAAATATGATCAGTTCTCCTAGATATGGAAAAAAATGCTTGTGCATTTTTAAAGTTAAGGGACCTTAACTTCAAAGTTGGGCTTAATTTCAGTAGTCAGTAGTCAGTGCAGACAGAGGAAAATTTAAAACTTAATTATTCCAAGTATTTGCGAGAACATAGAGGAATAATCCATACAACTGCTTCCCAATCAATTCCAATCAGATGGAATGATTTGGCAAATTTGAAATGTGTAAACCTGTATATACCAGTTTTCACTTCTAAATATAACCCAAAAAGAAACATTTACACAATCCTAAGAAGTCATGGACAAGGATATTCATTATATATTGCTTAAAATAACTGAAACTAATTTGAATACCTTTCAATAAGAGACTAAGTAATAAATTATGAATACATATGATAGGCTTGATATGATTTTGAAAAGTATATTAATATATTTATATTAGAAGTATGAAATATCTATATAGCACTTAAACTTATTGGTCTCAGAACAAACAGACTTGAAATGAGAGTAACAAAACAAGTTTTAGAGTTTTGGACTATATTTTTTTCTTTGTTAAAGGTTTCATTCTTTTATTTTTGTATATGAATAAAAATACATCCTCCATATTCACTCTCATTCACCTTTTCCTTGTGCCCTCTCTTAAAAAACACCTGCTTTAATCCTCCTGGCCTTATTTTTTTTTATTGTTGATTCATTTATTCATATGTGCATACATTGGTTGGGCCATCTTTCTCCCCCTCACCCTTGCCGCTTGCTTCCAGGCAGGACCTATTCTGCCCTCTTCTCCAATTTTGTTGAAGAGAAGACATAAGCATAATAACAAAGACATACCATTGTTACTAGCTTGAGATAAAGATAACTATAGAGAGATCCCTAGCATTGCTTTCATGCACATGTGTATTATAACCCAAATTGGTTCATCTCTACCAAACATCTTCTCTACTTCCTGGTCACCTTCCCATAGTGGCCTCTGTCAGTTTAAGATTACTTTATTCGCTCCTCTACAGTGGGCACATCAAACGCTTTCAAGTTTTGGGTTTCCTACCTTTCCCTATTCCTCTTATACTTGTTCTCCCCTTAGCATGTGACCCATGCCCAATAATATTACTGCATTTGTTTTAGGTCTAGAGTCCATATATGTGGGAAGAACATATGATTTTTGGCTTTCTGAGCCTGGCTAACTTCACTTAAGATGATTTTCTCCAGTTCCATCCATTTACTTGCGAATGACAAAATTTCATTCTTCTTCATGGCTGAGTAAAATTCCATTGTGTATAAATACCACATTTTCTTAATCCATTTGTTAGTAGTGGGGCATCTTGGCTCTTGTGAACAGTGCTGCAATAAACATGGGTGTGCAGGTGCCTCTGGAGTAACTTGAGTCGCATTCCTTAGGGTACATCCCTCGGAGTGGTATTGCTGGATCATATGGCAGATCTATGTTTAGTGTTTTAAGAAGCCTCCATATTGTTTTCCAAAGTGGTTGTACTAGCTTACATTCCCACTAGCAGTATAGGAGGGTTCCTTTTACCCTGCATCCTCACCAACATTTGTTGGTGGTGGTGTTTTTGATGATAGCTATTCTAATAGGAGTAAGGTGGCATCTCAGTGTGGTTTTGATTTGCATGGCCAGGGATGGTGAGCATTTTTTCACCATTTGGATTTCTTCCTTTGAAAGGGCTCTGTTTAGTTCAGTTGCCCACTTCTTTATTGGTTCATTGATTTTGGAAGAATTTAGTTTTTTGAGCTCCCTGTATATTCTGGTTATCAGTCCTTTGTCTGATATACAGCCAGCTAATATTTTCTCCCACTCTGTGGGTGGTCTCTTCAGTTTAGAGACCATTTCTTTTGTTGTACAGAGCTTGGACTATTTTTTTTAATCAGGTAGCAAATTACAAACAGGTAATGATATTATAGTTTTCTGAAAATATGAATTTTGTGCTTTAAGATTTAAATGCATGAACTGGGAGTTATGATGTGGCTGCCTCTGGAGGTACAAAGAAAAATAAGATAACAAAGAAGACTAACCCTATTGTAATGTTTTAGTCTTTTTAGTTTAAAGTTTGAATTAAAAATGAAAACAAATAAATCGGTTAATTATCAGTAGTGGTTATTTGGCATTGTTCTCCTTTACTGAGTATTTTTTTTTAAACCCTTTAACTTTTTTTTTTTTGGTGGGACTGGGTTTAAACTCAAGGCTTCATGCTTGGAAAGCAGGTGCTTGACCACTTGAGCCATATATCCAGTCCATTTTGCTCTGATTATTTTGGAGATGGGGTCACAAACTTCTTGCCCAGGCTGGCCAAGAACTGTGATCCTCCCGATCTCAGCATTCCAAGTAGCAAGGATTACAAGCATGAGTTACTAGCACCTAGTTCAACATAAATTTAATTACATTGAAAAGTGGGGTTTTGTAGACAATTTAAGGATTAGTGAACAGGGTCATTCTAGATAGATGCATCAGCCAGAATGCCTAAGATTTGCTGTGGTAGGAAAACATCAGATGTTCGAGAAATGCTAGTAGGCAGATCAAATTTTTTGTACCTAAAGGTAAATGCAGTTATTGAAGGGAGCTATTTGGCTAATTTGGAAGCCCTTAAATACTGGGCAACTAAGGTGGGGCTTAATTCAGTAGTCAGTGGAAACTCATTGAAGATTTCTAGGGTAAAAATAGACTTTAAAGAAGATATCTATGGTAGAAAAGAGAAAAATAGAGGTGATAAACTAATTTGCATTATAATACATAATACATGGAAATGTCACAATGAAACTCCCTGTATAACCATCTTATACAAACAAAATGTCTTTTTTCAAAAACAGAGAATAAGAAAGTAAAACAGGTCCTGTCTTGGGGTTGCCACCAGTGGGAGGGAGAAGAATATAAAGAAAGGTTGTAGAAGGGTGAATATGGTGAAAATATTATGTGCTCATGTATGAAAATGGAAAAATGAGACTTGTTGAAACTGTTCCAGGAACAGCTAGGGGGAGGAAAGGATAAAGGAGAGTGATGGAGGGGTGAGTTCAACTATGATATACTATAAGAACATTTGTAAATGTCACATTGTACCCCCAGTACTACAACAACAATAATAATAAAAATAATAATAAAGACTAAAAAAAAGAAGGTATCTTTAGCTTGCAAAAATTGAAAAAATATACTCACATATGTGTAAAGAAAAGAAAAAAGCTAGGTATTTATAAATTAGTAAACTACATGTGGCCATCAAGGGAGTCATCTGAACAGAAGGAAAAAGATCATTGTAAGGAATGAGCAGATGTTAAGAAAGTGAAGGGAGGGAGAACAGATTACTTGGCTCAAAATAGAAAAGTGAAGGGAAGGCAAGGAAATTTGGTGAGTTGAGTACTACTGAGAAGAAATGGTGAAAAGGAAGAAGAGGAAAAGGTAGTGGATATATGATGAATGAAGGGGTATCCTGAAGTTACAAGTGGTATTTGGGACTAAGAAGTTAAGAACATAGATGTGTTAAGGAGAAAAACCACATTGTTTTCAGAAATAAGAATAAAGCAAGAAAAGACAAGTGAAGATGCCAATACATTTTGAGTTTAGAGATGCAGAAATGCTAGGATCACATGTTATATATTCTCACTTCTTCATAATAAAAGGAAGTTACCTATTATGAATGAGGACTGTAGAGAGGACTATAGACTTGGAGAGGGGAAAAATTGTAGCAGTCGTTAGGGCAATTCCTAGCTAGACTGAAGCTTCCATATGGGCATTGATGTTTCTATTAGAGTTGAGATCCAAATGTGGAAAAAGAGTGGACACAAGATTATCTCACTTACTTTAAATATTTAGGGCTAGCAAGCATATGCTGCTCTGTGAAAGTTTATCTCTCAAGAAAAGTTTGGATTCCAGAAAGGCATTTCTCCTGTGAAATGTTTACTCATTTAAGAAACACTAATATGTTAAAAGAATTCTAATAATTTGGGCCAGTAGCTATCCAGGAATGCTTGTTTCTAGCTGCTTACAGAATAGTTAAAATTAATTAGCCCAACAATGTTCTTTTCTTAAGATCCAAAAAGATGCCAAGTATGAGAAAGTCTAAAGGCACTGATGAAAATATGTTTTCTGTTAAATAGGTTATGGAAAAAAACCAAAAATATGGAAGTAGCACACATTTCAAAGAGAAACAGTGGAGGGAGTCCAAATTCCCAGTAATTCCACTGGACTAAATTCAATAAGATTTGTGTGAGGTTTAACCCTTTCATGTCTTAAAATAAGTCACCAGTCATGTTCTAATTAATTTAGAAAAGGAACTCTTTAAAACTGAATTCAACTAGAATTAAATTACTGAAGCTAAATCACATGCAACTAAACCAGGGATCTGCAAACTACATGGCTGGTGGGTCAATCTGATTTTCTCGTTCTCCCTCTCTCCCTCTCTCTCTCTCTCTTTCTCTCTCCCTCTCACACACACACACAAACATGCACACATAAACACACTTTCTCGCTCTCTCTTTCCCTCCCTCCCTCCTTCTTCCTCTGTGTGTGTTGTCTCTCTTACCCTCCCTCCCCATCTTGATCCCTCCACCTCTTTCTTTTTTCCCCCATGGCCCTAAGAATGGCTTTTAAATTTTTAATGGTTTCATTAAATGGTTACATAAGTACCTTCATAATATCTTTGATTGTGACTCTTGGCCAGAAAAACCTTAAATATTTACGACTTGGCTCTTTACAGGGAAAGCTTGCCAGCTCCTGAACTAAATGATCATAAGACTGGGAAAATAAGAAAAGGAGGCAAGCTTCAATGCTGAGAAAATATATTTCCAGGTATAAATGGAATATGATTAAGATACTATTTAGTCAATAATATTAATCTATTTTACTAATTTCCTGTCATTTATCTTTGTAGTGACTTAAAAAAAATCACTACTGGGCATTTGCTGGTGACTGTCATTAGCCTACAGATTTACCCTGTGATCCTATCTTGCCTGCATGGATCACTGGTATTGAATGTTGCTAAGCTAATCGTAAAGTAGATCAAACCCATGGTGGAAGTAATGGCCTCGATGTGTATACCTGTATTTGTGAATAACTGAGTTATTGAAGATGGTAGGTTCTGGAGCCAAATTAACCATCTGTTGAGTGGATTAAAGGTGGGTATGACGACTAACTCAATGGGGAACAAAGATGGTGGGTCTTCTTAGGGAGCACAACAATCTCCTGGATAAGCTGTCCGTAAACATGTGGCAAGGTGGCCCAAAGTCTAAAAGTAGGGATATGTGGTACCATCTTGAGGTAAAACCGAGACTTAAAAAAAGAAAAGAGTGCGGAGCCTATCAGTGGTAGAGTGCTTGCCAGGCACGTGCCAGGCCCTGGGTTCTATCCCTAGTACCACGAAACAAAATAAAACCTGATAAAAAACAAAAGGCAGAACTTCCGCTAAGTAAGATTATTTAGTCAATGAAATTTGGAAGTTGCCAAGGTCATAGTTCCTTCCTGCAATCTCTGTGGGATGGGAGACCCGTGCAGGGGCATTGCCTCTGTGAGTGAAGGGTACCTGAGTGAGTGTGGATGCTTAGTTCCACCCAGTGTATTGTGGTCTTTGTTGATCCTCTTTGAAACTATCACTCCTATTTAACAGAGTTCTGACAACAGAAACAGTGTAAAGAGGGGTTTTTTTTTCTTTCTCATACTCTTAATAATCTGATGAGTTCCTACTACTTTCCTCATTGCAGATAGGCAAGCTGAAACACAGCAGTCAAGCAACTGGATCAAGGTCACACCACTAATGTTGCTTCATTATATAGTTCCCTCCCAGATAGTGTTTGACCTTGTCTTTTTTAATTGCTTGTTTATTTCATAATTTTTTTACTTACATTTATTTTTAACAGACTTATTGCAGTATAACTGACACAAAATAAAGTGTAGATATTTAAAGTGTAAAATTTGATGAGTTTTGACCTAAACATATATCTGTGAAACCACTCCCACAGTAAAATAGTGAAAATATCCATCAATCCCAAAAGTTTTCCCATGCCACTTTGTAATCTTTTCCTCCTGCCTCCCTACAAATCCCACTTCCATAGCCTCTCCCTATCCCCAAATCTGCTTTCTGTCACTATAGCGTAAACTGTATTTATTAATTTTTTTTGAGATGGGTACTTGCTATATTGCCCAGGCTGGCCAGGAACATTTACTAGAATTTGATATAATGGGATCATACTATATGTAGGATTTTTTGAGGGGAGTGGGTGTGGTTTATTCCATTCAACATGATTATTTAGAAAGTCATCCTTATCCTGACATGGATGAAGAGTATATTCCATTTTATCACCAAGTAGTATTACATTGTGTAGAAAGACCATACTTTGTTTATTCTTTCACTTGTGGGTGGACATTTGGGTTTTTTGTTCTGTTTTTGTTTCTATCTTAGCTATTACAAACAAAACTATTGTAACAATCATGTATAAGTGTTTATATATAATACCAAAGAATAGAAAGGTTAGATCATATTGTATGTATTTTAACTTGTTACAAAATTGCCAAACACTTTCTCAAGGTGGTTGTATATTTTACATTCCCATCAACAATGAAAGAGCATTCCAGTTGCTCCAAAATCTTGAGAACACTTGCTGGGGATCGTCTTTCTAATATTAGCCATGCCCAGAGATGCTTATAGCAGAATCTCTTTGTTCTTTGATTTTCATTCCCCAAGTGACTAGTGATGGTGAGCACTTTTTCATGTGCTTATTTGCCATCAATATATCTTCTAGTGAAATATCTTTTTAAATCTTTTATCCATGTTTCACTGCACTGTTCATTTTCTTATTACTGAATTTTGAAGTTTTTTTTCCTTTGAATTGTGCATATTTGAGGTTTCTTGATATATTGTGAATCAAATCCTTTACCAGATTCATGACTTGCAAATGCTTTCTCCATGTCTCTGGCTTGTCTTAAGAAAACCTTAGAAGAACAGCATTTATGTTGATCAAGTCAAAATTATCTTTTGTTCTTTGTGGATCATGTTTTCAGTCTCAGGACAGATTTTAAACTTATGAAGAATAACTATATAGAATATTTATAGGTTCCATGGAGTCTTCTGCTACGTTTATTTACTTTGCCACAGGTATCATTTCCTTTACCTTAGAAATGATTGGAAAATTATCTGAAAACTCTTTCATTTGCATATTCCATTCCCAGATCCTATTCTTTATATGTGAAGATGAATGAGTTCCCAGTATTTTATTAATTTTAGATAAGAGCTAAAGTCCAAGTTCTGAGTATAATTGATAATTTGCATAACATACTGAATATTGGTATTGTTAAGAAGTCATATTGTCATGTGTTTAGAAGGCTGTTATAGTTTGGATCTTGGGTGTCCCCTAAAAGCCTATATGTTAAAGGCTTGGTCCCTAGGGCAGAACTTTTGGAAGGTGATGGAACCCTTAACAGTTAGGACCTAGTGGGAGGCCTTCAGATCTTTAAGGGCATGCCCTGAGAGTGGGTTGTAGGGACCCAGGCCCTTCCACTCTTTCATCTTCTGGACATGCGGTTTGTGGTTTTGTTCACCACGCACTCCGATCATGATGTGCTTCCTCACCACAGGCCTAAAAGAAGTGGGTCTGTCCACTGTAACCTCTAAAGCCATAACCAAAATAAAACTTTTGTCCCTGCAAGTTAATTAACTTAGGTATTTTGTTATAGTGTTGGAAAGCTGACTAACACAAAGCCCTTTCTCCTAAAAGCTCAAATAATTTAGCATTGGAAGAGACTTTAGCACTCATTTTTATCAGCTTCCTATGCATAGATTCCCTTCTCATGGTGTCCTCTCTTTCTTATTCAGGAGTTTGCATGAAAGACATCTCTTAAGAGAGGCTTTTCCCCAAACCTATCTAAAATAGCAAAGCCTTCCCAGACCCAACAGTCTCAATTTCCTTTCATGGAAGCTTTAGTTTCCTTTATAAATATCACTCCCTCCCTGAATTTTACTGCATGCTTAGGTTGTGTGCATGTGCTTTTTTATTCTCTGCCCTTTTTTATTCTTTAGGTCTAGACCTAAAGAAGCAGAGCAGTATAAAAACTTATATACTGATAATCTTACTCCCATTCTCTTTTCTCTTCCCTATTAAAAGTATTTTATTGTATTTAAAAATTCCATCTTTCCAAGGTTTCTTTATGCAACTATGAATATTTTTACTTCTCTTCATTTCTGTCACAAAAGCAGCATCCCGGATACTATTCTGTTCTATTTATTTTGAAAAAAGTCATGGTTTTAATAGACATTTTTCAGGCTTTCTTTTGAAGAACTCTGGACCTCACAGGTGCTCTACCACCTGAGCCATGCTGCCAGCCTTTTGATATCTGTTATTTTGAGGTAGGGTCTCACTTTATGCCCAGTCAGGCCTGGACCATGATCCTCCTATTTATACTTCTCCACATATCTAGGGATGGCAGGCATGCACCACTGTACCCAGCCATTAGTTGAGATTGGATCTTGTGTACTTTTTGCTTTGGCTGGCCTTGAACTGCAATCCTCAGGCTGTCTTCCTCCTGAGTTGCTAAGATTACAGGCTTGAGCCACCAGACCCATCCATTCTTAAGTTTTACAGTGCTGATTTTTGACAAGTTACCAGAGAATCAGATGTTTCAAGTTATAAGTAATAAAATTCCATGAGCATGCATAGGAAAGCAATCTTTAATGAAATAATGGAGTAAACATAGTCTCTCCCAAAAGTTGTGTCCACCCAGAACCTGTGAATCTGACCTTACTTGGAAAATGGGTCTTTGCAGACAGAATTAAGTTAAGCAACTTGAGATGAGATCATTGTGGCTTCATTGGCTCTAAGTCTAATAACAAATATTCTCAGAGAAGAAGAGAAGGGGAGAAAACAGATGGGAAAACTGACATGAAGACAGAGGCAGAGATAGGAGTGATGCACCTATAAGCCAAGGAATGGCAAAAAAAAAAAAAAAAAAATTGGAAGCCACCACAAAGTAGGAAAGGTGCACAGGATAGTTTTCCCCTTTGGAGCCTCTGTAAGGAACTACCTTTCCTAACACCTTCGTTTCAGACTTGGTCTCAATCCTCCCCCCCAACCAAGTACCCCCTCTACCACAAATAAAGTAAAATTCTTTTTTTATGACTTAATTTTGAATTCCTTTCATTTTTGCTTTGCCCCTCTCAGCTTGTCTCCCCTTTATCAGAGTGCAGCCCCTGCTGGCGGGGGCTTCACTAATGGTGCCCCAAATCAGAGCTATTTTTCAGGTTAGGCAAACCAGTTTCTGCTTTCAGATACTCTTGCGTCATGTTCTCTCTATGCCCCTGGTTGACTGGAAAGAGGCCTCCCACTATCCTATAAAAGTTTGGTGATTTAGTAATGAAAAAGATATTTTTGCACTAATGTGTTTTCCTTTCCAAAAACAAGTTGTGTCAGATATTGTCTTATTTATGTACTCAATTATTATCAATTGTTCTATACAATACCTTTGCATTTCTTAGTAAGTTTATTTCTAGATATTTAAGTCTTTGGGTAGTTATTGTATAAAATAGCTCTTCTTTTGTCAGATTTTACAAGTTACCTGATATCAAATAAATGTTAAAATTAAAAAAAAAGAACCTAGAGAGAACAAATTTTCAGTGGGTTAAGCTGCCTAGCTTATGGTAATTTGTTATTGCAGCATTAGGAAATGGGTACAGGTGAGAGAATGGAAGAGATACACAGACAGGGGCAAAGATGAGAGACAAGACAGAAAATAATGGCAGAGATAAGAGAACACCTGACAGCATCCCTTTTCCCAGGTAACCCAGTTAAGTTTCAATCCTATTATTTCTTGCAAGAATAAACCTGAAATTTTCCAGGGACATTTTAAAAAACATGTACAATATTGACCCATCTGTTTAGTTTTCTGGGAAGTTAGTCATTCTTCCTGATTCATCAAATATCCTCTTGGATATAATTTTTAAGTGAATTCATTTGCTCAGTTCTACAAGTCTTGATCTATGGATTTAAGAAATTAGGATGTTGATGTTAAAGTGTATGAATATCTTTAGTGTCATTAGTCCATCTAAAGTTTCAGTTTTGATCAACATAGAGGCCGATTATGTTTCCAATGTCCTAAGACTTCATCCTAGCTGCACTTAAGTCTAAACTACACCTTTTGTTCATTAGCATGATTAAGAGAGTGTGGTTGAATGAATACAGATGAATTTGTTGTGAGGAAGAAACAATTGTGAAAGACATTGTGATTTTCTTACTCTACGTAATTTGAACATCCTTCTAGTGCAATGCTTGTGCTTCAAAATGATAACCTCGAAAGTGGTGTTTCCCAGGCTTCTCTGCAGTTATAGTTGGGTTTCTGCAGATTAGATGCAGTTATGGGGGATTTGGGATGCAGAATTTTGATGAAGCATTAGGTTTAGAGAAATGTCTGTGTTGAAGTTAGCAAGCACAGTCATGGCAATGGGCTGAGTTCTGAAGTGAATTCTAGTTTCCAGCTTTATGGGAATAAAGATGGTGTATAGACCTCCAGTTTTGAATCTTGCATATTTGGCAGGTGTGATGTGATTCCATTGTGTGCTATCAGCTTCCTGATCCCTAGATTACCTCTAGTGGGGTACATTCCTTAACCTTCAGTGGCATCTTCCAAATTTTCCATCTTCCTGATTGAGGCATAGGTTGTAGCTTGCTGGCGGTCAGTTCAGTGGTGATTCTGGGAGTTCTTTCTAGAGGCCCAGCCTAGAGCCCATTCTTTACCTACTTTCAGTAATATTATAATCACCTAATTTCCAGCTTTAAATCTTCTGTTTCTAATAACTAGAGAAATTCCAACTTTATCAACTTGAACCCTGACTGATAGAATTCAAGTCCTGACTCTGTTGCATAATCTTCTTCAAAGAATAGCATACGCTTGTTACTATAAGCTCCCACTGTGGAGAAAAGGGAAGGTTAAAAAAGATGCATCCACCTTCTCGTTTTATGTTTAAAAATGTTCCTGGATGGCATCCCAGATATGTGTACAGTATTGACCTTTGTGTGGTAAAATTATGGTGCTTTGTCTATTTGTTTTTATAAAAGTAACAGGCCATAAGTTGGTTGCTAATATCTTCTTGGAGTCACCCACAGTTTCAATAAACAGTGTCAGAACACACCAACTATCCACACCAACAGCTTCCTGCCTCATATCTCTGACATAGCAATGTGGTTGGCATACATGGGGTGGAGCAGAACTGCTGGACAGGTAATGTCACAGGAGTTTCGCTTTGCTGCTGGGGAACTTAAGTTAGTGGATAAAGACCCCAGATTCCCTGGCCTTCTGTGGCAGGAAGGATTTTGAGGCATGCTCTCATCTCTGAGTCCCCCATGGATTTAACCCAGTTACCAGTCACCTACAGCATGCACATATTCCTTATTGACTTCCCTCCCTTCCTTGGCCTTCTTTTCCCACTCTCTCAGGATCACTCCCACTTCCTGGGATCACCTCCTAAATAAGCAACTGCATCTCAATTCTTGAGCAGATTCAAATTATCAAAACAATGAACATGTACTACTGTTATAATTTAGGGGAAATTTTTATTTTAAACTCTTGTTATAAGAGCTTGTCAATATATCAAAATGTCAAATGTATGTTGAAGATATTGCTTCTTGAGTGTTGTTGTGGTAGTATTGTTTTGCTTGAATTGAAGGTATAAATCTTTATTTATAGGAAATTTGTTATCTATTTGAAGGAAGTCTTTATTTCTTATATGGTAGAATCATATTTGAAGTATTAATGTGAACTTTTTCTCACATCTCTGAGTTCACAGAAAATTTTGTTCTTTCAAATCTGCACAAGTTCTGCCAAGCAGAATCAGAAGATAGGCTCCAAAGGCAAGATAAACACAACAAAGGAACAGCCACCTAACCTAAAAGAAATACCCAATTATGTACTTGAACCTTGATGTTTTCCCCTACCAAGAAGAACACTTTCCTTCACAGTGTTTGGACAGAGGAGTACAAAGTAGGGGAGCCAAGGTGCACAGAGAGCACAAGAGAGGGTGAGAGCTCCAGCCAGGGTTAGAAGTTTCCCTTACTAATAGGCTTACATCACAAGGATAGATGTAATCTAGAGTAGTGTGGTGATCTTTTTTCCCTCTTCAGACCAGTGAATGAATACAAAAGTGAACTTCTAACACCAATGTTGGATTGAACTTGTGAAAACTTAGGTCTAGGGGGCATGGCTCAAGTGGTAGAGTGAGGTCCTGAGTTCAGACCCCAGTACCATCACCACCAGCAAAACAAAAAAACTAGCATGTACAGTACCAAATTCTTACTACGATTGCATCACAAACATCAGAATGAAAGAAGCACATTTAAAACTGAGCAAAAACAGATTAGGAATGGTTATCATGTTGCAGTGGTAAGAATGATGAGTCACTTCCTATCGTCTTCAAAAATACGACATTATTAATCATCCTGAATTTATCTTTACTCTTTCTGATATATAGCCAGAGTCTTCGGTTTCAAAGCAGGAACATTCAACACTCACTTTAATGTTATAACAGGAATAGTTTTTGTTTATGCCTTTTCTTGCTCATGTTATCACCAGTACCATGAGGACAGATTCATTCAGTGTCATTTCTTGTTCTCATTACAACCTTTATCACAATAATATGGTACAGTGTTGGAATTTAATGGCTCATCTATCCCATGAAACATGATGGTAATAAGCTGTAATGTTTTGACCTCAGCTTTTTAATAATTAATTCATTGTCCCTTCCCAACCTACCTAGCTCCCTACTTTCCTCACGCTCCTTGAATGGGGATGGGGTGAAGTAGACTGTCACTGGATGCAGGAAACATTACCAAGTGGAATACATCTGTTTATAAGCCTATTAAATGTGAATAGTCATTCATGTTCCATTTTGAAAAAAACAAATCACCATTTCTCCTCATGGCAGAGAATACAAGGAGAATGCAAACTAGAAAAACATGGATCAGTTCTTATTATAAGAGTTACAACAAGAATAAAAAATGGCACATTCATTCTGAAGACAATGGCTGAACCGGAAATGTTGCAAATGCAACTTCCTCCTTCCTACAATTGGCTGTGTATATTTGGTGACAAAGAGCAAAATATTAGTAGGTGATTCAAAGGCAAATTCAATATCAAAGCAAAGTCACATTATTTATTTAGAATGTGACTCAGGTGTGACCCATACATAGGGTCACAGCTTTCATGGACATAGCCAAGATGTCCCAGGAATGTTGGATGACATGCTTCATAGCTTGATCCATCATTGGAGCCTTTGTCATTGAACTTGTAAGACAAAAGCCACAATGTTTTTCACTACCACCTCTTCTGACAATTTTAAGGTGGAGTTCTCTGGTAACTGATTATGTGTCAATCACTTTTCTACAAAGTGGGGATATCAAAATGAGAAAACTTGACCCCAAGAGGTTGCTGAACTTCAAAAGAGAGTCCATGGGGAAATAGAGGATGATGGCAGAGAAAGGTGAGTTGAATGACCTTGGGGTATTGACTATGCTTGTTTGATCTGCAGTTCTGAAAGCCCAGAAACTCTGCTTTTAGTCCTCCAGAGTCCGGGTTCAAGTTGATTTAATCATGAAGGATACTTCATGTTCCAATATCAGCAGATGTCAGTTTACTAATCTATGAAGAGAAATGTTGTTACACAATGGTTTCAGGGATTAAATATGGGGAACATCTTGATGATACATTCATTTTCATAACAAGAAAATTCCTTTCAAAGATAAGACAGAAAAAGTCCACGGGTGAGGCCATTGCATTCTTTTCCTTAGTAGATTTTAATCATCCTTCTGTTATCAGTGATTTTTTATCAGTGATTTTTTGACTATTGCTAACCACTCTACTTCTGGATATTTCAGGTAGATGTTATGTTAGATTTGTTACTACCATGTTGTCACCATACATGCTACGGCAGATAATCCTTTCTTCTTTCTTTCCTTCCTCTTTTCCCTCCTTCCTTTTTTGCTTTTAATCCCAAACTACATTTGTTATGTAAAATACTTTATACATGCTTAATCTTGATTCCAGTTGTTACCACAGAACATTTTTCCCAAAGATACTCTGAGAAAAGCAGTCCTTGTCCAACAGTTTTGGAAAATGCTGCACACTATATATTATTATTAGTGCTCCATAGTGTATGTCAGCATATTAAATGATCTCTGAAATTCTATGTAGGACAATTCTATTAAGACATAGAAGTTCCTAAATATACCTATATAATTTTTTTAATCTAGCATTTCCAAATTTCCTATCCTGGGAAATCTTTTACTTTGTAACATCTATTAATATCTCATAGGAAACACTGATCTAATCACATCTGCTGTGGACTTCCTTTAATCACTTAATTCCCAATCAGAGTCCTGGAATGACTTTTCTAGATGTGTATCCTATACAGGTAGATCATTAGAAGAGGATTTAGGAACAAACAGCACTGATAAAATCCATAATGTTTTCCCCAAATTCCAAATCTAATACGTAACTTCAGACTATTGTTAATCACCATGTCTTGTTTCCTTTCTAAATGTTTCTTGAGTATGGTTTTCTTTCTTCATCCTGACACCACAGCCTCTTTTTAAGCTCTCATTACTTCACAATATGATTTACTATTTCATTCAACTCTCCTCAAATTCATTCTTACCAGAGTAATTTAAATTTTTTTCTCTTCGCATCGACAAAGAATCTCAAATAGATGACTTAGTTTTAATATATAATTATTTTAGATATTTAAGAAGTAAAGAAAGGCTTTACAAGAGAAATGAGAAATTTCTTAATAAAGCGTGTAAAGAAAAGGCATTTCAAACATAGCTGATAGACTCTAGTAAGTATTTTCTCACTAAACCAGAAGCAATGTGATAGAAGTTGTTTTAGAAAAAATGTCTTTTTTCCAGTTATTCAAGGTCATGGTGCAACTAAATGATGTGATAATTTTTTAGAGAGGTAGAAAAAGCACTCACATCCCACCAAAAAGAGGGAAACATATCAATACAGGGTATGAAGGAACATGCTAGGAAAAAGTTTAAAAGAATAAAACATTTGACAGCCTGACTAAATATTCTGACCAACTTTTTTTTCTGATGCTCTTAAACAACCATATGTAGCCTTTCAAGAAAGTAGTTTACTATTGGCATCAAAACAAATTTCTCTTTAAAGCAAGATGAGATGAATAAATATTTTAAGGCAATCTGAAAATATTTGGGGTCAGATAAAAAGGAATTAATAGGCTGTTGCAGAGCTAAAGGAAAGTCAGTAAAGATATTAGAGGAAATCTCTTCAAGGAGCTGGTTCTAAAAGCAGTGTGATAAATGAGTCTTGAATATGCTCAGAGAGCAACTACTCATCACCAGTTGGTATTAACTGAATAATTTAAAGAAATGAGAACATATATATGTGCATGAGCATCCATTGGCTGTCATAAAACACAATACATTTGTTTAATCTCTAGTTTAGCTGCATGGGGTCCCATGATCTGGGATGAACTGATCGTGTAAATAATGCACTTATTGTTTCCTTTCATCCAGTCCCCAAAATTCCCTAGGTTCCTATTATCTCGATCTTAATCCCATTGCCTTTGCTAACCCAGAGACATGGTCCCTGTAGTAGATGTCATGCTGCATCATCCAGTCCTCTCTATAGGACTTAGTCACCTCTCTACAGGATTTATTCACCCAGCTCCCAGAAGTGTTGGCTTCTGAGGGCTCCAAATTCACCCTAATCTGGGAGTTATCCTCTGACAGATGCCTCTCCCAGGGTTATGTCTTCTACCTATGTTGATACAAGAGTCAAAGGCTCATCTTCTGATTTGAATTTGGGACAATTCTAAATGGCCATCTTAGTTGCAAAGTACTTCATGCTATTTCCTGAGGTCTAATTTGAATCTGTCTCATAGTTCAACTTCTACATCTACCCCATGTTGATTCCCTCATTCCCTTCCATGTGTTATTTCTGAGTGCAGTCACCAAGAAACTTCTTGTACACAGATTTTCTTCTTAGACAAAGCCCATCTCTAGAAATAGAATTTGAAGTGGAATTTTGGAGCTGCATCACCCTTTAAGCCAGATGAAAATGAGGACCCCTTTACTGGTGGTAGGTGGAGTCCCTGTCCTGAGGAGTGCTATATGCTATATCTATGCATTTGTTAAAGCTTTCATCAATGGAGTAGTGGGAAGGGAAACAAGTAGGTGCCAGCTTGTGCAGTATCTCATGTGTTTGAAAGACAATGGGGAAGTAATAATTATAAAGACTGCAAAACTGGATGGCAGTTACTGGGTGCTACTAATGAATTGGAGAAAGACAATAGAGAGTTGAGAGTAATTGTCCTGGCTATCTACTGCTCTGTAACAAACTGACTCAAAACTTAGTAGCAATAATGACAACATTTATTTTCTTTATAAATATGGAACTGGGCATTACCCAGCAAAGAGACCTCATCTCTTCCACTCAGCACCAGAAAGGGTGGCTGAAATGCTGGAAGCTGGAATTGCACCACTTGCTCACTCAAAGTCTGACAATTGATGCTAAGTTAAGCTAGCTAGAACACCTCTACCTGGTCCTTCCAGTGACTGCTTGGTTTTCTCATATCTTGGTAGCTGGGTTCCTATAGAAAAAGCCCCAAGAAGGGGAAAAGAGTCACATAGAAGATGTACTTCCTTATGACTTAGCCTTGGAGGTCACACAAGCATAGTTCTATAGCATTCTGTTTTTTTAGAAGTAAGTCAGTAAGGATGGCTGCTATGTCAAAATTTGCTGATACATTTAAAACTGACAGAGTGATTAATGACTAATTTGAGGCAAATTATGAAAGTCAAGGGGCTCATTTATTGCACTTAAAAAGACTTTCATGTTCTCTATAGCTAAAGGATAGAAGAAGTTGAGGATCAGCATCAGGACCCCAGAGATTATTAAATTATCAGCAAGTCTACTATGCCAAGGTTTTGACTTTAATTAGGAAGGAAAAGGAGGGTAAAATTTGGGATGGACATCTGGGCTGGTGCACTCAAGAAGTTTGAAATGTCAGGTCATCCTGTACCATCTGAGCCTTCAGAAGTGACCGGCACCTTCCTCATAAAGGAAGCATGTCCCTCAACCCCCTTTGATATTAAGGCAGGGACATCTGCCTTGAATCACTAATTCAGTTAGATAAGTACTGACCCTCTTAAGGGAAGAGAGGGATTGTACCTTGAAGAAACACAGCCTATAGGAGCCAGGACAGTATTGTGGGACCAGGTCCAGAGAGTGCTATATCAAGGCAGGCAGAACATTAAGTCATGTCAGGGAGAGTTTTCCAGCAGGAGTCCTCTCCTGAAGCACAGATTATAACACCTTGGCACAGATCTCATGAGACAACAATATTATGCCAAAAGGCTGGCTCTTAAAAACCTTGGAAAAGTGATGGCCCATACTAAATGAAGTAGAAATACCAGAATATTGTTGGCAAATAGTGGAGGAAGGACTCAAATGGCTCAGAGAAGCAGGCATACTAGAGAAAATGGACTATAGAAGAGTAGAAAACCCATACCCATACCCTCCCTATGCAAGAGGAGGACCCAGAGGAAACTAACTTGAGTGAGAAACTCGAAGGTGTCCGTCTGCTATATTCCGGGCTGATTGTTGAGATGCTGTTTCTCTGGTAGCTATGAGGATGATAGGATATTGGGACAGTGGAAGCCAGTTGAAGGTACTTAACACTCAAAAGCAAGTGACTAAAATGATCACAATAAGTGCGTTGCAAGTTGGCAACTAGGAGACTCTGACCCACAGAGAGTAACTAAGATGATTAACAGTCATCTTAACAGTAATTAAGATGATCAACAGTATATAGGTTCTCTAGGGACAACATAGATGAAAACCCAACAAGTGTACTGTTCAATCTATAAAACCAAAAGAGAAAGATTGGGAGGCTGAGGGGGGTGATTCAATAAAAAGTTACGATTCCTGCTCACTTTCTGGACCTGAGCTTGGGCCATAAAATATAAGTCTGGCAGCTTTGACCCCTACAACCACTCCCTCTCATTCATATTTGTGGCTACATATGTATGTCCCCTATGATAACTGACAGAGAAGGAAAACGTTGAAGAATGGTTGAGTTGGTATGTGGGTACAACCCAAAATAAAATACTGCCCTGGCTTCCAGGTAGCACTGAAAGATACAAAGGAGGGAAAGCCTTCCAATTATCAGATGGATGGGCAGCATCCCTGGTCTCCTATTTTGTAAGGAAAGTAAATTGGTCTGCTATAAATCTGGGCAGACTCACAGGCAGCGGTAAATGGTTTGGCTCAATGGCCAGGAGTATAGCAGGGGAAACACAGGTAGAAAGACAGCTTCAGAAGAAGCATGTGGATGCCCCTATGGGAGTGGGTACTAGGTGTGGCGACCTGTGCGTTACAAGTTAACACCCACCTGGGAGCATTCCTTACAGCACAACAAAGTACCCAGAATGACTCAGCCAGTTTCTGTCAGCTAGTCTCTGTCATCTGGTACAACAGACACATGCACAGATTATTGAGGCTATTTGGTAAATTGACTACTTTGAACCTCTTCCATTCTGAAAGGGGCAGGGATTCACTTTGACTGAAAAGTAACATATTTTAAGTTTGAGTTTGCCTTTCCTCCTCCTGGGGCCCCAGTCAGCACCAGTACCTGAAAGCTTACAAAGTGTTTGATCCACTGATGTAGGATAATGCAGAGCATCATTTCAATGGAGAGACTGCTTTCCACCCAAAGAAGTGCACCTGTTAGTACATGGTACTCCCTGATCCAATCACATACCACACAACCCAGAATCTGCCAAGAGAGTAGAATGATGGAATGGCTTTTAAAGATAAAGCTAGAACACTAGTTTGAAGATGGTACCTTGCAATGACAGAGTGCCAACTTTGAGGAAGTTAAACAGGCAATAAGTTAAAAGTTAACACTAGGGGAGAAATCAAAATGACAGATAGCTGACAGACCCTGGGATCTTGACCTGCACGATTTCAAACAATTATTCCAGATATTCATAGCAGCAAGGACCAGGCAATAGTGCTTTTTCTGCCAACCAAGATACCATGAACACAGAGGGAGAACATAATATTTTTGACTGACCCTTAAACTAACTTTTTAAAGCTCATAAGAGCCCAGCACAGGGTCAAGCAACTGTTGCCCACTGCCTGTCTGTTTGCCGCTGGGTACAGCTGTCAGCAGGGTCAGATAGCTCTGGCAAATCTGCTGCTTTTTTTTTTTTCTTTTCTTTCCCGCTCTCTCTTAATTCCCTCCCACCTATGCTGGTAAAATTACAACAAAATGCACAGAACAGCACAGACCTGTAAGCTTCTGGGAGTACCTGGACCGGCAATAATACATGTGGACACAGAACCTCTGCCTGCTGCCTGCCTGCACAGATCTCTCTCCACCTTAGTGTGTCTGCAACCTTGCCAACAATAATACAAAGCAGAGAATCACAGAAAGAGAGCCCCTGCAAACATCTGGGAAGACCGGGACTGCCAAATACAAGTGGACACAAAACTTCTGTCTGCTGCCCTGTAACTGATTTGTTTTCAACGAAGCAAATCTGCTAATCCACTAGGTGAGTGCAACACACTATTTGGGAGGGAACCTCATATTATAGCACAGCTGGAGAGCTGACTGCACCCCCTCTGGACAAAACAGGTGGCCAAACACATGGAGGGAATATTTCCCCTCTGCCTTGGGGGAAGGGACAGAATGTGGAGCTGAAAAAGCCCATGTAGGGGTAGGGTAACTCAGCAGCTGCTGTGGGGATACCCAGGCACTGCACTGCCTTGGAGAAACTAGGAATAAACTGAAACTGACAGAATCACCAGGAGAAAAGCTCATTTCTAACTCATAGGCTTGCCCTGTGAGGGGCTGGTGACTGCTCATTTACCAACCCCTCAGGGGACCATTTCTGAGAACCTGCCTGCTCCAGAGGCCCCACCCCACTAAAGAAGTCCAGGCTCAAACACCCAGAGCAGATCATCCGCAAAGCTGTCCAACAGGGAAAAGCAACATTCATTGCCATGCAATCCAACAAACCAAACTTAATAAGGGACAGTCTTGGCCAAAAGCCCCTATAAAATAACAAAAGCATAACCACCTCAACCTGAAATACTGGAAAAAATCCAGAACATCCATTGAACTGATTTTTTTAAACATATATATACATATGTACATATGTATATATATATATACATTTTAATTTTTATTTTACTTTTTTATTTTTTTTAATTTTTAATTTAACTTTTATTTTTTTCATTTTTTCTTCCTTCTTACTGTTATCTAAATATGTTCTGCATTCTGTCCTAACACTAACTCACTCAGTCCTCTATTATCCCTTTTCTTTTCTCTACCCCAATTTTTTCTTTCTCATCTCTTTCTATCTTCTCCTCCTTCCTTTCCCCCTCATCACCTTCCTGTCCTGCCCCTCCCTCTCCCCCACTATCTCAACCTCCTCAAAGTACACCACCCACTGAATAATCTATTATACCAACTTTACACATTACCCCATCCTTCCTGTCCCTCAGCAACCCTAACAATAGTGCCCTCTTCCATAAAGAATGAACTACACCTTAACACACATGAAGGACTTACCTCTCACCCCTCGCTCCCATCCCATCCCCCCTTTTGCCCCTTCTTCCAATGCCACCTCTTTCAATGCCTAAGAATCCACCTTTACCCAAACAACCATTATTCCCACAATCTCCAGGGCTTATAAATAATATCAACAATGGGCTCACTACATATTTGGTAAATAAGTGGTTCAACATTGAATCACCAAATTTGTTATTGCTAATTTATACTGCCTAGTCAGGTAACAGAAATAGCACGTCAACTGAGTTAATGAATAAGCCAGTCTTAGAACAGCAATTGAGTCAAGGGAAAGATAACAGGTGAATAAAATCACCAATTAGTCACTCAACAACATAGGACACAGCACATTATAGAAGCATGGGGAGAAAAAGGAGGTCAAGAAATCACAGCCCCTAAAAGACAAACAGTTCAATAAGGATTTAGTGGGAAATGAAGAAAATGAATACCCAGTTCCTGACCCAACAGAATAATGATAAATATCATCAATGAACTCAGTGACACTCACAAAAAAATCAAAGAAAATTATGGATGAGATCACTGAGAAACTCATGGAGAAGCTACATGACATGGTTAACCAGAAAGTACAAGATGAACTCAAGAACTATCAAGACACCACAAACAAAAAACTTGAGAATCCAGGCACTGGCAGCTCATGCCTGTAATCCTAGCTAATCAGGAGGCAGAGATCAGGAAAATCACAGTTCAAAGCCAGCCCAGGGCAAATAGTTCACAAGACCCTATCTCAAAAAATCCCATCACAAAAAAGGGCTAGTGGAGTGGCTCAAGATGTAGGCCCTGAGTTCAAACCCCTGGACTGCAAAAAAGAAAAAAAAATAGAAGACAAAGAAACAACTAAATGAACTCAGAGAGGACTTTGACATACTCCAATGTGAAACAAAGATTATAAAAACAGAGGTATATGAAATAAAGAAGACAAATCAAGATATGAAAGAGGAATTTAACAAAGCTATGTAAAACCTCAGAAAAAAGAAACAGAAACCCTGGAAATAAAAAGTTCCTTAAATCAAATAAGGGAATGCCAATACAGAAAACTAGAACAAGTGGAAGACAGAATCTCATAACTTGAAGACAAAATAGATATTGAAGAAAAACAGAAGAACTCAGACAAAAGACCAAAATCTGCAAAAGGATATGTAAGAATTCAGCAAATCCATCAAAAGACAACCAGAGAATCATGGGCATAGAAGAAGAGAAGAGGTACAAGCCAAAGTGATACATAATATATTCAACAAAATAATAGCAGAACATTTCCCAAATCTCGAGAAACAGTTCTCTATTCATGTACAGGAAGTCTCCAGGACACTTAACAGGACTGGCCAAAATAGAACCTCTCCATGGCATGTTATTGTTAAAATAACTAGCACAGGGAACACAGAGAGAATATTGAAGGCTGTAAGAAAGAAAAAACAAATAATATATAAAGGTAAACCCAACAAAATAATAGCAGACTTCTCGAGTGAAACCTTAAAAGCAAGAAGGGCTTAGAGTGAGTTATTTCATGCACTGAAAGAAAGCAATTTCAGTCCTAAGATACTCTATCCAGAAAAACTATCATTCAAAACTGATGGAGGAATAAAAGTCTTTCATGATAAACAGAAACTAAAACAATGTATGACCACAAAGCCACCACTACAGATTTTGAAAGTAATCCTACACACAGAAGATGAAAACAAACATAACCATGAAAGGACAGGAAGTATTAAACCTCAAAAGAAGAGACAAGCACTCAGAGAGTAGCATTGAATCAGCTGCACACACTCAAATCCTTAAAACAACTAAATGGCAGGAATCACCACTTATGTCTCAATACCAACACTGAATATTAATGGACTCAACTCCTCCATCAAGAGACACAATTTGGCAAACTGAATTAAAAAGGAAAACCTAAAAATCTATTGTTTACAAGAGACCCACCTTATTGACAGAAACAAACACTGGCTTAGGGTGAAAGGCTAGAAGATGATTTACCAAGCTAATGTCTCCTGAAAACAGGCAGGAGTAGCAATACTTATATCATATAAAGTAGATTTCAAACATAAATTACTCAAAAGAGATAAAGAAGGAGTGATTCCAAGATGGCGGCTAGAGGGAGGAAGCAGAAAGCGAGCCTACTATAGTGAAATCTTGGAGAGATGCTGGAGACACACTTTGCAGGCATAATCACTGAGAAAAGGTATAACTTTGACCTCTCCACACCTCCTGCCAGCGCAGAGAATCTACACTTCACATTAAATGGAGAAACAAGGAGGGCCCCCGGGCCGCCAGTTGCCGGCACCCAGACAGCTTGGGAAGACGCGGACCAGGTGAGCTTCATGGTACTGCAATACTCCCACAGACAAGCCTGGGCCAGAGCAGCATAGCCCCCTGGACACACTGACCTCCACCTGGGGAAAAAAAAGAAACTGAGTAATAAGCAATAAGAACAAATAAGACATGCAGGAAAGAGGGTGGGGCGCCCTGAGCACCAAAGATTGGGGGAAGGGAATCCTTCCTGGGACTATAAATAAACAAGCCGGGCAGGCCGGAGAGCCTCTGGCAGGAGCGGGGTCGCGTGCCAGCAACCAGGAGCGGGAAAGCTTGTGAGAGTGGCGGAGGGAGGAAAACTCCACAGGAGAGGAGGGAAGACCCACTTCCTACATGAGCTATAAACAAACATGGCGGCTAGCAGGAGCAGCAGCACTGCCCAGTAATCAGGAGCAGGAAAGCTTGTGAAAGCGGGGGTGGGAGGAGAACTGCACAGGAGAGGGGGGGAAGACCCACCTCCCACATGAACTGTAAATGAACACGCAGGCCTGAGAACGTGGGTGCAGTGTCACCTTTCCCAGTGCTTGGAAAGGGGAAAGCTTGTAGCAGAGGCTCACGCACAGGAGAAATCTGAGCAAACAAAGCCTGCAGGGCCAGGTGAGTGTTAAGCTCACCCCAGAGATCTGCATAAATAACGCCTCCAGCAACAGCAGGTTGACAGCAGCAGGCAGGCAAGCCACAGTTGCAGATACCATTCTCAGAACTGTCTCCAGACTCTTTTTTTTTTCTTTGTCTCTCTACCTTTGATGAGAGAACAAGCGAATTACACCTGCAAGCTGAAAAACTTACTGAAACTGTATTGCATTTGAACTTGGGACACTTGGTGGGTTTTTTTTTGTGCGTATGTAGTTTTGTTCTTCTTTATGTGTCCCCTTTGATGAGACAACTACAGAACAACATCTGAGGCACCATCTCTGGGATTAGAGACTGAGACTTCACTGCATTTGAACTTGGAGGTTTTTTGGGTTTTTGGCTTTTTGATTTTTTAAAATTTTCTATTTTTTCATTTTATTTTAATACATTTTTATAAATAGATTTTTCTTTCATTTACTTATTTTTTATTTTTATTCTTACCTTTATTTATTTTATTTGTGATTTTCAATCCTCTCTCTGTCTCTCTAATGTCTGTTCAGCTTACTGTCGATTAGTACACTAAAACTCCCTGTTTATACCTTTGAAATCTTCTTGTCTGACACCTTGTTCTGTTTTCTCCCTCCAGTCTGTGTATTTGTTTTTCCCATTTCTTTAACTTCTTGCTTTCCAGCTCAGCTCACCCTTCCATTCTAAATATTACCATTGTTATTATTACAAGCTAGAAAATACTTAATTGCACACAGTACAGGGACAGTAACAACACCAAAGACAATGACAGGAAGACAGAAAAAACAGGGAAACCAGTTTCCCCACAGCAAAAAATTAGTGCAGGAACCAGAGGGGAATGAAGAAAACAGGTACTCAGATCCAGACTCTAACAAAATGAAGATAAACTATGCCAAAGGACCCAATGAAGCCCACAAGAATAATTTAAAAGAAGACATACTACAAGTACTCAATGAGAATTTTATAGAGATGATACTGGATAGGGTCAACCAAAATGTACAGGAGACACTCAAGAAATTCCAAGACAACAAAAATAGAGAATTTGAAAAAACAAAAGAAGAAATAAAGGAAACCATAGAAGCACTGTATAAACACCAATCTGAAAGAGAGAACACGATGAATAAACAGATAAATGAACTCAGGACAAAAATAGACAACATTAAAGAGGAAACCAGCCAGGATATGGAAAACCTCAGAAAAAAGAACGAAACAGAACTGCAAAACAAAATGGAAGGCCAATCCAGCAGAATAGAAAAAACAAAAGACAGAATCTCAGAACTTGAAGATGAAATGATCATTAAAGGAAAAACCGAAGAACTATTAATTAAACAACTCAAGACCTGTGAAAAGAAAATGCAAGAACCCACTGACTCCATCAAAACACCAAACTTGAGAATCATGGGCATCGAAGAAGGAGAAGAGGTGCAAGCGAAGGGAATGCATAATATATTTAACAAAATAATAATGGAAAATTTCCCAAATCTAGAGAAAGATATTCCCATACAAATGCAAGAGGCCTCCAGGACACCAAACAGACCAGATCAAAATAGAACTACTCCACGACATATCATCATTAAAACAACAAGTTCAGAAACTAAGGAAAGAATATTGAAGGCTGCAAGAGAGAAAAAACAAGTAACATACAAAGGTAAACCCATCAAAATCACAGCAGACTTCTCAACAGAAACATTAAAAGCAAGAAGAGCATGGGGTGAGATCTTCCGGGCACTGAATGAAAATAACTTCAACCCCAGGATACTCTACCCAGCAAAACTATCATTCAAAATAGATGGAGCAATAAAAGTCTTCCATGATAAGCAGAAACTAAAACAATATGTGACCACAAAGCCATCACTACAAAAGATTCTTCAAGGGATTCTGCACACAGAAAATGAAACCCAACTTAACCATGAAAAGACAGGCAGCACCAAACCACAGGAAAAGAAAAAGCAAGACAATAGAGAGTAACATCAAGTTAGGTACACACAATCAAACCTTCAAACAACTAAGACAACTAAATGACAGGAATCACCACATACCTATCAGTACTAACGCTTAATGTTAACGGACTTAATTCACCCATCAAAAGGCATCGCTTAATGAAATGGATTAAAAAGGAAGATCCAACAATTTGTTGCTTACAGGAGACCCATCTCACTGACAGAAATAAGCATAGGCTTAGGATGAAAGGCTGGAAGAAGATTTACCAAGCCAATGGCCCCTGAAAACAGGCAGGAGTAACAATACTTATCTCTGACAAAGTAGACTTCAAACCTACATTGATCAAACGAGATAAAGAAGGACATTCCATACTAATAAAAGGGGAACTAGGCCAAAAGGAAATAATAATCATCAATCTGTACGCACCCAATGTCAACGCACCCAATTTCATCAAACATACCCTGAAAGACCAAAAAGCATATATAAACGCCAACACAGTGGTTGTGGAAGACTTTAACACCCCATTATCATCAATAGATAGGTCATCCAAACAAAAAATCAATAAAGAAATCCAAGATCTAAAATATGCAATAGATCAAATGGACCTAGTTGATGTCTACAGAACATTTCATCCAACTTCTACACAATATACATTCTTCTCAGCAGCCCATGGAATGTTCTCCAAAATAGATCATATCCTAGGGCACAAAATAAGTCTCAGCAAATATAAGAAAATAGAAATTATACCATGCATACTATCTGATCACAATGCAGTAAAAGTAGAACTCAACAACAAAAGTAAAGACAAAACATATGCAAACAGCTGGAAACTAAATAACTCATTACTTAATGAAGAATGGACCATCGATGAAATAAAAGAGGAAATTAAAAAGTTCCTGGAAGTCAATGAAAATAAAAACACAACCTACCGGAACCTATGGGACACAACTACGGCAGTCCTAAGAGGAAAGTTTATAGCCATGGGTGCATATATTAAAAAGACTGAAAGATCCCAAATCAATGACCTAATGATACATCTCAAACTCCTAGAAAAACAAGAACAAGCAAATCCCAAAACAAATGGAAGGAGAGAAATAATAAAAATAAGAGCTGAAATCAACGAAATAGAAACCAAAAAAACCATACAAAGAATTAATGAAACAAAAAGTTGGTTCTTTGAAAAAATAAACAAGAACAATAGACCCCTGGCAAACCTGACTAAAATGAGGAGAGAAAAAACCCAAATTAGTAGAATCAGGAATGCAAAAGGGGAGATAACAACAAACACCATGGAAGTTCAGGAAATCATCAGAAACTACTTTAAGAACCTATATTCAAATAAATTTGAAAATCTTAAAGAAATGGACAGATTTCTAGATACATATGACCATCCAAAACTGAACCAAGAGGAAATTAATCACCTGAATAGATCTATAACACAAAATGAAATTGAAGCAGCAATCAAGAGTCTCCCCAAAAAGAAATGTCCAGGACCTGATGGATTCTCTGCTGAATTCTATCAGACCTTTAAAGAAGAACTGATACCAACCCTCCTTAAACTGTTCCACGAAATAGAAAGGGAAGGAAAACTGCCAAACACATTTTATGAAGCCAGTATTACACTTATCCCAAAACCAGGCAAAGACACCTCCAAAAAGGAGAACTATACGCCAATCTCCTTAGTGAACATTGATGCAAAAATCCTCAACAAAATAATGGCAAACCGAATTCAACAACACATCAAAAAGATTATTCACCATGGCCAAGTAGGCTTCATCTCAGGGATGCAGGGGTGGTTCAACATGCGAAAATCAATAAACGTAATAAACCACATTAACAGAAACAAAGACAAAAACCACTTGATCATCTCAATAGATGCAGAAAACGCCTTTGATAAGATCCAACAACATTTCATGATAAAAGCTCTAAGAAAACTAGGAATAGAAGGAAAGTCCCTCAACATTATAAAAGCTATATATGACAAACCTACAGCCAGCATTATACTTAATGGAGAAAAACTGAAACCATTCCCTCTATAATCAGGAACCAGACAAGGATGCCCACTATCTCCACTCCTATTCAACATAGTACTGGAATTCCTAGCCAGAGCAATTAGGCAAGAAGAAGGAATAAAAGGAATACAAATAGGTAAAGAAACTGTCAAAATATCCCTCTTTGCAGATGACATGATCCTATACTTTAAAGACCCAAAAAACTCTACTCAGAAGCTTCTAGACATCATCAATAGCTATAGTAAGGTAGCAGGATATAAAATCAACATAGAAAAATCATTAGCATTTCTATACACTAATAATGAGCAAACTGAAAAAGAATACATGAAAATAATTCCATTTACAATAGCCTCAAAAAAAATCAAATACCTACGTGTAAACCTAAAAAAAGATGTGAAAGACCTCTACAAGGAAAACTATACACTTCTGAAGAAAGAGATTGAGGAAGACTATAGAAAGTGGAGAGAACTCCCATGCTCATGGATTGGTAGAATCAACATAGTAAAAATGTCAATACTCCCTAAAGTAATATACATGTTTAATGCAATTCCCATCAAAATTCCAATGACATTCATTAAAGAGATCGAAAAATCTACCGTTAAATTTATATGGAAACACAGGAAGCCACGAATAGCCAAGGCAATACTCAGTTCAAAGAACAATGCAGGAGGTATCACAATACCTGACTTCAAACTATATTACAAAGCAGTAGCAATAAAAACAGCATGGTACTGGCACAAAAACAGACATGAAGACCAGTGGAACAGAATAGAGGACCCAGATATGAAGCCACAAAACTATAACCAACTTGTCTTTGACAAAGGAGCTAAAAATATTCGATGGAGAAGTAGCAGCCTCTTCAACAAAAACTGCTGGGAAAACTGGTTAGCAGTCTGCAAAAAACTGAAACTAGATCCATGTATATCACCCTATACCAAGATTAACTCAAAACGGATCAAGGATCTTAATATCAGACCTCAAACTCTAAAGTTGATACAGGAAAGAGTAGGAAATACTCTGGAATTAGTAGGTATAGGTAAGAACTTTCTCAACGAAACCCCAGCAGCACAGCAACTAAGAGGTAGCATAGATAAATGGGACCTCATAAAACTAAAAAGCTTCTGTTCATCAAAAAAAATGGTCTCTAAACTGAAGATACCACCCACAGAGTGGGAGAAAATATTTGCCAGCTATACATCAGACAAAGGACTGATAACCAGAATATATAGGAAACTTAAAAAACTAAATTCTCCCAAAACTAATGAACCAATAAAGAAATGGACAAGTGAACTAAACAGAACTTTCTCAAAAGAAGAAATTCAAATGGCCAAAAAACACATGAAAAAATGCTCACCATCTCTAGCAATAAAGGAAATGCAAATTAAAACCACACTAAGATTCCACCTCACCTCTGTTAGAATAGCCATCATCAGCAACACCACCAACAAGAGGTGTTGGCGAGGATGTGGGGAAAATGGAACCCTCGTACCCTGCTGGTGGGAATGTAAACTAGTACAACCACTCTGGAAAAAAATTTGGAGACTACTCAAAAAGCTAGACATTGACCTACCATTTGATCCAGCAATACCACTCTTGGGGATATACCTAAAAGACTGTGACACAGGTTACTCCAGAGGCACCTGCGCACCCATGTTTATTGCAGCACTATTCACAATAGCCAAGTTATGGAAACAGCCAAGATGCCCCACCACTGACGAATGGATTAAGAAAATGTGGTATCTATACACAATGGAATTTTATGCAGCCATGAAGAAGAACGAAATGTTATCATTCGCTGGTAAATGGATGGAATTGGAGAACATCATTCTGAGTGAGGTTAGCCTGGCCCAAAAGACCAAAAATCGTATGTTCTCCCTCATATGTGGACATTAGATCAAGGGTAAACACAACAAGGGGATTGGACTTTGAGCACATGATAAAAGCGAGAGCAGACAAGGGAGGGGTGAGGATAGGTAAGACACCTAAAAAACTAGCTAGCATTTGTTGCCCTTAACGCAGAGAAACTAAAGCAGATACCTTAAAAGCAACTGAGGTGAATAGGAAAAGGGGACCAGGAACTAGAGAAAAGGTTAGATCAAAAAGAATTAACTTAGAAGGTAACACCCATGCACAGGAAATCAATGTGAGTCAATGCCCTGTATAGCTATCCTTATCTCAACCAGCAAAAACCCTTGTTCCTTCCTATTATTGCTTATACTTTCTCTACAACAAAATTAGAAATAAGGGCAAAATAGTTTCTGCTGGGTATTGAGAGGTTGGGGGGGAGACGGAGGGGGCGGAGTGGGTGGTAAGGGAGGGGGTGGGGAAGGGGGGAGAAATGACCCAAGCCTTGTATGCACATACAAATTTTAAAAAAAAGAGAGATAAAGAAGATCACTTCATACTAATAAAAGGAGAAATACATCAAGAGGAAATAACAATTACCAACTTTTATGCACCTAATGTCAGTGCACCCAACTTCATTAAATGCACACTAAAGGACTTAAAACCATATATAGACCCTAACACGATGTTGTTGTGAGACTTTAATACTCTTCTATCAACAATAGATAGGTCATCCAAACAAATAATCAACAAAGAAATCATAGAACTAAAGGACACTATAGATCTAATGAAACTGACAGATGTTTGCAGAGTATTCCATCCTGTGACTGCAAAATATACATTCTTCTCAGCAGCCCATGGATCTTTCTCCAAAATAAATGATATCTTAGGGCATAAAGCAAGTCCCAACAAATATAAGAAAATTTTTTTTTAAATCTGCATACTGTCTGATCAAAATGCAATAAAACTAGAACAACGAAAACAACAGCAGAAAATAAACAGTTAGATGCTGAAAAACACATTGCTCAACAATCCGTGAATCATAGAATAAATAAAGGAGGAAATCAAGAAGTTCTTTAAATTTAATGAAAATGAAACCACAACCTATCAGAACCTATGGGATGGAACAAAAGCAGTACTAAATTTACAGCCATTAGTGCATATATTAAAAACACGGAAAGACCTCAAATTCATGACCTAATGCTACATCTCAAACTCCTAGGAAAACAAGAACAAGCTAAACCCAAAAAAAGTAGAAAGAGAGAAATAATAAAAATAAGGGCCGAAATTAAAGAAATACAGACAAAAAATATGAAGAATTAAAAACAAAAGGCTGGTTTTTGGGAAAAAAAAAAACAAGATTGACAAATCCCTGGCAAACATGACTAAAATAAGGAAGGAAAACATCCACATTAACAAAATTAGAAATGAAAAAGGGAAGATAACAACAAATGCCAAGGAAATCCAGGGAATCATCAGGGACTACTTTGAAAACCTATATTCAAATAAATTGGAACATCTAAAAGAAATGGAAAAATTTCTAGATACATACAACCATCCAAAACTGAACCAAGAAGATATTAATCACCTAAACAGATCTATTACACGCAGTGAAATTGAAACAGCAATAAGGAGTCTCCCCAAAAATAAAAGTTCAGGACCTGATGGATTCTCCACTGACTTCTATCAGACATTTAAAGAAGAACTAATACCAGCACTCCTTAAACTTTACCATAAAACAGAGAGGGAGGGAAGGAACACTGCATAACTCATTTTATGAAGCCAGTATTATACTTATCCCAAAACCAGACAAGGACACATCTAAACAGAGAGAACTACAGGCTAATCTCCTTAATGAACACTGATGCCAAAATCCTCAATAAAATAATGGCAAACCAAATCCAACAACATGTCAGAAAGATCATTCACCATGACCAAGTCAGCTTCATCCCAGGGACACAGAGATGGTTTAACATACAAATATCATTAATTGTAATATAGCATATTAACAGAAGGAAAGATAAAAACCACCTGATCATCTCAATAGATGCAGGAAAAGCCTTTGACAAAATTCAACACCATTTCGTGATTAAAGGTCTAATGAAACTAGGAATAAAAGGTATGTACTCAACATAATAAAGGCTATATATGACAAAACTATAGCTAACGTCATACTTAATGGGGAAAAACTAAAACTATTTCCCCTAAAGTTAGGAATGAGACAAGGGTGCCTACTGTATCTACTCCTATTCAACATAGTCTTGGAGTTCCTAGCCAGAGCAATAAGGCAAGGCAGAAAGCAGAAATAAAAGGAATACAAATAGGTAAAGAAAAAGTTAAACTATCTCTATTAGCAGATGACATTATTTTATACCTAGAAGTCCTGAAAAACCCTACCCCAAAACTCCTAGACAACATAAACAGCTTCAGCAAAGTAGCAGGTTATAAAATCAGCTTACAAAAATCAGTAGCCTTACTATACACCAACAATGAACAAATTGGGAAAGAATATAGGGAAACAATTCCATTTACAATAGCCTAAAAAAAACCTTACCCTTTGTTAAGGTTAGGAATAACCTTAACAAAGCATATAAATGATGTCTACAAGGAAAATTACAAACCACTGAAGAAAGAAATCAAAGAAGATTACAGAGGATGGAAAGATCTCCTATGCTCATGGATTGGTAGAATCAACATAGTAAAAGTGGCTATATTGCCAAAAGCAATAAACATGTTCAATGCAATTCCCATCAAAATCCCAATGACATTCATCACAGAGATTGAAAAATCAACCCTAAAGTTCATTTGGAAACACAAAAGACCGCGAATAGTCCAGGAAATATTGAACAAATAGAGCAACACTGGAGGTATCACAATACCCGACTTCAAACTATATTACAGAGCCATAGCAATAAAAACAGCAGGGTACTGGCACAAAAACAGACATGAAGACCAGTAGAACAGAATAGAGGACCTGGATATGAATCCACGGGGAATTCGAGTATGACATATTTGATACATTGTAAGAACTTTTGTAAATGCTATGATGTATGCACACCCAGCACAACAATAAAAAGAATTTAACACTAACTTATGAGCCTGGGATCTAAGGAGGTTGAAAGAGGAGTGGTCTTATACATATGCCCACTTTAGAACATTGTGTTTCCAATCCCTTGTAGCTCAGGGTATGTCTTGATTCATTTCTGTCTAATTTTAACAGCAAATGGACAAGTTCAATAGTCTGAACTTGAGAAAAACCTAGTGTCTGGAAGTTCAAACTCCTCAGGCATGAGAGTCTGAATCACCCCATAAGTAAAGCCACCCTGACCAACAGAGCTCCTAGCCAGGGGTGAAAAGAGTCTAGAATGGGGAACAGAAAGAAGAGATGAAGAGAAATTAATCATGATTTTGAAATTGCTTAGAGTGGTAGAATCTGTAATTCATCCCATTAACCTTCCTCTTGTAGGCTTACCCAGGAAACCAGGCTATTCATAATCCCAGAGAGGCCGGTCATAAATGGGTTGAATTTAATATATAAGAAGCATTTGGTGACAGGGGTAAATACTGTGGTGCATTGACAGGATCATCTTCTTCAGACCAATGCCATGGTTTCCCAGATGCCAGGTGTTTTATCTGCTGATGTGTCAGAGTTGGACCCCTCTCTGGAGTTGCTCATGACCAAAGGGTGTGCCTTATCCAGGTTTGTACTGACTTCCGGGGTAGCCCACATCTAACGAATAGTTGCTTCCAAGTACAAAGGCCTGCCTGGGTCTTTTGTCTTAATTTAAGACAACTCTGAAGGACCATCTCCAAATAATTAGCTGAGTCCTCTGTTAAAACTTATTCACCTCACCCTTCAACTTTTCCCTCTAGCCAGTTCTGTTACTCCCACTTCCTTACTCCCCAATAAAACTTCTGCACATAAATAACCATTTAGAGGCTGTTCCCAGAGAGTCCACCTTAGGACAATTCTTCATCCATTAGTCACAGTGAAATACTAGACAGAAATATGCTAACTCTGTGTTGTCTGCAGGTTCTAGGATAGCTCTGGTTTAGCTCAGTGTCATTTTTCATCCCCAGTTTCTTGCCTGTTCTAGACCAAGGAAAACACTGCCTTTCATTTCTATATCCAACATGATCCCCCCTCTACATTTCTTATCTATTTTGTTAGATTTTTATTTACTTTGCTCATGCTGATTTTTTGTTTTATTGAGAGATGAACGTAGAACAAAAAGTGCACTGATAATTATTAGACAGCTTGATCATTTTTACAGACACATCAATTCCCATGATCCATATGTGAACATCTCTAGCACACCATAAGTGTCTCTTACGTTGTTTTCCATTCTGTATACACTTCCACCTCCCCACAGGTAAAACCTGTTCAGAATTTTTTGTTGCTGTTTTTATTGCGATTTGAATTCAGGGTTTCATGCTTCATAGGCAGATGGTCTACCACTTGAGCCATGTCTTCAGCCCTTTTTGCTCTGGTTATTTTGGAGATAGAGTCTTGCTTTTTTCCCAGGTCCACCTGGACCATAACCTTCCTATTTTATGCTTCCTGCCATAGTTGGGATGACAGGTGACTATCACCACACCCAGTTTTTTTCTGTTAAGAAGTATGTGTGTGTGTGTGTGTGTGTGTGTGTGTGTGTGTGTGTGACATCTGTCAATCCTCCTTTTCCCACCTTCCCTCCCTCCTTTCACCTTCCTCCCTCCCACTGATCTCTCAGCAGACATTTTCTTTTATTGCTGTGCAGTTCCCCACAGTCTGATATACTGCTATACAAAAGGCATATACTAGCTTTAGCAGAAACTGTCGGTTTTCTGCCCTTCTGTTCTATTTAGCTTTCCCACCAGCAATGCACGAGAGTTCCCATTGCTCACAACCCTGCTCTCACATGGTATTGTTGGACTTTTAAAATTCTGTCCTTCTGATATTTGTTCATTCCAGTTTTAGCTTTGTATTTCTATTCTGACGACTAAGGAAAGGATAGCACATTTGCCCATTTTCATTTGCTTAGTAGCATGTGGATATTCTCTTTTGGGACCATCCTTTGTCTTTTGTTTGCCACACACTATTATTCCCTGCTATTTCACATGTTTGGTTGGGAAGATTGGATTAAAAATAATTAGAAGAATCAAGAAGGATTTTTTTCTCAGCTGGGTGCCAGTGGCTCATGCCTGTAAACCTAGTCACTCAGGATTGTGGTTCAAAGCCAGTCTAAGCAAATAGTTCACAAGACCCTAACTCAAAAATACCCAACACACACACACACAAAAGCCCAGTGGAGTGGCTCAAGTGGTAAAGCAACTGCCTAGCAAGTGTGAGGCCCTAAGTTCAAACTCTAATACTGTCAAAAAAAGAAAAGAAACTTTTTCTCAATTTTAGAAAGAACTTTATAATGATTAGTGCTACTAGCAATGAATGGGCTGCCTTGGGAAGCTGTGAAAGAAAATAAAAGATTGATGAGAAGAGAAATATGGTCATTTCAGTATTATAATTCTGTAATGTGAAAAGATCCTATCAGTAGTAAAGCCCCACTATTTTATAATTTGGCATCAAATTACTATGAGGGTCTATATGTGTGATTCTTCCCAAGAGTTGATTCACTTCCATTTTGTTTATTGCTTATACCTTAAATGCTTACACATTCACTCTAATACCTTTATCTGCAGCCTCCTGGAGGAAAAAACTCCAATGTCACACATCCCATTATGAAGAAACTGAGTCACAAACAGGTTAAATCATTCAGTTTATTGAGAAATCTAGGACTAAAATTCATTTTTCCTACCTCCCATATCATGTAACCTCAAACAATAGTATAGGTTGTAATGCACATAAAAGTGTGTTCATGTGTGCCTAAAAGTTTGCCTGTGTAAATTTGTAACATGAGTTTGGTTTAGGGTATAAAAATGGATTTGTACTACTTTATTTGTGACTATGCAAACCCAAGAAGAGAAGTAGCTGGACTGACTTAAGTGGCAGACTATGGAGAATACTTGTAATAAGAGTTGGAGAAATAAATAATACGTATACATGATAACTACTTATATGTCACCAAATCTATAGGAAAGACAGAGATAATATGTGAAATCTAAGATTTCCAGAATAAATCTCAGCAATCTTATCTTGTTTGGCTTATTATATTCCTATAATGAGATCATATACTATTCTGAGATTGAATCATATGTTATTCTGATCAATACTGGATTGATTCCTATATATTTCCATGTCTTGAAGACCATATATTGGCCATAGAAGTTAACAGTGTCAGGGTCATAATCAGAGAAGTGTGTAGCTGCTGCCCCTAACCTGGTTTATTGGAGGTCTCAAAGCCCAGGACATCTATGGCTGCATGTGCTAACGTGCTTTTGTCCTCCCTCCATGCAAAGGAATGTCCACAGGCTCCTTACCTCCTTTGGGAATCTGAGGCCAGATATAGTGCAAGAAAGCAATGTGTCCTAAGACTGCAGGACCCTTTTAAGTGCTGGTCGGAAATCTTGTTTTCCCTGGAAGGTACATTTTTATCTTTCAGGTTTAGAAATTTGGATCTAATCTCCATGCAGAAAGCCCCTCAGGATAGCAGTGCTTTATAGTATATCACAGGTCTCTTTTTCGAGTCATGTCTTTTATCACAAAGTTAGGATCATCCTGTGACTTAATCTCCTTGCCAGCATACCCTCTACAAGTAGGTAGAGCATAGACTATTTTTCTTTATTGCTTTCTTTTGTGTGGATGCCTTTTACAGTTTATGCAGGTCTTTCATGCAAACACCATTCTAGATGGAAATACACTGGAGAGAGAAGAAGGGGAAACAGATTTCCAGAAAAAAATCTCATTATCACCCTAGATTGCCAAAGTATGACCTTAGGGAAGTTAGAAAGTTAAATCAAACAGGCTTAAAATCATCATCCTACAATCCTCAAGCTATTAACTGTGGGTCAAATCACTAAGGCAAGAATCAAGTACAAGCACTGACTTGAAAAGTGTTCCAAAACAATGACTGGAATATCTTTTTAAGATTTGAAGTTTTAGTGGAGCCTCAGAGTTATAGTTTGCTACTTCTAGAATGGAACATTATTTTCTACCACACCCCCATTATATAGGCAAGTTCCCTTCCTTGCCCTTCCTGTGAGCTCCTGTCCTTTATTCTGCCTAAAAGAGCAAACAGATTCTTCTCCCCAAATGTTGGCAAGGCAGAGGAAAAGCAAATCTGCATTGTTGGCAGGCCAGCCAGCACTGGCATGCCCCCTTATTTGCCTCCCAGTGGTCTCTTGAACTTTGCAGAGCTTACAGGTCCAAGGTACATTTCTTTCAAAATCTGTGTTCTAAATCCAGTTTGGAATTTAACAAATATTGGCCTTATCTTCTTGACTGTAAGAAAATAACAAAGAGAAAAAAAAGAAATCCTTAACTATTTACATTCATTTGCCAGATGGCTCCTCAGAGGAAAATTTAAAATGAAGACAGATTTATAAGCTTATTCCTAAAAGCAAACATGCCCAAATGGCTTTCTGGAGTAACATTTTAAAAAGGTCTGCTTGCATTTTTTAAAAAGTGATCAATCTAGATCCAAAAAATACTCTTACTTTAAAATTGGCCATTGTTCTGTGCTGTTTTTACATCTGCAACCCTGTCCCACTAGAGAAGTACGTGCTGTATTTCCAAACACTTTGGATAAAAACATCCAATGTTAGTGGGAGTACTCAACTTTTTTCTCCCTTGCCTTGTTCAGTCCTCCTTGTTCCCCCACACTTCATCACCCACAAGGGAAAACTCCATAATTAGACAGATGTGGCTTGTGCATGACATAATAATAACTAATATTGAACCTTGGCCATATGCCAGGTACTTTGCATAGACTATTTCATTTAATCAGTGGGGTAAGTCTTGTTGATGTTTCCATAGGATAGAGAAAGTTGGATGTGAGGGCGATCTGGCTGCGACATCTGTCACCCCATTGATCGCCAGGGTTGATTCGGCTGATCTGGCTGGCTAGGCGGGTGTCCCCTTCCTCCCTCACCGCTCCATGTGCGTCCCTCCCGAAGCTGCGCGCTGGGTCGAAGAGGACGACCATCCCCGATAGAGGAGGACCGTTCTTCGGTCAAGGGTATACGAGTAGCTGCGCTCCCCTGCTAGAACCTCCAAACAAGCTCTCAAGGATAGAGAAAGTTGATGAAGGGTCATTGGGTCACTTGTCCAAGGTCAGCAAGCTGGAAAGAGTGAAGCAGGCATTCAAACCCAGACCACCTGATTCTACAAGCAGTACAGTTACTTCATAGCTGTCCTGCCTCTTACCACCCCGTGCCAATTAAAGAGTGTTTTGTAATGCAACACAAAGTAAAGATAGGGTAAATTTCTCCTAGCTTAGGAATTGCCAAGTATCCAATATCGTTCCCAAAAAAGGCAGGTGTTAAGGGACTTGAAGTTGAAATTATAGGCTGAATGTGAGTTTTCTTACATCCACCAGAAATCGGGGAGGAAATCAGTCTGTACTGTGGTGATATATGTTTGAGTTTGGATACTGTAGGAGAGAAACAGCTGCAGCCCTGAGGGAAAGGCTTCCCCCTTCCAGCCCCATAGACCTCTTACCCTGCAGAAGACTAAAATTCTTCCATTTTTCCCAAAGGCAAGAAGGTCCATCCAGCCAGAAGCCATCCACACTTCATGGAGCCATGGTAACTGGATAGAAGAGAATACATGATAAAAGGGGAGGAGGTCCAGAGATAGAAAAATTAAAGATGGGAGGGAGAAAAAGTTAGAGGAGGAGAGCTTAGGAAGGATAAAGAAAGCAGAGTAAGAAATAAGAGAGGTCCTAGGAAAGGACAACAGGGAATGTGGGTGTCATCCACCCAGGACTCTTGGCAAAAAACCTAAAGAGGAAACACTAGTTGTACTCCCAAACCAAAACCATCACCACCACCACCAACAAAACTAGGCATAGGCCAGAGGCACAAAACCTATAGCTTCTCTATTAGTATCTACCACTTAGCCCTTTCCCCAACTGCTTCAGTAAATTGCTGTTAAATCCTCATGAACTTAGATAAAAGTTTGGAAGAAACTGTCCCATACTTCTTTCTACTCCAAGAGGACATCACTAAATACACCCAAAACAGCAGAGGTTGCCACATGGCCCACAGTCAATTATTCTCTCCAATTTCATTACCATCCCTATCATCTAATTAATACTTAATTTTTTTAAAATAGTGAAATTCATAGCACATACCACAGAGTGAACACACACACACACACATCTATACATATATGCACATATCTATCTATCTATCTATCTAAAGACAGTAAAGTAAACATTCTGCAATCTCTGGCCAACTTAAAAAACAGAGGATAACTGACACTTGTATTCTGTTTCCATGGTTCTCACGAATTCCTTCCTCTCTTGCTATTTGATTCTTCTAAATTTTAATTATTGTGTTGTTCCTTTTTGTAATTAAATCACTTTGATTATTCTTCAACAATGCATTGTTGTTTTTTAAAACTGTATCTAAATAGAGCATCCTGTACATTTTCTTTCAGAATTACTTTTATTCAATATTATATTTTTGAGGGCAATGCATAATGATATGGTTAGCTGTAGTTTTTCATTTTTAACTAATGAATAGTATTCAATAAATATTAGGAAAAATATTTAGCTCTTCTACTATTGATGAATATTTGGATATTTCCAGTTTGCTATCACAAAAAACATCACCATGAACTTAAGCTTGGTCTTGTCCTCACAGGTAAGAATTCCTTTGTTTCGGAAATTTAGGAATACATATTTTTTTTAAATTTTACTAAGCAGTACCAAACTATTTTCCAAAATATTTGGCTCCACTGGTTCTGTTACCACCAGCAGCATATAGGAAATTTTATTTTCACATCCTCACAAACACTTGCTTTTGTCAGACTTATTTTTGCCAGTATGGAGAATATAAAATTGCATCTAATAGTTTTTAATCTCCATTTTCCTGATTATATATGACATGAAGGATATTTTCATATTCATAACCTTTTTTATGTTTTTGTGAAATTCTTTCTTCTATGCTCACTGATTTCTCTTTTGTCTCATTGAGTCATAGAATTTGCTATGTATTTCAAATAGTGACACTATTAAAAATACTCCAGTCCGTTATCTTCTTCTGGTGAGTGACTTGATTTGAAATCTCTTTAGGTATCTTGATGAATGGCAATCCTTAATTTAAATGTAGTTGAATTCACTCTTATTTTTTATCTTTTAAAAGAATTTCTTCCTTTTCCAAAGTCAGAAAAAAAATCCCTCTATATTCCCTTTTTAATTGTTTCATAGTTTTACATCTCTTATTTAAGTATTTAATATACTGGGATTGATTTTTGTATTGGGTAATAACCCAATTTCATTTTTTCCATGGAGAAAAGCAATTTTCTAGCACAAATTATTTAATCACTTACGTTAGTAATCAAGGCTAAGTATCTACAAAAATCAGCTCTTCCTTTCATCCTCTGCACGTGAAAGCTCAGGTCAACTACCTTTCCCAGCCTTTCTGGAAGTTCGAATTGGACATTTTGACTGTTACAGTCCGAAGAATGTGAGCTGCAAGGATGAGGGCACATCTAGGTCTGAGCTACGAGATCGTGACATGTCTTCCCAACATTCTCTTTTCCCTGCCTGGCCCCTGAAGTTTGTACATGGGTTATGGCCAGCTTTGACCACGCTCAACACATGGTAAAGCAATAATTTGAGAACTCGAACTTCATAAATAAAAAGGCAAAATCTGGCATGACCATTCATCTTGTGACTGCTAATTAAAAGAAAAATGTACTTCTTTTCTATGTAACCTACTGCATTTTGGAAGCTCTTTGTAAATGGTGTCTAACTTAGCCCTAACAAGAATTGGTACCAGAGGTAAGATGTTATCCCAAAAAATACCAAAAATGTAGATTGTTGGTTTGATGGACAGTTGACAAACAGGCTTTTCTTTAAAAGGTAATGAGTCTATGATAGTATCTGGAAATACCATAACCTGTGATAAGATGAAAGGCAGACCATGTACCAAAAAAGTATATGTAGACCTAGAAAAAGCATTTATATAGTAAAAATGTTAATGTGTGCTTGATAGTTACTTATTGCCTTTAGCAGGTATCAATAAGATAATAGATGTAAAAAATCTATAAGCTCTGGAAGGAGTTATAAATAAATAATGAAATAAAATGTCCAAAATCCTGAGGACTCAGCAGTCAGGGCAAACATTGTTTAGGTCCTTTTTCAAAGACTTCCTAATAAAACAAACAAACAGACACAGGTCGTTGGGAAATGGTAGGCTCAGAGTATTACATTTCCACTCAAGTTTATTGTTGCAGATGGCTTTGAGATAGTTGCCATTAAGAAAAGGAACAATTTATAAAAGCAGACCTAGAGGAGGGCTTACTCTCTAAATGCACATTTCAGATATGGACTGGAGAATAATATCAAGGAAAAGCCTATCAGATAGCAAAGCCAGGGACCATGGACAACAAAGAGAAAGAGAGTTACTAAGAGGAGGGGCAACTACATGGACTTTTTACCTTGACAAAGAAGAGAATGTGCATGATTACTGCTTCCCAGGATTTGATCATTGCTATGAACTGACAAATGCTGTTTCACAATTTTCCATTTCTCAAATTGGAGTCTGTGTGTAGTTATCTTTCTCTGCTTCAGCATTGCATACTGTTTGCATATCTTTGTTGAATATAGAGAAAATGACTTTCAGTGTATAGATCATTGTACACAGGAAAAGTCATGTCTGGAATTTATGGGAAGGACAACAGATTAGCCAAAGATCCTAAGCAGGAATGAATGGTTTAGCTGAATGTACTCTGAGTTGGCCCCCTTTGTAGAGAACAAGCATGTTCAATGAAGGGCAGAACCTGAGGGAGGAGGAAAGTCTTGATTGTGGCTTTATATTACTCAAGTACGGTTTTTTGTTTGTTTATTGGGTTCTGTGATATTGAAGATTGAACTCAGGGTCTTATACTTGCTAGGTAAGCAAGCTAAACCACTTGAGCCACTCTCCCAGCCTTTGGTTTTAGTTTGTTTACAGATAGGGTCTGCACTAACTTTACTTATGCTGGTCTCCAACTGTGATCTTCCTACCTTCGCCTCCAGTGTAGCTGGGATTACAGCCATGTACTATCATGCCTGGCTCTCAAATAAGTTTTTAAGAGAAATTAACCTTTCTCATTGCTAAGAAAAATTGAAATATATTCTATCAATTTACATGTTTGGTTGAAGTAGTTGCTTATTATTTTTTGTTGTACAAAATCTAACATATCTGCCCTTGATACAGAAAAGGAAAGGCTATAAAGAATTTTCTCTCTGATGGTGGTATCAGTAGAAGTAAGTGAAATTTGCAGAGAAGAAGTGTCACAAGTACTCTTAATGGTGTCCACTGGCTACTGGCTAATTTTCAGGGCCCAAAACTTTGGTAATGTAACCTGGCTAAGCTAGTGACAAACTCAGATGTGTGATCCAGGGACTAGTTTGTGTGAGGAAGTAGCTTCCAAACATTGTTTGTAAGACTGATTACTGCATTTTTTATTTTAATTTTTATTTCTTAGTGGTATTGGGGTTTAAACTCAGGGTTTCACACTTGCTGAGCAAGTTCTCTCTACCGCTTCAGACATGCCCTCATCCCTTTTTGTTTTAGTTATTTTTCAAAAAGGGGCTCATGCCTTTGCCCAGGGCCAGCCTCAGACCATGCTCCTCCTAGCTCTGCCTCCCATGTAACTGGGACTACAGGTGTACACCACCATCCCTGGCTTGTTCTTTTAAGATAGAATCTCACTTACTGTTTTGCCTGAGCTGGTCTAGAGCCATAATCCTCTCATCTCTGCTTCCACATTTCCACATTTACAGATGTGAGCCATTACATCTGACTCTGCCCAGTGTATTTTTAATACACAGTTCTTGAGTAAATCTGTTTTGCTTATAACAAGGAACTCTAACTAACATGGCCAATATAAAACTATCTTGCATGAAAAGCTGTTTTCTGTTTGGCATTCCCTTGCTCTATTTTCTGCAAAAGCTCAAGTAAAACAAGTTCAGTGAGGGAGATAAGTGAAAAGTAACCAGCAAAAATTGCAATGCTCATTCCTACTAGCCACTTATAGCATCCAGAAGCCTGGTTTCTTTCTTCATTCTAAACCTCTCAGCGTCTTTCCTATCCGAGCCCCTTGCAAGATCCTTATTTGGTCACATCCCATCCAGTGTGATCTCAACAGACCCCAGTTTGGAAGACTTGGTGCTTCTTTTTTTTTATTATTATTCATATGTGCATACAAGGCTTGGGTCATTTCTCCCCCCTGCCCCCACCCTTACCACCCACTCCGCCCCCTCCCGCTCCCCCCCTCAATACCCAGCAGAAACTATTTTGCCCTTATTTCTCATTTTGTTGTAGAGAGAGTATAAGCAATAATAGGAAGGAACAAGGGTTTTTGCTGGTTGAGATAAGGATAGCTATACAGGGAGTTGACTCACATTAATTTCCTGTGCGTGTGTGTTAACTTCTAGGTTAATTCTTTTTGATCTCACCTTTTCTCTAGTTCCTGGTCCCCTTTTCCTATTGGCCTCAGTTGCTTTTAAGGTATCTGCTTTAGTTTCTCTGCATTAAGGGCAACAAATGCTAACTAATTTTTTAGGTGTCTTACCTATCCTCACCCCTCCCTTGTATGCTAAACCTTTTATCATGTGCTCAAAGTCCAGTCCCCTTGTTGTGTTTGCCCATGATAATGCTTCTAGTTTTCCTCTCTCCCCAGTGCATCTCCAGGCTTCTGAAAGGCATCAGCGTTCATTCAATCAACAAAGTCACTGTGTGATTCCTATGGCAACAACACTACTAAATGAAGGAACGGCTAGTGAAAATATTTTGAAGTGACAGATTGATGACAACTTGGCATATAGATTCAGAAATTCTGTCTCAGACATATTACTCATGAAGTGATATTTTTAAAGCACTTTCAGCACAACTTTATTTCAATTTTAACCTTATTCAGAATATAGCATGGAATGAAAGGATTTTTCATAGAAAAACTCCTTTATGATCAATTTAATGGATACAACAAATATACTCAAAACTGAGGCAGTTTGGAGATAAATCGAATCACTTTAGTTCATGATTTAAAGCAACTGTCAGCAAGGCTTGAGTTAATCAATTTTACTATTGAGAATATTGCTTAATATAATCAACTGTGTATTGAACACTGTGTGATAAGTATTGAAATAGACTATATATAGTCTGCAAAGGCAGTACATGTAAGTACATAAAGTCTTCCCAGAACAAGTGAAGATAAAGTTGGGGGACAGGGAGAGACAAGGCATATTTGGTAGGCCTTTCACATTTCCTTTTCAAAGGTTGGAGAATCATATTTTACAAGTCTGTGTATACCCATATGGATGCCTGCATATTATATCTCTATCTCTCCCTCCCTCCCTACCTGTTTATCTGTCTTTCTACCTAAAAAGAGGCCAAGTTTTGGAAATTACTCACAAAGATAACAAGACTGGGTATCAGTCAGGTTTTTGTCAAATTGTAGAAACCAACTCAATTCATCATGCACAGAAAGGTATTGAAAGAACATCGGTAACTTACAAAATTACTGACTAGTCAGAGAAAGCAACTACAAGCTTTCTTCACAGCACTGCCCTGGCACTGCCACTCCAGAAAATCCAGCTTACTGTGATCCACACTGTTATGAGAGAGAGGATTTGCCACAGTCCCAAAAATACCTGATCCAATCCCAGGATGCATCTAGCCAGTGCATGCTTATTCCCTAGCTGCAGGGACTCTGGGAAAGTAAAATGCTGCAATATCTGATATTTTTAATGATAGTAAAATCTATACTAGTTGTCTATGACTGCTATAACAAATTTCTACAAATTTGTTAAATTTGTTAATTTCTGTTGCTTAAAACAACAGAAGTTTATTTTCTCACAGTTCAGCTGGCTGAAAGACCTGTGGTCACTGGGGCACACTATTCTCTAGGGAACAATCTGTTCTTTGACTCTTCCACCTTCTGGTAGCTTTAGGCATTCCTCAGCTTCTGGCCACATGACTGCAGTCTCCGCCTTTGCTCTCGTATTTCTTTCTCTCTCTCTCTCCTCTCTCCCTCTCTGTTGGTCAAATCTTTGTCTTTCTCTTATAACATGCAATGGCAGATAAAACCAACACCATGATTCAGGATAATTGCCTCATCTGAAAATTCTTAAATTACTTCTTTTAAGTTTTAGCAAGTATTCATTTTAGTATAACAGAATAAAGTATAGACAAGGGGATGGGGGGAAGAAAGAGAAACATTTCTTGTTCCCCATGCAGAAAATGGGAGCAAAGACTCAAAATGGCGGCCCCCATCTCTTAGTCTTATACTGGAGAGCTGTATTCCACATGGTGGAAAACACGTGGTTAAAGATAATGGATTTGGGTGGCTGAGATGGCTGTTAAAAGAGGAAGGGGTCATCTTGGCCTACCCAAAACAGAGACAATAAGTGTGCTTTACAACTTCCCTTTGCTAGACATGATTATTCTCCACTCACCAAGGATCCTTGAAGCTTATTAACATCTCAAAAAGGAAAGCAGACGCAGGTAGCTTCTTTATGTCTCTCTGTTCCTGTAACTTAGCGTCTAAAAGGAGATGAGAGGAGGCTACCTGCTCTGGCTCTTCAGCCTTTACTTCTTTGTTCCAATGTCAGAATCTAGCCCTTAAAATATTTATTAAAATAATAACATTTCCCTGTCTCTTCATCTATCTCTTCTGCCTCATTCCCCCCTAAACAACTTTGGTCCCTTTTAATTTTAAAAGCGGTGCAGAGAGGCTGAGGCAGGATAAAATTAGGGAAAGTTAGGAACTCAAAGAAGCTTAATGTTAGTTTCAGATTGACCACGCTCTGCTTCAGGGACCGCCCTCACCTGGCCTGGGAACCGCCCGTGCCCCTCCCCACTCATTGATTATTGGATGGGAATCACCTGGTTCTTCCCTTCCCATAGGTAAGCATAGGTTTTAAAAGCACCTGGAGAAGAGAAGCATGCTTTCTCTGCCTCCAGATTCCACCTGAGCCCCACCATGCTCCTTTTGTATTTCCCTTCCCTAACTTTCAGTAAACTCCATTTATACACACGTGTCCTGCCATGGATTCTTCCTCACGGGACAAAGAATTTGGAAGTCTTCTGATCACAGACTCCACCTGCCATTAACATTTGTGGTGACACCAGTCAGGAATTAAAGGGTGAAACCTCAAGGTGGTATTTTTATTGATTTGTTTTCTTCTAACCTGTTCCTCCCTGTCCTCTGGCCCGCTACTTTGGAGTCAAGAAGCTTTCGGGGTCCTGGAGGGTGAGTGAAGGGCACACCCCACCAGACCTGCCCCAGGCCTGAAGCTGCTTTAGGAGGTGCTACCAGAAAAATGGCATTAAAGATTTACCTCAGTTCTTGCTTCCAGCAGAAGATTCAGTGGAAGTGACAGTACAGTTTGTTGGAGGGGGAATGCACTTTCTGCAGACTGAAGGCAGATTGTCTCTAAAGTAAGAGCAATGGGTCAAGTTTTAAGGTTGGAATATTTACTAAGAAACTCTTAGCTTTGGATCATTTTGGCCCTTGAGGTGATTTTCAAGATTTGGATCATTATCTTGTTAAGAGAGACATTGAGTAATCTACTAGTTCCCATGCTAATTGATAGAAAATTTCTGTTTAAAATTTGTAAACTTTGCTCTATCTAGCTCCTAGGTTTGGGTCTTTGTTTTGTTAAATTTACCTGTGAAAACTTCCCTGCTCCAGACATAGTTGATGTTTAGTATGTGGATTATGCATGAGTAGAGTGAATTAAGTTTTAGGGTAGTGGCTAATTTTAGAACATCCTGTGATAGACTCTGAGCTCTGACTACCCGATCTTAAAAAGAGATTAGTGGGGTTGGGAGTTAAAATGATTTCTTCTTGTCTTCCTCTTGTGGCCACTGCTTATGCCTACCTGCCAACTATCAGAGGGAATGGAGACACGCACCTGGGTCCTGGGAGCATCAGCTCCAAGGCTGGGAAGCTTGCAGCACCTGCCTGGACTCTGACAACAGCCATAGCAGCAGCAGCAGCAGCACCAGTTCCCAGCAGGGCCCAGGAGCCTGCTGCCTTGCTGCCTAGCAGTTCTGAGGGAGCAGCACAGACAAAAAAAGCAGTACCTGTGCCCCAAGACCCACATGGCCTTATGCTCCATGGTCTCCATGCCATCTTGGCCTCTGTGAGCACCCAGGGAAGCTAATAAAGACACCAGCTCTGGTTGTCCCTGGGCCTCAGTCAGGAAACCTTTTTCCTGTGGCTGCCTTGTGTTTAGCCATTGCTCCCCTGCCACACACCATTGCTCTCTTGCCTGTCATGCTTCTGCTTGCCCTGGGTACCCTGACCCAATTATCACTCATACTTTCCTAGTCCCCTGGCCTGCAGGGGTTGTGGAAGCACTCACCTCAAGGTCACATTACTCTGTCCCAGGGACACATGCTCCAGGTCCACCAGTAAGCAGCTGGTGCCCTGCACTGATGGGATTAATGTGTTTAGCCAGATTCTAAAGATAGTTTCTAGGTCTTCTTTCTTTAGGGAAGCTAACAAGTACTCACAGAACGGCTTAAGTGGTAGAATGCCTGCCCAGAGAGTGTGAGCCCATGAGTTCAAATCCCACCTTAATTTGCTTCAATTATTTGGTTTCTTTATTAGGAACTCATATGGACAGAAACACTTGTCTCTCAGGGAAAGGTGTCTTTTACTCCTATAACTGATTGCTATTTTGAGCCTGTATGTTGCATATAACACATCTTTGTGTTCCATTTGAGAGACCCTTTGGAGAGACCATGTGGTCACAAGAAATGCTGCCATTACGATGAAGCCACCACCTGTCCAGCACCATCTTGCCACTCCGTGGGGATAGGAAACTCGTGAATGATGTCATCTTCCCATCCTCTAGGAAAATTATAACTAACTTGTGGCTAAAATTCTCTAAATTAATATAGTTTTAATACACCAATCTGTTAAGAATTGAACAAAGAATAGGGTATTTGTGTTAAAGGTTTGTTATAAAATACTTAATCTAGCTGGCTAACCTAAAATTAATGACAAGAAATGATTTGTTTAAGAGTACACTCTGAATGTGATTGTTTTGTGTATCATTGTATGTGTTTTCTGTGTATGTCTTTATTTCCTATCAATTATGGCCACCTAACTTTTACTTTTTTGAATGCATAAATGTGTGCTTAAATTGACATTTTTGGCATGCTTAGGTTAAAACATATCTATGTGTGTTTAGGTGTCTTTAGGATGATTCTTAAACTACTTTTCCACAGCTAATGTATAAAACTATTGTTTAAAAAGTTATCTAAAGTTCTAATTCCAAAAAGCCTTAACTATCCTCTGCCTTAGGACAAAAGAAAATTTGTGGACAATTCAATCTGTTTCATTCTATCATGAGTGTAATTTACATTTAATTCTTTTATAATTAGGTTTATTAGTTCATGTGTTCTTATAGATTATTGTTATTAAAAAGATAGCTTAATTTACTTTCAGTTCATTTGATACCATGATGGGAAAGTCCCTCAGGAAGACAGGAACAGAGAGAGAGAGAGAAAGAGAGAGAGAGAGGGCGAGCAGTGCAAGGAAGTCTGCTTTTGGCTAGTCCTCAGCAGGGGTTTTCCTGCAGCAGGAGCATCCAACAGGGCCCCAAACACTCACAGTCACACCTTAGGCATGCCTCTGTAGGTGTGGCACTGAAATCATACCGACCTTGGTCCAGAAGAAATGTCCCTTTGTGCATTGCCAAAATGTTATGTGCTGGTTCGAAATGTTGTAGGTCAGTGTCAAGGGTCCTTACATCTACAGACAAGAGAACTGGCTTGTAAGGCAGCTGAATGATGAGCCAAAGCTGGTATACAAAGTAGGATTTACTAGAGAGAAAGGAAAGGGTACAACTAGAGCATGTAGTGGAGCCTGGAAACTGGTAGCTCGCTGCTAAGGTGAAGGCTGGGGTTTTTATGGACGTTTTAACTCTGGGTCTGGGTAAGGGTTAGGTGGGCTCTGTTCATTGGCCATAGATTAACAGGCTTTCTTAGGTGAACTGGTTTGTTTGCCCCTTATTGGGGTAGGGGAAACAATCTTGAGAGCATTTTGCTGATCGGCCCTGTGGCAGATCTATGAGACCCTGCATCTCCTCTTCAGGGTGCAGGAATGCAGGTTTATAACTCCTTCTTAAGATGCAGGAATGATAGTGCTCTCCATGGGGGGAATGGGATACTCACTCATCTGCCTTAGGTCTCCAGACCCAACAAATCCCAATGTGAGACAAGTATCCAACTGCTGTTGGGGAAAGGGGTGATGACTCACCTAGCTGCTATGTGCTGACAATGGGGCAATGGTGGATAAGGGAGGTGGTACTTGTCTCAGGGGTTGTCCTTTGTAATCCCCAGGGGACCCTGATAGAACAGGATGGAGAGCTCGTGTGTAGGCAGAGGTGAGTATTCCTTGACTCAGATCTGGAGTTTGATCTGTTGGACCTGTTGAGATATAAATCTGGAGAGAGCATTTATTATGTAAGACCCAAATAGGAATATTAGTAGGAGCATAAAAAGCATTCTGGCAAGGGCTGCATATGTTGGGATCCAGATTCTGCAGAATCCTGTAACTCCCAAGAAACCTCTAAGCTGCTTTATAGTCTGGGGGAGTGAGAAATGGAGGATTGGGTCAATCTGCTCATGACTCAGGGAGGGAGTCTGTCCTTTTAAGATCATGCCTAGGTAGGTGACATGAGGGAGGCATAATTGAGCCTCTTCCTTGGAGACTTTGTATCCCCAGAAGTTTTAAAAGGGACTCAGTTGCCCTGGAGATGAACGGCTCTGTGGCTCTGCATAGAAGTAAGCCATCAACATATTGAAGAAGGGTGGCCTCTAGGTAGTGCCAATCTAAAAAGTCTGATTAGTGCCTGTCCAAAAAAATGAGGGCTGTCTCTAAACCCTTGTGGCAAAACTGTCCAAGTTACTTGCTGTAAAGTGTTTGTTCAAAACCAAACAGAGGTTGACTGTCAGGATGCAGAGGAATGCAAAAGAAAGTATCCTTTAAATCTAGTACAGAGTAATATTGGGCTTTTGAGAGTATTTGAGCCAATAGAGTATAGGAATTGGGAGCAATTGGGTGGAGGGGAATGACTGCTTCATTAATGAGCCAGAGGTCTTGAACCAATCTCCATTTGTTTGACTCCTTGAGGACAGCAAGAATAGGAGTATTATATGGACTGGAGCAACTAATTAGTAGTCCTTGGGGATTTTTTTAAGGAATTTATGATTGGTATAAGGCCATGTCATCCCTCAGACTGGAGGGGATATTGTTTTTGGTGTGGAAACTGTGAGGAATCTTTGAGTTTTATTTGAACCAGAAGGGCTGTCGTGGCTTGCCCTACAGTTATTCCATCAGTCCACACTATGGGATCTATTTCTTCCTGGAGAAGGGGGCAGCAGAGACAGTCACCTGGGGGGAGTAGAATTTGAGCCTTTAGTTTAGATAGTAGATCCTGTCCCAGCAGGGGCACTGGAGTTTCAGGAACTATGAGAGAAGAATGACAGAAGTTGAGATCTCCCCAAGAGCAGTCCAAAGGACAAGTAAAATAGTGCTCTAGGGACTTGCCAGATATGCCCCAAATAATAACTTTGTTATTGGACCGGGGACCAGGAGAGAATGGTAAGACAGAGAAACGCACTCCACTGTCTAGGAGGAAAATGACCTTTCACTTCTCTACCATTATGGTTACCCAAAGCTCCTCAACATTGATGCTAAGAAGTAGAGCCTGGACAGGAGGCCCTGGATCCATTTAAGTGGCACCCTGCCTTCCATCTGGAGATGGGAGCACTTAGATCTCCAGTGGTTACCTTTGCAGAGTGGGCAGGGTCACAGAGGAGGGTGGGGCTGTCTCCCAGGCTGTCCCCCTTTAACACATTCTCTGCAGAAGTGCCCCTCCTATCTTCAATGGTAGCAAGCTCGGGATGTAGTCCCCAGTTGGGTGGGGCATTCCCTGAAAGCTGCAATGAGGTCATGGTGTTTCTTTATTTTTTTCTCTCTTTTTAGTAACGTCCCAGTTATAGTATACAGACATGGCTAATTGCATTAGTTGGTCCAATGATTTTTTTTCCCCTTCAGCTGTAGACTTTGGAGTTTTCTACAGATATCTGGAGCTGATGGAGTTAGAAATTTATCTTTGAGGAGAACCTCTCCCACCTGTGATTCTGGGTCCACTATGGTATGCTTTCTGATAGCATCCTTAAGACACTGTAGAAAGGTAGGGGGGTTTTCTTCAGGGCCTTTCTGTACTACAGTCACCTGGGAATAGTTTAGAGATTTGACTTTGGCCCTTTTCAGCCCTTCCACTATAAGATGGATGAAGTGGCATCGACACCATTCATCCTCCTACCATTTTGATTTCAATGTGGATCTGCCAAGGGGACTGCCTGTACCCCTGTGGGTTTAGACACATTTATGCCCTTATTTTCAGGTGTCATGGTATTGGGGCTCATTGTAGATGGTAATCATTTCCAACCTGAGTGGTCAGGGCCAGAACCCTTTGTTTTTCTAATGAGGAAAGAGTCTGGTCTAGTAGAAGCATAATATCCTTCCATGCCAATTCAAAGGTTTGGATCACAGAGATAAAGGCTTGGATGTATTGGTCTGGGGCATCAGTGTAACAACCAGATTTTTAAAAAATCTCCCTCAGATTTGATAACCAAAAGGGGACATTGAATCACCCTCTTCCTACCATTGCCTGTTGAAGAGGGAAGCATCCATTAGAAGCTCTGAATATTGGTGTGGCTTAGAAGGTAGGGCAGAGGGTGGGGCAGTAGGTATGGGGCCTTGTCATTGGTAAGGGGCTTTTCTGGTCCTCCTTCTCTATGTGTATCCTGTGGCTTACAAAGAATGGCCAGTGTTTGAGTATCTAGATAGTAATTATGTAGCCATTCTGGGTGGTCTCAGAGATAAAAGAAAAGCTATATATAGAGGACCTCAGTCCACTTTTCCTCCCTTTTACAAAAATGATCTAACTGGAGTATGGTATTATAATTTAAGGACCCCTGCAAAGGCTACTTCTCTTGGTTACCCAAGGGATACTGAGGTCAGGTCTCAATACAAAGAAAGATGAGGGATTTTTTTTCTCTTAAGAGTCAAGGTCCTTTTAACATTTCAATAGAGAGGCCAGCAGAGACCACTTGGGTACTGAAGCTGAAATACTGGAGGGGGCAGGTCCCATCTAGAAGAACAACAACAACAATAACAGCTGGGTCGGTTCCCCTCTTGTCGGCATCCCAACTGGGAATTGACCTAATGAGAGCAGGCATCCCTGTCCCATGAGTTTCTTCACCATCCATGACCAGGACTGAAGAAAGGGACTGCATTGGATTAGGCCACCTGACCTGCATAGTGAGAGGAAAACTCTAGGATCCTGCCTTTTAGCCAAAAGCAGGCAGCCTCTTTAAAGGGATGCCTGTAAGGTTAGAGAAGTGTATTCAAAGGGGGTCCTGGGGCAATCACAGTACCACAAGGGATGACTAGTGCTAATATTTGGAGGGAAAAATTTTTATTCTGAGGCCAAAAGTATAGGAAATTTTAAGTGAGAAGTTTAGAGACCACAGTAATGCCCATTTTTTGCTCTTCCTGGAATTTTACATTAGTGCCTTTTTTTGGGGAGGACCATAACCTTGAGATAAGAATTGGCTCCAAGGGCTAGGTTGGTCAGGCTTGAGGCATGAGGTGGTGCTGGGAACAGGACCTGCATAAAGCACTGCCACCCTCTCCCACACCCAGGATGAGTGACCCTCTCTGCCCAACCCTGTGGCCCGTCACCCCTTTCCCTGTGTATGCACACCTGCATGCATTTATTTTTCCTCTCATCTCTTTTAGGGGGATTGGTGGTGGGTTGCAGCCACTGCCATGTATGGCTGGCAGCTTTCGGTGCATGCTGGGCCCTTTCTATAGATTCTCTTAGTTATGGCAGGAGTTACTGCTGTGCCCAGGGGCCAGCATCCCTATGCATGAGTGCATCTGTTTGTCTTCCCTCCTCCCCTTGTAGGGGCAGAGTTAGTGTGTGTGTCTGTGGTGCAGCTGCAGTTTTTCTGAAGGTGACTTTGCCTCAGCTGGTGACTAGCACCTGATTTAAAGCTGCTTTGGACTAAGGGACCCGATAAACTAGATGTGGGAATAACTTAAAAAGTTAAAAATACCACAGTATGAGTTTTTTATGGGAGGCCAGGGTCCCAGTAAGCCCAGGGAGGAAAGACAGACAGAGATGAAGGACAAGGCATGTGACTAGGGAGGGAGCAGAATGGGTGTCCCGACATCTTAGGTAAGGGAGGGAAAGGCAGAGCCTGGAGGCAGTATGCACACCTGAGGGATTAATGATTAAGTGTGCTTACAGGTCACTCCCACTAGGTGGTACTGGAACACTGCCAGCAACACAAAATCTCCACTCTCAGGTCACTGAGTCAGGCAGAAGGGGTATTTGACAGATGGGAAAAAGACAAAAAAATTGTCACGTGCCACAACCAATCAGGTCTTCTCCAACATAGAATGAGGCATACCTGAATAAACCCCAGGCTTGGTCTCAGCCTGTGGGGGTTTGGGGGGGAACAAAAGCACCCCTAGAGCCAGAATTGCCATGAGGCCAAAGTTGGCTAGGAGCTGCTGGTTCGATACCATTGCAGGAAAGTCCCTCAGGAAGACAGGAACAGAGAGAGAGACAGGGAGAACAGCAAGGAAGTCTGCTTTTGGCTAGTCCTCAGCAGGGTTTTTCCTGAAGCAGGAGCATCCAACAGGGCCCCAAACACTCACAGTCACAACTTAGGCATGCCCCTGTAGGTTTGGCACTGAAATCATACCGACCTTGGTCCAGAAGAAATGTCCCTTTGTGCATTGCCAAAATGTTATGTGCTGGTTTGAAATGTTGTAGGTCAGTGTCAAGGGTCCTTACATCTACAGACAAGAGAACTGGCTTGTAAGGCAGCTGATTGATGAGCCAAAGCTGGTATACAAAGTAGGATTTACTAGAGAGACAGGAAAGGGTACAACTAGAGCATGTAGTGGAGCCTGGAAACTGGTAGCTCGCTGCTAAGGTGAAGGCTGGGGTTTTTATGGACGTTTTAACTCTGGGTCTGGGTAAGGGTTAGGTGGGCTCTGTTCATTGGCCATAGATTAACAGGCTTTCTTGGGTGAACTGGTTTGTTTGCCCCCTTATTGGGGTAGGGGAAACAATCTTGAGAGCATTTTGCTGATCGGCCCTGTGGCAGATCTATGAGACCCTGCATCTCCTCTTCAGGGTGCAGGAATGCAGGTTTACAACTCCTTCTCAGAATGCAGGAATGCAGGTTTAACTCCCTCTCAGGATGCAGCAATGATAGTGCTCTCCATGGGGGATACTCACTCATCTGCCTTCAGTCTCCAGACCCAAAATCATTACAGTTCTAATCCTACTGGAACATTTATAGACAAGCCCATGAAAAATGACTCTGACAAGTGCTCATCTGTCAGCCAGGACAGACATTCTTAAATATCGAGTTTGTTTTGTATTTTTCTTGTAAAAACTTTGTAATTATTGTCTGTTGACACTTTGCAACAATTTAAAGGTGTCAGTAAATCTCCTAAGGATAGATAATTTGACCTGATTAAGCCCAGCCTAAGAGCCATTTTTTAAATAAATCTCTTTGTTGTTTAATTTGGCCAAAAAGATCACATTGGCTCTGACTTCTGATCTATTTGATGTGGTACTTCCCCTCCTCCATGGGACAAGAAGCTATGACTTTCCAGAAAAAGCTTCTCCTGGCTCTGGGGGACAAAACTGCCAAATTGGCAAAATCTTCAGAGATAACTGTTCAGAAAAACTGTTTAAGCAGATCCGACAACCAAGCAGTTGGTGTCCCCAACTTTTTAAAGGGAAAAGCGGCGTTTAGCCACTGAGACAGTTCAAAAAGACTACACAAATGAGGGGACTTATCCAGATTTAAATGGAGTCAATTATGCCAGACATCTAAAAGTAACCAAAGTCATCCTTTTTTTTTTTTTTTAAAGTTACACAAGTGGCTACTTGCCAGTGGCTCATGGTTATAATCCTAGATACTTAGGAGGCAGAGATCAGTAGGATCACAGTTCAAGGCAAGCCCATGCAAATAGTTCACAAGACCCCTGTCAAAATTACCCAACACAAAAAGGGCTGGCAGAATGGCTCAAGTGGTACAGCACCTGTCTAGCAAGTGTGGGACCCTGAGTTCAAACTCCAGTACCACCAAAGAAAAAGATTCCACAGGTGAAATCCCTGATGTGTACTTTAACTTAGAAATCAATGTTTTAGAATTGTGAGTCCTATCACTAGTAATCACAAGAATAAGAGAGATGATGCAGGCCAAGAAGGATTCAAGTTTTGAGCCAGCTAACTATTTGACTTTGACTTAACCATTTGAAGAAGCCAGTGGTTTTCTATGAAGTAAAAGGAATGGGAAAGATGGTGATAGAGACAGAGTGGCAGACCTCTTGAGCTCCTGCCAAGAAGCTGGAGACACATCTGGCTGAGATAAAGCACCAGGGAGAGCCAAAAATATGGCACTCTAAACCCTTACATCATGGAAGGCTTCTCCACACCATGATCTAACAAAACAACAGCAGTCCTGCCAAATCACTGCCCTGTAGGCCTGCAGAGCTGCTGTTCCATTCTGCTGGACTCTCCACCCCTTGGGCTGTGCCAGGACACAACCCCACACCAGGCAGGATCTCCATACATGGCAGGATCCCCACAACTTGGGCCATGCCGGATCCACACACCACCAGGATACCTGCCCCTCGACTGCGCTGACCCCAGCCCTGAGCAGGACCCAAACCCCGCTGGGATACCCACCCCTTGAGCTCACCACCTCTCAGGCCCTACTGGACCCCAGCTATGCGTAAGATAACCGTATCCCTGCCCCTCGGGCTCCCCGCCCCTCAGACCCTGCCAGGCTCCAGCTCCATGTACAAAGACTGGAACCCCACCCCGCCAGAAAAGGCACCAGCTTGGTGTGAGACAGCCACATCCACCAGCCTGCCAGGATCCCCAACCCTCAGGCAGAGCCAGGCCCCAGCTCTACAGGCTTTCCAGATAACCACGCCACCAGGCTCCTCCTAGGGCTGCCACTAGAGGGCTCCAAGTGTGCCTAAGAGACACACATGGACAGAACTGGACACTAAAGGAGTAACAGAAAAACTAAGTTTGCAATTCTACTGTTCCAGAACTGGTGATTTTTTTTTTTTCTTTTCCTACCTTCTTTAAGGGTTTGGCTGCCTGGTTTGTTGTCTGATCACCATCTCTCCCATTCTTTTTTCCCTCTTTTCTCTCTTCCTTTTATCTTTCATTCTCTTTCTCCTTTTTATCATTCTCTCTCAATTTTGTTAGTATTACTATTGTAACCCAGCTAATACTAATTACACATAGTCCAGGGACAGAAATGGTACCTAGTGGAAATGTGGGAAGAAGAAAACGGGATGGAAACCATTCTCCCCCCAAAAATAAAATGGTACAGGATTTAGAGTGAAATGAAGAAAATGAATACACAGATTCAGACACCAACAAAACAAAGATAAACTATACCAAGGAACCCAACGAAGACCACAAGAACATCCTGAAAGAAGAAATTCTACAAGTAATTAATGAGAATTTCATAGAGATGCTACTAGACATGGTCAACCAAAACGTACAGGAGGCACTCAAGAAATTCCAAGACAACAAAACTAAAGAATATGAGAAAACACAGAAACAAATAAATGAAATCATAGAATCCCTAAGTAAACACCAAATTGAAACAGAGATTGCCATAAACAGAGAGATAAACAAATTTAGGGCACAAATTGACAATATGAAAGAGGAAGTAACCCACGATATGGAAAACCTCAGAAAAAAGAATGAAACAGAAATACAAAACAAAATGGAAGGCCATTCCAGCAGAATAGAACAAAAAGAAGACAGAATCTCAGAACTTGAAGATGAAATGGCAATTAAAGGAAAAACTATTAGTTAAACTCAAGACCTGTGAAAAAAAAATGCAAAAACTCACTGACTCCATCAAAAGACCAAACCTGAGAATCATGGGCACTGAAGAAGGAGAAGAGGTGCAAGCAAAAGAAATGTGTAATACATTCAACAAAATAATAACAGAAAATTTCCCAAATCCAGAGAAAACTATGCCTATTCAGGTACAGGAAGCCTCCAGAACACCAAACAGACCTGACCAAAATAGAACTACCCCATGACATATTATCACTAAAACAACAAGTACAGAGACTAGACAAAGAATATTGAAGGCTGTAAGACAGAAAAAATAAATAACATACAAAGGTAAACCCATCAAAATCACAGCAGATTTCTCAATGGAAACATTAAAACCATGAAGAGCATGGAGTGAGGTATGCCTGGCACTGCATGAAAATAACTTCAACCCAAGGATATGCTATCCAGCAAAACTATCATTCAAAATGGATGGAGCAAAAAAAATCTTCCATGATAAGCAGAAACTAAAACAATATGTGACCACCAAGCCACCACTATAAAAGATTCTCCAAGGAATTCTGCACAAAAAAAAATGAAAGCAAACAAAACCATGAAAGGGCAGGCAGTACCAAACCACAGGAGAAAAGGCAAGAAAGTAAAGAGTAACACTGATTTAGCTGCACACAATCAAACCTTTGATCAACAAAGACAACTACATGACAGGGATCACCACGGACTTATCAATACTAACACTGAATGTTAATGGACTAAATTCCCCCATCAAAAGACACCGACTGGCAAACTGGATTAAAAAGGAAGATTCAACAATCTGCTGCCTACAGGAGACCCATCTCATCTACAGAAACAAGCACTGGCTGAGGGTGAAAGGCTGGAAGAAGATTTACCAAGCTAGTGGCCCCTGAAAATAGGCAGGAGTAGCAATACTTATCTCAGACAAAGTAGACTTCAAACTTACACTGATCAAACATATAAAGAAGGATACTCCATACTAATAAAAGGAGAAATACACCAAAAGGAAATAACAATTAACCTATATGCACCCAATGTCAATGCACCCAATTTCATCAAACATACTCTGAAGGACCTAAAAACGTATATAAACTACAACACAGTGATAGTGGAAGACCTTAATACCCCCCTATCACCAATAGATAGGTCATCCAAACAAAAAATCAATAAAGAAATCCTAGAAGTAAATCATACCATAGATCAAATGGACCTAGCTGATGACTACAGAATATTTCATCCAACTTCTGCACAATATCCATTCTTCTCAGCAGCCCATGGAACCTTCTCCAAAACTGATCATATCTTAGGGCACAAAGCAATCCTCAGCAAATATAAGAAAATAGAAATAATCCCACACATTCTATCTGACCACAATGCATTAAAACTAGAAATCAACAACAAAAACTGCAGTAAAAAACATGCTAATAATTGGAAGCTGAAAAACACATTGCTCAATGATGAATGAGTCATCGATGAAATAAAAGAGTAAATTAAAAGTTTCCTGGAAGTTAATGAAAATGAAAACATGACTTACCGGAACCTATGGGACACAGCAAAGGCAGTCCTAAGAGGAAAGTTTATAGCCATGAGTGCATATATTAAAAGGACAGAAAGATCTCAAATCAATAACTTAATGCTTCATCTCAAACTCTTAGAAAAATAAGAACAAGCAAATCCCAAAACAAGCAGAAGGAAAGAAATAATTAAAATAAGGGCTGAAATCAATGAAATAGAAACAAACAAACAAAAAACTATAAAAAGAATCAGCAAAACAAAAAGCTGGTTCTTTGAAAAAATAAATAACATTGACATATTCCTGGCAAACCTGACTAAAATGAGGAGAGAAAAAACCCAAATTAGTAAAATCAGTAATGTAAAAGGGGACATAACAACAAACACCACAGAAATCCAGGAAATCATCAGAGACCACTTTGAGAGCCTATACTCTAATAAATTTGAAAATCTTGAAGTAATGAACATATTTCTAGATACTTATGACCATTCAAAATAGAACCAAGAGGACATTAATCACCTGAATAGATCTATAACACAAAAAGAAATTGAAGCAGCAATCAAGAGGCTCCCAAAAAAGAAAAGTCCAAGGACCTGATGGATTCACTGCTGAATTCTATCAGACATTTAAAGAAAAACTAATACCAACTCTCCTTAAACTGTTCCATGAAATAGAAAGGGAAGGAAAACTGCCTAACTCATTTTATGAATCCAATATTACTTTCATCCCCAAACCACAAAAAGACACCTCCAAAAAGGAGAACTATAGGCTAATTTTCTTAATGAGTATCAGTGCAAAAATCCTTAATAAAATAATGGCAAACTGAATCCAACAACACATCAGAAAGATCATTCACCATGACCAAGTTGGCTTCATCCCAGGGATGCAGGAGTGGTTCAACATACACAAATCTATAAATGTAATACAGCATATCAATAGAAGCAAAGACAAAAACCACTTGATCATCTCAATAGATGCAGAAAAAGCCTTCGACAAGAGCCAACACCACTTCATGGTAAAAGCTCTAAGAAAACTAGGAATAGAAAGAATGTACCTCAACATTGTAAAGGCTATTTATGACAAACTTACAGCCAACATCATACGTAACAGTGAAAAACTGAAAGCATTCCCCTTAAAATAAGGAACAAGACAAGGGTGCCCACTATCTCCACTCCTATTCAACATAGTACTGGAATTCCTAGCCAGAGCAATTAGGCAAGAAGAAGGAATAAAAGGAATACAAATAGGTAACAAAACTGTCAAAATATCCTTATTTGCAGAGGATATGATCCTATACCTTAACAACCCAAAAATTCTACCCAAAAACACTTAGACACCATAAACAGCTACAGTAAGGTGGCAGGATTCAAAATCAACCTACAAAAATCTTTAGCTTTCTACACAGCAACAATAAACAAACTGAGAAGGAATATATGGAAACAATTCCATTCACAATAGCCTCAAAAAAACCCAAATACCTAGGAGTAAACTTAACAAAGGATGTGAATGACCTCTACAAGGAGAATTACAAACTCCTGAAGAAAGAGATTGAGGAAGACTACAGAAGATGGAAAGTCCTCCTGTGCTCATGGATCGGTAGAATCAACATAGTAAAAATGGCTATACTACTGAAAGCAATCTACATGTTTAATACAATTCCCATCAAAATCCTAATGATATTCATCACAGAGATTGAAAAATCTACTTTAAAGTTCATTTAGAAACACAAAAGACCACGAATAGCCAAGGAAATACTCAGCATAAAAATCAATGTTGGAGGTATCACAATACCCAACTTCAAACTATATTACAAAGCAATAGCAATAAAAACAGCATGGTACTGGCATAAAAACAGACATGAAGACCAGTGGAACAGAATAGAAGATCCAGATATGAATCCACACAACTATACCCACCTCATTTTTGACAAAGGTGCCAAAAACATACGATGGAGAAAAGACAGCCTCTTCAACAAATGTTGCTGGGAAAGTGGTTATCCATCTGCAAGAAACTGAAACTAGATATCTGTCTATCACCCTGTACTAGTATCAACTCAAAATGGATCAAGGACTTAAATATTAGACCTGACACTCTGAAGTTACTACAGGAAAGAGCAGGAAACACTCTGGAAGTAATAGGTACAAGCAAGGACATCCTCAATAGAACCCCAGCATCCCAGAAACTAAGAGAAAGGATGAATAAATGGGATTTCATAAAATTAAAAAAGCTTCTGCACAACAAAAGAAATGGTCTCTAAACTGAAGAAACCACCCACAGAGTGGGAGAAAATATTGCCAGCTATACGTCAGACAAAGGACTGATAACCAGAATATACAGGGAACTTAAGAAACTGAACTCTCTCAAAATCAATGAACCACTAAAGAAATGGGCAACTGAACTACAGAAATTTCTCAAAAGAAGAAATTCAAATGGCCAAAAAACACATGAAAAGATGCTCACCATCTCTAGCCATAAAGGAAATGCAAATCAAAACCACACGAAGATTCCATCTCACCCCTGTTAGAATAGTCATCATCAAAACCACCAACAACATGTGGTGGTTGTAAGCTAATCCACTGCTGGTGGGAATGTAAGCTAGTACAACCACTATGGAAAACAATATGGAGGCTTCTTAAAAAAAATTAAACATAGATCTGCCATATGATCCAGCAATCCCACTCCTGGGGATATACCCAGAGGAATGCAACACAGAGGCACTTGCATACCCATGTTTATTGCAGTGTTATTCACAATAGCCAAGTTATGGAAACAACCAAGATGCCCCACTATTGATGAACGGATCAAGAAAATGTGGTATTTATACACAATGGAATTTTACTCAGCCATGAAGAAGAATGAAATCTTATCATTTGCAGGTAAATGGATGAAATTGGAGAACATAATTCTGAGCAAGGTCAGCAAAACTCAGAAGACCAAAAATTGTATGTTCTCCCTTATATGTGGACTTAAGATCTAGGGCAAATGCAGCAATGTGATTGGACTGGGATCACATGACAAGGGAAGAGTACATACGGGTGATATAGAAGTAGGTAGAAAACCCAAAACATGAAAGTGTTTGGCATCCCCACTGCAGAGGAGCTAATACAGAAACCTTAAAGCAACAGAAGTTATCATGAGAAGAGGATCAGTAACTAGGGTAAAGATCAGTTAGAGATGAATCAATGTGGGTCATAACATGTGTACATGAAAGCAATGCTAGGAATATTTCTGTATGGCTATCCTTAACTCATCTAGCAAAAACACTTTCTCTTCCTTATTATGCTTGTCTCTTTTCTTCAAAAGAATTAGTGATAAAGGCAGAACAGGACCTGCCTGGAACTGAGGGGGGAAGTGGGGAGGGGCGAGAGGGGGTCAGGGGAGAGAAATGACCCAAACAATGTATGCACATGTGAATAAATGAATAATAATAAAAAAAGGAATGTGATTAGGATTATTGAGTTCCCTTCCAACTTTTTCAATTCTGTTATATATTATAAAATGCAGGGCTTTAAAAAAAGTGTCAACATTCCTGGTGAGGCAATGAAAAACATAATATCAGGACAAGACATGTATGTGTGTGTATCGTGCACAAATCATTACCTGTCAGATGGTGGCCAAATTGTAAACTTTGAAACACAATATCCTCATCTGTTAAATAAGGAAAATATTGACTCCCTCTTCATTTGTTTTAACAGTAAAATCAATAAAAAATAAGGATATAAGCTGGGCTTGATGTGCACACTGTAATTTTAGTATTCCTGAAGCTGAGGCAGGAGTATCTTCAGTTTGAGGTCAGTCTGGACTATAAAAAGTTCCAGGCCAGTCTGGGCTAATGGTGAGGCCTGTCTCCAAAACCAAATAAAACAATGGAAGGGGGATGTAAATTGTAGAAGACATGTAAATCAATTGGAATTATGTATGTATAACAAATGTTTGTTGTCATTATTTTATGGTGATACAATGTCTAGCATATATTAAATAGCCATAGATGTTACTTTGTTTCTTGTTGCTTACCTCTGGATGCTTAATCTACCAAAGGACTTTAAGCACAAAGGTCAATGAAGGTGTTAAATTGGTTTTAACTGGTTGAGTGATTTTGAACTCTCTTTCATCTCTTCCAGTTTATTTAAAGGACTTACTTCTCTCTGTTGTAAGTTCTATGGCTGTGATAGGGAGCACAATGAACCTCATGCCCCATTTAGTACATAAAGCTTATTCACTGAGTATTGTTCATCTGCTATCTTGCAAGCTAGGTGCTGTCTGCTATCTTACTGGTAGAAGAATTAGGTTATTTGGAAATGGCAGTGATGAAATACCATTGAGTATAATGTAAGGTCTGAATTAGTATTAGCTGTTGCCAAGTTAGGAGTGAAACTGAGAAAGCATTTCTCTAAGGACAAACATAATAGGATGCAGCCTTAACAATTGTGTTGGTAATTAATCCCTGTAGTTACAGATGACCAATGACTCCTCGATTTGAGCAGACATGGCTACCTCTATGAATGAGCTATGCTGAACCAGAAAGAATATGAATGGATTTTCACCCTCACTTCTTGGAAGGCTGATAGTACAGCACTTTAGCAAAAAATGAGACTAAACCTGAATGCAGCTGACAAATGTAAAATGTAATTTTGATGCTGGAAATATAGCTTGTCCAAGACCCTCCTGTTAAAGATGAGGAGGCTGTGGTCCATAGAAGTTGAACGTTTGTATGCCTGTGAATTATGAAACTAAACATCTTTTATTTGAATGAAGATAAATAATCCTAACTATAGAAATAAGTTTTACTGGGACATCTAAAATTGGAATATTTGGTGACTGGAACTTCTACATGTACTTATAAACATTTGTTTTATGTTTCAAAACTGTCCAGAATATTTGTATTTATGTAGAGTCAATTAACAGAATGCTTGAAAACACATTGTCCAGAAAACCTAGAGTGTGTCAAGACTACACAAATCTTATGCCTATTGAAAGATGGAGATAGCACAGTAGTTAACTTCTGCAGTCTGATGAGTAGCTCTGACTCTGCCTCCTACCAACAGTACATCTTTGAGAAAGATACTTGTGCTTCCTGTGCCTCCATGTATATATTTGTATAATGGGATAATAATAATTGGTAACTACTTCCACAAGCAATATTAACTGAATTAATAAAGAGCATTTAGAAAGATAATATGTACTATAAGATATTAGCATTCCTTACCAGGTGCCAGTAGCTCATGGCTGTAATCCTAGCTACTAAGGAGGCAGAGATCAGGAGAATCGCAGTTCGAAGCCAGCCCAGGCAAATAGTTCATGAGACCCTATCTTGAAAAACCCTTCACAGAAATAGGGCTGGTGGAGTGGCTCTAGGTGAAGGCTCTGAGTTCAAGCCCCAGAACCACACACACACACAAACTAACATTCTTATATTTCAAACCCTCACAGTAATATTGACCAAGTAATTCTAGTTTTCAGTTTTAAACTATCATCAGCCATGTGGAAGAAATTCTGGGAATGGGGTTACAAGGGCAGAGCCCAGTTCTAGAATTTTCCATGGATAATCCATAATTTGGATGTAATTGTGGTCCTGTCTCAATCATTTACATTCATGATTTTATCCTTTGCATTGAAAGAATCATTCCCAGGTCAGTCCTAATCCAATCTGTTTTTAATAATAATCAGCATGACTTGTGAGGGCTGGAGAATGGTTCTTCATTATTGGGACCTAGAGTCTTGCCATTGGGTCTAAGGAATCTCTGGCCCCACCCCTGGGCTGTCTTGGTCTCTCATCCATGGCCCCTTCCCCCAGCCTAGCAATCTGAATGCCCCACTTTGCTCTTTCCACATTGCATGTATATTTTAAGCATATCTAAAATGAACAAAGTTATTATTTTACACCAGGTAAGTATCTTTGAAGTAACCTACTTAATAATGATCTAAATTATGGCTGTATTCAATAGGAAAAGGGGACCAGGAACTAGAGAAATGGTTAGATCAAAAAGAATTAACTTAGAAGGTAACACACATGCACAGGAAATCAATGTGAGTCAATGCCCTGTATAGCTATCCTTATCTCAACCAGCAAAAACCCTTGTTCCTTCCTATTATTGCTTATACTCTCTCTACAACAAAATTAGAAATAAGGGCAAAATAGTTTCTGCTGGGTATTGAGGGGGTGGGGGAAAGAGGGAGGGGGAGGAGTGGGTGGTAAGGGAGGGGGTAGGGGCAGGGGGCAGAAATGACCCAAGCCTTGTATGCACATATGAATAATAAAAGAAAAAAAATTATGGCTGTATTGAGACCATACTAATCCACTTCACTCTCCACAATTCAAATAATTCAAATAAATTTTAAAAAGAATATTGCATTATAAAGAACAAAATTATGATTTTTTTTTTGCCATGATGATTACTTTAGAAGTGTTTTGAAATAACATGTAGGGAAATTTTTTATTAGCCAGAGATGAGGGCACATCCTGTAATCCCAGCACTTGGGAGGCTGAGGGAGGAGGATTGGTAGCTCATAGCCAGTCTGTGCTACATAGCAAAACCCTGTCTTGAAAAAAAAAATAGGAAAAGTTTTTAACTATAAATGCTCTCATTTTTGATACTCCCATCTTGAGGAAACCCTTCATCAAATTTGTCTTCATTGGGCTGGTGGAGTGGCTCAAGTGGTAAGAGTGCCTGCCTAGTAAGCATGAGGCCCTGAATTCAAACCTCAGCACCATCAAAAAAAAAAAAGAAAAAATTGCCTTTATAGACTTTAAATCCCTTAACATTTGTAGGAGTTGCAATAAATTTTCCCTTCTTATGGGAAACAGGAAAGATTAGCAAGAGGAGACTGTTGCCTTCTGTACTGAGATGAATCACTCAATGAATTTCTATGAATGATTAATTTGTCATTATTGCAACAAATAGATTATGTCACACTTGCAAAGTTTCAGTAAGAAATCACAGCATAAAATTGTTTGAATTTACTGTTTCTATTTAATATTATGCTTTTAAAAAGCCTAGAGACATTTCTACCCAGTCTAAAGGAGATAATGAAACATGCATTGAAGTTTGCCATTTCTAGTCATTTAGTCTATCTACTACATTCTATCTAATCTACTCCAAGAGAGGCTATAAAATGGATCCAAATGAAGAGTAAGGGGCCCAGTGGGAGTGGGGACAGAAACGAGAGGGTAACTGGGGGGGGTGGATATGATCAAAGTACATTATATACCATGTATAATAGATCCTGGTGAAACCTGTTATTTTGTACAATTAATATATATGAATTAAAATGGGGGAATAGAACAAAGTAAAATGAACCCAACTATTCACTCCAGCTGGAAGCAAATACTTTGTTGTAAGTGACACCATTTGTATACACATCTTTAATAAATTTGAAATGTCACCAAAATCAGGACACTGGGACCAAGGGCCAGAAAGTTCTTGGTCTTGTTAAATAAAGAATCCAAGGACAGACACAAAGGAGGCCTAAGCAGGAGCACATTTATTAATAGGAAGTTTTTGTTTTGTGTTAAAGCAAACAGTGCACCCTTCAGATGGGAAGGTAGGCAGGCTCAAGAAAGAGCGCTGCTCTCTCCACTCTTACTTAGCATAGTTCTGGAATTCCTAGCTAGAACAATAAGACAAGAAGAAGAAATAAAAACAATTCAAGTAGGAAAGGAGGAAGTCAAAATATCCTATTTGCAGATGACATGATCTTATACATAAAAGACCTGAAAATCTCCACCAAAAAACTCCTAGACATCATAAACACTTTCAGCAAAGTAACATGAAACAAAATCAATTTACAAAAATCAGTAGCCTTTCTATATACCAACAATGAACAGACTGAGAAGAATGTAAGAAAACAATTCTCTTTACAATAGCATCCAAAAAAAAAAAAAAAATCTGGGAATAAACTTAACAAAGGAAGTGAAAGACCTCTACAGTGAAAACTACAAACCATTGAAGAAAGAAATCAAAGACCACAAACGATGGAAGGATCTCCCATGCTTGTGGATTGGTAGAATCAATATTGTGAAAATGGCTTTATTAACAAAAGCAATCTACATGTTCAATGCAATCCCCATAAATATTCTAATGATATTCATCACAGAGATTGAAAAATCAACCCTAGAGTTCATATTGAAGCACAAGCGATCTTGAATAGCCAAGGCAATACTGAGCAAAAAGAGCAACACTGGAGTTATCACAATTCTTGGCTTCAAACTATCCTACAGAGCCATAGCAATAAGAGCAGCATGGGACTGGCACAAAAACAAACATGAAGCCAATGGAACAGAACAGATGACCCAGATGCTGTTATGTGCCAGTGTCGAAGTGTTGCAGGTTGGTGTCGAGGGTCCTTGCCTTCACAGGCCAGAGAACTGGCTCATGAGGCAGCTGAATAATGGGCCAAAGCCGGTATATAAAAAGTGGGATTTATTAGAGAGAAAGGAAAGGCTACAGCTAGAGAAGTGCAGTGGAGCCTGGAAGCCGATAGCTTGCTGCATAGTGAAGGCTAGGGCTTTTTATGGATGTTTTAACTCTGGGTTAGGTGGGTTTTTCTTATTGGCCATGGATTCACAGGCTTTCTCAGGTGAACTAGTTCGGTTTGCACCTTTATTGGAGGAGGGGAATGATCTTGACAGCATTTTGCTCATCAGTCCTGTGGCAGATATATCAGACCCTGTATCTCTTCTTTAGGATACAGAAATGCAGTTTATAACTCCCTCTCAGAATGCAGGAATGCAGCCCTCTAACTCCTCAGAATGCAGGAATGATATTGTTCTCCAGGGGAGATGGGATACTCATCTGCCTTAGGTCTCCAGACCCAACAAATCCTGCCTCTGAGCCAAGCACCCAACTGCTGTTGGGGAGAGGGGCGATGACTCATCTAGCTGCTTTGTGCTGACAATGGGGCAATGGGGATAAGGGTGGTGATACTTGTCTCAGGAGTTGACCTGTATAGTCTACAGGGGCCCCCAATAGAATGGGATGGAGGGCTTATGCATAGATAGAAGTGAGTATTCCTCGACTAAGATATGGAGTTTGATCCATTGGACCTGTTGAAATATAAATCGGGAGAGAGCATTTATTATGCAAAACCAGTAGGAATATTATTAGGAGTATAAAAAGCAGTCTGGCAAGGGTTGCATATCCAGGGATCCAGATTCTGCAGAATCCTGTAATTCCCAAGAAACCTCTAAGTTACTTTAAGGTCTGGGGGAGCAAGAAATGGAGGAAAGGGTCGATCCTCCGCTCATGACTTAGGGAGTGAGTCTGTCCCTTTAACTGCAGCTAGGTAGGTGACCTTCGAGAGGCATCATTGAGCCTTCTCCTTAGAGACTTTGTATCCCCAGAAGACCAGAAAGTTTAAAAGGGACTCAGTCGCCCTAGAGATGAGGGTTCTGTGGCTCTGCACAGAAGTAAGTCATCAACATATTGAAGAAGGGTGGCCTCTGGGTAGTGCCAATCTAATGTCTCTGGTTAGGGCCTGTCCAAAAAGACGAGGGTTGTCTCTAAACCCTATGACAAAACCATCCAAGTTAGGTGCTGTGAAGGGTTTGTGGGCTCTTCAAAGGCAAACAGAGATTGCCTGTCAGGATGCAGGCTAAATGTAACACTTTTGGATAAAAGAGAGCTTTAGCTGATCATTTTACATAAATTGAAACTTTTAACTTTGTAAATGTTCATACCATGTTTAGATAAAGTATAGACACAGAACACAATTATAAGGTGGTCATTTAAGACACATGGCAAAAGAAAGTGTCCTTTAAATCTAGTACAGAGTAATATTGGACTTTTGAGTGTATTTGGGATTGGGAGCATAGGGATTGGGAGCAATTGGGTGGAGGGGAATGACTGCTTCATTAATGAGCTGGAGGTCTTGAACCAATCTCTATGTGTTTGGCCCCTTGTGGATAGCAAGAATAGACATAATGTAGGGGCTGGAGCAACTAATTAGTAGTTCTTGTTTTTTTTAAGGAATTTATGATAGCTATAAGGCCTCAATGTCCCTCAGGTTGTGAAACTGTGAGGGATCTTTGAGTTTTATTTGAATAGGGAGGACTGTCATGGCTTGCCCTACAGTCTTCCCATCAGTCCACACTGTGGGATCTATTTATTCCTGAAGGAGGGGTCAGCAGAGATAGTTGCCTGGGGGGAGTAGAATTTGAGCCTTAAGTTGAGATAGTAAATCCCATCCCAACAGGGGTACTGGAGTTTCAGGAACTATGAGAAAAGAATGACAGAAGAGGAGGTCTCCCCAAGAGCAAGCCAAAGGTCAGGTAAAATAGCACTCTAGGGGCTGGCCAGATATGCCCCAAATAATAACTTTGTTTGGACCAAGGACCAGGAGAGAAAGGTAAGACAGAGAAACAGGCTCCACTGTCTAGCAGGAAAATGACCTTTCACCTCTCTACCAATATGGTTACCAGAGACTCCTTAAAATCGATGTTAAGAAGTGGAGCCTGGACAGGAGGCCCTGGGACCCATCAATCCACAGGAGGTGGCACCCTGCCTTCCATCTGGAGATAAGGGCACTTGGACCTCCAGTGGTTACCTTTGCAGAGAGGGCAGGGTCCTGGAGGTGGGTGGGGTCATCTCCCAGGCTGTCCCCCTTTTGGACATTCTCTGTGGAAGTGCCCCTCCTGTCCTCAATGAAAGCAAGCTCGGGCTGTAGGCCCCAGTTGAGTAGGACCCTCCCTGAGAGCTGCAATGAGGTCATGGTGTTTCTTGTCTTTTTCTCTCCTTTTAGTAAGGTCCCAGTTATAGTATACAGACATGGCTAGTTGTATTAATTGGTCCAATGACTTTTCTCCTTCAGCCACAGATTTTTGGAGTGTTCTATGAATATCTGGGGCTCATTGTGTTAGAAATTTATCTTTGAGGAGAACCTCTCCCACCTGTGATTCTGGGTCCACTGTGGTATGCTTTCTGATAGTGTCCTTAAGACACTGCAGAAAGGTAAGGGGGTTTTCTTCAGGGCCTTTCTGTACTACAGTTACCTGGGAATAGTTTAGAGATTTGACTTTGGCCCTTTCTAGCCCTTACACTATAAGATGGATGCATTGATGGCACTCATCTTCCTCACCATTTTGATTCCAGTGTGGATCTGCCAAGGGGACTGCCTGTGCCCCTGTGGGTATAGGCACATTTATTTCCTCATTTTCAGGTGGCATGGGTATTGGGGCTTGTTGTAAATGGTAATCATTTCCAACCTGAGTGGCCTGGACCAGAATCCATTGCTTTTCTAATGAGGGAAGAGTTTGGCCTAATAGAAGCATAATGTCCTTCAATGCCAATTCAAAGGTTTGGATCACAGAGATAAAGGCTTGGATGTATTGGTCTGGGGCATCAGTATAGCTGCCCAGATCTTTTTTAATTTCCATTAAATCTGATAACTGGAAGGGAACATTGACTTGCCCTCTTTCTACCATTGCCTGTTGAAAGAGGAAGCATCCATGAGGAGGTTCTGAATATTGGGGCCACTTAGAACATAGGGAAGAGGGTGGAACATTAGGGATGGGGAACTTATCATTGATAAGGAGCTTTTCTGGTCCTCCTTCCCCATGTTTCTCCTGTGGCTTAGAAAGAATGGCCAGCTTTTCAGTATCTAAATAGCAATCATGGAGCCATTCTTGGTGGTCTCAAAGATGAAGGAAAAGTTGTATGTAGGGTACTTCCATGTAGGGTACTTTTACAGAAAAGGTCTAATTGGGGTATGGTATTGTAATTTAAGGAGCCCTGTGAAGGACACTTCTCCTGGTCATCTAAGAGATACTGAGGCCAAGCCTCAGTACAAAGAAAGATGAGGGGTTTTTTTGAGGTTAAGGTCAAGGTCCTTCCAATGTTTCAGTAGAAGGCCAGAGAGAACTGCTTGGATACTGAGGCTGGAAGACTGGAAGGGGCAGGTCCCATCTAGAAAGACAACAACAACAAACTAGGTCAGTTCCCTTCTTGTCACAGTCCTGACTGGGAATGACCTTACTAATGAAACCAGGTGTCCCTGTCTCATGACTTTCCCCACATCCATGATCAGGATTGAGGAAAGTGAACTGGTTGGACTAGGCCACCTGCCTGATGCAGTGAGAAAAGCACTAGGTTCCTGCCTTTTGGCTAACAGCAAGCAGCCTCTTTAATAAAGGCTACCTTTTTAACAAAGGAATACATCATCTGTAAAGTTACAGAAGGGCATTCAGAGGGTGTCCTGGGCAATAACAGTACCACAGTAACACCCATTTTTGCTGTTTCTGGGACTATAACCTTGAGATAACAATTAGCTTACAAGGGCTGGGTCGGTCAGGCCCAAGGTGTAAGGTGGGGCTGGGAACTGGGCTTGAGCAAATTGCCATCACCCCCTCCCATGCCTGGGATGAGCAATCCCATCCTGCGGCCAGTCGCCCCACCTCTTCCCTGTGTATGTGCACCTGCATGGGTTTATTTTTCCTCATCCCTTTTAGGAGGAGTGGTGGCAGGTCGCAGTCACCACCTTGTGTAGCTGATGGCTTTGGGGGGATGTGTGTTGGGCCCTCACTATGGCATGCATTCCCATTGTGCCCAGGAGCCAGCATCCCTGTGCATGAGTGCGCCTGTTTGTTTTCCCTCCTCCCCTTGTGGGGCAGAGTTAGGGAATGAGTACTGCAGCTGTAGTTTGTTTTTGCAAGAGCCTCTGCCTCTACTGGTGCCCAGCAGCTGATTTAAAGTTTCTTTGGACTGAGGGGCCTGACAAACTAGTTGTGGGAGTAATTTAAGAAAGTTATAAGGTAAGGTACTACAAGTTTTTCATGGGAATCCAAGGTCCCAGTAAGCCCAGGGAGAGGAAGGCAGACAGAGATAAAGGACAAGGCAGGGCCCGGGAGAGAACAGAACAGGTGTAAGTGGTTTTTTTCCAAACTTATTGAAGAAGGAAGCCCACTGCCGTTTAAAACAACAGGGGGAGGCCACTCATCCTGAACTGCTTGGGAAAGAGGAAGGAGAGGCTGAGGGTTGGGGGAAAAGAGAGTTTCCAGGCTCAGTGCTTGAGGGATCACTGGTCATCACTGCTGTCCATGTTGATCCTGCCCAAGGCTATACTGGAGCACTGGAAGCAAGGGGTGACCTCCACTCTTGGGCCACGGAAACCATGAAGGAAGCAAAAGAGATCTGATTGTCTGTTTGCTGTGGAGGGGTCCGAGACTTAACTGCCATTGCAGCCTCAGATCGGGTCAGGAAGTTGCATCTCCAGCCTTTGGGCCACACCAGGGAGAGCCCCAGCCAGAACACCCTTTAGCTTGAAGAGAAACTTTCCTTTCCACTGACAGTTTTCAGACCTCCTCCTAAGAGGGTCAGATCTTGAAAGAGAGAGAGTTTAAGGAGAGGAGCAAAAGCTTCAGTGCACTGAAGTCTGGCTGTGCCCACGTAGCATTGCCAGTCTGGTGTAAGTCCCCCACCGGCCCCCAAGTTCTCTCAGGTTGCCTGCCTTATAGTTGTAATGGGCTCAGAGCTTTTCCTCAGGCTCTCAAGGGAGAAACCCTCCTTAACGAGAGAGAGAGAGAGAGAGAGAGAGAGAGAGAGAGAGAGAGAGAAGGTTGGCCTGAGAGATCCTCTGTAGCTAGGCCATGGATGGGCAGCTCTCCTGGAAAATAGACTCCACCAGAGTGCTGAACAATCATGGTCACTTCCTAGGCAGCCCTTTCCAGTTTGGCACAACCTGTACTGACCCTGGTTCAGAAGAAATATCCCTTCATGGGTTGCCAAATGTTACATGCCAGTGTCAAAGTGTTGAAGGCTGGCATCAAAGGTCCTTGCCTTCACAGGCCAGGGAACTGACTCATGAGGCAGCTGAATGATGAGCCAAGGCTGGTATATAAAAAGTAGGATTTGTTAGAGAGAAAGGAAAGGCTACAGTGAGAGAAGTGCAGCAGAGCCCAGAAATCAGTAACTCCCTGCTCAGGTAAAGGCTGGGGTTTTAACTCTGGGTTGGGGGGGTTCTCATTGGCCGTGAATTTCATATAGGTAAACTGGTATGGTTAGCACCTTTATTGGGAGAAGGGAACAATCTTGAGAGCATTTTGCTCGTCAGCCCTGTGGCAGAGCTATCAGACTCTGTATCTCTTTTTTTAGGATGTAGGAATGCAGGCCTCCATCTCCTCAGGATGCAGGAATGCTATTGCTCTCCAGTGGGGGAAGGGATACTCATTCATCTATCTTAGGTCTCCAGACCCTACAATATGAATCCATGCAGCTACGCCCATCTGATTTTTGATAAAGACACCCAAAACACACAATGGAAAAAAGACAGCCTCTTCAACAAATGCTGTTCGGAAAACTGGGTATCTGCATGAAAATAATGGAAATGAGATCCATGTCTCTTACCCTGTACAAGTATCATCTCAAAGAGGATTAAGGACTTTAATATAAGGCTTGAAACTTTGAAGCTAGTGCAGAAATGGGCAGGGAATACACTAGAAGCAATAGGCATAGGCAATAACTTCCTTAATAGAAATCAAATGACTCAGCGACTAAGAGAAAAGAATGACAAATGGGACTACATGAAATCAAAAAGCTTCTGCATGACAAAAGAAATGGTCACCAGATTTAAGAGGCTGCCCATAGAATGTGAGAAAATCTTTGCCACCTAATCATCAGATAAGGGATCAATATCCAGTATCTACAGAGAACTCAAAAACGCAATCCCTAAAGAATTAACAACCCAATGGAAAAAAAAAATGGGCACATGAATTGAATAGGGAATTTTCAAAGGAAGAGGCAAAATGGCTAATAAAGTGAAGTGCCCAACTTCCTTGGCCATAAAAGAAATACAAATAAAAACTACAGGAAGATTTCCCCTCACCGCAATTAAAATGGCTATCATCAAGAATACAGACACCAACAAATGTTGGTGAGGATGCAGTCAAACGGGAACACTTATACACTGTTAGTGGGAATGTTAACTTAGTACACCCATTATGGAAAGCAGTATAGTGATTACATAAAAGATAGAACTGCCATATGATCCAATGATACCACTCCTGGGCAGGAACTAAAGGAATGTAAGTCAGGATACAACAGAGACACTGTCACACTGATGTTTATTGCAGCACTGTTTATAATAGCCAAACTATGGAAAGAACTCAGATGCTTTACAACTGATGAATGAATTAAGAAATCATGAAACCATGTGGTTTGAATGTAAATGGATGTAATTGGAGAGCATCATGTTAAGTGAAGTAAGGCTCAGAAAGACAAATGTCACATATTTTCTCTCATAGGTGGAAGACAGATTCAAAAATAAACACATACACAAAAACAAACATGATCATATACAACCTTATATATAGAACATGTTTGTAACAGTGGAACTACTCTGTAGAACTTGGGGAAGAAATGAAAGGAAGGAGAATGATAGAGAGTCAACAATACCAAAATGCATTCCATCTGTTCAGGTAGAGGATATAATGATATATACTGAAAGCTGTTGAATAATGGGGGATGAGAGGGAAGGGGTAAGGGAGAGTGATGGGGGTTAAACTGACCAAGCTAAAGTCTACTCACAGCTGGGATACATCTAGAAACCCCTTTGCACATTGACTTTGGAATTAATAATGAAAGACGAGACAGTAAAATAGGTACAGTGTGGAGGGTACCTGTGAAGGGGAGAGTGAATGAAGGAGATGAAGGTGAGGAAAAATGGTTGATAGGCTTCAAACACATATATGAAATAGAACAATGAAATTTCAATTGCTTTGAGTGCGGTGGGGAGGGATTGGTGAGGTGAGGAGGGGAGATGGTGGAAGTGACCTAACCAATGTACAATGTCAGGCTATTTGGAATTGTCACAATGAATTCCCCAATACAATGAACATATCCTAATAAAAATGGATAAAAAAAAGAGGGTGCTACACGGAAGGTTCCAAGACGTGTGTGTGTGTGTGTGTGTGTGTGTGTGTGTGTGTGTGTTACTGGGGTTTGAACTCAGGGCCTTGCACTATGCAAGTGCTCTTCCCCTTGAGCCATACTTCCACACCATCTTGCTTTAGTTTATTTTTCAGGTAAGATCTCATCCTTTTTTTCTCCAAGTGGGCCTCAGACCCTCCTACCTCTCATGTAGCTGGGATTGCAGACTTGCACCACCATGCCTACCTTGTTTTTGAGATAGGGTCTCACTAACTTTTTTACCCAGGCTGGCCTTGACGTAATCCTACTATTTCTGCCTCAAAAATAGCTGGGATTGTAGACATGTACCATAATGCCCAGTCAAACTTAAGCTTTCACTGAGGTCTGTGGTCATGGGGGCTGTCATTCTGGAAAACTGAGTTATATGCCATTAGCTTCCAGAGACTGGGTTATGTGTCATCAACTCCTCCCATGTGTCAGGCAGGGGAGTGCATGGTCTTGGATGGTCAGACTAGGGCTGACACATTCCATGGGCTGTGGGGGTTTTGGGTCAGCAAGAACCTCCTGTGTGTCACATGTCATTCCATTAATGTCAGCAGGACAGGATATGACTCCCTACCAATATCCAAGTGATCATTCTGAGCCATTTAGGATTCAAGTTTCCTAAATCCTTTATTAGAAGTACCAACACCAACAAAGGGCTGAAAAAAGTGATAACATAACTATGGTTGTATAGTAGTGCCTGGAGTTCAAACTCAATGGATGTGAACAATTATCACTTTCCTGAGGGCTGAGTCTCTGAGTGTTCAGCATCTTCTTCTTCACATACCTTTAAATTATTTTTTCAGAAAGTCTCAATTGGGCTTAGTCAAGGGAAGGTGTGACTCCAGTTTAGGAGGTACCTAATCAACTCTGGTTCACTGGCACCTTGGCAGGTACTCAGGTTGCTTTTTGCTAGAATAGTGTATGATAGATTATCAAGCAGGAGGAAGACTATGAAACCAGGCAAAGAAGAAGGAAGAGATGGAGGGAGGAGGAAGAGGAGAAGAGGAGCAGCAGATGAAAAAGAATAAAGGAAAGGAGGAGAAGCGAAGGAAGAAAGAGAGACAAAAGAGGAAGGGGGGGTGAATTCAATTATGATCTATTGTAAGAACTTTTGTAAATGTCACAATGTATCCCCAGTACAATAACATGATAATAAAAGAATACTCACTACAATAAATACCACCAAAGAGCAACTTTGGATAAAAGAGATGAAAATGTTTGATCAACTTTGAATGAAGTGAAAGTCTGCTACTTGAAGACTACTGCACTCATCAGTAATATAGCAAAATAATTTTATGATAATAAGTAAGCAAGTTCCTATTTTATCTTTATACTCTTTTTGACTCTTATCATTTTCTCAGTCCAGCCTGCAATTAGACCTTCAAATACTAGTTTGATTGTTAGCACATAATATCATGGTTTAAATGAAGTGAGATGACTTAGCAATAAAATATCAGTGAATACAGCCTTACTTACTGAAACATGAGCTAAAAATATTAAGATCATCATAGTCTATGAAAGGAAAAAACCTCTGACTGTAATTTTGATAATCCAGACAATAGCCAGAGTCCTAATGGTCAAAATAATGGCCAAGTCCCACAGCCTGGGAGGCTTAGAAACAACAAACGCTGATTTTTCCTAGTTGTGTATCCTAGAAGTGTAAAGTCAGGGCACCGGTAATGTTGGGTTCTGGTGAGGACCCTTGTTCAGGATAATAGTCTGCCAACTTCCCATTGTGTCCTCACATGACAGAAAGAGAGTGAGAGAAGTCTCTGGGGTCTTTTCTAAAACAACACTGCATCAGTACCTTATAAAAGAGGTTAAAGGATTGGGATTGCCCTCTGCCGTGTGAGCACATGTAGAGGAAATTTTGGCAAATAATGAAAATAATTCTTGGAAAAATAGATGTAAATATGAAAAATGATACTTCAGTCAAGCAAAGTGGATTTAGCAATCAAGACCACATGAATAAAACTGAAAATACTATGACAAGTAAAAGGAAAAAACTCAAAAATTTTTTACTTAGAGAGGGAATACACAACACATGTACTAAAGAATATGACAGCAATCATAGCATATATCCAAATTGCAACTGAGATTGTTTTAAGTCTTTTATAATTCTAAATGTAAAAGTTATGTAGAAAGATAACAGCAAAGAAGTAAGATATAGAAAGAGAAAATTAATACTATCATATTTTGTTACAAAACAAAGTAACAGAGATCGTGTGAGCTATGGAAGAAATAGTAGGGCTTGGGTTCTCACTTAAAATTGAACAACTCAACAAAGTACCAACTAAGACAACCAGATCATACATGAAGTGTTTCATGTCTTTAAATACAATGGAAAGGGGTGGCCATGTTCAAGGTACATGTTTGGAGTTATCACAATGATATACCCTCAGATTATTAATGTATGCTAATTCAAAAATTTTTTTTAATTTTTATTGGCATATGGACTATCAAAGAGCTCATTGAAACAGAATGCTCAGCCTGGCAACAGACTAGACACAAAAATCTATAGCCATAGATGCAAAACCTTAAAATCAAATGTTATTAATATTTAAAAGTTCTGTTTTTCAAAAACAAGTATTACAAAAATGAATCAATAAGTCACAGACTAGGATAAAATATTTATGAAACATACCTTGCAAAGGATATATAGAGAATTCTTATAAGTCAATAATGACAAACAACCAAATAAAACATACAATAAAGCAAGTATCTAAAATGTAAAATATTAATTGTAAATCTGGGTTATGGTACATGATTGTTCAGTATAAAATTATTTCAACCTTCTGTGTGGAAATGTTAATAAAATGAGGAAATATGATGGTTTAGAAACTAAAATAAGTGAATAAATAAAATTCAGAGTAAATTTTTGAAACCATCTTATTAGGTTATTCATATTTATAAAATAAATAAGTTTTACCAGTGCTACAAAGACAAAAAGGTCTTTTTGGAGCCTCCGAGCTTTAATAGAAGTTATTTGAAAGAAAGAGTCATATCGGAGATATCTTTGTAATTCACCACAAAGTACACAGTGTGTGCTAAACTCTCAAGTACTTGAAGGACATTATATGAAAAGCTGTTAGAATGACCATTTGAGTTTATTTTCAAGTATTCTTTATATAAATGAGTCTCTAAAATCTGAGAAATTACATTTAGATCATGAGAAATCTTTTTTCTTCCATTATCCACACAAGAGACAGTGATCTTTTCAAAAGATGAATAAGCTCATACAACTATCTCACATCTTAGACTTTCTAAGAACATCCCATTACATTAGAATGTATTCCAAGCTTTTAACAAAGGGCTACAAAGCCCTTTTACTACCTGGACACTGTCTCCATTCTCTCTCTTTCTCTTTCACCTTACCATTTTATACCTCTGTAGTTTTCTCTGACATTCTTTTTTAACCTCAGAAGGTTTTAGGGTCTCATCTCATAACATTTCTTTTGCAAACAATACTTTTCCAATCATCTTTATATTGCTGATCTCTTTCTATCATTTAGGGTTTAAGCCATATATTACATCTTCCAAGAGGTTCACCCTGAAAGTCCTATCTAGAGGATCTGTCCCATGACTTTATCATATTTCCTTTGTAACACCAATTACAAGCTGATATAATGTTTGTAATTTTATAGATTGACTCCTGTTACAATTCATTAAAATGTAAGCTCTACAACAGGACCAATACTTACATTGTTCATCAGTATATCAACATCTATAATAACAAACAGTGCTCAAAAATATTTAAATGGATGAGAATAGAATGTTTGATTTAAAAAGACGATGAAGGAGAGGGGGAAAAGAGGAGAAAGGAAAGAGAAGAGAAAGGGAAAAACTACAGAGGAGGAAAATTTTGAGTGCAAATTATGTGCTAGATATTTTTACTGCACAAACTATTTATAAAGTTCTGCAAGGAATGCATTTTAACCCCGTTTTACAGAAGAGGCTCCAGATGTTGAAAGTTAAAATGATTTTCCCTGGGTCACACAGTGAAGCAGTGGGAAAGATTCTTTTTCTTATCTCTATCTTGGTGACTAGTCCCTGACTTCTTCAGGCAAATTTTCTTCATCTCTTTCTTTTCTATCCCCCATGGCACTATGTGCAACCATCACGCTGCTGTAAGTGGCTGCTTGCGTTCATTCTCCCATAAGACTGAAAGGGCTCAGAGTGCAGGACAGGACTCATCCACCCTCCATGCTTAGAGCCTAGCAGAGACTAAATAAGCAACAAATAGCTAGGGTGAGAATGAAAGGACTATGAAGTCAAGTGGTAATGTGATAACTGAGCATTGAAAAGGTTAACAGTACTCTAATAAAGACGTAACTCAGTCTTTAGGATATAAGGATATATCCTATTAGGGAGGTAAAAGGGTAAGGGAGAGCAATGGAAGCATTTGAAAAAGACCAAAGTAAAGTTTATTCACAGCATGGATACATTGAGAAACCCCTTTGAACATTGACTTAGATATTAACAAAGAAAGACAGGACTATAAAATAGGTACAGTGCGTGGGGACAGTACTAGTGGGAGGGGGGGTGAATGAAGGAAATTAAGGTGTGGGAATATGGTTGATGAACTTCATATACTTATATGAAATAAAACAAAGAAACCTCTTACAATTGCTTTAAGTGGAATGGGGAAGGGTTGGAGGGAGAGATACAGTGGAGGCGATTTAACCAATGTACCATATAAGCACATTTGGAATTGCCACAATGAATTCCCCCTGTATAACAAATATATCCTAATAAAAAAAAATTTTAAAAGAAAAGGCCTGCCTATATTAAACCAGCAAAAAAAAAAAAAAATCCTTGTTAGCTAATTCTGCCTCTTATTTTAAAAATAGTCATTCTGTCTCTCTCTCTCTTTCTCTCTCTCTCTGTCCCTCTCTCCTGGGGAATTGAGCCCAGAGCTTCATACATGCTTGGTTGGCAAGCAAAATTTCATTTTTTAAAAAATTATTTTTACCACTTTATGGAAAAAAGTAAATCTACTCATCTCTTTCACTAAATTTTTAATAACCTTCTGTGCAGCCAATTCAATTAAAACCACCCAGTCTATTTTGCAAATGGCTAAAGCAAAGAACACACAATTCTTGTCCCAACTCCTCAGGGGAACATATTGGTTATCAGGTGATCACACTGTGTCTTTTTTTTTATTGTTTTATTATTCATATGTGCATACAAGGCTTGGGTCATTTCTCCCCCCTGCCCCCACCCCCTCCCTTACCACCCTCTCCGCCCCCTCTGTCTCCCCTCCACCTCCTCAATACCCGGCAGAAACTATTTTGCCCTTATCTCTAATTTTGTTGAAGAGAGAGTATAGGCAATAATAGGAAGGAACAAGTGTTTTTGCTGGTTGAGATAAGGATAGCTATACAGGGAGTTGACTCACATTAATTTCCTGTGTGTGTGTGTGAAACACAACAAGGGGATTGGACTTTGAGCACATGATAAAAGCGAGAGCACACAAGGGAGGGGTGAGAATAGGTAAGACATCTAAAAAATTAGCTAGCATTTGTTGCCCTTAACACAGCGAAACTAAAGCAGATACCTTAAAAGCAACTGAAGCCAATAGGAAAAGGGGACCAGGAACTAGAGAAAAGGTTAGATAAAAAAGAATTAACCTAGAAGGTAACACACACTGTGTCTTAAAAATGTAGTCTTAAAGATGGGCTGGGGGAATGGCTCAAGCAGTAAAAGCGCCTGCCCAGTAAGTGTGAGGCCTTGAGTTCAAACCCCAGTGACACCAAAAAAATAAAAAATATAGTCTTAAAGAGATTCCCGAAAGTGCTTGTTTTAATTTGTTAAGATTGCCGTAACAAAATAGCATAGATCGGGTGGCTTAAACAACAATCTTATTTCCTCACAGTGTGGGGGTTAGAAGTTCAAAATCAATGTGTTAGCAGGACAGTTTTCTTCTAAGGCCTCTCTGCTGGGCTTGTAGATGTCCATATTGGCTTATGTGAAGTAGAGTATCTTAGCCCAGTGTTTAGTTCATCCCTCAGTACAGTTCTGTTGCCCAAAAGTGACTGGTGTAGGCACTCATTTTATATACCCAGCTCCATATCTGTAGGCCAAATTTCTCAGCCATTTTAAGCTTGAGAATAGGTGAAGATTGTTTTGTTTCCAAGGCCTCTCATTTTTTCACTTTGCTATGAGAGTTCGTGTTCTAGAGGATCCTCCCACCTCCACCCAGCTATTCTGAGGGAAACTTCTTTGTTGGTAGCCAGCTACTGGATGGTTCAACTAGTTTCTCTGTCTTTACATGGTCTTTTTTCTGGGTGTGTATTGATCTTAATTTCCTCTTCTTATTAAGACACCAGTCATATTGGATTAGGACCCATTCTAATGGCCTCGTTTTAACTTTATTATCTTTTTAAGGACCCTGTTTCCAAATACAGACGTGTTCTGAAGTATAGGCTTCAACATATGAATTCTGGGGGATATTTTCAGCCCATAACAGTGTTTAATGTCATGTCTGTTGCTGATGTTTCATTAGAGTGATGGTCGTACAAAGAGATGCTATGACTGACTGAATGACTCTATCCAGCAGAGAAAGACCAACACTGAGCCTGAGGCAATCTGATGGAGTGTGAAGTTGGATAACACCTGCCAAATGAGATGGAATTTGCCTAGAAATATCAAATCTAGCTCCAAACTTCTCAAAAGTTACATGAGAATTTGGTGCAGTGATGGATCATGTTCTTTTGTGAGTTGTTCTCCAAACTAACCCCAGTTCTGAGAGCACAGGATGTTGTGTCTATGATTACAATAGGCTAAATGACTCCTAATAAGCCACTTTATCACCTCAGAGCCATGAGAAAAATAAAGTTATCTGTCAAGCAATGAGCCATGTCCAAGAACTACTGAGCAGTGGTAACTACGTTAGGTTGGCATCTGTGCTAATAGACACCAAGCTTCCCTGCATACAGAGGAGAACAATTTTCTGGTGACAACTGATTTATGATGTCCGCAGTGGTGGTTCCTCAATTAGTGACCAGAGGCAGCCTGCAGTATCCTGAATGCCCTGAAAGAGTCATGCTGTATGAAACTGTCCCCTGGAATGATGGCATTGTCCTTTGTCTGTCTATGTGTGTAGTGTCATTAACAAGTTAAAATAAAACTCTCTTGACAGGTGTTTTTGTTTCATGACTAAGAGTTGATAGCTTTGCAAATTGCAGTATGTTTTTATGGGCACACATAACTCACTGGAATATGCAGTGCAGTACTGCTTCTTCAGCGAGACACTGACTAAAGAGGTCAGACTGAGACTTAGACATCAACACCCCTGAGTTCCTAAGTCCCTTTAGATGCTAAAATCCTCAATGATGAAGATGAAGGCAACAAATATACTCTTCTTGACCACCATCTACTTTCCCCACCCCTGGCAGCAGCTGAAAAGAGAGTGAATGAGAAGCAGCACACCTCTTGTCTTAGCTTTTGAAAGAACAAAACATCTAATAAGATGATCAAAGATGCTTTGATATGTCTCATTCTGGCTTCCATGACTGACTTCATTTACAACTGCTGAGATGACTCCAACTCTGACCTCTCTTAAAGCTTCTATAGCTCTATTTCCCCAAAGGGAAATAGAATCTGAGAACTTTCTAGATTTTACAAGTTTAGAAAAACACTTTGAAAATAAAAATATTGACTGGGAAAAAATGGATCGCTTTGAAATCTATTTTCTCCCCAAATTGCTTTGTGATTTACCCAAACTTTTCATGGGATGCTGGTAAGAATTAGGCTAATTTTCAAAAATGGAGAAATTGAACTTTCAGTCCTCTCTCCTATCAATATTTATGCTATTTAAAAAGGGTGTTTCATATAAATCAACTAAGTTCAATCACTTGTGGGGAATAGTTTTATTTTTTATGTTCCAAATAAAAGGAAATAGCATTTTTATTTTTAGATCAATAATAAATGGCTTGAGATATATTGAGAACAGCAGGGAAGCCAATATACTGATCAACAATTCTAAGTGGTACTTTAGAATTATGAGTTAAGTTGAATTGAACTTTCATGAAATAAATTGAATTGAGCTTCAGTACATGAGACATAACAGTTGAAAGTTGTAAAAATATCGGATCCACAGGGTATTGGAGAAGGAATTGGCCAATATTTCACCCATAGCAGTTTATGAACCATGCCCAAAATGGGGGTGCCCAGAGTTGACCAGAATATCTGGCATGATGAGACCGTAAAAGTTGGGAAGTAGTAAGTCACATCAGCTTTCTCTCTACTCTTGAAACCTTAGTGAAGGTAATTTATTCTACCTCTTTTCCTACTTAACAATATGTTTTCCCATTTTTAATGAACTTTTTAATATTGGAACAATGAAAGTAACTTGAAGTGTAGAGAGTACCTCTCACATTTATATTTGGTGTAATCTTTCTCCTGACTTTCAAACTTTTTTTCTAAGACCCCTGAAACAAGCCAATAGGGGAAAAAGAAATTACAGACCTCCTAAAACCTACATCTTTGGAACTAAACTCATTATTCTCTCTCCCTTATCGTTGACTCTGCTTTTCTCTTAATTAACTTAATAGCTCAACCAGACACTCCCAAATCATCCTGTTTCTTCCTTCCTAGATTTTCTCTTTCCTGGAATCAGTCACTGAGTTTTTCTTAAATTCTTCCTCCTTTCTCATACTCACTAATGCTGACTTGGTTAAGGTCTTTAACCTTTTATTTTATTGGGTTACTTGTTTATTTGTTGAGCTTTCTTGGGGGTCAGGCATTAATATTAATGGATTCCCACACTTTTACTTTGTAAATGTTTTGTACCTACAAATGTGACAGAAATTGTGCTAAGCAAAGAAAATACAGAGATAGAAGATACTAGCCCTACCTTAAATATCTAGAGAAACAGTTAAGTAGAAAAAAGGTGGTGTATATATTAAGTCAAATTGGTAAAAGGCAAGTGGTGGAGGTATAGAATCAGAGAAAGAGATGCTGATAATGTTTATGTCTCAGTAGGATTTTGAAGGATAAAGTTGGCCAGGTAAAGAAGTAGGAAGGATATTTCAAGCATTATGAATGGTATACACAAAGGCATGTGGAGAGAAATCGCAGATCATACAACTGCAAGTAATCAAGTAGTCTTATAGAGCTGAAGGATAAGAAGATGAAGAAAGTTGTATTAACACTGGAAAAAGCACTGAATGCTTTTTAGAAGGTGGGATGTTCTTAAAACATGCCTGTGAATTTTTTCACAGCACTCCTTCCCAAAAGTGGTTCTGAATTCTCCAATCCTTGAACATGAACCAAACACAGTGACACTGACACTTACAAAGAGATGCTGTTTGATTTCTGAGGATAGGTCATAAAAAGTCTACTTTATGCATGGCTCTTTCTTTCCTTGATGAGTCTCTCATTACAGGGAAGCCAGTACCATGTGTGAGAATGTCCAAGCAGTCTGTGGAGAGGGCCATGGGGGAGGAGTAAGGTCCCTTCCTAATAGCCAGCATCAACTTGCCAGTTACAGGAATCTGCCACCTTGTCCATGGATCTTCAGCCCCAATCAAGTCTTTACATCACTGTAGCCCCAGGTGATATCTTGAATGCAATCTCATGAAATACCTTGAATCAGAAACACCCTGCTAACCCATGCCTGATTTTCTGACCCACAGAAACGTTGAGATTAATGTGTTTATTATTGAGTGAAGCTACTAAATTTTAGGATGGTTTATATAAATTGTCACAGATAACTAAGACAGTGATGTGATTAGATTTACATTTTATAACAAAAAATTTAAATGGCATAATGAACTACAGAGAAATTATTGGTGAAAATAGAGTAGAAGCAGCTAAATAATTAGGAGACTATCATAGCATTTAAATCAGGATGGAATAAGGATCTAAAATAAAGCCTTGTCTCTAGGGTTAAAGAAGAAGGAACAATATTTGAGAGACTTAGAGAGGAAAAAACAACAGAATGTAGTGAATGATTATCTGTGGAAGATGAGAGAATAGAAAGCATTAAAGATGTAACTCAGACTCCTAACAAACCTCAGAGATGGTGATATCATTTATGATAATGAGAAATAAGGAAAAAGACACAGATTGGGTGAGAAAATACAGCTTAGTTATTAGTTTTAAGCACATTAATTTTTTGTTTGTTTGTGGGATTGCGGTTTGAATTCAGAACTCAGTGCTTGCAAAGCAGGAGCTCTACTGCTTAAGTCACACTTCCAGTCCATTTTTCTCTGGTTATTTTGGAGATGGGGTCTTATAGCTATTTGCACAGGCTTGCTTTGAACTGTGATCCTCCCAATCTCAGCCTTCTAAGTATAGCTAGGATTACAGCCATGAGCCACTGGCTCCTGGTTAAACACATTAAGTTCAACGAGCCTGTGGGAAATCAAAACAAAGACATCTTAGTATTTCTGTGGACAAGAGGATCTAGACTTACAAAAAGAAATTGACAGAATTAAGTTTGGAATCAAAGACAGTGAAGAATGTAATAGAAGGTAACCAATGGTAGAGCACTGATTATGTCAACATTTAAACATATATAGAAAAGCAGACAGAGGGGCAGAATGTGAAAGGTTAAACAACAAAAATATGGAAGGAAAGAAAATTTAAAGAAAAGGTTGTAGAAATTCAGAGAAGAAAATTTAATCCAGAGAAGAAAATTTAAAGAAAAGTTTGCAGTAAGCCAATTAATAGAAAGACTACTAGATATCTGCTTGATTGAGCAGACTGGAAGTTACTGATAAAACTGGCTAATGCAGATTCAAATGAAGTGGTGGGGACAAAAGCCATACTGAAGTGAGGAATGACCAGAGAGGAATAAATGGGGGCATTAAACGCAGTGAGCTCTCCAGAAGTTCACTGGGAATGAGAGAAGGGAGAGCTTTCTGACTCCCTGTCTTGGTCCTGCCTTTTCTATTTCTGCTCTGAGATGCTGCAAATGTGTGTCCATATTCTCTGCAGAGGCACCTGGTTAAACATGGTATCTAGCCTTGTACGATACTCCCTTTCCTACACTACATGCCCCTTAAATAAGAGTAAAGAAAAACCTCTAAGTATAAATTAAAATAATCAGAGGCATAATGGGTGCAAAATATTAGAATCTTTAAGAGGAAGGAAAAGCAAAGCAGGAGTGGGGCTGGCTTGGAGTTGGACAGAAGAAAGCTCAGGTACTTAAAAGACTTTAAGAATCTGCCTGAAAAAAAAAGAATCTGCCTGATTTGTCCTCAAAGGGCCTTGGAGACTTCCAGAATGTGCAGAGATGAGGTGAAGCAGAAGAGGTCCTGAAGGGTTTGGCTGAACCAGTGAGGCTTGATCAAAAGTCTGCAAAATCACCAGCTGGATTTCTAGATAAATTGGAGTTTATTCTAAGTTTATTCACATACAGGTCAATGAGGTTCCAAAAGAAAATGCTGTCAGTACCACAAGAATAAGATGGGCTCCTGAAAAGAACCCCCAAATATTTTTTGTACACTGAGTTTCCAAATGGGCTGAGACATGAAACTCAAACGTGCAGTGAATGACAGCATGTAAGGTCATCATATAATTTGAAGGAAAATTTTTAGACCTCTCCCAAAATCAACCTTTGTTTTATCGCTGCTCATTATGTGAATTGATGTGTAGAGGCAATTTTTATTGAATTTTCATGAACTACAAGAAATATATGCTTACATGCCACATTTGTAGGTAGTTTTTCAGGATAAGGTCCTAATCCACAATTTACCCCAAAATCTTCACTTTTTAATATTTCTTTATGGCCTTTCTGGATACCAATGGTTATGAATAAAAATGACCCTTTGGCTGTCTATTAACCTAAATGTCTTTAGAGTACAGTAATTTCAGTACATATGTATAGATTCTAACAGATAAAATTTTCCTGTTATTTGTAATTGTGACTTTCTCAGGATTGTGCTTCTAAAAGCTATTACGGTGCTTGGCACTTTAAATGCCAATTCATATTAAAAAGGGGAGGGAAGGGAGGAATACATCTTATTTAGCTATACAAATAGTGACCCTGACCTCACCTCAACAGAACAATGATCCTGTCCTTTTATATGTCAAGGTGATGGACATATAGTCAGATCTGAATTGCTATTGTGTAGGGGACATAGACTTTCTGCTGGGAAGAATTCATCCTAAGAAGCACATCCCCACTTCTTCCTTTCTTCTGCCAAAGCCCTTTCCTGTAACAGTCCCTGGAGAAGTCAGTGTCCCATCTTTCCCTTTTGTGGGATAGCATTCCCTGTGTGAGGGGAAGGAAGTGAGAGAGAGACAGGGAAAGTAGGCATTCCATCAGAGATCAGAGTGTGTACAAAAATCCCAGAAAGGGCCCACACTGCAGTGGGTATTTTGTTCCTAGTCTCCAGAATTAGAATTGGCACATCTTTTAATTTTTAAGTGAGGCTATAATTTATAGTTAGTTCCTAGAGTATTATCAACACATAGTTCCACTTTCACATTTTAGAAATTACAGAGTATAAGCTTATTTTACACAAATTATTAGGCAATTTTCACATTATCCTGCTGATATCCCACTTTGGTTGCAAGCTCAGAAGATGTCACATTTTAAAAGAACTGTACTTACACCAGTTTTGAAAATAACTTATTGATTCCTTACGATCTTGGAAGAAGGAACTTATTTTTAAATATTTTTTAATTCCTGATAACACAGACTTGCATTTTTTAACATACCCTTTATGGAAGACTGCTAAATTTATTTTCCAGACATAGCAAATTTTATTAGGATTTATATATGTATATATATATATATATATATATTTAGGTTAAACAGTCACCAAGTTGTCTTTGAGATTGGAATAGCACAGGTCAGTTCTCAAGATTTGTCACTGCCAGAGCTCTAGGGAAGAGCTATTTTGTCTGAACTCTCCTGTCATCACAATCTTCTCAGTGGACATGACTTACACTCCAGGATTGCTAACTCTGCAGGTGCACTGAGAGACACAGACCCAGGCAGGTGCTAATAAAACCTGGAGAAGAACAAAGGAACATTCTCTGTGCCCCTCAGGAAATGCACCCACAGGAAGGGGCATGTGGGCTCCTCATGGCCCACTAGGAAGAAGAATAAATGCCATTGTCAATTATGGGCTCAATGGATGCTATTGAAGCCACTATAATGACTTCAATACAGAGCAGGATAAACTTCACCTGATTCTATAAGCTGAAATGCTCATTTCATGAAGTAGCCCACCTGCTACCTTTCCCCTTCCCTCATGGAAGTCAGATTCCACCTGCAGTTTCCCAAGGCTGCTGCCTTCTTTTAAAGGTCATCCAGCTCCAACACTTCTGTTTATTTTCCAGTATTCTAAAGTTATATCCACACATGAATGTGTCTGAAGTACTGGGGTATAGAAAAGAACAGACTGATTTTCCAAGAGACACACTAACGATTCAATTCTTATTGACTTCTCACCTGCCCTAATATATTTATGCTTATAAATTAGTCCAAGTTGGGTTTTTGTGCTTCTGCACCCATATGCACACACATATTTTATATGGCATGTAGGTTTTTTGGATTGGAAAGAAAACAAGGCAGATATATTAATATATACTGTAGTATAGTGATAAATTGTTTTCTTCCTATGATGTGTTATAGAAGAAAAACCTTGTGATGTAGAGCAATTCTTCCTTCTATAAGATAATACCTCGCTCTTCAGGACATTTGGTAACCCTGCTTGCCTTACCTTTGCCCTCTCCCTCACTCTGTTTTCCTGTTTGTGACAACCAACAAGGCTTCCTCACATCTCCAAATATCTTTGATTAGGATCCACCACCAGAGACCATCATACTTACGATAAGAGCATCTTCTTGCCAGCTACCAAATATTGCACCACCTGCTTCACACAAAGCCCTAGATAAATGGGGAATTTGTATGCAATTGGTTGGATGAATATTTAGGAGCAGATAAGACTTTTGGGTACTACTAAAAGCATACATGGAGGTAAGTTTTGTGTGGTATAGGCCATCTTTAGTCAAGATCAGAGCAAGGAAATGTCAATGAACTTGTATTCACAGAAGTTATTTTCCATTACTGCCAATTTCTGTAGTAAGGAGTACAATTTCTGTACTCCTACTACAATTCTGTACTCTTACTACAATTTCTGTAGTAAGGAGGCCTAATGCACAGACTGCATGGCATTTTTTAGAGTCTACTTGAGGAGATAGTGTAGTGGTCCACTTTCCATTACTGGAATGAAATACTGAGCTTGGTTAATGTTATAAGAAAAGTGATTTTTTTTACCTCGCAGTTCAGAAGGCTCAGGACCATGACACCAGTAGTAGCTGAACTCTGGGGCGGACCTCATAGCAGATGGCAGCACAGCAATGCGAGAACATGCAGGAGGGAGCCAGACTGCAGGGAAAGTCAGTCCTGTGAACTCTCGCTAGGCCTTTTCTCTTAAAGAACTTACCACCTCTCTACATCACCACGCTAAGGACCAAGCTCCCAACACATGACACTTTATCGGGCACATTCAAACCATACCTAATCTCAGCATTAGAGTCAAGTTACAAAAAAAAACTGGGTGCTTTTTTGTAACTCACAATGGCTCATATCTGTAATCCTAGTTACTCAGGAAGTAGAGATCATCAGGAGGATCTCAGTTCAAAGCCAGACTGGGCAACTAGTTTGTGAGATTCTATCTCAAAAATATCCAATGCAAAAAAGGGCTGGTGTCGTGGTTCAAGTGGTAGTGTCTGCCTAGCAAGCATGAGGCCCTAAGTTCAAATCCCAGTACTGCAATAACAAACAAACAAACAGCAGCAATAAAACAGAGTACAACTATGGATATGGTTTGAATCTTAAATGTCCTCTCAGACTCTTATAGTGAAGGCTTAGTCCCCACCCAACGCAGCAGGGTATAGAGGTGGGGTCTTGGGACCTAATTGGTTCATGAGCACTCTAACCTTATCAATAGGTCAATCCACTGATTGATTGATATTTTAATGGACTATTAGGAGGTAGTGGAAACTTTGGGAGGTGGGCCTCACTGGATGAAGCAGATCACTGGTGAGGGTTATTTTGAACAGTATGTTCTGTCTGTGGTCCCTTCCTTGCTTTCACTGCTTCCTGTCTGCCATGAGGTGAGACATTTTACTCCACCATACACTCACCATCATGATGTTCTCTCTTACCATGGGCCCAGAAACAATACAGCCAATAACCATGGACTGAAACATCCCTGAGCCAGAATAAACCTTGATTTCTTTAAATTGATTTCCTCAGATATTTTTCCACAGCAAAATGGAAGGTTGACTAACACAGCTACTTTGCCATTGTCAAGACTTACCATACTTGACACTATGCATTCTCCTTAGCTGCAACCTTAAAGAGATTAGAATATCTCAGGAATCTTTGCTCCCATTTCCTGTGTGAGGAACAGGAAATGCTACCCCCTCCCCTTGCTTTATCCTGTTATACTAAAATAAATTCTTGCTAAAACTTAAAAAAAAAAGAATATCTGACAGTCTTCTGGGTCTCCAGCAGGCCTACACTACACTGGGTCATTGGCAGCTGTTCTGAAAATGGAGAGAAAAACTCCCATAGAAGTACCATTTGAGCCAGGTACCAGTGGCTCACGCCTGTAATCCTAGATACTCAGGAGGCAGAGATCAGGAGAATCATGGTTCAAAGCCAGCCTGGGCAAATAGTTCGCAAGACCCTATCTCAAAAAACAAAAACAAAAACAAAAAAAAAACACAGAATAAAAGGGCTGGCAGAGTGGCTCAGGGTGAAAGTCCTGTGCTCAAGCCCCACTACCACAAAAAACAAAGTACCATTTGACACAAGATCCTAGCAGGAGGATTCTGAATTCAAAGACTTGCAAATTAATGTTAATATGTAGCAGAAAAAGGGCTGAGTGAGAATGCCTGTCTTTACACTGTGGCTTCTTTGTGGAGCTTCAAAGCTTGGGAAACTGTGATGAATATTTATACTGACTGAGGAACCCAGACATTGCCTGCATCCACTTTTCACATTATAGCCCCTGGTAACATTTTACTTGAATTTAAAAAAAAGCAATTTCCAGCAGCTAAAACTACTGCTAGCACAATGTTCTCTGCTCTGTTTATTGTATTCCTTGCTCAGTTTACTGGGTTAGAACTCTGAGAAGGCTCTGTGATTGGTTTAAAGAGTAATGTCTAAATAAGAAACAAAAGCCTCTTAATTTTGTCTTATTCTTCTTGAAAGTTATGGAAAAGATAATATCTGCTTTATTTTCTAGGAATTCTTAGAGGAACTGACACTGAACTTTTAGGAGAAAACTTAAAAGCCATTTGCTTTCCTGGATGCCTCTTCTCCCACCATGTCCCTTTTCTCTCACCAAGCTCTGTAGAAGGCCCAGGTACTTCTAGAAGGTTGGAAGAAGGTAGCTACATGATAATGGGTATAAATGAATTAAAGCCTGCCCAGCACCAGAGAGACATAAGAAACAACACGGCTGCTCCAGGCCTCCAGGATCACTGCAAACATTAGTCAGAGACTAAGCTTTTGCAGTCAAAGAGTAGACTCTGAGCCTGGCCCTGAATGTGACATGAAGTGAGCCTAAATTTCTCCAATGAAGCATGGAAGGAAGCCAGAGGCATTCTCTCTGCTCTGAGGTTGCAAATGACTCAGAGCAATTTGGTACTGATGACTATTATGCTCTATTTGGGAAACATCAATTATCCTCTGCTAGTGAGAGATATGAAGGGTCCAGAGGTCTTCTTCCCACCATCTCATTGCCAGGCAATGTTATAAACTGACAGCAAGTCTCAGGTACAAATCTGACACACATACAAACTTTTTTTGGCAAGCAGGCACAAAACCAATTACACTCTATTTTGTAAGCTCAATGAAGTACTTGCCCTCTGTCTTTTTGGATATTGTAGTAAATATTTTTCTGAGAGAGTTACTCCACGAAAATCCCAGAGAGAAGGCAGGAGTCACCGGCTCACAACCATAATCCTAGCTCCTTGAGAGGCAGAGATTGAGAAGTCTGCATTTCTAGATCAGCCCTGGGAAAAATTTTGTGAGAGTCCTGTCTCAACAGAAAAAGTAAGGCATGGTGGTACAGGCCTGTCATCTCAGCTACTGTGAAAAGCATAAATAGGTAGATTATGGTCCAGACTGGTTTGAGCAAAAATGACACGAGCAGAAAAGGGCTGGAGGTGTGGCTCAAGTCATAGAATACCTGTCTAGCAAGTGTGAGGCCTAAGTTCAAACCCCAGTACCATCAAAAAGATCTATAAACTAGGAATAAAGGAGAAAATTGGGGTTTAACAGTCTATTTCAGTCAAACAGGATGAAAACCTGCTTCTTATGGAAAAAATAAGATCTTTGGATTTCCAGTAAAAAGTAACATCTACCTGTAAAGAGAAAGCAGAAGGTGCACAGAGAACCAGGGACACTGTAGAGCACTGCCTCCGAGTTTATAAGGAAGCAAACTAACAAGTTTCACATCTCTACAGCGACCATTTGTGTATCACCTGTGTCAGAAAATAGTACAAATATTCCAAATATTTTTCTTAATTTCTTATTTCAGCCCCATAAATGAAGATGCTGCTTTATGTTTAATAGAGGATGTTATGAAGCTTATGTTTTCAACAACGGACCACACAGGTGCACAGTGTATTGTTTGGATATACTAAATGCATGCCAAACCCATTGGAGCATTTCTTAGACTCTTGCCTTTATTACCATTAATCCAAGAGATTTTTTTTGCCTATGTAAAAAAATCCCAGGTGAGTAGCCATGCATGAAATTGGCTAGAATCCTAAATCAAGGTTGCCTTTCTGAAGGGTTTGGATTCTCATGGCCTATATGACATTTCTGGTCAAACCATATATTTTAAGGCCATTCCTTTCACCAATGAAAAATGTTTTCTAATATTCATTACACTAATATTAAGTCTTTGATATTCACTGAGGGTAAAGACAGTTTAAATGCTTATAGCTGCCCCTCTGATGTAACCCTTTGATAAAGAATCTTTCAAATGTTCATTAATCTCCCATAGAATCTATGTTCCAGATTAGTACATCCATTGCTAAACAATTGCCTTTATGTCTAGGATCAAAAACACAAATCACAATTTTTTTGCTGAACAATTTAAAATAAATGACAGGTAATATAAAAGATAAGTTAGAAAGTCATAGAACCATGAGACAGGATAAATCCATTCATAATGAATAAGTTAAGCAGAAACAGCAATCATTTTATGTATGTTTAAAGAATGGTCCTAAAAGCGTACAGTCCAGGAAGAAGGAGTAGGCATACTTCCTATTCCTTCCATGTGAGTACAGCTAAAATCCCTGGGCAGTCTACATGAAACAAATATAAGAAGACTCTGAAGGTAGAGAGGTCAGAGCAAACGGGCCTGCAGACCTGAGCCATGACATGGTGCTAAAATCCTCAGATTTTCTTTTTGCCTTGCAACAGAACCCAGACTGGGTGCTGGAGAAACCAGCAACCTAGAAATGCCAGTGGGCATAGACAAAATATATACCCAACAAAAGCCTGCTTCTCTCTCTCTCTCTCCCTCTCTCTCTCTCTCTCTATCTATACATATATATAAAGGGCTAGGTAAGGGTAAGACTAACAAGACAGAAAATTTTTAGACAATAATCATTCTACTCCAGCCAAAGAAAGGTCACAGAGAAAACTGACCTTCCTCACACATGCCAGCATGAGTGAATGGAAGCTGAATGGGAGCCAAGCCCCCTTCCCTTACCTGAATGGTGCTTTAATAAGCATCAGGTACAGAAAGAATAGATGTGTTCATTCACTTCCTGCTTCTGTTTCAATAGCTTTCACTTTGATCATCTCTCTGTCTCTAAGATCAATGTAACTCAGGTGTTCACTTCTCCTCATCATCACTCCAATTGTTGTGCTTCTCCTGTTGCCTAGAGTTTGTTGCTTTCTATTTGTAACAGAATATTTTTATCCAAAGTGGAATCAATCAGCTAAATAATTTTCAAAATGATACAAAGAGCTGGTCGCCCAGGGCTTACACTTATAATTCTAGCTACTTGAGAGGCTAAGATCAGGAGGCCTCCATATCCAAAATAAACAGAGCAAAATGGACTGGAGGTGTGGCTCAAGCAGAGTGCCTGCTTTGCAAGTAGAAGCCCTGAGTTCAGACCTCATTCTCCCCCATCCCCCCACCAAAAAATGATACAAAGGAACACACAAAGTCTGGAATGGAAACCAAGGTGGTGGGATCAAGAAGATCACCAGAATTGGGCAGTCCGTGCCTGTCTTTAAGTCTGTGACTCTTACAGAGTTCATCTTTTTCAGTTTTTCTTCATACCAGGGATTGTACTCAGAAGATTTGCTTACCTAGCAAGTGCTCTACCACTTGAGCGAAGTTTCCAGCCCTTTTTGTTTTTTAATTTTCTTTTTGAGATAGGGTCTTGCTCTAGCTGACTTTGAACTTGAGATCCTCCTGACTCTACCTCCCAACTAGCTAGGGTTATGGGTGTGCACCAGCACACTTAGCCATTCCTCATCATTTATGTCCTCCCAGGGAGACATCTATTTGGATTTCCAACAAAGTGTAAAAAACATTAACAATAAATTTTAAGTCAGAAGGCTTGATATAGTGAATTTAATATAGTGGCTGCTGGTTGGTTACGTTAATATTATCTCTATGGTAATTTAAAATTTTTCAGTCTATAAGCAGTGTGATGACTAGGTGTAAGTTAACAGGAAATTTGTGCTGTAGGGTGAATTAATTAGAATTCTGAATTTCTCTAATGAAGGCTCTATGCTCCACTTCAGATGTGGTTTTCTCACTTCAAATAACATTACCAAAATATACACTAAAGGGTCTATTGTACATCCTAAAGTAAGGTAGTAATAATCTGTGTTGGTGATCAATAATCTCATTAACTCGGTATTTAAATTGGGAGATATTGGTTTGGAATATTGTAGTTTTTTGTCAGTGAAGTGTAAAAATTCAACAAGCCTATTAGTCATTAAACAAACCCATTGGAAGACAGAAGTAGTGATCTTAAAATTAGGAAACTCAAATCCTTGGGGGAGGAATTGTATGAGAAGAGTTTCCAAGGGTTTGTAAGGAAATTTAGTTCCAGATCCTCAGGTCTCTCATACACACTGTCCTAAAACTGCTATTTCCGTGAGTGCACCTGTTCCAAGCCACTTTTCCTTTCCCATTATTTCTTTTGTAATTGGCTCTTTTCCTTCATCACAGACAAGAAATACACCCTTGTCCAGGACTATTGACATAGTATGCAGGATCCAAAATGAAATGTAAGGCTACTTGTTTCAAAATTATTAAGAATTTCAAGCTTGTGAGAGTAGTGTATTAAGTAAAACAAGCATGGGGACTTTCTGAGCTGGGGGTCCTGTGGGAATGTCTAGGAGGCCTACTGGGTTCTCACTGCTATTACATGTCATCATAGCAGATTCTTGGGGGAGGAAGTAGTGTAAAAGAGTTGGGCAGCAGACAAAGGAAAACATCCTTGGTATATTGGAACTGAGAAAGTAAATAATGAGTACCACTGCAAATCAGGTGGTTCCCAATTTGTTGTTTACAGCTACTCTGAAACAATAAAATCATGTTGTCGGATGATGAATAATTTTTTTAAATGTTGATAATAAATCTTACTATGTGAGATTTTTTTGTTATGTAACTGATGAGTTCAAAGAATTAAATGACATTCCTGTCAAAGACTCCTTTTATTGCCACCCATTAACTGAATTTTTAACTACTTTTTTTTAAAATTAGGATATATTTGTTGTACAAGGAAGATTCATTGTGACCATTCCAAATAGGCTTACATTGTACATTGGTTAGATCACCCCCATCGTCTCTCCCTGTTAGCCTCCTCCTGCCCCACTTAAAGCAACTGCAAAAGGTTTCTTTGTTCTATTTCATATAAGTATGTGAAGTCCATCAACCATATTCTCTCACCTCAATCTCCTTCATTCACTCTCCCCCTCCCTACAAGTATCCCCCACACTGTATCTGTTTTACAGTCCTGTCTTTCGTTATTAATTTCTAAGTTAATAACTGAATTTTAGTTGAAATTTTATCTACAAAAAATGTTAAACAGGAGAAAAAAAATCAATGCTGAATATATCTCATTTTAGTTACTAAATATGCACCAGTATACATGAATATATAATTGTTTTGGGTCTCTATCTTATTAAGTGATGTAAACCTAAAATTTTTTCTAGTAGAATATGTATGTTTATGGTAACTTGACTAATTTTAATTTAATAATTATTATAGCTGAGTCCCAAAAGGAAAATATCTTAAGCCTTAAACTTACATAAGCTTTTTAAATTAAAACTTAAATTTATCTATTTTTATTATGATATGATTAATAAAACACTTTCAAGCATAAAAATATGTAATGTGCATGACAGAGATAAGGTCTATGGAGAAAAGAAAAATGGAATTTGCTGGGGAATATAAGAGGCAGAGACAATTTTAAATGGGCCTAGTACAGACTGTCTTTTTTTTGTGTGTGGTGGTGCTGAGGTTTGAACTCGGGACCTCATGCTTGCTAGGCAGGTGCTGTAACCCTTGAGCAACTCTACTACCCCTTTTTGTGTTGGGTATTTTTGAGTAGGGTCTTGTTTTTATTTTTGCTTGCCCTAGCTACCTCGAACCATGATGCTCCTGATCTCTGCTTCCCAAATAGCTAGGATTACAGGCAAAAGCCACAAACACCCGGATAAGACTGTCTTGAGAAAGCATTCGAACCACATGAATGGCAGTTTAGGTGTTGTGGGATGACCTGGAAGTCCTCATGTTTTTGAGGACTGACACACATCAAGAAACATAAAAATTAGATTAGAACTTGTGGTCTCAAGAAAGATCATGATGGTAAACCTGTGAGCATGGACTGATTTAATGTGAAGCTAAGGAAGATGAAGTTTCAAGGACCCTCGTGTGTGGTTCACTTTGAGGACCCCACATGGAGCTTGCAAAGAGTTTGCATGGTGTTTTGTGTTGCCTTACTTGAAAAGTGCTTCCAAAACTGCATCAACTTCAAATCACACAGCATTTGGAGCTGCTGTGGCTATAAATGCCATTAGGCAAGGAGGTGGTAGTAAGGCTTATGCCAGGGACTGGAACCTGTTGGTGGAAACAAATGGTGGATTGCATTATTGTTCTCCACTCTTTCCCCTTCCCTTTATCTATCATCTTAGTCCTAAGACTGTATCATATGTTTTCTTGGGTCTCTGCTGTTGGCTTTAGCAATGAGGCTTTCTTTGTCCAGTGGAATATTCCACATTGATGACAGCAGAGACTTCAAAGCTTTGCTTTCTAACATTGATTTATCATTGAGTTCTATTTCCTTTTATCATGAGAAGACTATGTCCAGGGTCATTTTAATCTAGAGAAATGAGAATATATTCAACAAATCTGTCCTGAAGCCAAACCCAGACAAATCCAGCCTGGATCAGTTGAACCTCATCTGATCCACAAACAAAAGTAAGAAATAAATGCTAAATTGTTTTGTCATCTGAGATCTTGTGCCATAATTATGCAGCAGCACAATAGACAGAGAAACCTATATAATTTTGCCAGAATAGGATAGGTTTTGCTGTAGTAACAAAATAACCACCACTCACGTTATATGCTATTGTGAATAAGCTGAGGCTGACCCATTATTTCACTCAGGAACACTGCCTGACCTAAAAAATCCCTATCTAGATTTTCTGGTTTCCTAGTAAAGGACAAAAAAGAGGTACAGAACTATACACTAACTCTTAAAAATACTCAAAAATACCACACAAAACTTCATTCACTTTTTATTGGTGCAAATAAATTGCCCAGCTGTGCCTCAGCAGGGCAGGAATGTGTCTTCTTCCTGCAGGAAGCAGCCCAACAGAAAAGGGCTCCACAGGAAAGGGTTTGCTTCAGGGAGAGGCAACAAATAATTCCAAAAGTAATAAAACATGCCTCAGTCATATGCATTGAACATATTATGGAGTGTATTAACTATCTCCATGTTTTTTTTCCCTCATCATCTTGGATTATTTTGTCACTGGAATCTTCAAAGCAAATAGTGTATCTGTGCATTCGTATGAATCTGCAAGTTATCACACACTCCTCTGGGGAATGGATGGGCCCATCCCTCTTCACAGGACTGACAAGCAGTGATATAGAGCTTGTAATTTTCTCCCTAATCCTATCAACACTACTCTGTATTTCAAGCATGAGTGTTTTCTATGCAAAATAAATTAGATATTATTAATTTTACAGATCAAGCAAACTGTTAGAGGGATTTCATTTTTCCTTATTGTTTTGGAGCAATAAGTTCTGAAATCTGTGGATTTCAAAAATTGACAGTTCTAAGCTAAAACTCCTCCCAACATCTAGCTCAGGCTACAAAAGCCACATTTTGTATTTCAGCCTAGCATGGAAGGAAAATTGTATAATTTCTTTCTCCTGTAATTAGAACCTAAAGAGCCAGTTAAAGTGGTGCACCATTTTCTTTTTGTCTCTCTCTTTTTTTTCTTTGTGAACTTTATTGTTGTGTGATTATTTTTCATATTAGCCCTTTGTACATAAGCCAAGATGGTTGCCTTCTGTGAAGGGAGCTACTACAGGATGAAGCAACTATCCACCCAGTTTCTGGAGCTAGAGACCTGAGTGTCCCTAAAACTGTCTTTCTCCCTTCCCTCTTTTTCCCCTGCTGCCATAGCCTTAGTTCTGCCCTTGGAATCATTTACAATTCAAATACCTTAGCCTCCTAAGTGGCTTCCCACTTCTCTCTTCCCTCTCAGTCCCCAACATCAGCCAGTGAGATTAGAGCTCCTCTTAGTTTTGGGGTTTTTTTTGGGGGGGAGGGGGGTTGTTTTGTTTAGTTAACTTTTAATTGACAAGAGGTAACAGATTTGACACCTAGGACAAATCATGCCCCAATTAAAACTTTAGTTGATAATTTTGCTTTTTTCCTTTGATATCCTGTGTCCTTTGGAAGAAAAAAAAAATCAAAAGTTACATAGAAGCTGTTTTGAAAATTTTTGTATCACTGGAACTCAGTGGGGAGGATAGAGGCCTTCTATATTTTGGATGAGCACACTAAAGTAGTCACACATCCAAAACTGTCATTTAGGTGATTCAGGTGAAAGGAAAGAAAAAATAGCATTTGAAATTTGGGTTCCAGAAATATTTTCAATCTATCCTCTGTAGTTAGTTATATTTGTTTTTTAAATTTATCTTTCTTACTTTTCATTTTTTGCAGAATTCTCTGTGTGTATGTGTATATGCATATACACAGATGCATTTTTTGTGTGTATAAATATAATCTTCTAATTTCTTATACAAAGTAGCACACTATGTATTCATTTGTATCTTGCTTTTTTAAACTTGTAAAAGTAACTTGGAAATAGTTCTATACCAATTTGTAGAGAACTACTTTAGTACCTTTGTTATTAACTAGTAATCTATTATATGATATATCATAGTTTATTAAATCAGTACTCTTTTGAATAGACCCAAATTTTTGTCTGATATTTTGTTATTTCAAACAATACTATGTTGTATAATCTTGTGCAAATGTTGTTTCATGTTGTGCATTTTTCATCAAAATAAATTCTTAGAAGAAGGGCTATTAGATCAAAAAGATAAATGCATACATAATGTTACTGAATATTACTAAATTCTTTTATACCAGTGGTGGTGATGGTTAATTTTGGGTGTCATCTTATCTGGCACATGCTGCCCGGTATGTGGTTAAACATTATTCTAGATGTTTCTTTGAGGGTACTTTTGTGATTTAGGTAAGATTAGCATCTAAACCAATAGACTTTGAAGAAAGCACATGGCCCTTCCTAATGTGGTTGTACCTTATCTAATCATTTGAAGATTGGACAGAATAAAGGATGCACCCCATCCCCGCAGCAAGAGGAAGCCTGACAGCCTTTGAATTTGAACTTCAGCATCAGTTCTTCCTGGGTCTGAAGACTGCTGGCCTACCCTCCAGGTTTATGGTTTGCAGCACTGACCAATTCCTTAAAATAAATCTCTTTTACTTTATATACACCTCCTGTTGGCACTGTTTCTCTGCAGATCGCTGACTAATATAATGGTTAGCCCATTTCACATTTCTGCTAGTCATGTATGAGAGTAATTGTTTTCCCCATCATCTTGTAGACAGAATGTTGTTAAGCATCTTAATTTTTGCCAAACTGATAGATAATTGATGGCATCTTAGAGTAGTTATTATTTACATTTTTCTTATTATGAGTGAAATAAGACTGCTTGTATATTTTTCCAAAGACAACTTGGAAAAATTTTTATTATAATACAAAAATAGAAAAAAAATCTTGCTAAGTACCATGGATTAGGCTAAATACCTGTTAGAAATGAAATTGGCTGGCTGGACTTGGTGGGGCATACCTATAATTCTAGCTGCTTAGGAGGCCATGGTTTTAGGCCAGTCTAGGCAAAAAGTGAATCAATATCAACAAACGAGCTGGGCATGGTGGTAGGTGCCATAGTTCCAGCTACTGGGAGGCACAGGTGAGAGAATCACTGTATGTGCTAGCACCAGGCAAAAAGCATAAGAATCTATATTTACAAAAATAACTAAAAAACAAAAAGGGCTAGGGTGTGGCTCATATGTTGCCTAGCAAGCACAAAGCCCTGGGTTCAAACCCCAATAGCACCAAAAAAAGAGAAAGAAAAAAGTCAGCTGAGGCCTGGACTCACCCAGACTTAAATTCCTTAAATAAGCTGCTCAGGTTGTCTTTCAGGAAAAGCCCCCAGAGTCCACTCAAGGATTGAGTACCACCGGCTTGTCAAGAATGGGCATGTGCAGAAACCAGCTTGCCCAGTTAATGACTTTTGAGGTCACAAGCTCAAAATCTTCCAAGCAGAACATGATAGCTCTCTCTGAAAAGAAACATGTGACCTATATGAGGAGGCATGATGATATTTATGTCTGAGCAGAAGAACATAAAAACTCCCCCATCTAACCAATAAGCCACTTCTCCCCTTTCCCTTCCTACAAATTACCCTGGTGCCAACATGCAGGGAGACAGATCTGAGCTTTTGGCTCTTGGTCTCCATGCAGGTCCCAGCCTGCTGAATTAGGCCTTTCCTGTCTGCAAAAATCTGATGGTACAGTACTGGTTTCTATGCAGGTTCTGGCAGCAAACCCTTGCTCAATATCAAAAAAGATAGACTAGATTGATATGATTAATAAGTTTATTTCCAAGATAAATATAATCATTTTTTTCTAATAAAAATTCCCATTCCTTTATGGAATTCAGGATACACATTTCCTTTATTTCATTATTTTTATGTTTAATTTTTTATCCACCAGTGTATGATTAGCAAAATAATATGTTCTAGGAATTTTTTTTTAATATAAAGTATGTCCTGATGAGACTCTAGATTTTACAGCCAACTTGGGAAACCCTGAGGGGAAAGATAAAGTGCTTTGTGAAGGCATCTACATTTCTGCCTGGAATTTTTCTATTAGCTAGGAAAGTCTTTGTTCCTCTCCCTCCTCTTATTTCTTCCCATTCCATAGGTTCTCTGAAGTTTTCTTTGGGCTGACTGAATAAAGACAAGTCTGTGCTTTTTCCCTTTGGGGACAAATACTTTCTTTTATTAACACTAGGCAAGTATAAATAACTGTTGCAAAGGTGCAAAGTGAATGCATTTCGAGTTAAATCTGCCCCCGAGGTGCCAGCTCCAAAGAAAACTAAACTGAGACAGGAACATCAATTTGCAGGAACATTGGTCACCCCTCAATACTACATTTTCCCAAACCTGTGGGCAGGAAATTTGTTTAATAGGAATGGAGGTTGAAGGGACTAGCAAGTAGTGAGCTAGCCATTTCCCAAGACCAGACAGTTGTAAATTAGCAGCTTGCTTGATGCATAAATTTAAGAACATGTTCTATTTTCTTAAATTTGAATAAATATTTAAATACCCAGCAAATGTGTTGAGTCAGTTCTCTTTGGAGGGGTCCTAGTTTGCTCCAATATTTTCTATTAAACATGCTGTCACAGATGCAAGTGATAAAGGCTACTGTTTTGCATGATGGAGATGCCACTTCCTCATAAATTTCTTCTGAATCAACAGGGGTTTAAGATTTATAAAAATTTTAATGTTTTATTCCTTTGGAAAACATTGAGCATAAAAACTGTTTGTCAATTGGGATATAGCTCAGTAATAGAGTGCTTGCTTAGCATCAGAAAGGCCCTAGGTTTGATCCCCAGTACAGCTAAAATGAAAACGAAATAAACAAACAAAAGCTATTTGTCAAAGTCCCCACCTAAGAGGGAGAAGGGGTTTGAATTTCCTAAACTTTAAAATTCTGATGTTAGGGCTGGTGGAGTAGCTCAAGTGGTAAAGTGCCTGCCTAGCAAGTGTGATGCCTTGAGTTCAAGCACCAGTACTGCCAAAATAAATGAATAAATAAAAATAAACCTCTGATGATAAATACCATTTCAGAGACTGCATGAAATCCAGCAGACATAGTTTATCTACCTCAGCGACACTACATAACTGTTTATAAAACTTTTCTTTCAGTTTAACAGAAAGGCTAATCATAAAATAGGAGAAATGAACAAGGAGAGAAATGGAAAATTATTGCTAGATGCTTACAATTCAGAATTTTGAAATGAAGGAAATTTAGAATTTATTGTTTCCGGAAGACATTAAACCTGACCTCCGGTTTCACCAAGCCTATAGAAATCTTTTGTATGAGAAGGGTACACAGGAAGAAAACATCACAGAAATTGTCATTCCCCTTGTCACTCAGAAGAGCCATCTGCTCCTGAGTTGACTTTTTCTATTAAATTCACCAGCACGCTAATTAAAGAATGACTGGAGGATGGTGAGGCTGCCAGATGCTATGAAGATATATCACTGTCTTTTTATGTGGTTAGGCAAACGTTTAATTAAACCTACAGCTGCTCTGTCTTCTCTACCCACCACCACAGCTAAATCTCATTTACCTGAGAAAATCATTTCGTATTAGTGTCTTTCAAGAGGTAAAACAACTTAAAACAGACTTTACTCAAATATTTAATGTCTTTGTACATGATTTAATTACACGCATCAGTAATTGCATAAGGGCAACTTGAACCTGACATTCCTTGGGGTTCTTGTGTCTCCTGATAGCTAAACTGGATCTCCTCAATGGCATAATTTTTTAAGGATGGAATACACAGAGCCTTAGTGTAGGCCTGGGTACTCAGCCACTTTCTGTTACATTTTACATAGGTCTATGAGTTTTCATGGATTTGAAAGGCTTCTTTTGAAGAAAATTAGACAAGTCAGAGAGCAGATGGGGATGGAACGTGACATTAGGGTCTTTTCTCCCAGAAAGTAGCCATTTTATTGTAATAGAATTTTGTTTGAATTTTGGATGTATGTACATTCTTCACCCTTTTAAATTATATAAATATATATAAACATATATATATGTGTGGGTGTGAGAGAGACTGGGATGTACTTTTGAAGTAGACGCTCTACCACTTGAGCCACTCCTCCAATCCTAATATTATATTTTTTTATCAGCAGTGGATTTTGGCTGGAAAACGTGGGATAACACGAAAGTCAAAAACAAAGCACCTACTTTATAAGTGTGAATTCCTGAGTTCAAACCCAGGTCCCATCAAAAAAAAAAAAATCATAGCATTAATGGATTCTTACTTTGCATTAAAGTACAAAATTGTCTTAATTAAGGATCTGAAGATTGGATATATAGCCCTTTTATCAATGGGTTTTTAGGTCAATGTCTTAAATATCAAATGTAGTACAAAAGGGAAGAAACTAATATTGAAAGTTCTAGATCTGCTGAGAAGTGAACCTGAACTGCAGAGTCCCCTGAAAATCCTTAGAGAAGGAAATCCTCCAGGGAGTTGGCCAGCTTCACCTCCCACATGGCTCCTCCCTAGAGTGCTGTAGCAGCAAGGTTACCAGGATACTTTGCTCAAAGGTGGTGGGCATAACGGTAAAGAGAATCACAATCAGCCTGGAAGATGCTGCAAATTTAACCTGAAGAGCTTGGGGTCTAAGGCTCTCTCTTCCCGTGGTGCTTGGCATCTTGGTGACTACTTACCAACCAGGACTGAGCCATCAGTTAGTTCTCTTCAGACCTTCCAGCTCCAAGACTGAGGTAGATACCCTTGTCACCAGGTGTCCTGTGGTGGAACAGCCTATTGGACTTTGTGGTTTCTTTCTTGCGAGGAACCTGAAGGAAGTTTGCATGGAGAAAACCTGTGATGGTTTTATTGATTTGAGTAATGGGACAGTTTGGTCCCTCACCAACTAACCCTAGCATAATTCCCTTCTTCCGAACTGAAGAGAGAGAGAGAGAGAGAGAGAGAGAGAGAATTTCTAAAAACAGTAGCTGCAGTTGTCAGGAAAAGCAATAGAGTGGCACCCAGGGAAAGTAGAAGAGATAAGATGGAGAACTTGGGAGCTGAGCACTGGTGTGATTTTATACCCACTTCATTACAGATTGTATGATTTGAAAGTCTATGGAATTTCCCTTTTCCTTTCCTGGGTTTGTGGTGGTTGGTTATTTCTGGTTTTGTTATGAAGGAGAACACTCACCATCCTATAAACACAAAGCCATTTATCTTTTATTTTTTGGTGAGACTGAGATTTGAACTCAAGGCTTCTCATTTGCAAAGCAGGTGCTCTACTGTTTGAGCCATGCCTCCAGTCCATTTTGCTTTGGTTATTTAGGGGATGGGATCACATGAACTTTTTGCCTTGGTTGGCTTCAAACCATGATTCTCCCAATCTCAGCCACCCAAATAGCTAGGATTACAGGCCTAAGCTACTGGTGCCTGGCTACCAAAGCTATTTTTGTCAGCATGGAACAAAATCACCACAATTCTGTCTTCCTTCCTATTCTTTGTTTAGGAATAAACCAGTACAGAAGCTAAGAAGGCAAGCCATACTGAATTGGAGTGGAATTTCTTGGAAATAACTCAATGCAAAATAGTGGTAGACTGTCCCTTCCTACCTATTCTGCTTTACAGTAGCCCTCTAAGTGTCCTTTCTGAATATTAAGTTAACTCTTCAAATTAAAAGAGACAATCTATCAGAAGGTTGCTACTCAACTCAGGCCTTTCTGATTCCAAACTAACCACTTTATGCAACCTAGACAGACAGACTTATGTATCAGCAAAATGTTAAGATTTTTGTTTTAAATCTGAGTGCTTGACTCCTTTGTGAAGAATGAAGCATGAAAACTATTTGCCAATGTCTCCAGCAAACTGATCTCAGAGGGTAGTGGGTTTCAATTGTCCTAAACTTGGAAGGCTGCATGTTGGCTCACATTGGCAAAAATCCAAACAAATATGTATTGTGAATGCAGCTGCCCAGTGTATTCTGCCTCGGACATGTGCTTGAGTAAAAGATATTGAAACAAAAGCTCTAAATTAAATAGGCATGCCACCTGTTATCTTTTACTACTCAGTTGATCCAGTTAAATCCTCCCTAGAGAGAAATTTATGTATTTATTGTTTATTATCAGATTAATGTTGAACTGGAAGTACATTGTGACATTTACAAAAGTGCTTACAAAATATCTTAGTTAAATTCACCCCCTCCATCATTCTCCTTCATCTCCCCTTCCCCCATTCTTAGACTAGTTTCAACATGTCTCATTTTTCCATTTTCATACATGAGAGAAATTTAAAATATGTACATTCTTACAGAAATTCTCTATTTTTTCTAAAAACATACATAGGTTTTAATAGGTTTGGGTTCTTGAAAATCTAATTTGCTATAAAGATTAAGTATACCTGGCAGCTGGAAATATAGCTCAGTGGTAGAGTGTATGCTTAGAATGTAAAAGCCATGCATTCAATCCCCAGCACCCAAAACAAGCAAACAACAAAAAAAGAAGTATATGTTGTAAAACAAATGAATAGCCATTTATTATCCTGTAAGTCAAGTAAAGAGGAAAAAACATTAGTTATCTATGTTAGCAGTCAATAACAGGGAAGTATTGAAAGTGGATAATAACAATATTATTCTCTCAATTTATAAGCATGGCATTTGGAGACCCTGCTTAGGAGAAAATTGCTTTGAGTTGACTCCAGTGATGGGGTTATTTTGTTCTGCTTTTCCTGAGATGATTGGCTGTGGCTCAGGTTGTCATTTGTGACTGTGTATTATGACAGGCTGATTGATCTTGGCCTTATTAGTGCCATCTGTCAACCAGTTGACGTGTACAGTCAAGAAAAAGCAATAATTTGTAGAGAAAATAAGTATTTTTCAGAGAGGTCCCATGTGCTTGCTCTCAATAACAGACCGAAGTCATTAATTCAGATGGAAATCATGGACAAATTCCTCCTCGACACCATCTAAACCTATTTACTTCCCAAAGACCCCATCTTTGAATACCATATATTAGGGGTTAGGGATTCAACATGAATTGGGGGGAAGTCACAATTTTCAGCTCACAGCGGAGAACAGAAAACATACTTACAAATGCATACTCATCTTATTTGTGCTCTTCTTTATTTTTCATGATTTTTGAATACTCTATGGGTATGAAAATAATACAAAATTATTTAGATACACATTTCCTGTAGACTAAACTCGACTGGCATAACTATTCTAGAATGTGCCTCTTGGTTAATACATATAAGAATGGACTTGTCAAATCATAGCATATGTGTATGTTTGTCTATAGTTTCCCAAAGTAGCAGCACCAGTTTGTACTCAAGCAGAACACTTTGAGTTGCAGTTGTATTGAAAATTTTCAAACAGAGAAAATTATTGCAATTTTCTTCAAAAGAAAGAAAATACCCCAATCTCAAAACTAGTCAATATATGTATATACAGTCTTTCAATTTTTTATTGACTTAAAGATTAGTAATGATAGAAATAGGAATTACTCTAGTACTACATATATCAGCTTTATTACATCATTAGTAAACTACATTATCTTGCAACCTAAAGATGACTTTCTCAAAGTTCAACTCAAATGCTACTGACTATAAAGTTTTCTTGACCTCTCAATTAGCAGTAAGTGATGTCATTCATTTAAACTCCCTTTCATTTTATGCTGTTTATGTACCAATTTGTGTTTTGGTCATCTTGTGTATCTTATCTCCTGATTTAGTAGTGGTTTGAGGGCAGGGCCTATATACTAATATGTATGTATATAAAATTGTTAGTTCCACCTAGAGTTTTGTCCGAAGAGGGAATGCTTTATGTATTTCTACAGTGAATAAATAATTTTCACATTTATTGTAATAAATCTCATTTATTTCTAACACCACCATGGGTTATCAGCACCTTGCTTTTGAGCACAAATGACTAAAGACTTGATTTCATAAAATTTAAGTTTGAAGTTCATCTCCAACTTGCCCCAGGGAGCAGGGTATGGGAAGGAATGTAGGAGGAAGCCAGAAGGTCAAGCAATTTTTATTGTTCAGAGGAATGCAGTGCAATATGCTCTCTTGGGGCTCTGGGGATTTAAATATCGGAGGGATTATTGGCAGCTTGGGTGTGCATATGCAGCACTGTTTGGGAATGCTCATATGGCATGTGATTGTGCCCTGCTTAGAACTGACAGCACCATCTGTTCTTTGCTTATTGAGCAATGAGACTTAGCCTGCCCTCTCCAAATGAGCACAAATGCATGTACACACACGTGTGCGCGCACACACACACACACACACACTGCACACCCTGCTTCAGCCCCCACCCTAGCCTAAACAGAAACACTTGGTTCACTTTCCATTTCAGGCTTTGATCTCAGCAGGAAATTCATATGAGTCATGCATCAAAGCACAGTCATAGTGAGATCCTCCTTTTTCAAGAGAACTGTGAGGTCCAAGTAAGTAGAAAACAAGTAATTGTCACATGCAAAGACATTCAGCATGGAAGATTAGTTATAATGACAGATGGGCAAAAAAAAAAAAAACTCCATAACAAGAACCATGCTGGAAGGGTATCAGTGGATAAGTCAGATGTGAGCAATGTAAAGAAAAACAGCAAAACAAGATGAAGAACTACTTCAAGAAATGTTAAGAAGAACAGTTTTATTAGCTATGGCTGTGTCACTACCATTTGGAAATGGTAGGAATTTCCCCATAGAATTGTTGTCTTCATCATCATCAAATGATGGGAAACAATGGAGCTCCATGTTCCACAGATACAACTGCGTTATGGGAGGTCTTGTGTCCTGAATGGAGACAGACACGTTGAACAGCATGATTAATGAGCCTCAGGAATAGGGAACATATGTCCAGGATTTTTTGTGATTATTTCAATTTTATATAATCTCATTCTTTCAAAACAATGACTGAATGATTGACTAAAGGTAAAAATAATATAATTTAACTTTTATGTGTCTTTTCACATTAAAAAGTCCATAAATCAAGAAAAGTTCTTTCTTTAAAAAATGGAATACTTACTTTAGATTCAGAAAAACATAGCCATCATAATGTTGGCCTAAGGGTATAAATATATACGTATAGATAGATCGGGGTTAATGAGTGCAGATGGGTGGGTACAAAGGTCATTTCAACAAGATATTTTTGGCATAATCTGGAAAAAGCATCTTTCTCTACAAAACAACAATGCTGAATAAAATATAGCACACATTCTGTTAAGTGTATTAACTGAGCTTGTAAGGCAGTAAAATGCAATTGCTACTGGGGCAAAGTGAAACTGAAGACCTTTGAGGTAAGCTTGTAAACTGACCCTATGGGAGGCTTATGTTTGAGGAAAAGGAAGAACAGTGCTTGTTAAAATAATCTAAAGTCTTCGCTTTTATCGTGAGAGAAGGCCAGACCTTGGGTAGCCCGCCACAAACAATTGAAGTCCAAGTAGGGTATTTATAGTCTCAAAGTATCTCCCTCTAAATATGTAGTAATTAAAAAATGAAAAATAGTAAATTTACAGTGACGCATACTGGTCAACTGACTCTATCTTAACAGGAATCATGATTCACACAGAATACAGTCAGCCCTCTGATCTCAAGTTTCCCCATCTACAGATTCAACCAAATACAGATCAAAAATATTTGCAGTTGTACTGAACATGGACAGCCTTTTTCTCTAAAAGGCTGTCTAATTCTCTAAAAAATACAGATACAGTTAACAAGTATTACCATAGCATTTATGTTGTGTTAGGTATTGTGAGTAATTTAGAGATGATTTAAAGGGCACAAGAGGATGTGCACAGATTGTACGTAATTCCTATGCCATGAAGGACTTAAAAGCATCTGTGGATTTCTGTATCTATAGTAGTCCTGCAACCCATTCTGCTCAGATACCAAAGGGCTACACTGCATACATACAGACATGCCAGGGCACAGTGAGAGGCACATCACTCCTCTAGCATTCTTCCCAGTGATTCATAACTTCAGCATAATCATGGGAAATCACCAAACAAAATCAGTTTGGAGGGACAGTCTGCAAAGTAACTGACACTTGGAAAATGTTGAAGTAATGGAAGATAAGGAAAGAATGAGGAAATGTCCCAGATTGTGGACCCAAAGAAGTCATGGTAAATAAATACAGTGTGATTGGATCTTAGAGAAGACAAGCAGTAATTGAATAGCTGGTGGAATCTAAGTTCTGTCTTATTTCTTTGGTTAACTTCAGTTAATAGCATTATAACAAGATCAATTTTTTTGGATAAATGTATTGTGATTAAGATGTTAACATAAAACAAAATTGCATAGAGTTATGGAAGATGTTGGTACAAGGGTAGAGTGTGTATGAGAACTCAGCATCATTTTGGCTAATTTTTCTTTTGGCAGCACTGGAGATTGAATTAAGAGCCTTGCCCTTGCAGAGCAAGCACTCTACCACTTGAGTCTTTTGCTTCTAGTTTGTTTTTCTCTTGCTTTTGCCCAAGTCAGTCTCAGACCATGATCCTTCTACCTCTACCTCCTGAGTACCTGAGATTACAGGCATGGGCCACCTGTTTTTTCAATTTTTTAATCCTGAAATTATCTAAAAAATTATCTGCTGAAAAACCCAAATACATACCTGTTACCTTCATATAGTTATAAAGTGGATCAAGAGAAAAAAAATGAAACAAGAAAGATGAAAAGGAACAGAAAGAAAAAAGCCATTATATCTGAATAGAATTGCTTATCAGATGAAATTCTACGGAGCAGGCAGGGCTTCTTTTTCTCCTTCTTTGACTGTTATAGACATGTAAGAAGGTGTGTGACCAGAGTGCCCATTCACCCCTTCTCACCTACTGAGGTCACCCAGCAGGTGACAAGTCATTGCTAATGGTATGGAAAGCCCCAAAAGAAGTTGTCAGATAAGCAGGCACCACCAAGATTCCAGGTGTAAAATTTCCTGGAAGGGGCTCTGGTTCCTATTTCCTTTAGCACAACTGAGGGCTGGGCATTGTGACTTTAATGGAGCCATAGAAGTAACCAGGCATTCAATAAGCCCTGACCTCAGAGGCTAGAAAAGCAGTAGGGGAAGGAGTATGATTCAAATGAATCAAATCCAGCTAATTATGCATTTAATCATGTGTATCAATTACTCCAGTTTCTTTAATACTCCTGAAGTAGTTTTTTTTTTATTCTAAGAAGCAATTCAAGAGTAGATGAACAACTTTGTCTGATTTTTCTCGAAAGTGCTACTATTTTCCCTGCAGCATGGGGCTGAAAAATTTTTACTTCTGACTGCAAATTTTGACTTCCTTACAATTTCCTACAATGATATTTAACATAGTGGATGCAGATGCAAGGAAGGAAATTTGGAAATATGGGAAAGAAGTCACAGAACACACCATTGGGAGTTGGAAGGGTCTTCAGAGATAATTTGGTCAAATGTTCACTTGCGATGTAAAGAAAATGAGGCCCAGAAAGATGAATGACTTCTCTGAAGCAACACAATGGTGTAATAGGTCACAGCCTAAATTTCCTGTCACCTGTTCCACTTCTTAAGAGCAAAGATACAAGTTGCCAGTGGCAACTTTCAAACAACCTTTCAGATGAAGTAGAAATACAAGTAATGGCTTCACTTCGTCAATCCTCAGTTACAAGGAGACAAGTCACTTTACTACCTTTCGGGAAAAAATTTGCCTAGTTTCTCTTTGGCAGCTTGGAAATTAACTTTGAAGAAGATATAGATGTGATCTACCAACAAGCAAAGGAGAAACAACCACAATGAAGGTAAATATGATCTTGTGATCATATTTGTTTCACATTTGTGATAAATACTTTTCTCACACAGTCTTTGATGCTAGGATGCTAACTACATAAGAGCATTGATGTTCGTGGTTTAATATGTGCAGGGTTTCCCTCAAATTTATATGGTTTATGTGAATAAACTGTTGGCTTTTTGATGGAGCAATAGGCTAATTTAAAACAAGTATATTTCTGACAGGATACCTAGATTAATATCTTACAAAGTAATTATGCAAAAGGTATGAAATAGAATGACAACAAAATACGTTGGTTTGTGTGAGACAGTGAAAGGAATAGGAGGTCTCAGCAGGCCCCAACCCCCTTGTTGGAGAAACCAGTACCAAACACCCCGTGTAGATAAGATAAGCAATGCGGCAGGGCGCGGTTAGGGCATATAGAATGTGAGGAATGTGAGCAGGAGGTACGTGCAAGATGTGAGGTACGTGCAAGATGTGAGGTACGCACAAGATGTGCTCTGCCTGCTTGCCCAATGTTGATAACGAAAATATGCACGCCACCGCAGTCTATATAAGATTTTCCCTAAAGAGGCTCAGGGTCGTGTTTTCCTAACCGGTCCTGCGTGTCCGTGTGGGAGCTCGACCCTGGCTAGCCAGCCCAATAAACTCTGCTTTGTTGATTGCATTCACGCCTGGCTCTCTGTCTCTTGGGGGAATAGGAATCCGGGTCCTAACATTTGGAGGTTCCACCGAGATTTCATTTTCTCGAGAGACAGAACCTGCCTGCGAGAAAGCAGGGGCGATCCCAAGTCCTAGGCATTGGGAGGGGATCCCAGACCCTCATTTGGAGGAACTTGAGTGTTCCATTTGGGCCGCGGCGGGGATTCGGCCAATCCCCAGGGAGATTCATTCTGGGAATCTCGCAAGGAGGACCACAGGGTCCTATTGGGAGAGGCTTTCCTCTCATTTGGGCTCGAGCATTTTAGGAACCCTGGCGCCAGGTGAAGAACTAATTGAGCTAGTCGACCGACCACCCGTCAAGTGGACGCCTTTCGGCCTGATATCCCAGTTGGACAGTGAGGAGGTTGAATGGGGTGCGCACCAGTGTGAGAGAAGGACCGGTCCGAGCGAGTGCTGGAGAGTGTTGTGTGTGTGTGGAATTATTGTTGCCTTTACCCTTTTTGTTCTATCTCTCTTGGTGTTTGAGTCTCCTTCCACAATGGGACAGGGACAAACAACCCCAAAGTCTCTGATCCTTTCTCACTTTTCAGAAGTTAAAGAAAGGGCCTTAAATGCGGGTCTGGTCATCAAGAAAGGTAAGTTCGACACCTTTTGTTCTGCAGAGTGGCCCACCTTTGGAGTCGGGTGGCCCATTCAAGGTTCCCTCTCCCTAGACCTGATCACTAAGGTTAAAGCAGTCATTTTTCAGCCAGACAATCGAGGCCATCCAGACCAAGTTCCTTACATTTTGGTTTGGGAGGATCTGGTGAGGAACCCTCCCCTTTGGTTAACAGTTTTTCTGACCCACCCCTCCAGTTCGGCCCCCGGGGCTAAAACCCCAGTCACGCCCGCCTTGGTCATAAAGGAGGAGGAAAAACTTCCTCTTCCCACCTTGACCGGTCCTCAAATTAGGGCATCTCCTTCACCATCTCCGGTCTTACCAGAGAGTTCCCCCCTTTACCCATCCCTCGCAGGGGCAGAGGAAGATCGGCCGCCTCCATACGTGACTCCCCCTGGCCAAGCCAGTGCCCCGGAGGAGGAAATTTCCTCATCCTCCTCAACAGGACTGGCAGCAGGAGGAGGAATGGGTCGAAGACTTCGCCCCCAAGGGATCCGGGAAAGGGAGGGGGAAGACGGGCCCCCCTCATCAACACAGGGGGAGGAAACTGTCCCTACACTTCCAGTCCGGATGGTGGGCCAAGGGGGACCGGGAGGAGGGCAACAGTTTCAGTACTGGCCCTTCTCCTCCAGTGATCTATATAACTGGAGGACGCAGAACCCGCCCTTTTCTGAAGACCCCAAGTGTCTCATAGATCTCTTGGAGTCCATCATGCATACACACCGTCCCACTTGGGATGACTGTCATCAGCTGCTCAATACTCTTTTTACGACGGAGAAACGAGAGCGCATCCTCAACGAAGCGAGGAAGAACGTCTTGGGGGATAATGGGAGACCCACAACTCTCCAACCGGCCATAGACGAGGCTTTTCCCCTACGCCGCCCTGATTGGGATTTCGGGACCACAGAAGGTAGGGAGCGTCTTCGGATCTACCGCCAGACTCTTATGGCCGGTCTCCGAGCGGCCGCTAGAAGGCCCACCAATTTTGCAAAAGTGAAAGCAGTCGTTCAAAGGGAAAACGAAAGCCCGGCCGGTTTCTTAGAGCGCCTCTATGAGGCATACCGTCAGTACACCCCTATTGACCCTGAGGCGGACCTCCACCGGTCTGCTGTGGTACTCTCATTCATTAATCAGGCAGCTCCAGACATTAGGAGAAAACTCAATAAACAGGAAAACTTAGGGGAGATGACTATAAGGAAAATGCTACAGGTAGCGGAAAAGGTCTTTACCGCTAGGAAAACTCCAGAAAAAAGGGAGGAAAGACAGAAAAAGGAAGACAGGGAGGCCCAGGAGAAATTGAAAAAGGAGGACCGGGAGTTCCAGGCTAAGGAAAACCGAAAGCAACAGAGAGAAATGGCTCGTATTTTCCTAGCGGGTGTCCGGGACCAACCCAGGGGAGGGGGCCACGCCAGGACCCCGGATAAGGAACACTGTTTTTACTGTAAAAAAACAGGGCATTGGAAGAGAAAATGTCCTAAGTTAAAGGGAAAAAGAGGGTTTAGAAGGAGACCGGGGGAAAACAGGGAAAGGGAACGAGCAGTAGAGCAGGCCAGGGTCCTCCTAGCCGGAAAAGAGGACTGAAGGAGACGGGGCTCAGACCCCCTCCCCGAGTCCTGGGTAACAATACATGTGGAGGGGAAGCCGATGGGGTTCATGGTGGATACCGGCGCCCAATATTCGGTTTTAAACAAGGCACATGGACCTTTGAACAGGCACGAACAAGTGTTGTTCAGGGGGCCACCGGTACAAAGTTATGTACATAGACTACCAAAAGAAAGGTAAACTTAGGAAAACACCAGGTCACACACTCCTTCTTGGTCGTCCCTGAGAGCCCCGCTCCCCTGCTCGGACGGGACCTACTCACCAAAATAGGGGCCCATATCCATTTTGAACCAGATGGAATAATTGTGACTGATTGAGAAGGGAGCCCGATTCATGTCTTGTCCCTATCATTGGCTGACGAGCATCGTCTGTTTAAGAGTCAACAGGAACCAGGAGGGGACATGACTCATTGGGTAAAAAGATTTCCCACGGCCTGGGCAGAGACTGCGGGAACCGGCCTCGCCAAACACCTCCCGCCCATAGTTATACAATTAAAGGCTTCTGCTCTCCCCATTTGGGTGAAACAATATCCTATGCCTGAGGAGGCCCAAAGAGGCATAGCCCCTCATATCCACAGGCTAATAAAGGAAGGAGTACTGCGGCCTTGTCAGTCTGCCTGGAATACTCCTCTGCTCCCCGTCCGAAAGCCGGGAAGCGGGGACTATAGGCCTGTGCAAGACCTACGAAAGGTAAACGAGCGGATGGAGGACATTCATCCCACCGTTCCGAATCCCTATACCTTGCTCAGCCACCTACCCCCCTCGCAAGTATGGTATACAACCCTTGATTTGAAAGATGCTTTCTTCAGCATTCCATTGTCAGAAATTAGTCAGCCGCTATTTGCTTTCGAATGGCAAAAAGATGGGGGCCAATCCGGACAGCTCACTTGGACCAGACTGCCGCAAGGATTTAAAAACTCTCCCACCCTGTTTAATGAGGCCCTGAGCCAGGACCTGGAACATTTTCGCCGGAGCCACCCACGAGTCACTCTATTACAGTATGTTGATGGCTTACTGTTAGCGGCAGAAACCCGAGAGGAGTGCATCAAGGCTACTAAACACCTGCTAACGGAATTAGGTGAGCTGGGATATCGGGCAAGTGCCAAGAAAACTCACATCTGTAAAAGGTCAATGACATATTTGGGCTATCGGATTGCAGATGGGGCAAGATGGCTGACTGATGCCATGAAACAGACTATTCTGGCTATCCCATCCCCGACATCCACTAGGGGGGTGAGAGAATTCCTGGGCTCCGCGGGGTTCTGTAGACTCTGGATTCCAGGATTTGCGAAAATAGCCAGACCCCTATATGAGGCCACCAAAGAAGCTCCAGATTGGAGTTGGGGAGAGAGAAAACAACAGGCCTTTGATCAGCTAAAAGACGCTCTTTTGCAGGCCCCTGCCTTAGCCTTGCCAGATCCTACAAGACCATTCACTCTGTTTGTAGATGAGAAAAAGGGAGTAGCCAAAGGAGTCTTGACCCAACAGCTAGGTCCCTGAAAGAGACCAGTGGCATATTTTTCCAAGAAATTAGACGCAGTAGCAGAGGATGGCCCCCCTGCCTCCGCATCATAGCGGCCATTGCCGTGCTGGTGAGAGAAGCCGATAAACTAACCTTTGGACAGGCCCTCTGGGTAACGGCCCCTCACCCGGTGGAGGGAATCCTTAAACAACCCCCTGGGAAATGGATGACGAATGCCAGGCTCACCCACTACCAGGGGCTCTTGTTGGATTCCCCTCAAATCACATTCACAGATCCCGTAATCCTGAACCCTGCCACCTTGTTGCCTAACCCGGAACTGCAGACACCTGTCCATAACCGCAAAGAATTCCTCTCTGAAGTTACACAGGTACGGGCTGACCTAAAGGATACCCCCCTGTCCAGCTACAAATTAAACTGGTACACGGATAAAAGCAGTTTTTTCCAAGATGGAGCCCGAAGGGCAGGGGCAGCTGTAGTCGACCAAGAAGAAAATACAGTATGGAGCAGCGCCCTCCCACCCGGAACATCAGCCCAAAAAGCGAAATTAATTGCCTTGGCAGAGGCCCTGGAGAGGGCAAAAGGAAAGCGAGTCAATATCTACACCGATAGCCGCTATGCTTTTGGTACCATCCATGTCCACGGGGCCATCTATCGCGAAAGAGGATTCTGCACAGCAGAAGAAAAACATCTAAAGAACCTAGCCAAAGTCCAGCGTCTATTAATGGCAGTGGAAAAACCAAAGGCAGTGACAGTGATGTATGTCCCAGGCCACCAGTCTGCCAAGACGCCGAAAGCTGTCGGTAACAAAAGAGCAGATCAAGAAGCAAAGAGAGTAGCAATGGTGAGTCCTCCCATGGAGACAGGGCAACCTTCCACGGTTGCGGCGATAGACGTGCCGGTCCCAGAGCTCCCTCCGCTACCCCCCCCCCGACCAGAATACTCCACAGAGGATTTCACTTGGATGAGAACCCACTCCCCCTTTAGAGAAGGGAAAGACGGATGGAAAAGCGACTTAGAAGGCAAGTTAATTCTGCCTAAAAAACTCGGACGATTCCTGTTGGCTAACTTACATAAGTCCACCCATTTGGGGCGGAGAAAATTACTAGACTTATTGACATCTGCGCAGCTCCGATTTCCGAACCAGACCATAGCAGTCTGCCAAATTGTGGAAGATTGTGCCAGCTGCACAATCATAAAACCAGGACGAAGGGAGGGGCACCATACAGGTACTCGGGAACGGGGGAGGGCTCCAGAAAAAAGTTGAAAAGTGGATTTTACTGAGGTAAAACCGAAAAAGTTTGGGTACAAATATTTGCTGGTATTTATAGATACCTTTTCAGGCTGGGTGGAGGCTTTTCCTACAAAGAAGGAGACGAGTCAGGTAGTGGCAAAGGCTTTGCTAGAGAAAATCATACCCAGATATGGGGTGCCCGAGGCAATTGGGTCAGATAACGGTCCGGCTTTTGTTAGTAAAGTCCTGCAGGGACTAGCCCAGACTATGGGGGCCAATTGAAAGCTACATTGTGAATATAACCCCCAGAGCTCAGGGCAAGTAAAAAGGATAAATAAGACACTAAAGGAGACCTTAGCCAAATTGGCCCTGGAGACTGGCGGTGATTGGGTGACGCTCCTTCCCTTAGCCATCTTCTGAGTCCGAAACTCCCCTTATGTCCATGGGCTAACCCCCTTTGAGATCCTGTATGGGGCTCCACCCCCCATCATTCAGAGGACCTTAAGCCCGGGACTAGGTGATCTGGCCCCAAATTACCTGACCATGTTACAGGCTCTAGCTAAGGTGCAACAACGGATTTGGCCCTTAATTCAAGCATACCACGCTGTTGAGAGGGTCCCGGCTCCAAAACATGACATAGTCCCGGGTGACATGATATGGGTTAAAAGGCATCAGTCCAAAACCCTAGAGCCTAGATGGAAAAGACCTTATGTTGTACTGTTTACTACCCCTACCACCCTCAAGGTTGATGGCATCGGACCTTGGATCCACCACTCCCACGTGCGTCGAGCCAATCATCAAAAACAAGAAGGGGTCAAGGAGTGGACTGTACGGCGGCACCCAGACAACCCATTAAAGCTAAAGCTTTTGTGGTCCCGGGAACATGCAGAGTCTTCAGGAGCAGCCACGGATGGGGTGGCTGATCGCTCTGATCTTGCTCAATGCCTAGAGCGGGAGCCTCGCAGAAACCAACCCTCACCAGCCCTATAAGCAAACCTGGATACTCACCGATGGGGAGACTCATACCACCCTCAACTAGACTACTCGCACTGCCCCCATAGGAACTTGGTGGCCGGAGCTTCAGTTCTGCTTCAGAGACATCAATCCTGCCTACAAGTCTACTGCCCCGGAGTCAGCCCGACGTTATGGGTTTTATGCCTGCCCCGGCCACAAAAAGAACCAGGAATGTGGGGGGATACAATACTCCTTCTGTAGGTCATGGGCATGTGTCACATCCAATAATAGTGAATGGAAATGGGGGATATCAAAATCAGACCTAGACAAATTTGCCTTTGTAAATGGGATATTAAGGGGGCACAGAATTCTGATACCCACCCATAAATGCCAGCCCAAGGATCTAGATAGAATCAAGGTCACTTTCACTGAAACTGGCAAGAAGGACACCCCTGGGTGGATACAAGGTAAGGTATGGGGACTTGTGTTTTATAAATATGGTGGACATGCTGGCTCGACCATAGTGGTCAGATTAAAGATTGAGCCCATAGGGCCACCGTCCACAGGAGTAGGCCCTAATAAGGTACTTAGGCCGCCCAATGTAAAGCCATCTCCCCAACCTTCCACGACTCACCACCTTCCCTCAACCATAGCTTGGGCTAATGTGACAACTCCAAGACCATCAGAAACCAGCCCTCCCTTGGTGAGACCCAGTCTCATGACTGGATCTAAAGACCCCCTCTGGGACCTAGTGGACGCTGCATTCCTGACGTTGAACCACACCAACCCTAACATGACTAACTCCTGTTGGTTATGTTATGATGTGAGGCCCCCATTCTATGAGGCAATAGGGCTAAACACCACTCACGATACCTCATCTGAGGAAAACCCTACTCAATGTTCCTGGGGAGACCGTAAGAGAGGTCTGACCATACAGCAGGTAAGCGGCCAAGGAACCTGCTTAGGAAAAGTGCCAAAGAACAGACGGGACTTATGTACTGTTATTAACGCCAGTTCTACCTGGGAAAATGCTATTAAATGGTTAATTCCAAAGGACAATGGGTGGTGGCTATGCTCGCGGTCCGGACTCACCCCGTGCCTATCAACTAAGGTGTTTAACAGCTCTAAAGAATTCTGTGTTATAGTGGTTGTGCTGCCCCGCATCCTCTATCATTCGGAGGAGAGTCTATATTCATACTGGAATATAGGAACAGGTGAGAGAAAGAAGAGAGAGCCTATTTCTACACTAACCATTGCTACCCTACTTAGCCTAGGGGTGGCTGGGGCAGGGACCGGCATAGCCTCCCTGGCTACTCAACATAAAGGGATGTCTTCGCTGCGTGCAGCCATAGACGAAGATATAGAGAGAATAGAAACCTCCATTAGCCACCTAGAAAAATCCCTCACTTCTCTGTCTGAGGTAGTACTTCAAAACCGACGAGGTCTGGACTTGTTGTTCCTCCAAAAAGGGGGACTATGCGTTGCTCTAGGGGAAGAATGTTGTTTTTACGCTGACCATACCGGAGTTGTTCGTGACTCCATGTCTAAACTCCGAAAGAGCCTGGAACAAAGAAAATGAGAAAAAGAGGCAGGGGAAAGCTGGTTCGAGTCTTGGTTTAACCAGTCCCCGTGGTTGGCTACCCTTTTATCTGCACTGGCAGGGCCAATAATAATCATCCTATTACTTGTTACCATAGGACCCTGGATTCTAAACCGACTTATGACTTTTGTCAAAAGTCGAATTAAGACTATCCAACTTCTGGTCCTCCGCCAACAATATCAGGCTCTTCATCCCCTTGAGAATGATTCCTCAATTTAGGCCGTAAAAAAAGGGGGGAATGAAAGGAATAGGAGGTCTCAGCGGGCCCCAACCCCCTTGTTGGAGAAACCAGTACCAAACACCCCGTGTAGATAAGATAAGCAATGCGGCAGGGCGCGGTTAGGGCATATAGAATGTGAGGAATGTGAGCAGGAGGTACGTGCAAGATGTGAGGTACGTGCAAGATGTGAGGTACGTGCAAGATGTGAGGTACACGCAAGATGTGCTCTGCCTGCTTGCCCAATGTTGATAACGAAAATATGCACGCCACCGCAGTCTATATAAGATTTCCCCTAAAGAGGCTCAGGGTCGTGTTTTCCTAACCGGTCCTGCGTGTCCGTGTGGGAGCTCGACCCTGGCTAGCCAGCCCAATAAACTCTGCTTTGTTGATTGCATTCACGCCTGGCTCTCTGTCTCTTGGGGGAATAGGAATCCGGGTCCTAACAACAGAGAGAGAGAGAGAAACAATACAGAACTAACACACAAGTTCTGCTTTGAAAATAAAAAGAAAGAATAAAATGTCAGAAAATTCTTTTTTTCATGGCACTGGGGTTTGAACTCAGGACCTTACACTTGCTAGGAAGACTCTCTACCACTTGAACCAAACTGCCAGCCAGGCAGAAAATTCTTATTAAAAAAAAAACTAGGAAAGCTATCTTAATTTTTGATACCATAAACTTTAAAGCAAAAACAGTAGGAATAAAAAGTTCACTGTGTAGACAGAAAGAGAATAATTCAGTGACAAAATAACAATTCTAAACTTCTACATACACACATTGTAGCATAGTCTCGAAATACATAAAGCAAAAATTGGCAAAATTCCAAAAGAGAATTAACAAGTTTACATTTCTCCTGTTAACACCTCAAGAAAATAAAAATTAAGAACAGGAAATTCAAATAAACTTAATAAGGTAGAAAACATGCACTATAAAAAGAATCAACAAAGAAAGTGTAGTTCTTTGGATAAACTGCAAGATTGATTCTCTTTTTTTAAAGAAGTCACAGAGCTGGAGGCATGGCTCAAATGGTAGACTGCCTGCCTAGCAAGTGCAAGACCCTGAGTTCAAACCCCAGTATGGTCAAAAAATAAAAGTTAAAAGGTCAGTCACAAATAAGTAACATTAGCAATGAAAAGGAAGACGTGTAGAGAACAGTAAATGCTAAGGAAAGGCTGCAATGTGCATTTATGAATGAGTATTCATAAATACTCATTTTGGACTCTGGGCTTCAGCTTTTCCTCCCTGACTGCTTCTTTTTTGGCTTATTCTATCTGATATGTTGGTCTTTGAAGCTGATTATTCCATTCCTAGGCCATGAGGCTGTTCTTATGGAATGTGTATGCTTCTCTATGTCCTCAACTTCAGAAGCTCAGAGGAAACAGTCATCCACCTCAGAACCCCCTCCTGCAATCAGATATGCTTCTTTTCAGTCCCCATTTCTCCTTCCAGTTCTTGTTCCTAAAGTCAATTAAAGGTTACTTTTCCCAAGTCTGTCTCTTGACAGAGACTTTTTCCTTTCTTTCCTCTGTGCTCAGTAAGGGCTTGAGACTCATGACTATAAAACTGAGGCAAGAACTCTGGCAGTCTTTCCTTTTGACACCAGTTAGAGATAAAGGGATTTGCCTAGGAACACAGCTAGTAGGTATCACAATTGCAATCTCACTGGAGGTCTATATGAGTCAAAATTCTACCTTTTATTCCTATGTTACTTTTATTGAGGGTAAATCTTGATTTCCTGAATGTAATATATAGATCATTTCTATCTTCATGTGTTAAGTCTTTTATACTTTGTGTGACTATCATTACAACTTCCAAGAGGACACCAACAGAGGTGTCTCTGAATAATTGCACTCTAAGAAGGATGCTGTCTTTTTCTTTGTAAAGTCCCATATAGGGCCTGCCATTAGATTATGCAGACACATAAAATAAAACTTCAGAGAGAGAATATTTTGTTCATAGTAGTCAGTTTCCTCACTTCAATAATAAGAAAAAGATGGAGAACTGTATCAAATATTAACCCCTTTCTGCGCTGCTCCACTAGTGACTGAATAGGACAGGGATAGACTTTCTCCTTTCTGGTGTACCTAAATTAATACTTACAGGGATCACAGGAAGAACTATCATGCTTAGGAATGAATGACTGCCAATTCTTGCAATGCCAAAAAACCCCTAAAGCTCATGTTAAGATAATTAAATTGACGTTTATTTTGATTGCACCCTGTTTGTGAGGTCAAGTTGTTGCAGCTTTGTACAGTTTGAGAAAAAGATTTGTGCTCATCACCAATACATTTTTATTTATGATATTCCCATGCCACAGAAGCCCTGTGCCTAAATGTACTTATTCCCAAAGTCTTGAGCTAATATGGGATATGGGGTCATTGTAGGGAATAAGAGCAAATGAGTATTTCCCCTTCCTCTATCACATGCATTTTCTTACTTTCTCAATTCAGTAGGAGCTTAGGAGCATAGGAAAACCACAGCAAAACCCAGTCCTCATTCTGTAGATTTCTATCCCTTCCTTTTTCTTCCCAATTTTTAACTTCTATCTTCCCTTTAGCCAGTATTTCCAGTTCCAATTTAAAATGAGGTACATAAATGCACTCAACCCCTTAGCCTTTTCTAACCAGCTACCAGCCTATTTCTCTCTGTCCCTTTTCAGGCAAACTTATTGAAAAGTTATAGTCCTTATCTCTCCTTCTTCACCTCCAATTGATTTCCCAACCCAAAGTAAATGGTCTCCAATTTTTTGTGATTGCTTAACTGAAATTGTCTTTACCAAAGTTACCAGGAACCTCCTCTTGGCTCAACCCAGTGGTCATTTCATTATTTGACCTGTCTTTAATTCAAGTTTCAGGGCCAAATGCATTTTGAAATGATTCTTCTGTTACTTCCGTCATGTTACTCTTTCCTGAATTTCCTTCCATTTCTCTTACAACTCCTTCTTAGTTTCCTTTGCTAAGTCTTTGTTTTACTACCCTCTTAAAACTTAATGCTCTTAAGTCAGAGCTCTAGCTCAAGCCTATAATCCTAGCTACTCAGGAGGTGAAAATCAGAAGGACAATGGTTCCAGGCCAGTCTGGGCAAAAAGTTCATCAGACCCCGTCTCAATAAATGGTTGAACGGGATGGTGCACACTTGTCATCCCAGCTATGCAGGAAAGCACAAATAGGAGGATTGCAGTCCAGGCTGACCCAGGCATAATGCAAGATAATCTCTCAAAAATAACCAACAAAAAGGATTGGTGTGTGGTTCAAGTGGCAGAGTACCTGTTTTAGCAAGTGTGAGGTACTGAGTCCAAACCCCAGTATCTCAAAAAAACCTATTGCTTAGACTTATTCTCAGTCTTCTTTTGTTATTTTTCTTCTCTGAATGATCTCACTTACTGGCTTAGATTCCATCTTCTGCCAAAGCAAAGATGTCTCACAAATGCCCATCTCAACCAAGACCTTTCTCCTGAGCTCCAGGCTGGGATCTCCAACTGCCTGCAAGACATCTCATCTTGAAAATACCACAAGCATCTCAAGTTCAACTCACATCCCAAATTGAGTTTATTGCTTTTTTCCCCTTCAAACCTTCTGACACTCTACTGTTTCCTTTTCCAAAAACCCTATGCCAGAAACCTAGGGTCATTCTAAACTCCTTCACTCTCTTTGTCTTGTTCTATGCAACCCAAGTGTCATAGGTTCTAAAACAATAATGTTTCTCGGTTCTTTTTTTTCTTTTGGTGGGACTGAGGTTTGAACTCAGTTGCACTTGCAAAGCGGGTGATCTACCATTTGAGCCACATCTCTAGTCCATTTCTCTCTGGTTATTTTGGAGATGGAGGTCTCAAGACTATCTATTGCCTGAACTGGCCTAAAACTTTGATCATCCTGATTTCAGCCTCCCAAGTAGCTAGGATTACAGGCATAAGCCACCAGCACCCAGCTCACTCATTTCTATTACCTTATTCTCATCCCTATGTCTTAGTTCAGCTTCTCTTCTTAACTGGCTTTAACTACTTAGTGACTTGGAAATTCCCAGCCATTGGTCATCTGGGCCATCTGTCTCCCTTCTATTTTCCTCACAGTGACCAATGTGACCTGATCTAAACACTATATTTACGTTATGCTATATATCTGTTTAACACCTGTCAATGTCTTCCCTCTTCAGAACTGCTCAACATGAGTTCAAATATTATTTTTACATCATGTTCAGTAAGCGCATTTAAAAGATCATGTGGAGGAGAAGAAATATGTATTTTTTAGAAGCTCCCACCATAATATTCTAATGTGCAGTCAGATTTGAAATTCTTAGGGGAAGCATCTAACCAAAATCACATGGGCAAAAGAGGAATAATTATTGTCGGTGAGCCACTAATACTACTGGAGATGCTATCCTGTGTCTCCCAGAACTGTCAAGAGCCTCTAATCAGTAGAATAAAATCAAAATAAGCTTTCACATACACAGGATTCCCTACAAACTGGCCTCTGACTTAATTCTCTGTGTTATTACCCGCCCTAAGAATCCAGTGTTCCAAACAGGCAGAGCTATTCATAACTCCCTAAGTTTATGATGCTATTTTGTATGTCTGTATTTTTGTAGATGATCTTCCACAGTTCTGGAATGTCTTTCTCCTCTTCCTCTAACTAGAAGACTCCTATTCATCCTTTAAACTATGTTCAAGCATCATATTTTGCTAAATATCCTTGGAACCAGAAAAACAGAGCAAATAACTGCTCCTTCATGCCTATGTTCTTCCTTGGATGTATCTCAGTAATTGTACTTACAATGCATTTTAATTCTTTGCTTACATGCTACTATTATCCTATCCATTGTTAGTTTTGATATTCTTTTTTCTTTCAATAGGAGGGGATTTCATTGTGAAGATTCCATACATGCATGCAATGTACCTTGAACAAATTCACACCCTTTATTGTATTCCTATTCCCCTTCTCCAGACTCCCCCCTCTTTCAAACAGTCTTTGGTGGGTTTCTTATGCTGTCTGCATATGTATATATGTGTCAATCCTCTTCACCCTTCATTATGTTTTGCTTTCCCCTCCTCTTTCCCACTGATCTCCCTGAAGCAGTCCCCCATGTACATTCATGTCCCATTATTATTAGCAGCCTTTGATATTCTTACAGACAGAGATGATATCTAAGATATTTGTGAGTCTCTGATATGTAACACATATACATATATTCAATCCCTTGAATGAATGAATTCTTCCAAAGAATTTCTCCCCCAAACACAGAATCCCCAAATATTAAGAATGAAGCTAAATAACAAGAACTAGGCCGTCTTTGGTATAAATTCTCTCAATAAATTAAAATTTTGAGTAGTGTAAATCTCTGTTTTTCTGGTCCATCTCACATCAATCACTGGTCCCTCCTCTTTATTCAGATGCTCTAGTTCATTGGTCATTGACTAAAGAGTGTATATATTTGGTGAGGCTCTGGAGAGTGTAGTGTTCATAGTATTTTTTTTTTTCAGGAGAAAAAACAAACTATCCAATGATTCCCATCAACATCAACTATCATCAATTGATTCCCCTATTACTAAGCATGCATTACACTTGGCATTAGATACACAAAGATAAAATAAGTGTAGTGAAGTTATGGCCCCCAAAGCTTTTGAGTCACAAAGAGATATTTGCTTAATTCTACCTGAATAACTATAGCCAGGTCATGAATTCATAGAATGTTTGTTTCTGCAAGCCAAAAAATTATATTTTAGATAATTATTCACAAGAGGACATGTACAAACAAGATTGCAATGATACATTTGTTGATAGTTGTCCTCTATTCATGGACTGGAGCCCAGGCAGTGGGTAAGTGCCAAGAGTGGCTACAGAAGGCAATGATAAGAAATAAGTGGAGCCACATATTAGTGCAGTCATTTATTGATGCAGTTAATCATTTATCAGATTAAAGGAACCTTATTCTTTAAATTACAGTTGATAAGAGAGAAAAGTATTGACTTGGCCTGGATTCATGAGGTGAAAGTAGAAATCACAGTGGACTTTCTTCATCAGTGGATCATGTTGACTTAAAAGAGGTAGAATTTCAGGCAATCTTAGCTTTATGAAAAACATTATTCTATAACAAGGAAACAAATCCTACAGAAATTAAGAGAAATGATTTAAAGTTACTTACTGCAATGAATCTCACTTTAAACTCCAAACCCACCCACCTTCCACTATATACAAGATTGGAGTCAGGCAACTGTGATTCACACCTGTAACCCTAGCTACTCAGGAGGCAAAGATGAGGGAAGGGGTATCATGATTCAAAGCTAGTCCCAGGGCAAATAATTCAAGAGACACTATCTCAAAAATACTCAACCCCCCAAAAAAACAAGGCTAGCAGAGTGATTTAAGCAGTAGAGCATCTGCCTAGCAAGTATGAGGCTGAATTCAAGTCCTAGTTCTGCACCCCCAAAAAAGTGTTGGATTATGATGAACAACTGACTGAATTTACAACACAAGTGTAAAGTGTTACTGAATCTACTTAACTACTGATATTTTCTGTTCCAAATGTGCTGTGATGTGGCAAGTTGCACACCAATCAAGCATAATAATAAATAGTAGGTATTGAGAGTGTTCGTTTCATCCACACACTTAATTTCTGAGTTTCTTACAAGATGTCAGAGATGAGTAACTCAGGAAGAATAGTAATTTGTTCAAGAATATCAGTAAAGAAGGACTGTGATTTAAAATTTCAGGCAGCTTTAAGAGGCAATCAGTAAGTGAAATTTCCTTTTGTAACTATTATCTTCATGTGGTAGAGACTGTGACCCAAAAGATGAAGAAAAGGTCAAGAATTCTGCTAATCAGCTGCTAGGCATATTCCTGCCTACAGTGGGGATAGCCAGGTTCAGAGGCAGAGATACCTTTCCTGAAGCCCAGCTCCATCACTTTCTGCACTTGGATCACTGGTGCTTAGTTTCCTTATATAAATGATAATGCTAATGGCTGACTTGGAGAATAAATGAAATAATGTATGGAAAGGAGACTGCCATGAGAAGCTCTTAGTGAAGCTGTCCACCCTCTTCTTTTCTTTGGTGAGGCCCCAGGACTATTTCTCAGGGCCAAACACCTCCTCAACCTTCTTCCTAAACTCAACACTTGGATGAAGAGAGTGAGACACAAAACTGAAGGGGCTGCCAAAAATATGGTAATCAAGATAAATAATATTAGGGCTGGGGGCATGGCTCAAATGATAGAGTTCAAACCCCTGTACTGTCAAAAAAAAGATGACTAATATTATAATGCAATCTTTTAAAAATCATATTCAATGTAAAAGAAACTCATGATGAAGACAGTATCAACAGGCCTTAGGTTTAAAATTTGCTTTTCATATTCTTCTAAACAAAAAAAGTACCATTTTTTCTCTGTTAATTATAAGCTATTGTTTCTTCATAGATAGTTAGGAGTCTAATATATCCAAATGGGGCAGGTAATAATCTTTATGAGCATTGCTTCAAATTAATTTCAGATAAACCTTAAGTATTTATCTCCAGCCATTTCTCGAGGAGTTAGCCACTTTACTGATGAGCTGAAACCACTTTGTCCTCCTTTTCTCAGATAGGATCATCCATCACCAGCACTATTAAGGGCCTGAGAGGCTGAGGACATTCTAATTCATTTTTTGTCTGCAACAAACTGTCTTCTCCTGCTTGGAGTTACACCCCTGAGTACCACGTGCATCACAGAATGCAAGGTCCATCACAAATTGGATAGCTGGGCATAAATATTGAAAAAATTGTCATTAGGAGCCATAAATTAAGAGGGATGCAAAGTACTTTACTGTCAGAGCTATAAGTTGATAAAGTTGATATCTACGGAGATTGCTCCCTACAGAAAGGAAAGGGACTTTTCTTAAGTCTGTGCCTGATAGGAGTGTTTTACCGTTTCAACCTTAGCTGCCTGTCATTGCTATTCTAATTTGGTAAGCTTACATTGCATAATAAATCGACTAATCACAGAAAGCAATTTTTCTTAGTCCTAATCATTCTTACCTATTAACTTTCAGTATCTTTCTTTGCTCTCACCAAGGTTTACTGCTTCTACTCCCTTCCCACCCATTAAGTTTTCTGTTTAAACTTCTTTCCTCATCTACATTGCTTCTCCTAACATCAGAAATTTCTACTCGTCATATGCACTTCTATAATCCTAATCCTTAGTAATGCCTAGTCTGCTTTTTCTGGGCTGCAAATCATGGCTAGAGAAAGTGAGGGAAATGAGAACACAAGACACATTTAATATTCTTGTTCTCTGACTTCAGTTGGCAAGGAATTCATTGCTTTTGTATTTCCTAGCATGCTTTATGTAACAGATAATCAAATCCTCTTTACTTCCTCTTACCCACTTGTAGATCAAGGTCATCAAGCAAATGTTTTTTCACCTACCATTTCTCCACTTAAAAGTCTCTTTTTATTGTTGTTTTTAATCTCCATTCTCCAATCTTCTGTTTTGTTCCCATTTTTCTAGCCTTCTGATTTAGTTTTTAATCTGATTTTTGAGGTTTCATTTGAATAAAACTCACACATTTTAAGTAAATAGGTTTACCAATTTTGAAAAATAAAGTACAAACAGCTGGGGATATGGTTCAAATGGTAAAAGTGCATACCTAGTAAACATGAGTCTCAAGTTTAAACCCCACTACTTCTTAAAAATATTACATTTAAAGTTATATTTAATATATCTGGCAATCTACTTTCTTATTTGTCCTGCTTTTTTGTTCCTTTTTCTTCTTTTCCAGTTTCTTTTAAAATTGGCTATTTGTGTACATTTTACCCTGTATTGGCTTACTATCTATACTTTTTTTTTCAATTTTTTATTGCTTGCTTTAGAATTCAAAATATTTCTTTTCAAGTTGTCAGTCTACTTTTGAATGATATATACCACTTCTTATATTCTTGTAAAAGTATGCTGTTATTCTTTACATCTCATTATTTCTGATGTTTTTAATCATAATTTTATGCATGTTATATAAGCACTTCAAATTCAATGTTATTAGTTTGTCTTAAACAGATATTCAACTTCAAAAGTGTTCTTTTTTTTGGTACTTGAGTTTGAACTCAGGACCTCACACTTGCTAGGCAGGTGTTCTACTACTTGAGTCACTCCACCAGCCCTTTTTGGAGTTGGGTCTTGTGAACTATTTGCCCAGGGTGACTTTGAACCACAGTCCTCCTCATCTCTGCTACCTGAGGAGCTAGGAATACAGGCATGAGTCACTGGTGCCCAGCTTTAAAAGAATTTTTTTAAAAAAGTCTTTGATTCTCTTTGATTCTTAGCCACTCATTTGCCAGTTTGGACCCTTCTAATTCTTTTGTGTACATCCACTTTTCCAACAGGTACCTTTTGCTTTTTTCAGCTTTAAGATCTTCCTTCAACCTAGGCATGCAGTGTATGTCTATAATCCCAGCACTTTTTATAGTATAGATTTGATGACACTGAATGTTCTCAACAATTGTTTGCTTGACATACCTTATTTTCTTTCACTTTTGAAATAAATATTTGCTGACTCTAGAATTCTAGATTGGCTTTTCTTCCAGAACTTTAAAAAATGTTGCTCCATTATTTTATGATTTATGGTCATTCTTATGTTTATTCCATATAATATATAATGAAAATATGCTTCTGCTATCCAGGAATATGTTCCTCATTTCCTTTTGAGTCCTTAACAACAGCACCTTTAACTTTAAATTTTTTACTGAACTCTGCATATGATGATGTATGTATTATCCAAAAAAGTATAGCTTTTCACTATCATTCTCACATGCTTCTGAGCCTCACTATGGCACCTTTAATATCTGCACGTCAACCAACAATGTATTTAAGATAATCTAAGGGGTTTTTTTCCTCCTTAAACTCTTCAAAATTATTCCAGCTTCTATTATCCAATCCAGAGCTACCTCCATCTTTTCGGGGTCTGTTTCAGCAGTACTTCATGTCTAAACACCAAATTTCTATTAATTTCCTGTGGCTGTTGTAACAAATTACCCCAAACTTTGTGGGTTAAAACAATACAAATTTACTATGTCATAATACTGAAGGCCAAAAGTCTGAAACCAGTATCACTGAGTCAAAATCAAGGTCTAGGCAGGCCCACATTCACCCTCTCTGGAGGCTCCAGGAAAGAATCTATTCCTTGCCTCTTTCAGTTTCCAGTGGCTCTGACATCCCTTGCCTGTGGCTTTCCCATTCTAATCTTTGTATTCACGGTCACATTGACTTCTCTTCTGCCTGGATATCAAGTCTTCTCTGCCTCCTTCTCTCAAGGATTCATGTGATCCTCCTACAGTCACCCAGACAATACAGAATGATCTCATATCAAAAGCCTTTTCTTTTTAGCCATGTAAAGTAATAATCAGAGGTTAGAGAGAGAACTGGAAATCATGGGAGAGTGGGAATTACTCACATTACAACTTAAGTATTTCTTTTCTTCAAGTGAAATGATTCCTGTCCTGGCAGCTTCACCGGATGTCACATAAAAATCAGCAGTTGTGAGAAAATAGCTTTATAAGGTGAATATATGAAGAGGAACACTAGGAAAGAAGGTTGTATACATCTGCATAAAATGTAATGCAGAATATAATATATCTTTGATATTTCCTTGAAAATTCAGAGCATTTCAATAAAGTATCTCAATACCTGAAAAAGACAAAGAATTCTTATTTGGATGAGAAGGAAGTTGGAGGTGACATGCGAGTCATATCTTACAAAGAGATATAGAACACAAAAAAGAGAGCAATGCTGAAAGTCACCATATGAGCCTGGATACTGCAGGGATGCCTAGGATTCTGAGAAAAAGAAGCCAATACAGACGTTGTAAAGAATGGGCAAAGCCATGGAAGACAAAGAAAGGTAAGGAGAAAAGAAAAAGGAAAGAAAATAGTCCTCTAGGAATAGGTTTGGGCTAGTATAGGCCCCAATAGAAGCTAAGTACATAAATTCAAAGATCATTTGACCTGGAACACTTAAGCGGCCTAATAACATATTGAACTTTTCAAGTACATGAGTTTCTAGAAAAACTAAGTTATTATACAAGATAGTGAAATTCATTCATGCAGTTCACACTTGACAAATATTTATGTGCCACTGTGGTACTGAGTAAAGTAAAATCACCTCAGCCCTGACAAAGTTTATATTCTAGTGGGGGAAAACAGGTAATACATAAATAAAGAGCAGTGTCTGAGAATTGTAAGAACTATGAAAAAAAATGAAGCAGGGTGAGAGAATAGAGAATGGTAGGTAATAACAAAAGTTCAGAACACATCCTGCTACAGTTTGGATTTTATTTTTTTATTATTGTGCTGGGTGTGGGTACCTTGTACCATTTACAAAGGTTCTTACAATGTATCAAATATATCCTGCTTGAATTCCCCCCTCCACTGCTCTCCACCATCCCCATCCCCTGATTCCTGGAACAGTTTCAACAGGTATTATTTTCGCATTTACACACATGTGTATAAATTGTTTGCACCACATTCATCCTCATACCCGTTCCCCACCACCTCCCAGCTCCACCAGTGCCAACCCCCCTCTCCCAGCAGAAACTTTTCCATCCTCCTGTTCTCTAATTTTGTAGAAGAAAAAACATAAAAGATTAAATGAGAAGCATGACATTTTTGCTAGTTTGAGATAAAGATAGCTACACAGGAAGTTTCCTTGTGTTGTTCCCATGCATATGTGTATTACCGCTCCAACTGATTCACCTCTTCCATCCTCTTCACTCCTCCCTAGTCCACATCCCATGATGGCCCCGGCCAGTTTAAAATTTCTATATTCATTCTTGTGCAGTGCACATATCAACCACATTCAGGATTTTAGTTTCTGTCCCCTGTCTTATTTATCCCTTGAACAGCCTCGCCTTAGTGTGACCTGTATCCCATAATACTGCTGCATTTGTTTTAGGTCTACAATCCTCATATGAGGGAGAACATGTGGCTTTTGGCCTTCTGAGTGTGGCTAACTCCACTTAAGATGATATTCTGCAATTCCATCCATTTACCTGCAAATGACACAATTTCATTATTCTTTGTAGCTAAGTAAAATTCCATTGTGTATAAATGCTGCATTTTCTTAATCCATTCATTCATCAGTAGTGGGGCATCTTGGCTGTTTCCATAGTTTAGCTATTGTGAATAGTGTTGCAATAAACATGGTGCCTTTGTTGTAACCTGACACATATTCCTTTGGGTAGCTCCCTTGGAATGGTATTGGTAGATCATATGGCAGATCTACTTATAGTTTTTTAAGGAGCCTCTATACTGTTTTCCATAGTGTTTGTACTAGTTATATTCCCACCAGCCGTGTGTGAGGGTTCCTTCTACCCTGCATCCTCGCCAGCATTTGTTGTTGGTGGCATTCTTGACAGTAGCTATTTTAACAGGAGTAAGATGGTATCCTAGTGTGGTTTTGATTTGCATTTCCTTTGTGGCCAGGGATGGAGAGCATTTTTTTTTCAGTATTGGGGTTTGAACTCATGACCAGGGCCTACATCTTGAGTCACTCCACCAGCCCTTTTTTGTGATGGGGCTTTATTTCAAGATGGGGGTCTCATGAACTATTTGCCCAAACTGGCTTGGAATCATGATCCTCCTGATCTTTGCCTCCTGAGTAGCTAGGATTACAGGTATGAGCAACTGGCACCAGGCAGTGAGCATTTTTTCATGTGTTTTTTAGCAATTCAGATTTTTTCTCTTGAAAAATTTCTGTTCAGTTTAGTTGCCCACTTATTTATTGCTTCATTGATGTTTGGGGGAGTTTAGTTTTTTGAGCTCTCTGTATATTCTGGTTATCTGTCTCTTGTCTGATGTATAGCTAGCAAAGATATTCTCCCATTCTGTAGTGGGGGGGGCTCTTCAATTTAGAGACCATTTCCTTTGTTGTGCAGAAGCTTTTTAATTTAATATAGTCCCATTTGTCAATCCTTCCTCTTAGTTGCTGAGAGCCACTTGAGTTCTACTATGGAAGTCCTTGCTTATGCCTGTTGCTTCCAATGTATTCCCTGCTCTTTCCTGTACTAAATTCAAGGTTTCAAGTCTAATATTAAGGTCATTAGTCCACTTCAAGTTGATACTTTTATAGGGTGATAAACACTGATCTAGTTTCAGTTTTCTTCAGGGAGATATCCAGTTTTCCCAGCAACATTTGTTGAAGAGGCTGTCTTTTCTCCATTGTATGTTTTTGGCAGCTTTGTCAAAAATTGGGTAGGCATAGTTGTGTGGATTCATATCCAGGTCCTCTATTCTGTTTCCCTGGTTTTCATATCTGTTTTTGTGCCAGTACCATGCTGTTTTTATTGCTATGGCTCTGTAGTATTGTTTGAAGGTGGCTATTGTGATATTTCCAGCTTTGCTCTTTTTGTTCAGTATGCCTTGGCTATTTGTGGTCTCTTGTGTTTCCAAATGAACTTTAGGGCTGATTTTTCAATCTCTGTGATGAATGTCATTGGGATTTTGATGGAAATTGCATTGAACATGTAGATTGCTTTCAGTAGTATAGTCATTTTTACTATGTTGATTCTACCAATCCATGAGCATGGGAGATCTTTCTGTCTTCTGTAATCTTTGATTTCTTTCTTCAATGTTTTGTAATTTTCCTTGTACAGTCATTTACATCCTTTGATAAGGTTATTCCTAGATATTTGATTTTTTTTTGAGACTATTGTAAATGGAATTGTTTTCCTGTACTCTTTCTCAATCTGTTCATTGTTGTTGTATAGAAAGGCTACCGATTTTTGTAAGTTGATTTTGTATCCTGCTACTTTGCTGAAGCTGTTTATAGTGTCTAGGAGTCTTCTGGTGGAGTTTTCTCAGACCTATTAGGTATAAGATCATGTCATCTGCAAATAGGGATAGTTTGACTTTTTCTTTACCTATTTATATTCCTTTTATTTTTGCTTCCTGCCTTACTGCTCTGGCTAGGATTTCCAAGACTATGTTAAATAGGAGTGGAGACAGTGGACACCCTTGCCTTTTTTCTGACTTTAAGGGAAATTGTTTCAGTTTTTCCCCATTATGTATGATGTTGGCTATAGGTTTATCATATATAGACTTTATTATATTGAGGTACATTCCTTCTATTCCTAGTTGCATCAGACCTTTTATCATGAAATGGTATTGAATTTTATCAAAGGCTTTTTCTCCATCTATTCAGATGATCAATCATTTTTGACTTAATATGCTGAACTACATTTAATATGCTGTTAATATGCTGAACTACATTTAATGATTTGTATATGTTGAACCATCCCTGCATCCCTGGGATGAAGCTGACTTGGTAATGTGAATGATCTTTCTGATATGTTGTTGGATTTGGTTTGCCATTATTTTATTAAGGATTTTTGCATCAATGTTCATTAAGGAGATTGGCCTGTAGTTCTCCTTTTTGGATGTGTCCTTGTCCAGTTTTGGGATGAGTGTGATACTGGCTTCACAGAATGAGTTAGGCAGTGTTCCTTCTCTTTCTATTTTGTGGAAAAGTTTAAGGAGTGTTGATACTATTTCTTCTTTAAAGGTCTGATAGAATTCAGCTGAGAATCTATCAGGTCCTGTACTTTTCTTTTGGGGGAGATTCTTTATTGCTGTTTCAATTGCATTGCATGTTATAGATCTGTTTAGGTGATTACTATCCTCTTGATTCAGTTTTGGATGGTTGTTTGTATCTAGAAATTTGTCCATTTCTTCAAGATTTTCAAATTTATTAAAATATAAGTTCTCAAAGTAGTCTCTGATGATTTCCTTGGTGTTTGTTTTTATCTCCCCTTTTTTGTTTCTGATTTTATTTTATTTTTTATTTCTTCTATTCATATGTGCATACAATGTTTGGGTAATTTCTCCCCCCTTCCCCTTGTCCCCTCCCTTTCCCTCCATCGCCTCCTTCTTCCACTCACTATGAGGCAGAAACTATTTTGCCCTTATCTCTAATTTTGTTGAAGAGAGAGTATAATCAATAATAGAAAGGCCCAAGGGTTTTTACTAGTTGAGATAAGGATAGCTATACAGGGAGTTTACTCGCATTGTTTTCCTGCACATATCTGGGTCTTTTCCCTTCTCACTTTATTCAGATTTGCCAGGAGTTTGTCAATCTTTTTTTTTATTTTTCAAAGAGCCAGATTTTGTTTCATTGGATCCTTGTATTTTTTTTTTTTTTGTCTCTATTTGGTTGATTTGGGCCCTTATTTTTATTATTTCTCTCCTTCTGCTTGATTTGGGTTTAGCTTATTCTTGTTTTTCTAGGAGTTTGAGATGTAGCATTAGGTTGTTTATTTGAGATCTTTCTGTCCTTTTAATATATGCACTCATGGCTATAAACTTTCCTCTTAGGATTGCCTTTGCTGTAACCCATAGGGTCTGATAAGTTGTGTTTTCATTTTCATTAAATTCCAGGAATTTTTAAATTTCCTCCCTTATCTTCTATGACCCACTGATCATTGAGCAATGTGTTGTTCAGTCTCCAGTTGTTTGAGTATTTTCTGCTTTTGTTGTGGAATTCTAGTTTTACTGCATTGTGATCAGATAGTTTGCATGCAAGAGGTTATTTCAGTTTTACTATATTTGTTGAGACTTTCTTTGTGCTCTAAGATATGGTCTATTTTGAAGAAAGTTCTGTGGGCAGCTGAGATGAATGCATAATGTGCTGCTGCAGGATAGACTACTCTGTAGATATCTGTCAGCTCCATTAGGTCTAAGGTATAATTTAGTTCTAGGATTTCATTGTTGATTTTTTGTCTAGATGACCTATCTGTTGTTGATAGAGGGATATTAATCTCCCACTACTACTGTGTTGGGGTTTATGTAATTTTAAGTCCTTTAGTGTATGTTTAATGAAGTTGGGTACACGGACATTAGGTGCATATAAGTTGATAATTGTTATTTCCTCTTGATGTATTGCTCCTTTTATTAGTATAAAGTGACCTAAATTGTCTCTTTTGACCAATTTAAGTTTGAAGTTCAATTTATCTGATATAAGTATTGTTACTTGTGCCTATTTTGGAGGACTATTACCTTGGTAAATCATCCTTCAGCCTTTCACCCTAAGCAGTGTTTGTTTCTATCAATGAAGTGGGTATCTTGTAAACAACAGAGTGTCAGGTGTTCCTTTTTAATCCAGCTTGCCAAACAGTGTCTTTTGATGGGGGGGTTGAGTCAATTAAAATTCAGTGTTAGTATAGAGAGTTATGTGGTGATTCCTGCCATTTAGTTGTTTCATTGTTTAAGGATTTGAGTGTGTGCAGCCAATTCAGTGCTACTTTCTGAGTGCTTGTCTCTTCTTGTCATGAGGTTTAGTACTTCTTGTCCTTTCATGGCTATGTTTGTTTTCATCTTCCGTGTGTAAGATTACTTTCGGAATCTTCTGTAGTGGTGGCCTTGTGGTCATATATTGTTTTAAATTCTATTTTTCATGGAAGACTTTCATTTCTCCACCAGTTTTAAATGATAGTTTTGCTGGGTAGAATATCCTAGGACTGAAATTGTTTTCTTTCAGTGCTCAAAATACCTCATCCATGCCCTTCTTTCTTTTAAGGTTTCACTTGAGAAGTGTGCTGTTGTTTTGATGGGTTTACCTTTATATGTTATTTGTTTTTTCTCTCTGACAGCCTTCAATATTCTCTCTCTGTTCCTTGTACTGGTTGTTTTAACAATAATATATAATGGAGAGGTTCTATTTTAGCCAGTCCTGTTAGGTGTCCTGTACCTGAATGGACAATTCTTTCTTGAAATTTGGAGAATTTTCTGCTATTATTTTGTTGAATATATTCTGTATCCCTTTGGCTTGCACACTTCTCCTTCTTCAATGTCCATGATTCTCATGGTTGGTCTTTTGATGGTGTCACTGAGTTCTTGCATATTCCTTTTGTAGCTTTTGAGTCTTTTGTCTAAGAGTTCTTCTGCTTTTTTTTTTTTCAGTATCTATTTTGTCTTCAAGTTATGAGATTCTGTCTTCTACTTGTTCTAGTCTTTGGAGTGGCTTTCCCTGTAATTTTTATTTTATTGAAGGAAGTTTTTATTTCCAGGGTTTCTATTTGATTCTTTTTTCTGAGGTTTTCCATATCTTTGTTAAATTCCTCTTTCATATTTTGTATTATCTTCTTTATTTCATATATTTCTTGTTTTTATAGTCTCCTTTGTTTTACTTTGGAGTTTGTTGAAGTTCTCTCTGAGTTCATTCAGGTGTTTCTGTGTCTTCTCAAGTTTTTTTATTTGTGGTATCTTGATATTGTTTGAGTTCATCCTGTACTTTCTGTTCAGCTGTGTCTTATAGCTTCCCCATGACTATCTCAATGATCTCATTCATAATTTCCTTTTTAAGATTTTTTTATGGACATCATTTGGCTCATTGGTCATAATTACAATTGTTCTGTTGGGGTCAGGAACTGAGTATTCATGTTCTTTATTTCCACTAAATCCCCTACTGAAATGTTTGTCTTTTGAGGACTGGGATTACCTGGTCTTCTTCTTCTCCCCACGCTTCAATGGTGTACTGTGCTCCAATGTTGTCAATATTTGTGCATTTTAATCACCTGTTATCTTCCCCTTGACTTTAATTATTGTGCTATGAATGGCATAATCATTAGAAAAGTTGATGTGCCATTTCTGTTCCGTGACTAGGTGGTATAAATTAGCAATAACAAATTCACTGATTTAATGCTGGACTAGTTATTTACAAAATATGTAGGGAGGCCCTTGGTGATATTATCTATAAGCTGTGGAGATTGGGGGATAATGGTTGTTTGGATAGAGTTGGGTACTTAGGTACTGAAAGAGCTGGCACTGGAGGAAGGGGCAGAAAGCGGGGATGGGATATGGGGTACAGGGGTGTGAAGTAGGGGGTTCTAGGGTACTAAGTCCCTAGTGTGTGTTGAGGTGTAGTTCAGTCATTGTGGAATAGGGTGCTATTGTCAGGGATTGCTGAGGGATAGGAAGGATGAGGTAATGTGTAAACTTGGCATAACAGACTTCAGTGGGTGGTGTGTATTGAGGTCGATGAACTGGGGGAAGGAGGGTGGAGAAGAAGGGGAGGAGGAGAAAGGAAAAGGGAGAAGATGGAAAGAGATGAGGAAGCAAAAATTGGGGGAGAGAAAGGAAAGTGGAGCAATCGAGGGTTGAGTGAGTTAGCATAAGGATAGAATGGAGAAGGGAAGTAGATAAGAATAAGACTGAAGAAAAAATTGAAGAATATAAAAGTTAAAATTAAAAGTCAAAACAAAATAAAATAATAAAAATATATATATTCAATACAATGAATGTTCTGAACCCTTTCATTTGAGTTAAGGTTAAGGTGATGACACTTTTATTTTATTTATTTATTTATTTATTTTTGGTTTCTGCTTTTTTTTTAAATTCATTTATTCACATGTGCATACATTGTTTGGGCCATTTCTCCCCCCACCCCCACTCACTCCCTTTACCCCATCCCTGCCTCGCATCCAGACAGAACCTGTTCTACCCTTATCTCTATTTTTGTTGAAGAGAAAACATACACAATAATAAGAAAAACAAAATGTTTTTGATAATTGAGATAAGGATAGCTATACAGAGAGATTCCTAGCATTGCTTTCAGGTACTAATGGGTTACATCTCAAGTTGATTCATCTCTACCTGACCTTTTCTCTAGTTCCTGATACCTTTCTCATATTGATCTCTGTCACTTTAAGGTTTCTGCAATAGTTCCTGTGCAATGGGGACATCAAATACTTTCATGTTTTGGGTTCCTTACCTATCCCGATACCTCCCATATGTGCTCTCCCCTTATCATGTGACCCAAGTCCAAAAACATTGCTGCATTTGCCCTAGATCTAAAGTCCGCATATGAGGGAGCACATACCATTTTTTGATCTTCTGACACTAGCTAACCTCGCTCAGAATGATGTTCTCCAGTTCTATCCACTTACTTGCAAATGATAAGATTTCATTCTTCTTCATGGCTAAGTGAAATTCCATTGTGCATAAATACCACATTTTCTTGATCCACTCGTCAGTAGTGGGGCATCTTGGTTGTTTCCATAACTTGGCTATTGTAAATAGCACTACAATAAACATGGGTGTGCAGGTGCCTCTGGAGTAACCTGAGTCGCATTCCTTTGAGTATATCCCTGGAGTGGGATTGCTGGATTATATGGCAGATCTATGTTTAGATTTTTAAAAAGCCTCCAAATTTTTTCCCAGAGTGGTTGCACTAGCTTGCATTCCCACCAGCAGTGGATTAGGGTTCCTTTTTCTCCACATCCTTGCCAATACCTGTTGTTAGTGGTGTTTTTGTTGTTAGTGGTATTCTAACATGGGTGAGGTGGAATCTTAGTGTGGCTTTGATTTGCATTTCCTTTATGGCTAGAGATGGTAAACATTTTTTCATGTGTTTTTGGCCATTTGAATTTCTTCTTTTGAGAAAGTTCCATTTAGTTCAGATGCTCATTTCTTCATTGGTTCATTGATTTTGAGAGACTTTAGTTTTTTAAGTTCCCTGTATATTCTGGTTATCAGTCCTTTGTCTGATATATAGCTGGCAAATATTTTCTCCCACTCTGTGGGTGGTCTCTTAAGTTTAGAGATAATTTCTTTTGTTGTACAGAAGCTTTTTAGTTTATGAAGTCCCATGTGTCCATCATTTTTCTTAGTTGCTGAGCTGCTGGGGTTCTATAGAGGAGGTCCTTGCCTATACCTATTACTTCCAGAGTGTTTCTTGCTCTTTCCTGTACTAACTTCAGAGTTTTGGGTCTGATATTTAGGTCCTTGATCCATTTTGAGTTGATACTAGTATAGGGTGATAAACATGGATCTACTTTCAGTTTTCTGCAGATAGATAACCACTTTTCCCAACAACATTTGTTAAAATGGCTGTCTTTTCACCATCGTATATTTTTAGCACCTTTGTATAAAATAAGGTGGGCATAGTGGTGTGGATTAATATCTGGTTCCTCTATTCTGTTCCACTGGTCTTCATATCTGTTTTTGTGCCAGTATCATGCTGTTTTTATTGCTATTGCTTTGTTATATAGTTTGAACTCAGGTGTTGTGATACCTCCAGCATTGCTCTTTTTGCTGAGTATTGCCTTGGCTATTCATGGTCTCTTGTGTTTCCAAATGAATTTAGGGTAGATATTTCAATCTCTGTGATGAGTATCGTTGGGATTTTGATGGGAATTGCATTAAACATGTAGATTGCTTTTGGTAGTAGAGCCATTTTTACTATGTTGATTCTATCAATCCATGAGCACAGGAGATCTCTCCACCTTCTGTAGTCTTCATCAATCTCTTCAGGGGTTTGCAGTTCTCCTTGTAGAGATCATTCACATCCTTTGTTAAGTTTACTTCTAGGTATTTGATTGTTTTTTAGGCTATTGTAAATGGAGTTGTTTCCATATATTCTTTCTCAGTTTGTTTGTTATTGGAATATAGAAAAGCTAATGATTTTTGTAGGGTGATTTTGTATCCTGCCACCATGCTGTAGTTGTTTATGATGTCTAGGAGTTTGGGGGTAGTTAAAATATACAATCTTTAAAATATATGATCATGTCATCTTCAAAAAGGGATATTTTGATAGTTTCTTTACCTATTTGTATTCCTTTTATTTCTTCTTCTTGCCTTGCTCTGGCTAGAAATTCCAGTACTGTGTTGAATAGGACTGGGGATAGTGGGCACCCTTGTCTCATTCCTGATTTTAGGTGGAATGGTTTCAGTTTTTCACTATTAAGTATGATGTTGGGTGTAGGTTTGTCATATATAGCCTTTACAATATTGAGGTACATTCCTTCTATTCCTAGTTTTCTTAGAGCTTTTATCATGAAATGGTGTTGCATCTTGTTGAAGGTTTTTTCTGCATCTATCGAGATGATCAAGAGATTTTTGTCTTTGCTTCTATTAATGTGCTGTATTACATTTATAGATTTGCGTATGTTGAAGCACCCCTGCATCCCTGGGATGAAGCCGACCAGGTAGTAGTGAATGATCTTTCTGATGTGTTGTTGGATTCGGTTTGCCATTATTTTATTGAGGATTTTTGCATCAATGTTCATTAAGGAGATTGGCCTCTAGATCTACCTTCTGGAGGTGTCTTTATATGGTTTTGGGATGAGTGTAATATTCACTTCATAAAATGAGTTAGGCAGTTTTCCTTCCCTTTCTACTTCATGGAACAGTTTAAGGAGGGTTGGTATTATTTCTTCTTTAAAGTTCTGATAGAATTCAGCAGAGAATCCATCAGGTCCTGGACTTTAATTTTTTGGGAGACTCATTATTGCTGCTTTAATTTCATTTTGTGTTATACATCTATTCAGGTTTTTAATATCCTCTTGGTTCAATTTTGGATGGTCCTAAGTATCTAGAAATATGTCCATTACTTCAAGATTTTTAAATTTATTACAATATAGGTTCTCAAAGTAGTCTCTGATGATCTCCAGGATTTCTGTGATGTTTGTTGTTATCTCCCCTTTTATGTTTCTGATTTTACTGATTTGGGTTTTTTCACTCCTCATTTTAGTCAGGTTTGCCAGGGGTCTCTCAATCTTATTTATTTTTTCAAAGAGCCAGCTTTATGTTTTGCTGATTCTTTGTATTTTTTTTTCTATTGCATTGATTTCTGCCTTTATTTTTATTATTTCTCTCCTTCTGCTTGTTTTGGGATTTGCTTGTTCTTGTTTTTCTAAGAGTTTGAGAAGAAGCATTAAGTCATTGATTTGAGATATTTCTATCCTTTGAATATATGCACTCATGGCTACAAACTTTCCTCTTAGGACTGCCGTTGCTGTGTCCCATAGGTTCCAGTAGGTTGTGTTTTCATTTTCATTAACTTCCAGGAAAATTTTAATTTACTCTTTTATTTCATCAACAACCCATTCATCATTGAGCAATGTGTTGTTCAGCTTCCAATTGTTTGCATGTTTTTTACTGTTGTTTTTGTTGTTGAGTTCTAGTTTTAATGCATTGTGATCACATGGAATGCATGGGATTATTTTTATTCTCTTATATTTGCTGAGGCTTGTTTTGTGCCCTAACATATGATCAATTTGGAGAATGTTCAATGGGCTGCTGAGAAGAATGTATATTGTGCAGCAGTTGGATGAAATATTCTGTAGACATCAGCTAGGTCCATTTGATCTATGGTGTGATTTAGTTGTAAAATTTCTTTATTGATTTTTTGTTTGGCTGACATATCTATTAGTGATAGGGGGTATTAAAGTCTCCCACTACCACTGTGTTGGAGTTTATATATGTTTTTAGGTCTTTCAGAGTATGATTGATGAAATTGGGTGCATTGATGTTGGGTGCATATAGGTTGATAATTGTTATTTCTTTTTTTATTAGTATGGAGTGTCCTTCTTTATCTCATTTGATCAATGTAAGTTTGAAGTCTACTTTGTGTAAGTATTGGTACTCCTGCCTATTTTGGGGGGCCATTGGCTTGGTAAAGCTTCTTCCAGCCTTTCACCCTAAGCCAGTGCTTGTTTCTGTTGATGAGATGGGTCTCCAGTAGCAATAGACTGTGGATCTTCCTTTTTAATCTTTTGATGGGGGAATTAAGTCTGTTAACATTCAATGTTAGTATTGATAAGTATGTGGTGATTCCTGTTATTTTGTTGTCTTTGTTGTTTAAGGGTTTGATTGTGTGCAGCTGAATCCATGTTACTCTCTACTTTCTTGACTTTTCTTCTCCTGTGGTTTGGTACTGCCTGTCCTTTCATGGTTTTGTTTGCTTTCATTTTCTGTGTGCAGAATTCCTTGAAGAATCTTTTGTAGTGGTGGCTTGGTGATCATATATTGTTTTAGTTTCTGCTTATCATGGAAGACTTTTATTGTTCCATCTATTTTGGATGATACTTTTGCTGGGTAGAGTATCCTAGTATTGAATTTATTTTCATTCAGTGCCTGGAATACCTCACTCCATGCTCTTCTTGGAGTTTCCATTGAGAAATCTGCTGTGATTTTGATGGGTTTACCTTTGTATATTATTTGTTTTTTCTCTGTTACAGCCTTCAGTATTCTTTCTCTATTCTCTGTGCTTGTTGTTTTAATGATAATACATCATGGGGTAGTTTTATTTCAGTCAAGTCTGTTTGGTGTCCTGGAGGTTTCCTGTACCTGGATGGGCATAGCTTTCTGTAGATTTGAGAAATTTTCTGTTATTATTTGTTGAATATATTATGAATTCCTTTTGCTTGTACTTTTTTCCTTCTTCAATGCCCATGATTTTCAGTTGTGGTCTTTTGATGGAGTTGGTGAGTTCTTGCATATTCCTTTCACAAGTTTTGAGCTGTTTGAGTAACAGTTTTTCAGTTTTTCCTTAATTCCCATTTCATCTTCAAGTTCTGTGAGTCTGTTTTCTGCTTATTTTAGTCTGTTCCATTGTATTTTGTTTTTCTGTTTCATTCTTTTTCCTGAGGTTTTCCATATCATGGGTCACTTCCTTTTTAATATTGTCAATTTTCATCCTAAATTCATTTATATCTCTATTTATGGTGTTCTCTGTTTCACTTTGGTATTTATTTAGGGCTCCTATGAGTTCACTTATTTGTTTTTGTGTCTTCTTATATTCTCTATTTTTATTGTCTTGGAATTTCTTGAGTGCCTCCTTATGCTTTGGTTGACCTTGTCTAGTAACATCTCCATGAAATTCTCAGTGATTTCTTGCAGGATTTTTTCTTTCAGGGTGTTCTTCTGGTCTTTGTTGGGTTCCTTGGGATAGTCTATCTTTGTTTTTTTGGAGTCTGGAACTGGGTATCCTTTTTCTTCATTTCCCTCTGAATCTTGTACTAATTTATTTTTTGGGGGGAGAATGGTTTCCATCCCTTTTTTGTCTTCCCATCTTTCCACTTGGTGCTGTTTCTGTCCCTGGTCTGTGTGTAATTTAGTATTAGCTAATTTACAATAGTAAAACTAATGAAACCAAGAAAGAAAGAGGAAAAAAGAAAAAGAAAGAAAAAAAAGTGAACCAAAGAAATCAACAGGGAGAGATGGTGGACAAACAAACAGTGAGCAAGACAAACACTTAGAGAGAAAGAAAAAAATATTCCAGGTTCAGGAACAATAGAATTTCAGTCTTAGTAGTTCTGGTGTTATTTCTTCAGCATCCAGTCCTGGTGTTGGTATTTAAGCAGTAGCTCTGTCGTAGTCTTGCCGGTGGTTGAGTCAAGGAGATGAGCTTTGTGAAGCACTATCTGCCCTATTTCAGGCAGCAGCTCATCATCCACCTACTGTCAGCCTGTCTGCCATTCTAGGCTTTGTTTCCTAAAAGTTCACTAGGAGTTCAGCTCCTTGCTACTCCCCCCTTCTCCAGTGTGCTGAGTGCACACACACACACACACACACACACACACACACACCCGCTGCATGTCCTTTTCAGTTCCTTATTATCCAGGTTTTTTTTTTTGTGGGGCAGGGGTCAATCTGTCCAGGGACTTATGCTGGTTTATCCCAGAGGTAGCTATGAGAATATCATTTGCTCACCAGTTGGTCTGCATCTCCCAAGCAGGTTTGGAGCAGGCATCTGGCAGCACGGGAGCCCTCCTGTTTTCTCAGTGTAACATGGTGTGGAGAAGCTTTGTACAGACTGGGGTTCAGGGTGTCGGAGTTTTGTTTCTTCTTGGTGTTTTTTTTCTGCCACGTGTGGCTCCAGGATCTCAGCAAAAATTTTCACTTATGGAGTTCACGCTGTCTGCTTCCTCCCTCTAGTTGCCATCTTGTATCTCTGATTTCACTTTTATATTTTATAAGGGCATTGACCAAGACATTGTCCTTTCTTAAGGTTGGTATGTTGGGTTGTGTGGCAATGAACTTTGCTCTTCCCTGTCAGACAGCTTTGGTGGGGGAAGGGTGGTTCAGCCCTGTGTGTTTGAGACCCAGCTTCCTTAGCTGAGTGGGCCATTTGGAGCAGGCAGTTTCTCAGAAGTGGTCCTGTGAGGGGTTGGTGAATGAGCAGTCACCAGCCCCTTCCTCTCAGGGCAAGCTTGTGAGTGAGAGATGAGCTTATGTGACTCTCAGTTTCAGCTTGCTCCTTGTTTCTCCGAGGTAGTGCAATTCCTGGCTTTCCCCATAGCTGCTGCTGAGTTTCTCCACCCTGCTCACCTCCACATTCTGCCTCTCTCCCCAGGCAGAGGAGAAATGTTCCCTTTATATATTTGGCCACCAGTTTTGTCCAGAGGGGGTGCAATCAACTCCCCAGCTGTGCTAGCATATGTGGATGCCTCCCAAGCAGTTTGTTGCACTTACCTGGTGAGTTAGCAGATTCACTTGGTTGAAAACTGGTCAGCTACAGGGCAGCACAGGCTGGTGGCAGACAGAGGTTTTGTGTCTGCTTTTATTTGATCCCAGATGCTTGCAGGTCTCCTTCTGTGGTTCTTTGTGTTGGGTTTTAGCTTTATCAACCCAGGAGGGAGGGATTTAAGAGAAAGAGGAAAAAGAAAAAAGCAGCGGATTGACTGGGGTTATCTGACCCTGCTCCCAGCTGTTCCCAGCTGGCTAACAAACAGGTGTGCCAGCAGAAGCTGCCTGATCCTGCACTGGACTGTTTTGCACTTTAAAAAGTTAGTTTAAGGGTTGATCAATGAATATTATGTGCCCCCTATGTGTTGGCAGCATTACCTGATCCTTGCTGCCATGAAAATCTGTAGTATTTGTTTGAAATAGTGCAGGTCAAGGTCCCAGGATCTGTCAGCTATCCACCATCTTGATTTCTCCCCTAGATTTTAAATGTCTCTCAAATGCCCATGTTTTAAAGGCTTTATCCCTAGCCTGTGACCCCACTGGAAGGTAGTAGAACCTTTAACAAGTGGCCTAATGGGGGAAAAGTTAGACCATTGAGAGTATGCCCATGAAGGGAACTGTGGGAGTCTGGTCTCTTCCTCTTCTCTTTGCTTCTTGGCTGCCATACTGTGAACAGTTTTATTCTACAACATACAGGATCCCTGGCATGAGGTTCTGCCTTGCCACAGGACCAAAGGCAATAGGGCCAAGCAACCATGAACTGAAACCACTAGCCAAAAATAAAACTTTTTACATCTTAAGTTGATTATCTCAGATATTTTGTCACATTCATGGTTTCAGAGGTTTCAGTCCATGGTCACTTGCCATCTTACCTTGGGGCTGTGTTGACATAGCACATAATGGAAGAAATACATAGGAGTAGGAGCTGCTTACTTCATGGCAGCCACAAAGCAGAGAGACAGAGAGAGAAAAAGAGAGAGAGAGAGAGTGAGAGAGAGAGCTGGAGAACCAAATACCCCTTCAAGGGCATATCCCCAGTGGCCTAACTTCCTCTTAACCTCAATTCTTAAAGGTTCCACCATCCCCCCCTCCAAGAGTACCATCAACACATGAGCCTTTGAGGGACATTAAAGATCCAAACTATAATACTGACAAGCACATATCTCTCTGAAGAGGTTGTATTTGAGCAGAACCTGAAAGAACATCTAGATTAAGCAAAGATCTGAGGCAAGGGTGTTCCAGGAAGATAGAGGAGCACCTATGTTAATAAATGGTGGTACTATTCCATTTGAGATGGAGAGAAAAGAATCAAGTATCTATTTTGGACATATTACATGTGAAATAACTGATAAATGTTCAAGTGGACCTGTCAAGGAGGTAATTGTCTATCCAAGTCCAGAGCACAGAAGAGCACTTTCAACCACTGATGCTAATTTGGAATTCATTAGCATTTGGATGATAATTTTCATTGGGCAGGATGGGATGAGATAAGTACAGGAGCAAGCCTTGAGCCCTGAGGCAGTGTAGAACTTAGAAGTCAGGAAAACAGAAGCAGCCAAAAATAAAGATACTGTGAAAGAATCAGTAAGGTATATGATATCCACAAGAATGTACAACCCTGGGGCCATGTGAAAAATGTGTCTCAAGGATATATAATTTGGAAAATCAGATTCCTAACTTTATAGTAAGTTTTTGTAATATTTACCAGTAAGTTCTTATACTATCTTTTCAATTAGTACAAACGTATGCAGATTAGACTATACTAGATGGCAGCACCTTTCAAAAAAGGGATGGAAAAGGGGGAAATGGAAGTGAAGGGAAACAGAATACCAGAATTTGCATCAGAAGGTTGCATAAAATGTAGTATCCTCTTTTTGCTTTATTGCGTGTGACTGCAAAGGGTCTTTCTTATAATTCTACTATTGTTATCATTCTGATCTCTCCCAGAATCTGTTCACATAATGCATAGGCCATCAGTTTAACTTGCAGTCTCTAGAGCAAAATCCTGGCTCTTCCTTTACTCTTGTGATGTCTGTCTGTGTCTGTAGCTCAGTTTCCTCAGATATAAAATGAAAACAGTAATAACACCTACTCACAGGATTTCTGTAAGGATTAAATTAGATAATTCACAGAGTGCTTTGAACAGCACTTGGTTCAGAAAAAGTACGCACATGTTGTTGTTTCATGTGTGTGGTGCTCAATGAGCATCTGCTTCTTGCCCTCCTGTAAGTCTTTCCCATTTTATGTTATGTCTTAATCATGTGGCTTTATACTCTTCATAATAATCATTTTAAAGGCCATATAATGGTCTAAATACAATAAAACAAACCATACGTTATACATTGCTGTCTTGTGACACTGTGACATTTAATTAGTAAACATCACAGTTCTAGATATTCCTTAATACACTCATACATTAGTGTACATATATGTGTGACCTTCTAAGAGAGAAGCAGATTGACATAGCAGTTAAAGAAAAGGTTTGGAGCCACACTACGTGGGGTTTAAATTCCATCTCTTTACTATCTGCAGGAAGTTGTTCATCTTTGCTGTAACACTATTTTTTCATCTAATAAGGTCTCTTTACCTCAAAGGCCCTGGTACGGATTGAGTGAGGTTGACAGGTGTTGGTAAGTAGTCAATAAACGCCAACTACTAGTTTATTTTGAATACTTCTCAAAGAATGTCACCCTGTGGAAGTACAGTTATTACAATTATTAGCTCAAAAGCTATACCCATTAGAAGGGCCAGTATCAAAAGAACCCAGGCAATAACAAATGCTGGTGAGGATGGAAGACAGCCCTGGTGCACGGCTAGTGGGATTGTAGAATGGTACAGCTGCTGTGCAAAACAGCATGGAGTTTCATCAAAAACTTAAAAATAGGATCATCGTGACCCAGCAACTCCACTGCTGAGTATGTATCTTAATGAGCGGAAAGCAGGACTTCAAAGAAAAATCTCTCCATCCATGTTCTTTGCAGCATTATTCATAACAGTCAAGAGGAAGTAGGTCAACTGTCCACTGACAGATGAATGGATAAAAAATGTTATGTAGACATACATGGAATGTTATTTAGCCTTAAACATGAGGTAATTGTGTTACGTGTTACAACATGGATGAAGCTTGAGGACATTACTTATGTGAAATAAACCAGCCACTTGAGGACAAAACTATGATTCCACATATGTGGTATATCTAGGTTAGTCCCAACCACAGAAACAGGAAATAGAATGTGGGTTTCCAGGGACTGGAGGGAGAGGAATGGGGAGTAGTTTGGTGAGTAGAGTTTCAGTTCTGCAAGATGGAAATATTCTGGAGATCTGATACATGACAATGTAAGTATCACTAACACCACTGGTCTGCACACTTAAAAATATAAGGTCAATTTTATATTATGTGTCCTTTATAATTAAAATAGAAAAAATGAAAATAAAAACAAACAAAAAAGCCCTCAATGCTTGGCACAGGGCCTGTGCTAAAAACTGTCAAGTGAATAAAATTTCTCTTTCCCAAGTCTAATAACCTGGTTTTACAGTCAGATATAAGGAGCAGCCCCAGGCAACAATGAGTTTTGTAATTACTCTCAGTAATAAAGAATCCAATATTAATCAGGCCAAAGTGAAAATTACTAGAGGGAACAGGACAGGTATTTTGTAAAGTTAAAATGAAAAATAGAATAACTCATTCCCAGGTCAATTATTCAGTTACATACATTGTTTTTTGATGGTACTGGAGCTTGAACTCAGAGCCTTGCATTTACTAGGCAGGGACTCTACCACGTGAGCCAAGCCACCAGCCCTTTTTGATTTGGTTATTTTTTGAATAGGATCTCATATTTATGTCCAGGCCAGCCTGGACCACAAACCTCCTATTTTACATTTCCTGCATAGCTGGGATGATAGGCACCCACCATGGCCAGATTATTGGTTGAGATGGGGGTGGGGGTGTCTCACTAACTTTTTGCCAGGGCTGACTTTGAACCATGATTTTCCTGATCTCTATCTCCTGAGTGGCTGGACCACAGACTTGAGCCACTGGACCTGGCAGTTAAACACATTTTTTGTAGTTAATTCAATCTGGTAGGATCATTCTGGGCATGGTACCCCAAAATCAGAACTCCTTGTTAAAGCAAAGTAAGCACAACACATCATTTTCTCTTAAATTCTCCTTGGTTAAAATCACCTCAGAAGTGACCTCATATGTAAAGGCCTATATTCTCTATATATGGCATGGTGGTTCAGAAGGTCATTTTGATTCAGATACTCAAATAAATGTTTTAGTTTTTTGAGACAGGGTCTCACTATGTAACCCAGGCTGGCCTTAAACTCTTCATCCCTCTGCCTCATCTCCCAAAGTTGAAATTACAAGGCAGATTAACTTTTGAGAAGATTCTTGCTCCTTCTGTCTGTTGGGATCATATCCATGCAGTGGAATCTAAAATCCAAATAACAGCAAGTCCAAATTTCCAAGCAGGAAGATCACACTGGACAATCAATGATGTGGAGGGTTTAGCAAGAGATAACTAGCAAATTCTTATAGTTTTATGTTGCCTTAATATCTGCTTTGAAAACAAATTTAACTTTTTCATATCAGAAGTTGGGCTTGGTCACCCTTGGCAGTTTTCAGTCTACACCATACCCAAATGGCTTCAAGCCAGTGGCCAGAGAGAAAAATTTAGACATCTTCCCCACCCAGTAGACTGGGTTCGCTCCCCACTTTCCTGCTGCTTCCTTTAAGTGGACTATTCAGTGACCCACATGACCCGGGAACAAAGGGCTGTCCTATTTATGCTTAGAATCTCTTAAGTAAAATCCTTTAAATGTGTTTCCTGTTGTCGTGATGGGCTTAATTTGTGCCTTCCACCTGAAGAACTAGGGACTGTTCCATGCTGAGTTTTTCCTGGACACAGGATAGAACATAAGGTTGGGTTCTCAGCGCCACAGCGATGGGTAGATGGGCATAAGCTGGACACAGGTCAGACCAGAGGCACAAGTAGAGCTGGTTGTACAAACAAGTTTCTCCTGTAAGAGACCTCCTGGTCTCTGGCTTGACAACCAAATATTAGGCCACCTGCCAGGAAAAAGAAGCATCCTATGGAAGGCACACTATAAATACCTGTGTCCATTTTCCTTTCAGTTCCCTGTGTGTGTGTTACTGGGGTTTGAACTCAGGGCTTTGCACTTTCTGGGCAGGTGTTCCACAATTCAAGCCATGACCCCAGGCCTTCAGTTCCTGTTTCAGCAGCATTGTTAGCCCAAATTTAGCACAGACTTTCAAAATAAAAGCTAATTACAAAAATGAATGAAGAAATTGAGTGAAAAAAATTATGTCATCATTATGACAAACCTTGAGTCATCTGCTATGCTATCCAATACAGTAGCCAATTGTCACATATGACAACTTAAACTTTAATTAAAAATATGGAAGAAAATTCAGTTCCTCAGACACACGAGCTACAAGTCAAGTGCTCAATGACCTCGAGCAGGGGCTACCCTATTGGACTGCAGAGATACAGGTCATTACTATCCTCACTACATTAAACAGAGCTGAAGACAATGCACCAAATTAGTGCTGTGTATGCAAAGTATGAATATTTATTATTTACTGATACTGGTTTAAAGACCCCATGCTTCCCACATAATCCTTGATTCTTTATTATAAAAAATGAAAATTTCTTCATGTTATATTAAATTTTCACATATAAGGATGCAGGCAATGTAAATATTTTGCTCTCTAAAGAATGGATCTAAGAGTCTTTGCTCCCATTTCCTGTATGGAGAACAGGAAATGTTTATCTACCATTCTACAACCCCTCCCCATACTTTACCCTGTTATACTAAAATAAATTCTTGCTTTAAAAAAATGGATCTATTTGCTTTTATCAGGTAAGAATTATGTATTTCCTTCTTTGCTCAGCTACTCAGAAATAAGTTAATGTTTGACCACCATAACTTATTAACCTGGGTTTTCAATTAAATGCATTTATCCCACTATACATTTCTGATATTACTCTATCTTAATGCATTCTAAATATTTCATAGCAATAAAACTCAAATTCTTTTTGCAGATAGATTGCATATGAATAGAACTCTACTGCCCTCTTTGTTTTAAGAATAAAAGTTCCAATGTGTACAAGAACGGTTTTTTTCCAGTAGTAAATAAGGAAAAAAATCTCTAACACTCACTACATCAACATATTGTATACATCATAGAGAAAGACATCTTATGAAATTAATTAATCTCAGTAAAATTCCAAGAGATTAAAAATAGACACATAAAGTTGCACAAACTTAAAGCAAACATCATATTAACTAGTGAAATACTGACTTTTCCATTAAAATCAGAAAGTATTTCCCTTACCACCACCATCATTCATTGCTTTGAATAGTGTAAGCAACGTAATCAAAATGTTAAAAAAAAACCCAATATATTGAAGGAACATGGTTCTCTTTATTTTCAGAGTGGCAAACCCACAAAATCCAAATATCTATAGTAGATAATCAAAATCAATAATAGTTTATTAAAGTAACTAGATGTATAAAAATATCTTTTCTCTACCCACCAGTGACTAATGAGAACTGGGAAAAAATACACAGGAAAATTTGATATAGGAATCTGAATTTGTCACAGTAGAAAGAAAAACTATCTAAACTGAAAGAAATAATAAAATGTTATAAAAGGACATAAAATAAGGCATTAGAATGACTTATATTCCTAAATATAGAAAACTAAAACTGTAAAAATATCCATCCACCCTCTTCAAGCTAATGCAGCTTCATTCAATATTGTGTTTCTTAGAAATGTTTTCACCTTCATAAAAACATTCAATTAGCAGAGGCTTTAGACACAAAAACATTTAATCATCTTATATAAAAAGACATTTGGAAAAAGGGGCTGGTGGAGTAGCTCAAGTGATTAAGAATGCCTGCCTAGTAAGTGTGAGGCCCTGAGTTCAAATCCTAGTGCTGCCAAAAAAAAAAAAAGCTATCTGGAAAAAGGAACTACAAGGCCAGTGCATGTTCCCCAATATCCTAAAACCCCAGATTCCTCCCATCTTTCTGCCTTCTGTAAAAATGCTGGTTTGCTGCTTCATAGTTCAGAGATGGCCTCTGCACTCTGGGCAGCACACTCAACTTTAAGGGAGAAAAGGGGATGAGAGGATAGTTCTAGATACTCCTGTTTTTTGTTTTTTTTTTTTTAATTAAAAAAAGTGCTGTTCTAGAAGTCTGCCAGTAAGCTTCCATTTATATTGCATTTGCTAAAACCAAGTTGCATTGTTACCTCTAGATGCACTCAGACTAAGAAGCAAGCACCTAACTCTTCCAGTCTCCACAGCAGTGGGAAAGAAGGAAGCCTGGAAATGTACACTTGTTTAGTTAATTGTTAGTGTATATCACAAACTCTAAGCAAATTCCCATTTTTTCCTTCCAACTGTTCTGTTTTCTTAACTAGAATGTAATTGCACAAGAGAGCAGTTACCTTGTTCACCACTGGACAAGTAGGTATCTTTGGATGAATGAATAGTTTTAATGTCAACTGAAAATGTTTTTTGAAAAATGGCATTTCTGAATGATAGACATTTTAGTATATTCTAACTGAATCTTTAATTTTCAATACTGTGAATAAATCCAGAATTGTAGAACAGAAAAGGTCATCTGGCCTCAGCATTCTCCCAACTGATGTCACTGCCTAAAGATGGCAAGGCTACCAAGTCTGGCTTTAATATTTTGAGTGAATCTCTTGAAAAGATTCTTAAGGATTTGTTGAATACTTCTGTGTCAGCGATTGGGCTTAATGCTTTTACAATGCTTGATCTTATTTGTACTCACAACAACCCCATGGGGAAAATACTATCATTCTCACTTCACAGATGAGAAAAAAAATGAGGCAGAGTCAGAACCTGAGTTAACACAACTTCAGATTCCAAGGTGTAAGTCACAGGGCCTTCCCACCTCCAGGATTCACACAGCCAATGCCACTGCTAAATGGTTTTGGTAGAGGGTTCTTTTTTGGGTTGAGCCAACTGGTCACAGTTATTTCTCATTGTCTTAGTTTTCGTGGAAAGTCCTATAAGACTGTTTACTTTCCTGCATGATCACCCTCTGAAGGGTTCAGAGCTATATGATTATCTGCTTTTGTATTAAAGAGTTGACTTGTAGGGTTCTCTTAAAATATAGTACCCAGGGGAGAATCCAAGATGGCAACTAGAGTGGAGAAGCAGACAGCAACTCTATAAACCAAAAATCTAGCTGAGACACTGGAGCCACACTTGGCAGAAAAAAAGCACAAAGAAGAATCAAAACTTCGACACCCTGAATCCCCAGCCTGTAAAATGCTTCTCCATGCCACGTTACACTGAGACAACAGGAGTGCTCCAGCGCCACCAGATGCCAGCTCCAAATCTGCTTGGCAGACATTTGGCAGACCAACAGGTGAGCACCAAGCATCATGTGGTATTCCCACAGCCACCCCTGGGAAAAACCAGCATAGACCCCTGGACAGACTGACACCCGCCCCACAAAACAAAAACAAAAAACTGAATAATAAATAAGGAACACTTAGCAGAGGGGGCAGGGTGCTCTAAGTCCACTGGAGAAGGGTGGATAGAGCAAGAAGCTGATCTCCATGCAAACTTTCAGTAAACAAAGACTGGAAAGACAGAAGGGCTGACAGTGGGTGGGTGATAAGCTGCTGCCTGAAATAGGGCAGGTAGCAGTCCACAAAGCTCATCTCCTGAGCCACTGAGCACCATCCAAAGTCAAACGATGCTGCAAAATTGAAAAACAATCAGCAAACCATCATAACACGCTGACAGCAGCGAGCCAGCTGACTGATCTCTGACCTTGTCCCAGAGAAAGAGGGCAAGGCAAAGAAATAAGCCCCCAGTGAACCAACACAGTGAAAACCCAACTCCAAAGAAGGAGGGCTGGTAGGCTACAGAGCTGTTCTTCGGAACCTGAGGACAGTATACAAACTCAAACAGCCACACCTCATTGAGAGAGGAGCCGATTAAGCAGCTGCCACTGAAAGACAGGAAAAAAAACTGGCAAGACTCCCCAACCACCTGACAAGACTAAGACAGAGCCTCTGCTTAAATACCAACACCAGGACTGGATGCTGAAGGAGTAACACCAGAACAACTAGGACTGAAATTCTGTTGTTCCTGAACCTGGAATTTTTTTGTGTATTTGTTTGTTTGTTTGTTTTGTTTCCTACTTGTTTGTTTGTGTGTGTTTGTCCATTTCTCCTGGTTGATTTCTTTGGGTTTTCTTGTTTTTGTTTTTGCTTTATTTTGCTTTGTTAGTTTTACTATTGTGAGTTAGCTAATACTAAATTACACACAGACCAGGGACAGAAATAGCATACATACACTAACCTAAAACTCAACACACCCACAAAACAAAATTAAACCAAGGGAAAGAAAACAGGTGACTGAAACCACCAATTGCCTATCAAGAACATAGTTACACAGTACCAAGTAGAGCAATGCGAAGACGAAAAAGGGATGGAAACCATTCTCCCCCCCAAAATAATTTAATACAGGATTCAGAGTGAAATGAAGAAAACGGATATCACTTCCAGACTCCAACAAAACAAAGATAAACTATGCCAAGGAACCCAACAAAGCCCACAAGAGCAACCTGAAAGAAGAAATCCTGCAAGTAGTCACAGAGAATTTCATGGAGATGTTACTAGACATAGTCAACCAAAATGTCAAGAGGCACTCAGCCATGAAGAAGAATGAAATCTTATCATTCACAAGTAAATGGATGGAACTGGAGAACATCATTCTGAGCAAGGTTAGCCAGGCTCAAAAGACCAAAAATCGTATGTTCTCCCTCATATGCAGACTTTAGATGTAGAGCAAATGAAGCAATGTTTTTGGACTTGGGTCATACGCTAAGGGGAGAGCACATACGGGAGGTATGGGGATAGATAGGTGAGGAACCCAAAACTTGAAAATGCAGAGGAGCTAATACAGAAACCTTAAAGCGACAGAGGTCAATATGGTAAGGTGATTGGGAACTAGTGAAAAGGTCAGGTAGCGATGAATCAATTCAGGTTGTAACACACTTATGCATGAAAGCAATGCTAGGAATCTCTCTGTATAGCTATCCTTATCTCAACTATCAAAAATGCTTTGTCTTTCTTATTATTGCTTATGTTTTCTCTTCAACAAAATTGGAGAAAAGGGCAGAACAGGTTCGGCCTGCAAGCGGGGTGGGGGGGGAGGAAAGGGAGGAGGTGGGGGGAAGGAAGGAGAAATGGCCCAAACAGTATTTGCATGTATGAATAAATGAATAAAAAAAATGTAACACCCAAAAAGAAACTAACACTGCAGATTGTTTACTAGGGGCATAGTCTATTCTGTCAATGAACTATCATTATATTTATACTAACATTGCCTAGTATTGCAGTGTTTTCTAAACAAGGCTTATTAGTTTTGGTCCACAAACTTTCTAAATCTTTTCATTGAATTTGTTCTATGCCAGATTTCCTTCCATGCATTTCTGAATGTGCATACAGGGCTTACATGCATCCATGTTAAGTTTCAACAAGTTGTTTTGATCTAATTGTTCTGCCCTGTCTGGGTTAATGCTCTTACCACACATATTAATATGTATACACATGCACACTTACTGTCACATATGCATACACCCAAAAGGGAAAAAAAAACTACATAAACTTAAATTTTCATAACACAAATTAAATTATTGTAACTAGTTCTGTGAAGAACAAATCAGATCCATGCTACAATTTTCTTTCTTGGGAAAAAAGTAACAAAGTAACTTAAGGTTAAGAAGTAAATTCATATCAACTTCTTGTTGCACATGCAAATCTAACTTTTAAAGATTTTATTCAAGACTCAGCCTACCTAGGACATTTTTACAATGTAAGAGAAGTTTTAAGAAGTACTAGTTTTCACTGTTCAATTTCTACTCAATTCTTACATACAAAATATTATGAAATATTTAGAGGCTAATTTAACTCTATATAAACTAATAAATTATAGTGCTGTGGATTTCAGAGCTATAGACTGGTAAAAGAATTTACCTAGGCAGGTGAGTAGGAGAAAGCAAAGATTTATTAGGATGCCATTTAAAATGAAAATAAATGGCAGGGAGCTAGGCAAAAGAGCATAGTGCTATTGCTACTGTACCAAGATGGGGTTGGAGGATAGACTTTATTAATAGAGTTTATCTGGGATTTTGCTGATTGGGGTTGTTGCTTTCTTGTAGGCCTTGTGAACTGGTTGTTTCTTCCTCAGATTATAGTTTGAATTTCCCATGTGGGAACATCCCTTGAGCTTGGCACCTCCTTCCTTCCTCATTTCGCTTGCTCTTGTTTTTTTGTTCCTACCATGCCTCCCTAAGCAGGGGGCTTTCCTCCACCCATACAGTAAATGCCAGGCAGAGAAATAATTTGGCTTTTTTAAAAATAAATAACCCATTTTTATTATTTATAAAATAATCAGTTATCATGAAGCAAAACTACTTTTTAAAAAATAGTAGCAAGAAAAGTAATTCTGTGCTACTGTGAATGCATTTTCTTTTGTACTAAACTCACATGATCAGATTACAGATTTGCCTTTGTTCTGTTAGTTCGAATTACTGAATTATTTTAAATTTAGAAAAGTCCAATTAAGCAGTAAAGATTTCCAACAACTCTTGGAAAATGTGCTACCTATAAGCCAATTTCCTCAAGATGTGAGCTGCAGGAAAAGAGGAAAAATTACAAGTATGTTAAGACTAGCTTCAATGTAAAAGTATAAAAGGTCACATTTGCCCACCTTTATTTCAAGAAATGCTATAAGCAGAGCTCTACTGCCCTCTATTGTGTTAATAATGCAACGCACACAAGTGCCAAAATAGGTGCTTCCCAGAAAGTCCCCAGAGGCAACAGTTAAGTTGGTTGTTTCCCCAACTAACATGGAACTACTAGGACTGAGGACATTGCCTAAGAGCCTTCTCATGTTTGCTGTCACATAAATTTTGTTGAAAGAATAAAGATGAATTATTCTGGCTTTTAAAATTTTTTATTTGATTATTACTAAAAATATATGGTAGCAAATAAAACAATTTAAAACAGGACTTTTATTTAACGTTGGCTGTTTTAGTTGATCCTACTTTTAGCCCTACAAAAAAATCTGTTTGAAGCAGTTTTTTTAAGTAACATAAACACAGTGATGGTTCCTCTGCTTAGCTTAGGCTGTATTCATTTTTTTACTGATTGACAAATACATTTTTAAGACTCAGTCTTATAGAAGAAGTAAGGAAAGATACCTATTGCCTTTACTTTTCTAATTTGGAACACTTCCTTCTCAAGAACAAACCTAGAAAGTGAGACATAAAGAGGTTTCTCTTTTACTGCAGAGATACAGATCACTAGCTAGTTATCACTGTCAGCTGTACCCACTCTCACTTCAAAGAAGCATAGTTATATAAATCTTCCAAGCAACCACTAGCAATATTTTTGCATGTTAGCTTATACTTTATGAGTATAAACAGGGGAATGGTATCTTACCACCAATCAGGGACCTCATGATTATTGAAATTCTTTAATGGAGTAAGAAATTATAAACTGCTTCAATCTTTAATTGAAGATCCAGATAATACTGATTCTTCTTTCCAAAATTTTAGTATTTTTTAAATGAAAAACACACTTCTTATTCATCTAACCAATTAATCCAAGGAGAAAAAAGTAAAATACTATGATTGCAAATATGCTAATGAAAGTATAATAAAATAAACACTTTTTGCAAGACATACAAAAACTATTTTCAGCAAGTTTTCTAAGGTTCTAGTATCAAATAAATTAAACATTTTAGAAATGACAACATTAGTTTGTATAACCTACATTCCTTCGAAGAGGCATTTTGTCATAATGGACAAGGAGAAAAGTCAGCTAAGACTTCTCTTATACTACACAATTCACCGTAAAACTGGGGATAAAGAGTGAAGATGATGTGAGCAGAGGGGAAGAATGATTTGAAAGACTGTGATATGGCAACGTTCCGCCAAAACCTGTAATAAACTAGAACAAGGTGGAAAAAATGGCCCTAACTAAGGAGGTACTACTCAGATGGGAGGTGGGGGTGGAAAAATAATGGAATTTTAACAGCATTAAGTATTTGGCACATCTCCATGTAAATTATCCCAATTTCTTTGAGGTAAGACAAATGTTATGAATGAATTGAGTTCACATTAAAAGAAAAAAACAGAGGACGTTTTGAGAAGAGACCTCATTTTTAACACTGACTTTTAAAAATTATCTACTTACTTGTAAAAAGTCCTTTCAGTAAAGCACTTAGATGCCAGCTGTTTTTTTTTTTCCTTACATTTAAGGGTTACCATTAAGTATATTATAGATTTAAAAAAAACAAGTCAAGTTGGACTTTTACAAAAAGGCATCAAAGCCTACCAAAACGCACAGTGAGTTTGTAATTTGGATGGCGCTTTCTCCTTCTCATCCCCTGGCCAGTTCCTTGTAAGTATTCAGGTCCTAGCTTGAGCTCCTGTTGCCAGCAGTTTCATGAGTTCCTCAGTCAGATGCAGCGCTCCCCCTTCTAAAGCTCACTACACCTGAGTGTTGCTGCTCTGCGCCTGCCCACTTACCTCGCTACTGGACTGTAGGCTACACAAAAGGCAGACAACTCTGCTTCTTTAATTTTAAATCTTTAGGACTACCATTCTTATGTAGCCCATCCTACTCACAATCTCTCAAACAGTCCACATTATGCAAGTTAAAGAAATTGGGGGATGCTGGTTCTTCACATGAAATCAATAAGTTGTCCTATGCACATATTTTTAGCTCAGGAGAGTTAATATACCAGAGCAAATCACTAGGTTACAGTCTTAGTTCCCCTTCCTGCAACCTTTTTAAAGTTACATTTCCTTCATTAAAATATTCTTAGGCACTTATCTAAGTCCCAAGCAAACAAAAAGACAGGCCTCTTAATAACATAAAAACAGATCTTTCTGGTACAAGATCAGGTAAAAAATAAACAAATTCTTATGCTTGAACATGATTTTTAAGCACTTAACAAATCTGAGAATCTGAACTGCTACTTATCTCTAGGAAAATAACCACTCAGCACCAAATGCAGGAACATGGCTCTTCAAAGGGACATATTTTTGTATTTGTTTTGCCCCAATTTCTGCTACATAGATTGCTCCAGTCTTTCTGTCGATTTCTAAGAGATGTGGCAGAACTTGATCTGGTAGTTGGATAGTGTGGATCACAGAACAGTCCCCGATGCTTCCTGCAGGGGGCGCTGCCATGACTGACAGCCTGCTAAGATTCAGCTGGGCCACAATCAAGTACTGCCCATTGGGGGTGAATCTAAGGAGAAAGACATTGCACATGATAAATCAATATAAAATAAACCTAAATGTTTATTATTAAACATCTTAATCGCCTACAGTGCTAAACAATAGGTATCTACTTGCTGGATGATCCTTTTAAGGAGAATTTAAACTTAATCTAATTCTGTGGAGGGAGTAAGAGACTTGTGATAGTAGACACAGGAAAAGATTAGCTTAAATTAAATATATATATATGTGTATATATATATATATTTTATACACACACACACACATACATATACATATCATAGTACTAAACAAAATGAAACTAACAGAAAACTGGCACCAAGCTGGGCCCAATTTTATAGACTCAAAATTTCTTTTGCACTTAAAAACTTGCCAAAGGCTGTATAAGGTGCCTGACACATATTACCTCTGATTCTGAGATTCTAGAGAATGGGGAGTTTAACCCTTTTCTTTTTATCTGGGATTTGAAAATCCCACATATCAAATTTCTCTGTGCATACTTATTTCCTTCCATTTTCCCTTGCTTAAAATTAACAGTATTTTAAACTTCCACCTGTCTCTTCAGAGAAAGTGAGTCACATAAACCAACTAAGACAAGCACTTTAAAATAAAAATAAACAGTTACCTGACTGAAGATGGTCCCTCTTCTATAAAACAATTATTCCATGTTCCTAACCACTCTCCAGTGTCTTTATCAAATACTTGGAGTCTTTTATTTCCTCGGTCTGCAACCCATACCTGAGAAACCAAAAATATTCAATTGGGAAAGATCTGAAATATGAGAGGAAAATGAAAAGACGGTATTATAAAATCAGATTTCAGATGAGGAAAAACTAAATTTCAAAGGGTAAAAGCCTAGTCTAAAATGCATTGACAAGTGAGAGTCACAATTGTATCTATCATAACACAAAGCCCTCAGCAGTCCACCTATTGTACTAAATGTGTGAATACCTGAAATCCTGGAGTCCTCTGCTATCGTGCAGAGAAGTAAAGATAAAGCAACAACACTCATTCATCCTCTAACAAGCATTCCTTCACTGGGTACTGCCAACTTGTTAATTCCTGGGCTAGGCAACAAGACAGAGAAAAGGAGCCCCTCTCAGCTCAGCACAGCCAGAAGTCATAATACAATCTCACTAAGCCATATCTGTTATTATCAAGGTATGCCAAAGTACTGAACCAGTTAAATGAAAACTGGTTGGAATAGGCTGGGATAGGTCAATCACATGTAAAGTAGGATAACAGGCTTAATTTAGGCTATACGCTGTAATGAGTTACTAAAGAACTGCTAGTATAAAGCAAGAAGGTAAGATGAATTCCAAATGACATTTCACGTGTTGTGTGTGTGCAACTTATGGCACAGATAAAGTGAGATGGTTTTTGTTATGTGGTTAGGGCTATAGAAAGGCGGGAAGATTGAACTGGAAGGGAGGGCCCACCCTGCTGACCTCTACCTCCCTTCTCAGATCCTTGGTTTCCTTAGGTTTAGTTTCAGGCACTGTTTCTTTAAGGTAACCCTATCTATATCTTTGTGCTAATTCTAGTAGCCATTGATTTCATTTCTACGTAGAAACAAAGAAGGTAACTCCAAAGAAGCGATATCTCTGTTAAAGGTGAGAAAAAGCAAAAAAAGTGGTAGTAGATAAGGTTGGAAAAGAAGAAATTGATTGAAATTTATTGGTCAAACTCTTTGCTTCCCAGTGGAACTAGTGAGAACAAGTGTTCATCTATGTGGTGCTTTTCCAGGCTTTCAAAATAAACCTCTCCCATCCCCATTTTGATCAGCACATTTTTTTCTTTTGAACTTAATATATTTCAAACACCTATAGTAGTGCTTTCCTAGTAGGAAGGAAACATTTCTTTTCAGGCAAATTTATGTTTGAATCCACTGTTTGTTCCTTTTATCAATTAAGTGAGATAAAAGATCTATTCTGCTTATTTCTAAATATCTGGGGAACCCCTCTTAGTACAAACCCAAACATTTTTAATAGAGAATGTGTGCATATACCCACCACACATACACACACTCACATGCCCAGACTCCTTCACTCACAAACCCACATGCAGACACATTGTTCCAGACGCAATGACACTACATTTACCCGACCAAGTGAATCAAGAGTAACACTGTGAGGTATGTTGAATTTAGCAGGTCCTGTCCCACTTTCTCCATGCAGCCAAAGGATCATGAAATCTATAAATAGCAAACGTAAGATCAGTGCAACTCATGGGTTTGTGTGCTATATTTTGTAATACAAATTGCAAAAAACTATATCCATTGACTATTGACTATGCTCTCGGTGACACATCCATTTGTCTAACTCTTATATTGCTTCAAGATCTTAATATACTTTAATTATCTCTGCTTGAAATTTTTATGACTGCCTCAAATCGTTGTTCAGGGTTCATGTCATCCTCTCCCTCCAACTGGTTCCCCTTTCCAACTTATCTGTTATGGTATTATTTCAATAAGCTCAAAAATTCACATTGTTTTTATAGCTGTCTCCCTTATTAACCACTTTAGAGTGTTGAACTGTGGTCCTCCAAAAGATAAGTCCAAGTCCTAACCCCTAGTGCCTGTGACTTGCTTTAGAAATAGGGTTTTTGCAGATGAAATAAGTTAGGGATTTTGAGATAAGATTATCCTGGGTATAGAGTAGGTCCTAAATTCCTTTAAAAGAAAGAAAGGGGAGATTAGAGACACAAAAATAGGGAGAAGGGGCCATATGCAAATGGAGGCAGGCTAGGTGGCAAACACATGTAAACCTAGCTATTGAGGAAGGGAAGGAGCTATTTAGGAGGTGGAGAAAGGAGGAAAGGATAGAAGTCTGAAGCTGGTTTCAGACAACAGCAAGAACTTATCTGAAAAATTACAAAGCAATAAAGAGCTGAGAGTGCACAGATGAAGTGGTAGAATGCCTGCCGAGCAAATGCAAGGCCCTGAGTTCAAACTCCAGTACCATCCAAAATAAAGGATGGAGACAGAGATTGGAGTTATACTGCCACAAGTCATGGGGCAAGGAAGGACTCTTCCCTAGAGCCTTTAGAGGGTGCCTTGACCACCCTAATTTTAGACCTTTGGATTCCAAAACTATGAGAATAAATTTCTATTGTCTAAAGCTACCTGTTTTTTGTAGCATTTTAAAAAATAGTAATCACAGGAACCAATGCACCCATATTCAATCTGTCTCTTAAATTAGGTTGCTTCTTCCTTTCATTCAAGTTTTTGCATTCTTGCTTTACCTCACCCTACCTCCCTTTAACTGTTAATGACCAAACTCATTACTAAGTGGTCAGCTGATTACATAGCCTCCAAATGACAGCACTCACTAAAAACCTCAAACTACAGACAAAATATGGCTCTGAAATCCTCACAAAAGCTTTTAAGACATCCCAAATCATACTTTCCACCACTCAGAAAGCACATTTCCTGCTAAAGACCATCTGTCAGACATCATAAGATAAAGCCTCCAGCAATTCTCCCCCTACTCCTTCCTTTTCCTCTAATCAAAAGCAGTTCAGTTCAAGGACTGCTCCTTCATGAAATCCTGTCCTATTTCTCCAGCCAATTTAGTCTCTCTCACTCTTAATTCCTACTTTATTTTAAAAATTGTTATCATAGATTACTTTTAATTGTCTCATCCACAACAGACCCTCCCCTACTGTTGCTACTGAGGACACAGAGCAGGGCACTAAACAAGATGCTTGCTGATTAATCAGCCTGCAGGACACCTGACTCTGGGGTTCCAGGTTCCTAACTTCTCCATTCTTTTTTAGGATTTATTCATTGTATAGGGGTTCATTGTGACAATGTGACAATTCCCAATAGCCTTCTTCTGTATGTTCAGTAGATTGCTCCCATCATCTCCTCCCACACCCCCTGCCCCACTTAAAGCAACCCCAAGAGGTTTCATTGTTCTATTTCACATGTATACAAAGCCCATCAACCATATTTTCCCTCACCTTCGTCTCCTCCATGTACCCTCCCTCTTCTTGTCCATTCTTAATTGGATAGGATATCCACTTATCTCTTGAACCCACAATAAATTCTCACACCCCCCAGTTCATTTTGGAGAAGACCTCTATCCTTTGGTGAAGAACAAGCAGGCCTGTTAGAAGAATCATTTATTGTTGGCAATCCCACCAATCTGTTTTCCAGTGCTCTCCTACTAATGCCTTTAGTCCTTTACAAACAGCTTCATACATAACACTGTTACATTACATCTAGTAACGAATTAAAACCAATTTACAAAATAATATTCTTATAAAAACACAAAAATTAAGCCATGTACCTTGGGACAGTTTGATCAATCTATTATTCAATCCTCCATCTCCATCCACGATGTAAATATCTTTCGTGTCCTCTACATATAATTCTGCAGGATTATCAAACTGCAGGGGATTCAAACCAGAGCCTTTTTTGCCTGGAGTACCCAAGACTTGAACAAGATCACCAAATGAATTGTATTTCTTAACAGTATGACCATAGGATCCTGTAAAGACAGACATACATGTCTCATAAATTAACATCACTGTACAACCTTCACACTTTTCATAGAAGCTGAGAGCAAAAATGTGACAGAATAAATTATTTGTAATAAAAGGTTGACAGGCTCAGATAATTAAATTTTACAGGAAATAGTCTCTTCATAAGTTACAATTAAATTTGTTTATGAATAAAATCTTGGCTATAGCAAAACAAGTAGATTCTAAATTTAAATAAATGAAACAAAATATTGATTCATTATATAGAAAGCTTATAAAGTTAACAAATTATTGGTGTACAATTTTCATTTTTAGTCTTACCACCTTGAAAGAATGAATACTGCTTCTAAAAGAAATCAATAAGCAATCCTAAAAGGAACAACTTACATTCAAAGCTGTTATTTCAGTCATTCATGGGCAGCTGTTAAATTTTAGTACATCCACAAGAAAATTCTCTGTCAATAACACAACTTTTAAATTTTTATTTTACTTTTAACACAGTTTTTTTTTTAAAAAACTATACTTTCTCCTAGTGAAAACAAATTCAAAATTGAACCCATTAACTTTTTCTTTGTCAGAGGAAAATAATCTTTTAGTTAAAACGATCTTATAAGGAAAGGACTAAAGTAAAATATAAATAAGTGAAAAACGACACAGCAGTTAACTCAAGTTGAAGGCACACAAGACCAAAATAACAGATATTCACAGTACTCAGTGGACACATTAGGCTTACCAAGAAAAAAGTGAATCAGTTTGCATTATGATTCTATTTTGAAAAATGTATCTATTATTATACTTGATTTGGACACTTAAGACAGTTTCCAGCAACAGTAAGAGAACTCAAAATCATCAAAGAGCAAACCTCAGAGTTTCTGATGAATGGGCAAAAGGAATAAAGTACAAGTCAATAATTTTTAATGGCTAATTTACAGTCATGTTTTCATTAGAGGAAATCAATTCCCTTGAAAAATGGGAAAGAACACAAAACCTGGTTTTCAGATCTGTGGGTGGAAAATGAGTGCAATGGAAATAACAGAGAGATCATAAATTACATGAACAGAGGAAGTTCAAAGAAAAGTCCTCTGACAGTGCATAAGGATGGGGGGAAACAATCAAATCTCATTGCAGTCTTACGTCAACTTAGAGACAGATACTCTAGATTGTTTTAACCAGAATTTTATCACCCAAAACAAAGCTTAAAATAAATGGGTTATCCACCACCTGAGGCCCAGAACCGTTTGGGTGCTAAGACCATGTGTGGTAATGGCTCTACTTATGAAAACTGAGACCTTATTAATTTGCAAAAAATGGTAACTTAATTAGCCAGAACTAGGGAAGCAGTATGTCCTTCAATTCAGGAACAAGCTGGGCCAGGAACACTAGAAATACTGTATTATTCATTCCTTCTTGAGTCCTTACTTATCAGGCTGGAATAGGCAGTTCTCTTGTTCAACCTTGTCTTAAGCACAGGTGAACTGCTTTCTCTGAAAACTTTTTCCATAGCTATAAATTCAGTTGTGTTTACTTAATTTTAAAGCATTATCTACTAAAAACGTTTGATGGAAGGAAGACTTCAGTCAGTGGAATTTCAAAACCTAATTTCTGCAAATCTCAGCATTCTGGGCACAAAGCAATATGGCTGGTAAAAGAAAAAAAATGGTGAAAAGAACTGGTAAAAGGAAAAAAAAATCAGAGTCAAGGATTCCACTTATTCCCTTTAAAAAATTGCCATTTTATTTGACTTCACAGAGAGGTGTAGACTTATCTAATTTGAGAAAAGTAACTGATTTAAAGAAGAAAGATCCCTTGACAAGTGTAAGAGAAAGATCACACTGATTATAGCCTCCTTGTTTAATTTCTTGATTCTGCAGAAGTACAATATAAAGATTTTTAGAAACAAGTGAATTTGTGAATAAAGAAATTGTGATTAGATTTGGCAACTCCTGATTTTGAAACATACAAGCAAGAGCATGGGCAAAGATGTGATTTCTAGCAAGGTAATTTAATACATAATTGCTACACCTACCACTTCCTACATCGGTGATCCAGACAGATTGTTCATGTGATGTGCTGGATGCAAACATACCATGAGGTGTGTCAACTGTGTAATTCCAGGCTCGTAGGAAATATCCATCCTCTGTGAACACTAATACCTTTGGAATGTTATCCCCTCTCTGAAGGTATACAAAAATAACTGCTTAGATAGGATCAGTTTTAAGGAATGGTAATCTTCATCTTGTCAGAGAGAAAATCAGTAATATTTAAAAGACATCCACTTCACAACTTAACAATATCACTATCACATTCAAAATCAAATTACTTGAAACCAACTCAAAAACAAGTTGCATAGCTAGCATAATATAAATGTATATGGCTACTTTAAGGCAGTAAAACAGAAAGTCTGTTATTTACTTTACAATCATACTTTAAGGAAAAAAATTTTTAAAAGCCGATTTTACTTACTTGGGCTACATAAACCAATCCGTGGAGGGAGTCAACTGCAACACAAAATGTCGTGCCAGTGAAGTATTCTGAATACTTAGGCCAGCCCAAATCAAGCCTGTAAAGCATTTTCTCCTTTCTCGAGGAAATTTGAAACGGAAATTTCCTTAAAGCCTTAAATAAAATCGTAAGATTAAAGTTCAGTTTGCCCTCAGGGTAATGAATAAAAAAAGAGGTGAGGTGGCGATGAAGCTTATTTTTAATTAAGCATGCTTCGACAGAGTTTGCTGGACTTAAATTACTCCAAATCAAAAAAAAAATAGGTTTTTACATCTAAAGACCAAAACGGTCATAATAAAAGTTTGCAAATGATGTGCGTGTAACAGGAGCTGGGGAAGATGACAAAATACCATATGCACACTTGTTAACACTGAAAGACATGGTGCTGGCTTTGAGCCCACCTGTCAGGAGCTGGGGCCACCAGGTCCCTGCATGCCTGTCCCCAGGGTCACTCACGGCTCAACTCACCGAAGAGTCACAAAAACGCGAATGCAATGCCAGACATGCAAGAAAAAAGACAGCGCCGGCCACGCAGACCCAGAACCTCGCCATGGCCACAGCGAGGGCACCGGAGGATCCACAGGTGGCTGGGGCGGCCGGGCAGCCTCAGGCCCGAGCCGTTCGTCCCGGCACAGAGTCAGAGTCAGTCCTGATCCCCAGGCTGAAGCCCCTACCCACAGCCCGTCCTGGAGCCGCGGGCTTTCAAAACCGAAGGGACTAGAGGATTGGACGAAAACCACCCGAAAAACCGAGTTCCGGGTTTCTGGCCGGGTCCCCGCCCCCAATTCAGGTGCCAGGAGGATGGCCCAGTGCCCACCCTTCTTCATCCCTTGGGGTTGGTCCACGCTTCACACTTCTCTAGCCACCAAAATGGAGGTGCCTGTAGATATTCCTTATCCTCTTGCCGTCCATTCTTTAAAATTCAGGTTCAATAATCAACACATGGCACTATAACACTGAAAACAAAAGGGAGGGTGACCTAAAACAGTGGCTCCCAGGATCTGAGAAGAATTTAAACCACATTCTTTGCCAAAACCTACAGGCATGCGCTGTGGACACCGATGTTCCCACACCAGGAACCACCCCCCCACTCCCCCCAACTGGCTTTCAGGGATCAGCCGCCTAAGCTGGTGGCGCAGAGTTGAGTTTCCTTGGGCGCGACGGTCTTTACTGAAGGTCCCCGTGAGCCGGTGGGGTCTGTAGGGGTAACCCGACAGGGCGCCCGGCGCTGTGTGCGCTGCGGTGTGCGCGAGTCCCCTTGCGCGTGGCTGTGTTCCCCTTCGCCCGGCTCCGGTTGCTCTCCGGCCGCCGGCCCGCTCCCGGAAGCCTCGGAAGCTGGTAACAAAGAGCCTTCCCGGCCGTCCGCTGCCCAAGCTGCGGGACCCTGGAGTTGGGCGGAGCGGCTGGGGATGAGCGCGATCCGAGCCATGAGTCCAGCATCGCGGCGGTGAGCGGCACCCGGCGGACCAGGCGCTGGTGCGAGCGGAGAGGCCGGCACCTCTCTCCTCGCCGCCCTCGGGCTCGAGGCGCTCTCGTGGCGGCTCCACGCGGAAAGTGGCTTCGCGGCCTGCCGGGCCGGCGCCGCTGGGCTTCTCTGCGGGACACGGAGGATCCGGCTCTTCCCCGAGGTGCTCCGAAGCTTTGTGTGAAGAAGCCGGGGGCGCCAACCGGGAGTGCTTTTTGTTTTTTAACAAAGTTTTTGTAAGTCCCCGCTTTTTAGGAATTTTTGCGGAGTTTGCAATAGCGTCTACCTCTTCGCATCCTTCCTCCTGCTCCTGGAGCTGTGAACATTTTTACTCTCGGCGGAGCAGATCAGGGATGAACGTGTTGTAATTGCAATTGCAAGTGTAACTGTTCAAAACCACGGCGAAACAGTAGCCAAGATGGACAAAAAGTCCTTTGAGACCGTGCTGGATGAAATTAGAAAGGTAATTACGCCCGATTCCTTAAGTGATTCTGAGGTACAAATTATCACGTTTTATTTGTCTGAGTTAGTGTGTAGATGGCAGAAAGTGAGGGTGCTAGTTTGGATTTTCCAGCGTTGGAAACCGACCTGGATTTATTTTACTATAGAAATAGAAACAAAGTTACAGAACGCCAAACTTGAGACCATGGCGCCGATGCTGAAAACGGCTCTGCAAGTTTTGGCTAAGTAGCTTACTATTTCTGGGTCCATTTCCTCGTTTTTTCAGTAAAAGGAGAGTGAAAGCTAGAAGTAAACACGTAGAATGTTTTCTTTTATGGTATTTTTGAAACCTGGGAATAGTAGAATATGCTCCTCTGTTGGGACAAAATTAATGCACAAAATTAGCGTACTCCTGGTCAGTGTGGCATTAAGTCTAAAGTCACGTTCTTAGGAATTGACCACCAATAACTTGAATTTGAGAACATTTTTTCCTTCTTTGCAAGCTTTTGTTTGAGGCTGTTGTATGTATGTATCCTGCCTCCTGGAAAGAAGTACAAAGCAAGTATTTTGGCTTTCCAAAAAGCCAAGTTTTCTCAAGCGTATAAAAAAGTTATCTGCTTAAATCTGAAAGAAGATGTACCATTGTTGTACCAGCCAGGGTGACGTGTAGGACACCCAGGCAGTTGTTTTGGGGCATTTGTGTTCCTTTCCGGCCCTTAATTGGCACCAGAGAAATTGTTACCATGTGCTTTATTTCAGTTTATGAAGTTATTTCTGGAATTGTCTCTGAACTTGCAGTTCTAATTTGCTCTTTATGAACTTTTCCTTTTTAAACAGATAGGTTTAGTTTTTCATATTTGATAGCGCTGCCTGGTCGTTTTGAACAAATTTGTGCTTTTACAAATCCAGTCTGCCCAATTAAAGTTCAAACAAAATGTCAGTTTGCTAGTTGTAATTAGAATTTGTCACAACTTGTTCATGAGTTGATTTTTTTTTTTTTTTTTTTGTGGAACGGGTTTGAATTCAGGGCTTCATGCTTGCAAAGCAAGCATTCTACCACTTGAACCACACCTCCAGTCCCATTTTGCTCTGGTTATTTTGAGGATGGAGTCTCTGGAACTGTTTGACTAGGTTGGCATCGCCATACTCCTGATCTTCCAAGCAACTAAGATTACAGGTGTGAGCCACCAGCGTCTGTCTCATGAGCTGATTTTTTAACTTGTCTGGGAAATAATTTGTAAGCTCAAGTAGACCAGCAGATTTCTACTTTTGGGTAATATAGGTGTCAGTGTGTATATTCTCTCCCTTCTAAGTTTTGGAAAAATGTCACATAGTAAATAATTAGGGGAAAGGAAATTTTCAGAGATGAAACTCATTCATATGAAGAGGCAACTTAAGGCCGTATTTCTGGTCTGCAATCAAAATATGCGTATTTGTTGCCTTTGCCAAGTGATTAGGTGCCTCAACGTCACCTTGGTCTATTAAAATGAAATAAGATATGGGCATTGCTATTGATGTTTTTCACATTGTTCTTAGGCTCTGTAAATGTCAGTTTAAGCCAAGTCAACCCTTTTTCTGTTTGGCACCATAGGTGTATAGATAATACTGTTTGTCACTATTGTCACTTAAGCAGAGCATTTGAGAAGACATTAGGAAAAGAGAAACTGGGAGGGAGGGAGAAAGGGAAAAAGGCAATGTTGCATTTGCTTTTCAAAAAGGAGATAATGCTAGCTATTAATTAATGGGCACTTACTGATAGTTTTATAGATGGCAAACCTAGTCTGTGAGGTTAGTCAAGCAGCTCAAGGTTACCCTGCTGCTAAGGGGCAGGGAGGAGTTTGGTATTCCAACTGAGGTACCCTGATTCCAGAGCACCTCAGTGTATGCCTGGAGCTGCAGCAGGATGTTTCAGGCTTTGATGAGAGAACTCAGATATGACTGGTATCAACACAACCCAGGATTTGCTGCAAAAAACTTGTTTTTGACTGTAACCAGTAATGATAATCAAATTATTAAGAGTATATTATCTAGAATGCCATTTTTCCTCCAAATATAATTGGCTCATAATAAGAGCAAAAGGATTAGTTCATCTTTCATGATTAGTGCCTATCAAGCTGAAGACTGGTGTTGTCATCTCTAACCTCAGCAAGTAGCTGAAAGGGGAGCACATGGAATTTCATTTGACTCTAGATAGTGCTGGCTCAGGGGCACCAACTTCTCTCTCGTGCACTGTTAGATTCCATAAAGGAAAGAAACCATCTACTTTGTCAGCTCTAAAGTTGACTGTTGTAATCCTCACTGTAACTCTTTGAGGTGGGTTGTGAATGGTGTTCCCTTGAATGAATGAGGAATCTCTAAAGGAAGTGCAGTCTGTCAAAGACCATACTACCAGTTAATGGCAGGCACAACTTTGGATCTAGGGTCTCCTGGCTCCATGCATTCTCATATCTCTGTGCAAATACTGAAAGCCTTACTGAGCTTTGTCTTATTCTTGCTTTTCTATCACTTTGTACATAATAGGTGCTCACTAAATACTTGATGAGCAGAGTATGTAAGATTTGATACAGTTAATCGTGAGCAATGACAATTTGGTCGGATTAGGGATGTTTTGAAATGCTTTAATTTCATATTCAGGAATACCATATGTAACCTTTACTAATACTGAGTATCACCAATTAAAACTTGATTCCTTTGCAAGAGTGAGTAGGAAGGCCCAGAAGCCTTCCTGCTCTCTCAGTGTCTTCCCTACGGTATGGAACCTGAAAAAAGTAGAATATCCTGTCTCCACAGTGACCTTAACTGCTGCTGCATGCCAGTTTCAAAGAGACCTGCCACTGTTGAGTTGCTTGAGTAGTTTTGATACATGTATACTAGTGTGCTGCTTATATATATATATTAATGGTTTTTTTCTTCTTTTTTTAGGCTGTTTTGACAGAATATAAATTAAAAGCAATTGAATATGTGCATGGATACTTCTCTAGTGAACAGGTATTCCTTGTTATTTGTTTGTTTTGGTAGTACTGGAACTTGAACTCAGAGCCTTGTGATTGCTAGGCAGGTGCTCTACCACTTGAGCCATTACACCAGTCCTCCTTATTTGTTAAAATGAATCCTTTTTTGCACCCATGCTCTGGTTAATGTCTGTTTCCCTGCTGGTCAACCACAGAGTGACTTTTACTTTGTGCTGTATTTAGGAACTTCAGAAGCTCTCAGTTTCAGAGAGAACTTTAAAGAATTTGTACAGAAATATTTTATAAACCTACCCACTTTTATCACAGTTCTTATTCTGAAATGGTTTTCTCGTAGTGTCGAAAAAGAACAGTTCAAAGTGATAATTATTCTGGCACAATATCAAAATTTTAAACAGTAAACTTAACAAAATGTATGTTTATAAGACAATAATTATAAAATGCACCAGATAATATTGAAGAAAATATGAATAAATGATGCAGGGTTCTTTTATGAACTACTAAATACACAGTGTCTTAATAAGGACTTCCTGTTACTGCCAGAAAAAGACTGATGTTAGAAGCATGGTAGTTTATTAAAGCTTCACCCCACTTTAGGAAACTTGGATAATTTTGATGAAGAGAGTATTTGAACACACAACCCCACATATACACACACAGGCACAGAGAGAGAAGGACAATTTCTGATGGATACTAAGGAAATTCTTGATAGAGAAATCAGGCAAAAGTATGTCTGGAGAACAGTTTTGGAAATGAGTGAACCACTGAATGAACCTGTAGATTGAGTTAACAAATGCACCAACTTTTATTTCTCAGGAGCTTAAAAGTTTGAATAAATTTAGGCCTGTAGAAGTTCTGCCTACTTTATGATTTGCATCTGTTACTGTCTATTAATGGTTTTTCAGCTTTCCCATTGTTTTTCAAAGTCATCTATGCTCTTTAAAGTTAAATGTTTTGAAAAGATTTGTAAGTTCTCACAGCTAGTAGCTGTGGGCACATGGGGAAGTGGGAGACATTGACTTTGTAGAAAACACCTTCCCTCAGTGGTGCTTTCACTTTGCTAAAATCATTAAAACTTTACTAAGCCACTTTCTAAGTGAGACATTCTAAGTTTACGTACTGTATTAAAGGTTGATAGCTTGTTTTATGGTGGGTAAAATATAGCCTTGACTATATAGTAAGAGTACTATTCCCATAAAAATAAGGGCATATACTCATTCCAAATTAACTGCAGAGTATACAGAGCACTTGTTTGCTATTTGTGCATTTTTTTATATGAAATAAAAAATATTTTCACTTTTCTGCAAAACAACCACTGCAGTTTGCACTGCTGACTTTGTTTTGTAGAATAACTGAAACCTTAGTACATTTTAAGAAACCTCACAGTAAAATAATTAACACAGATTTTATGACTCTTCTTGCATTATTTGTTTTTTTCTTTTGGATTGTTCTTGGTGGCAGTGGGTCAGGGCAGTACTTCAAAATTATGATCTTAGGCCCTGCTCACCTGTTAGTGGTTGTCTCAAAATGTTTACCTTATGGGCAGTAGTTGGAGCCAGTGAGAGCCTGGCTATCTGAACTTTGAAAAGGATACACCATTAGGAAGCTGCTGAAATGGTTCATGATGATTCTTAAATTTTAGAAAGTAGATCTATAATGGGAATATTGTGCCCCGCAGATTCAGGTAAAAGGGTTATTACCCTTTTATCTCCACTAAATCATACCACCACATCCATGTGCGTGATTACGGTGCTACTCTCCATTAATGTTTTAAAGCTTTCCATTCGTAGTATGTTTTTGTACTCCTAAGGTGATATTTAATTGCCATCTAGTACTTTCAGTCTTCCTGTTCTTTTTAGGATGCTCTCTTGTTTCTGGATTGTATATTTTCCTTTCTTTCTGGACCAGTGCTGTTCAATAGAACTTTCTCTGATGGTAGAGATATTTTCTTACCTACGTTGTCCGCTTGGTAGCTGTTGGCATTATATGACTCTTGAGCACTTGAAATGTGGCTCATGCTACTAAGAAACTAGATTTTTAAATTTGATTTAAGCGATCTTTGAATTTCATAGCCACACATGGCTGCTGTGTTGGGCAGCACGTTTAGGTTCTCGTACTGTCTTTACCACCTGGGCCGGACTGTTGAATGGTAATTCCTCACACTGAAATAAATTTCTTAGTAATGTATGCAAATGTGCTGTCATCAGTGCTGAATTAACTCTTTGCTTTCAGGTAGTTGATTTACTGAGATATTTTTCCTGGGCTGAGCCTCAGTTGAAAGCAATGAAAGCATTACAGCATGTAAGTAATTTGTGTTTTTAGAATGTAGAATTTAAGTATTTTTAATTCTCCTGTTTTTCCATAATTCACCTCAAGTTGTAATGTATATCAGAAAAACTAACCTTAAATTTTATAATACTTTGATTAAAAATAACCATGTTAAAAAATTAAAACTTCCAGCCAGGCCCCAGTAGCTATTATCCTAGCTACTTGGGAGGGTGGCAGAGATGAGGAGGATCATGATTCAAAGCCATCTCAGGCAAATAGACCCTATCTCGAAAATACTCAACACACAAAAGGGCTGGCAGAGTGTCTCAAGAGGTAGGACACTTGCGTAGCAAACATGAATCCCTGAGTTCAAACCCCAATACTCAGGGAAAAAAATTAAGTCTTTCTAAAGTGTAAATTTACATCGTATGTACTGTTAAATTCTCTACCATAGTGTTCTGCTTGCAGATTAGAGTAAAATAGTTGCTAGCAAGAAGAATTTAAGATTTGAATTCTTAAGTATTTTTATGCTCTTGGTTCTGTTCTTTTCATACCATCTCCACGTCTTTGTACTTAGAAGGCATCAAACAGGTTATGCTTAATTCTTTAGACCTGCATTGTGCAAATGCATTTTCACCGATAGTAGAAATTTTTAATTCACAGTCTCCATTGTGAACCATTGACCAAGTGGCTATTGAACACTTACAATGCACATAGTCTAAGGAACTGTGTTTTTGGTTGTTTGTCATGGTAGCTATTTAAATAGACACAAATGCTTACTAACTACACAGTCTGGATTCTGGACCAACAGGAGCATCTAGGTCATGCAGGGTATCCATCTGGTTGTGCAGGAAGATTTTTCAAGGAGTAGCAGGCTATATGGATAGTGTTAATGGAATAAATTCACAAGTCCTTAACTTCCTAAACTGATCAGCTAAGGAAAGTATCTAGGGTATTACTATTTCTTTCTTACCTCTCTAAGTGTTTGGTTTTTTTTTTTTCCTACTTTACACAAGAAAGGGTTACCTCTCCCATCTCTAAGGGTGAATATTTTTCTCTAGCTACCCAAAACACAGGCTTCTGACAGAAGTGTTGATGAGGGTTTTGCCTTATTTTATCAGGACAACAAACTTATGATAGCTCTGAGACCTGCTTGCTTGTCTAGCTATTTTAGAATTAAAATTCAGAGGTGAGAAGTATATCAGAGGGACAACTCAGTATACTTAACCTAAATCAAATTCGGTCTTACCCTTTCTGATGTCAGTCTCTTTATTTTTGGAGGATTGGGATTTGAACTCAGAGCTTCACACTTGCAAACCAGGTATTCTTCTGCTTGAGCCACATCTCTAGTTCATTTTGCTCTAGTTATTTGGAGATGGAGTCTCATAAAGTGTTTGCCAGGGCTGACCTCGAACTGTCATCCTCCTGATCTCAGCCTCCCAAGTAAATAGGATTATAGATGTGAGCCACTGGAGCCCAGCTTCTGATGTCAGTCTGATCTGATTAATGTTTTCACACTGAAGACTGATTTTTGCCAATAAAGTTGTATAGTGAACATTTCTATATATTAAATGAGCTGCATTAATAGTTCTAAAGGTTTTACACACATAGATACAGGAAGATTGATTTTTGCAAGTATTTAAATTTCTAGCAAAATCCTTAGGTGTTGGTTTAAGAACATGTGAAAGGATACATAGCTCTATCAGTTTTGTGGTAGTACATAAGTAAAAGTTTGAAAGCCATGGCTCCAAGCTTTAGGAACAACTACAGTTTTCATATGTTGAATATCCTTAACTTAATTGTATGAATTGACCAAATGTTCTGGATGTTCTTCAAAAATAAAGATACTCCAGTCAAATAATTGTGTAACTTTGTACACAATCTTGGATTATCAGTGTGTGCTAACTGAAGACTCTCAAGAAAGCTCTGCAATACAGAAACAAATGTGTTTAATTCAGTTTTCCCTGGTGTGTGACTAGTGCACCTTTTCATGTGTAACTCCTGCACCTTGGACAGCTCTTTGGGAAGTATTGGTCTGTGGCACCTCTGCACCTACTCTTCAACTAAGGAATACAGCAATCCTGTTCTAACTCATTAACCAATTTAATCTCACATGTATAAATACCACATTTGTATATTACTTTTCCTTTCCAAATAACAAATTTACTTGCTAATTTTTTATTCAATATATGTGGATTTTAAAAAGTATTTGTAAAATAATGAGGGGAGTGAATTCACCTATGATATATTGTATGTCATAGTGTACTCCCAGTACAACAAAAATATGATGATTTTTTAAAAAAGTATTTGTAGAAGAACTTGGATCTTCATCTGAAATAATAAAGAGCATTAAGTGTAATTCACATCTTTTTATAACTTCCTTTTGAGTTGTTTGGGCTTATTTTTGCTTTAGTTTCGCCTAAAACACAGAATATTTCAACTAAAATATCTACAATAAAAGCATTTAACTGCATTTCCAAAGGGGTGGGGGAGTTTTTGGAATGGAAATTTCACATTGAAAATTAAATTTTTTGTATTACTAGAAAATGGTGGCTGTTCACCCAACAGAAGTGGTTAATATACTCAACTGCTTCACCTTCAGTAAAGACAAGCTAGTTGCTCTTGAACTGTTAGCTTCGTAAGTATTTCTTATTTTTAACTTCAAATCTGGAAGCTTTTTAACTGTCTTTTAACTCACTGTGTGTTAATGTGTCAGAATTATATAAATAATAGGACCTTATACAGTCTATGAAAGCATAGTGATGAATTTTGATTTCATCCTGTGAATACTTAGTGTATTTATAATACACATGGTATAACTTTCAAAATAATTAGGATTATTTAATTTGACATTTCTGCATTTCAGTGACTTGCTTGATCTTCCTGCTCCAAATAACTTGAAAGGCAAGTTGATAAAGATGTTGGATTTTGAGAGTTAGACTACAGTTTTGCTGCTTACTGACACAACATATTTTTGGGTCAAGGCATCTGTATTTTCTGAGCCTTAGTATACAATTACATAGTAGGATAGTAAATTTTAAGCCCTGTTAGGTGTGTGAGAATACCTCACACAGCATTTGAGTGATGGTCACAATGAATGTGAGTCTGAAGAGAAGGGTAGGGGACCTAATCTTTGCACAGTTGAAGAGTGTATAAATTGTCCATTCATGGGACAAACATTTTAAAGTTTCATATGTTAATAATATCCTTTAGGGCATGAAATTAAAGTATATGGTAAAACTTCATTTTAGAACAGCCATGATTTTTAATGCATTTAACACAAGTTGTTTTTATTGCCTTGCTTCTCCTAATATTCATTGAAGAGAATGTATTTTCAGGAGTCTCAAAATCTCGATTTTTGCTTATAGTAATTACTTTGTTACTTTCCAGTAATCAGTTAGACAAACCTCAGCTCAGTTATTATATTTGTCATCATTATATAAACATTTAAATTGACCTGTTAAAGGCAAATAGTCACATTTTCTCCCTGTGCCATGAGGAACGTTTACTCACATGTGTTTGTGCAGTGATCAGAAATTGCTGACCTATATGTATGTCTTAAACAAAAAAGCTAAACTGTGTTTCCTTTGTAGAAACATTGTGGATGCACAGAATTCTCGTCCCATTGAAGATTTGTTTAGGATAAACATGTCTGAGAAGAAGCGATGCAAGAGAGTGCTTGAGCAGGTAATTTTCTCACGATTACTGTGAAAATGCTAGACTAGTTTCTGTGGATGTTGGTGAATGAAAAGGTCCCCATCTTCTGTACTAACTTTGACAAAGAACCTGAATACTGGTATGTGGTGGGTTAAAAATTAACATCCTAAAACTATGGAGTAGAAATAGATCTGACTCAGAGATATGCTGGAGTGTGCCTCCTGTGGTAGTTATGTCCTGTCTCTTGGTAGCTGTGCTAGGGTTCCAAGCTTTTGTTTTTAATTTATGTATTTAGAAAGTTGACTTTTCAGATTTTGCTTTGTTACCAGATTTGTGTTAATCAAGTTCATAAGAGATGAGCACAAAAGCAAAATTATGGTTTATTAGTTTAAAATCTATAAAAGAAGGAGAAACAATACTTGTCCAAACCTAGAAAACTTGATTTGTCATTTAAGGTAAAAAATTGCTAGAATTGTAATTGTCATAAGCTGAATTAATAATAAAAACTACTTGAGGAAGGTATAAATTGCTCTCCTAGAGCCTTGTAGCTCAGTTATCTTTAACCCTCACAACCTCCTCTTAAGTTCAGGGAAGTCCTGTGTTATTGTTGCAGAAATGAGATCTGAGCTCACATTTCTTTAACAGTTTCCTCATTGGTTTTATTGACTAAATCTTTATGAAGTCATACATACACTGCTATAGTTTTTATTCCTTTATAAAGCATTCTGTTGATGTCACTTTGCTTTTCAGAAATGTTCTGGAGCTGCATGTTCTATAGAGTAGGCCTTCTGGTTGATCAGTACAACTTTTCTGGAATGTAGACCTTAAAATGTTCAAAGCTTTTAACCCTAAAGTTCTCCTTCTAGGAATCTGTCCTAAAGAAATAAGTAGAAAAATGCAAATTTATATATATGGGCATTTTAGGGTTGGGGTGGCAATAGTAAGGGCTTAGTAGGAGGGCTAGATTATATGATTATAAAGGTAGTATAAATATGTTGGGAATGAATTTATAAAACCAGTATTACTCTACAAAACATACATAACATGCATACTTATACTATGTAGTTTTATATAAGGCTATATAGTTTTATATATACAATGTAGTATATAAGTATAATTGAATATTCTTACAATGTAGTATAGCTCCATTGGAATTGCCTTATACAGTATTTTTCATTTGTTTAACATAAATTTATTGAGCACCAAGGGTTTGGGGAGGTAGTTGAGTGGTACAGCGTTCACCTAGTATATGCATAGCCTGAGGTTTCATCCGTAGTACTACAAAAAAAAAAAGCCAGAAAGGTTCATCAAAATTCTATACAGTTAATTCTGTACTGGCTAGATTGCATATTAGTAAACCATCACCTATTAGTCACCAACTGAGTACTGTGAGGCATCATTTTAGAAGCTGAGGATGCAGTAATAAACATCCTAGGACCAAATCCCTTTTCTTAGTATGTCTCATAATTAGGTAACATTATGTTGGACACTGTATGTCCAAATAAGTCTTGTTTATTCAGTAGTATAGCTCTTTGGACACCCAGTAGCCTGTGGAACATATTAGATATTATATTTTTTTTGTACATAATTTACAGAATACATTGTGAAATATCTTTAAGGATCTGTTTGCAACATTAATATTATTATGTTACCATTTTAATAATTCCACATAAAGTAATTTTGCTTTTATTACTTTTGAACATGTTTGTGGAATCTGATTGTTGTATGAGCAGATTGAAGGTGATGCTGTTCCTTAATTCGTGTTTTTCAGTTGGACTTCCCAGTCCTAGTAAGTCAGAATAATTGAGTTTATGAGTTTGATATTTTTTTACCACTCTCTTCTTTTTTTCTTTTTGTTTTTTATATTACAGGCTTTTAAAGGGGGCTGCAAAGCTCCTCATGCTATGATATCTTCTTGTGGAACGATCCCAGGAAACCCATATCCCAAAGGAAAACCCAGTCGTATAAATGGAATTTTCCCAGTAAGCATACTTTCATAACTGTATGTGAAACACCTCCAGACGAGGTGCGAAATATAGCATAAGTAAATTATATTTAAGAGAAAATGCCAGTTGATGATGCTTCTGTAAAGGAAAAGAATTTAGTGATGTCATCATCTTAATTTATAGATTTACCATGGATTGAAAGTTCTAAGTATTGTGGAAGCACTGGTTTACGTTTAATAAAGGTGCATTTCTTATTCTCATTATTTTTCAAATAGTTTTGTTGAGTACTATTTAAAGTTTGGGCAGCTTTGCATGCAGTGTTTCCTTCTTGAGAGTCACATTGCATAAGAAAGCCTCCCAGAAATCCTTCAAGAAAGCAGTTTGTTTTTATACCAGCCAGTGTTCCTCAGAAAAACCCCTTTGTAAAAAAAAAAAAAAAAAAACTTTTTCAGAGGATGTTCCATTTCTATTTCTGTGTAACAACCCCAGAGCTCTGTGGTAAACAATAAGCATTTATATTATCTCATATAGTTTCTATGGAAATCTGGGAGTGGTTTTGCTGGGTGGTTCTGCTCAAGGTTTCTTTTTTCTTTCTTTTTGTATCAGAAATTTTTTTTGTTAGTATATATTCATTATAAAGCAGTTTCTTAGGAATTTGTATTCATCTGGAAGCTTGATTGAAGCTCAAGAACATGTTTTGAAGGTGGCTCACTTACATGTCTGGCAAGTTAGTGTTGCTTATTGGCCAGGGATCTTTGTTCCTTGCTATAAGGACTTTTCCATATGCTGCTTGAATATCCTCATGACATGGCAACTGACTTCCACCAAAGCAAATAATCCAGGACAGGCTATCATTTCTGGATTATTCTGTATGTTACACAGGTCAGCATCATTCATTCTGGAACAGGAATGTACAAGGGCACATGGGAGGTGAGGAACAGTAGGGGCTGTTTTAGAAGCTGGCTTCCATACTAGTGTATACCATTTAAGGACAGCATTAGGGAGACATATTATGTTAACCTAATTAACCTATTCTGATCTCTTCATTATAGCAGTCTTTAATGAGGTTTCATTTGCCTTTGACAATATAAATAGTCACATTTAATGAAGAACACCATTTTTTTCTCATCTATTTTCGGTTGTAATATACATATTCTTTTTCATTCTCTGAGCGGCATAAATACTGTGTCATTTGAAGTTTATTTTAGTTTTCTCTTTTTGTAGAGAATAAAATTAGAATATATTTTATTCTTTCCTTCTGTCATCCCCTCTGTGTATTGCACTATTTTGGAGTACTTTTGCCAATGCTAAGGAGGTTCCATGACAGGAGGGTTAAGAACCTTATCAGGGTCAGCCTGATGGCCCATGGCTATAATGACAGTGTTTGAGAGGCTGAGGCATAAGGATCAAAAGTTCAGTGATAGTCTGGGATATGTAGTGAGACCCTATTTTAAAAAAAAAAAAGTGTCATGCAGCTGGCCGAGGCAGGCAAAATGAAGTCATTCTTGAGTATTACGCAGTGCAGTTATATGGTTGTTGTTGTTATTGTTGTTTTAAGCTCAATTACCTTTCTTTTTCTTTTTTGAAATAGGGAACCCCTTTGAAAAAAGATGGTGAAGAATGTACCAATGAAGGCAAAGGAATAGCTGCACGGATTCTTGGACCATCCAGACCAGTATGTTTTGAAAATAAAACATGAGACAAGTCGTAACTCCCCCATATAGTTTTTGCTCTGTTCAAAGCATAAATTAAATTTTTGTGTTGCAAAGTTTAATTATACTAGAAATACTAGGACAGTGGAAGAAAATGACCTAGGAAATACAGTATAATTAATTAGCAATGTTAAGGACCCTTTTGAGGTTAAGCATTTTATTTTAAAGTGGGACCAAATTGTTTTAATTTTTTTCATTAGTTACATTTAACTGTTCTGTTGGAAGTATGGAGTGTGGTGTTTGCTTTAATTGAGGTTCTGATTTGGCCAGAATGGAGCTAGGAGGTTGAATCTTTTAAAGGGAGTGATTATCATAATTGGAATGTAAACTGGACAGGAAGATACAACCCAGTGGGTTGAAGGATTGTTGAAGTTTGCGGCGCCTACACACAGCTACCTTGCAATCACTACCCATCCACATAAGAAGAATGCCAGTGGGTGTTGTTTACAAGAGCTAGAAAGAGACTTGGATCCCTTCTGTCCCAAAGGCACATGCTTGCTCTCTTGTTTTCTATAGGTAAAAGCATTTGCTTGTCTTTGGATACTTTTGGTTTTCTGTAGACCAATTCTTTAAGTGCTTTCTGTTACTTAGGTAAATGCCATCAACTGTACAATAAAGTGTTTGTGGATTTATGGATTTCAAAAGACAAAACAACTAAAATATTGAATTCCTCCTTCTAATGAGTTGTCAGAATGCCAAAAACTAAGGCAAACAGTGCTTTTATCTTCCAAAATGAGAAAAAAGTGCGGGAATGATAGGATGAATTCCTAAAGAGTTTAGGAGGTTGCCATTGGGGTTCATATTGTAACTAATAAACCTAGCGGGTTTCTTGCATTAATTCTTGGATTAATCTAGCCTGGGTCAGAAAGGAGTTTGCTGTTTAGGATAAGGTGTGACCCTTCATTGGAGATGTTTGGGTACTGAACTAAAAAACACACAGCCATCTTTGGCAGGATCTACCTTTGGAAATTAATAGGAACAACTTTTATTAAAGCAAAGATAGTTCCTCATTTGTTCCAGTAGCTAAGACTACTGTCTTAGTCCAGTAGCATTTGATACATTGGGGCACTTTTGATCTATTAGGACTAAATATTTTGAAAAGCAAGTTATACTTTGTTTTGCCCAGAGACGGCTTACTTGGTTTTCTTCTAACTGGTATACTTTCCTTCTTGTCTAGCCTCCTTCAACATACAATCCACATAAACCTGTTCCTTACCCAATACCTCCATGCCGGCCCCATGCAACTATTGCACCAAGTAAGGAATTCTCTTGACTTTACTTTTTTTTTCCTGTTTGTTAAATTGCAAGTGAGTGCTAGTTTATTAGGTGTTTAGGAAGTTCTATGATGGTTTAATTTTGCCCATGTTCATCTGTTGCCATGGTCTACAGCACTGTAGGGAATCTTCCTTATGACAACTTAATTATAAGTCATTCTTAATCATTTTTTGTTATTATGGTTTTTACTTTGGTAAATTACCTTATAAGCTTTTTTTGGTAGTTGGTGTTCATAGATATCATTAAATGCATTTAGCTTGAAAAGACTGTGAATATATACTTGAATTTCAGTATGGCAGGTTATGCCTGACATGCCATTCACTGGACATGCCTGTAGTGGACTAGCAGGCATTGCTAGTTGTCTCATTGGTCTCAGTTTTCACTTAACCCTAGACCCAAACCTCCATGTAAGATGCAAAACAGTTCAAAAAATCAATTGGATAGTTGCATTAATACATGTGGAATGCCTGGCAACAGGGTGCTTCTAAGTTATATATATTATTTCTATTATATTTTTATTTTAGGTGCTTATAACAATGCAGGTTTGGTACCATTAGCCAATGTCATAGCTCCAGGTGTACCCCCTCCACCTCCATATACTCCAAATCCAGGAGGAACAGGTAAAGTCATGTTACTATGGGGTATTAAAAGTGAATAACTTACTCATTTACAAATACACACTTGAAAGACACAGTTTAGCATGTGTGTCCTAACAGGAGCACAAGTTTCAGAGCCTGACAGATCTGTGTGTGGGTCCTTGGTAATGTGAGTTAGTTTTCGTAATTTTGATGAACTTCCATTTTCCCAGTTGCAATATGTAATAACATATATAATAGTTTTTAATAGTATTGTTCAGTAATATTTTCAACTAATATATGCTGGGCATAAAAAGTGAACAGAGAGTCCTGTTTTCAGAGAGTTTACAATCTAATGAGAAATACAGATAAGGAAAGCACAACAGCTTCAGTATATTCTACCTAATTGGTTCTAAATTGCACATTTTGTGGTTTAATTTCTTTGAAATTGGAATGTGATCTATAGCAAATGACAAGTTAGATTCTGTCTCAATGCTGAGACAGTACAGGTGCTGTGGAAACTCATAGAAGAGACATCCAGACCAGTCCCATCAAAATAAATGTGAGCTGCTTGTATAATGTGCACTAAAGGTTTGTTGACTCAGTAGTACTTTCAGTTGAATAAGAAGTGGGTACAAGAAGATTGATAATAAAATGCTGTTCAAGGGATGGAAAAGTGACAATAAAGTGGACTCTCTGTAGCCTTGTTAAAAACTTCCTCAGGTCCTCTCTTGTGGGATTCAGTGAATTATAGATAGAGCCCTGGTGTCCTATTTTTTATTGATCTCCAGGTGATTCTTATCTTCAAGCAAATTTGGGTAATATTAGAATCTCCACATAAAGAACCCCAAAAGAATCATAGTATCCTGTTTTGTTTAAGGCTCCCTCCTGTTAACTACCAGATTGAAGTGAGCTGAGGGACTTTGTACCTCCAAACTGTCACTGAGAATATTTGGACATAGTGTAGTTGCTGTCTGACTTGGCAGAGGAGTTGTGGAGAGAGAAACTAAAATTAATGTATGAATATGTATGGAGTTGAGGATAGAGTAGCAAGGGGTACTCTTCCCAAAGATACTTTCTTGCATGCATATGGAAGAGTGAGACCTTGTGGAGTAGGTGGATTGGACACCCCATGCTGGCAGAGGTAGGGAGGAAGTTGGAATCCAGCCTGCTTTACTAAGGCTCTACTACCAGTTGGCCTTGCTGCTTCCTATTCACTTTTTAATGACATCAGGGCTCCACTCTAGTGCCCTTGGGCCACATGTGTGAACTTGTGCTGGTTGTAGAAAAAGAACCATTTCTCGTGAGTGATAAACTTTGATAAGCTCGAAGAAGTACATTTGACTTAATGCCACCATTTGTACAAATCTTATGGTGGAGAGGAAGGGCTTGTAAAAGGGTGATGAGAACTAATACTCCCCAGTATTTACCAATCCAACCTATTCTTGGGTTCTGTGAACATGAGAGATGAACAATAATTATTTTTACATGTATTGGTGAGCTGTTGTCCAAAAACCCTGTACTGGTTTATACCTGCCCATGAGAGTATACAAAGATACAGTTTCTTCACACCTTTTAAACCTGGGAATTTTCTGTTTCTTAACTTTACCGGTCTGAGAATAATATAGCTTACATTTTTGCATGCTTTTTATAAAACTTAATTTTTATTTAGGTCAGTTATTTGAACCTTCTTAGTTGTGTATCTTCCTTAGGACACCCTTCTCTGCCTAACAGTATGAGAATACCTATATATTCTCTGGTGATTTTTATAGTGGAATTTTCATGAATAGCTTTTAATCTACTTGCTCTCAGATAGCAATGGATTCTGTGCTTATTCATCCAGCAGCCATCTTCCCACTTGCAGTCTTCTGCTCTTGTGGGCAAAGCTGCCCAAGAATGGCTGATAGTTCAGCCAAGGACAGTGGTCTTCTTTGCTTTCTAGTCTCAGAATACACATTCTCTTGGATGTCAAGCTACAGTGTGTATTTAAAACCTGAAGAGCTAAGGGGAGACTTTGAGTGGAGAACAGGGTTTGGGGGAAGAAAGAATAGTTGCTTATAATCTTGTCAGTGTTCATATATTTAGGATTTTTAGTAATTTCTTTATTTTTCCATACACATGCATTCATTATATTTTCTACTTTGTGTATTTATTTATATCTATATTTTTTTCTTTTTTAATACCTGTCTCTGATTATGATGGTCAATAATGTAATTAAAACTTGAAGTCAACTTTTGTTTATTTACTTTCTTACAGAAAATGAAGACCTTTCCAATCAGTCAAAACCTACACAGAATCAAAGTAAGTACCAAATTTGATCAGAGATACTGATGTCTGTCTTAGTTGTCTGTTCTGTTATTCATTGAGAACAATGTGAGTTGAATATATTTGAAAGATTTTAGGAAAATCTCCTGGATAAAAATGAATTAATACTTACTAAAAGTGGCTTAATTCTGATGATTTGTACACAACATGAAATGTATATATTTAACTGGATTTGAATTAACGTTGTGACTTTGTATCCTATTCATAAACTTGCGGTGAAATCTAAGTGCCATGTGGCATGTATGCCCAGGTTCACTTTACATTCTGTGATGTTGGAAGCTTCATTTCTTTTTCCATATGAACATTTCCAAAATGATTTGTAGAAAAAACCCTTTTGACTAATGCTAGGTCGTATTCTACTTTTAGATTTAGTTATTTCAAGAGTATTATTAGGTATAACTCAAGTGGAAAAGAATAGAGGCACCAAAGCAGAAAAAATAATTGAAAATGCAGTAATGCCTCCAGGTGGCAGCAGCACCACAGCACCACATTTCCCCCTAGTCAGTGATGGGCATGGCCAGGAAAGAGGTGCTTCCTGGGATAGGATGAAACTGGAACCAGTTCTTGTGTGGCAGAGTAGCCAGAATCTAATTATTATGGCACACAGACGTCTCAGTGCAAAAAGTCCCTTCCCTGGGAATGGTGCATAATGGGTGCTTTTGAGCTGGTTTGTAATGGTCATGTAATGGGTGAAAAGAACACTTAGTAAGATGTCAGGATATTCAGGTTCTGGAACCACCTAGCTTTGTGATGTTGAGTTGGTCACTTAACTTCTATGAAAACGATATTAAGGAACCTTCATCCTTACATTCTCTGCCACTGAGCTGCACCTCTGGCCCATGACTGCATGATCTTTTAATAATTTGCTTAGCCTCACCAAGTCTCAGATTACCCACCTATAAAATGGGAGGGCAGTATTAGTATCCATCTTGGGATTAATGTGAGGACAAATGCAATGATGGACATAATTATCATGGGGTATGATAGTGTTTTATGCTTAATAACCAAATTAGATGACAGGAAGGTGATATTTATCATGGTAAATAATTGGGGTTTCATTTTTGTTTGTTTTGTTTCATTTTTAACTGCAGGCACAATGATTAATACTGCATAGCTTTTTATTAATTAAATAAAAAGATTTCCAGATGGGCACCAGTAGCTCATACCTATCATCCTGGTTTATTCAGGAGGCAGAGATCAGGAGGACGTGGTTTGAAGCCAGCCTAGACAAATAGTTTGAGAGACCCTATCTCAAAAATACACAACACAAAAAACCACTCATGGAGCTCAAGTGCACCAAGAGCACCTGGCTTCAAGGCACCTGAAAGCACCTGCTTAGCAAGTGTGAGGCCCTGAGTTCAAACCCCAGTACCACAAAAAAAAAAAAAGCCTTATTTTTATGAAATTAAGTCATAACTTACAATATGAAAGTGGTGGTGCTGGAGTGTATCTGAGTGGTAAAATCTATGGTTAGTATCTGTGAGGCATTGGTTTCAATCCTTAGCCCAAAACAATAAAAGTAATCCAGAAATATGAATGTGGTACAGACTTCTGGCCTTTTACATTTGTAATCATATGTTAGTGTTAATTTTTCTAACATATTTCTTTTACTAAGACAACTCCAAAGTCCGTTTAACCCGATAAGGCACCCTTTGACTTTCAGTTAGTGCAAATGAATTATGTGTATTTGTTTACCCCTATTTTTTTCCTTGGATACCCCGGATACCCCTTCCCCACCCATGATTAACCTTGGGTATTACTTCATTGACTGTGTCAGCTTCCTTATATCCAGAGTTAAAAATGTATAAGTCCATGAAAATGTCTTTCAATTGATTTTTACTGCAAAAGAAACATTCCCTGCTTTTAACTGAAGCAGACTTGATTAAGTATAGTAATGAATAATAGTTGCCATTACAGCATTACCAACATAAGTCTTGCTTTCCACGTGGCTCCAAAAGGATTATCGCATGCAAGGTGCTAAGTCTCTAAAGATGAATTCGAAACTACTTTTAAGGACTGGGGTGTAGCTAAGCCGAGCATGCACAAGACCCTGGGTTTCATCCCTAGCACCAAAAAGAAAAAAGCTTTTGACCCTAAAGGAACTTTCAGGACAAGCTAGGTGAAGACTGGGGGTTTATGTAGTGTAGATTGGTCAGGATAGGTAAAAGCAGGGCAAGAGGTGGCTGGTGGGTGCTACACGGACTAGTATTTTGGAATATTCAACTCACAGTGTGGCAACTAACAATACTGGAGAAATGGGTTTGAATCATGGAAGGCGTTGTATGACTCTGAAAGGGAAGTGATAGCCTGAAAGCTCTTGAGAAGAGTGCTGATTGGTGATTTTTATTCTAGATAAGTGGTTTGGAAGAAGTAAAGTAAGTACGCTAAGGCTTCCTCACTATGGCTTTAAGGGCTATTTTAAGCAGGATATAGAAGACACCTGGATCTGCCTGAGGCTCCAGAGTGAAGATCAGGATAATAAAATACTGCAATTTATGTATTACAGGAGCCAATTATATCTGTCATTGATTGTCTTTGATATTTGTAAAATGTGACAAAAATTGTTACACATTTCTTTTGAGCTCAAATTGAACATTTCAACATGGTAATAAATTCTTGCCTTTTTTCTCCCTCCACAGCATTTTCCAACCCAGCAAGTCAGCTCTTTTCTCCTCATGGTTCTAATCCTTCAACACCTGCTGCAACTCCCATCCCTACTGCATCCCCAGTCAAAGCTGTAAATCATCCATCAGCATCAGCAGCTGCCACTGTTTCTGGACTGAACATGTCGAGCGCTGTCCTTCCTGTGTTCCCAGGCCAGGTCTCCTCAGCCGTTCATGTGCCTCAGCCGTCAACACCAAACCCGACAGTGATCAGGACCCTTTCCTTGCCTGCTACACCCGCTGCTTCTGTCCACAGTACCACGTCCACTCCCATTCCTTCCATTTTTTCTGGCCTAGTGTCACTGCCAGGGCCTTCTGCTGCTCCTACCCCAGCCGCTCAGGCCACATCTACACCTCGGGCCACTCTCACTTCAACTGAAACGTTTGCTTCCACTTCTCCTTTCACTAGTCTCTCCTTTTCTGCCAGCTCTACTGCTGTTTCTACCAACAACCCAAATTCTGCTTCACTGTCATCGGTTTTTGCAGGTCTTCCTTTGCCCTTAACACCAACATCCCAAGGTATAGCCAACCCAACTCCTTCTGTCATTGCCAGTGGTTCTGCTCCCAGTGCTGCTGGCCCACTTGGTGTGAATAATCCTCTTCTGTCTGCTTTAAAAGGCTTTTTGACATCAAATGACACCAATTTAATCAATTCCTCTGCTTTGTCATCTGCTGTCACAAGTGGGCTGGCTTCATTATCTTCTCTTACTAATCAAAACTCAGATTCCCCTACTTCTCTCCCTAACAAGAGCTATGCCCCATCAGTTGTTCCCACTTCACAGAGGTCATCCACTCCAGGGCTGGTCATGTTCCCAGGCCTGACTACTGCAGCTAACTCCACCTCCACTGCCCTGACACTGCCTGCACAGGCCCCACTAGCTGCTCCTGCTGCATCCTCAGCAGCAGTACCAGTGAACTGTGGCTCCTCTGCTGTCCTCCTGCATGGCACCCATCCCAGCCCCTCAGACCTGCATATTTCATCCACCCCCGCAGTAACGACTCTTCCGGTTATGATCAAAACTGAGCCCACGAGTCCTACTCCCTCAGCCTTCAAAGGCCCATCTCATTCTGTGAATCCCCCTCATGGCACTTTAAGTTTATCGGGGACACTGGGTCGTGCATACACTTCAACCTCAGTGCCCATCAGTTTGTCTACTTGCCTTAATCCTGCGTTGTCAGGGCTGTCCAATTTGAGTGCTCCCTTAAATAGTTCCAATCCCCTTTCATCTGTTTCCCTCCCGCCACATGCTTCCTCTGCTCCCATCGCTCCTGTGTTCACGGCTCTTCCTCCTTTTACATCTTTGACCAGTAGTTTTCCTTTACCCGGCAACCCATCTCTTAATCCATCAGTGTCTCTTGCAGGGTCATTAATAGCCACCTCATCCTCCACCACCACCTCCACAGCCATGCCTCATCCTAGCTCCACAGCATCTGTTCTCTCAGGGCTCTCTGTCTCAGCACCCTCCTCAGCAGCACCTTTCTCCCTCAACCTGTCTACTGCTGTCCCTTCCCTTTTTTCAGTCACCCAAGGGCCTCTGCCCTCTTCCAATCCCTCCTACCCTGGCTTTTCTGTCTCTAATACCCCGAGCGTTACCCCTGCTCTCCCTTCCTTCCCGGGGCTACAGGCGCCCTCCACAGTCACTGCTGTTACACCACTGCCTGTGGCCGCCACAGCCCCATCACCGGCTCCAGTCCTCCCAGGATTCGCTTCAGCATTCAGTTCAAATTTCAACTCTGCTCTTGTTGCACAAGCCAGGTATGTGAAAAGTTTGCAAATAGGATAAAATCATTTTCACCTAACTTATAGTTCATAGTTTTATTTTATATTATTAAAATGAAAATCAAAATGTCATTATTTGGTGGTGCTAAATTATATCTGGGCAAAAACTTCAGTGCCCAGAAAATGTTTCATGGCTCTTCATGTATAGATAAATATGTAAAATATTAATGCTTGTTAAGAAAGTTTCAGTGTTTGTATTTGGTAATTACAATATTGTATGTAGAACACTGAATTCAGAATAATATAGAATATATGATATAGGTAGGATAAAGTCATATAAATATATTCTATATTACATTTATATGTGTATAGAATATATTATAATAAAAAGTAAGTTTTACTCAGTGAGTGGCTGGCATTTCTGGGTCCTTCCAACAGAGGCATAAATTCTAAGTTGTTTTGTTTTTAACATCTTAAGATACTACTTGCCCCAGGGTACCGATTGCTCACCCCAGTAATCCTAGCTACTCAGGATAATCATAGTTAAAAGCCAGCTGGGCAAATAGTCGAAACAGGGCTGCTGAAGTGGTTCAAGTGGTAGGGCATCTGCTTAACAAGCCTAGCAAACGAGACCCTGAGTTCAAACCCCAGTCCCACCAAAAAAAAAAGCATACTACTTGACAAATATAAAGTACCTTCTTTGTCTTATCTGTAGTTTAACTTGTTTTTCTATCAATTGTTCTAGTTTATCATCTGGACTTCAAGCTGCAGGCAGTTCTGTTTTTCCAGGCCTTCTATCCCTCCCAGGTATCCCTGGGTTTTCCCAGAATCCTTCACAGTCATCCTTGCAAGAATTACAGCATAATGCAGCTGCACAGTCAGCATTGCTACAGCAGGTAAATGGGCAGTGACTGGCACAGATAAAATGATAGCATGTACAACTAACACCTGTAATGGTAACACTGTTATATCCCAACATGGGGAAAAGTGGCTATATTAGAATGTCTGTACATTTGATGAATAGGTCTCCCGAAATTTACAAATTATGTTCATTTTTTTTTCAGAAGAATAACACAGTAGGATAAAGTCATTTGTATGAACTGCTTTTCCACTTAAAGGTTTTTAATATTTCAATTTGAAGATTTTTCTTAATAAAATGGAATCTTTGTTTATGACAATTAAATTTTAACTTGTTTTCCACTACTTAAGCTATAATGAACCATTAAAGCAAATTATCTTTAAAAAACAAAACACTCTTGACTTTCTTTTCTTTTTTGTAAGAATAGTAAGTATCAATGGCATTTTCATTCCTTTCCTCCAACTGAAGAAGTTTGAACATTTCTTAAAAATGTAGGAGACTGGGAGGAGTACCTGCTTTGCAAGCAGAAAGCAGTGTTTGACTGAGTTCAAACACCAGTCCACCAAAAAAAAAAAAAACAGTATAAAAAAAAATGTAAGAGACTGAGCAGACTTTATCTTGACCAAAGGTTAGATTTTTCCTTCCTGTTCTGAATATCTAAAGTGTGATGTAGACAAGAGCAAGTTCAAACTTGATTGATTTTGGCCCTCTTGATAAACTATTTTGTTTTTTTTTTTCCCTCCCAGGTCCATTCAGCTTCTGCTCTGGAAAGCTACCCAGCTCAGCCTGATGGGTTTCCTAGTTACCCTTCCACACCAGGAACACCATTTTCCTTGCAACCAGGCTTGTCCCAAAGTGGGTGGCAATGAATTTTTTTTTTTTAAATTCTTGGGAGCAACATGAGATTTGCCTAAGAACTGCAGTGAACAATCTGACAAATGGGCCAAAAGTCAGAAAATGAAAATGAAGATAATCCTAGGGAACTTGTGACAAGAGTTTGAAATGCCGGTTGCATTTTTTAAAATAATGGGTTTTTAAGTATGATTACTCCCCATTCCCTTATATAAATATGCTGACAATAAATTGTATGAAGAATAGTATTTAAAAACTACTTGGGGACTTTTCACCTTCCATCCCACAAAATTTTGAATCATGTATGTTATCTATGTAGAAAGAATATTAAAGAGGAGACAGAACTCTTTATAGCCAAATACAGCCTTAAATCTGCTTGTACAGCATCCATGACAGAAGTAATAGTTGTGCCTCAGACTGATGGGTTGCATGTAGCGCTGAGGGAGTTACTGCCTTGGCACACATGAGTGGTTCTTACTCACATCAGCTGGAACACAGTGCTCTGTATGTATCCACAAAAGGGGACTTGATACCCACTCTTATTTTTAGTATCTAATATTAATGATTACACATACTGCTGAATTTAACTCAATATATTTCAGGTAAGTGAAAATGGTGCTTAATGTAGTCTTTAGAATGACTTTCAGGTGTTTTAGACTAAAATACATATATATCCAGAACTACTTTCTTACAGAAATACAAGTAAGGAAGGCTGATAATGTTTGCCTTCAACAGATTTTTCCTAATTTCAGCAGTATCCAAATGAGTGAGGAACAGTTGACTGACTATTGGGCCACCTCTATTATTCATTGTACTAGGAAGCTCTTGGTAAATGTTTACAATCATGGGATGTAGTATTTCTGTTTGTACTTAAAGTCAAATGCTTATCTGAAATAATATGTGACAGCAAATAGAGACTTGCTCTGTTAATGAATATGCAGTGTGTACTCTATTTAAAGTCCTGTGGTAGTATAATATGTTTGAATGTCATTAATTTAAGAATAATAACTGCCACATTTGGGGGTGAGTAGGAAGAATGAATTCTAATCCTGTGATTAAAGTGTAAACTATAGAATCTACTGTAGTACATTTCAGCATCTAGAAGTTTTACTTTTATAAAGATAGTGTCTGGAAGATGTTGCAAATGTATTTTCCTTCAACACGGGGAGCATACTTTTTAAGTATATGAAATATTCCTGTATGGTTAGTTTTTAACAGTTTTTTAAAAATAAACTTTATGAATATGACAAATATTTTATAAATGTTTTATTAAATCCTTTTATAGGCTCTTAAATTTTTTGTGCACACTAGAATTAATGTATTGAATTATTTTTGTCTGAATTTAGTTGAAATGCTAAGCTACTGATTGTGTGCTCCTTTAAATAATATCTTATGCAAGAGTCATAGCTAACAATTAAAACAGACTGACTTATACCTTTTATTGTCTTCAAACACAGAATGTAATTGTATAATAATTGCTACAAGTTGTCACTTGTTCATTTTACGTCTACATTCATAAAACTTTTTAAGATTATATTGTATTGCTTATGTAAGTTGACCATTCACAAAATAGTTACTGAATGAGTGATCTTCATCCAGTGTGACAGTACTACAAGGTATATTTCTGCTATCCTTTGGGTCTCATGAATAGAAGAACAATATCCTGTTCATATTTTAAATTTATTCTGGAATCTTACACATATTGGGCACTCAAAGGTTTACATAAAAGTGAAGAAAACATTTTTGGAACACTTGCACTAATTATTAGGGGCTCATCTTATGTATTTGTTTCTCATTCTTGTGAGGTAAGTACTGTTAACCTAATTAGCTAGATAAAGAAGGCAAGGTGTGAGTCACACAATAGGTAAGTGATAAATTTGAAGGAAGTTTTTGCTACCAGGCTACTTGTAATACCAGCTGCTAAGAAAACATTGATTGGGTAGGTCCAGGGGGAGGCAAACCTTACTACCTGAGGGGATTCAAAAAGATTTCTCAGTGACAAAGTCATAAATGACTAAGACCATGACTAAAAACATTCTTAGAAAAGCACAAAACATGATAGAATAGCATAATAAGATAACCCTGTAACTGGATGAAGCACAATAAAGAGTTTGAATGAAGCTAAAAAGCAAGAGAGAGATGTGATCACAAAAGACTTGGAAAGCTAGGCTTGGTGCCACACTCCTGCCTGTAATCCAGCACTTGGGGCACAGAAGCAGCAGGATCCTGAGTTTGAGGCCAGCCCCAGCTACATTGCAGGAACCTGTCTCAAAAACAAAGACATTGGCAAACATGATAAGGAGTGGGGAATTTATTCTGTGCTCCACAGTTTGGAAGTTTGTTAGAAAGCACTTTAGAAAACTCACATAGGCTATAGCACAGAGGTTGGGTTAGAGGTAGTAAACTGGATGGTTATTGTGGGAATCCAAAAATAAAGACTGTTAAACTGACATGGAAAGAGATTAGAAATGTTACTGTCTGTTCTTTTATATGAAGGCCTGTAGAATTTGCAAAAGTTGTTACACACGTTGAGTGTACATTTGCAGCATATATATAACTGTATATTAGTAAGAAAGCAGCCAAAAATATATAAGCAAAAAGCATGCATGTGTAATCACAGAAGAGAAAACATGAGTTGTAAATTAGCCACTTAAATTGTTTAGCCTCATTAAGGTTTTGGAAAATCTGAATTCAGATTATAATTAAATACTAAATATTAAAAGCTGTAACTATCAAAGTAGTATCAATGATGTGGAGCAAAAGGAATACATGTACACTGCTAGTAAGATTGATTAGATCGTAATTCCATTACTTATAATAACCGCTAAAAATACTCTAAGTAGACTGTGGCCTATGTATTAAAGAGTACTGAAAATTGCAACATGCATGCAACAAGGTAAACAAACCTAAGAAACATAATGTGGAGTGATAACAGTCACAGGAGATGACATGAACATTCTTAGGTCAAAAGCAAATCAAAGGTCTACACATATGATAAAAAATTTTAAAGCAATAGGATAATCAGTACGGATTGTGCTTATGGAGAGATGGGGATGAAGATTGGGGAGGAGTACTTCACATAGCTTCATTGGTATTGGAATGCTCTACGTTGAGTAGTATGTTCATGGCTACTTAACTTTACTCAATAAGTACATTATGTTATTTCATGTGTATCAACAAAATTCCCACAATAAAATATTCAATAGATTACTTTCCAATGTGTAAAATACTTAATCAGGGGTGCATCCAGGTAGATGTTTAGTTAGCTGATGATAGTTGGAAATACTTATTTTTCTAACGAGAGGTCTAGGCAGTGTGGTGACTTACTATTATAAAGATACATTGCTGGGGACTGAGTTTGTTATTTAAAGATGTGGGAATTCAAAAATTGGATAAATGAGAAGAAATAAGACAGTGAATGATGTGTATGTGGTTAAGAGTTAATGACATCAGAGAACTTCATTTACAGAAAAGAGCAGCAAATGTCCTGGATCACATTTGTCCATCTCAGCAGTAAACTGGTGGATTATGACTAGCTTCCCCAAACCAGAAGTTTAGGGCAGAAGAAAGTTTCAGGGGTAAAATGGATTGTCTCCAGTGAGAGGTTTGCTCTATAAAATGCCCATTCAGGAAAAAGCAAGTACACATATTTAGAGAGGAATGTACTATATGTCAAAAGTAAGAGTAGAATTAGGGTATTTAAAAATAGCTATTCCTCATTTCAGGACTTTGCAGTAGTGCAGGAATTGACTGGATGAAAGTGTAGAAACAAGAGACTTTCAGGAGTACCTTCCAGCAATTCCTTGTCCTCCCCTATGGCAGAGAAATGTCCATTCAGAGTCTATCATCTGACCTAATAGTTGGCATTTTAAAGACAAGAAGGAAATGGGTTCAGGTTTTATTTCCCCAGCCCCTTCTACAGTGCCTTGGCATGTTGTAGGTGCTCATTACTTGTTGAAACCACTCTTGCTTTCTAGTCAGAGACATTTGGAACATTTTGCAGGAAGAGCAAAAACAGCCGCTTAGTCATCTTCCAAGGGGATGTGCATAGCAAGCTCCTTTGAGGCTCCTGGCAGCTGCCCCCAAGGAACAGTGATATGTTTTTTTGTTGTTTTGCATCTCACACCTTTGTGACCAGCAGTGCTAGATTAAATGGCATTTGGCCAATATTAAGGGGGATGTGTTTAGAAATAAGCTGAACTAGAGCTGTTGCCTGACTCTGGAGGAGCATCTGATCCAGGCAAAGACTTAATATGGCCTAGGTATGAGGGATAAATGAGAACACACTTTCTGTTGCTCTTTTCATGAGAGGGTAGTCACAAAGTAGTGATGACATGGTGATAAAGTAGAGGTTAGGAAAGAACAGATGGAACCTATACATTGACAATATAGAACCAGGAAAGGGCCTCAAGTTTTAAATTTGTAGCAAACAGGACTAGATGAGGGAGCAAAGACATACTGACATACAGAATTAAATCACCAATAATCTTGCATTTACATGAAACCAAGGGAAAGGGGAGACATTGTGAAAATTAATTCACTATTCCTAGAGGGAAGATACTGAGTCTGATACTCAGCCTTATTCATGGTAATGATAGTTACCGTTTTTCAGTACCACTCATTCTTAGTATTTTGAAAAAAACATCATGATTCTTACACAAATAACCATGTTCGGCAGATGTTATTTTCTCCAAGGTACAGATGAGCAAAATTAAAGACAAAGAAGTCAATATCTTACCCAAGGTCACACAGCTAGTTCATGGCCAACAGAGGTTTCTTTGTATCTGGGCAGTGTGAGCTCGAAGCTTTCTTTTGCCTTGTGCCTCTGCCATCATTCTTGATAGAGCCAGAATCGTGGAAGGAAAATGAAGAAGAAAGTATTGTAGAACACACTGACCTTGCATATGTGTGTATATGTGTCTGTTTTAACGGTGCTTTTGGTTCCAGGCCTCCTACCCTAAAGTTCTAAATTCCAGATTTTTTCTGGTAATTACAAAGTGTATGGCAGTCATGATTATTACCACAATTTGAGTTTGTGGAGAGGGCAATTAGATTATCAAGTAGTTAGCAAGATTAAACCACAACGTAGGAAATTTTATTAAAGATGATGTTGCTAGGAAGGAAATAGTTGGGAAAGGAAAAATTACAAAAGATGACCAAAGATCAGAATTTGTTTGGTTTTTTTTTTTTTTGGCTTCCCACAAAGGAAAACAAAATATTTGGGATATTAATAGAGAGATGAGTATCAGAAAGTTAGAAAACTAGAGTTTTGGAATAAGCTTGAAATGGTCCTTGATTCCAGATGGTGTGATAAGAAGGAATCCTGGGCCAGGAAGACGAGCTGGCCAAAGAAGACCTTTGCCATTTGTGAACTGTTACTGTTAGTAAGTTATGTACTCAATTTGCTAAGTATTTGTTGAACATCAGCTGTGTCTGCCGTAGTCTAAATGTTACAAATGCAGTAGTAAATGATAGCAGACCAGTCACTCCCCTCATAGAAATTCATAGCATGAGGCAGGGTCCAGCACACTTTTTCTGTAAAGGAATAGATAATATTTAAGTTTCTGAAGGCTAATGGTCTGTGTCATAACTACTAAGCTCTGCAGGTATAGTACAAAAGTGGCCATGGATGATAGCAAAACAAGCGTACATGACTGTATTCTAATAAGTTTACTTTACAAACAAAAGGGGTGATAGACCAAATTTGACTGGCAAGCCAATCCCTGGTCTAGAGAAAGAAATAGACACAAGCCAAATACTTACAAATGTGATAACGGGAACAAAGGCCCTCTGGCCAAGGGTCACACAGTTTAAGAGGGACTGACAGCATGCAGGAGGAGTGCCATGTGAATAAGACTGGAAAAGGACAAATGGGCCAACCCGCAGGGTCTCCTGGGACACTTAGGACGTTAGCTTTTACCTTCCTAATAATTGGCATTCTTGGATTATTTTAAGCAGAATGATGACATGATTAGATTTGAGTTTTAAAAGATCTCCCACTGCAGTGTGTTGAATGAACTGGAGTTAAATTTTCTATTACAAAACATAAAGATAGATATACTTGCCTTGCATATCAGACACTTCACTGTGGTGAACAAATTACACAAGATGCAAAGAAATGTTTTGTAGTATATAAATGATACTAAAAATTACATAGGGATATTTTACAGGAAACACCACCATCAGAAAGTCATATTCTTTGGAATTTTCTCTTACGAACAGAGACAGGTGAGTTCACAAAAGGAAAGAAACTTTGTTTATGTTACCAAGCTTCCCTCACCAGGGTAACTGCTTACTCCTCAGGGTGCACTAGAGAGAAGAAGCTTCCCTCATTCTGTCTTTCTGCTTTTGCCCTCTCCTGAGCACATTGGAGTTGCTGCCTGCAGCACAGGTTTGGCTCCAAACCCATGACAATTCACTAAGTTTAATAACGTCTCAAGAATGAGATGGATTCTGGGGCTTCTTCACCTGAGAAGCAGGACAAGGAAAATTTAGTGGGTAAGTTCCTTTTTTCTGTCATAAGCCTGTAATACACACAGGAAGCAAAGCAGGAGCTGGAGCAATGAAGTTGTAGAGTAGCATAGGATATGCTTGTTGAAATTGGCTTCTGTTTCCTTTAGAGCCCCACATTTTGTATTTACTGCTTAGGCTGGTTGTATTCGCTTATCGAACAAACAACTATAACTTACTCTTTTTTCCTCATTTTGTAATAAGACTTGTGCTTAGTTTTTGCAGCTCTTTTATCACATTAAATAGCAATGACACTTTGAAGAGGCTGGCTTTTGTCCACCTTCAAATACATTCATTGATGCTATGACTTAAAGTTAGTTTGGAGGGAGGAGGGATAAAGGAGAATGTTGGAGGGAGTGAATTCAACTATGATATACTGTAAGAACTTGTGTAAATGTCACAGAGTAGTACCCCCAATACAATAATAAAAAGAAAGGTATTTAAAATAATGAAGTAGACAATTAGTTTTACAAAAAAATAGTTACACACAAAAGTTTGAACTTCCTCATGTTTGATAAATGGAGAGAAGTTGCAAAAAAGCTTAGTTCATAAGTACCAACTTCTCCCTTAATAACAATGACTAAGGGCTGGTGGAATGGCTCAAGGAAAGAGTGCCTGCCTAGCAAGCACAAGGCACTGAGTTCAAACCCCAGTACCACCAAAGAGAAAAAAAAAGACTATTATGTATTAGAAATTGTTTTGTACTGGACTTGGTAACTCTGTGATCCCAGCTATTTGGGAGGCAAAAATTGGGAGGATCGCTCACTGTTAAAGGCCAGCCCAGGCAAAAAGTGAGTCCCATCTCATTAAACAAGTCAAGCATGGTGGTATACGTTTTATAATCCCAGCCAGGTGGGAGGCATAAATTCAGGTCAGTCTGGGGCAAAAACATGAGACACTATGTGAAAGAAATAACCGAAAGCAAAAAGGGCTGGGTTCATGGCTCAAGTGGTAGAGTGCTTGCCTAGAAAGCATGAAGTTAGTAAAAACACAGTACTGCTGGGTAGCAAACAAAACAAAATAAAATTTTGCTTACGGAATCTTTTTAAACCTTACATTAATTATGAAGCAGATTCTCTTATCTCATTTTACAAATGAGAAAACAATCTCAGAGAGCTTAAAAACTTGCCAAGTTCCAGAAACTGATGGTGATAGTGTAAGTTGCGTGTGTGTGTGTGTATGTGTGTGTTTGTGTGATCTAACCCGTGCTCATTGAGAATGCATTTGACATATTAATTTGTAGAAGAAGAAGTATGCATTTAGAGACATTTACCTGAATTGGAAAAGAAATTTTTTCTCTTGAAGTATGTGTAGCATCCCTGGTAACGCTGGAGGCAGTAAATATCACTTGGAGGTGCAATTCAAGGACTCTTCCAGGACTCCTTATCATCTTAACAAACAAGCAGTTGGACATTTTGGGTTCCATTTTAATAGCTTGAGATGGCAGCTGGGCAGATGAAGTGATTGAAACTGCATCATCAATGAGATATTTGAAAGCACTCCAAAGCCTCCTTGGTTTTGAGTTTTTAAAAACTTGTACTATCTCAGAACAAACAGAGCTGGTGCTTATGCTTCACAGCTTCTGATTTCATGTGCTTTTGGCAATGTCTGAGAAGCCTAGTATAGACCACTCTCTGAGATTCAGAGAATAAATTTGCCCTTGCCCTTCTCCAACTTGGATACATTAACAAGACAATGTTATTTAGTTCTTGAAGCAGTACAGAGATTTCTACTCATAAATGATAAGGGAATTAAATGAATAACCAACTCCTTATTATCATCTCTAGCAGGAGTCTCTGTCAATGTGCATCTGGCATGTCCTCACTTTTGAAAGCCACCTGTATACATTTCTGACTCCAAGTTCATATACCACAGGGTAGGTTAGAATGGCCTGATGGTAGGGAAATGTTTACACAGTGAAAATCCCATAAGTTAGGGCTCCCCCTGACCCCAGAAACCCAGTTATTAAATATTTGCTAGCCTACCACTACTTGGTAGCTTTCCATATTCTCTACTGCTTCTTTGTTTTTTTCTAAAGAATTAAAGTGAAGTTATTGAAACTGAGATGCTTATGCCTTAGATAGTCCTTTCAACATTAATATGTTAAAGAGTCTTCCTGGGAAGCTTGTTAAAATGCAGACTTCTGTGAATCCCTTCCTGGATGGTCTTGAGATTCTGCAACCAAACAGCTCCCAGGAGCTGCTAATTGCCAGCCCGTGAGTAACACCGTATTTCTTTTTGGCAATTCTGTAATTTCCTGAAAAGTGTTCTTTGATGCAAGCCACGTGCCTATTTCAGAGAAAAAGACAGGAAGGAGGATGGATTGCAAGTGATGAAAAGATAGTATTTACCCCTAAGATTTTATGTTAGATTTCTTGTTTGATACTCAGTGTCATTGATTTTTCTCCACAGAAGTTGACGAAGTTCTATTTTACCAAATGTGTCTTCACAGGGTTGGAGGTGTGGAGGGTGGGGAGGGGAGAGAGAGTTGTAAACACTCCTCTTTCCAAATCCAGGGAAGGTGATTGTTTCCACCTTTTTTATTTTTCTCCTGGGAAGTACCTGATCTTTCCTGCTTTGGATACACAAAGAACTTTTCTTACTTGACATGATTTTTTAGCTTTAAATTTCCTTTATTTATTTAATTAGTGACACTGGGGCTTGAACCCAGGGCCTACACCTTGAGCCACTCCACCAGCCCTTTTTTTGTGATGGGCTTTTCAAGATAAGGTCTTGGGAACTATTTGCCCAGGCTGGCTTCAAACCGAGATCCTCCAGATCTCTGCCTCCTGAGTAGCGAGGACTGCAGACATGAGTCACTGGCACCCAGCTTAAATTTACTTTTAAAAGCCATAAATGTATCCAAAATTTAGAAAACTCAGAATATAAACATCAGAAAATTAGGAAACACTGAATTTCCACTACTTAAAAGTAACTGCTTATGAGTGTGGGGTCTATGTAGACCCTGGGTGAGCAACTCTCAGGTCCTTATGTCTCCCGAACAGAGAACTGGACAGAGATACAAACTGCAGAACAGTAGTAAAGCTTTATTGAAAAAAAAATGAAAGAACAGGCACCACGAGAGAAAGAGTGGTGGGCCCTGATCAGGTGGCACAGAAGCACTAACCTTTGTTCAAAGGACAATTTATAAGTTGTAAGGGCAAACACCAGGAAAAATCTCTATGGTCTTTGTAGGAGAGAGGGCCAATGCTGATTAACACGTTGGTTGACAAGGTCTTGTTATTCTTTGCATGCATTTATGCTAATTCCCAAGTTTAATTGTATGCATGAGATGCAACCAATAGTCATAAGGTCTTAAGTACAGGGCTTTCCCTGAGAGATCAGATTGAAGACAGATTTCTCTTTACTGAGCATGTGCACTTTGCTGATCTGAACTGGCCAAGAGACTCCCCCAGTCTTTGGGGGAACTTAAATCTGCAAAGGGATTTACAATCAAAAAGGAATTTTCAGTCAAGGAGATGTTGAAGGGTGGTATAGAGTGGGGAGAAGGAGGAATTCGGCATGAGGTGAAGTTTCTCGTTGAAGAGGGTGGAGTCCCATGGTGAGTAACTTTCCCTGTCACTAGCCTGCCTTATAACCACTGTTCATATTTTTTTCCTTCCGAATTGTTTTCTATATATGCATTTGTACTAATTGGGATTCTACTGGCCATATGATTTTGTACCCTACTACTTTTTTCTCTTAACATTTTGCCAATGATTTTTTCAAACTTAAAAAAATGTACATAATATGTTAATATGTGTATGCATCATGTTTTACTTAATTATCTCTCTGTTGTTGTAGCTCGGGGTGTTTTGTTTTTTTAATTTACCACTGGTATAAATGACACTGTCACGAGAATGTGTAGGGACAAAGTATTTGTACTTGTTGGCAGTGCTGTTATTTCAGAGGGTGGGAAGCCTGGGGAGCATAGGGATAGAGGAGAATGATGCAAGGCAGTGTATCTTCTTTATTTTCTTCTCATGATGCAGAGGAGTGGCTATGTAAGGCAGAAAGTGTGGAGGAGAAAATGCAAGGGCATATGGTTCTCAGGTTAATTGAGTCTCTTGAGAGAAACATAATCTCTTCTGGTGGACCGTTATTTACAGACAAAAACTTTCAAACACATCCATACATCTATTACATTGCTCAGCATAACTCTGAGACTTCAAAGTGGGTGAAGTGTAGCTTTCATTCACTTTATTTTTTTTCTGGCATCCACTGTGGATCAGGAAGTGGAGACATAAAAACAAAATACCTGTTCTCAAAGCTACAAAACTTTACAGGGAGTTCACAGAAGGTAAAGACGACAGAACTAAAACATGACAGTGCACCTTGGAGAAGTGATGATAGAGGGTGTGTAAGAGTCAAAAGAGGAGTGCCCAAGGATGATGGTGAGAGTTAAAGAAACATCTTCCTAGAAAAGGGATAGGTGACAGAGGGGAGAAAGGATGCTAAACTATGCAAAGGGTCAAAACGTGTAGGGACATGAATGACTTTCCCTAGTACTGTTAGCGTGTGACTTGGCTTCCTTCTCCCATAATGGAGACCACTAAGGAGGGAGGAGGAAGACAGATTACAGGAATATTAATAAAGGAACTTGATCAAAGTACACTGTACGCATCAATGGAATTATCACAATGAAACCAACTTGTGCTATTAATATATGCTAATGAAACAAATAGAAAAAATTAAAACTTAAAAAATATATAAAACAATTAAAATTTTACCCCCCCCCCCAAAAAAAAGAAATTCTTGCCATCTGTAAATCTGAATTTCTGATGTGCTGAAAGCTGAAGCATCAAGCCTCGTTTCAGGCTTGGGAGTTGCTGCTGCATGTGGGTGATGGAGTTGAGACTGGTTTTCTTTGTTCTCATGGTGATAGCAACCATGCTTGTTAGTGTCACAGTTCTTTTAGCTCAGCAGTGTGCAGTCACTGATTTATCTGGGGTTCTTGTCTCAAACTCAAAGAATGAAATCCATGGTCAATGAAAGGTGAGTGCAAAGTTAAGGAATTTATTTAAGGGGGAAGAAATAAGACAAAGCACTTGACCTAGTGTTGCTGGCAAGTAGCAGGATCTAGGGGTTTTTACTGACCTAATTCTGGGTGTTGCTCAATCTCTATGATAATTGGGTGTGCAGAAAACAACATTCTGGTTGGCTGTGCCCTTTAAACTGATGGGGTTTGAAACTCTTCCAATCCAGACCAAGGTTCTAGTAGTCCTCATCCAGGTCCTTCCTGCTTTTCTTTTTCCCACCATTTAGGGTCACCAGGAAGTCACTAGGGAAATGGGTTGTTTTTCTCTCCTGTAAAGATATTTTCCAAAATAAGCATGCAGGGATGTGTCAACTTCTGGGGATTGTTGGCAGCTCGGGTCACCATGGAATTTCCCAGGGGCCTCTTTGTTCTGGCTATACTGCCTATGACCAGCCTATTCAGGATAACCTGCCTATTCAGGGTTGGGAATCATCAGGGGGAAACTGAGGCCAAGACTTTTGGGAGCAAGGGTTCCATAAAGGGGGTCACACGGGTATTTAATTGTGTTGGAAGTACTTAAATTCTTAAGCTGGATGATAAGTATAAAGTATGCATTATTTTTACAATTTTTTGAATGTTCTATGTTAAAATAAGAAGCCAGGCTCAGAAAGCCAAAAATTGCATGTTCTCCCTCATATGCAGATTATAGACCCAAAACAAATGCAGTAATATTATCAGACATGGGTCACACACTAAGGGGAGAATGTGCACGGAAGAAATAGGGAAAGGAAAGGAAACCTAAAACTTGAATGTGGTTGATGTGCTCACTGTATAGAAGTGAATATAGTAATCTTAAACTGGCAGAGGCCACTATGGGAAGGGGACCAGGAAGTAGTTAAGAGAGCTGGTAGAGATGAACCAATATGGGTTACAATACTTACGTGCATGGAAGCAATGCTAGGAATCTCCCTGCATAGTCATCTTTATCCCAAACTAGCAAAAACGTTGTATCTTTCTTATTATCTCTTATGTTTTCTCTTCAACAAAATCAAAGAAAAAGAGGGCAGAACAGGTTCTGCACAGAAGTAGGTGGCGGGGTAGGGAGGTGGCCCAAACAATGTATACACATGTAAGTAAATGTAAAAATGATAAAAGATAAAATAATAAAACTTATTATTAGGGAAAACACTCAAAAAATATGACTTTACAATGTCTCTTTTAAAAGAGCAAATGGTAAAAGGGGAATAACTATAACTATGCCTTGTAAAGTAAATCTGACCATTTGGAAGATTCTTAGGATCATGAGTACTGAATTCATAGACTTGTCAGTACTGTTGAACTCATCATCCAGCTCTGGATTACAAGGGGTTACTTTTGTTTTGTTTTGTTTCATTTTGCATCAAATTTACAGAGCATCAAACTTGAGACACTCCTATCCCAGCCTCTCAGTGTCTGAGATTGCAGGCATGTATGGCTACTCCTGGCTCTCTGAATTAGCAATTCTACCAAAAACCTAGTATCTTTAATTTCTTTTTTAAGATTCCAAAAGTTATCTGAAAGAGTTTGTAATGTCAGTGGCCAGATTATACTGGCAGATAGAAATCCCCAAAGGCCTAAATGTTTCATTGTATATTACTGAAAATTTAGTTCTTATACATGTGAAAGATCCACTCACCCCATAGAGAAAGAAAGCAGTTCAGTGAACGCCAAGGGCTGAGAGGAGGGGAAATGGGGAAGGACGGCTAACAGCATGGGGTTGCACACCACTGTGAACATGCTAAGACCCACTGAATGGTACAACTTTGAGGATGAGTTTATCGTATGTGAGTTGTAGCTCAATAAAATAGATTTCTTAAAAAAGAATACTGTTTGGTAAAAGAAAAGTAAAATAAAATGTAAATTGCTGAATTAAAAACTGCATTGCACAATGTTCAGGAAGCAAAGAAGAATTTATTCAAGACTATCACCATAGAGGGGAGAGGCTAAAACTGAGTGTGGACCAACTTGGTGGAAACAGGTTGGTGGGGCTTTGATGTTGGGGGGAATTAGTAGAAAAGTCGTAGAGGACCTCAGGGGGAAATCACTGGCCTTGTGTGTTTACCAATAGACCTCTCATGTCTTCAAGGCAGCTTTACAATTTGGGAAAAAGTTGTCCACTGAAGTTAGGCTCCCATTTTCCACAGAACCCTCTCCTATTTCCTTTAATGTTTTCATTCCAAAGAAAATGCTCAAGGCCTTGAGAAAAAGGCTCAGGCTGTATAATTAGGCAGAGGAGTTTTTAAATATTCAGATGTAAAAAGCAGATAGAAAGAATTCACAATGGCAAGTTTTCTAAAATGCTCAGAAGAAAAGGATTGTCAGGGGGCTGAAGACAGGAAGAGGCTGAATCTGTCTGAAGGGTTCTGAGCTTGTCTTGGTCAAAGCTCACCTCTAGGAAAGCCTGGGCAGTTGCCAGGGTGACCAGAGGGCCTCATCAGATGTATATGTATTTGGTTTGGTTTGGTTTGGCTGTATTTAGGGTTTGAACCCAGGGCCTCATGCTTGCTAGGCAGGTTCTCTACCACTTGAGTCACTCCACCAGTCCTGTTTTATGTTGGTCATTTTCAAGATCGAATCTCCTGGACTATTTGCCTGGGCTGGCCTTGAATCACAGTCCTCCTGATCTCTGCCTCCTGATAGCAAGAATTATAGGTATGAGCCACTGATGCCCAACTATATATTTGGTTTTTGTTTTGTCTGCTGTGTTGGGTGGTGAAATCAGGTCCTTGTGCTTATTAGGTAACTGCTCTACCTACTTGAGCCATGTCCCCAGTCTTTTTGGTTTTTAGTTTGTTTTTTCAGATTGGGTTTCATGTTAACTTTACCTGAGCCAGCCTCAGACTATGATCCTCCTTCCTCCACCTTTTGGGTAGCTGGAACCATAGATGTGCACTACTATATCCAGCTTATTTCTAAAATGGGGTCTCACTATCTTTTGCCTAGGCTGGCTTTGAACCTTGATCCTCCTGATCTCTGCCTCTGAGTAGCTAGGATTACAGGCATGAGCCACTGGTACGTGGCCTACATTTTGCATATAGCAGGAATTTTATCTTTTTCCTTTGTATAAATATACAACTTACTTATCCCTCCTACTGTTGATGGATTTGACTGACTCTTCATGTCTTGGTTTTTATGAGTAAAATTGCAATGACCATTATCAAACAAGTTTTTAATTGTCACAGGTCCCCATTTCTCTGAGGTATTACTTAGCAGTTGAATACTAAGTCGTAATGTGTGTGTGTGTTTAGGTTTAGTATGTACCTCCAAAGAATATTTCAGGTAATTGTAGCAATTTGCATTCCCAACAGCATATCTGAGAGTTATTTGCTCAATAACCTTGCTAAAACATAGTATTGTCAGTCTCTAATGTTTGCTTTTCTGGGAACTGTGTGTTAGTATCTCATTGTGATATAAACTTTGATTGTCCTGATGTATAATGTACATTCTACTTTGATGTCTTTAAATACTGTCACAATACCTATACAGCTTTTTAAACTTTTTGCTATGAAATAAATGACTATTTATTTTGTGTAGTTAATTCAACATGTAAATGCCATTCACTAAGCCAAGGTTGGGAAATAAACAAATCACTAAGCCCATTTTATTTCCTAGACTTAATTTCCAGCATCTAAACAATTTCCATGCATCTAAATAGGTCTACTGATTTGGAATATGTTCTCCTACTTCCTGGCCTCAGGCAATACTACATCTTGCCTTGAGTATTTTTGCCATCAGCTTAATGGGTATTTAAGTCTCCCCTGGTGCAAAGGGCTGTATCTGGGCACTAGGGACAATGCCCTGAGGGCACACGTCTATAGCGGCACGCGTCTACAGGGCAAGTTTGCTTTTGCCTTACAGCCTAAGTGAGGAAAGGCAGACATGAATTGCTGTCAGTTTGTGGAACTTGTGAATGCTACCTTACCTGAATAAATACTAAGGTGACAATGACAATGGCGGCTAGGGAGTTCTGGGTAAAAATGAAGGGTTGGCCTGGGTGCCTCTGTAGTCCTTCCACTGAAAGCGTCTGGTCCTTCTCCCCAGTGTCAGTGGTGCTGGGCCTCAGGTTCCTTTTGCTACGTCTCTATCTCTCCCTTTGCAGACTGGAAAGAAGGTGGTGACTTCTTCTGTTCTTTTTCACAGCCACATAAAAGAGGGAGTCTTTACTTCCTTCCCAGTTGTAGACTTTCTGGAAGTACAGTAGATTACTGCCTATGGCACCTGTCCCCTCCTGGACTAGAGTTCTTTTTATTTATTTATGTATCCATTTAGCTATCTGTCATCTATCTGCTTATTTATTGGTGGGACTGGGGTTTGAACTCAGGGCAAAGCATGCTTGAGCCATGCCTACAGCTACAACTGGAGATCCTGATGTCAAGTCCTACATCTTACTGACCTTTGACTCCTCAGCTCTAGGTCAGTACTTGTCATGTAACTGGTACAGTATTTGTTAAATGAATGAATGAGAAATCAGGGGCAATTTGTCTCTCCCAGGAAGTGAGCACACGACGAGGGCTTCGTGGTTATGTACAATGGTCCACAGAAAATACCCTTTTGTGAATAAGATTTTAAACTTAAACATTTGAGTTTCAACTTTACAGTCTTCTACCATAAATCACACTGAAAATGTAAGTAATTTTGGTATAATCCAAAACAAATAGATACTTTTAAAAAAGAGGAAGCTAAAGATGTATATTTAGATCAGTGCACAATTTTGATTTGAATTAGTACTATTGTGATATTTAGCTTTTAGATATTTTGTAGACATTTTCACGTAACTTTTGCAGTTGAGGCCAGAAACACTTGTAGGTCTAGTCCTTCAGGACACGTGGAAATCTCCCCTGATCTGAAGGGTTTGCCTCTCTGAGTGAAAGTGTCTCTTTGAAATGAGCCACAGATGGGCCATGTTTTACTCAACTTTTCCACTAATATTGTTTGCTGTCTTTTGTTTATAATTAAAAATTGTGAGAAGCTCCATTTAATGTTTAAAAATGTAGGGAGATAAATCAGACTTAACATGTAAGGTCAGTTCTCTAACAGGAAGAAAATGGTTCAAAATAGCAAAGGTAGACCAGATAAAACATGTAGTCATTTTTTTAAAAACACATACTTGGTCTTTTGTCTGTCTGTTTTAATTCACTAGAGTAAATATGTCCTTGATGTAAACGCAAAGTATTTCTTCCTGATTAAATCGTAGATGTAGACTTTACAGTCTAATTCAATAATAAAGAAGTAATTAACTGCTAAAAAAAAAACAGAAAGAAAATGTCTGCTTGTGGATGTAGATAAAACAGATGATTCAATGCTGTCAGGGTTTAGATTTTTCTTTCCTTCAACCTCGAGGGAAGGCTCTGGTAGAAGTCTAATGTAGGTTGATGTGAAGTATGGAGGTTCTGCAGGTCTTTTGTGGGTTATGTGTATTTTGTTGTTTTTCCTTTTTTTTTTTTGGTGGGACTGAGGTTTGACCTCAGTGCTTCACACTTGCAAAGCAGGCAGTCTACTACTTGAGCTACACCTCCAGTCCTCTGCAGGTCTTTTGTGACATGGCCCTGAATTTCCTATTTGGTCAGAATCAGAATCCTCAAATCCAGATATCAGCATAGTATTTGGCTTTAATTATGGGAGGGGGCTGAGGGAGGCAAGGCTGCCTGAAGGACTTGTTTCCTTGCAAGTACAAAAGCAGTGCTTGCTTTGTGACTGCTAGAGCTCAGGGAGCTGAGCTGGGAGCCTGCAGGGAAGCTGACAAAGTAGTTCAGAGCCCTACTTTACCCAGCAGCTGAAGACACCTGCGGGCTCCATCAATCCTCCCAGCAGCAGTGTCTCTGGTGATGGCAGTGCTCAGGTATAACTCCTGGAAGATCAATCACAGTTTCATTTCTTTTCTCTCTAAGCTTGCTGAGTGTCCTGCATACATGTAATGGTACAAGGGATCAGGGACTCTGGAAGAGCACCTGTAGGTCAGGGTGGTTGTCTCTGCCACAAATACTTCTTTATATCGCTTTGTGTTAAGGCTTGAGGCTACTTTGAAATGTATAGGGCTTGACTCAGGGCATTAGGTATAAATGGCATCCCAGTTGGAGCACCAGTTGCCTGTGTATGCTGTCCTGTAACATCACCTAAGAGAACTCCTAGACATCTGAACATCAAATCCTGGAGTGTCAGCAGGGAAGAAACAAAGAAAGCACACCCCTGCTGCCTTAAAACTTTGACCAAGATTCCTTGAAAGAACATGTTGACCAGCCACACATGTATGAGAAGTTATTGCAGCCTGATTTGTAAAAGCAAAGATTGCAAGTAACCTCAATGTCAACCAGTGGGAGAATGGCTAAGAAAACTGAGACTCAGGTTTAGGATGGAAGAGGAGGCGAACAACTAAAACAGGGGCCTATGTAATGACATGGAAATAGATCCAAGGTGATGAAGTTAAAAAAGGTAGAAATCTTGGTACACTGTGCTGCTGTTGATCCACAATAAAATCTACAACCAAAGCCGACAATTTCCAAATTAAATATATGTATGTAAATACATAGGCATTGGTTCTTAAAGACATGCATCAAACTGGTAATTATAGAACTTCTCTAGTTAAAACTGGGACTGAAAATGGGATAGTCAGAAGGAACCTAGAGTTTTTTCAATAAAAAGATGTAAGTATAGGTTGTGTTAATACTAAAAAAGTGCCGGTAAATGAAATATAACAAGAAATTTTATGAGAATGGATAATGTGTCTTTTTATCTTGTATAATGATAATCTGATCCACCTTACTGTGATTCAGGGCTTTAGAAGGTGGTATTTTAGGAATTTAAACTTTGAAGTAGACAGGCAAGCCCCTATTAGTTATAATATATCTTTATGTGTATTTAGACCCTATAAAGAACTTTTGTGCCAGGTGCTGGTGGCTCGTGCCTATAATCCTAGCTACTTAAAAGGCTGAGATTGGGATCCACCCCAGTCAAATAGTTTGGGAGACCCCATCTCCAAAATAACCAGAGCAAAGTAGACTGAAAGTGTGGCTCATGTGGTACAGCACCTGCTTTGCAAGTGAGAAGCTCTGAGTTCACACCCCAGTCACACCAAAAACCAAAAAAAGACTCAGGTCCCAGTGAATCAATAGCAGCAAAATGGCTAAATGGAATGGATTTAAGGGAGTGCATTTAGACTAAGTGACTTTAGTAGTTGGATAGGGAAGAGGCAATGATGATGGAACCTCTAACCTGGGCAACAGGGTGAGTGGTTAAGGCATTAACTGAAATACAGGTAGCATATGATGTTTATGGGATTCTCTGGGTGGAGAGAGCTGGTGTATATAATTATTTTCAAGTGGAGAATGTGACTCAATTGGGAGAGATGTAGGAATGAGAATGAGGGTGGATGTCTAAGAAAGGGAAATGAATGAATAAGCTTTAAAAAGGTAACAAAAGGGCACCTCCTAGCTACTCAAGAGGCAGAGATCAGGAGGATTGCAGTTTGAAGCCAGCCTGGGCAAATAGTTCATGAGACCCTATCTGGAAAAAACCCATCACAAAAAAGGGGTGGTAGAGTGGCTTAAGGTATAGATCCTGAGTTCAAACCCCAGTATCCCCGCCCCCCCCCCCCGCAAAAATAGTAACAAAATGGCAAATACAAAGCATGCTATACAGGAGGGTCAGCCAGACATGCATGTTTTAATCAAGAGTCCTGAGACCTAAATTATGTGATTGATACGACTAAAACTACAAAGTGTTAGATGGTAGGATTTGAACTCAGTTTCATCTTACTGCAAAGGAATATTCATTAAGCCAAAATATCTCGCTATTATAATGCATGATTAACAAAAAAAAATCTAATGTAATGAGTCAATCCAATGTGACTAGTCAGAAATGCCAAATATCAAGATTTTTACAAATCCCTGGAATTCTTATCCATCTGTAAAATAGGAATAATAGTTGCAATATATATTTACTCATATAGCTGTCAATGTATGGGTCAGGAGATAAATAAAAGTAATCTCATTTAGTTCTCATCAAATCTTCCAAGGTTGATAACTTCTATTCCCATCCTGTTAGTGAAGAAGTGGAGACTCAGAGATTGGGTGGGATTTAGGAGACAGCTCTCATAGGAAGTCATACCAAGAGATCTTTTAAATGTTTTTCTGGGTGCCACAATATCCCCCAACTCCCACCAGGGATAGTAGTGCCTTTCCCACCTATCTTAGAGGTTATTTTGAATTTTATCTGGAAGATTAATGGGGCCCAAGAATCTAATGGTTCTGGTGTGGATAGTCTACAGGCCACATTCTAAGAAACTATTTTATGTTTTGAGAATGATAAGCCATACCAGCCCTACAGAAATGTAATGATATTTATTAGTTGATTAGCAACAGGCTTTTCTTAGAAGTGACAGATCAATCTGAATACCTAAAAACCTGAACAAAAGGTGTGTCTGTATATGTGTGTCTGTGTGTGTCTCTCTATGTCTGTATGTATGTGTCTGGGTGTATATATCTGCATCTGTGTATGTGTGTGTCTGTGTGTATGTATGTGTGTGCTTCATTGCACTCATGGGTGTGGATGGATTTAAGTCTCCCCATCAATTACATCAGGGGTGGCTAGTCATCTGGGCACTGTTCTCACCTACACAGCTTTTTGGCTTTTCTAAAAATCATATCAGTTACAGGTTTGCTTCTTTCTCACTTTCTAGGGATCAACAAAAACCAGCTTGGTGTGTGTGGCTGGATTCTGTTTTCACTTTCTTTACTATTGATGATTATTACCTTCCCCATCTCCATATGGATGTGCTTGAAGGTAATTCCCCTGGGAAATAAATGGGGCTCTCCATATGAGCTGACAAGCCATTAAGACTAAATGCTCTCCCTTAATCTCTTAGATCATTAAGGAGTATGAACGTGCTGTTGTATTCCGACTGGGACGTATCCAAGCTGGTAAAGCCAAGGGACCAGGTATGGTACTGTGGCTGCTCTTGCTAGAGATCGTAGGCACCTCTTAACTATTATCACAACCACCAATGGTTTTCCTGGTGGCACCCATTGAGAGTCAAAGAAAAACCACAGGAAGCTGGAGCCCTCGCCTTTCTGTACAGTAGAAAGATGTTGCCCTATTATGAAAATTACTGGGACTGACCACCATTTTGAGATTTCAGAAATCTAGACCTGTTTCCTAACTTTTCCACTGAGAGGTCCAGTGAATGTGAACAAAGGGTGAAGGGTACATTGACTGGATGTCACTTATTGCCTGGTCCCTGAGAGCATGTCAAGAGAATGAAGGGAGAGAGCAAATGGCCAATGTAGACCACTAAGATGTTAGTGAAGAATATTCAAAGAGCTGGTTTTTGATTCTCACTCTTTGAAAAGGGCTAATCAATAAGCAAAAGGTAGTTTTCTTTTAGAGCAAGTAGACTACTAGATAGAGCTTGAAACCATTGTACAACTCCTTTTGTAAATTCTCTTGGTTTTGAAAATAAAGAATCAGGCTAACAGGTTTACTGATTTATCTAAATGAGCCTTACAGTTGGAGGTAAAGATGCCCTTCTGGCTTTCTATTACCTAATGTAGTATTTATTTCCATTTTTTTCCTCTACAACCTTTGAAGGAAAAATGTTCCAAACTGTTCATGTTACAAAACAGTTGGGGGAGGACAAGAGAGTGTCACATATTAAAACTGCCTAGAAATGACATATTGATTTAGTACTGACAACCTCTTATAATGTGTCTTTTGTTGAGCCAAATGAAATTGCTCATATTTATTTTGATTCAAAAAATGGCAATTTCACATTATGTCAGTTTCTCAGTGCTTTAACAAATACTTGATAGAAGCACTGAGGCTTGAACTCAGAGCCTGATTGGTATAGGCAGGCACTCTAATACTTGAGCCATTCCATCAGCCCAAAAGGTAGAAAATTTATTTTGGTTTATGGTTTCAGAGGTTTCATTCCTTGGTTGGCTAACTCCATTGCCTGAGTCAAGGCAGAACATCATGATGGAGAAAGTATGATAGAGCAGAGCTGTTTTCCTCATGGTAGCCAGGAAGCAGAGACAGGAAGGGACCAGAGATGAGATGTATATTCTTTGGGTATACCCCCCTTGGTTATACCTAGTGACCTATTTTCTCCAACTAGATCCTGCCTCCAAATAATGCCAAAATATTTTGAATCTATCAAGGAATTAATCCATTGACTATATCAGAGACCTCATGATCCAATAACTTCCCAAAAGTCCCACCTCTAAACACTGCTGCATTAGGAACCAAAACACATGAGTCTTTTGGAGGATACCCCTTATCCAAACCATAACACATATAGTTATAGTTTCAATATTCTTGAAAGGAAGGGCCATCAAAAAGCATCTTAGTAGACCCATGAAAAGCAATGATTATTAGCTATATTTTTCTGGTAACACTTGCTTTATGCCCTCTCTTATAGTTTATTTGTGTAAAACTGTTATCTCTCCAGTTTCACTGAAAGATCTCTGGGGACAGAATTGTTTTAGTGCCAGTAATACTCTATATACTTTGCACTTGGTCATGAACCATGATAGGTGCTCTTTTATATGAAAAAATAGCAAAAATTTCCAAAGGTGAAATGAGGCTTGGCCATTTCAAACAGTATAATCTTATGTGTCTAATTTCATAAAGAACCTAAGAAAAGAGGGCAGGAATTACTTACTTTGGATTTATTATAAGTTTGTCAAGTCAGAGGTGTTAGAATCAGCACAAAGTCAGCCCCTTTTGCTGTCATGTTCCATCTGCTGGGGCTAAGATTATCACTTAAAATAAAATTGAGTCTGACAGAGGCAGAATAATCATAACATGTATTTCTTTCAAATGAATTTTCCCAGAAGATCTCACTACTAAATGTCCCAGGATAACAACCCTCGTCATACATGTCTCTGGGGCTAATAAGTTACCTCAGAATGTCATAAGGACCAGAGGGAAACAACCCAGATGGTTAATGGAAAGCCTCTCTACTTTTGCAAATTGCAGTTCTTTAATAATAAAAGTATTACAATAAGAGCTGCCAATCCTTGAGCACTTACTACACAGCTGGCACTATGTTTGGTGCTTTATTTTATTGCCATATTGAATCAGACTTTGTCTTATTATCATCTTATAGAGATTAGATCACTGATGCTCAGGAAAGTTAGGTAATGCTCTCTAGTTACAAGGCATGGCAGGACTGAGATTTAACTCTTGCTAATTTTCAGTGCCATGATGTCAATAATGGTGCTGTGGCACAAAAAATGGAAGTAAATTAGGCAGTAATTCTTACCATATCTCAGCAAGGTTTAGAGACCCAAAGAAAGGCAGCATCTCAACAGTGTTCTCTATTTATGCTATTTGTGCTTCATAGAGAGCTCAAACCAAAAACTTGTTTCTGCTTTGAAAACAAAAATAGTAGCCAAACACTTCCCTGATAAATGGAAATGGATTAGTGGCCCTATTTTGCTGACATGCCTGGTGGTTCTAATCCTTGCAACTCTTGCAGTAAAGAACTTCCTCCAGGTTAATGCTAAAGTTTCATAGGGTCCTCAAATAAGTTTTCTGTGTCCATCCTCCCCTGACCAATCCTAATACTTCACAACTCAGAGAAAAGTAAGTCTTCACAATTGGGAAACACTGTTGTACTTGAACCAGAACACAGCTATGGAAAAACTGTTCCTTTTTTTTTTTTTCTTTTTTAGATAGGGTCTCACTATGTAGCCCTGGCTGGCCTTGAACTCTAGTTCCTTCTGCTTCAGCCAGCACCAGCAGAAACTATTAGTTCTGTAATGCATTGGTATCAAGGAGTCTGAGACCCTGGGAATATTTTATTCAATATTTCTTCAGTACTATTGAAGATGCTGACAGAATCGGCAATCACTGATATTCAAGTCCTAAAGTCTGTATCACTTGAATCTTTTATATAGATACCTTATAAAGAAACCAATTTTCAAAAAATCCTTTTTAATTGATGCCAATTTAAATGCTTAGTTGGAAGTAAATTATTTCAAAATAAAAATTAAAAATTAAAAGTCATGGATCATTAGCTTCTTACCAGAAGACTTTAATTGCTAAGCAATTACTTTTCTTTAGTCACTTTTTAGACTAACAGGGGGAAATCATCCCTGTGTTCATGCTAAACATTATCTGAGCAGCGAATCTACAGCCCCACGATGTATATAGCTAGAAGACTGTTGTAATTACTTTCAGTAAGTAAAGTTGTTTTTTTTATTATTATTATTCATATGTGCATAAAAGGCTTGGGTCATTTCTCCCCCCTGCCCCCACCCCCTCCCTTACCACCCACTCCACCCCCTCCCTCTCCCCCCCACCCCCTCAAGTAAGTAAAGTTTTAGATCAATTTTCTTTTCATAGGCTTGATCCTGGTCCTGCCCTGCATAGATGTGTTTGTCAAAGTTGATCTCCGAACAGTCACCTGCAATATTCCACCCCAAGAGGTAAAAGATTAAAGATGTGTTATTAGACATGAAATCTTATGGTATGTTTTGAATCTGTGAGGAGGAGAATGAACTGAATCTCCCTAGGGACCTACATGAGTTGCTTTAGGTGGCTCTAAAACTAATGGCTTTGTTTTGCCAAATGAGACTGAAGCCAAGGACAAGATCTGAAAGTCTAGATGACTTAGAATGACCAGGTGGGAGAAAGCCAGAGAGAAGAGAGGCAGTGTGCAGAGATACTGGGGTGGAGAATGACAGGAAAGTAGCTGAAGTGAACCTGGTAGAGGGCACTGGGTAGTTATAATAACTTTATCCATCACCTTCTCAGAGGTTATTTTAGAAATATTTACATGACTCACCTTTGCTTTTGATTTTAACATTTTTTGTGTATTTGAGTGTGACTGCAGAACAGGTGTGGGGACAGAGCAGAGGCTATATAGGGCCCACTTGCATTTGGACTTCAAATAATTCCCTTTTATTCTTGAAGTACTGTGAATAGATAACCAAAAACAACGACAGCACTAGGGAAAAGGAGCAGAGTTACTAATAAGCATGCCACCCTCTCATAACCAAAGTGCTTCAGAAAGAAAAAAAAATGGGAGTAGAACCTAGAATGAGGGAGAGCAAAGGAGACAGAAACTGAGTAAAGAACCAACACCCATGTCTGCACACACTGTTGAGAAGCATGGAGGAGCAAACTCAGGACTCAGCCTGGTCATAGGCGGCCTTGGAAGGCTAGGTGACCTATAGCAGGGCTTTTTTGGCTCTATAATGGACAGTTCTAAGTTCTGCTCCATGGTTCACTCAGAAGTCTCTTGTTTGCTCTCAAATGCTTTAGAACAAATGATGCTGAACCTCTCTATAAGACTAAATCTATTTTACTTTACTTGAATATAGAACACGGTCTCTGGTGCCATCTATGTTTTCTAACAAGCACTGCTTCGTCAAGTCAGAAAAAACCTGAAAACCAAGTAGATCACAGGTATCAGGAGACAAATGTTCTATGTTTGTTTAGAAGTAGAAGATGGCAGAATTCCAGAATGGTTATTCTTACCCTGGCAAGTCAAGGGCTTCTGCCTATGAGATGTAAGATCTCTCTAAGATGAAATTGCAGGGGTAAGCAGGGACAAAATCTGTGCAGAAATTGTGTTATCAGGTAGGATGACATCACACTCAAGGCAGGACTGGTGACTGCTAGCATGAGTGGTCATGAATGCTTTCCTTCTGTGGAGGAACGCTCTCAGGCTGGCTGCCACTTTGTCAATTGCTGTGACAGAACTTGTGACCTCACCTTGTTCTTGCTCTACAGATCCTTACCCGGGACTCTGTGACTACTCAGGTGGATGGAGTTGTCTACTACAGAATCTATAGTGCTGTTTCAGCAGTAGCTAATGTTAATGATGTCCACCAAGCCACATTTCTGCTGGCTCAGACCACTCTGAGAAATGTCTTAGGGACACAGACCTTGTCTCAGATCTTAGCTGGGCGAGAAGAGATTGCCCATAGCATCCAGGTAAAGATACCAAGAACCAATGTTCTGCATCATGAATTCACTCATCTTAACAACCACAGGTTGTCAATACCAGTAGTTCAAAGCACTCCTCCTCATGTTTATTCACACACACACACACACACACACACACATGGCTGCTCTAGAGAGGTGAGCTTCCATTTGTGATTTCATTTGTCTATCATTCATTAATTCATTACAGCATAAATATCTGTTTGGGAGAAAGAAGCTCTGGAAATTGTGACCCTTGTCCTTTTTTTTAAAATTCAAAATTAAGAATTAACATTGTAGATTTAACCTTTTCTGAAGAGGTTAGAGATCACATTTATTTTCAGTGTAGATAACTCCAGAAATGCGGCTATTTCTCAGACAGCCTTTGCATTCCTAAATATTAGTGGGGTACAAAAGTTAGAAGAAGATTCATTTGAGACAGCAAACATATGGCATGTTTGGAAAATATGCCATCGTTGGAAATTTTTACAGCAAACCACCAATATCAGTAATATTAATAATAACAGTAATCATTTAGGATGTAGCAGGTATGACCTCATCTCTTGTCCATCCTAGCTTATAATCACATTTCTGTATTTTCTTAAATCAATTATACTTTGATTCTAAGCCCCTTTTCTGTAAAATAGAAGGAAATTCAACTTGGATCACTCTTGGCCTCTTGAATAGTCCGTAATGTAGTAAAAGTAACCAAGGTTTCATGGAGCAAAGTAAATTCTGCATGACAGACCCTGTGTCATTTGTGAGAGCTCTGGGAATTTGATAGCTCAGATGTTTCCCTTCTAAATCCAGCTCCCTGGTTTTATGTGAGGTCTCTCTAATTCCTGGGGTCCTGCAGAAATCACAGACAGGACAGGGATCACTATTTGGTGGCGGAGGTCTCTGTCCTTGCCCTTTGGGAGAGCTGGCCTTTTAACCTCACTGCTTTGCCAGGCATTCTTGTCCATTGCTATCCATGATAGCCTGCAAGATGTCTTCCATGGTTTTAAGCTTTTACAAAGGACAAAGATATCTTTGACTTTAAGTTGTCTAAAAAATACCCTGAACTATGCTCTGAAGTATGTATTGCTAAAAATATTATGTATATATATATATATATATTTATGTATAATATATATGTATGTATATATACATATATATATTAAAAACTGACCATAGTGCAGAGGCTAAAGAAAGCATGACAAACAAATGTGGAGCATTTGCTCAAATCTAGATGGATGTCATATATATACTTAGAGATGGTTGTGGGGTGGACCCTTCTGGCAAACCATGTAAAGATTATCAGAATTTATTCATGAAAATTTCATGGAGTTCTCTTCAACTCCAAAAAGTGATCAATAAGTTTGGGAAGGATTAATTTCCCAAAACATACCAGAAACTTGTATCACATCACCTGTTTTCTGACCAATGTCCTTTCTTTTGATTTGGAAACAGACCTTACTTGATGATGCCACGGAGCTGTGGGGGATACGAGTTGCCCGAGTGGAAATCAAAGATGTCCGTATTCCTATGCAGTTGCAGAGATCCATGGCAGCTGAGGCTGAGGCCACACGGGAAGCCAGAGCCAGGGTGAGGGCCATTCTGTGTTACACGTGGAGGGAGAGCTGCCTGCTGCTGAGGCAGACAAAAACAGAGATTAAATGGAAGACCAAGGTTTCTCAATTAAATTGTTATGAAAGAATATCTTCAAAAAGTTTTTCTTTTTTCCCTGAGAATTTCCCCTGAATTTAAAGGTAATGAGAAGCCTAATGTGTCTGAGGCAGTTTGGTACCAAGTCAAGAGGATGTTCAGCCACATAGCAATGTGGAGTCTAACACTGGCTGCACATTGGAGTCTCCTAGAGGATTTAGCAAGGCAAAATACTTCAGACCTAGTGATGCAGAGTCTGGTGTGGGTCCAGGAATCCCCACATCTTCATAAAGCTGGTGTTTCAGATGTAGTCAATTTGTTGCCTGTCTTTTGAGCATCATTGTTTGAATATGTAAATGTTACTGGATTAAATGGTAATAATTAAATACAACACAAGCTAGAGTTACAAGACGTAAGTCCATCTTGGCCCCAGGTGTCCTTTTTTTTGATACTGAAATTTGAACTCAGGGCCTCACTCTTGCTAGGCAGGCGCTCTCCACTTGAGCCACTCCACTAGTCCTCCATGTGTCCTTACATCTGCTCACCTTCATGTCTGTGTGGATAGAGTTCCTAAGCATCAGAAACCAACTGAGATCAGAAACTTTGTATGCCCTCTTTGGAATATTACTTACGAGCCGATGAAGATTTTCTTTGCTCTCATTCCTTACTCATATCTGGTTTATCTTCTGAGTTCCAACAGCAACCAAGAAGGGACGTGGTGAAGAGGGATGAGCCATCCCTTTACCACACCCTTTTCCCAAGGACAGCTGACTAATCAAGAGAGTTCCAATGAGGATGAGGCCGGTACTTATTGATCCATGTAATCAAGAGCTGAGGGAACTAGAAACAATTCTGGCATTGAAAGAATGACGCAAAATTGGCAAAAGAATGAAATAAAATTATCTCATGATAAGTAAAAACAACAAAAAAAGCCATTTGGAGCCCTTGAATTTCAGACTTCTCTAAAAACTAAGGCCACAAGTAATGAGACTCCAAAGAACTTCAAGAGCATTCCTAGAGTGGATGGCCAGGTCTTCTTTTGTGTTAAATAACATTTTTATTGTGTATGGTGGTGCTTGGATTTGAACTCAGGGCTTCATGTTTGCTAGACAGTTTCTTTTGTGTTAAAGCTAGTGATTTTATTTGTGTTTGAAAATAAAATTCAGGGACTTATAATTTGTAAAAATATCTCTCCTGATATTGTGTTATCTCCTTGAATTTCTCTAATCATGACAGGATGTGAAACTTTTATCTTGCCAAAGAAAGTTGCAGAAGAAACTCGTAGCAAAGTAGGGACTGGATGTGGAGAGGGCAGAGAGACTTCAGCATGGGCCCAGAAAAAGAACGTCCTTTTTTGGTAAACCTTTATTTCTTTTATTTTAGGTTGTTGCAGCAGAGGGAGAAATGAATGCGTCTAAATCTCTGAAGTCAGCCTCCATGGTACTGGCTAAGTCACCGATAGCCCTCCAGCTGCGTTACCTACAAACCTTAGCCACTGTGGCCACAGAGAAGAATTCCACAATTGTGTTTCCTCTACCCATGAACATACTAGAAGGCATAGGTGGTATCAGCTATGACAACAACAAGAAGGTTAATGACAAAGCCTGAGGTCCTCCCGATAGCCGGACCATTGTTGAGAGGGTCCTGTTTGTCTTGGGGAGAAGTCAGCAGTTAGAGGCGTGAGAATTCCAGCACAATTTGAGACACAGTAATTCTACAGTTGGAATAGCATTAACAAGGAAAAGCGTAGAGTCTATAAAAAGAAAAAAAAAAAGCAAAAATGAGGGCTGCTTACTACTTTTATTTTAAAGGCATAATCAATTTTGCAATATTCTTTTTTTTTGCAATATTCTTATTAATTCATATTATTACATGTCCCTGACTTTAAGCAGGAACGTTCTCACAGTAAGGAACGAAATCTCCATGTGATAGTGACTAAGATTTCAGAATTACTTTTAGTTGTTTTAAAAAAGTATTCTAGATACCTTGTAAAGAAAAATAGGCCTCATATTTATTCTACATATTTGCTTTACAATTTCAAAGTAATTACTTGCTATATCTCCAATAGTTGCAATAAAAACACTCCATACTGAAAATTGTAGCTAATTTTGATGTTAAAGACAAAATATCAGCTGCAAACACAGCACTGCCCCCTCCAGGGTAAATTGTACTCAGCTCAGGATCCCATCTCTTTACTGCACTGCATGTCTTGGGGTTATTGGCCAATTCCCAGCTGCCTAGCACCTGTATTAGAGGTGGGACAGGGCACAGTAGAACAGAAAGCCCCAGTCAATTTATCTGCTTTCAAGTGAGAATGTTTGTAAAAGGTGTCATGGTTAAAATCACTGGGGAACATTATCCTGTAAATTTAGTGCTTTCACTCTGTTTGTCCCAAGAATCACAAGTAGTAAAGAATTGTTTGTAGTCTCTCCCCCACCCCCCAATAACTTGTTGCAAATAAAGAAGCCATAGAATATGAATGTATTTTAAAAATTGCTTTTTTGGGGGTTATTTTGTTACCAAGGCACAATTTTCTTTTGGGATTAGTTTTGAGAAATGGCTAGAATTTTTTAAGTTACTACTTATTAACAGCTCATGGTTGCACTGTGCTCATCCCTTTATAGATACCAAGAAGTATATTTATTTTACACATGAGAAGGTGATATCCAGAGATTAAATCACTTGTCCGAGTTCCCTTAGCCAGTCAATGTCAGATTAGGATATTTACATATCTATCTATCTATCTATCTATCTATCTATCTATCTATCTATCTATCTATCTGGTAGCACTGAGGTTTGTACTCAGGGCCTCACACTTGCTAGGCAGGTGCTCTACCACTTGAGCCACTATATCCTGGGCTGGCTTTGAATATTGATCCTATTGATCTCTGCCTAGGATTACAGGTGTGAGCCACCAGTGCCTTGCTGGGTTAGGATTTTTTTTAAGACACGTGTGGAAGCTCCAAAATTTGAAAGGAACAAGAGAGGACCCTCCAAACATGGGAAATGCTATTAGCACTTCCTCTCTCTGCCCTATCAATGATGAGGTCACAGGCAGTCCACAGTCACTTTCAAATGCAGGCCCTGGGCTAGGATTTTTAAAAGACACTTCTGACTTGCTTTATATATCATTGAATTTTATTTGAGGAGAGAGGGGGGAAATAGAGCCCTCCAGGTGACTTTTTGTCTTCACTACCGAACTTAGGTTCTAGAATCGTAGGAGTTCACTGTAGTGCCTAGGACTACACACACCTGCACAATGGTGTGTTTGTGCAAACACACTCCACACAGGCTTCTCACTCTTCCAAGTAACATCAGCACCCTCACATTCTCCATTTCCTCATAGCACCACCCTGCCCTTTCTTTCCTCACACACCTCCTTCAATACATGGGCATTAGCTACATATCAATGCAAAACGGGATCTTACTCTACCTTCAGGTTTGTAACTTTTTTTCCCATAACACTGTATGATTTTAGGGCAATCTACAACTTATGATTCATACTGGATTCTACTATTTATAAGACTCCAGTACTCATTCTTAGTCCACCGAGGTTCACATGGTTTTCCTTATAGACTAAGTACTTGGATTGTAACAGAACTGGGGACTTTGGTGCATAGGCAGGAATCTAAGATAGGTCACCAAAATAAGCCAGAATGTGAGGTCATGAAGTTATATCAGTTAGATACTTAACAGGTGACCTTATATTCTGAGGAAATGGCACTGGACTCACATAGCTCTACCCGCTATGGCACTTGGGAGGAGGAGTCCTTTTTTTTTTTAAGCCCTACTACGCTTTTTCCTTTCCTTTTTTTTTTTTTCAAATAAAGTTTTTAATAGCATATGATAGTTTTACAGGGGGTTTTGTTGTGACATTTATATATATATATGGTTTAGTTCATCTCATCTATTACTCTCCCTCTTCCCTTCTTGAACTGCCTTCCACAGGTTTCACTATTCCATGCCCATCTATGTAGAGAAGGTACCTCAACCATGTTCACCTTCCTTAACCCTCTCCATTTTCCTCCCCTTCCCATTCCTTCCCTCCCCTTAACATGACCTGTTTTACGTTCCTGTCCTTCATTGTTTCAGTGTCTGTTCATTGTTCAGCGAAGTTTTGCCTGTGTTTTACCTGTAAACATATTGTACTTTAGTCAGACTAACCCCCTCTATTACTTTTCCTTATCTTCCCCTCCATCCTGTATTGTTCAGCTGTTTTCAGTGTGTTTCTTTGTGTCTTATTCCTACACAGATATGATGTATTTCAATATTATTCATGCTCTAGAGAGGCGCCCTACTTGTACAAGAGCATTTTACTGGCCCTTGCAAAAATCTCTTCTTAGCCTTGTTGCAGAAATCTATAGTGATTCCTTGTTTGGTGATTTGCATTAAAAATGCACATTTTTTTTGGCAATGCACAAGAAAACACTAAATTAGTGGTTGGTGGTGAAGGTAAACATTCATTTGCTCACTGACTCTTTCAAATGCACACCTCTTTCCCCCAAAAGAAAAAGAACACACACACAAAACAAAACAAAACAAAAGTATAACCTGTTTGCATCCCATGGATTGGGATTGGGGTATGAGAGCTACATCAGAATCTGTGGGGTAATGGAATATACAGCTTGAAAACTCCCTAGGAGATTCAAGTGATTTCATTCCCTGCAATGTTAAGCCTTATTCAGTCTTTAGTCATTTATTACATTATTATTATTATTATTATTAAAGGTCATTTATTACATTATTATAAAAGGCTGACTAAAGAGAGACCTTTGGAAAGAAAGTATATTTGGGGACCAGGAGTCTGTAGAGGAATCAGGTAAGGTCAGAGCTCTTCTGGCATGTGAAGGCCAAGGATTATATTCAAAATACTGTCACCCTCCCCACCTACCCCTTTAATAAGTCTAAGGCTCAGGTTATTTTCCCCTGAGGGAGGAAAACAAAGCCAAGAGTGGAGCCAGCAAGCAATTATTCTCTTTGTAATGCAGCCGCAGGACCCATTCATTGCATCAATTTTTAAGCCAGTACAGATAATCTGCACCAGTTGATTTCCTTGTTTATTTTATTATTATTATTATTTTTTTATGGTGCACTAGGGCTTGAACTCAGGGCATCCTTCTTTAATGGGAATTGCCTGACCCTGACCCCAAGACTAAGTTAGGGCCTAAAATTTTCACTTTTCACAGTATTGCCCCTTTTGCTGGGCCCAAGGTAATTCCAGTGCTGCTTTAGTCTGGTAGGCCTGTTAGAACAAAACATTATAAACAGATTGCTTATAAACACCAGAAATTTATTTCTCACATTCTGGAATCAAGGTCAAGGCACTGGCAGATTCCATGTCTGATGAGGGCCCACTTTCTGGTCCTTAGATGGAAACTTCTACCTGCTTCCTCATATGGCAAAAGGAGTGAGGGGTCTCTTTGGGTCTCTCTTGTAAGGACACTGATCTCAATAATGAAGCCTCTGTCCTTACTGTCTAATCACCTGCCAAAGGCCCTACCTCCTAAAACCATCACCTCAAGGGTTAGGACTTCAAGACTGAATTCTTGAGGGACACAGACATTCAGACCATCATAAATGCCTCCTGGTTGGATGCCAGTTGTGGTGAATGCTCATCCCATGGAGTTCTAAGCTACCAGAAGACAAGGGCTAACACTGAGAGATTGTACAAGGAGGGGAAGGGAATTCCTGAAAAGGAAATTTTGGCTGGAAGTAGTGTTGATGGTGAAATCTGGAAAAATACCTTGGAGGACATGTAGTCTGTGAGTTTTTTAACTGTTAGTTAGCTTTAAGGCCTTGAAATATCCTTTAATGGAAATTTAGCCAAGCACTATGTATATAATTGATAACCCTGGAGCAGCTCTGGAAGAAGTAGGAGACTGAGGCTGTGTCTCCTGCTCTGTTCTTTCCATTCCCAATTCCACTTTACACTGGTCATCTTTGAAAAACTCTAGTTTCTGGATCACAGCTGTGACGGACTAGTTGACAAAGACCTAGAGAAGTGAAGTGACTACCCAAGGCCACAGAAACAAGATGTGACAGTTATGATTCACTACTCTCAAATCTAAAGTAATGGAAGCTGGGCATGCTGGTGGATATCTGTAATCTAGTACTAAGGAGATGGAGGCAGGAGGATGGTGAGTTCAAGCTTAGCTTGGATTATATAGTGAGATCCATCAAAATGAAATGAAACAATACACTGTAATATAAAGCAGGGAAAACCAGTTTTTCCTACTGCACATTGACTCTTAGGTCAGTCTCAGTTTCTAGTGGTTGTTGGTGTCATATGATAGTCATTGAGAGCATCTGGCTGTGCATTATCTTGGAGCAGGGATCTCCTGAGACAACTTCCAGAGTTCTAAATGGGAATGGGGGAGGAGTAAGGAGCAGGATTCCCCCGCCCCCCCTCTGCCCTTGCTGTTTATTTACCTAAAGCAGTCTCTCCCTCTCCATCTCCCTCCCTCTCACTTCCTTTTTCTCTCCCTCTTTCTCCCTCCTCTTCTGCTCCCCCTCCTCCTCTCCTTCTCTGTCCTTTTCCTACCTGCTCCCTTTTTACCTTTCTATCTTCATTTCTTTTAAACCCCAGACATACATTTCCCACCTTTCACAATTGGACTTTTGTATTTTCCTCCAAAACAACTCATTCTCTTAGGTAGCACTGCCCTGAGTGGAGAATGACAACAAGCCAGGATTCAGAAGATATCAACCCAGAGGATAACTTGATCTTGGACTTCTAGCCTCTAGAATTGTGAGAAAATAAATTGCTGTTTAAGTCAGTCAGTCAGTGGTTCTTTGTTATGGCAGCCCCAGCAAATCAACACAGCCCCCTCTTTTAGTGATTTTAAGACTCGGATCTTGCATCAATATTTCCTCCATGCTGCTGAGGAAGTGTAAAGAGGTATAAATCGCCAGTTGCTTACTTGGAAGCTCCTAACCTTGCTACCTTTAAAATGAACTGGAGAACCTTAGGAAATCCTGGTACCTGGGTTCTAGTCCCAGAGTTTCTGACTAAATGTGAAGTTTGACTGCACATTTCCCATATGCAATACTAAAGTATATAGCCAATGGAGAACATTAACTTTAGAATGATGGCTGTACTGCACTTGCTTGTCTGTAGTATTTCATAAACTTTGTTTCTGTCCCTGATATGTAAAATTTAGGGAAAGTGGTTCTTCTAAACTCAATGTTTACCAGTATGGTAGATTTTCAACATGTGACATCCAATGAAATGTGAGGAAGGTAATAAGACCCTGGAAAACAAATACCAGGAGGACCTCTTTTAAGTGAGGGGTGCAGGTTGTAGTTACAGAAAAAATATAGTATTTCCCTGACATGACAATGTACTGTTTCATCTGCAGAATTTTTTATGAAAATTCAATTTTTGAACCCAGCCTCTCCAGGGCTCAGGCTGCTCCAAATATATCACCCTGAATCTTAGGAAACTAATAAAATGTTCTGCATTTCTGTAGGTCAAAATTATTTGCTCTTTTCTGAGCCCTCTGAAATTCTGTCAAAATTGGATCGATTTTGACACCATCACAATGTTATTTACTCCTTTTCTCCAATATCTCAGATATACCTAAGAAAATAAAATAAAAACTATTTTTCTGAAATTAACTCAAAATAGTTGATTTAAAAACCCTTTGGGAAGAATAATGGAGAGGGTGAATTCAAGTATGATATATTTGATATATTGTAAGAACTTTTGTAAGTGCCACAATGTACCCCCACCTAACACAACAATAAAAAAAGAAAAAACTTTTGACATTTAATTTATTTTTGTCCTTTTATTGAGTTGCTTAAGGGAATTATATCTCCAGGTAGATTTTCCTTTCTAATAAAAAAGTCAGGACTGCTTGACTGATGCTGGGAAAACTGGAACCTGGGGGAACATAAGATAAGAGTCCAGGTGTTCCTTTCCTTGTGTTCAGAAGACCATGAATTCAGTCTTTACCCCTGCAGGGATGCCTGGCCTCAGCCTTTGCCCCTGAGCCTGCAGACTTGACAAATTGTCACCTGAAAGAGGTGGCTGGCATTCATGGTTTAGACTATTCTAGTAAAGGAAATATAGAGAGGACAGTATAAAATGTTTCCAGAAGTTTTTACATTTTTAAACTGCCAGGATAGAAATTTCTCTGTAATACAATTTTTGCCTGCTTGCAATTTTGTAATGTCTCTGTTGGATCAAAAAACAAAACAAAAATAAAAAAAAAAACCAAACAAAATAACCTTCCTCAGTGCTTCAAATCACAGTGGAAAAATGCTAATGGATGACATTCCTGTTAACCATCTTAGGTTAAAAAAAAAAAAAGAAAAGATAAAAGGGAGGCGGGCACTTCCCAGGAGAGAAGCAGAGCCCAAGTTAGGCTCAGCGAGCTTGGCTTTATCATCTGTCTGTCCCTACATGTGATGGTGGGGACAGAGTGGTGGTGGGGGCTCTGAAAATAAAAAAGAACAACTCATCAACAGACTATGGAAAAAACATTTGATTTCAGGAAACATGATATTAGTACTTAATAATTTAGATAGAAGTTCAAATTGTTGAAAATCCCTTTTGACTGTCTTTTGGATGTTTGAATCTTTATTCTTTACTGTATAATAAGTAATCAATCAGAGAGTTTTGGACCAAGGACAGTGAAAACTGTCTTCTCCTTGCTAAACTCTCTGATTAATTAATCACCTCAGCACCAGTTATCCGACAAGTAGGGACAGCATTTGTGCACCAGAGCCCACTGAAATTATCCACACTGCTCCATCTTAAGCCTGCTCACCATGCTTCTCCATTCATTCCCACAGAAATAACAATAAAGGCTTTTCCCCAAGTTTCCCCTTGCACATTCTGCCTCCTGACTGACCCTGGTGCTCTCTCTGTGGCTGTCCATGGAGCCATGGAGTGGCAGGCCTCATCTTGTTGGGAACTATGAGTGTAATACGCCACACTTTTAATGATAATCATCTGATTTGTTGGCATTGCTGCATCTGAATAATAATAATAATAATAATAATAATAATAATAATAAAATACCCTATGTTTAAAATACCAAGTCATGAGCTTGGGAACCATCTCCATAGGGAGCTATTTGTCTGTAATTCATCTATATGGAGCAGGACCTGCTTTAGTGTCCATAGACATGATACACTGTGTGGATGGACAACAGAAAGCCAAAAATCTGTACACTACAGAGCTCCTTTGATCTGAGACACTGCCCTTGAGGCCTTCTCTTTTGACACTCGGGTACCACTAGTACTTCATAATTTAGGGTTCTCTCTTGAATGTAAGCAAAGTGGTAGTAATGGAGGGAGATGGGGTCTTGTCCTCATGGAACATGGATGAACCACACCAGCCATGGCTATGCTGGATTCTAATACAGCCTACATGGTTCTAACTCTCTAAATGACTTCAGTTCTAAGAAAGAACTGGGGAAATATTTTTACCTCTTTTTTTTTTTTGCATATGCCTCCCTCAGGTGTTATTCCCCTAATAATGATCCTGGATGACTCTTCATTCCCCACTTCCTTCAAGCTTAATGTTGCATTGTTTAATAAGCTTCTCTATTGCCTTTTTCCACTTTGCTGTCAGTTACATTTAAATTACTAGGGTCCCATCTTAACATCTTGAAATGCTCTATGGACTATTGGGAAAACAGATTTTCAAAGATCATTGACAAGCTTCCTTTAGGGTTTTTGGGTTGGTTGAAGGATGGGGTGTACTGTAGAGTGTAGTCTCTGATTCTTCTGGCTCCATGCCTGATGATTTTCTTCCCTAGTCAGGTTTACCTTACTAAGTTTGCTTTGCTTATCTCCCTCCTTGAAATTGGGGGTGTCTGGAGTGATTGTGTTTTTAGAGAAGATTTTTGTCTTCCACTGTCAATATCCTGGTGGGACTGGCTCACGAGTCTTCCCTTCTCTGATTCCCTTGCTCAGACTTCCTGAAGGCCTGGCTTTCTCTCTAGCAGTGTGGAAGTTTCCCACTGCACAGGCCAGTGTTATTCTTTTCCTTCTAGGAAAGATTGGTTGAGCTGAATTACTTCTGATGATTATAACCTTTTTGCTACCACATGGTCGTTTCTGTCCTCAGTCTTGAAAACGCTGAATGAGCTTTAACATAGGACTTCTTTTCCTTCTACCTTACCTTCTCCTTTTTTTTTTCCCTTTTCTTGGAATTATCCTTCAGTATCTGTAAAAGGTTGTGTTTACATTCCCTTTTGGTATCAAGTATTAGTGTTTTCATGTCAAAAGTATGACCTGATGATAAATCAAATGACCATTGATTAGATGAAATTTGCATAAGTAATCAGTTCATATTGGAAGTAAAGGCCATATTGGTTGATTCATCCGCATTGTTGAAGCTCAGGAGGGCTTCCTAATTCCAGCAGGGTCTAGTCACCTGTTCCCTGGGACAAAGGATTAGTCACTCCAAATATGTTGTTGCCTTCAAATATACATTGTCCATGGAAGGCTTCAGGTTGTTATCTTCACCCTTTCCAACTTGTGGGCAGGCACTAAGTCCCTGTGGGTATATCAGTGGAAGAGTGGCAAATGCTTTCCAACAGTATAAAGGTGGTAGGGAAGCACATGTACCAAGCAGCCAAAAGATCTACATGAATGAGCTTTGACTCCAGAACAGAATGAAAATAATTGATATTCATTGCAGACTATTAAGAATTCTGTGACTCCAGTGTAAAATAAAAATTAAAGAATGCACCACAAGAGCCAGGTGTGAAAGTGTACACCTGTAATCCCAGCTACCTAGGAGGCAGAGATAGGAGGATTGTGGTCCCTGAAAACTTAGAAAAAGGCACAAGACCCTATCTGAAAAATATCTAAAGCAAAAGAGCTATGGAAATAGCCAATATGCCTCACTACTGATGAATGAATTAAGAAAATGTAGTATTTATATATAATGGAATTTTATTTAGCTACAAACAGGAATAAAACTTTGTCTTTTTCAGGTAAATGGATGGAACTGGAGACCATCATCTTAAGTGAAGTTATCCAGGTTCAGAAGGGCAAAACCCACATGTTTTCTCTCATATGTGGAATATAGATCTAATACAAATACAGCAATTTAAAACAGATCACACTGATGGGAGGTCACATATGAGAGAGGGAGGGTAAAAGAAGGAGGTTAAAAAGGTGAATATGGTTGATGTACTCTCTATACAAGAATGAATATAGAATTTTTAAACCTGTTTTAACCACCATAAGAAGAGTACTAAGTTAGAATGAAGAAAAATAGAGATGAACCAAGTCAGGTTATAATACATATATACATGGAAATGTGTAGGTATCTTTAACAAACAAAAATGTGATTTTTTTTTTTTTACAAAACTGGAGAACAGGAGGGTTTAAAAGGTCCTGTTTAGGGGGGCTGGTACCAGTGGGAGGGAAGAGGAGGTAGGGAAAAGATGGAGGAGGGTGAATATAGTACAAATACTGTGTACATATGTATGTAAATGTTGAAACTATCCCAGGAATGGGGAGGGGTAGTTAAAGGAGAATGATAGAGGGGGTGAATTTAAGTATGATATATTTGAATGCTTGCTTAGAAAGCACAAAGCCAAATGTTCAAATGCCAGTACTACCAAAAAGGAGAAAAAAAAAGAAAACCAAACAAAAAAAAGAATGCACTACAATAAATTTGACCATTTGAATATATTTATATGGACTTTATGTATATTAAACACATGATATACTATGAAAGAAAACAGGTATATGCATGAAACACAAGTGATAGCAAGAGTTATTTTTAAATGGATCTGAGACTTAATGACTCCAAATTATTCACATAATTAAACTTGAGTATCCAGCAAATAATCTAGTAACTTTGCAAATACATGAAAAATAAAAAATTAGAGTTTATTAGTTTTTGGAGAGTTCCCATGGGAAACTAACAAAGTTCTATTAAGTTTTGTAAGTACTTCATTACACACAGATACGCAACTCGGTGGTTGAAGATAAATTCATTAAGTGTTAGGGAGGGCACTGGGAAGGAAGCAACCACTTAATTCAATTATAAAACACACAGTTCCTTGTCCAGGATAAAGTTTTTTTTTTTTTTTAATACACAAATGGGTTTTAGAAATATCTTGCCAAAAACTGGAATTCCTGATATCATAGGCAAAGACTTTGCTATGTATCACTTTATGTAAGGTATTTTATGTTGGCCTCTACATATATTATCTTTTATTTTTGCAGTAATTTTATTTCTATATTTTAAGGTAGTTTTTTATTATAATGGCCTTTAACTTTTTTAGCTTTTAAAATTTTACATTCTTTTTTTCTTTCTTTTAAGGGAAGGAAAAAAAAACTTCCTTCTTTTGTGAGAGGATGATCCAAACAGTGTGAAAAATAAAACTCCACAATAGAAATGGATCGTCTAATTGACCATGTACTAAGCCAGGGCACCGTGGGCTGACTAGTAAAAGAGCATTGTGCAGTTAATCATTAGAACTTTACAATTTCCAGTGCCACTGACATCCTAGCAATCTCTTTTGGCTACTGATTTCAATTATCCTAAAGAACTACACATATGTGATCTTTGGCTTTTATTCCTAATTAATGAAATCTTTAAAGGGATTTTTTTTAAATATTAAAGATTAAGGTTGAACTTCCACTGACAGAAAAAAATCAAGGCACAAATTGTCATCAAATTACTTAACATGATCCTTTTGATGTTTGGCAGGAAGTCCTTTGTTGCTATTACCTCAAAGCTTAAAAATTATATAGAGGAAGTATAAATGCTACACAAATGCTGTGTGGGCCCACAGCACTGGCATGGAGAAGAATGTCTACTACCTAGTAAGCATGGTGATGGTTTCACCAGGAAAACAGAATTGTCACTGGAACAATGAAAAACACATCTCAGAGAAAGGAAAACCTAGTCTATGAAGTTAAAGAAAGAAAAAGAGAGTTAAAGAAAGAGAGAAGAAAGTTTTTGTGTGTTGTTGTCCTTCAGCAAAACAAAGTATTGGAAAAAATACTTTGTTTGCACAGAAGCAAACTAAATGCATTTGAAAGATAGGTAGGGAAGAAAGCAAAACTGTTCAAGGTTTTCAAATTTAATATTCTGACTTTTTCCCAATAAAAAAATCAAAGAGAGATGTACTTTAGTATATTTTGTTTTATCAAGTTTTGTCTGAGAGAAAACCAGCTTTTTCCCTCTATTATTTCTAAGTAATCTCTATTAGATTTCTGTGTAATCTTTCTGGTAGAAAGGGAAGGAAAATATGTCCTATTTTAGAGCCTTTTAAGAAAATCAAAATAACTTCTCAAATCTCAAAATCTTTTGTTCTTTAATATGAAAGGATATGGAAAAGGGAAGAAATACACAGTGAGGGACCCTTTTAACCCATGGATAATATTTGTATTACTATGCAATACTAGAATCAATTCTAGGAAAATATTTTAAGGAAATATATTAGCCTTTGAGCCAATGTCATACAGACTCCCCTGAGGTTTTCACACATGACTTTCTGCTGGACTTGATAATAATCATGAGTTATTTCAGTTATACTATGCCTTTAGGGTCATCTCTTTTTAGAAATGGGATTTTTAAATAATGTACATGTTTGTGTGTGTATAACAATACTAGTATTTACAGTTTTCTCCCAAATTAAACATTTCTGAAGTTTGTTTCTGGCAGTACTGGGGTTTTAACTCAGGGCTTTGTGCTTGCTAGGCAGGTGCTCTCCCACTTGAGCCATTCTGCCAGCTCATGAACTTTGGCTAGTCAGATTAACCAAACATTTGAGTCCCATTCATTTGCCATAGAGTTGTGGAGACACTTGTTTTCATCCTTTTATTATTGCTATCATCGCTAGAAAAATGAGAGTTTCAAAGAGTAGTCACATGTATGTTTTAAAAATAATACAATTATGAAAAATTCCAACTTGCAAAACATTTACATCTTTAGCAATTTTTCCTTTTTCCTGTGAAAGAACTGAAATGGTTTTCCAGTCAAATTAACTAGGAATTTTCAAAATAAAACTTCCAACTTTAAAAATCATAATGTCATTTCATTCAGCACTAATATTGCAACTTTCACCTTATTCATCTTGGAAATATTTTAACTCCTAGCATCAATACATATGAGGACAGGTTCCCTGAAATTTTCACGCAGGTCTATTTTAACTTTTAATGTTGACCTTGGACTTGGTACCCTGGAAAAGATTAGAGGTAAATGATTGATAAAGCTCCTTTACTGCTTACAGATAGAAATCCCTTCATCTTGAGCCCACAATGGGTCCTTGTCATCACAAATGCTATGCTGTGGCCTTGTAGCAGGGTTCTACCTGGTCTTTACTCACATTGTCCAAACACTGTGGATGCTGGTGAGAGGGTGGACTTCAGGAGGTGATGATGACACTAAAGGAGGACGAGTTCATGTGCTACATCCCTTTCTTGTAATAAAGGGGCCCTGGCATGCACTAAAAGGAAAAGAAAATTCAGGGTCATCTTCATCCATACCATGTACATCCTCTGTGTGGGTCTGAGATATTACTGATTTAAAACATTTTGTATTACATCTGTGATAAGAGTGATTCATATCATGTGGAGTGTGTTTTAGACAAAAAAGAGTAGAATCTAATGTTGGTGCCCCAGAGAGATTTTTGAATTGTGGTTCACAGATATGCCAGGTGTGTGCTTGGTCCAGAAGAGAATCTTAATGCAAATCCTGAAATGTTAGTCCAAAGAAAGAGCATCATTTGGCTATACACTGACTGAGGACATGGAGAGTAACTTGTTTTCGATGTAATCTCTCAGAATGGCTAACTGATCCTAGGAGAGCTTTCAGTGAATGTTGTTCAAGGGAATGAACAGGAATGAAATGATTATTAAAATTTATTTATGTATTTTAATGCTTCCTGGTTTATATGCTTAGAGAGCCATTAATGGTGATATTTATTTATTTGGTAGGGCTGGGGTTTTAACTCAGGGATTCATGGGTGCAAGGCAGAAGCTCTATTGCTTAAGTCACCCCTCCAGGTGGTAATATTTTTGCTTTTTGGTTGTGTGTAATACCAATGAGACCTTTATTGGGGTCATGAGGTATTGAGGAATTAAGGAGATATTATTGCTGACAATCTTCTCTCTAGGGTAAGTTATTTCATGTATTTGTTCTCACACTACTGGGATAGTTCCCTAAACACAAAATAATGAAAACAAGAGTCTGATTTATTTAACAAAATTTTTCCTTATTTTTCCCACTAAAAAGAGTTTTAAAAATACTTAATGTATGTTAAACCACATATTCAGTAAATAGATATTTAAAAGATTATGCAAAAATTCAAATGCTTTCTACTTAAGAAAGCTATATCTACTTGTTACTCCTTTTTCAATGGGTAAAGGGGAGGAAGAATGGAAAGGGAGGGAGGAAGAGAAGAGATGAGCAGAGAGAAAGATAATTTCTTTTGGAGGGAAGGTTAGACTCGTTCTGTAAACATGTTATTTAATTTATAGACAGTTGCTTCACTGGAACAATACATTATGGAGTGAAATTTGCTATCAAATCAGCCAGCCCAAAAGAGATTTGTCATAATAATGCTTCACTGATCACTGTCCGCTGGTTGAGATCAGAGATTGCGTCATAGCCAGATTCTAAAGCTTTTAACTACTAAAGTACAGAAAGTGGGTTGAGAACTTGCTCCAACAGTCTTTGTAAATTGAACCCAACCCTAAGTAGTGAAAGTGCATGGACTACTTGAAGCTGCTTCATTCATGTTAATTATGAGGTAGCTAAAGATATAGCTAAGCACCTGCCAGAAGATAGAGCAAAAGAAGGAGGATAGCTAATTAAGAAAGTATCACTGCTTATTTTGATAAACGAACTCCTAGGCTGTACAGTACCTCTATTTTTAGAAGTCATTAGTAGGTACTTTTGAAATTTGTTAATTCCTCAGTAGAAGGACACTATAGTCTACTTTATTCTTTAAAAGACTTTGAATGTGAAGTGCAGAGCTGCCCAAGAGAAGGGAAGCAAGTATCACTTTTCAGCTCTCTCCCACTGCCAGTGTAGCTTCCTTTTTTCAACCAAGAGATGGTTGCCACTCACAGGTATGATGAACAGGTATGACCTGGGGAGAAGTTTGCCTTTCCCAAACCTCCATTTCACCATGATGCCTCCCTTAGCCAGGTGATGGCTGAGGTGAAAAATGGATTCCAGGCAGCACTTGATGGCTTTAACCCTTTTTTCCCCCTTCTGACCTTATTTTTGTCTGAAATACACACACTTACTAGCTTTTGGAAGACTGATCATTAAGCTACAGAAGTTTTCCCCCTTCAACCAATATTTCTTCCATTTGGTAAGAACACGTATTTGCAGAAAAGCAATGCCAAGGAAGCTCATTCAAGTTCCCTGGCTTTGTAAGGGGAAAGATAAGCAGTGTTACAAATTATATTTTTAGATACTGTCAAGAGCTCAATGCACTAATTCATTGAAGTAGGGATGCCAGAGAGCAATGCTTTCTTCTTGGATCAAAGAAGAATATGATCAGTGGCACGGGTCATCTCCAACACCATTCTAGAATGACGGTTTAGAGATTTCCATCATTTGGACCAGATGGTGACTAGAAATCTACTTACATGTCCTAAGGTCGAGTTAAGTTCTGCATGCTATTATGTGGCTATGCTACTCCAAGGGCTAATCTCATTTATTTCTCATCTGTCATAATGTCTTTTTATTTTAAAGTATGTGTAAGAGGCACTCTGGTTATACATATTTTATTAATAAATACCACTTTCACTCTTCACCATCTGTAAAGATGTTTCTCGTTATCATTTATGGGTTCAATACTGCAAACATCTAGGCTCAGTTCTTGGAGAACATTGTCTTGTAGTGAATCTGACTCTATGGCATTTCTTTGTCATCAAGTCACCAACCCTCATGTTTCCCACAAATATGCAAATATGTAGCACCAAAAAAAAGCATATTATTATTATATTCCCATGCAAGGGCTCTGCTATCATTCACTCTATACCCAAACAGAACAGCCTCTCTCAAAAATATTTCCCAGAATTAACATATTCTTTGGTTTAACTTAAAATTAAATAATCAAATAAAACACAGAGGGCCTGAAAAGAATGAGAAGCAATTCAAATCCAAGTGAGGAAGTTATTTTCTTTCTATATTTCTTTCCACTCTCTCCCAAACAGCAGAAAAGTGATTTGTGGGTTGAGCTAGCCCTGGTCATAATTCTACATTGTCTTCACTTATTAGAAAACTTGTCATAATAAGAATGTGTTCATCACTCTTCCATCACTGCTAATTGAAATCTTTTTAGTAATAATCAGTTATACAATGAATAAACAATGTGATAATTGCACCTTCAAAGTTCACACTAACGTAACAATAGACTTCTCTTAAACTTCTGAGAAAGTCTGTTAGCACCTTTGAGTAGGTTCACCTCTACTATGTAGAGAACATGCCTAAAACAGGAAGTACACTCCTTGCCATCCGTCCATGGCTCTGTGTAGGTGTGACCCTGTTGTTGATGGTTTCTGAGCAACAGGACAGATGTGGCCTGAACATATGTTTTGGTGAATGAAAGAACAGACAGAATTCAAATCAAAGTACTTTAGCATGATCAGGTTCTCTGAGCAGCTTCATCACAGAAGTCCCCAGTTCTCTGCTGTTTATCAAAAGCATCTGGGGTTCTATTATAGTTTTTTCTGAGGCACTTGAGAAGCAGGTTGAATTCCACTTGTGGTGGTCACACCTCTGAGCTGTCACTTTGGTGGCTCTGTGGGGGCATCACAGGCTTGCTGCTGCCAGAGCCTTTTGGGATATTCTTCCCCTTGACACTCCCCTTGCTCTTGCACACCACTACTGCAATGACAGTGAGGCAGACGGTGAGTAATCCTACTGCAGTGCCTCCCAAGACAGTGACTAGGCTGATCTCAGAGCCGGGACTGTTGAGCTCCCGGGGTAGGGTGCTGTCAGGAGGAACTCTGCCTTGGGGGGTCTGCCTCTTTTTGCTGCGGTCCAGGACAATGTGCTGGATGTTTGTTCCTCGGTTGTTTTCAGCACCAATTTCCCTTGCCAGCAGGGATGTGCTCCTGACCTCCCTCTTCTTTCTGTTCTTGATAGTTGCCTGGGGCTTCCTGTGATGCACCAGGGAGTGGTACTGGTACTCCACGCTCCTTTTGCCGATACCTCGAAGGGTGCTGTCTTTCGATCTTACTGTATAGATTGTGTGTATGTACCATTCTCTGCCCAGAGCAACCTAGAAAACACAACCCTCTTTGTTAGGAAATTATTTTCTAAGCTGACCCAATTCATGACTATTTGCAAAAGAAATTAATGGCAGAGATTACGATCATTTCATTTATGGAATTAAGTTATTCAATATTCCTCAGTGCATAATATGTGCAAGGCTTTTTGCAAAGTGCTCTGACTCTGTAATATGTTCTTTTCAACTCTTTTTTTTCCTGCAATGCTGGGGATCAAACCCAAGGACCTTGCACGTAGTAAGCATGTGCCCTACCACTGAACTACGCTCCCAGCTTAAACTGTGCAACTTTTAAGTGACCATGTACTGGTGAATATTTGGTATTTGCAGTCACAGAATGTGAACACAATAAGGACTTTTGATATTTCACAGTTGAGCTTGTTCATTTAAAAAAAAAAACAAACGATTAAGAATACACAGGAAATTAGTGCCTGGCTAGCCTCACTCAATTAGTGTTAGAAGCAGAACTGGAGCTCAAGCCCTCTGAACCTCAGGACTTTTTCAGTATGTCTTGCTGCTTATTTCCATATAAGATCATGGTATAGGGCAGGCAGGCTGTGGGGGAGGAGTGTCAGTTTTTAAGCTTTTCCAGGGCCTGGGAAAATTTGGAAGGATTTTCTGATGACTCTTAGAAGCATTCAGTATTTAGAGAGGTCAGGTGCTTTGAGAGTTAATAGTAAAAATGAAAAAAAAAAGTTGTACTTTCATTTTTTGGTAAGATTCACAATAAGAAGTAGATTTCCTTGAGATTCCTTCCTTAAGAATGCAAATCAAAACCACACTAAAATTCCACCTCACCCCTGTTAGAACACCACCACCAACAAATGTTGTTGAGGATGTGGGGAAAAAGGAACCCTCATACACTGTTGGTGGGAATGTAAGCTAGTGCAACCACTTTGGAAAACAATATGGAGGCTTCTTAAAAAACTAAACATAGATCTGCCATGTGATCCAGCAATTCTGCTCCTAGGTATATAATTGGAGGAATGTGACTCAGGTTATTACAAAGGACCTGCACACCCATGTTTATTGCAGCACTATTCACAATAGCCAAGCTATGGAAACAGTCAAGATGTCCCACTACTGACAAATGGATTAAGAAATGTGGTATTTATACTCAATGTAATTTTATTCAGCCACAAAGAAGAATGAAATTTTGTCATTCACAAGTAAATGGATGGAACTGGAGAACATCATCTTAAGTGAAGTTAGCCAGGCTCAGAAGGCCAAAAATCAAATGTTCTCCCTCATATGTGTACTTTAGACCTAAAACAAATACAGTAATATTATTGGACATGAGCCACACACTAAAGGGAGAAAGCACACGGGAGGAATAGAGAAAGGGAAGGAAACCTAAAACTTGAGTGTGGTTGATGTGGACACTGTACAGGAGCAAATAAAGTAATCTTAAATTAGCAGAGACCACTATGGGAAGGGGTTTAGGAACTAGTGAAGAGGTCTGGTAGAGATGAACTAATGTGGGTTGTAATACACATGTGCATGGAAGCAAAGCTAGGAATCTCTCTGTGTAGCTATCTTTATCTCAAACTAGTAGAATGCTATGTCTTTCTTATTATCTCTTATGTTTTCTCTTCAACAAAATTGGAGAACAAGAGGGTGGAACAGGTTCTGCCTGGAAGCCGGGGGTGGGACAGGGTGGGAGTGTGTGGGGGGAGAGGTGGCCCAAACAATGTATACACATGTGAGTAAATGTAAAAATGATAAAAAAAAATTCCTTCCTTATTTAAGTCAAATAAGACCAACCCATTTCACCTGTCTGTATAAAATAGTGTTTGCGTAAGTTTCAGTAAATATCATTAAGGGTACACTTGTTTTCCTAAGGATCCCCAATGTTAACACATTCGTCCACTAGATGTTGTTATAGCTGCCTGCGTCCCTCTTTACATCTTGTCTCCATGTCAGGATTTTCTTTCTTGGCTTCTGAAATATCTAGAGTGGAGATTTTGCAAGCTGCACACAATTGCTTTTCTGAGTCTAATCAGTTCACTCTAAAAAGATGGCCGTATAAATTCTGTAGGAAAGAAGTATTCAATAAGAAAATTCCCAACTATCAGAATTAGACTTATATTATGAGCTGAATAAGAGCCTTCTTTGTACATAGTCATATTTATACATTGATAAAAAAATTGGTAGATTTTATGGAATGCAGGCTCTTATTAAATGCTGTGATTCACTGTATGTGATGTTACCATTATTTCCCTTTGTTTATGAGACATTTGAGATGGAAATGTTAGTCACTTGCATGTGGCTATTAAGTGAGTTTGTCTGGGGCCTACCTGGAAGAGTGGTGTGGAGTCGACTTTAAATCCATCTGATCCAGGTTGGTTCACTAAGACAATGGCTTCAGGGTCATCCACTGCCAGTTTGGCATTAAATAGGACATTTCCGAAACTGGTGGCTTGGGTTTCTGGCTGAGCTTTGTCCTTGAAGCAACAAGGAAAATGATGATTGCTGTAGGTAATGCCAACTTATGCAAGGGCAGAATGTTTGCCTATTAGTTTTGGACAAGTTCAACTTACCATAAAATGTCACTACTTGATTTAGTTAAAAATGATGATATTGTTTAAATTGTAAGACAAAAGATTTAATCTTGAAAGTCTATCTTGTTCGTTGTTTGGGTCAAAGCACTTACCACAATTTTAAATCTATATAAGAGTGAAGGAGAATCAGCTAAGCAGCCGTATTCTGCATTGCCTGGGCTGTACTTGGGCACATAGCCATCAGCTCCAGTGCACAGGAAAACCTTCTCAATGCTGCAGTAAAAGGAGTCACCCAGATTCTGGACAGGATCTACCATGACACGACCATAAATTACATCCCCTGAAACAGATATGGAAATGTTATTTCTGTTACATGATAGGGTGTCCCCTGTGATGTTACAGTTTGTGACAACAAGGACACAGACATGGTTTCTTCACTCTCTAGTCTGTCATCAAATGTGTGTGGAAGCCTTTTTTGTGTTAGCTTTGGAATCTGGTCCACCCCAAGTTTTCAGGTCAGGTCATTCCACAGACTGACCCCAAGTGGCTGAGAGTTATGGAGCCTCCCAAGCCAGCCACTAATGGAAACAATCTCAAAGTCTGGCCTGTAATTTTTTTTTCCAGTACTTTGAATTGAACCCAGGGCCTTGAGCTTGCTAGCAAGTGCTCTATTACTTGAACCATGCATCTAGCACTTTTTCTTTTAGTTTGTTTTTCAGATAGGGTCGTGGCTTTTCCCAGGCCAGCCTTGTAGGAGATCCTCCTACCTCCACCTGCAAAGTAGCTGGAATTACAGATATACACCACCACACCAGCCTGGCCTATAATTTGACATTCATAACATCCCCTTGTGGTTAAAGTCCAGTTTCCATAAGTTAATTAGTAGACTAATACAATATAGAATAACACTAAAAAGAAAATGTCAATAAAATACCTGGTTAATTTTATTTGCTTTTGAAAGAGGGCTTAATAAAGACCCTGGTATTTGATCACATATTTTACAGATAATACTGAACTCCTCACACATGCTAGGTATTTTGCTACCTTCTAAATTACATTTTCAAAAAAGGTGGGCACAATCTTTGCCTTGTTTGGCATTTATAATTTCAGGTAGCTGCAGTATTTTACACTTTCAAAATTGAAACAAAAGAAAAGCAAAACCCATACTGGTTCTAAAAGTCACTTAGGTACAGGAGATGGCAGTTAAATCTCTCAGAATAAAAAAAATCCATCCAGTAAAATATACCCAATTTTGTGACTTCTCACATCTGTCAAAGTGATACTCAGTCATATCCTCAAAAACTGTAAAAGAGGCTAAAAATTTCCCCCTCAAACATCCCAATAAAGCAAAGCACCAATGATACACAGGACAAGCAGAGCCTCCTTCTCATACTTTCTGAGTATGAGAGCCATACCTTCTGCAAAAGCAATGTCACTCTCTTGCCCAAATCCCATGGATCCATCTGACAGCCAGAGACTCTTCTTGGAAAGTAGATACATGTGGGTGTTTAGGCTAAACTCAGCTGCCACTGGATCACTGACCTAAAACAAGAGTAGCAGCCCTTTTATAAATTGTTGATGGTTCTGGTGGTAAACAAGTACATACCAGACTGTTCATAGTCACACATATCTGCTGTACACTGTCATGCAGAATACTGAACAATGCAATGAAACTTTTATGCCCAACTCAGCTTCGTCCTTAAAAAGGCAGAAATGGTGGGGTCAAATAAATTTTTTGAATGGGACTAACCAGCATTGCTTGAGCTCATTTCTGCTGGTTTATTGGGGCCACATAAAAGATTTATAAATAGCTTGGTCAGTGGTATACATTTTTGGACAAAAGTTGCCATTAATTTTTTTAAATGCATAATGGTAGTTAGGTACTTTGAGGTGGATTGAGCTACAGGATGTTCATTTTCCTTGGAGATTAAGAACAAGATAAAGAAGTACAAAACTCTGGGGAAAACTCTCAAATATCCAAGGCAGCAAACTAGAGGAGGAAACAGGAGATCAGATAAGAATAAATAACTCTTGCATGAATTTAAACTATGAATTTTATATCCTGAGCTAACAACAGATAAAAAACAATTTCTTCCTCCTTCTTTTCTTTCTTGCTTCCTTCCTTTTTTCTCAGCATGCAAATAAAGTAGTTACCTATATGTGAAGAAAATTTTACTAATCAAAGTGGTTTATCAAGTTGAGGAAATAATAATTCTATGAGACACACCTGTTGGAACCGAATGTCAAGGTCAAAGGTGACAGGCTCTCTGGGGTTGCAGGTGACTGGAAGATGATACTCCTGATTGGATGGAGTGGTGCAAGGCACCAGCTTTACAGTATAGGTTCCTGAGTAGTCACGTACCTTTGAGGAGGAAGGAAGCATTAATAGGCATTTATAGACATTTATAGATTTTCCCTGAAGTGGAATCAGAAGGCAGCAGAAAAGGAAAACTGAATAAGTCTTAATTACTTACTGCAAAGTCTGAGACAAAGCTCCATTGCTGTACAGGCTGGTTATAGGTTGGTTCACTCCTTATGAGGCGAAGGGAAAAGGTCAGGCCTGGATGATCAGCTGACAAGATCATTGAGCTTGTAAAGGATGCTAGAAAAGTACCCAGAATAAAAATGTATAGTGGCTAAATCAAAAAAATATGCAACAATTTAGGGTTTTCAAAGTACTGTATTATGTATAATTTGCTCTTAAGTCTGCAAATTAGGCAAGGTTAGCAAAACCATACTTAATTTGCAGCTGAAGAATCTGGGAGTGACTGTGACTCCCCCAAGATGACACAGATAGGATGTGTGACTTTAGATTCCTAAATCAGTGTTTTTTCTGCTCTGTTATTCTGTGAAAAGGTAATTATACAGAAATGCTCTTATTTGGGCTGGTGGTGTGGCTCAATGGTAGAGTGCCTGCCTAGCAAACATGAAGCCCCGAGTTCAAACCCCAATACCATACAAACACACACACACACACACACAGAAAAACCCAAAACAAAACAAAAACAGACTCAGAGAAGCTCTTCCTGCTCAGGGCTACTTTCCACAGAGAACAGCAGGGCAACCAGGGCTGGTGAGAATGCATTAATTGTGCATCACAGTTATGGGCTGAACCTAAAAGTCTATTAGCATCTGTGCAGCTGGGCAAACCCAATTTATGAATGGAATCTAATTATAATTAGATTACTTGCAATTGGGGCCAAACAATGATGCAGTTTATTAGAAAGGTGGACATGTAGAAGGAACTGTAAAGGCCGGGAAATACTGACTTTCCAGAACTTTTACAATAAAGCAAAGTGCTTCTTTTTGATGCTATATTTCTTGTAGCTCAATGCCATAAAAATACAACAGACCCTCTTTGTGTTCCTGAATATTCAGCTTTATTTTTCCTTCCTCAGAGCTCATGCCCAGAAAAAGAAAGGCTATGGAGATGGTAAGTGAACAATTTTTCCTTTCCAGTCTGACAAAAATTTGCACAGCAGTGAAACATGCAAATCAATTTAGTAGTATGGAAGGTCAAATAAAAATGAATTAGTTCTAATGAACTTTCACTTATAAAACAAACAAACACACATGGTGCTTTATTGAATGGTGCCTTATTAATATTCAAAGCACAGCCCATAGAGAGAGTACAATTGCCTAGCAAATCCTTATTAAACATAGCTGGTTAACATGTCTGAAACTTGACTATGAAAGTGAAGTGCCACTCTGACTTCATAATAAAGGTTTCTCACAGTACCTAGAAAAGATCTGTGAATAGAGAAGAGCTTGCTAAACAAATCACTTGAAATGCAAAATTTATTTTTTGTACAGTAGAAGTAAAGCAGAGAAAGGGACTGTTATTCCAATGTACTTTTCCTAAGGAAAACTCTTCTTAAAATGAACTCCATAGAGTTTCCTTTTATGTGTACTCAATGCTTTTGCATTTCCTCAAAAAGTCTACATAACGATGGTTTTGCAGCTGGTGAGATGTAAGGGACCATGAAGCCCATAAAGCGATAATTACTCATGTGAAATTCATCTCAAATTAGGGAAGGCTGCTGAAACCTGTGTAGATATTGAAAAACCATATGCACATACTTGTCATGGGTGTTAATGGGTAATGGTGCTTACCAGGATGTGATAGCACAAACAAGCCATGGAACTGAGCCTGGGTCTTGAAGTTCACAGCCAGGCATCCCTCTTCACTGATGCGCATACTGGTTGGATAGAGAGAACCTACAATGGGAGTAGAACACAAGGTAGAAATGTAAGTGACCACAGACTCCTAAAGTGCAGAATCTTTCCAGAATCTCAATTTTTCTCAATTCAGATTTGTCTCATCTTTAAACAGTCTAGGCAATGGATATTATCAGAAAAATTCGAATAACAAGAGAGGTAGAAGTTTCTTTGTTTTGTTTTCTAAGATGTCTAAAGTGGAGGTAAAATGAATTAGGTAATATGAACCTGGCCACTAAGAAATACACAGATTGATTACAATGCTATGTGTATTTTTTTTAAAGGCTTTAATCTACAAAAGCAGAGCTGTAAATGGAGAGACATGATAAATGAACTTGCCAGAATTGTAGAGATTTGGAAATGGAAATGGGTTTGATTTCTTCAGAACGATAGCAAATTTTAAAGTCTTGAAGAAAACTGGTGCTTTCCCCCAAAATTTAATAGTTTGACAAAATTTGGCTCCAGAGATAAGAAGGAAGCAGGAGATTCTGCTGTAAAGGCCGAGAACCACAGCAGGATCAATAAGATCCAGTTAACTATACACTGTCTAAGGTGAAAGTGAGATTAAACACTTGGAATAATCTGGAATGACTATTCAGGGTGGTCATGTTACTTGTCAGATAGCTCTAAGGTAACTTTAACCTGCTTCAGATTGTAGATTTATATTTGAGATGTGCTAGCAACTCTTACTTTCTTTCTAGCTAGCAAAATGTCGCACTTTCATGACATAGATTTTCACGAAGCAGAACAGTAATGTGAGTCTGGAAAGAAAACACACTAACTCTGCTAATGGAATAATTAGCTCGGAACGTGTAGACTTTACATTATGATTTTGACATAGATTTTTAAACAGTTTTGCAGGTGCTGATGGGCTCTAAGTGCTAGTCAACAGCACTTCCTACTGTGCTCTAAGACATTCTGCCAAAGTGTCACAGAAAAATAGAATTTTAAATCAGAAAGAGAAACTACAAATTTTAGCTATCATCAGAAGAAATTAAGCCACAGAAATATTAATCAATATGCTTCAGATTACACAGTTAGTTATAGGGTCGGAACCAGCATCCAGGGCACAATTCACCCTGGACTTTAAAATGTACCTCTTGAGTCAACAATATCGAAATGCATGATATCTCTGTATGTACATAATGATATGCACTGAAAGCTGTTGAATAATGAGAGGTGGGATAGTAGGGAAAGGGTAAAATAAGTAAATAAATAAGAAAAGTAAAATGCATCTCTCATTTTCAGAAGCAAAATATGTAACTTCTCCCCTTGCATTCATTCCTATTTTCAACTGGAACTTCCCTATTGGTTTTCTAGAACCTAGGGAACTATGCAAATTGTGTTGTGTAGTACATAAATGACTCATCACCTAAGATGAGCTGTTAGTGTAAAATACCCACAAAATATTGAAAGTTACATTTAGCAGCCACATATTATGCAAAATCTGAGGCATTGATATGATCCCATATCAATCAAGATCCCTTATCAAGAGTTTTTCCTTGATAAGTGTGAAAAATTATCTTATTGAATACAAAAGTAAAATATACTGAAAGCTGCTTCTATTATTTTTAGCTAGAGTAAAAACAAATCGTCTTACACAATTCAAAAATGTAAGAAAGCTAGAGTTTCTTTCCCAAGTCTTAACCCACCTTGGAGTTCGGCTTCTGGCGGGCTGCCAATCCCGTCATTCCACAAGATGGCAGTGTCGTACACAAAAGTCAGACGGAGCTCCGACTTCAAGTCAAAATGCTGCCAGCCTCCTACCCCGACAGGGGAATGGAACACGTAGGAAACATACAGAGGAACTCGGAGGGTCACGTAGGACTGCACTAGGTTTAGGACCTAAGACAATAAAATTATCCCCATCAACAAGATTCAGTGTTAATGAAATGAGTCGTATTTTGTACAAACCATTTTCTCCTTTCACTTAATGGAAGACTTAATGTAATCAATAAGGAAAGGAAATGATAGCATGTTACAATCCTATTTCCCCCTCACTTAATTTTGGATCAATTAAATTGTTGCACTAGCTACCTTCATTTGGAGCAAGGATGTACATCCTTAAGATAAATATTATTTTGAGAAGCATATACTTGTATAGTCCTTTTTATTTTATAGCTGCTTTATTAAGATATAGTTCACATACCATATAACTCACCTATTTAAAATGGACAATTCAGTAGTTTTTAGTATATTCAAGGAACTGTGCAACCATCACCACAATCAATTTTAGAATATTTTCATCCCTCTAAAAAGAACCTTGTACCCATTATCAGTCACCCACTATTCCCTCCTCCCCACAGTCCCTGGCTACCAATAATCTATTTATGTCTCCATGTATTTGCTTATTCTGAACATCTCGCACAAACGAATTCTACAATACATATGTGCTGGACTTAGCACAATGTTTTCAAAGCACGTCCATGCTGTAGCATGTTTTAATACTTCATTCCCTTTTATTACTGAACAGAGTGGTCCATTTTGTGTGTGTGTGTGTATTATTTATCCAGTGATCGATGGATAGCCATTTGGTTTGTTGCCAGTTGTGGGATATTATGATAAATGCTGTAAGAGCTACTTTATTATATGGAGAAAGATAAGACAAGTGGTAAAGATCTGGAAGCAAATCTATTTAGTAATGACATGTAATACTTAAGATGTCTCAAGAATAGCTAAAGTGAAGTGTCCTGCTTTGAATTTTATACACTCCTTCATGTATTTAGTTTGAGTAGGGAGAAGTGGAGGATAAATTAATATTCATTTATCAAGTACCTACCAAATTTCAGACAATGCAAATTCCCATTAAAAGCTATTTAATATTTTCACTCAACCACATAATTATATTTATTATGTGCCTGTGTGGTTGGATGGATAGATGCGTAATGTACAGAAAAAGAGATAGGAAAATTAACTCTCGAAGAAATAAGGCAAATTTTCTACAGAATTCTTTAAACCTCCTGAATGGCTCTGCCAAAATTACAACCTAATTTCTGGCCCAGGCTCTTTCTCCTCTACCACAATTCACTGTGTTCCAGCAAAAGTTGAGGGTAATCCTAAGATCATCTAACAACATTATTGCCTTTAATTCTCAACATAGCTCCAAGAACAAACACAACTAGTTTCTTTTATGTAAAAGGAATGGACAGAGCACACTTCTTAGAGGTCCTTCTCAGGCTGTCTGATAATGGTCTCATTCTTCCACACTGAGCTCAGAAAAGGAACAGCATATATGAGTTAGTAAACAATTTCAATTATGAGGGCTATACTATATCAGTCATGCTATCATGTAGTTAAGAATAAACTTAAGTTACAAAATGACAATCTGAATCACTGACAAAAATATATAAAATGAGAACCATCAGCCAAACAAGTTATTTGGTTCTCAGTTTCTAACCTGGAGAGCAAGAAAAGTGCCTCGCAATACAAATGCTTTGAGATGCTTTTTCTATTATAGTGGTCATAATTACTATCATGGAGCAATTGATTGTGAAGTCCAGTGTTCACAGTGTAATGGAGAGTGATTAAGTCAATCCATATGCCATTGGTAATTAAGATTCATCTTTCATCCTATGATTTTAATAAACTATCATTTAAAGGAGTATTAGGCTTTAGGTGTGGATTTCCAATTAAAATATAGAAGTATCAAGAATAATTTTTTGCAGATATTATAATCTATCCATCAAATTCTACTGTGGGTACTACTTTGGAGGCAATTACTAACTTTTCCTTCCTATGTAGAAATTAATTGGAATGTAGTTCCCTGCCTAATTCTTATTTGATTTTGTTTAGTTCCTGGGGTATACCAGAATTTATCATTTCTGGACACAGAATTGACATCTTATTGTATTTTCTTATTATCTATGGCTGGGTCTTTCCATCTACTAAGCATCTCTGCCCAGATAGCTGAAATGGAACTACCTCTATCATCCAGGTCACTGACCTATTTATTTCTTCAAAATTAAAGTATGCAATGCAATCAACAACCTCTAGATATCACCTTAAATAACACTCAACTTCAGCTTGGACCACAGAACTTTTTAAGGTATTTGCTTGACTACAGAAATATATGGCAGCTGGGTGCCAGTGGCTCACACCTGCAATCCTAGCTATTCAGGAGGCAGAGATTAGGAGGATTTCGGTTTGAGGCCTGTCAGGGCAAATAGTTCATGAAACCCTATCTTGAAAATACCCAACACAAAAAAGGGCTGGAAAAGTGACAAGTGGTAGAATGCCTGCCTAGCAGGCGTGAGACCTGAGTTCAAACCCCAGTACTGCCATATATATATTTATTGCAAATCTTAAACTGAGGCACAACGAGTAACTTCATATGTCCTTTATTGATACTTCAAGTTTCTCCAGCAAAGGCAAATGATGCTTATTTATTTACTAATTTGTGGCCTGGGGTTTGAACTCAGGGGCTCATGCTTGCTAGGCAGGTGCTCTTACTGCTTGAGCCAATCTGCCAGCCCTTTTTCTGTGATGGCTTTTTTTCATGATAGGGTCTTGTGAACTATTTGCCCAGGATGGCTTCGAACTGTGATCCTACTGATCTCTGCTTCCTGAGTAGCTAGGATTATAGGTGTGAGCCACTGGTGCCTGGCCAAACAACACTTTAAATACCATATTTAAAGAGGAAGTACAAAATGCAAATGCCCTAGAAACAAATTTTTGTTACTACTAAAAGTGTCAAGTTTATATTTGGAGATGGTACTGTCTGCCTGAGGACATAAGAAAGTCTGCTGCTCTGTGTGTGACACAGACCAGGGAGGGGATGAATAGTAAGAAAGATGAGTACCCCCATTTACATTCATAATATCAATGGGAGAAACTAGTGTTGGGGAAATTGCAATAGATTTTATTCTTCACTTATTTTGAACATGCAGTTGTAGCTGTCAACTTATATATATTATCTTCTTGATGTTTTAAAATTCTTATGGAAGGGGGTAAATTCAAATATGATACATTTGATACATTGTAAGAACCTTTGTAAATGCTACAATGTACTCCCACCCACGACAACAATAAAAAAAATCAAAAGTCAAAAAAGATTCTTATAGAAGTAGGCAGTATATGTACATATGTGTTATATATATGCTGTATATTTGCATATATATGTATATGAGTAAACTCCAAGTATCTAACCAATAGATTTCAATAGAATTACTCAATAGAATTATAATATACCTATATAATACACATAATTTTGTATTTTCTTATTGGCAATTTAAATAAGCAAAAAGAAACAGATGAAATCAACTTTAATAATACAGTAATACAGTTTACTTAGCCAAAAATATCAAACATATTACATTTTAACATGTAATCAATATAAGATAATTTCTGGTGAGATAGTATATAGTCTTTGTTTGTATTAAATCTTTGAAATCTGGTATGCATTTTATATGCATGACACCTCTCCCCTCTGGCCAGCCTTTTTTGGGTGCTCAACAGCCACACATGGTTGGTGACAATCCTATTGGACAGCCCAGCTCTAGATTCCCATGCTCAAGGTCTTTCAACTAGACCACATATTTTATCACATATGTCCCACCTTCATGTAGGATATGTGGCTTGTGTTTACCTCGAAGATTAAAAACTAACTCAGAGCTGTTAGAATTTCCTTGAGAATTTCCACAGGTGAGGATTTTGCATGGGTTGAAATGTCTTTCCCTTGAGAGATGATGAGGAACATCTCTCATCAAGATGGGGTTGTTTGTGAATAAGTAAAGAAGGCTCATGGATCTCAAAAGCTTCAAGTTTCAGTGAAGTGTGCAGTTGGCTACTCAAGTGAGGTCATTGCATTCATTTAGGTTCTCTGAGTAATGTACACCCAGGAAGGAACATTTGGGAAGAAAAGATCTTGACATAGGCCCAAATACAAGCCTTTCTGAAGGGCTGTGTACTAGCGATCCTCTGGAAGGAGCGTCAGTCCTGCTCCACAAACTCTAGAAGTAAAGACAGCTCTATGGAATATTTCCAAGGATAGAATTATAGGGAACCGAAATGACCAGTGATTGAAGGACAGTTAAATACATTGTAATGGTACCTCACAAGTGAAATATCACACAGTCCTCAAAACTCAAGAATCTGAAGAATTTTTCTTGTTATGAGAAATGACCAAGTTAAAAAGGCAGTATACAAAATGGTATAAATGATATCATACTACTACTCTTAAAAAATGTGTGTGTATGTTGAAGAAATTAGAAAATATTTCTGGGTACAATGATAGTAGAATAATGGGTGGGGCTTTTTTCCTTTTCTTATTTTGTGGGGTTTTTTTTTTTTTTTTTGATGGTAGTGGGATTTGAGTTCAGGGCCTTGCGCTTGCTAGGCAGGTGCTCTACGACTTGAGCCCTTTTTACTTTAGTTATTTTCAAATAGGGTCTCACATTTATGTCCAGGCTGGCTTGGACTGGGATCCTCCTACTTAGCTTCCCACATAGCTGAATGACAGGTGTGTCCCACCATGCCCAGTCACTGGTTAAAAGGGAGTCTCATGAACTTTTTGTCTTGGCTAGCCTCAAACCATGATCCTTGCAATCTCTGCCTCCCCAGCTAGGATTGCAGCTAGAACCACAGCACCTGGCCTTTTTTTCTTTTTTAAATACTTTTTTTTAGCCCCCCAGAGTTCTGCAATGACATCATTACTTTCATTTAAAAAATAAAATTAAAAATAGTAAATTTGACAAAACAGGAAGCGACAAACTTCATGAGAGTCATGCATTTCTGTATTCATTTTGATAGTTCTTAAAAAATGATTTAGAGTGGCTTATGTATAAAAGAATCAGTGAAGTAAATGTAAAATAATTGGAATGAAAAGAGATGGCTGCTAAAGGATATTCTAGCCTCAAAGTTCATGTGTGTAAATCAAATACACCACTAAAAAGGAGGTAAAATTATTCTTCAAAGCAACTAAGGAAAAAAATTTGTTTACTTTTCCAAAGTCATACTAAGTCTTTTCACAAGTACATTACAATTTCATGTCTCAAGTACAAACTGTAATTGAGGTTGCATTTCTGTAGCTTATTCATGCACACTTTTCAATGTTATCAGTTGTTTACCTAGCAAGGTGAGAGCAGAAAACTCGAGTGTGTCTGAAACAGATTTTTCGTCACATACACAAAAATGCAGGGAGTTGGCAATATTTCATGGTGGTAGCTGTAGCTACTAAGAACACATAACAAAAAAAAATCAGTTCTCCATCACGCTGCTTTTGGCAGAAGCAATTACAGGTTAATAAAAGTTGTTTGCACAGTAATTACCTTGAGCTAAAGTGCCAAGTCTAGGAAAGGAAGGAAGATAATGTTTGCTACGTGCTTGTTCAGGGCTTTGTGGTGCTGCAGAGGACAAACAGACCTGCCTGTGCTTCTTACTGGGGTGGTCAGCAAACCCATGAAGCCACTCTGAAACACATGTCACCTGTGCTGATGGATCACCTTTATTTTTATCCTTTTTCCTCATATTAAATGTGGAAATACAAAAGTTGGCAAGACTCTCATGACATTCGAACATAGAATCTATTTATCATGCATTTAGTGTGCTTTTCTTCAGAAGCGATCTTGTAAATTATGTGTTTGCATTTAAAACCAAGGTGTGAAGTTGCAAACCACTGTTGTGAGGACCAGGAACTGCTCTGTTTTCCAACAGTAGCTGTGGATAGAATCTGGCACGTATTTTCATGATCACTACTAGGCAGCATTCTTGTACTAGAACAAAGGGAAAAGTTCATTTGACTTTCTTGCAATTTCATCTGTGACCATATTCATTCTTCACATTCACCCAATTCAATGTCCAGATAAGCATTGTGATGTGGTTACAAGCACAGGCTTACAAACTCCCTGAACTTAGGTGGGTTATTTGAATTCTCTTTGCTTCAATTTCCTTATTCATAATGGAAAACTGTACTTATCTCATAGGGTCGCTGTGAGTGGAAAAACACAAGTACTTTAGAAGGATAGCAGGCACATAGTAAATATTAAATATGTTAGCTATTACTGTTATCATTTATTGTTAGTTCTATTACATATTTTCTCTTCTTCTCCAGAACCTCAAAACTAATGAAGGAAAAGTAAGGAAATATCTTAGAGTGTTATTTTTCTTGTTTTAATTTATATCTTCTTCTTCCTCACCTATATTTAAGTAATATGTATGTTAGTGTGTTTGAGAGAATGCATAGGAGAATATCAATAGTTAGGAGAGAAACAGAAATTTAATTCCAAGGAAGAAAGGGGGAAAAATGGGTGCTCATCCCTAAGCTTTGCTCTAAGAGAGTAAGCCCCATGTTTAATTTGCTAGTTTGTTACTTAGATTACACTGAGGACTTCAGAAAGTTAAAACTTGGTCCTGGAATCTCAGTGAATTGCACAGAATTTGATCTTCTCTGATGTTGATAATCATGGTTATACTTTTAAATTTATTTTCAATAATGCCAAAGGAAAAAAAAAATCCTTTCCAGAAGGGACTCATACAACATATTGGCCATCCACTTAAGAAGGTTGCACAAACTAATTAAGAATTTTGTGACGTGATAATCGTTATGAAATGCTTGATCTTATTCCTTGTGTTTTGTAACGCAAGTCTTTAAGGCAGGTGGAGCTTAGCTGAAACCTGCAGTTGCCAGTTTTCACTTAATGGAGTGGAACTTTCTGCAGTTCAACCACAGAAGGAGAGCAAAGACTTTTCTAGTTAACAGAGGACATGGGAAGAAAAAAAAGTTCTGAACTCAAAGAATTCAATAGAGGAACTGGGATTTAGCAAAGTAGAGTGAGTTAGGTGGGCACTTTAGAATCAGATTTAGTCTGAGGAGTTCACACCTTAAGGGGAAGGCTTTGCATTCAAAATGACCTTGAAACGTTGGAGAACTGGACAGATAGAATAAGATAAAGCTTAAGCAGGGTACACACAGTATTTCAATAGATGAGACGGTCTGAGTCACATATAAAAGAAGGAAAGGGGTTTGGGTCACATATAAAAGATACCATTCTGTGAAAAAAACAGAAAACATCCCTGTGAGCTAAAACAGACCACAAAATAGATGAGGCTCACAGAGAAGCTTTGCAGAAGGAAAAAAGTGATTTCACAAGCAATAACTGAACTATGATGTAATCCAATTACTGAATCCTATATTGTTTATGCCAGTAGATCCTGTGGCTTGGGCAGATCCCTGAGAATAGAGCAATCAGAAAGGAAATGGTGGTTTAACATTGGATTGCAAACAGGCTCTGTGAAGAAATGCTAAAGGAACTAGAGACAGTTGATCTATACAGAAGGCTAAGGTAGATTTGATAAAATGGACCTTTACCTTTATTCTGGAGATAGGATTTTTTCTTTCATGTCTTTTTTCAAGTGGTGAAAATCGGTGGAGACGGAGTTAAAAGGCTAACATGGATGAGGCTTACATAGTTTGCCCAAGGACACATGGCTAGAATATATCAGAACCAAATTTGTGCCTGCCTTTGCTTAATTCCTGTATTGAACCTCTTTCCACCATTTCACACTGTCTTTATGTTTTATTTTGGCACTACTGGGATTTGAACTTTGGGCTTCCTGCTTACTGGGTAGACACTATACCAATTAAGCCACACCTCCAGCCTTAAATTGGTATTTGGGATTATTACTATTTCCCATGAATTTCTGAAAATTACAGTTTTTAAAAGAGATTGTTAAGATATGACCTCAGACCTTTGAGTCTAGTAGATTCCAGACAATGATATGATGCTGTTTGTTATCATTTGCTTTTCTCTTGCTACTACTTATTTTATATTTTAACACCTTAGGAAGACAGGAATTTGGAACTCAGGAATTGCTGATTCCATTAGGAATTTAGCCTCACCTTGGCTAAATCTTGAAAGACATGATATATTCCACCTGCCACTCACCACTTTAATGAGGAAATCTACATTTGTAACTGTTATTCCAGGTAAGAATTTTTATTTCAAAATACTCATTGTAATTTTCAACTATAACCAATATACAAATTTTAGATTCTCTATTATAACCCAAACGGTAGACCTTGCTTTCTTATCATTTTAGCATCTTTTTTAACAATGATGGGGAGGCTTTTGTGTGTGTGTGTGCATTTTATGTGCAAATGTGTAGTATGGGGAGGAATTATTTGTAGTGGAGACTCTTAATGAAAATACTTTTTACTATGTTAAGTATTGAAACAGGAAACACAGGGAGGAAAGAGAAAAGACTAGAAAGAAAAAGGAAGCGAGATAAAGGAAAAGGAAGGAAGGGAAGAGGAAAAGTAGTAAGGAGAGAAAAACTAGACCTGATTCTCAGGTCTGTTAATTGTCATTTTAAGTGACTTATGATACACTATCTCAGGCTCTTATGCCTATACATGAGAAATGATAATTGTTTACTTTGAAGAGAAATCAGTATTTGCAGCTTAAAAGTCAGTAGATTTGGAGTTTAAGGCAATGATGATGCAGTGTCCTTTTGATATAAAGATAATGTAATTGATCCACTTTTTAAAAATACATATATTTTGACATATCATTTCATCAATAGACATGGATTTTCACACCATCCATCCATTTGTCTGGTCCTTCTTGTTACTGATGACCTATATTACTAAGAACAGAGTTAAGATTTAGTAAAAAAAAATATTGATAGAACAGACCAGTTGATTTATCCAGTGATCAAAGCTCAGATGCTAAAAATGTGTACCTGGCCATCTGTCCCAACAGTGCCTCCACAGTCAGCCAGGAGCTCCGACATTTCATAGTAGCTTACAAACTCCCACAAGCAGGCCTCCAGGTTCAGGTTTCGGTAGAAGCGTAAGGTACTGGAGCCTCTGATGGCGGCACTGTACTGATAAGGATATGTCTCTCCAATGACATCTGGGTTTTTTGTTGCATCAGTCAAGAAACCATGGTGAGTCTTCACTTCAGTGTAATCCAGGAGGTTGGAGCACTTGTGGTTGCCAACTCTTGTGCCGTCAGGGCTGAGGGTCAGCTCAAAGTTGGTTAGCTCTCTAGTGGAGATCACAGGGAGCATGCCTACAGCGAAGCATATTAACCATGGTTCTGTCTTACTGTGTTTGGACATGGGTTAAACTTATTTAATTTTAAATAATGCTTAAATTGTTAGACTTTTCAAGGCTAGGTAGAAAGAAGGCAGAAATAATTGAACGGAACAGCAGGACTTGAAGTACAAGTCACAAATTCAATACTGGTGTAAGCTTGGAAATTTAGAAAATTGAGCAAAATAAATCAGGTGATGAGAAGCCCAAAACTGTTCCATGGACATGCTCACCCAAGACACCTACCGTCTATGTGTGGCATTGTGATGGTGAGCTTGATAAGGTTGGGGAAGTCCGGGTCCTCAGGACCAGTGTAGCGCAACTTAGCTGAGAAGGGCTCGGCCCCCACAACTCCAGGCACACGCGGCTGACAAAGGCCTTAAGGAAAACAAACACATTTATGCTAAATGAAGACAACAGAAATACCCAGGGAGTATTTTTATATGAGTGCTATTATTTTTCTACACACTTTAAAATTCTGGGTGGACCAAAACCTGGTTAAGAACGTACATGATGAAGAAGCAGAGAACCAGCGTGAGGAGTCACCACAGCACAGGTTCATGGCCTCTTCACATTTTAGAGTTTTGAAAAGATTTGAGAAGAAACAGTTATTGTTTAATGTGACTTAATATGTGCTGGTTGTTTTAAATCATGAACAAATTCACCAAATTATTTAATATGTTGTGTGAACAAATACAGTAAAAGTGACTGAGAGCCAATAGGAACAAAGTATAGTTAAATTAAGTGAATTTGATATTTACCCTAGAACAATATACTTATGATTAGTTAATATACATTAGTTATTTATTAGTAGATAAAATTGAAATGTGCTTTTATTTATTTATTTGTTTATTGTGGTGCTGGGTATTGATCCCAGGGCCTCATGCACACTTTGCAAATGCTCTACCACTGAGCCATAATTCTCTAAAAGGAGCTCATTTTAAAGACAAAAACTAAAATATCTTTTCAATCACAGAACACATTGTATACTATATTCTTACAATGTATTTTATAAATTCTAGTTAATTTTTTCTTTCTCTCTCATTTGTTCTAAAATTTCAAAGTGACCTTCAAGAATTCTGAAATGAATGTCATCCTCCAATGCTTCCTTTAAGAGAATTATGATGCCTTCATTTGAACATGGAAGGGACCAAGACACTGAATTATAATTTCAAGAGAACTAGGAAGTACATTTTTTTTTCTGTTTCTATACAATGGAGAAAATAGATAGGTCTATTTATTAAAATAACAATAAAATCAGCAGTAGTCTCCAACATCTGGGCTATCTTTATTAATAAGGACACTAATTTTAAAGCATTGTTAATTTTTTGGTACCAACCGAACAGCTTGGTTTTAAGAAAAATGTAAAACCATATATTTATTTTGAGTATTTTATTTATGTATAATGTTTATTATGTATGACATAAAGTCAACAAATATATTAAACATCAATAAGTATTTGATTCCAAATACATAATGGTAGGAGGATGTACATATAGCATTTTATTTATTTATTTATTTTTGCTGGATTGAATGCAGGAACTTGTGCGTAAAGCAAACCCTCTACCACTGAGTTACACCCTCAGTCTCTTTCTGAGTGCTGTATGCTAATGAAATTTTAGAAATGGAAACATATACACATAATCTTTAAAAGACACCTAAGGGTTAGGGGTACAGTACTTGCCAGGCATGCACAAGGTCTTAGGATCAATTCCTACCACTGAAAATAAAGAAATAAAAATAAGTATAATCTCAAAATTCCTTTTTTTCTTTGAAACAATCTTTGAGGCAATAATCTAAAGATTCTTATGCAGTTTGAAGAATCAGTTTATAATGTGGAATTCCTGTCTTTCCAATGTTGTGTATAGCCATATCCTATTCTCCACTCCTCCCTGTAATAACAAGATAAGATAAGGGTGAGTTCATATATTTTCTACCTGAACTGGCCTTCCCTGCTGTCCCCCGCAAACTCCTACTGGTACAGCAGCCAGCTGAGCTCCTTGCCTGGCACAGGCAGCTCCTGCCAGATCTGACGCTTACATCTGATCCTGCTCTGTCTCCTGATGGTTCCTCCTCTTCCTCTCTGCTTTCTCTGCTTGTCACTCCCATCCATGTTTTCAAGATTCAGCCTCTCTGTGTTGAGCTTTCCTGATCCACTGAGGGCAGAACTAACCCTAACTTCTCATTTCAGGCCTTATTTGTTTGGGTCTTCACCTTTCCTATAGACTCCGTAAGGATGGTTTCTTGCTGATTTTCTTTCTGCCAGCATAAAGTGCTGTTTGACATATCATAGGTGCTCACAAACTATGGACCTGTTTCCTAATGAATACTGTTGTAAAAATGGATTTCACAGTTAACTACAGAGCACTGTGGAACACATTGACATTGGAAGAATTAATAACTGGAAATAGACATTTGAAATATTCCATAGTATTCCAGCAAGATTCCTGCAAAACTGACAATGCTTTACCTTCTTCTCTACCGATGGTTACAATAGGGCTCATCAGCTCCAGCCCTTCATTTCCATCGGTGTTCACAGCACGAGCCGCACACTGCACCCGGGAGCCAGGCTGAAAGTATATGGAGTCTAACGTGATTATCTTGGAGGATGTGAAAAAGGTGTCGAAGTCCACCTCTTTCATGGGGCTTGTCACACCATCAGGACCAGCTGGAGCACTTATCAGCCATCGGTAGCGAGTCAAAGTGTCATTGATGTTCTCACTTGCACAAATAGAACCTGTTTTGTCATAGTCTGAATATTTGGGGTTGCAAGCCTATGAAAAACAAATAGCCATGTTAGGAATGCCGTACAGAACAATGCGGACATGATTCCTCTCCAGTTCTCTCAATTCTCATGTTTTCACTGCTGTCTTTTATCATTTCTATGTGTTTTTCATGCAACTTCTAGTTTCTATTCCCATCCCTGATAGCTTTATGAAGTGCAAGCTTGCTTTTCCAACAGCTTATTAAATGTTTTCACTTCTAACTTGATACATGCAAAATTGTTAACCACATCACCATCTCATCAGAGTTGCTAAATTATCTTTATCCTTTCTCTTTTCCTCCTTCCTCTTTCCTTCCTCCCTAAAACAATGTTGATGGTCACCTCTCTTTTGGGACTGGTCACACGCTCAGCACCAATGGGAATTCTTGTCAGTCATAGAAAGCTGGCTCCTTTCTTGCCTTCCACATCCAGTCAATCAGTGAATTTGATATTCTTCCTTTGCAAGGCTTTTTAAATTGCTATCTTCTTCAATTATTACAAAATTTCCCTGTCTAATTCAGGTCTGTCCTGCTAACACTCTGATATCACTCCTTTTATTGTGTAGTTTTGTGGAAGAACTCCCTGCTATCCAGCAAATGAAACTTAAGTTCCTTAGTGTGATACTTAGGGATCTCTATAATCTGTTACTGAGTTATTATTTATGCCTTTTTAATTCAATAAACATTTACTGCATACCTGTTACATGTGGGTTGTTATATTAGGACTGTTGTGATATAAAAGTAAGTAGGTCATTGTGTTTGTTTACAAGGAGCTAATAATTTAGTTCAGAGAAAGCCAGTAGAAAAAGTATGCCACTTTTCTCTCTCCAGCTTTAGCTGCTGTTGCAATAAATTCATTTTGGAATAATCTTTTCTTACCTGAATCTTACTGTAAATTATTGAAATTCTACTGACTGTACTAAGCTTTCCCATAGAGCCATGGTTCTAGTTCCTAATTTGTATTATTACTACAACAATGATCACATCTTGCCTTATACTAGAGCTACTGATTCCTGTTTTTCTCTTCCTTATTTTTAAATTCCTTCTATGAAGAGTTTATACTCATTTGTTTTTCTATCAGTGAGAAACTCTCAGATTGTATATTCTGTACACATAAATTAATAAATCTTTGCTGGATGAAGGAAAAAATGGAGTTTCATTTAATTCATGTTTTTTCCTTCACTTCAAAGCTTAAATACTGCAATATTTTCCCATTTTTGTTTCTTCATGACAATACTGATCAAAGTTTATAATCACTGTAAATAGTTATCTGATAATTTCCCTCTGTTTCCATCAATTTCCTACTTACTGTGATGCAGATGACAGGATAGCCAGATACCGGTCCAGTGTGCTCCTTAGCTTTGGAAGTGTCATCATACATCAGCAAAGACACAATTTGAGGGACAGAAGGAAAAGTGACATCCGCCATGTTGTTCATTTCTTCTATGTATACAATAGCTTTGGTCACCTAGAAGGAAAAGATAATTATCACTGATTCATGAAATATTAGACTTTTATTGCCTCTGTTATATAGAAAAACATTTACAATGCCTAGGAAACCCATGGAATCTTTGAGATAAAAATTGTCACACCCAAATCCCCTGCAGAATGATAGGCCTTATGTGGTTTGTTGCATGTTACCCTGATGCTTTGTTCATATCTTATGATTCCAAGGGTGGGTACCTGAGCCTGGGACAGCTAATTCAAAGTCTGGACGGTAGCTTGTAAGGTATTTGGGTTTTAAGTTATTTTCTCCAGTTTTGAGAAGTTGATATAGCTGACTTGGGTTTGTGAAGTAGAAATTGTATGAAAAAGTCTATTAGTTGATAGTGAGAAAGCTGACAGACACTCCAAGGGAAGAGACATCCTAAAGGTCATGAGATAGTGTGGGTCATGATGAAGCAGATGACAGTGGGAAGGAAAGCTTTAAAGGGCAAAGGCCAGAAGGCAATGCCTGAAATACAGGCAGAGGAAGAAGCTGAGAACTAGGCAGAAACAGAATCTTTGGACATCTGCTGCTAGCAAGGTGACAAAACACCTGATTCTGTTTGTGTTGGCTCCTGAATAACCTCCCAATATTTAATAACTGATATTACAGCTTCCAAACCTATCTTCACATATAATATGCTCTGCAGCTTACAATAGGGTTACATACCATGGGCCCATCCCAATCCGAAAATACTGTAAATCAAGAATTCATTCAACCCACCTAATCTTCTGAACATCACAGGTTAACAACACAGGACACTGTAGAGTCTCAACTGTTGGTCCTCATGATTACTCAGAAGAGATTAAAGCCAAAATCCAAAGTATGGTTTTTACTGAATGGGTATCACTTTACAACATCATAAAGTTGAAAAACTGTAAATTGAACCTTTGGAAATCAGGAATTGTCTATATACTCTTAAGAGGAGCTTTTGTCACTGGAATTGATTTGATTCAATTTCTCTTCTTTTCACCCAAAAAATTTTCATATAATAACCAATAAAAATAATAAAAGATTTACTTTTATGTGATCAAAACACAAAAATATATTTGATAAAGAAGTTTTGCCCATACTTATTGAATTATAAATATGACTCTAGAAAATAAGGAAATTTAGCAGAAATGCCATCATGCAATAAAAATGATAAAATGACAAAAATATCTCCCCCATTTGACCTCATATTAGTAGTAAAACAAATGATAAAAGCAATATAGTAAATTAAGCCTAAATATTAAAATTGACCTGCTTCTAAAATGACATGTAATTTTAAAATTATTTTCAATGTAAGGGTCAAAATTCTGTGGAAATTATGCTTACCTTGAATAAAATCTGGTTGTTGATACAATATAAATTAAATAAGCATAGAAAACAAGTTTTATGACTGAAACATTTCAGACATGAGGCTCGAGACATCAAATTCTAATCAAACTCAGAGGAACAAGTGGGAATTTTGAGGGCTAGCAAACTGTTTTGTGGGCGAAATGTCTATTTTAATCAGTTGTGGCACTGAATTAATGTCTTGTCTTTGTTCTGAAATGATTCGTTCTCTCTGGAGGTCAATTTCAAGTTCAGTTCCTATTGAATGTCATAGGAAAGGTAATGGCTGACGTGGGGCTCACTAACTAAAGGCCTTGGGTTCTTAGAAACAGGATTTGTCCAAGAAAAAGAGGAATTTCCTGGTTATGATGTAATTAGAATGAGATTTATTTCATCCAAAGTGTTATCACTTTATGACAGATGACGTGATTTCTCATATGCATTTCCTCTGATGAATGCTGGCCATAAATTTATAACACATTGTATTACTTACCTGTGTCTCCGCTATCATGTTTTCATCAGGTTTTAAGTGAACAGTGAAGGCCTCTCTCATCTCTCTTACCCCATCAAATATTACTTCAATTTCAACAGTGTGTTGGGTTTCTCCTTCCTTAAACTCAATTTCTATGAATGCAAAAACACAGACTTAAATCTTTTGCATATGAGCATGAGTTTTTCTCAAGTCTTTTTTTCACTGTGTTCTACAAATAAAAGTACATTCTACTTTGCAGCCTAGTATATTTTTTGTAGGTGTATGTATGAGCAAAAGAGAATCAAAAGTTCACAAACATCACTTTTTCTTATTTTGTATAATTGGAGTGTAATGTTTTCTATTCTATTCTATTTTACCATACCCTATCCTATCCAAAGCAAAATTGTAATCATAAGTTACCAAATTAATTTGTTGGCTTACAGATAGAAAAAAAGCTGAGTTATGAGGCAATCAGTAGTTCTTCTATTGGGTCATAATGGGACTGTTCTTGGGAACATTATGAATGAATGTTACTGCTTCCCCTCAACCCACTGTCCCTTCTCACTAAAAAGAATTGCTTCATTGTCATGAAAATTAAATCTAATTATCAGAATTCTGAACTATTCATTTTAATTTTTTTTTTGCACTCAGGTTTTGAACTCAGGGCCTCAAGCTTGATAGGCAGGTGCTCTTACCACTTGGACCACTCCACCAGCCCTTTTTTGTGTTGGGTATTTTCAAGATAGGGTATCAAGAACTATTTTCCCAGGCTGGCTTCCACCCACCATCCTCCTGATCTCTGCCTCCTGAGTAGCTAGGGTTACAGGTGTGATCACCTGCACCTGGCTCATTTCAAAAATAAACAGTAAAAAAATCATTGGATTTTATTGAGCTCATAATTAAGCAGCTGACCATACTGTTAAACATGTATAAACTATTTTCTTGGTTTTACTATACCTTTCAGGAATCTGGTTCAGAAGAGAAAATATAAAGAAAATAAAGTATAATCATTCCAATCGGAGGAAACAGTAAATGTTGCATCTTAACTATGAATTCTTTATGGCAGAAAATAATATTTCTAGTGCATTTTTATACTTCAATTTTTATGATCAATCACAAAGAAAATATTTTCTTGAAAATCCAGTTAATCTAGATATCTTTAAAAGTAGTTCTGTTTCTAGATGCAGCATTTTTTTCCCATTATCCTTGGGAGAAAACAGGATTTTTTCCCAAGAGAGAGAATACAGACTTTTGACCTCTTTGGCACCTTCCTACATGGTAATGGGCAGGTGGTTGTGCTAACACAGCCTCCACTCAACAAAGAATGGACTTTATGGTTCAATAGCATTATAGTCCCTCCATTTTTCTCTCACATTTCCCAGATCTCATTCACTTTCCTTTCTTGTCTTAACTTTGTAAGCATTCAAGATTTTATAATTCCCTGATATGCAATTCAAATTTCTAAGGAGTTTAAAAAATAATTTATTTTAAATATTTATTTCTGATAATACACTTGCTAGATGATAGTTAAATTTCTTAATCACATTTGTCTTAATCTGTCATTTTTAGCATGTGAAAAATTTTCAACTTTTATTTATTTTTTTTCTGTTTTACTTGATTAGGTCTGTCTTCAATTTAACCCATAAAAGGAGAAATTAGGACATGTTTTGTAAAAATACCCCTTAAGTTTGTATTATAAACATTTTAAACAGCAAGCTGACATTTATGGAATAAAAGACATACAGGTTAATTTAGTATTATTTAACTTTTATCTGATATAATTCATCAGTTCACTACATAGTTAAAGAATTATGTTCCTGTTTGGCCAAAAAAATCATTTTATTTCTAAGTAAAACAATTTCCATTAAAGAGTTATACCAGCAATATTTAGAAGACTTTTCTTTCATATATAATGTGCTTATTATAGAAAAGACTGACTAGATTTTGGAATTCAGTAGCTTATCAATTTTCTTTTCACATATAATTTATTTCAAGTATATAGGGAGATAGAGGTGGATGAATTTGAAGTACTATACTGGTTTATCAAGGTTTTACAATATATACAAAGGCAATACCAGCTCCTTTACAGAAGATGCTATTTTTCTATTACCTCATTCATTTTGTTAGTGATTCAATAGTTTCTATCAGTCACTTTCTATATTTTCTTGGTGAGTAAGAAAATCAAGATGAATGCTTGAAGTGCTTTGATGGGCAAGAATTAATGACTGCTGGTAGTGAGCAGTAAAAAGTAGAACTATAGTAGGTAAGTGGAACTCCAAATAATTCAAAAATTTAATTTTGGATGTAAATTTATGGCTATTGTCAGCAAATAATTCAAAGAGAGACAGAGGGAGGAAGAGGGAGAAGGAAGGAGAGAGAAGAGAGAGAGGAGAGAGAGAGGAAGAAGGGGAGGCAGAGAGAGAGAAAGAGCGAGAGAGAGAGAATTAATTTAATTATTCCAAAAAGTAGATGATGAAGTGATCCCAACATTTGCAGAGGAAGGAAAAGTTGTGCGTAGGGGGCACCTATGCCCCAGAGAACTCATGGCCTCTGGGGCTGGTATTTCACTACCCTTTCACTGTCCTCTGTTATTACACCATTTTCTGGCTTTAGTTTTAGATTTCAGGTGTTGTCTAAACTAAAATTGATTATTATCATGGCTATCATGCACATTTTCGATGTAATGGAAACTTACAGGAAAATTATTATTTAGGTCTGCTCACCGTCTGAAGGTAAAAACCAGCAGAGAGTTAACTCAAAGCTGAAAGTTATCTAGCACATCCACTTGAAATTCCCCAAGTCCTAACACATGTACCCTGTAAGTCAATTAAAGATAAATTTTGTTATCTTTAATTTTCTAAAGGAGATGAATTGATGAGTCTGAAGGAGATGAGTTATTTCAATTGGATGTTCCTCTTTTCCCCAAAGGCACAGCACTAACACAGTGTTGGCATGATCCTACTGGAGGCAAGCCTTGGAAGCCCCTACCTTCTGATACAGGATGATAGTCTTCCCCAGAAGTGGCTGAGCCATCCTTGGTATGGACTCTCACGATGGAAACCTTGGAAGTGTCTCCTTGGCGAATCACTGGAATTTTGACGATCACTGATTCGCTTGGTTCTTTAGGTTCAGTGACACTAAATTTTGTTTCTCCAAATTTGATAATAGACTCTAAAATTGTGGAAAACATAGATTAAATTGTTAGTCAGGGAAAACTTTTCCCTATTTCTGTATCCTTCCACCTGGGAGGAGCTTAATTACTATTGCACTCCTGCTTCTCTCTGTCCCCTCACCCTGTATTAGTGGTGAGTGTGAAAGCGGAAACTGACAAGTATAGCCTTGCTCCTTCTTGAGGATTAACCAGCACCCAGAGTACATGTGCTCTGAGCTGTCCCTTTGTAGCATAAATTACAGGGGAGCAGGCCATTGATGCGGAAAGGGAAGGGAGGAGGAAAATATTGGCAGGAGATTACTTGTACCTCTAGGTTTGTGTAGGGGGCAGGGCAGATATGAAGGTTTAGGCTTCAGTATTTAAATATAAACCATATTCTCCAAACTCAATTTTATCAGTGCTTTATTCAATTTATTTCATTTATTTTTATTTTTTGTTGTGTTTAAGATTGAACCTAGGATCTCATGCATGCTAGGCAAGTGCTACCACTGAGATACATCTCAAGCATTAGGTTTATTTTGTTCCTCATTTGTCTTGGATTTTTCTTATTTCTCAATCAATTTCATATCTGGGCTAGAAAGAGAGTTCTTTTCTGAGACACCTAAAACCTTAATGTGCATGGATTTTAGCTCCCAATTCATAGCAATGAATTCTTACTGTCAGCATCATCTTGGATTCTTATCAGAGTTTCATTCTGTTCACCAACTGCAGCCCCAAATGGAGAACTGCTTTGGGGAGTGCCAAGTACCAGACGCAGCTCCTCTACCTCCTCATAGAGTGTATCATCCATCAGTTCCAGTACACATGGCTTTTCTGTCTCACCTGGGAAAAAACAATAATGACGGCATGCCAATCCTTTCTCATAGGCCAAGGATACCTTGACAACTGGGATGTAAGCACCACAAGAGCAAGAGATTTTGTTTTTTGTTTTTTTTTTTTTCATGCTAGACCAGTGCAAAAGAGAGTATGTGGCATATAATAAGCCTTAATAAATATTTGCTGAGTAAGTGAATAAGTGTTTAAATATATGCAGTGACAGGCCTTTATTTGTGCAGGAATTTCTGCCTTTAATTAAGCTCTATCACTGTTCTTAGAAAACAGAGACAGAAGAGAAAAATGCCAATTTTGTTCATAGATTTCTACCATTATGATCAGGAAGCAAAGTTAGCCAATTTGTATTGTTTGGTCATTGTTAATTTGATCATGACACTAATTTTTAGTATTACTAATTTTAATTTATTGAACAAATTGAGATAAGAACAATTAGGTCCTTGCCACTAATTAGTGGGACCAATATTATATTCTTTTTCATTAGTAGTTTTCAAATACATTTTAATGATTATAAAATATGCCATCTTATGGATGTTTAAATAGATAATAATAATAATTCTCAGTTGCTAACTATTTATTGTCAATGTTCCATTGCTCTAAACAACTGTGATAAACATCCACATTAGGAAGTCTTTCTGCATGTTTATGATTCCTTTTCTTAGAATATATTCCTCTAAGCAAAATCATTTGATCAACGTGATCACATTCTTTCAGGCACTGGCTTCATATTAAAAAAATCCAAGCTCAATTTCACTTAATTATATTTCAGTATTAAGTTTAATTCCTGGCATGGTGAAATCTGTACATGCGATATATTCTTGCCCACTAAGTTTTGAATAAACAATGTTGCATGACATTAGGAGTCAAGAAGTTAATACAGAAACCTGTTACAATGGACTTCACCCTGTCATTTAGTATACATAAGCTCACGTCACAAACTTGTTGAAATCAAGGCACTTGAATTAACTTTATACATATCTCTCAACAAACACTTGGCTTTCTTAAACTACACATAAACATTTCAAGCTCACTCTTACCAGGGAGGAATGTGATGATGGAGACCTCAGTGTTTGGGCGTTCTTCAAAGTCCATCATCACCTGTGCGGACCCCTGCCGTGTGTAGCATCTCACTGATGATCTGTGCTGGATATCCCCACTCCTGTGGATCATTGCAACTATCTGGCCATCATTTTCATGACCAGCGTACACTCGTTCTTTGAATTGCATCTTAGGCACTGCAAAAAAATAAAAAATAAACATGAATTTTCTTAAGGGAAATGGCTTATTAGAAGATATGGCTTACTGGAAAGAATAAAAGAAAAGAAGTGAGGAGAACTGGATCTCAGTCTGCTTGCCAATGTTTTGACCTGAAGCAAGTGACTTAACTTCAAGAAGTTTGATTTTCTTATCATTGAGCTTTTGCTCTATCTAGTTTGTGGAGTAAACTTATGTAATAAAGTGCTAAAAAGTAGATAAAGCAGAAGACCTTAAGATATTTCTATCTACTTATGTTGCTTAATCATGAGCATTTTAGAATTTCTTGACATGGAGAACACCAAATATTGTGGGCATAATTACAAGCATATTTTATGTAGCCCATGGTTGAGAGAACTAAAATGAGTGTGTGTACATATAATAACTTAAACTGAGTCTATTCAATATAAGTCTCATCAACAAGAGATGAGATTCCTCCAAGCACTGTCAAAATCAACATGGTGGAAGAGTATCTAGAATTCTCTTGTGATGATGTGGCAGAGAGCCTGTCGCATGTTCAGCAACTAGAATCTTATTAGGGAAATTTGAGGAGTGGTAGGATGAAGGAAATAACATAAAATGTCTTGTGCTGAGACATGGAAAAAGACCACTGACACTCAAGTGTCTGTGCAGCTCCATGTGTTTCCAACCATGTGTGGTGAGGAAATTATTGAGACAAAGGACACTAATAACAATACCATTTTTTTTCTTCAAAATTTGAGAAGACTAAAGGTTTTCTTTGAACATTGTCTAATTCTATCAAAATGATGAAGAGGAGAAAGGAAGATATGATCAATAGGATGTTTGTATAGATTGAGTGGTGTACCCTGTCATATTCGTATATTGAAGTCCTAACTGCCATATGAAGAGACATAGGGACAGGACAGCCATCTGCAGGACGGAGACAGGCCTTGGAACATTCTCTCCTTCCAGTCTTCAGAAGGAACTAACCCTGTCGACACTCTCATTTTGACATCTAGCCAATAGTTGTGAGACAATAAATTTCTCGTTTCAGCCATCCAGTCCATGGTGCTTTATAATGGCAGCCTTAGCAAATAAATATCGGTGTATATAGTTTATCATTCTACTGCCATTTGTACAAATCCTAACTTATCATTTTACTCATAACATATTTGCATATTCTATATTTATTTACTATTATTATATTTACTTATTACTGTAAAATTGATAAGCACTCACAATCAGAGACAGAGTCATTTATGAACAGTGTGGCTTTGCTGGGCTCGCCAAGGGCAGCATTCATAGGCATACGGAGCACAAGTTCGAATCTCTCAATTCCCTCCAGCACTGGTTGTCCAAGGTCATCCAGGATGATAACTCGAACAGTCTGCATGTTGACTCCAGGTGCGAAATCTAAATTTCGACTGATTCCAACATAGTCTGTTCCAGCTGTAACAGTAACAAAAGGATTATTCAGATGGGATCAGCTTTTTTTTTTCTTTGGTGGGTGTGGGGTTTGAACCTCAGGGCTTTGCGTTTGCAAAGCAGGTGCTCTACAATTTGAGCCACACCTCTATTTCATTTTCCTTTGGTTATTTTTGGAGATGGGGGGGTCTCACCAATTATTTGCCTGGGCTGGCCTCAAACTGTAAATCTCCTGATCTCAGCCTCCTAAACAGCTAGGATTATAGGTATGAACCATTGGTGCCTGGCCTAACTTTAAAAAAATTACAAGACATAAATTATACAGATGCATTTATAGTTATTAAGAAATAGAAATCAAGCTGGGCGCCTGTAGCTCAAATCTGTAATCCTAGCTATTCAGAAGGCAGTGATTAGGATAGTCATGGTTCAGAGCCAGTCCCTGGCAAATAGTTTGTGAGGTACTACTTTGAAAACAATCAACACTCTTTCAAGTGAAAGAGTGCCTGCCTAACAAGCACAAGGCCCAGAATAGCACAAAAGAAAAGAAAAGAAAAGAAAGAAACCAGCATAATATTATAGAAAAGTACATTTAATGAAATGTGAATGACCACATGGTCATTGAGGGGTAGCTCAAAATCAGTTTCTGAGCTTTATTTGTGTCTAATGGTAGCACATTGGGTCACTTACTTTAACTTTCTATATTATAGTCCTCCATCTTTATTAGAATTCACTAATGGAGTTAATAAAATCGGGTCTAAAACATTCTGCAAGTCAATCAAATATGCTTATAAGTTATATACAAAATATGTAAACTTAAAACTTTGATCACATTAGTTAAATATCTTTTTTCTAAGTGCAAAGAGGGAGAGTTTTTGAGATAGAAAAGTATAAAGAGTCCCCAGGGTTGGGTGTGTCCCAAGACAGAGTGCCCTAAATATCTCTATTTCTTATTTCTGCAATTCCAGAGCCACTACAGAACGTACTATTCAAGTGTGTGATTACCTTTTGGGTATAGCTACACATTTCAGATATGAGCTTCTGTCCCCCACACACCAACATATTCACCCCAGGCAATGAGGGCAAGCTTCAACTCCAAAACGTATTTGATGTATGATTTAATATTTTCAGATCATACAGTATATATCCATTTATATCTAAAGGATTTAAAAACAAAGCTACCCTTTAATTTCAAGGCATCACATCCAGGAAGCCCTGAAAGTAGGGGACAATTGTTCAGTATTAGTCCTTCTCTGTTTTCCTGCTTTTTGCTCATCTGACTCTGATTTCATACCTAACTTACTTCTGAATGTATCTGTCATTACTTCATTTTAAACAGCTGTGTATTCTGTGGGTGGTGTGGTAGTTCGGTGGCAGAGTATGTGCTTTACACACGCAAGGCTCTGGGCTCAAGACCAGCACAAAAACAAAAACAAAAACAGTGTGTACACTCTATAGTTCTTTTTTGTAGTTTTCTTTCCTTTGTTTCTTACAACTTTATTTTCATTTCACTCTCCTTACTCCCAACTCTGATTTGAATTTTTTTTCTTAAAAAATTGAAATTTTTTTCTTAAATTTGGTTAAATAAATGTTTCCTAAACACCTATAATCCACAAAGGACTATGCTGGTTGCACTGTATTTAAAAAACTAAAACCTAAGGTGACCTTTACAATGGTCTGATTCCTGTATGCTTTGCAGGAAGAGTGAGTGAAATGTGTGAGGCATGCGTGTGTTTGCACTTCCCATGGGTTTGTCACATAAAGATGAATCCATGTATTGTTGGTTGGTTGGAAAAAAAGGAAAGGAAATTTCAAATCTTGTGCTTGCCCAAACATTTATGATCAATGTTTTCAAGGTATGGATGTCAGAATAAGAAGCAGGTATGTGTTAGCTAGGAGTTTTCGTGATGACATCCTTTTGGATCTGAAGTATTTGTGGGACTATTTGGTTGAAATGAGGAAGGAGTCAAATGATGACACATACCTGCAGGATACGTCAATGCCACTAGAGTTCTGTGAGGGTGACTGGTATGATTATTCTCCTGCATACATCGGAGCATTTAACCATGTTAGATGTGTTAAGAACTGGAGGACCAACTCATGCAAACACAGGCATTAGAATTTACAGTATTTGAGTCTTACATTGTAACCTGACCTTTGATTCATGGTCTATAATGTCCTTTCCCACAGTGGTAAATAAAGTCTAGACTTACCAATGACATAGTAATAATTTCAGGAAAAAAATCCATCCAGATTGCCTGAATATAACGAAGTATTTAGTTTGAAGGTATTTTGTGTCATGGTGTTTGAAAGTTATAGACCACTAAAAAGAGTTGATTGAGTAAACTGCTCACCATCTGCAGAGGGAGGATCTGTTTTCCGGGATCTCACGGTGACACTGGATGGCCTGGAAAGGTCAGTGCCCGTCCTCCACACCCGCACCTCTACATAGCCAGCACTCTCCTCCACAGAATACTGGGCATCCCCAAAGTAGAAGATGGGTTCTGTTCAGAACAAAAACATTGCTCCAATTTTGTTTTTTCACATTAAATGTTATTGAGATGATTTCAAAGAAGAGTCAACTTGACCTCTTATCATCATAGCTTTTCTTTTTTGGTAAGCTAACATCTCTTTAATCTAGACATTTATGCAGTTTCAAATATTCAGGGTAAAATACCACTCCTTAAAAATAAAACTACATGTGGTAAAGTGCACGATGGAAAATTCTTATCTTGAGGCATAGGAATTAGTTCATCTCCCATAGGTGGGGTTATGTATGGCTTCTGAACATACCTCCTGGGAGAGCAGATGGAAAATTGAACCAAACGAAACAAACACATGATTGAATTTATTTTTTTTTGAGAAGTTTGGACTGAGTACTTATTTTATCATCTCCTATTAAGTGTCCACTCCGGGACAGAGATCTTACTATTTTCATTATGTCATCTTCTAGTCCATTAGAAAAGGGTTTAATCCAGTGCATTTGTGTCTTTATAACCACTGGGGTTAGAACCTATTTGTGTAATTAAACTGAATATGTATATTACCAGCTCCAAAGACTTTAGGGTGACCAGAGCCTGCCTGATGGTTACCTATAAAGTTTGGGGATCCTCTATACCAAATGAGGTTTAATTAATGTCCTCATGTATGAAAATGATGTAACTTTGGTCATTAAACTGGGGAACATGGTTTGGGGACTTTATAGTTTTCTCCAGTATTGGTGATGAATTTGAATTCATCTGATAATTATTTCCCATCTGAGTCTACCTGTGACTAATAATTTACATTTTGATAAAACTGCTGGAAGTCTGACGTACAGCAGCTAGATAGTATAGATGAAAACTGAGAGATAAATTGTGAACTTATTTCAAAACACACATAAGCTCACAGAAAATTGTAAAGTAATAGAGTATATAATTTTCCCATTGTGAGCTTATTTTATAAACAATCATTAACAAAAGTAAATTTGACATGAGACATTCTAGTTATTTGTCTTTGATTTTTATGATTCAAAAGGACTTTGTCTAGAAAGATATGCAACTAAGTCACCACTATTTCTTAGCACACAAGATGATTAGGGAGATGAGGTCATGTTTCAGAGAACCCCAATGAATCTCCAACACACAAAATGAAGCAAACCCCTCCAACAATGACTTTCAAAGCCATTGCAAAGGCCAAAAGCAATCATTTTGCATTGCTTACATTGAACATGGATTCTCTGTTTTCCTACCCCAAATTGGTTGCTCTTATTAAAACTGGAATCACTTCTTTTCTCTGCTTCTTCACCTGGTGGACATGATTAAAAGCATCTAGCTCCTCCAAACTATTGAAAAATATGAAACCAATCTTGGGAATTTTGTTTACATATTTTGTTTCAGGGGTGATAAATCTGCCTAGAGCATAGTTTACCTCCCTCCTATCTTTTCAACTTGGATGGTGCTGGGACATGTGAGTGTGTGTGTATAGATGGAGATGTTATCGTACTAACTTAGGCAAGACAGAGCTCCACTACAAGCCAACACATTCCTTGCATTTTTCACGTCTAAGGAGAGGGCAAAGGTGAAGACAGAGAGCCCTGAAAATGCTTATTCTGACCAGATGGCCAAACCAGGCACATTTGCTTGTCTTCTAAAAGGCTTTTATAATCATTATGGAGGTTTGATCACCTGCCTCCAACAAATGATCACTCTAAATCTGTTTACATTCCTGGCAAATCATATCTTCACACAAATTAAGTTTCTGAGTTACAGAAGAGAACTGTGAAATCCAGAAAGGAAGAACAACTTATTTAATACTATTGCCGCCATCTTCCCAATCCTCACAGACACATACTAGAAATGGAAAGTAAAATCATATGAGTACAATAATAAAACACCAAAGGAGGCACATATCAGAGGTAAAATTGTGCTTTGCATGTGTGCTCAGCCATTCTGTCAAGTGTAGAACAGGTCTTTTTACTTTATAGCTTAATGTGTAATTCATGCACGAAGGAAAAGGGAGTCTTATGTAGTACTCTGAGAATTTTTATCCAATTTGTCATTCAGAATGAAGATTAATGATAATGGTTACCATATATAGATACACATGTGTGTGAGCCAGAAGAAAAAGAAGAAAGAGAGAGAGAGAGAGAATGTAACATCATAAATAGTTACATAAATGACACAAACAATGTAATTATATTACCTATAATATGATTCATTATTACCCTCATCAGAAAGTAGGAGCTGGGATAGAAATAGTTTTAAATATTAAATTCCTCAATTTTAATACAGAGACTAATAGAAAAGCTAATTCCTTATCAGTAGATTTAAGCTATTTATATGATTCCTCTCACCCCTCTGTGCTCCACTGAGGATGACTGGAAGACAGATTAGATAAATAATTGCAATCATTATAATTAATGTTTGAGGTAATTAGCCAGTATGAGATTAAAACACAGTTCAATAGTTTCTATACGGCACAAACAAACAACAAAACCTCAAACCATAACTGCCCAGTTTCTTGTGCTACAAATAAAAAGAAATGGCTATGTATCAGCACCTTTATATTTTTCAGGATAGATGAATGAGAACTGAAAATGTCAATTAATATTCATACTTAATTTCTCAGTATCTTTTCCAAATCTCTAAAATCTAAATATGGTTTATAATTGTTACCATTGGCAAAAACTTTAGGCATATAAATGAGTTACAGATCCTTCAAGGAGTGAGTTGAGTGACAGACATCACTCAAAAACAATAGCAAGATCCTTCTGGAACATTTTAATGTGTGTTAAGCAAGGGAAAGGAGGGAGAGGATACATGGCGAAGACTGTCAATGGTTGAAGGATAAATATGCAAAATCCAGAATAATTGCTGTTGTGCTACCAAATAACAATTATTTATGGGCAAGATTTTTACTCACCACTGTTTTTGGTAAACTTTTTTTTCCCTTACCTAGGACTGTTTCTTTTAAACATTAACTGAAGATCGTTGCAGATCAGTCAGGGAAATATTCATATTACAACTTAGAACAACAAATTAGAAAAAGCCTATTTAATTCTCTCATTCAGGTCTTAAATACACACTGTGCCTTTTACTATATTTAAGTTCACAGACTTAATAAAGAAACAGTCAGTGAGTGATATGATCACCTGGAATGAGAGGATGATGAGGGAAGCCTCCACTCAGATAACATCATAAAACAGCCAATCCTCACTATTCCATTCCCAGAGCTGAGAGCCAAGCAGCAAAAGCTTGGTTTTCAACTGGTCTAGAGAGTGTGAGATTCCTAACTGAGGTCAGAATCTACTCTATAGCTTCCTGGCGTTACACCTCTAATTCTAGAGCACAGATCAAGACACTGACTGCAGAAGTATCTATGTTAGTTCATAATTAAACATTTATGACACTTTCAATGTTGGTGATACTTTCACTCCACACAGCACAGATAGAATCACATTTGTTTCCTGCAAATGTAGAAAACAAGGATTGGTGACAAGCTACACAACACTCAACACTCCTACCTGTGACAAAGACAAAGAAAACTAATTTGAGTTTGTTTCCATGATAAAATAGTGAATTATTTTTGAGTGTCTAGATTGATGTTTACAATTACATTGTGTCTCCTGAGATGAAAGAAAGAGATGCCAGCAGTAATTGCTATCTGGAGCCAAATCTTATTTACTCATGTGTACATGGACCATCAGTCAAGTTCACTTTGTGGCTCTAAGATGTTTGCTTAGAACTGAATGGAATATAGCCTTTGATGCTGTCTTGTGGTTCAAAGCTGAAAACAATACAAGGGAAAATCCTAAAATTGTAGCTCAGATATCTCTTCTGAGTTTTGAACCCTGATAACTCACTGACAACTCAACCAATTTCCCATGAATGCTGCAAGGCAAACTCATCCAAAGCAGAGTGAATGGGGCCAGTTCTACCTTACCCCCTGGTTTCTCTGCCTCATGGCAACTAACCTGGGTGCAGCCAGCCTCACCTGCCATTTGGCTTTTCCTAATAATACTTAAAAAGGTTCTTAACCAAAGTGACAGCTCACATCATGGTAATCCCTTGGCTGACAAGCTTCTATTGTCTTTCGTTGCCTTTGGATTGCTCACAAACTCCTTAATGTGGTTTACAAGACACTAAAATGTCTTGTCTTGTCTGCCTTTTATACCCCATGTTGGTCCCTTTTCTGCTTAACAGTCTAGTGTCTGGAATGCCTTGTGTGTGTCTCACCCAACCTTTGCTGTGTCACGATGTGTCCCCTCCCCTCATCTGGGTAATTCTTAAGTCTTTTAGACACTCTGCATTCCCTTACCAAAGCCCTCCTTCTTTTTCCACTGTCACTGCATGTTTATGTCTCCCATGTCTTTGAGGTCTCTAAGGGGAAGGAATTAAACTCCCTTTATTCTTTGGTGTTTTTCTGACACTTAGCTCTGTCAATGCCTGGCCAGAGGTGCTCAATCATTATCTGTAGAATAAACTAACATCAAGTAAAATTGGATTCTTTACTGGCTACAATAAATGAATAAACAGGTCTCTCTTGGAAGTGAGTGAGAAAACACTCTGAGCACTAGACAGTGGTAATGCAGGAGTCTCAGAAGGAGGAATGTGTGGTTGTCTTTGCCAGAAAATGACTTTGTAAGGCTGCCCTTTGGGTCTAGAAGAAGTCCACAGGAGGAAGGGAAGTGAATCACGTGCACTCAAAGACTGGGGCTGGTTGGTTGGCTGGGGTTTTTTTGCTTTTTAAATACACTGCCTCCATTGGTTCCCAAACTTGATGTGCACTGGAATTATCTAAAGAGATTTAAAATATAGATTCTTGGGACTTACCTTCAACTTAACCAATCAAAATCTCCAGTGGGAGCCTCCCTGAACAAGCATTTGTTTGTTTTATTTTATTTGATTAATTAATAGACTTTATATTTTAGAGCAGTTCTTGGCTCACAAGGAAACTGAACAGAAATGCTCCTTCCCTTTGGACAAGTGCCCTTAAGATCTCTACGGCTGGTACACATGTGGGGTAGTCCTGCCCTGTCTTAGCTTATTTCAGGGCCTTTAGTAATGGAAATTTAGTTGCTAGATACCACACCGCACTCCTAGTTTTAAATTCAATGACCTTACTTCAGCCTCATCATCACCCTTTGAGGTATGTACTGCATTAATTCTCTTTTCACAGATAAGGAAATGAAGGATTATAAATAAGATAGCAAGAGATTCGCCCAAGATTGCATATCAGGGAAATGGCAGATGAAGCCTATACCCTTTACTGCAATGAGGAAAGACAGGGGTCATAAGGATAAAAGATTTTCTTTTTCTTTTTTTTCTGGGCTTTGAATCTTGGACTCTATGCTGCTAGGCAAACACTCTACCACTTGAGCCATGCCTGCCAGCAGCCCTTTTGTTTTTATCTTGTTTCTGAGATAGGGTCTCACTGCCTTTGCCCCACTGTCCTCAAACTGGAGATTCTCCTGTCTCACCTCCCTAGTAGTTGAGATTACAGACGCACACCACCACGCCTGTTTTGAGTAAAAGGTTTTCACAAGATTTTAACAGATAAAAATTAAATATATGGGAATTTATCATAAGGAAATGCTAATGGTATTGAACAAACATATGTACAAAAGAATGTTTAATGTACTTCATTTGTGCTGGGGTGCCATTGGAAACAAAACCAAAATCCACCAGAAGAGGACTGATTAAAATACAGTTCTTGGGCTGGGGATGTAGCTCAGGGTAGGAGGGCTTGCTTAGCATGAGTAAAGGCCTGGATTGGATCCCCAGCACCACACACACACAAAAATTGAATACAATAAAGTAAAATATAGTTCTTTCATGAAGTGGACTCTATCACACACACACACACACACACACACACACACACACACACACAGTCAAAAAAATACTAGTTGAGATACCAATGTCAAAGGTGGCCTGAGAAACTGTATTTTATACTCTCCACTATATAGCACCTATGACAGATTAAAATTAAATGTAGGCTGCCATTTCTTTTTGGTAGCTTTGAAGGTTTCCCCCTTTATCACTAATCTGCTTTATAGGGAAAGAAAGAGCCATGCTCAACAAGAGTGGGCTAGGAATGGAAGAGAACACCAGAGTGCTCAGTGGAACCAAAGGTGGTTCAAGTGGTAGAGCACCTGCTTGATACCCAGTCAGGTATCAAAGATGAAGAGTTTTTAAATACCCACAGAAGCACATGAAAATTACTAAAATCACAACAAAAGTAAGTTCAAGGGAATGTGCATGTAAGAAATTATGTTGAGCAGAGAAATGGATAAAATATGTTGGCACATCCAAATAACTATAGATTGAAAGCATAAATAGTAATCATACTTGGTATTTTTCTATTTAATCCTGAAACTAAAAAAACTGAGCCAACAGTACAGAGGTTATACAGCAGGAGGAGTTAAAGTAGCTAGACTAGTTTAATATGTACTTGATTTTTTCAATTGAGCAAGCTTTGTTAGACAGATAGTATCTTCGTTAAAATTATAAGGGGCAAAAGCCAAAGGACAGAGGCCGGCAGGGAGTAAAAAATAATTCAGGAACAGGAGAGCATTCTCAATATAACAAGAAACTAAGAAGACAGGATAATCAAAGGAAAAATCTATATACCACACAGAAAGCCCAAATGTTTCCATAATTAGAATAAGTTTAAGTGGATTATGTTTTCTCATTTAAAGCAGCTCATTAGGTTGGAATAAAAAACAAAATAAATGTCACTTTTAAAGATGCCATTTATAAAAAAACAAAACTACAGGTGAATGTGAAAAGTACAAGGATATAAAAAGTATATAAGAGGCCCAAAGACACAAAAGCCAGATAAATACAGTATTAAAAGTCAAATATTATTTAAATGAAAATCATTAATAAAGTTCTACATAATACAAGAGGACAGTCCACAAAAATTATGTGATAATTTTGAATTTATATCAAAATATATGAAGCAAATATTGACAGAATTAAAGGAAAATTCTGATTAATCTACAATTATAGTTTTTATTGCACGACTTTCAGAAAATGATAGAGGAGGGCTGGCGTAGTGACTCAAGTAGGAAGAGCGCCTGCTCAGCAAGTGCGAGGCCCTGAATGCAAACCACAGTACTGCCAAAAAGAAAATGATAGAGTAGGCAAAACAAGTTAATAAGAATACAAAAATTTACAACATAATTTTTGTCTAAGGTGTGTTCATCTGTTCTTGCCCCCCAAATAAAAGATCAGTATCCAAAATAAATAAAACTCCCATAAACTATAAGAAAAAAGTCTAACAATAAAAGGAAGAATTGGAAAATTATATAAACATGCAAGTAGAAGATAAACTTGCCTTTTTTTGGTGGGACTGGGTTTGAACTCAGGGCTTCAGGCTTGCAAAGCAGGTGCTCTTGCTCTGATTATTTTGGGGATGGGGTCTTGCAAACTATTTGCCCCGCCGACCTCAAACCATGCTCTTCTGAATCTCAGCCTCCCAAGTAACTAGGATTACAGGCGTGAGCCACCAGCACCCAGCTTTGTATTGTTTATAAATAATTTTATTAGTTACACAGTGAAACAAAAACTAGAAAAGCGATGAGATTCGATAAGATCATGAAAGCCTAAGTAGTTCAATACTGATAAAACAGACATTCTCAGATACTGTTAGTGGGAATATAAATTAATTCAAACACCTGAGAGATTTTATAATATCTACCAAAGCTGAAATTGTACAACCAATACAACCCAGTTATTCTGCTATTTGGTATATTCTTTATAGAATTTCTGTACAGAAACATTCATAAGTATGTTTTATCCAACATTATACTTAAAAGGAAGGGGTTAAACTCAATGTCCATCAGTGGGGGAATAGATAATTAAAACTCATGTACACACATCAAAAAGACCAGATCTTCAAAAATACAGTGCTGATTAATTTTTTAAATCAAGCTGAATATATATATATGTGTGTGTGTGTGTGTGTGTGTGTGTGTGTATATATATATGTAAATACATGCACACATGTGTTGTGATTTCTGATACTCTTGGGGACTATGAGCAGTTGAAAGATATGAGTACAGACTTAACATCATAGGTGTAGTGTTTGATACTTTAAAAAGATTTGCAGGTTGAGGGTGTAGCTCAGAGTCAGGGCACACATGTGTGATTGTCTGGGTTCAATGCCTAGCACCAACCTCTCCCCGCTAAAAAAAACCCAAAAAGATCTGAAGCAATTGTGAAAAATGGTAACATTGCTTAATTTTATGTAGAGGATATATTTTGCTATATTGCTTTTGTACTTTTCTGGTACAAAATTTTTTAAAATAGTAGTTACAAAATATTATGCATAAAATGATTCCATTTTTTAAAGTGTACATATGTATTATAGATGCCTAGAAAAATAAGAAAGAATTTATGTTGAACTTCTAACTGGTTCATTCATTTCTTTCTTTCTTCTTCTTCTTCTTTTTTTTTTTTGCTGTACTGGGGGTTGAAGGCAGAGCTCCGTGCTTGCAGGTGCTTTCTCACTTGAGCCAGCCCTCTGTTTATTTTTTAGTGATGGAATTTTGAGGTCATTTCACTTTCTTTCCTATATATTTCTTATATAGATTCATTTACTTCACATTTAAGTTTTTTTCAGATGGCATGTATTTTTCTAATAAGAAAAACAAAGGAAAAAACTCATCATGAACTGCCTCCCATAAGAAACATATTTTTTAAATTATTTTACATAAATTTGACTGGAACTTCTCCCACTTCTCTTTCAGGCATACCTGAACAAATATCTTTCATTTAAGGTATTTTAGAAATACCTTAAACATGCATTCTTAAGAATGACCTCTTGCCTAGTCTTCAAAAAGCATTTTCAAAATTCTTGTTGAAAAATTGAAGTTCCAATGTATAGGTGAAGGGAAAGTTTAAATCATTTTAAAGGCATGTTTCTTTTTCTTGCTAACTACAGTTTCTTCAGAGAGAGTAAAGAAAAGCTAATACATACTTAGGATGCTGATAATGACTAGAGATTTCAGTTGAAAAATCTCATGGTGAGTCTTTCTCCAAAAAGACAATGTCCTCTGAGATCCTATTACCAATGTAGCTTCACCCCAAAACTTTGATCTGATCTTTTTCAGGGTAACCAGAAATTTAAAATGAAATTTAAATGTCACAGTCATCAACATTCTTTCCCATCCAGTAGCATGTATTAAGACTTCATGCATGCCTTTTATTCAGCAAATATTGTCTTGCTTTCTGCCTTCTAGGAGAGTATTTCTGACACTTAAACTTTTTTATATCCTATATTCATATCCCATAGCAAACAAGGGAGGAGAAAGGAATACAGGTCATATGTTTTTTAAATTGAATTTTCTCTCTTTCTTTTCTTCTTTCAACAAGATCTTGCTGTACAGCCCATGGTGGTCTTGAACTTTCAATTCTCCTATGGCAGCTTCCCAAGTGGTGGGATTACTGGGGCTCGGGCAATCACCTCCAGCTAGCACTTATTCTTTTCATGCCAATATTTTCCAAAGATGGTTATAGGTCTGCATTGTAAGCCCCTGAGGGGTGTTTGAAATTCAGATACCTGGGGTCTCACCTCAAATCAACAAATTAAAATTTTTGGCAGTCAAAAGATTTTAAAAATCTCAGGTGACCCATGTGCATGTAGGAGTCTGAGACTCAAGTGTGCCCTTCAGCAACTAGCATGGAAGGACACAGGATCACAGTGATTGCACCAGGTGACAGTGCCTTGGGGAAGAGGTTCTGAGAGGGTGGGGTGGCACATGACAACAACAAAAGGAAGAAAAAATGTGAGCTGTACCTTGTAGACTGAGTGGGATTCAACAACCCCAAAAGAAAAGAGCATCTAAGGGGGTAGAATAAAAGAAAGATGTGAGCATGTGGTGGTTGAGTGATGTGGCTAGAGGATGTAGAATTCTGAAAACAGGCAAAAGGCTGGAGAGGAAGTCAAGGTGAGATCTGTGCTAGGCAAGTTCTTGCATTCCATTTTAAGATCTAAGAACCGTGGATTTTTAAGCTGGAAGAGACACTGTCAGATCTTGGTTTGCAAAAAAGAGAACTGTAGGAGCACAGAGTACTAGTGGCAGGGGGCTAGACTGGATGCTGAGAAACCCCCAAAAGGGAGGTGCAGTCCTGCAGAGTCAGTGAGTGAGTGAAGCCATTAGCTAAAGCAGTGGAAGAGGGAAGATGGAGAATCTGGATTTGAGAAGCAATGCTTTATGATCAGTTACACATAGATGATGTGGTGATATCTGGCTTGGTCAGCGGGGCACCTTCTTATTGGGATGGTGATTCATATTGTCACTCATCATGACCAATGGAATTCTCTTTCCTCACTTTCATTTGCTATTTTCCCCAGTACTTGTGGGATGAATTTCTTCAATGTTATCTGGGTAAGAATGTCTATTAACATGCTCTATTCCCTTGTGTGTGGCCTTCTTTTAAGACAAAAATTCCCAATTATTCTTTGGGTTAAGGATACAGATAATAGCATCATCTAGATGATGAAGAGATGATATACATAATTCAATTTTTGCAGAGATGATATACATGATTCAGTTTCAAGTTTTGAGTATAATTATTTGGGAAGATGAGTAAAAATAATGTTTTTAGTCAACATCAAATCTCTTTTTACAAGACAAGAGCAAAGACAAAACTTGCAGAGAAGCAACTTTTGAGCCTGAATCACAATGGAAGGTAGCCAAATTATTTGATGTGGGTAAAATAAATTTCCTTCCAAACTTGGGTATTCCATGTGTATCTTTCAGTGTTCAGACACCAGTGATATACTTAGAAATACCTTAAAACATGCATTTTTAAGAAGGACCTCTTGCCTAGTCTTCAAAAAGCATTTTCAAAATTCTCATTGAAAAAACTGAAGTTCCAATGTAGGTGAATTAACACACCAACTATAAAATCTAAAAAACAAGGATGCCTATTTTTCACTCTACTTTAAGAAAGCTAATAGGCCCCCTGTTCTATGGAAGTGTTCATATTTTTCTCTGTTATCAATAAGACCAAAAGTGAGGAATAATGACAAATGATGGAGTTCACTATAATAATGAAAACACCTGATATATTCACTTAACTCTGGATATAGTCCAAATCTTTAACTTTGTCTATTAAGGGATATGGTTTACACCTGTCAGAAGTTCTTAGTCCTGGCAGTTAGGTGAACTCCACTGTGGTGTGTTCTTTCACAATTAAATGACTATTCTTTGTAACACTGCCAAAGTTCCATGCTTCACACAATCACTTTCTGGCAATATGGCCTCAGGTAACTTACCTAATGTGCCTGTACCTCACTTCTTCACATGGGGATAATACCGGACCTGCCTCATGAACTTGTAAAGATTGAATGAGAGAATGTATTTAAAGTACTTAGTGCATTGCTTGGCCTGTCACAAGCTCTCAGGAGAACATCATCTTAAGTGAAGTTAGCCAGGTTCAGAAAGCCAAAGGCCACATGTGGTATACAAACCTAACACAAATACAGGTCACATTTAGGGGATGTCACATACAAGAGAGGAGGGCAAAAGAAGAAAGTTAAGAAAGTGAATATGGATGATGTACTTCCTATGCAAGAATGAATATAAAATTTCTAAACCTCTTGAAATCACCAGAAGAAGGGGACTAAGGTAGAAAGGAGAAAGATGGAGGTATGAACCAATTCAGGTTATAATATATGGAAATGCCACAATGAAACATCTGTAGAGCTATCTTAAACAAACAAAAATGTGATTTTTTTTAAAAAACAAAAACATAATTGGAGGGCAGAACAGGTGCTCTCTGGGGGTTAGTTCCAGTGGGAGAGGGATGATATAAGAAAGAGTGTAGGAGGAAATAATATGTACACATGTATGTAAATGGGAAAATGAGACCTGATGAAACTGCTCCAGGAATGGGGGGAGAGAGGATAAAGAATGGTGGAGGGGTGAATTTAACTGTGATATATTGTAAGAACTTCTGTAAATGTCACGATGAACACTAGTATAATAATAATAAAAATAAACAAAAAAGGAAATATTAATCATTACATTGTATATTTTGTTATATTTAAAAAGTGATAGAAATTGGGCAAATAAATGGTGGTTTGTGTAAATATTTATGTAGTAAGTAATATGTATTACACCATATATGTGATTTCAAAAAAGATCTGAAAACAACACAAATGTTATTGAATTGGGGGAGGGTTAAATATGTTACAGCTACACTGTGGAATATTATAGAGCCATTACAAGCATGAGCGGAGTTCACATGAATTTACTTGAAAAACTTTTCATGACAAACTCTTATGTGAAATAAGTATATGTTAATATAGAACACTTGATCAATATTATCTTCAGAGTGCCCGAACTCTCTCTGTACACAGGTATATATGTATGTGTATGTACATATCTATGCATATATACATACATATATATCTTCATTTAGTCTTTTAATAGAGGAAAGTACTATTTGAAGTAGGTACCATTATTACTCCCATTTTATAGATGAGGAAACCGGGGTCTGGAAGTTCTAAATTCATAGCCAATGAGTAAAAAAGGAAATCAGACACTTTGTCTCTAGAATATTTGTTAGTTACCACTTCACTTTAGTCAAAATGAAAAAAATGCATACAGATAATTGCATGTGTAGGAAGACCCACATCAAGCTAAAGTGACTCACAGCAGAGATGTGGCTTTGTTAGGGACAGAACCAGACGGTTACCATTGAGTTGATGTACTTTTGTTTAGTATTCTTATACTAATTTTATAATAAAAATGTTATTACTAAAATAAGAATTAACCTGTATAACCTTTAAACATAATCTCAAAATGTTAGATTTAAGACAAAATAATAAACAGCAGAAATTCTGTCCTTTCTGTTAAGAACTTTAAGACACTGTTTACCCTTAACGGTTTTGGCATTTTTACCACTTTGCTGCTGTATTTCCCAGTGCTATGGAAGAACATGCACTCTAGGGAACTGAGGCGCTATTGAACTTTCAAAAATATCATTACTTAGGTGTGCCAAGGTCCTGCAAGGTTTGTATCTTTCCATTCTTACATATAACCTACTGCCAGTGACAGCTATCAAACAAGTCCTGCTTCTCCCACTTCTCACTTTGCATTTTTCACCCTGTGTTCAAATGACCCATCATCATTCATCTCCCCCATTAGACAGAGCTCTCCAGAGGCAGGAATCACATACAGTTCATCTGTGAACTCCAAAGAGAAGATTGGAGGCTGGTGATAGAGGTAACCAAACAGTGTGTGGGGACATCAACTAAGACTACCACTGCTGCAAACTGTCTCCTAACAGAAGTAATTGTTTTGGTTGTAAGTTCATCTTATATGAGAGAACATACTAATTAACATCAAAATTAATGCAAGAGTAATAATAATATAATGTAATATAATATGATATAATAATTGCTATATTTACTAAGTAAGCATCTGCCTCCACAAGTCACATAAAGGTCTGTAGAATCTTTACAACGCCTTTAATACCTTACAAGGTAATTATTTCTAACAGCTTTGTCTGCTGTTTAAAAACAAAATTAAGTGAAGATTCAGAAAAGTTAAATAAGTCCTCAAGACCACACAGTTAGTATGTGGTACAAGCAGGATTCAAACATAAGACCTGGATACTGTGAAATATATACTTTTTTTTTCCCATTAAGTCATACTTTCTTTGAAAATGATTAAAAATCTAGACAGTAAAAATTTTTAGCCATTTAGATTTTAGAATATTCTCTTTAAAGATTGTAAGTGTGCTTGAAGGAAAAAGGAAGAATAATATTCTCTACAAGAGAAAATAAGAATATGTTATCTATACATTCCTAAGTTATGCAGATACATTTCTTAATTAAAAACCAAGGTCGTACCATCATAGCAAGAGAGAAAGAACATGAGAGGCCATTCTATGCCAGTTCTCTCTATGCCTTTAAAAGTGTTACTGGTCCAATAGTCACCAATCAGAAGTTAAACATGTATTTTTATGCCTGCTGACTAACATGAATTTTATAAGAATTCAGAATCAACTGACACTTCGACCTCTGGGTGATTTATTTGGGAATCCCAACAGCTGAAGGAAGAAAGACTAGGATTAATAAGGTGTTAAACAATGTGTGTGAGGTCTCAGGAATAAAAGCATGTGGTTGACACTCAAAAAATAAATAACATGGCCACGGGCTGCTTAACAATTGACACTTGAAACATACCTGCTGGCGGCTAAGGAAGGACTCCAGAATAAACAGCTAAAGTGACTCCATTTCAAGATGAAAGGAATGGCTCCTATTGTGGGAACCCCTCCGTGGCTCTCCTAGTGCCTGTGCTCAGTGGTTGCTGTCAGCTCTGTGCATGGCTTGCAGGAATGGGAAACACCACGTCCCCAAGCTGTGAGTGCTCATCTCCGTCCACTGTGAAATGTCTGACACTGGGGGAGTCATCCTCCCTGGGTCTTGGATTTTTGCTCTGCAACATGAGGCTAAACCAAATGGGCCATGTGAAGTTCAGAGAAACTTTCTGGTAGACCACATTCTTCTGCCCTTCTCAGAGATTTGTGTTTTTCCTATCAATATGGATCAGTGGGCAGTAAATATCTCTCTCATTTTAATACTTGTGCAATCCACCACACTTACTTTCTGCATTCCTTATTGGAAGGAAAATAGTTGCTTCCTCTTGAGACATAATAAGTTAGAAAACCATTCTTGTCTAATAAATGATGGCCAAGGGGAAACCATACCCAGCGATAAAAAACAGGTATTATACCATTTTCATATGAATTCTCATATTCAGATAACATGTACTCGTTAACACACTTGGCTTTCACACTAACACCTTGTGTAATCATTTAAACTAATTTAATTTATAAATATTTATTTTAATTATTAGTCACATAATTTATATATGACTAATTTATAGAGGATAAAAAATTAATATTTAAAGCAATAACATAAAGAAATCAAGTTATATTACCTCCTTGAGTGATGGGAACAGCTTAGTTAAGGCCTGAGGGATGGTCACAGCATGGCCTTGTGAGCCAAGGTTGAAAGGAAGCTGAAAGAGGAGGTTGGGTAAAGGAACTGGGCAGCTCAACAAATGGCTATATGGGGAAACTTAAAAGCCAACTTAAGGTTGTTAGTGTTTGGATAAACGTAATGCCACTATGAAGCTGTTTAGCATGTCTATTCTCCCCGCTGAATACAAGCTGTAGCAGGCAAAACTTTCTAGAGTGTGACAGTGTAGCCTTTAGGTGGGTGAGTAAACTTTGATTTGGAGCAAGCTCCCCAACACATCATTTGTTCTTTGAAGTATGGAGTTGTATAAACACACGAAGTGGGTTATTTTGTGATAAAGCACTTTACTTTCTGTCTGAAATTTATTATAAAAATAGTAGGTAATAGCAAGAGTATTAAGAAAGGTACCCTGGTCAACCTGCCTGCTTCTGTGCATCCATCTATCCATTTTCTACCTATTTATAGAACACCTGCTACAGGTAAGGCACTGTGCTATATGCTGGAAAGCCTTTATTTTCGAAGAACTCTGAGCCCAGTAGTGAAAAAGAGAACAGGCACACCACTGCTCAATTGTCCTGGCAGTAGTAATGATGACAGCTGAACATATTGCTTAAATTAACCTAATTATTCTTCATAAGAGCCTCTGAAGTAGATGCTAGTATATGGAACTTACAGATACCGGACAATATGGCTGCCTTAGTACATCCTGCCTCTCCGTGCATGAAGTAATTCTGTTTGGATTGATCTACTCAATTTTACTACTTTATTTATATAACAGAAGTATATCTCTCTCCTCACTCTTTCTTCTCTGCATAAGATCATCATAAAAAATCTCCCTCAATACTACCACCCCTTTGTCCAACTTCACAATCACTACCATTGATCCTAAAGTTTCTCCTTCCTTCTTCTCACTTGGATGATGACTTTATTCTATCCATTTTCTTCATGCTCCCAACTCCCATTGATTTTGAAACTCATGAAGACATGATTTCATCCCCCAAACACTCTAGAAATCCTCTCTTCATGTTGACCAGTGACCTTCTCTTTGCAAAATTCAACTGGGTACTGCAGAATTTTGTCTTTTTAAAATTTCTGTAGAATTTAATACTGTGGGTCACATCTTCATTCTTGCATTCTTATCCTTTTTTCAGTGATATTACTCTCTCCTCATTCTTTTCCTACCACTTTCAACTCTTCTCTATTCATTAATTGTGTGTTTTTTTAAAGGAGAAAATATGACAATCACATATTTAATACTATTATTAGCAGCTGGATTTTGAGCCATTAATGTGAATTAGTCAAGTGGAGGACAAGGAATGGAAGGGCTTCCCAAACAGAAAAAAGAGCATGAAAGTGGAAACAGGATAAGTAGATAGCCTGGTATGTTTGGGAACTACACAGTTTGGCAAGATATGTTGTACTTCTTGGACAGAGGAGATGGGGTGACTAAGAAAGGCAGGTAGCAATGATCAGGCCATGTAGGACCTTGTGGTTGGAACCTTGTCCTAGAAGTTGACAGGAGAGAGGTGTGATGAGTTTTAAAAAAAGCAAAGATGAGCTGTGCATGGAAGGGTCTAGAGGATGGATGGGCTGGGACTATAGAAGGACTACAGACAGCACATACAGGAAGCTAGGTGAGATTTGAAGTTAGCTTGGATGAGGTAATGGTGGTTCAGATGGGGGAAGATGGTGAGTATATAATGTGCACAGATACAAAAGAGGTAGAATAAGGATTGAAAGTGGGGGGAGGAGATAAGAAGGAGTCTAATGCTGGTGGACCCATTCACCATGATTAGGAATCCAGAAGTAAAACCAGAGTAGAGCAAGGACTAACTGCTCTTACCTATTTAGCTTTTTGTTTTAATTTCTTTCAGAACCTAGAGCATAAAGCCCTAGTAACTTGTGAGGCTATATTGCTTTTCTTTCATTCTTTAAAAAGAAAAAGAAGACAAAATCCAATTTCATCCACAGTAAATTATTGGGTGTCCCATGGTTATAACAGAAAAGTTTGATGTAATTTCCCTCTTCACAGAAATGTCAAGGGATATAATGTTTTGAACAAGGTAATAGGGTGTCCTCAGAGAATTAATCAAACTTTTCTTCTGCTAATGGTTGATTTGTCCTCTCAGCATATCAAATTGGATCTAGCACATATTACTATGCAAATTTACTGACATTGTAAAGAACTTCAAAATATGTATTCTGAACCAATGTCACTAGAAACATGCACTTAGATTCGTTAGGAGGACAGGAATCCTTGGAAAAATGGTGTAACTCTCTGTCTCTCAATGTTTTTATGTAGCACAGATAATATTGCCCCATTTATTGAGCTGGAGACCATCACGCAGATGCAGAGTCAGCACCCAGACAGACCATTTCTACTTTTATCTCCTATTTATAGCATTACCTTGCAACATTGGGACTATGGCTTTGGTTTTCCAGGGATTTTTTGGTTTTGTTTTTAAAAATTTTTTCCCTGGCAGTGAAGGTCCTGAAAACTACCCTTCTAAATGAGGATGATTCTCAAAAAGAAAAAGGGGGGAAAAGAATGAGCTCTTTGTTGGCATTTTGACCAGAGAGTCAGTTTTGTAGTGCATTTCCTGGGACTATGAAACTGATTGTTTGTGAAGCACCCTCAGGGACACTGACACTGAGATCTATTTCAGCCACACAAGGTGGAAAAAGGAAGCTATTTTTTTTTTTCTCTCACAGTGCCTATAGTAAAGAGCTATCAGCAATTTTATTTCTTTTCACAGGACTGTGTTTTAAGGCAGGGACTGATGACTTGTACTATGGCTTGGTTCATCCCAAATAGTGCAGTTGTCTTCACAAAAGAGAGATTGTCACAGCCTACAGGGACATGGGACAATACACACCAATTTATAAGCTGCCAATTTGAATGACTCAGTCTTCTAAATTCTTTGGGTGGAGGAAGGCTGGCCTTCCTGGAGCCCAAGGCCAACTTGTATGATCTTCTGAAAGCTCTATCCCATGGGGAGCCCGGCCTTATAGTTTGCTATGTTGCATTTGTTTGTCTATCTGCCTTGTCCAAATTCTCTATAGACTTGGCTAATCTATTCGCCACTTTGTCTTTAGTGCCTTGGGGCATGACTACCACTCAGTAGGACTTAATAAATGTAGGAAGTGAAGACAGGACAAACTCTTGGTCTCTGTAGGAGAGCACAGCATGTAGAACATTAGAGATGTTCAGCAAATAATTTTGGTGAACAAATGCATGAATGCCACCTCTTGGTATCTGTAAGAAACTAGTTCCAGGACCCCCTGTGGATATCCAGCTCCATAGTCACTCAAGTCACTTATGGAGTAAGTAGTGTTTGCATGTAACTTATACTCATCTTTCCATATACTTTAAATCATCTCCAGATTACTCATAATACCAAATACATTAAATGCTATGTAAGTAGTAGTTATACTGTATTGCTTAGGAAATAATGACAAGACAAGTAGTCTGTACATGTTCTGTACAGATGCAATATTGTTTGCATATTTTCAATCTGTGCATGGTTGAATCCGCAGATGCAGAGTTTATGGTGTTTTAATTTCAAAGGTCTGTTTCAGTGGCACAGAATGAAGACCTGTTTCTTAGAGAAAGGTGAAGAAGATACTTTCTTTCTTCAGAAGTGTGAAAGGAAAGTTTTCTACATAATTCTGTGTGCTTCAAATTTGCTATCAGTAGCCTAACAAAAGAAGTACATTTTAGTTTTATAAATTGTATCATCCCAGAATAGGCTATTATTGTGATTATTTGTAGCAAAATTAGTTCACTGCATACATTAGTGGGCAATCTTTTATCTTCCTTGTTTGGAGGCAATGTTTTTTATATCATTTTTAAAAAAACTTAGGACCAAATTACAAAAATGTTACATGTAAGGTATATAAACTAGGGGTCAGGCACAGTGGCTCAAGCCACTCCAGCTACTCAGGAGGCAGAGACTGGGAGGACAGAGGTTTGAGGTCAGCCAGGGCAAAAAGTTTGTGAGACCCCTATATCAATCAATAGCCTGGATGTGGTAGCATGTGCCTATCATCTCAGTTACATGGGAGGATATAGGCAGGAGGATTGGAGTCTGAAGCCAGCCCTGGGCAAAAACACCAGAGCTTAGCTGAAAAATAACTGAAGCAAAAAGGGGCTGGGACTGTTCCTCAAGGGGTACAGCAGGTGTCTACCAAGTATAAGGCTCTTAGTTCAAACCCCATGACTGACAAAAAGATTTATAAACTAGGAATAAAGGAACAAAAAGAGAATTAACTATTTGGTTCAGCCAGACAGGATGAAGACCTGCTTCTTGGGGAAAACATAAGAGCTATTGATTTCCAGTAAAAAGTAACATCTACCTGTCAAGAGAAAGGAAGGTTCGCAGAGAACCAGGAATACTGTAGAGCACTACCTCCAAGTTTAGAAGGAAGCAAACACTTCTACATTGACCATTGGTGTATTACCAGTGTCAGAAAATAATACAAATATTCCAAACATTTTTCTCGATTTCTTATTCCGATCCCATAAATGGAGATGCTGTTTTATGCTTAATAGAGGATGTTATGAAGCACACGTTTTCCACAATGGACCACACAGGTGCACAGTGCATTGCCTGGATGTAATAAATGCATGAGTATATCCCTGGAAACCCATTATCACACTTACAAGTTATCACAGCATTTCTTAGACTCTAGCTTGTCATTGTGTCCCTGGGGTACATGGGCCAAGACTAAAGTGCTCTGCTTTTGGCCAATTTGCAGCCTTTGGCTTATCAGCATTTTTTTTCTTTTTTTTTATATTTTACAATTTCAACAATAAAAGGATGCATCAGACCTAATAGTATGTTTTTAGAGATCTTTTAAAATTACTCAACCTTTTATGCATTTTGTTGCAATATTTCTTCCAATAGTTTTTAAGTTTACAAACTCTGAAGTCTAGTATTTGAGAAGTGACTTCTCAGATTTATGTGATTTGTCAGTGGCTGAGATCTTAAGGTTCCTATAAATGCTCAGTGATCTGTTTCCCAGTTTTAGTGAAAATAAATCAGCAGTATTTATCTTTTTGATGTTTACAAGGTGGTATCACATGGCCAGAATCCACTCTTCTGTTTAGAAGAGATGGGAATCAGGTAGATAGTGTTACTATGAAAAGACAAAACAAACACAAGATGGTATTTATCCCTAAGAACCTGATGAGAGTGAAAGCCCAGGAAGGCAACACTTCCACTGAGTGGTTTAGCTAAATGAGACAGAAAAGGCAATGCTGTTCCATCTCCAACCTAAGTAGTAGACTGCACTAATTTGCTCACCTAATGATCCTGGAGGAATTATCATTGGTAATGATGAACCAGATAGTTCATTTACAAATTATCTTAATATCTGTAACATTTTAATTATTCTAGGAGAATATTCGGATGCTGTGTGCATGTAAAAGTAGACATAGGTCACTTTCACTTGCAAAGTTCTGTTAGGATGCTTAATGTCCTTTTTCTTGGCAGTGCTGGGGTCTGAACTCAGGGCCTCACATTTGCTAGGTACCGCTTGAGCCACTCCACGAGCCCTGCTTAATGTCCTTTGAATATTTGTGCAGTATCAGAAGGCAGCTGTGTATGTTAAACATGCAATATTTAACGTACAATAGGTTAATGCCACAGGCACTGCAGCAAGACTGGCTAAATGCTCACCATGGGCAAGTTACCTAACACTCCTAAAAGATGAAGCCAAGGCATAACAGACCCTTCCTCCTAATATGCGTATGTGTGTTAAGTGAAATAATTCAAAGTAAAAATCTTAACACACCTAGAAAGGTGCTCATGTTAGCTATGATTTTATGAAATATATGCTATCTATGAAGTCCTAAAAAATAAAGCCATGATTTAATTTAATACAATGACCAGGTCCTTGGCAACGTCTCAACCTTAAAACAGCCCAGCAGACCACATGCCTGCAAACGTACACGCCATGAATTGGAGAGCTCACTTCTGGGTGAACCAGCCCCATGTTCTGGCACAGTTCCCTGTGTTCACTTTCTTGTGGGCAAGAAAGTCATTGTTCAGTGTAAATTACACAAAACGGTGAGCTGTTCTCATGAGGATTGCTAGAGTCTTTGCCTTTTCTGGTAATGGTGGGGAAATGTTTTCATGGGAATAGCTGGCAAGAGTCAAAGTGGCTGCCTGCCAAGCTTTCGTGTGAGCAGTGGAACAAAGCTTGTTAATGCTTGTCCCGTGGTGAGCTGTGCATTGTATCCACAGTTTCAGAAAGACCAGAAGAGTCCACAGCAGTGCAGCTGCAAGCTCCTTTGGAGGTTGAGTCAAATGTACCCACTTTTCTAAAGACCCCACACCAGCCTTTATTTCAGTTCTGACTCCCTACCTTGTGGAACTTCCCCTTAACAGCTGGCCTGCTAAGCCCTGAATCAGGCCCAGAATTAAGTTGAGAAGGCTAGATATCGGGACTGGGGGTGAGGGGACAGGTCCTCCAAAGGCCAACCCTGGAGATGTCTCAAGTCAATGGACCCTGCTCTTCAACATCGTGAATGACTTGTTCATCTTCACAGCACTCTTATCCTTCCTGCCCCTCCCACTCATTTGTATTAAAAACAAATGAATGGAGGAATTTTACAATCCTCATCCTGAAACCATTATAATAATAAAAAATGATGTAAAGTGGCTTTTTACCAGAAAGTGGTTTAAATTTAACTGAAAGTATTTACAAATCCAGACAATGAAACCACATTAATTTAGTTTTTAGTTATTTTGAAAAGGGACATTTAAAACCAGTTTGTTTAAAAGGTCTAAAGGTATACTTACTATCTGAAAACTTCAAGAATATACTTAACCCTGCATATTTCTACAAGCTTTTAAAAATTATGTAACAAATGATAATTTCTATTTGCAGTAACAGTTAAGTACACATATTAATATTTAGTAGAAGTATATTCTGGTAATGTTCACTTTTTCTACCTCACATACTTGATTTATTATATTTGTATGAAATCTTAGTGCATAGTGATTTACTCTTTTCACTTTCTCTTTTCCTTGTCGTCCTTATCTAACCTCTAAATTTAAACTATCACTACTGGATATGCAACTTAAAGATCTCACACTGCAGCTTTATGCAGTTTCATACTTATACTGGTCCATTCTCCAGTTCCACCTGCAAGGCCTATGTGAAGTTCAAATTTAGCATGTTGATCAGAATTTCTCATCCTCTTCCATCTTCTTTTCCCTACTCTGATTCCTCTTGTAAAGTGCCTATCATAGGATCATTCTTTGAACCTTCCATGCCCAGACATTTTGGGTAAATTTTTTACTTAATTAATTACTAGGCTTTGAACTCAGGGTCTCACAGCTGCTAGGCAAGCACTGAACCACTTGAGCCAAGTCCCCAGTCCTTGGATACACATTTTAAAAATTCCTCTCTTCCCTTTAAGGCCTGGTCATGTCAGGTTTTTCTTAGCAATGGGTCTTCTCTTTTCTAGTCTCATTTCCTTCTACCCTATACTTCCAGCTCCTTTTTGGGTTCCAATTTCTGTGTACTTCCATTGCTAGCTGATTAATAATCTTGAAACCTTGCTTTGTTATTTCTCTCTCTAGTTCAAACACTTTCAGGTGCTCTCTATCAAATAAATTCAGACCTCCCTACTCATGCAAGGCATCCATGAGACTACAGCCCATGAGTTCTACTTTCTTTTGTTTAGTCAGTCTTTAAAGTGTTTTTTCATATACACCATATTATTTGGTTTTCACACAAATGCTGGAAGGTAAGGCATTTGGTGATGGGAAGCTCATGCTTCCAGTGAAGAAAACACACTGGAGAGGAAAAGTGGACTGGTTAAGAAGACAGGTTGATGGTCCAGAATCATTAACTAGAATATAACAAAAGTATACCTCCAGCCCAGGACCTGGACACCTCCAAAGAAATGGGTAGGAAAACTTTCACATAGGAGGCATCCTGCTCTTACTGGATTGTCCACTGCTCCAAAGACCTTTCCTTCCTCCATGATTTCACTCATGCAGTCTTAGAATAATTGGCCTTATTCTTCATTCATCTAAAGCCTTTTCATCTCTGAAAGGTTTCATCTGTTCGCCTTCTGACTCAGAATGATTCATAACTTGCTTTTAATCATATGCTGTGCTGCCTTCATAGTCTTCCTTTTCACTGTTTCAACTTATTAAAATAAATTATTCTCGTTTAACCTTTCATGTACTTAATTTTTTTCTCTTCCAAGTCAATTTATTTAATTTATTTTTTTGGCACTACTGAGTGTTGAACTCAGGGCCTTGTTGCTAGGCAGCCACTCGAGGCACACTGCAGCCCTTTTTGCCTTGGTTATGTTTGAGATAGGGTGTGGCTTTATGCCTGGGCTGGCCTGCACTGCAATCCTTCCATTTGTGCTTTCCCAAGTAGCTGGAATGACAGGCACATGCCACTGCACCCAGCCATTGGTTGAGATGGGGTTTCTTGAACTTTTTACCAGGGCTAGCCTTGAACCTTGATCTCCCCATCTCAGCCTCCTGAATAGCTAGGTTTTACAGACATGTGCCACTGCACCTAGCCCCGGAGTCAATTTTAAGTCTCGACAGATTCTGGCCTATGCCGTAAGTGTCTCTGCAGTCCCCACGTCATACTTAGTAACTGCATAACAAGTACTTGCTGCATGTGTGTGCTATTTAGATTTTTCTAAATGGCAAGACATTTCATTTATACTGTTTTATTTTTGTTTTCCAAGGGTGTAGTATCTATATCACTATATCTACCCTTCTTCCCAAAAGAAAAAAACTGCTTTAATTTCTACTAGTCACCATGTGTTCTGTAGAGCAGGAATGCACCAAATATTCTTTGGCTTTCACTGAGTCCTTGGCACCATGAATAATATGACTGTATTATTGGTGCAATACATAAATATTCTGAGTGGTTAGAAAATCACTTTTTCCATTTCTTGATTTTTAATTTTATTCTAACTCAGGCATACTCAGCATAGAATAAAAGTTTGTTTGGTCAAATTGTTGTTTTAATTGCATCTGTGCATTCCTTACAACCTCTGGCTGACCTTCCTTAACTTGAGCTTATTCATGCTAATGTCAAAAATTGTATTTAAGATGAGAAAGAATGGTGAGTAGGTCTTTCAGCTTTTCACAAATGAATAAAATTTCCACCCATGCACCATCCCAGGATGTATTTTTCTTGCACTAGGAATAATTTCTTCTCTAAGGTACTCCTGCTGTTGAGAAAGCTTTTCTGATGTAAGATTTGAATGGCTGTGAATTGAGTTACATTTACCATAGACTCTCTATATTGCCTTTTACATGTTCCTGCTTCCATCTGGCATGGTAATTTTTCTAGGGTGGTCGAGAAAGAGAGCTAATTTAGCGGAAACTCCTGCGGGTTGCCATACAAAGGCAGAGAATGATTAGCTTGAATGTTCTTTAATCAGCTTCTGAAGACTGACAGCAAAGATTAGTGAAATATTCTTAGCACCGACTTAATATTCTTCTTAAGGAACCAATATTGTAGTATTAAATTTTGGCTTTACTGAAATATGGAGCTCCAAAGACATTGATGGAGGATGCTTAGGATGTCTGCATATTCTTAATGTTGGAGATGTTGCTGATGTGTAACACACTATTCTCTTCCAAACAATGAAGATTTTAGCTGTTTCTTAATGATGCAACAGATTTTATCAAGGTGTATTTCTATACTTCTAGAGCACCCATCCTACTCTCTTACAGTTTACGAGTTGGCACAGAGAGATCCTTTGGCCCCAGTGGAAATTTTCAGACATATACAAGGAAGAGAGTCTCCAGTAGCACATGTGTGGTCCTCCTTCACTCTGCAGGCCTATAAATGCCATTTTATAACTCCATGGAGGGATAAGCTAGCTTTGGAGAATCTACTTGCTTTTTATAATTCAGATTGTTATAAAGTTACAAGGGCTTTATCTCTTTTCAGTTAGGAAATGGTCGGTTTATTGATTCCTCACTGGAGTATGCTCATTACCACAAAAATAGGCATAATGATCAGGGTGAAACATCTGGAAGTCACGAAGGACACCTCGTCTAGATTGTACAACATTTTTGCTTACTTCCATAATTTTTAGTGGGTGAAAAAGTGATTGTACTTAGAAGCAACATCTCCCCCTTGACCAATTTGGACTATTATTTATTTATTATTACTATTTTTTGTTGGTATTGGAGTTTGAACTCAGGTCCTTGTGCTCACTAGGCAGGTGCACTACCACTTGAGCCACATCCCCAGCTCTTTTTTGCTGTAGTCATTTTTTCAGGTGAGGTCTCACCTTTTGCCAGGGGTAGGCATCAGACCACAATCCTCCTACCTGTGGCCTCCGGAGGAGTTGGGATTATAGGTGTGGATCTCTGCACCTGCCACAGGCTGTTCTTTTGTAGACTCAATGCAATTTTCTTGTTTAGTTGTATTATTAGGTATTGTTTATATTTAAGCCCCTTGATGAGATTCAGAATTCATTATAGTTTAGTGGTGAAGCATGTAAAATCTGAGTTAAATAGACCTAAATTTTGAACATATACCCACTACTTTACAGCTGTGTAACCTTAAGCAATTTTTCTAAGCCTCTGAAAGTCTTACTTCTCTGTCTTTCAAGTGGAGAAGATACCTATACTTCTCTTGTAGTTTTGAGGTTAACTGGATTATTCATAGAAAATATTTCATACATAGTAAGTGCTCAAAAGTCACAGCTGTATGATTTTATTTGTATCATTACATATTATGTTAGCTTTATGACACTGACAAAATACCTAGGATTATCAACTTAAAAGAGAAAAGGTTTATTTTGGCTCACAATTTTGAAGGTTTCAGTCCATGGTCATTGGCTTATTGCTTTTGAGCCTGTGTTGAGGCATCATGGTGGGAACATGTGGTGGAGGAAGCTGCTCACCTTATGGCAGCCAGGAAGCAAACAGAGAGAGGAAAGGGATGGGCTTCTCAATATCCCCCTTAAGGATAATTCTCAATATCCCCCTTAAGGATAATCCAGTTACCTAACATCCTCCCATAAGGCCCTATCACTTCCCAACAGCCCCACAGACTGGTGACCAAGCCTTTAATACATGAGTCTTTGGTCAAGTGAGAGCACATATGAATGAAAACTGACTCCCCATTGAACTTGGCACCCTTTCTTCTCTCTGTGATGAACTGGTGACACTCTGCATGGAGTGTGCTTTATCACCAGCAATACTTTTTGTACATGGTAGGCAAAACATCACACTAAGATGTCAAGTTTTAAAATGAAAAAAAAAAAAGGTAAAATTAATAGTACCTCTATTTTAAACTCACAGAAACTGGACTCTTCAAAATAGCATACCCTTAAGGAACTCATCATTTTGTCCCTAAACCAATTCTACTCCTATTCACCATCGCAGTGAAATGTACCACTCCCAATCCAATTGCCCTAGCTAGAAACCAAGGCATCAGCCTTTAGTCTTTTCTGTCCTTCATCCCTTCCTGGGTGCAATCTCTTGATTGCCTGCTCGTCTCTGCATCTCCCTACAGTCACCCCCGTTAATCTGTCACCTGTGCTTTCCCATGGTCCCCTAATCGCTTCAATCCTTTCTTTACATTGTAGCCAGAACAGTGATATTTCTAAAATGCAAATCTAATTTTGTTATTCTACTTAAAACTTATTAGTAGTTCCCTATTCCTATTTCAAGAATACAATACAACTCCTCTATACAGGAAGTGGGCCTTATAAGATTGTCATCTTGCCCATCTTACTGAAACCCTCTTTGTTATCCACTCACTTGAACTCTAGAGTTTTGCTCTTTTCAAGCTGCTATCATTTCCATGGATGCATCCCATCCATTCAGCCTGTGCACTTGTGACTCTCTTGTCCTAGGAACATACTTTCCTTCTTTCACTGGACTACCCTGATATTGTTTTCAAAATCTAGTAGGAAGTCCTTCTGTGAGAAGAAGAGCACTGTCACATTTGTCTTATGTCTGTTTGTTCACTTACCTGTGAATCCTCAAAGTACCAAAGGCCCATGAGTTAAGAGGATGTAGTTGTTTTTTTTTTTCTTTTAGTTACTTTCACTTAAAAAAAAATTGGTTGTGACGGGTAGGAGTATATTGTAGCATTTACAAAAGTTCTTACAGTGCATTAAATATATCATACTTGAATTCACTCCCTGGCTGCTCTCTTCATCCCCTCTCCTCCCATTCCTGGAACAGTTTCAAAAGGTATCATTTTTGCATTTACATACATGTGTATACATTATTTGCACCATAATTATCCTCCTACCTCTTTCCCCACCACCTCCCCCCCTCCACCAGTGCTACCCCCCAGAACCTGTTAAGCCCTCCAATTTTGTAGAAGAAAGAACATACAAGATAAAAAGATAAAAAGAGAAATGACATTTTTGCTAGTTTGAGATAAAGATAGCTACAAAGGGAGTTTTGTTGTGTTGTTTCCGTGCACATATGTACTACAGCCCAAATTGGTTCATCTCTATCAGACCTCTTCATTACTCCCTAGTCCCTTTCCCATGGTGGCCCCAAACCAGATTAAGATTACTATATTCATTCCTGTATGGCGAACACACCAACCACATTCGAGGTTTTGGCTTCCTTCCTTTGCCCTATCCCTTTTGTGCATGGCCTCCCTTTAGTGTGACCCATGTTCCATAACATTGCTGCATTTGTTTTCAATTGATAATCTGCATATGAGGGAGAACATGTGGCTTTGGCCTTCTGAGCCTGGCTAACTTCACTTAAGATGATGTTCTCTAGTTCCATCCATTTACCTGAGAATGACAAAATTTCATTCTACTTTGTGGCTGAGTAAAATTCCATTGTGTATAAATAACACATTTTCTTAATCCATTCATCAGTAGTGGGGCATCTTGGCTGCTTCCACAGCTTGGCTATTGTATGTAGTTGTCTTGATGCTGTTACCACAGCACTTAACCATGTGCAGGTGTGGTGATGCTCAAGTCACATTTCACTTTTTTTTTTTTTTTTCTGGTGCTGGGAATTGAACTCAAGGTCTCACTTGAGCCATGCCCCTAGTCCTTTTCGCTTTAGTATATTTTTCAGATAGGGTTTCATGCTTTTTTTCAGGGCTGAGATCCTCCCATGTTTGCCTCCGGAATAACTGGGATCACAGACAGGCATATACCATCACAGCAGCTTGTTGTTTTTTAAATTAGAACATATTACTTGTACAAAGGAATCTGTGATATTTTCATGCATGCATATAATGTAATTTGATTAAATTCAACCTATTACTCATTCTTATCTCCCCATTTTTAAAATAAATTTTAGTGGGTTTCATTATTTTATTTTCATACATGCATATGAAGTTTTTTTTTTTTTTTTAAGACATGAGGTTTTTTTTTTTTTTTTTTAAAGATAAGGTCTTGCTAACTTTTGCCTGGGGCTAGCCTTGAACTGTGATCCTCTTATCTCTGCCTCGCAAGTAGCTGGGTCAATTCACATTTTTTGAAAGAAGTGAATGTTAGAGTCTCAAAACTGTTGAATAAATGAATAGTTGCTACACTACAATGTGACATTATTCAGAGATTCTGTCTCATAATTTGCTCCAACTAGAAAATCTTTAAAAGTAACATTTCTTTCCCCAATGTTAAATTTGTGCTGTACAATAAGTTAAAATTTTTTCATTGTGAATTTTTTTCTAAATGAAGAACTCCATTGTATTTTCTCATACTTAATCACATATTTTTCTGGTATACTTTAACCTACCTTTGGTCCTCTCCATTTTTCAGGACCTTCAACTTTCAATGAAAGCTGAAGATAAAAGAAATAAAGATCTCACACCAAAGTGTCTCACACAAATACAGAAAGATTCACTGCTTTTAGTAGCAAATGCGTAATTCAGAGTCATTTTAAAACACTGAACAAGGGAAAGACAATCTTGTTTCCATATTTTCCCTTATATTACTTATTCAAGTATATGGTAGAGGTATTGAGGTGACTTCCAACAGGCAAGCAAAAAGGACAACCTACAAAATGACACAAGCTAGCATTTGTTACATTAGGTTGTCTAGTAGGTAAGACATAGGAAGGAAAAATGATATTATTTGGCAGAACTGCACCCACTTATTTGAAGCTAGTTTCAAACATTGAAAGTCAGGCAGGTAGTGAGGTAGAGAAAATCCAGAAGAAGAAAATGCAGTGTTTTTGGCTTCCTGTGCTTTTTGTACTTTAGCATTTATTCCTCTTGTTTTCTTCTTGTACTATTTTCCCCCAGTTTTAAGAATAATAGGGAAGGGAAGAAAAAGGTGAATAGTCAAGATAACATTTGATTAGTCAAGAGACAAATTTAAACACCAAATTCACATGTCGCAAGTCAGTTGCTTGTCTCACATGATCCTTCACCAATCCTGTCCCGGAGTCTTTTTAACTTAGAAACTAAAACCTCAAATTGGTCAACAGAGGGTCTTTTTAGATGCTTCCTATTAAAAAAAACACATATATTTGTAAGTGTGCTGTGAGGAAGTACTAAGAATGCTTTCTTCATAGGTTGCAAATTTAATTTGTTACCTCTCCCCTTTATTTTATCTCAGTCATTAGAGATCCCTGGTGACGAATGAGAATGGAGCTGTGTGAGTCAAGGGACAATGTTTCTCAGTGTCAAGTGTTGCTGTCTTTATTTACGTGGGAACTTAGCTTACAGTGGAACTTTACTGTGACCACTGACCCGCTGATGCTTAAATTCTATGTGAAGAAAGCATTGTGGAAACACAGTAAACTTAGAATAATTAAAATAAAATTTCAAATAATCTATTTTGTGTTTAATGAAAGAGAAACGAGGGTTTGCTCAGTAATTAAGTCACTGTTCTAAAGAAGGTTAAGTCCAGAAGTTAAAGCTCAATTTATCTTACAAAAAATAAACAAAAAAGAAGTTTGGATGACCTATCTAGTCCTGGTACTTCTGAAATGAGAACTATCAGTCCACATGGCAATCTAGTATTATAAAAGAGTAGTCCATAAGCTCAACTACAGGGAATAGGTTTGTAAAAATGTCACTTTTGCTCAATACAGACTTTTCTAATGAATTACAATGACAATATTATGAAAACTTTCCCAACACAAATGCTACGAATATAACAAACACTCTTTTCAATGTGGGTTTTATGCTAAACAAAGGGATACTCTCAAGAAGGTGGAATGAAACCTTGTACAGTTTTATAATAAAGGAATAAATAAAAGAAATAAAAACCAGAGTACTAAGTAAACAAGTTAATATTGGGACTGCCCTGAGTGAGCTGCATTTGACTGCCCATGTACAGACAGGCGATATATAGTGGGAATTTGAAAGAGAAATCCCAGGTACAAATAAAAAATCATATAGAAGTTGTGAGAATTAGAATACAAATCCATTCTCTACTGACCCCTAACAGAGTTTATTGTTACTTCTGAGACTCTGGATGGGGACAACTTTTTCAATTGTATTTTGGATTCTAATTAATACTATCTATCTGGGAGTGAAAATCCTCATATAACAAGATAATTAACATAGAAATTGGTCCTTTGAGTATAAATGTAAGACCAGCCTGAGGGTTTAGTTGTACATGTTTCCTACATAAAAAGTCCCATTGAAAATGAGCTCATAACCCCAAATTTTTATATTCAAGGAAATATACCATGATAAAGAGACAGCTGAAGCAATTTGGAGGAGATTTGGGTTTTTTAAGATCTTCAGTGATTTGATGATGAAATTGCACAATAAATATTATAAAATAAGTATTCCAAATTGCTAAATGCATAAAAGGAAAAATTATATAAAGAAAATAAGAATGATAGAAAGAAAAACAACAGTAGAAAAAAACTTCACAACCTCACACGGAACTTCTCCAAATGAAAGTATGATTATTGAAACAAATAACCTCAATGGGTAGGTTAAGTAGCAAACTAGACACTGCAAAAAAGAGAACAACCTGAAAGATAGATCTGAGTGAAGAACAGAAATTAATGTAGACAGTCATGGTGGTACATGCAGGAGGATTGAGAATTCAAGGCCAGCCTTGGCTATATGGCAAGATCATAAGTCAAAAAACAAAAACAAAACAAAACAATAACCAAAACAACAGAAAAATAAAAAAATGAAAGTAATAGAAATTACCTAAAGAAAAACTAGAGCCAAAATAACTTAAAGAAAAAAGCCTAATAAAATGTGCAAACTTGTGCTCAGGAAGTTGAGGAAAGCTGCAAGTCCAAGGCCAGCAATGGTACATTGCAAGACCTTGTTTCAAACAAATAAAGTATGTGTGTATTTATATATGGAAAGACAGATGAAACAGAATAGGAAAAAAAAGAGAAAGAGAATGGAGAATTTCCTTAAGAAAATTATCTTCTTAAAACTAATTTAAAAGAAAAAGAAAATTTAAATACTGTCACAAAAAAAGTGACAGTATATACACATCTAGCTAAATATATGGATATATTTATAGTTTTATAAAGCCCATAAAACTGAATCATCTCAGTTTTATTTAAAGTTTCCATAAGGAAAACACAAGATATTATCCTTATTCATTTAATGAGGCTATTATAAATTTGATTCTAAAACCAAACAAATAATGAACTTAGAGCCCTATTTCACTTATAGTTGCAAAAACATTAAATAAAATACTGATAAATTTAATCTACTAACATATGCAAAATATATCATGTATGTAAAGATGGTTTAGTGCTACTAAATATAAAAGTGTATTTCATTATACAGTGAAGAGAAAAGACTATATGATAATTTCAATAGGTATAGAATTTTTTTTGATAAAATTTAATGCTTATTTCTGATAAAAGTCTTGTGAAGCCGGATATTTCCTGAACTGGCAAAATGTTCCTAGACTCCAGTAGAATTTATCATTCTAAATGGTGAGCCATTTAATATATTTCCTTTCAAATCAGAAAAAATACAAAGATGCCTGCTCTAGTACTTCCAATCAACATCATATTAAAGGCCCTACAAGGAATAATAAAATAAGAGAAAGACATAATATTGAAAACTGTCCAGGAAAAAAAGACAAACAGAGGAGTGAATAAAAAGAAATGATTGAATTCAAAGTGCAGGTTCTAAGTCAATATTATTAACTCTATAAAGGAGTAACATCATATATATATATGATATATATATCATATATATGATATATATAGATAGATACCTATCTATCTATATCTATATCTATCTATTATCTATAATCATCTCTGATTTCTCAAGTATTAGGAGGTCTCCTGAGTATTATTCACTGAAATACTAGAAATCCTCATTCAGCCACTGGGACAAACTCTGAAGTACTTCAGCCAAAAGGGTTCTATGGGTAAATAGCATAAATAAGGTAAAGCAGACAGATTGCCACAAAATGATTTCTTATTTTGAATGCTAAGCTGGATAACTGTAACTTTAACCTCAGGGTGGAGAAGATGAAGCCCATGGGGAGCTTGCGCCATCTGCTGTGTTACCTGGTCCAAGGAAAAATTCCTTCTGGTAGGACAAAGTAATCTTATAGTTGAGTTTTCAAAGATTTGAAAATAAAGCACTTAAAGATCTGTAAACTGGGTTTATTTTACTAATGGTATTTCAAACAACCATCAAGAAAGGGAATAACCACTCAAGTGGGCAACTGGATGTGACAGAACTGGCCATACATAGAAAAGACTCTACTGGGCTTCCTTTGTCTGTTTTATTCCTTCCTCACTCCCTTGGATATGACATGCTTTCACTTTGTTCCTTAATTTCCTATAGCATCTTTTCCTCACTCCTTAGCTGTGATTTGCTTTCATGAAATTGATTCTCTCTTTGCTTCTTTTGTTTTTCCTCCCCCACTTTGTCCTTCAACTGGACTGGTCATTGTATTTTAGGAAAAAGAATTGCAATATTTGTTGAATAACATTAATACATATTGCTCTTAATTAGGAAATGACTTTACAGGTTTCTCAATCATTACATCAGCAGAGAAGATAAAGCAACATTTTTTGTTCTTTTGTCTTATGCTTTATTGGCTTTTGATTGGGGAAATGGAATGTACCTATCTTTGATGATGGTAAAGTTTACTGTTGGGGATAGTTCAGGTTATATACTGAGGAACAGTATGAGTTTAGGAAATATTAGATTTGTGGAAATGGGAACCAAGGTTTGGATGGCAAGAGATACAAGACTGTGGGATCTGTAAGGAGTTTATTACAATCAACATGTGAAAGGAAAGGGTCTGCCTGAATTAGAATAGGGGTGTCTGCAGTGGAAGAGAAAGGACAGATGGGAGAAAACAGAGAAGAGTACCTGGTGTTTCTGAGCTATTGAGTAAGGTTGGGTGATGAAGAAGGATAATGATTATTGCTGAGTACTTTTCTGAGAAACTGCTGGTTCAATGTTCACATAATACTTGCAGCCTCAGACTCAAAACCCATGAAAGCAAAAGTCACCAACTCTGTGTATGTTCCAGGGTGTACAACTTGAGCTTCAGCTACCCCACTCATAGCGCTACTTGCTCTGTCTATGCCAAGGAACAATAAAGCTCAGATGAAGCATTGATAATAATAAAATATGTTGCAAATTCTATGTAGTAGTAAGTGGCACCTCCACCTTATCACCACTAAGGAGATGCTTTTAGGGCAGAGTGATGGCATGGAATGGTCATGCATTTGGGGCCCTGATGCCATGTCACCGTGTACCAATCTCCCTTGTGAGTTCAAGTCAATCACTTCATCTCTCTAAATCTGTCTTGTCATCTGTAAAATAGGTATAAAGACATGACTCTTTCTGTATATTGGGTGGTATATATGTGGAATGATAACAATCTTTACAGAAGAGGTTTTTGTCCAAAATATAGAGAAAATATTTTTTTCTTAAAACAATCTGGGCTATAGTAGGTGTTAATTAGACTTCCTATTTTTTTTTTAATTTTTAGGTGTTCCTCTTGAAGTATCTAATTTTTATTATTTACTTATTTATTTTTGGTGATACTGAGGTTTTATTTCAGGGTCTTATACTTGGCAGGCAGGTGCTCTACTACTTGAGCCATACCACAACCTAGACTTCCTATTTTTAAGTTAAACCTAGATTTATCTATGCCAATATAGATACACCAATAGATGATAAGCCTTTAGTGTGAACTCTTAGATCTATTTTGGATGACACTGAAAGTACTGGCACTCTCTCACTAAGATTGATTTAACTTAAAATAAAATTCCTGCACTTTAATATAGAATACAACTTCTTTTTATTAAACTAGAATACTAAAGCAATATTTGAAAATAGTAGAATACCTTCTGCATTATCTAAGTATAAGGTAGAATCAAGACTCTTTTCTATTCTGTCTTGATGAAATCATTCCTAATTTTATCATCAGTGTTTTTAAACTTTCTCTGTAAAAAAATCAAACAAGTAGGCATTATTACATATTTTGCAGGATTGTGGGGAATAAAGCATAACAAGGTACAAAGGACCCAGGGCTATGCCTGGTACTGGGCATAAACTCACAAGACACCTGACTACCTTCATCTCTCTCACTCCTCTTCATACCTTAAGTATCAAAGAACTTTCCTGGTAGATTAGTAGATTATTTTCAATTTCCTGACTTTTAAGATTATTTGAGCTTAAAGTCTTTTGAGACTCTGGCTTCCTTCCCAACAGAAAGACTCATCCTTCCTCTTTCATCCATCATGAGGAAAATGTTAAGGGGGGAAGAAAAACAGTGCAACATGGGGGAAAGAGGGATTCCTTTCTCTATGCATACTGCTCTTGCTTGCACCAGAAGATTATTTACAACCTTTTATTTATTCTCTCTTTCCTCATAATAAATTACAGACTGATTCTTGAATTTGGGAAGACTAAGACCCCTTTTCTTTTGAAGGCATTGCTACATGGTAATTTGGTTTCCCTAGAAAAGAGTGGTCTAATATATCTACTTCTCTTCATTGGACTGAGAACGAGCTGTTGGATTTAACTTTCCATACATTTATTACCTTTCCAGTTACTCATTTAACAGCCTTGTCTGAGGTGTTTCTTTGAAAAATACAGGTTAAAATTACAAAATATGAGCTTTTAAAAGCAAAGTCAAATGGAAGAGAAATAAATTAGGTTTATTAAAATCACCTCAATTCTTCACCATAAAGATTTAAAAGTGTAATTTCCTAGTGGTAAATAGCATTGTGAAAGAAATTACACAGGAACAAATGCACATAGGTATGGCTTTTGCCCTTCGGACACATTAAATCAAGAAGGAAGAATTAACTGAGGCAGCCAAGTGTGAACCTTAATCACATTATAAAATCAAGTGTGAAGTAAATGTTAACGTTATGATTCTGTTCGATTCTCATTTTTTTCTCTGTCTAGAAAGCTGTGTGTGCTGTCAGTAAGTGAAGAATTTCGAGGTAAATTAGTACGTACCATCATCTTTGTCAGGAAGGATTGTAACCTGAGCCCGTGGGAACTCTGATCCGAGTCTCCCACCCATGGGCATGCTCAGAAGGACATGGAAGGTCTCCTCCTCTTCATACAAGGAGTCATCAATAACGACCACACGACACATTTGCTCCCGCTCGTCTTTGTCAAAGCGGACAACACTGCTGTGGTCCTCGGGCCTGGATATGTAATCAGAGTAAGACAACACGGAGGTCGGCACAGTTCCGGTTGCTGTTCCTGAGGGTAGAGAAAGTCCAGAAGGTTTTTATTTTCACCTGCTGCATTGCCATGGTCCTCACTATATATGAACATTCCAGAAATTGTATTAGCAGCCATGTTCTATTCTAGTGTCATGATTCAATTTCAGAATGAACTCAAACCTATGGGGAACATTAAACTTTCCAGTGTTTAAACACAGTGTTTCCTGTCAATGGACTTTTAGATCACACAGTATTACAAAATAACAGCTTTTACATTCAGATGTTGATTATGTATCGGCCAAGGGCCAAGTGCATGCTTGCTTCATTAATCCTCTCAACCTTCCATTAGGTTTTACACATTTGGCAACTGAGGTGTGCAGAAGTTAAGCTACTTGCTCTGGGAACACAGATCTCAAGGCTAATCCTGAAGTCTGTTCTTAATTACTATTCTGTCCTGGCTTTCAATTCACATACATATTAATGAAAACTTTAATGAAGATCTACTCAGGCATCAATGAAATATGTGACTATTTCTTCTCCATTCTTGGCAAATCTACTGTTTTCCTAGTGAATTAGTGACTATTAGGTATGAATCTTATTTTTTTTTTTTACATAAGCCCACCTTTTCTAGGATTCTTACCCATGAGCAAAACAAATATTTTGAAATTTGTTTGCAATGAGTTTCAAAGTAGTTTTTAAATTTTAAATATGCTCTTATGATTTTTAAAACTTCAGAACATTGTTTAAGCGGCCTTGAGCATGCTCAGCAAGGGCTACACCCCCAGCCCTTGATTTTTTGAGACAAGTCTTGCTATGAAACACAAACTGGTCTGGAACTTCATCCTCCTGCCTCAGACTCTGGAATTTTGGGATTACAGGTGTGCACTACCACTCCCAGCTCTTTTATTTTTCCTGTTTTAAAACAATAATCCTCTTTTCTTTGAAAGACTTGGGTGGGCTTCAGTTCCATGCAATTTGAAAAGCTTCAGGTAAGGAAAGGAAACAGAAATGTTTGTGGTGAGCAGAAGCAGATTCCTTCCACACTCTCTTGGATTAGTCCTCAGAGGTGCAGTATTGGAGAAAATGGCTGAATTAATGGAATTTTTTTGTATCTTTGAAAAACCTCATAATAAAGTATGCCTCATGGCAAAATGTCACGGCACTAACATGTTAGAGGCTTATTTCTATTTGGGGGACTATTTTAGTTTTTTTGCAAATACCTTGCTGTGTGTAGCAGATCACCATCAACTCCTGGCTGACGTCCCCGCTCCTTCTGATGGGAATGAACAGCTCCCCCACGTCTTCTTCGATGGAGTATTCAGACTGGGGAATGAACACCATAGACTCTAAGGAGAAAACACAAGTACAGCCACTGCAATATTAGTCTGAGCTGCTTATCTAGGAAACAATCCTCTGCAAATTAAAGTTGCTCTAGTGATTTGATTTTTTTCCCCTTCGCATATTCTTTTAGAATAGCACAGTGGGAGGAGAAGGAGGGAGGAAAGGGGAAAAGAAGTAGGTATGAAGTGAGCATGTTCTGGGCCAGCGAATTTTAAAAACTACACAGAAAATCCAATGTGGCTTTTCTCACCAGTTGTTGCTTTATATTTCAGTTCCCCGGTGCTACTGACACAGTGCTTTTAAATCCAACTTTGTTCTCTGAACACAGATTAACACTTTCCCCTAGAGTGGAACATCCTGAGGGGTAGAAAGACCTTGGAATCCCTTTTGTACTAATACTTTACAGGTGGGGACCTCAGGCTCTCACAGTTGAACTTAGTTGTCGAGGACAATCACCGGTGGTGTTAGGATTAGAACTCAGATCTTGTGATGTCTATTGTTATTCTTTTCACTCAGAGCTGTCTGCACCCCCAACTATAGGCCAGTGTGCCTGCTGGGATCCAACTCCCTCTCTATGCTTGGGTCCCTCAAGCATAGAGGTGGAGATGGCCAAGGCACTTACTAGCCCTGGGTATTCTACTATATCTGGGAATCTCTAGAGTCTTTCCCTCATCTTTGTAAAATAGTCATGAGATTAAATTCTTTTAAAATTTCTCATTCTGAGTATGTCATTTGTTTCCTCCTGGCACTCTGACTGACACATTCATTTTTAAAATGTTGTAATGTAAGTATAAGATTGTTTAACTAACTCCTGATCAATCAAACATTGATGGAGTGTTTGCAACTTGCCAAGCACAGTAGTTGGCATAGTGGATATGGAAGTAACCAACGTATCTGGCCTCATGCCTGAGGGGTGGGAAGGATTGCCGAAATAAACACATGTGAAGGTACATATTATATTCAGGGTGTCATGATATGAAGAAGGTAATGTGTGCAAGGGGTGACAGGGAGGCTGGGACTGGGCATGTGGGGATGGAGGGTCTATATGTAGGAAAGTCACTGAAAGAATCTCTGACAGAGGTATATTTGAGCTGAGATTAAATGGTAGCAATGAAGTGCCCTTTGTGAATAACTTAGAGAATTATAGGCAAGATATGAAAATGGTCTTGGGTTAGGTTGTGTCAAGTATGTTCAAGGAAGGTCAATGTGGTCTGAGCAGATTGGAGAGGGAGAGGTTAAGACACGAGACTACAGAGGTGGTAGCAGGGTAGATGGTGGATGGATCTCAAGTAACCTTGAGGAATATTAGAAGGGCTTTGAATTTACTCTGACTAAGAAATGGAAATAAGCAAAGACCACCAGTGGGGTGAGAACAAGCAAATGTTATTTATTCAAAGATTACTATAGCAATGGAACTGACCACGTTCACTTGTGTTTTGACAGACTAAAAGGCAGTCAGAAAAGTGGGAACACTTCATAATGGGAAAGAGGGAGGTTAGGGCATGCCTTGACTGAAGGCTGTGGACTAGGAAAGCTGTAGCAAGCTGACTAGAAGTAGGGCATCCTATGGGGATTATTCAGGTGTGTATATCTGGGTCTTTCAGTTTTATTCAGAGTTGGAAGTAGGAACAAATATTATACAAGATGTCAGATCAAGTTCTGATCATCTTAGAATGATTTCTATAGGGTTGTGGTTTGGTTTCCTGATTGCTATAGGTTGTGGGTCAGAGCTGTATTTTAATGTTGTTTGATTTTTGTCTATTTGCACATTTAGTCTCTCTTTATGAATGGGGTGGAATAGTATTATGTGACATATTTTAAGAACATAAGTTTTGACTGCTGTAAGACAGACACTAAGTCCCAGGAGCTGAAGCAAACAGCCTGGTTATCAGTCTTTGCAACCATTCAGGCAAGACATTGTAGATGGCTAGAAGGTAGCAGTAGAGGTTGTATGATATTGTTGTGTACAGGATATATTACCAAAGAAGAACCAAAAGAGCTTTCTAATGGATCAGATGTGGTATGGGAGAGGAAATGAAGAATCCAGGATGACTCTAAGTTTTATTGACTAACTGGAAAGATAAAATTGCTGTTTATAAGGGTAAGGGAAGGCTGTAGGAGAATCAGATTGATGGAACCTGAGGTACATTTTGTATATTTTAAAATTTAGGTGTCTTTTAAATATCCAAGTTGAAATGTCCATGTAGTTTCTGGGTATACAATCCTGGATTTCAGTGGCGAGGTCCAGATGAGGAATATACACTTGGGAGTCCACTGGCAGTACTATGTAAAACTATGACTCAGAGGATAATGGCAGAGGGAGGGATTGCAGATAAAGAAGGAAACAAGTCCAGGGACTCACTTCAGGGCATTGAGAAGTCAGGGAGATAAAGGAACAAAGGAGACAGGGAAGGACTTCCAAGGATGGGGACAACCAAGGGAGTGTAAGTATAGGAAGCCAAGTGTAAAACATGTGTCAAGAAGGCAAGGACTGATTGTTTTAAATGCTGCTGACATGTCAGGTAAGGTGAGAGTTGAGATTTAGCCAAGAGAAGACATCAGAAGTTGGTTATCCTCACCAGCTCTGAGTCAGTGGAGTAGAGGAGGCAACCTGATGGAGTGGGTTCACAAGAGAGTGAGAGGGAGAAACCTCAGATGTAGATATAGGCATTGCTCTCAGAAGATTTGCTTGAAATGAGATCAAAGTGGCAGCTAGAAAAACATCTTTGCTGGTGTATTTTTAACATGAATTTTAGTAAGGCAAGAATTACAGCTACAATTAGGAAGTAAGACTTTATCAAATATAAAATTTCAACACAGGTATGATTCTGAATTTAATACAAAAACTACACAAAGTGCCATGGAATATTCAAGTCAAATAGTCAAATAGTTTTAGTGAATTTCTTTTCATTGACTTATGGGAATTTGCTCTGGTATCACTGATGTCTTTTAAGCCATGGACTCCATTACATTAGCATGAAATATTATGGAAAGCTTGATATCTTTCTTAAAGTTTGTTATGGACTGAATATTTGTGACCCTTCAAATTCATATATTGAAGCCCTAATCCCTGATGGAAATATATTTCAAGCAGCATGCCATAAATGGTGAGTGATACAATGGGGAGATGGCAAGAGGTAATGGTCTGTAAGCCAGAAAGAGGCCCCTCACTAAGAATCAAATCTATGATACCTCTGATCTTGACTCCTCACTGGTGGAGTCAGGATTAGAACTCACATCTTGTAATATTTACTATTATTCTTTTTACCCAGAGTGTTCCTGTATGATTTATGGTTAAAAATACAATGATGTACCATCAACACTTTCCAAAATAACAACCTCCTGAACAATGAGAAATGAGTGTTTATTGCTAAAGCTGGTATCTTGTACACCAGCTGGAGTTAACTAAGACAGGATTGACCACATACTATGCTGCTAATCTATACTAGCCAATTTTGTTTTCAAATAAGTGATTAAAAGAAATTGCACGTATAAGATTTTAACTGAATAAGGCACTCTGAGATTTAAATCTTGAGTGCCTGAGTTTTGGTTCCTCCTACACTCCTTGACCCACTCAGGTTTGATAAAACAAGCCAGTGCCAGAAGGTTTGAATTGTGAATAAAGAAGAAAGCTGGGTGTCCGGACCATGCCCTCAGCTCTGGAATTCATTCCAACAGTTGATCTGACAGAGGGTAAATAGGCCCAGTATCAAGTTCAGGTCTTCTGTTGACCTAACTTCTAACAGAAATGTATATTTTGTGGGAGAAACTAGAAAAGGGTATCAGAGAGACAAAGACTTCCCTGGTAGACTTTTCAGTTGACATTATTTTCCACCTTCACTTTATGTATATAATAGAAGTGTCTGTGCTAAGTGTCTGTGCTAACTTCCCCAAGCTCTTTATGTGCAAAATTACTAAAAATGCCATTCTTGTCTTAGTCTTAAAAACGATTAGCTAATATAAGCTCTTACTATTTGTTAAGTTCCATTCTAAACAGCTCACGTGAACCAGCTAGTTTTATCTTTGCAATAACCTTGAGGTAAGAACTATTATGACTGTCGTTTTACTTCTATGGACCCAAGGCACATGCAGGGTAAGTAACCTGCAAAAGGTCCAGTTGGTAGATACTGATGTTTAACTGGAACCCAATCTGTCTCAGAGCCTATGCTTATAACCACTGTGGCCACTCAGTGTTCTGCCTAAAGGAAGTACACTCAGGGTCACAGAAAACATCACTCACACCAGAGGAAATAAAAAGCTAAATGGAAAAAAAAGGATCTATCTATCTCTCTATCAATAAAGTACTGCTGAGGCAGAGAGAGCGGGGGGAAACAGAGGCAGGTAAAAGGAAGCTAGAAACAAGGGTTTGGAGGGTTTTTTAAAAAAAAGTCAGTATATTCACAGAGTTTTTATATATGTATATAATTGTATACATACAAAATTATTAAAGTATATAATATGTATAACATAAATAGCACATGTAGAGAGAAATATTTGTATATTATAAAATAAAGGTGTGTATGTCAAATCCTATTCACACATTAGTTTGAAACGGTAGCATCTTTGTGAAGGTATTTGCTGAGGGAAGATGCAAGGGCTAAATTATAGAAATAGCAAATTCTCATTAAGTGAACAGAGACTAATAAAAATAAACAGTGCAAGATTGTGCTATCACATGTTAATAATGCTTATTCCCATGATGTTGTAGGATTACAAAAAACTTTAAAAAATAATTATTATACTTAAATTTTGGTAGTTTGGGGCTTATGGAGAAATGAATAGCAACTATGTAAAGTTCCTACAGACAACTACAACACCCAAATTCTGCTGTCATTAATATCTTACATTTTTATTGCCAGTAAGCGTGTTACTTTTATACTTTCAGATGTTTCAGTATCCTTTATTTTGAAATATAAAGCTGATCAAAGTGAATGCATCCTTTACTAGTCAATGTGACTATGCTGTAATGGGTACTTTGATTTGCAACTGAACTTTTTATTTTTTAGGTCTTAATTGTGCTGCAATTTAGGTCAAACAAACAAACAAACAAATGACTTCTATTCTCAGAAATAAAGTAGCTAGTTGTAGCTAGATATGAAAGAGAGTGTTCATCCTGTCCCCTTTCTCAATTATGCTGTAAAGATGAATGACAAAATCAGACTCCACTAAGAACATGATAGAACAAAATATCTTTTACAAATTTGTTATAATAGACCAAGGGAAGGAAAATGCAGTACACTGATAAAAGCACTGAGTGTTCATTGCTTTTAAAAAATTTGGCACATTTAAAAACAACTTGAAGAAGACATTCCGGTACGTCTTCAGGCTATCAGGGTGCCCTCTGACTAGCCAGAAAGTGTACCACATACAATGGAGTCTGTCACTATAAGGGCATCTCTCTTACACTTCTATGGTTTCTTTCTCTCTACCTCCAAAACAGAACTCATAATACAGACTAATTTTAACAGAAATATAAACAAATGATAATGTACTATGAATTTACATCAGCATATTATGAGGTGAAAAAATTATACTACCTAGACTTTTTTTGTGGGCTTAGAGTGAATCTTTGAGTAGTCTTTGTTTACATCATCAAATATCTTTATTTTTTGAGTGTAGAAATTTTTAAAAACATTTTCATAACAAAAAGTTTTACTAATAACACATTTTGGAGTCAGAAACTATGGCTATCCTTCTAACAAGTGGTTGAAGTTTGTGTTTGACTGTTAGTGAGGCTGAAACTCATGCTCTATCGTTTCTTGGTCATTAGATACAGTTGACTATGATGTTATTAATTCTGGATCTTGAATCTTGGTGAACTCATCTGAAAATATCAGGTAGCCAGAATCAATATTTGGATTTCATACATTGTTCAGCTTTTGTCACCTGAGTGCCACCTCATAAAACAGGTTTGTTCATTCAGAGCAGACACAAGTTTGCCTTTTCTTTGTATGCATGAATATGAGGGTTCCTTGAGATACGTTAAGTTCTATGTTCCTTTAGAATAATGTTTATTCTCTATTAATATTACATAGCATTAACCTTAAATTCTCCCTTCAAAAATGATTACAAAGATCAAATATTTAATCTAACTTTCATGGCTATATTTTGGAATCATGGAAATATCAGAATGACCCTATTGTAACATGAATTTGCAGACATTTCAGGTGTACAAGCAAAATAATTACATAACACAAAGAGAATTTAGACACCTTTGCTAAGTATTTGTGTTTGAATTACTCCATATCTGAGGTTGTAGGCCTTTCAATAAATGTACATAAAACTCAGTTTACTCTAGTTAGACGCTACAAGTAAAAAAGAAAGGCATCTTTATGTAAAATAAGTTTCATTCCTGCACATTTTCCCTTAACAGAAGTGCAAACATTTAATATAAATTAATATCCAAATGTTTCTAAAAGTAAGGAAAGATAGTATAATTTCTGATAGTAAATTTAGTATACAGAAAGTTAAGATCATCCTAGAAACCTTTTCTTCTTTCTCAAAACTGGGTTAGATCCTCCTATGGGCTCTGTTCCTTTACATAGCAATCTCTATTGTTAATTGTAACAATTTGGTGGAATGGCATCACCTAATTATACAACTACCTGCAGGGTTAGCATGCCTTTTCACTATAGCACTTGTATCCCCAGATCTTAGCAGAATAGTTGCCATAGAGCAGATGCTTGATAAACAATTGTTGAATATGCAGATACATTATGCAAGGGCTGAAGTGGTTTTGCTTATCTTTTTAGAACATTTGGTTTTATTCACCTATGCTATTATATGCCAGACTTGACATAGAAACTGAAATGTAATACAGTAAAAAGCAAAAAAAGTTACTTTGTTGTTGCTTTTATAACTAAATCAATGTTGCTGTTTCAAAGAATACCAATTAATTATGATTTGGGATACCAGTTTATCAGTTTATCACATGAATTTACCAGTCATGTGAAATGGTGGATGACAATATAACCAGGAAAAAGGGAAGCTTTTAAGAGAGGTGTGATGGTTAATTCTAATTATCAGCTTGATTGGACTGAGAAATATTTAGGAGATTAGTACAGCACACCTCTGGGGGTGTCTGTGATGGTGTTTCCTTAGACAGATCATGAAGGCTCTGATCTAATGAATGGATTAATCCCTTGGTGGAGTCATATGATGGCATTATTGGGAGGTGGTGAAAGGCAGAAGAAGAGGGGTCTGGTTGGAGGAAGGAGGGGTGTGTCTTTGGGGGTTATATCTCGCCCTGATGATTTCCTGTATTCTCCTTTCTCTACTTCCTGGCCATCATGATGAGGGCTGCTCTTCTCTGTGACACCCTCCCTATCATGATGGACTGACACCACTGAAATTGTGAGCCAAAATAAAATGACTCCTTTCCTTAAGTTGTTCATGTCAGGTGTTTGGTCACAACAATGCAAAGTCTAACTAATGTAAGAAGAATATGCATATATGTGTATGTATGCATATGTGTGTGTATTTATTTATTTAATTTATTTCCCCAGTATTTCCTCTAGCACTGATTGGCTTGGGAATTTATGGGAGTAAATTTCTTGATCTCAGAGATCTCATTTGCAAACTGATATATAAATCACAGAGTTTCAAACATAAGTTTTAAATGAGATAAGGTGGCAAACTCCAAATGTCATGCCTGTGTTTGGCTCACGGTGGACACATGACAACAGTAGAGCTTTGTATTATGACTACCATTTTACCCTTGCTTATACAATAGTTCTTCTGCACTTCTTTGGTGGTGGGGGGGGTAGGTAAAAGGGCAGGGGGAGTAGCAGTGACCTGAAATTCCCTCCAAATCTTCCTTGTGTCATGGAAATCTTCTATGACAGATTCATGGTGGCAGTCCAGCCCAGCATCAGAGGGGCTTGCAGTGGAAGACAATTGTTACCATTGGATGGACTTTCACAGAGGAGTGTCTATGTGCTTACATGGAGAGTGATCTCACCCATTTCTGTCAATTCCAAAGAAAACCAAACAAAATAGTCTGCCAGTGGCAGGCTTCTGCAGAGACTGAAGGATGGTCCTATTTCTCAGATTTCTTATCCAGCAAATGAATTAAATAGTTCATGAACTTTAAACTCATTCCCAACTGGAACTTTCTATGTGTATATAAAAAAGGAAGGGGATTGTAGAATCAAATTGAAACAAGGAAGGATAGCAAAGGAATAAAGACAAGAGAGTGAGGAAAACACCATGACATCAAATGGCTGATTTTCTATGTATGTAACCCCAGGGGCCGTGAATATCTGGTGGCAGGGCAGATTACAGAGAGAGCTTACCATCTGTGCTTTGCAATCAGTCCTCTCCCTATTCTAGTTTTTCTCTTTGAACTGCAGGCTTCAATTTACAATGAAGTTGAATTTATTTATATATTCAATAAACATGTGAACCTATTTCACCAGGAAGTTGTTAATATACATATTCATGGAAGAATGGCCTACTCCTTTAGTGTTTCTACAGTAGTTTATTGAATAATAGAAAAATCCTCTTTTTGGTCCTGATTTTTCATACAAAAAAATATGCCTATTCTAGACAAAATCATGGGTATCTTAGTCTCCTCCAGTGAACTGCACCTGGGTGTTCTCATCCTGATTGTCAGGAGCAGGTATCACCTCTCTGCACAGTTTCAAGATTCAGTTCCATCACATTCATGGCCAATTCAAAGCCCTCAGGTCTGGGATTGGGCCACTGACAGGAAAGTCAACTCTATTGAGCACAGAGCCATGGTTCACAACTAGAGAGACACAAACATCCAGAGGCACAGGAGATATTATGGAGCATTTGTGAACACTGAGCATTGCCTCAAGTTAAATAGATTAGTAAGTATTCAGGGGTATGTGTTATTTTCCCACTGGATGTAGTTGTTAATGTACAACTCATAGCCATATAAAATCTTTACCTAAATCGGAACTACATAATTTAAAAGATGTAAGTGGACAGAGAATTACAATGGTATAATTGTGAACAAGTGCATATGTTTGTGGGTGTGTGTGGAGAATTTACATTAAAAAGTTACTTTTATCATATAATTTGGGAACTAATGTTCTAAGACTTGTCACATGTGGAATTAAGAGCTTCCTGCAAACATTAAGCAAAAGATGGAATGCTACCTAAGTCTATAAGGTGATGAAATCAAGAGGATTAAATGAAAGAAAATATACAATGTGCTAAGCACATTGAGAACCAACAGCGAGCACTCAATCAATTTCCATTGTTACCGTTATTAGAAGTTATGAGTTAGTGACTTTTCCTAATGGAAAAGTATGGATTTGCATGTATTTATATAAACTGGCTAACTAGTAAAAGTCATTCCAAACCCCAAACAAAGCAGAGTGATTAAACTACTCTGGCTCTCATAAAACTGAGTTCACACTCATCCCCTATGGTCTTTGATAATAGGAACTATTCCATTATGCAGTACCAGAACAAGAATGTGAATTTTTATGTGAAGAATTGGGAGAGAAAATGGAGAAAGAAACAATCAAAATTCTGGAAGTTAAAGTGTTACTTTGTGGGAGGGAAAGTATTAATTTCTTAAATGAAATCTGACATTAGATTTATGATACTAGAAATAATGATATTTATATTCTGTTTTATGTTTATAGAATTCTTTCATAGAAAGCTATAGCAGGAGATTATCATTTTTCCTTATTTTGTACATTAGGAAACTAAACCTTAATAATGGCTACTTGATTTAAGGCCATATAACTAGAAATAGTAGAGCTGTAATCAAATTCAGGTCTTACAATTTCAAGGCAAATGGTCTTCAAAATGGCATGGGACATATCAGGCATTATGAAACATGCCCACTATCTAAAGATAATCATAACTCTGAATGAATAGGAATGAACTTGACTTAGACAATTCTAAGACAAAGAAGACGATCATTACATGAAATGAAATTATGGTAAAGAATATTTGGCACAGCCTATAGTGAGAATAGATTTTATATGGGATTGTGTGTGTGTGTGTGTATTTTGTTTTAATATCCCACTTCTGTGATATCACTGAGTGTGTCACTCTAGGCTTATAGAAAGGAAGGCAGAAATAAGTTTAAATTGCCTTATTCCTTAAGGTAAAGTATAGCAATTGTGCTAATTGGCAAATAAAGTCTCAAAAAATGGCTTCCAGCTTTAATTAGTGGAACAGTTTAAATGTATTAAAGCCATCATGGACTTGTTTAAAAGAGAAAAGCTTTATTATTGAAGTATATAACAAGCTCAGGACCAGAAGAAAGTTTAATTATTCATGCCTAGATAATGCAGATAAAAGTAAATGTAATTAAATGCAACCGTTCTTTAATGAAAATTATAACCATAATTGAATTTTGTATTTAAAGGTAGAGATATTAGTTAAACAAATGATGTTGGAGCTCCAGTTTTCTGATCCACTCTCTTTAATTATGCTCAGTCTTTTAACACATGTGTCTCCATTTCATGTACTCAAAAGATTGTATCTTTGCAAAGCATTTAAGAGTTTTCTGACTGACAAAATAAAGTAGGCTGGCAGTTTGAAAGAAAGTCATGTCTGGCTTCTGACAGGATTTCAGCTTTAGAAGTCTCTACAAGGTCTGTATAAATGCCAGCCCTCAAAAAAGCTATTCAACCTTTTTTTTTTTTCTGCCTAACTACATCAAGACAAACCAGGATTGTAGAAGTTTGGCAGGAGGAGGAAAAAGGTCAAATTACACAGAAAAGCATTAAGGTTCTCTTTTACCAACATCAGCCAAGGGTGTGCATTGACAAGAAAACATAATCTAATAGAAATTAAGAGCAATGACTCAAGACACTGTTCACTACAGACGGGCTGGCTCAGGTGGGAGGGGTGAATATTATGTAACAAATGTGGAAACATACAGCCAAATAAAAATTTTTGACTGGTGAATATATGTAGGAAATTTGAATAATTAAATTCAATAAAGGGAATAAGTTAATCCCCAAATGGTCTAACTCTCAAGCCATTTGTTTAAAAGCTATTTTATTGTTTTATTTGTCAGATTTTATTTTATTTATTATCATATTAACACTGGAGGTACACTGTGATATTTAGAAAAGTGCTTAAATTCACCCCCTCCACCATTCCACCATATCCCCCTCCCCCCATTCCTGGGACAGTTTCAACAGGTCTCATTTTTCCATTTTCATACATGAGTACATAATATGTGCACCATATTCACCCTCCCTAGACGGTGTAAGAGATATTTTAAAAACATTTCAAAGACTTTAAAACTGATGAGTTAATTCTTTTTAAAAAGTGAAAGGAGCAATATTAGTTCTAAAAGAGAGATTTATAGTAACAGAAAGCACATTAGTAATCATATTTGTGTAGCTCATTTACTTGCATAAATACATTTTCCTGAATTATTTTTAGGGTTCCCTTTTCCCATCAGTGTATCTGAGAATAGTGTACCATGAATCTAGAAAATTCTCTGAAGAGAAAGTCTGAATAACTGAATTTAAAGCATCCTCTATAAGGTATTTTATAATGAAAACCCACTAGCAATGACACAGCAGGTCCCACTAGTGCTTACCGTCTCCGGGATCCACGATCTCCACAGTGGTCACTGCAGGGAACTCCAGGGCGGCCAGCACTGGCTCTGATAGAACCACCTGGAAGGTCTCGGACTGCTCGTGCTCCCCATCACTCAGAATCCGAACTCTCCACGTGGCCCGGGTCTGGCCGGGGTTGAACTGCACTTGCTTCTGGGCTTTGCCTTTGAAGTCTTTGTCTTTTTCTGCTGTCCCATCTTTTGTGCCAATACCTCCATAGAAAGATGATATCATTTGCTTACATTCATTTCAGATGGGCTTATTACTTTTTCTTTTCCTGCTTAGTTCTGGGAATTTAATGTAGGCCTCATGCCTACTGCTAGGCAAGTGACCTGCCACTGACCTATATACCCCAGCTCCTAGGATCATTAACTCTTTACAGTTGGATTGGTAACTTAGTTTTTTTGCCACTTGTCCTATGGAGCACAGTAGATCCTGCTTTGACTGCATGAAATGAATAATTGAGTATGGGTCTGATGATGAAAGTGTTCTATTTATTGCAGGTGTGGGATAGTGTATGATTCTGTTCTATTCTTGATCCATATGATATGGCTGTATTTTCTTTGATCTTATTTTGTGTTACAACTTCATGCAAAACAAGACAGTAAATTTTCATTCATGTTGTATAATATCCAGAATCCTACAAGTTCATAAATCTTAACTCTTCTCATTGACTTTTCCATATATTGCTGTATGTTGTAAAAACATAAGAAATATTCTCTGACTAGAAAATACAAGCCAATAAGAAACTCTGTGTGTCAAAGAACTCTCTGATAATCTAATTCATAAATGGCCACACAGAATAATAAAACTTATAATATTCTTTAAACATTTGATGGAACTAGGACCCTTAAGAGAATCTAATTCAGTGCTTATCAACATGGTCATTGTCAGGTGTCTCTTTGTGGAACTCTCCAGAATTCCCTGAATCCATGTGAACAGAATTGGAAAGCTAAATATATATAGTAATTATGAGCAGTGTGCTTGGCTGACTCTGATGGTTCACTCAAGGTCAATTCCAGTTGGCTGGAAAGGGGGAAGTATCTCTAACTGCATTACAAGAGAATTGTCACCATTATTATGCCAGGTACTCAAACCATAAATAACTTACTTGTAATATTTCTTTCTCTGTCTTTTTTTTTTTTTTGATGGGACTGGGTTTTGAATTCAGGGCTTTATGCTTGCAAAGCAGGTGCTCTACTGCTTGAGCCATAGCTCCAATCCATTTTTCTCTGGTTATTTTGGAGATGAGATCTCAAGAACTATTTGCCCAGGCTGGCCTCAAACCATGACCCATCCAATCTCAGCCTCCCAAGTATCTAGGACTATAGGTGCTAGCCACTGGTATCCCATAATATTTCTCATTGAATTGAAGACATTATCATATTTTTGGAAAATTTCATTTGTTCTTCAAATTTGAAATGGAACTTGGCCAAATAATGATTCATCCAACCACAAATGTTCATTGAATAGTTAGTATGAGACTTATCAAAGAACAAAGCAGGCAAAAACCTTTGCCCTCTAACTGCTTACACACATTAATTTGAATATTTACTTCTTCACCTGAGCAAATCACTGACTGTTAGTTTAATGTTAAAATGAGGATGAAAATAAGTTTTGTTAAGAAATATTTGTCTTATATGCCTCAGAAAATAACAGAGATAAATACTGCACTGTATGTTTCTTTTTCAGTGGTGGGTGAACCATGATTTATTTAGTGGCAACAGGAAAAAGGGCACAGGAAAGGAATTACAGAGCTGCATATCTGGTGAATGCTGGAGACAACCTGTTAGCTCTCTGAGTCCTAATGCACACAGAGTGGTTGTCAACACCTCTTAGATTCACCACAATTCACACCAAGGTGCAGATGGAAGGAATCATTCTCTGTGAGGTTCAAGAGCAGATCCTGCTCACTGACCCATCTGTCTCCAAGGGGCATGGCTGGCAAAACCCTGCTACACAGCCTCTGATAGCTTTTGCCTGCTTTTCTGTGTGGTTGTGTTTTCTTCTATCAGCAACACATTCTTTTTCTGTAGATTTATAAGGCAGTTAAAAACAAAAGGAAAGTGTATAATATAGGAACCATTCACTAGTTCCAACTGGTTATCTTTACCACATGATAGTGAATTCATCCAACCCAATAAAGCTTAAGTTCTACTTAAACACACCTATCACCTTTCACTTTGTTATTATGTGAAACTACCATTGCCTATTTTTCTCTTACATGGAGAAACAGCACAGGGGTTAAAGCAAGGTCCTTGTGGAATGAGAGAACAGATTTTGTATCTCTTCCTGTCACACAGCTATGAGATCATGGGCAAGTTATTAACTTCTCTCAGATCTCTCAGACCCTGTGGTGCAATGGTTAAGGGTGCAGGCTCTGGAGCCAAATCTCATTTCTATCTGTTACTTGCTATATAAATTTTGGAATATCATAATTTTTCTGTTTCTTCACATGGAATATGGGGGATAAAATGGTATTCTTCTCCTGGGGCTGACCTACGTAGGATACTGAGAATTGTGTCTTGCAAATAATAAGAACGCAATAAACTTAGCTATCATATAGTCCATGCAACACAGCACCTGTCACATAATGAACACTCAAGGAAATGCTAGTTGAGTTAGTGAATAAAGGGCTATTATAAGGAGTAAGAGACACAGGGAAAGTGCTTAATGTGCTTAATGAAGTGTCTTGTCTTTACTAAATGTTCAATAACTAGTAAAAAATAAGGTCTCTGAGATGCACAGATTGCTGTGGAATACAAATCCATATTTAATTTATTAGCAGATTATAAGGGTTACAAAATGAATAATCATCTTTGAGAAAACACATATACAAATTTTATGTAATTCAGGATTTCCTAACCATGTTCAAATGACAACTGTCTTTAACTTAATGCAATCTAGCTCATTCTAAAAGTCTTTAAGTAAAAGTGGACATTGTATGGTGACAGCTCTGTGAAGCATCCTCATTATAAACCATCTATGAGGCTACCTTAATTTGACTTCCCTTCCAGGCACTAGATGAATTCTAGGAACTGTCTTCAATGAATGCAGACATGGGTCACACACAGAAATCTTTCTAAATTTCAACAATCCTGATTTGCTAATTAAACATGTGAGATTAACCAAGTCTCCATAGAGACTTTAGAATTGCTGGTATTTCCACATTTGTAGGAAATAATAGTCATTTGAAAAACAATAACTTATAAAAAAGAGCTCTGGCTTGACACTTTAGTATTCAGCTTAAGAAAAAAGGGCAGTGAAAGAAAAATTAAAATAAAGACAGTTTTGTACATCTTTTCCAATTATTAACTTTCTCTTAGCTATCTATAGGCTGGTAAATGAGTAATTAAACTCCTGAGGGGTGAGAATAAAACACAAATAGATGAGAAAATCATTAATAGTTGCTAAGGTGCTATTTTTTAATTATCCTTTTCCATGCAATTTATTTTCAATCACAAAGCACAGTTAAGGCTAACCTTTCAGTGACAAGAGGACAGGATCTACAGAGTATGTTTGCAGAGAGAACATGTCCCTAAAAGGGAGCACAGAACTTCACTATGCCCTAGAAGGTAAAACACGGAGTGTAAATGACATCCAGGCAGAAGAACACACAAATAAAGAAGATGGAAACAGAGCTGCCCGACTCTGGGTGGGACTGCAGGTGTTTATTCATTTATACAGTAGTCCTCATGTATACTTTTTTACTGATTTTTAGCAGACTTTTATGTTATGGATAAACTACAGATTCACTTAAACTTATTCTAATCTAGTGATATTTGTTTTTGTTTTTTAACTTATGAGTGATTACTTCCAGTTTCTAAAGTTAAAAAAAAAGCACAAAGTATTTTTTAAATAATAAAAAATGAGTGTAAAGAATCTGAACATGTCTGGAGAAGTCACAGGGCTTGGCAGGACATTGAGGTTGTGGCAAAAGTATGCTACTGAGAGAGAGAGACAGAGGAAGAGGAGGAAGAGGAAGAAGAAGAAGAAGGAGGATGAGAAGGAGAGAAGGAAGAAGAAGGGAAGAGAGGAAGAGGGGAGGAGGCCATGAGAGTGGAGGAGGAAGAGAGGAGGACAAAGGGAGAAGAGAGGAGGGGAAGAGGAGAGAAGGGAGGGGAGAGGAGAAGAGGAGATGGGAGGAGGAGGAAAGGGAGGAGAGGGAAAAGAGAGAGAGAGAGGGAGAGAAAAAGAGAGAGAATATCTTTCTGTTGATAGTAATCTACTGGTTAAGGGTTGATGGACCACTAAAATTTCAAAATAATTACAGGGCTCCTAATCTTTTGTATTGTGGACATTTCCCTAGATTCCTATCTTAATTGATAGTCTCACTCAGAAAAGCTCTTTTACCATATAAATTCTACCAGCCTAAATGTCTATATTTAATATATGGTACCGGGGGTACTGCCATTTTCATTAATGCATCAAATATTTTGTGCCAACTATATTACTGCTTCAAATTACCCAGATACCTCCTTTTCTCTATTTTGTGCTTATATGAAATAAAATATGAACTTAAATGAGTTAGAAACTGGAGTTTATTCATTTTCTTTTAATTCTCAGTTTTAGTTAAAAGAAATAAAGCAGAAGAAAATGATAACTATTTAACATTTTAATGTTGGTTGCAAAGAAAAATGGCAGCATAAATCTTGAATGTAGTACAGCGGTATTCGTGGAGCTTTTAGTGAGTACCATAGCATTCAAATGCAGCATGCAAGTAGTAACTTACACTTTGATGTCTGATAAATCACTGAATAGTTTTTTGTTTATTTATAACGTAGTCCTTATGTGTGTTTTATACTAATGCTTTAGCAGACTTTCACTTTATGAATAAATTAAAGATTTACTTAAGATTATTGTAATCTAGTGATAATTCATTTTTTTTGAACTTGTGAGTGATCAATCCAGTTTTTCAAAGTTATTTTTATAACAGAGGAAGATAACATTTAGGTAGAAGGCTTGAAGAGGTACTGACTGTAATATAAATTTGTTGGTATTTTGTTTTTTAGCAGTTAAAGAATCTTTAAATATCAATATCTATGTATTTAAACCAGATCAGTGAGTTAAACTAGTATTTTAATCACTGTAGAAAAATTAAGCCTCTACTAGAAAATTGGGATTTTTGAGATGGAAGTACAAAATTTAACTTACTTATAAATGAGGTTTCTCCCAAGTAACCTCTGCGTTTAAGAATGACATCAAGAAATTTGGAGTCCTCATTGATCAGGTAATATTCCTTCTCAAAGGAGATCCATGCCCAATTCAGACGAAAGTGCTGGTTGGTTAACTTGTTTCCACCTGGAAAATAAAAAAATTAAAGCCTTATATTAATGCTTTCTTGAATGAGTGACCTTAAAAATTCCACAGGCAACTTTAGTGATGCAAATTTAAGAATCAACATGGCTATTTGGTTTGATACACAACTCTAAAAAATGTACATGGAGATACAGTCTACTGTTCAGGGTTGTTATATAGATACACAACAGTTGACATAATCCTTCACAAGGTCCTTGCTCTTTTAGGAAGGAAGGTTGGTAAGTGAGAAGGAGCCCAGAACTAAGTACTAGAAGCAATTTACTTCAATTATAAAACTGAATACCCACGTTGCAGGATGACCTACTTTCCAGCAGGTGCCGCTGGAGAGCAAGTTTCTCTACAGAGATGGCTGCAAGGCTCCTTTGTGATGTTTTTAAAAACACACACAACTTCACAAAAACTTCTTTCTGGTTCATAGAGCAATTGGGTGGAAGGCTTTAATTATAACCACTTAAGGAAAAACAAATATCCCTTTTCAACCTCCCCTTCCCCAAGGATTCCACTCCATTCCTCAGAGCAAACAGACAGCTCTTTCCGTTGATTCCATTCCACTCTGAAGATAAGGCTTTCTCCTCCCACCTTCCCACCAAAGTGGAGTTGGCTGCCTATTTGGAGAAAATAAACCTTGCGTGTGATCTCTGTAATGTGAAAGCTACCCTGTTGGGTAAATGAAAGGAGAAATGATTATCAGCTGAACACTCTGCACCTATCCCTCCAGTTTTTTTGATCTACACCAATTATTTCAGAGTAAGGTGAGGTTTATAAACAAAGTCATCAGTAATTCCTTTTAAGTCTTTCTGGAAAAGGGTAGGCGGAAAAAAAAAAGCCCAAATAATAAACATAGCTAGAGGCACAATTTAATTCTGGTTTCTTCTCTTCTGAGTTCACATAAAGAAAGAGCTATAGTAGAGAAAAAGAAATGAGATGGGGACTAGCAAGGCTTTCTACATAAAGGGAAATAAATAAAAGAACAAACACATGCAAATATGCTTCCTTCTATTTATTTATTCATTTGTTGTTGTTGTTTTTTCGTGGTGCTGGGGTTTGAATGTGGGGCCTTATGTTTGCTAGGCAGGCGCTCTACCACTTCAGCCACTCCTCCAGCCCATCTATTTTTCTTTTTCTTAAATAAAATTACAGTGACTGAGCTACTGATACATAATAAAAATTAAAGAGACTACCCAATACAGCTGAGATTAGGTAGGGAAATTAGTTTTATTTATTGCTGTTTGCCTTGTAAATTAGCATAAATTTTTTATGTAGCCATATGACAATGTGTGTTTGCCTTACAGAGTTCCTTTCTCTTTTGCCCCATTTCCCTACAGCTGTTGCATACACCAAAGCAGCTCTTTGGTAATTTCCAGGTTCGCCCTGATCTACCCTGGTTCTTTTCCCACCCTCTACTCCGTTCACTCAAAGGTTAACCAAGATTCTTTCAACTCCAGGGATTTGTCACCCTTGCTCCTCCAGACACCCCTTGTCCTCTTGCCTAGAATCTTCTTTGGTTGACACTTTTCACCCTCCATTCTTCTTTTTTCCACCTTCTTCCTGAAGGCTCTATGATTCCACAGCAGCTCACATCATTTCCTCTAAATAATTGTGCACCTTAGTGGATATTTCTCATACAGTTTAATTAAACAAATTTATGCAGAAATTGTGAGTGTCCATTGTTTTTTATTACTGTCAACATTTCATCAATTAAATTAAGATATAAACCAGGGCTGATTTCTAAGTAATTGTTACATGAAAACAACTTTATGTCACATTTCTGTTCAATCAGATTGTGGTTCCAGTAAATTAGGTTTTACTCCAAGCCTTTTGGCATATTATCCCAAGATATTCCTTGTCTATCCTAACTCCCATGGCTTTATATATCACTTCCTTTTGAAAATTACTACTTTAATCATACATATTTGTGGGGTATTTGGTACATATATGTATGTGTATGTATTTGGTACATATATGTATGCATGTATATATCATATATATAATGTGTAATGATTAAATCAGAGTAGTATTTCCATCCCCTTAAATATGTTTTAAAGTTTTTTTGATATGATTACTAGAGGCGGAGAAGGGTGATTTGGGGGCTGTTAAAGGAAGGTAGGGTAATTTCCTGTTTCCTCTCACTGTAACATGTGACCTCAGAGGGCAGGGAGTTCATTTTGCTTATTGTTAGAAAAAAGGCTGTTGACCGAGGTAGAAACTCTATCGTCTTGACTGAGATAAGTTGAGTTCATTTATTGGGCAGTATAAATTTCTATATAAATGTAATCTATCTTAGTATTGAATCTTTTCATTAAAAATGTAATTGTGATACACTTTTTCTAAAATATCTTGCAAACTTGGACACTGTGTAAAGATTTTAAAGTGATTACCTATGAGTATGAATTATTGGAATTTGTGTTTGCATAAATAACACCCTCAGGGATTATTGGTGACTAATGGGCTCCCATTCCACTATAGAACAGCCTGATGGTGGTAGGGATACCTGCCTACCTTAATTTCACAGTCACTTAAAGATTAGTAAAACTTACTTTTAGGTTAGTGCTTACATTTCTCAAAGGATGAAACTCCCTGTCAAGAAAATATCAAGTTACTGGTTAATCAGAGGTTTTAAATGATCTATAGCTGGACAGGTTTGCCTTATTTTACACATCCACTCACCACTTTGGGCTTTCATTTGAAATAAAATTCACAAATAATATCAAGAAGCTTTGCTTTGTAGAGTGAGATGGTCCAGGTTAATTATGATTGCAACTTAGAATTCATTCTTAAACTAGGATTTTAAACTAGATTTTTATCTACAGAATATGAAGTTAAATCTATAAAGCTTAACTCTGAATACGATTAAATACTACATAATTTCTGAACCATACACATGTGAGTGATATTTAACTTCAGAACTTATAAAATTTCAGCTCTCACTTATTATGCAGGAGTGGTATAGGGATTTGGGGAACTAAGCTGTAGCTTATTTTAACTCCCTTTATTAAAACTGTGATCTTACATAATTGAACTCTGTATTTTAACTAAAGAATGGAAAGCTACCTTACTGACTCATTTCACATACCACATAAACTCCTCTAAAACCTAAATGAATGTGAATAATAAGTGTTAATGCTTTAACCAAAGCTATAGCTTTCTGAATTTGAAAGTTTAGATGAAATTAAACAACTTAAAAACCTGACCAAACTTTTCTTTACATGTGATTAGTTGCCTTTCTAAAATAGATCTTGTCATCTCTGATGCCTGAAGAGCTAGTCTCAAAGTCTCATTGGAACAAATTAAAGTCCATAGCTTGTGTCATAAATCCACACAACAGGTGCCTGACAGCTGATAACCACACTCCCAAATGCTTTGTCCCTAAACTCTGACACTAAAGCCATTAACGTTTTGATGAAAAGACCTCCTTTGAACTTTTCCAGCTGGCCTTTAGGCTTCTTCATTTTCTTTTTCAATTCAACCCCTATAGTTATTTTAGAATAACAAAGAATCCCAATCTTCAATTAGCCCTCCCTAAAAACACAGGGCTGCCTGACTTCTTTCTAGACAAAGCCCACTTTTTCAGTAATGAGACACCAATGTCACACTTTGACTTGCATTTGTTGAAGAAGGGTGCCTGTTTAGCTTTGCAAGAAATTTCTTCTTGGACAAATGTTAGTTACCAATGAAGAATGCTATTGGTATTTTCTAGCTTGGTAAAATTTCATTAGCTCAGAATAAAGTTCAGTTTGGCAGCTGAATTGGAAATCAAATATGTAGCTTCTTAAAAAAAAAACCTAGATATAGCCTTATAAATGAGCAATAGAAATAGGTATTCTAGGGTTGGAGATATAGCTCTGTGGTAGAGCGCTCACCTAGAAATAGATGTTTGTATTAAAAATGATTAAGATGCTAGTATCTAATTTATTGGGGGAAATTAGACAATTTGACTTTTAAGCAGATTTTAAATAGTCTTTTTCCCTTAGAGGGTAAAGCCAGTGATTAGCAACCATGCAACCACCATGAGGATCAGAGTTAGCAATTATGGTGAGAATATAAAATAAAGGTTAACATATTTTTTTTTCTGTGATAGGATGAACTTTTCTTAAACTTGGCTTTGTCTTTGGAATCTTCCATGTCTTTGGAATCTACCAGCCCATGGAATCCTGTCCTCTGGCTCTTAATGTCATGTTGATTTTTACTATTTTTTGAAAACCACCTGGTGCAAAGCTGAAGCCACCTTTGCTGTCAGTGGGAGCCTAGGATTGACATTCAATTATGGGAGATGGGACATTCACAGAGATGATGTGTGTAAACTTAGAGACTGGCAAGTGCTAGAAGAGGCACTGATATTGAGCTGTGGGAATTCATAAGAGTGAGGGATTGATTTCACTTCAGGGGATCAAAAGCAAAGTTATGAAGACAGAGTGTTTAAGTGTGCCTCAAGCACAGGATTGTTTTTGGACATTCTTCTGGGGTCCTAAGAGGAAGGTATTCCTGGAAGATTAAGAATAAGACCATAAGGTTGGTCTGGTGGCTCATACTTGTAATCCCAGCTACTTGGGAGGTAGAGAAAAGGAGGATTACAGTTCCATGCCATCCCAGGCAAAAGGTTAGGGAGATCCCATCTGAGCAAATAAGCCATGTGTGGTGGCATACATCTTTGGTACCAGCTATGGGAAGGCAATAGGATTTCAAGTAGGTTGCAGTTCAGGCTGGTCCCAGGAAAAAATGTGAGATCTTGTCTACAAAATAACATAAAAGGCAAAAAGATCTGGGCCCTGAGTTCAAACCCCAATACCATAAGAGAAAGAAAGATAGAAAGAAAGAAAGAAAGAAAGACAGACAGAAAGAAAAAGACCAGAGATAAGAAATCCAGTAAAATTCAATTTGATAGGAGGTCAGGATATTTGCTAAATATTAATTTCCTCTCCTTTTCCTATTTAAGAGATTTGATATTAGAGGCAAAAAAACAGTAATTGAGGGGTACCCAAAGTTTGCCTTGGAAGGGAGGCGAGATCACCTGAGGTGACAAAGACATAGACAGACATTGAGAGATGATGATCTTTGACTCAAGAGCAGCTGACCCTGAAGAACTTGTAGATAGACTCCAAAGAGTTGTCAATAGATTTTATAATTTTGTAGACTACTAATTTTAGTATAACAAAGTATTAAAAATTATTGCCAGTATGCAACTTTTGATAATTGATGTATCATTTCCTTTCTTCACTCTGTATACCCCACCCCATTTCAATTGCCTTTTATATTCCAAAAAAGAGGCATCACAGCAAAGGGATCAGATCTACAAAGAAATAAGGGAATATGCAGAGAAATATGTGGAAAGAAAAGTTGCAGGGCAAAGATCAGAAGGTGGAGAGAAATAGTTGGGGCACATATTGATCTCTGTTGGATACACACACCCATGTGGTGGGCTTTGAGGAAAGGCACAAATAAGTACACCCTCTTAGCCAATAGCATGAAAGGAGATATGACATCTTGGTATTTGTAAAATGAACTACATTGAACTGAACTCTAGTTTGGTTAGTTCACATTCTACTCTTTCTTCTTCTGTGGGCTCTACATAGCAAGTTGCCACTTCCTCTGTGGGGTGAACAGGCAGAGTAACAAGTATACTAATGTTTGCATTAGAAGCTAAGTACTTCACAGTCCACATTGTTACACGTAGTTTTGGTCCTTGGGAATGTGATTTGGTCACAGATATTCCCATAATGGTTATAGAATGGGGGTATATTGTAAGAAAAACGATTTTTTCTATCAAAGTATTTGTTACCCTCTTAGATTACTTAAAAATTCCTCAGGTAGCCAACTTAGGTGAATTGCATGTGTAAAGGATCCTTGCTGCTTCTTCCGGATTCCTGTACAACTCCACTGCCCGCCAAACTACATGCCCTTACCCATCCCCCATGCCTTTCAGCCAATCTGGAAAGACTGTGAACCTTTGACCTGGACAAATCCCAGGTAAGGGGCAGGTACAACTGTGTCAGGGATATAAGAAGGAGCCACTGTCAGCCATTTTGTGCTTTCATGTTTGCTCAGCGAGAGTGAGCACATGCTTGCACCCTCTTGATCAAAAGAAAATTGCCTTGTCAAGATTTTTTGTCTCTTGTGTGTCTGTTTTCGGCACCGGGGGGTTATCAATTCCAACAATATGACATTTATTTGCACATGAAGTTCCAAAGACTATTCATATACTGACCAGAGGTTGATATAGGATCCATTCTCACTGTTTCTAGATTCCATATTGACAAATTCATTTACTCATAAGAATTTATTCCTAAATCAAAATACTTGAGATGATTTTGTTGTCATTCTTGGACATATGCAGGTGTAAAAAAAATTGCCTTGCCTGATACTCTGCATTCTTTTTATAGCTCTCATTCCACAAACTTCTTCACAGTCTATTTAGTGGCATATTGGGCACATTTCTTTTTTGTTTTTTTTGGTAATTTCACTGCTTAAAATGGCCCCAGTCCATAGTGCTGAAGTGCTGCCTAGTATTCCTAAACATAAGAAAGGTGTAGCATACCTTAGGAAGAAAATATATATGTCAATAAGTTTTGTTCACTCAAGAGTTCACTCAAAAGTGCTGTTGGCTGTGAATGCAATGCTGATGATAAAACACATACCAAATAAAGTTTCTTTAAACAGATACACATAGAAACCTAAGTTACAGACTGGTTGCTGAAAATTTTGTGACTAGACCTTACAGGAACCTATGCCAGTATTTCCCCTAGGAACAATCATTTGGTATTTGCTAATTTATTCAAGATGATTTTATAGAACCTGACATCTGTGAATAATGAAAATCACTGTATTTACTCAGTATAGGTCACAGTAAGTTATTCTTTTGGGACATGAAAAACAAAGTGGACCACAGGAATGGAAAAGTGTCACTGCCCCACCCATTTCCTCTCTTAAATAAATCCCTTCCCTGGTTTATGCCTAGGAGTATGGATTGAAAGGAACCTTCCATTTGTATTCAGTTGGGCAGCCGTGGCCTCCCTCCACTCATCTGTCTCTGGCTACAAAAGCATTAGGATGTGGACAGTGCTGTTCATTTCATTCAGGTCCATGTTCAATTTCAGGATACTCCAGCTTAATTCTAATTTGCTGAATTTTTTTTTTTTTTTTGTAAAGCAGTACTACTGGATAGAAGCAAAATGTTATCTAAGTGAGTTTAGCTATACCATCAGCAAGTACCATGATACTAATAAACAATGTGGCCACCAAATGGTAAGAATTAAATGGAAAGACAATGAGTATGATGGTCACTTTCTAAATATTTGAGATGGAATAATAGAGAAATTAATACCAGCTAAGAGTTAAGATCCTCTTGTTTTAGGAATGAATTTGAAGACATAGTCAAAGCCAGGGAAACTGGAGGGAAAACCTTTCTTCCAGGCTGACTGATGGAACCCATAAGGCACCAGGTGGGTCAAAAGATGCAAGCCTGAGCCTGCAGAGACCTTTGGACTTTTCTTAAGAACAGCCTCCTCCCCCACCTTAGGTTCCCTTTCAACTGACTAATTAAAATTAAGAAAAATGTGTCTATTTTCATTGCTTATGAACAACAACAACAACAAAAAAAGACAGAGGGAGAACCCTAAATTTAGATTCACCTAGGATTTTAATAGTATTTTTAAAAATCAAACTTGATTTAATTGTACACACTTCATTTTCTTAGTTAGAACTTCAGTGCCTGTGGAATGAATGCCTTTACTGCTGGTATGCATGCCTAGGATAAGGAATTCAGGTATACATCACAGAGGACAAAGGACAAAGCAAACATGTAATTGCAAGGTGAACTCTCATTCACCACAGGGATGTTACTGGATTATCATTCCCAGTCTTAAATTAAAAGCTAATTTAGTCATTTTGATTCTGTAATGTGAGCAGCTAGGGGATTTATTTTCTGAAAATAAAAGTGTAATATTGTATCTAAAAAAAGAAGACAACCTAATTCAAGAAATAATTATGTTGGTGAGCAATGCAAATACAGACGCCAGGTGTTTTAAAGCAAGAATGAAGGTTGGATTGCAACTTTTCTCACTGGTCCATTTTACCAAGATCCAGAAAGACTGATTTGAGTTAAGATCACAAGGCAACTATTTGTAAAAAAAGGAATAAATTTCCAGGGGCTTTTATTCCTGATCTAATGGTCTTTCCATTTAACAGGTTGTGATCTCAAATAATATTCTTAAGCATAAAGTCATAAAAATTGTGTGCTGTAAAAAAACGTATATTTAAATGTAAATATATATGTGCATATATGTATTTAACTTGGGAGGAGTTAATTTATTTTTAAAGCAGACTAGAATTAATTTTCTACCATTTTCCCTATTTACATATGGAAGTAAAAATTTAAGCAAACAAACTCAGTATGTTCATAGAAACACTAACTGCTTTACCAAGAGGAGAGCTTAGTGAAGTCTAAGTCAGGATGATCCACACCCTCTTCACCCTCTGGGGAAAGGAAAAAACACAAAACCAAACACCTGGTGCAGCAAGATATCATGCATGCACTGCCTGAAGCTACAAATAAATTTATTAGATCTTTGGCAACACATTCTTAAAATAAACTTAATAGCCTTCAGGTCTCTGTTCAAACCAGAACCTAATTCCTTTTGTGGCGCCAGACAGCTCCCTCACCCCAAGGATACTAGGGAGAGGGAGGCAGTGGCTCTCCCTATCCTCCACCTTCAGGGGTAAACTGTTTAGCATCATGCAGTTAATTCTCCGTGAGGTGAGACGGTTTTCTATTTCTCATTTCTGTCACAGTACATTCACATTACTAGGAGACACTGCCAGTACGATTCACGTGCATGACAGCCTGAACTATGTTTTGTATTACCTTCTGACAATGTGTTATATTCACCAAATGAGACAAAAATATTAAAGAGGAAAAATTAGTAGTGCCTTAATTTCACTGTTAGAAAGAAAAAAATATTTAACTAAATCTATTATTTCCAGCACTTAAATTTGATGGAGGAATAAGATCGTGATAGGAACACAAAAGCCATTCTATGAATTGAAATAATGTGATTGAATTTTGACTCAGTGTGTTGGAAAGTATATATATATTTGTATATATGTATATGTTTGATTTAAATCTGAGTTGGTAATATGCTCTTACGGGTATCTGTTTTCAGCAGCAAAATTAACATTTGGAAGTTGTAAAGTTTTTATTATTATAATATTCAAGCATATTAATTATATAGACTAAAGGGTCTCACTGTGACATTTACACACACACACACACACACATTATGCTTTCGTCATCATGTCCACTTTCCCCAATGGTTCATCTTTGATTTTCACATCATTTTTTAAAAACTTCTACACTTAAAAAGAAATACATGGAATCATACTTGTTTGCCCAGCTATTGTTTCTGTGGCAAACCAAAAAGGCTTTGCCACTGATTTCTTTCAAAGAGGGAGAGAAGGTAGGAAGGAGGGAAAGAAACATAGAGAGAGGGAGGGGAGGACAAGGGAAAGATGGAGGAGGAGGAGAAAAAGAAACAGAAACAGAGACAGAGACATATAAAGAGAGTAAGGAAACATAACATCCGAGTTATGTATTTGTTTTTCTTTTCTTTTCATTTATTTCAAATTAGATTTGCAAAGCTAGCTTTGGTGCTTAACTTTTAGTAGTATTTAATTACTGTAACCCTCTGGTGACGGCTCTGATCCCTTTAAAATTATTCATGCCCTGTCTGGTGATTTCACAACCTTAGATTAATATAAAAGCTGTTCATTTACATATTTAGCCTCCAAAGAAGAAGAAGAAAAACCAATAGGTATGAAGGTAAGTTAGTAGTGTGGTCGTAGAGTATCAGACGCTGTTTAAAAAACAAAAATGAACAACATTCAGCAGTTTAATTCAAAGTGTACTTTTGAGCAGAGCTCCGGGTGAAGCACATATACTGGGAAGCATAAAGCTGGTTCACATGTGATTCCTTCTATAAAACTTAGACTCTATAAGGATGCTAAACTCAATATCACACATACATTATGTCATCAAACATAAAGTAAGAAGGTGAACATTAAGTCCTTGGAGGGTGTCAGATTGGGGAGACACTGAGTGCTCTGATTAAGAGGTACAGTGGACCAGGAACTAGAGAAAAGGTTAGATCAAAAAGAATTAACCTAGAAGGTAACACACATGCACAGGAAATCAATGTGAGTCAATGCCCTGTATAGCTATCCTTATCTCAACCAGCAAAAACCCTTGTTCCTTCCTATTATTGCTTATACTCTCTCTACAACAAAATTAGAAGTAAGGGCAAAATAGTTTCTGCTGGGTATTGAGGGGGTTGGGGGGAGAGTGTGGGGGTGGAGAGGGTGGTAAGGGAGGGGGTGGGGGCAGGGGGGAGAAATGACCCAAGCCTTGTATGCACATATGAATAATAAAAGAAAAAAAAAAGAGGTACAGTGGAGAAACACCAAAAGACAGTGCCTCTGGAGGCAAAGGAACTGTTTATGGCACTGGTGCAGTCTGTGATCATGAGACTTCCAATTCTTCGTATCCCACCAGAAAGAATTCATAGCAGGACACATGGGTGTAAAGGGAGTTTATTAAAAGTTAGGGAAGACAAATACAAAGAGAAGCATGGTGAGGCCCAGGTAGAAGCCGGAAGCTGAAAGCCAAGAGTAGTATTTTCTTTCTATGAGTCCTGAACTTTTCCTAATGAAGGAGAGCTCCATGAGGAATCTTAATTGTAATGGATGATAATTCAGACACCTTGTGTCCAAATGAGTCCCAAGGGAAAGAAATAAAAGAGACAATTTCCCCTTGTAGGTACAGTCTACTGCCCCTTGTCAGCTACAAGCAGATCAGCAACCTCCCAAAAAGAATGGTTTGGAATATTGTCTTTCGGGGGAATTTGAGGCATGCTAAAGTAGGAAAAGTTTGGGACTCATAGAAATAAAATACTACATCTTAGATTAACTGTGCTTTGGCTCAGGAAACACCGTCACCTTGTTGTGAACCACCCATGCCCCTCCCCACTCATTGATTACTGAATGAGAATCACCTGGTCCTCCCCTTCCCATGGGTTATTGTAGGTTTTAAAAGGATCTGAAGAGCAGAAAACTCTCTCAGCTTCTGGCTTCCACCTGGGTTCCACCAAGCTTCCCTTTGTATTTCTCTTCCCTAAATTAATAAACTCCCTTTACACCCATGCATCCTGCCATGAATTCTTTCTGGTGGGATACGAAGAATTGGAAGTCTTCTGATCACAGACCACACCAGTTCCACTAATAGAACCACAAGGAAACAGGTGCAAGAACAGGATGGCACAGTGAACATACATGTGGACAGCAATGGGACAATCCAGGTTTTTCATGTTGTGGAGAGTGCCAGGAGAAGGAGGGGATACACTGGAAAGTCAGGCTGCCCCAGGGAAACTTGAGGTCAGGAAAGACATGATCTACACTATGCTTCAAGAAATACTGATTTTGAAACAAGTGTCAGTCATAATATAGAGAAAAGAAATCTTTGTGTACTGTTGTTGGGAATGTAAATGGGTACAGCCATTATGGAAAACAGCACAGAAATTCCTCAAAAAATTGAAAATAGGTCTACCATATGACATAGCTATCTCACTTATGGATATGTATGTAAAAGAGCTGGAATCAGAATCTTGAAGTGATATCAACACTGCCATGTTCATTGGGGACATAGTCCCAATAGCAAGCATAGGAAAACAACCTAAGTGCCTATCGATGGATGGAAGATAAAGAAAATATGGTAAATGCACACAATGGAATATTATTCTGCATTAAAGCAGAAGGAAATCCTGTCATTTGCAAAAACATTGGTGAACCTGGAGGATACTATGCTAAGTGAAAGAAAGCAGGTATAGAAAGATAAACACTCCATGAGCTCACTTCTACATGGGATCTAAAACATTCATATTTATAGAGGCAAAGAGTAGAATGGTAGTCACCAGAGAGTGGAGGGAGATGTTGGCCAAAGGGAAAAACTTTTAGTCATGGAGGACAATGAGCTCTGGAGATCAAATGCACAGTGTGGTGACTAAGGTTAATAATCCTGTATTCTCACCATTCACAAAAACTAGTATAGCTATGTGAGGTCACAGGTATGTTAAGTAGCATGTTTATAGGGAGGAGGTGGGGGAAATGGTGAAGGAGGGTGAATATGGTGTAAATATTGTGCACACATGTATGTAAATGGAAAAATGAGACCTGTTGAAACTATTCCAGGAATAGGGGGAGGGGATAAAGGAGAATGGTGGAGAGGGTGAATTCAAGTATGATGTATTTGATATATTGTAAGAACTTTTGTAAATGCCACAATGTACCCCCAGCACAACAATAAAAAGAGTAGCATGTTTATGGCATTTCATAATCTATACATGTATCAAAACATCACATTATACACATATATTCATATATATACATATAAATAAGTTTTGTCAAGCATACCTGAATAAAGATGGTAAAAAAGAAATGTTGATTTGCTAGAATAATTCAGGAATACAGTAGAATAAAGATAGGCTAAGAATCAAAGCTATCTTTCTCAAATACTCCCCAATTACCTTTTTTTGTCAGTTGAACAGGAAACTTGTATTATGATAATAAATGAGCCCATAAATATTAGTGTAAAAAATGAAAGTTTTGTCCCAAAAAGACAGAACAACACACAGCAGGTTGATAGGCTGGTGTGGTGGTGTGTGCTAACAACCCAAGCACCCAAAAGACTGAGGAAGGAGGATTGTAAGTTCGAGGACAGCCTGGGCTACAGAACCAGATCCTATCTCAAACAAACAAACAAACAAGCAAACAGAAAAGGAATCCTTGGAATATATTAAAATTTACTCAGGAACAAAAATGGTTAACCAAAAATGTCAACCATAAACAGCTACTGTCATGAACGTTTTAACTAAAAGATGAGACATATCTTCATGACATACTACCACACCAAAGATGGAAGGGCTCCTTTGTTTTGGATAAGGGCTCACCACGTAGCCGAGGCTGGCCTTGAATTTGGGATCCTCCTGCCTCTACCTCTTACCTCCCAAACCCAGTGTGCTAGGATTACAAGTGTGAGTCATCATGCCTACCCCAAATTATTTTTTATTAAATTTCTTTGTGAGCTAATTTCATATGCGTAGAAGCCCAGAAAGAAGGGTCTACCTTCCACTGACTTAGAAAAAGTCCACATACTCCACCTTTTAATCAGATATGTTTTAGAAGAAAGCTGATGTCTTTTTATTTTGTAAGGCTATTGATTACAGAACTATTTGTAAGTAAAAAAGCACCCCCATGTTTGCCCACCCACAAGTGGGATTGTTGAATAAACTATGGTAGATGTATATAATGGGATTCTATGCACTTGTAAAAAGAAATGGCAAACATTTATATACTACTGAAGAGGGACTGCCAAGACATATTTTTAAGTGAATAATGGTGAGACAGGAGATGCAATGTTATCCTGTCAACAGGATTGGTTTTAGGACCCCTGTGGATATCAAAATCCAAGAATGTTGGTCCCTTACATAAAATGGCATAATATTTACTAATTCCTCCACACACTGATGTTGTTTAAAAACTTCAGATGATTGTAAAAGTCTTTATTTGATTTTTATTTGCTTGGAAGATCTTTATCTGAAGGTCCTAAGATTTTGGTATTCTGTATACTCAGGAGTTTGAAATTCTGAAGTTCCATGAATTTTCTTCTAGTTCTTGGGAAGATGATGTAAAGGATGGTAAACGAAAAGCCCATTTGTTTTGATCCATAAAAAGAAATCATGGCTGGATGTCTTGGGAGAGTTTGAGAGCTAAGTGTCTATTTGATTAAAATCTCAATCATATCACAATTGTATCATTATCATTCTCTCTCAGTCTCTCTCTCTCTCTCTCCCTCTCCATAAAAATAAAATGAGGTCAGTGTGACAAAATGCTCTCTTAGGCCAAGATAAACGCATTCTTCTTCACTTAGTTAATGTACAATGGAGGTGCATTTTATAAATATGCTAAGGATTGAGACAATGATTATTGTAGAGAATGCTTACTGGTTAAATGCAGAGACTTAAAAAGACACGTTTTGGAAAGCAAACACATTGTCTTTACAACTCACAGTACAGGCTAAGTCAGTGGTTCTCAGAGAGTGGCAATGACTTTGCCTCCTGAGGAACATCTGGCAATGTTCCTGGAGGAGATATTTTTGTTTTTTATAACTGGGAAAGGGGCTGGAGGGTACAGAAATTATTCGTGACATCTTCTGGTGGGTTGGAACCAGGGAGGCCAGGAGTCCCACAACACACAGGTCAGTCAGGACACCCCCACTCCACACACACAAAGAATTAAAATTATCTGACCTAAAACAACAATAGTGTTAGGTTGACAAACTAAGGTTTAAACTTATTATTCTTCCATATAAATATGTGCAACTTAATATAAACATATTATCTGACTTTCCTTGGTAAGCCCATGTTTTCTTTTAGGTTGAATTAATAATACACATATTCAAATGATAAAACTACCTCCTCTTATGTAAAAATTCATGACCTCTACCACTAATATGGAAGTTTCTAGCACAAATGTTATTCTCTTGCTACAGAAGGATTAGAGTCAGCAGTTTTCCTACTCAACTAAAATTTATGGCTAATCCCCTGGGAAGTTAGGGGTGAGCAAGGATCTTGAGAAATACACCGAGCTGTGTCCAAGTGTAATTCTATGCATGATTTACATTTTAGTATGAAATCAAGCATGTGGGCGAGGATTTCCATTCTAGATCTGTTCAGTAGATTAGGCTTTATCAGTGCATCTGAGAGTTGAGAGTATGAAGCGGAAAGGGTTTCTAAGGTCATTGTAGGTGACAAAGTTGAGGACTGAATAGAAGTTATCCAACTTCCTGGTTGTTGTAGATGAAAGGGGAGATAGTGCATGCTCAACTGCATGTGTGAATTGGTGTACACACACACAGACATACATGAATACACATCCTTTTACCTTTGCTTTTATGGAGAATGAAAATACTTTCCAAAATATCCTCTATGGTTCTCCACTGAAATTTACAGAAGCTTTTCCCAAAATATTTTGCGGAAATCATATTTCCCCCCAAAATAAGTATTATGTGTGGATGTTGAACAGTAAGTTAATAAGAATTATGTTTTCTTTTTTCTATACTGGGACTTGAGCCATTCCACCAGTCTCTTTTGTGATAAGATTTTTTGAGATAGGGTCTCCTAGACTATTTGCCTGGGGCTGGCTTTGAACCATGATCCTCATGATCTCTGCCTCCTGAGTAGCTAGGATTATAGGTGTGAGCTACCAGTGCCAAGCTTTTTATTTTGAAATCACTCCACACCAACTAGAAGAGAAATATACCACTTTAAGCCATATAAACAGAACTCTTACTTCAACAACACACAAGGGCTTCTATCTGTGAATATGCCCTAAGGCATAATCCCTAAGGAAGGGATTACACATAGCACAAGGCCCAGGGAACCATGTCTTTATGTTGTTTTCTCCCCCTTCAGTACTGGGCATTGAGCTCAGGTCCTGAACTTGCTAAGCAAGCATTCTACCACTTGAACCATACTCCAGTCCTTTTTAGTTTAGTTTGCTTTTCAGATAGGGTCTCGTGCTTTTGGCAGGGCAGGCCTAGAACAGTGATCGTCCTACTTCCACCTTCTAAGTAGCTGGGATTATAGATGTACTTCACCATGCCAAGCCATGGAACCCATTTCTTAGGGAATAATGTAGACTGTGTGCTGTAGCATGTATTTTGGGACAGGTTGGCTTCTGGTATAGAAGGTAGATTTAAAAGGTAGATGCGAGCACATTCAAGTCATATAATTTCCAATTGCCACATTCAACACCCACAGTCATAATTGTACTTCATGAGGAAGTACAATTGAGGAACAAAATCCAATGAAATTAGGTGATTTTATTTCCTTCCAGTTATAGGAATTCTGTTCCGAAGTATCTGTACTTCCTAATCCAAATTGAGAAGCAAATATGTTAGTTTGTAGAATGCCAAGAAAAACAAGCCAAGTCCAAGTAAACAGTGCTGGTATCTAGTCCCATAGAGACTCCATTTATTGTTGGAGACACACACTTTACTTTTGTGTCTTAATAGTACAGTGTCTCAGTCCCACTTTTTAATTAGTAAAATGTGAGATCAGACTTCAAAAGAGACAAATATTAAAATTTTGGTTAAATCCTGAAAAAAAAAATAAACTAGGCGAAATCACCAAAAATAAGCAAGCTATGTCAGCCCCCATTTTCAGTTGGCTCTTACTCTTTGTGGATATTTGAACCTATGATCTGCCCAACTCTGATAAGGGATTTAAAGGCTTACTAAAACGAAGGCTGCTGAAGCTATTAAACACTTGTACAGGAAGCATGGGCTAAGCTGGGTTTTGGAAGAAGGACAATGCTGCAACATAAACTTTAAGGCTGATAAATGGATAAAAATTCTGAAAGTACCTCGTTCCCTAATCTATACTTCTTCCTCACCCTGAGCAGTCACTGTTTCTCAGGAGAATACCAGCAAATACAACAGCTCTGCACTCATTAATTTTAGAAGGAAGCAGAAAGATATTTTTGAGTCATCAATTCGCATCTCAACTGGTCGCTATAATGATATTAACAAGTTCTACTAGAAAATGCCTTTTTATTGTCTGAAGACTCACTTGGGCTACAAAATGAAAATTATCAATTAAACCTAGTCCTAAGTTTTATATGTATATAAGAACATACACATATATACATTTCCTATATATGTATACATAAGGCAGTCTAAGATTAAGTGTTGTAAATATATATATATATGTTACACATACATTTCCAAACTTAATGTCCCCAAGAAACTGAAACCTAGTTTTTCTAAGAAGAGAAAATGCCCACTCAGAAAACTAGACTACGAGTAACTTTTAAAGAATAGTAGGAAAACTGTCCTGGAGGAATATAGGAGATCCTCAGCATGCTTTTTTTTTTTTTTTTTTTCAGTACTGGGGTTTGAACTCAGGGCCTTACACTTGCTTGGCAGGTGCTCTATCACTTGGTCCACAGCCCCAATCCTTTTTGCTTTAGATTTGTTTTTCAAATAGATCCTCACATTTATGCCTGGACTGGCCTGGACATTGATCCTTCTATTTAGCCACCACCACACCCAGTTTTTTACTGATTGAGATTGGGGTCTCACTAACTTTTTTGCCCATCTGGCTTTCAATTGTAATCTTCCTAATCTCAGCTTTGGGAGAGCTAGGATTGCAGATAGATGCCATCATGCCCATCAGAATACATTCTTAACAGAGAAAATTCTTACAATTATCTTTTAGTATTTTACCAGTAACAAAGTGAATGAGATTGGGACAGTACCTGACAGAACTAGGAGAAACTGGACTAAGTAAATCTGTGCAGGGAAACTGGACTGAACTGCTCTCACTTGTAGTCAAGGACTAAATAATGACATCTGATTAGAGGCTGCAATCTGATAAGGATTTGGAACTCTGTGCTGGCTTCCACCAAGGATTCAGGAAATGCTGCCAAATTGGTAGAGTCTGAGCATCACCTGTCTTGGTAAAAGCCTCATTTGTTTTTGGAGGAGCTGAAACCCTTGTGGTCACTTAAAGCCCTCACTCCTTTCATGCCAGCCATACAACTCAGCAATTTCACTTCTTTCTTCCTAACTTAAGTTATAAACCCCTTTACTTGAATGCTTTTTTGTCAAGTATAGAAGAGCTTAATTAATTATTAGCATAAAATATCTATAGGCTTATTTTTTCAAAATTCCTTAGAAATGAGGGGCTTCAAGTCATCAAATATTCTTCTAATAGAGAGAAGATTTATAAGCATGGTTGTTTCAATAATCTTTGCCTACACTAGGCCATTACTCTGCTAATTTGCCTGGCAATAAATTCATAAAATCACATGACTGGTTCATTTCATCTTCCTGTTCCTGCCTCCTGGGTACTCATCCATGTCACTGCTAGAGAGTTTTAGCTAGAAAAGATGGATATGAATGCAGGCATCTTTATGTGTTAAGGCAAAATCTTGACCGGAACTGTTATAGTTTGAATATGAAATGTCCCTCTCATAGGCTCATGTGCTATTGGTGCTCTTTTGGGAGGTTCTGGAAACTTTGGGAATAGGGCCTATGCATGCCTTTGAAGGTTATACCTAGCTCCAGTCCCTTTCTCACTCTCTGCTTCCTGTCCACCATGCAGTAAACAGCTTCCTCCTTCATGCACTCCCATTGCCATGTGTTTTGCGCAAGTGCATGGGGCCAATAGTCAAGGACTGAACTCTCTGAAGCCTTAAGCCAAAATAAATCCTTCCCCTCCTGTTTCTGGCAGGTATTTTGTCATAATGATGAGAAAAGTAATCAGCACAAGAACTTTATTGCATTTTATGGTCAACACACCTCGATAGTATTACAGAATTTTCACTGGGAGTAGCTTAAAGACATATTGTTGCTTCATTATGCACAGGTTTCTCTACTATGAACTTGTTTGCCAGCCTCAAGTAGGTTTAGATGATGTTATGTTGGGCTGTTGTTCATAGTTATTGAGGCTAGGTTTAGAGTTCCTATTTAGCACAGGTGATTGAAAGATCAATTTAGGAAAGAACAGTAGCAATGAATGCAGCTACTACAAAAATACCACAAAAATGCACACTTATAAATCTGACAAGCATTTCTGTTGTGTTCTGTGAAGGAAGATTCCTTAGTTTGTGTGGTACCAGGATAAAGAAAGTGAGAAGTAGGATCAGATTCTTCATATAGAAAAATTTTATGGACTAGAAAGCATATAGGAATGTGAATCTGCCACAGGGGGAAAAACAAAGGCTTAGCTGTAAGGCTCTGGGAAACGAAAGAGAAATGAAGAAGGGAAACACACCCAGGCAGAAAATTTCTAATATTGTACCCCTAATTCTGCTCCTAGAATACAGCACTGACTCTCTCAGCTTCCTGGTTTCAGTCTGTGACCATGAGATTTTGGAGAGAAAACAAACAAAATGCTTTCCTTGTGGTCATGTGATCCTTGAAAACAGACTGGGTTAGAGTACAAAACCAGGTTTCTTTGGTCAATAAAAGGGAAGCAGAGAGAATTTCTTTTAAAAGAGGGAATAAAACCATATAGGAAAGAGGTAAATGGGCTGAAGATTTTAGGGAGCTGATTAAACATTAACCCTGGACTTTGATAAGATATCATACCAAAATAAAAAAAATTAAGAATGATATAATGAAACATTAATGAATATACCCATGATGTTTATTAATAATGGGATAGAAGTCTGTTATGGTTTGGATCTTAAATGTCCCCCAAAGACCCATATGCTAAAGATTTGGTTGCCAGCCTATGGTGCTATTGGGAAGTGGGAATTCAAAGAAAATTGGGTCATTGAGACTTGACTTTAAAGAGGCTAGTGAGACTATAGCTTCTTCCTGTGCTCTTCCCTCCCCTCCTTTCTTCTTTGTCCCCTCCCTCTCCTTTCTCCTCTTCCTTCTCCTCCTCTTCCTCCTCCTCCACCTCCTCCTCCTCCTTCTTCTTCTTCTCTTCCCCCTACCCCCTCCTCCTCCTCTCCCTCCCACACATTTGCCAATTACTCTCTGTGACTTGAGATATTTAATCATTCTCTGTCTTGGTTTCCTACTTTGCAATGTGCAGGTAAATACTTTATTGGGTAAGAATTTGGAGTCAATGAGCATAAAACAAAAGTACATTGTCTTCAATGTACTTTTCTGAACCCTTTATGTTCAGAAAGGGTTGCATTGTGGAATAGCGAAACTTACTTTTTACTTTCCAGAGATACTGTCTTCCTCATCTCTGTTAGGGAAGGCAAGAAGTCATGTTCTCATTCCTGACTTCCTCTAACAGAAACCACTAAGGAAGGGCAAGCTTCCAAACTGATGCCATGACTAAATATTTCCTAAAACCTTAATACAGTGTACCAGAGCACAATTGTTTTTTTGAAGTGATAGCATGCAACCATGTTTCTTTGCAATTAGCATTTTAATTACCATCAACATTCATTGATGCCCACAGGGCCAATACTACTCTGCATTTTTCATCATGATATGTGCTGCAATGAAGTCAGAGAACAGAATACAAAATGGTCCATTCATTTCCTTATGAGGAAAAATGGTAACGGAGTACTATAATTTTCTTTGTTTCTTTTGTTCTTTCCGTAAAGAATCAGAGAGTACAATATGATCATTAGATTCACCTATTGGCTCAATTAATCATCTCAATAATTAATGTATATTCAAGTTCATTTCAGAAGCCACAGCTCCTAACAGTGCTTACATTGTTTAAGCTCCATTTTGATATGTGCAGGTTTAAAATCTCACTGGGTTTGCCCTCATTCTCAAGTATCACATTGGCTTATCATGTCAGAAGTTTTCGTCCATGGGTGCTTGACCTCACTGCTTTGGCCTGTGGTGAAGTAGATCATTGTGGTGAAGAGAGTGGGGAGCAAAACAGATCACCTCATGACCACAAAGGACTGCCCCTTCAAGGGCATGTCCTCATGCACCTACTTCCTCCAACTAGGCCCAACCTATTAAAGGATCTACCACCTCCCAGTAGTGCCATGAACTGGGGGCCAAGTCTTCAATACATGAGCTTTTGGTCCAAACCATAGAAGCAATTTTAAATGGAAAGAAAAGAAATTGCTATCATCAATAGGTAATGCTCTTTGCCGATTCTCAGGTATGTAAATTTTAGATTTTGATATCAATGTCACATTTTCTACATTAATGACAATAGCAATTTTATGTCATAATATATTCCAATCACTTTATCATTATCAATGAAACAAGTTCTAGCTATATATTACATATTAAATAAGACCATGAAATGAATCCCTCCTCTTAGAGGCAATGGGCAGAATCTCTTTGGTAATAGATGACTGGCATTTGACTATCCATATGAGGTGGTGTGAGGATGAGGCCTTGATACACTGAAGGAGTGAACACAGAAGAACCAGTGAAGGACTTGAGAGGAGCTTCCTGGAGAAGTGGGGAAGCTGAGTGTTACAGAGAAGGAAGATCAGAGTAGACATATAATTCCTAGAAAGGGAAGCGCTGTGGGCAAAGGAAGACTACTGTAGGAGCAATTTAATTTTCAGCACAGGTCATGTAGAAATGGACCAGGACCCCTAGGCTTAGTATAGTACTCCCTATTGTTGTCTATTTTCTCCTTCCCATGAAAGTCAAATAGGGTTCCACACTATCAATCCCAGTTGCTTCACCTTCCATTAACACTTCATCCACATGGTTGTAGGTCTTCTATTCTCACTAAAATTGTGTTTATCAAGGATACCAATCAAGTCTAAGTTGAATCCATTGGGCAATTTTGGATGCTTGTCTTCCTCTATCTTTTCCTAATATTTATCAATTTTTTAAAAAAGCATATTTCATTATTTTTGAAATTTTCTTATAATGGTAAAATAGTGATGATGGTGATAATGATTCTTGCTACTACTACTATTCCATCATTTCTATTACTGCCATCCCTGCACCAAGAGCAATTATCGTATACTTACCGAGAACTAGACATTGCGAAGTGTACCACATAAGAGGTATTACTTCATCTTCACATAACTACTCTGAGTTTGATACTGTTATCATGTCCATTTTCCAATCAGGAAATGGCTTTACAGAAATTAGTATAGGTAGTATTTCCAGATCTGAAGTTTAAGGCCATGTCTGTCTCAACCCAGAATCTAAGATCTTAACAGTGTGATATCACTCTCTTTTGGCTTTATTCTAGGCTTTCAGGAAGTTTCATTTCATTTTCTGTCATCTGTGCTTGTTTTTCAAGAGATCCCCTTATTATGGGTAGCCTCCAGAGTTCTGTGCTCAGCAGTCTCCCTGTCTTTTCTTCTGTGTCTGACTGATATGGATCTGATCTCATGGGCACTGCTTTCTCTTGTAAACAGATTACTGTATAATATGTCAACTCATCCAGCACCACACTAAGATCACCCACTTTCCTTTGTACATGTCTGCTTAGATGTCGCACTGGCACCTGGAACTCACATATGTCCAAAGCTGAATTCTTGATGATTTTTTTGCTTAGCTGTATCTCTTCTTTTGTTTCATATTTTAGAAAAATAGTATTGTCTTCCTCTCAGCTCCCAAAGCAGAGCATGAGGAGTCATATCAGCTTCTCTTTTTCACTCACCTCCTTATCTAATCCACCACCAAGTCCTAAACATCTCTGGAATTCATCCCTTTTCTTTACCACAGCAACTTCCTTATTTCAGCCCCATATAACCTTTCTGCAAAGGCTTTCTAACTAGTGTGTCTAACTCCCCTTTCACACTCTTCTCCTTCATTCATCTTCCACTTAGTTCTGCAAAAATCTTCCTAAAATGCCAGCTAAACCACATCTTATCTACACTTACATACTCCCTAGAGACCTAAGAAGAAAGTCTAAAACCTTGAAACATACCCAGACCTTGACATTTTGTAAGACCCCTTACCTTCCCTGTCTTGCTAGTGAAGGCTTCATTCTAATCGATACTTAGTGACTGTCTAGTGTTTACCAAGCACTGACTTCGACTGTTTCCCATTTCCTTATAAAATTCTTGAGTCATTTAGTTTTAATTTACTATTAGTTACAACTTTCAAATTATAATTCACAACCGGTTTGTACATCACAGATCAAAACAAAGATTTCCTGTAGTTTTTTTATGTTAGATAATCTTCGGCAAATTGTGCTGTCAAAGATATTAGAGAGAAACACGCTAACACTGATTTATTCTCTCCTTCAGATGTCTTAGAAACTGGTTTCAATTAAAATAAAGCACATATATTTCACCCATCTAGCACAAAAATAACATTTTAGAGATCTTCTTGGGTTCCTGGTTGTGCAAAGGCTAAATTAACTGTTTTAGTCATTTATTCAACAAACCTTGAAAGTGTGTAATGTTCAAGGGTTTGTTGGGATGGGTGATACAAAAAGAAACACATAGTCCTTACGGGGAGACAAATGGGAACATCAACTCCTGAAGTATCCACACATGATGCCTACTGCACAAGACTTTGGTGTGGGGTTGACAGAGTAGCTCAAGTGCTAAGAGCGCCTGCTTAGCAAGCATGAAGCCTTGAGATCAAACCCCAGTATCACACACACACACACACACACACACACACACACACACACACACACACGACTTTAGTGTAGGGGAGCACAAAGAAATTGTCTCACACTAATCAGTAATGGTTTCCAAGAAGAAAATAGGCCAAAGCAGAGTCTCAAAAACAAGGAGGATTTGGTTTAAGTAGAGAAGATAGTGACATTTGAGCCAGAGAGACTACCAAGTGCTGAGGTCACTAAACACGAGAGAAAACAGAAGTAAAAAGAATTAAGGAAGCAGGAATAAGAATAAACAGTTCATCTATGAGTTACATGTCTGTATAACTTATACTAAAAGTTAACACTATTTATTGGTTAATGGAATTTCCATCAAAGGGAAATGTTTAACTTTTAGAATCAATATGGATTTCTTTATATGATGATTTTCACTATTTATTTTAACTATGATTATCCAATGATTCTTTGCTTTGACTTCTTAAAAGATGAGGCTTAAACACAAATGCATGGATTCATTTCTTCCATAAGTCTCATGCTCAAAATATTCTTACTATCATACTATTACATTGTATACCTGAAAACTGATAAGGAGAACACACTGTTTAAATGAACAGTTGAGATGTATTCATGAAAAATGGGACTACTTTATTACAAAACTTCAAAAGATTTCACCAGCTGAAATAAAATGTTCTGAAAGGAAAGGAAATATAAGTACTTTTCCTCTAGTTTTTTTAAAAAAATAGAATCCCTGTTCACTGATTGCAGGGAGGTTTTGATGAAATATCAGCTAATGAAATCATGATATTTTAAATAAATTCCCACAGATTATATTTTCCTCTCCAATCTCCAGTCGTTTGTTCTTAGGTCCTTTTGATTCCTTTTGAAACAATTTTGTAGCTCCCTAAGGCCAGAAACCAGGTGCCAGTTAGAACCACTTGCTAAAAATCAGTGTTATAAATAGGTTACCTTCTAGTTAAAAATTATCTTTCAAGGTTTGAGATAGCTTGTATCATTAAGTGAACCTCTGAGGCAAAGAAAAGCTTGACTGAATAAACAGTGCAATTCAGTTTAGGGCAAGGCAACTGTGGCTGGTGGTGGTTAGGGCATATTGGTGTTTCTTACAGCCAAAGCACACCTGCCTCCAAGGTAGGACCCCCTCATCCTGCCACTGACCACTTCTCTCTGCTTCCTGAGCAGTGGGGGTGCTAGCTTTCATACCAGGAGCATTTCCTGACTGTGAGGAGTCAGATGAATGAATTCCCCGTTTTACCTTAATTATCTGGAAATGTGGGTGGAGGTGGAGCCTCAGAAAGGGAGGAAGGGGAAAATGGTCAGAGTTATACAATCCTGCAAGTTCTCAAAGGTTCCTCACAGGCTTACCAACCAGGAGCAATGTTTCAGATATGTGAACCTCAGCTTCTGGGTCTACTTGAAAAGCCACTCCATTCTCTGACTAGCCAAAACATCTTGGGACTCTTCATTATTGTATGCTAAGATTTTCAGCAACAACTGTTTATGTTTTTTTGAGTAGCTCCTAAGTAATCATTTTATAAGAGATCTTGCTAGAATTTCCTGCTGTGTTGATGACAACTAATTATTGTTTTGATAAATGATTTTTTGTAGTAAGAATGAAAACCCCAAAATGAAATAACAAAGGAGTGGTTATCTTTTTCACAGATATAATCAGAGAGAACCATCAATGAGACAGTTCCTTTCTTAATTCCTTCCTTAATGAACTTCACTTTCAATATGGATATCACTGTTTGTATACATTGCTGTCATAGCTTTCTGTTTATTGAAATTCGACCATATATTCTAAACAAAGGTGCACATTTATGATTTGGAATGTGAGGATCATTGTAAGATGGGATGATTTTTGCACCTTAAGCATAAGGGTAAATCTCAATTTCTAATAAGTATAACACAAAGGTACAATTCTTCATCTTCTAAAACAGAAAAGGTAGTGAGACTGTATTTTCTTAATATATGTCAACCAAAGTGACCTATATCACACATTAAATACAGCATCAGACATGAGAGTCTAGCTATCTTCTATTATGCAGAACACTTCAGTTATCTCCCAGCTCTTCTCCCAGCTCTGTGCTCTTCTAAGAGTTTACTTAGAAACATAGTTACTGCTAATAAAATGTCATTTCATATGTCATAAGTTCATTACTGATAATTAACAAATCATATTTGAAAAATTTCTCAATTTGAACCATGGTTCATATCAATAGATATATCCTAAATCTATTTGAGGTCTTCACCAAAGTTTTAAGTGTGAAAAAAGACCCTGGGTCTTAACACTCTGAGACTGCTGCTGCACAATTACACAATAGCTTAATCACAAAAATGCTCCAGGGTTAAGGAATAAAATCTTTTTAACTAGTTATATAAAAAAATACATTGTGGCTGAAAAAGAGAGAAAAACATCTCTTCCTAAGGCTGCATCCAGGCTCTACCTTTCTCATATTGCCCTGTGCTTTCAGCCAGGCTCAAAATATATGTTGAGGGCTGGGATGCTGGGATGCTCAGTGGTAGAGCACTTGCCTAGCATGTGTGAGCTCCTGGATTTCATCCTGAGCACCAAAAAAAAAAAAAAAAAAAAAGGAAGAAGGAAGGAAGGAAGAAAAGAAAAAGTATGTTGAACACAGAAACTTCAGAAAACATGTGATCACTGAAAACAATGATATGGGGAGATGTATACTATTTTCACAAACAAACTTCTTTAGAATTTGCTCATTTGGCTTAGTCTGTCCATTTTATGACTTTTTACATAAATGTAATAGTGATGTAGTTTATAACCTAAAGATTGCTTCTATTTCATTAACTTAAAAACAAGCTACTTGTTAGATTTCCTAAACATATGTTTATTCAAACTACTTTTTCTGGCTTGAGAGTAGAAGACTCATTTTTACCATTATTTGGGCATTAAAATGGTTTTACATAGATAGTTTGTCAACTACAGGCAGCTTATGTTTCCATTAAAAAAAAAATCACCAATGTTTTTCCCTCTAGTTTTAAAACGGAAAAACAAAGGAAATTGGGCTGAGAATAACATTGTGACATCCTCTAACTAAAATTAAAACTTCATAAAAGAACAACAATAAAAAACAATGAAGCTCCTTTGTCCATATCACGTATCCTCTTCTGGCTTCACTTTTAGCCTTGGCTTTTTTGTAATTATTGTTTATTTTTGTTTTGTTTTATTTGAGGCTGGGTTTGGCTGTGTAGCCCAGGCTCGCCTCAAACTGATGATCCTCCTGCCTTAGCCTTCTGAGTGCTGCAATTACAAGTTTGGGTCACTACACCACCCTGACAGTTCTGGAACCACTGTCAGTTACTGAGACAAGATCCCCACCATACAATAAAACATCACACAAGCCAGTGTGATTCCCCAGGCCCTAAGCCCTGCCAGGGGTTACAAAATCCACTTGTGACAGGGTTCCATACAAATTCACTATCTACTAAGGATTGACTCTTCACTGACATTTGGCAGCTCTTATGCTAATTTCTTCTTAACTCGCCTTACTATTCTTGCTAGGATGGCTTCTTCTTCCTCAGTTCCTTCAGTGACCTTTGGTGATATTTTGAAGGACTGTACAATGAGAAATACTACAGGCAAGTCATGGAATTTGAAGCTCATTTTGTCTGGCTCCAATGTTGGATTTTTCCTTTCTCCTACCCACCCACAGCACTTCTTGGCAGGGGCTACATCTTACTGATCTTTGAATCCCCAAACAGAGCTTAGCCTAATGCTTTCCCTAGAAGAACTCAATAGACAGTTGTTAAATCAACATAGTCCACTTTGAAAATAGTAGCTGTAATAACTAAAGTAATTTATTAGGCAAAAATAGATCACAAATTTTAACAAGTATGCTGTTACTATTAGCAGCAATTTCTGCTCAATTGGCAATGTTTATGGAGAAGTCAAATCCAATTAGGAATTGGCAAGAGATGGAACTTTAATTGATAAGTTCTGATCTCTATGCAGTCTTAACCTTAAACCTCTGAGAGTTAAAGTGCTCACAATTTAAACTCTAAAAGACTACAAAGACATGAGATTTTTTCCAGCTTACATTCTTTAAGAGGGTTTTAATGAAGCTTAGATTTTTGTGCATCTTTAATTATGCACTCTTCCAAATGTAAGGAGACAATGAACACTTCTATATTCCATCTTTCTCTTGTGGTCACCAGAGCATGAAGTACCTGGTGTTATAGAACATCCTAACATCTCAAAGCTCTACAGGACATACCTAAAGATGAGAATAACTGCTTTACACCAGTTATCAGTGTCAGCAAGTCACAGCATTTCTTTTCACAGTGGGATTGTCTTCCACTACAATTATTTGCTTAGTTTCTACTGTATACTGAAGATCATATTTATTTTTCCACATCTTTTATGGACAAATAGTAGCTTCATGACTGAGGCCACTTATTGGTAAATTACTCTTGCCTGAGCAATTGTTTGTTTTATAGCTGGTAATATAGGTAAGCTCCAAGAGGGCAGGCTTGTCTATTCACTGCAGAGTTGCTTCTCAGTGCCTAGCACAGCCTCTTGAACAAGATAAATGGTGATGAAATGTTGTTATTGATGAATCTTCACTAAATCTTTTGGAAAATTCATAATCTATATGTCAACCATTATTTACTTATGGAGGACTGTCGCAGTTTATATTGGTTGGGTTTATGCCGATGCTTATGGCTATTGTTCCCTGTTCTCTCTCAAAAGTATCCTGGTTTGATGATGAGTTATATTGTCTACCTCGTTCTTTCAGATAATAAAATCAAAGGCCCATTGTCAAGCTAATGCATTTAACAAAATCCTGGCTTCTTGATCACTTTGATAAGATGTCAAGCTTACAATTTCAGGGATCTCCTGGTAACACGCTATCTTTTTTAAAGCCAATTTAACTAAGAACAATCCTTAATCATTTACTTTGTAAAACATACATCCAGTCATAATTTTTGGGTTTAATATATCAAATAGTTATTAAGTAAAATAAAGTCAGTTAAGCATATATTCCTCATAGGATATATTTTCTAGTTAACAGATATTTCAAAGCCATCCTTGTGTTATTTTTCTTGCCACTTCTCTGGGAGAATTCTCAGATATAAAATTTTGAATGGAATACTTATGAAAAAAAGCATGACAGAAATTCAGCATTAAATTTTCCTTTGAGAAAGTCAATAAAGAAACATATGAAATCTTTAGATTAGACAATATTCAATACCCCATGATATTGAATAACAACCCACAGGGATATTAATATTTCTTAGTGAAGACTGTGGTCAAGAGAAACTGAAAACTAAGTTGTATAAGAATGTTTTTATAGCCATTTTGGTATATCTGAGCCAGGTTTTACATTTCAAAACTTCAAAAACTTGAAGAAAACTAGTATCTTTGAACCGTCTCTTCTTTAATATACAAACAATGATATTTCTGGCTGTTTCATCTTATCTGCACCCACAAAGTGAAGGTAATGAGCCTTGTCTAAATGACAAATCATAGTTCCCTAAAAGCATTTTCATCTTTAGAATAAAGCTATGAACATATCTCAAAACACATAGGTGCAAATAATAGGTTTGGGGGAGGGTGGGGAGGGAGAGTGAGCTAACTGAGGAGGAGGTCAAATATAATTCTTTTACTTTCTTCTTGCAAGTCTTTCCAAGAAAGTGCCAAGTCTTAATGACAGTATCCAGAAATCCAGCATTCCTTTCTCCCAGACTGGGATACTGCTTTCCCCTAGTAGAACAGCAAAAGCTCACAGAGATCCTTCTGTCGCATGGAAGTACCTGTAGTAATTGTCCAGGTGCCCTGACCATACTCCCTGTTCATCTTCCTTAGGTTAAGTTCTTAGATTCATTTGCATTTTTACTACTGAGTGATGCTTAACAGACAGATCACTTTATAAACAAAAAGAAATATTTGTAAAGAAGTTACATAGCAAATCCATCACTCTCTTTTAAAGAAACAAGTGTGCCACAGAATACCATAGTACCCAGTATAATGGGAAATTAGAAAATTGTAGTTACAAGCAAAGTCCTCTTCGCATTGTAACCAGCCACAGGGTCACTATGGAATTTTGTTTATTTAGCACTATTTCTAAATTCTTGACCATCATGGATTCACTCCCCTTTAGCATTACTCCAATGATTACACGAAAGAGAAATTATTCCTTAAATGAAGATTTCCTCTCCTGATTTATTTACTTCATAGACTACAGCTTTACTCTGAGGTTGTCTCTGTTTTATTATTATTATTACTATTTTTAAAAGAAAATCTGGGTAAAACTATAGTTAGGCAACACAAAGATACTTTATATCTACTTCCAGACCACAATCAGACTATCAATTCTGAAGTCACTAACATTATATGGAATATAAGTTTAAATACTCAATAATTATGCATCCATAGTTTGATCACAAATGTTGAACTTCTAGGTGTGATACAGCTACAGTAAGACTTTATGTAAGTCTAAAGAAAGCTTCAATAATGTATCATATATGTGTACTGAGAATCCTTAGTTTTTATATATAGCAATTTTACATTGGGAGTAAAAACCCAATAAGAGATTCCTTCCCCTCAACTTCAGGAGAGATGGTGCCCCATTAGAAATGAATGTTTTTATTCAAGATTTCCTATCTGTAAGGAAGAGAGAACAAAATAGAATATACCAAAGCTCACTGTCCTGTCAGTTTTACCTGTTAGGACATGAACATTTAACAGAAGTGTGAAAGAGACTTCATGGTTATTAAGAAGTACCAGGTATTAGCCAGACACAGAAGCTCTCACAATTACTTGGAAGGCTGAGATTGAGAGGACTATGGCTCCAGGCCAGCTAGAGCAAAAAAGTTAGGGAGACTCATCTCAGTGGTGGTGTACACTTGTCATTTCAGCAATGGAGGAAAACATAAAAAAGGAGGAACTTTGTTTAGGCTGACCTGGGCAAAAAACAAGACCCTATTTCCAAAATAACCAGGGAAAAAATGTTGGTAGAGCACCTGCCCAGTAAGAGGGAAGCCCTGAGTTCAAATTTCAATACCCACCAAAAAAAAAAAAAGAGTATCAAGTCTTTAGAAAATTATTTTTTTGGTAAGGAAAGTTGAATGAGAGTTAAATTCACATCTTTAAGTAAGTCTAAATATGCCACCAATGACACAAAAGCCCAATTTCTAGTTAGGTCAAGAATTGAGTGATAATTATTAAAATGAAATTTAGAAATAATCCTGGATGATGCTGCAATATGAACATGATATGATAATATATTATTGGGGCTGTGACAAATCCATATTCTTTATGAACAGTGATGTGACAATACATTTGAAGACTGATATATGAGTTCTTATCTCAAATGAAAGAGTTCAGGAGAAGAACAGTATTATAAACACAAAAATATTCATCATTTTACCCCATAATGTGCTTCAGGAACTGTACTCTTTGGAAACCAACTTCCATGGGATACTAATTAGTGTTGCTTGACAAAGGAAATGCCTGTGATCAAATGAGTATGAGAAATGTTGAATTAGAAGTCTCTTTTTCTACAGAATTCTTTACTGTGACTCTCTAGGATACAGATAAAGTAGGTAGCATTTCCCAAAGGCATTTGGTTGTGACACTCTTTCTTCATGGAATATCACATGAGCCTAGTGTTCTGCAGAATATACTTATGAAAATAACAGAGTAGGGAGTCCTATTAGATGTTTCTTCTCAAACACAAAACATTCCACGCTAGGTGACCTTCTGAATTCAGATGGGAGCACTAAGCCTCAAACTTGTGGTACAATTATTCCCGTAGCTTTAATCCTGTTTTGTGGAAACTGATAACCCTGGCAATTCTGTCAAAGACCACAGGTGCCTTGGTCCTTGTTAGAGATTTAGAGAACCACCAGTTTGGAGAGCCGGGAGAATGCACTTTATTCTGCAGTGAGGAAAAGCTTATACAAGCATTCTAATCCTGAGTACACCATTAACTAACTGTATGGATCTAAACATACCTTAAGTCTCTACTTCCCTTACCTTCTTTACCCAAGAAATGGCTACCCGTGTTTAATACAGGCTCGTGAGGTTAAATATGACTTGCCCAAAAGATTTGGCAACGCTACTGTTATGTAACTGACTGCCACCTAAACCACGCTCACATCACGAGCTTAGATTAACTTGTAATTATGATCAAAGAGGAATGTAATTAATTTTGTAGTTATGAAATGCTTCATTTTTGCCATTACTAAAATTACGTAATAAAATCACAAAATTTTATTACCTGAAGCAAAAAGAAGAAAGAGAGCTGGAGAAAGAAAGCTCTTCAGAAATGGTATGGTGCATAAAGCATGAGGAGACGGCACCACCTTCCACAGAGGTAACTATGGCCATTGTAACATACTTAGTGCACATTTCTTTATGCAATCATTAGACATTTATTGAGTGCTTATTTTGTGCCAAGTTAGTTGCTAGAGAACATGGTGAACAAACATGGCCCCTACACTTACATAACTTCTAATATTTTTTATCAATAAAAGGAAAAAATTCAAATAGACTTGAAAAGTAGAGTGTTGCTCTGTAATTTTATACCCTTTTGAATAAATGAATAAAACAACATGATACCTACAGGGATTTGTTTTTTGAATTACCTATAAAAATGAAGTAGTAAAGGTTTCCAAATCTTAGATTCAATTTGAAAATCCAAATACCTTATGATTTAGAGGTGTTTAGTTGCAATAGATTAAAACTTTTGGTTGTATGCAGCTGAACTTGTATTGAAGGCATAAAAACTATATATAATAAGCTTTGGCAAATTAAAACAATACTTTCTTTGCACCTTAATTAAAGTCAATAAAGAGTCTCACTTTGTCAGGCCTGACAATCATTACCTTTCATTTCAACCATTTTAATTAAAATACCTAGCAACTTGGCAGAAGTTCTACGATTAACCAAACTACCACTTAACTCTTCTGGAAACATCTATCAGATTCCAAATTAAGGTGCAGCGGGAGCTGTAATTTCATTATATGCCGAATGGGTAAATATTTTTATTTCCTCCACCCACCATCATCTGTCTGTGCTAAAACATCACATAAGAACAATTTGGGCAATGAGTGGAGTAGCAGGGAGGGCAGCTACCTTTGCTTTTGTCTAAGCTCCCTCTGGTCATAATCTTTAGCTGCACAGGAAACAAGAGCAAACAAACAAAAGGACTATTTTCCAGTCTCTTTTGGATGCACTTTTTGGTATTTTTAGCAAGGCTACCTGGGATAATGAGGAGTCCTCAGTCTTTCCTCTCTTCCCCCTCATACTATGCATGACAGATGCATTTCCACATTCATACCTCCAACCCTGCATTAACTTTATATTCTTCCTGTTTTCTATTTCCTTGATGCTTTGACATCAGGAGTCTTGTGTCAGGAGAAACTGCCCCACACCAGGCAGATTAATTCCTAGAGATAGCAAACCATCCCCCTCCCCACCCCCACAGTGCACCTTACCATTCACCAGTAGACTAACCAAGCCGGAGCACAAACTCAAAACTACCTCCTCCCTTTGGCTTTTATATCCTAGAAGCAATGTTCCTTTGCTTTAATCATTTCAGGGTCAGGTATCAGGTGACTAGATGCCAGAGCCTGCAGGAATTACTCAAACTAGCCAACTTTAAGCCTGCTCTCTGCCTTTGCCATAGAAACCACAGTAAAGGCTCATGCCCAAGCTACCCCTAGTTCCCCATGTTTCCTGACCTAATCCACTGCTCTTCCATGTGGTGCAAGATGGTGCAGGCAAATGGAATAGCATACATCTTTTCAACGATAGTTGTCCTCTGATCTGTTGGCCTCATCATAACTGAATAATAATAAAACATACTTTTTTGTTTGCTTGTTTTGAGTGGTAGTGGGGTTTGAACTTAGGGCCTCACACTTCCTAGATAGGCACTCTACCACGCAAACCACACCTCTAGCCCGTTCTGCTTTATTTTTCAGATAGGGTCTCTTTTTTTGCCTAGGTCTGTGATTCTCCTCTTGTATAGTAGAAATTATAGGCATGCACACCATGCAGGTCATAAAATCTCCATTTGAAAATAGGTGCAGTCTTTATGAGTTCTACCTGTCCTATGAAACTGAGTGTTTGTCACTTCGCTCACAGACACCTCAAGACTGACATGTCTAATGCCCTCATGTCAGCCTTGGTGTACATCCGATTATCTGAGCCTGAAAATCCCTCAGTTGTTGGGACTACAGGGTCACTCTACTATGCCCAGCAATGGGAAAATAAATTTGATCACATGCTTTCCTTGCTTAAAAATCTCCCATGACATTTGCTGTACATTCAGAGGCTCGTTGCCCTCAAGAGGGCATGTGGCCCTGACTGATGGGTTCAGTTCTTCCACTTCCCCTTGGTTTCAGCCACAGTGGACTATTCAGTTCTGAAGAACTGAAGCTTTTCTCTCCCTCAGAACTTTGCACCCAGGTCTTGCACTAATCATTTTGAGTGGCTCAGATTCCCCTAACTCTTTCCAGGGTAAACCCATTTATTCATTAGGGCTCAGCTTGAGCTCAGCTTAATGAGGGCCTTCTTCCTCCATGAGATACTACCCTCACCATAGTCCCAAAGCAATAGGAATAACTGATCATAGACTGATATCTCCAATATTATGAGTCTAAACAAACTTTTCCTCTTTTTAAGTTGATTTGTGTCAGGCATTTGTTACAGTAATGGAAGCTGACTAACAGAGCACTTAAAAGTCATTTGTTGAGTCAGAACACCTTAGCTTGCATCCTTCCTCTGCTTCTTACTATAGTAACAACAGGTAAGTTATTTAGTTGTGATTTGGTTTCCTCACCTGTAAAATTGGTGATAAATAATATAATATCTTCTTACAGTAGCTGTGAGAATTAAATAATCCATGACCCATAAAGCACTTGGAGCAGAGCCTAGATTTCAGCCTTGTAGGAAATGATGTCACTGATTATCTTCTCCATGGGCTCATGGGTGGTACCATTCTGGATGCATAGTCATGAAGCAAATTTATTTCATATAATGAATGCTTTAGGGCATTAAGGATTAATTTTCAGGAACCATGGTTGAGCAGGGATGGATACAGAAAGAGCTTAATAAATATTAACCATTATTGAAATTCTGTTCAGGAGATAGTGAAGGGGTAATTACATCATAACCCCCATACAGTAAGGATCCCAAATAACTTTTTCACAGAGTTCTTAACCAAAAGTTGTTGTTTTGTTACTGTTGTTGCCCTTCTCTTCCTTCTTGCCCTTCTCCTCCCTCCTTCTTCTGTTTTTCTTTCCTTTTCCCTTTTCCATCATCTTTTTAGGATTTCATGGCAGATATTTTTGATCAGGGGAGACTGACTTCAAAATCTTTCTGTTACTTAAGGAAACCAACCCTTTCTTGAGTCTCAACTGTCCTTCCAGCAGCCATGGGCCCGGATCATCTTCACTTGCTGTTTACAAGGCTCACAAATGTTGTGCCACAGAGTCAACCAAAAGGTCTTGTTCCCACCACAGTTTACCAAAAGCTCATTTGCTAATTTAGCTAACCTAGAAAACTTTCTTTATATAAGTAGGGGCAGGATTTCATAATGAAAATTATTCTTATCATATTTAACAAAGTAAAAGTTTGAAACATCTGTTACCAAGTTCTATATAGTATATCTGATGTGTCAGGCACAAATACTAACACTTTTAAGATGAATAAACAAATTATGTTTCAACGCACTCCCATGGGTATCTTTATCTGGGTTTTGAAAACTTCAAAGTTTAAATATTTGACACCTTGACCTAAAATTTTCTGCAATACTCTCCAACAGGCTGTCAAAATGAGTAAAATAAAGTACTTAAAATCTTGTGTTTGATATTAGCTCTGGGCCATAGATTTGAGTCTCTGGGGTCAGATGAGCAGACAGTAGGATGGAAAATGTGTGATACAAACTCTGTTTATCATCTTTACCATCTTTTTAGGACAGTGGCTCTCAATGTAAAAAGCCTTGGTGTTCTGAGTACCACACACACTACTTTGTTAGGTAGGGTGGGGCTGGAGCCACTGATCTGTGTTTTCATAAACCCACCAGGTTATTCTCATGCACATTAAAATTTGAGAAACACTGTTCAAGAAATACTGACTTAGTTTAGTCAGGTAAATCAGTATTTTTTAAAAAAAAACAAAGAGGTCAGGAGTCCAGGCAAGATGAAGATTTACTCTCTCTAACCCATGTTTCTCAATCTTGGCTGCATATTGAAATTACTTGAGGAGGTTAAAAAAACACCAGCATTTGTGGTCCAGCACCAGAGATTCCAACTCCAACTCCTAGGACTGGCTTGAGCTGTGAGATTTTAAAAACTCTCCAGGTGATTATAATACCTGACCAGAGTTGAGAGCTTATTCTAAGCAGTAGGTAGCACCCAGGAAAGATGGAAGTTGTCGTCATTTTCAAGCTTTATATTACTCCTCACCTGGTTAGGTTTTGGTACCACTGGGAAATACTGTGTCTGCACTTATTCTGTTACAACGCAGGGGTGAATATTACTTTACTGACTATTATCAAAATAAAATTTGGCAAGTTTCATCAAAGTGACTGGATTCCTAAGTGCTAAAATATTTTCCAAGAATTAGACTAGCCTCAGAAATTAAAACTATGAAACAGCTAACACCAGCTGTTAGTATTTTATCAGTTAAGTATGTACAATTTGTTAGTATTTTATCAGTTAAGTATGTACAGCTGGGCCAACCACTTTTTTCTCATAAAATTCGTTGTCAAAACTGCCTTCTGAGTTGGTATCAGCAGATGGCATCTCTGAAACACATAGTTTTGGTGTGATCTGGGTGATGGAACTGTTCTGCCTTCCACTGCCACTGCCACACAACAAATGTACCAGGGACGTGGAATTATCAGGCTGGTGTTGCTTCTCAGCCCCCTCAAGGTGGCTGCCTTGCCTTCATTGTCTTCCTGATCTGCCAGCCTCACACATACCTGCTCCTCTGTTGGGTCTTACTCTCCCTCACCATCTTGCCCTAGGCTCTCCACTCCTTTAATTCATCCCATGTCCTGCTGTTTCCACCATGTCCTCAAGTTCTAGTTGACAAGAATATTTTTTCTGGACTCACCACACACAAACTGTAATCTTCACAGAAACTGTTCTCATCAAAAGTCACACTTAGAAATATCTTTGTCAATTTCTACTTTTTAATATACATAGCATACATTATATATAATATAACATGTATGTATTCAACCTCCCATTGTTAATGGGAGCCCTCTAACACTTCCACTTTTGATAATGTCCCTACTGGTACAGGACTCATACTGAGAATAGTAAAAATACATTTTTAGAAACAGACCCCATTTTTTAGAGCCCAGCCCTTTGGGCATCCTGACTTCTCCCTCCTCACCCCAGCAAAGTCAAGAGAACCCATTCTGTCTAGATTCAGTTTGTCCCTCCACCTTTTGCACTGTCCTGGTTTCTTTAGTGCCTGTATCTTTGCCTCATAAAGTATTTGCAAAACACTTCTTAGTATCTGCAACTGGCAATTCAGTTGGATTTAAGACTTAGCTTTTTGGTCCCTTCAGCTGGAAGCCAAAAACCTGCCTTTACCCTGGTTCTGCTCAGGCTCTTAGAAATCCTTCCTAGCCTCAAATTCTAGAAGGATGTGATTCTCACTTTTTCTTTTAACTCATTTAGATCACACTGGCCAGAATTTGTAAATCCAGGATTCTGACAGAATCTGCCCATGAGAGACACAATTAGAATCTACCAGAGCATGTATAAGCTCTACAGCTTCAAGCAATGTGGTTTCCATATTCAATTTGTCCAACTGAATTGCTCCCAGTGTCAATTTCTGTAAACAAACCTCCATTTCCATTCTAGTTGATAGCAGGCCAACTGATTCTTTAAACTGTCAAGTATCAACAAGATAGTGGTAAATAAGGATTAGTAATTCAGAGAGTTACAATGCTGTTTCTACATGTTCCTATGCCTAAGTAAGGGGGAAATCCTACCACTAAGACTAGCTCTGGGCCAAATGATGTTGTAGGATAGAAAGAAAATTGGCATTGTTCCATTTCCCCTTTCTTTGACCTTCCTTGTTTTCCTTCTTCACTTCCAATCCCTGAAATAGTCCCTGTGTACCCAACAACTTATTCAGAAATCTTCCTCTGAGGACCTATGTGTCTGAATTTTACTTGGAGATTTTTGAAGACCCAAAAAACCAATTCTAAGGCCAGGTGTAGTGGCTCACGCCTGTGGTTCCATCTACTGGGAAGGTGGAGCCAGGAGGATCGAGGTTCTGTTTTAAGCCAGTCTGTTCAAAAGAACAAGACTCTGTCTAAAAATCAAACTAAAAGTAAAAGGAATGAGCAGTGTGGCTCAAGTGGTAAACCACTTGCTAGCAAGCTTGAGGTCCTGTATTGAATCCCCAGTACTTAAAAAAAAAGAAAAAAAAATTCTAATGATGCAGTTTCAGAGACTGTGACAGGGCGTGGGTTAGATATTTTTGCATAGAATTCCACTAACAGGTAGATAAATGTGGACTTGACTTATTTCTTACAAGTGGGATGACTGTGGTTAGCAGAGATCTATATGTTCTAACCCTGGACTGTAAGTTTTCATGTCAAAAGAGAATTAAGATTGCAGATAGAATTAAGGTTGTTAATATCAGTGGATCTCTAGGTGGGAATCCTGGATTATATGAGTAAACTCAATATAACCACAGGGTCTGTTTAAGTGGAAACGAGTGGGAGAAAGAATTGGAGAGATTTAAAGATGACTGACTTTGAAGATAGAGGAAAAAAAGCCATGAATCATAAGAGCTGTGAAAGACAAGAAATCCAATTTTTGTTGTTGAGTCATTTGAGTTCCTGCTATGTTTTGGATATTATTAGTCTGTTATTAGGCAGATGGCTTGCAAATATTTCTCCCCAATGAATGGGTTGTATCTTCATCTGTTAATGTAGCAGTCTAATTTAATTGTTCTGTACACGAATCTCCAGTTTTTCTAGTACCATTTATTGAAGAGATAGTCCTTTCCCCATTGTGTATTCTTGTCACCTTTTGCAGTCAAAAATCAATTGATGGTAAATATTTCAGAGCTTTCTTTCCTGATCCATGTGTCTGCTTTTGTGCCAGTACTAATCTGTTCTGATTACAATACACTTATAATATATTTTGAAATTAGGGACTGTGACACCTCCTGCTATTTTTTTCAAAATTGCTTTTTCTATTTAGAGCATTTTTTGGTTCTATATGAATTTCAGGATTTTATTTTTAATATTTTTGGAAAATGACAATGGAATTTTGATAGGAAATACATTGAATCTGAAGATTTCTTTTGGTAGTATTAGCTTTTTAACGATATTAATTCTTCCAACGCACAAACACCAGATACCTATTTATTTGTCTTTCATCAACGTTTTATAGTTTTCATTGTAGAGATCTTTTGACTCCCTGGTTAAATTTACTCTTAAGTAGGGCTTTTTTTGTTATTGTAAATAAATTTATTTTCTTAATTTTTTTAGGGTACTCCATTATTAGTGTATAGAAAACTACTGAATTTTTGTACATTGATTTTGTAATCTTAAACTTTAATGAAGTTGTTTAGTAGCTACAAATATGAATTTTAAAAAGCAATCTGATTTAAAATGGGCAAAAGATTCAAAATATGAATGGGCAATATATATGAAAAGTGCCCAACATCTCTAGTCATCTGGAAATGTGAATTAAAATCACAATGAAATATCATCCCATGCTTATTAGAAATGTCTAGCATTGGAAAGACCAAAGATAAGTGTTGAAAAGGATGTAGCAAAAGGGTACAGTACTGATGGGACTATAAATAAGTACAATCATTTTGGAAAATGAGAAGTTCCTCAAAAAACTACAAATAGAATTACCATGTAATTTAGCAAGCTCATCTTTGGGTATATTCCCATATGAGTTAAAATATCTTAACACCCAAGATTATTTCAGCATTATTCACAATAGTCATGATACAGAAGTAATCTCAGTGTGTATCAGCTGATGAATGGATAAAGAATATATGGTATATATATATATATATATACAGTGGAATACTATTTAGCCTTTATTAAAAAGACACTTTTATCATTTATGTCAAGATGAATGGAACTGGAGGACATTATGGTAAATTAAATAAGTAGGAACAAAAAGACAAAGGCTATGTGATCTCACTTATATGTGGAATGTACAAAAGTCAATCTCATAGGGACAAAGTAGAAAAATGGTTACTAGTAGAAAAGTGGGTAAAAAGGAGGGATGGAGAAAGAAAATATGTTAAGCAGAGACTACAAAGTTTCAGTTAGAATACAAAAAATAAGTTTTAGAATAAAGTTTACATTGCATGCCACCACAGTTAATGTATTGTGTGTTTCTAAATACACAATAGGTTTTTAACTTTCTTATCCACCCCCCACACATGCATACACACACACACACACACATGCACACAACACAAATGGTATTGGTGAGATGATGAGTATGCTAATTAACTTGATTGAATTTTTCTATAATGTGTACACAGATCCAAACATCACATTGTGGCTAGGAGGCAGTTCAGTTAGAGTGCATACCTCACTTGCACAAAGCCTTGAGTTCAATCCCCAGCATCACAAAATAAAACATAAATCACATTTTATCCCATAAAGATACACAATTATAATATGTCAAGTAAAAGTGAAAAAAGAGCTCAGGCATTCTCTCTGCTACCTGGGCACCATAATCTGAGCTGTTCCACTACACCCTTCCCACCATGATGAACTGGAACCTCTGAAACCATGAGCCAAAATAAATCCTTACTTTCTTAAAAAAAATGAATAAAATAAAATAGACAAACAATAATAATAATAAAACACAGATTCAGCCCTAGAGTTTCCAGTTCAATAAGCCCTGCTTGCTATACCATGACATTAATATAGTTAGATCAATTTTTGACTTCTGATATCCAAAGTATAAGAGAGTAAATCTGTATTGTTTTAGGTCACTACGTTCATGATAAACTTTTGTAGCAGCAAAAGGAAATAAATAAGTAACTCTGAAAAATTCTTTTTTTTTTTTTGTTGGTTGGGAATCAAACCCAAGATCTTGCCTGTGTGCTCCAACCACTGTGCTACATGCTCAGCCCTGAGAAATTTAACTCCTTCAGTTTCAATTTCTTTTAAGTAAAATGGGGGGTATTAGAAACTACTGACTGCTCCTATAGTAGTCAGAACAGTCAACTCAGGCACAATGAAAATATTCAATACATTTTTCCCATTCCTTTTATTCATTTGCTGGCCCACGACCAACCTACCATCATAAACCTCACAATTAGGCCCACATTCAAAACTGCAGGTATGTGATTAACAGATAATTATTTAATAAATATTATGGAATTATCTCTCAAATGTAATTTTTACAGTGTAATTTCTTACAGTGAAAGAAAGAGGAACCAGTAGAATAAAGAAACTGCTTGTATAGAGCTTATCACTGGAGTATATAAAATAACTTCAGAGGTAGATGTCCAAATGAGCATGCCAGGAATTCCAAGGCCAAAAGATCATTACAAACTATATTTTCTTTCTGTTACTAATAAAAAGGAGAAGGAATGGTAGAGGGGATTTGTCTTATCAACTCTTAAAAGCAGCAAGAATGAAGGCAACCAGATTCCCCATATTAACAGGAGAAGATATAATATATGTGAATGGCTCCAAAATATCTTCTCACCTCTGGAGGAGGGTGCTGTAATTAATAAAGCTTGTTAGGTTAAAATTATTTAGTCATTCCCCTTTAAAAAATATACACTTCTAGCCAGGTTTGGTGGCTTGTGCCTGTAATCCCAGCTACACAGGAGACAGAACTGGGGAGGATTATGGTTCAAGGCCAGTCAGGGCAAAAGTTTAGCAAGATCCCACCTCAATCAATGAAAACCTGGTTGTAGCTGGGTACTGATGGCTCACTCCTATAATCCTAGCTACTTGGGAAGCTGAGATCAGGAGGATCATGGTTTAAGATCAGCCCAGGCAAGCAGTTCACAAGACTCCATCTCCAATATTACCAAGCAAAATGGACTGGAGGTGTGGCTCAAGCAGGAGAGAATCTGCTTTTCGATCACCTGCTTTAAAAAAAAAAAAGCTGGATGGGTTGTCACTCACCAGTCATCCTGGCTACACAACATAAATAAGAAAATGGGAGAATTGTGGTCCAGGCCAGACTGGGCATAAAGGTTAAACTTTATCCTATAAAAAGCTAAAGCAAAATGGCTGAGGGTGTGGCTCAAGTGGTACTGCACCTGTCTGGAAGGTTGATACCTTGAGTTCAACTTCAAGTACCACCAAAAAAAAAAGACTTCTTTAAAGTATCTGAAATTGTTTAAATAACCTATAAAATATACTCACATAATGAAGTAGAATGCAATCATTAAAAATAACTGTAGATCTATATTTATTGATCTAGAAAATATGAAGACAAGTGAAAGCTAGGCTTTGGATTAGTGTATGTTTAAACAGTGCCTTTTTTTTTTTTTTAAATAAAATCCATGATGTGGAAAAAGTCAGTAGTTTTCAGTGGAACTGTGATTCTGCCCAGTTAGGGAGAATAAGATGATTAATACATATACTTGTATAAAAAGAAAATCTTAAATGAACCCCACTGATAAAAACTATCTGTAAATCTTTTAAGTAGTAAAATGGCAATGTTTTCAAGGCATGTTAGCAGGATAAGGAGTCATTTTTATACCAAAGGTTATTTTTTCAAATGAAGCTGGAGTCATAGAAACTCAGAATCAATTTCTAGGCCAGTCTTTTACTCTGTCTGTAACTCAGTTTTTACACCTTGACAGTGGTTATCAGTCTTGACCTGAATATTTCTAGAAAGATTATTATCATATGAACTCTCACTTTAATTTTAGGGAGCACTTGTTAGAAAATTCATATTTCATAATTAGTCAAATCTGTAATTCTCTTCTAGTCATTGTTCTTGTTTCCACAGGAAGCTATTTACAGGCATGACAGCATAAGCTTTCTGCAGCTGTATTCACAGCATTGGGGAAAAAAATAAAAAAAGACATCTAACTTAAATTCATGTTCGTGCACACACACACATGCACAACTGAGTGCACACATATGCACTGGAAAGACAAGAAGAATAGATGTGATTCTGACACCAACCAAATGAGGGAAGAGAATGAGGAAAAGAGATGCAAAAAGGCCTATGCTGAGAATAAGTTGTGCTGATGTTATAGAACCACAAAGATGTGTCTTAAAGGTGCTTAATATGGGAACAGACAGATGCAGGCTGATTAGAATTTTGTTTAAATGCCTACTCTTGATTAAGAATATCAAAGCACACTGCACAAACAAGTAGTAGAACAGATCACAGGAAAAAGTAATAGGTGAGTTAACTAATTCTGATTAATAAATATTAGAAAGGGTCTAGGTTGATACAATCTCCCGAGAGGGAAGTTGGAATATAGCTATCTTATCTTGATCATGAATTCAGCTGTGTCTATTATTTACAATGAGAAAACTTGGGCCAAGTTACACAGTCTCATTGGATCAAGCAACTACCTAACAAGGCAAAATCATGCTTCTTACAGCACTTCAGAAGAGCTATGAACTTGTTCACACATTCTCCCTCTCCGCTCTTTGTTTCTAGTTCTCTCTTAGTCTCAGAAACCCACATGATTAAATTAAAATCTCAAAATTCAATGCTGTATGGTATCTATAATTCTAAAGGTCCCATCACAAATAGTCTTCACCACACTTACTACATATATTCATACAGTGAGTATTTAATTGATAAGATAAAGAGAGAAATAAATACGGATATCTTTTAAAAACGATTTACTCCAGAGATGCTTACTTTACCACATTATTTTGTAACATCAATTATTTTGATCTCTAGAACAAAATGCTTTGATAATCTACTAGTTATCTCAGTTTTGTCAAAGTGATGCAGAGCAAAGGAGGAGTGAAATGAGATCATTAAGATGAGGGTATAAACTCAGTACATTTTCTTTTTTTTTTATTCATTTATTCATATGTGCATACATTGTTTGGGCCATTTCTCCTCTCCTGCCCCCTCCCGCCCTTTCCCTCTCCCCCTGTACATTTTCAATGGTCTCTATAAGATAAATCCATAAGACTTAGTATCCTTATTTTAGTAAGAATAAGAAACTGTAGATTCTATAAATTCTGAAATGTCTGGAAGCAAAATCTCTGATCTAGAAACTTATCCAGACATATGATATAAGAAGATCAACTGCATTTTATAAAAAGCAAGACAGTTTATGCAAGAAATAGTGGGAAAGTATATACTCATACATATCTATGTGTGCTGGAAGGATACCTAAAAGTAAACACAGACTTTCACTTATTTTATATTAGTTTTATTGGTGTGAATATTTTGTTTTCCTTTAGATTTTTTTCTCTTGGCTTTTGAAGTTACTGCACAGTTACTTTAAGAAGAAATGGAAAGCAACAGCTTACTTGTTTTCTGCATTTATTCATGACTTTACTGAATAAATCTTGACCTCCTACTAAGGTCCACATGGAGGTTAAATGTATGCTCTCTTCATGCATAGATGGATAGAACATCTCGTGCAGTGGAGAAGCTTCATGAACACAAATGTACAGAGCAGTTCTGGTACAGGTTGGTGCCTTCAGGACTTCTGTACTGATTATTAAAATGTTGAGGGCATCTTTACTGATTCATACATAAGCAGAAAGATTACTTAAAACTCTGATAAAGTCAAGGTTCAAGCAAAAATGCCTAGAAGAGCTCACATTTTTAACCAAGATATGAGTTAATACCTCTCATTTGTCCTGAAACATTAAATTCTGCCTAACTAAAACCTGCATTTCAGTGAGTAATTTGGTGACTTCATTTATAAATAGAAATACTGAATATTTCATAAAACTTAGAAATAATCTGAATGTAATTGCTTCAGTTCAGGAAAAGCTGAGAGTAAAATTAGCTCAATGAAGAGACCATGGACATAGGATGATTTTCTACCAATGAAACCTATAAGCCACTTAATAATAATAATAACCAAATTTATGGCACAAAAACAGATACGAAGACCAGTAGAACAGAATAGAGGACCCGGATATGAATCCACACAGCTATGCCCACCTTATTTTTGACAAAGGTGCCAAAAACATACAATGGAGAAAAGACAGCCTCTTCAACAAATGTTGCTAGGAAAAATGCTTATCTGCCTGCAAGAAATTGAAACTAGATGCATGTTTATTACTCTGTACTAGTATCAACTCAAAATGGATCAAGGACCTTCATATCATACTTGAAATTCTGAAGTTAGTACAGGAAAGAGCACGGAGTACTCAGGCAAGGACTTTCCCAATAGAACCCCAGCAGCTCAGCAGCTAAGAGAAGGAATGGACAAATGGGACTACATAAAATTAAAAAGCTTCTGCACAACAAAAGAAATGGTCTCTAAACTGAACAGACCACCCACAGAGTGGGAGAAAATATTTGCCAGCTATACATCGGACAAAGGAATGATAACCAGAATATACAAGAAGCTCAAAAAACTAAACTCTCCCCAAATCAATGAACCAATAAAGAAATAAGCAACTGACCTAAACAGAAGTTTTTCAAAAGAGGAAATTCAAATGGCCAAAAAGCACATGAAAAAATGCTCACATCTCTGACCATAAAGGAAAAGCAAATCAAAACCACACTAAGATTCTACCTCACCCCTGTTAGAATAGCCATCATCAAAAACACAATGAACAACAGGTGTTGTCGAGGATGTGGGGATAAAGGAACCCTCATACACTGCTGATGGGAATGCAAGCTAGTGCAACCACTCTGGAAAACAATATGGAGGCTTCTTAAAAAACTAAGCATATATCTGCCATATGATCCAGCAATCCCACTCCTAGGGATATATCCAAAGGAATGCAACTCAGGTTAATACAGAGGCACTTGCACACCCATGTTTATTGCAGCACTATTCACAATAGCAAAGTTATGGAAACAGCCAAGATGCCCCACTACTGACGAATGGATTAAGAAAATGTGGTATTTATACACAATGGAATTTTACTCAGCCATGAAGAAGAATGAAATCTTATCATTTGCAAGTAATTAGATGGAACTGAAGAACAGATTTGAGAAGAATCTGTACTATGACACAGCACTTGTAAGCACTTTAATGAATGATAGGCATATATACATATACAGTACAGCATGCTGCATAGCACTTTAACAATCTTATATATTATTTGTGCTTCCACATACATCATTTGGTGAGCAAATTGCATGCAAAGGTATACGTGTATCTGTGTATATATATTTATATATTCCTAGGTGTGTATGTATTTTACAAATTGCAAAATGATTTAATTTACATAAATGTATTGGTATGAGTATTTTAAATATATTAATGAGTATTTTGAGTGCACTAATATACTAAATAAGAATTTTAGATATAGCCCTTAGATCCACATCTGAGTAGTTATGGGTTCACAGAGGAGGTGATGTCTGGCTCTACGGACAGGGGTAGAAGGATTCTGACAGAGAATGTGCCATCTGGGCTGACCCTTATGCAGAGGCATTTGTGGGTATTTCAGGAAGAAAGGAAAGACAGGGAAGAGCACAACACATGTGAGAATTCTGAGTGGGTACAGGGGAGGTATAGTCACAACTGGCCTTTGTACATCAAAGGGAAGAGTCTGGATTTTACGCAATGCTTAGCATTAGATCAATGAGATTCAGAAAGTAAAGAAACATCAGATTTGCACTTAAGAAAATTAACTATGAATGGCAGAAGGAGGAAGGGAAGTTTAAAAGGAATTTAAAAATCACATTTGTGCTTTTAGGTAACTATGGAGACAAGCATTTCTGGATTACAGGGAAAAGAAACATGAGAAAAAGAGACCTATTAAAAAATTGCATGAGAAGAAATACATTCATTCACTTAATAAATATTTATTAAATGAATTGAGCACTTGGGAATTGAGCACTTGGGTCTGCCAGGCACTGAAGACAGCAATGGAAAAATGATTAAAAATCCTTATCCTCATGGTTATCATCCTATTTTATAGTATGGGAAAATGACTAACATTCATATAACACTTAGTTTGTGCCAACCATTAATTTAAAATGTTTACATCTGTTAAGTTATTTAAGATAAACTTCAATGTGGTTGCAATGGAACCAATGGCCATGGAGTTATCTATAGGAATTTGACTCAACAAAAATTCAGGAAGCAGGTAAAACTGACTAGATTTAGTAACTGGGTAAACATGGATAGTGAAACAATATGACATTCCAATTTAAGCAGTGAGAATAACTTTGAGAAACTATTTCTTAAATGGCTAAATGCAGTCTATCTTTCTTAATTTTATGGTTTTCGATGCAAAGCACTTTATTTTCAGCTGTTTCTGCATCAAATAAAGAGAAGAATTATGGGAACACAAAATGGTTCTTTCCTGTCTCCATGATTTCTGAAGTCCTCCGACCAGTTTTACCACTTAATTTTAAATTTCTGAAGTGGCTCTCTTGAACTATGCTTGAAACAGTGTTTTCAGTGTTCTCAACTCATGCCTCTCACAGCTACCTCAGTGGAGTTAGAGGTAGCAGGTGGCATATTACCAAAATGAAATGATTAAACCTTTCTGTACTGAAGAATCCAGAAAGAAACGAAGAGTAGGTGCTTTTGCTTTCATTCTTGAAGACAGCTCTTGGGACAAAAAGAGAATTGTGACCCAAGTTCCTTCATCAAAAGGTACCACAAAGGGTGTTATTTCCCAAGCTAAGCTCAAAATTAACATGAAGAACAAAAATAATTCTAAATTGGAAACTAAACATAGTTTCCAATTATTCTCTCCATCTTTCTCTTTAAATTTCTTTGTTCTAAGAATGCTGATAGTATAATAAATCTTACATTAAGTGATAATTAGCTATTATCATTCCAGAAACTTCTCCCTTAGCAACAGTGAATTCTAAAGGTAAACTACCTACCTGCAGGAATAATGTTTCTTTAACATGATATTTATTCCATGCATAAGAAGTAGTTTATATATAGATACTTGGCAATTGACTTTTTGATTGTCAAAGGCAGAGCCAAATTAAAAGATTAGAATTTTTAACAAGTTCACAGTAACTGTTACAAAACAGACTGTTAATAAAAATGATTTTTTTATTAACACAATTTTGCTTTAATAAAATGTACATTATGAAATCAATCTACATTTGTGAAGTAAAGCACCTATACTCTGTGTGTATTGTACCTACTTATCAATTTTTCACAAAGGTCAAGTTCAATAAATCTTATTTTTCATTACATGCAATCAGGATTAAGTTTGACATTTGTCCCTTTCACCTCACTGGAATATTAGAGAAAGACATGTAGCTTTAATACTTAGCAGGTAGAAAGTTTGTTATTGTAGCTACTAAATAAAATCCATTTATTACCCAAACCACTATTATAAGAGCATCAGGATTATAAGATTTTAAAAAGAAGGCAGATTTCCTCTAATCTTACAGGAAAATAGATTTTACATTTTCATTACATTAAATCAAGAAGTAATTGCTAACTACAAATTGTTCCCAGAAGCAATATTTGGTTCTTTAATTAAGAAACAGGTCAGGTAGGTAAACATACACACAGCACTCATTTTTCAGTGACCACAACAGAGAATTTCAAGGTATATGCTATTCTTAGTGTTTACATTTATGAATATTCTCAAAGGTGCATTTATTTTATTACTTTTTCTTTACAACATTCAGTACATGGGATAGCTGTGTACTATAGTGACTACAGCATTCTATACATATACTAAACATATTGAGGTAGTTCTAAGACCTGAATAAGCACAGAGTTTTATCAGTGTCTTTAACCTGTTTTGACTTGCCTACTAGACATTTGCAAACAAAACTGCCCTTTGAGTTTTGCATTTGCTAAGCCCAGATATTTTGGAGTGCTACATTTTGTGAAAATCAGGTTTTTAACTTTAGTCTTCAAACTTATAAAATTTATACTTCTAGCCAGTGAAAGAGAGAAATAAAACATGCAAGATGAGCTCAAGAGATACAGAGTTTTGTATTTTTGTTATTTGATCTTAGGGAAAATTCCTCATTAATATTTTTAATGAAAATCTTAGTCAAGCTACTTATGACTGTGAAAGAACTATGAAGCATTTGTAGCCCTTAAACTCTGAATTAAAGAAAGGTTTACTACCTATCTACCTTTCCCTCCACAGATGTCCCCCAACTCACCAACTAAAATAGTCAAATTGTACAGACAGAGCTGCTGTGAGAAAGACAGGAAAAGGGAAAGACGGGAGAGGGAGAGAAAGAGAAAAACAGAAGTTTAAAAAAAAGCAACAACAAAGACAAGATAAGAAAATAAGAAGGAAAAAAAAAAGAAGAGAAGAGAAGAAATTGAACATGGTGGTGCGTATCTGTAATCCCAGCACTCAGGAGGCTAAAGCAGGAGAATTTTGAGTTTGAGCCCAGCCTGGGTTACACAGTGAGACCCTGTTTAAAAAAATAAGCAAGCAAACAAACAAATCAAAACAAGCAAGAAGGAGAGGAGATGGGGAGAAAACGAGAGAGGAGGAGAGGAGGAAGAAGCTTTGGAAGCTCTCAGAGGAGCCACAGAAGCAGGAGCTGTGATTCTCCACAGATACTCCTAAGTGACAGGATCTCTGTGACATGAATGACCTTATTTTCATGCATTATCTTACCTGATCCTCAAGAGAACCCCAATAAGTCAGCACTACTATTATCCCCACTTTGCAAATGAAACAGAGGCTAAGAAAGTTTCAGCCACTTGCATCAGCGTCACATCAGTAATTATGGCAAAGGCAGAACTTGCATTTCTTCTTGTTCTGACTGCAAGGACTGTGCTCCTAACTGCAACGGAAGGGAAGCTAAGCAGGGCTTCCTGCGTGCTCATGTCAAAGAAGAGGGCCATCTCATAATCGATACGTGCAAGCTGACCTCTTAACATTCTTCCTTTAAATCTATGCACAGCCTCTACATTCCCATCTCAGGAAATGGCACCACTATTCTCTGCAGACCATGAAACCCAGAATCATGTTTAAGGTCTCCTTTGCCTTACCCAATAATCCAATCCATCAAGAAGTCTATAGATTTAGACTCCACATTGTATTAGGCCTTTCCACATCACATCTGTCTTACTGCATTGGTCTCCTTCAGAATGGTCTCCCTCCCTTTTTCCACCTACCACCCTTTCATTGATTCTCTACAGCTTGAAGACTCATCTTAACATACAAATGGAAGCATCTTGCTTCTTTGCTTTAAAACAATTTGATGGCTTCCTTTTTCCTTACAACAAATTTAAATCACTGGATGTTCAGGTCTTACACCATCAGGTTGAAGTTCTGCTCTCCAGCATCATCTTGCATAGCTATCAGGTTTGTTCATGGAACTCCAGAAAGGCAGGGGCCCTTCTGGTAACCTAAACACCAATGCTCAGAACCTTCACACATTCTGCTTTTAATGTTTCTTCCTGCCTTCTTGTGGTAGCTACATCTCATCCTATGTTTAAATGTCCCCTTTCCTGATAGCTGCATTTCAATGTTAAAACCTTCAGAATACTTTAGAAAATGAATAAATGTTTTGTCATTTTGTCTATCACTTTACCCTAAGAATGCATCCCAATCAAAGACCATGGACTATTATACTCATTATTCTCTTCCCACATCCTAATAGACACCAGAAACAAAGTGGGTACTATAAAAAATGTTGAATAGTTCAATAAATAAATGAATAGGGAATCCCTTTTTAGCAAATAAATTTCACCATAAAAACTCTTGACTCATCTTTCACAATCCATTCTGATTCTCTGTCACTTTCTTCTCTCCTGTCTAGAATTACAGAGTAACACTACTATTGTAAACTTGCTCATTCAAAACCACCTTGAGTTTTTCCTAGCTACCCAGAGCAAATGTAAATAGAATGGGATATTACTGAATTATGCAATAAGTACCACAAGTAAATATTTGATTTGAGATTATGGTATTTTAATCACCTGTGAAAGATTTGCTTAATTTTGAAAGGTGACTATCAATTGTTCCGAGTACAAATATGGAATCATATTTAAGTCTCTAGATATGTGTCTGATAATGATTCATACTCACCCAAACACTTAATGACTTAGGAAAGTGTCCTCTGAAAAATAGCCAATAAAAGACATGTGTTCTTAAGGAATAGGTAATAAAATTCAGTTTATACTTTTCTAGCTAAAGGGTGTGACTTTTTTCATGGACACAAAACAGGTCTATTAGTTGAGTCATGCTTTCTAGGCAAGGATCCAGCCTAGAAAGACTTTGATGACCTGAACTATTCTGAACTGCTCAATGAAAAAAGAAAGCCCTCAAACATTTGTAGCCATAGTAACCAACACTCCTTCCCAGGATCTATATTCTAGTAGGTCTTGTGCTCTCTTTCAGATTAGAAATATTTGTATCAGTGCCTGGCATTATGTTATCATCTTATTATAACTCTAGGCACCAGTACCCTTCCTCTGGTTCTCACAGCAATTAATTTTATTGTCAAGAATACTTGCTTTTTTTTTCCTTTAAGCCAAATACATCAGTATAATCTTTTAATTCTTTTACTCAAGCCTCATTTTTTCTATGTAGCATACTTATTTATATTTTTCAAGCTTTATCCTTAAATTCAAGTGAATTATCAGTAATTACTTTACCTTATACCATGGGATGATGGTTACTCATATACTTTATATCTAGAATGAAGAACTTCTATTGGCTCATTGTGGTTGAATATTTGGTGTCAAATATGGAATAAAATTTGAAAGCCTTGACCTTAACTGACATTTCATAGATAAAAATGACTTTGCAGCTTCTTCTACTATGTCAAGAGCTATTTATATCTTTCAATAGCTAATGAATTAAGGATCTTGGCAGATGGGAAATTGGGCAGCAAAAGGCATAATCAAAGAGAGCAACAACAACAAAAAAATGCTTGGCTGTGAGCCAGATGCACTCTAACGGCCAACACAGATATTATGTCTGCTGCTCCAGTTTCCATGCCAAGACTGGAAGGCAAAGCTCACTTAGACCACATGCCCATGTCATATGAGAGTTCAAAGGAGGAAGCAGCAAACCGGTTTTCATAATGAAGTGAAAAGTAAGGCTCCTCTTAAGCTGTGTATCAAGCCAAATGATCACATATCCTAACTCTTTCTTATGCCTATTAAGAAACATCTTGGGGGATGGGAGTGCAGCTCAGTGATTATGGAGTTTGTCTAGTGAGCTCTGGGTTTTCCTCCCCAGCAACAAACAAACACAGACACAGAAACACACACACACACACACACACACACAGAGGTAAATCAAGAAACATTTTGAATTTGATGTTGAGGCCTTGCTATTTAAAACAGAATAATAGTAAGTCACAATACCTTTTTAATGAGGATAAAGGATAATTTATGATAAATCACTTTTATTTCTCTGCCTGTCATAATGTTGCCTTTATCATACATGAGGAAGAAAACCAGGATGACCAAAACCAGAAATACTATGGTAAAGGCTCTGGCTTAAAAAATTCAGTAAATTATGATAGAAAATGTCTATTTCTCTTTAAAGTTTCAATTGTATAATTGTTTATATATTTTTCCTAAAAATAATCTTTTAAGAACAATATAAGCTCTAAATTGGTACGCTTTTCAATCACAGCTATATTTCACTGAAGATTTCAAAGGAATTTTCACAGCTGTTGGTTTCCAAATGTGTTTATAAATGTGAAAGCTTTACTAAGAATCTTTCTTGGTGCCACAGGGATTTAAATTAGAGGTAGGATAAGAGAATGTTCTAAAGGAATGCAAAGATCTTGTGAAAATTGTTCGCAGGAACTTTTCTTAGAATACTATTTAATTGATCTTTGTATAAAAATGAATGGTTCTTCCTCCCATTTTTCACTTCATTCATTTTAATATTTGTTAAGTATTTGCTATATGTTCAACTCTGAGTAGGCACTGAGATACAAAGACTAATGTATTCTTTTGATATGAAGGAATTCCTTCTCTCCTAGTGGAGGTCTTCACATTAACAATCATAGGATGACATTCTTGCTGTAAATAAAGTTAGGGATAGAAGCACAAAGAAGGGTGTAACTAACTTCCTCATCATGATATAGGGAACAGCTTTGGAGAAGAAATGATACTTGAGCTGGGTGCTGAAGAGTGATTAACAGTCATTATGGTTGAGGGTAGGACATGCCTAGAATAGTTATGTAAGGCTGGCTTTCACATCACTATAAAGAGAGCAGTTCCTGAAACAAAAAAATTTTAAAAAGGAGCAGAAAAGTACTTTCATGTTAGAATACCTTATGGAAAAACAACCAAGAGTTGAATGCTGAGGAGGAATCAAGTGAGAATGTGTTCAACTATTAAGGGTGATGCCAAGGTATGAGATCTAGAATTAGAATTCAAAGGCAGTCATCAAAGGAAGATGCATTTCTCAGGTCTGTAGTGCTATCCTGTGAGTTACTCTCATGAAGATATCAAGGGTGAAATCAAGAAGAAGTCACATTAGCTAAACCTGTACATGATTGCTATGGATACTTAAACACACAAGTCTGTTGGAGGAAGCCACAGATAACTGGAATATATTCCTGAACTTCAGAGTCTGACCTTATAGCACACCATGGATCAATCGTGAGAAGTGACAGAACTCCTGAGAGACGGGCTAACGCTTACACGTCATTAATATTCCACTAAACATATTTCACTGTTAAATAATCATTTTAAGAAGTACACTATGATTCCAGGGAAGAGTACTACAAAGTTTAGGGAAGTATGATCTTTAAAACATTTTTTTGGTAGTGTAAAAGTTTGAACTCAGGACCTTCTGCTTGCTAGGCAGGCGCTCTACCACTTGAGCCATGCATCCAGCACTTTCTGCTTTCTTGTTTTTAAAGATAGGGTCTCCTGATTTTTGCCCAGGATGGCCTTGGGCCACAATCTTCTTACTTATGCCTGCTGCATAGCTGGAATTGCAGGTGTGTGCCAGTAAGCCTGATTACTTTTACACTATTTTGAAATACAACTGCACACTCCAGAAGACACAAAGCTTTATGTATGCCCTATCAGAACACCCTATTCTGACTTCATTCTTATCTGTTAAACATTCCTAAAAACTTAGTGTGGGGAATCCAGAACGGCTCGAGTCCCCTCTTATGACTGTCTAAACAGGTGTGAAACTTATCAGTTTTCACTATTTGGGGGGGAGACTATGATTCAAATCAGTCTGTTGCTTGTCTGTACAACTTGAAGGAGGTCAGTTACTAATTTCTGTGCCCTGGTTTCCTCATTTGCCATGTAGATACATATTTTTGCTATTTTTTGAGATTCAGGGGATGTTATGAAGGTTAAATTGCATAAGCAAGAATAAATTTTGTAGAAGTTCTAAAGATTAGTTGAAAGAGCTCTAAGCTCTAGCTATCTCTGTGTGCTTGTATGTACACAATGCTAGATTAGCCAAAGTATACTAAGTCCAAATACAGTAGTGTCCCCCTGAGGTACAAATCCTGACATTATCTATTCTTCACTGCTTTTCTCTTCTGTCATTTGGTAATTAACTTCAAAGTGCTCCTAAACCTGCAATGTAGTGACTATGTCATAAGCACTATCCCTTGATTGGTGGGTCAATTATGTGTGACCACCAATAGAAGGAGAATCCTGTGGTCACCTGGCCTCTTATCACAACACAATGAAATCTGAAGCAAGTGCTTTTACCCTTCTGTCTCCATCTTTCCACCCATTCTTGATCCCTGACACTAAGTTTTATTTTTAGGATTATTCAAGGGTTGTTTGCCCCAGTAATTCCTTTAGATGGTTACCCTTCTAAGACCAATCTTGTAGATGCGAAGAAGTGAATTCAGTACATTGGAAAGAGAATTGGTAGTAGAGGAATTCTTAATTTTATGCCATGTACTTGACTGGCTTCCTAGATGTGAAATATTGGAAACAGTTCATCCATTTCATGGGGATGATTTATGGGTATGTGTGCTATCATTGTGTAAAGTATATGACAATAAATCACCTCAGCCAGTACTCTGTAAGCTTAAATACTACTGAATTTCTCATTCAAACATTAGACTGCTTATAATGCAAAAATTCTTTAAAAAATCAGGTTAACTCAGTTTTTGAGCTACATATATGATTTTTAAAAAAAAATGTTTTAGTCTTGCAGGTTTCTGTGCCTATTCTGTCAAAGGAAGGTTTCTTACATCAGGGAAGTTAAGGCAAACTGTTTAGTAACAGCTTTCCAGAATCTGCCTGAACCCCATAAGTAATGCTATGAGGGTGGAGGAGGGTAAAGAAGATCTCTGGAATTTTTCTTTCCATATGAAACCAAGGCTCTGGAAAAGCTCCAGAAATGATTTCATTTCTATTTCCATAAACACAAAGATCATCTTTAGAGACCTCACCACATTTTCAGCAATTCTAAAAAAATAATCCCAGGGGAAGGATATAAGGGAAGGGTGAAAGAGGGTGAATTTTGTGGAAGTATTATGTACTCATGCTTGAAAATGGAAAAATGAGACCTGTTGCAACTATTCTTAGAACAGAGTAAGGGGGATAAAAGAGAATGATAGAGTGGGTGTATTTAACTAAGATATATTGTAAGCACTTTTGTAAATGTCACAATGTAGCCCCAATGCAACATGATAACAAAAATTAAATTAAATTAAAATAAGCTCAGCCTCTTCAGTTGTCATTCCTCCCTTAATATTTTGATATATGATATGCATGTTTTCCAAAGTTTGTATACAAGATCATAATTTTAAAGTAAATGTTACCACCATTCCACCTAGCTATGGATGTGTAGAAAGAGTAGAATAACTGTGTGTGTGTGTGTGTGTGTGTGTACGTACATGTGTGTGTATGAATGGGGAAAAGGCAAATTTTTTTACAGTACAGGCTACACTATCTTAAAATAATTGTAGCCTTGGATTTTGAACTTTTCTTGCAATTTTAAAGAAAAACACGTTGCTATTGAGGTTTATACAGTCATTCTGAGAGATAAATCTGATGTCTTGAAACAATATTTGATTATTTCAGTTTCTTTCAGCAAATTTTCCCTCCCTTTTAGCTGCAAGATTCAGCAAATAGATTATTGTGTATTATGAAAAACAGGACCTGCCACGGGGAGGTCACACATGAGAAGGGTAGGGTAAAAGAAGAAAGTTAAGGTGAATATGGTTGATGTACTCCCTATACAATAATTAATATAGCATTTTTAAACTGATTGAAACAATCATAAGAAATGGACTAAAGTAGATAGAGGAAATGAACCAAATCGGGCTATAATACATATATACATGGAAATGACAGAAGGAAATTCCCTGTGTAGCTTTCTTAAACAAGCAAAAATGTCATTTCTTTTTCCTTTCTTTTGCAAAATCAGAGAATAGGAGGGCCAAACATGCTCTGCCTGGGGGAGTTGATACCAGCAGAAATGAGTAGGTAGGGAATGGGTTTAAGAGGGTGAATATGGTGCAAATACTGTGTACACATAAATGTAAATAGAAAAATACCTGTTGAAACTGTTTCTCAAATGGAGGGAAGGGGGGATAAAGGAGAATGGTGGAGAGGGTGAATTCAAGATGATATATTGTAAGAAACTTTATAAATGCCACAATGTACCCCTACCCAGCACAACAATAAAATGAAAAAATAAGACAATGAAAAAAACAAATAGATTATTGTGTATAAGTTGGTTTCTGTCTTAGAACTTTGTTTCTTACTGAGATTCCTTTTATCAATATAGAAAGAATACTAAATGATGATTTGGTTACTCTCAAAATAAAGACATAAGCTAAATTAAGCTTCTGATTTATAGTAGGAATCAAATAATGGAGCCAAGTTAGCATACTTTTTAGCTTCTTTGGCATCCATCCAACAGATGTCATTTTTGAGAGCTGTGATCATGTGTGTCCAGTGATATTTTAAACAAATGCTATTTAATGCTTCAATAAATATGCAGAGTAAGGAGTCAATCTTTTTGAAATGAATGACTTAATGCTTTGCCGTTTAAAAAAAGAATCATAAGAGAACAGATCAGACTGAATCTGAATCATTTCTCTTCTCCTTCTCTCAAGTGTGCCCTCACGTCCCCTGTCCTCTTACACAACACATGTACTTAGTGAGGCACCTTCACCTCCCAGGAGGGCAAGCAAAAACAAAAAATGTCTTTAAAATCAGTGCAGTGGTGGCCAGTTTTTCTCATAGTCCACAGGGTAAGGAAGAAGATCCACTGGGAGCTGAGCAGAGTGAGTGACTGTCAGTTGGTTTGGGGTGTGTGATGACAATAATATTACTCGGGAAACTTAAATTGGAAGTCTTATTCCATTCACTACAGTGTTCTTCAGAGTTGGCCAAGAAAAATGATCACCTACACTAGGTCACAAATGTCCCCCAAACTAAGAAAATCATTAAGCATCCAGAAAAGGCTGAGATAAAACAGAACTTTATTTAGCACTGAGGTCTTGGTGAGGACGACACCTTATCCACTAGCATTAGTTCTTGCAGTATCAGGTACAAACTAAGAAAAGGGATCCCATTTGGGCAGACACACCCGGGTGGGCGCATGGCTGTGAGTGGAGCTGGGTTAGATTCCAATCCAACATCTCCTGTCACCTCAAGCACTCAGGTTCATACAAAGCATAATTTGAACAACTGGATACAGAGATCTTATTTATACAAATCTCTCTCTCTCTCTCTTCTTACAAACCATAGTACAAAAATAATACAACTAGAACATTTATCTATAGTCATTACAGGGTAGGATTGTGAAAATTTTCTATAGCAAATGCCAAATTTATTCTGCATAAATTTGCATAAGCTTAACATGATACCTGTTAAAAATTCCTTATAAGAACAACCAAGAAAAGTCCCTCTCCTGTGTTTTACTACCAAGAGAATGGGATACTTACCACCATCTTCAACCACAAAATGGAATATATCACTTGTGGCATTAGCTCCTTCTTGTAAGACATAACATATTTTCATCTCATCAATGTCAGCTAGAAAATAACCAAAAAACAAGATGATGAATTACTTGAGCAAAAATGATGACTTGTTACTTAGGCTAAATTCTATTGGCTATTACTTTCTATAAACATTTTTAGATCCTCTTCTAAGGGGAACAGTACTATATTAATTCTCTGACCTCGAAGCCCCTTGATTTCAGCTGTCCCCTGGAAATCTGATCCTTACACAGATATAGAGTACAAGACTTAGATTATAATAATAGCAAGGTGTTGCCCCTTCCAATGGTGTTTGCACGTTCACGTACCAAAGGAATGGCTATCTAAATAAGGAATGTCAGACACCATGACAGGTGGAAAGGAAGATATTTTGAGGCATGGCAGATTTCCTGGTCCTCTTGAAATTACATCTTTTGACTCCCTGTAGTGCTGTGAGCCAGTCCTACAGGGAGGCAAAGGAAAGAGTGAGGAGTGCCTCCCCATTCTAGCTCATTTTCTTACATTTTGTGGTAGAGCAGGCTATTTTAAGCACTCCAAAATTTGAAAGGAAAAACAAAGTGAGATTTTTAAAATCCCACATATTGAAATAACTATCATGATTCAATGTTAGACAGCAAAAAATATCTACAAAAGAATGGAAGTTTTTACTCATAGTAGAAAGTTATACCACGTCACAAATGCTCCTTACACTGCTTCCTACTCTATCAAATCCACTGACATAGATTTGTTTTCAAATCTAAGGCATAATTTTTAAATTTTATTCATTGTTTTACCAGTGCCAGACAACATAATAAAACAAATATCATTCTGTTCTGTGATACTCACAATCCATTGTTATTTGATCTGCTCCAATCAGTGAGTTTCTAAGGTTACATAAAGTGAGATCATAGCTAAAAATAGCTCCAACAACAGTAAGTAATATTTATTTGTCTAATTGTGTTTTTCTGTCTCCTAAAAGTTTCACTAAGTTCCATTTATGGATTTCAAAGGCATTTTATATATAGGACAATGGGTCTGTCAAAGAATTATCTCAAGTGAGGTGCGAGGTCTTTGGGTCAACTATGAATTGCTACAGCTTCTTTACAGACGTGAAATGTGTGTTCTATCCTGGCTCATGAAATTTTGATGTTGATTCACTTACAATCAGGAATCTGATTTTATTATTAACAGTATCCACTTGCTAGTAGAGTCTTAGAAGTTGAACAAATCCTGTACCATTTTATTTCTGTCTCTACCATAATTCTCCACATTTTCTGACTTGTGTCATTTATATGTATCTGTATGGCTATCATTTCTAATACATTGAAAACTTGTGAGTTTTTTTTCCCATCTTAACTTCCCACAGTCCTTTTCTCAAAGTCTTCTACCCAGGCTCAAGTGTTTTCTTAATTTAAGATGAAGGAGCTGAGTGGTGGTAGAACACACCTGCATCCCTACCCACACATGTGTGAGTTTCTGCAGGGGTAAGGAGTGCAGCCCCCTGCACAGCTCTTGACTTGTTTACTCTAAACTCAGCTTTTGTAATCTTCCCCTTATCAGTAAGGAATGAAGCAAACTCTGCTGACTATACATGCCTACCATGGGGATAATAACCTCTGGCCAGGAAAGGAAGTCTCTTATCCAATGCTCTCACCTTTTCTTTAATTTTATAAGAAAATCTAAAGGCTCTTCTAGGAAATAAGAAAAAGAGTTTTTTTAGTACACACACAACATTCAGTGCCACTATTTTCTTCAGCAAAAATATAATATTTAGGAATTTCATTGAAATAAATCACTGCTTTAAAACTGAATTTTAAGAACTTTCTTTTATCAGGTAAAGAGAACATGAATGTAATTATATGACATTCAAGTGTCACATTTTCTTACCAAATTAAGGCATATGAAATTGATTAGATGGCACATACTTTCATTTTCCCTGTAACTTTGTTACAACTACTTTACAGATAAAAAAAAAAGACTCTTTTGAAATTCCAAGAGATAAAGACTTTGATCATAATATTGTTATATTACAGCTAACACTGAAAATAACATAAACATACTGTAGCTATGCATAAACACTAGCTTTCTAAAGGCACACAAGTATTAAGAAGACAAAAATCTAATAGCTAAAATGTTTTCTTTAAGCAATCATCTAAGAATTAGCTAGTTTTTTCTAATTGTTTAATATGCATTACATGTATTTCAGCTCATCTACCCCATTGTTCATGGTTTTTATTCTAAACTCGTTAATATGCCTGGTAACCACACCTGGTTCAAACTCTTTGGGGATGTTTCTGTCTTCCTGAAAACTTATAAATTAGCCCCCAAAATACATCATTATGAATTCTTTGTAGAGTCCAGATACTATAATTTAGACCTGGAGGTAAAGGGGTAGAAAGGAGAGGGAAATCTTGGGAAAGAGGTGAAATTTGATGTCAATAATTTCTCTAACCTGGTTAATTTTACAATGTTTACCTAAAATGAATTTTAACAAGCTCTAGAAACAAATTCATTTTTTTCTCCTAACAGTCATTTCATCTATCAACTTAGGAATAACCTTCTCTGTCCACCTTTGCTAAACTGACAACTAGGTATATTGAAAAATCCATCCAAGTAATAGTTTTCCTCATCCCTTCACAATAAAGCAAAAATAAAAACAAATTTAAAAGATTGCATAGCCCTTTCTCTAAACACTGTTTTCATTTCTCCTACTGGAAGAACAGCCATAAAAACTGTCTGATGCAGCTTTCTCCATTTTTAGTCACTTATCTAATCTCTGTAAATAACTGCTATGAACCAAACTCTAGCCTTCACTTGCTCAAATGAGTGCTGTATGATTGCATACCAACAGTTTCCTAGTCAATATTTGAATTTGTATTTGAATGTGATAATTTCCTTTAAAAAGGATATTTTTAAAGTATCATAAACTTTATAATGAACTTATAACTACGTTTACAATGACCATAAAAATTAATTATGGCAAACTCAAAGTCAACTGCTGATAATAAGATAACATAATTTTAGAATTCAATATTGAAGAAATAATATCCCAGTATTTGCAGCTGTTGTACTTGGTCCATAGAATTTAAAGTAAATCACTTGCTTGTCTTCACTAAAAATTCTTTTAAAAAACCTCCAAAATCAGATTTTCTTTTTAACTCAGTGGAGGGATTTGAAGTGCCATTTTTTATCCTCTAACATATGCCTTTCATCTTCTTCACTTTCCATGAAAATAAACTAGGCTAAAATTGTGTGGCATCACTATCCTAAGAAGGCCTTCACACAAAAGTTTCCTGCTGGTTTTGCATGTCACTTGGCACTCTGGGGTTTTCCTGTCCCTGCAGGCCCTGGGATATTATTCAGGCTTTCAGCCAAGAATCAGGAGGTTAGAGTGTGAGACTATTTGCCAGAATCAAAAAGAAGTAGTTCTCTTTAATACTACATTTTTAACATCCATGTCTATTAAAGTATTTGTTATCTAAGTGTAGAACACTGTCATAGGAAAAGGACACCCCCACTGGGATTCCCTGGGGGAAATCCAGAGCCCACATAGGATAGATCCAGTTTCCATTCTGACATGGTGAGATTTTCATGAAAGCAACACAAATCCCTTTGTAATGAAAGTCACACATTCTGGAGAACAGAGCTCTCACTCCCCAGCCAGCACACTGAATGGCCTTCTCCCTTCCCTCACTGAATAACTCTGCATAGGTCACCTGCCTTTCCTGTCTCAGACTGGGTCCACCCACATGGGACATTCAAGTTAGAAGAGCCTGTTGCTTCAGGAATTCAGGTACTTGAGGTAAATGGTATCACGTACTGTGTTTGCAACACAAGAGAGAGAAGGCACAAAATGATAAAAGTAATTTTCTCCTTCTACTATTCATTTTGTTTACATATCTTCAGGCTGCTAATAATAAAATGGATTTATAGTTTAGAGATGAACATGTTGCCTTCTTATGCATCGTTAATCTATTCCTATTTGTGTGCATTCTAGTAGCTTGACCTATTATAAACATATAATTTATTTATTTTTCTATTATCATATTATTGTTTTACTGGAGGTACATTGTGACATTTACAAAAGTGTTTATAATATATCACAGTTGAATTCACTCTCTCCATCATTCTCCTTTATCCTCCATCCCCCCATTCCTAGAATTGCTTCAACAGGTCTCATTTTTCCATTTTCACACAAGTACATGATATTTTCACCACATTCACCTTCCTACATCCTTTCCTTATATCCCCATCTCCCACTGGTACTAATATAATTTTTATAGCCCTACACAGGTGTATTTATTTCTTACCTCTTTAGACAGGTGTTTGCCTGAGTTGTGAAATATTCTAAAAGAATTTTTAAATCTTAAAGAAAATATAAATATTTTTCTTTCATCTAAAAGTTCTTAGCAACCACAACAGTATCAGCACAATGCTCTTAAAAGCAATTAAAGTAATATAAATCTAAAGGATTTTTTGTGGATGCTAATTGATAATGATGATAGTGTGATAAATGCAATTTAGAAAACACATCTCTCTGTAAGGTACTAAAATGCTTCATGAAGTATGTGCAGTATACAAAACAGAGGATGCTCAGAAGATAGGTAAATGCAGCAGCGTTAGAAAGTCTACTTCAATTTCAATTTGCCAAAATCTTGTACCTGCTTTGGCAGGAAACCTTGTTACTATCAAAATGCATTGACACTTACTCTCATCAAGGTCACTGCCATGGAGCAAAATGCAAAATGAATATGTTTTTCCAGGAAAGTTAGTGAGTGTGTTCTTCCCCTTCCTTTTTTTCCCCTCCTTTCACTTTCCTTGGACCCTAAATGGATGCTTTACTTATAAGGCTTTCTGTGACAGACATATTTTCAAGAAACAATACCTTTTCCTTTTGTTATAAAGACATTGAAAAGAAAAATGAAACCTACCTTGGGTAAACTGAGTGATGCTATGGTTGCCTTTGCCCAGGTTGAGGAGATAACCATGTTGAGGGCCCTCTGTCACAATAAACCTAAGAGAAAAGTGTAGGCTGTCTCTGTCCTCCACTTTCAGTATTTTGCTTGTGATCATGAACCCCAAGTGGCCAGTGGTCAGAGTGCGAAGCATAGAAGCCCCTTTATTCACTGCAATTTGGGGGACACTGTTATCAACAGCTAAGACTTGGATCTTCATCACTTGAGGTTTCCTTGTTTCAAACACTGTATCAGGAAAAACATAGAAGTCTGTGTGGGTACTATCAGTCACTGTGAAAGAGAAGCTGTCTTCCCTTGACTCTGTGCCATCATGTTTGTAGCTGATTAAATTTTCATTCAAGTCTTGCTTGGTGAAAACCATGACAGGTCTGCTATTGTTGAATAAGAGATGACCATGAATAGGTACCTGGGTAACAATGAATTTCAGGAGTTTGTCAGGAGTATCTCTATCTTCAACAGTTAGTTCGAAGGGAGTGATCAGTTTGCTTTCACTTTCACTGACAACCAAATTATGAATGGTAACCACTGGCTTTTTATTGTCCACATCACTAATAGAGATACGGAATGTTCGAAAGACAGGATTACGCCCATCGGTGACTTGGAACTCAAAACTGTCCATCTTCACCTCATCGTCAGCTGTGTGGATATAGTAGATTTTGTTGCCAGCCAGTTGGAGCTGAGTGAAAGATATGATGGACACTCCAGGTTGATCTGTGCACTCTAAGTGGCCTCTCATGGGAGCCCTGGTGATGGTAAAAACTAAGTTTTCATCAGGACTGTTCAAGTCACTTGTACTTAGTAGATCTGTTGTGAGAATGACTTTACCACCTTCTTTTAAGGACACTCCTTTGCTTATCACATCAGGGAAGACAATGTCAATGCTCCCAATGGATACGTAAAAGTAGCGATCTATGAGGGCATTTATTCCATCTGTCACATCAAATTTAATTAGATCCCGAGTGCCCTCTTGCCCAACATGGACATATTGAATTAAATTTCTGTCTACTTCATCCTGGGTAAAATTCATGCCCAGTGTGATATTTTCATAAACTCCTGTAGGCTTTTGTCTTTGTAAAAAGCCATGTCTTGGCCCATAACGAATAATATAAACCAAGGATTTGTCCTCAGAGTCTAAATCAGTTGCCATTAATATTTTGTTGTTGATAATTTTGGTTTCCTTAATTTCTATTTCCAGTCCATTATTGATGGCCATTCTTGGAGTTTCATCATCAACAGGGATAACCATGATGAGCACCATCTTTTCCACAGAGTGTTTACCATCTGTTAGTTTAATCACAAAACTGTCTTCCTGGGTCTCAGAGTTGTCGTGCTCATAAATAATGCTGGAACTCTCTATGATCTGGTCCAGCGTGAAACTTTCCACCAAAACTGTGCCATTTACCAGCTGATTCATTATGTGCCCATGAGTGGGAAATTGGGTGACAGTGAAAGTTAAATCATCTGGAGGGATGTCAGCATCAGCAGCATTGAGAATGGGTGTATCAATCACTAGACTCATGCCTTCCATCACTATAAACTCCCTCATAAATATTTCTGGTTGTTCATCATTGGTAGGAATGATTGCAATGGAGAAAAATTGTCTTTCTGAAAAGTTAATGCCGTCAGAACAACGAAATATAAATCGGTCTTCCACAGGTTCTGCCCCTTTATGGACACTCTGGACATAATTAATGTGACCCTGTCTGAGATCTTTCACAGTGAAAGCACTTATGGCAGTTCCTGCTCTTGACTTCTCAGAGCCTGGTGCTGGAGAAATGTTTTCCACATAACCTGAGGTGGGCTGAATAATTATGGTGCACAAGATGTCATCATTTGGGGAATCAATATCTTCAGCACTAATGTGCATTGAGGTTATAACACTTTTATCACCTTCTAATACTACAAACTGTTCCCCTACAGAGATTTCTGGGGCTTGGCTGTCCACGGGGAGGATGGTCACCCACACAGTAACGCTCTGAATAGTATTGCCACCAATTCTCCATTCTTGAGACATATCTGAGAGACTTAAGTTAAAGGAGTCTGCTTTGGGCAACAGGCCAATCTCACCACTGGTGTGGGTGTAGATGACAGAGCCCTCCAAGATGTCCTTCTGGGTGAAGTGCTCTACTGGTGCTCCATTGACCAAAATTTCCCCATACAAGGGTGGATCTTCCAAGAGGAAAGTCAACATCAAATCATCAGTGTATTCCTTGGTCCCCTTAATAACATTGGTAGTGACTTCAGTAGCCCCGTTTTCTAAGACATCCAGATAAGACTCCAGAGTACCAGCAGGAAGGCTCAGCATGGGCATCTCATGGTCTACTGGCCGAACAGTCACTCTGAGAGTGATGGGTACCACATGGTGTCTATCACTGACTTCCAAGGAACAGCTATCAGTCAAGGACTCACGCCCATAATGAACATAAGAAATTCGGCCCTGTTTTATGTCCTCCAAATGGAAGAGCCCTCCTACATGCAGTACCTGTCCAGACACTTGTATGTGGCCATGTTTTGGTGCCTGGGTGAGTGTGAAAGAGATATGGGCCACATCAGTGTCTACATCATTCACATGCAACTCAGTCTCACTGAGGATGTGGTGGCCCTTCTCCTGAATGGTAAAGCCGGTGTTGAGGATCTCAGGTGGCTGGTTGTCCACTGGCTGTAAGTAAAGGGTGAAGGTGCCAGGGGCCACATTTCCAGCTCGGTCCTCCACTTGGAATTGGAACTGGGCCACCCGAGCAGCAACTCCCAGCTCTTGATCTGGAGGTCTGTAAGCAATTTTATGGTGGTTGACCTGTGCTTGAGTAAAATGGGTCACCACCACTGAAGGGTTATCAGTCAGGACCAAAGTGCCCAGAGGGGCTGGTGAGTGGTTTTCATCTGTGTCCATGGGTGGCTGAGTCACTGTGTACTGCAATTCTCGGTCATCTGTGTCCAGGTCTGTGTAACGTAGCCACTTCTTCCTCAGTGGTGTGAGCTGGGATTCCTGTACCACCATTCGAAGGGGACAGCCACTGCCCAGCTCTGGAGGGAGGCGATCCACAGGATGAATTCGTATTACAAACCTCTGAAGCCCAGATTGATTAGGAGGGTCATGGTTGTCCTGGATTCTAAATGTGAACTGGTCCATCACTGGCCCAGGACTGTGGGGTCCAGAATGCCTGTAGAACAGCCTCCCTTCTGTTATGTCCTGCTGCTGCCACTCTGTCACTATTCGTTCATAAAATACTCCCTGTTTCCTCCAGAGACCCTCCTCCTCCTGGGGAGGATGAGTTTGGCGAAAAAGCAGATGCCCTGTGGTTGAGTAGGGTGACTCCAGCACAAAACGCAGCAGAGAGTCATCAGAATCCATGTCAGTTGCACTCAGCGCAGAGGGTGGGATGGGTACTGTTTCACCCTCTGCCATTGTCAGCCCCATGTTGGCATTGAGAACAGGTGCCTGGTCATCCACAGGCACTAAGGTGATGGGGAACAGGAACTGTACCTGGTGCCTGCCTCCTCCATCCACCATGCGGAGCACCAGGTTGTCACTCAAAGAACCGTCTTTGTCATCATGCTGGTAGACCACCTGGCCAGCTGCAAGCTCAGTCACTGTAAAGGTCTTATGAGCAGAGCTGCCACTGGAAGTACCCAGGATCACAAGGTGGCCATGCCGGAGCCCAGCCACCACCTCCAGTCGCACTGCTTCCAGATCATCCTCATCACTGATGACCAAGTTTTGTGGTCCACTGCCTGTAGGACCTGTGAGGGGCCGAGACTGACCTTCATAGAGAATAAGACCAGTGTTTCTGGTGACCACTGGGGCCAGTGTGTTCATGGGCTTCACCACTACCATGAAGGCAAAAGGGTCTGAGGCTGCTCCTTCGGGGTCCACCACCTCTAGCTCTAGTTCAAAGAGACGCTCCTGGTCGGAATCTTCCGAGGGAGGCTGGTAGGCAATTTTCAGCAGGCGCAAATCCCTCTGAGTGAAGGAGGAGAGGGGCAGGCTGCGATCATCTGTGCTCACCAAGTAACCCTGCCCTGGCTGAAAGGGAGAGGTGAGGTTGAAGATCAACAGGTCCGGGTTAGACTCAGCATCCTCAGCTGCCAGCATGTCTGGAGTCAGAGCGGTAAGTACAAACTGGTCCACCTCCACCATCATCATGGCCACAAAACTCGGCTTGGGGGCCGTGTTCTCAGCTCCTCCTCGGATCCTCACGAGCACCTGGAAGTGCTCGCGTTTTAAAGCGGGACTACCTACAGGAGCCCCTCGCGAACGCAACTCCACCATCATAGGCACCCAGTCCCTGTTTGGTGAGTGACTAGGGGCTGTGTGGCGGTAACGCACGCCTAGCTCCTGGAACGCTTTACAGTCCATTAAGAGAGGCTCAAGCGCGCCTCCTTCCCTGGATCCTCCCGGGACCTGCGGGTAATGGAGGAGTTCTCCATAGCGAGGCAGCGCACCCAAGCCAGACAGGATGCCCACGCGGCACTCCTCCGTCTCCGGCTGGAAGGCGAACTCCAAGCTCCGTGCGTCCAGGGCATTGCTAGTCCCCAGCAGTTCTTCCACGACCAGGGGCAAGTTTCGAGTCACAACCTCCAGCTGGGTGAAGACCACTTCCACCTCCAGGGCTAGCGGAAGCACGATCGCCCCTCCTGGGGCATCATAGCGCAGTTGCAGCCGAACGCGGTCCCGAGACGGGCTGCGCGCGCCCAGGTGCGAGTAGCGCACCTCGCGGGGACCGAAATCGCACGGGAAGCGCTTAGGACTCAGGCGGCCAGGCCGCTGGGCTAACGCGTCGTTTTCTAGCACAGTCACCTTGCAGCGGTCCCCTGGCTGCACTTGCAACACTAGGTCGTGCAGCGGGTCCAGCCACACTTCACGTCCGAAAGGCACCCGGAGTCCGCGGTTTGCCAGCACTATGGTTTCCTCCTGAGGGACCCCAGCAACCCCTGCGAGACCCGGGGACAACAGTACTCCGGCGGGGGCAGCCGGCTGTGACGAGATGCGGCTTACCAGTGACAGGAGAAGCAGCAGCAGTCTGGGCGGCGGCGCAGGTATTAGCTGAAAGCTGGTGGCACTGGCTGTCCGGTGCGCGCGTGTGGCGATTCCGGGAGTCCCAGCAGACCGCATGGTACAGGTGTTCAGGCTCCAACAGGTCAGCCTGAGAGCATGCAAAATCAGTCCCAAGGTAAACTACAAGCGACACCTCCGGAAAGTGCCAGGCACTCAGCACGCTGCCTGCGGGATCTCCGGGTAACCAGGACTTCGCCAGAGGATGGGAAAGTTGAGCAGCGCGGTCCGGGCTGGAGCCACAGCCGAAGAGGCTAAGCCCTCCCAGCCCGTCCGGCTCCGCCGCCTGCAGCTCGGTTGCGCGCAGTCCCTTCCCTCCTACTTCCCAGGTCCCCAGACCCAGGGCTTTGAGGGAAATCCCTCCCCTCGCACCCCCTTACCCCAGTCCTCCCAGGAGACCAATCGTCCGTCCCGGGAGGAGGCCCCGAGTCCAGGGTTGGGTAGGGATTTCTGTCAATCAGCTCTCTTAGGGGACAAGGCGGGGAAACTGCAGAGAGGGGAGGAGAAAGAAGGCGCAACAGGTTGCCTTGGAATTGAGGGGATGTGGCCTGGCGTTGCCTACTTTTGGTCTCGCTTGACTCTCGACTGCTAGGTCTGGAGGTCCGGCAGAGGAATCGGAACAGTGGGCGGTGCGGGATCCATTTATTTATTCATCTATGTGCCCTCAGGATCAACCCATTTCAGTCCTCCTTCCCCTTCATTGGAACCCTGTGCATAGGGTGGTCATTTCTCACGGAAACTTTCAAATTCCAAAAGAAAAGAAAGTTAAATAGTGCCGCCTGAATTTGAATCGAAACCCAGGGCAGTTTGAGAATAAACTCTGGGGCGTATTTACAAAAGAAGGACAGCTGGATTTAAAACCCAAAGCTAAAGCAGGTTGCACCCTCCCCTCCACTCCCGCCCCACGCTGCCTTTTCATAAATTACCATGGGCACAGTCCTCGGACTGGAGAGTTTTTAACAAGCCTCTCCTTTGCAACCAAAGTTCACAGGGTAAAAGGAAAAGGGGGCATTTGGAATGCGTGAGAAATGCAGTCTGATCAGAATCGCTAGTCTGTCACCAAAGAATAAGTTCTAGGGAATGTAGCCTCAGGCTGTCCCAAAGCCTTCCCTGTTAGGGTAGCTGTCATTAGAGACGCTCCCGTTCCACTCGCAGTAATTAGACCAAGTACGAACTAAACCCGCCTGTCAGCATCACATTTCTTTGCCTGCCAAGAGAATTGATAAGTATCCGAGGGAGGGCAAGCTAAAAGAGTGTAGACCCCATTTTAGTCAGCAGGGTTTGAGGCTGACTTGAGCTCTTCCTGCCCCCTTGTGTTTGTCTGGTTTCAGGAGTGTGCAGATTGCCTTTTTAGAAGGTTTTCTAATTACCCTCCCTCCCCCTGTAAAAAAACCAACCAAACAAAAAACCACCCTTATTATAAAAACTCAACCGTTTTCAATTGGTTCCTTGAGCAGTCTTGCTTATTCTGGTCAAAATACTTTATTTGGGGTAATGTTCATTTTTGTTCAACAATACAAATCTGATTATTAAACAGGAACAAAAAATTGGCCTTCTTACCACTTTCCTCTTCAAAGATATTTTGAATTGCAAAAAGAGGTCGGTAAGAAACTGACAGTGCGCTTTTAAATTTTAGTCCAAATTAAAGATATAAGCTACATAAGTAATTCGTAAGTAATTTCACTAAGAAGTGGCCCTCTTTTTAATTCTTTTGTGCGTTTAACCTGACATCTTCTAGTTCAGGATTTTGAGCTCTGCCTGACACTTTCACAGCTATTCCAGATTACAGCCCAAACTTCGTTGCAAAAGTATTGCTGGGAGATGGCAGATTTGTTCCAGGAAGACACTGGGCCAGTTGTTCCCTGGGAGTCAGGGATGGAAAGTTCTGGAAGTTTTGCAAAAGAAGCAACATATTAATGTAAACACACAAATAATGTCTAATTAGTTGTTCTAATCTTATTCTTCATGTTCTGTACTGTTTGGTGGACTTTTAACTCCTACTTAAAATTAGTGGGTACATTTCACAATTTGTTACAAAATGAACATTCTTGTATATAGAAGGAATGAGGCCAATACATTAAACACATTAGAAAACCCCCATCCAACTCCTCACCAATTTCTAATTCTCTTTGGCATTATTATTTAAATGTGTTATGATTATTTATTTCATACAGGATACAAATGGCAGAGATATGGGAATATCCTGTTTTCTGTTCACAAATAAATACAAAGCTGCCAAGTGGAATAGAAAATCAGTTTCAGAATAAAATATGGCTCTTTCTATATTATATATCAAATTCTGGTTATATGTTTTTAATGAAAAATGTCAACTGGCAGCCAAGTGGCCTTTACTCCTGCATTGTGACTCTGGGTGAGTCCTGACCAGAATCAGATCAACAGCCTACCCCTGATGCTTCCCAGTGGCTCCAGGGTTTTCCTTTCTTCCTTTTAAAGTCCACCTCTGTTTGACTTGCCAGCAATGATAAGATCAGCACGTGAAGCATGGCAGTATGCCTGAAGGGCAGAGTTCATTATTTTGTTTCACGCTAAGAAGAATACAAGCCCACATTTCTTTGTAAGTACCATAAGGAAATCAAGAAACTGTAATCTTTTTTGACTTTTAAATCTAGCCTGTACTGATTATAGAGATGGAATGATTCTTGGAAATGTTTTGTAAACATCTTAGTTTTTTAAAATCAGATAGATGACAATGCACATGATGGCTTGCTTAAGTATCTTTTGCATTGATGATCATTGATAAAATGGTGAAATATTACGTTTTCACTTGAGAGCAACTATTATTGATGGTCTCTTTTCTGAGTAATAGCTCAGTGTTAAAATATCTCTGTGATTAAATTAGAAAGAAAATACTAACACTCAACAGTCTCAACATCATAGGGATAAGTCAATAAATGTGACACATAAAAAAATCTAAGCCTAACTCTTCAGTTGTTATTTTCTTGAGTCTTTCTAACACTGTCTGTATATAATTGGCAAAACAGTCCTTAAAAATAAGTTCTTAATTTTTTTTATAATTTAGAAGTCTATCCTTCAAAATAACTTAAAGTTAAAATGAGTGATTGAAACTCAAATGATTTCTGTCCCAAGGTTAGGCACCAGAAAACCTGTTTTAAAATAAAGGGGGTTAGTTGATGAACTTAAGATTCAGGCAAGAGAGTCAGGTAGAAATTCAGTGGCAGGTCTGGGACTCTGAAATCAGATGACCTATATCAGCTAGATCACTTATTTGATTCATGTAAGATTTCTTGCCCATTTTTTGTTTCTGTAATTTTTATTAAGTTGCTAAATTCTCAAATAAAGTCAGACTATAGTTAAAGTTGTATCTGGTTAAAACTTGAACATCACAGTTTTCATTACACGGCTTATTTCACTTTTTCTGCATTCCTCTATTGGATCTTAAGACTCTTAAGAAGAGATTGCCTTACAGACACCTTAAAAATACAAATAGTCATTTCTCAGCATCCATGGAGGACTAGTTCCAACATCCTCTGACATACCAAAATCTAAGAATGCTCAAGGCCCTTACATAAAATAACATAGTATTTGCACAGAACCGTGCACACAGCCCTGAACACATTACATTTTAAATCATCTTTAGATTGCTGCAATACCCAGTACAATTTAAATACTATATAAATACCTGTTTGCTGTTTAGGGAATAAAGACAATGCATCTGTTAGCTACAGATGCATTTTTTTCCCTGAATGTTTGCAGCTTGTGGTGTGTTGAATGCATGGTTATGGAACCCGCAGGGAGGATTTACTGTCCTTGTAGACGAATGACAGAAGCTTCATGCCAAACATCTTTACTAGTTCTCAACAGCTTCAACATCTGCAAATCCATGGCTTTCCTATAAATAAAAAATTGAGTGATTTCAGAGCAGCAGTGGAGAGAGCAAAGAGCCCTGGACTAATTAACCAGGAGCAGATTGACATTCTCTCTCTGACATCCGCTAACTACGTGACTAGCAGCAGTTCTCATATTTCCCAGTTACGATCTCCTCAAGAGTAAGACAAGGAACCCCATCTGTGTAGATAAATTCCCTTTTGGTTCCATAACATCTATAATATTTATAGAACACCTGCAATTTTGTTTCCCTATATTCTTTGATCACAGGTTGCAATTGTCATTCTTGCAAGAAAGATGGACTGAATTAATTTAAAAACGTGTCACTGTTACCAAGTCAGGAAACTTAGAGCTCAGTGATCATGCCACTTGCTAGTGGATCAGCCATTCCTTTCCAAAATATCTGGAGCAACATTTGCACTCATTGCTGTGGGCAGTTTAATACATCTCTGGTTGTTTTTTAGTCAAACAGAAAATTAAGATAAAAATCCAACAATAGAAAACTAAATTGAACTCATTATGAGGATAGATGAGATTTTAAGGTAGTTCTGTTATTAAGTGACTTATCAGCACCCATGCTTTCCAGGCAAAGCTGTGTTTGGATGGGAGTTTTCTGTAGGTAAGAAGAAAGAACATTGGATTGGACACATTTTAAAACTGACATTCACATTTGTTTACTTGAAGCTCATGACAAGTGACACTTTCCATCTCTAAAAATGTGTGATTGGGGAAGAGGTAATGTACATACAAATGCAAAATGTCTACATATTTAGTATGGTATATATGCAAAATGCAAATAAGAGAAACGTTCATTGTTTTCAAACTCTCTCTGTGTGTATATAATGTATACTCATACATATGCATCTGTTTGTCTATCTATCTATCTATCTATGTATCAATGCTAAATATTTTCTGAGTAAAGATGCCAAGCTCTTTGTTTCTCTTTGCTTCTACTTATCTCATTGTTTGGACTTATTTCTTAGTATGTTATCAATGAAAGATTGGAGTGAATCAGTATCATCTGAATAATTGATATGATATAACCATTGTCTGAAAATTTTAAATGTTTGTAAATAATCAAATAGCTTATTATTTTTAGAATCCATTTCTTGTAATTATAATAATAAATTACCTTGTTTGAGAATGGAGGCAATGATAAATGAGAATTGCGTTGCTAATCAGAAGTTCTTTTTTTTTTTTTTTTTTTTTGAGGTACTGGAGTTTGAACTCAGGGCCTAGACCTTGAGCCACTCCACCAGCCCTTTTTATGTGATAGGTGTTTTTGAGATAGGTCTCACAAAGTATTTGCCTGAGCTGGCTTCAAACTGCAATCCTCCTGATCTCTGCTCCTGAGTAGCTAGGATTATAGTGTGAGCCACGAACACCCAGATCAGACGTTTTTATAGTGATAATTTCCTAATATTACTGTTGCTGAATCTCTTGGTAAAATCTCCTACTAACATAAATAATAAAATAATGTTTTCCAAAAATAGAAAAGATTGGAGTGTTTGATTAGGTTATTATATATTAATTGCTCTATTAGTTCTCCCCCCCACACACCTGTTTCTTCAGTCTTTCTAGTTGCTTCATTTCTTTTTTTTTTTGGTTTATTTATTCATTTATTCTTATGTGCATACATTGTTTGGGTTATCTCTCTCCCCGTCCCTGCCCTCTTCCTCTCTCCCCCACCCCCTCACTTCTAGGCAGAACCTGTTCTGCTTCTTCTCCAATTTTGTTGAAGAGAAGACATATCTAGTTGCTTCATCTTTGATTAAAATCATGCTTAATTCTTCTGTTCTGTAAAAAAAGTAATGTCCTTCAAAAGCTGTAATCCCTCAAATGAGACACACATGTCTGTCTTTCTGAATCTTCCTGAATCATGGATAACTGCTTCTTTGTTGTTTTCATTAAACTGATTTATGAAACTCACAAATTATCTTATCCGAAACTGAACTCATTCTGTGCAAGCCATCATCAAGATGGAGAACTCTCCATAGCGTCTTGCACAACTCTCTTGTCTTCCTATGTCCATCTGTTGTCATCCTCACTCAGATCACCATTATTTTTGACAAGGTTTCTTCAAATACTAGCCTTATTACTGTTACATCTGCCAGCCTACACACAGCTCCAGATAAAACAACAGTCTATCTTTTATTACAGCATTTTGGTAAAACCACTTTTGCCTTCCCTTTGCTGTCAAATCAAATAATTTCTCCTCTTCTTTAGATTGCAAATCTTTTTAAAACATAATTTTACATTTACATGACAAATAATAGTACATGTTTATGAGATACATAGTGGCATTTCAATAATGTATACAATATGTAATGATAAATTTAGAGTAAGCATATCCATCACCTCAAAACATTTGTTGTTTGTACTGAGAACAATTAAAAATCCTCCTTTCTTGCTATTTTGAAGTATTCACTTAGTTGTTGTCAACTGTAGTTATTCTGTTGTGCTGTAGACCATTGAAATTATTCTCCTACATGCTGCTTTGTGACAGTCTGCTGCCTTGCTTCTGGACCTTTGCCTTTTAGTTTGCTCTGCTTCTTCTATAGGGAATGCTCTCAAGATTTACCTTTGGGAACGAATCAGAAATTTTAGAACTACAAGGGCCTTTCAGACCATTATTATAGCTTCCTTATTTCATATCTGAGGAGATTGGACCAAGGAAGTTAAGACCTAAGAGTGGAGATAGAAAAGAAGAGAGATTCCTGACTGACACCAGTCTGGGTATGTATCCTACATTTCACTGTGATTCAAACTTTAAGGATAATCTTGAATACTTCCATTTGCATGGAATCTTTGTTCATCATGCAACTTAATTAAGCTATGTGGCTTTCACTCTTTTTTATCACCCTCTTCTCTCTCCACCTACTCCTTTGCTTTTATTCCTCTTATGAGATCAATCTTATCATCTGTTTTGCCATATTCACAAGTGTTCATGTGTCCTTTACTATTCTGAAGTCTTTTTCTTGGTCTCCTTTTATTATATCATTTTTACATTTACTCACATGTGTATACATTGTTTGGGTCATCTCTCCCCTCCCCCTTCCAGTCAGAACCTGTTCTGCCTTCTTCAACTTTGTTGAAGAGAAAACATAAGAGATAATAAGAAAGACATTGCTTTTTTGCCAGTTTGGGACAAAGATAGCTATGCAGAGAGATTCTTAGCATTGCTTCCATGTATGTGTGTATTGCAACTCACATTGGTTCCTTTCTACCAGACTTGAGCTCACAGCTTGTATCAGGCTCATCCTTTACCTATATAAAGGATAAATACTATTGTGATTACTTACTAAATTATGCTGTCCACATTTTATTCTTTCCAAAATCTTTTCATTAATGTAATTCAGCCAAATTTCACACCTTTGTAAGTTAGCCAGATGTGTTAATCAGTTTCTTAGCCAAAGTCAGATCAACAGAACCTGACTTTGGCTGAATTTAGTAAAAAGGAAATGAAAAGATATTGGCTCACTCCCATAATTTCTAGGAAAGACAGAACCAAAAGCTTAGGAGACTAGCAGTAGAGACCCTTGTCACTCCAAGTACTGCTGGACACTTGACCTCCAAGGTGACACTCAGTCATAGTCCACATCTGCTATGAGCCAGCTGCTCTGAAGCCACTGTCACTGGTGCTTGTGGAATTAGAACTGGAATGTCACTGCAGCCACCAACTAAAGATCTAGGAACAATTGTATTATCTAAGTTTAAAACTAGGCTCATGGATTGGCTGCCAAGGCACAGGGAAATGAGTGTCTGGTGTTGGGTGGCTCCTCTTACCACTGAGTCATACCATGTGAATTTTTCATATAAAGGAAAGATTTACATTCAAAACAGCCAAACACAACCACTGCTTGTTGTAGTAAGATGAGTATCAGTAGTACCACTTTATAATTTATATTGGAGAAAACTGAAACATCAGAGAGTCCAGCGGTATTTTTTCATATTTGCATAACCTGCACTTTGACTCTGACATACCTGTCACATGAGCTAAGGTTATGAAATTTTCTACTTTGTGGCCATACGTCAGCACTCTAAAATACTTGGATTTTGGACCATTTCATATTTCAGTTTTTTAGGTTAAGTGATGCCCAATCTGTATTTCTTTTTTGTTTTGTTTTGTTTTATTATTCATATGTGCATACAAGGCTTGGGTCATTTCTCCCCCCTGCCCCCACCCCCTCCCTTACCACCCACTCTGCCCACTCTCTCTCCCCCCCACCCCCTCAATACCCAGCATAAACTATTTTGCCCTTATCTCTAATTTTGTTGAAGAGAGAGTATAAGCAATAATAGGAAGGAACAAGTGTTCCTGGTTGAGATAAGGATAGCTATACAGGGAGGTGACTCACATTGATTTCCTGTGCATGTGTGTCATCTTCTAGGTTAATTCTTTTTGATCTAACCTTTTCTCTAGTTCCTGGTCCCCTTTTCCTATTGGCTTCAGTTGCTTTTAAGTTATTTCTTTAATGCTGATCTATTCTTCCTTCTGAAATGTGCTTTTTTTTTTTTTTTTTTCTTTTTTCTTTTTACTTTCAGGACCATTTGGCTCAGAATGAAGTAGAGTTTTAAATAAGAGATCATCACTTAGCTGAACCTAGAAAAACTAAACGAAGCATAATAAATTCCTGTACTTGGATTTTTATTTAAGCATTTGAAAAACAATTTGTGGGAATATTTTTGTAGGTTTCTTGCTTCAATTTCATTTTTCGATTATTGTTGATAGACCTCCACTGAAGAACCCACAGTGCATAGGGAGAAACAATGTGATGTTTGGCAATCTGAGATATGGTGCTTGCTTCACTTTCCTGCAGAATTAAGTTCTAGAAAGTAGTCTAAAGGAAAAACACTTAAATTTAAAAAAACCCTAATTTGAATATGAGACTAATAATACATACTCTCCTATTAAGAAAAAAGATTATTTCAATAGCTTCAAAACAAAATTAGAAGGCCATAATGTAGGGAAATAATTGCGAATTTAGTTTTAGAAATCATTAAGATGAATCAATTCTTGACAAATATATAGATATATATTTATATATAGCAGTACTGGGGTTTGAACTCAGGGCATTGTGCTTGCTAGGTAGGTGCTCTATCATTTGAACCATGTCTTTAGCTCTTTTTGTTTTAGATATTTTTCATCTAGACCCTCATGTTTTTTTCCTGGGTTTGCTTCAGACCCTCATCCTCCTATCTGGATCTCTTGCATAGCCAAGGATACAAGTGTATGCCAGCATGCCTGGCTTGTTTGTTGGGATGGGGTCCTGGTAACCTTTTGCCTGGTCTGGCCTTTAGCCACAATCCTAATCTCTGCCTCCAGAGTAGCTGGGATTACAGGTATATGCCACCATTATTTCATTGGTAGGTTAGTTAACATTTCTCTCAAGTATTCTGTTTCCTTTTGAATTAATTTCTAGACCTATTTTTCAGGATTTTCTATTCCTGATCTGCAAATATGCCTGCCTGTTCACACTGGTGTCATACCCTCATGAGCAGAGTTCACAAATTACTTCTATGAGTTTACTTTGCCCTGTTATCTTTTGGAAGGGACCCCAAATTCCAATTTCCCCTCCACCACCTTCCTGTCTACACGTCAGCATACAATTTTGCCATCTAGGATAGATGGTCATTTGATTGCCTCTAGAAATTTTCCAATGACAGAAAGTTTGCCATTCTACTAAGTGCAAGTTAGGCTCTTCACTGGAAGATGGTAATTGTTAGCAAATCCATCCTTGAACAAAGCCGAAAACCACTTTTTTATGATTTCCCTCCATTCTCTTCTCTGACATGCAGTGGATTCTATCTACTTCCTCTTTCACATGACAGCTCCTTAGATATTTGAGGCCAGAAGTCATGTTCCCTTGCTATCTTTTCTCCAGACTAAATGTTGCTGGTTTTCTCAGCTGTCCCTTGAGATCTGTGCCTCAGAACTGCTGCCATTTTGTTTGCTTTGTCTTTAAATTACACAAGTGACTGAGTTGGGATTTGAACCTTAGTATCATGTACGCAGTGACTGGGTTTTTCTAAACTAGATACTCTTTTCTGTCTTCACTGTGCCTCCATTATGTGTGGTTCAAAGATATATCAAGTTAGAATAAGCTCTGTTCTCCTGCTAAACATATTTGAAACATCAAAAGGGAATGAACTGGAAAGATTTCTATCTCCATTCTTTACCTCTTACATTATCAGAAAAACAAACAAAATGACAACCAAAATTAATAAGGAACAGAAAAAGGATAGGAAGGTTGTTATGAAGGGTGCAAGCTGTTTCCAGACTTATTGCCAAGAGATTAGTTTTTAGTGTTTTAGTTAGTTCCCAGTGGGGAGAGAATATTTTTATTCCTTTGAAATAGTTATTGCAACTTCAAGAATTTATCCTAGGAATGAATCCAAGATGAAGTGAGTGCTATGTAAATAAAGATGTTTATGGCACTATTATTGATGAAAGAAAAAAGAGCAAAGAAAAACTATCTGAAAGAAAATGAAAAAAATTAAAATTGTACGCTACTTCCCTATATTGATATGTATATGCTTAAGATGATTAGTATGTGAAGAAGTGACCTGAGAAACTTATAATATTATGTATGTGTATGATAATTGTAACATATAAAAGTGAAATAAATGTATGGACAAGAGCTGAAGGAACATGCAAAAATAATTATTATTGGAGTATATCAGTAGGTTTGCATATTCATTGGCTTTTCATTACTGAAACAAAACAGCTGAAATAACTTATAAAAAGGAGATGTTTATTTTGGCTCACAGTTTTGGGGGCTTCAGTACACGATCTCATGACATGTTGTTTTTGAGCCCATGATGAGGCACCACATCACGGTGGGAACACTTGGTAGAAGAACACTGATAACCTCATAGCTGGAAAGTGAACAAGAGAGAGTTCCAATATCCCCTTCAAGGCTGCACCCCCAATGACCAGAAGACCACTCAGTAGGCCCCACATCTTAAAGGTTCCAGCACCTCTCAGTAGCACCACAGACTGAAGGTCAAGTCTTTAACATGTAGACTTTGGGGAATACTTATCCAAACCAGTTACATACCCATTTCTTACCCATTACAAGGAATCATGTGGGCTGCATCTACCATTTATTGGGTTGGATTAATAAACACTTGATGGCACATTTTTCTTCTTTAGTTGCCATACTTGTTGATTTTATAACAAAGGAAAATTTTAAATTATAAGTTTTATATTTGTCTCTAAAGCTTCATCAAGGTCCTTTGAAAGGTGAACTAAAGCTCTACTTGAATTGAATTTGTATAATATTTCAAAGTGCTGAAGCACAATTGCTTAAGATAGATGTTGGTCATATAACCAATTATAATTCTTCCCCTTCTCTTAAGACATTGGGCCCCACCTTAATAGCACTTGTTATAAAAAAAAAAACCCAGCATGTACAATATGATTTATTGATAACCTAGATTTTGATTTATTGTTCTCACTTATGCACACATTTCCTTACCCATTATAAAGAATTATGTAGGCAGTATCTTTAATATTTGTAAACTTTTGTGATAGTAAGAGAGTGAATAACTCTCTTATTATTCAATTCAGTTATGGTAAGTGTTGCTTCACAACAATATTCATGTATTTATTCAATAACTATATTTATGTATGAATAAAAGACCACTCTATTGAGCACACCTGCTTTAAATTGAGAGGGAACATGGTAAGATCAGTGATTTCTAACACCCTGGGACTGTTGCCACAACTTAAAGTCAATGACTTCATCAGAAGCTGTGTGGAATGTTGTGAAAGTCCACAGGTGCTAGTTTTAGCAGAGCATTGTAGTCAGTGAAGGTAGGTATGACCAGAGAGGGACTATGTAGTGCTGCAGCTATCTACTGCTGAGTGATGCCTGGATATCCTACAGAACCATCTGTAAACCAGGCCAGAGTCTTTTCTTCCTTCATCAATGGTTGTAGGGAACTCCCTATGAGACATGGTGCAGGCTGAGAGAATAGGTAGTGAAGCAGGAGTGGGGACTACGGATATAAGGGTCACTTCTTCATGTAACTTCTTGTGCCTTCAGGGCTTGCTCACCCCCATTTGCTGATAGAGTACTGAGTTCAGTGACTTGGTGTATTGCAATGACTTGATGAGTCAGAAAACACCAAGTTCAAGGTGGATGGCTAAAGATGCATGGTAACTTGGTGGCCCTTGTTCAGTCTCATCTAAAGTCTAGTAGGAGGCTAAGAACTAGTTATCAAGAGGAAAGTAGTGGTCTAGTGAAGATGGTAGGGCTAATTAGACCCTGCCAAAATCTCCAGATAGTATCTCCATCTGCTCTTCTCATTCTAAGTGACATTGGATCTGCTGGATATGGCATAGTGTCTGGGACCTGCTACAGACCTTTTCTTGGTCTAGGACCCACTCAAAACTAGCAGCTTTTCAGGTCACTTGGTAAGTGAGATTGAGTAACACATCCACATTAAGAATATGCTTTCTCCATAAACCAAAGAATCTCCTTAGAATTGTGCCTCATTTTTGGTTATAGGAGGAACCAGATGCAACTTATACCTTCATCTTAGAAGGAATATCTCAGTATGTCCCACTCTGCTTGATTCTTAGAGCTAGAAGAGCTTGAATTTTTTGGAGGTTTATTTTTTAAACTCTAGAATACAAATACCTTACTAGTAAGTCCAGAATAGTCACTATTTTTTGCTCACTATGTCAAATTAGCACATTGAGTCATATTGCAAGAGACTATTGTGATATCTTGTGGAAAGGAATGGTGATCAAGGTCTTAATGGACTAAATTCTGATATAGGGTTTGGGAGTTGATACATTCCTGAGGTATGGTTCAGGTTTCTCAATACAGTGACTGCAGTTCCCACCGTAATGTCTGGCCCATGGAGAAAGGTGATCACAGAACCCTTCAAGGATGCCAGTGTTTCCCTTACAAATTTATTTCCTACAGTTTTGGTTAAAAGTAATATATGTCCTTTGGATATTCTCATTGTGGGTGAGTAGGTCTTAAATGACCAATTCATTCTAACATTTTGATCTTGTTAAGCCTTTGAATCCCTTCCTCCCTGTTAATCCCTGGCATTCCCAGTTCACTCTCTGTGAGCAACCTATTGGTCCATGTTTCAGTCAACTATAAAAACTATTAGAGCACTTCTCACTTCCCAAGCTACAACATTAAATTCAGAATCTCTACTCACATTTGGCTTGATCCAATACTCCTTTTCTCATTAGTAAACATTCTTTGTATCCATTCCTTCATGTTTCTTGGATTTCCATATGTATAAAATAGAAAATTACTTCTTTTGGAGTATAGAATTACTATTCGTGGATCATACTTTTCATCTCATTTTTAGGAGTCTGTTAGAACTTGATTCTAGTCATAGTTACAGAAGCAAAGAGAAGTGGCAGGGTGCATCTTGAAGAGAATCAGAAATTGTCTCAGGGGAGGCCATTAAAGTTTTCTTAAGCAATGCAGAGCTAATCCCTTGAGATGGAGTAGAAAGCTCTGTACTACTGGGGTGAGGAAGGCACTTCCACTGGGAATGGGAAGGCCTTCTGCACTGGTAAAGAAGACTAATTAAGATTTAGGGACTCAGTGTCTCCAGCTTCATCAAGGTTTTTTCACATATATTTATTTAAAATATTCCATTATTTCCCAATCAATGTATGCAATTTAACTATATATACCTTGCAATACTGAGAGTCCTACTGTGTCATCAACGAGTTGCAGGATGAGATTTTGTGTTTAGTTTTCAGCAATCTCAGCCTATAGCTATGGGAGATAAAGGTTTCCTTGAGGGCAAACATAGAAAACTTCAAGCTATTGATGCTGAGATTCAGTTGGAATTTTTGTCTTTTACCACTTTATCCAGCAATATTAGGAACAACTAGCCAACCTTACTATACTCATTTAGTTTTTCAAAAATGTTTGAAAGTATCATATGCATAGTAACCAAACTCCTTGTTTCTTAGAAGTGGTTGAGTAGGAGTACTCAATGCACAAATTTTGCATATCTGAATCACCCATTCAAGTCATTTACTATCACTAGTTTCATTACTATTGAAAATAAGGTCATTAGTATTTTAAAATTTAATTATATTGGCAGTCAATTCCATAAACCCCAAAAGCAATTCAGATCACTCATCTTTAAAGTTCTGTTCAAGTTGACATCTACACATTAAGGTTGGCGAATGCTGCCCTTTCATGTATGAACTCATCTGAATTGATTTGCAGATGAAGGCTCTGTTCCAACTTATCACCTTGACTCAAGCAATTGAAACAGCACTAGAAAGTCATGTTGGGAGGACTTGTTTACATAACAAGAGTTCATTATTGTCCATAATATTTTAAAACAGGTTGCTACTGTCAGATGACTAGGTGGCTTTGGGAATGAGGAGAAAAAAAGGAAAGGTTAGGTCATTTGTAAGTAGAAACATATTCACAATAAGTAATTTGAAGACATCCTAGTTGAATATTTATTGTGCACAAGGCTAAGTCAACAGAGAAGAGATCATGTCTCTTAAAGTAAAATGTCAGCTATGTAAAGCAAAATGTGTTCATCTAACTTTAAATGGCTAAGTACATTATGACTTAATACTAAATTCTACATTTAAAAACTATTTTACCTTGAATCTTAAAATTTCCTAATTGTTGGTTTATTTTCTTATTATATATATTCATATTATCTTTAATACTTATAAGGATGTTTAAGTTCCTCACCTTCCATTTTCTACAATTTACAAAGTCTTAGAATAATTGGCAACTGCAAGAATAAACTCTATTGAAGCAAACTTCTTTAAAGTTTTCAAACTTGTGATACTTTGAACTTAATAAACCTACTTTTTTATAACTTTTATAAGATGTTCATCATTCACATTGATTTCATAGAAGGAAAATATAGCTTTTTGCTTCCCTTTCACCCATGTCTTCTGACTTTGCACCTCAAAATTAATATAGCACTGGTAAGATTATGACTTTGGCCTTAGAGATGGTGATTAAAACTTGTCCTTATTAAAAAAAAACCAACTTGTCCTTATATTTCAGGATTACCTATCAGATTGGATAGAACAGATCACTAAAATACTATATTTAATAATTAGAGAAGAAGTTCAGAATAAAATATGATTAAATAATAGCTATTTCTAGATAAAGATAGTGATTGCTAAGAAATGAGAGAGAAGATCTTTGAAGGAGGAAATAATAAGAAGAAAATGAAGGATATGAACTTGAATTGGAAACTGAGGATTAATTTGGGTAACTGAAGAAGAATAGAGTCTACAGACTAAAGGAATATTTGAAAGACAGTTCAGAGATGCAACTAAACCTGTACCTTAGAAAGCTACATTAATGGTAAAACAATAGGCTATTTAGTGACATAGAGATAAGTTGATGGTTAGGTTGAGTGCTCAGGTTAGAATAGTTACTAGAAAGTATTAAGATTTGAAAACTAAATTGAATATGGGTGGCCCATACCGGCAATCTCAGATACATGGGAAGTGTAGGTAGGAGGAGCATGGTCTGAGGCTGGCCGGGGCAAAATCTTGGGAACCCTACCTGAAAAATAAACTAAAACAAAAAGGAGTGGAACTCAAGTGGTAGAGCACCTGCCCAGCAAGCACAAGACTCTGAGTTTAAGCCCTAGTACCATCAAAAAAAAATTGAAATCTAAATTAGTGGTAGCCATTGGAGATTTAAAAAGTAGTAATAATAAAGGTAATATCTTAGGAAAATTAATATGGCAGCTAGCTCTCTGTAGGGTGAATGAAAATGTAGTTCCTGGGAAGTCATTTCAAGGGAATGAGTAGAGTAGAATGAGGAGGGTACAGCAGAAAAAGGGAGAAAAGAGGAGTTTAGGTTGTTTGGAGACAAAAGTATGTTCACATCAAGAAATCTGAATAAATAATTATTGAATTCTCACTGCATGCAAAAGACTGTGCTAAGAAGGGACAAAAGCTTAATGAACGAAGAAGAGAGACTCATACAATTTTACAAGAGTGGAAAACTTTATTTCACAAGAAACAGAGATGGGACTGCAGGGGCTCTGGTATGTGGAATCCATGGACCCACAGAACTGGAACTCAAGATGACCTAAGTGAGAGATTTTTGCCCCAAGATTTTTTTCCATTAAAGTAAATGTGTACACACCCATGTCTACAATACTGCCACCAAAGGAGGGAAGGCTATAATTTTATACACTAGGTTGTTAAGTTTCTTTGATCTATTCCTAGTATTAAACTATTATGCTCAAAGATATTCACAGTGGGATTATGGAGAACAGTAGAATGTCTCAAACTCTGGTAAGCACTTTTTTTCCAGGTCTTTGCACTATTATTTTAGACTTTGGAATAATATAATTACAACATTTTAAAGTGTGTACCATGCCACTTAAATTCCAGAAGTAGGTTTTTTTCTTTTAATTATGTAGCCAAATAAATATTTTTGGTACATTCAAATATATTCTTCCTAATGCCTCAAGATTCCTGCATGTTGATTCTGTCTGGCTGTGTGTTTGAGTACAGCTTTATAGTGTGGGTGGATTAAAAAAAAAAAAACACATACACACAATGTTAAGCTAGCTGAGTCTTAACTCAGGGAAAAAATATATCCTGGGGTTCTCTATTTTATCTAGAAATACATTGCTTTTATAGGTATCTTGATATAGGTGTATGATATAACAGGGAGTTTACCATTGCACATTTGGCTGTGTGGTAAGTTTGATTCTTGCTGCTGAATATCTGTGTTCCTCAGAGCATGTAGCTGACAAGACTCACAATAGTGTGTCCACAGATATGCTATTGTGTATGCTTCAAACTGTAACTTAGGGACTGGTTTTGCTATGTTGGCCCCTGTAGGACAGCTGTGAAAGGAATAATAAGAATACGTACATGTACATATATATGAGTATATATATATTATATATAATAGAATTACTAAAAAGTACAAAAATTCCATTTTTCTTTTTTTGGTGGTACTAGGGCTTGAATTCAGGGCCTCATGCTTGCAAGCTAGTTGCTTTATCACATAAACCATGTTTCCAGCCCATTTTGCTTTACTTATTTTTCATGTGGGGGCCTCACATTTTTGCTTGGGCTGGCCTGAGCCATGATCCTCCTACTTATGGCCTCCCCCGTAGCAGCAGTGAGAGGTGTGTGCTGCCATGCCCCACTTTATTGATCAAGATGTGGATCTCATTAACTTTTTGCTCAAGCTGCCTTGATTCATGATCTTTCTGATGTTTGCCTCCAGAGTAGCTGGGACTACAGGTATAAGCTACCACCTCTGGCCTGAAACCTTCCTTATTTTGAAGTAGCATTATTCTAATGCCATCTGGGAATTTAGGAGAGTGAAAGTACTAGAGTATTACAACTATAAATATCAACTTATTTTATAAGTGTTCTGGATAATTTTTGGTAGGGATAAACCAGGCTATGAAAAGAACTAACGTCTCCAAATGAAGGCATATTCTAAGTATGTTTTCTTTCTTAGAATATGTTGCATGCCCCTAACACTGGTGATGTGAATCAACAAAAATAACTATTAGAATATCAGAATTCATTTGACTCCTCCAATATCACACAATCGTTCTCCAACAAACCTGAAATGACTTACTAGATTTTAGTAATATTAGAAAATGGCTTTCAATAATTTTATAAGAAGTGGTGGCTGTGGTTTGTATATATTCTTATAAATGAGCAATAAAATCAGGCAATCCAGTAGAAGTATATCAAATAGAAATAATACTTTGCTGATGACATCCTGCACAAATAACACATCAGGAGTCAACAATGCACACGTATTGCTAATAAGCTGAGACAAGTATTCTGAGCTGCGTGCCTGTCTCTCCACGGGCTGAGTTAAGTCATAGACAGTGCCCAAGGCATAATGACTTCATGAGACACTGAATCCATCATGGTAGAGCTTCTCCTTGGAGGGGAGCAGTAGATCACCAGAGCCAGGACAGAGGCATAGAAGCCCTTTGGAAACAGAGTGATTTGTTTGTTCCTGAGGAATGAGAAATAATACTTCCTCTTTGGGAGTTGAAGTAGGGTGGCATCTCTTCTCCTTGTTATAGGAACAAGGGAAGATCATTAAGATTGAGGCATATGGTATCTGGCTCATAGCACAGCATGCAATTCACAGCAAGTACTCAGTGAAGGTTTGTCAACTGAATACAACATACCTATTCTAGATGTTTAAATCATAAAGGTAAATATAAAAAACAAATAGAAAACTCTATTTTAAGAAGCTTACCATTTTACTAAGGAAAGTGACAAACAAATTAACAGTGAAAAAACAATGTGGCAAATATTCTAACATGTTATACACTTGATGAAATGGAAGAAGGGCAAAAGAAAAACTTATCTTTGACTTGGGGAGAGACAGGCAGGAAGTTTTTGTAGTAAAGATGTAAACCCAACCAAGCCTTAAGAAAGGAATTGGTATATATTCATCAAATGGAGAGATAGGAGGGCATCTCATCCATGAACTTTGATACTGTTTCAGATACTGGCTGCTGAGCTCCATTGGACCTCTGCCCTGATGAGCACTTAGTCACAGAAATACTTTAGAGCAGTTTCTACTTGGAGCAATACAACATGTGCCTTCTCTCTCAATTTCTCCTGTACTGATGTTCACCTTTTAGTTGTTTGCTCTACCTAAATGTTCTGCTTAGTTCTGCTCATGTTCTATCTATTCTGATCCTCTGTTCTGAGCTCTATTCTTTTTGAAATGGATTTCTTTTCAGTTTTCCAATTTCAATCAGAAAATTCCAGATGCATCATGACTTGAAAAAACATTGTAATATTTAGGGATAAATATGTTACATACAGTTAGAAGCATTTACCTATACCTTTGTAATAGTTAATAGGTGCCTACTTCTTTACTGTAAACAAATAAAATTGTTAGGATAATTTTTGCAGGAGAGTCATTTGTGAATTCTTTCTTTTAGAATCTCCTTCCCTCATGTTCCTATTTGAAATATTGTTTAAAAGTTCTGATGAGTGATTCTTTTGTGTCACTCCCTGCCTGGGGTACGAAAGAATAAAGTTACTTAGTTAACTCTCCTCACCTTTGCTACTTGCACTAACTTAGTCAGTCTCAAAGAGGAGTGATTTTGGGCCACAAGAGACATTTGGAAATATTGGAGGCATTTTTGGTCTTTGCAGGTAGGGAAGGGGTGTGGCTCAGCTGGTGGTAACCTGGTAGAGCTCAAGGATGCTCCTGACCATCCTAAAATTCACAGAATGTCTTTGTACAACAAAGACTTTCCTGACCCTCAATGACAACGCAGGCATGGTTAAGGAAACCTGCTCTAGCTTTTTTCAGAGAATGATCTTGCTGCCTCATGCAGATCTCCACTCAGCTGCTGTGAGTGGTGGCTGATAACCACTTGTACTTTCTCTCTGCTCAGGGATTGCCCTTGTCCAAATAAGATCTGTATCTATAGACAGCCTAAGACTTCCCTCTATCCACCCATCATCAGACCAAAGGCAAACTCAAAAGACCAGCCCTTTATCTCAAGATGGGACCTATTCTCTGGAGTAATTCATACTTCAGAGCTTTCCTGTGAAATCTCATTGAAACAAGTCTCTAGTTGAGACTATATCCTTGCTCTGCTTTTCTCTCCTTTCCCTCCCAATTTTCCAAGTTCTTCTTTAGTAAATCGCTTGACTGAGAACCCAAACTAAGACAACTTAATTTGAACGAAATCAAATGCTAAAGTGTAGCTTCCAAACTCAGCTCTCTATAGGGCTTGGTGATGAATTGTTAACTTTGATAGTAACTGGAATTTCCTTAGATCTGAGGAAGGGTAACAATTTGATTATATTTGCATTGAAGTGCTGTTGTTTCTAAATCAATTGCTCTCTTATAGAGCTATTCTCATTCTCTAGAAAACAAGAAAAGGAGCCCATTAAAATAACTTCCAATTATTTTGAGAATTTTTGCCAATGTCTCACATAAAATTGTCTTTAAAAGTATCTTTTCATTACCTTTGTTATTGCTGTCCTGTGTCAGATCTCTTATCTTGCCTAGTGGGCCATCTCCTAGAAACTTCAAGATACCTGTATGATCTACCTTTTATCCACTCATTCAATGATTCACTCATCATCCATCTGCCTACCTACTCTCTTGTCTGTTGGTCTTTCCATCCATGTATCTATCCTTGTGTGTATTCACATATTGAATCAGCAAGTGTGGTGAGTGTGTTTCTATGTCAGACAGCAGGAATGCAAATGTAACAAAAATAAATTCAGCTTCTTCCTCATGAAACCCATTGCTCAGTGGTAGATATTGATAAGCAAAGAGATCATGGAGCATAGACCATCAAAAGAGGTAACCACTCAGTAACTGAAATCAAAAGCACAAAGTTTAGTTTATTGTTTACTGTAGCAAAGGAGAACTATATTGGTCATGGAGAGCCTCTTTGAGCACAGTAGTAGGTTGATAAAGGTTGATATAAGGGAAGAATGGAGTTTAGAGTTAGGCAAATTTTCAGGAGTGTGTTGACATCATCAGGAAAGACATAATTATTCAGATGAGGCTATTGTGGATTGATCAACGATCAGAGGCTGGCATAGTGGACCAAGTCTAAGCCTTTTCCCGCCTGTGTGATTCATGATTGGTGAAGAGCCTTACAGATTGTTGGCTTGAAAAGCATGCTCCCTGAGACAAGTTTTCACTGACTAAAGCAAATTTAAACAAGTTCTGGTGGCTACTTGTACTGATGTATCATGGACACACAATAATCCATCTTTTCCTAGGAATATAGATTCAAAAAATTTCAAATGAGATCAATCATATTATGAGATGTTTTTGCTTTTCTTTCCTTCCCTTTTTTGTTTTCTATGACTTGGTTACTACAATAGAATTTGCAGGAAAATTTGAGAAGATTTTAGTTTTAATTGCTTAACTCTATTCTCTCTTTCCACAGTCAACTTGAGAAATCCTTTTAGACTCAATTTATCAGTTTTTAGTACAAGGTTATCATAATCTGAAAATTCCAGGTTTTAGGTGAATTGTAGATGAGTACCTTTTCTAAAATAGGACATTTCTTTTTGTCCTCTCATCTTTATTAAGTTATAGAAATAAAAATTATATATGTTTAAGTGATATTACATATATGTATATATACACATACATATGTATGTATGTATGTGTATATATATGTATGTGTGTACATATATATATTTTTTGTGAAGTGATTAAACCAAGCAATTAACACCTCCATAACTTCATATGTTTAATATTTGAGTGTCATGAAAACATTTAAGATCTACACTTACAGAAATTTTCAAGTATATAATACATTATTATTAACTCTAGTCACTGGGCTGTACAATAAAGTCTCTAGAACTTCTTCCTGTCTAACAGTAATTTCATGTCTTTCGACCAAAATTTCCCCATATTCTCCCTGTAACCTAGCCTTTGCTAACCACTATTCTGCACTTAGCTTCTATGACTGACTCTTTTTAGATTCTGTGTATAAATGAGGTCATACAGTATCTATTTGTTCCTAGCTTATTTCACCTATCATAGTGTCTTCCAGGTTCATCATTTTGCAAATGACAGGATTTCCTTCTTTTTTATGTCTGAATAGTATTCCACACGTATGTGTGCATATGCAAACACACACAAATGATTCATTATTCATTCATTCATTCATCCTTGGGCAGTTAGCTGGTTTCTGTATCTTGACTATTGTGAATGATGCTGCAATAAACAGGGGAATAAAGTTTTCTCTGACATACTGATTTCCTCTGGAAATATATTCCCAGAAGAACCTCTGTACATAAAGGCTCTGACAATTTTCATATATACAGTGATGTACAAGTGTTTCTTTTCTCTCATCCTTGCCAACATTTGTTAATAAGTATTTTATTGGCTTTCTGATAATAAGTATTTTTACAGGTGTGAGGTGATACCCCATTTTGTCTATTATTAGTGATGTTAAGTATTTTTCATATACCAGTATGAAATTTAATTTATGAAATTTCATAAATTAAAATGTATTTTAAAATACATTTAAAAATGTATATTCATGTCCATTTCTTAATTGTCTTATTTGTTTTCTTCCTACTGAGTTGTTTGAGGTCTTTATACATTTTGGAATATTCACTCCATAGCATATGAATGCTTTGCAACTTTCTCCCTATCTATGGGTTGCTCTTCACTGTTGTTTCTTTTACTATGCAGACATTTTTTAATTTGATGACATCACTTGTTTATTTCTGCTCTTGTTTGCTGTGCAATTATTGTCTATACCAATGTCAAGAAGCTTGTCTTTTATGTTTTCCTCTTGTACTTTTACAAGTTCAGTATTTATGTTTAAGACTGTTTCCCCATTGATACTGGGGACTGAATGCAGGGCCTTGCACGTGTTAAGTAAGTACTCTTTTACACTGAGCTACAATCCCTTCCATGTTTAACTCTTTAATTCATTTTGAGTTCACTTTTGTTTATATTGTGAAATAAGGATTTAATTTTATTTTTCTGCATATAAATATTCTGTTTTCACAACACATTTTTGAAAAGATTATCTTTTCTCCATTGTGACACCTTTGTCCCAAAACAACTAACTACAAATGTGTAGATTTATTTCTGGTCTGTCTCTTCTGTCCCATTATACTGCATGTCTGTTATTATGCTGGTACTATACAGTTTCAATTGCTACGGTTTTGTAGTATATTTTGAAAGAAGATAGTATGATCCACTCACCTTTTTGTTCTTTTTGCTCAAGATTACTTTGGTTATTTGGAGTCTTTTATGATTCTCTATGAATTTTAGAAATTTATTTTAGTTCTATGAAAAGTGTCATTGGTATTTTGATAGGGAATTCACTGAATCTGTAAATCAGTTTGGGTATAATAGACATTTTAAAAATATTAATTCTATCTGTCTATGAACACTGGATACTTTTCCATTTATTTGTGTCTCCTTCAATCTTCTTTTTCAATGTTTAGTAGTTTTCAGTGTAGAGAATCTGGTTAAATTTAATCCTAAGTATTCTTTTCCCTTGATGCTATTGTAAATAAGATAATCTTGTTTAATTTTTGAATAGTCACTGTTCCTGCATAAATATGCTGAGTTTTGAATATTGATTTTTTTTTCTATCCTGGATCTTGAACTCAGGGCTTATACCTTGAGCCAATCCATCAGCCTTTTCTTTATGATGGGTTTTTTTCAAGATAAGGTCTTGTGAACTACTTGCCCAGGCTGGCTTCGAACTGTGCTCCTCCTCATCACTACCTCCTGAGTGGATAGGATTACAGGTGTGAGTCATTGGCTCCCAACTGTATATTGATTTTGTAGCCTACAATTTTACTGAATTTTTTTATTAGATCTAATATTTTTTTTTGGCAGTCTTAGGGTTTTCTGTATATAAGATCACATCATTAAAACAGAATATTTTACTTTGGCTTTTTCTATGCTTTTTATTTAATTTTCCTTGCCTGGATGGTCTGGCTGGGATTTCTGGTACTATATTGAATAGAAGTGATAAGAATGGACATCCTTGTCTTATTCCTAATCATAGAGAAATGAGTTTAGCATATTGTCATTGAATGTGATATTTGCTGTGGACTTGTCATGTATGGGCTTAATTATGTTGAGGTACATTACTTCTATACATAGTTTGATAAGAATATTTATCATGAAAGGGTATTTATCATGAATTTTGTCAAATTTTTTTTCTGCATTGATTGGGATGATTATATATTTCTTATCCTTCTATCAGTCCACCAGGAATATTAGCCTGTAATTTTCTTTTCTTGTTGTCTCATTTAGGCTTGGTATCAGGATAATTCTACCTTTGTAAAATGAGTTTGGAAGTGTTCCAACCTCTTCATTTTTGGGGAAGAATTTGAGAAGTATTAGCACTAATTCTTCCTCAAATATTTGGTAGAATTTACCAGGAACCATGAGATCTCTGGATTTTCTTCATTGGAAGATTTTTAATTATAGATTCAATGTCCTTATTTAATATTAGTATGCTCAGGTTTTCTATTTCTTCATGATTTAAGTGTTCATGGGTTCTTTGCTTAAAGAATTTTTATATTTCTTCTCTTATAGTAATGGTTTCTTGTTATGGTTTGTAGTCTGTGGTATTAGTGGTAAGATTTCCTCTTCACTTGTAATTTTATTTTTGATTCTTTTCTCTTTTTTTTCTTAGTGTAGCTAATGGTGTATTGATTTTGCTTACCTTTTAAAAGAGCCAACTCTTAGTTTCATTGATCTTTTCTGTTTTTTCCAGTCATGAAATATTAAGCCCATGGTTAAATATTGACTATTGTCATTTAGGATGCATAATAGAAACTTGACTATACAAATGATATCACAGAAAATTGAGTTATAGATACAATACCAGAAGAGGAATTTAAAAAATCAATAGGAAAAAATTCCAGAAAATATTGTGAACAAGTTTTGATTTCTCTAATACAAAGAAGGGTATTTATGAATAAAAAGTATTTATTCTTCTCTGTCTTAGTTCATTTTCTGTTATTGATAACAAAATACCATAGAATGGGTAAATTATAAAGAAAAGAGGTTTATTTGGGCTCACTGTTCTGGTGGTCCACGGTTAAGGGGCTACATCTAGTGATACCCTTCTTGCTGGTAGTATCCTGATGTGCTTCAGGAAATCACCTGGCAAGGGACAGGGAGCACACATGTGTATATGTGTTTTCTGATCACTTTGGCTCTTCTTACAATGACATAGCTTCACAATTAACTTACTCCTAATCACCTCTAAACACCACAATTTCATTAAGTTTGCACTATCTTAGAGTGGAATCACTAAGAAATGAGGATTGTACTTCAATATGAGTTCCAGAAGGAACAAACCATGTTCAAACCCTCTGCCCCATTGGATGGAGGAGGGGACCCAAATCAGCACAAATTTAGTGACGATATGATTTTACTCAAAGGTAACCATGCCCCATTTGGATAAATGCATTGGCATTTGTATCCATAAGGATTTGTGTCCAATAAGCTTCTTATTTAGAAGATTTGAGTGTTCTAAAAAGTGTCATCAACTTTAAAAGGAGAATATTATTCTTTATGTTTTAGTTCAAGGACAAGAGGAAGAAACTATAATTGTGCCTTACACAATGCTCCTGATTGTGGTCCACCCTTGTCCCTCGACCTGTCTCTCCATCTGTCTTCCATTGTTTCCATGCCATGCTGTTTCCCACACAGACAAAAACAGAGATAGACTAGAGAGTAATGTTTACATAATTTTTTTGGTAGCTTAAATAAGTTTCCTTCTTTGGATAACATGACTGAGTTCCTGTGGGGACCATGAAGTTTACTTGCTCAAGAGAATCTATTATAGGGAGCAGAGTTGGTTGACACCTTCTGATTCCATCCCTTTGGATATTGCACACCAGGCCATTTCCCTGGGGTGGCTCCCAGCCAGTGACACAGCAGTAAAACATCAGATTATTTCTGCCTGGATTACAATTCCTCTTATAGGCAAATTTAGCCTAGTTAAAACCTTTCTCCAAACTGCACTGTGATCTGAAGTTGTTCCTATACAATCCTTTCCTGTCTGCTTTCACAGTTGCTGAAACCACATCTAGATCTGAGGACTGTCTGCCTCTTAACCCTTCACAGGTCTACCCAATTGTGTCTCTGGTTTATCAATGCTGTCTTGGCATCTGTTTCTCACAAGACTCTGTAGTGTGACTCCAATGATGGTAACTACATTATCTCCAGATCCCAATCTTGACTGTTTTCCTTCCACTTGCCTGGCTGCTCTAAGGAAGTGCTGCTGGTGGCATCTGATTCTCCTTCTGTCCCTTTATAGTTCAAGTTCTGCTGAAATCCAAAGCTCATCTAGCTTAAGGGACCGAGAAAGGCCACCTGGGACTGTCACCAATTTCAAGGACGATGTCACCTAGAAATGATCCTGGAGGAAGGGCTTCACTCTGAGATATACCAAGCAAGATTCTGAGTGCAGTGTTCTTGCAAATTTTGGGGGAAGTGACTTTTTTTCAACATGAAAAATAATTTTTATTATTAATAATTTTTATTAATTTTTCAATTATATCTAATAAAAGGTCACAATATTCCAGAATCTACTCTGAGGAACAGGTGTTAGAGAATAAACATCAAAACATAACATCAAGGTATATAGTGTTACTTCTTATGTGTTATCTTAAACTTTTCATTTGTGGCAATAAATCCATCTTTTCTCCAATTTAAGCAAAGGTTATAGCAGAATACGACATCTGTTATAAAAGCAGCTCATAAAACGGGAGGGTGCTATGTTTCTAAATCTTGTCCTCATCAGGGAAGTGACTTTTGAGGGGAGAAGAGGTTATTACTACTATAATTCTACTTGATCCATAGGTTAGCATGGCAAGAATACAGTTTACAATTCTATGTTTCTTTGACTCTATGTTTTAATATATTTTTAACTAATGCTTTTTTTGTAATTCTAAAAATTAAAAAAAATCTACATAAGCTGTATTGTAAAGACCTGGTTATTTATTTTTTTGGCAGTCATGATCAACCCATCTTTCTATATTATTCATCCCCATGACAATTTCATTAAGGTTATTGGCCCTTTCCCAGTAAATTGAACAACTACTCACTGATTAAAAACTTTCCACGGTATTTATGGATATGAATTTTGCACTCCTGACCGATTTTATCCATGAAGTATAGAAGCTCATAAATCTTATGTTCAGAAACCTACTCCCTAGAAACTAAAAGAAAAAAAAGCAAAAAGGAAGACAAAGATTGTAATTTCAACATAGAGTTTAAAATAGAATAAAGCTTGGAAATAGAGAGGAGTAACGAAGCCAGAAAAGAGTCTTTTTAGATTTGATCCCTCTGCTAACTCATAAATTCATCTTGTCAAATGTGGTGCTTGTACACAATGGAATTTTACTCAGCCATGAAGAAGAACGAAATCTTATCATTTGCAAGTAAATGGATGGAACTAGAGAACATCATTCTAAGCGAGGTCAGCCAAGCTCAGAAGACCAAAAATCATATGTTCTTCCTCATATGCGGACTTTAGATCTAGGGCAAATGCAGCAATGTGGTTGGACTGGCACCACATGACAAGGGGAGAAGGGCAGAGCACATTTGAGTGATATAGAAATAAGTAGAAAACCCAAAACATGAAAGCATTTGATGTTCCCACTCCAGAGGAGCTAATACAGAAACCTTAAAGCAACAGAGGTTATCATGAGAAGGGGATCAGTAACCAAGATAAAGATCAATTAAAGATGAATCAACATGGGTTATAACACGTGTACACAAAAGCAATGCTAGGAATATTTCTGTATAGCTATCCTCAACTCAACTAGCAAAAACACTTTGTCTTCCTTATTAGGCTTGTCTCTTTTCTTCAACAAAACTAATGATAAAGGCAGAACAGGACCTGCCTGGAACTGAGGGAGGAAGGAAGGAGAGAGTGGGGTAGGGGGTAGGGGGGAGAAATGACTCAACCAGTGTATGAACATGTGAATAAAAGAATAATAATAATAAAAAAATCCATCTTGTCTTGATTTCCTTTGACTCTCTTTTCTTTTTTCACATCCAGAAAATTTTGAACTTGAATACTATTCAACCAAAGTTGATAATGTCAGAATATTCCTCATAAACAACTTTTGATACTCTGTAAGTGTCCTTAATACAAAGTTTGTTTGCTCTTTTGCTCACCTTCAATGCAACACATGGTACATTCAAATGGAGATTAAAAGTATAAAAAATCTGTGTGGAAGTAACATGGGCTTTATTGACAGGAAGTGCATTGCCTTGTTTGTTGGGCCTGTGATAACATGGCATTTTGATTTCTCTTCATAAGGGTGGACACACTACTTCATTCCAGGTCTTTTGCCTTTCCCCCCCAAGTGATAAAACCTTCCCTCTAATCAGTTGGTGGCTAGGCCTGTGTGTCTCTCCTGATTTTCAAGGGTTTCGAGGACCAAACCCTTTCTGGTACAACTTCAAGCAAAATACCATTCATACCTATGTGTCATAATTCACTCAGACAAATTGCATTATGCAAACACTGAAGTGATATGCCAGCCATCAAGTTTGAACACGTAGAGTGCATTATTGTCAACCCACCCCTGTGTGCCTCCTACCTTAGGAAAGTGATGCTGACAGCTTGAAAAATAGAAACGGGTTTCTAGAGGCAGAGCAAATGCAGAGGAGCCATACACTATGTAGGGTGCAGTAAATTCCTATGGACTAGTTATGGGTTTGCAGCCACATGGCTAGGTTGCAAAACCAGTCCTCGGTTCCAAGCATCAATCTTGAGTTTGTGTCACTCCTTTACTCATATGGACTCAGTTCTGAGTTTGTATTGTTTAATAGAATAAAAACAAATCAAACTGAACTAAACCAAACAAGGCAAATAAAATCAAATGATCTCTGCCATGGGAGACCTGACAAGTTAAGGCAAGAAAATAATCAAAGAACAAACAGCAAATTTTACCAGCATTCTGAAAGAAACTCAAGTCTCTCTCAGTGGCCTATGCTCATGACTTCACTAAAATCTCTTCCTTTTCTAGTGAGGAAATATAATGATGTGCATGATGAGATTTAAGGACAAAGTTTATAAATATAAATCACACAAAGACAAAACACTTTTTGAACTGGGGTTTGAAGTCAGAGCTTTTATTTTATTTTATTTTTTTATTATTCATATGTGCATACAAGGCTTGGGTCATTTCTCCCCCCTGCCCCCACCCCCTCCCTTACCATCCACTCCGCCCCCTCCCCCTCCTCCCCACCCTCTCAATACCCAGCAGAAACTACTTTGCCCTTATTTCTAATTTTGTTGTAGAGAGAGTATAAGCAGTAATAGGAAGGAACAAGGGTTTTTGCTTGTTGAGATAAGGATAGCTATACAGGGCATTGACTCACATTCATTTCCTGTGTGTGTGTGTTACCTTCTAGGTTAATTCTTTTTGATCTAACCTTTTCTGTAGTTCCTGGTCCCCTTTTCCTATTGGCCTCAGTTGCTTTTAAGGTATCTGCTTTAGTTTCTCTGCGTTGAGGGCAACAAATGCTAGCTAATTTTTTGGGTGTCTTACCTATCCTCACCCCTCCCTTGTGTGCTCTCGCTTTTATCATGTGCTCAGAGTCCAATCCCATTGTTGTGTTTGCCCTTGATCTAATGTCCACATATGAGGGAGAACATACGATTTTTGGTCTTTTGGGCCAGGCTAACCTCACTCAGAATGATGTTCTCCAATTCCATCCATTTACCAGCGAATGATAACATTTCGTTTGAAGTCAGAGCTTTGAACTTGCTTAGGTAGACACACTATCACTTGAACCACTTGAGCCAGCTCTTCTTGTGGTGGTTATTTTGAGATAGGGTCTTGCTTTATTCTCTGGGCCACCTAGACCACGATCCTCTTTTTGTTTCTCAGCACAGCAGAAATGACAGGCATATGCCAGTGTACCTAGCCATTGGATAAGATGGGGTCTTGTGAACTTTTTGCCTGGGTAGCCTCAAACTCTCTGCCTCCAAGTAGCTAGGATCACAAGCTTGAATCACTATACCAGTCAGACAAAAACACTTTTACACATTGGTTTCTTCATGTGGTTAATAAAGACACCTTTGTTTTTGCTGTTGCTTTGGGGACAAATGTTATAGAAGGAGTGGTGACTCCGCACAGTTACAGGAAAGTGACAACTCTGATATCAGTGACCTGAGAGAGGAGCATCTGGATCAAGGGATGTAGCAAGGATATTTCAACACTTCAGAGAGAAACTGCAAGTGAGTTAAATAAAAGGAAGGTAATAGGATAGAAAACATTTAGGAAAGCGCATTATGTGAAAAGATTTGAGAGAAATTGGACAGATGAACTATGGTGCACTTTATAAAACCAAGAAAATTTAGTCATGACTACACATTTCTCATTTTTGGTTTTGGAGTACTCATGGGAAAATATAAGCATGAAAACAGAAGACGGTAGGAAATGGAAGGATGTCACTGCTTATCTAATTTTCATTTAAACTTCCTTTTGCTATTGCAAACTTATGTCAGAGGCCAATTTTGCTCACTTTAAACCATGGTTTTTGATAGGAGGCAATAGGAGTTGTGGAAATAAAAGAACATTTCTATCTTACCACTTATCTTTGTAATCTCTTTAATTCCTAATGTTTTCATAATGCTAACATTGAACCATGCATATACCTGGGCAATAGTTCCTCAGAAACTTATTCTCCTGAGGGATTGGAAATGTTTTAGCATCCTTTCAGGAGCTAAAAGCCCATCAACTTCTTCCTAACTCCACCATTACCTACCTTACACATTCAGGGCTAGAACACCCCCAAAACAGTGGACATCGTCTCAGTGCCTTATGCAAGAAGGAAGAAGTAAGTCTTCAGTAAGAAATCTTTCTCCAAAGTCTGACCTCATGAGAACTAAGCTTCTGAATGGAGGGAAGTGACATGAAAGTTTTATTGATTATAAAGGCAGAAAAATCAAGTTTCTCTTGTCCCTTTTTCTTTTGCCACTATTCCGTGAGCCTGGAATAGTGTCACATAAATAGTGCTTAACTTCTATGTTTTTGCAGGGGAGAGGTTCAATTCCAGGAGTGAAAATATTGCTTTCTTTTTCTTGGCTATTATTCAGCCAAAAAGAAAAATGAAATTACACTATTTGCACAGAAATGGATGGACCTGATAAAAATCATAGGTTAAGTGAAATAAGCCAGACTCAGAAAAACAAATATCATGTTTTCTCCAAAACTCTTGTGAATGATTCTTGCTCTGAGTTCCTACTCCAGTCATTGAGCAGTGGTAGAGATGAGGGTGAGGTTCATTATGTTTAATGTTTCTCATGAAAAATCCCCAACAAATTATGGGAAACAATGAAGTCATCTCAGTATCTGCAAGAGAATTTGTTCCAGGAGTCCCTGTGATACTCAAATTCATAGAGGCTCAAGTCTTTTATAGGAAATGGTATAATATTTACATATACTCTACACATTTCCTCTTGTACACTTTATTTATACATTTGTTTTTCAAATCTCATGAAAATTTCTTTCCTGTAAAAAAACCTTCAAAATAGAACGTGTTTTAATAAGCTATGAAAATAAGATATGTATAAAAGTTTTCTTCCCTTTAAAGGTGATATTTGCTGTGGTAAAAATCTAACTAGAAATATAAGATATTATGGATTTTAGTGTACAGATCTTTTGAAAGTAATTTAAACTAATTACTATTTTAATTGTACGAATTTATTAAGCATAGGCGATCACTCTCTCTCTCTCTCTCTCTCTCTCTCTCTCTCTCTCTATATATATATATATATATATATATACATACACAATGTGTAAGGATCAAACCCAGGTAGTTACATATTCTTTCTCCTTAAACATTTAAAAGACTTCTGATTAATATAATAATTGTGAATATTTGTGAGATATAGTGTGATATTTAATACACATATACAAAATGTATGGATAAAATCAGTAGTAATCATTACTACTTCATGTTGGTATCTGAGTTCCTCTCTTGTAGTGATTTATGAAATATGTAATGGATTATTGTAAACTGTAGTCACCACACTGTGTTGCAGAATATGAATACTACAGCTTATTCCTATCTGTGATTCCTATCCTTCCTCCTCCTCATTCTTCCCCTGATCTTCTCAGTCTCTGAAAGTCAATTTACTCATTCTGGTTAACTTTTTAAAATGTCCTCATTTGACAGAGAACATGCAGTATTTGTTTTTCTGTGTCTGACTTATTTCACTTAATATGATATCCTCCAGTTCCATCCATTTTGCTATAAATGATATCATTCTTTTTATACTTTAAATTATCTCTAGATTACATATAATACCTAATACAATGTAAATATTACGTAAATAATTGTTCTATTATACTGTTTAGCAAATAACGACAAGAAAAAGTCTGTTACATGTTCAGTACAATTCTTTTAAAGATTAATTTTAGATCCATGATTTTTTGAATCCACAGATAAGGAGCCAAGGGATACAGAGGGTCCCTGTACCATATTCTTGAAATATAACCATCAAAAATAGCAAGTTACAAATAAATGTTAGAATATAAATCCTGAGTTTTTGTTTACAATGAAAAGAAAGATTTTCTCTATGTTCTCTTTGGAAAGAAAATGTTCCATCTAGCCTTAATGTGAAGAGAAAATTGGCTTAATTATTATTTCCAGGGAGGAAGAGGTTAAATTTGATACTGTCTAGGTTATTCTGTCAGCTTTCTTTTTATCTCAACTGTGAGACTTACTGCCTGTGAACAGCTGGGGTCCTGCCCAGGTCTTCAGTTCTTCTGTGCGATGATTCACTCCAACTTTCAGTATAAGAGGGCTTGGAACTGATTTTATAAGCTGTCTCCTTTTTTCACTAAGCATGGTTGGCAGATAAAATAAAGCACTTAGAAAAAAGGACAGTGGAAACTTCTGCCCCTTGCTTTCTTCTTCCAAAGAGGACAGAAAGAAAAATATCTCATGCCTATTTTGAATGCATATTTTCAGAGCCCCTTACAAAAGAGGTCAGAACACTAGACTATTTTATTATTTTCTAAAAATTTCTTTCTCTCATGTATTCACTGATAAAAGGCAGAGCTCAAGATAAGATATTAAGATTTGGAAAGCCTAGATGAATCAAGATTTTAAGAGGGAAATTAATGTGCTAGTTAGTGTACATTTTTTAATAAGCCATCCCCATCTTCACCAGTAATAAAACATGACAACTTCTCAATCTTGTTATCAAATGCAATGTATCTTTCCAGATAGAATTTTGGAAAAACGAGAATCTGAAATTTTGGTTGATAACTTTTTTCTTAGGGTGTATGCTAAGAAGACACAAAATTGACTTTTAAGTTTGGGTTTAAATTCTTGGTTCTGTGTGAGTCCCAAACACCTTGGATAATGTGTATTTTTTTTCTTTTGTCTCAGGAATCAAACAATGACTACATAAATGAATGATTTATGGTACTATGTATAATTATACATTGTCTTTCTCTCTCCCAACATAATGTTTGTCATGTATCCATATCTGTTTCTGTATTCAATTTAGTTAATATTTTCACATACATAGGGTGATTTCTGAATGTCTTCCAAATAACAAAAATTACTTGAAATATTCAATTTTAAAAAATATGGTTGAAGTACTTTCTATACATGTATGAATATAGAACACTGAAACCCGCTAAAGTCATTTTAAGAGGGGGTGTGGGAGAAGAGGGAGACTAATGAAGATGAACCAAACCAGTGTACAACATTTATATATATGGGAATGTTAAAATAAAACCCCCTGTATTAATATCATTTACTAATAAGACATGGTTAGGAAGATAAACATTCAGTCTTTTCAAGTATCTCTTTTGTCTCTAACTGGCCTCACCTTTCAATGGTCTTTGGATAAAAGCAGTTATAGTGTTATGTTGTATCCATGGCTGCTTGGCCCTGACATGTGCAAAAACTTCAGCAGTAGCCGCAGGTGCAGGGAGGAATTCAGTAATGTGCAGTTCTGGAGGAATATGTACATTGTAGTTTTCTCTCTTTAGTACCTTAGCCCAAATTACAGCTCCAAAAAGGGTAGGGAGATTTGAGATCCAAGTTTAACAAGAACCAAGTTGGACATGAAGACTAAGAGCAGCCAAAGTTGCAGTGGGCAACCAAGTAAAGCATAAACTCAGACACATGAATGGACTAGGTGCATATGGAGGTGTGTGTGTGTGTGTGTGTATGTGCTTGTGTGCGTGTGTCTGGTGACAGTAGACTGGAGAAGAAGGCTGCAGATGAGAGACATGCATACACTTAGGCAGCACCATTTAATTATTCCCTGCTGCTACATGTTGGAATGCCTGAGCCTGTTGGAATGCAGACTGCTATGCAGAAGACTGGCTCAATACATGAGTTTAACAAAGCTGGAAAGTTCAATATGGAATTGCTATGAATGAGAGGAGCTGGAGAATGTAAGATGAATATGTCACTGGGTGCAATGGAGAATGCCCTTCCTTCATTAATTATTGTTCAGATATTCTTCAAACTATTCTACACAATCAAGTCACGTATAAATATATAAATACAACTGCTCCAAGTGCAATCGAACATAAAACATGATAATGCATAAAACAGGGAAACCCACATTTGATTGTATTTATTTTACAGTGTAAATGACATAGCCTTTTCATCAATATAGAAGCAAAAATCTCTGTACACCATGAATACTATCTCAGAGAGATGCTTACTGTTATGGTCTCAGCCTGTATTCTACTTATTATGAAGATTTCTCTGTTTATTTTGGGCAGGAGATGCTACTTATACGTTTATAGGTTTTTATTTATTTATTTTGTTTGGTGGTATTGGGGATTGAATTCAGGGCCTCATGTTTGGCAAATGCTCTGTCACTTGAGCCATTTCCAGCAGGAGATCTTGCTATGTTGCCCAGGCTGTCCTAAAAATTGCAATCCTTCTGGCTCAGCCTTCCCAGTAGCTAGGAATACAGGCTTGAACCACATCACCCAACTAAGGCAAAGACTTCTCATTGTCACAAATTCCATTTTCTCTCCTTGATCAGATAGAAAAATTGCATTTTGTAACATCTTTTGAAGTTCAGTTGGTGTTGTGTGACTGAGTTTGACTAAGAGAGGTAAGCAGAGGCAGTGTATGTAATTTCTCATCCTGTTGATAAGACTTATGTGAGACTTTCCTCACTTGTGGAGATGTGAAAAGATGCAAGTAACCCAGATTCCCGAGTCACATCTAACTGGTTATGACTAAGAAATTGACTTTTTGTGAAAAGCTACTGAGAGTTGGGGGTTGGTGTGGCCAATGCTAGAGTCAAGAGCCCAAGTCACACTTGTTAATGCAGGAGAAGTGAAAATTTAAACTGAGGTCCATGCAAATGAAAATTAAAGACAGGAAAGGGGTAGTTATAAGTTATTCTTTTATAGCAGCTAGAAAACAAGAGGTCTGTATCTTAAAACCAAATGCAAATAGCATCCACGTCCCTAGTGAATTATTTACTTTTGTGCAAAAAAATATTTCCTTAAACTTATTGGCTAAATACAACGAATAGTTTCCATCTCCTGTTTTGAGTCAGACTCTGAAAGTGACATTGTTGGATAGTTCCTGCTCAGTTTCAAACAAGGTTACAACCAAAATGTCAGTCAGGTTGCAACCAACTAAAGCTTTGTCAAGATTGAGGATTTGCATCTTTGAGAGGTTTACACACATATGTGTTAGCTGGGGATCTCTGATTATCACCCATGGAGCTCTCCTTAAGACTGTTCACAACATGGCAGTGAATTACTGCCCCCCTAGCAAAGGATCAAGAGAGACATAAACCACGAAGTCTTTTGCAACCTACTCTTGAAAGCAATACACCATTTGCAATACAGTTCTGATGCACACAGATTTAACATAGACTCCTGCAAGATTGTTCTCAACTTTAGACCCCAGCCATAAGCTTCGGGAGTCCCAGGCCACCAATGCTTCTTACAAACTGGCTACAAAGTTGAGGGTTCTCACTACTCCCATGTTCAATAACTTGCAGAATAACTCATAGAACTAAGAAAAACACTCTCTTTCTGAGTACAGTTTTATCATATTTATTATTTGTTTATATTTTGGAGGTACTAAGGCTAAAGTCAGGCAGGTGCTCTATCACTTGAGCTTTGCTGTTTTATTATAAGATAAAGATTAGGACCAATCAATTGAAGACCCATAGGGAAAGAGCTGGAAAGGGTCCCAAATGCAAAGTGTGCATGTCTTCAAGATATATCACCTTAATAGCTCATCTTGATATCATTGTGTTTCACTCAGCAGGGAGCACACTTGAGTTTCTTTGGAACAGTTTCATTGTGTAGGCACAATTGATTGGATCAGTGGCCCCATGATTGAATTAAATCTCAGCCTTTCCTTTTTTCTCAAAAAGTCAAAGACCCAGTCTTCTAATTACACGGTTGGTCTTTCTTGAAAAATCAGTGCCCATTATGAAACTGTCTAGGGAACTACCATGAGTCACCTTGCTAGCAGAATATGGTCCAAGGGGTCCATGTCAACATCCGATACTCCAATTACTCTGGAAATTACAAAGGTTTAGAAATTCACTCCAAGGAACCACAGATAAAGCCCACTGATTTCTTTATCATTCAAAACTATACTTCTATATTCTATTTTTATATAGACAAACACTGACACAACACAGGAGGGGACTACACAGAATACAAACATAAAAAGGCAAGGGTCATTTGGAACCATCTTAGAGGCTGCCTACTACACTTTGTATTAACAAAACAAATATGTCCATACATTATATTGGATTTCTTCTAAAACATTCTTTAAATTATCAAGCCACTTTCACATAGTAGGAATTCAGTCAGTATTCTGGGGTGTATAATGAAATATTGCAAATTAAAATTTGATTTTTTTCATCTGGGTAAATGACGCTAGTTGAAGATTATCATTGAGTCTACTTAGTTCACAAATATCAATATTTAAGAAAGGACTGATGGAATGTGAATTTCTACTGATTGGGTAAAGATTTTTTAAATAATACTTCATTGAATACAAATCAGGAAAATGTAGTTAGTAAGAAAGCATTGTAATCTATCTCAAAATAAAAGTGAAACAAACAGTAATTATAAAAACAAAACAACAACAGAAAACAAAGTCTTTCTTCCATTTATCCTTCATTTTTTATAACAATATAACTATTAAGATAAATTTTTCTGCTTAACTCATTCCATTTTCCTCCCTTCCTAATTTGGTAGAGAAATTAACTTTAAATGCAATCTTTCTACTTCATTAAAAAAAATTAAAAAGTAAAAGCAAAGTTTTAAAAAGTTAAGGAACGTTTAAGAGCAACCAGAATTAATCTTTAACCAAAGTTAAAATAGCAACTCAATCATGTGGCTCGATAATTAATGACTATAGTACATTTAAACAAATGTGATCCCCATTTTTAAAATCATGAATTAAAACCAAATGACCATGTATACTATCATATGACATACTTAGAAAACTTAACTAAGTATACCCTGTTTGTTGCACATTTAACTTATTTTATTCCTTACTCACATGTTTTTGTAGTTCTCTAAACTCATGTTTTTTCTTATTAGAGCCTGATGATATAAACCTTTGTTTAATTGAATTCACTTTTTTTTTGATAAGTAGCCTTTGAAAATGACCTAAAGGGCCAGAAGGAAGTATGCTCTTTTCTAGAAGTTATTTCTTATTTTTATGTTATTTATAAATAGAAGATTTCTAAAGGTTAAATACAATGCATTCTTTGTCTTTGTTGTTTTGTGCAATAAAATATATAACATAATAGAAATATCTCAAAAAATACATCTTTATGATTTTGAGTTGTCTTTTTTAGGGCATTATCTAAAAACATCTAGGATGTTTAGGATATTACCTGAAAACTAGTTTATTTTAAAATCATCTTGGATTAAATCTTAGCAATTGTTTGGCAGAATAGTGAAACACAGATACAGAGCATTAGGGAACCAGTAGAGCTTGTAGGAATTATTTTATTTATATCCATTAGAAGACAAAGCTCAAGGGTATTTAAAAATACATCGAGTAAGAAGTAGAAGAACCAGACAATTATGACTAGATGACAAAAGAGGCATTTTCTTGCCTGGATATTCAGTTAACAGATTATGAGTTTCCACGAAAACAGGATTCATGTATCAAAGCTTCTCAGTTTAACTGTGGTCACTGAGCTGTTTGGTATTAGTAGATTCTGAGATTTGTTGATACATATCTCTCCAAGATTTCATTGCTAGAGATATAAAGAAATTTAAGTCTGGTCCAAGAATTAAAAAATTTGTGGAAAATCTCTATATCTTTCATCAGTTTTCATTCTGATGAAATCTAGGAGTCTGCTCAGGAGACAGATTGGTCCACAAGTTCAGGATAGCATGAATTGCTATAATATTCATAGGTAATAGAGTAGGGACTAAAATGACTTTACAAGACATCCCTTTTTTGAGAAGGAGAGCTATTTACAGACGAGAGGATTAAGTGATGTTATCTGAGTCAGGATTTAGATCACTTTTAAAAAATATGAAAAGCAGCAGCAACTAATTTTTGATCACTTCCTATAGATAAGGCTATATACTCTGCTTAATGAAAAAATAAAGAGAAATAGAAGACTTTTTTTTTTTTACTTTCAAGGCATTTAAACAAGTGATGAAAAATTCATGAGTAAAACTATTTAAAGTGCATGAGAGTGGAAATGTCACTAGCCTTTGTGTGACTGAAGACTGAGCAGGTATGGAGGCATAGGGATTTCTGAAGGAAGGCAGAAGAATTCTTTGCATAGATTCATAGAGAGAGATGACATTAAACCAGGATGATCTGGAACAAGGAACTCAAAGTGAATAGGCACAAGAGACTGAAAAGGTGTGTTTGGTGTAGTATAAAAAGTGAAGGAATTTAGTCCTTTCACTTTAGAAAGTTCTCAGAAGTTGAGTATTTCAGAATGATTAATAAGTGGGTAACCTTCAAAATAGAACATAGGCAAGAAATGGCGCTACAGAAAGCAAGGGTTACTGGAGCAATTGGAGACCAAAAGAACTTTTAAGATAAGAATCATTATTAAATTGTTGATATTTGAAAATTGTTTGACCTACATAAATAGAAACATTATATGGTTCAACTTAATAAGGTGAAGAATCAGTAACATTTAATATTTGAATAATATGTATTTATGTATATTTATATATATGGAAATATATGGAAAAAGATACTGGTACTCCTAGAAATAAGAAAACTTGGGAAAGTCAAATGGTAGATAAGTTCAACTTAAAAAGCCCAATTTTAATTATATTATATTTGAAGTGATGAATGGAAATGTCCATTGGTAGCCAAAAATGCGGAACTGGTTCTCAGGGAAAAGTCAGGGATTAAAATATGGATTTTGAAGTTTACCTTTTGGGAAAAAGCCTACTGAGGCCAGACTACTAGGATCTTTGATGAAGAGGGGGATAGGGTGAGAAAAGAGTAAGCTCAAAGTGAGGGGCAGGTGGAGAAAGAGTGGTCTGAAATAGAGGAGGAAATGGAGTAACTCAGAAGAATCACAGGTAATATGGAGTGAATACCAGTCACTAGATTTAATGATTAGAACTTGATTCATAATGTTTGAAGAAGCCAATTTACTAGTGAAATGGGGGAGGTGAGACTTAGGAAACTGGAGGACATAGGTAAAGGTGATCATGGCCTTCTATGAAAAGGGGACAGTACTAGTCTTTAAGTTTGGGTAGTTAATAGCAGCAAAATGTACTGTGTCCTATGAATTATACCTCATAAGAAGGTTGAGAGGAGATCACTGTAGCTTTGTGCATGTCTGGACTTCTCCATGGCACTCAAAGTTCTTTATCTTACTGCACTTCAGGATATAAATGAAACTGTCTTAAGGAAGTTCCAGCTTACAATTAAGGAGAGCCATGTTTACCATATCAATGTTTTGTGTTCTTGTGAATTCTCATCCCAGTCTCAGCTGCCTGGCCTGACACACTCACATCCAGGTGCAGAGCTTGTGGTGGCATTTTCTGTGGCTCAAAACTGCCAGGGCCCTTGGATTCAGGGTGGAGATAAACCTGACAGAAGTTGGCACATGCAACCATGGCCTGAAAGGAGCTCTTTCTTGTTCTGTTCTTGTTTAACCAAAACAGCAGATCTTTAGTCAAATGCCCTCCATAGCAACTCTCATGATTCAATAAATGACCTTATTAACTCAGGTTTATACATTTCTTCATAAGTTAACCCCATGTTTTTTGGTTTCATGATTGTTACTACCATTTTTATCATATGTTATATATATTTAATATATACAGAAACATTATATAATATATAGCTATATATTGAATCTTTTATATATTATATAAATTATGTTGTATATATTTGTTGGTTGAGTTGCTGAAAGCTACTTTGAGATTTTGTTATAATAGAACTACATCAGCACCATGTGCAAATCACAAGCAAAGTTTATCACAACCCAGAGAAAGCAGTAACAATAAGGAAATTAACTAGACCCTGTTCCCATATTCAACTGTATACTGCATCTTCATTTTAGTAATTGAAATATTAGAGACTATAATGTCAAAGAGCATTTTCATAAATTATTTTTTCTTGATATTTTACCATGAATAACATCATAGAGCCTACTGTTGTGAAGAGAAATGTGGTGACAGTTTTTACATTTGAATAGTATAACTGCCTCTGCAGTTAAAGGGCCTACTCAGAGCACATCAGTACATACATAAACACATGTAGTGGCGATGAAAACTGCAATTTAAAAATAAATGAAAAGACAAGATAGTTTCTTAGACCTTTCATTTGAGTGTGTGTATGAGTAATTAATGACACTTGTGCCATTCAGTCAATAGAGTCTACTGAGTTTGGGCTGTTATTCTAGGTACTGAAGGTGAAGCAATACAAAATGTCTGCCTTCGTGGACTGCAAAATATGCATCTTTTTGCTCCTCCTGTATGCCATGCCCTGTGCTAAGCACTAGGATGCAGAGAACCATGGTTATTAGCCCTAACATCACAGTCCAAGAGGAAGACAGACTCCTAAGCACTCAAGCAGGTATAATAATAGCATGTACTGAATAGAGAAACCCTTATTTGGATAATAAGTCATTGCAGGGAGACATTTATTTAAGAGAGTATTACAGGGAAAATCCTCCTTTAAATAAAGCTGGTGAAAATGCTTCAGCTAAAAAACCAGAATGATCAGAAAATATATATGGCTCAGGACGTCAAATTTAACTCATTTTTGCCTCCATATGGGGGTTGCCAAAGCTAAGAATAATGAGTGCCAAGTACCCCTGTATCCTAAGGAAGTTGTTGGAAGATCTATGTAGAACATGTTTCTATTTTCCACTAGAGAGTGTTGGCATAGCCATTCTGAATCAATCTATACTTTTCTTTATTTGACTTGTGTTTATAGATGTCTTTGAGGAAGAACAAATACAGAGAATTTAGTTTTAGGGCCCCCACTTAATAATTGCAAGATTTTCTGCCCATGGTATATATGCCAAATAAATAGTCTCTTTAAGCAATATTATAGTAACAAAGATTAGTGTTGTTTAGTTGTTTTGCACCAAGGAGTTAATTATTTACAGAAGACAGGTTGATAAACCATTACAGTCTAGTCTTCATTACTAGACTGTTTTATCAGACAGTCACTCATCAAGCTGTGTAGCTAGACATAAATGTCTCCAAGAGTTGTAGGCAGCATGTATCAAAGAGAGGACCCTGCATCATAAAATTGCTCACCCAAATTATTTTTTAGATGAACATCAAACAATTCCTTTAGGCAGCATTTGATCTTCTTTTGGTAAAGTTCCCCAGGCCAAGTAAAAATACAAGTATGCTAATTTTGCAAAAAGCATTTATAGTTGTTACTTAGTCCTCACAATTATTTTAGCAAGCAAAATGTGTGTCTTAGTTACAAGAAACAGCTGCCACAAAAGAGGTATAACATGGCACAACTTTGCAGTCTTGGTATCAGATCAAGGTTTCCATTTTTTCACAACTTTCCTTATTAGATTAAAATTAAAATGGTGAAAACCATTGTATAACAAATAATGATTTTTTTCCATTATTTCTTTGTTGGCCTATTGGAAGAAAATCAATGGGCAAAAATTTATTTGGTCACTGTTACCTTTAGGGGTCTTTTCATTGTTGCTTTAATTGATGTTTTTACCTCTTCTAAAGGTTAATTTGAGGGACAGTCATATCAGTGAGGTGAAGGGAAACAACTCTTTTTATCATTATTTTTAAAATTGTTGTTCTGGATAAAGATGAACCAATTGGGGGTGTAATAAATATGTGTATGGAAATGACACAAGGAATCTCCTTGTGTAGCTATCTTTATATCAAACTAGCAAACACGCCATGTTTCTCTAATAATGTTTTCTGCTTTTTCTTCTACAAAATCAGAAAACAGGAGGGTGGAACAGGTTCTGGTAGGGGATAGTTGGCACCGGTAGGAGAGAGAGGTGGCAGGGAAAGGATTAGGAGGGCAAATATGGTGCAAATAATGTATACACATGTATGTAAATGCAAAAATGATACCTGTTGAAACTGTTCCAGGAATTAGGGCAGAGTGTGAATGGGGAGGGGAGCAGGAATTCAAGTAGGATATATTTGATACATTGTAAGGTACATTGTGGCATTTATAAAAGTTCTTACAATGTATCAAATATATCATACTTAAATGCCCTCCCTCCACTATTCTCCTTCATACTCTCCTCCCCTACTCCTGAAATAGTTTCAACAGACATCATTTTTCCATTTACATACATGTGTACATAGTATTTACATCATATTCAACCTCTTATCCATTTCCCCACCTCCTTGCCCCTTCCACGGGTACCAAACCCCCAGGCAAGACCTATTCCACCATCCTGTTCTCCAATTTTGAATAAGAAAAAAATGACATTTTTGGTCATTTGTGGATAGCTACACATGGAGTTTTTTGGTGACACTTCCATGTTTATATGTATTATAGCCCAATTTGGTTCATCTGTATTTTTCTTCTTTCTACCTTAGTCCCTTTCTAATGCTGGTTTCAACTGGTTTTAAAATACTATATTCATCCTTGTATGGAGATTACATAAGCCATATTCATCCTTTAAATTTGCTTATTTTATCCTCTCATATGAGACCTTGAAGGCAGACTAAAAACTCTTTTTGCTCTCTATAGCAGCAGTTCTCATGCTACATTCTATGAATTTCCAGAGTTCCTTGACACTGTTCCAGAGAGTTTGAAAAGCCCAAACTATTTTCATTGCAATGCTAAGACATTATTTGCCTCTTGTCATGTATTGGCATTTGTATGGAGGGGGTGAAATAGAGGTGGGCATCAAGGTTGGTATCATAACATATGTCAAACCACTGCAGCAAACTGTCTAGTAGTCATTGTTTTTACCACACTATACGCTCAGTTAAGAATAGTGTTGATGAAGTAGAATAAAACATTCTTTTCTAAAAAACTGCAGTCCTTGAATCCTTGCTATTTATTTAGAGTGTGAGACAAATAGGAAGCATGCATAAAGTGCTTCTGCTCCTTGCCAAAATGTGATGGGCCACTTTTTCTTTTTTTCCACGAAACTCCATTTTTTAGTTGAAAGAATGACTGACAGGCCAACTATGGTTATTCAGCTTGGATGTTTGTCAGATTTTTTTTTGAAAATGAACAAAATGAAACTGTCACTTTGAGCAAAACAACTGACACTATTTGTTGCCAATAATAAAATTTGAGACTTCAAGAAAAAATTAGAACTTGGAAAAACTTGTAACTAACAAATGTAATTGTTGATATTGGATAATAAAGTATACCAACATTTGGAAGATTCATTGAATCACTTTTACTAGTGATCAAGCGATGATGTTCAAAATAGGTAATAGATTTTTTGAAACAAACACTATATAAAAATCTCCACCAATGTGGTTTTATTTCATCTTGCAACTAAACTGTGTTATACCTTACTAAGATTTGGTGTCATTTTATCCATAAGTATTTGAAGAAGGCTACTAAAATACTCCTGCCTTTTCCTACTACATAGCTGTGTGAGGCTGGATTTTCTTTATATGCTTCAACCCAACAACAAATCACAACAGACTGAAAGCAGAAGCTGACATAAGATTTATTTGTCTTCTATTGTGCTAGACATGGAAAAATTTGCCAGAAATGTAAAATAATAGAATTTTTCTCACTAATTTATTGCTTTGGTAAATATAAAAATATATTACTTATATTAACATGAGTGGATTGCTATTATTTTAAGCAAGTTAACAAATACACTCTTTAAATTTTTCCTTGAATTTTAATTCTAATATGTAAATACATGAAGATATAACCTATATAAACAAAAGATATTTTTAAGTCCTTAATAGATTTTTAAGAGCACGAAGGAGCTATGAGGCAAAAAAAGGTGAGAATTAGTTTTTTATGGTATTATGTGTGGACAACCAAGAATAAAATTAAAAATAAAAGTAAAAAAAAAAATGGAGAAAACTTGGAGGTCTCAGCATCTTATTTGTAGCATAGTGTGATATTGTGGAAACTGGAGTAAGATAGCCAGAGTTTGAATTCCCCCTTCACTGTATTCTATTTGTGTTGTCACTGGGCAAATTATTTTATTTTATTGTGTTTTGCTTCTTTCCCTTATAAAATAATACTGAAAATGTTACTAAAACTACCTTGTAGCTGAATGGACAGTTATGGAAACTGAATGAGATAATATAATTGAAAATGTAGCTATATCATAAAGATCTCATGAAACAGGATCCATTATTGTGCTTCCTCTGAGCTCATCCCTTTTCCACTTCCTTTTCCACTCTGCCTGTTTCAGTATCAAAAATTTTAGTTGATGACTTACCTGACAAAGTGGCCCCTTCCTTTTTTGTTGCTGAAACATTTCTTCTCTAATGCATTAAAATGGACATGCAAGTACAACCACAGGAAACATTCAGAGTATCAGTAACAAATGCTTCAGATAAACAAATGTGGGAATTTCCATTACACTGATTCCAATAAAACAACACCATGTGAAATATGCCTAAGGAAGTAACACACCCACTAGCTGAATTATCAGGGAGACCATCTTTAATATTCAAATCTTTAATTTTTAAAATGTTTATAAATCTTTGCGAATAGATTCTAGCTTTGAGACACTTTTCTTGGGTTAGAGAATTTTTGGAAGTCATCCAGGATTTATAATACCAGAAGAGGAAAATTCTTCAACAGTGCAAGGATGAAAAGATTAACATAGCAAATGGGGATTTTGTAGTGAATGTTTTTCAAGTTAGGATTTAGCAAGGTATGTGTTTACCATTTTTCTGTTTTTACTCCTGGTGTTCTTTTGGTGGGAATTAATGGAATTAAATGTTCTGATTTGAAGAAATAAACACATTGCCTTATTATGTACCAGAGGAGGTATGCGGGGGTGAATAATCAAGGGACCACAACTTTATAAAACAGTCCTTTGACCTCAGTCTGTCAATTTGTCATGCTTCACAGAATTTGCCCCAAACCAACATTTTACACACCATATTTGCTACTTTACAGGAAAAAGGGAAGAGTAATATTTTAATTATTGTGGGGAGAACTGATCTGACTTTGGAAATTCCCTGTAAGATCTGAAAAAGTTCATTCTACAAATAGGTTGCATTCATACTTATTCCAAAGGAGTCCTTAATAAAACATGCCAGCTGCCTAGATATTCTTGGTTGAATGTAGACAAACATTATTTTACATTATGTATATATCTTAAGACATTAGACAGTCCTTTTCAAAGAGTTCTGTGTCACCAACACATCATTTTCTCAAGTGAACATTTTCTTAGATGTTAGACCACTCCAAGATTTCTAAGGAGTTTGATGAGAATGAATTCTAATGTCATCTTCTTTTTTTTCTTTTATCGTTTTATCATGCTTGTTTTATTTATTTATTTAATTGTGCCAGGTAAAGATTCATTGTGGCATTTATAAAGGTTCTTACAATATAGCATATATATAAACCTTGAAATCACCCCCTCCACCATTCTCCGTTATTTACCTCTACCCCAATTCTGGAATAGTTTCAATAGGTATCATTCTTCCAATTGCTTACATGTATACACAGTATTTGCACCATATTCACCCTCCTACACCTTTTCCCCTTTTCCCACCTCCTTCTCCCTCCCACTGCTACTAACCCCCCTCCCAAGGCAGGACCTGTTCAACTCTTCTGTTCTTCAATTTTGTAAAAGAAAAAAAAAAGGACATTCTTGCTTGTTTAAGATAGCTACACAGGGAATTTCCTTGTGGCACTTCCATATGTAGTGTATGGCTGGTTCATCTATTTTTTTTTTTTTTTCTTCCTTAGTCTCTTTCTTTCGGTGGTTTCCATCAGCTTAAAAATTCTATATTCATTCTTATATAGAGAGTACATTAACCATATTCACCTTCTTAAGTTCCTTCTTTTACCCTCCCTCTCTTTTATGTGATCTCCCCTTAGCGTGACCTGTTTTTCATAATATTGTTGTATTTGTATAAGGTCTACATTCCACATGTGTGAGAAAGCATGTGACTTTTGGCCTTCTGAACCTGGCTAACTTAAGATGATGTACTCCAGTTCCATCCATTTACCTTCAAGTGACAAAGCTTAATTCTTCTTTGTGGCTGAATAAAATTCCATTGTATGTAAATACTACATTTTATTAATCTGTTCATCAGTGGTGGAGCATCTTGGCTCTTTCCATATCTTAGCTATTGTGAATAGTGCTGCAATAAACCTGGGTATGCAGGTGCATTTGTTGTAACCTTCCTTACATTCCTTCAGGTATATTCCTAAGAGTGGAATTGTTGGATCATATGGCAGTTCTATTTTTAGTTGTTTTTTTTTTTTTTCAGTACTGGGGCTTGAACTCAGGGCCTTTACCTTGAGCTACTCCACCAGCCCTATTTTTGTAAGGCATTTTCGAGATAGGGTCTTGTGGAACTATTTGCTCAGGCTGGCTTTGAACCTCAATTCTCTGTTCTCTTCCTCCTGAGTAGCTAGGATACCAGTACCCAACCTTATTTTTAGTTGCTTTTAGGAGTCTTCTTGCTGTTTTCCATAATGGTTATACTAGCTTACATTCTCACCAGCAGTGTATGAGGGTTCCTTTTTCTCCACATCCTTCCAATATGTGTTGTTTGTGTTCTTAATGGTAGCCATTCTAACAGGAGAGAGGTGAAATCTTAATGTGGTTTTGATTTACATTTCCTTTACAGCCATGGATGTTGAGCATTTCCTGCTGTTGACAGACAATATTGCCAAGGGGTTTCTTATATATTATGCAAATAAATGGCTTGGCATTGACTTTGTAAATTTGTTAATGCTAAATTATACCTTTGGGTCAGGGAACAGAAATATTATAACAACCTAACTAACAACTAAGCTAGTCAGAGCATAGAAATTAAGTCAAGGGAAAGGTAACAAGTGATTAAAACCCCCAACTAACTAATCAACAGCACATGAAAAAAGCACAAAACCAAAAAAGAAGGCAGGAGAATATGACTCCTCAAAAGACTAACAATAACATAACAGAGAGCTGGTGGAAAATGAAGGTGAGAATCCCTCATTGCTGACCTCAAAAGAATGGTAAGAAGAGTATTCAATGAGCTTAAAGAGAACATGCAAAAACAAGTCAATGAATATCAAGAGAATGAGGATAAAAAAACTCAAGAAGACACAGAAACAACTAGATGAACTCAGGATTTCAGCAACTCCAAGATGAAAATGAAACTAAGGAGATTATAAAAAAAAAAGACATACATGAAATAAAGAAGACAGCACAAGATACAAAAAAGGAGTTTAACAAAGATATAGAAAGTCTCAGAAAAAGAATCAAATAGAAATCCTGGAAATAAAAAGTCCCTTAAATCAAATAAAAAATATGGAGCCTGGCACTGGTAGTTCACATCTGTAATCCTAGCTATTCAGGAGGCAAAGATCAGGAGGATTACTGTGCAAAGCCAGCCTGGGCAAATAGTTCAGGAGACCCTATCTTGAAAATACCTAACACAAAAAAAAGGGTTGGTGGGGTGGCTTAAGGTGTAGGCCTCGGTACCACAAAAATAAATAAATAAATAAATAAATAAATAAATAAAAATTTAAAAATCAAATAAAAAATACATTTGAAAGCCACTCCAGCAGACTGGAACAAGTGGAAGACAGAATTTCAGGGCTTGAAAACCAAATAGATATTAAAGACAAAACAGAAGAATTCCTAGACAAAATACTCAAGAGCTGCAAAAGGAATATTCAAGAACTCCCTGACTCCTTCAAAAGACCAAACCTGTGAATCATGGGTATTGAAGGAGAAGAGGTGCAAACCAAAGATATATGTAACATTCAATAAAATAATAGCAGAAAACTTCCCAATGTTTGAGAAAGAGATGCCCATTCAGGTATAGGAAGCCTCCAGCACAGCAAACATACATGGCCAAAAAAGAACCTCTCCACAGCATATTATAGTTAAAACAATGTCATCTTCAATATTCCTTTTAGCATGCATATGAATTCTGGAGAATCAACATTCAGACTTACCTGTAATAAGAGTTGAGTTGATCTTTCTTGATGGAAGAATGAGACAAAATTATATAAAATTTATTTCATTGTGTAATCTTTACTCTAGGACTCCTAAAATACTTTATTGTTAATTGGTTATTCTACAGAAGCACGCTTTTTACATTGCCTTTGCTTATACTTTACTCCTTACTTCTGTTTCCTTATTTTAATTCCCATCTGTTTTCTGCTTCATATTGTTTTTATTGTATATAACTTTTTTGATTCACTTCTATACTTTCCTTTATATACATTCATTTGTAGTTCTCTGATTTTATTACCTGGTAGCTTAAATGCTATCTAAGTTTCTTCTTTTGTTTCCTCAAATCTATCCATTAAGAAAGTATTAGTCATAGTTCGTTTAAATATAAATCCCATTACAAAGACAATTTAAGATGATGTTCTCTAAACAACAACTGAGGAAGAAATATTTCAAGTTTAGGAAAATATTAGAAATAGTTTCATTTGAGAGCCAATGGAGGAAAATTTTCTTTTAGAATATGAATAAAGGTGATTTTTCTCACTTTCTAACATTTCTTTTTATTATTAATGTATATTAATTGTACAAAAGTGTTCCACTGTGACATTTCCTTCCATATATACATATATTCTACTTTGACCAAATTCACTCCATTATGTTTTCTCATCTTCCATCTTTTCCCCCTCCATTTTTACAGTTTTTCATGTGTTTCATTAATGTTATTTTAGTATATAGATACAATGTATTTCAAATCTGTCTCTCCTTTCACTTTCTCCCTCCTGCTGGTACCACATATATGTATGTATATATATGTATGTACACATGCATGTACATATGTACACATACATATATATATATAAATATAATATGTGGTCTAGAATCTGTATTTGAAGAAAAATGTGATATTTGCTTTGCTGAACGTGGCTTATTTCACTTAACGTGGTTATCTCCATTTCCATCTACTTTCATGCAAATGACACAAAGTCATTCTTTATGACTGAGTAATATTACATGCTGTATATGTGCTATACTTTCTTCATTCATTTATTTATTAATGGAAACCTAGGCTGACTCCACTATAATGGAACTGCAATAAACATGGGTGTGCAGGTATATCTTCTGTAAGCTGTGATTCTTTTGGGTATATACCCAAGCATAGTATATCAGGACCATATGTTAGGTCTATTTTTAGTTTCATGAAGACTCTCCATATTGATTTCCATAGGGGCTATACTAGTTTACATTCCCACCAACAGTGTCAGGGCTCCATTTCCTATCTTCGCCAGCATTTTTTACTGACATTAGGATTTGCAATGCATTCATGTTATTAGTATGGTTTTAATCAGAGAAACAGAGCTAGAAGGAACTAAGAGATTGTTGCAAGGAATTGATCTATGTGGTTAGAGGGGGCAGGGCTAGGTGAAAGCAACATCTCTAGGGCAAGTAGTCAGGAAGTGCTGCCTGGCTGCTCTCCTCAGGAAAGCCTTTGCTCCACTGTAATGAACTTTCGTCAAATTGAATTAGGCCCACTCAGATTATTTAAAATTATTTCTCTTATTTAAAGTCATATTATTATGATTTTCAATCTCATCTACAAAATACTTTCACAGCAACAACTAGATTATAGTGATTGAATAATGGAATTTCAGCCTAGTTAAGTCAACATATCAAAAACCATTATATATAGGAATATTTCTATTTACTTTTAGTGATTTATTTCCTTATTCAGTTCCTTTTAGTATTTTTTTTTGTTTCCGTAGTTCTATAATGTATTGATTTTAAATACAGGGTTTTTTTCCCAGAAAAACTTATTTTTCCCAATTAAGGAGAGTTATTGAAAATTTTCATATATTAGTCATAACACTGTACTCTAGACAGATCACAAGATCTAACTCAGAACATTGCTAAGTCCCAGATGAAGTCTCATGTCCAGGTAAGCACTTTTCAAATTGAGCTAAAAGTTCCTTCTTTAACTTATAATCTAACGAGAAAAAAAATGAATGGAAATACTTAGCAAATAAGTAATAGCTTTTATCTCATATTTTTCACAAAAGCCGTGCAGCTATGTTTGAAGAACAAGTGAAGACAGGGTTGAATCCATTATATGTCGTGAGGGAGCATTCAGAACTTCATTGTGAGTGGCCATTTCAATCAGTTTGCCCTCAATCTTCAGTAAATATTACAATGTATAGAACCCTTGGCTCAAATATTTGAGAAAAAGATTTTTGGTTGCCTAAAATAGTTATATATAGGGAGTTTAATTGTGTCTTTTCCATGTATATATGTATTATAATCCAAATTCTTTCATCCCCTCTATTTTTCTCCTTTCTACCTTAGTTCCCTTACTGTGATTTCAACAGGGTTAAAAATTCTATATTCATTCATATATAGAAAGTGCATCAACCATATTAACCTTCTTAACTTCCTCCTTTTATCCTCTCTCTCCCATTGGTGACCTCCCCTTAGCATAACCTGTTTTTCATATAAAGAAAAGATATAGGAAGATGAATGTGGTGGAAATATTATGTACTCATATATAAAAATGGAAAAATGAGACCTATTGAAAATATTCCAGGAATGGAGAGAGGGGATAAAAGAGAATGATGAAGGGGTGAATTCAACTATGATATATTGTATGAACTTTTGTAAATGTCACAATGAACCCCCAGCACAGCAAAAATATAATAATAAAAAGGGAAGGAAAAAAAAAAAAAACAAACTTTTGGGAATTTTTTGACTGGGAGATACAGATTATTTTCATTTGAGAGATAAGTAAGTAGCATTCAAAGATGCATACAAACAAGGCCAAGTACATGTTCCATGTCAGTATGAGATAATATTTGAAACCATGTTAGGAGTTGAATAGCATAATATTAAGCAATACAAACAGATTCAGAGGCTTTTGTTGTTGTTCGTTTTCATCTGTCAACCATTCCATATATATGACAACCCTGGAGGGCGTTGATCATAAGTATTATCATACATGTTAAGCATAAACAGGCTTAATAAATGTTCTTAGTAGAGATAATTGAATCATTCAAGAACAGGAGCTCAAACTATCCACCCACAATCAATATCAGCTAATTATCTACAAAACTTAGGACAAAACTGTTCAACTACAGTAGTATTCATACTACAGTTCATTTGAACACTGAGTGTCTCAGGGATTTGCTTGAAAATTTGAGACATTTATATTCAGCAGCTACCCAGTAGATTCTATGGCCAACTGCAATATGTGTAATTATAATTCAATTTTTATTTCATTTATTTTATATTTTAATTAAGCAATTACTAATGCCTAATAATATAATACAACTTATACCTAACAGCATAATATAAATTATATTGTTTTGTATTTTATTTGCTCCCAATGCACAACACACACACATATACTCTCAAGGGCTCACATGTCCACATTCATTCACATACCTACTTCTTGTACATGCTTTTTTCTCCATGACTTCCACATGTCCCTCCCCAAGAATACTCTGAATATCCTTCTGACTTTGCTAAAAACTCATTTCTTCAATGAAGAATTTGTTATGAAGTCTGCACATTTCATTTCTGTATTTTACATTGTTTATGAATTCTGTATTTGATAGTAATTCTCTTATACTCATGAGTAATACTCATATGAATACAGTTGTGTACATTCTTCATCTTATTAAAATGCTCAAAAAATGCCTTTAGTGGTGATAATGTTTATATATCTAATCCATCCTAAAATTAATACTATATATATGTGAAAACTGTAAATATAGAACTTAAATTGTTGACTTCTGCATTGCTTATATAAGCATTTAAACACTATCCTCTTTGGACAGAGATTAGGTTTTCTGTGCAATTGGTAATGAGGATTATAGGATTAAAGTATCAGAATAAAGGTATCAAGTCTGGGCATGGTGATTCTTGCCTATAATTCCAGCACTTCAGGGTTTAAAATATTTGTTGAGTAAATGAATTATGGAATTGAAAGTTATATTACAATGATTGCTTACATCTTTTCATTAACCAGCATTGACCAAAATAGAAACTCTCAAAGTGATAAATTTGTGATCAAGCTTAATACAAAAGGAAGAAGTGGATGTTTGGCTCCTGGGTCAGATAATAAGAGAGCTATTGATTGATAATCAATTCCAACACATTTATTTTTCATGATATAAATGTAGCCTCTAAAAATATGTCATGTTGCCTGCCATCCTTGTCTCTGAACTCTTGCTCTAAATCAGCAGGCTGAATTTAGTCAACACGTGTTTTTTTCCCTTTTCTACTTTGGAAACTCCCATCTGATCTTTAAGCACAGCTCTCTTCTCTCTTATTGTAAATCCTTACTAGTCTTCCCTGAATTTTTCTTTATTAGCCAGTAGTACTTGGATGTATTCCTGTGACAGCCTGTCACTTTGTCTTCATTTGTTATTCCTTACAGATGATGAGGTTCAATAAATATTTGTAATCATTTCAAGAAATGAGTGAAGGAGCATCCATTTCTACTTTTAATATGCAAATTAAGTAACAAGGATATAAAATTCACAACAAAGTAAGGATCTTTTAAATCTTTATGAGCTAAAAAGACAAAACAAAACACACACACACACACAATCCAAAACAAAAGATGAGACTAGTATGTTAAACTAATCCAAATTTTTCTTGAATGTTTAAGACCTTGTCCACTTTATGGTATCCTCAGGTCTAGCACAGTGGTTGATTCACAGCACAAATCAGGAAATAGTGATTTGTATATGTCTATATCTATTCATTACTTAACAAGATGAACTCTAGTTCTATCCGCTTTCCCACAAACAACATAATTTTGTTCTTCTTTATGGTTAAATTATATTCCATGGTGTATATATGCCACATTTCCTGTATCCATTCATCGGTTGTAGGGCATCTTTCCATACCTTGGCTATTGAGAATAGTGCTGCAATAAACATGGATGTGCAAGTATTTCCACTGTCTCCTGAGTTACATTTTCTCAGGTATATGTCCAGGAGTGGTATTGCTGGATTGTAGATAGTTCTGTACTGTATTCTATGCCGATTTTCATAGTAGTTGCACTGATCTTCATTCCCACCAACAGTTTATAAGTATTCCTTTCCTCCCTGCCCCCACAACCTTGCTGTATTTGTTGTGTTCTTGATGAAAGTCATTCTGAAGGAGGTGAGATGAAATCTCAATGCCAGTTTGATTTGCATTTCCTTTATGACTGAGGATGTCAAACATTTCTTAATGTGTTTATTGGCCATTTCTATTTCTTTCGAGAATTATCTGCTCAATTCTTTTGCCTGTTTATTGATTAGATTTTTGCTCTTTTGGAGTTAGTTTTTTTAAGCTCCTTATAACTCTGATTACTAATCTCTTATCAGATGAGTAGCTAGCAAAGACTGGATGCTTAACCTTTTTATGAAATATTCCATAGCACTCTGCTTATGATCCTATAGATTCAGATACTGGGAGTGCAATTTAAGACTTTGAGGTGACTTACTTCATTATTGTTAAGAGTCATAAAATTCCTTTGAGTTGAATAAGCGCATGTTCCCATGTTCCACATGACACTTTACTCTATTTCATCATTGCCCAACCCAACTTTCTGTGACAATGGGAATGTTATATGTTTGAGCTGCCTGTGAAAGCAATCAATATTTGCACAGAACTATTGAGCACATTGATGGTATGACTAAGAAACTGAATTTTTAACTTTATTTTAAAAATTAATTTAAATTTAAATACCTGTATGTGACCAGTGGCTATCATATTGGAGAGCAACAGTACATTGAAGAGAAATGCCAAGTGTATCATGAAAATTGGTCCATGTTGCTACTACATGGAATTAATAGCAAAAAACTGGCATCTATATTTACACAACTAAGTCATTTGCTTAAATATCCTCTTCCTTTCTAAATCTTTTGTCAGAAGCAAAAGATTGGGAAAAAGTGGAAATAATTATAAAGTAAGGAATGAAAATGGAATTTTACATTTACTTACATGTATAAACAGTGTTTGGGCCACCTCCTCCTCCCATTCCCCCCTCTCCCTGCCCCTCTTCCGGGACATTTCAATTCTTATAGATACTTTTGAATGAAGGCAATTTTGGAGGTTTGGCTGATTAGGAGTGTATATGCGTGGGGTGTCTCTGTGTGTGTGCATGTATGTTGAGGATAACTTAACACAGATTAAATCAGGGTCACATAGCACAGGTAATTACTAGTCTTTGCCAGCCCCTACTTAAAAGCTTTGCACAACCCTGGGCAAATAACTTCCCGTTTCTTTATCTGTGAAAGAGGATGGTGGCACTTCCCCCATAGATTTCTTAAGATAATAAGATAAGTTAAGGCTGGTGAAGAGTTTACAGCAGTGACTGGCACAAGTAGTAACTATTTTCATTATTTTTCCTACCTTCTTACTGTGGCAACCATGCAGCCTCTTCTCTATAATCAAAGAATTGTTAAATGGAAATATTTTTGACTCCTGTTTCTCTTCACCATCACTATTCAGTTTTTCACCAAGGCCTGTCCTTTAATCTTTCACAACTTACTTGTTTTCTTATATCGTGGATTTTTTTTTTTTTTGCATATGAAAATTTCACTTGTCTACCCTTATCTGGGCTGTTGTCTGATTGCCCCATACCTCATCCACAACAGCCACTGGGGCTTATGGAGGGCACCACCACCCTTCTCAGGGGACCACCAGAGTATGGCTCACAGGGTGGACATCAGATGTCTCCCAACCACAGTGTATATGGTAGAAGACAAAAGTAGAAGTGACTGGGGAGTGAAGGATAAGAAAGACTAATAGAGGGGGTGACTATGATAAAAAGTATATTATCTACATGAATGGACATATCACAACAAAACACCCAATATTGTATAATTAATATGTGCTAATAAACTGTGCAAAATAAAGAGATGACTGGGATTCATCCACTTGCCTGCTCACAGCTTGTGGGTCTGCTCCCTGTTGATGCTGTCTCTAAGTCATGCTCATGTGACCAGTCCTGCCCTCCTGACCTGCCAGCTCTGCCCCACTTCTCACGTGATATTTTCTTTTTTATACTGGAAGGACCAGTTAGAGTTTTGAGACATTTTTCTTCTGCTAATGGCATGTTCTCTGTTCTTTCTTTGATTATTTTGGCATTTGTCTTTCATGTAAGAAATTGATGAGAAGCTATGTGTGTTTGTGCATGTGTTTATATGTGTGCATTTGTATGTACTCATTTATGTGTATGCATTTGTGTGTATTTGTATGTGTGCTGAAGTGGGTTTTCAGGTGGTGGATCTCACTGTAGGGTGATGTGCCTGGATGATTTTGTTGGAGAAATTCCCAATATTAAGTATCTGTCTTCTCTCTTGGCCTGGTTGGTTTTCCCAGAAAGGGATCTTCTGTTCTGCCTGAAAAGGAATAGCATCAATTCCACCTAGTTTTCTCAGAGTTGACTGACATTTTCCTTTTCTTTAGGTAAAATTTTCACAGAATCTCCAGTGTTCAGTAACCTAATTTCATTACCAGCTGAGCCTGGGGTTAGACTGTGGGTTCGCCCTGCGTGGACTCTTCTAGGCAACAAACTTGAATCTTCCGCCTAGGTGGATTTAGGGCAGCAGTCTGACTGTGTGGGGTAAGGGAAGGGACAGGATTTGGGAGACCAACTGATATTTATGTACACATTTAATTCATTTTAGGCTCATTTCTAATGGCAGCCATATTTTCAGAGATGCATGGTATTTCCAATTCTGTGGGCTTTTGAGTTTCTGCCACAGATGGTCTTGCTGCTAGCTTTTCTCTGTTTCCAGCTGGCTTAGCACTGGCTCCTTCCATTCTGCTTGGTTTGGAAACTCCCTCACTTGCTTCCAAAACTTGACTGTGAACACATCTTCTCTTCCAATTTTTCTTAAGAGGTATGCTTCAAAAAAAGGTGACGGAGGGGGTAAATATGACCAAAGTACATTATATTCATGTATGAAAACAGAATAATGAAACCCATTAAAAGTGGAAAAGGGGAGGAGGATGATAAAAAAGAGTAATAAAGGGAGTGAATATGATTGAAGTACATTATATACATGTATGGAAATATAGCAATGAAAACCCTTTGTACAATAAATAGATGCTAGTAAGGTGAATTCAGGTTTGAAATATTTGATACATTGTAAGAACTTTTGTAAATGCCACAATGTACCCCCACCCAGCATAACAATAAAGAAAAAAAGTCCCTTTACTATCATTTCAGGAGGAAATAAGGGAAACATGTTTTTAATTGGCCGCAATTCTCTCCCGTATTGTCCACAATCATCCACTTGCCCCCTACATCACCCCATCTAGGACTCCTCTCTGTGCTCTACCCCCGTTGAGTCTGGATTTCACTCATCATGTTCTCCTCTCTCTGCTTATGATTTGATTCTGTGTTTCATTCTTTACATGCTTTCTCAGGTGTTTGGAATATGTGGTTGCTTTGAGGATGTCTCTAGGGGCTCCTACTTGACTTAAAATAATTCTACCTAGTAAACTCAAACCATATAATTCATGCTTTGCCTGGATGCTTTGGTGCATGATCATAAAATAACAAACTGAAAGCCCAGGTGAAAGATCAGAACTCAGAGTCCACCTCTTTCCCTCTCAATATCTATTTTATATAGTATTAATGATCAAATGCAATGAACTTTTGTAATTCTGCCACCTAAGTTTACCACAAAATGGTTACCAAAACTTTAATTCATTAAGTATTCAGTTAATTTAGCTTCTTGGGGTCACAGAGTAAATAATTTCCATTGACTGTTTCTTCTTCCTTGGATAGAAATTAATTACTAAATGCTTTGAAGAAATAATTCAAATTTGGTTAATTTTTTACTTTATAAGAGAGTGTTTATTTAGAGACTAATAAATTCATATTAAATGTGAAATAATTGTCTATAGTCCTGAGGACAATTTAATAACAATGTTATTAAATTAAAGGCTTGTCCACCTGCCAGTCTGATCTCCTCAAATCATTCTTCATAGGCAGTATATTCAGAGTAGCAACATGACATGGGCTAAAATAAGTGACATTTTTATTACATATAATTTTCCCTATATGAAATTGCAGTTAAACTTTCCTAAAATTAAGATAACAAGTATATCAAACATACCTCATTCCATTTTGCGAGAGAGACAGAAACATTACTTACTACATACCTGGTGGGTAACTATTCTGAAAATGCATTTCCTGTATTACACATGCCCTCAATGTACTCAACCACAAAAGTCTGCGACAGTCTCAGAATGTGGAGTTAAAGTTTAATCAGTCTTTGTTGATAACATGCATTGATGGGGAGTGGACTGACCTGTTCAACTTGTTCTTAATGACAAGGCATTTGAAAGGTTCAGCCAATCAGACACTAGTGGTCTCCCAGAGCGCAGGCTGGATGCTTACCACCGTGTTCTATCTAACAGCCTCCTTTGCTCTGGCGGGCGTCCCTTGCAACAGTGTCTTAGTCTTTTTACCAATGTCCATGTTGATGTCTGTGAAGTTTAAATTTATCATGGCACTCTAAGTCACAAAGTAGTCTATGTGTAAATCCTCTTTTTTTCAAAAATATCTAACATTTATTATTATTTTTCAGCTGCAAAAGCATTTATTACATTAACGTGCCATACATAGTTTACTTTACAGTTCCTGGCTTGGAACACTTTAATTTGTTTCTAGTGCCTCCCTTTGTTTTTTGTTTGTTTGTTTTCATTTTTATTAGCAGGTATTCATTGCACAGGGGATTCATTGTGCCAATTCTGAATACCCTTATGTTATCTTTTGGTTAGATCATCCCTACCATCTCCCTACCCCCCTGCAGCCTCCTCCCTACCCCACTTAAAGCTATTGCAAGAGGTTTCCTCATTCCATTTCCTATATGTATATGAAGCCCATCAATCATATTCCCTCACCTTCATCTCCTCCATTCACTCTCCCTCATTCCAGAAGTACTCCCCTACACTGTACCTATTTTACAGTTCTTTCCTTTTTAATCCCAAGTCAATGTTCAAAGAGGTTTTTTGATTTTTAGCCCAGTTGTGAATATACTTTGCTCAGTTCAATCCCCTTCACAATTCTCCCTTACCCCTTCCCTCCCATCCCCCCATTATTCAACAACTTTCAGTGCATATCGTTATGTCCACTACTTGCACAGATGTAATACATTTCGATATTATAGACTCTCTATCATGTATATCCTTATGCAGCCTGGGGTTTGGGATTTTAGTTGATTTCCAGAGCTTTATTTGAACAACTGCAGTTGAGAAAAAAATTAGTTTTGTCTAATTACCATTCATTTCTCTGATACATTATTATTTAATCAGCCTTATAAGTTAGGAGGGAAAATCCTGACTAATAAATTCTGAGAACACAGTAGCTACAAAAAACAACCTACAATGTAATATACTATAAAACAAACATATATGAATTTAAAGATCTTGGTCTCTTGTTCATCTTAAATTGTTTCTTGTTTTGAACAAATGATGAAGAGGCTTTTATCAGGGCTATCAAACAAGGAGTAATTGATCACTTTTTCATTATTAATTTTCACACAAAATTATGTTTATAGTTAAAAAATTATCCACAAATGTATATAATTTAAAAGATTCTGTAGCCCATGTCAAAGCTTTCATCCTAGTAAAGAATCCCTGAATTTGATGAGATATACAAGAGATTTGCTGACTGTCTGACATGTGCATATGAATGAATCAATGAAACAAAAACTAACACACACCGAGCACCACAGTGTACCAAATGGTGGAGGTCTCTAAGTAGAAACAGGAAATATTTCCTTCCTCATCAAGGTTCTGAACAAAGTAAGGTCCTGGCATCAAAGAATGAATAAGGGTGCCCTCAATCTCCTGGGTACATTTTTCTTCTTGTTTTCTCTCAAGAGCAAGAGACAGAGACAGGGCACGTTTGATTTATTCTTGCAGCATGTATCAATCCGATAAAACACTGCTTGGAGTTGACTGAGTAATGGGGTGTAGAAAGTCCAGAAGTCCTCAGGGCACTTTATCAATACCAAGCATTGCAGATGCCAGACTTTGCCAACTCTTTCTCCACCTTAGTTATTCATGAATTTCTACCTCCTTCTTGTTTCATTTCTTTCCAGAAGACCAGTAAAAAGCCATCTACTCAGTATTCCTAAAGTCTTTGCCATATGTATTGTAGGATTTTCAAAATATTCTTAGGTACCTGTGGGAAGGGAAAAGGTGCAGAGTTCTCCTGTGATGCTATAGAGTAGTAGTCTTTCCCATCCATTCAGGAAACTTATAATAATCTTCCAATGGCCCAACACCATCATCAGATTTTCTAAGGATACATGATTGCAAAAGGTTAGGAAACACTGCCCTCTCTAGAAAGCAGTGGCTTCCTGACTTTTTGCTTGGTGGACACACAAATCCTTTCTGTGCCTCCTAGGACATTGTTCCCAAGTTGACTTGCTGCTGTCATTTCACATGAGTGTTTTGGAATTATCCTATCTCAATCCCACTCTCATCATCTATCCAAAATGCCCCCGTGGTTCTCTGTACAGAAAATCGATGAGTTTGCTGTGTCCTGGTTGTACCCTTGTCTGAAATTGATTTCTTATTTGGGAACTCTGTGCAGAGGGATGTCTCCAAGTCCTTAGAACTTTCCTCTAAATCCTATATTTATGGTGCTATTTCCTTGACCCTAAGCAGAGTGCACTTATTTGGATTTTTCAATCCAAAGGAAGGAGGAGAGGAGGACCTCTAGATGAGGTACTTATACATGGGTTTTTCATTTACCAAACATGCCTTGGGCATCTGCTATGTGGTGGTCATTTACCTGAGCCACAGGGTCATTAAAATGAGTGAGACATAAAGCTTACATTCAATTGGGAAGTGGGTGTACTACAGAGATTATATGACTTTTTGTTTTCATGTTGGGTCAAAGGACAGTTCATCATATTTTCCTCTAAATGCAGAATCCAACAGAAACTAAAAAAGAATGGAATACTAGATCTTTTTGAGCACTACATAATTATTTTGGACAGACATGGTGGTTCATGCCTATAATCCCAGATATACAGGAAGCAGAGATTGGGAAGATGACTAATCAAAGCCAGCTAGAACAAAAAAGTTATTGAGACCCCCTCATCTCAATCGATATGCCAGGTGTGATCACAAGAGGCCCTAGGTAGAAGAATCACTGTTCAATGCCACTCTGGGCAAAAAAAAAAAAAAAAAAAAAAAAAGGGCTGGGATGTGGTACAAGTGGTAGAGCAAGTGTAAGGCCCTGAACTCAAATTTGGTACTGTCAAAAACCAAAATAATATAAAATTATTTTATTTATAAGATCTTATTATCATAAACAAAAGTCTGTATTATCTGTAAACCTCATTTGCCCGTAGGGATGACACCATATAGGTAAGTGACAGACTTAACCTGAAATACAGGTTCAGGGTTATGTGGATAGATACCAATGTTGTTCACTTTTGAAAACAGCCTGAACAAGACTGCTTCACTTCTAAATTGGGAAACAGAACTCAAGAGGCCATAACCCCCCCCCCCCACTTTGTTGCCAGTGTCCCTTAAAACTTAGGACCAAAGCCCAGGCCATCTTCCTGGCTTAGCTATTCTTCTCAGTCCAAAATAAAACCTCTTTCAACTTCTTCAAGCCTTTGCTTCCTGTATGATCACCTGGGAACCTTAAATACTGACAGTGCTTAAGTCTTCATCATGTTACTCTCTCCCTTTGTAACTTTTAGGCTCTATTATGAGATTCAGAACATATAAACAACACTGGATTGTCTCTTGTAAGTGAGAGAAATAAAATGTATTCCAAAATCATTTTTTTTCATTTTTATTAGCATATATTCATTGCACAGGGATATTCATTGTGCCAATTCCCAATACCTTTATATTGTTCATTGGTTAGGTTGTCCCCTGCATTTCCCCTTCAGGAAACCCCTCCCCACCTCACTTAAAGCAATTGCAAGAGGATTTGTCATTCTGCTTTATATATGTGTAAGAAGCCCACCAATTATACTCCCTCACCTTCTCCTCCTTCATTCACCCTCCCCTTTCACAAGTATGCCCCACTGTACCTATTTTATAGTCCTATCTTTCATTTTTAATTCCAAAGTCAATGTCCAAAAGGGTTTCTTGATGTATCCCCCCTGTGAGTATACTTTACTTTGGTCAGTTCAACCCCTTACTCCCTTACTTCTTCCTTCCCACTCCCCATTACTCAACAGCGTTCAATACATGTCGTTATGTCTTCTAACTGCACAGATGTAATGCATTTCAGTATTGTTGACTCTCTATTACTCTCCTTTCCTATCCCTAGTCCCCCAAGTGTCATAGAGTAGTTCCACTATTACAAACATGTTCTACATATAAATGTGTACATGATCATATTTGCTATTGTGTATATGTTTATCTTTTGGATCTATCTTCCACATATGAGAGAAAACATGTGGTCTTTGTCTTTCTGAACCTGTTAAAATCATTTTTGAACAAGTAATACATGCCAGAAACAGTGCAAGTTACTGGAACAGTTGGTGACTCAAACAAATACAGTTCTGTAGTTGTGGAATTTCATCTAGAAGGACAGACCTTAAACACATCAGGACAAAAGTAAATGGTAATTGTAACATGATCCATAAAAGAAACAGACAGAATGCAATGGTAATGAAAAATGGGGTACCAAATGTATCCTGGAGAATCAGATAAAGTGAGTCAGAAGAAATGTTTCATTTGTGATCAAAAGGATCGTAAGGCTCTATCTGCCTTAACAAGGTGACAGAATCAGAAACATGCCTTTGGTGTAATGATGGGATGCATTATCTTTCTAGGAAACCAAAGTGGAAAATATTGTTTCAGATGCAGATCTTTTTCAAAATTACATAAAAGGAAAATTCTTAATCTTTAAAGTGATTCAAAGTGGTGACTTCTATTAAAGTGATGATAAAAGAAGGATTATGAATCTGTTGAATTTTGTTACCAAAATAACTCAGCCACCTGTGAGTATCATTAGATTTGCTGCAGAATTCGAATAGAATTACAAGTAAGGAAAGCATCTCTCTACCACACTGATGGTACTTTACTTCAGCTCAGTGTTATTTATGGGGTTTAGGGGCATTGCTGTGTATGTGGCTTTGTCTTATCTCTGCCAGAAATACCCTTGAGTTTTACTTCATATGGTAGAGCCTTTACATTTTATGTATGAGGGTAAAATATGAAAAGTGGTCTGTTATAGCATTCTTTTGTTTTTTTAACTTATTCACGTGTGCATACATTGTTTGGGTCATTTTTCCACCTTAACCCCCTCTCCCCTCTCCCCCCGCTCAGTTCCAGGCAGGTCTTGCTCTGCCCTTAACACTAATTTTGTTGAAGAAATGACATAAGCATAATAAGGAAGACAAAGCGTTTTTGCTAGTTGAGTTAAGGATAGTTATACAGAGAGATTCCTACTATTGCCTTCATGTACCCATGTGTTAAGTCCCATGTTGATTCAACTCTAACTCAGTGATCTTTACATTGGTTCCTGATCCCCTGCTCATGATAACTTCTGTCACTTTAAGGTTTCTGTATTAATTCCTCTGGAGAAGGGACATCAAACGCTTTCATGTTTTGGGTTTTCTACCTATTCTTATATCTCCTGTATGTGCTCTACTTTTGTCATGTGATCCAAGTCCAACCATATTGCTGCATTTTTTTGAGATCTAATGTCCACATATCAGGGAGAACATACGATTTTTGGTCTTCTGAGCCTGGCTGACCTTGCTGAGAATGATGTTCTCCAGTTCCATTCATTTACCTGAAAATGATAAGATTTCATTCTTCTTCATGGCTGAGTAAAATTCCATTGTATACAAGTACCACGTTTTCTTGATCCTTTCATCAATAGTGGGGCATCTTGGTTGTTTCCATAACTTGGCTATTGTGAATAACACTGCAATAAACATGGGTGTGCAGGTGCCTCTGGAGTAACCTGTGCTGCATTCCTTTGGGTATATCACCAGAAGTGGGATTGCTGGATCATATGGCAGGTACATGATTAGATTTTTAAGAAGTCTCCAAATTTTTTTCCAGAGTGGTTGCACTAGCCTGCATTCCCATCAGCAGTGGAGTAGGGTTCCTTTTTCCCCACATCCTCACCAACACCTGTTATTGGTGTTGTTTTTGATCATGGCTATTCTAACAGGGGTGAGGTGGAATCTTAGTGTGGTTTTGATTTGCATTTCCTTTATGGCTGGAGATGGTGAGCATTTTTTCAATGTGTTTTTCAGGCATTTGAATTTCTTCTTTTGAAAAAGTTCTATTTAGTTCAGTTGCACATTTCTTCATTGGTTCATTGATTTTAGGAGAGTTCATTTTCTTAAGTTTCCTGTATATTCTGGTTTTCAGTCCTTTGTCTGATGTATAGCTGGCAAATATTTTCTCCCACTCTGTAGGTGGTCTTTTCAGTTTAGAGACCATTTCTTTTGTTGTGCAGAAGCTTTTTAATTTTATGAAGTCCCATTTATTCATCCTTTCTCTTAGTTGCTGGGCTGCTGGAGTTCTATTGAAGAAGTCTTTGCCTATACCTATTTGTTCCAGAGTGTTTCCTGCTCCTTCCTGTAGTAACTTCAGAGTTTCAGGTATGATATTTAGGTCCTTGATCCATTTTGAGCTGATACTAGTACAAGGTGATAGACATGGATCTAGTTTCAGTTTCTTGCACACGGATAACCACTTTTCCCAGCAACATTTGGTGAAGAGGCTGACTTTTCTCCATCATATATTTTTGGCAACTTTGTCAAAAATGAGGTGGGTATAGTTGTGTGGATTCATATCCAGGTCCTCTATTCTGTTCCACTGGTCTTCATGTTTGTTTTTGTGTCAGTACCATGCTGTTTTTATTGCTACTGTTTTGTAATATAGTTTGAAGTCAGGTATTGTGATATCTCCAGCATTGCTCTTTTTGCTGGGTATTGCCTTGCTTATTCATGGTCTCTTGTGTTTCCAAATGAACTTTAGGGGAGATTTTTCAATCTCTGTGATGAAAGTCATTAGGTTTTTGATGGGAATTGCATTAAACATGTAGATTGCTCTTGGTAGTATAGCCATTTTTACTATGTTGATTTTACTGATCCATGAGCATGGGAGGTCTTTCTATTTTCTGTAGTCTTCCTCAATCTCTTTCTTCAGGTGTTTGTAATTCTCTTTGTAGAGGTCATTCACATCCTTTGTTAAATTAACTCCTAGGTATTTGATTTTTTTTGAGGCTATTGTGAATGGAATTGTTTCCATATATTCCTCAGTTTGTTCATTGTTGGTGTATGGAAAGCTAATGATTTTTGTAGGTTGATTTTGTATCCTGCCACCTTACTGTAGCTGTTTATGGTGTCTAAGAGTTTTTGGGTAGATTTTTTTGGGTCTTTAAGGTATAGGATCATATCGTCTTCAAATAAGGATATTTTGACTGTTTCTTTACCTGTTTGTTTTCCTTTTATATCTTCTTCTTGCCTAATTGCTCTGGCTAGAAATTCCAGTACAATGTTGAATAGGAGTGGGGATAGTGGGCACCCTTGTCTCATTCCTGATTTTAGGGGGAATGGTTTCAGTTTTTCAATGTTAAGTATGATTTTGGCTGTAGGTTTGTCATATATAGCCTTTACAATGTTGAGGTACATTCTTTCTATTCTTAGTTTCTTAGATCTTTTATCATGAAGTGTAGTTAGATCTTGTCGAAGATTTTTTCTGCATCTATTGAGATGATCAAGTGGTTTTTGTTTTTGCTTCTATTGATGTCCTGTATTACATTTATAGATTTGCATATGTTGAACCACCCCTGCATCCCTGGGATGAAGCCAATTTGGTCGTGGTGAATGATCTTTCTGATGTGTTGTTGGACTCAATTTGCCATTATTGTATTGAGGATTTTTGCATTGGTAGTCATTAAAGAAATTGACCTGCAGTTCTCTTTTTTGGAGGTGTCTTGGTCTGGTTTTGGGATGAGTAATACTGGCTTCATAAAATGAGTTAGGCAGTGTTCCCTCCCTTTCTATTTCATGGAACAGTTTAAGGAGAGTTGGTATTAGTTCTTCTTTAAACATCTGATAGAATTCAGCAGTTAATCCATCAGGTTGTGGACTTTTCTCTTTTGGGAGGCTCTTGTTGGCAGCTTCAATTTCTTTTTTGTGTTATAGATCTACTGAGGTGATTAATATCCTCTTGGTTCAGTTTTGGCTGATTGTAAGTTTCTAGAAATCTGTCCATTTCTTTGAGATTTTCAAATTTATTAGAGTATATACTCTCAAAGTAGTCTCTGATGATTTTCTAGATTTTCATGGTGTTTGTTGTTATCTCTTCTTTTGCATTTCTGATTTTACTGATTTGGGTTTTTTCTCTCCTCATTTTAGTCAAGTTTTCCAGGGGTCTGTCAATCTTATTTATTTTTTCAAAGAACCAGCTTTTTGTTTCATTGATTCTTTGTATTTTTTTTGTTGTTGTTTTTATTTCATTGATTTCAGCCCTTATTTTTATTATTTCTCTCCTACTTGTTTTGGGATTTTCTTGTTCTTGTTTTTCTAGGAGTTTGAGATGTAGCATTAGGTCATTGATGTGAGATCTTTCTGTCTTTTTGATATATGCAGTCATGGCTATAAACTTTCCTCTTAAGACTGCCTTTGCTGTGTCCCATAGGTTCTGGTAGGTCATGTTTTCATTTTCATTAACTTACAGGAACCTTTTAATTTCCTTTTTTATTTCATCGATGACCCATTCATAATTAAGCAATGTGTTGTTCAGTTTCCAATTGTTTATGTGTTTTTTTACTGATGTTTTTGTTGTTGATTTCTAGTATTAATGCATTGTGGTCAAACAGAATGCATGGAATTATTTCTGTTTTCTTATATTTGCTGAGGCTTGCTTTGTGCCCTATGATATGGTCAATTTTGGGCTGCTGAGAAGAATGTATATTGTGCAGAAGTTAGATGAAATATTCTGTAGAAATCAGCTAGGTCCATTTGATCTATGGTGTGATTTAGTTCTAGGATTTCTTTACTGATTTTTTTTGTTTGGATGACCTATCTATTGGTGATAGGGGAGTATTAAGGTCTACCACAACCACTTTTTGGAGTTTATATACGTTTTTAGGTCCTTCAGAGTATGATTGATAAAATTGGGTGCATTGACGTTGGGTGCATATAGGTTGATAATTGTTATTTCCTTTTGGTGTATTTCCCCTTTTATTAGTATGGAGTGTCCTTCTTTATCTCATTTGATCAATGTAGGTTTGAAGTCTACTTTTTCCAAGATAAGTATTGCTACCCCTGCCTGTTTTCAGGGACCATTGGCTTGGTAAATCTTCTTCCAGCCTTTCACTCTCAGCCAGTGCTTATTTCTGTGGATGAGGTGGGTCTCCTGTAGGCAGCAGATTGTTGGATCTTCCTTTTTAATCCAGTTTTCCAGTTGGTATCCTTTGATGGGGGAATTTAGTCCATTTACATTCAGTGTTAGTATTGATAGGTACATGGTGATCCCTGTTATGTAGTTGTCTTTGTTGATTGGGTTTGAATATGTATAGTTGAATCAGTGTTACTCTTTACTTTCTTGCCTTTTCTTCTCCTGTGGTTTGGTATTGCCTGGCCTTTCATGGTTTTGTTTGCATTCATTTCCTGTGTGCAGAATTCCTTGGAGAATCTTTTGTAGTAGTAGCTTGGTAGTCATATATTGTTTTAGTTTCTTCTTATCATGGAATACTTTTATTGTTCCATCTATTTTGAATGGTAGTTTTGCTGGGTAGTGTATCGTAGGATTGAAGTCATTTTCATTCAGTGCTTGGAAGACCTAACTCCATGCTCTTCTTGCTTTTAATGTTTCTGTTGCAAAGTCTTCTGTGATTTTGTGATTTTGATGGGTTTTCCTTTGTATGTTATTTATTTTTTCTCTTTTACAGCCTTCAATATTCTTTCTCTAGCCTCTGTACTTGTTGTTTTAATGATAATATGTCATGGGATAGTTCTATTTTGGTCAGGTCTGTTCTCTGTTCTGGAGGCCTCCTATACCTGAATGGGCATAGTTTTTTCTAGATTTGGGAATTTTTCTTTTATTATTTTGTTGAACATATTATGCATTCCGTTTGCTTGTACCTCTTCTCCTTCTTCAATGCCCATGATTCTCAGGTTTGGTCTTTTGATGGAGTCAGTGAGTTCTTGCATTTTCTTTTCACAGGTCTTGAGTTGTTTAACTAATAGTTCTTCAGTTTTTCCTTTAATTGCCATTTCATCTTCAAGTTCTGAGATTCTGCCTTCTTGTTCTATTCTGCTGGAATGGCCTTCATTTTGTTTTGTATTTCTGTTTCATTCTTTTTTCTAAGGTTTTCCATATCATGGGTTACTTCCTCTTTAATATTGTCAATTTTTGCCCTTAATTCGTTTATCTCTCTGTTTATGGTGGTCTCAGTTTCAGTTTGGAATTTATTTAGGGCTTCTATGATTTCATTTATTTGTTTGTGGGTTTTCTTATACTCTCTATTTTTGTTGTCTTGGAACTTCTTGAGTGCCTCCTGTATGTTTTGGTTGACCATGTCTAGTAATATCTCTATGAAATTCTCATTGATTACTTATAAGATTTCTTCTTTCAGAGTGTTCTTGTGGGCTTCATTGGATTCCTTGGTGTAGTTTATCTTTGTTTTTTTTTTGTGTCTGGATCTGTGTATCCATTTTCTTCATTTCGCTCTAAATCCTGCAGTTCTTTATTTTTTTGGGGGAGGATGGTTTCCGTCCCTTTTTCATTTTTCCATATTTCCACTAGGTACCATTTCTATTCCTGGACTATGTGTAATTTAGTATTAGATGGGTAACAATATTAATACTAACAAAACAAAGACAGAAGGATAAAAAAGAGAGATGGAAAGATAAAAGGAAGAGAGAAGACAGAAGAGAGGCAAAGAGAAAAAAAGAGAAAAAAATGGGAGAGATGGTGTGTGATCAAACAGCAGACCTGGCAGCACATCCCTTAAAGTAGGGAAAAAAAAATCACCAGTTCTGGAACAGTAGAATTGCAGTCCTAGGTGTGATGTTACTCCTTTAGCATCCAGACCTGTCTGTGTGTGTCTGTTAGGAAGATTGGGAGTCCTCCTGTGGCAGGTGGCAGGTGGGTGGGGTCCCACAGGCCTACAGGTGAAGGCCTTTGGAGATGTACTAGCAGGCCTTTGGAGCATGGGCCTGGCGTGCCTGAAGGGTGAGGGCCAATGGAATTAAGATCTTGCGTGTCTGTGGATTGCCGGCTTGGTAGGCTTTATGGGCATGGTTCTGGCAGAGATCTTGCAGGCCTGTGTGTGCGTGAGGTGTGCAGCCCAGCAGAGATTGTGGAGTCCTGTGCAGGTCTGAGGGCATGGCCTGCAGGAGATCATGAATGTCTGTGGCTTGTGGCTTGGCAGGCCTTGGGGGCATGGCCTGGTGGAGCGGAGATCGTGCACGTATGGATTGCCTGTGTGGCAGGTCTTGGTGGTGTGGCCCTGTGGAGCAGAGATCGTGCAGGCCTGTGCAGACCTGAGGGCTTGGCCTGGCAGAGATCGTGAATGTCTGTGGATCTCCAGCTTGGCAAGCCTTGAGGGCTTGTTTGGCAGAGATTGTGCAGGTCTGAAATGTGGGAGTTTGGGGTAGCACAGCCCTGGCAAGGCTAAGGAGCAGGGCTGGAGGATTGGAGATCCCACGTGTGGAGCAGTGGCTCCATGGGGCTATGGGCAGGGCTTGGCATGCACGCCTGCTATTCTTTTGGTATATCATGGCCTGGAGAAGCATTCCACGAGCTAGGGGTTCAGAGTGCTGATGTTTCAGCTCTCCCTGGTGTTTTACCTCAGTCGAGTGTGTCTCCAGTCTCTTGGTAATGTCCCTGGATCATGGAGGTCAGGAGGTCTGTGGCTGTGTCCCGGTTGCCATCTTGGATTCTCCTGTTATAACATTCTGATTACTTCTCCTGCATAAATGAATTCACAATCACCTAAAAATTAGTGACAATGGAGCAGCTATCAGATACCAGCCTGAAGGTGGCTTGAGCTGCATACCAAAGTTTTAGCACTTTGGTTTGCAAGGTGGAAGGCCAAAAAAACCAGAAAGGAATGTGGAAGAAAAAAATCAATTCCCTTCCCAAGGCCTGCTTTTTCTTGTTTTCTATTTCAAAAACTACCACACTCTTACTCTCTATTTTACTTCTGCTTGGAATAAATGTCTTTTGCTGAGTGCCGGTGGCTCACACCTCTCATCTTAGCTAGTTGGGAGTTTGGGGATCACAGTTTGAGGTCAGTCCAGGCAAATAGTTCACTAGAAACCTGATATCCAAAATAACCAGAAGTTAGGGGACTGGAGGTATAGCTCAAGCAGTAGAGCACCTGCCTTGCAAGTGGCAAGCCCTGCATTCAAACCCCAGTCATGCCAAAAAAAAAAAAAGAAAGAAATTACTATCTTCCATTTGGCCTTATATAGTCTCACTTTATTCAAGTGTGTTTGTGGCTTTGAAAGCAAAGCCCCTCAACTTGATTTGGATATCTTGAAGTACCTATCAAAAGTACAGTGTCTTTCAAAAATAATGTTTGATCATATTTTGCAGCATCACATGTAATTATCATGTAATGATAATTCACAGTTATCAGTGATGATATTCACTGAATAAGAATTTGGACTAAATTTGGTGAATCCCTCAATTTATTTTTTAGCTAACTGTCCAAAATAAAGAAATGTATTGTGACATTTTTGTGCATTCAGACTATGTATTTTGAATGTATTCACCCTCTTACCATCTCTTGCCACCTTCCCTCCTTCCTCTGGTCCACATCCTACCTTCAAATAGTACTCCTCCTTTCATGTATTTTTTAAAGTATAGATTCTGCATATGAGAAAAAACATGCAAAGTTTGCCCCTCTGAGTCTGCATTATTTTGCTTAACATGATGAACTCTGGCTCCATCCACTTTTCTCCAAGTGGCATAATTTTTCTTCTTTATATCTGAATGATATTCCATTGTGTATACATACTACATTTTCTTTGTCCCTTCATCTGTTGATGGGCTCCTAGGCTGCTTCCATGACTTAGCTATAGTGAATAGTCCTGTGATAAATGTGGGTGTGCAGGTTCCCCTGTTGTAAGCTGACTTTGATTCCATCGGGTATATGCCCAAGAGTGGAACAGCAGGATCAAATGGTAGTTCCACTTTTAGACATTTGAGGAACTGCCACACTGATTTACATAGTGGCCATATTAGTTTATATTCCCACTACAGTGTATTCACACCAGTGCTTTTTGTTTTCTTTTCTTCTTCTTCTTCTTTCAGTCAAATTTTTTTAAGTTTCTTTTTTTATATTGTGACATTTACAAAAGTTCTTATAATATATCAAAATTGAATTCATCCCTCCATCATTCTCCTTTATCTCCCCTCCTCTATCCTGAAATAGTTTCAACAGGTCTCATTTCTCTACTTTCATACATGAGTACATAATATTTCCACCATATTCACCCTCCTTGCTCTTTTTCCCTTACATCTTCCCCTACCCACTGGTGCCAACCCCCAGACAAGACCTGTTTTTACCTTCCTGGTCTCCATTGTTGAAAAACAGACATTTCTGTTTATTTAAGATATCTATACAGAATTTCATTGTAACATTTCTATGTATGTACGTATTGTATGCTGAATCAGTTCATCTCCTCCATTTTTCTCCTTTCTACCCTAGTCCTTTTCTTCTGGTGATTTCAACAGGCTTAAAAATTCTATATTCATTCTTATATAGAAAGCATATCAATTTGGCACTATTGGAGTTTGAACTCAGGGCCTCATATTTGCTAAGCAGGTTCTCTACTATTGGAGTCACACTCCCAGCCAGTTTTGCTTTAGTTATTTTTAGATATGTCTTCATGTTTTGTCCAGGGTGGCCTCAGACCACTATCCTCTTGACTATTCTTTCTGTGTAGCTGGAGTTAGCAGGCATGATCCACTACACTGGCCTTGTTTGTTTTCTTGATGACAGCCATTCTTACTGGGGTGAGGTGGAATCTCATTGTAGTCTTGATTTGAATTTCCTTTATGACTAAGGATGTTAATTATTTTTTTCATGCATTCTTTGGCTATTTGTACTTCTTTTGAAAACTGTACAATGGATTTGCCCCATTTATTGATTAGATCACTTGTTCTTTTGGTGTTTACTTTTTTGAGCTCTTTATATATTTTGTATATTAATACCTCATCAGATATCTGACAAATATATTTTTCTTCATCTGTAGGCTGTCTCTTCATCCAACATGGTATTGGCACAAAAACAGACATGTAGACTAATGGAATAGATTGGATGATCCAGAAATCAACCTATATATCTGAGTCTCAACAGAGGTACCAAAAATGCATTAGAGAAAAGACAGCTTCTTTTATAAATGGTGCTGGGAATACTGTTTATCCACATGTAGTTATCTATCACCCTGCATAAATGTCAATTCAAAATGAATCAAAGACCTAATGTAAGAACTGAAACATTGAAACTATTATAGGAAAACTCTGGAAGATATAGGAATAGGCAATGATTTTCTGATTTTCAGTAGCTCAGGAGATAAGAGCAAGAATTGACTAATGGGATTGCATTAAATTTGGAGAATTATCAATCTTGTATTTTGAGTTTAGTAGCACATAAGCTCCTGATTTGCATTGTCAAAATAGATATTATAGTTTAAAAACAACTACTTATTTACTTACAACAGCATGTGGGGGACAATGAACTATGGTTCTTAGCAACATAAAATTTGTAATCAGATGGACCCAGGTTCAAATACATAAGAACATTATTACTTTATTGTGATGAACAAATTATGCCACCCCCAACACTGCCATGTTTTACAGAGTTTACAGACACAGCAAATGCCATGTCTGAATGTTTTAGAGTTATATATAACACTAACAAACTATTACATAAAATGTTCTCTACCTTCTACTTTCACATATGTCTTCAGAATAGAAATATTAAAAGGTACATGCTAACCTATGTATTTTTATATGACTAAAGATTTGAAATATATCAGACAACTGAATTTATTATTGCATATGTGGAAATTTTGCTGATGGGTCAATGACATTCAAATGGATAATGAAGTAAACATTATATAATAATAATATAATATAATATATTATTATTAAATAATAATGTATTATATAAAAATTACATAATTTATAATTAATGTTTATTCCATAAAATTTTGGATGCCATGATTGCTAATTATGATGTAGTAATCAAGATTTTCATACAAATTGTGTCTTACTATCAGTAGTGACCTAAGGATTAAAAACATATTCCTAGTCAAAGGATCCATGTTTATAATTTTTTCATTAAAATGTGTTATTTCAGAGAAGTTAGTTATCAGGAAAGTTACTTTTCTTTTAAAATTTAGAGGTAAATTATACATTATACTTGGTAATAATAAGTGTTTAAATCAAAATGATTAAATGTAACAAGTTTTAACAGTCCTTATTTAGATATGTAATATATTTTATTATAAAATTTATAAAATTTCCATAACACAGTATTTATAAGTCTAATATTCAGTGCCACTCTGATGTCAATTCACAGAATAAGCAATGCATATGCTGGAGCATCGTATGCCTGTCTACCTTATTCAGAAATGCTGTGTTGGTAGCTTGAAATCAGAATAAAAGTATTTAAATGATGAAAATTGGCCAACACTACAGGTGAGGCTCTTTTCTCTCAGAGAGCTGACTGTTAAACATTTGTCAGCATATCACTGAATATTGAGTTTCATATGAGACACCTAAGATGCAGTAACTTCTCAAAATGAAGAAGTGGTCAAGTGGATCAAATGCTGCTGAAAAGTTGAGCACAATGAGGGAAGAACAATATTACCAATGTCTCCATGATGGAATTCTTGGTTATTTGACAGTTTCAGTGAAAAGGTGGGGAGAAAGGGCAGGCTGTCTGTTTAAAGAGTAATGGAAAGTGAAGTCACTAGATCTGACGTATAAATCTATTTCACAAACTGTGACTAAAAGCGAGAAACCTGCTATAGAAAGGGAAGCTTTGTCATAGCTCATTTAAGGTGATCCATCACTAATAATATGTATTATTTCCACTAATGACAGTTAAGCACTATTATATTTAGAAAGCAAATGTTTATTAAAATCAATATCATAAAACCTTATGAAAGGAACAGTTCTTACGGCAAGGTCTTCCGAACAGGGAGGCAGCTGGGACTACTTTAATAATACTTATGTAAAATTAGACATTGTTTCAAAGTATAAAGAACATTTTGTCTTAGTGAAATTGAGTTGTAGAGTCCTTTAATTATATGTTTGTAATGATACACATTAAAGAGATGAGTTTTAGAACTAAATTAGGTCAGGTTAATAATCAGTTATGTCTAAATGAAGTAAAAACTGAGCCAACATCATCATGGCATCATCATGGCAATAATGATAAATATTATTATTATTGAAGTAACTAATTAAAATTATGAAGGTAAAAGTACATTTCAAGTGTGACTATTGCCTGACTGGTGACAAGCACATGCATGATCTAATTTTGACTACTTAGAAAAATCTGCCAAGCACCAAAAGCCAGGAACTGATTAACTAGCCCCACCTTATGTGTGATTCAACAATTAAAACAATGTCATTAGGTTCATAGAGATGAGGTTTGAATGCCAGAAATCTTACTGGTTCCACATGGTTCAGAAAGCATAGTCTGGGCTTCTGTCTTCCAGGTCAAGGAATGAACCTTGAGGTTAGAAATGGATTCTTTTACATCTCCTGACACTAAGTGGCACTGTGATTATGCATAGTATGTGCTTAAATAAATGTATGTTATACTAATCAGTTATTTTAGTAATAGGAGCTACTTTAATTTTTAAAATTATTTTTGCAGAAAATATAGAATTTGTACAGTATTCAATCCTAGGCAGCAAAATCAACATTCAGAAAAATCTGAATGTAGTTCTAAGTCTTTAAGAATGTTGGTATTGTAGCCTACTGGGAACATTGCCTAAAATCTGGTTTCTACTCCTATCATTCCTGTCTGAATATTACAATTTTCTTGCAAAATTACATTGCTAGAGGCTTATCTTCTCAAAAGTAATCCATTGGCAAGTGAGAGTTAAAAAAATGCAACATTCCCTGAAATGAAAGACAAAAAGATGATTATAACGAATTTAAAAGAAGAAGTATGTGGTTGAGAACTTTAGAGTATCAGTGAGGCCATTCATGTATTCCTGGCATCCAAGCGTGTTAATTTACAATGTGATTCCTGCTATTAAGTGAACCCAGGTAAGTATTAGATTTGACCCAAAATATTTTCTACGATTGAAAAGACTCCGCAGTTAAAAAAATAAAAAGACTGTGGTGTATGAGTGGGAAATGTGAAGAGCAAAGTCAAGTGGACAAGCTCCATCTGCTCTGTTAAGTTTGGCACATCATTTACTACAGTATTGACCCCTGAAGTCAAAAGTAATTTTGGTATGCCTTAGATTGCTATAGATCCTTGCCATAATAGGATGACTTGAAGCTTCTGTGATGACTGAGAAAGTACCCACGAAACCTATACGGACAGCCTGGAACTTCTTCAGGGAAATTTGCATTTGTGGAACTTCTGAGCCTAAGGTCCATTAATATAAGCTGTTTCATTTAATTTAACATTGTTCTGTGGTGCCCAAAGACTGAATAGTTAGAACAACATAGGGGTGGTTGTTTTAGATGCAACAATGGACAAATATTTCTAGCTAATACAAAGAAGAGTTCTCAGGAATTCAAGAACAATGGCTGGTGTATATGACCCTTAGAAACTTTTCCACCATCTCTTTACCTTTGACATGATTCAGCTCTCTTAAGTTATGGATCTCCACAGTCATCTTTCTTTTCCTTCTTAGCTGCTGGATCAAACATCATTCTCCAACATGTCCACATTTTCTGTACCTATGGCTATTCTTAATCATTCATAATTATTATACTACTTATAACTTCTTTTCTTCATAATATTTTAGTTTCTTTCCCAGTGACTAATTGCCTAATTTTTTGAAATATCTAAGAAGGAACAATATTATGGAACTAACTCATTTAGAAAGGGTTTTTGAGCTCAGGTTACATTATTACTATTGACAAGCCTATAGATTAATCATCTTTTAAGTCAAATATCCAATCTAGCTCATTAATATAAGACCATGAGAAGATGCCAAGACAATTTAATGGGAAAGAATAATCTTTCCAACAAAGGATGCTGGATATCTATGGGCAAAAGAATTAAGTTGGACCCTTACTTTATAACATCTACCACGATAACTCATAATGATTAAGCAACCAAATGTATAAAATAGGAGAAAATGTAGGCATTAAGTATTTGTAACCTTGTTTGAGGCAATGACATTTTAGATATGACATCAAAATATAAGCCAAAAAATAAAATAAATAAAATGGACATTATCAGTATTGAAATCTTTTGTGCTTCAAAGGATACTATCAAGAAAGTGAAAAGACAATCCACAGAATGGGATAAAATATTTGAAAATCATATGTCTGACAAGGGTCATATATCTAGAGTAAATGCAGAACTTTTGCCACTGTGTAAAAAAAAAAAAGAGGAAAATGGAATTGAAATGAACAAAATACATTATTAGACATTTCACCAAAGCATATATTCAAATGGTTAACCAACCATCTGAAAAGATCTCAAAAAAGTAATCAACAAGGAAATACAAGTCAAAATCACAGTGACATTTGTACTTCACACCCTCTAACATGGTTACAACAAAAATACAGAGAATAATCAAACATCTTTTATATTAAATATTCCCAAAAGACAAATATACAGAATAGAGACAGAGAGACGATTTAAGAGGGTAATGAGAATGGTCTAAATTTGATCGTGGTAATGATTATACACTATGCTACAATCCACAGATTTTTGCACTTTAAATAGTTAAAGTGTGTGGTACATATGTGCATTGTGTCCCAATAAAGCTGCTTTCAAAACATCACAATGTTCAATGTACCTAGAAAGATGATTTTTCAATATGTTCTTCCTCCAGTTGCCATCACCAGTTCTGTCACCTGGACTAGAAATTTGAAATGCAAAAAATTTAAACTCTTCCTTATCACTCACCCTTCTACTTAGGCCACATTCATCCAGTTTCTAAGTCTTCTAGATTCTATTGCCTTAATATCTCTAAATTCCTACTTTCACTCTGCTTTTATATCTACCACTGAATTCAGGCTGTTACCATTCTTTCTTGGATTGTTGAGTCCTCTGCCTGGTTTCCTTGTCTCAGCTGGCCTCCTCTGTGCTAACTGCAATGACGATCTTTCTAGAACACCAATGTTATTATGTCTGTAGCAAGTGTTTAACATGCATCCATAACTCCATAGCTTTCAGAGTGAAGTTCAAAATCACTGAGCTTCAACTGCATGGCTCTTGATGAACTGATAATGCTCATCTCTTCCCTTTCTCATGCTAACAGCCTCTTTAGCCATGTGGACCTTCCTATAGCATCTTGAACTTGTCATTCAGTTTTAAATCTGCAGCTCTGGCATGTTTACAAGGTCATTACATTTCCAAGGAATACACTGGTAGAACCAATGAGAATTCATTACAGATAGGAATATTAGAATATTACTATGTTTATCCAACTCTTCATAGATGGGAATATATGGGATATATTGGAAACTTTCCTGTCTATTGTCTACAGCCTTTACCCTTCAGCTCCCAAAAGAACAAAATCAAAATTAAGCATTGAAGCATTGTGTTAGAAGAGAAAGAGAGAGAGAGAGAGAGAATGCGTGTGTATGTGTGTATTTCTTTATGTGTCATCATGAGATAGGTATGAACTGGTGTTGGGAAGAAAAGGAAAAGAGCTATTGAGAAAAAGAAGCTAACAGGAATAATAGTTGTCATGGGTGGGAACAGAAAACTATGTACCACCCAGAAGCTGTTCTCTGAGCTTTGAACAGAGCCAAAGCACATTATCAACACTTTGCAAATATTAAATATCCCAAGGAACAAATTATTACTCACCCTAAGTGAATTTGCATTGTTTTAGAACATTTTTCAGGTGCTTAGAGCAGTGCCTTGTGAAATCAGTCCTTCTAGTCTTCTGGATGTTTCTACCATCAGCAACACAGATCTTTAGCTTGCGTTAATAACTACCTTGTTTGAGATGTATCTTGAACAATGTCCAGGTTTTCTTTCTGTTCATTGATTTAATTTTGGTCTTTTTGACTATTATAATGATTAATCCTTGAATTGTTCCAGGAGTGACCCGTTCTGATTTGGCAACAAAGATTGTTACTGATCTATGATAAATGGACTTTCAGATAACTACAATGGAAGGCATACAATACTCCAGGCACATTTCAAAACTCTTTTGCTCCTGGATTAACCTGTAATCATTTTTTCAAATAGCCAAATTAATCAGAATCAAGTACACTAATGATCATTTCGGAATTGTCATTTTAACATTACTATGAATCAAAAGTCAGCTTAACTTAAACAGATGGTTTTCAGATGCCTCTCATTTTTATTGTTGGGCAGATGGTCACAAAGTAGTAGTGCTCACTCATGTTGTATAGCTATGTACTTTACCCTTGAAGGTTTAGAAATGCCTGAAATCAGAGGCATACTATAAAAAGGTAGTTATCCAACATACACACAGTAATGAGAAAATAAGTAGAAAAAACTATTAGGCAAAAGAATAGGAGAAAATTTTATTACAAGCAATTGAACTACATTTTCTGCTGATTCTCTGAAATTGAGACAAAAAGTGCCCTTTTACACATTGTCTTGAAAGCTAACAAATAGGTGCTCTCCTGTAATATAAAGAAAGTACATTTTAGAGCCAAGGTCTCTCAACCCTACCTTCATATATTATTAATACATGAGTTTGAGGCCAGTTATTTTTTTAAAAGTACTTGAACAACTTTGTTGCTTTTTAATGGGTGTGTCTTTGAATGTCTGAAGAATTTTCCTGAGATTCTGAGCCTCTACAATTAGGATTTATATGTCAACAGCAAAGATCATGTAATCTCTATTCGCATTGCATGAGAGTAAGGCTCTTTCAAAACATTCCAGAATGTTTATGTTATCCTCATGCTTTAGCCTGAAAATACATACAGGCTATACACACACACACACACACACACACACACACACACACACTTTCTGACACACACAGCTTATGCCCACGTGAGCGGCATACAATGCTTCTGACGTAAAGTTTTATTTCTTGAAGCCACATTTCAAAAAACTTTCTTCCTGTTTTTCTTCTCTAGATGGTATTAAGAAATACTCTTGAACTCATTTGACCTGTATGAAAAAGTAAACTTAAAAAAGATAATGGCTTGACCAGTTCCAGTCATTTGAGTTTACTGAGTGGTTCTGTGTATACTGAATATGAAATTATAGAAAACAAATATGGGATTTGTATATTTTTTAAATTTTAAAATTAAGTTTTAAACAGAATCTTATTTTTCTTGGACATGTACCTCTGTTTAATTTTTATAAGGCCTGGGTAAGCTTGAGATGGAGCTTTTCCCCTTTGTTTTATGATAAAGAATCAATGGAGAAAAACCAAATCTTGAAAATGTGGTGAGTGCAACTTAAAAATTAGAGTTGTTTTTATATGTAAAACTGGTATTTCCAGATTCCAGCTGCACAGATGAGTTTTGAAGCAATAAACCAAATGACTTAAAAAATTAGCTGAATTAGTCCAGCAGGAGAAATTTGTCCAGCCCAAATTTTTAATTTACATTAGAATTTCCCCTTTTGTGTCTTTCAGCTCTCTTTTTAAATGGATCTTTGAATATCAAGAATTTTTAAATTTCTCATTATTTCTTCCCCAAAGTTCATAATTGTGAGATTGATGCATATTTTCCAATATTTTTAAGGTGCACGTGTAATTATTGCCTCTGCCGGCCACCTTCTATGTAGAGAGACCAAACTGCCCACAAGAAATATCATCCATTCATTTACCCACCCTCCCTTGAAAAGTGCGTTGCAATTTTATGCACTAAGGATAAGAGAAAATATGAAACACATCTCTTTAGATACGGGCTAATGAAAACACAGACACTCATAATGCTATTTGCAGATGGAAACAGATATATGGATAAGTTGTACTACAGAATCACACAGCATTTCATCATTCTCATCACACTCAAGTTCGTTTTTGTTTTTATAGCTCATATAACTATTAAACATAATTTTGTTGATTATAACATTTTTAGTGTCTTTCTTTCCTAGTAAAATATTAATTCCACGAGAGCAGAATTGTGTCTTATTAGTTATTATGGCCCCAGGACTTAGAACAATGCCTTTAATATAGTGGTTGTATACATTATTTGTTAAATGAAGTAGCTAATGAATGAATGAATGAATGAAAGGAAATACACACAATCAGGTGTAGAATTTCTCACACTGGGATGATAGGAGTGGTGAGCTAATGGTAGTATTTGACCTCTCATTGTTTGAATGACAAGCAAGCATTTACCAGGTAGACAAAAGAGGAAAACATCCAAGTTAGAGAAGAGGAGTAGATGCTTGTTTATTGGAGTAAGAAAGACCTGGTATGTTTGAGAATTGAGAGTCATATTGAGTTTAGCTAAAGGAAAAAATGTGTCAGAGAATGACTTGGCTGACATGGAAGAAGAAAGAGAGGAAAGAAATGAATTAGGTAGTACAGTGATAATGCAATGTATAGCAAATGAATATTTTGCTAAGTTTATTAGGTTTGTGGTGATGTAGTTGGTCATAATTTCACATACATGGCATAATGTTGTTTGTTCTTTCTCTATCCTCGTTTTTTTCTTGGAATATAATTTTTAGATCTTGTTCCAATTCCTTCATAATTAACAGTCAAATCCTTTGGTCAGAGGCAATTGAAAGACAAAACTATGTATAGGTTTCTGATCTCTCAGAGGATCTTAGCATGAGAGCAAAACATACTTGCTCAACATCATTTATTTCAATATTGTTCTTGACAATGGGATCAACAAACTTTTTTAAAAATAAAGTTTAGTCTTTACAGGACACATGGTGTCTGTCCTAACTGCTCAAATCTTTTCCAGTTGGGGTAAAAGCAGCCATAGACAATAAACAGTAAAAGAGGGTGATTGTGTTTCAATGATACTTTATTTATGAACACAGACATTTAAGTTTTGAACATTTTCATGCATGACAAGGTATTGTTTTGAATTTTTTCAACTATCTGAAAATGTAAAAACCATCCTCATAAGTCACATGAGAACACGTGGTACAAATTAGACCCATGGGCTCTAGACAATAGGATTACAACCAAACCAAAAAAAAATCTCTCTACTCATATGACATTTACATCTTAGTTGGAAGAAGCATAAACAAAGATGGTTATAAATGTTATGACAGAAATAAAATCTGGGCAAGGAGGATAGGGATTGAGAGAGGGGTGTGTGTGTGTGAGAGAGAGAGAGAGAGAGAGAGAGAGAGAGAGGAGAGAGAGAGAGAGACTGTTTTGAAATAACATGATCAGGGAAGACTTCTCTGGCCAAGAGACATTTGAAAGAAGCAAGCCTGGGGGAAAAGGACTCAGGCAGAAGGAATAATAAAGGTAAGGTCCTGCAGCCGTCTCAGCTTAGAGTGTTCAAAAACCAAAAGAATAGGGCAATGTAGCTGTGACAGCATAAATAAGGAGCAGGAGACAATAACACCAGTGAACAAAAGAAGGGGAGATAAAAGTCAAGGACAGAGAAACAGTTCTGTATCCCTAGATGCAGTCATCTCTGAAGGCAGGGCTCCCCTCTGGTGACAGAGGGCTCATTAGTCATTAAATCAGTTTGAATTGGGTTTCTTTGCAAAGTATCACCACTACCACCATGAAAAGTTGTATCCATAATATTTAAAATTCAGAAATTCACAAAGACATGTATGTCCTGACAGCCAACATTTCTAGATAACTCTGAAGCCCTAAGCCATAGGCATGAGCTCTGTGGCTTGTTTCTCTGCCTCTTCCTCATCATTCCTTCCAGCTCCAAGATTCAAATGTATTAGTTCACATTACAAACAGGATCTGGAAAGGAAAAGTATAATCACTGAACCTGAAGAAGGCACTTAATATATTTTCAGTAAATGGATGAAAAATTTGAACAAAAGAATGAATAAATCTTTGTATTAATAAGAAAGTATAATTCATTTATAAAGGAAAACTTTATTCTTTCTCTTAGGATATCACTCATGAACATGCTATAATGCTCTTTTAATTAACATGGAAGACTCTAGTTAGTGTTTACTATGTATACATATGCCTATGCTAATATATTGTTGACGCTGCTCCATTGCAGATCCTTGATAATTGCACCAGGGCCAGTAGAGTACAGATTTTATGAGAAAAGGAAGCCAATGTAGTTAAAGATATTTTCCTCTCACAATGCTTTTTCAAAAATTATGGTAAAATAAACATAGCATAGTATTTACTATTTTAACCATTTCAAGTACATAATTCAGTAGCATTAAGAACATCCATGCTGTCATGCAACCAACACTGTCCATCTTCTGAACTATTTTCATTTTCCAAACTGGAATTCTGTTCCCACTGAGCTCTTCATTTTTGACTCACACCATCCCTTGGTAACCACCATTCTACTTTCAGTCTATATGGAATTAACTACTCCAAGTACTTTAGATAGGTAGAATCATACAATGTTTGTCCCTTTTTTGGTCGGTTTATTTCACTCACATGATGTCTTTAAGTTTCATCATCCATGTTACAACATATGTCAGAATTTCCTCCCTTTTCAAAGCTGAATAACATCCCATTGCATGTACACAACCATGTGTTGCTTATCCATTCACATATTGATGGACACTTGAGTTATTTCTACCTTTTGGCTATTGTGACTAATGCTGTTATAAATGCTAGTATATGTGTTTAAATTCATGCTTTTAATTCTTTTCAGTAAACATATGCAAGCACAACTGCTGGATCATATAATTTTTAAATTTTTTCTTGTAATCATGTCTATCTTTTTTTCCTTTTGGTTTTTAGTGGGTGTTTTCTTTTTAAATTGGCAATGAAACTTGGATTCTAATGATTCAATGATCAGTTATCTTACAATAATTATTTTCAGAGGTAAATATAAAAATAATTAGGTTGGTAATTAGAAAATCTGCTTCAAAGTATATATGATCCACTTGTTTCAACAAACCATCATAACTATAACAAAATCTTCTTTCTGTTAGTAATTTATGAATGTGTTGTGACTATTTTTGGAATTTTGAACTGAAACATAAAAACACCAAAATATAACAGACCACCAAAGATAAATTCAGTAACGATTATAAAAAGGGATTTTAATAGATTTTTGGGAGGAAGAGGATCACTATTATTACCATCCTCGTTTTCAGTTGATAGTACAGATTCTTCTGAACCTGGAGCCTAGTTGAATAGTATAAGTCTTCCACTTGACTTGTGTATGTATAAACTGTTGATAAAAATTATTATAAATGAAAGCTTCAACTGTCTATTGTATACTCTGTGCCACTTACCATGCTAAACATTATCCATGACTGTAGGAAACACAATAAATTATAAGGCAGCTTTTGTAATTATAGTAGCAGTGCCTGAAGTTGCCATCAATATTCTTTCCACCTTAATGACAGCACTCCTAAGTTTTAGCTAGACAAATGAGTGCCTAGCATTCCAGGTGTTCCTGACAACACCACTGGGCTAATAAAATATGGATACATTACAGAAGGGAATAAATTTCTAACTCACTTAAGACATCACATTTTTTGGGACCTCTGTTTGTGTACCTAGGTTTTAAACTTACTAGTACAATTTAGTAAGGAAATGCTAATTAACCTTCCTTGCTCACTCACTCAGATTTTGAACACTGCAGATGTGAGATCAAAGCACATACCATTAATAGTTAGGCTGTGCTGCTCCATACCCTGGGAACATTACATACACATCTTAGTTTTCCTCTACCATCTCAATTTCCACGAAACAAAATGTGAGATTGTTGTACCCGTCAGGGCAGAAGGAGCAGCAAACCACATCTGGTAGGGAGGAGCTGAGCTAGTCAGAATATCTGGCATAGAACATGGTCCCTGGGCAACTAGAACCCAAACTTAAGAATTAGAAACTGTCTATAAAACATGCATTGCCTATTTGAGAAATGAGGAGAGGCCATAACTATTAGACTGTAGACAGTCAGGGTCCATAACATTTCTGCTTATAGAACTCAAATGCCTAAAACTCTTCAATGTCCCTATTGTCCTCATGGTACAGAAAAAAGCTTTTAGCTTCGCACAAGTCCTACCTACTTTCTTCCTAACTTGTCTCTCTAGGTTCATTTACTTTAAGTCCTACCTGTGTGCTTCCCATGGCTCAGAGTAGTGAATTATTCTTCCTTCAATATATAGTATATCCACAACTTTGCCTTTGTCTTCTGAATCATGCTGAGCATAGTCTTCACTCTGAGCTCTCTCCATTTGATCAAATCCTGTTTAACCCTCAAGAGCCTTTATAAGGATTAATGTCTTTGTGAAGTCCTTTCTGACTCACCCAGGCTTAGATAAGGACTACTTCTCCGTGCTGCAAATTACCATTCATATAGTTATACCACAGCTCTTATCATAGTAGAAAGGACTGTGAGCTTTCTCAAGGTAAAAAGTTGAATTTCTAATCCCAGAACTCAGGAAAGTGTCTGGTGTAGTTAGGCACTCAGTGAAACTCTGTTGGATAAAAGAAAGAGGAATGATAGTAAAATAAAGTGAACAAATTGAAATCAAATTTAAAATAAGTACAACTTATTATACAATCTGTATTAGAAAGAAGAAAATGCTAACAATTATATTGCTTCATTTTAAAATTTATATGCAATGAAAAATATTGGTGTTTTCATACCTAGCAAAATGTTTCACTCAGCTTGCCAATAGACTGAATCTCTGGAAGAGAAAAGATAATTTGCATGGTGATGAGAAAATACATTATTTGTATATCGAATGCTGCAAAAACAAAGCAAAATAAGATGTAAGGATTGAATTCCAATATGTGAACAAATTACTTGAGTTTTTTTAACTTTTGGGTTTTTGTTTGGTTATTTGAGTTACTTGGTTGCTATAAAAATTGAATTGTTCTGGGTTCATGTTAAGAATTTCTCTCATTTCTTTAAGTTAAAACCCTTGTTAATACCAGCAACTTGTAAAATACTAATCAACAGAATCTATAAAATAAATTGTTGGAATCTGAGGTTGGCTCACCAAAATCCCCTTCAGAATGCACTTTCTATTTAAAAAGAAATTGGTCAAAGTTGCTACTTGGCATGGCTTCTATACATAAATGATCTTTCCTTTCATTGGTTATTGGCCAGATGTTACAACTTTGAGAATTTAAGCTTCTGTTGATGTCAGAAGCAGCACTCACTGGGGCCTAGTAAGCATCTTGAATCATGGCATATTGCACAAGGAAGCTCTCTGAATTAGATGGTTGGAAGGGGCAAATGGACCATGTGACTTTATGTTGCAACTAACTCTAAGATTCTGATACTGAACAAAAATAGAAACTTAGCGTTTGATTTTTCTAATTCTCATAAAGTAAATTCAGAAATCAGTATACCTCTTCTGAAATAATTGTGCAGTCATAATATAAATGAGAACTTATATTTTTATGATTTTTTTCATTTAAAATTTTCATATACAGAAATGAACAAACTGTAAGCATACATTTAATGTTGATAAGTGAATACATATCTGGAACCAAAACTTTTATTGAGACTAGAACAGGCCTTCTTATCTAACTGAGATTTTGTAGACAAAATAATTCTTGAAAAATACTGAGAATGGATGTCAAATGTTCTCACCACAAAAGTAGTTACTATGTAATGCAATGCATATGCTAATTAACTATGTTTAGTCATTCTACATACTTCAAAACATCATGTTGTCCATGATAAACCCATATAATTTCATCTGTCAATTTAAAAAAAATCAATTTTCATCATTTGAAGGAGCTTCCTCACCCTTTCTAGGTGCTTCTTGCTGTCACTCCTTTTGGAGACAGCTGCTATTCTGAGGGCTTTCCTCCAGCGATTTGTTTTGCTCATTCTCGGACTTCACGTACATAGAATCCTTTTTTATGTAGTTGTTTTAGTCTGTTTGTTGTTGCTATAATGGGAAATCACAGTCTGGGTAATTCATGGGGAAAAGAAATTCACTTTTTACAGTTCCAGAGGCTGAGAAGTTCTAGATAGAAGGGCTTTCTTTCTACATCATAACATGGCAGAGCTCATCACATGGAGACAGAGGATGAGGGAGGGAGGGAGGGAGCGAGAGAGAGAAGAGAGACTATGTATGTGAGAGAGAAGTGCAGTCACTCTGGTTACACTAGCCCAATCCATCAATAATGGCACTAATCCATTCACAGGGTGGAACCCTTGTGATTTAATCACCTCTAAAGGTCTTACTTCTCAATATTATCAGAATGATAATTAAATTTCAACATGAGCTTTGGAGGAGCCATTTAAACTACAGCCATAGTGTCTTGAGTCTGACTTCATTCATAGAATAATGCTTCTGTGGTCTACCCCTGTTATTGCCTGATCAGCAGTTCATGGCTTTTGACCTTGGAGTTGTAATTCATTTTCACTTTGTGCCTCAGTTTTTCTAACTACTACCCTATTTCTAGATACAGGGCTCTTTACATTTTCTGGTTATTATGGCAAAAAACACTACCATGTTTGTGTAGGTATTCTTGTTTTTCTTGTTTCTTTGGAGGAGGATTTTCTTTTTAGGATGCAGGATAAGGTGATGGGATTATTGGCACCAGAATCGGCTCAGCAGGTACTTCTTGGAACCTCTGCAGGTACCCAAGGAACAATCTGAGTTCCCCACATTACAGGCCAGAGTCTGTAACTGTAGTCTTGTTTCTGACAACCTCTCATCCCAGGATTGGGACTTGTGATTTAGTGTTCTCAGCTGTAATAGAACTCAAGTTCCATATAACCAGCCCATTCACTTTTCACCCTTAAAGCTGCAGTTTGTCCTAATTTTCTCTAGGTTGTCTATTGTCTCTGGTTCAGAATTGGCCTGCATAATTGTCTCACTTGTGTGCTACTTGGCTGGCAGTCAATCAACCCATTATTTACAAAAATTCCTCTGGATGCTAGGGTATAGTCAGGAATTCCGATCCTAATTCCCTAAATTCTAGAATGGACAATCACTATTATTCAAATAAGTTAAAAGCAAGTCCCAAAAGGGTAGCCAAAACATCTGATAACTTTTAGAGTAATGTACGTACAAGATGTTTTTAATTATTTTATTAATATAGTTGAACATACAGGAAAAGAATCTTAAGTTTTGGGTATGGCTTACCATACCCAAAATGTTTTCTACATTTCTGTCAATAACCTTTATGGCAATGCATCATGTACACTAGATATTCAATGACTGTCTGTTCACTTTGCCAATAAATGAGTGAATGCTAAGTAGGTCTTCCCAAAGGACACATATTACAACACTGAAGACATTTTTCTCTATTGTTTGGCAGTCAGTGTAAGCTGCAGCTGGTCAGGGAGCTGACAGATGCATGAAATGCATGTTAAGTATCAAATGTCTGGATGCAGTCGGGGGAAGGCTGTTTCATATGTCATGTATTGGGTATGAACAGATTAGAAAGACTGTCCATAGCAATTTAAATAGTCTTGTCTGACAGGAAAAAATCATGAAAATAAATAACAGTGAAGTTATGGTGATTGCACTGTTTTGTGGTTAATTCTTTCAACTGATTTAGTTAACAAATACTATATAAATGCTGAGAGATCTTTTATCACACATTTCATAAAACAATAAATGTTCTGTGAATTTGAAAACTGAGAACATCCTATCCTCAGTTACCAATGACTACTCCAACATTTATTAATTTCATTCCAGACTGAAGACTGAAATAAAATATGAGTGGTCCAATGGGGAGATAGCAAGAGACAAAGACAGAATCAGGGGGTGGAAACAAATCCAGGTCCAAAAAGCCAAGCATGTACTCAAAAAAGAGAATGGATGTTGAGATGAAGTGTGGCAAGAGGTTTTGCAGCTGAGACACGCAGCTCACCAGATCAACATATGGCTGGCCCTGGTCAGGAGATTACAGACAACCTTTTCTGGGTCCAGATTCTGAGTGCCTGTCAGTAATGCTTCTGTGATCATGGCTCAGAAGTAACATTCCCAGATAACTACCTTAGGAAAATGATAATAATCATAACATATATTGACTGACACACTTACAGGGTATCTGAGATTTTGTGTAAAACATCAAAGTTGATACACTAATCCTGCAATCATATGTTTAGGGTGAAGGGATGGTTGGTTTTGACAGGAGGATAATGATTTAGTTTTGATGATATTAGGTTTGGAGGTAATTGTGAAATTAGGTACAAATATCTCAGAAGCAAAATGCATTTATAGGAATGTTTCATTAAACCTTAGATTGAAAGTAAAGGTTGGAAATACAAACTTGATTTTCAAAACAGGAAATCAGTTTTGCTACCAGAAGTGTTAGAGTGAGAAGTACTAATCTCAGAGTCTGATTCTAAAAATTCTGGGAAAATGAAAAGGAATGGAGGGCTTTATACGACAGTTGACCAATGAAAAGTGGCAGCATACTAGGTGGTTGCAAAAATGTCCAGCAACATAGACATTCAGAAGTTCCTTTCACTTTTGCCACTGGGAGTTGAATTGTGAACTTTTCATTGTGCTTTAATTCCTATGCAATTCCTATACGTTTTATGGTCTAATTACCCAGCTTGAATAACAAACCCTGGGGAACTCAATAAAGGAGATGAATAGAGACCCATAAATGTAAAAGTCAGTACTTTAGAGTCATCAAGGTCTTTTTGCCTCTGGACTAACACAAATCCTGTAATCATTACACAAAGAATCCAGGTTGTATGGTAAGTAAAGCCTATTGCAACTCTCCCACTTTTTAGCTCTGTAATCTTAGAGGCAATCACATAAACCCTCTGGGCTTCAGTTCGTTCATCTACAAAATAAGGATAGAAATAATTAATATGCAATCAAAACCCCACCTAATTATATGAATTATTATAAAACTTTAAAAATTTTAAATATGAGTACAGTATACAAATATTAATTGCTATTAGTTCTAAATGATTTCCTGAAGCTAAATATTTTCCATTACATATTTCAGGTTCATAATATTTTATAAGGGCTATGAAAAATGCACTCATAACAAATACACAAAGGGCTTTTCTTCAAGAATTGATTAGACAGCTTAGAAACCTCCAACCTCAATATTTCCCTGTGTACATCTTTCTAGCCTGACATGTTTTTCTTTCTGGAATTGGATCATCACAGGTTTTTAGTTGAATTGTATCTAGTAAAACTTACCAAACACTCTATTTTTCTTTTGCATTCTCCATTTGGTGATGATCGCTTACATTCTACATAATACATATTGTAATCTCAGTCTGACAGGAATATAGTTTAAAGCCCAGTTAAATGAGGAACTGATATTGAAAGGTTAAGGGTTATACAGTTGATGAATTATTTTTTGAATATTATTTCTGTCAATTAAGACTACCTTTTGTTTATACTGTGTTAAGATAAATGTTGGGGATGAGGAATGTTAGAAATGATAAAGCAGAAAAAACATTTAAAAATACTTTACCAATGGGAATTGTAATTAGGCAGAGTTTTTGACTGGAAGGCAGATACTTTGGGTTTCTAGTTTTAATTCTGTTATTATATTTGGGTAACTATATATAATGAACCAGGCTTGGTTTCCTCCTCTATAAAGAATTAAAGATGATAACACATGAGGACAGTAAATTAATTTCTAAAATCTCTCTTACAAATTCTGGCTTTTGTGAAGCCAAAGTCTCAGCACTCTAACATTTGTAGAATGTCTGTTCACTTGATGTTACCTGCACGTGAAGGAAGGTGGCTAATGGGGAAACTTCTCTGTTCAACTTTACATTATTTCACTAGTTTCCATGCTGTCTTGCTGCTTTCAAAACTTTTTAAAATTACTGAGCATGAGTGTGTCTTAGTATTTCTTGCAATGAACTGAATATTTCTCCATTATCTGGATTATTGGAAATACTTAGTGACCTGCAGTATCACATGTAGTATTCCTCACATTCTATTAGGGTACAGGATACATAATGAAGATGAACAATGCATATAGCATCTGGCTTCTTCAATGTTTCTTCATTAAGGAAGGAAAGTAGTTTCTCACCTTGTTTTCTACTCCCTAACTTAATATAAACCTGTCTAGAACAAAAGACAATAGAAACATTTTTCATTATTAAAAAGCTGTTTTCTACAAAAGGTAGCACAGTGACTAGTTCATTATAGGCATCCAATGAACATTTGTTAAAATTTTCAATTGCATTAATGAATGAATGAATTAGTACCTCAATAATTTATTATTTTTCTTGCCTAAGAAAAATACTGAGGGAGTTGTAGGGTAAGTTTTAGAAATAATAGGAACTTCTTCCAGGTGACTCTGTGAATGACTAGAATCATTGTAACAAGGACAGACTACATTCCTCAAAGATAAAGAAAAGAAGAGCATGAGGAACCACAAAAGTAGTGACAGGACAGTTGAAAAGTCATGGAGAAACAGAAAGGTGATCCAGAAAAAGAAGTAGGAAACAGCCTTCATCACTAAACACTGTATCCCTAGTGGGGAAGGGAAGCTAAAGCTATAATCCTAAAGTAAGCCAGGAGGTCTTGGCAACAGACTTGTAGTTCTGTTACAAACATTAGCTGATAATTATCACAAGTCTTAAATCCTGTGTGGGGAAACAGGGGTTTTCACTTTTGTTACAGGCTGGCACTGGGGAAGAAATCTATTTTTGTTGCTCCCCATATCTTGGAGTTACAGCTGGATGCTATCCTGAGAGAAGGCCTATTGTCTGAGCTACTCTGAGGATACAAAAACAAGGAATAATTGCATCTTAGGGAACCTAATGATGTGCCCCATTCCCAGTGTTTGGGTGGGACGCAGCCAGGGCAGGTGGTCATGGAAAGGGGGAGAGTTAGACTCAGACCCACTGTGAAGTTTCGGTAATAGGGGGCTCATGTTTTTGCGCTGTGAAGAACATGGCAGTTGGTGGCCTTCTGTGCTCAGGTGTGACCCCTGCCACCCGTATATCACTGAGGAGACTGAGAGATCCAAACACAAACAGTTGGGAACTGAGTGAGGTGGCAGCAGGCAAGGTCCAGAGCTCTGAGCCCAGGCCCAGCAGACTGCTCTGTTTTCCCAGCTTCCTTCCTCTGCAGGGTGATTTGATGCTGGGATGGGTAGAAAATTCTGAGATGAACAAGGAAATTGATGCTTGGTTCTTCCCCTCCAGGGAAGATCTCAGGTCTCTGTTTTTCTTTCTCTGTACTTTCCTATCCACTTGGGGGAAAACTCCTAGTCTAGACCATTTGTTGTCTCTGGGTGCACAGAACTGATTTGGAACAAGAGGAACACTGCATCAGTCCACAGGCATCAGATCTTTCTAGAGCCCACAATAGCACCAGGTATGTAAAAAAGGGAAGATTCAAACAAGAATGCACCCAGATGTTGACAACTGGACAGCTAGCCTGGTCCTTAGCCCATACACAGCACCAGCTTGATAATTATTACAGTGGTTTGTTTTCTCCTCTTTGAGTGATACTGAAGATTGAGCCCCCAAGAAGAGACTACCTACTAAGAAGTCAACTGAATAAAATTGGAAGAGATAACTGTCCCAACAGATGCACACATCACAACCTAGAAACACAAGAAATATTACTCCCCCCAAAAGCCCAGAACTCCTCAGTAACCAAATCTAAAGACACTGAAATGGCTGAAGTGCCAGACAAAGAATTTAAAAAAGTCTATCAATAAAAATGATCAATGACTTAAAAGAAGATTCAAACAAGCAGTTGAATGAAGTAAAGAAGTCAATTTAAAATCTAGATGAGAAAGCCAGTAGCATGGATGAGAAATTCTACAAGGATACTGGGATTATGAAAAACAAACAAACAGAAATTTTACAGATGGAAAACTCAATAAATCAAATAAAAGGCAAAGTGGAGGCACCACCGATAAACTAGTCCAAGCAAAAGAAATAATATCAGAGACTGAAGGCAAAATTGAGGAAATACAACATTCAGACAGCAATAAAGAACAACAATAAATGAGCATAATCATCACTTCTAAGAACTCTGGGACATGACTAAGAGATCAAACATAAGAATCTGTACAATAGAAGGAGGAAATTATAGCAGAAAATTTCCCAAATGTAAGAAAAGATAAGGACATCCAAATACGGGAGGCATATAGAACCCCAAGTAGATATGATCAGAAAAGAACTTTTCTATATCACATTGTAGTCAACATATTAAGACCATAGAACAAAGAAAGAATATTGAAAGCTACAAAAGAGAAGTGCTAATTTATTATTAATGCAAACCCACTTGAATTGCATCAGACTTCTCAGTAATAGTGCTGTAGTCACTGATAAAGAGAAAATCCAGATTTTTATATCACACGTGGATGCATCCAGGCAGGATACATAAATATGGTAAGGGTGATAATAAAAGTTTATTAAAGGTTAGAGGAAAAAATTACAAATGGGCATGATGGGCCAGGTATGAGGTGGAAACAGAGAGGGCTCTTCCTGAATGCAGGTGCTTTTAAAATCTGCTCTAACCTGTATGAGGGGGAAAAACCTTGGCAAATCTTGATCACCAAAAATCAATGAGTGGGGAGGGGTTTAAGTGGTCCCTGGGCTAGGATGGTGATTCCAAGTTGTTCCCAAGTTGGGGCGTGAATAATCTGCACATATTTGTAATTGAAAAGAAAGCTCATAGAAGAGCGAAAAGTGTTCAATCTTAAAGTAATATTAAGTCATATATGTTTTAAGAGTCTTGAACTTTCCTTATCTTAGCCTGCTTCAACTGAAACCTTAAAAGGCAGGAAAGCATGGAATAATATATTTCAAGCTCTCACAGTAAATAACTGTCAACCACTATCGCTATGTCCAGCAAAGATAAACTTTAAAATCTATGAAGAAATACTTTCCAACATAAAACAAATCATGGCAACTTATGACTACTAAGTGAGCTTTGCAGAAGATAATTAAAGGAATCCTATACACAGAAGAGGAAGAAAGATAGAAGCATGAGAAATCAGGAAAGAATAAATTTTGAGGGAGGAATCGAATATGTTCAACTCAGCAAACCAGCAAACTCCTAAGAGGAACAAGGGAGAAAAAAAAGAACTAACAGTACTCCAACTAACTAGGGGGGACAAAAACCAAAACAATGAAGTTATAGGAATAAGCAAATACCTCTCATCAATAATCCTAAATATAAATAATCCTAAATCCTATTCTCTAATGAAAATAGATAGATGGTTGATTGAATTTACAAAGATCCAATTATTTGTCATCTGGAAGAGATGTACCTCACTGACAGTGACAGACACAGATTGTAAATGAAAAGATGGGAAATGATATACTAAACAAATGGAAACTGAAAACAATCAGAATCCAACAAAGCAGACTTCAAGCCAAAATTAACCAGAAGAGATAAAGAAGGTCTCAGAATGTTCCAAGAATGAAATGAAAATGAAATGCAAAATACCAGAGCATGCTAGATAAAACAAAGGCAGCTCTAAGAGGGAAATTTTTACCGTGAGTGCTGACATTAAAAAATCAGAGAGAACTCAAATAAGTAACCTAATAATGCACCTTGAGCTCTTAGAAAAACAAGGGCAAGCCAAAGCCAGAATTAGTAGGTGGGAAGAAATCATAAAGACCAGGGAAGAAACTAATATAACAGAGACACAAATAATCAATCAAATACAAAAGTTGGTTCTTTGAAAAGATAAATAAGACTGACAAAACCTTAGCCAAACCATGTAAAAGAAAGGGAGAGAAGATCCAAATTAATAAAATTAGAGATGAAAAGAGGATATTGCAAGAGATACCAATGAAATTCAGAGGCTCAATAGGGAATATATTGAAAACTTATATTGTGATAAACTGGAAAATCTAGAAGTGGATAAATTTCTAGATATATATGATGCACTAGAATTGAACCAAGCAATATTAACAGCTTAACCAGATCTATAACAAACAATAGTGAAGCAGTAATAAAGACTCTCCCAGTGAAGAAAAGTACAGGACTGGATGGATTCACTGCTGAATTTTACCAGACCTTAAAAAATACTAAAACCAATGCTCCTCAAACTATTCCACAGAAAAGTCAGAGATGCTATGAAACATTCTGTGAAGTCAGTATTACATTGATACCAACATTGGGTTAGGACACAACAGGAAAGAAAGCTATAAACCAATTTCCTTTATGAACATTGATATGAAAATTCTCAGTAAACCATTTGCAAACCAAATTCAACAACGCATTGTATACTATGATCAGAGGTTTCATTTCAGAGGTACAAGGATGGTTCAACACATAAAAATTATTTAATGTAATATATTACATAAATAGAATCTGTGACAAAAATCATGTGACCATCTCAACAGGTGAAGAAAAGAGCTTTGGCAAAATTTAAATCCCTCATGATAAAAGACCTGAGGAAACTAGGGATTAAAGGGACATACTTCAACATAATAAAGGCTATGTATGACAAACCTATAACTTACATTGCACTCAATTGGGAAAAACTGAAAGCATTTCCTCTAAAATCAGTAACAAGACAAGAATGTCCACTTTCTCTACCTTTACTCAATATAGTGCTTGAATTCTTAGGGAAAATAAAAATAAAAGTTACATAAACTGCAAAGGAAGAAGTCTGATCATTCCTGTTTGTAGATAATATGATCCTATACTTTAAAGACTTCACAGAAAACTCTTACATCTGATAAACACTTTTTGACAAAGTAGCAGGGTATATATCAAAATTCAAAAATCAGAAGCTTTTTTAAACAACAATAAAAAACATGTTGAGAAAGAAATCAGGAAAATAATTCCATTCACAAGAGCCTCAAATAGAAGTACCTACAAACAAGCTTAACTGAGAAGGTGAAAACTAAAGAACAATAAAGAAAGAAGTTGAAGACACTAGAAGAGGGAAATACCTCCTAGGTTCATGGATTGGTGGAATTAATATTGTGAAAATGGCTATATTACCAAAAGCTTTTTAAAGATCCAGTAGAAGAACCTATAAAATTGCAATGACATTCTTCACTGAGATAGAAAACAAACAAAAATTTAGATGGAAATATAAAAGTCCCAGAATAATCAAAGCAATTCTGAGCAAAAAGAGTAATGTTGGAGGAATCACAATACCTTAGCTGAAACTACACTGCTGAGCCATAGCAACAAAAGCAGTATAGAATTGGCATAAAAACTGACATGTAGACCAATGAAGTAGAATTGAGGACCCAGAAATAACCCCAACATCCACAGTCATATGATTCTTCACAAGGACATCAAAAAATATACGTTGGAGAAAAGACAGCCTCTTTAACAAATGGTGCTGTGAAAACTGGATATGTACATGCAGAAGACTAAAAGTTGGTCTAGCTCTCACCCTATACAAAAGTCAATTCAAAATGAATCAAAGATCTCAGACTGAAACTTTGAAATTATTAGTGGAAAATATAAGGAAAACACTTCAAGATATATATGTAGGTAAAAATTATCTGAATTGGACTCTAACAATTCAGGAAATAAGAACAAGAATTGACAAATGGGATTACATCAGATTAAAAAAACTTGTCACATCAAAGAGTAGAGACAACCTACAGAATGTGAGAAAATCTTTGACAGATATTTATCTGACAAAGGATTAATATTCAGAATAGAGAACTAAACAATTAAATACCAACAGAATAAATAATCCAATCCATAAATGGGCAATGTACAGTTCTCAAAAGAAGAAGTACAAAGGACCAATAAACACACAAAGAAATGTTCAATATTCTTAGCCATAAAGGGAATGTGAATCAAAACATCACTGAGATTCCACCTCACCCCAGTCACAGTGGCTTTCATCGAGAAAACAAATAATAAAAAATGCTGGTGAAGAACAGGAGGGTAGAACAGGTCCTGCCTTGGGGGGTTGGTACCAGTGGGAGGGGGGAGGAGGTGGGGAAAGGGTGTGGGAGGGTGAGTATGGAGCAAATACTGTGTACACATGAATGTAAATGGAAAAATGAGACCTGTTGAAATTATTCCAGGAATGGAAGGAGGGGGACATGAAGGAGAACGATGGAGGGGTGAGTTCAAGTATGATATATTTGATATATTGTGAAAGCTTTTGTAAATGCCACAATGTACGCCACCCAGCGCAACAGTAATTTTTTTTTTTAAAAGCCAGTGAAGATGTAGAGGAAAAGAACCCCTCATACTCTATTGGTATGGATGTACTTAGTCCAGTTACTATGGAACTCGGTATGGAAGTTCCTCAAAGAATTAACTACCATTTTACCATATTATCCTGCATTCCACTCTTGAGGGTAAACTGGAGGCAATGCAAGCCAATGTACTTACCCTCACAGTCATGTTCACCACAGCACTATTCATAACAGCTGAGTTATGGAATCAGCCTAGGTGCCCAACAACAGATGAATGGATAAAGGAATTGTGGTCTTACACATATAATGGAATATTATTCAGCCATAAAAAATGAAATTACATCATATGCAGAAAAAAGGATGTAACTGGTGATCATGATGTTAAGCAAAATAAGACAGGCTCACAGAGACGAATACTACATGTTTTCTCTCATTTGCAGACACTAGACCTAAAGAAACAAAAGGACATGAACATAAAATGGGGACTTTTTGAGGAGACCAAAAGGAGGAGCAGAATAGAGGGTGGCGGGGAGAGAATGTGGTCAAAGTATATTGTATGTATGTATAAAACGCATAATGAACCTCATGAAGAATTGTAAGAAAGATTTTAAAAAGGAGACTGTAGGGAGAGGGAACTAAGGAAGAGTAATAGAGGGATGAGCACGATTAAAGTATGTTATATGCATGTGTGGAAATATCACAATAGAACCCCACATTGTATAATTAACTGTCTCTAATTTTAAAAAATTCTGAGAGCTTGCAGAAAATTGGTCGGAGTAATTATATAATCCGGAGTAGAAGGTGGCATATTATTTTCAAGTGACTTGGAAAATTAAGATCCGTACTTTTCCAGATAAAGGTTATTTATTGAATCCAGGGATTGTATTTTAAAATCATCGCAATTGTTTTCCTCAAAGTGCTCAATATAAATAATAAAATGGATATACCTTAAGAATGAGACAAATATGTCTTAAGAATAGTGACTCCCTCCTCACAGGCCAGTGTGGGAAAGTCAGGGCCTCGTTCCTCCCTATCTTTATTCAGGATATAGGCTCCCTCCCTTCTGTGACTCTGCCCTGTCTTACTTCTCAATGTTGTTATTAGTTATGTGGAGGATATGGCAAAATGTAGGGGATATCAGTAAGCTTTTAGACTATGTAATCTTCATTGTCATATCCCTAGAAAGCTAATCATGTGATTTGTACTATCTAAAATTTGAGAAGAGTCATTACTTTGTGTTAAGGACTGAATTGTGTTTTCTCAAAGTTCATGGGTTGACACTCTAACTGCTGATGTGATTGTATCTGAAGATAGGATCTTTAAGGATGTAGTTGAGGTTAAATGAAGACATGAAGGTGCGACCCAGATCTAATAAGATGAGAGACCTTAGAGGAAGAAGATAAGACACCAGAGATACACACAGAATAAAGGCTGCATATGGACACAAGTGAAGGCAAGTGTCCATAAGCCAAGGACAGAAGCCTCAGGAAAACCTTTCTTACCTCCAGAACTGTGATACGCAAATTTCTGATTGTGCTTTTTGTTGTAATAATTTTAGCTGACTAGTATACTTTTCTATACCCAGTCACTTGGAAACCTATATATAATTCCATCATAAAGTTATTTGAAATTTTCTATTTATGAATCTCCTAAATTAACCTCTTTCTTTTATTTCCAAAATCACTACCTTATTATGTCCTTACTCCAAATCTGTCCCATCGATCCCAACACCCTCCCAATAAATGGAAGTTTGCCAGAAGGCTGTCTAAAATATGTATGTAATCAGATGAATTCATAGTTTAGAAATCTTTCAATGACTATGAAGACCTTCAGTCAAAATTCAAATCACTAAGTGATTAAATACCTGTTTACTCATCTGATATCATCTCCTACCCCTGACATCCACTTTCCACAAACATGTCATGTGCCAGCCCCACAGCCTGATCCTCTGAACACAGGTTTCTGTCATTCCTGCTTTTTTCTTCTCCATGGAATACTCTCTATACCTCTGCACTAGATCTAAGCTGTTTTTATGCTCAGTTTGGAAGCCAACCTCTGAAATATCATTTCTGATTTCTCCTTCTCCTTAAATTCTGATTTAGCTTTCTTTAAAATTTGGTAGCAATCTTTCTCTGCAAAAATCTACTGTACTGTTTGTCATTGCCTTTATGGTGGTTTTAACAGACTTCCTCACTAGACAGTGATCTTTATAAGGACAGGGATTCTATCTTTCAGATTAAAAACTGGGTAAATATTTTTTTGCCTACGTGCATGAATGAATCTAAGACCCAGTTTATCTCTGCATCCATAGCTTTCAATTTATTTCCCAAAATGGAAATAAATAAAGCTTCATCACATTATAGGCACAAATCCATTCAACCGTCTAGCACTTTTTTTTCAGGTTGTCTTTAGTTGGTTTACAAAACCACAAAAGGATCTTTGCCACCACCTGCGTTCCTTGGAGCGTAACATTTCATGTTTATATTGAAAGTTGCCATATCATTTTCTTTGAAGAAGCTAAATTCCATTTATGCATCTCATTAGGCAGCTACATGAATGGGAACAGTAGGGCTGTGTGGTCTACATCTTTAAAGAAGATGGTGGGTGGTATGTTTTCTTAAACAACACATTCACCACCACCTACTCAGGTCCACCACAATTCAACAGCGATGAAGAGTTCTAGACCACCTGGTTTGACAGTTATGCTCAACTCTTTTTCAACTGGGACAACCTAAAAAAGGAAAAAAATCAGTGAACCAAGTACATGGAGTTAGTCCAAAGGAACAAATACTAGAAACAGGTGTGAGATACTTACTGGGGGAAAATGAACCATTAATTCATTCTAATTGGCAATGAACCATGCCATATTTCCTGAAGAATTATCTTCTTTGAAACATCCTGATAAGGTAAATATGCTTTTTTTTTTTTTTTTCATTTCAAGCCAACTTTTCCAAAGCCCATATATCTGCATAAAATCCTTTAGGCACTTGTAACTACTTTAAAAATGCTTTATTCTATCTCTATTTAACAACGATATAAGAGCCTCTAAGCATAAGCTTGTATGTGAGGCACATGCAATATTTAAAATGTATGTTTTTTACTTGTCCTCCACAGAAGTCTTAAAGCAGAGTTATGGCGCACATTTTAATGTTTAGTTTTATGTATTTTTAATGTCCTGCCTCATTCATAAAAATATTTGTCATTGTGGCACTATTAGATAAGTTACTTGTTAAGAACTTTGAATTACAACATACGCCTTTTAAGTATTTAATTTATTTTATACCTGGTTGAAGTGGATTCAAGGTATAGGAGAAAGGAAGTAAAGACAAAAAGCCTAGACAAGTGTTTAACAGAGTTAGAAGAGAATGTGCCAGTTACAAATTCTCCTTAAATATCATTATCATAGTGGTCACATGAAATAGCAATCTCCTCCATTACTGAATTTTAAAATGTACAAGGTGACTTGCTTAAAAATGTTTTATAAAACAGAAACATAATGATCTTTTGGGAACCAGGAGTGTGGCTTGTGGCAGACTGCTTGCCTAGTATGTGCAAAGGTCCTGGGTTTGATCCCCAGCATTGCAAAAATAAATGTTTTGGGAGACATGTTGCTAGTAATAGCAATGTTAAACTAAAATAATTTAGAGAAATTAACATTAGTACAAGGAACATTCATAATCAATCATGACTATTGAAAAATGTCCTCAGATTAAAAAAATTTCCATATGTGAACTTTAACAGAACTAGATAATGTATTTAATCATGGTAATTCAGGGAATAATGTCAGCTTAGTAGCTTTTCTCTTCATTTGTGATCTTCTGCCCCATGATACATTTTGTGTATCCCTGAAAGTGAAGAGATCCTCTCATTCTAGCTGTATAAAAATTGCTCTGAGGTTTCCTGTGACCAACTCCATTGCACCAGGCAGACCCTGAAACATTTGCTAGTTGTTTTCTTGTTTGCATTCCAAATTTCCAAATTGGCTGTAGATCCTTCTCATGTTTTGAGAAGTATAAAGAAATCAGAGCTTCCTTTTTTACTTTTACTGCCTTCTGCCACCATTCTCTTCTTAGCTACATCTTTTGCTTCCTGAGAGCAACCTTTCATGGCTCCATCCTACAGGTACTCTTCTAGCTGCTTCAAGTGCTAAGATGCCTCCAGTGATACCAGCACTGAAAGCAGTCACGAATGAAGTCAATGTCATCCTCATCTTTTGCCTCACTAGTCCTGTCCACTGGTTTCTGAATCTTCCTATGGATCATCACCATTGTTTATTACATAATGGGTTCAGATACAGCTTCTCACTGTATTTGTGATGGTGATAGTATTTAAACATTATGTCAGAGCATACACTGAACTCCTTGCTGTCTCGTGCATGCTTGCCCATGTTGTGTACTGGAAGAGGGAAAGGGTCTATTGTAGCTGACAAGTTAGGAAAATGATGAGAGGACTGTCCGACTCAGCTTGTGATCCTAGAAATAACTAAATGCTCCTTTAGTTAATCATTTAGTCACTTATTTATAATGCTCTAAACAAATACACTTTTAAAGGGAAGGCTGGGAAACCACAGGTAAATATTTCAAAACTCCTAGTCTTTGTCTTCATCTGTGGCCTAATGTTTTAAAATGCCAGAATTGTATCTCTCATACAAGAGAGCATAAATATAAGGTTGTCAGACAACCTGCCCCTGATTTCAAGGTATGTGAAACGACTTACTTATTTTCTTTTTATGTGTGGTTTAACATTCTGAAAGAGGCTCATAGAATAATACCCTAATGATGGGAAATAAAAATCAGCTGCCTTATATACATAAATCAACTTTCCTGCCTCTGTACCTTGTTCATCTCTGTGGCAAGCTATAAAGCAAGACACAAACTGCTCAATTTTGTTAATTATTATTGCTGCTAAACTTTGTTTAGTAGGAAACTACTCTTTTTTCCCAGTGGCATGTTTTATTTACACGTATTCTATGCTTTCTAAAATGTATGATAGTGAAATGACTTAACTTCTAGTTTTATTGTTTTAGGGTTGGATATATGTCTTAATCCTGAATATTCTCTATAATTAAAACATAAGATATTTTAATATGAAATTACAGTCAAAGCTCTATTAGACAGAAAGCTAGTGTATTTGCTGGTCACCAGGCAATAATTCAAATAAATGTCTTCTGTTGTAACTAATTTTTTAAACTCCTTGTTTTCATCTTAGTGCTTGTGGCTCAGGCCTGTAATCCTTGCTACTTAGGAGGCTGAGATTAGGAGGATCATGTTTGAGGCCAGCCATGGCAAACAGAAAAATGTTAGCAAGTCCCCATCTCTACCAACAACTTGGTGTGGAGGCCTGAGCCTGTTATCCCAACAGTGGGAAGCATAAAATAGGAGCACTGTGGTCCAGGCTGACCTGGGCAAAAGTGAGACCCTCATTCCAAAATAGCCAGAGCAAAAAGCTCTGGAGGCATGGCTCAGGCTTGCTTAGCAAGTGCAAAGTCGTGAGTTCAAATGTCTACTGAAAAGAAAATTCTTGTTTTCATTACTGAGATGATATTGTCAAAACAGAAAAGTATGCTTAGTATAACTTTTATTCAAAATAAGCAGATAGGGCACATCCACATCATCGCATGATGACACGTTCATCATGGTCATCGCTGTCTTATCAGGGAAGCTCTTGGTCTCTTCTTTCAAGAAGGTCAGTTATTTCCTTTACAATGTCCCTGCAGGTCTTTGTGTGTTCCCAGTATCAACAGCCCTTGTTCATGCAATGCTTTTTTTTTTTTTCTAAACCAACACATAAACTTGTATATACTTAGGGAGTACCATGTGATATTGTCTCACAAATATCCATGGTGTAATGTTCAAATGAGGTCAAGCACTTCTCCTCAGTTGTAACTGCTGCATGGTAAAAATATTTACAGTAATTTCTTCAGGCTTAAAAATATAAATTATGTTATCACTACCTATAGTCATCCTACTGTGCAATAGCACACGAGAGATCCTTCGTTCACTTTGCTACAACTTAGAACCTTTTAATCAATCTTTCTCCGTCCCTCTCTCGCCCCTCCTCTCCCCAAACTCTGGTAACTACTACTCTACTCACAACTTCTATGTAATCAGGTTTTTAGATTCCAAATGTGAGTGAAGTCACGCAGTACTTGTCAGTTTGTGCTTGGCTTATTTCATCTAGCATGATGATCACCAGTCCTATCCATGATGCCTCAAAGAACATACTTTTATCTTTTTTAGTGAATGAATTGTATTACATTGTGTATATATACCACAATTTCTTTATCCATTCACCAATTGATGGGCACTTAGATTGTTTCTCTTTCTTGGTTATTGGGAATAGTGATAAAATAAACATGGAAGTATAGATATCACTTTGACATCCTGATATAATTTACTTTGTATCTATCTATCTATTAATCATCTAGCTCTCTATCATCTATATATGTTTCTCTCTCCTTCTCTCTATATGCATATATATAAGTATATATGTATATATATAATAGTAGAATGGCTAAGTCACATGGTAGTCCTATTTTTTATTTTTTTTTTGAGGAAGCTCCATGTTTGTTTTCCATGAAGTCTGTAATGATTTACATATTCACCAAGTGATTCACCCACAACTTTTCCAGCACTTACTTTGTGTGTGTGTGTGTGTGTGTGTGTGTGTCTTTTTTATAGTAGTCATTCTAACTGGAATGAGATGATAGCTCATTCTGGTTTTGATTTGCATTCCCTGATGATTAGTGATGTTAAGCGTTTTCTCATGTACGTGCTGGGTATTTGTATGTCTATTTAAATCTGTTGTTCATTTTTAAGTGAATTATTTGTGTGCTTTATTTTTGCATTTGTTTCTTGCTATTGAGTTGTTTGAGTGCCTTAAATTTTCCGAATGTTAATGTCTATCAGATGTGTAGTTTTCAAACATTTTCTCCCATTCTGCTGTTGTCTTTCTCTGATGATTGTTTCCTTTGCTCTACAGATGTTTTTTAGTTTGATGAAATATCATTTGTCTATTTTTTTATTTGATTCCTTTCCTTTTGGGTCTCATCCCAAAAAAATCCTTGCCCATTTCAATGTCCTAAAATATTTCTTTTATTACTTTTTTTCTCTAGTGGTTTCATAGTTTTCACATTTTACATTTAGACCTTTATTTCAGTTTTGAGTTGATTTTTATATATGGTAAAAGATAAGGATGTAGTTTCATTCTTCTGCATGTGGATGTTATAGTGCAGATCTTAAATGTCTCCCAAAGGTGCATGTGCTAAAGATTTGGTCACTAGCATTTGACACTATTGGGAGGTGCTGGAAATTTTTGGGAGCATGCTCTTGAAGGGGATATTGGCATTTTAGCCTTTCCTCTACTTCCCTTCCTTTCTTTCTTGCTTTGTGTTTTTGGTTCCAGGCTGATATGAGGTAAACAGCTTCCTCTGCTTCTGCCATATTTTTCCTGCCATAATGCACTGCCTCACCACAGGCCCAAGGACAACAGGCCCAAGTGACTGAAACTTCTGAAACTACAGCCCAAAGTATGTTCTTCTTCTTTTAAAGTTGATTTTCTCAAATGTTTTGCCACAGAACGGAACACCAGATAACACAGAAAGTAGATACTCAATTTTTGTGGCTTCATTTATTGTTATGACTATCTTTTTTCCAATGTGTGTTCTTAGCATTTTTGTCAAAGATCAGATAGCTGTAGATGCATGGGTTACTTTTAGTGTCTCTATTCTGCTCCATTGATCTGTGTGTGCATTTATGCCTAAACATGCTGCCTTAATTACTACAGCTTTTTGGAAGATTTTAGTATATTTTTTTCTCCTTTTATTTTATCATTTTTACATTTACTTACATGTGTATACATTGTTTGTGCCACCTCTCCCCCACCCCCCACATCCCCTACACCCCTGCAGAACAGGCAGAACCTGTTCCACCTTCTTCTTCTGTGTTGAAGAGAAAACTTAAGAGATAATAAGAAAGACATAGTGTTTTTGCTAGTTTGAGATAAAGATGGTCGTACAGAGAGATTCCTAGCATTGCTTCCATGCACATGTGAATTGGAGCCCACATTGGTTCATCTCTACCAGACATCTTCACTACTTCTTGGTTCCCTTTCCATAGTGGCCCACTAATTTAAGATTTCTTTATTTGCTCCTCAACAGGGAGCACATAAACCACATTCAAGTTTTAGGTTTCCTTCCCTTTCCCTATTACTCCCATGTGTATTTTCGCCTTAGTGTGTGACCCATGTCCAAGAATATTACTGCATTTGTTTTAGGTCTATAATCCTCATATGAGGGAGAACCTGCGATTTTTGGCTTTCTGAGCCTGGCTAACTTTGATTAAGATGATGTTCTCCAGTTCCATCCATTTACTTGCAGATGATAAAATTTCATTCTTCTTTGTGGCTGAGTAAAATTCCATTGTGTATAGATTTTAGTATGCTTTGAAGTGCCTACTACATTGTTCTTTTTGTTCAAGATTGCTTTGGCTATTCAGGTGTGTGTGTGTGTGTGTGTGTGTGTGTGTGGTCTCACATGAATTTGTTTTTTCTGGCTTGTTTTTTCTAGGTCTGTAAATAATGTCATTGGTCTCTGCAGCATTTGGCTACTGTCTTTTATCTGTTTTTCAATTCAAAATTGGATATAGACTCTTCTCGGTTTGTGAGAAATAGAAGGGAATTGGTTTAGTTTCCTCACTATTACTTTTCTCTTGCAGTCCTTGTATTTATTCTTCTGTCTGCTTGGAACATTTTTATCCTGAATAACTAAATGGCTTGCTCTCTCATTTCTTTCAACCTTTGCCTAAATATCATCTTAGCAGTAAGGTTTTCTTGACCATTCTATTTTAAACTCTTTGTAGAATATAATTTTTACAAAGGTAAAATTACAGTTCTAATATAAATAAAAATGAGCATGAATCAAATATGCATTTAACTCATTAGTTAATGAGGGATATTAATCAACATGGCCTCACTAATTAATATGATATTCATGTCAGTTCAAAAGAGGAACTGGAAAATATGAATATATGTATAAATGTATGGATATACATAAGCCTACATAAATATAGTGAGAGATGCTAAAATGAAGGTATTAGTAGATGTAAAACTAGTAAATATTCTATACAATATCAATAATATGACTGGAGTTATCTTTTCTAAAGAGGAGAAATAAATTAAAATTGGACCAGATAAAATTCATTTGCATTGCACTGGATAATGAATATTTTCATTACTATGCTTTTTCTACAGTCAATGTCTAGCTCTACAGAAGCTATAAAATAGCTGAGTCAATGAAAAGCAAAAGTGCGCACCCTTATATTTACCAGGTTTGAGCCTAGAGAACAAAGGAAACCTCAGCCTTCCATTCTTACTACATCAGCTCTGACCTGTAGTAATACACAAGCATATACCTGCAGATACCCCAGTCCTCAGGGTTTATAAGGGGCACATGTCTTTGACCCTGTGAGCTCCTTGCCCAGACAGGTATGTGACTAGTGAAGGAACAGCACAGGTACTTCTAAAACTTGAAGCTCAGAGCAACAACTCAGTTGCTCATTTCTAATGACTGCAATGGCTGACTGTCACTATAGTTTTTACTTACTTATTTCTTCCCTATTATCCTTCACTACGTTGTAAGCTCCATTTTCTTTTTCTTTTTGTTTATTTATTTATTCATATGTGCATACATGGTTTGGGCCATTTCTGCCCCGTGCCCCTCTCCCCACCCCCCTTTCCAGCAGAACCTGTTCTGCCCTTTTCTCCAATAAGCAATAATAAGAAAGACAGCATTTTTCTACTTGAGATAAGGATAGCTATACAGAGAGATTCCTAGCATTGCTTCCATGCACAAGTGTATTACAACCCGAATTGATTCATCTCTACCAGACCTCTTCAAGTTCCATTTTAAGTTAAGAATTTATGTCTGTTTTATTCACAACTACAATTCTAGCCCCTGGAAAAAGGTTTGACACATAGAATGTCTCAACAATATGATTTAATGAAATAATCCCTTTACATGAAACATATTCACAAATAGATTCCCAGGAAAGAGTGATGGTTTAAGCAATAGTAGAATTAAAAACCTAAATCCTGAAGAATAAAAATTGTTTGAAACTTAATTTTATAACCTGATATTTCCACACATATGACTTTTTAAAACAACTTTATTCAGATACAATTTACATAGAATACAATTCATCTATTTAAAGTTCATAATTCAACAGTTTTTAGTATATTCATAGATATGTGCAACCTTCATTTTAGTCAATTTTAGAGCAACTTGACAGTTTTAAACAGATTTTGAAAACTGAAATGAGGATCTTCACGAGTTCTGCTACTGAATGCGTAGATAAAGCAAGTATTATTTTGTAGAATAAACTTTACTTATGTGTCTGCATAATTGTTGCTAGAGGCTTAAAATTTGCAGCTTAGCTTTTTCATAGATTTTTTTCCTAAGGAATAAAAATTACATGAAAAAAGAAACACCCAAAGCTACAAATGGCCTAATTTAAAGCATTTTGCAGTTTATTATTGCTGCAGGGTCCTTAAGCCAGTAATTTTTACTTGTCTATTCTAGATGTTGTTTAACAGGCTATGAGATGATGTCAAGAACTTATTACTACAAACTGCCTTACAATTTTTCATGACTCCAATCTAAGTCAAACTAAATAAGAAATAAATGCAATTATTAGTCATTTTAAGTTTACCTTTATAGCTTTTGAATTGTGTTTTTTAAAGTGAACAAGGAAAACTTAGGTTATCAGGATACATTTTTTAATAAAATTCAAGCAATGTCTTTATTTTCTATATCTGTTTTCTTGTCCCTTAATCAGATGGAGTCTTTCTTCCATTGAATGTGGGACATTCATTCTTTCAGAGAATACTTGACAAAGAGGAAATTGCTTTGAGTTTCAAAGTAAGCACTGTGTTTTGAGAAAGCTGTAGCCTAAAAGCCAGTGCTTTTGATTTGCAAAAATCAGACGTTGATGAATGAGGAAATGGTTTCCTTTTAAATCCTGAAAGCCAAGCCTAGAATAGTAGAGCACAGGAGGTTTTCATAAAGAACCATAGGGCAGGACAGATCAGTTGCCTAGTCAGTTGCTTCCTCTGAGGCAGAGAGGAGTTCTTCTTAGGACTTGGGAAGGAGTAGGGAGGACTTGAATCTTCTCAGATCTGAAATCCCAAGAAGTAGGTTGGGACACTGGTCTAAGTTCCATTGAGTTTACATTCTCACATTTATGTCCATCCTTTCCTGGGTGCTACCTGAAGGGTGAAATCTTTCAGGCAATTATGTGGTATTTACTGGGATGAGCACTGGAACCCAAATGTGCTAAGGGTGTTTGTGTGAGTGAGCACACAGGGGCAGCAGCTGAATATTTGCTTTCTAAGGGAGGGGGTAAGGTGCAGAAGCAACGAGACCCAGATATAGTATTGGAAAATGTGACACAGGTGGAGACCCCACTCCTGAGAGGAATGGCAGTTTCCATACTCATTCACATCAGCTTGCAGCCTATAAGACCTGCAAGACTGCCAAGCCTCAGGTATACACATGTGGATTTGATTCAAAAGAAATGTGTTCAAAATTTTGGTTATGTTAAGAATTTTTGCGTGACAATTGGTTTATTATTTAAATTCTCTGAGCATACATTTTTAAGTTTTAAAAATAGCTCTAAGTTGCATTCTTTATGGGTTTCTTGGCATTGCTAGAAGGATAAATGAAAAGTTGTATGTGTGAAGTTTCTCTCACTGAACACAAGATGATGTGTGGTCAAATCATGGAAAGGAACTGTTGGCAATAATGGCGCCGATAAGTTTCAGTTCTTACTGCACCCTTAAGCTTCTGTTTTCCTGGGTCATGGTCCTGCCTCCCAGGGTCACGGCCTTGCCTCAAGTCTAGCTTGAATCCTCCTTCTGCCCCAAACTCCAATCAGCATGAACCATAAGATCCTAACCAATCAGCTCATGCTGAGTCTCACTGAGGGGTATTTAAGCACCTGCTCTTCTCTGTCTCTCTCTCTCTCTCTCTCTCTCTCTCTCTCTCAGCTCTCTCTCTCTCTCCCTCTTCCACCTGGCAATAAAGAATCTCTTGGCCAGATCACTCCTTTCCACGTGGTCATTTTGGGGCCCACATTTCCAACATTTTGGTGCCATGACTCGGATGGAGACTCCCCACTAATCCTGGTGGGACCCCCATTCCAACTCACCCCACGACCACCTTGAGGACGTGACTGGCCAGGACTCATCCTCCTGATCTCCCTGCTTGCATCCAACACCGGAAATTCTTTGGTGAGTCCACATACCTTTCTCGGGCTCTCTTTGCGGTCTCTCCCTTCAGTGTCTGCAGGATTTCCAAACACTCCCCCTGTTTGGCTATCTCTGGATGGCTCAGGTGGCAGAAGGATTCCCTCAGTTGTTGGGCTTGGATCCATTTTGTCGTGGGTCTCAGAGACCCCTCATCAAAAAGCCTGAGCCCAGGTGACCCATAGCCCTTGGCCATTCAGCCCAGCATGCCACTAGAACTCAATGATGATTGATTCTCATGGGCCTTGTGCTGTTGTTGGGTATTTGTGCTGCACGAGGACACTCCACAGTACATAATATCCTCCTCTCCCATTGCGGGACCAGATCCCACACAATGGGTGCCTCTACATCCTCTTTGCCTTCTGACTCCCCATTGAGATGCCTCCTCAATAATTTAGACACCATGGGTTTGACCCCAGACGTAAAACAAAAAAATTTAATCCACTTTTGCATTCAAATCTAGCCCACTTATCCTTTAGACGACCAAAGTCACTGGCCCCTTTTCGGGTCTTTAAATCCCAACCTTTTACGGGACATATAACTACTATGAGTGATCGGGACGATGGGGAGAGATTCCATTATGTCCAAGCCTTTTCATACCTCTGTCTAAATCCGGCTCTCTGACTTCAAATCCTCCCTCTGTACTTTCTGTTCCCCTGCACAGATTCTATCAGCCTGTAAACCAGTTTCTAAATCAGCCAATTCCTCTCCAAACCTCCTCCTTCCCCACATAAGCAGACTTCTTGCACTGCTTACCATACCTATCTCTTCCTATCTTCCTGAAAAACTTTCCCTGTCATGAAGTTAAGCAAGCCACTCCTTGCCAATTCTGGCCTCAAGGCGATTCCAGCTCTGAGGGAGCTCATGCTTTATTTGGTGACTGGAGAGTGGAGGTTTTGTCTTGCTGAAAGCCTGCCAGTACCAATCAATGGGAGCAACCTGGAGACACAGGTGATGGATAATCCCTTAAGTGTGCATCATGCCTCCAGGCTCTGCCTTCCCCTCCCTACCTAAGATGTCAGCACACCTTTCTGCCTCCTCCATGGTCTCACCACGTGTCCTTTGTCTCTGTCTGCCTTCCCCTCCCTGGGCTTACTGGGACCCTGCCTCCCAAGAAAAACCTGTAGCATGGTACCTTATGACTTAAGCTATTCCAACTAGTTTTCCAGGCCTCTCAGTCTAAAGTAACTTTAAATCAGCTGCTTTACAAAAGCACTTACAAAAACCTGCAGCTGCCACACTTATGCTCTAACTCTCCCCCCACAAGGGGAGGAGGGAAAGCAAACAGGCACACCTGTGCACAGGGTGCCAGCTTCTGGACACAGCAAAAAACGCCTGCCATAGCTAAGAAAATCCACTGAGAGGAAGGGGGAGGGGTGACAAGCTGCAGGATCAGGCCTATGCAGTCAGGGTCATTTGTCCCAGGTGTGTGTGGAGGGAGTGGCACCTTGCACAAGTCCTGCTCCTAGCCCCACCTCACACCTCAGGGCATCAGACCCAGCCCTTGTAAGCCAATTGTTAGCTCAAGGTTATAGTTCCAGAAATAACAAAATAGACTTTACTATGATCTCTAAATTTCTCGTTTAGAATTTTCTATACCTTTGGCCTCAGCATAAATTTTTCCCTCCAAATATTAACACTAGTTGTCCCACATGGCACTGTTACTGGCCTGAAATGCCCTCTGAATGCCCTTCTCTAACTTTACAAATGATTTCTTTGTTAAAAAGGTAGCATTTTATTAAAGAGGCTGCCTGCTGTTAGCTAAAAGACAGGATCCTAACTTTTTGTTCTTTCTAGATGGGACCTGCATCTTCCAGTCTTTGGCTGGTAGATGTTGGAAGCTTTGTACTGAGGCCTGGCCTCAGTATCCCTTGGGTGACCAAGAGAAGTGGCCTTCACAGGGTTCCTTAAATTACAATACCATACTCCAATTAGACCTATTCTATAAAAGTAAAAAAAAAAAAGTAAACTGAGGTACCCTACACAAATTTCTCTCATTAGAAAAGCAATGGGTTCTGGCCCAGGCCACTCAGGTTGGAAATGATTATATGGCTCAAGCAGTAGAGTGCCATTTTACAAGCAGAAAGTCCTGAGTTCAAGCCCAGTACAGCCAAAGTAAAAAAAAAAAAATAATATTTGGGGCTGAGGAAGTAGCTCAATGGGAGAATGTCTGCCCAGCATGTGCAAAGCCCTGGGTTCAATTCCCCAGCATTACTAAAAAAAATAAAAAAAGGTAAAGAAGATAAGTGACATTAATGTCACTTCAGCCATCTCATAGTGGAAAAACATAGTTTAACCTAGACCAGATCCCTCATTCTTCAAGCGAGGAAACTGAGGCCCAGAACAGTTCAGAATTTGCTCTCCAGAGTGTCAGGTGTCGATGTAAAATAACAACTTTACTTTACAGCAACAACCTATCAGAAAGCATACCATGGTGGACTCAGAGTCACAGGTGAGAGAGGTTCTTCTCAAAGATAAATTTCTAACAGTCAGCCCCAGATATTTGTTAAAAAACTCAGACTGTGGCTGAAGGGAAAAGTCATTGAACCAAGTAATACAGCTAGCCATGTCTGTATGTCCAGGACCTTACTAACAGGAGAGAAAAAGATAAGAGACACCATGGCCTCATTGCTGCTCTCAGAGAGGGCCCTGTATCTATATCCTGATATAGATTGGCTCAAGACTCTTTATGACCTATGGCTACAAGGGACCTTCATCAACTTCAGGGAAGAAGAAATCTTCATTTCTGGAGCCTGGGTGTACGCCATCATAAGCTCACCACCCCAACATTGTTTGCCAACTTACCCTCCCTTCCCCTAGGATGCTGCCCCTTGCCAGCTCGAAGAAGCCAGAGTGAACACAACGCCCCCTTCCTTAACAAACAAAAAAGGGAGGAATGTTGGCAATAATGGCACCAATAGGTTTCAGTTCTTATTGCACCCTTAAGCTTCTGTTTTCATGGGTCATGGTCCTGCCTCAAGTCTAGCTTGAATCCTCCTTCTGCTCCAACCTCCAATCAGCATGAACCATAAGATCCTAACCAATCAGCTCATGCTGAGTCTCACTGAGGGGTATTTAAGCACCTGCACTTCTCTCTCTCACTCTCTCTTGGCTCTCTCTCTCTCTCTCCCTCTCCCACCTGGCAATAAAGAATCTCTTGGCCAGATCACTCCTCTCCATGTGGTCATTTTGGGGCCCACATTTGCAACAGGAACCAGGTCCAGAACCCTGGTTGCCCCAAATACCCCACCTGAAGAAAGGCAAATGGTGGTGCAAAGCACAATTTAAGCCAATTAGGAACTCTAATACATTCTTTATCATGGCACTAAAAGTGGCATCATTCACACACTTAGTCTCTTTCCTTTTTCCACTTCCTTTGATGAACATTATCATGAAATCAATGATACTCATAATTTTGTGAATGCTTAGGTCTTATAATTATAAGAAAAACAATCTTTTCTATCAAAGTATATGTCACCCTCTTAGATTACTTCAAATTCCTCAGGTCACCATCTTAGATAACTTGCATTGTTTAAAGGGTCCCTGTTTTTTCTTCTGGATTTTTGTACAGGTCCATCACCATGAAAACTGCCCACCAAACTGTGTGCCCTAACCCATCCCCTAAGCCTTTTAGCCGAATGGGAGAGATTGTGAACTTTTAACCTGGACAAATCCTAGGTAAGGGGTAGGTACAATTGTGTCAGGGATATAAGGAGGAGCCACTGTTGACCATTTTGTGCTTGCGTGTCTACTCAGCTGGAGTGAATACATGCTTGCACCCTTTTGATCAAAAGAAATTGCCTTCTCAAAATTTTCTCTGTCTCTTGTGTATCTGTTTTTGGCACTGGAGGGTCATAATTCCAACAATTTGGGGGCTTGTCTGGGATTTTATGATCAGTCTGTGAAAGGGGGTCCAAGCCCATCCTCCAGGAAATATGTTCTGCTGCCTGCTTGCAGTGGCCCTGAGGTTCAGCCAATGGCAACAACTTTCTGCATCTGCAAATGAACTCAGACTCCAGAATTTCTTGACAATGCAGGTAAAACTGCTCTGAAGACAGAGATTGTGGCAACCACATAAGTTTTGTGCACAAACCAAGACAAAAAAATGTCATGGGGGTGGTTGGGATATTGGGGGCTGTGTGATGTGTGAATGAGACATGTTGGGTGACACATAGTGAAAGTGGAGTCCTAATCCGTAGTTCCAAGATGACCTCATACTACTTAAGGTGGAATTAGATTCTTGAAACTAATCCAAGTCAAGAACTTATACTGACCTGCTGGTTACTCAAGCTCCCATGAAGGATGTGGGTAGAGATGGACAAAGCAAAAGAGAATCAGAGTGCAAGAAATCTCCAAGACAAGGGGGGAGGGGTGTTAAGCTCCTGATAGACGGAGCACAGTCAACCAGAAAGGAGCAATGGGAATTAAAGGCAGCAAAGAGGGAGGTCAACAAACAAAGGTCCAGGATAAAATACTCTCTGAGAGCCCCTTAGGAGTGATGTTAAAATATTGAGATGATATTCCCAGTACTAAAGGGAAAAGGAAACAAAGAATGGTCAAATATTATTTTTTAATCTGGACCCAAGAACTGATCTTAAAGCCTTTGTTTTGGGTCTGAGGAAGACTGGGTCTGCCAATTCCTAATTGAGCATGTAAATAACAAGAGCCCAGTCACTCAAGAGGAGCTGGAGTATGCCCTCTGTTGAGACAGAGTTCTGTAGTACTGTTTCCACTTAAAGAAAAAAAAAAAGAAAAAAGAAAACAAAATCCCTTCTAACTGGGATTTACTCTTCTCCCTTCTCCCCCCTTATAGCCCCAGCTGCTCCTCCAGCTCAGGTGCCAGAGCCAGCCCCTGCACCACCACCCCAGGCTTCTGCTTCCCACCTCCCCCTCCTAACCCTTCCACCTCCACCCCCATTCAACTCCCTGCTCCCCCCCTCCCTACCCAAAACCCCTCTCTACTTTGACTTCAAAAGGAGTTAGAGCAGTATCATTGAGACATTGAGAATCTACCTTTTCCTCAGTCTCAAGGGAAAGGCCCCACTCTCTCTCTCCTCTCAGGGAGGTTCTTCTTAGAGGAGGTAAAATTAGGTTCATAAATGCCCCTCTTACCAGCTCTGATGTCCAAAACTTTAAAAAGGAGTTGGGACCCCTTATTGAGGATCCCTTTGGGGTCTCAGAATAGGTTGATCAATTTCTGGGAATACAAATATAGAGTTGGGCTGAATTAATGTATTTTGGAATTCTCAGGGGAGGAAAGCGCCATGATCCATAGAGTGGCAATGGCTATCTGGGAGCATGAACATCCCCTGGGACAGAATGTCCTAGCGGGTGATGTTAAGTTTCCTAACCAAGATCCTCAATGGAATAACAATACCCCAGGAAATGGAGAAAATATGAGAGATTTAATAATAAGGGGAATACAGGAATCAGTGCCAAGGTCCCAAAACCTCTCTAAAGCTTTAATGTCCAACAAGGGAAGGATGAGGCAGTGACTGAGTCGCCTCAAGGATCAGGTGAGAAAGTATACTGGATTAATCTTTGAAGATCCTTTAGGACAGGGAATGTTGAAGTTTCACCTTGTTACAAACAGCTGGCCAGATGTAGCAAGGAAAATTATAAAAACTAGAAAACTGGAAAAATGGATCCATAGAGGAATTATTAGGAGAAGTACAAAAGGTGTATGTGAGGAGAGAGGAAGAAAAACAAAAACAAAAAGCAAAGAGTATGCTATCCAGTATTGAGCAGGTTAATAGGGGAAGGCCAAACCAGCACACTTTTGGACAGCAGGTTAATAGGGAAAGGCAAAACCAGTACCCTATTGGACCTTGACTGGCCCAATCCCTGCATCAGAGTATAAGAGATTGGAAAATCAGAGGATGAAACAAAGAAGAGGGGAAAATAAATGTTTTAAATGTGGAGACACCGAACCCTTTAAGAGAGAATGTCCAGAATGGGAAAGAGCGCATAGGGAAACTGTTCTCTTAATGACCTTTGATGAAGAATAGGGGAGTCAGGGGCTCTTTTACTTTGAAGGGTACCACTCAGAGCCCTTGATAAATTTAGAAGTGGGACCACCATGTGAAGTTGTCACTTTCTTGGTTGACTCAGGCACTTCCAGATCCTCTTTCTATCTTCTGCCCAGGGGCTTAATCTATTCCCTGGAAAGATTGCTAGTTTCTGGAGCAAAGGGAGAAAGCTTTCCAGTTTAAATATTGTAAGAAACAGACAACAGACATTTATTTCTATGACAGGACCACTAAGATACAATTTTTCCTTGTCCCTGAGGCTGATATCAATCTGTTCAGAAGAGATCTAATGACCCAATTAGGAATTAGCTTATATGTAAAAAGGGATAAAGTACAAGCATCCCTAAATCTGCTTACCCCATGGGATGAGAGGCAAATTAAGCCAATAGTATGGGTTGGAGATAAGAAGAGGGATGACTTCCAGATTACACCTATTAAAGCTCAAAAAAAAAAAAAACTGGGGAGGTTGTTAGGAGGAAATAATACCCTATTCCTACAGAGGGGAGGATAGATTTGAAGCCAGTTATAGAGGGACTGATATGAGACCAGCTCTTTGAACCTTGCACATCTTCCTTCAATACCTCAATCATCCCAGTCAAAAAGACAGATAGGTCCTAGCAGTTAGTTCAGGACCTTAGAGCTGTCAATCAAATAGTCCAAACCAAACACCCAGTAGTCCCAAAGCCCTATACTCTCCTCAGCAAAATTCCATATGACCACAAGTGGTTTAGTATGATAGGCTTAAAGGACACATTTTGGGCCTACCCATTAGATATGAGCAGTTGGGACATATTTGCCTTTGAATGAGAAGACCCCCCCCCACTCAAGACAAGCAAGCAACAGTATAGATGGTCTGTCCTTTCCCAGGGATTTACTGACTCCCCTCATCTCTTTGGCCAGATTTTAAACAAGTCTTAGAAAAGTTTAGGTTAAACCTCCCCATGTGCCTCCTCCAATATGTGGATGATTTACTTTTGTCAGGGGATAATCAGGAAGAGGTGATCAAAACAACCATAGCTTTATAAATTTCCTGAAGCCAGGGCTTATTTCAAAGAACTAGTTACAATTTGCTGAGACTGAAGTAAAATATCTGGGACATTTAATCAGTAAGGGCCAATGCAGGATTGATCCAGAAAGAACAGGAGGAATTACCAGTCTCCTTCTCCCAGGAGCAAAACAAGAATTAAGAATGTTCCTTGGCTTAGTAAGATACCTCTTGTTATGGACAGACTTATATACCCTTAAAACTAAATCTTCATATCTCAAATTGTCTCAAGACCCCCTCCTTTGGACCCCCCGAGGAGATAAAACAAGTAGATGAACTAAAACAAGCCCTTATCCAGTGCTAGCCTTGTCCTCTCTTAAACAGCCTTTTCATGTCTTTGTAAATGTAAATAAAGGAGTTGCCCTTGGGGTGCTAACCCAAAAACATAGGAGCCAACATCAACCTGTAGTCTTCTTATCTAAGTTCCTAGATCCTGTCACCTAAGGTTGGCCTGAGTGCACTCAGGCAGTAGTAGCTATAGCCCTTCTAACTGAAGAAAGTAGGAAAATCGTTTTTGGGGAAAGTCTAGTTAGATAGATCTTCCAGACTGGGTTCCATTTCTTTGTGGATGGATCCTCTCAGGTAATTGAGGGAAAAAGACATGATGGATAGTCTATCATATACGGGAAGACATGACTATAATAGAATCAGCTTGACACCCTAACAATTGGTTGGCACAATCTTGCGAATTATTTGCTCTAAATCAGGCATTAAAATACCTAAAGGACAAAGAAGGGACCATATACCCTGATTCAAAATATGCATTTGGTGTGGTCCACACCTTCAGAAAAATCTGGATGGAACAGGGTTTAATCAACAGCAAGGGCCAAGACCTGGTACATGGGAATTCAACAAATACGAGAGAGCCTAAAGCTACCCAAAGAAAGAGCCATAGTCCATGTGCCAGGGCCAAAAGGGGGTAAACTTTGAAGTTCAGGGAAATTCTTTTGCAGATAAGACAGGAAAACATGCTGCCTTCACCTCTGAGCTCCTGGTCTTCTGTCTCATGCTGCACCTCCCTGCTCCTCCCATCACCCCTATCTTTACCTCCTCCCCCCTAAGAAAGAACAACTAAAAAAACTTGGGGCAGTCAGGATTGAATAGGGAAAATGGGTTCTGCCCAATGGGAGGGAAATGACCTCAAAACCCCTAATAAGAGAACTCTTACCTATCTCCATCAGGGGAGCCATTGGGGACCCCAAGCCATGTGTGATACAATTTTGTGGGCCTATGGGTGTATAGGGACCTATACACTAGCCAAACAAGTATCAGAAGGATGTCTTACTTGTTGAAAAAATAACAAGCCAGCCCTGACACAGAGACCAGCTGGATGTAGAAACCCCAGGTTGTGACACTTCCCAAGCATTCAGGTAGATTATACTGAGATGCTCAGAATAGGTCATCTTAAATACCTCCTTGTTGCTGTAAACCATCTCACTCTGTGGGTCAAGGCCATCTCTTTTCTGGGGGCCACTGCTATGAATGTAAATTTGGATATTACTAGAACACATAATCCCAAGGTTTGGAGTTGTAGAAAATATAGACTCAGACAATGGGAGTCATTTCACTGCCAATGTCTTTAAGGGACTTATGAAGGTTCTAGAGATCAAATGGGAATATTATGTTCCCTTGCATCCACCTTCCTCAGAGAAGGTTGAAAGAATGAATCAGACTCTTAAAAACAGCTCACTAAATTAGATTTAGAGACCAGATTACCTTTGGTTAAATACCTTCTCATAGCACTACTCAGGATTAGGATGGCCCCTTGGAAGAACATTTGCCTCTCCCTTTATGAAATGCTTTATGGGCTTCCTTACCTTAGCTCTGTTACAGATGTACCTTCTTTTAAACTAGAGACTGTTTCCTCAAAAATTATATATTTGGATTGTCCTTTACCTTACTTTCAATTAGGAAAAAGGGATTGTTAGTGCAGGCTCTTCCACTTGATTTTCTTGTTCATCCACACCAGCCTGGTGATCATGTGCTGATCAAGACCTGGAAAGAAAATAAGCTTGAGACAGCTTGGGAAGGATGCTTCCTGGTCCTGCTGACCCATGGAAACAGCTGTCTGGACCATGGAGAGGGGGTGGACTCATCACACATGCATAAAGAAGGCACCCCACAACCTGACCAGAAGGAACAATGGACCATATTCTCACATCCAGGCAACACCAAAGTGACCTTAGAAAGACTATAATGAAAATCTTTCTCTTTCATTTGGGAAATGCTATGTTTATTATTAATGTAACTCAGAGTACTTTTCCCTTAACTGTTGGATTTGGTGCATGCCAGATCCTTCCTTGTGGAGACCTTATGTCCCAACTCCAACTCCAAGGATACTCCTTTTATATGTGCCCCTTCTGGGATCCACAAGGAAGCCTGGTGTCTGTCCAGAGTGGACAGATGTGGGGTGGAACACTGGGTATAAATGATACACTTCCCCCTTTCATGAAAATCCTAAGGAACTAGACCCCAGGAGAGTAGTAAGACTCTGATTTCCACTATCCAGAATAATCAACAGTCTTTTAGCAGACTACAGTCAAAATTACAGCTGTCTCAAACATACCCCTCTCCTTCTTGCAAAGATATACAGTGTAACCCATTTAGATTAGTCATTGAAAGCCCTTGGAGTATGACATGAGAACCATCTATATTTTGTAAATATGCGTTGGGGTGGATGTCTCAGAAACAAATCCTTTAGGTGCCTTTGGGCTCTGTCTAGCTCCCAAACCCTCCCAGAAGACACCCAGTTTCACCTCCGCTCCAACGTTGCCTCCACGTTTATGCAGCAATTGAACTCAGGTAACCATAGTAGAAGTCAAGGGCCTAAGACAAACTGTGGCTATTGAAATCTAGTATGGGCTACACATGCTTGGATGGAATGGATAAAATTTTCTGTCCACACATTAAATAAGAGCGATTGCTACATTTGTACTACTGGGAGACCAGAGTCTCAGGTAGTCCTGTTTCCATTAGGTTGGTCCTCGGACCCAGATGGAATGTATTGCATGTTGGCTCTGTTTCAGGATGCCACGGCTTGGGGTAATGAAACCAGATGTTATCACTACGGTTCCCAGAGGTCAGAGGTCCTGAGGGTCAGCTCCCGAGGACTGTTTAACCACCCACCCCAGACGTCAATTATACTTCATGTTTCACCAGGCAGGGGAACAATTGACAAATGTGGGAAACCAGACGGGATGCTGTCAAAGTTGTTCCTTCAACAGCCTCATAAATAACTCTACACTTTCAGTGGGCAGAGCCGATGTCTGGTGGTATTGCAGAGGATCTTTACTTGAGACTCTCCCAAGTAACTGGGCAGGCACCTGTGCTTTGGTGAAGTTGGCAATCCCTTTTACTCTAGCATTTAGATCACCAACCCATGCCACAACACCCAGGAAAAGGAGAGACATAGGCATAGATGTTGCAGCCAGCTGCAGAGGCTCCTTTGCTCCCCATGTTTACATTGATGCCATTGGGGTTCCTAGGGGGTTGCCAAACGAATTTAAAACTACGGATTCAAATTGCAGCAGGATTTGAATCAGTAGTCTTCTATTTATGGTGGCCCCCCATAAATAGAAATGTCGACTGGACTAATATTTATTATAACTAACAAAGGTTGTTAATTATACTAGGGATGCTATTAAAGGTATAGCAGAACAATTGGGACCAACTAGTCAGATGGCTTGGGTAAACAGGCTAGCATTAGACATGATATTGCCTGAAAAGGGAGGAGTTTGCATAATGATTGGAGGAGTTTCCTTTTGCATGTATATACCAAATAATACAGCCCCTGATGGAACTATTACCAAGGTCCTACAGGGATTAATTATCCTAACCAATGAGCTAGCTGAAAATTCAGGTATAAATGATCCCTTCACTGTCTTAATGGAACAATGGTTTGGAAGATGGAAGGGCTGGATGACCTCAATCTTTACCTCCTTGGATGTAGAGGTTGGAGTTTTAATTTTACTAAGATGTTGCATAATTCCTTGCGTCTGAGGACTAATACAGCGGTTAATGGGACAGCAATTAATTGAGACAGCCCCTTATCAAACAATCACCCCTGCCTAACCCAAATAATTTGTTTCTATTAGAAACACAGGAATATGAGAGCCAACGGTTCCTAAATGAGTTTGAAGAAAAGAATTTAAATTAAAAGAGGGGGGGAAATTGTAAGAAAAATGATCTTTTCTATCAAAGTATATGTCACCCTCTTAGATTACTTAAAATTCCTCAGGTCGCCATCTTAGGTGACTTGCATTGTTTAAAGGGTCCCTGTTTTTTTCTTCTGGATTCTTGTACAGCTCCATCACCGTGAAAACTGCCCACCAAACTGTGTGCCCTAACCCATCCCCTAAGCCTTTTAGCTAATTGGGAGGGATTGTGAACTTTTAAACTGGACAAATCCCAGGTAAGGGGTAAGTACAATTGTGTCAGGGATATAAGGAGGAGCCACTGTCAGCCATTTTGTGCTCATGTGTCTACTCAGCTGGAGTGAATACATGCCTGCACCCTTTTGATCAAAAGAAATTGCCTTGTCAAGATTTTCTCTGTTTCTTGTGTGTCTGTTTTCAGCACCAGAGAGTCATTAATTCCAACATAATTCACATATATGAATAGTTGAATCTTAAAAAGGTTAAAAGTGTCTGTAAGAAAATTAGAATCAAGATCATCTTTCACTAAAAGCAATGAAAACAGAAAAAAAGAAAAACAAAAGCATAGGTCATTATTAATGCATGCAGTAGCCTGCTATGTCATCAACAATGTCTTATCCTAACAGACCTGAGAGCTAGAATAAGTAGCTGTGGCAGCACTCAGTGAGGTAAGGGAACACAAGCTGTCCTTTTATGGCTTCTCATTTCAAATGCAAGTTTGAGCAAAACTGATTTTTGACAGAATGTTCTAAAACACAGTGTGCCTAAGAAGAACCACAAATCCCTCCATCAGCTAAGCACCTAAGCCTAAATAACTTAAAGCTCCCCTCAAACTCAAACTACAGTGGTTATTAGCAAATGGAAACCATATGACCTGGAAACAGAGATGGGGGAGTGTTATTTTCTTTCTAAATATCCATGAAAGCATTTAAAATTTAAGAGAGATAAAGGACAAGTCATAGAATTATGATGAGTCTAACTTTGTTCCTAGTCCCTTATCTTCTTTCAAACTTGCATTAACATTCCTATCTCACCCAGAAAATATTTTTTTGTGTAACCCCCATAGTTTTAACTCTGCCTTTATTCAGATCTCCTTGAGCATTTATGTGCATAGCTTGTACATTTTTCTAGGGAACCTCTCTGTTAATATCTTGCATGGTAAATATGCCCCTTGATTATTTCATAGATCTGTTGCTTATCCCTTCTTTCTATTATAAGCTCCCTGAAGACCAACATAATGTTTTACTTTCCCTTTCTTTGTCCTTTGTATGTATTTAAATTTAATAGACATTTTTGCAGGGTACAATCCAAAGTTAAATCATAAGTAAGGCAGAACTCTGTTAAAAAAGATAAGAATATATTTTGAGCAGGTATATAATGAAAATCATTCATGTTTATTGAATGCTTAAGAAGTATTGGTCCTCTATTAGCTGTTAAAATTTAACTCTAAAAGTAATATGTTGAAACAAATTTCAAATATTCTAAATGAGTATAAATGTCAAATTTCTGTTTCTTCAACACTCCCTTACCTAGTTAGTTAGCATAGGTTCAGCTTTGTTTTCTTTTCTTTTTATTATTTTAACCAAATACTTTTCAAACGGTTTGGCCATATGCTTTTTCACTGGCTCTGTAAAATATCATTTCATGAAATCCTCCTCTCCAGAGACATTTTTAGTTCAGTTTCCTAAAGAATTGACAAAACTTGGAATTAATTCAAAGATAATGAAATACTAATTTATTCCTAACAATTTGTCGACATAACACTTTGAGTCTTTTAGGATGAAAAAAATCAGTTGAAATTGTTTATTTTTAAGAGAATGGGAAGACAAAAGTCATTTTATAATTGGAGCAATAATAACCTTTATTTCTGTGCTTGAAAGGCATTAGAGACTTTCTACTCAGTTTTAAGGAGCTCTGTCTTTATAGACAGAATAAGAGGGTCATAATATTTCTAGTGTCAAATTACTCCAGTGGTCATCTGGCCAACTCAGTCATTCCATGCCAGAATCCATTTTGCAGAATTGACCACTAGGTCATTGTCAGCCTTCTTTGAGCTTCTGGTAGTGAAAGGGAATTTATTACTATATTACCTTCCAAGGCAACCCTCTCATTTTTTTAGAAATAGCCAAAACTCATTCTTGAATATTAAAATAATTTTTATTACCTAGTTTTTCCACCTGAAAATTTTATTCATTAGATTTATTTCAAATCTGTGTCTTATTGTACAAATATAATCCTCCTTTTCAAGTGATAGTTGAGTAGAGTCATGTCCTGCATATTCAATTTTTTTCTGAGGCAAACCTCTTCAGTTAGTTTAACATCTCTCTATATCATATGGTTTCCTGTTCCTTTACCAGCCTGATGATTTTCTTCTGGTTAAATTTGTTTTCAGTCACTTTCTTCTTAACGTATAATGAACAGAACTGAAGGCAATCATTCTGATGAACTCTAAGTGCTTTCAAGTAGAGCAAAATTGTCCTTTGCATTATTGAACTCCTAATTTGTTGCAGAATAATTTTATGGTAGATATTTAATATCAGGATTAAATTCACTACTAACCCAATGTGGGTATCTTCCTTTAGTCATTTATTTCAGATATGACTTTGTGACAATACAGTCTTCTAGTTTGGAAAGAATAAAAAATTTAGGGAAAGCAATCACTTTTGAAGTAAAAGTGGAAACTACAACTCCCAGTCTTGCTTTCTTACAACATCAAACCATCGGCTTTCCTCACAACATCAAAGGAGACACTGCATTGTGAAGGGCAGATATCAAAATAGATGCCAAATGTTTTTATGAGTTGAATTTCCTTAATTTCACTAGAAGAAAAAATGTGAAAGTATGAGACTTTAGACCCCAAGGCTGGAATTTCAGCAACATATAAAATAATGGGAGTGGGGAAGCTGTTCTTGATAAGGGCAGCGAGAATCCTAGTGTTGATGCCCTTCTCTAACACATCCCGAGATACCATTTCTTTCAAAATGGAGATAGTGAAGTAACACTGATAATGATTGGGCCAAAGTCACTTTGGATTAAAGAGGTCAAAAACCTCAGACCTGAAGTTTATTACCTCAGGCCACAGAGTCTGCCTAAACTCATGTACATTTTTCTTTCCTCCCACTGTTCAGTAATTTATAGGTAAATATTCAAGACTCATATTGTCAAAATTGTGATTAATATTGAGGACTTAAAATTATTTTCTGATAAAAAATATCCTTTAACAACAATTATTGTAACAAAATCTGATCAAATAGCTAAGCCTGGAGTGCAGAAATGTGGCTAAAAAGAAAAAAGGTAGAATTGACCAGGCTGTGGGATCCAACTGAATACAGGGACAAGAATCACAGATAATTTTGAGGTTATCTGTTTGATGGAAGGGGTACATGGTGGTGTTGTGAATTGAGATAGGATATATTGCAGAGGGAGAGGTTTGAGGGACTAAACTAAAAGTTCCTTGAATGCAGGGTCTGTATTTTATTCATTGTTCTATCATCAGACTAGCCCAGTGTCTGATGTATTTAGTACTTTCTCATTTTTTAAAGAAAGCAGTGAGTCAATGCACAAGGAAAGGAGAGAAGAGTGCTCAGTTTGGGATCTGTTGAGTTAGAGCTTCCATCCATCTGAACCTCTCTCTTCTCTTAACTTCCCCAAGCTCTCAGATCATATTTTTAATATCTTCTCAAGCATTTACCTTTGCTATCTTAGCCTTATAGGTATTTAGTAATTGGCCTTATCTCTTTTACAAGACTATAAATTCCTGGGGGTCAGGGTCCATATCTGATTTATGGCTAGAGGCAGTATGGTGCTTTATAAATAAATGCCTAGAAAAGAGTTAAAAGATTGAGTTTGAAGCTTAGAGGGGGCTGTTTCATGTCTTTGATTTTTCCATGTGTTTCTTAAATGTAACAGTGCTGTAATAATAGTTGATGATTTATTTGGTGTGGTTTGCACTGACCTTACTAACTACCACTATATGACAAGAGACATGCTCTGCTAAATATTGCTAATTTATAACAAGAATTAATAATCTATACACTCTCCTAAGATCTCTGATGAGGTTTTTCATGGGGTTTCTTGAAAATACATGTTTAAACATTTTTTTTCTTGTTTAAAACTATGCTCATAATTCAGGAGATTCAGAAAGGAGACTACTACAAAACGAAATGAATTTTGTTTGAATTTCATGTTATGCTATTATCTTTGGAGCTGACCTCATCATGACACCTTTCGCGAAGCTCGCCCTGCCAGATTCTGTTAAACAAGGTGACTTTGAAAAAGGCCATGCCTCCTTTCTTTAAGCCCTGAAAATTGGCCCAGGGAAAGAAGTCATCCAGAAATAGGATGACAAAAGGCCTAGCTTATAAATCCTATAGCCATTTTGTCGCTAATGCAGAGTCCATACTGCTAACTACCGTTTTCAAATTCTGAAGGCAGAATGACTCACTTATTTAGAGGATAAATTTATCATTTAATTTTCATAAAATGGGTCACATGAATTTACAATTACTTAGGTTTGGTTTCTTTTTGTGTAAACTTTATAGTTTTCGTGTCATTCATTAGAAAGTTTTGCAATTCAGATCGCTACAGTACTCTGTAAATTTGTAGACATCAGATGTGTCAGCACAACACAAATCACAGGAATGAAGTGTGGAGTGATGTTTTAAGGTAAGTCTGGCGATCTCCTCTGCTGTTGAGTGGGAGGAGGCTAAACAAGCTGCCTGCGTCGAAATCTAGCAACTGTGGTGAGGTTTAGAACTGCAAGCCTCCGTATTTTGAGAGCGTTCATTTATCTCATGGAATCATAATGTTTGAGAAAGTGAAGATTTTCATATAAATATTGAAAATATTATATAAATCAACATACTTTACTCTTTAAAAAAAAACACCACCAAATTTTCAAGTGAAATGGAGGATTTATTTTCCAACTTGGATTTTATGATTGCTCTTTCTATCAAAAAATGTGGCAACTGAAATAGAAATAAAAGTTGTGAAAGAAGCAATATAATGTAATATATTATATTAACATAATATAATATAATCTACCTACAGGCACTAGAATGTACACATCTAGCCTCCTCAAGGCAAGGTGATTATTGCACAGAAATGCCAAGTCTGCTAAACTCTAATCTCCCCTTAACAGTGGTCAGAAAGTACCTTTGTTTCTCACACAAACTTTGTCTTGTATTGTCTTTTTGACATAGTTTTGATTAAGAAAATTTTCCTATAAGCAAAAAGTATAAAGACTACCAAAAATAACATTCTCTGTCTTTCTCTCTCCCCCCCACCATATATATACTGGACCATATATACTGGATCCTAACACTTTACCCTTGATTACCTGACCATGACTGTCCTAAGAATAAGGACACTCTAGTATATAATCATAATACTATTGTTAGGAAATTTAATAATAATTCTATAATATCAGCAATATCCAGGCTTTATTTCAAATTTCCTTCATTGCTCAAAGAATTCCTTTTATAGCTATTTTCTGACACAAACACTGTATACACATGTAAGTAAATGTAAAAACTATAAAATAAAAGGAGAAAGAAAAAAATACAATTGAGGCTTAGGAGTTTCACAGCCATTAGTTGTGGTTAAAGCTTTTTTTTTTTTTTTTTTTTTGGTGCTACTAGGGTTTGAACCCAGGGCCTCATGGCCTCATGCTTGCTAGGCAAGTGTTCTACCACTTGTACCAGGCCTTCAGCCCTAGTTTCTTTACTCTAATATTAGCCATTCTCTCTCTCTCTCTCTCTCTCTCTCTCTCTCTCTCTCTCTCTCTCTCTCTCTCTCTCTCTCTCTCTCTCTCTCTCTCTCTCCCTCCTCTTCTTCCCTTCTCCCTGTTGGATCCTTTGAAGAAATCTAAAGTAGTTTTCTTGATTATTTAGCTGTTGCTGGATTGTGTTGGGTTTTGAAGCTTGATGGATTCAAGTTAAATTTGATTGGAGTAGCACTCCCAGGTGATGTGTATACGTCATGCAGGATCACAGAAGAAGGCTAGGGTGATTGTTTCTCTTTGGGCATGTTTACTTTTATCAATTTAGGAGGCAACTCACATCACTGAAAAATGATAATTTAAAAAAATTCAAATCCTTTTATAGTAGATCATTGTATTGTTCTATAAAGAGCTTCCTTTTCCCCCTTTTTCTGCTCAGTTCTGTTTTGTTTTAGCATCAGTATAGTCTGAACTCATGGACTTTAACTTATTCATATATGAGATATATTATACTCAATATTCTTGATTCACATCCCAAATTTGGCCCCTTCACGATGGCTTCTGAGCTTTTTATACATGACTTCTTTAATCTTTGGTATTTTCTTACATTTTGATGCAAGAAGTCCCAGACATCCTTTCTACCTTTTCCGCCCAGACTGAAAACTGGTTATTTTTCTAAGAAGCCTTGGCTCCTTTTTGCAGGGAATAGTGGAACAACCATGGATATGTGCCCCCCAGAACTCCTGATGTGGGAAGCATAAGACTGATAGTACCAGTGGCTAGTGCCTGCTCATCTTGATCCGCCATCAAATTCATGTAGGTCCCTTTTCCACAGCTGCATGCAGCCATGACTATGGCAAGGCTGTGAAAGTAGGATCATTCTGGCAAGACTTTTGCATGAAGGTTTTCAGTTAACCTGGCTGAAGGCTTGACAGAAATGTGCAATCTCACACTCTTCCTAGCTCTTTCTTTCCCTCCATCTCTCCTTCCAGAGGTGTTGAGCCTTTGTCTTGGTCTGAAGACTCTTTTTGCTGTCTTCTGCACCATCCTAATAAACCCCTTGCACATCAAATTCAATTTTGGTGTGTTTTTCCCAGGGTACTTGAACTAATGCAAATAACACTCAGAAACAAAACTCCTCATTGTTACTGTGAGTCATTGCTTCTAGACTCTCTGTGGCTAGGGGTAGGACATCTACTTCTTAAAAGCATGAGTTTATGTTGCTATTTTCAGTTCTAACTTAAAAATAAAGTATTATATATAGCTTATTTGCATATCTTTTGTGTTATACTAAAAATCTGGATTTCTAATGACATTAGGTCATTTCTGTATCTTATATTACAACTAAAATAATTTCAAAATAACAGTACAAATAACACTGCTTTCACCAAACAAACAGTCAAGTTCAAGGTCTTTTAATAATTATTGTTGTCTTCAGACTATATCCCATTAGAGAGCCACAGGGTACTGTATTTGAGTGCTTCATTTCTCTCTGTGCTAATGTTAACAGTATTATATTGTCCGGTTTCATTTCTTTCTGTGTTCAATTTTAGAGTTTTTCTCTTTTTGATTTAATATTAATTTCTGAATATGTAAATCATTTGAATAATTAAAACGTCAAAATTATATGAAAATATATTCTTAGGAAGGAATTTTTCCACTCTGAACTTTATACATTAATTTCTTATCTATATTCTTTGTATTTGATCATTTTCATTAGTTTCTATTTATACTTCCTATTTTCCTTTCAACAAAAGTAAGCTTCTTATGTATATATGTTTACATGTATATATTTGATACATATAACAATTTTTATTTCTTTTTCAATATCATACAAAGCTTAATAATTAACACATCCTTGAACACACCATCCCCACTTTTTTCCCTATAACCTGTTCCTTTTCTTTTTTATGGTGGCATAAAACTTTGCTCCTAGAGATAGAATAATTTATGCAAACATAAATGCTTTTGTAATGAGCTATCATAATTGACTATGCATAGGTTGCTCCATGGCTGTGAAAATCAAGGTTCATTTCTTGGAAATGGTATTCCTTGACCAAATGATACATGTGAATGTAATTTTATTAAGTATTGCAAAATTCCCTCATAGAGTTTATATTACTCTGTATGTTCCTCAGCATAATAAATTTGAATGTCTGTAAATCTAACACTTCACTACAGAGTATGCTGTCAAATTTCTTAACATTTTAAAATCTAATATGTGATCATGATTTAACTTTTAACTTTTTAATTGAGTTAGTTAGTCTTCCACTGTGACAAAACATCTGAGATACTTAAAGAAGGAAAATTTTATGTTGGCTCATGGTTTCAGAGGCTTCAGTCATGGTCCTTTGGATTTGTTGCTTTTGTCCCAGTTTGCAAGGCAGTTCATCATGGTGAAAACATAACACAAGAAGCTGTTCACCTCATGGCAGCCAGGAAACAAAAAGAAACACCTCCAGTGACCTAACTCCCATCCACTGGGCTCCACCTTTTAAAAGTGCCACATCCTCCCTACGCGGCCATAGGCTGGCAACCAAGCATTTAATAATTGAGCTTTTGGGGGGAATTTTAGATGCAAACTACATCACTAATTATGAGAAGGACTTACATTTTTTCTACACATGCAGGGCCTTTTGCTTTTATTTTTCTGTGAACTGTTTGCTTATATTTTTGTCCATTTTTTAGATGTGACTTTGTTTTATTTTTTCTATTTTTAATGGTTATTTTTACCTCAAGGAAATTAACTTTTTTCTTTCTAATGAAAACTACAGATGTATCCTTCAAATTTGTCATTTGAATTTTTATATTACATAATGAAATTGAATTTATGATTCATTTATGTTTATATTTTACTATTTTTGAGTATATGTATAATTTTTCCATGTATATCTCTAATCTAAGGATTCTATCCTTACAAATTGTGTAAGAAATAGACACAATTTATCTTTTTCAAAATGGTTGTATCGTTGACCCAACATCATTTATCAAGAAATCCAGGTGGTTTCTGGATGTCACCTTTATGTATAACAGAAGGCCATTATAAATTATCTAGGTGGACCAGTCCTATCACATGAATCTTTCAAAGAAGAGAGCATCTCCTGGCTATACTCAGAAAAAGATGTGATGATGGAAAAAGGGTCAAAGAGATGCTATGTTTCCACCTTTAGAATGGAAGAAGAGATCTTTAAGATGGAGGAAAAGAACCATGAGCCAAGGAATATGAACATCTTCTAGAAGCTGGAAAGAAACAGGAAACGTGTTCTTTCTTAACCTTGATTTAGTTTGATGTGAGCCACCCACTTTTGACTTCTGATCCACAATGCTGTAAGATAATAAATTTGTGTTGGTTTAAGCCATGAGGTTTGTGGTGATTTGTTATAGCAGCAATAGAAAACCAATACAGTGGCCATACGTACTTCAACTATGAATTTTTTGTCTTGTTCCATTGTCTTGTCTTACTGTTCATAGCAATGACATACTATTTTAATGGTATATTGTAATGTGTATCTTAATTCTTTAAACTTCAGAAGATGTTTTAATAAAGGTAGAATTTATTAAGGACAATAATAAATACTACTAGGATGACTTACTATTGACTTGAAATTTATAACCAACACAATTATTTTGAACATTAGTAATGTGTACCTAAAAAGCACTACATCTAAGGAACAATGATGGAACTCATATATTTGAGAAATTTCATGAGGGAGTAAATATTGATGGAAGTTAGACTGAGACAAATGAAAAAGACTCAAACACCCACAATTAATAACTTAAATATATTTTAAAAACTTTGGACATTTATTTTCCATATTCTATGCTGAGTATCACCATCCATGGGGACACAGGAAATTTCTATACAGTATGACTAGTGGATAGGGAAGAAGCTTAAAAAGGTGATGCCTATGAGTGGTTACATCATGTCAGGCAAAAGTATAAAGAGAAGGTATAGGGGAGAAGAAAAAGTGAAGCACTATGAGTTATGATGTGGTAGATGCCAAGAGTGCCTGTGAAAAGGCAAAGGTGAAATATTGAAGGATTGGTTTGACTTTCAGTGAATTTTTGCATGAACCTGAAGGCAAATGGACAATGAAGTACTTGCCACAAACCTGAGGAGATAATAAGATGTCTCTGAAGTCAGAAGAGAGAAAGTGGTCAAGCACTAAGCATTTCAGAAAGATTAAAGAAGATAAAGAATATCTACTTTCTATTAGCTATAACAACAAAAAATTACTGAAACCTTGAAAATCATGGTCTAATAGAATAGCAGGATGGGACACTAGTCTGCAAGATGCTGAGGAGAGAGGGAGTAGAGGAAGTGAGTGAAAAGGAAAGATAAGTGGTGACTAGGATAGAAGGTGAAGTCCAGAGGTTTGATTGTTTAAACTGAGAGATTGAGAATGTCTTCATGCTTGTTATGTGGTAGCAGTCGAAAGAAAGAGGTTGAAGATGAGTGAAAGCTGTCTGGAGGTCATACAAAACCAACCGTGAAGGAAGGACACAGCATATTCAATGGGGTTGAGGGTGGTAATACTTTCCTAGAAAGGGTGGAAGGACGGGAAGAGATGCTGGGATCCACTATGAACCTGAGGAGATAAAAAGATGTCTCTGAAGTCAGAATAGAGAAAGTGATCAAGCAATAAACATTTCAGGAAGATTAAGGAATAGAGAGTATTTATGGTCCATCTGGATTCAAATAGGAAGGAAGAACTCAAACTATCTCTATTTGCAGATGACATGATCTTATACATAAAGATATACTACAAAACACCTGCCCAAAATCTCTTAGAAAGCATAAATGCTTTCAGCAAATAACCAGATACAAATCAATATGCAAAAATCAGTAATTTTGCTATACACCAACATGAACAGACAGAAGAAAATCAGGAAAATAATCCCATTTACAATAGCTTCAAGAAAAATAAAAATGATAAAAAAAAAAGTGAAAGACCTGTATTGTGAAAACTATAAATCACTGAAGGAAGAAATCAAAGAAGACATCAGGAGATGGAAAGATCTCTTATGCTCATGGATTGGCAGAATCAATATTGTGAAAATGGCTATACTACCAAAAGCAATCTACATGTTCAGTGCAATCCCCATCAGAATGATATTCTTTACAGAAAAACAATCAATCCTAAAGTGGATCAAAGACTTTAATGTAAGACCCAAAACTCTGAAAGAATAGGGGAAACTGCAACATATACGCATAGGCAATGACTTCCTGAATAAAACCTCAGTAACTCAGCAATTAAGAGAAAGAATAGGTGAATAGGACTGCATCAAAGTAAAAAGCTTCTGCACAGCAAAGGAAACAATCACTAGCTTTAAGAGACAGCCTACAGAATAGGCATCTGAAAGGGACTAATAACCAGAATCTACAGGGAGCTCAAAAAACTAAACTCCCAAAGAATCAACAACCCAATGAAGAAATGGACACATGAATAGTATAGAAAATTTTCAAAGGAAGAGTTACAAATGGCCAATAAATATATGACGAAATGCTCAACTTCTCTGGCCATAAAAGAAGTGCAAATCAAAACCAAATTTATTTCATCTTACACCAGGTAGAATGACTATCTTCAAGAACACAAGCAACAATGTGTTGGTGAGGATGTGGCAAAACAAGAACCCTTATATGCTGTTGGGGGAATGTAAATTAGTAAAACCATTATGGAAACTGGTATGAGGTTCCTTAAAAAACTAAAGAGAGAATTACCATATGATCCAGTATTATCACTCCTGGGCATATACCTAAAGGAATGTAAGTCATGGATATGATAGAGCTACTTGCACAACCATGTTTATTGCAGTGCTATTCACAATAGCCAAGCTATGAAAATAGACCAGATGCCCTACAACTGATAAATGGACTAAGAAAAGGTGGAATATATACACAAGGGAGTATTAGCCATAAAGAATAATGAAATTGTGCTGTTTTCAGGTAAGTGAATGGAACTGGAGAACATGTTAAGCAAATTAAGGTAGGTTCAGAAATACAAAGGTCGCATGTTTTCTCTCCTATGTAGAAAATAGATCCATAAGATAAATGCATACACAAATATAAGCATGATCATATACACACTTATATATAAAACATGTTATAATAGTGGGATTGTTTGATGAGACTTGGGAGAGGAAGGAGAGGAAAAGAGAATGATCTAGAGAGTGAACAATATTGAAATACATTGCATCTGTAAAGGAAGATGGATGGCATAATGAAACACGCTGAAAGCTGTGGAATAAGAGAAAGTAGGTGTAAGGGAGAGCAATAAAGATGGTTAATCTGACTAATGCACAATATATTCGCAGCTGGAATACAATCATAAACCCCTTTTAATGATGAACGCAGATTTTAAAATGAAGGGCAGGATCGTAATATAGGTCCTATGAGGAGGTGGGTATTTGTGGAAGGGGGGAGGGTGAGTGGAAGAGATAAATATATTGATTAGAACAATGAAAACTGTTGCATTTGTTTTAAGTAGGGGGAGAAGGATGAAGTAGAAAGATGATAGGGGCAAAAGGCACATTGTGAGCATACACAGAAATATCACAATGAATCCTCCCATACCACTAATATATGCTAATACAAATGTTTTTAAAAAGTTACCCTTCTAATTAACTTCATTTTTTTGTAAATAAAGAGTTAAGACCATTTGCTGAAGTTAGAGCTTAGCAAATAGTAGACATTTAATAAGTATGAAATAAATAAATGAAAAATGTGGGAAGGAGAAAGATGGTTGGATGGTAAGTTCTAACAACATTAAACAAGATTGGAAGAACATTTCTAGAGAACAGGAGACCTTACAGGAATGGGACAGGATTGTACCTGGAGTCTTAGTAAAGATAGGTCCTCCATGAGTGAGCAGACATACTCAGAAGAGGTTGAGTGATGGTTTTCCAGGTGTTCCCAGTAGCACTGGGACTGTTATTTGAGATTTCACAAGCACCTGTGAATGGCATTAAGACAAAATAGTTGGTGAAGTGGTAGACCAGTGAAAAAAGTAATTGTTCTAGGATCCAAGGTTAATTGCAAGAAGTAAAGACAATTACAAACCTTTGGGTTGGCAGATAGTAAAATCAGAGTTGCTGATGAAGTGGAAGAGTTGGCAAAGAGTTAATAATTGAGTGAGAATTGAGTCACAATTATAGTAGGTTAAAACTAGTCTGAACTTGAGAATTATGAAGAAGATCCATTCTGGAAAGCAAATTAGCTAATTTGGGGCCAGGGTTGGGGTTACCTTTATTATAATGGAGGATGGAGGTGATGATCCTTGGAGATCAAGGGTCTAGTTTATTAAGGGAGCGTATGTGTTGTCAATGAGGCAAGGCATCATGATAGGGAGCAAGTGGACTAGCAAAGAGGGGCACTTCATGGTAGATAGGTGGCAGAAACCAAGAGAATAAGGAAGGGGCCAGGGACAAACTATAGTCCCAACATCACACCCAGTGACCCACTTCCTCCAAATATGCCCCACCTCTGAAAGTTTCTGCCATCTCACAATAATACCATCAAACTATGATTCCAACAATAGATTAACTCATCGATAAAGTAGAGTTGTCATAATCTTCCCAAAAAGCCTACAGCTGGCACCCAAGCTTTAACACAGCCAAGCCTTTTGGAGGACATTTCATATCCATATGAAAACAGAGTTATTGCGTACTATGTGACAGGACTTGGGTGGAAAGACATGCAATACAACAGGTACTGAATTCTTTGATGAAAGGCTGTGGGTAGAAGGGTATGAGGGGGTGGTGGTGAGATTGATCGTGTAATAGAAATGCTTGGTCAGTTACAAATGTTTGGAGCTTACTTATCTAAACTCCAAAAGTCTAAAAGTTCAAATCTTGGCACATATCTGAAAACAAATAATATTATATAACTGACATATAATTGGAAAACATTTCCAGAAATTTAAGGCCTTGGCACCAATTTGTTCTGTATTGCTAGTTCATTGATCTGAAAAATTAGAATGAGGAAAAAAACACTGCCTGAAAGTCAAGTGAAATATTTGCTCTTTGAAAAAAGCAAAAAACAAACAAACAAAAAAATGGGACAGACTGGCTTTGTCTGGGTATAGATGAGGTTTTTTAGTGCTTCACACAGGACTACAAAGTGTGATGAGGACACATGTGTACCGTTGCTAATGGTGAGAGCTTCTGTTTACTTCTCTTTGCCATTGAAGAGGTCATGCACAGAGTCCAGCCTCTTTCAGTTTTTTTTCTGAGTGCATTAGAAACCTGGTCTATGTGCTTAGGTCTGGATGCCAAGTTCCTAGCACAAGAAAAGTGTGCGCTTATTTGAAAACAGGAATCCAGAGTTTATCTACACATGATTGAGTGTTTTGAGGAAAATGGACAAAATCTTGGGAAGTGTGTTACGAAATTTGTTCTTTTTCTTCTGGTTTTAGAAAATGAAAGTGGAAAAGGAGATGGAAAGAAGACAAGAAAGAACAGTTAGGATGGGGGGAAAAAGGACTTATAAGACCTAAAAATGATGAACCACAAGTAAAATAGAGATGTGTTTGTTATTGTAGGAAGGAAATAAGATTTTCCTGAGTTTCAGTCTTGGGATTTGATACTTTCCCATCATGAAATCTAGAAAACAGGTATGTAACTTCCCTGTGACTCAGTTTCCTTGTTTGTGAAAGATGTGTACTAATTGTAAATAAATAGAGTTATAAAAATAAAACAAGTGTCAACGCCTGTTACTGAGCCTGATCTAAGAGGTGCTCAGTAGTGGTTCCTTCCCTTTAAGAATGTTTCAAGTAAGGTCATCGAAAAGCTACTAAGTTTTCACTGGCAACTAGATAGTTTCTGTTTTTTAACTATTGTTCTGGTTCATGTTGAACTTGATCAATTTTCTGTTAGGAGAGACCATTGATAATTATCACCTCAGGTGTGGCAACCTGAGACCTGTTGCTTTCCCTTTTCAGATCGTGTATATATAGCTGCAGCGGCTCGATCAACCTCATTAGGACAGTGTTACTGATGGGCAGGTGGAAGCAAATATTGAGCCAAGGAGCTTTGCTTTCCCATTCTGCCACTACCTTGATTACTCAGTGCACATTCCTGCCCAATCTCGTTGGAGATTTGAATTACACATTGTTTGCTAAGCCTGATGCTTGGCCAAAGAGGTACTTAATGGCACTTATGAAAGAAGCAATGATCAAATGACACCACCTCTCCAAAGCATCATTATCATGTGATGAGTGATACTTTAAGCCTCACTGTGCTTTTTGGTTCTTTTGAAGATCCGGTCTCCACATAGAGCTCCTCTAGGTGACCATGTTTGAAAACTGGTAACGGTTAGAGAGCCGAGGTTTGTTCAGGTTGCTGCTAACAGAAGGCGAAGGGGCTTACTTTGAAGTTGGAAATAAGTGCTAGTTATTGATAGCAAACCTCTGCACACAGAGAAATCAGGAAAGCCATAAATCTAATTTCATTTCTTGAAGTGTCAGTGGAACACAGATACTTTTATACTCATGTTTCTTTTGCAGTTATAAGAAAATCCAGTTGTATATTTTAAAAATCTCATAGAAAGGAAACATAAAATTATTTGATGCCATTTATACTTCTCCAGTTAGGCTTTTTAAAAATATACATTAAAAGGCATATGGGAGAAAAATTAACTTTAATAACAGTGATAACGTAATTCACATACTTCAAACAAACAAACAAACAAATCATTCCAACTTCTCTCTGTTTTGAATTTAAGACAGCATTTTTTTTTACAGGAAGTAATTCCTTGTCAGAAATGGGAAATGGCTCTTCCTAGCTAACATCTCAGAATCTTGTCTTTATTTGAACTTATATTTTACAAACATTTAATATGTGTTTAATGATGTTCAAACTATGTGATAAGTATAGAAAAAAAATACAAAACGAATAGTCAATAATTTCTGATTCCCCAGTTTGTAGTCTCATGGGAGAACAGAGAGATGCAAAAACACATATCAAAATTCAAGAAGGAATAGATTTGAGTTATATTACATAGCATCAAAAGAAAGAGATAAGTTCTTTTATTTTTATTTTTTAAATTTTGCCTAGAGAGCCAAAGCAGGCAAATTGGAGGAGGCAAAATTTGAAGTAAATCTTTGTGGACATAGAGGAGGTCATGACTGTGTGTGTGTGTGTGTGTGTGTGTGTGTGTGTGTGTGTGTGTGTGTTGGGAAGTGAATAGAAGACAGTGTTCTGAAGGGGGAAAATCCAGAGTATCTGTAGTCTTGAGAACTTCAAGTAGTTAAAGAAGTGGTAAAGAAGGTTAGTTGTAACTAAGAAAAGAAAGACAAGTGTGAATATTGGGATAAGTTTGACCATTTTCTGAATTCTTAATTTCTAAATGGCTGGTTCTTTATGGTGAGCAGCAGAGAAGGTTGTCTGAGTAGGGATGTGTCAAGTAAAGACCTTTTCATTCCAGGAAACGTGTTCTGTCTACTGGAGATGAGTGGTCAGACCCATCCCCCACACACTTATTTGTGGAGAAATTTCTCCAATTAAAATCCTTGCAAACTCATTTGTGCTTTCATTTTAGAACTTTTGTTGATCAACTAGGACATTTTCTAATTAAAACTAATATTCCACTATATTTCTTAAACATACATATTTTAGCTTTTTGCTTTATCTTGATGATTAGAAAATACAGAAACCCTGACTTAGGATGGGTAAATTATAATTTTTTGTCTTCACTATGGTAGAAAAACATACCCATTGTATTTTGCTTTCAGTGTACTATTCAATAAATTACATGATAGCCAGCATTTTCTTTTAAAACAGATTTTGTTTTAGGTGATTTTGTCCAACTGTAAGCTAATATAAGTGTACTGAACATTTTGAAATTAAGATAGGCTAGGCTAAGTTATGATGTTTAGTATATTAGATGTATTAAATGCATTTTTACTTATGTTATTTTCAATTTATAGGGAGTTTATTGGGAAGTAACCCTATTGTTAATCTGGGAGCATCCAAGTTGAGTATGTATTATGGTATAACTGTGATATAGTAAGAATGCAGTTGTAATCACATCAATGCTAAATTAGCACTGTGCTATACTGTTTATAAGTAGGTATAGCATGTAATGCTATCCCTTATAATTACAATTTAAGCTAAAAAAGGAATAAACTTTTATTATTTATTGTCAACCCAAAAATGTGCTAAGAGGTTTATATGCAGCATCATATTTGTCTTACAATTATCTTTTGATTTGAAGTCATTACTATTATTATTTTATAACTAAGATGTACATTATCATTAATTTTAAAATGAGGATATTTAAAGCATAGCTGAGTTGAGTATATGCCCAGTGTTAAATAGGTGGCTTAGAATAGAGCTGGAATTCAGACCCAAGTTGTTCCAATTATAATGCCCCTAGCCAGTATGTGGTATGGAATTTTCCTGTCATTTATAGAAGAAAAGAATACAAAACTTGGACCAAATTTCCTTACATCATAGCCAAAGTCTAGCATTTACTTCCAGGTTATTTGATTCCAAATGCAATGCTATTCACATGTTATTGCATAAAATGCACAGACAGCACAAGGAGCAAACAAACCTGTATTCAAACAAACAAAATATGCAAAGTACACGTGTTCATTCTAAGTTCTATTAAGAGATTGACCTTGTCATAGAGAAATTTTGGTATAATTTAATTAGATGATGATACTCTTGTGAACATGATAGTATCCTATTATTTTAGCCCCCCCTTTTACTATTTAGGGATTTTATTCTCAGTGATTTTTAATCATGAGTTGTGGTCTTGTTTTGAAGATTTGTGAGGTGAGATTTTTAAAGGCAAATGTTAAGTGTATGTAGTAGCTATGAAAATGACACATTTAAAGATTGGTTAATTTATTAATACATTCCTCATTAGGTATTTCCTTATAAACATTGGAACAAGGAAGCAAACAGGACATCTCAACTAGTTCAAGCATAGGAAAAGCAACAAGATAAAAAATATAGAGGAATAATAAATCATGTTTAGTGGCTTATAAATTAGTTATTACTGTTAATATTGCTCTGTAAAGCTGATTTAAATGGGCACCATTGATAACTGGCTTTGATATAATTTGGATCTTGAATACCCACCCACTCCCCAGAGTCCCATGTGTTAAAGGCTTGGTTCCAGGGTGGTGCTCCTACCTTTGAGGGGTGGGGCCTTGTGGGAGGTGTTTAGGTCATTTGGGGGAGGGGCATGCCCTCTAAGGGAACTGTTGGACCCTTGTGCCTTCCATGCTCTTTTGTTTGCTCCTTGCCATGAAGGGATCAGTTCTGTTCTGCCATGCATGTGCCCTAACCATGATGTACTACTGCCTTGCCACAGGATTAAGGCAATAAGACCAAGCTATCTTGGACTGGAACTTTCAAAATGAAAAAATTTTCTTTCTTAATAAGATGATTATCTTAGGCATTTTGTTAATATGATAGAAAGTTGAATAATGTGCTGTTATTCAAGATCCTAATCTGTTTCAGTTTTTAGAAGACCTATAGAGGAGAATGATGGAGGTGGTCAATCTAATTAAGATAGATTGTAAGCACATATGTAAATGTCACAGTGAAATTTCCCGTGTACAACTAGTATATACTAATAACAAAAAAAATGCCAGAGGAGAAGGGAGAGGATTAACAATATAAAAAATGTCCTCTAGAATAAGATATCATGAAAGCTATATTAATAATAATTTAAGCTTATATATTGTTAACTATATGCTAGGCACTGTCTTATGATCTTTCCAAATATTGTTGTATTTAGTACTCACAGGAACCGTGTGAGATAGGAATTGTTACTACTTCTATTTTTACAGATTAGAAAATTAAAGCATAAATATTATACATACTCTCTGTAGCTTAGCCAAAGTCACATACCTAGAAAATGATAGATCCAGGATTTGATCATAGGCTGGTTCTGGACTCTAGGTTTTTAACTATTGTACTTTTTTCTGGTAAATAGCAGTGTGGTTTAAAAAATCACATTCAAGAAGATAAAGAAATAAAGATGATAACATAAGGTACTGATTTGAACAATGTCTATTGTCAGAGATATTCTAAAACACTCTTCTTTGCTATTATTTCATATGAAGAAATGTCAGATAAGCCAACTTAAAATTTACACACTGAAAATCTGGTGTGAAAAGTTTAACATTCTCATGAGTTCTAATTACACACATGACAGAAAAGGGACTATTGAGGTCACTTAAATTCATCATTTTCAGCTTAAAACATTTTTTGACATACTTTCTCAAAAAGTTCAGGACTCTCTTCTCTAAGGCTTTCCTTTCTTCTTTCTGGAAAAATTGGAAAACATCATGGTGGCAGCTGAGAAGTGTCTGTTTTGTAATCTGTTACTGCCTGATTTTAAAAAGTTTTGACAAAATACGTTTGGCAGAGTTTGAGTGAAGAATGATTCATTAATTAATCAGCACTCAGAAGAGGTGCAGAGTTTATACTCAGCAATTTGAGCAGAAAGTTTTCATAGGCCAGGCACAGAAGCAAAGAGGAGAAAGAACTGATATGTTCACAGGGAGGTGTCTCCCTGTTTGGGCATGTTGTGATGAGGCATTTACTTTATCTGCAGCAGTGGTGATAGGCTGGCTTCTCCTGGTTGGTCAAAACTTGGTCCCTTGTGATTGGGTGTTACATTCCTTAGGTAGGTTTTAGTTGTTTACACAACCAAGTTAGATTGCAGTTCACTAGCTGTTACTCAAGTTATGGAGGCAGCCTCAAACCAAATTTAACACTACTGAGATGTATCTCTTCCTTGGGCTTTGCAATTAGTCACCTTTCTTACAAGCATCTGTAGCTACTGTACTAGGATACATCTATCCTTAGGAGCTACTTTCATCACCAATATTTGTGATCTTAAATCTGGCTTTGGTTTTGTGATCCATGACTTTGGGTTTTTCTTGTCTAAAGTCCACTCTTTCTCAAGTCACTTTCTTGACTTCTGATGGACCATCCATGTGGTTCTGGATCTCCTTCCAGTCACATATAGGCAGGAGGAATGAAGAGTACCATCTACAACCCTCTCTGTACTGGACTGTTAAAGGAATGACAGTATGGAGCATAACCCATGGAAATCACTATGGGAATTGGAATGGTGCATTAAACAAGGACTTGATGTCATCACTAGAGCTTTCTTCTAGAATCAATGGATTTTTTTTTATTGTTGTTTATCATTTGCGTACCTTTGTTAGTTGTATCCATTCTATTATTTTATGGTATTCTTTTCTTAAGTATGCTTCTTGCCTCTCTTGGAAACAAACTGTATGTGTCTCAGTGTATTTTACAGAGGTAGAATTAGACATGGCTCAAGAACCTAAACTCTGGATCCAAGAGATCAGCATTCAAATCCCAGTTCCACACAAAGGGCAATTGCTTAATATCTTTGAGTCTCAGTTTCCTCATGCGTAAAATGGAGCTAGTAATTGTGGTCTTCATGATTTAGTTGTGAAGATGATATAAGTTAGTATGTCTGAGCACTCTGAATAATAACTGGTACGTAGTGAAACCCACCATAGACGTTAATATCATTGATTATATTACTCCTTCTGTTTAAAATAGCATCTTCCATTTTCCTCTCTGTCATTAAGATACATCCTAGCCTTTAAAGATACATCTAAATCTCATATTTTTTAGAAGACTCCTGTGAATAATATATAGCTTTTCCCTATTGTGGCCCCATATACAATCTATAGCGTTTATATGGCTTTTGTGACATTTAATTCTAGTTATTATTTTACTTACCTCCTTCATTAGACTGAATTTTGACAGTATCATATTTTGCAATATATTTTCAGCATTTTTCATAAAGTATAGCAAATAATAGGCACTCACGCATAATTATTTCATGTGTAAATGAGGTGGCTTTCCCTTGCTTTCATTCAATGTAAAGCACTGAAGCACCTACGTATAAATTTACACTTAAAAAAAAAATTTTTATTATTCATTTATTCACATGTGTGTACATTGTTTGGGTCATTTCTCCCCCTTGCCCCCTTCCCCTTCGCTTCCAGGCAGAACTTGTTCTGCCCTTATCTCTAATTTTGTTGTAGAGAAGACATAAGCATAATAAGAAAGACAAAGCATTTTTGCTAGTTAAGGATAGCTATACAGAAAGATTCTTAGCATTGCTTTCATGTGCAAATGTGTTACAACCCAAGTTGATTCATCTCTAACTGACCTTTACACTGGTTCCTGATCTCCTTCTCATGTTAATCTCTGTCACTTTAAGGTTTCAGTATTAGTTCCTCTGGAGTGGGGACATCAAATGCTTTCATGTTTTGGGTTTTCTACCTATTCCCAAATCTCATGTATGTACTCTCCCCTTGTCATGTGATCCAAGTCCAACCACATTGCTGCATTTGCCCTAGATCTAAAGCCCTCATATGAAGGAGAACATAGGATTTTTGGTCTTCTGAGCCTGGCTGACCTTGCTCAGAATGATGTTCTCCAGTTCCATCCATTTACTTGCAAATGATAAGATTTCATTCTTCTTCATGGCTGAGTAAATTTCCATTGTGTATAAATACCACATTTTCTTGATCCATTCATCAGTAGTGGGACATCTTGCTTGTTTCCATAACTTGGCTATCGTGAATAGCGCTGCAATAAACATAGGTGTGCAGGTACCTCAAAATGTACACTTATTGAAAAAAGGTGCCTAAGATGGCTAAACAGGTGCCTGAGATGGCTAAAAGGTACCTGAGATGGCACACAGAAGGACATGGTCTGTCCCCTCATCCCTCTCTGGCCCCATCCAATACAAGTCTTCCCCCGATCATGCTGCTCTAATCAAACTTCTCTCTCTCTTTTTTATTTTTTTTAAATCCAGCATCTTTCTCAGAGACTTGGCAATTGCTCTTCCTTTTGCTTGAGATGCTCTTCCCTCAGGAATTTGATGGCTTTCTTGCTCTCACATTTGACCTAGTTATCTGCTCAAATGTCCCATTATTTGAGAGGTCCTCCATGGCACTTCACCTGTACCCTACACTTCCCCCAACCAACACTTATGAGTCCTACCCTCTTATTTGTGTTCTGGACAATTAATGTATGGCTTAATGTACTTGTTTGTAGGTCATGCCCTTCCATCTTAAGGCAAGTGTCATGATATCCACTTTTTTTTCATAGCTGTTTTTTCCTCTCCTTTTAAAATGGTGCCTAGTGGGTAGCTATTTAATGAATGGGTCACAGAATGAATGGAAGGGGTATGAATGAAACAAGGTACAGAGATTAAGAGGATCAAACCATTTCTCCCATGATAACTTCATGACAGCTTGGGTTGGAGAAGTCTGGCACTAGATCTCCAACTCTTCCCATAGGGACTTTGCATTCATCAACAAACAAATTTTAGGGGTAAGAAGTGATGCTTTACTTCTGCTTTGCATACCTGCTTTAGTTTTTCTTCAAGTGTATTTCAATGGTCAACTTTGTATTTTTGCTCAAATTTCTTTCTCCCACCAGATGGCACTATGCCTTCAATGTTTAGAGCTACAGGTATGTTTAAATAAGTTTACTTTATTCTCCATACTAAGTGAACCTTCATACTTAATGACTGGGTTGAAGACATATGTTGAACTAGCAGTCCTAAATACCAGCCCTCTAAAATAAAAGGCAGCTGATGTGTATCATGAAATATTTGTAAAAGCCAAGCCAAAAGGCAATAAGGACATTGGTTTCCACAGCAAAAGCAGACACTCCATGTAACTGAAAGGTGATGGAAAAATGTTATCACAGCCTCACACTGCAAATCTAATATGAATACCAAGATGACAAATAAATCAGGCTAGATGGGCCAAACATGTATATACACATATACTACATCTTTTACTTCATCTTATATGCCAGATAAATTTGTCAGACAGTTGTTAAAGTCAGGTTTGATAAAAATGATTTGTGTACCCTAAACAGTGGAGCAGCCCAGCTATTAGAACACTTCAGAAAGTTCTACATTTGTGGAAGAAAGATTTGTACTTATTTTTCATAAAGAGCAAGGCACATAAGGCATGGACTTGTGTTATTCAGTTCCAAGTTTGTACATTCAAACAGAAGAAATACAGAAATCAACATGATTTTCCCTTAGCTTACACAGTGTAGTAAATAGCCTGGGTAACATGCATTCTAAATCTTTTATTTACTTAAAAATGCTGTAAAGTAGTTTTAATGCTTCCAGGGTTTCACAACATGTCCCACAGTCAACAATATGAAAATCCTTAAGAAGATTTAAAAATATCTGGCTTAGAATCATCTTATTAAGGTGTAAAACCAATGCTTCTTGGAATGTTAAAATTTTACTTTATTTTACTCTTATTCTCATGTCTCCAGTTTCTTACTTAGAAGGAAAGTCCTTAGTTCTTTATAGCTCTCTCTGTCAACTTCTCTCCATGAAATGTTTGGTTCATGAGTATACTAAATACTTTTCATATGTTTCTATTAAATATGTGTTGGTTTCTCAGAGTAAATACATTATAATCTCTTTTTCAGACTAATCAAGTATTTAGATCATTGTGTTATAAATCCTCTATAAATCATATGTTTGATAGTAAACATTTTGTATTCTCTGTATATTTAAGCTCAAGTCACATAATATCTTAAAGAGGAGAAACAGAACTAAATCAGCAATGTGGTCATGGTATAATGAATAACTAATGTACTCAGGCAGAATTTTTGTCTGCCTGAAGTTTAGTTCATAGGCATTTAAAAAAATTGGAATTTCAAATTAATTGTAATTATACTCAGCTCACCTGTTATAGTTGTGTCTACCCAGTGGCTTGAGTTTTTATCAAGCAATAACTTAGGTTACTGTAATAATGCTGCAGGTGTATATTGAAATGGTTGAATGTGGACTGTGTATATACATATTTAAAATTTTCTGTGAGATGTTGCTGTTGCCACTTAACATGAAATATATTCTAATGGATTTTAATCCTATGGGCCAGTTCTACGATACTGTCTGTATTGTACAGCTGATGATAGGAGTAAGACTGTTTAGTGGATATTTGCTAAATTGTATTGTTGTGACCAGAGACTATTTCAGAATAAAATTTTAATATACTACCTTAAAAAAAGAATAATGTAATGGCATGTAGCCTGAAATCTCTCTTTTCTTTGATAGCATTTACTGTCTAAATTATCCATGGTCCTCCATTACTCCTTATTTTATAGCAAAGCTTAATTTATAATTATGTGTCAGCTTGCTTACATATAGCTTTCTTAATGGTGAGCATTGTTGTCCTATTATTTCTAAATTATGAAATCATTCCTACTGGGAGTAATTAGAAAATGGGTAACTAGCTATTAAGAGAGGGAAAATAAGTTAAAAGATGGCAGAGGAAAAGTAGAGCATTTAGCAATGAAGTCTTATAGTTACTAAATAAAGCACAGATAGGACCTTTGGATCTAGGCTTTAACTGTGAACTGTTCTGATATCAAGAGGAGAGATGGAGCTGAGATGTGTATTAGGAAGGCTCACCCAGGGAAATTCTACAAAGAGTATTGAACTAATAAGAAAAATTTACTTTGAGCTATTTTTTTTTTTTTTTTGGCATCTGAACTTACGTTGTACCTGAGTGGTTGTCTAGGTGGGTCTGGTACTCTTGAGTTCTTTTACTACCATCATCTTGTCACTCTTGTAATAGGATTTCCTCAATCTATCCTCATTTTATTGTTTGAAATGATAAGGCAATTGATGCATGTTCTAATATCTGGTAGACCCCCGAGAATACACCAAAATAACAAGCTTCTTTTCTGAAACATAGCTACTGTGGGGTCATAATTTGCTAAAATTATTGCAACATAATGCTATGACCTTTTAGTTTTAAAACTCTTCATCTGATTATTTGTATAGACCCACAACAATGCATGAAGACAATCTTGGCTTTGCCTGTAGCTACTTTCTTGCCCCAGGCCTTACATGGGTGGCTTTCTATTCTGGTGTGTGTGCTCTTGTTAGAGATTATAAGAGATGCCAGTGCTATACCCAGCTTTTCTGAATGCATCATATGCTAATTAGCACTGTAGAATACTTTTATTTGAGTCAATTTGTATGGCCAATTTAAGCCAATTTTCACTAATATCAAAAGCTCAACTAAGAGAATTAGCATTTATGGAAGACTAAAGAACAAGTGAACACCAGACCTGGTGGCTTATGCCTGTTATCTTAGCTACTCAGGAGGCAGAGACTGGAAGAATCAGTTTGAGGCCAGCCCAGGCAAAAAGTTCTTGAGACCACATCTCAACCAATAAAACCTGGGTGTGCTGGCATGTGCCTGTATCCCAGCTATGCAGGAAGCATGAATAGGAGGATCTTTGTCCAGACTGGCCCAGGCCTAAAAGAGAGACCTTATCTGAAAATAACCAAAGCAAAAAGAGCTGCGGATGTGGCTTGAGTGGTAGAGCACCTGCCTAACAAGTGCAAGGCTCTGAGTTCACCCCTACCACTGCCAAAAAACCAAACACCCAAAACAAGTAGACTATAAATTGTTTTAAAATAAAAATTTAAAAATCTTATTCTCATATTTTAATAAGAAAAATTGTTTTCAAATAAATGATGGAGGACTCTAAGAATTAAAAAGCAAATTTCTCCCTACTTGGACCCTGAGATCTTCTATTGGAACATATTTTGAAGCCATTGCTGTAGCGATTCTCATTTCTCTCATTGGATTGTCCAGAAAAACAGACTTCTTCAGAGCTGGACAAAATTGTTCTGGCTTCCTGTAGAACAGCTTTTATTGAATTACACATTGCCAAGATTATATTGGCTTACATGAAGAGACAGCTTTTTTGTTGTCTTAACATTGTTGAAACTGCTATACATTATATTTCATGACTTGTTATATATAGGACTTGAGGTTTAAATTTCTTTCCTGTCTTACTCTAAAGAGAAGTCTGTTTAAATCTACTGGATTCCTTAACAGATATAGTATGGATCTTCCTGATCCATTTCAGGAAGGCACAGAGGTATCATATTTCTGGTTCTTCTATAAAACTTAAGTAGGACTTAATGGTTTATAGTAAATTAACTTTTGACTATAACATGTATTTTTTGTGTTCCTTTCATTTTTTTATGGGCTTTTCAAATCTTTGGTGAGCTATTCTTTAATATATCATTTTTTAAATGTGTTAGCAGCAGTTTCTTATATTTAGATCATACCACCATAACTGAGCCATTCATTATTACCCATCTGAATGTATTTATATATGTCCAAGTATTTCTATGTGTGAATACAAACATATATGCATATATACATACTGTGCACATTTGCATATATACACATTGCATATTACATGTATGTTACATAACTGAGACATCCCTTTGTATAAATATATGCAGATGTTTATATATAAAGAAAAATACAGAATATTAATCATCAAAATCTCTTGTAAGGACATTTTGGTAATCTTGCTATAGAACTTTGTATTTTCTAAAGTTTCTTCAATGACATTTAAATAAAAAAAGTAACTATTACAGAGTTTTAAGCAATGAATAATTTAAGCTTTTTTGTATACTTTAAGGAAGAATTAAACTTAGCATTTTTCTGAACAGTTAACCAATTTAACAGCATTATTTTTGAAACAGTCCATCTTTTCTTCCTTAATAGTCAATTCCACCTTTATTTTATGCTAAGCTCTTATCCTTTGTCAGAAGCTAGAGATCATCTAACCCAACATTGACTCTGTTTTCTCCTCAGAAATACATCTTTGATTTTGGGCTAGGCAAAATGCTACCTAAAATGAAACTGTATATTCCAGCCCTCCTTTTAGCAAGTTGTGATCGAATGACTAGGTCTGGCTGATGAGATACTGGTGAGAGTTCCAAAGGAAACTCACTGATCAAAGAGACCACTTTTTTTTTCCTTTGCCTTCCCTTTTTCTACTTATCTGCAGTGATAGATGGTATTCTAACAAACATATTAGACCAAAATGTAATCTGGAGGACAGATGCCACACTTAGATTGGAGGCACACAATGAGAGTATTTGAATAGGAAGACTTAGTTTTTTTATTTTAAATTTTTTAGTATAATATTAATTGCACAAAGTACTGGGTTGCATTATGACATGTTCATATTCATACATGCATTGAACTTACTTTGATCATATTCAACTCCCATTACTCTCGCTTACTCTTCTTCCCTCTCACCAAGTCCCCTTCCTCTTGTCTGGCAGGACCCCTTCTACTGTCATCTTTTTTTTTTTCCCTTGGTACCACAGATAAGCAAAAACATGTGATATTTGCCTCTTTGTGCCTGAAGGTCCCAGTTTTTGATGACAATATAGAGCCTTGCCACCTACAGACATTTTTTTTAATATAAGAAGTGATGCACAGATTCTATTTATACTTTTGATCATTGGGACTTTTCTGTTAGTTTAAGTTTCAGACTTCTTCAGTCAGTTTGGGCTATTTTATTCTAAATATTGAAGGATGCTAATGTATTCTAATAATTGGTGATATATTCTCTTCCAAATCTACTTTGATTGTTTTAGCCTAGTTTTTCAACTGTATGAGTTTCAGTAACATTTTTATATTTACAAAACACTTTTTCTGTGATTTTTGTTATTAACTGTTTGTGACATATTAATTAGGGAAAATGGTAAGTGTACATTATTGTTTTTGATTCCAGTGTTATAGTATGTTTCTTCAATTGCTTGTTTGTGAGAAATACAATGAATTTTTTGCAATTTATTTAGATTCTTCACATTTTTATGAATTTAATATAAAGCACTTATAATTTTGTTGTTATTGTGAACAATATATTTTCACTTAGATTTTCAAACAGATTGATGCATAACAGATTATCAAATTTGCATTAATTTAGTAATTAAATATTTTTCTGAGACAACTTAAGAGTTTTATCATATTTTAATTAATTTTCCTGGATTTCCTTAGCAAACAATAACATAATGTGTAAATTACAGTTTTATCACTTTTTTTTCTGATAGTTCTTCACTTAAATTAGAATGTCTAAATAGCATACATTCAATATTAATGGAATAACAGTATGCTTCTATTTTTTCTGACTTTAAAGTTAATTCCATTTCTCCATCACTAAATATTATGTTGATTTTGATTCAATTTTTTGCCACATTGGGAATGAATCATTCTGATCTACATTACCATGTCTTCATTTTTATTGAATTAATAGAAGAAACATTTCTTTTTTTTTATTGTTTTATTATTCATATGTGCATACATATGAATGGGTCATTTCTCCCTCCTGCTCCCACCCCTTCACTTACCACCCACACCAACCCCTCCCTCTCCCCCCCACCCCCTCAATACCCAGCAGAAACTATTTTGCCCTTATTTCTAATTTTGTTGAAGAGAGAATATAAGCAATAATAGGAAGGAACAAGTGTTTTTGCTGGTTGAGATAAGAATAGCCAAACAGGGAGTTGACTCACATTAATTTCCTGTGCGTGTGTGATACCTTCTAGGTTAATTCTTTTTGATCTCACTTTTCTCTAGTTCCTGGTCCCCTTTTCCTATTGACCTCAGTTGCTTTTAAGGTATCTGCTTTAGTTTCTCTGCATTAAGGGCAACAAATGCTAGCTAATTTTTTAGGTGTCTTACCTATCCTCACCCCTCCCTTGTGTGCTCTCACTTTTATCATGTGCTCAAAGTCCAATCCCATTGTTGTGTTTGCCCTTGATCTAATGTCCACATATGAGGGAGAACATACGATTTTTGGTCTTTTGGGCCAGGCTAACCTCACTCAGAATGATGTTCTCCAATTCCATCCATTTACCGGCGAATGATAACATTTCGTTCTTCTTCATGGCTGCATAAAATTCCATTGTGTATAGATACCACATTTTCTTAATCCATTCATCAGTGGTGGGGCATCTTGGCTGTTTCCATAACTTGGCTATTGTGAATAGTGCTGCAATAAACATGGGTGTGCAGGTGCCTCTGGAGTAACCTGTGTCACAGTCTTTTGGGTATATCCCCAAGAGTGGTATTGCTGGAGCAAATGGTAGATCAATGTCTAGCTTTTTAAGTAACCTCCAAATTTTTTTCCAGAGTGGTTGTACTAGTTTACACCAACTAGTTTCCCACCAACAGTGTAAGAGGGTTCCTTTTTCCCCGCATCCTCGCCAACACCTTTTGTTGGTGGTGTTGCTAATGATGGCTCTTCTAACAGGGGTGAGGTGGAATCTTAGTGTGGTTTTAATTTGCATTTCCTTTATTGCTAGAGATGGTGAGCATTTTTTCATGTGTTTTTTGTCCATTTGAATTTCTTCTTTTGAGAAATTTCTGTTTAGTTCAAAAGCTTCTGTCTAGAAGCTTCTGAGTAGAGTTTTTTGGGTCTTTAAGGTATAGGATCATGTCGTCTGCAAATAAGGATATTTTGACAGTTTCTTTACCTATTTGTATTCCTTTTATTCCTTCTTCTTGCCTAATTTCTCTGGCTAGGAATTCCAGTACTATGTTGAATAGGAATGGAGATAGTGGGCATCCTTGTCTGGTTCCTGATTTTAGAGGGAATGGTTTCAATTTTTCTCCATTAAGTATAATGCTGGCTGTAGGTTTGTCATATATAGCTTTTATAATGTTGAGGTACTTTCCTTCTATTCCTAGTTTTCTTAGAGCTTTTATCATGAAATGGTGTTGGCTCTTATCAAAGGCTTTTTCTGCATCTATTGAGATGATCAAGTGGTTTTTGTCTTTGCTTCTGTTAATGTAGTTTATTACGTTTATTGATTTTCATATATTGAACCACCCCTGCGTTCCTGGGATGAAGCCTACTTGGTCGTGAATAATCTTTTTGATGTGTTGTTGAATTCGGTTTGCCATTATTTTGTTGAGGATTTTTGCATCAATGTTCATTAAGGAGATTGGCCTATTGTTCTCCTTTTTGGAGGTGTCTTTGCCTGGTTTTGGGGTAAGTGTAATACTGGCTTCATAAAATGTGTTTGGCAGTTTTCCTTCCCTTTCTATTTCGTGGAACAGTTTAAGGAGGATTGGTATGAGTTCTTCTTTAAAGGTCTGATAGAATTCAGCAGAGAATCCATCAGGTCCTGGACTTTTCTTTTTGGGGAGACTCTTGATTGCTCCTTCAATTTCATTTTGTGTTATAGATCTATTCAGGTGATTAATTTCCTCTTGGTTCAGTTTTGGATGATCATATGTATCTAGAAATCTGTACATAAGAAACATTTCTATAATAAATCATTCGCAGTCTTGTGGATCTACTAAATGAATGTTTATTATTCTGTCTTATTGGACATTTTAATTCATTCCATAAACATTTATAGTACCAGTTCCCTTTTTTCCATGCTTTAAATATGCATGATATCTAAATAGTTTAGATATACAACTGTTTATATCATGGATCATTTAACATTATGGTCTTTTTTCCTTCAATATTTCTTTAATGTCCTCACTTGAAGCCTCTTGTCCATACTGCTTGCTTAGACTTATGCAGGGATAATTGTATTGGAGCATTTGGTTTAATCAGTACTGGTGGTTAGTATGAATTTTCTTGTCTCTCCTTCACTAATGCACATAACCTGGAGGAATGGGGAACTTCCTTGGAACATCTTGTCTTCTGATTTTGGAAGTTCTATGTAATTTCTTTCATTATTCTGTCCTAAATAAAGGAGCATAAGAAATGTAAGCTTTCTATAGTTTTCCTCTGCCAGTTCAATGGCATAGTGTTGAGAAATGGAAGAGCTAAAGTCTCTGCTCTTTATTAGGTACAGCAACTGCATGGCCATCTGTGTCAACCTGTAAACCTGTCAAGTGACTCCATGTTTTTTTCAGAGGTGGGTCTTTGGTCCTTGGTAATTTATTCCAGAAGAAGTGATGGAAATCAGAAATGCCTTCCCTGTCCTACCAACCCTCTGTTAATTCCAGCCCAAAGCTTCTGGCATTGAAGGATAGTGGTCTGGTCTAATATCTGGTACTGGGGTTTGAACCCAGGGCATCACATTTGCTAGGTAGGTGCCCTATCACATAAGCCAAGGCCCTAGCCCTTTTTTGTTCTAGTTATTTTTAGTATTATTCCATTTCAAAGCACTACTGCAAATCTCCTTTTATTAACTGTGATTTTTGGATAATAGACCTACTCTTTTTCGCTCATTTTTATTTAGACTGGCTTAATAAGTACAATTTTACATTTCTTTGTCATCATCATTTCTAATCAATACCATGATGTATCATAAAAATGCTGATCCATCCTTCATTTTGCTCCTGAAAAATTTTCTTGTTTCTTATTTACAGTAGAAACTTTAATTGTGTCTGCATAAATTGTCACATTTCAGTGACAGCTTTGGAGCCATTGATTGAAAGTCACTTACTTATAGTGTAGCTCTGCTCTCTCTCAACTAGTTTAAGTGCCTGAGGCTTTTGGTGTTAATAGTATTTATTGCTGCTGTTACAGAAATGCTGGTAATAAAATTAATTACTAGTTGTTCAGATGTTATGTTGTTTGCAGCTAAATGGAGGGATGGAAATGGAGATCACCATGTGAAATCAAGTAAGCCAGGCTCAGAAGGACAAAGGTGAAATATTTTCCCTCATATGTGGAAGACAGACCTGCAAAATAAATGTATATATAAATATATACACAATATTTTATACATACATATATATATATATATATATATATATATATATATATATATATATATATATACAGAGATAGAGAAAGAAAGAGAGAGATAGGATTGTAATAGTGGGCCTGTCTGAGGGGACTATGGGGAGGCAGGAAAGGAAAAGAGAATGATAGTGAATAATATTGAAATGCAATGCATTTGTGTATGAAAAGAGTATAACGAAATGCACTGAAAACTGTTGAATAATAGAGGAGTAGTGTAATATAGGAAGAGAAAGTAATAGAAAGGCTTGTTCTCATTAAAGTACGATACATACATGTGTAAAATACCGAGGTAGTTTACCCTTGAACAATTAATACACACTTTAAAAATGATAGACAGAAAAGGTAAAACAAATTCTGTCCAGGGGTAGGTACTAGTGGGAGTGGGGAGGATAAATGGAGAGGGTAAAAGAGGATGAAGATGGTGGATGTACTTTGTGTGCATCTATAAAATTAGAACAATGAAACCTGTTGAAATTGTTCTAAGAAAGAGGGGAGGGAGGATAAGGGAGAGTGATGGAGAGCAGGAATCTTTGTTAAGATATACTGTAAGCACATGTGTAAATGTCACAATGAATCCCCTGCACTACTAATATATGCTAATAAATTTTAAAAATCTTAAAAAAAAGAAATCCTATAAAATATTTGTTTGAGTTTCTAGGTGGTGGTTTGTCTGTGCATAACTCATGCATAAGACAATATGAGCAATTCATATTAACACAGGGAGGGTAGAGACAGGCAGGGTCCAGGTCCTGATCAAGGTACAAGCAGGAGGAATATCACAGTGTCAGTTAATTATAGATTTTAAAGTTTAAAAGTATAGATACTGGGCAAAGACAAGAGTTGCAATAGAATTTTAAACTAGACATTGTTATTTATCAGATATTGGTTGATGTCCATTATGCCCCATATTCTGTTCTATAGGTTGTAGATAGAGACAAAAATCTGTCACTCTTGTGGGTGGGGCTGCACTCAACCTGGTTGGGAAAGTATAGCAGTAAAGAAGCAATTTCAATACAGTGGTCAAAGTGGTATAGGAGCACAAAGTTTTATAGGAAGTAAGGAAGAGTGTCTAAATTCAGAGAGCATCCACTTATCAGCAACCTGGTGGGTATTCATCTTCTAGCTAATTTGTCATGAAAATTATGTTAATAGTCAAACTGTTGTTGGCAGGGGGACTGGCTTCAATTCTAGAAAAGTTGCAGGTGTGGAAAATCTGACAACTCTCTCCAAAGCAGGGTATAAAAGAGAACTTCATTTCCAGGGGGTTTTGGTACCTGGTAGCCTTTCTGACTACAGCAATGAATAGAGAAATGATAAAAAGCCACAGTGGAGAACCAGGTAGTTACTGAGAAATGAAAGACAGGGGTTATTCTTAGTACTGCAGGGTCCTTCTTGTAATTCACATAACCTTCCTTAAGAATCCCGAAGTCATGGTTTTCTCATGGGTCTCTGATATCAGAGGGCAACCTTATTCCTTAGTAGATGTTAAGGATATGGCCACTGCTTATTTCTGTTCTGGGTTGGGACTGACTCAGGAACTGGAGGGTGACTGAAACTACCTGTCAAGTTGACAGTTTACTCATTAGAAACTGGGCATACATGTGCAAAGAAAACAAGGCTGAGGCTCACAGATGTATAATGATTACTTTAGAAAGTTGTGCACAGAATGTAATGTTCTATGAGAACTTAAATATTTTACCTGAAAAATGTTTAAAGGTCTTTTAATAGTTGATGATATGACTGTTATATTTTGCAAACTTGAAGTGTATAGAACACTGTAGAGATTTTAGCCAGTGTCCAGGAATAGTTAAATGGTTAAATACACGGCACATTATTTCTCTTTATGGAAGGTTTCTCACGTTTGGAACTACTGACATTTTCTTTGCTGTGGGGGACTGTCCTGGGCATTGTAAGATGTTTAGTAACATCTCTGATCACTTCCCATTAGATGCCAGTAGCAACCCAGACATCACTACTATCTCCTCAAGTGAGTACATTCAAAAATATTTCCAGAAAACAGCCAAGATGCCCCACCACTGACGAATGGATTAAGAAAATGTGGTTTTTATACACAATGGAATTTTATGCAGCCATGAAGAAGAACGAAATGTTATCATTCGCTGGTAAATGGATGGAATTGGAGAACATCATTCTGAGTGAGGTTAGCCTGGCCCAAAAGACCAAAAATCGCATGTTCTCCCTCATATGTGGACATTAGATCAAGGACAACACAACAATGGGATTGGACTTTGAGCACATGATAAAAGCTTTAGCACACAAGGGAGGGGTGAGGATAGGTAAGACACCTAAAAAATTAGCTAGCATTTGTTGCCCTTAACGCAGAGAAACTAAAGCAGATACCTTAAAAGCAACTGAGGCCAATAGGAAAAGGGGACCAGGAACTACAGAAAAGGTGAGATAAAAAAGAATTAACCTAGAAGGTAACACACATGCACGGGAAATTAATGTGAGTTAACTCCCTGTATAGCTATTCTTAGCTCAACAAGCAAAAACACTTGTTCCTTCTTATTATTGCTTATACTCTCTCTTCAACAAAATTAGAGATAAGGGCAAAATAGTTTCTTCTGGGTATTGAGGGGGTTGGGGGGAGAGGGAGGGGGCAGAGTGGATGGTAAGGGAGGGGGTGGGAGCAGGGGGGAGAAATGACCCAAGTCTGTATGCACATATGAATAATAAAGGAAAAAAATGTATATTTCCAGACATTGGAAAAAAAATCAGACCTGGCTGACAACCAAGTACCTTATATTTTAGAGTTTGAATAGTTGTATAACACTATATTTGCTTCACACATACATTTCTTTAAAAGTCCTGAAATCCTTTCCTAAAAATGGGTCAATTTCTTTGAGATGAAAGACATTTAAGGATTTATCAAATCTCATCAGTAAGAAATATTTTAGAACAACCACCAATGCCCTACTCTGGAGATACTTAATTCTGGCATCTTTCATTAGGCACCTAAGAAAATAATGAAAAAAACAGACCTATTGAGTAGATGGATTTCTTTTCTAATTTAATTGTCAGTGGACCTTGATTTTTCCGTAAGCAGACATACAAACTAATCAAACAAATGCACTGGAAATATTGCTCTGCTTATCATGTGGAACATAACTGACAAGGTCATAGATTGGGAACAGCCACAAGAAACCCTTGAGAAGCTCTGATTTGCATAACATTAGCTTGCCTCTTCTCATTGATAATATATTTAAAGATCAGCAATCAATAGTTACATTTCATGGTATATCTCATTTTCATTCTTCATAGAGTTATTACAAAATAACATCACTTCATCAAGTGTAAGTTCACTGTTCAACATCCTGAATAGTGGTTGATACTCAGTAAATATTTGTAACTGAAGGACTGGATGGTCAAGGTACCATGACATTACCAGGCTTTCCTTAAGAGAAAAAATTAAGCCATTTACCAACTCATTTAAAAGATTAGGATTAATCCTTGTAGTGGTTGTCTCGGTGCACAGTCTTTGAGAACTACTCAGTTGCCTGCGTGCCAGGAGTACTGAGTGCTAATGACTCACAGCTGGGGACTTCCCAGGAGCTACCCTCACTCAAAGGAAGCTAGGAACAGCCCGCATCCAATGGCAGTTGATGTAAAAATGTAAAGTTGCCTTACTTTGAACACCTTTATAGGTCATCCATGGGAAGGAGAGAAGCTCTGTTTCAACTGCATGCCAGCTCAACTTCTCCCTCTGCCTACTCCCCGCAGATGCAGTTCTGTTCCCAAGCACTTCCTACAAAGCTTCTTACACAAAAATGTGCATCCAAGAATTAGTTTCCCTGGGGATCTTATCTACAGCAGGTGGTGCGACGAACATACCACAAAAGAAAAATCTAAAACAAAAATCTGGAACCGAATAGCCTCTGGCTTATTGAAAGTGAAAACACAATCATAGGTAAAAAAAAAGTGAAGTGTGGCCAGTGTTTGGTGGGCTGTGCCAATGGGTTTGCTAAAACTTTCACTGGTAGTGAATTGGGAGGAGCTACTATAGTTCTTAATGGTATGATTCCTCCTTCCCCCTCCCATCCAGGGAATATTTGGTAAAGTTTAGAGAAAATTCTAATAGTTATGATGTGTGTGAGGGGTAAGGGAGCTAAATATCTTACAATGCATTGGACAACTCTTCATGAGAAAGAGTTATTCTATACAAAATGTTAATAGGGGTTAGGATGAAAAAAACTAATGATATTATAGAAGAGAATTTATTCATTGCTGCAGTATTTCAGCTGTTGAAAGGTTGGGGAAACTAGTATGTGTAAAAACAATAGAATGAGGATGACCTGTACTCTGAAAGCTTAAGGGTGACTTTTCACCAATGTAAAGCAAAATGTGAAAGTCAAGCATCCCTTGGTAGCATATAAGGAGACTCGTATCTCCTTTAAGCCAGGACTGATAATTAGAGATATTGTGTGTCATTATAAGAATAGCTGAATTCCAGAGAAGCTTGAATTCTCAACCTTAGTTTTGCCTACATGACAGCTGAGATTGGGAGGAGTGGAACCTTGAACATGGGGTGTGATATTTGGGTCAGCTCCCTTGAAAGCCTTGCAGTCCAGGTTACCACTGTACTTCTTGGCCACAGAAGTCATCTTGCCCCTGCTTGAGGGTGATACAGAATATTATACCTTGCAATGCAACATGTGCTCTCCTTAGGCACTACTCCTACCTCCCCTCCTACCAATAAGTAGGGCTAAATAGCAGAAAACCCACCCAACAAAGTGCGGGGCTGGATAAGGGGAAGAAGTAACTATGTGGAAGAAGTGGGGGAATCCCACTACATGGGTAACGTGAACTTAAGAGTATATGTGGGACTTTACCCAGATGGTGTAGAAGCAAGAAGGACAGAATGTAGAGTTGGGTAAGAGAGGGAGTATCCTCAAAAAATTTCTCTCCCATACTACATACAGCATCAAATACTTTGGAAAGGACCTTGGGAGATGATGCTTGAGAAATGATGCTATCCCACTCATACCTGGATTGGTTCCTGGAAACTTGGACAATGAAGGCTCACATTAAGTGAAGAAGAAATACTGGAGCTGCCATGCAGAGGTGGATAAAGGAAACAAGAGGGTCAGAGAGCTGGAAAAACCAGAGTAGATATGCTATGCAAGGCTTCTTCTATTGTGGAAACCTAGAACCCACATTGCTATTGGGGAGCCCAGTTCTAATAACAATATCTCTAATTATCAGTCCTGGCTTAAAAAAGACAATACCACTGAGCTTCTCTAAAATATTGGTTCCTCTTCCACCTTACTTCTTCATCAACAGTGTCTTCTGGGCTGGCTCTACATGTGTCTGATCATGTTCTTTCCCCTACACCTAGCTGACCCTTAATGACAAAGTAAAATGGCATACACTCACACACACACACACACGCACACGCACACGCACACGCACACACGCACACGCACACGCACACACCCACACACACACACGCACACACCCACACACCCACACCCACACACACACGCACACACACGCACGCACACACACACACACACACACACACACCACAGACAAAACTCATGATAAGTTTTTCATGTAGGCTGTCTGATGCCACCATCCTACTCAGAACACAGGACAATCCAACCCCAAGTAGTCCTGGGCTGCCTATCCATTAGTGCACCAGCAAAGAAATGTGCTCTTGTGTCTTCCATTTTGAATAGAATAAAACTTCCCCTTACTCTTACAGTCTTTCTAAACTACCTCAATTTTTTCTGTAATCCATTGTTATAGTTTGAATCTTAAGTGCTCCCCAAAGGCCCATGTGTTTATGGCTTGGTCTCCAAGGTGGCACTATTGTAAAGTGGTAGCATCTTAAAATGCCTAGTGGGAGGTCCTTAGTTTATTGAAGAGTGCCCTTGAAGGGAATTGTGGGATCACAGGCTCTTTTTATTTATTTATTTATTTTTGCTTTTTTGTTGTGAGGTGAGCAGTTTTACTCTGTCACTTGCTCTTTCCATGGTGTGCTGTCTCAGCACAGTCCCAAAGGAAAGAACAAATCAGTCATGATTTCATGAATTCATGAAACTGTGAACCAAAATAAACCTTTTATCTTTACAAGGTAATTATCCCCCAAATTTTATTATAGGGATGGAATGCTAATAGTCATATTCCTGGGTACTCACTCGATGTACAAGGCTTAGTTTCTAAGATCAAATAAAAGTGAACATTTCAGTTTGGTAATACTTCATACATATTTGATATTTCACATTTTAATATCATTTATCCAAGTCAACTCATAGAATCTATTAGAAGTTGAACTTAGATTAACTTTATGAAAAAGTTATGCCAATGTAACTGGCTTTTCATTGAGAAACAGTGCATCATAATTTACCTTTCAGTGCATTTGTAAGGTTTTGAAGTCTAGTTTTTTAATTTTCATTGTGGAAAATAATCTCTTTGTGGATTTCTAAGGTGGTTTCTTACAGCCTACTTGGAAATGTTTTTGTTTCAGATGGCCTACTAAAATTTGAGATGGCACCTCTTGGCAACTCACCTAGCACCCTGACCTCTCCTCTACACTCTTTTTTCCACTAATGTCAGCCAAAAATAAGTAGAATTCACACATTCACTCAAGTAAGCATATTTCACACAGAAAATATTTTTCATATTGGCTTACAACAGGAAACAGGTGTGCGATGTATTTTGTCTAATTCTATTTCCTTTTCAGATGAGTTCCACAGATCTCTGGAACAAAATGTTTTGAATCTTGACGTCTGAGCTGTTTGAGATTCTTTGTGGCAAAGCAGAAAGAAATCAGATGCTTGACACATATCATTAAATGTAATCCATTTAAATTATTTTGTACATTATATTCTCCAGATGAGAAAGAACAGCCGTAATAATATCCAAACTTTCAAAAAAAAAAAAACTTGGGAGAGTGAGTAACTCAATAATGTGTCAAAAATTTTGCTTCATCAAAGAAAGAGAATAAGCACAATGAATAGATGAAAAGAGGAAAGTATTATGAAATGTTATGTGGAAATGAGCTGAGGAGGAATAAAAGATATGTTTGAATACATAATACAGTGAGACAATAAAATTTTGAGTCAATCTATATAGAGAACATCTGGAAGTCTGGGTACTAAGTGTTTAAATATATACAGTACAAAATATAATTTTATACTATACTGCATATTTGTTTAAGTAGATATTTTATTCCACTTATGAGCATCATGGACATTTCTTGCTGCTCTTGAGCTATTTAGTGTGTAAAAGAAACCAGATATGATTATCAGCTTCTACTTTCCTAGGTAACCTAAAGATTTGCATGAGAGATAGTACATTGTATGTATGTATGAAAATAGCATAATGAAACCCATAAAAAACTTGACAGGGGTAGGGAAGAGAAAGGGTGGTTAAGAAAGAATAATCAAGGGGATGAATTAGATAAAAGTACATGATATGCATTTATGGAACTATCACAATGGAACTTCTGTGCAATTAATGTATGCTAATAAAAACATTGTATAAGATATTCATTCATAGTAGAATGTAACTGCTACTGTTATGGTTGAGTTTGATTCAAATAACATGTTAGATTCTCTAAAAAGTATATCAACATTTATGTTGTTTATTGATTAATTAGTAATTATTAACAATTATGATTTAGTAATAATTCACTAACACAAGTGTCAAGTTTTCATGAGTGTTTACTATGTAACAGACACAAAAGAAAACAAACAACATACAAGAAAACACACATAAAAACAAAGACTGTGAAAATGAATTTTGACTTCATAACTGTATTCTCAAATTGCTTACACACCCCAAACTCAGATTCTCAAAGACCGCTGAGGTCACAATCGAAGACACAAAAACAGAGAATCGTCTTGGCAAGGCAAAACTTACTTCTGCAGAAGGGTGCACAGGCACACCGGCACAGCGCACAACAAGGGGCAGGTGGTCTGACTCTCCTTATATTCCTGACATGACTGACCCTGCCTCTTGACCTGGATTGGTCCAGATCAAAAGTTCACAGTCTTCTTGAATGGGTGAAATTCTGTACTAACTTGGGGCAGGGGTTAAGATAACACAGCATGGCAGGTGATTTTCATGGGCAAAGGGGCTTAGCAAGAACCCAGAAGAAGAACCCAGAACGACAGACAATGAAAGTAGTTAAAATGGTGACACACATTTCGATAGAAAAGACTGCTTTCTCACATTCCGTTTTCCGATTAGCCTTTACTGAAAACCTGCGGATTACTAAGAATTCCTGAACATGAGGATCTCAGGGGAAAAGAACAATGGGAATTTCTGCAGTCCTTAGCTTTACCTCTCAAGATTAGCCTTCTTCTCCTTCATACTTTCTTCACAATATGAATTTTTACTCTTGCTACTTTTAGACATTTTCTATTTCTTCCTAACAGAGCATAGCATCTAGTTGAGATGGTATTCACATGACTACTTGTTGTAAGCTAATTGGTCAGTGTTTGTGCTCATTAAAACTTTGTGGGGAGTTCTGACATGTAAAGACCTTGGAAGTCATCACTCTGATTCTCAGAGCTAGGAAAAATCAACTTTTCTTAGATCCACAGACTCATAGACCCTGTATCTTTCACAAAATTTAACTAAAATTGGATCATATACATAAATATAAAATGCAAAACTATGAAACTTCTGAAGGATAATATAAGATATAATCTAGACAATCTTGGTTTTATGATGAGTTTTTAAATTTAGCGAAAAGAAAGTCCTTAAAAATGATGCAGAGATTGTTAAAATTAAAAAAAAATCTGCTCTGTGAAAGAAACGGTTAAGGGAATGAAAAGTTAATGCACAGACTAGAAGAAAGTATGAGAAAACACAAATCTGATAAGGAAGTCTTATCCAAAGTATACCAAAAATCCTAAAGTTCTACATAAGAAAGCAAATAATCCAAATACAAAAATGGATGAAAAATCTTATCTTACCAAAGAAGATATGCTGGTGACATACATTCATATGATAAAATGCTAAAAATCATGAAAAGATCCTATGTCATTTAGGAATCACAAATTAAGGCAATAGTGAGGAACCACTATGCACCTATTAGACAACAAAAATCTAAAAATCTGACAATACCAAATACTGTAGAGAACATGAAACCACTGCAACAATCATTCATTTATTGTATGAATATGAAATCATACCTTGAAATTTTGGTAGTTTCTTTTTTTGCTTATGTTTGATTTTGTTTTGAACTCTGGGCCTGCACCTTGATCCACTCCACTGGTCCTTTTTTGTGATGGGTTTTTTTCAAGATAGAGCCTTGCAAACTATATGCCCCAGCTGGCTTGGTACCTCGATCCTCCTGATCTCTGTTTACTGAGTAGCTAGGATTATAGGCATGAGTTACTGGCTCCCAGCAGTTTAACAGTTTCTTACAAAACTAAATATGGTTTTATCATAACAGCTAGTGACCAGGCTTCTAAATACTTACCTAATTGAATTGAAAACTTATGCCCACACAAAAATATGCACATGTATGTTTATAGCAGCTATGTTTCCAATCACCAAAAACTCAGAGCAACCAAAATATCCTTCAATAGGTGAATAGATAAATACACTGTTCTTCATCTATAATGTGGAATATTATTCAGCAGTAAAAAGAAATGTGTTATTAAACCATGAAAAGAAATAGAGGACCCTTAGAAACACATTGCTAAATGAAAGAAGCCGGTCAGAAAGATTAATTACTATATGATTGCAACTATGACATTCTGGGAAAAAACCCAAAACCATGAGACAATAAAAATTTCAGTGGTTGTAAGGAACTTTCAATACATGATTGAATGAATGGTTCAAAAGGTAACATTCTAAATTCTAGAACTCGTTCTAGATTTATTTATTGGCATTTTATTTCAATGGAGAATATTACCTCTTCTCTGATTTCTTTCATTCACTTATTCATTCACTACATATTTATATAATATAAATATTTAATTTATTGACTCCTATTTTATTCTGGGGTTATAATTTCATTATTATCATTAGTTATTTAATTCTCTAGTTGTCCCAGTTTGGGACAGTGAGAGCCCCTTTAAGGTGTCTTCTTAGTTCTTTTGACATTTTTACTTACTCTTGGATTGCTTCTTTTTGTTCTGACACTACAAAATGTTCCAACACACCTTATAATTTGGAATCATCCACTTTTCCAAGAGTCTTGGTTTTATTTAGTGTAGCACAGTATTCAGAAACTACCATCTGGCTTCTCGGTGTGCTGCAAGGCTTCCAGGCCTTCTTATCAGGCAGAACTAGGAATGAATATGAATACGCCCACTTTCATCTGCATCTCTGTCTAAACCCATTCATCTATATATGTTACAAACTATAAGTTGACAATTTCAATTCAATACTTCAAGGTTTATTCTTACCTTCTCCCTTTCTATGCTTTTATTTTCTCAAGTGGTGAGAGATCTGGCTCCCATAATTATCAGTCTGTTCACTTAGGTAGTATGTCTGCATATATAACTAATTTTCTAACCACATGGGTGATCTCCTTTGTCGAACCCATGCACACATGAAGGCTTGCTTCCGTCCAGCTATGACCAAATCTGAAACTGAATTCCCTCTGATTCCATGTTATTCTAACATGATTAAAGTCTCTTCTCCCCTTATACTCTGTCATAGAATAGTAGAATTTATTCCCCCTCTGTTCAGAATGATATCTACGCTATTTTGTGTGTTGCCTTTGCAGTGTTAGCTACCTAATTGGTGAGGCCCAGTACCACGTGAACATGCAGAACCCCTGTCAGAAAGGAACTTAGTATCTGCCATTGTCCCAACTGATAACCAACTGGGTGAGTCTCCCATGGATGGTAACCTCTGAGCTGGTATGCACTCAGTACCTTGATCAACTATGGGAAAGGGACTTGCACCCATCAAATGTGCCATGGTACTGCCAGCTCAGGGGCAGGATGATCAGCACCATGTCCCTTCACTAGACACTGCAAGGAATATGCAAAAGATCCTGACCTTCCACATGACCCCTGTCCAGGAGCCTCACGGGGTAGAGAGCAATAAAAGGATGCAGGTCTCTCCCTACCAATGTGAACTGGATGCTGCCCTAGATGTAGGGGGGTAGAGATTAGAGAGTGGGGGTAAAGAGGTAAGGAAAGGGACAGAGGACAGGACACAGGAATGGGATGATGGGGAGTCAGCTGTACAGAGCTTTTGCTGTGGGATCATGAAGGTGTAGGAGGTGGCATCATGTGTGACCTGGGACTGCTAGTCCCTGGTCCATGCTTTATTGTCCCATTGGACTCCACTTATAAACAGCAAAATCAAGGATAAAATTGTTTAGAATTGCAAGATGTTTACAACAGAATATTAAACTCCTAGCACAAGAGTCCTTTTGAAAGTGGAGCCCTGTGGGACCGTCCTGGTCACAGGCCCATGAAGCTGGCCCTGTATCTATTACACAGAGAGGAAAGGGAGACTCATCTTTGCCCTGGATTCTCATTTATCTCAAGACAGAAGGGCAATGGTAACAATCCATTGGAACTTTAAGTGTGATTAGTGCAAGCAGTGGAATGTGGGACACGAGGTGGAGCAAAAACACAGGTAGTGAGTAAATGAATAAGAATTATCAGCACCATAGACTCCCTGAGGGGAATACCAGGTCCTGATATCATGAGGAGGAACTCAGAGCACCAAAATTTGCAGTGTTTACATAAACACAACTATGATTATATTTAAAGACTATTAGAACTAGAACACTGGTGACACTTGTATCTCAGTGTCTAGCCTAGTCTATCAGCTCATTAGTGATTGACAACTCAAAGATTCTTCTTTATCTCTGAAATTCCTGGCATGTGTCTGGTTCATGGGAGGTACTCAACAAATGTCATCTGAATGAATCAATAAGCAGCCACATATATTCAAATATCACATTCAAGGTAATTCTGTCTAGTTAATATTCTACTTGGTTTAACTATTAGTATTATGAAAATATTACTATTTTCCCTCCTTGCTAAGTTTTGGAGCTCAGTATAACTTTATAAGTTGGCCTAGGGAAAGAATGATTATTTAATTTTTTTTTCTGAGAAGCAATTCCTTCTGAGAACAAAACAAATAGACAAACAAAGAAAACACACAAAACAAAAAGCAAATATGCACGTCAAATTTTGGAATATCCATTATCATTTGGGGGTGCACATGCAGATGTGAATGAAGTAAACAGTACACTGACAAAATAACCGAGCACCAACTAAAATAGTTTTTTACTTCTAAAGTATTGTGATGTTTTACATTCATTTATCCAGGGATGTAAGTTTTTCTAGAGAATTTCCTCAATAACTTTCTAAAGTACTAATTACAGTAAAAAGACAGGTATGAACTGTGAATATGGAGACTCCTGCTACAAGGTCACCCTTGGAGCTGGCACACTGTCTTAAGTCCTTTGTGAAAACTGTGCAAGATATTTTATTGCATTCTCTAACCCATTTCTTAATTCTGTCTTGGGAGAGGCAAGGTGGAGATGTTGAACAGAATGTTATGGGGAGAAACTTTTACACTGCCTAGTCTTTGTGTGTGTCTTCTGGGACAGCACCTTTCAGATAAATGGCAATGACAAGGACTCTTCATGGAGTCCGCCTTCAAATGTGAACCATTAAAATATATCATAATTAGACACACTGAGTAACAAACATGACAAGTTAACTTTTCCATTTTTCATATTAAATTTAGAAGATGTTTGTTATTTGTTTTTACCAAATAAATAAAAATATCATAATGGAATTCAATAAATAAAGTGTATTCATGTAGCTGTGCATATTGCATAAGAGTTGCAAAAGAAGACATTAACATGTACATGGTAGCCTACTAATTTCGTATGTGGGGGTTTTCTGGTTCTTAAAGTTTCAGATTCTAATCTGGTTATAATAACTTTTTATCAGTACTTTAATGATGTAACCAAGCTATGATTATAGAGCCAGAGAATTTACAGCCTGCATCCAATTCTCCCAGTCCACCTGTTTTGAACATGATTGATTCAGCAATTATACTTCGGTGTGGTATAAAGGATGTTGACCAGTTGGGACATGTGTGAAATATTAACTATTTCATTGTAAAAAATGGAGAGAACATGAACATTTCTGTCATCCTGAAAGCTTTCCTATATTGATTGTGTCGGAGGTTTTGCTATTGTGGGTCTTAAAACCAAAACAATCTGTGATGAAGCAACATCAGTATAAAATATTGCTTTTGTTTAAAAGATGATGTGTAAGGGATATGCTTAAAACTTAGGAAATATGGGAAGTCAGTTTATTTGAAATATTTAGACTAATGCCTGATCAAAATGCACACACAGGAGAATCCTTGATAGAAGTTCCATAACTAACTGTGCTTCTCTTCACATGATAAGCTACCAGTTTGTGGAAATACATTTCTCTTCCTGCATACAGATTGTTAAACCTTAAACTTTAAATTAAATATTAAATTATCATTGATTTACTTAGCTATACCTAACCTAATGAAGTTTTCTATTATCTAGGAACCTGCAAAAACATTTAAGTCACTTTAATTCCTCTAATGGTTCAAGGAAGAAACTCACAAGTTAATACTAGGAATTTATTTGCTCCCTATCTTTGTCCACAAAGAGGATGGCACACTCAAATGGTATAACTAAGAACAGCTTAATAAGAAGATTATTTACAAATGTGTACATTGAACTAAGGAAACCAGCAAGGGATGATATACTTCAAGACTAGTACCTGCAGAAAGCTATCACTGAGATAGCCTTTCATTTTAGATAGGAAAGGTAGCAGGCATTAGAAACCAGAAAGAAATGTCACTCCTTGCTTTAGATGTGATTGTGGTCTTAGGGGACAGAGGTGATCTGGTTTTGGGTAGGGTAACAAAGTCACCGCCAGCTGCATCTTGGCAAGGATATTCTGGTCCATTTCCTTCCATGTATAGATCTCCTGCTAATCCTATCAGTGGGTCAAATCCAAGTGGAGGTCAGAGGGGGCCTGTGCAATTCATGAAGTTCATCCTCCCAGGGTATAGAGCAGGATGGAAAAGAACCTAGTGTAAAAATACTAAGTCTCTTACACACTCAACATTCATTTCAGCCTTTCACCTTACAATAAATTTAAATCCCCCATGAGGCATATTTTCCTTTAAGAATGTTATGCTGTCAGTTGAAGACATACAATTTCTACTCTTCAGGCTGACTTTTTCACCAACATTTCCACCTTTCTCCTAAATCTGTTTGTAAATATTTTAATCTTACACACTTAAGGTACAGGTAATGCTGGACTTGCTGCAAGTATTCTAAAACCACTTCTTAAAGCAGCCATTTTTAAGAAAAATTTCAGTTTCACAAACTCAATGACATTTCAAAGCATAAATGATAACTAACCATGAATTTTTTAATGGATAACTTTTCCTTCTATTTTTTGAAAGACTGTAAATAAAATGAATGAAAGAACTATCAGTTGATGAATTTCTAGGTAGAAACATCTTAGTTGGGTATTCTAAAGGTTAAGCAATGGACAAGACTTACTGGAAATTGTAAGGAAGCAACACAGGATGGCCCCCTGTGTATTCTATCTGATACTACTCTAATTCATTAGATCACTTTGTAAGTAGAACATGGCAGAGACAAGAACCTTATTTTACCTTTTCATCTACATCTAAAATAATTTCTATTTTCTCCTTGTTCCTTGAGGCATGACTAACAGCAGTAGTTGTTTTCCTTTCTTGCTATCTGAGAAAGTGTCTCTGTTTTTCCTTTAAACTTTGATGTGGAGATGGTTGCTTCTGTACAGTTGGGGACACTAGCTATAAATAAAATGTGACAAAATGCTGAACTGAAAATTAACTGGAAAATAACAGATGAAGTCATTTGTATCAAGTCTAAATTTGGTGGTACTAGAAACTGCAATGTTGGAATTTGTGTATCTCAAATACTTCACTCATCTTAAATTCATGTTGGAGATTACATTTTTTGTTTTATATATGATGAATTTAAAAGTTTGAATGATAAGTCATTTCTTTAAAAATATTTTAATACGTGCTTCCTCTGCTTAAAGTGGATAAAGGCACCTGAGAACCCAGTAAAACTATTAGATGGAAAGTGCTAAAAATAATTTTAAGAGATAAAAAAAAATATAGCCCACAAAAGTCTGGAAAAAAAGCAAATAATATGGATTTAATAGAAACTCAGGTAAATTTAAATATTGCAGCTGGCTATGAAAGTCATGGTTGGGACATGGTCTTGGTTGAATCCGTTGTTAATAATTCAAATAGACCATGAATTAACCATTTAACTTGTCTCCTGGGCATAGGCAAGTTAATTTGTGTCAGGTTAACTTCAGATAACTTACCCTGGAGTAATGTAGCAGGTTGATATACACCACAGTGTTTAGGAAAAAAATGTTGTAAGTACTAAAATATAAAATTTGATAAGAATAAAACAATAATAAAAGATTTACCACATTATGTTTATCAATAATCTTAATAACTATTTGATAGTAGCTATTATTTACTTTAAATTTACCCAAAAAATACTGTGTCATAGTGGCCTACAATTATTGATGCTAGAATCAGTAATATGTAGATTTCAATTCTGGATTTAACATTAACCACCACTGAGTCTTGGGTTTATGCCATTTTCTCTGGGTCTCTTTTCTTAGTTGTATCACTTATACCTCAGATGGTTTTTGGGATCATTAAATGAGAAAGAACTTCAGAGAGGGCCTGGGACAGAGTAGAAATTCAATAAATTTTAGTTCACACTTTTTTACCTTCCCTTTTGCATTCATTTAATTCAGAAACCATGACAAAACATAAAGTAAACTAAGATTTGAAAAGCAACAAAGAACTGGGGGCATCATTCAAGTAATAGAGCATTTGCTTAGCAAGTGCCATGCCCTGAGTTCAAAACCCAATACTGACAAGGAAAAAAAAGCCCATTAAGAAAGGACAGCTATTATAGAAATGATAGAACTAGAACAGAAATCTAACAAAAACATTTCCACTTACTTATTTTTAGCACATTTGTTTAATATTCACAATGTATCAGATACTGATCTAAACACTTCACAAATATTAATTCATTTAATTCATATAACACTACTATGAGGTAGAAGTGTTAGTTCTCATTTTATAGATTTGGAAATTGAAGCCAAATAGGTTAAATATTAAGAAATAATAGTAAAAATAAATCCAGACATTCTGTTTCCAGAATGTTCTTAACCACTGTAAGTTCTATACTTATGTGATGATGATATAAGAATGACTAACATTTGGATTCATATGTGGTACTGATAGGTAGCAGTTAGACGTGGGCCATGCGATGTGCAAAGAAAACTCTAAGATGAGAATCCTTAGTTCAGTGTGTATAAGCTGAGAGCTCTGTTATCTCTCTCTCATTGCTTATTTTCTTACCTGCTGGAAGCTAAACTTTTCTAGACCTAGGCTTCTGGTTCTACATCCTTGTGAAATACCCGCAACCCCCCAGGGAGAATCCTGGTGAGACCTGATAAAGAGAAGTCCCATACTGCCATATCTTCCTAAGGAATAACTTTGCTCTGGTTAATCATTTATACTCCCTTGCACTTGATTCCAGGTAAAGGGCAAAAAAGTTCTGGTTTAAACAGGTTTAGGTGGACCACTTTGACTCAGAGTTGCCTTTAGCCCATTACCATGTCATTCTAATTTTATCCTACATTTAAATTTTCTCCCTCCTCCCATTGTGTCTTTTTTTTCTTAGGTGATCACATGTGTAGAGTGATTCTTGGTGCTTGGTAATTCTTTCACAAGTTTCATGTCAATCACTTTTGGTAGGCTGATCCTCAGGAGGAACTAGACCCTCCAAGTCCCCTAAATCTCGATAAAAACCTATGCTTGGGTGTATGTCATGGTCCTTCTCAATCTCTCTTTCTGAGGTACCCCACTTTCATCTCTAAAGTGCCTTTTCTAATCTAGTAAACCATACTTTCACTGTGCTTTATGTCTTGCCTGAATTATTCTCTTGCAGCATGCAAGAATCTAGATAGCTACACTGACCCTTCTGTAACACTATGCTCTTTCTAAGTGATATATAAGTTTATATATGGTTTATAAGTTTATAATATGGTTACTATACTGTCTTACAGATGAAAAATATGAACCACAAAGGTGTTGGGCAGCTATACTGTCCTAATGTAGAAGGATTAAAGAGTGTATCATTACATAAAATTTGTCTTGTTTCACTACTGTAAATGTTTGAATAGATTGGGTCTTGCTTTGGTTCAAATGTTAACCATTGTTTATGGTATACAATTTGATGATTACTTTTCCATTAACAGAAGACCTATTAGCTCAGAATACTAATATGTTTTTGGCCTTCTGAAAACCTCTTTTAGTCACTGGCAAAGACAATGGACTCTATTTGCACTTGGTAGGATACTGTTTCTATAGCAACCTGCTACCTTGCAAGGCCTGTGCCATCCTCCCTTTAAATTATGCAAAGTCCATTTTCACTCTGACTAAGCATGGCTAAGACTGTGGCACTGAAAGGACACTTTGTGTGTACCTATTAATTCTACTTGTGCAATAATATGGTGCATTTAACACCTAAAATATTTCCTTTTTCCTATTCTCCACAAGTTTGCATCTCCTGTCCACTTACCTTACAACTCATCTCTTTACCTTTGTTTCTCTTCCCTTGTCTTCTAATTCATCCTCCTGCCATACTGGCATCATCCTTCCAAAATAGCTTGGGATTTTTCCAGTTTCTCCTTGTTTTCAAATATCTACTATGAAATAATGTCCAAAATGTCCTGATATGACACAAAGTATCCTAAAATAAATTAGAAGTTTAAGGAGATATAGTAAATAAAAGGGTATATAGTAAATTAATGCTGAGTCACAACTTGATTTATTTGATTATAGTTATTACTAACCCCAAAGAAGCTAAAACCATGATCTTGAAATAAATTATCTAGAGTAGGCAACAATAAGTACCCACAAGTTTACCTGTAAATTACATTCTTGGATTATTTCTATCTTAGAAGTTTGTAAAACATGGTTAGTGTTATAAATATTTATAATGGCAGGAAAAATAGGTTGTGTAACTTAATTTTTCGGAAAATAACTATAAACAAGTAATGCAATGTAAATAATGAGTTGACAAAAAACAGATGCTTAATAGATAAATAATTTAAGCTATTCATATGTTTCATTTTTGAAATACTCTAGTTAGAAATTGTGATTAGGTAATAGGAAGGAGTTTTTATATCTTTGGAAAGTGCTTCTACAACTTTATACAACCCACACTCCAACTCTAGCTGTGAAATTGTTGCTCAGTTTGAATTCTCCACCCATAGAACAAGCCATTATGATAAAATGAAAAACAAGGAACATGCACCCCATCATGTTCTTAGCAAAACTACATGGCATAAACTCATGCTACAGGGTTCCAAATAGTCCAAGCTATTTTAGAACAACAGTGTCTATTTTTCAGCCTGAATTACTGCAATTTCAGTAGCAGCTGTTGCACTGAAAATTATAATGGTCAACATTTAATCAACACAATGTTTTTTTACCCCTTCATCAATCAATCATTTGCTTCAGTTGCCATAAAAATCTCAAACTTTAGTTGGCAGTTAGTAACTTTGACAGCTTCATTATAATCTGGAGTGACCTACTGATCTCCCATTATTTCCCACTACTTCCTCACATGCAAGCTGGGCTCTGTTTCAGCAGTTCCCTAACACAGCAGCCTCCCTTCTCTGTCTCTTGCTTCACACTTCTACAAAACCATCTGTTTTTCCCCTACTTGGTACAAACACTGTCTTTTTTGATATCAAAAGCTAGTCTCGCCTCCTCAAGAAACTTATCTTCATGTATGCTAACTTGGTTGACTTTGTAGGACTTCCCCATCTCTAGACTTCTGTAAGTCTCTTAATTTCATACCTTAATTGAATATCATTCTTTTCTTCACTAACATGATTGCAAGGAAGGTAAGCAAGAATTACATCACATATTCTTCTAGGTCCTTTGCAGGATGTAAGAGTGGCTCAACACAACAAAAGTCTTGGCATGTCTTTGTGTGTTGATATTTTATCTTAACTTCACATTTTACTCTCAGGGCATCACCCTTGTACTAAAGTCATTTATAGATATCTGAGTTTTCTGCAAGTAACTTGAGTTTATCCAGGCATTTCAATCATTCCTTGAGTACTTACTGTGTATCAAGTAGTGTGCAAGGTACTGGAGAAAACAAAATAAGAGAAATCTTTGCCACTCTAAAGAGCACACCAGTATGGTGACATTCTGGAAACAGATGATCATATGAGATGGTGTAAGAGGCACTTAAACTGTGTTTGCTAAAAAGCCTTGACTCCTTACTTGGGCACATGAATTAACTAAAAACAGAAAAAGCTTGGCATGCCTGCCTCCATTTTGTATTTGTATCTAAGCCATTCTCTTTGCAGTCACTTAACAATTACCTTGTATTCCAGAAAGGACAAAACTGATAACATCTTTATGACAAGAGACTGAAACTTCCCATAAGGAACTAGAGGAGACTTGTAGGACAGCTACCCCTCCAAAAGAGGACAATTATCTATAATGATGAGGAGCAATCAGCTCATGGGAATCAGATGTTCTCCTCAAGTGATGACAATGATAACATCTTCTCCAGAACCCCTCTGGGAACTAAGATAACGGTCAACCAGAACACACCTGTGATTGGGACTTTTTATTGCTACCTTTGTCTCTTGCCTCCAGTTCTTTTGTTTACTTAAACCTATAGCTCATGTCTGCACAGTGAAAATGGCTGGATATGAGCTGAGTACTTATTCTGCCTCTTCCCAAGGTGAGCCCTAAGCTGTATAATAAACCTCCTTTCTCTGTCTTCACCATGTCTCTTTATTTGGTATTTAGGGGTGGTTGGCTGGACTTGACATATGGAATATCAGGAGTTTGGGGTTTGGGTCCAAACTGGTTTAAATAGGATGGGGACCATAGCAGTTGTGTTATTGGAGCCCCTGACCAAAAAGCCTGCTTAGGGTCTGAATGCTCACTTGCATTAAAAGAAGAGAGAGAGAGAGAGAGAGAGAGAGAGAGAGAGAGAGAGAGAGAGAGAGAGGCAGAGTGAGTGAGTGAGTGAGTTTTGGCCAAAAGTGGGGAGAGAGAAATTCTGAATCTGTCTCTGCTTTGCCCACAGAAGTGTTACAACTTAGAGAAAAGATGAAACAAAAGCCAGGAAATAATGCATGGAGATAAATGAATCTTTCTTCTAGCTTCAGGGATCCTGTGATGGCCCATCTTCATGCCAGTGTGACATTTCTTACAGGAATGCTAATTTCTAGCTCCCTGTCCAATCCTGAAAGGCACATGAAAGGGCTGAGAGAGCTCAGAGGACAGATCCACTAACCTTGTTGTTCAGCAAGGAAAGGACATACTGGTTGAGTAAGACAACATGAGTGGATGAGACAGCCTGAGGAAGAAATTTGAACAGAGTAGTAGCTCATGAGAATCCACAGATAAAGGAAGCAAAACATGATGTAGTTAAGGAACAGGAAAGTAGCAGGGTGAGAAGGCACCATAGTGGTGTCAGAGAAGGTTGAAAATGTGGGTTCGTGCCAGAAAACTGATCAATGATAAAGAGGGTCTCATTAAGGCGTTCCCAGTTTGGGCAGATATTATTACTTGGGAAATGAAAAATTATATATGGACCTAGGTCCACAACAGAACCATCAGGGATGAAACAAAAAAGTAAACAGGGCAATAATATCATAGCAGTTTTCAGGAAACTGATATTTTGATCACTCTCTTCCTCTTCATTATTTTGACATGGAACAATTTCAATTTTCAATACTTTTACCTGATCATTTTGTTAAAATGTCTACAGAAATAAAATAGATGATGATATGTGTTTTTGAGCACTTGGTAGATGAAAGGTACTTTACAAATATTACCCATTTTGAGGGGGGCAACTGGTAAGCAATCACCAGTGATTTCATTCCTTAGTACAGCCAAAAAATTAACTCCCCCCAAAACCAAACATTACTTATTATACATCACCCCTATAAACTTATCCATGGTGTGAATGATTAATTGAGCACTGAGAGGTTAGTTAACTTGCCCAAGTTCACAAAATATGAAAGGATGAAGCAGGGATTTGAATCCAACCATCCTGACTCAAGAACACTAGCTTTAGATTGCTGCTAACATACAGTTACCCTGCCAAGTACAAAGGTGGCTTTATCACAACTTCAGCCTGTGAACAAAATTTCCAGGTTGCCACCCAAATGAGGTCTTCAGTGGAGGCTCTTGAGCCTGGAAAGGAAAGCTGAAATAACAGTAGAGAAAAAGAAAGTAAAGACACTCCCAAAAGCTGTTCTTTCTTTCAACAAGGCTTTCACATAGATAAGCAGCTCCTAATGGTTTGAGCAATTGTTTACTCAGAGTGGTGAAGGCACTGCTTGCTGCTCGACTTGTAGGTGAGCACTTCCTGTGTGAGATCCTTCCACACCATGTCTTCTACTTACACTTCTTTGATACTTCCTCCTGTGTTAATCAAAGAAGTGTCCATTTATGGAACAGGCAGATTGTAGCAATTCCTGAAAGCAAATATATACCTGTTATATATTTATTTTTTAATATTTTCTCTGTGCTCCATTGTTTTTCTGATTTGACAATCATATTATTAAATAGTATATACATACTTTAATATGTTGATGGTGGTGAGAAAATTTAAAGCATTACTCATGAAACAGAGAATTTGATTTGTCACTAGTATTTGAAGTTCAGAAGCAAAGATAAGCCTATATTTTCTTTGAGTATTTAAAAACAATGAGTTAAGTGGTTATAAATAAAGAAGCATGCTACATTTAATAAATATCTTTTAAATGTTTTAAAATTTTGGCTTAGATTTTTAAAAAAGAAATATTGTGATGTTAACATTCTGATATATTGTTTTAGATAAATCATTGGAAGCAGGCATTGACTATAATAATTTTATGCAATATTAAGTTCAAATTATGATCATAAAGATAAAATTTTATTTCTTATATTTAAAATTTACCTTCATATGTCAATATATTTGAACTATGTATAAATACTCAATATAATTATCAAATAAATGGTAGAAAATAGCACTATCTTATTCATACACATTTTAGTCTTTAATTTACACCAACTATTTAACACAAGTTGAAAACATTGATTTTATTTGCTTGTATTTGTTTTATTTATTATTATTAAAATATAATTGAGTATTTTTAGATACTGAATGCCTTTGAAAAAATATTCAGTCTCTGAATTTGGATATCTAAAGGCATAGAAAAGTTACATCAGAAAAGGAACTTTCTAAATTGATAATCCTGAAAGTGAAAGTTACAAAAATGTAATTAGGATAATCTGAATGACATTCTTTCTTCAACTACATAATTTTAAGCTCACTTCATTTCTTGAGCTCCACTGAAGAATGGTGTGACCATAAGACTAACAGCTCACCAATGGGATGGAAATAGGAAAAAAATGTATATACATATATAATTATATATTATATAGTATTTTTATGTATTATAAATTATATATTATATAGTGTTATTATATATTATATATAATATTATATATTATAAATTATATATGTCTTCTAGCTCTGTTTATTTACCCAATTTCTGGTAACCTGAAGGAGATGCTGAAACTCTGTCTCATGTTGAGTGTAAGGCCATTGTCTAGAGTTAGTGGTACCAAAAGCTTTAAGATGCTTGAGTCCTTAGGGAATTTTTTGAGCAATGCTATCACATCTGGATTGTCTGCTCACAAGAAATTTTAAGTGTGAGAAAAAAAACATTTTAAAATCTACTGTTTTTTTCTCCTTTTCTCTTTCTGCTTTTACTTAAAGCAGAAGGTAATCCAAATTAAAACAAATTAAGAACCAAAAACTCAATAGACTTGGTTAGATCAAAAAGAATTAACCTAGAAGGTAACACACATGCACAGGAAATTAATGTGACTCAACTCCCTGTATAGCTATCCTTATCTCAACTAGCAAAAACCCTTGTTCCTTCCTATTATTGCTTATACTCTCTCTTCAACAAAATGAGAGATAAGGGCAAAATAGTTTCTGCCGGGTATCGAGGGGGTGGGGGAGAGAACGAGAGGGTGGAGTGGGTGGTAAGGAAGGGGGTGGGGGCAGGGGGGAGAAATGACCCAAGCATTGTATGCACATATGAATAATAAAAAAATAAAAATAAAAATAAAAATAAAGAAAAATGTGAAATAACCGAACACTGAAATTGCCAAACATAGAGGCTAACAGAAGGCTATGCAGGTTGACAAAGTAAGTTCATCCAGCAATTTAAAAATCATTTTAATTTTTTAATGGTGAACTTTATCATACATGGAAAAGGACATACAACACACATGTACAATTTAAAGAACTGTCCAAAAATGAACATCGATATGCCCACATCTAAAATTAATACTTAAAGAATCCCTACTAGTATCTGTAGAGGGATCCGTGTGCTTCTCCCTAAAGCATCACTCTCTCTCTCTACATCCCCAAGGCAAATGTTTCCCTGACTTTGTGTTATTCAGTTAATTGCATTTTTTGCAATGTACTGTTCTCCCCAAATAATGTCAGGAAAGATTGCTTAATTTGATTTTTGTTTAGTATGACAAAAATGGAATCATACCAATCCTTTATTTTGAATAGTGAAAGAGAAGAAAATACATAATTGACTAATTAATTCAAGTTTGACATTTCCATGGAATGTTTTGGCACCATAGAGCCACCAAGAGCTTTCCCCAAGGATAAATGAGTCAGAAGATCCTTCTGACTTCAAAGTTCTCAAAAAAATAGTTATTGATTAGTGGAAAACAGCAAGTAGTTTTGACTTGATCCACTTAGACTGAACCAACAGGTGTGGTGCAAAACATGAGAATATGTTCTCATAGCTTTCATATAATTTTTTCTGTTCTATCATTTTTTGCTGTATTTTTGCTCTTATTGGTACTCCTCATTCTAGGAGTGTGACATTGATTTTTAAAGTTAAATTATTATTAGGATTCCTTATGTGCACAATATTAAAATATGCATGTAAATGAATTTCTAATTTGTGTTAGGTCTTAAGCATTTTGATTTTTATGAAACAGAAGTGACAATTGCTTGGAAACAACTTGCTTTTATTAAATCTAGTAGGTTAGTCATTAAATTAAGCATCTCTTGGGAATTGATTTTCTGATGTTAGTAATTATCATTATTTTGACTATGAGGCAGTTAAGTTTTATGTTTAACATTTGGTATTGTTATGTAAGTTACTGACTCATGAAATAAAACCAAGGTCCCAAATTGTAATTGTGTGGCATACTTAAAAGAAACCAAAAAATTAAAAAGAAATAGGAACTAAATGAATGGTTATATAAGTCATGTAGAATTTATTAGTAATGATATTGATAAGCCAGAGCACCTCATTGTATTGGTATGAATTAGTTTAGTTGACTTCTCACAGTAATTACTAAAGTGTGTCTTTCCTTTTTATAAAGAATGTCAACTGATTTTTTTATATTAGTAATGCATACATCCTGGGATAAGAAAACAAATATAAAACGTATGGTGTATATGAGGGCAGAGACATATGCAACCACATATGCATCGCTCATCTCAGCAATGTTGATGTGACCTATTACTAGAGAACTTCTTAAATGCAAGTTCTAAACTCATCAGTTTGGGTTATTGTATCCCGTTTTCATCCATAGATAATCTGATGCCATCTTTTTGTCTCACTCCCTGGGGTCCTAATGGTCTAAAAGTTGCTGGGAAGTATTAGTATCTTCCCAACATTCTAGTGAAATACATTTATCACAGAAATATCCTGTGATGCATAAGAGGAAGAGCACTCAATCATGCGTCCTGAGTTGGAACCGTGACATGGTAACAATTTGTGTGATCTATGGTATGTGCTTAAGTTCTTTGGTCCTCAACCTTCTCATCAGTAAAGTAGGAAAAAGAGAGCTGGGCACCGGTGGCTCAGGCCTGTAATCCTAGTTACTAGGGAAGCAAAGATCAGAAGGATCATGGTTTAAAGCCATCCAGGCAAGTAATTCATGAGGCCTTACCTCAAAAAACCCATAAAAGGGCTGGTGGGATGGGTCAAGGCCCTGAGTTCAAATACCAGTACAGCAAAAAAGTAAGAAAAAATAATTTTTACTGTGGTTGTTGTGAGGATTAAATAAGAGAACACATTCTAAATGCTTTGAAAAGAGCTCAGAATATCCTAAGTACAAAAACCATCAGTTTTATCATCATGCCAAATGACACTGAGAATTTATAGAGTGGCAAGTGAGCCCAACAACATTTACTTACAATATAAAATAGCTATCCTTATCTCAACTAGCAAAAACGCTTTGTCTTTCTTATTATTGCTTATGTCTTCTCTTCAACAAAATTAGAGATAAGAGCAGAACAGGTTCTGCATGGAAGCAAGGAGGGGTGGGTGGGAGAAGGAGGGGGCAGGGGGCAGGGGGGAGGAATGGCTCAAACAATGTATGTGTATGTGAATAAATGAATAAAAAAATTTTTAAAAAAGAGAATTATAACCTCGTATAACTATGAACAGTAAGTGCCCCTAAGAGACCGCAGTCTTAATCATTGTTCTCCTCTCTTTCTTAGAAAAATCTTAAATCACACAAAAAAAACCTCTCATAATACCAAGAATTATGGCACTGGACATTCAAAAATTAAGCTGTGTCTGTATTTTACGTTCTTAGTATCGGACACACTTTATAAACATCTTAGCCCTAAGGGTTATTTTAGAATGCTTGGTTAAGGCTATGTCTTAGCCATCTTTGTATCCAAGCTGTCAGCCTGTCTTACAGATAATGGATTCTCGAGAAGTGTTGCTTAAAAGTTCAGTTTCTGTGTTTTGGTCTGTCTGTTTCACATGATAAGCCATGGTCTGAAAGCATTCTCATTTCTTCATTCCATTGTCCTACTGATGATTAGCTTGGCTACTAGGCACGCATAAAATGGGCATAATTTTTACATATCTTATTTTCAGTTGTACCAAAATTCTGAATTTCTCCAGGGTATGATGCCATTTCAGTTTATTCTATAAAGTTAAGAATACTCTGGCATTAAAAATAAACAAAGAATCGAATGAGATTAAAATGTTGCATTAGTGACCGCATTCATTATCCTACATCTCCAATAGAGTGTGCTGCATACACACCACATTGTATCATGTTACCATTACACAGTGGTAACAGCATAGGACAATAGTGGTATTTCAGATTTATTTCAACTGCTTGATTCTCTTGATTTCATTGAAGTGATGAATAGGACTATATTCCTTAATGAAAACAAAACAAATGGTCAGTAATATTAATGCTATGTAGTGCATGGGTATTTAAATAAATATTTCTTTTGAATATGTTCAAAAATAGAAAAATTTATACAGCAATTGAGTTTTTCTTTTTATATGGGTTCACTGTTCAACATCCTACCTATTTAATTTCACATGAATATAAACTTAAAGCTCTTACTAGTTTATGTACAGGGAAGCTATACACTCTTTGCTTAATTATAATTAATATTTTAAACTTTCCATATTAAAAGAAGAAACATGTGCCCTTACATTTTCACAGGCTAGAACTCACTATATATATTTTGATTGTATTCCAACACTAATAAAAACTGCCTCAAAAATGTGATTATAGGAATATATTCTATTTATTCAATCTGGTATTTGTCAAAATTATCATGATGTGACATATAAAATTGTCATCAGCAAGCAAAAAAATCAGGATAGACAAAAATTGTGCTAAAATTATCCCAAATGATTAATATCTATTCATCTTATATTTTTATTGGAATATTTCAACATTTAAACACATTAACTCTTCTGTAACAATTTAGGAAAAAGTGTCTTTGTGATTTTATTTCCTTCTGGTGTGTGCATCTGTATGCACTTGTGTCCTATGGGAAACTGACAATACACATGAATAAATAAGAATGCGTGTTTAGGCTGCTTAAAAGACTTATAGTCTGGCAGTGTGTTGGATTTTAGGTTTCTACCCAATATGGCAACAATTTTGAACTCAGAGACAGTAGTAGACTTTTGTCATTCTTTCTGACTGCATACTATCTGAATTCTTTGCCTATATTAGGATAATATTGTGAGAGTTTATGAGTCCTATGCACAGCAGAATGAACTTTATCTACAGAAACTAAAAATGTTAGACATTTATTTTCCCATCTATCTTTCATCTAGGCATTGAAACTATGACAATCACATACACCTGCCAAAAAGGCAGAATCGGAAACACATTGGGCCCAAAGAAGCAGAACCTGAGTTGCTTCCAGTGGTAATTCTCAGCTCAGCATGACTTACAGTACAAACTGCAGTACTTAGGAGAGGCGGGGAGATAAGTTTCCTCTTCAGATTAGTTCTATGTATGACTTAGGCTCTTGTCTCAGCTATATAACAAAAAACATGGCTCTCCTGTCCTCCTGTTGATTCTATAAGATGCTTAATTTGTTTCAACTCACATCAAAGCTAAATTCTGTTTCTACTCAATTACACAAAATGTTGATGTACTTGTCATTTGAAATTATTTTTCTCAGTAAATGGAATTTATTTCTCCTTTTCTCCATTAATGTAGGATACAGAATTTTAATTGATTGCATAAATCACAGGGGAACAACCCAAAGACTCAGGGTGGTCAGATGAGGTATAGTGAGCAAAGCAGAATTGTGTTGTGGTTAATACAGGTGGGTGACACTAGATGAAATGAGAAGAAAGAAAGCTCTACAAGGAACTCTGAAAATGAATTTGAGCAAGTCCATGAACAATGTCCAGAGGACAGACCCTGGTATAATAAAGCAAAGATAGTGTGAGACATGATTAACACATATGCAAAATGTTTAGCAGTGTGAAATAAGTAAGGAAAAGAGAATTATAAGCCAACAAGATATTTTCTTATCACTTATTCTTTGATGAGGAAAAATAAAAACATATATCAAAATCCCACAAAAGTTATACATAATTTTGTTGAAAATATTTTGAGTGTAAGCTGTATATACTTTTCATTCTTTTATGTAGATGTTATTAACTAACAAAGAAAAGGAACGAAGGAGGTAGGGACAAATGGAGAGAGGGAGGAAGGGAAGGAGCAATGAATGGGAAGAAGGAGAGAGGAAGGAAGGAAGGGGTGAGAGAGAGACAGACAGAGGCAGACATAGAGACAGAGACAGAAAGAAACAATAGATAACTAACATTCTCATTCTCTGTGAATTCTGTAATGTATTGAAGCTCCTAAGTAATTTCCTCAGCCAGTGCACACATTTCTTTGCATGTACTACTATACTTGGGTGAGGTGCAGAACTGTGGTCTTCTCTTAGAGTTTCCTTCTTCTTTGCAAAGCAAACCATTCTGATTGCTAACTTTTTGCCTGTGCTGACTTTGAACTATGATTCCCTTAGCTCTGCCTTCTGAGTAGTGTATACTTATATTTCTGCTTAGCATCTATTTAATTTAGAGCTGGAGGCATTTAAGTTATTTTAACCTTGGTCCCTATTGATCACTATTGAGAAATTCTAAAAAGGCTTGGAAATTTTGGAGGATTTTCATTATGAGTTTCAACTGTATTTACTAATAATACTGTAGCCCAATTACATTTGTCTGAACTATTTAGTTACATTTGTTCCAGGAATGTTCTGTGTTGCTTAGACTAAGTCATAGATGATAATATTGTTTATTGGGCTGAATTTTACAAGGTGGGGAAATTAGTATCCAACTACCTACTAAGTAAATTTTACCAAAGCTTCCATTTTTCACCTTTTCCAAGTGGTGTATTTCATATATTGCAATAAGGAAAGAAAAGTCAGGTTTACAAAATCCTGGCTCTCAAATTATGTTAAAGAATAATCCAATATTATATCATCTAGCTTTTGCTGTATTAAAGCCATTGCAAAACATAGAGGCTTAAAATTCTTTATGCTCAGATTTTGGAGGATCAACTTTATTTAAGTAGTTATTCTGGTCTGGGACAGCCGGGTTTGATATTGTCCAGACATACTGTTTTTTCTGCAGTCAGCTGTGGTCTCCTAGAGATAGTGAGCCTATGGTAGGCTCACAGGAAGACAGGGGAGTTGAAGTTTCTTTCCACATGGTCTTTCTTCCTCCAGCAGGTTACCTGGCCTGGGACTTGATGACACAGTAGTGCAGAGTTTCTAATGAGAGCTTTTGAGTCCTAGGATTGGAACTGTCTCCTTTATGTTCTATTAGACAAAGTGGGTTTTAATGTGAACTCTGATTCAGATTCACTGAGAGAATTACATTCCACCTCTTGATTAGAAGAGCTACAGTCACTTTACAAGGAGGCATGAGTACAGACAGGAGAATAACAAGTCATTTTCCAGAGATGTTGTTAGATTTGTCTTCATGATTTGGTTAAAATGTTGTAGGTGACTACAATTAGACTTTCATCCCCTCCTCACTCCAAGAGGAAATCAAAGGGGTCAGAAACGTTCATCTCTGAAGCAGAGAAATGACAATGTACACAGGACTAAGTGCACAGGATCTCCTAGACCACTAGGACTATTCTTTGTCCCCGCAGCTTTTGCCAGGTCAGGTATGCAAGAAAACAAGAATGTTTGAAACAACTCCATTGTTAGCATATGGCTGAATTCATGAAGGTAATATATGAAAGATGCTTAACATTACCATTGCCTAGGCATGAAGGAATTAAAAACAAAAGAAACAGGAACAGCAAAAAATAGCAAAACCATTGACAGAGATACAGTATTTGAAGTTTTAATATTTCCCTTATTGTGCATAAAAGACTGAAAGTAAGATACAGCCTTCAAAAGTTAGTTATTTTTAAATTTGGCAGTTTTCAAAATGACCTTGACTTTAAAACATGATGGTCATCATTACACCCATTTTCCTTTGGTGTAGATTAAAATAGAAGTCCTTTGAAGGTTCAAGTCTCATTTATCTGGTTTGTCTCTCTATGTCAGTTGTCTGGGATGATGCTCAATGTGATGGGTGCTAAAAGCAAAACATTTTAAGTGAACCAACAAATGAAAGGAACTTCTTTTTGTTCCTCAGCAAACTTATTTGTCTATACTTTGATTTTATGACAAGATCCAAAATCATGGAAGTGAAGTTGAAAGTGACTGAAAATTAAAATATCCTTTCTCAGGACATATTATTTGCCACAATCCAACAGTTTATTTTGTTTCCAATGCAAAGTATAAAGTCTTTAAAAATTGTAAAGATATGAGACTTTTAATTATATGCAAACATTGTAACATATATGAGTATATTTATGATCTAGAAGCGTCAGTGTAGAATGGCTCCCAAACATTATAGAAAGGTGGCGAGTGAGGAAAGAAAGAAGAAAAATCTTGATAATGTTTTTCTTCCCTCCATAAAAAGATAATTAAAGTTAGATAAAAATATTTTTGGCAGTTGTTATCTAATAATAGATTCACAGAACACAAAACCATAGTTAAGCCTATTTTATTAATAATTTTCTCATGAATTTGAAACAAAACTGAAGCATAAAACATTTGTGCTCTGTCTCTGGCACTGCAGTGTTTGCTATTACCATCTTGTGAAAAGCTACAGAAAGGTTTGAGTTTTGGGGAAGTTTTGAGTTCCTTATCTGACTGAGTCATCCTCCATTGACATCTAGAGGGCAGAGGGGACCATTTTTCCCATATCAATATACATTTTCAAGGAGAATATTAAGTGAATCAATGTTCAGATGTCTGAGAGACGTAGTCTACATTTTTGGCTTAGATAAAAACATTTCCACAAAACCAAAATGTTCTGCATTGAATTTTCAAAATTTTAGCTGACTTTCCATGTTAGCATAAATCTCTAGTTGCAGTGTACTCTTCCCCCATGCTATCTGCACAGATGAACAATAGCCATGTGACATATGTAGGTTCTACTCTTCAAAATAACATTAATTTTTTCAAAATCAAATGTTGTTAATCACTGTTTCTCTTTTCAGTTGTTAAGCAGCTTTTTATTGCTGTGATTGTAAGGCCTATGAACACTAAGTAAAATGGTCTTTCAAGTCTAGAAAAATAGCTTTGATTTTTCAAATCATGTGCAGAAAAAGATAAATGAAAAGGTATCTGGTGAAATTTACTAAGTTTCAAAAGTCTTCATTATAGACATTTTCAATATGCGATTGATATGAATTATATTAAAAATAGCTTTAGTAATTAAATATTGAAATGGAAAAGTACCAAGGGGCTTTTGCCTAAAGAAATATTTCTGTGACATTAAAGTTTATAAAAGTAAGTTTCAGATCCAAATAAATATCATGGATCATGTGTTTGACAGAAAAAGCTTCCAGTGTCTGATTTTACTGAGGAATTACTGACCTTCCTCTTTTTGAGTACACTGCACTCAACTGAATAAAGGGATTGCCTTTATTTCTATTTCTATTTATTTAGCTATTGATTTCTTTAGTGGGAAGGTGTTTTTCAGAGCCCACACTGACCTTGACTAACTAGGTAGCACAGGCTCACCTCAAATTCAAAATCTACTGCCTCTACCTTCCAAGTGCTGGGGTGATAGAAGTGAATCACCACACCTGACTGCATTGCCTCAAGAACACCACCACCACCAAATGCTGATGAGGATGCAGGGAAAAAGGAACCCTTACACACTGCTGGTGGGAATGTAAGTTAGTACAACCACTTTGGAAAACAATATGGAGGCTCCTTAAAAAACTAAACATAGATCTGCCATATGATCCAGCAATACCACTCCTAGAGATACCCAAAGGAATGCGACTCAGGTTGTTACAAAAGCACCTGCACACTCATGTTTATTGCAGTCCTATTTACAATAGCCAAGCAATGGAAATAGCAAAGATGCCCCACTACCAATGTATGGATCAAGAAAATGTGATATTTATACACAATGGAATTTTATTCAGCCACAAAAAGATGATATTTTGTCATTTGCAAGTAAATGGATGGAACTGGAGAACATCATTTAAGCGAAGTTAATCAGGCTCAGAAATCCAAAAATCTTATGTTCTCCCTCATATGTGGATTATAGACCTAAAACAAATGCAGTGATATTATTGGACATGAGTCACACACTAAGTGGAGAACATGCATGGGAGAAATAGGGAAAGGAAAAGAAACCTAAAACTTGAATGTGGTTGATGTGCTCACTGTTGATGAACAAATAAAGTAATCTTAAACTGGCAGAGGCCACTATGCAAAGAAGTCTGGTAAAAATGAACCAATGTGGATAGCAATACACAAGTGCATGGAAGCAACAGTCTCTCTGAATAGCTATCTTTATCTCAAACTAGCAAAAATGATGTTTTTCTTATTATCTCCTATGTTTTCTCAATGAAGAAGCGAGCAGAACAGGTTCTGCCCGGAAGTGGGGGAGGGTGGCACAAACAACATATACATGTGTAAGTAAATATAAAAATAGTAAAATAAAAGGAGAAAAGAAAAAAATAAAAGAAGCTCATATGGAAACCCAGCATTGTAAAGCTGTGCAATATAACAAGACACAACTTCTCCTCTTCAGTTTTCTTCCCCTCACCTCTGGCACTTTGTTTATTACATTTGTTTCTTCAAAATATTTGTTGAATTCTAGGTATTTGCCAGGTACATGTTGTCCTTCAAGACCTGGCCTAATTCTCATCCGCTTAGTAAGGTTTTAACTGACCTTCCCCCAAAAAGGATTGAAGGGAGGGAAACTAGAGTTTCTTTGCCTGGATAAGTAGATGTTCTGCAACCTGGAGGACCGTTTTGTAATGTTCATCTAGAATTATGTCTTCTCATTTTTTCCCTTGAAGTTTCATTACTTCTTCCTTGTGGGAGAAGAAGTATAAAAGGAGGAGCTGTAGAAGAGTTTAAGAATTTAAAAATAGCACTTAGATTTCATCTACCCCAGTTAAAATGGTCATAATCAAGGGTATAATAACAACAAATGTTGGCGAGGATGTGGTGAAACAAGAACCCTTATACACTGCTGGTGGGAATGCAAATTAGTACAACCACTACGGAAAGCAGTATGAAGATTTCTCAAAAAACTAGAGATAGAACTGCCATATGATCCAGTGATACTGCTCTTGGGCATCTACCCAAAAGAACATAAAACATGATACAGTAGAGACACCTGTATACTGATGTTCATCACAGCACTATTCACAATAGCCAAACTCTGGAAACAACCCAGGTGCCCTACAACTGATGAAGGGATCATGAAATTGTGATATATATATACACACAATGGAGTATTACTCAGCCACAAAGAATAGTGTTATGGAGTTTGAAGGTAAATGGATGCAAATGGAGGACATCATGTTAAATGAAGTTAGCCAGGATCAGAAACACAAAAGAAGCATATTTTCTCTCATATATAGAAGATAGACCCAAAGATAAGCATATACACAAAAACAAGCATTATCATATACAAAATCAGTTGTAGAACATGTTTGTAACAGTGGAACTACTCTATGGAACTTGGGGAAAGAAAGAAAGGAAAAGAGAATGATAGAGCATCAGTAATATTGCATACCATAAGATGTGAAGATAGAGGATATAAGGATATATATTGAAAGCTGTTGAAAAACGGGGGGTGTGTGGTAAAGGGGAAAGGGAGAGTATTCAAAGGGTTTGAACAAACCAAAGTAGAGCACGCCCACAGTGGTCATGCATTGAGACACCCCTTTGAACATCAACTTAAATATTAATAATAAAAACCAAGACTGTAAAATAAGCACAGTGTGTGTGTGGCAGGGGCAGGAGTACTACTGGAAGGGGAGAGGGTGAAGGAAGGAGATTAAGGTGATGGTACATGGTAGATGGGCTTCATATACCTATATGAAACAAAACTAAAAAACCTCTTGCATTTGCTTTAAGTGAGGTGGGGAGGGGGCTGAGAGGGAGAACAGTGGGGGCAATGCAAGTAATGTACAATATAATGGAATTGTCACTATAAATCTCCCCTTTATAATGATTATATCCTAATAAAAATTTATAATAAAAAAGAATTTAAAAATAGTCTTCTCTGGGTTCTCATATGATAAAAAATGTTTGTCAATCAATTAAGAGTATTCATCTCAGAACTCTAACCCTTGTAAGTTCAAGGTTTTCTGTACACTTTCTATGTGCCTTATATTATCTATGTGCCTTATATTACCTTATATTTTTATTTTTTTGCTACCATTAGCATTTGTGGGGTCTTGAAAATATGCCAGCCTACCCCAGTGGCCTGAAAGGAAAAAGAGAAAGAAATTCTGATTCTGTCCCACTGGTGTTGGAGAGACAGGCTTTCTTAGTTAACTATTGTTGAGTTGCAAACCAACTTAAAACTTACCGGTGCAAAACAGTCATTTTAGTATGCTTTGATTTTTGTGAGCTAAGAATTCAAGACACAGTGGGCACGGCTTGTCTCTGTTCTGCTATATCTGGGATCTTGCTTGGGAAGACTTCAAGGCTCAGGGTGACAACTCAGAGTTAAAAGGCTTGTTGCTAGCCTAGCTGTAGGCGTCTTCACTAATAGGCATAGTGCCTGAGCTGAGATGACTGAAAGGCCAGGCTCAGCTGGGATGTATTATGCAGACCTCCCCATCAACTCTCCATCTACCTTGAGCTTTTTGCAGTGTGCTGCTAAGTTCTGAGAGGCAGTGTCCCAGGAGACATCTGGAGAGTGAGAGCACTGAGAGAGCCAGGCAGAAACCTCACAGTTTCTATGTGTTACTTTTACTTTATTGGTTGTAGTTTCAATCTTTCCAGAGGAGTGTCAAAGAATTGACTGCATTGGAGTTGAATTAGTGTATTCCTAGGTGTGTCAGTCAGCTTTTCATCACTAAAAAAAAATACTGGAGATAATTAGCTTATAAGAGAAAAGGTTTATTTTGGCTCACAATTTGGAGGTTTCAGTCCATGACTGGTTGGCTCATTGTTTTGGCCAGTTGTGAGGCAGTAGTTTATGGTTGGAGCAGGTGGTGGTGCAAAACCACTCATGTCCAGGAAAAAAAAAAGCAGGAAGAGGAAGAAGTCACTGTGGTTCCACAATCCCCCTCAAGAGCATGCCTCCAGTGACCTAACTTCTTCCCACTAGACCCTGCCTCCTAATATTTTCTGTACCTCCTAATAGTGCCACCTTGGGAACCATATGGACCAGCATCCAGACTATAGCATTAGGCCATGAAAGAGATGTTGAAGACATACTAAAGTTGAAAAGAGAACCCAGAGAAGAAAAGGGAAGATTGGGGAAGAAGAGGAGGAAGCTTCTTGCGTAGCTGCTTATTTCTAGCAAACAAGTCTCCATCTGGAGTTCACTGCTTAAACTTTGGCAAGTGTTACGTTTTTACCTCCCCATTCAGCTAGTTATCAAAATTGAACTCATGATCTTCTGCTTCTTTCCATTCCTACCCCTTGAAAGGCAGTTCTTCAGGGGCTGGTTTCTTCTATTCACTTCCATACCACAATCTCTATCATCTCAGATGTTTTCCTGTCCCTCATGTGCAGAACTGGACTGTGACCATGTGGCCTGTTCAATCCCACAGGCCCTAAGTTGTTGAGGTCCCCACATTTAGTTTAATGTTCTGTGCTCAGCATCTCCTTTTTCTGCAGTTTTTTTTATATCTCCCTCTTATCCCCTTTCAATGGGTTTCATTGTTCTGTTTTCATATAAGTACACAAATCACATGAGCCATATTCACCTTCCTTCACTCTCTCCCTTTCTCTGGCATCTGCCCTCAGACAGGACCTGTATTACCTTCCTGTCCTTCATTTTTTTAAAGTGTATATTAATTGTTTAAAGGTATTTTGATATTTTACACATGCACGTATCGTACTCTAATCAGATTACCCCTCTATTACTCCCTTTCTCTATCTTCCCTACCCCTCTATTATTCTATAGCTTTCGGTGTGCTTTGTTTTGCCATCTTCATACACAGATGCAATGTATTTAGATATTATTCACTCTCTATCATTCTCTTTTCCTCTCTTGCCTCCCCCGAGTCCCCCCAAGCAGTTCCACTATTGCAATCATGTTCTACATACGTACAAATATTTATGTATATGTGATGATGTATGTGTTTATCTATATATTGCAGCTTTATTTTATCTTTGAACTTGTGTTTTGTGAGTGAAGTCTGTTGGGACAAATAGCAGACCCATGAGTAGAGGAGGCATGTCATGCAGCAGGGCTGTATCCAACAGTAAGTATGGTACAGAGACAGTGCACAGCAGTGTCCTGATGAGCAGGCAGCTTTACTACTCAGGTTAATGTGTGGGCTCTGAAGCTCTAAGGAGGTGGATCAGTAGTAGCTGAGCTCAGGCTGGTACTCAAAGTTGAAAGCAGAAGCAGGAGTGACTGTTGCCATGGTAGAGAAGAGGCACCATTCTCTATGGTGAGAGGCTGGTTTGTCCTTTGTTCCTGATGGCTGTCCACATAGCCAATGTGAACACTCCTTCTAGAGTGCTGGACAGATCAGCCAGAAATCCAGAAGTAAACTTTCAGTAGTCATAAAATAAATGTCTGCACATGAACATTGCAATAATTATAATCATTTCTAACAGCACTTTCATTTATTGCTTCTATGTAGTGAGTTCCAAAAAATCTATGTTGTCAACCTTGGCCATCTTGCTAGATTCTATTCTGTGGTTTTATCTGTCTTTTCTCACTACTCTGAATTGCCTCAAACCTATGAAATTCACAAAGTAAAAGTCCTCTGAGAATTTATAAAACGTTGATTTGATCAGGTGCTATTATGGAGAAATTATGTTTGTCTGAAATCTAAACAGTGGATAAAGTTTTAACAAGGGAAGATGAACAGGAAAAACATGAGCAATCAACCAAGACTTGTGATAATCTGATTAGTGACTGAACTATGGACCAGTCTTTTTAGATGGCCAGGTGTGCATTAAAAGGAAGCAAATGCCCGGACAAGCAAATGGAAGACATAAATCACAGAAGAACTTATATGTCAGACTTAGGAGTCTGTTATTTATTCTATATTCATGATAAGACTGGAAAGATCTAAGCATAGTGATACCTTATTCAGAAATGTCATACATAAGCTCAAAAGTCGAGAGACATCCTGACTGCAGTATAGAGGCAGAATTGGAAGAGGAAGGGAGATAGGGTGCCTTCGTGTATTTATTAATGATTTCTTTAATTTTCAAAGCTCTGTTATTACTTTGAAGTTCACCATTATTTTCTTACTAAAACTCCACAAGGGGCATCATTTTGAAAGGATAGCTTTACCAGAAGGCTTAAAATTTTGCTCAGCAAATGCAGCATATTATAAACTTAGAATGAAAAGATTTTGATTGGAGCACTAAATAAATGGTAGAAAATGTCCAGATGATTCAGTGACTACCTAATTATGAGTTTTTCAGAAAGACTTCTGAAATTATTCCTAGGTTAGTTATAATTTCCAAACAGTAGGATATCCATACCAAACCCTACCACAATCTATCCAACATAATTGTAATGAGAACACATTCAGAACTCTGTTTGGGATGGAGAAGACAGCAGATCTCCAGCAGTAAAGGTGAAAAGAGTAAGAATGGTTGGAGAGAGTATCAGGCCAGCTATATCCCATTTGTTTATAACTCAGCCTTTCACCTCCAGTTAGCAGGCAACTTTATCAGTTGGTGTTTGGTTTGGAAAAAAATTGAACTGTTCTTGTTTTTTCAAGTAATAGGAGTTTAGAAGAAGTGATCCTACAGCCTCTCCAAGAACTGGAGCTGTAACACTTCAGCAGGGCCAACAACTGGTCCTAATTTTACAGTTGGTTTTCCTTTACAGAGGAATCAGGAAATTACTGTGCTGCCAGGTCAGTATCTAAAGCAACCGGTGAATAGACACAGCTAGTAGGCTGTTGTATGGAAGCACCTGGGAGAGTTTTTGAAACCTCACATCTTCCAGGGGGAGGTATTTGTCCGCTCCTGTGGAAAGAAACTGATGGTTTCTGCCCCTCTTCCACCTTCATCTTGTGCAAGTGCTTCCTGAGGGTTCTGAAAGTGGAATTGCCAGGCTCTATCCCTGTAATATAAGAGAGAGCATGAGATTAGTGCTAGCTACAAGGAAATGATCTCTGGTTACACTCCAAAATCAGGCAAATGAGGAAGGGATTATCTTTGACTGCAGAGCATCGTATATGATAGAGGCTCAGGCTGTTTATTGAATGAAGGGTTGCAAGCTGATGCTCATGTCTATTTTGTAGCAACACAGACAGAAGACACAGTAGGAAAGTTTCCCTAATACATCTTTTGTACCCAAAAACCCTGTAACAAGCTAGAAGTTTTATAGTCTAAAATGGAATTTCACAAGAATTAGGAATCCTTCTCTCAAGATATAAGCATGCCACAAATGGGCCCATATTGAGCTGTCTGTCTAGGTGATTATTTATTTATTCAAATACTATTTGTTGAGCATTTGCTATGTTCTAGACATGAGGAAGAATGTAAACAGAAGATATAAATTCAATGGCTGTATTTTTTTTAATTTTTTTTCTTTCATTATTCATATGTGCATACAAGGCTTGGGTCATTTCTCCCCCCTGCCCCCACCCCCTCCCTTACCACCCACTCCGCCCTCTCCCTCTCCCCCCACCCCCTCAATACCCAGCAGAAACTATTTTGCCCTTATTTCTAATTTGGTTGTAGAGAGAGTATAAGCTATAATAGGAAGGAACAAGGATTTTTGCTGGTTGAGATAAGGATAACTATACAGGGAGTTGACTTGCATTGATTTCCTGTGCGTGTGTGTTACCTTCTAGGTTAATTCTTTTTGATCTAACCTTTTCTCTAGTTCCTGGTCCCCTTATTCCTATTGGCCTCAGTTGCTTTTAAGGTATCTGCTTTAGTTTCTCTGCGTTAAGGGCAACAAGTGCTAGCTAGTTTTTTAGGTGTTTTACCTATCCTCACCCCTCCCTTGTGTGCTCTCGCTTTTATCATGTGCTCATAGTCCAATCCCCTTGTTGTGTTTGCCCTTGATCTAATGTCCACATATGAGGGAGAACGTATGATTTTTGGTCTTTTGGGCCAGGCTAACCTCACTCAGAATGATGTTCTCCAATTCCATCCGCTTACCAGCGAATGATAATATTTCGTTCTTCTTCATAGCTGCATAAAATTCCATTGTGTATAGATACCACATTTTCTTAATCCATTCGTCAGTGGTGGGGCATTTTGGCTGTTTCCATAACTTGGCTATTGTGAATAGTGCTGCAATAAACATGGGTGTGCAGGTGCCTCTGGAGTAAGCTGTGTCACAGTCTTTTGAGTATATCCCCAAGAGTGGTATTGCTGGATCAAATGGTAGATCAATGTCTAGCTTTTTAAGTAGCCTCCAAATTTTTTTCCAGAGTGGTTGTACTAGTTTACATTCCCACCAACAGTGTGAGAGGGTTCCTTTTTCCCTGCGTCCTCGCCAACACCTGTTGTTGGTGGTGTTGCTGATGATGGCTATTCTAACAGGGGTGAGGTGGAATCTTAGCGTGGTTTTAATTTGCATTTCCTTTATTGCTAGAGATGGTGAGCATTTTTTCATGTGTTTTTTGGCTAATTGAATTTCTTCTTTTGAGAAAGTTCTGTTTAGTTCACTTGCCCATTTCTTTATTGGTTCATTAATTTTGGGAGAATTTAGTTTTTTAAGTTCTCTATATATTCTGGTTATCAGTCCTTTTTCTGATGTATAGCTGGCAAATATTTTCTCCCACTGTGTGGGTGTTCTCTTCAGTTTAGAGACCATTTCTTTGGATGAACAGAAGCTTTTTAGTTTTATGAGGTCCTATTTATCTATGCTATTTCTTAGTTGCTGTGCTGCTGGGGTTTCGTTGAGAAAGTTCTTACCTATACCTAGTAATTCCAGAGTATTTCCTACTCTTTCCTGTATCAACTTTAGAGTTTGTGGTCTGATATTAAGATCTTTGATCCTCAATGGCTGTATTTTTAAATGTAGTACTATTTGCTTATACCTACTAATTCCAGAGTATTTCCTACTCTTTCCTGTTTCAACTTTAGAGTTTGTGGTCTGATATTAAGATCCTTGATCCTCAATGGCTGTATTTTTAAATGTAGTACTATTTGCTTAAGAATTCTTGTATTTTAAGACATTTGTTTCCATTTGTCCTCTATCCAAATATAACTAACAACTCTACATGTAAATATTTGTCTTTTTTTCTGATGATTCTTTAGGACCATGATCAATTATTATTTTATTGAAAGAAATAAATATGTGTTTAACTAAAAAGGTGTTTTTCATGTGCACAGATCCTAGTATAATTTCTTCATGAAAGCTGAAAAAAATCTTCATGAAAGATGAAAACATTGCTCCAGGTTCTGTGCCAGGAATATAGTAATGTATAAGTGAGACATATCCCTTTTGCCTTAGAGCTGTCAGGTTGGCCTTTGAATTGTCACTCTTCCTACTTATGTTTACCTAGTGCTTCTGTGTCATGATCTACTCTTTTCTTCCCTTTTTTGGGGACTTTACTCCATCAGTTTTTATTTCCTCTCACCTCAGCATTTTCCTTTCAACTTCTCCCATCCACTTCTTCCTATGAACAAGCTCAGACTTTTCCATGGCAAAATAGCAATCCCTCCCTAAACCTTATGCCCTCATAGATTCTATTCTATTCTCTCCTTCCTCCCTCATCTAAACCTAAGTTTACTCCTCACAGTCTCCATTTACTCCTTTCCCATTCACTATATAATCTATATAAATCTACTCTAAATATTCAGTATTCATATGAAATTGCAATGGAATTTTTGTACTTAACTTCAGTAATTTCAGATGCATGGAAATTGAACAATTTCCAATCACTGTCTCTCCAGATCTCTGTTATATTTGACTGGGTATAGTATAACACTCTGTTCTTTTGAATGACAGCAAGTTGTTCTGGTTTGCCTTCTTTTGTTCTAGTAATTTCTTCTCACTCTTTTATTTAATGGTTCTTGTTTCACTGCCTTTCCTAGCTTTAGCCAGTGCACTATACCCCAGTATATCACCTGCTATCTAGATACACTCCAGTGTGCTAGTCTATACTATAAAATCATAATGCATAATTTTATGTACATGTGCATATTTCTCAGGAATCTGATAGTTGTAATTAGGGTCTCAAAGTGACTCATCAACAACCACTTAAAAATCCACACAATGCTGTGCTGTATATTATCTATTAGTTCTTAAAATTTTGTGATTATCTCCAAAATCCAGCCCACTGCTATTCATGCTATTCTATTTCTTTCCTGGCAACACACCATGAGGTCAAGAGTTTCAAAAAGTCAAAAAACTTACATTATGTAGTGATGGATCAACTTTGTTATTTGCTTTCTCCTTTTTTTTTTCCTTATTTCCTCCTTGCTCCCCTATCTCTTCTTTATATTGCTATATTAATAATTTACTTACAGATAATGCATATTTATGTAAAACACTCAGATAAAGACAAATAGTAATTTTGTGTACTCCCTTCCCCCTCTGTTGTGGAACTACATGTCATTTTCCTATTAAATATGGCAAACTGCCATGCTGACCAATATATTCTATAAACCCTGTGACAGTACCTTAATCATCATTAAAATTCTAGTGATCAGTGTATACTATTTAATGTTTACAGTAAACATGATTTATTTCTTACCTTCTAATACATTTTACAAATTGCTCAGAAAATCTTTTTATTGACATGTCATTAGTTTTACTGTTGTCTGTTTTAGAATGATACCAAGTTGTCTTTTTTTTAAATCAAATTTGAAAGAGGCCAGACATGATGGCTCACACCTATAATCCCAGCTATTTAGGAGAGAGCTATTTAGGAGGAAGCCTGAGCAAAAGTGCGCGATCCTGTCTGAAAAATAACTAAAGCAAAAAATGACTGGATAGATGGCTCAAGAATAGATAACCAACCTAGCAAGACTTGAGGTCAAACCCTAGTGCCAGCCCCCCAACACACATGATAGAACTAGTTTCTTCAGTTCCTACATGTAAAGAGCACCTCCACATCATTAAAACAACAAAAATGTTATATGAACTAAAGATCAATGACTTTTATTGGACTCATCAGAGAGTAGAATTTATAGGATAAACTCCCACCCCAAAATCTGAATAGATGGAGAAATACAAAGGCAAAGCTGAATATGAAGAACCCAGTTAAGATTGTCTAATACAGAGCAGGTATTATTGCAGCTATAAAATAGGAGGGACAGTTAAATTCTGGAGACCGAGTATGGATTAAGTTGAGAGTGATTATTCCTAGTGACACAATCTTGGAGATGCTGGAAGGAAGCCACCCAGGTTCTCATGATGAAGATCCAAGAGTACCACATGTTTCTGGAGGGAGGAAGAGAAAAGTCACCATTTCAAAATAGGCACAGGGAATTTTCCATAACAAAGGATTATACTTCAAAGCAAAAGGCTTTACCAGTTCCTTATCCAATCTGAGAGAAGGGCAAGTTGTCCAACTCCATTAGCCTTTAGCCTTCCTGTCTCATCTTAGGGTAGATAGTTAAGAAACAATTAGGAAGGTAATAGACCAGGGACATGGACCACCAAAAGACTGAGATTTAATCGTTAGAATATGGATGGTTCCCCTATTATACCTCCTTCGAGGTACAATCTGTATTCAAAAATGAGCCCAAAGGCTGAGGTAAACAAAAAAAATGAGAACATGAAGGAAAACTGAATTCTTTGATACTGATAGCTAAAACAACCATTAAATATAGTCCAAGTCTTAGCCATACTAATATAGACCATGAGAACACAGGCCTGGTTTTCACACTTCCTACTATATAATACATTGTGTTAAATCTGAACAAAAATCACAAAATATGTTAAAAGGCAAATGCATAAAAAAGCTTAAAGAGACTCAATACCAGAGTCAGATGTGACAGAAATTTTAGAATTAATAAAAAGGGAATTTAAGAAATATGCTTAATAAGTGAAGGACACAAATGAAAAGTAGGCAATATGCAAGCAACCAATGGATAATATTAGCAGAGAGATGGATACCTTAACAAAGAACCAGATGAAATGCTAGAAATAAACACCATAGCAAAAATGAAGAACTTCTTTGTTGTTCATCAGTAGACCAGACAGGGCTGTGGAAAGAATATTAGAGCTTGAAAACTTTGCATGTGAAATGCAAGGATAAAAATAAATGCAGGGCTAGCAGTGTGTTCAAGTGGTTGAGCACTTGCCCTTCAAGCACAAAGCCCTGAATTAAAACCCTAATATAGCAAAAATAAATAAATAAAAGAAAAAATAAGAACAAAGCATCTAAGTCAACTGCACTACTTTTGAATGAATATACTGTTACTAAAAGCGGGTGTAGATTATTTGTAAAATGCATATTGCAAACTTTAGGGAAACCATTACACTTTGTTTTTTTTAAAGAAGAAATACAATTGACATGCTAAAAGGAAGAGAAAGCAACATCATTGCTCAATTATACCACAGAATGTAGAAAAATAGGGAATGATAAAAATCAAAGAAAAATGCAACATGTAGACAACAATTACATATGTTAATTGGCTATATTGATAATCACTTAAAGACAAATGGTCTAATAATTTTAATACAAACATGAAAACTATTAATGTGGATTAAATACAAGACTCAACTATATGCTGTGTGTAAGAGTTCCCTTTAAATATAATGACACAGGTAAGTTTACAGGGATTGACAAAAGCAATACCATGTTAACACTAATAAAAATTTCTGGAGTACTTATATAAATTTCAGATAAGGAAGATGTCAGGGAAGGAAAATTATCAGGGATAAAGAATGGCATTGTATCATGATTTAAGTATTTATTCTCTAAGAAGACATAAATATCTTTAACAGGCATGCTCTAATAATAAAGCATCAAAATATATGAGTGAGAAATTGATAGAATTGCAAGGAGAAACACACTGATCTCCTATTATAACTAGAGATTTCACATGCCTCCTGTAGTAACTGTTCGATATGCTAGGAATATAGTTGAAATGAGCAGTACCGTAAATTAACTAACTCTAATTAACTTTACCCAATGACAGCAGAAAACACATTGTTTCAATTTCACATGAAATATTTACCAAGATAGACTGTAAAACACATTTTACCAAAAAATAGAAATATAAAAGTATATTAGAACACAATAAAATTAAGCTAGAAAACAATTGGAGAAATTGAAAGTCTCCATTATGTGGAGACCAGGTGGTATACTTCTAAATAACAAAGTGGCCAATATAAAAATCTCAAGAGAAAATTTAAAAACATTTTGAACTAAATGAAAATATTACCATCAAACGTTGTAAGATCTTCTTTCTTTCTTTTCTCCTTTTATTTTATCATTTTTATATTTACTCACATGTGTATGCATTGCCTCTCCCCGCCCACCCCCAACAATTTTGTGAAGAGAAGACATGAGATAATAGAAAGACATAGTGTTCTACTAGTTTGAGATAAGGATAGCTATACAGAGAGATTCCTAGCTTTACTTCCATGCACATGTGTTTTACAACCCAAATTGATTCATCTCTACCATACCTTTTCACTCCTTCCTGGTTACCTTCCCATAGTGGCTTCTGTCAGTTTAAGATTACATTATTAGCTCAAAATAATATATAGTTTTATAGCCCATGCATATAAAACAAACAAAAATGCAAAAACAAAATGCCCTTGAATGTGAGACCTTCCCAAGGGAAAAGAAAATGTTTTAAGATGAAGTAAAAGCACAGTTTTGAGGGACATGAATACCACCAAATAAATGTATTAGAAAAGCAAATCTAAAATTAATAATTCATGCTTTCAATTAGGAAACTTGCTTCCCTAAAGCAAGAGGGAAAATAACAAAAAGTAGAACAGATATTAATGAAATGTAAAACAAAAACAACACAAATCAATAAAGTAAAATGATGGTTCTTTGAAAATATCAATAAAGCTGATAAATCTTTATTTAGAGTAACTGAAAAGAAGACACAAACTACTAATGTCAAAAATATGAGAGAGGAATAATCCATAGCCATTAAGAGGATAAAAAAGGAATACAGCTAACAACCCCATGACAAAAATTTTGATAAATTATGTGAAGTGAACCAATTCCTTGAAAACATAAACAACCAAATCTCATACATAGGAGAAATAGATATTCCAAATAGGCTTGTATTAAAGAAGTTGATCAGCAATTACCCATGTTACAAAAATCAAAATTATTCTCCCAATAATTTAAAGAAGAAATGATAGGAGCTACCTAGAAAATAGAAGAAAAAATCCTTCTTAGCTCTTTTAATGGAACCAACATTACCTTAATGCTAAAGCTGGAAAATGACATTACATGGAAAGAAAACTGCAGATCAGTGTATCTCATAAAATAGATTTTTAAATCTTGACACATTATTGCCATATAAAATGTATTATACAAGCTACATAAAATCAGTTATCAACATTTTTGAAATAACTCAGTTATCTGTTTAATATTAATATGATAATGCCCAAGAAAAATGAAAATTTCATTGTATTAAACAGTTTAATCATAAATACCACTTATGGCAAAGAATTCAAGCTCCTAATATTTATTCCATATTCCATAAATATTATTTACATGTGTCTTAAGTAAATGAAATTCAACCATTGTAATTTTACTTACTAACTTCCAATAGATGATCTGTTAAGCAGTGAAATGTTTGAAATATAAAATCCAAGTTAAGTAATAGAAAAAGCTAAAGAGAAAAATAGTACAAAAATTGGGTGATTTCTCTTCATATAACTTAGAATTAGTGAAACTAATTATAAAATATATATTTTCAGGCTGCATACATCATACCTACCTGTGTCAAAGTAACAGACTAAAATAATTAAACCGTTCATGTCTGGGCACTAGGTCCATTCAATTGTTATGAATGTCCCAAAGCAGAGTAAGGTGTTAATGGAGCAGTTCATTTGTAAAAGTGCTCAAGTTTAATTATCATTAAAATGAACTCTTCAGACAAAGTCAATAATGTATTAGACAATAATGACAGCTTTTCTGCTTGCTGATTCTTTCAGTTGCCCCTTGCCTACCTTAAACTTCATGCTATAACTAAATGCATAACTCACATCTTTCCTTCTTTCCTTAATTGCACAAAGCTGCATCTAGGCTATGACGTAAAGAGGCATCAAGCTGACACTGCCAACCCCACATAACTTAAAGGAGCAAATTATCCATTTTCCCCTAACTATCTAGTCTATTAAATCACCAGTATGTCAAAGAGGTGACGACTGCTTTTAGGGCATTTATACTCTAGATAATGCATTTGCCATTTCCTGTGCAGTCAGTTCCCTGGGTGTCTCATAGGCTGCATTTAGGCAGCCTTGAAATAAAGAACTCTTACTGCATTTTTAAAAGTTAAACTTTAACAAAGGAAAATTCTTCAGTCACTAGGGGTTTTTATTAGATATTTTGATTGACTTGTATTGTAAGTATACCTTCAAAATGTGCTTTCATTTGTCAATGGAATATGAAAATGTATATTTTCTTTTTACTATAAATGATAATATTTGAAAACACTAAAACAGTTGATGAAAAATACCTTGGAGGAAAGAATGAAAACCATTACTATTTCAGACCAAATTTATTTGAATTTAATGAAAAAGGGCTTTATAGAAATCATAACTCTTTTAGATCAAATTTATTTGTAGTTAAACATGATAAACTAATTCACTTCTTTTGACTATGCACTGCAAAAGGCAATTTTAATGATACTAGTACTTCTCTTAAGTTTAGTACCTCAGTTTGGTTCATTGTCTCTGTCTCTCTTATTCTTTTTCCCTATGAGGGTCAACATTTGCGGACCACATTAAGAGTGTTGGGAGACATCTGTCTTTTTGAGTGGAGAGTGACAAGACTATCTGTGGAGATGATGTCTTCATGGATTCTGTATAATCAGGGTTAAATTCTTCTTTCAGAATAAAACAGATCATTTGTTGTCAGCAGAAATTGTAGAACTCTCTGCCAGTCCCTGGAGATGGAGTCCTCCTAAAATTCAGCAAGGAAATTCCAATCCTTGGGTATACGTTTATAGAAGGCCTGGTTTGCTTCTACATGGGGTCATCATTTTCTGATTTTATGCTCATAATTATTCTTTTAAATTTATTTTATTCCATTTAGTCCAATATAGTATACAATCTCAGAGGAGTTCGTGCATGTTTACTTTATCATGTCTCCTTTCCAGTAGCTTGGTTAATATTGACTCAGATCTCTTTAACCTGAATGAAATGCCTAGGATCCAGATATATAAGAGGGAATACATAAATGTTCTAGAGGAATTACATTGTTTTCCTCTTAAAAGGCAGCTGAGCAGACATAATGGTAATCACAACCTGGTTATCAACTCTCTAAGGTAAGCTCTGGATTTCATCCATTGTTATATCCCCAGAACATGGTACAATACCTAGTATAGGTCTAATGTAGGACTCATTAAATGTATTTTAATTAATTGAGTCTTCCTACCAAGGAGTCATAAAGGCAATAGTAATAAAGGATGGCAATGTATGTATGTCCTTCTTGAAGAGAAAACTCTGAATGCATAAAGGTGAGCACTGGTCTGATTTTCCTGTGTGCAAAAAAAATGTTCAGGAATAGCAGAGTTCTGGATTCAGATATGGAACCAAAATGAATGTGGACAGTTGGCAATTTTATTTACAAAACAATTAAAAAAAATAATCAAATTCCACACTCGTCCATATGTGATAGGAAAGACACCATATGCACAGTCTGCATCTGTGAGTGAACAGCTGGTTAGTAGTGATAATGATGAAAGTTTTGCATATGGTTCTTCCTTCTTTCAAGGTAATTTGCAGCTCAGTTATGAATGAATGGACACAAACTATTGAGTCACTTGACAGAGTGATATGCTCAATTACCAGAAAAAGTGTTAAACAAAATACCAAGATTGTGTATGTGGTTATATTAAATCGGAAATAAATTTAGTCCAGCAAAAATTGGTTATCTGACAGTTCTATTAATACAGTTAGACTATCATGAACCTACAAAAATTAGAATTTATTTCTTAAAGTTTATTCATTTGAGCAACACATTTGCATTCCATTCTTACTGAAATATTTGTGTGCATATATTTTGCTATCAAGAGTTAATATTTACATTTGTAATTTTGCTATATATTTTTCTATGAAAGAAATAAAGCACTACATAAGTGGACTGGGTGTTTGTCCTCTCAATTCCTCTTCATTATCCAAAAGCATCTTTGCCATGAATTTAGTACTGATTGGTCAAGCCATCCTTAGTGATCCATATAGATGCAGATTGTTCGATTTCTCATTCTTCTATTTGTAGACACAGCCTATTCTGTTTTTTTAAAAATATAATTTAAAGAATATCTGGGACTAGGGGTGTAGCTGAGCGGTAGAGCGCTTGCCTAGTATGCAGAAGGCTGTGAGTTTCATCCCAGTACAACTGCCTGCCCCCGGCCCTCAAATACCAAAAATAGAAAAAAGTCAAAACCAGAACACTATAGGGAGTAGTTCCATGGATATCTATTATGCAGCCATTCTCATTCTCAAATATGCCAAATATTGACAAGTGTTTCAAAGCTAACTATACCCCATTACCTCGAACTTGGAATGTATGAGATTCCTTTTTCTTCACAACTACATCAAAATTAGTATTACCAGGATTTAATGAATTTTTTTGTATGTCAATCAGATTATTATGCACTGGTATTTCTCTATAGTTTAGATTTTATTTCATCAAGTAATGATGCAAATATCTTTTCATATAAATATTAGCCATTGATTCCTGTTTTTCTAAGTTGTTTTTTCAAATGCTTCGACTATTTTTCCATTAGGTCACTTCCTCCCTTGATTTTTAGTTGGTTCTGGTCTATACTATATTTTGGGAAGATAGTTTCTCCCAAAATGTGGCTTGTCTTTTTACTTAGTTTAATGCCTTTTTATTTTTGCCAAAAGAAGAATATAAACTTCGAAATGCTAAAAATTAGCTGTTTTTTTTCTTTTTTGACTTGTATTCTGAAGTTCTTGTCTAAGTAAACTTTCCCTTCATCAAGGTCATAAATGTTTCCTTTATTCTATTTCAACAGTTTTAAGGTTTTATCTTTACATCTTTGATTATGTTTGATATTAAATACTGCACTATGCTTATATTTTTGAAGGAAATCTGGTTATCTTAGCATTTAATGAATGGCTCATCCTTCTTCAATGACTGAAATGTTCTGTCATACATTAAATCCCCCAAATGCAAGAATATGTCCTTAGGGTCTCTAATTCTCCACAGAATTTCATTTTATAAGGTAGATTTGATTATGATTTTCTTGTCTTGTCCTCATTTAATTTTCATATCCAGTTCATATTTGATTTATAAAATGAGACAGGTTCCTTTCTTTTTTAGAAATAATATTTGAAAGCAGTTTATAAAGAAAATAAATGTCTTGTTTCTTCAAGGCTTGGCAATACTTTCCTCTGAAAATGTATGGATAAAAGGAAAAATTACTAATTTTATTCACTTATTTATTTAGATCAACAGAGACTATTTGCATATATTTATATGGTACAATGTAACATTTTGAGTTATGTTTGTATTGGGTAGTGATCAGCTCAGGGTAATTAGCATATCAATAATCATAAACTTTTAGCATTTCTTTATGGTGAGTACAATTAAATTCCTCTCTTAAAATTATTTTGAGATATATAATGTATCATTGTTAATTATATTCACGCTGCTGGGCTGTGGAACACCAGAATGAATTCCTATTACCAAACAATAACATTGTACCTGTTAATCAACCCCTTCCTTTTTCCCCTCCCCACTATTTTCTCCAGTCTGGTAATTTTTACTGAACAGAAATGGTGAGAACAAAATAACCATTAAAAAGATTAAGAGAAGGTATTTGAAACATATATAACATTTCAGAAAGTATGTGAGATACTCCTTCAAATGTAATTCAAGAGTAGGTTATTCCCAAAAGATGAGATTCAAAGGCCTGTTAAACACATGAATACTTTCCAACCTTATTAGTAATAATTTGCAAATTAATACCACAATGACACCACTAGGCTTCATAAGATTGCAAACAATATCTAAGCGAGTAGCAATACCCATGTTTGGGGAAAATGTGGATTTTTACGCATGGCTTTTGAGAGGGGGTAAATTGTTTCAACTACTTTGGCAAACAACTTTCATCCCAGTCCTAAGGATTAAATTTGGGGAACCTGAATAAACATGTACATAGCAGCATTGTCCTTGGTAACTCCTAAATTGGAAGCAACCCAAGTATTCATTGACAGCAGAATTATTAATAAACTATGACATATTTCTGTAGTAGAATATTATCCAGCAATGAAAGCAAATGAACTATGGCTACTCATGGTAAAATGTCTAAATTTTAAGTATGCAATGTTGGCAGAAAGAAACCAGACACAAAAAATACATAATTACAAGCCCAGTTACATAAAAGTCAAAAATATTTGTAATGAGCTATGTTGATAGCCCAATTTGTTATTGTAAGTTAAAAAACCTCTCCCAAAATTTTGTGGCATAAGCTAAGTACTACTTTTTTATGTTTATTGATTCCGTGGAATTAAGAAAATGATTTCTCTCTGTTCCATGGTGTCTGGGGACTCAGATAGAAGCATTTGCATCTCTGCAGTGTTTCAAATGGCTGGGAGCTGGAATTAGCCAGAAGGTTTATCCCCATAGTCTCCATCTGGAGTCAGATAAGCAGAAGGCTGGTCTTATGGAAGACTGTTGATCAGAGCACTGGTGCATGAGTGCTGTGTTGATTGGGCTTCTTACAATCTGAAGACTGGGTCTCTGAGAGGGTATAGCTGAGTAGACCCAGAAGAGGAGTGCATGACCTGGAGAGTCACAGTGCTTCTGTCATGCAGTGTTGGTCAAAGTAGTCACTACCACATTGACTAATCAAAGAAGGAATAGAACAACATTCTTGATGTGGACAGTGTCAAAGAATTTGGAGTAATGTTTTAAAATTGCAACAAATGTTTAGAAAAGCACATTTAAGTATCTTGTGCTTATCTGCTACCTTCCCTATGCCAGGTCTTTTTTCTTTTATTCTTCCCACTTCTATTTTGTTGGATTAATAGAGTTTATTTGTTGCAGCTGCTATCTCCATGCCTTGACTGGTTTTGAATCTGAAGTTATAGTTTGTTGTGTTATTAAACATTAATTTAAACATATTTATTAAAATTTCCTTATGTATATCTTTGTCTATAGAAAATAAATATCACAGTACATTTTAAGTACCCTTTTTGCTCTTCCCTCTCCAATTTTATTTCATTGTCATACAGAAATTTTATTTCCAAGTTTTACAAAAATAAAATAAGTAGTAGAAGTAGTATCTGCAATTCATAACTCACTAGACTTGAGGTGATATAGTTTATATATCTTTTTTGGCCACCCACATCTATTCAGTTCACTTTTTCATTACTTAATGAATGAGGAGTGTATTTTTAATGGTTCAGTGATGCTGGGGCCATCTTGTTTGCTCTTTCTCTTTGGATTATTTTTCTTCAAAATGGATTGAAGTTTTAAGATTTTACTTAAAATATTTTTAAAAGATAACATTATATTATATAATTCTTCCTTGCCACAAAACAGATGGCAACTTTAAAACCAACACAATGAAACTGAAATTATTAAATTTTAGTTTGAGCATTAACTTGATAAAATATTAAGGTATTTCTATTTAAAAGAGACATTTGCAAATGTCTCTTTTTAATGGAAGAAAATGCAAAGCACAGAATTGCTTATTATTTAGGTAAGAAAAATGATTATATATTCAAATAAATATATAATGAAGAATTATGAAGAAACTAGTGACAGTGTTTGCCTCCAGAAAGGGTAAAGAGTTAAGTTAAGGATGAAGAATTTTTATAGATGTTTCAATTAATGAACAACATATTTGCATTATTTGCTTGGAATTATAGCAAACCAAAGATAGAGGATATAAGCCAGCGGTAGAGTGCTTGCCGACCACGTACAGGCCTTGAGTTCATTCCCCAACAATGTAAAAATAGGAGGGCTTGGCATGGTGACATATTTTTCATTTCCAGGTACTTGGGAGAGAGACAAGGGGATTGTGGTTCAAGTATGGCTGGGACAAAGTTAGTGGGAGATTCTATCTGAAAAACAAATGAAAAGCAAAAGGGCTGGGGGTGTGCTTAAGTGTAAGCACAGGAACATGGGAAAGAAATTAGCACCATGATGTCTATTAACTTTATAAATGAGGAGTGCAAAAAGAGCTTCATACTCAGTAACTTTCTTATCATGTGATCCAATCCTATTTAATGCTGTGTCTATAAACCTCCTAAAATTATCTCCAAGTTGGTGTTGTACATTCTATCTATCAGAGAACACTATGCAAAAAAATAAGAACATTATTTTGCTCAAATAATCAATGTTTTCCTGTAACTGGCTCACTTATAAGATAAGTGAAATATTACAAGAAATATTTCCCACTGTAAGTGTCTTGTTGAGAATACGATTATTCTCAAGATAGATATGTGTTCAAAATATTTAGAAGTTCTTAGCACGGTTAATGTGAGAGACTCACTCTGAATCGTTCTCTGATTATTTTGCTATAACTTTGCACATTTTCTCTTAGAATTTGTGAAGTATGTAATAAATGCATAACATTTTTTAAGGGCTTTCTGGTTTCATTCATATCTAAAGATGATGGACCTCGTCACAATCTAAGAAATGACAATAAAAATAAAACATCCTAATCATTATCTTGAGATATAATGCCCTTTCTTTTATTAAACAGATACAGCCATTCAATAAAAATAATGGTTAAAAGCACTGACAGAATATTCTAATTTCCTTTCTTTTTTAATAATACAGTTTACTGAATTTAGTCTTCCATTTTCTTTAATAGCTCATATCTACTTTAGCAACTCTTATTTAAAATATCCAATTTTTTTCTCTTCCAAATTGAGTTTCTGAGAGGTTTTGCTACTAATGGACACATTGTATGAGGAAATGTGGTCTGTAACTTCTGACATTTTACTTTAATTAGACAAGTAAATGCCAAAACTGTGGGATAAATGATATCATTTTGATGAGAATCATGAATCCAAAGAAATTTACAGAAATGTATCAGAGACCTAGCTGTGCTGGCACCTAGGTATATGTCTCTACTTTGTACTTTTGTCTACTAATAGCAGTCCACAGACTCAAGGAGATCTGTTCTTCTTGACCTCTTCTTTTCAGGAACCCAAGAACCATAAAGTCACTCATCTTTATGGTGAGTCCATTGAGGAAATGAGAAAACTTTCATTATTTCTCATTGCATTAAATTCCTGGGACACCAGATTGTGTTAGCAAACTAGAGGTGCTCTTATGAGGTGTCTCAGTGTTCAGTGTTCTCTGAGTCCTTTCAAACCTTTTTGCATCATGACACACAAAGAGTACTCTGAGGTATAGAGTTGCGGCTGTTTTCCGAGGCAACTACTCTAGGGAAAATCAAAGGAATTGCTGTTCCAGCATGCCTGTAATCAATTTACTTGGGCGTGTAAGTGGGAAGCTCTACTTTGACTGAGTGTGTATGACTTCTCCATCTTTGTTAACTTATTCTGAATTTTGAGAGTGGAAAGTTATGGGATCATACCCAAGGGGTTTGGTAAGACAGCAAGAAGAAAGAGAGGAACTAGTTAGTGATGCCAAGAAGTTCTGGAGTTGTGAATAAAAACATTTCCTTTCTTCATCTCTTTCTCCTCATTTCCAAGTAAAGAGAAAAAAGAATGACCCTCTGTTCTGTCCCTCCCATATATCAAGGCAGCTCTTTTCTCCCAGGATAAGAAATGTTGAAAGTTAGAGAGAAGAACAAAATGAACCCTCAAAATTGCAGAAAGACAATGAAGTTTGAGGGCTGGGGATATAGCTCTGTGGTGGAGCATGTGTGAAGCCCTGGGTTCCATCCCCAACACTGCAAAAGAACCCAAAATCAAAATCAAACCAATCCAAACTGAAAAAAATCTTAAAATCAGTGAAGTTTGGACTATTGTCAGAAAAATAAATTTCTATGGTAGAGAGCTAACACTGGAGGAAATTCTTGCACATCGAGCTGAGTCTTCTCAGTGTATGTGCCAGACATTATGAAGATCTGTTCACTAGAACTTGGACCTGGCATAATCTTTAGATTTCCTTAAGTTTATTATTTTTTTTGCTTTTTATGTTCCATCAGATTCCCATTTGAAAAATTGAACAATTATATTAAAAAATTCTGCTTAAACTTTCAGACCCAATTAAATAAAAAGTCAAGAAAACATAATTTTAAATGCAGGGATGGAAAATATGTGTGTTAAATGCTATTCATTTTTATTACAAAATACTTATTCATATCAGAAATATAAATAAGAAAAATTCATTAAATCTCTTTAATTAATTATTCTCCCTGATACAAACATAATTAACACATCACCAAGTATTTTTCTTGTTCTTTCACTATATATGTATTTTAAAGATAAAACTGCCATTTAAAATATTCTAAATACTGTGTCATGATATTAATCATTCTTTTGAGGATAGACTCCCATTATATTTTGTCTGAGATGGGGCCTGGATATCAAACTTTTTTTCTTGTGTGTGTGTGTGTGTTTGTTGCTGAGAATTAAATCCAGCACCTCACAAATGCTCTACCATATAGCTATATTCTGAGCACTTTAAAAATTTTATTTCAAAACAGGGTATCACTAACTTTCCCAAAGGTGTTCTCAAACTTACTATCCTTCTTCTGCAGCCTCTCCAGTAGCGGGCATAACAGATGTGCACTATTGCAACCAGTTTCAATTTTATTTTTTGGTGTAAGACATTTAAAGGTGTCAAAACACCCCTGTCAGTAACAGTGGACAACTACAATAAGGTGTCTTTTTTGTTTGTTTGTTTTGGGGTTTTTTGGGGGGAAAAGGTAAGCTCTTTCAACTTGTATGTGTTAATCTCAAATCATAAAAAGAAGAATATGGGGTGAAGGAGGTCTAACAGGAAGATTCATGATAGGTTAACTCATAAAAGGTTTGCTGGGTCTAGCTTATAAAGTATTCAATTTCTTTGACATTTCTTCTAAATGTCTTTGACAAAACTGAGCCGCTAACGTTCACATCCTCTTATGATGTATGTACAAAAGTATGTTACTCACACCCTTGTCTACATAGCATTATCACTGTTAAAGAAAAATATTTGCCAATATGGTAGGTAAAATTCATTTTAATTGTTTTACTATAAAGCATGAATAATTTATACTAATGTACATTTTAATTTCTTCTCTTGCAAAGTTTTCTGTTAATGTTATTTCAGGTCTTGTCTAATTTCAGTATATAGATAATCACATACACAAATATTAAATAAAAACTTCTTAAATCAAAACCTTTTCTAATCTTTCATGATTAGGTTAATTTTTTACATACATTGATTTCAGATTGTAAATAAGCAAACAAAAATGCACAGTCATTTAAGCTCTCTGTACCACACTAACAGTGTATTAAACACATCACATTTTTACTAGGTGTTGATATCACGTAATAGTCTTGTAAAAATATTTTTTTCAGTTAGTAGAAAATATAAAGAAAAAAGTTAAAATTAAAAAGCTGCCCAACTATTGAAGATTAGCTAGGAATAATTATGACATTGATGACACGTGATATTTTAATCTACCTTCCTAACTTGAATAGCAAGATATAAAATTTGATGTTTTTAGCTCATTTCTGTTCTATTTACTGCAGTTGTGTGGTTGGAATAATAACCAATGTAGCATTAGTTTACATTTTTAATGAAGGATTTCTCCTTCTCTGGAATAAGATATCCTGATGATTTATAGATCAGAACTTTTTGATTGTGCAGAGAAACCCCTGTATAATCTCTCCATTTTCTTCTTTGGTGTTTAGTGCATAACAAAATCATTGAATAAAAATAGTAAGAGCTCCATAATTTCTAGTGGCATAACCTGTTTTCTATTTCCCATCTTATTGCAGTCTCAAAAGTTTAAGAGAATTCAGGTTTTTAGATTACATACATTATATTCCATCTATTTATGGGGGATAATGAAAGCATATGAGCACACTGTATAATAAGTCAGGCATATAATTTTCAACCCTAGAATTTAGAGTGTGGATGGAAAACAGGTTGAGAAAATACAATAAGGAAGTAGGTATTGGAAAGAGAATCAAGCCCAGGACATTCATATTTAGCCAAGGATCACAAAGTAGTCAAACAAAAATCAGAGGAATTTAGAAGCTGGAAAATGAGTAGAAGGTATAGTGCATGCTTGCACAGGGTTAACAACCAGAAAACTCTACAGAGAATAATACGTGGCCTAGGGGTTAGCACATACCAACAGGAACTAAAGGCGCCCAGCTCAGCAGGCAGGAGACAGTTACACAGCACTGATAATAAGGAAATTGATAAAGCAGATGGTTTGCTCTTTCACTGATAGCTGCCTCTCTTCTCTTTTAGACTGTTAAGAATTAATTCTGAAAAAAGCTGATGTGAAGGTTTATAGGTGGTCCCACTGGAAAATAATGCTTAAAGACAACTCTGACAAAAGACTTCCATTAGGTCTTTGTGTTTTTTTAAAGAATATAGTGACATTTATGGGTCCTCTGTTTGTACTCAGAAAGGATCATTCACTTACATGTTTATTAAGCTCATGTTATTGGTTCTTTTTTGATTTTTTTTTTGTGGTACTGGGGTTTTGAACTCAGGGCCTACACTTTGAGCAACTCTACCAGCCATTTTTTGTGAAGGGTTTTTCGAGACAGGGTCTTGCAAACTTTTTGCCCAGGCTCACTTCAAACCGTGAATCTCTTGACATCTGCCTACTGAGTAGCTAGGATTACAGGTGGGAGTCAACAGTGCCTGGCTCTTTTTTTATTTTTATGGAAATAAAATCATTAAGTATTCTCCCATGTTTATAATTGGCATCTATTGTCCCAGCACCTTCTGGGGTTTAAAAGTGCAAGCTCTGGGCAATATACTGTGTAGAGAATTGATTAATTTATATGTTTGAGAGTCTTTCCTAAAAGTAGAAATTAAGTGGGGAGAGAACATGGAATTTTGGCTCCAGGCTCCAAACATGGTTTTAGGATTGTCTGGGAAAGTGTTCTTCCATCTACCACTGTGCTCAGAGATGAATCTCTCTTTACCCCTGAGAATAATTCAGGGTATTATGTGGGCTCAAATAGGAAAGTTGACAACATAGGGTTCTTGTAATGATCAAAATTGTTAATCTATGGAAATATTTATAATTCAAAATGATTGCAATGTATTAAATCATTTTCTTGTGGTACTGGGTTGAACTCAGGCCTTTGTGCTCATTAGACAGGTGCTCTACTGCTTGAGCCACACCTCCATCCCTATGAAACCATTTTTAAAAGTGTCTGGCACATGTGGTACAATCCATTCCAGGCAGAGCTTTTGGCCCAGCTGAACTCAAGAGAAGGATATGGGATGAGTGGGAATCACATGGAGTTCTAGATTTTTCCATGGCTGATTATATTTAGCACAGTAGCATATGCTGAGTTTATTTACCATTTCACGGTATAGAAAACATGCTTACCTTACTATATTAATTTTATGTCTTATTATTAAAGTGTATTAAGACCTTCAAAAAAGTGTCTGGCACAAGTAAATACTAACAAATTTAACTTATAACCATTCATTATTATTTTTCATAGAACATATAAGATAAAACATAGTGGTTGTTGTCATAGTCATCATCTGGCTATCATCAAGAAAACACAAAACAACAAACATTGAGAAGGATGCATTGTCAGTGGGAATGTAAACCAGTGCAACCACTATGGAAATCAGAATGGAAATTCCTCAAAAAACTAAAAATAGATTTACCTAATGACCCCACCTTACCACTTTTGGGCATATGTCCAGAGTAGAAATCAATATACAAGAGAGATACCTTCATACCCATGTTTTTGTATATTCACAATAGCCAAGCTGTGGAATAAGCCTAGGTGCCCAACAACCAATGAATGAATAAAGAAAATATTGCATGTATATACATATATTCATATACCATGGAGTTATTACTCAATTATAAAGAAAAATGAAATTATATCATTCGTAGAAAAATGGATGGAACTGGAGATCATTACGTTGAGTGAGATAAGCCAAGCATAAGAGCCAAACATTGCATGCTTTTGCTCATCTATGGAATCTAGATCTAAAATGGTGATGATGGTGATGATAATGGGACATGAATTTAAAATGGAACCTGCCACAAGGGATCTATAGGAGGGATGAAGAGGATCAAAGTATTTTTATATGTACATATATATTTATATATTACATATGATTGCATATATATTTGTATATGTATATGAAGGCAGTACAATGAAACCCACTGAACATTGTTTGAAGGGGGGTATTGGAATATAATAGAGGAAGTGAACTTGTTCAGCATACACTGTACATATATCTATGGAATTATTGCATCGAAACCCCCTTGTACTATTAATACATGCTAATTAATATTTTTTAAAAAGAAAAATCCTTGTACAATTTAATGAAAGGCAGTAGATGACTAATAACTGCTTTCTAAACCAGTCTGATAATCAGAAATATTAGTAACATTTTCAGGCCCCTGACTAGAAATTCTGGTTCAACAAGTCTAGGATGAGGCCGTAAATTTCATTTATTCTTATTTATTTATTTTTATTCATTTATTCACATGTGCATACTTTGTTTGGGCCATTTCTCCTCCCTACCCCTGCCCTCTCCCTCTCCCCCCCATCCTCCTCCCTTCCAGGCAGAACCTGTTCTGCCCTTATCTCTAATTTTGTTGAAGAGAAAACATAACCAATAATAAGAAAGACAAAGCATTTTTGCTAGTTGAGATAAGGATAGCTATACAGAGAGATTCCTAGCATTACTGATCATTTATTTTTTAACCCCAAATGATTTTGATTTTTGCATTATAATGAAATAGATGTTCAACACTATAATAGTCCATTCAATTTTTTAAAGAAAGAAGACAGACATATGTCAAACGAGGAAAACTCTTAGATTTAAGAATGGAAGAAAGTAACTGCAAATATTCCAAACTGGCATACCATGGATTTAGGCACAGTGTTACCTGAGCATTACCACCCTCAAAGTGACCCTGAATATACTGCCAATTTCTTTTAGTTCCCTGTCAGGACCCAGGCAGGAATTGGCTCCCCTTATCACTCTCTGCAAAGTTCCTTGGCCTCTTCTCGATATGATCCACTTCCATTTGGTTGCCAAGCTCTAAATTTATGCTGTTGCTGGCAGCCCATTTTCACAAATCCCTGCTCTCTAAAGCCCATGCTCTTTTCAGTGATTAGAATCACTGAGAGAGCTTTTAAAAACTGATTCTGAACTTCTTGTTTCAGTTCTAACAGCTTGGAAGTTGTTCTTGCCATCCCTGTGACAAGCATGACTTTTCTTGCACCCATCAGAGAAATGAACATGCAGCACAAATCACCACCCCAAAACCTGGAAAGAGGGGCACATGCAGCATGATTCAACAGCTCCAATCTCCTTGTCCAGAAGCTACCAGAGTTCATTAAGCTTGCAGGATGCTTGTGCAAATGCAGGGGCAAAGGGAGGGGTTACTATTCCACTCAGGCTGTAGCCTGAGTGAGATTCCAGGCTTTCTTGACTTTCTCTCTATAAATCTTATCAGCTTCTCAGGGTAAAGATTTCAAAAGGATACCCAAGTATCCATCAGGAGACGCAGAGGTAACCATTTAGTTAATAAAAATGTATCCATATTTTTCTGTTAATGTAACATACTTATATAAGATGTTAAGAACAAAGGAGACTTGATATGTAATACATGGGAACTCTTTGCACTACCTTTGCAACTTTTATGTTCACTTAAATCTGCTTTAAGATGTGAAATTTGTTCTACAGTTATCTTCTCTATAATATACAAAATATTCTATTATAGTCTCTATTGTGCTATGAACAAATAAGAGCTTAAACAACATAAATATCTTCTGACATAAGCCTCCCTGGGCTCCCTAGTCTCTAGGGCAGGGTTTGTTTTCTTGTTCTTTCAGGTTGATGGGAAAATTATTTTAAGTTTTGAAATTAAATTTATTTTAATGGGTACACAAAACACAAAAATTATACATATGGAATAGCATGCAATGTTTTTTGCCCATCATATTTAGTTTTAAAATCTATTTATGCCCAGAATCTACTCTAGATTAACTAGATCATCACTTCTTGAAGTGAAAACTAGATATTGGCCAGTTTTTAAAAGTAAATATTAATATGCACATAGGGCCGAGAATTTCTATTCTAGAACTCTATATCGTGGACATTGGATGCATGCACTCATGCAAGTATTTTCTACCTTTTCTGTCTCTTCAATTGCAAACCCAGTTTTGGTAACGTGGTCTCCACATCAATAGTCAACCGTCTAAACTATCAGTCCATAGTTTTGATTAATGAATGGGAGAATCTTTTTGGTGAAAAGCAAGCAAGAGAAATTATCTTTATCATTCTTATTTTAAACATAATCATCTTTGTTTCTAAAAGGCTAAAGGTATGTTCTATGTATATTATACTCATAATAAAGTAGTGTATTTAAAACTTGTACACACAGGAGCTAAAAGGTCCTACAACCACAAACTCATTAAACTTCAGTCATCTTCTGTGGAGAGAGCTGGCTCATTTCTGTTTCTTGCATACAAACATAATGGAGATTCTGAAATATTGCTTCTGGATGTAGCAAAGAGACCCATGGTTATAGCTGTTTTGACAAATCTTTTTACTTCAGTGGTGCTGCAGAGGCAGAGATTTGAAACCATAATTTTTTCTCTCTCTCATAGGATCGCTTACAGGTGAAAGGAGCCATTTTTCTTTGGTATAACCTATTGTTTCCAGACATAAGCCAGATTTAATTAAAGGGTGCAATTAAATGTAGTTAAGTCTTATATCTAAAAATCAGTCTTCCTTGATTTTCTGGTTTAGTATAGAACAAATGGAATAACAATGTACACTGAATTTTCAGAGAAAGAGGTAAAGAAATTAACTTCTTTATATTCTAAAATTTTACTGCTCTTCTTTCAGCTTTCATATCTCTGATGGGTTATTTTTTTAAAATCTCTGTAAAAGTTAATATTCAATCAGGGTATTAGCTATGAGGGATTTTTTGCCTTTTTAAAAAATAAATATATATGTATAATTTACATATTATTGCTGTGACATTTATAAAACTTCTTATAATATATCATAGTTGAATTCCCCCCTCCATCATTCTCCTTTATTCCCCTCCCCTCAAACTATTACTGGAATAGTTTCAACAGGTCTCATTTTTCCATTCACATACATGTGTACACAGAATTTGCATCATCCATATTCACTCTCCTACACCCACTCTCCACATCCTCCCCCTTCCTACTGAACCAACCCCACCCAGACAGGACTTATTCTGCCCTCCTGGTCTTCATTTTTGTTTTAAAAAATGACACTTTTGTTTAAGATAGCTATACATTGGTTTTCTTTGTGATATTTTCATGTATATATGTACTATAATCTGAATTGGTTCATCCCCTCTATTTCTTCCTTTCTACCTTAGTCCCCTTCTAATGGTGATTTTAACAGGTTTAAAAATTATATATTCATTTTTGTATAGGAAGTACAGCAACCATATTCACCCCAGCAGCACAGCAACTAAGAAATAGCATAGATAAATGGGACCTCATAAAGCTAAAAAGCTTCTGTTCATCAAAAGAAATGGTCTCTAAACTGAAGAGAACACCCACACAGTGGGAGAAAATATTTGCCAATTATACATCAGACAAAGGACTGATAACCAGAATATACAGGGAACTTAAAAAACTAAATTCTCCCAAAACTAATGAACCAATAAAGAAATGGGCATGTGAACTAAACAGAACTTTCTCAAAAGAAGAAATTCAAATGGCCAGAAAACACATGAAAAAATGCTCACCATCTCTAGCAATAAAGGAAATGCAAATTAAAACCACACTAAGATTCCACCTCACCCCTGTTAGAATAGCCATCATCAGCAACACCACCAACAACAGGTGTTGGCGAGGATGCGGGGAAAAAGGAACCCTCTTACACTGTTGGTGGGAATGTAGACTAGTACAACCACTCTGGAAAAAAATTTGGAGGCTACTTAAAAAGCTGGACATCGATCTACCATTTGATCCAGCAATACCACTCTTGGGGATATACCCAAAAGACTGTTACTCCAGAGGCACCTGCACATCCATGTTTATTGCGGCACTATTCACAATAGCCAAGTTATGGAAACAGCCAAGATGCCCCAGCACTGACGAATGGATTAAGAAAATGTGGTATCTATACACAATGGAATTTTATGCAGCCATGAAGAAGAACAAAATGTTATCATTCGCTGGTAAATGGATGGAATGGGAGAACATCATTCTGAGTGAGGTTAGCCTGGCCCAAAAGACCAAAAATCGTATGTTCTCCCTCATATGTGGACATTAGATCAAGGGCAAACACAACAAGGGGATTGGACTATGAGCACATGATAAAAGCTTTAGCACACAAGGGAGGGGTGAGGATAGGTAAGACACCTAAAAAACTAGCTAGCATTTGTTGCCCTTAATGCAGAGAAACTAAAGCAGATACCTTAAAGCAACTGAGGCCAATAGGAAAAGGGGACCAGGAACTAGAGAAAAGGTTAGATCAAAAAGAATTAACCTAGAAGGTAACACCCACGCACAGGAAATCAATGTGAGTCAATGCCCTGTATAGCTATCCTTATCTCAACCAGCAAAACCCCTTGTTCCTTCCTATTATTGCTTATACTCTCTCTACAACAAAATTAGAGATAAGGGCAAAATAGTTTCTGCTGGGTATTGAGGGGGGGGAGCGGGAGGGGGTGGAGTGGGTGGTAAGGGAGGGGGTGGGGGCAGGGGGGAGAAATGAACCAAGCCTTGTATGCACATATGAATAATAAAAGAAAAATGAAAAAAAAAAAAAAACTTCCCTTCTTTTACCCTCTCTTTCTCATATGTGACCTACCCTTAGCATGAAGTGGTTTTTTATGTTATAATATTGCTTGTATTTGCATTAGGTCTAAAATGTCAGTTCCAAATAATAATTAAAATACCATCTGATATGAATAGTTTAGCATGTACTACTTGCTATATGCATATACATCATCTTAATTGATTTTTATAACAACCTTGCAATATAATTGCTATTATTGCATATATTATTCATCATCAGATCCTGCCATCTCCACTTTCAAAATTTACAAATGTATCTGACTACATTTCATTTGCATCACACTAACTCAAGCTATCATCACCTCTCTCCTGTACTACTGCACAAGTCTCTTAAGTTTTCACAGCCTCCATGTTTTTAAATTTTATTTTTTGGCAGTAATTGGGATTGTACCCAGGGCCTCACACTTGCTACACAGGCACTCTACCACTTGAACCATGTCCCCAGCCTTTTATACTTTGGTTATTTTTCAGGTAGGATCTTGCTATTGCCCACACTGGCCTGGACTGCAATGCTTCTATTTATACTTCCTATAGCTGGGATGACAGCTGCACATTACTCTGCCCAGCATTTATTGGCTGAGATGAGGTCTGAAAATTCTGACCATGCTAGACTAGAATTGCAATCCTCCTGCTCTCAGCCTTCTGAGAAGCTAGAATTATAGGCCTGAGCCACTGCACCCAGCACTATAGTAAATAGTCCTACAGTAAATGCTCCACAGACTAGTAAGAATAATCTTTTAAAAATTTATGTCACCCTTCTGCTCAAAATAAGGTCCTTTCCTTGGTATCGTACAAAATAGTAAGATGGCTCTCAAGACACCTACTCTGGTGAACTTGTCTTATATTAACCTGTTGCTGTTTTTTGGAAAACATCCCTCAAAAGTCCATTTATTAAAGTCTTGGCCCCCAGCTTGGTGCTCTTAGGAGTGGTGGAAGTTTTAAGAGGTGGGACTTAGTAAGAAGTCTTCAGGTCACTGGAGGTGTTCCCTCAAAAGGAACTATGAGACTCTGGTACCTTCCTCTCTCACTTTCAATTCCCAGAAGTTTTGCTCTGCCATGCACTCCTGCCTTCAACACTTAAGACTTTTCGCTGGGGGTGGGGTGCAGTTCATACCAACCCACAACATTCCATCTCTGGCCCCTAAATGCTCATGTCCATCTCATAATGCAAAATGTACTTATGCCATCTCCTTAAGTCACCAAAGCCTCGATAGTTCCAGCATTGCTCAAAATTCAAGTTTACAGTTATCCTGAGATTCAAGACAAACTGTTAGTGTGAGCCCCTTTAAAATAAGAAATTAACTATATTCTTCCAACATACAATGGTGAGAGAGGCACAGGGCAAGCTCCTATTCCAAAGATGAGGAATAGAAAAATACCAAGGAAGGATTGGACCAAAATAAGACTAAACCCCAGCAGGCCAAACATTAAATCCTGTATCTCTTGCCCATGATCCAGTGCCCCTAATAGTGTGATGTGAGCTTCAAATGGCTTGAACAATAGTTGTCCACCCTTGTACTCAAAGGCTATATTGGCCTCTGAGCACCTAAATGGAGTGCTGAGCACAGTGAAATCCTGGAGAAAGACTTCCCCAAGCAGCTCTGAATGAGCTGGACAGGGTGTCCCAAGCTAATCTCATCAGAAACTATGCCTATAAGAAATGGGCTCTTTTACTGACCAAACTTCAAGTTTTTCAAATCCTTCTGCCCCACTTTCTGTTCCTAATTCTCATTGTAAATCTGTGTAAAGACGATCAGCAGTACTGCTACTTCCTGAATGCTGGGCTACCTTGAAATTTCCTCCACCTCTAATTAGACTTTCACCTTTAAGTTCAGCCTCCTACAGAGGCAAGGGCATGGACATAATGTAGACAAGCTCTTTGTCAGAATGGAACACGAATGTCCTCTAGTTCAATTTTCATTACAGTCCCCATTTCTATCTAAAACCTTGGAAGCACAGTCTTTTCTGTTTGCATTCATAATAGTGTTCTGCTCGTCTGAGTTCACACCAGAATTTCCCACTAAGCTCCACTAACATTTATAGCTTCTCTAGCCTGCTTTTCTAAACCATTCCAAACTCCTCCTGCAAACCCTTTTAAAACATGGTTTTATAGTCATAGCAATGGCCCCATTCCCAGTGTCAAGTGTCTGTGTTAGACAATTTTCATCACTGTGTCAAATACCTGAAGGAAACTACTTAAAGGAAGAGTGACTTTGGCTCACAGTTTAGGAAGTTTTAGTCCATGGTCAGTTGGCTCCATTGGGATGGGCGTGTTGTGAGACAAAACATCATGGCAGCAGGAGGATGTGGCAGAACAGTCACTTTGTGGTGGCGAGGAAGCAGTGATAGAGGCAGAAAGGGGCCAGGGATAAATATACCATTCAAAGAAATGCCCACAGTGACCTACATCTTCCAACCAAGTTCTACCTCTTAAAATAGACCATTTAGTTTAAACACATTTACAGATTAACCCATTAATGAAGTTATCACTCTCATGATCTAATTACATCTCAAGAGTGCCACCACCTAGGGACTAAACTTTCAATACATGAGGCTTTTAAGGGGGACACTTCATATTCAAATCATAACATCTGCCATTTTTTTTTGCCACCACAGGCCCAAAGCAGCAGGGTCAATCTACCATGAACTGAAACTTCTAAAACTGGAGCCAAAATAAAATTTCTTTGCAAGTTGATTGTCTGAGGTATATGTTATAGTGTCAGAAAACCAATTAACACGCCTTACCTTTCAAAGTGGATGGTACCTGTCAATATATGAACTGTCACTCACTCTTTATATTCAGTTACATTGTATCAAAAAAGATGAAGAGCTTTACAAAAATAATTATGATATCAGAACAGTTTGTTTTGAGTAAATTAATAGCCAAATTGTCCTGAGTTCCTGACTTTATAAGATGAAATTCATTAGCAGAGGGACGGGACCCTTCCTGAGCCTAGATTCTTATACTGGATTTAAAAAACAAACCAAGACATTTTTACTGAAGGAGCCACATGGAAAGGATTTGAAGTCAACCTCTAGGAGCTGGGAACTAGCAAGAAAATGTAAATTCAGTGATACACCCTTAAGGAAATGAATTCAGCCATCAACCTGAGTAAACATGGAGTCACTCTCTTAGCTAGTCAAGCCTCCACACATAGCCTGGCCAACACCTTAATTGCAGCCTCCCTGAGCAGAGGGCCTAGTTAAGTTATGCTTGGACCTCTCATCCAGTTAAACTGTGAGATAATAAGTTTGTGTCACAACAGGTCACTGAGTATATGACAATTTGTTATACAACAATAGGAAGCTAATACAGTTGACCTACCCTGTCACTCTGATCTCGTCCATGCTATGGTCTCCATCATATAGTTTGCTTCAACCACACTGACTTTCTTGTTGATGTTTGACCAAACCGACATGATTCTATCTTAGGGACTTTGTTTTTGGTCTTCTTCATCTCCTTATAAAAATCCTTGATCATTCAATATAAAATAATACTTCCACTATTCTCTTTCTTTTTTTTTCATGATAAGTCACAATCACTAATTTATTATATTATTGATGCAACTTACTGCTACCATCTTATACAAGATGCACTTTGGGAGACTGATGAGTGAATTAATGTTTTCCAGAAGAGAAATTGACAAAGGGGTGGCTGTTGAGTGAATCTGTTAAGCAGTAAATCATTGGCTAATGCAGATTCACATTCATGGCAGTGAGGTCAGTTTTTTTTTGGTTTTTGAATAGTGGAGTAATTGTTATTTATACATACTCTGTATCCAAAGTTTGACTTTAATAACTTGCTTCTGCTGGGAAGTAAATAGCTAGTACTTACTTAACACATTTTATCATAAGCTATGATCTATTCCTTCACCCAAATCCTATTTCGACACATACTTAAGTGTGACTCTGAAAGATCATGAAATCTTTCTGTTTTTCTACATCTTCATTAATTTTGGAAGAAAGAGAGGATGTACACTGTGATTTCCCAAATTTACTCACTTTACTCCTAATTCTGATTAAGACCTTGAGATTACATGCAAGCAGAATGTCATTTGGTAAGATCAAACTTCTAATGGTTTGCTCATTTGTTGATTTTATCTCTGTTCAACATTAATTCTACATCTGGCCTCAATTCTCTACCACTTCCTGAATCTATGCCCTTGGTAATGACTTTTCAGCAATTCCCATTAACAGCCTGAGTTAATTTTTCTATAATTGGAATCTGGGTTGGTTTTGTGATTTGCTCTGACCGATTGAAAGAGGCAGAAGTATTGATGTGCCACCATTGAGCCAGGCCTCCTGAAGCCATATGTGTTCGGTTTGTTTTTGTTTTTTGTTTGTTTATTTTATTGCTTTTAAATTGTTTTTACATTCACTCACATGTGTATACATTGTTTGGGCCACCTCCCACCCCCATCCCCTGCTTCCTGGTGGCAGAACCTGTCCCACCCTCTTCTCTGATTTTGTTGGAGTGAAAACATAAGAGATAATAAGAAAGACATAGCGTTTTTTTCTAGTTTGAGATAAAGATAGCTATACAGAGAGATTCCTAGCGTTGCTTCCATGCACTTGTGTATTGCAACAACACACATTGGTTCATCTCTAGCAGACCTCTTCACTACTTCCTAGTCCCCTTCCCATAGTGGCCTCTGCCAGTTTAAGATTACTATATTCTGCCAGAGTGGAAAATTATCACAAGTAAAGATTAAGGGAATCTGAGATCCCACTTACTAATTTTCCTTTTTATTTTTTCAACATAATGACTGCAAATACTACATATTTGTATTAACAGAATACTAGAATACATATTAGTATTAGCAGAGTACTACTTTTCTTTAGAGACAGCATTCAATAAATGTCTGTTTAAAAATGAATTAATTTGAATGCATAAGAATTCAAATATATTTTTTCTTAAAAATGACATGTCTTCATTCTTCACTACAATTCTGAAATCATATCCAAGGCAGGTCCCAAAGATTTTCTTGTCAAAATCCAGTCAATCTGCTATAATGCTTCTTCATATATGGTGTTCACTTAATTGATAGTAAAATGATATATGGTGAAAGAAATTTTCAGGTAAATGTTTGGTCAAGATTATGGCACTTTTTCCATTTAGTTTGAAAGGTCAATGAAGTAAATAAATAATTTTTTCTGTCAATGGAAATTTTATAAAATTTATGATTACTTATTGTGTTTTCATAATTTTCAAAGCAAAACTTTGATAACATTATGGCATTAATTATTAAAAGATATTCTCTCCAAATTTTGGAGTTCTTTCATTGTTTCCTTGGTCCATAGCAAAAGTTATCATGTAGAAAAGCCCAAGAGGCTTTGGAAACATTTGAAGCCTCCCCTAATTTTAGATTCTGTGCTTCATGTGTCAACTTAGCAAGGTTATGTTTCTCAGTTGTTTTGTTAAACACTAGTAGAGATGCTGCAGTGAATGTGTTTTTTGGATGTGATTAACATGCAAAACAGTAGATTTTGAGTATGTAGATGAACCTCATCCAATCCGTTGAAGGCCTTGAGGTAAAAGATCAGGATCCTGGAAGAGTAAAGAATTTTACCTTCCATACTGTCTTTGAGCTCAAGACTGCAACAGTAACTCTTGGAATTTCCAGCCTGCCCTGTGAGTTTTGGACTTGCCAATCCCACCATTGCCTGTGCCAATGTTTAGAAATAAATCTCTATCTTTCTATAGCTCCTATTAGTTCTGTTTCTCTAGAGTATCCTAACATCACCCTTAACGCTTATAAAACAGAGTAAAGCAAGCATACATTACCTCTTGCTCCACTTATAAGACATTCCGGATGTTTTTAAATCAATCACACTCTCAGTTCCTCTGACCACACATATGGGCCTGTCACATATTAGTGACAATCAGGCTTTCTCTCCAGGGAATCTGAGCTTTGAGATTCGGGATTGAAGCAGTGGGAACTACCATTTCCAAAAAAAAGTTGCCTGAAAAGACTGCCATTTTATCAGCTGGGATTCTGGAAACAGCTCTCAGTTTTGTTTTTCCTGAGGCTGGTTGCTTAGCTCTTCTTTCTTCATTCTATGCAAGATCCAGAATTGCATCTGCAAAGAAATCTTTCAACTTTTATTTTGATTTCAGTTAGCTAGAAGTCAGCTTCTGTAGAATGCAAAGGAAAATCCCTAATTTATATGAAAATTGATATGAGACATTTTGAAACAGGGTTGTCAAAGTCAGACTGTTCTCAGTTTCATCTCACTTACTGGCAAGACAATTTAAGCCTTGTATTATCCTTTTATGGCTGTATGACAAATGATCACAAATTAGCAAATCACTTTAAGTGACTTAAAACAACACCTGTGTACTATCTCACAGTTTCTTGACAGTATTTATCCAGGTACTGCTTGGTTGGGTTCTCTTCCTGTCACAGTCACAAATCCAGGTGTCCTGTGGGGCCTTGATTCCCAACTCAGGTTTCCTCTTCCAGGCTCACTGGTTATAGACAAAATTCCTTTCTCTACAATTGCATTACTCATGCCCCTATTGTTTTGCAAACTGCTGGCTTAGGACTTGCTGTTCTCACTTCCTAGAGATGGCTCTTGAGTCCTTGGCACACTGTCCCTCCAAAAAACCTCTCGAAATCCCAATCTCTTTACTTTCAGGAAGGAGCCAGACACTTTTAAGAGTTTACATCAAGCCAACTCAACAATCTTCTTTTTGTATAATTCAAAATCAACTAATTTGTAACATAATCACAGGAGTGATTGACCTTCCATATTCTCAGGTTATGCCCATACTTAAGGTAAGGGGAATTGGCAACCATAAGGAGAAGGAAGTGGGCACCTAGCAGGGGAGGGGTCTTATGGATAATTTAGAATTCTGTTAGCATAAGCAAATTTTTTTAGGCATCTGCTTTCCTTTGTGAAATGAGGAAAAATTAATTCCCACTTTTACTGGCATTTTAAAGATCAAATAAAACTATGTAGGTTAAGTAGCAAGAGCTCAATACATAGTAAGCTCTCACTAAATAGGAATTATTATTATTAATCAACAATGATCATTGCAGTGAATGAGATGTTCCCATTGTGCATTCAATTTCCATATCCCATTGTTCTGGGAAAATAAACAAAAAGACTTTACATACCATGGCATTTTGTGAAAATTCCTTCTTAATACTTAATGTGTAAAATGGATTTCCTGCCATGATTAGATCACTTGAATAGCATTTTAAAAGTATAAAAGTGTAATTTTTCCTTTAATCTCACTCCTTAACACATTGGATGATATGGTGTCATGGATCCTAATATAAATAAAAAAGTGAATCATTTTCTTATACAAAATGAACTGTTTTCCCTAAGATTTTTATTTCTGTATAAATATCATGTCCCTCTCTATTCTGGAATTATGCTCAAAGTCTTTTAAAACTAATGTATTCTATACTTTCCTCAGTGTCTACAAACTTCTTACCTGTTGATTTATTCAAGTTACACTGATTTCTTTCCATTCGTTGTCTTTGTCAAACCCATCATATTTTAATGTATTATACTTCTGTTGCTAAGAAACAAGTTGCCTGTTATGTAGGGTCTGCATGAGCCAGCTTTGCTAATCATTTAGAAATACATTTTCTTAGGGGATTATTTTCTGGATAATAACTTCATGTTGGTCAACCCTTGATATGATGACAAGTATTTTTGTATTGCCAAGAAGCTACAGTACAGTGAGCTATAAATTTAGCAGATGTTAGCTTTAGCAAATGAAACCAATGACTTCATTGCTTCATTAAAACCCAAGCATTTGCACAGGATTTATGCCTTTTAAATCTTCTACATAATGACTATTTTGATAGATTCATTCATCCAAAAATTCAATTTTTTTTCAACACAAAGAAGTAAAATAAACATTGTCTTTTCCTTGGAGATTCGAAGGTAGTCATAGGGATTTTCTTTTCCTCTGAAAATGTTTATTCTTTTCAGACAAACCAAGGATTCTCTGACAATACAGAATTAACAATGAATCAGCATTTTTCCCAGATAGGGACGTGTTATCTATTCCACCCATGTTGGTAAAGTCAAGTGGATCTAGCTTGGAATGAACAGAAGGATACCTGGGATTATCCCTGATACTATGCTATAGCTGTCAAATCATTTAACCTTTAGGAGTACTTGTTTTTCTACTCAAAAATGAAAATAATAGTAGATTTGCATGAAATAATATCTTTTAAACCTCTTTGAAGACAAATTGCCCATGCAGATATATGATTATATGATATTATCACTTGGGCCAGAGAAGGAAATAATTCCAATATTCTTCTGAGCTTTTCCTTTCAAGAAAAATAACAAAATTCACGTCTTGATAAAATGTGAGCAGACTGATTTAAATGACTGCAAAAAAATACTTCTGCAAGTCTGTTGGGTGCTACAAGTTGCAGAGAATCTGCAACAAGTTGTCTTATGAGGTTTTTGCTTGTGAAGTAAGCTTTGGTTTCTACAGCTTCAATAAAGGTTAATCACAGTTCTTCAACTTTGTCACTAGGGTTTTAAATTCTTTGGTAAATAAAGCACCAAATTCTTTCAATAGTTATGCATTTCTAAAAATCATCGAGATGGAATCATGCAGCATAAGAATCCTAGCTATCATGAGTGATGTACATTTTACGGGGTAATGTGTTTGTGTTTGCAAACTACTAGAGGCTGAGTAATAAATGGTACTTTGACCCCAGTGCTTAGGATCTAAAAACAAACAAGATCAACCAGTTTACTTTAAATAATTATTTCTTAAAGCCTTATTAAATATAGGGATTCTATTTGAAAATGGTTATTTAAAGAACGTCTTAGTGTCTGTAGGAATTTATTGTACTTGGCAGGTAACACTAGACACCTACTGAACAAAAGAAAAATTAAATATAGGTAAATCACTTAGAATTCAACTGAGACAAGTGAAAATAGCAGATAAAACAAGTGAACACTCATACTTTGAGGAAAAATGTAGGTATCATAGTTTTTTTGAATAGTGATTTTCTTGAGCAGAGAGAACTGAAGCAGAAAGCTGATGGAAGGATAGGGACCCAGGTTGCACGACTGAGGCTCAGTTCTGGTGGGGAATTTACACATGAGGGATGTAGATTCTGAAGTGCTTATCCACCAACTGCATTTGATATTTGCTGCTCCCGGTGCCATGACCTCCCTGTCACTTGCAGACAGCCATGATCTTGGGTCTCATGGTGGCACAGGCTCTCTTGACCAGAGGAAGCCCTTGAGAGTAAGGTCACAATGAGTGCTGAGGGGTATGGACAACGCCCTGACAAGACCTGCATATCTGTTCTTATTATCACCTTGAAATCTGTCTCTGGTTGGACTGTCCCTTTGTGTTGTTAATTAAATTAAAAATCACAGAATTGTCTTTTTTTGGGCAAGATATCCAAATCCTGTTATCAACACCTACTCTTATAACTTAGCAACATTTCTAATTAAATAAACATTTATCTTAATACTTGGGATAGCACTTTCTATTTGAAAATCATTCTGCTATTACTGGGGAAGATGCAGACAAATAAGCATCTCACCTTAAAAGCAGAAAAACTACACGCATAAACACATAGCTGCTAATGAAGTATTAAAGGTCTGTGTAACAATTGGTGGCAGGTACTGTTGGAAATGATTTCTTTAAACCTTTATTCTTCTGGAGGTAAGGTGTTCTTCTCAATGCATTACTATTTCCATTGTCACTTTAGAGGGAACTGGCTATAATATAACAATAGATTAATCTGTCATAAGGAATGAAACATTAAAATTAGTATTGCTTTATCTTGAAGTGATTTTTCAGTAATTTCTAGGAAAAAGCACTTTCAGCATGAAAAAATAAGTAAAAGAATTTGTGTTATTGAGACATTATTCTATTCCACCAGATTTGCTGTATATATGTAATAATTGGCAACTTAAGAAGAAAGATATTTATTTTTTAAGTGAGTTTTTAAACATCTTCATGGGAATAAAACTGCTATTAAAAACCCAATTAATTAAAACATTTCCTTCTTTCCAGGGTGGATTATGGGTATAAATGAAAATTTAATAATTTTTTACTGGGCATCATCAATAGAAGAACCCTGTCATCAGTAGAAGAGCTTCTTAATATTTGGGTCAAGGTCTGACCTTGTTTTCTTTTTTGTTGTTGTACTGGGGTACATTGTGACATGTACAAAAGTGCTTACTGTACATCATAGTTGAATTCACCCCCTCCATCATTTTCCTTTATTTACCCTCCCCCATTCTTAGAATAATAAGAAAGATATTTAAATTGGTTGAGGGATTATATTTATTCTTTAGTAGATTCTTCCATAGGTTTAATTTGAAGCTAAAAATTTTGTGCCTGTAAGCAAATTGCTTTTGATCTTTCGGGAATGAGACGTGTGCTTGCTTTAGTCCATAGAGAATAAAAATGCAAAGCCTGATTACCATATAGATAATCACTTGGCACTATACAAGACAAATTTAATGAGATTGGAAGAGTTTTGCCATCCTTCCACATGCTAGCTTATGCATTACTGTATTGTTAGGACAGTGAGGAGTCAGAATCTCTGGAGAGATCCAGAAGAGCAAACTGCACTTGTGAGAGCTGGCCTGAAACAAATGTCTGAATCTATAAAGACTGACCTAGAACCAGATGGAACTCCAAGTCCAAGAGAGTAACAAAATAATTTCATTAAAGACTGGCTATTCCAGAAGTCAAAGCAGAGGGTACTTTTGCCTTTTTCATTGAGATCTATCTATCTATCTATCTATCTATCTATCTATCTATCTATCAATCTATCATCTATCATCTATTTATCTGTATGAATATTTACTTAAGTACTAAGTTAAAAAATGTTAGAAATAATTCAATTCCAGTTCTGCAGGTAACAAATGTCATTCCCTACTCACATTTTTGCCTATTGAATTGTTACCTTTCTCTCCACCATCTTAGGAAGTAAGCTAGTCAACTAACTAATGCTAATTTTAGATAATGCAAATACTTAAAAGAAATCTACCAATATCTGAATTAAATAAATTCTATAGTATATATATATACATATATATATATATATATATATATATATATATATATTCTTTGTTATTTCTCCATAACCAGTCAAAGGTGGTCCCTTTATGTTAACCACATAGTATTAGATATTTTCCAAGGTTAACAAATAGAATTAAAGGAAAGAAACAGATTGATTGAGATCCTATGTGTTTTCTTTTCATGAAAAGTTTGGAACATAATTAATAAGAAGGAGTAACAGAGTAGGTGAATTTTATCAAAGTACATTATGCATAATGAAAATATAATAAAACCCCTTTTATATTTAATATATGCTAATTTATAAAACAGAAATATAATCAAATCAAAAATTGGTTTTTATTTATTATGCTATTTCCTTATAAAGACTTTTCAAAAATAAAATGTATATTTAAAAAATCTGAACTATTGTCTTAAAAACAATAAAATAGGTTTATATAGTACTGGAATATATTTTTTATTTTTCTGAAGTATTGCCATGGCAACTTTGTTTTTTTCATCCAAAACAATTTCCTTTGAGCAAACAAATTATACCAAATGCTTCCTTCCTAAGCAATGAAAATAGCCTCTGAAGTGCCTCTGGAAATTTTGAAAGAATTTGGAAATAAATGTTGCTCATCTATTTCCATTGTTTGGCAGAGAAAAGATTTATAAGAGCATGGAATAAAATCAATTATGACTTTTTAAACAATTAACATTTATAATTAGCATTTATAGTTAAAATTTTAGTTGTAATTAATTAAATATGCCTTTTTTTCTTTTATTATTCATATGTGCATACAGGCTTGGGTCATTTCTCCCCCCTGCCCCCACCCCCTCCCTTACCACCCACTCTGCCCCCTCCCTCTCCCCCCATCCCCTCAATACCCAGCAGAAACTATTTTACCCTTATTTCTAATTTTGTTGTAGAGAGAGTATAAGCCATAATAGGAAGGAACAAGGGTTTTTGCTGGTTGAGATAAGGATAGCTATAAAGGGAGTTGACTCACATTAATTTCCTGTGCGTGTGTGTTACCTTCTAGGTTAATTCTTTTTGATCTAACCTTTTCTCTAGTTCCTGGTCCCCTTTTCCTATTGGCCTCAGTTGCTTTTAAGGTATCTGCTTTAGTTTCTCTGCGTTAAGGGCAACAAATGCTAGCTAATTTTTTTAGGTGTCTTACCTATCCTCACCCCTCCCTTGTGTGCTCTCGCTTTTATCATGTGCTCATAGTCCAATCCCATTGTTGTGTTTGCCCTTGATCTAATGTCCACATATGAGGGAGAACATATGATTTTTGGTCTTTTGGGCCAGGCTAACCTCACTCAGAATGATGTTCTCCAATTCCATCCATTTACCAGCGAATGATAACATTTTGTTCTTCTTCATAGCTGCATAAAATTCCATTGTGTATAGATACCACATTTTCTTAATCCATTCGTCAGTGGTGGGGCATCTTGGCTGTTTCCATAACTTGGCTATTGTGAATAGTGCCGCAATAAACATGGGTGTGCAGGTGCCTCTGGAGTAAGCTGTGTCACAGTCTTTTGGGTACATCCCCAAGAGTGGTATTGCTGGATCAAATGGTAGATCAATGTCTAGCTTTTTAAGTAGCCTCCAAATTTTTTTCCAGAGTGGTTGTACTAGTTTACATTCCCACCAACAGTGTGAGAGGGTTCATTTTTCCCTGCATCCTCACCAACACTTGTTGGTGGTGTTGCTAATGATGGCTATTCTAACGGGGGTGAGGTGGAATCTTAGTGTGGTTTTAATTTGCATTTCCTTTATTGCTAGAGATGTTGAGCGTTTTTTCATGTGTTTTTTGGCCATTTGAATTTCTTCTACATGTTTAATGCAATTCCCATCAAAATTCCCATGACTTCATTAAAGAGATTGAAAAATCTACCGTTAAATTTATACGGAAACACAAGAGGCCACAAATAGCCAAGGCAATGCTCAGTCAAAAGAACAATGCAGGAGGTATCACAAAACCTGACTTCAAACTATATTACAAAGCAATAACAATAAAAAGAGCATGGTACTGGCACAAAAACAGACATGAAGACCAGTGAAACAGAATAGAGGACCCAGATATGAAGCCACACAACTATAACCAACTTGTCTTTAACAAAGGAGTTAAAAATATTCGATGGAGAAATAGCAGCCCTTCAACAAAAACTGCTGGGAAAACTGGTTAGCAGTCTGCAAAAAACTGAAACTAGATCCATGTATATCACCCTATACCAAGATTAACTCAAAATGGATCAAGGATCTTAATATCAGACCACAAACTCTAAAGTTGATACAGGAAAGAGTAGGAAATACTCTGGAGTTAGTAGGTATAGGTAAGAACTTTCTCAATGAAACCCCAGCAGCACAGCAACTAAGAGATAGCATAGATAAATGGGACCTCATAAAACTAAAAAGCTTCTGTTCATCAAAAGAAATGGTCTCTAAACTGAAGAGAACACCCACAGAGTGGGAGAAAATATTTGCCAGCTATACATCAGACAAAGGACTGATAACCAGAATATATAGGGAACTTAAAAAACTAAATTCTCCCAAAACTAATGAACCAATAAAGAAATGGGCAAGTGAACTAAACAGAACTTTCTAATTATGCCTTAAAAGTTTATAACTTCTTGAAGATCAAGTCAAAGTAGAAATTCATACAATTTCTTAAGTTTTATATCAGAGGTATAGTACATTATTTGCTTATGCTTTTAATTGCAGTATTTTAATTTACTCTAGACATTTTATTCCATTTAGTAATGCACTCTAGTTGACAGTCCCAACTGAACACAGCTTCTCTCTTCAGCCCAGAAATGCCAGTGAAGTTTTCTTGAGCTCTTCAAACCACATACATGATTGGAGCATAAATGATTAGCCTCAGCGACTAATCACCAAGGAGCAGAAAACTTACTCAGTAAATCTGTGGCCAAATTCCTATTCCACAGATTCTATGAGGTATAATAGAATGGATTTTATTTGATGCCACTAAGTTTTAAGGGTAAATTGTTGCATATCAGTTGTAACTGGAAAACTATTACTATTATTGGTACACATTACTTCTTGCCATATACATAAAAACTTAATTATCTAAAATTAAAAACCTCAAAGTAGAAAGCATTTAGGTTATTCCTCGTTATTTCTCTTTCATTTGAGGAAGAGCAAACTAACTCTAACACCCAGACAACAACACTAAACATCTTACTTAGACATTCCTGGGAAAGAAGATAAAAGCATGCATTATATATTATCTGTAGAACAAATGTCATGTTTCATTTACTCAATAAAATATTTCAAAACAATTTGTCCAGTTTCTGACATATATGTTTTCCAGTTGTAAGTTTCTTATTGACAAAAATTTTGATGTTTGTATGTTTTTCCTTAAAGTTATTCATTCTTGTCCTAATAAGAGGAATGAGACACATAGCTGCTAGAATTAAATGCGGGAACCAAAAACCCAATCTTAGAACATATTTTCTGTGTTAGAAAGGAATTTCAGTTAATTGCCTTCCTGTCAACACAGTACTTGCCAAAGTATTTAGAGTAAATTTCACTTTAGTGCCATATATAACTAAGGAAAAATATATTTGATGTAAAACTATAAGTAATCTACTTTTAACCACTTAAACAAAATTCTCACATTTATTTAAAATTTTTAATTTATATTCTTACAAAAGAAATAGAATTATTAAATATTTTTAAAAATCAGAATTTTATCTTTAAAAAATTTGTATTTTATTCTTCTAACATAAAAATGTTAAAATTCTGATTTTTTCTTTTTTAATTATACTAATGTGAATTTGCATCAGTGTAAAAACTCAGAACTCTTCAACATTTCTGGGATAATGATATGGATTGAAAATTAACGATGGCACCTATTAATCTTGAAATCCTGACATTGCTGATTGCTGCTCCTGCTGACATATATTGGGATGACATGTCTACTGCTTCCAGAATTTACCCTCACTTTTCACCACTCAAATTGGGGGGCAAAACTGAGCTTCTGCAGCAATTTCTACAATGAGTTACAATGTTATACTGCTTTTCTTCTAAAAGGGGATTGTAAGTTTTATATATAAAATTACCAAATATTGGTTGAAATTGAACAACTATTTCAGATTTCAAGAATGATGCATATTTCCCTAATTATGATTACCTTTGGCCTATTTCTGCTAAGAAGTAGATATATTATAAGTCAGGAATATTTAGAGGTTTCTCATAAAGATGTCTAGAATGAAGGTGATCTTTAATCCTCAATAATGGTTTCCTATTAAACAATTACATCTTCCATGTGATTTTCCAATTAAGCGAAATTAGGCAGCATTCCAGGGCTTTCTGTAGTGATATTAAAAGTTGTTGCAGGCCATAGACATCTTAAGAAAGCATAAATAAAACAAAAAATAAATAACCTTCTTGCAAAAATGACTGTGATTAAAAACAATTCCCTCATTATGACCACAGTTACTTCAATTCTAAGGAGTAGTTAAATTTTTACTTGTTAACGCTCTTTTGAGAGGATTAGTAGCAGAATCTTCTATTTTCCTCTTGATCTTTTTTCAAAACTTCAAAGTGAATAGTACACAGAATGTACCTGAGTAAATTAAAAGGAAAAGATTTGCTCATGCAAACAGCACGGAGGCTCAGTGTGAACACCTAGTGAACAGCAGCTTGTCAGTAACTGAAGCAGTGTTCTGTGTTGATTGGGTTATTTATACATTCTAAAGTGCATTTATATTCAATGAAAAGTACAGGTGTAAAGAGAAAGGATTTTTAAGGAGCCTTTAAGGACCAAGCAGAAGAAAATTATAAGCTTGTGACTCATCCATCTGGGTGTAATTGGTAAAGGGAAGGATGAGCTAGATGAGAAAATGAACAGAAGTGCCAAGATAGTGCTCAGAAATGATCTTGCAGTCACAGTGCCTGTAGAGTGAGGAGGCAGAGGTTAGGGCAGAACGTCTGTTATTACCAAGCCCACACCATCAACCAAGTCCAAAGCGAGGGTACCGTCTGCCAAGTCACAAAGTTTGTCATCATATCAGTCTATTGTGAAGAGTACTCTTTCAACACAAGGAATTCCACTGTAGAAAACATTCTCTATTTCTTTGACTTGGGAATAGGAGAGTTCAGAAATTCACTCTCATTGCAAACTGTAGTACTTGGGATGGAGCAAAGTACTGCTAATATTTAATTGACTGCAGAGTCAACATTCACTAAAATGTCAAGGACCGAAGAGAAAAACAAAGTAAATCCAATGGGTAAAATGAAAAACACGCATTTTAACGAATTATATAAATGATCTCAAATTGGATCAGAAGTATAATTAGCTAAAAAGTCACTGAGAAACAACTAACACTGGAAAAATTGATTTTCTTGGACACTAGGGTATAGCCACCTCATGTGGGATACACAATTAAAAATATTTCTCTCTGCTAGTAATCTAACTAACTAAAGCAAAAGACTTCTCAAGGAATTCACCAGATGTTGTCCAACTTACTAATGTCTTTCTTGACATAGTTTCACTTGAATTGAAACTGAAAAGATGAATAGTTCCCCTTTTAGCTATTGTAAGACAACAATTTTATAGTATTTCCTCCGGTATTTCATAAGGGTAAATGTTTGAGTATTATTTATAAAACTTCACTTAATAATATAGTTCTAATTTAAAATATTTTTTTAAGGATTTATAATTTGTCTGAATTTCCTAATACTTTGTAACTGTTCTTCAGAATTGAAGAACATTGTACTGTTGGAATGCAGTGATTGTTAATGAGATCTGCTGGTTGTGAAGACAAGGGAAAAGACTTTGCTTAGAATTACTTCCCAATTTGTCAATTACTTTAAGAAGTATAAAACTAAATTTTAAGTGGGTACTATGATAAAATTATTTTATCTACTACTACAAAAATATTTTATATGCCAAACAAGGAAACACAGAAAACTGGAAAAAATAGAAAAGGGGTTAAGGAATATAATCCCAAAGAGTCATCTATAGTAAGACAAAGAAATATTTCAATTTTCAAGCACCCAAAATCAGGAAAATGGAAAGACCATATCATGATTTTTTCTGCTTTACTTTGCTTTTAATATTTCTTTGGAGATAGTCTGAAAGGTAACTACAAAGCAGATAGGTCTAAAAGTTATAGTCCTCTATCACATTTCAGGAATATATTTATTGTAAAACAGAAGATAAGGTAAAAATAAAAAGATTATTTAACTTTGCAAACTAGTAAAGACTGAAATAATGAGTAAAGAGTTGAAGTGGTGTTTTGTCAACAAATTAAAAGAAAATCCTTGTTTCACTTCTTTCTCAGAAAGTTCATGACCTTGACCTTGCTTCGAAAATAGCTATTTATAAAATCATGTTGGTGTTTTAGGATATTGTTATAACTGAAAGCAATTGTATTTGTTGCCCATGTTTATTATCAAGACTGCTAATCTTTAGTTGGTCCAAAAGCAGATAACCTCCATCACAGTAGAAAACAGATAATATAAATAAGAAATAAATAATATGCCTTATTGTATGTGTTCTTAAAACTTGAGTAATCTATGAATGGTGGAATTTATATTCTTAGATTTGTCCAAATTTTCTGGTCACTCTGAAATTTTAAATAGTGAAAAATATTAGCAAGCTTGCTGGCAAGCATCATTTTAGAATAAATGGTACTCATATCTTTTTCCTCTAAAAATGATTAAAATATTCATACAAACAATCTGTGCAAATATGTTAATTTGTTGCATTTTTTTATTTAGAAACATGATAGAAAGTTGGGTTTCTACAAATTCAAAATAAAGCATATGAATATTAATTATTTTCATCTTAGCAATGGCATTTCACTATTTCAAGAAAAGGGGATAGACACAGATTTCCCATTTTCTTTCACCAGAAGCAAATGTCAAGTCAAAATTAGGCAAAAGAGATAAAGTAGATCACTACATATAAATAAAGGGAAAATTCTACCATGAAGATATTACAGCTGTAAATATATATGCACTGAATTTTATTGCAACCAATTTCATAGAACAAACACTAACAGACATTAAAAAACAAATGTCTAGATACAATAATGCTACTCTCATTCCTGTCATCAATGTTCAGGTCATTGAGATCAAAGCAAACAAAGAAACAAGAACAACAAAGAGACTTCCGAGTTAAACTGCACTGCAAATAAAATGGATTTAACGGACATCTACAGATTATTAAGTGAAATAGTTACAGAACTCACGTGGAAATGTTTCCAAAATAGATCACATTTTTGGCACTGAAGCAAGTCTTGAGAGATAAAAATATTGAAATAATTTACTGTATCTTTTCGGGTCATAGTAAAATAGAAATAAAAATAGGAAGAAAAACTATAGAAATTATACAAACATGAGGAGATTTAGCAATACACTTTCAAATGATTATTAAGTCATTGAATAATTGAAGGAGAAAAAATTTAAAATCCTAGTGTCAAATGAAAGTGAAAACACAACTTTCCAGAGTCTTTGGGATAAAGTTCTAAAACTCAAGTTTGTGAGAACCTACATTAAAAAATCAGGGAAATTGCAAACAATGACTAAAAATGCTACTCTGGCTCTTAGAAAAAATAAGAATAATTCAAATCCCAAATTAGTAAAAGGAAAAAAATAAAGATTAATCAATAAAATGGAAATTAAAAGAATTCAAAGGATCAGTGAAACAAAGAGTTCCTTCTTTGAAAATATAAACAAGACTTAAAACTCCTTAGCCAAACAAACCAAAAGAAAGAGATAGAAGGCAAAAATTAATAAAATTAGAGATAAAAAGAGATATTGTAACAACTATCACTGAAATCCAGAGGATTATTAAAGAATATTTTGAAAATTTATACCTAGAAGAAATGATAAATTTCTAGACACATATGATGAATCAAAATTGTACCAAGAGTATATGAAAAACCTAAACAGATATATATCAATGAAATTGAAGCAATGATGGTCTCTCAACAAAGAAAACCCCAGAACCAGAAGAAGTCTCAATTCTATCAGACCTTTAAAGAATTAACACCAATATTCCTCAACCATTGGAATTCATAAAAATCCATGAAACAGAAAGGGAAGAAATGCTTCCAAACTCATTCTGTGAAGTCAGGATTAGCCTGATATCAACACTAGAGAAGGCAGGGCTAATGGTGAGGCTGAAATAGAGCACCTGCCTTGCAAGCTTGAGGCCCTGAGTTCAAACCCTAGTACTGCCAAAACCAGAGAAGGCCACCATAAAATAAGACAAATTTTGTTGATGAGCATAGGTGCAAAAATTCTCAGTAAAAATTCTCCTTGCAAACTGAATTCAACACATTAAAAAGATCATATGCTACAATCAAGTTAGTTTCATTGCAGGGATGTAAGGATGGTTCAGCATACATAAATCAATCGATGTAATACAGTACAAGAGTAAAACCAAAGATCAAAAATCACATGATCATCAAAATAGATATAGAAAAAAAAAGCCTTTTACAAAATTCAACATCCCTTCATGATAAAAGCCTGGAGGAAACAAGGAAAAAAAGATCATACCTCAACATAGTAAAGCTTATATATGCAAAACCTATAGCCAATATCATACTGAATGGTGAAAAACTGAAATCATTTCCTCTAAAGACAGTAATAAGACAAGAGTGTCCACTTTCTCCTCTCATGTTCAATTTAATGCTTGAATTCTTAGCCAGAGTAATGAAGCAAGAAAGAGAAATTAAATTGAAACAAATAGGAAAGAAAAAACTCAAATGATCTGTATTTGCATATAATATGATCTTATACATAAAAATTCTAAATGCTCTACCAAGATGCTCTGATGAACACTTTCAACAAAATTGTAGGATACAAAATCAGCGTACCAATACCAGTAGCTATTCTATGTACTAATAATGACTATGTTGAAAAAGAAATTAGAAAAGCAATCCTATTCATAATTTAGTAAAAAAAAATCCCTAGGAATAAACCTAACCAAGAAGGTTAAAGACCTCTACAATGCAAACCATGAAACACAGATGAATGAAATTGAAGAAGATACTAGAAGATGGAAATGCCTCCCATGTTCATGGGTTAGCAGAATTAATATTGTGAAAATAGCTATATTACAGAAAACAATCTGCAGATTAAATACAATCTCCATCAAAATCTCAATGACATTTTTCATAGAAATAGAAAAAAAATCCTGAAATTCATACAGAACACTCGAAACCTCAAAACAATCCTGAGCAAAAAGTACAATGCTAGTGGTATGATAATATCTGATTTTAAATTGCACTACAGAATCATGGTAGCAAAAACTACTATGGTAGTTAGTTAGCATGGTACTAACACACAAACAGACACATACACCAATGCAATAGAGTAGAAGACCCAGAGATAAACTCAAGTGGCTTCACCTGATTCTCAACAAAGTGGTCGAAAGCAACAGATTGGAGAGAAGATAGTCTCTTCAATAAATAGTGTTGGGAAATGTGCATGTTCACATGTACTGAAAATAGACCCTATCCCTCACTGTACAAAAATCAATTCAAACTGGACTGAAGACCTTACTGTAGGATGTGAAACTTTGCAACTACCAGAGGGAAACCTAGGGAAAACACTTCAAGATTAGTGTAGGACTTTCTCAAAAGGATGCCAATAGCTTAGGAAATGAAAGAATTAACAAGTGAGATTGCACCAAATTATAAAACTTCTGTACAACAAAAGAAACAAATACCAAAGTGAAGACGTAGCTTACAGATGAGTAGAAAATCTTTGCCAGCCATTCACTTGACAGGGGTTTACTATACAGGATACATAAGAACTCAAAAAAAAAAAAATTAAGCATGTAAGGAACAATTGATTCATTCAATAAATGGGCAAATGAAACAAATATTTCTTAAAAGAAGAAATACAAATGGACAATAAATATATGAAAAATGTTCAATATGCTTTACCATTAGGGAAAGGCAACTCAAACTACATTGAGATTCCATCTTACCCTAATTAGAGATGGCTATCATAGGAAAGCAAACAAGAACAAATGTTGGCAAGGATGGCGGGGGGGTGGGGAGAAAGGAAACCTTACACATTGTTGGTGAAAATGTAAGTGAGTGGAGTTAATTATGGAAATCAGTACAGAGATTCTTCAACACACTAAAAAAGGAGCCACCATATGATCTAGCTATACCAGTTCTAGGTATATACCTAAAGTAATCAAAGTCAACTTACAATAGAGACACTTGCACATACATATTTGTTGTGGCACTATTGAAAATTGTCAATGCATGGAATTAGCATAGGTGCTTACAAACTTACCAACTGATGAGTGTATAAAAATGTCATATCTTTCTATTTATCTATTATCTGTCTATATCTAGAGATATATACATAATTTATATATACATACCCTGTATATACACATATATATACACAATGAATGGGGTTTTGTTTAACCATAAAGAAGAGTGAAATTGTGTCATTTACAGCAAAATGAATGGCATCATTTTAAGCAAAATAAATCTAACTCAGGCAAATATTGCATGTTTTCTCTCATATGCAGAATGCAGATTTTACAAAAGACATGAAATTAGAAGGGGGACTATTAGGGAATAGGAAAGGGAACAGCACAGTGGGGGAGAAGAGAGAAGTGTGAGGGGATGCATATGATCAAATTATATCATATATATATGTGAAAATATCATAATGAAATCCATTACTTTTTACAATTAATATATGCTGATTAAATCTTTTTAAGTGGAATATAGAATCAATAAGAATTCATTAAGTCTGACAAAGACTAAATAGAAAAAAGCCAATTCCGAAAGAGTACATATTATATAGTTCCATTGGTGCAAAATTCTTGACAAGATAGAATTATGACAATGGTAACCAGGTTACTGTTAACCATTGATTAAAGAGGATCTGGGGGCAGGAGGGAAGTGGGTGTGTCTATTAAAGGGATACACACTATTTTGTGGTGATGGAAATATCCTGTATTTGACTGTAGCAAGTCAATATCTTGGTTGTGATATTGTATTACAGTTTTGCATGATGTTATCATGGAGTGGACATTGAGCAAAATGTGCATGGTGTTTTTTTGTCATATTTCCTACAACTGCATGTAAATCTACAAGTATCCAAAGAAAAATTTATTGAGAAATATTACCTGTTTTATCTGATTGTTTTGTGTCCTAAAATTTTCCTATTTATTTTTTTCCTTTTACTTGTACTCAATGGACATGCACTGAGAAGCATAGTGAGTTTTTTCATAGATAAAACATGACAATGTTTGAAATACTTCTAAATAAATTTAATAACACTAGAATCCCAAGTTATGCAATTGTGAAATATATAGGGATAAATTAAATATATATTTGACATGTTTCCTTGAAATATTTCAGCAAAAAAGCAATGAGTAAGTGGTAACAATTTGATAATTAAAAAATCTGTATTATGGGTATGTGGGAGGTCATCTTAGTGTTCTTTCTCTTCTGAGTAGGTGTGAAAATCTTCACAAAAATGGGAAATAATAAAATATGAGGATTCAGCTCATTTCAATTTACTGGTAATTATGTAACTATGAATATGTTTATGAATTACTGTGCTTAATATTGAAGTCACTTTTGGACTATGTCTCAAAGATGAGCCAAATTTGGATGTCCCATGGACATGGCGATTATAACAATGATTGTTTATATTTTAGGGAACTTATAGGTGAAGTGAGAGCTACACAACTCAAGATCTATGCTTCTCTGTCCTTTAGCTTCTTAAAATTGAAAAGTTTAAGTAAGTATATATTAAAAATCATGATGTTTTAATTACCACTATGTTTCAACACTATGTTAGTAACTTGGTAAAATTATTTCTTAATTACTGATATTGCCATGTAAGCAGCAAGGAGTGTTTTAGATATAGCACTGTCTATTATTTCCTCTTCTAAATAATCCATTATCTCCCTGACTTTGTCTGATTTCCTGCTGATTTATACAGCTGCTAACCAAAGGATTTTCAATGCCATATCAACATTGAAATACATTAAGCTATTCAATCTGTTCTTTAATTTAATTTGATATAAATTCTAACTACAATAAAATGATGAATAGATTGTTTCTCTTTGGAGTCTAAAAAAGAGACTCCTCTTGGGACTCTGAAAACATGTCTTTGGCACTCTGCTTTGTGATTATTGTGTACGTTGGGGACATTCTGGCCTATATGTGAAAGTGTGCATATTAAATCACCTTTCTAAATAAGATTTCCAATTTTGTTTGTCATCATGGGCCTTCAGTGCACTCTTCTTATTAGAAACTGTCTGGAATTTGGACTCTGGCTAAATATTCTACAGATGCATCAAACATTTCTTTTTTGCATATTGTTTCAAATCTCAATTGTATCACACCCAGAATTTTAATTTCAACTATCCTATTTTTAGATCACTGATTTCTGGTTTTCTGCCTCATGAACTAAGTTCCCCCAATCCACATTTACGCAGTTGATCATCTATCAGGATCTTAAATCTACTTATCTAACTACTTTTTCATTGTCTTTAAATCCATAGGCAGCTAAGATTTCAAGAATTTCATTGCCTTGTCTCTTGCTGTTTTAATTCCTCAAAAATTCTTAGTTAAGCCCAACCCCTTGAACACTCTACTTCTCTAGTTCTGCATCTGTGTGTGGCTGGGAAAACAATAGCTACATTAAGTAGACTCACTTTACACTGTGAACACACATCTCAGTTCTGGACCTTATCTATCAATGTGTCATTTCCCTAGTCGATTGAGTTCCCAACTTGATAGAACATGATTTCATAGCTTCTTTCTCCTTAAATCTCCAATTTCCTTCCTTTTCCACTATCTTCAAGTTATAACCTTTCTCAGTCAACAATACATAGAAATGTTTTGGACACAAATTGAGTATGCACGTATTGAGTGTTCCATACTCCTGGAACACAGAAAGGAAAATACATAGCGTACATGATAAATTATATACTACTGCAAAGGTACAATGTATTTATTCCCATGGTTTTATTTTTAAATTTTAATGGTTTTATCATGTTTTAAATTCATATACAATAATAATATGATGCAACAATAGTATGATGAGTTTTGTTGTGGTAATTCTATACATGTGTACAGGCACTTTAAACAAGTTCACCATTTCCATTATATTCTCATTCTCCCCATTTCTTCCCCATTTTGATACAGTGCTTGGTGAGTTTCATTATGCTGTCTTCAAGCATATATATTTAACATATTTTGAACCACTTCCCTCTTCTTTATCCCCTCACCTCTCTTGTTGATCTCCCTCAGACTACCCCTTTCACATTCATGACCACCACCACAACCACCACCACCATCATCATCATCATTTTAGGTATAGCTTGCACAAGTGAGGGAGAACATGCAATAATTAACTTTTTGATCTTGGCTTATCTCACTAAAGATGAACTCCAGTTCCACTCATTTTCCAGAAAATTACATAATTCTATTTTTCTTATGGCTGAGTAAAGAATATAGATATGTATTATATATATATATTCATAATGTATATACCATATTTTCTTTATACATTCATTGTTGTTTGGCACCTTGGCTGATTCTACAGTTTAGGTATTGTGGGCAGAGCTGCAATAAATATATATATGTAGATATCTGTCATATATATTTGTTTACATTCCTTCGGGTATATGGCAAAGAGTAGTATGGTAAGGTTATAAGGTAACTGCATTTTGATTTCCATAGTGTTACACCACTTTACATTCCCACCAACAGTTTATGAGGGTTCCCTTTTCCCCCTCATTCTCACCAACACTTGTTGTTTTTTGTTTTCTTGATAAAGATCAAACTGACAGGGGTGAGATGGAATGTTAGAGTTATTTTGATTCGCATTTCCTTTATGACTAAGGATGTTGAGCATTTCTTCATGTGTTTATTAACCATTTGAACTTTTCCTTCTAAAACTCCTCAATTAATTTGCACATTTATTAATTGTTTTATTTTACTTGCTGTTTATTTTTTGAGCTCTTTATATACTCTGGATATTGATCCTTTTTCTGATGATAACCAGTGAAGATTTTCTCCCAGTGTGTGAATTCTCTATTGATTTTGGTAAATGTTTCTTTTGAAATTTATTTCAGTCCATTTTGTAAATGCTTGCTCTTATTTCCTAGATAATTGGCATCCTATTCAGAAAATAATTACCTCTTCCTATATTTTTCATAGATTTCTCTATTTTTTCCTGTAGTAGTGTCAGAGTTTCAGGTATTACATTAAAGCCTTTGATCCCTTTGGATTTGATTTTGTACAGGGTGAGGGATAGGGGTCTAATTTCAGTCTTTTGTATGTAGATAATCATCACTATATATTGAAGAGGCCATCTTTTCTCTAGTGCTTATTTTGTTAAAAATCAAATGGCAGTCACTCTGTGGTTTTATATCTAGGTTTTCTCTTTTGTTTGATTGGTCTTCATATCTGTTATTGTGCCAGTGCTATGCTGTTTTTGTTTCTATAGCTCTGCAATATAATTTGAAGTCTGGGATTGTGATACCTCGAATGTTGATCTTTTTGCTCAGGATTACTTTGCTATTCTGCATCTATTATCCTTCCATGTGAATTTTAGAACTGATTTTTCTATATCTACCTTCCATGGTTTTTAAGTATATATAAACTGATGGTATTTGACTTTATAGCTTAAGTTCAACTTTTTCTTTTAAGCTCCAAATTTGTTTCAAGACTTTATCCCCAATATTATCACTTTGATATCCAAAAACATCTCAAATTTAACTGTACAAAGCAAAGTATTTGCTAATAAGATACTATAGCACAATCAGAATATAGCATAACATGTACATATATTTAGAAAAATATCAATGTGAAATTCATCCTTTATGTTGCTTATATTTTCTTAATAGTCTCCATCAATCAATATTGAGGACCTTCAGTGTTGGCACATCTTACAAGCTCCTCAGAATCTCCTGGTTTTTTATATCTATGCAAACCTCAGTTCTTTACTGTCTTCACCATACCGCAGCATACTTTGTCATCCCCAAATTCCTGGATATAAGGTCTATCATGACTTGTACGAAATGTCACATCACATGATGCAGCATCTGACTTCTTGAGCAGCTTGTGAAGAGTGGGATGATGCAATTTAGAAGTGCTGGGGATCATCTTCCTTTAGGACAAACTTTGACAAATAACAAAGAAGACTGAGAACTGAAAAGAGGTAGTTCTGCTCTTTCCTTACTTATCCCAATGATTTGTTTTGAGGTAGATCCTCCATAAATGACCCATATTGCTCAGTTTGTAGCTAAAAACTGAAACCAGCTTTTCTTTCTGGGTGAATGGCTGCATCTTCCAACAGCTCATTATGACAGTGACCAGCACAGGAACATCACTGGTATAATTTCTTGTCCTTCTCAGTCTCTTTCCCTTTATCCCTTCTTTTTCTTGGGATTGAACCTGTCTACCAAGACATATTTGTGATATGCTGAATATTAATTTTATTACTGGATTAGCAAAAATATTTCATAGTTAAAGTTGTAGAAAGAATAGAGTGTTAGAGATTAAACATCTACTTTTGTGAATGGGAAAATTAAGGCCCAGAGACACTGGATAACTGACTCAAAGTCAAAAAGTATTTCCCAGAAAATGTGGACTTTATTATTTATTTATTTATACTTTTTTTGGCAGCCCTGGGGTTCAAACTTAGGGGCTCATGCTTGCTAGGCAAGTGCTTCTACCACTTGAGCCACTCCACCAGAATGGTTTTATGTTGGGTATTTTTCAAGATAGCATCTCACGAACTATTTGCCCAGAGCTGGCTTCAGTGATCTTTCTGATCGCTACCATCTGAGTAGCTAGGATTTACAGACATGAAACATCAGCACAGACTTGAGCTTTATTTCTTGTTGCTGTAGGAAATACAATTCCACTAGAGCAAGAATTTGTAGAATCTTTGAGATATATAAGCCTTTTGGTTATCATAATGTTATTATTTTAGAAAACAGTGTCAGACAATATCTTTGACCATGGTGAGGCCAATCCAAATTCAGATAATAGTAAAATTGTTATACGTCCAGATTTGTACATTGAGCCCCAGGTTTTGATTCACTGAAATTAATTATTTCAAACCAAAATGTAATTTTTTTATTACCTGTTCAGAAAATTGTGTATATTGAAATGAATTCATCTTTTGACATAAAGGAATACTTTTGAAGATACTGAATACTCTTCAGTTTCTTTTCTGCTAGTTTGAAATTGTTGAGGGAAAAAGAAAAATCAACACAGTCTTTCATACCAATATTTATTAAGAAAAAGTAGTTGATGGGCATGATTATCTACAATGTAATATTATGGCATTTCAGGCCCTATTTTGAAATAAAATATATGAGCATAAGTTATTCAATTTTAGTTAGGCAACAGCTTTTAAATCAAAGAGACAAAAACCCTCATGTTAATATTCAGCTCTTCATTTTCTAATGTCATGCTCTATAAAAGAAGAAAATGTAATCAATAGGATTTTATTTTTAGCCTTTCTAAATAAATGAGTTTGAAAGGGCTGAAGCATGTAGAGTTTTATTAAAAAAGTGAATATTACAATCAGTTACTTATCTAGAGCTGCTGCTTACACCTATATCACATACTTCTCCCTTTCCCTCAGTCCTTTGTTATGTCATATGCATAAAGTGTATATATTCTATGAGCAAAATGGTATCAGGAAACAGTTTTAACCAAGGGCATATCCTTGAGAATAATATCCTTTCCAAGGTGAATCAAAGATTTTAAATTTGAAGATGTTCTTTGGAGAACTGAGATGTTTAAAAATCAAAGAAATGTGGTCAATACTTGTTTTATACTAAAGCTCTCCAAAGATGTACTAGGCAACTTTGTAAATCTGAGCACTCTTTTTTGGTAAAAACAGAATTAGAATCTGCCAGAAATGGATTGTATAATTATTTGGCAATTGTACCATAGAGGTGATTTAAACATTGTTTAATGAGAAAAATATTGATTTTAGATTTTCTTCCAATTTTGAGTTTTGCTTTCCATAAAGATTCATTCTGTACCACTGCCTGTTCAGACATCATTCATCTCATACTATCCAATAACAAAATAACTGGATATCTACTGATTAAAATGAATTTTTACCAATATTTCTTCTTCAAACTTGCTATTGTTGAATCTATTATACTTGTTGACTTTTTAGCACCACAGTTATTAAATATCTGTAATTTTAAAGTAGAATTTGAATTCTAATATTAAACTTGTGGTGTAAAGGCATCTCTACATCTTTTTAAACATGTCCCAAAATAAGAAAGATAATATGAAAAAGGAAAAAAATCATCATTGATAAATGACAAGTGATATCTGTTTGTCTAAACTGTTAAGGTATAAATATTACACAGAAAGATGCTGAGAAACTTTTTCTGTAGATATAGATATATGACCAAATGAAGAACATATTTTTATTTGTTTGTAGAAAGTCAATAACTACTTATTTGGAACAAAGAAAAAAGTTCGCAGATTGATAGTATATATTTCCTTGCATCCATCTGGGAACTTCAAAATAACTAGGAAAGCAAAGTTGAATGAGGTCAATCAGACATATAATATTAACAGAAATTATTTGAATGATGTTTATATACTCTCACTTCTTAAGTAACTAGTAACCATTAAGGCTGAGTACAAAAGTGGGAATCTGAATTTGAGCAGTTGGAAGTTTTAGTTGGCCGGGAAGAATTAAAGGTTAAAGAACTCATGTACATATACAACTTTCCATCCCAGAACACCTTAATTGTAGGAAAAAATTCCTACCAGTCCTTTCTCTACACGAAGCTCCTAACCATGCATGGAAGACTCATTTATTCAAAAACAAGTAACTTTAGTAAAAAAATTACATTCACATACTTGAATATATACATATACATGTACATGATACATAGAACAATATTCTACAAAGAGGAAGAAATGGCCAGAAACACAAATGGAAGAAGGACATTCATGAAAAATACATTTCTACTGAATGGATCAAAGAAGCGTCTGACTACTTTTACATTTTGTTTTAGATATCCTTACATTTTGGTGGTTCCATGAATTCAAATAATAATAAAAATAAAAAATATTTTAAACAGCCACAAATACTCACGACTGTTAGGGTGGAATAAAAGAATGAGAAGAAATACAGTACACTATAAAAATACAAGAGAAAAGTACAAAAGAAAAATAAAGACAAAGATTAAAGGTCTATTTGAAGTAATACATGTGAAAATAGAAATTGCAAAAAAGTATAATGAGAAACTTTCATAAAAGAATTGACAAAATAAAAATAATCAAAGATTTTTAATTAAAAAATTGATTATGAAGGATTGGTGAAGTGGCTCAAGTGGTGAAGCTAGCCTGTCTTGCAGGTTCAAATCCCAGTACCACCAAAAATTAGTTATGAAATATAGGAATAAGAGATAATATATTCACAACTAATGTTCCTGAAAGAAAGCACCAAAATTATAAATGGTTTAGTTAAGTAAAATCTGTGGGAATAAATGGTGAGGTTAAAGGGAAATTTCTTTTTTCTTTCTTGGCAATTCTGGGGTTTGAACTCAGGGCCCTGTATTTGCTAGGTAGCACTCTACCACTTAAGTGCTTTATTTCTTTAGTTATTTTTCAGGTAGGATCTCATATTTTTGCCCTGGGCTGGTCTTAGATTGCAATCCTTCTACTATGGTCTCCCACATAGATGGGATTACAGGCACTCAGTTTATTGATTGAGATAGGGTTTCACTAAATTTTTGTCTAGGCTGGCCTCCAAGTTCAGCCTTCTTGTTCTGTACCTTCCAAATAGCTGGAGTTACAGGAGTGAGCCACCATTTCTGGCCTACAAAAGGGGATTTCTTACTATCAGTAGGTATTGAGTCCTCTCGATTTTTGACTGAGTACTAATACACATATATATAAGAGGAAACTACTCAGCACAAGGGAGCAAATCACTGGAAAGGGAGACTGAAGCTCACATAGAATTGGGAATACATCATCTTTTTACCAACCTAATTCACCTATGCCATTGGACAGAATCCTCTGGAGGATCACCTTAGTAGTTCAGCTGATAAAAGCTTCATACAAGGAGTTCTCTGGATGTACTCTACTAAGGGTCAGAACAGAATCAAACAGGGTTAAGGAAGACAACAAATGCAATGACCAAAGCCATGGAATCATTGAAACCAGCAAAATATTACCAGACATGTAAAGAAGCAGGAAGACAATACCTTTCACCAGGAGAAAAATCAGTCAGTAGAAGTTGACTCAGAAATAGGTGACAAAACTAGCCAAGAAGAATTTTAAGGTATCAAGAATAATATTATAAAAAATATTTCATGTTCTTCAAAAACTTTATGGAAAATTAGCATGATGAAGACAGAAGAGGAAAGTAAAATGAACCAAATGAAACATCTAGCAATGGAAAGTACAATGTCTAAAAAGAGAAATACAACAGTTGATAAATAGCATTTGGACACTGCAGAGGAAAAGGTCATTTTACTTGAACACATAGCAATAGAAGTTACCTAAACTGAAGCACAGAAAGAGAACAGATGAAAAAAAAGTGAACAGAATATCAGAGACTTATAAGAAGTCTAACACAAAGTTAATTAAGTTTTTTAAGAGAGGACAGAGGTGTTATAAATTTACAGTTTCAAAAAATAGTGGCTAGGATTCCAAGATGGCGGTAGAAACCTAGATGTTAGAGGTAGGAAGCAGAAAGCGAGCCTCCTATAGTGAAATCTTGGAGAGACACTGGAGACACACTTTGCAGGCATAATCACTGAGAAAAGGCATAACTTTGACCCCTCCACATCTCCAGCCAGCGCAGAGAATCTCCACCTCACGTTAAATGGAGAAACGAGGAGGGCCCCCCGGTCGCCAGTGGCCGGTGCCCAGATGGCTTGGGAAGACATGGACCAGGTGAGCTTCACGGTACTGCAGTTCTCCCACAGACAAAACTGGGCCAGAGCAGCATAGCCCCCTGGACAGACTGACCTCCACCTGGGGAAAAAAGAGAAACTGAGTAATAAGCAATAAGAACAATTAAGACACACTGGAAAGAGGGTGGGGCGCCCTGAGCACTGAAGATTGGGGGAAGGGAATCCTTCCCGGGACTGTAAATAAACAAGCCAGTGGGCCGGAGAGCCTCTGGCGGGAGCAGGAAAGCTTGTGAGAGTGGTGGAGGGAGGAAAACTCCACAGGAGAGGAGGGTCAACCCACTTCCCACATGAACTGTAAATAAACATGGCGGCCGGCAGGAGCAGCAACACCACCCAGTAATTAGGAGCAGGAAAGCTTGTGAAAGTGGCGGTGGGAGGAAAATTGCACAGGAGAGGGCGGAAGACCCACCTCCCACATGAACTGTAAATAAACACGCAGGCCTGACAATGCGGGTGTAGTGTCACCTTTCCCAGTGCTTGGAAAGGGGAAAGCCTGTAGCAGAGGCTCCCTCATAGGAGAACTCTGAACAAACAAAGCCTGTGGGACCAGGTGAGTGCTAAGTTCACCCCAGAAATCTGCATAAATAATGCCTCCAGCTACAGCAGGCTGAGAGCAGCAGGCAGGCAAGCCACAGTTGCAGATACCACTCTCAGAACTGTCTCAGACTCTTTTTTTTTCTTTTTCTCCCTACCTTTAATGAGAGAACAACCTAATTACACCTGCAAGCTGAAAAACTTACTGAAACTGTATTGCATTCGAACTTGGGACACTTGGTGGGGCTTTTTTTTTGTGTGTGTGTGTGTGTAGTTCTGTTCTACTTTATGCGTCCCCTTTGATGAGACAACTACAGAACAACATCTGCGGCACCATCTCCAGGACTGGACACTGAGACAGACACCCAAATTATTAAGACTGAAACTGCATTGCATATAAACTTGGAGGTTTTTTGGTTTTTTTTTTTAATTTTCTATTTTCCGTTTTATTTTAATTCATTTCTATATATAGATATTTCTTTCATTTACTTATTTTTTATTTTTTTTATCTTTGATTTTCAATCCTCTCTCTGTCTCTCTAATGTCTGTTCAGCTTACTGTCAATTAGTACACTAACGCTCCCTGTTTATACCTTTGAAACTTTCTTATCTGAAACCTTGTTCTGCTTTCTCCCTCTTGTCTGTGTATTTGTTTTCCCCTTTTCTTTAACTTCTTGCTTTCCATCTCAGCTCACTGTTCCATTCTAAATATTACCATTGTTATTATTACAAGCTAGAAAATACTTAATTGCACACAGTACAGGGACAGTAACAACACCAAAGACAATGACGGGAAGACAGAAAAAACAGGGAAACCAGTTTCCCCACAGCAAAAAATTAGTACAGGAACCAGAGGGGAATGAAGAGAACAGAAACTCAGATCCAGACTCCAACAAAATGAAGATAAACTATGCCAAAGGACCCAATGAAGCCCACAAGAATAATTTAAAAGAAGACATACTACAGGTACTCATGAGAAATTTATAGAGATGATACTGGATAGGGTCAACCAAAATGTACAGGAGACACTCAAGAAATTCCAAGACAACAAAATTAGAGAATTTGAAAAAGCAAAAGAAGAAATATAGGAAACCATAGAAGCACTGTATAAACACCAAAGTGAAAGAGAGGACACAATGAATAAATGGATAAATGAATTCAGGAAAAAAATAGACAACAGTAAAGAGGAAAACAGCCAGGATATGGAAAACCTCAGAAAAAAGAATGAAACAGAACTGCAAAACAAAATGGAAGGCCAATCCAGCAGAATAGAACAAACAGAAGACAGAATCTCAGAACTTGAAGATGAAATGGTAATTAAAGGAAAAACCGAAGAACTATTAATTAAACAACTCAAGACCTGTGAAAAGAAAATGCAAGAACTCACTGACTCCATCAAAAGACCAAACTTGAGAATCATGGGCATCGAAGAAGGAGAAGAGGTGAAAGCAAAGGGAATGCGTAATATATTCAACAAAATAATAACGGAAAATTTCCCAAATCTAGAGAAAGATATTCCCATACAAATGCAAGAGGCCTCCAGGACACCAAACAGACCAGATCAAAATAGAACTACTCCATGACATATCATCATTAAAACAACAAGTTCAGAAACTAAGGAAAGAATATTGAAGGCTGTAAGAGAGAAAAAACAAGTAACATGCAAAGGTAAACCCATCAAAATCACAGCAGACTTCTCAACAGAAACATTAAAATGAAGAAGAGCATGGGGTGAGATGTTCCGGGCACTGAATGAAAATAACTTCAACCCCAAGATACTCTACCCAGCAAAGCTATCATTCAAAATAGATGGAGCAATAAAAGTCTTCCATGATAAGCAGAAACTAAAACAATATGTGACCACAAAGCCACCACTACAAAGGATTCTTCAAGGGATTCTGCACACAGAAAGTGAAACCCAACTTAACCATGAAAAGACAGGCAGCACCAAACCTCAGGAAAAGAAAAAGCAAGACAGTAGAGAGTAACCTCAACTTAGGTACACACAATCAAACCTTCAAACAACTAAGACAGCTAAATGGCAGGAATCACCACATACCTATCAGTACTAATGCTTAATGTTAATGGACTTAATTCACCCATCAAAAGGCACCGCTTGACAAAATGGATTAAAAAGGAAGATCCAACAATTGGTTGCTTACAGGAGACTCATCTCACCGACAGAAATAAGCATATGCTTAGGATGAAAGGCTGGAAGAGGATTTACCAAGCCAATGGCCCCTGAAAACAGGCAGGAGTAGCAATACTTATCTCTGACAAAGTAGACTTCAAACCTACATTGATCAAACGAGATAAAAAAGGACATTCTATACTAATAAAAGGGCAAATAGACCAAAAGGAAATAATAATCATCAATCTGTATGCACCCAATGTCAATGCAACCAATTTCATCAAACATACCCTGAAAGACCTAAAAGCATATATAAATGCCAACACAGTGGTTGTGGGAGACTTTAACATCCCATTATCATCAATATATAGGTCATCCAAACAAAAAAATCAATAAAGAAATCCAAGATCTAAAATATGCAATAGATCAAATGGACCTAGTAGATATCTACAGAACATTTCATCCAACCTCTACACAATATACATTCTCCTCAGCAGCCCATGGATCCTTCTCCAAAATAGATCATATCCTAGGGCACAAAGCAAGCCTCAGCAAATAAAAGAAAATAGAAATAATACCATGCATACTATCTGATCACAATGCAGTAAAAGTAGAACTCAACAACAAAAGTAAAGACAAAAAACATGCAAACAGCTGGAAACTAAATAACTCATTACTTAATGAAGAATGGATCATCGATGAAATAAAAGACGAAATTAAAAAGTTCCTGGAAGTCAATGAAAATGAAAACACAACCTACCGGAACCTATGGGACACAGCTAAGGCAGTCCTGAGAGGAAAGTTTATAGCCATGAGTGCATATATTAAAAAGACTGAAAGATCCCAAATCAATGACCTAATGCTACATCTCAAACTCCTAGAAAAACAAGAACAAGCAAATCCCAAAACAAATGGAAGGAGAGAAATAATAAAAATAAGAGCTGAAATCAACGAAATAGAAACCAAAAAAACCATACAAAGAATTAATGAAACAAAAAGTTGGTTCTTTGAAAAAATAAACAAGATCGATAGACCCCTGGCAAACCTAACTAAAATGAGGAGAGAAAAAACCCAAATTAGTAGAATTAGGAATGCAAAAGAGGAGATAACAACAAACACCATGGAAGTCCAGGAAGTCATCAGAGACTACTTTGAGAATCTATATTCAAATAAAGTTGAAAATCTAAAAGAAATGGACAGATTTCTAGACACATATGATCATCCAAAACTGAACCAAGAGGAAATTAATCACCTGAATAGATCTATAACACAAAATGAAATTGAAGCAGCAATCAAGAGTCTCCCCAAAAAGAAAAGTCCAGGACCTGATGGATTCTCTGCTGAATTCTATCAGATCTTTAAAGAAGAACTGATACCAACCCTCCTTAAACTGGTCCACGAAATAGAAAGGGAAGGAAAACTGCCAAACACATTTGATGAAGCCAGTATTACACTTATCCCAAAACCAGGCAAAGACACCTCCAAAAAGGAGAACTATAGGCCAATCTCCTTAATGAACATTGATGCAAAAACCCTCAACAAAATAATGGCAAACCGAATTCAACAACACATCAAAAAGATCATTCACCATGACCAAGTAGGCTTCATCCCAGGGATGCAGGGGTGGTTCAACATACGAAAATCAATAAATGTAACAAACCACATTAACAGAAGCAAAGACAAAAACCACTTGATCATCTCAATAGTTGCAGAAAAAGCCTTTGATAAGATCCAACATCATTTCATGATAAAAGCTCTAAGAAAACTAGGAATAGAAGGAAAGTACCTCAACATTATAAAAACTATATATGGCAAACCTACAGCCAGCATTATACTTAACAGAGAAAAACTGAAACCATTCCCTCTAAAATCAGGAACCAGACAAGGATGCCCATTCTCTCCACTCCTATTCGACATAGTACTGGAATTCCTAGCCAGAGCAATTAGGCAAGAAGAAGGAATAAAAGGAATACAAATAGGTAAAGAAACTGTCAAAATATCCCTATTTGCAGATGACATGATCCTATATCTTAAAGACCCAAAAATCTCTACTCAGAAGCTTCTAGACATCATCAATAGCTATAGCAAGGTAGCAGGATATAAAATCAACATAGAAAAATCATTAGCATTTCTATACACCAACAATGAGCAAACTGAAAAAGAATGTATGAAAATAATTCCATTTAGAATAGCCTCAAAAAAAACAAATACCTAGGTGTAAACCTAACAAAAGATGTGAAAGACCTCTACAAGGAAAACTATACACTTCTGAAGAAAGAGATTGAGGAAGACTATAGAAAGTGGAGAGATCTCCCATGCTCATGGATTGGTAGAATCAACATAGTAAAAATGTCGATACTCCCTAAAGTAATCTACATGTTTAATGCAATTCCCATCAAAATTCCAATGACATTCATTAAAGAGATTGAAAAATCTACTGTTAAATTTATGTGGAAACACAAGAGGCCACAAATAGCCAAGGCAATACTCAGTCAAAAGAAGCTAAAAATATACGATGGAGAAATAGCAGCCTCTTCAACAAAATCTGCTGGGAAAACTGGTTAGCAGTCTGCAAAAAACTGAAACTAGATCCATGTATATCACCCTATACCAAGATTAACTCAAAATGGATCAAGGATCTTAATATCAGACCCAAACTCTAAAGTTGATACAGGAACGAGTAGGAAATACTCATGAATTAGTAGGTATAGGAAAGAAATTTCTCAATGAAACCCCAGCAGCACAGCAACTAATAGATAGCATAGATAAATGGGACCTCATAAAGCTAAAAAGCTTCTGTTTATCAAAAGAAATGGTCTCTAAACTGAAGAGAACACCCACAGAGTGGGAGAAAATATTTGCCAACTCTACATCAGACAAAGGACTGATAACCAGAATATATAGGGAACTTAAAAAACTAAAATCTCCCAAGCTAATGAACCAATAAAGAAATGGGCAAGTGAACTAAACAGAACTTTCTCAAAAGAAGAAACTCAAATGGCCAAAAAACACATGAAAAAATGCTCACCATCTCTAGCAATAAAGGAAATGCAAATTAAAACCACACTTAAGATTCTACCTCACCCCTGTTAGAATAGTCATCATCAGCAACACCACCAACAGGTGTTGGCGAGGATGTGGGGAAAAAGGAACCCTCTTACACTGTTGGTGGGAATGTAGACTAGTACAACCACTCTGGAAAAAAATTTGGAGGCTACTTAAAAAGCTAGACATTGATCTACCATTTGATCCAGCAATACCACTCTTGGGGATATACCCAAAAGACTGTGACACAGGTTACTCCAGAGGCACCTGCACACCCATGTTTATTGCGGCACTATTCACAATAGCCAAGTTATGGAAACAGCCAAGATGCTCCACCACTGACAAATGGATTAAGAAAATGTGGTATCTATACACAATGGAATTTTATGCAGCCATGAAGAAGAATGAAATGTTATTATTCGCTGGTAAATGGATGGAATTGGAGAACATCATTCTGAGTGAGGTTAGCCTGGCCCAAAAGACCAAAAATTGTATGTTCTCCCTCATATGTAGACATTAGATCAAGGGCAAACACAACAAGGGGATTGGACTTTGAGCACATGATAAAAGCAAGAGCACACAAGGGAGGGGTGAGGATAAGTAAGACACCTAAAAAACTAGCTAGCATTTGTTGCCCTTAACACAGAGAAACTAAAGCAGATACCTTAAAAGCAACTGAGGCCAATAGGAGAAGGGGACCAGGAACTAGAGAAAAGGTTAGATTAAAAAGAATTAACCTAGAAGGTAACACACACGCACAGGAAATTAATGTGAGTCAACTTCCTGTATAGCTATGCTTATCTCAACCAGCAAAAACCCTTGTTCCTTCCTATTATTGCTTATACTCTCTCTTCAACAAAATTAGAAATAAGGGCAAAATAGTGTCTGCTGGGTATTGAGGGGGTGGGGGGAGAGGGAGAGGGCGGAGTGGGTGGTAAGGGAGGGGGTGGCGGCAGGGGGGAGAAATGACCCAAGCCTTGTATGCACATATGAATAATAAAAGAAAAAAAAAAGAAATAGTGGTTGTAAATTTCCCAAATTTGCTAAAAATATAAGCACACAGTTCCAAAGAGCTTAATGAACCCCCAAGTAAAATAACACTGTAATGGAAACCATTCCTTGGCAAAGCAAAACCACATCACTGAAAACTAGTAATAGAGAAATGTTCTTAAAAATAGCCATGAGGAAAGGCCAAATAAGAATAAGAGACAAAGATAAACATAAAAGTAAACTTCTTGTCAGAGTCTCTACAAGCTAGAAGACAGTTGGGCCAACATTTTGTCAGGATAAAAGAAACTAAATCTATTAACCTTCAATTTGTGTCCCAGGCAAATAATGACAATAAAGGTTGAGAGATTGGGAGCAGCTGAGCATCATGACAAATGTGAAAAATGTTCTTCTGGTGAAAGAATGATCCTCGAGAAGTCTAGCTTCTAGAGGTAAAAGCTTCTGTGTGATCTTTTTCAGGGTTAGCCCTGGGCAATTACAAAACTTTTCCTGGGATGGCTGCCCTTGATTCACAGTCCATGTTTTGCAATCTCTGAAGGGAGCTGAGACAAAGACTCCAGCTCCCAACATCCCTGAATTTAGACCACCTGAGAGTCTAGTCCATGTGCCTTCATTAGAGGCCTCTTTCACCTAGGACCTTCACCTAAGGCCCTCCTCAGGCACCTGTGCCTAGATCTCCTTGAGCTAGAAGGGGCACCTAGAAAACGCTTCTACTCTCTGAGTTAGCACTCAATACGTTTTCACCTTGGCATTTCCTCCCTTCCCTGAAGGTTTTATATAGATAATGACAGGATGATTCTAAAACTGATATGGAAATGCAGATCATTCAGAAGAGACAAAGCAATCTTAAAAGGAAGGATAATGTTGGAAGACATATACTGAGTTATTATTTATTTATTTATTGTGGTACTAGAAATTGTACTAAGGCCCTGATGAATGCTGGCCAAGCACTCTATGACTTCAGTCATGTCCCCAGCCCATTGTTTTTGATGTAGGGTCTCATTAACTTTGCCAAGACTGGCCATCTGCCTGTGCCTCCCTAGTAGCTGGGATTACAGGAGTGCATCACCACACCCAGCTAGACTGCTATTTTGTTTTTGTTGTTGTTGTTGTTGTGCTGGGTGGGGGTATATTGTGGCATTTACAAAGGATCTAAAATGTATCAAATATATACTTGAATTCACCTCCTTGCTCTTCTTTATTTTCCCCTCCCCTAATTCCTGGAACATTTTCAACAGGTATCATTTTTGCATTTACATACATGTGTATACCTTTTGTGCACTGTAGTCACCCTCCTACCCCTTTCCCTGCTACCTTCCCCCCTCCACTGATGCCAAACTGATCCCCCCGAAGCAAGACCTATTCTGCCCTCCTGTTCTCCAATTTCATAAAAGATAAAAGAGAAAAAGCAAAACATGATGTTTTTGCTTTTTTGAGATAAAGATAGCTACATAGCAAGTTTTCTTGTGATATTTCCATGCATATATGTATTATAACCCTAGTTGGTTCATCTCTTCCAATACTCTTCACTCCTCCCTAGTCCCCTTCGCATGGTGGCCACAGCAAGCTTAAGATCTCTATATTCATTCTTGTATAGACAGCACATCAACCACATTCAAGTTCTTAGTTTCCTTCCCTTGCTCTATCCATCCCATGCATTACCTCCCCTTTGTGTGACCTGTTTTTCATATTGCTGTATTTGTGTTAGGTCTATATTCCACATATGAGAGAGCATGTGGCTTTTGGCATTCTAAGCCTGGCTAACTTCACTTAAGATGATGTTCTCTATTTCCATCCATTTCTTTGTGAATGACAAAATTTCATTCTTCTTTGTGGCTGAGTAAAACTCCATTGTATATTAATACCTTATTTTCTTAATTCATTCATCAGTAGTGGGGCATCTTGGCTGTTTCCATAACTTAAGTATTGTGAATAGTGCTGCAATAAACATGGGTGTGCAGGTGCCTTTGTTGTAAGCTAACTCACATTCCTTTGGGTGTATTCCTAGGAGTGGTATTGCTGAATCATATGGCAGGTCTATTTTTAGTTTTTTAAGGAGTCTCCATACTGTTTTCCATAGTGGTTGTACTAGTTTACATTCCCACCAACAGTGTATGAAGGTTCCTTTTTTCCCTGCATATCTGCCAACATTTGTTGTTGTTTGTGGGTTATTTTATTTTTTTACATTTATTGTTGTGCTGAGTGGGGTACTTTGTGGCATTTACACAGGCTCTTACAATGTATCAAACATATCATACTTGAATTCTCACCTGTAAGGAAAACAGTCTTTTCTATCAAAGGATGTCACCCTCTTAGCTTACTTTAAGTTTCTTATGTTGCCATCTTAAATTGCTTGCTTTGTTTAAAAGTTCCTGTTTCTTCTTCTGGGTTCTTGTATAGCTCCATTGCCCACCAAACTGTCCCCTAAACCTTTAACCAATCGGGAGAGGTTGTGAACCTTTGACCTGGACCAGTCCAGGACAAGGGGTGGGAATAACGGGTCAGGGATATAAGGAGGAGCCACTGCTGGCAATGTGTGCATGCATGTCCACTCTGCCTGAGTGAATACATGCTTGCACCCTTTTGATCAAAAGAAATTGCCTTGTCAAGATTTCCTCTGTTTCTTGTGTGTCTGTTTTCAGCACCTGAGGGTCTTTAACTCCAACACACCCTCTACCGTTCTCCTCTAGTCCCTCCCTCGATTCCTGGAATAGTTTTAATGGGTATCATTTTTGCATTTACCTACGTATGTACTTATTTTTGTACAGTATTCACCCTCCTACTCCTTTTCCCTATTATCTCCCCTCCCACTGGTGCCAGCACTCCCCCCTTGGGCAGGACCTGTTCTACCCTCCTGTTCTGTGATTTTGTAGAAGAAGAAAGAGAAAAGATAAAAAGAAAAACAGCATTTTAGCTTGTTTGAGATAAAGGTAGCAGGAAACTTCCTTGTGATATTTCCATGTATATATGTATTATAACCCCAATTGGTCTAACTTCTCTAATTTTCTTCATTCTACCTTAGTCCCCTTCTTATGGTCATTTCAGTCAGTTTAAGATTTCTATTTCATTCTTGTATAGAGTATATTAACCAACCATATTTAAGTTCTTAGTTTCCCTACCTCTTCCATGTTTGACCTCCCCTTATTGTGACCAGTGTTCATAATATTGCTGCATTTGTATTAGGTCTGTATTCCACATATGAGAGAGAACATGTGGCTAGTGGCCTCCAAGCTTGGTTAACTTCATTTAAGATGGTGTCCTCCAGTTCATCCATTTCCCTGTGAATGACAAAATTTCATTCTTCTTTGTGGCTGAGTAAAATTCCATTGTATATAAATACCACATTTTCTTAATTCATTCATCAGTAGTGGGGCATCTTGGCTATTTCCATAGCTTAGCTCTTGTGAATACTGCTGTAATAAACATGGGTGTGCAAGTGCCTTTGTTGTAAGCTGACTCACATTCCATTTCTATATCCTTAGGAGTGGTATTGCTGGATCGTATGGCAGATCTGTGTTTAGTTTTTTAAGGAGCCTCCATATTGTTTTCCATAGTGGTTGTACTAGCCTGCATTCCCACCAGCAATGTATGAGGGTTCGTTTTCCTCCACGTCTTTGCCAACATTTCTTGTTGTCTGTGTTTTTGATGATAGCTATTCTACAAGAGGTGGAATCTTAATGTGGTTTTGACTTGCATTTCCTTTATGGTCAGTGACGGTGAATATTTTTTCATTTTTTAGGAATTTGGACTTCTTCCTATGAAAAGACTCTGTTCAGCTCATTTGCCCATTCCTTCATTGGGTTGTTGACTTTTTTGGGAGTTTAGTTTTTTGAGCTCCCTGTATATTCTGGTTAACAACCCCTCATCTGATGTATAGTTGGCAAAGATTTTCTACCATTCTGTGGGTGGCCTCTTCAATTTAGACATTATTTGTTTTGTTGTGCAGAAACTTTTTAATTTCATGTAGTCCCATTTGTCAATCATTTCTCTTAGTTGCTGAGCCAACTGAGTTCTACTGAGGAAGTCTTTGCCTATGCCTATTGCTTCTAGGGTATTCGCTGCTCTTTCCTGTACTAGCTTCAAGGTTTCAGGTCTTATATGAAGGTCCTCAATCTATTTTGAGTTGATCTTGTACAAGGTGACAAACATGGATCTAATTTCAGTTTTCTTCAGGCAGATATCCAGTTTTCCCAGCAACATCTATTGAAGAGACTGTTTTTTTCTCCATCCTTTGTTTTTGGCACCTTTGTCAAAATTTAGTGGACATATCTGAGTGGATTCTTATCTGGGTCTTCTATTCTATTCTGCTGGTCTTCATATCTGTTTTAGTGCCAGTACCATGCTGTTTTTATTGCTATGACTCTGTAGTATAGTTTGAAGTCAGGTATTTTGATACCTCCAGCATTGCTCTTTTTTGCTCAGTATTGCCTTGTAAACTGCCTGGTTTTAGCAACCAAAATAACTAGGTAGTGGTGGATAATATACATTTAGATGGATGAGGCTTGAAAGTAGTCTGAAGCATAGCAGTGTGAGAATTCCATGGGGAATGAAAGGCTTCTTCAACAAATGGAATTAGAATGATTAGATATTTGTACAGAAAAAAAAAAAACAACTCTTATTTCATGCCATATATAAAAATTAATTAAAAATGAGTGACAGACCTAAATATAAAGATAAAACTATAAAAGACCCTAGAAATACATTAGAAAAGCCTCTGCAGCTTTGAGATTGGCAAAATGTATCAGCTAGAATCCCCAAAGTACAAAGAAATTTAAAAAATTTATAATTGAACTTGACAAGGTGGTATAACATTGACAAACATTTGAAATGTCAACAAACATATCTAAAAATAAGTCATATGACAGATTCCATTAAGAAAAAAGGGCAGAAAATCCTGGCAAATTATATACAACATAGAGGCTTATATCCAGAATATTTTTACAACTCTTAAAACTCAACAATAAGAAGAAAAAATGACCAGTACAAAAGTGGGTAAAGATTGGACAGACATTTCATAAAACATATAAGTGTCCAAAATGTGAACATGAAAAATGATCAATAATAATGTAAACTTAATCCACATTAAGACACCATCTCATTCTAAGTAAAAATACTAAAAACAAAAAGACTGAGGATAGTAAGAGTTTATAAGAATATTGACCAATTCTTATGATTTACTGGTGGACATAAAATGGTACAATTTCTTTGGGAAAAAAGTTTCACAGTATCTTAAAACTATAAGTGTAAACATACACCCATAATGGATCTATCTGTTTAATTCACAGGTGATACTCAAGAGATGGAAAATATAACTTTGCACAACGACTTGTCCACACATGTTCATAACTTTCTCTGAGACTACCTAAACCTTGAAGGGAATGTCTATCTTCCGATTAGTGGATAAAGAAAATATGGTACATCCATAACAGTAAACACTATTAAGCAATAAACAAGAACTTCTTGTACATGGAATGAAATTGACTAATATGAAAAGAATTATGTTATACAAAAGAAGCAGACATAAGAATATACATATTTTACAGCTTCAGTTATATAAAATATAAAATTCTAAAAGTGCAAATTAATGTATAGTGATAGGAAGCAGAGCACTAGTTACCTGAAATCAGGCATGGTAGAAGCAATGAATTATGAAAAGGCATAAGAAAACTTTCCAATGTGACATAAATATTTTATATCTTGATTGTGATTTTCACAGATGTACACATCATTCTTGAATTCATCAAATTGTGTTCTTTATATATGTATAGTTTGTTCAATTTGGCTTTTACTTCAATAAGGTTATTAACTTATGTTAGCACTACCTTATGACCAAATAGGGCACAGATCAAGAATGCAAAAAAATGACTCACTATTACTAAATATGTTTATATAGTTCTTCAAAATGCCATATTTAAAGAGAAATCATTCTTGAGCCAAAACATGTGCTTGAATGCCAACCTCCTTCCCTAGGGGTGTATGCATATATTGTATCATCAACAGCCCAGTCAGTTACCTCTTGGGGGTTGAGAATTTGGTTACTAAGTAACCTTTGTGATGGAGCACTGCTCTATCAACTTTAAATTGTAGTCTCCATGCCTACCTTGGTGACCACAGGTGACAAGGAATAAGGGCTCAATTCTGGGTAGGGAGTCTGAGAAACAGCTATCATGTCTAAGGAAGTCAGCAGGTGTACAAATTACCTACCCAACCTGGGGAGGTAGCGATGAAAAAATATCAATCTAGGACTTTTCAAGGCACTGTAATTAGAATGCATTCAATTTAGATCCTTTAATGAAGATGTAGTGAAGGGCAAATTTGGTGCCAGTTTAGCCATGGTAATTCCAGTTCAAATTTCATATATTAAAGTTGCTGTAGTTAAAAAGTTCATAGTTGGATCTTGGGAACAGGAAATAAAAAGAAAAAAGAAACCACCATATGCAGAAAGACATTTAATACAAAGCAAGGTTTAATTTCATTTTCAGCATTCATTCATAAAAATGGATGCATGCTTAATACTGCTTTGTAAACAAGAACCGCCTCCCCCCCCCACAGATATATGAAGTAGAGAGAGAGAGAGATTTATTGGGAGAACTAAAGTCAGTATCATATCTAAAGTGTAAATTAAAAACCAGAGGCATTCCCATTGAAGTCAAACAAAGAGAAAAGAAACATTTATCATCACTATAAATTTAATACTTTCCTAGAATTATTACCCAAGAGAATAAAATAAGAAGTATAAATATTGGAAGTAAGAAATAAAATTATATTCAATTGAGGTTAATACAATGCAAGTGAAAAATTCTAGAGAATTAACTACAAAAAATCATAAGGAATAACAGAAACAAGCAGGTTAGCTGCCTACATTATTCAAACATAAACTTAATAGCATTACTTTCTGCATGCAGCAATTATTTAGAAAGTAGATTAGAAATAACAAAATGCTGATGAACATTCTCCAAGTCATTATTAAATGAAAAAATGAAACAAAAACCACCAAGGTGAAGAATACTATCTGTGTTTAAAAATGAATGTATTTGTCTGGTGCCAGTTTAGCCATGGTAATTCCAGTTCAAATTTCATATATTAAAGTTGCTGTAGTTAAAAAGTTCATAGTTGGACCTTGGGAACAGGAAATAAAAAGAAAAAAGAAACCACCATAACAGAAACACGAGGAACTGTTTAATAGAGATAGTATATTATAGCACTTGCATTGTTTCTCCAGGTATGCATTTCTTACCATGCAAAGTAAGATCTTGGAGTTGGTTGCTCTCTAAGTCCTTGCTACATTTCCTGTTTTCATCACCTGTGAGCTTGTTAGAAACAGCATGCAAATGTTACCCAGTCATATTGAATTGTTCTGCATCTTGCTAAAACTGCCTCATTACTGATATGTTGCACTGCTCCAAGTAATCAATTCATATTTGTTCAGTGTAGAGACAGGAGGTATTTTTTTGAGAGCCAGAAAGAAAACAATCCCTTCACGATTTAATACACAGCAAAGAAATGTCAGTCATCAGCAGAGGGTGTTACAGAGAAAAAAAAAAATGAGAAAAACATGTTTCTTCTTTATGTATTTTAACTAATTATTACATTTTCTTGCCAGTAGACAGCTATTCATCTTTCATGTTGATGCTTTGAAAAGCAACAGGGCATTTCATAATAATTGCTTTTTTTTGTTTAGAAAAGTATTTTCTAGAGAGAAAATTGCCTCTCATTAATTGAACCAGAATAAAATAAAGCACAGCATGTTCTACTTTCCATTGTTTTGAAATATTCAGAATCATGGATTTCAATGATCTATTTACATAGTAAAAGGTAAATTATTATTTTTAGCCATGTCAGCAATCTGGATAGAAATGGTAACAATTATCAAGCTAATCAAAAGAAGAAAATTTTCTTGAAGTAAGAATGTTTTTGATTTTGCACTTTAAACTTTATTTTCATCTCCTCTAAAAACAATTTGAGAACCAAAAATTATGCTTTTGAAATCTGATATTTTTCAGGGTTAGTCAAAATGAGAAATATAGGAAAAACCATGTAGAGCCAAATCTTTTTAGTATGCAAAGATAGGTTTAGAAAACCACTGAGTAGGTAAGCATAAGCTACAGAAAAATAATAAATTGACATAAGGGAACTGATCTTTGAAAAGAACTTGGTGTTTTAAAAAGCATAATGTATCTGGCACATACAATTTCTGTTTAATAAAGTAAGAATTTAATGGGAAACAAGAAAATCAGACACTTATTATAAGATGAGAGAGATCAGTTACCTAAAACTCAATGTTGATTCTGGAAAATTCAGTGTAAACACAGTAGGATTGATATTGTTTTCCACTGAATATAGACAGTGAGCTGAGTTTTCTGCTCAAATAAAACTTAAGAACATCCAAGATGCTGTCACTGAATGTTAGATATTCATTATATCATCTATTGTGTATGAAATGAATTTAAAGTGTTTGCGGGAAATCATGGGGAAATGCAAGAAACCCAAAGTACCTAAAACAATATTGAAAGTGTCTAGAGAATCATACTTTTTTATTTCAAATCTTACTTCAAAACTGTGCAACACCAGCAGTAAGGTAAACTATAGATCTGTGGAGCAGAATGAGGAGTCACAAAGAGTCCTGTACATTTATAGCCAATTGAGTTTTGATAAAAATGCTAAGACAATTCAATGGAGGAAAGACTAGTCTTTTCCACTAAATGGTTCAGGGACAACAGGATTTGCGCATGCAGAATAATGAAGTTACATTTCTTCCTCATACCACATGAACAAAGTTAATTCAAAAAAGGTTGTAGACTTAAATGTAGAAACTAAAACTAAAAAGCTCAAATAAGAAAACAGAGGAGTAATCCCTGTGCCTTGGATAAGCAAAACCTTTCTAGATATAACACAAAAGCATAAGCAATAACAAAAATAGATAAATTGGACTTTATAAAAATTAAAACTTTTTGCTTTAAGTAAACTATAAAGAAAGGAAAAAGATAATGGAAAGGATAGAGAGATGATATTAATATTTGCAAGTCATATATCAGAAATGCAGCTACACTCATATCCAGAATATGTAAAGAACTCTTAAAATTCAATGAAAAGTCATTTAGTTAATACATGGGCAAAAGCTCGGAATAGATGTTTCTTAAAGAAATATGCAAGTGACTAATAAGCACATGAAAGGATGCTAAACATTATTAGGGAAACATAAATCAAAATCACAATGAGATACCTCTTCTCACCTATAATATTTATTATAAACAAAAAATGGCTATGAGACATTTGATAATGATGTAATTGGAACTGTGATACATTGCTGGTGTGGATGTAGAATGTTATAACCACTTTGGAAAATAGTCTGTCAGTAGCTTAAAATGTTAAATATAGCATTACCATGTGACTCAATAATTCCACAGCTAGGCAATACACAAAAGATAAATGAAAATAACACACAAGTACTTTGAAGGAAGCATTTTTATAATAGCCCAAATATCAAAATATCTAAATGCCTATCAACTCATGAATGAATAAAGAAAATGTTACCATATTCATAACATAGCATAATACTAGACAATGAAAATAAATCAAGTATTGATACATGTAACAAAATTTATAAAACTTGACAACATTTAAACAAAAAAATTTATGAAAAAGGTAGTGGAAAACATGACATAGTGTATGAACTCATTTATACGAAATGTCCAAAATCGGCAAATCTTATAAAGAGATAATAGAGTAGCAAGTGCCTAGGTATTGAGGGCAAATGGGCAATGACTGCTATGAGTTCTGGGGTTTCTTTTTAGGGTAATAAAAAGTGGTGATGACTGCACAACTCTGTGAAAATTCTAAAAACTATCAAATTTTATATTTTAAATGTGTAAATTTTATGCTGTATGAGTGACATCTCAATAAAATTATTAAAATATTTTGAAGATTGACAATCCAGTATCATGCTGATCAGTCTTTCACTTCTCCTCCTCTGAGAGATTTTTTTATTAGATATTGCAAGGCAAAGAATCAAACCCCTTGATCAAGTCATATTCAAGTCCTAGATTGTCACCTGATAGAGACTGCTTAACAGCTTCAAACAATAGGCTTAAGTCTTCACACACACAAAAAGCATCTACTTCCACAGGAAGAGTAACTGTTCCATGGTTGTTGGTTCAGTTACTCACAGACCAAGCACTTCCACACTGGCACACCAACCCCACAAAACGTGTCTGTTTTAGCTGAAGTAGGGACTCCAATGTCTCTCATAGGGCAAAGATTTATAGTACAGATGCCTGCTTCTCAGTCCCCTGCTATAAAAGCACCAATTCCTTGCAGCATCAGCAGTTCAAAATGGTCTGATTAATCCAACATTAATTGGGTCCAAAACCATCTTTATTACCCCCATTATGGTATCATCACAAAATACAACCAATGAATCATCAAATTCATTGAAAAGAAAACATGAAGAAGATGACGATGATGATAATGACTATGATAATTTGCAATCTAGCCTTGATGCCTGTAACATGTATACTTGGTCTTGAATCCAATGTACTGAAATAAGCATGCTGAATGTTTTCAAGTTATATTTTAGAAAACTTAAATAATATTTAATGACTGGATATGGTTACTATTCTTTTCAATTGAAATGTTCAATTTTCTTTCATAGAACTGACTAGTAATGGTTTTTCATCAGCCTTTATTGTAAAAAATCAGTGTCACTTATCACCTTGAAAACAAAATATTTTGAGGAGTTTATGTTAAACCCTTTATTTTTATTCTATATAAAATTGAAAGAAAAAATACATTTTGATGACAAAGGGGAAAATAGTCTGATTATCCAACTTGAAACGGCCAAGACCTTGTAAATGCATGCCTCAAAAGTAAAATAAACATATTAACATTCAATATGTTCATTGTGACAACACCTCTATCTCACAGAACTTAATTTTCAAATTTTGCATGCTTTTTTAAATGCAGGGAAGTCGAACCAACATGTGGAAATACTTTAAATTCCTTAGATAACTGTTATCACATAAAACTTCCACAATATATTGTCTCAATTAACTGTTTCAGAAAATAATCATTTTCAGTTTTTTTTATAATTGCATTTTTGTTGTACCGGGGATACAACATTTCTTTACTCTCACTCCTGGAATAGTTTCATCAGGTATTATTTTTCCACTTTCATACATGAGTACATAATATTTTCACCACATTCTCCTTCCTATACCCTTTCCTTATGAAAAGTGTTTTGTTATAAAAATTTCTAGTACAATGTAAATTTCTATTTTATTGAGTTTGTGGTATTTAAATGATTTAAATCTAACCAATTGTTCTAACAGACTATTACATTTCTTAGTTTTGAGGAAAAAATAATAAGAAATTTGATACTATATGGCAGTATTTTTACTATCAAGTAAAATATATTAATAATATTACTAGAAATGTATTAGTCACTCATGTTGTAGTGTCAAAAGGAGAACTTTGCTCTTAACTGAAAGTAATTCATATTTGAATGATGTCAGCAACAATTGGAATATTAAATGAAAAAACTAAGAATAAATATACTATGATGTCAAACAGTTGACAGTTGTTTTAAATGATCATTGACAGACTCAGGACTTAAGTTTTGATTCTTGGTGGCCACCATACATGTTCTACAGTTTGAACCTGGTTCTACTTTTGAACATGGTTTTGTATAGATTAGACAATCTGCTACCAGTCAGAGAGTGGGGATGATGCCTGGAATCCACTGGAGACTAATTCCTCAATGGAAATCAGAGTGTATATATTCAAGACAGCATTTAAAGAAGATTAGTTGAAGACTGTGTGCCTAGAAACAGGGATCTACAAATTTGGTCAACTGATGTTTCACAAAAGAGCAGGGGCAATACCATAAAGTATTTTCAATAAATGGCACTGAAAAAACTGTATATCCATAATGTAAAAAATAAGTTTGGACACAGAACTTGTACCTTTCACAAAATTTAGCTCAAAATGGGTCATAGACCTAAATGTAAAACTAAAACCCCTAAAAGATAACATACAACAAAATCTAGATTGCCTTAAGTTTGGTGATGACTTTTTGTTGCTACACCAAAAACATCATTAAAGCAAAAATTGATAAATTAAACTTCATTAAAGTTAAAAATTTCTTGTCTGTGATGGGCAACTGCAGTAAAATGAAAAGACAAACTGCAGACAGAGAAAAAATATTTGCAAAAGACATGTCAGATAAACATCTGTTATCTAAAATATGTTAAGAACCTTTAAAACTCAACAGCAAGAACATGAACAATTAATACATTGGTCAAGACCTTAAAAAACACTTCACCAAAAAAAGATATAAAGATCAAAAATAAGCACATGAAAAGATGCTCCACATGTGATATCATTTGAAAAACATAACTTAAAATAGTAATGAGATTCTGCTAAATACTTATTAGAATTGCCAAAATCCAGAATACTGAAAACATCAAATGTTGATGAGGATGAAGCAACAGGAACTTTCATTCATTGCTGGTTGGTATGACCACTCTAGAAGATATTTTTAGAAAACCAAATGTACTCTTAAACTTATTATTCAATAATTGTGCCATAACTTGGTATTTATTCAAAAGAGCTCTGAACTACAAAAAAGAAGCCTGCACATGGCTTATAGCAACATCATTCATAATTGCCAACAGTTACAACCCACCAAGATTGTCGTTCAGTTGGTGAACAGGTAAATGGGTAGACCCAGTGAAATTTCAAACCATGAAAAGATTTGGAGGAAACTTAAATGCAAATTATCAAGTGAAAGAAGCCAATTTGAAAAAGCTATGTACTGTATTATCATAACTCTCTGACATTCTGCAAAAAGCAAAATTGTGAGGCAGTAAAAAGATTAATGGTTGCCAGGGACTAGGGACAGTGTATTACCAGTGTTTGGGGTGTTTCAGGTATTCCTTGGTTCTTGGGTACAATACCTAAGATCAGGATGCTCCCCCAGTTGTGGCAAAAGAACCATAAAGAGTAGGAAGATAGTAAGGAGTGATTTATTAGCAAAACAAAAGCATACCCTGAGGTGTGAGGTGAACAGTTGCATAAGAGTCAACTGTGTGGAAGCTGTTGGGACTTGGGGTTTTATCAAATATGGTGGAGTTACTAAGTGGTATGAAACTGAAATCCTCCTCCATGGGCCTTCCAAAAATGGTGTGACAACTGAATGGCTGTCTGCACACATGTGATCCCCTTTGCCCTTCCCAATTTAACTTTGATATGGGGAATGGTTTCCCTAAGGAGGAGATAAGACCATTATCATAAACGTTGACCAAGGGTGTGGGCCATCTGGGGTTTTAGAATAAGGCCAAATAGACAGAGCACAAAGGATTTTTGTGGTAGTGAAACTACCACATGTCAGGGTGAATACATGACATTATGCATATATCCAAATTCATATGATATATAACACCAGAAGTAAACCCTGTGGTAAACTAAGGACTCTGGTGATAATGATGTGTCAATGTGAGTCATTAACTGAAACAAATAGACTAGTCAGGTGGAGTATATTGATAATGAAAAAATGTAAGCATGTGTTGGGATTTAGGTTACAGTATGGGAAATCTCAGTACCTTCCACTCAATTTCGCTATGAACCTAAAACTGCTCTAAAAAAAAGGAAGTCTCTCTCTCTCTTTCCCATATGCATTGAATTCTGTAGGTTTAAAAAACAAAATTAAACAACAACAAACCCAACTGGCAAAGAATGCAAAAGCTAGAAAAGAAAAGGAAACTGGCTGACCCCTGAACTCTTCATAGAAACAAAGCCCTGCATACACATTGATTTCAGCTCCGTGAAACCCATTGGACTCCTGACCTCCAGACTGCAAGAGAATGAATTGGACTGTTTTAAGCACTATATTTTTGTTAATTTGTACAGCAGTGACAGCAAATTAATACACATAGCATATGAAAGTGCTTGTTTGTAATTTCCTCATTTCACTCCTTTCATCCCATTCTGAAAGTGTAGCTATTCTTGATAAAATTTATGTGTGGAATCTTTATAATCCCAGGATCTAGCTCCATTCTTGGCACATGGTAGATACTTGGTAAATATCTGCTACATCAATAAGTGAATGAAAGATTCTTCTAGGTTTACCTATATCTGTTCATTACAAGTTTAGCTTTTACTACCACAAATTTATTTCATAGTGCTCATAGTTTGGAATTGGTGGAACTCCCATGGACAGACAAAATAAAGCAACAAATTTGGTATCTTCATATTGCTAATCAGAAACTGAAGTAGACTGTTATGAATATCCAATAGAAGGTCACACCCCCACTCTTCCCCAGCTCATGCTGCCTTGCTTTTCTTATTCTTACATTCCAATACAAAGCTGGCTCTTGTAAATCACTGCAGTTGTCATTTTAAATGGCTTTAAGAAAGAATGGGTCCTGGAATATAACTCTTGCAAATGTAGTCTGAAAAAAAAGCTTGTGAAAATCTACATAAAGCCTAGAGTTATAAATCTTCACATTTTCTTTTTCCTTCTTCCACTAAACTGCTCAGCTCCCATTTAATGGTTCATAGGAGTAGTATGTACAATCAGATATCTCCAAGAGCCTCTCCTCTGATAGCTACACAGAAACTCCTGTCTGACAAATAGTGAGATTGTAAAACTGAATTTTCATTTATTTCAGCTGTATTTTGTCCAAAATTACCAACACTCTGAAAAACAACTTGCCTTGTTTAATAATCACAGTCATGAAATTATTCACAATAAAAATTAGTTCTGAGCACTTTGAAGATTTAACACCTTATTCAAAGCATTTTACATGCTTTAAAAAATAATTCTAATTAGAGCTAGAGAATAAAGGCAAAAAAGAAGGCAAAAATCTCAAAATCCCACTATACAATCTCAGTAACTACTTTCAATTTTCTGGGGTTCATTCTTTCAGGCTGCCTTCCCCTTTCAAAAGTAGTCAATTATCTTCAGAGTGTGCTTTGAGCTGATATGTAATTTGAAATTATTACATTTAGTTAACCACTGAAGTACTTTAAGGATGAAAATCAAAATTGAAACATTAAGTAGTGCATTAATTTTGAGAGAGACCAAAGGCTTTGGAGAGTGATTAAATCATGAGAGCCTCACTGCTATGAATAGAATTAATGCCCTTACAAAAGAGGACTGAGGAATGTGCTCGCTCTTTCTACTAAGAGGAAGAAGGTCCTCACCACATCATAATCTACTGGTATTTTGAACTTGGCCTTCTCAGCCTCCAAAACTTTGAGAAAGTAACTTTGTATGGATTATAAATTTCCAGTGTAAGGTAGTTTGTTACAGCAGTCTGAAGTAACTAAAACATGGATTTAATGTTATGTTGAGATTTGACTTTCTTGTGTTAAAGAGATTATAAATTTCCTTAATGTATAAATGAGGATCTATATAATACAACAAATTGTTTCCCCAGAATGCTTGTTGCATGTGATTGTCTCTCCATAGCTCTGTCTTAGGGTTTCTCCAAAAGAAATGTGCTTCAAAAATTATCCTGTATTCTTTGCAACACAGTTGCAAAGAAGTTATAAGCCAGAAGCATGTTATAGAAACTATCTACATATGTTCAATAGAGCAAAACACTTTTTTTTAATCCATCGCACTGTGCTATATACAGAGGTTTTCTTGTCAGTTCTTCAAGATTTTCATCATGTAAACATCAAAATATTTGTAACTCAGTCACTTTATCCAAATTCTGCAATCCTTTAGATTTGGGTAGATTTTCTTTTTTTTTTAAGTGTGCTTACAGTTTTCAGGTTTTCTACCTTTCATTGTGGGTTTCTCCAAATTGTATGAGAGATTTTTTTAGGAGAATGAATTAAACCTATGGCTTTTGGAGGTTACAAAGTATTTAACAGTTTTTTTCCTAAGAGTCTGCCTTAGACAGGCAGTCTCCGTTTGCCACAGTAACTTTTAACATGGTAAAATTGTTAAATATCTCTACATAACTTTAGCTAATGATAAATATTTTGTCATAAAGTTTAGAACAATTGTTATTATGTACTGCTTTAGAAGAGTGCTCTTTAAGCAAGTTAGGTTAGTGGAAAAACATAATAACTCAAAGTCCCTCTCTCCTGATTGTATATTGGCAAATAGACTAATTTCTGGAGCAATTTGTTACTTTATCTTCAAGTTATACACTCAGTTAATTATGAGTCATAAATGTCTAACTGGAATAGAGTAGTACTGAATTTACAAAGCAGGCCAACAAAATGGATGCATTATTGAAGATTCTTTACCATGGAATCCATTAATTTTATCAGTTTACATTATGACTAAACTGCATATAAAGAAAAGGCCTTACTTAGGAAGGTGGAGTCTGTCAAAAAGAAAATAAATAGCAGGTATGCAACACTCAATCTTTTATAAAATAGCTCTGATCCAACTTCAAACAAAATAAGATTTTCGAGCCATTTTAGTTTTAAAACTCTATTTAGAACTTGGGGTACTTCTAGATAATCCAGAATTAGTTCTTCATTTATCAGTGATAAAAACAGAGAACAAATAAATTACTAGCATGAAAGAGCTATAATCTCTCCTAATTATACTGGTTTTAAAAGTCCATGTGGGTGGACTGCTATTAAGTATTGGCACAATTTGTTCTTGAGTAGGTGGCAGTGCTGTGCTCTACCTGTCAGGAAACAGACTTGATCCAAACTAATGCAAGAAATATGTTTTTTATCTGAATGTATTTCAACATTCAGGAGAATTAACTGCATTGTCAGGAAACTGCTTTTAGAATAAAATTCAAACTTCTTAGCACATGCAGGAATGCAGTCTTTTATGATCACACATTTGTCTACTTCTCCAGTCTCAGCTCTCACTGCATCTTACTTTTCACAGTGCTATACACATATTAACTACTAACCATTTCCTGAATCTCATTTCCCAGCCTTCATGATTTTTCTTAGCCAAGAAAACTCTCCCCTCTTCTCTCAATCTCTCAAGAGAATATCCTACTGATAATTCCAGATTTGATCTAGTGTCAGTATCATATCTCCTAGAAAACCTCCCTGAATCTCTTGGAGCTAAGTACTCTCTTCTGTGTTACCATCACACTCAGATACCCACATCAATCACCACTTTGACAATTATCACATCCTTTGAGTATTCCTTTCCTTGTCTGCCTGCTCAATAGGACTATAAGAACCTAAAATACAAGAATGTTATCTTATTCATATTTGTATCCCTAAGCCTCTCAATAATTTAATTAATGAATCTAAATAAATGAATTCGTCTTTATTAATATAATAATAATATAATATAATATGATAAATTATTTAGTTAAATAATGTATATAACACTTGAAGCCTATTTTTAAATGAAATAGCTGAATAAAATCTGCCTAATTTTAAAGAATTTAATTATGAAGATTGATACTCTTATTCCTTTTCAGTTGAAACAAAAATAGGAGCACATATTTGTATGCCCATTTTCATGGCAACATTATTCACAGTAGTCAAAACGTAGAACCCACCAAATGTCTAAGTCCATGGACAGATGAATGGATAAATGAAATATGGAATACATGCACAGTCTTTTCAATTTTAGAAAAGACTGAAATTCTAACACAGTCTACAGCATGGGCAAGCACTGAAAACTTTATGTTTAGTAAAATAAACTGCACAAAAAAGGACAAACAGTATATGATTCTACTTGCATCTAGAATAGTCATAAAGACAAAAAGGAAAATACTGGGTATTAGAAGTATAAGGCAGTCAGTAATTGGGAGCATTTAATGTAGAGATTCAGTTTGGGATAATGGAAAAGTTCTAAAAATGGAAAATTATTATGGTTAGGCAATGTATATGTGCTAATGCCAATAATGTACACTGAAAAGGTAAATTGTATATATTTTTATATATTGCTAAAATGCAAAGGAATTGTCACATGTAACACATATACAGCTCCATTCCACAAAGTATCTTTGTGGCCTAAGAAATAGAGGACTGTGACAAAAAGGTAAAAGTGTCACAACAGAGTCAACAACTCTCTTGGGAGTAGAGAAAACGAATAGATGATGAGAAGAGGAGATCCCCTCCTGTGGGCAGAAGTAGAGAAGAAGCAGCAGTGAGTGGCGTGATGGTATAAGGTAGGTCCATGAGTCAGTGGCCACAGCATTAGGGACGGAAAGCAACCCAGGCAGCAGCAATGTATAGGTACTAGGGGCAGTAGGGCAGCAGTGGTTCAGAATGTCAAGATCAGTGGATTCTCTGATAGAATGTTGAAGAGCTGCTGGCCATTGCTCAGATTATACAGAAGAACCGAGAAGCACTGAGCCTTCTCTAATTAAGTATGGAGACTCAGAGCATTGGGATATGGGGTATTGCTATAAATGTGAACTATTCAAATTTCCCCATGTCTAAACCCAGAACCCATGGGGGTTTTTATATGATATAGATATATTTAAAATATTAAGGTTAGTCTTAGTTGCTGTGAACTGTGATTTCACATAATTACTAATGACATTTCCTTTTATTTTCTGATTAGTTCTTAAAATATTAACTTTTTTCTAACCTATCCACCTCCAACCTCCAAGCCCAAGAACCTTGTTAAGAATGCTGAGAGTTAATACCATACAACAATTATACAAACTAAATTCTTAATTTGAACCACAGATTTGGAAACATCTATTTGAATTACAATCACTGTGTACTTCAGAACTAATTTTATTCTTGTAGTAACTCGGTTATGTCAGTATAAACCCAGCAAGGAGCAGCAATGAGGAAAGGCTTTTCTTCCATGCAGCAGGTTTTATTAAAGTCCTTTGGAGTGTATTCCACTTGACTCCATAATTGGAAATGTTCAAAATGGAAAACAGGAAACTTCTGCAATAACCATTTCCAAACATCATCTCCATGTATATTGGGGGAAAAAAATTAACCTTCCCTAGCCACAAGAAGAAATCTTAGACTGTTTTGTTTGAGGATAAAGATATTTCACTTCACTGGACCATGCCTGGCTTGTTGAAAGATAAAAAGAGAGAAGAAAAAAGAACGTTCAGTAGCAACAGCAAAATAAAGAATATAGAGTTGAAACACATTAGGTGGAGGAGCTACTGCTCAGGGTGACTATTCAATGATTCTGCAATTGTCTATAGTTATCCATTGTTTGTGATTGATCAGTCTGGGGTAGACACCTGGTCCAAGTGGGTCAAGCAGATGCTTTCTCCCCAGTCTGAATCCTGGACCAAAGAGTAATGGTGACTGTTAATCACTGAGCCAAGTCTAGTGAAGAACCATATTCTAAAGACAAAAATGCCTGCTTTTCCTGTGTCTAAGTCCCCAAGGCAATCACAACCCCTTCCCTTCTAAGTCTTGGTTATGCAACCTTTTCTGTTTCTTTGAGAAAATACAGTATCCTTCAAATAGTTTTTTTCCTTCTCCTCATTCTTTTACATTTTAATTTAAGCTTGCCTGAATTAACTTCTGTAGTTTGCCTGCAAAAGAACCTTAATAAATGCAGTATTTATGGCACAAATACCTGAAAGGATGCAGGATCACAGTGAAACTTCTCAAAAGCATTCAGAGAGATAGAGATCTTTTAGAAGTTGTCAATCCATAGGTTAAGAGGAGGACACTAGGACAGAAAATCACATTAAGGACAAAGAATGCAGAATGTCCCCTTGATTTGCCTCTTTGTGCCTATGCCTCTGTCCAGGAAAGCTTTAAGCAAGTCCAAAACAGCACCTAGGTGGGCTAACCTTTAATTTCTAAACATGAATGAATATAAATACCATAATAGCTAGATATTTCTTCTAGTTCATTAAAAAAGAGTTGTGTGTTGTGGATGCTTTACTATTGAAAAATCTCTCTGACTAAATCATCTATTACTTAAAATGGTTGTGGAATTGAAACTGGGAAAACACATTCATGCTCAAAAAGTACCCATAGAAAAATCAGTCATAAAAGTGAGCACAAAGATCTTAGGAGTTGGAGAGTATCCAAGAGCAATGGCTGTGAATTAAATTAAATTTCTGGCAGTTATTATACAGTTAGTATTTTGTATTAAAAGTCATAGGAGGGCCAAGGATGTAGCTTGATGGCAAAGTGTTTACTCAGCATGCACAAAATCTAGATTTGATCCCCAGCACCCACCAAAAATAAAAAAATAAAAAAATAAATATGAAAGGAAGAAAGAAATCAAGAAAGAAAGTATGTCAGCTACATGACATAAACTTTATTCCTGGAACAGGGAGACTATGTCCAGAAATATCACCTGCCAAAAATGAAGCCATAGTAAAAGGAAATATAAACCAAATTGTTTGAACATTATTTTATATAATCCCAGGAGAGTTGTTTTCCCAAAGAAAATCTCTGAGGAGTTCATTAACTTACCTAGAGATTCAAGGATAATAAGTAATAGGCTAGAATTCAATGAGATCTGTTCAAATCTGAATTCTATACTGTTCACATGGATTATAAGACTTTAGTTACTAGGATAAGGAACGAGGGCTAAATGTTGATTTGAATATATTTAGATGATGATAAAAAATGCTTACCATAAATCTATCTTGTAAATAAGACCTATGCTCAGAAAAATGAGACTGCAATGTAAATAGCATTTTATTTATTTTAAAATAATAACTTTTATCATAAACTAACTGTACAAAGGGATATCATTGTGATATTTCCAAATGTGTGTGCAATATACTTCCATTCTTCTTTCTTAACCCATCACCCTTTTCCCCTCCTTAATTTTATAGATTCTAGTGGGTTTCATTATGCTATTGTACTTTGGTCATATTCAGCTCCCATGACCCTCTCCTTTCTCCTTCCCCTCCCACTGGTCTTCTCCCCCAAACTGTTCACCTTTTACAATCATGTTATTTAATAATATTTTTTTTAAAATCAAATATAGAAATATTTGTGTCTTTTTTGGTAACATAATAAAGAAGTACCTCAGAATAGAGTCTAGGCAAACAGTACTATTTTGGAGAGACCCAGTATTACTAAGGCTTGCAGTAGGAACTACATATAGAAGTTATATAATGCTAATATTTCCTAAAATGTATGGGGCATAATAGGAAAATGATAATTTTGGAGTAATTGGGATCAAAGAGCAGTAAGTCTGTGTATAGATGAATGTCACAGATCAAAGACTTTCCATGAGTAAAATTAAAGGTGACAGAACAGGTTATGTTCTGCCACTCAGCTTTCTCTCTAATCTTAAATACAGACTTTCAAATGGCTGCCAGTCAACAATAAAAGTTTGCTAAATGAATGTAAATGAACTTATAATCACTATTTTAATTTGTATTTCAGCAGCATGAAGTCCTCAAGAAGTAGCAGTAACTTCTACAAAAGAATATATGTTTGCTCAGGAAATTGTACCCTAGAATATGACTGAAAGAATAATATTTTAGTAGTAAACATGTTTGTTTAGGATTTTGAAAACTGCACTATGTTAATTCTTCCTTCTCTGTGAGGTATTTGCAGTAAAATGTTTCTCTAATGCTATAAGGTTTTCCTGCAACAAGCATGGCAGATGACAGATTTTCCTATACATATCATTTAAAATTTATTAATAAACCCACTTAATTTTATACAAACTTAACAGAAGAAAAAAAGATTAAAGTGAAATTAGGCATTGCTCTATACACATTTAAGACATCAGTTGGCACTAATTGTAAGTACAAGGAAGCCCAAACTGAGAAATTCATTTTAAATATGCCCTGTGGGCTGGGTATGGTTGCATACACTTGTAGTCTCAGCTTCTCAGCAATTTGAGGTAGGAGGATCATAGTTCTAGGACAGTTCAGGTAAAATACAGTTTGACATCTGCTGAGTAAATAACCTGGGTGTTCCCAGCTGTGATGCCTGTGATCCCAGGTACTCAACTGGCAGACACATCAGTATTACAGTTCCAGAGCAGCTGGAGGCAAAAGATAGTGAGATTCCTGCTCAACAAATAAGCTGAGTGGGGTGGTTCATGCTTGTAATCCCACCTATTTGAGAGATGGAGATAGGGAGATCATGGTTTCAGGTCAACCTGGGCAAAAGCACAAGACCCTATCTTAAAAAAACAAAAAGACTTAACCTGGGTTATTAGTGCCCCAGTTACCCTTCAAAAGTAAAAGCAACTTCCCTCTGGAGAAAAGCACCCTAAAGTCAGGTTTCATAAGACTCCATGGATAAAAGCTTTACTAGCATGAGAGCCAGTACAAAATTATAAAACACATGGGAAAACATGAACCCCTTCAAGTCAACAGGAACAATATGCAGTAGAATTAAATCACCAAAATCTTCATATGGATGATTTATCATATAGATGATAAAATGAAAGCATATATTAAAAAAATGTGAGGGAAATCAAAATTATAAGCAAGGAACAACTTATTTAAAGAGAGCAGATTGATTACATAAAAAATATAACAGTGCTATTTAAAATGAAAGATATTAATAAATAAACAAAGCATCAGATTAAACACACATAAACTGAGATCTAAATAGTTTACCAGGAGGTTGGAAATACAAAAATAAATATAAAAAAATGCGAGACAGAATGCAATGCTTCTGAATATATTTCATTATAATTGCAAATGAAAAAAAGAATAAAGTAGAGGTGGCATTTAAATAAATAAAATCCAAGAGCTATTTAGAATTAAAGAAAAAACCAAAATCCTTGTGTTTAGAAGGGATAATAACTGCGAAACAAGATGTTGAATGAAGTGTAGCAAAATTGTGGAACACCAACAATAGATTTTAAAATTCATCAGGGAGAAAAGACAGATATGATACTAAAAATATATACAATAAGACCAACACCAAATTTTTCAACAGTAGAATAATAATTTCTAAATTCAGAGAGGAAATAATTGTATTAAATAAAATAATAAAGCTGCTATATCTAAAATTGAATATCGGATAATTACGTTTTGTATGATTATGTTTTTGTGTGATGGTACAGGAAGTTATTTCTTGTTCATCTGAAGCTCAAGTGGTATTTGATTCATGGACCTTTGTACGGTGATTTAATAAGACTCCTTTTATCCTGAGACATGCCATCATTCAGAGCCTTAGATGCTCAACCTAGAGATAGGGAAAAGGTAGATGTAAAAGGCAAACCTCTTTTTAAACATTTTGCAATGAAAGTGAAAAGCTTCATGCATCACAATGCTTTAGAAAGAACTAATAATATAGGTCCTCCTTGATGCAAAAGAGGATGAGAAATATAGGACCTTGTCTAGGCACAACTTTTCTAAAATTAAAAACTATGTCCTAAAAGCTATGCAGACGTCTTTCCTAAATAGCTAACCATCTCTGTTCTGTCAACCTTAATCTTGACCTAGGTAAATTAACATTCAAGACTCATAGTTAGATAAAAAGTTTTTTTAGACCAAAATACTGAATTTTTCATCTAACCTTACTAGAGGGAGTTCTACAAAGTTTATGTTAGTAGCATCAAATTAAATAATTGGGAGAGAGCCATTAGGCTGAGACTGTCTATTGTGTTTTGAGTTCCTACATAACAGAATTCAATCTAACTTAATCAGTAAACAAAAAAAACCTACTAGAAATATATTTTTGCAACAAATAGACAAGTTTAGCCAATTGCAAGCAAACTACAGCCAATTACATGTAGCCAACTCATCACAAGGTGCTCAAAGGAGACAGACACCCAACTGTAGCCAATCACCTAATTTCTTCACTTTGCTTTTGGGTCTGACCTATAAAACCCCAAGCTACTCACACTGCTGGATGGAGCTGTCTGGGCCTCTTGTTCTGAGTTTTGTCTGATTCATGAATCATTTTCTGTTGAAACAAACTCTTTAAAGTTTTCCTTTTAATAATAGGAATGAAAATTATTTTGACATGGAAGATTTAAGATACAAAAATGGAATGAGCAGCAATAAAATTAATAAACATTTGGGAAAATCTCGACATGTACTGATGGTATATGCTGTAGTAATATTTACTTTTCAGTGTGAAACACTAAAGTGGAAAATTAAAATATCGGTACTCAGAAAATTTTTAAAATTTAACAAAGATGAATTTCTAAAGCATTATGTTTAGTGAAAGAGACCAAGCAAAAGTATTGGATGCATCCATTTATTTTCATTTCTAAAAAAGAAAGACAATATTGTGCAGAAAGTAAATCAGTAGTTTCCAGTGGCCAGGATTGGTACGAGAAATTGACTACAAAGAGACAAAGAGAGCTTGGGTGATTTAAATGTTTGATATCTTGATACCTATATTGTGAAATACTGATTCTCCTCATTATATCCTGTTGCCTTACTTCCCAACATCAGCCTTTTTATAAGGTATTTGTAATCACCATACTGATTATAATGATAACTTCTATTGGCTGGCCCTATGCAAAGTCATTAATATAAATTCTCTCATATGTAGTTCAAAGATTTCATACCCATTTGTATGTAAAGAAAGTAAGGTGAGGAAAATTAGGTAATCTTCCTTATAATTTCTATCAATAGATGTTTACAACTTTCTGACCCACAAACATTCAGATAATTGATAATACCTTCAGTATTTTCAACACATGCAAACCTGGTACATAGATGACCACACGAATTGTACATCTCTTGTCGAAGAAGTTTGCCATTATCCAGTGTCTTAGAAAGAAGAGCATGACTGCAGATTCTTAGAGAAATAGCAATGTTCAAATATCCTGATAGAGAACACTGGTTGATGTACAATTCAAAAACACTCAAGGAATAATAGGATTTAAGTAATACTTTAAAGACAGATTTTTAAAAAATTGATTGTCTTAAGAATAAATCATGAAAACCACAGTAAAATAGTTGACAATGATTATTTGATTTTACTGCTCAGAAATAACCCCCTTATTTATTTTTTAGGTGATATTGGGGTTTGAACTTAAGGCCTCATGATTGCTAGGAAGTCACTTTACCACTTGAGCCATTCCACCAGCCCTACTGCTCAGAAATAAAATGCAGCTCTACTTAACTCTGAGAAAGTCTTATATTTAAATTTAGAGGCAATTAGAAATGTCCTTCTAAGTACCTATTAAATACTATTTCTTAGATTATCTTTAAAAGTCTCAATTTAAGTTCTTTTGGTAATTTGTACAAATGACTTATAGTTAGGATAATCAATGTTGCTTCAACCAGAGCAATGGTGTGTGTGTGTAAAGATAGACTATGGACTATGACTATGTTAAGGCAGAGCACTTAGTCAATGTCAAAGGAACAACTTGGCCACTCTGAAATTAGAGAAAAGAAAAATTGCTTCTAAATAGAAAAAGAATGGCTCAGGAAATCTAGTATAGTGCACTTCTTTGATATATTGCCAGTATGCCAGAGAAGAATCTACACCTAAGCAAATTTTGAAGACTGCTATTAAGCTAACATTTTTTTCCTGAAAAAAAAAAAAGACACCTCCTTCGAAAGTTTTGTATTCTAGCACGGAGCACATGGAGATCCAAAAAAGGAATACGTGTTTCTATTTCTATTAAAACATTTATTCTGTCACTTTTACTAATTTTATACCTTCAGTGTAATAAGAAAGAGGAATGCTTATGATTAGACTGAGATTAGGTGAAGAATATCTACTAAAAAGGAAACATCCAACATTCGGTTATCATTTTTAAGATTTTAATCTTCTTAAGCATACTTTTTGGTTTACAGCAAAATTGAAACTAAGGTACAGAGATTTGTCATATACTTCCTACTCCCACCCCTGCATAACACCTCCCACAAAGGAGTGTGTTAGTTACTACTGACGAGCTTCATTGACATAGGATTATCACTCAGAGTCTATAGTCCACTTCAGGATTCATTCTTGGGTACATTCTATGGGTTTGAAAAATGTTTGATACCATGCACTCACTTATTTTATCACACAGTTTCACTGTGCTAAAGATCCTGTGTACACTGTCTATTCACCTCTCCATTTCCCAAGCCCTAGCAATCAGTGATCTTTCCACTATCTCCATAGTTTGCCCTTTATAGAAGGCAATGTAATTGTAGTTATATGGTATGTAGCTTTCCCAGATTGCCTTCTTTCTCTCTGTATCATGAATTTAAACTTCCTTCATGTCCTTTCTTGGCTTGATAATCCTTTTCTAGCACTGTATGATATTCTACTGTCTGAATCCTTTAGTATTACTTTAAAATTAAGTCTCTAAGCACTAAAAATTTTACTTTAGTTGTCAATTATGATTCATTGAATAGGTTCAAAGTAGGAAGGTAATCTATGATCGTCAATAAAACTAACAGTTAATGGCATTTTTATGCATCCAGACAACTCACAGAAGAGGATGTCATTGTGTTTTTTCAATTCTTCTACTTGATACATTTCCTTACTTATTGACTCTCTCCCTACCAAAGAGAAAAGAGATTTTATTTCAAAAAGTATCAGGAAAGTACATGAGTAGTAAGAAACATATGTGTTCCCAATTTAAATCATTTTCATGAAATTACTGTACAAAATTAATTTAGGATTGATGGCAGGAATTAGTGCTAATTACCACACACATACAGATCTAAAAACAAAGACTCTCTCCACAAGGAGTTCATCACACATAATAGCTATGTTCACAGGGTATTTCAAACATGCCATTTAATATACTATGGGCTTTTTTTTGTATTACCTCATTTAGTTCTCACAGTAACCTGAGATTTATATGACAATTTTCCTTGAATTTGTCATTTAGTATGATAAAAAGATGTCATTAAGTTATTTGACAACGAGGGCATATGCATGAAGCAAAAATTAAGCTGATGAGAAGATTAAAAGTTTGAACAGAGTAAAATTAAGGTATTGCATTAAATGTGGAAGATGAGATTTGAACAGTTTGCTACAGACGGAAAAAGTGCAGTGTCTCAAGGAATCAGTAATTACAGACTACGTTATTACCAGGTATCAGACTGCAAAACACAAGAATTACAAAATGTCATCCTCTTTGGCGAAGGCAGAATTTTATTTCTGAGGTGTTTTGACTACTAATGTGGGATACCAAGACCCTTCAACTCATCAGTTAGTGAATTGTTGGACTGCTTTTATTTTCTAGCATAAAATTAACTCAGTGAGCACAAGCTAATTGGCAGTTTTATGATAAGATAAAAACTCATTTCTGTGGGAATCAACTGAAGAACGTTTTGAATAAGAATAGGTGGCTAAGGCCATATTCAATTTAAACAATTTTACTAGAATCAAGAAGGTTCTCCTAGACCCATGAAGACTGGTAAATCCTTTCTTCATTTTCTTGAGTCAAACACTCTGTATTCAATACTGATATTTCCCTTGAGCATAGCACCTTGAAAATTTTAGGAAAAAGATCTTAATGAAAATGTCCATCCTTCCTAGTAGCCTTATTGTTTTGGCTATTTTTATTGGAAACTCTATCTTTGGATAAATTAGTATGTCTTTTGAAATATATATGTTAGAGAAGCTATTTATCCCCTGAATAATGACAAAAGCAAGTAGATATTTTCCATAATCTTTTTACTGATAGTCCATACAACATAGGTTTAAATGAAAGACTTATACTATTCTTTGCTAAGCAGGATAACAAAGTGGACACTTAAAGATGGAGAAAACACTTTAGTAAGCTAAAGACTTAGCCAGGAGAAACTGCAGTCTGGAAAGATTTACCAAGATTCTAGATAGAAAAATGAATTTATTTTCTCAGAGTTAATTTGCAGAATGAAAACCCCAAATTCTGCCTCTAAAGTTTCCCTAAAGGTAGTCAGGGCAGGGTTTTTCCATTTTGTTCTGTGACACTGGAGATTAAACTCAGGGCCTTGGTCTTGCTTTACTACTTGAGCCATGTCCCTGGTCTTTTCAGTTTGTTTTTTCCAGATATGGTTTTGCACTTGTGCTGTAGTGACCTCAGACCTTGGTCCTCCTACCTTTGCCTTCTTAGTAGCTGGGATTATAGGCACACAAAACCATGCCCATCCAGATCTGTGTTTTCTGATTCTAAGTGTGTCATAGTTTGTACAGGGTCCCCTGCTGTGAGGCACAGATTTGAGAAATGAGGCAGTGTGATGGCCTCACACAGTCTTCCTTATGGGAAAGAAGACAAACTCACGTGGTGCAAAGAAGGAGGGTCTTAAAATTGAAAATATTACCTTTCCTAGACTGTACTAATAGAGTGTCACAGCTTATAGTTACCCAATGTCTCTCAGCAGTGCACCTAGCACATGCACACTCAGTCTCCACTAGTATTTTTTGGACATTTTCTTCAAAATAGCTATTGTTTACTGTACATTCCTCACATATACTATCTCATTTAGTATTTCCACAATGGCAAACTATTAGGTTGTACCTTCAGAGCAACAACACAAATTTTCAGAAGTTAGCATGTGGTGTGCTTAAGATTGCACATCAGTGTGTTATCACTGCATCAGTTATAAATTCCTGACTGTTGATAATAACTGAAATGCTGTTTGAATGTAATTAATATTAATTGAAGTATTGTTTATATACATTTAAAGCATCCATTTTAAGTATAGAGTTCAATCTATTTGTAAATATAACATATCTGTGTAATCAGAACTATTATAATACACAAAAATATAATAATATATATTTTATGTATATATTATAAATATGTATAGGGATGTACTTATAATATATAATATTACTGTATATTTATATATAGTAATATAAATTATATTTATATGTATAAATATATAATATATAAGTAAATATATATGTATGTGTACATGTGTATATATATATATATATATATATATATATATATATATATATATAATATTATGTATATTTCAGCCACACAGGAATTTCTTTGTTTCCTTACCCTTTTGGAGTTGAACCTTTCGCACCCATCCCAAAGGCAACATCTGTTGCTCTTACTGTTATGACAACATAGTTTTGCCTCTCGGAACTTCACATAAATGGAATCACGCTCTTTCATGCTGAGCTCCTCTTATTTGGATCATGTTTTTTGAGGTCCAGTTATGTTGCTGAATGTGACTTTATTATTGCTGAAATTATTTGTGTACATATATCAATCAATTCATTCAATTATTGATGGAAATTTGGATTGTTCACAGAGTGAGGTCATTATGAGGAAATCTGTAATGAATTCACTTCTATAATTCTTTTTTGACATATGGCTTTAATTTTTCTTAGCTTAGTGCACAGGAGCAAAATTACTAGATTGTAGAGAATTTTTTAGCTACATGAAACACTACCACACTTTCTTCCTAAGTATGTAATTTTATATCCCATCAACAATGTAAGAGAGTTTCATTTGATCTTCATCCTTGTCAACACCAAGCACTATGAGAACATTTAATTTTACCTTTCTCTGGCGTATATGATAAGTCAGTTCATGGTAGTTGAATAATTAATACTTAATGATGTTGAACATGTTTTCAAATGTATGCCAAAATTGTGTCATGTTTTCTCAAGATTTTGTTCAACATTGCTTCTATTTTTTATTACTGATGTTTAGGCCTATATGTAATATTTTCTCCAAATATTTTATGCTTTAAATTTTATTCTTTTTTTCCCTTTTTTCATTTTATCACTTTTACATTTACTTACATGTGTATACACATTCTTTGGGCCACCTCTCCCCTCCTCCTGCCCTTCTCCTCACCCTGTCCTGGCAGAACCTGTTCTCCAATTTTGTTGAAGCAAAAACATAAGTGATAATAAATACATATTGTTTTTGCTAATTTGAGATAAAGATAGCTATGCAGGAAGATTCCTAGTATTGCTTCCATGCATTTGTGTATTGCAACCCACATTGGTTTATCACTGCCAGACCTCTTTGCTATTTCCTGGTCCCCTACCCACAGTGGCCTCTGCCAGTTTAAGATTACTATATTCCTCCTCTACAGTGGACATATCAACCACATTCAAGGTTTAGGTTTCCTTTTCTTTCCCTATTCCTCCTGAGTGCATTCTCCCCTTAGTGTGTGACCCATGTCCAATAATATTACTGCATTTGTTTTAGGTCTATAATCTGCATATGAGGGAGAACATGAGATTTTTGCCCTTCTGAGCCTTGCCAAATTCACTTAAGATGAGGTTCTCCAGTTCCATCCATTACTTGTTAATGACAAAATTTCATTCTTCTCTGTGGCTGAGTAAAATTCCATTGTGTATAAATACTACATTTTCTTCATCCATTCATCAGTAGTGGGGCATCTTGGTTGTTTAATAGCTTGGCTATTGTACATAGTGCTGCAATAAACATGGTTGTGCAGATGCTTTTGTAATAACTTGAGTCATATTCCTTTGGTATCCCTAGGAGAGGGATTCCTGAATCATACAGCAGATTTGTGTTTAGTTTTTTGAGAAGCCTCCATATTGTTTTCTTTAGTGGTTGTACTAGTTTGCATTCCCACCAGCAGTATATGAGGGTTCCTTTTACCCCATATCTTTGTCAACATCAGTTGTTGGTGGTGTTTTTGATGATGGCTATTCTAACAGGAGTGAGGTGGAATCTTAGTGAGGTTTTGATTTGCATTTCATTTATGGTTAGAGATGATGAGCATTATTTCATGTGTTGTTTGGCCTTTTGGACTTCTTCCCTTGAAAAAGTTCTGTTTAGTTCAGTTGCCTGATTCTTTGTTGGTTTATTAATTTGGGGGGAGTTTAGTTTTTTGAGCTCCCTATATATTCTGGTTATCAGTCCTTTGTCTGATGGATAGCTAGCAAATATTTTCTCCCATTCTGTGGGGGGGGGGGAGCTCTTCAATTTAAAGACCATTTTGTTGTTGTTGTTGTTGTGCCTAAGCTTTTTAATTTCATGTAGTCCCATTTGTCCATTCTTTCTCTTAGTTGCTGGAGTCCTGGGGGTCTACTGAGGAAGTCCTGGCCTATGCCTATTGCTCCCAGGGTATTCCCTGCTTTTTTTTGTATTAACTGACAGATTTCAGGTCTGATATTAAAGTTCTCTATCCACTTTGAATTGATACTGGTATAGGATGACAGGCATGTGTCTAATTTCGGTTTTCTGCAGGTATATAACCACTTTTCCCAGCAACATTTGTTGAAGAGTCTGTCTTTTCTCTATAGTAAGTTTCTGACACCCTTGTGAAAACTAAGGTGGGCATAGCTGTATGGATTCATATTCGGGTCCTCTATCCTGTTCCACTGGTCTTCATATCTGTTTTTGTGCCAGTACCATGCTGTTTTTATTGCTATGGCTCTGTAGTATAGCTTGAAGATGGGCATTGTGATACCTCCAGCATTGCTCTTTTGGGTATATTTTCAGTCTCTGTGATGGATGCCATTGGGATGTTGAAGGTAATTGCATTGAGAAGGTAGATTGCTTTTGGTAGTATAACCATTTTTACTGTGATGTTCCTGCCAATCCATGAGCATGGGAGATCTTTCCAACTTCTGATGTCTTCCTTGACCACTTTCTTCAGTGGTTTGTAGTTCTCCTTCTAGAGGTCATTTACATCTTTTGTTAAGTGTATTCATAGGTATTTGAATTTTTTTGAGGCTATTGTAAATGGAATTGTTTTCCTATATTCTTTCTCAATTGTTCATCATTGGTGTATAGAAAGGCTTCTGATTTTTTGTAAGTTGATTTGTAACCTGCTACATTGCTGAAGCTGTTTAAGGTGTCTAGGAGTTTTTGGGTGGAGTTTTTTGGGTCTGTGAGGTATAGGATCATGTCATCTGCAAATAGGGATATCTTGACTGTTTCTTTACCAATTTGTTCCTTTTATTTCTTCTTCTTGCCTTATTGCTCTGGCTAGGAATTACAGGACCATGTTGAACAGGAGTGGGAAGAGTGAGTATCCTTATCTCATTCTTGACTACAGGGGAAATGGTTTCAGTTTTTCCCCACTAAGTATGATGTTGGCTGTAGGTTTGTCATATATAGCCTTTACAATGTTGAGGTACTTTCCTTCTATTCTTAGTTTTCTTAGAGCTTTTATCATGAAGTGGTGTTGGATCTTATCAAAGGGGTTTTTTTTTTGCATCTATTGAGATGATCAAGTGGTTTTTGTCTTTGCTTCTCTGTTAATGTGCTGTATTACATTTATTGATTTGCATACATTGAACCATCTCTATATCCCTGGGATGAAGCTTACTTGGTCATGGTGAATGATCTTTCTGATATGCTTTTGGACTTGGTTTGCCATTATTATATTGAGGATTTCTGCATCGATGTTCATTCAGGAGATTGGCCTATAGTTCTCCTTTTTGGATGTGTCTTTTTCTGGTTTTTGGGTAAGTGTAATGCTGGCTTCATAGAATGAGTTTGAGCAGTGTTCCTTCCCTTTCTATTTCATGGAAAAGTTTAAGGAGTGTTGGTATTTGAAGATCTGGTAGAATTCAGTTGAGACTCCCATCTGGTCCTGGACTTTTCTTTTTTGGTGGACTCTTTATTGCTGCTTCAACTTCAGTATATGTTATAGATCTGTATAGGTGGCTAATATCCTCTTAGTTCAGTTTTGGATGGTCGTAAGTATCTTCATGATTTTCCAATTTATTGAAATATTGATTCTCAAAGAAGTCTCTGATGATTCCCTGTATTTCCTTGTTTATTGTTATCTCCCCTTTTTCATTTCTGATTTTACTAATTTGGGTCTTACCCTCCTCATTTTAGGCAGATTTGCCAGGGACTTATCAATCTTGTTTATTTTTTCAAAGAACCAGCTTTTTTTTTTCATTGATACTTTGTATGGGTTTTTTTTTTGTTTCTATTTCATTATTTTCAACCATTATTTTTTTTTATTATTTCTCTCCTTCTGCTTGTTTTGGGTTTTGCTTGTTCTTGTTTTTGTAAGAGTTTGAGATGTAGCATTAGGTTGTTTGAGATCTTTCTGTCATTTAAGTATATGCACTCATGGCTATAAACCTTCCTGTTAAGACTGTGTTTGCTGTGTCCCATAGGTTCTGGTAGGTTCTGTTTTTATTTTCATTACTTTCCAAGAACCTTTTTATTTCCTTTCTTATTTCTTCTATGACCCACTGGTCATTGAGCAAAGTGTTATTTCATTGTGATCAGATACAATGCAGGGAGTTATTTCTATTTTCTTATATTTGCTGGGGCTTACTTTGTGCCCTAGGATATGATCTGTTTTGGAGAAAGTTCCATGGTCTGCTGAGAAGAATGTATATTGTGCCATTGTTGGATGAAATATTCTGCAGACATCAGTTAGGTCCATTTCATTTATGGTATAATTCAGTTCTAGGATTTCTTTGTTGATTTTTCTGTTTGGATGACCTATCTATTGGTGATTGAGGGACGTAAGAGTCTCCCACTATCACTTACAGGTATGTGGTGATTCCTGCCATTTAGTTGTTTTTGTTGTTTAAGCATTTGATTGTGTGCATTCAAACTAATGCTACTCTCTGATTACTTGTCTTTTCTCCTCCTGTGGGTTGATACTTCCCATCCTCTGATGGTTTTGTTTGCTTTCATCTTCTGTGTGTAGAATTCCTTGTAGAATCTTCAGTAGTGGTTGGTTGGTGGTAATATATTGTTTTAGTTTCTGTTTATCATGGAGGATTCTTATTGCTACATCAACTTAGAATGATAGTTTTACTAGGTAGAGTAGCCTAGGGCTGAAGTTATTTTCATTCAGTGCCCAAAATACCTCACTCCATGCCCTTTTTGCTTTAAGGTTTCTGCTGAGAAATCTGCTGTTATTTTGATGGGTTTACCTTCATACATTATTTGTTTTTTCCTCTCTTACAGTCTTCAATATTCTTTCTCTGTTCTCTGTGCTTGTTGTTTTAATGATGATATGTTGTGGGGAGGTTCTGCTTGTTGTCCTGGAAGCTTACTGTACCTAAATGGGAAAAACTTTCTTGAGATTTATTATTGTTATTATTTTATTGACTATATTACATATCCCTTTGGCTTACACCTCCTCTCCTTCTTCACTGCCCATGATCCTCTAGTTTTGTCTTTTGATGGAGTTGCTGAGTTATTGCACATTCCTTTGGCAGCTCTTGATTTGTTTTACTAATATTTCTTCTGTTTTTCCTTTAATTTCTATTTTATCTTTGAGGTCTGAGATTCTGTCTTCCATTTGTTCTAGTCTGCTGGAGTGGCCCTCTCCTGTGTTTTTTGTTTAACTAAAGGAACTGTTTATTTCCAGGGTTTCTGTTTGATTTTTTTTTCTGAGGTGTTCCATATGTTTGTTCAACTTTTTTTTTATAATTTGTGTTGTCATCTTTAATTCATAAATCTCTCATTTTATAATGTCCTTTTTTTTACTTTGTTGTTTGTCAAAGTTCTTTCTGAGTTCCTTTATTTGTTTCTGTGTCTTCTCATGTTCTTTATTTTTGGTGTCTTGAAATTTGTTGAGAGCATCTTTTACATTTTGGTTAGCCATGTCTAGTATCTTCTCCATGAGTTTCTCAGCAATATTGTCCAAGATTTCTTCTTTGAATGTTTTATGTGGGTGACACTGGGTTCCTTAGTGACATTTATCATAGTTTTGTTGAGGTCAGGAACTGGGTATCCATTTTCTTTATTTCCCACTGAATTCTGTATTGGATTTTCTTTTTGTGGAGAGTGGTTTCCATCCCTTCTTCTTCTTCCCATAGCCCCACTGTGCAACTATGTTTGTGATAGGCTAGTTGGTGATTTTTTTGTCTGTTTTCTTTCCCTGTTTTAATTTTTGTGTTGTGACTGACATGGTTGTTAGCTAGGTCAATGTGCTTTTTCTGTCCCTGGTCTGGAGGTGTAATTTAGCAATAAGAAATTCACAGGTTCAGTGCCAGACCAGTTATTTACATTTTATATAGAAAACCCCTTGAGGATAATATCTATCAACAGTGGTAGTTGAGGTGGGGGGGTAATAATTGTTAAGCAAGTTATAGATTTTTGGGAAATCAGTAAAGGTGGCACCAAAAAGAGGGGTCAGGAAAAGAGGTGGGTGAGTAGGGGAAGAGGAATGGGTGGTGCTGGTTTTGTGGCCCTTGTGTGTGTTTGGGTGTATTTCTGTTGTTGTAGTGGAGGGTGCTTATTTGATGTATTGCAGGGGGCTTGGGTTGTGTACAGTGGTACAGTAGGCTAGTTAGTGGGTGGTAAGTGTGTAGGAGGGCTGGATAGTGTGATGATAGGTTTGGGGAGGATAAAAGGGGGAGGTGAAGATGATGGAAAGAATGTATGAGAAGGGGCAGAAAGAGTAGTTGGGAAGGAGAACAAAGGGTTATAGCACAGGAGGAGGGAAAGTGAAGAGGGTAAGAACAGGGATAAGAGAATGGTGATGGTGAAGTTAATAATACAGGGGGAAAAAAGAGAAACAATAAAAAATGCCAGGTTTTAGGAACCACAAAAATTCAGTTTTTTGGTAAAAGTTCTGGAGTTATTCCTTAAGTGTCCAATCCTATTATTGGCATACAAATGGAAGCTCTGATGTGGTCTCATGAGGTGAGACACACTAGGCTTGTGTGTAGTATTTGGTTCTTCTGTCCATAAGATTAGTTGGAATTGTGAGGTAAGTTAAGACTGCCAGCTTGTGTAGGGTGGTCAGAGCTATTGTTTTCACCAGGCAGCAGTTTTGTTGCCCTTCAGCCATAACTCTGTTTGGTCAGCTCCTCCTCATCAAGGTGGGGCAATTCAGTTTTGAATGCTGCTTTCTGTCCTAGAGATCAGCTCCAGGATCTACCACCTGCCTTGCTTTGGGAAGTTGGCTTGTCTCCCCACTTCTGCTGTCAGCCTTTGTGCTTCTCTTGATGTCTGCTGGGTGTTAGTGGCTCCTCGAGGAGGTTGGCTTGTCACAAACCCCCCCTCCAGCCTTTGCCATTTTTCCCATATTTCACTGAGAGTGATGAGTGATGAGTGTTCAGCTCCTTGCCACACCCCCATTCTCCTAGGCAGGTTCAGCATTCCACCCCCACCTCAAGTGTCAATGTGAGATTACAGTTCACTGTTTATGTTTTTCAGTTTTGCTGGTGAGGGGGTTCAGTTTGCCCAGGGGCTGTGCTAGATTGTTTTCCTGGGGGGTGGGTAGGGCAGTTGCACATGATGCTCACCTGTTCATTCTGTAGTTTCATGCAAGCTGCTTTGGAGCTGGCTGGCTGGGAGAAATGGTGCTGCTTTTTTCAGTGCAGTGCAGCATAGGGAAGCTTTCCATGGGTTAGTGATCCAGGATGTTGCAGAGTTTGATTCTGATTGATGCTCTGTCTTCTGCTTATTGGGAGAAAAAAAGAAAGAAAAAAAGAGAAATGGCTGGAGGGGGTGCTTTTCTTCCCAGGGCAGGACATGCCTTGCTGGTTGTGCCACCTGGGATTTTCAAAGCTGTTAGGTGTAATTAAAGGCTGGTTTAAGGCTCAGTCTTCAAATTTTATCTGCACCTAATATGATGACAGTTATTATTTTGGCTAGACACAACCAAAATTACCCAAGTGTAGTTCTAACATCTCAAGGAGGTTTCTGGTATCATGGCGCTTAGGATTTCTGATTCCCTGCTCTAGCCACCATCGTGGATCTCTAAATTTTTATACTCAAAATAGCATCTTTTGAATAACAGAAATTTTAAATTTTGATGAAGTATTTTTTTTTTCACTTAAGCTTTTTATATCTTAAGTAAGAAAGCTTCCTTCAATAAAGCTCATATACATAATTCTCTATTTTCTCTAGAAATTTTGCATTTAACTTTTATGCTTAGTTTTGTGATCAGTATCAAATTAATTTTTCTGAGATAGTATTGAAATTCAATTTTCCCAATATTCTTCTGTAGTTGTTCTAGCACAATTTGTTGGAGAGACTATTCATTACACATTGAATTACTTTAGTCCCTTTGCTGGAAATCAGTTTACTATAGATATATGGCTTTATTTCCAGATTCCCTTGACCTCTTGGCCTATCTTTCTGCCATGTCTACACTATCCTGATCACAATAGCCTTATAAGTCATAAAGTAGAAAAAGTCTTCAGCTTAGTTTTTAAAAATTGTTTTAGCTATCATGCTTCTTATTTCTATTCAGATATTAGAATTATCTTTTACATTTCCACAAAATATCTAGGTGGAGTTTGACTTCTTTGAATGTATAAACTTATTTAGGAAGTGCTGACATCTTAAACAACATTTAGTGTATAAATTTGAAAGCATTACCTTTTTGGCTTTTGTGCATGTATTTTCTTAGTTTCTGTCAGTCATATTTGTACTTTAAAATTTTTATACTTTTAATCCTGGTGCTGTGGACACATTGCATCAAATTATTCTTAAGATGTTATCCTTTTTGCATTATTTTAAAAAACAATCTTATTTTAATTCAATTTTCCAATTGCTTTTGCTTGTATTTAGAAACACACTTAACTGTTAAAATTTCAGTCTTAAATCCTGTGACATTTTTAAGCCAATGAATTTTTTTAGTAGATTTTTATAGATGAATTAGAATTTTCATTTTTATCATTGGATATTCTTTGAATAAAAACAGGTTTGCTTTTTCTTTCTCATGTGTATGTATGTATGTACGTGTTTGTTTATTTCTACCTTTTAGATTCATTAAGACATCCAGTACAATGTTGAATAATAGGGATAAGAGTGGACATTTCCTGACTATTCCTGCATTTTGCAAGGCAAGAATTTAATATTTAACCCTTAAGAATGATGTTAGCTTTAAGCATTATTGTTGCTTTAATAGCTATCCTTTATAAGATTAAAAAGATTGCTCCTAGCTTTTATTGCTGACAGTTCAAGTGCATATTGAATTTTTCCAAATGCTTTTTCTGCATCTAATGTGATAATCGTAAGATTTTCCACTGTTCCACTGTCAACTTCACTGACCCTCCTCTGTTATCTCCATTTTGTCATTGAACCCATCCATTGCCTTTTCACTTAAGGTTTTACATTTTCAATTCTAACATTTCCAATTTTTAAAATGATTTCTGTTTCTCAACTGAAAACTTTTATTTTATCTATTTTATATGGTCCCACTTAACTTCATAAAACACAGTCATATTAATTGCTGTAACTGAAAACTTCCAACACCTAGCTCTTTTCCTAGATTATTGTTTCACTTGAAAGTTTCCTGGGTCTTTTGTGTCAAATAATTTTGGATCAATCCTGGGAAATTTTAATATTTTTTGTAGACTATGAAGTCTATTAGGAACCTCTTAAAAATGTTGCTTGTCATTGTTGTTATTGATTTAGTAAGGAATCTGCATAGTGAGGTTCAGAACCCAAACTCTGGCTTGCTTCCTCTGGGTGGTACTTCTAATCTCAGTTTAGTTTTCAAAGTTTTTGCTGTGGTTTTGTCTACCACACAGGTGTACCATTCAGGGTTAGTCTGAGCTTTGGGCTGTGCTTTAAACCTTATTTTAGTTCCCAACATCTTTCTTTTACTATTTTGAGTCTGTCTCAATCATTCAGAGATAAGGAATGGGCCTGCAATTTGTGGGGGTTTTCATATAGAGAAAAGGAATCTCCTTTTTTCTCTCTTATTTCCAGAATTACCACTCTACCCTGTGAGGGTTTCCTTTTCTAGATTCTTCTGAAAGATAAGTAGGATTTTATAGAAGTTTTATCTACCTATGCCACTGTTCTACTATGCAACTGTGTAAAAAAAATGATAGAAAACTTACCCCTCACCCTCTCCACACCATATGGGTTACTTTGCTAAGTTTCAGTTCCCTCCACAAGGCACCTATTATTGTTCATATTTCAGAATCCTCAGGTGGTTGATTTTGTATTTTGTCTAGTGTTTTTAATTGTGATCAGTGGAAGGTAGAATTGAAGTGGTCATTTCTTGCCTTGACAAAAAGCAGAACTTAATGTTAACATGTAATTACCTGAAGTGACTTTATTTTGCCATGATTTTGAAAGATATTTTTCTAGGGGACTTTCAGGTTAAAAGATTTTTAGGGGCACATAAAAGATTTATTCTACTGTCTGATGATATACAACTCTTACAGTGAGATAGCAGTTCTCAGTGTTTTTGGAGTTCTCTTGAATACAATGTATCACTTTATTCTTCTTCATAGATATTTTAATCATGTACTTTCTGTAATTGATTAAGATATGTCTAGATATGGCTTTCTCTGTGCCTTTCTTAATCTTCCTGGATTTATAAATTACTATTTTTAAAGATATATGGAATATTATTTTTGACTACTATTTTGTCATGAATTTGATTCAGTCTTTCCTTTTGAGATTCCAATGATAGGGATTTTAGAATATTTGATACAGTTGTAAAAGTTACTGAGATTTAGATACACCTTTTAAATCCTTCTTTTCTATCCTTCAAATTGTATGATTTTTACTAATTTATTTCATGTTTAATAATCCCTCCTCCTGTTCTAGATAATCTGCAACTGATACCATTAAAGAATCTTGTAACTATGTATTGAACTTCCAGTTGCAGGATTTCCTTACTCATCTTTTTTATCCTTTCTGAATTACTTCACTTTCCCCCTAGTATGTCTGTCTTTTCTTGAGGAATTTTTGACATATTTGTCACAGTTATTCATGTATTAATTATTTGTGAGTCTCTTATTAACAAATCATTCTCTTGGATGTATATCCTATTTTTGATTTCTTACATATCTACCAATTCTTTATTGCATACCCTTCCTTGTGTATGTCTTACTGTAGCAACTCTAATTTACCAATTTACCATCTTCTCTTTTTAAATAAATTTTTATTAGGATATATTCATGATACATGGGGGTTTCATAGTGACAATTTCAATTAGACTTATATTGCACATTAATTAGTCACATTGCCCCCATAATCTCTCCCCCTTTGCCCCCTCCCCACCCCACTTAAAACAGTTGCAAGAGGTTTTCCAGTTCTGTTTCATATAGATATATGAAGTCTATCTACCATATACCGTCACCTTAATCTTAGTTCACTCTCTCCCCTCTGACTTTTACCCCCTCTGCACACACTATACCTATTTTACAATTCCAGTTTTCATAATTAATATTTAAGTTGACGTTCTGAGAGGTGGCTCAATGTATGTCCTTTGTTGTGTGCTTTACTTTGGTCTGTTCAATCTCTTAGAATACTCTCCCTTACCCCTTTAACACCCACCTCCCATTTTTCAACATCTTTTAATACACATTCTTATATCCTCCACCTTCACATCTTGTGGTATGAGATATTACTGTTGCTCTATCATGCTCCTTTCTTTTTTCTCTTTCCCCAGTTCTATAGAGTATTTACACTATTACAAACATGTTCTCTAACCGAGTTTGTATATGATCATGTTTGTTTTTGTGTATATGTTTATCTTTGGATCCATCTTCCATGTATGAGAAAACATGCATATTTTGTGTTTCTGATCCTGGTTAACTTCACTTACATGATGTTCTCCGATTGCATCCATTTACCTTCAAACCCCATGTCATTATTCATTGTGGCTGAGTAATACTCCATTGTGTATATATACCATAATTTCATGATTCATTCACCAGTTGTAGGGCATCTGGGTTGTTTCCAGAGCTTAGCTATTGTGCATAGTGTTGTGATGAACATCAGCATACAGGTGTCTCTACTGTATCCTGTTTTACGTTCTTTTGCAAACTGCCCAGGATCAATTTCACTGGATGTTATGGAAGTTCTATCTCTAGTTTTTTGAGGAATCTCCATACTGTTTTCCATAATGGTTGTGCTAATTTGCATTCCCACTAGCAGTGTATAAATGTTCCTGTTTCTCCACATCCTTGTCAACATTTGTTGTTATTACCCTTGATTCTGCCCTTTCTAACTGGGGTGAGATAAAATCTAAGTGTTGTTTTGATTTGCATGTCTTTTATAACCAGGGAATTTGAACACTCCTTCATGTATTTACTGGCCATTTGTACCTCTTCCTTTGAGAATTCTGTTTAATTTATGTGCCCATTTCTTCATTAGGGTATTGATTCTTTGGGGGCTAAGTTTTTTGAGTTCCCTGTGGATTCTGGATATTAGACCTTTGTCAGGCGAGTTGCTGGCAAAGATTTTCTTCCATGCTGTGGGCTGTCTCTTGAGTCTGGTGGTTGTTTATTTTTGCTGTGCAGAAACTCTTTAGTTTAATGCAATCCTATTTGTTTATTGTTTCTCTTAGATGCTGAGCCTTTGGAGTTCTGTTTAAGAAGTCCTTCCCTAAATCTATCTGTTGTAGTGTATTTCCTACTGCTTCTTGGAGTTTTTTCAAAGTTTCAGGCCTTATATTAAGATCTTTGATTCACTTTGTATTGATTTTGGAACAGGGTGAAAGACAGGGATCTAGTTTCAGTCTTCTGCATGTGGATGTCCAGTTTTCCCAGCAGCATTTGTTGGAGAGGCTGTCTTTTTTCCATCTTGAGTTTTGGGCTCCCTGTCAAAGATTAGCTGGCTATAGATGTGTGGGTTTATGTCTAGGTCTTCTATTCTGATCCATTGGTCTTCCTGTCTGTTTTTGTGCCAATATCATGATGTTTTTATTTTATGGCTCTGTAGTATAGTATATATTGTGATGCCTCCAGTATTGGACTTTTTGCTCAGAATTCGAGGTTATTCGAGGTCTTTTGTGTTTCCATATGTGTTTCAGGATTGATTTTTCTATTTCTATGCAGAATGTCACTGGAATTTTGATAGGGATTGTGTTGCACATGTAGACTGCTTTTGGTAGTATGGCCATTTTCACAATGTTGATTCTATCAATCCATGAGCATGGAAGGTCTTTCCATCTTCTGGAGTCTTGTTCAACTTCTCTCTTCAGTGGTTTGCAGTTTTCATTAAAAAAGATCTTTGGCTTCTTTTGTTAAATTTATTATGAGGTACATAATTGTTTTTGAGGCTATTTTAAATGGGATTGTTTCCCTGACTTCTTTCCCAGTCTGTGAGTTGTTGGTATATAGAAAAGCTACTGATTTCTGTATGTTAATTTTATATCCTGTGACTTTCCTGAAAGAGTTTTTTGTAGTACTTTTTTGGTAGAGATTTTGGGGTCTCTTAGGTATAGGATCATGTCATCTGCTCTTGTCTTAGTGTTTTGGCTAGAAATTCCAAAATTATATTGAATAGGAGTGGAGAAAGTGGATAGCCCTGTCTTTTTCCTAACTTTAAGAGAAACAGTTTCAGTTGTTCTCCATTTAGTATGATGTTGACTCTAGTTTTGTCATATATAACCTTTATTATGGTGAGCACTGTTCCTTCTATTCCTAGTTTCTTCAAAGCTTTTATCATGAAAGGGTGTTAGATTTTGTCAAAGGTTTTTTCTGTGTTTATTGACAGGATCGTGTGGTTTTTGTCCTTGCTTCTCTTTATGTACTATATTATGTTTATGGATTTATGTTAGTTGAAACATCTTTGTATCCCTGAAATGATATCAACTTGGTCAGGGTATATGATCTTTTTGCAGTGTTGCTGAATTCTGTTTGCCAGTATTTTGTTGAGAATCTTTGCATCCATATTCATTAAACATATCTTTATTGATTTTTTGTTCGGATGACCTAGCTATTGATGATAATGGGGTGTTAAAGTCTCCCACAACCACTGTGTTGGCATTTCTATATGCTTTTAGGTCTTTCAGGGTATGTTTGATGAAATTGGGTGCATTGACATTGGGTGCATACAGGTTGATGATTATTATTTCCATTTGGTCTATTTCCCCTTTTATTAGTATGGAATGTCCTTCTTTATCTCATTTGATCAATGTAGGTTTGAAGTCTACTTTGTCAGAGATAAGTATTGCTACTCCTGTCTGTTTTCGGGGGCTATTGGCTTGGTAAATCTTCTTCCAGCCTTTCATCCTAAGCCTATGCTTATTTCTGTCAGTGAGATGGGTCTCCTGTAAGCAACAAATTGTTGGATCTTCCTTTTTAATCCATTTTGTCAAGCAGTGCCTTTTGATGGGTGAATTAAGTCCATTAACATTAAGTGTTAGTACTGATAGGTATGTGGTGATTCCTGTCATTTAGTTGTCTTAGTTGTTTGAAGGTTTGATTGTGTGTACCTAAGTTGAGGTTACAAAATGGATCAAGGATCTTAATATCAGACAACAAACTCTAAAGTTGATACAGGAAAGAGTAGGAAATACTCTGGAGTTAGTAGGTATAGGTAAGAACTTTCTCAATGAAACCCTAGCAGCACAGCAACTAAGAGATAGCATAGATAAATGGGACCTCATAAAACTAAAAAGCTTCTGTTCATCAAAAGAAATGGTCTCTAAACTGAAGAGAACACCCACAGAGTGGGAGAAAATATTTGCCAACTATACATCAGACAAAGGACTGATAACCAGAATATATAGGGAACTTAAAAAACTAAATTCTCCCAAAACTAATGAACCAATAAAGAAATGGACAAGTGAACTAAACAGAACTTTCTCAAAAGAAGAAATTCAAATGGCCAAAAAACACATGAAAAAATGCTCACCATCTCTAGCAATAAAGGAAATGCAAATTAAAACCACACTAAGATTCCACCTCACCCCTGTTAGAATAGCCATCATTAGCAACACCACCAACAACAAGTGTTCGTGAGGATGCAGGGAAAAAGGAACCCTTTTACACTGTTGGTGGGAATGTAAACTAGTACAACCACTCTGGAAAAAAATTTGGAGGCTACTTAAAAAGCTAGACATTGATCTACCATTTGATCCAGCAATACCACTCTTGGGGATATACCCAAAAGATTGTGACACAGGTTACTCCAGAGGCACCTGCACACCTATGTTTATTGCAGCACTATTCACAATAGCCAAGTTTGGAAACAGCCAAGATGCCCCACCACTGACAAATGGATTAAGAAAATGTGGTATCTATACACAATGGAATTTTATGCAGCCATGAAGAAGAATGAAATGTTATCATTTGCTGGCAAATGGATGGAATTGTAGAACATCATTCTGAGTGAGGTTAGCCTGGCCCAAAAGACCAAAATTGTATGTCCTCCCTCATATGTGGACATTAGATCAAGGACAAACGCATTTGTTGCCCTTAACACAGAGAAACTAAAGCAAATACCTTAAAAGCAACTGAGGCCAATAGGAAAAGGGGACCAGGAACTACAGAAAAGGTTAGATCAAAAAGAATTAACCTAGAAGGTAACACACAAGCACAGGAAATTAATGTGAGTCAACTCCCTGTATAGCTATCCTTATCTCAACCAGCAAAAACCCTTGTTCCTTCCTATTATGGCTTATACTCTCTCTACAACAAAATTGGAAATAAGGGCAAAATAGTTTCTGCTGGGTATTGGGGTAGGGGGGAAAGGGAAGGGGCAGAGTGGGTGGTAAGGGAGGGGGTGGGGGCAAGGGGGAGAAATGACAAAGCCTTGTATGCACATATGAATAATAAAATAAAATAAAAATAAATACAAAAATTCAAAGTTTAGATTAAAAAAATAAAGATATTTGTCTATAATTAACTTTTCTGATTACATCTTTATTGGGTTTCAGAATGAGTGCAATGCTGGCTTCATAAAAGGAGTTTGGTAGTGTTTCTTCCCTTTTTACTTCCTGGAAAAGTTAAAGGAGTATTGGTGTTAGTTCTTCTTTAAAGGTTTGGTAAAATTTGGCTGTGGATCCATCAGGTCCAGGCACTTCTTTTTAGGGAGACTATTACTATTTCAATTTCAATGCATGTAATAGGACTATTTAAACAGTTAATTGGTTCTATTTTGTTTAGTTGCATGTGTCTAGGAATTTATCTATTTCATCTAGATTTTCCAGTTTGCTTGAATAAGTTTTCAAAATACTCTAATTATTTTCTGGATTCCACTGGTATTTGTGGTTATGTTCCCTTTTTCATCTTTGATTTTATTAATTTGGGTCTTCTCCTTCCTTTGTTTTGTATATGTTGGCTAATGGTTTGTTGATCTTGTTAAACTTTTAAAAGAACCAACTTTTTGTTTCATTGACTTTTTCTAGGAGCTTAAGGTGAATCATTAGATTGTTTATTTGAGAGGTCTCTGTTTTTTGAATGTAAGCATTTATAGCTATAAACTTTCCCCTTAGTATGGTCTTTGCTGTGTCCCACAGATTCTGATATGTTGTATTTTCATTTTCATTGGATTTTAGGAATTTTTTGAATTCTTCTCTTATGACTTCAGTCACCCATTGGTTTTTTAGCACCGTGTTCTTCAGTTTCCATGTTTTTGAGTATTTTCTGGTGATTCTTTTGTTTTTGAGGTCTAGTTTTATTCCACTGTGCTCTGATATGATGCAGGGAGTTATTTATATTTTCTTGAATTTGTTGAGATTTGATTTATGTCCTAAAATATGATCTATTTTGGAGAAATTCCATAACCTGAAGAAAAGAATGTGTATTGCCTAGTTGTTGGGTGAAATACTCTGTAGATGTCAACCATGTCTATTTGGTCTATTGTGTGTAGTAGCTCTAAATGTTCTTTGCTTATCTTTTGTCTAGATGACCTATCTATTAGTGAAAGTGGGGTATTCAAGTCTCCCACTATCACTGTGTTAGTGTCTGTCTGTGCTCTTAGGGCCATTAGAGTTTTTTTTTTTTTAATGTAGATGGGTGCCCCTGTGTTTGGTGCATATATGTTAAGGATTGATATTTCCTCCTGATGTATTGTTCCTTTCATTAATATGAAGTGACCTTTGTTATCTCTTTTGATTGATTTTAGTTTGAAGTCTACATTGTCAGATGTGAGTATGGCTACTCCTTGTTTATGGGTCCGTTTGCTTGGAAAACATTTTTCCACCCTTTGACTTTGAGCCAGTGTTTATTTTTTTTTGATTACATGAGTCTCTTGTAAGCAACATATGGTTGGGTCTTGTTTTTTATTCCAATTTGCTATTCTATGTCTTTTGATTGGGACATTAAAGCCATTTACATTCAGTGTTAGTATTGAGAAGTGCCTGTTGTTTCCAATCATTTTTGTTTCCCTGTTGTTTAGTTTTACCTATTCCTTGTTTTTTGGTCTGCTTGCTCAAAGGGTTTATTCTTTCTGTCTACCTGTCTCACTCTAGTTTCTTTTTCTATATGTAAAAGTCCTTTCAGTATCTTCTGTAGTGCTGGCTTGGTGGTTGCAAATTCCTTTAGCTTTTCCTTGTTGTGGAAGGTTTGTTTCTCCTTCAATTAGGAAGGATAGTTTTGCTGAGTAGACTAGTCTGGGTTGACAGTTGTTTTCTTTCAGGGCCTGGATTATGTCTTTCCATGACCTTTTCACATTTAGAGTTTGAGTTGAGAAATCTGCTGTTATTTTAATGGGGTTGCCTTTATATGTGACCTGTCTTTTCTCTTTTGTAGCTTTCAGAACACTTTCTTTATTCTGTGTGCTGAATGTTTTGATTTTGATGTGTCTGTGGGTGTTCCTCTTTTGGTCCTGATGGTTTAGTGTTCTATAAGCTTCCTGCACCTGAGTAACTCTCTTTTTCTTGAGGATAGGTAAGTTTTCTGCTATTACTCTATTGAATAGGTTGTCAATTCCTTTAATTTGTATCTCCTCTCCTTCTTCTACACCATGATACATAGGTTTGGCCTTTTCATGGTGTCCCAGATATCTTGCATGTTCCATTCATATTTTCTTGGTATTTTTTTATGATCTTTCACTATTTGGTTTAATTCCTCTACTTTGTTTTCAATTTCTGATACTCTATTTTCTGCTTGCTCCACTCTGTTTACCAAGCTTTCGATTGTGATATTTATTTGGGATATTAAGTTGTTTATTTTGGATTGACTGTTTTTCAGGGTTTCCATATCTTTATTGATTTCCTCTTTAATAGCCTGGATAATCTGGATAGTTTTCATTCATCTGTTTGTATTTTCTTTGAGCTCACTTAATTGTTTGTTCATGTACTCTTTGGGGTCAAATAGTAAGTTTTGTGTTTCTTCTTTGAGGTTGTTAATCATTTTTACTATTGTAAAAATTCATTATTTGACAGCTCTTCCTCTAGACATGTGATTGGATCTTTAGTGGTGGAATTTGCTTTTAATGGAGAGTGGTTGTCTTGCTGTTTCATTCTGCATCAAGATTTATGCATCTGTAGTTGTTTTCATTATGGTTTTTATCTCTTGTGCCCCTGTAGTTGGTGTTTTGAGTTTTTTTTTCCCTCCTGAAGATCCAACAGTGTTCTTTAGAGAGGGGTATGCTGGATAAGTTACCCCCTGCAGGGTTATTGTTGTGGTGCCAATTGCTTCTTTTCTCCTCTCAGTGAGGGGAGAAGTTCCCACTCTTTTATGGGGTCACAGAGGCTCTCTTGCAGTCACAGTGGGGAGCACTGGGTACCTGTGCACTATGAAGTTTGGACCTCCTAGAACCCACAGGGTAGCAGATTGCCACTCAGTAGAGGAACTGGGATTTCAGATCTTGGACAGAAGAGACATGACTCTCCTGCAGGGAGGTGCAGTGTTTAGTGCTGGGCTTCTGTGTGCCTTGGGGGAACAGGCCTTCTGGTGCTGCCTGCAGAGTAGCAGGTTTTAGCTTTCTGCTCCTCAGTGGGTAATCTGACATTCTTGCTCTTTGATGGGGGAGCAAGGGCTCACTTGTCAGGGACAGTGGGGAGCGTTGGCCTCCAAGGAAGCCTCCTGGTGCCAGCAGATTAGCAAGGCCATGAGGGGGTGTGGTGGCAGGCTATTGCTCTGTGTAGCAAGTTGAGGGTACCTGTGGGCCAGCAAGTCCAGTGGGTTTGAATTATCTGGTGTCCACCAGGCAGTGGTGGCCCTGGAGTCTACTTGCATTGGAGCGTGGGCACTCCTCAGGGCGTGCAGTTCTGTGGGACTGTGGCCTGCTCAGGAGAACCAAGCCAGCAGGCAGCAGGAGTTTAGGGCCTGATCTCCTGCACTAGTTTCTGGAAGTGCAGTCCTGTGGCACTGCTGCCAGCTTAAGAGAACAAAGCCTGCATGCAGTTGGAGTTCTGAGACAGGCTCAGTTCTGTGGCACTGTTGTCAGGGATACCAAGCCTGCTGTCTTGCACCTTCTGTTACCCATGAAGCAATAGGAGCCATGGGACCTGCTTACACAAGGATATTGGTTTCCCTGGTGTTTCAGGGTGAAGGTAGCGTCTTGGATTAGGGGGAGCGTGGAGCTCCAGTTTCCTGTGTGTGCAAGCCAGTGGGACTTACCACCAAGTAATGGAGCCTGGAGCTGTATAGCAACTTCTGGGGTGAGGGATAAGGAATATGGAGCTGCAGGTCATTCTTCCCACTCTTCCTGCAGTTAGTTGTTTCTCTATTTGTGGGTTGGCAGAGGATTTTGCTTCTTGCTGGTTATGGGACCACATGGGTGCTTCTTGGGGTCCTCTGATCTTCCTTTTTTGGGGTAGTGGGTTGCTGCTCAGATACAGGCATGTAAACAATCTGCCATCTTAATCTGCTCCTAATTTACCATCTTCTGGAGAATGTTTTGTTTTATTCTAGCAGGCAATTAAATTATTGGCAAATTACCTGAAGTGTATAGAAATACTGTTTTTGTTTTTAGGATGAGTCTAGCTTGGCTTTGCCCTTATTCTAGGTGCATATTTTATTCCTTGGAATAAAATATATTATACTTCTAAGACATGGATTTTTGAAGCGTTTCAGTGTGTTCATAAGCACTGCCTAACTTGGAAAGACTTGAATTCCAAATTCTGTTTTCCACAGAATGGGTGTCAGTAAGAAATTAAAATCTCTGCCAACTCCTATCAGACTTTTACCATTTTCCCTCTCCCCCATTGGGCTCCTTGGTGTATCACTTACAGTTCAGAGATTCACCAAAAATTTGGAGTGGTTAGCTGAATACTTGAGAGCTGCCTCTGTATGGGTTCATTCTCACTAGGATTTTTTTTTTTTCTTAACTTTCAGATGTTCTACCAGTCCCAATTCTATCAACTGACAGTGATTTCTGCCTAAATTCTAGCTTTTCCATGCATCAAATTTGGAAAATGCATTTGAGGGAAAATGGATATAAAGTATTGCTATGCACATATACATAGATAAATTATTCATATTGCCAGTTCTTCATTTTATTTTTTATCAATCATTGGGTTTTATGCTTTGTATGTATATGGAGGTGCATGTTACTTTGATGAATCTGGTGAAGTTGATATCTTTTATTTTAGATTACTGACACATAGAGACACAATCAATTAAAAAAATAGAAGCTGGTTATATCTTTAATGTTTCAGAAATAACATAAAGGTTGAAGTCAGTAAATAATGTTCTATTTTTGGATCTTTCAAAAACATGATTTTGGATAAAATAAGCCATTTTCAAATAAATACATCATCATGTACTCTGAAGTATTATAATTTCTCTGTCTTAGCATGATTACCTTTGTAGGAATAATATAATTACACATTTAAATGTATTTTCTGAAGACCTACTATATGTGCAAAACATTATGTAGGCACTGGAGAAAAACAATGAACAAAATACTGTTGCTTTTGGTCAGTATGGAAAGTTCAATATGTTGGGAACATGAATTGACATTCATTTAGAGAAAGGAGTCATGAATTTATGTCACAGATGCTTTCTCAAAGTTATTTTTTGGGCTGGTGGTGTAGACAATTGTCTGGTCTTGTGTGAGGACCTGTATTCATTACCCCACATCTGAAACAAAACAAAACAGAACAAAACAAAGAAAAACATAAAACAAACCCTGTATCTTTGACAGACTGATGCTATTGTTGGAGTATAAGAAATTAATTAAAATTCATTCCAACATTGTATTGGCAATAATAAATGGTAAGAAAGAACTCACATTTTTATAATAGAACTATGACTGATAAAAAATGTTATGGCTACATGGCAATAAACTATAGACATTACAATGTTTTTACAGGGCTGGCATATAGTTCATTGCTAAAATGAATGCCTATCATATGCAAGACCTGGGTTCAATCTTCAGGACTGAAAATATATATGTGTGTACAAAAAAAAAAATATATATATATATATATATATATATATATATATATGAAGATACACATACATATATATGAAATCCTGTTTAGTGATTTGAGGAGATGGTTATAATAATTGAAAAAAACAAAATAATCTACACTGCCACATAATGTACATAGATATACAATATATACAATGTATATTATTATATACATTGTCTGAGCTTAATGATGCAAAACAGTAAGTGAAGAGGCAGAAAATATACCAAAAATCTTAACAGTGGTATTGCTTGACATTAGATGTATTGATAATTTTATTCTCTATTTCTTATTTTCCATGTTTCATATAATTTATTCAGTCATTGCTATTATTTGGGCTTTAACTGTAATGTAATATCATTTTTCTTTTGAATAATTCTAAAGTATTATTATGTAATTTACTTTTTAAGTTACATAAAATAAAGGTAGGTTTGCAAATAAATTAGTTATTACAGTAAAGGGAAATAGGAGAAACTTCCTCTTGTAAAGGTCAACACTGTCATATTGTATTTAAAAATCAAATTCAACTCTATATTTCTTATACAATAACTTCATTGAAATAGTAAAAAAATGGAAAAAATTATAGGATATGAACAAAGCAAAGAAGATGTAACAAAAATTATACAAAGCAAGAACAAAAAAAAACCAAAAATAAATTGGGGAAAGGCAGCCATTCTATTTGATAGAGTATATAATACATCATGGCAGTTTAATAACACAGCATCAAGACATGAAAGGAAAAAAATAAAATAGTAAATGCATAAGGAAACTAGCAGAAGCAACCTCTGTGAGAAACCTGAATGCAACTACTTTAGTTCCTACATGGAAATAAGCAATAAGAAAAGAATATGCAGACAAACACAATTTGAATAATACACTTCACAAGGCCTAATATTTTAACCCTGCATCCTATGGAGAATGAATTTTCTTTTCAAGCATCCCTGAGTCATTTTCAAAAGCCATTTTTATATTATACTACAAGAACAATAGCACTGTATTCAAGGAAGCATGAATTATAGAACTCATATTCTTCTAAATATGACACAATTATATAAGCAATTAGTGACTGCAGGTGACTCAAGGCTCCAGCAGTGTAACAGTCCCTGGCAACAGCAGCCAGGCAGCTTTTGCTCAGATGCAGCATCTCCAGCAGCTTCCCAGAAAACTTGTGGAGTTGAACAATTGCAGATACCTGGGCATTTTATGTAGGAAATGGATTATAATTGTTCCAGACCAAGGAGGAATAAGTATAATCTGACCAATTTTATTGATATAATGAACTGACCAGAGACTTTAAATTTCACGTATTAATTCAAGGGGCCAGGACTGACCAATAGCTTGATTACATGATTGAAATCTGGCCTGTACTGAGGACTCTACTAAGTGAAGTTGAGAAGCCAGTGGAGGAAGGAATCTTAAAGCTTGGGGATAAAGAAATTTTGGAATTACCTGCTTGTCCTTTTTCAAATTGGAAAATCCAAGAAGAAGCTTCCTTCACCAAGTCATTAAGAAATGCAATGGTGTCAAAAGTACTAGCAATACTGAAAAGCTCCCTAATAGTTCTTCTTGGCATAATGGACACGCTAGTGGAAGATGACTTCATAAAAGCAGGTCCTCTGATTTTGGTGGGGATTACGGTGTTCCAGAGGGACAGAGGCTATAGTGCAAGGGATTAATCACCAGAGAAAGGGAGGTTGTTGTTATGTATATGGGCAGCAGTTCCAGGGTCATATTAGAATGATACAGCTCATGAAGATCTCAGTGTTAGCTAATTAATCACAGTATCCCAGTAGCCTAAAATAGATGGGTAGATTTCTAAAGTTTCATCTGATCCATTAAAGAAAAAAAAATACTTCTATCAAGTGAATAAACCTTAATTTGAGGCACCATAGTTGAGATTTTCAGCCCCTTTGTCAAATGCTCAGACCTGATTCAATGCACAGACACTGAAACCTGTGAATATAAGGGAAGACAGGATGGATTCTCCCAAGAAGGAACATTGAGACAATGCCATTACAGTATGCAAATAAATCATCCCTCTGCAGCCACCTGCCAGGGTAACTTTGTATTGCAGAAAAGAAAATACACAGATTTGTGAGAATTACTGTATTCTGGCTGTAAACTGATAATTTCTGAGGCTCCCAAATGCCACCGCATTCCATCAGTCAGAACAATAGCCTGCTGACATCTGGAGTTGTGGCCTATGTCTTTCTCACAGGAAATCTACTTGGTCCTCAATTCTACTCTGAATACATAGTTGGGATATATCCACTCAATAACCCCAAATTCCCCAAGTCATTATCTGAAACATGCAGTGAAGGCTATTTTGTAGAAAAAGCCAAAAGTCTTCTAGCGCAACCTCTTCTTATAAAAATAATAAATCAAAGCCACTCTTTATATCTGGTTGAACTGTAAAGTATGGTAATTCTTCTCAGACTTCCATTTTACTTGCTTATTTGGTCTGTGTAAAGGCAAATGAATCTTAGATAATGACAGTAGAAAACTATAAATTTAATTCTATTACATCAATTCAGTGTCTTAACTGAAGTAAACCAGCACTATTTTTTCTATCAATTATGCAACCATGATTTTGACAAATTATCTTTCCCCATATGAATTAGAGAAACTACACCAGAAGTATTTTCTTTTCATATGACAGACAGCTCAGTACATTTTAACTCACTTTTCTCTCTGCTATAATGTAGTCCACAGGAAGCTTTAATAGTTTTGCTATTTGACAGAATAACATAGTTGTCTGCTTACCACTGGTGGCAAAATGCTGATTTCACCTGGGGAAAAGATTGTAACAAATGCCACTGATGACTTGGTAAGACATGTACATACTAAATGATAGGGATTTATGCTGCATAAAATTCATAGCCTGCCACCTCAGTGACATTTCTAAAGGCCTATAGTCTAGGTACTCTATATCTGGGAATCTGGGAATCTAGTAGCTCAATCCATGTAGTCTAAGGCATGTATACTCAATAATTTTTTTAACTGAAAAATCATATATAACCTGACACCAAGAGAATAATCCAATGCTTGATGGGCCTCCTTGGATCCTGGGAAAACAAGACTTGAATATGCTTCTCTGACTCAATTATACATTGGATGGCTGCCATATTTGAGTAGGTAAAACAAGGAGAAGGGTCTGTATCAACTCCAGGATTCAGTGCAAACTGTTCTGCATTTATCTTCATGATATGATAGATTCAAAATCTCTCAAAATGTCTTCCCTTCACCAAATCAGCTGCCTTTCCAGAATGGGTAGTTAGATACCACTAAGCCTTCAATATGGCATGACTCCGTGGGGAGCCAGCTAAATTATTACCTGCTGCAGTTAATCCTTTGAATCTTGTGGCAGGAAATCACCTTGACTGAAATAAACACTTGAGATTCTAACCAAAATCATGCTTCTAGCACTTTTATTGATATCCTAGCTGAATTGCTTCTTCACTTTCATTTTTTCCCACATAATATTACTTAGATGAAAGAACTCATTTTGTAGCAAAAGAAGGAAATAATTTAATTTCTGTGGAACTCATTTATCTTTATTATGTACACAATCATCCAAACATATCTGATCTGTCAGAAGAATGAAATACTCTATTGTAATCTCTGCTTGCCCAGCTGACAACATATTCTAGGGCAGTGTCTATGTGCTCTAAACCAGAGACTGATACATGATACCACTTCTCCCATACTTAGAATATATGAATCCAGAAATCTAGGTATAGAAGTACAGTGACTCTTCTCATCATTAATACTAATATCATAACTGAAAAATGATCCTTATCTGCTTAACTTTAAGCTTGGCTAGTATAGCAGTATTAATGCTCAAAAGAGGAATGCTTTTACCTAAGGGAAGAATGATAGCTTCAGAGACCCAAAGTTGAGATCAACTCCTGGATATTTGAAATTCTCCTGTCCCTGCTATATAGTACACAGTGATTGACCTCAAACATCAATAAGGAATGGATTTACCGTTACAAAATGGAAGAAATAAGGGCTATGTCAGGAGTGTGTCATAGTGCTTTGACATCCGTTAGTAAAATTAATGAAAGATTATAGCACACCAAAAAAAGTCACTGTCTTGCCAGGCATAGTGGTAAATGCCTACAACTTCAGCTACTTGGGAGGCAGAGATAGGAATATTGTGACTTGAGGCCAACATGGGAAAAACATTAGTGAGAGTCTATCTCAAAGAATAAGCTGGGTGTGGTAGCCCATGCCTGTATTCCCAACTACATGGGAAGTATAGATGTGAGGATGGCAGTCTGAGGTCAGACCCAGGCAAAAATGTGGGGCCCTATGTGAAAAATAACTAAATCCAGAAAAGTTGGAGACATGGATCAAGTCGTAGAGCTCTTGTCTAGCAAGTACAAGGCTCTGAGTTTAAGCCCTAGTATTACCCTCACCCCCAAAAAGGGCATCATTTTTAATGATGTGGGCACTTTAAGAATAAAGCCTTAGCTCAAAACATCAGGTAAAAAATTCTGATGAGCTGAGGGGATGGCTGAGGCAAAAAGCAAATGGAATAAAAAGAAGATATTAATATTTATTACAACCTTACATCCTGTCATAAAAATGCCGGTTTAGCCTTTATGAATACTTCCTCACTTATTATTCTTACATTTGCATATGTTAACTGATTTTGTCCCTTTTTTGTTTCCTGTTACTTTATTTAAACTGTATTGTTCTTTGGTTTTATTGGTGGCACTGGGGTTTGAACTCAGGGTCTCCTGCTTGCTAGGCAGGGGTTCTTACCATTTGAGCTACCCCACCAGCCCCAGTTGTGATTAATATTATAATAATTTAATCCTCGAGTTATAGACTATAAAGGCAATTATAAATTAAAAAAGAATTATAAAGATAAATTAAAAAAGAATTACTCAGAGGAGGATATTGTGACTGGTAAGATTTTCTGTCCTCCTTTTTTCTGGGAAAAGGCAAGATTTTCTTTTACAATGACAAAAAGAAAGAATCTTCCACATATGGTCTTTGACTCCATTTTTTCTGGTTTTCTCTTGTATTTCAAGAGTTGTAAGCCTGAAGACAATTCAAAGACTCCCCAGTCAACTGAATTGTGGTTAGGTTCCATCAACAGAAGCCATTGTTCTAGTATCACTAGAAAATCCACAGATACTAGGAAAGATGATAGGGTTCCCACTGTGCTTGGTGAATGGAGATCATGTTGGTTGGCTTTCCATCATTGAGACAAAATGCCTGAGATAATCAACTTAAAAGGAGGAAATTATTTTGGCTCATGGTTTCAGAGCATGCAATCCATAGTTACTTGACCCTGTGGCAGCACAGTACACCATTATGTAAGCATGTGACCTATTCACCTAATGGCAGCTAGGAAGCAGGAAAGTGAGAGAAAGAGAGAGAGAAAAAGAGATTCAAAATTTCCCCAATAACCTACTTACTAACCTCCTTCCACTAGACCTCACCTCTTAAAAGTTTACCACCTCCCAATACTGCCACATGCACATGAGCCTTTGGGGTTTTTCAAGATTCAGACGATAGCAGAGATTCAAGCTAATTTGCTTTGAATCAAAGAATAAACATGAGGAGATACTGACACCTCAGTTAACTCTATTAAATAATTTGAAAAGTAAAAAATCTACTTTCCTATTTCATAAGTGATGAAAATGGCAACTATTTCTATTAACATTTATGAGTTGCTCTACTCCTTAAGTATGGGTCACATGTCCTAATTTCCTACCAAAGAGTATATATGGTAAGGACAAGTGAATAAGAGAGGAACTTTATAGCAGAAAAACTTGAGAAACATTATCTCAATCAGAGATTAACATTAACAATGACAAGTAATGCTGATACTTTATAACTGAATAGTATGTGTTAAAAATACCACATTACCTCAGTGATCTCTAACAAAACCCATAATTCTAGTCTAATGTTAAAAACATTAATTCAGGGACATCATACAAATCATCCCAAAATGCAAGGACATCAAAAATAAGGAAAGTATGGCAAGCTGTAACACCCAACAGAAGTCTTAGAAGGCGCACAAAATAAATTTAATGTGGATTCAGTGGGATTTTGGAAAAGAAAGAGGATATCAGGGGAAAAAACTAGGAAATCTAAATAAACTATGTACTTTAGTTAATCATGATGCATCAATATTGGTTCATTAATTGTGGCATATGTACTATAGGGGAGATTATGCACGGGGTATATAGGGACACTAAATACTGTGTTCTTATCTTTCTTTGTAAATATGGAAGTGCCTTAAAATGTAAAACAAAATATATATTTAAAATATTTTAAGAGAAGTAGAACAGGTACTCTACTATGCCATTGTGCAATTAGTGGACTCTTTTTAGTGAAATTCTGCATGTGGGCTCTTAGTAGACCAGCATCCTAACTGTTATCCCTAAAGCAGATTCTAAGTGTCACATAACATTAAGGAAACATTGAAGCACATATCATGTTATAGCCTCTGATTTGTGTAGGACCTGGGGACTTCACGAAAAGCATGTGAATTCTGTGAGATTGCAGGGTTCTGACAAATGTTGTCCAACCAGTGTTCAATGAGCTGAACCAGTTCCCAGCCTGATTGCTTTGTCTCACTTGTGTCTACATTCCTGTCACTTGCTCTATGTCAACTAAACTGGCTAGTTTGCTTTTTCTCAAACCTCTAGACAAAGCTTTGGCAAGCCTTGGAAAAGTTGTGATCTGAGATCTGTACTCACTATATGGATTTCACATGCAAACTGTTATTTTGGAGTTTTCTGAAAGTGAGAAGACTTCTGTTAGTCATAGACTCGGGTTTCAGTTCACTGAGATTCGGGGAGTTATTGTTAATGATGAATGTAACCACCACGGTATTTATGATCTGATGGTTCCTTGGAGATTTAACTTACATATTCACAGGACCACAGCATATTTCAGCCATCTCCCATCCTGCACCTCACATTGCCAATCACAGATTCTTATAATTTAGTGCTTATCTTACCACCATTATTGTATAGCTTAGTATCTGGCATGAGAAAGCTTGCCTATTTTCTCATTTTTTATGAAAGAATATTCTTTTATGTAAGCTAAAGTAGATTTTAGAGTCTAATTTTAACCCTATTGCCTTTGAGGTTTTAATTTTCATCATCATGCATAATACAACATGATGCTTTCATCTCCAAAATGCTTTTAAGGCTAATAGTTCTCTCCATTTGTGGCATTGTGTAAGAAACTATTTGATATTGATATTTTGTCTTGAAGCACCAAAATATCAGTCTTCTAAATGAGAAATAATTGAGCCCTTAAAATGAAATTATTATCCAAAGTGTCTAATGTAAAAAATGTATATAATCTGAAAAGAAATACATGCTGATATACACTGTCCAACTTTCTCTATTATATTTGATTTTGACTTTAAACTAAAATCAAATCTCAAATTTCAAGAAATTAATGTGTTTTCAACAAATTCATTTCCTATATTAAAATTCTGTTGTTTCTAATGCAATTTAGAAAACATGTGCCACTTACCAGAATAGAATTTTTGTATTTTCCTTTGAGGTAAGAGATTAGAAAGAAAAATGTAATATTAATCTGAGTATACACAGATATTTATTTAAAATATTTATCCTTATTTTTGTTGCTTTCTTAATATAGCTTCAGTAGTGAAAGTACTGTCTTAACTATGACTATTTAAGTAAACCAGGGTGAGTTAGATATACTGGATATGTTTTGACTGTACCAAACTACTATGGATAATTAACACAACTGTGCAGATTCATGACATCTGTCTTTAGAGAATAACCATGATGGATTCATTAGAGGCAAAAATGCTTTGTGGAGGGTTCCATGGATTTCTTGCTGAGAAAATTCACACAACCAAAGAATAGTGATGAAAAAATGATGACCAGTGATGGATGACCCACACAAAAAACACCTAAGTGCAGCAGAGTCTATGTGGCATAGCGGTTGCCTCCCTGAAAGGAATAACAGTAGATACATCCATGGACTAGTAGTCTTCTTAATCTGAAAATTGACATGTAAAGTCAAGAGTCGATATACTCCAGTTTAGGCATTAGGTTAGAATGTAAAAAATCAAATATCCAATGTTTAATTTACTTGAAACTTTGAACTTTTTGGATGTTTAGAGATATAAATTAAATGTGGATAAATTGGACACTTTATGTTTTTCTCTCCCACATAATTTGGTATCATGCCAGACATGTAAAGAATGCTTTAAACCTCACCTTTCTCTACCAGATGGTGAACAATCACAGCACTATTTTAATGGGGAGAATGTTTCTCTTAAACAAAATTCTGTACTGTCGTGGTCTTACTGTGCAGTCCCAGACCAGTACCATCAATATCACCTTTAGACTTGTAAGGAATGCCAGTTTCAAGCTTTATCCCAGATCAACTGCATGAGAAACTCTGGGGGTCATGACCATTCATTTGTGTTTTAACAAGTCCTCCAGGTGATTATGATGTTCCCTAAACTATGAGACTGTTTCTGTAATAAAAAACAGAACCTTCAGGATCTGCTTTTCGTCTTCATATTGATGGTACAACTTTTTAAGCCAAGAGAAATCATTTATTTCTCTATTTTCTGTTTTATATCTCCAGAGACAGACATTTAGGCCTTTTACCCATTTCAAACCTCTATGTTCTGCTAACAGCAATATAATGAAGCACTTTTTCCTTTCCATTAATCAAGCCTTTTGGTTCCTTCAATATTTTTTTGTTTTGTTTTCCCACATCTTCTAGACATTTGGGACACCCTGACCTGAAAGCATAATTGCAAATGCAGTCATTTCTACATGAAAATGCTGAAGTTCCATCAAACACAATTCTATTTTCAGCCTACTACAGAGGAGGATACTATATCAACCTTAACATCAATATTTTTATCTACCTTAATGTAAAAATTCTTGGAGAACCATTCCTGTCTCAAAGGCTAGTTCTAGTGCTCAATTATGAACCCCAATCTTGATTACATTATCCTTATGTCTTAAGATGGGTCTTAAAGGATGGTCACACCAACTGCAAGATGCAAAATCTTTTCTTGATAGTTATACATTTATTTATCCTTAGTGGTCTCTCCAAATGGTATTTACTCCTTATTTGAAAATACATGAATTACTTGATCCAAAACCTCACATGGAGTGGAAGATGATGCATCATTTCAAATGATTTCTGATTAACTCAGTTATTTTTAGAGAAGAAAACAGATAAGAACACTATAACTCTCTTCATAGCACCAAAAAAAATTATTTTAGAATAGAACTGCTAGAGAGAATTTTTGTACAAACCAATCTTTCAGGACAGCAGAACTGTGTGTAGTGTTTCTTCAAAGATTATATCTAAACAAATATGACATAATGACAACAAGCAGGAACAGTCTCCTGGTGGATACTATCACAGTTCTAAATGGTGAACAATTTAGCTATGTACAAATTCATTTTCTTTTTACTTATATGGCAGCATAATACAATTGTATCATAAGACAAAAAACAAGAGAGCGTAGGCTCTAGTCCTAATTTCTTCATTTTCTAGAGATGAAAAACCATTATCAGATACTAGAAGTTGGTCTAAAATATGCATTCAGTCCTATTTGTATGGCAATAGAATCCTCATTTTCAGCTATACATATGGCTTCTCAGAAAAAAAAATCAAAGACCTTTTATCACCAGCCAGGTGTGGCCATCTGACCAAATGATCTTGTCAGAAGAAGAGTGTAGCTCCCAGAACATTCTCTTCCCTTTCTTTATTCTTCTAACTAAACTATGACTGTAATTGCTGGAGCATCAGCAACTTTCTTTGATCAAGTAACATTGGGAATCAAAGCTTTATACAGCAGCAAAAGATGGAGCTGGGACTAGTCTTGAATTTAAGAAATAAAGAAACATAAGGGATTTAGCAAGAAAGCAATTTTATCTTGTTCAAACCAAAATGTTATGAATTTGCCTTTAAGCTAATCTTAATGTCAACTAATAAACTGGGTGTGATATTTAATCACTTTGAGCCTCAGTCATCTTCAGTGTTGTAAAATGCAAATGCCTTATTCACAGGGCAATTGTTGGTATTTATTAGTATATGTAAAATAACCCAAAGAAATATACAAATGAATTATCTATATAAATTATGCAGTAATTCAGAGTAGCAATTTGATTATAGTAAAAAATCAAAAGGACTGATTTTTTTTCCTAAGAATAGCATATTTAAGAAATTCTTGGTCAAGACACTCATGAGTGACATATGAATTAAGAAAATGTAGTATATATATACAGTGGAGTTTTATTGAGCCATAAAGGAGAATGAAATTATGTTGTTTGTAGGTAAATGGATGGAGAGAAAACTTTACCTGTGAGGAACCCCATGGACTAAATCAGAAGTATTCTTGTGACCTTCACTCATCCTTACCAAAATAAGTCTTCTATAGTGGCACCACAGTCTTCATGAAACAGGATTTTGTGGCTTGCAAAGCTTCTTGTGAATCTATGGAGTACTCAGCAATAATAGCATACTTAGCTCACAGGCACTTATGGCTTTTATTAGTCAAATCAACTTTGATTTCACTACAGTCTAACCCAGAAATATTTGTACCATTTATTAAATATATAAAACACTGGACATTCATATTTCTGTGATTTGCATTGCTGCATCCCTTTAGATCTCAAGAACTTAATGAACGTGTGTAGGAGAAGAAGGAAGGTTTTCATTGAGTTTTGATCTTTGATTACATTCTCTTTCTTATGAGGCAAAGATTTAATTTGATAATGTGTACTTTGGCTACATTACTTTTTGAAAATGTTACCTATGGTTTTATCAAGGATTCAGAAGGAAAATTTCATATTAAATTCCATTATATGAAAAGCTTTTCTCTTTTGGTGAGAGTATATGCTCCTATTCAAACATATTGTATGTTAAATATTGCTTAAGTATATATTAGAAGAAAAGAAAATATAATATGATATTCTGCTAAAACAGGAAGTATTTAGAGGGAGGAAATAGTGCAGAGTGGATGGGGAAAACGACAGGGTAATGGGGTGATTATAAAGCCCATTATATATGAAAATAGCATAATGAAACACACCAAAAACTCTTAAAAGGAGGGAGGAGAAAGGAAGATAAGATAGAGTAGTTAAGACGGGGTGAATTTGAACAAAGTACAGTATATGCATGCTGCAAATATCACAGTAAACCCCTTTATGCAATTAATTTATGCTTACAAAAATTAAATTTTAAAAAAGGAAAAAAAGGAGCTCAGTTATTGTGGTTTTTCATTTATTTTTAGCTGCCAGGCAACTCAGAGTTTAGATTTAATACTAAACTGACAAAGAAGAGTAAATCTTGTTGTCATGCCATATGATTCCCAAACTCTCAAGAGTTAACACAGGATAACTCTATTTCTTTCTGGCTCACCCAGTGATGCAAAGGCAGCCATTCTCCATGGGTGAGCTACAAATCCATGCTGCTCACAGCTTGTCATCTCTTGACCCTCCAGAGAAAGACTGGACTCAAGAACGGCTTTTTTCTCCATCTGTTTGGAATTGGCAGTGACACATATCACTATCACTCACGTTCCAATGACTAACTAAATCACATAGACTTGCCTAACAGGCTAGCATGTACTCTCCTACCTGCCAGGACACAGAGAGCTCTGAAATGCCTGCCAGTTAGGAATGGTGTCTGTGACAATTCGCTAGAAGTCATTAAAGAAATCATAGAGTTGTTTGTTCTCCAATTAACCCCCATTTACCATGGAATGACTATTTTGCATTTACTCATATTTCCACTATAATAGATACCGTCTTTTTTTTTCCTAGGTTTCTGAGGTTAGCCAAGGACATCTTTAAAAAATTCAAATAGGGAAAATAGAAAGGAATAAATCAAACATTTGTGTAGTTGGGAAATAAAAAACAGCATCTTACAAAAGTTAATGTGTGGTTCAAAGGTTTTATGGGAGTACAGATGGTGAGGAATTGGAAGATGTTTATATCTCTTAGAATGAGGATATAAATGTCTAATTTTCAGTGTTTCTACAAAATAATATACTCCATATTCATTTTGCTAGGTTAAGATAGAGCAGGGAGACTCGATGAAGTGCAAAAATGAAGTAACTTTTATTGAACACTTTCCTAGGTACTTCCATATGCACTGGTTCATGCTTGTGTCATTTTAAATATTTCTCATTTTATTGCAGAAGAAACAACAATAATCCAGGATTTAAATCCAAGTCTTCTTTCAATTAAACATTCCTTCCCCATAGAAGTGTATAAAGTGACACACTTTCAGACTAAATAGGGAAAATGACCTGGTAAAAGTGATTGTTTTCATTTTGGGGACAGTTATATTATAGTTGTCCAAATATCAAGTATATAATCAAATACAAACACCTTGGATCAATTGTACTCAATGAAATTTAAAAAGGAGAAATCTCTGGAAATGAAGATTAATCTTTACAAATGAAAATTGGTTTTTATGTATACATAAAATTATATGTAGAAATGATAGAAAATCAAAGTAAAAAGATTCACTAATTGCACACAAGTTCATAAATGCTTTGACGCTCTTCCTTTGTGAAAAAGATAAATCCATCCTGGTCTGTCAATAGGATCATAAGAGAAGGAAAAGATTCACAGTAGTTCCAAATTGTAAATATTATTGTCTGGCATAATTTAATAAAAATGTTCTTTCATTCAAAAACTGGGCTGAAATTAGATGTTCTCACTATATGGAAGGGTCACCTTGCTCCTGATATACGTGCTCCTGATATATGTGCTCCATGTGTATCCATGTATACATATATACATATACATGTATATGTATGTATATGTACACATATTTGTGAGTGCATACATATCTGATATGCATTAATGACATTTTCTGATCAAGGACTTAGTAGTACTCAAAGTTATTTCCTATCTGAAGTAATTAATGAACATTCTTGGCAACATGAGGTCATTTCAAAGGTCAAAAATTTGAATTTTCTCTTGTCACTACTGAAAATATTCTTCAAAGACAAAGATTTTCTGACACCATACATTCTCAACAAATATTCTCTAAGTTTGACCTGGAGGAAGGTGGGGTTTTTTGTACTTCTGTTGGCATTCTGTGAGGAGCTATATTTTCCTTAGAAACTACACAGAGGTATACTCCCTATAGCACTAGCTACAGGTATAATGGGGTAGTGGAATCACTAGGCTAATAGACATATTTTTTGCAGCCTTTAAAGACATTATCAGAATTGCTTCCACCCAGTATCTGGTAAAGGAATGGGCAGTAGTGAACCTTATCCTAACTGATTTTGCCAGATGATTAAGTCAGGATGACAAACTATTAGTCAGCCAACTAAACATTAAATTTTCTCTGTGGCAGGGATTTTGGACCAGAAGATAAAGAGACCAGATAGGGGCAGCATAAAGAACATGGACTTTGTTGACTGTGAGACAATTCTTGACTCAATGGCTAACTTGTGGTGAGACCTTCAGCAAATTCCATAATTTCCTTATTGGTAAACTGTGGATAAATATAATAACTGCTGTACTAACCTGAAGAGTTGGATAGTCAAATCATACTTAGTACATATGATACAAACCATATCAATCCTACTGATAACTCAGAAGATAGAAACAATAGCAAAACCAGATGAGCATTTTTTTCTCTTCATGGAGAAGTTTGAGACCATAAATGTGGAATCCTAAATGTAATTGTCTTCCATGTCACAATGCCTTCTGGTTCATAGTTAATGTACAAAGTGTCATGTCATACTTGCAGAAGAAAATGTCTTAAACAGAAGGAACCATTTGGTTATAAAATATACCCATTTTATGCTGTATTAATTAGACAGCTTAAATGAGGTTTCCACTGAAGAAAATCCAAAAAAATCCCTAAATTTCAAATTTATTTATAATAACTAGACAGATGAAGTATATCCTGCTAAAGTCATTTCATAGATGAGGGCTATTGTTTTCCTGCTAATTAATAGTATTAGTAAGTTTATCAGATCTACTAATTAAAATGTTGTCAAAGAAATTTGACCATGTTATCTTTTTCTTTCCCAGGCATCCCCACTGAAGACAGAAAATAGGCCACAAGCTTGCTGGTAGAGTTTTAATTCCCAGTCACCATTTGTGTTCTTAAGCATTAAATGAGTTAAAACCCTCAAAGCACTTAAAACAGCCTTTGCTACATGAATTCTTTAAAATGTCATTTATTGTTAATATCATTATTAGTTTGATGCTGGTTATGCATCCAATGAAAGATTATGTAACGTCAAGGCAAAAGTACCATTTTTGGTGAATGCTGAGCAACAAGCAGGGGAACTGATCAGCATAAGAGAAAGAGAAAGAGAATGGCTGGGGGTGGCAATGCATGCCTGTAATACCAGCTATTTGGGAAAGGAAGAGAAGAGAATGTTTTTTCAAGGCCAGTACTGGGCAAAAAGTCAGCAAGACCTTCTCTCGAAAACAAGTTGAGCTGGTGGTGCATACTGTAGGCTAGCTACTCAAAGGGCAAAGGTAGGAGGATAGAGGAGGGAGGACAGCCCTCAACAAAAAAGTGAGACTCTGTCTGATAAACAAAAAAGCAAAAGAGCTGGAGGCATAGCTCAAGTGGTAGAGTACTGCTTGACCCTGAATTCAACCTCAATACTACCAAAAGGAGAGAGAGAGAGAGAAAGAGTGAGAGAGAGAGAGAGAGAGAGAGAGAGAGAGAGAGAGACAGAGACAGAGACAGAGACAGAGAGACAGAGAAACACTGGACAGAAACAAAGCTTTCCTGAGTGTGGATGCTTCTCAGCTTGTAGCTGAAGTTCACATGAGACCACCATTAGCATAGTCACTGATCCCTTCATAAAGCTTATTCTACTGATATAGTTGGATTTTCCCCCCTTCAATCAAAAGACATTTGTCTAAAAGTGTACTTGCCTTACCCTGGAAACTCACCAGCCTAGAGTGTCTAATCATAGTACTACAGATCCTGCTGAAGTCGGGCAAAGCCTCTCTCTTACTGCTAAGATTCCCCACCAGCTATGTCAGTTGAGCATCAGCCCTCTCACTTTGAGGACAGGTTAAGCTAAAGTTTACATATGCAGTACAAAGTAGCCCCAGATTCTGTGAAATTCAAACCTTTCTTATTTTGTTTAATTGACTATTTAAATAATACATTTCATCTAACTTATTAAGTCAATTTCTCTGTCATTTCATGAGACCAATCAATTTGGAATGAACAGTATTTTTAGCAAATGATGTTGGGAAAATTGTATATCCAAATGCAAAAAAAATGAAGTTAGATTCTTATACAATATACAAAAATAAACTCAAAATGAATCAAAGGCATAAACATAGACTTAAATCAATAAAACTATTATCTTAAATTTTTAAAACTATAAAACATAAGGTAAAAGCTTTATGACAAGGGATTTGGTCATAATTTCCTAGATGTTACACTAAAACATAGACAATAAAAGCAAAAATAAATAAGAGACTACATCAAAATTTAAAACTACTATGTATCAGGGTATAATCAACAGAGTGAAAAGGTAACTTATGAAATACATAAACTAATTGCAAATCATATATCTGATGAATTATGTAGAGTATAGAAAGTACTTCTATAATTCAGTGACAAAAAATGAATAACCTAATTAAAAAATGAGCCAAGGACCTGGAAAGACAGTTCTCTAAAGAAGGTATACACATGGCCAACCAACATTGAAGATCTTCAGCATCACTAATCATTAGGACAATTAATACACCACAATGAGATACCTTCATATCCATTAGGATGGCTACTATTTAAAAATAGGAGACAATGACAAGTGTTGTGGGATACATGAAGAAAGTGGGACAATGTGCACTGTTGGTAGGGCTATAAAATGGTGCATCCAATACAGAAAGCAGGGGAGGAAATAAGAAAAATGCCCATCATTCATTGAATGGATAAAGAAAATGTGATATTATCCATCATATACATACAGATATTTTTAGCCATAAAAATAAAATCTGTCATAGGCTACAAAATGGATGAACCTTGAGAATATTAGGCCAAGTGAATTAAACCAGTCAAAAGTACTATATGATTCTACTTATATAAGGTATCTATAGTAGTAAAAGCCATAAAGACAGAAAGCACTTCACTGAAACTACTCACTATTGAAAAACTATTTGACATTACCAAACTCAATGTTCAATTTCCATTCCTTGTTCTAGACCTCTCAGAAGGATATGACACAGTTGATTATTTCCTTGCTGAAAAACATCTTCAATTTTCTCTTTGGAATCTGTACTCTTTCCTTTTGCCACTACAGCACTGGTAGTGTTTTCCCTGTCTCACTTTTGAGCTATTCCTTTCTTTCCCCAGCAGGTAATGTTGGATCACTACAGGATACAAGTATTTGAATGCATGGGTTTTTTTCCTCCATACACTCTTTCTCACTCTCTCTCAGTGTATTTTTTTCCAATTCCTTGACTCTCCAAACCATTTTTACACATATGATTTCTTCATTTATATCTCCAGGTTATGCTCCCCTCTGATCTCAGACTTCTATATCCCAATTTGTCTCATAGGTATCTAAAGCCCAATACGCCCAAGAGAAAACTATTGTTATTCATTCTGTCCATCCAGTTACTGTACCAATAATTGGAAACCCATTTAGGCACAAACCTAGAAGTCATTATTGATTCATCTCATCATCTCAGCAAATTCTGGTGGTTCTATATATAAAATATATTTAGAATAAAATTGCTTCACTTCTCGTTCATTTCTGGTCTGTGCAACATGATTTTGCCTGCACTGATGCAAGAGCCTCCAAACAGATATTATTCATTTCTTATCCTCTTTCTTCTCTATGACTTAATTTCCACACAGCAACCAGCAGATCTGTAAAAATGGAGATCATATTGCTTCGCTTTCTGGTACTACCCCATCCCTGATAACACTAACACAAAATCCACAGACTTCAGTAAACATTCCATGATGCCTCTACTCCTGGAACCTTATCTTCTCTCACTCTTGCCCCGTGCCTTTCATTCACCAGTTTTTTTTTTTTTTTTTTTTGCTGTGATGGTAACATGACAACTTTTATTTCTGCCTCAGGGGTTTTGCACACATCTTTTGCTCTACTTGGCCTGTTGTCTTGCCAGCATGAACATGGTCATTTCTTCACTTCATTCATGTTTTCATTTACTTGACACCTCCAGAAAGAAGCCATCTCTGACCACCTTCATTAACACCATCCTTCTCATGACCCATGGTCCTATTGGGCTGCATTGTTTGTTCTAGCATTATTTTTATTTCCTGCACATATTTTACAATAGCCTTTACATTTTGGCATGTTATTTGTCCTATTAAAATCAAACTCCTTTAAAAGTTAAGGATATGCTTATTCACTGGCATCTCAGTGTCAAGAACAGGACTTAGAACAAAGATCTGTTCAATAAGTATTTGTTAGACAAATGAATAACCAGCAATTTTATATGAATATGTAGAAAAGCTTGAAAAGAAACACAAAATACCAACAGCACAGGCAAAGTTAGTGAGGCCCTATCTGAAAAGCAAAATAACAACAAAAAAAGGAGCTAAGGGCATAGAGCAAGTAGTAGAATATGCACTCCAGTTCTTGAATTCAATCTAAATACTACAAGCATATATTAGTTTACAAAAAAAAAATCACTTCGTTAAGGGCAACAAATGCATCTAGAAACAGCTTCTGACATAAAAAAGAAATATCTGATTTAATACCTGATGAGCAACTGAAATATTAAGAACTGTGCAAGGAAGAAGAAAAGAGAGAATGTGGCATTTTCACCCTGGGTATATATTCAGAGGCAATACATTAAACACTTATCTCCAAAATCTTAATATATTCTCCATGACCTTTTTATTCTGTGGGTTTGAACATTTGACATCAGTTACTCTTTTAAAACTAAAGGATAAACTGACACAAAAACACACACCCACACACAAATAGAATGCATTCATTTGATAGAAAACTTGAACAATTAAAAAAATTAAAATCATCTAGCCAATATTAGAATTTAAGCATAAATTATATATACTAGTATAATATGCTTAATATTATATACCTGTTTTCTTCTGTATTTTAATTTAACTGAATATTATGAAGAGTTTTCAGTGATGTTACTTGTATTCTATACTTTCACAACTGATTCTCCACTATTGAATAATGAGGTTATTTCCTTTTTCATTTTCACAATGTTATGAAAAGCCTTGTACAAAAACCTTTTTGCATGCCTCTGACTACTTCTATTCATTAAACAAGAAATGAAGATACTTGGGAGAAGGAAATATTTAAGAATTAAGGACTGGTGGAGTGGCTCAAGTAGTAGAGCACTTACCTAGCAAATGTGAGGGTCTGAGTTCAAATTCTAGTGCCACAAAAAATTATTTAATTATATCACCCAATAGTCTTCCAGAAAGAATGCATCATTTGCATTTTCCTCTGCCCTTTATAATAGCATGCACTTCTTGTAGCTTTGCCAACTTTATGTTTGCCCTTTAACTCTGTTTGGCATTTGGATGTATAGCATCACACAGCATTGTATTAATTTGTGTTTCTAGTGAGCTTTGAAATCTAGCTTTTCTATTTTTTTATTTCTGATGAGTGTGAAAACATTTAATTATGCTTGAAAACCACTTGAATTCCTTTTATATGAATTGTTATTTATTTATGGGTGTTTGCATATATATATATATGAAAAACACCCATTGATAAACACACAAATATACATACATATGTATGTTTTTCCTTGTTTGAGAGAAATTTCTGGAGCAGAAAAATAAAATGACAGAAGTAACTACTCTAAGTTAATTATAAAAATTTAAGATTGATTTGATCACACACAACTCAGCAAATTGTGACCTCTTTCTCTGTACCGAGCACCACAGTGTGGACAGAGTGAGAATACGTAGACCTTGTGCTCTGTTCACACACAGTGCATTGGGGGATACAGGTGCTTCAGCAGTTAACCAGGAAAAACATGGTGAGCTTGAGACATTTACCTGCTGTGTGGCTTCCCTTGGGGAGATGGGAGGAGATAGCATCTTTACTGAATTCCCTGATCTTCTTTGTTTTGCCCTGAGCATAAGTACACATATAGCACATATTCACCACACACATTACACAGGCAGCCCAAAAAGCATACACTTGCATGCATGCACACACTCCCCCCTCACTTGTCCTTTTTACAGATGTCTTTCACCAGACTGTCTACAAAATAGGCTGCTTGGCAGGAGAATGTGGAAATAGAGAACCAGACAGATCAGTGAGAGCCATCATTTCTCTCATGCTGCCCCTTGAAATTCCTGTGTGGAGACCTGGTTCATGCAAATGCAGCACTTTGGTCTGTCTGGCCTCCTGCCATGCTAATCTCACAGGAACACAGGCCAGGCTCAGCTGTTAGCTAATCATTCCCCATCCTGCTGACATCCATGGAACATCCAAGGAAATGAACCAAGGACAGAGCTGGGTTAGAAATAATAGAAATAGAGCTTGTTTCACACAAACCCAGAACACTGAGGTCTCTCTGTAAAATAAGAAAAATTAGTAAAGAAATATCTGTTTAGTGTTCTGAAGATAAGCAACATTTATCTCAGGAAAAGGTATGAATGCCTTATTTTCTGGCCACTTCGGTTTCCTTATTTATACAGATAAGTGATATTATTATACAGATAATGAAATATATCAATAGAAGTTAAGTGATACAAGTAACAAAAAAACACACTAGGACTGCATCTAAATATTAAGATCCCTATCCCAGAACTCATCTCAGCATAAGATGTTGTCACCCCATTTGTGTATATGAAATACAGTTTGGTTTGCAACTCATTCATCCAAGACAAGGTACATGGGCCATATGGAGGACATTTGGTGCATGCTAGATGAATGACTAGACAGCATATTCCACAGCAACTCATGATACTGATGTCCTATTTTGGGCTTCTTGATCATCATCATAACTGCTATTACTATGCTTTGAATATTTTTGTCTCTTTCAAAACTCATGAGTTGAAACTTAATTATCAATGTGGTATTATTAAGAAATGAGATCTTCCAGGTTGGGGTGGTAGTGCACACCTATAATCCTAGCTACTCAGGAGTCAGAGGTAGGAAGACCATGATCCAAGGGCAACAGAGGCAAAAGTATGAGATCCTATCTGAAAAATAAACTGAAAAGCAAAAGGACTAGGGGTATGGCTAAAGTGGCACACTAATTTCCAAGAAAGTGCAAGGCCATGAGTTCAATCTCTAGTACTGCAAAAAAATTAAAATAATAAATAAGGACCCCAGCCAACAGGATATGTTTGTTAGGTGAGGCCATTAAACTTAGTGGCTAAAAGTATCAGACTCCTTGGGTATGAATCAGAATTATGACACTTGTGAAAGTTATTTAACCTCTGTTCCTCAGACTTCACACCCATAAAAAGGGAATAATAATAATACTTTTTAGCATTATTGGGAGGGTTAAATGAGTTAATATGTACCTAAAGCACTAAAAACTGCATCTGACACATACATGCTACATAAAGATTTGCTATTATGATCATAATTAAGGGAAAATTATGCACATATCTATTCTTAAGGAGCATAAAAAGAATAACTAGAAAGGCAAATCATGTATGTAACAAGATAATCTAATTAATAGTTGAATACAAAATATATGGCTAAAAATTACACAGACTAATAGGAAGAAATGTTCCTGACTTTCTACAGAGGAGTAGACTATTTGGGGCACAGGAATGAGGAATATCAAAAGCCTCATGGAAGTAATAGGAGTTGTGAGATTAGAATCAGTGTCCTCTGCAGGCTGTGGGTGAGCATTTGGCACACCACAAGTGAGCTGCCCATACAACATGTCCCAGCAGGCTGCTGAGTAGCCCCAGTCCTCGTGGGACTGACCTCCAGGACAACACCCATTGTGACAATCATGAATATCATACAAATTCTCAAACATCTCCAGGGAGAATGGTATTGGATTTGGTTAAGAACCTCTTGCAGAAACCAGGTATTGGTTCAGACTTGGAATCCCAGCACTTGAGATGCTGAGGCATGAAGATCACAAGTTCAAAGCCAGCTTGGGCTACATCACAAGATATTGTCTCAAACAAAGGAACAAAAGAAATAGCATGACCTTAAGCATGGATATAAGAACACCCATAAACGCTGGTCACTCACCAGCCTGCCGGACCTCTACCCCACAGGCCAGCCAGGCCTCTGCCCCACAGAACAGCCAGGCTGCTGCTCACCAGCCCACTGGGTAACTGGGTGGCAGCCTCAATGGGATTCTGCCCCACCAGCCCACCGGGGCACTGACCCGCTGGCACACCACCTGCCACCCACCGCAGGAAGGCTCCAACACCACCAGACGTCTGCTCAAAACCTGCCTAGGAGACACAGACAAACAGAACTGAATGCTAAAAGAGTAACACCAGAACTACTAAGACTGAAATTCTACTGTTACTGAACCAGGAATTATTTTTTCTTTTATCTTTTTTCTCTTTTTTTAAAGTGTTTATCTTGTTCACTGTCTGATTGTCCACCATATCTCCTTGTTGATTTCTTTTGTTCTCCCTTTTTTTTCCTTTCTTTTTCTTTTTTCTCCTTCTTTCTTGGTTTTGTTAGTTTTACTATTGTAAGTTAGATAATATTAAATTACACATAGATCAGGGGCAGAAACAGTACCAAGTGGAATGATAGGAAGACAAAAAAAGGATGGAAACCATTTTCCATCCAAAAAATAAATTAGTTCAAGATTCAGAGGGAAATGAAGAAAACAGATACCCAGATCCAGACTCCAACAAAACAACGATAAACTATACCAAGGAACCCAACAAAGCCCACAAGAACACCTGAAAGAAGAAATCCTTCAAGTAATCAATGAGAATTTCATAGAGATGTTACTAGACATGGTCAACCAAAATGTATAGGAAGCACTTAAGAAATTCCAAGACAACAAAAATAAAGAATATGAGAAAACACAAAACAAATAAATGAAATCATACGAGTCCTAAATGAACACCAAAATGAAACAGAGAACACCATACATAGAGAGACGAATAAATTAAAGACAAAAATTGACAATATTAAAGAGGAAGTGACCCATGATATGGAAAACCTCAGAAAAAATGAAACAGAAATACAAAACACAATGGAAAGCCACTCCAGCAGACTAGAACAAGCAGAAGACAGAATTGCAGAACTCAAAAATGAAATGGTAATTAAATGAAAAACTGAAGAACTATTAGGCAACTCAAGAACTGAGAAAGGAATATGCAAGAACTCACCAACTCCATCAAAAGACCAAACTTGAGAATCATGGGCATTGAAGAAGGAGCATAGGTGCAAGCAAAAGGAATTTTTAATTTATTCAACAAAATGACAGAGAAAATTTCCCAAATCTAGAGAAAACTATGCCCATTCTGGTTCAGGAAGCCTCCAGGACACCAAACAGACTTGACCAAAATAGAACTACCACACAACATACTATCATTAAAACAACAAGCACAGAGAATAGAGAAAGAATACTGAAGGCTGTAAGAGACAAAAAACAAATTACATGCAAAGATTAACCCATCAAAAGCACAACAGATTTCTCAACTGAAATCTTAAAAGCAAGAAGAGCATGGAGTGAGGTCTTCTAGGCACTGAATAAAAATAACTTCAATCCTTAGATACTCTACCCAGCAAAACTATCATTCAAAATAGATGGAGCAATAAAGGTCTTCCATGATAAGCAGAAACTAAAACAACATATGACACCAAGCCACACTACAGAAGATCCTTTGAAGAATTCTGCACACAGAAAGTGAAAGCATCAAAACCAGGAAAGGACAGGCAGTACCAAACCACAAGAGAAGAAAAGACAAGAAAGTAGAAACTAACATTGATTAAGCTGCACACAGACAAATGCTTAAACAACAAAGACAACTAAATGACAAGAATTACCACATACTTATCAATACTAATACTGAATGTTAACAGACTTAATTCCCCCATCAAAAGACACTGTTTGGCAAACTGGATTAAAAAGGAAGATTCAACAATCTGCTGCCTAGAGGAGACCCTCTCATTGACAGACACAGCACTGGCTGAGGGTTAAAGGCTAGAAGAAGATTTACCAAGCCAATGGTCCTCGAAAACAGGCATGGGGGGAAATACTTATCTCAGATAAAACAGAGTTCAAACTTACACTGATCAAATGAGATAAAGAAGGATACTCCATACTATTAAAAGGGGAAATACACTAAAAGGAAATAACAATTATCAATTTTTATGCACCCAACATCAATGCACCCAATTTCACCAAACATATACTGAAGGTTCTAAAAATATATATAGACTCCAACACAGTGGTAGTGGGAGACTTTAATACCCACCTATCACCAACAGATAGGTCATCCAAACAAAAAAAAAAAACAATAAAGAAATTCTAGAACTAAATCACACCATAGAAAAAATAGACCTAGCTGATGTCTAAAGAATATTTCATCCAAATTCTGCAAAATATGCATTCTTCTCAGCAGCTCATGGAACCTTCTCCAAAACTGATCATATCTTAGGGCGAAAAGCAAGCCTCAGCAAATACAAGAAAACAGAAATAATCCTATGCATTCTATCTGATCACAATGCATTAAAATTAGAACTCAACAACAAAAACAACAGTAAAAATCATGCAAACAATTGGAAGCTGAACAACACATTGCTCAATGACCAATGGGTCATTGATGAAATAAAAGAGGAAGTTAAAAAGTTCCTGGAAGTTAATGAAAATGAGAACACAACCTACTGGAACCTATGAGACACAGAAAAGGCAGTCCTAAGAGGAAAGTTTATAGCCATGAGTACATATATTAAAAGGATAGGAAAAACTCAAATCAATGACCTAATGCTACATCTCAAACTCCTAGAAAAACAAGAACAAGCAAATCCCAAAACAAGCAGAAGGAGAGAAATAATAAAAATAAGGGCCAAAATCAATGAAATAGAAACAAAAACAAAACATACAAAGAATCAATAAAACAAAAAGCTGTTTCTATGAAAAAATAAATAGGGTTGACAGACCCCTGGCAAACCTGACTAAAATGAGGAGAGAAAAAAACCCAAATCAGTAAAATCAGATAGAATTCCTATCTAGAACAATTAGGCAAGAAGAAGGAATGAAAGGAATACAAATAGATAAAGAAACTTTCAAAATATCGGTATTTGCAGACGATATGATCCTATATCTTAAAGATACAAAAAACTACCCCAAAACTCCTAGACACCATAAACAGTTATAGCAAGGTGGCAGGATACAAAATCAACTTACAAAAATCATTAGCTTTTCTATACACCAACAACAAACAAACTGAGAAGGAATATATGGAAACAATTCCATTTACAACAGCCTCAAAAAAAAAAAATCAAATACCTAGGAATAAAGTTAACAAAGGATGTCAACGACCTCTATAAGGAGAATTAAAACTCTTGAAGAAAGAGATCGAGGAAGACTACAGAAGATGGAAATATCTCCTGTGCTCATGGATTAATAGAATCAATCCATGAAAGCAATCTACATGTTTAATGAAATTCCCATCAAAATCCCAATGACATTCATCACAGAGATTGAAAAATCTACGCTAATGTTTATTTGGAAACACAAGAGACTGCAAATAGCCAAGGCAATACTCAGCAAAAAGAGCGATGCTGGAGGTATCACAATACCTGACTTCAAACTATATTATAAAGCAATAGCAATAAAAACAGAATGGTACTGGCACAAAAACAGACATGAAGACCAGTGGAACAGAATAGAGGACCTGAATATGAATTCACACAACTATACCTACCTTATTTTTGACAAAGATGCCAAAAGACAGCCTCTTCAACAAATGTTGTTGGGAAAAGTGATTATCCATCTGCAAGAAACTGAAACTAGATCCTTGTTTATCTCCTGGTACTAGTATCAACTCAAAATGGATCAAAGTCCTTAATATCAGACCTGAAACTCTGAAGTTAGTACAGGAAGGAGCAGGAAACACTCTGGAACTAATAGGTATAGGCAAGGACTTCCTGAAAAGAACCCCAGCAGTCTAGCAACTAAGAGAAAGATTGGGCAAATGGGACTTCATAAAATTAAAAAACTTCTGTACAACAAAAGAAATGGTCTCTAAACTGAAAAGATCACTCACACAGTGGGAGAAAATATTTGCCAGCCATACATCAGACAAAGGACTGATAACCAGAATATACAGGGAACTTAAGAAACTGAACTTTTCCAAAATCAATGAACCAATAAAGAAATGGGCAATTGAACTAAACAGAACTTTCTCAAAAGAAGAAATTCAAATGACCAAAAAACACATGAAAAAATACTCACCATCTCTGGCTATAAAGGAAATGCAAATCAAAACCACACTAAGATTCCACCTCACCCGTTAGAATAACCATCATCAAAAACAACACCAACAACAGGTGTTGGTGAGGATGTGAGGAAAAAGGAAGCTTCATACACTGCTGTTGGGAATGCAAGCTAGTGTAATCACTCTGGAAAAAAATTTGGAGGCATCTTAAAAATCTAAACATAGATCTGCCATATGATCCAGCAATCCCACTCCTGATAATATACCCAAAGGAATGCAACACAGGTTACTCCAGAGGTACCTACACACCCATGTTTATTGCAGCGCTATTCACAATAGCCAAGTTATGGAAACAGCCAAGATGCCCCACTACTGATGAATGGATATAGAAAATCTGGTATTTATACACAATGGAATTTTACTCACCATGAAGAAGAACGAAATTTTGTCATTTGCAAGTAAATGGATGGAACTAGAGAACATCATTCTGAGCGAGGTTAGCTAGGCTCAGAAGACCAAAAATCAAATGTTGTCCCTCATATGCGGAGTTTAGATCTAGGGCAAATGCAGCAATGTTTTTGGACTTGGGTGACATGATAAGGGGAGAGCACATACAGGAGTTATGGGGATAGGCAGAAAACCCAAAACATGAAAGCATTTGCTGTCCCCACTTCGAGGAATTAATACAGAAACCTTAAAGCGACAGAGGTCAACAGGACAAGGGGATCAGGAACCAGTAAAACAATCAGGTAGAGGTGAACCAACTTGGGTTGTAACACATTTGTACATGGAAGCAATGCTAGGACTCTTTCTGTATAGCTATCCTTAACTCAACTGTCAAAAATGCTTTGTCTTTCTTATTATGCTTATGTCTTCTCTTCAACAAAATTAAAGATAAGGGTAAGTGAGGTTAGCCTGGCCCAAAAGACCAAAAATCGTATGTTCTCCCTCATATGTGGACATTAGATCAAGGGCAAACACAACAATGGGATTGGACTATGAGCACATGATAAAAGCGAGAGCACACAAGGGAGGGGTGAGGATAGGTAAGAATCCTAAAAAATTAGCTAGTATTTGTTGCCCTTAACGCAGAGAAACTAAAGCAGATACCTTAAATGCAACTGAGGCCAATAGGAATAAGGGGAACAGGTACTAGAGAAAAGGTTAGATCAAAAAGAATTAACCTAGAAGGTAACACCCATGCACAGGAAATCAATGTGAGTCAATACCCTGTATAGCTATCCTTATCTCAACCAGCAAAAACCCTTGTTCCTTCCTATTATTGCTTATACTCTCTCTACAACAAAATTAGAAATAAGGGCAAAATAGTTTCTGCTGGGTATTGAGGGGTGGGGGGGAGAGGGAGGGGGTGGAGTGGGTGGTAAGGGAGGGGGTGGGGGCAGGGAGGAGAAATGAACCAAGCCTTGTATGCACATATGAATAATAAAAGAAAAAAAATAAAGATAAGGGCAGAATAGATTCTGCCTGGAAGAGAGGGCAGGTGGAGAGGAGAGGGTGGGGGTGGAGGGCAGGGGGTAGAAATGACCCAAACAATGTATGCGAATAAATGAATAATAAAAAATGAACACCCATAAAGTATTTATAGAACAGGTTTCAGACTGAGGCATAGCATATACATAATTCCAATAATGACTGTAGGGTCCAGAGTGTGAAGAATCCAGATGCTATTGATTCAATGTCTATGTCTCCCCATAATTCATGTTGAAATCCTGCAAATCACTGTGATCTTATTAGAAGGTGGGACCTTTTGAAGCCAATTTGGTCATAAGGGATAACCCTCATGAAGGGGATGAGTGTCCTTATAAGAGGAGACACAACAGCTGTCTTTTGGTCTCTTTGCTTTCTGCCATGTGATGATACACAGCAAGAAGACAGACACATGCAAACCAGAAGTGGATCATCACCAGAATTCAAACTATTACCAGCTCAACCTTGAATTTTCCAGCCTTCAGAATAAACAATATTTATTGTTTAAGCCACCCCATCGAGAGTATTTTGTCATGGAAGCCCAAGCTGACTATGCCTCCTGAGGATAAGTTTAAAAATTAGCTCAGCATACCCTAAGCATTCTTTGCCAATGCCTCACTTTCTGGAACTGAGTGGAATGAATGTAAGTACTGGAGTCAAATAAATATAGGTTTAATACATATACTTGCTATATATGTCATTTCATCTTTCTTAACATCCACAAGACGAGTGTATTAATAGAATATTGTGAAGAATAAAGCAGGTATGTTTGAGAAAGCACTTTGCACAGTGTCCAAAACATAAGACACGCACCAAAAATATGAACTTACTTTTGAAGTCCCCCTGTGTGCTGCCATTACTCCATGTTAATAACTTGCACCTGGATAGCGTTCCACTTCATTTTATTTTTAACTCTAACTAAACACATCCAATTATCAAGTTTAGAGATTGGAAAGAATGTATTTTGTTCAGTGTCTGGAACAAATTATAGTTTTGAGGCTCAATAGAGGATTCCTGGTGGAATAACTCTAAGTGGGGGGCACCTGAGAGTGGTTTATTTGGAATACTGATAACAAAGCATTGTAGAAAGGCAATTATCTTATGCCTTGAATCTGGTAAGAGGAAGAAAATGATTACCTGATGGGCAAGTTAGATGTTCATTTTTACATATGGCCTATCATACTGTTTTTCAATTTGTCTTAAAAGAAAGCCTTTAAAGGCAGATTTTAAAATCTTCTATTTTGAGGTCTTTTCAACAAGTAGAAATGTATGTGTAATTGACTTGGCTACTTCAATCTCCCATTTAATACAAAACCTGTATGTTAATAGCTTCTTCCTGGTAACAGTTTGTTCTTTTAGTGGATATTTTGGGTGTTCATACCTTTTCATATCAAAGGGGTTCTCAATTGCTAAGTAGAGCTCTTTGTACCTTGGTTAAGTACTAGAGGCAATGGAAAACAGACCTGCTATGAAAACAAATAAATAAGCAAAGAACTTTTTGTTCATTTGAACACTATGGTTGCATATATTAATTCATACAAAGGTGAGAAATCTCACAAACAAAACCTTTCAGCCATTATTGGAAACTGGAGACTGATCATTCACAGCTCTCAGAAAGAAACAACCTTGTTGACACTTTGATTTTGGACTCCCAGCTCCACAACTTTGTGGTAATCATTTGCTATCATTTAACCCCACACTCCCTCCAGTTCCTGGGGCTTTGTTACAGCAGCCCTAGCAGACAAAGACATAGCTTACACTTCATAATTGGTACCTCTTTACTTAGGCCTTACGTTATTTTATTGGTATTAACTTTGACATCGTTTACTACAAGAGTAACCTCAGTTGAAAATATTAACCCAAAGACACTGTTATTGTACTTGTAGCTTATCCAATGAACTGTTTACAAAGGATAATTATTTTGCTAGCATCTGTATCCATCCTTACTGACATCACACTATACTACATCCAACCTATGCAAGCAACTCCCTGTTGTGATTCTTCAGTACCCAGGAGGCATGGACCACCTGATCAGATCCTTGACTTCAGATTTTATCTTGCTTATAGGTGGGACAGTAATTGTATCAAATTAAATGACCTATGGCTAAACACTCCTTGAAGCACACCTCAACAAATGTACCCACCACAGCTTGACCTTTCTATTACCTGCAGGATTCCAGACTCCTGGTCCTTCCTCCACTTCAGAATTTTTAGTTTCATCTTCTTATTCCCGAATTCCAAGCTCTCCTTACCTGCCCATGATCTCACTTCCTGGCCTTGCCTTTTCACTTTACTTGCAGCCCTTACCCTATGCACAGTTCCAATGACATTTGTCTCAGTCATCCTCTGGAGGATCTTCTGCTCCTTACTCAGTAACATTTCAGTTATCCAATAAAGGCAAAAGTTTGGTAGAAATTAGTAGTATTTTATTCAGCCATAAAGGAGAATGAAATTTTGTTATTTATAGGTAAATGGATGGAACTGGAGAACATCAACTTAAGTGAAGTTAGCTTAGGTCAGAAAGCCAAAAGTCACATGTTTTCTCTCATATGTGGAATACAGACCTAATACAAATACAAACAATATTACGAAAAACAGATCATACTAAAGGGGAGGTCACATACGAAAAAAGGAGGGTAAAAGAAGAAAGTTAAGAAGATGAATATGGTTGATGTACTTTCTATACAAGAATGAATATAGAATTTTTAAACCTGTTGAAATCACCATAAGAAGGGGTTTAAGGCAGAAAGAAGAAAAATAGAGATGAAGCAATTCAAGTTATAATACATACATACATGGAAATGTCACAAAGAAATTAATGTATACCTTTCTTTCTTTTATTGTTGTGCTGGAAGTACACTGTGGCATTTACAAAAGTTCTTATATCAAACATATCATACTTGAATTCACCCCCTCCATCATTCTCCTTTATACCCTTCTCCCTCAATTCCAGGAATAGTTTCAACAGGTCTTATTTTTCCATTTACATACATATGTACACAGTATTTGTGCTATATTCAACCCTCCTCACCCTTTCCCCACATCTTCCCCTTCCCAATGGTACCAACTCCCCTTCCCCCAGACAGGACTGGTTTCACTCTCCTGTTCTCCAATTTTGTAAAAGAAAAATAAATGGCATTTTTCTTTGTTTAAGATAGCTATATAGGGAGTTTCCTTGTGACATTTCCATGTGTAAGTGTATTATAACCCAAATTGGTTCATCTCTACTATTTTTCTTCTTTCTACCTAGACTTCTTCTTATGGTGATTTCAACAGGTTTAAAAACCTTATGTTCATTCTTGTATAGAGAGTACATCCACCATATTTACCTTCTTAACTTCCTTCTTTTACCCTCCCTCTCTCATATGCGACCTCCCCTTTAGTATGACCTATTTTCCATAGTATTGTTTATATTTGTATTAGGTCTATATTCCACATATGAGAGAAAACATGCAGCTTTTGGCATAGCTTTCTTAAACAAACAAAAATGTCTTTTTTTTTTTTAGAAAAACAGGAGAGAAGAACAGGTCCTGTCTGGGGGTTGGTACCAGTTGGGGGGGAAGTGGGGAAAGGATATAAGGAGGTGAATATGGTGCAAAAATTATGTATATGTGTAAATGGAAAAATGAGGTCTGTTAAAACTATTCTGGGAATGAGGAAAGGGGATTAAAGGAGAACGATAAAGGGGGTGGATTCAACTATGATATATTGTACAAACTTTTGTAAATGTCACAATGTAACCTCAATACAACAATAATAAAATTTAAAAAAAGAAATTAGTAGTAGGGATCTGCCAGGCCTTAAGTAAAAGATGAGAACATTCAATAAGACCAGAGAAAGATGGTCAAAGCAGTTAAACACTACTGCCAGCCTACCATGCTCTTAAGCATGGTAGTTATGTGGGCCTGTAACTACTGAGGGAAAGGGCGGGTCTAACTCATCTTTGCAGCAAGTAAATGGCTGCATAAAAGAATGAAAGAATTACAAATAGGTGGACACAACACAAACAACCACAGGGAAATATGTAGACTCTGCTATTTGTGTCACCTTACTTTTCCATTGGCATTAAGATATATGGAAGGATTTGAGAGTAGTCAAGATAAGTAAAGTAGGAAAAGAGATAGGCAGAAGGTGACACAGTGGGAGGCAACAGTTTTTGGTATTATGAACTAGGCTAATGTAACAGGGCTCTCAATCAGAGAGGGTGTGCACTCTATCAGCAAGAGGTGTGCATGGAAGTCTTTGGGTGAGATCTGAGTTTCACCTTTTCTGTTTGTTAGTTGTGTAACCTCAGAAAAATTGCTAAGTCCCTTCCAAAGTTCTCATTTCTCAATTTAATGTATGATGATAATTTTATTGAATTAAAAGACACTACTAAGAATTCAAAACATAGTATAGTGTCTGATACATAGTAAAAGCTCAGTAAATATTAATTGTTAATGTATGCTACCTTTTTCAGGAAGAAACATTAATCATAATTATTCTTTTTAATAAGAATTTATATTTAAGGCTCAAAATTCCAGGTGCATCCCTCCAAGAAAACAATATACAAAAATTATTTAGTAATTCAATAATTTTTTCTGGAATGCACAGTCTATACTTGCTGCATCAGGAAGAAACAAGAGAAGTCTGAAGTGATATCTGCAGACTCAGTTGCCACTCTCCAAAAATCAGCAAAGCCTTTTTAAACACCTTCTATCAGTAGGCCACATCTGAGAATGTTGTGTGGCACAGTCTGGGAGTTACACAGATTCACAAAATTTGCTGAGACAGTTCAATCACTGAGACAGTTTACTATAAGGTGTGCATTCATTTTATGGGATATTTTTTTTTCTTTTTCTTTTTCTTTTTTCAGTGTTGGGGTTTAACTCAGGGTCTTGTGCTTGCTAGGCAGGTGTTCTACCACTTGATCCATGCCACTAGCCCTTTTGACTTTGGTTATTTTTTAAATAGGATCTTGCTTTGTGCCTGTGTTGGCATGATCTGGATATTTCCACTTGTTTTCCATGCAGCTGGGATGACAGGTACATGTCATAGTATCAGCCATTTGTTGATATGGGGTCTCACAAACTTTTTGCCCCATTTGCCCTTGAACCACAATCCTCCCAATTTCCACTTTCCAAGAAACCAGTATTATTGGCTTTAGTAACTGCTCTGGCCTTGCAAGTAGTATTAAGTGTACTTATCAAGTAGCATTTAACTTCTTCTATTTTGACTCTCTCTGCTAATTCCAATGTTGCCTTTATCATCCTAGAAACAGGAGGTGAAGGTAGAGATGGAACTGCAGTGACTATTTGCACCTCAGAGGCCTATACTAGCTTCCACCTTTCTGTTATTTCTGTTTCTTGCTTTGTTGTACTGGTTAGAAATTCTAGTACAATGTTAAATAGGAATGTGGAAAGAAAACATTCTTTCTAGTCTTAGGCAGAAAGCATCTACTTTCTCACTACTAGGTCTAACATCAGTTGTAGGGATTTGCAGTTACATCAAATTCCTACTCCATTCCACATTTGCTAAGAGTTTTTATGATGAATGGATATTAGATTTTGTCAAATACATTTTAAGTGTTGATTGATATGATCAGGTGATTCTTTTTCTTTTTTGTTACATACATTGATTTTAAAAAATTGAACAAGTATTGAACATAAGGAATAAATCCCACTTGGTCATAGTATACAATTTTTTTAGTAAATTGCTATATTTGCTAAATTTTGTTGAAGTTTTTGCATCTAAGTTCACAAATGCTATTAGTCTGAAGTTTTCTGCATGTGATGTTTTTTGGTTTCCATGTGCAGGATAACAGATTCCTTTAAGATGTATCTCTATTTCCAAGGAAGTGCTATGATGAGAGGTTGGATAATTTGTTCAGCTTCTATTCCTTCTATAGAGAAGAGGGTAAAACCTCCCTTTAGTCTCTTGCCTGTGGTCTCCAAAAATTCAGTTCTCACCCTTGAAATTGATCAAATTTACCCAAATTGTTAGAGGACAATTTCATGCCTAACTGGTACTGAAAATTGTCTCTTAAAAGTCTCACCTCTTTTAACCTAAGGAACCTATCAGTGTATTGTTTTCAATCACCAACAGTAATCTCTTTTAGTAGAGGTCTAGTAACTACAATGCACTGTATGTCATCATATCATCAGTGATGAGCTAAAAACACTTATATATGTAGGTGCCCTATAGATCCTGTCTTGCTAATAGTCTGTGTTCTCCATTGCTCAACTCTGGATGACTCTACCCAACTATAATTCAGGTATAATATCCACTGACCTTACCTTTCTTCAAAACTACATTTTGTGGTTCTATTTGATTAAGCCTTATAAGAATTTCAACTCCAATCACTTTCATCTACAAATAATGGTGATATGATTTAAGGTAATATAGAGGGAAGAGATCAGCCCTTAGGAATGCTCTCTTCCACATGCAAAAGTACATATATCAAAATGTCCTTACACACTTCTATAGTAACCTACTCTCTCTCTCTCTCTTCATAAATGCATCTTAGGAAACTAGTTGGACTTCTGTCGTCATATAGCTCATGATCAAGAGAAGCAGTATTGTACAAAACATCTTAGTAAACTCTAAACATGATTTTGAAGGATAAAATAAAAGGTGATAGAGTTCCCCCAAAAGAATTTTAATAGAAATTGTGATTACTTGAAAAAGAGTAAAGAAAATTTTAGATTGAAGGTAAAAATAATATTACCTTTAGAAAGAATAAACATTGATGCATCTAATGCTTTAGAGTCTGCTAGGCTTTGGTTTGTAGCAGATATTTTCAATGGAAAACCACCTTAGTCTTGGCTTGACAGTTGGGTATAGACAGGTATCATTTTCAACTGCTTGACAGGGTCCTACGAAAGCAAAGGAAAATTTAATACTGAAGGGGTATCAGAAACTCCACAAACTACTGCCTCTTATTTTACTCTATATTCCAATAGTTACACTATTCTGGAATTCTCTAAATCCATAAAAACTTTTAATTTATCTATGAACTCAATTATAGATAAGTCCTCACTATTTGTCATGAAATGAGCTTAGTGAAATGAACTAAGCTCCCCAAAAGACAAACAATAAGCACAATGCTCAGCACATGGAAGACTTCACTTATGGAATGGTTGAGTTAAAACTAGTAAATAAGTTTGATAAAACTAAATATACCTGTGTTCTAAATCAAGGTGTCAAAGTATCCTTTTTTTAACTACACACATCCATATACATAGACCTACTATTAAGAACAGCTGGAAATGAGCTCATAGGCAATAAGGATATATCAACCAAAAGTATTACTTTTTTCCAGAAAGGCAAAAATTTCTATTATTTCTATCTTCTGTAACAAAGATATAGGTCATAGCCATTGGTCCATAAACATTTAACTCTGCTGGGATTGTCCTGTACTGCACTGCTCTTGTCCTGAATGGTTCTGGGAGGGATAGTAGAAAGCACTGATTGTCATTAGAAAATCACAGGTTAAAATCCTTGTGTTAGATTTCATTCAGACAAGAGCCAATTTATTTTCCTCTCTGACTCTCACTATGACATTTACTAAACTGGAAAAAATTATTCCTGGATACAGGTTTGTTGTGAACACCAATGCATTCAACATGTAAGCGAATGTTAACATGAAAACTTTCCAGGACTCTAGTCCACAGATTTTAGCTAATATCAAGCTGCAAATTTTAAACAGAGATGCTCCAGTTTTATGACTAAATTGATCATAGATGACATAAAAAGGTAGTAATTCAAGGGACAGAATTTGTGAAGAGGCTTTCATTGGGAAAAGCCATTATAAGGGTGCATTGAATCACTGCAACCAAGAAAACTTTGGGAGCTCTTTTCTCACAAGCTCCATGAAGGCAGGGATGTTTTTACCCAACTGCTCTATCACTGATGCTCAATGTCCAGCACATAGTAAGTGCTTAAAGTATGCATATTGATTAAATTTATGAATGCCTTCCTACATGTCTTCTCTCCAAGCTCCTATTATCCTCATTGCTGTAAAGTCTTTTCTAACAGCACAGCCCTCAATAATCCTTTGAATTGCTGTGATACTCATTATCTGTCATATTCATTTACAATAACCCTCAAAAGTTAATTAAAACTTACTCTAATCCAAGATATGAACTCCAAAAGTGGTGATATTAATTATCCTGGGAAGACCAACCTATACATTTCCTTGTCTCATGCATCCTGGCAACTGTCCTTCAAATCTGGTTTGCTTTATTAAAGTTCCTGTTTTTTTTTAAGTTTCAAAAATATAATCTTACCAGGAAACAGTATATTTTCTTAAACCGCTCCCAAATACAAGGGTCTATGTAATGCAGGTAATATATCTTTTCATAGGTAAAGAAGTGCTGGCTTGATTTAAAAATTAAATCAAACTATTTGGAACATGATTATTTCCATATAGGGAAACACTCTCAATTAAGCCCTCAGCAACCTCTAATGAGCAGAGTCCCTCTCCTTTTACTCCTTATTCCAATCAAACAGCAGGATTATAGAAACTCAGGATTAAATTGAACAGGCATGTGCTATTGACTGCAATTCACCAGGTGTGCCAGTTCCCATAGACCTTGAGAGCTTTAACTTCCCCACAATGTGGCTGTCTCTATAATCTTTTGGGGAATTTACCTCTGTGGCTCATTTAGTCATTCATTGTCACTTATGTTTCATCCCTATACAATTTAACATCTAAGTATAACTGTATAATTGAAAAAGTCTAATCCATCCTTCATTTATCTAAAAACTCAGAGCTACCATCTTCACTTCAGACTTGTCAAAATGTTTGTGACACTGACAACAAAAATTATCTATTTCTAAAACAACTCATTGCTTTTAAATTGTGCATTTAAGAATTTATTAAATCCAAGTGTTACTCACCCAAACAAATATTGACATAATGTATCATCACAATATGTTTTCAATAACAGTTTTCACATTGCTAACAAGTTTTGCCAGAAAATCAAGAGATTTATGCCAAAAATTGGCTCTGCATTTGTCTGCCAAACTTGGCAGGTGTTTTGTATCCAGTGACAAAATTATAACACTCTCTATGTAGGAAAGCAGATAATAAGGTGGTAAAGCTGCTTTTCCAGTGTTCACAATTCCCTTGTTATACAAATGAACATGCTTACTAAGAGGAATCTGTAAGTGCAAATATTTACGTATAGTTAAAATTTTCAAGTAAGTGATATCATAGAAATGTTTAATACAGTGTATGAAGCCCTTTCTAGATGTGCTTATTTTCATTTTGCTAAAGCACTTTAATGTAATTCTGTGAAAAATGATGGCAAACATAATCGATTTACAGTCATACAGACCTTGGAGTCACTCATTGTAACCTTGAACACATTAAGCCAGTCTCAACAACTTTTAACAGTAAAGAAGAAATAGACATCAGAATTGTGTGATTCCAATGAGATAATGTATGAAAAATACCTAATTCACTTTAGCATGTACAAAAGGGTTCGATACATATCTTCAAATCCATGAGTACTCCAGTGGTTAATTACAGTTTTGGAAATGTATAAATTTTAGGGAGCCCAAGAAAAGGCAATAGGTCTTTGACATACTTTATCTCCAGTATTTAGTATCCAGTATATCACTAACATATTAAAATGGGACAATATTTAGCACTTTGAAAAAGTCATTAGTCCATTTCTGAGACAGAGTAAATCCCTGCTACAAAAAATACTGAACTATATGGATATAGTGGTTAGTCAAAGATTCTGGCTAAAGGTTACTATAAGTGAAATACAAATCACTTCAATTTTTAAGAAATTATTTCATGCAGTTTTTCAATTGAGGGCAAAGCAATTTTGAAATTCAGGTTCAGGCATAAGCTTAAAGTTTTATGAAATGTATAGGTATAGATTAGACAAATAATTTTAAATTTAATAATTGCTATAAAGAATGTACAAGGTGCAGTGGTTGCTTGCATAGCTAAGTTCCCCATTCTGCCTAGGAGTGAAGAAGGGTTTGAAAGGTTTTGCTGGCTTTTGAGCTTGAGAATGAGACCTAAGTTTTCCATACCAAAAGGCTCACTTCAGCAAGTGTAAAAGAGACTGGTGGCTTTTGTAATAATAGACATTAAAAAAGATAAGGGTGTTAATTTTCGATGGGATGGCAATGAGAAGCAATATAATTTTGTGATTAGTTTGATTATGGCACAAGAGAAACGAAAGTAATAAATAACACATAATCTGGTGTAGGCAGTTTTGAGGATGTGGATAATAGAATAGATTGAGCATTTCAAAAATATACATTTCAACTAATGTTTTAATTAAATAGCCTTCTGGTGTTTATCTAACACTAGCACTAACCATGAGAGGACAGTCCCAGAATTTCTGTACTAAGAATGGCTTTTGAACAGCAATCTGGTTAGAAAAGTGGGTTAAGGGAATGATCTTGCAGCTGAATTTGCAAGATACCTAAAATTAAAAAAACAAACTGTCTGATGAGGATGATGAACATCTAACAACTGAGTTGAAAACCTTTAAAACTGCTTCCCTACCAGTGAGTGAATGTTAGCATCTCTGCACTTAGTCAAGCTACTACAGAATCAAGTAATGGAAAGTACACTGGCCAAGATTTTAGAACACATTCTAGTTACTTGAATCACTTAGACCTCATTTTGTTCTACAATATGAAAAGGTCGGCCTTGTCATTAATTTTCAAACAACCTATACAAAAGAAATCACCAGGCATGCTTTATACAGAGGTCCTTATGTATTATTCCAAATTAATGAGTTAGAATTTGAGGGGTGTTTTTTCAGAAATCTGTATTTTTAATTCCCTTGGTGACTCTCGTAATCATCCATGTTTGGAATCTACCGATCTAGTCAATTACTATCCACCCTTCTGAATTTTTTTCTTTTCTGAAAAATGGGCTGGCATTTGGAAGTATATACTCATGTCCATGACCCACAGTCCTTGGCTTTTTAAATGACATTTTTAATAAACTGGCTCAATAGGTATGCTGACTAAGAACTCTAATAATAAAGCAAAAATAGACAACATGGTTTACAGTATAACAAAATGTATTTTTATAAGATATTAATTATGAATCAACAATGTAAGCTTAACACACTTCAAAACATTCTGCACAAAGAACTTAGAGATAATATTTAATAACAAAATGTCTAGTTGTTTAATAAAATGTTTTAAAGAACTATACCTCATTTTCAAAACCAAAGAACAAATGTATCCAGTAAATCACTTTAATAGTGCAGAACATTGATAAATTTATCTATGCAAACAGCAGGAAGATATTTGTGCTAAAAGCAACAAGCAGGAAAATTTAAAATAAGCCAAAACTTCAGGAAATGAGCATTCATAAACCTCTTGTTAAATAAGGCTTAAGTTTATAAAGAACAGGACCTTTGAGCCTCAGATTTTTAAAATAGAAAATTAAACCTTCTTAAACATTTTGTGCACTTTCTACATCAGCAATATTTTCCCTTTGATTCTGCTTCTCACTTATCAAATTTGTTAATAAGACATCTGTCTGGTAATTTCTTAAAACTACCAATATGACCCTTCAGATGCAAAGCTTGTTGCATTTTCTTAAATTTTCCCCCAAAGAACCTAGGACAGGGAAGACAATGAAACATGATAAGGTAAAAACTGCTGTTAGAGACTTTACTCATGAATAACTCAGCAAGTACATATTGAAAACCTACATTTAAGAATTAGACAGACACAACCCTGCCTCTACAGAGCTCACCATTTAAAACACAGCAGGTCAAGTACTGATTCTGAGTCACTGTGAGCCTTCATTTCATCTTTCAAGATATGCACAGATACTGATTTTCTTTGTAAAGGCAAATAAAATGTTACACTATGCACATCATTCTTTGGATCCTAAGGAATATTTTGAAATTTGTATGATGACAAGGCCTACACTTTGCTTTTTCTAACTGCCTTGTGTGGCACAAGACTATATGAAGTATTTTGTTTTCACTTTCAGTTTTCTCCAACGTACATTCCAAAGTTTTGTCCAACCAGTTGGCTTTTTCTGATACTCTATGACAGTTTTCTGTTCCTCTTCACTGTTGTTCTTTGTTGCTTTCCTTTTTTGCCAGAGCTTTGTCATCCAGGCTTTCCCATCTTCCTTGCCCTGGCTTCTTATTCACCCGGATGACTAACATTAGCACCTCTTCAAAGTAGACTTTTCAAGAAGTATAACTCAACAGAATTTCCAATTAGTATTTCTTTAAGCTTTGTTGTGAACATCGGATCTTCTCTGTAACAATACTCTTTCTGAGTGCTATTCAGAAATAGCCTCAAAAAGACAATGGGTTCTGTCCTAAGAATTGCATTGGAAGAGGGTGATAAAGGAATGTATAACTTAGTAAAGAATGCTTCTACCATAATAAATTCCCACCATTACAAATATTGGATTCTGCAAGATCACTGTTAGAACTATTTGGTGCAGAATAATCAGTTTATGTACATAATAGGTAGATCCAAAATTCAATTTTTGGTTCCTTGATACTAAATTAAAATTTGTGACACATTAAGTTTGAAACTTAAAACAAATTGATAAAAAAAATTAAGATAGCTACTTATTAACTGAACCACCTACTACATCATAAACTACATACTGTGTATACTACAAACCATAATGTGCAAAGTCAGATGGTAGCAAAGTGACACCCATGATCCATAATCCTTTTACATTTTGAACTCAATGACAAATAGGTAAAATTCAGCAAATTTTAATTTTCCAAGTGTTCTCAGAAAGAATTATTAGAGTCATCTCTAGTTATAGAAACATAGTTGGATAATCCATTTTCTACAAATGAACTCCCTGCTTGTATTGTGAGGTAGCTATCGACAAATCTATGACTTTCTGTGGTGGTTGTACACTCCACTCACAAGCATCCCCTCTTCACATGAAGAGTACAAACAAGAAAGGACTGTGTGCAGCTTTCATTGTTTCATTGACTCTTGGTGTTGTCAGTTCCTCAAATGCCTGATTTCAATTTTTACAACAAAAAATACCAATATTTATTTTGAAGGTAATTATATGCTCCAAGTAGCAGATATTAACAACTTCCAACGCGATCTCTAGGAATAATTCGCAGTTCTGAACCATGCTTTAGAAAAACGTTTCCTACACAAACAAATAAAACATAAAGTTAGGGATCTAAAATTTGACAAGTTATCTTGGCAATGCAACATTACTGCATACAAGAAATATGTAGTGAAAAGTAAAGTAGATACAAAAGTTCAATCACCATAACTTAATTCATATTTTTAAGTCTTGTTCCTACTCCTCTCACATCTTCACAATCCTACAAATACTTAAAATTTTTAAATAGTATAGCCATAAAATGCTAGCAAATACAATCAGAAAAGAACATGAATTAATTTAATCAGTAATACTTAGTTAATACACAGAAAAAAATACCTAAAGACAGAAAAAATAAACTACTAAATTATCACACATGACAAAAATTTAGATACACTAATCTACTTGGGGCCAACTACCTGCTGAGATTTTCTTCATTATTAGTGATACAAACAACTCAATTCTGAAAGACAATGTATAGGGCAACATGTCAGAGTAAACACTAATTCAAATTAAATTACCAAAAACCTCTAGAATTTTTATCCAATAAAACCTTTATCTACTAAGTTTAAGGGCATCTATGCAATAAAGTGCTTCACAATTTTTAGTAAATGATCATTTTAATTTAATAAAATTATACACTTAAAACTACTGATTTAAGTAACAAAAATTGTAATTTTAAATTATTCTGCACTTTCTGTATGGCTGAATTTTACCAATGGCCTATGGGGACGGCATAATTTTGTTATAATACAAAAGTACTTTAGAATATAATAATTTAACTGCTTGAGAATGAGGTTACAAATTAAATCTTACATATTTTTTAAATATGGACTATTAGCTCAAAAGGTCACATTTAAAACATAAAACTACTTCTTAAAAGTTTAAGACTACTTTTAATAAAGACTTTGATACCTTGCCTGGTGTTTAAGCATCAGTGTATTACTGTGAATGAACTATCTTAACACTTTGAAGCTCTAAGTCCACATTCAGTCCTCTGAAATGAAGTAAGTGACTGTATTTCTTTAAAGTAATAATAGTATTTCCTTACTAACCATGGACAATGCAAACTTTTAAGAATTTGCACTATCTCAAAATCACCTCAAGAGGTAGGTTAAAATCATTACTCCCATAAGAACACAATCTTACCTTCAGACTCTTTGTTACGTGTATTAACTGAATACTTTTAATATCTAAGCCATTATTATTCAGGTTTTCCATTACTTATAGCCCAGAACAAATATAATTGATAAATATACTGAAACAAGTTATTACTCAGATGTATAAAGCCTACTATGCAATCCCTAAACAATAATTACACTCTGTGAAAATCCTAAACCTAATTAGATTGAATTAAATATTTGGTATTAATTGACATATATAGCCCTACTAACAATTCATGAGTTTTCAAATAGACACTCACCAGCAGTCTGTGCAGGATTTATTCCTATTCCATCTAGAAAGTAAGTCATAAAATCATATAAGTTATTTTTAAGGCTAAAATAGTTTAATAACAAGTACAGATTTGCCAAAATAGTGGTGCTGTGTTTACAGGCAAAAGCCAAACATTTTAAAGCCTAGACCACACTGACAATCTCTCAAGTAGCTTCCATCAACGCCTGCTGAAATCTGTTACTAACTATGTATATGCACTGCTGGACTAGACAAGAGTACCTGCCAATGCATGATGCTCATAAGTTCCATGAACGATGGTTTTGTTAATCTTACTTTACCTCATGTAATAAAAATGTTTGTCATTTCTTCCAAAAAAGCTAAAAGCAACTTACATATTGCCATTAATCATTTCCATACCACTGTGGGGCATAGAATCTTAAAGATGGGAGAGCTCACAAAGTCATTTATTTCAAGTTTTACTGACATTTTCAAAACATTTTCCAAAGAGCTATTCACTTGTGAACCTAAAATTTTCAAGTAGGCCAGCTTTCTTCTAAATGGAAACACTTCAATGTGACAACAGGCAGAGTATTTTAGAGTGAGAAATTCTGTCAAATCTAAGTTTTATAATGCTACTGTGCCTTAAACACATGTCCTTAAGATGCTTAACTGCATGCAGACCACTCACTAGTACCCAATATATTAACTTGGATACTTCAAAGATAGGAAAGCCCTCCCTGTAAGCATTATTTTACTACTTTCTCCTAAGACCAATCCCACCACAATTATTATCAATAATCTAAGATATTCAAATTTTTAATTGTACACCTAATTAAATAACATACTGCAAGCTAAGAGAAACAGTTTTCTATCAGGAAAGGAATATATAGCCAGATACGGATAGTAAAATATGTTCCTGCTTCACTTTCTATACCCTAAAAGCATTTTCTGACACTTTACTTGTGTAAAAAAAAAAAGAATCAAAAAGTTGCTAAGTAAAAAGAGAAAGCTACTTTCAGTAATAATAGGACATGAAGTGGTAAGAACACTGGATACCATAAAGTGCTAGCTAGACAAAAAACAGAAAGAAAGTGAGCAAAGCAATTTATAGACAAAACCTTGACTTAGTGCTTATCATTAATTATAGCATTTATATTAACATGCACTTGGGGCCTTCTGGATTTAAGTCAGTTTAATTTGGTTTCCTTTAAACAATGTCTAGAGCTCTTGAAGTAATATAGTTTTAAAGTGAATCTTTAGCCAGGCATGGTGTCACAAGCCTGTAATCTTCATATCAGGAATGGGAGACAGGAGGATAGCAAGATCACAGACAGAATGAGCTACACAATGAGACCCTGTCTCAAAAATCCAAGGGCCGAAGGTGTAAATCTTTGATACAGTGCTCGCCTGGCATGCACAAGATACTAGTTTTAATCCCCAGCACTGCCTAGGGAAAAAAAGTGAATTCTTACCATTGGTAATAATCGCACTTGTTGCAGCAGGAACTTTAAACTGAAAGAAAAAAAAAAGAAATATAACTATAAAAGATAAGCAATAAGGATGAGGTACCCATCAATTCTATAATTCTAATTGTGACTTCTCTTTGAGAATAAATAACAGCAAAGAAAGTAGTATGATTTCCTTTATCTTTAATGAATAACCCTGTACTTTGCATAATGCATTTGACAGTATTTAGGATAACAGAGATTGTAAAATGCCGTTAGTTCACGTGCTACACAAAAGGAAAAGCATGGTTCATCTATGGCCCAATGTCTATTCCTTCAGACTTAGACTTGTTCCACTTCTCATATATAATGCTCTCCTTAAAAAAAATAAAATATATATAAGCAAATTACATGGATGAGAATATTCCTAAAATTTCCTCATAGAAATGCCCATTTCCAAACAGATGCTCACTAGTATTTAACAAGAAGCACCTCCAGAAGGTTTTCAGATACCAACCGAGGCCCAGATTCCTTCCTTAAATTTTTCCTAAATGATTTATTGACTTACACCTTAGGGCACTATAATCTTCCAATTATGCCACTAGGAAATAACAACTAAGTTCAGACAGGTGATGCCAACTAGATAATTATGTGACAGCCAAAAGTGCAGTAAGATTCCCCTGACCTATTTCAGAAATGTTCAAAAAGATGTGCTTTTTGAGTCAATGAAATGAAGTGTATAACTTATTGAAAGATAAGGTAGACTACATCTCTTAATACTCTATAGACCTATAGTAGACAAAGTGTCTTCTAAAAGGATCGTTTATACTTTTATCCAACAAATGTTTATTAAGCATGTTTAAGTACTAACTTCATACATGGTATAGTTCAGTTTTGTAACTAGTTAAGTTTGGAAAACACTATGTTAAACAATAGGTCATCTCAAAAGCCTTTTTAAAACTGCTAATAGTTTACTTAACTCTAAAAAGGAAATAATAAATGTAGAAGTTCCTATAATTTTTGGCCACTAATCTCAGCTTTTCATGGTCTCTCTCTTTTTTGTTTGTTTTGGTGGAGATACTTGTTTCTTGTATGAGATTTTGTTCAAGACATGTATAAAGGAAACACTGCTCTGAGTAACATATGGCTCAGAAAAACTAAAAGCTTATCCCAAATTATGAACTAAAGAATAAAGTTTTAAAATAAGAATGATGCATAAGAAAAATTACTTGTTATGGTACTATGTACCTATTTTAAAGAACTTTTATATGTACTTAGGTAAATCTTAAGGACTTCAAAAATATTTTGTAGAAGCTATAATCTAAGTAAAACTTTGATCTAACCCCCAAATAAAGATCTTAGACTTTCAAAACTATGAATCCTACAAAGTTTTAATTATGTTACCTCTCAGATCGTGTCCATTTTAAGATAAACTATGCATTTTCTTAGTCACATTAACACAGTGGCAATGTATTTTATGAACTTTAAAAGCCAAAAGCAATTGCTAGTAGTTTGTCCCTTGCCCTAAATGTGGAAGCAATAGTTAATTGAAATCTAGGGATGCATCATCAGTCATATAAAATACAATAACTACTAATCTTTTTATCCTACACCACTGACAAGTTTTCTTCTGGATGCAAAGTTTATTTTATACTTTTCAATTTTCAGATTCCATAATCCTGGTAATTTAAGATTTTAGGAGGCTCTTGTCAGGTTTTGACAACTCATTACTTAGAGAAATTAATTTCCTATTACATACTGGGGAAATTTATTATTGTTTGTTCAGAGAATTTTATCAGGGATTTATATCTAGACTTCTGGTTTCTTAAGGCACATTTTGTTCTCACTGATTCTACAATGTTTCCTCTCACTACTGCTACCAAGTCAGAGTCTTTCAAAATGTACAGCACCCATCATTCTTAATAATTAGAAGCTACATCAAAACTTTTTAAACAATATATGTGGTTGCGTGTAGTTTACCAGTTTATTTTCTAATGCATCTTCCTTAGGATATTTTTCCACTTTCAAAAGATCAAGATTATGACAGTACATTTGCATTATGAAGGACAAAGAAAATAACTACAAAATATACAGTAGCAACTATTAATTATAGTTTATACAGAGCTACTTCTTAAATTTAGAATCTGCTATAACCCAGACTAGGGATGTTTCTTACAAGTGATCTGTAAACAAAAAGTAACAACACTGTGTTCAGTATGAATCTTATTTTACTTATTCGTTCACATTAAGAATAGATCAAAAATGACTATGTAAGAAATACTGCCACTTTGCAGTTACTTCTGAATAAGTAACAAATGATGGCAGTAGTCCCTGACAATAGTTCACAAGTTGCTGTGAGCACTGATGGGTTGGCTGACTTCCCATTATTCGCTGTCACTACAGGCCAGTGTTCTAAGTTAACCTTTCTTATTTACTTTGGTATTACAATTATTTTTCTGTGACTTTAAACTTTTTAAAGATTTTGAACCAATACATTTAGATTTGGATTACTCTCAATCTATCTGGCATTTTTTGCTTCACTACAAAATTTTGGTGAATATAATACTTTTAAACAAAATCACTTAACCAGACAGGAAGAATAGGCACTAACTACTCTAATTTTGCAGATTAAGAAAGTGGAGTTGCCAAAAGTGATACAATGCATGTTTAGCATACACAAAGATGGGTTTGATTCCCAGCTGTACAAAACAAAAAAAAGAAAAAATAGTGAACACAGAAACTGAGGAATCTGTCCCATGTCATACACCTAATTAAAAATACAGTAAAACAGCTGAAGTATCCCAAGTCACATTCTGGTGCCATTTCTATCAGATGAAGCTGCTCTTCCAAGCAGCAGAATGGTAGAGGATATGATAATTTCACATGGAAAATTCTAATTCCTTAAAAAAAACACTCAACATGTTTTTAAAAACTAGACACTTCTTGAAATTATAAATTTTAATGACAGTGAACATGTTTATACAAAAAAGTTTGAAATATCTGATAAAGATTTTTCAAATTTTGGAATGAAAACTAATAAAAAGGGAAGCATTTAGACTTTCTCAGAGATTAGAGATTGATGTAATATGCTGTCAGTTATCCTGAAAGCCATTTCTATACCCTGGCATTTGTTTTAGAAATAATTGTATGCAAATGTGGCTTAGGATCTGTACTATGTCTCTTAGTCCTAACCAGGCATTTTCTATTAGATGTAGTCTGAAAATTCACATTAAGAAAACACATTATCTGTAACATTATATTCTCAATGTCCCAAATGGGAAAGAAGGGAGCAATATCCAGCTACATCTATGTCAAAGTATTCCCTTTTTATGTACCCCTCAAATTTTAAATGTTTGTTTCATTTCCACTGAGTGCTAACTTATAAAATTGACCTCAGATAAAAAAAAAATGTGTAATATAGGGTGATACAAACTCAGGTATTTATCATCTGTACTTTCAATTCCAACAAAAATTTTTCTTATAATTTTCAAAGCATTGCATATAAATTGTAATTGTATTAAACAGATATGCCAATGTGTTAATTCAATCATTTTGTGTCCAAAAGTAAGCCTTAACTTTCATTATACTTTATAGCATAAACCCAGTAACAAACCCACAGGGAAATGATGGATCACAGCACATGGAAATTTAAAAGTTTGAAACATACTGTCAAATTGCATTCCATAAAGATGTTGTTACCATTTCCATACTTACTTCTTCTGCTGCAAACTTTAAGACTGCTGTGAAAGGTGTACTTTCAGGAACACTGAGCCTGCAAGAAGAATCAGAGGATTTTAAAAAAGTTGTTTTCTTTTTAAGGCCGTTTATTTTTTCCATTGTAGCTGATCTGGAAAAAGTTGTTTTGGGGGTTTCAAAGTTGGCTGATTTGATTGCAAAACAATATTCATTAACTCTAAAAATAAAATCAACTGCTTTAGACTAAATGCTCAAATTTCCACTTAAAAACTAGTAATTCCTACAGGTACAAATTTATATATATACTTAACCACTTTGATACAAGTAAGTCTAGCATAGAGGCTGCTGTTTGTTTTTGAGATGGATTTCAAAAAGTTAAATCTTCCTTGGTCCCCAGTCCATGTTACTAAATGGCATTTAAACACCTTTTCATCCAATGGCAATAATGTTATCATTGCACTACAAGCGCAGGCTACCTGGGAAGCACTGTCAAATCATAAAGCTACAGACAGACTCTCATTTGTACTCCTAATCATTACCTCTAAAACAGCAAACCAAACTGATGAAAGTGGTTAACTTTACTATGGCAAAATAAAAATAATGAAATAATTTTACACCGGCATCTGAAAAAAGAGGACTAGTGCAATCTGAATAACATTTTGGAGAGGAATGTGTACTTTTGTTAAGTGACTTATTAATAGGAAGTATATTAAAAATCACTGATAAACATTTTTAAATGATTTCATGCTAGGATCAATCTGTATGAATTTCCAACTTAAAAACTTAAAAGCAAATTGATATTATACCCCAAGAAAACCCTAGAAGACACAGTAAAATTTTTCGAGAAAAGTGAAAAAAAGTAGTTTTCTAAGGTAATAAGTCACACTGATTAAACATAAAAAACAGACAATCTTTCAAGCATTGAAAAGAAACTGACAAGCAGACGCTTCTCTTTGAATCTTTTGTTTGTCATATCCCATTAATCTTTAAAGTCTTAGTACAAATTACAATTTTGTAACATTTTCAGGTATAGGCCGAGTTCCACACTTAGTTGACAAATCTCTAAATGTAAAAATCATTGTATCAGCCATACCATATTATACTGACTTTCTGTTAGCACTTCCTTCTTCAAAAATAATGTTAATGAATGAAAATGGTTACTTTTAATCCCCTTTCTTTTGTTTGGGAGGGAGTAGAAAATGAAAACAAAATTCTAAACAGTGGTATTTATTTAAAAAAAAATCTAATACATTGGCAATGTGATAATTTACAAATGATGCAATATTATTTTGCAAGTATTTCTATGATACCTCTACAGACTATACACACATGCACAACTACATATACACTAAAGAACAGATATACCTACTAAGTTCATCCAGTCACTGTGTATTAATTGAATGATACAATGGTCCAAGCAGTCATAAACAATATTGACATTGTCCTACTGTCCTTTCTTTCCCTCCTCTTCACTCTCTCCTTCTAGAGCATGTTTACACATTGATGAGAATAATCCAATATAAAAGGAAAACCAAAGACAGGGAGAGGCTTCTGGCTTCCCCAACTTTAATCATAATAAGACTAGAATAAATGGAATCTAGAGCCCAAGTGAAACAACTGGCTTTTTGTAAAGCAGACATGTGTTCCACTATAAACATACAGGAAACTAAAATTAAACATTTATAGATGCTGTAGTATGGAGGGATGTGGGGATGGAGTTTAAGTCTTTTTTTTTTTTTTTTTTTTTTTTGCAGTACTGGGGTTTGAACTCAGGGCTCAGAATTGCTTGGCAGGCACTCTACCACTTGAGCCACTGCCAGCCCCAGATGTGGGAAAGGAAAGACTAGAGAATTCTTCTTTGACACTAAGTTGTGGAAAGTTTGAAATCTTAAAAAATCCATTCTGAGAATAAGAGAAAAATGAGCAAACTTGGGAAATGTAGTATCATGAGTTTTCCATAAAACCTATCAGCTTATTGCTGCAATTTAAAGAATATTCGATTATGTACAGAGTATACAAATAAATGAATTCAGAATTGGTTTTTCACCACGCAAAATTTGCCAGGGAAAGAGAAGGGACTTCAAGAGTTGAAGATGTCTGCAAGAGAAAAACGATGGCCCATGGCCCTCAAGGTAGATACAGAAGAAATGAGTGCATATGGTACTGGGGAGGGGAGGGTGGCAGATTAAAAAGCAGTGTGATAAATGGATTCAAAGAAGCACTGCAGAAGAGCTATTAGAGTAAATCACAGGGAGGAGTAAATTACATACCAATCTGTAGGGGCAGCACCTGAAAATAACATTTTAGGGATGGCGCAATTTACTGGAGATCCTAAGGTTCTGGGCTGTGAGGAGGAATACTGAGATAAGGTGTATAAAGAATATTTTGGAGATGGAAAGATAAAGGGGGCAAAAGGCTGGGAAGCTGCATGGATCATGGATGGAAAATCACTGAAACTGGTGACAGCTGTTCTCAGCTCAATTAGATGGGACATGGTCCTATTTATATTAACTTTGTATAAAATCTTACTGAAGTCCTGTCTTTTGCCATATATCACAGGCCTTCCGGCTGCAATGACCTCAACAGTGTTGTATGTGACTCGATGTGCCTCAAGCGACTACACACTTGGGACTTTAAAAGTGTTGAAATGACAGGAAGATCGGGATGCGTATTAATCCATCAATTCAAATGCTAAAGAGTAAGAGCCACATTTCCCATTCTCCTCTCTTTATTAAATCCCATGTGTGTGACATGAAGCTCAATGAATCATATACACAACAAAATAAAAACCATGACAGTAACAAGTGGCCAAGTAATTTCAAAGTCTGGACTGTGAAGTATTCCCTAACTTCCTCTAACAGCTGGTCAAAATAGTGAAAGGCCTTCATAACCATTAAGAAGCCCAGCAAAGTACCAAAGCCCGAGCCAAACGTCCTCTGGCTCCACCAGCCCACTAAATGAAATTCGAGGGGCGCTCTCTGATCTGCAGAAACGCCGAGGTCACGCCTCTCTCCCGCACCCCGGTGCCAGGCCCGGCTGATACTCGGGGCAGCATGCACGGGACTTCTCCTTGCAGGCTCTGGTGGGACAGGCTCCTGGAAGGGCACGGAGGGGGGACAGGAAAGAAAGGATGCCAGGCTGGGTGGGGAAGAAACTGTCTGAAGCCCGCCGTGGCCCAGCTACTCACACTTTGTACGGTAGCCGCGGGTCCGACGTCAGGGTGATCTTAAAGGAAACCTTCGACCTGAGGAAGAGTGAGGGACAGAGTTAGAGTTGGGCCCAAACCAGAGATAGGTGCGGTTGATAAGCACACACTTACATGGTGGTGCGGCAGGGACAGACAACTTGTGCCAACTTCAACCAGAAAACCCACTACCAGAGCAGCGAGAAAGCGTCTGGGCCCCGCCCCACTTAGCTCCACGTCTCCTTCCGCAAACTGGGGACCTCCAGAATTGTAGCTGTCCTGAGAAGTGCCAAAAAATTGGGCCCTAACGCTGAGGCTAGACGGAGCCTCCAAGTTACATACTATACTGATCTTGCATTTATAAATCTGAGGGAGAAGCACAGATAACACAGGGAGAATACTTTCCTAATTTTTCTTATTTGCTTTCATATTTTTAGTCAGGCAGTACAGTCGAAGGCATAAAGAGTAGGACCCGAGGTCCCACTGGCAGGATGAGAGGAAGTAAGTGTGTGGAGTAGCGGAGGAGGAGCGAGATGGTCTGGGTTGGGACTAGGGGCGGAGCTGAGGGCGGGGCGGGGCTGTATGCGCTCCAAAGTTGCTAAGGCCACGCGCCCACAGCAACGCTTGAGAAGCTGGATTCTTAACCTCGCTTTATCAACACATTTCTTTTCTACCAACCCCAATCTTATTACACCTTTGACATTCCTAGTATTTTTTCCTACGTGTTTTATTCTACAATACTGGTTTCTCAATATGTAACTTCAATAGATAAGAGAATTACAGAATACTGGAGATTCCTGCTCAGGTATACCAGGAAAAACAAGATCCCAACTCCGGAAGAAGGTAGAATGTAATTGGGAAGAGAGAACAGTAGATTTCCATAGTGCGTGATGTGATCTAGCAGAATTAAAGACAGGTGGCCATTTGGCTACATTGACTAAGTTTAACAATGAACTTCAAGCCCTTACTGTGTGCCAGGCACTAAGCTAAAACGCTGGGTTCCCTAGATGATGGTGACAACCCTGATAGCTAGGATCTAACAATGGGTATGGTATAGTGAGGGAGGAAGACTGGCCTCTAAACTTTATTACAAATCAAAACACCTCTTTTGTAAAATAAGCATCCTTACCATGATCAATGCCCTTTTCAAGAAGTACTACAATGAATAGACAAAACAGGAAGCAGGTAGGTACTAAGATAATGGGTAGACTTAATTAAATTTCAGAATATGTCTTAGGTTCTTAAAGAGGGATATCTCAGAGACTAATAGGAAGGGAAATACAGTGTGGGTGCCAAAGACAAATATCATCTTTGCAATAATTTTCTAGCCAGCTGATCTTCTCTCCAAGGAGAAAGTTTTGATTCTGACTGCAGGAAAGTAAAATTCTAATACTCTTATGACAGTCAGCTTCTCTTTCAAAACTGTAGGTCTTACTACATAGAGAGATGTAGGAAAATAGTGACTATAGGTTTGGGGATTAATGTTACAGCTTTAATAATTAAGGCTTATTCAATTAGTGAACATGACTACGAAGTTTGAAAATAGCAACAAAGATAAAACTCTTAGTGTCAGCTATCCAAATAACAATGAAGAGATTAGTATACATATTTACAGTACATATTGCATATATTTTTTTAAAAATTGAATTCTGTTTTCATTTGAGGTTTGATCATGTATAAAAACGTGACAAAATTCTAAAGAGATCAGTTTCTATTGTGTATATATGTAAATGTGTACGTGTATGTATATGTATGCATATAAAGTGGTGAAGGCAGGATTTAACCCCAAGCAGAGAGACTTAAATATTTAAATTCTAATGCCACTTTAGAAAATATATTCATATAATGTATTACATCAAAACAAGGGAAAACATTATATTCTCAAAAGATATCAAAAATATCTATTTCTAAATGTTTAGTTTTTTCCCACTTCAGTTCCCCAACTTTGCCCCACGTTTGTCTCCTCAGAGTCATTACATAATTTCTAGAGCCTTCTAAACTTTATTCCTCTTGATACATGAAAGAAAATTAAAAATGGATTCATTTATATTTCATATTTTAGTTTTTAAAAACCTTTACTCACACATTTGCAATCAGATAAATTTTTAGAAAAAGAAGGATGTTCTAATTTACTGAAAAATTTAAATGCTGAAATACACTTAATAAATGTAAACAGAAGCAATCTCTGGGATAAGATTTGGAGATAAATCACAAAGACATCACTAGATCTCTTTAAAAATCATGGAAACATAATATTCTATTTGCAAGTGTATATGAAGCTCTCATTGTTACAAAGGAGTCAGTAGCTGGGGGGGTCATTAAGGGTTAAGAGTACCTGCTTAGCATGAACAAGGCCCTCGGATCACTCTCCAGCATAAAAAGAAATTAATTTAAGTTAAATTTACTGAAGACTAAAAAGATTTGCTTATGTGGCATGTAAAAATCCATCTTACTGGTAATGTTTGTAGCCAGCCTTAAAATCAAAAACATGCCAAATTTAGGTGTCAAAAATTATCTTTGTAACTTTTACACTTTAGTTTTTACCCTATTTGTGGTTATGCCTATACTACCTGACAGTTAAATTATGTAATCAAACATTTACTGTGGCATAAATCTTAGGATCTATTCCAAATGTTTCATATGACAGTAAACAAATTATGGCCTGATCAATTAATAATAAATTAGTATTTTTATCATATTCTCATTTGGTCATTTTATTCTATTACCTTTTCTCCCATAATCTACTAAAAGTCACTGGTATCAGAGCAATGATAATAATAATGCCTCAAAAATTCATCGATATTTATTTTGATAGGTATTATGTTGAGCACATTGTGTCTCTACAATCACAAAAATTATCTTTAATTTGTGATTGGCTTTGGCTATAAGTTATAATTCAATGACAAAGAACCTTATGCAAAGAGGAGAGTTGTTCTGATAAACAGAGTGCTTAGCAATATGTAAGGGCTGTGTTGATCCTCAAGATAAGGCCTAGAAAGTTCTGGAATACTTACATTCCTGCAAGCCAAAAAGAGCATGAAATCCAGGTGAGATGAGAGCCTGGAAAGCCCAGGCAAAGTGTTCATAGAGGATTATAGTTCTAAACAAGTTGCATTTGACTATTATACTTGCATATCCTTTTCAAATATTTCCTAACATTTAATGAGGGGGCAGGTGTTAGCAATAATGGTGCTGATAGGTTTCGGTTCTTACTGCACCCTTAAGCTTCTGTTTTCCAGGGTCATGGTCCTGCCTCAAGTCTAGCTTGAATTCTCCTTCTGCCCCAACCTCCAATCAGCATGAGCCATAAGATCCTAACCAATCAGATCATGCCGAGACTCACTGAGGAGTATATAAGCACCTGCCCTTCTCTCTCTCTCTCCCTCTCTCTCCCTCTCCCCCTCCCCTTCTCTCCCCCTCTGCTCCCCTCTCTCCCCCTCTCTCCCTCTCTCCCTCTCCCTCTCTCTCTCTCCCTCCCTCCCTCCCTCTCTCTCCCTCTCCCTCTCCCTCTCCCCCTCCCCCTCTCTCCCCCTCTGCCCCCCTCTCTCCCCCTCCCTCCCTCCCTCCCTCTCTACTCTCTCCTCTCTCCTCTCTCCCTCTCCCACCCAGCAATAAAGACTCTCTTGGCCAGATCACTCCTCTCCACGTGGTCAGTGGTCACTTTATCAAGGAAGGTGTCATTGTGGATGTGAGGTTTAAACATAGAACTTACAATTTTTAACCATAGAACTTGCAAATTACCTTTATTACAAAAAGACATTTTAAATTTTAAAAAGCAGAAATTTAAGTCTTATGTATTTACACTTTCTCTCTAAATAGAAGTGATAAGTCTTTGTTTGATGAGAACTTTGCTTGTTAGAAAAATTAACCTCTGAAGATCAATTACAAACAAGAATTTGGTGCTTCCACATGTATTTACTGATTTTTATCCTTCCAACAGTGGTATTAGGTAAATACTGTCACTATTCCATTTTCAGAAGAGGAAAATGGCACATAGAAATTAAATAACAGTTTATGAAAGTGGTTGAAACAAGATTGAATTCAGGTCTTGTAGGATTGCTCTGAGAGAGAGAGAGAGAGAGAGAGAGAGAGAGACAGACAGACAGACAAAGCTTTCTGGAAGCTAGTTTGTTAAGCAGGCCAGTAGCTACTCAGGGGACTGAGTCCAAAGGCTGAGCCACAAGAACAAAGGGGGATTTCCTTATGTTGGTCTGAGACCTAAGGCAGATGAGTATCCCATCCCCCCTGGAGAGCCATATCATTCCTGCATCCTGAGGAGTTAGAGGCCTGCATTCCTGCACCCTGGGAGGGTGTTGTAAATCCATATTTCTGCATTCTAAAGAAAAGATACAGAGTCTGATAGATCTGCCACAGGGCTGATGAGCAAAATGCTCCCAAGATTGTTGCCCCTGCCCCAATAAAGGTGCAAACCAAATCAGTTCACCTGAGAAAGCCCATGAATCCATGGCCAATGAAAAAACCCACTTAACCTAGAGTTAAAACGTCCATAAAAACCCCGGCCTTCACCTGTGCAGCAAGTTACCGATTTCTGGGCTCCACTGCACTCCTCTAGTTGTAGCCTTCCCTTTCTCTCTAATAAATCCTACTTAATATACCAGCTTTGGCTCATCATTCCAGCTGCCTCACAAGTCAGTTCCCTGGCCTGTGAAGGCAAGGACACTGGACCCTGACCCACAACACTTCAAACCATCAGATAACACTTACATACCATTTAGGGCAGGTTACAGAAATAGCAGGGGGTGGGAGGGGATATAACTTGTCCCATACATGATCACATATTATTTCATTGGGTATTTTAACCTCTGGAGTGAGGTGACCTTTCTATGGTCTCACCCCAGGTGCTACTTGACATTCCTCAAATCCAGTTTTTTGTTTTGTTTTGTTTTACTGTTGTACTCATTATCTCCTTCATTATCTCTCACTATCTCCTTTCCCCCTCCCTGCCTTCCTGCCACAGTATCTGATATTAAATTCTGAATTTTAGTCAGTGTGAAAAGTTAAGGGTATAAGTAATATCTTTATCTTGTGATAAGTAAGAAGTTCTTTGAACTAGGAAATAATGTTACACCTCTTTCCTGGATAAGAAAGGTAACATATAGCAAGACTTATTAACTTTCTTAAGATCCCACAACTAGTGAAAAAAAAAATAGCTGGGATTGGAATCCTGAAAAGCTACATGCAGGGCCGACAGTCTTTAAGATGCCATAGGCTATAAATCTGAATCATTCCTCAAAAGTGTTATTCTTATGCCATAGATATTCTGGTTTTCCTACTCTAGCATCAAAGTCAGTTAGAATTTCTTATATTATACCACATATGATCATTTTATTCTTTTAATGTACTGTATAATTATAGAAACATTTCATGTTATGTTTAAAGAGATTCATAGATATACAACCTCAGGAGAAACAGTACCTCATTCAGAAGGTATTTTGGAAATCTGTCAGAGCATTTTTGGTTGTTAAAATGATTGAAGGACATCCTGTTTCCAGCTTCTTTATGCAGTGTTTCTCCTTGTGCCAGCTAAGAAATACCAGTAAAGGCTGAGTGTAGTTTCTAACCCTTCTTCAGAGGCTTGAAAACTTTCCTCCAAATTCTTAAGGGATTGAAGTGTTATGAACCACAGAAATGCCTGACTTCATTTCTCCAAAATATTGAAGGACTGAAATTGATGTATGCTAACAGAATGAGCTATGGAGGGGATGATAGAAAAAATGGCGACTGGGACACAAACACAGACTGTGTGAGCTCCATGAATCAGGGACCTTGCCGAGATGCTGGAGACACTCTTGACTGAGGGAAAACACAAGGGAGAGCTGAAACTTTGGCACCTTGAACCCCTAGCTTTGACATGCTACAACACACTGAAAGAACAGGTGAGCCGCCACCCCCATGCCATCACCGCCTGCTGGCCCACTGGCCCACCAAGCCTCCTTGTTCCCTGCTGCCCTGCCAAGCTGCCACCCACCAGCCTGCCAAACTGCCACCCACCCACTGGCCCACTGGCCTGCCAGGCCTCACCACGCAGGCACACTGGCACACCATTTGCCTGCCACAGAAGGTCTCGAACACCACCAGAAAGGCTCCAGACCTGCCTAGGAGACACAGACAGACACGACTGGATGCTAAAGGAGTAACACCAGAACTACTAGGATTGAAATTCTACTGTTCGTGAACCAGGGATTTTTTTTTTCTTTTTTCTTTGTTTTCTATTCTTTAAGTGTTTGTCTTGTTCACTGTCTGATTGTCCACCAGATCTATATATCTCCCTGTTGATTTATTTGGTTCTCCACTTTTTTTTTCTTTTTCTTTTTCTTTTTTCTCCTTCTTTCTGGTTTTGTTAGTTTTACTATTGTAAGTTAGCTAATATTAAATTATACATAGACCAGGGACAGAAACAGTACCAAGTGGAATGATGGGAAGATGAAAAAGGGATGGAAAACATTCTCACCCTCAAAAAAGCAAAAAAGGACAGGATTCAGAGGGAAATGAAGAAAACAGATACCCAGATCCAGAATCCAAAAGAACAAACATAAATTATACCAAGGGACCCAACAAAGCCCACAAGAACACCATGAAATAAGAAATGCTTCAAGTAATCTATAAGAATTTCATAGAGATGTTACTAGACATGGTCAACCAAAACTTACAGGAGGCACTCAAAAATTCCAAGACAACAAAAATAAAGAATATGAGAAAACGCTGAAACAAATAAATTAAATCATAGGAGCCCTAAATAAACACAAAAAATGAAACAGAGAATGCATACATAGAGAGACAAATGAATTAAGGACAAAAAGTGACAATACTAAAGAGGAACTGACCCATGATATGGAAAACCTCAGAAGAAAGAAGGAAACAGAAATACAAAATACAATGGAAGGCCACTCCAGCACACTATTACAAGTAGAAGACAGAATCTCAGAAGTCAATGATGAAATGGTAATTAAATGAAAAACTGAAGAACTATTAGTCAGACAACTCAAGACCTGTGAAAGGAATATGCAAGAACTCACTGACTCCATCAAAAGACCAAACCTGAGAATCATGGGCATTGAAGAAGGAGAATAGGTGCAAGCAAAAGGAATTTGTAATATATTCAACAAAATAATAATGAAAACTTCCCAAATTTAGAGAAAACTATGCCCATTCAGGTACAGGAAGCCTCTAGGAAACCAAACAAGACTTGAACAATATAGAACTACCCCACCACATGCAATCATTAAAACAACAAGCACAGAGAATAGAGAAAGAATATTGAAGGCTGTAAGAGAGAAAAAGTAAATAACAAACTAAGGTAAACCCATCAAAATAACAACAGATTTCTCAACGGAAACCTTAAAAGCAAGAACAGCATAGTGTGAGGCATTCTGGGCACTGAATGAAAATAACTTCAACCCTTGGATACTCTACCCAGCAAAACTATCATTCAAAATAGATGGAGCAATAAAAGTCTTCCAACATAAGCAGAAACTAAAACAATAGATGACCACCAAGCCACCAGTACAAAAGATTCTTCAAGGAATTCTGCACACAGAAAGTGAAAACAAACAAAACAATGAAAGGACAGGCAGTAGCAAACCACAGGAGAAGAACAGGCAAGAAAATAGAGAGCAACATTGATTCAGCTGCACACAAACCTTTAAACAAAAAAGACAATGAAATGACAAGAATCAACACATACTTATCAATACTAACACTGAATTTTAACAGATTTAATTCCACCATCAAAAGACACCATTTGGTAAAATGGATTAAAAAGGAAGACCCAATAATCTTCTGCCTAAGGGGACCCATATCATTGACAGAAAGAAGCACTGGCTGAGGGTGAAACACTGGAAGAAGATCTACCAAGTCAATGGCCCCCTGAAAACAGGCAGGGGCCTGTCCAAGCAATACTTATCTTGGACAAAGTAGACTTCAAACTTACATTGATCAAACGATATAAAGAAGGACACTCCGTACTAATAAAAGGGGAAATACACCAAAAGGAGATAACAATTATCAAATTATATTCTCCCAATGTCAATGCACCCAATTTCATCAAACATACTCTGAAGGACCTAAAAACATATATACACTCCAACACAGTGGTAGTGGGAGAATTTAATACCCCCCTATCACCAATACATAAATCATCCAAACAAAAAATCAATAAAGAAATTCTAGAACTAGAAACAATTTCATTCACAATAGCCTAAAAAAAAAAATCAAATACCTAGGAGTAAACTTAACAAAAGATGTGAATTATCTCTACAAGGAGAACTATAAAGCCCTGAAGAAAGAGATCGAGGAAGACTACAGGAGGTGGAAAGATCTCCCATGCTCATGGATTGGTAGAATCAACATAGTAAAAATAACTATACTACCAAAAGAAATCTACATGTTTAATGCAATTCTCATCAAAATCCCAATGACTTTCATCACAGTGATTGAAAAATCTACCCTAAAGTTCATTTGGAAACACAAGAGACCATGAATAGCCAAAACAATATAACAGCAAAAAGAGCAATGCTGAAGGTATCACAATACCCACCTTCAAACTATATTACAAAGCGATAGCAATAAAAACAACATGGTAAGGGCACAAATATGGACATGAAGACCAGTGGAACAGAATAGAGGACCCAGATATGAATCCACACAACTATACCCACCTTATTTTTGTCAAAGTCCAAAAATATATGATGGAGAAAAGACAGCCTCTTCAACAAATGTTGCTAGGAAAAGTGGTTACCCATCTGCAAGACACTGAAACTAGATCCATGTTTATCACCCTGTACTAGTATCAACTCAAAATGTATCAAGGACCTTAATATAAGACCAGAAGCTCTGAAGTTAATACAGGAAAGAGCAGAAAACACTCTGGAAGTAATAGGCATAGGCTAGGACTTCCTGAATAGAACCCCAGCAGCCCAACAACTAAGAGAAAGAATGGACAAATGGGATTTCATAAAATTAAAAAGCTTCTGCACAACAAAAGAAATGGTCTCTAAACTGAAGAGAGCACACAGAGTGGGAGAAAATATTTGCCAGTTATACATCAGACAAAGTACTGATAACCAGAATATACAGGGAACTTAAAAAACTAAACTCTCCCCAAATCAATGAATCAATAAAGAAATGGGCAGTTGAACTAAACAGAACTTTCTCAAAAGAAGAAATTCAAATGACCAAAAAACACATGAAAAAATACTCACCATCTTTAGCCATAAAAGAAATGCAAATCAAAACCACAGTAAGATTCCAACTCAACCCTGTTAGAATAGCCATCATCAAAAGCACCACCACCAACAGATGTTGGCAAGGATGTGGGGAAAAGGAATCCTCATACACTGCTCATGGGAGTGCAAGCTAGTGCAATCACTCTGGAAAAATATTTGGAGGCTTTTTAAAAATCTAAACATAGATCTGCCATATGATCCAGCAATCCCACTCCTGGTGATACACCCAAAGGAGTGAGACACAGGCTACTCCAAAGGCACCTGCACACCCATGTTTATTGCAATGCTATTCACAATAGCCAAGTTATGGAAACAACAAAGATGCCCCACTACTGATGCGTGGATGAAGAAAATGTGGTATTTATACACAATGGAATTTTACTCAGCCATGAAGAAGAATGAAATCTTATCATTTGCAAGTAAATGGATGGAACTGGAGAACATCATTCTGAGCGAGGTTAGCCAGGCTCAGAAGACCAAAAATTGTATGTTCTCCCATATGCCAAATGCAGCAGTTTTGTTGAACTTGAGTCATATGACAAGGGGAGAGCACACACAGGAGGAATGGGGATAGGTAGAAAACCCAAAACATGAAAGCGTTTGATGTCCCCACTCCAGAGGGACTAATACAGAAACCTTTAGTGACAGAGGTCAACATAAGAAGGGGATCAGCAACCAGTGTAAAGTTCAGTTAGAGATGAATCAACGGGTTGTAACACATTTGTACATGGAAGCATTGCTAGGAATTTCTCTGATAACTATACTTAACTCAACTAGCAAAACACTTTATCTTTCTTATGCTTATGTCTTCTCTTCAAGAAAATTAGAGATAAGGGCAGAACAGGTTCTGCCTGGAAGAGAGAGGGTTGGGGGGAGAGGGTCGGAGCCTGGGGCGGGGGGGAGAAGTAACCCAAACAATGTATGCACATGTGAATAAATGAATAAAATATTTTTTAAATGATTGAGTATAAAAATGACACATAAAATCTAGATGAGACTTTTGAGCTAGAACTCTCTGACACTTGTATATTGTTGGGTCTGGAGTCCTAAGACAGATGAGTGAGTATCCCATCCTCCATGGAGCACAATATCATTCCTGCATCCTGAGGAGATGGAGGCCTGCATTCCTGCATCCTATAGGAGAGATATAGATTCTGATAGATCTGCCCCACGGCTGATGAGCATAATGCTCTCAAGATTGTTCCCTTCCCCCAATAAATGTGCTAACCAAACCAGTTCTCATCTAAAGAAATGCACAGCCAATGTGAAAACCTCCCCTAATCCAGAGTTAAACGTCTGTAGAAACCCTAGCTTTCACCTGACCAGCAAGTTACTGGCTTCCAGGCTCCCCTACACTTCTCTAGCTGTAGCCTTTCCTTTCGCTCTAATAAATCCCACTTTTTAATATACCGGCTTCAGCTCATCATTCAGCTGCCTCATGAGCCAGTTCTCTGGCCTGTGAAGGCAAGGACCCTCGACACCAGTCAGCAACACTTTGACATCGGCACATAGCAATATGAAAATGAATTGGTACAGCCATTTTTGTTTGGCAGTATGTTACTAAAGTGAACATATATACATATATATGTGAATGTATATGTGTATATACACACGTATATATATATATATATATATGTCCTATGCCCCAGCATTTCCACTTCTTCATGTATATCCATTAGAAATATAATCAAATGATCACCAAAAGACATATATAAGAATGTTTGTAGCAACACTATTGTCTACTAGCCTGAAATGGAGTTCAACCAAATGTCCATCAATGATAGAATAAGAATTAATTGTAAAATATTCATACAATAGAAAACTATACAGCAATGAGAATGCAAAAACTATTGCCAGCCACATCCAACATTAAGGATAAATTTCATAAACATAATAATGAGCAAAAGAAGCTGGACACAGAAGAGTATGAATTGGATAAATGCATTTGTATATGGTTCAATTCAGAAAAAAATATATTAATTTACAGTGTTAGACATCATTTACTTCTGGGAGGGCATAGTGACCAGAATAGGGAGCCAGGAGAGGTCATGGTACTGATAACAATGGTTCTTGTCCCCAAAGCTGATTACACTGGTATGTTCACTCTGAAAGTTTAATGAGCTGTGTACTTAGTATTTATGTACTTTTATTTATATGTATTACATTTATGTACTTATATATTTGTGTAATATATTATGTGTATTGCATTTTTTATGTGTTTTATATTATGTATGTTATGAAAATCTTATCTTAAAAATTCCCAAAAACTCAAAGGGAAAGAGAAAAAATTACAACAACAATATGATCAGGTGTGATGCTGGAATTTTAGTGGGAAGACTGCCATAAGACCAGAAATTCCAATCTCAGAGTGTAGGTATGTATGGGTTAAAAAAAAAAGGTGCATTGCCCATGTAGATAGGTACAGTGTAAATTAAGGAATAAATGACACTTTATTTTTTTGTGGTACTTTCCAAGACTTCCTCAGCATTTTGAGAAATCATGTCATCAGTAGCTATACCGCTCATAGTGTTTGAATTTTAATTTGACCTAGCTATATCATGATGTCTTTGTGGTTGTTTTATTCATGGTAACTTTACATATTGGTGCAAACTTTAGCTAATTCACTTGCTCCATTTAACTTCAATGTTCTATCCCTTAATGAAGTCTTATTTGTAATAATGCCAAATAATGATTGATAACACTTAAGAAATGAAATTAAAATGGCATAGGAAAATAACTGTGACAATTAAGGAAAGATTTTAAAACATCAAGAAAAAATAGAAGACAAAGGTGAATAGAAAAACATGTTATTTAGAAAGAAAACAGAATATTTTAAAAAACAAATTGTATTTATAAAATAAAATGAGAAAGAATGACATAACAGATATAAATATAAAGTTTAAAAATAGAATGCAAAATGTACTTCAAACTGAAGCATGCTGCCTTCAAGTGATAATGAATTGCTTAGTCACTAGGAGGGAAAAGTTACTTTTCCATGTTTACTAGAAATTTTTTGCTTAAAAGTTTTATAAATTGAATAAACTTACTACTTTTATGGTTCAAACAAAAAATGAAGTTGCCTTTTTGTTAACTTTTTATTTTATTGTTTTATAGTATTATATTTTGTGCATTCTTGTCCTAGATTTTTAATCTTTTCTTTTTAGTTTCCTTCAATAAGACTAGACAGTATTTGTTCCCCATGTAATGTTTAATTTTTCATGGTTTGCCCTGAGAATTGAAATGGTCCAGGACAGAATTTTCAGTTGTTATTAAAATGTTTTTTGTTGTCAGAATGTGGCTTATTCTCTGAGACAGTTTGAAAGTGTTAAAACAAGTCTGGCATCTTAATTATCTCAAAATGGCATCATAACATTCTATAGCATGAATTCAGACATATTTCCTGATCAACATTAAATTAATAATATAACTTTCAATTTGATGTTGTTGGTCTTAAATATAGAAAAATTTCATTTAGAATTCTTCATCATGCCTGACCAAAGAAAGAAATAGCCATTGATAATATTTTCTTACATTTAGATAGCACTTTGTTGTTTTTGAACTCTTTTACATTCAATGTCTCAATTTATTTCTCCAATATTATCTGTGCATTTTATTTCTATCAAAAACTTGCAAAGTTTCATGATGGGTACATTTAAAACTCATAAAATTAACAAAAAGAGATTATGTGCAGACCTAAGATTATATGTATGGATTGTGGAAGAATAGTGGCGAAACACAGTTGTTGATGTGTGTAAGAAAAATGATCTTTTCTATCAAATTTTTAGATTACTTAAAAATTCCTAAGGTCACCATCTTAGGTGATTTTCATGTTTAAAGGGTCCTGGCTTCTTCCTCCAGATTCCTGTACAACTCTATTGCCCACCAAACTGTATGCCCTAACCCATCCCCCAAGCCTTTTAGCCAATCAAGGGAGTCTGTGAACCTTTTATCTGGACAAATCCTGGGTTAGGGGGAGGTACAACTGCATCAGGAATATAAGGAGGAGCCATGGTTGGCCATTTTGTTCTCGTGTATCTGCTCAGCTGGAGTAAATACATGCTTGCACCTTTTTGACCAAAAGAAATTGCCTTGTCAAGCTTTTCTGTCTCTTGTGTATCGTTTTGGCCTTTAATTCTAATACATTGGGGATCATCCAGGATTTTACATTCTGTCTGGGAAGAGGGTCTCCCCCCCCCGCCCCCTCCCTTCCTGGGGAGATGTGTCCTGCTTCCTGGTTGTAGCAGCCCTGAGGTTTGGCCAATGGTGACAACTTCCTGATCTGTGAATGAACTCAGACTCCAGAATTTCTTAACAATGCAGATAAAAGAGCTCTGAAGACAGGGACCATGGCAACCATGTAAGTTTTGTACACAAACCAAGACAAGAAACATCACAGGGGTGACCAAGTAATGTCTTGATGGCCAGAATACTGGAGGCTGTGTGATGTGTGAATGACACATGCTGGGCGACAAAAAGGGAAAGCAGAGTCCTGATCAGCAGTTTTGAGGAGATCTCATACTGTTTAAAATGGAATTAAATTCTTGAATCTAATCAAGATCAGCAGCTTATACTGACCTGCCAGCTATCAAGAGGTGCCTCAAGCTCCCACGAGGGATGCAGTTGGAGAAGGACAAGGCAAAAGAGAATCAGAGTGCAAGAAACTTCCAAGGCAAAGGGGAGGTTGAGCTCCTGATAGAGCACAGTGGCCAGAAGGAAGAAATGGGAAATAAAAGCAGCAAAGAGGGGGAACAGAAAACAAAGGCCCAGGATAAAATACCCTCTGAGAGCTCCCTAGGGAAGATGTCAACATATTGGGATGAATAGCCCCTGTACTAAAGGGAAAAAGAAACAAAGAATGGTTAAATGTGTTGTTTTATGTGGACCCAAGAACCAATCTTAAAGCCTTTCGTTTTCTTGGCCAAAATTTGGGTCTGATGTGGACTGGATCTGTCAACTATTAATTGAGCATGTAAACAACAAGAGCCCAGTCACTCAAGAGGAGATGGAATATGCCCTCTGTTGGAGACAGTCCTGTAGTCCTGTTTCCACTTAAAGAAAAGGAAAAAAGAAAAAAACCCCTCAAAACCCCTTCTAACTGGGATTTACTTTCCTCCTTTTCCCCCCCTCTTATAACCCTGCTGTTTCTCCAGCTCAGATGCCAGAGCCGGCCCCTGCACCACCACCCCAGGTTTCTGCTACTTCACCTCCCCCTCCTAACCCTTCCACTTTCACCCCTCTTCCCTCCCTACCCAAGATGTCTCCCTACTGCGACTTCAAATGTAGTTAGAACAATGTCATCAAGACATTGAGAATTTACTGTTTCCTCATTCTGAAGAAGAAAAACCCCATTCTCTCTTTCCTCTTAGGAGATTCCCCTTGAAGGAGGTGAAATTGGGTCAGTAAATGCCTCTCTTACCAGCTCTGAAGCCCAAAATTTTAAAAAGGAATTGTGATCCCTTCTCAAGGATCCTTCAAGGTCTCAGAACAGGTTGCACAATTTCTGGGACCACAGATATATACTTGGGCTGAGTTAATGTCTATTTTGGGAATTCTCTTCTCAGGGGAGGAAAGAGCCATGATCCATAGAGTGGCAACGGCTATCTGGGAGCATGAACATCCCCCAGGACAAAGTGTCCTGGCAGCTGATGTTAAGTCTCCTAATCAAAATCCCTGATGGGATAACAACACCCCAGGCACTGAGAAACTATAAGACATGACAGATTTAATAATGAGGGGATAATTGGGGAGGTGATTAACACAACCATTAGCTTTATAAATTTCCTGGGAAGACAGGGACTTCATATTTCAAAGAATAAGTTATAATTTTCTGAGAATGAAGTAAAATATCTGGGACATTTGATCAATAAGGGCCAATGAAGGACTGGTCCAGAAAGAATAGAAGGAATCACAGGTCTCTCACTCTGAGGACCAAAACAAGAATTAAGAAAGTTCCTAGGCTTAGTGGGATATTGCCTGTTATAGATACATGCATATGCCCTTAAAACTAAATCTTTGTATCTCAAACTGACCCAAGAGGGACCATACCCCCTTCTTTGTACCCGCAAGGAGGTAAAACAAGTAGATGAGCTAAAACAAGCCCTTATCACAGTCCCAATGCTAGCCTTGCCCTCTCTTGAACAGCCTTTTCACCTCTTTGTAAATGTAAACAAGAGAGTTGCCCTTGGGGTGCTAACCCAAAAACATAGGTGTCAATGTTAACCTATGACCTTCTTATCTAAATTCCTAGATCCTGTCACCTGAGATTGGCCTGAGTGCATTCAGACAATAGTGGCTATAGCTCTCCTAACCAAAGAAAGTAGAAAAATCACCTTTGGGGGAGGTCTAATTATTAGCACTCCCCATCAAGTTAGAATGATCTTAAACCAAAAGATGGGTAGATGGCTGACAGATTCCAGGATCCTAAAGTACGAGGCTATCTTGCTAGAAAAGGATGACCTAACTTTAACTACTGATGAGGCCCCAAATCCAACCACTTTCTTGAAAGGAAGCAGGAAGGAGGAGCTCCACACATAGATGTTTAGATATTATTGAATACCAAATGAAAGTAAGGCCAGACATTGGGGAAACTCCTTTTCAAAACAGTTCCACTTCTTTGTGGGTGATCCCCTCAGGTAATTGGGGGAATAAGACATAATGGGTAGGTCTTGACTATATTACAATCAGGCTGAGTCCCTAATAATTGGTCAGCACAGACTTGCAAATTGTTTCCTCTAAATCAGACTCTTAAATATCAGCCCTCTAAATAAGTCTTACAGACCAGATTACCTTGGATTAAATGCCTTCCATAGCACTACCCAAGATAAGGAGTTGGTTTTAGGACATTAACCTCTCCCCTTATGAAATGCTTTATGGGCTTCTTTACCTTAGCTCTGCTACTGATGTACCTTCCTTTGAAACCAAAGACTATTTCCTCAAAAATTATATGCTTGTATTGTCCTCTACTTTGTCTTAGGAAAAAAAGATTGCTAGTACAGGCTCCTGCACTTGACTTTCTTGCTCACCCACACCAGCCTGGTGATCATGTGCTGATCAAGACCTGGAAAGAAAATAAGCTTGAGCCAGCTTGGGAAGGACCCTTCCTGGTCCTGCTGACCATGGAAACAGCCTTCTGGACCACAGAGAGGGGGTGGATTCATCACACTTGGGTAAAGAAGGTGCCCCCGCCTGACTAGAAGGAACAATGGACTATGCTCTCACATTCAGGAGACACAAGAGTAACCTCAAAAAGACTATAGGGAAATTATTCTTTCTCTTTCATCTGGGAAATAGTATGTTTATTATTAAAGTAACTCAGAGTACTTTTCCCTTAACTATTGAATTTGATGCATGTAGATCCTTCCTTGTGGAGGCCTTAGGTCCCAACTCCAGCTCCAAGAATGTTCCTTTTATATGTGCCCCTCCTAGGACCCACAGGAAAGCCTGGTATCTGTCCAGAGTGGACAGATGAGGGGTAAAACACTGGGTATAAAGGATACACTTCTCCCTTTTATGACAATCCTAAGGACTGGACCAGACCCTGAGACACTGGCAAGACTCCAATTTCCACCATCCAAAGCAACTTACAGTCTTTTAACAGACTACAGTTAAAATTACAGCTGTTTCAGACACACTCCTCTTCTACTTCTACTTGTAAAGATAAACAATGTAACCCACTTAGATTCGTCAGAGAAAGCCCATGGAATACGACACGAGAACCACCTATATTTTGTAGATATGGGTTGGGGGCAGATGTCTCAGGGACAGACCCATTAGGTTCCTTTGAGCTCCATCTAGCTCCCAACCCCTCCCAGGTGACACCCAGTTCTGCCTCTACTCCAATGTTACCTCCACATTTGTACAACAATAGAAATCAGGTAACCATAAACTCAGTTTTGTCTTAGGTTACCTGAGTAAGACAGGTAACCTAAGACCTAAGACAAGCTGTAGCTATTGAAATTGGGTATGGGGATACAAATGCTTGGGCAGAATGGATAAAACATTCTGTACACACATTAAATAAGAGCAATTGCTATGTTTATACTACTGGGAGACTATAGTCTCAGGTGGTCCCATTTTCATTAGGATGGTCCTTGGACCCAGATGGAATATATTTCATGTTGGCTGTGTTTCAGGATGCCAAGGCTTGGGGCAATGAATCCTGCCAGACACTATCATTACTGTTCCCAGAGGTCAGAGGTCCTGTGGTTCAGTCCCCAAGGACTATTAGACATCAATTATGCCTCATGTCTCACCAGACAGGGGGAAAGATTGACAAATGTGGGAAATCCGATGGGATGCAGAGCTGGTCCTTCAACAACCTCACAAACCAGTCTACACTCTCGATGGGCAGAGTCGATGTCTGGTGGTAATGTGGAGGAACTTTACTTGAGACTCTCCCAGGTAACTGGGCAGGCACCTGGGCTTTGGTGCAGTTGGCAATCCCTTTCACCCCAGCATTTAGACCACCAGCCTGTGCTGCAACATCTAGAAAAAGGAGAGACACAGACACAGACACTGCAGCCAACTGCAGAGGCTCCTTTGATCCCCATGTTTACACTGAGGCCATTGGGGTTCCTAGGGGAGTGCCAAACTAATTCAAAGCCAGAAACCAAATTGCAATGGGGTTTCAATCAGTACTCTTTTGGTGGTACACTATAAATAAAAATGTCAATTGGATTAATTATATTTATTATAATCAACAAAAATTTGGTAACTGTACCAAGGATACCATCAAAGGAATAACAGAGCAATTGGGACCAACTAGCCAGATGGCTTAGAAGAACAGGCTAGCATTAGACATGATATTGGCTGAAAAGGTAGGAGTTTGTGTAATGATTGGAGTTTCATGTTGCACATATATCCCAAATAATACAGCCCCTGATGGAACTATTACCAAGGCCCTACAGGGATTAACTATCCTATCTAACAAGCTAGCTGAAAACTCAGGTATAAATGATCCCTTCACTGTCTTAATGGAAAATTGGTTTGAAAGGACTGGATGACCTCAGTCTTAACCTCCTTGATCATAGTGGCTGGAGTTTTAATTTTAGTAGAATGCTGCATAATTCCTTGTGTCTGAGGACTAATACAGTGGTTAATTGAGACAGCCCTCACCAAACAATACACCCCTCCCCCCGCCCTACCAAAATAACTTGTTTCTATTAGAAATGCAGAAACATGAGAGCCAGCGGCTCCTAAATGAGTTTGAAGAAAATGATTTAAATTAAAAGAGGGGGGAAATTGTAAGAAAAATGATATTTTCTATTAAAGCATTTGTTACCCTCTTAGATTACTTAAGAATTCCTCAGGTCGCCCTCTTAGGTGACTTGCACTTTTAAAGGGTCCTTGTTTCTTCCGGATTCCTGTATGACTCCATTGCCGGCCAAACTGTATGCCCTAACCCACTATCCCCCAAGCCTTTTACCAATCAAGGGAGACTGAACTTTTGACCTGGACAAATCCTGGGTTAGGGGCAGGCACAACTGTGTCAGGGATATAAGGAGGAGCCACAGTTGGCCATTTTGTGCTCATGTGTCTGCTCAGCTGGAGTAAGTACATGGTTGCACCCTGTTAATCAAAGGAAATTGCCTTGTCAAGATTTTCTGTCTCTCATATGCCTGTTTTTGACACCAGAGGGTCTTTAATTCCACCATGTGTTTTTATAAAACTCGCCTAATTTGACCTCATACAAGCTTATTTTCAGTGTTTATTATTTAAAATACAAGTAATTGAATTGATAAAGTCATTCAATGAGCTTCTCAAGGAGTTCTTAATTTTGATATTTGAGAGCCTAGAACAAGTATCTGGCATATAGCAGATACTAAAATAATATTTGTTGAATAAGCTCATGTTTGCTTAAAATATTATAGATTAATAGTACTTTCCAATTAAAGTAATGTTTTTAGATTTCATTAACTACAGTCATAAGAGCTCTTAATTCAGTGGCTTATACACTTTGACTTTTGCATTGTTCTAATTTTAAGGCTTATCTAAAGTACATGACAATTCACTCAATTTACTGCTGCTGGTGAAGGCAAAGGTTATAAAAGGCTAATTATAGATTTTTATCAATATGATTAAGAAAGTCATTCAAGTAACAGTATGTGAATGTCTTCACATATTCCTTAGCTATTGCTTTGTGTGACATATGACATTCTGAGTCAGAAATCCAGCATCTGATACCTCACTACTGACAATTTCAAGATTGTCTACTTCTTAGTTAAAGGATTGCTCCTTGGTATTAAACTTCTTTGTAGCTTCTGTGGTGGTGGTAATGTGCAAAGTAGAGGTAGCAGACTAATGGAAAGTGGCCCTGAGTGTTTGGGGGTTAGTCTGTATAGTGCAGCTAAGTGAATGTTACATTTGGAATATATGTAGATATATATCTATATATATTGCTCAACACTTATCCTAATCACATTTTTATATTGTCTATTGGTCCCCTACAGTCGTTTGAGTTTATGACCCTTGATGTACATGATCTGATTTAGGGAAAGCATTTTTGTTGTAATTCCATTAGCCAGGACAATCACAAGAGTATTTAAATTGTTTAGTATACTTTAAATGTATAATTCAGAATTTGGAGATTTATAAGACCTAAGTGAAACTTTACTAGTTATGTCAAAAAGTAGAATTAATGGAAAGTTTTGGCTTGAAAAGCTATTTAGATATTAGGATGATATACCTTAGATAATTCTGAAACAATTTCAATAAAATTTAAATATCTTCAGCAGTTATTTTGAAAATATTACAAAAGGAATCAACTGCCTGCTGTGACCAGTTTTCATCATGTAACTCTGCCTGCCTTTTTGGCAACTTTGTTTACTTTAGATGAGTTGATTCTATCTAAAATCTCTACCCATTCCTTTGAAGTTCCCTGTGATTTTTTTTTTCATTCATAGATATTTTGTCTTGCTTTCAGGCATATCAAAATTGATTCTATCCTGCAAAAATTTTCTTTTTATCTTTTTGCGTAGTTACTTGAAGGTAGACTTATGATGACAAATGGACAGACTACAAATTTGAAATTGGTAAGGATTTCTCCTAGAAGCTATCAAAGTATTAAGAGAAAGATAGGATTTTTTTTTTACTTTCTTATGCTTTAAGCAGGAATATGTTCTATCTCATTTAGAGAAGAATAAAATATTAGCTCATGTATGTAGTACTTATTTTGTGGTCACTAAATAAACTATTTATAAACTTTTACTGTCATTAAAAACTGTCATTATCTCCTAAGTGATTTAGCATGCTCCAGCCTTTTTTATTTTTGTTCATTGACATGAAATTCAACTTCTATTACAAAAATGTCTTTCTAGTAGATACATAATTAAATTTTGTTCATTTCCAGGCCTTTTGCTGGAATACTGCTGAATATAATCATGCTACCTTTTCTTTTATTTTTCTATGGCATTAATGTTAATCTTATATTATATCTAATATATCTTCTCATAATATAAAATTTAAACCCCGTCCTAAATACAACAAATAATCCCTCAGGGGAAACAAAATGTACAGTATTTTATTTTCAACCTGAATAACATTAAAGGGAAAATTTTGACTTTGATGTTGATGATTATCATTAATAGCTTACTACTGTTTTCAGTCTTTCTAGAGTATTAATTACCAGGTTATATCTCAAGGTAATAAACACACATTTATATTTGTTATTTTCTGTATTTTCTGATGGCAAGTTAGTTTTCTGTATTTTCTGATGGCAAGATGGTTTTCTTGTCATCTTGACAAGTTTGTTGACAGCCGAGAGGTTTACCCTCCCAATGTCACCAGGTCCAGATGACCAGGGTGGAGTGGAAGGTTCTTAGTCTTGTTGGAAAAAGAATTCAAGGGCAGACACAGAGGAAATATAGCATAAGCAGGTTTATTAAGGCAAAGCAAAGTGAATGTACATGCTTGGCACAAGAGAGTGGGCAGAATGAATAATGAGCAGCTGCCTTGAAGGTCTTGAGATTTCAAGCTTTTATTGTGGTCTGTGGTGATGGGGATGGTCATTCCTGGAAACTGGGTTATGTTGTGATTAATTCCTCTCACACATTGGGCAAGGGTATTTTTGTCTTTAGATGGTCAGACAGGGACTGTCATGGCACTTGGATGGGTGGAGATTTTGCCTAACCACAATGCTAATGATATATAAACTAGCCCTATGGTCATCTATTGTCCATCATGGCTGCTGGAACTTTCCATTTTCCATGGTCTAGGAGACTACCGATCAAAAGGATCTGAAGCTGAATCATGCATGTCATGAGTTGTTCCATTAATGTCATCGGACCGTTGTTCTCAGCCATCAGATCTCCTAACTCCCTGACTAACCCTCTGACACCAGGGCTACCCCATTCTTAAGACAGCATAGGGCACTTCTGGAAGATGTTTTTCATATCCACACCAACCAATCTCTAGGAGTCCATAGTCTCAACAACCTGTGTTAGTCAGCTTTCTCTCACTACAACACACATCTGATATAATCAACTTGAAAAGATTTATTTTGATTCCTGACTTTAAAAGTTTGATCACTTTGTCCTCTTACTCTGGGTCTGTGGCAGCACACCAGAGCAAGACAGTATAATGCAGCAAATGTGCTCTCCTTATGACTGGGAAGTGAAAGAAAGGAAAAGACCAGAGTCCCACTGTCCCATTTCACTCCCAACGACCTAAAGACTTCATAGTAGGGCCTTACTTCTTAAAGTTTCCATAACATTCAAAAAGTACTGCAGCCAGGGACCAAGCCTTTAACGGATGAGCCTTTGGGAGGAACATTCTATATACAAACCATGGAAACCTCCATATCTAATTGTCATTCCGTTACAATACTTCACCCATGTTAAATTAATCTTTGTAGCAAAAACCTGCAATTCCCCTTCCACAGCCAAAAGCCTGCCAGAATTATCCAAACTAGATAATCCCAAACTGTTTGCTTTGCCCTACTTTGCTTTTCCTGCAGGAATTCCAATAAAGGCTCTGCTTTGGTTTTCTCCAGGCTAGCTTTTGTTTCTGTTTGTTTTGCATCCCACAAATACCCAGTGTTCCCATGTGGTCCTCTTTTTCCAAAATCCTTCTTTGGCATTAACTTTCCCTATCATCACTTGGTCATCTATTTGAAGATCCTGAAGGCATGATTTTTAGGACACTATAAGCTAAATGAGTGAATTCTTATTATTTTTTAGTAAAGGAATGACATGATTGATCAGTTAGCAAATTTTCTAAAACAGACTTATGGGTTAAGATGATATAATGCTTCATTCTCTAATATAGCATTTTAAAATTTCCTGTTAAACACTGAAGAAGGCATTAAACAAAAACATGTACAATGCGTACAAAGCGGTCTCATAAGATGTTGATTTAGCAGTCAATGCCCTGTTTTTCTTAAAAATGTTTCCTAATGCAGAGCTAATAGGGCTACAGTGTTAATACAATATACTTCATGAGCATGGTTCACATCAAAGAAAATTATAAAACAGAATCAGAAGGATGGGGACTTTGCTTAATCCTTCTCTTACTCTTTGTTGGTTGAAATGTTAACTAGGGCTCTGCACTTTTAGTTTGTTAAGGTCTATACCAAGAAGAAAAGTGTGATTTCCCCTTCCTCTGTTGCAAGGTGCTGTGTTTTCTAAGAGGATATTTTCTGTCTGGTAACATAGAACCCACATAGCCTTCTCTCCTAATAACAGTCTTAGAGAATAGGATAGTGTCTCTGAAATCTCCCTCGTCTCTGATTTTAAAAGTAGTTGCCTCTTACTCTTACCTCTCTAAAACTGTCATCCTTATCCTAAACAGATCTACACTTTTACAAAAGATAGAAAGATGTGTTATTTTCAGACAGTTTCTGCTTTCAATCCTGGAGAACAAACCATACCTAAGGCAAGAGAGCCCTCTCTGCCATCCTTTGTCCTATTGATGACATACACCTTGTTTCTAGATATTCTATGACACAACACACATTTTTATTGTTTTAGCTTTAAACATTTTCATTGTTTAGCCTTATAAAGAGCTAAAGAAAGGAGGGTATCAAACTGTCTTTTATATTTATTCACAGTCACCATGTTTGACACCTTTTATGCCTTTGTGTAGATCCAAATTTCACTCTGATATGTGGCATTAATAACCTCCTTTACTATTTCTTGCAATAGAGGATTATTTGCCACAAAGATGTCAACTTTTGTTTGTTTGAAAAAGTCTTCCTTTTTCCATTTGTGAAAGACATTTTTTTCTGGGTATAGAATGCTAGGTTTTCTCTTCATTTTTATTAAAGGTATCATTCTTTTGTCTTTCAAATTTGCTGACAAATAGTCTCCTACTTTTCTTATCCTGCTTTTTGTATATATGCCCTTGGAAAAGCTGATTGCCATTAAGATTTTTCTCTATTGCTGTTTTTCAAGATTCAAGTTTTTTGTGCATTATTCAAAAGCTCTTTCAGTGTGAATGACTGGTACACTATTTGAGAATAGCCTCTGTATATTATACACTCCACATAAACCATTAAAAGAATTATAGCTAACAAACTATAATGTAGATAAAAGTAATCATATGAAGTCAGTCAGTTTCAAAGGAGACCACAGAAGATGGAAGGAAAAACTAAAAACAGAAGCACCAAATGGAAAACCAATAATATCAGGGGAGATTTCAACCCAATTATGTTGATACTTACGTTGAATATAAATGTTCTAACTACATCAATGTTATTGCAGAGATTAAAATAAGCCTGCACTGATAATACCATGGAAAAATATTAGACAACTATATTTGGAAACCTGCTGAAGGGATTTCATGTTTCTTTATGAAAAGAAATGAAGAGACCATATATAAAATGATATAGCCATCATTTCATGTCATTTAGCTCAAGAATATGATTTAAGCTTCAATTTGGGAGGAATTTATACAAATGTTGGAGAATACAAATCTGAAAATTGTGAAGGAATGAAGTTTTGTTGTGGTTTTTAGCATGATAATCTAAGGCTTGGATGATGATCATTTCTGTAATTATAGATTTTTGTAGATAATTCAGAGAGAAAATATTCTATTATTAGGATACTTTCCAGATATGATGGATACTCAATACCAGCATTTATTGAAAATAACTTCTAAAATTGGAATTTGTTAGACTAATTTGTTAGAATTTCTTGATCATCACTTGACCAGCTACTTAGCAGCTATTGGGGATAGAATCACAGACTTTCCAAACAACATTTTTGAATTTTCTTTTTGGTAGCAAAACAAACACATTTAAACATTTGGATAAACAGCATCACTTATACTGAATATATATGACACAAAATGAATTTGAATTGATTTTATATTCTCAGAGCTAAGGAAGTATGGTCTAGCAGTCTGAGATCAGGAAAGCAAGCCAAGACTATTAAAATTCCCTGGCTACAACAACATTACTTACTTGGACTTCTAACATTTCTTATTTACATTTCTTTAATTTTCATCTATCTTGAACATCACAAAATTTAATTTCTTCCTAGTTCATCTCTCCTGAGAAAAATTAATGTGGATATAATTTTAAATTTTCTTGTCCAAAAATGTTAGCAATGTTTATTCTATTTTGAAGTCCTAAAACGAATCTCAATCTTCAGAGAAATTAAACTACATTTCTTCATTTTTCATGATCTTTAATAAGTTATTTTGCTTTAATTATGAACTGTCATATTTATCTTTTAAATACTTTAAATAAATTTAATAACTCTTAGTATTTGCCAGCCATGTGCCTGCCATCATAGATATTATACGTCAGCAACCTCTGTAGGCTAATATAATATATAATTGTCATAGTTCTTACAGTTTTAAAAATAGTTTTGTTTAAGTCATTTTGCTTTGACACACAAATTTTATAAGTGGAATACTTTCCACTATGTCCTTAATTTTAAGAAAATACACCCTATTTTCTTTTATGCTTGAGTTTATTACAAGATCACAATGAGTTAATTGTCACAGGTTTTTGGTTGAAATTAACCTCTATAATGTGTTGTTGACTATAGTTTTCAAGTATTTACTTTGGGATTTTTGTGTCTATGTTCATTCAGGAATTTGGCTTATAGTTTTCTTTTTTGTTGGTATTGTGTGTATATCTGGTTTTGATATCAAGATAATAATGGTCTCATAGAATGATTTGGGAAATATTCCTTTTTAATTTTGTAGGATGGTTTGAAAATTATTGGCATTAGCTCTTCTGGTCTTGGGCTCATCTTTGTTGGGAGACTTTTAATTACTGTATTAATCTAGTTGCACGTTATCTGTTTAGGTTTTTATATGTTCTTTGTAAAATTTTGGTAGCTCATATATGCCTAGAAATTTATCATTTCTTTAGGATTTGTTTGGGAGATATTTTATGACCCTTTTACTCTAAGTCAATGTTTGTCTTTGTTAGTGAGATGTATTTCTTGTAAGCAACAGTCAGGTCTTGCTTTTTAATCCAACTTGGCGTTCTTTGTCTTTTGATTAGAGAATTGAGGTCATAGACATTCAGTGTTAATATTGAAAGGTGTTTCTTTTGCTTGTTTCTTTTTTCTGATGTTTGCTAATCTACTTGCTAGTGAGATTCATTCTATCTTGCATTTTCCTAGTTTCATCTATCTTCTTCATCTGTATGTAGGAGTTCTTTAAGTATCTTCTGTAGTGCTGGTTTGGTGATCATAAATTCCTTTAGCCTTTGTATATTAAGGAGTTTTTATTTCTCCATCATTATGAAGGCTACTTTTAAATTTATTTTTATTGCTATGCTGGGTGGGGGTACATTATGGCATTTATAAAAGTTCTTATGATATATCAAATATATCATACTTGAATTCATCTCCTCCACCATTCTCTATTATCCTCCCCACCCCCCATTCCTGGAATAGTTTCAACAGATATCATTTTTCCATTGACATACATGTGTAAACAGTATTTATACTGTATTCACCCTCCCATGACCTTTCTCTACCTCCTCCCCTTTACCACTGGTACCAAAAACCCAGGCAGGACCTGTTCTGCCCTCCTGTTTTCTGATTTTGTAAAAGAAAAAAATGACATTTTTGTTTGTTTAAGATAACTATGCAGGGAGTTTCCTTGTGACATTTTCATGTATGTGTGTATTATAATCCCAATTGATTCATCTCCTCTATATTTCTCCTTTCTACCTTCCCTTTCTTATGGTGATTTCAGCAGGTCTAAAAATTCTATATTCATTCCTGTATAAGAAGTACATTAACCATATTCATCTTCTTAGTTCCTTCTTTTACCTTCCCTCTTTCATATGTAATCTCCCCTTAGTGTGACCTGGTTTCATATTGTTTATACTTGTATTAGGATTATATTCCACATATGAGAGAAAACATGCAGCTTTTGCTTTCTGAACCTGGCTAACATCACTTAAGATGACATTCTCCAGTTCCAGCCATATACCTGCAAACTATAAAATTTCATTCTTCTTTATGGCCAAATAAAATTCCATTGTATACAAATGCCACATTTTCTTAATCCATTCATTATTAGTGGAACATCTTGGCTGTTTCCATATCTTAGCTACGTGAATAACGCTGCAATAAACACAGGTGTGCAGGTGTCTTTATTGTAACCTGACTCACATTCTTTCAGGTATTACCTTAGGAGTGATAGAAGAGACCAAGACAGTGATAGCTGATATATCCTGGAACATTGAGTTCTCATGATTCTGAAAGAATATTTCAGATTTATGGTAGCAAATATTCGTTAACCTGGCTTTTTTTTCCAATTAAGATACAACAATTCACTGATAATTTTTTTTTAGATTCTTTTATATAAACACCATGTTCTTTCATATACTTTGTGAATAAATACGGATACTTCATCCTTTTGATTTTATGCCTTTATTTCTTTTCATATTGTACAAACTATGACTTGGCATAAAAATTTAAAACACCAATAACAGACATTCTTCTCTTACTTCTAATCTTGGAGGAAGAAAATCAGTATTTCACCATTGATTTTGATATCAGCTATGCATATTTTTCAGATACATTTGCTTAGATTCCTTACATACCCTTTTATTACCATGTAAAGATTTCTAGTTTGCTAAGAGTTTTTTTTATTGAATGGGTGATGTTTGTCAAATCTTATTTTACTCCATTGATAATGGAGTATTTTACTCCATATAATAATTTATATGGCTTTTCAGTTCTATTCAATTAATGTGTTGAATTATATTGATTAATTTTCTAATGTTGAATAAGTCTCTTATTCCTAGAAAAATTTCATAATGAAGTTTTGTAAATTCCATTTACTGACATCTTTTTGAGGGTAACTGAATCTTTATTCATATGGCTTAATTTTCCTTTATTATAATATTCTTCTTAGGTTTTGGTATCAGGGTTATTCAGGCAGTATGAAACAAATTGAGAAGTGACTGTGAACATCACTTAGGAGCCTCTGAAAAAGTAATATGTATGTGATATTGTACATCAATTCAGTTTGATTTTGTGTTTTGCTGTTTACTTGTACTGGAAAAAACCCAATTTTCAAAGGTATGACAAGTAAATTCTTTGTTTTGTGTAACATAATCCAAATACCTCTTTCTGTGGTCTAGAGTAAATGACATGTTTTTAAAATTAAGAAGTTATATATTCTATAAGAATAAAACTAGGCCATGTGCCAGTGGCTCATGCCTGTAATCCTAGCTACTTGGAAGGCTGAGATTGGGATTATAGTTCCAGGCTAGTTTGGGCAGAAAGAGTTTGTAACACCCCATCTCAAAAAACTGAGAGTGATGGTACATGCCTATCATCCAAGCTAAGGCAGGAATCTTGATGTAACACTGAACATCCATGGACTCCACTACCTTGGACATAGCATTCATCCCAGTGTGTATTCTCTCCTTATATTTGCCCTACCAGGTAGGAGCTAGCATTTTAAATGCCCTCATATATATAGTTCTAATATATATATTTACACACACATCCACACACACACACACACACACACACATGTAAATACATACCTTTTCTGATCCAAAGTGGAAGTTTGGGCATCTGGATACAAATTCAGGATATTGGTACTAAGAGTTTCATAGGTTAGATATAAAACAAACAAAAACACATATACATAGCAGAAATTAGGTATTATTGAAGAAAGCCAATTTAAATTATTAAATGGGGACAGTTAACATCGTGAGATTCTGTATTACTCAAGGATGGAAAATATCAAACTCTTCTTTACCACACTGTGAATAAACTGTTCATGATTCATGAAAAGGACCAGAAGCTAAAGTTTCCCAAAAGCATGAAAAAGAAATAAAAAATGATTGTATGATTTAATCATTCATATGTGGTCAATATATGCTTTCATTCCTGAGATAGACAGTATTTGACCGCCTACTGGACCAGTTTCTGTGCTAGTATATATGAAAATACACACACACACAGAGACACACACACACACACACACACTCACATAAATAGGAACAAAAACAACACTGTATTTTAGGTTATTGTCAAGGAATGTCTTGAGCAAACTCATTACATATTGTCTTGACATTCACAATAGGATCTAAGGAAAGAGTTTGACTAAGAAATGCAGATGGAGAGAAAGGAGAAATTTTCAATAGCTATGTCCAAAAGTTTTGATGTTTTTATCACTACACTAAAATGAAGGACTTTCATTAACTTTTATTTTTCATATGGTTTCATTTGATTCATACAAACTTAAAATATATGCTCTCTCCATATAATTCAGTCTTTGAGGTCAGAGGACTCTAAAAAATGTTAAAATATTAAGCATCTATTTTCAGTATTGTTTTGGGCATTTGTTTGAAAATCACAGAATATTAAATAAAATCACTGTGCATCAGATAATATCTAGCTAATAATCAAAACATACTCATTCAATATATAATAGAACATTACACTTTAAATGTTTGATTATTTTTCCTACTTCCATATTATCAAGTGTTTCTTATACCTTTCTCCTGTTCCTGAATTGTTTTTTTTTCCCCTTTATTCACATTTTGCATGTGAAAATTGTTTCCATGAATCAGATTGAGAAAGGTGATTGTAACTCTGGAAAAGTGTTCTAGTATTTTCTATCTGAAGTTCTGCCTACAGAAACAACACTTCAAAGCTGTATTAACTTAAGTATATAGATCTTTCTTGCACCTTCACTCCTGGTTTTTCTGTTCTCTGTATCCAACCTACAAATCTTTTAGTTGTTAAAATTTCTTTGTTATTAAGAAAACAATGTGTTCTTGAAAATAATTCCCAGAACATGCCTGCTATTGCTTTCTTCCTACAATATCTACCAGTGATTGTCCAAAGTCTTTGAAAAATACTATTGACTATCTGATTTTACTGTCTCCACCCTAATTCTATCTTTAGCAAATACGTGAATTTTGTTCCACTCTGTTGAAACTCATCTTTTGAAGTATGGCAATGATCTATTTTTTTTTATGACTTCTTTAGTTACTAGTGACAGAAACTGTGCTTATCCTATACACAGTTAAAAAAAACAATAGATGAATAGAAAAATGAAAAAAATAAAGCTTCAATTAGGGTTAAAATGTGTTCCTTTCCATACAATCTTTCTTCATGCTGTTACAGGCTGGTCAATGCCACATCACAGTTTACAGTGCCTTTGCAACTTTCAAATACAAGAGAATGAAAATACCTCATTCCTGATCATTATTGCAATAGAGGGAGAGAGAATTCTATTGGTTCAACTCAGGTTGTATACTCTTTTCTGAGTAAATAACTGTGGCCAGAATTACATCTTAAGGACTAAAGTGAGAGATGGGGTAAGTCCTACTTATAAGTACATGGACTGACTAGAATTACTATAAAATACGGGAACTCTGGGTTACTGTAAAAGGAATGTGAATAGTGAGAGGAAATTTATGTCTCATATTCTTGCTAAGAGCCAAAGCCAAATGTTTCTTCTTAGCCCCACCTTCAATCTCTATTTGATATTCACACCATTGACTAAATTTATCTTCTTGAAAATAATCTTTATTGGCTACTAAAGCAAGATGGATTTTCGGTCTTTCCTACCTACTTGACTGCTCTTTCATTTTTCTAAGGTTTTATGCTTCTACAGCCTATATTTTTTTCCTATGTTTTCTTTTTATCTCTGAATTTCTTAGACCTTGTTTGGTGTCCTGCATTCATATTGGACAAGGTGTTGATTGCATTTAATGCTTACCATAGATAGGTGCTGTAGTGTGGTTTTATGTGACACACACTTTCTAACTCCTTGAGTGTTCTTGTTTTTGTCTTCTCTCCTGACTTTTAGCTCCTCTAAGTATTCCTCTTCAGAGAAAGTTCTTCTTTGTAAGCTGCAATCTACTTTATTATACTGGAGTCCTGATGGTTTCATGGTAAGGTGTGGGGAGTGAGGGAGAGTCCGTATAATCTTACAAGCAAACACAAGGTTCCTGTGGATCTGTATGTCAGGATCTATTAATCCCTATGATCCTTACCATGTTACTCCAGTGATATAACTTTCCTGACTGAAGTGCTCCTAATTGATTTTCTTGACCCTCGGATCCCTGTTGACTGCATCGCTCCCCCCCACTTAGGTGAGACAGAAAGGCTACAAGGGATAGAGTGTGAAGAATTCCTGCTCTGTGGGTAGAATAAAGCTCTGACAGTGTTCTTCCCTAGAGAGCAGGTGTTATGGATCTGGGCATGTATTTCACAATGATTCTACTTTCCCTCTGCAGGAGATGGATGGGATCTTTCTCAGATATTTACCATGAGAACATAATGGAATTCCTAGGGGTAAAGTCCACAAAATTTTGGGGACTATGTTACCCAGAAGTTTCTTACTCTCAAGCTAGTCTGAGAATATCTCTGGATATTCACTGCATTTACCCTTTAAGTGTTCTTATCAGTTTATGGCTTTAGCAACTTCATATCTACTAGGTGTCATGTATGATGCTCCAGTGGGTTTGTCTTAGAATTTTAGAACACTAATTTGTCCAGAAGCCTCAGTTCTCTGGTGGGTTTAAAATGATTTCCTTTCAGTTTGTCCAGGTTTTTCTTACTACAAGGAGAATTGTTCAACATGCTTTTAAATCCATTACATGTCAGAGCTTAAACTAAAAGTCTGTAATTCAGTTTGATCTTTTTGATAACCAAGGCCAGGAGTTATACTTTTTAATTCTTTTGTAACTTCTATATGCCTATATTATCATTAACAGATGCTCTGGCTAATTTTGTTTCTATCTCTAACACCTAGAGTAGTAGTTGACCTACATTTTGGTGATTCATATGTTATACTTGTCTATGAAATGAGCTGCCTGGTTCCTGCTGATATATCACAGTAAGAATAATTCTTTTCCTTGAGAGACAAACTGCTTTCCTATAAATGAAACCTAGGTTAAAATTTATCATAGAAATGTTCATATAAAGAAAAATGAATAATATTAATTGATAGGGAGTTGTGCTACATGTACATATTTTTGAAAAATACTTTTATAGGACATTTCCTAAATATATATTAGTTTATAAAATAAATCTGAGTAATTAATTATTGCACAGTTGATACAATTTCTATAGAATTAACATCATTTGTATATATAATATATACATTGCTTTCTATAAATGGTAATACCATATAAAAAAGAGACAGACTAGACACAGACTAGGCAACTATGTATTAGAATCAGCTGCAGAGCTTATTCATTTAAGAGAGTGTTCTCAGGTCTAATTCTCAAAGATTCTGATTCAACAAATTAGGATAAGCCAGAGAATTTTCCATTTTATTTGAGAATTATTCCATAAAATATGATACAGATGGACTACTCTTTAGGAAATAGTGTCCTAGAGAAAGGGACCAATACATGTTTCTCTCAGTTATTTCCTATGTGTTTTAGATAGGAGATTGATGGTAGTTAATTCAGAACTGAATTTTAACTGGGAATGGAATGTCTAAAGTTCTGTGTTGTTGGCTACACATCTGCATGATCCTGAGGCAAGACTTATGGTAGGGACAGCAATCATCTTGTGGTGAACACTGCACAGCAACTGGAGAATCATTCCCCTTCTGCAAGGAGGTGGACCATAAGAGCCAGATATAACTAAGACACTTTTCCTTTTAAAATTTGCCTCCTAGTAGTATTGACGCCCAAGTGTGAACTCATTCAGAAGCTCAAATTTTTTGCATTATTTCTTGTTTCTTGGGAGAAATGACTTGTTCTGAAACACCATAAGGGTAAATGATACTTTTGCCTTTACTATATATTGCTTTGCTTGAGGGCTGAATAAAATTAAAAAGGAATGGAAATGTTGGCATAGGAAGGAATTCATTATCATAAATTGCAGTCTCATAGATAATTAATATTATAAAATTTGAGCAAAGGGAGGAAAATTTCCCTTTTGTGGATAGTGGATTTTGCGTTGGATGTTTAAGAGGCAGTGCTTTTTGGTGAGAAAGGGGCAAAGATTGGCTCTGATAATTAGGGCTCCAGCTGCTTAACCTCTTGTATCTTAGTGCCTTTGTTTTTCTCATTGTTAAACAGACAAATGATATTTTCAATAACAAAGAAGTAAAGAGAGAGAGAGAAAAAGAAAAGAGAGAAAAGAGACAGAGACATGGAGAGACACAGAAGGCACAGAGAGAGACAGAAGGAAAATTCTTTTTTTTTCTCCATCATTCATTTCCCTGTCTCTGTTTTAGTATGCTGTACTTCTATATTTCTTATTTAAAATATAATTGTTAGCCAGGACCTGGTGGCTCATTCCTGTAATCTTAGTACTCAGGAGGCAGAGATCAAAAGGATCATGGTTTGAAGCCAACCCTGGGCAAATAGTTCTCAAGACCCTATCTTGAGAAAACAAAACAAAACAAAAAGTCACAACAAAGAACTGGCAGAGTGGCTCAAGTTGTAGAACACCGGCCTCACAAGTGTGAGGCCTGCGGCCTGAGTTCAAACGCCAGTATTATCAAAAATATGTTGAAAATAATTAAGTAGTGGAAGGGGGGAGAAATGACCCAAACATTGTATGTACATATAAATAAAAGAAAAAGAAAATAATTAAGTATAGTAGACCCTTGGTATTACCCTGAATGATCAGGATGCACACAATTAAGTATGTACTCTTGATGCTTGATTCATTTTCCCCATAATGCCACCCAACTTCCACTAAAGGCATACTGCCTTTTAACAAATCCGAAATTTTCACTTTATCACTTAAACACACTACATGCCTGTTTTAGCATGAGAGTGATGCACAGATGACATGCGCAGGAGTTTCAGGTGCTCAGGGTTCTTGAGCCTGCTCTGAGAATGAAAGCACAGACAGACTCCCATAGCAGAGCTCAGAAAATTTTATTTGTAGAGAAGAGAAAGACTGCATAGTGGAGAATGCAGAGGGACCCTGAAACCGGTGATCCCATGGGTCAGGGTGGGGAGTGGGTTTTCTAGCTTTTTTCTTTGTGTATTGCCTGAAGGTGGAGATGCCTTTCAGATGAAGACAGTGTTCTTTAGGGAGGAGAAGTGTCTTCTTAACCTCCACAGTTGTCCTTCAAGAGGACTACCATAACTTTTACCTTGCTTCTTGGTCATTATTTGCTTTTGGGAGGTGTGGGAGTGACTGAGATCTCCACATCAACTGAGCTGCATGAAGGAATTTAAAATTATTTTTCTTGAATTTCTTTTGATTTTTTCCTGTATTTATTTATTTTTGACCATGATTGGTAAAAACTGTGCAATACATCTGTGAGAAAGGAAGATTTACTATATTTTCCAAGCAAATGAGTTATAACAACTCATGGGAAAATCTGTAACTGGACAAGATTTATGAAAGAATGCTATAAATCATAAAAACATGTCCTATTTTTATTAATTAGACAGCAGAAAAATTATAACAGTAATAAACTTCTATAATTGAAGTAATAATTTTGGGCTCCTTTTTAAAAGGGGAACTTCCTAAGTTGAATGTGACATTCATATGAGTTCTATTACCTGGGGAACCTATTGATGAATTGATGCTTTGTTTATTTAGTGATGTCAAAGACCTGTAGGAAGTTAACACAGACCTGTAAGAAGTTAATTTTAGATTAAGAAAGTATTAGGAAAAACGCTGTTGCAAAGAAAACTCACGAGAAAGTCTTACGTCCAAGAGCAGGGTTTATTGACAGACTCTAGCTGCCAGGCTGGCAGGGGAAAGATGGTGCAGCCCTGACTCTGGAATAGGCATGGTTTTTATAGAAGAGGGAGCTTGAGGAAGTTAGAGCGTGGGAATTTCCGTTGTGGGTGGAGCTGCCTGGAGGAGGCTCCATTTCTCAAGAAGTGAAGCCTGAGGATGAAATGGCTGCCGATTCACAAAATAGCCACATTATTATTCTATCAGAAGGCAACTACTGTATCTGAACATTGTTTTCCAGATTTTATAGATAACTAATAGAGAAATTTGATGACCTTCTCAGAGATTCAGAGGGAATAAAGAAAGCCAAATGTCTTAATTTGTGTGTAGTGCTTGGGTAGCCAAAAAGCAGCTTCATATGGTAGAGCAAACATGGTTTTGGAGCCATGCAGTGCTAGTGAAAAGGTTTAGTTTTCTCATTTTATAGCTATAAAACTTTAAACAAATTAGAATCCTTTTTATATTCTTTTATTTTCTTCCTTTTTTTATTGTTGTGCTGGGGCTACATTGTGGCATTTACAAAAGTTCCTACAATATACCAACTATATCATACTTGAATTCACCCCCTCCATCATTCTTTCTCATTCCCTCTCCCCCTCCATTCCTGAAACAGTTTCAACAGGTCTCATTTTTATATTTACATAATGTGTACACAGTATTTATACACCCTCCTATACCCTTTCTCCACATCCCGTTCTTCCCACTGGTATTAACCCCTAGACAAGACTGGTTCTGCCCTCCTGTTGTCCAATTTTGTAAAAGAAAAAAAAAAGACATTTTTATTTAAGATAGCTACACAGGGAGTTTCCTTGTGACAATTCCATGTATATATGTATTAGAACCCAAATTGGTTCAACTCTTCTATTTTTCTCCTTTTTACTTTAGTCCCCTTCTTATGGTGATTTCAACAGGTTTAAAAATTCTCTACTCATTCTTGTATAGAGAGTACATCAACCATATTCACCCTCTTAACTTCCTTCTTTTACCCTCTTTCTCTTGTATGTGACCCCCCTTGGTGTGACCTGTTTTTCATAATATTGTTGTATTTGTATTGCCTATTTTCCACAGCTGAGAGAAAGCATGTGGTTTTGGATGAACCTGGCTAAGTTCACTTAAAATGAAGAAGTAAAATTTCGTCATTTGCAGGTAAATGAATAAAACTAGAGAACATAATTTTAAGTGATGTCAGCAAGGTTCAGAAGGGCAAACTAGTATCTTTGAATCTCAGTTTCCTCACTTTAAAATAATAAAAGAGTATGCTAATCTTGAAACTTTTGTCAGTCATTGGAACGAATTCATATTCCACATCGGACATGAAAGGAATGTTCAAAAGGCTGTAGGTATAATTATTAGAGTCAAAGAAGTTGCATGTAAAATCAGAATAAACATCTCCCTGGTGGCTGGAAGGGTAGTTCATTGCTGTTAAAGATTTGCCTTTAAATAACAACATCTTGCCTAACCAGCTTAAGAAAAAGTAAGATTTAATTAAAAGGTATTGGGATGTCTTCTGGAACCGGACACTTCCACTAGGACAGGATTGCTGTTTTATTAATTGCTGAATCCCAGGTGCCTATTATAGTGCTTGGCAGGTAAATAGTGCTTAGTAATTACTCTTATTTAAATGAATGAGGAGCTACAAAAGTATTTTCAACTTTTTTTTTTTCATTATCACCCTCCTAAAGAGCTTTTTTAGAGGTTCTTTCCAAACCAACTCCTTCCCTTTGAAATTAAATCCTGATGAGTAGATGTGTTTCAGGTAGGGTTGAGCTTTGGAGGAGGGGCCAAAATTTTTTTCCAAAATCTAAGCTTTTATTGCCCCTGAACTCAAGAACTAATTATTTCCTTGGGTATGATATTATCTCCATAAGAATAAACGTATGGACTAGACAGACTAGAATAAGAAATAGAAGCATCTTAAGAAGACAGATAAAGGATTCTCTACCTCACCTTTCTTTCTCTTAATGGCCTTTCATTCCTACATTTTTCTGAACAAGCACCCTTCTCTCTTTCTTTTTCTAAATATGAGACCTCTCCTTTACACTCACTCTTTGGCCCCAATCTGAACTTTATATCCCTTTGTAGTCCAAGTTTTTAAGAGACATATCAGAGTCTCTCAGTTCCAATTCAAGATTTCTAGGAAACATATTTCTAGCCCAGTTTATGTTTGGCATTTTTCTTCAATTCAATCAACAGTGGACACAATGGAAATATGTTTATGTTATTCACAGCCCAAATAGGAAGGGGCGCAAAATCTTTTAAAAGAAGATTTGAGTAGGTTCTTTATGAAGTACAGTATGGAAGGAGGGAGGAAATAAAGGTCATTTTCAGAAAGTAGTAAAAGGATGTAATAGTAGTTGTGAAAAGTCAGTATATGGAATTTTATTTTGTTGGCAAGAAAAAGCTGGTTGTAGTACAATTATATTCAACTCTAGTGTTTGACTAGAATCTTTTACTATTTCTGATGATTCAGTTTACTTATCTGTAAAATTGAGTATAATAATACCAATGTTGGAGGTATTATTTGGGGAAGATTAATCATAATATAGAAAAATTGACTTTCTTTGTATGGAACATAGTGGGTGTCCCATTTATAGAATAATTCTCTTGCCTTCTCTCTGACTTTCACTCTTTGTCACTATATACATATATAGTTTCTGCTTCCCTTAGCATAGGATTTAGGTTACTCATGATGCCCCTTTATTAGTAGTTTGAAGAGATGTTATATTTCTTAAGATAAATCATCAAATCCTTCCCAATTGTCACTTACTCCAGATTCACTGAATAATGTGTTTGGGTGTGGACAACTGATTCCTTGAAGCATCCCACATGACTAAGTACCATGGTTCCTATCATAAATCAGGAGAAAGCTAGCCTCTTGGTTTCACTTCTGTCTCTAAAACTCAAACAAATAAACCTGGGATGGTTCAAGAAGCCATGAATGGATCATCATACAAAAAAAAGAAAGGTTCAGTCCTTTTTGTGTTATAGAGCACATATCACTTTTAGGACTTCTAGATTTAAGTATCATCTTGCATTTTGAGAAAATGTGTCACTTTTTCTTTATGAAGTTTCTAAATGATATTCTGTTTATTTCTTGGAGACCCTAGTCTCTCTGTTTTTTTAATTTCTAGACTTATACCTACATTAAAGCATTAAAAGTGTTATGTTTTAATATTGCAATAAAAGACATTGCTTGCTAGTCCAGTGACTCATGGGACATTGCTAAGTAAACTGGAAGCAGCTACATAAAATGTAGTAACAGTTCCTAAGTAGCTATAACATGACCAGGATAAATAGACCTGAGATGTTCCTTTAGGCGCAACTATGTGAAATTGTATATTTTTGTTCTAAGCAGAGCATTTCATCATAACATTCCACAAATTTTGGTGCATGGTAAGCTCAGATTCAAGTTTCCAATGAAGTATCTAAATGATTGCATTTTATTTCCTCAATAGCTGAGACTCATTCTTCAAGATGCCTAAGGTGAAGTGTGCAATTCTAATATTTTATTCACAAGCAATAGTCTGTGCCTTTAGGATGACTGCCATGAAAAACAATAGTAAACGGGACACAAAACCAACCCTGGCACAACCACTTCCTGTCTACATTTAAAGCACAAATTTTTAGTGAATTTTTTAAAAAAAGAATCATGATGGCAGTTTATTCTATCTTTCTTATTTGCTGGCTCCCAGGAAATATGGAAATCTGATAATGACAGCTACTCTTTTGAATCAATGAGTTGATTTTTAATTTTTGTGTTAGATTTTTAAAAAGAAGCAAAGGTTATTTGCTTTTTCTTATAAAAGAGTAATCTATTTTCCCATCCCTTGAATCTAAAATGGCTTTATGACTTGGTTTGGAGTATAGTAGAAGGGAGAATGTATAAGTTTTGGATGTGGGTTGGGCACCAAAGAGATTTTGCACACTTAAATGAATGCTCTTAGAATTATCTATGGCAGGATAATAATAATTGTCATCATTGCAAATGTTGACAGGAGGCTAGAACATTTTAGCGGCTGAAATGGCTGGTCTCTGTCCCATGGCTTCTTCTGTTCTGTCAGGTCAGTTTGGGTTTATTCAAAAATCTTAATGCAATTTCCTCTGGAACCCAACCTGTGTAAACCGACTGTGCTTTTTTAAGCATCTTAAACTGCTTCCTTGACCAGATTACTCCTGGTTTTTGCCCAAGGTCATTCTAACCTAGATTTCTTGGAATTAGTAGAAGGTTATTTACTTGGCTGAAAAAATGATTTATTCTACTTATAGATTCTTATTGTTATGACTAACATGATTAATTTTCCTTACAAGTAGATATAAAATCTCTCTAAGCTGATTGATTCTTCCACATACATTCTGGATATTGTAACTAAAATAGGTACCCCCTATCCTTGACCCTCCCTCCCAAGTACCTTTGTCAATATCATAGGTAGGTTTAATTAGATTTCTCTCTAAAGTCTATATATAAACATTTCCATCTGAGATGTTATAGTTGCTGTTGAATCTTAAGATACTTTATTTCCTAGCTTCTGATTTGGTCTGCGATTTTGTTTTGAATGACTTGTTACCAAGTCATATTCTTGATCAGTAGCTATTAATTTTCTATTCAAAATTTATAATAGTACATCAGCAGACTAGGAGGTGAATTTTGTTTTGCTTGATTCTATGTATTTGATGGAATGAATGTTTTTAAATGTCTTTGTGAATCATAAAGCTAAATGATTAGGTAGAGCTATTCATAGGTAGTTTTTCAAAAGCTACTAAAATTACTGCTTTTTAAAGCACATTTTTCTTTTTTCTTCTGAGTGATAAGCCACTGGAAAGGAATAAATAATATGTTTTTGGACTTTGAATCATATTTGGAAAATTCATTTATTTAAGGAGAAGAAAGTAAAGATTTTGACAGAAAACCTTTCTTTGAACTTCAAGATTAAGTTTTTTCCATATAAGCAGTAACAAAGAGTCCACTGAAAATTTTCAAGGCAAGAAAACCAATGTTAAAAGAAAATGTAATTGTTTATCAACAAAAACTAAATCCAGTTAAACTTGAGAATGTGTATTTAGTGAGGCAGATGCCTTTGGTTGTCCTAAATCTCTAGTTCCTATCTACAATAATATATTGCACAAAGGAAGAACTAAATAAATATTCACTGAATGAGTAAATGACTGGACTCATCACATAACAAAAAGTTCTTAAACTCAAATACTAAAATGAAATAAATACATTGGATTAAGAAGCAAAACAAAGGGGAATTAGTCAAGATACATTTAAGTGCTTCTTATTGTCTTATCTTATGAAACTACCCCATACACGGACAGTTATTGCTTAAAGATCAGTGGCACGTGCATTGTATGGTTCACAATTAAAATCTTAGTCAACAGTGTGGATCAATATTTAGTAATACTTTTGCTTCTGTTCTATTATTTCCATAAAGACTTTTATCAGCAAAGACTTTTAAATTGGCAACGTGATTATAAGTTCTTTAATAAAAGGATCAAGGCGATATACTTGTAGATGTCATTCTCTTTTAAAACTACAAAGATTTCCTGCTAGTTAGTAGGTTAAATTCATACACCCCAAACTAATTTTGTGGTAGTTTTTCATATTGTCATAATAACCACTCACATTGTGATTGGTGGAAACTCCATCTCTTCAGAGTAAGCAGAAAAATACCGTGATTTGTTAATGTACAAACCAAACTGTCTGTCTAATAGTTAGAAATAATAACTTTTTTTGGTTTTCCCCACTCCTTGCTGAGTCCCTTATGATAATCTCAGTAGATGCAAATAAAGCTTTTCATTGAATCCAATACCTATTCATGATTAAAATATAAATAGAGCACTTGTTACCAATATTAATCAAGTAATATGATGGTAGAGATAACTCCAAATGCATTGGTAATCTTACTTCTCAAGTATTGCCCATGTTATAGACTGAATGCCCCAAATTCATATATTAAAACCTTACTTTCTAGTGTGATCATCTCAGGAGGTAGTGGTTTTGATGGTAATTAAGATAAGATGAAGTCATGAGGGTTGAGTTCTTCAAAAAGGGATTAGTGTCCTTATAAGAGATCCAAGAGAGCTTGCTTCCTCTCCTCATTATGTATGGATTCACCCAAAGGTAGAAGTCTCTCATTTCACATAATATTACTAATCATGGAATGTGCTGCCTCCAAAATCCAAAAATCCCCAAACAGATTTAAAAAGTGTGGAACTTTTTTCTCTTTTTCTTTGTTTCTTTTAAATTGGAGGGTTGGAGACAAGGTAAGTGATAAAAGATTAAAAATACAATAATTTGTCTTTTATTCAAGTGTAAGATATTATACAGCAATGATATATTGGATACCTAAAAACTTTATCCAGAGGCAAGTTCTTTTTTTAATATATATATATTTTTAATTAATTAATTTATTTCTCCTTTATTGTTGTGTTGGGTGGGGGTACATTGTAGTATTTACAAAGTTTCTACAATGTATCAAATATTTTATTATTGTTGTACTGGGGGCACATTGTGACATTTACAAAAGTTATTACAATATAACATACTTATCCGGCAGGGGAGATACTATGATCAATAGGCAAGTTCTTGAGTCTTCATAGGGTTTATCTCTCAAATGATTCAACATTTTGACTTTCTGATGGTAAGAAAATATTATGAATTTAGTAGACATTACTTCAGACCTTGAATTTGGATCTTTATCTGGGCTATCAGTATGCAGTATCGTACTTCCTTTCAATGTTGGCAGCAGTAGCAAAGCTATAGTTCTTGGCCAGCCACAAGATCACGAGGGGGAAACACCTGATGCTTTATAGTGCACTGTGTTGCTAAGCTATAATGTTGAGTAGAGGAGGTATAGTAAATGCATTTTCAACTTATATTTTCAATTTACAATAGGTTTATCAGGATGCAATCCCATCTTAAATCAGAGAGTGTCTCTATTAGAAGAGGCATGTAATATACCTGTGTAATCAGTTGCAACTCAGTTAAGCTCATAGTAATCAATGATTCTTCCTCTCAAAGACCCACCAGATTCCTTTAGAGAAAGACTGGCAAATTAAATTGAGATAGGTGAGCAATCTGCTCCTGCCCACAAACTTTAGATCTTCAAGTGTGGCTCTAGGCTCCACCATCATGCCCTAAATGTGATATTTTGGTTTGGATGTGAGAATGGAATTCATTTTCAGAAGATTCTTCTTTACCTTCTCTATTACCACAGTTCTCAAAACACAGGCAAAGTACTCAAATGAAGAGGAATATACCACCTGATTGAGTAGCTTCTCAGACTAAGTCAACCCAGTTCTCCATTTGTCTGCTCCCCCACCAACTCATTACTCACTTGCTCCATTCTAACAAGGGTGCCATGATGATTATTCAGATCTTCAGGTATCAATGTCCACTAAAGTACTGTGTCTAGTAATCCTTGAAATAGCTGAGTCAGTGGTTCTCCAAGCATGTTCTAAATATATGAGAAAAAATAACTACTTTCTTAATAATATGAAGGTACTATTTGCCTAAAGGAGGAGTGGATAGCAGAATAATTCAGAATATTTTTAGAATGGAGCAAGTGAGTAATGGATGTTAAATAGGTAAATAAGAACATATGTTCTGCTTTTGATCCTTTCTGTACATGTGTAGGAGACTTTGTGATGTGATATTAACAATCATTATTTCCTAGCAGTGGCATTTGAACAATTCTTTCTTTCTTTATGCATGAATGTATTTCTTGAGTTTTTAGATATACTCACAGAACCAGTTTCATATCTGTACACATTTTGTGGAGAAGAAAACTTTTTGTACACATGAAAATCCAGGGAGACCTAAGCCATATAATAAGAGTATCAGTAAAGCAAGACTCTTGCCTTATCTCTAATTCATTTTTAATCTCTCAACCCAAAGCATCCAAAACACAGCCTGGGACTGGGAGTTGGAGGTAGAAGAGATGCTTTGTGCTCAGAGAATAAGGAAAAGCCTTGTATGTTTCCTCCAAATGAAGATTTTCAACTAGAATAAGATCGGGGGAAAGAAAAGTACAGATTTATTTCTGCTCTTAGTATTTTATTAGACTAAATATATAATTAGCAAAGTGAGACTTATGAAATTAAATAATTGAAGGAGTTTTAGTGCTTAAAAGTGGCTAGAATAGACACTTGTACTCAGACTTCAAGGGCATAGGAAAAAAACAGTAGATTTGACAAGAAAAAAGGGTGATTTTTGTTTTTGCTATCACTTCAAAAAGGGTCACCTTTCAATGTGATGGTTACATAGAAGAGTAAAAAATCAAGAATGACCTTAGATGATGGTGCAATTCACAAAGAAAAAGGACAACTATAAAAGAATCAGATTTGGAAAACAAAGGCAGTTCACTTGAATTTGTTAAGTTTGAAGTACCTGTAAGACATTTAAGGAAACGGGTAAGATAGGCCATCAATTGCATTGGGTTTGAGCTCAGAAGAAAGGACAAAGTTGAAGATAGAAATTTGGAAGTAAATATTTGTAGTATTGAAGTTAGGGGTGAGTAAGCTCAGAATAAGACTGAAGGTTGAGGGGACCTAGAACAAAGTGATGAAACCTCCCACATTTAGAAATCAGAGAAATCAAGGAGAGGAAAAAAAACTTAGAAGAGATATTCAGAGAGGTATTGGGGAATAATTAGAGATAGATGCCATAGAAGTAAACAAAAAGGCTGAAAAATGTAGATAATACACCAAATATGCAAAGAAATCAAGAAAAATTTGCAAATGGTTCACTGATGGCAGCTTGAATATCACTTGTTAAGCCAGCATGAAATGTTTAGGAGGAATGATGGGATAAGGATTTATATTGGAGGTTAAAGACTGAGGTGTGAGAAAAAGAGGAAAAAGCAATAAAATGTGCAGAGTAGATTTCTAGCAACAGCTAGGCAGATGATGGGCTCATGACTTTTGTTTAAGGAAGGAAAATATGACAACATATTTAAATGATGATGGAAAGGATGAAGTAAAAAGGGATATTTTAAGGAAGCAAGAAAGGAAACATACAACTCACAGTGGATTTTGTGAAGGTCTATGTGTATGGAATCAAGGATTCATGTGAAGAGATTTTTCTTTTAACAAAAAGAATGCTAATAAAAGTGTAGTAATAAATCAAACAAAGGTAACCACAGTATGCAGATTTCAGGGCATGGACGAAGAGTTTATTCCAAAAATAATTTTTCTGTTCCTTAAGGAAGGAGGTTAGATGGCAACTAAATTGTTGTAAGGAATCCAGCAATAGTCAAAGAGCTGAGCTGAGCTGAAAAAGATGTGTTCCTGACCTAGAAGCTTAAAATATATGATTACATCATGATTTTGACATTTTGGAATGCCAATTCTCCATCTAAAAGGTAAGAATTCTTTAGAACTTTCTGAACTTCTACTGTGTGCTCAGTCATGGGTTATGGCTAGATGTTTATTTTGGTGTATTTACGACTTATAGCAACCATATAGTAGAACAGTAACGTTTTCATTTTATCAATGAAAAAATTATATTCATAATTAACTTACCCAAGGTCACAGCACTAAAAGTGAGGAACAATGAACTAAAAGTCACATTCACATGTTTCAAATTTCCTTTCTACATCACAGGAATGTTAGGAAATATAAATATATGATAATCTGTGAAGTGTCTTGTACTCTTTTAAGAATAAAATCCCATTACATATTTAAGTGATTTTTTAAAAATATGGTAATAGCAGAGCTACCATGTATATCTGGAAAATTTATGTAACTGGCGACAAGAGTAAAAAAATCATCTGCAAATATTCAGTATTTCACACAGAATTTGCATTGATGCATTTTTTATTTTCCAGAGCCATCCCTCCTCCTAGTCACAGCCATCTGGTTTCCTTCTACATTTTGCAATCTCAATAGAGCTAAAGGAACAAACTGATCTGTGGGAGCAAATCAATTTCTCATTATCCTTAATGTGTGAAGATGAGACTCCTGACAGTGATCACAGTCTTTGTCTACTGATGTAGTTGAAAACTCATGTTTACATAACAGAAAATGTTTTCATATAGAAGAGAAAGAATGGGCATGCATGGGTGTGAGATGCTGTGTCTTAATATGGAAACTGGCTCCTCTCAACAAATAAACTTAGCATTTCTCTATCTATGGAGCTCAAATGCCTCTTTCTGAGAATGTGGAAGAATTTGCAAAGAAGTGCATTAAAAACTGCTCTAAGGAGCTTGAAAGAATATGTCTGACAGAATTTAAAGGTAGGAAAATGAAAAGAAGAAGAGTAAGACAAGGAGAAGAAGGTATGAAAGGATAAAAGAGATGAGATTCACTTATATTTTACTAATTCATCCATCCATCCATTCAATTAGTACCTATTATCCCCGGCACAGATACCATTGCTAGATCAGTGAATAAAGGAGGTAAGACCAGGTGCAGTGCCTCAAGCCTGTAATACTATCTACTTGGGAAGTAGAGACCAGGAGTATCATGCTCCAGGTCCAAGACAGCCCAGACATAAAGCAAGACCATCTTTCAAAAACAACCAAGGCAAAGAAGGGCTGGAGTAGTGGGTCAAGTGGTAGAGCACCTACCTAGCAAGTGTGAGGGCTTAAATTCAAACCCTAGAACTTCCTTCCCCACCCCAAAAGAGGTAGGAATCCTTTTATCATAGAATATAAATTCTAGTGGAGGAGTAGAGAGGGAAAAAAATAAATAAAAAAACAACATAACACCAGTGGAAAGTATAGTGAGGAAAGTTAAAGTAGGGTGCTGCAACTGAATGTGATTGGATGGCTATGTTATTTTGGTGATATTCTCTGAGGAGGTGAGATTTAAGTAAAGAATAATTTGCCAGCAATCGTAGCACTTGGGCAGCTTAAGCAGGATAGGAAGTTTGAGGTAAGCATGGTCTACATAGTGAGACTCTGCTCTCCCCCATAACAAAAAAGTAATAGTTTGTCAGTAATAATCCAGTTGTATACAAATTAGACAGAAAAACTTTTTAGAAGAGATAGGAGCCAGTGAAAAATTTTGAACTAATTTTGAGCTTGACATGATAGAGTGAAGTTTCCCACAGCTGTATATCTACAATCTTCTACTACCATAAGTAGAAGAAATGCAATGAAGTTAGGTTGACAGGAACCAGATCTTGTGGGGCTCTGTAAACCAGGAAAGGTGTCTTCTTTGTATTCTGTGTACATAAAAACCTATTGGATGGTTTTAAGTAGGAGAGATAAGTAATCTAATTTGCTTTGAAAACCGTATTGGTCTGCATTTTGTTTCTAGAATGAAATAATTGAGACAGGTTACTTTATAAAGAACAGAGGTTTATTTTAGCTCATGGTTCTGAAAGTATAAAATGATGGGGCCTTCTTTCTGGCAGAATCCAAAGGTAGTACAAGGCATCATTGCAAAAAATAGCAAATGAGAATGTGTATGTCTCTTTCTTCTGGTCTTTCTCTCTCTTCCTAGCTGCCAGGATCTAATTTGGGGGCTTCACCCTAATGACTTAATCTAATCTTAATCACCTCTCAAAGCTTCCAACTCTAAGCATGACAATTTTTACACTATTATTACTTCAAACTGGAGATTAAATTTCAGCACATGAAGACTTGAGTGACATATTCAAACATTTTTTCACACCATAGAAGGAACTATGTAGAGAATGAATTTTGGAAACATGGTATAAGTGACAAGAACCTATTATAATAGTCTTGCATACTCACCTGTCTTAAGTGGTAGACTTCAGTTTCGGTTAACTTTTTTTTTGAAAAATATTATGCTGCTAAGGACAAAAACAATTAAATATCACAATTCTAGTCTATGTCAGCATTATCAGTCTAACTAAATATATTCTTGTATGCATTTCCATAGGTTAGCTAAGCTGTTTCTATATAAGACACATGAGTATTTGCTAAGTTGGTCCATAATACTCATACATTTTTATTGCCTTTAAGTCTCCACTATACTGTATTTCTTAGATGCATTATAAATTTCCATTTGTTTCTTTGCCTGAAGCTGTTGATATTTTTAGTGATATAATTTTGAGAATTTCAGTTTTATATTATTTTTATTCTTCTCTGTGCAGTACATACTGTATAGCCTCAGGAAATTGTGCCTAGATTTAAAAAGGTATATGCTATTACATTTCTGTAATTCTCAGTGAGACTCTTCCATTTTACAAGAATGCCTACTGAGAAATGCCTTTGTTTAAGACACATGGACACCTGGAGTCTTAAAAAGCATAAGAAATCTGAGCACTAAAACTAGAAAAAGTATGTTTTGGATATTGTTGCGGTTGTATAATAATTGTAAGAGATGAATTATACCTGACGGCTTTTTTAATATTTATCCTTCACAATCACCATTTAATCATTGCCTAGCAAAATAATAAGCTAACATTTAGTAAATGCTCACTGTGTGCCAGGAACTGGTTTCCTAACCATTTTTTAAATTTTCCTAAGAATGTGGTTCTAACCACTGCTCTATGTGTCAACCATGTGCTGGACGCTTTAGGATATCAAGTCAGTGTATGAAGGTTTTAGCTTTAATGAGGTCATACTCCAGGAAATAAGAAAAATATCACATTGTATTGTGGCAAATACTCTAATTAGCTCTCAACAATAAGGATCTGGGTTTGAGTTGAGTCTGTTCTGTTGGTAGTTCAGAAATATTTGGGGACACTTGCAAAAATAGAATACACCCAATAAAAGTTAATGTGTATGAGAAATTTTGAATTTTGACTAATGGGGACAGAAACATTTGTGCATGGAAATATGTTGAAAATTTAAGGAAACCAATTAGGTGGCTGTCATTGCAATATAGGAAATGCATAATCAGGGCCTAAATCAAGGAAAAGAAAATATAGAGCAAATTTGGGGGAGAAAGATTTGGGAAAGAAGTAGGTAAGGGATGTTGGTTTTTTTTTTTTTTTTTTTTTTTTTTTCATTTTTCTTTTATTATTCATGTGTGCATACAAGGCTTGGTTCATTTCTCCCCCCTGCCCCCACCCCCTCCCTTACCACCCACTCCGCCCCCTCCCGCTCCCCCCCTCAATACCCAGCAGAAACTATTTTGCCCTTATCTCTAATTTTGTTGTAGAGAGAGTATAAGCAATAATAGGAAGGAACAAGGGGTTTTGCTGGTTGAGATAAGGATAGCTATACAGGGCATTGACTCACATTGATTTCCTGTGTGTGGGTGTTACCTTCTAGGTTAATTCTTTTTGATCTAACCTTTTCTCTAGTTCCTGGTCCCCTTTTCCTATTGGCCTCAGTTGCTTTAAGGTATCTGCTTTAGTTTCTCTGCGTTAAGGGCAACAAATGCTAGCTAGTTTTTTAGGTGTCTTACCTATCCTCACCCCTCCCTTGTGTGCTCTCGCTTTTATCATGTGCTCATAGTCCAATCCCCTTGTTGTGTTTGCCCTTGGACATCGATCTACCATTTGATCCAGCAATACCACTCTTGGGGATATACCCAAAAGACTGTTACTCCAGAGGCACCTGCACATCCATGTTTATTGCGGCACTATTCACAATAGCCAAGTTATGGAAACAGCCAAGATGTCCCAGCACTGACGAATGGATTAAGAAAATGTGGTATCTATACACAATGGAATTTTATGCAGCCATGAAGAAGAACGAAATGTTATCATTCGCTGGTAAATGGATGGAATTGGGATGTTGGTTTTGATACGCTGAAATGAGATTTCTTTGAGACCTTCAATTATGCAAAGCACTTGGCTATATCCCTGTGATGCCTTTTAGAGAAGGCTGGACTAGGAAAGTATATTTGGGATTCATGAGAGAACATATAAAACACAGTAATAAGAACCACAAGGCTGGGTATGCAAGTGTAAGTGATGCAAATAAGCTGATATTATACCCGAGGTGAGCCAAATATATTGTATTGTTTGGCGTGTCCCTTTATACCATTGATCAGATTCTAAGCCTGCTTTCTTTACCTTCCTTCCCTTTTCTGTCCTGAAGATTTTTACATTTCTTTTGGGTCTGAACTTCAGATCTATTTCTTGTATTGGTATTTTTTTCCCTCAAACTAAGTGAAGCTTGAAGAAAATGCATTTTGTTTTCTAGCACGCCTTGGGATTCATTTCATAGCCTTTTACTTTGACAATGGTTTTAAGTTCTCTCCTTTTTTACATGTGACATATGAAACTGAGCATGACCTTCTCTAAGTACCCATTTTTGAGGGATGTAGTCAATGGCATAGTTTCCTCAGAGAGCTCCTCTGCAGAAAATTGTTGGCTGCAGTTTTGGGCACATATAACACATATTTATTATTTATTGTTTTTATTCATTATTACACCCTAACATCATCAAACTCACACCGAGGGTAAACTTAAACAAAAAGCATGAAGGAACAAATCATATACATGTTTCCTTGCAGTATTGAGATAAAAGATTCCAAGAGAAAATATATACATATAGCTCAGAAATTCAACAGTAATGATTTTGGAAAATATTTTTAAAATACAAGAAAAATGTAAGCCTATTCTTCTATAGCCTAAATTTTAAATGATCCAATTTTTCTACAACTTGGTTACCACTCCCTGTATCTCTGTCTTTAAAAAATTGGATGGGATATAAAATACTTAGTTGGGGCAGGAACTTGAAACATCAGTTTTTGAATTTTGCTTTCTCCCTGGGGACTATTTCTCACCCAGATCACTTAGGACACAGACCTTAGATTACTAATGGCAGGACTGATTGGAGATCTTCATACGAGTGATCTAGAATATCTCTTTCTACTCTAAAGGCATTTGAAAAAGTTCACTTGTCCTTTTCTTATTTTATGTATTTTTCTGTAGATGATGGAAGCTCGGTGTGTTTTTGCATGATTTGAGGGTCCCAATATAGTTCATAATAAAGACAAGTAGCATCTTCACTTCTCATATTAATTGTGCTGGATGACAGAACTGATAAGTAAATGTGGAATTACTGGATGGCAAGATAGCATAGGTAATCAGGAAAGAATGTATATTATCTTTCAATTTTGTTTGACAGTCAAGATTTTTTTCCTTTCCTTTGGGAAGATGATGAAAAGTACATGACATGGCTTGCTAGAAAATGAAACACACTTACCTCAGTCTTTCACCTACTTTTAGAGAAAAGAATACCAGTAAAAGAAATAGATCTTAAGTTGAGACCCAAAAGAAATGTAAGAATCATCAGGGCAGAAAAGGGAAGGAAGGAGAAGAATGCAGAGTTGAATTATGGCAAATGGTTAAGGGACAAGCCATGGTCTGCAAGATTAGACCATAAGTCCTCCACATAGACTTTGAAGTGGATTGCAGGCTAAAGGTAGGAAGAAGAAATGTGTTTTCTCAAACTTCAGGCAGAATTTGACACTGTCTAATTTAGCACTTGTAGTCTATTCAGTGTGTCTTAGAATGGGTGAAAACAGACTACAATGAAGTTGTAAAAAGGAGCCAGTGGAAAAATGAACACAAACAAGCATGCAACTTCATGTTCTTTATCTCCTACCTATTTAAGTAGACACTTCTTCCTTCTTAGTGCTGTCCATAGCCTTTGATAAACAAATGGGAGACTCTTTCCGTGATTGTTAAGTTTAGATAGTAATTAAAAAAAGAAGGAGGAGTTCAAAAATAAAATTTTAAAAGTAAAGATTAAGCCAGCTAGTGTATACTAGCTACTTGTGAGGCTGAGCTTGATAGGATTGCAGTTCAAGGCCAGCCTGGGCAAAAAGTTTGTGAGACCCTATCTCAACCAGCATTGTGTCTTTCAATCTATGAATATGTAATGTCTTATTATCTATTTAGGCTTTCTTTATAAACACTGGAATTATCCATGCAGAAATATTTTACTTCATTTAACTATTTCCCAAAATATTTTCTAATGTTTTCATTAGTGTATAATAGTTGCACAGGGGATTTCCTTGTGACATTTCCATATATGGATAAAATGTCCCCGGTTTGGTTCGTCCTCTATATTATTCTCCCTCTTCCCTTTTCCCCCTTCTTAAAGTGGCTTTAATAGGGTTCACTGTTCAATATTCATACATTTGTAGAAAATACATCAAGCATATTCACTCTCCTTTACTTTCTTTACTTACCCTCCCGCTCCCACTAGGACCCTCCCCTTAACATGACCTGTTTTACATTCTTACCATTGTTTAAGTGTCTGCTCATTGTTCCGTGAGTAGGGTTTTACCTTGGTATTTTACCTGTAAATATATTGTGCTTTAATCAATCTGATCCCCTCTATCATTCAATATTATCATTTTCCTCCTACCCTGTATTGTTCAACAGTTTTCAGTGCATTTTGTTGTGTCTTGCTCCTACAGAGATGTGGTATATTTCAATATTATTCACTCTCTATCATTTTCTTCTCAACTCCCTCCTCCCTCCTCCCTCCCTCCTTCTTTAGCCTCTTCTAACAGTCCCACTTTGGGGAACATGTTTTGTATGTGTATGTGATAATAGGCATTTTTATTTGGATCTATTTTTCACATATGAGAGAAAACATGAAACTTTTGTCTTTCTGATCCTGACTTACTTCACTTAACATAATGTTATCTAGCTCCATCCATTTACCTATGAATGACAAAATTTCATTCTTCTTTATGACTGAATGCTATAGTAGATTGAATTGCTTTCTTAATTTTATTACTGCTAATGTACAGCAACACAACTGACACTTAAAACTTTGAACTTGTGTTCTGCAATGTAGCTGAACTTGTTTATTAACTCTACTAGTCTTTTGCATGACTATATTTTTAGCTATTTCCATATACATGAGTATGCCATAAGAATAGAAATACTACTGTGTTTTTATTTACAATTTAGATATTTTATAATTAATTTTTCTTCCCTAATTTTCTTATCTAGAACTTTGAATATTAAATAGAAGTTGTGAGAATATACATTGTTTCCCCCCCCCCAATCTTAGGTGAAAAGCTTTTAGTCTTTGACCATTAAGTATGATGTTAGTAATTGGTCATTCATGGATATCCTTTACCAAATTGAGAAAGTTCCTTTATATTTTTAGTTCTTAAATTATTTTTATTATGTTACATTTTGTCAAATTTTTTAAATTTTTTTACAATAACAATATGGATTGTTCTTTATTAAACTGATATCATTTTTACTTTTAAAGGTTTTCATGTTTTAAACCAACTTTCATCCTTTTATCTGTTGCAAGCGTGTTTCCTAATATTTTGTGCAATTTTTTGTGCCTTTATTTATAAGTAGTATCAGTTTATTTTTTTTTCCATTTTCTCTTATTATTGGCTGGTTTTAGTATCAGGGTAGTGCTGGCTTCATCGAATATGTTGGAAATTGCCTCAGTTTTCTTTTATCATTCTTTCTTCCTGTCTCCTCCCTTCCTCTTCTTCCCTCCTTTGAAAACACTCATGGAGAATTGGCATTAATTTTTTTAAACGTTTGGTAAATTTACTAGTGAATCCATCTTATCCTCACTTTTCTTTGTGAAGAGGATTTTTTTAAATTACTTATTCAATCTCTTGTAATAAGTTTATTCAGAGTTTCTGTTTCTTTATGTAATTTGTCTTTCTAGGAATTTGTGGGTTTTTTTCTTGATACAGAGTTTGTTGATACAATTGTTCATGCTAGTCTATTATATTCCTTTTTGTGTCTGTTACAAATAAATATATTTTCTCACTTCTTTTGTGATTTCTTCTTTAAACTGTTGGCTACTAGGAGTGTACTTTTTAATTTCCACCCACTTGTGGTTTTCTATGTTTCCTTCTATTGTTGTCTTCTAATTTCATTCTGTTGAGGGTCAGAGACTATACATTGATTTAAACTGATTTTAAGACTTGTTTTATGGTCTAGCAAATCCTGAGCAATGGTCCCTATAAATCTGTAATCATCTTCTGAGTGAAAAAATTGTGTAATCTCCTGTTATCATTAGTAGTATTTTATAGATGTCTATTTAATCAGTTTTTTTATAGCATTGTTTAAATCTTTTTCCTTGTTAATCTCTATTTGTTCTATGAATTATAGGAAGTAGGTACTATAATTATCATCTATTATTATGCAATTGTCTACTTCAATTCTGTCAGTTTTTGCTTCATTATTTGAGGTTGTGTAATTTGATAAATGTATATTTTTACTTAAATCATCTTGGTGGATTAGCTCATTTATCATTATAAAATATCCTTCCTTGTCTATAGTAACAATATTTGTTATAAATACATTTTGTCTGATGTCAACATAGCTACTCAATTCTTTTTTGATTATTGTCTAGATGGATATCTTCTTCTATCCTTTCAAGATATTTATATTTTTGAATATAAAGTCTCCTTTAGATAGCATATAGTTAGATCATATCATTATATTTTATCTATTTTGCCAATTTCTGATTTGTATTAGAATTATTGCATTTAGTTTTTACAGTTTTATTGAGGTATAATATACAAACAGTGTATATATATTATAAAACAGTTACCACAATCCTGGGAATTAACATAGCTACTCCATAGTTACATAGTTACCTTTTTATAGTGATAACACTTAAGACTTTATCTCTTAGAAAATTTCAAGAATGCAAAAATATTTATTAACAAGTATACAATATGATATTGTCACAACGCTGTATATTACACCTCTAGAAATCATTTGTCCCATATAAATGAAAATGTGTGCACTTTAAAATTTTATTTTTATTGCTATATTATTGTTGTTCTGGGGGGTGCATTGTGACATTTACAAAAGTACTTACATGATATCTTAGTTAAATTCACCCTGTCCATCATTCTCCTTTATCCCTCAACCCTCCTTCTTATAATAGTTTCAACAGGTCTCATTTTTTTCTATTTTCGTACATGAGTATCTAATTTTCCACCATATTCACACTTGTACACCTTCTTCTTATATCCTACCCCCTCCCACAGTTTGTGCTCTTTGACTAACATCATCACATTTTCTTCATTCCCACTACTGGTGACAAACATTCTACTCTGTTTCTTTGAGTTTGACTTTTGTATATTCCATATATAAATGAGATCATACAATATTTCCCTTTTTGTTCCTGGATCATATCATTTAGCTTAATGTCCTCCAATTTCATCCATCTCACAAATGGCAGTTTCCTCTTTAAAAGGCTGAATAGTGTACCATTATGTGTATGCAAATATATGTGTTTATGTGTATATATAATATTTTCATTATGCATTCATTCATTGATAGGAATGTATATTGAAATGCTGCAACAGACATTGGAATTACAGATACCTTTATCATACTGCTTTTATTTCCTTGGACATGTATCCAGAATTGGAATTGTTGGATTGTACAGAAGTTCTTTTTGTAATGTCTTGAGAAAACTCATCATTTTACTTAATAGCTATACTAATTTAAATTCATACAAACACTATACAAAAGTTCCCTTTCCTCCATCTCCTCACCAATCCTTGCTATCTTGTGCATATTTTGATAATAGCCCTTCTGGCATGTCTGAGGTAATATCTCATGGATTTATATACACTTCCCTGATGACAAGCATTTTTCCACATACATATTGGTTGTTTGTATGTCTTCTTTTGAATAATGGTTATTTAGGTCTTTTGCCCAATTTTAAACCAGGTTTTTTGTTTTCTTGTTAATGAGTTTTATGAATTCTTTGTATAGTATAAATATTAAGTCTTTATGTGTTGCAAATATTTTCTCCCATTTTGTAGATTGTTTATTTGTTCTATTGATTGTTCCTTTAGCTATGTAGAGGCATTTTAGTCTGTTGTAATCCCATATTTATTCTATAACTTCACTGAATTTAATTGTCTTGACAGTATTTTGGTGGAGTGTTCAACATTTTCTATATTTAGAAAATATAGAAAATATTTTTGTAATAGAGACTATTTGAGTTCTTATTTTGTCATTTGGATGCCTTTTATTTCTTTTTTTAAATCAATTTCTCTGGCTAGGACTTCCAGTATAATATTGAATAGAAGTAATAAGAATGAACATCTTTGTTTTTTCCTTGTATTAGACAAAAAGCTTTCAGATTTTCAGCAATGAGTATAACATTAGATGTGGATTAGTGATATGCAACCTCTATTATGCTGGAATATGTTCCTTTTATATCTAATTGTTGAGAGTTTTTGCCATGAAAAAGTTGAGCTTTGTCAAATGTTTTTTCAGCATCTCTTGGAATAATAATATGATTTTTATCCTTCATTTTGTGAATGTGGTTTTATTACATTTATTTGTGTATTTTGAACCATCCTGGCTTCACATGGATAAATCCCTCTTGATCATAGTTTATGAACCTTTTAATGTGTAGTTGAATTCAGTGTGCTAGTACAGATGGCCCTTGACTTATGATGGCTCAAGTTATAATTTTTCATTCTTAAGGTGGTGTGACAGGAATAGGCATTAAAGGAAACTATACTTAAATTTTGATCTTTTCCCAAAATAGTGATATGCAGTAAGGTCCTCCTTTCTAGTGCTGGGTAGTGGTAACAAAGCACTGTTTCCAGTCAGTCATAATATCAAAAGGGCACACAGGTGATAAATCTACAGTGTATTGTGCTGTTAAGCTATTACGTTCTATAGCTTACATGTATTAAATGTATTTTGAATATACAATATTTTCCACTTTGGTGGGTTGATTAAGATGTAACTGTACCATAAGTTGAAGAGCTTCTATAGTTTTGATGATTTTTGCATCCATGTTTACCACGAGCACTTGTCTGTAATTTTCTATACTTGTAGTGTCCTTATTTGGCTTTGATATCAAGTTAATTCTAACCTCTTAAAATGAGTTTGAAAGTAGTGCCTCTTCATTTTTCTGGAAGAGTTTGATAGAGAGAAAGAGGAAGAGAAGCATTCTAAAATTCTGTGGTTACATTTAAGCTTTCGATGAGCCTCTATCCTTCGACCATGAACTTTACTATGCTTTTAGTACCTTACCCTGCTTGGAATAGAATGGCTCAAGAGGCTGGAGTTGTATACTTGCTTTCCCCTATGTGGAAAGGTAGAGCCATCTAGACTTGGCTAGGTTAGTTTAGTCAGGTAAGACAGCCCTGATGGAACTCCAGCTGTTCAGGGTCTTGTAAAATAGTCTCTTGTGAAGGCAGGCTTTATCAAGTACAACAGAGTGCCCTGTCATATTTCAAAATGTTCCCTTTTTCTCTTGTTGAATGCATAAGCAGACTGTTTGCCTATATGCACTGTGGGGACCTGGTAGCATTTCTGAAGATAGAACTTATGAAAGTGTGAGTGTCCCTCCATGTTTGCCTTATGACATGGTCTCTACAGTTTTGTCTACACTGAGCTCCCAGCAATTTGTCAGCAATAGTTCAGAATTTTGCTCCAGCACTGGCTTTTATGGAGGTTTCTCCTATAAGTTGTGCTTCTCATTATTTGCCTGTTTGTCACTTTAATTTGGGGACAGTGTTTGCTCTGTGACCTCGCTACTCTGACTAATCTGAAAAGAGCTGTTAATTTTTCCATTTGTTCAGCTTTTCACTTATTATTTGATATGTAAAGATTTCTAGCTCCTTACATGTCAGACTATAAACTGTATGTCTCCTTTTTTTTTTTTTTTTACTTTTTCCCAGCACACCATTCCCTAGTGTTCTACTTCTACAGTTTTTTAATCCCAAACTGGCCATCAATTTTATTACTTCTTCCTTGTCTCTCATGTCTTTGATACTTCCTTTACTCCCTATTCAACTCCAATACCACAGTCATCATAATCATCCCATTACATGCATGTACTTGGCCCTTCTCTCCCTTTATATTTGCTTGGCATAACCACAACTCTACTTAAATGCAAATGTCTGCATATTTTGCATTTTTATCCATGCACAGGAGTAGAACTGGAGAAAAATACACAACAATTGTCAATTCCCAGTCTAAATTCATCAGTATAAACCTCTCATGGGTTTTCATCTTAATCCAAGAAAATTATCCTATCATTCCCCAGCCCATTGAATGGGGAAGTATTCAAAACCTCTCCTCATATCTCTTACATCCTGTGTCAGTCAGCCTGAACAACATATATTTCTCATGGTTCTAGAGGCTGAGAGGTCCAAAAATCAAGGTGACAGCCAGATTAAGTGTCTGATGAGGACTTGCTTTCTAGTTGTGCAGACAGCTGGTTTCTATTATGTCCTTCCATAGAGGAAGGTAGAAAGAGGGATAAAAGGTTCTTTCATGTCTTTTTATAAAGGTACCAATTACATTCTTTAGATTCTACTGTTATGACTTAGTTATACCCAAAGTCCCAGCTTCTAATAATATCACATGGGAGACAGGATTTCAACATACAACTTTAGGGGGACATACTCAGACCCTAGCATACCATCTCCCCAGTTCTCACTCTCAGCTGATGATCTTCCTTTCTACTTTACTCAGAGAATATAAATGATCAAAGGAAAACACCACACATAATGACATTTGGACACATAGTCTCTTCCCTTCTGCCCACTTTGCTGTAGGTGAAAATATTCATACCCCTGTTTAAACCGAATCTCCACATTTGCTCAATGGGATCTGTTAGCATATTACATCTTGGGATATCAGTCCAGTACTTCTCCCCTTTTCTCCTAATGTTAATCCATTAGTATTGTATTAGTTCCATTTGTGTAAAAACATATTGCTGTATCTTCCCATTAAAAAGAGCTTTCTGCTGACCTCATCTCCCTTTGTCGGTTATTGCCTCATAAGCTATTGCCAGGTGAGTTTTCTGTTCCTCAAACATAACAAGCAAATTTTTATCTTTGACACATGTTGTGATGGAGAGATATACCCCCAAAACTGAAAATTTTGGAGAGACTGATGTATGCACAACTAATTATAAGACAGGAGGAGCTAAGTGCTCACAGTTAAAGTTCTGTAGGCCACAGGGGAAAGAAGTGATTGTCTCAGGAGGATAAGGGGCACCTATGAAGGGAAAGGAGAGTGAGTAGGATTCCAGCGGGCATGAAAATGGGCTTTTTATTCTTTGGGCAAGAAACAGTGTGTCAATGTACTTAGACTCTGCTATGAGAAATAGAATAGCAAATAAGCCTGGGAAGAATCTGGGACTGTGTGCAAGGACAAAAATCTTCCTTTCAATGTTACTCTGTTGGCACTAGTGAATTTCTGAAAGTTAAACCACATAAAGATTCAAAAACAAAAAAAGAAATTATCACTCTAGTTTTCACAGCCTGTTTTAGAGTGAAAAAAATCTGTTGCTATTTAACATTTCATATTTAGGCTTCCTTATCACCACCAGTTTAACTTACCTAAAATGCACATTCAGCCATACCAGTTCTCTGTTTAAAGGGATTCAGTGACTTTACAGCCATGTCAGATAAAGTATTAGTTCCTGAGTTGGAGGAGTTTTTGCTCTTCTTAATCAGGTCCTTATGGTATACAGAGCCTTATCTCTTACCATGCAATACCTCAAACTCTTACCCCAGGAAATACTATTTTCTTGCAGTTTTCAAGATGGAGCTTGGTAATTTATTCCCAAATAATTTTCCAGGTATGACCATTCTGACAAACCTAACTTTGTCAAACTTAACTTTGGTAGCAAGTCTTTTATAGTGATTGGCTGAGATTTGGAGTAGAGATTAATTTATGTCTTCTGACTCAGAGTAGAATAGCTTAAAAGAACTTAAATTGATATTTCAAATGTCATTAAAATATAATTTTTATTTTAAAAATATGTACATCATGACTTTTTCTAGGACATTGTTCACCTTACTAATGTTGTTTTTTTGTTTGTTTGTTTTGACCTAGGATATCCTTATGTAGCCCAGGCTCGTTTTGTACTTGCTCCCCACACCAAAGCCTCCCAAGAGTTGAGATTACAGGCATGTACCACCATGCATGACTCAACATTATTTTCAGTTGTGAAATATATATCTGAAAGAAAAGAACTTGAACACTTTAAAAACAATTGATATTTTATGAAACAACCACTAAGGCTGATAGCATAATACTAGTATTTTGGAGTACCTTGATTTTTCTTGGATTTTGTAAGTTTTTAAGCATATGAAACTTTTGATTAATATGGTTCTTTATTAAAACATTTTACTAGCATTTATAAATTGTACAGGACTTTCACTGTGACAGTTCCATGCACATCACAATATTCCTTGGTTTTACTGATCCTCACCATCATTCTCCCCCAGTTTCCTCTCCCTTACTTAAAATGATTTTGACAGATTTCAATGTTCTGTCTTCATACAAGTATAAAAGTAAATCAACCATATTCATCCTCCTTTACCCTCTCCTTTCACCCTCCCACTTCTACCTTCTCCCTGACAGGACCTGGTTTACATTCTTGCCCTTCATTATTTAAGTGTATGTTTACTGTTTAAGGGGTTTCATTATGGTATTTTTACCTACGAATATATTGCATTTTAATCAGTGTAACTCCCTCTATTGTTCTTCCTTACTCTTTCCCCTCTACCTCATATTATTCAACAACTTTCAGTGTATTTTATTATGACTTCTTCCTACACAGATGCAATGTATTTCAATATTATTTATTCTCTATCATTCTTTTTCTTCTCTCTTCCATGTAGTCTCCTCAAACAGTACCACTACTGCAAACGTATATATATATATATATATATATATATATATATATATATATATAGTGCATATATATGTAATATATAATTATGCAAGTATGCATATATAATCATGTTTGTATTTGTGTATAAGTTTATCTTTTGGATCTATCTTCCAGACATGAGAGAAAACATGTGGTCTTTGTCTATCTGAATTTAATTTACTTGGCTTAATATGATGATTTCCAGTTCTATTCATTTACCTACACATGACTTCATTCTTCTTTATGACTGAATAATATTCTTTTGTATATCAATATATACACCATTTTTTCTTTTTAAAAATTTTTATTAGCATATAATAATTGCAGAAGGGATACATTGTAGTATTTACATAAATGCTTAGAAAATATCTTAGATTTACCCCCTTCTCTGTTCTTGCCCTTCCCTCTTCTTAAAACAATTTCTATGGGTTTCATTCTTCTGTTTCCATATATGAATACAAAATACATCCGTCATATTCACTCTCATTCACCCTTTTCTTATGCCCACCCTACCCCATTGGTACCTGCCCCTGGAAAAAACCTAGTTTTTCCTCTTGCCCATCATTTATTTTTAAGTGTATACTGATGATTCAAGGGGGTTTTACCTTGGTACTTCAGTTCTGTATATATTATGCTTTAATCAAACTAACCCTCCCCATTATTTGCTCTTTCTTTATCATCATGATCCTTTAGTATGAAGCAGGTTACAGTACAGTGCATTATATTATATTCATATATAGATGGGTTTTTTTCAATATTGATTTATTCTCTAACATTTTCTTTTCCTCTACTGACTCCAGTGGTCCCCTCAGACAAGACCCACTAATAAAATTTTGTTCTTTCTCTCATATGTATATGCATATATAATCATATATACATCATAATTATAATCAATCATATATAATCATTATTGATTTTTGTATCCTGCTACTTTGCTGAAGGTGTGTATGATGTCTAGGAGTTTCTTGGTGGAGTTTTCCAAGTCTCTTTGATCCAAGGTATAAAATCATGTCATCTGCAAATAGGGATTTACACTTCTTCCTTTCCTATTTCAATTCCTTTTATTTCTTTTTCCTATTTTATTGCTCTAGATAGGAATTCCAGGACTATGCTGAATAAGAGTGGAGAGTGGACACCTTTGTCTTGTTCCTTACTTGAGAGGAAGTGGTTTTAGTTTTTCCCCTGTTTAGTACTCTGTAGTATTCTACTATGTGACTATGCTATAATTTATTTATGCATACCACTGTTGATGTACATTTGGGTCTTTTCCAGTTTTCACTACTATGAAAAGTAGTGTAATACTTGAATGTCTTTTTAGGAGAATGTATGCTTTCATTGTCACTTGATACTTATTTCAAAATAGAATTTTCTGTGTCATAAGATATGCTTGTGTTCAGTCTTAGTGGGTATTGTCAAAAAACTGTTGAACTAATTTTCAATACCATTAGGTGTGAGAATTCCAGTTCTCTAGAGCCTCACAATTATTTGCTATTGTCTGAATTTTTTCATTTTAATTATCCTGGTGATTGTGATTATGTCATGTTGTGGTTTTAATTGGATTTCACTCCTGACTAAAGAAGTTGAAAAACTGTCCATATTTTATTGAAGTCATTTAGATGTCTTCTTTTTTGAAGGCATATTTTAGGTCCTTTGCCAATATTTCACATGGTGTTGATGTCATTTTTTTATTGATTTTCTTTATTGTATGTATGTATGTGTTTTTATCTTTTTGATTTGCTGGACCATTCTTTTTTAATTTCTTTGGGTTGAATTTGTTATTCATTCACCATTTTTCTTGAAATAGAAACTTACTATTTTTCATCCTTCCCTATAATATATTATAATCCTTTTCTCTTTGAGTAATCTGTTAGATGTGTGCCATTAATTCAACGAAAATTATTTTCCTGTTTCCACTGAGATTACTTATTTTTTGGGCCATAAAGTATTAATAGAAATGCTGTGACAAATATTTAGAGGATTTTTTAAGTTGCCTTTCTGTTTTTGCCTTCAAGATTAATTTCACTGTTTCAATTGTTTGAAATTTGGTGAGTTCTGATTGATCACCAACTTATGGTTTATATTGGTAAGTGTTCCATGGGCCTATGTATTTTGTTTGAGCATTGTATTTTATAAATGTCAATGAGCTCAAGTTAGTCAATGTTATTAGCTGTAGTTTATAATGTTACTAGTGTTAAAAACCATTAACAATTAGTATACATACATGTGTATATACACATACAATTAATTAGTATAAATATATGCATGTGTAGGTATATGTGTGCATACATTTTTTTCTATTTGTTACTGTGAAATATTTGTTTTAAAATTTCAAAGATAACTGTGAACTTGTCTATTTCTACCTTTATTTCTGTCATTTTTTTTGATCATGCATTAGAAGTCTTTACTAGGTGGATACACATTTAATATTATGTTTTTCATTGAATTCTATATGTTTTTAATGTGATATTTTTCCCACAAATTCAAGTAATATTTCTTGATATCTACTCTGATATTTAAAAAGTCACACCACATTTCTTTCGGCTAATACTTCAATAACATTTATTTTCAATTCTCTTACATCAAACCTATCTACAATCCTATATCTAAAGTGAATATATTGAAAGCAGAATATAGCTGGATTTTTCTTTATTCACATGATAATATTTGCTATTATTTGAAATATTTGGTTTATTTACATATAATGTTTTTTATAATATAGTTACAATGCTGAATGCTAGGATTTTTAAATAATCCTGTTCTTTGTTCTACTTTAAAATTTTTATTTTAGATTAGTCAAGTCTTTTTATTTTATTAATTCCGCCTTGTATTTATGTTTTTAAGTTTTAAATGCTTTTACTTTTTTCTCCTCTCTCATCTTGGTTACCCTATATTCTATTATGATCTAGATAAAATCTGTAATTTCTTACATACTGAGCAATGCAAAAAAACTTGCAACAGTTTGTCCCCATCTATCCTAACTTGCCTTTTATGTAATAGTTAACATGTTTTGTACTTTTACAAGACTTATAAAACCTTTCAAAGCATTGTTTTCTTCTTGATTTATGATATAAACATTGTCATATTTTTATCTTTCAGGTACATTTTATTCTTTCTTGCACTTTCATGTTTCCATCTGGAATCAATTTCATACAGCTTGAAGAATTTGCTAAAGTGTTTCCAAAGTTCTGTACTGAACATATTCTCTCAAGTTTTGTCTGTATAGAAACATCTTTACTTCTCACTCATTTTTGAAGCATATCTTCCAGGTATACTACATTAGAAGGCAGTATTTTTTGTTTGGGTTTTTTTTTTTGTTGTTGTTCTTTTCTGATTAAATATCTGCTCATTTAGAGGTGTTCTTCTATCTTATCTTAGGTTTTATAGTTTTGTTGATGGATAGCTGTAAATTTTATTGCTGCTTCTTTGAAAATAAACTGTATTTTTCCTGTAGTTGCAAGTAAGATATTCTTCTTCTCATGTATATATTAACGGGGTTCGGTATGACAGAAATACATGCATATGGAATTGACAAATTGCTGATATTTTACAGATTATTGCTTTTTATTTATTCTGTGTGCTTTCCATTAATTTTCTTCCTCTATATTCTTTACATGTCAATCACAGTTGTTTTTAAGTTCCTATTTTTCTAACGTTTGATATTCTATAAACTGTTTCTATTTTCTCTCTTTTTATCTTTTTCTTGCCCCTTCACTTGCGGTACTTTTTTTTTATTGTGCCATATGCTTTGTTTAAGGAATCATAGATACATGGTCAGTGTTATTTTTCCCCTGAGATTGTTCATATTTCTCTCTGTATGCAAGACATGATAATGCAATTTCATCAATGCCATCACAGTTGAGCTGAATCTGGACTAGGTGGCAGCTTTACTTAGACTCAAGTGAAGCTTGTCTTTATTTGCGTCCAAATCCTCACTTCTAGTGAGAAATTTATCTTGTGAGAACTTCAACACTGTGAGAAATTTCATCATGCATTTCTTGCACAATCCAAGTTTGGGCATGGCCCAAATAGGCTTGATAAGAAAACTAATACTTTTCTGATTCTTCTGAAAATTCTGGCTTTGGGATATTTTAAACTTTGCACTTAGCCACTCATACAGGTGGGTTTGAAATGTGACGAATATCTTGGGAGATAGAATCCTCTTGGATTTGCTGCACTTTCTTCTAATGTGAATTTTTCTCATGAGCAGGTTCAGCCTAGGTTTCTGGATTACCTCCTTTTTGGATTAGATTTCATGGTGCTAAAAAATTTGTGACATATTAGGAAAAGATATAGAGTCTCTGGAAAGACTTAATAGAGTGGGCATGGTGAAACAAGCCTATAATCCCAGCTACTGTAGAGGCAGAGGCAGGAATATTGTGAGTTTGAGGCCAGCCTGGTCAAAGTTAGCCAGACCCCATCTCACAAACAAAATATGAAAGAAAGAGCTGGGGACATGTGCAAGTGGTAGATTTCTTACCACATCTTTGAAGTCTTGGGTTTAATACCCAGTATCATTAAGAAAAAGCAAACAAACAAAAAACAAGGGGAGTTGCAGCACAGACTTCTAGAATCCTGGAGTAAGGTCATGCTTCTAGACAGTGAGCTTCATAAATCTACTTTCAGACTTTCATACAAGTTTATAGTATATGCAATCTATGAATCATCCTGCTTAGATCAGCTCAAATGGCCCTCAGGATCTCAGTTGATAGGCAGGTTGACTTCAGCTATGCCCAGCCATGGCAGTTTGAACAGGAAATAAAAAGGCCAGCAGTTACCCATTCAAATAAGAAAGTATTTTCCCTATTTGGTATTTGAGTTCATCTAGTTATTTTTGACTATATAACCTTATTATGGCTTTAAGATATTATTTTTAAATTTATAAAAATTTTATACATTTGTTATTTCTAGTGGGAAGGTTTCTAGTATCTAATTTTTTTTTTTTTACCAAGAAGTTGGAATTCTGGGCCTTTTACATTTAAAAGAATGTTTAGAATTTCAAGTAGCTGCAAAATTGACATGCATAGTTCCCCTACCCTTTACTCATATATTTCTAATGCTAACATCTTACACTATCACAAGTTAAATGATCTAAACCAGGATATTAACTGTTATGTAGACTTTATTCACATTTATCAGTTGCCCCTTGTCCAGCATCCAGTTCAGAACTCAAAATTTGCTTTAACTGTCAATTCTCCTTAGTACTCTGTGACTATTCTCTGACTTTGGTCCTCTTGACATTTTTGAAAAGTACTGGCCACTTAATTTGCAGATTTTCCCTCAAGTTTTTATTATTTAATATTTTCTCCTGATTAGATTTAGGTACACCTTTTTTAGCAAGAATACCACAGTAGTGAGTCCAAGTATTTCTTAGCATGTCATACAAAGAAGTTTGTAATGACAAAACAGAGGTGTGCTTAAAAACCATGCTTATAGAAATATAGCACACATAAAATTCTCTTCTGCATATAATTCTGGTTTTACAAAAGTATACAGTTAGGAAAGCAGCAACATTATCCAGATGTGGAAGAGTTTTGTCACTTCTAAAATCTTCTCTTGTGTCCTTTTGCATTAAATACTTAACCTTACTGCTAACCTATACCAATCACAGGTGTATTTTCTGTCCCTATAGTTTGTCTTTTCTGAAATGTAGCATCAGTGGAGTAACAGTATATAGGCTGTTGGATCTTGTATCTTTAACTTAGAATATGTAGTTTAGATTCATCTATGTTGCTGTGTGAATTGATTGTGTTTACTTTTTATTGTTGAATATCATTCCTTTCTGTAGATGCCCACAATTTGTTTAGTCATTGAGTAGTTGAAATATCTTTACATTGTTTCCATGTCTTAGGTGATAAATAAAACTTCTGAAAACATTTTTATGTATCATATTTAACTTTAAAAATATATCCATAATTTTTGTTTTTTAGACTTTTTACTTTATTTGTGATTTAAATAAAATATATTTTATACAGTTTCTTGAAAGTGCTAATTCATGAATGCCTCAGCTTCATGACATAGTCAGTTAAGACAGTCTAACTTAAACAAAATGACTGGTTGAATGATTTTGCTATTATGCAAGACATGGAATGCCTTGTGTGTTTGTGTGTGTGTGTGTGTGTGTGTGTGTGTGTGTGTGTGTGAGAGAGAGAGAGAGAGAGAGAGAGAGAGAGAGAGAGAGAGAGAGAGAGAATACTGCCTTCAGGAATCCCACTAGGTAATCTGGGAGCTACACAAATAAAAGCAAAAAAATGAGACAAGGCATGATGAACCGAAAATCAAAAGTTTAAAGAGCTATTAATTGGTCACTGGACTAGTCTGATACTTTTTAAGAAAGTGACATTTAAATTGCTTTGTGACAATTTTAGTTAAGAAGAATGTATGTCCAGTTTTATAAAGTGGAAAAGTACTTCATGCTAAATTAAGAGTAATGCATTATTTGAGCAATTTACCTTTATAAAACATCTGGAAGTGTAAAAGAGAAACTAGATTTAATAAAAAATAACAACATGTATCAAATCTCTGAAATGGACATAGTATCAAAATATATAGGAATCCATAAAATTGAATAAAGAAATTGGATGAGTGGCAGAATATTTGTACCTCCACTGCTCAAGATTTATACATGGAATCTTACTAACATTAGTGACATTTTACAAATTGTAAACTATTTTTACATTTTCTAAATAGAAGCCAGTGTTTACAACGGGTTATCAAGTCTGTTCTTTTCTCCATATTGCTGCTTATAAGGTAAAATTTTATTTCCTTTGTTTGTTGAAAACAAACAATCCCCCCAACCTGACTTCATAAAGTCCTGAGTTCATGAGCTCATCAGTGTCTTTCATATTTCCATCATCCTCCAATTAAGTTAATTAACTATACTAATTACTATTTGATAGTAAGTCTTCGAATTTCCTCTTTAGTAATCCCTTCTTTGTTACTTAATTACTTCTTAAAGACTTTTTGTTTTTTAAATTGGTGCTATTATGCTATCTACTTAACTAGTATATTTTGAAATTTCAATTGTTTTCTAAACATAGCATATGTTATAAACAGTATTAGTAGTTAATGATCATAGTTCATGTTTGCTGTTACAGAAATCCTAAAATTTCTTATTCCCTCAATGTTATAGGCTTGGAGCATCTGTTTTTCTGTTCTGCCTTGCCTTTTTTGTGATTTCTTAGATATCAATTCAATCTTGGGTTCAATAGGAGTGCTCAAGGTAAATTCTTAAATCACTTCAATAACTTTTTTTTTTTGGTACTGGGTGTTGAGCTCAGGGCTTCATGCTTGTCAGGTAGGCACTCTACTCCTTGAGCCACTTCACCAGCCTGTTTTGCACTTGTCAGTTTTGAAATAGGGTCTCACATTATGTCCAGGAAGGCCTGGACAAATCTGTGCTTTCCCATGTAGCTGAGATGACAAGATGCACCACTGCATCCAGCCTTTGGTTGAGATGGGATCTTGATAACTTTTTGCCTAGACCCACCTGAAATATAACAGCAGTTGCATAGCTCAAATAGATACTTGACAATATCAAGGTGATTCATGGCCTCTCTATCTGTCTACTACAGAAAATATTAAGTTATTGGGCAACAGATAGCATGATCCAGAGTCATCACAATAACATACAAAAAATGTTCAGCATCTAATCGAGAATTACCAGGCACGATTGGAATAAACAAAAAATATTATCATTGACTGAAAGAAAAGGTATATATAAGTAGCAGACCACTAGATGATTGAGAATTTTAGTTATCAAACAGGGACATTAATAATATGATTAAATGTATCAATCATATGAAAATTAAGGGTACTTTTAGTAGATAAGCAAGAGTAAAGATAAGAAGAATAAAATGGTAGAAGAAACATCTATTTCAATAGATCAGCATAATGGAAGGTTAGACATCAGACAGGACCAGTGTTCTGACAAACTAGCGAGTAAAATGTATCAAGATGAGACCCAGAGAGGAAAAATGGGATATGAAGTACATAATACAGAACAAGAGACATCTAGGGCATGTGTGAAAAATTCTAGTATATCACCGGTTTAAATACTTAAGGAAGAAACAAAGTTAGAAATTACATTTGAAAAGATACCAAATGAGAAGTTCCAAAAACCAGTGAAAACTGTCAACATACATTTAAGATATTTTATGGTTGTATATTTAGAAAATATAAAAGAATTTACAAATAATTTTAAAGTGAGTAATTTAATTAACCAAAGCTATTGTAGCAAACTCAGCCCTCTCTCCTTCCTTCCTTCTTTTTTCTTGCTTTTTTTCTATTTGTTTTTAATCTTCATAGTCTGAAATTTATTAAAAATGTTAAAGTTACATTTATGCAATCATTTAGACATAAAGTATATTTTGGGCTACCTCCCCCCCCCCCACTTCTAGGTAGAACCTGTTGTGCCCTCTTGTTCTCTGATTTTGTTGAAGAGAAAACATAGGAGGTAATAAGAAAGACACAGCATTTTTGCTAGTTTGTAATAAAGATAGCTATACAGAGAGATTCCTAGCTCTGCTTTCATGCAGCTGTGTATTGCAATCCACATTCGTTCATCTCTACCAGACCTCTTCACTACTTGCTGGTCCCCTTCCCATAGTGGCCTCTGCCAGTTTAAAATATTTTATTCACTCCTCTACAGTGAGCACATCAATAACATTCAAGTTTTAGGTTTCCTTCCCTTTCCCTATTCCTGCCATGTGTGTTCTCCCCTTAGTGTATGACCCATGTCCAATAATATTACTGCATTTGTTTTAGATCTATAATCCACATATGAGGGAGAACATGCGATTTTTGGCTTTCTGAGGCTGGCTAACTTTGCTTAAGATGATGTTCTCCAGTTCTATCCATTTACTTGAGAATGACAAAATTTCATTCTTCTTTGTGGCTGAGTAAAATTCCAATGTGTATAAATACCACATTTTCTTAATTCATTTGTCAGTAGTGGGGCATCTTAGCTGTTTCCATAGCTTAGCTATTGCAAATAGTGCTGCAATAAACATGGGTGTGCAGGTGACTTTGTAATATCCTGAATCACATTCCTTTGAGTATATCCCTAGGAGTGGTATTACTGGATGATATGGAAGATCCATATTTAGTTTTTTAAGAAGCCTCCATATTGTTTTCCAAAGTGGTTGTACTTGCTTACTTTCCCACCAGCAGTGTATGAGGGAGGATTCCTTTTCCTCTACATTCTTGCCAATGTTTGTTGCTGTTGGTGTTCTTGATGCTAGCTATTCTAATAGAAGTGAGGTGGAATCTTAGTGTGGTTTTGATTTGCATTTCCTTTATGGCCAGGGACGGTGAGCATTTTTTCATGTGTTTTTTGGCCATTTGGACTTCTTCCTTTGAAAAACTTCTGTTTAGTTCAGTTGCCCAATTCTTTATTAGTGCATTAATTTTGGGGGTGTTTAGTTTTTTGAGCTCCTGTATATTCTGGTTATCAGCTCTTTGTCTGATGTAAAACTAGCAAATATTTTCTCACACTCTGTGGGTGGTCGCTTCAGATTAGAGACCATTTCTTTTGTTGTTCAGAACCTTTTTAATTTTGTGTAGTCCCATTTGTCCATCCTTTCTCCTAGTTGCTGAGCTGCTGGAGTTCCACTGAGAAAGTCCTTGACTATACCTATTGCTTCCAGGGTATTCCTTGCTCTTTTTGTGTACTAACTGCTGGGTTTCAGGTCAGTATTAAGGTCCTTAATCCACTTTGAATTGATACTAGTACAGGGTGATAAACATGCATCTAGTTTCAGTTTTCTTCAGGCAGATAATCACTTTTCCCAGCAACATTTTTTGAAGAGGCTGCCTTTCTTCATTATATGTTTTTGACCCCTTTGTCAAAAATAAGGTGGGTGTAACTTTGTGGATTCATATCCACATCCTATATTTTGTTCCACTGGTCTTCATATCTGTTTTTGTGCCAGTATCATGCTGTTTTAATTGCTATGGCTCTGTAGTATAGTTTAAAGTCAGGTATAGTGATACTTCGAGCATTGCTCTTTTTGCTCAGTATTGCCTTGGCTATTCATGGTTTTTTGTGTTTCCAAATGAATTTTAGGTTAGTTTTTGATGGGAATTGCATTGAACATGTAGATGCCTTTGGTAGTATAGCCATTTTTCCTGATCTCTTTCTTCAGGGGTTTGTAGTTCTCCTTGTAGGGGTCATTTTATATTTGTTGTTAAGTTTATTCCTAGGTATTTGATTTTTTTGAAGCTATTGTAAATGGAATTGTTTTCTTATATTCTTTTTCAATTTGTTCATTGTTGGTGTATAGGATACTGCTTTTTGAAAGTTGATTTTGTATCCTGCTACATCGCTAAAGCTGTTCATAGTGTCTACAAGTTTTGGGGTAGATTTTTTGGGTCTTTGAGGTATAGAATCATGTCATGTGCAAATAGAGATACTTCGACTATTTCTTTACCTATTTATAGTCCTTTTATTTCTTCTTGTCTTATTTCTGTGGCTAGGAATTCCAGGACTATGTTGCATAGGAGTGGGGATAGTAGGAACCCTTGTCTCATTCCTGACTTTAGGGGAAATTGTTTCACTTTTTCCCCATTAAGTATGATGTTGGCCATATGTAGCCTTTATAATGTTGATGTAATTTCCTAGTTTTCTTAGAGCTTTTATCAGGAAGTGGTGTTGAATCTTATCAAAGGCTTTTTCTGCATCTATTGAGATTATCAAGTGGTTTTTGTCTTTGCTTTTATTGTGCTATGTTACATTTAATGATTTGCATATTTTGAACCATTCCTGCATCCCTGTGATGAAGCTGATATGGTCATGTTTAGTGATATGTTTCTGATATGTTGTTGGATTCAGTTTGCCATTATTATATTGAAGATTTTTGGATCAATGTTCATTAAGGACATTGCCTTGTAGTTCTCTGTTTTGAATGTTTCCTTGTTTGGTTTTGGGATAAGTGTAATTTTGGCTTCATAGAATTGGTTAGACAATGTTCCTTCCCTTTCTATTTTGTGGAAAATTTAAGGAGTGTTGACATTTGAAGTTCTGGCAAAATTCACCTGAGACTCCATCAGGTCCTGGACTTTTCTTTTTTGGGAGACTCTTTATTACTGCTTCAATTTCATTAAGTGTTATAGATCTATTTAGGTGGTTAATATCCTCTTGGTTTCAGTTTTGGATGGTCATAAGTATCTAGAAATTTGTCCCTTTCTTTAAGATTTTCTAATTTATTGGGATACAGGTTCTCAAAGTAATGTTTGACGATTATCTGGATTTCCTTAGTGTTGATTGTTATCTCTCATTTTTAATTTCTGATTTTACTAATTTAGGTCTTTTCCTTCCTCACTTTAGTCAGATTTCCCAGGGGCTTGTCAATCTTCTTTAGTTTTTAAAGAACCAGCTCTTTGTTTCATTGATTCTTTGTGTGGTTTTTTTTGGTCTCTATTTCATTAATTCCCACCCTTATTTTTATTTCTCTCCTTCTTCTTATTTTGGGTTTTGCTTGTTCTTGTTTTTCTAACTGCTTATTCTTATTTTTCTAGGTGTTTGAGGTGTATCATTAGGTCATTGATTTGAGATCTTTCTGTCCTTTTAATATATGCACTCATGGCTATAAATTTTCTTCTTAGAACAGCCTTTGCTGTGTCCCAGAGGTTCTGGTAAAATGGTCTTTTCATTTTCATTAGCTTCCAGGAACCTTTTGATTTCCTCTCTGATTTCTTCTGACCCCCTGATTATTGAGCAATGTGTTGTTTAACCTCCAATTATTTGCATATTTTCTGCTGTTGTTTTCGTTGTTGAGTTCTAGTTTTAATGCATTGTGATCAGATAGAAGGCAGGGGGTTATTTCGGTTTTCTTATATGTCTTGAGGCTAGCTTTGTGTATTGCTACTCCTGCCTGTTTTTGGTGGCCATTAGCTTGATAACTCTTCTTCCCGCCTTTTGCCCTAATCCAGTGTTTCTTTCTGTCAATGAGATGGGTCTCTTGTAAACAATGGATTGTTGGATCTTCCTTTTTAATGGAGTTTGTCAAACTGTCTTTTGATGGGGGAGTTGAGTCCATTGACATTGAGTGTTAACATTGATTGGTATGTGGTGATTCCTGCCATTTAGTTGTTTTTGTTGTTTAAGGATTTGATTGTGTTCATTCAAATTAATGCTACTCTCAGATTACTTGTCTTTTCTCCTCCTGTGGTTTGATACTTCCCATCCTCTGATGGTTTTGTTTGCTTTCATATTCTGTGTGCAGAATTCCTTGTGGAATATTCTGTAGTGGCTTGGTGGTCATATATTGTTTCAGTTTCTGTTTATCATGGAAGATTTTTATTGCTCCATCAGATTTGAATGATAATTTTGCTAGGTAGAGTATGCTAGAGCTGAAGTTACTTCCTTTCAGTGCCTGAAACACCTTACTCCATGCCCTTCTTGTTTTTAAGGTTTCCATTGAGGAATCTGCTATTATTTTGATGGGTTTACCTTTATACGTTATTTGGTTTTTTCTCTCTTACAGCTTTCAAGATTCTTTCTCTGTTATCTGTGCTTGTTGTTTTAATGATAATATGCAATGGGGAGGATCTATTTTGGCCAAGTGTGTTTGGTGTCCTGGAGGCTTCCTGTGCCTGAATGGGCAAAACTTTCTCAAGGTTTGGGAAATTTTCTGTTATTAGTTTGTTGACTATATTATGTATCCATTTGGCTTGCACCTCTTCTCCTTCTTCAATGCCCATGATTCTCAGGTTTGGTCTTTTGATGGAGTTGCTGAGTTCTTGCATATTCCTTTCATAGCTCTTGAGTTGTGTGACTAAGATTTCTTCTATTTTTTCTTTAATTTCTATTTTATCTTTGAACTCTGAGACTCTCTTTTCCATTTGTTCTAGTCTGCTGGAGTGATCTTCCATTGTGTTTTTTGTTTGACTAAAGGGAATTTTTATTTCCAGGATTTCTGTTTGATTCTTTTTTCTGAAGTATTCCATATGTTTGTTCAACTCCTTTTTATAATTTGTGCTGTCATCTTTAATTCATAAATCTCTCTTTTTTTATAGTGTCTTTTGTTTCACTTTGGTGTTTGTTGAAGTCCTCCCCTGAGTTCCTTTATTTGTTTCTTTGTCTTCTCATGTTCTTTATTTTTGATGTGTTGAAATGTCTTGAGCGCTTTTTGTACATTCTGATTAACTGTGTCTAGTATTTTCTCTATGAATTTATCAGTGATATCTTCCAAAATTTCTTCTTTGAGAGTGTTTATGTGGGTATGTCACTGGGATCCTTATAGACATTTATCATTGTTTTGTTGAGGTTAGGAACTGGATATCCATTTTCTTCATTCCCCACTGAATCCTGTATTGAATTATTTTTTTTTTGTCAGGGGAGTGGTTTCCATCCCTTCTTCTCATTGCTGTACTTGGTGCTGTGCAAGTATGTTTTTGATAGGCCAGTTGGTGATTTTGATTGCCTAATTTCTTTCCCTGATTTAAGTTTTGTGTTGTGACTGACTTTGTTGTTAGCTAGGTTAATGTGTTTTTTCTGTCCCTGGCCTGGAGGTGTAATTTAGCAATAACAAATTCACAGGTTCAATGCCAGACCAGTTATTTACATATTTTATAGAAAACCCCTTGATGATAATATCTATAAATAGTGGGAGTTGGGGGATAATGGTTATTAGACTTGTTATAGATTTTGGGAAATTGGTAAAAGTGGCACTAAAAAGGAGTGGGGTGGAAAAAGGGTCGGGAGAAGAAGTATGGGAATTGCTGGGTTTTGTGGCCCTTGTATGTGTTTTGGTTATATTTGTGTTATTGCAGTGGAAGGTGCTTGTGTCAGGGAATTGCAAGGGGCTAGGGTTGTGTACAGTTGGTATAGTATGCTAGTCAGAAGGTGGTGAGTGTGTAGGAGAGAGGGGTACTTGGTGACAGGTTGGGGAAGGATAGGATGGGGAGGTGAAGATGATGTAACGAGTGGATGAGAAGGGTCAGAAAGAGTAGTTGGGAGGGAAAACAATGGCTTGTAGCACAGGAGAATGAAAGAAAGTGAAGAGGGTGAGAATAGGGATAAGAGAATATTGATGGTGAAGTTAATAATACAGGAATTTTAAAAAACCACATTTAAAAACACCAGGTTCAGGAACCACAAAAAGTTCAGTTTTTTTGATAAAAGTTCTGACGTTATCTCTTAGGTGTCCAATCCTGGTATTGGCATATAAGCAGAAGCTCTGATGTGGTCTCACCAGATGACTGGCTTGTGTGTAGTATTTGGTCCTTTTGTCTATAACATTAGTTGGAATTGTGAAGTGAGGTAAGACTTCTAGCTCATGCAGGGTGGTCAGAGCTGTTTTTTTCACCAGGCAGCAGCTATGTTGCCCTTAACCTGCCACTCTTTTGGTCAGCTCTTCCCCCAGTAAAGTGGGACAATTCAATTCTGAATGCTGCCCTCTGTCCCAGAGATCAAACCTGGGACCTACCATCTGCCCCACTTTGGGAGGTTGGTCTTTCACCCCACCCCCACTCTCAGCCTTTGTGTCTCTCCTGAACTCTGCTGGATGCTAGTGGCTCCTCTGGGAAGTTGGCTTGTCACCCCACTCCCACTCTCAGCTTTTGTGTCTCTCATGACCTCTGCTGGCTGTTAACAGCTCCTCTGGGAAGTTGACTTGTCACCCCACTCCTGCTCTCAACCTTTGCTGCTTTACTATCATTCATTCACTGACAGTGCAGCACTGAGAGTTTGGCTCCTTACCCCACCTCCATTCTCCAAGGGATGTCCAGTGTTCCACTCCCACCTCCATTGTTGGTGTTAGGTTACAGCTTGCTGTTTATGTTTTTCAGTTTTGCTGGTGGGGGGCTGTTTCAGTCTGCCCAGGGGCTGCACTGTATTATGTTTCTGGGTGTTGGGTAAGGGAGTTGCATGTGGTGCATGCTACTCACCTGTTCATTCTGCAGATTCATGCAAGCAGCTTTGGAGCCAGCCAGTGGGGAGAAATGGTGCTACTTTTCTCAGTGCTGTGCCTTGTAGGGAGGTTTTCCATTGGCTAGAGGTCCAGGATGTTGCAGAGTTTGATTCTGATTGATGCTCTGTCTTCTGCTTTTTTGGGAGAAAAAAACAAAACAAACAAACAAACAGCAACAACAAAAAACAACCTAAGGCTTTTTTTCCAGGGCCAGACACAACTTCCTGGCTGTGCTGTGCAAGATTTTCACAGCTGGTTGGTGCAATTAAAGGCTGATTTAAAGGTCAGACTTTGAATTTTATCCACACCTAATGTGATGGTGGTTTTTATTTTGGTTAGGAGCAATCAGAGTTATCCAAGTGTAGCTCCAACATCTTAAGGAGGTTTCTGGTGTCACAGAGCTTAGGATTTCTGACTCCCTACACTTGGTGCCATTTTGGATAGCTTCAACACTCAGCTTTTAAAGACACCTAATTTTTATAACAAGTTTAAGTTATACTTTACTTTTTATGCTTTCTTTTACAGTTTACATGGCTTCTCTTGTGCTGCGAAAATTCATACCATGTATAGATTGCTAATTAGTATATATATATAGATATATACACACATATATATACATGTTTTGCATAAATTGGTATTAAGAAAACTTCAGGAAGTCTGAACAATGGATGTGGGTTAAATGCTGCCATATCAGATTTTTACTTTTGCAAATGTTAATGATTTTGCCATTAAAAAATACTGGGAGAGCTAGTCCTAGACTCCATATGTTGTTAGGAGATATCCAGATGCCTGAGAATATAATACCATTCATTTGAATCTCTGTATAGTTAAGCCATCTGGTTCAGCTAAGTACCAGAAGCTTTATAATTATTCATGACTCTGTTTGGTAGAATGTCATTTGTGCTATTGGAGAGTAAACTGCTATAATAGATACACTATTGTTAAGTCTGAAAATGCTCCCATCCCATAGATGTTGATGTTCCTATTAAGATGTATCCATTAATATTACTTCTCACATTCATCAACTCAAAGATATTGTAAGTGGGATGATACTTTTAACACTTACAGACTCATTGAATTTTGGATTTTGTGTATTTTATAATATGGTCATTTTATTGTAATATAATGTATGAATTTAAACCTTTTGCTAAAAGTCATGGGCCTCCACATAACTTGTAATGTTGTTGCCAGAACAGAAATCAGAAGTTGTGTGAGTCTTCAAAAATTTTTTTATTTTTTTTGTTCTTATAGCTCCAGCAACTTGGAAAAGACATGACCATCAGAAATTAAATGCTGATGGAATACATAGCATGTAATATACCCTCTGTATTTTCTAACATATTTTCATTGGCAAGGTAGTCCCCAATATTTGATGCTAATTCTTCACTTCTGCAGTTATCATGATTGGGGTAAGATTTAACATTCACTCAGTAAATCTTTATTGAAGATGTTAGATGAGTGAAGGCTATGAAGTCAAATAAAGCATGATTCCACCTTTCAGGGAGCTTGCTTCACTCTCACTATTTTTACTGCTCACTTCATTTGTTAGCTTTATGAACTTCTATGTTTCAAGCTGCACAGATGCACCTGAGAGAATAAATCCCCACAGTCAGGTGGTAGAACTTACAAACTTCCATATGTTCTTAATACACACATTTAATAAACATTTATGAAACATTTTTGATGTTCAAGTTTCCCAGCATTAAAAAAGCAAACAAATATAAAAAACAGAAGCAAAGAAGAAAAATATCTTTAAGAAAACTTCAGGCTAGTGAAAACTATGAAAATATAAACAAACTACAAAGTAAAATAATAGTATTGTAACAGGGAAAAGCAGCTTGTGTTTTGGGAGCACATGGGAAGGAATGGCTAATTCTGAAATGGTTAGGAGAAGGTTTTTGAGAGTAAGAAATATTTGTGTCAGTTATTGAAAAGTGACATGGCACCTTACTTCTTCTCAGCTGAAATAACAAAAATATAAAATAGCTCCTCAGTAATCACTTTTGTGGTAGAACCACAGTAGCTATGACATATCAGAGCTCTTGAATTTTGTAGTAAAGCAGTAGGTGGTTGATTTATTCTCAGGAATTTTATCTAGAAGTTCCTTAAACATAATGAGTATTTAAATTTTAATAGTACATGAAAATATTTGGTTTTATACATGACAGTATTTGGAATAAGCTAAGTCACTGTTTATTGTATTCCGTGTTACCTCTTGATGTGTATTCATTTCAGAGTCTTAAACTGAATCTCAAAACTTATGGTTTTTATCTTGGTGCTACTTCAATCTTAGAGTTTCTGAATTACCCAATATCCATTCCCAAATGTCTATTATGTACAAATAATCAAATCCCAGTTAGCCTTTTATTTACATATATTTTACATATGAGCTTAAAATAGTCACCATAGTCATCTATAAACTTCTGAGAACACTTATGAGTAAGAATGGGTTGGAAATACCAAGGTTATGAAGATCTGATATGGTTCCTATTTTTAAGGGATTTGGGATATAGTTGTGAAGATAGAATATTTTGTGTAGAAACCTACATTTTAATAAGTAAACATGCAGTTAATTCTGTGACAAACAAAGAGTATACCCTATCTGTGTGCCATCTTACTTCAAGGAAGTGTCAATCAATAAAAGCTATGGAAATTGGAAGAGAGACCCTGGAAGAGCTGGAAAGATAGGGTATGGTCAAGAGGAGACTCTAAACTTATTTGGTAAACAGTTTTGTGGAGTTGAAGTAGAAATGTGTCTATATGTACACATATGTTCAAGGAACCACATATTGCTGTGTTTGCAACAGTGGAGAGTTGTTTTTAATAAGTGCATTAACATTAAGAAGGTATTTATGGTCCATTTTTTGATAGCCTTTGGGTTTTACCTTAAACATGGTAGAGACAAACAGAAGCTATAGAACAGGGTGATGGCATATCCAAAGTAGAATGTGGGATAGATAAAAGGAGCAGTTTGGATGTAGGAATACTGGTAGCAAGGAAGAGGTGTAGCTTATTGTCTAGAGAAAGAAAATAACTTCTGTGTGAAGAGCATTATAGACAATCAGCAAGATCCCTTTCTGGGCCATTTCTCCTTCACTTTCATTTTGTCTGAAATGTAGAATTTCTTCAGCCTTTCTACTAGGGTCTGCTCTGCTAATATATTTTTGATGCTTTTCCATAATGTGATTTTCTCTCAGGGAAAAATTGTTGACTTTTAATAGGTGTTTAAGGAAGAGGATTTTTTTTTTAATTCAAAGTGGTGGCACCAACAGTAATACCTCAGGCCTTGTGAATGGTCTAGAGACTGATTCTGAATTTAGACAATTAGGTCCATTTATTTTGGTGGATGCTGTCATGGGAATTATTTCACATGAAAGAATGGTGTAATATAAAGACAGCAACATGGTAAATTTCAGAAGACATAACATGAATGCAAATAGCACATGATTAGTCTACATCTTTCCATTTTACTTACTTTGATAAATAAAAAGTATTATTCTATTCAGAATATATGTCAGTAAGAATTGAACCAAAGGAAAAAAGATCAATGAAAGACAAATTTTATAAAATAAGAAATTATTGAACAAAGGAAGAAAATAAAAATATACAAAATAACCTCAATTTTAAAAAATGAATAAGGCTGAAAATGAAAACTGCATGACCCTTGCAAAAAAGAAATGCAAGGCTTTGATAGAGCCAAACACAACACACAAAATTTCCATCTCATACTTAGACACTGCTTTGTATCCTCCAGTGGCTTAGCATTGTTCAGTCTTATCTGATCCACATTTTAAAAACATACCCATGTGTATATCATTTGAAATGCAAATATGTTTTCAAAGAGTTAGAAAAGGGATCTACAGAGGCTATGTGGCCTGATGCTTTCATTTTATAGACAAGGAAACTGAGGCTGTTGAAGTTCATTTGACTTGGCTAGGATTACAATAACAGTTAGTGGGTTGGTGATACAGTGGTAGTCTTGACTCCAAGAGTGTGGCACTATAAAATAATCCCTTTCCATATCTTCTCTTTATGCAGTAATCCTCCCTTATTTGTGGTTTTTGCTTTCTACAGTTTCAATTACCTATGGTTAATCATGGTCCAAAATTTTTAAATGTAAATCTCCAGAAATTAACATTTCATAAGTTTTAAATTGCTTGTTGTTTCTATTAGTGTGATGAAATTATACCATTTCACACCTTTGCACCCAAAACATAAATTGTACATTTGTTCATCAAATCCCTACTGTATACACTGCACAAACATTAGTCACTTAGTGCCTAACTCTATTATCAGAATGACTGGTGCAACATTATATATAGCACTTACATCAGAGTAATTTTTGTATAGTAGCCTTAATGCTACATCACATCAAAGATGGAAGGATAGAATGACCTAGAATGCCTAGGTCATTCACTTTACTTCTTTTCATCACATAGGCATTGTATGCTGATTGTATCTCTCATATTCACAAGAAGGGCAAGTACATTATGGTAAGATATTTTGAGAGAGAAGAGAGACACTACACTGATATAACTTTTACTACCATATATTGTTACAATATTCTATTTTAATATTAGTTATTGTTCCTTACTGTACCTAATTTAAAAATTAAACTGTCATAGGTATATGTATATATATATATATATATATATATATATATATATATATACCAATACACACATATACACACACACACACACACACATATATATACATTTACATGTGTGTATGTATATGACAAATCACAGTATATATAGGATTCAGTACTCTTCATGGTTTCTGGCATAAACTGGAGGTCACAGAATATATCCTCCAAAGACAAGGGGAGATTATTGTATTTTTGCCACTGATGATAATGTTGAGACTTTAATTTCCTGTTATTTGAGTCCAAATTCTCCATTTCATTTTTCTTAAGAAAAACTTTCCAGACCATGGTAGTCAGAGCAGTGGACACACATATGTCATGTCAAAATCCCTGGAACATCACAAAAGGGACTTCTCAGATATGATTAGGTTAAGGATCTAGAGATAAAGAGATTATCATGGATTATCTGGGAGGTCACATTGATCTTTTAAATATGGAACAGGGAGGTAGAAGGAATGTCAGATGTAGGGGTGAGAAAGATTCAACCATCCTTTGTTATCTTTGAAAATGGTAGGAGACCATGAATTGAGGAATGTGGGTAACCTCTAACAGCTAGAAAGAGATAGTAAATGATTGTCTTTTAAACTTACAGAGTGAATGAAACTCTGTGTACATTTTGATTTTAGCCCAGTGAAACTCATTTTGGATATCTGTCTCTGTGTGTGTTTGTGTGTGTGTGTGTGTGTGTGTGTGTGTTAATGGGGATTTGGGGATTGAAATCAGAGCCTTGCACTCTATTACTTGAGCCATACTCCCAATCCTTTCTGCTTTTGGTTTGATTTTCAGTCAGGGTTTCATGCTTTTGTCCAGGCCTGTTTCAGACCTTGGTCCTCCTACCTCTGCCCCTAGAGTAGCTGAGATTACAGGTGTGCATGCTACCATGCTAGACTTTCTGTTTGTTTGTTTGTTTTATTGAAATGGGTCTCACTAACTTTTCCCTTGCCTGGCCTCAAACTGTGATCCCAAGAAGCTGGGATTACATGCACCACTATGCCCAGCCCTCATTTTGGATTTCTGACCCCCAGAATTGTAAGATAACAGGTTGGCAGTGTTTTAAACCACTAAATGTATGGTACTTTGTTACAGCAGCAATGGGAATCAAATACAAAGATTATTTTACCCTCTGGTCATTTAATCATGCATAAGCTTTGGATTATCTATTATTTTAGTTTTTAATTTGAGTATTTTTCTACAAATAGATTATGGGCTCTTTAAAGTTCATGCACTAGACTCTTATTCTAATTCTAAAATTAGCAATATGTTTCCTGAAGCAAATTACTTAATCTCTTGCTGTTTCAGTTTTTTCACTAGAAAGTATAATTATGAGACATAATGTTAGGGCATTTTGTGAGGGTTAGCAGTAATAAATTCTTTTCAGGAAAAATTCTGTGACTTGCAGAATTATGTTTATTTAAACACATCTTTTGATATTAAATTCTTTACACTATTAAGTAATATACATAACACTTTAAGTAAGTTAAAAATCATACTAATCCATTCACAAAATATGCATAAAATCTTAAATATCAAAATAATAGTGGTTATTTTTCTGCTTATTATGTATTATTCATTTGACCTAAACTTTATTTTTCTTCCATGTACTGTCTATAATTCCTGGCATAGTTTTAAACAATAACTTCACCATTGTGGTAGGAGGGGTTGTTGGGTCAGAAGTAGAATTAGAACTTCATCATGGGAATGGGTGAGAATGTGTTTTATATATAAGAGCTACATATTGACCATCATTTTTTATATCACTATTGTCTACATCACTATATTCCTTTGCATGTTAATAATTGCTACCATATATTGTCACTAATCTTTGCATGTGAATATTCTATGGTGTTATTCACTTTCCATCACTCTAAAAAATTGCCTGAGATAATCAACTTAAGAAGAGAAAAGATTTATTTTTGACTCATGGATTCAGAGGTTTCCATCCATTGTCTCTTGAACCTATGACTTTGGGCTTGATGAAACACAGTACATCATGGCAGGAGGGCATGTGGTAGAGTAAAGCTGCTAACCTCATGGCAGCTGGGAAGTAAAGAAAGAGAGTGAGGATGAGCTAGGTCCCAACATTCCCTCCAAGGACATGCCCCAAATGATCTAAGTTCCTTTCACTATGACCTACTTCTTAAAGGTTCTGAGAACATCACAGAACCAAACCTTCAACACATTGGAGGACATTCAGTTCCAAACCATGGTAGTATGTCTGCCAATAGTTACAGCATGGATTCTATGCTATACATGTCAAGAGATATATGCAAAAAACTTTGGGTTTGTGATGAGAATGAAATCTGAATTCTGTCTCAAACTTTCCGGGCAAATAAATTAGACCACTTACTTAATTTATACAAAGTGGAGTATTTACAGAATATGCAGAATAAGCAAGAAACTTATTCTCATGTAAATAGAAATATACAAAAGTAAATAATCTCATAGCACAGAGTCCGGTATGTAGAATGTACAAAGAAAAATCTATTTTATTTTATTTTTTTTAAAGATTGGGCATTGCACTTCTCACTATCTTTTCCTGGGACAAGCACCCAAGAAACCTTAAATAAATATTTTTTATAATTAAAAATTATGATATGCTTAATTAAGATAAAAAAGAAAAGCAATTAAATTATAATTGAATGTATTTTAACATTTATAAAGCAAGAGGGGCAAGTCTAAATTTTGTCAACATTCAATTAGGAATCCAAAATGACAACTAGAACACAAACGCAGACTGGATGAGTTCTGTGAATGAGGGACCATGCTGAGACACTGGAGACACCCTTGGCTGAGGTAAAGCACAAGGGAGAGCTGAAACTTCAGCACCCTGAACCCCTAACCTGTGAAGGGCTTCTCCATGCCACAATACACTGAAAGAGCAGGCAGACTGCAACCCCCAAGCTGCCACAGTCCTCTGGCCCATGGGACCAGACCACCACTCACTAGCCAACCAGGCCTCTGCCCTGCAGGCCTGCCAAGTCTCCACCCCACAGAACAGCCAGTCTGCCACCTCCCTGCAGGCCCAACAGGTCACTGCCTGTTGGCCGGCCAGCACACCAGCTGCTGCTTGCCACAGGAGGGCTCCATAACCACCAGACGCTGGCTCCAAACCTGCCTAGGAGATGCAGATAAACAGGACTGGAAGTTAAAGAAGTAACACCAAAACTACTAAGACTGAAATTCTACTGCTCTTGAACCAGGAATTTTTTCTTTCTTTTTTAAATTTTCTCTTTTAAGTGTTTGTTTGTCTTGTTTGCTGTCTGATTGTCCACCCTATCTCCCTTCTGATTTCCTTAGTTCTCCATTTTTTTCCCTTCTTTTTCTTTTTCTCCATCTTTCTTGGTTTTAATATTGTAAGTTAGATAATATTAAATTATACTTAGACCAGGGACAGAAAAAAGGATAGAAACCATTCACCCCCCAAAAATAAATTAGTACAGAATTCAGAGGGAAATAAAGAAAACAGATACCCAGATCCAGACTCTAACAAAACAAAGACAAACTATATCAAGGAACCCAATGAGGCCCACAAGAACATTCTGAAAGAAGAAATCCTGCAAGTAATCAGTGAGAATTTCATGGAGAAGTTACTAGGTGTGGTCAACCAGAACATACAGGAGGCACTCAAGAATTCCAAGACAACAAAAATAAAGAATATGAGAAAACACCAAAACAAATAAATGCAATCATAGGAGCCCTAAATAAACACCAAAATAAAACAGAGAACATTAAAAATAGAAAGATAAATTAATTAAGGATGAAAATTGACAACATTAAAGAGGAAGTGACCCATGATATGGAAAACCTCAGAAAAAAGAATGAAACAAAATACAAAACACAATGGAAGGCCACTCCAGCAGACTAGAACAAGCAGAAGACAGAATCTCAGAACTGAAAGATGAAATGGTAATTAAATGAAAAACTGAAGAACTATTAGTCAGACAACACAAGAACTGAGAAAGGAATATGCAAGAACTCACCAACTCCATCAAAAGACCAAAACTGAGAATCATGGGCATTGAAAAAGGAGAAGAGGTGCAATGAAAAGGAATTCATAATACATTCACAAAATAATAACAGAAAATTTCCCAAATCTAGAGAAAACTATGCCCATTCAGGGACAGGAAGCCTCCATGACACCAAACAGACTTGACCAAAATAGAACTACCCCATGACATATAATCATTAAAACAACAAGCACAGAGAATAGGGAAAGAATATTGAAGGCTGTAACAAGAGAAAAAAACAAATAATATGCAAAGGTAAACCCATCAAAATCACAGCAGATTTCTCAACTGAAATCTTAAAAGCAAGAAGAGCATGCAGTGAGGTCTTCAGGAACTGAATGAAAGTAACTCTAATCCTAGGATACTCTACCCAGCAAAATTACCATTTAAAATAGATGGAGTAGTAAAAGTCTTCCATGATAAGCAGAAACTAAAACAATATATGACCACCAAGCCACCAGTACAAAAGATTCTTCAAGGAATTCTGCACACAGAAAGTGAAAACAAACAAAACAATGAAAGGGCAGGCAGTAGCAAACCACAAGAGAAGAAAAGACAAGAAAGTAGAGAGAAACATTGATTCAGCTGCACACAATCAAACCCTCAAACAACTAAGACAACTAAATAACAGGAATCACCACATACCTATCAATACTAACATTGAATGTTAAAGGACTTAATTCCCCCATCAAAAGACACTGTTTGGCAAACTGGATTACAAAGGAAGATCCAACAATCTGCTGCCTACAGGGGATGCATCTCTTTGACAGAAATAAGCCCTGGCTGAGGTTAAAGGTTGTAAGAAGATTTACCAAGCCAATGGTACCCAGAAACAGGCAGGGGTAGCAATACTTATCCCAGACAAAATAAGAGTTTGAACTTACACTGATCAAATAAGATAAAGAAGGATACTGCATACTAATAAAAGGGGAAATACACCAAAAGGAAATAACAATTATCAACCTATATGCACCCAATGTCAATGCACTCAGTTTCATCAAACATACTCTGAAGGATCTAAAAACATATATAGACTCCAACACAGTAGTAGTGGGAGACATTAATACTCTCCATCACCAATAGATAGGTCATCTAAATAAAAAAATCAAGACAGAAATTCTAGAGCTATATCACACCATAGATCAAATAGACCTAGATGATGTCTACAGAATATTTCATCCAACTTCTACACAATATACATTCTTCTCAGCATCTCAAGGAACCTTCTCCAAAATTGATCATATCTTCAGGCACAAAGCAAGCCCCAGCAAATAAAAGAAACTAGAAGTTATCCCATGCATTCTATCTGATCACAATGCATTAAAACTAGAACTCAACAAGAAAAACAACATTAAAAAACATGGAAAGAATTGGAAGCTGAACAACACCTTGCTCAATGATCAATGGGTCATTGATGAAATAAAAGAGGATGATAAAAGTTCCTGGAAGTTAATGAAAATGAAAACACGACCCACCAGAACCTATGGGACACAGGAAAAGCAATCTTAAGAGGAAAGTTTTAGCCACAAGTGCATATATTAAAAGGTCAGAAAGATCTCAAATCAATGACCTAGTGCTACATCTCAAACTCCTAGAAAACAAGAACAAGCAAATCCCAAAACAAGCAGAAGGAGAGAAATAATAAAAATAAGTGCTGAAATCAATGAAGTAGAACCAAAAAAAAAAGTACAAAGAATCAATGAAAGAAAAAGCTGGTTCTTTGAAAAAATAAATAAGATTGTCAGACCCCTGACAAACCTGACTAAAATGAAGAGAGAAGAAAACCCAAATCAGTAAAATCAGAATTGCAAAAGGGGAGAAAACAACAAACATCATGGAAATCCAGGAAATTATCAGAGACTACTTTGAAAACCTATATTCTAATAAATTTGCTAATCTTGGAGAAATGGACAGATTTCTAGATACTTACTACCATCCAAATCTGAACCAAGAGGATATTAATCACCTGAATAGATTTATAACACAAAATGAAATTGAAGCAGTAATGAAGAATCTCCCAAAAAAGTGAAGTCCAGGACCTGATTGATTTTCTGCTGCATTCTATAGACGTTTAATGAAGAACTTATACCAACCCTCCTTAAACTGTTATACAAAATAGAAAGGGAGGGAACACTGCCTAAATCATTTTATGAAGGCAATATTACTCTCATCCCCAAACCAGAAAAGACACCTACAAAAAGAACTATAGGCCAATTTCCTTAATGAACATTGATGCAAAAATACTCAATAAAATAATGGCAAACCAAATCCATCAACACATCAGAAAGATCATCCACCATAACCAAGTCAGATTCATCCCTGGGATGCAGGGGTGGTTCAACATACACAAAACTATAAATGTAATAGAGCACATCAATAGAAGCAAAGACAAAAACCACTTGATCATCTCAATCGATGCAGAAAATGCCTTTGACAAGATCCAACACCACTTCATGATAAAAGCTGTGAGAAAACTAGGAATAGAAGGAATGTATCTCAACATTGTAAAGGCTATTTATGACAAACCTACAGCCAACATCATACTTAATGGTGAAAAACTGAAACCATTTCCCCTAAAATCAGGAACAAGGCAAGGGTGCCCACTCTCCTGACTCCTATTAAACATAGTTCTGGAATTCCTAGCTAGAACAATTAGGCAAGAAGAAGAAATAAAGGAATACAAATAGATAAAGAAATTGTCAAAATATCCCAATTTTCAGATGATATGATCCTATATCTTAAAGACCAGAAAACTCTACCCAAAAACTCCTAGACAGCATAAACAGCTATAGCAAGGTGGCAGGATACAAAATCAACTTACAGAAATCATTTTTCTATACACCAACAACGAACAAATTGAGAAGGAATATATGGAAACAATTCCATTTACAATTGCAGCAAAAAAAAATCAAATACCTAGGAGTAAACTTAACAAAGGATGTGAATGACCTCTACAAGGGGAGCTACAAACTCCTGAAGAAAGAGATCAAGGAAGACTACAGAAGGAAGAAAGACCCCCAGTGTTCATGGATTGGTTAATCAAGATAGTAAAAATGGCTACATTACCAAAAGTAATCTACATGTTTAATGCAATTCCCATCAAAATCCCAATGATTTTCATCAGAGAGATTGAAAAACCTACCCTAAAATTCATTTGAAAACATGAGAGACCGTGAATAGAGAAGACAATACTCAGCAAAAAGAGCAATGCTGGAGGTATCACAATACCTGACCTCAAACTATATTACAAAGCAATAGCAATAAAAACAACATGGTACTGGCACAAAACAGACATGAAGACCATTGTAAAAGAATTGAGGACCCAGATATGAATCCACACAACTATACCCACCTCATTTTTGACAAAGGTGCCAAAAACATATGATGGAGAAAAGACAGTCCAACAAATATTGCTGGGAATAGTGGTTATCCGTCTGCAAGAAACTGAAACTGGATCCATGTTTATCACATGGTACTAGTATCAACTCAAAATGGATCAAAGACCTTAATATCAGACCCGAAACTCTGAAGTTAATACAGGAAGGAGCAAGAAACACTCTGAAAGTAATAGATATAGGCAAGGACTTTCTGAATAGAACCCCAGCAGTCCAGCAAGTAAGAGAAAGGATGGACAAATGAGACTTCATGAAATTAAAAAGCATCTGTATAGCAAAAGAAATGGTCTCTAAACTGAAGAGAACACCCACAGAGTAGGAGAAAATATTTGCCAGCTATACATCAGACAAAGGACTGATAAAATATACAGGGAACTTAAGAAACTGAACTCAACCCAAATCAACGAACCAATAAAGAAATGAGCAATTGAGGTACAGAAAGTTCTCAAAAGAAGAAATTCAAATGGCTGAAAAACACATGAAAAAATGCTCATCATCTCTACGTATAAATGAAATGCAAATCAAAACTGCATTAATATTCCACTGCACCCCTGTTAGAACAGCCATCTTCAAAAACACCACCACCAACATGTGTTGGTGAGGATGCGGGGAAAAAGGAACCCTAATCCACTGCTGGTGGGAATGCAAGCTAGAGCAACCACTCTGGAAAAAAATATGGAGGCTTCTTAAAAATCTAAACATAGATCTGTCATATGATCCAGCAATCCCACTCCTGGGGATATTCCCAAAGTAATTTAAGACAGGCTACTCCATGGGCACCTGCACACCCACGTTTATTGCAGCGCTATTCACAATAACCAAGTTATGGAAACAGCCAAGATGCTCCACTACTGACGAATGGATCAAGAAAATGTGGTATTTGTACACAATGGAATTTTACTCAGCTATGAAGAAGAATAAAATCTTATCTTTTGAAAATAAATGGATGGAACTAGAGAAACATCATTCTGAGCAAGGTTAGCCAGGTTTGGAAGACCAAAAATTGTATGTTCTCCCTCATATGTGGACTTTAGATCTAGGGCAAATACAGCAATGTTGTTGGAGTTGGGTCACATGACATGGGGAGCACACATATGGAGGTATGGGGATAGGCGGAAAACCCAAAGCACGAAAGCATTTGTCTCCACTCCAGAGGAACTAATACAAAAACCTTAAAGCAACAGAGGTCAATATGAGAAGGGGATCAGGAACCAGTGTAAAGATCAGTTAGAGATGAATCAACTTGGGTTGTAACACATTTGTACATGGTAGCAATGCTAGGAATCTCTCTGTATAGCTATCCTTAACTAGGAAAAACTCTTTGTTTTCCTTACTATGCTTATGTCTTCTCGTCAACAAAATTAGAGATAAAGGCACAACAGGTTCTGCCTGGAAGCGAGGGTGGGTGGCAGGGAGAGGGTTGGGGCAGTGGCAGTGGGGAGAAATGACCCAAACAATGTATGCACGTGTGAATAAATGAATAAAAAAATTCAACTATGATGTGTTAAAAGTCATAAATACTTTATAATTCTGGTATATTGTGGTTTTTCTCAAAATGTACTTCAAAATAGAAAACTTACATATGACCTAGAAATACAGTTTTTGGAAAATCTGCTTTTGCTTTTAATCTTTAAAAGGAATTGCATAGAATAAATATTAGAAAAATGCCATTTTCAGGGAAGAGGCAAAGAGATGAAGGTGTTTCATTTCGAAACATGTTTCAAGGTTGCCTCATAACTGTCCTCTACCTTGTATTAGTCAATTTTCCATTACTGTGAGAAAATACTTGAGATAATCAACTCACAGAAAGGAAAGGTTTATTTTGTATCATGGTACCAAAGGTTTCAGTCCATCCTTGCTTGGAGCCTGTTGGGAGCATGTGGCTGAGAACTTGATAACCTAATGGCAGGCAGGAAGCAAAATATTAAAGAAAAGAAGGGACCAGATTGTTAATATGCCCTTCAAGGACATGTGTTCAAAGACCTATCTTTCTCCCTTGAGGACCAACCTACTAAAAGGTTCAACCACCTCCTAGTAGTGCCAAGACATATGGGTATTTGAAGGACATTCAAGATCCAAACTATAGCACACCTAGAGACTCCCCAATCTAACACATACTATAAGGACATTATTAGATTAAAGTAAAGCTCTTTCCATGCCAAAATAACTTTGATGACTTTGAATTAACTTCAGAGTTAAAATGAAACCTTTCTGCTTGAACTCAACATCCTCTACATGTAGACCTCAAGTTAATCTTCCTGGCCATATTTAGTTTTACTCTTCTATGAAATGTGCACACTGTGGTACATACAGTCAGTCACAGGTTCTACATATACAGATTCAAACTAACACTGCATCTGTTCTGAACATGTACAGATTTTTTTCTGTGTCCTCTCTTCCTAAACAATGCAGAATAACAACTATTTCTACAGCACTTACTTTGCATTAGATGCTATAAGTAATATGGAGATAGTTTAACTCACATATCTGGACCTTAAATAGCATTACTAAAGTCTATTTAAAATAATGCTAGCTAGTGAGGATGCCCTGCATCTTCAGCATCATGGAAACGGGCTAGTCTAAAGTCAAAGATTCTGTTCTTCTTGGTAGTTCTTCAAAAAGAAGGAAATTATAACATATAGATTATGTTTTTCTGGTTTCTTAGAGAAAGCTTTTCCAAATGGACACAAAACAGAAAAACAAGATATGCCAGCATTTTCTTCCCTGACAGAGCAGTTCTGTTTCCCTTAGTACTCCAGACATGGCATACCTTCTCATCCCTAAATGCATGCAAAAATATTTCTTCTTCCTAGACAGCACAGGTAATTTGCAAGAACTGGGGACATCAGGATCATCATCATCTGATCTCCTACCCAGGACATAATGTGTGGGTCTGATACTCTACTAAGTGCCTAATTTTTATAAATGCATTTTTCCAGGGTGAGCTCTCCTAAGTGGATAGCAAGCTCGCTGCTTTGGGATACTTATTTCTATGTTTCTGTTGACCTTAACTTTCTTATTGTCTGAAATAAGGACTGGGGGAAGGGAACCTTCCATTTTCATTTACTTTCTCCTCATTCTCTTTCAACTGACATAAAGACTTTCTAATCATTCTTTCTATTTATGAAAGGTACTTCATAGCCTCTTTCTTACTTGTTCTGTTAGCTTCCTGTCTCTAGGATAGCCTGCCTTTCCTTAACAATGAATCTCTTGGTTGGGTTTAATAATATAAAATCTAGAAGGTAGGGAGGGAAGCATGACATTTTAACTGGAAATATATATTATGTATTTACATGGTTGTGGTTCCTGCCTTTTTCAGAAGTAAAATTTATTATCTGATCTTTTACTATCAGCAAACTAGGAGATGATCAAGAAAACAATAATACCTCTCTGGGCTTTACTTCTATTATCTAGACGATGATAGAACTAGATTAAGTACTTTCCAAGGCTGTTTTAAAAAATCAATTGCTTATATAGCATCTGAGTGAAAGGGGAAAATAAACTTAGTTCCTTGAGTATATCAGGAAGGGAAATATCAGACTTGGTATTTTAGAGAAATGAAGAAGATAGAAACATTTATTGTCGTCATAAATATTTGTAAATAATTATGGGACACTAACAAGCTGCTCCTTGGCATTAAAGGAGGATAAGGAAGCAATTCATATATGATAGTTGAGGAAACAGCAAATTTCTGGGAATATGAAATATGCCACATTGTGGCTTACAGCCCCACAGAATCTGCTTATCTCACTCAGTGCTTTCCAATTTATTGTGCTTGTCTAAGGGCATGTCAATACCTTTATTTTCCCATAGTTTTATGGATTATTTCATTCTTCTGTGATCATCTTTGTGTATGCTGTCATCCACTTATTAGGTTTTCTTTTGTCAATTAATTTAAGCTTAAATTTATCAAAGATTTAATTATCTTTCCAATATTCTAGCCATCTATATTTTGAAACACAAAACACTTTATACAAAGTAACCAGAAGGTAATGATGAAAAAATTACTGAAATTGTCTTAAAAAGTAGGCTGTCCATATTATTACTACAGTTTTTTACTGTACTGTGCAAGTTTTGTCGAAATCAGAATAGATAATTTAAGATAAAACCTATTAAATAAGTGTTATAAGCAATTCTGATAATATTAAAGGATTTATGCCTAAAATTTATGATTCAAAACTTTTTTTCAGTAAGTTCAATTTTATTCAACAATATATTTCACATTCTTCTATTCCAATAACCTTAAATCCACTGCCACAAATATTCTTCTTATTTCTTTCTTTTGTTATTGTTGTGCTGGGTGGGGGTAGGGGTACAGTGTGGCATATGCAAAAGTTCTAACAATATATCAAATATATTGTATTTGAATTCATCCCCCCCACACCACTCACCTTCTCCGCCCGTTCCCTCCATTCTTGGAACAGTTTCTACAGATATCATTTTTCCATTTACATACATGTGTACATGGTTTTTCTACCATATTCACCCTCTTTTACCATTTCTCCAACTCCTCTCCCTCCCACTGGCACCAACACACCCCAGGCAGGACCTGAAATTGCCCCAAAATGAAATTAATGAAATGCTGAAAATACATACAGTTATTTTAAAATTCCTATGATATTTGGGTAAATGTGTTTGTGATGTCTGAAAACTTCCAGGAACTGTAAACTACTCTTGGCATGTTATACAAGGCAAAATTTAAAAGCTGCTCCCTTTCCCATTCAATCCTAAAAATGAACTCCATATTCCCAATAATGCTTCAATTGCAACATTTTATCAGTTAGTTTCTACTGTATAATAGAATCTTAAAACATTGTAGTTTAAAAGGATAAACATTTATTTATCTCACAATTCTGCACGTTGACAATTTGGACTGAGTTTAATGGGACAGTTATTTTGATGGTAGTAGCCATATTGGCTAGGGCTGATGGTTGAAGGGACTGATGGTTGAAGGGACCTAAGTCAGGGGGAAGGCTATGTTTATTCTCCATATTCTCTAATCTTCCTGGTTCACATGATGCCAAAAGAATGCCGAAAGCACTGAGAAAAAATCTCCAAGAAGTCTTCAGTCCTAGGATCAAAAGGAAGATGGCATCACTTTGGCTATTTTTTATTGGCCAAAGCAATTAAAACGGCAGTCAATAATCAAAAGATGAGGACATAAATTTTACCCCTTAATAGATATTAAGCTTTGTGGTTATTTTTAAAACTGGCACAAGCATCAACTTCAGAATATGTCCTATGAAATTTGTTGTTACATGAATGTCACCACCAATGCTTTCAACACACATTTGGAGGACTCTTTTCCAGGTTCTTAGGAACATAACATATTGTCTTAGATTTTCTGGGCCATTACAAAAAATTGTAAAACTATCATAGAATGGGTGGCTTAAAAACAACAGGTAATTGTTTCTCACAGTTCTGGAGGCTTTAAAATCCATCAAGATGCTGTCACACTTGATGTCTAGTGATATACCACTTACTTGTTCATAGATGCGCTGTCTTCTAGCTGTATCTTCCTAAGGTAGAAGGACCAGGAACTTTTCTTGTCTCGCTCTTTTATAAGGCACTAAGTCCATTCATGAGGTCTCCCCGTCATGACATAACCACCTCCCAAACGGCATCACACTGATAAACTAGATTTCGACATATAAATTTGTGGGGGAAAGGGTGACAAACATTTAATCTGTTGCATAGATATAAAGAAAAAAAAACCCTATTGTTTATTATTGAGTCAAACACTGAAATTGAAATTTGTGTAAATTAATTCATTTTGTAACTTAAATAATACTAAACCCATTTACAGAAGAAATAAACTAGGGACTAGCCAGATGTTTCACAATATATACAACTGCTGATAATTGCAAGAGTCAGAATTTGAACCCTAGAATGTTACTCCATGCTGTTTTAATTATAAATCCACGGTTTTTTAATTGATGTGCACTAACTTGTGTATAGGAGTTTCATGATGATATTTGCATACATGCATATAATATATTTTGATCATATTAACTCCCTCTATTACTCTTTTATTTCGTCTCCTCCCTTCCCAAACCCAAGTTTTTAACTACTCCCTTATATTTAGTTACTTGTGCCAGACATATTATCAGAATACACTATTATACAGTAATTAAAGGAAACACAAGTCTATGTAATTGTAGAACCAAAAGTTACTAGGCCTGTATATCACAAAGAATTTGGAGTGTCTTCAAGAACTTTTTTCCTCTGAAAGATCTATTTTAACTACTTATTGTGGCCTGAAGTCACATCATCAGTGATGTCTTCTTTTCCTCTCTCATATTTTAGAGTGCCCTTTCCATGCGGGAATACTTTAAACCCTCATCAGCTAAATTTTGTGAGGATAAATTGGCCCTCACCTGAGAGCAAGTGTTTTCTTTTTTGTGGATACCAGGACAAATGCTTTGGAATTTGAAGGTCAAGGATAAGTGAAGAGAGAGCTTTGAGAAAGAAAAAGCAGAAAGCATGCAACATTTCCTTACCTGAGTTCACTCTTTCCATGAGGTCCCCTATTGGATTATGGAACCCTTCAGCTCTAGATTTCCATTCAGCAAGACCAGGGGTTATGTTGAATTATTTAAAGTATTTCTGTAGCAAGAAAGGGGCTGTGTTCTGTAGACAAGATATAGGGAGGGGATGGCAGAGCAGAGATAAAACTTAAAGAATTGAAACATGAAGGTCACATAGCACTGGGGAAATGAAATAGCCAATAAAGTCACATGCAGCCGTATGTGGGTTGAGCTTTGCTTTTTGCTTTTGTAACCTGCTTGCAATGGTGTATAAGGTGAGACCCCTTTGTTCTCCAGGCTCAGCCTACGGACACGAGTCCACTGGGTATGTGTCAGCACAATAAACTTTGCTTCCTACTAATTTGCCTCAGAGACTCGTATCTCAGCTCATAATTTCCCGCAACATTTCAAGTAATCTTGGAATATTTGAAGGATTCCAAGTAATCTTGAAGTATTTACTCTGACACTGAGCAGTCTCTTATTCTATGCAATTTTATGTGATTTGAATAGAGAACAATTTCACATTCTTTCTACAAGGTTTAGAATATCTGAAAGGCAGCTTTTAAGGGCTCTGCTTTCTATCTATTTTTTTCTTTCTTGAGTTTTCTTCTTTCCCTTTTCTTTCTTTTTCTTCTTTTTTGGAGGTGAGCAGGATCTCACTTATGTAGCCCAGACTGACTTTGAAGTCACTCTCCTTCTGCTTCAGCTTCCCAAGTGTTGAAATTGCAGGTGTCAACCACTATACCCAGGAACACTGCTTTATCTTAAACATGACTTACCTTTTCCTTTTTGGAAGCACTCTCTTAAGAATATCATGTAGTCTGACTCTAAATCTATTATCTGGCCTGTACAGATCAGTTAAATCCTTACCTCATCTGAATTCTACTCATAGTAAGATTTGGGGTATCAAGAAAACCATCTTCTAGTTTGAAATACAGTTAGGAGTCCTAATAACCCTGTATGTGAATTATGACTCAATGTGGTTATCTGCTCTTTAGGCACAAAACTTGTTTTCTAAATGTGACTTAGAGTTATCGCAAAGTTTAACAAATTGAATATGTGCAAATCATTTAGAAATTAAAGAAGAGGGATAGTGAAAAATTAAACACAACCTTCCTTACCAGTTGACAGAATCCTGAGTCTTCAAGGACCTCATCCCAAATCAGTGCTTCCATGAGTCTTTACACAGGTGGAATCAATCATTCCCTTATTTGTTCATCTATAACTTGGTGTTTACGACTCTAGAATAGGATGTTCCTCAGAGTATTATAACTATTTGGGTATGTACAATTATTTAGGAGACTGTTTGTGCATGTACTCCATGTTTATTACTCTATTATAATGATTTGTGTATGTAAGAGGCTCTCCCACTGCACTGTTACTGCTGAAGAGAAAGCAAAAAGAAATGTATCATTTATTATTGTATCCTGGTGCCCAGTATAAGCACACAGTAAACACCTTTCAACAGACTAATTCTTTGAATAAATGTGCAATTATTTAAAAAATATTTTTATTAACTCCCAAATTTTATGCAAAATAAAGTTTGATGTTCAAAGGCAATCAGTAAATCCAAAGTTATCCCACTGTTGAAGATACAGTTTTTGAAGTCTTGATTACCTTTTTAGAAACACTGTTTCTCTACATAGTCACTTTACCCACAAGAAACATCAGGCTGTAGCATAACCAGTTTTCCCCAGGTCCCTAAATACAACATGTCTACCCTCAAATTGTAATACATCCTATTACCCTAGGTGGAGAAGCTTTATTTTCCCTGTTTCTCCTTCTGTAGAATTTATTATTCAAAGCACATTTTTGTTCTTGTTGCTCAAGTATGATTATATCTTCCCATAGATGGTATAGTTCTGTAAGTCTGTCCCAATGGCTTATATTCCACTGTTAACTTCTTCAGGATGAAAGTAAAAAAAAAAAAAGGGTTAAGGTAGGATATTGGGTGGAAACAAATGAGGTCTTTATCATTAAACTTAAGTTTGAATTGTAATTGTTCTGTAACATATAGGTTACATCATTTGAGACATAATTTGTTTGCAATACCTATCTTGTGTACTTGCTGAAAATGTAAATGACAATACTTATAATAAGACTTCACTTTTAATTTTTTTTGAGTGGTACTGGGATTTGAACCAGGACTTCATGCTTGCTAGGCAGATGCTTTAAAGACTTTACTTGATAGTAGTTAATAAATGCTAAATGCTACCATTGTAACAGATCTATTAGTCAGTCCATTCTTTCTAAGAACAAAAAAATCATGTGTATTCAAGACAGCAAAAAAATTCATTTGGAAGTAGTTGCCTGAGAAATAGCAGTTTGAAATGTTTGCATTCTTTGTGAAATCTATATAGATATAATTAGTTGATATTAGAAGTCAAAAAGAAAGATTAGATAGAGCAGTAAGGAAATAATAAAAATCCATAGCAGAAATGAAAACACTGCAGAGTGTAAAACAGAAGACCACCAATGATAATCAAGGCAGTAAAATAAAAATTCAATGTAAATAAGATCCCCTTCTAAGTCAAAACAAAAAGGAAACAAAGTATAATCCTCAAATATATGCAAGATCTTTATTGGATTATAAATTTTATTAATATGTTTATTTTAATCCTGGAGAAATGGAAAGTGTCCCAGGTTCTTAGATAAGATGTTCTCTCTTGGACTATGCAAGAAAATTCTAGAATTGACAAAGAATAAACCAATGAGAACACAAAAAAACCACAAAAGTTTTAAGAAACAATTTAAGACAGGGTTTTTAAGTGGGGTACATTAGACAACCTAGTAGATATTTGGTGTAAGAGAAATTTAAAATATTTTTGAGTGCTATTTGAAAATTTAAAAGAAGATCCTAAATAGTAACTCTCTTTTGAGTTATTTTTCTTTAGCCTTATTGTAAAGAAGTAATTAATCATGAAATATATGATCTGAAGGTAGTCATTCCAGCATGATTGACAGTGATGAAAAACTGGGAACAAATGTATAGCAATTAGACATTATCAAAATAATGAAAATGAGCAAACACTGATTGCTTTGTGTTACCGTTAAACTTGGGTTTCATGTATATGTTATTACACTGAATGCTTATAACATCCTAAGTTTTTCATTATAATTTTACCTTATCTGGCATTTTATAGACAGGCAAACAAAGTTCAATAGGGGTCAAAAAAAGCATGTTGTGTAGGGTAGAGTAATGGCAGGATTCAGGCTTCTGCACAAACCATGTAATCTTTATTATGCACAGTCTTTCCAAATCCACATCCCCAGCATTAAACTATTTTGCCAGACTTCGGCATGATTTATGCATTGTATTTAGTCAGTATGAAATACTGTGTATCTATCTTGTGAGTGTATATATACATATATATGTATGTGTGTCTAACTATGCCTGCATCTGTGAATCTATATGTCATACATATACACCTATATCAAAAGAAAGGGCGAAGCTATAATCCAAAATATTAGCAATCATGTTCTTGCATGGTAAGATTGTTCATATTTTCTAATATTTTTATTTTTCCCATCTTTATTCATTTTTGCATAGTGAACATTAATTATTATTGAATCTGATTTATTAAAATAGACAAGTATAGAAAATTGGAAATTTTGAAATGCATGAAAAATACATTTTATTGAACTGTTTCAAAACACTAATAGTAGTAAAAATCTTGATAATTTTATTTGTATGTTTATATTTTGGGTTAAAATTTTCTATATATGAGAAGTTATGATATAATGAAAAATACTTTCCAAATTGGCACGTTTCTTAAAATTTGGTACTAAGTACCAAATTTAAATTATAAACATACACAAAATATCAAAGGCTATATGGCAAGGTTTTGATAAAACTCTATGTTGTGAAGTAAAGGTAATTTTCACACCTAAATATTTGTTTTCAAAATATCCTAGGAATGATTTGGCAGTATTATTATGACAAAAATTAATATTATTGAAAAACAAAGTAATATCTACCTGGATATTGTCGCCCATTATCATTTTCATTTGGGGATTCTTAAACACTGTAAATGATAGTAGAAGTTAGTTTGTGAGATATTTATATTTTTCAGATCTTTTATCTAGTTCTTCACTAGCTCCTATATTTTATTCATAGTTATATTAGTAAGAATATTCCAATTTTGACTCTTGCCTTTCATGTTTCCAACAGCTGGGTCCATTCTTTTGAATACCTTATGTCATTAACATTTACTAAAAATCTAAAGTTCATTTTTCATGAACAAATCAGTACAAGTCTTCTGAGACTTTTGACAGAGCTTTTCTAAAATGCAAGCCTTCAAAGAGCATTGGGACAATGATCTCATTAATTTCTACAGAGCCCTGAGAGGTAAATGACAAACTTGACCTGAGAGATGGATTAGTGAGTGTTTTCATTAAACCCATGGCAGACACCGAGGGAGGTGGCCAGCGCTTAGCCAAATGCAATTAGAAATGAACAGACACTTTAGAGAACTGACTAGATGTCACAAAATGGAGTTTTAGAGAGATTACTCCTGTGCAGTAACTTAACAAGAATAAATTTGTGCTACAAATTAGCAATAAAAATAATATGAGAATGGGAATTTATCAGTGAAAGACAAAAAGAAAATGCAATATACACTATATTGTTATTTGAAAAAGTCTAATACCTGATCTCCAAAAAACAAAAGTTAGCTCTCACAATATATTCAGCATTTATCACATTCTCTCTGAAGTGTGTTTTCTAGTTTCTCTTCAATCTAAGGTTAACAAGGAACATAGACAAAGAAGTTTCTGATAGAGGAAAAAGTACAGGATGTTTTAAAAGAGATTAAAATACATTGTGCTGATTTTGAATGGGATAGGAAAGTTGATATTTGCATTATATTTTAAGTATGAGAAAGGTTATAGAAAGATGGAAAGTGTATAATTTCATCCTCTACAAAGGTCACATAAATGTAACTGTAAAGGGTAACTGGAATTTCTCAAGACAAAAGGAAGAGCTTTTAAACATTACTATGTGAATGGTGCTGTAAAAACTCAGGAGAGCTGTGGGGTAGAACTTCTCATATTTTTTACATTATAAAATATATAAAATTTACCGGGTTAATAATTTTCAGCACAGTTCTGTGCTATTAATTGCATTCACAATACTCTGTAATTAACAGCACTCTATTTTCAAAGCCTTTTATTACCTCAACCAGAAACATAGCTGTTGAGTACTAAATCCCCACTCCTCTACCTTCAAATAACTTCTATTTACTATCTCTGAAAATTTTCCTTTTCTAAGTACCCCATGTAAGTGGAATCAAAAAATATTTTTCCTTTGGATCTGGCTTATTTCATTTTAGCATAAGGTTTTCAAGTCTCTTTCAGGTAATAGCTATCAAAACTTCCTTTTTATTATTACTGAATAATATCCCATTATTTTATATGCCACATTCTGTTCATCTGCTCATCTATTGACTAGCAGTTATTTCTACCAGATGGTGAATGTAAATAATGTAGCTACACACATTGTCATACAAGAATCTGTTTTAGATCCTCCTTTCCATTCCTTTGGGTATACACCTAGGGATGGAAATACTAGATCATATTGTTGTTCTGTTTAGCTTTTTGAAACTGAACAAAACTGTTCTCCATAGTGGCAGCAAGATTTTATACCACTAGCAGTCATATACATGACCATTTCCTCTCCTACTCACCAAAATTTGTTACTTGTTTTTTAAATTTTAGCTTTTTTTCTTGATAGCAGTTATCACATGGGTGTGAAATGATAGCTCATGTGATTCTGATTTGATATTTCCCTAATGAGTAATTCAGCATGTTTTCAAATGCTTATTGGCATTGGTACATCTTACTTGGAGAGATGCTTATTTGAAACCTTTGAGTTGTTTGTTTTGTTGTTGTGTTGTAAGAGTTCTTTATATATTCTTTGTATGTGTACCTTCAATGTCTTTTCTTAAGATTAAGATAAATAAATTCTGATAACAATAAAATAGTGAAGTGAAAAAACCCATGAATTTAAAAAGAGCTTTATTGATATATAATTTAAACACCATAAAATTTATCCTTTTAAAGTGTGGAATTAAATGATGTTTAATTATGGAACCATCAGCACAATATGGTATTAGAACACTTTTGTTATCCACAAATAAAAACATACCCATTAGCACTTGTTCCCATCACATACTCTCCTCAGTTCTAGGAAGCCACTAATTTGTTTTCTGTCTCTAGTTTTGCTTAGGCTGGACTTCTTTTTTTTGTTTTCAATTTTTATTAGCATACAGTAGTTGTACAGGGGGGTTTCATTGTGACATTCATGTATGTGTTTTCAATGTATTTTCATTAGATTAATTCCCTCTGTCATTGTCCCTCATCCTCCCTCACCCCCTTCTTAGAACTATTGCAGCAGTTTTCATTGTTCTATATTCATACATGTACACAATGTAGATAAACCATATTCACTCACTTTACCCTCTCCATGTAACTCTCCCTCACCCATTGGTACCCACCTCCAAAAAGGACCTGCTTTACGTTCTTGTCTCTCATTTTTAAAGTGTATATTGACTGTTTAAGAGGGTTTCACTTTGATATTTCATATATGCACTTTAACGTATGGCACATTAAATCAGATTAATCCTCTATTACTTTCTGTATTGTGCTGCTTTCAGAACATTTTGATATGTTACCTTCATACATAGTTGCAATGTATTTCAATATTATTCATTCTCTATCAGTCTCTTTTCCTCTCTTGCCTCCCCACAGTTCCCTCAGACAGACCTACTATTAGACAATCTATCTTTCATCTATCTATCTATATGTATATATGTATGCATGTAAATATATATAATCATTATACATATATAAATAACCTTATGAATGTATAAAACTGTGTTTTAGGTTTAGCTTCCACATATGAAGAAGAACATGCTCAGGATTTGTTTTGTTATTTGAGATCTCTTGTGCTTACACATAAGCCTTATGATTGAGTTTCCTATCTCTGTGAAAATGTCATTGGAATTTTGATGGGAATTGCACATAGATTTCTTTCAGTAGTATAACCATTTTCACAATATTGATTCTGCAGATCCATGAGCAAAGGATGTCTTTCCATCTTCTAATATCCTATTTGATTTCTTTCTTCAATGATTTATAGTTTTCATCATATTGGTCTTTCACTTCCATCATTAAATTTATTCCTAGGTATTTTTAAATAGTTGATGTTATTGTGAATGGTACTGTTTTCCTGATTTCTTTTTCACAATGGTCATTGTGGATGTATAAAAATACTACTGAATTTTGTGTAGTGATTTTATATCTTGCTACTTTGATGAACATGTTTATGATCTAAGAGGTTTTTTGGTAGAGTTTTTAGTTTCTTTTAGGCATAAGATCATATCTTCTGCAAATTGGGATAATTTGACTTCTTCCTTCCCAATTTGAATTCCTCATGTGTTATTGCTCTGGTAAGGAACTCCAGTTCTATATTGAATAAAAGCGTGGAGTGTGGACATTCTTGTCCCATTCCTGATTTTAGAGGAAATTGTTTCAGTTTTTCCTTTAGTATGATGTTGGCTGTAGGTTTGTTGTATATAACCTTAATGATGTTGAGATATATTCCTTCTATTTCTAATTTCTTCAGTTTTTTATCATGAAAGAATGTTGAATCTTGTCAAAGGCTTCTTTTCTTCTGTTGAGATAATGATGTGCCTTTTTCCTTGATTCACTTTATATACTATATTACATTATTACTTTACATATGCTAAACCTTCCTTGCTTCACTGATGTGAAGTCTACTTGATCACGGCATATATTTTTAATGACTTGTTAGATTTGGTTGGCAAGTACTTTATTGAGGATTTTTGCATCTACATTCATCAGGGATATTGGCCTACAACTTTTTTTTTTTTTTTGGTTGTGGTATTAGTGTAATACTGGGTTGGTAGAATGAGTTTGGTAGTACTGATACTAGTTTTTCTTTAAAGTTCTGGTAGAATTCAGCAGTGAATCCATCTGGACTTGGGCTTTTCTTTGTTGTGAGGTTCTTTATAAAAGTCTGAATCTCATTGCTTATTTTAGATCTGTTTAAGTTGTTTGTGTCCTCTTGGTTCAATTTTGGTGGGTCATTTGTTTCAATAAGTTTATCTATTCCATCTTGATTTTTTATTATCCTGGAATACAGATTTTCAAAATTCTGAATTTCATTGTGTCTGTTGTAATATCCCCCCATTCACCTCTGATTCTATTTATTTTGGTCTTCTTTCTTCTTTTGGTTAATTTTGCTAAAAGAGCTGTCAGCCTTTTTATTTTTCAAAGAACCATCTTTTTATTTCATTGATTTGCTCTATCATTCCTTTCATCTCCAATTCATTAATTTCTACCTTTTTTTTCTATAATTCATTTCATATACTACTTTGAAGATTGGCTTGCTCTTGTTTTTCTTTGAAATATATTTAGAGAGTATATATATCTTTTTTCTTTCTTAATTTCTTCAATGAGTCATTGATTAGTCAAAAGTGTGTTGTTCAATCTCCATGAGTTGGAATGGTTTTTGTGGTTTTCCTTGCCATTAAGATACAGGGATTATTTTGATTTTTTTATTTGTTGGGATTTGCTTTATGATGTAGATTGTAAACTATTTTGGAGAAAGTTCCATTGTCTGTTGAGAAAAATGTATAATCTTATGCTGTAGGATGGAATACTCTATAAATGTCTGTTAAGTCCATTTCCTCCATGGTATTGTTTAGTTCTAGAATATCTTTGTTAATTTTTTGTCCGGATGTTCTATCAATTGATGAGACTAGTGTGTTAAGATCTTCCACTATTATTGCATGTAGACCTATCTGTTCTCAGAAGTATTTGTTTTATGAACTTAGGGGCACTGATGTATATATATAATTGCTATATATTTTTGTTGAATTCTTCCCTTTATTAGTATGTAGTTACCTAATTTATCTCTTCTGACTGATTTTTGCTTAAAATATGCTTTGCCTGTTATGAGAATAGCTACTTCTGCTTCTTTTCAATTTCCTGGTATATCTTTCTCCAAACTTACTCTTTTAGTTTGTGTGTATTTTTGGTTGTGAGGTGTTTCTTGTAGCCAACAGAATGTTGGATCTTACTTTTTGATCCAATCAGACAGCCTGTGTCTTTTTTATTGTTGGGCTGGGTGGGGATACATTGTGGGATTTATAAAAGTTCTTACAGTGTGTTAAATATGTTGGAGAGTTAAGTCCATTTACACTTAAGGATATGATTGAGAGGTATTACTGATTCCTATGTTTCTATTGATTTTTTTCCAGGCTAAGTTTTGTGCTGATTGTTCTTTACTTTTGGCATTGTCATCTTCAGGTTTTGCTGATTTATTAAGTTGATCATATTGAGTTTTATTCTTTCTCCACCTTTCATGTTTGTGACTTCTTATTCCTTTTCTGTGTGAATTATTCCTGTGAGTATCTTTTGTAATTTAAGCTTACCTTTATCCTGGATGGTCCTTATTTTTCCATCTAGATTAAAGGATAGCATTGCTGGATATAATATTCTTGATTGGCAGTTACTCTCTCAGAGCTTGAATTATATTGATCCATATTTTTCTGCTTTTCAGGGTTTGTGCTGAGGGATCTGAGGTAATTTTATGTATTTACCTTTTTTGCAAGCTGGTATCTTTCTCTTGCAGATTTCATTATCCTTTTGGTCCTCTAGTTTGGCATCTTGATTATGATATAACATATTGTTGTTATTTTCTGGTTAAGCCTATTTGGAGTTCAAAATGCCTGCAGTACATGAGCATCTGTATCATTGCATAGAGTTGGAAAACTTTCTACTATGATTTCATTGAGTAGGTTAACTATGCCTTTAGTTTGTATTTTAGCCCCTTCTTACACCTCCTAAATTTATAGGTTCAGTCATTTGATCACGTCTCAAAGGTATTGATTTTTTTCTTTGTAATTGTCTACATGTAACAGCATCTCAGTTTTGTTCTCCTCTGATACTCTTTGTTTTGCTTGATCTTATCTGTTGATGACACTATCCATTGTGGCTTTTATTTGATTTGTTGAGGTTTTCATTTCTAACATTTTTATTTTATTTTTTTTTCCATAATTTCAATTTCCTTATGAACTTCTCTTCCTTGTTACTGAGTTCCTTATCTAGGTCTTGGATTGATTTACTAACTTCATTTGTCTCTTTATTTGAATCCTTTTTGAGGTCATGGATCATTTATAGCCTTAGGCTTCTGAATTCTCTGTCAGACATTTCAAGAAATCCATTGTCTTTGGAATCAGCTTTTGAATTGTTGTAAGATTTTGGGGTGGGACCACTGCCTTGATTTTTCATAATTAAATTTCTCTACTGTAATTTGTGCATCAGTTGTACTAAGTTTCTCTTACTTTCTCACATAAACAGAGAAACTTTGGCAAAAACAGCATCAACAATTCAGCAGTTAATCGAATATTTGAATAAGTAAGAAACAATTGGTATCTTTATCTGCCTCCCCACTAAGGTTGTATGAGAGTAAAACTCTGGCTCCTAGGAAGAATGACTGGGGAGCTTAACACTGGTTGAAAGGCCTAAGATGGAAATTTAGTAATATTGAGGATGGGCATTGGAAAAAGAGGGTTGTGGGAAGCTAGAAAGAAAGGAAGCAGTAGACTGAGAGAGTGCTTGGAGTGAAGGTTTTGACTTCTCTCCCTAGAGGATCTGGGGCTGGAGTCACAAACCTTTTCTTAATTTATTCTGTTGCCTTATGTTTCAGAGTCACAAACTTTTTCTTAATTTATTCTGTTGCCTTATGTTTCACCATATTTTACAACTGTCCTATCCTCTTCTGTTGTTCTCCATGGTCTTCCTCTCTTTTGCTCTTCTGTATGTGGACTCTTTGTTACCCAGACTTTTATTCACAGTCTCAAATAGAGAATGCTTCTACTCCTTTGCCATGTTGTTCTGTTCTCCTGGATATTTCATATAAACATAACCATCACATCTGTGCTCTTACATGCATATCTCCTTTCACATTTCATTGATGGTATATCATACATCAGTATTTGTTTTTGTAGTAGAAGAATGTTACATGCTATGGGTAAACCACTGTCATTTATCCACTCATTTATGAGTATCAGATTTGTATTAGTATGATTTTTATTATTTAATGATGAAATAGATTTGTATGCACAAAATTTTTCATAGGAAATATGTTTTTAATTCTCTATGTATATATATATTAGTGGAATTGCCAGGTGATAGAGTAACTTGATATTTAGCATTTTCCAAAATTGGTTTCCTATGTGATCCCACTATTTTGCATTCCTGCAAGCAACACTAAGCATACCAAATTCTCCATATCCTTGCCCATTCTTCCCTTTGTCTGATTAATTAACTTTTAACTATCCTAATGGGAATAAAGTAGCTTCTCTCTGTGGTTTAGATTTACATTTCTCTAATGAAGTCATGCTGTGTAATTCTCTAGGCCACTATAATATCTTCTTTGGATAAATATTTATTCAATGCCTTTGCTTATGCTTTTTTAAAAATTTATTTCTTTTTATGATTGAGTTATAAGAGGTATTTATGTTTTGCATATAAATCTCTTATCAGTTATATGGTTTGCAAATATTTTCTCTTATTCTGTAGATTATTTTTCACTTTCTTGATGTAATTTTCTTTGACACTCACTTTTTAAAAATTTTTTATTAAGTATAATTGATTTATTTTCGTGTTATTGTTGCTCATATTCTTGGTGCACATCTGTAAATTCATTGCCAAATAGAAAATTTGCACCTATGTTTTCTTCTGAGTCTTTTTAAATTTGAGTTTTTTATATTAAGCTTATTGATCAATTTTGAATCAAGGTCTGTAGATCATTCTTTCACATTGGATATTCAGTATTCTCCATATAATTTGAGGAAAGAAAATTCTTTCCCCATTAGTGGTTTCTGTATCATTGTTACAAATCAATTGACTAAGGTTATAGGTACTTACTTTTGAACTTTCAGTTCTATTCCATTGATCTGTACAGATTTATATGTATGCATTTATCCCAATTGCACATTGTTTTGATTGCGATAATCACTCTACCACTCAGCCATATCTCAAGCCCTTTTGGCTCTGGTTATTTTGTAGGTAGGGCCTCACTTTTTCATGAGACCACTCTGGACTTCAAACTTCCTATTTTACACTTTCAACCATAGCTGGAATGGCAAGCCCATGGCAACAAGCCTTTTTATCTGTTGAGATGGAATCTCACAACACTTTCACTAGGACTGTCCTGGAACTGTGATCCTCCTGACCTTAGTCTCCCATGTAGCTTGGGATAACAGGTGCATGCCTCTGTGCCCAGTTATTGGTTGAGATGGGTACTCACTAATGTTTTACCCACACTAGCCTCAAATCAAGATCATCCTGATCTCAATATCCCAAGTAGCTAAGACTACACGTGTGAGCCAATGACAACCAGCTCAAAACTGTGTTAAGTAGGTGGAAATACTTTCCACTCTATGTGAGCTTTAGGATGAGCTGTCCTTTCTGAAAAATAAAGGTTATAGGGATTTGATAAGGGTTGCATGGAATTTGTAGATCACTTTGGGTAATTTTCATTTTGGGTATTGCATTTTTCAACTCAAAACTTGCTTTTCGGTTTTCTTTAGTTTTTTTTAATCTTCATTGATGTTACCTACTTTGTGACACATTGTCATATTTTATTTCAGTTCTTTAGATACACTTTCCTTTAGCTCTTCAATAGAAGATTAATGTGTTTATTTAATACATGTAACATCTGAGTCCCCTTAGGAAGAGATTCCATTGTCTGCTGCTTTTTTCTCTGTATGGGAAACACTTCTCCCTTCTCTGGCTCATACTTTTCTTCTTGTAAAAACTAGACATTTTAAATGACAAAGAATAGAAATTTTATGAATCAGTCTTTCTTCTATTTTCTAGTCATTTTTGCTTCTATTTCTTTCTTAAAATCAATTTAGCAGTCTTGCATATTATGTGGCTATTGAAGAATCTTTTTTATTAGTTCAGTGACTATCTAATGAGAAGGTTAAAGGTTTTATTAATTAAATTCTTTAAATTGTTGAGTCTTACTCCCTATGCCAAGAGGTTCTATACGTTTGTGTTTGCACATATTTTCTACAATGTGTAAGTTTAAAATTCTTTCATAGCCTTTTCCTACTGCCTATGCAGTGTTATGATATTAGCCCATAGTGGCAAATTCAGAGCTTCTCTTTGTGACATGTGCATAGCTCTGCACATGTGTGCTGTCTTTTAGATGAGAAGGAATATGTCAGAACTTTTTTATAGCCTCCTATGGGCATACTGTTACACAGATTACATTTCAACCATACTCTTGTTTGTCTTGAGACATATTTACAGCCATAAGGAACTGGGATATTAAAAAATTGCTTTTGATTCACTTCAACAAATTCCCCAGGAATAGGGCTTCCCTTTGAAGTAAGCGTCAAGACAGGTCAAATAATAACATCCTGCAAATCAAGATTTTCCAGGGAATGTGCAACTAGTGAAATAGTGACAGTGCCTATGAATGGGGCTTCTTTAGGAGTTGCAGGAGGCTGCGGTGCTGTCATTTTTCATAGATCAGTGACTGTGCTGCCAGTGTTCAAGACAACAATGGAGATGGGGAGTTAGGGTGGGACTGGGCCAAATTAGAAATGTGTAAACCCTGCTAGTCTCATCTTGATTCGGTAGCTCCTCAGTCTGTCACAAGACATTGGTTAACTTCAGATTTCCAAAAAGTTGATTTTGATGTTTTAAGTCAGAGCTTTGGAAGTTTTCATATAAAAATTTATTTGAAGAGGTTCTGTTTCTGAAAGTAAATAATTTGTTATTGACAGCCTTTTGAGGACTGTTAACACTTAGCACACTGTGAGACACATATTCCCATGGCATGGAGAAGAAAGAGCCACATGGACTTTTTTCAGTTAGAAAGTACACTTGGAAAATTAGTTCCACTCAAAATTATCTCTGTCTACCAATTTAGCAATTTTTGAAGTACTATAGCTGGCTCCTTCCCAGTAACTAGAGAAGAAAATTGTCTTTGCTATTTTCCTCATGAAAATCACTTAGGTCCTTGGAAATACAACTTCTTGAATCTGAAAAAGGCACTATTTTTAGTGACCAAGTACATGGACTCTGGAGCTCAAATGTTTAGATTCCAGTCTTGGTTCTGTTTCATGCTATTGGTGTAACTTCAGTCAAAGTCTTAGCTTCTATATATATTACCATGTTGTAGTTTAGTGTTAGAGATCTAAAGTTGTTTGATTTTTGCCACATTTGAATCATCAAGCTGATAGATGAAGTTAATTATATAATCAAGTTTATAATAAGTAATAGAGAAAAAAAGTTGTTGAAGAAAAACTAAATATGAGATACTCAAAATTTTGATAACAAAATTTTGTACCTTCTCTTTCAACAGTGTACAGTTCTTACAGACCCTTAAGGTGTGGTCAAAGTTAAAACAGAAAAATGTGCCCAAACCTTGAATAACTTCTACTATATTTATGTCTTTCCAATTAATTACACAAATTTTGCCAGATGGATCTTGCACTTAAAAAACTGTTATCATAGAAAAGTAGTTTTTAAGTAGTGCTTTTTCTCAATTACTCTTTTCAGTTACAGAGGGGTAAAATTTTTTTCTTACTATTAGAAAACTTCCTTATTTTCCTTTTAATATTTTTAAGGAACAGAACAGCTTGTCGAAAATATAGTAGTATAGAACTGGATTTGTCTTGGACAAGATTTTATTACCTATTATTTTAAGAATAAAAGTAGGTCTTTCATTATCTTCAGTCTTTATAGAGTAGAAAGTTTGTACATAATATCTTCTTTGTACATAAAATATATCATATTTATAATAAGAACTTCTTGAGAAACAATAAAGTAACAGAATAATTAATTTATTGAAGACTAGTGTGAATTTACAAAGGAAAATTTGTGAAAGAATTACTTATAAAAAATCCCAAATGCTTACTGTTTCTAAACAAGAACTCTGAAGTTTGTTATCAGTTTTTAAAAAATATTGTATTTTCAAAATAGTTGTAATTATTTTTTTTCTTATTAGTCCTTTTTCATTTCCCTATTTTTTTTCTATTTAGAATTGAAGGTAAAAACGAAAATCTGTTTCATAAATGACCAATGCTAAGACTTTTCTTTTGATTTATTACAGAGACCAAAGAAAAGTCTACATTAAAAACAAAAGTAAAGAAGGAAAAAAGTTGATTTGCACTACTTCTGGAATCAGCTTATAAAATTCTAAAAATTTGTTATAGTGTATTGGCTTCCCACCTTAATGTAGACAGTTTTCCTTTGGACAATTTGTATCTAGAAAATGTTTCCTTAATTTATCATAAAAACTCTCTCATGTATTTTCTTCTCCTTAAAAGCAAACTAAGATATTTGTTTTTATGAAAATAGCTATCCATACTTTATTGATAAACAATTATCTCCCCACTAATCAGTAAAACTGTTCCATACAAAATTCTGATATAATTTGAAGGAGGGTGTCCAAGCTCTTTGTTCATTTGTTTATTTTCTTTGTTGTTCAATTGATATTCTGGTTTTAAGATTTCTAAGTAGACCTTAACAAATTCTATTATTGTTGTAAATGTTATCTTTTAGGACATCTATTGTTTCATTGATTGTTGTTGGTGTAAGAAAGCAGTATTGACTTCTATATAAAGGCTTTATCACCTAGCAAACTCATGTCTAGTAAGCCTATGCTCTAAATCCTCTTATAAATTCTAGGGAGTTTTTTCTTTGAAAGTCTTTTGGATTTTCTTTGTAAAATGTCTTACTATTTTAAAATAAGAATGGTTTATTCTTTCCCTTTCAAATTTTTAAACAACTTCTTCCTTTTTTATTTCATTTAATATATTAGCCAGAATTGTCAGTACAAGTTTAAAGTGAGGCTGTGATAGACATTAAACTTTATGTTTTCTTTCAGGTGTTTTATATATATATATGAAATTATATTTGTTCAGTCATTTTCTAAATCATAAATGAGTGATTGTTTTAATTCAGTATTTTGTCTTTATTTACAAGATTATGTGGCTTTTGTGTTCTGATAATCTGATGTACTCAATTTAATATCAAGTTGTTAAAATTGTAAACAGAAAAACAGAATCCTTAATGACTGTGAATATATAGAAAAAACCAAACTGTTTTTTCTCTATTCTTACACTCAATACACAACAGTTTGTGTTATTTTTTCAACAATATATGTATTTTTCCAGCACTACCTCATGTTTTGACACCAGTCAGATGTCCTACAATTTAACTGAATTCTGACTCTCTTTACTTGGAGTCAGACCCCACAAGTTAATAGAATTGGTTCCTTAAGAATACCCATCCTTATTTCAGACACTAAACATGAAGTCCAAATTTTCATGGATACTTCTGAATAAACACTTCTAACTTGCTCTTTATATTCAATAATTTGTTAGAATGATTCCCAGAACTCAGGAAAAGTGCCTTACTTACTATTTATCATTTATTATAAAAGGATACAACTCAGAAAAGCAGGAAAAAAAAGATATGTTGAGCAAGTATGGCAAGGGGGTACAGAACTTCCATGTCCTTTCATGGTGCACAATTTTCATTTATTTAGCAGTTCATTAGCTCCCCAAACTCTGTCCTTTTGGAATTTTACATAGGCTTCGTTACATAGGCATGCTTAATTAAATCGTTGACCACTGGTGATCAGTTTAAACTTCAGCTCTTCTCTCTTACCCAGAAGTTAGGGGTGAAGGATGAAAATTCCAATCCCCTAAATCACATAGTTGGCATCACAGCCCACCTCTATCCTGTGGTTACCTAAGCAATTTCTCAAATCACCTCACTAACATAAACTCGTGTGGTTGAAAAGGGCTCATTATAAAAAATGAAATATCGTCTTGTCACCTTCATTATTCCTATTTCTTAGGAAATTACAAAGGGTTTTGAAGCTCTGGAGAGAAACAGGGGATAACACAAAAATATTTCATTCTGGTTCAGTGTGAAAACAGAGCCCCGGAAATTGACCAAAGTATACTCAAATATAGAAAAAACTGTTCTTAAAAAATTACTGATGTTTATATAAGAACAATAAGAATCTATGGTGTTTTAGGTTGAGACTGGTTCCATCTCCCTAGCTGGTCTCTCACGGCTATCTGCTAGGTGAGGTCAGGCCATGAGATCCTCTATTTTTACTGCCACTATTGGAGAAGGCTCACTTATTTTGCAGCAGAGGTGACTAATGGAAAGGAGCAGTGCTAGTTTACATGGTCTTAGTGTTGGTGTGAGCAAAGAGGACGTAAACCTCTTCTCTCCCAAAGTTGTGGTTAGAACAAACTGTTCCCAGCTATTGTGTATATGTGTGCCCAGCTATTGTGTATATGTGTGCAGGATACCAGCACAGCCTGAAAGTAAAATCTGGGGAAGGTTTGAAAATAGCCAGAATTTTTAGGGTGCTCCCTTACCAACACACTGCTCTGCTAACCAAAAAGAAAAAGAAGTCTTACTAGTTGATGTTGGCTGAGTACAGCTTCTGCATAGTCAAAGGATGACAACCAAAGTACAGACTCACAGCAGTGACCTGGAAACCAGGTCTGAAGTAAAAACAAGACTATCTATGTAAAAAGATAAACTAAGCAGAGATAATATTTACTCACCATCTATATTGACTACACTTTTTATTTTTGTTTTACATATTTTTTTGTTTGGTTGAAAGCGGAATATTGTAGATAAGCTATTGTTTCAATTCTAGTTTCTGACATTTGCTCTTAAAAGTTGCTGCTAGTGACAGTGGAAACAGACTTCACAAAAAAACAAGAAAACATACCAAAAGGAAAAAAAAAGCAAAAAACAAATAAAACCTATAAAACCAAAATCAAACTAATAGAAAAGATGAGTACTGACAGCATCCTTTAAGAGAACAGGTCACAAACTAGAATATATTACCCACATTATCCAGATTTGTGCAAGAAGTTTCTGGTGTTTGAACTGAGGGACTTGTACTTGTGAGGCAGGCGATTTACTACTTAAGCCATAGCCCCAGACCTTTTTCTTATAGTTATTTTTCAAATAAGATCTCATAATTTTGCTCAGGGTTGGTTCAGACTGCAATCCTCCTACTTAACTTTTCCAGATAACTGGAATTACAGGATGAACTACCACACCCAGCTTGTTTGTTGTAATGGAGACTTGCTAACTTTTTGCCAGGTTGGCCTCCAACCATGATCCTCCTGATTCCACCTCCTGAGTAACTAGAATTACAGGTTTGCACCATCACACCCAACCTTGCCAATTTTCAACATATAGACAAAAGTATACAAAACAAATACAGGAAAGTGTGACCAATACCAGGTGGAAAAATTCAATAAAATTACATTTTAATGTCCACCAATGTTGGATTTAGCAGGAAACAAAGGCTTCAAACACCTATTTTAAGCATGTTCAAAAATATAATGAACCATGGCTAAAGAATTTAAGATGATAATAATAAATTATTAAAGATTCACAAGTAGATATCCAACATGCATGCAATGGGATACTCATTAGGAGAGGAGAAAATGAAAATATATTTGAAGAATATATTTAGTCTTTCCAAAGTTCATAAAGGCATTAATCTACACATCCTTAAAACTCAAGTAAGATAAACTCAAAGACATGTACACCAAGCCATAGCACAATCAGGCTATTGAAATCCAAGGACCAGGAGAAAAACCTTGAAAACAGTACAGGAAAAAATAACTCATCACATAAAGGAGCATCTGTATGACCAACATCTAATTTTTTCATCAGAAGCAATGGAGGACAAAAGACAGTTGTGTCAACAAAAGAAATGGTCTTTAAGCTGAAGAGACTATCCACAGAATGGGAGAAAATCTTTGCTACTATACCTCAGACAAAGGACTGATAACCAGAATATACAGAGAGCTCAAAAAACTAAACTCCCCAAAACATCAGTGATCCAATAAAGAAATGGGCAACTGAACTGAACTGAACAGAACTTTTTCAAAGGAAGAAGTCCAAATGGCTAAAAAAAAAAAACATGGAAAAATGCTCACCACCTCTGACCATAAAGGAAATGCAAATCACAACATATTAAAAAAACCAAGATTCCACTTCACTCCTGTTAGAATAGCTACCATCAAGAACACCACCACCAACAAACATTGGTGAGGATGCAGTGAGAAAGGAATCCTAATAAACTCCTGGTGGGAATGTAAGCTAGGACAACCATGATAGAAAATAGTATGGAGGCTCCTCAAAAAGTAGAAGTGGATCTGCCATACAATCCAACAGTACCACTCCAAGTGATATACCCGAAGGAATGTGAGTCAGGTTACTACAAAGGCACCTGCACACCCATTTTATTTCAGCACCATTCACAATAGCTAAGCTAAGGAAATAGCCAAGATGCCCCAGTATGACAAATTGATTAAGAAAATGTGGTATTTATACACAATTGAATTTTACTCAGTCACAAAGAATGAAATTTTGTCATCCTCAGGTAAATAGATGGAACTGGAGAACATCATCTTAAGTGAAGTTAAGTTCAGAAGGCCAAAAAGCACATGCTTTTCCTTATATGCAATTATAGACCTAAAACAAATGCAGCAATATTATGGGACATGGGTCACACCTCAGGAAGGCTGTACATGGGAGGGATAGGGCAAAGGAAGGAAACCATACACTTGAATGTGGTTGATGTGCTCATGGTACAGGAAAGAATACAGAAATCTTAAACTGGCTGGGCTACCACGGGAAGGGGACTAGGGAGGAGTGAAGAGGACTGGTAGAGTTGAAGTAATTGGGGTTATAGTACATATAAATATGGAAACAACACAAGGATTCTCCCTATGTAGCTATCTTTATCTCAAACTAACAAAACCATCATGTTTATCTTATTATCTTTTATGATTTTTCTTCTACAAAATTGGAGAATAGGAGAGTAGAGCAGGTTCTGCTCAGGGTGGGGCATTGACAGTGGTGGAAGAGGAGAAGTGGTGGGAAAAGGGGTAGGAGGATGAATATGGTGCAAATAATGTATGCACATGTATATAAATGCAAAAATGATACCTGTTGAAGCTGTTCCAGGAATTAGGCGGGGGGGAATGAAAGAGAGCAGTGGAGAGAGTGATTTCAAATATGATGTATTTGATACATTTTAAGAACATTTGTAAATGCTAGGATATGCCCTACCCAGCACAACAACAACAATAATAAAAAGATATTTGAGTGACATGCTCAACAGGCTGAAAGGAAAAACAGAAATGAGTGTGGTAAATAGCAATAGCTTTTTTGAAGCTCATGTACTATGACACAGGCAAAAAGAGAACTAAGGTTGCAGACAGAATTATATTTGTCAAATATTTGACCCTAAAACTGGAAGATTGATTCTGGATATAATCCAATGAGCTTATTTTAAGGACCTGGTGCTTAAAAGTTGAAGAGGGAGAGAGAAAAAGAGGTCAGAATAATAATATCTAAGAAGTCAACTTCTGCTTCTGATTTGCAGCTTAGGAAAGGGGACCATAAACTGAGGGCACCTGAAGAAATTTGGAAATGTATTCTCCTTTAGAGTCTGCAGAAGGAACTCATCCCTCCTAACAACATTGATTTTAGGCCAGTGAGACCTATATGAAATTATTTAACCTATAGAATATGAAATAATAAATTTGTGTTTGTTTAAACCATTACATTTATGGTAATTTTTATAGCAATAAGAAAAAAGTATAAATAGCTTGTGTTATAGACTGAATGTTTGTGTCCCCTGAAAACTCATGTTGAAATTTTAGTCTCTAATGTAATGATTTTAGGAGGTGGACTCTTTAAGAGGTAATCAAGTCATGAGGCTGGGGCCCTCTTCAATGGGATTAGTGCCTTTATAAAGACACCCCAGGCAGTTCTCTCACTCTTCTGCCTTGTGAGGACACAGTAAGAAGAGAGTTATCTATGAACTAAGTTTTCAGTCCTCAACTGATACTACATTGCCAGTGCGTTGATCATGAACTTTCTAGGCTCAAGACCTATGAGAAGCCCCAAGTCTCTATAGCAGACTAAATGTTTTAAGACAAAACTGCCAATCAGCAATTCTATATACAGCCAAAATGCCCTTCAACAATGATGTCAGCTTAACAGAGTGTGCTGGAACAACTGGATAGCCACATGCAAAAAAGTTAAACTTAAACACGTGCACAAAAAATAACTTAAAATGAACCATAAACTTAAAGGTAAAAGCTAAAATAACACAACTTTTAGAAGCTAACATATGATGCAAATCTTCAACACCTTCTTAGGCAAATGTTTTTTAGATTATAACTCCAAAAGTACAGTTCTTAGAAGAAAATGGGTTGAATCTCTTCATAGTTCAAAATTTTGTATTTCAAAAGATACTACTAAGCAGGGTGGCTTGGGGGTGGGGAGGGTGTCCAAGATGGCAGATAGCTGAAGAACGCAAAAACCCTGAGCTCCACGATATCAGAAAAATATTTCAGAGTCATGGTAGCTAGACTTGGGTAATTCTGATTTTTTTAACCAGTTAAATCACCACCAATGCATGGGGTGTACATAAAGTTCAACAACTGAAACCCATTTCTGAACAGAAACTTTAAAAGCAAGCAAAAGGGCATGGAGAGAGGTATTTCAGGCACTGAAAGGAAATAATTTCAGTCTTAGGATACTCTACCTAGAAAAACTATCTAGAAAAACTATCATTCAAAATTGGTGAAGGAATAGAAGTCTTCCATGATAACAGAAATTAGAATATATGACCACCAAACTATTACTACAGAAGATTCTGAAAGGAGTCCTACATACACAAGATGAAAACAAATATAACCATGAAAGGGTGAGAAATTCAGACCTTAAGAGAAGAATAGACAAGTACAAAGAGAGTAGCATAGAATTAGCTGCAAACACACAAAAATCCTTAAACAAACAAACAGAAAGCCAACTAAATGGCAGGAATTCACCACACACCTCTCAATATTAATATTGAATGTTAATGGACTCAACCCTCACCATCAAAAGACACCAATTTGCAAACTGGATTAAAAAGGAAGACCTAAAAGTCTGTTTATAAGAAACCCAACTTACTGACAGAAACAAACATGATCTTAGGGTGGAAGGTTGGAAGAAGATTTACTAAGCCAATGGCCCCCCCAAAACAGGCAGGAGTAGCAATACTTACATCACATGAAGTGCACCCAACTTCATTAAACATACAATAATGGACTTAAAAACACAGATAGACCCAACACAGTGGGAGTGGGAGAATTTAATATTCCTCTATCACCAATGGGTAGGTCTTCCAGACAAAAAATCAACACCAAAATTTGAGAATTGAGAGACCACCACAGAACTAATGGACCTGACAGATGTCTACAGAGTATACCATCCTGCAACAGGATAATACATTCTTCTCAGCAGTCCATGGAACTTTCTCCAAAATAAACTATATCTTAGGGCACAATGAAACTCTCAACAACTATAGAAAACTGAAATAATCCCCTGTGTACTATCTGACAACAATGCAATAAAACTAAAACTCAATAACAAAAGAAGTAGCAGAATATATTCAAACAGCCAGAGGCTGAACAACATGTTGCTTAATGAACAATGGGTCATAGAAAAAATAAGAGAGGAAATAAAAAAGTTCCTGGAATTTAATGAAAATGAAAACACAACTATCAGAACCTATGGGAAACAGGAAGGGAGTCCTAAGAGGAACATTTATAGCCATGAATGCTTATATTAGGAACACAGAAAGATTTCAAGTAAATGACCTAACGCTGCATCTCAAACTCCTGGAAAAACAGGAACAAGGTAAACCCAAAACAAGCATAAGAAGATAAATAATAAAAATAAGAGCTGAAATCAATGAAGCAGAGGCCAAAAACAAAAACCAACAACAACAAAAAACAAAGAATGAACAAAACAAAAAAGACAGTTCTTTGAAAAAATAAACAAGATTAACAAATACCTTGCATTCTGACTAAAATGAGGAAAGAAAAGACCCAAATTAATATCACTAGAAATGCAAAGGGGAAGATAAAAACACCAAGGAAATTCAGGGAATCATCAGAGACTACTTTTAGAATGTATTAAAATATATTGGAAAACATAGAAAAAGTAGACAATTTCTAGATACATATGACAGTCCAAAATTGAATTAAGAGGAAATTAATCACCTAAACAGATCTATAACACATAATGAAATTGAAGCAGCAACAAAGGGTCTCCCAAAAAAGAAAAGTCTAAGAACTCTACTGAATTCTACCAGACCTTCAAAAAAGAACTAATACAAACACTCCTTAATCATTTCCATGAAATATAACCTGAATAAACACTGTCAAACTTATTCTATGAGACCAGCATTACACTCATACCAAAACCGAAGAAGGACACACAGAATAAAAGTGAATTAAGCCAATCTCTTTAATGAACATAGATGCAAAAATCCTCAATAAAATAATGGCAAACCGAGTTCAGCAGCATATCAAAAACATCATACACCATGAACAAGTTGGATTCATCTCAGGGATGCAGAGGTGTTTCAATCTATGCAAATCACTAAATGCAATATAGCACATTAACAAAAGCAAAGATAAAAACCACTTGATCACCTCAATAGATGCAGAAAAAGCCTTTGATAAAATTCAACATCCTTTCATGATAAAAGCTCTGGTGAAACTAGGAAAAGAAGGTATGTACCTCAACATAATAAAGGCTATATATGACAAGCCTATAGCCAACATAATACTAAATGGGGAAAGACTGAAGCCATTTCCTCTAAAGTCAGGAATGAGACAAGGGTGTCCACTCTCTCCACTCTGATTCAACACAGTTTTAGAGTTCCTAGCCAGAGCAATGAGACCAGAAGAAGAAATAGAAAAAAATAAAAGTAGGTAAGGAAGAAGTTAAACTATTGTAGTCTCAGAAAACATATCTTATACCTAAAATACCCAAAAAGTTCCACCAAAAAACCTCCTAGACACCATAAACAGATTCAGCAAAGTAACAGGATACAAAAACAATTTTAAAATATCAGTAGCCTTTCTATACACCAATAATGACCAGGTTGAGAAAGAATATAGGAAAATAATTCCATTTAATATAGTTTAAAACCCACTAGGAATAAACTTAACAAAGGATGTGAATGGCCTCTACAAAGAGGTTGAGGAAAACTACAAATGATTGAAGAAAGAAATCAAAGAAGACTACAGAACATAGAAAAATCTCTCATGCTCATGGATTGGCAGAATCAACATAGTAAAAATAGCTATACTACCAAAAGCAATCTACATGTTCAATGCATTTCTCATGAAAATCCCAATGGCATTCATCACAGAGATTGAAAAATCATCCCTAATGTTCACTTGGAACCACAAAAGACCATGAATAGTCAAGGCAATACTGAGTATAAAGAGCAATGCTGGAGAAATCAAAATACATGATTTCAAACTATATCACAGAATCATAGAAATAAAAACAGCATGGTACTGGCACAAAACAGATATGAAGACTAGTGGAACAGAATAGAAGACCCGGATATGAATCCACACAGCTACCCCCATCTAATTTTTGACAAAGTGCCCAAAACATATGATGGAGGAAAGACAGCCTCTTTGACAAATGCTTCTGGGAAAACTGGATATCTGTCTGCAAAAACTGAAACCACATCCATGCCTGTCAGCCTGCACTAGTATCAAGTCAAAGTTGATTAAGGACCTTATTAAAAGACCTGAAACTCTGAAGCTAGTTCATAAACGAGCAGAGAATACACTGGAAGCAACAGGCATAGGTGATGATTCCCTCAGTAGAACTCAAATGGTCAGCAAAAAGGATTGGAAAATGGGACTACATGAAATGTAAAAAGCCTTTACACAACAAAAGAAATGGTTTCTAAATTAAAGAGACCACTCACAGAATGGGAGAAAAATCTTTGCCAGCTATGTATCTGACAAGGGACTGATAACCAGAATATAGAGAGAGCTCAAAAAATTAAACTCCCCAAAAATCAATGACCCAGTGAAGAAATGGGCAAATGAACTGAACAGAGGCTTTGCAAAGGAAGAGGTCCAAATGACTAAAAACACATGAAGAAATGCTCACCATCCCTGGCTATAAAGAAAATGCAAATGAAAACCACACTAAGATTCCACCTCCCTCCTGTTAGAATAGCCACCGTCAAGAACACAAATGACAACAAATGTTGGTGAGAATGTGGAGAAAAATAACCCTCATACATTGTTGCTGGGAATGTAAATCAGTATGACCTCTGTGGAAAACAATATGGAGGCTCCTCAAAAAACTAATAATAGGACTGTCATATGATCGAGCAATAGCACTCCTAGGGATTGTGAGTTAGTTTACAACAAAGGCACCTGCACACCCATGTTTATTGCAGTGCTATTCACAATAGTTAAGCTATGAAAACAGCCAAGATGCCCCACTACTAACGAATGGATTAAGAAAATGTGGTATTTATACACAATGGAATTTTATTCAGCCACAAAGATGAATGAAATTTTGTCATTTGTAGGAAAATGGATGGAACTGGACAACCTCATCTTGAGTGAAGTTAGCCAGATTCAGAAGGCCAAAAGCAAAATGTTTGCTTTCACTTGTGGACTATGTACCTAATACAAGTACAGTAATATTATGAGAAACAGGTCACAATAATAGAAGGTCACATTTAGAAGGTCAGGGTAAAAGAAGGAAATGAAGATGAATGTGGTTGATATACTCTCTATACAAGAATGAATATATAATTTTGTAACCAGCTGAAACCAACATAAGAAGGGAACTAAGGTAGAATGAAGAAAAATAGAGGAGATGAACCAATTGGGGTTATAATACATACACACATGGAAATATCACAAGAAAACTCTCTGTGTAGCTACATTTATATCAAACAAGAAAAAATGTCATTTTTTCTTTTTTCTTCTACAAAATCAGAGCACAGGAGGACAAAACAGGTCCTATCCAGGGATGGATTGGTATCAGTGGGAGGTGGCAGGAAAAGGGGGTAGGAGAGTGAATAAGGTACAAATACTGTATACACAGGTATGTAAATGCAAAAATTATGCCTGCTGAAACTATTCCAGGCAGAAATAAACAAAGGGGAGTGGGTGGAGGGGGTGAATTCAAGTATGATATATTTGATACATTGTAAGAACTTTTGTAACTGCTACAATGAACTCCCACCCAGCACTACAATAAAAAACACTAAAAAAAATAGCCATCATCAGCAACACCACCAACAACAGGTGTTGGCGAGGATGCGGGGAAAAAGGAACCCTTTTACACTGTTGGTGGGAATGTAGACTAGTACAACCACTCTGGAAAAAAATTTGGAGGCTACTTAAAAAGATGGACATCGATCTACCATTTGATCCAGCAATACCACTCTTGGGGATATACCCAAAAGACTGTTACTCCAGAGGCACCTGCACATCCATGTTTATTGCAGCACTATTCACAATAGCCAAGTTATGGAAACAGCCAAGATGTCCCAGCACTGACGAATGGATTAAGAAAATGTGGTATCTATACACAATGGAATTTTATGCAGCCATGAAGAAGAACGAAATGTTACCATTCGCTGGTAAATGGATGGAATTGGAGAACATCATTCTGAGTGAGGTTAGCTTGGCTCAAAAGACCAAAAATTGTATGTTCTCCCTCATATGTGGACATTAGATCAAGGGCAAACACAACAAGGGGATTGGACTATGAGCACATGATAAAAGCAAGAGCACACAAGGGAGGGGTGAGGATAGGTAAGACACCTAAAAAACTAGCTAGCATTTGTTGCCCTTAATGCAGAGAAACTAAAGCAGATACCTTAAAGCAACTGAGGCCAATAGGAAAAGGGGACCAGGAACTAGAGAAAAGGTTAGATCAAAAAGAATTAACCTAGAAGGTAACACCCACGCACAGGAAATCAATGTGAGTCAATGCCCTGTATAGCTATCCTTATCTCAACCAGCAAAACCCCTTGTTCCTTCCTATTATTGCTTATACTCTCTCTTCAACAAAATTAGAGATAAGGGCAAAATAGTTTCTGCTGGGTATTAAGGGGGGGAGCGGGAGGGGGTGGAGTGGGTGGTAAGGGAGGAGGTGGGGGCAGGGGGGAGAAATGAACCAAGCCTTGTATGCACATATGAATAATAAAAGAAAAATGAAAAAAAAAAAAAAAAAAAGTTCAAACCCTAGCACCACCAAACAACAAACAACAAAAACCAAAACAGCCACATTGGAACAAAAAGATTTCAATAACCAAAGTAACTACAAAAAAATAAACAAATTAACTTTATTAAGTTACCAAAAAAATAAAAAAATAAAAAAAAAATAAAAAACTTTTAAAATTTAAAAAAAAAAAAAAAAGAAACTATTCCAGGCAGAAATAAACAAAGGGGAGTGGGTGGAGGGGGTGAATTCAAGTATGATATATTTGATACATTGTAAGAACTTTTGTAACTGCTACAATGAACTCCCACCCAGCACTACAATAAAAAACACTAAAAAAAAAAAAGAAATCAATGCTTATTATCATCACTATTATTGAGTGTTCTATAAGCTCTTATTAATGCAATATAACATGAACAAAAATAAAACAAATTTAACATAAAAGAAACAATAGTAAAATAAATATAATATTCTTAGATTTTCTTTATTGAAAGGCATACATTTTCTAAGCATAAAGAAATTAAAAGAAACATGCGTGTGATATATTCTATTACAATTGAAACAACAAATCAAAAGCAAAGCCCCCAAATTAAAAGCTAAATTTTAATAGTACAATGTATTGTACCCTTAAGAAAATTCAGTAAAATTAAAAAGGCAAAAGTAAATGTGAAAAGAAAACTTTAGAGTAGTGAGAGAAAGCATGAAGACTCACATAGAGGCATAGTTTATGTAAAAACAAATAAATATGTGAAAAAATTAATTTCACTAGTAATCAAAAGAATGCCATCTTTAGAAGAAATTCTTTTTATCTATCAAAATAGTAAATAATTCATATATACTCTCCAATATTTTTAAAGGCTATGTTGGAAAAATTGCTTCCAGTAAGGTAAATGTCTCTAACTTCTCTGGTCAGAAATTTATCAATAAATATGAGGATTCTTAAATATTTCATAAACTTTGCTTTGGTTTTTGCATGTTGTGTTTCTCTAAAAGTCCTATGTTAAAACCTAATGCCCAATATGAGGATATTTGGAGGTGGGCTTTTGGAAGGTGATTAGGTCATGAACCCAGAGACCTCATGAATGGGATTAGAGTCTAAGGACTGAGAGACACCCTATGTTCCTTCTGCCATACGAAGTCACAAGAGAAGGTTCAAACTATGAACTAGGAAGGAAGCCCTTACTAAACACTGAATATGTGCTCTGACATAGGACTTCCCAGCTCCAAAACTGTAAGAAATAAATTTCTGTTGTTTCTGAACCACCAGTTTATATTTTGTTATAGCAGCTGAAAGAACTTCTTCAAATTGTCCTTGTAAAATGTGTCCAAAGGGAATGATTTGAGATTTGGGCAACAGTTTATACAAAAAGATATTCTTTAATACTTTATATGTAGCACCAAAAAATTACTATATCAAGCACTGAACTATTGAACAATAGAGGAATTGTTAATTTTAGTTCATTCTAATTGCAGAATATCAAACTAATCTCTAAAATACTGTATGAATATTCACTTACTTAAAAATTATCTATCTCAAAATATAAACATCAAAACTCAATGAAAATGATGGATTTTTATAAGTAGGACAATTCTAACTGTGTATCTACATATTAATAGAAAATAATTAAAGGTAAAATACATGAAAAAAGATACTACTGAGAAAAATGAAGAGATGGACTCATATCTGATCAAGTTTTTCATCTATAATACACAAAGAAAACTTATATCCCCTAATAAGAAGACAATTAACCTAATCAAAAAGTGGGCAGTTGATACACATAGACGTATTACCAAAGAAGATGTGCGAATGGTTAATGGGCATGTGAGTGGATGCTGGTCCTCACTAGTCATTGGGAAAGTTCAAGTTGAAACCCAAAGGGAAGTCATTTCACACCCACAAGAATGACATGAATAAAAATTTTAAGAATTTGGGTGGAGGTATGGATCAAGTGGCAGAGAACTGGCCACAAAAGTGAATGGCCATGGCCCAATATTCAAATGTGAGTACTGCCCCCCAATTTTTAAATTACTAAAAAAAACTCTTGAGGATGTGGGGAAGTAAAAATCCTTGTGCACTGTTCTGAGGAAGCAGACATACTAACTTTAGAAAACTGGTATTTTTGTTGTTATTATTTATTTGTTGTTATTGTTGTTTGCTTTTCCTGTTTTTTGTTATTAGAAATTATAACAATTTTGACAGGTTTCATTGTTCTGTTTTCATTCATTAACGCAAAAATAATTCTACCATATTTGCCTTCTTTCACTCCTTCCCACCTATCCCCAGAAATGATCTATTTTACCTTCTTGTCTTTCATTTATTCAAAAAGAACATTTCTGTTAGTTTATGATAGTTATACTGTGGGTTTTGTTGTGAAATTTCCATTTATACATGGTTCAGCCCCCCATTATTCTCCCTCCTACCTCATTTCCCTTCTTGTGGTGATTTCAACATGTTTCAGTATTCCATTTCATACTTGTATGATATCAACCATATTCACCCTCTTTACTTTCTTCATATACTGCCCCCCTCCTTCTTGTATGCTCTCCTTAACATGCCTTATTTTACATTCCTTTCCTTCATTATTCAGATGTTTTGTTCATTGTTCAGTGGATATTTTGCCTTGGATTTTACCTATAAATATATGGTGCTTAAGTCAATCTAACTCTCCTCTTCTACTCTTCCTCACCCTTTTCCCCTTATCCTGTTTTGTTCCACCATCTTTCAGGTGTGTTTCTTTGTGTGTCATTCCTATTTGCTTTATATCACTCTTTTCTTCTTTTCCTCCTCCTTTAGTCTCCTCTATCAATCTCACTATCATGTGCCTTATCAACTTCACTCCTGATTGCTTACCCAAGGGAAATTAAAATATACACCTACATAAAGATTTGTGTAAATGTTCTCAGAAGTGTTCATGGTGACTAGGAATTGGATGGCCTAGATTTCCATGACTGATAGACAGAGTGTAGTTTATACTATGGTGGTCAGCGGGGAGTGAAACAAACTGCTGGTATTTGTGCAACATAGAAGAATTTTACAAGCACTGTACTGGGTTAAGGAAGCTAGACCCAGAAGGACAATTGTTTGGTTCTGGTTTGATAAAATATCCAAATGAGGAAATTTTATGAATATAGAAATTGGATTAATCTGCTTGATGCTGGATAGTAATACACTTAATGGACATAAAGATACTATTATCCAGGCATGATGGTGCATGCTCGTAATCCCAGAATGCAGGAGGCTGAGACAGGAATATCACAAGTTTGTGGCCAGCTTGGGCTCCATAGTGAGAGTCTCTCAAAAAAAAAAAAATTAAGTGATGAAAATATTCTATACCTGTTTTATGGTCATATTGCATAACTCTGTGGTTTTATTTTTATACACTTTGATTTGTACAATTCATATGGCTAAATTATGTGTTAAATATGCCTCTGTTTTTTTTTAATGAAGGCAAAAAAGTTATTCCTCAAAAAAGGAGCATGAGGGTATTCCTAGGGACATGGCTTACAAGATAAACAAAAGGTGATCTTTAGACTTAAATGGGACAGTTTTGGTTGGGGACTAAAACACACAAGGGGGAAATGAGGAACATCTGAAATGGTGATAGTGGATGTTAAGACAAAAAACTATACAGATGCTTGATAAATTATAGATGGTGTGTGTGGGGGAGAGAGAGGGAGAGAGAGAGAAATTTTTGTATATATATTCTATACTTTTAACTACTATAAAACATAATATTGCAAGAAACTGTATATTGCACTATATTTATTACTGGATTTATAAGTAGATGAAATGTATATGACAATAAAGCATAAGGATAGAGGAGAGAATGAAGCTGTGGTAGGAGAAAAATTGTACTTTGGTAGAGTGAATTCAGTATTCTGAATCAAATCATGAAAAATTGAGATGAATATTGTAATCTGTGGAACAACCACTGAGGCAATAACTTAAATAGTTAAAATTAGGGAAACAATTAAGCACTGTAAAATGTGCATTTAACACTAAACGAGGAAGGAATGAAAGAAAAAATGATGGGAGGGTTAGTGCTTCCCTAAACATATTCAAATAACAAAGCCATTACTACTGTGCCTACAAACCAAGGTAATCTTCAGGTCTAATTCGGTTTAAGAACTGCTTGGGCTACTAACACCATCACTTTCTAACGGGCAAACTGTGTTCTCCATGTTCGATTTGCTAAATATGGATAATAATACCTACTATGACTACTATGGAACAAACGAAATAATTAAATGTAATTGAAATTTAAGAGAGTATAAAGTATGAACACTCTGCCTAGTGCCACCACTGGTAGTAATCTCATTGCCATGTTCTTGTTGTTATTTTATAGCTAAATGTTTGATTTTGATTACTAAAGACACCTGTCCCAGCAGTTAGGAAACAGAAGATTTGGCTTTCTTTGATTCTATGTTGCTATAAATGAGACTCATAGTTCTTCATACTTTGAACATTTCTCCCTGCCCCACAGCCATTTTGAGCATGGAAAACTGACATTTTGTCTGATGTGAGAGAGTTGCTTTGGGTATATGCTCTGTAGCTATAACAGTGTTTTGCATTGTAACTCTGATGCCCTACTGTGTGACTCTAGGATATGTTGCAAAATCTTTTCTTCCTTGAGACATGAAAATGGCAGCAGCTATTCTTTAAAATGTGCTACTGCATAAGGCCCCTAATGATATTTTTATCTTCAAAACCAGCTTCAGTAATAGTAGGAATTTGTAACCTCTATTTTCAAAAAGTGTAAAATTACTTATGGTAAAGATGTGATTAAATGCTTAAAAACACTGTTTTATTTAAACGATAACAAATGCCTGAACATCCATGGGTTTGTGTTTAGAGATATATTTATTCATTTAGCTGCATTACTATTGAACATCATTGAAAAAATGTCCTTGTTTTCTAAATTTCCCTGTGAAAGACCTTATTGAGAGTTAGTTTATGACAAAATCTTACAACTGAATTGCCTGGGTACTAAAAGAGAGATGGTATAGATCAAGAAAGGGAATATGTCACAATGACCAATCTGAAAGTTTCTGTAATTCCTCCTTATCTCCAGATGTGAGATAGTCCCCTGGGCCTTAGAGGCCTCTGGCAAGTGGTGTCTACAACATATTCTACTGTTCATGATGGATAGCTCATCACAGGAGGGCAGTGCTCACAGACAACCCAGCTGCTCTCTATGTAGATTGAAGTATCTTTAAAAGTGCCTACTTATGAGTATAGTAATGATTCACTAGTTGAACATTATTGTTAAATGGCTGTCTCTTTAATCCTTACTTCGGCACAAAATTTTCACACTGTAAAATAGTTGTGACATTGTTTTGCTGTGACCATAGACAATTACACTTATGTTGACCAGATAATTCAGCTAAAAGGAACCACCACAGACTTACTATAATTAAGGTCCCTCTTTGCAACATTCAGATGATCCCAAAAGGAGTTGGAGCTCCAGAACCATCTGTGGAGCTTTTGCAAATATCAAATCCTGGGCATCAGTCCAGATTGGATCAGTCTTCTGGACAGGATCTCAAGAAAAGGTACTTTGATTCTGATAATAAACAGAATTTGTCAAAATATGCTGCAAAGGAAAAACTCTGCATGCCCCTATAATTTTTATTATACTGTTTCAAAATTCTTGTGAGAAAATTTTATTGCCAAAGATTTTGCTTATTATCTGTGCCCTAACAATGCTGGTTTTGAATAATTCAGAGGAAAAAAGGGAAAGGGAAAGAGCAGGTAAAAGATTATTAAAAGGAATCAATTAGAATATCTCACTTGGATGGATATTTGGGAAGTATTAATTCTGTAATGATTGCTAGGGCTCAACACCAACATTATTGAGACATGGGCATTTCATAAAAGGTGTCAGACTTCTAGCTGCCTGTTAGAGCAAGGTATTTCAAACTGTTTTTGGCAAGTGACTACAAGTCTACACAGAGCCTCAGAGCCACAGCTAATATTGAGAAGGGTGTCATGTTAAGTAGACAGGGCATTGAGCTACTTTTAACTTAAACCAGAGACCATCATTCTTACCAGATGTCATGTTTATAAGTTATTTTGTATAGATTTTTAGAAATAATACCATAGAGCAATTAACCTTCAGAGTTTTCATCAAGTTATACTCCCAAGAAATGCATATTCTTACCTGATTATAAATGTCTGAAAGGTACAGAACTCAGTCTTCAGTTTATTCCATTTTTCTAGCCACTCATTTTCCCTGGGACATCTTAACCACTCTCTGGCCAAAATTACATTCTCTACATACTCTCAATATGTTGATGACTTTTGAATTTACATGAGTTGTACAGACCACTTCACAGAGCACCATTATCCAGCTGCTTATTTAAAATATTCTCTTGGATAGCTTAAGTAACTCACAATTAATGTCTTAAATTTTCCCCATCTAATCCAATACACATCCAAAGAGAACACGTCTCCTCTATCGAGTAGCTAGAGTGATATTTCAAAACGGAAACAAATTGTACCATTGCCTTTCTCAAAAGTCTCTAATATTATACCCCTAATAATAAGTTCAAACTTGATTTGTGGTCTATGGGCATATTATGATCCTATGCATATGGTGTATGGACATTCATTATCTCTCCTGCAGGGATGTCATGCTGGTTAATACCCTATTGTTTCTTAGCTCCAAACCTACTCTTTTACATTGTGGTTTATAATGCTGCAGGTAAAACTGCAAATTACATTACTCTTTTTTTGGCTGGACTGGTGATAGAAGTGTCCTCTAAAACACCATTACGGCACAAGTAGGCAAACAGCATTTTGAAGCAATGGTTTTCTATCATACAGAATGAAGTTTACAAGCCTCATCAAGGAGTACTTTTCAATTTGTTTTCTGAGGCTAACTCGGTGCTTGCATAGGCACCTCTGTAGCTACAATGACGGTAAAGAGTGTATCCATGAAATGGGGTTTTAAGCCCTCAGAGCAGATTTACTCTTACCTTTAAAGTGACCAAATTATTTTTCCCATAGCAATAATATATAGGTTCTAGAAATCAAGAAAGGGAAGTGTCAGGGTTTACCTTCATTAACTTACCAAATAATCCATGCACAAAACCTTTCACTTCTGTTTCTTCAAATTTGAGCTCTCTTAGTTGGTGTCTAGTTGCCAACAGAGGAATATTTCCATCAAAGACCCCACAACAGTTCCTCTTTTTCAAAAAAATTTTAATTCATTTATTCACATGTGCATACATTATTTGGGCCATTTCTGTCCCCTGCCCCAAGCCCCTTCTTTTTCCCTCCCATTCCCCCTTGCTTCCAGGCAGAACCTGCTCTGCCCTTATCTCTAATTTTGTTCAAGAGAAGACATAAGCAATAATAAGAACACAAAGCACTTTTGCTAGTTGAGATAAGGATAGCTATCCAGAGAAACTCCTAGCATTGCTTCCATGTACAAATGTGTTACAACCCAAATTGATTCATCTCTACCTGACCTTTTCACTAGTTCCTGTACCCTTCCCATATTGATCTCTGTCACTTTAAGGTTTCTGTATTAGTTCCTCTGCAGTGGGGACATCGAACACTTTCATGTTTTGGGTTTCCTACCTATGCCCACACCCCTTATGTGTGATAAATATCAGGATCACTGGGGAGGCAGAGCACTGAAAAATGAAAACTTGAGTTGCTCCATAACATAAAAAGGAAAGGGTGAGGTCCTCACTGAGATAAAGAAAATATGAAGTAGGAAGTGGAAACTGAAATTATTAATATTAGTTTTGAACTCATGACTGGGAATAAAGACAGTAGCAGTTATGAGTGTTTTCTTCTTTATTATTGTATATCCATTTTTGTCTTTACAAATTAACATTTCTTTTCTTTTCCTTCTGCCATTTATTATCTTAAATAAGGATTGTTGTGATAGTTTATGTTTGTGTTTAGCTTTAAACATTCAAGTGGTACCAAATTTAGGAAATCATTCAAACTTTCCAGAGATGGATCCTGTTACTATCATACAGCAGTGAGCACAGTGATTGGTCAGGACTTCCTGTCTCTTCCTTAGGAGCAGAGTAAGAGTATCTTCACATATTCAAAGGATAATTAAGAAAAATTTCTTCTTAAAGGCATGAATTTGTTACTGTTACATGAAACTTTGAATATAAGTTGGCGGAATACTGAGTGGTAAACAGGTGGAATCCACTGATTATCAAGCTATTGTCTCAGCTTTGTACAGAATAGCTCCCCAGGTTTGGTGTTCCAGAAACAGATGCATATTGAGTTTGAGAAGCTGGCTATAATGGAAACACATGGAAGGAAGGGTGGGAAGCAGGATTAAGAACAAAGGACCATGTGCTGGTGGTTAATGCTTGTACTATAGTTACTTGGAAGACTGAGACCTGGAATACTGTGGTTCAAGGCCAGCCTAGGCAAATAGTTTGTGAGGACCCTATCTCCAAAATACTCAGAACAGGTGTGGCTCAAGAAGTAGAGTACCTGCTTTGCAAGGGCAAAGCCCTGAGTTCAAACCCCAGTTCCCCTCACCATACACCTACACGCAAAGAGCAAGAAAGAAAGAAAAAGAGAGATGAGCTGCAGTATCTGCTGCACAGGACTGACAAAACTTTGTCCAATGCCACATGGAGCTCTGGATTACATACAACTGAACAGAGTTGTTCCATGAATGACCAGGCCTTTATAACCTGGTGGAGAACCATCATTAGATATGACTGCTCAGGACTGAGCATGCTTTGGGATGTGTCAGTTCTCAGCAGATGAGGTAAACTGAAGAGGCAGAGATTGGTACTGCTGTAACACTCCCAGCAGAACTGGTTTGGCCAATGAAGCCACATTGTCCTAAGCCACCTTATACTCACAAAGCCAGGGCTGGAAAAACCATACATTTTCTTTTGTTCTATGGCTCCCTTTAGGTTCTGAAGAAAGAGAGCGACACTGGGAGACCAGAGGGAAACAGAATTTGTTCCTTTCTATGTTACTTTCTTTTTTTGTCAGCATAGGTCACTTAAACTTTGAACCAGTATTGACAATTGGATCCAGCAACATTTGGAATGAGGCTCATTTTTTTCCATACTTCTTGAAACAGCTTCACTGTACCACTCAGAGAGAGAAGCCTTGGCTGTCAGTGCCCTGTTCTGAGAGGACTGAGGCCAGCATGGAAGGACTGCTTCTGAGTTCCTCAGTGGAAAAAGCATTGTGGGATGCTTCTTCTATCCATGACAGAGGAACAGTGTGCATTTATGTCCTTTAAATGAAAAACTGAACAGAGAATATGAAACAAAATAACCAGATCCATAAAAAGGGAAGCACAAGCCCATAAGAGGTCATAGAAATGATACAAATGATAGTTTGTAAATAAGATTAAAAAGATGTATCATAATGTTATATATGCAAAAAAGGTAAAGAAAAACATGTTAGGGAAACATATGAAAGAATGAAAAAATTAAACTTCAGAAATCAAGGCGGTGATTTAAAATATACCTAATGGGATTAGATACTAGAGTAACAGTGGAGTTGAAGGCATCATTACATGGACTATATAAAATAAAACAGAAGGAGGAAAAAAGACTAAAAAATATGAAGACTTTCAATATTAATTGCATACAGAAAAATTATATGCAGATCCAAGTTAGTGAAAATTACAAATTAAGATAAATCTTTGAACAAATAAAGTCAGTGTATTACTTTTTTATTTAAAACCAACTATATTATCTTCCTTGTATTTTTCTAAGTCTGCAATATGATGAAATCATAGCATTCAGTTTGTGTTTTTTCATAAAAACCTAATTAATTTTAATTTTTTCCTTATGACAGCTTACTGGTCAGATATATTACTATTATTTCCATTAAATGTGTCAAATATCATTTATTAATGACATTTAATGCTTCAAAATTCACTAGGAATCTTAGAAATTGTATTTATGCTAACATTAAAGAGCAACATGGTTTGCTTGAAATTAATTTATCAAAGATGACAATGATGCTTATTTGCTTATGTCAAACATAATAATTACACTGAATTAATTTTGTAATTATTGACACCTTAATTATTAACCTAATTAATTCTTTGTGGCATAAACTTATCAAGATATATGAGAAGTTATGAGAACATTTCTATGTAATATATTATTTCTATGGCATTTTGTTCAGAGCACTTGTTGCTATCTGTAACTCTCCAGTTAGGAGGTCATGAATATGCAAATCAGAACAAGTTGTTAGAATAATACAGTGTTCCGGCTGATCACCTGAATTTCATTGAAAGACTTACAAGACAAACCAGTTATTCTAACTTTAGAAGTCAAAGAACTAAAATTCTCATAATAATTCCCCCACTTGAGCATCATGGTAGACAAATTTTAAAGTGACCTGCATTAAGCCACCCTTTCAGTACCCAAGCATTTGTGTGATCTCCTCCTTTTCTGTATGTGTGTATAGGGGATTATTTTTTGTTTTACAATCAGCAGATTCTGGTGAAGATAATGGAAAGTAATGTGCCTGGAACGCAAATAATTCTTTTATTTCTTTTATTCATATGTGCATACAATGTTTGGGTCATTTCTCCCCTCTTCTCCCACGTCCTCCCTTTCCCCCGGCCCCCTCTCTTTCCCCCCCACCCCCTTGCTACCAGGCAGAAACTATTTTGCCCTTATCTCTAATTTTGTTGAAGAGAGAGCATAAGCAATAATAGGAAGAACCAAGGGTTTTTGGTAGTTGAGATAAGGATAGCTATACAGGGAGTTTACTCGCATTGCTTTCCTAAACATATGTGTTACATCCTAAATTAATTCTTCTCAAACTAACCTTTTCTCTAGTTCCTGGTCCCCTTCACCTATTGGCCTCTGTCACTTAGTTCCTTTGCATTAAGGACATCAAATGCTATCTTTTTTTTGGATTTCTTGCCTATCCTCAGACCTCCCTGTGTGCTCTCACCTTATCATGTGATCAAAGTCCAATCTCCTTGTTGTGTTTGCCTTTGATCTAAAGTCCGTATATGAGGGAGAACATATGATTTTTGGTCTTCTGGGCCTGGCTAACCTCGCTCAGGATGATGTTCTCCAGTTCCATCCATTTACTTGCAAATGATAAGATTTCATTCTTCTTCGTGGCTGAGTAAAATTCCATTGTGTATAAATACCACATTTTCTTAATCCATTCATCAATTCAAACAATTCTTATCTTGCTAGTCTTCTCCTTTCTTCTCTCTCTCTCTTTTTCCTTCTTTTTCTCTTTATCTGTTGCATATTTCAAAAAAATGATGTTCACATACATCCCATAGCAACAAAGAAATGGATTCTTCCAATAACTTGAGGTCACTGGAAAACAAATCTTTTCCCAGCAAAGTCTGTGGTGAAATTCTAGCCCCTCTGACACCTTGTTCTAGTCTTATACAGGATACAGATACACTGTGCCTGCACTCCTGACTCACAGAAACTATGACATAACAAATATGTGGCATTTTAATCTTCTATATTTGTAGTAATTGGTTATTCAGCACAGAAAAAACATAATACAAATATTACATAGGTAATTCTCATAAATTAATTCTTGCAAGTTCTTGAAAGCTTAATACATTTTCAGGGACATTTACTGATTATGACTCTAGTAACCAAAATTTAGATCAGTACTTTATGCAACAGGTTAAACAGAGAAATCACTATTCATTGAAAAGAGGACTCAACTTGAATTTCACTCATTCTAATATTTAAACTGAATTTTTGCATGTTCTCACTGTTGGAGTCTAGGATTATTATGGAACAAATTTGAATGAGTTTTGTGGATGTATTAAAATCCAGAACTACTTGGAATGTTGCTCAGACATTATTCTGAATTTTTTTTACAAAATCCCTTTATTTTACATAGATTCAGTAGGAATAAATCTTCTTATCTACCAAGATATGAACAGGTAAAACAACTATCTATATAACCAAGGTTGTACTCAATTTGCTATATTTAATGATGAATCTTATTTAGTCACGTAGAAGTGATCTCCTGTTAAGAAATAGTTGTATTTGGAATGTGAGAAGGATGACAATGAATGATGGTCTATAATTGGCACAATGCTTATGGAGTCACAGCTGTAGAAGTAGGTAAGAGATTCAGTTTTGAGAGTAAATTTTCTACTTAGAAAAATGAGGAATTTCTGCATGTTACTGATATTGTAGATGAAACTTCATGGAGACAAACTCACTGTCCTTGTTTCCCACCTTCAGGTTTTGGTATATTAATAAAAGAGTGGTAAAACAAAATTCTGAAATGCTGCAGGCTGTGGGTAAAGCACACTGTATCTCTTAAGCTTATGTCCAGATTGTAGTTAACGTCCTTGCCTTAGCATTTCCTCAGCTCTGAATGTCTTTAGTTTTGTTAACCATAGAAAAAGTGAACTTGACTGTATTTATAAAAACTTTTTGACAAGTCTAAGTAGATATTTCAAAATATGCATAATTTAAATGTCCAGTATCATAGACTCACAAAAAAACACCATTACTTAAAGTATTTGAACTTACATCTATCTGGAAAATCTTTTCTAAACTTGGAAATTTAGTTAGAGGAATAAAGTAATTATATATGCAAATCTTGCTTTTAATCATATTTGCTATTTTATTGTACACTTCACTGTATGTAAGAATTTCAGTAAGATTTTTACTGAGCAACATACTCTGCACATTTTACCATGAAATTTTAATGAGAATGACCAAAAGTAAGGAATGGAGAAAAATTTCTGTTTGAGAACAATCTCATAGATACTGGAGTGGTGTCTTTGCTTAGCTGAACTTCATTTGATATATACCTCTATTAATTGATTTTCCTTTGACAAATTTGGCCCCTTTGGGCTGATTGGTGTGAAGTCTGGTTAAGTTTTTCTGATTAATATATAATATCAATATGCTTATCGTGTACTTCTTAAGTGTGCAATTCATCATTTCATATTCCTTTTATCTGGATGTTAGAGATCATTACAGACGTATTCTTGCTGTTTACCAGAGGCCAATATCTGTAAATTAAAGGGAATCATTAGATTTTATGAAAAAAATCTACAGATGACTGAATACAATTTATAAGTAATTATTTATCTATCAAAAAATTGTTTTAAAATATCTTGAAAGTATTCAGCAAGAAAAATACAGATATCCAAATTTCTTTTTGGGAGTGTAAAGTATAAGAAGATAATAAGTTCTTAGGCTTTCTGAGGGGAAAATACAGTGATTATAAAACAATATCTAGGTACATGTCTCATTCAAGCTAGAATAAAACAAAAACTACCATATAACCCATAGTCCTTCTACATATGTAATTTGGTGAAAATATATTACTTAAAGTAGTACTCTAGTCAATAAAAAATACTCAAAATAAATATGGGAAGGGAATGTTATTTAAAAACAGAAATGATAAATAAAAAAGTGGAACAGCAAATCTAAATAACTGTTATGAATATGACTGCTTAAATACTAAACATAAATCAATTCTTTACAAAAATAAAACATAGAGTATGGAACTCTTCTAAGATAGAATCAATAGACTGTAGTACAAAATTCAGAAGCTATGGGGAAGAAATATGCCGACGGACTTTGAAGCTCTGAACTCTCAGGAGTCTGATAGAAAAACATGAGGTTTGTGGTCAGGGAACCTGGCTTCTCCACCAAGTAAGATACCACCAATATATAGGCAAATCAATGTACAACAGTCAAACTTTAAGTTAATTTTTTATGGCATAAAAAGCCCCAGAAGCCTGGGTGCTGTGGTTGCTGGCTGCCATGCCAGACTACTGCAGAGTAGTTTCTCCCTTTTTTTCTTGGTCTTTTTTCTTTATTCCCTCTCTCTCTGAAAAGTGAAAACTCAATGCAGAACAAGTTCTGAAAGTATCTGTGTTGTTCTGGACCCACCAAGATTCATGGACTGAGAACCTCTGATTGCTATCTGTGACTTGGGCCACCAACCCCCAACACCATCAAGAGAACTACAATCCATTCAGGTGAACTTCCACACCATCCACCATGGAGGATCCTGCATAGTTTAGTGTAGTTTGAGGGCATCAGTTGCACCCCTCCTGGAGAAAGCTGTTGGCTTGTAAATGGTGCAGAATCTCTAGCCCTACTAAGTAATGAAAGGGTGACTAAGCCTGCGCAACCTGGGGGAAATACCAATCATTTTACCACCTTGGAGAAACTGGTAATGAGCTGAAACTAACAGCCTTTTCAGAGAAGAGCATTCAAACAAACAGTTCAACTCTAGCTCTCAGGCTTGCCCAGCTTTAGGAGGGGCTGGCAACTGCTTATTCATCAGATTCCCATGGGACTATTTTGGAGAACCTGCTTATTCAAACAAGCTGACCCTGACTAACCACTCCCCCAACAGGAGCCTGGGTTTAAGCATCCTGGGTAGAATCCCTCCAAATGTGTCCAGTAGAGAGGCACACCACAGATTTTCATCCAGCTTAACACATCAACCCTAAGGAATAGCAAGAACTCAGAGAAAGTACTTGTTAGAAGAAACAGTGCCCGGATTAGAAATCAGAGGGAAGTGCCCAATCCACTCATTGAATCAGAGAAAACCCACTCCCCTCCCCATACCAGGAAAATTTGGACAATAAATACATATGTACATATATACATATAATATATTTACTTATCTCTTTTTTCCATTTTGTTGACATTTTAAATTTGCTTAGCTCTCTCTTGTTTTACTTTCTTTTCTCTTTCTCTGCTGTTTTTCTCATTTCTTCTTTTTCCCTTCTTTCCCCCTCTTTTCTCCTCAATGTCCCTATCTCCCCCACAGTCACCCTCACCAGGTAGTCTCTTATACCAACTTTACACATAACTCCTATCCATCTTATCCCTCTACAATCCCTGATGGTAGCACCCAATTCAGCAATGACCAACCTATACTTTTATACACATTGCAGACTTAATACCCCAAATTCCCCACAACTCACACCTATTCTCCTTCACTCCCAACCCTATCTCCCTGTCTCCTCTTCTATACCCATTATTTTTATTACCTAAGTATCAATCTGTATGCAAACAACTGTTTATATACCCACTGTTTATAGAAAATACTAATAAGCATTTTATAAATTATGTAAATACTAGCTTGGCATTAAATCTGTAAACTTGTTATTACTAAGTTATACCTCTAAGTCAGTGAACAGAAGTGTTACAATAACCTAGCTAACAACTAGCTAGCCAGAGAAGAGAAATTAAATCAAGGGAAAGATGATTAAAACCCCCAACCAACTGATCAATAATACATAAGAAAAATCTCAAAATAGAAACATGGAGAACAAAAGAATGCAGGGGAAGATGACTCCCCAAAGGTTAACAATCACACAAGAGAGGATTTAGTGGATAGTAAAAGGGATGAATTTTCAGTTGCTGATGTCAAAAGAATGAAAACAATGTTTAAAGAGCTTAATAAGAACCTACAAAAACAACTCAATGAATCCCAAAAGAATATGGATAAAAAACTCAAGAAGACACAGAAACAGCTAAATGAATTCAAAGAGAATTTCAACAAACATTGGAACAAAACCAAGGAAATTAGAAAAAAGAAGAGATAAATGAAATAAATGAGGCAGTTTGAGATGTGCAAGAGGAGCTTAACAAAGATATGAAAGGTCTCAAAATAAAAAGGAATCAAATAGAAACCATGGAAGAAAAAAGTTCTTTAGGTCAAATAAAAATTACAATTAAAAGCCATTCAAGAAGACTGGAACAAGTAGAAAACAGAATTTCAGGGCTCAAAGACAAAATAGTTATTAAACAAAGAAGAATATTTAGAGAAAAGACTGAAGAGTTGTGAAAGGAATATGAAAGAATCCTACAGATCCATCAAAAGACCAAATCATGGGCATTCAAGAAGGAGAAGAGATGCAAGCCAAGGTATAAGAAATATAATCAATGAAATAATAGCAAATTTTTTTCAAACCCCAAGGAAGAAAAGGTACAGGAAATCTCTAGGATACCAAACACATATGATCAAAATAAATGTTCTTCATAGCATATTATAGATAAAACAATTAACACAGAGAACAAAGAAGAATATCAAATGCTGTAACAGATAAATCAAATAACAAATAAAGGTAAACCCATAAAAAAAGCATATTTTTTAAACAGCAACCTTAAAAGCCAGAAAAGCATGGAATGAAGTATTTTGAACATGGAAGGAAGAAATTTTAATCCTAGGATAGTCTACCCAGCAAAGCTCTCATTCAAAATTGAAGGAGAAACATAACCTTCCATGATAAACAGAAACTAGAGTAATACATGTCCTCTAAATCAGCACTCTAAAACATACGTAAAGGAATCCAACATGCAGAAGATTAAAATAAACATGATAGGATTCAAAATATTAAAATTCAAGAGAAGAGCAGACAAGCAATTATAGTAGTACAGAATTAGTTGAACTCATACAAACTCTTACACAACAAAACAACCAAATGGCAGGAATTATCACATACCTCTAAATTTTAATGGCCTCAGCTGCCTCATCAAAAGGCATCTTTTGGCGAACTGGGTTAAAATGGAAGACCTGATGACTTATTGTTTATAAGAAACTCACCTCATAGACAGAAACAAATATTGGTTTAGGGTGAAATGGTGGAAAAGATTTACCAAGATAATGGCTTTCTAAAACAGGCAGGTATAGATATACTTATATCAGATAAAGTAGACTTGAAACCTAAATTAGTCAGAAGAGGCAAAGTCACTTCATACTAATAAAAAAAAAGCAATATATCCAGAGAAAACAATTGCCCCCCAACTTCATCAAACATACATTACTGTACTTAAAAACACAGACCCCAACCCAGTTACAATGGGAGACTTCAATACTTTACTATCACCAACACATAAGTCATAGAGACAAAAAGTCAACAAAGGAACTTCAGAATTGAATGACACTATAGTTTAAATGGAATCCTCTGACAGATGCCTACAGAGTATTCCATCCTACGGCAGCACAGTATACATTCTTCTCAGCAGCCTACAAATCATTCTTCAAAATAGATCATATTTTAGGTCACAATGCAAATCTTAATATAAGAAAATTGAAATAAATTCCTGCATGCTGTCTGACCATAATGGAATAAAGCTAGAACTCAACAACAAAAGAAACAGCAGAAAATACTCAAGCACCTGGAGACTCAACATTACATTAGTCTATGATCAGTGGGTAATTGAAGAAATAAGGGAGGAAATCAAAACTTTTCTTGGAATTTAATGAAAATGAAAGCACAATCTATCAGAACCTAAGGGACACAACAAAGTCAATGCTAAGAAGAAAATGTATTGTCATGAATGAATACATTAAAAATACAGAAACATCTCAAAAATGACCTAATGCTATACCTCAAACTCCTAGAAAAACAAGAACAAGCTAAGCTCCAAACAAGCAAGATAGAAATAATAAAAAACAGGGCCAAAATGAATGAAGTTGAGTCCAAATTTTTTAAAAAGTACAAAGAATCAACAAAACAAAAATTTGATTCTTTGAAAAGAGAAATAAGATCAATAAACCTTTAGAAAATCTGACTAAAATGTGGAGGGAAATATCCAACCAAATAAAATTAGAAAAAAAAAAGTAGATCATAAGGAACACCAATGAAATCAAAGAATCATTAGGGATTATGTTGAAAACCTGTATTCAAATAAATTGGAGAACCTAGAAGAAATGAACAAATTTCTATACTTTTATGACCAACCAAAATAGAACCAAGAGCATATAAATCATTTAAATAAATCTGTAACTACAATGAAACTGAAGCATCAATAAAGAGCATCCCTCAAAAGAAAAGTCCAGGACCTGAGAGATTCACTGCTGAATTCTACAAAACACTTAAATTAGAACTAATACCATCACTCCTGATACATTTCCATGAATTAGAAAGGTAAGGAACAGTGTCAAAATCATTCTTTGAAGCCAGTATTGCAGTTATTCCACAAGCAGAAAAATAGAGAATTATAGGCGAACCTCTTTCATAAACTTAGATGCAAAAATTCTCAATAAAATAATGGCAAATGAAAGTCAACAGCATATAGAAAAAATCATACACCATGATCAAGTTGATTTCATCACAGGGCTTCAGGGATGGTTCAACATATGCAAATCATCAAAGATAATGCAGCATGTTAACAGAAAAAAAGACAAAAATCACATGATCATCTCAATAGATAAAGAAAAATCATTTGACAAAATTCAACATTCTTTTTATGATAAAAGCTCTGATGAAAGCAGGAATAGAAAAAATGTACCTCAATATAACAAAGGTTATATACAAGAAGTCTATAGCCAACATTATACTAAATGTGGAAAACATGAAATCATTTCTTCTAAAGACAGGAATGAGGCAAGTGTATCTACTCTCTCCACTCTTACTCAGCAGAGTCTTGGAATTTCTAGCTAGAACAATAAGACAGAAAGAAGAAATAAAAAGAATTCAAATAGAAAATAACTGAAATTATCCCAAAATGCAGAAGACAGGATCTTATATCTAAAAGACTAGGAAAACCCCACCAAAAATCTCATAAACACTTTCAGCAAAGTAGCAGGATATAAAATTAATTCACAAAAATCAATAGTCTCTCTATATACCAACAATGAACAGACTGAGATAGAATATAGGAAAACAATACCATTTATAATAGCCTCAAAAAAATACCTAGGAATAAACTTACCAAAGGAAGTGAAAGACCTCTATAATGAACCCTATAAACCATTGAAGAAAGAAATCCAAGATTACAAAAGGTGAAAAAATCTCCAATGCTCATGGATTTGCAGAATCAATACTGTGAAAATGGCTATATTATCAAAAGCAATGTACATGTTTGAAGCAATCCCTATCAAAATTCCAATGACATCCATCTCAGAGATTGAAAAATCAAATTTCATATGGAAGCATAAAAAACTGCAAAATGGCAAAGGCAATACTGAACAAAAAGGACAATATTTCAGATACCACAAGTACTGACTTCAAATTATACTATAGAGACATAGCAATAAAAACAACATGGTATTGGTACAAAAAGAGACATGACAACTAATAGAACAGAATAGAAGGTCCAGATATAAATCCATGCAGCTTTGCCCACCTGATTTTTGACAAAGGCACCCAAAACATACACTGGAGAAAAGCAAGTCTCTTTAACAAAGGTTTCTGGGAAAAGTGAATATTTACATACAGAAAACTGCAACTAGATTCATGTCTTTCACCCTATACAAGTATCAACCCAAAATATAAGGCCAGAAACTTTGAAACAAGTATAGGAAGTATTAGGAAATACACTGGAACATTTAGGCATAGGCAATGACTTTCTAAATAGAACTCCAAAGGCACAGCACATAAGACAAAGGATCAACAAATGGGACTACGTCAAACCAAAAAGCTTTTGCACAGCAAATGAAACAGACTTAAGAGACTGACCAGAGAATGGAAGATAATCTTTGCAAGCTATTCTTCTGATAAGGGACTAATATCCATAATCTACAGGAAATCAAAAAACTCAACCCCCAAAGAATCAACATCCCAATGAAGAAGTGGCCACCTGAATTGGGTATGGAATTTTCAAAGTAACAGGTACAAATGACTAATAAATGCATGAAGAAGTGTTCAATTTTCCTAGCCATAAAAGAATGAAAATCAAAACTACTTTAACAGTTCCTCTCACTCCAGTTAGAATGTCTGTTTTCCAGAGCAAAAACAAGTGTTGGCCATGATGTGGCAAAAGAAGAACCCTTACACATTGTTGGTGGTAATGTATATTAGTACAACCATTATGGAAAACAGTATGGAGATTCCTTAAACTAAAAATAGAAACTGCCATGTGGTCCAGTGATACCATTCTTTGGCGTATACCTGAAGGAATGTAAATCAGGATACAATAGAGGCACATGCACACTGATGTTTATTCTAACACTGTTGACAATAATCAAGCAGATCTCCTGTACATATGTGTGTGTGTATGTGTGTGTACATACACACAATGGAGTTTTATTCAGTAATGAAGAAGAATAAAACTGTGGTTTGAAGGTAAGTGGATGGAATTGGGGAACATCATGTTAAGTAAAATAAGTCAGGTTCAGAAAGACAAAGGCCACATGTTTTCTTTCATATGCAGAAGATAGATCCAAAACATAAACATATACACAAAACATGACCATATGCACATTTATACATAGAACATGTTTGTAATAGTGGAACTTCTATATGGCACTAGGGGAAGGAGGGAAAGGAAAAGAGAAGGATAAAGAGTCAACAATATCAAAATTCATTACAACTCTGCAGGTAGAGGATATAATGATATGTACTACTGAAAGATGTTGAAAAGTGGGGGTTGGGAGGGAAGGGTTAAGGGAGAGTAACAGAGGGGATTGACTGACCAAAATAAAGTATATTCACAACTGGGATATATTGAGAAACCCATTTGAACATTGACTTTGGAATTCAAAATGAAATGGAGGGTACTTGTGGGAGGGGGAGGGGGAATGGAGGAGATGAATGTGAGAGAATATAATTGATGGGCTTTACATACATACATACATACATTAAATAGAATGATGAAATCTCTTGTAATTACTTTAAGTGGGGAGGGGAAAGGGTTGCAGCAGGGAGATGGTGGGGGATCAATGTACAATGTAAGAAAATTGGTTCAATGAATCCCCCCTGTACAATGAATCTATGTTAATAAAAATGAAAAAACAGAAAAAAGATAATTAAAAATTATCAAGCTAAAAAATGAAAAGAAAGAATAATATTCAAAGCTATTTTGATGAATTTAAAAAATTTTAGAAAAAATAAATGAAAGTTTATCTAAAACATGAGAAAAAATATTATATGACAGTTCACAAAAGAAGCATTGGCATTCAATGTAATGAAATGTTCCCTAGTAATTACAAATGATTGTAAAATAACACTTTAGTGTAAAATTTTCTGATAAAATTGCTTTCAAAATTACTTTTTAAAAGCTACATCATGGCTGGGTGAAGTGATGCATACTTGTACTCTTAATTATGTGGAAGGTGTAGATAGAAGGGTTTCAGTCTGAGGCTGATCTCAGGAAAAATTGGGAGACCCTATCTGAAAAATAACTAAGCATAAAAGGACTAGAGCTGTCTTCAAGTGACATAGTGGTTGCCTAGCAAGTGTGAGACAGTGCTCAAACTGTAACACTGCCAAATAAATAACACAACCAAAATTCAATAAAAACTTCATCTAGTACTAGTAGTACTACAACCTTGTCAGGAAAACTTTCCATAGGCAATAATTACATAAGTTAAAATATTTATCAAAAACTATTTGAAGATAGGAATTAATAAGTGACTAAAAAGTGGAATAAACTACAGGAAAATTAACTCTTTTTTTAAAAAAAAATTTATAGTTTCTACATTTATTTACATGTATACATTATTTGGACCACTTCCCCTTCCACCCCCGAACCTATTCTACCCAAGAGTTCTCTGATTTTGTTGAAGAAAAAACATAAATGAATAAAAGAAAAACACAGTGATTTTGCTTCTTTGAGATGAAGATAGCTATATAGGGAGATTCCTAGTGTTATTTCCATGCATATGCATTTTACAACCCAAATTGGTTCATCTCTGCCAAACTTCTTCACTATTTCTTAATCCCCTTCCCACAGAAGCCTCTGCCAGTTTAAAATTTATATTCATTTCTCTACAGTGAGCATATCAACCACATTCAAGTTTTTAGTTTTCTTCCCTTTCCCTATTCTTCTCGTGCACCTTCTCCCCTTAGTGTGTGACCCATGTCCAAAAATGTTATTGCATTTGTTGTAGGTCTATACTCTGCATATGAGGGAGAACATGTGATTTTGGCCTTCTGAGTCTGGACACCTTGACTTAAGATGATGTTCTCCAGTTCCATCCATTTTCCTAAAAATGACAAAAAATTCATTCTTCTTTATGTGTGAGTAAATTCCAATATGTATTAATATCATATTTTCTTAGTCCATTCATCAATAGTGGGACATCTTGCCTGTTTCCATAGCTTGGTTATTATGAATAGTGCTGCAATAAACATGGGCATGCAGGTGCATTTGTAGTAACCTGACTAACATTCCTTTGGGTATATCCCTAGTAGTGATATTGCTGTATTGTATGGCAGATCTAGTTTTAGCTTTTTAAGAAGCTTCCATATTGTTTTCCATACTGGTTGTACTAGTTTACATTCCCACCATCACTGTATGAGGGTTCCTTTTTCCCCACATTCTCGCCAACATTTGGACATATCTAGCAATTGTTTAAAATATATTTTAAAATCTGATTAAAGTATCACAGATGTTAAAGGAAATGCAAAAATACTGTACATGAGAGAAAAATCCATGCATACAATAGAAAACATATCAAAAATGTGAATTCAGTACCAAACTATGCAAAACTTTTGGAAATTAGAAGACACTAATTCTTAATTTTAACATAACTTTCATTACTTTAATTGGCATTATACTGAGTTACTTAACATTGAAAAGAAAATAAATGACCCATCTTGAGTGTTAAGTTGTTTTAAATTATTTTCTTTTCTCCTTTTATTTTATCATTTTTACCTTTACTTACATGTGTGTACATTGTTTGTGCCACCTCCTTCCAAACCCCCCTGCTTCTAGGCAGAACCTGTTGTGCACTCTCGTTCTCCAATTTTGTTGTAGAGAAAATATAGGAGATAATAAGAAAGACATAGCGTTTTTGCTAGTTTGAGATAAAGCTAGCTATACCCAGAGATTTCTAGGATTGCTTCCATGCACTTGTGTGTTGGAACCCACATTGCTTTGTTTCTACCAGACCTCTTTGCTACTTCCTGGTCCCCTTCCCTCATTGGCTTCTGCCAATTTAAGATTACTTTATTTGCTTCTCAACAGGGAGAACATCAACCACATTCAAGTTTTAGGATTCCTTTCCTTTCCCTATTTCTCCCATGAGTGTTCTCCCCTTAGTGTGTGACCCAAGTCCAATAATATTACTGCATTTGTTTTGAGTCTATAATTCACATATGAGGGAGAACGTGATTTTTGATCTTCTGAGCCTGGCTAACGTCACTAAAGATGATGTTCTTTAGTTCCATCCATTTACTTGTGAATGACAAAATTTTATTCTTCTTTGTGGTTGAGTAAAATTCCATTGTGTATAAATACCACATTTTCTTGATCCATTCATCAGTTGTGGGGCATCTTGGCTGTTTCCATAGCTTGACTATTGTAAATAGTGCTGCAATGAATATGGGTGTGAAGGTGATTTTGTAATCACTTAAGTTGAATTCCTTTGGCCATATCCCTAGGAGTGGTGTTGCTGGATCATATTGCAGATCTATGTTTAGTTTTTTAAGGAGACTCCATATTATTTTCCAAAGTGGTTGTACTTGCTTACATTCTCAACAGCAGTGTTTGAGGGCTCCTTTTTCCTAGCATCCTCACCAACATTTGTTGGTGGTGTTCTTGATGATAGTTATTCTAACAGGAGTGAAGTAGACTCTATGTGTTGTTTTGATTTGCATTTCCTTTATGGCCAGGGATGGTGAGCATTTTTTCATGGGTTTTTAGCAATTTGGACTTCTTCCTTTAAAAAATTCTGTTTAGTTCAATTGCCCACTTCTTTATTTGGTCACTGATTTTTGGGGAGTTTAGTTTTTGAGCTTCCTGCATATTTTGGTTAACAGTGCCTTGTCTGATTTATAGTTAGGAAAGATTTTCTCCCATTCTGTGGGTGGTCTCTTCAATTTAGAGACAGTTTCTTTTGTGTAGAAGCTTTTAAATTCCATGTAGTCACATTTGTCAATCCTTTCTCTTAGTTGCTGAGCCACTTGAGTTCTACTGAGACAGTCCTTGCCTCTGCCTATTGTGTCTGGTGTATTCCCCGCTCTTTCCTGTACTAACTTCAAGGTTTTGGATCTGATATTAAGGTCCTTAATTCACTTAGAGTTGAAACTAGTGCAGGGTGACAGGCATGGATCTAAGTTTCAGTTTTCTGCAGGCATATTGATAATTAATTTTCCCAGCAATATTTGTTGAAGGGACTGTCTTTTCTCTATCATATGTTTTTGGCAACTTTTTCAAAAATTAGGTGGGCATAGCACCATAGATTCTTTTCTGTGTCCTCTATTCTCTTTTGCTGGTCTTCATACCTGTTTTTTGTGCCAGTACCATGCAGTTTTTATTGCTTTGGCTCAGTAGTATAGCATTGCATGGGCAATTTGCAGTCTTTTGTGTTTCCAAATGAACTTTAGGATAGATTTTTTCAATCTCTGTGATGAATGTCATTAGGATTTTGATGGGAATTGCATTGAACATGTAGATTGCTTTTGGTAGTGTAGCCATTTTTACTATGTTGATTCTGCCAATCCATGAGCATGGGAGATCTTTCCAACATCTATAGTCTTCTTTGATCTCTTCTTCAGTAGTTTGCAGTTCTCCTTGTAGAGGTCATTTACATCATTTGTTAAGTTTATTCCCAGATATTTGATATTTTTGAGGTTATTGTAAATGAAATTGTTTTCCTATATTCTTTCTCAATATGCTCATTACTGGTGTATAGAAAGAATACCAATTGTTGCAAGTTGACTTTGTATCCTGCTCCTTTGCTGAAGCTGTTTATTGTGTGTAGGAGTTTTTGGGTCTTTAAGGTGTAAGATCATGTCATCTGCAAATAGGTTTAGTTTGACTACTTCTTTACCTATTTGTATTCCTTTTATTTCTTTTTCCTGTCTTATTGCTCTGGCTAGGAATTCCAGGACTATGTTGAATAGGAATGAAGAGAGTGAGCACTCTTTTCTCATTCCTGAATATCGAGAAAATGTTTTCCATTTTTTTTCCCATTAAGTATGATGTTGCCTATAGGTTTGTCATATATAGTTTTTATAATGTTGAGGTACATTCCTTCTATTCCTTTTTCCTTAGAGCTTTTTGAAATGGTCTTGAATCTTATCAAAGGCTTTTTCTGTGTCTATTGAGATGATCAAGTGGTTTTTGTCTTTGCTTCTATTAATAGGCTGTATTACATTTAATGATTTGCATATGTTGAACCATCTCTGCATCCCCAGGATGAAGCTGACTTGGTCATGGTGAATAATCTTTCTGATATGTTGTTGGATTTGGTTTGCCATTATTATATTGAGGATTTTTGCATTAATGTTCATGAAAGAGATTGGCCTATAGTTCTCCTTTTTGGATGTTCCTTCTCCATTTTGGGGATGAGTGTAATACTGACTTCATAGAATGAATTAGGCAGTGTTCCTTCCCTTGCTTTTCTGTGAAAAAGTTTCAGGAATGTTTGTATTAGCTCTTCAAAAGTCTGGTAATATTCACTGGAGATTCCATCAGGTCCTGAAATTTCTTCTATGGGAGACTCTTTATTGCTATTTCAATTTCATTATGTGTGATGGATCTGTTTAGGTGGTTTATAGCCTGTTGGTTCAGTTTTGAATGGTCATAAGTAAATAGAAATTTGTCCATTTCTTCCAGATTTTCCAATTTATTTGAATATAGGTTCTCAAAGTAGTCCCTGATGATTCCCTTGGTGTTTATTGTTATCTCCCCTTTTTTGCTTCTGATTTTACCAATTTGGGTCTTTTCCCTCTTATTTTAGTTACATTTGCCAGGGACTTGTCAAACTTGTCTATTTTTCAAGAACCAGCTTTTTGTTTTGTTTATTCTTTTTTTTTTATCTGTTTCATTAATTTCAGCCCTTTTTTAAATTATTTTTCAACTTTTGGTTGTGTTGGGTTTTGCTTATTCTTGTTTTTCTAGGAGTTTGAGATGTAGCATTAGATTGTTTATTTGAGATCTTTTTGTCCTTTTAATATATGCACTCATGACTATAAACTTTCCTTATAGGACTGCCTTTGCTGTGTCCCATAGGTTCTGATTGGTTTTGTTTTCATTTTCATTAAATTCTAGGAACTCTTTGATTTCCTCTCTTATATCTTCTGTGACCCCAGATCATTAAGCACTGTGTTGTTCAGCCTCCAATTGTTTTCATTCTGCTGCTGCTTTTTTGTTGAGTTCTAGTTTTATTGCTTTGTGACCAGATAGAATGCAGGGGATTATTTCAATTTTCTTATATTTCTTGAGGCTATCTTTGTGCCCTAACGTTTCTGTTTTGGAGAAAGTTCCATGGGCTGCTGAGGAGAACATATATTGTGCTGTTGCCAGATGAAATACTCTGTATAAATCAGTTAGTTCCATTTGATCTATGGTGTCATTTAAGTCTAGGATTTCTTCGTTGATTTTTTGTCTGCCTGACCTATTTATTGATGATAAAGAGGTATTAAAGTCTCTCACTACCACTATATTGGGGTCTATATGTGCTTTTAAATCCTTTAGTGTATATTTGATGAAGTTGTGTGCACTAACATTGAGTGCATTTGGTTGGTAATTGCTATTTCCTTTTGATTTATGGCCCCTTTGGTTAGTATGAAGTAACCTTCTTTATCTCATTTGATCAATGTAGGTTTGAAGTGTATTTTGTCTGATTGAAGTATTGCTACTCCTGCCTGTTTTGGAGGGCCATTAGCTTGGTAAATCTTCTTCCAGCCTTTCACTCTAATCCAATGTTTATTTCTATCAATAAGGTGGGACACTTGTAAACAACAGATTTTTGATCATCCTTTTTAATCCAGTTTGCCAAATGGTATCTTTTGATGGGGAGGGGAGTTGAGTCCATAGACATTCATTTTTAATATTGATAGTTATGTGGTTATCCCTTCCATTTAGTTGTTTTGGATGTTTAAGGATTTGAGTGTGTGCAGCCAAATCAATGCTACTCTGATTACTTTCTTCATCTGCAGTTTAATATTTCCCATCTTCTCCTGGTTTTATTTGCTTTCATTGTCTGTGTGCAGAATTCCTTGTAGAATCTTATGCAGTGGTCTCTTGGTGGTCACATATTGTTTTAGTTTCTGTTTATCATGGAAGACTTTTATTCATCCATCAATTTTGAGGGATTGTTTTTCTAGGTAGAGTATTGTAGGGCTGAAATTATTCTTATTCAGTGCCCAGAATACCTCACTCCATGCCCTTCTTGCATTTAAGATTTATGTTGAGAACTTTGCTGTTATTTTGATGGGTTTACCTTTATATGTTACTTGTTTTTTCTCTCTTACATGTTTCAATATCCTTTCTTTGTTCTTGGTGATGGTTCTATTTTGGTAAAGTCTGTTTGGTGTCCTGGAAGCTTCCTGCATCTGAATTGGCAAATTTTCTGTTATTATTTTATTGAATATATTGTGTATCCCTTTGGCTTGCACCTCTTCTTCTTCAGTGCCCATGATTCTCAGGTTCAGTCTTTTGATTGAGTTGCTGAGTACTTACATACTCCTTACTTGTGTTGTTTGACTTGTTGTTCTTCTGTTGTTTCTTTAATTTCTATTTTATCTTTGATCTCTGAGATTCAGTCTTCTGCTTGTTTTAGTATGCTGGAATGACCTTCCACTGTGCTTTTTGTTTGACTAAATGGACTTTTCAATTCTAGGATTCTTTTTTCTGAGGTTTTCCATATCTTTGCTCAACTCCTCTTTTATGTTTTGTGTTGTCTTCTTTATTTCATATATGTCTCTTTTCATGTGTCCTATGTTTCTATTTGTTGTTTGTTGAAATCTCCTCTGAGTTCATTTATTTGTTTCTGTGTCTTCTCAAGTTCTTTATTTGTGGTGTATTGAAATTTCTTGAGTGCATCTTGTACTTTTGATTAACCATGTCTAGTATCTTCTCCACTAGTTTATCAGTGACTTCTTCCACAAATTCCTCTGAGAGATTTTTTGTAGGCATCACTGGGCTCATTAGTGACATTTATCATTGTCTTGTGGGTCAGGACCTGGGTATCTATGTTCTTCATTTCTCACTAAATCCCCCATTGAACTCTTTTTTTGAAGATGTAGTTTCCTCCCCTTCTTCTCTGAATCACTCTAATTGCTGCTATGCAGCAGCTATGTTCTTGAATGGATAGTTGGTGATTTTAACTGCCTGTTTTCTTTCCCTTGATTGAATTTTTGTGTTGTGACTGTCTTGGTTGTTAGCTAGGTTGATGTGCTATTTCTGTTCCTGTACTGGAGGTATAAATCAGCAATTTCAAATTCACAGGTTCATTGCCAGACCTATTATATGTAAAACTCTCTGGTGATAATATCTATAAACAGTGGGCAATTGGTAAAGGTGGCACTAAAAGTTGGGGAGAAAGGGGGAGGTGAGTGAGGAAAATGTATGTGTGCTGCTGGGTTTGCAGCCCTCATGTGTGTTTGAGTGTATTTCAGCTGTTGTAGTGGAGGGTGCTTGTGTCAGGGATTGCAGGGGGCCAGAGCTGTCTATGGTTGGTATAGTAAGCTAGTCAGTGGATGGTGAGTATGTAGGAGGGAGGGGTAGTGTGGTGGGAAGGCCAGGAGGGGGAGGCAAAAATAGGGGAAGAGAGTGGATCAGAGGGCAGAAAGAGTAGTTGGGAGGGAGAACAATGAATCATGGCACAAGTAAAGGAGGGAAAGTGAAGGGGGTAAGAATAGGCATAAGAAAATAGTGATGGTAAACTTAATAATAAAGATAAAGCAGGTATAACAAGAACAAAATGTTCAGTTTGCTTGGTAAAAGTTCTGGACATATTCCTTTGGCATCCTTTGGCATCCTTTGGTTTGTAAGGAAGAGTGCCACCCCTCTTGTCAGATAGCTTGGGATGGAGAAAGCTGGAAGGTTTAGTTCCTATTTTTCCCTCTTTCTTTGGTTTTATGGGCCATCTGTTGCAAGTGGGAGCCCTGAAGTGGTCTCACCAGGTGACTAGCTTGTGAGCAGTATTTGATTACTTTTGTCCCCAGGGAAGGTTAAAATTGGGATCTGAGGTAACTCACTGCCAGTTTGTGCAAGGTGGTCAGATTGTCATTTTCTCTAGGCAGCAGCTTTGTTGCCTTATAGCTGCAACTCTGGATTGTCAGCTCCTCCCCCAGTAAGGTGGGGCAATTCAATTTTGAGTGCAGCCCTCAGTCCTGAAAGACTATCTTAGTCATCCATCTGCTGTGGGAGGTTGGCTGTTGCCCCACCCCTGCAGTCATCCTTTGTTACTTTTATTGCTTTCATTCACTGAGAGTCAGCTCCATGCCCCACTCCCTTTCTCCAGCACAGGTTCAGGATTTTACCCCACCCCTGCTGTCAGTGCTAGATTACAATTCACTGTTTATGCTTTTTAGTTTTGTTGAGGGGGGTGTGGGTTCAATCTGCCCAGGGGCTGTGCTGGATTATGTTCCTGGTGGAGGGGTAGAGGAGTGGTTTGTGGTGCATTTGCTCACCTGCTGTTGGGTCTGCAGGTTTACACAGGCAGCTTTGAAAACACCTGGCTGGGAGAAATGCCATGCTGCTTTTCTCAAGGCAGATACTTCCTGGGACTGCATTCAGCACAGTGGGGCATAAGGAAGCTTTCCATGGGTTAGGGGTCCAGGATGTCACAGAGTTCAATTCTGGTTGGTGCTCTATCCTCTGCTTATTGAAAGATAAAAAGAAAAAAAAAAAGGGAGAAAAAGCCAGGGAGCTTTTATCCTGGGGGCAGACACACCCTATTGGCACTGCAGTGCAAAGAGGGTCCCAGCTGGTAGGTGCAATTAAAGGCTATTTTAAGGATCAGTCCTTGAGTTTTATGTTTACCTAATGTGTTGGTGGTTATTATTTTGGTTAGAAGCAATATGAATTACCCAAGTGTAACTCCCACATCTTAAGGTGGTTTTTGGAGTCATGGAGCTCAGGAATTCTGATTCCCTACCCTAAATGTCATTTTGGAACTCCAAAAATAAATTCTTGAAAGATGTTGGAAAGTGATTAAATATTACACAGTACCTCATGAATATGTGCAATTATCCCATTCACAATTTTTAAGGTTAAGTGATGGAAAACCTAAGTACCCTTATCTGATCATCCCTCATTACATACATATATCAAATACGACACAGTAGCCCATAAATATGAATAATTTAAAAAGCAATCATTGTTTGAGGGATGGCATCAAATAGTAGGTAAGATTTTCAAGTGTCTGGCTTAAAAATAACATTAGGGTGCTCTTAAGCTTCTCTATTTCCAGTAGCAGAAAAATAGCAGCTTTACTAGATTGAGGTGGAAGAAAACTGAGGTCATTGTCACAAGAAGAGGGAAAAATTTGGGTGGGACATAACATGAGAAAGCTACAATATGAAATCATCTCTGGATTTTTATAGTTGTGTATATATCTTGTAAAAGCAGCATTTTCTCTCTTAGATGCAGTAAGAAAGTCTTTCTCCTTTAAAGATAGTTCCTTTACATTGTTTAATTAAAAATGTAGTTTGGTTAAGCATTACTATTTTACAATGTCTTTATAATCAAGTTGAATATTTTATGTCCTTTTGCTTTCCTTTTAAAATTTATAGATTAGAGAGGATCCAAATGATGACTATGGTGCAGAAACAGACAGCATGAGCTCTGTGAATCAAAAACCTTGCTGAGATGCTGGAGCCACACTAGGCAGAAAAAAGCACCAAGAGGAATCAGGGCTTCGACACCCTGAACCCCCATCCCATACAGAATTTCTCCACACCATGTTACACAGATAAAACAGGAGGGCTCCTGTGCCACCAAACACCAGCTCCAAACCTGCTTGGGAGACATTCGGCAGACCAACAGGTGAGCAAATAAGCAGTAAGCAGTATTCCCACAGCCCCCCTGGGATAAAACAGCATAGCCCCCTGGACAGACTGACCCTTGGCCCTGAAAAAAAAAAAAACTGAATAATAAACAAGGGACTGAAAAGGAACACGTGGCAGAGGGGATGGGGTGCTTTAAGCCCACAGGAAGAGGGTAGAGGGGCAAGGAGCTGATCTCTGCAAGAACATTCAGTAACCAAAGATTGGAAAGGCAGAAAGGCAGAAAGGGCAGGTGATAAGCCACTGCCTGAAATAGGGCAGATAGCAGTCCACAAAGCTCATCTCCTGAGCCAGTGAGCAACAGCCAAAGTCAAACAACTTTATAAAATTGAAAAACAATCAGCAAACCAGCATAACATGCTGACACCAGGGAGCCAGCTGATGGATCTCTGACCTTGCCCCAGAGAGAGGGAGCACAGCAAAGAAACAAGCCCCCAGTAAACCAACACACAGAAAACTCAACTCCAAAGCAGCATGGCTGGTGAACCAGAGAGCTGATGTGTGGAACCTACGGACAAGCCACACCTCACTGAAGGAGGAGTTGACTAAGCAGCTGCTGCTGAAGACAGAAGAAAAAAAAAACTGGCTTGTCTCCCCAACCACCTGGCGGGACAAAGACAAAGTTTCTGCTTAAATACCAACACTAGGACTAGATGCTGAAAGAGTAACACCAGAACTACTGAGACTGAAATTCTATTGTTCCTGAACCTGGAAGTTTTTTTATGTGTTTGTATGTTTTGTTCCCTGTTTGTTTGTCGAACACCTCTCCCTGTTAATTTCTTTAGTTCTCTCTTTTTCTTTTCTTTTTCTTTCTTTCTTTGTTTTGTTAGTGTTACTATTGAAAGTTAGTTAATACTGAATTATACATAGACCAGGGACAGAAACAGCACCAAGCAGACTGAGGGAAAGATGAAAAAGGGATGGAAACCATTCTCCCCCCAAAAATAAATTAATACAGGATTCAGAGGGAAACGAACAAAACAGATACCCAGTTCTAGACTCCAACAAAACAATGATAATCTATGCTAATGAACACAATGAAGCCCACAAAAACACCATGAAAGAAGAAATTCTGCAATTAATCACTAAGAATTTCATGGAGATGTTGGTAGGCAAGGTCAACCAAAATGTACAAGAGGGACTCAAGAAATTCCAAGACAACAAAAATAAAGAATATGAGAAGACAAAAAAAAAACAAATAAATGAACACATAGGAGCCAAAATAAACACCAAAGTGAAGCAGAGGACACCATAAATAGAGATATTAATGAATTAAGGAAGAAAATTGAAAATATTAAAGAGGTAGTGACCCATGATATGGAAAACCTAAGAAAAAAGAATGATATGGAAAAACAAAACACAATGGACGTACACTCTAGCAGACCAGAATAAGCAGGAAACAGAATCTCAGAACTTAAAAGATGAAATGGAAATTAAAGGAAAAACTGAAGAGCTATTAGTCATACAACTCAAGACCTGTGGAAGGAATATGCAAGGACTCTCCAACTCCATCAAAAGAAAACCTGATAATCATGGGCATTGGAGAAGGAGAAGAGGTCCAAGCAAAAGGATTTTGCAATATATTCAACAAAATAATGGCAGAAAATTTCTCAAATCAAGAGAACACTATGCCCATTCAGGAACAGGAAGCCTCCAGGACATCAAACAGACTTGACCAAAATAGAACTACCCCATGACATATTATCATTAAAACAATAAGCACAGCAAATAGAGAAAGAATACTGAAGGCTTTAAGAGAGAAAAAACAAATAACATGTAAAGGTAAACTCATCAAAACTACAGCAGATTTCTCAACAGAAACCTTAAAAGCAAGAAGAACATGGAGTGAGGTCTTCAGGACAATGAATGAAAATAACTTCAATCCTAGGATACTCTACTCAGCAAAACTATCATTCAAAATAGATAGAGCAATAAAAGTCTTCCAAGATAAGCATAAACTAAAACAATATATGGCCACCAAGCCACCACTACAAAAGATTCTTCAAGGAATTCTGCACACAGAAAATGAAAGAAAACAAACCCATGAAAGATAGACAGTAGAAAACCACAGGAGAAGAAAAGGCAAGAAAGTAGAGTAACATTGATTCAGCTGTACACAATTAAACCCTTAAACCACAAAAACAACTAAACAAAAACAGTGTACCTATCAATATGAACACTGAATGTTAACAGACTTAATTCCCCCATCAAAAGACACCATTTGGCAAACTGGATTAAAAAGGAAGATCCAACAGTCTGTTGCTTATTATCCACAAAACAAGTACTAGCTTGTTATTGACCAAGACAATGGCCCTGCAAGACAGGCAGGAGTAGCAATACTTATCTCAGATAAAGTACACTTCAAACCTACATTGATCAAATGAGATAAAGAAGGACACTCCATACCAATAGAAGGGGAAATATACCAAAAGTAAATAACAATTATCACCCTATATACACCCAATGTCAATGCACCCAATTTCATCAAACATACTCTGAAGGACCTAAAAACATATATGTACTCCAACACAGTGGTAGTGGGAAAATTTAATCATTAGCTTTTCTATACACTAATAATGAACAAACTTAGAAAAAATATATGAAAACAATTCCATTTACAATAGCCTCAAAGAAAATCAAATACCTAGGAGTAAACTGAACAAAGGATGTGAATGACCTCTACAAGGAAAACTATAAACCCCTGAATAAAGATAGAGGAAGACTATAGAAGGTGGAGAGATCTCCCATGCTCATGGATTGGTAGAATCAACATAGTAAAAATGTCTATACTCCCAAAAGCAATCTACATGTTTAATGCAATTCCCATCAAAATCCCAATGACTTTCATCACAGAGATTGAAAAATCTACCCTAAAATTCATTTGGAAACACAAGAGACTGTGAATAGCCAAGGCAATTCTCAGCAAAAAGAGAAATGCTGGAGGTATCACAATACCTGACTTCAAACTATATTACAAAGCAATAGCAATAAAAACAGCATGGTACTGGCACAAAAACAGACATGAAGACCAGTGGAACAGAACAGAGGACCCAGATATGAATCCACACAACTATATCCACTTTATTTTTTGACAAAGGTGCTAGAAATATATAATGGAGAAAAGACATTCTCTTCAACAAAAGCTGTTGGGAAAACTGGTTAGCAGTCTGCAAAAAACTGAAACTAGATCCATGTCTATCACCTTGTACTAGTATTAACTCAAAGTGGATCAAGGACCTTAATATCAGACCACAAACTCTAAAGTTGGTACAGGAAAGAGTAGGAAACATTTTGGAAGTAATAGGTATAGGCAAGGACTTCCTCAATAGAACCCCAGTAGGTCAGCAGCTAAGAGAAAGGATAGACAAATGGGACTTCATAAAAGTAAAATGCTTCTGGCCAACAAAAGAAATGGTCTCTAAGCTGAAGAGAACACCACAGAATGGGAGAAAATATTTGCCAGCTACACATCAGACAAAGGAATGATAACCAGAATATACAGGAAACTAAAAAAACTAAACTTTCCCCAAATCAATGATTCAATAAAGAAATGGGCAACTGAACTAAACAGAACTTTCTCAAAAGAAGAAATTAAATAGCCAAAAAACACATGAAAAAATGCTTACCATCTCTAGCCATATATAAAATGCAAATCAAAACCACACTAAGATTCTACCTCACCCCTGTTAGAATAGCCATCATCAAAAACACCACCAACAACAGCTGTTGGCAAGGATGTGCAGAAAAAGGAACCCTTTTTGTACAATGCTGGTGGGAATGCAAACTAGTAACCACTCTGGAAAAAAATTTGGAGGCTGCTTAAAAATCTAAACATAAATCTGCCATATGATCTTGCAATCTCACTCCTAGGGATATAGCCAAAGGAAAGCAACACAGGTTACTCCAGAGGTACCTGCATACCCATATTTATTGCAGCATTATTCACAATAGCCAAGTTATGGAACAGCCAAGATGCCCCCACTACAGGCAAATGGATTAAGAAAATGTGATACTTATACACAATGGAATTTTACTCAGCCTTGAAGAGGAATGAAATCTTATTATTCTCAAGAAAATGGATTGAACTGGAGAACATCATTCTGAGTGAGATTAGCCAAGCTCAGAAGACCAAAAACTATATGTTCTCCCTCATATGCAGACTTTAGGTCTAGGACAAATACAGCAATGTGGTTGGAGTTGGGTTGCATGCTAAGGGGAGAGCACATACGGGAGGTATGGGGATAGGTAGAAAACCCAAAACATGAAAACGTCTCATGTCCCCACTGCAGAGGAACTAATACAGAAACCTTAAAGTGACAGAGGTCAATATGAGAACAGGATCAGGAACTAGAGAAAAGGTCAGGTAGAGATGAATCAACTTTTTGTACAACACTTGTGCATGGAAGCAATGCTTAGGAATTTCTCTGGATAGCGATCCTTATCTCAACTAGGAAAAATGCTTTGTGTTTCTTATTTTTGCTTATGTCTTCTCTTCAACAAAATTGGAGAAAAGGGCAGAACAGGTTCTGCCTGGAAGTAAGGGAGGTTGAGGGGAAGAGGTAGTTGGTAGGGGAGAAATGGCCCAAACAATGTATACACATGTGACTAAATGAATAAAAATTAAAAAAAAAAACTTACAGATTAATAAAATCTTTTTCTGTTGAACATGTTTGTATATATTTCTATGTATGTGTTCTTGTATGTTCATATATTTGTTCTTTTTCTAGATATATTTGCAGCAGAGCAAGAAATCATTTTCAGAAGTTACCAATGAAATTATAACATGTATTCTTGACATAGAGAATGACTAAAAACCATTACATCTACAATTTCCCCAATAATGTTAGAATCTTAGAATATTTTAACTTCATTTACAAAAATGAGTTTTTGTTACACATTTTAATTCCAAATATTTTAGATTTTATAAGACACTATTGTTTTATAAAAGTCATGTTTATTGGTATTTGCCAGCATTCATATCCTTTCCAGTACAAGTTCTTCCTTTCTGCAATGCTATTTCTGGCGAGATAATTTTTCTTCATTCACAAAAGAGTTCCTGTAGAATTTCTCTTGGCTAGAATATGAAAGCAACAACTTTATGTCTGACTGAGAATAATATTTTTATTTCACTAGTGGAGGACACTTCTGTTGAGAAATGTCCTGTACATTGACAATTCTGCTCCTTCAGTACTTTTGTGATAGCCCCTATTTTCTGTCTTTGATCTTTGATGTTTGAAAGTCATTTCTTACTGTTGTTGGTTTTTTTGAAAGTAATGTAGTTTTTATAACAATTTTATTATTTCTCTTTTCCTTTTTTCCCCAGAAACTTAAGTGGTTTACCTAGGTGGACTCTTTATATTTATTCTGCCTGGTATTTTATAGAGCTTCTTAAGATATTTCCACTTTTTTAGAAAAGTCCTACTCATTACTTCTCCAGTGATTGCTTTCTGCACGGTTTACTTTCTTCTACCCTTATGGAAGTCCCATTGCATGTATGTTAGAATTTTTTATTGGGTTTTATATATTTCTTTTTGTCTTTTTCATCACTTTTATTGTTTACACACTTTGTGCTTCAATTTTGCCTTTTTCTATTGATTTGTTTTCCAGTTTCTAAATTCTGAGTTCAGTCATATGGATTTATCTCTTGAACTCACATATGAGTTCTTTTTTTTTTCTTTTATTATTCATATGTGTATACAAGGCTGGGGTCATTTCTCCCCCCTGCCCCCACCACCTCCCTTACCACCCACTCCACCCCCTCCCTCTCCCCCCAACCCCCTCATTACCCAGCAGAAACTATTTTGCCCTTATTTCTAATTTTGTTGTAGAGAGAGTATAAGCCATAATAGGAAGGAACAGGGTTTTTGCTGATTGAGATAAGGATAGCTATACAGGGCATTGACTCACATTGATTTCCTGTGCATGGGTGTTACCTTTTAGGTTAATTCTTTTTGGTCTCACCTTTTCTCTAGTTCCTGGTCCCCTTTTCCTATTGGCCTCAGTTGCTTTTAAGGTATCTGCTTTAGTTTCTCTGCGTTAAGGGCAACAAATGCTAGCTAGTTTTTTAGGTGTCTTACCTATCCTCACCCCTTCCTTGTGTGCTCTCGCTTTTATCATGTGCTCAAAGTTCAATCCCATTGTTGTGTTTGCCCTTGATCTAATGTCCACATATGAGGGAGAACATACGATTTTTGGTCTTTTGGGCCAGGCTGACCTCACTCAGAATGATGTTCTCCAATTCCATCCATTTACCAGCGAATGATAACATTTCGTTCTTCTTCATGGCTGCATAAAATTCCATTGTGTATAGATACCACATTTTCTTAATCCATTCATTGGTGGTGGGGCATCTTGGCTGTGTCCATAACTTGGCTATTGTGAATAGTGCTGCAATAAACATGAGTGTGCAGGTGCCTCTGGAGTAACCTGTGTCACAGTCCTTTGGGTATATCCCCAAGAGTGGTATTGCTGGATCAAATGTTAGATCAATGTCTAGCTTTTTAAGTAGCCTCCAAATTTTTTTCCAGAGTGGTTGTACTAGTCTACATTCCCACCAACAGTGTAAGAGAGTTCCTTTTTCCCTGCATCCTCACCAACATCTGTTGGTGGTGGTGTTGCTGATGATTGCTATTCTAACAGGGGTGAGGTGGAATCTTAGTGTGGTTTTAATTTGCATTTCCTTTATTGCTAGAGATGGTGAGCATTTTTCCATGTGTTTTTTTGGCCACTTGAATTTCTTCTTTTGAGAAAGTTCTGTTTAGTTCACTTACCCATTTCTTTATTGGTTTATTAGTTTTGGGAGAATTTAGTTTTTTAAGTTCCCTATATATTCTGGTTGTCAGTCCTTTGTCTGATATATAGCTGGCAAATATTTTCTCCCACTTTGTGGGTGTTCTCTTCAGTTTAGAGACCATTTCTTTTGATGAACAGAAGCTTTTTAGTTTTATGAGGTCCCATTTATCTATGCTATCTCTTAGTTGATGTGCTGCTGGGGTTTCGTTGAGAAAGTTCATACCTATATCTGCTAACTCCAGAGTAGTTCCTATTCTTTCCTGTATCAACTTTAGAGTTTGTGGTCTGATATTAAGATCCTTGATCCATTTTGAGTTAATATTGGTATAGGGTGATATACATGGATCTAGTTTCAGTTTTTTGCAGACTGCTAACCAGTTTTCCCAGCACTTCTTGTTGAAGAGGCTGCTATTTCTCCATTGTATATTTTTAGCTCCTTTGTCAAAGATAAGTTGCATATAGTTGTGTGGCTTCATATCTGGGTCCTCTATTCTGTTCCACTGGTCTTCATGTCCGTTTTTGTGCCAGTACCATGCTGTTTTCATTGTTATTGCTTTGTAATATAGTTTGAAGTCAGGTATTGTGACAACTCCTACATTGTTCTTTTGACTGAGTATTGCCTTGGCTGTTCATGGCTTCCTGTGTTTCCATATAAATTTCACAGTAGATTTTTCGAATTCTTTAATGAATGTCATTGGAATTGCATTAAACATGTAGATTACTTTAGGGAGTATCGACATTTTTACTATGTTGATTCTACCAATCCATGAGCATGGGAGATCTCTCCAATTTCTATAGTCTTCCTCAATCTCTTTCTTCAGAAGTGTATAGTTTTCCTTGTAGAGGTCTTTCACATCTTTTGTTAGGTTTACACCTAGGTATTTGATTTTTTTTGAGGCTATTGTAAATGGAATTATTTTCATGTATTCTCTTTCAGTTTGCTCATTATTATAGAAATGCTAATGATTTTTCTATGTTGATTTTATATCCTGCTACCTTGCTATAGCTATTGATGATGTCTAGAAGCTTCTGAGTAGAGTTTTTTGGGTCTTTAAGGTATAGGATCATGTCATCTGCAAATAGGGATATTTTGACAGTTTCTTTACCTATTTGTATTCCTTTTATTCCTTCTTCTTGCCTAATTGCTCTGGCTAGGAATTCCAGTACTATGTTGAATAGGAGTGGAGATAGTGGGCATTCTTCTCTGGTTCCTGATTTTAGAGGGAATGGTTTTGGTTTTTCACCATTAAGTATAATGCTGGCTGTAGGTTTGTCATATATAGCTTTTATAATGTTGAGGTACTTTCCTTTTATTCCTACTTTTCTTAGAGCTTTTACCATGAAATGGTGTTGGATCTTATCAAAGGCTTTTTCTGAATCTATTGAGATGATCAAGTGGTTTTTGTCTTTGCTTCTGTTAATGTGGTTTATTACATTTATTGATTTTCGTATGTTGAACCACCCCTGCATCCCTGGCAAGAAGTCTACTTGGTCGTGGTGAATGATCTTTTTGATGTGTTGTTGAATTCGGTTTGCCATTATTTTGTTGAGGATTTTTGTGTCAATGTTCATTAAGGAGATTGGCCTATAGTTCTCCTTTTTGGAGGTGTCTTTGCCTGGTTTTGGGATAAGTGTAATACTGGCTTCATAAAATGTGTTTGGCAGTTTTCTTTCCCTTTCTATTTCGTGGAACAGTTTAAGGAGGGTTGGTATCAGTTCTTCTTTAAAGTTCTGATAGAATTCAGCAGAGAATCCATCAGGTCCTGGACTTTTCTTTTTGGGGAGACTCTTGATTGCTGCTTCAATTTCATTTTGTGTAATAGGTCTATTCAAGTGATTAATTTCCTCTTGGTTCAGTTTTGGATGATCATATGTATCTAGAAATCTGTCCATTTCTTTTAGATTTTCAAATTTATTTGAATATAGGTTCTCAAAGTAGTCTCTGATGATTTCCTGGACTTCCATGGTGTTTGTTGTTATCTCCCCTTTTGCATTCCTGATTCTAGTAATTTGGGTTTTTTCTCTCCTCATTTTAGTCAGGTTTGCCAGGGGTCTATCAATCTTGTTTATTTTTCAAAGAACCAACTTTTTGTTTCATTAATTCTTTGTATGGTTTTTTTGGTTTCTATTTCGTTGATTTCAGCTCTTATTTTTATTATTTCTCTCCTTCTGTTTGTTTTGGGATTTGCTTGTTCTTGTTTTTCTAGGAGTTTGAGATGTATCATTTGGTCATTGATTTGGGATCTTTCAGTCTTTTTAATATATGCACTCATGGCTATAAACTTTCCTCTCAAGACTGCCTTAGCTGTGTCCCATAGGTTGTGTTTTCATTTTCATTGACTTCCAGGAGCTTTTTAATTTCCTCTTTTATTTCACTGATGATCCATTCTTCATTAAGTAATGAGTTATTTAGTTTTTAGCTGTTTGCATATTTTTTTGTCTTTACTTTTATTGTTGAGTTCTACTTTTACTGCATTGTTATCAGATAGTATGCATGGTATAATTTCTATTTTCTTATATTTGGTGAGGCTTGCTTTGTGCCCTAGGATACGATCTATTTTGGAGAAGGTTCCATGGGCTGCTGAGAAGAATGTATATTGTGTAGAAGTTGGATGAAATGTTCTGTGGACATCAACTAGGTCCATTTGATCTATTACATATTTTACATCTTGGATTTCTTTATTGAGTTTTTGTTTGGATGACCTATCTATTGGTGATAATGGGGTGTTAAACTCTCCTACAACCACTGTGTTGGTGTTTATATATGCTTTTAGGTCTTTCAGGGTATGTTTGATGAAATTGGGCATGTTGACATTGGGTGCATACAGGTTGATAATTATTATTTCCTTTTGGTCTATTTCCCCTTTTATTAGTATGGAATGTATTTCTTTATCTCATTTGATCAATGTAGGTTTGAAGTCTACTTTGTCAGAGATAAGTATTGCTATTCCTGCCTGTTTTCGGGGGCCATTGGCTTGGTAAATCTTCTTCCAGCCTTTCATCCTAAGCCTATGCTTATTTCTGTTGGTGAGATGGTTCTCCTGTAAGCAACAAATTGTTGGATCTTCCTTTTTAATCCATTTCATTAAGCGGTGCCTTTTGATGGGTGAATTAAGTCCATTAACATTAAGCGTTAGTACTGATAGGCATGTGGTGATTCCTGTCATTTAGTTGTCTTAGTTGTTTGAAGGTTTGATTGTGTGTACCTAAGTTGAGGTTACTCTCTACTTTCTTGCTTTTTCTTTTCCTGTGGTTTGGTGCTGCCTGTCTTTTCATGGTTAAGTTGGGTTTACTTTCTGTGTGTAGGATCCCTTGAAGAATCCTTTGTAGTGGTGGTTTTGTGGTCACATATTGTTTTAGTTTCTGCTTATCATGGAAGACTTTTATTGCTCCATCTATTTTGAATGATAGTTTTGCTGGCCAGAGTATCCTGGGGTTGAAGTTATTTTCATTCAGTGCCCGGAACATCTCACCCCATACTCTTCTTGGTTTTAATGTTTCTGTTGAGAAGTGTGCTGTGATTTTGATGGCTTACCTTTGCATGTTACTTGTTTTTTCTCTCTTACAGCCTTCAATATTCTTTCCTTAGTTTCTGAACTTGTTGTTTTAATGATGGTATGTCGTGGAGTAGTTCTATTTTGATCTGGTCTCTTTGGTATCCTGGAGGCCTCTTGCATCTGTATGGGTATATCTTTCTCTAGATTTGGGAAATTTTCCGTTATTATTTTGTTAAATATATTATGCATTCCCTTCTCTTGCACCTCTTCCCATGATTCTCAAGTTTGGTCTTTTGATGGAGTCAGTGAGTTCTTGCATTTTCTTTTCACAGGTCTTGAGTTGTTTAATTAATAGTTCTTTGGTTTTTCCTTTAATTACCATTTCATCTTCAAGTTCTGAGATTCTGTCTTCTGTTTGTTCTATTCTGCTGGATTGGCCTTCCGTTTTGTTTTGCAGTTCTGTTTCATTCTTTTTTCTGAGGTTTTCCATATCCTGGCAGTTTTCTTCTTTAATATTGTCTATTTTTGTCCTGAGTTCATTTATCTGTTTATTCATCGTGTTCTCTCTTTCACTTTGGTGTTTATACAGTGCTTCTATGGTTTCCTTTATTTCTTCTTTTGCCTTTTCAAATTCTCTATTTTTGTTGTCTTGGAATTTCTTGAGTGTCTCCTGTACATTTTGGTTGACCCTATCCAGTATCATCTCTATAAAATTCTCATTGAGTACCTGTAGTATGTCTTCTTTTAAATTATTCTTGTGGGCTTCATTGGGTCCTTTGGCATAGTTTATCTTCATTTTGTTGGAGTCTGGATCTGAGTATCTGTTTTCTTCATTCCCCTCTGGTTCCTGTACTAATTTTTTGCTGTGGGGAAACTGGTTTTCCTGTTTTTTCTGTCTTCCCGTCATTGTCGTTGGTGTTGTTACTGTCCCTGTACTGTGTGCAATTAAGTATTTTCTAGCTTGTAATAATAACAATGGTAATATTTAGAATGGAAAGGTGAGCTGAGATGGAAAGCAAGAAGTTAAAGGAAAGGGGAAAACAAATATACAGACAAGAGGGAGAAAGCAGAACAAGGTATCAGACAAGAGAGTTTCAAAGGTATAAACAGGGAGCGTTAGTGTACTAATCGACAGTAAGCTGAACAGACATTAGAGAGACAGAGAGAGGATTGAAAATCAAAAATAAAAAAAGGTAAGAATAAAAATAAAACATAAGTAAATGAAAGAAAAATCTATTTATAAAAATGTATTAAAATAAAATGAAAAAATAGAAAAATTTAAAAAACCAAAAAACCAAAAAACCTCCAAGTTCAAGTGCAGTAAAGTCTCAATCTCCAATCCTGGAGATGGTGCCTCAGATATTGTTCTGTAGTTGTCTCATCAAAGGGGACACATAAAGAAGAACAAAACTGCCCACACACACACAAAAAAAACCCCACCAAGTGTCCCAAGTTCAAATGCAATACAGTTTCAGTAAGTTTTTCAGCTTGCAGGTGTAATTCAGTTGTTCTCTCATCGAAGGTAGGGAGAAAAAGAAAAAAAAAAGAGTCTGGAGACAGTTCTGAGAATGGTTTCTGCAACTGTGGCTTGCCTGCTTGCTGCTGTCAGCCTGCTGTTGCTGGAGGCATTATTTATGCAGATCTCTGAGGTGAGCTCAGCACTCACTTGTCCCTGGAGGCTTTGTTTGCTCAGATTTCTCCTGTGTGTGAGCCTCTGCTACAAGCTTTCCCCTTTCCAAGCACTGGGAAAGGTGACACTGCATCCGTGTTGTCAGGCCTGCGTGTTTTATTTACAGTTCATGTGGGAGGTGGGTCTTTCCCCCCTCTCCTGTGCAGTTCTCCTCCCACCTCCACTTTCACAAGCTTTCCTGCTCCTGATTACTGGGCAGTGCTGCTGCTCCTGCCAGCCACCATGTTTGTTTACAGCTCACGTGGGAAGTGGGTCTTCCCTCCTCTCCTGTGGAGTTTTCATCCCTCCGCCACTCTCACCAGCTTTCCCACTCCTGATTGCTGGGTGCGCGCCCCTACTCTTGCCAGAGCCTCTCCTGCCTGCCCAGCTTGTTTATTTACAGTCCCAGGAAGGATTCCTTTCCCCAATCTTTGGCGCTCAGTGTGCCCCACCCTCTTTCCTGCATGTCTTATTTGTTCTTATTGCTTATTACTCAGTTTCTCTTTTTTCCCCAGGTGGAGGTCAGTGTGTCCAGGGGGCTATGCTGCTCTGGCCCAGGCTTGTCTGTGGGAGTACCACAGTACCGTGAAGCTCACCTGGTCCGCATCTTCCCAAGCCATCTGGGAGCCGGCAACTGGCGGCCTGGGGGCCCTCCTTGTTTCTCTGTTTAATGTGAAGTGGAGATTCTCTGTGCCAGCAGGAGGTGTGGAGCGGTCAAAGTTATGCCTTTTTCTCAGTAATTATGCCTGCAAAGTGTGTCTCTGGCATCTCTCCAAGATTTCACTATAGGAGGCTCGCTTTCTGCTTCCTCCCTCTAGCCGCCATCTTGGAATCTCTACATAGGAGTTCTTAATTTGAGATGCTCTGTAACTTTATTTCTAAAACTTTTGTCAGCTTCTACATATCAATTCAATTCTCTAGTAAAATTTACTATTTTTTCCATAAATTTGTTCTATTTATCCCATAATTTCATTTAAACTTTAACAATGTTTATCAATCATAAAATACTTTAAAATCCATATCTGATAGCTCTAATATCTCATTCAACTCTGAGTTTAACTCTTTTACATCTTTAAAAAAATCTCTTTCATTTCTAATATATGATGATACTGTCTCTTAGAATACTTAATAATTTTTATTAGATTCTTGACATTGTGAATAAGAATTGTAGAATATCCTTATAATGTCAGCTTCCACTGGAAGGATGGCTTACCCATTTCATAACCTGGCAGATAATAGTGGGGCATGAGAAGCCTAATAATTTAATCTCATCAGGGCTCAGGTGCACCTAGACTGGATGAGGTTTAAGTAAGACTTGTCTACTTGTGCTTGCTCTTATTGCTTGAGCTGAGCAGTGGACCTGTGCCTTGGATTTTTTCATCTTTACCACATTCCTCCAGGTAAAATGTGTACTACAAATTGTCAAGTCACCTATTGCTAAAGGACTTTCACCCACATGTTTCTATGCTTTTTGTTCCCTCTTATTGGTGAGTTTATTTTTGAACCCTGGCGTACTTCAAAAAACACTGATATGTCCTCTGCCTGTTTGGGGCTTAACTTTTTTAGCATCCAATCTCATGCTACTTCAAATGTGGACAGATGTCTTGAAAATACCATATATTATTCACTGAGGAACGTAAGGCCTTCCTTCCTCCCTTCTTCCCTCTGTCCCTATTATTCTTTCTCCCTCCTTGTTTGCTTTTTTGTTTTTCTTACAGCATTATGCAGTTCCCAAAGGCTTTATTGGTGTCTTGTTTCCCACTAGTAGACCTCTGCTGAAAGTCTGAATTCTTACTACCCAGTGCAGCATAATTTCAGCAGAAATCAGATTACCACATCACTGCTGAGAAATGCTCTTCTCTCTAAGATGTTAGTCCCTTTTGTATTCTTTGCTTCTGTGTCCCACTGATGTCTTTAAATATATTAATTTTTAAATCAACTGTTCTAATTCTGTAGATAGCTTTAGTCTATTGCAAATTAATATTTATACTACCCTGATACAGATTTTTTAGTTTCATAAATGAATATAGACAGACTAATATTATTCCACTTTAAAAAATAATAAAAATATGAAAATAAAGTTATCACAGAGAACAAATTTTGTTTTGAAGTTTAATAATGAGATTTATTTTCTATGAAATTATGACATGAGGACATATCTGAGAGAAGGAAGGGCAAAAAATAGTACCTAGAAATTCTTAGAATAGTTAATACATTATTACTATTCTGTAAACATTATAAGCATTATCTTTCATAAATTAATATGTACCCTGACCACCCTTGAAACAAATATCTCTTAATAAAGGAAAATATATTTTTGGTATTTCTAAAGTATTTCTGTTCAGGAAGTCTGCTTATTCCTTGGTTTGTGGGTATGAACATCAAACATACTTTGGTTATTTTTATGAGTTAGTTTTGATTATCAATTTGGGATAAAGATTGCCAGACATATTGCTTCACCACTTTCTAAGTCTTCCAACATCTCCTTATATATTTTAATTAAGAAGAGAAGCTGAAATGGGATAAATGTGGAGTCTTTTTCTTATGAATGTGTCTAATAAATGTAAATAAAGAGACTAGAAAGTTCTTAGAAATGCATATCACAATTCAGCTCATTGTGGTTGTTCAGTTCTGCTTCATGTCTCCATTTCTCAAGTTCTTCCTTGGAATGGCTTTATAGACTCTTCTAGAAAAAATTTACCTCTTATATTTGTCTCCAAGATACCTTGGTGTAAAAATCTAGAAAGATGTCAATATAAATAAAAATATAACTGACTCCTTTCCCCAGTATACTATTTAAAAAATCTTATAAATGCCAAAGATGGACATTTATGCTGATTTGCACCTTGCGAGAATATCTCCTCACAGTAAAGTTTTGTTCATGTTTTAGAGTATTGTAGAAATAACATACCTATTTTTTCCATCCACACTGTAGTATTTGAGGTAGATTTAAAGCCCTAGAAAAGATGGGTAATACATATCTCTTCACATCCAGTGTCTCCCAGGACTGCGGTGTTCTTCCTCACATTCCATATTTGTAATTTTTTTACATTATTGCTAATTATTTTTTTACCAGTAGCTGCTTTCATATACTGTAATAGCTGTAATATGTTTGGAATCATGTATCTAACAATCAGTAGATAGACCGATAGACAGACAGATAGTCCTCTCTGGAGAATAGGAAAGCACTTACCCCTTCTTCCATAACTTTCTAAAGCAATACTTACCAGTCCAAAGCCATTTTTTGAGGATGATGGTATTGAAGCATATTCAAGTACCATATAACACTCCTATAATGTCTGCGGTAGTAAAATATGAAGAAATGTAGAACTTATTTTATGTTTGATTGTTCTAAAATAAGAAAATGTGAATGAGAAAAATAAATTGCATCAAGAAGTCAAATTGGACAAAACAGCTAAAAGTAAAGCATTAGCATAAGTGTTTTCCTCATTCTACATCTGAACATTCTTCTAGTGTCTACAAAACAGGAAGTTTTTGCTCCTTTTAACTCAGGTTCATCGTCTCCCATAGTTTAGTCACTGAGATATCCTGCAAAATATTGAAGCACATGAATGAATACCACTCTCATTTAAGTACCACTTAGATTTCATTTCTTCCTAAATTAGTTATTTTCAGATGGATTATGATCAGCTTGTACTGCAAATCACCTGAAAACTTAATTGTAACACATTCAATGATAATTCTCCATTCATGAATCAATCACACCCACCTTTCCTGATTGTGATATTTTCAATAACTATTCTAAGAGATTTCCTGTTGACTACTATCTTTAACTAACTTTTCTGTCACAGGCAATCTTTGGTATAGCACATCACTTTTTGCATTAATGTTATATCTTACGTAGTGTTTTTTAAAACATCTTAAGGAACAGTGTTTTAATTTAAGCTAAAATTAAAGAGCATGTATTACACCCAATAATTCAGTAATATAATTCAACAGGGATGACAGCTTGATAACGTGAATATCCTCTATTTGGCCTCAGGCCTAATGACTGATTTCTTGCCCTTGCTTATAAGTGGTTTGAAGTTTTGCTTCCAGTCCTCTCTAGTAAGCCCGTAAGTACTTTTCCGTGACTGAAAAAACAGTCAATGCTTTCTGGTAACTGCAACATCAGGGGCATATACCTTGACTAGCACATCGCAGGATACATTTCAGATGCTACATATTGTTTCCATCTGACACATGGATGTATGCAGTGATTTATTGGAACCCATGGCAAAGAGATCTGATAAAAGCACTACATGAGTGTAACCATAGGTGAGAACTCATGCAGCATCAGCTCTTCAATGTCTGGCTCTTGTCTCCCACCATTTGCTTAGCTTTGTTGGTGGTAAGAATCAAAGTGAAATGAAGCAAATAAAATAGATCAAAATCTCCTTAGGTATCAGAATCTATATAACCACATTAAAAATAAATACAAATATGGACATCTGGTAAGACTGAGAAGAAACTGGTCACTGGATTCTGTCCCTTGACCTCTTGTTTTCCTCTGATATTCTAAATCCTCACATTCCCCCACTCCATTCCATCATCAAACAGGGTAGAAAGACAGGATAGTGCAACAGCTTTGTGGTCCTATAACATCCAAGTAAGTAAGACAAGCTGTTTTGATCAGCTCATTCTCTTCTGGGATTCTAAGTGAAGTGATCCTGTCAGGATTCACAAGCTTGCTTACCTCAGATATTGCCAAATTCCCAAGCCTACCAAGTGGATTCTCCTACTCTTTCCTACTTCATTAAAACTCTTCTTCTGTGTTGTTTAGAACTTTAGCTTTGTTACCCCTAAGCTCCCATTTACTCTCCCAAGCTCTTCCATAAGTGTTTCCTTTTGTCTTTATTCAGAACATCTTGGGACCCCACTGATGAGTATACTTTTCCTGCATATGCTTAATGTGAAGATTTGTTTATAATCTTGCATTAAGTATAGCTCAAGTCCTGGACAAGTATATATATACTAAATCTATCCTATGAAATGTGACTGTCCTTTGACACAAACCCTTCAAGCCCATACTCTCAATTTGCTCTTGCCCAACTACAGGATCTATAGACTTCTTGGTGATTCTCAGATAAATAAATACTTCTTCAGTCACTTTTAGGCAATGCAATGTCAGGTCTAGTTTGGTGATCACATTATTTAAAACTTTTTCTCCCTCCTAGTTTACCACTATCTCAGGCTTTCAAAAGTAATGAAACAAGTTCAGTGGTTTGCTTTATTATTGTGTCCCCCGGGCAGATTCTTTTTGGGACCCTTCCATTGTTCTAAGGAAAGAGAATAGTAAGAGGAAGAAAAGTTATTTCTCTGGTAAATTTGCAAGCTAGCATGTAACATTCCAACCCTGCCAGATGTTAAAGCTTCTCTTTTTTATCCTCCGAGAGCATATGTGGCTTCCCAGGTGATAATTCCTGGGTATCTCTCACTCATGGCTCCTTTGACCTTGGAAATCCTGTATTCAACTAGCCATGTACAATTCTAGTGTATCCCTTGTTTCTTAGATGTATATCAAAAATGTTGAATCCATTTTGAATTTTCATGTGGGCCTCTTGAATGAATTTTCCTTAATACTAACTAATTTAACAAATTCCACATCTGGATAGAGGAAATATCCACATATTCTTCTACCACAAAGTCCTAGGGTAGGGTGATTAGTAAGTGGTCCTGATTGCCCAACACTTTCCCAGTGTTATATCTGTAAGTCAAATATGTGATAACTCCCTCGGTCCTCAGAACACACACCGCATGGGAAAAATGTCTCCAGAGTAGTGTTGAGTGGGGAACATGTGAGGTTTCTAAATCCCACAGACATCTTGTATCTGTGGTGCAGACCTTGCTTTAGAATATGTGGTTTCTTTAAAATCATTTCTGGTGCTGTTGACTTTTGAGATCTTTGCAAGATACTTATGCAGTAAAAATAAGATTTAATGTTTTACCACTAGACTGATACATGAGTTTGGTGTTCTCTGTGGCTCCATTTTATTTTAAAAATGCCTAGACCTTCTTCCTTCAAAATTAACAGTGACACTGAAAAGTGTAACATCAGAATATGCCATGTGTGATTGATCCTCTTTGTTGCTTTGTTTTTGGACACCAGATTATGTGTAGGCATTAGAAGGAGTTTCCCTATTCCCAAAATCACTTTTTAAAGTATTTATTTTTTATATTATAATGTGGGATGTGCTTATTTTATTAAAAGATATTGTTCTTACCCATATTCCTTCCTGTTTTCTTTTTTCATTCAAGTACAATATGTAATTCAAGAATAAAACAGTTCACTTTCAGTAATAAGTTATACAGATAAATTGGGATTATTTTAGAGAATGTCAGTCTTGACTAAAAGGATATTTGTCACAGAGTTAGATTCTTCAGCTCAAGTGAGTAGACATCTTCAAAAGCTTTTACATATAAACATCAGAACACTCTTTTAAAAAAAACGCTTGGTCCTTCCTATTATTGCTTATACTCTCTCTTCAACAAAACTAGAGATAAGGGCAAAATAGTTTCTGCCTGGTAGCGAGGGGTTAAGGGGGGTAAGGGAGGGAGCAGGGGGACAAGGGATGGGGCAGGGGGAAGGGGGGAGAAATGACCCAAACATTATATGCACATATGAATATAATTAAAAAAAAGAAAAAAAAATAAATTCCCTAGTCAGAAACCCATAGCTGACTCATTTGCATTTAGGCACACACACAAATACACACATATCCATAAATATACTTCTGGAGAATCTGAATATATTATGGTCTCTGAAATTTTAGAACAGGTAAATTTATTTTCCTTTTCTATGTTTTACTTCTGGTCACTCCACTTCCATCTAAATGAAGAGTACATCTATAAAGCAAATCCTGTATCCATACTCTATTGTAAGAAAATAGCAGTATAGCTAAAGGAGAACTAACTGTATAGGTAGTCTTTGAACACCTACAGATGATCAAATAATTTTTAACCTCAGATGAAATAAAAATATCATCTTCAATCTATCATTAGACATCTGTTGCATACAATTTCTGATTCTCATTTGTTACAGAATTGGCTAATTATAGAGCTAAAAACAAATGCAGGTGATTCATTGATACTTTGAGAGGTAGTTTTGTAGCAGTAGGACAAATGGTTCAGGAGGAAAATATCAAAATACATTCACATTAAAGATCATTTATTGCTTTCTAAAGAATGTGACAGTTTAATTTATTCAAGTGTATCATTATGCTTCAGTTCTATGCCATGGACATATCAGAAGTTATTAAAGGCTGAGAATACAAGCATTAAACCCATGGGAAATCTATGAAACCAAAGACTCAGTAATTCATAGGGGCTGAGAACTTGTAGGTAACCCTCCTATCTTCTGTGTCCCAGAAAGTTAAGGACTACAGTTCTAATTTACATACGTGGTCTTGAATATCATTTCTACCATGTATGGTTTTTGGTAAATAATCTCAAAGATTATCAGACTGTCTACTTATTAAGATTCAAGGAGTTTTCTAAAGTAATTGTATTTTTAAAACATACAGTGTGGTAACAATGATTTTGGGAAGAGAGAAAGGAATTTCATTAATAGTAGATAGTAATGCATAAAATTTTAGCCAATTTTATCTAAATAGCTTCTTTCAGTGTCTTAATGTAATTAGTGAAAACATGACACTGTAAACCTTCTTCTCTCAGGTATGGCTGTGAAGTGAAAAGATGGTGTGTGAGAATCACTGAGATATTTTACCTGGGGAAGCAGTCCATCCAGCACTTCCATTATAGCTGAGCTGGCATTTACTTTGGGTGAGATTCTACTCAAAATACAAGATAGGTAAATTCTTACAACAGTCTAGGCATGTTGTCATAAGACTTCAGAATACTGGGAAAAAAAGAAAGTACCAGTCAGGGGAAAAACAAGAAACATAGATAGGATTCCGTACTGAAGTGACTCAGTATTTCTAAAGACAATACTGGTAGCCTAAAGACAACAGAGACATTCCTTTATTAATACATGCTAATAAAATAGTAAAAGTAAAAGCATGTGATAGAAAGCCAGGCATAGATGCTCACAAGTATAACTACAGCTACTAGACAGGCAGAGATCAGCAGTATTACAGTCAGAGGCCAGCCCTGGGCAGAAACACAAGCCCCTACCTGAAAAATAACTACAAGAAAAAAAAAAAGGACTGGGAGCTTGAATCAATTGATAGAGCACTTTCTTAGCATTCAGGGGGTCCATAATTTAGTTCTCAGGACTACAAAAAAAGACTACTAATGTGAATGAATTTGATAAACTATGGATGTAAATATCCAATATTAATAAAAGTTTCAGGTGGTTATTTTTGGGGATAGACACAAGGAGATGAGAAGAAAAGGAACTTATCTTTATTGTCTATTTGATTTCTATTCATTCTTGGTCTTTGCCCTCCTTAGGTTTTCTGGGAGGCTGGCCTATATGATTTAAAACACCCAGCCTCCTTAGACCTCTGATTTGCAGTTGGATTTGCTCCATAGGAGGCATTGAAGGATACTTGAACATCAGAGGGCAAGGGGAAAAGTAGGTCAGAGTATCTGTCTCCACCCTTCCTGACTTCTGGCTCTGTCTAGATTCTAACAAATGTCCTTCTGAGAGATTTATAAGCTTGACTTCTCACCTGAACAGACTTTATGGATAATTTCAAAATTGAAATAGAAGAAATAAGTTGTACAAACCACGTTTATGTTCTCATTTTTAAAAGTATGTTACTTAAGGTACTATAAAAAACTTTAACATTGACATTTTTAGGCAGCTGACAGTTAAGGTATATTTAGAATAAATGCATGTGTGTCTGCCTAATGTGATAGATGCACATTTGAATACTTGTCTTGGAGAACTAAGAGACTTGGACTATACTGGAAGCTAATTTGTTGGTTTGCCTCTGTGATCTGGTAGTGCAGATAGACATGAGCATGTTGGAGGTCTTCTGACAAGAGTCCTGAAATCAGATACTCCTTGGATCTATTGAAAGGCTTCATATTGTGAAACCCTGGAATGCTTCTCCTCTCCGTCAACTGATGAGAACACACACATGCACCCAAGCATGAACAGATACACACACACACGCACACGCACACACACATACATACACACACACAGGAAAAGTGAAAGAGCCAAGGACACCTGCTTAGCTTCAGATATAGCAAAATGGAGAGGAAAGAGATGCTGATATAACAGTTTTCATTGTTCAATGATAAGAAAACTTGAATCTTTGTCCAATATTCTTTTGGAGGAGGTTGAATCCAGGGGCTTGGATCCTTTTATTTTATGCTTCTCATGGTAGCTGGATGACAGGCACATGCCACCATGCCCTGCTTTTTTTCTGTTGTGACAGAGTTTTGCAAACATTTTTCACCAAGGTTTTGCCTGGAACTGCAATCCCCCTGCTCTTACCTTCCAAGTAGTGAGAATTACAATCACTACAATCATGAGCCAGCAGGGCCCAGTTTGCATAACATTCTTAAAGGGTTATTGTTAATTCATGTGAGTTGTGAGCTGCTACAGTAACATTATTGACAAATCTATTTAATGTGTGTGTGTGCACTGGGGATCAAACTGAGCACCTTTCACATGCTAGGGAAGTGCTCTATTACTGAGCTACACATTGAAAATGCAGTGCCAAGCTGTCTACCTATACTGGCACTTGCAGGGAATTTGAGAAAATACAAACTGGAATTGAACTTAAGAGGACCACTGGTAAATACAGATATGAAAAGCTGCCATACCACTCTCTAAAAATGGGAGTTCACAAGAAAGGTGAGAATGAGGCAAGGAAGGAAGGTGGCATTGATGGTCAGAGTTGACCAATACTGACACTGTCTTCATTCCACATTGTAATGTACTCATTTAGTTGACTCTGACTAGTGATCATCCAATCTCATAATCATCCTTTTCTCCAATCACCAATCCAAGAACACATCAACAGCCTATTTGTATGTGCCTATTAAGAAGAAATTCATTGTATTAATTGGTTAGTTTCTTCATTTTTCTTCCACACTAGCTCAATTTCTTCAAGATTCAAATCCTAAACCTGGAATATGCAGGTCTTCTATTATCTGATGTATACAGATAATTATTTTTAAAAATAATTTCTGTAACTTGCATGGTTCATTAAGTGCTGAGTAACCACATAAGATTCATTTGCATAGTTCACATCTTAATATCTCATTATAGTTAATAATATTTGGACAAATTTATAAATTAGGAAAAAGCTCAATATATGAAATACCATGTCTTATCTCAGCCATATGCTAAATTAGGTTTTAGCCGTATCTATTTCCATCCTTTAAAGAGCTCTAACAGGCTGACTTTTATAGTGCCTTTAATTTCATGCAATAGATTTTCACTGATTACTTAATGTTTCACAGGCAGAAAGGTAAGGAACTCTCACAGAATTAGAAGTTGGGTTCATATTATCTAGTCTCAAGTCCAGTGTTTAATCAACATTTGCCACTCCTAATTCTAATGGAAGTGTGATCACTTATCTGAGGCATTTCATCATTTTGAAAGGTGCAATCAAAAGTATTTAACAGTTTTCTGAATAAGGGTTGAATACAAAAACATATTTATCTTCTTCACCTGAAATCATTATGTATTCTCCTCAGTAAGCAACACTTTGGAGAACTACAGTTTTGTCATAATTGAGAAACAGACAGTTCCAGAGGTAGGGAATAATATGCCCTGCAAATACGTACAAAATTCTTGAATATGTTACTCTATAGGGCAAAGGAGACTTTACAGACATATTAGGCTCTTAAAATAGGTAGATTATCCTGGCACATCCAAATAAGCCTAATGGAATCAGAAGGCAGAGAAAACAAAAAAACTGGAGGTTATGTAAAGAAAGAAGCAGATGTAGGTTGAGTGATGTAGCCAAAAGCCGAGAAACGTGGGCAGGCTATAAAGTAGCTGAAAAAGTCAGGAAATGAATGGATTCTCCACTAGTGCCTCCAAAAGAACACAGTTCTGCCACAACCTTGATTTTTAGTTCACCAATATGATTGATTTTGACGTCTGACTTCAAAAGTGTAAGAAAATAAGTTTGCATTATTTTAGGCCACTAAGGTGGTAGTAATTTCATTGCAGTAACAGTGGGAAATTAACGCAGTTCCTTTTTAGTGTACAGAGCACAATATCTCTTTCATGTGACTGGCCAGTGCATGAGAGCATAATGAAAAACAAAACACAATCTACTTTTTATTCACTGGATGCCTGACATGTTTGCTCTTCATATGTCTTCTGTTCCCAACCCAGATTGTAGGGCATTCACAGACAACCAAGGCAGTCTTTTATACCTCTCACAACTATTGTTTCTACCTTTCTTTAAGAGATATTTTCAGTCCATTTGTTGTGTTGTTTTTTGCTTAAGAATCAAAGATGTAAAAATTCATTATGTAAAATGGAGTCATTTCTGTCACCCCCCTCCAGTAGGATGGAGTTGGGGGGCCATGGGAAAGAAGGAGACACTCAGGTCACAATTATCTGGTCCAGAAACCTCTTCACAGAACCAATCCAAGGAGGCTTTAAGATTATTTTTACTTAGCAACTGATAGTGGAACTGCCAGCTATGAATTTATATGCTTAACCTTTGCATAGTAACTGCCACCACTCTGAGCGGTATGTATGACAACTTTGCTGATAAGAAGGAATCATAGCACAAGTAACATTATATTATAAATGAAAACCCACAAACAAGTGGATACATGTCTACATTTTTCTTATTGAAACACATTAGTTACTTATTTGGTTAAATCACATGTAATTAGAGATTGTATTTTATCTTTCTTAACATGGTGATGTCATATATTCAAGTAATACGTGCTGAAGATGCTCCTATCTCTTGTTCCAGGACAAATCCCTCACCGGACTTTAGACTGACTATTCAACTAACTGTCCTCAATTCTAATGTCCAATAGATACGTAAAAATCAACAAGTCCAATTTTTAAATAAATGTGAAGATTTTTTTCTTCTATGTCCAATCTTTTCCAATTTCACTTTTTTCATTTAGTAAATAATACATTATTATCTGGACCAAAAAAAAAAAAAAAGAAGAAAAGAAAACCCTAATAGGCCTTGATCCTTCCTTCCTTCATTTCCTGGCTTGTTTGTTTACTGCACTAGCTGCTGATTTATATGTTTGATACACTATGCCTTTTATTATTAGTTTGGAATATATTTCCTCTTATGAAGAATATAAATGTATATATAGTTGTAATACTAATGCATGCATATACGTATAAATATATAACAATATATAGAGACACAATGCTCTGTTATTCAGTTTAAAAAAGAAGAAAAATTTGCAACAACATAGATGAACATGAGGGACATTATTTTAAGTGAAATAATCTAGACACAGAGAGTGTAAAATATACGCAGTATTCATCAGTTATATGTAGAATCTTAAAAACAAAAGTCCAGTTTCTAGCAAGAGAAAGTAAAATGATGGTTATCAGAAGCTGGAGGTTAGGAGGAAGGGAGAAATTAGTCAAAGGACATACATCTCAGTTATGAGAGAAAAAATTCTAGACACCTAATGTACATGTGGTGACTAATTAATAATAATGTATACTTTAAATTAGCTGGGAGTTGAGCTCAAGTATTCTTTCTAAAAAATGTAATTATGTGAGATAATTGATAAATTAATTAGCTTGATTGTGACAAACATTTCATACGTATACATATGTCAAAACATTTAGTTATATCCCGTCAACACATGCGATTTTGTCAACTATTCCTCAACAGAATGGAAACAAAATAAAAAATAGCACTCCTGTCTCCAAGTGTGTGAGGGTGAGTCTACTTTTGATAATTTATAATTAGCAAATACAGATGACCTAAACACATTGACTAACTTCATTCCCCATGCCCTCCAGCACTATTCCACTAGCTCATTCCAACAACTAAGACCTTACCTACTTTTTTTCTCAGCCAAGTTTTATCGCTCTTCTCTGTTGCCAAAATTTTTATTGCAATTACAAATCGTGAATAATACCTTCTTTGCCTGTTTAATTCCATCAAGTGCAATTTTTGACAAAATGCTAAGGAAGTTTTTGTACTTTTTCACAAATTTATAGAACTTGAATAAATGTTTAATAAGCTCCTTTTTCAAGCTGCTATAAATTTCTAAAGTCCATAGAGCTTGTAATTTGGCTTTAAGAAGGAGGAATTTGATCTTGTTTTCATTTATCAGTATCTGAAAAATGGAGAGAAACACAAGAACCAGGTGTGTGAGCATATCTGATTTATGCACTAATTACAACAGAATTTCTCATGCAGCATGAAACTGAAAGCATTAAGGTGAAAATAACAAATAAATGTCTTTGGAAAAGAATTAGCTGGAGTAGCACAGGGCAGTAAAGAACCTGCTGCACTTGTGGGACTTTATGCAAAATTACCACTTTGTTCCCGTCAGGAGGGAAACAGCTCATCTCTTTTGGACGTAATTAGTTTAGGCAGAGGCATTAGGAAAAGGTTTGAAAAAATATTGTCTAAGATTTTTAAAAGAAACTTGAGTGTATAAAATTTTCTTCATTATTTTAGGTACTGGGCTTTTATATGCCATTTATATCATATAATTATTCTCAGGAAGAATAATTCTTCCTGAGAATAATTATAAAAGAAAAATGCAAACATTTTTATGAATCTCAGAAACATAGATTTTCATCTGAATGATAAGATTAATATTACATATAAACTTTCTTCTTTATTTTTTTTTCCTCTTTATTTTTGATATTGTATGTGCTCTTACATTGTTAGCCTTGTCATTTTTGCCTTTTTCTTTTGGAAGGGGAGCAGAATTTCTCACTGCAATCTATTGGCATTTTGTTTGGGACAATTCCAAACAAAAAACTTGCTTATTTAAAACATAAAATCCAATATCTGGAACATGATGACACAGAATATCCCTGCTAACATAATTGTAGTGTCTTAAATATTATATGATTTAAGGGCTTCTTCCCATGATTTCCCATAACTGAGTAGAACTGTTTGTCTCCATTTTTTTTTCAGGGTTGGTGTTTGAACTTTGGGTTTGCACTTAGTAGGCAGGCAATCTACCACTTTTTCTGGCTATTTTGGAGACAGTGTCTTTCTTTTTGCCCAGGCTAGCCTGGACTGCATTATTGCTACTTTGTGCTTCCTGCTATAGCTGGGACGTCAGGCTCATGCCATACTGCCCAGCACTGTTCTGTTGGGATGGTGTCTCATGAATGCTTTTTCCAGGCTGGCTTGGAACTTCAATCCTCCTGGTTTCAGCATCCCAAGTAGCTAGGATTACAGGCATAAGCCACTAATGCCTGGCTTGTCTCCATTTTAGTAAAAGCTATTTTAACCAGTGTACATGTAGTTCATATGTAGTAAAACCAGGCATAAACCACAAGCCCTCTGATATAATTATCCGTGACATCAAATTCCCATGCTTCATGTATTTCACATAGCATTTTTGTCTCAAAAATTTTAGATTATGGAATCTCAGCTATCTCTTAGATAGGAAATCTATAGCAGACAATAGGATATGGAAAGGTCTCATTATTCATTCACAATTGTCAAGATTAGGATCTGAGAACTGTTGAGATACAAGAAAGCTTAGCTATTATTCAATCCATAAACCTGTCTTATATTAAAGAAACATCATCGCGAATCTTACATTACCTGTGTTAGTCTGTTGAGCAAGTGCCTCCAGACACAAATATAATTGTGCATAAACGTTATAGTTAATAATATCAACCACGTTGTAATATCATGTATTAGACATCATCATCATCCATTAGTCACAAAGATTTTGGTATCTTTGCTTGCTCCATATACTTAAGTTTCATTAAATTTTAAGTTCTTAAAAAAGAAAATCACACTGTGTAATCTGAGCAGCTACATTTTCTTTTAAAAAAAAACACTGATGCCTGTGTGACTTTTCTATATTTAAATAACTGTTATTTTGCAGTAGTAGTTCTGACATACAGAAAGGTTGAAAGATAAGAGTTTCTCCAGCTGTTAAGTTCTTACATTATGATACATTACTCTCAATTCATGAACTGGGGTTTGTACATTATTATTAGCAAACTCCACATTTTAGTAAGATTTCATTTTGTTTTCTCCTTTTTCCAGATTTTCATCCAAGTAACTACATTTTATTTTGTAGCTCTGAGCTGTGACATTTTCTCAGACTATCCATATTTTTAATGACTTTGACAGAATCAAGGAGTGCTAGCTGGTTGAGTGTTTTCTAGCAGTATGGTCCTCAGTTTTGGTTTGTCTGCTTTTTACTTTTTTAGTTTAAACTAAATTAATTTATTTATATGACACATAAGAACACATAAATTGTACATATGAATAAGATACACTGTTTTGCTTAAATACATGTATAAAAAACATAATGTTTAAATCAGTTTAATCCTATTTATCTCTCAAACAGTTATTCATTTTGGTTCAAGTACTTAAGACCTTTTCTTCTAGCTTTTGCAAATATACAGTATGTTTTCTATTATGGATAGAATGTGGTTATGGGTTTTCTGCAGAGAAGACAGAAAGGATGTATTATTGTTCAAGACATCACATCAAGAACATATACTATCAATATCAGTTATCAGTGATAAGGTTAACCTAGGTCACTTGACTGCGATTATGCTTCCCTGGTTTCTACACTTAAAAGTTACTCACCATACCTGCACCCCATTCAGGCAGAGTGTTCTTTCTAAGTAAGTCATCTAAATTGAGAAGGTAGAGAGTTGTATTTTACCTTATTCCTTTTTTTGTTGGATGGAGGTTTTAAACTTAGGGCTTTAGCCTTGCAAAGCAGGTGTTCTACATATTCTGCCTTCTTGGTGAGAAGGTTATATCTACATAATTATTTAGAATTCTTCTGTGTGATAGACTTTGTCCCTGGCTCCTCATTCCTTTACTAATTAAACTAGCTGTATCAGTATGGGTTATAATCTAATGCTTTGTTATTTATATTGTTCCTTTTTTTTCCAGCTTTGATCATCGGGAGCTCTTTCAGTTGGATATTTTATCTCTTTTACATACTCTTTCATTTTACTTTTTAAAGTTCTATTTGATATTCTGATAAGACAAAATATCTCAATTCGTTTTGTACATTTTTTTGTCCTTGTCCTAGAATCAACTATTTTCAAAGCAAACTTGGTTCCTTTGATTGAAGAGTGGTGTTGGAAACCAGGACCTGGACACTGGGGCACATCATGCTATGGGGGTGTTATTGATACCAGGCCATCTCAGCAGACTGAGTCAAGTATGTTTGCATACCTGTACAACACACCTATGTACACACACATGGCTAAAATTTGTTCTATATCTATCCATCATGTTCACATTAAATTAAATGAGTTTTTACTAATATCTCAAACACTAACCCAGTACCACATGGTTCACTCTAACTTCTTCTCCCTTTCTTGTCTCTAACCTCCCACTCTAGCTATTTCCTGTCGCTAACCATCCATTTGCTTATTTGCTTAATTCTCATAAATATGTACATTGATTTAAAAATAGTTAACTGCTATTCCTGTGAGAAATGATGTTATGAACTATATTAGAGTGCTTATGCATGTTTATTTTTATCCTAAGACTTGCAGTTTCTAGTCATGTCAAAAGTTACTTAGATAAGCTCTTCTTTTTTCTCATCCAGTGAAGTGAGTTTATGTCATATACTCATAATATCATTTGATGATTTTGCCACTGGCCACATTTTCTTCTCCTACTTAATTTTGAAATTTGCATATATCATGATTTAGTTTCATTCTTTGTTATTTAAAATTGAATGGGATTTGACACTTGGAACAACTAAAATTGTTGAACCTTTCTATCAAATCTAGAAATAAAAGCATATAAAAGGTAATGAGAAGATGTGAAATGATGTTCCAGCTTCTACAAACTATACAAGGACCAAGATCCATCTTCACAAGCTCAGTTAGAATGTTAAGCATAGAAAACTTATTTAATGAAATTATAGCAGAAAACTTCTCCAATATAGGGAAGGATATATACATTCAAATATAGGAAGCATTTAAAACCCCAAATGGACATCAAAAACAAATCTCCTTATAGTTGAAATGCTAAGACTACAGAACACAAAAAAGGCTATTGAAATCCAGAAGAGAAAAACACTAACTTACAAAGGCAAACTCAACAAAATCACATCAAATTTCTCAGCAGAATCCCTAAAAGCCATTGATGTCCTTATGATACTTAATTGCCAACCAAGATTGCTATATCCAGCAATGTTGTCCTTTAAAACTGATGGATGTAGAAGACCTTCTAAGACAACACAAACTAAAGCAATTCATGACTACTAAGCCATCATTGCAGAAGATAGATACTTAAAGGAAGCCTACACATAGATGAGGAAGAAAGATGGTCAGAAATAGGAAGCTCAGGAAAAAATAAAGCTCATGACAGAAGAATAGATGACTACATGACAGTTAGGAAGGAATCGAACATGTTCAACTCAGCAAATGAGCAAACTCTGAAAATAAAAAGGATGAAATTAAAGGAGAAAATACTCAACTTGATCATCAAATACCTTTTATTAATAACCCTAAATGTAAATGGTCTTAGCTCTCTATTCAAAGTACTCAGACTAGCTGAATTTATTGTAAAACAAGATCCAATGGATTTTCTTTTTTGTCTGCAAGAGCCATACTTCACTGGCATACACACAGAGACTGAAAGCAAAAGGATAGAAAATGATAAACCAAGAAACTAGAATTGGAAAAGAAGCAGGAGTAGTTATACTTCTATCTGACAAAGGAAACTTCAAGCCAAAAGTTGTTAGAAAAGATAAAGAAGGTCACTACATGTCAATAAAGGAAGAAATCCCTCAAGAAGATATAACATTACTAATATACATCCACTAAATGTTGGTATACCCAATTTTATCAAACATACCCTACTGGACATAAAAAGACATATAGGTCTAGACACAATAATAGTCAATGACTTTAATACCACTCTCTCATTAATAATAGGCCATGCATATATTAAAAACAGCAAAGAAATTTCAGAACAAAACTGTACAATATTTCAAATAGATTTAACAGACATTTACAGACTATTTCATAAAATTGTAATGGAATACATATTTTTTCATAGCCCATGGAACTTTTCCCAAAACATATCACATTTTGTGCCACAAAGCAAGTCTTAAAAAAGGCAAAAACATCAAAATTATTTCCTGTATCTTAACAAAAAATACAATAATGGAATAACATTAGAAATTAATAGCAAAAGGGATTACAGAAAATATACAAACATATCGAGATTGAACAACAAACTTTTGAATAATCAGTGGGCCATTAAAGAAATCAGGGAGAAGTCAAAATATTCTCAAAATCAAATGGAAATGAAAGCACTACCTAACAGAAAATCTGGGCTGCATCAGAGGCAGCTCTAAGAGTGAATTTTATAGTCATGAGTGCCTACAGTAAAAATCAGAAAAATCTCAAATAAATAACCTAAAAATGTACCTCAAGCACTTGTAAAAATAAGAGTAGGCAAAACCCAAAATAAGTAGATAGAAGGAAATAGTAAATATCAGGGTAGAAATTAATGAAATGGAGACTAAACAAAAAAATGTAAAGAATCAATGAAACAAAAAGTCAGTACTCTGAAAAGATAAATAAGACTGTAAGACCCTTAGCCAAATTGACTAAAAGAAAGAGAAGACCCACATTGGTAGAATCAGGGTTGAAAAGGGAGGTTTTACATTACATAATTATGAAATCCAGAGGACCATTATGAAATAATTTTTAAACACATATTCCAATAAATTGGAAAATGTAGAGGTGGATAAATTTCTAGACACCTATGAACTATCAAAACTGAACTAAGAGAATCTGAACCACTTAAAGGGATATATAAGAACAATGAGATAGAAGCAGCAATTAAGGTTCTCCCAACAAAGTAAAGATTGGAAAGGTTCACTGCTGAATTCTACCTGATGAATAAACACCAAATACTCATCAAGCTAATCTATAAAATAGAAAGGAAAGGAATGTTACCAAACTCATTCTATGAAGTCAGTATTATCATTGTATTAAAACCCAAAAAGGACACAACAGCAACAAAAAGTAAAACTATAGACCAATCTCCTTGATGAACATAGATGCAAAAACTGTCAATAAAATGTTAGTAAACCTAATTTGGCAACACCTTCAAAAGACCATACAATATGATCAAGTAGGTTTCATTCTAGGAGTGCAAGGATGGCTCACTATATGCAAATTAATAAGCATAATGGAACACATAATTAAAACCACTGACAAAAATCACATGACCTTAACAATAAATGCAAAAAAAGGTTTCAACAAATTCAACAATCTTTCATGACAAAAACTCTGAAGAAACTAGGAATAGAAGAAATGTATCTCAACATAATAAAGACTATATATGACAAATCTATAACTGACATTATACTTTAGTGGTGGAAAACTGAAAACATTTCTTCCAGAGTAAAGAATGAGACAAGGGTGTCACCTCTCCACTTTTAATCAATATAGTGCTTGAAGCAATAAGGCCAGAGCAATAAGGTAAATGAAAGAAATAAAAGGAATGCAAATAAGAAAGAAGGAAGTCAAATTGTCCCTATTTGCTGATCATATAATCCTAAATTAAAATCCTAAAGACTACACTAGAAGACTTAGATCAAATAAACAATTACAAGTAAGGAGCAGGATACAAAAAAATCCACATACAAAACCCAATAGCTTTCTATATTCCAATGATGAACATTCTGAAAAAGCAATCAAGAAAACAGTCCCATTCACAATAGCATTTAAAAAAACCCTATAGGAATAAATCTAAACAAGGAGGTGAAGGATCTCTAAAATGAAAACTATAAAAATCTGAAAAAATTGGAGAAGAAAGAGTTCCACATTCAAGGAGAAACAGAATTAATGTCATGAAAATGGCTATACTATCAAAAGCAATCTACAGATTCAATGTAAGACACATCAACATTCCAATGACCTTATTCATGAAATAGAAAAAAGCAATCCTAAATGAACATGGATACACAAACTACCTGGGAAATCCAAAGCAATCCTGAGCAAACTAGCAGTGTGGAAGTGTCACAATACCCGACTTCAAATTATACTATAGAGCCATAGTAAAAAAAACCTGATATGGTACTGTCAAAAAAAGCCAGATGTATATCAGTGGAAGAGAGTGGAGTACCTAGAAATAAATCTGTGGAGCTACAGTCATCTAATCTTTCACAAAGGTGCCAAAAGCATACGTTGAAGTAAAGACAGCCTCTTCAGCAAATGGCGCTAAGAAAACTGGATATCCACAAGTAGAAGACTGAACTTAAATCCCTATCTCTCACTCTGCACAAAAAATCAGTTCAAAATGGATCAAAGACCTTAATGTAGGACCAGAAACAACTATTTCAGTCCTTTATTCTATTCAAGAAGAGATTAAGTTGTTACCAAAGTAAACTTTCTTTAGCTATAGAAATGCTGCTAGCAGATACCTAGGGAGGGAAATTTACCTAATTCTACTCTTGCCTCTGGGCCTACTACAATTTCCATAGTGCTCATATTATAATAGTAGTAATGTTGTAAAAATTATTCTTTGAAATTTATAAAGCATAGTACATTTTCATTTGCTCTAGAAATAAGACTTAAATTTCCTTTAAGGTTGAGTTTCAGAGAAGTAAAAGAATTTGTTCATCAACAAAATGCCAATAAGTCATGATGATCTAAATAGGATCACTGTTCTTTCATTTCTACATTATGTGGTCTGTCTTTTCTTCTTTAATTTTGACACAATAAGAAACAGAGACATTTTAGCCATTAGGAAAAATCCAGCTGGACATGATGATGTGTGCCTTGTAATCCTGGCATTCAGGAGACTGAGGCAGAAGGATTGCAAGTTTAAGGTTCGCCTGGGCTACATAGTGAGCTCTAGGCCAGCATGAACTACATTTCAACAACAAAAATAATAACAAATCCACATATTCATATGTATTATTCTGTCTGCAAAAAATATAAGTTTCCTTGGCCATTTCAGAGTAAATTGCCAATATGTAGCTACTTTATCACTATACATTCAGAATGTATTTCCCCAAAGTATGTACATTTCTCTTACATAAGTGCAGTTAAAAATCAAGAAATTAACATGGGTTCAATACCATTTTCTAATCTACAGGCAATACAGAGTTTTAAAAAATAGTTCTGCTCTTTTTGATGACAGCATTCCTCTCATCTGACAGAGCAAGATATTCCCAAAAGCAAACATTTTTTTCCTTTCTATTAAAATCTCATGCATGGTCTCTTCAGGATTATTTCACTGTAGATTTTTTCATTTTCCTATACACTTAGAAGATTTTTGACCAAGGACCAACTTCCCTCCTTTGTCCTTTCTTAATAAGCCTGTCTCCTTGCAATAGTGAATGTTTTCTCCCTCCCACATTCTAATACCCAGTCTAACCTCATCTAAGTTTGTTGATTTTTAGAGGATGATAAGAGCAGTGCTGTGATGGACTGTCCAGTTTTTTATTATCTATTTTCTCTTCTTTGGCATATTTGAGTTTCTAAAATTTAAGTTGCATATCTTCCTCAGTTAGTATCAATTAATAGCTTTCTTGTGTGAATCTGTGACCACCTCCTCAACTTTTCTTTGCATAGAGACTAGACTCATCTGTTTACTTAGAAGCATTTTTCCCATCTGTCTGTAAATTCAGCTTAAATACCTCATTATTAAGTCATCAATCTCTGGAATATTATTTTTCCCATACAAAGATTGTTGGCAAGAGATGAAATGTATCATAATGGTACCTTGAGTCATAATTTAGAAATGTGCATATTAAAAATTTCACTCCCATGCCCAATGTTTTTATTCCCATATATTTCATTTCCTTCCAAAGTTCTAACTGCCAGTAGGAACAATTACTAAAACACCACCTGTGAACACTTGTCTTTATTAATTGCCAAAGACTTTATATAATCTCTAAAAAATTTCCTTTATTTTTGACTCATGCCTTAAGTAATTGATAGAATCTTAAGAATTCAAAAAGGTTTAGCTAATAAACCTACACATCTAGAAAGACAATATTCCATTGGGTTGACTATAAAGAATCGTCATTCATTCATTCATGTGTTCAACAACATCTGAATTATTAAATCCAGATATTTGCCTTACACTTTGAAAAGTATAGTACAGTGTTCAATAAGACAAGTGTTTGCCCTCAATGAGTTCATATTACAGTCAGAGTTTCAGAAAACAAACAAATTTGGGAAAAGTAAATAGAGATAATAACACATACAAGAACTGAAATTAACAATGTATCAAGGTAGAAAGTGACTTGTGAAAATGCTGTCCTTAGGTAAGATAAGCTGAGTAGTTCTTTCTGATCTGAAAAAAACAAACAAATGAACATCTAGAGAAGAAAGCTAGATAGGGAAGACTTAAAAACAAGTTTGCTGTTTCCAAATATTGGTGTATAGGTATGATGATTCAATCAGCTTAAGAAATACATGTCTTACCAGTATTGTGAGAATTGTAGGGGAGATACTATAGACAATTTGAGAAGCTTGTTTCCTGGCTGGATATAGAGGGATATGAGATAATTAGGGACTTATTCCAATGGCAAACTCTCAAAATTAAATCAGCTTAGTATTCTTTAGCAATTTGCCCAATAAATTAATTCTGGGTAATTTCTTCCTCTTCATGGTCCAGTGGTAGTATGGAGAGTTTCTCTGTTGTCTGCTGTACAAAAAGGAATTGGCTCTCAAAAATGAATTGACTACTACAGACACAAAATTCTCATCCACAACAGCTAGACTTTCCTTATCATCCCAATTGTCTAAAAAAGCCTGGCATTCTCTAACTGGAGTCTAGTTTTCACCTTACACAAGTCTCCAGTCTTGCTCAGGGTCTTCTTTTTTTTCTATTTCCTTTTATTTCTTTTGACTCAAGTTTGTGTTCTTGTCTACCACTAACAAGCTTTGTGACTATGAAAAAACTATTCAACTTTTTTTCAAACTTCAGATTTCTCAACTGTAAAAAATTTATTATACTATTACTTATGATCTGTACAATTTTCAGGGATTACTCATATATTTGTAATAAAATTAACATAATTCTCAGAAACTAACAAATGTTTAAAATGTAGTAGCTACTATTTTCATTAAGAGAACCATGTACTTAATTTCCCCATCCCAACATTTTTCCTATTTCCATTTTAGTGTATATTAGCCACTGAGTAGTTTTAATAATGAAGTGGTTTTATTAAATATTTTCAGTTCTTCATCTTTCTGAATTGTATTTTAACTTTATATTGAAATGTATATTCAAACAGTGAATATATTCTGTCAGCTTATCAATTTTCACATGTGAAAAGTCATGTGAATGTCATCCATAACAAGAAGTTGGATAGGAAAAACATCTCAGATCTCTCACTTTTGACCCCTTAGTCACTGTCTCCTCATAAAAACAACCATTCTTCTAATTTCAGTAACCATAGGTCATTTGCCTGTAATTGAATTTTATGTAGATGAATTGGAACAGCATTTTCTTCTTTGCCTCTGGCCTTCTGCCCAATGATATTAAAAAGATTTCTGCATATGTTTGTATGTAGTGATAACTTAATTCTCTGAGCTCTAAAACAGAGTTGAGTAAACTGCCCATGGGTTATGTCTGGCCCAGAGTCTATTTTTGAAATTACTGTTTGAATGCAGTCCCCCTCAGTTGTTTATGACTGTCTGTGTCTACTTTCATGCTAGAAAGTTATAGCTGAGTACTTGTGATAGAGATGTGTGAACTGTAATGCCTAAAATGTTTGCTTTCTGGCAATATTCATGAAAAGTTGGTCAATCACATACTTTATTCAAGGTAGGCCCAGTTCAGACTTCAGTGTCCTCAATGCAAAAAAAGTATTAAAAGGGGATATTGAATCTAGACCTTAGAGTAGGAGGACATAATTTCAAGTACACATTTTCCACTTAAGAGACATGTGAGAGCAGGAAGTTTACTAACCTGCATAAAACATAGTGTTTATTTGTTGTTGTTGCAGCAAAATAATGATTATCACAGTACCTTTCTCATATAGCATTTTGAGGGGTTCTAAGGTTTAAATGTGATATTACTTGTTGGTATTTTTTGTTTGTCATAGTAGCTATGAGACCCAGAGTAGAGTTATTCATTTTTAAACACATTTTATTATGTGTATTTCAGGTGTGAAACACAATGTTATGAGATACATATAAATAATGCAATGGTTGCAGTGAAACAAATTAACATATCCAGAGCATATTTCTTATACATTTCATGCCACAATGTCTTGTCTTCATTTTATAAAAAGGAAACAATTACAGATATTACCTCTAAGGAATTGCTGTGATGAGTGATGAGTTAAAACACAGCACTGAGATAAATGTCTTCTAAGTGGAAGCATTTAGTAAGAGCTAGTCATTGCTGTCACAATGATTGTTATTATCATCAGTATTATTACTAACATTTAATAAAATAAAAAGAACTCTAAAAACAAAATACAAAGAAAATGATTTGAAAATTACAACATGAAGGCCTGAAAAGATTTTTCTTGAGTACCAACTGTGGCAGGCTTATTGTTGTATAAATTTTCATCTCTTTCTACTGGGATAGAATTTTCAAAAAAAAATTCTTTAATGGTCTCAATTCAGGAAAGAAACATTTCTAATGTGAACATTAGAACTAAATTACATGAACCAAAAGTTACTTATTATTACAAAAAATTTAGTAATATTTGGAAGAAGAAAAAATACTTTGTTCTTTTGGGCCGTGTGTTTCTCAAATAAGAGGACTATTTTAAAAGTTTCTGTTCTAAATCCCATAATGTCTCCATACTCCCTCATGGAACATCCAATGTGCTTCAGAAAACCTCCAATAGCACCTATTCCCACTGAATCTATGAGTTCCTCCAAGACCTTCAATACCTCACTGGACTCATCATGCCTTTCTTTCAAGGGGTCTTCTTGATGTCCCCTGAACACAATTGCCTTAGGGCCTGTGGTAAGAAGAATCTTACAGTGATTTTCCCAAATACTCCGTTCTTAATCCCAAAGATGATTCTGGTGAGATGTCATTCCCATGATTGTATTTCATTACCTGGAAAAGGGGATTTTCCTGATGTAATTAAAAATTATATTTCAATTCACTTTGAGTTGATTATAAGGAAGATTATGGGCTGGGGGCATGACTCAAGTGTAGAGCACCTGCCTAGGAAGACTCAGGTCCTGAATTCAAACCCCAGTATTGCCAAAAAGAAAAAGATTATCAAGATGGGCATAATCTAATGACATAAGCTCTTGAAAAGTAGAGAGGTTTCTCTCTGTGGTTGCAGAAGAGGAATCCAAGGAGATTAAAACACATGAGGTATTTAGCTTGAGGAAGTTTCTCTACTTGATGGATTGGACTTCAGAGTGATGCACAGGAGGTGATCCTGACCCTCTGTTGGACTTTGGCAAGAGGACAGTTACTTCAATCCTATAACCACAAGGAACTGAATGTTACCAATGATTTAACTTAGCTGGAAAGTGATTTCTTCCTCAGATCCTCCTGATAGCAGCCTTCTCTGGCTAAAATCTTGCTTTTGGCCTGCTGAGACAATACCACACAGAGATCCCAGCAAAGCTTCTCCAGTTCTCTGAGCTTCACAGTTGTGAGAAAAGAAACGGGAATTGTTAAGCTGTTCTGAGTTTGGGGTGATATGTTATGCAGTAATAGAAAACTTTCTCCATCTTCTCTCTATAGCTAAATTTCTACTTGGTATCCACTAAAGTAATTACATTAGTTCTTGAAATGTCTTTTCAATTGCTTTCTGCTTGAAAGTTCTATACAGGTGATCTTATTTAATATTATAATATACCCTATCACACCCTAATACTTGATAAATTTTCTACTTTGTATTACTTCCCCTGTTTTTTCATGTATACACTCACAAACATGTAATGTTAATACACAGTTATTCTTACAATATAATGCAGAAGTATCTCTTTCTTAAATTTGTTGTTCTCCTTCACCTGTCACTAGAATATTTATATCAGTGCATGAAAAGTGCCTATTCTGATGCAGCCATCCATTGTTGAAGAAGTAAATGAATAAAATGTCTACACAGAATTTTGGACTCTGGGAAATGAAATAAAAGGTATGCAAATATACAATAAGAAAAATTAAAAGTCTAAATGAAGCCAAACATGCCTGTAATCCCAGCTACTCAGAGGGCAGAGGAAGGAAGAGCTTCAGTTTGAGGCCAGCCAAGTCAAAGTTAGCAAGACCTTCTCTTGCTATCAAAATACAAAAACAAAAAGGACTGGGTCATGGCTGAAGTGGTAAAGCATTTGCCTACCGTACATGAGGCCCTGGGTTTAATCCTCAGTATACACACACAAAAGTTCAAGTTACAAAATATTATCAGTGCTTTTATTTATTTTTTTCACTTAGTGAAATAAATATTTACTTTTACTCAGAATATTATATAGTCACAGGAAGGGTATTACATTATGAAATGATGTTTAAGTAATGGTAGAAGATTCACTCAAATTGATGGGCAAAAAAGTAATTTGAAAACATTTTCCAAAAAAAATATTTTTAAAGTAAGCTTAGTCTCTGAAAGAAAATGAACAAAATATAAAGAGAGTGTCCATAGCAAAAAGCTATGAATAATGGAAAAAGTAGGTACAGCAGTGTTAGAAACAGTTTTCAGTAGTTACATCAGACATAAAAATTAAAAATATTAAGATTTAAAGAATATAAAATTAAAGCAAGGAAAAGAGGGAATAAAAACCAAGAAGTCATATCTTTCTTCATAGTCTTATAAATTTTAAGTAAGCAAATTCCCATTTAAGAGACAGACATTTGTACATGCCTATTTAAGTACACAAGATAGAAATTGCAGCTGCTGATCTATACAATGTAAACATTTAGGCTAAGAGTAAGAGGAAAGTCTAGCATCAGCAGTTGTATGAGTTCCTTCTTCAAAGGAAGTTAGCATCTCTTGCATGACATCACCCTGGGGTGGAGAAGGAAGGCAGGAATGCAGTGGAGTGTGGGTAGAGCTATCCCAAAGCCCTAGCCCTGGAGACATAAATGAAAGGAACATGTGATGTTAGGATAACTTTAGCTCTAGTGAGATAGTAATAAGTCTACACCAGGAAAGTAGGATTATACTTGTTTTTCTCTTTTTAATCTCATTTGTTAATGCTAATGTAACTTTAGTTATTAAAACTCATGGTATTTTTTGCCTATACTATGCCAGAATTTGAGAATGGAATGAGTGAGTATGAAGGTAACTGTGGTATCAGAATGAGAAAACTAAACAGAAAAATTTGGAAAAACAGAATCAAGGAGGACTAGCAAGCTATCTTTGTCCTCCTCCAGGTCCTTATGATGCTGCAAGGTTGAGTTTTCAGGTTTTCTTTAATGAAAGCGGGCTCCCTAGATCTACTACAGCTTCTGTTCAGAGCTTAAATGGGGCCCTAGTTGCAATGTCTACTCTTTCCTGGCCCTGAAGTGACAATTCAATTCCACTGATCTTATTTAGCACTTTTCAGTTTGCCATCTTCTGTGGTTGAATCATTCCATCATCATTCTGGGACTCTTTCATGACCTGTCCCAACTGGTGAGAAGTGCGGCACCTATCTCCTTCAGACTTAATTTTTAAAACTAAGATGGTTTTTGAAAAATGATATCACTTCTCAGAGAACCAAACTTTTAAAAGAACAACAAATCACAGCATTCCAAAGCATTGTAGAGCCCATCTATGTATATCATTTTGACCTGTGAAGTGTGAAAGTGCCTCTGAGGATAAATGGAATAGAATAGAATCCTAATGATGGTTGGCAGAAATACATTGAAAAAAATCAGCATAATTTTACACATAGAAGAAAAGACTTATTTTAACAACCAAAACCCTTAAGAGATTATCAGAAATGATAGAAATATGTATAGTATGTCTACTTAAAGAGAGATGGTGTGTTGGTAGTCTATGTAATTATTTTATGGTAGAAACAAGAAAGGACCACTTCATTGAACAATAACAACAAAAAGAATATGGGCCAATTTTCATTTATGACTAAGATAAATTATAAATATAAAATAGCATGCTAACAGGCACAAACTGAAATATTGAAAGTTAATGGTATTATCTATATTATTTATCCATTGTAGACAAATATCAATTTTCTGGCTACACAAAACAACACACACAACCAACACAACTGAACTAACATGTTTTCATAAGGCACAGTAACTTTCACAGCATCTCTCAACTGTGTGGAGTGATCCAAGTTTAGCAGGCATTGTGCAACAATTGTCATTGTGAATTATTCATCTGTTGGCTTAAATGCTATCATCCTAAACTGTGTACTTTGGTCAGGCAATTAACTAAATAAAGTGGTGAAAAATCTGAGTAGCAACATATTCTTAAAGCAACTACAGACCCTTAAATCAGTCAGAAAGTTCCTGTACCTGAAAAATGCTCATCTCAAGGATTAAGGATTGTGGAGACATTCAGATAGAGGAAGAGATGGATAAATGAATAGATGTAGTTATATAATTATTTTAAAGTCCTTTGATGATAGATATAAAAACAAAGGAAGATTAGGTTGTACTGTGAAAATTAATTTAGAGTAAAGCCTACATTTAAATCAGTGACCCTTATTATACCCAAATTGTTTCAAAATTTAGAGTCTGATAAAAATCAAACTCACAAAAGAAAATAATCTTCATTCAGGATTAAGTTTTTGAGGTACAGGGAAGGAAACAGAAAGTAATATACCATGCACGGTAATAGTATGCTATAATGGTGTCACAACTCCCTTGAACAGCTTCTGATAGCACTCTGCAACACAGAACATATGCAGCTGCCATGCTGGGTAACTATCTTAACATAAGAGAACCATCAACTCTGATTTCCTTTTGGCTGTGAGTATTGTTCATCACAAGGTCCACTAAATGTTATAATATTTATTTTCTCCCATAGTTCTGGGAAGGTGCTTTTTATTAATTATAGGTTAGCTCAATTACAGATATTTAAAGTTATCTTTACAATGTAGTCCACAATAAGATATTTGATTAATACATAGTATTGTCTTGGATTCTTTGATCCTATAAATTAATGTTCAAAGAGAATTCACTCAAATCCTCATCCCAGATGTTTATCAAATCTTCTTTCCAGAATTCAAACTCATCCACTGCTGAATGTAATACCATGTGTTTTTACTTTATTACTAATGAATAAAAATGCAATTCTGTAAAATAAATATTATAAATGTATATAGAGTATTTAGCTAATATTCATTACACAGAAGCATATAATTTGTACAAGATTTATTGCTAGTCAGGAGGTAGAATTAATATTCCAACAAAGGGTTTTTTTCCTGTATTTATTATTTGCTTGACCCTGGGCAAGCAGGTATCTTAATTTCTGTTTTATCACTTGCAAAATGAAAAAAAAAGTATCCTCTAGGGTTGGCATTAGGATGAAATATCATAGTGATACATAAAGCAAGCACTTAATATATATTTATATTTGTTTTATATTTATATGTTTATGTTGATAATATTATAAAACCACAGGTTCAGGAAAGAGTTAATGATTTAAACTTTCTCAGCATATTAGTTTTAACTGTTAGAAGTTACTTTGTTAGAACTTAGGAAAATAACAACCAAGTGAATGCTAAAGCACGAAAAAGGCAACCAACAGCTTTGGAGGTTAGCTCCAAAGCTTTTCATATCATAGAGTGCTTCAATTCTTCATTTTTTCTGATGAAATTATTGCATGAACAATGATATGAGTGTGGTGTGCCTGGTCAAAGATGGGCTTTGTTACAAGCATTGGTGTGATACTGCAAAACACTAAAAGGTGGGGCATTGTTTTCTTTTTCCATATTTGGAAGATAAATTTAAAAGTGGACTTTTGGGAAGACATAGTTAATAACAAAAAGTTTTGGAAATAGTCTTGCAATGACTTGTTCATGACTTAAATAAAAGCATTGCTGCTACAAATATTTCTATTTTAGTAAGAGTTTTATGGATGAATTCTCTAGTTGTCAACTAAGCATTGGTATTTTCATTGTTTAAAATGTCACATGTAAAATGGACATTATTTAAGGTTTTTTTTGCATTCCTGATAATTGCATGTATTGTGTAAAAAAAAGTATGTACCTTAGGTTAGAACACTAGTGTATTTAACTTCACAGGTTCATTTGATATGCCAACCAGTAATTTAATATATTGTAATTAATATGGTTATATATGTACAATCTTTCCTAGCTAATACATGTTTTTCTATGTGTGAACAAGTCAATTTTTGTTTGGAATAAAACCTTGAAGAATATTTACAAAGGAAGAGTAGGAAAGCTTTGTGACATTTTTACTTGCCTTATCCCACTTCTTCTTCATTGCTGGAAATCTTAATGACAGCAATCTGGATTCTAAATGTAAAATTCTGGTTCCTAGTTGTGAGGGGAATAAAGTAGACCTTATTTACAAATTATTATATGCATTTCTCACCTGTCTGGGAACAATTTGAAGGACTGAGGCAAGAAACTCAGTTCTATTTTGCCTAAAGAAGAACTCAAGTAGAAAAGAGGTAGGTATTGCTCAAATGCATCAGAGGATTTATGAATAACACAGCACCTACGGCAAAAGATTGTGCTTAAGACATACAATAGATTAATAAACTAAGCCAGATAAGAAAACTGGGGAACAGCAAGGCATGGTGGCTTACACCTAAAATCCCAGCTAAACTAAGAGGCAGGGATTGGGAGGATCATTATTTGAAGCCAGTCCAAGCAAAAAGTCAGTGAGACCTCCTGTCGACAAATAAGGACCTGATGGCACCCACCTGTGATCATAAGTATGCTGGAGGCAAAGGTGGGAGTACCACAGTCCATGGCCAAGCTGGCTCAAGTGGTAGAACTCTATCTCTGTGAGGATCTGAGTTCAAACCACAGCACCATGTTAAACAAAAAGAAGGGGAAAAAGAGAAAATAAAAAGAAAGCTGGGGAACAGTTTCTTTGGGAAATTAGAATATCCAAAATGAGTGTGTATATTGGGGGATTAGAAGCTATATGGATGCACACAGCAAGCTTAAAAGATCTTAAGCTTTTACAACAGCTTATTTCTTGGCTCAATAGAAACCAAGTAAGTGTTGAAAAAATACACCAGCACAAGACCAATCTGTAAAGTCCAGAGAGATGATTTTTGAAACAACTAGATTTCCATGTACAAAAATTCAAATTTGGTCCCTATATCATACCACACTACATACTTAAATTAACTCAAAATGGAGTAACAACCTTAATGCAAGAGCCAAAATCATAAAACTCTGGAAGAAAGTTTAAATATACATATTCTTAACCTTGAATTGGTACTCCATTCTTACATATGGCATGGGAAGTATGACAAACAGAACAAAGCAAAACAAAATAATTAGACCTCATTAATTTTTCATTTTTGTGCATCAAAGGATGTAATTGAGAAAGTGAAAGTATCTGCAGCATTGGAAAATATCTGTAAATCATATATCTGACAAAAGTTTAATACACATAATATACAAAGAGTTCTTACACTTCATAGCTAAACAAACCAATTTTTAAAAATGGGACAAAAACTTGAATAAAGATTTCTCTAAAAAATATGTCCAAATGCTAATAAGTACATGAAAAGAAGCTCAAAAATAGTAGTCAATAGGTAAATGTAAATCATAGTGTGATACCATTTCATATCCATTTGTTATTGTCAAAACCAACAAAATAATAAATACGAGAATGTGAAAAACTGGAAGCCAAGTAAATTGCTAGTGAGAATGAAAATTGATACTGATTTAAAAAAACTTTAACTTTCATTTGAAAATTTTATTTATTTACTTTAAGCTATTCTGTGAAACTTTCATAAAATTTAATATTTGAACATGGATCTCCTAATTTTCATTGTAGTATGATATAACAGAGTAGAACCCCAAAACGTAAGAGGCATGTTCCAATCCAGACACACATTAGGAAAATAATCAACATTAGAGTTTCTTTGTCAGTTATCTTCTACTGCCATTTAGCTGACTATCACTCCTTAAGCATTGTTATTCTTTGACAATTTATAGAAGATGCAGTATTTTAACTGTAATTATCATCACTTCCTGTCATTTAAGAACTTTGCATAGTGTCTGATATACAATAGATGCTCTTTATACTTTTCTTGGGCTGGTGGAATGGTCAAATGGTACACTGTTTGCCTAGCAAGCACAAGACTCTGAGTTCAAATCCCAGTATTATCAAAAAAATAAATTTAGACTTTTCTTGAATGAATGAAGAAATCATACTCTTTGCTCTTTTTGATAGATTAACTAATACTGTAGCTTAAAGCAGGAAGAATAATGATCCAGGCAACTTAAGTCAAATCATATTTAAACCACTTGAAATTCCAGAGGTAAAGGAATTAACCTTACATAGAGAGGAGTTTTCATAAACACTGGCAATGAATTGGCTCTATTGGTACACAAAAAAGAACCATTTCAATGGTCAAGTCATTGTAACTAAAGAAAATGACAGGAAGAAGTAGATAAGATATTCTGAATAATTATGTTTTTATTATCATGTTATTGTTGCATTGGGGATACATTGTGACATTTATAAAAGTGCTCACCCCCTCCATCATTCTCTTTTATTCCCTCTTCCCCCTTCTTAGAATAGTTTCAAAAGGTCTCATTTTTCCATTTTTATACATGATTGCATAATATTTTTATTATATTTACCCTCCCCCTGGTACCAACCCCCAGACAGGATCTGTTTTACCTTCTTGTCCTCTTTTTTGAAAAAAGACATTTTGTTTGTTTAAGTTATCTATCCTGGGAGTTTCATTATGACATTTCCATGCATTATATCCCAATTTTCCACCAACAAAATTGTATAACACCAATGTCACCAGAATTTATAATAATTAACACTGACTTTAAAATTGCTTAAGACATATTATTCTAATAAGAATGATCAATAAGACAAAGTTTTTTTGCTTTTATTCTTTTAGTAAAAGAATCTGCCAAAAGTCAACATGGAAAATATTTTCTATGTGCTAGAATCACTTCAGTTGTGTCTCTTAGTTAGACAAATGTAAGACATGCAGAAATGGCTTTTTTTCGAAAAACTGTGGAGAAGAAATATTTGTTTGGTTTATTAAATGTTTATCTATCCTTTAGGAAGAATTTGGGGGGAATTTAAGAACCTCTGGGCATTCTGGAAATGCCTTTCACCAAAGTATGAAAGTTAAGGAAAACTGCAGGAGTGAACTGGTGTGGACATGTACAAAGTTTTTTAGACTAAAAGGACTCCATAACAAAGAGCTCCTGGCTTTGTGTATCTGGCAGGCTTGTCTTGACTGGTACACTCCATCAGGTTTTCTATCATGTGCAGATCCAACTGCCAGATAAGTGGTAGGGTTGGCATATGATTCAACCTGCATATGTGAAATAAATACACCAAATCTTGTATTTCAGTAGTAATCTAAAATAGTCTGTGTATCACCTGAGCAGGGCAAATGTTACTACACTATGTAGGAGCCAATGTTTAAAATTACTTGCTATGACAACAATTCATCAAAAATGCCAGTGGACTGATACAGCATTCTAGTTCTGTTGCTTCACTTGCTTTTGGAAACATGACTGGAGGCTCGCAAATAAGTGTAAGTGATCAAATAGCTATAATAACTGAGCAATTCAAGTAAAAGAAAGTGATAGCTTGGTTTTCTGATTTAAGAAAAATAAAGGCAGATGAATGCATAAGTCATTGGACACATGAAAGAAGTAATGGTCCTATTTGTGGACTGGATTGATTATGCAGTCCCATTACACACATTATTACCACCAAGCAGATCTCTGCGAAAGCATTCTCTTGATGATTTGAGGTTGCACAATTTAAAATTAGATCTCCAAACCATATTGATAAGATACCCAACCCCCCTGAATAAATGTAAATAAATCAAATTTCTAAGCATATAATGTAACACATAAAGATTAAAAGGAAGACAGAAAACTGGATAATTTTAGTGATCAATGTAGTTATTCAATACACAGAAAGTTCACTACCTGGTTAGTAAGCAAAGGACTTAAAACAATACTGAGATACTACAGCTTTCTACCACTAAAACAAACACCTAAAATAATCAATCAACTTACAAAGAGAGAATGTTTATTTTGGCTCATAAATTGGGAGGTTTCAGACCATAATCAATTGGCCCTATTGTTTTTGGGTCTGTGTCTAAAGTGAATCTTTAAGGTGAGAAGAACATGATAGGGAAAAACCACTCACCTCATGGCTGAGTAGCAAAAGAGAGGAAGAGGAAGGGACCAGGGTACACAACCCTCTTTTAAGACATGTGCCCTCATATGAATAAAAGAAGAAGAAAAAAAAAGACATGTGTCCTCATCCCATGATCTGAGGATCTCCCACAAGGCTCTACTAAGCTGGGGACCAAGCCTTAGTAACATAAGACCCTTTGGGAGACATTTACTTAAGCCATAACAAATACTATTTTGCACATATCAAGTTGGCCTAGATTTTTCAGATAAATTTTCAAGAGAGTGACATAGGTTTTCCCATCTACTGTGCTTAAAATAAAAATTGGTCCAACCTGTAAAGAAAGGAATAAAAGAATGAACATAAGTATGTATTTTTAAGAGTTCACAGTCTTTTTTTTTGACAAAATGGTAGTTTAATTATAAATTTTACTTACATAAAGAATGTATAACATATAATTCAGAGTCATAATAAAATATTCAGTATTCATTAACATAAGTCTCCAAAGTCAATGGATAACTACAGTTGGTTTGGTGAATTTGCTCTGAGTTCTCAAATCCACAGTGACTAGGTGGTTGCATTAATGAGCGAGTGCAGTTCTGACATGATGTGCATGGATGTGTACATTTATGATGAGTAAAACAAAAATGGAACACTTCAATAATGTGTGATGTCCATGGGGGCATGCCCATTTTCTTTTTATTGTTTTTACATTTATTCATATGTGTATACATTGCTTGGGCCACCTCTGCCCCTTGCCCCTTGTCCTCCCCCCGGAGAATCTTTAATTCTAGAATTTCCACAATAAGAGAAATTCTGAGGGAAATAAACATTTGTACAGAAAGTTTATACAACCTCACTTATTAAACCTACATTCATAGTAAGAAAATCTTAACAAAGAAGTAATTTAAGCTGAACCAATCTAAGCACCCAATAATATTTTTAAAATCAAGTATTGTGCAGATGTAACTTGAATAAGTATGCAACACTAAAAGGAAGTTTTTAAAGGGTAAGTGAATAAGCATTATTGCTACAGGAAAAATGGAAAAGTGTAAAGCCATACTGAGAGCATGAACTAAAATCACGTAATAAGAATACAGATCAATCAATAGATATTTATTTGTTCGTGTCATCCCTTCCATGAAATCCACAGGACAAAATAGGAAAATATTCACTCATACATCAATAGTACCTACATAACTGGGCAGTAAAATTATGTACACTTTTTACAGTATTTTATGTTTTCCTAATGTTTACTTTTTGTCCAGTGAAGTGATATATTATTTTGTCCACCAGAAAAATGAAAGTAAACAAATTTTATGAAAAGAAATAGACTATAGTTATTAATTTATGTTTGCATTCCTAATCATAAAACTGTTGGTTATTTACTTGTGATTATTTAACAAATCCTAGCTTTGATAGTCAAAGCCATTGCTTTAGTTTTCAAAACAGTATCCAGACTGTTAAGCAAATTTAACAGAAACTGACTGCTCTTCTTTGCCAAAAAGTAAAACTCGAGTAAGTGGAAACTTGCAACACTGTTACTTATAGCAGTTATGCTTTTCAAATACCTCATCAAATAAGTCCAGAGCTATATGCCTGGGATTTATGATAAATTAAATATCACTACTACGTTTTATAAAGGATTCATACTGCAACATGTTCTTTTCTCAGAGTTGGTCCTGGGGCTCTTGTTCTGCAATTACATACCAACCCAATGAGCATATCATGAGACACAGGGAGAGCATATTTCTCAGCAAGAGAGACAGTGCCTTCAGCAGTAGCCATGGAGAATCCATGCTGTGAGGAAAGAGTATTCACAGGTCTCTAAAGTACCTCCTGCCCTACGCCTTCTATTTTGTGGATTTTTTTCTTTTTATTTCACTTATTGCTATTGAAAAATAGCCATAGATCATAGCCAATAAACATACCTGTCATAAGTGAATTTGCATTATACTTCTTAAATTGTATATGACTAGTAAAAGTAATTTAGGAGAAAATACAAAGTAAAAATTTTCAAACCTAAAAGTTGTCTACACACACACACACACACACACACAGAGAGCAAACATATATACACAGTAAGAGAACATTTTTTAAAGCTAGAAAATTGCTTGAAATATTTTTAATCAGGGATGGATATTTGAATATAATTTTTACCATCTCATTGCTAATTTATAATAAAGAGCACATACAGAATAAAGACAAGTCTGTGTAAATCATTGATCTTTATTTCCTCAATAAAGACTAACTGATGCCTGTCAATGCAATGACTATTGTTGTCATTTTCACTTAACGGCAATTGACTCAAATATTATCATCCCTCTATTTATTACCTGCTCCTCTATCTACAGAGTTACACAATCTGGCACATCTCAAATTATTTTGGTGACAATTTTTTAAGCATTTATTTTTCTCTTTATACAGTGGTCCTATAAATAATGGTGCAATCTGCTATGGTGTAATCTATACTATTGGCAGAATTCTTCATGTTTATGCATTAAGTATCACTAAAAATACATTCCACATTTTCATATTGGGAAAAATAACCTTTGAATCTGTTAGGATATGATTCACAAATATAAACAGTAATAAAAAAATTCAGAAATTTCTAATATAGAAAAATGGGCTCACAACCATTTCAAAATTATAAGCATCAGATCAAGACAGACTTATGGAAACAGAGACATTTGGCCCAAAAATGTAGTTCTTGTGATCTGAAAGTTTTCTATAAATCATTATAAAGGTAAAATATATTCTGTCACATGGATAATCAATTTTGCCTTAAGTTTCTTTTGAACATTTTGCAAAATCTTCTGCTGTGTTAAAACTTCTTTTGCACCACAGTCTCTAGGCTAGCCCCATTTTAATCATAGCTGATTTTAATCACTTGAAATCACAGTTTGAATAACAACTGCATATTAAATTTAATTTTTGTCCATTGACATAATAAACTATAGAAAAATTGAAAGAATACAAACACAAATCAGAATAGTTGGTAAGTGAAGGTCCAATAAACCAGTATTTTATTTTAGCTTTATTGTATAAAACTTAACCAATGATGAAGTTGATTCCTTCAACTGATAATATTCTAGTACTTATCTATTTGCTACTGATGGCAATGAATATTTAAATATTTTTACATTATTTTAGCTAATAAGAATCAATAGCCTCTTAAACACAATATAGGTGAATCTGAAACATTCACTCCATCTACTTTTTTCCTAATGCTCAATACCATGTATTCTCAGTCAATCAATCACTCTGTCTCCTGAAAGTTATGAACTAGGTTTATAGTGAGAGTTCCAAGAAAATGCTAATGTTTCTCCAAGCCAGATAGCAGATATTTTCAAGCTGCACTCCTTAGAGTCAGAAAGAGCTCTAATAAATGTTTCAGGGTCTTGAGTGGAGAGAGACGAAATCCCTAAGGACTTTCTCTGTTTCAATAAAGGATCTGTTCAGGAAAACAGCATGAGCAAAACCTTTTCTCTGTTCAAGTGGCAGATTGACAAATGTTATTGCTTAAGCTCTTCCTTCAGGTGCTCCATACATCTGCATGGTCTCTGTTAAAGGAGTCTGTATTGCTTTTCTTTGACCATGACAGTGGTATTTATTTGGAAAAGAGATTGCCACAGAGTGCTGGAAGGTGGAGATTCAGATCTTGAAGGAATCCCTAAAATTCTCTAATCCAATATTCTTGTTTTATAGGGACTGTATGCAAGATAAGCTAAAGATAAGTTGCTTACTCAAAATCAAATAGAATATATCAAAAACAACTTTCACTGATTCAAAAATTGATTGATTGAATACAATATGTCAGGCATTGGCCCTGTAGTGAGAACTGAAGGAGTGTGATTAAGCTAGACACTGACATTGCTCCATTGGAGGGCCCTTTCTAGAGGAAGAGATAGACAATAAGAATGTATAAAAACATGTCTAACCTCCAGGTGCTGATCAGTTCAAGAGAGACACAGCATGGTAAAGAGGCAGATAGGTGAAGGTGATGGTTATGTTAATGTAGAGATCAGACTGCACCCCTTCCAAAGTTTCCCCATATTGTATAGAGCAGAAGTTTTCAGGTTTCCTGTGCTTTGCCCTGAGTGGCTCTATTTTATAAAACAGCAGTTTGCTAGCAAACTCTACATCTTGTTTGAGCAAGTAAACAACTGCCATCTTTCCAGCACAAAGTATGAGGAAAATGGACAAGAAAATTATAAGAATAAAATATTACTACCTATGAATTTATCAAATGAAATTAAGAATACATGGATACACGGGTGTATTAAAAGCATAGCAGAAAAACCAGGCCCATGAGTTTATTAAATACAACAGACCAATAAATGATGTAACTCCTTCACCTGGTTTATAGAAGAAGATGGGCACACAAAACTTGGGTTGGTGGATGTCATCAACCATCCAGCATATGCAACAAATTCCTGAATCTGTCCCCTGGCTTTCAGCTCAACACAATTCTCCTGCTTGATGTGATCCATTCAATCCATACGTACCTCATAAGATTGGAAATAGCTCTGAGCTTTAAACCAGCATTGTGCCTTGAACCAATTCTGAGTTTTGACCCCCTCTGTGTCACAAAAGCTGTGTGATTGGGGTCACTATGGTGATATCATATCTAACCAACTGAATTGACTTTCTTTGCATCTGTGTCAGCTCTCTGCTTTTGCCTTCAGCCACTTTAACCCTTCTTTATCCATTCTGCAACCTATATATCATTGTGAAGTGTAAAATGTAATCTGAGAGTTAATATTAGCAACTAAAATTGTAATATAAGAAACTGTTTGGCAATGGTTTGTGGCTAGCCATGACAAAATAACACCAATAAAAATAATGTAGTCTTTTTTTTTCCTTTTATTCATATGTGCATACAATGTTTGGGTCATTTCTCCTCCCTTCCCTTAACCCCCAAACCCCATCCCTTTCCCACCATACCCCCTCACTACCAGGCAGAAACTATTTTGCCCTTACCTCTAATTTTGTTGAAGAGAGAGTATAAGCAATAATAGGAAGGACCAAGGGTTTTTGCTAGTTGAGATAAGAATAGCTATACAGGGAGTTAACTTGCATTGCTTTCCTGTGCATGTGTGTTACCTTCTGAATTAATTCTTCTCAAACTAATCTTTTGTCTAGTTCCTGATCCCCTTCTCCTATCTGCTTTAGTTTCTCTGCATGGAGGGCAACAAATGCTATCTAGTTTTTTGGGTGTCTTACCTATCCTCATACCTCCTTTGTGTGCTCTCAATTTATAATGTGATCAAAGTCCAATCCTCTTGTTGTGTTGACCCTTGAACTAATGTCCTCATATGAGGGAGAACATATGATTTTTGGTCTTTTGGGCCAGGCTAACTTCACTCAGAATGATGCTCTCCAATTCCATCCATTTACCAGCGAATGATAACACTTCATTCTTCTTCATGGCTGCATAAAATTCCATTGTGTATAAATACCACATTTTCTTAATCCATTCATCAGTAGTGGGGCATCTTGGCTGTTTCCATATCTTGGCTATTGTGAATAGTGCTGCAATAAACATGGGTGTGCAAGTGCCTCTGGAGAAACCTGTGTCACATTCTTTTGGATATATCCCCAAGAGTGGTATTGCTGGATCATATGGTAGATCTATGTTTAGATTTTTAGGAAGCCTCAAGATTTTTTTCCAGAGTAGTTGTGCTAGTTTACATTCCCACCAGCAGTGTAAAAGGGTTCCTTTTTCCCCTGCATCCTCGCCAACACCTGTTGTTAGTGGTGTTGCTAATGATGGCTATTCTAACAGGGGTGAGGTGGAATCTTAGTGTGGTTTTAATTTGCATTTCATTTATGGCTAGAGATGGTGAGCATTTTTCATGTGGTTTTTTTTTTTTGGCCATTTGAATTTCTTCTTTTGAAAAGTTCTGTTTAGTTCACTTGCCCATGTTTTTATTGGTTCATTAATTTTGGGAGAGTTGAGAATCCAAGATGGTGGCTAGAGGTAGGAAGCAAAAAGTGACCCTCCTATAGTGAAATCTTGGAGAGACACCAGAGACACACTTTGCAGGCATAATCACTGAGAAAAGGCATAACTTTGACCCCTCCACATCTCCAGCCGGTGCAGAGAATCTCCACTTCACGTTAAATGGAGAAACAAGGAGGGCCCCCGGGGCTGCCAGTGGCCGGCGCCCATACGGCTTGGGAAGACGTGGAGCAGGTGAGCTTCGCGGTACCGTGGTACTCCCACAGACAAGCCTGGGCCAGAGCAGCATAGCCCCCTGGACAGACTGACCTCCACCAGGGAAAAAAAAGAGAAACTGAGTAATAAGCAATAAGAACAGTTAAGACACACTGGAAAGAGGGTGGGGTGCCCTGAGCACTGAAGATTGGGGGAAGGGAATCCTTCCCGGGACTGTAAATAAACAAGCCGGGCGGGCAGGAGAGCCTCTGGCGGGAGCAGGGCGTGCACCCAGCAAACAGGAGCAGGGAAGCTTGTGACAGTGGAGGAGGGAAGACCCACTTCCCACGTGAACTGTAAATAAACATGGCGGCCGGCAGGAGCAGCAGCACTGCCCAGTAAGCAGGAGCAGGAAAGCTTCTGAAAGTGGCAGTGGGAGGAAAACTTCAGAGGAGAGCGGGGAAGACCCACCTCCCACATGAACTGTAAACAAACACGCAGGCCTGACACAGCAGCAGTGTCACCTTTCCCAGTGCTTGGAAAGGGGAAAGCCTGTAGCAGAGGCTCCTGCACAGGAGAACTCTGAGTAAACAAAGCCTGTGGGACCAGGTGAGTGCTAAGTTCACCCCAGAGATCTGCATAAATAACGCCGCCAGCTACAGGCTGAGAGCAGCAGGCAGGCAAGCCACAGTTGCAGATACCACTCTCAGAACTGCCTCCAGATGCTTTTTTTTCTTTTTCTCCCTACCTTTGATGAGAGAACAACCGAATTACACCTGCAAGCTGAAAAACTTACTGAAACTGTATTGCATTTGAACTTGGGACACTTGGTGGGGCTTTTGTGTGTGTGTGTGTGTGTGTGTGTGTGTGTATGTGTGTGTGTGTATGTGTGTGTGAGTGTGTAGTTTTGTTCTACTTTATGCATCCCCTTTGATGAGACAACTACAGAACAACATCTGAGGCACCAACTCCAGGACTGGAGATTGAGACGGACACCCAAATTATTAAGACTGAAACTGCATTGCATATAAACTTGGAAGTTTTTTGTTTTTTTTTTTTTAATTTTCATTATAAAAGCCGGTAAATGGGTGGAATTGGAGAACACATGTTCTCCCTCATATGTGGACATTAGATCAAGGGCAAACACAACAAGGGGATTGGACTATGAGCACATGATAAAAGCAAGAGCACACAAGGAAGGGGTGAGGATAGGTAAGACACCTAAAAAACTAGCTAGCATTTGTTGCCCTTAATGCAGAGAAACTAAAGCAGATACCTTAAAGCAACTGAGGCCAATAGGAAAAGGTGAACAGGTACTAGAGAAAAGGTTAGATCAAAAAGAATTAACCTAGAAGGTAACACCCACGCACAGGAAATCAATGTGAGTCAATGCCCTGTATAGCTATCCTTATCTCAACCAGCAAAAACCCTTGTTCCTTCCTATTATTGCTTATACTCTCTCTATAACAAAATTAGAAATAAGGGCAAAATAGTTTCTGCTGGGTATTGCGGGGGGAGAGGGAGGGTGCGGAGTGGGTGGTAAGGGAGGGGGTAGGGGCAGGGGGGAGAAATGAACCAAGCCTTGTATGCACATATGAATAATAAAAGAAAAAAAAATCAACTAAGAAATTCTAGAATTGAATGACACCATAAATCTAATGGACCTGAAAGATGTCTACAGAGAATTCCATCCTGCAATGGCAAAAAAAAGTAAAGGCAAAAGAGAAATAAAATAATGCTAAATAGTCAAGAAAAAAAAATGGGGGGAGAGTTTAGGTTTTTGAGTTCCCTATATATTCTGGTTATTGGTCCTTTGTCTGATGTGTAGCTGGCAAATATTTTCTCCCACTCTGTAGGTGGTCTCTTCAGTTTAGAGACAATTTCTTTTGTTGACCAGAAGCTTTTTAGTTTTATGAAGTCCCATTTGACTATTCTATCTGTTAGTTGCTGAGTTGTTAGGGTTCCATTGACAAAGTTCTTGCCTATACCTATTAGTTCCAAAGTATTTCCTACTCTTTCCTGTACCAACTTCAGAGTTTGGGGTCTGATATTAAGGTCCTTGATCCATTTTGAGTTAATATTGGTATAGGGTGATAAACATGGATCTAGTTTCAGTTTTTTGCAGACTGCTAACCAGTTTTCCCAGCAGTTTTTGTTGAAGAGGCTGTCTTTTCTCCATCATATATTTTTAGTGTCTTTGTCAAAGATAAGTTGGTTATAATTGTGTGGCTTCATATCTGGGTCCTCTGTTCTGTTTCACTGGTCTTCATGGCTACTTTTGTGCCATGTTGTTTTTGTTGCTATTGCTTTGTAATATAGTTTGAAGTTGAGTATTGTGATACCTCCAGCATTGTTTTCACTGAGTATTGCCTTGGCTATTTGTGGCCTCTTGTTTTTCCAAATAAATTTAATGGTAGGTTTTTCAATCTCTTTGATGAATGTCATTGGGATTTTGATGGGAATTGCATTAAACATGTAGATTGCTTTTGGGAGTATCGACATTTTTACTATGTTGATTCTACCAATCCATGAGCATGGGAATCTCTCCACTTTCTATAGTCTTCCTCAATCTCTTTCTTCAGAAGTTTATAGTTTTCCTTGTAGAGGTCTTTCACATCTTTTGTTAGGTTTACACCTAGGTATTTGATTTTGTTTGAGGCTATTGTAAATAGAATTATTTTCATGTATTCTTTTTCAGTTTGCTCATTATTAGTGTATAGAAATGCTAATGATTTTTCTATGTTGATTTTATATCCTGCTACCTTGCTATAGATGTTGATGATGTCTAGAAGCTTCTGAGTAGAGTTTTTTGGGTCCTTAAGGTATAGTATCACATCATCTGCAAATAAGGATATTTTGACAGTTTCTTTACCTATTTGTATTCCTTTTGTTCCTTCTTCTTGCCTAATTGCTCTGGCTAGGAATTCCAGTACTATGTTGAATAGGAGTGGAGATGGTGGGCATCCTTGTCTGGTTCCTGATTTTAGAGGGAATGGTTTCAGTTTTTCACTGTTAAGTATAATGCTGGCTGTAGGTTTGTCATACATAGCTTTTATAATGTTGAGGTACTTTCCTTCTATTCCTAGTTTTCTTATAACTTTTATCATGAAATGTTGTTGGATATTATCAAAGGCTTTTTCTGCATCTATTGAGATGATCAAGTGGTTTTTGTCTTTGCTTCTGTTAATGTGTTTTATTACATTTATTGATTTTCATATGTTGAACCACTTCTGCATTCCTGGGATGAAGCCTACTTGGTCATGATGAATATTCTTTTTGATGTGTTGTTGAATTCAGTTTGCCATTATTTTGTTGAGGATTTTTGCATCAATGTTCATTAAGGAGATTGGCCTATTGTTCTCCTTTTTGGATGTGTCTTTGCCTGGTTTTGGGATGAGAGTAATACTGACTTCATAAAATGAGTTTGGCAGGGTCCTTTCCCTTTCTATTTCATGGAACAGTTTAAGGAGAGTTGGTATTAGTTCTTCTTGAAAGGTCTGATAGAATTCAGCAGAGAATCCATCAGGTCCTTGACTTTTCTTTTTTGGGAGACTCTTGATTGCTGCATCAATTCCATTTTGTGTTATATACCTATTCAGGTGATCAATGTCCTCTTGATTCAGTTTTGGATGGTTGTAAGTATCTTGAAATCTGTCCATTTCTACAAGATCTTCAAATTTATTTGAATATAGGTTCTCAAAGTAGTCTCTGATGATTTCCTGAACTTCCATGATTTTTGTTGTTATCTCTCCTGCATTTCTGATTTTACTGATTTGGATTTTTTCTCTCCTCATTTTAGTCAGGTTTGCCAGGGATCTATTGATCTTGTTTATTTTTTCAAAGAAGCAACTTTTTGTTTCATTAATTCTTTGCATGGTTTTTTTGGTTTCTATTTCATTGATTTCAGCTCTTATTTTTATTATTTCTCTCCTATTTGTTTTGGGATTTGATTGTTCTTATTTTTCTAGGAGTTTGAGATGTAGCATTTAGGTCATTGATTTGAGATCTTTCAGTCTATTTAATATATGCACTCATGGCTATAAACTTTCCTCTCAGAACTGCATTTGCTGTGTCCTATAGGTTCTGGTAGGTTGTGTTTTCATTTTCATTGACTTCCAGGAACCTTTTTATTTCCTCTTTTATTTCATCAATGACCCATTGTTCATTAAGCAATGAATTATTCAGTTTCCAGCTGTTTTTATGTTTTTTGTCTTTACTTTTGTTGTTGAGTTCTAGTTTTATTGCATTGTGATCAGATAGTATGCATGGTATAATTTCTATTTTCTTATATTTGCTGAGGCTTGCTTTGTGCCCTAGGATATGATCTATTTTGGAGAAGGTTCCATGGGCTGCTGAGAAGAATGTGTATTGTGTAGAAGTTGGATGAAATGTTCTGCAGACATCAAGTAGGCCCACTTGATCTATTGTTTATTTTAGATCTTGGAATTCTTTATTGATTTTTTGTTTAAATGACCTATCTATTAATGATAATGGGGTGTTAAAGTCTCCTACGACCACTGTGTTGGAGTTAATACATGCTTTTAGGTCTTTCAGGGAATGTTTGATGAAATTGGGTGTGTTGACATTGGGTGCTTATAGGTTGATAATTGTTATTTTCTTTTGGTTTTTTTCCCCTTTTATTAGTATGGAATGTCCTTCTTTATCTCATTTAATCAATGTAGGTTTGAAGCCTACTTTGTCTGAGATAAGTATTGCTACTCCTGTCTGTTTTCAGGGGCCATTGGCTTTGTAAATGTTCTTTCAGCCTTTCATCCTAAGCCTATGCTTATTTCTATCAATGAAATAAATGGGTCTCCTGTAAGCAACAAACTGTTGGATCTTCCTTTTTAATCCAGTTTGTCAACGGTGCCTTTAGATGGGAGAATTAAGTCCATTAACATTAAGTGTTAGTATTGATAGGTATGTGGTGATTCCTGTCATTCAGTTGTCTTAGTTGTTTGAAGGTTGATTGTGTGTAGCTAAATCAATGTTACTCTCTACTTTCTTGCTTTTTCTTTTCCTGTAGTTTGGTACCACCTGCCCTTTCATGGTTATGTTGTGTTTCACTTTCTGTGTGCAGATCCCTTGAAGAATCTTTTGTAGTGAAGGCTTTGTGGTCATATTTTGTTTTAGTTTTTGCTTATCATGGAAGACTTTTATTGCTCCATCTATTTTGAATGATAGTTTTGCTGGGTAGAATATCCTAGGGTTGAAGTTTTTTTCATTCGTGCCCCAAAGACCTCACCCCAAGCTCTTCTTGCTTTTAATGTTTCTGTTGAGAAGTCTGCTGTGATTTTGATGGGTTTACCTTTGTATGTTATTTGTTTTTTCTTTCTTACAGCCTTCAATATTCTTTGTCAAGTCTCTGTACTTGTTTTAATGTTAATATGTTGTGGGGTAGTTCTATTTTGGTCAGGTCTGTTTGGAGTTCTGGAGGCCTCCTGTACCTGTATGGGCATAGTTTTCTCTAGATTTGAGAATTTTCTGTTATTATTTTGTTGTATATATTATGCATTCTTTTTGTTTGCACTTCTTCTCTTTGTTCAATGCCCATGATTCTCAGGTTTGGTCTTTTGATGGAGTTAGTAAATTCATGCATTTTCTTTTCTCAGGTCTTGAGTTGTTTAACTAATAGTTCTTTGGTTTTTCCTTTAATTACCATTTCATCCTCAAGTTCTGAGATTCTGTCTTCTGCTTGTTCTAGTCTGCTGGATTGGCCTTTCATTATTTTTTCTGCATATCTGTTTCATTGTTTTTTTCTGAGGTTTTCCATATCCTGAGTTTCTTCCTCTTTAATGTTGTCTATTTTTGTCCTGAGTTCATTTATCTCTTTATTTATTGTGTTCTTTGTTTCATTTTGGAATTTATACAGCACTTCTATAGTTTATTTGTTCTTGTGCTTTCTCAAATTGTCTATTTTTGTGTTGGAATTTCTTGAGTGTCTCCTGTACATTTTGGTTGACCATATCTAGTATCATCTCTATAAAATTCTCATTGATTACTTGCAGGATTTCTTCTTTCAGAGTGTTCTTTTGGGCTTCATTGGGTTCTTTAGCATAGTTTATCTTCTTTTTGTTGGAGTCTGGATCTGGGTATCTGTTTTCTTCATTTCCCTCTGTTTCCTGTACTAATTTATTATTGGGGGGAAAATGGTTTCCATCTTTTTTCCATCTTCCCATCATTGCCCTTGCTATTGTTACTGTCCCTGTATTGTGTGTAATTCAGTATTGTCTAGGTTATAATAATAACAATAATGATTTCTAGAATGGAAGGGTGAGGAGAGGGAAAGCAAAGAAGGTTAAGAAAAAGGGAAAAAAGCAAAACAAACAAACCAACAAAAACAGAGCCAAAGAAATAAACAGAGAAAGACAGTGTACTACTCAACAATAAGCTAAACAGGCATTAGAGAGACATAGGGAGGATAATAAAAAAAAAATCCCCATGTTCCAATGCAATAAAGTTTCAGTCTTAATAATTTTAATGTTAGTCCTTCAGCCTCAAGTCCTGGTGTTGGTGTCTGAGAAATAGTTCTGTCATTGTCTCATCAAAGGGGGAAAAAAAAAGAAAACAAACAAACAAACAAAAAATCCCTAGTTCAAATGTAATACAGTTTCAGTTAGTCCTTCAGCATCCAGTCCTAGTTCTGTTGTCTCATCAAAGGAAAATAAAAAAATAAAAGAGAGTCTGGAGACAGCTTTGTGAATGTCTATCTGAGGCTTCCACCTACTGTCAGCCATCTGCTGTTGTAGGCTTTATTTATTGCAGATCTCAGGAATGAGCTTTACACTCACCTAGCCCCACAGGCTTTGTTTATTTAGAGTTCTCCTGGACACATGACCCTTTTGTTTTCTCCAGTATACAGCCCTACCCACTTGTTGCAATTGCAGTCTTTTTTTATTTAGCATTCACGTGGGGAGATGCTCCTACCACACTCTCTGGTGGAGCGTGCCACACTTTAGCTGCTATTACAAGCCTTCCCCTCTCCAAGTACACTGGGGGAGGTGGCACCACACCCGCCTTCTCTGGCAGGCTTATTTATTTATTTACAGTTCATGTGAGGGAGTACCCTTTGCCCCCACTCTGGGGGAGATTTCCACACAACAGCCACTGTTACAAGCTTTCCCCTCTCCAAGTTTGCTAGGTGGGTGCCGCCACTCCTGCCTTCTCTGGCCAGCTTGTTTATTTACAGCTCGCACGAGGGAGTGCCCTTCCTCACTCTCTGGAGTTCAGGGCACCCCACCCTCTTTTCTATGTGTCTTTTTTTTTCAGCTGCTTGGTTATTATTCAGTTTGTCTTTTTCTCTTTTTTCCCTGAATGAGGGTCAGTCTATCCAGGGGGCTATGCTATTTTGTTCCAGGGTTGTCTGTGGGAGTACCATGTGCTGCTTAGCTCACCTGGTGGTCTGCTTCTCCCAAGGATTTTAAGAGCTGGTGTCTGGCGACACGGGAGCCCTCCTGGTTTCTCCGTTTAATGTGGAGTGGGGATGCTATGTGCGAGCTGGGGGTGTGGAGGTGTTGGAGTTTTGCCTCTTCTTGGTGGTTTTTCCTGCAAGGTGTATCTCCATCATCTCTCCAAGATTTTACTTTAGGAAGTGCACTTTCTGCTTCCTCCCTCTAGTCGCCATCTTGGAATCTTCTAATGTAGACTTGAACATAACAGTTGACATTGATGAGTGCATTTTAATAGTATCCTATGGGAAAACCTTTATGAAAAAGTGATCTTTTTTCAGTACTGGAGCTCAAACTTGGGGACTCAAGCATGCTATGCATGTCCTGCCTCTCTTCAGCCATATCCTCAGCATTTATGCCTATATTTTTATTTTGAGATAGGATCTTTATTACTTTGCCCAGGTTGGCCTCTAACTTGTCATCCTCTTGCTTCTGCTTTACAAGTAGCTAGGATTGTAATCCTGCCACTATGTCATGCTGTGATGTTTAGATATAAATTAAATGAGGAGAGTCTCTGGGTATAAGGAATAGTCCAAGATGGGGACAATCTTTGCTTTCATAAGTAACAGAAGATAGCTAGTATGGCTGTAAGAGAGAAAGCAAGGACAGCATGATTAGAACATAGGTTGAAGTAGCTTGGACTAGTGCTTTGTGCCTGTATTTCTAAGAAAGGAGGATCCCAAGTGTGAGGCCATCCTCAGCTACATAGTGAGGCCCTGTTTCATCAATCAATTAATTAAACAAATTAAATAAATATTTTAAATATTAAAATTGTATGGAGAGGACACACAGGAAGGTACTGTGAGAAAGGAATATTTTGGCTATTTGGACTCTTTTGCACTTCTGTGTGAATATTTGGATTTTTTTTTGTATTTTTGTGAAGAATGTCTTTTGATTTGTATCACATTGAATATGTAGATTTCTTTTGCTAATATAACCTTTTTCACATTGTTATTTCTGCCAATCCATGAACATGGGGGTTTTGGTTTTTTTTTCCATTGCTGGGGTTTGAACTCAGGGCTTCAAACTTTCCGGTCAGACACTCACTATTTGAGCCACTCCTCTAGCTATGGGAGGTCTTTTAATTATCTAGTGTCTTCTTCACTTTCTTTTAATTAATTAATTAATTTATTTATTTTACTTTCTTTAAAGTTTTACTGTTTTCACTATAAGAGGTGAAAGACTTTGTCTCCTTAGTTATGTTTATTACTAGGTACTGTTTTGAAGCTCTGATGAATAATATTATTTTCCCAATTTCTTTCTCAGTGTGTTCATTGTTGGTAGACAGGAAAGCTACTGATTTTTGCATGCTGATTTTGCATCCTGCTACTTAGCTAACAGTGTAAAAGTTTTCTGATGGAGTCTTTAGGTTATTTTAGATAATAACCTAAAGGGTAATTTGACTTTCTTCCTACACATTTGTATCCCTTTTCTTTCTTTCTCTTGACTTTATTTCTTTATCTTTCTCTGGTTAAGTAGTCAAGCACTATATTGAATAAGAGTGGACAGAATGGACTCTGTTGTCTCATTCCTTACTTAAGAGGAATTGGTTTCAGTTTTCTCCCAGTGTTGGCTATCAGTTTGTTATAGTCTTTATTAGGTTTAGATATTTTCATTCTTATCCAAATTTCCTCAGGAATTTTATCATGAAGAGATGTTGGATACTGTCAAAGTTTTTTCTGCATCTACTGAGATGATCATGTGTTTTTGTCCCTGATTCAATTTATAAGCTTCATTATGTTTACTGAAAACATTTGAAAAGAAAGGAAGTAGAATACCTTCAGTATATGTAAGGAATTTAAAAAGTATTAGATCTGTAGTTATTAAAATTTAAATACTAAAAAGAAAGGAATAACAAGGAGAGGAAGAGAATATGGGAAGAAAGTATAGGAACAACTAGAATGATGATGAGAAAGAACAAGGTAAAATGGGTACAGCAAATTGTCAAATGAGAAAAAAAATTCAAAAAGGAAAAGAGCAAATACACAACTACAATATTCCACAACTACAATATTCCAACAACAACTGTCACTATTAATAAATAAGAAATAGAGAAAAGTCAGGTAACACAGGAGAGATTGTATTCCGAAGAGTGAAAGAGAGGAATAACATTGGGAATCACAAGAGAGGTAATTGGATGGCAGAAAAGCACAGGGAAAGTGAAGTAAGGGAAAAGCAACAAGCAGTTTCCAGCCTCTGCCTGGCTTCCTTTGAGGGGTTGGTGCTGTAGAGAGGTAAAGGAGATAGCCCTGGCAAAAGACTGCTGATTCTAGCTGCAAGATAAGACCCCATCCTTTTTGGGCCTTAAACCCAGTGTGGACCTTCATGAGACAGTGACATGTCCCGCATGGAAAGCTGACCTTGTTGAAGAAAGACATTATGTCACTCCCTAATCTCATAGGTCAAAAGCAAAATGCCATCTTGAGAGGGACTATTATTTTGAAAAAGATATTCCAGGGGCCTGAAAACAGGAACAGTTATGGCTCAGGGATCTTGAGACACCTTGCCACAAATTCTGAGTGGTGAGAAGTGGTCAAGGAAAAGGAGAGTGTCTGGCATGTCACCAGAGGGAAGGCTGTGTAGGGTGCCACAGTGATCAGAGGTCTCATCCTCCCTGGCTAGAAATGAGTTTCATTGCCTGAGGCTAGGACACAAACAAAGCCATGAGCCTGTGGAGGGCTTTGTGTTCACCTTCCAGAGTCTTCTTCCTGGCTGTGTGTGTCGACTGCTGGGTGGGTCAAAGCCCTGTCTCAAACCTCCTAATCACGTGAATCCTCAACATCCTCTCTCCCCACCAGGAGGTGAACTGTCAGACAGAGCCTGAAAGCAATGAGACTAGCCCCTGGGAACTGCATCCTGGCATGTGTTTGCTGACAGTCAGGACTGAGGGCACAAGTATAGACCCTCTAAATCACAGAACTTCCTTAGCCTTCTCTGCAAAAGGAGGTGAACTGCTGGATGGGCCTGTAAGCATTGAGACAAAAAGGCAGTGTGAAATTGTCTTGTAGCTCTCCCACAGAAAAGACAGAAGTCAGTTCTCTCCTTGCTATCCCCCACTCTCTGATGCATTTTGTGGTCATCCTAAGGCTTGGATGCTCACTGACCCTGTGGATACAAGCTGGGAGGCATGCAGAAGAAGTAGGAACATGCTTAGCCCACAAGCTGTAAAGTCCCCTGCAACCAACAGCAGCTCCCAGTATACACAATAAGGAAGCCTCTGCAGTGAAAGCAGCACAGAAGTGAACAACTGACCCTTCTACAAGAAGACTCCAGCAGTTTACCTTGATCTGAGCAGAGATAGGGATCAGACCCAGTTCCCGAGTTCTGTGTGAATGCTTGGCTATTGAGGCATATCCTCCATTTCAGTGGTGATAAATAGCACTTTGACCCAGTCACTACAATGTCCTGCCTAAGCATGTGACAATTATGGCTGAAAGACCAAAGGTGATTAAAACATCCAACAAATGACTTGCCCATAGATGCATAAATCTCAAATTAGAAATATAAGTAACATGAAAAACAATGAAAAATGTCTCCTTCAAATGTCAGCAATTCCATAAAAAAGGAGTTGAATGATAAGCAGATGAAATTTCAAACAATGAACTCAAAAGAGCAGTGATGAGAAAAGCCAATGAAATTAAAGAGGATATGTATGAACACTTAAATAAACTCAAAGAAAATACAAATAAAAAGCTGAATGAACTCAGTGAGAAGGAAAGTGAAGTGCTGAATGAAATAATGAAGAAAATGCAGGATATGAAGGAAGAATTCAGTAAAAATATAGAAATCCTGGGAGGAAAATAAAATTGAAATCCTAGAAATGAAAAGTTCAGTAACCAAAATAACTCAATTAAAATCTTTACTAATAAAATGGAACAAGTTGAAAATAGAGTATCAGGAATTGAAGATGAAGTAGACAAATTAGAGCAATCAGACAAAGACAAAGAGAAAATGCTAATAAAATATGAACAGAATAGACAAGACATCTGGGACACCATAAAAAGACCAAACCTAGAAATCATGGGTGTAGAAGAAAGAAGAGAGACATGCTAAAAGGATAGATGATATATTCAACAAAATAATAGTAAACATCCCAATTATTTTATTTTAGGCTTTGGAATAATTGTCAATAATTGTGAAGATATCCAGCAAAGCTAGCCTTCATAATTAAAGAGGAAATAAAAATCTTCAATGAAAATGATGCACAGATGACACACACAGGAATTTCAGGTGCTCAGGGTTCTTGAGCCTGCTCTGAGAATGGAAGCACAGACAGACACTTAACAGCAGAGGTCAGAACGATTTTAATTGTAGAGAATTTATTTGTAGAGAAGAGAAGAAAAAGACTGCATATTGGGGAATACAAGGGGATCCAGAAAACAGTGATCCTGTGGATCAGGGTCGGGAGTGGGGGGTTTATAGCCTTTTTTTGTATTGCCTGAGGGCAGAGATGCTTTTCAGATGCAGACAGGCATTCCCTAGGGAAGAGAGGTGTCTCCTTGACCACTTATCACCTTTTGGGACCTCCTGTAGTCCATCCTTCAGTCCTTCATTCCCCCCCTCAATGGTCACCCTAACTGCAACCATTAGGGATAGGGACCACGAAGTCTATTCAGTAACTGCTTCCTGCTGACAGGGGGCGATGAAGGGGCCCCCAGCATCAGGACTGACCACAAGAGGGGTTGTCAAGGGACAGCAGTAGTAGGTTGTTTTCCATCAAGGGCAGTTATAGTTTGATGGATTCTAGGCAAGAAGAAATAAACTTGACAAGTAAGTTTAAAATGCAAGGCCCAAACACAAGCAAGAGAATAATGGCAACTATAGACCCCAGAAAGGGTAGGAACCAAGTCCTGGAGGGCAGCCAGGATTTTATTTGGTCCCATACCTGTATGGAAACCTGAGTTTCAAGAGATTGCTCCCAGAGCCACTTAGCCTGTTGGAGAATGTAATCTGCACATCCCTCTACAATGCCTGAAGTGTTTATATATGTGCAACAGGAAGTATTGGAGATGGCACATACACCGCCCCCCTCAACTGTTTGGCCAAAAGAAAATCTAGGGCCAGGTGGTGGTCCATGACCATAAAGGCAAGGGACAACAAAGATCTTTGTATGTCCTTAATGGCTAGGCCTACCTGGTATGAGGTGTCCTTTATCATTTTGGTTAGGTTTTTTGCAGTTACATGATTGGCAATCACCCCATAGCTGATTCCAGCAAGGGCTGCAATTAATGTTGTTATCCCTAAACCTATTAAAGTAACCTCCCTTTTATCTTTATGAGAAGCTGTTCTTGTTGTAATTAGTATTCCCCTTTCCTTCCAGATGGATGCATGAGCATGCAGAATCAGGAAGGCATACTTAGAATCTGTATAAATATTGACTCCCTGTTCTTTTGATAGTCTTAGGGCTTCTGTTAGGGCCACTAATTCTGCCAATTGGGCACTTGTATTAGAAGGAAGAGGACCTGATTTGAGGATGCCAAATTCTGTCGCAGCTGGAAACCCTGCATGTCTGACACCATTATTGACAGAGGAACTGCCATCAGTGTATAATTCTAGATCTGGGTTTTTTAAGGGCTGATCAATTAAGTCAGTTCGAACAGCATAATTTTCCATAAGCACCTCCTCACACAAGTGTTCAGGATTTCCCTCTGCCTCTGGTAGAAGGAATGCAGGATTTAGGCTCTGACAGGTCCTTAATGTTATCTCTGTCCCTCCCAGAAGCTGGGTCTGGTATTTAAGTAGAGAGCTGTCAGATAGCCAAAGTTCTCCTTTTGAGTTTAAATTCCCCCTGGGTTGTGTGGGATATAAACCATTAGGGGGTGGTTTAAGATAAGTTTCTGAGCTTCAGGCACTAGAAGGCTTACTCTGGCCATTGCTCTAAGGCATCCTGGCCATCCCTTGGCTACTTGATCTAACTCTTTGCTTAAGTAGCCTACTGGCTAGGGAGTGATGGCCCGGAGCTGAGTCACCAAGTCCAAGGCCAGTCCTTTCTTTTTATAGACATATAATTGAAATTTGTCTTGTACTGGGAGATCCAGGGAGGGAGCTGTCATAAGAGTCTTTTTTAACCTGTGGACTGCATTTTCTGACTTGTTATCCCATTCGATAAAGGGCTGGGTATCCTTCTGTGCTTCCTTAAGGATTTGATGTAAAGGCCTGGCTAGGTCTGCATATCCCAGGATCCAAATTCTATACTATCCTGTGACCCCCCCCAAAAGTCCCTCAGTTGCTTTAATTTTAGGTAAAGGAAACGTCAGGATTGGACAGATTCTATCTTCTCCTAGAGACCTCATTTCTTTCTACAGGACAAGACCTAAATATGTAACCCTAAACTGATACAATTGGGCTTTTTCTTTAGAGATTTTATAACCTCTATCTGCTAAGAAGTATAGTAAGGATTCAATGGCTCATGAAATGACAGGTTCATTTGGTCCACAGAGCAGGAGGTCATCTACATATTGTAGCTTAGTAGCTTGTGAAATTGCCATTCTGCCAATTCTTGGGTTAGAGCTAACCCAAAAAGGTGGGGGCTGTCTCTGAATCCCTGGGGGAGGACAGAGCAAGTGACCTGTCCAGACTTTCTTGTGGGGTCCTCAAAGGCAAAGATAGATTGACTTTTAGGGTGTAAGGGGGTGCAAAAGAAGGCATCTTTTAAATCCAGGACATAGTAGTAAGTGGTACCTGGAGGTATTTCAGCTAAAAGTGTATAAGGATTTGGAACTACAAAGTGGAGAGGCACTACTGCTTCATTGATCAGGCAGAGATCCTGGACTAGCCTCCACTTGTTAGGTACCTTCCTGACACTGAGAATAGAAGTATTATATGGGCTGGAGCATTCTATTGCAGTCACTGTCTCTTTAGGTTTTTGATTATGGGAATTGGCCCCTCCTTAACTTCTGGCTTTAAAGGATATTGTTTTTAATTTGGAAACCAGAAGGGGTCCTTGAGATGAATTAGGACTGGGACAGCTGTCCATGCCTGTCCCAGTGTGTCCATCCATCCACACTGTGGGGTCTACTTGTTCCTCTATTAGAGGCAAGCAAAAGTACTTTCCTGGGAGTAAAAGGAGCTGTACTCCCAATTTAGATAGAAGGTCTCACCCTAGCAGAGGGATAGGAGTTTCTGGGACAATTAAGAAGGAGTGACAGAAATGGAAATCTCCCCAGGAGCAGGCTAAAGGCTGAGTGAAATAACACTCCAGAGGCTGGCCTGATATGCCTCAAATAGTAATTTTCTTGGAAGACCTGGGTCCAGGAAAGAAAGGAATAGCTGAGATGCTGGCTCCAGTATTGATAAGGAGGCTGACTTTGTGCTTAACCTGGGGCTCCTCTGCTTTTACAGTCATTACAGAGCCTGGGTGAGAGGCCCTGGGACCTGTCATTGGGTGGGAGGCGCTGGCCTTGGTTCCCCTGGGAACTGGGGACAGTGTGCCTTCCAATGTTTTCCCCAACAAATAGGACAGGTTCCTGGAGGTAGCTTTCTCTCTGGGGGCACTCCCTCCTAAAATGGCCTGCCTGTCCACATTGAAAGCATGTCCAGAGGTTTGGACTTTGCCCCAGCAAAACCCCTCTGAGCACTGCAATCAGAGCTTCCTATCATTTATCCTTTCTCTTTTCCTTTTCCAGGTCCTTCTTTTCTTTTTCTAGGTCCTTCTTTTCTTTTTCTAAGTCCCTATTATAGAATACAGACGTGGCTACATGGACCAATTGGTCCAGATCTCTGCTCCTTTCAGCCACCAGTTTTTGAAACTTTTTACGGATATCTGGTGCTGACTGTGTTAGAAATTTATCTTTTAGGATGATTTCCTCTTCCTGTGACTCTGGCACAATGTTGGTATGCTTTTGTAAAGCATCCTTAAGTCTCTGTAGGAAAGCTTCTGGAGTTTCTACAGGTGCATGCTATACAGTCATGACTTGGGAGTAATTAAGAGGTTTTACCCTGGCTCTCCTTAATCCCTCAAGAATGCAGTGGATGAAATGGTTACAATTCCATTCATTCTTGTCATTTTCAGGGTCCCACTTAGGGTCATACATAAGCACTGCCTGATCTCCTGTTGGAATTGGGAATTGAGGTTCCCTTTTAAGTATCCAATGTGTTTGTCTTTCTTCTCCCTTCTTTTTACAGAACATATCTAATTGAACAATGGTATTATAATTAACGCTCCCTCCTTCTGGCCATCTTTCCTCATCTCCCAGACAATACTGTGGCCAAGCCTGGGTGCAGTAAAACTTGAGTCGCTTTTGCTGAAGACTTTTTTTGGATCAAGATCTTTCCAATGTTTTAATAAGCAGGCAAGAGGGGATGCTTCCTGGATCCTTGAGGCTTGATTCCCCATCTAAAAAAGGGAAAAAAGGGAAAATTGGTCACCTTAACAGAGGTTTCTCCTTTTATCTAGGCATCCCAGATGAGGAGAAACTAGTGGGAGAGGACATCCCTCTCTCCCTTGCTGCTTCCACTGCCACTTGTGGGTAAAGTTGTGGAGGATTTACATATACTTCAGGTGCACCCATGCCCCTGAAATGATCTTTGACCAATCTCTCATCTATTTCAACTTGCCTATTTGCCCTGTGACCCAGGTAGGCCTCATTCTCCTCTACCAGCTGAAGGCTTGTAATTAAAAAAAAAAAAACTCTATAAAAGTAAACAAGAGGGTTTGCAGGGCCAGAGGGAAGATCCCTGTAGAGGCATGGATGGGGACTCCTGATGAAGTAGACTTTTGTCCCCCTATATATATATTCTGTGAGGCATATATGCTTTTTATGAAAAGAGAGAGAGTCTGAAGGCTTTTGCTCTGGTAATGGGCAAAAATAGACCTGAGGTTTTTGGCTTTTAACTGTTTTTTTTTTTTCCTTTCCCTGATGGCAGGCTACAGAACCTGTTTAACCAGTTAACCTGATGCTTGACAAAGACAGTTAAGCCTAAATTGGAGACTAGCACTTTCTGGTGCCTCTGTGGATTTTTCCCAAACTCCCTGAAGAAAGAAGCTCACTGCTGTTTTGATCAAAAAGGGGGGAGTGGGACATTAAGTCTGAACTACTTGGGAATGGGGAAGGAGAGGCTGAGGGTTGGGGAAAAAGAGAGTTTCCAGGCTCAACACGTGAGGGATTACTGGTTATCCCTGCTGTCCAGGTTGATCCTGCCTGAGGGCAGTACTAGAGTACTGGAAGCAAGGGGTGACCTCTACTCTCAGGCCACAGAAACCATGAAGGAAGCTTAAGAGATCTGATTATCTGTTTGCCAGGGACATGGATGGAGGGGTCCAAGACTTAACCACCTTTGGAGCCTCAGGGTAGGTCAGGAAGTTGTGTCTCCAGCCTTTGGGTGACACTGAGGAGTGCCCCAGCCAGAACACCTTTTTTGGCTTGATGACAATCTTTCCTTTCCACCAGCTGTTTTTGGACCTCCTCTTAAGTGGGTCAGATCTTGAAAGAGAGAGTTAGAGTTTAAGGAGAGGAAAAAGAAAAAGCCTTCGGTGCACTGAAGTTGGGTTCTGCTCATGGTAGCATTGGCAATATGGTATAATCCCCCGTCTGGCCTCTGAGTTCCCTCAGATTGCCTGCCTTACAGCTGTAAGGGGCTCAGAGCTTTCCCTCAGTTTCCCAAGGGAGAAACCCTCCTTAACAAGACAGAGAGAGACAGAGAGAAAGAGAAAAGCTCAACCTGAGAGTTCCACCATAGCTAGGCTGTGGTGGTGGTGTGGGGGTCTCTCCTGGAAAGTAGACTCCAGCAGAGTGCTGGATTCTCACAGTCACATTCCTAGGCAGCCTTTCCCAGTTTGGCACAACCTATACCAACTGCAGGTGATGGTTAGTCCCTTTGTGCATTGCCAAATATGATGCATGGATGACAAGCGCAGGAATTTCAGGTGCTCAGGGCTCTTGAGCCTGCTCTGAGAATGAAAGCACAGACAGACTCTAATAGTGGAGGTTGGAAAGACTTTGTTTGTAGAGAATTTATTTGTAGAGAAGAGAAGAGAAAGAATGCATATTGGGGAATGCAGGGGAACCCAGAAACCAGTAATCCCGTGGTCAGGGTGGGGAGTGGAGTTTTATAGCCTTTTTTGTATTGCCTGAGGGCAGAGATGCCATTCAGATGCAGATGGGCATTCCCGAGGGTGGAGAGGTGTCTCCTTGACCACTTATCACCTTTTGGGACCTCCTGCAGTCCGTCCTTCAGTCCTTCAAAAACAAAACTAAAGAAAGTCATGATCACTAAAACAGAAGTGCAGAAGATACTTAAAGAAACCTCACTCACTGAGGAGAGATAGATGCAACCAGGAAAACATTGAGAAGAGTAAAACTTTCTAGATGAGTAAAAAGTAAGTGAGGAATGGTAAAGAACCAAACATTACAAAAACAACAGAATGATAGAAAATGCTACATCCTTTTCAATATTAACTATGAAGGTTAATGGTCTCAATTCTTCAATCAAAAGAAATAGGCTGGTGACTTGGATGAAAAACCAAGTACTCACATTAAGAAAGACAAACATTAGCTTAGGATGAAAGGATGTAAAAACAATTTTCCAAGCAAATGGACCCCCAAAGCAGGATTAGCTATACTCATATCTGATAAAAACACATTTCAAGTTATAATTAGTCAGATGAAATCAAGAAATTCATTTCATATTAATAAAGGGAACAATCTATCAAGAAGAAATAACAATTGTTAGCATACATGCGCCAAATTTTAATATACTAAATTTCATTTAAAAAAAATCACTGGACAGAAAGCATAGATAAACCTTAACACAAGAATAATTGGAGTCATCAGTTTCCTACTTTCACCAATAGATAGTTATCCAGAAAAAAACCCATAAGGAAATTTCAGAATTAATTGACACCATGAACCAAATGAACTTAACAGACATCTACATAATGTTTTATGCAGCAGTTTCATAATACATACTCTTCCTAGTAGCCCATGGAAATTTCTCAAAAATGGATCATATTATAGGACATAAAGCCAGTCTTAATAAATATAACAATGTGCAGCTGAAGGTGTGTTCACCTGCTGACCCTACCCATATTTGACAGTCATCCCCAGAATTCAAGATGGCTGGGGTAGGGTAGGCCAAGTGAAAGTGAGTGCAGATATTCCTGCTGTTCTGACCCTTCCAGGCATGGGTGAAGTGTGACCTCACACTCACCCAAGGTTCATTTGGAGGTCAGGTGGCAGGAAAATGATCAAGGGGTCAGGGGACACCTTGTCTTTTCTTTGTTTATACTCCAAGTCCCATATTGTCTTAAAACTGTGATTTCTTTGGTCCTCAGACCCTAAAGACTGGCTTCTCTGATGGGTTTAATTTATAAAATAAACACAGATGTTGAAAGGAAGAGAGCCTTCAATGAGAGGAAATTAGGAAGATGTGCTACATGAACTTCCTGGTCACTAGAAGGACCTTCAGAAGTGACCACATAGGTTCAAGTAGCTTATGGGTTAGTGGGGAGCATCTCCAATCAAGGGTCAAGATTCAAACTAAGGTCTCCTCCTTTCTTCCAGATGAGAAATATGTCATCTATTCCTTCAGACTTGCCCCTTGGTTATATTCTTTGTAATGTGTCATGTACAACTTACAGACTGCAAGGTTAGAAAGTTTGGGCTCAAGATGGCACTTTCACTAGATCTTTTCTGCTGTAATTCCTCTAAATGGTCTCTGAGGTTCTCTATGTCCATACAGAACTTTGGGTTCCTCTTGCAGGACCCAGACTCATGGTTTGTTTCTAAGGAAATCTTCAGGTTTAAAGCTCCACAAAGGTCTAATGGCTCCTCTTCTGACTTTGATCTGCTTCACAAGGAATTAAACTCTGTTCCTTGTCTTCTTGAATTTATGTTTGCTTTCTGCCCTGAGAAAAGTCTTTCACTCTCCTAAGATATTTGTTTCCTTTTTCTGTGATGCAGGTTAAAGTCCAGGGACATTTATAAGCCTTCCCTTCATCTTATCTCACTCCCCAGACTATCCTGTAGTTTGGGAGAGCTCCTTAAGTTGGTTCCACACCCTTTCCACTTCTGAGGACTTAACAGGGAAAAGAGTTCCCATTGTTTGTTCTCCCTTTGAGATTTGTTCATATGTGTATGTTGCATGTAACATGGCTTTCTGCTCCACCTAAATGGCCTTTGGAAAAACCATGTGGTCATGGAAAATGCTGTCCCCATGATTGAGCAACTGTGCCTTCTCTAGTAGTGCTACTCCACAGTAGCCATCGTTACCATGATGCTGGAATGGCAGACACATGTGGGCTGTGTCATCTTGCTACCCACTAAGGAGGATTGTAATAAACTTATGTCTAAACAGTCTAAGAGAACTCTAAATTAATGTAATTGTATCAATGTGTGCATTAGTCTATCAAACATTGGGCTAAAACTTATTTTGCCCCTGGAATTCCAGAAAACAACTGACTTGTTACTGTGGCTGATTTTGAAGATTTTTTTTCATTTTTATACATGCTTCAGTCTTGCTTGGCATGCCTAATTTAAAACTTTTTGTACAAGTGTATGTGGATATGTGTATAGTAATCTGTAGGATAGTTCTTATATTACTATCTAAGCCTAATATGTAAAACTGTTTCCACTATAAAAAGTATTGGTTATCTTATCTCAATCAGGTTTAAAATAGAGGCATTCAGGAATTAACTCTCAGGTGCAGACTAAAAAAAAGTGATTGTTTTAAATTCAAGCAGCAGCGTATAGAAAAAAATCTTGGAATTTGGGATCTTTGAAATAAAAGACCTTAGCATGTGTCATTCTGTCATTAATATAATTTTTTATTTAATTCCCTTTTATAATATACGAGTCTATTTAAAAATATGCTTTCTGTAAATTATTTTGACAGAAAAACAGTTTAAGATTGCTTTCTTTCCATTTTTTCATAAAAATATAAGAATACTAAGAGTTATATTTTATTAGGAAAAAACAATTTTGTCTAATTTCAATACAAATTTTCAGATTTCAGCAAATAAAAAGTGTAAAAAGATATTAGGGATGTTTTGGGAAAAAAACTTAAAGGCAAAAGTAAATGGCTTTTAAATAAAGGATTTTTGTGGGGTAAGGTTTGTCCTAAAGGCTTATTCCAAAATAAAAATTAGCTAAGTGTGTGTTAAATACATAAAAGATAAAACTCATAAAAGTTCATGTATGTGGTTAATATGGATATAATTTAAAGGGTTAAAAGGTTATCTTAAGAATTTCCTAAAGTCAAAATTTAATAAGTTATTGTAAAGTTAGTATGTAATAGTTTGTCTCAAAATATTCTTCTTTTTGTAATTGCTAAAAATGGGCTAAGAAGAGAGATTTTGTTTTATCAAGACAGTAATTACTTGTGTTCTGCTAACTTTATTGGACTTTTGACTATGTCAGAAATTGAGTCCTAACTGAATTAGTTCATTTAAGAATCTATCTTTTAAGTAATTTTAATACATTTAACACCCTACTAAAAATATGTAGACTATATGTCTAAACTTGATTTAAATGCTATACAAACTTTTACAGAGATAAAAATGTGTAAATTTAGTACAGGTAAAATGACCAGCTGATGTGATGCTCTCTTTTATCTAATATATATTGTATCTGAACTTCTTACATATAAAAATGAATAATAGGGCCTTTGTTATTTCTGCTATTTTTGGTCAGTACCACCCATATGGGAGAGTCTGTCATTTGGGCAGCTGTACTGTTTGGGACCTGGACCACATCTATTTGTCTTGGCTGTGTAAGCATGATGTGTGTGTGTGTGTGTATATATATATATATAGATATGATGTGTGTGTGTGTGTATATATATATATATATATAGATATAAAATACAATCAAACGTTAGAAAGTAGGGGCTATTTATGGTCACTGACACAGCTCCCCTAACTGGACGGAAACCTAGGGTTGGTTTTGTTAGTGCTGTACTCCTATTACCTAGCAGAAGATTCTTCAAGGTTTTACTCCAAGGATAACAACTAAGTTAGTATATGTATAATATATATGTAAAAGTATGCTGATAACTGTTGCTGGCTCCTTTGCATGTTAAATGTATTTGTATTTGCCAAGTAAGCCTTCTGAAATGCAACATTTAAAAAAATGTTGTATCAAGCCTGTGTCCTTCAAATTAAAACTGTTAATGATGGTAATCTTTTACAGGTTTGTGTACAGGTGCTCTTAGTTGTAACAACGAGAGCTTAATGGTACTAACGTAATGCTTTCAGTTATAATAATTGTCATCCTAAAACACAATGAACAATAAAAATAACTAAACTGTTGTCAATTACTGAAGATTTTAAAATTCTAAGCATGACTATTCTAAGTATTCTTGTCATATGCGGTTTTCTGGAGTTGGATCTTTCTCTAAGGCATTTACAATCAAACTCATGGAGAACATGTCTAGCAAGTACTTTTTGAACATTTATTTCTTTAAAAAATTGTTTTATTATTCATTTATTCACATGTGCATACATTTTTTTGGTTCATTTATCCCTTCTGCACCCCTCCCCCACCTTCTCCCCGCTTCCCCCCTAGTTCCAGGCAGGTCCTGTTCTGCCTTTATCACAAATTTTGTTGAAGAAAAGACACAAGCATAATAAGGAAGACAAAGAGTTTTTGCTAGTTGAGTTAAGGATAGAAATATTCCTAGCATTGCTTTCATATACAAATGTGTTATGATCTATGTTGATTCATCTCTAACTGATCTTTACACTGGTTACTGATCCCTTTCTCATGATAACCTCTATCGCTTTAAGGTTTCTGTATTAGTTCCTCTGGAGTGGGGACATCAAATGCTTTCATGTTTTGATTTTTCTACCTATATCCACATCTCCTGTATGTGCTTTCCCTTGCCATGTGATCCAAGTCCAACCACATTGCTGCATTTGCCCTAGATCTAAAGTCCACATATGAGGGAGAACATATGATTTTTGGTCTTCTGAGATTGGCTGACCTCACTCAGAATGATGTTCTCTAGTTCCATACATTTACCTGCAAATGATAAGATTTTATTCTTCTTCATGGCTGAATAAAATTCCATTCTGTACAAGCACCTCATTTTCTTTATCCATTCATCAGTATTGGGGCATCTTGGTTGTTTCCATAACTTGGCTATTGTGAATAGTGCTGCAATAAACATGGATGTGCAGGTACCTCTGGAGTAGCCTGTGTCACATTCTTTTGGGTATATCCTCAGGAGTCGGATTGGTGGATCATATGGCAGGTCTATGCTTAGATTTTTGAAAAGTCTCCAAAGTTTTTTCCAGAGTGGTTGCACCAGCTTGCATTCCCACAAGCAGCGTAAGAGTGTTCCTTTTTTCCCCCATCCTCACCAACACACATGTTGTTGGTGGTGTTTTTGAAGATGGCTATTCTAACAGGAGTGAATCTTAGTGTGGTTTTGATTTGCATTTCCTTTATGGCTAGAGATGGTGATCATTTTTCATGTACTTTTTTGCCACTTAAATTTCTTCTTTTGAGAAAGTTCTATTAAGTTCAGTTGCCCAGTTTTTAATTGGTTCGTTGAGTTTAGGAAAGTTTAATTTCTTAAGTTCCCTGTATATTCTGGTTATCAGTCCCTTGTCTGATGTATAGCTTACAAATATTTTCTCCCACTCTGTGGGTGGTCTCTTCAGTTTAGAGACTATTTTTTTTATTGTACAGAAGCTTTTTAATCTTATGAAGTCCCATTTGTCTATCCTTTCTCTTAGTTGCTGGGCTGCTGGTGTTCTAATGAGGAAGTCCTTGCCTATACCTATTAGTTCCAGAGTGTTTCCTGCTCCTTCCTGTAGTAACTTCAGAGTGTTAGGTCTGATATTTGGTCCTTAATCCATTTTGAGTTGATACTAGTACAGGGTGATAGATATGAGTCTAGTTTCAGTTTCTTGCAGACAGGTAACCACTTCTCCCAGCAACATTTGTTGAAGAGGCTGTCTTTTCTCCATCGTAAGTTTTTGGCACCTTTGTCAAAAATGAGGTGAGTATAGTTGTGTGGATTCATATCTGGATCTTCTATTCTTTTCCACTGGTTTTCATGTCTGTTTTTATGCCAGTACCATGCTGTTTTTATTGCTATTGCTTTGTAATATAGTTTGAAGTCGGGTATTGTGATACCTCCAGCACTGCTTTTTTGCTGAGTATTGCCTTGGCTATTCGTGGTCTCTTGTGTTTCCAAACGAACTTTAGAGTAGATTTTTCAATCTCTGTGATGAAAGTCATTGGGATTTTGATGGGAATTGCATTGAACATGTAGATTGCTTTCAGTAGTATAGCCATTTTTACTATGTTGATTCTACTGATCCATGAGCACAGGAGATCTTTCCATCTTCTGTAGTCTTCTTCAATCTCTTTCTTCAGGAGTTTGTAATTCTCCTTGTAGAGTTCATTCACATCCTTTGTTAAATTTACTCCTAGGTATTTGATTTATTTTTAGGCTATTGTGAATGAATTGTTTCCATATATTCTTTCTCTGTTTGTTCATTGTTGGTGTATAGAAAAGCTAATGATTTGTGTAGGTTGATTTTGTATCCTGCCACCTTACTGTAGCTGTCATGGTATCTGAGTTTTTAGGTAGAGTTTTTTGGGTCTTTAAAGTAAAAATTTGTTTTAATTGGTTTTGTTTTATATTTTCCTCATTAAACAAACTTGTCTGCTAGCATTTTACAGAAGTACAACTTCTATCTAACAAACTAAACTAAGGGGCATTCTTTTAAGATGCTGAGCTAGAATGTATAAGGCAGACAAAATTAAATTTCATTAATGGATTTCAAGTAATCCCAGCCTAGGATACAGTCCTTCTAAACTTCTTTGTTGCTTAAATTTGGCCAGAGAAGGTGTAATGCAAGTAACTCCCACCTGATCTGCCTGCATCTTCCCTCCAACATTCGACTAAATCAAACCACCCAGGACATCTTATTCTGACAATAAGGAAAGACCTACTGGGACCAGTGATGGAAACTGTTAGATTCTAAATAGAGTCTCTTGTACCCTCCCCATTCAACAGCAGTTAAGGTCAAGAGGTTAAAAAGGATTTGTTTACAAGCCCAATTTCCTGATACTGGTGCCATCTCCCTTCCAACTGGACAAAAACTCCCCTTACCTTTGTATTGCCTACTATTTTTATAGCTCCAGGAAAAGTACAGATGCGCTTTATTAAATCTTATATCAATGTTTTAATCAGGTTTGTTTGCTTCTGTCTCCAGGTTATAAAATTACAAACAATACAACCTAAGTACTAACTCCAGTAAATTTTGACTATGGCTCCTCCTTAAACACAACTATAACTGATTATGATCTCCAAAGGATAACCTCTTTTATAGGGGTGCCCTGCATCATTCATGACCTGGGATTCCAGCTGTCTCCATTGACAAATATTTCGGAGTCTCTAGTCCTTGAGTGAGGAATATTAAGTAGCATTTAGACATAAGTGATACATGAAGCAGGATAGATAGATGAGGATACAGGAAATTATATTATTTTAATAAATATTAAAATGGCCAGACTGAGGGATTAAAACTAAAAAACAAAACAGCTAGCACTCCCCTCCCATTTCTTTTAGATTTTTAAGTTAGAAAGATAGGATAAGCTGCATTCTAAGGCTATCTGTATCACACTTTCTGTCTTTGAGATGATGACAATCTCTTGGATGGGTGGAAGGCCCCCCCCCAAAAAAGAAAGAAACAAAGAAATGTCTAGTAAATACAAATTCTAAAACATACCTTTTATTCCCTGTGATTTGAGTAGGCCCAGGATGACCCCTGTCTGTGCTAGCATCTATCTCAGCCAGCCACATTCATTATCCTTGACCACATGGGTTTCCCTAGCTCTCCTGAAAGTATAAGACTAAGCAAATGCGTGCCACCATTTTGAGTTTCTACTCCCATTTGCTGCACAAGGAGCAGGAAATATTTCTCCATTTTTTTTGTTCACTTTTCCCCGCTTTTATCCTGTTATACTAAATTTCTTTCCTAAGGAACTTTACCATAATTTTTGCTATAATTTTATGATTTGCTTCAATTCATTTCTTACTGTATGCAAGCACTGAAGGATTTTTCTGGTAACAATGGAACTAATCAATAGAAACAAACATCAGATTCTGATGCCTTGTGTGCAAGGCTCTTTATGTTCCATTCTATTGTGTTTTCTGAACAAAACTCTCATTCACTCTTAGAGCAGTCAACTATCAATGCAGGGTAATCTGTAGAGGAAGAAAACATTATACTCTTTCCCACACAGGCTGGTATTTGATGTCTGAAATTACTTTATCACAGAAAACATCTTTTCTGGCAAATGAAACATTTGTCTTCGCTGAGAAGCTAATCCCCTATTATCTTACAACTTTTTTGGTGTAGTGATTTGTTTTTCTCACGTTTGTACTGTGTCATTCTGATTTGATTTTGAACTCCTTAAAGGAAAACTTTATTTGCTATAATCCAACGTACTGTCCCAGTAGTTCCTTTTGATAGTTGGGTGAATACGGTACAAAAAATATCTACACATTGATATAAAAGCAAAAAGTAATACCTGTTGAAACTATTCCAGGAATGGGGGAAAGGGGAGATAAAGGAAAGCAGAAAAGGGGTGAATTCAAGTATGATATATTTGATTCACTGTGGAACTTTTGTCAATGTCACAATGTACCCTGACCCAGCACAACAACAACATAAAAAAAGATTATAATCTTTCTCTAATCAAACAAATGCCATATGTTTGCTTAAAAAAAAAAAAAGACGCTGGATGTGATATGGAAGCACCATGAAGGATAAGGGATGAAAAAGAAAACATATCCCAAAGAAACTTGGCCTCATTTTCAATTTTTTCAGCTGATAAACATGTTGACCAAAGCCTACTCTTAAAATAGGACTAACAGCTGTTATCACCAGTTTAAAAGAAGCTTCTTAGGAAAACACTCACTGAAACACAGCAATTAATGACTTTGTATTTAGAAGGAAATTATCATTAGGACCAACAACTTTTAACATGTGGAGTATTAAGTATGTTGTGTTTTTCTCCCTATCCCATTTTCTGCACAGGAGGGATGTTACTTAAAATAAACAATAAATTTGATAATTTGTTCTATCAATATGGGAGTCTAACAGTGAAGTGTTTAAAATTGGAAATGGTGCTTATAATCTTTTTTTACTGTTGGTCTGGGCTAAGCAGTTCTACCTATCTAAATGTACCATAAGTAAGGAAGTGTCAATCTTTGTCTCAAAGTGCACAAATAAAACACAAAAGTGAGCCTTTCTAATTGATTTTTTTTTTTACTTTATTTGGGATTTATATAAAAGCTATTTAAAAATGCTTTACCTTTTCACCTCTTTTGTGTTCTGATTTCTTGGTCATTTTATGGGTTCACAGCAGACAATATATAAAAGGGATTTGTCTGGTACTAGCAGTATCTGTATTTAAAAAAAAACAAACCAATATTCTGAAAGGAAAGGAAAAGAAAAGAGAGTGGGCATGGATGTTAGAAGGAAAGAAAAAGAGAAGGAAAGGAAAAGAAAGAAAGGAAAACTTTAGTAATGATGACAAGTGAGGACAAAAGTGGGAAAGAGGAGCCATTAAAAACAATAAGTAAATAGAAAATAAGAAAAGAATTAGTGTAGAAACTAGCCTTGGAATTTTGCCAAATGGCCTCGAATATCATTTAGTAGGTCTAAATCACTTAGAAATGCTCAAATTGCAGAAGCGCAAACAACACATTTGAGTAAAGAAAAGTAAATTGATAGAATGAAAGGCTGTTTATATAACTGACACATAGCTCTACAATTGGTAGAATATAAGGCTGTTTGTGGTCTGCTTGATTCAGCAGCCATTTTTTTTTTGTCTTGTATTATCTCTCCCCAGTGATGATAATGCTTTAGCGATGGGTGTGGAAGCCTAGCTTCACTAGGTAAGACCAAGACAGATGATGGAATAGCGAAAAGTGTTCATAAAACCATTCTATGTTGAAGAAAATTTAAGCAGTTTTATGCTGTAGGGGTGTGGGTGGGTGGAAATGGTATTAAAGACAATGTAAATCCAAGTGGTAAAACTAACCCTAAGTCATGCATGTGGTATGTTGAAACTTTTGTTATATTTGAGTCCACACAGGTGCATTGAGGGTGAGACTGCCAGCCACAGAAGAAGCTCAATGAGCTCCATCCAAGCAGAGCAAGGCTGTTGCAGGCCCTGGGCACAGACAGATGGAAGGCTCTGGCAAGCTCATCTTTATATTTTGCTCGCTCAGTAGATAAATGTAGGAACTCACAGACACCATTGTTAATCACCAGCTACTATTCTCAGGGATCCCAATATTGCCTTGATGCATTAGCATCCTCTTATGATCCCACCAGAAAATGGACATATCCTAGAGTTCAAGGAACAGACTCACTGACCAAATTGAGATGTCCACATAACACAGAACAGTAAGTCAACCTTAAGAACATATGACAGGAAGAGGAGGAATCAAGGGAAAAGAATGAAAATGGTTGAATAGACTTAAGATAGAGAGCAAGGAGACCAGAGGAACATACAACTAGAGTCCTCAGATAGCCTCTCAGAGAGATATACTTGAAAACATGCCTATGCAAGCTGTAGCTCATTATTTACCTTGATAAACAGGTGCAATTTCAGTTATGAATTTTGGGAGACCACCAGTAGAACCCAAGGGATAACACCAACAACTGACCAATTTAAAAACTCATAAATATTGAGTATTTTCATAAACCTCATGAAATAATTCTGATGCATCCAGACTACCACATGCCTTAGATATATTTAGTGTGTTGTGAAGATTAAGTGGTACTTTGTTTTTGGCACTGTGTTTAGCACATACATGTTTTACTTATCTATGCCTGTCAAGTTTTACTGACTTACCTATTTACAGTTAACATGTCTCAAGAATTCTATGTCTCACAAGTTACTTGTTTCTATATTAAATTTTATTTGACCCCATATTTTGCTTGTTTTTCTCATATTCTGTAGAAAAAGTGAATATTCATAAATGATAAAGGAATTCACATTCAGGATGAATTAGGACTTTCCAGAAATAAGAGAAGGCTAAAACCAGGGAGATCTGGGTTAGTGACAGTTGAGATTGGAATTTGACAAAGTCTTAGTGAAGGTTGATTGAGGTCAAAAGGAAAACACAGATAGTAGCACAGGCTTACCTTTCAAGTTTATAGAATTATGACTTTTGTTTTCTATTAGAAACATGAGTTCCACTGCAAACAGGGATGCCAGCTATCTTGCTTCTACCTTAGATTCCAGAACCCACACTTAAATGGCGTGAAGCACAATAAATACCTTCTGTTTTTCAGTCCAATTATTACCTATCCAATAACTGTTGCCTCTCTTAGAAACTTCTTCCAGAGTGATTGATGAAGAAGGTATTCACTCTTCAGAATAAATTCCATTTTCAACCCAGTGGTCCCAACAACACAATTACCATAAAGAACATAACCATTGGATTATTAAGCCATTAAGTTAAATTGAAAAAATCCAAAGGGATTAATATAGGATTTTGCATTTCAATTTAATGATACTTTTATAAGGAAGCATCTTAAAGCTAGGTAAATATATGGAATTTTAGCTTTCTCAAAAACTCTCTCTTCTAGTGGGAAATGAGTTTATATATTCTTCTCCCATCTCCCACTGTACCAATTTCCATTCCTCACTCCCTATCATTTCCTGCCAGCCCGTCTCCATACACACAAAAAACTACACAGAGACACACAGACTTTCAATAAAGACACACACTGCATTTCAGACAAATATGGAAACAAATATTAGGAAGCAACAAAGCCAGAATAGATGCAACAGACTTTGTCTGCACACACATGAATTTACTTTAACCAGAAAAATTATCTTTAAGTCTAAAACATCTATATTTAGGCTATAAGAAAATGTGATAATGTTACAATATAAATGTAAACCTGACGAGTTAAGCTATTTCACAAAATCAAATTTTAATTTAAATGGAGATTGAATTCTCTACCATGATCAAAATCAGGGAAAAAAAAAAAACAACAAACAACCTCAAGATAGAAAGACAATGCTTTCACACTTTTTTCTTCAAGTTTGTTTTGTATTGCTCCCTTTTTTTTGCTAGTTTGTTTCTTGTATATTGATCCTTGGGATATCAAGCAACCCTTTACCCATGATGATGCAGTATATTTACTGTTGTAATTTTGCTTCTGGTATAGAACTATCCCTATTTTTTCTTTCTAATGCAGAAACCTGAACATAAGAACTAGTGGGAGGTATAAACCTGGCCAAGAAAGATTTTCATGATGTTGCAAAACATTTGTTTTTTAGTAATAAATATTATTTATCAGACATTTACTATATGTGCAAGAGAACTCTTAAGAAGTATAGTTCTACAAGATGTGTTATTATTGGCTTAATACAAATAAGTAAACTGAGGCTTGGGCTTGTCTAGAGTCATCAGCAGGAATTAGGACTGAAGAGCTCAGATTTATCCAATTCAAAGATGATTTCCTTTTCAATGGATCATTCTGCATCAATGAGGAGGGGACATTCTTTGAATGTTTTTGAACAGAAAATGGAATAAAAAGAAAAGTGATTTGGTTTGATGTGTGGGGTGAAAATCACAGACATTATTTCAAAAAGGGCTTCTAGTAGGAGAAAATGGCAAAATAACTAGAGCAGTGAAATAGGAAAGGGAATGTAGTAAGATCAATTCCATGAAAAGGCATGCACAAAACGTATACCCCTGAACCTAGCACTGTGCCGTCCATAGGTGCTAAACATTTACTCTTTGAACCTAAAGGAGACAGTGGATTAGCTGGTGGTAACTCAGTGAAAAAAACAGCAGATACTCCTATCCAAGGTACATAAATCAGGAATGAGATGGCATTTTGCAATGAGGACTTCATTCACCTCAATTGGAAAAGAAATAATAACAGCTATTTAGAGATTAACATATTTGGAAATACTGCCAATGACTGTAATATGCAGAACAGTTTTATAAATGTGAGAAAAAGTGGGAGATAACTGATTGCTATGTATTCATCTTTTCCCACATGCACAAAACAGAGCCAAAGCGTTTAATTCAACTACTCATTGAACACATTTTACACAATAATAAAAACATGCCTAACAGTATATTTTATACCTTATAAAATATCTAAAAATTGAGGAAAAAATTTTAAGGTAGATGGAGCAGATAGAATAGGCAATTTTATTAGCATTTTATAGATGAAATATGTGAAAAGTGTCTAGAATTTTAAAACAAAGCTGACTAGAAGGTGGAATAACTTCCAAAATGCCTATTATATTTTTTTCATTTTTATTTACACTATTTTTTTCTGTAGCCCTACATTTCATACATTAAAATTCACTAATTTTAAGAGTACAAATTTGTGGGCTTGGTAAAATGTACTACCGTGATATAACAATAGTAAGTCATGTAACATTTCTATCACTCCCAAGATACCCTTGTTTCAATTTATGGTCAATATGCTCCACCCTTCCTCTGTCAGAGGCAACAATGGACACTTTGTCGCAATAGATCAGTTTTGCTTTTACTTTAATAGGGTGTGAATGTAATCATATAGTAGGTAATCTTTTCTGTCTGGTTTCCTTCAAATACCCTAACACATATGACATTCAACCAATTGCATGGAGCAGAACTTTGTTTCCTTTTATTGTTGAGGAAAATTGCATTGCATTGACATATAATGATTTGTTTATCCATCTGCCAATTTTTCACCATCTGAGTTGTTCATAGTGTGGAGCTTTCTGAATAGAACTGCTTTGAAAATTCACCTACAATTTTCTGTATAGAAATGTTTTAGTTTCTCTTGAATAATACCTAAGAGTAGGATTGATGAGTTTGAATAAAAGTGAATTTTCAATTCTATAGGAAATTGACTGTTTCCAAAGTGGCTATAGTATTTTGTAGGGTGTTTCAGTTACTCCATATTCTCACCAGCACCTGATATTTCAGAATTTAAAATTTTGACTCTTCTAGTGCTGTAACATATGTTCTGTAGAAAGATATATCCACATGGTTTAATTTGCATTTCCCTGACAACGGAAGGTGTTAACCATTTTTATGTGCTTATTTGCACATAAAAAAGATTTGCACAATGGCCTATATATTTTACTTATCAAGTTTTTTTGTTATTGAGATTTAAGTGTTCTTATATAGGTATAAAATCATAGTTTTATGAGACATATTTTATAAATGTATTTTACTAGTTTGTAGCTTGTCTTTATATTTTCTAAATCTAATGGTGTGTAATTTATCATTTTTTTCTCACGTGGTTCATTTTACATAGTTTGATCTAAGAAATAATTACCTAATTCATAGTCAAATAAATTGTTTTATAAAATATTATATAACTTATTTAATAGTTTTGTCTCATAGTTAGAGGTCTATGATCTTTTAGCGTTAAAACCACATCAGGTGGTTATTTCAGAACTTGATAATTACCCATAAGGTGCAGTAAAATAAGTCCTTCAATTTTGGTTCTTATTCACTTTCACACATTAAAAAAAAGCCTGCTCATTTCTTCAAGAAATATGCTGTAGAATTTTGATTTAAATCTCATAAACACACAGATTAATTTGGACAAATTGACATCTTGACAACATTAAGTTGTCCACCAGTTAGTGTAATAGGCATTTAATTATTTCTCTTTTGTTTCTCTCAGCGATGTTTTGTAGTATTTGATGCACAGATATTGTGCATGTCATGTGAAAATTATTTCAGATTTATTATTTTGAGAAAAACTTAAAAATTCAATTTCCAAATATTATTCCTATTAAGAAGGAAAGCAGTAAATTAAAAATATTGTATCCTGAAGGTTTTCTGACTTCATGTATGAATTTTGGTAGACTTTTGTGTTTCGTTTTGATTTTTTTTTTTTTTTTTAGTTTTTTAAAAAAAGATTTTCCCCACATTGGAAGATGTATATTAATTCATTTTCAGTTTAATTTTTTGTTTATATTTTTAACTGTGTGATGGTTTGGATATGAAATACTCCCCACAGGTTGGTGTGTTGAAGGGTTAGTCCCTAGTGGGTGGCTCTAATTTAGGAAGTGAAGTAAACTTTAGGTGGTAGAGGAGCCTTGTTGGAGGAAGTAGATCACCGGACACATGCCTCTGAAGGAGGCAGCCTTCCTGTTTCTCTCTTTTCTGGCTACCATTAGGATAGCAGCTCTGATCCACCACTCCCTCTCCACCATGATGCTCTGTCTTACTATAGACCCATAGTAATGAGGTAAGTGACCACGAACTGAAACCTCTGAAGTTGTGAGCCAAAAGAAAGCCATCCTCCTTTTGAATACCTCTAAGGTAGTTAATGAAAAACTGACTAACACAAACTGACACAAAAAAGTTTTACACATGTATGTAAATTCAAAAGTGATACCTGGTTCAACTACCCCAGGAATCGGGGGAGAGGGAATAAAAAAGAACAGTAGAGGGGGTGAATTCAAGTATGATATATTTGATACATCATATGAACTTGTGTAAATGCCACAAGGTACTCCCACCCAGCACAACAATAAAGGAAAAAAAAGTTTACAGAAACTGTCAGATATCCACTATCTAAGCATCATTTATTGGAAAGACTTTTCTTTTTTCCGTTCTGTTATTAAATATTTCTTTATCCAAGATTACTTGGCCATGTTTTTGTGGATCCAGTTTTGGGCTTTCTACTTTGTTCTTTGACCTATTTATCTGTTCTTTCACCAACACTATGCTGTCTTGATCAGTATAGCTTTATGACAAGTTTAAAAGTTGGTAGTGTCAGTCAACTGATCTTTTTCTTCTTTAGTATTGTGTTAACTATTCTGTATCTTTTGCCTTTTCCCATAACTTGTCAGATCAGTTTGTTGATACCTACAAAGTAGTCTTCAAGGATTTTAATTGAGATTATGTTGAATCTGTAGATGAAGTTAGAAGGAATTGACATTTAATAATGGTGACTGCACCTCAAGGTGGAGCATCTCTCCATATATTAGATCTTCTTTGATTTCTTTAATCAGAGTTTTGTAGTTTTCTTCATATCAGTGAAAATAGAATTCTGCTAGATGTGAGAAATATATCACTCCCTTTTTGATACAAATGTAGATGGTGTATTTTTAATTTTAAATTCTAAATCATTCCTAGTGTATAGGAAAGCAATCATAGTCTGTAGCTTTGTTCAAATTGCTTATTATTTCTAAGAGTTTTTCTTGATTCTTGAATTTTTAAAAATAATAATCATGCCACTTAAATAAAGTTAGTTTTATTTCTTCATTACTATTCTATAAACACTTTAATTACTTTTTGTTGTCTTATTACATTTGCTAGTTCTTACAGCATGGTATTAATATAAGTGATAAGAGAGGATTTATTTCTAGAGATCATCTCCCTAATCTCATGACATTTTATCCTACCTATGTACAGATCAGTATTCAGCTGACTAATTGTTGAAATACTTCTGCAGGAAGCTATAGCTCTTTCTTCCTGTGACTATCTCCTTACTTTCAGGTACCCTAATACACCAAGTATAGCTTCCTTACCCTTCCTGTACTGTAATCTTTGTCTCTTCAACTCAGCAGACAATCAGTGGTCTCTGCTTGAGATCTACTTTCCTTTGTTGCAACCTCAAAATTGAAATTGTAACCTCACATCTCTTACTGTCCTTCTTTTAGAATTTACATCATTGTATGGTCTATTTTCCCATGTTTACAAGCACTCTTTCCAGACATTTTTCCATGATTTTAATGTTTGCAGTGTGATTGAGAGTCCATGTAACATTCATGGGTTGTAGTGGAAATCTCATTTATTTGTTTTAAGGTACTTTCAGTGCTGGGGCAGCTACTTATTTGTCACTTTATAGATAAGCACATAACCTTTTATTTTGGCCTCACTTCTTGCAGAGTTTTAATATAGAAATCACCTGTGAGATAGGTTAAATAGTATCAGTCCACCTTCATCCTTCCAGAAATAAAGTATTAGAAACAAAAAAGATATACCCATTTCTAGACTTTCTGATAATTATAAATTCATTATCTTTTCTTTTTTTAATTTTTTTATTGTTATGCTGGGTAGGGATATATTGTGGCATTTACAAAAGTTCTTACAATATCAAATATATCATATATTTCTGTTTCAAATAGGAAGAATCAAGATATCATATATTTGAGTGGCAGTATTTGCCAGGCTAATTACCCAATCCAAACTATACATTAAATGATCATAAAAGTATGGAAAAATATTTCAAAAGCTCAAAATGTCCACAACATTATAATTCAAACATCACAAAAGAATATAGAGCAATGTATGAGGGAATATATGCTAATTGCAACATTTATTAAAAATGAGAAATATTATACTACTTGAAAGAGAATCCATTAAATAATTATTTTCTCCACTTAAGTTCTGAGCCATTTATTAAGCATAACTAAAACATAAGATGCATGGGGATAAAATACCACTTTTGTCACCAAAGAAATGCCAAAGAATAACACTTCCACTATTGGTAGGCAAATGAATTTGCTAATATTGAAACCAAAAGTGATATAGACTTACTCTCCAAATCTTTGGTAGAATTGGCTGACCATGGGAGAAACTGTTTTTTACAAACATATATCTCAAAGAAGTAGACTAGAATATTTGTTCTTCCCCATATGAACTGACACCCATGAGTGATCAGAGAGAAATTTGCTTAATTACCAATACAAGATTTTCCTCCCTGAGATAGTTAAAATTATATGAAAAAATTAACACTCTACCTATGCAGGAAGGAGAAAGACTAAAAAGAACCCAATGCATTTATATACTGATAATATCAATAGCATTGCTCAAAATAATAGAAATTTGAGATTAATGTGTGATAGGCATTTCATTCTTCCATACTGCAACATGGATTTGCTGCAAGGAACCCCCATAATGGCAAGAGATATAACAATATGTAGTTGTGTATATGTTTAACTATATTTTTGTCTACTTATGTATGACTGTGGTGAAGGGAAATGTTTGGAGAGGCTGTTTTGAATAGGGGTTTCAAAAGATGATAGGAAATTGTTTAAATACCAGAAAAAGATAAACTGTGACTAGACCATGAAATGTCAAATGGCTATTTGGTTCATATTCCTTCTGTAGAGTAGTGTGGAGAGACCAAACAGGGAGGCCCTGGTGACTGAAACCCTAATGACATTGGGGACTATTGTAGTGATCTCAGCAACCTACACAGCGGGCCTTATGGTACATGTGAGAGATATGCAACTGAATATGTAACTGTGGGGGTTAAAAAAGGCTTCTTTTTTCCATATTTTATTGAAATAGCCTTATTTCAAACCATATCACCAATTCACTGACAGGTGAAAGTTTTAATCCTTCTCACAGATTTCAGCTAAGTCTGTTTGGCATGAATGGGAAGGAACCTGACAGCCTTCGTCCTGTATTGTCTATTAGTCTATTCTTTAAAATGTTTTCTTTGAAATAATTCAGATCAATCCCTACAACATAAAATTTTATCCTGAAAATAATGTGACATATGTCATGGTACTGACAATAAACAACACCATGGCCCTGGGTGATGCCATTTTGAACCATTATAGCCTTTGAGTAAACAGAACAGGAATGGATTAATGTCACTATACTATTTTTGTTGTTTCTTCAAATCATATTAAAATATTGTGGATTTACTCTTTTATGACACGTCATAGACCCATTTTGCAGGGACCTATAATTAAATCCTCCAAAGGTAAGTGAAAAATGTCTTAGTGTTAGAGGAAGGAAGAAACTAACAATAAACAAGAAAGTGAACAGATTTATCATTTTAGAGAGAAAATTACACCATTCATTTGAACAGAGAGGCAGTGGTGGGAGGTGTAGTCCCAAAACTCTCCATTTCAGCTCGTTCAAATCTCTGATCACAGTTGTTTTCTGGTTGTTTATTTGTGTTTTAGGAAAAATGTAGAGGAATTGTGGGAAATTGCATAGTTAGAACCCGTATAAAAATCTCAAGTGAAGAAAATGTGATATTATGTAGAACAAGCTGTGTGACTCTGGAAGGGTCTTTGATGATTCTACATTTAGAAAGAAGAAAAACAGGAGAAAGCACTTGAACTTAAATACAAATGCAAGAGTTAGTTGAAACTGTAACAGTGCCAGAAAGGCTAATAAAAAATTCTGAGCCTTGAAAAATATGCTAGGAACAATAAAAAGAACACTTTTGCTAGGTTCAAAACAGGAAGAGGAATAAGGAAGAGAGAGTTCCATTCCTCGGAACAGATGGTATAATGTTAACAGAACAACTTAACTGCTGTTTTGCTTTGTCCTGTTCATAAAGGGAATTTATCTCATTGAAAATGTTGGAGGAAGACAAGATGCAGTTGAAATCCCAGTGTAGGTTAGGCAGTAGTGAGATCACTCACAGTTTCTGACCCCCTTACCCCCCCAAATCATGTCAGAGCACTTCCAGGACAGAATAATTATCAGAGTACAGAAAGAAAGAATATCTAGAACCAAGTTCAGCAATCATTGAAAACTATGCAAATGAGACTGGTAACTAGGATCCAGAAAAATAATTCAGTTTTCAGAGTGGTAAAAGACACGTGTATGGTCTTGATGTCAGTTACTTAGACCATTTCAGAATAATATACTTAGAAAAGAGTGAGCAAATATTAACTGCCAGAATAAATTCATTAAGAACAATCAATGGTATGAAATATAATTTCATTTTTTCTGCATAAAGTAGGGAATGTTATTCCCATGCTACACTTGAAGACTTCTTTTATTCGGGTTTATGATATTCATGTTTGGTTTTGCATTTATAGATTGCATAATCCTTTTTATCACTGCATATTATTGTGGTAGCAATATACCATGCTATACTTCCATTCACAATATATAAAAGTTCCGTGTACTTCACATTCTTGTCAGTATTTGGTTTTATGAGTGTTTTTAAGTTTAGCCATTTGTGTCTGCAAGTGTGTGTGCATGTTGCCCTAAAACATTATAGGCAGACAATGATGGAATAAGTAAGTGAATAATTTGTTGAATAATTATACTATAGTCGTGACAATCAATATATCACCTTTAATTTTCTTAGCCAACCTATTAACTGCATAAGCCTGGAGTAGGTAGCCAGGTCTCAGTTTCCTTTTTTTTTGAGATGATCAAATCATAGATCCACCTCACAGGTTTGTTAAATAGTTTAAATTAAAAATACCCATAAAAGAGATCAGAGGTGCTTGTCACATGTCAAACATGTAATACCTCTTAAATAAAATTAAAATTGCTATTTGTACTCTTAGAGGTAATGACTATGAGAGGACTGAGAATTCAGGACCGCTCACACACAAGAACACTAATTTTAAGAATGTGAAGTACAAAGTCAATCTGGGGGATTAAAAAAATGTATAATATTTCTAGTGTATAAATAAGAAAGGAAAAATTTTGGAGAAAAGGTAATGGTCCAGAGCAGGTTCTCCCAGGAGAACCACATACTCTGAAGAGGACAAAAAGAAATCAGAAGTCTATTTAAAACCTGAAAAATGTGAAGAGTGGATGATTTGGGTTCTGCTATAATGTTTCAAAAGGCCATGAGTTAAAAACTCTGGAAGTAGTAGGTATAGGCAAGGACTTCCTAAATAGAACCCCAGCAACTAAGAGAAAAGATGAACAAATGGGACTTCATAAAATTAAAAAGCTTCTGCACAATAAAAGAAACAGCCTCTAAACTGAGGAGAACACCCACAGAGTGGGAGAAAATATTTGCCAGCCATACATCAAAGGACTGACAACCAGAATATACAGGGAACTTAAGAAACTAAACTCTCCTAAAATCAATAAACCAATTAAGAAATGGGCAACTGAACTAAACAGAACTTTCTCAAAAGAAGAAATTCAAATGGCCAAAAAACACATGAAAAAGTGCTCATCATCTCTAGCCATAAAGGAAATGTAAATCAAAACCACACTAAGATTCCACCTCACCCTTGTTAGAATAGCCATCATCAAAAACACCAAAAACATGTGTTGGTGAGGATGTGGGGAAAAAGGAACCCTCGTACACTGCTAGTGGGAATGCAAGTTGGCTCAACCACTCTGGAAAGAAATGTGGAGGCGTCTTAAAAATCTAAACATAGATCTACCATATGATCTAGTAATCCCACTCCTGGGGATATACCCAAAAGAATGCAACACAGGCTATTCCAAAGGCACCTGCACATCCACGTTTATTGCAGCACTATTCACAATAGCCAAGTTATGGAAACAAACAAGATGCCCCATTACTGATGAATGGATCAAGAAAATGTGGTACTTGTACTCAATGGAATTTTACTCAGCTGTGAAGAAGAATGAAATCTTATCATTTGCAAGTAAATGGATGGAACTGGAGAACATCATTCTGAGCGAGGTTAGCCAGGCTCAGAAGACCAAAAATCGTATATTCTCCCTCATATGCACTTTAGATCTAGGGCAAATATGGCAATGTGGTTGGACTTGGCAAGGGAAAGCACATATAGGAGATTTGGGAATATGTAGAAAACCCAAAACATGAAAGCGTTTGATGTCCCCACTCCACCACCTCCTGCACATGCAGGAAAGATGTGTGTTAAATTGAGTGGAATGCATTATTTAATAAATAAAGGCATATAAAAATATAACTAGATACATTAGAGGTAGACATTCCCAAGTTCCTGGCAACCATGATACAACAATGAAGGTAAATAATATAGATAGTTTAAAGGAAATTGATTTTCTTTGTTAGCTGGGAATTAGTTCTAGAAGCTCTCTAGAGCCAAGTATCTATGTTAACTCTATGGAGAACAAATGAGTCAAATGTAATAATGCTATTTCATAATATATTCTTCATATATGGATAAAAACTTCAAGGATTCACTGGAATTTTTTTAAAAATCAGCAAAACAAAACTACTGAGAACATCAGCAATGCCTTTTGCAGGAAGGCCAAAATCTATGACTAACTTGGCACACAAAGTCTTTAATACCCTGGGAATAATATTAGGTTTTGCTGGGGTGTGAATCACTCATTTTATTTTTCTAGAATGTCAGTTTCTACTATTTTTCTGAAAACCATATGTCATTATCAAAAAATTATACCATAAATTTAAGGCTCTTTAGTACTGTATATAATTTTATAAATGTTTTCATGATTTATGATTTATGAAATACTAAATGAGACTCACCAAGATCTCATATAACACTGGCAGAAGAAGTTGTCTTTACTGACATTCATGACATTTCCCAGATAAGATAGGAAGAGTCTGGTGACTCAAAACCAAATAGAAGCCTTAGCTGTTTTCATTTTAATTCCAGTTGCCATATTCCAAGCTCCTTTCATTTTCTAATGTCAGCTTTAAAAAATATTATATAAATGACTTCTATATACTGAAAATTGTGCATTAATTTTCATTGACTTAATTTCTTATTATCTGGATGTTACTTCCATTTTATTTTTTAAAAATGCAGTTTCTTTTTTTACCTAGGGCTTTTGTTGCTGCTTATGTTTTTCTCTTGGAGCTTTAAGTCACTGTCTTAAGTATTTATATTTTCAACAAAATATCTTATAGATAAATTTATTAAGTAATTGATAACCCCAACAGCTAATATTCACATTCATATTAAGAAAAGAATTCTTTAAAAGAAAGGTTTGCAAAATATATTATGAGTTGCTTAAAAAAACATATGCATTCATTGTGGAATCTGAAGATATTTTTTCCTCCTTTTTATTGTTGTATGAGTTGGGGTACATTGTAGCATTTATAAAGGTATAATGTATCAAATATATCATACTTGAATTCACCCCTCTGAATCTGAAGATAATTGAGTTTATTTAGTCAAAGACAATTTATTTCCTATAAAAGGTTGATTTATAAGCAATTTTAAAATCATAGAAACAAGAAATAGTAAACTGAAACAAGTCAATTCATTTTAGGGGCAAAAAGTCCAAAAGTGTATAAGAAATCAAACAAAGCACTGTCTACAAAAATGTAGAGATTATGACATTCAAATAGAATAAGAGCATCTCTTGTAAGTATTTAAGGAGTGAGAAGAATCTGGGGTCCAGACTGTCTAGCTAGCAGCAGATGGGAAGTTTACACCCACTTCAACTGGGGCATAACTTTTTCTCCACTGTGTGCGTTTTGCAAAATATAAACCTCTCCTCACTAATTCAAAGGCCTTTCCTTGGAATGCCTGGTATGCATTTCAAGTTAGTTCTCTATGAGGACAATGATAGGTGTGCTATTCAAGGAGATTCTGGTGTTAAGCTTCCCAGAAAGTCTGGTCCTAAATCTTACAGCATTTAAATGATCATTATAACTCAGAGCTAGGAAGAACAGATGTCCCAAGTTTGGTGAGGACATTCTGGTTTAGGTCTTGTGTCCAAGCAGTTATTAATAACAGCTCTGTTTCATTCTTAACTGTGTCCCAATTGAGTGATAAATACATAGTTATCTCACAGATCACTAGTGTATTTATAATTAAGCCAGTGCCAATCTGTCTTATGTGGCATGAAACAGAATGGGCCTTCTATGATGCTGGTTAGAATTTGAGGCCCCACCAAAGACTTGTGGAGTCAAAATATGCTTTTAAACAATGTCCCAAGTGATTAATATGTACAATAAAATTTGAGGAGCACTATCCTAGAAAAGCAGACTGACCTGACATTTGTTTGGGGAGAATAAGTTTTTTGGAAAATAGTATAAATATCTCCACACAAAATATCAAACACACTTTCTTCATTTGCAATTAGATTGTTAGTTAACATGACATTAAAAAACTATCTTTACATCTCTAAAATTCTTTTTATTTTCATTATTAACTGCTTAATATGACATATATAAAAGTGTAAGTAAATGTATGTATATAGTTTTAACAGGTAACTATAAAAATACAGTCTATGTCACCCTAGTTAGGGCAAAAAGAAAAATAGAATTAACATTCATGATGTCCCTCCAATTTCCTCCAATTTCTCTACCCTAGAGGTAACTGCTTAATTGGCAAAAGTCATTTTTCTTTCTTATTTAAAAATAGTATTAACAAATGTATATGGATTCCAAAATAACTATTACATCTGTCTGTAAACTTGATACAAATGTAACAATGTGAATGCATGAGTGGTTTTAGGTTTTCCTTTTATTCAACATTATGTTTGTGAGATTAACACATAGTACTCTGGGTGATCCTGATGCTTTTGTTTCAGTGCAATATACATTTATGTTATGTGAACATACAACAACCTATAAATTTGTTCCATTATTTATGGATATGTGGTTTCGTTTTAGGTCAGTTTTAGTTTAGTGACTGAAAACATTCTTACACAGGCATGAAGATGCAATACGGAAAAGACGTTTTCTAAGGTGCAGTACATCCAGCAAGTAAACTGTTGGTTTAGAGCATATGTGTATCTTTAGTTTTACTAAGTAATGACAATCAATTCTTCAGAGTGTGTATGTGATTTTATATCACACCAATACTGTATTAGAGTTCATTCTCATGCCTACTAACTTTAAGAATTGCTTTAATATTGTAAAATTTAAAAAATTTGCCTTTCTATCAGGTTTTTAAATTGCTGTGCTGGGTGGGGTTACATTGTGGCATTTACAAAAGCTCTTACAATGTATCAAATATGTCATATTTGAATTCACCCTCTCTACCATTCTCCTTTATCTCTTCTTCCTCTCATTCCTGGAATAGTTTCAACAGGTATCATTTTTCCATTTACATACATGTCTGCACAGTATTTACACTGTATTCATCCTCACTCATCTTTTTCCCCATCTTCTCCCCCCTCCCACTGGTACCAACTCTCCACCCTGAACAGATATTTTTAATCCTCATTTCCTTGAAAAAGTAGGCTGAGTATGCTTCCTTGCTGTTTGAACATTCAAATATTTTTTTAGAACTAGACAGGTTAGTTCACTTACCTTCTACCCTCTGACATATATGTATGATGAGAGTTCTCTTATTTTTATAAAGTTGAGCTCATTAATTATTTTTAACATTAGCAGTTAAATGCTCTCATCACAGACAGAGATGTTAAGTATGTGAGGTAACATGTTAATGAGCTAGATTTAACTAGTCCACATGCACATGAACTTCAAAACATCATGATAATAGCTTATAATCTTATCTGCCAGCTTAAATATAATAAGAAACACAAATAGCATTTTTTTGTTTGAGAATGTGTTTCCTTATTTAATTTATATAGAACTCGTCATAGTTTTGTCTTGAATGTCTAAATCTTCAAATTACAGGGATTGCTTGTTGTATGGTGTGAGAAATGTTCATTTTTTATGGTACTAGAATTTGAACTCAGGAGCTAGACCTTGAACCACTCCACCAGCTCTTCTTTGTTAATTGTTTTTGTGAGATAGGGTCTCATTTTAAACCACAAGTCTCCTGATCTCTGCCTCCTGAGTAGCTAGAATTACAGACATGAGCCATTGGCACCTGGCTTTTTATTTTCTTGATATCATTTATTTATTATATGTAGGTCAATTTTTCTTACATAATGTATCTAAATATAAGTCTGTCAGTTTTGTGCCATGCTTTTTTCACAGGATATTTGCCTATTTCATTTGGCAATGCCAAGCTTAACATATATAAGTAAATATGTTATATGTGTATATGTATATGTTTAGCTTGGTATTGATATATATGTGTAGATACATATATGTATATCTATATCTATTTATAGCTATCAATCATCTACTTATAGGTTGAGCATAGTTTTTTATTTAGTTCTTTAATTGTATTTGGGTCATGATATTTACACATAAATTGTGGAATGAACTTGTCAACTGACATAAAAATAACTGTATCTCAACTTTGATTGGCTTGAATAATTACATTAATATTTTGTTTTTAAAAAACCATGTACATGACATATTTTTCTATTTCTGTGCTTTTCTCAAACAACCTTTTTAATTTTGCCAGAAAAATTTTGGTGCATCCTCTATTAGATTTGTTTCTTTGTTGTTCATTTTAGGTGCTATTCTAAATGGTATATTTTTCATTTCATTTTAAAACAGTGTATTAGGATATTGTGGATGCTTAAAACCATAATTGGCTTCAATACATTGGCTTTGTATCTGACTACCTGCCCAAATGTCTTATTATTTGTAATGATTTATGTGTAGATTTGTTCAGTTTTTTTTAACCTACACAATGAGGGAATTTGCAATTAGAACCAATTGTTCATCAGTGTGATCTTTGTGCATCACATTTCCTGGTATTTTTCTCTTTTTCCTAGGTAACATCACTAAAACTTTTAACAGTCATGGTGATAATGCCACTTTGTTATTCCTCATGTCAAAGGGAAACATTTCAAGACTTTAAATGTGACCTCAAAGGGAAATATTGCAGTGTTTCACAACATGGTGAGAATAGATCTATAAATCAATAAGAAAAGGAAAATATCTTCTATTTTTTAATTTTATGTTTCACTATACAATGGTTGTTACATTTGACATTTTTCTCTAATTTGAGAATGATGTGAGTGATAGAATTCATTTTCTATTGTTTAACATTGCTTTTCCATAGCAAACTACTTTTTGGTCATGATACATTATTCTATTGTATGTATGTTCCCAAGTTATATTTAAATGATATAATTTTAACTATGTTTATAGATGAAATTGGTGCCCAACTTTCCTTTTCATGTTTTTGTTATTAGGTTTTGTTTATTTGTTTGTGGTACTGAGGTTTGAACTCAGAGCCTTGCACTTGCTAGGCAGCCACTCTACCACTTAAGCCATACCACCCATACCCCCATTCCTTTTGCTTTAGTTATGTTTCAAATAGTGTCTTGCCTTTGTACCCAGGCTGACCTGAACCACCTATGTATGCTTTCCACGTATATGGAATGAGAAATGCATTCAACCATGCTCAGGTTTTATTGGTTGAGATGAGTTCACATGAACTTTTTGCCCATGCTGGTCTCAACCTTATCTTCCAGGTCTTCATCTCTCAAGTAGCTTGAATTACAGGTGTGAGCCATTGTGCCCAGGTATTATCAGGTTTTTGTATAAATTTGAAAATCTTGAAGAAATGGACAGATTTCTAGAAATTACAACCACGCAAAACTGAACCAAGAAGATATTAATCACCTGAATAGACCTATAACACAAAAAGAAATTGAAGCAGCAATCAAGAGCCTCCCCAAAACAAAAAGCCCAGGACCTGATGGATTCACTGCTGAATTCTATCAGATATTTAAGGAAGAACTAGTACCAACTCTCCTTAAACTGTTCCATGACATAGAAAGGGAAGGAACACTGTGTAACTTATTTTATGAAGCCAATATTGCTCTCATCCCAAAACCATACAAAGACACCTCAAAAATGGAGAACTATAGGCTAATTTCCTTAATGAGTATCGATGCAAAAATCCTTAATAAAATAATGGCAAACTGATCCAACAACGCATCAGAAAGATCATACACCATGTCCAAGTCAGCTTCATCCCAGGGATGCAGGGGTGGTTCATCATATGCAAATCTATAAATGTAATACAGCACATCAATAGAAGCAAAGACAAAACCCACTTGATCATCTCAATAAATGCAGAAAAAGCCTTCAACAAGATCCAACACAACTTCATGATAAAAGCTCTAAGAAAACTAGGAATAGAAGGAATGTACCTCAACATTGTAAAGGCTATTTATGACAAACCTGTAGCCAACATAATACTTAATGGTGAAAAACTCAAACCATTCCCCCTAAAATCAGGAATGAGACAAGAGTGCCCACTATCCCCACTCCTATTCAACATAGTACTGGAATTTCTAGCCAGAGCAATTAGGCAAGAAGAAGAAATAAAAGGAATACAAATAGGTAAAGAAACTGTCAAAATATCCTTATTTCCAGATGATATGATCCTATACCTTAAAGACAACAACAACAAAAAACTCTACACAAAAACTTTTAGACACCATAAACAGCAACAGTAAGCAGTAAGGTGGCAGGATACAAAATCAACCTACAAAAATAATTAGCTTTTCTATACACAAACAACAAACAAACTGAGAAGGAATATATGGAAACAATTCATTCACAATAGTGTCAAAAAACCCAATAACCTAGGAGTAAACTTAACAAAAGATGTGAATGAACTCTACAAGGAGAATTACAAACTCTGGAAGAAAAAGATCGAGGAAGACTACAGAAGATGGAAAGATCTCCCATGCTCATGGATTGGTAGAATCAACATAGTAAAAATGGCTATACTACTGAAAGCAATCTACATGTTTAATTCAATTCCCATCAAAATCTCAATGACTTTCATCACAGAGATTGAAAAATCTACTCTAAAGTTCATTTGGAAACACAAGAGACCACGAATAGCTAAGGCAATACTCAGCAAAAAAAGGAATGCTGGAGGTATCACAATACCCAACTTCAAACTATATTACAAAGCAATAGCAATAAAAACAGCATGGTACTGGCATAAAAACAGACATGAAAAACAGTGGAACACAACAGAAGATCCAGACATGAATCCACACAACTATACCCACCTCATTTTTGACAAAGGTGCCAAAAACTTACGATGGAGAAAAGACAGCCTCTTCAACAAATGTTGTGGGAAAAGTGGTTACTTGTCTGCAAGAAACTGAAACTAGATCCATGTCTATCACCCTGTATTAGTATCAACTCAAAATGGATCAAGGACCTAAATTTCAGACTTGAAACTCTGAAGTTACTACAGGAAGGAGCAGGAAACACTCTGGAACTAATAGTTATAGGCATGGACTTCCTCAATAGAACACCAGCAGCCCAGCAACTAAGAGAAAGGATGAACAAATGGGACTTCATGAAATTAAAAGGCTTCTACACAACAAAAAAAAATGGTCTCTAAACTGAAGAGACAACCCACAGAGTGGGAGAAAATATTTGCAAGCTATACATCAGACAAGGGACAGATAATCAGAACATACAGGGAATTTAAGAAACTAAACTCTCCTAAAATCAATGAGCCAATTAAAAAATGGGCAACTGAACTTAATAGGATTTTCTCCAAAGAAGAAATTCAAATGGCAAAAAAGCACATGAAAAAATGCTCACCATCTCTAGCCATAAAGGAAATGCAAATCAAAACCACACTAAGATTCCACCTCACCCCCGTTAGAATAGCCATCATCAAAAACACCACCAACAACATGTGTTGGTGAAGATGTGGGGGAAAAAGGACCCTAATCCACTGCTAATGGGAATGCAAGCTGGTGCAACCACTCTGGAAAAAAATTTGGAGACTCCTTAAAAATCTAAACATAGACCTGCCATATCCCACTCCTGGGGATATACCCAAAGGAATGCGACACAGGCTACTCCAGAGGCATCTGCACACCCATGGTTATTGCAGCGCTATTCACCATAGCCAAGTTATGGAAACAACTAAGATGTCCCACTATTGATGAATGGATCAAGAAAATGTGCTGCTTGTACACAGTGGAATTTTATTCAGCCATGAAGAAGAATGAAATCTTATCATTTGCAGGAAAATGGATGGAACTAGAGAACATCAATCTGAGCAAGGTCAGCCAAGCTCAGAAGACCAAAAATCATATGTTCTCCCTCATATGTGGACTTTAGATCTAGGGCAAATGCAGCAATGTGGTTGGACTGGGAGCACATGGCAAGGGGAGAACACATATGGGTGATACAGAAATAGGTAGAAAACCCAAAACGTGAAAGGTTTTGATGTCCCCACTCCAGAGGCGCTAATACAGAAACCTTAAAGCTACAGAGGTTATCATGAGAAGGGGACCAGTAACCAGGGTAAAGGTTGGTTAGAGATGAATCAACAATATGGGTCATAATACATGTACACGAAAGCAGTGCTAGGAATATTTCTGGATAGCTATCCTTAACTCAACTAGCAAAAACACTTTGTCTTCCTTATTAGGCTTGTCTCTTTTCTTCAACAAAACTAGTGATAAAGGCAGAACAGGACCTGCCTGGAACTGAGTGGGGAAGGGGGGAGAGGTTAGGAGAGGGGGACAGGGGGAGAAATGACCCAAACAATGTATGTACTTGTGAATAACTGAATAATAAAAAAAAATTTAAAAAGATTTTAAGGGCTTTCAAAAATAAACTGAAAAATATTACTACTTTTTCTGATCTCTGATTTTTGCCTATTCTTATGGATTTCTTTATGGGCAGATCATTGATTACCTCATTAGTTTTATTTTTGGCAACACAGGAGAACTCAGGGCCTTGCACTTGCTAGGAGGCTGTTTTACCACTTGTTCCATACCCCTAGCCCTTTTTGCTTTATTTATTTTTCAAACAATGTCTTTCTTTTATGTCTTCGTAGGCTTGGACCATGATCCTTCTGTTTTAGCTTCCCACACAACTGATATCACAGGTGCAAGCCACCATCCCCAGCAGCCTTTATTGCTTGAAATAGGGTCTCATGAACTTTTTGCCCAGGCTGTCCTTAAGCTGTGATCCTCCCCTGCTCTCCACTCCCAAGTAATTATGATTATAGGCATGAGCCACTGTACCTGGCCTGATTTAGGAAATTAGTGTCTGTTGACTAGTCAGAGGTTCAAGACATATCTAAAGAACTATAAACCACTTATCCAATCCTCAAATTATAAATTTAGAAATGTTTTCTTCTTTTCACAAACTTCAAGTTTTCAATATATTTCTTCCAACTACAAGTTATCGGCTATGTAATCTTCCATATTGTAGCAGAACTGTGTAATGTGTTCATAAAAATGTTTTTTTTTTGCTTCTGTACACATATTTAAATCACAAATTAAAGAATCCTGTGGTCAGGGGATCTTCTTTGACTAAACTGGCCAATAGAATGTGTGTGCAACTATTGTGAATTACATCTATACATGGTCTCCAAAGACCTCTAAGGTACATTTGGTTATTTTCTCCCCCTCATCAATGCAGCTAGAGGTAAAGGATTTCAGTATTTTGGAGACTGATGTGGTCATGTTCCAGAATTCTGAGTTATCAGTTGGAGGGGATATGGTGTGAAGAGCTAATCAAACTTCTCCAATCTGTAATGTGAGTCATATATGAACCATTATTGATATAAACCACTGACATTTCAATACATAAGTGTAGTTATGACATAGAAAACATGCTATCATGACCAACACAAGTAACTAGCACTTTGAATTAAAAGATTTTAGGAAACAAGGAGTAAAATATATATATCATTTTTATAGGCAATATATAGGTTAAATTATTTAGTATTATTTACTTAAAGGCTGAATATCCAACATATGTAATTGCAAACTTTTAATAAAACTCTTACCCACTATAACTTGAAATGCTCGTAATGTGTCATCTCCATAGCTCAAGGGAGAACATTTGGAATACGGTACCTTCAAGTGTACATCATTAACTATTGTGTACATCATTAACTATTGTGTACATCATTAACTATTGTGTTTGGCAAGGAGTTGCAAGAAAGAGGAAATGAAGTTGGTAAAGAACTGGCTCATTTGAAATCAGAAATGAAAAAGAGTAAAAGGAGTCAAGAAATTTAGGGTTTTACAGATTTTGAAGAAATTCCTTCCATCTCCCCAAAATAAAAGAAATGACATAAAATTCTTTGAATGTTAACAACTAAGAAAATTTATCAGTTGAATGAAGTTACTCAGAGAAGATACTAGATTGAGGTCGTGACCTTCCAATATGCAGCTCCAAAACACCTCACAGTAGCCACTGCTAAGTTTAGAGAGTGAGGCATATTATAGAAAGCCTAGAAATAAAGCAGATCAATGTCCAATTGTTAATTGGATGGCTTATTAGCATTTTATCTAGGTACATAATGAATTCCCATCTGTTAGCATATAGAACTTGTCTTCCTTTCTATTTTCTTCTTCTGACTTGTGGTCCTGCTAATTCTTTTCTTCATCTGAGATTTTAGTGATTACTGAATTAGTTCATGACAGATTATAGCAACTCTCAGGGGCTCAGGTAGGCACTGAAAGAGCCTAATGTTGCATTTTGCTTTTTTGTATAACCAGCGAGACAAGGAGATAAGAGTAATTTTAATGGATTGTGGATAAAACAAATACACACACACACACACACACACACACACACACACACACACATGCTCGTGTGCCAAAGACCATAAGTGGCTAACAAAACCTTCAGTTGCTTTCCTGGGAAAGAGTCCTCTAATAGTCTGCTTGAGGGAATCTGTCACATATGTAAGAGGTGATTTGGGAAGATGATTGTGGGGGTAAAGGAAGTTTCTTACTATTTTTCATACTGAATACTCAGGAATTTCTCCAGCATCAATTTTGGCTACTCCATTTCATCCTCCCTTATACTTGGTGTTTCAGAGAAAGAACTTTCAAGCATGCTATATTTTATATATTGTAAGAACTTTTATACTGTCACAACGTACTGCCACCCAGCACGATAAAAAAAGAAAACCCCATATACCAGGGGTTTATTTCTTTCTTATAAAAATAATTACAGAGTTAGAAAAAAGGCATAGAGTTCTAATTGCAGGCTTCAGAGCACTTTATTAACGAGGTTCCCTTTCTGTACTATTAATTTATTAACTCTTCCTTTTCTCAGTTGTTCCTCATAGTAGCTGAAAACACCCTAGCCACCTGCTCAGAATCACGCATACTGCTTGCCACAGCCACAGTGCAGATCCCAACACAGCCAAACACATAAAAGACAATTGTCAGCCCCAAGAATGGAATGGGGATGTGTGTGTGTGTGTGTGTGTGTGTGTGTGTGTGTGTGTGTATACATATGCACATATAGGAAATGACTCAGGGTCTCAATCTTGCTAGGTATGCACATTACCCCTTTAGCCATGCTTTTATTTGGTTTGGTATGAAGATGTTTCCATTATTTTTTCACATAGAAGTTTGCTAACTTTTGCCCAGGGTGGCCTGGAACTGCTATTTTCCTATCTCCAAATCCCAACTAACTGGAATTACACCAAGTAAGGATTGCTTTTTGTGAGAGCTCCGCTAATGATTCTTATATATTTCCTGTACTGAAAGCACTGCTTCCTATCCATACACTCATCTCACAGCATCCTCCTAAACACAGTGCTTTACTCTACAAGCTTCCTGAAAAAGTTCCTACTCATGGAATTGTTTTAATTCTGGCATTCACCATAGTTGTCCCTAATATAATTCTTCTTACAGTATTATGAACCAAGGTACAGATATATTATGTTATATAAAATCTCACCATCTGACTCTCTTTTGCACATACATGTTATTGTTTTCTTTGTTTTTTTAATGTAATGAGAGCTTCAAGCCCACATGCAGAATGAAGCCCTATTATAAATTATTCTCTAATTAGGGATGGCTTCTACCCAAGTACACAAGGAAGTCTGCTTTAAAGTAATAATGTAGAAAGAAATCTGCCTAATTTTGGCAAAATTATAGACCAGGCTGGCCAGAAATGTCACCCACATAAACAATAAAAGATTCTAAAAAATAGATATCATTTTCAATAATTGTCCAAGATCACATAAATGAATGGAAACTTCTAAGATCTAGAAATGAAGATAGTTGTAGAAGGCAATAGGATCACCAGGCCATCCTGAGGAGGAGAGTTTAAAGACAGATGATACCATACAGTTGAAAAATGAAAAGCTTCAACTCCAGGGAGAAGGGAATAACAAATTCCACCTGCTTGTCAGTGATGTAGTATGCATTTGCCTCTCTCTAGCTCTAGGTGAGAATTTCTCCTGTAGAAAACATAATATATGATCTACCTATATCTTTGAGACCAGAATTTACTAGTGCAAAATAGAGGAAAATCCAAACTGATAAATAAGTATAAATTGATCAAAAGCTGGAGCATCTTACAAAATATATTAGGGAACATCTCAGGGTATACAGGAATGCTCCTAGGGAGGAAAGCATCTGCATCAGACAAAAGATGAAACCACTTACAAATATGACAATAACAGAAGAAACGATCCATTGTACATGAGGAACAATTATACTGAAAAGTAATGTCTGTTCTCCAATAGCTTGAGATTTCAAAACTTCAATATCCAGGGGAGTTTAACACAATTATGTTTTAAATGATTGGAGAAGCACAAGATACAGATCTCTTAAGTAAATAATAATGCTAAGAGGGAAAAATCCCACATATACAAGAAGACAGATAAAAAATGTTCAGAAATTATAGAAAAACTTTTAAAAAGTCAGGTTTGCTAAGAGTTTAATCACTCTTATTTATCTTCTCAAAAAATCAACTTTTTGTTTCATTGATTCTCCATATAGTTTTTTGGCTTCCATTTCACTGACTCCAGCCCTTATTTTTATTAACTTTTTTTTGTTCCTCATTTCTTTGATCATGCAACAATGGCTATCTGAGTCTCCAGGTGTTTGAGTATTTTCTGCTGTTTCCTTTGTTGTTGAATTCTAGTTCTGATCAGACAGCATGCAGGGGATTATTTGAATTTTCTTATATTTGTTCAGACTTCCTTTGTGCCCTAAAATATGATATATTTTGGAGAAAGTTCATTGGACTGCTGAGAAAAGTGTGTATTGTGCTGATGCTGAATGCTATACTCTGTGGATATGTGTTAAATCCATTTGGTCTAAACGTCCTATAATTATGAGGTTTCTTGTTTGATTTTAGGTTGGGATGACCTATCTATTGGTGATAGTGAGGTATTGAAGCCTTACACTATCAATATCACAGATATTGCTGGCAACTATCTGTGTTTTAAGTCCAGTAGTGTTTATTTAATGAAGTTGGTTGCACCAACTTTGGGAGCATATAAATTAACAATTGTTATTTCCTCTTAATGTATTATTCCTTTTATTATTATGAGGTGACCTTTTTTGACTCTTTTGACTAATTTTGGTTTGAAGCCTACTTTATCTGATATAAGTAGAGCTACTCCTACCTATTTTCATGGGCCATTTGTTTGGAGAATATTTTTCCTCCCTTTCACACTAAGCCAATGTTTGTTTCTGTCTGCAAGATGAGTTTCTTATAAAAATCAAATTGCTGGGTCTGCCTTTTTAATACTACCTGAAAAACAAACTAAAAAAATCAACAAAGTAAAGAGCACTGATTAATTTGAGTGGTATTTAAAACTGGCCAAAGCTACAATATGATAACATTGTAGATTGTCAGGTGATTTTTAACCTTATATGCTGGGATAGTATTCAAAGTCTTTAACATCTAGTCTGGAATCTTAAACTAACTTAAAGCTAATGTATAAATTGTAATCTAAGATATATGTTGCTTTACATTATCTAAACAAGTATAATTTATTCAAATATGCTTTCCAAGTGATATAATGTATAATGAAAATCATTAATCAACAAGTTTAACAATTTCCAATCACATGGTGATTTTTAGAAATTGTTGCTATGGTATTTTACTTGAAGAATACTTTTTTTGGCTGAATGTTTGTCCATTGGCAGTATGATTTTCAAGGAATAACAGCGACCTCTTTTGTGTTCCTTCTTCTAACAAGGTTGGTAGTTACATGGTAAATTGTTTTAAGAAAAACTACTCTTGAAATTAATGGCATTGTTGATACTATGGCATCTTCTCTCTGCTTTTGCCAGTCTACAAATGCATTAATGACAAATATAGAATTCCTAAAAGTACCCATAAAGGGACAAGAGGTTACTTATAAAACAATAAGGAGACTAATGAAGTCTTCATCAGTTTTATAATGGTTACAAAACTGTCTGTGAGAGCTTTATGTAAACAATACGCAATTTTTGATCAAGTTATGAGAATCATGGATTGGACTTCTATTTAGCTTCTCAGGCCAGAAGATAAGTGAGAGAGGCGGATAATTAAGAACAAAGGCTTGGTTGTTGATCTCCCAATTACAGCTCTACCATGAAAGTGTGAAACAACTGCTCAGTTTCTGCTTCTTTACCTTTAAAATTGAGATGATGATGAAAATTCTATCATCCTATCAAGATAGTGTGCATTTAGAATAATGCCTAGCACAGGATAAATGTTAAATGAATATTGGCTCTATTTGTATTAATAAAAATTCAGTTAATGTCCATGGTGGATGAATATTTGAAGGCTTTTTATGAATCAATGTGGTTAACTGGAGGTAAACCTCCTCAGGAACAGCTATCATGGCTCTAAACCAGCTCAAGTTCCTCTCTGGTTCCCATGATCTTCCTCCTGCTCCTGGTGCTTACTAGGCCAACAGAAGCCACAGTGTTTGTCCAGAGCCAGCAGTGAACGTTTAAGAACAGCCATGGACTTTTCTGGTATCTTCTCATGTCTCAGAATAAAAGTGTGTGGGGAAGCCAAAAAACATTTGTCTCCTGGGGTGCCAGTTCTACTATCCTGACCAGGCCCACTCTCAATAGGTAGATCTGTGAGCACTGAGGGGATGTAAAGATCTGCCCTGTGAGATGGCTCATGCCAAGGCATTCTCTGTGCTTAACATGTGGACTTCCTGGGGCCATACATCTACAGTGCTTATGAAATGAAAATGGCAATGTCTAGGAAGTAAGACTTTGAAGGTTCTGACTGCCTAATGCAAGACACTAACTAATCATAATGAACTGGCCTTGGATGAAGATAAAAGAGAAGGCAGTGCCAAGTTGTGCAAAAAGAGGATTTTGCAGCCTCTATATATTTTTACCAAAGTACCCTCCCATATTTTAAACCAAGTAGAAAGGAGCTACTAATAAAAAGCTCTATATCGAAACACATGACTATATGTAACAAAATTTATTGCTTAATCTGTTTTGCATGCCATTGTTGATCTTCATAAATATGCCCAGCAGGTGACATGTGGACTGACAACCATGGGTTGTCTGGAAATGGTGGCTTTTGTTGCAGGTTCTTAAAACAAGAAAAAGACAATAGACAGTTTTAACTTAAATTTTTGACATTTTGCTCATCATGAGATTTTGTTTTAATTTTATCTTATTAAAATGTTGCATGAAATATTTTTCTATATTATTAATTTTTCTGGATCCATCTTAAATATTGTGTAGTAGGCAATTATATGATTTATCTCACCCTAATTCTGGCCATGTGTCCATATTTGGGCCCTGTAAGGGTAGAAAATCCAAGAAATGATCTGGATGGCTGGAGATGTGTAGAAGTAATGAAGGGTAGTGAGTTAAGACAGTGCTCTTTGTAGACCTGAAATAGAAAAATGCAAGTATATTTAGCACTTTTAGAACATGTTATTTGTACTAAGTGGTTTCATTGTGATATTTTCACATATGCATCTATTGCACTATGATCAAATTCACCCCCTCTATTACTTTCTTAGTTTCCCCATCATTTTACAGTTTTTAGTTGGTTTCATTATGCTTTTTACATGCATGCATATAATGTATTTTGAACATATTAATGCCCCCCACCACCTTCTCCTTTCCTTCTCACCCCTCTCACTGTCCCACTACTTCAACAGTCCAACAGTTAGACAACTGCTATAGCTTTGTGGATGTGGTAGCAAAAAAATCAGTTTTACTTAATTTGTGTTTTAGAAAAAGTGTCCAACTCAAAAACTTACAGAAATCTTAACAGATTAAACCCCAGAATTAAGTTCAAGAATAATAATGGTAGACATATTAAACAGTTACATAGAAATAATAAAGATAAAGTAATAAACTCCAAAGTTATTTAAGAAAATGTAAAAATAGTCAAAATTAAGATTTATTGAACACTGCTTCACATTTCTTATATAAAGTACCAGCAAACTTGAGTTCAGTAAAAATGTGTTTGTTAATGTGTGATACATTCTGACTGAATAATGATTATCTAAAGAAATACAAAAATATGATATATCTTTTTAAAATCTATTAATGTCACTCACTGTATTAGTGAAGCAAAATAGAATAATTCATTTTTAGAGAATTATCTCAAAAATACAAAAAAAATCCTCACACTATCATCATTAGTCATAAGTATCTAACAAATATGTATTTTAAGTAAAGGAATAATTAGTATTATAAACGATATTTATATATTTTTAAAATAATATATGTATTTTAAATTATTAGAACAGATAAATATGTTCTAAATGTTTATATTGTATTCACTTTCAAGTCTTTGCCCTTTTATAAAACCTCAGAGTTACACAGCTGTTTCATGTAACTGAAATACATAAGAGAAGAGGAGGAAAATGAAAGAAAAACTTGTTGTTCAAAAAAATTTGCCAAATTAATGCCAGTGACTCAAGAAGAAAGGGCCTTTGTAAGCATCTGCAGATTTTATGCTAGCTAGAGCAAAAATGTTCTTTGGGAATTATTTCTATCTAGCTAAACAAACTCATTATTTTCATTTTAGATGTGTGTTTAGTTAGTTTAATTTTAATGAGTTAATTCATAAATTATAAATTCAGATTTTGATGGTTCTGGGAACTCCTTTGGGTTACAAACCTACTCAAAGTAATCTACAAATTTAGTCAATGACATTGTTATAATAAGAGGAATTTAAAAAATTCCTGTAAATTAAAAAGCCAGGTTACAAAATAGGGGGAAAAATAGAAAAAGTCATTGACTTGCAACAGTACCAAGCCAATATGTAACAGAATAGATTTCAATCAGGGAATCCATAACATTTGAAGGTGGGAACAAATCAGGGAGCTAGTGAATGAGATTTTCAACATTTGGATTTTCATAGAAAGTAAAAATGCCACAAACAGTTACACCACTGTTTTACAGACATGCACCTTTAGGTTTTACCTATACCATTTTTTTACTGTTGAAATGGTCTCTTTTTTAATGTGAACATTGGCTCAGTAATTTTTTAACAAGAGATTGATCCCAAATTCCCATGTATTATGGATTGGAGAAGATTGATGTCTCAAATGAAGCATATTACTGAAATGTAATAAGTTCCATTTTTGTTTATGTTAGCAACCAAACTTCCTAATAGTGAAAGTTACATGATTGAATTTAAACAAAAGAACAACACAACCATGACCCCAAAAACATGGCTTTACTAACTTTAAGCTTTACATATAATGGGAATAATGCCAGAATTATGGGGTCTAATGAAAATACAATTATTGGGTTCCCTAACTCAGATTGAGTCAAGAAGAACAGGTGGGAGATTGCTAAAGTAATGCATTTTAAAGACTAGAGGGACTTTCACCAAAGCGAACAGTGGGGATGAACAGAAGTAGGAAGAACTGAGACCTGTTGGATCTCAAACTTGGAGAATCACCTGGAAGATTATAAAACTCTACTACCCAGACATCTTCCAAGACCCAGACCATAACTACTCCCTTGAGGTGAATCCCAATATTTTTTAAGTATCCTGGTGATTCCAATGTAATGTTATCTTTAACATTTAAAATTGTCTTTAAAATCTAAAATCCACAGTGTTTGAGAACAGGTTGCAGATATGGTGAGAATCGCTCTCTGATTTCTGGTCTTAGGAGATAGTATATGCTGAGATGAATTTTCCAGTATGATTATGTATTGTTTTATCATTTTTAAGGTGTCCTATATAAATATGTAACACAAATGCTGATTTTTCAATAAATTTTATTGGATAAAAATGTAAGAAAAAATAAAAATATGTATTTGAAAATGCTATATTTTGGCAAGGGTAACATTCTGTTAGATAATTAGTTGTTCCCCTACATTGAACAACATCTTTATTTGCCCAATACTGACATTTCAGAATAACTTGATTCCCTACATGACTCACTTACATACACCTCCAAAAATATTGAAATGATGCAGAGTGAGACATTCACTTCTATGTTGCCATAATGTTTTCCTTATAGCTATTATTACTTTTCTTGTTATAATATACTTTATCAGTCTGCAAATACTTCTTCTTACAATACTGTCTGCAATGACGTCAGGGTACACGTGATAATCATCTTTGTGTTTCCTGAAACAGTTTTATTTCTAAAGCATTTCAAATATTCAATCAATATATGTTTAATGAAAAATAGGAGACATTGCACAGTAGTTACAGGATGAAAAAAAGGTCCTTTTATAAAATAAATACAATCATGTCACCAGTTCTGACACTTTAGTGTGATTACTTATGGAGTAGAACCATAGAGCACGTACACATGATGCAATTCATTTTGATAGACGAGAGGAAGGGGTGAGATAATCGTGTTTGTTCTGGGGAAAATGCCAATTAACATGTACTAGCTCTAATATCTGTGAATCATTCAGTATTAATCATACCCACAGGAAAACCTCTTATTTCTAAAAAGACTGTCACATTTTTTTTTGGTAGCCAGCAATTTTTTCCATATAAATGTAGCATTAAATATGCAAAATGGTAGGTAAGTGAAATTGAAGAAAAATGAATGTTTTTGAGCAAAATGATTGTAATTCAGCGGTGTGCTAAAAAAATGAACAGAATTTCTTTTATTTTCTAAGATAAAATGATTTACTGTGAACTCTTCCTATGTTTTCCCCATAGCATAGGGAGATTTAGTTTATATGACAGCAGGCCAGCTCAAAATCTAAATGTTGTCTGAGACACAAAGGTCTTCTTTCCACAACCTGGGACTTCTCCAGAACAGCAAAAATGAAAGCTAATGAAGACCTCATCTCTGCTGTCTGCCACATATTAATATCCTTCCTTTCCTTAAAAAAGTGCCTTAAACTTTTTTCTCTTATGAAGTCTTTCATAATTAGTTTCACAATATCTGTTTTTTCTAATTTATGATACTATTATTTCTTTAGCACTAATTTATCAACTTTTGTCTGTCTCAACCACTTCACATATTTCTTTTTCTGACTTCCTTCACTTTTTGCTATTAAAAATTTTTAAAAACTTCAAAATCAAACTACTAAAGTAGAAAAGGTAAGTAATTATCAGTATCCTAACAGCCTAAAAAAGACCTCTACCACTTTCCCCCATCCTGTGCCACGTCCATATCAACATTAGAGATGTGGTCATTCATTATTGTTACTTAAGTATTTGATCTGCTATTAAATGTTCTAATTTGAAAGTAACAAATTTATCAAATGCACAAAAACAAGGGAAATAAGAGGATTCTAGATCCTCTTATAAGAATTCAGCATTCACAGAAATCAGCATTGAGTATGCATTTTAGGTACCAGTTTTTCTCATAGCTTCTTTACATGGGATATCAATTAATCAATGCAATAATCCCTGTGAGTGAGCATCATTATTTATGTTTTATGCACAAAGAATCTGTGAATACAAATGGCCAAGTGCTTTGGACAGAATCAGGCAGCTAGTATCTGGCAGAGCCTGGAAGTACCTGCTATTGTACAGTTGAACTGAAAGTTCATTTTTCATAAAGAGAAATACTATAATTTGCTCTGCTACTTAGAGAATGTAATTGAGGCTTTTGGAAGAAAGAATTAAGAATTAAGCCTTTTGATTTTATTATAGTTATAAATATCATATTCAAATATTTTTCTTGTCAAGGATTTTAGAATTTGATAGAATTATTTTCTTTACCCAACACACATTAAATTCCTCCACTGGTAAGATTTTCATTTTGTTTTGTGTGTGGTATACATTTTCATAGAAATTCACTTCACTCAAAAACAAATGTGTTAACAACCTGAAATATAATTAATAACTGATTTTCTTCACAGCCTGTCACAATTTCATATTCTGGCTTGATTTTAACTCTTTTTGTTTTTTTCTTTGCAAACTACAAAGAAAAGCATAGAATGTCAAATTGCATCAACATTGTTTTCAAATTTTCCAAATTAAATACACTACAACTCCTTTTGAAAAGAGCTCAGTACAAGGATACCATGATGGGTAAACACCCAGTATTACATACAGAAGACAGATCTTAGAGCCAAAATACATTTGTTCTTTCCATAAATACTTACATTTATCTAAATTTTAGAAAGAAAATGCAAATTAATGCAATAATTCTTGTTTCTTAGGCAGATATTTTCAAATGTGTTGTTACACTATCATTTATTCAGTGCCATAAATAAGTTTCAGTGTTAACAAGCATAAATTACATTGAGGTCTCTGACCCAGGATCTAGTTATAAAGTAAAACTGTAACAAACCATTAAACATAATCACATGTAAACACTTGTTAGAAGTATCCCATGTAGAATAAATGGAGAACAATGGGATCCACATTTTCATTAAGTAGACACTGATGTAATTTAAAATAATGATTTATACAATTTTTAAATATATTGTCAGAATTTCACAACTGAACTAAATTGGAAATTATCTAGTCCAACATTCTTTTCTCTTTGTGATCAGTGCTTTTACAGATGAAAAAACTAATGTCTGGAGTGTTTCCTGACATACCTAAGATTATAAGGATTCTTCCAGCAAAAGTGGGGCTATAACAAGAATTAGACCCCTTTCATATACAGGTGTGTATGCATACACATATATACTGTATATGTATCTTACAAGAAATAAATATCATGATAATTTCAGTTATTTTGTACATTTTGGATTAGACTTCAAATGGTGAGTGAAAGAATATAGCCTAAAATTAAAGTCACAATTATTCTGACCTTACGTGCTGAGCTATTCTCTGTAAGGACAAATTTAACCAAAGATTTCCTGAAATATATTGCCTATCACTAAACCAAGAGAAGGAAGGGCAATATCAAAATTAGGAAACCACATTGAGAAGAGACTGGTGTTTGTTACAAAGTGGAGAAAGTTGTTGTGAATGTGATTGGAGAGCAGTCCAAGGGTAAAAAGTAAAGCTGGAAGGAAAATTATCAACCTTTTGTGGAGCCACCTTCTTCCCTGAACTCAGAATGAAGAGTGCCTACTGAGCATACCTTAGTGGGTTGAACTTCTCTGGGCATGGACACACCTTAAGACTCTGATATATATTTCTTTTCATTAATATTTTGTGAACACATAATGTACTAAGTAACTTCTTGGGTATATGGACACATCAGGAAAATAATACAGACCAAAATCCCTCCCCTCCTGGGGCTGGCAGTTTAGTAGAGGCAAATAATACACACAACAAATGAGTAAATGTTGCAGCAAGATTGAAGATGATTAATACTATGAAATTTATAATAGAAATGAAATAACGATATAAAACAGAGTAAAGGTGATGGAAAGAGTGAAAGGATATCATATTAGGCCTTGGTCATTGACATATGAGCAAAGATTGGTGCAGTCCACCAGACCTAAAAGAGGTAAAAAATTCATTGACATAAATGTCTGGAGAAAATGGGCTTTAGGCAGTGGGAGGAATCAATACCCTCGTAGAGTCTCTAGGGCAGAGTAAGTAAGACTGAAGTGGAGGCACAGGGACAGTAGTAGTAGGGGTCAAGGTCAGAGGCAGTGACAGCTGGAGTATCATTTTAAAAGCCAAAGCTTTGGTTCTTAATCCTAGTGGGACGCAGACACCACTGCAGGCTGAGCCATGGGGTACCACACTTTGACACTGAGTTTAAAGGTATCCTTTCAACATGTGGGTAGAAAGCATGGAGACTGGTTAGGTGGTCATGACAGTGATATAAATGAGCTATAAGGAGGGATTTTGACAAAGAAGAATGCAGTAGAATTGAAAAAAGTGGGCAGCTTCAAGGTATATTTATCAAAAGAAATTGTTTCACCATTTTATTAAACATATTAAAATAGACAGTCATTACAATAGACTATGACAACCATTGAAAAGTCTCAACTTCCTCTAAATAAAAAATGGACACTGTCATGGGTACTGACAGAAACAATTTCATCTTTAACTTCTAAAGACCAAAGAATATAAGTAAACTTCAGCAAATACATCAGGAATAACTGTCTTATTGTACTGTGATTATCTTCTCCACTGTCTCCTTTGGGGATTACTCCATTATCTATCAAATGTCCCTTCTTATATTAAATTTTTCTTTTCTTCTCTCTCTAACACTCAGACTTAAATGCACTTTTACCTCTCTCCTAAAACTTTCTTCACTCATAAATAAATAAATAAGATATATGTGATATTTGCCCTTCAAAACTAAAAAGGATCAGATGATCTTTGGATCATTCACCATTGTTTTCTCATCTAACTTTTAGCCAACTTGTTGTCATTATGCAACTTTTTGCAACAGTGCTCTATACTGGATTACTTCTTTCTTCACCTAGTCCTCATTCCTTATTCTAAAATGCTGCTAAAGATACAGGTCAATTGAGAGTAGTCTTAACTTGGTTAGTGAAAATTACATATGAGTACACCAAATAACTCCTTTTAAATTGTAATTATTTTTGCATTTTATGCTACTAATTAGACTGGACGAAGTGCAATTCAAACTAATTTTTAATAATCCTTCTGAGACATGCTTGCCTCTCTAACTAGAGCTTATTCATCCACCATGCAGGACTGTTATACTATTCTTCTCCTGCCATCCTAGGAGTCTCTCTTTTCTCCAGGACCCAGTATTTACACAGGGGAGACAGTAGTGACTATTCCTACCAGACAAACTGAGAAATTCAATAATCTATGGGTCATTGGGTGAAGTATACAGACACTATTTCCTCCTCAGCAGTGAGAAATTATTAGAGCTAGACCAAATCCTGCTTCAATTTAGAACAAGTAATTTAACTGTATTCCAGACTAAAGATCCAGAATATTTATAGATTCAAAAATCATCTGGAATCATTATCCAAGATGGCAGATTAGAGACACTTGCCCAGTTCCTGTGTCTCCATGAATCTGAAACAAAATCTCAGGTACTTAGCTATAAGGAAAGGAAGGTATTTAAGAAAGGCAGGAAGGGCACCAGTGAAAGAATAGACAATTAGAGACCATAAGAAACTCAGAAATAGTGAACTTTAAAAGAAACAAAGGTAGTATTTTCCTTGGGTGGGAGCCCTAAACAGCCCACACTCACATTCCTCCCTGCCCAGAGCTAATAAGAGGCTACTGGCAAACTACAGTATCTCCCAAATCTCTCCATCTCTAGACTCACTGAACTAGACCCACATGCTTGCATGGTGAGAACTAGATGCAGTAGCAGTGGACATTGCCTTTCAAAGGGATCACCAGTCTACCAGACTAGAGGGGAGAGGGCAAACCTTGCTATATAGAGTCAGTCTAGTGCATTGAACCTCATACCCAAAGAAAGTCATGGTCACAGGGCAAATGAAGGGAGCAAAATGTGCAAAACAAGAAGGCTGCTCTACCCTCTCCAGTTGCTACACCTTGCAGGTGAAACTAACCTACCCCTACCATAGCTATAGCTCCTGCAATAGGCCCAGAATGCCTCATCCACTTATAGCCATTGCCACCTACCTGGCCTGGATCTTTAGCAGACCATAAACCCTATCTAGGTGCCCCTAGTGGGGAATCATGGACAATCCTATATGCAGAGGGGAACCAGCAGCAAATATAGCAGGAGAACAATAGACAGAACATAGAGGGTTACAGATTGGAGGCAAATGCTGTACGGAGGGAGAATAGCTCAATATACTCTTCTCCATAGTGAAGAAATACCATTTTTTTTCCAGTTTTAATTTTCAGTTTTGTTTTTCTTATCCTTAGTTCTTTTCTGTCTACCATTATTCCCTGACTACATAACCTTGCTCCACAATAATTATACTAGGGTCTTACATACTACGATTTCTTATGTGTTCATCCCATACACTTGATCCCTCTCTCCCCATCTTCCTTTCCTTACCATATCATTCTTTTACTACCTAAATTTTAATTCCTATAACTTCAGTAATTTGTTTACTCTGAGTGTATCTTAGAATAGCACTAGTTCCTCTCATATATAATGTATTCAAAGAAACCAAAATAAACAAGGAGAAGACGTAAATTAGTAAAATTAGAGATGAGAAAGGGGTTCTCACAATATGTATCAATGAAATCCTGAGGATAATTATGGAATGCTTTGAAAACTTATATTGTAATAAACTGGAAAATCTAGAAGAAGTGAATAAATTTCTAGAAGCAAATGACTAACCAAAATTGAAACAAGATGATATAAATCACCTAAACAGATACAATAGGCAATGAGATTGAAGCAGTAATAAAAAGTCTCCCAACACAGAAAAGCCCAGGACAGGACAGATTCACTGCTGAATTCTACGAGATCTTTAAAGAACTAATACCAATGCTCCTCAAACTATTTCATGAACAGAAACGAAAGGAATGCTACCAAACTCATTTGATGAAGTCGTTATTAACCTGAAACCAAAACTGGATAAGGACATGAGTAACAAAGAAAAGTATAGACTAATTTCTTTGATGAATATAGACATAAAAATTTTCAATAAAATTTGCAAACCAAACTCAACAACACATTAAAAAATTCATAAACTATGATTAATTTGGTTTCATTCCAGGTATGTAAATATGGTTCATAATGCACAAATCAATAAACAATACACATAAAAAATATAACAAAGAATAAAAATTAGATGAACATCTCCATAGATGCACAAAACGCATTTGATAAAGTTCAACATCCATCCCTTCATGATAGAAACCCTTAAGAAACTAGGAACAGAAGGAACATACCTCAATATTATAAAGACTATATATGAAAACCTATAGCCAATATCATACTAACTAGGAAAAAATGAAATAATTTCCTTTAAAGTCAGGAACAAGACAAGGGTGTCCATTCTCTCCTCTAATGCTCATTATACTACTTAGCCAGAACAATAAAGCAAGAGAAAGACATGAAAGGTGTATAAAATAGGAAAGGAAGAACTCAAACTATCCTTGTTTGCAGATGATATGAGTCTATACTTAAAAAACCCTAAATACTCCAGCAAAAGGTTTTAGATCTGAAAAACACTTTTGGCAAAATAGCAGTATACAAAATCAACATCAAAAATTGGTAGCATTTCTATATACTATAGTGAACAGGCAGAGAAAGAAATCAGGAAAACAATTCCATTCAAATTGCTTCAAACAATTAAATACCTAACAGCAAATTTAACAAAGGAACTAAAGCTGTCTTATAATAATCACAATAAAACCTTCAGGAAAGAAATTGAAGACACTAGAAGATAGACTTCCTCTACTCATGGATCAGCAGAATAAATATTGTGAAAATGGCAATGCTATTGAAAGCAATCTACAGATACAATGAAATCCTCATAAAATTTCCAATGTCATTCTTCATAGAAATATAAAACTCAACATTAAAATTCATATGGAAGCAAAAAAGACCCTCAAATAGCCAAAACAATCCTGAGCAAAAACAGCAATTCTGGGGGTATTACAAAACCTGACTTCACATTAAAAAAACAGTGTGATACTAGCAAAAATACAGACATGTAGACCAATGGAATAGAATAGAAGATCCAGAAACAACACACAGTTATAGACATTTGATTTTCAACAAAGGTATTCATAGCATATGTTGAAACAAAGGTAGTCTTTTCAAAAAATGGTTTTGCAAAAATTGGATATCCACATGTAGAAGATTGTAGACCCCTGTCTCTCATCCTGTGCAAAAAATTCATTCAAAATGGATCAAAGTCTTAATGTGATACTTGAACCTATGAAAGACTGCTAAAAGAAAACATAGAGAAAAACTTTGAAGATATAGGCATAGGTAGAACAGTAATAGCACAGGAAACAAAACAAGAATTGCTGTTGGGATTGCATCAAAATAAAAACCTTTGGCAAGGCAAAGGAAACAATTACTAGAATGGGAGACACAACCCACAGAACTGGAGAAAATCTTTGTTATCTATTTATGAGATAAAGGATTCCTATCCAGAATACATAAAGAGACCAAAAATTAAACACCAAAGAGCAAACAATCCAGTTAATAAATGTACAAAGGAATTCAACAGAGTTTTCAAAAGCAGAAGAGCAAATGGCTAATAAATGAATGAAGAAATTCCAACATCCTTAGCCATAAAGGAAATGAAAATCAAAACTACACTGAGATTCAATCTCACTTCAATCAGAATGGCCATGATCAAGAAAACAGACAACAACAAATGCTAGTAGGGATGTGTGTGAGGGGAATGGGAAGGTAAGTTAGTACAGCCAGTATGGAAATCAATTCAGATGTCCCTCAAAAGACTAAAAGCAAAACTTCCATATGATACTGGCATACCACTCCTGGGCATATATCTGAAGGAATATAAGTCAGGAGACAATCGATATAGCCACACACCCAAAAATATATGCTGAAAAAATCTAATACTAATCAAGACAAGAGTCATTGCCTCTGGCATCCAAGAAAAATAAATTATCATGCATGCAATGAAGTGGAAAAATATGAGACAAGCAAATTAATAAACATGAGTCAAGTTAACATGGATGTTGGGAGGTATATATAAGAAAATAAAAAGTAATTATCATAATTGCATTCTAGGTGTTAAAGAGAGGAGTGGAGACTTTATAGGCAGGGCAGAGTGTGTGGGATGTTTATAGCAGCTCTGTTCTCAATGGTCAAACTTTGAAATCAGCCCAGATACCCATCAACCAATAAATGCACAAAAAACTATGGCACATATACACAATGGACTATTATAAGCTATAAAGAAGAATGAAATTATATCCTTTGCAGGAAAATGGATGGAAGTGGAGAGCATCATATTAAGTTAAATCAGCCATACTGAGAAACTGCATATACTCTCTCATTTGCAGAATCTAGACCTAAAAATGAACGACAGGAGTATAAGTGGGGACTTTTTGGGGATGGAAGCCTGTGGAGGGGTTAAAGGAGAGGGTAAAGTGGATGAATATGATCAAAGTACTAAGATCTACTAAAATTGTTTTAAAAGTAGGGGGCAGGGGAAATAAGTAAGAGTGGTAGAGAATGAATTTGATGAAAGTACATTATATTCATATGTACAACTATTACAATGAAACTTCTTTGTACAAAAATATATGATGAAAAAATCTAATACTAATCAAGATAAGAGTCATTGCCTCTGGCATCCAAGAAAAATCATGCATGCAATGAAGTGGAAAAATATGAGACAAGTAAATTAATAAACATGAGTCAAGTTAACATGGATGTTGGGATGTATATACAAGAAAATAAAAAGTAATTATTATAATTGCATTCTAGGTGTTAAAGAGAGGAGTGGAGACTTTATAGGCAGGGCAGAGTATGTGGGATGGGTTGACAGTTTCAGAAGGCATGCTTTGGTGGCAATGGACGTACCCATTCTTTTGTAGCAGTAATGGTATCACACACACACACACACACACACACACACACATACCCCAGATATATTATGTAATAAAAATTTATCAAGTTGTATACTTTAAACATATGTGCTTTATTTTATTCATTATGCAGAATTCAGAAAATCATATAATATGCTTTAGTGTACTGTATAAGTAATTTTCACAAGGTTAAAAAATGAATCACTTTTGAGGCAATGGATGAAATGGAGCTTGATAGCATGGGGTAGAGCAGGTGCAAGTCACGGGAGGGCCAGCCTAGAGTCTCACCTTGGAGTTTCCTCACTGTGTTTTCAATAGCATTTGGGATTATGATGTCACAGGCCTTAGAGGAAATAAACAAAATTGCCCTTAACCATCATCTCTGCTCAGAGGACCCAAATTTAGTATTTTTCATCATTCCTAATAGGAAACAAAAGCAATTTCTCAAAGTGAGTTCAACATCAAATGGCAATCTTCTTTTACATCAGAAAACCCTGGAAATTCAAGTTTGTCATTCTATGATTTTGACACAGGGATCTCTGCTAAAGAAGCTCTAACTTTTTTTGAGGATTGAAATATTCCTGGGCAGGACAAAAAAAGTACACACAATTAGCTAAAAACCCAATATAGCCACAAAACAAAATTTAACCAAGGGAAAGAAAACAGGTTGCTGAAACCACCAACTAACCTATCAAGAACAGTTAAAACAATACCAACAGGAAAAATGGGAAGAAGAAAAAGAGATGGAAACCATTGCCCTCCAAAAAATAATTTAATACAGGATTTGGAGGGAAATGAAGACAATTGATATCCTGTTCTGGACTCCAACAAAACAAGGATAAATGTCACCAAGGAACCCAATTATGTCCACAAGAATATACTTAAAGAAGATAGCCTTCAAGTAATCACTGAGAATTTATGGAGATGATACTAGACATGGTTAACCAAAATGTACAAGAGGCATTCAAGAAATTTCAAGACACCAAAAATAATACAAGAAGACACAGAAACAAATAAATGAATTCATAGGAGCTCTAAATACACACCAAAGTGAAACAGAGAGCACTATAAATAGGAGATAAATGAATTAAGGATGAAAATAGACAATATTAAAGAGGAAGTGACCCATGACATGGAAAACTTCAGCAAAAAGAACAAAACAGAAACACAAAACACAATGAAAAGTCACTCCAGAAGGCTAGAACAAGTGGAAGACAGAATCACAGAATGTGAAGATAAAATGGAAATTCAAGGAAAAACTGAAGAGCTATTAGTCCAACAACTCAAAATCTGTGAAAGAAATATGCAAGAACACACCAACTCCATCAAACACCAAACCTGAGAATCGTGGGCATTTAAGAAGGAGAAGAGGTGCAAGCAAAAGGGATTCATAATGTATTCAATAAAATAATAACAGAAAAATTTCCAAATCTAGAGAAAACTGTGCCCATTCAGGTACAAGAAGCCTCCAGGACACCAAACAGACTTGACCAAAATAGAACTACCCCATGACATATTATCATTAAAACAATAAGCACAGAGAATAGAGAAAGAATATTGAAGGCTGTAAGAGAAAAAAAAAATAACATACAAAGGTAAACCCATCAAAACCATAGAAGATTTCTCAATGGAAACGTTAAAACAAGAAGAGCAAGGAGTGAGGTATTCCGGGCACTGAATGAAAATAACTTCAACCCTTGGATACTCTACCCAGCAAAACTATCATTCAAAATAGATGGAGCAATAAAAGTCTTCCAACATAAGCAGAAACTAAAACAATATATAGCCACCAAGCCACCACTACAAAAGATTCTTCAAGGAATTCTGCACACAGAAAATGAAAGCAAACAAAACCAAAAAAGGACAGGCAGTAGCAAATCACAGGAAAAGAAAAGGCAAGAAAGTAGAGAGTAACATTGATCCAGCTGTACACAATCAAACCCTTAAACAACAAAAACACTAAATGACAGGAATCACCACATACCTATCAATACCAAAAGTGAATGTTAATGGACTTAATTCAACCATCAAATGACACCATTTGGCAAACTGGATTAAAAAGGAAGATCCAACAATCTGCTGCCTACAGGACCCATCTCATTGACAGAAACAAGCACTGGCTTAGGGTGAAAGGCTGGAAGAAGTTGTACCAAGCCAATGGTCCATGAAAACAGGGAGGAATAGCAATACTTATCTTGGACAAAGTAGAATTCAAACTTACATTGATCAAACAAGATAAAGAAGGACACTCCATACTAATAAAAGGGGAAGTACACCAATAGGAAATAACAATTATCAACCTATATGTACCCAACATCAATGTACCCAATTTCATCAAACATACTCTGAAGGACCTAAAATAATATATAGACTCCAACACAGTGGTAGTGGGAGACTGTAATACCAATAGATAGATCATCCAAACAAAAAAATCAATAAAGAAATTCCAGAACTCAATAACACCATAGATAAAATGGACCTAGCTGATGTCTATAGAATATTTCATCCAACTTCTGCACAATATACAATCTTCTCAGCAGCCCATGGAACCTTCTCCAAAATTAACCATATCTTATGGCACAAAGCAAGCCTCAGCAAATATAAGAAAATAGAAATAATCCAATGAATTCTATCTGATCACCATGCATTAAAACTATAACTTAACAAAATAAAAACAGTAAAAAAAATGTAAATAATTTGAAGCTGAACAACACATTGTTCAATGATCAATGGGACATGGATGAAAGAAAAGAGGAAATAAAAAGATTCCTGGAACTTAATGAAAATGAAAACATGACCACCAGAACCTATGGGACACAGCAAGGGCAGTCCTAAGAGAAAATTTTGTAGCCATGAGTGCATATATTAAAAGTACAGAAAGATCTCAAATCAATGACCTAATGCTGCATCACAAACTCTTAGAAAAACAAGAACAAGCAAATCCTAAGACAAGCAGGAGAGAAATAATAAAAATAAATGCCAAAATCAAAGAACTAGAAACAAACAAACAAAAAACCCATACAATGAATCAATGAAACAAAAAGCTAGTTCTTTGAAAAAATAAAGAAGATTGACAGACTCCTGGAAAACCTGACTAAAATGAGGAGAGAAAAAACCCAAATCAGTAAAATCAGAAATGCAAAAGAGGAGATAACAACAAACAACACAGAAATCCAGGAATTCATCAGAGACTACTTTGAGAATCTATATTCTAATAAATTTGAAAATCTTGAAGAAATGGACAGATTTCTAGATACTTATGACCGTCCAAAACTGAATCAAAAAGATATTAATCACCTGAATAGATCTATAATACAAAATGAAATTGAAGCAGCAATAAAGAGTCTCTCAAAAAAGAAAAGTCTAGGACCTGATGGATTCTCTGCTGAATTCTATCAGACCTTTAAAGAAGAATTAATACCAACCCTCCTTAAAATGTTCCATGAAATAGAAAGGGAAGGAACACTGTCTAACACATTTTATGAAGCCAGTATTGCACTCCTCCTCAAACCAGAAAAAGGCACCTCCAAAAGAGAACTATAGGCCAATTTTCTTAATGAACATCTATGCAAAAATCCTTAATAAAACAATGGCAAATGGGTACAGTCCTGGACTATAGTCAGGACTCAGTATGAAATCACTGAGCGTGATCTTTTGATGAGAGTAGCAAGGTTGCAAAACCTGCACCATCCAGCCTGATTCAAATGTGATCCAAACTCCAAAGAATGATAGTAAAGAGCTAACCTCTCATAAGATACAAGGCAACACAAGAGAAAGTAGAACAATGTCTTCAAAAAGTTAGAAGACAGCAGTTGCCATTGTAGAACACTATCCTTAGGAAGACTTTTTGTAGGAATGGAAGGGGATAGAAGTACTTTAGAGGAAAAAAACCAGAAAGATTTCATTGCCAAAAGTCCTAAAAGGGATATTAATATATTGACACTTTGCTTCTCATGTTTTTTCACTGTTTTTGCTTTTTAGCAATTGTACTGTAACATGTCTGTTTCCATTGCATTTTTCTGCTTGAGAACTCTCAGATTTATTAGGCAAGTTTCTCTCTTCCAAACCCTAGAGAAAGAATCAGACCATGTTCAGTGTTGATTAGTTCATGTGGAGCAAGAGCAATATGCATCACAAAGGACAGGATGAACTAAGAATATTGCCTTAAGGCTCCCAACTGAGGTTCATAGCTATGCCACAATAAGGAGGAACTGGTGTCTGATGCAAGAAACTACAGCTACCTTTTAATACTATGTTGTATTACTGGATACAAATCTCCTTTTAGAATATGAAATTAATTACTCTAAATAAAGAACTTCTCTCCATTTCATTATATTTTAATGAGGACTTATATGAATCTCATTTAGGATACTCAGTGTTTGGCCATGCCTATTTGGGATGATACCAATTTGTTCAAGATGAAACTTGTATTTTACTATAGTTGTAAATTTTAATAAAGCTCTCAATTAACAGACACTGAAGGGTAAAACTCAAATGTAAAAGTATGTTCAGTCATAAAAATCTCAAAGCATTTATGTTGAAAGGAAACAAGCTAAAGGAACAATTTCTGCAGAACTTTAAAACACCATGCATTCTCTTATTCTAAATGAAGTATGTCATGTAATAACTTTATGTAAATTGCTTCTCTGTTGGGGATGGTTTAAGAATTAGTATACACATATATGCTTGATCTCCTTTTAAAGGCTTTGAGAACATTCAGTGAGAGCATTGGATTCATTTACCAGGGTTTTCTAAAATCATTTTTAGTTTGCCAAAACCCACCATAGAAAAATTGCTCTTGCTTTACAATAGGCCTTTGCCAAATCTGGTAGGTAAAATTTACTGTTACGTGATGTTCCATCATAAAATTTGTGTATTAAATTCAAGATTGTTTGGCATGAGTTTGCACTATTGGGAAAATTGTGCCTGTAACCTCAAAAGGCCATAATTTGCACTTTTGTTTCTTTGAAGGGTTCCAGGCCATTAGGAAACAGGAACTAACATAGTTATCTGCATTTTCCCAAATGTTTCCCCTTTAGTGTATTATTCAATAATAAGATTCAGAGCAAACCTAGATACTTGCTACTGGTAGGTAAAAGGAAAGATTGAGAAAGAAAGTTTCAAAATTTAAACACTACAGGAACTACTACTAAAGAGCTCTTATTTCCAGAGCCATGCTTGGAGCATGTTTTAGACTGGCTGCCTGCATTCATTTTTGTGAAGAACTAATAATAATCATTTTTGTTCTTCATGACATACCTTGATTTCTTATTGTCTTTGTTCTTTTCCTTTGTTCTTTAAATGACATTTATTTTCATTAGATTTGAGGTCACAGACAGATGATATGATGTTCAGCCTAACATCTTGAATCAAACATTTAAAATTTGGAATGCCAGCTTTATTAATTTATGAAATATCTGTGCAGCATTTGTGTCTCTAACATTGTTCTTGGTATTTTATAAACTTTGAGATGTGTAACCTAGGTAGTCAAAATATAGAACAGTTGCAATTATTTTCATTTTGCATGTGAGAAGGATGGGCTGCATCTAGGCAATATAAAGAAACTGCAAGATCCCATAGCTAGTGAGCCAAAGAACCAGAATTTTAATCAGGTAGTTTGACTCCAGAACATGTGCTTTGGGGAAATCTTTAAAAAATGAATTTCCTATTCTTTAACCTATATATAATTTGTTTGTAAAGGAAAAAGCATAAGGAAAACAGCCAGACATAATAAATTAATACATTTTGTTATAAGTGGAGTCCTTTAAGGGATAAAAATGGAACTAAAGATTATCTCATTAATTAACTGTGGGGAGAGAGGGCTGTGGGTATGAGTCCTCAGAAGACTTTGATAGCGTCTGGACCTCCACAAAAGAGAAGAGCTGGACTTTGTTCCATCTTATCTCTATCTTATTGGTTAAATAGCCCAAGGTTTTGTTTTCTTCCTATGAAAACCCATACTAAATGTCAGAGGGGTAATGCAAGCAACAGAAATAATTTAGAGGGCGAGGAAAATTGGAGTAGGAGAGCAAGATGCCAGTTAAATTGTATGGAGTTGGTAAAAGGAAAGAAGAGCATAAAGTTTCAGTAAAACAGAAATAAACAACTTTCTTTTCTTTCCTCAATGGTTCATATTTTCAACCATTGAGGAAAGATCAATGTGAAGAAATGAAGAGATCTTTCACTTCTTTTGCTAAGTTTATTCTCAGATATTTTTTGAGGCTATTATAAATGGAATTATTTTCCTATATTCTTTATCATTCTGTTCAGTGTTGGTATATAGAAAGGCTGCTAAAGACTATATATGACAAACCTATAGCCAACATCATACTTAATGGGGGAAAACTGAAATCATTTCCCCTAAAGTCAGGAAAAGACAAGGGTGCCCACTTTCCCCACTCCTATTCAACATAGTCTTGGAATTCCTAGCCAGAGCAATAAGACAAGAAGAAGAAGAATTAAAAGTAATACAAATAGGTAAAGAAGTAGTCAAACTATCCCTATTCACAGATGACATGATCTTATACCTCAAAGACTCCAAAAAACTCCACCCTAAAACTCCAAGAAACTGTAAACAGCTTCAGCAGAATAGCAGGATACAAAATCAAGTTACAAAAGTCAGTAGCCTTTCTATACACCAACAGTGAGCAGACTGAGAAAGAATATAGGAAAACAAATTTACAGTAGACTCAAAAAAATCAAATACCTAAGAACAAACTTAGCAAAGTATGTAAATGACCTCTACAAGGAGAACTACAAACCACTAAAGAAAGAAATCAAAGAAGACAACAGAAGGTGGAAAGATCTCCCATGCTCATGGATTGGCAGAAACAACACTCTAAAAAATGGCTATACTACCAAAGCAATTTTCATGTTCAATGCAACTCTCATCAAAATCCCAATGACATTCATCACAGAGATTGAAAAATATACCCAAAAATTCATTTGGAAACACAAGAGACCACGAATAGCCAAGGCAATACTCAGCAAAAAGAGCAATGCTGGAGGTATCGCAATTCCCAACTTCAAACTAAACAGAGCCATAGCAATAAAAACAACATGGTACATGCACAAAAACAGATATGAAGACCAGTGGAACAGAATAGGAGACCTGGATATGAATCCACTTAGCTACGCTCAGCTAATTTTCCACAAAGGTGCCAAAAACATATGATAGAGATAAGACAGCCTTTTCAACAAATGTTGCTGGAAAAACTGGTTATCTGGTTTCAGAAAACTGAAACTAGATCCGTGCCTGTCACCTTGTACAAGTATCAACTCAAAGTAGATTAAGAACCTTGATATCTGACCAGAAACCTTGAAGCTAGTACAGGAAAGAGCAGGGAATATACTGGAAGCAATAGGCATAGGCAAGGACTTCTTCAGTAGAACTCCAGCAGCCCAGTAACTAAGAGAAAGGATTGACAAATGGGACTACATAAAATTAGAAAGTTTCTGCACAACAAAAGAATTGGTCTCTAAATTGAAGAAGCCACCCAAAGAATGGGAGAAAATCTTTGCTAGCTGTACATCAGACAAGGGACTGATAGCCAGAATATACAGGGAGATGAAGAAACTAAACTCCCCAAAGATCAATGACCCAATAAAGAAATGGGAAACTGAACTAACTAAACAGAATTTTTTCAAAGGAAGAAGTCCAAATAGCTAAAAAAACATATAAAAATGTTTACTATCCATGGCCATAAAGCAAACCACACTAAAATTCTACCTCACTCTTGTTAGAATAGCTACCATCAAGAACACCACCAACAACAAATGTTGAAGATTAGTGGGAAAAAGGAACACTGCTGGTGGGAATGTATGCTAGTAGAAAACAATATAGAGGCTCCTTAAAAAACTAAAAACAGATCTGCTATATGATCCAGCAATGCCACTCCTAGGGATTTACCAGAAGGAATGTGAGTCAAGTTACTACAAAGGCACCTGCTGCACACCCATGTTTATTGCAGCACTATTCACAATATCCAAGATATGGAAACAGCCAAGACACCCCACTACAACGAATGGATTAAAAAATGTGGTATTTATACACAATGGAATTTTACTCAGCCACAAAGAAGAAATTTTGTCATTCAAAGGTAAATGGATGGAACTGGAGAACATCATCTAGGGAGACCCTCACTTTGTCTCTTGCTCCAACCCAGATGGGAAAAGCAGTCTCAGTATCTTGTATGGGAGAACAGATCTTGCAATTAACTCCTCAAGAACCATTTTTCAGACATTTGTATTTATTTAGATCCAATTTTATTTCTAGTGCTGGATGAGTCTGAAACTGTTAACTGCTGTAGACTTTTGAAGATTCTCTGGTCAGTTTGGGTTGTTTTCCACTTTTCTTGATTTCTTCTTTAGCATTTAGCTTTATCAAGTCCACTAAACCAAAGTAAGTTAACACACCAGCCTGCATCCCATGTTCCAGAATTTTATTGCTGTGTTTTGCTTTTCTGTCATCCCCATTCTTTTGAGTTTTGTCTTTAAAAATATTCTCTTTATTGTAATTTGAGGGATATTAAAATTATATAAATATGTTTAATACACTAATCTGGTAAAAACACTAAGTGCCTCAATTTTTAAAAAATATTTAGGGATGGATGATTTCTATTCTGTTAACCATTGTGAAATGTGTTGTTCTGGTACATATAAATAAAATGAAAATTAATGTATTCTGTTAGGATTTATTTTAAATCAAGAAAAGATTAACAAATTCTAAACATGCTACTTATGAGGAGATTCTTACCATTTAAAATGCAGGCAAAAACACCCCTCCCCCATTCTTTTGGCACTTTTAAGAACATCATAAATATCATAAGCGCTTCTGATGACCGAGTTGCTAGGTTTTTCACAAGGTTGTCAACCTTCAATAGTTGAATTGCTCCCAGGATTAAAACTCTGATTTCTACATCATCATTAAAAGAACAATGACCAAATAAAAAGAAAATGGTAGTTTTTATGTTGGATTAAGAGTTTTGTATATATTAAATTGTGCCTGTCTTCAACATTCCTAATTCTGGAGCTGTCACTATTGCCCTGGATGACAGAAATCACAGAGCATATTCCTGCAATTCTAGGACAGCTGATGGGCTGAAGAAAACATTGTAAGAATTGTAAGACAATGCTTTAAAAAAACAAATGAACAAACACAACCCCTCATGCTAAGATACAAATAATATTGTCAAAAACTAAAGGGTCTGAGATTTTACCTAACTTGCATGTCAGCAAATGATCCTGCCAAAGTGTTCATGGATGCTGACAGAAGACACAATACTTCTGGCTGCTAAGCAAATGACTTCATCGTGCATGGCCCTGGGAGTAAGCAAAGTGTTAGAATTTTCTTGGGGAAGATTGCCAAGCACCAGTTTTCATAACAGTGCTGATGAACACTTACAAATGTGTTGTACTCCTACAGGAGATGTATTGTGAGTGTAGTGATCCAAATCTTTTATAATGGACAGAAAGCATGCCTAACTTTTATTCCACAGGGAATAATTATCTTTATTACACTGCACAATAAGTACAACTGCCCTTTGCTCCAGAGGGGACCATTATCTATACCAGGAAGTCTATAAAAAATAATCTAAAAAGCTTGCCCTTGCCTTGGAGTGATTTTATTCTGTAAAATAAATATTCTTGAAAATGGGGTTGAAACTTTTCTATATTTTAAAAGTAATAATTCTTCAATGAAAAGTTTAAGATTTATTCTTTTCAAACTTAGTAACACATCAAAGTAATATTTCTTGTAATTGTTATTTCTACCTAATTTATCTTATAACATACACATATTAATTTTACAGCGAAAATGTCAAAATTGACAAGAATGTATGACAAAATTAATATTAGCCAAGTTTACTCTTGAAAGTAATTGTGTTTCTACCCCTCTGTTTCTTCAAGAATTCTTCTGCATTTATTATGCTTTTATGTCATCTAAGTATGGTGAAATCCAACATGTATTTTAAGATTTGGTTTTAATTCCTCCCCCACGAAGAACTGCCTAATCCACTCTGCTAGAATTCATCCTTTTATCCCATTTTTCTACTTTACAATCTGGTTAATATCTCTCAGGTCGCCTCCATATTGCGCTTTTTTTTTTTTTTCAGTTTTATTTCTTTCTCAACGAGACTATAAAATGAATTCTGGCTAAAAAAAGAAAATGTGTCTTTTGCATGTTAATATTCCTTACATAGTATTTGTCATCGTAGTTTTTGTTTGTTTTTTAAATACTTATGCTCATTGAGACAGAAGTGTGAGTGGTGGTTTTTATAAGGATGCATGTGGAAATATGTTAATAGTGAGTCTACTGGGAAGAACAATGACTTACATTACAAAAAGATATAGAATAAATGGAACTAAATACATGTATGATCTTATATACATATACATACATACTCACATATATGTGTGTGTGTACACATACATATACATATTGATGGGAACTGTCTCTTATGCAGCCTAAGCTGCAGCTGGTTTCACTCCTTGCAAACAAAACCCACCTTTCCTTATCTCCCACCCCCCTTTCTTTACACTCCCCTAGACCTTGCTTCAGCAGCTGGTCTTGTCCTCTGCTGATCAAGGCTCACTGTTCCTTATCTCCCACCACCTCCCTTTGCCTGAGACCTTGCTCCTACAGCTGGTCTCTTCCTTTGCAAATCAAAGACCATCCTTTGTTCTTGCTTTCCCCCAAATGCTACTTAAGACCAGACCAGCTGAGAGAAGTGGCTGCACCATTTTTCTTTTCCTTTTCTCGGCCAGCCACCCTGCTTATTAAAATTTTGGACATGAGATAACTTTCATGAGCTTCCTTTGTGTGCGATGTGCGGCATTTTCTGAACACATATATCTATACATATACATCTATCTATCTATCTATCTATCGAGAGAGAGAGAGAAAGAGAGACACAGGGAGACAAAGGGAGAGACAGAACATAACTGCTAATAGTCTGTCTAAGGTGTCTACAGGGAGGCAGAAGAGGAATAGAGGCTGATAGAGAGTGGATAATATTGAAACACAATATATCTGTGTAGGAAGATAGTAATCTAGTGTAAATTGTTGAATAGGGGGATAAAGAAAGGGAAAGCAATATGGGGGTTAATCTGACAAAAGAATAATACACACATATCTAAAACACCAAGGTGAAACCCCCTTGAACAATCAATATACACTTAAAATACGAAGGACAGGAAGGTAAAGAAGGTCTTGTCAAAGGTGGGTACCAGTGGGAAGGGGGAAGGTTAACAGAGAGGGTGAAGGAAGGTGAAATGTGGCTGTGTTTTGTATTCGTACATGAAAATAGAACAATGAAACTTGTTGAAATGGTTCTAAGAATGGGAGAGGGGGGATGAGGGAGAACAATGAAGGGGGAGAATCTAATTAAGATATAAGCACATATGCACACAATGAATTTTCTCTATACAAGTATTATATGCAAATAAAAATAAGAAGTCAAATTTAAAAAGGATATAGGATAGGGTTAATTATAGATTATAATAAGCCTGTTTGAACGTCTCACCTCTCTCCAATGACCTGCCCCCATGTCACTGATGATAAAAGACAACGTTCATACAGTGTTCTGCAAACTCCATGTGATCTGCCCCTAGCATCTGGTATGGTCTCAAATCCTATCACTTTCTCTTCACGTATTTTCAGCCACAGTGGCCAGACTAGACCCTTAACACATGCAGTTCCCTCTATCTGGAATGCTGTTCCTTACAGATAAGTCCAGATTTCACTCGTTCGCATCTTTAAATTCATTACTCAGATGTCAACCTCTTCACAAGATATTTCTTGTTTATATCGTACTGTGCTCAAATCCTTATAACTCTTAACCCACTGCTCCCTACATTTCATCTCTGTATTGTTTTATTTCATCTACTTTTATTCCAACTGGATTGTAAACTCTATCATTTTTTAAAACATGCTTTCAATTTCAATAAAATTGTGTATTCACATAAAGTTCTAAGAACTAATAAATAATATGAGAGATGCCATGTAACTTTTACCAATTTCTTGCAATGGTCCTATCTTGCAAAACTATAGTATAGTTATCACAAACAGAACACTGTTGTTGATACAGTGAAGATGCAGAACATTTTCATCACCATTAGTAAATCTCATGTTGATCTCGTACAAGCATACCCACTTCTGTTCCACCAACTACTCACTAACCCCTGACAACCAGTAATATGTTCTTTACATCTATAATTTTGCCATTGTGATCTTTTCACTCACTATCATTCTCTGAAGATTCATTTATGTGGTTTTGTGTACCCATTCTTTATTCTTTTATTATTTCCAAGAACTTCCATCCTGTGATGTACCCAGTTCATTAATTATTCATGTTTTGAAGAACATTTGAGCTGTCTCCAGTTAAAGCTATAACACATAAAGCTACTATAAACACAAATGTACTTACTTTTGTATAGGCATAAATCTTCATTCTTTTGAGATAAATACTGAGGTTTGCAATTTCTGGGTCATGTAGGCTGCATATTAACTTATTAAGAAACTTCCAAATTGTCATAGTTTCCATATGACTTTCTATTTCTATGAGTAACCTAATTTCTCTGAATCCTCACCAGAATTTGATGTTTTCACCGTTTTTAATTTTATCCATTCTTTTAGGAGTGTAGAGATGTCTCTTTGTGGTTTTAATTTGCATTTCCATAAAATTCAATAGCATTGGACATTTTGAACATCCTCTCATGTACTTATTTTCCATCTGCATATCTTTTAGGTAAAATGTCTCTTTGTATCTTTTGCTCATTTTTGACTGGATTTTTTTTTGTCCTTTTATAGTCATTTTTCAGAGTTATTTATAGTCAGTCCTGTGTATCCATGGGTTCAGCATCCACAGATTAAATCAATTGGAGACTGAAAATGCTGGAAAATGTACATTTTTGTTCTTGTTAATGCAGTATAACAATTACTTAAACAGTACTTACACTGTACTGTGTATCATAAATAATTTAATGTATATGGGAGGATATGTGTAAGTTGTATGCAAATGCTACATCATTTTATATAAGGTATTGGAGTCTGTGTGGATTTAGTTACCTGGAGGGGGGGTCTTATAACAATCTCTTGTAGATATTGAAGGTTGGCTGTTGTGATGGTTTGAATCTTAAATGTCCACAGAAGTTTCATTTGTTTTAAAGGGTTAGTTATCAGCTGATGGGGCTATGAGGAAGTCATTGGATTATGAGGGCTCTGGCTTCATCAATGGATTAACATGTTGATGGATTAATAAATTGTTGGTGTTATTGGTAGACAGTGGAAAGTAGGAAGGGAGACTAGTTGGAGGCAGTAGGTCACTTTGGGTGTGCCATTGAAGGGTATATCTTGTCCCGGGCCTAGTTAGCTCTCTGCTTCCTGGCTGCCACAGGGTGAACAGATAGATCTGTTCTACCACACACTTTCCACCATTATGTTTAGTCTCACCTCAGGCGCAAGGCAATAGGGACAAGCAACCATGGATTGAAATTTCTCAAACTGTGAGCTAAAATAAATCTTTCTATCTTTAAAGTGCTTTTTTCTGGCATTTTGTCAGTGATGAAAAACTGATAGCTGCATATTTTAGATAGTTTCTTTGCTTAATATATAGTTTGCAAATATTTTATCCCCTTCATATCTTATATTTTTATCCCCAAAATAGCAAAATTTTTGATTGACATAAATTCAACTTTCCAGTTTTCTTTCATGAATTTTGCTTTTGGTGCTAAGTCTAACTTCTTTTTACCTAGATCTAAATCCTAAAGATTGTTTTCTCTTTTTTCCTGCTAAAAAGTTTTATTGTTTTATATTATACATATAATCTGTGATGCAATTTATATTAATTTTGTATAATATGTGAAGTTCTTTTTGAAATGTAATTATTGAATATGTTCTACTGCTTTACCTTTATGTCCACTTTACTCTCTTTGTTTTTTTTTTTCTTCAATATTTTCATTTCCTTGCATGCTTCTGGGTTACTTGAATATCTTTTATAATTGCAGTTTGATATATTGATAGCATTTTGAAACATATCCTTTTCATAATTTCTTTATTTGTCATTCTAGCTATTAAGTTAGAGACCATTTTATATATATGTAGTTTATCTCTGTCTACTCATGTTCTCATTTTGTCAGTTCAAGTTAAGTATAGAACACTTACTTCCTCTCATGTTCTGTTTTTCATTCCAATTAAAATGTAATTATCTTAAATACTTAAATCCCAATCATGCACATTTAGAATCTATATCATACAGTACTATAATTGTTGCTTCAACTGTCAATGCATTTCAAAAAACTCAAAAGGAAAGAAAAAAGCTATTGTTTGTCATAGTTTTGCATGCTACATTTTTTCTCTTACTGATTTTGTAAGATAACTGATTTTATTATTTCATTTCTGAGACTTTAGTTATTTCAGAATAGATCCTTTGAAGAAAATTATTCCTAGTTTTCCTTCCTATAAAAATGCCTTTGCTTTCACTCAAGAAGGACATTTTTATAAGGCATCGGATTCTGAATTGGTTGCTCTTTTCTTTTTCTCAAATTGCTATCTCATTTCCTTCTTGTCCTCGTGATTTCTGTTTTGAACAACAGCTTACGGGAGTGCTAGGAGTGCTTGGAATCTGCTACATTTTTTTGGCAGTACTGGGGTTTGAACTCAGGGCTCTGCCCTTCTAGTCAGGTGCTCGATCACTTGAGCCAGGCTTCCAGCCTTACATGATTTTCAATGCAAAGTCCACTGTTACTTGATTTATTTTTCTCTTCTTGGTATTGGTAAAGTGTCATTTTTCTTTGGCTACTACCATGTTTGTCTCTGGTTTTACTTTTAGAAGTTTACTTATTACATATCTTAGTATGAATTTCTTTGGGTTTATCCAATTTGGAGTTTGCTAGCCTACCGAATATTGAGATTTCAAAATTTGGGGAAATTTCCACCATTTTCCTATAAGTACCTTTTTAGCCCTATTGTCCTTTTCCTCACTGTTTGTGACTCTGATGGTGGTGACTATTTTATCTTTTATTCTTATCCTACAAATTGATGAAGCTATGTTTATTTTTCATTGCAGTCAGATTTCTTTGATATTTCTGAAGATACTATTCTCATTCCATTTTTTTCTTTCATTCGGTTCTTTTTTTTTCTTTATTGTTGTGCTGGGTGGGGGGACATTAAGCATTTGCACAGGTTCTTACAGTGTTATCAGGATATCATACTTGAATTCACCTCCTCTACTGTTCTCCTTTATCTCCTCTTCTCCCAATTCCTTGACTAGTTTCAACAGATATCATTTTTGCATTTTCACACATGTACACATTTTTTCACTTTCCTAACCACTTTCTCTCCTTTCCCTGTCACTTTCCCCTCCCAATAGTGCCAGCTCTCCCTCATTTCTGCCCTCCTATTCTCCCATAAGGTCTACTTTATACTGTTCCAAAGGGTGCTCAATGAATGGGCCATAATTTTCCATGAAGACAGTCATTTAAGTAATATACTTTTTATAAGCACTTTTGCTCATTCCTTTCCTTCTTCTCCTTGCTTCCTTGCTGTTACTACTAGAATTATATCTCATGTAAACTAAATGTAGTCAAATTCTTGTCTCAGATCTTGTTTAGAGAGACTCAAATCCTTAGATACAGTAATTCCATTTATATAACCTCTTTCACCTATGAAAAAAATTTCAAACAACAACACTTATATTTCCCTCTAGAGTGATGAAGTCACTCAGATAAAATCAGCTAGAAATATAGTAACTATAACAATCTGAACAAAAAATAATTATATTGATCAAATATTCTGGGCATATTTCTACCTTGTATTTTGTTAAAGCATAAAAACCAAGAGCTCAGGTAAATATTGTAGTGATAGTATTTTATACTTATTTGCCATTGAAATTCCTGTCAATAAATTCCTGACAGCAAGGATAAATTTCATATAGATAGTCACCTCTGTTTCTGACATGATGGAAAGAACCACAGGTATGTTATCATGTGAAGTGAAATAGAGTGTCTGCCAGAACATTAGTGCTTAAAAAATATTTGTTGTTGTATATTTTAAGCCATGTTTACTATCTGGTAGCATGAAGAGAGACTTAAAACATATCCAAGTTAATCACTTCAATAGCCTTGCATGTTGTGTTTAATTAAGCAATTATTATATAATATTCATTCTGCATTTTATATACTCTATAAACATATATACTCTATAAACGTATATACTCTATAAACATATAAAAAAATGCAGAATGAATACTATATTATATATATCATGCCCCCATTAATAATTATCAGTATTTTATGCGTATCAAATATTTTTAATCTCAATGAAACAATTTAATGTTTCATGATAAAAACTTTCTCTCCCTGAACAGACATACTTAATGAGCTCATTTATTTTTCTTTCAGGACTAGAGGCAATACACTATGCATTTAAATTTCAGTTTCTTGTAAACCACTCTGTGCTTTCAGGCAGGAAAAAAGCATTAATGTATTACCTAATGAGTAGGATAGAAAAATTATTACCAGAAAGGAAAAACATAGATTGTCTTTTAAGCATATTTTAAAATATTTTAAATATATCTCATTTTCTATTCATTTTTATCCAGAAGTAGTTTAAAAATTCCTGGGAACAAACAATATACTTTATGTAAAACTATGTAATTAGAAGGAATTAAAAGCATGAAATAAAAATCACTGTGATGACCTCCTGATCACGAGTATTTACAGCTAAAGTCATCGTCTTAGTTTAGGTTTCCCCAGAAGCAAATGCTGAGACTAAGATTTGAGTCCAAGTAGTTTATTTGGAAGACAGTCACAGGAGAAAAATTATAAATGAGAACACTACTAACATAAGGAAAAGAAGTGATTGCCTCTGTAAGCAATCAAGTATAGAATAACCCAAGTTACAATGAACTTAGGTCATGTTAATCAATTTCCATTTAACATTGAATGATGGTAGTTCCTGTGTGTACTAATTTCCTAGCACTTCAGGAGTTTTTTATATGGAGAGAACATACCCTTATGTGTCTACAAAAATAGCACAAGCCCACAGACATACATTCTTTTATTAAGATGCTATTGATAGGCAAAGTAAGAATAAGTGGCCAAAGGAATGAGGAAGAGACATCAACAGCAGCCGCTGTAGTCCACCTTTGCATTATTTAGGTCCATCTTTCCCCATAATGATTGCATTTTGCTTGCTTCTGATTCTACAAGTGGTACCAATAAAAAACAAGATTTAGCTATGGACTATAACACCCCTCCTGCAACTGACCCAAAGGCTGCCTGAAAATCTTTATTCCTCTTCTCTGCGACCCACTCTATATTACCTTCAAATTTGACCATCATTTCAGTTCATCTACATTACTTGATTTGTGGAGTACTAATCCGTATTTTCTTGCCTCAACCACCCATGTTTGTTTACAATGATTTTGTCAGGCTACAGTTGCTTCAGTTTTCTATTTGTAATTATCAGTAGTCATATGAGCAGCAAAACTCACTCCACTGAATTCCCTATGTATGTTCTGGAAATGCTTAGAACAGCCTTATTATTGAACAGAAAAATTGTCTTCTCATAATAACTGAGTGAATCATCTATGCCAAAAGGATAACTCACTTGTTTTCCACCATTCTATCAACACAAGAAGCCCCCGAGGTAGCAGTTGCAGCTTTAGGTTTATTCAGACTCAGTGTTTTCACAGGCTGTATAATCTCTGTCCAGCAAACAAGAACTCTAATCCAGAGGAGGATTAAATTGTGGGGACAGGAAACATAAACTCCCCACACAAGTCACTGAGAATGTTTATGAGAAAGAAAATGCTTTGGAAATCTAGCTTTAAGAAATGCAGCATCACACAATGAATGGTTCTTGAATCCACAGATACACCAAGAATAGTGGTTCAATACCAGGATGCCATTTCCTGGTTAGCTTTGAAGTTGAGACTTCAATGGTATACTTCCATAATCTGTTAGGACTCATTTATATGGTTTTGAACATAGAAATACCAAAGCCTCTATCATATTTCCCTCACTATAAAGAATGTTTCTTGGTCTATGTTATAGGAAATTTTGATAAAATAAAGCACTCCATAAATCCTGTAGGCAGGAAAGACATGCATTCGTAATACAGATTGATGCTACTAAGAATGACATGTTGGTTACTACAAAACAGACTATGTCTTAATCCAGTTATTTGTTGTCTGAAGTAATAATGCTCTATCAAGGATTTACTGTCAAAGATCCATCACCTGCCCCTGATGCCTATAAGAAATTGGAAATAGTTCTGATACCACTGGATTGGACAACTCATGCTGCTTAAAAGTAGGACTGCTACTGAAACTGCTGAAGCCTGAAACTGCTACAGTTAATCCTTTCTTGTTCTTATATCTACTCAAAATTAAAAGTTTTCCATTTCTCAGTAAATGGTGATGGCAATCTTCCACAGTACGTACCATGCATGCTCCAGATTCCAAAAGGACTTACGAAGTGCTATGCTTCATTTTTAGTGACAGGAGATGCAATGTACAATAATGATTCCTCCACAGTCTTCACAGCACATCTTCCCCCCTAGCAGCCAGCGTTCTTGGGCACTGAGATTCTAAACTGCTCCTTTGTCTCTTACCAGCTCTGCTGGGATTTGAAACTTATAATACCCCGCCTGTTATCCCTAGGAGTGGAAGAATGGTGAGAAGGAAGGTGTTAAAAGATGTGAACAGAGAATAGGATGACATGGAAATGTAGGAAGTATTCATGACCTATTTAACTCTACATGAACATACTTTATGAAGTTTATGTTACAGAAAACAATTGTATTAATCTGTCATTTATACAAGCATATAAACATATATAAAAACTTGGAAGTAATGACAAAATCTAAGATGTATATTGAAAGGTGACAAATCATAGAATACACACAGTTGTAAAGCATGTGGTATCTTAAGTCTATATAAATATACAATACAATAAATAGGGTTTAGTGGCCTATGAGACAACATCCAGATCTAAGATGATTGCTTACTTCAATAGATCATACTACTTTAATAAAACATTGGCGATATCTAGCAATTGTTTAAAATATATTTTAAAGTCTGATTAAAGTATCACAGATGTTAAAGGAAATGCAAAAATACTGTTCATGTGAGAAGAATCCATGAGTATAATAGAAAACATATCAAAAATGTGAATTGGGTACCAAACTATGCAAAACTTTTGGAAATTAGAAGACACTAATTCTTAATTTTAACATAACTTTCATTACTTTAATTGGCATTATACTGAGTTACTTAACATTGAAAATAAATGACCCATCTTGAGTATTAAGTTGTTTTAAATTATTATTTTCTTTTCTCCTTTTATTTTATCATTTTTACCTTTACTTACATGTGTGTACATTGTTTGTGCCACCTCCTCCCAAACCCCCCTGCTTCTAGGCAGAACCTGTTGTGCACTCTCGTTCTCCAATTTTGTTGTAGAGAAAATATAGGAGATAATAAGAAAGACATAGCGTTTTTGCTAGTTTGAGATAAAGATAGCTATACCCAGAGATTTCTAGGATTGCTTCCATGCACTTGTGTGTTGGAACCCACATTGCTTTGTTTCTACCAGACCTCTTTGCTACTTCCTGGTCCCCTTCCCTCATTGGCTTCTGCCAATTTAAGATTACTTTATTTGCTTCTCAACAGGGAGAACATCAACCACATTCAAGTTTTAGGTTTCCTTTCCTTTCCCTATTTCTCCCATGAGTGTTCTCCCCTTAGTGTGTGACCCAAGTCCAATAATATTACTGCATTTGTTTTGAGTCTATAATTCACATATGAGGGAGAACATGTGATTTTTGATCTTCTGAGCCTGGCTAACGTCACTAAAGATGATGTTCTTTAGTTCCATCCATTTACTTGTGAATGACAAAATTTCATTCTTCTTTGTGGTTGAGTAAAATTCCATTGTGTATAAATATCACATTTTCTTGATCCATTCGTCAGTTGTGGGGCATCTTGGCTGTTTCCATAGCTTGATTATTGTAAATAGTGCTGCAATGAATATGGGTGTGAAGGTGATTTTGTAATCACTTAACTTGCATTCCTTTGGCTATATCCCTAGGAGTGGTGTTGCTGGATCATATTGCAGATCTATGTTTAGTTTTTTAAGGAGACTCCATATTATTTTCCAAAGTGGTTGTACTTGCTTACATTCTCAACAGCAGTGTATGAGGGTTCCTTTTTCCTAGCATCCTGACCAACATTTGTTGGTGGTGTTCTTGATGATAGTTACTCTAACAGGAGTGAGGTGGAATCTTAATGTGGTTTTGATTTGCATTTCCTTTATGGCCAGGGATGGTGAGCATTTTTTCATGTGTTTTTTGGACATTTGGATTTCTTCCTTAGAAAAGGTTCTGTTTAGTTCAGTTGCCCACTTTTTTATTGGTTCATTGATTTTAGGGGAGTTTAGTTTTTTGAGCTCTCTGTATATTCTGGTTATCAGTCCTATGTCTGTTGTATAGCTAGCAAATATTTTCTTCCATTTTGTGGGTGGTCTCTTCAACTTAGAGACCATTGTTTTGTTGTGCAGAGCTTTTTAAATTCATGTAGTACCATTTGTCCATCTTTTCTCTTATTTGCTGGGCTGCTGGAGTTTTGCTGAGGAAATCCTTGCCTCTACCTATTGTTTCCAGGGTATTCCCTGCTCTTTCTAGTCCTAACTGCAAGGTTTCAGGTCTAATATCAGGGTCCTTAATCTACTTGGAGTTGATACTAGTATAGGGTGACAGTCATGGATCTAGTTTCAGTTTTCTGCAGGCAGATAGCCAATTTTCCCAGCCATATTTGTTGAAGAGGCTGTCTTTTTTATTTTTTATTTGATTTAAGGGACTTTTAATTCCAGGATTTCTGTTTCTTTTTTTCCATCTTTGCTAAACTCTTTCTTATCTTGTGCTGTCTTCTTTATTTCATATTTCTCTCTCTTTTTTATAAATGCCTTAGTTTCAGTTTGGAGTTTGGTGAAGTCCTCTCTGAGTTCATTCAGTTGTTTCTGTGTCTTCTCCAGTTTTTTATTTGTGGTGTCTTGATATTGTTTGAGTTCCTCTAGTATGTTCTATTTAATCTCCTCTTGTAAATTCTCCATGAGTATCTTATTGAGCTCATTCATGATTTACTCTGAGAGATTTTTTTTGTGGACATCATTGAACTTGTTGGTCATATTTACCATCATGATGTTGGGGTCTAGAAGTGGGCATTCATTTTTTTCATTTCCCACTAAATCCTTTATTGAATAGTTGGTCTTTTGTGGAGTGGAATTTCCTTGCCTTCTTCTTCTTTACATGCTTCTGTTTTGTGCTGTGTGCTTATGTTGTTGATTTGCTAGTTAGGGTTTTAGTTGCCTGTTTTCATTCCCTTGACTTAATAACTGTTTTGTGCCTGGCTTAGTCATTAGCTAGGTTGATGTGCTATTTCTGTCCCTGGCTGGGAAATGTAAATTAGCAATAACATATTCACAGGTTCAATGCCAGACCAGTTGCTTACATAGTATATGGAGAACCTCTTTGTGATAATATCTATAAGTAGTGGGAATTGGTGGGGGAGTAACAGTTGTTTGAAGAGAAATAGATACTTTGGTAATTGGAAAAGCAGGCACTAAAAGAGGAGGCAGAAAGGGGGAGATGGGATGAGGGTGGGAAGAGGTGTGGGGGCTATAGGGTTTTAGGGTCCTTGTGTGTGTTAGGGTATGGTTCAGTTGTTGTAGTAGAGGGAGCTTGTGTCAGGGATTGTAGCAGTATGGGGGGGTGAAGGGTTGGTACAGTAGGCTAATCAGCTGGTGGTGAGGAAAAGGGAGGGTTAGTGGGGTGACATGTAGGAAGGTGAGGAGGAGGTGAAGTCAGAGGGAGAGAGTGGATGAAAATGGGCAGAAAAAATAGTTGGGGGAAAAATGGGTAGCACAAGAAAAGGAAAGAAAGTGAAGTGGGTAAGAATAGAGATAAGAAAATAGTTAATAGTAAAATTAAAAAACTAAATTAAAAATGGGAGGGAACTAAGACAAAAGAAAAAACTAAGGTCAAAAACTAAGGTCAGTTCAGTGAAAGCTCTGGATTTATTCCTTTGGCATCAAATCTAGCTACTGGTGCTATGATTGTGGGTTTCTTAGTGTTCCGTCTTTTCTTAAGGTTGATATTTGGGGCTGTCTGGGGAAGGATGCTGCCTCTGTTGTCAGAAAGCTTAGGGGGGAGTTGCTTGGGTTCTTGTTTTAGTCCTCTTTTTCTTGATTTAATGGGTCTCTGTTGCAGGCAGGAGCTCTGAAGTGGTAGTAGGCAATCACAGACCTTATTTGCAACCTGTCTTGTGGGCAGAAGGAACCAACTACTGTTCACAAGCAAGCCTTCTATGATTTGTCACCTTTCTATATACATCCTAGATTTTGTCATTGCTTCCAAATTTTTATATATGTTTATATGCATGTATAAATGACAGATTAATACAATTGTTTTCTGTAACATAAACTTCATAAAGTATGTTCATGTAGAGTTAAGTAGGTCATGAATACTTCCTACATTTCCATGTCATCCTATTCTCTGTTCACATCTTTTAACACCTTCCTTCTCACCATTCTTCCACTCCTAGGGATAACAGGTGGGGTATTATAAGTTTCAAATCCCAGCAGAGCTGGTAAGAGACAAAGGAGCAGTTTAGAATCTCAGTGCCCAAGAACGCTGGCAGCTAGGGGGTGATGTGCTATGAAGACTATGGAGGTAATATTATTGGTCAGATATGATGCTGGTTTTGCCAGGCAGGAGCTGAATTGCTCCACAGCTGTGACTCTGGAAAGTCAGCTCCTCCCCCAACAAGATGGGGCAATTCAGTTTTGTGCACCACCCACAGTCCCATGAGATTAACTCAGTGATCCACCATGCTCCTGCTCTGGGAGGTTGGCTTCTCACCCCATCCCCACTCTCAGCACTTGTACTTCACCTTGCCCCCACGCTCAGAATTTGGCTGCTCACCCCACCTCCATTCTCTGAAGTTGGTTCAGCATTCCACTCCATCCCTGCTGTCAGTAGTAGATCATATTCAATGTCAGTGTCATTCAGTTTTGTTGGGGTGGGGTGTGCAATTTGTCTGTGAGCTGCACTGGATTGTGTTCTTGGGAGGGTGTGTGGTGCATGGTACTCACCTGTTGGGTTTGCAGATTTATGCAGGCAACTTTGAACCAGCCCAGCAGGAAAAGATGGCAGGTGGCTTTTCTCAAAGCAAAGCACTCATTGGGACTGGGTCCAGACTAGTGGGGCATAGGTAGGCTTTCCATGGTTAGTGGTCCAGTATGTTCCAGGTTCATCTGTTTGATTCTCTGTCTTACATTTTTTGCAAAAAGAAAAAAAAGGGAGATGTAGAGAAATGACCAGAGGCTTTTCCCAAGGCAGACACTCGTTAGTTGCCATACTGTACTGGTATTTCTCCAGTTGTCAGGTGCAATTAAAAGATGTTTTAAGAGTCAGTCCTTGAATTTTGTGTGCACCCTATGTGTTGGTGGATTTTTAGTTGGATAAAAAGAATCAGAATCACTCAAATGAAGCTATCATGTTTCCAAATGGTTTCTGAAATCACAGAGTTCATGAATTCTGATTCCCTCTCCTATCCAATATCTTAGAAATCCAGTTTTTTAAATATATATATAAATTATATACTTACATATATATCATTCTAATTGACATCACTAAAATGTTCAAAGTCAAATACATATGCAGAGTCAAATTTAGAAGTCTTTTTAAAGTAAAAAAGTTAGTGGTTTAGCAGTTTGACCACATTGATCAAATGCATAGAAAAGAAAATGGAAATCTTTAAGATGATTCTTGAAAACATGCAAGGGAAACAAGCACACTCATTATGCATAGACTCATGTGGCTTGATTGATTTCACTTCCTTGATTTTTTGCAAGACCATGGCTAGGTATTAGCCAGCATATATTCATATGCATTCTCTTTTATATTAGAATAATTCCTAAAGTTTTGTGAACCACACAAACTCTGAGGGAGATACTAAAGAGATAAATTGTGCTCAAGGATTATAACAAACTGATTTAATAAATGCAATCCTAAACATTAAGAGATAAATGACATTGAGATCATTTACATATTCTGCTATAATGTGGACTTTTTCATTTAGCCTGTTATAACTTTAAAAACAACATAAAATAGCATTTATATTTTCTCAGAATATATGAATTATATAAAAAAGAACTAAACTTAAGGCTAAAAAGCATTTGGAGAAATGAATAAAGAACTTTTGTGAAAAGATTTATAGTCATTTATAGAAAACATCTAAGATACCTGCTCATTTTCAAGTAATTCTATTCTTTGTATCAGGCTACAAGAAAATTATATCACTTTAAGGATAAGAGAACATCTTTACCTTTCATGAGTAGAAGACATTTGGTTTCTGTTTCCTGGAGAAACTCCTCATACTCAGTATGCTGGTAGAGGTAGTATTAGAATTAACAGAGATTATGAAGTAACTGAAACTGTTGAGCTCCATTGAAGTCAAGGTTCTGTTCTGAACAATTCTCAGGGGCACTACATTTGAGCCTCATCACAGCATTGGTAAGGAGATAATGCTTCTCCTATTTCACAGATGAGGTCATCATCACACACACACACTTGACGTGGCACAGGTCTGATTTGAATCCTATTAAATAAGATTGAAAGTGTGTGAATTGCCATACTTGTATCATTCCTCTCTCTTCCTCTCTTTGTATCCCTAAAATGTAGTATTGATTCTATTCTTCTAAAAAGGTAGAATAGTCCATTTTTAAAAAATAAACTTCATTGCATTTCTGGTACTCTAAGAATGCAGGATAGCCAAATGATGCAATAATGAAGTCTTTCCAGAAGGAATGACTTTTTACTTTATAACTTTTCTTTTGTATTTCTGAATTGAAAAATAGTGGATATGTTTAAAATAAGAACTGTCGAAGAAAATAGAACTTAGGCTGGTTGAATCAATAGAACTGATTCTCAGAGCCTGCATTGTTTTGAAGAAAAATGAAAAGAGAAGAGGGAAGCTCTTAGTGCATGTGTTGTCACAGCTGGACTTGAGATAGAATGGAGCAACAGAGCTACATTGCTTAAGTGAAGAGGTTTGTGGTTACCTGAGGAATTCCTGGTAAATATAGAAAGTTTCAGGATCTTATGATCATAAAGATATTGTTGCTGACTCACAAAGTGTGCAATGATGTCTACATTGTTCCTTGCCGTTACTTCTCATAGATTTCATATTCATTTTGTAGGACCCACTTCCTCTCCTCCTGCCCTACCTTTTAACAGAACAGTCTTTGGGAAATACCATTTTCACACTGCCATGTACTCATCTCACTTTGTTGTCAGACAAAATTGAGCATCATTTAGTTTGTGTCTGAATCCACGATACATGTCCATACATCCCACCATTATTTTGAATGAAAAGAAGTTTTTAAGTACTCATCTTTTCCATTTCCTTGTGGTCTCTTCATTCTAAAATGAGAATATAATTCTGAAAAATGAGTGAGTTTTTTTACATAAACTTGTAGGAATTTATGATATGGACACCACAAGCCATTGACTATGACTATGAACATAAGGTGCCATAGCTCATTTTCTGGTTGAAAAACTAGAAATGCTAGAAGACTAGTTCACTTGCCAAATTTTATCATTTTGTGTGCATATGTGTGTGTGAACTTCATAATTTTCTAAAAAAATTACTGTATGAAAACATTGTGTAAGTTGGTGGATCATAGTCAAAGGCCAGATCCAGGCAAGAACATGAAATTGTATTCAAAAATAACTAAAGAGAAAAGTACTGGGGGTATGCCTCGAGTAGTGGAGCACCTGCCTGGCCAGTGTGAGGGAGGCCTTGAGTTCAAACATCCAGTATGCTTAAAAAAAAAGATTTGTTTAGTTATATTAATAGTCATTAAAGTTTTCTTTGCTACCCTTGTTCTTTATTTTTTTCTTGCCCTCCTTTCCTGCCTTCTTTGCTTTGAATGACCATTTTATAAGAGTTTACATGATTTTATGTCCTCTTCTCTTACATATGATTATACCTGGTTTTGTTTTTGCTTTTTAAAGTGGTTGCTCCCAGCATGGTATTATACACATATAATCCCAGCACTGGGAATGCTGAGGCAGGATTATCAGAAGTTTGAAGACAGCCTGGGTTACATAAAGAGACCCTATATCAAAAATATAAGTAAATAAAGTGGTTGTCCTTGATTTTGTGATATACATTTGCAACTAACCCAAGTCCTCCTTCACAGTATAGTATAATACTTCACAAGTAGTTCAAGTACCTCATAGAGAGTCATTCTGACTCTTCCTTCCTGTCCCTTACAACTTTCTGTCACTCATCACGATCTATGAACCATGCTCACTTGATGCGTCCTTGCTATTGTTATGGGCACATCACTCTGCTTTATACCACAGAAGAACTAAAATGAAAACGTTTTATTTTTAGTTTCAGTTATACCTCCTTTAATGATTTTTGCACTTTATATGGATTCCATTTCTGGCCTGTATCACTTTCATTCTGTCTGAAGATATTTTGTCATACTTTTGGCAAGGCAAGTCTACTGGCAAAAAACTTCCCTTCACTTTTAAGTTTGTCTGAGAAAGTTTTCACATTTCCTTCACTTTTGAGGAATGATTTTTCTGGATGCAGAACTTTAGGTTGTATAAATTTTTTTCAATCATTTAAATATTTCTATCTACTTTCATTTTAACTATATGTTTTCTGAAAGAAGTCTAATGTCATTCTTGCCTCTCCTCTTGATTTTTTTTGATATTTTCTCTTTGGCTTTGATTTTCTCCATTTAAATATGAAATGCCCAAATTTGGTGTTTATCTTCCTTGGCTTCTTTGGTTTGCTATATCTGTCATTGTTGCCTTTTATTAATAATTAGTATTAATTATTATTTTTTGATCATTTTATTACAAATATTTTTTCAATAATGTTCTCTTTTTCTTTCCTTTTTTATTATTGTTTGAAGTATGTTATGTCTTTTGTGATTATTCTACAATTTGGGGGGAATTCTGTTCTGTACTTTTCATTGTTTTTATATTTTGCATTTTGGTTTTCATAATTTCCATCAGCATGTCTTCAGGTTCACTGATTCTTTTCCTGGCTCTGTCCTATATATTAATGAGCACATCAAAGGTATTCTTTATTTCTGTTACAGAATTTTTTATTTCTTTTTGAATCTTTCAGAATGTGTTTATATTTCTGCCTACATTAACTGCTATTGTCTTATTGCCATTAAAATAAACAGCTCTATAAATAATTAGTAATAAATTAAAAAATAATAAATAAAATACTGTCACTCATTTTATTCTATCTCTGACATTTTAGCTAAAAAGAATATGGCAAAACACTTAAGGTAAAATATTTTGAGTGGGCATTAAAGTCTCTTTGCCTTATCATCATGGCAGCCAACTCAGGAAAATGTGACAGGAACAGTTACAGATTCAACTCATGTTCTCATAGTACTTTTAAGTCCCTTCATAAGTACTTAGAAATTAAAAAGAAGAAAATGTACTAAATGATAGGATTAGTATGTTCAGTGCTTTAATTTTCATAGAAGCTACATAAATTAGAGGATATTATTTTATAGGAAGGAACAATGATTGGAATCTGAAATAGATTAGCTTTCCCAATGACAGATGTATGAAAACAGGGCAAGGGAGACCTTCTTGATTTCAGAACACAAGTTTTATTCAATAAGCTGAAAATAACTAACAAGAGGCTTATGCAGGTGTATTTTCTCTTCTATGTGTCATACATCAACAGATTGAGTAGTGGTAGATATGAAAGCACTCCACAGAAGGTTTCAGCTGTGGTTGTGAGGGGCAGAGAAAAGACTAGTGTTTTCATAGTTGTAAATGCTGCACTTCTTCAGTATAGCATCATTCAAGGGAGTTTCTGCGAATGTCCCTAGGATGAGGTTCAACTCCAAGCAGCCTGATTTATGTAATAGGATGCAGGTATTTGCCAATATAAGTATGCTTTGTCTGCTTTCTTCTCTGAGTTATCCTTTGTTTATTTATTCTATAATTACAAATTGACTTACTGCTGGAAGAATAGTGAGAAAAGGAACTTTTTCTTTTATATTTCCAAACTACCAGAGGAGCTATGTCCTAGAACTCTGTAGAAACAAGAAACACCTATAAATCATATGTATCAAATTACAGTTAAAACTTCTCAGAGATAAAGAAAAAAACCATTGGATGAGTCATTTTGTTCTCTTTTTCCTACTTTGCTATGAATATAAAATGCACTAGGATATAAAATTAACTCCTAAATTCATATTCAAACATAAAAATATTGTCATCTCTTTTATTTAAACTACATGTTTTCTCAATAAGTATTTCCTACATCTTTTGATTAAAATATTCATCTAATAACAGTTATAATGATAATAGTGATAATAATGATAGTAACAAAAAGAAGTAAATTTATTGAGTGACTAGTATGATCTGACTTATAATTTAATAAGGTATAGAATTTAAAGCTCATTCCAGATACCTGTAAATCAATGTACCTGTAATCAAATTTTAAGAAAATTTGACTCTACCAACCAACTCCTACTTATTGGCAGCTAAAGAAGGCAATGGTACCATTTAAACACATCTTCCTTTCTACTGATATAACATCTGTCATTTCAATTCATAATTCAATGCCATCTAATCCAATCCCTAGTAATTCACTAATCACCATTGTATATATACATATGTATATTTTAGAAAAAATCTGAGTGAGGATAGTCACATTTCTTTCTCTTGAAATTTGGACTCAGATGTATGAAGAGAGAAAGAGTTCAATAGTCATGTGGAAAACTTACATTACATTCAATGTAAAGTAATATAAAAATTGAAGCTATTAGTAAGGAAGAATTACATTATGGGAATACAGTAAATGAAAAAAACCAATTGGAAATGGTTATAGAAAACAGAATATCCACAAAATATAATTGATTTTCAAAAGTAGAGCTCTCACATAAGAAAAATGGTTCACAATTCAAAGTTGTATGGAGTTAAGAGCTCAACTCTTATTTATCCTATCAATGAAACACAATTTCTATCCTACCAATGAAAACATATATACATATATATATATACACATACATATATATACATAAACATATATATAATGAAGTATTATTCAGCCATAAAGAACAATGAAATTACGAATTATGTTGTTTGCAAGTTAATGGATGGAACTGGAGAACATCATGTTAAGTGAAGTAAGCCAGGATCAAAAAGTCAAAGGTTGGAATTTTATGCAGCCATGAAGAAGAACGAAATGTTATCATTCGCTGGTAAATGGATGGAATTGGAGAACATCATTCTGAGTGAGGTTAGCCTGGCTCAAAAGACCAAAAATCGTATGTTCTCCCTCATATGTGGACATTAGATCAAGGGCAAACACAACAAGGGGATTGGACTATGAGCACATGATAAAAGCGAGAGCACACAAGGGAGGGGTGAGGATAGGTAAGACACCTAAAAAACTAGCTAGCATTTGTTGCCCTTAATGCAGAGAAACTAAAGCAGATACCTTAAAGCAACTGAGGCCAATAGGAAAAGGGGACCAGGAACTAGAGAAAAGGTTAGATTAAAAAGAATTAACCTAGAAGGTAACACCCATGCACAGGAAATCAATGTGAGTCAATGCCCTGTATAGCTATCCTTATCTCAACCAGCAAAACCCCTTGTTCCTTCCTATTATTGCTTATACTCTCTCTACAACAAAATTAGAGATAAGGGCAAAATAGTTTCTGCTGGGTATTGAGGGGGGGAGCGGGAGGGGGTGGAGTGGGTGGTAAGGGAGGGGGTGGGGGCAGGGGGGAGAAATAAACCAAGCCTTGTATGCACATATGAATAATAAAAGAAAAATGAAAAAAAAAAAAAGTCAAAGGTTGCATGTTTTCCCTCATAGGTGAAAGCTAGACCTATAAGTTAAAAATAAACATAAATGCATATATGATCACATATATATGTATATATATATATAGTGTGTGTGTGTGTGTGTGAGAGAGAGAGAGAGAGAGAGAGAGAGAGAGAGAACACCATAATCTGTTGAATATTGTGGAACATGATTATAGAGAGAAAGTAATGGAAGTGTTACCCTAATTAAAGCATGATATATACAGGTCTGAATTGCCAAGGTGAACCCCCCTTAGACTACCAATACACACTTTTAATAAATGAAGGACAGGAGGGTAAAACAGGTCTTTTTCTGGGTGTGGGTACCTGTGGGATGGGGTAGACATAGGGAATGGATGAATGAGGGTGATTATGGTGGATATATTTTGTATTCATATGTGCAAATAGAAGAATGAAACCTGTTGAAATTATTCTTAGGAGGAGAGGAGGGGGGATAAGGGAAGTGATGGAGAGGGTAAATCTAACTAAAATACATTCTATGTAAATGTCACAATGGATCCCCCTATACAACTTTATATGCTAATGAGAAAGAAAGCATAAACAATAAATTCATGTGAGGATTCCACACACACAAAAAACCCTATACACTGTTAATGAGAATGTAAATTAGTCTAGCCAGTATGGAAAGAAGTATGGAGGTTCCTTCAAAAAATTAAAAATAGAACCTCCATAAATCCAGCTGTATCACTTCTGCATATAAAACCAAAAGAATCAAAGTCTGCTTACTATAGAGATAGTTGCATGCCCATGTTGATTGCTCTACTATTCACAATAGTATGGAATTAACCTAGGTCCTCAACATTGGATAAATTGACAAAGATAATATCATATATATATATAATACATGTTTTTCTAAAATGTTTATACACTCATACACAAAATGGAGTTTTTTTTCAGCCATTAAAAAACCTAAAATCATGTCATTTGCAGGAAAATGGAACCAGAGATCATCATGTTAAGAGAAATAAGCCAGTCTCATAAGAGCAAATATCACATTTTCTCTCACATGTGAAATTTAGTGGGGGGAAGTACATGGAAGTAAATGGGATAAATAGACATGTGTGAGAGCAAACTGGACAGGTGGGAGGAAAAATAAGAAAGGGCAACAGAAGGGATGAATATGATAAAATTGCATTATCTGTATGTGTCAAATGGTCATAATGAAGCTCATTAATTTGTATAATTAACATATGCTAATGAAAAAAGAATTCAGAGAAGAGTATGGGAGATTCTTAATAATTACAGAATTCTATAACTTGGGCACTATTGATAGTTTGAACCAGTGTTACTTTAATATGGAAAGTTGCCCTTCCATTGTATGATGCTTAACAGCATTCTTGACCACAATCCACTAGATTGCTTTAACAATATCCCCTTGGGTAAGACAAAGTCAACCCACTCTGTCTGTTTTGTTTTCATACCAACCTATGTGGGTATTTGTATAATTCCTGGAAATGGAAATATATACAAGTTAAAACTAAAAATGCTATTTTTACTTTTAGAAAGAAGGGAGAGTCATGGAGACATGTATTTGTATGGAAGAGAGAGTAATTTAAGCAATACTGCCTGCCTCTAGCTTAAATATAGAGTCATTTTAGTACATTGAAAGTTCCCGGCACAGCTGTTTGTTCAGTAGCAATGGCTCTTCCAAGAAGACAACTTAATAGTTTACATTGTACTAGAAGGAGGGAATTCTATGGTCCTGGGAGAAGCAATCTGCAAAACCAACAAATAAAAGCTCTGCTTTGGTAAGAGGCTAGAACAATGGATACTAGGAGCTAGAAGACTTTTGTGAATATGAGGTATACCTGATGGGAACCATTCACAATATTTTGCTGGGAAAAATATTGAGGAGGGCTGCAATAACCACTTGGAAAAACAACAAAACATCAACCTGTAAGGCACTATTTTTTCTAACTTTTAAAATTATAACCTTTTGTCTAGTGTCAGTATTTTACCATTTCCCCAAAATACAAAATGAGCTGAATAGAATACTACTTATCAGCTCTGCCCATTGTGAACTTTTTGTTTTATGCTTTCCTTATGTTAGATGTCCCATATCACTTATTGTTTTTAATCTCCCAATATTAATTTACACATATCCACACAATCACTCCTGATAATCTCCATGCTTTTTTGAGAATGTCATACTTCTATCAGGGATTCATGCCTTCAATCCTTTACTATTCATTTTACAGGAAATCTGCTAGTAGCAAATTCTTTCAGCATTTACTGTAATTTTTCCTAATACTTTGAAGAATATTTTCATGGAGCATAGATTTCTGTGTGATTAGGGTTGTTGTTGGTGTTTACTTTTGCTATTTTAAAGATGCTATTCTATTATATTCAGGCTTCAATAATTTTCTGATGAGACAAAGCCAGTAGTGTTGTTTTGTCTTTGAAGTAAAGTGCCTTTATTTTCCTGATTGCTTTAAATTTTTCCCTTTGTTTTTGTTATTCAGTAATTTCAGTATGATATACTTATATGTGATTATCTTTGTATTCATCCAAACTGAGTTTTACTAAGTTTTAAAAACATGTAAGTTGTCATTTAATTTGAGAAGTTCTAAGCCAGTACTTCTCCAAATAGGGCATCTGTTCTTTATCCTGTCTTTCTGAGAGGTAATATGATTCAACCATGACACTGTTTTACGTGTCTTTTATTTTCTTTTGTTTTTCCTTCTCTCTGCTATACTATGTATACATTTTATTAAAAATTCTTTGAGTTCCTTATTCTGCTCTAGCTAATAATTGATTGGAATATTAAACAATTTCAATAAATAAGATTTCATATTTTGTTTTTCTTAATATTTTCTTTCTGTTATTTATCCTTGCTATAAATTTCTATTATAATTAAAAGCATTGGGGAGAATCTTTATTCTATTTCCACTAGTCAGATCATCTCTGAATTTTCCTTTCTTCATCACTTTTTTCTTTCTACATTCCCCTTTATTTTTTATGCAGAAATTTTGGAAGATACATTAAAAATGTTTGAACTGTCTTCTTCCAAAGATTGTTAAATTTGTTCTGGCAAGCAGTTAAATCCAGTCACACTTCTTGTGCTTTTCAAGAGTTAGTATTAGTCTTGTTAAAGCCTCCCTATTTCAGTTTTTCTCCTATTCCTTGTAAGGATATGAACCTTATTCCAAGAAATTGGATTGTACTCTTATACATGGTACAGCTGATGTCTCAAGCTAAATTCCAATTGTTATCAAATTCTCTCTTCTTCAGTAGGGATCAATGTCACTTTTCATAAACTTGATACAATTTGACCTTCATGGTCTATGTTAGGGCTCTAGCTTCTAACTACTTCTTCTCCAAGTGAGCCCTTTTATAATCTTTCCGATGAACCTAAGACTTAGTAGTTGTCAAATATGCAAGAAGGCCTTTGTGGCTCCTTCTCCATGCTCCCTTCCCTTGTGGAAACCTCTAGTCTAACCACTCCAACACCATAAAACTATGGTCTCTATCTCTGCTTAGTGAGGCTGCCACTCACCTTGGGCTCTGTGGAGTTGCTCATAATTAAGAAAATGTTCTTGAAGAACATTTGGAATGCATGTGACTGCAACTTCCAGTGCTCCCTTCTTTCAAAGACTGTAAGCCACATTGTCTGGAAACATTTATTATATACATTTTAGTTGTTACAACATGAAGGAAAATATAATATTCAAGACTTGTAATATGACTCCTTTTTAAAGCATCAAATATATAGTGGAAAAGAAACATTCTTTAGCATATGATCTACCTTAGATTTTTATATCTACAGAATTATGTAAGGAGTCAAAATTATGACTCTAAGGTACTATAAATCTTGAGTCATTATAATAAAATTAACTGATGTTCAGTCAATTATATTTATTAAGATATGCATGTATTCTACTGGTTTTGGTTTACAGTCAATCTTTAAAGAAAATATAGTCACGTGTCACTTAACAACAGGGATGCTTTCTGCTAACTGTGCCGCTACAATATTTTGTCTTTGTGCCAACATCATAGAGTGCATTAATAAAAATGTAGGTGTGTGCCTGGATGTGGCCAGCTGATGCACTCAAGAGCCACAGTAAACACAGATGAATGAAGTTGCTGAATATTGTTTTCAGCAAACTTATTTTTTTAAATACAGGGAATATATCCTAAAATAATGATAAAGACCATAGTATAATAAACGCTTAGAACATTAATGTAATTGCATATTATTATTGCCAAGTATTATGCAGTATGTATAATTGCATGCAATCCTGTATTTTGTAAGACTAGCAGCACAGAAAATATGCTACAACAACTTTCCTATAATACCATTCCTATAAGCACCACTCTGTACTATCAGACACTACCCCACAACACACTAATGAAAAAATATGAAACATGTTTCCATGTTTAGGGAAGGAAAATAAGTTCATAGTTGCAACCTTGCTTGTGTAAAACATCATACCTAGTTTGTGATTCATAAGATATTAAAAGACATATATTTTAAGATTTTCTTTGTAACACTTTCTAATGTACCAAGGATATGTGTTTGTGTGTGGGTGTATATGTGTATGGAAGAGAGAGAGGGAGAGAGAGACAGGGAGATATCAAGGTTGAGAACGGAAGGCTTTGTGGTCATCAGACAACTCCAGAAACTTACCAAAACAGTAGATCCCAATAAATCCCACCAAGCCAAGTCTTACAGGCATGTAGGAGATCTTCCTGTGATTTTCTGGCACATAGTCTGAACAGGAGTTCCAAGATGTTGCTTCAGCAGTCTCTAGAAACTTCTACACAGCCCTGAATAGAGACTGCAGTGGTAAGGGGCTGGGGTTCTGCTTTCTGGTTTTAATGACCCGTGTTACTTTCTCAATTTTGAACTACTATTTATTATATACATACATATATATCTTTGTGGTATTGTAAACTTTGTTTTTTACCCAGATGCCGGAATATCTTGTATAAGAATTTTGTGTCCTCTTCTTTCCTCTCCTGGAGGCATTAATAAACTAGAAAAGAATCCAAACTCAGCCTGTGGAAAGAAGTTCAAAACCTACAGTTTCCCACACTTACCTTTAAATTGGGAATTTTCAGCATGTAAGTTATTGGATATGCGATATATAATTGTGCCTAATGAGGATATTGTGATGGAGAAAATTTAAATAGATTTATGTCCTACAAAAATTTATGACCTACAAACAAAAATAATATTTTAGGGTGAATTTAAATATCCCTTTAAAATATGCATGTCTTCTCTGCCTTTTCCACAACCTGAAATTATAGATTCTCTTTATAGCAGCAGAAAACATGAAGCAGCACAAAACATGTCAGTCTGGTGCACATTCACATGCACATTCATTCTTTCCATTCTGTGTTGGCAAGTAGATACATTGTACTGCCATGTCTCCTGGGGAAGGCTGCTATATTTCTTGATGGGGGGGCTTGCAAAATGAAGGGATTTCAAAAATTCAAAAGTTGACTTTGCAGCTATGTTATGCCACCTTCCTTTAAAAGGAGAGAACAAGCTGCTTTTCATTTCTCTGGAAGGAAAATGCCACCTGTCATAGAGTTCTGCAGCCCTAGTTCATAGATTAATAAGCAATTTCCATTTAGGTTTTCTTTTCCTAATGAAAGGTCTAAACTGATTCAAAAGGCTTTTATACCCATTGTAACTAGTGGAGTAGGGAAATAAAGAGGATTAATTGTAAGCAACCAAAAGGGATATTTTTAGAAGAGTATTAACATAAAACAATCACAATTTTATAAACAGAATGGATATTGGGATTTGTCTAATTTTGTCATTTTACACAAAATGAATCTGAGCTTCTCTTCAGTTCAACATCACATAGCAGAGACAAAACCCAAAGTTAAGACATAATCACTTTGACATTGTTCTTTACTTTAAATGTTAAACCAGTTCCAAGCCCTTCATCTCCCAATTTCTTTTATTGTCATAAATAAGATTAGCTTCAGTTACCAATGAAAGAACCATAAGCACTTTTTTACATGAAACAATTATGTTTGATTTGATATGGTAGATTTTAATGACTTTTTTAATGAACTAAGTAAGCATTTCATGCTTCTATACAACTAGATCAGAAACTTCAATGAGACAGTCTGGCTTGCCTTAAAATGTATTATGTAATAAATATGTGCCAAAGTTCGTTGGATCCAGAAGCTGCACATTAAGAGTATGTTAAATATGAATATTTTAATAACTAATTATGTTCCAATTTGTGAATAAAACAAAAACATGCAGGCTGACTTACAGGACAGCATACTTGATTGAGGAAGATGGACATTTAACAATGAAAGGTCACACAAAACCCAGAAAAAATTATTCATAAACACAACTTTTTATGGAAGTTATAATAGTACTAGATTGAAGAAGGAGGTTTTCAGAGTATCTACCTCTAATCATAATTAAATTATCATGGATGAACAATTATCTAACAAGTCTAGCTCTCTGAGATTTCATGACACAATTCAAATTTTTGTTATTACAAAATTAACATAGGTGCTAAATTATTTGGCTCCATGACTAATTGCTGAAAAGGTTGACTGGGCATATATAAGGATTTTGCATTATGGGAATTTCACTTCACTTGAAACTGATTAATAAATACCAATATCCAAAAACAAAAGGATTTTTTGTTAGCATACCAAAGGTGATTGTTCAGATACATGACTAAAAAGGAAGTCAGTTGGAGAGATTTTTGGGTTAGATCCTTGGAATTCTGTAGATATTAGCATTTGAGCCTGTTCTGAATATGGCATCTATATTGGTTCATATTACATCTTATCTGTCACTAAAAGGTATGAAATATTTATCACTTAACTGGCCAAAAACCACATCTTCTGTGCTATTTCACACTTCGTGAAGTGATCTTAGTATTTATCTAATTTAATCTACTCATTTTTTGATAAGAATAGACCAAGGGAGAGACAGATGAATCAATCTGCCAAAGATAAAAGGAATATAAATAGCAAGCAGCAAAGCTTGAATGAAAACCCAAACCTCCTCTATCACCCATGAATGACGGGATGTTTCTGAGTCATGATGTATACCTTATTTGGAGTTTTTGGATTTACTACTCAGAAGCATACCAATGTGAATTGAGGTGTATAGCCATAAAAATGAAGAACATCTCTTTAGAGGATTGATGACATATCTTTTTTTGAGATATAATTCACATACCACACAATTCACATGTTTTAAAGGTATGATTCAATAGATTTTCATATATAGAACTATTTTTATATTCACAGAGGTATGAAATCATCATCAAAATCAATCTTAGCATATTTTCATCACCCCAAAAAGAAACTACATACTCAATAGAGAGGTGACTTCCCCCTAACATCCAACGTCTTTTGCCGGTAGACCATCACTAATCTTCTTCCTGCCTTATGCTTTCCTACACTGGATATTTCATATAAATGTGATCATAAAATATGTAACCATTTGTTTCTGATATCTCAAGATTTGGCTACATAACACATGTCAGGATGTTGATTCTTTTTGTTGAGTAATAAAGTTCCATTGCATAGATACACCAAATTTTAATGAGTTCAGTTAATGGGCATTTGGTTGTTTGCACTTTTTAGAACACTCAAATGCAAGTTTTTGTGTCAGCATGGATTTATTCCCAACTGAGAATATACTGAAGTGGGATTGCTGAGTTATTAAGGTAAATCTGTGTTTAGCCTTTAGAAAAATTACAAGGCTACTTTTGTAACTGGTAAGACAGTTGGTTTATTTTTCATTTTCACCATAGTGTATGACAGTACCAATTCTTCACATAATCTCCAATACTTGTTATTATCTGTATTTTTCAGTATATGCAAATTAGTGCACATACATGTTTTCATTTGTGTATTAGCCTTTTGTATGCTTTCTTTGAAGTCAGAGTAAATGTTTCTATTATTATTGTTATTATTATTATTGAGACATAAGTTACTTATATAGTCTAGGTACAACTCCCTCTTCAGATATATGGCATGCAAACCTTTTCTTCTGTTCTGCTGTTTTATACTTTTGTGATTCTGTGATTATCACAGTAAAAGGTGACACCTAATCTTTGAAGTAAAGTGTGATACCTACTCTTACATGTTGTGCTTCCTAAATGATTCATGTGCAAAGAAAAGATATTAAGGGAGTGAAATAAGCTGATTCCCTCCTTCCAAATTCAGACTATTAAGATGAACTTAATAGTCAGTTATCTTAGAACATAGATGTAATGACCTTCAAAATTACTTTAATGTGGCCTATTTTCTATGTGTTACTTGACTATAAACTCAGGTAACATGAACTGACACAGATAGAAAAGACATTAATAACACACAAGACAGTTCCCATATGTCTCTACTAGAGGTGTTTTCATTAGATGTCTTTATCAAGGCCAACACAACTTTATGAATTCATCTGTTTAAGGAAAATAAAAGCACACTCATTTCCTTGTATTCTAGGTTTATGTAACACCTTTCCTCCTGCAGCTTTGATCTATTTGGGTGCAGAGACTACAAATTCAATTTGAAAAAGTGAAAATAAAACAGGAAAGAATGAGTGAAATGAAATCCTTGATTACCTTTCCATTTAAGATACATCTATTCTCCCAGATTTATTATTTTAAAAAGCATGTGGATCTAAATTTAACTGCTGCCTTGATTAGAATATATTGTCAGATACTATTATGTTGAATTTATTTATTGCTAATTAATACTGATGGATTAGAGAAAGGAATATTTAACAGAAGTGTCATGAAGTATATGTGGTTCATTACTCTATCTATATAATATATCATCTATTCTTTGATTACTTCTTACATGCCAAGATAATACTATCCTGACTACAATGTACTGACATCCTACTAATTTTTTTTTCTTTTACTGAAATATGTCTTTGGCACTTACATGCCTACATTGAGGGATAGAATAAGATGGGTTTAATTTGTGTGTATATATGTGACTAGAGAAGCCCTTTAGGAAGGGGTATGCTGCTGAACAGTTGACAACCAGCTCTGTAGAGGACAAGTATCCAATCTTTGTAGCATTTTCTGATTCCCATGGCATAAATTCTTCCATGGTACCTGATTTCAAGATACCAATATCATGTTCCTTGACTCAGCATGGTGAAGAGTTGCTCATAACTGTATTCCAAAGGTGGGATAAGCTAGGTGAAATGGCACCACAGGCAGGAATAAGCACACTTCTCCAGAATAGTGGTCTATTTTACTTTGTATATACAGTGAGTCATATACTCAATTCAATTTAATTACTGTATTTGTACTAAAAAGCTTAGTGGTAAATTGAAAGGTAATTTCAAATAATATATGTAAGTTTCCATGATATGTTTTTGTTGTTTCAGTCTATATCAATCAGCTTCTCATCCCGTTGCTTTGGGTCTGGGTCATGTGGCATCATGGCAGGGCATGTGGTATAAGGGGTCTATTTACACCATAGCAGCTATTCATGAGAGAAAGGGAGAGAGAGGAGAGAGAGAGAGAGAGGAAAGGATGGTCAGGCTCCCACAATCCCCTGAATACATACACCCTGAATGACCTAACTTCCTTCAATAGGCCCCACTTCCTAAATGCTCCATCACCTCCCCAAAACACCATAAGATGGGGATCAAGGATTCAATACATGGGCCTGTGAAGAATATTTAGGGTCCAAACTATAGCACATTCCTAGGTCTTGGATCCTGATTCAATCCTTGTTTTTATTTCTTCTTTTATTCTTATTTTTGTTTTATTCCATCTTTTAAAGTACCACTTGTAAACTGTTTCAATTATTTTCTGGAATGAGTTATAATGGACTTAAATAAATAATGACTAGCCCTTGTACAACTCAGGCATGGAGAGAGAGCTAAAGATGAATTACTGAAAAATGCCCTTGACTGATAGTAGAAGAACAGAGGTTGCAAATCAGCTGCATCCCTACCCAGGTATGAGCAATTTGCTTATCTCCTGGCCCTCAGTGTCCTTACCTATATAATTAGGGATGTAAGAGTGGGCCATAATGTTATTCAAATTATCCATGATTTTGTGACATCAAAAGCCTTTGGTTCATTGTAAAATTAAATTCTATTGATATTTAACACAATGTGAATAAACTGTAATTTCATGCCCATGTTGAAGTGATTTAATATTATACTTAATTTTTAACTTTAGCAGATTGCTATTGGCTCATTGGTGTTGACAGGCAAACTTGTGGGAGCATATTATTAGCTTTTTATAAAATGACATTTCATCTGTAGGCAGAGTAACAAATTTAAAATTTTATGCATGAAAAGATTGATGGCTGGCACAATTATGAATTTCTGCAGGCTTCCTGTTAGTGGTATATGATTTGGAAAAGACATTTGCATTTGTACTCTAATAAAAGAAGGCTCTATCTTCTCTTTTAATTTTGGAAAGCAAAATACTTTAAGCATCTCTAATTTAATAGTCTTCATACCCAGGGATATGTTTGCAATTTGTATTAATAGGTAGCTATGGCATGGTAAAAAATGTTCTGGGGTTTTCATAACTTGAGCTTGAATTCCAGCTATTCTTTGGTAGCTACTTGACCTTGGAGAAGGTATGTAATGATTGACCTAAGCCTTGACTTCATACTATAAAACGGTCAAATACATTAGCTTTCCAGGACTGGTTTGGGAATTGAATGAAATAACAGACTTAATATCCTTATCATACTTCCAATTTGGCACATGCAAGCATTTAGGAAAATCTTTTTTCTGGTATTTTTATCTCTTCTGTATTGCAGAATGCCAAGTCATGTTGACGGTCCCTGTTTAGCTGAATAGCATGGGAACTGTTTCTTCCTAAATTCCTCTAGGCAGCTATATTCCTTCCTGACTTTTCTCACTAGACAAATTTTGGTATACTATTCTGTCACAGGTATACCCTACAGAAAATAATTCTAAGTCCCTTGGTTTAAAGGTAGGAACTTTCTTCTACAAATATTCTAAATGAAAATGTCTGTTTTGATTCATTTTTCTACTATTTAAATACATGAAAATTACATTTCTAAGTACATGGAAAATGTATTGATCTATTCAAAATGTGAGAATAATTACATGACATTCTGATTCCATGTTGTAAGACATAATATAGATCTTCTTATAAATTAGATTTAAGGAAAAAAGAACAAAAGGAAATCTTTTAAAAAATTGTGGGTCTGCAAGCTCAAAATAAAACTGTGGAGCATATTGTCATTACTTTATTTTTAAAATGTGTTGAAGATGGAAAATGTCAGAAGGTGAACATGTAAGAGCATCATTTAAATTCATTTATAGAGTCCAAAATGCACCTTATAAAAAACTAAAACTATTAGAATTTTACTTTGAATGATGAACAATTGAATTAAAATCCTGGCTGAAGAATGTATGAATAATGTAATGTTAGTCAGTTAATAAGCTGCAATAATTAAGTATGAAGTTGATCACTCATATATTAGTTTCAAAAATGCAATATACAAGTGCACTACTAATCACATAGTGTATATGTGTGTGTTTGTGTGCCATGAGGGGACAAAGTCTGGGAACAAGAGGAACTATAGAATCATGCTAGATCATACTAGAAAAGTGTCTTTCTGTAATTATAAATAAAAGTTAGGAATGTATAAAGCTAATTGCTCCTTTGCCTTTTGGTATAATGTGTGTAAGCACAGTAAGATATTAACACATGGACTTACCAGCTTACAGTTATTGTTACTAGTAGTATAAATATAGTTATGTATATAAAATTATTAACAGAACATGTATTCTATTTTGAAGATTTTAATGGCCATCTTTTCTAGATCACAGATTTGATCTCTCATTTTCGACATGTTTTGAGTATCTTCCAATGTGTAGAGAAAGAAACACTATTGTTCTCATCTCTCCCATGATCTTAGATTCCCTTGACTCTCTGGACAGATACCAATGTTCCAGATATCTGGTGCTCTAGATAACGGTGCTCCTGGGGTGTGCACAACCAGCATCACAGTAGGAAATGCAGAAACTATGTGTTGACCTTACATCCTTTTTCTCTAACCTTCAGTCAGTAAGCAGTGAGCACCTTCACTCCTGGAATTATTAAATACTCTGATACTAATTTGTCATTTCTTCTAAGACTACTATACCCCAAGCATAGTAGTTTTCCCCATCTTTTTTTTTTCCTTAAAAAAATACTTGGGATGGTAGCATGTTACCTTTCTTATCTCTGTGATAAAGTTTACGAGATAAATTTAGCAAATGCCCAATCGTGAAAAGATAGAAGTGTTCATGTCATATAGACCCAAATTTGTACATGACTTTATGCAAAAATGTGTTTATTATTTTAATGAGTTTGTCTCAATGCCAGCTGTCACTGAAAGGATAGGAAAGAGGAAATAGTGGGTAGGAGACGATTGAGGGTTTTCTCACTTAACAATTGTTTCCATCTGCTTTTGGAACAAATTTTCTCAAAGGAAATGCAGAGATGAAAAAATAACTGGTGACGCTATTCCTGTACAGTGATGGATGAACACTACTTACCTCAGCCAGCTGTGATATCTCCCGGGACTGCACTGAGGACACTCTCCAGCCTTTTCCTGGGTGTCCCACAAATACTGTGAACTTTCTTTGTGGGTGGCTGGAATATGTTACAAAAAAGGTTTCCCTTGTACTTACTATTTTGTTTGGGGTTTATATTTGTCAGAAAGAAGAGCATGGCACACGAATTAATTTCAACCAGCACATAAATAATAAAATAGCTGGCTATTCAATAAAGGGAAGAACTATTAATACAAAACATTTTTCCAGGCACTGTCCTAGAGACTAAGAGGATAGAGATGAATAAGGTAGATGCATGTCTTGCTCTCATGAAGTTAGCATTTGGATGGAACATGTAGGGACACACCACAGGTGACAATTTATCCATCTTATGTCATATGCTGAATTTAAGTGTCCTTTGTCTGAAAAGCTAATTTGATTAAAACTGTGATATTTCCACACATTGATTGATTTTAAGAGAATTACAGATTTAACATTTTATTTGACACAATTTTAATAGAGGTTCCTGGGAAGTTATGATATTGAATTTTTATGATGTATAACGATTCTGATGATCAGAAATGTTAAGTGTCTTGCATAAATTTATATCTGTAATTTCTCCATACTCTGGTTCTTAGCTTAGTTAACTGAGTTCAAAAGATACCTTCCCTTTTCTCTTGTCATTGGAATTAGGACAGACCATTGCATGTCAACCTTATCAATTTCCAATCACTAAATATGGCATATAGGTAAAATGCACAGGCCCTTGGGTTTAAACTTGACTATTCACTACCTAACAGTAGGTTCTTGAGCAAAATACTTAAACTTAATCTACCTCAATTTGCTTATTTGAAAAGATGTACTACTATGAAGATTAAATGAATCAAAACTCTTAAAACATATAAAATTGTGGCTGGCACACAGTAATCAATTTATAAATGCTAGGTTTTGTTATTATTATGACTTTAACAAAGTTATAGTAATTATATTAATTCATTCATTTCCCTCTTTAGAAAAAACATGCTTAGTAGGAAGTAAGAGAGCCCTGGATTAACATATCATCATATGTAGGTTGACATTCAGAAAATAATGGATGTACTGAAATATGTGGCACAGAATCCATCTGGGTTCATATTTGTTATTAAGGAGTAAATAATGATATTCATCAAGCTAGGAAAAGCACAATGGGAGTGAAGAGAGATTATAGATGAGATGATTTGGGAAGTAGTTCTTGCTTTCAAGCCAACCAAGCCATTGTAGGCGGTTTTTAGTGGTACTGAGGTATGAATTTAGGGCCTCATGCTTGCTAGGCAAGTGTTTTACCACTTGAACAACACCCCCAAGAATGGTAGGCAATTTTAATAGTTTGTAAGTCTTGAATTTAGGAGGAAATATTTAAGATATAGGAGTAGAAATATTAGCTCCACCCTTTGCCAACATTTTAACCTAAGAAATGGCTCTTAATTTCTGAATCTCAGTTTTCTACTTTGGTTAAAAAAAAAGTAGAACTGAAGATGTGAAACTAAGTTACAAATATTAATGAATATGTACATTAACTTGAATACATTAATGTGATGTGTATAAGTTATGCATCATATTAATAAAATATGATATGCACATTGCATCTGAGATTTTAGTTTTGTCCTTTATGTTTCTTTCCATCCCATTCCTTCTCTTCTTTGTCACATACTTTGTAATGGAAACATCATGGATGTGGGAGGCAGAAAGATCTTGTTTTGAATCTTGATTCAAATACTATCAATAACAAGACCTTAAGAGTGTTACTTACTCTTCAAGAAGTTTAGTTTCATCATCACTTATAAAATAATCATGTAGTCAAGTATAATGATGATAGCCTGTAATCCCAGCATTCAGGAGGCTGAGGCAGGAGGATCCTGGATTTGAGGCCAACCTAAGGTGCCTAGTGAAAACAAAACCAACAATGAGAAAGCATGTAGCTACACATTGGTTTCACCAGGATTGAGTGAAGATTTGTTGCTTCTTGTTTATTTTTTGCTATTATTTAATTAACATGCAAGGTGTTTGAACTATGGTAGGTTTCACCATTGTTTCTTTTTTGGTTTTTATCAATTTCTATTTTTCTATATATGCTTTTCTTTATTTTTTAATTACTTTGAAAATATCTAGAATAAACACAGACTTTAGCATTATACATAAAATCTTGATTTTGGTGTTCTTCAATTCTATACTTTGTGTGGGCTTTCTATTATTGGTCACAGCATAACTTAAGTGATATCAAAACATGACTTTCTATTAGTAATTGAAGGCAACATAAAATGTTGTGTCTGATTCACTTCACTGACACACATCCTTATTTATTTAAAAAATGAAAATAAAAATTCTGAGAGAGTTTAAAGTGTTGATTAAAGTGAAGTACAAGAACTTCTGAATTCCCAATTTATTTGTTCTTTTCTTCTAATGCTTTCTTTAATTGCCTCCAAGCTTTGTACACCATAAAATGTATTTTAAGAAGCAATGAATACAGAATAGTCATTTTATTTTAATATTAATAAACACTGATATTTCTAAGATCCAATAAATCAGTTCAATTAATCTGTGTATCTAATCAACAACTCATTCTTTTAAGTGAGACCTTTGTTCAACCATAAGACATATGCAATAGTTGCTGTTTCTTGCCTTGTTGGATTTATGAGATGATGAATTCATGTCCATATAATTTTAAATCCCATAAATTACAAAGGCATTGTTAATAATACCTTAAGTAAATATTGATATAGAAACAGTGCATTAAAATAATGCAAATTATTTTGTTCTATAGCCGACAAAATATGTTAGTACTAAATATTCTGTCTAATCTAAGACTTACATACCATTTTTAACCTCACAAGTAAAATTTCCTTGAAAAATACAAGCTAGGTATGTTTTAGAATGTTAAGTATATTGGTGAAAGAAGACATGTGAATGCTTGCTGAAAAATAAGACTTTTGACAGTTCACTTTCAATGGAAATACATGAAATCCAAAGTGTCTACCAGTTGCATAGTACTAAAATAACCCTATCCTTGTTTTTCCAAATTTTATCAATAACCATGCAGCTGTGAACTGCACTTGCTAACTCAAATCAACATGTTGGAAGAAAAGAATTTGATGATGACACTAATCACTGAGTATTTAAATGATGTAAGAGCTGGGAAGACAAAAAAAGAAAGAAGAAAAAAATAAATCATAGAAAAGAGACAGTTTGTAACTAGGGCAAACCAGTGTCTTTAATGGACATATTCTATAAACTGCCATGAAAAGTGAAGTTTGAAATGTTCTGACTGCAATTTGGTATTACTGCTTTTCTTCTTATCTAGTGGATTATATCTTGAATTTATAATTTTATTTTTCTGAATAATCAATCTTGTGCATAATTCTGACAAATCCCTTTGACATCGTTATGACTTCTCAATACTAGATATAATCAAGTATTATACATTACTGTGATAAATTCTAATTTTAAGTGTAATTATACTACTAAAATAACTATTGTTTTTAAGACTACTCCATTATGTAAATCCTAAATTAAGTACTTGTCAAGAACACAGCAGTTAAAAATTTAGAACAAATCATATTTATATTCACTACAGGTAGTTAAAGAATTTTTAAATTAAATTAAGGGATTTAGTAAGAAAAAAATACCATGTTTCTCAAAGATCCAAAAGGCAACATGGAGACTAAAAAATGACTAGAAAATAATTTTAATTGAACAATATTAATGCTATATATGGCGGCTCATGCCTATGGTCCCAGCCACTGTGAAAGTGGAAATAAGATCATGATCTGAGGCCAGACAGGGGAAAAGTGCCCTAGGGTAGGATTGACTTTTAGTCTTTCTGTAGCACATTTCTTATTTTAAATAAGTAAGGCCAAGAAGAGAAATGGACTAACATGTTAATAGCAGGGAAAGTTCAGCTTTTATTCTAATTGACTAGGAGAAGGAGGAGCCTACCTAGGAACTAGGACAGCCATGTCTCAGGAGAAAAGCATCCACATCCCATCCCAATCCTTTTTTTAAAAATTTTTATTCATTTATTCACATGTGCATACATTGTTTGGGCCATTTCTCCCCCCTGTCCTCACCCCCTTCTTCTCCCCCACCCGCTCCCTTCCAGGCAGAACCTGTTCTGTCCTTATCTCCAATTTTGTTGATGAGAAGACATAAACAATAATAAGAAAGACAAAGCGTTTTTGCTAGTTGAGTTAAGGATAGCTATACAGAGAGATTCCTAGCATTGCTTCCATGCACAAATGTGTTACAACCCAAGTTGATTCATCTCTACCTGACCTTTTCACTGGTTCCTAAGCCCTTCCCATATTGACCTCTGTTGCTTTAAGGTTTCTGTATTAGTTCCTCTGCAGTGGGGACATCAAACGCTTTCATGTTTTGGGTTTCCTACCTATCCCTATACCTCCCCATATGTGCTCTCCCCTTAGCATGTGAACCAAGTCCAACCACATTGCTGTATTTGCCCTAGATCTAAAGTCCACATATGAGGGAGAACATATGATTTTTAGTCTTCTGAGCCTGGCTAACCTCGCTCACAATGATGTTCTCTAGTTCCATCCATTTACTTGCAAATGATAAGATTTCATTCTTCTTCATGGCTGAGTAAAATTCCATTGTGCATGAATACCACATTTTCTTAATCCATTCATCAGTAGATGAGCATCTTGGCTGCTTCCATAACTTGGCTATTGTGAATATTTGACTATAAATTCATCAATTTTCTATCCATGTATTCAAATCTTCACTGCTCTTCAATGCTTTATACTGTTATTGACTACAGGTTTATCAAGTTCTCATGATTTATCAATGCCGGTTTTGTTTCCATAAAGTTAAATTGGAACCTTCATATTTTATAGTCATAGTGTCTACATGATTGTCTCATACCTCAAAGATGTTATAAAAAGTCTGTTGAATTAATAAAGCTAAGTGTGTATTGTATCTGTATAGAGGAATCAGTTTGTTCATTATCAAGTTACCTGCTATGTACCTACATTTTATAACCATATAGTGGTTTTTATTTCTTTTTAAGTCTTTGCTCTTTAAAGGTCTGCTAATCATAATATTTATATATGAAGTGACATATTTCTAGCTGATTGCTCATTGTTATCTTTGATGTGTAATTCAATATTAAGTGTGCTCTAATAATTCTTACAACTTTGGTAAAATATACATTTCAATTTCAAAACAAAAATGAGTAGAGAACAAAAGGTTTCCAGCATTTTGGAAGACCCTCTAATGATAAAACCTGAATGCCTTTTAGGGGGAAAATGTCATGAATGGAAGTTATCACATATAGCATCAAAAATTTTCATACAGTATTACATAGGGAACTCTCAACATCCCTTTGAAAGCAGGCTTTCTATAGTCTAGAATAGAAGAATTTTGCTAAAATTATGCAAACATTACTTAAAATTCTGATCTGTAGACAATGTATAATTTACTCTATATTTTCAACTCTAGAGAAAATGGATGAATCATACTTTGGAACAATTTTAGCAATTGACATGTATCTAAGGCCTGGAAGGCATTAGACTAATATCAGAGGGATTGCTGTGATACATAATCATATAAAAATGGCAAAACAGAAAATGGTTCTTTATACCACCAACTTAATGAAAGATAGTATTTGTACAGGCATAGTGTGGCAATTTGATACATGTATACAATATGCAGTAATCAAAAAATGGTAATTAGCCTTTCTATTTATTCAAACATTGATTATTTATATGGGTTTGGGCTATGGTACTCTTCTAGTCATTCTGAAATATAAAATAATCAATAATTAGTAATACAGTTATCAATAACTAACCGATACTTAATCTACTGTGAAATAGAAAGCCAGAACTAATTCTTCTTCTCTAATTGTGGTTTGGTGGACCTTATTGAACTTGTTTAGCCTACACACCCCCCCGCAGTCTGTAATGACTATCATTCTGTGACATTGTTCTATGACATTGACACATATGAGTAAGAAGAGGTGGTATTTGTCTTTTGTAATTTTGCTAAATATAACTACCTTTAGTTCCTTCCACATTGCTGCAAACGACAAGAATTCATCTTTTTATGACTGCTTAATATTCTACTATGTAGAATATTATTACCTTAATCCATTTAGCTACTAATCGATATCATAGGTTGATTCTACATTTTAGCTATTGTGACTAGTGCCATAATAAGCACAGGATTTCATTTCCTTCGGATATATTCCCAGTGGTGGAATTGCTGGATTGTATGGCCATTATTTTTAGTTTTTGAAGAACCTTTCTACTGTTTTCCATAGCAGCTATACCTTACTCCTTACCAACATTTGTTATCTTTTGATTTTTGATGATAACCATTCTAACTAGGGATAATGATATTATTTCATTGCATTTTGATTTGCATTTCTCTGATGAACTTTTTTCATATATTCTGGACATCAGTCGGCTGTTGGATGAATCGTCAGCAAATATTTTCTTCCTTTTGCAGACTACTATCAATTATTTCCTTTGCTGTGGAAGCTTCTTAGTTATAATTCCATTAGTCTATTTTACTTTTGTTGTATGTGCTTTTGGAGTCTCTTCAATAAATCATCACCTACACCAGTGTCCTGACATGTTTCCTCCTGTGTTTCCTTGTAATAACATCATAGTTTCAGATTTTACATTAAGCTTTTGATCCATTTTGAGTTGAATTTTGTATGCAATGTGAGGAAAGGGTGTGGTTTCATTCTTCTGCCTATGTGCATTCAGTTTTGCAACCTCCATTTATTGAAGAGACTGTTTTTTTCTCCCCCATATGTTCTTTGTTCAAAAGCAGTTGGTTGTATGAATGTGGATTAATTACTAGATTCTCAATTCTGTTCAATAGTCTGTGTATCTGTTTTGATGCCAGTGTCATGTTGTTTGGTTACTATAGCTTTGTAGTATGTTTTAAAGTGAGATATTGCAATAACGATAGTATTGGTTTTTGTTTGCTTGGTTTTGTTTTGTTTTGTTATGCTTAGAAATACTTTAGCTATTCTGGGTCTTTGATGGTCCCATATGAATTTTAGTATAATTTTTTCTATTTCAGAGAAGAAAGTCATTAGTATTATGATAGGAAAAGTGTTGAATCCATAAATCACTTTGGGTAAAAAAGTCAATTTAACAATATTATTTCAAACCACAAACATAGAATATTTTTACATTTTTGTTTATGTCCTATACAATTTCTTTTATCAATGTTTTATAATTTTTATTGTAGAGATTTTTTATTTCTTTTGTTAAATTTATTGCTAAGTATTTTATTTTTGTGGCTATTATAAGTGAGATTGCTTTCTTAATATCTTTTTCAGGAAGCCCATCATTGATATATATAAAAATGCTGCTTTTTGTATGTTGATTTTGTATCCTGAAACTTTACTGGTTTCATTTATCAGTTTCAAAGGCTTTTTGATGGAGTATTTAGGATTTTCAAATTATAACATCATGTCATCTGCATATCTGGATAATTTAACTTCTCCCTTCCCTATTTTGAAGCAGTTTATTTCTTTATCTTGTATTATCACTATTACTGAGATTCCCCATTTTAAGAGGCTCATGCTCTACCGACTGAGCTAGCCGGGCAAGATTCCCCATTTTAAATTAAGTCTTAAGTGGTAAAAGTAGATATGCTTCTTTAGTCCCAATCTTAGAGAAACACTTGTGAATTTTTCCCTGTTCAGTATGATATTGGTTGTAGGCTTCAAATATACATCCGTTAGTATTTTAAGGTATTTTCCTTATATATCTAATTTGTTGGGGGGTTTATAATAAAGTCATTAATTCTTATCGAATGCTTTTTCTGTGTATATTAAAGTGGTCATATGCTTCTTGTCCTTAATTCAATTGCTCTGTATATGGTGTACCACCCTTGCATGTTTGGAATAAACCCATGATATATGATATTTTTGATGCATTCACTTTACTAATCTTTTTTCATTACCATGTTATTTTTGTACTTGGGGTACATTGTGACATTTACAAAAATTCTTACAATGTATCATAGCTAAATTCACTCCCTCCATTATTCTCCTTTATCCACCCCTCCCTCCATTTCTGAAATAGTTTCAACAGGTCTCATTTTTCTGTTTTTATACTTGAGTATGTAATTTTTCTACTATATTCACCCTCCTACACACTTTCCTTATATCCTCCCCCCCTCCCATTGGAACCAACTCCCAGACAGGACTTGTTTTGCCTCCCTGTCCTCTTTTTCTTTCTCTTTTTTAAAAGACACTTTTGGGTTTTTTTTAAAGATATCTACACAGAGTTTCAATTTCTGAATTTATATTCATCGGGGATATGGGTCCATAGTTTGCTTTGCTGTTGTTTATGTTTCATTGATCTTTGTCTGGTTTTCATATCATGGTAATGCTAACCTCACAAAAAAGTGTTTGCCACGGTTCCTTCCATTTCAATTTTGTGGAAAAGCTTAAGAAGAATGGGAACTAGTTCTTATTTAAATATTTTATAGAGTTCAGTGGTAAACCAATCCAGTCCTGGACTTTTTTATACAGAAAATTTTTAGATATTGTTTCAATATTATTACTTTTTTGTCTGTTTATGATTTCTGTTTCATCTTCATTTGACTGGTAGGTATATGTGTTCAGAAATTAATACATCTCTTCTTGGTTTTCTAGTTCATGGTATCACTTGTAATGTCTTCTTTTTCATCTCTGACTTATTTATCTGTGTTTTCTCTCATTTTTCTAATTTGTCCAGCTAAAAGTTTGCCAACTTTCTTTATACTTTTAGGCAACATGCTCCCTCTTTCATTGTTTGTGTGTGTGTGTGTGTGAGAGAGAGAGAGAGAGAGACAGAGAGACAGAGACAGAGAGAGAGAGAGTTAATTAGTTACTGGGAATTGAACCCAGGGCCCAGGGCCTTATGCATGCTAGGCAAGTGCTCTACCTCTTGAGCCACATTCCAGCCCTGTTGTTTTTAGAATTTGTTCATGAGATGGGATCTCACTAAATTTACCTGTGCCGGCCTCAAACAGCAATCCTCCTGTCTCTGCCTGAGTAGCTGGAATTACAGATATGTACCATCATGCCAAGCTTCATTGGTCTTTTGTATTACATGTTTGCGTGTGTATTTAGTTTTTATTTCATTTATTTATGCTCTGATTCTTATTATTTCTTTCATTCTACCAATTTTAGCCTTGTTTTTTTTTCTTGCTTTTCTAAGTCTTTTTTTTAAATTTATTTTTATTATTATTGTCTGGGGATACAATGTGACAGTTACAAAAGCTCTTACAATATATCAAATATATCGTATGTGAATTCACCCCCTCCACAACTGGTAGTTAGGTTGTTCAACATCTGTTCTTGATATATGCATTTATTGCTATAAACTTCTCTCTCAATACTGCTTTTGCTGTATTACTGTGATATTTTGTGTTCTCATTTCCACTTGCTTTTCCAGAAATTTTTTAATTTCTCTTTTAGTTTCTTCAATTCCTATCAATTATTCAGGAACATCCTATTCAATTTCCATGTATTTGTAACTTTCCATTCTTCTAATTGATTTTTTAGTCTGCAGTAGCCTAAGAGAAATATAATTTTTTTTAATTTATTAAGTCTTAATTTGTCACCTAAACTATGACATGTCCTGAAGAGTTTCCGTGTGCTGACAAGAAGAATGTGTACTATGCTGTTGCTGAATGAGCTAGGTAAATATCTGAAAATCTGTCCATTTTCTCCACAGAATGGTCCAATTCCCTTGTGTCTTTGTTGACTTTGTGTCTGAATGATCTGTCCATTGATGAGTGCTGAAATTCCTGACTGTTATTAAAGTAGAATCTACCTCTTCAGATTTAATATTTGCTTGGTAGACCCATATTATATACAAATACATAGATGCAATTATATCTTCTTAATGTTGAAACTTTTATCAATATATAGTTACCATCCTTGTCTCCTTTTCACAAGTTAAAATATGCTTTATTTCATATAAGAATAACCATTCCTGCTCACTTTTGATTTCTGTTTGTGTGATACATCTTTTTCAAATGCTTACTTTTAGTGTATTTGCATGTTTACCAATGAAGTGAATTTCTTATAAACAATATTGTCATATCTTACTTTTGGTACATTTACTTAGTCTAGGTCTTTTGATTGGTAATTTAGCCCATTTCTACTCGAGGTTATTATTAGGTATGAACTTCCTTCTCTCATTTTGTTAATTTCATTCTACTTTTTTGGATACTTATTTGGTAGTTTTCTGTTGTGCTAGAGTCCTTTCTTTTTTTCTTTCATATATCACTTCTAGTGAGATTTGTATGTTTAAGTGTTTTCATGATGGGAATTGGTATTTTTTTCTTACCAGTATAGGATTCTATTTTGCATTTTTTATGGGACTGGCCTGCCTGTGATGAATCAATCTCCTTTTTTTGTTTATCTGGAAAAACTTCATTGTTTGCATTGATTATTTTTCTGGGTATGGTATTCTTGGTTAGAAGGGTTTTTTTTTTCTTTCAATATTTGACTATATCATTTTATTCTCTTCTATATGGTTTCTGCTGAGAAATCTGCTATGAGTTTAATTGTAAGTCCTTTTGAGTGACTTAACACTTTTACAGTTTTTAGGATTGTCTTATTGTCTTGTACTTTTGACATTTTGGTTATAATATACCTGGCAAATGTCTCTTTTAATTAAGTCAGTGTCCTTCAAAGTTCTTTTATGGATGTCCATATCTCTTTAATGCTTGGGAAATTTCCAGCCATTATTTCATGAAAATAAATTTTATATGTTTTCCCTTTACAGTGTCTCAAGTCTTAGAGAGTTTCTCTCCTTCCTTTCTTCTGCCCTCCTTCTCTTCTGTCCTCTCTTTCCTTCCTTCTGTTCCTCCCTCCTTTCCCTCTCTCCCTCCTTCTCTTCCTTCCTTTCTTCCCTCCCTCTTTTCCTTCTTTCTTTCCTTCCTTCCTTTTCTCCTCCACCTCTCCCTCCCCCTCCTCTTCTCCTTCTTCTTCTTCTCTCTCATCTTCTGTTAACTCAAAAGACCTGCCCTCAAGTACAGAAATTCTTTGCTTCTTCTCCATTGTATTTTTTCATTGATTAAAGTTTTTGCTACAAGATTCTGATTTTTTATGATTTCTGTCTCTTTGGTGAATTTCTCATTCAGATCCTGTGAAGAATATCTTTCCCAGATCCCTTAGGATGAATGTGGGAAAAGTCTGAGTCTCTAGCACCAGCAGCCACAATTCTGAAGTTGTGGGATGAGATGGGACCTTCCCCAGGTTCTGCAGAGTAAGTATAGAGGATAATGGGGTCTGTTGCACCAGTAACTATAGAGTCAAGTTTTAGTAACACAAAACTAGAGGCTGTGAGGGGATTGCAATTGATGTTGGGGATTGTAGCAGTGTTAGCTGCTTCATGTAGGCTATGGGACTCAAAGGATATATTTTCTAGACTTCAAGAGACAAGTACAAGTAGTTCTACAGTTTTCACACTAGTTTCTATGCTCCCACATGCAGGGCTGTGAGGATCCCTACCCTGGGAACCCCATGGCACTTGCAAGTATTGGTTGGGTTTGTGATTCTGTCATCATTGCTTCTAGAGATGTAGGGCAGGATGTAGACATTCCTTGCTTCCATGAGTTGATCACAGATGGTGGTATGGCTTATGGCTTTTGTATCTGTGCTCCTGGAGCTGCACAAGATGGATGGGTATATTGCTAGATAACGCAGTTCAAGAGATGCAGGACATAACTTAGACACTTCACTAGTACCCAGGGATAAGCTTGGGTTGTGCTGGGGCTTTTTGTCACAAATAGCTGTGGTCCCAAGGTGATAGATAGGCTTATAAAGCCTTCTTGCATTTCCACTAGATAAGCACACATGGTTCTGGGGGTTGGTACTGTTGGTAGTCATGTTCTTAAAACAGGGGGACTCAGCTGGATCTTTGCCAGCTCCTGTTGGACAAGCCTGGAAAAAGGTGGGACTTTTCAACATTGGCTGCAATCCCAATGCTGGGAGAGACCTTTCTTAGTTAGTTCTTGCAGGGCAAGTGGTGGGTGAGATTCCAGCCTGTGGCTATAAAGGTACAAGATGCTGAGGAAGCTGTCTTCCACTTAGTGATGCATTTGCCAACCCTAGATTTCTAGTGATGTCAGGAGGACAGCTCCAGTCTTAAGACAAAATAGCATCTAGCAGAGCTAGTTCAGCAGCTTGAGTACTTCAGTTAAGTTTCTTTGGAGCACAGCCGTCACCCTTAGATCAGATAGCATCCCAATCTGAATGTAAAGTTTGTGAAAAACATGGAATTCTCTTGCAGTACAGACTGTTGGTCTTGGTATGATAGATGTTGCTGGCCCTCAGTGTAGGGTTGAAGTTGCAGTTTGCTTTCTTCCTTCCTCTGTGTTGCCTTTCTGACTCTGACACTCTGTGTTACTTAGTGTTCTCATAACTTCTTGCTCATTTCCAGAGTTCACCCTCAATCACTCTCCTTTTTTTAATTCATTTATTCATATGTGCATACATTGTTTGGGCCACTTCTCCCCCTTGCCCTCCACCTCCTCCATCTCCCCCAACCCCACTTCCAGGCAGAACCTGTTCTGCGCTCTTCTCTAATTTTGTTGAAGAGAAGTCATAAGCAATAATAAGAAAGACAATGTTTTTGCTAGTTCGAGATAAGGATAGCTATGCACAGAGATTCCTAGCATTGCTTCCATTCACATGTGTATTACAACCCAAATTGATTTATCTTTACCAGACCTTCAATCACTCTCCTTGAAAAACAGTTTTTTACCTTTGTTGCCCTGGTTCATCTCTGCAGCAGAAATGCATGTGGGGCACCTCTGTTTCAGTAATCTCAGTTTCTAACTGCTCATACATGAATTTTTATTTTGATGATTATTTGGAATGCATTGTATAACCAATTTTAATTAAATTAAAAGTAATAGATAAATGGCTAATTTACCTTAATTCTTTAATTAGGAAACATTCAAATGTAAGAGGAACCATAGTTTATATAAATTATGAAGTCTAATAGACCAAAACAATATGTATTAACAACTCATCTTAAACTGTGTAATATAGACAATAATTTTAAAAATTGCAATTTGCTACTTCTTAATTGTACCAAATTCTTCATCCTTATTTCTCTCCCATCAATGTTTGCTTCTCTAATTTTTGTTTTTTCCCTTGATTTTCATTATAATTTTCTAAAATGCATATGTTACAGCAATATTTTATTAAATTACATTAATATTTATGGCATATAAGCTGCATAATACTGTACATGCTGGTAGATATTCTTCTGTTCACTTTACATTCTTAATATTTATAGAAATTCCATGCTTGTGAATATCTCTAATTCTCATTTATTTATTTTCATTGCAACAAAATATTTTTATGAATATTTCAAGGCTCCATATCCAAACAGGTAGACTTTCCCCCTGTGGACTTTGTGAACTTTGATAAGTTCAGGAGGTCTTGCAAATACCTCCTGCTGCTCACTTATAAGGGTATATTCCTAAGATTGAATATACTTGGGTATATGTATAGATGTTTTTCCCACTCCCAAGATAGTTTTACAGTCTTCAAAAGTGTTCCCATCAATGTACATTCCCCAATAGTCATATATGAGAATTTCTATTGCTGCATGTCCTCACTTACCCTTGATACATTACAGATACTTTATATTTGATGAGCATAAAATATTATTTCATTATGGTTTTAATTAGTATTTCCCAGATTACTAAAAATGTTGGGCATATTTTCAGGCACTCATTGACCACTTATATCTTCACGTTCATGAAATAGGTGTACATAGCATTTGTACATTGTATTTATGTTTTAAACTTGACTTGATTTTTCTGTTCTTCTTTCTTTATTTTTCTATTGGGTTTAGACATATTCCTGTTTCTGTATAAATTTTTTTCTCTTGGTTTATTTTTGTCACTCATTATTGAAAGATAGGTTTGTTGGGTACAAAGTTTTAGCTGGTGGTCTTATTCACTAGCATTTTGAATGTATTATTTCACTGTATTCTGGTTTTCTTTGTGATCCCTTTGTATGTGATCTGCCCCTTTTTGCTTGCTAAATTTACTATTTTTTTCTTTGGCTTAGTGCTTGGTATTCTCACTATGATGTGTCTAGAAGTGGATTTCTCTTTTTAGCATAAAAACTCACTATTGTGGCTGAACTCAAGCTTTCAAGACACTTTTTCTATAGTATTTTCAGACATCATATTCTCACAGTGCCCCTTGCCTTCTTTTTTGGAACTCTGGTTAGAGGAATATTAAATTTTCTCATCTTACTCCAAATATATCTTACACTTTCCTATGTATTTTTAATTTCTTTATATTTCTATACTGATTTAGATATAGCTTTATAGACTTTTAATAATTTTAATCAATCATATTTTCTACTTCATTACTCACCCATTGGCTTTTTATTGCAATTATTTTTATTAGCAGTCATTCTGAAATTTTAAAAAATATTTCTAGCTATTTTGATAGCATTTTTATTCATGTTTTATTTCAAGATCACCATTTGTTTTGTAGCAATTTCATACTTAGTGCACCATTTATGTGTTATTTCATATTTCTTCAAAAATTCTCATTTTTTTCTAAATTCATACATATTGACTTATTTTTCTTTGTATTTTTTTAAATTCTTAACTTTGATTTTATTTACTTAAACATTAACTTGAGGGTCTTTATGTGAATAGGTTTTTATCCACAAAATATTTGAATGGATAAAGATCACTTGAATTTAATTCTTAGTTAGAGGTTTTCTAACCATATAGATACAATACATTTTAACTCTACACCCAAATGAAGTAGGCCTTTCTAAAAAATATCAGGAGATTATTTTAACCCATACTTTGGAGCTAAAACACAGTTTAAAAACAGACAGTTTTTCTTTGTGGTCTTTTTGCTCACAGTTGTATTTGAATTTCTTCCCTGCTCAATTAAATTATTTGGAAGAAATTAAGTCCCTCCTTCTTAATTTTGATTCTGTTCATTATTTTTGGTTCTTAAAACTTGTTTCTTAATATTTTGAGATATTAGCAAGATAGTTAAAACTATGTTTTATATAATTTACCAAGAATACAGATATTTTAAAGTATGATATGTAGTCCATAAAACTTCTGAGATCAGAAGTTAAGTAATGACATTATTTAAGTTTTTATCTGATACCACAATGTGGCAATGAATTACAGTTAATATTAGACATCTTTTCTGTTCTAAGAATTTTTAAAGAAAAGAAACTATCAATGTTAGTGCCATCTGCTTTTTAAAATTAAATTTTACATGAAAATGACATTATTTATCTCATTTAGCTTTAAGTAAAATTTCTCTTTTTATCCTGCAGCCATTCAAAGACACACCACTGACATTAGGAGAAAACATTTAATCATTTGTTTTACAGGGAGACATTTGGCTTCTTCATGACATTGAAATGAATATAAAGAAAGAGACAAAAACATACTTTGGTTAAGAACGACCAAGAGAGAAATACTTTTCTTTAAATAGTCCCACTAATTGGGGCTGAAGTGAGCTATGTTAGAGGCAAACATTTTCTCAGTAGAATAGGCAGAAGAAAAAAGTGAAATTTTTCATTTTCTGTGTAATTGATGGAGATTAGAAACTACAGCTGTTTAAAATAAAAAGAACAAATTTTTAGAGATTTTCTAAAATAAGTTTCAGCTTCAGTTTGAGTAGAAATGTATTAAAATTAAAGGAAAATGATCAAGTACTATTTTAAGCTGCTTCTTTATTTTGTTCTGCTGACTTAAAGAACTAGTGTAGCAGATTGGAATGTATGTGGTGTTATTCATAAACAAACTCATCCTGAGTGTGCATAACACTTTTTAAATGTAAAATGTTACTTCCTCAATTCTCTTACTGACTTATTTTGAAGAAAAAAAGCCAATCTTTATCCTACATATAATTTATAGATGTTTTTTCCCTTTTGTGATCAGCCTAAAAGACAATTTTTATTTATATTAATGTTCCTGATTTCTTTTTCTGGAATTGCTTTTCATGAAGGAGCACTTGGAAGATCTATTTAATAGTAGATTTAAAAAACTACTAAGAAAACACAGCTGACTTTTATCATTTTATAAGCTAAGTATTGGTAACTACAGCACAAACATAGTGCAATTGACCCCAAAGACAAAATCTTAGCAAAATGTCACATTCTATCTACTTTGCCAGCCAAAGGTGATGGGCTTCAACCCTTTTGTGCTGAAAATTGGTGTTTCTCATAGATATTTCCTGCTGTGTTATCTTTTGCTCATTCCCAGCTATTTTCTCACATCTAGGCTATTAAGCCACAAAGGTCTGATGGTTTTCAAAGATAAAGACATACCTTTAAAGAAGATGAAAGTATACTGACAAATATTACTGTCAACACCCTAATTCCCACAGATCCAACTATGTAGCCTATTCCTGATAATATGGGTTCTTTTTAAAGAACATTCAAGAAGCCGATTTCATTTTACTTTTTAAATTAACTTCATTATAGCTGATACATAGAACATAAAATTGTACATATTATTGGGATAGCATGATGTTTCAATATGTGTATACATTGTATCATGTTTAAATTATGTCAAACATATTTATCTCTTCAAGTATTTATCTCCTCTGTAAGACCTTTCCAAATCCTTTCAAAGATCACTTTTTTTGATATAAATGTATATTACACCATTATTATCAGTAGTCACCCTTAATTTCAGAGAAATTTCATTTGATACTTGAATTTTAAAGTCCCTTAAGAGTGTTTAGTTATTTTGAAATTTTAAAAAAAAATTCAAGATTTTAGTTTTCTTTTTTACCAAAGATTTGCCTTTTCACAGTCTAAGTACCTTTTAAATATCATTCTGATTCAGGAATTAAATTTAGTATAGTCAATCCTCTATGTAGTGGATTTTATACCTGCAGATTAAACCAATTACAGATTGAAAATATTCTAGCAAAATATAATATATCTGAACCAAAAATGTACAGAGTTTTTCTTGTTATTCCCTACATGGTAAACTATAAAAACTCTTTACATAGCATTTATAATTTATAGATACTATAAGTTATCTACAGGCAATTTAACATATAGGCATACCTTACTTTGCTTTACAGATTTTTTTCCATTTTTTTTTTCTTTTCTCTTTTTAAAAAACAAATCAAAGGTTTATGATACCCTGGGTGAGCAAATTTATCAATACCATTTTTACAAGTGCTCTGATCATTACTATTTTTAGCAACAAAGCATTTTAATTAAGGTTTATGCATTGTTTCTTTTAAACATTCTGTACTACACACAAAATAGAGCTAGTGTGAACATAACCTATATACACTGGGAAAGGAAAAACTTTGTGTGGTTCACTTTATCGCAATACTCCCTCTGTGGCAGAGGACTAGAAAAAAACCTTCAATATTGTTAGAGAGTGTCTGTAATAGGATGTGCCATGCACAGGCATATTCTGAAGACATGCATAGGTTACATATGTACAGGTTATATGCAAATACTATGCCATTTTACATAAGACTTTTGAGCATTCTCAGATCCTGGTATCCACAGTGGTCCTAGAATCAATCTTCTGTGGATATGAGGAGAAATCATATTAGTTCATCTGATGTAGACAACAATGGGGCTCCCTCAGCATACCTCATTGCAGATTTTTTTAAGTTTATGTAATAAGATAATAAAATACTTGGGAATCATGTCAACTCAGTACCAGTTTGAAATATACACAGCTATATCAGTAAGTGTGTACCCATATGGAGATATATTTATGAGATATTTACTTGAGTATATAAGTGGTATTTGGTAAGCACATGAGATTTTAAATAAAAAGCATTAAGAATGATTTACTAGTAATAAATTTAAGAACTGTTCTTAAATTTCAGAAATAATAATGTCTTTTCAGTCACTAAGGTATAACATAATTACAGAATTCTTTTACATGTGTATACTTCATTAAAGACTACTCACAACTCACTACTTCTAATTTAACAGATATTTGTTAGCAAACTCTGGTGCTTAAAAACATATTTATGAAATGACATTTCTGAATATAATACATTAAAAGTAACTTTTCAACTTTTTCTCATAAGTTACAAAATCTTTGATTGAGAAAAAGAGTACTTCAATCATCTACTTATTCATTCAATTTTCCAAGTACCTTTCAGCAAAAATGTTTTCTGAGCTGAAAATACATTGGTGAAAAGGATTGATGAGGTACCTGAATGTGGGCTTTTATGTGAAAATGCACACAAAATTTCAGTTGGTGATGGCTGTTTTGTAGGAGAGTAAGGAACTAGCAACCAAGTAAGCTTAAGGTTTGGCCAGTTTGGATGGGAGCAGGAGCAGGGAAGGAATTTCTGAAGACAGGCCATTAAAGCAGAGGTCTGAATTAAGTGAAAGAGAACAAGCAAAAAACCTTAAGGAAGGACATGTCTTATGAGAGGAAGATAAAATGCAATTTTACCTTGTTGAGGCAATAAGTGAGATAAGAAGTTACATAAGGAGTTGAATGATCTTAACCATGGTATTAAATATGAAATTAATTTTTTAGTGGTACTGGGGTTTGAACTCAGGGACTTTCTAGACAGGTGTTCCACCACTATGCAATTAATTTTAAGTATGCTACTGAAATGGAAAACAGAATGATCAATTGGCTTACTCTCCAATAGTTTTATATAATAATTTTGATGTTTTAATCACTGTTTTATTTTCTTTCATTCATGATAATTATCAGTAGCATTGTATATATTTTGGGGGTACACTATGCTTGTTCAGTACATGTATATAATGAATAATAATAAAATCAGGGTAATTAACATTTCCATCTCTTCATCATTACTTTGTGCTTGGAATGTTGAACTCCTCTCTACTTATTCATAAAATATGAAATACATTATTATGAAGAATTGTCACCCAACTGTGCTATAGAACTCTAGAACTTGACACTGCTACCTTACTGAATTTGGATACCTGTTATCCAATTCCTTCTATCCACCACTCCTTCCTTCCTAGACTTTAGCAACTACATTCTACATTTAGATCAACATTTTAGTACCCACATATAAGAAAGAACATGTGGCATTTTTCTTACCATGTCCAACTTATTTCACTTAACATCATGTCCTCCAATTCCTTCTATTTTGCTGCAAATGATAGGATTTCATTGTTTTTTTATTCCTGAATAGTATTCCTTGCACAATATTTTAGCTATTTTAATATAATAAAGAGTTTTCAGCTATCTTTTTGGTATGCTGAGTTTATTAAATAACAAATGGTGGTGAGGATGTGGAGAAAAGAGAACTATGCACCATTATTGAGAATGTAAACAAGTGTAACCACTATGGCATCACTATTGTATGAAGGAATCTCAAAATTTATATAGTTCTCTCACGAGATTTAATTTTCCCACTTTTAGGTATATCATTATTTTGAGATGAATCATTATTTCATCTTCCACATAAAGTACAGAGAAATGTGCAGAAAAGTTGATGACATTGTCATTTAAGTAACAAAAGAGGTTCTCTGATAATTCCACAGTGAACTAGAGCTTGTTACTAATACAAATTGTGTAAAAGAGGATCTGTATTTTACTTTCACTTATATTTAGAATCTATTTGCTATTTGGTTCAGTTTAGGAAGAATTACACACAGTTATCCTATGATTGATAACTTATTTTGTAAACATTTTTAGTATATGAGGTTATATCTTTAGCAATTAGTAATGATAAAATCCCTTTGTTTTGTTTTGAGGAACTGAATAATTATCTAGCTGTAGTTTCAAACTAGATCCATATGGTCTAAATAAAATGGAAGTTCAGGGAATGAGGCTCCTGAAATTTTTACTTTGAATTTTGTCTTTTCATCTTGATGTAGGAAAATTGAAACAATGTACTCAAAAAATGGTGGAAATTAGAGGCAATTTCAGTTTATGTGTTTGTCAGAACACATATTAGCTAGTATTATGATTGAGTTACCACTGATACTAAGAGGTAAAGGTCAGGGAATTTATGAACTATCCCATCTGCCTGGAAGAGTAATGAGCTCCATGGTAGAAGGCAAAAAATAGCATTTTAATTCTCTATATTTATCTTCTTCAAAGCATTAGGAAGTTAAAATAACTGAAAATCAATTTTAAAGTGATATTTTTAGAAGTAATGTAAACAGATACAGTATCAAGTTTGTAGGGTTTCATTCTGAGCATAGAAAAAATATAAAAGAATTATAATGATGTATGTGAAGAGCTTCTGGTTTCAGTTATAATATAGTGGCTAATGGAAGCTAAATATCCTATGAAAAGAAGACAGAAAAAAGTCTCAATAAACTATAGTAGATAGACAGATAGGTGATGATAGATAGATAGATAGAGATAAATACATCCATCTGTGCTTACACATACATACAACAATTGTTTGAAGGCATTTGAGAATTGCTTAGACAAGCTAGATTTGTGTGTAGCATTTTCAGAAGAAAGAGCAAAGCAAGCCATTATTTCTGCAGTCTCTGTTGAGCTCAGGACATTTGCATTCTGAAGAGAAGACAAGAAGAAGCCAGGGATCCAGACAGAGGCCTAGCCTGAAGGCTACCAGGAAAAGGCAGAGAAACTGATCATTGTGTTTTGGTAGCCCCCAGAGATAGAAAACAAAAACTATTAAACTGTGAGACTACAGTCTTGGAAAGAGGAGAGAGGCCTTTTCTGTAAATAATTTACTAAATTTTACATGAATAAAACAGGAAGTTGAAAATGCAGAATGATATTTTCCACACTTATTGCATGAGGAAGAGGGAACCTGAGTTCAGAACAAGACACAGGAAAGGCTAGTGCATGCCACAGAGTTTTAAATGAAGCCCATAAAAGATTATGGCCAAGAAGCCAAGATAGCCCCGAGGAAGATGCAACACTGCCAATGTCACAATGCAGAATTTAGACACCTCTGTCCCTGGTTATATTGAAATGGTCAGCCCTGCTTCATCTGCCTGAAAGGATAAAAGGTCTCTAGAAGAAACTCCATCCAGATACCCATTATCAAATTCTAAAATTTTACCTATGCCAAGAAAAAAACCTCTAAATAATGAATTAATAAGTAATCTTATCCAAGCCTTGAAGAAAAAGTCAACATACAGAATTGAATTACAGTTCTACGTGGCAACAAAAAAATGTGAAAGCAAAAATTTTTGTTAAAAAATGGCATTTTTTGTTTGTTTAAGATAGCTAACAGGAAAGCAAAACAGGTCCAGGTCTTTTCTGAGGGTGGATACTAGTGGGAGTGGGGAAGATATAAGAAAAGGCGGTTGTAGGGTGAATATGGTGAAAATATTCTGCACACATGTATGTAAGTGGAAAAATGAGACCTCTTAACAATATTCCAGGAATGGAGAAGACTGAGGATTAGAGAAGAATGATAAAGGGGTTTAATTCAACAATGATAAATTGTAAGGAACTTTGTAAATGTCAAAATTTATCCCCTGTCCAATAATAATCAAAATAAAGTGTTAAAAACAGACTTTCAAACTGGAAAAAAAGGTTTTCTTTATTTTTTTGTTATTGTTGTACTGGGGGTACACTGTGACATTTGCAAAAGTTCTTATAGGGGTTTGCACTTTGATCACATAATGAGGAAAGAGCACACAAGGGAGGTATGAGGATAGGCAAGAAACCTCCCAAAAAACAAGATAGACTTTGATGTCCTCAATGCAAAGGAACTAATGCAGAAACTTTAAAGCAACAGAGGTCAATAGAAGGGGACCAGGAACTAGAGAAAAGGTTAGTTCAAGAAGAATTAATTTAGAAGGTAGCACATATGTACAGGAAAGCAATGAGAATAAACTTCTTGTATAGCTACCCTTATCTCAACTAGCTATACTCTCTCTTTAACAAAATTAGAGATAAGGGCAAAATAGTTTCTGCCTAGTAGCAAGGGGGTAAGGAGGGAGATGGAGGAGGTGAGGGGAAGGAGGGAGAAATGACCCAAACATTGTATGCATAAGAATAAAAGAAATAAAAAAAACATAAAAAAATTCTTATAGTACATCATAGTTGAATTCATCCCAAGACCCCCACCATTTTCTTTTGTCCCCCTTCACCTTATTCTTGGAATGGTTCAAGAGGTCTCATTTTTCAACTTACAGATTTGTGTACATAGTGTTCCCACCATACTCACCCTACAACCACATTTCCTTACATCTTCCCCACTTGGACCTGTTTGTCTTTCTGCTCTTGGTTTGTGTAAAAAATTGACATTTTTATTTGTTTAGGGTAGCTATGGTAGTGTTTCAATGTGACATATCCACGTATAACATAAATTGGTTCATCTCTTCCACTTTCCTCCTTTCTACCTTAGTCCCCTTCTTGTGATAACTTCAAAATGTTTAAAAATTCTGTATTCGTTATGTTTTTGGTTTTCTAAATCTTTTTATCATAAAATTTTTATTAGAATATATTTGCTATAAAGAGGGATTTCATCGTTCTGGGATGAGTGTAATACTGGCTTCATAGAATGAGTTTGGCAGTGTTCTTTTCATTTATATTTTGTGGAGAAGTTTGAGTAATACTGGTGTTAGTTCTTCTTTAAAGGTCTGGTAGAATTCAGCAGTGAATCTGTCAGGTCCTGGACTTTTCTGTTTTGGGAGACTCTTTATTGCTTCTTCATTATTGTTGTTTATTATAGATCTACTTGTTTTATTTTTGAATGGTCATATGTGTCTAGAAATTTGTTCTTTTCTTTTAGCTGTTCCAATTTATTTGGATATAGGTTTTCAAAGTAATCCCTAATGATTCCCTGGATTTCTTTGATGTTTCTTGTGATCTCCATTTTTTCATTTCTAATTTTATTAATATAGGTCAGATTTTATTAATTTTAGTCAGATTTGCTAAGGATTTATCAATCTTATTTATCTTTTCAAAGAACCAGCTTTTTGTTTCATTGATTCTTTGGGGTTTTTTTTGGGGGGGGTTCTGTTTCATTGATTTCAGACCTTGTTATTATTATTTCTCTCCTTCTGCCAGTTTTGGGTTTAGCTTGTTCTTATTTTTCTAGGAGTTTGAGATGCAGGATTAGGTCAATTATTTGAGGTACTGCTATGTTTTTAATATATGCATTCATGGCTATAAATGTTCCATTTAACACTGTCTTTGCTGCATCCCATAGGTTCAGATAGGTTGTACTTTCATTTTCATTAAATTTCAGGAACTTTTTGATTTCCTTCCTTATTTCTTCTATGACCCACTAACCATGGATAAATGTGCTGTTCAGTCTCCATTTGTTTTAGTATTTAATGCTGTTTCTTTTGTTGTTTAGTTGTAGTTTTATTGCTTTGGGGTCAGACAGTATGCAGGGGTTATTTTAATTTGTGTATACTTGTTAATACTTGCTTTGTGACCTAAACTATGATCTATTTTGGAGAAAGTTCCATGTGCTCTTACAGGATAGAATACAGTGTAGACCTCTGTTAGGACCCTTTGATCTATGATATCATTCAACTCTAGAGTTTCTTTGCTGATTTTTTTAAACTGGATGACTTATCTATTGGTGATAGAGGAGTACTAAAGTCTCCCACTACCACTGTGCTGGATCTACCTGTGTTTTTAAGTTCAGAATTATATGTTTGATGAAGATGGGTGAACCATAATTGGAAGCATATGGGTTAACAATTGTTATTTCCTCTTTTTGTTGTTATTTTCTCTTGATATATTAGCTTCTTTTATTAATATAAAGTGGCTTTGTCTCTTCTGACTAATTTAGGTTTAAAATCTACTTTGTCTGATAACTACTCCTGCCTGTTTTAGGGGACCATTAGCTTGGCAAACCTTTTCCACCCTAAGCACTAAGCCCATCCCTGAAATTCTGTCTTCCACTTGTTCCATTCTGCTGTGACTTTCAAATGTATTTTTTATTTGATGTAAGGAAATTTTTGTTTCCATAGTTTCTGTTTTGTTTGTTTGATTTGAGATTTTCCATCTTTGTTAAGCTCCTCTTTCATATCTTGTACTGTCTTCTTTATTTCATTTATCTCTCTCTTTTTTTTCATAAGTTCCTTGGTTTCATTTTTGAGTTGGTTGAAATCCTCTTTCAGTCCATTTAGTTGTCTGTGTGTTTTCTTAAGTTTTTTATCCACATTCCTTTAGGATTCATTGATATGTTTTTGTATGTCCTCTTTAAGCTCATCTTTAAGCTCAATAAACATTCTTATCATCATTCTTCTGACCTCAGCAACTGAGGATTCATCCCCTTTACTTTTACCAAATGCTCTATTGTGTGATCATTAGCCTTTTGCAGAGTCATATTAACCTGCCTTATTTTTTCCCTTATGTTTCTATTTTAAGATTTGTTCATGTGTTGTTGACTAGTTACATGGGGGCTTTAATCACCTGATATCTTTCCCTTGGCGTGACATCTATGTTCTGGCTAGCTTAGCTGTTAGCTAGGTTGTTATAATGTTTCTGTTCAGTGACTTGGAGGTATAAGTTAGCAATAACAAATTCACAGTTTCAATGCCAAACCAGTTATTTACATGATGTGTAAAACCATTGGCAATATTATCTAAGCACTGGGTATTGGGGAGATAGCCATTGTTCGAATACTGGTTGATATTTAGGTAATCTAAATGATGATACTAGAAGAGAAGAAAGAGAGGGGAAGATGGGGTGAGGGGAAAAGAGGTATGAGTTGTGGTGGCTATGGAGTAATAAGCCCCTAATGTTACAAAGGTGTAGTTCAGTTGTAGTGAGGGAGACTGCTATTGTCAGGGATTGTAGAGGAATAGGAAGAATGGGGATAATGTGTAAAGTCAGTATAATAGATTACTCAGTGAGTTGTGAGTTTGGAGGAGGTAGGGACAGTGGGAGGGAAAAGGGGGAGGAAAGATAGATAGCAAGAAGGAAGGGAGAAAAGAAGAAAAGAGAAAAAGTGGGGTAGAGATAGAAAGTAGAACAAGCGAGGGCTAAGCAAATTAAAATTTCAACAGAATGGTAAAAAGAGATGAAAAACAAAAAAAAAAAAAGAAAACCTTTTTTAAAACTTAAATATATATATAAATATATTTATTTATTTATTGTCCAGTTTTCTTATTTGTTATGGAGAGGAGTGTGTTATCATCTAAGTTCAGTGAGTTCTGTCCCTCCAATTTCTATTCCAGGTGATATCCTTTCTGACAGGGGCTTTCTCTGTGTCCCTGCCTCTCTTTAAGGTTAATATTCTGGGCTGTGTGGCATTCAGTGGTGCCCCTTCCTCCCTCCCGGACAGTTTGGGGGTTCCATTCAGGGTGTTTAAGCCCAGGCTCTTCTTTGGGGGGCAGTGGGTAGTTGGGGGAATGGGTAGGTGTTTTTGTAAGCAGGTTCTCAGAAGTGGACTGAGGAGGAACTGATATGTGAGTAGTGACAGCTGCTTTTACCCACAAGCAAAGCCTGGGAGCTGCAATTGACCTTTTGGGTTCACCACTTTTCTCTGAGAAGGCTGTTATTTTCAGCTCACTACCAATTTCTCCAAGGTGGTAAAATATGTTGTTGTTTTCCCCAGACTGCAGCTGGACTACCCCACCTCTACCCCCACACAGGCTGGATGAGCTCAGTACTCCTCCCCAATTCCACCAGACACAGGTGAAAATTTTCCTCCATTTTTTAGGCCACCAGTTTTGTCCAGGAGGGGTGCAAACTGCCCACAAATTGTGCTGGACTATGTAATTTCCTCCATAGAAGATGGTGCAGGATGCTCACCTGGACAGGTTGTAGTTTCACTGGGTGATTTCAGAGGTTGGCCAGGATAGTTGCAGGTAGGCAGCAGTCAGAGACTCCATGTCCACAAAGTTTTGGTCAGTCCAGGACATCCCAGGTGCTTGCAGAACTTGTTCTGCCATTCTTTGTTTTGAGGTTTTGCTCTTTACAGAAAGGGGGAAAAAAAAGAGAAACAGCTCTCCAGCAGACAGAGCAGCAGAGCTGCCAGCCCTCAGCACCTGGACTTCAGGGCTATTATGTCCTATAAAACACTAATTTAAAGTCGGTCATTGACCATTATGTTTCGCTATGTATTAGCAAACATTTGGAAAAAAGCCAAATAACCTGAACCTTGCTACTAGGAATCTGAAGTATTCTTTCAGACTCCCGAGAATTCAGAGTTCCAGGGTTTGTTGGCTATCCACAATCTTGATCTTACCAGCAAAAAATTTTTTAAAAGACACATGAATATTAATATCAAAAGAATATTATTACTTAGCAATAATAACTTAGTATTTCATATATATGTGTGTGTGTGTGTGTGCGTTTATGAAGTGTTTAGTTCAAAGTAGATGTTGAGTAATTCTCATCCTCCTGTGCTAGATTGAATTAAAATTATTGCATGTAAAATGTATACTATGAAAACAAAAATATTAAAACTAAATTTAAATTTAATTGTATTTCAAATAAATAAAATAATGTACAGAAAGAAAAAAACTTTATTAATTATAAAAAGTTACACAAGAACTCTACAATGAAAAGTTCAAAGCATTATTTTACAAATTTCTTTTTAAAACCTCAATAAATGGAAAGAAAGATCATATGTATACATTTCAACATTTGCTTTTTATGTTTTGGTTATTTAATTATTTTTTATTATGCTGGGTGGGGGTACATTGTGGCATTTACAAAAGTTCATGCAATGTATCAAATATATCATACTTGAATTCACCCCCTCTTCTGCTCTCCATTCTCCCCTTCCTTCTCCCATTCCTGGAATAGTTTCAACAGGTATCATTTCTGCATTTACATACATGTGTTCACAGTATTTGCAACATATTCACTCTCCTACTCTCTTTCCCTGCCATCTCCCCACCTCTTACAAGTGCCAATTCCCTGCTCCACGCAGGACCTGTTCCACCTTCCTATTCTCCAATTTTGTAGAAGAAAAAAGAAAAATGAAATTTTTGCTTGTTTGAGATAAAAGTAGCTAGACAGGGAGGTTCTTTGTGGTATTTCCATGTAAATTAATTTTATGAACCCAGTTGGCTTATCTCTTTTGTTTTCTTCATTCTATTTTAGTCCCTTTTTTTATAGTGGTTTCAGCTGTTTTTAAAATTCTATATCCATTCTTGTATAGAAAGTACATCAACCATATTCATTTTCTTAGTTTCCTTCTTTTACACTACCCTTCATGCATGTGACTTCCCCTTAGTGTGACCAGTTTTTCATAATATTGCTGTGTTTGTATTTGGTCTATATTCCACATGAGAAAGAACATACGACTTTTGGCCTTCTGAGCCTAGCTGAGAATGGCTACCATCAAGAACACAAACAATATCAAATTGTGACAAGAATGTGGGGGAAAAGGAACCCTCATACACTGCTGTGTGGGAATGTAAATTAATACAACCACTATGGAAAACAGAATGGAGGCTCCTCAAAAAACTAAAAAAAGAACTGGCATATGAGCCAGCAATACCACTCCTAGGGATGCACCCAAAGAAATGTGAGTCAGTTTGCAACAATGCACCTGCACACCCATGCTTTTTGCAGCATCATTCACAATAGCTAAGCTATGGGAACAGCCAAGCCCTACTACTGATGAATGGATTAAGAAAACATGGTATTTATACACCTTGGAATTTTACTTAGCCACAAAGAAGGAAATTTTGTCATTTGTAGGTAAATAGATGGAACTGGAAAACATCATCTTAAGTGAAGTCAGCCAGGCATGCTGTCTGACCACAATGCCTTTGCTGTGACCCATAAGTTCTGACAGGTTGTGTTTTCATTTTCATTACATTCCAGGAGCTTTTTTATTTCCTCCGTTACTTATTCCATGACCCACTGATCATGGAACAATGTGTTGTTTAGCCTCAGTTGTTTGAATATTTTCTGCTTTTCCTTTTGTTGCTGAGTTCTAGTTTTATTGTATTGTGATCAGACAGTATGCAGGGGGTTATTTCAATTTTGTTATATTTGTTGAGACTTGCTTTGTGTCCTAAGATATGGTCTATTTTTCAGAAAGTACCATGGGCTGTTGAGAATTTGTATTTTGCCATTGCAGGATGGAATTCTCTGTAGACATCTTTCAGGTCCATTAGATTTATGGTGTCATTCAATTCTAGAATTTCTTAGTTGATTTTTTTTTCTTTTATTATTCATATGTGCATACAAGGCTTGGTTCATTTCTCCCACCTGCCCCCACCCCCTCCCTTACCACCCACTCCGCCCCCTCCCTCTCCCCCCCCTCAATACCCAGCAGAAACTATTTTGCCTTATTTCTAATTTTGTTGTAGAGAGAGTATAAGCAATAATAGGAAGGAACAAGGGTTTTTGCTGGTTGAGATAAGGATAGCTATACAGGGCATTGACTCACATTGATTTCCTGTGCATGGGTGTTGCCTTCTAGGTTAATTCTTTTTGATCTAACCTTTTCTCTAGTACCTGTTCCCCTTTTCCTGTTGGCCTCAGTTGCTTTAAGGTATCTGGTTTAGTTTCTCTGTGTTAAGGGGAACAAATGCTAGCTAGTTTTTTAGGTGTCTTACCTATCCTCACCCCTCCCTTGTGTGCTCTCGCTTTTATCATGTGCTCATAGTCCAATCCCCTTGTTGTGTTTGCCCTTGATCTAATGTCCACATATGAGGAAGAAGATACGATTTTTGGTTTTTTGAGCCAGGCTAACCTCACTCAGAATGATGTTCTCCAATTCCATCCATTTACCAGCAAATGATAACATTTCGTTCTTCTTCATGGCTGCATAAAATTCCATTGTGTATAGATACCACATTTTCTTAATCCATTCGTCAGTGCTGGGTCATCTTGGCTGTTTCCATAACTTGGCTATTGTGAATAGTGCCGCAATAAACATGGATGTGCAGGTGCCTCTGGAGTAACAGTCTTTTGGGTATATCCCCAAGAGTGGTATTGCTGGATCAAATGGTAGCCTCCAAATTTTTTTCCAGAGTGGTTGTACTAGTCTACATTCCCACCAACAGTGTAAGAGGGTTCCTTTTTCCCCGCATCCTCGCCAACACCTGTTGTTGGTGGTGTTGCTGATGATGGCTATTCTAACAGGGGTGAGGTGGAATCTTAGCGTGGTTTTAATTTGCATTTCCTTTATTGCTAGAGATGGTGAGCATTTTTTCATGTGTTTTCTGGCCATTTGAATTTCTTCTTTTGAGAAAGTTCTGTTATTTCATGTGCCCATTTCTTTATTGGTTCATTAGTTTTGGGAGAATTTAGTTTTTTAAGTTCCCTGTATATTCTGGTTATCAGTCCTTTGTCTGATGTATAGTTGGCAAATATTTTCTCCCACTCTGTGGGTGTTCTCTTCAGTTTAGAGACCATTTCTTTTGATGAACAGAAGCTTTTTAGTTTTATGAGGTCCCATTTATCTATGCTATCTCTTAGTTGCTGTGCTGCTGGGGTTTCATTGAGAAAGTTCTTACCTATACCTACTAACTCCAGAGTATTTCCTACTCTTTCTTGTATCAACTTAAGAGTTTGTGGTCTGATATTAAGATCCTTGATCCATTTTGAGTTAATCTTGGTATAGGGTGATATACATGGATCTAGTTTCAGTTTTTTGCAGACTGCTAACCAGTTTTCCCAGTAGTTTTTGTTGAAGAGGCTGCTATTTCTCCATCGTATATTTTTAGCTCCTTTGTCAAAGACAAGTTGGTTATAGTTGTGTGGCTTCATATCTGGGTCCTCTATTCTGTTCCACTGGTCTTCATGTCTGTTTTTGTGCCAGTACCATGCTGTTTTTATTGTTATTGCTTTGTAATATAGTTTGAAGTCAGGTATTGTGATACCTCCTGCATTGTTCTTTTGACTGAGTATTGCCTTGGCTATTCGTGGCCTCTTGTGTTTCCATATAAATTTCACAGTAGATTTTTCAATCTCTTTAATGAATGTCATTGGAATTTTGATGGGAATTGCATTAAACATGTAGATTACTTTGGAGAGTATCGACATTTTTACTATGTTGATTCTACCAATCCATGAGCATGGGAGATCTCTCCACTTTCTATAGTCTTCCTCAATCTCTTTCTTCAGAAGTGTATAGTTTTCCTTGTAGAGGTCATTCACATCTTTTGTTAGGTTTACACCTAGGTATTTGATTTTTTTTGAGGCTATTGTAAATGGAATTGTTTTCATACATTCTGTTTCCGTTTGCTCATTGTTAGTGTATAGAAATGCTAGTGATTTTTCTATGTTGATTTTATATCCTGCTACCTTGCTATAGCTATTGATGATGTCTAGAAGCTTCTGAGTAGAGTTTTTTGGGTCTTTAAGGTATAGGATCATGTCGTCTGCAAACAGGGATATTTTGACAGTTTCTTTACCTATTTGTATTCCTTTTATTCCTTCTTCTTGCCTAATTGCTCTGGCTAGGAATTCCAGTACTATGTTGAATAGGAGTGGAGATAGTGGGCATCCTTGTCTGGTTCCTGATTTTAGAGGGAATGGTTTCAGTTTTTCTCCGTTAAGTATAATGCTGGCTGTAGGTTTGTCATATATAGCTTTTATAATGTTGAGGAACTTTCCTTCTATTCCTAGTTTTCTTAGAGCTTTTATCATGAAATGATGTTGGATCTTATCAAAGGCTTTTTCCACATCTATTGAGATGAGCAAGTGGTTTTTGTCTTTGCTTCTGTTAATGTGGTTTATTACGTTTATTGATTTTCATATGTTGAACCACCCCTGCATCCCTGGGATGAAGCCTACTTGGTCGTGGTGAATAATCTTTTTGATGTGTTGCTGAATTCGGTTTGCCATTATTTTGTTGAGAATTTTTGCATCAATGTTCATTAAGGAGATTGGCCTATAGTTCTCCTTTTTGGAGGTGTCTTTGCCTGGTTTTGGGATAAGTGTAATACTGGCTTCATAAAATGTGTTTGGCAGTTTTCCTTCCCTTTCTATTTCATGGAACAGTTTAAGGAGGGTTGGTATCAGTTCTGCTTTAAAGGTCTGATAGAATTCAGCAGAGAATCCATCAGGTCCTTGACTTTTCTTTTTGGGGAGACTCTTGATTGCTGCTTCAATTTCATTTTGTGTTATAGGTCTATTCAGGTGATTAATTTCCTCTTGGCTTAATAATTTTTGCCTTTTTGTGGCAGACATATAGTCAGAGAGTAGCATAGAATTAGCTGCACACACACAAATCCTTATACAAAAAAAAGAACTAAATTGCAAGAATCACCACAGACAGACCTCTCAATATTAACACTGAATGTTTATGGACTCAATGCCTTCATTGAAAGACATGGATTGGCAAACTGGATTAAAAAGGAAGACTCATCAATTCTACTAATACAATGTCATTAAATGGCAAAATACATCTACCAAATGGGTATCAGAATAGTTATTACCATTGTTAGGAACAGTGACTGTGATATAGGCTGTGTTAATTAGCTGATTCTTTTTGTGAGAATCAAGATGTGAAATTTTGGCCTGTACATTCTAGTTCAATGAAACACTAAAATAATAAGACTGAAAAAAACAAAAAAAAATGAATTTAACCTATTTTGTCACACACATCTGACCAAGAAAAAGTTCATTTATCCTTCAAAAAGTGAATAGGTTAAAAATATTATGACAACAAATCCAGGTGATTTATTCTTAGTAAATAATCAAACAGGGCATATAACTGCATAGTGTTATGTTGCATGCATCTATTCTGAAATTGAACAAGAATTTCATACTTGATGATGAGGTTTGTTTGTTTTAAGTGAGTACATATAATGGCTTATAATGTCCTCAATTATATTCTAGTAGGAATGATAATTCTTTGTTCATTTGTATGATAAGAAGCCACCTATTTATTAGACTTCAGGGAAATACAGATGATCAACTTTAAGTTAACTCACATAAATTGCTTGGTTTCTGTAGAGAATTACATACCTAGGGACTATTGACAAACTTTATGATTTTAAATAGTTCTTTTTAGTGTAAATGACACCTTGTCTGATGCTTTCTTTTCATTATATTGTTTTGAAAAAATTCCATGCATACTGAACATATGCATTATTTAATTTATAAGAATATAAAAGATAAATTAATAGCACAGCAGTAAAAGCAAGACGATTACTGCAGGTGCAGAATCTTCCAGTTTTTATTTCTGGAGCCCTCTCAACATTCTTGGTCTGCTAAGGAATTTTCTGCCTTTCAATCTGACTGACATCAGAATGAAATATTAGGGCAGTTTTCAGAAAATTTGAGGTAGTGTTTGAAGTTTTGAAAGCACAGATGCCTTACACAATCAGAACTGGAGAAAACCAACCTGGCAGTAGAGTGTAGGCTGGATTAGAGAAAAATGTGACTGGAAGAGGGATGTCTAGACAAGATATAATTAGCTAAACCTCAGCAAAAGTAAATATAACTGCAACTAAGCTGTCAGTAGTAAAAATAAAAAATAGAAAGTAAAACTGAAAAATAATCATACAACATAATCACTAAACATGAAGTGATTGGATGTTGGGAATTAGACAAATGGAGCTGGGATTTTGTGTTTGTGTTTGGCTCATTGGGTAAGTGAGGGCTCTCCTTCTACAGTCTTATATCATGTATGTATCAGGGACTACTTGCAGATTCCTGTTCTTCTTTTATTATCTCATATGTTAAACCCATTAATCCTATAAACCTTCAAATAGTTGATCACATGTCACAAGATAACCAAGACACCTGTAAATAAAGTCAAAATGAGAGTGAGACAAGAGGAAGGGGTCATACTTTTCTGCTGAAGCAATGCCAGGGAGAGCAGGAAAGAAGAGGGGATTGAAGTTGGAGCAGTTCAGTTCCCATGTACAGACAATTCAGGGCTTCTCCACTGCTCACACCAATGTTTAAAATGACACAGGGTAGAAAGTGCTATGTGGAGCAAGTGCCACTGCCCATGCAAGTCCTTAGATAATGGTGACTATGTTGAGCTGTATTTGTCTCACACTCAGTTGTAGACTTGGTGGAGATGTACAGAGCACAGAAGAATGCTTGGTGAAAGTTTTGTTGAAAGAATAAGAACATCACACTTCACAAAATCCTTTTTCCCCTGCTATTGACAAACTAAGATTTCTGGCTCAAATAACATGATACAAATTCTTTTATACTGAATCTGACTTTAAGGTAAAAGGCTTAAAATACATAAAATTCAGACTTGCATCTATCAGATTCAAAATTGGAATGTGTACATGTTATAACTGAAATGATAAACAAGATGATTGCTCAAGTTATACTGTTAGGCATTCTACTACTTGAGCCACTCCACCAAGTTATAAGCCCTCAAGTTATCTTGTTAATTGATCATTTGAATTGAGTAATATTTTATGAGTAAATTCTAGGCTTATTACTGCAAAAATGTAATTTCAACACAATTGTGACACACGGAGAATAAAGACAGAATCCCTAGAATTTGAAAATAATTTTATCTACTCTGCAACCAACAGCAGAATTAAGAACACTGTAAAATTTATAGGCATGATTTCATCCATCAGGATGTTTTTTTAAGGAAAGATATAGAGAAAAGTCACACCTTAAATTGTCTGCAGAGTTGTGACTGTTTATTATTGAGAGAATGATACTGAATAGAGTGACTCCTGCAGCTGCTACAGAGCATACATCAAACTCTTATAATTACAAAATTGTCGTGGAATGGGAAGCTCGAGCTGTCCGGCAACCATTCATTGCAAGGCAAATACTGTTTGCTGCAGAATAGTCTCCTCATTTTCCTGTGTCAAGTTCCTGACAGGAAGGTTGATAAGTATGTGCTGTTTGTCTTGTATATGGAAACTCACCAACTTCTAGGGAAAATGTAATTTGGTTCTTCCATTTTGGTAAACAATTTGGCACTATTCCCTAAAGCTAAATATGTGCATATATATTTACACAGTAATTTAATTCCTAGATCTACATTTTATCATTGTGATTTATATTAATATTACTTTTGTATACTTGTATTTGTATAAGATTTGACAAAGCAGTGGCAAGTTTAAATGGCTATATTCAAACATTCATTTGTACTTTATAACTTTCAACTATGGTGTATGTTATTTTTCACAGGTTTACTTAAGATTTTTAATTAAGCAAATACCAAATCAAATAAGAAAGCTTTCATTGTATATCTGGAGTTCACTGCTCAATATGAACTTAATGTGTTTATGAATGAAAAGGACTTAGCGATAATCTTTCATTAACCCATTCAAGCAAGTAAGTCTTCCTGCAACATCAGATGAAAGTTATCCATTCATTTATCAAACTCATATCTCTGTTCACTTTGAACACATTTTTCTTACATATAACACTTCTTAACTAAGTGACTAAAATTGGATGTGTCTTTATAACATATATATCAAATATGACTTTGATTTTACTATTATTCACTAGCTAAAATTCAACTATAGTAGAACATGCTCCATAAATTACTCTGATGGTCTTTCCTTGGAATATCTATGTTGCAAAGCAAATAGTTATTAATTATGAATGATGAGAAATTTTGTAATTCATCAGAATAAGCATTACTTCAACACAAACCAGATACTAACAATGTTCCTCTTGCTTTTTCATTTCATATATTTTTGTATATGTTTTTGTTTCATTATTATGGGTGATGGTAAAGATTTCATAAGCTAAAAGGAAAACAAAACATCTTACAAACAGCTAGAAGGTGAGCTCTTCACATAATCAGACTCAAAACATAGCAAAAAAGAATTGCCTAGTAAAATTATATTGGAAATAAAACTGGAAGTGTTACAAGATACCCAATTAACAAATGTTAATAACTGATTTTTCATCCTATAACACAAGTAAAACACTTATTACCTAAAACATAATAAACCAAAACTAAAAAGATAACAAAGTAACCAAACAAATATTTCTTGCATATTGCTATTGTTGTATTTCACATTAAGAAGCAGAAGAAAGTTAGATTTAGAATTCTGAGAAAGAAGAAAGGCACTTTAAATATCAGCAGGATTGAAGAAGGGTGCTGTTGAATCAAACTAAGCAAATTTGCATAGTGAGATGAGTAAATTTGCAGATAGAGTATTTCAGGCACTTCATTGTGCACTAAGCCACTAAAGTAGGCAATTCCAAATTTAAGTCTGTGCTATTGTCATAAATTATTTATTGCAATCTTAAAATCATCTTTCAAGACTAATGTTCAACTCCTTCAAGCCTCACTTTTTGTAAAATGACAAATAAGAAAAATAGTATATGTGTGTCTGTGTGTATTTGTGCATGTTTCTTCAAATACAGCTGAAATAAACCAAATATCCATTAGAGGAGGAACTTTTCAAGTAGCATGTTAAATTCACATATTAGAGTAAAACATACCTATTTGAAAAAGCTACATAATATTACATATGTCGACTTGAAAAAAAGTCTATGATACATTAAAGAAAAACAGAATTTCAATTTATCCAATAAAAGTGATTGAATGGAAAGAATGTGCACATAACAGAGAGAGTAAAGGAAAGAAATTAAATTTATGAGTACACTTGAAAAAGCAATATACAGATATTTATGTCCTAAATTTTCATTGAAAATTATTCCAATTTTTGTTTGAGAAAAGTATGTACTAACTCATAATTTATCTTCAACAAGGTTATTACAATGAGTGTATTGTTATATTCTTGCATTTAGCTTCTAATCGTAAAGGTGTTCAGTTAAGTGTTAGCAAAACACTTTTAAACAATGTAATCTGTACTCCTCTTATTGCACATAATTTAAAATTCACAATGCTCCAGAGCTGATTAATTACAGATAAATTATATTTTTCTTTGTGTGCAATTCAATAGATAATTACACTTAATTGCCTTGTGAGGGAATAGGAGTTGCATGCTGGAGAATAGGAGTTCCTAGTACTTGAAATTAAGAGTTTAGAGAGGTTTGAAAAGTGATTTTAAAACAATGTTTGACTTATAAAGACTCCTAATTAGCCAGAAAACTTTGTATTGGCCTGTTCACATTTAATAATGCACATATGCTCTTTAACTTCTACTGAATATTTTCATGTTAGAAAGGCAGAAGAGTCTGCATAATGTAAATGCATTCATTGAACTTTCAGCTACCCCTGTGCCTGGGAAACCTCTTTGGGTAATGACTGTGTATTACCAACTTTCTCAACATTTTCTCTTTTGGTTTTTCAATGTACTAAAATTATCAGTTTCCTTTATGTTACCCATTATTTATCTCTTAATATTTTCTAGCTCTATAGACAAGTTTTGTTTAGATATTTTAAGCTCCATTGACTCTTCACAGTCAATTTGAGATAAATTGATTCTTTTCTATCCATAGCATGCAGGTTTAGTTTTTCTACTTCAGTGACAGAGCTCTGGAGTACTGCAAATTAGTCACTATTTAACCTAAAGGTGTTCACCTGCAGCTCACTTTTAATTTAAAGCGGCAATATGTATGAACTAATTTGGTAGTGGGGTGACAGGGGTGAAGTAGAATGGGAGATAGTTATTTTCACCTATAAAAATTATAATCTTGATGAACACCTAGGATATTTGGACCTTGAATTAAATTACTAGTGAAAAATTAGAGCTAGGAAGAAACTTCATTATACAATTAATATTTTGCCTGAAATGCCAGTTAATATAGCAAATGCATCTTTCCATTGAAGCTTTCTTCATACAGGGTTGAGCAGGGTGATATCTGCCCCATTATCCCACTGTCTTTATAAAATATATGCAGCCTGCTACCTAGGAAACTTGAGTGTAGGAGGAGCTGTTCTAAGAGATTGCACATGGCTCCAGTTGCCAAGGAAACTCATGCCTTTTCTCCCTGCAAATGTGCAGAGCTGTTTCCCTATTAGGAATTGGGTAACAGAGTTCTCAAAGGAAAAGCTGAGTGTAATATAGTAAGTTCTTTTCATACATTCAAGTTGAACTGTACTCTCTGCATAAGCATTGTTTTCATCATATAGATTTCAGTAAAAAAATAAAAAGCTTGTGGATTATCACATTTTGACATAATTAAAAATAGCAGAAAATGAAAAACCTTAATCTTAAGCAAAAATGAGCCACGCCAGTACAGACAAAACAAAATTTCTGAATATTAAATCTCAGATGCTGGCAATGTATATGAACCTAAATCCATCTGTTTGAATGTGCACTTTTTGAATGAATTTACACAGAAACATTTTCTTACTAATTCTAATTAGTTCTTTCTACTTAGCCCTCTTTCATTGTGACACTGTTATTATTGTGCAAAAACTCATATATTTCATTATTCTAGCATTGTATTTTTATAATTCTAATATAATTAAATACTACAAAATATGAAATCCCAAATAATATAAATGTTACTTTAGCATGGTGGATTACCACAGGTCATTGTTCACAAAGTCTCTCATCTATCAACTATATAAAAAAAAAAAATCTCCTAGTAAGGTTCTACAAAAGACCATTTGAAAAGCATGTACTGTGGAAGGAAAATAACTTGGGTATCTTTGCATGTATGTGGGCTGTTTCTTGAAAACTTTACCCTTACACTCTATTTTCAAACATTAGACACTCAATCTACATGCAGTTATATAAGCAAGATTTTTTGCAAAAATATGTGGAAAATATTAAGTATTTTTTTCCTCCCAGGAAATAACTCAGAAAGAATTATAACTCATTGAGTGCCATATTGAGCAGTGAAGGTGTGTCAAAGTAAGTACCTTTATGTATGGCTGTTGTGTTGTGTATCATAACAGACCATTTAGAGCTTAGTTTGGAAAAATGTCTTAAATGCATTAAAATGTCATTACCTTTTATTGGACCCAGCAATATAATTTAAGGCAATTTTCTAAAATAACCATATGTATAAAGACAATAATCAGACTGTCAAAAATAGCCTGAATTCCAAGGTTTGTTCATTGATAAAGTTACAGTGAATGTATAGGATAGAATACCATGCTGATATCCAGCTATAAAACCTAATCATACTGAGAAAAATATGTAATAACACAGAAAATGTTCATTATAGAATGAGAAGTGGAAAGTAAAAGTTCACACCAATGACATGAAAATGTGTCCACGGAAGTACTGAGTAGATTGTATGTTACATTTTCTTGCTCTTTTCTAATTCAGCCAAATTGTTTACCTGGAACATTTATTACTTTTGCATTTAGAAAATATTTCTAAGTGATATAAAGTATAAAATTTAAATAACATTGGGGATATTTATGATGTAATATCCAATGAAGAAAAGCAAGTTTGCACATTAAATAGATATTGATATCATAATTACAATCCACAGTGACAACAACCCCATTGTGGGTCCCATCTGTTAGTAACTTTAGCAACCCAGCCTTAGCCATTGCGCAGAGGTAAGCAGTGTCATCTGTAGGAGGAGGACACAGCTCTTAGCACAAACTTCAAAGCAGTGGGCAGAAGCCACTACAGGGAGTTGATAAGACTGATACACTAGAATATAGAACAAAGAGTCAAAGTCAAAGTACCAAAACCTCCAAAGCCTCCATTTGAGAATGAGGTGTTACTGAATGAGAAGTGAGAAGCAGTCAAATATTGTTACTTAAAAGTTTCTATAATGGAGGCATTTATATGGAAAATTAAAAATGTAGGAAGGCAGGCTTGTGCTTTGGAGCAAAGTGAGCTCTTTTAGAATTTATTCTGGTTATAAGTGTTTTTCAATTTATGTGATTTACATAGAAATAAATGCATTTCACTAAGATCTGAAACCCAGAGTATTTCCCTTATTGAAATGTCACTAAAATCAAAAGGGTTGAGTGTGGCAGCAGAGTTTGAAATATGTAGTTGTTACTATGCTAATCAATACATACTCTCTAAATAGCATTTTATAGCTTGTAATATATATGTTCTAAATGATTTTATATAAATGCTGCATTCTGAAAAATGAAGTTCTATGTTTACAAAATATCGCTGCCACCATATGTTTATAAATGGTAAATGAAAGCATTTAGCCCATAAATTCGAGTCTAGCTGGTAGAATGGATGAAAACAATGTTGACCAGAAAACCAGAGGAAACGTTCTTTCAGAGATACCTCCTATGGCTTATATGACACAAAATTTTAAGTCTTTGTTTTAGAAGTCCCACAAATAAAATTTAGTATAATTATTTATAAAAATTAGTAATCTCAACTTCAAACATGCAGCCTAGTGATTTCAGTGAATGATAATAGCAACAGCGAAATTACATCATTACTTTTTAAACTGTTCCAAAGCAAATGAAATGTGTAAATACAATATTTAGTGCAAGATATTATCTATGGATATCAACCTTCCAGAGCTGCCTCTCAAATAGAAGCCATTCAGTAAGAAACACATAAATAAACAGCATTTGGAGAAAACAGCAATAGTTTGATGATGGGAGGGACTAAAGAGGGAGAGCTTAATTCAGCTTGACAAACCAAGGCGCCTCAATGAATCCCTTAAGCTGAAAGAAATATTTTTTCAACATAAGCAGGAGTACTAAGCTAACAGTTAACTACAGCTCCCAGCCTGGCAATAGCATTCCCCAGCATTCCCACACAGTCTTACACTGGCACCAATAGCTAAGTTTAGCAACCCACATGCAAACTTCTGATAAAACAACTGTTAGTCTTGGAGGAAAACTAGAGTTAACAACTAGCTCTCAGCAGGAGAAATCTCTGCTCTATGGCTCTTGTCTATGGCTGTACTGCGACCTCTCCTATCATAACCATTTTTTATTAGCATGTATTAATTTTACCCAGTTAAGAATGGCACTGATCATAAAGATAAGAATGGATGTGCTTAGTTGACTCTTGCCAGGCAAGGTAAGAATTCACTCTTTCTCACTACTGAGAACCCTGTGCCCTTATAGTTCTTTCAAAAAAAGAAGAGAAAGAAAGAAAAACAAAAACAGAGTAAGGCCAATGGAAATGGATTGCCTCATTTTTTTATATTATAATGTTCCTAATTTAAGCAATTAAAAGAAATTTACCCAAATAGGAGTAATGAGAGTTTCATATTTCATACTTAGGAGTTTTGTAGACCTTAGCATATTAATCGCCACTAATTAAGATGCAACTATAATATGCAGATGACAGAAGTAAATCACTAATACCTACAAATGATTTGAGAAATATGATAGCTTTTAAAATGTGCATCGCTAATAGAAAAAGTTGACTAAAGAAGCTCTGCAAAAAGGAATTTTCAATTCTGCCTAGTTATTTAGTGAGAAAACATCTCCTAAGGATACAGCAGGGAGCAGTGAAGGCTGCCTAATTTTCATTTCATATTACAAGATTGCTCAAGATTCTTGTTGATCCTGTTCTGTGCCTATGTCCATTCTCTTGTCAGGCAGATAATCGAGTGAGGTTTTCCATGAAAGGAAAAGTTATATAAATCATATGAATTATCTGTAACAGATAATGAAAATGTACTCTAAGCAGGACTGCTTAAATGCTGCTATGACTTGAATGTGTTCTCCATAATTCAGGTGTTGCAAATGTAATAGTGTCAAGTTTGGGCCATGAGGGCTCAGTCCTCATGAATGAGATAAAGCCCTTACAATAGAGGCTTTATGCAGCATTCAGCTCAGATTCCGCCACCTGCTGTGCAAGTACTTCAGGATTCTTCCCCACAGAGGATATAGCAATAAGACGTCGTCATGCAAGCCAAGCATAGCCTCCATCACACAACTAAGCTTGGCCACACCCTGATCTTGGGCTTCCCAGTCTCCATAACTGTGAGGGGAAAATTCTGCTCTTTATAAATTACCCACTGTCAGGTAATTTGTGGTAGCAGCAAAAATGGACTAAATCAAATGCACAAGATACAAACCCCATGACAAAATTCAAACTATATCAGAAAGACTAAGACATACTGATGAGAACTTGGCATAAGTAGCAAGAACTCAGGCTCAAGAGCATTGTCTAATACTGCTGTCATGTTTAAAAGCAGGATATCTGTAACAGCACACTATTTGTAATAGTATATAGTATATAGTATATATTTGTTTGTATCAATGTGAATACCATGAAAGTAAACCACCTGCTATGCTCCCTGCTGTATCCCAAATGTTTAGAACAGTGCCCAAAACAAAGTAATTGTTTCACAAATATAGTTGAGAGAATGTAGACTAGGCAAGTGATATTATGGCCTGAAGTTTATAGAATTAGGGGGAAAATTATAAACATGAATATGATTAAAAACTTTAAAAGGCCCTGAAGTCTTCACTGCTAATCAATGCTAAGATATAGCAATAGTGTGGTTTTCACTTCAATGATACTTAATTACATTTCATGACATCCAACTAGATAATTTAGTTAAGTTAATCCTAGTAGATTTTGCAGTTAGTCTAATAACCTGCATATATTAATCTCTTGGTCTCCTGGGACCTGACAGATGCTTCTTGTTCCTGGATTCGTCTTGTAAACACTTTCAAGCCATCACATTTTGCAGCAAACATTAGGCACAGTTTCAAATTTTAAAATTGTAAAAAACTAGAGAAGAATAGAAAATATATCAGATGAGATCATCAAGAATCAATTGGATTACAGAAACTAGTCATATCATCAAAGATTTAATGCCCTCAGTATAAAATAGCCCCTGAAATTAAAATGGAAATATGCTAAATTTATTTATTTGATGCTCGTTAAAATTGTTTTATATAAATGTGAGGTTGTTAATCTTACTTAATTAAGGAAATCCACCTTACAACATGGTAATTTTTGTTTCATGTCACATTGGCAATAGTTTAAAAACTGTTTTCAGCACTTCCCTGGAAAAGCATATTCTCTACTATCTCAAAAGATCCATGCTCCTGAGATTGGTAGACATCAGTTATTCTTTGCCTTTCCTAGCCATCTAACTTTTTCCCATACTTGTTTCTCTATAATTCCTGATTATACTGTAAACGTCACAGTAAGTCTTACAATGAAATATGTTTTTAGTTAAGCTAAATTAGTTCCAGTTATAAAGAACTGTGACTAGAACAGTGTACTGCTCCTTGGACCATCAATCTTACATCTACGAATCTAATATATAAAAATATTTAAAGAAAAGTGCAAAATCCTCTATACCAGGAAGTTAAATGTTATATTGCTTATAAGCAAGACAGTATGAGACAACCTCTACATGATAACTATAAGATAAACTGCACATTCTTATAGAATGGAATGCATGAATGTACAATGTTCTCATTTAATTAAAAAAGGGAAACAATAGCCTGCACATATGTGGACATGTGTGACTGTTTAGGGAAAAGATATGTACATGGTTATTTTTTCAGGTTAGAGATATGTCACTGAAATACTCATTTATTAAAAGAGGTTATTTCTTTCAACCATATATGAAATGGCAGTATTTTTTAAAGTGAGAACATAATTTTAGGAAAAGTAAGAATAGGCAATTAATTAATACTAATATTAAGTATTCTATACTGACTAAGTCAATGTTTCTCTTCTAAGCAAAATATTTTAAGATGGATGTAGCTAAATTAAAAGGGAACAACCCAATGCCATACTACTTTGCTTTTTTAGCTCCCTACTAACCAAGGACCATTTTCATGCAGACTCAGAGGAAGCAGTTTCCCCTCAACAGTTTCCCCCTCTCAAATACCTGGTCCTACAAATTCCAGCCACCTCAATAGACCACAATCAATTAATCTTTTTTTCCGTTGAACAAGGCTTTTACTCACATTTGACTCCATCTCCCTGTTCAGTGTCAGCAAAGTAACCCCAGGCAGGACACTGGGGCAAATGTTGGACAATCTTGGACCCCACTTTATTTGTTTCTCTTTCCTCAAGGCAATAGCCTCTGTTTTGATGTTTATAAATAAGGACTCAGTATTTCATACGATTTTACAGGTGTTTTTGTTAGAAGGTCAAGTCTCGTGCCATTTACTCTTTCAAACAGAAATGTATCTTACGTTTTTATAAGATAAGAAAATTTGAAATAAGAAAGACTAAATTATTTCCTTATTGTGACAAAATAAGTCATAAACAGAACTGTATTTTAACTCAAGTCTTCTGATTTTATGCCTAGACTATTTTTACTATCTCATAGCTGCTTCACGGTTGAATAGGACTAGGGAAATATGGATTGGGATAGATTTTCTAATTCAGTGGTTCACAAATTTTCCAGTTCATGCAATAATAAAATATTTTATAGGACATACCTTGTGGGTGATAGTTGCTTTATTTTTCTGAGATATTAAACATGAATAGCAATAATGATAACCTAGCATTACTATTACTAAAATGAAGAACATATAGTCATGAAAACAAAAAGTAAACCATTTCACAATAAAGGAAAATCCCATAAAGTGAATTAATTCTCTTTATAGAACACATTATTGTATTTTCATCTCTTTTGGCCAAAAAGTAAAGTAAATTTCAAAATGAACCAAACCCTGTCTGAAGACAGGTATCTGGAAATAAGTTACAGTACTATGCAATTAACTCAAAATATTTCATAGCATTTTCGGTGTGTCAGACAGCATTCTCTGTGTTCGCAGTTATTAATTCATTCAAACATTATAACTATACTGAATCAGGTTCTGTCACATTCCCCATGCTACAGATGATGAATCTGATGCATGAGAAAATGAAATACTTTCCTGAGGTCACGTCAGTGGCAGATCAAGGATTGACAGCCACAGAATCAAGATCTGAAACTATGCTTCCATTACTCTCATCATTCCTTTTCAAAATGGTAATTCAAGGAAAAGTAGATACATGCTGTGAATAATGTCTCAGAAGTATTTTTTTGCTAATTAATCTTTAATTGTATATATACATATAAATAATATTTACACATATAATAGCATACATACATAATTTATACATACATTTTAACATATATACATTCATACATACATACATAATATTTAACACAATGTATTAATGTGTTAAAAATTCTCTTAATTTTTCAATTATTGAAATTTTGTCTGAGGTAAAATAATAATATATTCTGTAGGATGGAAAAGACATTTTTTCTAGTTCTGCATGTGTACTCAGAAATGAAGGTTAATATTTGAGAGCAGATGGGAGAGTATATCATTAAAATATACAATGCTCACTGCAAACAGACAAAATTCAGAAAGTTAAAATTCCAGTTAAGATTAGTTTTAAAAGTGTGACTCTTTTTAAAGTTTTTAATCTAAATAAATTCATGGTACAAGGAAGCACTTAAAATAGCTCCCTGAAATGAAGTCATGCATGTACAGCGATGTAGCACTCAAATGAAAGTAGGAACTACTGATGCAGGGAGCAGGCTCCACAAAAGGAGAAAAATAAATGTTTCTCTTTCAATGTCTATTTTATGAGGAAATGTAAGTGGACTTCCTTATTAAAATGTACTTATTAATATACATTCAATGGTTTCGGTAGTAAAGATAATTTAACATAGGTTGCAGTTGCTCATTGAAGATTCTGAGCATTAAAAAAATATATGGAAAAAATACCAGGTGAGGTGTCACATTCCTGTAATCTCAGTACTCAAGAGGCGGGGGCAAGAGGATCACAAGTTTGAGGCCAGTCTAGGCTACAGAGCAAGACCTTGGCTCACTAAACAATGACAAAAATCAAATGCAAAATAGTAGGGAAGAATAGCTAGAAAATAGGTATATAATACTAAAGTCAGTTCCTCCTACCTCCTGCTCCCAAACCCATGGTTTAATCAGCCATATATTAAAAATATTTAGAGAAAAAAATTGCATCTATACTGAATATGTGCAGATTTTTTTCTTGACATTATTCTTAAACAATACAATATAATAACTATTTACATCAAATTGCCTCTGCATTGGTATTAAAAGTAATGTAGAGATTTGAAGTATGTAGGAGGATGTATATAACTTATATGCAAATACTCTGCCATACATAAAGTACCTGAGCATCCACAGTTTTTGGTACTGGGGCCAGTTTAGGTCCTGGAACCATCCTCTGAAGATTCTGAGGGATGACTGTAACTAGATATTTTATGCCTTATTTATATTCTTAACCTCTGAGAAAGAAGAAATTTAAATTATATAAATGAACCTAAACAAATGGAAATTAATTATTTGCTCAGACTTTGGTGGAAAATTGTTCAACTACTTGGAATATAAACAAGGAGGAAGGAAAAATAATTATATTATTTTGCTTCACATTCTTTTATGGGAAAAACAAAACAAAAAATAAGCTTTCAGATACAAGCATTCTCCTTTTTAAGTGCCTAGCATAGGATAACAGGCAAAATAAATTCAATATATGAGAGGCTATCCTTCAAGTAGAAACTACTAAAATGGTACTAGATCCAAATTCCAAAGCAGAAAAGCATTGTGGTTGAATTTTGGCTCATAAATGAAAATCTATACAGAATCTTACTCTACAACTCCTTTGATATGTCTTTATCTGGTCTTTTAGAACTCAGACTGTTCTATTTTCTGTTCATTCAGAAAGGACATTTAATTGGCTCAGCAAACAAGCATTGTGGTACAGGCTTGACTTGATTCACCTTCTACTTCAGATCACTTATTAAATAGGACAGCATTTGTGTTTGAATAGGCAACTTGAAATCACTTACATTTAATACAAATATTGACATTATCCTATCTTTATTTTTATGGTATTTTATTTAAATTTTCTGTTCCTTCTTTTGAATTTTATGTTTAATATTAAATTTAATTCATTTAAATTTATCTGTTTTTTAAATTATTTCTGGTGGTAACCTTACAGTTGATTATGTTTAACTTATTGCTGTCTATTCAGAATCATCATTCCCCTACATGAACCGGGCATTTCACCAAATAATTTTTTCTGTATTAGTTTCTATCTCCTCCATTCCTGAACCTCTAATGATAAAATATTACATATTTTGTTACTATCTTACAGCGCTCTGAGGTTTCTTTTCTATTCTTCATACTCTTTGTGTTGAATAATTTTTGTGGATGTATATTCAAGTAAATTGATGCTTTGTTTCTACACTACTACAAAAATCTAAAGAGTTTTATTATAAATTTTGCTTTTTATTTCTATTACATTTATTTGATTATTTCTTATGGCTTTAAATTTTCCTTTTCCATATTTTTAAATAATATTTAAAAAGCTCCTTTATTTCACAGAGCACAGGTATAATGGTTGTTTTAAAGATGTTTTGAAAAATTTTGAGCACTGAGATTTTTGGTTCAAGAAATTGATTGCCCTTCCTCTTCACAACTGGACACATCTTTGAGTTTTTGTCCAATATTTTTATTGTGATAAAATAATATAAAATTTATCATCTTAGCCATTTTTAAATGTACATTTCAATGGTATTAGTTACATCATGTTACTGGGCAATCATTACCACCAATCTCAGACCTCCTGTAATTTTTCAAAACTGAAACTCTGTATCCAGTAAACACTAATTCCCCTTCTTCCCTCCCCATCCCTAGTCTTGGATGGCACCCACCATTCCTCTCCCTGTCTCTATTATTATTTTATCATTAAAAGTACAAGGGAGTTGCATTGAAGAGAGGGTCTCACATTTGCCCAGGCCAGACTGAACCAGGATTCTCCTGTTTTACACTTCCTGCTTTCACTGGAATGACAAGTACATGCCACTTTGTCCAGTTCTCTTCCAGAGATAGGAGCTCGCAAACTTTTGTTCAAGCTGACCTGGAACTGCGATATTCTTGATCTCAGCCTCCCAAGTAGCTAAGAGTACAGGCATGAGCCACCAGTGCTGGCTTCTTCTTCCTTTACTCTAGCTAAAAGTTTAAAATCTTATTTATCTTTTTAAAGAGCTAACTTTTAAGTTCACTAATTCTTTCTATTTTTGTCTCCATTTGATAAATTTTTTCCCTAATCTTTATTATTTATTCCTGACTACTTGTTTGGGGATTAGCTTCTTATTTTTCTAAGAGTTTGAAGTACATCATTAAGTTATTTATTTTTTATATCTCTCTCTTTTGAATAGAGGTGCTCAAATTTATAAATATTCCCCTCAGCACTGCCTTTGCTGTATCTCAAAGTTTCTGGTAAGTTGTATTTTCATTTTCATAAAATCTAGGACCTTTTTTGTATCTCCACCCCTCTTTATTTCTTCATTGATTCATTGATCATTCAGAGTGTATTACTCAGTTTCTATTAAAGCTATATGTGACAAACCTGTGGCCAGCATCATACTAATTGGGGAAAAACTGAAACCATTCTGTAAAAGTCAGGAATGAGACAAAAATGTCCACTCTCTACACTCTTATTCAATATAGTGCTAGAATTTCTAGCCAGAGAAATAGGACAAGAGGAATAAATAAAAACGATATAAGTAGAAAAGGAAAGAGCCAAACTATCCCTACTTGCAGATGATATGATCCCATACTGAAAAGTCTCTAATAACTTTAGAAAAAGACAACCCTTTTTGAGCTGATAGACATCTTTGGAAAATAGAACAATATAAAGTTTACAAGCAGAAATTCATAGCTTTTCTGTGCTACAAAAATGAACAGACAGAAAAAGAAATCAGAAAAACTATTCCATTCACAATAGCCTTTAAAAAAATAAAATATCTAAGAACACACTTAACTAAAGAGCCTTACAATGTAAACTATAAAAGCTTAAAGAAATAAATTGAAGAACACTTAGAAAATGGAAAGATCTCCTTTGCTCATGGATAAGCAGAATTAAATCTAAAAATGACTATACTACTGAAAGTTTTATACATATTAAAAGCAATATCCACCATAATTCTTCACAGACATAGAAAAGTTTATCCTAAAATTCATACAGAAGCACAGAAGACCCCAATTATCAAAAGCAAATGAGCAAAAAGAGCAACACTAGAGTTATAACAATACCACGTGTTTGAATGTTTTCTGGAGTTTCCTTTGCTGTTGACATCTAGTTTTATTCTACTGTGATCTGATAGAATACAGTGGGTTGTTTCTATTTTCTTCACTTTGTTAAGACTTATGCTTTAAAACATGATCTGTATTGGAGAATGTTCCATGGGCTGCTAAGAAGAATTTGCATTGTGTACCTGCTAAATGAAATACACTGTAGAAGTGTGTTAAGTTCATTTGGTCTACAGTGTCAATTAATTCTGAGGTTTCTTCATTGAATTTTTGTGTAGATAACATATCTATTGGTGAAAGTGGAATACTGAAGTCTCTATTATTTTATTGGGGTCTACCTGTGCTTTTAAGTTTAGTTGTGTTTGTTTAATATAGCCATATATTTGTCATGTATGTTAGCACTTATTATTTACTCTTGATGAATTGTTTCTTTTAATTATATAAAGTGACCTTCTTTGTCTCTTCTGACTATTTTTGGTCAAAAGTCTGCTTTATCAGATATGAATACATCTATGCCTGCCTGCTTTCTGCGGCCATTTTCTTAAAAGATCTTTCTCTGCCCTTTCACCCTACATCAATATTTGTCTAAAGTAAGACACATCTTTTGTAAGTAAAGAATGGTTAGGTCTTGCTTTTTAATCCACCTTACCATTCTATGTCCTTTGATTGGAGAATTGAGATCATTAACATCAAATGTTAATAATGAAAGGAGGAATTTCCTGTTATTTTTCCTATTCCTCATTTGCTCATCTACTTTTTTGTAATTTTGAATTGCTTCTTGGATAGTTTGAATACTATGTTGTAAGCCTCTGGGTCCCATTAATATCCATGATTGTATTTATTATAATTATTTTTTCCAGTTGACAATCTATTTATATCAGGTCTCAAATTCTGTCTTGCTTTTGGGGGACAGGGGTTCTAATATGAATTGGGTTGTCAAAGCTTACACAGCACAGTGCAGAGGTAAGCCTCCATCTTAAGTCAATTCATATGCAAAATTTGGAAATCTCTTTCTATCTCTATTTCCTGTGCAATGTTTCCCTACATTTTCTTTTTTTCTGGCTATGAAAAAGAATGATTGTGGAAATAAGCAGGAGGAAGTGGCAAGATAATGACAGAGAAAAAATAATGTTCTCTTCTCTCTTTAGACCTCCTGTATTTTCTTTATTATTTTGGCCAGAAATAAGAGTTTTCTTTCAGGCATGTAGGTAGCTATGTCACCACACCACTGTAGTGAGACTTTCTCTCTAGGGCACAGCATGGAAGAAAACACTTTTTCATACTCTTTTGCTCTCAATGATTCATTTTCCTGGTCTTTGGGCCAAAAAGGCAACATTTCTCTTAGAGAGTTTATTACAATGAACATTTCTACACTGGAGTCATCCTAGGTCAAAGTTCAAATTCACCCCTATATTATTTATTCCTTAATTTTTGGCTTTTTATTTCCAGAGTTTTTAGAGAGTTCCTTTATGAATTTTTTATTTTGCTCCTAAGTTTTAGAGATGACAGATATACTCCAATGGACAGATTTCATCTTCATTGTCTCTATAAGTTTATAGTTGGTTTTAAACTTATTAAATGAAGCCCTGATATAAAAATTTACTTCAATAACTAGGCCTCTGAAAGCCAGCCAGTCAGAGATGGTGTTACTTTAAAGTCAGACAATCAGTGTCAGCAACTCCAGAAAACACTGTTTTGTCATGCCATGTTTGAACTTGAGGTGAAAAGAAAATACATGCCTTTATGTACATAATTAAACACTAATTAGTGTTTTTCTAAAATATTATTTAAATAGAAAATGCTGAAGAGTTGTAAAGTTGAGTTATTAAAATTCATATATTTTATGCCTAAATATTCTTTGTAGGCTAAAACATCATTCATTACAATTTTATTTTCCTCATATAATGAAGCAGAACCATTAATATTTTCAAAATCAATTCTTTTCTTATGTTGCTTTTAATTCAATTCAGTGCTACATTTAGACATTTTTCTAAACTATAAAATGAGCATGAATGATTGTTGATTAATTGACTACATTAGCAAATTTATTTTTTCCTTATTTAAATGGTTAATATTTTATTTATTACAGATTTTTTTTATGTTGTATTGCAATAGCATTTATCCCAATTACTGAGTGTTTGGAGCCCTTACAAGTTGTAATGGATAGCTTACTTACCTTATCCAGGCTCTTTTAGCAAACACATGTCTAAGGCTGTAGTCAACTTCATCATTTTTTTGTAATTTCAGCTCAACTATTTAAGAGGACCATTTGTTTTGCCATAGGAAATTATACCTACTAAGTTGGCTTGCTTTATTCAAGTTGACAATAAAAATCTCTTTGGTTTAGGATAATGAGTGGTGGGCTATCCCTTTAACATGAGGTATACTATTTAAATCTTGTCCAAGCAGGTATTTTATTACAAAGTAAATAAGGAGTTATTAAAATTGGAATCTGCTGCATGCATTTCCTCATTTTCAGTAGGATGCATGAAAATTAGAAATGTGGGGCTGGTGGAGTGGCACAAGTGGTAGAGTGCTTTAACTAGCAAGTGCAAGACATTGATTTCAGACCCCAGGACCACCAAAAAAAAAAAAGAGGAAAAACAAAGAGAAATGTGTTCATTGTTCAGTGAATTTAAGATTGACTTAGCTGCTCATTTTCTTCATTTGATTTTCACATTCATATTTCCAGATTTTGTAGCCTACTTATAACATGACCAAGTCCTAAAGTTAATGCTTGATCTGTTTAGAATCAATTAGCAATCCCTGTCTTTTTTTTTTAATTTATTATTGTTGTACTGAGCAGGAGGACACTGTAGGATTTATAAAGGTTCATACAATGTATCAAATATATCATACTCAAGTTCACCTCCTCACTGCTCTCTTTCATCTCCCCTCTCCTGATTGCTCGAGCAGTTTCAACAGGTATAATTTTTGTATTTACACACAAGTGCATTTTTTAAAATTATTGTTTAACTGGGAGTACAATGTTACATTTGCAAAAGTTCTTACAATATATCATAGTTGAATGCACCCCCTCCATCATTCTCCTTTATCACCCTCCCCCCATTCTTGGAATAGTTTCTGCAGGTCTCATTTCTCCATTTACATACATGTGTACACAGTATTTCCATCACATTCCCCCTCCTACACCCTTTCCTTATATCCTCCCCCTCCCTCTGGTAGCAACCTCCCAGACAGGACCTGCTTGCCTTTCTGTTCTCTGTTTTTGTAAAAGGAAGAAAATGACATTTTTGTTTGTTTAAGATAGCTATGCAGGGTGTTTCATCATGACATTTCCATATATATATATATATATATATATATATATAATTTCATTATTACCCACATTGGTTCATCCCCTCTATTTTTCTCCTTTCTACCTTAACCGTCTTCTTATGGTGATTTCAACAGGTTTAACAATTCTATATCCATTCTTGTATAGAAATTACATATACCATATTCACCTTCTTAACTTCCTTCTTTTACCCTTCCTCAATCATATGCCACCTCCCCTTAGTGTGACCTGTTTTTCATATTATTGCTTGTATTTATATTAGGTCTGTATTCCACATTTGAGAGAAAACATGTGACCTGTGGCTTTCTGAACCTGGCTAACTTCACTTGTGATGATGTTCTCTAGTTCCATCCATTAACATGCAAACCACAAAATTTCATGCTTCTTTAGGACTGAATAAAATTCCATTAGATATAAATGCCCCATTTCTTAATCTGTTCATCAGTAGTGGGGCATCTTGGCTGTTTCCATAGTTTAGCTATTGTGAATAATGCTGCAGTAAACATGGCTGTGCAGGTGCCTCTTTTGTAAACTGATTTATATTCCTTTGAGTATATCCCTAGGCATGGTATTGCTCCAACAAATGTAATGTTACAAATGGGGAATTTGCAAAGATATTTTCAAAAAATGAAAATATAATCAGTTTTAACATTAAAACTAAGCACAAATAATACTTACTTATAAACTAAAATAATTACAGCTTATTTTATAGAGCTAGAAAATAAAAAAATATTTGGCAAAAACTAATGTTTTGGGAATATCTGGAGAGTAACTGAATTTAATATTTATTAATTGTTAATTCTGTGTCTCTGTTAGTGACCTTTATTATTGTTTAATTTTTGATAGTTTGTATGATTTTTGTGTTGCTAGGGTGGAACTCAGGGACTTGCAATGTTAGGCAAATGGTCTACAACTGAGCTACAGCACCAGCATGATTACTGTCTTTCATAATGGTTTTTTTTCCCCTTTTCCCAAATTTGAAAGACCATGCTTTATACATATATATAAGCCAAGCACTTAGCACATTTCAAATCGATGATCAAGTCTTTCCAGCAAATATAATTTGTTCACTGGTAAATTTGAGTATAGTTTAAAAGGAGAAGAAAGTAAATTGGTTATTTCACCACAATAGAACCAGCTAAGCCCTTTCAGGAATTGTGTCTTCTTAAGAAGGGTAGTATTTTTATTGGTAGAAAATATTATACATAATTCATAAGAAAGATCTTCTTTGTTTTAAAGTGATACATATAACATCATTTAACTGGTGTCATAGTTTTCTGCAAAAGATTTTTGCATGTCATGAATATCACACTACAGTATTATTAAATTGGCTGGTTCTAATGGTATCACAATAGGTTCTTTCAGAAAGGAAATTTTGATAATCAGCATATACAAGATTAAAGGACACATTCTGCATAAGTTTACTCTAGTTTTACAGGAATATCCTTCATCTCTTCTACCTCTTAAATCAACAGTATCTTAGTAACTAATGCCTCTCTATTTACCATATTAGTTCTGATACTTTGTAATTGCCCTATGGTATAAATTACAGTATAATTTTCAGTGTACCATATCGTGCAAGTAAAATCAGTAGTTTAGATCAAATAATTGCTCACAATATATGAATTTAGAAATCTTTGCTGGTAAATAATTATGGTTTTCATAAAACACATTGTGTGTTTTATTTATCTTTTAACCTGTAATACTCTCATGTGTCACCTTAAAAATGAGGCTACGTTCTCAGAAAATGTGTAGTCAGGTGATTTTGTTGTTGTGCAAACATCATACAGTGCACTTATGCAAACTAAGAAGGCTATGATGCTACTAAATAATATGAATTATATAAATTATACAAATAATCCAATCTTATGGAACCACTGTCATATATGTGCTTAATTATTGACCAAAATGCAGCTAAAATGCTGCATGAGTGTAGTTATTGTCCTAACAGACTTTATGAAATGGTCTTCTTTTATTTAAATTAAGATATTTACTTAAGTTTAGTACACAAACACCCCTTAGTATCTTGCCTCAGAGATTGGCTCCAGGAAACTTACTAACCACCTTCCCACCCCCAGGGATACCAAAAACAATAGATACTCAAGTGCCTTACACAAAATGTATATTTATCTTATGCACACCCCCATAAACTTCATTATTTTTTCTGACCATGTTTTTAAATTATCATATTATTGTTGTACTGGAGGTACCTTGTGACATTTTTGAAAGTTTTTGCAATATATCATAGTTGAATTTACCCCCTCTATCCTTCTCTTTTATCTTCCACTCCCCCCATTCTTGGAATAGTTTCAACAGGTCTCATTTTTCCATTTACATGCATGAATACATTATATTTCCACCATATTCACCCTCTACATCCTTTCCTTATACACTTTAAATCATCTCTAGATTACTTAAAATACCCAATGCAGTGTAAATGCTATAAACTTGTTGTACTATATTGTTTAAGAAATAATAAAAGAAAAAAATCTCTACACATTCCCATTATCTGCACAATTTAAAAACATTTGAATCTTTGATTGACTGTGCATGTAGAACCTACAGATAGGGAGAACTCTCATACTAAATACACAAATCACAAGTGAGTGATCCATTAAGTGTTCACGATGTACACACATTATCTAACCAAATAGCTATCCCCCAAATCAAGGAATCAAGCAAACCCAACAACACAGACACCCACATATGTCTTCTCCTAGTCAAATCTCCTCTCTCAAAGCCCACTGCTCTTTTGCTTACCCCACTTCCAAACACGGTTTTATATTGTTTATGTCTGCCCTTTTTGGTTAAATAATTTTTTGTGATACATCCTTATTGATAAAGGTAACTGTAGTTTGGTGAGGCTGATCTATGTATAATATACCAGTGGATAAATTTATGACTTTTATCCATTCTATTTTTAATAGATGTCAGAATTTTTTTAAGTCTTAGTAATGTGTTAAATTGCTAAAAAAGACATTGGATGTCATTTTAAAATGCTTTCTTTGTTTTCATAATTTTTTTGTTGCTTTTGTTCTGTTTCAGACAAGGGCTCACTAAGTAGCCCAGGCTGGCCTCAAATGCGTAATCCTCCCACTGCAGTCTACAAAGTGCCGAGATTACTAGTGTGCACCACGATACACATGCCTTTTAGTGTCTATGTGGATAACTTTATTTCGGATTTATACTCAGAATAAGACTTGGTGTATTAATGAGTATGTGTTAGTTTTAGTGATTCCTGCCATATAATTCTCCTGTCAGTTTGAAGATGGGCAAAGATTATTCAGATAGAGGTAAGTATAAAGGTAAAAGAATTAAATTTGACTACCATAAAATTGAGATCTTTTGCTAATTAAAACACATTATTAGAGAAAAAAGCCCAAAGTGCTGGAGAAGTTATTTAGAGTGCATATAATCAATTAGCATTTTGGTCCTAATTAAAAAGACTGGCTATTCAGTAGTACTTAATAGAAAACAAAAGGTCCTAAGAAGAAATACAAAAATGCAAAAGGGATATACATATGGTCCATTTTGTAAGTCAATTGACACACACTGACCAGAATAATTAAAATTTTAAAAAGACCAATAAGACTGTTTTGTAAAATATATGAAGCTATGGAAAGTTATTAACTGATATAATAAGGTCTTTTTATTTTAAAAATAACTGATATCCAAATAAAGGAAAGACACTGGCAAAGATGATGGAGTAAGGAACTTCAGTGGTGCACCCTTCTGTAAAGCCATATCCGATTTTAAAAATAAACTAAAAAAAATGGACTAGAGATGTGGTTCAATTGGTAGAGTAATTGCCTAGCAAGTATGAGATCCTCAGTTCAGTCACCAACATACATATGCTTGTCTAGTAGAGTCTAATTGTATACACACACACACACACACACACACACACACATTATTGGATTCTTTTAGCCTTTAGGGTGGAAACAAGACACTGGCAATATTCTAAATTATAATTGAAATGTGAAACTTCATTCATAAGGGATTACTAGTGGATCACATCATATAAAGTCATTCTGTCAAGAACCCCTTAACACTAAGCTCATATCAACTAAGCATTCATCGCTTTGCTTGACTTTCAACACTTTTGACAGCTGTGATTCTTTGCTCAAAATACTTTTTTGCCCATGGTTTCTAATCTCCCTAAGTACTTTCATGGTCTCCTTTTTAGGTGCTGCATTTCTTGATTTATAACTTGATTTATAGGAATTTTGCCTACTTAAAGAAGATTGCTTAAGAAAATATTAACAATTGTCATGAAACTAAATAAAGTAGGATATTGTAATGTATATAATTTTCCAAAATAAGGATGATGTTGTTTCCATAAACTTTTAAGTATCTCTTTCATAGAATGTAATATTCATAGAACATGACAAACTACTCTGTCCAAGTAAATTGTAAGTATTTTCCAAGAAATAGTAAAATACTTAAAAGCTAAATGTTAAAAGGGCCTTTCTAGTATAGTCTGAATAGATTAATAACAAAATTATACTTAAAGTGCTTAAAACTATGGCAGAATTAATTGCTTTTGATTTTATTTAAGCAGTCAGATAAAATATAATCCATTACCTCTGCTTTTGAAAGAAAAAATGATGTAGGAAAGTATCCTTCATCCACAACAATGTCCTATAGACCAAGTAATGCACCTTTCAAACTGGTACTTCTACATTTGAGATGTAATTGCCACAGTAAAAATTTCATATAAATTTCCACTCGTATTTTTTTCTTATTTTCCCCCTATTAGGTAATATTTTTTCTTAAATTGCTCATATAAGAAGTATAAAATCTAAGTGCATGGAATATAGTCGTGTAACAAAAATCTAGGTTTCTTTCAAGTTGTTAGAAATGTAAGTTCTATAAGAAGATAAATAGACTATGCTGCTTACTTTACATTTTGAAGAGCTGAATAGGAAGTGAGTGATGATGTTAGTAAGTACATTTTTAAGCAATTAGATGGAGAATCTGGAACCTACAAATATTTCAAAGTTCTCTTGGCAAAAGCTCAGAATATTTTCACATTGTCTCCATTAAACTATTCCTCAGAAGTTTGCACAATGTCTTCTTTGCCTCTTAAAGATGGTGGATGGTGATGGTTAATATTAATAGACAGTTATTATTAGTAAAGAGGGCAATTTTCAATCCATTTGAGTGAATTTAGATACTGACTCTTGCTGGAAGGATTTATTTTTCTGAAAGCACTACTTAACAGCAGGCATGCCAGTCATTTTTTTATATGTATAGCTTACAATTCTAAATGCATTTTCTCAAAGGAAGCATTCTTACAAGGGCAGTATGTTCATAGCAAGAAAAATCACATTAAAGGCAAGTGAACATTGTGATGAGGAATTTAGACATGTATTGAGGCTACATTCTGGAATTCTGGGGGAATAGTCTATATATTATTTCCATAAAGAAACATCCTGGTTTAATGCAAGAAGTCAGATCAAAATGCATATGTCCAGGCATGGGATGATTTATGCATCTTCATAAGAATTATAATAAGACTTATAATTATGAGTCTTATACATAAAGCTACTTGAATTTTATTTTTTCTCTCAATTAAATCCAAAGGTTTAAGGTGCTCAGATGACAACACTGGCTCTTTATGGTTTTTTCTCATTGTCATGAAAAATTGCATTCATTGTAAAAGACACTTTATAGTCCTGGATGGCATTGGAACACCAGCCATCTGTACAAAGGACCATGAACACAAGGAGTTGGAGGACAGAGGATTGCACCACTCTTTCTCATCTTTTTCATGAACTTCCCCAAAAATACCATTCAGCAATTTCTTTTTACAACTTACTCTCCAGAAGTATTCTCTGGAAAAATAATATTAATTACTGTTCTATGGCTTGGGAAAAATGATAATGGATATTGAATTGGCAAAATTATAATGCTAAAAATGGTCATAAGAAACTACAGCCAGCAATGTACTGCAAAAAGAATGAGGTAACCACAAAATGGCATATTCTTTCAGTTGCTCATTCATTGCTCCATCTTTACAAAAATACTAAACTGTCAAATGCACACCAAGTCCTATCCTAGTATGGTGATATAGAGACAAATCTCTTCAAAGTATATGTAGCATAATTATAGAGATAATTACAATGAACTTTGAATTATGTCCATGATACAGATAAGTAACGCTCATTGAATTCATTCATTCACTCAATAATACTTTTTTTCTTTATTAATTTATTCATATGTGCATACATTATTTGGGCCATTTCTCCCCCCTGCCTCCCACCTCTTCCTTCTCCCCCCCCACCTACCTTGCTTTGAGGCAGAACCTGTTCTGCCCTTTTCTTCAATTTAGTTGAAAAGTAGACATAAGCAATAATAAGAAAGACATAGCATGTTTGCTAATTGAGATAAGAATAGCTATACAGAGAGATTCCTAGCATTGCTTCCATGCACAAACAATTCATCTCTACCAGACCTCTTCACTACTTCCCTGTCACCTTCCCATATTGACCTCTATCATTTTAAGGTGACTGTATTAGCTCCTCTGCAGTGGGGACAACAAACACTTTCAAGTTTTGGGTTTCCTACCTATACCCAATTCTGCCATCTGTGCTCTCCTCTTAGCATGTGACCCAAGCCAACAACATTGCTGCATTTGCCCACAATCTAAAGTTCACATATGAGGGAGAACACATGATTTTTGGTCTTCTGAGCCTGGATAACCTTGGTCAAGATGATGTTCCCCAGTTCCATCCATTTACATACAAATGAGAAGATTTCATTTTTCTTCATGGCTGAGTATAAATACCACATTTTCTTAATCCATTCGTCAGTAGTGAGGCATCTTGGCTGCTTCCATAACTTGGTTATTGTTAATAGTGCTACAATAAACATGGGTGTGCAGGAGCTTCTGGAGTAACCTGAGTCGCATTCCTTTGGGTATATCCCTAGGAGTGGGATTGCTGGATCATATGGTAAATATATGTTTAGTTTTTTAAGAAGCATCCATATTTTTTTCCAGAGTAGTTGCACTAGCTTGCATTCCCAACAGCAGTATATGAGGATTCCTTTTTCCCCACATCCTCACCAACACCTGTTTGTGTTGATGTTTTTGATGATAGTTATTCTAACAGGAGTGAGGTGGAATCTTAATGTGGTTTTGATTTACATTTTCTTTATGGCCAGAGATAGTGAACATTTTTTCATGTGTTTTTTTGGCCATTTGAATTTCTTCTTTTGAAAAAGTGCTATTTAGTTCAGTTGCCCATTTCTTCATTGGTTCATTGGTTTTGGGGGGGAATTTAGCTTTTTGTGTTCCCTGTATATTCTGGTTATCAGTCCTTTATCTGATGTATAGCTAGCAAATATTTTCTCCCACTCTGTGGGTGGTCTTTTCAGTTTACAGAACATTTCTTTTGTTGTGCAGAAGCTTTTTAATTTCATGTAGTCCCATTTGTCCACCCTTTCTCTTAGTTGCTGAGCTACTGGGTTCTATTGAGGAAGTCCTTGCCTATACCTATTGCTTCTAGAGTATTCCCTGCTCTTTCCTTGTATTAACTTCTGAGTTTCAGGACTGATGTTAAGGTCCTTGATCCATTTTGAGTTGATTCTAGTATAAGGTGATAAACATGGAACTATTTTCAGTTTTCTGCAGGCCAATAACCATTTTTCCTAGAAACATTTGTTGAAGAGGCTGTCTTTTCTCCATTGTATGTTTTTGGTGCCTTTGTCAAAAATAAGGTGGGCATAGCCGTGTGGATTCATATCTAGGTCCTCTATTCTGTTCTCCTGGCCTTCATATCTGTTTTTGTGCCAGTACCCTGCTGTTTTCATTGCTATTACTTCATAATATAATTTGAAGTCGAGTATTGTGATACCTCCACAATTGCTCTTTTTGCTGAGTACTGTTATGGCTATTCATGGTCTCTTGTGTTTCCAAATGAACTTTAGGGTAGATTTTTCAATCTCTGTGATGAATGTCATTGGGATTTTGATGGGAATTGCATTAAACATATAGATTGCTTTTGGTAATATAGCCATTTTTACTATGTTGCTTCTACCAATCTATAAGCATGGGAGATCATTCTACTTTCTGTAGTCCTCTTCAAACTCTATCTTCAGGGGTTTGTAGTTCTTCTTGTAGAGGTCATTCACATCCTTTGTTAAGTTTACTCCTAGGTATTTGATTTTTTTTTTTGAGGCTATTGTAAATTGAGTTGTTTCCATATATTCATTCTCACTTGTTTTGTTGTTGGTACATAGAAAAGCTAATGATTTTTGTAAGTTGATTTTGTATCCTGCCATATTGCTGAAGCTGTTTATGGTGTCTAGGAGTTTTGGGTATAGTTTTTTGGGGCTTTAAGATATAAGATTATGTCATCTACAAATAGGGATATTTTGACAGTTTCTTTCCCTATTTGTATTCCTTTTATTTTTTCTTATTGCCTAATTGCTCTGGCTAGGAATTCCAGTACTATGTTGAGTAGGACTGGGGAAAATGGGCACCCTAGACTCATTCCTGATTTTTAGGGAAATATTTTCAGTTTTTCTCCATTAAGTATGATGTTGGCTATAAGTTTGTCATATATAGCCTTTATAATGTTGAGGTGCTTTCCTTCTATTCCTAGTTTTCTTAGAACTCTTATCATGAGGTGGTGTTGAATCTTATCAAAGGCTTTTTCTGCATCTATTGAGATGATCAAGTGGTTTTTGTCTTTGCTTCTATTAATGTGCCGTATTACATTTATAGATTTGCGTATGTTGAACCACCCCTGCATCCCTGGGATGAAGCTGACTTGGTCATGGTGAATGATCTTTCTGATGTGTTGCTGGATTTGGTTTGCCATTATTTTTTTGAGGATTTTTGCATCGATGTTCATTAAGGAGATTGGCCTATAGTTCTCCTTTTTGGAGGTGTCTTTGTCTGGTTTTGGCATGAGTGTAATACTGGCTTCATAAAATGAGTTAGGCAGTGTTCCTTCCCTTTGTATTTTGTAGTAAAGTTAAAGGAGAGTTGGTATTAGTTCTTTTTTAAAGGTCTGATAGGATTCAGCAGAGAATCCATCAGGTCCTGAACTTTTCTTTTTTGGAAAGCTCTTTATCGCTGCTTCAATGTCATTTTGTGCTATAGATTTATTCCGGTGGTTAATATAGTCTTGGTTCATTTTTGGATGGTCATTAGTATCTAGAAACTTGTCCATTTCTTCAACATTTTCAAATTTATTGGAATACAGTTTCTCAAAGTAGTCTCTGATGATTCCCTGGATTTCCAGGGTGTTTGTTGTTATCTCCTCTTTTGCATTTCTGATTTTACTGATTTGGGTTTTTTCTGTCCTCATTTTAGTCACATTTGCCAGAGGTCTGTCAATCTTGTTTATTTTTTTCAAAGAACCAGCTTTTTGTTTCATTGATTCTTTGTTTTGTTTTTTGCTTTTTTTTTTTTGGTTTCTATTTCATTAATTTGACCCTTATTTTTATTATTTCTCTCATTCTGCTTGTTTTAGGTTTTACTTGTTCTTGTTTTTCTAGGAGTTTGAGATGTAGCATTAGGTCATTGATTTGAGATCTTTCTGTCCTTTTAATATATGCACTCATGGCTATAAACTTTCCTCTTAAGACTGCCTTTTTTGTGTTCCATAGGTTCTGGTACTGGTATGTCATGTTTTCATTTTCATTAACTTCCAGGAAACTTTTAATTTATTTTATTTCATCAATAACCCACTGATCATTGAGCTTCGTGTCTTTCAGCTCCCAATTGTTTGCATATTTTCTGCTGTTGTTTTTGTTGTTGAGTTTTAGTTTTAATGTGCTGTGATGATAGAATGCATGGTATTGTTTCTATTTTCTTATATTTGATGAGGCTTACTTTGTGCCCTAAAGTATGATCAGTTTTAGAGAAAGTTCCATGGATTGCTGAGAAGAACGTATATTGTGCAGAAGTTGGATGAAATATTTTGTAGACATCAACTTGGTCCTTTTGATCTATGGTGTGATTTAGTTCTAGAATTTCTTTATTGATTTTTTTTTGTTTGGATGATCTATCTATTGGTGGTAGGGGGTATTACAGTCTCCCACTACCACTGTGTTGGAGTCTATATATGTTTTTAAGTCCTTCAGAATATGTTTGATGAAATTGGGTGCACTGATGTTGGGTGCATAGAGGTTGATAATTGTTATTTCCTTTTGGTGTATTTCTCCTTGTATTAGTATGGAGTGTCCTTCTTTATCTTGTCTGATCAATGTAAGTTTGAAGTCTACTTTGTCTGAGATAAGTATTGTTACTCCTGCCTGTTTTTGTGGACCAGTGGCTTGGTACATCTTCTTCCAGCCTTTCACCCTAAACCAGTGCTTTTTTCTGTCATTGAGGTGGGTCTCCTGTAAGGAACAGATTGTTGGATCTTCCTTTTTAATCCAGTTTGCCAAACATTGTCTTTTGATGGGGAAGTTAAATCTGTTAACATTCAGTGTTAATATTGATAGGTATTGGTGATTCCTCTCATTTAGTTGTTTTTGTTGTTTAATGGTTTGATTGTGCATAGCTGAATCAATGGTACTCTCTGATTCCTTGTCTTTTCTTCTCTTGTGGTTTGGTACTGCCTGTCCTCTCATGGTTTTGTTTGCTTTCGTTTTCTGTGTGCAGAATTCCTTGGAGAATCTTTTGTAGTGGTGGCTTGGTGATCATGTATTGTTTTAGTTTCTGCTTACAGTGGAAGACTTTTATTGCTCCATCTATTTTGAATGATAGATGATAGTTTTGCTGGGTAGAGTATCCTAGGGTTGAAGTTATTTTCATTCAGTGCCAAGAGTACCTCCATGCTCTTCTTGCTTTTAAGTTTTCCATTGAGAAATCTGCTATGATTTTGATGGTTTTACCTTTATATATTATTTGTTTTTTTCTCTCTTACAACCTTTGATATTCTTTCTCTATTCTCTGTGCTTGTTGTTTTAATGATAATATATCATGGGGATGTTCTATTTTGGTCAAGTCTATTTGGTGTCCTTGAAGCTTCCTGTACCGAATGGGAATAACTTTCTCTAGATTTGGGAAATTTTCTGTTATTATTTTATTGACTATATTATGAATCCTTTTTGCTTGCACCTCTTCTCCTTCTCTAATGCCCATGATTCTCAGGTTTGGTTTTTTGATGGAGTTGGTGAGTACTTGCATATTCCTTTCACAGGACTTGAGTTGATTGACTAATAGCTCTGCAGCTTTTCCTTTTATAACCATTTTATCTTCAAGTTCTGAAATTCTGTCTTCTGCTTGTTCTAGTCTGCTAGAGTGGCCTTACACTGTGTTTACGTTTCTGTTTCATCCTTTTTTCTGAGGTTTTCCATGTCATGGGTCACTTCTTCTTTAATATCATCTATTTTTGTCTTTTATTCATTTATCTCCGTATTTATAGTTTTCTGTTTCACTTTGGTGTTTATTTAGGGCTCCTATGAGTTCGTTTATTTGTTTCTGTGTCTTTTTGCATTCTTTATGTTTGGTGTCTTGAAATTTCTTGAGTGCCTCTTATACATTTTGGTTAACAATGTCTAGCATCATCTCCATGAAATTCTCAGTGATTACTTGAAGGATTTCTTCTTTGAGTAGTTCTTGTGGACATCGTTGGGTTCCTTGGTGTCATTTTTCATTGTTTTGTTGGAGTTTGGAACTGGATATCCATTTTCTTCATTTCCCTCTGAATCCTGTATTAAATTATTGGGGGGGTGGAGGATGGTTTCCATATCTTTTTCTTCTTCCCATCACTCCACCTGGTACTGTGCAACTATGTTCTGGATAGGTGAGTTGGTGGTTTCAGTCACCTGTTTTCTTTCCCTTGATTTAATTTTGTTTTCTGTCTATATTGGGTTTTTAGCTAAGTGTATATATGCTATTTCTGTCCCTCGTCTGTGTTTAATTTAGTATTGGCTAACTCATAGTTTCAATACCCAACCAGTAGTTTATGTGTTATATAGAAGATCCCCTGGTGGTAATATCTATAAGCAGTGGGAGTTGGGGGAGTCAACATTTTTAATGCTAGCTATAGAAATTTGTGGAGTTGGATAGGGTGGCACTAAAGGTGGAGATGGGAATTGGCATGGGTGAGTGGGGAAAGCAGTGTGGGGGCTGCTGTTTCTGTGGTTCTTGTGTGTGTTTGAGTATATTTCTGTTGTTGTAGAAGAGGGTGTTTATGTTAGGGATTGCAGAGAATTGGGGTTGTGTAAGGTTGGTATAGTAGCTTGTCCAGTGGGTGATAAGTGTGAAGGAGGGAGGGGTATTCTGGTGACAGATTAGGGGAGAATGGGAGGGGAAGGTGTGGGCTGGGGGAAGAGACTGGTTGAGAGGGGGTAGAATAAGTTGTGGGATAGGTGAGCAATGTGTTGTAGCACAGGAGAAGGATGGAGAGTGAAGGGGGTGAGAGTGTGCATTAGGGGATGATGATGGTTAAGTTGAATGTATAGAAAGAGAACAGAAAAAAAGAAAACAGGGTGCTAGGAGAAGAAGTAAAAATAGAAAACTGACAATAATAAAAGTAACAACAACAACAAAAAAACAAAGAAATGAATGGGGAGAGATGAGCAAACAAACAAGACACAAAACAAACTAATAAACAAACAAAAAACTCTTGGGACAATAGAATTTCAGTCTTAGTTTAAGTTCTGATGTTTCTCCTCCAGCATCCAGACCTGGTGTTGGTATTTAATCAGAAGCTCTGTTGTAATCTTGCCAGGTGATTGGCTTATGATTAGTGCTTTTTTCTTCTTTCAGCAGCAGCTGCTCAGTCAGCTCCTCCCTCAGTGAGGTGTGGCAGTTTAAGTTTGCACGCTGTCTTCAGTTTCAGGAAATTATCTCTGTAGTTTACTAGCTGTTCTGCTTTGGAGGTGGTTATTCACTGTATTTGTTTACTGGAGGCTTGTTTCTTTGCCTCTCTCCCTTTGTCTGGGGCAAGGTTAGTGATCTGTCAGCCAACCCCTGCTGTCAGCGTGTTGTGAGGGCTCACTGTTTATTTTTCAATTTGTGGAGCCATTTGACTTTAGGTGTTGCTCACTGGCTCAGGAGATGAGCTTTGAGGTCTGCTATGTGCCCTATTCTAGGCAGTGGCTTATCACCCACCCACTGTTGGCCTTCTTGCTTTTCTAGCCATTTGTTTACTGGTAGTTTGCATGGATATTAGCTCTTTGCTCCTCTCTGTATGCTAGTTTTCAGTTCTTTGTTTATTGTTCAGGTTTGATTTTTTGTGGGGGATTCAGTCTGCCCAAGGGGCTATACTGGTTTATCAGAGAGGTGGCTGGGAGAGTACTGCCTGATGCTTGGTGCTCACCTGTTTGGTCTGTCAAATGTCTCCTAAGCAGGTTTGGAGCTGGTTGCTGGTGGCAGCAGCAGCCCACCTGTTTTCTCCATGTAACGTGGTGTGGAGAAGCTTTCTACTGGCTAGGGGTTTAAGGTGTTGAAGTTTTAATTCTCCTTGGTATTGGTTTGTGTCTCAGCAAGGTTTTTGAGTCATGGAGCTCATGCTGTCTGCTTCTGCACCCTAGTCACCATCTTGGATCCATCACACTCAATCATTCTGAAGTATCTATTCATTGCCATGATAGTAAGATCTTGTTATACACTATAATCTTCCTTAAGTAAGATTGTGTCTGCTTTTACAAATAACCCAAGCTATGTGTTAAGTTTTAATGTTCTTTTTCTTCTCTATTTTAATGATCATATTTCACCACAAAACAATCAAAATATGATGTCTTTAGTGACATTCAGTCTGAGACATATAGATACATACTTCTATTGCCCAAGATTAAGATTCATATCTTTGGAGCAGTGGTTTTCAACTGGAGCCAGTTTTGGCCCTCTAGAGAAATTTTTTAATGTCACAACTGGGGCTGGGAGTGAGTGCTGACAAAATCTGGTAGGTAGAGGCATAGAGTATCCTCTCATAACTAAGAACTATATAGCCCTAAAAGCCAATACAAGTAGTGTATTGTCTAGCTTCAAAGGGCAACCTGGCAAGGGAAATTGATAAAACAGGCATCTACATTCTAGCAGTAGTACTAGATATGATTGGGCCTTTAGCAGGTACATCATCCCAGATGGGCTTCTTAGAGGAAGTGAAACTAAACAACAGGAACTACACAATTTGAATATGAGGAGGACACAATGGAAAAGAAATGAGTGTCACAGACCAGAGAGTAGTATATTTATAATACAAAAGATGGAAGAGAACAACAAATCCATTGCAGTAGAAAAGGGGACACTTTACTGGGTAGGGCAAGGATTTCCTTGCAACATGAGCCTTGGAAGGAGAACCAGATAGATTGACATTGTTAAAGTCAAGAATACCTTGCAGTTTGTTACTTACCCAGTCCAAAAGTAACCACCACGATGAAGAGAATAGGAATACTTTATCTTCCATTGGGATTAAAGGCCAACAGAAGTTTCCTCTCCAGGACTCCCATGTCCATGTCTTTTTTCTTACAAACTGTTCTTTACAGTACATCATATTCCTTTTCTCAAATATTCTTCTTTAGAATTCTAGCCATTTTGAATATAACTCATCATCATTTAATCAATAAAAAGTGTGCATACATGTATATAAATACAAAAATGATACATCTGGAACCATTCCAGGAATCCGGGGCAAAGTGGGTAAAGGAGAGTGGTAGAGGGGGTGAATTCAAGTATAATATATTTGATATATTGTAAGAACTTTTGTAAATGCTACCATGTACTCCCAGCCATCACAACAATAAAAACAAACAAACAAAATAGTAACTAACATCTTTAGTGTACTTATGATGTGTTCTTCCCTACCAAGAAAAAAACAAATAAAACTAGTTAGTGGACATACAATGAATGTTAAGAAATAAAATTTTGTCAAATTCATGTAAGTGATAGGGAGTTAATCTAAATACAAATGCCACCCCAACATGTAAATAATGAAGAACTCTGTTATATTGTCTCCTGGTCTGTAATACAGAAGGTTAGGCCGTGTAACTATGAAACAATGAAAAATATATGCTATAGATGCTAAGTAAATCCTATTGCCTTTAGAAGAAACTCAGGGAATCCATTACTCATTATGAAGTAGAGAAGTTGCTACTTTTCTGATGTTTTCTCACTTAAAATCAACTCATGTGACTCTACTAGCATTCACAATTTATGTCCCAAAGCTTCATCCAGAGAAGTCTCTTATTCTCATCAGAGACACATCTTTTCCTCATGCCCAACTCTGATGGATTCTTTGTAGTCCAGTTGTAAGCCCACCTTACTTAATTTACCTATCCCAATATAGTAACTTTATCAGACCTAATTTTATGCAATTACAATCTGTTACAGATGTTGTCAACCTATTTAAATAACTAAAGCCATGCTTTTGCTTAATTTGCCTACTGGGATTACTTAAGCAAGATTTAATTAATAAAAGCTTGCATTTTCAACATTTTGATAAGTTCCTTTAGCTAATTAAAATCAATTTTAAGAATTCTATGACCATTGTTTTCATTTAAAATAGTTTTTTATTCAAGGAGTATTTCATTTCAGAAATCCACATGCTAACTGCTAAATGCACTGGAAACAAAATATACCCCTGGTGTCATAGAACATAGTTATAGTATTAAGGAATTCCAATATGTTAAGGCATAATTTTTAAAATATATAAAAAGTCAAATCTTTGGTATGATATGGGAGTACAAAAAGGAAGAGTGCTATTTACCCAAAACAAACAAATAAAAATACAACCATAAGAAAAAATATGCAAAAATCTTAGATTCAAAAGAGAAATGAAGTTTAATGGTGTCTGCATAACATTCTGCATTGGTTAAAACCCAAAGAGCTTAAAAGCACAAAGAATGAATCTTAACACAAACAAATTTTAAAAATCACATAGGTGATCAGGGATGCCTAGATGGAATGTAGAATATCATGAAACAAGCTGACTCTGCTGACTATCACACACACACACATGAAACAACCTCCCTGGGCAAGAAGTTGGAAAGACAAAAGCCATAGAGCCTGTGGGAACACTGTAACTCCTCAATTCCTGATGTTAGCCCATTGAGAGCCAATGCATAATTTTGACTTCTAGAAGAGGGAGAGAATAGATTAGTGTGGTTTAAAGCCAATAAGTTTATGGTAGTATGTCACAGCAGCAATGGGAGATTAATACAGTGTATGTCTATTTCCTTAAGTTTATAGCCTAAGTGACCAACCAGCAATCACACCCTACTAACAATGAGCAAACCTAGGGTTAAGAGCATGATGCTATTCTTTCCTTTTCTTCCTCCCTTTTTTCCTTCGTTTGTTCCCTCATTTATTCGTTCATTCCTTTCTTCCTTCCTTCCTTCTTTCTTTCCTTCCTTTCTTTGTTTTCTGGTGGTAGTGGGGTCTGAATTCAGGACCTTGCACTTACTAGGCAAGCTTCCTCCTACTTGAGCTATGCCCACAGCTCTTTATCACTTTAGTTATTTTCCAGATAAGATTTTGTGTCTTATCCTAGACTGGTCTAGGCCCATAAATCTCCTAAATGTGCTTCTTGTGTAGCTGGGATTGTAGAAATATACTGCCATATCCATATCAGTTGAGATGGGGTCTCCCCACATTTTACCTGGGCTATTCTTGAACTGTGTTTCTCCCAGTTTCTAGCTCCCATGTAGTTAGGATTATAGGCTTGAGCCACCATACCCAACCCCAGAGAGTGGTGTCTGATACCACTCTCCAATGAAAAGAACCAGAGATCTTTGAGAAAATACCTGTTTCTGAAACTGGATCAGAAAATATGCAAAATAAGCTTGAGTATTTTATAGCACAAGAAAGTAAATATGTGCTCTAAAAAAATGAAAAGATTCCAACAATGGTGAAAAATGACAGAAAGAGAGGAGAGTCAACTGAAAGAGCTCCCAGGGCCAAAGTAGAATGATTTGAACAACAAAGCAATGAAATATTAAATTATGATGCAAAATATTAAATAAATATACATGAGTTCATGTAAATACATAATTAAGTGATTAAAGAAATGCAAAATAGGCAGAATTTCAAATAATAACTTATGTTCAAACTCCATCCTCAAAGAATTGAAGGATAACTATCATGCTTTTATTTTCTTGGTGGTACTGGGGCACCACCAAGGTACCCCATAGGGATTCATGCTTGCTAGGCAGGCACTCTACTACTTGAGCCACTCCCCAGTCTTAACACTCATTCTTTAAGTGTGGATGTGTATAAAACTTTCTTCCAAGAAGTAGACTAAGGAAAGAGCAGGGCTATCTTTACAGTAAGGAAGCACACCAGTCATGCATGTGATCAGGGTTTACATCATCAGTGGTGAGGTTGAGAGTATGTATCCCTGACACGATGTGATAGGAATATGCTTTACTTGTGTGGTCTCACTCCACCAAACTCATAAACTCAGTCTAATCATGAGAAAAAAAAAACTAGACAAGTCCTCATTGAGGGACAAGTTGCAAAATACCTGATAAGTGGTATGGTTTGGATATAAATATTCCCAGAGGCCCCATGTGTTAACATGTTCTTTCTCTTTTGCCTCCCATATACTAACAGGGGAGCCTCTTGCCTTACCATGCCTTTCCACTGTGACATCAGGACATACTGCCTCACCACAGCCCCAGAAATAACAAAGCCTCCTCACCATGGACTGAAACCTCTGAAATCAGAAGCTAAAATAAATTTTTCCTCTTTTAAGTTGATTATCTCAAGTATTTGGCTGACTAACACAGCCATCTACTCTTAAATTGTCAAGGTCATATAAAAACAAGTTAATACTCAGGAGCCTGAGAAAATATGATGACTAAATGTAATGTGGTATCCTCAATAAGATCCTGGAATAGAGAAAGGACACTAGGGAAAAAACTATAGAAATACTATGGATTTTAGCTAGAAATAATGTATCAATATTTGTTCATTAATTGTGACCAATGTCCCATGCTAATGTGAGATTCAACAACAAGAGAAACTCTCCATAGTATTGTGCCAGATGTTCTATAAATTGAAAACTGTCTAGACAATACATTTATTTTAAAGGAGTATAAGAAGTAATTCTGGGAGTAATTCTCCCAGAATTTTTCATATCTATAGAAAATAGATATGTTAGGGAAAGGTGACACTAATCCCAATGTGGCAAAAGCATGTTGTGTTTATTAAGAATGCTTGTATGAGTATAGATAGTCTGAAGCTTAGTGTGAGAGCATGAGATGAGGAATACTGAGGTAGTTCTTGATCTTAAACATCTTGGATAATAGAAAATCAACTTCAGTTACATTGGGAGCAATTAGTGCTATTACATAGGGCTTATATTTGAGAAAAAGTTATCTTGGTGGCAATATGAAGGTTGAGTGTAAAAGATGAAAATGGATATGAGTGAAGTGAAACATGACAAGTGTTTATCAACATCAGGGAACATTTCTATTTCAAACTGGGGAAGAAACAATGAGAGTCCAAGCCAATCAAGCAGTATAAGGTGAGACAGTGATAGGAACCCAAGTACTGGGACTTCAGAAGACATGTATTTTAAAGTCTCTTTTGTGGATATTTGACCAAATCCAACTGCATTTGAAATACTAGAACAGTGGTTCCTAATGTTGGATGTGCATTAGGACCATCAGGGAATGAATTTTTTCACCATTAAGTATTACAGTTTCTATTCAAACAGAATAACATGGGGAATGATAAAGATATGGGCAAGAAAAGATAGCATATTCTTTTTAAGCATATGCATTAAATCATTTTGAATAAAAATTCAGGGATGCAAAAAGCCCTAGTTTGAAAATTATGCCATCATTCATTTGGTTAACTCCAATACAGAATTCATGGCAAAAATATGGTTAAAGGAATACTACCCAAGATAAACTCTACTTATAGTACTTGACTATTTTTAAATTTTCTTCTCTGCTGAAATAGGAAGTCACATAATTAGTATTCCAATATTTCACTCCAGAAAAATTAGTCAAATACTTCAGCATATAAAATCTTTTAGGTTGGTTGAAGCAAAATGATGGCAGGCATATCGAGTATTTTATATACACTATTATATTTGAAATGAAATGAGGTAGATTTATTCCCATTGACTCACACATTGTTAAGTCACAAATCAGAAGTCTATTTCTTGTTTAAAATAATGGATATATTTGGATTTGAATTATAAATGCATCTAAAGTGATTTTTAAAAGCTAATGTCATGAAATAGCTCATTTGTGCTGTGTTAATGTAGAACACTAATGACATCTGCAATTTTAAATGCATTAAGCTGTGGTTGACTATTTCCTTGTGTATATATTCCAGCTCTGAAATTTAATTGAAGTTCATTAATGTGTGTATTTCTGTCTTTTTTCAATTAGATCTATTATGCAGATCTAATGTGAAGATAGATCAAAGTTATATTTGAGCATGAATTCTTACATTTCAAATTGGAATTATCTTGGTTTTGATGAGAAAGGCTTTCTAAATGCAATGATACCAAGGGAAAAAATCCTAGTCTCTATTATTTAGAATTCAGTTCTGTGGAAATTACATTCAAAATAAATTTTTTTTTTCAGAAGCAAAGTGCAAGATGGTATCTTAGAGATCAGAGATTGCAACTCTTTCATTTACATATAAGGTTATTGCATTGCACAGGAGCAAAGCATCTTTCTAAAGATACTGAGCCTGCTAGTGATAGAATGAACACCGAAGTGATGCATTCAACAAGCCTACAAAATTTCTAGGTGAGTGGAAAGAAAAAAATTCAAATATCAATTTTTTTCACTAAAAAAAAATCTGTGGGTATGTTTCATCTATGGGGATTTGGAGAGTGTTAGTTTGGAACTTTATTTATTAGAATGTGCTTCTCTCCAGGGTTGTGGATCATTGTTGACCAAAAGAGATGTGTAGAGAGTCAGTGAAGCAACAAGCATTCCCTGAAGTTGTCATGGTTGATGCACAGACAGACAGACTGAGAGTTTTGGTGGTTCCCTGCATGTCCATATTCTCCACTGCTTCATATCCATCCCTTTCTCCTACCACTGATCTGATGAGTAATCATGGGCCCCAACATTGGTTAATTGAAAAATAAAGAAAGCAGAGCATTCGAGGTTTAAATTTATCTGCCAGGAACTTCTGATAGGGCAAGTATAAAGTTGCCTTACACATTTATATTTAGAATACATAAGTTTGCTTTCTTTATTTCACATCAATATCCAAGTTAGAATAATTTTCTCTGTGTTAGCTATCTACTTATTTTCAGTTGAAGTAGAATTATACTTTGGCTACTTAGAAAAGACTATACAACCATCCTTCTGTTTACAGAAACTGCCCTACATGACATTAGAGATTTTATGGCCACTAAAATGCATTCTCCACATTTTCATAGTAACAAAATTATAGCTGGGAATGTAGCTATGCTATCGCCAATACTTCCACAATTGATTATGTGATATGGCCGTCCCTCCAGTAGAATGTCAACACAGGAGACGTGCTTTTCTGAGTATACCTAGGCCAACCTCTTCTTCACATTCTTTCTTGGCAGGAATGATGACTACCACAGCCCACTTAGAATCCATGTGTTATGATAGCAATCCCAATGATAGCATGGCTCTTTCAATGACTATGTGCTGTCTACTTTCCCTGCTCACTTCCAACTTTTATGAAAAAGGATAATGAACTTTGACATTCTTCAAGTCACCGTTTTGTGAGAACTGTGTTACACAATCTTAATATATCTTAACTAGATCAGTAGGTAAATCCTAATTTAAGCATAATAGAATTTACAATGACTATAAATGTCCAAAATATAAATAAAGAAAGCTTGTACCAATTAAGACATTTCGAGAAATTTTGTTTACACAGAGATAATGTTCTTAAGAAAAGAAAAAAAATTAAGATGCTTTAAATTAGGGATCAACTAATTATACACAGCCTACAGAGCAATCCAAACCCATTGCCTGTTTTTATAAATAAAAATTTTATTAGCACACAGCCACTGTCATTCATTAACATGTTATTCATGTTTATTTGTACACTATGTGTCAGATATAAATAATTGAGGCAGAAATTAGATGGGATATAAAGTCTAAGATTTTGATTACGTGGCTCTTTATGAAAAATGCTGCAGTCTTCTATTTTAGATGAACAGATATTTTTTCCAGGAAAATGTTTTATCTCTGGACACGGGAGAGAATAAACTGTAAAGGTAATAAGGGGTTACTTAGTGGTGTTTTTCAGTGAAGATACAAGATTTGAACATCAATTTATAGCTGTAGAGAGTGAAGAAGGGGAAATATATTCCAGAATTTCATTACCTTTAAAGCAATGATTTTGGGGGTATGACCCTGAAAGTTTGAGCAGCAGCAATGACAACAACAAAGACAAATGGAATTGCATCCAAAAAGCATCTGGATAAGCAAAGTGGCAACCTGGAGAGTGGGAGAAAATGTTAACAAATCATATATCCAATAAGAGCCTCACATTCAAAATGTATAAGGAATTCAAACAACTTATAAGAAGTAAATAAATAAGCTGTTCAAAAAGTAAAGAGAGGACCTGAAATGACATTTCTCAAAAGAAGACATAAAATTGCCTAGTAGGAACATGAAAAAATGCTCAGTCTCAATAATCAATAGGGAAATATAAACTAAAACCATGAGCTATCACTTCACAATTGTTAGAGTAGCTATAAGAAAAAAAGACAAAAAATAGTAAGTGTTGTCAAGGGCGAGGAGAAAAGGGACTGTTGGTGGGAAAGTAAATTAGTATCACCATTATGGAAAATGGTATAGAACTACTCAAAAAACTAAAACTTGGGCTGGGAATAGTAGTATATGCCTGTAATCTCAGTGATACAGGAGGTGGAGATAGGAAGATCAAAGTTCAAGTCCAGCCCAGGCAAAAGTTAGTGAGACAGAGTCTGAAAATAGTTTGGATGTGGTTACAACACCTGTAACACCAGGTACTCGGGAGGTGAGGGTAGGAGGATCATGATTGTACATTGGCCCCAGGCAAAAACATGAGACTCTGGGGCAGGATCGGGGGAAGGAAACTAAAAGCAAAAAATACAGGGGGTATAGCTGAAGTTTTGAGTACTTGCCTAGCAAGCATAAGGCCCTGAGCTCAAGCCTCACTTCTAAAAAAACTAAGCAAATAAATAAATAAAATAAACCTGAAAACACATTGCAATACTTCTTAGCCTTAATAAAGAAAAAAGTCACTTTTGACAATGCAAAAGAACCTGGAGGATATTTTACAGAGTGAAATAATATAAGCACAGACACACAAATACTCCATGTTCTCACTCATATGCAGAATTTAAAAATTTAAACTCATAGAAGCAGAGAGTAAAATAACAGCTACCAGAAGATGAGAGCAGGCCGGTGGAAGGAAAGGAGTCAGCAGTTGTTAAGCAAGGGGTGCAAAGTTTTATAAAGACAGAGGAGTAAACTTTGAGGTATATTTTACAGAAAAGTAAGGAACAAAAGAAAACAATACAGGAAAAAACAATGAAGGGCCTTAGTGGTTACCAGGCTAGAGGAAAATGTTGGGGACCAAAGAAATCTAGAACAAAAGAAATATTTTTTAAAAAAATGAAGGTGGCGGGGGAAAGGGGGAAGAAATGACCCAAACATTGTATGCACATATGAATAAAATAAAAAATTTAAAAAAAGGATTTTATATTCCTTTGAGAAATAGATTCTGAGAGTAAGCAAATGGAGGGCACATGCTTGACATTCATGTAAATAAACAGATGAGGACAGAAGGTACAGCTGCGTATGAATGTATCATCTCTATCCATCTATCTACACATCAGCCACCTCTCTACAATCCGTGCATATTTACCTATATATTTGTCTACCATTTCTAATGTAACCAGCTGAAAGGGTCTCGTAACAATTTGAACAGCTAATCCAAATAGTTTTTCCTAGATATCATCCACTAAATAGAGCCAGGATTGCTTGAAGAGAATGTTTGTTCTAGTTTGTGGCCTGGGAATGTAAATTTGAAATGAACCTGAAAATCTTGATGTGTCAGAAATAAGCGAGTGATCTAAGAGTGCTAGGAACATGAAAATTAATGACAGCAAACAAGAAGTTACTCCTACTACCAATATGGAATGATACACTACCAATATGGAATGATACACATATCGAAATTAGTTGTTCTAACAATAGTTCACAACAAATTGTAAAGAATCTTTGAGCCAAAATTCATTTAAGCACATAAAACCACAAATTTTAATATACATAAATAAAAAGAGAAAGTTCTTTACACTCACTTGCCAACCAATCATTGAAAAGGAAACATTAGAAATAGTAATGACTGATTGAGGCAATAGTCAATGAATGTTAAATCTAATTGAAGAAAGTCTGATGTAAACTAGGACATTTGATAGGCTCAAATGATATCCACACAAAATATTCCTTAGTTACAAAGATAAAAATGAAATAATTTTATTATAGTGAAATTTGCCAAGCATCCCTTTTCCAATTTTTCAAAGTGACCATGACAGGAAATGGAAGAAACTATTATCATATGTAACCTAAGATTTTTTAAGGGCATGGCATCACCTTTGTAGTGTTCTGATAGAAATTATAACCTGGATCTAACCATATGGAAACATCAGACATCTCAAATAAAAAAGATATTCTTCAAAATAACTGGCTTGAAAAAATCAAGGTCATAAACCACAAAGAAAAATGAGAATGTAGTTAACATTTAAGACAAATGTCAGCTTCCAGGAAAGACAGAATGAGAGGGATTAGTGAAACAACCTCAGGGGCAGATAACATTTAAGAAATAATGGCCCACAGGACACTGAACATAAGGCAAAGAACAACACTGATACATAACAGAAGAGAAATTAATGAGAAAAGTCCTTTGACAGACCAGTTTACTGAAAGAAAAAAACACAGGTTACAGCACAGAGAAAAAGCTGCTTGGAGGAGTTTTGCAGCTTTTGTGATCTGAAAAGATGGCATGAAATGGGAACGCTGGGCAGGACACAGCAGTGTGAGTTTGTAAGGCAGAAAACTGGAAAGCAGAGTACACTAAAAGATGATCTTCATAAAGTCCTTCTTAAGTATTCAGCTGAGTTATTTTCAGCAAGTGCTTGAAGGAAATTATCAAATAATACAGAAAGAACTTCCTGAAACTGAAAAAGATACCAATAGGAATGGGATGAGTATCTGTTCCTAGCAGCCACAACTCAGGAGACAGTCTTAGATTACTAAAGAGAGTTTTGCTTAACAGTGGGAAAAAAAATTTTAACATAGGCTAAATGTAGTTCTGGCCTGCCTAAGAAAGACTTGAAACAAGACCAACACAAGTCACACTGTTTCTAAGTAGCTTAAGCATGTCCCAGATATTGCTCAAGAGTATTTGTAGGAATACAAAGCTATTCAGGGTGTAGTGAGGTAAAAACTCCCAAAGTTTGCAACAAATCAGCAATTAATAAACTTTTCAAATAAGCAGGAAAACAAAACTCATACTGAGGAAAAAGCTAGATCAATCAAAAGAATATACACATGAGAGGATTAGTAGACAAAGATGTTTAAAAAAAAAAAAGATGCTATAAAATGTTTTCCATGAGCTCAAAAAGCCGGAGACATTGTGGGTGTTAGGCATAGTCAGCCTCCTCCCCTATCTTCTTCCTAGTCATTCTGAGCTGCAAGAAACCAGGTTGATAGAGCAATGGAAGACATATCCCAAATGTTCTTAATGCTGATCATATATTCAGGTAAAACATTTATATAGTTTAAATCTGTACTATTATCATATGCTCATGAAATAAAGTCACTTAAGGTAGAATTTAGCTGCGAAGAAGGCTCCATATTTTTTCTATTCTAGTCCTATTATTGTTCCTTATACTAATAACCACCAATCAGTGTATGCTTACTGTGTACTAAATGTTGGATTTAATGCTCTTTATAATAGACTTATTTAAACTTCACAATGCCTCTGTGAGATTTATATACTTTTTATTGCCCCTTTCTAGATAAGGAAACAGGCTTACCAAAGTTGGGACTTACCCAAGTCAATATAAAATCTTTGTTCTTACTCACAATATTATCTCACTAGTAAGTACTTTAACATTCAGCTCAGTAACACTGTCCCTCAGGCTTGATTATTATTTGCAGAATGATCCTCAATAATGGCTTACTATTTACTTCTTGCACCTGCCAAGTATTTCCTCTAGCAACATTTCCTGATAGATGACATGATCACCTGCTGGGAAAAATATTCCACTCAGGTTGGATGAATTCTTTATGATATGAGAATCTATGTGTTGCTTGCAGAGTGAGAATTAGGTGAGAAGAATTATAATTTGAAAAAATCCAAAGGATATTCCAAAATATCCCCCAAAGGATAAATCTCCCCACCTGTTCCAATGCTATTTTTCCCCACCTGATCAGAATGCTAACTACAGTGAGATTGCACTCCCATTTACTGCTATTGTTACTTCAGCGTTACCACTTTGCCTATCACTTCATGCTCTCAGCAACAAAGTCACTGCTCAATTTACCAGAATCTCCATTCAAATCTTGATTTCTGTAAGTACAGTGCGGCCTTGGTTGTACCCTTCCATATAGACAGCAACTCTGTTCTGATGGAGTGGTGCATAGTGTAGAAGAGTATGGAAGCAAGGTTTGATATCAGAAAAGCTACAACAATTGTTAGACTCGAAAGATATAGTATATGAGAACACAGGAGATATGATAAGAGCATGTTATGTGCCAGTGTCAAAGGTTCTTATCTTCACAGGTCAGAGAGACAGCTCATGAGGCAGTGATTGACTTGTGAGACAGGCCAGTACACAAATAGGATTTGTTAGCGAGAAAGGAAAGGCTACAGCTAGAGCAGTGCAGCAGAGCCTGGAAACTGGTGGCTCCCTGCTTAGGTGAAGCCTGGGGCTTTTTATGGATGCTTTAACCCTGGGTTAGGGTAAGGGTTAAGTGGGTTTCTCTATTGGCCGTGAATTTGTGTGTGGGCTCTCTTAGATGAGCTGGTCTGTTTGCCCCTTATTGGGGAGGTGGGAAACAACCTTGAAAGCATTTTGTTTATCAGCCTTGTGGCAGATTTATGAGACCCTGTATCTCCTCCTCAGGGTGCAGGACTGGAGATTTATAACTCCTTCTCAGAGTGCAGGGCTCATAGTTCTCTCCATGGGAGATGGGATACTCACTCATCTGCTCTTTAGGTTCCCAGACCCAGCAAACAGATTCCAGGCTATACAAAAAGGCCAGGAAAGCTGTCACTGCCTAAATGTCCATACTATACAGACTGGTGAATTTTCTTCACAATTATGATATAAATCTAATAATAGTGTATACCATGGTATATTATAAATTTACTATGGGTGAAATTACAAGCAAAAGATGAGAGAATGCTACTAGGAAATTTACTATTAAAAGTTGGACCAGCCAAATAATACCAACTTGGGAATGGATTTAATTTCTTAATGAAATGACACTCAGTTTCTTTTATAACTGAGTAAATGTAGGAGCATGGGAGCTACAAAGTGTAGATGTACCACTTTTGCTCTAGAATCAGACACACTTGGCTCAAATCCTACCATTAATAAACATGTGACCTTGAATAAATTACTTAACAATTTTGAGCCAGCCTAGTTTTGCACCCTGTCTCAAAAAAACAAATGACATTTGTGAAGATAAGAAATAACATAAAAGTGTGTTTAGCATGGTGACTAGCATATAGTAAAATGTCAATAAAATTAGAGCTGTCCTCATTAACTTAGACAGTATACGTGGCAAGAGTTGTAGCTATTCTTATGCAGTAATATGAAAATACATGTACACTTTTTGCAATATGAAATTATAGGAGGGATAGATGATAGAAAGTTTCAAGGTTAATATGCCTTTTAGAAACCAATAAAATCACTTATGAATAGAACTGAAAAAATGTATCAAATGGACTGAAATTAGCAATGATTCAATTAAAAAACAAGGCTGAGTAGTTTGTAATTATCAGTTACTAGATTAACAACTCATTACATTTAAAGGCCTCAAGGGAAATTAACTATTTCAAATTAGGAAAGGACCATAAACTCTTGGAGATAGAGAAAGAATAAAAATAAAGATAAGCAATTACATAAAGGGTTTTCCATTTTCAATCTTGTGCTTCTGGTTTATGCAGTCATTTTGCATTATTGGATTTCCATTAATTCAATTCTCAAATAAGTCTCCCTCAGAACCTTACTGAAGTATTTTTACTGTTAAGTGCATAGAGACTTTGAAGTCCTAATACCAACAAAACCCACCAATTTTCTTGTAAATGTGACCTTAACTGTTACTGTGATTTCCCCTGGAACTTTAAATACTTAACACTTAAATCTGGTACTGTTAATGAAAGTCAATTAAAATAGAAATGACTGGAGACCATCTAAAAGTAATCCATAAACTGAGAGTGAACTAGAAACTTCTTAGGATTAGATTTGATTAAAAATAATGAAACATGCTTACTTTTTAAAGTTTTATATATATATATATATATATATATGTGTGTGCATATATATGTATATATGAACAAGTTTAAGCATGTTATAAAAACTAACTTGCCCTATGTGTGCAGTGATGGAGGTCTCCCAGGTTCATGCACTTTTAGTTAGCATTCAGAATGTTCTCCTGTCAATAAGGAGTTTCAGAAAAGAATTGAAGAGACTTAAGGAATAAAACAAGATAAAAAAGTCTGTTTGGCTTATGTTATAAATCTCAGAGTCAGAATTTTCTAGGTCAAAATCAGATTAGATTTCCACACTTCAATTGGGATGCTGCCAAGTGGAATTGAGAAAGCAGGCAGCCTTCTTCATTGTATAACTTTCCTTTTATAAGTGCCTCATGTTTGACATACATATATAACTGATTTTTCTTATTCCATTAAATTTTTTACATATTTGTAAAAGTAAAGATCTGTTATGTAAGTATCATTTCAAATCTTACAATTTAAAAAATGAAATTAAATTTACAATATCATGAGTATGAATTTTATTCTGAGTGCATTTGAAAAGCTCTAGAATAAAAACTGAGGTAGTTAATATTTGAATGTACTTTTTCACAAGCACTTATAAGACCTCCACATTTTAAAAATACAAACATGGTATAGATTTTGAAAAAAACAATAAAAATACTTTCAGCTATACAATCCCTAATTTATTTTAAGATTGAAGCTAAGGATCTATTACGGTGTCTCCCTGTCATATCCCCAGACTTTGTGTAGGACATTGTCTAACACAGAATAAGACTCTCACTAAATGTTTGGTCAATGAGGAAATGCATTCTGTAAGTATAACTTAAAATTTGCTTGCTTTGATATACATAGACTACAAATGGAAAACACATTTTTAGCACATCAGTGTAATTAACATTTTAATGTATCTGTATCTATTTTTCTGGGCAGTCCTAGTTTGCAGGAGTTGAAGGTGTATCTTCTTAGGTGATAATGCCTAGACTGACAACTCAAGCACCCTGGCTCTTCTGGGTTACAAAAGCCTTGTCCAAGGATACACAGAAGCATCTCAGAACAGATTCTTTTCTTTTTTGCAGGATGAATATCTTAATAAATAGCATATTATAAAGAAACACCAATAGCATTAGAGAAGAAAATAGAATAAAAGAGAGTGTTGGGGCAAAATATTCCACAAATATATCTATTATTTGGAGGAGCTGTATTAGAAAGGAAATGAACTGGATAAGAATATGAATATGAATGAAAACCAGACATATATCTCCTTAGTATAGAAGGAGTATTATTTTCTCTAAAAATCTTGGATGGGAATTAATATTGCCTTTAAAGAATATAATATGAAATAAATACAATCCAGTTACAATGAATCATAAAACAAAATGAGAAATGACAAGCTCATTTTTATATGGTACATTTTGCTAGGATTCTATTTTAAGCCTTGTATTATTTATCTCATTTAGTGTGTATACATATTATGTAATTTCCCCAAGCTATATCTTTACATAATATTAAAATCAGAGCAACACAAGTACATGCATTCTGGTCCTGAACCATTTAAGAACTATATTGGCCTAAATTTTTCAGAGCAGATTCTTACTCATCTGTTTTGTTTTTTTCTTAATACCTCTTTGTCCTCCTACGGTAAGATTATGGACGGAAAACACTTTACCCTACCTAGAGTCTCCAACATGCTATGTACTCCTTACATATAAGGGGCAAAGCAGAGGGCAACTGCTTTCAATATAAAGATGCTGTGTGGTGCAGTAGCAAGTTCTACCAATATTTAAGACTTGTAGGCAAATTGGATTTGTGGGGGGAAAAAAGAATCCACTGAAGAACTGTTCTATTTCTGAGAAAAAAGAAAAGAATAGCTATTTTCAGGAGGTGATGCATTAGGAGACCAAGGTGACAGGTGGACCTGTGAGTAGTGTAACAGGAGCAGCCAAAGATACTGCCAGGGACTTCTCAGAAGGAAGAGGGAACTCAGAAGTTACAGAGAACAGGAGAGATGGTGGGGATGTAGTCTGGAAATCAACAGCACTTGCAATGCATATTGAACATAGTAATAAAATGACAAAATCAAATAGAACCAACATATCATATTTGCAAAATGTAATTAACCTTAGCAAACTGTCATACTCTGTATTGGACGATCTAAAGCATTTATTAACAAACAGAAGCACTTGTATTTATTTTTTCCAACAGCTACATGGAAGAAGTGTGTGGGGGGAGAAGAGACAATGAGAATTTACTTTAAACTGTTTTTATTATGACTTTTTGGTTCCCTTTATTACTTTTTGTTTATGTAAATTATGAAAAACTGTTGGAGGTGAAAAGTTGGGAATTAGTAATCAGAAAAAGTAATCTTGGCCTAACAACTACATTAAAATGATGCCATATCAGGTCTATCGTCTACTCTCCTTTTCAGCACCAGTCAGCCTCTTGTGTCTCAGTTTCTGAGACTGGCTTTTTCACCCTCCTTCACTTAATTGTGTGTAATTTGGGGGTTCTGGAAGAAAACTGTGAATTGAAGTTTAGCATGCAGAATGTGCATTAATGAATGCCCTTGGTAGGAATACCAATAAAAGGAAAGGGAATGCACAAAGGAAGAAAAGAGCATTCAAAACGGTTGGTAGGAACTGATTTATTTTTGAGCCTCTGTGAGACACTCTTAGTATCCTGAGAAATCTCAAAATAGAGGAAGTACTTTGTAAACTGCTATGGATAAGAGCTTAGATATCTACTTTATTGTTCAATTTTACTTAACTTGTACCCAAACATTGCAGAAAATTGGTGATGAAAGATACATAATTAGCATTGTCTTTTAATCAATCTTACCTTCACTGCTGCCATTAAACCCCAGCCACCAATGCTCCAAACCCTAGAATATTGCAGCAGCCTCCAAGTCTTTGTTTCCACTGCTACTCCTCTTGAGTCTTTTATCTAGGTTGAAGCAGAATGATCCTTTTAAATAAAATATAAATCAAAATACACATTTTACTTTCTAATGGTTTCCTATCACACTTTAAATAAAATATGGATTTTTAGCATTGACTTATCCTTATTCCCCCAATGTCATTTCCTATCATCCTTTCTCTGTGACTATATCCTGTATCTACAAGTTTTGTGTTTTGTAGCAGGTAACATTAGCACTCAGCACCCATTCCAACTTTTCTTTTATGTTAGCATACATTTATGTACATGTGGGTTTCATTATGATAATTCCACAGATGCATACAGTACACTTTGAACAAGTTCACCTCCTTTATTTCCTTAGGCCTCCCCCTTCCCTTTTTTATCATTTTCATATATATATGTGACATTCTTCTTTTCTTTACTCTATCTTAGTACTAGCTTTGTGACTGTCTGAAAATAATGGCAGTGGTGATGGTTTTACCTCTGACTACCAACAATGCTTCCTTAACAAGTCCTTCCCATCTCTCATCTACCACTAGGGACTGTTTATTTGTTTGTATCCTATCATTCCTCCACCACCAGGATATAATGAATATAATGTGTGCATGTTAACTGTCCTTAACTCATGGACATTAATGTGCTAAAAAATGTCCAGCATAATGTTGGTGTATAGGAAGAAATTTGTGGCATTTTAGTAAATATTGAGAGACAACATAGATGGAAATTTGACTCAGCACACTTACATGTAGAAATTGACATCAGTTCTATGAGAACCTGATCTAGTTGCCCATGACCTTGTTACCCATGACATAGTCACCCATGACCTGGTCACTCGTGAGACAAAGATGGTGTCATGAAAACAGACCTCAACCGAGGTAAAACTATGCATAGTTAATTTAGACTTAAGAATAAAGAAGAGACTCTTTGAAAGAAGACATTTATTTTGTGAGCTAGCATCAACCTTATTGTAATGTTGGGAAATTCACATATCAGCACACCTAATATTCTTATTTTGGCTTCTCTCATCATAGAGTCCAAATGCCCCAAAAACAAAATTCTGAAAATTTATGAGAAATTTCTGAAAATAATCCCCAAATTTAGTTTGCTTTTGCTGCTCAAAGTTTTGCATTTGCAGTTTTATTATTAGTTTTCCAAATGTCTAGTGATTTTTTCTGACATAACAACAGTTCTGTAATCAAATCCACCAGTATATTCCTCACTATGTGCTGTTTCTGAGAGCTAACAGGCAAGTGACCACTGCATGAAGACTACTGTGCAGAGCTTAATCCGAAGGGTGAGGGAAGGACTGGCTGACCAGATACCTTCATTGATATAAGGATAATGGCCTAAATGAACTGTGACCCTCCCTGGCCACACAGAAACACAAAGATAGATACAGAAAACCAGAGAAAAGCAGGTTGTGTCTGGGGCTATTGCCTTGTATTTCATGACCAGTGCATGGAAATTTGGGTAATACAGCCCAAAATGCTGACAGTAATGGCAAGATGGAAAAATTACCTCAAAGGAGACAGTTTGTTGGTTCCAATATGTAAGACCTATAAATTTGGCCCTGGAGGCAGGGGTCTAAAAGTAAATGTGAGGCAAAGGTGCCCTTGCTGATTGGAATTACTTAAATTTGCTGTTTGACACACTATGAGCTCTTCCACCCAAAAGCTCTATTTACATTTTTTAAATGGCTATGAAGGGATACATGATATTTTGAAATGCTTACAATATTTTTAAACACTTTCTTGAATAATATTGTACATGACCATATAAATCAAAAACAAGAACTGACTTCACAAAGACCAGTGTCTGCAGACTTAGTATCTGACATAGTCAAGGTTATAAATTTTAATATCTGAGGAAACATGGCTAGATTCCTTTTTTGATATGACTGCTAGAGTTTCCAGTCAACAAATAATCTAATATGCTCAGTAACTAACAAGCAAACCTAAGGGTTAAATAAAATATACAATTGGCAGAATGAAAAATAGTTACTTAATTTTTTTTCCAGAACTGAAAAATATTGCTGACATTCAGCTAGGGAAGAGTTACGTGTATTTCTTTTTAATTACATGTTGAATCTACAACTCTAGTAAAATTGCCAAAGAACTATGATTTTGAAATCTCATGGGAATCTTCCTTTGTTCTTAGAATGACATGACATAAAAAAATCTATAACAACATTTGTAGTGTAAAAAATGTATGAAATCATAGGACTAGCTGACATCTCTGTACTTCTTCATTGGACTAGGCCTTTTCAATCTTCCATTTTATTTTTCCTGATGGTAACAAACAGAATAAGGTAGGGCTGCATTTAGGCAAGGCTCACTTTGGGTATCTTTAATGTAAACATCCCTCTCATTCCTAAAGCCTAAAAAAATAATTAGGGAAGAGATTTCCTGAAGTCAATCAAATAAGCAGCAGAAGAGATAGGTGTGGGGAGAATTACATTTGTCAATATTCAGCAAAACTCCACAAAACATCCAGTAATTACTTTTCCCCTAAAGTGGTACTCATCAGAACTCAACTCCATCCTTTATCCTCTTTCTCTGAGTTTCCTCAAATGGTATCCAGTCCTTATCACTTCTTTTCTAGTTTCATGGCCTAGGAATTTTCCCAGTAGCCATGTAATGGCCTTTCTCGTAAAGATTTCTTCAACCTTCTGTTTTGACTTCTTAAACTATATCTTAACTCATTCACAATCTCAGAAAACTCAGTTGAAACCTGAGCAGCAAATAGAGCATCCTCTTCAGCAAACAGGGGGGCAGACCAAGGCCATGTTTAAATGCCAATCCAACTCACAACACAGAGCTATGCTTTTTATCTCCTTACTGCAGAAACAAAGACTTGGACATAACTCACACTCAGGTTCTAACATTCACTATGCTTCAATTGCCTAATTCATTCAACTTAGTCTTTTTGGTGACTCTGCTTTAATATGTGATGTAGGTGGCAGCAAATATAAAATTTAGTCCTAGCATATTTAAGTCACTCTCTCCTCTTTAAGAACTAGAAAAAATACATTCATCAATTTTCACCCTGTTATAAAAATGTTAAAGGGTATCTAGTAGTGGTCCAATATAAGATTAATTATATTACTATGCCTTTAATAATATAAAACCAGCATTCCTTGTCAAAGATGTCTTTGAAATCTACTTCTCTGGGAAACAGCCATAGATTTTGTGATGAACTACAGAGGGCACTATTTCTCTAAACCTTGGTTCTCACTTCTCACAGGCTATAAATTGCTTCTGTTACAGGTGGCATGTGCTGAGGTAGAACAATGCAGGAACTAAGAAGGCCTCATCAGAACGTGGCAAGTGTTGCTGCACAACATTCTTCTTGACCCACTTGTTACTCAATGGTGCCAATCATATGCTGGAGCCAATAGTTTAATATTCAGAAATTTGGTGAGGCAATGGTCATATTCTTCAAAACTTGAAATTGACCTTGGTTTTGTTCTGGAAAATATGGGTAGCTCTTGAATTCTCTGTGTTCTTAATCAAAATGGCCAATTTCACCTGCTATCGGTGCAGAAAGCCCAAACTTTCTTCCATCACCACTCCCTTCACTTTATCAGCAGAAAACTGCTCCACTCCTCCCTGTTTAGCCCCAGTTCAACCTTCTCACCTTGCATGAGAGTGGAATATCCTGGTTGGAAGGGGGGATACCTTCAAAGAAAGAATGGTGGCAAAGGGAACAAAAGAGAGGACCCCTTTTCTCTCCTGTACCTTATTGTACAGAAGTCATGGTGTTGCTGTAAACTCGGCTTCAACTTTATTAAGGGTGAGAACTGTTTTGAAAACTGTTCACCAAAGAAGATTCAGGGAGGAGAAAAGAATCTTCTTCTGGACTAGAGTTGTGAGGAAAAGTAAGAAGTCCTTGTCATCTCATTTCAGTGCTGTGTTAGGAAAGATTGTAGACATAGTTGCTAGGTTCTGGGGTACCATCTATTTTAGGAAATTAATGACTTACTTAAATTTAGTTGATCAAAGAAGTGAACAACCATATGGGATTCTGGTAAATGCAAAGTTTATTTGTATAGGGAGTCAGTAACTAGGTGTGAGACTGACTCAAGGCATTTGAGAAATCTTTTTATATTTATTACAAAAAGTAGATTTTTCTCACAACATGTTTACCATGTATGTTTTGGATTGTCCCATAGATCTGTCATAAATCTCATCAGAATATTAACTTCAGTTTTTCATTCACACTTCGTCCTTTTAAAGCACATGCACAATGCATTTAACCAGCTTCTTCATGTTATTCTCTTTGACTCTTTGCAAAAAGTGTATCAACCCTCAAAAATAAAAACTTACCATTGCTCAATTGCACACATTTTAAGGGCACAGAGATTTAGTTACTTGATTTTGATATCCACAATTCCTAGCATGCTTAATAACAGGTGTTGGTTTAATAAAGCAAGGAAAGAAGGAAGGGAGGGAGAGAGAAAGAAAAGGAGGAAAGAATGGATAGATGACACAGGTGCTGTCCAGTTCTTTATTTTTGAAAATATATGATGCATTTGATTCAATGCTTTGTCATTCCAACCTGTCATATAAAGCACTTAGGAAAAATTTAAAATCCTAAATTCTTCCTCAAACCCACCAAAATAATGACTGTCTTAAGCATATAGCATATGTCATAAAAACAGTTGTTGAGTCACCATGAAAGAGACTCTTTTTAGGCTCTAGAGATGCTTGGTGCCCTAGGCCAAGCCTCTGCTGTCCACAAGGCCCCATTTGCTAAGAGGCTATTTTCCATAGGATGGTGAGGAAGGCTGCTGTGAAATGGAATTTAAGCAGATATGCAAGTGAAATCAATAAAGTATCTATTGGTCAATAACATTTAAAATGCTCTCCTAATTCTTGTAGGAGAAAATGGCTTCTATCAAAAGATTTTAACAAAACCTGCTTTTATAGAGAGTATAGTTTTCTTGTTAAGATATGTTTATGAAAAACATATGGACCATTTTATTCCACTAGAAGCAATTTGATCTATTACAGATAAATGTGTACTCGGTGACAAGGCCACCTTAAATGCAAAGATTATTTTTAAAAGCCTATTGAAAAATGAAGTCCCTAGACTCTCAACTATGTTTCTACGACTAAAATGATAACACAAAAATAGCTTAAACTCTAAAATTGTATTGTATGAAATTATGGACGCATAAGAATCAGTTTCCTCTGAGCTTTGATAATTACATTTTAAATAGAGTACTGACATGCTGTAATTATAATATTAAAATACTAAGATAACCAGAAGCTCAAACGGGATACCCTGGGTCTCTGAAAGATTTTGGAAATGTCATTAAAATTTTTGCTGTAATTTTAATTTCATTATAGGGAGAATTATTACTTGTATATTGCTGTTACATCTAACCAATCTTTTTGACACAGATAAAAGTATTATCATATCTATCTAATAAAATTGACTTTAAAAATCTTATTTTATGCAATGTCCCCAAATTTTCCTTTCAGCAGATTAAAATTCCCTTTGCTTCCACTATTTATTTTTTCCTTAAGGTTCTGGAGTTACTCATCTTTTCCAAAGCCAAGAAACCTCCTTCACCTCTCTTTATGTTGCTCTCCTTTCCCATATCCTCCAGGATTTTGCTTCATCAAATGTCTTTTTTTGTGCATTTTGTCCTTTTCTCTCTACCCTCTCTCTGTCCCTCTATCTCTCTCTCTCTCCTCTCTAGCATCTGAACTCAGAGCTTGGCACTTGCAAAGCAGGTTCTCTACTGCTTGAGCAACACCTCCAGTCCATTTTGCTCTGTTTATTTTGGAGACAAGAGTCTCATGAACTATTGCCCAAGCTGGCCTCAAACCATGATCCTCTCAATCTCAGCCTCCCTAGTAGGTAGGATTATAGGTGTGAGCCACAAGCTCACAACTGACCTCTTCTTTGAACTACATAATATCTCAATTTTCCTTTATCTCAAAATTAAAGGTACAGCTAATAAAAATTAAAAGTAGAGGTTATTCCCTTTCTCTAATTCAAGATGCAGCTCTTGAATTATCCTTACATCTCTTTTTTTCATGCCATTACACTTTTTGGAAATACTGGAAGGTGTCCTTGCTCCTTACTGCTCATTTCCCATTCTCTCTTCAGTCTTCATTCTGATTTCCTGACTTCCACTTAAAATTCTCTTAGTGGGTTATTGCCCTCAGTCACTAAGTACCCATGAGTCTTGTCTGTGGATATTTACTAATTGAACTGTGCCATGCTTGGACACTACATAGGGCATCTTGTTGTTGAACTTTCCTTCCATAAGCAGCATCAAGCAACTGTCTTGCTTCATTCCCTACTCCTCTGTTCTACCTTCATCTCCTTTCCTGCTTTCTCTTCATCAGTCATGAATTCCATTTCTTCATCCATGTTAGCATAGCTTTCCCTCAGCTTCTGGTCTCAGCTTCTCTCCAGTGTCTAGTTTATTAATTCCATCTACTATCTTCATTCACTCAGTTATAAAAATGCATATTGCCATTACTAAAGTTTTATTACTGCTATTCCATGTTAAAGTTATTTCTTGCCTTCAGTTTTAGATAAATATACACACAGGTGAGGATCAGAGTGCACAGAAATATAACTCATTGTTTGTTATGTTGCAGCAAAAGTGCTATAGTCAAGAAATAGTACAATGATTGTACAAAGGATAAGAGATCAAAAATATCTTTCTACCAATTTGACTACCCGCATGAGACCACCATTGATCTGGTTTGTGATAAGCAAGTAAAAACATTTCTCAAGGCATACAAAGAAAGGGTGGCCCTTCCAGGAAGAAGCAATAATATGTGTTAAAAATCTAACCCATGAACTTCAGACTAATAATGCTCAAATCTATTTTCCAAATCATATTTCTCTTTTAGGCTCTGATCCTGCCCTTGTACCAGTCTAACAGACTTCTCCATGTAACAAATGGGCAGGCCCATAAAATGAGCATCTCCACTACCCTTTTTCACCTTCTACTCCTTAAATGCTTTTGTCTCAGTTAATGATTCCTCATGTTGCAATTACCTGATAATTTTTGGAGAAAGTTTGAACTTCTTTTATGTCAAACATTCTATGCAATAAGTTACCCAATGTTACAAACTATTCAGCCTCAATAGTTTTACATCTTTTCACTCCTTTCCTTGCTCATTGTACCTAACAATGCATTTATTCATTACTCCTTGAGCACTTCTTAGGGCATTGCCACCATAGTTTCCCAGAGTCAGAAGATGAAATAACCAAACAAAATTCTCAGGAATTTGCATTTCATAATAATCAAGTGAACACATACAAATTCCATATAATTTTAGATTTGAATACATTATTGACAGAAATACCACTATTCCCAAGTGGCTTTCTTACATAGATTGGCCAGAGGAAGTAGGAGGGAAAGAACAGAGGAGCATCAGCAGTTAGAGTCTGTGGCACTTTATTTATGGCCTTGCAACCATAAGTAAACTCTTACCATAGGTAAACTCTTTTAAGTACCTATATGCCCAAAGCATATAGGCCCCAGGACACCACAATGCATTCTCATAAATAAATGATAAGATACATTATTATAACTTTATTTCACCTCCATGATTTTCTCACTATTGTCAAGTCCAAGAACTCTAAAGAAAGCTTAACATTTAGCAGGCAGTAAAGAAATAGAAGGAATTTGTACATTTACCTTACAAATTAATAGTATTTCTTTGATTGCATGTAAATAAAATACAAGATAAAATATTTAATTACTTGATGGAAACACTGCGTACCATAGAAGTTTGTTACATTTTTTTAAAAAAACAGAGATTCAAGATTCCAGAAGACCAGTCTGGCTTGAAAACATTAAGAAAATATAAGAACTCTATCAAGTGACCTTACAAAAACAGTACTGACCATATAAACTTCAGAAAATAGTTATTTAGAACTTTGTACAAAAGGAACATCTGGCTTAGATGATGTAAGAAGCCTAAACACATTATCCATGCCAGAGAAAACTACTACTTTAAGAGTAATTACAAGTTAATAATTCAACTATCTTCCACATTATCCCTGATGTACAAATCACGGGGACACATGATAAGTTAATTAACACGTTTAATAGAGTAAGAAACTTGGTAGTGAGTATTTTATTCAGAGATAAACAAATTGACTTTATAGGTAAGAAAGACTATTGCTAGTTTTCTTTTTTATTATTGTTGTTTGTGCATTTATTTTCCTCCCTGCTTTTTATGTTCAGTCTTAGCTCTAAAAGTCACCAATTTAATGTTTCTGCCAATAGGACTACACAAGCGTCATAAAGACATTGTACTATATTTACTATAATTGTTTAGCTTTCATATAATTTACTGTGCTGTAAATCATAAACTGCACCCTTTCTGGTAGAGTGGCTCAAGTGGTAGAATACCTGTCCTGCAAACACAAGGCCCTGAATTCAAATCCTAGTACTGCCCGCCTCCCAAATGCAATCTTTTCAGAAGCAATGATATACTAGACAGATGCTACGTTTTCACAAATTTTTATTTAAAAATAACAATGTGATCTATGGTTCAAATTTATCTCTCAGTTTTAATACAAAAAGGGAGAGGATTAACACTGGATTCCATTAACTCTCCTGAAGAAAAGGAGTGGTTTTTTGTAACACCACCAGTATCTAGAAACTTAAAACAGTTTTAGATTGAATGCGACTACTCCCCATCTCTGTCCTTTTTGCACTGGGATTGGCCATAATCTCTTTTTAACACAGTTTTATATTCTGAGGTTGGAATATAGCTCCAGGTCCGCAACTTCCTGCTTTCACAAGGATACACTTTCAACTCTGCCTGGAGACATTAGGGAGTGACTTGGAGAATACTTTCCAATACATTGTTCGTGGGAAAAATCCAGAGAAAGATCTTGATTGATCAGAATTAAATCAGTTACTATCCATGGATAACTCATTTTCTGCAGAGAAATAGAATTATTTTTTTCAGTACTGGGCATTGAACTCAGGAACTCCAGCTAGGCAAGTGCTCTACCATTTGAGCCACACTCCCATTCCTGAGAATAGGATTCTCTTGAGTCACATAAACAGTTTCGTTAGTGTTGGTGGTAGACTGCTATGATTTGAATTCAGAGCCACAAGGAATGTATCATTGGGTGGGTAGATATGCTGAAGGAAAACCAATCAATCAAATGAAAACAAAATAAAAATATATATTGGCTATGCACAACTTTAAAATGCTAGTAGTTATGTAGATATGTTTGTATATATGTTTTTAAAGTTATTCAATGAATCTGTTCTCAGCATTTCATGTAAATTCCTTATTTTCAAGTTAAAAATTTCCTACCAAATATAAGACAGAGAATCTCCAATATTTTAAAATCCTATTCTCATTCCTACCATTTTGTTCTTCTCATTAAGTGCTACCATATGGGTTCTTGTTAGATATTTTTAAATAGTCCTTTTATTTCTGAATTTATGTTTCATTTGCAGATATCTATCCCAGATCTTCTTTCAAGCCATGATTTGTCTCCCTGCCATGTGTCTTTTTCCTGTGTCAGTTCTGCTTTCTCTCCAGGTTTCATTTGAACAAGATTTGTGCAGTTTCTCTGTCTCATTTTAACTCCAGCTCCAGCCAAAGCCAAAAGACATTTCTCATTCAAATTGCATCCAGAACAATCACACGTTCTGACAGTCTGAAACAAGTCAATATAATGTTTGGCTGGAGTAAATATTGTTGTCTTAGGTAATTTTCAAAGGGTTTCTGAAGAAGTTTAGTGAAAGGATTCACTAGTATGGTCACCAGAATCTTGGAAAAAAACATAGACTTCATGATATCTATCACCATCATGGAACTAGGACCACTGATGGCTCAAGACCATTTCAATAAGTATATTTTAGAAAATGTATACAGAGAAAACCCATTTTCCATGTGTGAAATGTTAGAAAATTTCTTTCAATTTTAGTTTCCTCCTCTCTCCATAATAGGCTATTTATTCTACAATGTATTGTTGCATCTTTAATAGGAAATATGGACAGAATATGCTTATATATCTGACTTTTGCCTCAATTTTGGTACTAGGCAAGGAATTCTTGGCATCTTGACAGCCAAAGATGGATATTTAGTTTTTTTCTTGATTATGATTTGTCTACATGTAAGAGAAATATCAGCTTATATTTAACACAAAAGACCATGGCAAAGGATCTGATCTCTATCTAACCATATTCTAATCATTGAAAGAGACTTCAAGCAGTCATAAGGTTCTCTATGGGAGAGAAGTTCCCAAGTTCTCTATGGGAGGTACTTTCAGTGGGCAAATAAAAAGTGTTAGAGAGCTTAAAGAGGATAAAGAGTAAAAAGGGAAAGGTTAGACCAAGTCAAATGTAGAATATGTGCAGTTCAGCACCATTGACTTAAACCCAGAGCAAATACAGCTTGATCTAATTCCAATTGAAGATCTGCCTTTTACAATTCTCCCAGCAAGAGGGGTGGTATATTCAAATGGCGGCAGGTCTGTGAGGAGGCTTAGAACTCAGAGCCCAGCTATTCCCTAGTGCTCCAGACAGCTGTTTCCTGGGCCCAAGACTAGAGATGGAAGAATTCTTGTAATTCTTTGCATCGCTTGTAATTATTTTTCATTGTTTACTTTATACAGGAAACAAAGAAGCCCAGTCTAAGTGTGTTCCAAAACTCCCCTATCTGAGCATCTGAAATCTTGTACTCATCTGTTTGGAACTGATAATAAATCTTCTTACCTGCATATCTGGGAGGGCAGATACCACATATGTGGGTGAATAATACCACCATAAATTGTTAGTCCACAAAAGGCATTAGGAATAACTTAGACTTTATAAGTCCTTATTTAACAAATGAGACAACTGAGGATCAAAGTTCTAAAATAATTTACTCTAGGTCATATACTACATTAGTCACATTCTCAACTGTTTGGAGCTAGCTCCACTGGGTCACATTGCCTGCCATTTTTCCCCTGTAAACACTCAGAACAGATTCATTTCTGAAATAAAAATGTTCCAGTAGTTTTCAGTTTAAGGAATGTGAAATAATTTAAATAATGGAAGATTACTAAAGCCCTCACAATATGACCGCTGAGGGAAAAATCCCTTCCCACTGCAGTTTGTTCATAACTTTATTAGAGCATTTAGCCTGTTGTGTATAGTAACCTGGCTCCATGTCTACTTTCTAACACTTTAATGCTTGTTCATTGGGGATAAGCCTTATTTGTGCAGAAATCAATCATAGGTAATACAAAATCAGGTGTATGGGAGGAGTTCAATACATGGTGCATAAATGGGTGAACAGAGACCTGCATCAATGCATGGAAAGTTTGAGAAAAAAAGTTACATGTGGAGGTGCATCTATGTTATAAGGAGCAGTAACAGCCAGGACTGGACTTAGGTGAGCTCAATATGCAAGCAAGGAATAGAGCTGTGGAATTATACAAGGTCTGGAATAATGATGCAGAATCATGTAACCTATGCATTCCATGTCAATAAAGTCAAATTTGTCATGAGTTCACTTTTTTTTTGTATTCTATGAGGTTTTTTTTTTTGGTTTTGTTTCTGTTTTTTAATTTTATTATTCATATGTGCATACAAGGCTTGGGTCATTTCTCCCCCTACCCCCACCCCCTCCCTTACCACCCACTCCGCCCCCCTCCCTCTCCCCCCCACCCCCTCAATACCCAGCAGAAACTATTTTGCCCTTATTTCTAATTTTGTTGAAGAGAAAATATAAGCAATAGCCAAGTTATGGAAACAGCTAAGATGCCCCACCACTGACGAATGGATTAAGAAAATGTGGTATCTATATACAATGGAATTTTATGCAGCCATGAAGAAGAATGAAATGTTACCATTCGCTGGTAAATGGATGGAATTGGAGAACATCATTCTGAGTGAGGTTAGCCTGGCCCAAAAGACCAAAAATCGTATGTTCTCCCTCATACGTGGACATTAGATCAAGGGCAAACACAACAATGGATTGGTCTTTGAGCACATGGTAAAAGTGAGAGCACACAAGGGAGGGGTTGAGGATAGGTAAGACACCTAAAAAACTAGCTAGCATTTGTTGCCCTTAACGCAGAGAAACTAAAGCAGATACCTTAAAAGCAACTGAGGCCAATAGGAAAAGGGGACCAGGACCTAGAGAAAAGGTTAGATCAAAAAGAATTAACCTAGAAGGTAACACCCACACACAGGAAATCAATGTGAGTCAATGCCCTGTATAGCTATCCTTATCTCAACCAGCAAAAACCCTTGTTCCTTCCTATTATGGCTTATGAGTTCACTTTTAATACTGTATACAAAGTAATATTTATTTTCCATATCTCTCCAGTAAGCACTGAAATGTTAGGAAGTATAAGATTGTGTACTTTTATATTTAAATGTGAATGAGGACAGAGGCCACCAATTAACCCATAGTTGTGAGGGATTTCAAAAAGACAGCAGCTAAGGTAGGACCACCACAAGCAGAAAGGCCCCAAGAAAAGCTGCAGCCCCTTTTCACAATGTTGTTCTTAGAGTTAGAGTTGTGAAGAAGAGTTGGAAGAAATGTAGAATGAGAATGATTGAACTTGACACACCTTTCAAATTACTCCACAAACCAACAAGCACACATTACATACATCAACTTTTGCTTTTAGTGTAAAGTAGAGGAAATCTACAAAAACAGAGTGATCTTTGGAAATGCATAAAGTTTTGAGGGGGATATGGTGCCCTAGCAGGCCATTCTCCATTGGGGTCAGTAGTGGACATATGGGGACACCATCTATGGCTATTCTCTGCCCTCAATCTTAGAGCTTATAATACTTTATAGTTGAGATGGTTAATCTCCTTAACTTTATTGGATTAAGAAATGCTTAGGAAATTAGTAAAGTGCACTTCTGGGTGTATCTTTGAGGACGTTTCCAGAGAACAAAGGGGAGAATGTTGACAGCACCATCCAATAGTCTGAGGGTCCTGGTTGAAGAAGGAAGAAGCTTGCTGGCATAGGCATAGTCCTCACTGTTTTCTAACTGCCATAAGGTAAGCAATTTTACCCCTCCACACCCTTCTGCCATGATATTTTTCCTCATCACAACCCAGGAACAATGGAGCTGACTGAGCATGGACTGAAACCTCCAAATCTATGAGCCAAAATAAATCATTCTTCCTTTAAATTGTTTTTCTCAGTTACTTCATAGGGACAAAAAGTCTGACCAACACATATGTATGTGTTCTTACTCATGACAGGCTAGAAATAGGAGGAAAAATTAAGGAAATAAACAAACAAAAATAATCAATACTATCCATGAATCAATATTTCAATATTAGCAAAGATATCAAAAAATACTCAGCATGAAAGAATATGACCAAGTTAGCAACCAAAACTAGAGCATATAAAGATAATTTAAGGAAGAATATAGAATTTTCCTAAGTCTTAATTACCCTACTCAGACAGATTCAAGATCTTGCACTAACAGTAACAATTCACGTTGAAGGAGTAATTTTAAAACTTTATGAAATTAATCATCATAATGAAACATCAAGTAGAAAAGTAAGGTTAGAAGAATTTTCTCACAACATGGTTCAAAAAGAGGACATAAAAACAATTTGAGAAAAAAAAATAAAAGGCAAAGTTGAAGAAGACTCTTCCTAGCAGTTTCAGAAAAACAGGAGAAAAAATTAAGATATTGATTGCAGAAAAAAATCCCTGAAGCTTATTAAAAATGTGACTTCAGATTGAAAGAAACCTTTGACTACTAAGGAATAGTAATCATAAAACATCCAGCATAAGATACTATTGACAATATTTCAAAACACATTGCATAAAATATGGTCAATGTACTTACTCAACTTCAAAATGGAATGTCACGTACTTAACTGATAGCCTCCTCTTTCTACTCAAAGGGTCTGAATTTCTTTAGATATCCAATGGAAAATATCATAAGGAAAGGTCAAAACTCTCCCAACCACAGGAGACAAGCCACATAATTTCTACCTGTTCAGTGACTGTATGAAGAGTAAAGATGTTTGCTTATTGTGGCCAAGTAAGTGAAAGGAGAAAAATTGGATGGAGTGGGTTCCGTGGAGCAAAATTTCTTTCTGAGAGGTAGAGAGAGAATAAGATGGAAAGAAACAAAGAAGAAGGAAGAGAAAAGGAAAAAGATGAAGAGGAAACAGAGGAGAATAAAGAGAAAAAGAAGTCTTTGAGCCACCTTTTCTTACATGCTCAGGAAAGCCATCTCCTGAATGTTGCTGCACTAGCCTGTGTCATAAGGATCCAGCCCTGACAATCTCAGAAAAGTCAACCAAAAACCCTGAAGCCAATCCCAAAAACATCTATCTTCGTATTTGTTTTATGTGAAAAATTTAAACACATTTCGATAAGAAATTAATCCTGTATTCTCTACCTGCATCTCAAAAGAAGCTAACTAGTACAACCACAACTTACGAGAAATTCTATAAGTTTCGAAGGTAGTGGAGTATTCCTAAAGGAATTAAAATTAGATGGACATGATGCTTCTCATCCGGATCAGAAGATACTTGATGGCTTGGAGATAAGTAGTTTTAAAACAGGGATTCAATAACCTGCTATACCAAGTATGAAGCATTTGAAAATGTGCTTTCTTGTACATCTTTCTTTAAATAATTACATAAGAATATGTTTCAGCAAAATGAAAAAGGAATCTAACAAATGAAGATGAAAATCTAAGGAAGATTGGGGAGGAGAATGTAAGAAAGGGGATGAAAGAAAGGCAGAGAAATCCCAGAATGACAGCTATATAGCAATCATAAAATGTAGTCTGTCTCACTTTTGCCAAGAAATGGAATAATTCTAGTGTAATTATAAACCAAGCATATATTTCTTCTTTCAGTAAAATAAAGAGAAGAAATCTAGAAAACTCAGGAATAAAAAAATTTACAAGAAAATCATGGTCCAAAATAAGAAGAAATGTAGCATGGTTTTTATTTAGTGATAAAGTCATTTTAAGATTTTCCTTTGAATATCATAGAACTTATCACCTATTTTTTTCAAAACTAGCCATTTTTATTTTCAGTTTTCAGGATCCATGATTTCCCAGACTTGGTACTCTTGGAATCTTTACTATGATACCCTGGGTTTTGTAAGATGCTTCACTGAATCCCTTTTCTTCACCCCCTATAAATCTTAATCACTCCACCTGTGACTATCTCAAATATCTGCAGTCATTGCCACTTGTCTTTCTGGGGTTAGATTTTGGGGATAAAATTGCTACCAATTGAGAAAGTAAAAGCCTAAATTTTTTAATCTAAAAAATATATACACAAAGTTAAGAACTGCTCTTTTATTTTGAGTCCATAAAAGTAGGAGCACCTGTGCCAGAAGCTGAATGATGGTGTGTGGGAACACAGGAGGTAGACAGAAGTAAAGGATGTCCTTTCCTCTTATGTGAGAGGAAACAGATACTATCCAAAGTGTACACACTGATAAGTATTACAGTGACTTTCAGATTTGTAGACACTCATCAATGGACTAAAAATGTGGAACTTTTCAAAAAGTCATTGGGAAACTGAGATGTGACTGTAGCAGATAACATGAACAGAGTATTTTCCATAATAAATAATAAGAAAAAAAGGCTAAAGAGTGTAAATCAAAAAGTAATGGTTTAAACATTTACAGTTACTGCCTGAAGCACTGACATAGAAAGTCAAGAGTGTTTTCATTAATGAAGAAAAGCTCTAATTCTTCATTATATTTCTCTCTGTAGCTATGCTTGAGTGTGAGTGTGTGTGTATGTATACACACATACATGCATGCATCCTTATGAGTATAATTTAAAGTATCTTTTAAGCAATGGATTTTATTTATCTTTAAGATTTTCTCAGTATCTATCTTACTCAAATGACCTTTAAAGATTAACCAATTTCCATGGTGAAGGCAATCTTCATTATACCAAATAGGGTAATTTTTAGGTCAATCTCTGGTCTTTTTTTATTTTAGAAACTATCTAGCAGCATTTTTCTGAAATTGAGTTCTCAATAAATATTTTATTGGATGCTTTTATTCAGTTTTTTGCCTGTTTGATTTATAGTGTGAGACCCCTTTCTTTTCCCACTTAGCCTGGCTTGACTTCCTATCACTCATCCTCCAGGCGTCAAGGAGATAACCAATGCTTAAAGCCCTTAGATCTCATGCACCCTAACATAAAGGGGGTCACAATTCAAATCAGAGAGGACTGCATTTGAGACCTCGAATGAATTGGATGCATCAATAATCCTCAGGCAGTCACCTTCTAATCTTTGCCGGCAGAGGCTTTAAAGACTGCTTGGAGAGTTAATTATGCAAATTGAATTGGCTGATTCTATTGAGGGTGATGAACAACTGGACAGAGCCCTGGGTACAGACATCTTCCTGGCATCCCCTCCCACATGCAAGGAGACGCCTTGTCAGACTTTCCCTGATATAGATATTTTATCCTGTAATTAATGAAGTGGAAGAGAGTTCATTTTCAGGATGAGTTACAGGTAACTTAAAACACTAGTTGAAAACAGAATTTAGCACATCTTCTGTATAATATCTCATCTTTGGTGATTGCCACAAACATTTCTAAAGCTCTGAAATACTGTTCTCTATAAAGTGTATGCATAAACACATGCAGGCACAAAAATGAAACACAATCAAGTACATACGCATGCATATTTGGCCTAACTAAATATATATATATGTACATATATTTTTAATTAATACTCAGGCACATATATAGTATATATGTACTTTTTTATATCTATGTATGTGCAAATAAAGAGATGAGAGAGAGAGATGAAAGAGAGAGAAAGAGATGAGAGAGAGAGAGAGATGAAAGAGAGAAAGAGAGAGAGTGAGAGACCTACTAGCTGCCTGATTTCGGGCATGTTACTTGTAGATAATAACTTTCTTAATGCTTATGTCCCCTCCAAATTCATATGTTAAAATCTAATCCCCAATGCAATTGTATTAGAAAGTAGGGCTTTAGAAAGTGGTTTGGTGATGAGGTCTGTACCCTTAGGAATGGGATTTAGAGTCCATGTAAAAAAAACCCAAGGGAGTTTTGTCTATGCTTCTGCCATATGAGGACAGGGACAGAAGGATCCATCTATGAAGCAGAGAGCCATCCTTACCAAATCTGCTGACACCTGATCTTGGACATCCCAGTTACAGAATTAAGAGCAATATATTTCTATTGTTTATAAGAAAAAACAGTTTAAAGTATTTTGTTATAGTAGGATGAACTAAGACAGTTTCCTTACCGTCTTCTCATTCCTCATCAAAAGAATCAGATTCCTCAGCATACAATGAGACTAACGAAATTATCATCCTTAAAAGATCAGTCATAAAGTATTACAAGTTTCACTTTAGATGATTTATTATTAACACTTAGAATGATTTGTGAATTTTCTGATATATATATATATAATATATGTAATATATATATAATAATGTGCCTACAAATACATATTTTTTGTTGTTACTGAGATTTGAATTTAGGAGCTTACATTTGCTAGGCAGGTACTCTATCACTTGATCCATACCCTCATCTCTTTTGCTTTAGTTATTTTTGGGGTCACATTTTTCCCAGGGCCATGATGTTCCTACCTATAGCTTCCCACCACTGAGATTACAGGTGTGCCACACACCTTGCTTATTGGTTGAGTTTGAGATCTTGCTAACTTTTTGCCCCAGCTGGTCTCCAACCTCAATCCTACATGTCTCTGCTGCCTAAGTAGCTGGGATTACAGATATAAGCCACTATGTCAGTCTTTCCAAAATATCTTTAAAGAAATTAACTTTCTAAGTTCATTTACTTTGAGATACTTGAAATGAGACTTTCCTGGCAATGTGCATTCACTCTACAAGATCTCATGACATAATACATGTGTTAACAGAAGTGTATTCTGTGAGGTTTTGCTACCCTTAAGCCATGCCGTGCAAACATCATGTATGAAATTCACCTTGGGTTTAGCATTTTTGTCTCATGATCTATAGTGTTGTAAAGGTCTCACATGTGCCCAGAAAGACTCCACAGGAAACTTAGCAAGGCTGCCTGTGATTATTTTATTTTTTTTGTCACCAAAGCCTGGAGGATAAATTATTAATCAAGTGCCAATTAAAATAAGATTATATTGGTTTCAGTGAATTTAAATTGGAGAATACATATGCTTTCATATTTATGGAAAATAAATATAAAACATATATATTTAATAATAGTTGATTGATATAGTGAAATTTGTGGAATACATTGTCAATGCTAATATAAATTGATAAACATACCTGGAAAGCAGTGTAAAGTAATGGAGGCAGGTTTAAATGCTTATTAATTTTGATGATGAATTGACAGTTCTAGGACTCTGCCTAAGAACACTAGATTATGTATGAGGTAGTTACATATCAAAATTCATATTAATACTGTTGAAAATATTTAATGTAAATGTCTATAGCTGGAAAAAAGTTAAATAAAGAAATCATAGTATCCCCATAAATATGATAGAATGTAATGTATGCATCTCTGTGTATCATCATATAAGAAAATTTTATGGGGTAATTTTAATAAAATTAATATGTCAGTATTAATTCTCAGATTGCCACTGTACATAGTGTACTTCCATACACATATCCACATACACAGACACACAGAAATACATAAGTAGGGAAGAAAAGACTCTGCTTTAAATATTAGCAGTAGGTTTTATTTCCTTATAATCACTTTCCTTTTTCCCGTGTCTTATCCCATGATTATCTATCATTTTTAATGAGAAAAATAATCATTATTTTATAAAATAAGAACAAATAAATTTAGTATTCATCTGATGTATTTTGGTTGTTTTCTTATTGCTCTAACATGAAATATTTTTAAGTGAAATAAAATAGTGAATGTCTTCCCTGAGCCAAGAACACTCATATTAAAATAAATGAAAGCATGCAATTTTGCAAAGCTATTGGCATTATTTTAGCAATTTAACAATTTTATTCTTTTGACTGTTTCACAGATGGTTCAGAAATTAAATGACCTTTTCTAATGACATACTCAGAGTATTCACAGGTAATGATGGTATTATGTAAGCTCAATATCTACAGCAAATCTTAAAACGTGGCTTCTACCAACTAGCAATTTTCCCAATCAGTTTTTATTTTACTATGCCACCATTCTTTAAAGCCCAATCATGGAGGCGGCTCTGGAGAAAGAACTGCATTCTGTCTGAACTCAGTGGGTAACAAATGTTCGAGGACTGAATGTGCTTTTTGCTCTCAGTAGCACAGCGTGCTTTCCTGTTTTGCACTCATTTTCTCCAATTCAATGCAAATTCTTGTAATTTTCCTCAAAAATAAATGCTATTAAGTGCTCCATTTCTTTCCCATATGTCAGAGTATTATATCCCACCATATGCTATATTTTTGTCAAAATCTACATTATAAGCTGGAGATTGGTCTCCAAATAGCCAAAGTTGTCAGCTAGGAAAAAGAGAAACTTTCAGCATGCAGAAAATAAATTTGAAATGACAAGCAGACATTTCTACATGATAGGACCACAGCACCTCATCTCTGCTGTAATGCCCGGCTGTTTTCATTTTACGTCTAAATAAATAGCTTACATGTAAATCACCCAAAAATCTAATGAAAAATAGTACCATGATCACTTCCAAGTTTTAATACATCAGCTTTATGATTGCTCATTCAAATTTCATCTATACAAGTAGAAAACACAGCTTTCCTGGTAAAGGACTATTACTACATGTTGTCTATTTCAAACTGAATAAAAATTCAGTCACTGGTCACTGGAAGCCACTGAAAATGCCCTGGATTTTTTTTTTAAGAGAGAGAGAGAGAAAGAATCTGTATTAGTTTTAGTGTCTATTGAATTAATAAGTGGAGAAAGAAAAGAAGAAGTAGGCTAAGAAACCGATTGTTCTAAATTAGAAATAATCATAGTTATAAAACATCCTCATTCATCTTCAAAAATGAAGGCAGTGAGACATATCTAAACTTAAAAAGATCATGCACATTTATATACATAATTCGTGTGAGTTCAGGACTGGACTCCTTAAAGTGAATGATTTCTCTTTGATAAACTAACCAATGTATTTAGAAATTATAGTCTCATTAGGAAGTATAATGTCCTAAGCCACAAAACCAGTTTGTTTTTCGTACTGCTTATTTGAAGGGATACCATGATGAATGAATTAATGAAGACTTTTTGTTTTGGCAAACACTGCATTTTGACTTCTTTAAATGTTTTACACTTATCTTCATAACGATTTCTTGTTACAGATGAGGAAACCAAGGCATGGAGATGTTTAGCAACTTAGGTGATGTCACAACTAGAGAATACTAGACCTGGGGTTTGAAAGCAGGCACTCAACTCCAGAGAACCTAGCCATTCTCCTCATCACCATTCATCACCACTTCCTTCTTTACCCAATGGCTTTTACACAACTCCAAGGAGCCCAGCAGTTTCTGCTGAGGTGTCATGAATCATCTGCTGTTATCTGTTTTATAGATGGGCTCTGTTTAAATTTGTATTTAAAAGATGAGGTACATACAATAATCTAAAACATTGATAGTTATTGATATTATGTCTTTTTAATAAATCCCCAAACCCTTCAGAAATATACAGTACTTCAGACCCAATATCATAGTCATCAATCTGCAGCAGAGATAACTGTTTAACAACACTGTAAAATGAAGAGTTTTGAAGGATGCTAGAAGTGGTAGAGGTAGAGGCTAGGGGACAGATTCAAGATACCTTTTCATGATGTGGTCTTTTATCCTTAAGATTGATTTTGTATTTTTTTATAGCAGAGCAGGTGAGATAAGTGAGGTTAGAAGAGCTGAAGGAAGTTGAGATGTGGATGTATTCACTGGGTCTGAAGCCAAGAGCCAAGCAGTAGATGTCAGGCCTGTACAATGTCTTCCAATTGTAGCTGACATGAATTTCTGTAAAGATAAATCAAGAAGGAGAGACAGCGTATACTCCATTTTAGATCTCCTCATTTATTTTAATTTTCACTCCTTGCTTTCATTTGGGTCTTGGTGTACTTCCCGGAGTTTATTCTTTTAGCTGAATAAGGAACTTTCTTAATCTATAGGTTATGGCAATTCAAAGAAAATGTACTTAATATTTGTAATACACACTGAAATATTTAAATAAAACCGAGCTGCAAATCTTAGTCAAGTTCTCCAGTAAGATTGCTCTTTAATATATGCATTCTTTATCTGACAACCAGGTCTGAACGTGGATCAATTATTCTAAATGCTGAATTGGACATACAAGAGAGGTGTCCAACTGACCATCCAAAGAACCACTGTTAATTTTGCTTGGAAAAGAAAAGCTGATTGAAAATAGGTTGTTTTGTGATTGAATGTGAACAGAAGTATAGATTCTCATTTTCACAAATAAATTTTTTTCTGTCACAGAATCTCTGCAAATCACTGTTTTAATATGCAGGGCAAGATCAAATTATTTCTTTCATAGCCAGATCACATGTTGTTTCTCTTAAAGTGCCTAATTTACTTCTAAAGAATGGATTGCCTAGCTATTTTTATCCCTACCGAGTCTAAAACTCACAAGGATGTTTATAATTTTGAGTCAGTCCTATTCCATCTGGGTTTGTCTTTCTGAAAGGTTATTAATAAATGAGGTCATGGAAAATACTTGGAACTGTTCCATCATGCCACAGTATAGAACTTCATCGTGCTCTAAGTATGGTAATTCCTATTTGGTATGTAATACACACATGAAGAATCACAATAATATACATTCAAAACACTTGTAGAAAATAAAAGATTATTATAGAAAGTATTAATTAATACAGATTCTCCTGCAACTTTATGGGTTATGCCCCAACAAATCCATTACTAAGATGAGAATATCATAAAGGGAAAATGCATTGAGTACACCTAACCTACTAAAAATTCTGGCTTAGCAACACAGTACACTGTGGAGTGTCAGTTGTTACCCTGTGATCCCTGACTGGAGGTATGCCATGCCGCCTCTGCCCAACATCAGGAGAAAATGTTCATATGGTGCATTGCTAGCCTGGAAATGTTAAAATTAAAAATTCAACATATGGTTTTTACTTAATCTGTGTCACTTTTGTACCATCATAAAGTCAAAAACTGTAAGTCAGAATAGTTACTAGTTGGGGGCCATCTTTATTATACTCATGATATTTGTATTAATGGTAAGCTATAAGCAACATGATCAAATTGATACATTTACATGTTGCTCTCAGAGATTGCTTATCAAATGTGGGAAAGGAAAGCAAGGCATAAAACAATATTTCCATCAGGTACAGGGATAAAGATACCATGAGCTGCTGCATAAATATATAAGTTTTAAACAAAGCACAGCTGTAGAAAAAAAAAAAAAAAAGTGGACCTTCCTTTCATATAACTTACTGTTCTTCTGTGAATACAACTTACAAGTAAAGAAAGGTAGTGTCAGCCACAAGTTTCTTAAGCTGCAGAATAGTTGAAGAGAATCTTGAAATATAGTGGTTGTTAACAGTCATCTGATATGCACTTTTGTTGACAATATTTTTAGCCTATATAGCTTATTACAGCAAATGATACAATAGAATAGCATTAAAATAATAGCTATCTATTTGAAGGAACTGTGTAATGATGTTCAAATGACTGGAATATGCTAACAGCCCTACTGGCATTTGACCAAGATAGATCACAGTGCACGCTGATAACTCAATGCAAGATCCTTGGTTTTTTTTTCTTGCATGATGCAGGAAGGAATCATCTCTCTGGCACCAGTGGCAAATGAAGTCTTAATTCTAAACAGATTTTCCAATACCTAATGCATAATTCTTTAATCCTTGACGTTTTTCCATTTAAAAATTATATTCATGTTTATTAAAATTTTCTACAATATATTCCATATTTCTATGGCTATTTATGATTCTCTACAGAGCTTTGGGAGATACTTAGTTGAGGAAAAATACAATTTCAGCCAGAAGCTAAGGGCGTCAGAGCTTTGTAGTCTAATAACTAAATTAGTTGATAACAATGACAACTCTGAATCATCAAGAAACTATTAAGCTGTATTATATGCAATAGTGTTAAGGGATCATACAATATGTAACATATATTAGAAAAACAAATATGCTTTCACTAATTTTTTCAGATTTCTTTATTTCTTCTGTTTTTCTGCAAGTAGGTGATCAGTAGTCATCCCTCCTCGCTGACAGAGTCCCAGGAAATCCTCCCATCATTTTTAACCTTCAGCTTTCGTCTATTATTGGATATAAAAAGATAATTAGGGTGATATAGTCATTAGTTGGCCTAAAAGTCTCTCTTTTTTGGTAAACAGAATATTAACTTTGCTTCTTCTCCCAGTGGCCTATTCGTTACTTTGGAGGTTTCAGGAATGTTCTGGAAGGTTGAGGTGAGATAAGTCAGCAATAGTTATAGTTACAATTATTAATTAGGGTCATGATAATGTTTCTTCTTTAGGAAGTATACTAGTTACATAACTGAAGAGGCACCACACACGACAAGTATGCTCAGGCACACAATAAGCCCATCTTATTTGTGGATTGATTTCATAAGGTTTTGACCATGCCTGATCAAGAAATATTTCCACACTCACATTACACAGCACAGTTGATGTGAAGAAACTCTTAGTCATGCATCATTATCATTGTCAGGTGTATTTAAACTCTATGCATCCTGAACACTTGCAGTTTGTTCTCAATATCTGTCTCCATTGAACAATATACCACTGATAGGAAGGGTCTACTATACACCTAAAAAATACTGATTCTTAGAAGTGTAAATTTGCATGGTTGAGCTTGTGTCAGGTGAGATTCAAAACATTTTTAAGACACTGAATACTTGAGTGGCCAGTTGAACTGTTCCAGGTTCCTATCAAGTGATAGTCAAGAATTCCCTTGCGAAGTTAAATAGAAGCCACCATTTGCAAAACAAACTATACAATGACTCTCTAAACATATTATATCATCACATAACACGCACCAAACATTACCATGCAACATAATTATTTACACTTGGGTGGTTTTACAAATGGTTCTTTCAGATTCATGTTGATTAAGACATGATCATATCTGATATATTGTAAGAACCCTTCTAAGTGCCACAATGTGCCCCACCCAGCACAAGAAAGGAAAATGAAACAAAGGCAAAAAAAAAAAAAAAGACAAGATCAGAGACACATCCTGAGTAGGATTCTGTGTTCCAAAGATAAGATAGAGATGGTGGGGGAGGGGAAGGAAGGGGGGGAAGGGGGGAGAAATGACCCAAACATTGTATGCAAATATAAATAAAAAAATTTTTTTAATAAGTAAATAATTAAAACACACAAAGATAAGATAGAAAGTCTCTTTGTTTACAAATTTTAACTTTCCATGCATAGACCGTACTTAATAACTTCTGCTCTACAAAAGCCCTCTGAATAACTTCAACCCTCAAGTCCTAGGAGTATCCCCTTTCTAAGTCCCTCTTTTGAGATGTGATATCATCATCAAGGTATTCTCCTTGCTCACAAAGTTTCAGAAAATTTATATCTGGGTGGTCAACAAGTCCTCTGGTAACCTCTGAGGCTTTCAATACTCCATTCATGTGTTGTTTTATTCAATATTGTGTTTTGAGGTGAAGGCTGAGAAATGTCTGTTGGATATGGCCACATAAGTCTCATAAATAACCTTGACAAGCAATTTCATTGATTAATGGGGAAATAGTAATTTAATGGGCTCAAAAGGGAATGACCAGTGTGGAAGTGGGAAGTGACTATGAACATCAAGAGACTTAACTATAAATTGAAGCAGAAACATAGGACAGAAATTGGAGGGGATGCAATTTGTAGCACATTAGTATGGTGACAAGAGCAATCCAACAGGAGAAAGTAATGCTAGAGAGAATTTTAGAAACAAAGTGTTTTAGCAGAAGGAAGAGCTCAGAGTCAAGTTCAGGTACTGGGCCTCCATAAGAGAATGAATTGGGGGCCGGGTGTGGTAGTTTACACCTGTAATCTCAGCTACTTGGGAGGTGGAGATCAGGATAGTGGTTCAAGAACAACCTGGGCAAAAGAAAGTTAGTGAGACCCCCATCTCAATCAATAAGCCAGGCATGGTAGTTTGCAATTGTGATCCCAACTACACAGGAGGCCTTGGATAGGAAGATTGTGGAAAAACATGAGACCTGAAAAATAACTAAAGTGAAAGAGGGCTAGATTATGACTCAAGTGGTAGACCACCTGTCTAGCAAGTGAGACCCTGAGTTCAAACCACAGTATTTGCAAGAAAAAAAAAAGTATAAATTGTTGCCAGAATATATGGTAACAGAGTAGATAGGTTGGTTGCTTTGGTACAAAATGAGATTTTCCATTTTATTTCTGAAATTTTCAAATGAAAACTTTGTGAAAAATGGATACATGGAAGAAAAAACAACTATAAACAGAATGATGTAGTAGATTGGGATCCACAGTCAGAAACTTAGGTTTGAGCATCCCTTTTAACACTTGGTAGCTGCATGACCACATAATCTCTTTCTCAGTTTTGGTGTCTTTGTCCCATAAAATGAAAGTGATATTGATATCTATTCTAACTATTCTATCACTGTAGTACATTTGTGCACTATTCTGCCTTCTCACAATAGTTTGTGCATTCTCTTTTAAAGTACTTATCCCCAAGTCTTGTATTTTTGTATTAGCATATCTGACTTCTCACAAGACTCTGATTCTTCAAGAATAAATGAAATGTATGCATTATAACCTTTCTTCTTTGAATTTTGAGTACTAGTATATCAGCATATAGCTGCTAATAAATTGTGATTGACTAATATTATCAAAGTGTATATAGTGTTTACTATCTGACAGTCCCTGTTCAAAGCATATTGTACATATTAATTAATTCAAGTTTTAAAACAAACCTACTAACTAAGAACTAAGTACCCTTATTTTAGTTAGAGACAAAAATGCTCAGGCAATAGAAAAGAGAACAGAAGAGCTAAGACTAGGACGGGTGAATGTTGTGTGCTTTAAACTCTACCCCACATATCCTTGTAAGCTAAAGGAATGAATAGATTAAAGTATAGAGGAGAAGAGGATAGATGAGAAAAATCATGCTGTATAAGTGAATTTCAGAACTTTGTGTTGAAATATGAATGGATCTTACATGAGCTTCAGCATGAATCAAATTTGAAATATGGCTTTTACAAATATCTCCTGCAGTACATAGAACATGAGCTCATAGTTTGTGGTAGTTGCAAAGCAGGAGTTTAAATAGGGGCAATCAGTATAGTTTCATCATAGCCTAAATATTCTTGATGACTGAAAAATGAGGTTTTTAATAATAGATACAATTTATTGAGAATTTACTGCCTGGCGGGCACTGAACCAAGAGCTTAACATATTATCTCATTTATTTTTCACAAGACTCTATTGTATTGCTATATTCCCCATTTTAGAATAAGGAAAGCTGGTATCTGGTTTAACATGAGTTATAATGCAGGTCTCTGAGACCACATCCTAAGCCCTTTGCTTCTTTGTTTTCTTGCTGTGGGGCAGATTTTTTGTAGCTGCTGCAAAACTATGGGAAAGATCTGAAAGACAGAGCAAAGCAGCAATTTTTCTCCAAGTGCACTACCCAGGATGCTGTATATGGACCAGTTTCTTATCATTAAAAATACAAATAATAATAATCTCTACCTGATCCGGTATGAGAGCATCAGTGAATTTATACAATTGAACTTCAAAATAATAAGAGAGATCACTGTTTGGGACATGGTCAGTTATAAGTGTATGTGTATTTTTATTATGGTTCTTGTTTCCAAGCATATTGATGTTAAGTTTCCTGGGCATTATGTTAGACGAAAAAGAAAATGCAGAAAAGAAGTAAATTGACGCACTTCTTCCAAAACATCTATTTTAAAGAAATAAGAAAACAAAAACAAAACCATTTCCACAGTGTTGCCTGAGACATAGAGTAAAATCAAGTGCAGTCATCCCTAGATACAAGTAGAGGACTTGTTTCAGGACCCTCATGGACACCCAAATCCACAGATGCTCAACCCTTATGCAAAATGGTGTAGTAGTGTTTGCGCAAAATCTACACACATCCTCCTGTAAGTCATTTCTAATTTGCCTTCAATAGTTAATAAAGCATAAATGCTGTATAAAGAGTTGCTAAACTGTGTTGTTTAGGAAATAATAACAATGACAACAGTCTGTACATGTCAATACAAATGCAATCTTTTTGTTTCTTATTAGTTTTTGATATGCAAATGCAGAACTTGTGGATATAAAAGGTCAACTATATGAACAATTGAATTATTCATGTCAAAAGACAAATCCTCACACCACTTATTACTATAGATACCTTAATAGGTTTTTATTTGTAATTATGTTTATACTTGTCTCTGTTTCTCAGTCTTATAGAATAGCCTAACAAAAGAAAAACATTTAATCAATATCTTGTTTTATAAGAAAACATTGCAATTCTACAGACATTTTTATTTTCTTAATGCAGCATATATAAAGCATTTCTCATGCTTGATAGTTACAGCATCTTCTCTAGAGAGTCTACTAATATACTGCAGATTAAGGTTTCTGACAATAATTGTAAGAAAACGTAAGATTAGTGGTGAAATTGGACATAAAATGGATATCATTGTAAAAGTCAGTTTTTCTTTTTGACGGTCTAATCAACCATCCGAATTGCCAAATAAACACTGGCTGTTATTTAGAGTGATTTTGTAGCCAGCATCAGTTTTAGATATTCAGTATGTCTCTCACTAACTTTTTTCCACAGTTGAATTGATTTTTTACTCATTTTTCATTTCAAAAAAAAGTAGAGAAAGTATTATATTTCCAATTGTAGCATTAACAAACAAGCAAAAACTTTAAAAAGTGCTTATTTAATTACAGGAAAGTGACAAGATTCTCCTGTTCTTAGTCAGTCAGGAATGTTAATAGAGGCTCCCACTTGATCCATGCTGCAGGACAGCTGTGGGAAGAAATGTGACAAACTGCACACGGGCTCTCAAAAGTGGAGTATGGCATTTTTGTTTACATTTCATTGGCAAAATCAAGTCACATCTTAGAAGAAAGTTGAGAACAACCTTCCTATAATTGGCCATAGAAGATGCAGAGCATTTGGAATAGCTGTAATGACTGCAATCCCAGGACTATAACCTGGCCCCCCTAAAACAAAGTTGGCTCCCTGACCCACTTGGACTTCAATGTGCCATTCTTCACTGCTGCTGACTCTAGAAAAACAAATGAAAGACTACAGCCTGTATCTTCACCCACCTCCACCCACCCACCCCCTAAAACTTATTTTCTTCCTTAGAAGAAAAATCTTATAAACGTATTCAATAATTTAAGCAGCTTATTTAGACCAGTGATTCAGCAATGAATAAGATTGAGTCCTGCCTTGTGAGCTTGGAAGCTTTCAAGGAGGATATTTTTTTTAACAAGTAATTAGATAAGCGACTATGGAAGTTAACAGTATTTAAAATTTTTATGTTGATTCTATAGTTCAAAAGACTGTGAATAAAAACTTAAGGGCTTCCCTATGCATGCATTAAAATATTCATTGTTTTCCTTCTTTCCACTCTTTGTGTAATATATGAATAAGCAGTGTTTTTAATAAAGAGAGCCAGATGTGCTGGCAATACATTTTTCAGAACATATCACCATCCAAAGGAGACACAATTGTATTCTATGAAGTTTTTTTTTAAATCAGAAGGTGGATGGAATGGTTTTCCCCACATTCCATTGTTGAAGCCCTTACCCCCAATGTGATGGTTTGTGGAAGTGAGAACTTTGGAAGGTAGAGAGGAAGGATTCCATGATGGGATTCCTTACGAGTGGAAGACAACAGCCAGTCATCCTGGAACATGTCTGTAGTCACTGCACTTGGAAGGCTGAGAGAAGGGGATTATGAGTTTGAGGTCAGTTTAGGCTACATTGTGAGATCCTAGCTCAAACAAGCAAAAGCACCTCTTTATTTTTTTTAAATTTTCATTTTAAAGTTTTTACATTACACGCATGTTTACACTTTGTTTGGGCCACCTTCCCCCCAACACCCTTCTTCCTGGTGGCAGAACCTGTTCTACCCTATTGTTCTCCAATTTTGTTGAAGAGAAAACATTAAGAGATAATAAGAAAGACATAGCGTTTTTGCTAGTTTGACATAAAGATAGCTATATAGACAGATTCCTAGCATTGCTTCCATGCACATGTGTATTGCAACCCACATTGTTTCATCTCTACCAGACCTCTTTGCTAATTCTTAGTTCCCTTCCTATAGTGGCCTCTGCCAGTTTAAGATTACTATACTCACTCCTATACAGTGAACACATCAACCACATTCAAGTTTTAGGTTTCCTTCCCTTACTCTATTCCTCCTGTATGCATTCCCCTCTTAGTGTGTGACCCATGTCCAAGAATATTACTGCATTTGTTTTAGATCTATAATCCACATATGAGGGAGAACATGAGATTTTTGGCCTTCTAAGCCTGGCTAACATAGCTTAAGATGATGCTCTCCAGTTCCATCCATTTACTTGAGAATGACAAAATTTCATTCTTCTTTGTGGCTAAATAAAATTCCATTGTGTACAAATACCACATTTTCTTAACCCATTTGTCAGAAGTGGAGCATCTTGGCTGTTTCCATAGCTTGGTTATTGTGAGTAGTGCTGCAATGAACATGGAAAAACACTTCTTTAGATAATACAAGCACACCATTGTGGTTTAAACTATTTCTACTGATTTATGCTTTGTCTTTGGAGAACAAAAGGTAGATGTAAGGATTAGTTGGTTGATGTAGGTAATCAAGAGTTCATTTATGTCCTAGGACAAAAATGTGTTTTCATTTACCTTTTCCAATTTGATTTTGAAACAATACAATAACCAGGATATCTCTTCAGATATGCTACATGTTCATGAAAGTCAGTAACATTTATCAGAGGATGAATTTCCAGAAAAGATGGAAGCAAGCCCTCAGAAGTCATTTTTCAGTCATTGCCTTGCTGATTTTCCTTCTCAGTTAATGTGTTATTTTTAGTGAGATGACATTATTCAGTGTTGGTTCTTCACTTCCAATCTAGCACTCTTTTCTGGGCTAGAAATGATCCTTTCGAGTCTGCTTGCTTTCTCCCCATGCCATCCACATGTGGTGTGTCTTGGGGAATGCTGTAGGCCTGCTGGTGTCATATTTCAAAAGGCAAGCTAGTTTCAACACATAAATAATCAAAAGTAAGCAGAGTAGAGTTCTGGTAGAGACATCTACATTGATTAAACAAAGTTAGCAATTCCATAATTATCCTGTGATGACTGTCACTGGCCCTCTCTTCCTTATTCCATGGTCCCCTCAGGCTGCATTTACAGTGAATGAGCTACCTCTTTGGACCTCCCTTCACCTTCTCAGGCCATGATCTCTCAAATCAGAGGCAATAAATAAATAAATATACAGCCATGGAATAAGAATCTCTAAAAATCAGATTGTCACAGACACACACAGGGACATTGGATAAAAACTTATCAAAACAGTAGTCCTATCCTTCCCATTTTATACAGCAAGTTTATAAAAAGAGACCAAGCACTTTCAAGCAGTGTCTGTGAGTGATCTTGACACATTCTGAACTTTTGAACTCTTAAATGAATTTTAAAAGGTGGTAGTGGTAAGGGATTAAGAGGACTGGAGTGATGGTAATGAAGATACCATAACAACACGAACACTGGTTTAACTTATTCTACCTCTTGAGTTGGATATTCAGTAATTTATTTAATAAGCAATTAATGAAGCTATTAGGTGCTGGGTATTCAGTGCATATTCCTTGATCTTTACCTTTAACTCATCATCAGTTATATTTTATCATATGGACTCTATTCCCATTATCAAAAGCAACCTGTTATTTACAGCATATTAATGAATTAAGATTCAAGGAGGGGAAAACAAGATTGCTTTCTTGGAGTTAGAAGTATAGAATGAATAATTACTCTCCAATACTATTTGTGCTATTATTCTGATTTTTATTTTTATTTTGAGATAATTTTAGCTTTGCACATAGTTGTAAAAAAACAATACTTTGAGAATATTCTGTCATACTGCATAAGACAGTGTGAGGAACTCCCCTGATCTACTCCCTAGTGAAACTGGTAAATATTGTTTCGAAAAACATCTGTTTGCCTACTTCACAGTCCTGTCTTACATTTTAAATTCCAAAGTCAAGGTTAAAAAGGGTTTCTCGATGTCTCCCAGCTGTGAATATGCTTAACTTGGGTCAGTTCAACCCCCTTTGTTACTCTCCCTTACCACCTTCTGGTAGTTACATGTGGGAGGGGAGAAGAGTGAATGAAGGAGATGAAGGTGAGGGAATATGGTTGATAGACTTCATATGCATACATGAAATAAAATGATGAAAGCTCTTCCAATTGCTTTAAGTAGGGTGTGGGAGCTGCAGAAGGAGATAGTAGGGGCAACCTAACCAATGTACAACACAAGGTTATTGGGAATTGGCACAATGAGTTCCTCCCTGTACAATGAATATACACTAATAAAAATTAAGAAGATAGTATTAAAAAAATAAAAACAACTATTTAACTTCTCTGGAAATGGTCCTAAGGGCAAACAGCAAATGAAGACGCCAATATTCAAGAAAATCTTTAAAAAGTATTTAGAAAGGCAAAAGTTTGAACTAACACCACTCCCTCTCACCAACTTCCCAGGTCAGTGAGTCAGACTCTATGAGAAAACATTGCAGACAAAACAAACACAGGGCACTCTATCCACATGCATCTAGTCAGAGGGAAATCTACCCAAAAGGAGCAGGACTTTCACACACCTCTCCTTCCCCCAGCTACCTGTTGTCCCAGGTAGTTTTGGGGAGAGTTGGGGCTCTGTTCTTCCATCCAGCTGTTATTTGTGAAATGGAGATTCTGTGTTGGGTGCACTCAAATGGGAACCTAAATTAGCATTGAGATATGGTGGTTCCATGTTAAGGGGGACAACTCATAGGACCTCTGGCTGCTGTCTTCCCAATTTGCACTCAATTCCTATAGTAGGGATGCTACTCAGAGTCAAGTTTGCCACTGTCCCCACGTCTAACCATAGAATCCTGCTCAGAGATTTTTGCTTTGGGAAAGAAGCAGGCCATAAAACAAATAGTTCCTAATCTCTTTTCAAATGAAATGACTTCATTTGTAGCAAAACAAGCAGTTTAACCTTGGAGCACTATCAAAAACGTTGGAGGTCAAAATGAAAGAGGAGATTGGTGAATTTAAAGAAAAGTGCATTTTAGACTATAGATGAACTAGTCTGCAGGAGGAGGGTGGAGATATTACAGCAGCCTTGTTCCTCCATCTCCAGAGAGGATGAAGTCTGTGTCTTCCCATGATGGAAAGGAATGAAGGGAGTAAACAAATTCCCTCAAGCCTTTTTATAAGAACCTTAATCTTATCCAGGAGATTCCTGGATTATTAACCTAATGCCCTCTTAAAGGTCTCCCCTCTTAATACCACACATTGGTCATTAAGTTTCAACATATGAGTTTCAGGGAAACACAGTCAGACAATAGCAGAGAATAATTTTAAATAAAATATTTTCATTTTATTGTGGTTTAAGCTATTCCATTCCAACAAAATTTGTTCATCCTGAATTAAACAAAGGTAGATTAATAAATGGTAAATAGCATCATTTATTGTTATTTACATGCAGATTTACTTCTGAAGTCCTTTAAACAAACTGTTTAAACAGTATTCTTTTTAAACAACTGTTTAAACAGTCATTTGAGTGGTGTTGGAGATATTTTTTCCCTTGAGACAGGTTCTTGTAGTCTAGGTTGACCCAGAATTCACTATGTAGCCCAAACTGGCTTTGAACTCATCATCCTCATGCCTCAGCCTCCCAAGTGTGAGATTACAGCCATTTGCCACCATGCCATACCTGGCTTAAAATTTCTTTTTCAGTTTATAAATAATTTTTGTTTGATGGGGACTAGGGTTTGGACTCAAGGCTTGCAATTGCAAAGTAGATGCTCTACTGCTTTTTGCTCTTGTTATTTCAGAAATTGGGTCTCAGGAACTATTTGTTCAGATAGGCCTCAAACCATGATCCTCCAGATCTCAACCTCCCAAGTAGCTAGGATTATAGATATAATCTATCCACTGATGCCCAGATTATAAACAATTCCATATATCAGTTCAAAAAAGTTAATTTGATTTTTTTAACTATGAAGCATTAAGACACTAATCTTGGACTTAGGGAAGAGTCATAACACCTAGAGCAAAGAAACCCATTGTGTCAATCAGTTTTCCAGCACTATAATGAAACACCTGAGTTAAGTAATTTATAAAATGCACTAGTTTATCATGGCTCAGGTTTGGAGAATTCTGTCTAAGATTGGTGAGCCAATTGCTTTGGGCTTGTAATAGACATGCAGACACAATGACAGTGAGAATGTTGCAGAGCAAACTACTTCCTCATGACCAGAAAAGGGCCATTAAGAGATGCCAGGGAGGAAAGGAGCAGGCCCCTGCAATCTCTTTTGAGTATGTCTTCCATGACTGAAGGACCACCCACAAGACATCTTCGGCTAAAGGTCCCGAGACCTCTCAATAGTGCCACCTTAATGACCAACATTTTCACATATGAATCTTTGTGAGGACATTTCTCTATACCTTAATAGAAAAATTATTTTCCAAAATAATTGCAACATTTCATTATGCACTATTAAGTTGTATTTTAACTTTTTCATTATTGAAGTCTAATCTGAGTGAGAGAATCTGACAATAAACATGACTACATTTTTAAAATATAAGTATGAAAAATTAGAACACAAAAGGAAAATTATTATTTGAGCCCAGGTTGCTCAATACTTTTTTTTCTTATATAATTAAAAAAGTGGAGAAGAAAAATATGTGACACAGGGCATTTTAGGTATGTTTTCATAATGGCTATGTATTTAAGGATGTCCTTCTTAGGAAATTGTAAGGCTATTGGTATTGAATTATGAAGTGATGATAAGGTCACTTTTACAGAATCTGGGAAGAAACCACTGAAGAAATTTCTAGAAGGAATGGTATTAGCCCAAGAGCATCTGGATAATCTTGTAGAACTATCCAAATTTTCCATGAAGACACAGGAAAATGCTAAAAGTTATGGCAAAGCAATAAGCTAAAAATATAGACAACATTTAGCATATGGGAATAATTGTCATGACAGATTACAATATTTAACTAGAAACCTTAGTAATGATAGGTATAAGAATCTTGAGAAACACGCATTGTTGGCAGAAAAGGTCCTCAAGGAAAGATATGGTGAAGCTTCAAAATTAAAATTAGTGAATGTGGGATGTCACCAATTAATACTTCTTTGAAGCCATGTTCTGAGGCAGTGGAGGCAGGTCAGGGTGGGAAGTCTACCATCACAAAAATATCTGCATGAATTAATAGTAGCAATATATGTAAACAGATAAATAGCTGTAAAAATGATGAATATGTATAGAATAAGCTATAAAAAAAACAGCAAAAAAACACACAACATGATAATAACAAGCAAACAGAAAGAATACTTTTACCCGTGGGAATCTAGAATGAAGAAAAGATTGACTTTGAGACTGCCTTTGTCTGTAAACTTTACATAGAAATAAAAATAATTCCCAGTATAACACTGGATTATACTGACTGTATTTGTTACCCTCTGCTACTGTTAAAAAAATCACTAATGGAGTGGCTTTAAACAACATAGATTTGCTCTTATTGTTCTGGTGTTTGGAAGTCTTAAGTTAGTTATTCTGGTCCAAAGTCAAGGTGTCTTTCTGGGGGCCAGAAGGGAGACTCCACTTCCTTAAGTTTTCAGCTTCTCATGGATACATACATTCTTCCCTATCTTGAAAGCACATCATCCCACTCTCTGCTTCTAGCAACATATTGCTTCTTCCTGTCTTTGACCCTTTGAGTATTCTTCTTAGAAGGATCCTTGTGATTATATTGGACCCATCTGGAGACTGCAGGATAATCCCTCATCTCAAAATCCTTCATTTGATTACAGCTATAAAGTCCCTTTTGCTATATACAGTAAGATTCATAGGTTCCAGAGATTAGAACATGGTCATATTGGAGACCATTATTCTACCTAACACACTGATGATAATACTCTGTATTTTGCCCTGTAATAATGTTTCAAGAATGATGAATGCCAGAAAGGATTCTGCAATCCACCAAAATAACACTACAAATTTTTAATATTCAGGAAATGAAGATATACGACTAATACAGAGCTTACATTTCTGAAATACTTGGGCAGATAATGGGTAATAACTAAGGTATTTTGTAATGATTTTTCAACCTGGAAATTTTGTACCATGTCTGTCATTTTTCAGTCTTGTACCAACCCCCCACCTTTTGGTGGAAATTCTTTCAAGACTCTTAATGGATTCACTGTAATTGATTTGGGAGTGAGTACATTTTTCTATTTTTTTAAGCTTTTACTGAGAAAGTGGGAATATTTACTTTGGGAATCATTTGTCAAATGATAATTTATCCAAAGTGTTTCAATTTCCAAATAATTGGGTTTGTTCTGACGTTTGTAGTTTGAAAATTATTTCCTTTAAAAACAGTGTTGAGAAAAAAGTTGTACATTTCCATCTTCTTTCTTATTCTTATAAGATTACATTCACTTTCTTAAGCAGTGAACATATCACAACCTCTTTTGTCCCTGTTTGTTTTTCTCCAAATTCAACTAAAAACAACTATTATTGATTGATTTTTACAAATTCATATAAGCCTAAAAGCCAAGTATGCCTAAAATACAGGACCCAATCTGTATCTATCTGTAATCTAATCAACCAAACAAATTGAATCATTAATTTAAGCTTCTTTATTGTCACTATACTTTGGGTATGGAATGTTCCCCAAAGGCCCATGGATTAAAGGCTTGGTCCCTGTCACTTGTTGCTAACGGAAGTGGGTGAAGTGGGTGAAAGAGAAGTATACTTGAAGAAAGCCCACTGGAGTGTGCCCTTCAATGGAATAGTGGGAAAATGGCTCCTTCCCCTCTCTCTTTCTCCTCTAGCTGCCATGAGGAGAACAGGCTTGCCATGCCATGTATTCTCACCATGAGGTACTGTGCTGCCACCAGTCTAAAGCAACACAGCCAAGCAGTCAGGGGCTGAAACTTCTGAAACTATGAGCCAAAAAAAACCGTTTTCATTACTAAGTTGTTTTTCTCAGGTGTTTGTTCATAGTGACGTGAAGATGACAGAAAGTAAGCTCAGTGAAGGTGTGGGTGTTACTCATGAGTAAGTTTTCTCAACCATGGGTTGGTTTTCTCAACGTTGTAACTACCACTAGAATAGTGCCTGGTACAAAATTAACTGGTTAGTAAATATTTATAGATGGAATTTATAGCCACCTGTACACACAGGAATAGTTATGAGGGTTTTCCATATAAAACTGTTAAACACCATTAATTTTCTTCTTGCTGAAATATAAATTCTACAAATGTTCTTCATAATTTCTGCTACAAAAGTACTGAAGTACTATATTTCCATGCTGTGTTTCTTTTACTTTGGTTTAACACATTACTTCCCAGATATGAACAATTTTTTTCTACAATACTATCCATATTTAATTTCACTCCAATATTTTAAAATTTCACTCTTTAATTTCTTTCTTAAAGAAATAGTCTATTTTCTTGATGCAATACCAATAATGTCAGCTGTAACTTATTTTTGGTTTGAGCACAGAATGGACTCAAGTATCTCAGAGTAACTTAAAATGTTACAACTAGAACTCAAAATATTGTCTTACTTGACTCTCAGGACTGTGTGCTGAGTGGCCAATGCCTACAGATGTAACTGTTAGTGTCTCCTGCACTAAGAGGTAGGATTTGATCTGAGGTCATAGAAAAATAGAGGCTTTGCAATAAAATGATAACTGATGGCTTGGTTTCAGCTACATTACGGATTTTTTTTCTTTAAGAGTCTGGGAGAGAGAAAAGGGCAGGCAAAAGGAAAATTTCCTAAGATCAGTAACAAAGACCCAATCTTGTAGTTTGAAGTTGAATGAAATTATTAAGAGAAAGGAGAAAATGCCTTGTTATTGCATAACTTGAAAATGTTTTATTTTCAAGAATTCCATAAATTAAAATCAGTGCTAATTTATTTACTTGCCTTGATCTCTTTAACCCACATTTCAACTAATCCAGGTAAGGCATCCTGGGATCCCAGAAATTCTTCTGCACTGGATGCAATTTGTATTTAGGTGCCCCTACCCTGCCTCGATATTCTGTTTTTTTCCTACAAAAAAGTTTGTTTACCTGATGTTTCCATAGGATGTTTATACATTGCGATCAAGAAACTGAAAGTATATCCTAATATTAATGGCAGATAATAAATTATACTATCATTTCCATTTTTAAAAGTTGAAAGCATTTTGACAAGTTCATTTAATATCTTATTCCAAAGTCATGATTACTGTGCCCGTGTAGCATTGATCAGGATGATGCTTTGGAGAAGAGAGACCTTCCTCTTCTACTCTCAAGCTTCATAATAGTGGAATTATCAGAATTTTGCTAAATTCTCCAAAAAGAACCTGGAAATACCATTACTTACCTTTAAATCTTTCAAGCATTGTCATAGAGTAGAGTTCAGCACACACTCTTGTCTTATCTCCTACTATATCTACTTGACAGGCTATAGTTTAGTGATATCAAAAATATGTTCACACTATATCATTTCAAATGTTTTTGTCTTTGTTCATATTTTTCTTTCTCTAATAAATTTCTCTAATGTCACTTCCCAAGGTCCTTTCTTTTATTTCTTTATTTTTTTATTATTCATATGTGCATACAAGGCTTGGGTCATTTCTCCCCCCTGCCCCCACCCCCTCCCTTACCACCCACTCCGCCCCCTCCCTCTCCCCCCTACCCCCTCAATACCCAGCAGAAACTATTTTGCCCTTATTTCTAATTTTGTTGTAGTGAGAGTATAAGCCATAATAGGAAGGAACAAGGGTTTTTGCTGGTTGAGATAAGGATAGCTAT